>NC_140581.1:289544416-299544416 GCF_964204655.1 Triturus cristatus
GGGAAAGGGCCACAAGCCCGGAACAGAGGAACAACAGCAATTCATCCCCAGACTAAACTGCCAAGGATGGCCATACCGCTCGAGAGGAGTAGAAGGTCAAAGGACAGGTAATCCATCCGCAGACTACATTGCCAAGGAGGGCCATAACCTCTGAAAGGAGGAGGAGGTCAAAGGACAGTAAAAGAACCCCCAACGCAGAAGACCGGGTGGAGATCAGAAACCATAACAACAGAGGGAAAGAGTAAAAGGCAGGCCCTCATGCTGGAGAGAAACCAGCTGGAGGAAGCCTGACCGGAAGAAAACGAATAGGACACCCACAGAAGACAAGCCACTCAGACGGAGGCGACTGCAGAAACCCAAGCAGAGGGTCCTCGCAGAACGGAGAGGAAGGGTGGGTCGTGAAGTAATCTGCAGCTAGAATCGTCTCTATCAGATACATCGTTACCGAAGGAAAGTAACTTGTACTAGCCGCAGATTCCTTAACGTAAAATAGATACCCTGGCCATACTCAGAAGGGAGGAGGGCCAGCGAGAGAGCCTCCCCACCAGTAGAGACCGGGGCCCCAGTAGGGGACATGGCACAAGAACAAGGAAAAGGGCCAGGAGATCTGAAGCCCAACCAAGAGAGAGCGCCCAACACCCCGCAGGGGCAGATAGCACCAAAAAACCTCAAGGACACAAGGATCACTTCGAACCCAGTGAGAAGAGGTAGAGCCAGAGGCAGGGCCCACTGGAAGGAACACACGCACAGAGGTAGAAAAGAGCCGAAAACACAGTGGCCGCAAACAGCGGACAAGGCCGGAACGGCGCCACCGCCAACGGCACAGGCGGAAGAAGAAAAGCACCGTTGCACGAAGCCTCAACGGAACCAGAGGCAGGGGCACAAGGAAACACATCAAGAGCACCAAGGTGGAGCAGAGCAAGCAGTCCTGCACTGGCACGCGTCGCCAGCAACAGGCAACACCACAGAACAGGGCACACAGGGAAAGGCAGACGCCAACCAAAGGCAGAGACCCGGGAGGACCAGGACACACCCCAAGGGATGGGCCGGGCCAGAACACACACACACACTGACCACGAAGAAGTGGAGGAACCGGCAGAAAATAAGAGGGAGACGGACAACGGGCCCAAGCCGGCCACCCAAACAGAGGCCAAGGAAAGCCAAACCCTCTGGAGCATCAGGCAGAGGACCCATCCAAAACACAGGACAAAAATCCAGAACCGCCATAACACGACGCGGCAGACAGCAGGGCAGACCGGCCGAGCGGCATGGCGACAAGGAGAAGGACGGATCTAGCGCAAGCTGCTCCAAGACAATTGGTAAGAAGATCGCACCTGCGACATACCGTAATGCCACGGAGAGCAAGGAACCCAAAAGGGTGACCACACCTCCCCAGCACAGGACAATGCTATATAATAGCTAAAAGTACCCCACATAGGGTAGGTTACGTTCCAAGAACCATGGGAACACCTCTTATGAAATAATTTCCACAGAAGAGGACAAAACATAAAGACCTGCAGAAAATACCTGCAGATGGCTTATGAAGCAGCCAATTAAGAAGAGACAGAAGGCCTAATCTCAGGGCCTACCGGGATTACCTACAGCTAAAACTACAAGACAACAAAAGGGGCAGACCAGCAGCCAACAGCACCAAGGGCCCATAAAAGGACACCCAAAGCAACCAACCAGATAGAACACACAACCTGGGCTACCCGTTACAAGGCCCCAGGAAAACAACAGGAGAACACCTCCCAAAACACAGACCGACAGTCAGGTCACTGAGGGGGAGGAGGAGGATGCGGAGGGCGAAGCCCTGCAAGAAACCTCTGAATGGCAGAATCCACTGGGGCGTGGAACAACAGAGCGCCATCAAAGGGAAGGTCAACCTGCCTTTTCCTAACGTTCTCAGGGAAAACACTATCCCGTAGCAAGGCATGGTGACGAAGGGCCTCCAAAGTAGCCATGGTACGACCAAGCACCTCCGAAACGTCCAGAGCTGAGCGAAGAATAAACGCCGCCAGCTCTCGGCCATCCAACACATGGTGCTGTAGATCAACACAGGAACCCTCCTGAGAAGCGGAAGACATAAGGGACTCCGCCGAGTCCCACAAGCTAGAAGTGGCTCTGGCTAATACACAAAGAGTGTTAAGGGCCAGCAAAGCAGCACTGGAGGAGGCGAAAATGTTGCGCCCCCAGGAACCCAACCAGGGGCCTCCCGCGACGGGGGAGACAACACCGATGGCACGGCGGGAAAGGCAGTCTGCAAAAGAGGGCCCCTGGTAGAAGGGTGGAGGGAAAGAGAGACAGGATCCTGCGGAGCAGGACGGTGGCGGTGCAGAAGAGGCTGGGGCACCGGGTCCCCTGTGGCAGGACGCCCCCAGGCCCCCAAAAGAGAACTGTGGAGCGCAGCCTCGAAGGGCAGAAGCAGCTCCCGTCCACCAGAGCCCTGAAGGAGAACCTCCAGCAGATGATCCTTGGGGAAATGGGCAGCTGGATCGCCCATGCGCAAGATTCCCGCAGCCGTGGAAACAGCCAGAGCGAAAGCAGCACTCGCCTCCGTAGGGCCCAGCGGCGGCGAAAGCAGTTCCTTCGTGGGCGATGGCAGCAAGCTAAGGCGTCCATCCCCCAGCCCAACCGGAGGAAGGAAAGGCCAAGCTCAAAACGGAGGAGGGTGGACCGATGAATGGGGAACCAGAGGCGCCTCTGGCGAAGACTGCGGGCGCGGCGACGGTGAAGAGCCGTCCTCAGGAAGACGCCGGCGAAAAAGCCACGACGCGGCGACCCGTCTCCGGAGAAGATGAAACAAACAGCTGCCGAACCTCTGGAGAAGAGGGGGCGTCCGGAAACGAATCAACGACCGGACGTCGGACCGGGGCCGTAGAGTCCGCCACCGGCGTCAGGTCAACGTCGACCGGTGCCGAAGGGGACACCGGAATGACTTCCGCCACAACGTGGGCGCGGGGGACCGGGACTGGGTCGGAGCCGAAAAGGCGTCAACTTGACCTCCAACGAGGCAGCTGCCTGCGTGGAGGGACGAAGGGGGGCACGGGGACATGCCCCTACCCCTAGCTGGCCCCTGCGGCACCGCCAGTACCAGCAGCCAGAGCCGCCTGAGAGGCGTCACCTCGGACAAGGCCACCGCCTGCCCAGAGGACCGAGGGGAACTAGAGGACACGCCCGAGCCCCAGCAACCTCCAGCGACACCATAGGGACCCCCCGGGGGTTTGCGGCGAGGCAGAGGCGCCGTGGTCTGAAGTAGGGAACCCCGAAGGGCCGCACCCCGATGGCACCACATCCTCCTAACCTGGATCCAAACCAGTCGGTGCCAGAGCCGCTGGCGACGCCGCAGGAGTCCCCGCACGCGGTAAGGAATCCGCAGACATCCCAGGAATAGAAGGATAAGAGGGAAGAGCCAAAGAGGCCTGCAAGGCCGCCGCATAGGGCTCCATCTGGGCTCTGGTCGCCCGTGCGCCTGAGAACGCGTGGGCCGCACCACCTGCAGAGAACCCACACCCCTAACAGGTCCGGGGACTGGGCCTCAGGGACAAACTGCGACACTTAACAGGTGAGCGATGCCCTTGCGGCCTTGGGGAGGGACTATGTTGGAGACGGAAGCGGAGGTTCTTGAAGCACTCCGCAGGGGACGGAAGCGGCGACGACGCTGCCGACTTGGAAAATGAGTGTCGAAAAGAGTTTCATCCGGTGCTCCCGCCGGGACTTCTGCTTCATTTGCTGACACGCCTCGCAATCCGTGGAGTCGTGGAGGTCCCCCAAACACCACATACAGATGAGTGAGGATTCATCGCCGACATCTGGCACGCAGAAGACGAGCACGTCTTGAAGCCCGAAGGCATTCGCACACTGTACCCAAGAAAGCGCTAAGCGTAAAAGGAAGGCCTGAACACAAGCCAGGAACACGATCCGGGTCCACGTTGCACGTGGAAAAGAAGAAAACTGCCGTCAGCGCGCCGGGGTGGGGCTTATGTGACCTTGCTGACGTCACGCCCGCGGAGGATGTCAATCAATCAATCAATCAATCAATCAATCAATCAAGGCATTTATAGAGCGCGCTACTCACCCGGAGGGTCTCAAGGCGCTTGGGGGGGGGGGTGAGGTGCCGCTACTGCTCGAACAGCCAGGTCTTGAGTTTCTTCCTGAAGGAGAGGTGGTCTTGGGTCAGGCGAAGGTTGGTCGGGAGGGTGTTCCAGGTCTTGGCGGCCAGGTAGGAGAAGGACCTTCCTCCTGTTGTCGCTCTTCGGATGCGGGGGACGGCGGCGAAGGCGTGGTTGGTCGATCGAAGGTGGCGTTTGGGAGCGTAGAAGTTGAGGTGGTTGTTGAGGTAGCTCAGGCCTTGGTCGTGTAGGGCTTTGTGTGCGTGGGTGAGGAGACGGAAGGTGATTCTCTTGTTGACGGGGAGCCAGTGCAGGTCTCTCAGATGTCCGGAGATGTGGTTGCGTCGGGGGATGTCGAGGATGAGTCTGGCTGAGGCGTTCTGGATCCGCTGGAGTCTCTTCTGGAGCTTGGCGGTGGTTCCGGCGTAGTCCAGTCGGCTGGTGACGAGGGCCTGGGTGACCGTCTTCTTCGTCTCGGTGGGGATCCATCGGAAGATCTTCCGTAGCATGCGCAGGATGTTAAAGCAGGACGCGGAGACGGCGTTGACTTGTCTGGTCATGGAGAGGGAGGAGTCCAGGATGAAGCCCAGGTTGCGTGCGTGGTCTGTCGGTTTGGGTGCGGTGCCCAGGGTGGGGGGCCACCATGAGTCGTCCCAGGCGGAGGGCGAGGAGCCCAGGATGAGGACTTCCGTCTTGTCTGAGTTCAGTTTCAGGCGGCTGGTCGTCATCCACTCGGCTACGTCTTTCATCCCTTCGTGGAGGTTGGTTCTGGCGGCAGCTGGGTCGTTGGTCAGGGAGAGGATCAGCTGGGTGTCGTCGGCGTAGGAGATGATGTTGAGGTTGTGTTGGCGTGCGATGGCCGCAAGGGGGCTCATGTAGACGTTGAAGAGGGTGGGGCTGAGCGAGGAGCCCTGGGGAACGCCGCAGATGACTTCCGTGGCTGCAGATCTGAACGGTGGTAGGCGAACTCTCTGTGTCCTTCCAGCGAGGAAGGAGATGATCCATTCCAGTGCCTTCTCCTGGATTCCGATGTTGCTGAGGCGCTGCACTAGGGTGCGGTGGCAAACAGTGTCGAACGCCGCGGAGAGGTCTAGGAGGATGAGGGCCGCTGTCTCACCGTTGTCCAGCAGGGCTCGGATGTCATCGGTGGCAGCGATGAGGGCGGTCTCGGTGCTATGGTTGGCTCGGAAGCCCGACTGTGAGGGGTCGAGGGATCCATTCGTCTCGAGGAAGGCGGCCAGCTGCTTGTTGACGGTCTTCTCGATGACTTTGGCTGGGAACGGGAGGAGCGAGATGGGGCGGTAATTCTTGAGTGCGGTGGGGTCCGCTGTTGGTTTCTTTAGTAGAGCGCTGAGTTCGGCGTGTTTCCAGCTCTCAGGAAAGGTGGCGGTGTCGAAGGAGGTGTTGATGATGTCCCGCAGGTGGGGTGCGATGACAGCGTCGGCCTTGTTGAAGACGTGGTGGGGGCAGGGGTCGGTCGGAGATCCGGAGTGGATAGAGTTCATCGTGCAGATGGTGTCTTCTGTGTTGATCTGGGTCCAGGCGCTGAGGGTGGTGGTGGGGGGCGTTGGTGCGGTCGTTGGGAGCGTTGTTTGTGGGCTGAAGCTGTTGTGTATGTCCGCGATCTTGTTGTGGAAGTAGGAGGCGAGGGAGTTGCAGAGGTCTTGCGATGGGGTGATGTCGTTGTTTCCGGCGTTGGGGTTGGAGAGCTCTTTCACGATGTTGAAAAGTTCCTTGCAGTTGTGTGCGTTGTTGTCCAGCCGGTCCTTGAATGCTGTTTTCTTGGTGGCGTGTATCAGTTGATGGTGCTTCCGGGTGGCGAGCTTGAGGTTGGTCATGTTGTCCTGTGTTGGCTCCCTTCTCCAGGCTTTCTCGAGGACTCAGCAGTTCTTCTTGGAGGTCTTGAGTTCGTCGGTGAACCATGGAGCCTTCTTGCTGCCGGGTCTGCTAGGCGGGGTCCTCAGTGGGGCGAGGTCATCTGCGCAGTTGCTGATCCACTTCGTGAGGTTGTCGGCGGCCTGGCTGGGGTTCGCTGAGCTGGCGGGAGGGTGCTGGCTCAGGGAAGCGGCGAGCTGGTCTGCTGTGATCTTGTTCCAGTTTCTACGAGCAACCTGTTGCTGGTGGTGGTGGATCGTGGATCTTCTGAAGGTGAAGTGGATGCAACTGTGGTCCGTCCAGTGGAGTCCGGTGGCGTGGCTGAAGACGATGTCCTTGCTGGATGAGAAGACAGCGTCGAGCGTGTGTCCAGCGAGGTGGGTGGGGGTGGTCACCAGCTGCTTGAGTCCGAGGTTGGCGAGGTTGTCAAGCAGGGTGGTGGTGTTGAGGTCGTTGTTGTTCTCCAGGTGGAAGTTGATGTCCCCCAGGAGGATGTAGTCCGCGGAGGGGAGGGCGTGCGGGCTGATGAAGTCGCCGATGTCTTCGCTGAATTGTGTGCGTGGTCCCGGGGGTCGGTAGATAAGGGTGCCTCTGAGGGTGGTTTTGGGGTCCGTGTGGATCTGGAAGTGCAGGTGTTCGGCGGTTGTCAGGGTGTCGTCGGTGTTGGTCGTGAAGCGGATGGTGTCCCTGTAGATGATGGCGATGCCTCCTCCGGTCTGGTTGCCTCGGTCTCTTCGGGTGATCTTGTAGCCGTCTGGGATGGCGATGGCGATGTCGAGCGCTGAGGAGTCGTTCATCCAGGTTTCCGTGAGGAAGGCGACGTCAGGAGCTGTGGTGTCGAGGAGGTTCCAGAGTTCGATGGTGTGTCTGTGGACGGAGCGGGTGTTGAGTAGGATGCACTTGAGGTGGTTGCTGCTGGTGGTCGGCTTGGCGGGTGCTGGTGCGGGGCAGGTCCGGATGCAGGAGAACTTGCAGGCGTGACAGCTGAAGGGTCCATGGGTTCGTCTCGGGGTGGCTCGGTAGCATCCCGGGATTCGGCCGGTGTTGAGTGCGTTGAGGGTGGTGGTGTCGTACGTCCGGCGGGTGGGCTGGGGTCTGCGGGGGCCAGAGGTCTTGGCACTGGGCGCGGTCCAGGCGCGGACGGGCGCAGACGGGCTTACCTTTGGCGCACCTTCGGCGCTCAGTCGGCGCGCCCGCTGCGTTCGCCACTCTTGCCATAAGAGGAGAGTGGGGGGGGGGCGGAGCGAGGGAGGGGCAGCTGGGAGGCGGGAGCGGGGCGGCGAATGGGAAGGCTCCAGGTGGCGGGGGGCGGGGCCGCGGGGGATCAGCGGCGGGGAGCGGGGAGGTGGCGGGGGCACAGCGGGAAAAACGGCGGGAAAAACGGCGGACTGGGCTAGAGACTGACAAAAAGATAGAAAGGCTGGGCAAAGCAGGGGAAAGCAGCCCCAACACAGGGGGGACAGACGAGAGTGCAGAGGCAGGAGCAACGAGCAAAAGGTCACGCAGGCAGCAGGAGGCGGCGCTGCGATCCAGAAGCTGAGACCACGCCTCGTGGTCAGGGGCACAGCTGCGAGCAGCGGCGGGAACGGGGCACCTAGGGCACACCCACGGGGAGTGTGCGCAGTGCGTGGAGGAGTGACCGGCCCAGAGGCACAGAGGTCCGGGCGGAGTCGCGTGGTACCGCCCCACGGCGCGCAGAGATGCTGGGCAAGAAAGTTTTCCGGGTCCAGTCTAACGCCTGGGGATATTTCTACGTTAAGGAATCTGCGGCTAGTAGTCTATCAGATTGCCTGGCTCAAAAGCGAGAAAAACGAGGGGGCTGCAGACCCTCGAGAAGTGCGCACACCCTGCTTCTGAAACCCCAACAAATCCACAAAAAGAAAACGGGAGCCAGAGCTTTCTTGGTTGTTGCACCTAAGATATGGAACTCTCTACCACCAGATGTTCGCCTAATCTCCTCTACCGCCGCCTTCAAAAAAGAAGCAAAATCTTTTTTACAGAGTACGTTTTTATCTTAAGACAATTCATCCTTGCCTATGGAAATGTAGGCATATTAACTTCTCTTCGAAGATTGACCATCTTATTACCGACTTCAAATGAGATCAAGCTATTTACGCTATGTACTTCATATACGTTTGTCATGCACACCTGTACCTTTGTTCACCAGTCCAATTGATACCCTACTCCTCATCATGTAAAGCGCTCTGATACCTGTAGGAAGGTGGATATCTGACTATGGTTACTCCCAACTTTTTGCCTAGTGTCTAGCTGGTTTTTCGACTTAGTTGGCCTGAGATCCTGCCATTTAGGGTCTCAGGCTGTCTGCTCTCTCTTCAAAATGGACTCCATGTACCCTAGGTACATTCCCAATTGGTAAGGATCACCTTATTGGACCCTGTACAGTGTACCCTAGGTACCCAGGGCATAGGTGTACCCTAGGCCTCCCAGGGGCTGCAGCATGTATTATGCCACCCCTGGTCTGGCCTTCCAATCAGACACAACTGGCTGATCACTCAGCTGGGGCAAGGTCGTGTAATCACCCCTTGCCTAGATATAGTATACCTATATCTACCTTTAAAATAGACACATGTGTACCTATCAGCCACTCCTATGGCAGGCCTTAACAATCCTGGAGGCAGAGTGCTTGGTAACATGTGAGATGGTGCTCTAGCATGAGCTGAGCCTGTCTGCAGCTTTCGGAACCATGTCCTTATAGCTGTTCTATGATATAGCCTACCATATACTCTTAAAGTGCCTTATAATCCTCGCGGTTATGGTAACTATGGTTTGGCTTTATCAAAACATGTCGTGTAAGGTGTATAACACTTTGGAATAATACCCCCATACCATTTCTGGTGATGAGGATATTATTCCTCCCTTCTAGAGGGAGAGACATGTTAAAATCCTACTTTGCTGTTTAACTCTAACCAAAGCCTCAGCATCACAAAATGGATGCTGCTGCCACAGACACAAGTCTGACCTCCTGCTGCTGGGAGTGATCCCGGCAAGGGAGGCTTGGACAATAGGTTTCCTGCTTGGGGAGGTGCTAGCACCTCCCTAGACAGACTTTAGTGTATTGGGGCAGGGAGGGCTGAAAGGAATGAGACATGCCTGGGGCACACAAGGTGCTCCATGCATAGTCCAGTTCAAACCGGTGCTGGGGCACTCCAGCCCCAGTCCTGGCGCGAAACTGGACAAAGGGAAGGGGGTGTAACCACCCCCCTCCCAGGTCCCACCCATAAGGCGTGACCTAGCAGGTAACCCAGCCCCCCAGATTAGTATAAGAGTGGTAGCTGGGCCCCAGGAGATTAGATTATCCTGAACCTGCAACTTGAACAGAAACTCTGGACCTTCGACATTCGACGAAAGAAGAAGACTGAAGAATCTCCCTTGTGGCCAAGGAGTGGCTACCCTGTGAAAACAGGCACCATCAAGAGACTACCCTTTGCTTTGCTGAAGTTCTACGAGGGACCGACTGCAGAGCCCGACCAGAGCCTCGACTTTCAGACTTCTCCGACCCTGATCCACATCCACAGCCGAGCTGAGATCCGTGGAGGCGACGAGAGACGTGGGACCGGCTACCTGGGAAAAGTGGCGAGTATCTTTCAGCGCAGCTTCTCAGGTACCCTCGAAGTTGTGCACCGGGGATTGAGAAGCCCCAACCCCAAGCACCATCTGCACCGAAGATCAGCCCCCCAGACTCCACGAGTCCTGCGTGGGCCCTTCTGCATTTTCCTGCTTGCCGCGCCTGTCCGGTTGTTTGCCCGTTGGCTAGTGGCCTTTGTGACGACGCATCCCGAAATCTTCACTGCTGGTTTGGCTCCTCCAGACTGGGTCCCGCTTCCTTGCAAAAGAGAAGCACCCCAGACCTTCCTGGTCCGCACCAGAAGCAAGTCCTCCGTTCTTCGTGGGTTCCGCTTGCCAAGGCTTGGTGAGTCCTAGTCCAACTTCGACGCCGCCGACAGCAAGAGCCTTCGTGGGACAGCTCGCCTCCTGGTCCTGGTCGTCCTCGACGTTCCCTGGTCCTCGTGGCTGCAGCGACAAGCTTCACCTTCACCTGCAATCTGCACGACATCGCCTGGTTCCTTCCTGGTTCCACGTGGTCACTGGCTAGTGACCTTGACTCTGTCCCTTCTGCTTGCAGGTCTCCTCTCTTCTTGATCCCAGCCTTGGGATCCACCGGACACTCTTCACTGACTGCCTGTCAGCAACTTTCCTTCAGGCATCCATAGAAGTCCACGACGAAACCCAACGCAAGTTCCCACCTATGCACCCGCAGTCCGTGGGCTAGGTAACTTGGGTACTTCGGTGCTCACAAGGGTAGTGACTATCCTAGGGTCTAGTTTCCGAGTCTCGACTCTCTAGCTGCTTCAGAAGTGTCCTTAAACTGTTAATTGCTAACATCTACTATTTCTATCGACTTTTACGCATTACGCGTGAGTGTTTCCACTCTGCACCTGAATCCCGTGGGCCTCCCACTTCCTAACTGTTGCTAGTGTAGTGTAGCCCCAGCGATTCCCTAGTCCTAGGCCTATCCTATTTCCCTGACAGTGGTCCTTATCCCACTTACTTAGTATATGGTTTGCGTGGCCCCTAGGGCCTAACTGTATTACTTACCTGTGTGACTTAATGTATGCTTAAATAAGACTGTGTTGTACTTACCTCTAATCTCATAAAGAGTGCTGAGGGTTTGACTAGAATAAATACACTTTATTTTATATATATATCTGTTGTGGTGTCCTTTCATTTGGTATTCATTGGATTATATATGGTATCACAGCTGGCTTCACATGCCATTCAGAGTTTAGCCTAAGACTGCTCTTGTCCATGCTACCACTAGGATAGCTGGTCTATAAGGTTGACTTTACAACCAATCACCATAAGGGTTGCTTGGACTGATATAAGGTGTACACTAGAACTAGTGACATCATACATCAGGCCAACTTCTCACAATACCCACTAGGGTCATGTTCGGGCTATACAAAACGTTATAAATAAATTAAGGTGGAGAGCCACCCCACCGGTGGATACCCTAGGAACCAGGATACCTTAACCAGGGAAGCACGGTGCACAAGTGTGAAGTGGTGCTGGAAACCGCTGTTGAACCCAATACAGGGATTCAGGAAGATGCTGCTGCTGGAGAAGGAGAAAGTGTCCAGTCAAACCCAAAGGTGGATTCAAGTCGAGAAGTAACTGAAAGCATAGGGACAGAGTCTATGCCAACTGGAAGTGACTAGGAGGCATGGAAGACGAATGCCCACCAATGTCTGGTACCGCAGGAGGGTAGACTGTGACCTTGGAGCTACAGCTGTGTGGACCAGGTGATGCTGTGAAAGACCAGGAGCTGTACACCAGCTGTCTCAGATCGGATGTCGAGAGTTGAGAGGTCGGTGTCCGGCGGAAGCATCAACAATCCTTGGCAACTACAACCACCGTGGAAGTGGAGAAAGGTGCAATGTCAAGGCCAGGAAGGTCCAGGAGACTCACCACAAGCAGGGGAGTCAGGGCAGACCCCGAACACTTAGGGGTGCCCAAAGAATATGAAGATGACCCGCAAGAGGACTCACAGGTCAGAGGCACTGGAGTCGCAAGAGGACCTCGAGCAGCTCACCAAAGATGTAAGCCCACGATGCAAGAGATGTGGTGAGGGTGAAGATCTTGGTCACTGGAGATGCTTGAGGTTGGGGCTACCTGGAGTCCGAAGATCTGGTGGAAGGAAGCCAACAAGCCTTTGTGACCGCAAGTCGACGAGATGCACAGGGGTTCAATTCCTGCAGCTCCGACGGGGGATACTAACCTCAAACTTGGTGAGAAGACAGGGCAGGCATCGAGGGATGTGGAGAAGCACCACCTGTGTTGCCGAGCCTTTCAGAGTCTGTGGAGCCCAGGATCAGCAGACCAGTCAGCTTAGTTGCGGTGCCTGCAGATGTAAGGAAGTGACTCCTTCACTTCAAGGGAGATTCCTTCAGGTGTTTTGGAGGCCCAAAGGCCTTGGAACATTCCTGTATGGTGCAGAGGCATGGACGAGCAGGGAGATGAGATCAGGAGCAGCAGGAGTCTTCCTAGTTGCAGCCTTGATGCCCAAAGCAAAGTCTAGAGTGTCCACATGGTTGAAGTACTAGTGTCGGAAATGTATCTTGTCCCACGACGAATCTGAGGACCCACCCACAGATTAGCCCTTAAATACCCTTAGGAAAGGGTTCAGACGATACAGGGGTCCCTCCCTAAGGAGGGGTTGGACAAGGGGGAGAATACTCCCTTGTCCTTTGTCCAGGTTCACACCAGAGCGGGAGCCATCGGCTCCTTGAACTGGTTTGAACTGGACTATGCATGGAGAGCACAAAGTGTGCCTTGCATGCAGACTGCCCTCATACACTAAATCCTGTCTGGAAAGGTCGTCACACCTCCCTGTGACTGGGTACCTACTTCTGCCTTCCTCAGCCCGAGCTTGGCTCAGCATCAGGTGGGCAGAAACCGGTCTCTGGCCGGCAGCAGCCCTGGCTTGCTATTCGGGTATGGAAGACTGTTACTGGGAGCACCGAGGGCCTCCCAGAGGAGCTTTACGGTGCATGGAATCATACCTTCCACACCGGATTCCAACATACTGATTTGCTGCAGCCAGTTTCGAGATGGTCACAACGTAATGACGCGGTGCCCCTCTATATGTCATATGGCTGCCTCACTTACAACCCAGGAGAATGAACTACATAGGTCGTAGGGTGTGTCCTGCTCATGCAGTGGCACCCTCACACTTAGAACCAAGCACCCTGCCTTAAGTATTGCAAAGGCCTGCTGTAGGGGTGACTTATAGGCTTTAAGTGCAGTGACCTTAGGTATAGTGAAACCTATATCTTTAAGTGGTGCTAGCACCAGCTTACACAGGCTGCAATGACAGGCCGGTAGTTACAAATTGAGTGGTCTCCCATGGGTGGCATCATATATTCTTCAGCCCATGGGGGACTCCTAGTTTACCTATGCCCTGGGTACCTTAGCACCATATACTAGGGACAGATAAGGTAGCACCATTGTCCAATCTGGGATTTACCTAAGAACTTACAAAACCAATTTAGGGGAGAAAGCACAGAGACTGGGCTCCTGATTAGCAGAATGCCAGTAAGACTAGACAGAAACTGCATTACATCAAGAAAAAAGTGAAGGTAACCATGACAGAGGATACTCCAGACCAGGCCTTTAGCGACACGCTGGCTTCCACCTTTTGTAGCAAGGTTTGTGATATCTATGACAAGTTCACATTGAATCCAACCCAGGTGGCATATTATCAGGATCTTCCTGGGTCTAAGGTTAGCCACCCGCAAACTGTTCTCTTTGCTGAGTTTCCACCCATGACAGACGAGCAGGTGGTTAAACTTCTTGCTACTGCCAAATCAGGTTCGCCATTGGATCCGTGTCCCACCAAAATTGTAATTTTGGCAATCGAACTGATAGCTGGTTATCTTACAGAACTATTAAATCTTGTGCTTCAATCGGGTATTTTCCTAAATTATGGAAGACGACTCATCATTTGATACCCTACTCTTCATCATGTAAAGCGATCCGATACCCCCTAGGGTCAAGTTCGGGCTATACAAAACTTTATAAATAAATTGAGGTGGAGAGCCACCCCACCCGTGGATACCCTAGGAACCAGGATACCTTAACCAGGGAAGCACGGTGAACAAGTGTGAAGAGATGCTGGAAACCGCTGTTGAACCCAATACAGGGCTTCAGGAAGATGCTGCTGCTGGGGAAGGACAAAGTGTCCAGTCAAACCCAAAGGTGGATTCAAGTCGAGAAGTAACTGAAAGCATAGGGACAGAGCCTATGCCAACTGGAAGTGACCAGGAGGCATGAAAGCCGAATGCCCACCAATGTTGGGTACCGCAGGAGAGTAGACTGTGACCTTGGAGCTGCAGCTGAGTGGACCAGGTGATGCTGTGAAAGACCAGGAGCCGTACACGAGCTGTCTCAGATCAGATGTCGAGAGTTGAGGGGTCGGTGTCCGGCGGGAGCATCAACAAGCCTTGGCAACTGCAACCACCATGGAAGTGGAGAAAGGTGCAATGTCATGGCCAGGAAGGTCCAGGAGACTCACCACAAGCAGGGGAGTCAGGGCAGACCCCGAGCACTTAGGGGTGCCCAAAGAATATGAAGATGACCCGCAAGAGGACCCACAGGTCGGAGGCACTTGAGTCGCAAGAGGACCTCGAGCAGCTCACAAAAGATGCAAGCCCACGATGCAAGAGATGTGGTGAGGGTGAAGATCTTGGTCACTGGAGATGCTGGAGGTTGGGGCTACTTGGAGTCCGAAGAACTTGGTGGAAGGAAGCCAACAAGCCTTTGCAACCGCAAGTCGACGAGATGCACAGGGGTTCAGTTCCTGTGGCTCCGATGAGGGATACTGGCCTCAAACTTGGTGAGAGGACAGGGCAGGCCTCAAGGGATGTGGAGAACCACCACCTGTGTTGCCGAGCCTTTCAGAGTCTGTGGAGCCCAGGATCAGCAGACCGGTCAGCTTAGTTGCGGTGCCTGCAGATGCAGGGAAGTGACTCTTTCACTTCAAGGGAGATTCCTTCAGGTGTTTTGGAGGCCCACAGGCCTTAGAACGCTCCTGTATGGTGCAGAGGCACTGACGAGCAGGGAGACGAGATCAGGAGCAGCAGGAGTCTTCCTAATTGCAGCCTTGATGCCCAGAGCGAAGTCTAGAGTGCCCACACGGTTGAAGTACTAGTGTCGCAAATGTATCTTGTCCCACTACGAATGTGAGGACCCACCCACAGGTAAGCCCTTAAATACCCTAAGGAAAGGGTTCAGGCGATACAGGGGTCCCTCCCTAAGGAGGGGTTGGACAAAGAGGAGGATACTCCCTTGTCCTTTGTCCATCGGCTCCTTGAACTGGACTATGCATGGAGAGCACAAAGTGTGCCTTGCACGCAGACTGCCCTCAAACAATAAATCCTGTCTGGAAAGGTGGTCACACCTCCCTGTGACTGGGTACCTACTTCTGCCTTCCTCTGCCCGAGTTTGGCTCAGCATCAGGAGGGCAGAAACCGGTCTCTGGCCGGCAGCAGCCCTGGCTTGCTGTTCGGGTATGGAAGACTGTTACTGGGAGCACCGAGGGCCTCCCAGAGGAGCTTTACGGTGCATGGAATCATACCTTCCACACCGGATTCCAACATACTGATTTGCTGCAGCCAGTTAGAGATGGTCACAGCGTAATGACGCGGTGCCCCTCTATACGTCATATGGCTGCCTCACTTACAACCCAGAAGAATGGACTACATAGGTCGTAGGGGTGTCCTGCTCATGCAGCGGCACCCTCACACTTAGAACCCAGCACCCTGCCTTAAGTATTGCAAAGGCCTGCTGTAGGGGTGACTCATAGGTTTGAAGTGCAGTGACCTTAGGTATAGGGAAACCTATATCTTTCTTAAGTGGTGCTAGCACCAGCTTACACAGGCTGCAATGGCAGGCCGGTAGTTACAAATTAAGTGGTCTCCCATGGGTGGCATAATATATTCTTCAACCCATGGGGGACTCCTGGTTTACCTATGCCCTGGGTACCTTAGTACCATATACTAGGGACAGATAAGGTAGCACCATTGTCCAATCTGGGATTTACCTAATTTAGGGGAGAGAGCACAGAGACTGGGCTCCTGATTAGCAGAATGCCAGTAAGACTAGACAGAAACAGCATTACATTAAGAAAAAAGTGAAGGTAACCATGACAGAGAATACTCTAGACCAAGCCTTTGCGACACGCTGGCTTCCACCTTTTGTAGCAACGTCTGTGATACCTATGACAAGTTCACATTAAATCCAACCCAGGTGGCATGTTATCAGGATCTTCCAGGGTCTAAGGTTAGCCACCCAGATCCTGTTCTCTTTGCTGAGTTTCCACCCATGACATACGAGCAGGTGGTTAAACTTCTTGCTACTGCCAAATCGGGTTCGCCATCGGATCCGTGTCCCCGAAAATTGTAATTTTGGCAATCAAACCGATAGCTAGTTATCTTACAGAACTATTAAATCTTGTGCTTCAATCGGGTATTTTTCCTAAATTATCTAAGAAGACCTCCATTCTCCCACTATTAAAAAAACAGACCCTGGCAACTACCGTCCGATAGCTCGCCTCCCATTGCCATCAAAAGTTCTTGAGAAATATATGATTCATGCACTTACTTGGTTTATTAATGACCATAACATACTGGATCCATCTCTCTATGGGTTCCGGGGTGGGCACAGCAATGAGCTTGCACTGATTACAGCAGCCGAATAGATCAGATGCTCGGGAGACAAAGGAGGCATGGCGGCACTGATCCTTCCGGATTTGTCAACAGCTTTCGACACGGTGGACCATGGCCTTCTACTACGTCGCCTTCAAGACATAGGAATTGCTGGCACTGCCCTACGACTGTTTAACTCATTCCTTTCTAACCGTAAAAAATTTGTGGAGAAGGATGGCCTAAGCTCACAGAATTTTATTCTCCCTTGTTGGGTCCCACAGGGCTCGTCTCTCAGCCTGACCCTTTTTAACTTATATAAGGTTCCTCTTGCCAGGCTTATCAAATCCTATGGCTTTGCCATGGTGTCACGCCGATGACACTCAGATTATAGTATCCACTTCAGAGGACTCTTGTAGTACTATTGAAAACTTGTCTGCCTGCATGGGACAGGTGAATAGATGGATGTCTGAGAACTGCCTTAAGTTGAACTCCAATAAAAAGGGGGTTCTTCTTTTTGGCAGAGATTTCTCTCATTGGTCCTCTGACTGGAGGCCCAGCGAACTGAGGCCCCTCCCCACTCCAATCCCCAAGGCATGGAATCCTGGAGTCATCTTTGACACCACTCTCTCATTCTCCCACCATGTGAACACTACTACATCAGCCATCTCGTATATGTTGAGAATTTTGAGGAAAATCTTTCGATTCATACCTTCTGACCTGCAGAAAACAGTAGTCGCGGCGTTACAGTAGTCCAGCTTAGATAAAACTAACAGTCTTCTGATTGGAATCAATAAAGCCCTCCTTTTTAAGATGCAAGTCCTGCAGAACTCAGCCGCAAGCTTGTTATTCAAACTCCCTCAATACGCTTCCGTAAAGGGGGCGCTAAACTCACTTCACTGGCTTCCGGTGGAAAAAAGGATTACATTGAAGGCTCTCTGCATAGTGTTCAGAGCGCTGCACAATCAGGGTCCTATATTTGATTGACCACTTTCGTTGGTATTCTCCCCATAGAATGCTGCGGTCTTCCTTCCATCAGCTGGTGGAGGTTCCCAAGGCACGTTTATCACAATGGGGTGGTAAAAGCTTTTTTCACATTACCTCCACACATTGGAATCAATTGCCACTTTCACTAAGAAATGTACCGGACTTGAGATCGTTTAGGAAGGGTCTGGAGACCTGAATTTTCTAGGCCTATACATATCCGTGTTCAGTTTTGTCACTTTAATTAGCACCTAGACGCCTTTGGGTATTAGTGCGCTATGTAAGGGAAATGCTGCTTACCAGTATGCATCTGTTCTTGGCATGTAGAGCTGCAGATCTACACACTATGCACAGATCACCATCTGGTGTTGGGCCTGGATGTTTGCACTTGTTTTTGTCCTGTAAAGTCTTTGGAAGTCACGAGGTATGTGACTCCTCCTTTGGATCACAGTGCGCATGGGCATCGACTCCATCCTCAGATTGTTTTTCATCAGCAAGGAAATTATGGCGCTTTGTAAGAAACAGGAAAGATGCCCGTGCATGTTGTATCTAAATAAGATAATACTGGAACAGATAAAGGTAGCCGGGGAGGCGGGTGGGCGTGTGTAGATCTGCATCTCAACATGCCAAGAACAGATGCATCCCGTTCAAGGCATATGAGCTGCAGATTACACACTATGCATAGATTGTGTAGCAGTACCTGCTCCTAGCGGCAACCACCAGTATCTGTTGTAGTAGTTTGAAAAAGTGTTTAGAGTACAGCTTGGCCCACACTAGCTAATTGATTAGTTTGCACATCTACACAATAGTGTTTTGTGAATGTGTGCAGTGTAGACCATGTAGCTGCTCTGCAGATATCATCAAGGGGAATGTTCTCTAAAAATGCCATTGAAGTCCTATCTTTCGTGTAGAGTGGGCTTAGGAGGAACAAATAATGTACGTTTTGCTTTGTGGTAGCAAATTTGTATGCATTTGACAATCCACCTAGCTATCCCAGATTTTGATATGGGGTTGCCTTTGTGTGGTGGTGAGAAAGACACGAAAAGTTGTTTGGTCTTACGAAAGGGTTGTGTTCTCTCGATGTAGTAAAGCAATGCTCTTTTGACATCTAAGGTATGAAGAGCTCTTTCTACGACTGTTTGTGGCTGCGAGAAGAACACGGGAAGCTCCACAGATTGACTGAGGTGAAGGTAGAAAGGACTTTAGGAAGGAATTTAGGATAAGTTCGGAGAACAACCTTATTGTGATGCATCTGCAGAAAGGGTTCCTGAATGGTTAGTGCTTGTAGTTCGCTAACTCTTCGTAGAGAAGTAATGGCTACTAGGAAAGCAGCTTTCCATGTTAAGAATTGTAGATCACATTTACATAGAGGTTCAAAAGGAGGGCCCATTAGTCTTGTGAGAACGATGTTTAAATTCCACACAGGTGAAGGTGGTACTCTGGGGGGAATTATTGTTTTGAAGGCCCTCCATAAAGGGTTTTATGGCAGGTACCCTGAAAAGTGATAGATGTTGTCTATTGTGTAGATATGCTGCTATGGCAGCAAGATACAGTCTTATAGAAGCGTAGGCTAAGTTGCATGTTTGAAGGTGTAGTAAATAGCCTATGATGTGTTGGATAGACACATTGGTGTTGTTGTTATGACAATATATTACAAAACGTTTCCACTTGGCTGCATAGCAAGCTCTAGTGGTAGGTCGTCTAGCTTCTTTAATGACGTTCATATAGTTAGGGGGAAGGTTAAGGTAACCAAATTCTAGGACCTCAGGAGCCAGATGGCAAGGTTGAGCTGAGCTGGGTCCGGGTGTCTGATCTCTCCATGGTTCTGGGTTAAGAGGCGTGGAGAGAGGTGTAACTTGTGGTGCGGAACTACGGAGAGTTCCAGCAATGTGGTGTACCACGGTTGTCTGGCCCCAGTTGGAGCAACTAGGATGAGAGTTAAGGAATGAGGCTGTAGTTTGCGCACCACTAGTGGAATGAGTGGGAGAGGCGGAAAAGCGTACGCAAATCTGCCTGACCAGTTCATCCATTTCGCATTGCCTTTGGACAATGGGTGTGGATATCTGGCAGCGAAGCTTGGGCATTTGGCGTTTTGGTGGGTGGCGAAGAGGTCTATCTGTGGTTGCCCCCAAAATTGAAAAAACGGTTGAAGAACTTGCGGATGAAGTTCCCACAAGTGGATTTGTTGTGTTTGACGGCTCAACAGATCGGCTATGGTGTTTTGGACTAATGGGACATGTTGGGCTAGGAGAAATATGTTCTGAGGTATAGCCCACCTCCATATGTTCTGTGCTAGCTGAGAGAGCTGCATAGTGTGTGTCCCGCCTTGTTTTTGTATGTAGTACATGGCTGTCATGTTGTTGGTGCAGACTAAGACAGTCTTGCCTGATATGTGTTTTTGAAATGCTTTTAAGGCTAGGAATATGGCGAGTAACTCCAGGTGGTTGATGTGGAGAAACTATGGTTGAGGTGTCCACCTGCCCTGCATGGTGTGATGTAGTAGGTGAGCTCCCCAGCCGGAGAGCGATGCGTCCGCTGTCATAACTATTTGAGGAAACGGTTCTAGGAACGGTCGCCCTTTGGAAAGGTTCTTGGTGTTCCACCACTGCAGAGAGCGAGGAGTACGACCGTCTACCAACACCAGATCTTTTAACTAACCTTGAGCCTGGTTCCATTGGCGTGCTAAGCACTCTTGGAGATGACGCATCTGGAGTCTTGCATGAGGCACTATGAATATGCATGATGCCATCATCCGTATGAGAAGCATGAACACTCGAGCTGGAAGAGAGTGTTGCGGTTGAAGGACGGAACGAGCAAAGTGTCCGTCCCTCCTCACCTCGGTGTCCAAGCAATAATGTTTTACAAAGGTGTGAAGGGAGGCCCAAGTCGCTGCCCTACAAATATCCTCCACAGGAACGCCCCCTAGACAAAGCAGAAGTGGAAGACTTTGCTCTAGTGGAATGAGCCCTTAAACCCTCTGGAGGTTCCTTACCAGCCAGGGAGTAGCATATCTTGATGCACAAGACAATCCATCTGGAAAGGGTGCGCTTGTGCACCGCTCGACCTTTCCTGCAGCCAACAAAGCCCACGAAGAGCTGGTCATCAACTCTGAAGTCCTTAGTCCTGTCCAGGTAGAAGCTCACCGCCCTCTTAGGGTCCAAGCGGTGAAGTCTCTCCTCCTCCTTGGAAGGGTGAGGGGGAGGATAGAAGGAAGGAAGGGTAATGGACTGCCCCAGATAGAAGGGAGTTACCAACTTAGGCAAAAACGCAGCCCTGGTCCTGAGTACCATTCTTTCAGCATGAATGGTCAAGAATGGGGGTTTTGAACTTAGAACTTGAAGCTCACTTATCCTCCTTGCCGAGGTGATTGCAATGAGGAAAACCGTCTTAAAGGACAACAGTCTCAAGGGACACTTGTGTAAGGGTTCGAAGGGAAAACCCATAAGATAAGTTAATACAAGGTTTAAATCCCATTGAGGCACAATAAAGGGAGTAGGAGGAAACCTGTTTGTGAGACCCTTGAGAAAACGAAGAACAATAGGTGATTTAAATAACGACGGCTGATCCGGCAAACAAAGGAAAGCCGACAAATCCGATAAATAACCCCTAACAGTCGCCACAGCAAAGCCTTGCTGAGCAAGAGAAAGGGCAAACTGAAGGATGTTAGATAGACGAGCCTTCAAAGGGTCAATGGACGTCTCTCCGCACCAAAGTACAAATTTAGACCACCTATAGGAATATACGGATTTGGTGGAATGACGTCTGGCAGACAAAATTACATCTACCACATCCGGCGGGAGAGAAAAAGAACTCGGGTTGCCCCATTCAATCTCCAGGCATGAAGGTGTAAGCTCTGGAGGTGGGGGTGTAGAACCTGCCCCTCCGACTGCGAGAGGAGGTCTGCCCTCAGAGGGAGACGGAGCGGAGGGCAAGAGGAGAGGTGGAGAAGATCTGTGTACCACACTCTTCTTGGCCAATCCGGGGCAATCAATATAACTTGGGCCCGGTCTTGGCGAATCTTCCTCAGAACCCGAGGAATCAAGGGTATGGGAGGAAACACGTAAAGGAGTCGTGAGCCCCAACTCAACTGAAACGCGTCCCCCAACGCTCCCTGCATCGGATACTGGAGACTGCAGAATGACGGGCAGTGAGCATTCTCGTGAGTGGCGACCAGGTCCACCCGAGGAGTTCCCCACATCCGAAAGACGTGACGAACTACCTCTGGATGAAGCCTCCACTCGTGGTCGGCGGAGAACTGCCGCAGACTGTCCGCACGTATGTTCAGAACCCCCGCCAGATGATTTGCCATCAGACAAATCTGATGGTCCTGAGCCCAGGACCATAGACGCAGGGCCTCTCTGCAGAGACAAAGAGACCCCACTCCTCCCTGTTTGTTTATATACCACATCGCGGTAGTGTTGTCCGTCAGGACTTGAACAGACTGACCGCGAAGGGAAGGGAGGAAGGCCTTGAGCGCCAAACGTATCGCCCGTAACTCCAGAAGGTTGATGTGAAGCAACCTTTCCTCTGGAGACCAAAGACCCTTGATATCCAGATCCCCCAGATGAGCACCCCACCCTAAGGTGGATGCATCCGTTATCACCGTGGCCACCGATGGAGGTAGATGGAAGGGCTTTCCTTGGGACAGATTGCCCTCCACGCTCCACCAAGATAGATCCGCTGCAGCTTCTCTGGAGATCCTCACAGACTCCCTGAGATCTCCTTTGTGCTGATACCACTGCTTGCGGAGGAACCACTGGAGCGCCCTCATGTGCCAGCGTGCATGGTTGACCAACAGGATGCAGGAAGCAAACAGACCGAGCAGGCGAAGGACCTTCAGGACTGGAACGACCGCTCCATTGCAAAATAAAGGAATCATTTCCTGTATGTCGAGAATCCTTTGAGGAGAAGGGAATGCTCGACACACAGTAGTGTCCAGTACTGCACCTATGAACAGGTTGCGCTGAGAGGGCACCAGGTGAGATTTGGGCACGTTTATCGAGAAACCCAATTTGAACAACAGCTGAGTTGTATCCTGCAGATGATGAAGTACTTTCTCCGGTGACTCCGCTTTGATCAGCCAGTCGTCCAGATAGGGGAAAACGGCAATCCCCAACCTCCTGAGATGGGCTGCCACCACTGCCATCACCTTCGTGAAGACTCGGGTGCAGTAGTAAGACCAAACGGAAGGACCGCAAACTGATAATGTTGCGATCCTACCGTAAACCGGAGATACTTCCTGTGCGACTTCAGGATGGGGATGTGGAAATACGCATCCTGCAAGTCGATGGACACCATCCAGTCCTACTGATTCGGCGCTTGAAGAACCTGCGCAAGGGTGAGCATCTTGAACTTCTCTTAATTCAGATAAAAATTCAAGATCCTGAGGTCCAATATCGGACGCAATCTGCCGTCCTTTTTCGGAATCAGGAAATACCGGGAGTAGCATCCCTGACCCCTCTCCTGCTCTGGAACCACCTCTATCGCACCCTTCTGAAACAACTTCAGGACTTCCTCCTGCAGGAGAAGACGGTGGTCCTCCGAGCAAGCACCTTGACAAGGAGGGTAATTTGGAGGGAATTCCCGAAAGGGAAGGGCGTACCCATTTTCTACAAGATCCAGAACCCAGAGATCTGTAGTTACAGATTCCCAATCCTGTAGAAAATGGGTAAGTCGGCCCCCCACAGGACCAGCATGATCCAGAATGTCGGATCTAGGGCTGCTTTGCGGTGGTGGGAGGGGCTTAAGAGGAAGAGGAGGAGAGTTGACGGCCACATGAACGACCCCTGATTCTTCCTCTGTAACCCTTGGACAAAGAGCCTTGCTGTTGTTGTTGTTGCTTGGTCTGTCTGTAAGAGCCCCTATACTTCTTGAAAGATCCCCTTAGCTGGTATTGAAGACCCAACGACCGTGCCGTAGCCTTGCTCTCCTTGAAGCGTTCGAGAGCGGCAGCCGCCTTCTTGCCGAACAACCCAGACCCATCAAATGGTAGGTCCTGCACATCTTGGGAGAATTCAGAGGACTTTAGCCACGCACCCCTCCTGGTGGCAACAGAAGACCCCATAACTCTGGCAACTGAGTCTGCTGTGTCCAGACCACTTTGAATTACTTGTCGTGCAGCCGCCTGAGCATCAGTCAAAACTTTATTGAAGCCGGCCCTATCCCCCTCCGACAACTTTGGTGCCAATTTTTTCGCTGAGTCCATAAGCGCATGGATATAGCGCCCCAACAGACAAATCGCGTTTGTTGACTTTAGGGCCATGCTGGCCGAAGAAAATACCTTTTTGGCCGACTGGTCCATCTTTTTTGGCCTCTCTGTCTCCTGGAACCTGAGGGAAGGCAACCTTGTATCTTCCCGAACAAGCAGCCTGAACCACCAGGCTCTCAGGCGATGGGTGCGATGTTAAAAACTCAGGATCCCCTGGAGCCGCCCTATACCTCCTTGCGACTGTCCTAGAGACCGCGGGAGCTGAAAAAAGTTTACACCATACCTCTAATACTGGGTCGATAATGACCTCATTAAAGGGCAACAAAGGCTCCGAGACTGCAGTAGGCGAATGCAGCACCTCAGTAAGAATATTAGACCTGAACTCCGTGGTTGGTAACTGGAGGTCTAACAACTCAGCAGCCTTCCTGATGACCGCATGATACGGCGCTGCATCCTTTGTGGGCTCATCTGATGGCGGAGTGATTTCCCACTCAGGAGACAAATCCAGCCCACTTGCCTCCTTTAGCTCCTCAAACACTTCATCAGAGTCAACCAACTCTCCCTCTTCAGCTTCAGCTTCCTGCAAAAGATACCTCCTTTCATCCACCACTCTCTGCGCCTCCCTTCTGGATCGAATCCGCACCAGCGGCGTCGGTGGCGCCGTGTTCGAGTCCGACGGCGCCGGCCGCGGCGTTGAACGTGGATCCGCTGGAGCAGCCGGCGTCGAACGAGGTCGAGCCTGGTCCAGTGAAGAGGGAAGAGGCGTCGACGTCCTCGGCGCCGGTAGATGCCAAGACGGCGCCGCTTGAAAGAACGGCATGAATGGAGCTTGAGGATAGACCTGCGGCACTCCCAGGTTAAAAGCCATCGGGCCAATCGGACCCGCAGGTGCACCACTGGTATACATGGCCCTCGAAAACACCCCATACATCGCATTTAGATAATGCGAGGGGTCCTGACCCGGTCCAGGGAATGCAGGGTACTGGTCAGGCATCACCGGACTCGGGCCTGCCGGCGCCGACGGTGGAATTAACGGCGTCACAGGCTCACCCGGGACTGGAAGATTCTCCACCGCGGCCGGAGCCGGAGATGAATCCGGAGCCGGAGATGGAGCCGGCATCGGGGATATCACCGGACCCGGAGATGAAGCCGGAGCCAACGAAGCCACTGGAGAAGAAGGAACTGGAGGTGAGGTCGGGACTGGAGAAGGAGACACGGATTCCCTCCGACGCCGAGCCGGCGACTTCGAATTCGGAGCCGAACTCTGATCGGAGTGATGACGAGAAGAATGCCTCCTCTTCTTCTTATGCCTCTTGCCTCTCGAAGCATGCCCCGAAGTCGATTTAGACGCTGACCTCGATCTGGACTTCCTCCTACCGCTCTTCTCTTTCTTCATCCTGGCGATGAAAAGCTTCGCCTCCCTTTCTTTTAGAGCTTTGGAGCTCATCTTGCGGCAGCAAGAACAACCATCCACATCGTGGTCGGATGAGAGACACCAAACACAGTCTTCATGTGGGTCCGTAATTGACATGTGCTTGCCACATTCCGGACAGGGCTTAAAACCCGACTTCCTTGTCGACATCTTCTCGAAGAGAAACCGAAGAAAACCAGAAGAATACACAAAGTATCAAAAAAGCTACTATCAACGATTCCCAAAATCCGTTGGCGTTGACGGCGCGGAAAAAAGGGAACTGACGTCATCACGCCGACGAGGTCTTCTTATGGAGCTGGTGACGTCAGCGGAGTCGCGTGCGGAGCCGTGTCTCTGTGACGTCGTCTTCGACCTCATCGGCGTGGACTGCTACAAAAGTTTCCGAATGTTGCTGGCGCAGGGGATATTCACAAGATGAGGAATCCACTGGCAGATGTATCCATCAGAAAGGGTAGGGCTCCCCATCTTCAAGATGGCGAGAGCCCGGAGATGTGCTTCACCTCGCCTCCCCCACCTGAGGGGTGGGGTTGGCAGGCTGGCACATCCCCTGTCCTTATTTGGGGTTTCCAGCCAAAGCTTCCCACCCGAGTGGGGGGTTGCAGTGGCCTGGGGAAGCTCATAGAGGAGGCATGCCTTTGAAGCTTCCCCCTGCCAATCCTGGGGGAGGAGATTTAGCACCTCGCCCAGGATGTGCATTGTTGCAGGCCCAGGAGAGCAGGGGCTCTCCTACCCAGGGGTCCAGCAACATGTCTGCTGTGTGGCAGCCTAGGCAGCCTCAGAGCAGACGTGGATTGTAGGTTAGGTTTAAGGGGGCATTTCTAAGATGCCCTCTGGGGTGCTTGGTGTGAGAAGTTGGCCTGATGTATGATGTCACTAGTTCTAGTGTACACCTTATATCAGTACAAATACCCTTATGGTGATTGGTTGTAAAGTCAACCTTATAGACCAGCTATCCTAGTGGTAGCATGGACAAGAGCAGTCTTAGGCTAAACTCTGAATGGCATGTGACGCCAGCTGTGATACCATATATAATCCCTTGAATACCAAATGAAAGGACACCACAACAGATATATATATATAAAATAAAGTGTATTTATTCTAGTCAAACCCTCAGCACTCTTTATGAGATTAGAGGTAAGTACAACACAGTCTTATTTAAGCATACATTAAGTCACACAGGTAAGTAATACAGTTAGGCCCTAGGGGCCACGCAAACCATATACTAAGTAAGTGGTATAAGGACCCCTGTCACGGAAATAGAATAGGCCTAGGGAATCGCTGGGGCTACACTACCCTAGCTTTAGTTAGGAAGTGGGAGGCCCACGGGATTCGTGTGCAGAGTGGAAACACTCACGCGTAATGCGTAAAAGTCACTAGCAATAGTACAGTTTAGAAAACGATAGATTTAGGACACTTCCGGAGTAGCTAGGAAGTCGAGACTGGAAAACTAGACACTAGGATAGTCACTATCCTGATGAGCACCGGAGTACCCAAGTTACCTAGCCCACAGGCTGCGGGTGCATAGGGGTGAAGTTGCGTCGGGTTTCGTCGTCGACTCCTATGGATGCCTGAAGAAAGATGCTGACAGGCAGTCAGTGAAGAGTGTCCGGTGGATCCCAAGGCTGGGATCAAGAAGAGAGGAGACCTGCAAGCAGAGGGGACAGAGTCAAGGTCACTAGCCAGTGACCACGTGGAACCAGGAAGGAACCAGGCGATGTCGTGAAGATTGCAGGTGAAGGTGAAGCTTGTCGCTGCAGCCAGGAGGACCAGGAAGCGTCGAGGACGACCAGGACCAGGAGGCGAGCTGTCCCACGAAGGCTCTTGCTGTCGGCGGCGTCGAAGTTGGACTAGGACTCACCAAGCCTTGGCAAGCGGAACCCACGAAGAACGGAGGACTTGCTTCTGGTGCAGACCAGGAAGGTCTGGGGTGCTTCTTCTTTGCAGAGAAGCGGGAGCCAGTCTGGATTAGCCAAACCAGCGCAGAAGATTTCAGGATGCGTCGTCACAAAGGCCACTAGCCAGCGGGCAAGCAACCGGACAGACGCGGCAAGCAGGAAAATGCAGAAGGGCCCCACGCAGGACTCGTGGAGTGTGGGGGGCTGATCTTTGGTGCAGATGATGCTTGGGGTTGGGGCTTCTCAATCCCCGGTGCACAACTTCGAGGGTGCCTCAGAAGCTGCGCGTGAAGTTACTAGCCACTTTTCCCAGGTAGCCGGTCCCACGTCGCTCGTCGCCTCCACGGATCTCAGCTCTGCTGTGGATGTGGATCAGGGTCGGAGAAGTCTGGAAGTCAAGGCTCTGGTCGGGCTCTGCAGTCGGTTCCTCGTAGAACGTGGGCAAAGCAAAGGGTAGTCTCTTGATGGTGCCTGTTTGCACAGGGTAGCCACTCCTTGGCCACAAGGGAGATTCTTCAGTCTTCTTCTTTCGTCGAATGTCGAAGGTCCAGAGTTTCTGTTCAAGTTTGCAGGTTCAGGATAATCTAAAGTCTTGAGGCCCAACTCCCACTCTTATACTAATCTGGGGGGCTGGGATACCTGCTAGGTCACGCCTTATGGGTGGGACCTGGGAGGGGGTGGTTACACCCACTTCCCTTTGTCCAGTTTCGCGCCAGAGCTGGGGCTGGAGTGCCCCAGCGCCGGTTTGAACTGGACTATGCAAGGAACACCTTGTGTGCCCCAGGCATGTCTCATTCCTTTCAGCCCACCCTGCCCCAATACACTAAAGGCTGTCTGGGGAGGTGCTAGCACCTCCCCAAGCAGGAAACCTATTGTCCAGGCCTCCCTGGCTGGGATCACTCCCAGCTGCAGGAGGTCAGACATGTGTCGTGGCAGCAGCATCCATTTTGTGATGCTGAGGCTTTGGTCAGAGGCTAACAGTGAAGTATGATTTTAACATGTCTTTCCCTCTAGAAGGGGGGAATAATATCCTCATGTCCAGAAATGGCATGGGGGTATTTTCCCACAGTGTTAGACACCTTACACGACATGTTTTGATAAAGCCAAACCATAGTTACCATAACCGTCTAAGATTATAAGGCACTTTAAGAGTATATGGTAGGCTATATCATAGAACAAATATAAGGACTTGGTTCCGAAAGCTGCAGACAGGCTCAGCTCATGCTAGAGCACCATCTCACATGGTACCAAGCACTCTGCCTCCAGGATTGTTAAGGCCTGCCATAGGAGTGACTGATAGGTACACATGTGTCTATATGTAAGTTAGGTATAGGAATACTACACCTAAGCAAGGGGTGATTACACGACCTTGCCCCAGCTGAGCGATCAGCCAGTTGTGTCAAAATGGAAGGCCAGGCCAGGGGTGGCATAATACATGCTGCAGCCCCTGGTAGGCCTAGGGTACACCTATGCCCTGGGTGCCTAGGGTACACTGTACAGGGGCCAATAAGGTGATCCTATCCAAATGGGTTATGCACCTAAAGTACATAGTATTAATTTAGAGAGAGAACAGCAGGGCTGTGGGTCTGATTAGCAGGCCCACAGCCACATCTAAGTCGAAAACCAGTGAAGCAAAAGCAAAAAGTGGGGGTGAACATAGAAAGCAGACCCTACTCTCCTACACTTGGTACATTAAATCCCACACTGGCATCAGTGTGGGTTTAATGTGCTGAGAAGTTTGATACCAAACTTCTCAGTCTTCAGTGTTGCCATTATGGTGCTGTGGAGCTCGTGTTTGACGAGCTCTCAGCACCATGTACTCTTAAATGGCAGCACTGCCCTTACAGTGCTCAGGAATGGACCTGGGTACTGTAGGGGCACAGGGCTCCTGCTCCTGTGCCCACACCATTGGCATAAGGCACTCAGCTAGAGGGGTGGTTGATGTATGCCATGGCAGTGTAGGTGATGGGCATGGCACACAGGGATGTGTGTCATGTCGACTTTGTTTTTGTCTTGCACCCAAACACTCAGCCTGCAAAGGCAGTGTGTGTGTGTAAGGGTACAGGGCCTCTAAGGGTGGCACAATGCGTGATGCAGCCCTTAGAGGCCTTCCCTGGTCACAAGACCCTGGGTACCTAGGGTACCATTTACCAGGGGCTGACATGTGGCCAGGGTTTGCCAATTTGGGTTTTGTTTGTTTTAGGGAAGGAACATAGGCCCTGGGCACCTGATTGGCAGGAGTCCAGGGCACACTCAGTCAAAGTACATTCAGTAATTCAGCAAAAAGTGGGGGCATACCATCCAGAAAGATGGCACTTTCTCACAAGCGCGAGAAACACACCCGAGCCCGATGGCGGAAAAAAGCAATCTGAGGATGGAGCCGATGCCCATGCGCACTGTGATCCAAAGGAGGAGTCACATACCTCGTGACTTCCAAAGACTTTCCAGGACAAAAACAAGTGCAAACATCCGGGCCCAACACCAGATGGCAATCTATGCATAGTGTGTAATCTGCAGCTCATATGCCTCGAACATATATAAATCATTAAAAGCAGGTCCTACTTTCCTACACCCACACACTGCCATTGCAGGCTGGGTGCTTTGGTGCAGAGAAAAGTGAAGACTCGACATGGAAAACATCCCTGTGTGCCATGCCTGCAACCCAATGCCTGAGGCCAGGGTAAGTCACCCCTCTAGCAGGGTGCACTATACCATAGGTGAGGGTACAGTGGCATGAGCTCTGCACCCCTACAATGTCTAAACCCATTCTTAGACATTGTAAGTGTAGTATAGCCATTAAGAGTATATGGTCTGGGAATTGGTCATTACGAACTCCACACCTCCATAATGGCTTTACTAAAAACTGGGAAGTTTGGTATCAAACTTCTCAGCACATTAAACCCACACTGATGCCGGAGTTGGATATAATGTAAAATGCACCCAGAGGCACCCTGAAAATCGACAAGCCCTGGTGCGGTTCCTGAATGACTGCCCGCCTTCTGCTCCTACTCCAGAATAGGCTGGGTCCACGAAATGGGAAGCTTCAAAGGCCTGCCGCCTTTGGAAGCTGTCCCTACCTTTTGCTGCCCCCAGCAACTGGCTCCCACCAATTCTGGCCCCCACTTTGGGCAGGAAAATCGTCGGGAAGGCCAAGCTAGGAAGAGAGGTGTGCCTACATTTGCAAACGCCACCCCTCAGGTGGGGGAGGCGAGGTGAAGCACACATCTCAGTCCCCTCCATCTTGAAGATGGGGGACTCGGTGTAGTTAAGTGGGTTTCTGTTGCAGTAACCACCCCACTTTTGCCAGATTTCTGATGCACTTTGACTTGATGTGCCCTGGGTCCCCGCCAATCAGGTTCCCAGGGCCTGTGTTCTTTCCCAGAACTGCACATTTGTTCTCACAATTGGCACCTCTCTGGCTATATGCAAGTCCCTTGTAAAAGGTACCTTGGGGTCTGTGACCAGGTAAGGCCTCTAAGGGCTGCAGAACATATTGTGTCACACTTGGAGGTCCTGAACGTTAACACACACACACTGTCATTGCAGGCTGCGTGTTTTGGTGCAGAGAAAAGTGGAGAGTCTGCATGGCACACACACCAGTGTGCCATCCTGCATCCCACTGCCTATGGTATAGATAAGTTCCCCTTCTAGCTAGGGGCACAACACCACTGGTGAGGGTACAGTTGCATGACATGAACACTGCACCCCTACAGTGTCTAAGTCAATTTGTAGACATTGTAAGTGCTGCAAGCCATAAAGAGTATATGATCTGGGAGTTTGTCACTACGAACTCCACAGCACCATAATGGGTTTACTGAATTCTGGGAAATCCGGTAGAAAACTTCTCAGCATAATAAACCCACTCTGATGCTAGTGTGGGATTTATTATAGAATGCACTCAGAGGGCATTTAGAGATGCCCCCTGAAAAACGACCAGCCTCTGGTGAGTTCATCAACTGGTAAACACCAGCCTGCCACCATAAGACATGTTTCTGTACTCCTGGGGTGGGAGCCTTTGCTCCCTGAGCCCAGAAACAAAGCCTTTCCTGGGCAGAGGTGTTCACACCTCCCCAGTTCAGGAAGAGCCATCCGTGGCAGGGGAGCTACAAAGGCCTTGCTGTCTTTGCAACGAGACCCCCAGCCTTTTCTGCTATCAGGAGCAGGCTCCCTTCCTGTCTCACCTCATTTTCGGCGGGAAGACAGGCCAGAAAAATTAGAACAGCCCAGAAGGTGTGCCCACCTCTGCAAACCCAACACCTCAAGTGGGGGAGGAGAGATGAAGCCCACACTTCAGTGCCCGCCATCTTCCAGATGGCAGGCACTCTTCAATCAGGATAAAGAATTATGCCCACTCCCCCACACGGTGTGAGCACACCAAGGGTGTAGTCACCCCAAGGTCTGTCGCCCATTGGCTACTACCTCGAGACCCCTAAAACGCACCCTAAATACAACCATGAACCCAGAAGTCAGACAAGCAAGAAGGAGGAGGACAGAAGAGCCGTGCTGAAGGAAGAAGAGGACACCAACTGCCTTGGCCCCAGCCCTACTGGTCCATCCTGACCGCGACCTGCTCCAGCAAAATCCTGGTGTGTCCAGCAGTCCACCAGAACCCGGAGGACCAGCCCTGCCTTCCTTGCAAATACTCTGTCTCCTGTGAGCACCGGACTTGCTCAAGAACCAGACTCTGGCTTCGGCCAAATCTGAGAGTCTGCACCACTCAGCACCAGACGCCCACGGCAGCCATAGTGCCGCTGAAGGTGCTCTTTGAGTGCATCTCTGACCCTAGGGCAACCCTTGTTCTAAGCCCAGAAAATTAACTCTCAAACCGATTGCTTACCTGCAAACAAATAACCACAGTTTCCTCTATAGGACTGCATTGACTGATTTTCCTCTGAAGACGTTTTAAGTGTTGAGTTGTGTTTGTATGAAAACCCAAGCAACTGTGTTTTAAAGCCAAAGTGAACCTTTGTCTAGGAAATGTCCCAGTGTGATATCTAGGTATACCATACTGAGTAGAAAAAGTAATCCAAAAATTAATCACAAAGTAATTACAATGTAATATCAACTGTCTTTAGACGTTTTTCAAACCTGTAACAATGCCAATTTCATTCAGCTTGCATATTCTTATCAACCTGTCTTGGAAAGTACAACTTTACTTACCTGTACCGAGTCCTGCTTAGTTCTAAAAAATAAAATACAACTAAAGAAATCTTTTTAATACAAACAATTGGTCTGAGTTCAGTCTTTGAGTATGTGATATCATTTCTAGCCTGAGTGTGTACAATAAGTGCCAAACAATACCCTCTGATAAAGCCTTACTGTTCGCCCAAACTACCACAAATAGAGAGTAGGGTGTTATCTACTTTTACCTTTGGGGATCCACTGGACTCTGTGCACACTATACATTACTTTGGTATAGTATATAAAGAGCTAGCTTCCTACACTGACTCAGTATATGGTGTATACCTATTGGTGAGGCACCATGCACTGAGTTCAGGCAACCCTTTGTGATAGTTGTAGTGCTCCCTGATAACCAAAGCCCTCAAGGGGTAGCTGTGGCGAGCAGATAAGGCTTACCCAGGAGGGTGCAAAGCGGGTGCATTTACCACAATAGTCAGTCAGTAAGCTTACACACACACAAACAAAACACACCAGTAATTATTGAACACCACACTAGAGCTACTTCCTATATTTCCTACCCGGAGCTATCAATACACAAAGAAATACTTTAAAACAGGTAAGGTAAGCATAACGGAATACATGGGCCCCTATGAGGGGGCCAAATCATATACTAAAAAATGGGATGTGAGGTGAGTAACCAAACAAGACTGATACCCAAGGATGAAGAAGCTAGGGGAACAAAGAACCACCAAAGGTAAGTAGCTAGGGATCCCCGGGCGCCCAGGTGCAGAGGTGTTACATCGGGTCAAATGTCTATAGGATAACATGTGGAAATTTGCGGTTCGTATTTTACTGTTTCAGGACCCTTCCTAAAGGACCACAAGGATACTATCTGGAGGAAGGAAGGTTGGAGAGCTACTCCACCCGTGGGTAGCCAGGGAACCAGGATACCAACACCGGGGAGCCCAGGTGCATAGGTGTGAAGTGGTGTCAGAACCGCCTGTTGATGTCAATGGAGGATCTCGGAAGTCCGGCGGCAACAACGTCTCCTGGACCAGGTCGGTGGAACCCAAACGTAGATTCTGGATGAGAAGTTCCTGAAAGCAGTGTGAACAGAGTCCAAACCACCCTGAGGTGTCCAGGACGAGAAGCAACATGATGCCACCCCTTGTCGGAGGTACTCACTGTAGCACGAAGGTCTTGATGAAGCAGCTTTGGAGCCCAGGAAATGATGCAGGAGCACAGTAGCTGTCTACGAGCTGTTCCACAATGGCTGAAGAATGCAGGAGGATCAGTGGCAGACAGGACCACCAACAAGCCTTAGCCACCTCAACTGTCAGGTCAAAGGAAAAGATGCTTGGTTGCAGACCAGCAACGTCTCTGGGACTAACCTAGCAAGGGTAAGTTCAGGCTGGCCATCAGCACACGGCAGAGCCAACAGAAATCGATGGAGACCCCAGGGGGACCCTCTGGTAGCAGGCACAGGAAGTCGCAAGGAGGCCTCAGCATTGCATGGAAGATGGACGCTCATGTTGCAGGGGATGCAGAGAGGACAGCACACTTGGAGCTGTGCGATGCTTGTGGCTGGGGCCTCTTGCAGCTTGAAGATCTTCAGTCAGGAGGGTCGACAAGCCTAGGCAACCTGACACGGTGCACAGGGATGCAGTTCAGGTCGGCTGGAGACAGATTACAAACTCCCAGTTTGCAGGGAAGACTGGTCTGGCCTCTTGGGAGCCAACAAACCACCACCTGAGTTGCAAAGCCTGAAGAAGTCAGTGGGAAAGCAGGATCAGCAAACCGGTTGTCGACATGGAGGTGCCTGTGAATGCAGGGAAGTGACTCTTTTACTCCTTCTTGCTTGGATGCATGTAAAGTCGTGTTAGACTTGGGGAATGCACGGCCACAGAGTTACGGGCACTTGCAAGAGCACGGAGGCAAAGTTGCAGTAAGAGTCTTCCTACCAGGAGCAGTATTGTCTTGGTTCCTGGCTCTATCCAGCAGCAGAGTTCCAGTGTCCAACAGCAGAAGTGTCTTCAGACAGGTCTTGACGAATCTTAATGGTTTCCAGGACAAATCTAAGGACCCACCCTCAGGGGAGCCTTTAAGTAACGCTAAAAGAGGGAAGGATGCCTTCTGAAGTGACCCACCTATCAGAAGGGTTTAGGGACGCTACTCTAGGACCTAAAAAGTCAGACGCTACCAAAATAGCAGAATCAAGCTGTAACTGGAGGAGCTCTGGGCACTTTCCAGAGCAGGCGCGGGACAGGGAGGTGGTCACACCCCTGTGCTTTGTGTGGTTTTCTGCAAAAGCGGGAGCCAAGAGCCCCTGTACTGGTGAAAACTGGTTTATGCAAGGAGGGCACCAAATGTGCCCTTCAAAGCAGTCTGGAAGAGCTTGAAAGCCCCCCCGCCCACCCTACCTTATTCTAAAGGAGAGGGGGGTAACACCTCTGCCCCACAGAAAATCCTTTTTTCTGCCTTCCCCTGCCTGAGTTAAGCTCATCAGCAGGAGGCAATACAGTGTCTGGGGTCGGCAGCAGCACAAGCTGGCAGGCAGACCCTGCAAAGCTACACAGGCAGGAATGGGGTGGGCGGGGGGATCCTCCAAGGAGCCACCCAGTACATGGTATCATGCAACTAGCACTGGAATCGGAGTAGTTGCACAATTCCAACATGTTTCATACCAAACATAACCAGGTTCGAAGAAGCCTTCATGTAGTCGGACATCCAGAGTTACCAGTGTCCACTACATACCTTAAAATGGATTCCCCGCACTTACAAAGCCTAGAGAATGGAGACCGGGGTTTGTAGGGGTACCTCTGCTCGTGCATGGGTACCCACACACTTACAACTATGTACCCTGCCTGTGGACTGTAAGGCCTACCTTAGGGATGATTTATAGTTCTTAAATGTAATGATAGGTCTATAAATAAAACCTTATATCTAAAGTGAAGGGGCATGCACCATTTCACGCAGGCTGCAATGGCAGACCTGCAGACACAGTTTACATGGGCTCTCATGGGTGGCATAATACATGCTACAGCCCATGGGAGAACACTGGTGTACCAATGCCCTGGGTACCTTAGTACCCTATATTGGGGAGTTACAGGGGGTACACCACTATGCCAATTGTGGGGTGTACAAAGTACTAACCAAGGAATTGAGAGGAGAGAGCACAGATACTGGGGTCCTGCTTAGCAGGATCTCAGTGTACTACAGTCAAAACAATCTGACACCAGGCAAAAAGTGGGGGCAACTATGCTAGAAACATCCTACTTTCCTACACCTAAGATTCAAATTCTCGAAAGTGATCCCCCCCCTAAGTCGTACTGCAGTGTGATTTATTGCATTCTATGTTTTTCTCCATAGGATACCATTGTGCGTAATTGCACACAACTGTACAGTGCCTGCAGTTACCTTACTTATTGCTGAAGAACAAGTTCCTTATCTTCGGTAACGCATTATCTGGTAGAGACTTTAACTAGTTGAAGATTCCTTTCTTTGAATTTCCCAGGCGTCAGCTGGATCAGTAAACTTTTGCTGAGCAATACCCCTTGCGCGAGAGGCCGGGTGGCTCCATTTGGTTTCGCGTGACGGCGGAGTAAGTAGCGTTGGTTATGACGTTGCGGTGCCTATATAGGCGCCACCTAGGCGGGCGGACGTCAGTACTTTTTGTATTTTCCACGCCAGAAGCGCAGTGCCAGGAAGTAACCAATGTAGTCGTGTGCAAAAAATCTAGGGCCCTGAAATGGGAAACAACCCTAGTCCTACTACATTAGTCCACAAAGTGGGGAGGTATGGATGGGGCTGTAGGGAATCTGCAGCTAGATAGAGTCTCTACCAAATGATGTAACATTTTCATCTGATAGAGACTTCTAGCTGCAGATTCCTTACCTTTGAATCAGATAACAGAGCCATACCATCCTGGCGGTGGGCTGCGTACCCATGATCTAGACTAAGAAGTTTTGCAGGACTGAAAGGGCAAAGTGCCTGTCCCTGCGCACTTCACCATCAAGGCAATAATGATTTGTGAACGTGTGCAATGATGCCCACGTTGCTGCCTGCCAGATGTCTTGGATTGGAACATCCCGAGCTAAGGCCGTAGTCGCAGCCTATACCCTGGTGGAGTGGGCCCTTAATCCCTCAGGGGGCTGCTTCTTCGTCAATGCATAAAAGATTTTAATACAGAGAACGACCCAGCTTAGAGTTTGTCTTCCACCAGAACTCTTTTGTGCGGTCAAGGTAGAACGACAACGCTGTTTTGGGGTCCAGTTGATGGAGACGCTCCTCTTCCTTAGAGGGATGTGGGGGAGCGAAGAAGGTGGGCAAAGTGATGGACTGACCCAGATGGAATGGGGTCACAACCTTTAGAAAAAAAGATGTGCTGGTGCGTAGCACCACCTTGTCCGGAAAGGACATATGATAAGGAGGTGGGCAGGATAATGCCTGCAATTCACTCACCCACCGGGCCGATGTAATCGCCACCAAGAAGGCTGTTTTGATGGTCAACAGCCAGAGGGGACAATTGTGCAAAGGCTCAAAAGGAACACACATCAGGTAAGTGAGGACCAAATTAAGGTCCCATTGAGGCATAACAAAGGGCGTAGGTGGAAATAAATAGCCCAGCCCTTCCAGAAATCTATTTATAATAGGAGATTTAAAGAGATAAGGCTGGTCTGGCAGCCGCAAAAAAGCAGACCGAGCAGAGAGGTAACCCTTGAGAGTTCCCAAAGCAGAGCCCTGCTGGGCAAGAGTCAGAATAAATAAAAGGACAGTAGAAAGCGAAGCAGAAAGAGGGTCAATGGACCTTTCTGTACAGAATATCACAAATTTCTGCCAACGGCAGGCGTGTACCGTCTTAGAGGAGGGCTGCCTGGCCGCCAGAATAACATTACAGACTTCGGGTGGAAGGTCAAAAGCTATCAACTGTCACCGCTCAATCTCCACGCATGGAGGCGCAGAGTTGACAGGTGGAGAACCCTCCCCTGCTGCTGCGACAGAAGATCCTACCGAAGAGGCAGCCTGATCAGAGGATCGAAACCAGTCTGGTGCCACAAGAATGACTTGGAACTGATCGCTCCTGATCTTCTTCAGAACCATGGGCAGGAGTGGTATGGGCAGAAGGGAGTAAAACAGGCCTTAGCTCCGCTCGCGTCGAAACACAGCGCAGAGCGATAGCCGCCTTGGAAACTCCAGCATGCAGTACTGCTGACATTGCGCGTTCTCTTCGGAGGCGAACAAATCTAACCAAGGTTCTCCCCACTGCTGAAATAAGCCTTGCGCCACATCCAACTTGAGACGCCATTCAAGATCCTAAAGGCATCTACGGCTGAGATCATCCGCTGTTATGTTCTATATAGGTAGCCTAATATAGGCCTAGGTAATGTCGTACACCTTCACCTACATTACCTCCCTTACACTACACAGTAACAAGCCTTTTAGGACTGAACCTTTACCTAGATCTAGTCCTGGGTGCAAAAGGAGGGTTTCTCCGTGAACAATAGCATCCTATAACTTCATCAATAGACTCACACAGTATGAATGAATATTCATAAGGGTTCTTGGAAACGAGGCTGGGGCTACACCACCTGCATAATATCTACATACAAGGGTCATCACATACGTCATCCTCAAATCCAACAATGGCTAACACAAGAAACAAGGGACAAAGGAACCCTAGATACTTTCTGTATAAATACAGCACATCTTGCTAGTGTTAGCTAGAGGGAACCGAGACTTCCAGCCGACACACTGACCAGAGACGCTGAGGCTTCTGCATGCAGACGCTCCAGCTGACAGTGGTCTAACACATCCCTAGCAGAGGCTCCAACTCAAGACCAGGACAGGGTCCCACACTCTCTCACTTCAGGTAATGGGGCTAGACTAAATCCTAGAGGGATTCTTGGCTTTACACCTACTCACATGCTAGGTACACTTAGGTACATCTAGATAGGCACCATAGGAGTATGCGCTTTCTTTTATCATGTATTTTATATTCATGTATGTATTCATGATCCTTGCAAGATGGTAGAACTGTACTATACTTTTATATTCACTGTACTGCTAATCATGTATATCTGCTACTGTCTAACGGTTGTTGCAGCACATCTATTTTACACTAGAAGAACAACTGTGCAATAAATTCTTATTGTAACACTCTCTGAGACCGAACAAGTGAGCACGGGTGACTGAGCGAAAAGTAGTACCTTGTTTCCACGATCCTTGGGGATCAGGGTTGTCATGTTCTAAGGTTGCTAGAAACTATTCTCTCCCCGATAAGAGGAGATTCTAGTGGCACTGTGAGCTAGCTAAAAACAGAAAGGCTAGCATTCTCGGTGGGGGTGCTCAGAGCCAGTCTGCCACCAATCCTACAGTTTATGTTATCCGAAAGCGTAGATCCTATATGGGTAATATAGGAACTACACAACACCGCCCTGGCATTCAGAGAACCTGCCAGGTGTTGAAACACCAGGGTTATGCCCTGCTGTTCCAGCCATGTCCAGAGACGCAGGGCCTCTAGACAAAGTCCACGACACCACCCCGCCCTGCTTGTTGAAGTACCACATGGCAGTGGTGTTGTCCGTGAACACCTGCACCAGCTTCCCCTTGACAGAGGGAAGAAATGCCTTCAATGCCAACCGAATCGCTCGGAGCTCCAACAGGTTTATGTGGAGTCCCATCTGCGCCGGAGATCAGTGACCCCTGATCACTACCTCTCCTATGTGGCCGCCCCATCCAAGAAGTGGCACATCCATCACAACTATAAAATCTGGTTGGGGAAGGAAGAGAGGTCTGTCACAGACCCAATCGTAGTTTGTTAACCACCACTGCAGATCCTTCGCAGTTCCTTTCGGATCACGTCGGTGAGATTTCCCCGATGCTGTGCCCATTGGCACTTCAAGTCCCACTGCAGAGCCAGCATACGCCACCTGGCGTGTCTTCCCAACAGAATGCAGGAGGCCATGAAACGTAACAGCCTCTGAGTAAACCTCACCGAAATCCAGGATTGAGGCTAAAGAACAAGTTACTTACCTTCGGTAACGCTTTTCCTGGTGGATACAGTATCTGCCTGTGGATTCCTCACCTTGTGAATATCCCCTGCGCCAGCATTCCACGTAATTTTTTCCCCACCTCTCTCTCCACGCCGACGTGGACGTCATAATACCACAGCTCCGCTCGCGACTCCGTATGACGTCACCGGAGCCATAAGAGAGCCATGTCGGCGTGATGACGCCAGTTCCACCCATTTTTACCGTGCCTCCGAGGCGAACAGGTGGACCGACAACAGAATCAAAGTATACATAGTATACAACATTCGAACAAATATACATAGTACATATACAAAAAGGAAAGCTAAAGAACATCAGCATTTCCTGTAAGTGTACCAGATAGAAAGAAGATACAATGTAAAACAACATGTCAAACAAAGCATCCTTTAAAGGTATACAAAGGTGGACAACGGGGAGGCGGGTGGGCCAGTGAGGAATCCACAGGCAGATACTGTATCCACCAGAAAAGGCGCTACCGAAGGTAAGTAACTTGTTCTTCTGATGGATTGTAAGCTGCCGATGCCGCTCTCAGCCTCCGCGACCTTGTCTGACATTTTACTAAAGTCCGCTCGGAGGAGACTGACTTCCTCTGTTACAGAATCCAAGTTGGGCTCCATGGTGCCACGCATATCTTTCAGGGCGCTGCGCATTTCCTGAATAGCCAACATTATGTCTTTGAGTGATGGATCCGGCCCGTCGTCGGCCGCTTCGCACTGCTGGTGCCCGCATTGCTGGTCGTCCTCCTTGCCCATGTTGACTGTGTACTTGTCGATGTGGTTTGTTTGGCTCCGAGATTGCGGTCTAGTATGACCCATGATCTTGAGGAGTGCCTCGATGCTCGCCGCTATCCGCTGGGCCCCACTCTCCGGCCCGTCCTAGGCTCCCGCGACCGGGCCCTCCGTACCCTGAACCGAGTCACTGGCAGGCGTCGCTCCCAATGCCCACCCTACTCGTGGGAGCTCGCAGGCTGATTGGAGCCAGATGCTCTGCGGGGGTACTCCCGACAGGGCTCCACAAGTTCCTCCGTGGAGCCCAGAGTGCAGCTCGCAGTTACTCTCCAGTCACCGGTCCTTTATGCACGGTTTTGAGTCCCAGCACTCCAAGGCACCGTAGCAGGCACCACCCAGTGGCCGCTCCCGCTCTCCCCGCTGCGGTGGGTCCTCCAGAGGTAGCCCCAATGCCCCGTTGCACCTCGTGCCGCTGTTATCACAGGTACCTAGTGCAGCCTGTCAACTGCCGGTTTAGTCCCCCTCGCCACTCAGTGCTGCTATCGTGCACCCGCTGGCACTGGGAACACTCTCCCCCTCTATGTGCTGCCGCTGTATGGGTCCCGGGCCCTTGTTGCTCTCTCACCTGGCTACGGGCGCCTCAGTCCAAGCCACGCTCCAGCTTCTCAGGCCCCACCGGGCTCCGTCCGCCCGTCCGATGATTACCGGGCGCCTCCGGCGTAATGCCGTGCTGTATGGCCAAGTCCTTTCCTGCGGCCCTCTCCTGTGCCACTTATAATGCGCGGGACCCGCCGCGGCGCTCCTGTCCTCGGCGCGCCCAGGTCTCCACAGCTCCCGCGTTGTCATCAGCTAGTAGGATCGGAACAGGCCGGGGGGCGGTCACATAGTCCAACGCGACCGCCGCCGCCGAGCCCGGAGTCCGTTGGCCGATAAGCCACCACCTCTGCAGTGTAAGCGCTACTGGGTCGACACTGCCCGGCACCTCTTCTTCCCGGCAGCCGCCTCCTGAACTCATCCTCACCGTGCGATGCTTCAGGGCCGGGGCTCAGCCGCGACAGACACCATCTTGTCGACACCAGGCTCACCGGCCGCGATCCCGCCCGGCTGCCAAAGGACGCCCGCAGCGGATCGACACAGGCGTCGGAGGCTGTCCACCTCTTCCCTCCATCTACACAAGGCGGTAGTTGCCGCCAATACTGTCGGATTATGACGGATTTGGGGTGTTATGTCAGGATCGGCTGCTCTGCTCCCCTAGTGTGAGGCCATCTTCCTTGGCTGCAGGCCACGCCCCGTATTATCTACTTTTGACTTTACTCCAAACCAACAAAGGTCTCGCCAACCTCTTGGCACAGTGTATTCCATTGTGGTGCAATATATATGGAGGTGGGTTTCCTGCAATGGTCCTCAGAAGGAAAACCAAGAGGAAGGGAGTCTGAGAAGGTCGGCTCCATCTGTATCGGAACGGAAGCCTAACAATGCCGAGAAGGCGACACCGCAATGTCGGAAGGAGCGTCAATAGCACCACAATCGGAGCCAGCAGACAGTGGGACGTCAACATTGGCATTGGTAGACCAGAAGCAGGAGCTAACGGTAGGAGCGGTGATGTACAAGTTACTTACCTTTGGTAACAATGTATCTGGTAGAGACGATTCTAGCCGCAGATTCCTTAACGTAGAATTATCCCCAGGCGTGAGACTGGACCCAGAAAACTTTCTTGCCCAGCATCTCTGCGCGCCGGGTGCGGTACCTCGCGACTCCGCCCGACGTCTTCCGCAGGCGTGACGTCAGCGAGGTTACATAAGCCCCACCTCGGCACGCTGACGTCAGTTTGCTTCGGAGAACTTTTCCGCGCCAATACATGGAGCCATCACAACAAAACTGAGGAAAGCATGGGAACAGTGTGTGAAAAAACCAGAGAAACAAAAAGAGAGACAAAAGGTGAGGAACAGCACCAGTTGGCACCGAGGCGCCAGGAGGCTACAACAGGAAGCCAAAGCAGGGAAAGAGCAGAGCACCTATGAGGGGCAACTGTGCAAGCCAAGGCGAAAGCACTAGTTAGCACCAAAGCACCAGAAGGCCACAGCAGGAAAGCCACAGCAGGAATGCCACAGCAGGGAAGCGCAAAGTACCACTCCATGGAACCCCCGTGGAAGCCAAGGTGACAGCCAGTCTGGAGGCACAAGCATGGGAAAGTGCCGTAAGAGAAAGAGGGAGAGTCTGCAACCACAGACCACACAGCAAAGAGCCACAAGCCCGGAACAGAGGTGCAACAGCAATCCACCCCCGACTAAACAGTCAAGGAGGGCCAGAGCCCTTGAAAAGAGCAGGGGGACAAAAGACAGGCAAAAGAACCCCCAACGTAGAGGACCAGAAAGTTTAACTTCAAGGAGAAAAAGAGCTCCGACACTGGAGAGAAACCAGCTGGGGGGGAAGCCCGGCTGGAGAAAACAAAAAAGACACCCACAGAAGACAAGCCACCCAGAGGGAGGCGAGTGCAGAAAACCACACTGAGGGTCCACGCAGAATGGGGAGGAAGGGCGGGTCGTGAAGGAATCTGCAGCTAGAATCGTCTCTACCAGATACATTGTTACCGAAGGTAAGTAACTTGTACATCTGATAGAGACTACTAGCCGCAGATTCCTTAACGTAGAATAGATACCATAGCCATACCCAGAGGGGAGGAGGGCCTACGAGAGAACCTCCCCACCAGGAGAGACCCAGGGCCCCAGGAGGGGACATGGCACAAGGACAAGAAGGAAAAGGCCAGGAAATCATACGCCCAACCAAGGGAGAACTGCCTAACAACCCACAGGGGCAGACAGCTCCCTAAAAGCCTCAAGGAACACAAGGACCACCTCGAACCCAGTGGGAAGAGGTAGAACCAGAGGCAGGACCAACCGTAAAAAGCACATATACAGATATAGAAAAGAGCTGAACACACCTCGGCCGCAAGCAGCGGACAAGGCCGTAAGGGCTTCACCGCCAACAGTACAGACGGAAGAAGAAAGGCACCGTTGCGCAAAGCCCCAGCGGAACCAGAGGCAGGGGCACAAGGGAACACATCAAGACCACAACGGTGGGGTAGAACAAGCAGGCTTGCACGGGCATGGGCCGCCAGCAGCAGGCGACACCATGGAACAGTGCACCCAGGCCAAGTCAGACGCCAGCCAAAGGCAGAGGGCCAGGACGGGACTGTGACGAATATGCCTCTTCACTCCGCATACCATTATCCCACATGCTGCCACAATGCGGTCGTAATAACGACCTCGTTGTGACAACGCATACCATTATCCTGCAAGTCGTTACAACGACTTGCGGAGGGGGGACGCTGAATGTTGGAATAGTAAAATTTACTATTCCAACTCCAGTCTGTGCGGACTGTAGGGAAGGTGTTGGATTTTAAATCCAACACCTTCTCCCCCCTCCGCAAGTCGTTGTAACGACTTGTGGAGTAATGGTATGAGTTGTTACAGCATGCGGGGTCAAGGATGCGAGGTGAAGGTATTTTACCGACAGAGACACACACACACTGACCCACGAAAGAAGGGGGAGGGGGAAAAACCCCGGTAGAAAAGAAAGGGAGAGAGACGGAGGAAGGTCACAGAAGACAAGGAAAGCCAGACCCTCTGGAGCACCATACAGAGGACCAAGCCGAAACACAGGACAGAAGTGTGTAACTGCCACAACACGATGCCGCAGACAGCAGACCAAACCAGCCTAGCGACGTAGCGACAAGGAGAAGGACAGACTGAGCGCAAGCTGCTTCAAGACAGTCGGCAAGAAGATCGCACCTGCAACATACCATGACGCAGCGGGGAGCACGGAACCCGAAAAGGGCAACCATACCTCCCCAGCACAAGACAGACCTATGTAATAGCTACAAGTACCTCACATAGGGTAGGTTACGTCCCAAGAAACATGGGAACACCTCTTAGGAAACAATTTCCACAGCAGAGGACAAACAGAAGACCTGCAAGAGAAATCCGCAGATGGCATACCAATCAGCCAATAAAGAAGACGCAGAAGGCCTAATCTCAGGGCCTACCAGGCTTACCAACAGCCAAAATCACAAGTCAAAAAAGGGCCGGACCAGCAGCCAACAGCACCAAAGGGCCAACGAAAGAACCCTAAAGGCACACCAACCACACAGAACACACAACCGGGGCAACTCGTCACTAGGCCGACATCCAGGTCACTGAGGAGGAGGGGGGGGGGAGGAGGAGGAGGCCGAAGCCCCGCAAGGAACCTCTGATTTGCAGAATCCGCAGGGGCGTGAAACATAAGAGCCATCGAAGGGAAGGTCAACCAGCCGCTCCCTAACATTCTCAGGGAAAACACTATCCCTCAGCCAAGCATGGCGACGGAGGGCCACAGAAGAACCCATAGTGCGACCAAGCACCTCCGAAATGTCCAGAACCGAGTGAACAATAAACGCCGCCAGCTCCCTGCCATCCAACACATGGTGCCGCAGATCAGCGCAGGCACCCTCCTGAGAAGCGGAAGACAGAAGGGACTCCACCGAATCCCACAAGCAAGAAGTGGCTCTGGCCAAGACACAAAGCGTGTTAAGTGCCCACAAGGCAACACTGGAGGAGGCAAAGATGTTGCGCCCCCAAGAATCCAACCACCGGGCCTCCCGAGACGGAGGAGACAACACCGATGGCAAAGAGGGAAAGCCAGTCTGCAAAAGAGGGCCCCTGGTAGAAGGGTGGAAGGAAAGGCAGACAGGATCATGCGGAGCAGGACGGTGTAGAAGTGGCTGGGTCACCGGGTCATCCGTGGCAGGATGCCCCCAGGCCCCCAAGAGAGAATTATGGAGCGAAGCCTCGAAGGGAAGAAGCAGCTCCCGTCCACCAGAGCCCCGATGGAGAACCTCCAGTAAATGATCCGTGGGGAAATGGGCAGCCGGATCACCCATGCGCAGGATTCCCGCAGCCGTGGAGACAGCCCGGGCGAAGGCAGCACTCGCCTCCGTAGGGCAACGCGGTGGGAAAAGCAATTCCTCGATGGGCGACTGCTGTAAGCTAAGCCGGCCGGCTCCCAGCCCAACCGGAGGAAGAAAAGGCCAAGCTCGGAATGGGGGAAGGTTGCCCGACGAGTGGAGAACCCGAGGCGCCTCCAGTAAAGACTGCGGGCGCGGGGACGGTGAAGAGCCATCCTTGCAAGACACCGGGGAAAAAGCCACAACGCGGCGTCCCGTCTCCGGAGAAGATGAAACAGTTGCCGAACGTCTGGAGAAGAGGGGGCGTCCGAAGACGAATCAACGACCCGACGCTGGCACGGCGCCATAGAATCCATCACCGGCATCAGTTCAATGTCGACCGGTGCCAAATGGGATGCCGAAACGACCTCTGCCACGGGAAAACGGGGCAGGGTCGGAGCCGGGGTGGCCAAGGAACGGCGCTGAAAAGGCGTCGATTCAACCTCCGACGAGGCAGCCGCCTGCGTGGAGAGACAAGGGGGGCCCGGGGACACGCCCCACCCCTAGCCGGCCCCTGAGGAGCCGCCAGGGCCAGCAGCCACATGCGCCTGAGCGGCATCAGCTCGGCCTCAGACAAAGCCGCCGCCCTCCCAGAGGACCGAGGGGGACTCGTGGATGAGCCTCGGGCCCCGGCAACCTCCCACGACACCACAGGGACCCCCGCAGGAGTCTGCGGCAAAGCAGAGGCGCCGTGGTCCGAAGGGGGGAACCCCGGAGGGCCGCACCCCAACAGCACCACATCTCCAGAACCTGGAGCCGAACCTGCCGGAGCCGCCGGCAATGCCACAGAAGTCCCCGCACACGCCAAGGGATCCACAGACGTCCCAGGAAGAAGAGGAGAAGATGGAGGAGCCAAAGAGGCCTTCAAGGCCACTGCATAGGCCTCCATCTGGGCTCTGGTCGCCCCTGCGCCGGGGTACGGCGGGTAGGATGGCGACGCGCGGTGCCACACAACCCGCAGAGAGCCCGCGGCCCCCCACAGGCCAGGGACCGGGCCTCGGGGACAAACTGCGACACTTACCAACAGGTGAGCGACGCCCTTGCGGCCCTGGGGGGGACGGACGAGGCGACGACGTCGACCTGGACATGCGGACCGAGAGGAGTTTCATTTGGCGCTCCCGCCGGGATTCGGCTTCATCTGCTGACAAGCCTCGCAGTCCGTGGAGTCGTGGTGCTCCCCCAAACAACACATACAGATGGAGTGAGGGTCCGTCACCGACATCTGGCGCGCACATGACGAGCACGTCTTGAAGCCCGAAGGCATTCGCACACTGTTCACCAGAAGACGCAAAGTGTAAAAAAGGGGGCCTGAAAACAGGCCAGGAACACGATCCGGAACCACGTTGCATGCGGAAAAGAAGAAAACTGACGTCAGCGCAACAAGGTGGGGCTTATGTGACCTCGCTGACGTCACGCCCGTGGAAGACGTCGGGGCGGAGTCACGAGGTACTGACCACCAGCGCGCAGAGACGCTGGGCAAGAAAGTTTTCCGGATCCAGTCTCACGCCTGGGGATAATTCTGCATTAAGGAATCTGCGGCTAGTAGTCTCTATCAGATGGGCTGTGCAGCAGCGCAGTTAAGGTGTCCAGGTGCCAGAGGTCGACCTAAAGCCGAGGGAAAACCACTTCTGTGGGGCCTGAGGGCGTTCCGGAGGGAGGTCATGACTCAAGAAAAGAAAGAAGAGATTGAGAATATAGTTTTATCTGGGCCAAAGATGCCCCATCCTCAGGATAGGTGGGGAGACGAGAGTCGGACACATGTCTCGTCACTTCAACAGAAGAGTGGGGATCAAGAAGTAGGCGACAAAGGTGGGAGGCGTCGCAACTTTGACCATCTGTGCCAAAACTTACCTCTGTATGTCAATGGTAAATGACGCCCACGGGAAAAGCTCCTAGAACAGACGCACGGTCGGTCCCTAGAACACTTAGGGAACCTAGGAAGATGAGAAGACCTTGAAGACTGACATCCATGCCGCCAGAAGCTTCATCTAGCGTTCTCGGAGTGCTTTCACTCAGAGCTGTTGACAGGAGTCGCACTCGTAGGAGTCATGGTGCTCACCCAGACACCACATGAAAATCCAGTGAGGCTCCGTGGCGGACAATTGTTGACCACAGGACCCACCAGGCTTGAACCAGAGGTCATTATAGAAAGGCACACTGCTCCGTGGCTGAAAAAAAGGCCAAACATGGCCAGAGGAACTGCAGTGCGGATGCGCGTGTTAGCGCGGAGAAGAGTATCAGGGGAGAGCTTTAATGGACTCTAAAGACATCACATTCCGCAGACAACGTCACTGCGGAGTTGCTGGAAGCCCTCCATCGACACACTGAGGTACTGTTGAGAAAATTTCAGGATCCAGACTGGCACCTGGGGAAGATTCTAAGATAAGGAATCTGCAGCTAGATGTCTCTATCAGATACTGATAATAAAGAAGAGGAGTAGGATTTATGCAATACATCATTAAATAAGGAATAAGCTCAACACTACTGCCTCCAACAGGCTCCAAAGAACCTCAAGGCAAGTCTAAGACTGCAGCATGCCACATAATGTGGGTAAGGAATTCAAACTAATCTTTTTGTGCACTATCATGAGTGTTGACCATCCACAGACCAATGTTTTTGCTTTAATACTGTATTAGTAACCAGAGGCATATATAGTGATTGGTATCTTCAGGAATAAAAAATGCCCATAAATTTCTTTTTTTTATTTACGTTAAGTAAACTGGAGATAGACTAAGATTGCAGCAATGATAAATGGTGCAGCAGGCATGCCTAAGCACTCAGACAGCAACTCCTCCAGAAGAACATACTGGGCACTAGTGATCACAGAAAAAGTTGGGGGATCAACCAAAGATCAGAAGAGCATACCTGAAATAAACAAAACTCACAAGTGAATACCTTCAATGAACTCTCCAACAGACATCATTATAATCACTAAATGTTGAATTCTGCAAATACTGAAAAAGCATTAGAAACAAATTAAGGTATCCTTACATTCAAAACGGTGCTTTGTTTTTTAAAAATGCTGAAGAAAGTTTAATTTAATAGTAAGATAAACATACATACCCCCTAACAGAGAGAACCTCACATTGCTGTGCGAGAGCTATAATATCTGGAATCACATTCTCCTCTTGAAGTAAGTTGAGACCCCAGTTTGAAGATCCAATATTGCCCTATAAATAAAATTTGCCTGATCATTTGCACAGAATACTTGGTTGTATTTTAATTGGCGTGGTCCTTTAAGGGCAAGGAGATTATAAACAAGAAGTACATTACATACATGTTTGGCTATCTCCACAGTCCAAATTGTGTTTTACATAAAATATCCTTATCTCACATTTGATAACATGGATTAAACAGCAAAGTTGCATCCTCCAGAAAAGTAAGTGCTCTACATAGGTCACAATTTAGACAAAATTAAAGTACAAAGTACAATAACTTTTCTAATAAAAAAATAAAACTTCAGCAGCAAAAAAAAATAAAAAATACTTAATCAGTAGATAAAAGATTTCAGTAAAAAAGTAATATAGATCGCAGTTGGTCAAGTATTCTTTGAATATATGAACAGGCTAATAGGATTAAAAAAAAGAAAATAGTCACATTGAACACGTTGTTAAACAGGTGTTTGAGTCAGTAGTCGAACCTGCCAAACTATGAAATGAGAAATTGAATCTCTTGTGGTGAAGGATAGCAGAAGGTGACGATTGATGTTAAGGCAAATGAGGTGCACATGCTACAGAGTTGTGCCAACCTAGAATTAAGCTGTGGCTATGCCCAGGAAGTTAAGGTGAGGTTAGTGGGGTTCAGTCTGTGCATAGTCCTGCCCATCAACGTGACAGCACAGTGCTGGAAAATAATTTTCTCAAAGTAAACAGGCTTTTTGCAGGTTCACCCCCACTTTTTGCCCCTATTTTGACTGCTAGGCATTGGTGTAATGGCTCTGAAATGTCCTGAGCCCTGCTGATCAGCGATCAGTGCATGTGCTCTGACCCTTAAAAGTATATGCTTAATTGGCTACCACCTATTAGCATACCCTTAATTTACTTGTAAGTTCCTTGTATATGGTACCACGACTATCAGGTGGTGGTAATTTAAAACGCCCCCCCCTCAACACCACCTGTCTCCCAGCCTGCCACTGCAGACTGGTAGCCCACTTAAATACTGTTTGCTCGACTGTGCCATTTAAAACAATGGCAAATCCCAAACCTTCATTTTTAATATGCATAAAGCATCCCTACAGCAGGCCTATCGAGTCCTAAGGCAGGGAGCAGCATATTAAAGAGAAGTACATGTTTCACATGTTCTAACAGTAGAGGTGTGTAGGCCCATTAGCAAGCATAGAGTTACAGGTTGATACTTCAACCCTACTAACTCCTGATCGGGACTAGTGCGGTTGGTACTTCCAGGTATCAAAACAATCAGTGCATTAAATCCAAATATATGGTTGAATTAAATTTAATGCCACTGTTGTGCAAAGCGCAACTTTAGTAAGTTGCCAAGTTTGTTGTCCAAGGTTTCCAATGCCCGTTTACAGTTGCATTCAAGGACTGAAATTCCAAACAGCCTTCTGCCCTACTAGGGAGACATGTGAACAACTCTCAGGAAAGGTAGCAATGGAGGCCTGCCACTGGAGGATGTGTTACCTCCTCCTGGAAGGAATCCACACGAGGTGTTGGCACAAAAGCAGAATTTCAAAGGGATGCCATCTTTAAAGGGCTACTGGCAAAAACATGTGGGAGGGGCTGCTCTGTTGTGTAGGTAGACAGGCTGACTGCGGCATCAGAGTGGGAAAACAGTAACCAAACCGGCTTTCCCATGAGCATGTAGCCCTCAGGTAGTCACACCTCTATAGTGGACTACCAAGCTGCACACACCAAGAGAGGAGTTTGCCCATCTTCGGAGTGGGCAGAATAGAGCCTCTGGGATAGTTAGATGCCAAACTTCACAGGAAGTTGCCATAAGGCAGTAGGGAACCAGGTAGCTCATTGGCTAGTGACCGTGGCCTTCGCTAAGGGCTTTTACTAGGCATAAACACAGGCACCCTTGGCACCCAGAACTGAGATTTTGCTTGGACTGGAAAAGAGGAACGAAGGAGAACTGCCCTGCTGACACTGTAACTGGTAAAGAAGAGGCTGCACTGAAGTTGGACTGCACCTACAAATCCTTGCTTAAGTGTAGACAGCATTGTGTCTGTGGTGTCCTGTTCGTGGAGAAGTCATCCCCCATCCCAGCACGAAGCAGAGACTGTGTCGAACTTCCTGTTCTCATCATAGGACCACAAAAGCGGAGTAAGTCTGCCTGTATGAGTTGGTAGACATGTTTTAATTTGTCATGTTTGCAGTGGCACAATTAATGCTGTAGTCCACAAGTGACAGTAACTTACAGGCATTAGGTACCCCTAGCACCTATGCCAATTGGGTATATAATTTAATCAACCATGCATGAGTCCAGCAGGACTCCGGGAATTTCAGTACCATTACACTAGGATATAGCAGTCAAAATGGGGACAGTGGGGTGAAACCTGCAAAAAAAAGAATGTTTCCTCACACACACCACATAATAAACCCCAGTTCCTCACAAATCCCTACTGACCGATCAGGCACTTTACAGTGTGCAGATGGAGAGTACAGGAAACTGGGTTTTTGTTGCAGTACCCCCCACTTTTTCCCTAGTATTTGATGCAACTCTGAATGAAGTGTACTGGGTTCCTGCTAACCAGGTCACCAGTATCTGTTCTTTCCCTAAAGAGGTTATTTTTCCCCCAAATTGGCAAACCCTTTGGGACCCTCTGTAAGTCCTTAGTAAATGGTACCCCTGGTACCTAGGGCCTGAGGTACTAAAGAGGGTCTCTTAGGGCAGAAGCATGAAATGTCTAAAGAGGGTCTCTTAGGGCAGAAGCATGAATTGTGCCACCCTAAGGGACCCCTCACCAAGCACATGTGGGCTGCTATCGCAGGCTGCATGTCTTGGTGCAGACTAAAGTGAAAACACTTCATGTCACACATCCCAGTGTGCCATGTGCTCTAACACTTATTGTAATATTTGATAGTCACCACTACAGCAGGCCTGACAGCCCTAAGCCACTTTCAAACATGTGCTGGAAACTGGTGAAAATGAGTTTCAAAGCTACATGATGGCTCACTGAACATAAGGATATTTGGCTTCAAGCATCTCACATTGGTAAACCCGCACCGATGCCAGTTTCGGATTTGCTAATACATGCGCGCAAAGGACACTTTAGGGGTGCCCCCTGAAAACCTTAATACCTCTGGTAGATGCTGATTGGTTTCTGCAAGCCTGCCATCCAAGAACCTGTTCTGAACTCCTAGGGTGAGAGCCTTTGCTCTCAGGGGACCCGGAACAAAAGCCTGTCCGGGAAGAGTGTGTACACCCCCTCCCACAGAATGAATTACTGATTAGCCTCCTTGGGCCGGAAAGCTTCGTAGAGCTGGTGCCCTTGGAATGTGAACATGGTGAACAAGTTACTTACCTTCGGTAACGATGTATCTGTAAGAAACATTAGTTAGTTAGATTCCTCACCTTAGAATATCCCCAGGCGTCAGACTGGATGCGGAAGATTTTTCGTCAGCAATACCCCTTGCCCGTCGCTAGGCGTCGTCTGCGGCTCCGCGTCCGTCGTCCGGTGCCGGAATGACGTCGGAGTACTTAGACGCCGCCCTCGCGCGCTGACGTCAGTTCTTGTACATAGCTTTCCGCGCCAGGAACGCAGAGCCATGCAAAGACCGACACTGGTGCCAAAAGTAAAATCTAGGGGCCTGAAAAGGATAACCTTAACCCTAGATGTCAGTTCGCAGAACGGGGAGGATGGGTGGGTCGGTGAGGAATCTAACTAACTAATGTTTCTTACAGATACATCGTTACCGAAGGTAAGTAACTTGTTCATCTGAAAGAAACACGTTAGTTAGATTCCTCACCTTAGAATAGATACCCAAGCAATACCATCCCCGGTGGTGGGTCTGCGAACCAAGATCACACCAGAAAGTCCTGGAGGACAGAACGGCCAAAGAAGCCATCCCTCCGGACTTGGCTGTCAATGCAATAATGCCTGGCAAACGTGTGTAGCGAAGCCCACGTCGCCGCCTGACAGATGTCCTGCAAAGGGACACCCCGTCCCAAAGCAGTAGTAGCCGCTGTGGCCCGAGTAGAATGGGCGCGCAGCCCAACAGGAGGGTCCTTTTTTGCCAAGGAATAACAAATTTTGATGCACAAAACGACCCACCGAGAGATGGTCCTTTTGTGCACAGCTTTCCCCTTCTTAGCACCCACGTATCCAACGAAAAGTTGGTCGTCCACCCGGAACTGCTTTGTGCGGTCCAGATAAAAGGAGAGCGCACGTTTTGGGTCCAGACGGTGGAGCCTCTCTTCCTCTTTGGAAGGATGCGGAGGCGGAAAGAAGGTGGGCAAGGTGACAGACTGCCCAAGATGAAATGGAGTCACCACTTTTGGAAGAAAGGAGGGACGAGGCCGAAGGACAACCTTGTCCGGATGAACAGAGAGAAAAGAAGGCTTTGATGATAAAGCCTGGAGCTCACTCACCCGTATAGCCGAGGTGATGGCTACCAGAAAAGCAGTCTTAAGCGTCAGCAGACGAAGAGGACAATTATGAAGAGGCTCAAAGGGAGCACACATTAGAAATGTGAGAACAAGATTCAAGTCCCACTGAGGCATTACAAAAGGGACAGAAGGGAACGTGTGAGTAATGCCTTTTAGAAAGCGTGTAACTACAGGGGACTTGAAAAGAGAAGGCTGATCAGGAAGCCGCAAGAAGGCAGAGATGGCAGCAAGATAACCTTTCAGGGTGCCCAGGGCAGAGCCCTGCTGGGCCAAAGAAAGAAGAAACAGTAGAACCTCAGAAAGAGGGGCGGAAAGGGGATCCACAGCCTTTGCTGTGCACCATGCCACAAATTTGTTCCACCGGCAGGCGTATACCGTCTTTGTGGAGGGACGCCTGGCTGCCAGAATGATATCACAGACTTCAGGAGGCAAGTCAAATGGCATCAACTGCCGCCGCTCAATCTCCACGCATGGAGGTGGAGGCTGGACAGGTTCGGGTGGAGGACAGTCCCCTGCTGCTGCGACAGAAGATCCTCCCGAAGGGGCAGACGTATCGGAGGATCGGTCAACATACTGAGTAGCTAGGGATACCAGTACCTTCGTGCCCAATCCGGAGCCACCAAGATGACTTGGGCCCGGTCGTGCCTGATCTTCTTCAGCACTCTGGGCAGAAGTGGTATAGGCGGAAAAGCGTACAACAGACCGCAACTCCACTCGTGACGAAAAGCGTCGCCGAGCGAGTGCCGCCTTGGAAATTCCAACGCGCAGAACTGCTGACATTGCGCGTTCTCTTCGGTGGCGAATAGATCTAACCAAGGCTCTCCCCACTGCTGAAAGAGACCTTGCGCCACTTCAGAGTTCAGACGCCATTCGTGATCCATCATGCACCGGCGGCTGAGTTTGTCTGCTCTGGCGTTCAGAGAACCCGCCAGATGTTGAACCACTAGGGTGACGCCCTGGTGTTCCAGCCACGTCCAGAGGCGCAGAGCCTCCTGACAAAGGGTCCACGACCCCACCCCGCCCTGTTTGTTGCAATACTACATGGCGGTGGTGTTGTCTGTGAACACCTGCACGACACTTCCGCTGACAGAGGGAAGGAAGGCTTTCAGTGCAAGTCGGATCGCTCTCAACTCCAACAGGTTGATGTGGAGATGAGACTCCGCCGGAGACCAGAGGCCTCTGATCTCCGCCTCTCCCATATGGCCACCCCATCCCAGGAGGGACGCATCCGTCACTACGACATGCTCCGGTTGGGGAAGGGAGAGGCTCTTGCCCTTGACCCAATCGCGGTCTGTGAGCCACCACTGCAACTGCCGTGCAGTGCCCTCCGAGATCAAGACATGGTCGGACAGGTTGCCGTGATGCTGGGCCCACTGAAACTTCAGGTCCCACTGCAGAGCCCGCATGCGCCGCCTGGCGTGATGCACTAGTAGGATGCAGGAGGCCATCAGCCCCAGAAGCCGCAACACTAGCCTGACCGAAACCCAGGATAGAGGCCGAAAGATGGGAATCAGGGCCTGAATATCCCGGACCCGCTGTTCCGGCGGATAGACCCGGAACTGCGCCGAATCGAGAACCGCTCCGATGAAGAGGAGCTTCTGAGAGGGACTCAAGTGTGACTTCGGCACGTTGATGGAAAATCCCAGCAAATGCAGGAGATCCGCCGTAGTCTGGAGGTGGGAGACGACTGTCTGGGGCGAGCCCGCCTTCAACAACCAGTCGTCGAGATAGGGGAAGACTGGAACCCCTGATCTGCGCAGATGAGCTGCGACCACCGCCATCACTTTCGTGAACACCCGAGGGGCACTGGTGAGGCCGAAGAGGAGCATGGTAAACTGAAAGTGCTCTTGGCCCACCGTGAACCGCAGGTAACGCCGGTGGGCCGGCAGGACGGGGATGTGGAAATATGCGTACTGCAAGTCCAACGCTACCATCCAGTCTCCAGGGTCTAGGGCAGCTAGAACCTGAGCCAAAGTTAACATCTTGAACCTTTCCTTCCGGAGGAAGACATTGACGTTACGGAGGTCCAAGATAGGGCGTAGGCCCCCTTTGCCCTTCTTGGGAACCAGAAAGTAGTGGGAATAACAACCACGATCTACTTCTGGGCTCGGAACGCGCTCGACGGCCCCCTTGGCCAAGAGGGCCGAAACTTCCTCGTGGAGAAGATTCAAATGATCCCCCGAGATACGGTGGTGCTGCGGTGGCATAGCTGGAGGGGTCGTCTCGAAGGGGAGGGAGTAGCCCCTTCGGACGATTTGCAGCACCCACCTGTCCGATGTGATGGACCGCCAGTGGAGCAGGTGATTGCGAACTCTGCCGCCCACTGGCGTGGAATGGGCCTGAAAGCTCGGACTAGGAAGGCTTTGAGGCGGATGCTGCCGGGGTGGATGTAGGCTGACCGCTTCGTCCTCCAGAACCGCCTCGGCGGAAACCACGTCCGCGACCACACGCAGGTTAGGTCTGCGGCTGGTGGCTAGGCGCACGTGAGGAGGCACCCCTTCCTTGGCCACGAAAGGGGCGAAAGGCGGAAGTTTGCGACCGCGGGGCCGAGAGGCCCAAGGACTTGGCCGTAGCCCGGGAGTCCTTAAAGCGATTCAGCGCACTGTCCGCTTTCTCGCCGAAAAGGCGAGTGCCATCAAAGGGCATGTCCATGAGGGTGCTCTGGACATCGCCCGAAAAGGACGTGGACCGCAGCCAGGCGTGACGTCTAAGCGCCACCGAGGTAGAAATCGCCCTACCCAGCGAGTCCGTAGTGTCAAGCCCACATCGGATAGCATGTCGCGCTGCATCCCTCCCATCGGCCAGAGCGTCAAGCCCACATCGGATAGCATGTCGCGCTGCATCCCTCCCATCGGCCAGAGCCTGGGTAAGTCGTGTCTGGACCTCCTCCGGACACAGGGGCAGCACGTCCTCCACCGTATCCCACAGAGAGTGGGAATAACGGTCCAAGAGGCAGGCGGTGTTCAAAGACCGCAGACCCAAACTAAGGGAGGAGAACAGCTTTTTGCCGAACTGTTCCAGCCTCTTGGAATCCCGGTCCGGCGGAGCGGTCGGGAAGGAGGATTGGGAGGTAGAGGCCTGGATAACCAGGCTCTCGGGGGTAGGGTGTTGGGACAGAAAACTGGGGTCGCCCGGAGCAGGGCGGTGGCGCCTGGCGATGTTCCTGTCCACAGGAGGAACTGTGGAGGGCTTGGACCAGGTGCCCTGCAGAACGTCAGTGAGGGCCTCATTGAATGGCAGCAGAGGCTCAGTGGAGCTTGCTGCAGACTGAAGCACCTCAGTGAGGACGTTAGTCCTCACAGCCACGGCAGGTAGCTCGAGCCCAAGGGCTGCGGCCGCCTTGCGCAGCACCACAGAGAAAGCAGCACCCTCCTCCGAAGCCACAGTCGGAGGAGAGATGAATCCAGTGTCCGGAGAGGTATCCAGACCACTGGCCTCCCCAGTTCATCTGCCCAGTCCTGTGACAGTTGAGCCTGAGCGGCCATAGGATCCTCGGATCCCTCCCATTCGCCCCCATCATCCGATTCCTGGTATGCAGGAGGAAGGATCGGAGCCGGGCGATAGACAAAATGTGTCTCCAGCGGCGCCGAACGCGGCGTCCATCGACGCCGTAACGGCGCCGGGCCCAGAGCAGGGCTGAACTGGCGTGACTAGGTCGACCGGCGTCGGCGGGGACTCGGGAACGGGTCCCTCGGGCACTTGCGGCGTCGAGGCCGGAGCCGTCGACGGCGCCGGGGCCGGAGCCGCCGGCAGGCAAGGTTGCCCAGTCGGGTCCGCGGGGCCCGAAGGCGCGCCAGCGGGCGTCGACGGCGGAGCCAGGTTCCTCATGGCCGAGAGGAAGGCACTGACTTCCGCCGGCGTCGCGTCAGTCCCAGGGACCGGTGGGTATGGGGACTTGCACGGCGCCTGCGGCTCCGCTGGAGCCGCGGGGGTGGAACCACCCTGACCCTCGGCCGAGTCGCACGACCGGCGAGGGGAGACCGAAGAGCGGTGTCGCCTCTTGGACTTCTTGGAGTGCTTCGACTTACCCGAAGACTTGGAGCCAGACGATCGATCGATGACGTCGGCTGCGGCTCCGCGACCGATCCTTGGACCTCCTCCTGGACCGGGATCGAGAGGGGCGCGGAGCCGAGTGGCGAAGCTCGAGAAGCTTACAGGACCGCTCCCGTCTAGCCTTCGAGGTCAGGGCCTTGCAGTCCGAACACGACGCCGCGTCGTGGTCGAGGCCCAAGCAGTAAAGGCACCGGCGGTGATGGTCCGTAACCGACATCAAGCGGTTGCAGTCAGCACAGGCTTTAAAACCAGGCATCCTACCGGCACCGGAGTCGAGACAAGATCAAAAAGGATCAAAAAACTTAGTCAAAAAAGACTAAAAGGGGTCGCTCTCCCGGATCTGCGCTTACTGGCGCGGAAAAAAGAAGAACTGACGTCAGCGCGCGAGGGCGGCGTCTAAGTACTCCGACGACGTCATTCTGGCGCACGACGCCGACGACAGACGCGGAGCCGCAGACGACACCTAGCAACGCGCAAGGGGTATTGCTGATGAAAAATCTTCCGGATCCAGTCTGACGCCTGGGGATATTCTAAGGTGAGGAATCTAACTAACGTGTTTCTTTCAGATTACAAAACTCATACAGACTCATACAACATTCATAAAAAGACGCATCTGTGAAAAGGGGAGACTAAAGATTGCAAGATCGCCGCGACCAAGTGTGGTGCATATGTTCATCAGGATTTGAACATTAGGTTGACGAGCGTTTCGGTGGCATGAAAGGAGTAGTGCAGCCACCTTCTTCAGGACCTTTCCAGATACCCACAAAAATCACAAAACGCCCAGGGGACAAACTATGGGGATGGCCACTGGACTGCTGACAAAATGTGCAGCAACGTCTTATAAAGATGATATATACTCTGGAACACTTTCATGTAGTGTCCAGTAGGTGAAAAAGTTGTGTTTAGACAGAGACAGTGTCCCAATGGGACTTCGATTCCTAGTTTGGTAAAGCAGTGTATTTTACAATTATTGTTTTTAGGTAATTCTGTGGCATTCCTGACTAAGGAGCAAATTGCGCCGTAACGCGCAAAGATTTATTTTCTGCCACCCTTGGTTTTAATTGTATTTTATATATGTCATTCATGTATTGAGAAATTAAAAAACTGTTGGCACAATTATTGTATTATGTAATGTCATCAACATGATGTCTTTTTATATAGGAATTGTTTTTTATTGAACTTATTAATTGAGATTAAAAATTTACATTAAAACATATCTTTTTGGTCTTTACACTAAATTTCTTATAATTATTACTTTTATGTTATGTTGTTATATTTGATAAATTGTGCATTGCCTAGGAATTTATTATCGATTGCATATTTGCCCTGTCCTAGGAATTGTGGAATCAATTTTACAGGGGGTCTTTGATACGTACTAGTGAATAGGGTTAGTAGCCATGTCCCTTTTAAGAGAGATTTTAGTGTCTTTTTTCATTTTGGAAGACGGTATTACTGGCTTAGTTGTAATATGTTCAGTATCAGGGTGTATATGGATTTTCTTTTGTTATGGATCCAGCTTTTGTTTCATGGCTTCCAGAATTGGGTCGGAGACTTTAGTGGAGGCTCTTTGTGTTTTGGTGCCGACATTTTCAGGGATGAGCTGGATTTGTCCTTTTTATCTTTTTAAACTGAAGGTTTCGGAACTGAAGGGGTGTCATCTCAGCTCGAGCCGGAAGCCTTGACTTGCTGTTTTGGTGTTGAGCTGAATGGTGGGGTGTTGGAATCAGAGTCTCGATGTCTACTATGGCCTGATGGCAGTGGTGGCCCAGGAGCCTTTTGTTTAGTGGAAGCGGGCTTTGTGGGCAAAGGGTCTTTGATGCTCACAGCACCCTGTCCAGCTGGAACGTCGTGGGACTCTAGTTCAATCTCCAAATGGGAATCGGAGGCCTGGATGGAGAAGGCTTCTTCTCTTCCGCTGCTTCAATTTCTTCTTGCTCGAGATCTTCTCCGAAGATATCAAGCGTGTCCTCGATACTCTTTCGCTGCATGTCTTTTCGTCGAGTCCCACAGGGACTTTTTGGATTGGAACGTCTGACAAGCGTCACAGTTTGCTTCTTTATGCTCTGGGGAGAGACATAGATTACAAACCTTATGAAGGTCGGTGCGCAGGTATTTGGAATGGCATCGAGAAGTGAAGTGAGACGAAGTCTGTTCCATCGGTAGAAGACTCAATGATGGATTTTTGAGTGGAAGTGGACAGATGAAACGGGCTAGGCCCAAAGGCCGCGGTTAGAGTTTCCAGACTGTGCAATTTAAGTTTTCCGAATTTTCGGCACGCGGATGGTAAAAGACGTGATCGAAACAATACTGACGAGGGTAGAGTGAATTGCTCTCTGAAGGGATCCCGATTATCGGTTTTAAATAGCGCTGCAATACACGTTGAACCAGATGGCAGAAAGATAACAATCTAACAATGGAGTTGGTGCCCATGTGCACTATAACCGAAAGAAGGAGAAAAGCAACTTGCAAACAGCCGGCCCCAACACTAGATGGCAGGAGTATGCAAGGCATGTGAATTCACAGCACACATGCCCCGAACACAGCATTACCGAAGATAAGTAACTTGATCTTCTGATAAAGCCTTCAAGCAGCAGATTCCTTACCTTTTGAATAGATATCAAAGCAGTACCTATTTGGAGGTGGGTCAGGTAGCTGCCTGGTGGAGGAAGCTGGCTCTGTATTTACTATACCAAAATGAGGTATTGTGCGCACAGAGTCCGGTGGAACCCCAAAGGGAGGTAGAGGTAAAAGTAGATAGCACCTTACTCGCTATTTGTGGTAGTGTGGACAAGTAGTAAAGCTTTATCAGAGGATAGTGTTAAGCATTTGTTGTACACACTCAATCAGCAAATGATGTCACACACTCAAAGACAGAACTCATACCAATTTGATTGTATAAAAATATTATTAAGTTATTTTAGACCAAGTCAAGCCTGGCACAGGTAAGTGAAATAAATGATTTGCAAAATATTATCCAGTGTTTACAATTGAATGCAGGTTCAAATTCAGTTGTTTGAAATACAGGTAAGTCAAGGATTCAAAGGAAGAGATATCTGGAAGAGACACAGTCTAGCCACAGATTCCTTAACTTAGAATATCTTCCCAGGCGTCTGACTGGATCCGGAAAATCTTTTTTCCCCAGCAATACCTCTGCACGCCGGGAGGCGGCTGTAGGAAGGTGGATATCGGACTATGGTTACCCCCAACTTTTTGCCTAGTGTCTAGCTGGTTTTTCGACTTAGTTGGCCTGAGATCCTGCCATTCAGGGTCTCAGGCTGTCTGCTCTCTCTTTAAAATGGATTCCATGTACCCTAGGTACATAACCAATTGGTAAGGATCACCTTATTGGACCCTGTACAGTGGTCCCTAGGTACCCAGGGCATAGGTGTACCCTAGGCCTACCAGGGGCTGCAGCATGTATCATGCCACCCCTGGCCTGGCCTTCCATTTTGACACAACTGGCTGATCCCTCAGCTGGGGCAAGGTCGTGTAATCACCCCTTGCTTAGGTGTAGTATTCCTATACCTAACTTACATATAGACACATGTGTACCTATCAGTCACTCCTATGGCAGGCCTTAACAATCCTGGAGGCAGAGTGCTTGGTAACATGTGAGATGGTGCTCTAGCATGAGCTGAGCCTGTCTGCAGCTTTCGGAACCAAGTCCTTATAGCTGTTCTATGATATAGCCTACCATATACTCTTAAAGTGCCTTATAATCTTAGACAGTTATGGTAACTATGGTTTGGCTTTATCGAAACATGTCGTGTAAGGTGTCTAACACTTTGGAATAATACCCCCATGCCATTTCTGGACATGAGGATATTATTCCCCCCTTCTAGAGGGAAAGACATGTTAAAATCATACTTCACTGTTAGCCTCGGACCAAAGCCTCAGCATCACAAAATGGATGCTGCTGCCACGACACAAGTCTGACCTCCTGCAGCTGGGAGTGATCCCAGCCAGGGAGGCCTGGACAATAGGTTTCCTGCTTGGGGAGGTGCTAGCACCTCCCCAGACAGCCTTTAGTGTATTGGGGCAGGGTGGGCTGAAAGGAATGAGACATGCCTGGGGCACACAAGGTGTTCCTTGCATAGTCCAGTTCAAACCGGCGCTGGGGCACTCCAGCCCCAGCTCTGGCGCGAAACTGGACAAAGGGAAGTGGGTGTAACCACCCCCTCCCAGGTCCCACCCATAAGGCGTGACCTAGCAGGTATCCCAGCCCCCCAGATTAGTATAAGAGTGGGAGTTGGGCCTCAAGACTTTAGATTATCCTGAACCTGCAAACTTGAACAGAAACTCTGGACCTTCGACATTCGACGAAAGAAGAAGACTGAAGAATCTCCCTTGTGGCCAAGGAGTGGCTACCCTGTGCAAACAGGCACCATCAAGAGACTACCCTTTGCTTTGCCCAAGTTCTACGAGGAACCAACTGCAGAGCCCGACCAGAGCCTTGACTTCCAGACTTCTCCGACCCTGATCCACATCCACAGCAGAGCTGAGATCCGTGGAGGCGACGAGCGACGTGGGACCGGCTACCTGGGAAAAGTGGCTAGTATCTTCAAGCGCAGCTTCTGAGGCACCCTCGAAGTTGTGCACCGGGGATTGAGAAGCCCCAACCCCAAGCACCATCTGCACCGAAGATCAGCCCCCCACACTCCACGAGTCCTGCGTGGGGCCCTTCTGCATTTTCCTGCTTGCCGCGCCTGTCCGGTTGCTTGCCCGTTGGCTAGTGGCCTTTGTGACGACCCATCCAGAAATCTTCACTGCTGGTTTGGCTCCTCCAGACTGGCTCCCGCTTCCTTGCAAAAGAGAAGCACCCCAGACCTTCCTGGTCTGCACCAGAAGCAAGTCCTCCGATCTTCGTGGGTTCCGCTTGCCAAGGCATGGTGAGTCCTAGCTCAACTTCGACGCCGCCGACAGCAAGAGCCTTCGTGGGACAGCTCGCCTCCTGGTCCTGGTCGTCCTCGACGTTTCCTGGTCCCCGTGGCTGCAGCGACAAGCTTCACCTTCACCTGCAATCTTCACGACATCGCCTGGTTCCACGTGGTCACTGGCTAGTGACCATGACTCTGTCCCTTCTGCTTGCAGGTCTCCTCTCTTCTTGATCCCAGCCTTGGGATCCACCGGACACTCTTCACTGACTGCCTGTCAGCAACTTTCCTTCAGGCATCCATAGAAGTCCACGACGAAACCCGACGCAAGTTCACACCTATGCACCCGCAGTCCGTGGGCTAGGTAACTTGGGTACTTCGGTGCTCACAAGGGTAGTGACTATCCTAGGGTCTAGTTTCCGAGTCTCGACTCTCTAGCTGCTTCAGAAGTGTCCTTAAACTGTTAATTGCTAACAACTACTATTTCCATCGACTTTTACGCATTACGCGTGAGTGTTTCCACTCTGCACCTGAATCACGTGGGCCTCCCACTTCCTAACTATTGCTAGTACAGTGTAGCCCCAGCGATTCCCTAGGCCTAGGCCTATCCTATTTCCGTGACAGTGGTTCTTATACCACTTACTTAGTATATGGTTTGCGTGGCCCCTAGGGCCTGACTGTATTACTTACCTGTGTGACTTAATGTATGCTTAAATAAGACTGTGTTGTACTTACCTCTAATCTCATAAAGAGTGCTGAGGGTTTGAATAGAAAACATACACTTTATTTTATATATATATCTGTTGTGGTGTCCTTTCATTTGGTATTCAAGGGATTATATATGGTATCACAGCTGGCTTCACATGCCATTCAGAGTTTAGCCTAAGACTGCTCTTGTCCATGCTACCACTAGGATAGCTGGTCTATAAGGTTGACTTTACAACCAATCACCATAAGGGTTGTTTGGACTGATATACGGTGTAGACTAGAACTAGTGACATCATACATCAGGCCAACTTCTCACAGAAGGGCGTACCCATTTTCTACAAGATTTAGAACCCAGAGATCTGTAGTTACAGATTCCCAATCTTGTAGAAAATTGGTAAGCCGGCCCCCCACAGGACCAGCATGATCCGGAATGTCGAATCTAGGGCTGCTTTGCAGTGGTGGGAGGGGCAGAGGAGGAGGAAGAGGAGGAGGAGAGCTGACGGCCACGTGTGCGACCCCTGATTCTTCCTCTGTAACCTCTCGACGAGGAACCTTGCTGCTGCTGCTGTCGCTGGGTCGGCCTATAGGAGCGAAAAGTCGCCTTTCCAAAGCCCCTATATCTTTTAAAAGAACCTCTCGGCTGGGATTGAAGGCCCAACGACCTAGCCGTAGCCTTACTCTCCTTGAAGCGTTCGAGAGCAGCATCCGCCTTCTTCCCGAACAAGCCAGACCCATCAAAAGGCAAGTCTAATAAGGGCGACTGCACATCCGAGGAGAATTCAGAGGACTTTAGCCATGCACCCCTCCTGGTGGCAACAGAAGACCCCATGACTCTGGCAACTGAGTCTGCCGTGTCCAGTCCACTCTGAATGACTTGTCGAGCAGCCGCCTGGGCATCAGTCAGAACTTCATTGAAGCCAGCCCTATCCTCCTCCGACAGCTTTGGTGCAATCTTCTTTGCCGAATCCATTAGCGCATGGATATAGCGCCCCAATAAACACGTCGCATTCGTGGACTTGAGAGCCATGCTGGCTGATGAAAAGACCTTTTTGGCCGATTGGTCCACCTTTTTGGCCTCTGTCTCCTGGAACCTGAGGAAAGGCCCCCTTTGACCTTCCCGAACAAGCCGCCTGGACCGCCAAGCTCTCAGGCGAAGGGTGCGAAGTTAGAAATTCAGGATCCCCTGGAGCCACTCTATATCTCCTTGCGACTGCCCTGGAGACCGCAAGAGCTGAAAAAGGCTTGCGCCATACCTCCAGCACAGGTTCCATAATAGCCTCATTAAAGGGTAACAAAGGCTCCGAGACCGCTGTAGGTGAATGCAGCACCTCAGTAAGTAAATTAGACCTGAACTCCGTGGACGGTAACTGTAGGTCCAACAACTCTGCAGCTTTTCTGATGACCGCATGATACGGCGCTGCATCTTTAGAGGGCTCATCTGATGGTGGAGTGATTTCCCACTCTGGAGACAAATCCAGTCCACTTGCCTCCTTCAGTTCTTCAAACACCTCATCAGATTCGACTAACTCTCCCTCTTCAGCCTCCTCCAACAGAAAGCGTCTCTTATCCACCACTCTCTGTGCTTCCCTTCTGGAACGAATCCGCACCAGCGGCGTCGGCGGCGCCGTGTTCGAATCCGACGGCGCCGGCAGCGGCGTCGAACGTGGATCCGCTGGAGCAGCCGGCGTCGAACGAAGTCGAGTCGGCGCCGGTGAAGAGGGAAGCGGCGTCGATGTTCTCGGCGCCGGTAGCTGCCAAGACGGCGTCGCCGGAAAGAATGGCATGAACGGAGCTTGAGGATAGACCTGCGGCACTCCCAAATTGAAAGCCATCGGACCCACAGGTGCACCAGAGGTATACATGGCCCTTGAAAACACCCCGTACATGGTATTAAGATAATGCGAGGGGTCTTGTCCTGGACCAGGGAATGCAGGATACTGGTCAGGCAGCACCGGACTCGGGCCTGGCGGCGCCGACGGTGGTACAAGCGGCGTCACAGTCTCACCCGGAGCCTGAAGATCCTCACCCGGGCCGGAGACGGAGCCGGAGCATCAGCTGGAGCCGGAGATTGAACCGGCGTCGGAGATGATACCGGCACCGGAGATTCAGCCGGAGCCGGCGAAGTCACCGGAGAAGAAGGAGCTGGAGGTGAAGCCGGGACCGGAGAAGGAGACACTGACTCTCTCCGACGTCGAGTAGGCGACTTCGACTTCGGAGCCGAACCTTTGTCGGAGTGATGATGTGAAGAATGCCTCCTCTTTTTCTTATGCTTCTTACTTTTCGAAGCATGCCCCAAAGTCGACTTGGACGCCGACCTCGACCTCGACCTGGATCCAGACCTCCTTCTTCCACTTTTTTCCTTCTTCTTCATCCGAGCGATGAAGAGATTCGCTTCTCTCTCCTTGAGAGCCTTCAAGCTCATCTTGCGGCAGCTGGAACAACCACCCACATCGTGGTCGGATGAAAGGCACCAAACACAGTCCTCGTGTGGGTCGGTAATAGATATGTGCTGGCCACATTCTCGACAGGGCTTGAAACCCGACTTCCTTGTCGACATCTTCTAAGAAAGACAGAAAATTTTCAGAAAATACACAAAGTAACAGGTAAAGCTACTAGTAACGATTCCCGAAATCCGTTGGCGTCGTCGGCGCGGAAAAAAGGGAACGGACGTCATCACGCCGACGAGGTCTTCTTATGGAGCCGGTGACGTCAGCGGAGTCGCGAGCGGAGCCGTGTCTCTGTGACGTCGTCTTCGACCCCATCGGCGTGGACTGCTACAAAAGTTTCCGAATGTTGCTGGCGCAGGGGATATTCACAAGGTGAGGAATCCACTGGCAGATGTATCCATCAGAACATACTATACCTGCAACTTGAATTTTCTGCCATAGGGAATCATTGACTGTTTTCTATGAAATATTTTCTAAGTGTCAACTTTTAAAATAGCAAAATATTGTCTAACAATCATCACAATAATTAAGTTGACTTTTATCACTTGATTCCAAGTACTGATCCAGGACTGAATCTAGAATCCAGTCCTGGAATTCCAAAAGTAATCCTAAAAGTAATCTGTGGCAAATAACTTGAAACTTCCATTGAACTCAATGCATTATTGTGTTTAGAATTGTGTTGCCTATTGCAACCACTTGTAACTTTCTACAAAAGTCAATTGCATATTGCAAAAGTATTTATATAAAGCATCTCATTCTGAGAAAGCATATTTTAAATACCTATTGTTGGTTCTAAAATAAAACAAGCATATTTTTTTTTATATATAAACCAATGGCCTAGAGTTCAGTTATTGAGTGTGTGAGACCATTTGCTGGCTGAGTGTGTGCAACAAATGCTTTACACTGTCCTCTGATACTGCCTTACTGCTCGACCAAGCTACCACTGTAGAGAGTGAGGTTATATCTAACTTTAGCCTCTGTCAAACCTCTGGGGACTGTGGACTCTGTACACCCTGTACCTATTTGGGAACAGTATATATAGAGCCGCTTTCTCACAGTCATATGTTGTATCCTGCCTTAGGATGTGGTAGGCCTGCCAGAGGGGTGATGTGCACAGATGTGCAGGGAAGTAGCGGCCTTGCTATAGCTTCCAATGGCAAAATCAGGCTAGCAGTGGATGACTGCTCTGGCAGTCTACAGTGGTAGAGTGGGGGACCCGTTTTACTTGGGGGACCTCCAGGGTGGCACAACCAGTGCTGCAAGCCCTTGGTTACACCTCTATCTTACATGTCCTGGCTACCAGGGTACCATATACTAAGGAGTTACAGATAATTTAGTCATTTTCAATTGAGTACAGCAAATTCAACATACTCTTTACAGTCCGAGCACGGGCACTGAGTTCTGATCAGGAGGCTTCAGTGCATTTTGAGGGCCTTATTACGACTTTTGCTGGAGCGACAGTGCCAACAATGTGCCACCTCTCCGCCGAAGGTCGCTGATGCCCGCACGCTAGATCACAGCCAATTTTGTGGTTTACTAAGCAAGCAGCGTGGCGGTCCCGCTGCAGTGCGTCATTCAAAGCTGGTGCCTTTGAAAGAGGCAGCACAATGGGAATGCCACACAGGTAACTGCACGACATGGTCTCGAAAGTCCATGCCGTGCAGGTGCATGCATACAGGGAGGCACATATTGCGCCTCCTGCATTCATCAACAGGCTATGGGGGGCACAGGGGGTCTTGTAGGGCCCCCTTTGTTTCAGCATGGCCAGCTTTCTCATGGAGGAAAGACCTCCTTGAAACCACTGGCTGTCCTTAAACTTGTGATATGCATGGTAGTGCGCAGTGGCACCACCTGCATATTACATAGCCCCTGACTGCCACCGCCAGGCAATGGAGGTTCCCCTTTGTTTCAGCATGGCCAGCTTTCTCATGGAGGAAAGACCTCCATGAAACCACTGGCTGTCCTGAAACTTGTGATATGCATGGTAGTGCGCAGTGGCACCACCTGCATGTTACATAGACCCTGACTGCCACGCCACCGCCAGGAAATGGAGGTTCCCTGGTGGAGCCAGTGGTCCAATTATGGTCCGACCTCTCAAGTTATAATAGGGCGGTTGGACCGCAGGTGAGGCAGAGCCTGGATCACCACTGCCAAACCACCACCACGGGTCTGGTGGTCCTGGGTCAGCCAGACTCGTAATTTGGCCATGAGTGTCGAAAAACCAGCAGCATCAGTCGAAAAACTTGGGGGGAGAGGGGAGGTAAGTAAACAAAAAGGGGCCTTTCCTTAAAATGTCATATAAAACCAGAGACACAGTGTCAGCTCAGCACACTAGGTGATTTGTTGCAGAACCTTTGTACTGAGTGATCCAAATTGCCTCATAAAATACTATGAGCAAAAGAATAAGATGTTAACAACATAAATAACAGTAGTAAATGTTTATGTAGGTATCTATAAAAAACAGTGTTTTAAATCATAAGCAACATAGTCTGCCACCAAATTCAGCTCATATATCTGATCGTAGTGATAGGTTAATTTGGCTTATGTGCTTACAAAATGAAAAGGTTTATAACAAGCAAGTAAGTGTGAAGTTATCTCAAAGCATAAGCAAGTAGTTGTCATTTAAGTTAAGAAGAGAGAAACAATTGTACTGCCTGCAAGCTGTCAGCAAAATGAACTGTTTCCCACTGCAAGTGCACCAGGGATTACAAAGAGAAATAATGCACAGTTTCTGCGAAACAGAGTGGAAATGGCAGAGTCAGGGCAAAACAAAAGAAAGATCAAGGTCAGAGGAATTGGTACATCTAGTACCCCAGGAGGGGCAACTCGCCAGCTCACAAAGTGCTATAAAGCTGAACACAAGGTGCTAAGAACACGAAGCAAAGACTGCCTCTGCCGCTTGAAAGGAAAAGAAAATATCACTTTGCAGGATGCATGAAGTGTCACTCATTCCCTAGGCGCTTGTAAGAAAGTAGCTCTGTATATACTGTTCCCAAATAGGTACATACTCAGTGTGAGAAAGTGGCTCTGTATATACTGTTCCCTAATAGGTACAGGGTGTACAGAGTCCACAGTCCCCCAGAGGCTGATAGAGGTCAAAGTTAGGTATGACCTTACTCTCAAAAGTGGTAGCTTGGTCGAGCAGTAAGGCAGTACCAGAGGACAGTGTAAAGCATTTATTGTACACACTCAGTCAGCAAATGGTTTCACACACTCAATAACTGAACTCTAGGCCAATGATTTATATATATAAAATATATGCTTGTTTTATTTTTAGAACCACAAGGGGATAAAAATATACTTTCTCAGAATGAGAGGTTGAATATAAATACTTTTGTTTCAAGCAATAAATTTGTAAAACAGTCACAGTTGGTTGCAATAAACAATCCTATTTCCTAAACATAACAATGCATTGAGCTCAATGGTAAATTCAGGTTATTTGTAATAAATTACTTTTCAGATTACTTTTGGAATTCCAGGTCTGGATCCTAGAACCAGCCTGGGGTCAGTATTCAGAATCAAGTGAGGAAAGTCGACTTAATAACTGTAAGGATTTTTAGATAATAATTAGCTATTTCAAAAGTTAGCACTTAGAAAATATTTCACAGAAAACATTCAATGGATCTCTATGGCAAGAAATTCAAATTGCAGGTAGAGTACTTTATCGTTACTTTAGTAATCCAGGACTGGGTGCCTAGACCCAGGACTGGGGTCCTTATCAAAAGCAGGTAAGTAATTTCGTTTGCAGAAATGGTACGATTTTAAAAGAATATTTCAAATTTGCAAAAGTAGACACTTAGAAGAAATTTCACAGAAAAGCAGACAATGGTTTCCTATGGGGGAAAAATGAGTTAGAAGTAAGTATAGTTGTGAACACTTTTCAGAGTCAGGGCTGGGCACCAAGATCCAGCACTGGGAGCTCACCTAGGAGCAGGTGAGTAAATTCGTTTTTGTCACTTGGCTGATTTTTGGTGAATTTTTGCAGTTTTGAAAAGTTCACACTTAGAAGATTTTTGAAGAAAAAGCCAGTCAATGTTACCCTATGAGGAAAATGAAGTTAGCGGTTTAAGGGTAAGTACTCGACTGGTAATGTTGAAATTCCGGGCATGGACTCAGGGGTCCCCCAGTGTCAGGTAAGCACAGTTGGTTCACCCTCAGCGGTTTCAGGACGGCCGGGTGCAGAGAGAGTTGGGCCCAATGTTATCCTATGAGGGATAGGGGGGCCTTGGTTGGTGGCTGCTGTCTGGCAAGCCACGCGGCTGTGGGAGCTGGGCTCCTGGTCACTTACTCAGGGCAAGTGGGGAAGTAGGTTAGAGTAGAGAGGGCACTGCCAGGGCCACTCGGGCGGCTGGGTGCAGGGTGCTTTTGAGCCTTAGGGCGCTCAATGGAAATCAATGGGGATGTTCCGGTTTGGAAAGAGGCTGCAGGCTCGGGGACGAGGATGTTTCAGGTGCCACCACCACTTCGAGAGGTAAGTTGGGTAGTTGTAGGTTAGGTGGGTACCCCGGGATTGGGCACAGGGGGTCGCAGGGCGCCGGGTGCAGGGGTGCCTTTTGACGTCGGGAATCTTACCCTCTGGTTGATCGCGGCTGGGGTGGCACTTGGTTCTGAGGCTGCAGGCTTCTTCCGGGATGTCGAGGGGGGTCCTTGGGTGCCGGACTCGGGGTCACAGTCGCCGTGGGGTCGTCCTCAGGGTCTTTGTCCACTCCGGCACTGGCCAGGCTTGGCTGGTGCAGAGTGTGTTGGGTCCGCGGTCCCGGGCTGGTGCCAGGGATAGCAAGTAGGTTTCTTGAGTAGAGCCTCTACTCGTGGGAGTCCCAGGGGCTTAGAGCTAAAGGGTAGCCAGGTCCTCCGGGGTTGGTGAGGTTGCTGGCCACGTGGGATGCCGCGCTGGTGCAGGTTCGAGAGTCGACAGGCCGGTAGGGCTGGGGCCAAAGCAGTTGGTGTCTTCTTCTCTTTTTAGCAGCTGCAGGGCAGGTCTTTGTTCTTCTTGCTCTTCTTGTCGTTTTTCTATCTGGAATCTGGGGAAGGAAGGTTCAGGGGGCCCCTAAATACTAGATTTAGGGGCGTTACAGGTAGGTGAAGGCCAGGGACCAATGGGTCCTTGTCCTGGGGTGGGTACACCCCCTATCCTGCCTCTCTCCTGTGGGAGGGGGGCAGTAGCCTAATCCTGATAGGGTAGGGCCTCCCATCTTCAAGATGGCGAGAGCCCGGAGATGTGCTTCACCTCGCCTCCCCCACCTGAGGGGTGGGGTGGGCAGGCTGGCACATCCCCTGTCCTTGTATGGGGTTTCCGGCCAAGCTTCCCGCCAGAGTGGGGGGTTGCAGTGGCCTGGGGAAACTCCAACTGGCGGCATGCCTTTGAAGCTTCCCTTTGCTCATCCTGGGGGAGGAGATTTCTCACCTCACCCAGGATGTGCATTGTTGCAGGCCCGGGAGAGCAGGGGCTCTCCCACCCAGGGGTCCAGCAACGTGTCTGCTGTGTGGCAGCCTGGGCAGCCTCAGAGCAGACGTGGATTGCAAGTTAGCTGTAAGGGGGCATCTTCTAAGATGCCCTCTGGGGTGCTTAGTACATTAAATCCCACACTGGCATCAGTGTGGGTTCAATGTGCTGAGAAGTTTGATACCAAACTTCCCAGGCTTCAGTGTTGCCAGTATGGTGCTGTGGAGCTCGTGTTTGACAAGCTCTCAGCACCATGTATCCTTAATGACAGCACTGCACTTATAGTGCCCAGGAATGGACCCGGGTACTGTAGGGGCACAGGGCTCCTGCTCCTGTGCCCACACCATAGGCGTAATGCACCCAGCTAGAGGGGTGGCTGGCATATGCCTTGGCAGTGTAGGTGATGGGCATGGTACACAGTGATGTGTGCCATGTCGACTCTTTGTTTTGTCCTGCACCCAGACACTCAGCCTGCAAGGGCAGTGTGTGTGTGTAAGGGTACAGGGCCTCTGAGGGTGGCACAATGAGTGCTGCAGCCCTTAGAGGCCTTCCCTGGTCACAAGGCCCTGGGTACCTAGGGTACCATTTACTAGGGGCTGACATGTGGCTAGGGTTTGCCAATTTGGAGTTTGTGTGGTTTAAGGAAGGAACATAGGCCCTGGGCACCTGATTGGCAGGAACCCAGGGTACACTCAATCGAAGTACATTCAGCAATTTAGCAAAAAGTGGGGGCATACCATGCAAGAAAGATGGCACTTTCTCACACAACCCCCCCCCAAACGAAAGGTGATGAGACTAACCTTGTCCTATGGAGTCTTCATTGTCTAAGTGGAAGAACCTGGAAAGTTCATCTGCATTGGCATGGGCAGTCCCTGGTCTGTGTTCCACTTCAAAGTCCATTCCCTGTAGGGAGATGGACCACCTCAGTAGTTTTGGATTTTCCCCTTTCATCTGCATTAGCCATCTGAGAGGTCTGTGGTCAGTTTGAACTAGGAAGTGAGTGCCAAACAAGTATGGCCTCAGCTTTTTCAGGGACCAAACCACAGCAAAGGCCTCCCTCTCAATGGCACTCCAACGCTGCTCTCTAGGGAGTAGTCTTCTGCTTATAAAAGCAACAGGTTGGTCTTGGCCTTCATCATTGGTCTGGGATAGGACCGCTCCTATCCCTAGCTCAGAGGCATCAGTCTGCACTATGAACTGCTTGGCATAATCTGGAGCTTTTAGAATTGGTGCTGAGCACATTGCTTCTTTTAGGGTGTCAAAAGCCTTTTGACAACTAACTGTCCAGTTAACTTTCTTGGGCATTTTCTTGGAGGTGAGTTCTGTGAGGGGGGTCACAATGGACCCATACCCCTTCACAAACCTCCTGTAGTACCCAGTCAAGCCAAGGAATGCCCTGACTTGGGTCTGGGTTGTTGGAGCTATCCAGTCCATGATGGCCTGGATTTTGGGTTGTAAGGGCTGTACCTGGCCTCCACCTACAAGGTGGCCCAAGTACACCACAGTGCCCTGCCCTATCTGGCATTTGGATGCCTTGATAGTGAGACCTGCACTCTGCAGAGCCTCTAAAACCTTCCCAAGGTGGATCAGGTGATCCTGCCAGGTGGAGCTAAAGACAGCAATATCATCAAGATAAGCTGCACTAAAGGACTCCAACCCAGCCAGGACATGGTTCACCAACCTCTGGAAGGTGGCAGGGGCATTCTTTAACCCAAAGGGCATCACAGTAAACTGATAATGCCCATCAGGGGTGGAGAATGCGGTCTTTTCTTTTGCTCCTGGGGCCATGCCAATCTGCCAGTACCCTGCAGTTAAGTCAAAGGTACTGAGAAATTTGGCAGCCCCCAATTTGTCTATCAGTTCATCTGCTCTTGGGATAGGGTGAGCATCTGTCTTGGTGACAGAGTTGAGCCCTCTATAGTCCACACAGAACCTCATCTCTCTCTTTTCACCCTGTTGATGAGGTTTGGGGACCAGAACCACTGGGCTAGCCCAGGGGCTCTCTGAAGGCTCAATGACCCCTAACTCCAGCATCTTGCTGACCTCAGCTTTGATGCTTTCCTTGACTTGATCTGACTGTCGATAGATTTTGTTCTTGACAGGCGCACTGTCACCAGTGTCCACATCATGGGTACACCAGCTTGTCAGACCAGGGGTCAGGGAAAAGAGGCTAGCATATTGTTGCAAGACTTGCTTGCAGTCAGTCTGCTGTTGGGCAGAGAGGGTGTCTGAGAAAATCACACCATCTACTGACCCATCTTTTGGGCTGTAGGATAGGAGGTCAGGGAGTGGCTCACTCTCTGCTTCCTGTTCTTCATCAGTCACCATCAGCATGGTGATGTCAGCCCTATCATTGTAGAGTTTAAGGCGGTTCACATGGATGACCCTTTTGGGTGTCCTGCTAGTGCCCAGGTCAACTAGATAGGTGACCTCACTCTTTCTCTCTAGGATAGGGTAAGGGCCACTCCATTTGTCTTGGAGAGCCCTTGGTGCCACTGGCTCCAAAACCCACACCTGTTGCCCTGGTTGAAATTCAACCAGTGCAGCTTTTTGGTCATACCAGTGCTTCTGGAGCTCCTGGCTGGCCTCAAGGTTCTTGGATGCTTTTTCCATATACTCAGCCATTCTGGACCTTAGGCCAAGCACATAGTCCACTATGTCCTGTTTGGGTTCTTGAAGAGGCCTCTCCCAGCCCTCCTTTACAAGACACAGTGGTCCCCTTACAGGATGACCAAACAGAAGTTCAAAGGGTGAGAAACCTACTCCCTTCTGTGGCACTTCCCTGTAGGCGAAAAGCAAGCATGGTAATAGGACATCCCACCTCCTTTTGAGTTTCTCAGGGAGTCCCATGATCATACCTTTCAATGTCTTGTTGAACCTCTCAACAAGGCCATTGGTTTGTGGGTGGTAGGGTGTAGTAAACTTGTACTGCACTCCACACTCTTTCCACATGTGTGTTAGGTAAGCAGACATGAAGTTGGAACCTCTGTCTGAAACCACCTCCTTAGGAAAACCCACCCTGGTGAAGACACCCAGGAGGGCCTTGGCTACTGCAGGAGCTGTAGTAGTCCTAAGTGGAATTGCTTCAGGGTACCTAGTAGCATGATCCACTACTACTAGAATGAATTTGTTCCCTGAGGCTGTGGGAGGTTCGAGTGGACCCACAATGTCCACGCCTACCCTTTCAAAGGGGACCCCCACCACTGGTAGTGGAATGAGGGGGGCCTTTGGGTGGCCACCTGTCTTGCCACTGGCCTGACAGGTAACACAGGAGCTGACAAACTCCTTCACCTTTTGGTGCATCTGGGGCCAGTAAAAGTGACTCACTAACCTTTCCCAAGTTTTGGATTGCCCCAGATGTCCAGCTAGGGGGATGTCATGAGCCAAAGTTAGGAGGAACTCCCTGTACTTCTGTGGCACTACCACCCTCCTGGTGGCTCCAGGAGTGGGGTCTCTTGCCTCAGCATACAGTAATCCCTCTTCCCAATAAGCTCTGTGGGTACCACTGACATCTCCCCTGGCTTCTGAAGCAGCTTGTTGTCTCAGGCTTTCAAGAGTGGGACAGTCTCGCTGACCCTGGCACAGCTCTTCCCTAGAGGGTCCCCCTGGGCCCAAGAGTTCAACCTGGTAAGGGTCAAGCTCCATGGACTCAGTTCCCTCAGAGGTATCTACATCCTCTCCAGGGGGAGAGGGGTTCTGAGTGTTGGGCTGTACAGAAGCTGGTCCCCCAGTCTTCTTGTCCTTCCTCTTGGTTGGTTGGGCCATTATTCCAGGCTCCAAACCTACTTTTTCACCCTTCCTCTTGCTCTGTGCTCTGGTTTGCACACACACCAATTCAGGGATGCCCAGCATGGCTGCATGGGCCTTTAACTCAACCTCAGCCCAGGCTGAGGTTTCCAGATCATTTCCAAGCAGACATGCAGCTGGCAACTTTGGAGAGACCACTACCTGTTTCAGGCCAGTAACCCCCCCCCAGCCTAATGTTACCATGGCCATGGGATGACTAGTGGTGACACTGTCAGCGTTGGTGACTGGGTAAGACTTCCCAATCAAGTATTGCTCAGGGGAAACCAGTGTGTCTTTCACCATAGTGACACTGGCACCTGTATCCCTCAGAGCTTCTACCCTAGTTCCATTCACCCAGGGGTACTGTAAGTATTTCTTCAAGTTGGGGGGCCACACAGCCACAGTGGCAAACTCCACTTCTCCCAAGGAGACTAAACTTGCTTCAGTGTGTTCCCAGATTTGCTCAGGGTACACCTCTGATCCCATTTGTATACTTGCTGCCCCAGGAGTGGCTGTACTGGGTGCCTTAGGGGCTTTGTTTTGGGGGCAAGATACAGTTAGGTGTCCCTGCTTCTTACAGGTATTACAAAAGGCCTTTAAGGGATCAAAGTTCTTCCCCCTATATGGTTGGGGCACATAGGGAGTAGTTTGGGTCCCACCCACCTGAACAGGTTTTTGGGGCCCTTTGGAAGACTCAGACTTTTTATCTTGGGGATTCTCACCACCTTTCCCCTGGGGAGGTTTTGTGACCACCTTCTTTTGGTCACCCCCAGTGGTTGTCTTGGTCACCCTAGTCTTGACCCAGTGGTCCGCCTTCTTTCCCAATTCTTGGGGAGAAATTAGACCTAGGTCTACCAAATGCTGATGCAACTTTTCATTTGTGCAGTTACTCAAAATATGTTCCTTCATGAATAAATTGTACAATCCAGTAAAATCCTGCACACCATGTCCAGCTAACCAACCATCCAGTGTCTTCACTGAGAAATCTACAAAATCAATCCAGGACTGGGTCTGGGTTTTGTGAGCCCCCCTGAACCTAATTCTATACTCCTCAGTGGTGAATCCAAATCCCTCAATCAGAGCTTTCTTCATGAGGTCATAGGATCCTGCTTCTGGCCCAGAGAGGGTCAGAAGCCTGTCCCTGCAGTTACCAGAGAACAGTTCCCACAGGAGTGCCCCCCAGAGAGGTTTCTTTACTTTCCTGATATCACAAGCCCTCTCAAAGGCTGTGAACCATTTGGTGATATCATCACCTTCCTCAAATTTAGGGACAATCCCTTTGGGGATTTTAAGGTCAGAAGTTTCCTCCCTATCCTTGTTTTTATTATTGCTGCCACCATTGATGGGTGCTAAACCCATCTCTCTCCTTTCCTTTTCTAGAGCCAGCAGCCTGGACTCTAGATCTATTCTTTTGGCCAGCCTCACAAGGCTGTCCTCTTCACTGGGGGGTCCCCCAGTGTTGTCTCTGGGACCAGAGCCACCTGTGTGGTCTCTAGGTGCCCAGATGCTATGTCTTGAGTTGGAGGGTATGGGTGCCATCTCCTCCCTAGGGAATAGTATGGGGAGGTTGCTGTCCTCCTCCCCTGTTTCCCTTTCCTCATCTGACTGGCCATCACCATGTTCAGATGGGTGGTCTTTAGCATACTCAGCCAGGAGCTCCTGGAGCCCTTGTTTGGATGGATGCTGACCCATTTGTAAATTTTTGAGTTTACATAAGGACCTCAATTCCTTGAAAGACAAGTGTAAGTAAGGTGTGAGGTCGAGCTCCTCCACCAGGTCCATGTTATTATTATCACTAATAGCTGTGTTTGTTTGAGACATTCTAACCTGACAGTTCTAACCCTCTACCCTGACTATAGTGACTTTTATTTTTCTAAAATTCTAATGGGACTTAAGCAAGGCCCTAGCAAGACTTTTAGTAATTTTGGAAAAACCAATCAGAATTCTAAAGGCAATTTTTAAGAGTTCTGTCGTGTGATCAGATGGTAACCAAGTAGTCCAACAAATGCAAGTTTGTATCCCACCGCTGATCCACCAATGTGAGAAAGTGGCTCTGTATATACTGTTCCCTAATAGGTACAGGGTGTACAGAGTCCACAGTCCCCCAGAGGCTGATAGAGGTCAAAGTTAGGTATGACCTTACTCTCAAAAGTGGTAGCTTGGTCGAGCAGTAAGGCAGTACCAGAGGACAGTGTAAAGCATTTATTGTACACACTCAGTCAGCAAATGGTTTCACACACTCAATAACTGAACTCTAGGCCAATGATTTATATATATAAAATATATGCTTGTTTTATTTTTAGAACCACAAGGGGATAAAAATATACTTTCTCAGAATGAGAGGTTGAATATAAATACTTTTGTTTCAAGCAATAAATTTGTAAAACAGTCACAGTTGGTTGCAATAAACAATCCTATTTCCTAAACATAACAATGCATTGAGCTCAATGGTAAATTCAGGTTATTTGTAATAAATTACTTTTCAGATTACTTTTGGAATTCCAGGTCTGGATCCTAGAACCAGCCTGGGGTCAGTATTCAGAATCAAGTGAGGAAAGTCGACTTAACTGTAAGGATTTTTAGATAATAATTAGCTATTTCAAAAGTTAGCACTTAGAAAATATTTCACAGAAAACATTCAATGGATCTCTATGGCAAGAAATTCAAATTGCAGGTAGAGTACTTTATCGTTACTTTAGTAATCCAGGACTGGGTGCCTAGACCCAGGACTGGGGTCCTTATCAAAAGCAGGTAAGTAATTTCGTTTGCAGAAATGGTACGATTTTAAAAGAATATTTCAAATTTGCAAAAGTAGACACTTAGAAGAAATTTCACAGAAAAGCAGACAATGGTTTCCTATGGGGGAAAAATGAGTTAGAAGTAAGTATAGTTGTGAACACTTTTCAGAGTCAGGGCTGGGCACCAAGATCCAGCACTGGGAGCTCACCTAGGAGCAGGTGAGTAAATTCGTTTTTGTCACTTGGCTGATTTTTGGTGAATTTTTGCAGTTTTGAAAAGTTCACACTTAGAAGATTTTTGAAGAAAAAGCCAGTCAATGTTACCCTATGAGGAAAATGAAGTTAGCGGTTTAAGGGTAAGTACTCGACTGGTAATGTTGAAATTCCGGGCATGGACTCAGGGGTCCCCCAGTGTCAGGTAAGCACAGTTGGTTCACCCTCAGCGGTTTCAGGACGGCCGGGTGCAGAGAGAGTTGGGCCCAATGTTATCCTATGAGGGATAGGGGGGCCTTGGTTGGTGGCTGCTGTCTGGCAAGCCACGCGGCTGTGGGAGCTGGGCTCCTGGTCACTTACTCAGGGCAAGTGGGGAAGTAGGTTAGAGTAGAGAGGGCACTGCCAGGGCCACTCGGGCGGCTGGGTGCAGGGTGCTTTTGAGCCTTAGGGCGCTCAATGGAAATCAATGGGGATGTTCCGGTTTGGAAAGAGGCTGCAGGCTCGGGGACGAGGATGTTTCAGGTGCCACCACCACTTCGAGAGGTAAGTTGGGTAGTTGTAGGTTAGGTGGGTACCCCGGGATTGGGCACAGGGGGTCGCAGGGCGCCGGGTGCAGGGGTGCCTTTTGACGTCGGGAATCTTACCCTCTGGTTGATCGCGGCTGGGGTGGCACTTGGTTCTGAGGCTGCAGGCTTCTTCCGGGATGTCGAGGGGGGTCCTTGGGTGCCGGACTCGGGGTCACAGTCGCCGTGGGGTCGTCCTCAGGGTCTTTGTCCACTCCGGCACTGGCCAGGCTTGGCTGGTGCAGAGTGTGTTGGGTCCGCGGTCCCGGGCTGGTGCCAGGGATAGCAAGTAGGTTTCTTGAGTAGAGCCTCTACTCGTGGGAGTCCCAGGGGCTTAGAGCTAAAGGGTAGCCAGGTCCTCCGGGGTTGGTGAGGTTGCTGGCCACGTGGGATGCCGCGCTGGTGCAGGTTCGAGAGTCGACAGGCCGGTAGGGCTGGGGCCAAAGCAGTTGGTGTCTTCTTCTCTTTTTAGCAGCTGCAGGGCAGGTCTTTGTTCTTCTTGCTCTTCTTGTCGTTTTTCTATCTGGAATCTGGGGAAGGAAGGTTCAGGGGGCCCCTAAATACTAGATTTAGGGGCGTTACAGGTAGGTGAAGGCCAGGGACCAATGGGTCCTTGTCCTGGGGTGGGTACACCCCCTATCCTGCCTCTCTCCTGTGGGAGGGGGGCAGTAGCCTAATCCTGATAGGGTAGGGCCTCCCATCTTCAAGATGGCGAGAGCCCGGAGATGTGCTTCACCTCGCCTCCCCCACCTGAGGGGTGGGGTGGGCAGGCTGGCACATCCCCTGTCCTTGTATGGGGTTTCCGGCCAAGCTTCCCGCCAGAGTGGGGGGTTGCAGTGGCCTGGGGAAACTCCAACTGGCGGCATGCCTTTGAAGCTTCCCTTTGCTCATCCTGGGGGAGGAGATTTCTCACCTCACCCAGGATGTGCATTGTTGCAGGCCCGGGAGAGCAGGGGCTCTCCCACCCAGGGGTCCAGCAACGTGTCTGCTGTGTGGCAGCCTGGGCAGCCTCAGAGCAGACGTGGATTGCAAGTTAGCTGTAAGGGGGCATCTTCTAAGATGCCCTCTGGGGTGCTTAGTACATTAAATCCCACACTGGCATCAGTGTGGGTTCAATGTGCTGAGAAGTTTGATACCAAACTTCCCAGGCTTCAGTGTTGCCAGTATGGTGCTGTGGAGCTCGTGTTTGACAAGCTCTCAGCACCATGTATCCTTAATGACAGCACTGCACTTATAGTGCCCAGGAATGGACCCGGGTACTGTAGGGGCACAGGGCTCCTGCTCCTGTGCCCACACCATAGGCGTAATGCACCCAGCTAGAGGGGTGGCTGGCATATGCCTTGGCAGTGTAGGTGATGGGCATGGTACACAGTGATGTGTGCCATGTCGACTCTTTGTTTTGTCCTGCACCCAGACACTCAGCCTGCAAGGGCAGTGTGTGTGTGTAAGGGTACAGGGCCTCTGAGGGTGGCACAATGAGTGCTGCAGCCCTTAGAGGCCTTCCCTGGTCACAAGGCCCTGGGTACCTAGGGTACCATTTACTAGGGGCTGACATGTGGCTAGGGTTTGCCAATTTGGAGTTTGTGTGGTTTAAGGAAGGAACATAGGCCCTGGGCACCTGATTGGCAGGAACCCAGGGTACACTCAATCGAAGTACATTCAGCAATTTAGCAAAAAGTGGGGGCATACCATGCAAGAAAGATGGCACTTTCTCACACAACCCCCCCCCAAACGAAAGGTGATGAGACTAACCTTGTCCTATGGAGTCTTCATTGTCTAAGTGGAAGAACCTGGAAAGTTCATCTGCATTGGCATGGGCAGTCCCTGGTCTGTGTTCCACTTCAAAGTCCATTCCCTGTAGGGAGATGGACCACCTCAGTAGTTTTGGATTTTCCCCTTTCATCTGCATTAGCCATCTGAGAGGTCTGTGGTCAGTTTGAACTAGGAAGTGAGTGCCAAACAAGTATGGCCTCAGCTTTTTCAGGGACCAAACCACAGCAAAGGCCTCCCTCTCAATGGCACTCCAACGCTGCTCTCTAGGGAGTAGTCTTCTGCTTATAAAAGCAACAGGTTGGTCTTGGCCTTCATCATTGGTCTGGGATAGGACCGCTCCTATCCCTAGCTCAGAGGCATCAGTCTGCACTATGAACTGCTTGGCATAATCTGGAGCTTTTAGAATTGGTGCTGAGCACATTGCTTCTTTTAGGGTGTCAAAAGCCTTTTGACAACTAACTGTCCAGTTAACTTTCTTGGGCATTTTCTTGGAGGTGAGTTCTGTGAGGGGGGTCACAATGGACCCATACCCCTTCACAAACCTCCTGTAGTACCCAGTCAAGCCAAGGAATGCCCTGACTTGGGTCTGGGTTGTTGGAGCTATCCAGTCCATGATGGCCTGGATTTTGGGTTGTAAGGGCTGTACCTGGCCTCCACCTACAAGGTGGCCCAAGTACACCACAGTGCCCTGCCCTATCTGGCATTTGGATGCCTTGATAGTGAGACCTGCACTCTGCAGAGCCTCTAAAACCTTCCCAAGGTGGATCAGGTGATCCTGCCAGGTGGAGCTAAAGACAGCAATATCATCAAGATAAGCTGCACTAAAGGACTCCAACCCAGCCAGGACATGGTTCACCAACCTCTGGAAGGTGGCAGGGGCATTCTTTAACCCAAAGGGCATCACAGTAAACTGATAATGCCCATCAGGGGTGGAGAATGCGGTCTTTTCTTTTGCTCCTGGGGCCATGCCAATCTGCCAGTACCCTGCAGTTAAGTCAAAGGTACTGAGAAATTTGGCAGCCCCCAATTTGTCTATCAGTTCATCTGCTCTTGGGATAGGGTGAGCATCTGTCTTGGTGACAGAGTTGAGCCCTCTATAGTCCACACAGAACCTCATCTCTCTCTTTTCACCCTGTTGATGAGGTTTGGGGACCAGAACCACTGGGCTAGCCCAGGGGCTCTCTGAAGGCTCAATGACCCCTAACTCCAGCATCTTGCTGACCTCAGCTTTGATGCTTTCCTTGACTTGATCTGACTGTCGATAGATTTTGTTCTTGACAGGCGCACTGTCACCAGTGTCCACATCATGGGTACACCAGCTTGTCAGACCAGGGGTCAGGGAAAAGAGGCTAGCATATTGTTGCAAGACTTGCTTGCAGTCAGTCTGCTGTTGGGCAGAGAGGGTGTCTGAGAAAATCACACCATCTACTGACCCATCTTTTGGGCTGTAGGATAGGAGGTCAGGGAGTGGCTCACTCTCTGCTTCCTGTTCTTCATCAGTCACCATCAGCATGGTGATGTCAGCCCTATCATTGTAGAGTTTAAGGCGGTTCACATGGATGACCCTTTTGGGTGTCCTGCTAGTGCCCAGGTCAACTAGATAGGTGACCTCACTCTTTCTCTCTAGGATAGGGTAAGGGCCACTCCATTTGTCTTGGAGAGCCCTTGGTGCCACTGGCTCCAAAACCCACACCTGTTGCCCTGGTTGAAATTCAACCAGTGCAGCTTTTTGGTCATACCAGTGCTTCTGGAGCTCCTGGCTGGCCTCAAGGTTCTTGGATGCTTTTTCCATATACTCAGCCATTCTGGACCTTAGGCCAAGCACATAGTCCACTATGTCCTGTTTGGGTTCTTGAAGAGGCCTCTCCCAGCCCTCCTTTACAAGACACAGTGGTCCCCTTACAGGATGACCAAACAGAAGTTCAAAGGGTGAGAAACCTACTCCCTTCTGTGGCACTTCCCTGTAGGCGAAAAGCAAGCATGGTAATAGGACATCCCACCTCCTTTTGAGTTTCTCAGGGAGTCCCATGATCATACCTTTCAATGTCTTGTTGAACCTCTCAACAAGGCCATTGGTTTGTGGGTGGTAGGGTGTAGTAAACTTGTACTGCACTCCACACTCTTTCCACATGTGTGTTAGGTAAGCAGACATGAAGTTGGAACCTCTGTCTGAAACCACCTCCTTAGGAAAACCCACCCTGGTGAAGACACCCAGGAGGGCCTTGGCTACTGCAGGAGCTGTAGTAGTCCTAAGTGGAATTGCTTCAGGGTACCTAGTAGCATGATCCACTACTACTAGAATGAATTTGTTCCCTGAGGCTGTGGGAGGTTCGAGTGGACCCACAATGTCCACGCCTACCCTTTCAAAGGGGACCCCCACCACTGGTAGTGGAATGAGGGGGGCCTTTGGGTGGCCACCTGTCTTGCCACTGGCCTGACAGGTAACACAGGAGCTGACAAACTCCTTCACCTTTTGGTGCATCTGGGGCCAGTAAAAGTGACTCACTAACCTTTCCCAAGTTTTGGATTGCCCCAGATGTCCAGCTAGGGGGATGTCATGAGCCAAAGTTAGGAGGAACTCCCTGTACTTCTGTGGCACTACCACCCTCCTGGTGGCTCCAGGAGTGGGGTCTCTTGCCTCAGCATACAGTAATCCCTCTTCCCAATAAGCTCTGTGGGTACCACTGACATCTCCCCTGGCTTCTGAAGCAGCTTGTTGTCTCAGGCTTTCAAGAGTGGGACAGTCTCGCTGACCCTGGCACAGCTCTTCCCTAGAGGGTCCCCCTGGGCCCAAGAGTTCAACCTGGTAAGGGTCAAGCTCCATGGACTCAGTTCCCTCAGAGGTATCTACATCCTCTCCAGGGGGAGAGGGGTTCTGAGTGTTGGGCTGTACAGAAGCTGGTCCCCCAGTCTTCTTGTCCTTCCTCTTGGTTGGTTGGGCCATTATTCCAGGCTCCAAACCTACTTTTTCACCCTTCCTCTTGCTCTGTGCTCTGGTTTGCACACACACCAATTCAGGGATGCCCAGCATGGCTGCATGGGCCTTTAACTCAACCTCAGCCCAGGCTGAGGTTTCCAGATCATTTCCAAGCAGACATGCAGCTGGCAACTTTGGAGAGACCACTACCTGTTTCAGGCCAGTAACCCCCCCCCAGCCTAATGTTACCATGGCCATGGGATGACTAGTGGTGACACTGTCAGCGTTGGTGACTGGGTAAGACTTCCCAATCAAGTATTGCTCAGGGGAAACCAGTGTGTCTTTCACCATAGTGACACTGGCACCTGTATCCCTCAGAGCTTCTACCCTAGTTCCATTCACCCAGGGGTACTGTAAGTATTTCTTCAAGTTGGGGGGCCACACAGCCACAGTGGCAAACTCCACTTCTCCCAAGGAGACTAAACTTGCTTCAGTGTGTTCCCAGATTTGCTCAGGGTACACCTCTGATCCCATTTGTATACTTGCTGCCCCAGGAGTGGCTGTACTGGGTGCCTTAGGGGCTTTGTTTTGGGGGCAAGATACAGTTAGGTGTCCCTGCTTCTTACAGGTATTACAAAAGGCCTTTAAGGGATCAAAGTTCTTCCCCCTATATGGTTGGGGCACATAGGGAGTAGTTTGGGTCCCACCCACCTGAACAGGTTTTTGGGGCCCTTTGGAAGACTCAGACTTTTTATCTTGGGGATTCTCACCACCTTTCCCCTGGGGAGGTTTTGTGACCACCTTCTTTTGGTCACCCCCAGTGGTTGTCTTGGTCACCCTAGTCTTGACCCAGTGGTCCGCCTTCTTTCCCAATTCTTGGGGAGAAATTAGACCTAGGTCTACCAAATGCTGATGCAACTTTTCATTTGTGCAGTTACTCAAAATATGTTCCTTCATGAATAAATTGTACAATCCAGTAAAATCCTGCACACCATGTCCAGCTAACCAACCATCCAGTGTCTTCACTGAGAAATCTACAAAATCAATCCAGGACTGGGTCTGGGTTTTGTGAGCCCCCCTGAACCTAATTCTATACTCCTCAGTGGTGAATCCAAATCCCTCAATCAGAGCTTTCTTCATGAGGTCATAGGATCCTGCTTCTGGCCCAGAGAGGGTCAGAAGCCTGTCCCTGCAGTTACCAGAGAACAGTTCCCACAGGAGTGCCCCCCAGAGAGGTTTCTTTACTTTCCTGATATCACAAGCCCTCTCAAAGGCTGTGAACCATTTGGTGATATCATCACCTTCCTCAAATTTAGGGACAATCCCTTTGGGGATTTTAAGGTCAGAAGTTTCCTCCCTATCCTTGTTTTTATTATTGCTGCCACCATTGATGGGTGCTAAACCCATCTCTCTCCTTTCCTTTTCTAGAGCCAGCAGCCTGGACTCTAGATCTATTCTTTTGGCCAGCCTCACAAGGCTGTCCTCTTCACTGGGGGGTCCCCCAGTGTTGTCTCTGGGACCAGAGCCACCTGTGTGGTCTCTAGGTGCCCAGATGCTATGTCTTGAGTTGGAGGGTATGGGTGCCATCTCCTCCCTAGGGAATAGTATGGGGAGGTTGCTGTCCTCCTCCCCTGTTTCCCTTTCCTCATCTGACTGGCCATCACCATGTTCAGATGGGTGGTCTTTAGCATACTCAGCCAGGAGCTCCTGGAGCCCTTGTTTGGATGGATGCTGACCCATTTGTAAATTTTTGAGTTTACATAAGGACCTCAATTCCTTGAAAGACAAGTGTAAGTAAGGTGTGAGGTCGAGCTCCTCCACCAGGTCCATGTTATTATTATCACTAATAGCTGTGTTTGTTTGAGACATTCTAACCTGACAGTTCTAACCCTCTACCCTGACTATAGTGACTTTTATTTTTCTAAAATTCTAATGGGACTTAAGCAAGGCCCTAGCAAGACTTTTAGTAATTTTGGAAAAACCAATCAGAATTCTAAAGGCAATTTTTAAGAGTTCTGTCGTGTGATCAGATGGTAACCAAGTAGTCCAACAAATGCAAGTTTGTATCCCACCGCTGATCCACCAATGTGAGAAAGTGGCTCTGTATATACTGTTCCCTAATAGGTACAGGGTGTACAGAGTCCACAGTCCCCCAGAGGCTGATAGAGGTCAAAGTTAGGTATGACCTTACTCTCAAAAGTGGTAGCTTGGTCGAGCAGTAAGGCAGTACCAGAGGACAGTGTAAAGCATTTATTGTACACACTCAGTCAGCAAATGGTTTCACACACTCAATAACTGAACTCTAGGCCAATGATTTATATATATAAAATATATGCTTGTTTTATTTTTAGAACCACAAGGGGATAAAAATATACTTTCTCAGAATGAGAGGTTGAATATAAATACTTTTGTTTCAAGCAATAAATTTGTAAAACAGTCACAGTTGGTTGCAATAAACAATCCTATTTCCTAAACATAACAATGCATTGAGCTCAATGGTAAATTCAGGTTATTTGTAATAAATTACTTTTCAGATTACTTTTGGAATTCCAGGTCTGGATCCTAGAACCAGCCTGGGGTCAGTATTCAGAATCAAGTGAGGAAAGTCGACTTAACTGTAAGGATTTTTAGATAATAATTAGCTATTTCAAAAGTTAGCACTTAGAAAATATTTCACAGAAAACATTCAATGGATCTCTATGGCAAGAAATTCAAATTGCAGGTAGAGTACTTTATCGTTACTTTAGTAATCCAGGACTGGGTGCCTAGACCCAGGACTGGGGTCCTTATCAAAAGCAGGTAAGTAATTTCGTTTGCAGAAATGGTACGATTTTAAAAGAATATTTCAAATTTGCAAAAGTAGACACTTAGAAGAAATTTCACAGAAAAGCAGACAATGGTTTCCTATGGGGGAAAAATGAGTTAGAAGTAAGTATAGTTGTGAACACTTTTCAGAGTCAGGGCTGGGCACCAAGATCCAGCACTGGGAGCTCACCTAGGAGCAGGTGAGTAAATTCGTTTTTGTCACTTGGCTGATTTTTGGTGAATTTTTGCAGTTTTGAAAAGTTCACACTTAGAAGATTTTTGAAGAAAAAGCCAGTCAATGTTACCCTATGAGGAAAATGAAGTTAGCGGTTTAAGGGTAAGTACTCGACTGGTAATGTTGAAATTCCGGGCATGGACTCAGGGGTCCCCCAGTGTCAGGTAAGCACAGTTGGTTCACCCTCAGCGGTTTCAGGACGGCCGGGTGCAGAGAGAGTTGGGCCCAATGTTATCCTATGAGGGATAGGGGGGCCTTGGTTGGTGGCTGCTGTCTGGCAAGCCACGCGGCTGTGGGAGCTGGGCTCCTGGTCACTTACTCAGGGCAAGTGGGGAAGTAGGTTAGAGTAGAGAGGGCACTGCCAGGGCCACTCGGGCGGCTGGGTGCAGGGTGCTTTTGAGCCTTAGGGCGCTCAATGGAAATCAATGGGGATGTTCCGGTTTGGAAAGAGGCTGCAGGCTCGGGGACGAGGATGTTTCAGGTGCCACCACCACTTCGAGAGGTAAGTTGGGTAGTTGTAGGTTAGGTGGGTACCCCGGGATTGGGCACAGGGGGTCGCAGGGCGCCGGGTGCAGGGGTGCCTTTTGACGTCGGGAATCTTACCCTCTGGTTGATCGCGGCTGGGGTGGCACTTGGTTCTGAGGCTGCAGGCTTCTTCCGGGATGTCGAGGGGGGTCCTTGGGTGCCGGACTCGGGGTCACAGTCGCCGTGGGGTCGTCCTCAGGGTCTTTGTCCACTCCGGCACTGGCCAGGCTTGGCTGGTGCAGAGTGTGTTGGGTCCGCGGTCCCGGGCTGGTGCCAGGGATAGCAAGTAGGTTTCTTGAGTAGAGCCTCTACTCGTGGGAGTCCCAGGGGCTTAGAGCTAAAGGGTAGCCAGGTCCTCCGGGGTTGGTGAGGTTGCTGGCCACGTGGGATGCCGCGCTGGTGCAGGTTCGAGAGTCGACAGGCCGGTAGGGCTGGGGCCAAAGCAGTTGGTGTCTTCTTCTCTTTTTAGCAGCTGCAGGGCAGGTCTTTGTTCTTCTTGCTCTTCTTGTCGTTTTTCTATCTGGAATCTGGGGAAGGAAGGTTCAGGGGGCCCCTAAATACTAGATTTAGGGGCGTTACAGGTAGGTGAAGGCCAGGGACCAATGGCTCCTTGTCCTGGGGTGGGTACACCCCCTATCCTGCCTCTCTCCTGTGGGAGGGGGGCAGTAGCCTAATCCTGATAGGGTAGGGCCTCCCATCTTCAAGATGGCGAGAGCCCGGAGATGTGCTTCACCTCGCCTCCCCCACCTGAGGGGTGGGGTGGGCAGGCTGGCACATCCCCTGTCCTTGTATGGGGTTTCCGGCCAAGCTTCCCGCCAGAGTGGGGGGTTGCAGTGGCCTGGGGAAACTCCAACTGGCGGCATGCCTTTGAAGCTTCCCTTTGCTCATCCTGGGGGAGGAGATTTCTCACCTCACCCAGGATGTGCATTGTTGCAGGCCCGGGAGAGCAGGGGCTCTCCCACCCAGGGGTCCAGCAACGTGTCTGCTGTGTGGCAGCCTGGGCAGCCTCAGAGCAGACGTGGATTGCAAGTTAGCTGTAAGGGGGCATCTTCTAAGATGCCCTCTGGGGTGCTTAGTACATTAAATCCCACACTGGCATCAGTGTGGGTTCAATGTGCTGAGAAGTTTGATACCAAACTTCCCAGGCTTCAGTGTTGCCAGTATGGTGCTGTGGAGCTCGTGTTTGACAAGCTCTCAGCACCATGTATCCTTAATGACAGCACTGCACTTATAGTGCCCAGGAATGGACCCGGGTACTGTAGGGGCACAGGGCTCCTGCTCCTGTGCCCACACCATAGGCGTAATGCACCCAGCTAGAGGGGTGGCTGGCATATGCCTTGGCAGTGTAGGTGATGGGCATGGTACACAGTGATGTGTGCCATGTCGACTCTTTGTTTTGTCCTGCACCCAGACACTCAGCCTGCAAGGGCAGTGTGTGTGTGTAAGGGTACAGGGCCTCTGAGGGTGGCACAATGAGTGCTGCAGCCCTTAGAGGCCTTCCCTGGTCACAAGGCCCTGGGTACCTAGGGTACCATTTACTAGGGGCTGACATGTGGCTAGGGTTTGCCAATTTGGAGTTTGTGTGGTTTAAGGAAGGAACATAGGCCCTGGGCACCTGATTGGCAGGAACCCAGGGTACACTCAATCGAAGTACATTCAGCAATTTAGCAAAAAGTGGGGGCATACCATGCAAGAAAGATGGCACTTTCTCACACTCAGTCAGCAAATGGCCTCAGACACTCAAGAACTGAATTCCAGGCCAATGGTTTTGTATAAAAATATATAGTTGTTTTATTTTAGAACCAATAGGTATCAAAATATACTTTCTCAGAATGAGATGCTTTAGATAAATACTTTCAATAGGCAATAGACTTTTGAATGCAATAGATACAGTTGTTGCAATGGGCAACACAATTTCAAACACAATTATACATTGAGCTCAATGGGAATTTCTAGTTAAATGCAATGGATTACTTTTTGGATTACTTTTCTTACCACAGGACTGGATCCTAGATTCAGTCCTGGGACATCTCCTGTAAACAGTTGAGTGAAAACGTTTTAGTTACAGTTGTGATTTTTAAGGAATATTATTTATTGTATTTTAAAAGTTGACACTTAGAAACTTTTTCACAAAGAATCACCAATGTTATCCTATGGGAGGAAATTCACTTAGCAGGTAAGTAGGGTTATCGTTACTTTTTCTTACTCAGCGTTGGATACTGGATCCAGCACTGGTGCATCTCCTCTAAACAGTTGAAAGAATGCGTTTTTGTTATACAGGCGATTTGTAACTAATATTTGTAAGTTTGAAAAATGGACAGATGAATTTCTGGCAAAAACCAGGCAATGTTATCCTATGGAGGAAAATCAAGTTAGCGGTAAGTACGGTTGTAATTACTTTGCAGGGTCAGTGCTGGGCACCAAGATCCTTCACTGGGATCTCTCCTGATAGCAGGTGAGTAAATTTGTTTTTGTTATTCGGCTGATTTTAGATGAATATTTTTAAGTTTCAAAACTCGACAGAAGAATTTCCAAGTGAACCCAGTCAATGTTACCGTTTGGAAGAAAAGTGAATTATCGGCTTTTGGGTAAGTCCTCGACTGGCAGAGTTAAGGTTCTGGGCATAGACTCTGGGGTCTCCCAGGGTCAGGTAGGTACAGTTGTTACACCCTCAGAGGCAGAGGGGCAGCCAGGTGCAGAGTGAGTTAGGTCCAATGTTATTCTATGTGAGGCAGGGGGCCCTGGGTTGGTGGCTGCTGGCTAGCAGACCACGCGGCTGTGGGAGCTGGGCTCCTGGTCACTTACTCAGGGCAGGTGGGGAAGTAGATTAGAGTAGAGGTTGCACTGCCAGGGGCACTCGGGCGGCTGGGTGCAGGGTGCTTTTGAGCCGTCGGGCACTCAATGGAGAAGTGCATTGACTAACAAAGGCTGCAAGCTCGGGGACGAAGATTCTTCAGGTGCGACCACCACTTCGAGAGGTACGCTGGGTAGTTGGAGGATAGGTAGGCACGCAAGAGTTAGGCACAGGGGGCCGCAGGGTGCCGGGCTGTTTTTTGGCGTCTGGAAAACTTCACCCTCTGCTGGTTGCGGTTGGAGGGGTCCCTGGTTCTGAGGCTGCATGCGTTGTCAGGAGCGTCGAGGTGGGTCCTTGGGTGCTGGATTCGGGGTCACAGTCGCCAGGGGGACGTCCTCATGGTCTTTGTCGACTCCGGCACAGGCCAGGCTTGGCGGGTGCAGAGTGTGCAGGAGTCGCGGTTCCTGGATGATGCCAGGGGGCTTGTTACTTGCTTTGAGCAGTACCACTGCTCGTGGGAGTCGCAGTTAGAGTCACAAGGCAGTCAGGTCCTCCGGGGTTTTTGAGGTTGCTGACCACTGGAGACGCCGGGTTTTAGCAGGAGCAGGTTTGAGGGTCGACAGGCCGGTAGGGCTGGGGCCAAATCAGTTGGTGTCTTCCTCTTGTTGGCAGCTGCACGGCAGGTCTTCTTGTTTCTTGACTTTCTTTCCTGTTTCGGAATCTGGATCTGAGGAAGGAAGGTTCAGGGTGCCCCTAAATACAAAATTTAGGGGCGTTACAGGTAGGTAAAGGGCAGGGCCCAACGGGTCCCTTCCCTGGGGTGGGTACACCCCCTATCCTGCCACTCTCCTGTGGGAGGGGGGGGGCAGTAGCCTAGTCCTGATTGGGCAGGGATCCCCATCTTCAAGATGGCGGGAGCCCGGAGATGTGCTTCACCTCGCCTCCCCCACCTGAGGGGTGAGGTTGGCAGAGGCTGGCACACCCCCTGTCCTTCCTTGGGGTTTCCGGCCAGTCTTCCACCCAGAGTGGGGGTCAGAACCGGTAGGGGCCAGATGCTGAGTACAGCAAGTGGCCTGGAGAAGCTCACAAAGGAGGCATGCCTTTGAAGCTTCCCCTGCTCATCCTGGGGGAGGAGACCTAGCACCTCGCCCATGATGTGCATTGTTGCAGACCCAGGAGAGCGGATGGCTCATCTACCCAGGGGTCCAGCAACATGTCTGCTGTGTGGCAGCCTAGGCAGCCCCTCAGACAAGACGTGGATTGTAGGTTAGGATCCGGGGGCATCTCTAAGATGGCCTCTGTTGTGCATTGTATATTAAATCCCACACTGGCATCAGTGCGGGTTTAATGTGCTGAGAAGTTTGATACCAAACTTCTCAGTCTTCAGTGTTGCCATCATTGTGCTGTGGAGTTCGTGTGGACGACCTTCCAGCACCATATACTCTTAATGGCAGCACTGCACTGTACTGTAGGGGCACTGACACAGGGCACCCAGCTAGAGGGATGACTGAGGTATGCCAGGGCAGTGTGTGTTGTAGGCATGGCACACGGGGATGTGTGCCATGTCGACTCTGTTTTGTTCTGCACCCAGACACTCAACCTGCAAGGGCAGTGTGTGTGTGTCAAGGTACAGGGCCTCTAAGGATGGCACAATAAGTGCTGCACCTTTTAGGGGCCTTCTCTGGTCACAAGGCCCTGGATACCTAGTGTACCATTTACCAGGGGCTGACATGTGGCCAGAGATGCCAATTGGGTTTAGGCTGTCATGCAGGTTTAGGGAAGGAACACAGGCCCTGGGTACCTGATTGGCAGGAGCCCAGGGCACACTCAGTCAAAATACATCAGCAATTCAGCAAAAAGTGGGGGCATACCATGCAAGAAAGATGGCACTTTCTCACAGCCCTCATATGAAAGAAATATAGGAGGCATCACTGCATGTGACACATGGCACTCTATTCTGGACCTCGCTTCCTAGAACCTTAACTTTCAAGCTTTCAGAGACTGACACCTGTTCACTGCTGTCACCTGTTGCCCAAAGTCTCAGCTGCTATGACTGAGCCAAATAGCCCTACACTGGCAAAATATGGGTGTAAAGTGTAGTAGTTAAGAGCACCTACATTCAAAGGACCAAGTGTACCACCCAAGAACACAGACTGGGGCACTAATAAAGGGGAGGTGGGAAGAAGGTGCCCCATAGGATTATACAGCTTTCTTTTTCTTCATGATAACATATTTGCTTCTCTGAGAGCGACAATTTTAGAAGGGACTACGTTTAGCAAGGTTGCTTTGTATAATTTAAGGGTGGTCAGTTATAAAGATGAAGGTTGGTTGAAGGCTTCATGAGCACACAAAAAGGAAAAAAATGCATATGTTACAATACATATGCTAAAATAATTTTTATTGGATTAAGCAAACTATTATGTTTTCATTAATAATTTAGTTGTGTTCAGTAATATACGGCTTTCACTCACTTGTCAGACTGGTGCTGCATCACTTTGTCATTTCACTGTCTTGTCCTAGCACCCAGGGCTGGGCAAGTACCTACTGCACCTCGGAACACAAGGACTGTACTGATAAAGATAGTTTGAAAAGGAGTTCAACTATCTCAGGGTCAACATTCCTCTGTTGGAAGGAGACTATACATGACCTCTTGCCCAACAACTCCAGGAAATCTATCTTGGGTGGACAATTTGTCTTCCAGCACACACAGAGCGTTTCTCAAATTACTACTACGGCCCTTCTTATTTCAAAGACTATCTGGAATCTGTTAGATAATGTAAAAAGTTGTGCAAGGATATATTTTTATATTCTCTCACAGATTCCATATATTGGGGGAGCTTAGTAAAATGGAGATCGCATCAGTATGCTAGTTTGAAACAACTGAAATGATGTGGGCAAGTTGGGATAATGCATGCCTTTGCTTTGAATTAAGCAGGAGAATAGCAGTAATCAAGGAACTTTGGCACTAATGTAAACCACCAACCTGCTATTTTTCATGATAATTAGAGAAGCTGCTAACGACAGACAATGGTCATTTTATATTTTTTGTATGTAAAATATTGAGACACATTTGTAATAAGGTACAAATGATGCTGTGTACATCAGTGATTGTTAAATTTGGAACACAATAAATCTCGGGTCATGCTGTGTCAAGAATTGTTTATGCATGTTGTATGGATTACTATCTTTAAAATGGCAATGTACTGACAGTAATGACCCCCCCCAGCTGTTTTTGTAAATGAGATCGTTTAAGAATTGGATTTAACAAGTGATCTGATATTTAACAGAATTTAAAGAATTTGCTGTTCTGTTTGGAACTATTTGTTGGATAATAGCCTCCTTGATCACTCCATTAAATGCGACATGTCAGCGCTTCAGTAAACATTCGACTGATCACAGTGTTTCGTACTTATCAGTTCACGGAGTGAATGCGTGCCTCCGCACTGGTGTTGCTGCAGTGCTTATCTATAATATATGCTCTTTGAGCTTACCTTTTTCCAGTGTCATGTTGCTTCCTTCTGGAGGAGCGAATAACAGCATTATGCTGTTAGCCGTCTCGACCCCTTGGGGCTTGCTAAGCCCTTTTCCCATAGCGTTAGAGGGTGTACTCTGAGTTAGGTTGTCCAGAAGAAATACAGAAGGTGTTCCGCAATAGTGACTGTAGCGAGTGACCAAAATAGCGATGGATCAGTCCATGCGATCAGCTGTATCTAAGTTAGATCACTAGGCTTATCATTGCATTCTCACCACATCCCACAATGTGTGGAACAGTAAGCCAAAAAAGAGCAAAGACCTTTGAAACAGCAATGAGAAGAAATCATAGAATGATGAGAAACTACGCCATGTGGAAAGAGTACCCAACACTTGAAGGGACTGAAGGGAGCGAACAGAGGCCCCGCCCCAGAAAAAGGCCCACCAAAGCGAAGAGACGTGCCCCCCCCTAAGAGGCAACGGCAGGGAAATTAATAGCATGCCAAAAACAAAGGGCAGTTTGTAATCACAGGATGGAACCGTAAAGGACCACAAGACTGGAACAACATGACTCATGGCAAGTGACCAGAAGTGAACACCAACAAGGAATGTTCACCCCCCGCAATGACCCATGAACTGAAACATAATCAAATAGAGCCTCAACCCAATCGACTGCAGCAGAGACAAGGAGACCCCAAAGTAATGGGGAGAAACAGACGAGGGCGGAGGGAGGGTAGAAGAACATGAAAATCTCCACGCCGGAAGAACCAGGGTGGAGGAGCATAGAAAAGCACATAACCTAGCCACCCAAGACCGAGAATAGGTGGAGACCCAATGTGTCAAACAGACTGACACCCCCTTGCCCCCCTCAGGAAGACCAAAGCTACCTGTAAGAAGGCAAGATGGTAGAACTTCACCTGGAAAGGTCCTCTCAGAACGGGAAGGATGGGGGGGCGTTAAGGAATCTGTGGCTAGACTGTCTCTACCAGATACATCGTTACAGAAGGTAAGTAACTTGTTCATCTATGGAGACATCTAGCTGCAGATTCCTTAACTTAGAATAGATACCAAAGCTATACCCCATTGGAGGAGGGTCTGCGACCGAAACCAACCAAGTTCCCAAAGGAAGTAGTCTGTCAAGAACATTGACTGAAACAAGGTAGGGGCAGCAATGCCAGCGTGGCTGACACCAGACCCATAAAGCTCCACAATGTCAGCGTAGCTGGCACCAGAGCATGAACTTCAGGGCGGAGCATGAGCAACGGAAGCAAGGTACCACAGTCCGTCAGAGTACGACACGGGTCCACTGTGGGCCAGACAGGAACGAAACGAAATCACAGAACCAGAAAGGTCAGTGCAAAGTGGCAGAATGCCATAAACTTCTTCGAAACGAGGGAAAAACTGAGTGTACGAAACCAGGATCCAAAAGAGACAAAGGCCCAGCGAGGGGACTTAAACATGATGACAGATTCAGAGCACACAATTTGAGCGGCACACCATCAGGTGCCAACAAATGACATGTCAGTGCAGAAGGCATCATGCTGAGACATACAAACTACGACTACCAGGAGATACATAGATGTGAATTACAAAAATACATGGAACAAACATTGTGTACCGTGAGAACCACACAATGAAGCGTAACAGCATGTGCGCATCGACAGAGAAGACGGCGCAGCAGCAGGTAGCCAACCGTACCTACAGGTTCAAAGACCAAGTGCCACTGGGGAGGAGGAGGGGGGGGGGTGAGAGACAGAGAGAGAAAGAGAAAGAGAGAGAGAGAGAGAGAGAGAGAGAGAGTGAGAGACAGAGAGAGAGAGAGAGAGACAGAGAGAGAGAGAGAGAGAGAGAGAGAGAGAGAGACAGAGAGAGAGAGAGACAGAGACAGAGACAGAGAGAGAGAGAGACAGAGAAGGAGACAGAGAGAGAGAAAAAAAAGTCTGGGACAATCCCCAGAAACCACCACAGTGAAACCCCGCATGCTTGCCCCCTCGTGTGCACACACAGCACATAGAATTATATGAAAAAGTGAACAAAGAGACAACCAAGGGGAAACTGGAAGAGTACCCCCTAGAGAATAGAAAGTCGTCCAACGGCACCGATGTGAAACGTAGCAGGTCATACAAGTCCAACCACAAAAAAGAAGGCAACCCCAACTCCCTGATGTGAAAGGAAAGACCGAGCCACTGTGATACAGGTGGGAGTACTGACTACCACACTAACGAATACACACACACTCAATGATGCCAGAGATCATCCAGAGACCGAATACGCTGTTGAAAATCGCAGCAGAGGCCAGGAGGAGCAACACCCGAGCCGTGTGTGGCAACAAACAGAAAAACCAGAGCACAGGTCGGGGACCGTCAAAGGGACGCAAGGGGCACAAGGTAAAACGTAACAGAGATCCGCAGTGGCGAAAACTCTACCGCCTATAGGCAAACCCCAGACAGGGTGTGCCCAAGACTTTCCCAACACCAGGGAAGAAGACAACAGGAAGGGAACGCAGGCAAGACAGTGGCTCAAGGAACACTACGGGTCCCCTGTGATAGCACACACACCCAGTGTGGACCATATGTGGTGCCCGCCCACAACACAGAAAGAACCCATCTGGAGCGGAACAGAACACATCTCCCACAGGGACGCGTACCCAGGCCCAAGACAGCCAACAGAGCTAGGGGCAGAATGAAGGCGGAACGATGAGCCAAATGCAAGGCAGGAGGACGAGAAACCCTCTGGGGCGAGTCGGATACGGCAGAAACTCCCAACAGTACACCGGAGTAGACTGCGTCCACAGACGCATGAGAGTGTAATGGAACAGCCGTAGGCAGCAAGACAGAAGCTCCAGACGAGGGCCACGTCAGTCCAGGGGTCTCAAAAGAGGAGGCGTTCCACCACAGCAGGAAGTCTGGAACAAAGGGAGATGCCCACAGCATAACCCAAAGGAAAAATCCCCAGAGGGTCAGAAAAATCCACGGGAGCCTCCGAAACTTCCTGGCAAGAAAGAGTTGCTACACAATAGCGAACGAATACCCCACATAGGATACGTCACATCCCTATAAAAAGCAAGGGACACCTCTTGAGACAAGCTCATAGGCAGAGGTCAAAAAGAACCATATAAACAGCTGGACCACCTGTACCAAAGGAAGGAAAAACACGGCTGAACAGCCATACCGCCTGTCTGGGAAATAATGTCAGGAACCCAGAGACGGAAATCATAAAAGCAGTGACAATACTGCATATGAAAACACATGTCCACCATAGAGGAATAAAAACCTGGCAATCATGGAAATCCAGATAGGAGGCGCCGGACCACCGAGTCGGCATGCTCATCAAACAGATGGGCCCCATCAAATGGCAGATCCCGAGTCACTCCCGGACATTCTCTGGGAAACTGTCATCGCGTAGCAACGCATGGCGATGCAGAGCAACTGATCTGGCCATAGCTCGACCCACGGAGTCAGTGGTGCCCATGGCCGACCGGACAGAAAAATGCGCCATGTCGCGGCCATCCCGAATATGAGTCCCAAAGGGCAAAAGTAGCCCAAGCAAACACGCAGATCATGTTCAGGGACCGAAGACCTCAGCTGGTGGACGCAAAGACGTTGCAGCTACACAACTCCAATCATCTAGACTCCCGAGTGGGAGGAAGCAACCGAGGAGGAGAGGAAGGGAGCACTGCCTGGACTACAAGTCCTTGAGCCCTAGGATGGAGGGACAAACAAGTAGGATCATCTGGAGCCGGGAAATAGCGATGTGCAACTCCCCGACCCACAGGGTTACCCGTTGAGGGTCTGGCCTAAGTTTCCAGAAGGACATCAAACAATGACCCGCCAAAAGGCAACAAGGGCTCCACATCCACCATGCCCTGGTGGGGAAGATCCAACAAAGGATCCGAAGGCAGGGAGACATAGGGTGGCTGCAGCTGCAAGATATCCGCAGCCCTGCGAACCGCCCTCACAAACTCTGCGCTAGCATCTGGGGACATCCAAGGTGGAGACAGCAAGTCATCCGTTGGGGATGGTTGAAGGCTAATCCATCCACCCAACGACATAGGTCCTGGTGAATAATCAGCTGGCCAGTGCCCCATGGGCCCCTGCACTGTGGAGCATGGAAAAACACCCTGGGGGGCGGAGAGCCCACTGGGGTGACATCCTCCACCAGCAGAGGAACAGCCAGGGGCGGAACCGGCATCGACCGACAGTGTCGGATTGACGTCGACGACCCTCAAATAGGACTCGTCCACCCGTCGTCGACTCGACCTCCAAGGCAGGAGCCTGCGGGAATGAACAAAGTCGTCTTGGAGTCGAGCTCCCTGCTACAGACGCATCCAGCGACGATGCAGTGAGCCCCGCAGGACTGTGCGAAGACGCATCAGGAGGACTAGACTTCACAGTGGGATGCCCCTCCGGGCCATGTCTCGACTTAGCAGCGACCCCGGAACCGAAGTCAAGGCATTCGGTCGGCGCAGAGGGCGAATCCCCGACCTGAGTCTCTACCCCACTGTGGGACCCGAAGGTGTGCCAGGGAGAGGGGGTGATCCAAAGAGGGTCTGCAGAGCCCTGGAATAGGCCTCTATCTGAGTCCGATTAGCCCCAGCACCAGGAAACGGTGGGTAAGCAGGGGCCAACTCCTGAGGGCCCGTGTCTGGTGAAGACCGGGAGCAGCGTGCCCAGATGTCACGCTTGTGCAAGGTCGACGACCTCCGTGACTTCTTCCGGTGCTTTGAGGCAGGCGAGCGACGTCCACGGGAATGACTCCGGGAACTGACCTTAACAGGAACCTCAGTGTGGGAGGAAGAACTGCACCGTTCGGGTCCTTCCGCTGGAGACAGAGGCCGGCGCAGCGAGAATTCTGACCGGGACAACCGGGCGGACATCAATTTCATCCGTCGTTCACGCAGGGACTTCGGCTTGAGCTACCGGCAGGCGTCGCACTCGGCGGAGTCATGTTGCTCGTCCAAGCACTACATACAGATCTCGTGTGGATCCGTCGCCGACATCTGCAGCGAACAGGATGCACACGACTTGAAGCCCGCAGGCATCGGCACACTGTTCCAGACACGAAAATGCTTCTTGAAGGCCTGAAACCAAAACAGGCAAGAGGAACCGCTTCTCCCGGATCCGCGTTCGGACACCGAAAAAAAGAAAAACGGATGTTAGCACGCTGGGGGTGGGGACATATATGGCTCCATTGACATCACTTCCGTGGACGACGTCAGGTACTGTTGGGGGCGGGGGGAGAGCTTTCCAGAGCCAGTCTGACACCTGGGGATATTCTAAGTTAAGGAATCTGCGGCTAGATGTCTTTATCAGATTTACTTGTTCTCTCTGCTTCACAACAGGCATGCATTTGCCAGGAAGGAAAAAAGCTTACAACATGCACTGTAGTATGATAGTACATACTATACGAGTAGATAGTTGTATGGATATTGAGAAAAAGGGAGAGAAAGAACTAAGTGTACCAGAATCACCTAGAAGATATTTTTTTCTAAATGAAAGGCCTTGATTTTCTCAACTCTATAACATCGATGACGGACTGCAACACTGCTCAGAAAATTATGTTTTTCTTGAACTGTAGTTTAAAAGACTATCTCCAGTTCCAAAGCTAAACAATGCTGTTATTGACAGCTGAGCCAAAGGAACCAAATGGATAGAAGAGGCCATTAGAATATATAAGACCTCTGGAACCAACACACTGTAGACACTGTACAGTTGAAAAACATTTAATCTACCTGATTTTAAAGACAATATTCTCTGCAGATTACCATTCCTACAAACTGAATGGTAAGTGATATAATCAGACGCAAAATTTCATATCAATGACAGATAACCTCTAAAGCGAGTCCTGCAAACCAGTTGAACATTCTCCAGTAAGAAATGACAAAGTAGGCCTAGTCCAGACAGAGCCTTTGTGAACACCTTGGGAGAAGAGTTCAGGCTGGATGTATTAATGATGTTGATTCTTGATGAACAAGTTACTTACCTTCATAACGATATATCTGTAAGAAACATTAGTCAGTTATAGATTCCTTACCTTAGAATTACCCCCAGGCGTCAGACTGTATAAGGAAAGTTTTATCATCAGCAGTACCTCTGAGCATCGGAAGGTGGCATTGGTCGGGTCTGTGTCCATCGTTGGCGTCGTGGTTGCCAGGATGATGTCTCGGTAGCTACTTAGATGCCCCCCTCTCTCAATGACGTCAGTTCTGTACAAGACTTTCTGCGCCAGAAACGCAGAGCCATGCAAGACACTGACCACTGGTGCACAAAACTAGGCCCTGAAAGGATATCCTTAACCCTAGAAATCAGTTCGCAGAACGGGGAGGATGGGTGGGGCGGTAAGGAATCTATAATTAACTAATGTTTCTTACAGATTTATTGTTACTGAAGGTAGGAAACATGTAGATCTGAAAGAAACACGTTAGTTATAGATTCCTTACCTTAGAATAGATACCCCAACAATACCAATCCCAGTGGTGGGTCTGCGAACCCAGATCACACCTGAAAGTCCTGGAGAAAAGAACGGCCAAAGAAGCCGTCTCTCCCGACTTGGCTGTCCAGGCAGTAGTGTTTAGTGAATGTGTGCAGTGATGCCCACATAGCTGCCTGACAGATGTCATGTAAAGGAACTCCTCTTCCCAAGGCCAAAGTGGCTGCCGTCGCCCTGGTGGAATGGGCACGTAGCCCCACTGGAAGCTCCTTTTGAGCTAGAGAATAGCATACTTTAATACGCAAAATGACCCATCGAGAAATGGTTTGTTTGTCTACGGCCCGACCTTCCTTGGGACCCACGTAGCCAACAAAGAATTGGTCATCCACCCGGAACTCTTTTGTGCAATCCAGATAGAAAGAAAGCGCACGTTTTGGGCCCAGAAGGTGGAGCCTCTCCTCTCGTCTTCCTTCGAAGGATGCGGAGGCAGAAAGAAGGTGGCCAAAGTCATGTTCTACCCTATGTGAAAAGCAGTGACAACCTTAGGTAGGAAGGATGGACAAGTCCTGAGAACCACCTTGTCCGGTGGACAGACAGGAAAGGAGGTTTAGAGGTAAGAGCCTGGAGCTCACTCACTCTTCTAGCAGATGTGATGGCTACCAGGAATGCAGTTTTAAGCGTCAGAAGCCTTATAGGACAGTTGTGAAGCGGCTCAAAGGGAGCAAACATTAAAAAGGTTAAGACTAGATTCAAGTCCCACTGTGGTATAACGAAGGGAATAGGACGAAAGAGATGAGTTATGCCTTTCAAGAAACGATTAACCACTGGGGATTTGAAAAGAGAAGGCTGATCTGGAAGCTGAAGGAAGGCAGAAATGGCCGAAAGATAGCCCTTGATAGTGCCCAGAGCAGAGCCCTACTGGGCCAAAGAAAGAAGAAACAAGAGGACCTCAGAAAGCAGGGCAGAAAGGGGATCCACAGCCATTGCTGTGCACCGTGCCACAAACTTGTTTCACCGGCAAGCATATACCGTCTTAGCTGAGCGACATCTGGCTGCTAAGTTTACATCGCAAACTTCGGAAGGCAAGTCAAAAGACGTTAACTGCCACCGCTCAATCTCCGCGCAAGGAGGCGGAGGCTGGGCAGGTTTGGATGGGGGACCGTCCCCTGTTGCTGGGACAGAAGATCCTCCCGAAGAAGCAGACGGGTCGAAGGATCGATGTCCATGTTGAGCAGCTCGGGATACCAGACTCTTCGTGCCCAATCCCGAGCCACAAGGATGAGGTGGGCCCGATCGCCCCTGATCTTCTTCAGGACTCTGGGCAGAAATGGTATAGGTGGAAAGGCGTACAACAGACCGCAACTCCACTTGCGATGAAAAGCGTCGCCTAGCGAGTGCCGCCTTGAAACTTCCAGTACAAAAGGGGGTGGTGATGGATGGAGCATCAGAACCAATCAAACACTCACACCCAGTCAATAGATCTGGGTTTGATCCATCACCGTTCTTTAGCCCACTCTGCCACCCCAGTTCAGACATGGTCATATGCAAATCAGTCTGACCCTGTGCCTCATGGGAACAGTCCAGCCCGAACTGCCAAGCCATGCCTTCCCTGGACCGGAAACAAGCTTCCTAGGACCAGTTTCTGGCATTTCAGCCGTCTTCAGCCAGGCTTGCTTGAATCCAGTGGCAAAGTGAGCAAGGGACTCACGTCTGAGCATACCCTGCCAACTTATGGCGAACAAAGCGGTACAAAATTCCAACGCGCAAAATTGCTGACATTGCGCGTTCTCATTAGTGGCGAATAGATACAACCAAGGCTCTCCCCACTGTCGAAAGAGACCTTGCACCACCTCCGAGTGAAGACGCCATTTGTGATCCATCGTGCACCTGCGGCTGAGTTTGTCCGCCCTGGCGTTCCAGGAACCTGCCAGGTGTTGAACCACCAGGGATTTGCCCTGATGTTCAAGCCATGTCCAGAGGCGGAGGGCCTCCTGACACTGGGTCCAGGACCCCACCCCTCCCTGTTTGTTGCAGTACCACATGGCAGGAGTGCTGTCCGTGAACACCTGCACTACTCTTACGCGGAGAGAGGGAAGGAGTGCCTTCAGTGCAAGACGAATCGCCCGGAGCTCCACAAGGTTCATGTGAAGCGCAAACTCTGCCAGACACCAGAGGCTTCTGATCTCCGCCTCTCCTATATGGCTGCCCCGTCCCAGAAGGGAGGCATCAGTCACCACATTGTGGTCTGGTTGGGGAAGGGAGAGGGAGAGGGATCTGCCATTGACCCAATCATGGTTCGTTAGCCACCACTGCAGTTGTCGAGCAGTGCCCTCCGAGATCTGAATGCAATAGGACAGATTCCCCAGATGCTGCGCCCACTGGCACTTCAGGTCCCACTGCAGAGCTGGCATATGCCACCTTGCATGATCGATCAGCAGGATGCAGGAGGCCATGAGGCCCAGCAGCCTCAGGGTCATCGTGACCGAAACCAGGGACAGAGGCTGAAATATCGGAATCATAGCCCGAAGAACAAGTTACCTACCTTCGGTAACGCTTTTTCTGGTGGATACAGTATCTGCCTGTCGATTCCTCACCTTGTGAATATCTCCCGCGCCAGCATTCCATGCAACTTCTCTTTCCCAGCACTCCACGTCGACGTGGGCGACGTCATAATGCATCGGCTCCGCTCGCGACTCCGTACGACGTCACCGGAGCCATAAGAAGCCCACGTCGGCGTGATGACGTCAGTTCCACCCATTTTTTCCGAGCCTTCGAGGCGAACAGGCGAACCAACGACAACTCCAAGTATACACAGTATACAGAATACCAACACATATACATAGCATACAAAGAAAAGGAATGCTAAATAAACAAGCATTTCCAACAAATGTACAAGAAAGTATAAAAACATTTCAAACAAGACCTCTTACATGGTATACAAAAGGTGGACAACGGGGAGGTGGGTGGGCCAGTGAGGAATCCAGAGGCAGGTACTGTATCCACCAGAAAAAGCGTTACCAAAGGTAAGTAACTTGTTCTTCTGATGGATACATCTGCCAGTGGATTCCTCACCTTGTGAATAGATTCCCACAGCAGTCCCTACTCCCGGAGGAGGGTGTCCACCTTCCTATACCAGAAAGTCTTGCAACACAGAGCGCGCGAAGTGGCCCTCCCGCCTCATCTCTTAGTCCAAGCAATAATGCTTTGCGAAAGTAAGGAGGGAGGCCCAAAGCGCAGCCTTACAAATATCTGCCACAGGAACACCCCGGGCCAAAGCAGACGTAGATGACTTAGCTCTAGTCGAATGAGCTCTAATGCCTTCAGGAGGAGTCTTACCAGCCAGGGCGTAGCAGATCTTGATGGCAAAGATGATCCATCTCGATAGCGTTCGCTTTTGCACCGCTCTACCCTTCGAATGACCAACGTAGCCAATGAAGAGTTGATCATCAAGACGAAAGTCTTTAGTCCTGTCCAGATAAAAACTCACAGCCCTCTTTGGGTCCAGGCGATGGAGTCTTTCCTCCTCCTTGGAGGGATGAGGAGGTGGATAAAAAACAGGGAGAGTAACAGACTGCCCCAAATGGAACGGAGTAACAACCTTTGGCAGGAAACCAGCCCTGGTCCTAAGAACCATCCGTTCAGCATGTAATGTAAGAAAAGGGGATTTAGAACTAAGAGCTTGGAGCTCACTCACCCTCCTTGCCGAGGTTAGGGCTACAAGAAAGACCACCTTAAAGGACAACAGCCTCAAAGGACAGCTATGTAGAGGCTCAAAAGGGGACCCCATCAGAAAGGTTAAAACAAGATTAAGATCCCACTGTGGCATTACAAAAGGAGTGGGAGGAAACATGTTTGTAAGGCCCTTGATGAACCTCAGAACAACCGGAGATTTAAACAGCGACGGTTGATCAGGAAGGCATAGAAACGCCGATAAGGCCGAAAGATAGCCCTTGACCGTGGCCACAGCACAGCCCTGCTGAGCCAAGGAAAGGGCAAACTGGAGCACCTCAGAAAGATGTGCTTTTAAAGGGTCAATGGATCTCTCTCCACACCACTTAACAAACTTAGACCACCTGTAGGAGTAAACGGACTTGGTGGAGTGTCGCCTGGCTGATAAAATAACGTCCACCACATCAGGCGGGAGAGAGAATTAACTCAGGTTGCCCCGTTCAATCTCCAGGCATGAAGGTGTAAACTCTGGAGGTGGGGGTGTAGAACCTGCCCCTCCGACTGCGAGAGGAGGTCTTCCCTCAGAGGGAGACGGAGCGGAGGGCACGAGGAGAGGTGGAGAAGATCTGTATACCACACCCTTCTTGGCCAATCCGGGGCGACCAATATAACTTGGGCCCGGTCTTGGTGAATCTTCCTCAGAACCCGAGGAATCAGGGGTATGGGAGGAAATGCGTAAAGGAGTTGTGAGCCCCAACTCAACTGAAACGCATCCCCTAACACCCCTTGCATCGGATACTGGAGACTGCAAAACGACGGGCAGTGCGCGTTCTCGCAGGTGGCGAACAGGTCCACCCAAGGGGTTCCCCACGTCCGAAAGACGTGACAAACCACCTCCGGATGGAGCCTCCACTCGTGGTCGGCGGAGAACTGCCGACTGAGACTGTCCGCACGCACGTTCAGCACCCCGGCCAGATGATTTGCCACCAGACAAATCTGATGGTCCTGAGCACAGGACCAGAGACGCAGAGCCTCTCTGCAGAGACAATGCGACCCCACTCCTCCCTGCTTGTTGACATACCACATCGCAGTAGTGTTGTCCGTCAGGACTTGAACAGACTGACCGCGAAGGGAAGGGAGGAAGGCCTTGAGTGCCAAACGAATCGCCCGCAATTCCAGAAGGTTGATGTGAAGCAACCTCTCCTCTGGAGACCAAAGACCCTTGATCTCCAGAACCCCCAGATGAGCACCCCACCCTAGGGTGGATGCATCCGTTATCACTGTGATGGAGGAAGATGGAAGGGCTTTCCTTGGGACAGATTGCCCTCCACGCTCCACCAAGATAGATCCGCTGCAGCTTCTCCGGAGATCCTGATAGACTCCCTGAGATCTCCATTGTGCTGATACCACTGCCTGCGGAGGCACCACTGGAGCGCCCTCATGTGCCAGCGTGCATGGTTGACCAACAGAATGCAGGAGGCGAACAGACCGAGCAGGTGAAGGACCTTCTGAACTGGAACAACCGCTCCCTTGTGGAATAAAGGGACCATTTCCTCAATGTCGAGAATCCTTTGAGGAGGAGGGAATGCCTGACACACAGTAGTGTCCAGTACCGCCCCTATGAACAGGCTGCGTTGAGAGGGCACCAGGTGAGATTTGGGCACATTGATCGAGAAACCCAAGTCGAATAATGGCTGAGATGTTACCTGCAGATGACGCTGCACCATCTCTGGGGACTCTGCCTTCAGAAGCCAGTCGTCCAGGTAGGGGAAAACCGGAATCCCCGACCTCCTGAGATGAGCAGCCACCACTGCCATCACCTTTGTAAAGACCCGAGGTGCGGTAGTAAGACCAAACGGGAGGACCGCAAACTGGTAGTGTTGCGACCCAACCGTAAAACGGAGATACTTCCTGTGCGACTTCAGGATTGGGACATGAAAGTATGCATCCTGCAAGTCGAGTGACACCATCCAGTCTCCTTGCTGCAATGCTTGAAGAACCTGCGCAAGGGTCAGCATCTTGAATTTCTCCTGTTTCAGGTAAAAGTTCAAGATTCTGAGCTCCAGAATCGGACGCAATCTGCCATCCTTTTTGGGAATCAGGAAATACCGGGAGTAGCACCCCTGACCCCTTTCCTGCTCCGGAACCACCTCTATAGCACCCTTCTGAAGCAAGGCCAGAACCTCTTTCTGTAGGAGAAGCAGATGGTCTTCCGAGCAATAACCTTGGCAAGGAGGGTAAGGGGGAGGAAACTCCCGAAAGGGAAGGGCGTACCCAGTCTCTATGAGGTTCAAAACCCAAAGGTCTGTTGTAATAGATTTCCAACCCCGTAGAAAGTAGGACACCCGACCCCCCACAGGACTTACATGATCCGGGATGGAGGATCTAGGGCTGCTTCCCTGAAGCCTCATTGGGAGCAGAGGAGGAGGAGGAAGAAGAGGGGTTGCGACCAGAACCTCTCCGACCCCTTTGCTTCCCTCTATAGGACCTATAGAGGGGATTCTGTTGTTGCTGCTGCTGCTGCTGCTGCTGCTGAGGCTGTCGGAAGGAGCGAAAGGATGATCTTCCGAAACCCCTAAACTTCCGAAAAGCTGAACCCCTAGAAGGTGCCTGCAGACCCAAGGACTTTGCCGTCAATCTGCTGTCCTTAAATCGTTGAAGGGCAGAGTCTGCCTTCTCCCCAAACAGTTTCTGTCCGTCGAATGGCAGATCCACCAATGTGGCCTGAACATCCACAGAGAATCCAGAGGAACGGAGCCACGCCTGTCTTCTCGCGGCTATAGATGACCCCATAATTCTTGCCACCGAGTCCGCCGTATCCAGCCCTGACTGGATCACCTGTCTGGCAGCTGCCTGAGTGTCCGCAACTACCTCCAAGAAGGACGACTTATCACCCTCAGGCAATTTAGGGGCTAAAGATTTAATAGAGTCCATCAAGGCATGAACATAACACCCCAGCAGACACGTGGCATTAGATGACTTCAGTGCCATACTTCCTGAAGAGAAGGACTTTTTAGCCGCCTGATCAATTTTCTTGGACTCCCTATCTGCTGGAGACTGAGGGAATGCACCCGAAGCATGTTTCGAACAAGAAGCCTGCACAACTAGGCTCTCCGGAGATGGATGCGTAGACAAAAAATCAGGATCCCCAGGTGCAACCCTGTACCTTCTTGCCACCTGTCTGGAAACTGCCGGAGAATTAAAAGGTTTCCTCCACACCTCCAACACCGGCTCCAAGATGACCTCATTGAAAGGCAACAAAGGCTCCGAAGTTGACGTCGGAGAGTGCAACACCTCCGTAAGCAAGTTAGACTTGTACTCCACAGAGGGCAGCTGCAGATCTAACAGATCTGCGGCCTTCTTAATCACCACATGGTAGGGTGCCAATTCCTGTGGTGGAGAAGATCTTGCAGAAGTATCCTACCACTCTGGGGTCGTATCCAAACCACTTGCTCTTCTATTCCCTCAAACTCATCTGAAGAAGTGTCGACTTCACCTTCTTCCACCTCTGCTCTATACCTTCCTTCCTCCAATACCCTCTGGGCCTCCCTTCTTGATCGAATCCGGGGAGCCGGCGTCGTCGTACGCGGCGTCGTGGAGCCAGAGGTACCGGAGTCGGCGGAGCCACAGGAGTCGGCAGCGCCGGACGCGGCACCGTCGGCAATGGCGTCGAAGAAGGCTCCGAAACAGGATGATCCATCCGAAGCCTCGACGGATCCCCAATCGGCGCCGGAAACTGCCACGAAGGCGCCATCCGCATAAAGGGCAAAAAGGGGGCCTGAGCATAATGCTGCGGCACCCCTAGCGTATATGCCATTGGACCCACGGGACCAGTTGGTGCTCCGGATGGGAAGGCCGCCCTATTAAATATACCATACATGGCATTCAGAAATTGTGTTGAATAGGTACCTGGAGCAGGGAATTGTGGATAAGGAACAGACCCTGTATCCCTTTGTGGAGTCTCCGGCGTCGGCTCCGCAGTGTCTTCCACCGGAGCCGCAGATTCATCAGGCACCAGAGCAGGCTCTTCCTGTTCCTGCTCATCCATAGAGACCTCCGACTCCACTCGAACCGGAGTAGACGCCTTTGACGGAGCCGCGCCGGGGACTGCGCCGAAGAATGCGCTGGAGCCCACTTCGGCGAAGGAGATCCTCTCAGAGACTTCGAAGGAGAAGGAGAAGGAGACAAGTCCTTGCTTCGACGCCGACGAGGCGAAGTCGACCTCGATTTCCTGCTCTTCGAGGACCGACGTCGAGAAGAATGCTTTCTCTTTTTATGATGCTTCTTCGACTTCGACGACCTCGAAGTCGACGACTCCCGCCTCAACTTCTCCTTCTTCCTCCCTCTCTTCTCCTCACCGATCTTCTTCATAAAGAGTTTAGTCTTCCTCTCCTTCAGCGCTTTAGGATTCATCCTCCTACAGCACGCACAATCTTCCACATCGTGGTCCGAAGAAAGGCACCACAAGCAGTCTTGATACGGATCAGTCATGGACATCAGACCTCCACACTCCCTACAGGGCTTAAAGCCCGACTTCCTCGTCGAAGACATACCAAATTTTCAACAGTAACACGGCCAAACTACAAAGTGGCTAGAGAGCACTGGAAAAAACCTATGCGCGTCGACAGCGTGGAAAAAAGGGAACTGACGTAATCACGCCGACGTGGGCTTCTTATGGCTCCGGTGACGTCGTACTGAGTCGCGAGCGGAGCCGATGCATTATGACGTCGCCCACGTCGACGTGGAGTGCTGGGAAAGAAAAGTTCTGTGGAATGCTGGCGCAGGGGATATTCACAAGGTGAGGAATCCACTGGCAGATGTATCCTTCAGAATTTCCTAAACTCGCTGTTCAGGAGGATAGACCCAAAACTGCGTCTTGTCCACAACCTCGCCGATGAAAAGGCGCTTCTGAGAGGGACTCAGGTGCGACTTCGGCAAATTGATGGAGAACCCCAGCAAATGCAGGAGGTCGGCCGTAGTCTGGAGGTGGGAGACGACTGCCTGGGGCAAGATCGCCTTCAACAACCAGTCGTCGAGATAGGGAATGACTTAAACCCCCGTTCTGCGCAGATGAGCTTGGACCACAGCCATCACTTTTGTGAACACCCGAGGGGCGCTGGTAGGGCCAAAGGGGAGCACGGTAAACTGAAAATGCTCGAGGCCTACCGTGAACCACAGTTAACGCCGGTGGGCCGGCAGGACGGGGATGTGAAAATAAGTGTCCTGCAAGTCCAACGCTACCATTCAGTCTCCAGGGTCTAGGGCAGACAAGACCTGAGCAACCGTCAACATCTTGAACTTCTCCTTCAGGAGGAAGCGGTTGACGTTCCTGAGATCCAAGATAGGACACAGACCCTTGTCCTTCTTGGGTACCAGAAAGTAGTGGGAATAACAACCACGACCTACTTCTGGGGCAGGAACGTGCTCGATGGCTCCCTTGGACAAGAGAGGCAAAACTTCCTGTTGGAGAAGTGCAACGTGATCCTCCGATAAGTGGTGGTATTGAGGTGTTATGGCTGGAGGGGTAGCCTCAAATGGGAGGAAGTAGCTCCTTCGGACTATTTGCTAAACCCACCTGTCCATCGCGATGGGGCGCCAGTGGCGAAGGTGATGGAGGATCCTGCCACCCACTGGCATTTGATGGGACTGAAAGGTCGAACTAGTTTGGAGGCTGCTGCAGAGGGGGCGTTGGTGGACTGGCCCGCCTGCTGGCCCCCTGAACCACGACAGTGGTTCCGACATCGCCGGCCGCGCAAAGGTTGGGAAACTTGGTGCGGCCTGTGGCTCTGGGCGGGACGTAGCGGGGCACCCCTTCCGTAGATACAAAAGGGGTGAAAAGCAGACTGCGCTGGGCGATTTGAGGCCCAAGGACTTGGCCGTAGCCTCTGAGTCCTTGAAGTGCTCTATAGCATTGTCCGCTTTGTCGCCAAAAAAGTCGACGGCCATCCAATGGCATGTCCATGATGGTGTTCTGGACATCCCCGAAAAGCCAGTCGATCTCATCCAGGCGTAGCGACGAAGGGCTACAGACGTGCAAATGCACAAGTTACTTACTTGTGTAACGATATATCTGTAAGAGACATTAGTTAGTGATGGATTCCTTACCTTCGAATATCCCCAGGCGACAGAATGGATCCGGAAAGTTTTTGTCAGCAGTACCACAGCGCGTCGGTAGGTGTCGTTGTGCGGCTCTGCGTACGTCAGTGGCGTTGTGGCCACCGAGATGATGTTGTCGGAGCTACTTAGATGCGCCCACGCGCGCTGATGTCAGTTCTGTACAGAACGTTTCCACGCCAGGAGCGCAGAGCCATGCCAGAGACCGACTACTGGTGCAATAGAACTAGGGCCCTAAAAGGGATGACCTGAACCCTAGAGAACAATTCGCAGAACCGGGAGGATGGGCGGGCGGTAAGGAATCTATCACTAACTAATGTCTCTTACAGATATATCATTACACAAGTAAGTAACTTGTGCATCTGAAAGAGACACGTTAGTGATAGATTCCTTACCTTAGAATGCATACCCAAGCAATACCAACCCTGGTGGTGGGTCTGTGAAGTGAGATTACACCAGAAAGTCACGGAGAACCGAACGACCAAAGAAGCACTCTCTCTGGACCGGACTGTCAAGGCAATAGTGCGTTGTGACAGTATGCAAGGAGGCCTGAGTGGCCGCCTCACAGATGTCTTGCAGGGGGACACCGCGTCCCAATGCTGTAGTAGCTGCTGTCGCCCTGGTAGAATGGGCGCGCAGCCCATCCGGAGGCTCCTTTTTAGCCAGAGAGTAACAGGCTTTAATGCACAAGAAAACCCATCGCTTGTGCACAGCCCGACCTTTCTTGGCAACCACATACCCAACAAAATGCTGGTCATCCACCCGGAACTGTTGTGTGCGGTTGAGATAGAACGAAAGCGCACGTTTTGGAACCTCTCCACTTCTCTTGAAGGGTGCGGTGGCAGAAAGAAAGTGGGCAGAGTGACAGTTTGCCCGAGATGAAAGGCAGAGAAATGACTTTAGGGAGGAATTTAGGATTAGTTTGGAGAACAACCTTATTGTGATGGTTTTGTAAGAAAGGTTCCTGAATAGTTAGTGCCTGTAGCTCACTAACTCTTCTTAGAGAAGTTATGGCCATTAGGGAAGCAACCTTCCATGTTAAGAATTGTAGATCACATTTATGTAGAGGTTCAAAGGGAGGTCCCATTAGTCTTGTGAGAACGATGTTTAAATTCCATACAGGTGAGGGTGGAACTCTGGGATGAGTTATCCTTTTGAGTCCTTCCATAAAGGCTTTGATGGCAGGTACCCTGAATAGTGCTAAATGTTGTCTATTTTGTAGATATGCTGCATTGGCATCAAGGTGTAGCCTAATAGACGTATAGGCTAAGTTGCACCTTTGATGTGTAGTAGGTAGCTTATGATGTGTTGGATAGACACATCTAGGGCATTGATGTTATTGTTATGACAATATATCATCATCATTAGGCTTTATTATATATATCACAAATCGTTTCCACTTGGCTGCGTAGCAGGCTCTAGTGGTAGGGCGTCTAGCTTCCTTAATGACGTTCATACAGTCAGGAGGAAGGTTAAGGTTAGCGAATTCTAAGATTTCAGGAGCCAGATCGCAAGGTTGAGCTGAGCTGGGTCCGGGTGTCTGATCTCTCCACGGTTCTGGGTTAAGAGGCGTGGTGAGAGGTGTAATCTTTGGTGCGGAACTACGGACAGTTCCAGCAATGTGGTGTACCACGGTTGTCTGGCCCAAGTTGGAGCAACTAGAATGAGAGTCAGTGAGTGTTGACGTAGTTTGCGCATCACCAGTGGTATGAGTGGGAGAGGCGTACGCAAATCTGCTTGACCAGTTCATCCATATCGCATTGCCTTTGGCCAATGGGTGTGGGTATCTGGCGGCGAAGCTTGGGCATTTTCGTGGGTGGCGAAGAGGTCTATCTGTGGTTGCCCCCACATTTGAAAGAATGGTTGAAGAACTTGTTGATGAAGTTCCTACTCGTGGATCTGTTGGGTTTGACGACTTAACAGATCGGCTATGGTGTTTTGGACTCCTGGGACATGTTGGGCTAGGAGAAAAATGTTCTGAGGTATAGCCCATCTCCATATGTTCTGTGCTAGCTGAGAGAGCTGCAGAGAGTGTGTCCCTGTATGTAGTACATGGCTGTCATGTTGTCCGTGCGGACTAGGACAGTCTTGCCTGATATTTGTTTTTGGAATGCTTTTAAGGCTAGGAATATGGACGGTAATTCCAGGTGATTAATGTGGAATAACTTTTGTTGAGGTGTCCACCTGCCCTGCATGGTGTGATGTAATAGGTGAGCTCCCCAGCCGGAGAGCGATGTGTCCGCTGTCATGACAATTTGAGGAACTGGCTCTAGGAACGGTCGCCCTTTGGAAAGGTTTTTGGTGTTCCACCACTGCAGAGAGTGATGAATGCGACCGTCTACCAACACCTGATCTGCTAGCTGACCTTGAGCCTGGTTCCATTGGTGTGCTAAGCACTCTTGTATGGGACGCATCTGGAGTCTCGCGTGAGGCACTATGAATATGAAAGAGGCCATCATCCCTATGAGCTGCATGAACACTCGAGCTGGAAGAGAGTGATGCGCCTGAAATTTCGTGAGGAGAGCAAGAATGCTTGCTATCCTGGCTGGACTGGGATAGGCTAGCGCTTTTGAGGAGTCTATTGTGGCGCCGAGGTACTGTTGCCGAGGTACTGTTGCGGCTGAGAGGGTTGCAGATGAGACTTGGTGTGGTTTTTTGTGAACCCCATGTCGTGGAGTAATTGGATAGTCGCGTGAGTGTTTTGAACACACTAGTTGTACGAGCTGGCTTTTATGAGCCAGTCGTCGAGGTATGGGAAGACGTGAATGTGTTGTCTTCTTTAATGGGCTGCGACTACCGCTAGGCACTTTGTGATTACCCGTGGTGCTGTTGTGACTCCGAAAGGGAGTACTTTTAATTGATAGTGCTGCCCGTCCACTACAAACCTGAGATATTTTCTGTGAGCTGCGTGAATGGGAATATGGAAATAGGCGTCCTTGAGATCTAAGGTAGCCAGGAAGTCGCCCTGTGAAAGTAGAGGGAGGACCTGCTGAAGTGTGACCATGTGGAAATGGTCTGATTGTCTGTATAGGTTTAGTGGACTGAGGTCTAGAATAGGTCTCAGAGAGCCGTCTTTCTTTGGTATGAAAAAATACAGGGAGTAAACTCCCGTGTTTTGTTGATGCAGGGGAACTAGTTCTATTGCACTTTTTTGTAGTAAGGAAATTACCTCTTGTTTCAGGAGTGACAAATGTTCTGTTGACATTGGACGCTGTTTGGGTGGAATGTTGGGGGGGGGGGGGGTAGAGGTAAGTTCGAGACAGTAACCTGATTGCACTATTTGTCGCACCCACCTCTCTGTGGTCATGTTGGTCCAGACAGGAAGGAACTGTTGCAGTCTTCCCCCGATCGGAGTGGAATGGTCTGGGGGAAGCGGAGGGAAGTCATTGGGCAGGGGTGGAGGCAGAGCGGGTGTTGTTAGTCTTGCCTCTGCCCTGGTTATTGTTGCCTCTGTATCCTCCTCTCTGATAACCTCTGGTGAAGGTGGATTGGGTGGGAGCCTTGTAAGAGGTGGATTGGTTATCAGACGAGTAGCCCCTGGAGTTGCCCTTGTAGGATGAGCGACGAAAAGAACGTCTGGGAGCTTGCGATTGCAAGGCTCCCATTGATTTGACTGCGTCTGTGTCCTTTTTCATCTTTTCAAGGGATGCATCAACATTAGGGCCAAAAAGGTGTTGTTGGTCGAATGGTTGGTTGAGGATAGAGCTTTGCACCTCGGGTTTAAAACCGGAAATACGTAGCCACTCGTGCCTGCAGAGAAGGACACTTGTGTTTACTGCTCTGGATGCTGTATCTGCCACATCGAGAGCGCACCGGATGGAGGTGTTGGTGATAATTTTACCCTCCTGTATGAGGTCAGTGGCCTTATTTTTGTATTTGTCTGGGAGGTGTTGTAGTAGGGACTCCAACTCATCATAGTGAGCCCTATTGTATCTGGCTAACAGGGCCTGAGTGTTTGCGATGCGCCAAATGTTAGCTGCCTGTGACACTGTTCTTTTGCCAGAGGCGTCCTGGAGTTTAGACTCTTTGTCGGGCGGAGCTGCATCACCTGATATTTGCGAGTTACCCCTCTTTCTAGCATTTGAGACCACCATGGAGTCTAATGGAACAGGGCCCTTAATGTAAGCTGGGTCTGTAGGGGCAGCTTTGTATTTTTTCTCAATTCTAGGATTGATGACTCTAGCCCTAACAGGGTCCTTAAATACCTCTGTAGAGTGTTTAATAACCCCTTTGAGCATGGGTAAAGTGGATGTGGACGTTTGGGTGGTGTAAAAAAAGTCCATTAAAAAATCCTCTTCGACCGGTTCTGTATGTAGGTCGACCCCGTGGTACTGGGCAGCTCGGTGTACCAGCTGATTAAAACCCATGGTGTCTTCTGGTGGGGAAGGCCTAGAGGGGTAGATGTCATCTGGCGGGACATTAGGGACATCAGGTGTATTATAGTCATCCCAGGGGTCAGGGGAAGCTGGTGGACTGGGGTCCCCTAGTGGCAGGTTGTCCGCACCGTCCCCTGTGTCATCATATGTGTCGTCATCGTCTACTGGTGTAGGGGATGGCGTAGGAGAACGAGTTGGTGGGGGAGGTGGAGGAGGAGGTGGAGAAGGGACTCTAAGAAGTGCTGTGGCTATGTCCCTCTTTCTGGGTGGAGGAACTGGTGCAGGCATGTCCAGTGGTCTTTTCCTGGAACTCAGAGTCAATTGATCAGTTTTAGGGTCTTTAGTTAGTTTTTTGTTGAGGGTCTGGTCGCAAAAGCTCTTCTGAAGAAGGTTGGGTGTTCGGTGTCGACTGTGTCGGTATCGAGGGCTTTTTCGGCGCCGGCTCCGTATCGGTTTTAGGCTTGGAGCCGTGTGGTTTACCAGTCTCTGTGTGCCTCTTCGGTGTTGATGGTTTTTGGCTTCGAAGAGTGTGAGTCCGAAATTTTAGGGAGTGGCTTCTCCGTCGGCTCTGAGTGTTTTTTCGGTGCCAGGGAGTCACTGTTTGGTGTCTTTGGTGCCGAGGGCTTCGGGGTGGAACTAGCGGTCGGCACAGAGGATGGGTGCGACTTCTTTTTCGGTGCCGATGATTGGGCTTCGGCGCCAGTGGCAGGCAGACTCGAACCCGAGTCGCCGGAAGGCTTGGTAGGCTTCTTTGCAGGGTCCAAGGGTGGGGCATGGGAAGCAGTGTGTCGGTGTGCACCTGAGCCCGAAGGTGAAGGTGTGACCGAAGCCTTTGTTGTTGTAGGGAGTGGGTCCGGGTCGACATCTCTACTTACGACCCGTTGAGCCGGAGTCAGTTCTTCGACGTCGGAGTCATCGGCTTCGGAGGTGCTGATGAGGCCTTCTTCGACCCGCTCCTCTGGCAAATCAACGCCTTCTTGGAAGATGTCGTCGGGGATCAAACTCGACGAGCGAGCCATGGTCCTTCGAGCTTGTCGATCCCGGATGGTCTTCTTCGAGCAGAAAGAGGCACAAGCTAGGCAGTCTCTAGCCTTGTGCTCCGGAGAGAGGCAGAGGTTACACACCTCATGCAGATCGGTGTGGGGAAATTTCGACCCACATCGAGGCGTCCTTTCCATGAGCCAGATGCCAAGGCTCAGGTCGGCCCGAAGGCCTTCTTCGATGACCGGAATCGAAGACTTGTAGAGATGCGCGCTGATTAGGTTTCGCGATAGAGACAATACCGTCGAAAGGGTGAAGGATTGCGTGTCGAAACAGGAATCGGTAACGATTCCGAACTGGAGCGCGAGAAACACATCTGAGTCCGATGGCGGAAAAAAACAATCAGAGGATGGAGCCGATGCCCATACGCACTATGATCCTAAGGAGGAGTCACCTACCTCATGACTTCCATAGATTTTCCAGGAGAAAAACAAGTGCAAACATCCAGGCCCAACACCAGATGGCGATCATGCATAATGTGTAATCTGCAGCTCATATGCCTCGAACAGAGGATCTACAGCTTTTGCTGTGCACAATGCCACAAATTTTTTACACCAACAGGCGTATACCGTTTTAGTGGAGGGACGCCTGGCTGCCAGAATCACATTACGGATTTCAGGAGGCAAGTCAAATGGAATCAACTGTCGCTCCTCAATCTCCACGCAAGGAAGTGGAGGCTGAACAGGTTCGGGTGGAGGACCGTCCCCTGTTTCTGCGACAGGAGATCCTCCCAAAGAGGCAGTCGGATCGGTGGATCCACGTTCATACTGAGTAGCTCAGGATACCAAACTCTTCGAGCCCAGTCCGGTGCCACAGGAATGACTTCAGCCCGGTCGCCTCTGATCTTTTTCAGCACTCTGGGCAGAAGTGGTATAGGCGGAAAGGTGTACAATAGACCGCAACTCCACTTGTGACGAAAAGCGTCCCCAAGCGAGTGCCGCCTTGGAAACTCCAACTCGCACGTTTTCTTCGGTGGCGAATAGATCTAACCAAGGTTCTCCCCACTGCTGAAAGAGACCTTGTGCCACCTCTGAGTGAAGACGCCATTCGTGATCCAACATGCACCTGCGGCTGAGTTCGTCCACCCTGGCATTCAGGGTACCTGCCAGGTGTTGAACCACCAAGGAAATGCCTTGGCGTTCCAGCCACATCCAGAGACGTATTGTTGCAGTTCCACATGGTGGTGGTGCTTGTCTGTGAACACCTGCACTACTCTCCCCTTGACAGAGGGAAGGAAGCCACACGGTGAGGTTGCATTCAGGAGGGCAGTGATCCCGGGAGTCATAGCCTATCAGGCACTCCAACCACCCGTGCATCAGGCTCATGATGCTCTATAATTTACAGAAATCAAGTATATCGGCCGTAAAGACCCATTGAGGCAACATATACTTAACACTTTCAGGAACAGTTTTCCTTTACACGCAAAGTTCTTTTCAATATTAATTTTTCACATTATTACACGCCACTGTGAGTTTAGGGAGGGATCCTTATGGTCCTGAAGAAGAAGTCTGGGGAGGTTCGAAACATGTCGGCAGACATAGGAGGCACGGCTCATTGAGGCACACACACCTCCTCCCCCCACCTTTTATTAATACCAGCTCATAGGTATATTAAAGTCTTCTAGACCGACGAGCCAGGTATTTTTTATCTCACTTTCTCCATTCACCCCAGACCCTTCCTCTCACACCCCTACAATACACATAGTTGTCTCATAACAACAGTGCTCCCACGTACACGTAGGTCGTAGCACGCCCCATCCCGTAGAGGGGCGGGAAGACCCCTATGATGAAGCATGACACCAAGGGCCCTTTTGGTGTGTGAGGGGTATTTTAACAACTAGTGTGTACTCTCCACCATTGTGGGGATCTACACCTTTTCTGGGGAAATTCTGACATACACATATAACTGTGGGTGGATCACTATGTTTATTGATTCAGGGTACCTGCCAGGTGTTGAACCACCAAGGAAATGCCTTGACATTCCAGCCACGTCCAGAGACGTAGAGTCTCCTGACATAGGGTCCACGACCCCACCCCGCCCTGCTTGCTGCAGTACCACATGGCGGTGGTGTTGTCTGTGAACACCTGCACCACTCTCCTCTTGACAGAGGGAAGGAATGCTTTCAGTGCAAGTATGATCGCCCCGAGCTCCAAAAGGTTGATATGGAGTTTGGACTCCGCCGAAGACCAGAGGCCTCTGATCTCCGCCTCTCCCACGTGGCCGCCCCATCCCAGGATGGACGCATCCGTCACCACTGTGTGCTCCGGTTGGGGAAGGGAGAGGGATCTGCCGCTGACCCAACGCTGGTTCGTGAGCCACCACTGCAAGTCCTGTGCAGTGCCCTCTGAGATCTGGACGTAGTCGGACAGGTTTCCCCGATGCTGCGTCCACTGGAACTTCAGGTCCCACTGCAGACCCTGCATTTGCCATCTGGCATGATAGATTAGCAGGATGCAGGAGGCCATGAGGCCCAGCAGCCTCAGGGTCTTCCTGGCCGAAACCCAGGACCAGGGCCGAAAGGTCGGAATCATAGCCCGAATGTCCCGGACACGCTGTTCGGGAGGATAAACCGGAAACTGCGCTGTATCCAGAACCTCTCTGATGAAGAGGAGCTTCTGAGAGGGAATCAGGTGCGACTTCAGCACGTTGATTGAAAACCTCAGCAAGTGCAGGAGGTCGTCCGTAGTCTGGAGGTGGGAGACGACTGCCTGAGGCGAGCCCGCCTTCAACAGCCAGTCGTCGAGATAGGAGAAGACTAAAACCCCTGATCTGCGCAGATGAGCTGCAGCCACCGCCATCACTTTCGTGAACACCCGAGGGGCGCTAGTAAGGCCAAAACGCAGCACGGTGATCTGAAAGTGCTTGTGGCCCACCGTGAACCATAGGTAAGGCCGGTGGGCTGGCAGGATGGGGATATGAAAATAAGCATCCTGCAAGTCCAACGCTACCAGCCAGTCTTGAGGGTCTAAGGCAGACAAGACCTGAGCAAGCGTGAGCATCTTGAACTTCTTCTTCCGGAAGCTGCGATTGATGTTCCTAAGATAGGGCGCAGACCTTTGTCCTTCTTTGGAACCAAGAAGTAGTAGGAGTAACAACCACGACCTACTTCTGGCGTCGGAACGCGCTTGATGGCCCCCTTGGCCAAGAGGGCCTCAACATCCTGCTGGAGAGATGCCAAGTGATCCCCCGACATGCGGTGGTACTGAGGTGGCATGGCTGGAGGGGTAGACTCAAAGGGGAGGGAGTAGCCCCTTCGGACTATCTGCAGAACCCACCTGTCCGAAGTGATGGTGCGCCAGTGGGGGAGGTGATGGCGAATCCTGCCGCCCACTGGCATCTGGTGGGCCTGAAACACCGGACTATGAAGGTTTTGAGGCGGTGGCAGGAGCGGTAGTGGATTGACCTGCCCGCTGTCCTCGGGACCCACCACGTCGGGTCCCAATGTCCGCGGCTGCGCTGAGACTGCGGCTGCATAGGCCAGCGGGTCTGAAAGAAATGCGATTGGGCGCCTCGACCCTGACCGCGAAAGGAGCGCAAAGCGGACCCCGAGGAAGTGCGTGCGGTGGCGAGACCTAAGGACTGGGCCGATGCCCGAGAGTCCTTAAAGCGTTCCAGGGTGCTATCCGCCTGGTCACCAAAGAGGCATGTGCCATCAAAGGGCATGTCCAACAAAGTGTTCTGAACATCCCCTGAGCAGCCAGTTGTTCTGAGCCAAGCATAACGGCAGAGCGCCACCATTGAGGAAAGTGCCCTGCTGAGTGGATCAGCTGTGTCAAGGCCACAACGGATAGTGAATTTCACAGCATCTCTCCCTTCGGTAATGTCCTGGGAGAGCACCGCCCGAGCTTCCAGAGGGCACTGAGGTAGGACCTGTGCCACCGTGTACCACACAGAATGTGAATAGCGGCCCAACAGGCACACAGTATTCACCGCCCGCAACCTGGAACTGTCAGAAGCGAAAATCTTTTCCTAAACTGCTCCAGTCTCTTAGAATCCTTGTCCGGAGGGGCAGAAGGGAAAGCGCTCGGCGAGGCAGAGACCTGGACAACCAGACTCTGAGGTGTCAGGTGTTGTGTGAGAAAGCTGGGGTCGCCCCACACCCTTAGCCACAAGAGCCCCTATGTTGGGTTTGTTCCAGGTGCTCAACAGGACGTCAGTAAGTGATTCGTTGAAGGGCAGCAGCGGCTCCGCAGAGGACGACGCTGGCTGCAGTACCTCGTCAGGAGATTGGTCTTGATAGGTACAGAAGGAGCTTGAGGTTAAGAGCCTCAGCCGCCCTAAGCAACACCACAGAAAAAGTCCCAACCTCCTCCGTAGTCACAGAAGAGGGGGACAGCGTACCATGATGTGGAGGGCAACCCAGATCCACTGGAACTTCCATATAACCTTCCTTTTCTGGCTCATCCTCGCATTGAGCTGCGAGAGGGTCTTCAAACCCCTCCCAGTACTCCACTTCGTCCACCGGTTGTTGAAGAGGCCGGTAAGGACGAGGTGCCTGGGGGAATGGGATAAACTCACCACCCAGAAACGGAACTGGGGGGTAATAGACCAATCCCGGTTCGCCGTCGTCCGGCGCCGAGTCCGGTGCCGTGTCCGGCACCGCCACTGGGCCGGTGCCGAGGCCGGAGCTGGCAGCGGTGGTGCCAAGTCCAGAGCTGGCGGCGGTGGTGCCAAGTCCAGAGCCGGCGGCGGTGGTGCCAAGTCCAGAGCTGGCGGCGGTGGTGCCAAGTCCAGAGCCGGCACCGTAGGGTATCGTGCCGGCACAGCCAGGGCCAAACGCGGCGGCACGGGGGCAGAACCACCCAACAGGTCCACGGGGCCCGGAGGAACCCGATGGGCCAAACAAACGGCTCATGGCCGACAGGAAAGCCTGTATTTCGTCCGGAGTCGCGTGCGGGCCTGGAAAGGGCAGGTAGGCCGCAGGCAACAACGGGGGCTCCATCGAAAGCCTTGGGGGAGTGACCGCCCACCCCTCTTCCGTGTCCCGTGACCAGTGAGGGGTAGACGTAGAGCGACATCGCTTCTTCGACTTTTAATGGCGTCGTGACTTACCTGTCCCCGAGTTCAATGAGCAATGGTGTCGGCTCTGCGACCGGGCCTTCGACCTCCCACGGGAGCGGGACCCCGATCCGTGCGGAACCAATTGCCAGACCTCTAATAACTTTAGGAAACGCTCCCGCAAAGCTTTCGGCGCCGTGGCCCGATAATCAGGGCACGCCTCGGGGTCATGGGCGTGCCCCAAGCAGAAGAGACACGCATTGTGCGGGTCCGCTACCGACATGTTCCGACGCCGGCACCCTAGAGGACTTAAAACCGGGCATCCCAACTGCACCAGGAGTCAAGTACTCAACAAAACAAGAGAAACAAGTTCTCAGAAACCAAGTTAAAACATTAACTAGGGGTACCGCTCTGTCTAGGATCTGCACTTGCTGGCGCAGAAAAAGAAAAAACTGGCCTCAGCGCGTGTGGGCGCATCTAAGTAGCTCCGACAACGTCAACTCAGAGCCTACGACGCCACCGACGTACGCGGAGCCGCACAACGACGCCTACCGACGCGCAGGGGTACTGCTGACTAAAACTTTCTGGATCCAGTCTGACGCCTGGAGATATTCTAAAGTAAGGAATCTATCACTAACGTGTCTCTTTCAGATTGTCCTGCCTAAAGAGTCGGCGGTATCCAGCCCACAATGGATGGTAAACTTCGATGCATCGCTCCTGGCTGCGACAGCCTGGGAGAGCACTGTCCAGGCCTCCTCTGGACACTGAGGCATCACCTGCGCAACAGTATCCCACACGTGGTGAGAATAACGGCCCAATAGACATGCGGTGTTTACCGACAGCAATCCCAAGCTGGAGGAAGAGAAAATCTTCTTCCCAAGATTATCCAGCTTCTTGAATTCCCTTTCCAGTGGAGCGGTAGGGAATGCGTTCTAGGAAGTGGAGGCTTGGATCACCAAGCTCTACAGTGTGGGGTGGTGGGAGAGGAAAGTGGGGTCGCCCGGAGCCGGGCGGTGGCGTCGGGCAATCATACTATCCACGGGAGCCCTAGTGTTGGGCCTGGACCACATGCACAAAAGAAGATCGGTAAGGGCCTCATTGAACGGCAGCAGGGGCTCCGAAGAGCTTGCAGCCGGCTGAAGCACCTCTGTCAGGAGGTTAGTCCTGACCGCCACCGTAGGAAACTTGAGAGCCTCGGCCGCCCTACGCAACACTACTGCATATGACACTCTCTCCTCCGTAGCCACGGTAGGAGGAGACAACATGCCAATGTCAGTGGAAGTATGGAGACCACTTGCATCCCCCAGGTTCCTCTCTCCAGTCCTATTCAGATCCTAGCTGATCAGTTAAAGGGTCACCTGACCCCTTCCAGTCCTCCGCCTCATCCTCAGGTTGCCAATTTGGCCGAAAAGGCACTCCAGGAGTAAACAGGGGCACAAAAACACCACCGGAAGGGAGGGAAAACCAGAGTCAACTCTTTGGGCTCCGCGCACGGAGCCGCCGGAAAGGCACCGCCCGCATCCCTTGTTGCGTCGGCCGACCGATTTGGAGAAGTCGAAGATGCTTCTTCGACTTCTTTTTGTGCTTCGACTTACCCGACCCCGAGTGCGAAGACTTTGATGACTTGAACGAGTGGTGATGGCTTCGCGACTAGTCCCTTGATCTCCCTCGCGACCTCAAATGGCACGGAGCAGACTGCCGGCGCTCAAGCAGCTTTCGGAACCCCTTTTGCAAAGCCTTCAGAGCCATGGACCAGCAGTCAGAACACGACTTGGAGTCGTGGTCGCGCTCTAGGCAAAAGAGGCACACGCGGTGCAGATCAGTAACAGACATCAGTCGGGTACAGGAACCATATGCCTTGAATCTGGGCATCCCTCGTGCACAAGGAGTCGCAGACTAAAAAAAGACGTTGACAAAATTCACTCAAAAAGTTCAGTCAAAAAACGACTGGAGGTACCGCTCTCTCCAGATTTGCACTGCCTGGCACGGAAAAATAAAGAACTGATGTCAGCGGGTGAGGGTGGGCAGCAACGTCATCCCGGCGACCTCGATGCCAACGACGGACACGGAGCCGACCGACGCCACCTTCCTACGCACAGAGGTACTACTGATGAAAAAACTTTCTGGATCCAGTCTGACGTCTGGGTGTAATTCAAAGGTAAGGAATCTATAACTAACGTGTTTCTTTCAGATTGCACACACAAGGCACCAGAAACGAAAATGCTACTTACCAGTGTGCATCTGTTCTTGGCATGTAGAGCTGCAGAATGACATACTTGTGCATAGATCGCCATCTGGTGTTGGGCTCGGATGTTTGCAGTTTTTGTTGTCTTGGAAGAAGTCTTTGTAGTCACGAGATAGGTGACGCCTCCCTTGGACTACAGTGCGCATGGGTATCTACTCCATCCTCAGACTGTTCTTCGCCATGAAGGGAAATGATTAAGTTTGTAAGAAACAGAAAAGATGTCCATGTGTAATGTATCTAAGTAAGATAACACTGTAACAGATAGAGGTACCGGGGAGGTGGATGGGCGTATGTCATTCTGAAGCTCCACATGCCAAGAACAGATGCATACTGGTAAGTAGCATTTTCAGTTCGAGGCATATGAGCTGCAGAATACATACTTGTGCATAGGCTGTATAGCAGTGGTCTCCCTTAGCGGTGGTCACCTGTATCTATTGCAGTGTTCTGAAATAGTGTTTTAAGAACAGCCTGGCCTACAGAAGCCTGTTGTTTTGCCTGCACGTCCACATAGTAGTGTTTGGTGAAGGTGTGTGGCATAGACCATGTTGCTGCCTTACAAATGTCATCTAAGGGAATGTTCCCTAAGAATGCCATGGAAGCCCCTAGTTTGCGTGTTGAGTGTGCTCTAAGGGGAATTGGTTATGTGCGTTTTGCTTTCTGATAGCATATTTGAATACATTTGACTATCCACCTGGCAATTCCAGCTTTGGAGATGGGGTTTCCTTTCTGAGGTGGGGAGAAAGCTACAAATAGTTGGTTTGTTTTCCTGAAGGGTTTAGTCCAGTCAATGTAATAAAGTATAGCTCTTTTGACTTCTAGTGTGTGAAGAGCTCTCTCTGCTACAGAATCTAGTTTTGGAAAGAAAACGGGCAATTCTACAGATTGATGAAGATGGAAAGCAGAGATTACTTTGACAAGGAATTTTGGATTTGTTCTGAGAACCACCTTATTATGATGTATTTGTAAGAATGGTTCTTGTAAGGTTAAAGCCTGGATCTCATTTACTCTTCTGAGAGATGTGATCACGACTAAGAATGCCCCTTTCCATTTAAGGAACTGCAATTGGCATTTGTGGAGAGGTTCAAATGGAGGACAAATGAGCCTAGGAAGTACAATGTTTACATTCCACACTGGGGAGGGAGGGATTGTGGGAGGAATTATCCTTTTGAGTCCTTCCATGAACGCTTTGATAGCAGGCACCCTAAACAATGACAAATGTTGTCTGTTTTGTAGGTAAGCGGCAAGGGCAGCAAGATGTAGTCTTATGGATGTATATGTTAGATTACATCTTTGTAGATGCAGTAAGTAGCAAATAATGTTTTGAATTGAAGCATCTAGTGGGTCAATTTTGTTATTGCAGTAAATGACAAATCTTTTCCATTTGGCTGCATAGCAAGCTCTAGTAGTAGAGCGTCTAGCTTCTTTAAGAATGTTCATACAATCTGGTGGTAGGTTGAGGTAACCAAAAGCTAGGACTTCAGGAGCCAGATTGCTAGGTTCAGTTGAGCTGGATCTGGATGCCTTAATACTCTCCCTGGTTCTTTGTGAGAAGCTTTGAGGGAGAGCTGTAGTTTTTTGAGTGGAACTTCACAGTTCCAGGAGTGTTGTGAACCATGGTTGCCGGGCCCATGTTGGAGCAACTAGGATCATTTTGAGAGACTGTTTGAGCTTGCGTACTACTAATGGAATGAGAGGGAGTGGCGGAAAAGCGTCTGCAAATCTGCCTGACCAATTCATCCATATCGCATTGCCCTTGGACAGTGGGTGTGGATACCTGGCGGCGAAGGTTGGGCATTTTGCATTTACGTGTGTGGCGAACAGATCTACTTCTGGGTGACCCCACATCTGAAAAAGTGGATGAAGGACTTGTGGATGAAGTTCCCATTCGTGTATCTGCTGTGTCTGACGACTGAGCAGATCCGCAATCTGATTGTGTACACCTGGAAGGTGTTCTGCTAGAAGGTGTATCCTTTGAGGGATGGCCCATCTCCTTATGTTTTGCGCTAGTTGAGAAAGCTGCAAAGAATGTGTCCCTCCTTGTTTTTGTATATAATACATTGCTGTCATATTGTCCGAGCGGACAAGGACAGTTTTATTGATGAGATGTGTCTGGAAGAATTTTAATGCTAGAAATATTGCTAGCAATTTGAGGTGATTGATGTAGAGCACTTTTTGATGAAAGGGTCCACCTGCCCTGAATGGTTTAGCAGATGAGTTCCCCAGCCGGTGAGCGATGCGTCCACTGTTAGCACTATCTGTGGAACTGGGTCTAGGAACAGCTGCCCATTGGAAAGGTTTTGTGGGTTCCACCACTGCAGAGCGCGATGTGTGCGGCTGTCTACCAACACCAGATCTGAAAGTTGACCTTGAGCCTGGTTCCACTGACGTGCTAAGCATTTTTGTAAAGGGCGCATATGAAGTCTTGCATGAGGTACTATGAAAATGCAAGAGGCCATCATCCCTATGAGATGCATAAATAGTCGAGCTAATAGTGAGTTTTGGGGCTGAAATTTTGTTAAGAGGGTTTGTATACTGGCTATCCTGACTGGATTGGGGTATGCAAGGGCTTTGGAAGTGTCTATTGTGGCCCCTAGATATTGATATTTGTGGGATGGCTAGAGATGTGATTTGGTGAGGTTTATTGTGAACCCCAAGTTGTGAAGCAGGTAAATTGTTCGGTAAGTGTGGTGAACACACTGACCGTATGACTTGGCTTTTATTAGCCAGTCGTCCAGGTATGGAAACAGATGAATTTGTTGTCTTCGCAAGTGGGCGGCTACTACCGCCATTTTGTGGAGACTTTGGGTGCTGTGGTCATGTCGAATGGGAGTACGCTGAATTGATATTGTTGATCGTCCACTACAAACCTTAGATATTTCCCATGAGCAGGGTGTGTAGGAATATGGAAGTAGGCGTCCTTGAGATCTAGAGTGGCAAAGAAGTCGCCTTGTTGGAGCATTGGGAGGACCTGTTGAAGAGTGATCATGTGAAAATGATCTGACTGTATGTAGACATTGAGTGGTCTGAGATCCAGTACTGGTCTGAGAGTACCGTCTTTCTTTGGGATGAGAAAGTAAAGGAAGTAAATTCCCGTGCCTTGATGCTGGAGGGGAACTGGATCTATTGCATGCTTCTGAAGAAGTGACAGAACTTCTTGTTTGAGGAGCGTTAGGTGTTCATTGGACATTGTTTGAGTGGTATAGTTGGGGGAGTTGCGGTAAGTTCCAGGCACTAACCATACTGGATAATTTGTCTTACCCACTTGTCTGCAGTGATGGAGTTCCAGACAGGTAGGAACTGTGATAGTCTTCCTCCGACCGGAGTGGAATGGTCTGGAGGGAGCGGAGGGAAGTCATTGCTTGGTAGTAGGGGAGGTTCGGTTGTTGTCACCTCGACCTTTAACTTTGTTATTATTTCCTCTGTACCCCCCCTAAAATATCCCTTGTCGGGGGATGTTTGTGTAGGAGTCTTGTAGGAGGAGGAAGTATTGTCTGTGCCAATGTTCTTGGATCCACCCCTATAGAACGAGCGACGAAAAGAACCTTGTGTGGTCTGAAATTGTAATGCTCCTATTAGATTTTGCAGTGTCTGTCTTTTTTCATTTTTTCTAGAGCGGTGTCCACAGCTGGGCCAAACAGGTGTTCTTCATCAAACGGCTGATTTAAAATAGTTGTTTGCACTTCCTGTTTAAAACCGGAAATGCGTAACCATACATGTCTGCGGAGTAAAACACTGGTGTTAATAGATCTAGATGCAGTGTCGAGGGCACATTTGATGGATGCATTTGTAATTAACTTGCCCTCCTGGACCAGATCGTTGGCTTTGGCCTTGTATTGGTCAGGTAAGTGTTGGATAAGATCTTCAAGCTCAACGTAGTGAGCCCTGTCATATCTGGCAAGTAGTGCTAGTGCATTAGCTATCCTCCAGTGACTGGCTGCTTGGGAGGCAACTCGATTACCTGATGCACACAGCTGTTTAGACTCTTTATCTGGGTTGGTGCATCACCAGAGGTTTGGGAATTTGCACGTTTTCTTGCATTGGGCATTACCAAAGATTCAATGGGGAGTTGTCCTTTGATGTATACTGGATCTAGGGGCAGGCTTATATTTTTTTATCAATCCGAGTATTGAGAATCCTGTCCCGGACAGGGTCTTTAAATAGGTCTGGTGCAGGTTTAATGACACCTTTGAGCATTGGCGCACAAGTTACTACTTGTGTAACGATATATCTGTAAGAGACATTAGTTGGTGATAGACTATGCCACAAACTTGTTCCACCTGCAAGCGTATATCGTTTTAGTGGAGGAACGCCTGGCTGCCAGAATGACATCACAGACTTCGGGAGGAAGATTGAAAGCTGTCAACTGTCAGCCCTCAATCTCCACATGTGGAGGCTGGACAGGTTCGGGTGGAGGAACGTCCCCTGTTGCTGCGACAGAAGATCCTCCCAAAGAGGCAGACAGATCGGGGGATCGATCACCATGCTGAGTAGATCAGGATACCAGTATCTTCGTGCCGAATCCGGAGCCACAAGGATGACTTGGGCCCGGTCGCGCCGAATCTTCTTCAGCACTCTAGGCAGAAGTGGTATAAGCGGAAAGGCGTACAATAGACCGCAACGCCACACGCGACGAAAAACTGATGACATTGCGTGTTCTCTTCAGTGGCGAATAGATCTAACCAAGGCTCTCCCCACTGCAAAAAGAGACCTTGCACCACGTCCGAGTTCAGACGCCATTCGTGATCCATCAAGCACCAGCGGCTGAGTTCGCCCGCCCTGGCATTCAGAGATCCTGCCAGGTGTTGAACCACCAAGGTAACGCCTTGATGTTCCAGCCATGTCCAGAGGCGCCGAGCCTCCTGACATAGGGTCTAGGACCCCACCCCGCCCTCTTTGTTGCAATACCAAATGGCGGTGGTGTTGTCCGTGAACACCTGCACCACACTTCCCCGGACAGAGGGAAGGAATGCCTTCAGTGCAAGTCGAATCACCTGCAGCTCCGAAAGGTTGATATGGAGTGGGGACTCCGCCGGAGCCCAAGGCCTAAAAAGGCGGTCCATGGTGGCAAGAAATTTTTGCACCTGTTCGGGAGTCGCCGACAGACCCGGGTAAGGCGGGTAGGCCGCGGGACTCCCAGGCTCCAAAGGAGCCGCAGAGGCAGAACCCTTGTGCCCCTCGTCCGCATCCAAGGACCGACGGGGGGACGTCGGAGAGCGAACACGCTTCTTCAACTTCTTTTTATGTCGTCGCTTACCGGAATCCGAGGGCGAAGACTTGGAACCCGAGGAGTGACGACTGCAGGCCCGGGAACAGTCCCTGGAGCACGAGCGGCTTTGGGACGAGTGCCGGGCCTCCAGCAGTTTCCGGCACCACTCCCTCAAGGCCTTCGGGCCATGGCCCGACAGTCCCAGCAGGACTGGGAGTTGTGGTCGATCTCCAGGCAATAAAAGCAAACATCATGGGGGTCCGCCACCGACATATTGCGACGGCAGGCCCCACAAGACTTAAATCCAGGCATCCCTACGTGCACCAGGAGAAAAAAGGGGGCGACAAAAGTCTCAAAAGAGTAGTCAAAAAGTGACTAAGGTACGTGCTCTATCCGGATCTGCGCTTGCTGGCGCGGAAAAAGAAAGAACTAACGACAGTGTGCATGGGTGGCGCCTAAGTAGTCTCTGTGACGTCATCCCGGCGCTTACGACGCCAGTGACGGACGCGGAGCCGCACAAAGCCACCTACTGACACGCAAGGGTACTGCTACAAAAACTTTCCGGATCCAGTCTGACACCTGGGGATATTCTAAGGTAAGAAATCTATCACTAAAGTGTCTCTTTCAGATAATGTGTGTATTGCTTTTTGCGACTGAGCAAAAGTGTCCTGTAGGAAGTCTTCCTCCATGGGGTCGGAATTTAGTTTCATGCCATGATATTGCGCAGCCCTATTATTGAGCTGACTAAATCCTATACTGTCATCTGGGGGGGATGGCTTAGATGGGTATGTGTAGGAGAGTAGGATCTGCACTTATGTGGCCCCCACTTCTTTTCTGATGTATACACTGGTTTCTGGCTATAGTCTGGCTGGGTCCCTGCTAATCAGGGCCCCAGTCTCACTGTTCTCTCTAAACAACTTTGAGTGCATACTAGATGCACTAGTGATTGGATATACTGTGGTACCTTATGAGTCCCTAGTACATAGTACCCTAGGAACCAAGGGCATAGGAACTTCACAGGCCTACCAGGGGCTGAAGCATGTTTTATGCCACCCCTGGGAAGCAGACTAAATCTGACACCACAGGCCTGCTACTGCAGCCTGGGTGAGGTATTGTTAGCACTCCTCACGGAGGTATAGGTTCCTATATCTCACCCTACACACACATATAAACCTACCAGTCACCCCTAAGGCAGGCCCTTTCAATCCTGAGGGCAGAGTGCTTGTTTACAATGTGAGGGGGTGCCTCTGCCTGAGCAGGGCCCCTCTGCAGCTGGCAGGGTCTATTCCTTGTGGCTGTTTGTGGATGCGGTAAACCATATACTCTTAAGTGCATTATAACCACCCGGTTAATGCTAACTTTGGAATGACTGCATCAAAACATGTTGTGTTTGGTGTCAAACATCTTGGAATCATACCCCCACACCAGTAACTGGTGTGGGAGTATGATCCCACCCTTCTAGAGGGGATGATATGTACCTACTGTGGTAACACTGTAGAAATCTGAAAGAACCCTGGCATCACAAAATGGATGCCACCAGCACAGACACTGGGCTGCCCTCCTGCTGCTGACTGAAACTCTCAGTGGAGGAGGCCCAGCAATAGGCATCCTGTCACAGGGAGGTGTCACTACCTTCCAGACAGGATGTAGTGTAGTGGGGCTGGGTGGGTGCACTTCTAGAGTGCTTTGAAGTCCTGCACTGGGGGAGCAGTAGGCTCCTCTGTGCATATGCCAGCTCAAATTGGCTCAGGGGCTACCTGTCCCTGCTCTGGCGCGAAACTGGACAAAGGGAAGTGGGTGTAACCACCCCCTACCCTGACCCTCCCAGAGGAGTGGTCATAGAGCTAGTCCCTCCCCTATCTTCAGTATAAGATAGCCAACCTTGCCATTGCAAAGTAGATAACCCTGGACGACGCTCTACAAAGAAGAATCCTGGCCCTTCGACGTTCCACTACCTTTGGAAGACAGAAGAATCTCCCTTGGAGTCAAGGAGTGACTACCCTGCTTGGCAGGCACCAAAAACTTGAATTAACGGTCGCAAACTTTCCCGCCGAAGTCCTTGCAGCCCCGGATGTGGATTTCCTGACTTCTCGACGGCCATTGTGAGTCCCCAGCAGAGCTGAGGCGAGTGGACCCCACGAGTGACGATGAACAGCAATACCTGGGTACCGTGCACTATTGTCGAGTGCAACCCCTTCACGACGTTCTACGAACTTGTGCATAGGACCATTTGTGGCCCAAGCCTCCAGCAGGTTTTGCAGAGAAAATCAGAGGCCTACCCCGTCCCGAGTGACCGTGGGCTCCTGTGAAGCATTTCCTCAAGAAGCGTCTTTGCGATCCCTTGCCCGTTGGCTTGTGGGTCCCCCGAAGACTTTATCGACTCAGAGGGCTCCCCTAGTTGCTCCAGGCCTGCCCTCACTTAGCCACGCTGGGTGAGTCCCTCAGACCTTGCTGTCTGCACCATCGACTTTCTTCACTCTACACGAGACTTGCTGTTGCCAAGGCGTGTTGGCTCCAATCCGGTTGCCGACACCGCCATCAGCTGCAGATGTCGTGGGACACTCCGAACCCAGCTGCTGGTCATCGTCGATCTCTCCTGGACCTCGTGAAGAGTCAAAACACCCTGGATCACCTGAAATCACCCGACATCCGTGGGCATCCATCTTCCTGGCCCCGGGTCACTGGCAAGTGGCTGTGAACACTGTCCCCTTAATTTTCAGGTCTTCAGCATCTCAAATTCACCCTTGGATTCCACCGGACACTTCTTCAGTCGCCGCAAGCAGCAAGTCTTCTTTGGTCTCCATAGAAAACAGCGACGCGACCCGACACCAAAAGACACCTATGCACCCGGCTTCCCTGGGTGAGGTAACTCGTGCACTCCGGTGCCCCAGTGTGTGTTGGCCCTCGAATTACTTACCTTGTAAGTGGCTTGCTTATAGACTTTCTCGAAGTACCCTAAAACTTTAAAAATCAAACCGCGACTTGCTCCATTGAAATCAATAGGGAACCCGCGGCTGTGTTCACACACTGCATGCGTCTCCCGTGGGTCTGTTACTTACCTGCTTTCACTGTAGTAGTGAAGCCACAGCGATTCTACAGGCCCTAGGCCTTGTCATTTTGCAAGTCGACTTTCCTTAACCCATTTTTTTAGTATATGGTATGGTATGCCCCTAGGGCCCCAGCCATATTTGTGCTTAACTTATTGTGAAACGTTGATATTTGAATGTGTTCCTGGCTTCTAAACTCAAAGAGATTAGTAGAGTGTGTCTAGAAATAAATACATATATATTTGCTATATATACCTGTGTAGTGTCCTTTCATTTGGTAATTCAAGAGACTATAAAGTAAAACAAACTGCTTTACATTCCTCTGAGACTTAGCCTGAAGGCTGCTCTCCACAGCTACCACTAGGATAGCTTTCTTTAAAAGGTTGTCATAAACCTATCTACCATAAGAGTCGAATTGGACTGGTTCAAGGTGGCCACTATAACTAGTGACCAGCATATGCCAGGCCAACTTCTCACAGTATGCGTCTGGATCAGGAAGGTCTGGAAGATCTGTGGGATCATCGTAATCGTCCCATGTATCCTGTGGTGGGGTAGTGTCATCATCATCATCATCCAGGTCATCTAAGGGATCCTTACCGTGTCCACCCCCATCCCCTAAATCATCCTCATCCTGTGGTGGGAAGGGGGGGGGGGGGGCATGGAGAACTCTAGGAGAGCGTATATGAGTGTTTATAGGAGATAAAGGTTTAGTAGGAAGAATAGGAGAAGAGTGTCTTAGAGGTAAAGTTGCAAAGTCTCTCTTCTTCACAGGTACCTCAGGGGTGTGTGAGGTATCAGATTTCCTCTTCTTTGTTGGAAGACTGACAATATGGCCTGTTTTAGGGTCCACACGTAATGTTTTTTGTTTCGGATCTACAGGATCTGGCCAAAACAGTACTTCCTGCTTGTCTCCTCTCGGTGCCGATTTTTTCAGTTCTGATCATGATTTGGTCTCTGTGGCCGTAGGAGGAGTCTTGTGCTCCTTTGGCTTCAAAGCTGGTGCTGAGTCGGAACTTTTATTCGGATCCGAAGATTTTCGGTGCTTTTCCGGTTCCGAGTCCTTATGGTCTTTCTGTGCCGAAGGGTTTGATGCAGAGGTCTTTTTGGACGTAATGGAGATGTGTATCCCCGATTTCGGTACTGAAGGTGTTTTCTGGGTACTGATATGCGGCTTGCTCGGTCCCAAGCTGCCAGAAGGCTTATCCTTTGGTTTCGGAGCAAGGCCGAGAGGCAGGGCTTCTGAAGTTTTCTTTCGGTCACAACTAAGGCCTTCAGGAGATGTTTTGACCAGAGCCTTCTGTTTTTCGTGTGGGGCAGGGACGTTTGTACTCACTCGTTGACCTGAAATGATGTGGTCATTGGAGTTGGAGTCATCAGCTTAAGAGATGTCGAGCTCCTCCGAATCCTCTGCTTCTGGAACGTCGGGCCTTCATCGAAAATGTCTTCTGGCACCGGTGCAGCCTGTTGCGCCATAACGTGTCGTCAAGCCCGGCAATCAAGGATGGTTTTCTTGGATCGAAAAGCGGCGCAGGCTTGGCAATCCTTTTCTTCTTGTTCTGGCGATAGACAAAGTTTGCAGACCTTGTGGGTGGTGGTCACTGTGTGGAAATTTAGCTCCACACTGGGGGCATTTTTGAAATAGAGTCCTTTCCATTAGACATAGGGCCGAATGGCGTCGATAGGCCCAGCGGCCCGCTTTGACGACTGAAATTGAGGATTTGGGACTTAGCGCGTCAAAGGCACATGACTAAAACAATACAGTCGAGTGGTGATTGTTGCGCTTCTAAAAGGGTTTGGAAACACGGTACCGAACCGGAGCGCAGCCAGTCACATCCGAACACGATGGCGGAAAAAAAAACAATGTGAGGATGGAGTCGATGCCCATGGGAACTGTAGTCCAAGTCACCTAACTCGTGACTACAAAGACTTCTTCAAAGACAACAACAAACTGCAAACATCCGAGCCCAACACCAGTTGCCGATCTATGCACAAGTATGTATTTTGCGGCTCATATGCCTCAAACATATTATTCATTGATTGGAATGTTTAGGTACACATAAATGACAACTACATTTTCCATCTTATTCCCAACCTGCATGCAAGCGAATTAGGTCATGAAGGTCTAATATTGCCTCAAGCCCTTGCTTATTTTGGGGAAAATAAAGTATCTTGAGAAAAAACGCAGGCCCTTTAGTTCTTCAGAAATAGCTCTATTCCTACTAAAACAGGGTTGTGTATAGGTTTTGGAAATGAACTTTGCATTCTAGGAAGATGTAACTAATGAACTTAAGCTACCTGCATCCTGGTTAGGATAACAGAATGACTGCTTGAATGAATGTGTTATTGCTGCCAAGGTTCCAGCTGCTGGCCTACACTTCACAATACAAACTTCCAGCTTTTTTTTTTTAGAACCCTCTTTAGACCTGAAGACTGTAAAGGCAAAAGACAAATGATAAACATTATCTAATAGGTGCCAAAGTTATCACACATGCAAAGGAATTTCCTAGCATTTTGGCAATGAAAACAGTAATTAAACAAATAACTACAGTATTAGGCCTTGCTGAAAAATGCAAATACAATGAAAACAGTTCTAACATTTCTAATGGAAAAATCTCAGATTCTGATAGGATTTAATCTATATTTCAAGGACATTAAACAATTAATAGCTTTAAAATATATTACGTTTATCTAGACAAATATAGATTGACCATCTTTATAAACATTTGTAGGATAATTGTAGAATGATGACACCACATTGATCAACTACAAGTTTATTCTTACCAGTGCCCAAAGAGCAGCTTTCAACTGTTTAATTCCTTCCCATTTGTCCAGCATTGGGGAGCGAACAGTATAACTTAGGTCTGGAACAATACTCTAATGAGATAAAAACACAAAGGAAAAGGAGCGTATAAGACAGCTAACATATGATTGGGACTATCAACTTAGCTTTGAAAAATCAAAAAAAGGACACATGTAGAAGAATCCACACAAACAAGTTACTTACTTTCAATAATTCTCTTTCTGGTAGATAGTCTATTTATCAGAAGAATCCTCATCTTTAAAATATTCCCCAGGTGCAAGACTGGATGTGGAAGAATTTAAAAGCATTGCACTTGCATTCTGGTTGTTGAAGCCATGCAGTTTTGTGTTGGTTATTTTCCATCCCAGAAGTGATGATGAAGCCAAATAAGCATCACCCTGTGTGTTGACGTCAATTTGTTGGACTCTGTCCGTGCCATTGGACGCAGAGCCCAACCATTACTAGAAGTAGAAGTGCAGATTTCTAAATGGAGACAGTTTTAGTTGGGGAAAATAGAGACCATTCCGTGGAGGGCATTGAGGAATCTGTGGTTAGACAGAATATTAATCAGAAAGAGTGTTACAGAACGTAGCATATTCTTCTAATGGATACTTGCAATCTTAGATTCCTAACCTTTAGAAGAGACTTTCCAAACTACATCCTTGTTGAAGAATGCCAAGTGTGGCATGCGGGCGGGAGGACACAGAGAAGGGGAATAGCATAAATATGGAAACAAATTCACTGCAAAGGATTCCTACGGTAACTGTTCATGTATTCATTGTGAGAAGTTGGCCTGATGTATGATGTCACTAGTTCTAGTGTACACCTTATATCAGTCCAAATACCCTTATGGTGATTGGTTGTAAAGTCAACCTTATAGACCAGCTATCCTAGTGGTAGCATGGACAAGAGCAGTCTTAGGCTAAACTCTGAATGGCATGTGAAGCCAGCTGTGATACCATATATAATCCCTTGAATACCAAATGAAAGGACACCACAACAGATATATATATAAAATAAAGTGTATTTATTCTAGACAAACCCTCAGCACTCTTTATGAGATTAGAGGTAAGTACAACACAGTCTTATTTATGCATACATTAAGTCACACAGGTAAGTAATACAGTTAGGCCCTAGGGGCCACGCAAACCATATACTAAGTAAGTGGTATAAGGACCACTGTCACGGAAATAGGATAGGCCTAGGCCATCGCTGGGGCTACCCAAGGTTAGGAAGTGGGAGGCCCACGGGATTCAGGTGCAGAGTGGAAACACTCACGCGTAATGCGTATAATCGATAGAAATAGTACAGTTTTGAATTAAATAGATTTAGGACACTTCCGGAGTAGCTAGGAAGTCGAGACTGGAAAACTAGACACTAGGATAGTCACTATCCTGATGAGCACCGGAGTACCCAAGTTACCTAGCCCACAGGCTGCGGGTGCATAGGGGTGAAGTTGCGTCGGGTTTCGTCGTCGACTCCTATGGATGCCTGAAGAAAGATGCTGACAGGCAGTCAGTGAAGAGTATCCGGTGGATCCCAAGGCTGGGATCAGGAAGAAAGGATACCTGCAAGCAGAAGGGACAGAGTCAAGGTCACTAGCCAGTGACCACGTGGAACCAGGAAGGAACCAGGCGATGTCGTGAAGATTGCAGGTGAAGGTGAAGCTTGTCGCTGCAGCCACGAGGACCAGGGAACGTAGAGGACGACCAGGACCAGGAGGCGAGCTGTCCCACGAAGGCTCTTGCTGTCGGCGGCGTCGAAGTTGGACTAGGACTCACCAAGCCTTGGCAAGCGGAACCCACGAAGAACGGAGGACTTGCTTCTGGTGCAGACCAGGAAGGTCTGGGGTGCTTCTTCTTTGCAGAGAAGCGGGAGCCAGTCTGGAGGAGCCAAACCAGCGCTGAAGATTTCAGGGTGCGTCGTCTCAAAGGCCACTAGCCAGCGGGCAAGCAACCGGACAGACGCGGCAAGCAGGAAAATGCAGAAGGGCCCCACGCAGGACTCGTGGAGTGTGGGGGGCTGGTCTTCGGTGCAGATGGTGCTTGGGGTTGGGGCTTCTCAATCCCCGGTGCACAACTTCGAGGGTGCCTCAGAAGCTGCGCTTGAAGATACTAGCCACTTTTCCCAGGTAGCCGGTCCCACGTCTCTCGTCGCCTCCACGGATCTCAGCACGGCTGTGGATGTGGATCAGGGTCGGAGAAGTCTGGAAGTCAAGGCTCTGGTCGGGCTCTGCAGTTGGTCCCTCGTAGAACTGGAGCAAAGCAAAGGGTAGTCTCTTGATGGTGCCTGTTTGCACAGGGTAGCCACTCCTTGGCCACAAGGGAGATTCTTCAGTCTTCTTCTTTCGTCGAATGTCGAAGGTCCAGAGTTTCTGTTCAAGTTGCAGGTTCAGGATAATCTAAAGTCTTGAGGCCCAACTCCCACTCTTATACTAATCTGGGGGGCTGGGATACCTGCTAGGTCACGCCTTATGGGTGGGACCTGGGAGGGGGTGGTTACACCCACTTCCCTTTGTCCAGTTTCGAGCCAGAGCTGGGGCTGGAGTGCCCCAGCGCCGGTTTGAACTGGACTATGCAAGGAACACCTTGTGTGCCCCAGGCATGTCTCATTCCTTTCAGCCCACCCTGCCCCAATACACTAAAGGCTGTCTGGGGAGGTGCTAGCACCTCCCCAAGCAGGAACCCTATTGTCCAGGCCTCCCTGGCTGGGATCACTCCCAGCAGCAGGAGGTCAGACTTGTGTCGTGGCAGCAGCATCCATTTTGTGATGCGGAGGCTTTGGTCAGAGGCTAACAGTGAAGTATGATTTTAACATGTCTCTCCCTCTAGAAGGGGGGAATAATATCCTCATGTCCAGAAATGGTATGGGGGTATTATTCCACAGTGTTAGACACCTTACACGACATGTTTCGATAAAGCCAAACCATAGTTACCATAACCGTTTAAGATTATAAGGCACTTTAAGAGTATATGGTAGGCTATATCATAGAACAGCTATAGGGACATGGTTCCGAAAGCTGCAGACAGGCTCAGCTCATGCTAGAGCACCATCTCACATGTTACCAAGCACTCTGCCTCCAGGATTGTTAAGGCCTGCCATATGAGTGACTGATAGGTACACATGTGTCTATATGTAAGCTAGGTATAGGAATACTACACCTAAGCAAGGGGTGATTACACGACCTTGCCCCAGCTGAGTGATCAGCCAGTGGTGTCAAATTGAAGGCCAGGCCAGGGGTGGCATAATGCATGCTGCAGCCCCTGGTAGGCCTAGGGTACCCCTATGCCCTGGGTACCTAGGGTACACTGTACAGGGTCCAATAAGGTGATCCTTACCAATTGGGAATGTACCTAGGGTACATGGAGTCCATTTTAAAGAGAGAGCAGACAGCCTGAGACCCTGAATGGCAGGATCTCAGGCCAACTAAGTCGAAAAACCAGCTACACACTAGGCAAAAAGTTGGGGGTAACCATAGTCAGATATCCACCTTCCTACACAACCCCCCCCCCCCCCAAACGAAAGGAGATAAGGCTGTCCTTGACCAGGTAAGCCTATATTGCCTAAGTGGCCATATAAGGAAGAACCAGCACTGGCATGGTTACCCCCTGTCTCATGGTCCACTAAGCAATCCCTCATCCTAAAGGTATCATAGGGTCTCCACCATAGGGAATCTCTACCTTGGGTGTGTCTTTGAAAAGTAAAAGGCTGGTGTTGAGATGGAGTACTGAAGTGAGTGTCCTCAAAGTGAGGCCTCAGCTTCCTCCACCATGGATGCCTTTCTTTCTTTCACTGAGTTGCACTGTGCTCTCAGGGTCACCCTCTGGCTACCTAAAGCTGGAGGCTGGGTCCCTTTTGTGGGCTTACTGGAGGGACAGGTCAGGTTTGGGGCCCTAAGGTCCCATGTTTGTCCGTGCCCAACAGAATCCCTCTGGGGGAGGTCCCTAACTACCTGTAAAGGGGATCCCTCAGGAATGTTTTTACCCATCACCTGGCTAGGGCTACTAGCCAGGCAATCCTCATTCTTTTGATGGGGGGGTTCTTGTGGACAGGGGCCCTCTTGGGATCCACTGGCCTCCCTGACCTCTGCAGCCCTGGGCTGACTGAGGCAGGGTAGAGAGAGGCAGGCTACCTGCATCAGACTGGGTCCCACCTTGGAAGGGGCCACTGACATCAGAGGCTCTGCCAGGCCAGGCCTGGCTACCTCTGGGGCAGTTCCTTCACAAGGGGTGAGGTCAGATCCCTGAGGAGGCTGACCTTTTCCTAATGTCTGGGGAGAGGGAGACTTTTCTTCCTCCCCACTACTCTCTGTTTGTGTGGAGTGATCCATAGTTTCAGGCTTCACTACACCTATGTCAGTCTGAGTATGGACTGAGACCATTACAGCCCTGCCAACCTTTTCAGGGAGGCACTCAGTTTGTGTTTGAGCTGTGACTGTCACAGCTCTGCCAGTCTCTACAGGGAAGTCTGTCTTTGCCTGGGCTGTGGCTACCACTGCCCTTCCAACCTTTTCAGGGAGGAAATCTACTTGGACAGGGGTTGTGGCTGGCACAACCCCACTACCCTTTTTTGAAAGGCCTACCATTTTGGAATGGGTGTCTTGTTCAACTCCAGCCCAAGCTGAGAGTTCTAAGTCATTCCCCAGTAAGCAGTCCACAGGCAAGGTTGGAGACACTGCCACCCTTTTAGGGCCAGTGACACCTCCCCAGCAGAGACATACCTCTGCCATGGGATGACTGTTCTGTTTGCCATCAATGTTAGTTACCTGGTATGAGAAACCAGGCAAAAGCTGCTCAGAGGGAACTAGCCTATGGGCCACCATAGTGATGCTAGCTCCAGTGTCTCTGTAGGCCTCAGCTTTTCTACCATTGATGTAGGGTTCCTGCCTGTACCTACCCAAAGTGTTGGGACAGGCAGTGAAGTTGGCAAACCCCATGCCACCATCACAGACAAGAGTAGCTGCTGTAGGGGAATTGGCTAAGCCAGGGTCCCCCTGTGTTCCCCAAGAAAACCCAACCAAATTGTTGGGGGCACTCCCACCACCTGGGGGATTACTGCTGACAGCAATAGGTGGTGTGACAGGAGTAGTTGGAGGAACAGTTTTGTTTTTAGCCTTTGGGCAACTGCTGTCAGTTTTCCAATGCCCAGGAGTTTTACACTCATGGCAATAAGGGTTTTTAACTGTGGTAGAGGAGGGAGCTTGGGACCCACCACCCTGTGTGGAGTTTTGGGGCCCTGAGGAAGATTTCTCTTTTGTTTTATCCCCACCCTTCTCTTGAGGCTTGGTGGTATCTTTCTTTTGGTCACCACCCTGATTTTTAGGCCTAATCCTTGTCCTGACCCATTTATCTGCCCTCTTTCCCAATTCTTGGGGAGAGGTCAAATCTGAGTCTACCAGGTGTTGATGGAGAAGCTGGTTCTGACAATTACTAAGGATCTGCTCCCTCTTAATCAAGTTGTACAATCCTGTATAGTCCTGCACCTTGCTGCCAGTTAACCAACCTTCCAAAGCCTTAGTGGCACAATCCACAAAATCAGACCAGTCCTGTGTCTGTCTTCTGGGTGTCTCTGAACAACAACCTATATTGCTCAGTGGTTAAGCCAAACCCATTTATCAGAGCACTCTTCAGGACTTTGTAATTGTTAGCATCCTCATCACTGACTGTGAGGAGCTTGTCTCTCCCTTTGTCAGAAAAGGAGAGCCACAAGATAGCTGCCCACTGACTCTGGGGTACCTGCTGTACTTTGCAGGCCCTCTCCAAAGCAGTCATCCACTTGTGGATGTCATCCCCATTCTGATATGGGGGGACTATCTTGCTTAGGTTTCTATGGTCATAAGACCTATCCCTATCTCTAGGAATGTTGCTGCCACCAGTGGGTTCCGACCCACACAATTTTTGCTCTCTAGCCAGAGCAAGCTTCTCCTTGGCAAGGGCAAGTTCTTCCCTCTGAATCCTCAGATTAGCTTCCCTCATTCTGGCTTCATGCTCCTTTCTCTCAGGAGAAGTCATTCCCCTGTGAGAGGAAGCATTAGAGATGCTAGAGACATGGGAGTGGATGGCTCCCTTGAAGGGGATCTGTCTCTCCTGCTTCTCTGGTTAAGCCTACTTGGGGGTCTGTATGGGGGGACCCCATGCAAACTCCCATGTAAGCTTAGGTTAGCCTGGCTAAGTCTTCCTACTTGGCCCTGGCTGTCTACCTCTTCATCTGAAGTCCCATCTGACTCCTCTGTGGTTGGTAGACCCTCCTGTGTACCTAGGGTACCTGCCTGTGAGGCTTTAAGAGCATCATACTCCTCTAGGAGTTGTCTTAACTGAAGGAGGGTAGGGTTTGCACCCTGTTTTATTCCTCTGGAGGTACACAATTGTCTCATCTCCTGGAATGTTAGGGTATCATATCTAGAGGGGGTCTTCTGCAGACCTGCCCCTCCTGAGAGAGCATCTACTTGATCTCCTCCCAGAGACATGATCTAGTGAGGGTGTGGTGTGTGCACCTACCTACACTAGTTGTTTCTACTAAACCTCTCTGGTAGTTGTAGTCAGGGTGTGTTACTCCCTTCAACCTACAACCACTAAGTCCAGTAGGACTTAAGTATTATAATCTATGTTATATGTACCTAAACAATATCTGTGTGATCTTTCAATTTAGTATCTCAAGATTGTAGGAGAGTAGGGTCTGCTTTCTATGTTCACCCCCACTTTTTGCTTTTGCTTTACTGGTTTACGACTTAGATGTGGCTGTGGGCCTGCTAATCAGACCCACAGCCCTGCTGTTCTCTCTCTAAATTAATACTATGTACTTTAGGTGCATAACCCATTTGGATAGGATCACCTTATTGGGCCCTGTACAGTGTACCCTAGGTACCCAGGGCATAGGTGTACCCTAGGCCTACCAGGGGCTGCAGCATGTATTGTGCCACCCCTGGCCTGGCCTTCCATTGTGACACAACTGGCTGATCACTCAGCTGGGGCAAGGTCGTGTAATCACCCCTTGCTTAGGTGTAGTATTCCTATACCTAACTTACATATAGACACATGTGTACCTATTAGTCACTCCTCTGGCAGGCCTTGACAATCCTGGAGGCAGAGTGCTTGGTAACATGTGAGATGGTGCTCTAGCATGAGCTGAGCCTGTCTGCAGCTTTCGGAACCTTGTCCTTATAGCTGTTCTATGATATAGCCTACCATATACTCTTAAAGTGCCTTATAATCTTAGACGGTTATGGTAACTATGGTTTGGCTTTATCAAAACATGTCGTGTAAGGTGTCTAACACTCGGGAATAATACCCCCATGCCATTTCTGGACATGAGAATATTATTCCCCCCTTCTAGAGGGAAAGACATGTTAAAATCATACTTCAACTGTTAGCCTCTGACCAAAGCCTCAGCATCACAAAATGGATGCTGCTGCCACGACACAAGTCTGACCTCCTGCAGCTGGGAGTGATCCCAGCCAGGGAGGCCTGGACAATAGGTTTCCTGCTTGGGGAGGTGCTAGCACCTCCCCAGACAGCCTTTAGTGTATTGGGGCAGGGTGGGCTGAAAGGAATGAGACATGCCTGGGGCACACAAGGTGTTCCTTGCATAGTCCAGTTCAAACCGGCGCTGGGGCACTCCAGCCCCAGCTCTGGCGCGAAACTGGACAAAGGGAAGTGGGTGTAACCACCCCCTCCCAGGTCCCACCCATAAGGCGTGACCTAGCAGGTATCCCAGCCCCCCAGATTAGTATAAGAGTGGGAGTTGGGCCTCAAGACTTTAGAATATCCTGAACCTGCAAAACTGAACAGAAACTCTGGACCTTCGACATTCGACGAAAGAAGAAGACTGAAGAATCTCCCTTGTAGCCAAGGAGTGGCTACCCTGTGCAAACAGGCACCATCAAGTGACTACCCTTTGCTTTGTGAAACGTTCGACGAGGAACCGACTGCAGAGCCCGACCAGAGCCTTGATTTCCAGACTTCTCCGACCCTCATCCACATCTGCAGCAGAGCTGAGATCCGTGGAGGCGACGAGCGACGTGGGACCGGCTACCTGGGAAAAGTGGCTAGTAACTTACAGCGCAGCTTCTGAGGTACCCTCGAAGTTGTGCACCGGGGATTGAGAAGCCCCAACCCCAAGCACCATCTGCACCGAAGACCAGCCCCCCACACTCCACGAGTCCTGCGTGGGGCCCTTCAGCATTTTCCTGCTTGCCGCGTCTGTCCGGTTGCTTGCCCGCTGGCTAGTGGCCTTTGTGACGACGCTCCCTGAAATCTTCTGCGCTGGTTTGGCTCCTCCAGACTGGCTCCCGCTTCTCTGCAAAGAAGAAGCACCCCAGACCTTCCTGGTCTGCACCAGAAGCAAGTCCCTTGTTCTTCGTGGGTTCCGCTTGCCAAGGCTTGGTGAGTCCTAGTCCAACTTCGACGCCGCCGACAGCAAGAGCCTTCGTGGGACAGCTCGCCTCCTGGTCCTGGTCGTCCTCGACGCTTCCTGGTCCTCCTGGCTGCAGCGACAAGCTTCACCTTCAACTCTTCACGACATCGCCTGGTTCCTTCCTGGTTCCACGTGGTCACTGGCTAGTGACCTTGACTCTGTCCCTTCTGCTTGCAGGTTTCTTCTCTTCTTGATCCCAGCCTTGGGATCCACCGGACACTCTCTCCTGACTGCCTGTCAGCATCTTTCTTCAGGCATCCATAGGAGTCGACAACGAAAACGACGCATCTTCACCCCTATGCACCCGCAGCCTGTGGGCTAGGTAACTTGGGTACTCCGGTGCTCATCAGGATAGTGACTATCCTAGTGTCTAGTTTTCAAGTCTCAACTTCCTAGCTACTCCGGAAGTGTCCTAAATCTATCTATTTCTAAACTGTAACATTGCTATTGACTTTTACGCATTACGCGTGAGTGTTTCCACTCTGCACACGAATCCCGTGGGCCTCCCACTTCCTAACTAACGCTAGTGTAGTGTAGCCCCAGCGATTCCCTAGGCCTAGGCCTATTCTATTTCCGTGACAGTGGTTCTTATACCACTTATTTAGTATATGGTTTGCGTGGCCCCTAGGGCCTAACTGTATTACTTACCTGTGTGACTTACTGTATGCATTAATAAGACTGTGTTGTACTTACCTCTAAACTCATAAAGAGTGCTGAGGGTTTGCTTAGAATAAATACACTTTATTTTATATATATATCTGTTGTGGTGTCCTTTCATTTGGTATTCAAGGGATTATATATGGTATCACAGCTGGCTTCACATGCCATTCAGAGTTTAGCCTAAGACTGCTCTTGTCCATGCTACCACTAGGATAGCTGGTCTATAAGGTTGACTTTACAACCAATCACCATAAGGGTATTTGGACTGATATAAGGTGTACACTATAACTAGTGACATCATACATCAGGCCAACTTCTCACAAAGATTATAATGGTATTACAACAGCAAGCTCAGATCCCAACCGCTGCTCACCAATGTGAGAAGTTGGCCTGATGTATGATGTCACTAGTTCTAGTGTACACCTTATATCAGTCCAAATACCCTTATGGTGATTGGTTGTAGACCAGCTATCCTAGTGGTAGCATGGACAAGAGCAGTCTTAGGCTAAACTCTGAATGGCATGTGAAGCCAGCTGTGATACCATATATAATCCCTTGAATACCAAATGAAAGGACACCACAACAGATATATATATAAAATAAAGTGTATTTATTCTAGACAAACCCTCAGCATTCTTTATGAGATTAGAGGTAAGTACAACACAGTCTTATTTATGCATACATTAGGTCACACAGGTAAGTAATACAGTTAGGCCCTAGGGGCCACGCAAACCATATACTAAGTAAGTGGTATAAGGACCACTGTCACGGAAATAGGATAGGCCTAGGCCTAGGCCATCGCTGGGGCTACACTATACTACCCACGGTTAGGAAGTGGGAGGCCCACGGGATTCAGGTGCAGAGTGGAAACACTCACGCGTAATGCGTATAATCGATAGAAATAGTACAGTTTTGAATTAAATAGATTTAGGACACTTCCGGAGTAGCTAGGAAGTCGAGACTGGAAAACTAGACACTAGGATAGTCACTATCCTGATGAGCACCGGAGTACCCAAGTTACCTAGCCCACAGGCTGCGGGTGCATAGGGGTGAAGTTGCGTCGGGTTTCGTCGTCGACTCCTATGGATGCCTGAAGAAAGATGCTGACAGGCAGTCAGTGAAGAGTGTCCGGTGGATCCCAAGGCTGGGATCAGGAAGAAAGGATACCTGCAAGCAGAAGGGACAGAGTCAAGGTCACTAGCCAGTGACCACGTGGAACCAGGAAGGAACCAGGCGATGTCGTGAAGATTGCAGGTGAAGGTGAAGCTTGTCGCTGCAGCCACGAGGACCAGGGAACGTCGAGGACGACCAGGACCAGGAGGCGAGCTGTCCCACGAAGACTCTTGCTGTCGGCGGCGTCGAAGTTGGACTAGGACTCACCAAGCCTTGGCAAGCGGAACCCACGAAGAACGGAGGACTTGCTTCTGGTGCAGACCAGGAAGGTCTGGGGTGCTTCTTCTTTGCAGAGAAGCGGGAGCCAGTCTGGAGGAGCCAAACCAGCGCTGAAGATTTCAGGGTGCGTCGTCTCAAAGGCCACAAGCCAGCGGGCAAGCAACCGGACAGACGCGGCAAGCAGGAAAATGCAGAAGGGCCCCACGCAGGACTCGTGGAGTGTGGGGGGCTGGTCTTCGGTGCAGATGGTGCTTGGGGTTGGGGCTTCTCAATCCGCGGTGCACAACTTCGAGGGTGCCTCAGAAGCTGCGCTTGAAGATACTAGCCACTTTTCCCAGGTAGCCAGTCCCACGTCTCTCGTCGCCTCCACGGATCTCAGCACGGCTGTGGATGTGGATCAGGGTCGGAGAAGTCTGGAAGTCAAGGCTCTGGTCGGGCTCTGCAGTCGGTCCCTCGTAGAACTGGAGCAAAGCAAAGGGTAGTCTCTTGATGGTGCCTGTTTGCACAGGGTAGCCACTCCTTGGCCACAAGGGAGATTCTTCAGTCTTCTTCTTTCGTCGAATGTCGAAGGTCCAGAGTTTCTGTTCAAGTTGCAGGTTCAGGATAATCTAAAGTCTTGAGGCCCAACTCCCACTCTTATACTAATCTGGGGGGCTGGGATACCTGCTAGGTCACACCTTATGGGTGGGACCTGGGAGGGGGTGGATACACCCACTTCCCTTTGTCCAGTTTCGCGCTGGGGCTGGAGTGCCCCAGCGCCGGTTTGAAATGGACTATGCAAGGAACACCTTGTGTGCCCCAGGCATGTCTCATTCCTTTCAGCCCACCCTGCCCCAATACACTAAAGGCTGTCTGGGGAGGTGCTAGCACCTCCCCAAGCAGGAAACCTATTGTCCAGGCCTCCCTGGCTGGGATCACTCCCAGCAGCAGGAGGTCAGACTTGTGTCGTGGCAGCAGCATCCATTTTGTGATGCTGAGGCTTTGGTCAGAGGCTAACAGTGAAGTATGATTTTAACATGTCTCTCCCTCTAGAAGGGGGGAATAATATCCTCATGTCCAGAAATGGTATGGGGGTATTATTCCAAAGTCTTAGACACCTTACACGACATGTTTCGATAAAGCCAAACCATAGTTACCATAACCGTTTAAGATTATACGGCACTTTAAGAGTATATGGTAGGCTATATCATAGAACAGCTATAAGGACATGGTTCCGAAAGCTGCAGACAGGCTCAGCTCATGCTAGATCACCATCTCACATGTTACCAAGCACTCTGCCTCCAGGATTGTTAAGGTCTGCCATAGGAGTGACTGATAGGTACACATGTGTCTATATGTAAGCTAGGTATAGGAATACTACACCTAAGCAAGGGGTGATTACACGACCTTGCCCCAGCTGAGTGATCAGCCAGTGGTGTCAAAATGGAAGGCCAGGCCAGGGGTGGCATAATGCATGCTGCAGCCCCTGGTAGGCCTAGGGTACCCCTATGCCCTGGGTACCTAGGGTACACTGTACAGGGTCCAATAAGGTGATCCTTACCAATTGGGAATGTACCTAGGGTACATGGAGTCCATTTTAAAGAGAGAGCAGACAGCCTGAGACCCTGAATGGCAGGATCTCAGGCCAACTAAGTCGAAAAACCAGCTAGACACTAGGCAAAAGGTTGGGGGTAACCATAGTCAGATATCCACCTTCCTACATTCATGTTAAGAACTGAATATGCTACTTACCAGTATGCATCTGTTCTTGGCATGTAGGGCTGCTGACATTCATATCTGTGCATAGATCGCCGCCTAGTGTTGGGTCCGGATGTTTGCACGTTGTTGTCCTGGAAGAGTCTTCGAAGTATCCTGAGATAGGTGACTCCTCCCCTGGACCACAGTGCGCATGGGCATCCTCTCCATCCTCAGATTGTTTTTCGCCATTGTGGCATTGATGGAGTAGATACAGAAAGTGATGACCATGCTATACAGTAATTCTGAGAGCTGCAGCTGCTACAGGCGCCGGGGAGGAGGGTGGGCGATATGAATGTCAGCAGCCCTACATGCCAAGAACAGATGCATACTGGTAAGTAGCATATTCAGTTCGAGGCATGTGGGCTGCTGAATTCATATCTGTGCATAGAATATATAGCAGTACCTCCTATTAGCGGCGGCTACCAGTGCCAGCTGCAGCGGTTTGAAAAAGAGTTTTGAAAACAGCCTGTCCTACAGCTGCCTGCTGTTTTGAGTGTACATCTACACAGTAGTGTTTGGTAAATGTATGTATAGTGGACCATGTGGCTGCTCTACATATTTCCTGTAAAGGAATGTTTCCCAGGAAAGCCATGGACGCCCCTAACTTACGTTGATGTGTGTTTAGCCTTTTGGTAGCAAATTTGAATACATTTAACGATCCATCTGGCTATACCTGCTTTGGAAATGGCGTTGCCCTTGTGCTGTGGTGAAAAGGCAACGAAAAGTTGCTTTGTCTTCCTGAAGACCTTAGTTCTGTCTATATAGTACATGAGGGCCCTCTTTACATCTAGTGTATGGAGCATTCTCTCAGCTACATTCTGTGGGTTTTGAAAGAAGACAGGCAGTTCAATAGTTTGATTCATGTGGAACTGCGAGATTACTTTAGGCATGAATTTGGGGTTGGTACGCAGTACGACCCTGTTTGCGTGAACCTGTATGAATGGCTCTTGAATGGTTAGTGCCTGGAGTTCACTAACTCTTCTTAACAAAGTGATTGCCACTAGAAAGGCTACTTTCCAGGTGAGGAATTGAATCTCACATGAGTGGAGAGGTTCGAAGGGTGGACCCATCAGTCGGGTGAGGACCAAGTTGAGGTTCCACACCGGTGCTGGTGGGTGTCTTGGGGGAATTACTCGTTTGAGTCCCTCCAAGAAAGCTTTGATGGCAGGCACTCTGAATAAAGAGAGGTGTTGCCGGTTCTGGAGATAGGCTGCTATTGCGGTCAAATGGATACGTATTGAGGTGTATGCCAGATTGCATCGGTATAGGTGTAAGAGGTAACAGATTATATTTTGAATGGATGCGTCTAGCGGGTTAATGTCATTGTTACTGCAATAAATGACAAACCTCTTCCATTTAGCTGCATAGCAAGCTCTGGTAGTGGGTCTCCTGGCCTCCTTAATGATCTCCATACAGTCCGGTGGCAGGTTTAGGTAGCCAAACTCTAGGACTTCAGGAGCCAGATTGCCAGGTTCAGCTGTTGCGGATCTGGGTGCTGAATTTCTCCATGGTTCTGCGTCAAAAGCGCGGGTTTGATCCGCAGCCTTTGGTGCGGCACCACGGAGAGTTCCAGAAAGGTTGTGTACCATGGTTGGCGTGCCCATGTTGGAGCAACTAGGATGAGTGTCAGTGAGTGCTGTCGCAGTTTGCGTGCCACCAGTGGTATCAATGGCGCTGGGGGAAAAGCGTACGCAAATCTGCCGGACCAGTTCATCCATATCGCGTTGCCCTGAGACTGCGGATGTGGGAACCTGGCGGCAAAGCTTTGGCATTTTGCGTTTTCGTTTGTGGCGAATAGGTCTATCTTTGGCTGACCCCACTGTTGGAAGTACGGTTGGAGTAATGATGGATGTAGCTCCCACTCGTGCATCTGGTGGCTGTGTCTACTGAGCAGATCCGCCATCTGGTTGTCCTTGCCCGGGAGGTGTTCCGCCATGAGGAACATGTTCCTCTGAATGGCCCACTTCCACATGCTCTGAGCCAGATGAGACAACTGTGGAGAGTGTGTTCCTCCCTGCTTCTGTATGTAGTACATGGCAGTCATGTTGTCCGTCCGGATCAACACGACTTTGTTGCACAAGTGTACTTTGAATGCCTTCATGGCTAGGAAGATTGCCATCAGTTCCAGAACGTTGATGTGCATCTTCTTTTGTTGCGTCGTCCATAGTCCCTGCACTGTGTAAGTGAGTACATGAGCTCCCCAACCCTGGAGAGAGGCGTCCGCTGTCAGTATTATTTGTGGAACAGGCTCTTGGAACGGTCGGCTCTTGCAAAGGTTTTGTGGATTCCACCAATGCAGAGAGTTGTATGCCCGACCGCTCACCAACACTAGGTCTTTTAGTTGTCCTTGAGCCTGATTCCATTGACGTGCTAAGCACTCCTGAAGCGGGCGCATATGTAGTCTCGCGTGCGGGACTATGAAAATGCAGGAGGCCATCATGCCTATCAACTGCATAAACACTCGCGCAGGAAGGGAGTGTTGAGGTTTGAACTTGGAGATCAGCAGTTGCGTGCTGTTGATCCTCACTAAATTTGGCTGAGCTGTGGCTGCCAGAGTGTTTATGGTCGCGCCCAGGTACTGTCGTACGTGTGCGGGTTGGAGATGTGATTTTGGGTAATTTAGTGAGAATCCCAGACTGTGAAGAAGGTGAATGGTGAGGGACATGTGGCTGGCAAATTGCTGGGCTGACTTTGCTTGAACAAGCCAGTCGTCCAGATAAGGGAAGACGTGAATGTGTTGTCTCCGTAGATGTGCAGCCACTGTTGCTAGGCACTTGGTAAAGACCCTGGGTGCTGTTGTTACTCCGAAGGGGAGAACTTTGAACTGATAGTGATGCCCCTGAATAGTGAACCTAAGATATTTCCTGTGTGATGGGTGTATGGGTATGTGGACATACGCATCTTTTAGGTCCAGTGTGGCTAGGAAGTTTCCCTGACTGAGTAGCGGTAGAACCTGCTGTAGGGTGAGCATATGGAAATGCTCTGAGAGAATGTAGTGGTTGAGGGGTCTCAGGTCTAGTATAGGTCTGAGCGAAGGATTAGTTACTTACCTGTAATCCTAGTTTTCATCCAGGGGTATACTCAAAGTCATAATCTATGAATAATCCCCGCCCATGTGGGGGATCCCGGAGCATATAGAAAATACATATATATACATATACATATGTGAAAACATATAAATGCAGCCTAATAATGTTCAAAACATGGCAATGCTGTAAATTACATATTTTTGCATAGTAGTGCCCCCGTAACCCGTAAGGAAAAAAGGAAGCATCAGGCAAAATATAACACAGCACTGCTTTATTGCCATAAAGCAACATGTAATTGTAGGCATTCGCCAGTAGGCTGCAGTAGAGTATCAAGAAACCAAGAAAACTGACACCCTGCCTTTAAGGCATTAGAGTAGGGGGACCGTGCCTTTAAGGCCTGCCTGTGACCCCCTGCTCCCATGATGCACTACAGGTGGCAGTTGGGCCAGTTCTTTTTGGCGGTGCCTCCACACCTGAGTAGATCTGCCTTCCATACATCACTTCTTTAAAGAGAAAACATTGCTCGTCCGGGGAGGTGGGTGGGTCGCTTATGACTTTGATGAGTATACCCCTGGATGAGAACTAGGATTACAGGTAAGTAACTAATCCTTCTCATCCAGGGGATACTCATCAATAGTCATAATCTATGAATAGAGTAGCAAGCCCATACCCAAAGTCTCGCGGACGAGCAAAAAACTGTTAAAAAACAAACAGCAAAACACATTTTGCATTTACAGTTATGCAAACAGGTTCCTCAGAGAAGCCTGCCCCACCTGGGCGTCGGCCTGCGCGTCTTAATCTAGGCAGTAATGGCGTGTAAAAGTATGGACTGAGCGCCATGTAGCCGCTTTACAGATCTCAGACATGGGAACGTTGCGAAGGAGTGCTACCGTAGAAGCCTTCCCTCGAGTAGAATGTGCTCTAGGTTTACCCTGCAGAACTTTGTGGGATAGTTGGTAAGCCAAAGCTATACAAGAGACAATCCATCTTGAAATAGATGTCTTGGATGCAGCCAGCCCGGTATTCGTGGGCCCATAGTTCACAAAGAGCCTGTCTGACTTTCTAAGAGTAAGGGTCTTAGCCAGATAGAATTTCAAAACCCTCCGGAGGTCAAGAGAGTGTAGGGCTCTCTCCGGGGGAGTGGTCGGTTGAGGAAAGAAGGTGGGCAATGTGATCACCTGGTTAATGTGGAAGTCCGAGACCACCTTGGGTAGGAAGCTCGGATGGGTACGGAGCACCACCCTATTAGCATGAAACACAGTGTAAGGTTCCTTGCAGCAGAGGGCCTGAATTTCACTAACCCTACGGGCCGAAGTGATGGCTACTAAGAAGGCAGCCTTCCAGGTCAGATGTTGCAAGGAGGCCTTATGAATCGGTTCAAAAGGGGCTCCCATCAGTTTAGAGAGAACGATGTTCAGTTCCCAGGAAGGGGAAGGAGACCTCACAGGTGGGTAAACTTTCTTAAGCCCTTCTAAGAAATCCTTTACCACTGGCATCTGAAAGAATGAGATCTGGGTAGGAGACTTCCTATAGGCTGTAATAGCAGCTAAGTGTACTCTGATGGAAGAGTACTTTAACCCAGACTTCGCCAAGTACAGTAAGTAGGGGAGAATAGCCTGTTCTTGACCCCGGATCGGATCAAGGGTGTTATCTCTACACCAGAAGCAGAATCTTTTCCATTTAAAGCCATACTACTTCCTCGTGGAGGGCCTCTTTGCCTCCCGAAGAATGCTCATACAGTCCGGTGGAAGATCTAGATGTCCGTACTGGATGAATTCAGGAGCCATGCCGTCAAGCGGAGGGAGGGGAGATTGGGGTGGAACACTCTCCCCTTGTCCTTGGTCAGCAAGTTCGGCAGGCATGGCAACCTCCTCTGTGGTACCTCCGACAGCTGGAGTAGATCTGGGTACCACCACTGCCGGGGCCACTCCGGTGCTATTAGGATCATCCGAGTTTTGGCCCTGTAGAACTTCTGAATCACAGCCGGGATGAGAGGGAGAGGAGGAAAAGCGTAAAGCAATGTCCTCGACCAGCTGATCAAAAGCGCGTTCCCCTGCGACCCCCGTTGAGGGAACCTGGAGGCGAAGACGGGGCATTTTTTGTTGTCCGCGTCTGCGAACAGATCGATGTCCGGTGTGCCCCACAAGCGGAAGATGTCTTGAGCGACGTCTTCGTTGAGCACCCAGTCGTGCGCTTCGACGAAGTCTCTGCTGAGGCCGTCCGCCTGCACGTTCAGGGTCCCTGGCAGGTGAACAGCGACGATCGTCAGGTTTCTCGCCAGAAGCCATTTCCAGATTGACTGGGCCTCCAGAGACAGGACCCGTGATCTGGTCCCTCCTTGCTTGTTCAGATAGAACATAGTTGTGGTGTTGTCCGTCTGAACCTGAACATAGTCGGTCTGCAGGGATGGGTACAGGGACTTGAGAGCGAGATGGACTGCTCGTAGCTCCAAGAAGTTGGATAGCTCTGTTCGGTAGCGGACCAGAGACCTTGTACTTGAAGCCGGCCCATATGAGCCCCCCCAGCCCTGCATGGAGGCGTCTGTGACCACTGTCTGTGTCGGAGGCGCCTGATGGAAAGGGACGCCGTGAAGCAGATGGGAGCGCTTCATCCACCACCGGATAGAATCTTTGGCGGCTTGATGAAGGGTAATGTGATCCTCCCAGCGGCCGGACCTCTGCGACCACTGATCCTCTAGGTCTTGTTGCAGAGGACGCATGTGCAGACGTGCGTTGGGCACGATGTAGATGCACGAGGCCATGGATCCCAGGAGAGATGACACTTGTCTGGCTGTGGGATATTCCGTGCTGAGAAGCGTGCGGCTTTTTTTGCAGCATGGAGGATAACCTCTCCTCCGAAGGACACACGCTTGCGCTTGAGGAGTCTAGAGAGGCGCCCAGGTAGTGGATCCGCTGAGTTGGATTGAGGATCGACTTCCTGTAGTTCACCTGAAGGCCCAACGAGTGTAGAAGGTTTAGGCAGAACGAGAGATGACTCTGGAGTCGAGCCGGAGTGGAACTTTTTAAGAGCCAGTCGTCTAGATAGGGGTAGACGAATATCTTCCGTTTGCGGAGAAATGCAGCCACCACCGCCATGCACTTTGAGAACGTTCGTGGCGCGGACTTGAGGCCGAATGGCAGGACCTTGTATTGATAATGTTGGCGAAAGATGTGAAATCTGAGAAACTTCCGATGTTTCGCTGAGACAGGAATGTGGAAGTATGCATCCTGTAAGTCGATGGCACACATCCAGTCCCCCTGGTGGAGATGTGGGAAGATCTGGTGCAGTGCAAGCATCCTGAATTTTTCTCTTCTGAGAAATCTGTTGAGTAAGCGGAGATCGAGGATGGGTCTGTAGTCTCCGATCGCTCCTCTTTTCTGAACAAGAAAGTACCGGGAATACACTCCCTGATTTCTCTGCCTGTTTGGAACTTCCTCTATGACGTTTTTGGAGAGGAGAGTGGCAACTTCGTCCTTTAAAAGCTTGTTTTGGCTGGGAGGGAGTGGCTGTTTCCGTGGGGGTACCTGCGGAGGGGGAGATTTGAACCTCAGCAAGTAGCCACGCTCTACAATACTCAGCACCCATCTGTCGTTTGTAATTGCATTCCACTCTGCCAGGTGAACGGTGATACTTCCTCCTACCGGAGTGGCGAACGAGCGCGGAGGAAGTAAGTTTTCACTGTTTGGGAGGTTGCTTGTTAGAGGACTGCTGCTGTTTAGCATTTCCTCTTCCTCTGCCCCGCCCTCTTTGCTGAAACTGGGACCTCTGTTGGTTTTGAGGGGACCATTGGGGCGTTTGAACGCGCTGGTGAAAGGCACGTTTGTCGCCCTGGCGTTTGCGGAACTCTTTGCGCTTTTCCAGTCCCACAGCCTTTACTGTGTCCAATTCCGTTTTCATCTTGCTCATTTGGTCGTCCGCATGAGCTCCAAATAGCGATGACCCATTAAACGGCAGGTTAAGAATTCTTTTCTGCGCATCTGGTTTGAGGCCCGTTAATCTGAGCCAGGCCGAACGGCGGGAGCAGATGCCATGGGAGTAGCCATGCGCGGCTAGGTCTGATGCATCCGCCGCTGCGCTTATTACTTGGTTGGCCACCAGTCCGCCTTCTTGGAGGATCTCCGTGAAGTCCTGCCTGTCCTCCCTAGGCAATTTCTCCACGAACCTGGCCAGGGAATCCCATAGGGAGCGATCATACCTCCCCAGCAGGGCTGAAGCGCTAGCGACCTTCATGTGCGAGGCAGAGGTGTTGCACATTCTCCTGCCGTAGGAGTCCATCAGCTCGCTGTCCTTCTCAGGGGGGACAGAAGCAGATACTGAGGCTGAGTGAGACTTCATGGCCGCCGCCACGATCACCGAAACCGCTGGCGGGTCCGCCCTCAAGAATAAAGGGTCCTCGGTCGGAGCCTTGTACTGCTTTGCTATTCTCGAAGGAACCGAGCCCGCTGTAGCCGGTGTAAGGAACGTGGCCATAGCTAGGAGAGTAGTCCCGGACTGAGGATCTTGTGGATGAAGTCCCAGTGGACGACCTGGTGCGTCGCCTCTTGTGGGAGCGTTCACTATGGTGAGCCTTTGACCCTGATCTGCGCTTGGACGGAGATCTTGGACGTTTTGGCGCGGTGCGACAGTCCCTGGAACGAGACCGGCGTGGTGAAATTGGCCTTGGATCCCTCGGAGGTGATTTACTCCTGCGCGGTGGGGAATACCTGCGGGAGTAGTCCGATCCCGGACTCTGACATGTGCCTGCGCCCACATCTCGTAACCAGCGCGGTGACAGTCCGAACCGCTCTGGAGCCTCGGGTGATCCATCCGGAGATATTTGCACGATGTGCAGTCCCGGAGATGCCTGTTCTCCTGGGGACCTCTCCGCTCCAGTTTTCGCCTTCGACGTCGAATCCCTTGACGTCGACGACGCTGCGTCACCATCGGCAAGTGTGAGATATGCCGTTCTGGTCTCGACGGCGGTCTCGACGCCAATCGCGGAGACCTCGACGTCGATCTCCTCTTCTCTGGCACCTGACGTCGGCTAGATGACCACGACGTCGGCCGTGTCTTCGACGTCGACCTCTCTCGACGTCGACTGGGCGACTTCGCCGTCGACCTCTCCTGCCGTCGACTGGGCGACTTCGCCGTCGACCTCTCTCGACGTCGACTGGGCGACTTTGCCGTAGACCTCTCTCGACGTCGACTGGGCGACTTCGCCGTCGACCTCTCTCGACGTCGACTGGGCGACTTCGCCGTCGACCTTTCTCGACGTCGACTGGACGACTTCGACCTCTCTCGACGTCGGCGTGGTGATCTTGACGTCGATCTTTCTTTTGACGTCGACCTTCTATGTCGCCGAGTGGGGGTAACCATCAACGGCGACCGGCCCACTCGCGGCGGAATGTACGTCGCCGCATCTCTCGACGTCGACCCCCTCGAGGGTGGCGGAGAGTGTCTCGACGTCGACGGAAGCCTCGACGTCGACGGAGACAGTCCAGATGTCACCGGACTAGCAGCCTTCGAGCCCGAAGGACCGCCTCTCGACGCGACTTACTTTTGCGCGGCGGAGACTCTTTGGAGCCCGAGGAGCTGGTATGTCGCCGTTTCTGTACTTGCGTAGCTGAAGAAGGTGGTCTTGATGAGGAATGCTCGCCTTCACGACGGCTTCGTTCCTTCTCCAGTCTTGCATGCAGTTTAATGCGCTCTCTGTCCCTCAGAGTGCGCTTTGAGAACTTCTGGCAGTGGGGACACTGGTCAGGATCGTGTTTTGTTGGTAAACACACAATACACACCGAGTGTGGATCTGCCAGTGCCATTTTATTGCCACAAGAAGGACATTTCCTAAATAAAGGAGACATTCTGACTGGACAAAATTGGAAAATTCACTGGAAACCAGCAGAATTAGCCCTTAAAAGCCAGAAAACGTCGAAAAAAGCTTGAAAAAGCTGTAATTCAGAATTTCAGTCAAAAAAGTGAAGAGCTCAAGCTCCAGGATCCTCACAGAAGGAGCCAGAAAAAAGAACTGGCCCAACTGCCACCTGTAGTGCATCATGGGAGCAGGGGGGTCACAGGCAGGCCTTAAAGGCACGGTCCCCCTATTCTAATGCCTTAAAGGCAGGGTGTCAGTTTTCTTGGTTTCTTGATACTCTACTGCAGCCTACTGGCGAATGCCTACAATTACGTGTTGCTTTATGGCAATAAAGCAGTGCTGTGTTATATTTTGCCTGATGCTTCCTTTTTTCCTTACGGGTTACGGGGGCACTACTATGCAAAAATATGTAATTTACAGCATTGCCATGTTTTGAACATTATTAGGCTGCATTTATATGTTTTCACATATGTATATATATATATGTATATATATGTATTTTCTATATGCTCCGGGATCCCGCACATGGGCGGGGATTATTCATAGATTATGACTATTGAGTATCCCCTGGATGAGAACCGTCCTTTTTTGGGATTAAGAAGTACAGAGAGTACACCCCTGACCCCTGTTGGCTGACGGGCACGACCTCGATTGCACCTTTTTGCAGCATACTTAGCACTTCCTGCTGCAATAATGCCAAGTGCTCTACGGACGTAGGACGGTGCTTTGGCGGTATGTTGGGTGGAGTGGACGTTAATTCGAGACAGTAACCGTGCTGGATAATGTCCCTGACCCACCTGTCTGTGGTGATGGTTTTCCAGGCTGACAGGAACTGTTGGAGTCTCCCCCCAACAGGTGTTATGTGGTCGGGGGGCAGGGAGAGGGCGTCACTGTTTGTTTTTGGGGGAGGACCTGGTGTTGCCGTAACCACGTCCTCTGCCTTTGGTGCTGGAGCCACGATATCCACCTCTGGTGGTTTTATCATAGTTACTTTGTGTGCCCCCTTTAGTGTACTGCTGCTGTGACCCCTGTCCTCTAGCTGCTCCTCTATTCCCGGGGCGACGAAAGGAGCCACTACGAAACTGCTGCGTCTGCAGAGCCCCCATTGATTTCGCAGTGTCAGTGTTTTTTTTCATTTTCTCGAGGGTAGTGTCAACTTCAGGGCCAAATAAATAGTCTGGGTTGACCGGTTGATTTAAGATATTGTTCTGAATCTCAGGCTTGAAGCCTGAGATTCTCAACCATGCGTGCCTCCTCAACATGACGCTTGTGTTGATTGCCCTCGCCGCTGTGTCGGCTGCATCCAGTGCGCACTTGATGGATGCATTGGTAATGAGTTGTCCCTCTCTGATAAGGAGCTCCGCTGCCTCTTTATATTCATCTGGCAAATGTTGTAGTAATGATTCTAGTGTGTCGTAATGGGACCTATCATAACGGGCCAGGAGTGCCTCTGTGTTGGCAATGCGCCAGATGTTTGCTGCTTGCGCTGCAATCCGTTTGCCTGATGTCTCCAGCACTTTGGACTCCTTGTCTGGGGGAGGAGCATCACCCGTTGTTTGTGAGTGGGCTCTTTTGCGAGCATTAGCAACAACCATGGAGTTTAAAGGTAACTGACCCCTAATGTACATAGGGTCTCCGGGTGCAGGCTTGTATTTCTTTTCGATCCTGGGGTTGAGCACCCGTGCCCTGGTCGTTTGTCTTTTGCAGGTTTTAGAACTCCTTTTAACATGGGCAGAGTCTTGACAGTTTTTGCAGAAGAGGCGAAAGTGTCCACCAAGAAGTCTTCTTCGACAGTGTCAGAATGGAGTTCTACTCCATGATTGGCAGCAGCTGCCTTTAATGAGGGTATTAAAGGCAGCAGTGTCCTCTGTGGGAGATGTCTTTATGTTATAAAGCTGCGTGTTATGGGTATCTGGTGCGGTACCCTGGTCGGTGGGGTCATCCCATGCCTGATCTGGGTCTTGCAAGTGATCATCAGGATCGATATCCCCCGGGTAGGTGGTATCATCCCCTACATAGTCCTCTTCTGCGTCTGCCTCTGAAGGCGTAGGAGAAAAGGATGGTGGATCCTGATGGAAGGGTTGAAAGTGTTCATGAAGCACTGGCTCTGATCCTGCCGGCAATTTGTGTTTGAGAGGAATTTTGTAGGAGTCCAATCCCCTCTCTAGCGTGAGTTTCCGCTTGCGGAGCATCAACCTACCAGTGTTGGCGTCGATAAATTGTGGCTGGGAAGGCTCGAAATCCGTTTGTCCAGTGGATGGGGACTGTGGTTGGCGGACACGTGTCCGAATCTCAAACAGTTTCGGCGCCGTGGGCGGCGGCAACCCAAACGTGATGTTGGCCGGCGCAGAGTGTGCTTTCGCAGCTTTGTGCGTGTCGGGACCCGACTGTGAGAAGTTGGCCTGATGTATGATGTCACTAGTTCTAGTGTACACCTTATATCAGTCCAAATACCCTTATGGTGATTGGTTGTAAAGTCAACCTTATAGACCAGCTATCCTAGTGGTAGCATGGACAATGTGAGAAGTTGGCCTGATGTATGATGTCACTAGTTATAGTGTACACCTTATATCAGTCCAAATACCCTTATGGTGATTGGTTGTAAAGTCAACCTTATAGACCAGCTATCCTAGTGGTAGCATGGACAAGAGCAGTCTTAGGCTAAACTCTGAATGGCATGTGAAGCCAGCTGTGATACCATATATAATCCCTTGAATACCAAATGAAAGGACACCACAACAGATATATATATAAAATAAAGTGTATTTATTCTAAGCAAACCCTCAGCACTCTTTATGAGTTTAGAGGTAAGTACAACACAGTCTTATTAATGCATACAGTAAGTCACACAGGTAAGTAATACAGTTAGGCCCTAGGGGCCACGCAAACCATATACTAAATAAGTGGTATAAGAACCACTGTCACGGAAATAGAATAGGCCTAGGCCTAGGGAATCGCTGGGGCTACACTACACTAGCGTTAGTTAGGAAGTGGGAGGCCCACGGGATTCGTGTGCAGAGTGGAAACACTCACGCGTAATGCGTAAAAGTCAATAGCAATGTTACAGTTTAGAAATAGATAGATTTAGGACACTTCCGGAGTAGCTAGGAAGTTGAGACTTGAAAACTAGACACTAGGATAGTCACTATCCTGATGAGCACCGGAGTACCCAAGTTACCTAGCCCACAGGCTGCGGGTGCATAGGGGTGAAGATGCGTCGTTTTCGTCGTCGACTCCTATGGATGCCTGAAGAAAGATGCTGACAGGCAGTCAGGAGAGAGTGTCCGGTGGATCCCAAGCCTGGGATCAAGAAGAGAAGAAACCTGCAAGCAGAGGGGACAGAGTCAAGGTCACTAGCCAGTGACCACGTGGAACCAGGAAGGAACCAGGCGATGTCGTGAAGAGTTGCAGGTGAAGGTGAAGCTTGTCGCTGCAGCCAGGAGGACCAGGAAGCGTCGAGGACGATCAGGACCAGGAGGCGAGCTGTCCCACGAAGGCTCTTGCTGTCGGCGGCGTCGAAGTTGGACTAGGACTCACCAAGCCTTGGCAAGCGGAACCCACGAAGAACAAGGGACTTGCTTCTGGTGCAGACCAGGAAGGTCTGGGGTGCTTCTTCTTTGCAGAGAAGCGGGAGCCAGTCTGGAGGAGCCAAACCAGCGCAGAAGATTTCAGGGAGCGTCGTCACAGAGGCCACTAGCCAGCGGGCAAGCAACCGGACAGACGCGGCAAGCAGGAAAATGCTGAAGGGCCCCACGCAGGACTCGTGGAGTGTGGGGGGCTGGTCTTCGGTGCAGATGGTGCTTGGGGTTGGGGCTTCTCAATCCCCGGTGCACAACTTCGAGGGTACCTCAGAAGCTGCGCTGTAAGTTACTAGCCACTTTTCCCAGGTAGCCGGTCCCACGTCGCTCGTCGCCTCCACGGATCTCAGCTCTGCTGCAGATGTGGATGAGGGTCGGAGAAGTCTGGAAATCAAGGCTCTGGTCGGGCTCTGCAGTCGGTTCCTCGTCGAACGTTTCACAAAGCAAAGGGTAGTCACTTGATGGTGCCTGTTTGCACAGGGTAGCCACTCCTTGGCTACAAGGGAGATTCTTCAGTCTTCTTCTTTCGTCGAATGTCGAAGGTCCAGAGCTTCTGTTCAGTTTTGCAGGTTCAGGATAATCTAATCTCTTGAGGCCCAACTCCCACTCTTATACTAATCTGGGGGGCTGGGATACCTGCTAGGTCACGCCTTATGGGTGGGACCTGGGAGGGGGTGGTTACACCCACTTCCCTTTGTCCAGTTTCGCGCCAGAGCTGGGGCTGGAGTGCCCCAGCGCCGGTTTGAACTGGACTATGCAAGGAACACCTTGTGTGCCCTAGGCATGTCTCATTCCTTTCAGCCCACCCTGCCCCAATACACTAAAGGCTGTCTGGGGAGGTGCTAGCACCTCCCCAAGCAGGAAACCTATTGTCCAGGCCTCCCTGGCTGGGATCACTCCCAGCAGCAGGAGGTCAGACTTGTGTCTGTGGCAGCAGCATCCATTTTGTGATGCTGAGGCTTTGGTTAGAGATAAACAGCAAAGTAGGATTTTAACATGTCTCTCCCTCTAGAAGGGAGGAATAATATCCTCATCACCAGAAATGGTATGGGGGTATTATTCCAAAGTGTTAGACACCTTACACGACATGTTTTGATAAAGCCAAACCATAGTTACCATAGCCGTTTAAGATTATAAGGTACTTTAAGAGTATATGGTAGGCTATATCATAGAACAGCTATAAGGACATGGTTCCGAAAGCTGCAGACAGGCTCAGCTCATGCTAGAGCACCATCTCACATGTTACCAAGCACTCTGCCTCCAGGATTGTCAAGGCCTGCCATAGGAGTGACTGATAGGTACACATGTGTCTATATGTAAGTTAGGTATAGGAATACTACACCTAAGCAAGGGGTGATTACACGACCTTGCCCCAGCTGAGTGATCAGCCAGTTGTGTCAAAATGGAAGGCCAGGCCAGGGGTGGCACAATACATGCTGCAGCCCCTGGTAGGCCTAGGGTACACCTATGCCCTGGGTACCTAGGGTACACTGTACAGGGCCCAATAAGGTGATCCTTACCAATTGATTATGTACCTAGGGTACATGGAGTCCATTTTACAGAGAGAGCAGACAGCCTGAGACCCTGAATGGCAGGATCTCAGGCCAACTAAGTCGAAAAACCAGCTAGACACTAGGCAAAAAGTTGGGGGTAACCATAGTCAGATATCCACCTTCCTACAGACAAGAGCAGTCTTAGGCTAAACTCTGAATGGCATGTGAAGCCAGCTGTGATACCATATATAATCCCTTGAATACCAAATGAAAGGACACCACAACAGATATATATATAAAATAAAGTGTATTTATTCTAGTCAAACCCTCAGCACTCTTTATGAGATTAGAGGTAAGTACAACACAGTCTTATTTAAGCATACATTAAGTCACACAGGTAAGTAATACAGTTAGGCCCTAGGGGCCACGCAAACCATATACTAAGTAAGTGGTATAAGGACCACTGTCATGGAAATAGAGTAGGCCTAGGCCTAGGGAATCGCTGGGGCTACACTACACTAGCTTTAGTTAGGAAGTGGGAGGCCCACGGGATTCGTGTGCAGAGTGGAAACACTCACGCGTAATGCGTAAAAGTCAATAGCAATAGTACAGTTTAGAAAACGATAGATTTAGGACACTTCCGGAGTAGCTAGGAAGTCGAGACTGGAAAACTAGACACTAGGATAGTCACTATCCTGATGAGCACCGGAGTACCCAAGTTACCTAGCCCACAGGCTGCGGGTGCATAGGGGTGAAGTTTCGTCGTCGACTCCTATGGATGCCTGAAGAAAGATGCTGACAGGCAGTCAGTGAAGAGTGTCCGGTGGATCCCAAGGCTGGGATCAAGTAGAGAGGAGACCTGCAAGCAGAAGGGACAGAGTCAAGGTCACTAGCCAGTGACCACGTGGAACCAGGAAGGAACCAGGCGATGTCGTGAAGATTGCAGGTGAAGGTGAAGCTTGTCGCTGCAGCCAGGAGGACCAGGAAGCGTCGAGGGCGACCAGGACCCGGAGGCGAGCTGTCCCACGAAGGCTCTTGCTGTCGGCGGCGTCGAAGTTGGACTAGGACTCACCAAGCCTTGGCAAGCGGAACCCACGAAGAACGGAGGACTTGCTTCTAGTGCAGACCAGGAAGGTCTGGGGTGCTTCTTCTTTGCAGAGAAGCGGGAGCCAGTCTGGAGGAGCCAAACCAGCGCAGAAGATTTCAGGGTGCGTCATCACAAAGGCCACTAGCCAGCGGGCAAGCAACCGGACAGACGCGGCAAGCAGGAAAATGCTGAAGGGCCCCACGCAGGACTCGTGGAGTGTGGGGGGCTGATCTTCGGTGCAGATGATGCTTGGGGTTGGGGCTTCTCAATCCCCGGTGCACAACTTCGAGGGTGCCTCAGAAGCTGCGCTTGAAGTTACTAGCCACTTTTCCCAGGTAGCCGGTCCCACGTCGCTCGTCGCCTCCACGGATCTCAGCTCTGCTGTGGATGTGGATCAGGGTCGGAGAAGTCTGGAAGTCAAGGCTCTGGTCGGGCTCTGCAGTCGGTTCCTCGTAGAACGTGGGCAAAGCAAAGGGTAGTCTCTTGATGGTGCCTGTTTGCACAGGGTAGCCACTCCTTGGCCACAAGGGAGATTCTTCAGTCTTCTTCTTTCATCGAATGTCGAAGGTCCAGAGTTTCTGTTCAAGTTTGCAGGTTCAGGATAATCTAAAGTCTTGCGGCCCAACTCCCACTCTTATACTAATCTGGGGGGCTGGGATACCTGCTAGGTCAAGCCTTATGGGTGGGACCTGGGAGGGGGTGGTTACACCCACTTCCCTTTGTCCAGTTTCGCGCCAGAGCTGGGGCTGGAGTGCCCCAGCGCCGGTTTGAACTGGACTATGCAAGGAACACCTTGTGTGCCCCAGGCATGTCTCATTCCTTTCAGCCCACCCTGCCCCAATACACTAAAGGCTGTCTGGGGAGGTGCTAGCACCTCCCCAAGCAGGAAATCTATTGTCCAGGCCTCCCTGGCTGGGATCACTCCCAGCTGCAGGAGGTCAGACTTGTGTCGTGGCAGCAGCATCCATTTTGTGATGCTGAGGCTTTAGTCAGAGGCTAACAGTGAAGTGTGATTTTAACATGTCTTTCCCTCTAGAAGGGGGGAATAATATCCTCATGTCCAGAAATGGTATGGGGGTATTATTCCAAAGTGTTAGACACCTTACACGACATGTTTCGATAAAGCCAAACCATAGTTACCATAACCGTTTAAGATTATAAGGCACTTTAAGAGTATATGGTAGGCTATATCATAGAACAGCTATAAGGACATGGTTCCGAAAGCTGCAGACAGGCTCAGCTCATGCTAGAGCACCATCTCACATGTTACCAAGCACTCTGCCTCCAGGATTGTTAAGGCCTGCCATAGGAGTGACTGATAGGTACACATGTGTCTATATGTAAGTTAGGTATAGGAATACTACACCTAAGCAAGGGGTGATTACACGACCTTGCCCCAGCTGAGTGATCAGCCAGTTGTGTCAAAATGGAAGGCCAGGCCAGGGGTGGCATAATACATACTGCAGCCCCTGGTAGGCCTAGGGTACACCTATGCCCTGGGTACCTAGGGTACACTGTACAGGGGCCAATAAGGTGATCCTATCCAAATGGGTTATGCACCTAAAGTACATAGTATTAATTTAGAGAGAGAACAGCAGGGCTGTGGGTCTGATTAGCAGGCCCACAGCCACATCTAAGTCGAAAACCAGTAAATCAAAAGCAAAAAGTGGGGGTGAACATAGAAAGCAGACCCTACTCTCCTACACCGACGTAGAGTGGAGGGCTGCCCGTTCTCTGATGCGTTGCAACGATGCCGAGACCTGTTGCACGGTGAACGCAAATGGCTCCTTGGGACCGATCGGCACCTTGGAGGTAGGCGTCGAAGCGGCAACCGACTTCTTCGCAGTCATGGGGTCATCGATCCGAAGGGAGGTATCGACGCTCGTTGGAGTCTATGACTTGGCAGGCGCCGCCGTCTTCGACGTCGACGCAGACGGGGTGGCCACCTTGACTTTAGTGGTTTGGGCCGTAGTCTTCGGTGCCAGAGGCCGAGACGCCTTGTGGGGACCGAGGGCCTTCTTCTTCGGCTCGGCACCCGTATCCGCTGCCGTGAGCTCGGCACCGAAATCCCTTTTTGCGCGGTCGGAGCCGATGACCTTTGCCGGCGTCGAAGGAGTGGAGGGCTTCGAGGCCTTCGAGCCGATCACAACCAGTTTTACTTTCAATTTCGATGGAACTGGCGCGATGGATGGTTTTGGTTTCGCCGAAGGGAATCCAGTCGTCTTCGATAATAATGGCTCTTGTGAAATGTTCGAGGCCGGGCCTGGAGGCGGGGCCGAAGAACCGTGAGATTGATCTTGGGTAAGGCCCGAAGGCGATCCCTCGACCTGAGCCTTATGACGACTTATGTTTTCGGCCTCCGTATCGACGGGTTGGCCTAGCTCTTCGCTGGAGCTATCTTCCTCGGCCCCAAGGGCCTCATCGTAGTCTCCTACCTCGTCGACGACTTCTTCTCCCTGAAAGATCACCTCATCGTCGTCTTCCGATCGGGAGTCGTGTTGGGAAGCGGGGCTGGAGTCTACGTCTTCCACGCTCTCGGCGTCCTCGTCTTCGGTGCTAAAGATGTTGGCTGGGGCAGGCGCCGATTGCTGCACCTCCAATCTCGCTGCCTGTCGATTCCGGAGAGTCTTCTTCGAGCGGAACCGGGCACAGGCCTACATTTCGACTCATCGTGATCCGGTGAGAGACATTTGTTGCATACCGGGTGGACGTCGATGTGTGGGTATTTCGCGTGGCATAAAGGACATCTTTTGAAGGGAGTCCTCGATTCCATCGTCGATCGAAGTTCGATGTTCGGACCAAGCGGATCCGAAAAGCTGAAAGAAGGTGCTACAGCACTAAAGAAACTAGTCGATACCGAACGGGAACAGTACCGACGACAACTAAAGGCCTTTTGGCCTTAAACTGAATTTTCCTAACTTGAGCTAAGATAAGCACATCCGAACCCAATGGCGGAAAAAAAACAATTTAAGGATGGAGAGGATGCCCATGCGCACTGTAGTCCAGGGGAAGAGCCACCTATCTCGTGATACTTCGAAGACTCTTCCAGGACAACAATGTGCAATCATCCGGACCCAACACTAGGCGGCGATCTATGCACAGATATGAATTCAGCAGCCCACATGCCTCGAACTTGGGTTACTGGTAAGTACAGTTGTAAGTATTTTTCAGAGTCAGTGCTGGGCACCAAGATCCAGCACTAGGAGCTCACCTAAGAGCAGGTGAGTATTTTCGTTTTCGTTACTCGGCTGATTTTTGGTGAATATTTTAAGTTTTGAAAAGTCCACACTGAGAAGAAATTCCAGGAAAAGCCAGTCAATGTTACCCTATGGAGATAATTGAGTTATCGGTTTAACGGTAAGTACTCGACTGGCAGAGTTAAGGTTCTGGGCATAGACTCAGGGGTCTCCCAGGGTCAGGTAGGTACAGTTGGTTCATCCTCAGCGGCACAAGTGCTGCCGGGTGCAGAGAGAGTAAGGCCCAATGTTATCCTATGAGAGGTAGGGGGGCCTTGGTTGGTGGCTGCTGACTAGCAGGCCACGCGGCTGTGGGAGCTGGGCTCCTGGTCACTTACTCAGGGCAAGTGGGTGCAGGGTGCTTTTGAGCCATCGGGCACTCAATTGATTTCAATGGGAAATCACCGGTTTAGAAAAAGACTGCAAGCTCGGGACGAAGATTCTTCAGGTGTCACCACCACTTCGAGAGGTAAGTTGGGTAGTTGGAGGATTGGTAGGTATCCCGGGATTGGGCACAGGGGGCCACGGGGCGCCGGGGTGCCTTTTGGTGTCGGGATATCTTACCCTCTGTCGCGGTTGGGGGGGGAACCTGGTTCTGAGGCTGCAGGCTTCTTCAGGAGTGTCGAGGGAGGTGCTTGTGCACCGGACTCGGGGTCACAGTCGCCGTGGGGTCGTCCTCGTGGTCTTTGTTCACTCCGGCAGAGGCCAGGCTTGGCGAGTGCAGAGTGTGCTGGGTTCACTGTTCCGGGCTGCTGCCAGGGATTAGAAGTAGATTTTGAGTAGAGCCTCTACTCATGGGGTCCCAGGGGGCTTAGAGTCAAAAGGTAGCCAGGGAGGGCTGGGGCCAAAGCAGTTGGTGTCTTCCTCTTCTTATCAGCTGCAGGGCAGGTCTTCTTTCTTCTAGCTCGTCTTCGGATTTTGGAATCTGGGGAAGGAAGGTTCAGGGTTCCCCTAAATACTAGATTTAGGGGCGTTACAGGTAGGTGAAGGGCAGGGACCAATGGGTCCCTGTCCTGGGGTGGGTACACCCCCTATTCTGCCTCTCTCCTGCGGGAGGGGGGCAGTAGCCTAGTCCTGATTGGGCAGGGCTTCCCATCTTCAAGATGGCAAAAGCCCAGAGATGTGCTTCACCTCGCCTCTCCCACCTGAGGGGTGGGGTTGGCAGGCTGGCACATCCCCTGTCCTTATTTGGGGTGTCCGGCCAAGCTTCCCGCCAGAGTGGGGGGTTGCAGTGGCCTGGGGAAGCTCACAGAGGGGGCATGCCTTTGAAGCTTCCCCCTGCCCATCCTGGGGGAGGAGATGTAGCACCTCGCCCAGGATGTGCATTGTTGCAGACCCAGGAGAGCAGGGGCTCTCCTACCCAGGGGTCCAGCAACATGTCGGCTGTGTGGCAGCCTAGGCAGCCTCAGAACAGAAGTGGATTGTAGGTTAGGTTTCAGGGAGCATCTCTAAGATGCCCTCTGGGGTGCTTGGTACATTAAATCCCACACTGGCATCAGTGTGGGTTTAATGTGCTGAGAAGTTTGATACCAAACTTCTCAGTCTTCAGTGTTGCCATTATGATGCTGTGGAGTTCGTGTTTGACGAGCTCCCAGCACCATATACTCTTAAATGGCAGCACTGCTCTTACAGTGCCCAGGAATGACGAGAGGCAATTACCTCGAAACACGTGTCCAGGGATGGCATTATTTTTTACACTCGTGGCATAGGCGTACTCTCCGCTGCCACTACAGTATCCAGAGTTCTATGGGGCTATTTGCTAGTATGACGAGCAGTGTGCGACCTACTCTGTTTTTGTATTTAAGCTCCCTTGAGCGCGTTGGGCTGACGAGCCTTGGTACCGCACCTGCGCGCCGTGAGAGGTATTTTACCTTTAATATTTTGGCAGTCTACTTGGCACCCCTCACACCTACCTGCTCCCTGCTGACGAGAGGCAATTACCTCGAAACACGTGTCCAGGGATGGCATTATTTTTTACACTCGTGGCATAGGCGTACTCTCCGCTGCCACTACAGTATCCAGAGTTCTATGGGGCTATTTGCTAGTATGACGAGCAGTGTGCGACCTACTCTGTGTTAGTGCCCAGGAATGGACCTGGGTACTGTAGGGGCACAGGGCTCCTGCTCCTGTGCCCACACCATTGGCATAGGGCACCCAGCTAGAGGGGTGGCTGATGTATGCCATTGCTGTGTAGGTGGTGGGCATGGCACACAGGGATGTGTACCATGTCGACTCTGTTTTGTCTTGTACCCAGACACTCAGCCTGCAAGGACAGTGTGTGTGTGTGTGTGTGTGTGTGTAAGGGTACAGGGCCACTAAAGGGTGGCACAATGAGTGCTGCAGCCCTTAGAGGCCTTCCCTGGTCACAAGGCCCTGGGTACCATATACCAGGGGTTGACATGTGGCCAGGGTTTGCCAATTTGTGTTTCTTGTTTTAGGGAAGGAACATAGGCCCTGGGCACCTGATTGGCAGGAGTCCAGGGCACACTCAGTCAAAGTACATTCAGCAATTCAGCAAAAAGGGGGAGCATACCATGCAAGAAAGATCGCCCTTTCTCACACAACCCCCCCCCCCCCCGCCACCCCCAAACGAAAGGTGATGCGACTAACCTTGCCCTATGGAGTCTTCATTGTCTAAGTGGAAGAACCTGGAAAGTCCATCTGCATTGGCATGGGCAGTCCCTGGTCTGTGTTCCACTTCAAAGTCCATTCCCTGTAGGGAGATGGACTACCTTAGTAGTATTGGATTTTCCCCCTTCACCTGCATTAGCCATCTGAGAGGTCTATGGTCAGTTTGAACCAGGAAGTGAGTACCAAACAAGTATGGCCTCAACTTCTTCAGGAACCAAACCACAGCAAAGGCCTCCCTCTCAATGGCACTCCAACGCTGCTCTCTGGGGAGTAGCCTCCTGCTTATAAAAGCAACAGGTTGGTCTTGGCCTTCATCATTGGTCTGGGATAGGACAGCTCCTATCCCTAGCTCAGAGGCATCAGTCTGCACTATGAACGGCTTGGCATAATATGGAGCTTTTAGAATTGGTGCTGAGCACATTGCTTCTTTCAGGGTGTCAAAAGCCTTTTGGCAAATAACTGTCCAGTTAACCTTCCTGGGCATCTTCTTGGAGGTGAGTTCTGTGAGGGGGGTGTGAGAAGTTGGCCTGATATATGATGTCACTAGATCTAGTGTACACCTTGTATCAGTCCAAACAACCCTTATGGTGATTGGTTGTAAAGTCAACCTTATAAACCAGCTATCCTAGTGGTAGCATGGACAAGAGCAGTCTTAGGCTAAACTCTGTATGGCATGTGAAGCCAGCTGATATACCATTTGCAATCCCTTGAATACCAAATGAAAGGACACCACAACAGATATATTATAAAAATAGAATGTATTTATTCTAGTCAAAATACCCTCAGCACTCTTTATGAGATTCGAGATAAGTGCAACACAGTCTTATTTAAGCATGCATAAGTCACACAGGTAAGTAATACAGTTAAGCCCTAGGGGCCACGCAAACCATATACTAAGTAAGTGGTATAAGAACCACTGTCACGAACACAGGTTAGGCCTAGGCCTAGGGAATCGCTGGGGCTACACTATCCTATCAGTTGCTAGGCAGTGGGAGGCCCACGGGATTCCGGTGCAGAGTGGAAACACTCACGCGTAATGCGTTAAAGTCGATAGAAATAGTAGTATTTAGAAATTAAGAGTTTTAGGACACTTCGGAAGGAACTAGGAGTTAGAGACTTGGAAACTAGACACTTGGATAGTCAATACCCTTGTGAGCACCGGAGTACTCAAGTTACCTAGCCCACGGGCTGCGGGTGCATAGGTGTGAACTTGCATCGGGTTTCGTCGTCGACTCCTATGGATGCCTGAAGAAAGATGCTGACAGGCAGTCAAAGAAGAGTGTCCGGTGGATTCCCAGCATGGAATCAGGAAGGAGGATACCTGCAAGCAGAGGGGACAGAGTCTAGGTCACCAGCCAGGAGCCGGGAAGGAACCAGGAAGGAACCAGGCGATGTTGTGAAGATGCAGGTGAAGAGGTGATGCTTGTCGCAGCAGCCACGGGTACCAGGAGGCGTCGAGGACGACCAGAACCAGGAGTCGAGCTGTCCCATGAGGGCTCTTGCTGTCGGCGGCGTCGATGTCGAGTTGGGACACAACAAGCCTTGGCAGGCGCAACCCACGCAGAATGAAGGATTCGCTTCTGTTGCAGATCAGGAAGGCCTGAGGTGCTTCTACTTTGCAGGGAAGCAAGGGCCAGTCTGGAGGAGCCAAACCAGCGGTGGAAAGTTACAGGTTCGTCGTTGCAAAGGTTACTAGCCAACGGGCAAGCAACCGGACAGACGCGTCGAGCAGAAAAATGCAGAAGGGCCCCACGCAGAACTCGTGGAGTGTGGAGGGCTGATCTTCGGTGCAGATGGTGCTCAGGGTTGGGGCTTCTCAATCCCCAGAGTACAACTTCGAGGATGCCTCAGAAGCTGCGCTGGGAGCAAGTCGCCTATTTTCCCAGGTAGCCGGTCCCACGTCTCTCGTCGCCTCCACGGATCTCAGCTTTGCTGTGGATGTGGATCAGGGTCAGAGAAGTCTGGAAGTCAAGGCGGTGGTCGGGCTCTGCAGCCGGTTCCTCGTAGAACGTTAGGCAAAGAAAACGGCAGGTCGCTTGATGGTGCCTGTTTGCACAGGGTGGTCACTCTTCAGTCTTCTTCCGTAGTCGAATGTCGAAGGTCCAGAGTTTCTGTTCAAGTTCAGTTATCAGGATAATCCAAAGTCCTAGGGACTCAGCTCCCACTCTTATACTAATCTGGGGGGCTGGGTTACCTGCTAGGTCCCTCCTATAGGTGGTACCAGGGAGGGGGATGGTTACACCCCTTTCCCTTTGTCCAGTTTCGTGCCAGGACTGGGGCTGGAGTGCCCCAGCACCGGTTTGAACTGGACTATGCATGGGACACCTTGTGAGCCCCAGGCAGTGTCTCGTTTCATACATCCCTCCCTGCCCCAATACACTAAGGCCTGTCTAGGGTGGTGCTAGCACCTCCCACGGCAGGAAACCTATTGTCCAAGCCTCCCTCGCTGGAAGGACTCCCAGCAGCAGGAGGTCAGACTTGTGTCTGTGGCAGCAGCATCCATTTTGTGATGCTGGGGCTCTGGTTAACTTTAACCGGGTAGTAGGTCTTCACAGGTCTTCTCCCTCTGGAAGGGAGGGATACTATCCTCATCGCCAGAAATGGTGTGGGGGTAGTATTCCAAAGTGTTAGACACCTTACAGGACATGTTTTGATAAAGCCAAACCATAGTTACCATAACCGCGGGGATTAGAAGGCACTTTAAAAGTATATGGTAGGCAATATCATAGAACAGCTATAAGGACATGGTTCCGAAAGCTGCAGACAGACTCAGCTCATGCTAGAGCACCATCTCACATGTTACCAAGCACTCTGCCTTCAGGATTGTTAAGGCCTGCCATAGGAGTGACTGATAGGTTACCCATGTGTCTATATATAAGGTAGATATAGGAATACTACACCTAAGCAAGGGGTGATTACACGACCTTGCCCCAGCTGAGTGATCAGCCAGTTGTGTCATAATGGAAGGTCAGCCAGGGGTGGCATAATACATGCTGCAGCCCCTGGTAGGTCTAGGGTACACCTATGCCCTGGGTACCTAAGGTACACTGTACAGGGTCCAAAAAGGTGATCCTTACCAATTGGGTTATGTACCTAAAGTACATAGTATGAATTTAGAGAGAGAACAGCTGGGCTGTGGGTCTGATTAGCAGGCCCACAGCCACATCTAAGTCGAAAACCAGTGAAGCAAAAGCAAAAAGTGGGGGTGAACATAGAAAGCAGACCCTACTCTCCTACACAACCCCCTCCCCCCAAACTTAGGGATATAAAACTAACCTTGACCAGTTGAGTCTTCATGTTCTAAGTGGAAATATCTGGAGAGTCCATCTGCATTGGCATGGTCAGTCCCAGATCTATGTTCCACTGTGAAGTCCATCCCCTGTAGGGAAATGGACCACCTAAGAAGTTTGGGATTTTCACCCTTCATCTGATTTAGCCACAAGAGGGGCTTATGGTCTGTCTGAATCTTGAAGTGAGTGCCAAACAGGTATGGCCTCAGCTTCTTCAGGGCCCAAACCACAGCAAAGGCCTCCCTCTCAATAGATGACCAAGGTTTCTCTCTAGGGGTCAGCCTTCTACTAATAAAAGCAATGGGCTGGTCTTGACCATCTATATTCAGTTGTGAAAGAACAGCTCCCACACCCAACTCAGAAGCATCTGTCTGGACAATGAACTCTTTGGAGTAGTCTGGACTTTTCAGAATAGGTGCAGTGCGCATGGCCTGCTTCAGGTCATCAAATGCCTTCTGACAGCTTACTGTCCACTGAACTTTCTTTGGCATCTTCTTAGAGGTCAAGTCATTAAGTGGTGTCACAATGGACCCATAGTTCTTAACAAACTTTCTGTAGTACCAAGTCAGGCCCAAGAAAGCTCTGACCTGAGTCTGGGTAATTGGAGGAGGCCAGTTCTTTATGGTCTGGCTCTTGCTCTCCAGTGGTTGAACCTGACCCCCCACCTACTAGGTGGCCCAGGTACACAACCTTGATCTGCCCTATCTGGCACTTAGTGGCCTTGATAGTGAGGCCTGCCTTTTGCAGGGCCTCTAAAACATTCCTCAGGTGGACCAGGTGATCCTCCCAGGTGGAGCTAAAGACAGCAATATCATCAAGATAAGCTGCACAGTAGTCATCCAACCCAGTAAGGACTTGATTCACGAACCTTTGGAAAGTGGCAGGTGCATTCTTCAAGCCAAAGGGCATTACCACAAATTGATAATGTCCTCCTGGGGTTGAGAAAGGAGTTTTGGCCTTTGCATTCTCAGCTAGTCTGATTTGCCAGTAGCCTACTGTCAGGTCAAATGTACTCAAAAACTTGGCAGCTGCCAATCTGTCAATGAGCTCATCTGCCCTAGGTATTGGGTGGGCATCTGTCCTAGTGACAGCATTGAGACCTCTGTAATCCACGCAAAACCTCATCTCTCTCTTACCATCTTGGGAGTGAGGTTTTGGCACCAGAACTACAGGACTAGCCCAAGGGTTCTGTGAAGGTTCAATGACTCCCAGCTCCAACATCTTTTGTACCTCAATCTTTATGCAGTCCCTGACATGGTCAGGTTGCCTGTAGATTTTACTCTTCACAGGCAGACTGTCACCAGTGTCCACCTCATGGGTGCACCAGTTTGTCTGACTTGGGGTCAGAGAGAACATATGTCTGTAGGCCTGTAGAACGTGTCTGCAGTCCTGTTGCTGATGGTCAGTGAGGCTGTCAGAAAAGACCACACCATCAACTGAACCATCATCAGGGTTCTGAGTCAACAGGTCTGGGAGAGGGTCACTCTCTTCCTCCTGCCCCTCATCTGTAGCCATGAGTAAGCCCATGTCTGCCCTGTCAACATATGCCTTTAACCTGTGGACATGAAGCACCCTGTGGGGGCTTCTGGGAGTCCCAAGGTCCACCAAGTAGGTGACTTCTCCCTTTTGTTCAACAATAGTGTGGGGTCCAGACCATTTGTCCTGGAGTGCTGCTGGGGCCACTGGCTCCAACACCCACACTTTCTGTCCTGGCTGGTACACAGTCAGCACAGCCTTTTGGTCATGCCAAGCTTTTTGGAGTTCTCGGCTTGCCTCAAGGTTTTTAGAAGCCTTCTTCATATACTCTGCCATCCTGGAGCGGAGGCCAAGTACATAATCCACTATGTCCAGTTTGGGTTGTCTGAGAGGTCTCTCCCATCCTTCCCTTACTAGACACAGGGGTCCCCTTACAGGATGCCCAAACAAAAGCTCAAAAGGGCTGTAGCCAACCCCCTTTTGTGGGGCCTCTCTGTAAGCAAACAGAAGGCAGGGGATGTCCCATCTTCGCCTAAGCTTGTCTGGTAAACCTTTTATCATCCCTTTTAGGGTCTTGTTAAATCTTTCCACAAGCCCATTGCATTGTGGGTGATAGGGTGTAGTGAATTTGTAGTTTACACCACACTCCTTCCACATTGCAGTTAAATATCCTGACATGAAGTTGGCACCTCTGTCAGAGACAACCTCCTTTGGAAAACCCACTCTGGAGAATACTCCAAGTAGGGCCCTTGCCACAACAGGAGCTGTTGTGGTCCTTAGGGGTATAGCTTCTGGATACCTGGTGGCATGGTCCACTATCACCAGTATGAATATGTGCCCAGATGCTGTTTGGGGGTCCATTGGTCCTACAATGTCTATCCCCACTCTCTCAAAGGGAACCCCCACCACAGGTATTGGTATGAGGGGGGCCTTTGTGGTGCCACCGGATTTGCCACTGGCTTGGCAGGTGACACAGGAGCGACAAAACTCCTTGGCATCTTCTGACATGTGAGGCCAGTGAAAGTGAGGGACAAGTCTGTCCCAGGTCTTATTCTGGCCTAAGTGTCCTGCAATTGGAATATCATGGGCCAAGGTAAGAAGGAAGCCTCTGAAACTCAATGGTATGACCAACCTCCTGGACGCACCAGGCTTGGGGTCTCTAGCCTCTGAGTACAGCAGCCCTTCATCTCAATACACTCTATGGGCCCCTTGAGCATTCCCTGCAGCCTCAGCAGCAGCCTGCTGTCTGAGGGGTTTAAGAGAAGGACAGTCTAATTGTGCCTGCCTCAGATCTGCCCTTGAAGGTCCCCCTGTCCCAAGAAACTCAACCTGGTCAGGTTCCAGTTCTTCTAGGACAGTTCCTTCAGGGCTCTCAGAATCATCCTCCTGTGAGGGCTGACTCTCTACCTGAGGCAGGGGGGAAGGCACAGCCTTAACCCTACTGCTCTTTCTCTTGGGTTGTGTCTGGTCCATTGTCCCAGGATCCAGCACTTGTTCAGTATTGCACTTTTTGGCCTGTGACCTAGTCACAGCAAGGACATGTGCATCTATTCACAGCGTTTCTGCATGGGTCCTATACTCCACTTCAGCCCACACTGAAGTTTCAAGGTCATTTCCCAACAGACACTCTACAGGAACTTTCTTGATGCCAGTTACCCCTCTCCAGGAGAAGTTAACAATTGCCACACTATGGGAGGTAGTGGCATTGCTAGCGTTGGTCACTAGGTAATTCTCACCTAGCATGATCTGTCCAGGGTCCACAAAGGCAGGTGTCACCATTGTGACACTAGCACCTGTGTCCCTGTAGGCCTGAACCATTCTCTGGTTGATCAAAGGAGTCTGTCTGTACTTGCCCAGGTTACTGGGACCCACAGTAGAGGACACAGCTATGTCCCTATCACAGATCAGAACAGCCTGAGTGGGTATTCTGACTAGGCCAGAATCCACTTCAGTTCCCAGGGTTAACCCAATTACACCCTTTTGCTGGGAACCACCACTTACAGCTGGACTAGGGGGTACAGTTGCCTTAGGGGCAATGGTGGTTGGGGGCTTGTACTTTTTGGTGCACTCACTAAACCAATGGGAATTGGACTTACAATAGTTACACCAAGGTTTCTTTTGGCCATCTTTCTTTTTATCCTTTTTGGGACCACCCTCCCCCTGAGCCTTTTGGGGGCCTGGTGAAGACTTCTGGTCTTTTGATTTCTGCTCATTACCCTTCTGGTCTGCCTTTTTCTGTTCACCGCCCTGGTTCTGGTTTTTCTGCTTAACTCTAGTCCTGACCCACCTATCTGCCTTCTTTCCCAATTCCTGGGGAGAAGTTAGGTCAGAGTCAATCAAGTGTTGATGCAGCAGCTGGTTTTGACAGTTGTTAAGGATTTGTTCTCTCATGATCAAATTATACAATCCTGTATAGTCCTTAACCTTACTACCCAATAACCAGCCTTCCAAAGCCTTAGTGGCACAATCTACAAAGTCAGTCCAGTCCTGAGTCTATGTCTTCTGGGTATCCCTGAACAACAACCTGTATTGTTCAGTGGTTAGGCCAAACCCATCAATCAGAGCACTCTTCAAGACAGTGTAATTGTCAGCATCCTCATCACTAACTGTGAGGAGCTTGTCTCTACCTTTCTCAGAGAAGGAGAGCCACAAGATAGCTGCCCACTGACTTTGGGGTACGTGCTGTACTTTGCACGCCCTCTCCAACGCAGTTATCCATTTGTGGATGTCATCCCCACACTTGTAGGGAGGGACAATCTTGCTCAGGTTTCTATTATCATAGGCCCTGTCTCTATCCTTAGGGATATTGCTGCCACTAGTGGGTCCTAGCCCACTTAACTTTTGCTCTCTGGCCAGAGCAAGTCTCTCTTTGGCAAGGGCAATCCTCAGATTGACTTCCCTCATTCTGGCCTGATGCTTTTTTCTCTGTGGAGAAGTCATTCCCCTGTGAGAAGAGGCATTGGAGCTATTAGAGACATGGGAGTGGATATATTCCCTTGAAGGGGATCTTCCTCTCCTGCTTCTCTGGTTAAGTCCACTTGAGGGTCTGAATAGGGGGACCCCAGTCAGACTCCCATATAGGCTTAAGTTAGCCTGGCTAAGTCTCCTAACTTGGACCTGGCTGTCTACCTCATCTTCAGAAGTCCCTGCTGACTCTTCTTGATCAGTATTGTGAGGGAGTCTTCTGTGGAGGGTAGACCCTCATTGGTACCTAAGGCACCATCCTGGGAGGCTCTCTGAGCATCATACTCTTCTAAGATCTCCACTAGATAAATGAGGGTAGGGTTTGAACCCTGTTTTAACTTTCTGGAGGTACACAATTGTCTCATCTCCTGAAAAGTTAGGGTATCATATCTAGAGGGTATCTTTCTAGGATACCCCCCTCCTGAGAGAGAATCAACTTGATCTCCTCTCAGAGACATGATCTAGTGAGGGTGTGGTGTGTGCACCTACCTACACTAGTTGTATCTACTAAAACCTCTCTAGTAGTTGTAGTCAGGGTGTGCTCGGCCCTTCAACCTACAAAAGCTAAGTTCAGTAGAACTTAAGTATTTAAAAGCTATGTTATATGTACCTTACAAATATCCTTGTGATCTTTCAATTTGATATCTCAAGATTGCAATGGTATCACAACAGCAAGCTCAGATCCCAACCGCTGCTCACCAATGTGGGAAGTTGGCCTGATATATGATGTCACTAGTTCTAGTATATACCTTGTATCAGTCCAAACAACCCTTATGGTGATTGGTTGTAAAGTCAACCTTATAGACCAGCTATCCTAGCGGTAGCATGGACAAGAGCAGTCTTAGGCTAAACTATGTATGGTATGTGAAGCCAGCTGTTATACCATTTGCAACCCCTTGAATACCAAATGAAAGGACACCACAACAGATATATTATAAAAATAGAATGTATTTATTCAAGTCAAAATACCCTCAGCACTCTTTATGAGATTCGAGGTAAGTACAACACAGTCTTATTTAAGCATACATAATTCACACAGGTAAGTAATACAGTTAGGCCCTAGGGGCCACGCAAACCATATACTAAGTAAGTGGTATAAGGACCACTGTCACGGAAATAGGATAGGCCTAGGCCTAGGGAATCGCTGGGGCTACGCTATACTACCCAAGGTTAGGAAGTGGGAAGCCCACGGGATTCAGGTGCAGAGTGGAAACACTCACGCGTAATGCGTATAATCAATAGAAATAGTACAGTTTAGAATTAAGCAGTTTTAGGACACTTCTGGTATAGCTAGAAAGTCGAGACTCGGAAACTAGACCCTAGGATAGTCAATACCCTAGTGAGCACCGGAGAACCCAAGTTACCTAGCCCAGGGGCTGCGGGTGCATAGGTGTGAACTTGCGTCGGGTTTCGTTGTGGACTTCTATGGATGCCTGAAGGAAAGATGCTGACAGGCAGTCAGTACAGAGTGTCCAGTGGATCCCAAGGCCGGGATCAAGAAGGAAGGATACCTGCAAGCAGAAGGGACAGAGTCTGGGTCACTAGCCAGTGACCACGTGGAACCAGGAAGGAACCAGGCGATGTCGGGAGATTGCAGGCGAAGAGGTGAAGCTTGTCGCAGCAGCCACGGGTACCAGGAGACGTCGAGGACGACCAGGACCAGGAGGCGAGCTGTCCCACGAAGGCTCTTGCTGTCAGCGGCGTCGAAGTCGAACTAGGACTCACCAAGCCTTGGCAAGCGGAACCCACGAAGAATGGAGGACTTGCTTCTGGTGCAGACCAGGAAGGTCTGGGGTGCTTCTCTTTTGCAGAGGAGTGGGAGCCAGTCTGGAGGAGCCAAACCAGCAGTGGCAAATCAAAGGTGTGTCGTCTTAAAGGCCGCTAGCCAACGGGCAAGCAACCGGACAGACGCGGCAAGCAGGAAAATGCAGAAGGGCCCCACGCAGGACTAGTGGAGTGTGGGGGGCTGATCTTCGGTGCAGATGATGCTTGGGGTTGGGGCTTCTCAATCCCCGGTGCACAACTTCGAGGGTGCCTCAGAAGCTGCGCTGGAAGATACTCGCCACTTTTCCCAGGTAGCCGGTCCCACGTCTCTCATCGCGTTCACGGATCTCAGCTCGGCTGTGGATGTGGATCAGGGTCGGAGAAGTCTGGAAGTCAAGGCTCTGGTCAGGCTCTGCAGTCGGTCCCTCGTAGAACTTCAGCAAAGCAAAGGGTAAGTCTCTTGATGGTGCATGTTTGCACAGGGTAGCCACTCCTTGGCCAAAAGGGAGATTCTTCAGTCTTCTTCTTTCGTCGAGTGTCGAAGGTCCAGAGTTTCTGTTCAAGTTGCAGGTACAGGATAATCTAATCTCCTGGGGCCCAGCTACCACACTTAAACTAATCTGGGGGGCTGGGTTGCCTGCTAGGTCACGCCTTATGGGTGGGACCTGGGAGGGGGGTGGTTACACCCCCTTCCCTTTGTCCAGTTTCGCGCCAGGACTGGGGCTGGAGTGCCCCAGCACCGGTTTGAACTGGACTATGCATGGGACACCTTGTGTGCCCCAGGCATGTCTCATTCCTTTCAGCCCTTCCTGCCCCAATACACTAAAGTCTGTCTGGGGAGGTGCTAGCACCTCCCCAAGCAGGAAACCTATTGTCCAAGCCTCCCTTGCCGGGATCACTCCCAGCAGCAGGAGGTCAGTCTCGTGTCTGTGGCAGCAGCATCCATTTTGTGATGCTGAGGCTTTGGTTAGAGTTAAACAGCAAAGTAGGATTTTAACATGTCTCTCCCTCTAGAAGGGAGGAATAATATCCTTATCACCAGAAATGGTATGGGGATATTATTCCAAAGTGTTAGACACCTTACACGACATGTTTTAATAAAGCCAAACCATAGTTACCATAACCGTTTAAGATTATAAGGCACTTTAAGAGTATATGGTAGGCTATATCATAGAACAGCTATAAGGACATGGTTCCGAAAGCTGCAGACAGGCTCAGCTCATGCTAGAGCACCATCTCACATGTTACCAAGCACTCTGCCTCCAGGATTGTTAAGGCCTGCCATAGGAGTGGCTGATAGGTACACATGTGTCTATATATAAGGTAGGTATAGGAATACTACACCTAAGCAAGGGGTGATTACACGACCTTGCCCCAGCTGAGTGATCAGCCAGTTGTGTCTGTTTGGGAGGCCAGACCAGGGGTGGCATAATACATGCTGCAGCCCCTGGGAGGCCTAGGGTACACAGGGGTGGGGAATTCCTATCTCCCGACGCCCGAGACATCTAGATTTCTTACAAGGGCAAGAGGTTTTAATTTCTAACTTGTCCAAAGGACAAGTAGACAGGCTTATGGTAATCTGATACACAGCAGTTTAACCCTCTGGGTCACAGCCAGTTAATAAGGAGCTCTGAGCAGTTCATTGGCAGTGAAAAGGTCAATTCAAAAGCTGGGGCCTGCACTTTAATTTCACCAGAGCAGAACAACAACTTGATTGAGCTGAGCTCAAAGGTGCAGCTCCATATAAAACATTGACAGCACTGTCAGGTAAGAGTCATTTTGCTTTCTCCCTGAGGCTTCCAGGCCCTCCTCTGGCCCTTTCCTTTTCTTCGAGCATAAGATGCAGCTCCAGAACACTCGCTTCACTGGAATGTAAGAGGCTGGGCCTCTTGGCTCATGCTCTGACTTTAACCTTGTGACCCCCTGCCTTTTATTCTGTGCTTCACCCTTCGGCCTCAAATCGGCCCCAAGATCTCTCCTGCCCTCGCCTCCGGGGGCCTACAGTAAAGCCCATGCTTTCTCTTCTCTTGCAGCCCCTGCACAACCCTCCTTTGCACTTTGCCTTTCCTGTGCACCTTATGTTTCACCCAGTGCCTGCACTTGCTAACCCCGCTCCTCTTGGCCTCTCATATCTTACCTCATCCAGGGCTTACATTAAAGCTCATTAGTTTACCCATGGGGAATTCATGCAATCCTCAGGCGCACCCTAATTTCTCTCCTTGCACTGGGCCTCTCCTCTCACTTTGTGCTTGCACCAGGGGCATCTGAACACGCCACTTTAGCTAACAGCAGCTGTGGAGTTCTTGATGGGCCTCTTCTTTCTGCAGTTCCAGACAAAGGTTCATAATTTACTTGAAAGGGTTGATGGATATATACATGGATGGATATAAGGATGGATGAGCGAAAGGATGGATGGATGAGCGAAAGGATGGATGGATGAGCGGATGGATGGATGAGCGAAAGGATGGATGGATGAGCGAAAGGATGGATGGATGAGCGAAAGGATGGATGGATGAGTGCAAGGGTGAATGGATGGATGTGGTGAAAGTGGATAAATGTGTGTGGATGGATGAGTGAAAGGGTGAATGGATGGGGTGAAAGTGGATGGATGAGTGAAAGGATGGATGGTTGAATGAAAGGGTGTATTAATGGATGAGAGAGAGTGAGTGAAAGGATGGATGGTTGAATGAAAGGGTGGATTAATGGATGAGAGAGAGTGAGTGAAAGGATGTGTGGAAATATGGATTTTTCTGGTCAGTTATGTCCCCTATCTTGGACCCCAACGGTTCTATGTGCATGTCACAAGTACATGTATGTTTCCTCCAGTTCCAGTTATGAAGACGCAAATACATGTGCGTCCACCGTCAACATGTCCTCTGTCAGATCCGCCATGACTAGGCCGGATATTCCATTCCTAAATATGAAAGGCCACCGGCTTTATATGGTTCACTTATGCCATTTTACAGTCCAGGCAAGTAGGCCCTGATTCTGTCATCAAACTCCTCTTGCCTTCTGCCTCTGAAACCTCGAGTCTGAGCCTGCATCTGTGACCATGAACTTTGTTTCATTCTCTGCGCGGCTCACGAAGCCTGACATCAGCCTATTCTCTGCCAAGAACTGTATTTCACCTTCGAATTATCTGCTTCCCCCTCAGCCGATGCATTCCTGCCTAGTAGTTTAAGTAAACATTCTTCCAGTTACCAAGCAAAAGGCCCGACTTCTCTGTCCTCATACAAGTAATTCATAGCCCTGTTACTATGGAATATTCCTACCCCCTCGCATTCAGTGTAGACACTTAGACGCTTGTACACGCACGCACAGTCAGTATTGAATAGATTCTGTCCGAGAGTCCTTCTTTTGTGGATAACATAGTTCTTTAAACATAGGATGTTAGATATGATTTGGGATTAGGTTGACTTGACCCCCCAGACTTCTTGTCTCCACATGTAGAGCTAAATGTCAAGTCCCCTTCACCCCCTAGTTACACGTCAATTACACGTCATGCTGCTGCGCGCGCAACTATGCCAAGTATAATCTTATAGATCCACCTATATATGACATCATAACCAATTATGTTCCTTTTTACTCCTTATTACACCCATTTTTGGTTATGCAGATAAATCGTCATTTTCCTTATCAATTGTTACGCCTACTGCATTCGCTTCATTGTAATGTATGTACTATAAAAGTTACTTCTTGTCAATAATGTATGTACTTCACTTCCTGAACCTCCGTGGTGATGGAACTTGGAGCAACCGATTATAATCGATCATTGGAATAAAGCCCATTCCGAACCTCTAATACCACGGATTCTGCCTCTCATTTTACTGAGCTATTTTATTATGTTTCTGTATCAAATTAAGTCCAGATAAAGGAATTTTATTTACCACATGATGGTGCCCGAATAGGGACACTTTCTCATCTCACGCGCCGGCGGTGAGTTGCAGGCCCGGTCTCCTGCCACAGCTGGACGGACAATTACGCGTACCAGCAGGATTTCCTGTATCTCCCTCCGGTCAAGCGGGGGCGACTGAGACTGCGATCAACACCCAGACGAGGCGGTGAGAAGTGCGAAGTATCCCGACCAGAGCCTAGCTGAGAGAGCAAGATCCGAGGTATACAGAGACCCACCAGTTCAAAGTCAAGCCCAGTTTCCGACGAGTCGAGTCGAGTCCAGTCCGGTTCAAGTTCAAGTTACCGAGGCCTTCCGTTTCCGAAGCTACCCGGTGAGTACCATTACTGGGGAGGCATTTCTGACGTGCACATAGGTTGTGCCGGTCAAGACGGGTTTGGGTACACAAATCCGGTCTGCACTGTTTTAGCAGTGTATTTGTACTGTTTAGCAGTATATCAAGTATTCCGAAGTATCTAGTTATTGTCAAGAATTAAGCTTGGTGATTAGTTATGCAGACGATCATCATTGTTGTTTCAGTTAAAGGTTTAATGTTTAATGTGTTTAAAAACGTCCTGCATACTGTGGTATGAATGGTTGTTCATTATTGTGCTTTTGTATTAAGTGTGTTCAAGATTAAGTATCGGATCAGTTGTCAATATGCCGCTCTTTTCGAAATTAAGACAGATCACTACTAGAAAAGGGGTTCTCGAAGAAGCCGTCCCTATTCCTCCTAGGGACACTCCAGGGCACTTCATGTATCACAAACATGGCTTAGACGCTATATTATTTCTTGATTTATGGGTAGACTACACCAAGGGATTACCAGAAAGTCAGAGGTGGCCCGCAGCGGGAACCTGGGATGCAGAGTGCATCATGAAAGTCGAGGAAGAGTTATGGAAAAGGAAAGTCAGACAGTCACAGAAAGACGCCGTCGAGTTATGGCGTAAAGAATCTCATAGACGTACAGAAAAAGCACGTAGACAGGAAGAGAAGAGTAAAGAAAGTTCAAACAAAGTTCGAGAAAATCTATTAATTGAGGAAGGTATCCGAGTGAAATCAGAACAAGTAGATAGGCAAAGAAATGCCCTTATGAATGGTATGTACCCCCTTCTAGCCGAAGGATTACCTAAGGCTACTCCAGAGATACCGAAAGACTTGCCACCTCCATTATTCCCAATTAAGGTACACCCTAAGGGGCATCCTAGAACCGCAGAAGATGTTTTTCTTTCCTCATATTTAGATGACGCAGCTCCCGAGTATGCTAATTCCGCCCCACATAGACCGCATACCAGGGAGGTCCCACGCCAAGATCCAGCACCCGTATCCCTACAGCAACAAATCGAGTCACAAGTTCCGGCAAGCACATCTGTTTCTGTATCTGTTCCTACAGCTACTTCTATAGCTGTGTCCACACCTATAGTTGCTGTGTCACGTTCGACGAATCCTTTCACACCCGACGCCCCAGATGGGGCCACGGGAGGTGCTACCAATATTTTTTCTACGCCACCCAGAATAAATAAACTTACTTTTCAAGACTCAGCACATTCACGTACACCCAAACTCATAAGTGCCCGTACGCTTAAGGAACTTCTTATAGATTGTAGATATGACCCGGTGCCCGGTAAAGAGGACGAAATGACCCTGGCATCATTGCGTATCAGACGAGCCGCAGTGTATTTAGGGAAGTTACCAGGAATGACTGCGCATCTAGATAAAATATATCATTTTGTCCAAACAGGGCGAGATCCAGAATGTATTAACAGAGCTATGGAATACCAGAAAGTAGAGATACAGGGGGAACTGTTACGTTTCCTCAAACTGTGTGATCAGAAATCAAGACCGACCGGGGGTAGGCCCGGAAGCAATGCAAATTCTTACAAGATGGAGCCAGAATATATCAGAAGGGAGACATGATAAGCAAAATTGTATAATAGCCATGTGCCGAAAGATCCGTAAAGAAATAGAACGCCTACACGAAGAGAGATTAGAGGCAGACGAGTTCGAACAAAGCGAGGAAGAAGGGTCAGGACTGCCCGCGGGACAGTCGGACACCATAGCCTATGTAGGTAGAGGAAGATCTTGTAATAGGAATCAGACTAGATGTCATACTGACTCAATACGTCCGATATGTCCAGATAATAACAGGAATTTCCAAATACCTATAATTAATATAAGGTCTAACGAGCATTCGTTCCAAACCGCCGACAAACTACTCCGAGAACGAAGGGGTTATCATTTTCTCGATTCTATGGATGAACAAGATTTAGCCAGGGCGGCTGTCCATTGGGTGGACAGTCCCGGAAAATACAGTGATGATACAGTAGTACGCACATTTTTGAATCTCACCCCAGATGAACAGAGGTTAGCTGGGATTTATATGATTCAACAACTCATTATACTATATCGGAGTCAGCATTCGGACCCTGGTCCCTTACCTGACATACTGACTGAATTGCTTATGAATAAATGGAGAGGTGCAGGTACTAAATTAATTAAAGAAATTCTAGAATCAAGAAAGCAGTATATTCTTTTTGTATGCTCAGAGCATGTTTCATTGCCCGTCAAGGAAAGAACCACGTATCACATGGATAGACAGAATCCCTTGCGAGAAGTGCACCCAATAAAAGGCGAGGACAACGAGTTTAGGCGCGTATTTGTATATACGCCCATATCAAAAATAGAATTGTTACAAATGAAGAAAGTGGTACCCAGTCATGACAAAGATCCAGCGGGTTTTCACCGAGAAATTAAAGACATGTTACTCATGGGAGAGTATACCTATCCCGACATTATGACAATATTAAAGGTATTGATGCCTGCTGGCATTTATGAGAAACTCAAGGAAAAAGAGTGGGAGGTAGGAGACCAAAAGATAGAATGGTCAGTGTTAGAAGCGGAAGAAAAGGCCCGAACTGCAGGAGCAGGACTTGGGGATAAAACTAAAGCATTACCAGGTTTATTAGTACAGGTACTGCCACGTTTATTGACTACGAAAAAGGAAGATTGGGGTACAATTTCAGCCTGTAAACAGAAGCAAGATGAAGACACTAGTGATTACTATGCCCGATTCGAAAAATGTTTTGGTATAAATAGTGGCATAAAAGCAAGTAGCGAATCATACCCACATCTGTTTGTGACAAAATTAGTGGAAAATGCCCTCCCCCAGTAAAGAATAGAGTATTAAAATTCGAGAGTACCTGGCAAGGTAACACTCCATCACAAATGTTACAAATGTTACAGTACCATCACAATAGAATTAGAGAGGAACAAGAACATGAACACAGACGCATGAAAGACACGAAAATGAAAATGCTAGTTTCCCAGACAGTCCCAGCTGAAGGACATAAAAAGGGTATGACACATTCCGATTCAGCAGGACCTGTAAAAGGGACATGCAATTATTGTAAAAAGCCAGGTCATTACGTACACGACTGTCCAGTTTTAAAACATAATATCGCCATAGGTAAAACACAAGAAAGATCACGGCCACTCAGACAAGATCAGAATGAACAAGGAGCTCTGCAGCATGCCCAGGCCATGCCAGCCGCACAACAGCCAATACAGTTTGTGCCAGCTGCACCACCGTTGCCTGTTGCTGCCACACAGACAACAACTCGACAAATGTATCAGACCGCACAGTATGAATATCCTGAGTATCAGCGTTACGCATGAACTAGCCTAGAGAGGGAAGTTGACTTACCCCTTATCGAGATTCCTGTAGATCAAGAAGGACCTTATGTACATAGTGAATTATTAGGCCAAGATAGAAAATTTTTACTCGATACAGGGGCAAGTCGAACAACTATAAAACGTAGTGAAGTTCCAGGGGCACCCCTCTCAGGCTCTCAGAATATTTCCCTTGGTTTTTCAGGAAAACCTATTGTTAATGAAGTATCACAGCCTCTTCCACTTACGATAGGACCTCTGACCCGAACTACAGATTTATTGCTTACTAAATCATGTCCAGAAAACTTGTTAGGAATAAAGACCCTGAAAGCTCTAGGAGCCATAATATGTTGTTCTCCGGAAGGAGTAAGGTTGTTTTTACGTGATTTTAAAGGTCACTATGTGTCTAGAGACATGGATCCCCGACTGCAGACTTTACCTACACATCTATGGGCACAAGGCCCTACTGATGTTGGTTGCATGAATATTACACCATATCGAGTCACACTAAAGGCAGGAGTGGTGCTACCACGAATGCGGCAATACAAGTTACCACCAGATGCTGTAGTGGCTTTACTACAAATCATTGACGAGCTTATTGCCCAAGGAGTAGTTGTAGAAACAGACTCCAATGTATGTAATTCACCGATAATTCCGATTCTTAAACGAACAGATCCTACGGCCCCGCCAGTATATCGATTGGTTATTGATCTGCGCGAGTTAAACAAATGCATTGTGCCACAATTTCCTGTGGTCCCAGATATCTCGTCATTACTGACAGCTATTGATTCCGAAGCAACATTCTTTACTGTAATTGATCTCAAGAATGCCTTTTTCAGCGTCCCAATAGATCCGGAAAGCCAATATTTGTTTGGATTTAGTTTAAATGGGCGTAGCTTTAAATTCTCACGCGCACCTCAAGGATTTACAGAAAGCCCCAGCATCTATAGCCAAGCACTGAAACGAGAACTTGACAGTATCCACATGCCAGTTAACACTGCCTTGCTTCAATATGTCGATGATCTGCTGATCACCGCGAGAAGCGAACCCGAATGTGAGAAAGCATCACTGACAGTTTTACAATTTCTAGCCGAAAAGGGGCACAAGGTGTCCCCTTCTAAGCTGCAATTCTGTGTCCAGCGAGTTGTTTATCTTGGACACTCGCTGTCCAAGGAGGGAAGGCAGCTTACACCGGACCGCATTCAGTTAATAGCTAACATGTCAATACCCAAGACACAAAAGGAGGTACGAGCTTTCATAGGCCTCACTTCATATTGTAGGCAGTGGATCCCTCAGTATGCATTTCTAGCAAAACCACTCATTCAGTTGACCACACAGGAGGCAGCCACATCGACTGTTCTCCCTTGGACTCAGGAACATACACAAGCTTTTGAAAGCCTAAAGAAAGCTTTATGTCAAGCACCTGTTTTAGCAACGCCATGTTACAGAAAACAGTTTACACTCTTTGTTACAGAACGCGAAGGTACTGCCTTGTCAGTACTAACACAGGAACAAGCAGGAGCACACAAACCATGTGCTTATTTTTCTAGTACACTAGATCCCGTAGCTCAGGCTTTGCCTACATGCCTGAAATCAGTAGCAGCGACAGCTTTAGCAATCAGACAAAGCGATGCCATAGTGTTAGGACATCCATTGACAGTTCAAGTACCACACGCAGTAGAGGTTCTTGTAAATAGAACGCAAACACAACACTTGACTATAGCGCGACTTACAGGGTACGAACTTACATTGTTTCAGCCACATATAGAAATCAGACGCTGTAACACATTGAATCCTGCCACACTTTTGCCAGTAACCGGAACAGACCCACTAGCTCATGACTGTATTGAAGTTATTACAATAACGACAAAACCCAGACAAGACTTAACCGATGTCCCATTGTCAGATCCAGACCTGACATTGTATGTAGATGGTTCATGTATGAGAACAAGTACAGGAGAGTTAGTGGCTGCTTACGCAGTCACCACAGATACTGAAGTCATTGAAACTAACCGTATAAATACTTTGTCAGCTCAAGCCGCAGAGCTCATCGCTCTGACACAAGCCTGTATTCAAGCCACGAATAAAAAAGTCAACATATACACTGATTCACGTTATGCATTCGGAGTTGTACATGACTTCGGCGTGCTGTGGCAAGAGAGAGGTTATTTAACTTCCCACGGTGCCCACATTCAGCACGGACCCCTCATTCATGCCTTATTAGATGCAATACATCTACCCACTGCAATATCAATTATGAAATGTAAGGCTCATACGAAGGTTACTGATATCACCTCCCAAGGCAATGATCTAGCCGACAGAACAGCTAAACAGACTGCTCAAACTCAAACCCCGACATGACAAAGACAATAGTCCCGACACCGACACATTGTATGACAGTTAAAGATCCTACTCTTGACGTAATTGACATACAGACACATGCTACACCAGACGAAATAAAGAAATGGACTGAATTAGGAGGGATTCAAACGGACCAAGGATGGATGATGAAGGAAAAGTCTGTATGGTTCCTTCCTGATTCAATGGTCCAAGTTATAATTAACACTATACATAGTCCAGCACATCTAGGAGAAAAAGCTATGCTAGACAGCATTCAACACATTTGGTTCAATAAACATTTACGAGCAGCAGCTAAACAAAAAGTCCGTACCTGTATGATCTGTTGTCAGTTTAACCCAGGAAAAAGCGTTCCTGTAGAACAGGGTGGATTTCATCCTCCTAATCACCCTTTTGAAGCCCTCCAGATGGACTATATCCAGATGGAACGATGTCGAGGATTCAAATATGTTCTTGTAGTTGTCTGCGCTCTGTCCCGTTGGACAGAGGCATACCCGGTTTCAGATTACACTGCCCCGACTACTGCCAAACAGTTGGTTCGAGAATTCTTCCCACGATACGGTTTACCACGTGTTGTCTACTCAGATAACGGCCAGCCGTTCTCATCCGAATTAATGAAACACGTTTCACTTCTGTTAGGATATCAGTGGAAATTCCACTGTGTCCGACACCCCGAGGCAGCAGGTCTCGTAGAAAGACATAACCAGATACTGAAAATCAGATTGTCCAAAATATGCAGAGAGAAAGGTGTCGACTGGATAGTAGCGTTACCAGTTGCACTCTTTTACATGAGAATGGTAGCACACTCTCGAACAGGGCTATCCCCGTATGAGGTGATCTTCGGCAGACCACCAAATATGTGGGGGACGCCTATACCACGCAAAATAACTGATGTTGACTGTAATATGCTGACAGATTACTTGGCTTCCTTGATGTCTGCACTACAATCTTGTCGTTCACAGGTAGCTGCAGCCTTTCCCGACAACACTGAGGTGAAACCCCATGACGTAGTTCCGGGTGATCTCGTCTTTGTGAGGAATTTCGACCGAAAGACTCAGCTGGAGCCCAGGTGGAAATCACCCAAGTTGGTCCTGCTGACCACAAGGACAGCCGTGAAGATCGAGGGCCGCAAGGGCTGGATTCATTCAAGTCATATCAAGAAATTTCATGGACTATCCTCGGATATAGACATTGTGCCCTGCACTCCCTCACAGACTGATTCAAAACTTCCTTTGGTTGAAAAGACTGAAACCGAACTCTATAAAGTAAAATTGAGGCCTAGAACGTCAGACAATTTGATTGTTTAAGTCCTCTCCAAGGTGAAGCGGTTGAATTTGTCTCTGACATGTATCCTCTAGACCTGAATCATGGACAGTCGCGAAAAATGATGAAACGACAGGCGTATTGTAAATCACTGCGTAGCCACTGCATAGTGACGTTATTAATTTTGTTTTTCTTGAGTCTTTTAATAATTACTGCAAGTATATTGTTGCACATATATTACCCTATTTCTAGACATGTTTATAATGTTACTGCTGAACATTCTTTTAGTGACTTACCTCCGCATGAATTGTCTTATAGACTTGCGCTGCGCAATAACACTTTCATTAGTATGTTACATCATTCCCATCAGACTAGTAATGCTACTAATTGCTGGGTGTGTGGCCGACTCCCTCCCTATCAGAATTATGAAGGAGTCCTGCCGTTCTTTCCACACCCATTTACACATAATGGCTCCTGTGGAGCATGGTTTAGTTTAATCAATTCCATAGACTCAGACACAGCAGTTTACCAAGATCATTGGGTATGGGGAAACCTGAACCTAGTTTTACTCAAGGTCTGCTACCCTGACAAGGAGGGTCGCCCCAAAAGAACAGGAACTGATCTAGAAAATGAAGTATATGGATTAGGTAATTTTACACCTAATCTCATGATTCTAAATGTCGTATCCGAAGTTGAACTAGTCTTACCCACCATGTCAGTATTCCCAGCGAAGGGTGAATTGTGTGTAAGAAAGGTTGGTTCCATACATATGGGCCATAGTAAATGCACTACTATAGTAGAATTCAGTGATCAAGGCAAATCTTCATTTAGAGCTTATCGCCACTCCTACTTCATATGTGGTCAGACCGCATATATGCGTCTACCTCTAGACTGGGATGGTACCTGCTACATTGCATTCCTTTTGCCACCTGTTTTCCTAGCTCCTCCTGATTATTACAGAAATATTCATTTAGTACACAACAGAGAGCGGAGAGATCTCCCCATTGTCGATTACACTGAGACGGCATGGGACAAGTATGTAGATTTTAATAAAGGCATCTTTCCCTATATAGGTACTGTTACTAATAGTAAGCTGATACGTAGATTAACCAGAACCTTTGAAGCAGTAGTGAATGAGACTATTTCCGCCTTAGGCAATTTAACGGAAGAGCAGTCTGCTATGCGGATTGTTGTGCTTCAAAATCGTCTTGTCCTTGACGTCATCCTGGCTGATAGGGGCGGAGCTTGTAGGATCATCGGATCAAGCTGCTGCGTATTCATACCAGAAAATTCGCCATCTGTATATAAAGCCATTACTCGCCTTCATAAGATTGTAAACCAGATACACCAGAACCCAGGCACTTGGACTTGGTCCAGTTGGTTTTGGAATGTGATATCAGCCTGGGGATGGAGAGTTTTATCCTTCCTAGGTATTGGCCTTCTCATACTATTCAGTTGCTGTCTATGTCTACAATGTGGACCAGCGATTTGTGGTCTGTGTGCCACATCGTGTATTCCACCACCAAGATTTCATTCGTCACGGAAGAAGAAAGAAGAACAAATGATGCTATATGAACAGATCAATGGATTGATGAAGATTGATATCTCTTGAAGGGCAAGTAGGGGACAAGGAGGGAATGTGGAAATATGGATTTTTCTGGTCAGTTATGTCCCCTATCTTGGACCCCAACGGTTCTATGTGCATGTCACAAGTACATGTATGTTTCCTCCAGTTCCAGTTATGAAGACGCAAATACATGTGCGTCCACCGTCAACATGTCCTCTGTCAGATCCGCCATGACTAGGCCGGATATTCCATTCCTAAATATGAAAGGCCACCGGCTTTATATGGTTCACTTATGCCATTTTACAGTCCAGGCAAGTAGGCCCTGATTCTGTCATCAAACTCCTCTTGCCTTCTGCCTCTGAAACCTCGAGTCTGAGCCTGCATCTGTGACCATGAACTTTGTTTCATTCTCTGCGCGGCTCACGAAGCCTGACATCAGCCTATTCTCTGCCAAGAACTGTATTTCACCTTCGAATTATCTGCTTCCCCCTCAGCCGATGCATTCCTGCCTAGTAGTTTAAGTAAACATTCTTCCAGTTACCAAGCAAAAGGCCCGACTTCTCTGTCCTCATACAAGTAATTCATAGCCCTGTTACTATGGAATATTCCTACCCCCTCGCATTCAGTGTAGACACTTAGACGCTTGTACACGCACGCACAGTCAGTATTGAATAGATTCTGTCCGAGAGTCCTTCTTTTGTGGATAACATAGTTCTTTAAACATAGGATGTTAGATATGATTTGGGATTAGGTTGACTTGACCCCCCAGACTTCTTGTCTCCACATGTAGAGCTAAATGTCAAGTCCCCTTCACCCCCTAGTTACACGTCAATTACACGTCATGCTGTTGCGCGCGCAACTATGCCAAGTATAATCTTATAGATCCACCTATATATGACATCATAACCAATTATGTTCCTTTTTACTCCTTATTACACCCATTTTTGGTTATGCAGATAAATCGTCATTTTCCTTATCAATTGTTACGCCTACTGCATTCGCTTCATTGTAATGTATGTACTATAAAAGTTACTTCTTGTCAATAATGTATGTACTTCACTTCCTGAACCTCCGTGGTGATGGAACTTGGAGCAACCGATTATAATCGATCATTGGAATAAAGCCCATTCCGAACCTCTAATACCACGGATTCTGCCTCTCATTTTACTGAGCTATTTTATTATGTTTCTGTATCAAATTAAGTCCAGGTAAAGGAATTTTATTTACCACAGATGGATGGTTGAATGAAAGGGTGGATTAATGGATGAGAGAGTGAGTGAAAGGGTGAATGGATGGGGTGAAAGTGGATGGATGAAAGGATGGATGGCTGGGTGGATGTGAAGATTGACTGATGGGTGGGTGGAAGGATGTGAAGATTGATGGCTGGGTGGAAGGATGTGAAGATTGATGGGTGGGTGGGTGGATGGATGGATGGATGAGTCAAACGGTGGATGGATGGATTTGAGTGAAAGGGTGGATGGATTTGAGTGAAAGATGGAAGAGCAAAAGGATGGATGGATGAATGAAGGGATGAGTAAAAGGGTGGATGGATTTGAGTGAAATGGAGGATGATGGGGTGAAAGACGGAAGAGCAAAAGGATGAATGGTGGGATGAGTGAAAGGGTGGATGGATTTGAGTGGGATGGAGGAGTGAAAGATGGAAGAGCACAAGGATGGCCGGATGGAGGGATGAGTGAAAGAGTGGATGGATATGAGTGAAAAGGTGGATGGAGGGGGTGAAAGTGGATGAATGGATGAGCGAAAGGATGGATGGATGAGTGGAAGGAGGGATGGATGAGTTTGAATGATAGATTTGGAGCTGGAAGGAAAGGTTTGTCCAGGGGTGTTGTGAACCACTCGCTTTAGCAGCTACAGTGGGGTGGAGCTCTTGATGAGCCTCTTCTGTCTGGAGCTCGGCAGACAAAAGCCCATAATTAATGTGTTAGGGTGAGTGAGTGAAAGGATGGATGTGAGTGAAAGAGTGGATGAGTGACAGGGATGTTGGATGGACGATGGATGTGTTGATGAAGGAAAGGGTGAAAAGATAGATGGGTTGCAGGGTAAGCGAAAAGATGGATGAATGAAAGGGTAAATTGATGGATGAGAGGAAGAATGGGTGAGCGAAAAGATGGACGATGGATGGCTATGTTTGGGGATGGATGGGTGGATTTGGATTTGGATGGGCGGATGGATGGATTGACAAGCAGAATGGTGAAAGGCTGATTAAAGAATGAATGGAAGCTAATGTAAAGGTGAAATGTTAGATGTCAGTGGGTGAATGAAAAGATAAATGTGTAGGTCTGCAGAAAAGAGGCAAAATACGGAAATCACTAGTTTTCAAATCCTTCTATACTATGAGCCTGACATAACTAGATAGGCTATTATCCGAGCTCTTCTATAATGAGTGCTGCCATTATTTGACGGTGCACATCAAGGCACCAAAGGGACAAGTGGATTTTGTACAAGACATGTAGATTTATAAAGCTACCTGTCCCATGGACAAGTAGATATTTTACTAAATTCCACACCCCTGGGTACACCTATGCCCTGGGTACCTAGGGTACACTGTACAGGGTCCAATAAGGTGATCCTTACCAATTGGGTATGTACCTAGGGTACATGGAGTCCATTTTAAAGAGAGAGCAGACAGCCTGAGACCCTGAATGGCAGGATCTCAGGCCAACTAAGTCGAAAAACCAACTAGACACTAGGCAAAAAGTTGGGGGTAACCATAGTCAGATATCCACCTTCCTACAGCTGGTCCCACGTCTCTCGTGGCCTCCACGGATCTCAGCTTTGCTGTGGATGTGGATCAGGGTCGGAGAAGTCAGGAAGTCAAGGCGCTGGTCGGGCTCTGCAGTCGGTTCCTCGTAGAACTTCGGGCAAAGCAAACGGCAGGTCGCTTGATGGTGCCTGTTTGCACAGGGTGGCCACTCCTTGGCCACAAGGGAGATTCTTCAGTCTTCTTCCGTAGTCGAATGTCGAAGGTCCAGAGTTTCTGTTCAAGTTTCAGTTATCAGGATAATCCAAAGTCCTAGGGACTCCGCTCCCACTCTTATACTAATCTGGGGGGCTGGGTTACCTGCTAGGTCCCTCCTATGGGTGGGACCAGGGAGGGGGGTGATTACACCCCTTTCCCTTTGTCCAGTTTCGCGCCAGGACTGGGGCTGGAGTGCCCCAGCACCGGTTTGAACTGGACTATGCATGGGACACTTTGTGTGCCCCAGGCAGTGTCTCGTTTAATTCATCCCTCCCTGCTCCAATAGACTAAGGCCTGTCTAGGGTGGTGCTCGCACCTCCCAAGGCAGGAAACCTATTGTCCAAGCCTCCCTCGCTGGAAGGACTCCCAGCAGCAGGAGATCAGACTTGCGTCTGTGGCAGCAGCATCCATTTTGTGACGCTGGGGCTCTGGTTAACTTTAACCGGGTAGTAGGTCTTCAACATGTCTTCTCCCTCTAGAAGGGAGGAATACTATCCTCATCGCCAGGAATGGTGTGGGGGTAGTATTCCAAAGTGTTAGACACCTTACACGACATGTTTTGATAAAGCCAAACCATAGTTACCAATCGCGAGGATTATAAGGCAGTTTAAGAGTATATGGTAGGCGATATCATAGAACAGCTATAAAGACATGGTTCCGAAAGCTGCAGATAGGCTCAGCTCATGCTAGAGCACCATCTCACATGTTACCAAGCACTCTGCCTTCAGGATTGTTAAGGCCTGCCATAGGAGTGACTGAAAGGTTACCCATGTGTCTATATATAAGGTAGGTATAGGAATACTGCACCAAAGCAAGGGGTGATTACACGACCTTGCCCCAGCTGAGTGATCAGCCAGTTGTGTCATAATGGAAGGCCAGCCAGGGGTGGCATAATACATGCTGCATCCCCTGGTAGGCCTAGGGTACACCCATGCCCTGGGTACCTAAGGTACACTGTACAGGGCCCTAAAGGGTGATCCTTACCAATTGGGTTATGTACCTAAAGTACATAGTGTGAATTTAGAGAGAGAACAGCTGGGCTGTGGGTCTGATTAGCAGGCCCACAGCCACATCCAAGTCGAAAACCAGTGAAACAAAAGCAAAAAGTGGGGGTGAACATAGAAAGCAGACCCTACTCTCCTACAACCGCCTCTCTTCCCTGGTCCTATATGCTGGGTAGCAAAGGTAGGTATTGGCACTGGTTTTGTGAAGGGAGGAGGGTTTTGAGCTGGAAGCATGTTTGTGTCGTTTCCTCTTCTAGCTGGAATAGATACTGGACTGCTGCTCTCGTGATCACTGTATTACATATGGCGAATGTCACCTGGAAGGGAAGGCCTTGATGGATAAGTGACGACTCCTTCATCTGGTGAGTCAGCATTGAGATACTGCCACTGATCTTCCATCACCTTGGAGTAATGGAATAGCCTCCGAGTTTTAGAGTTTTCTTCATCATAGAACATTTCGGGCTCATCTTCCTTTTGGAGCTTTGGTGCCATTCGTGGTTCCCGGTCAGCCGTCTTCACCTCCTTGTGGCTCTCTTCCATTGAATGATTCGACAGGATTTAAAACTCCGTAAGGGAGATGTTCAAATTGTTCTTTTTTTTGGAGGATCGCTGCCACTTCTAACTCAAGCTCCCTCTTTTTCTGCTTGAGCGCTCTCTTCAGCGTTGAGATAACTTGATGGCCTTTTCTTTGTCTGCTGGTTTCTTCATTCTCTCCCAATCTCGGTCAACTGACACCGATGGTTGTTTTGAGAAGTGCTTTCCTATGGAGTCCTTATTTTGGACTGGGGATTCTTTCCTCTTTGACTTGCCTTTGGTCAACGAGTGCTTTGGTGCCAAGATAACCTTTGAGGAATTAGAATTTTAAGGCTTCGGCTTGGTCAACCCAGTTTGATTAAGAGCTACCTGTCTGGGTTTCTCTTTCTGTGTCTGTTCCTGGTGAACCTCAATGGTTTCCACCTCAGTGTCAGAGCCTTATAATGCAACACGCTTGTTGATGTTATACTTTTGCTCACTCAACAGGTGGAGACCATTCAGTGAGGAGATGCTCTTTTCAGCACCCATGGCATAGTATGCCTGCCTCTGCTTCTTTCTGACTCAGAGTGCCTTCAGGTAGAATTCGGCGCATGCTTAGCAGCCGTCGGTGTTGTGGTCCTTCAGCAAGCCAGATTGCAAACCTGATGGTTGTCTCTCTGGGCAACTTATGGTGGCACTTGGGGCAAAATCGAAAGGGCGTGTTCTCCGACCTCCCCACCCGGCCACCCACGGGCCTCACTACTACTACTTTATTTTTCAGTACATACTGGTTATCCTCTTCTAAGCTGCATCATGTTGATTGTAGGTTGAAATCTTTAGAATTGTTTCACGACCCACTGACTTATCCTCTTTTCTTTCGACGTTGGAATAGCCCTCTGTGCAACTTCCAGCCCCAAAAGTGGAAATAAGAATCTAAAGAGAGCGACCATGCACAGAGGCTTCCAGGGTAGGAGTCAGATGTGAGGAAAGGAATGGACAAGGCACCAAATGGTATAAAGAGACGACACCAAGCAAGAGGGGGTGAGTAGAAGGGGAGAATTTCAAACCCAACCACTAGATTACAGAATAATGCACAGCATGTGAATCCAAAAGTACGAGTTACTTACCTTCGGTAACGATGTATCTGGTAGAGACTGGATCCGGAAACTTTTTGCCACAGCATCCCTGCGCGCCAGGGGCGGGGCGACATCACGGGACTATGACCAGGCGTCGTCCGGGTACGTGATGTCAGCGAGGTCAAATAAGACCCGCCCTGGCGTGCCCACTATAGTTTTCTTCGGAGAACGTTTCCGCACCACAACGCGGAACCACCAGATAAACTGTGAGAGCAAGGAAACAGTGTGCGAAGAGCAGAAAAATTGGAAAGTGACTGTGTCTAACAACACTACCAGGGTAGTGCCAACACTGCAGACCCCAGGGGCAGGGAGTGAAGCAAGAAGAACAAGCAGAAACCTGCGCAGCAAATCTGCCCACACATAGACAACCTCCCATCCCTATGCCCCGAAGGCAAGAACAGGCATAAAAGTCATGGCACATGTAGAAAGCCCACCCCCCTCATCCTGAGCAAGGAATGGGACCAGTTCCAAGACAGAGAGGGACAAGAAACCTCCAAGCCACCCCAACCTAGAGGGCAACCACCCACAAGTGACAAGGGCAAGACAAGGCCAGAGGACCCTTAATCAGAGGATAGAAATGGAAGGAAGGGAGGGTAGGGAGGACAGGGCTAGAAGCAATCCCCCCCCAAACCTGGAGCAGCCAGAGCAGCAGTGCACCGGAGCACCGGAACCCCATCCTCCAAGCCACCCGTCAAGAACAAAGAAGGCACTCATAGGAGACACAGCCCCCCCCACTGGGAGGCGAGTACCGAAGACCAACCCAAGGGTCCTCGCAGAATAGGGGAGGAAGGGCGGGCTGTGAAGGAATATGCGGCTAGAATAGTCTCTACCAGATACATCGTTACCGAAGGTAAGTAACTCGTACATCTGATAAAGATTACTAGCCGCAGATTCCATCACGTAGAATAGATACCCTAGCAATACCCCCTGGGAAGCAGGGTCTGCGAAAGGACCCCACCAGCCAATGCAGAACAGAGGGCCCACAGGGGACCAGATCGGAGGACCAGGGAGAACCTCACCCATGTCAGGCCAGGGGAACCCCACAAGCAGGACCCCACTGACCCCAAGGGGATGTAGGATAGAAAGAAGGCTGAAGAGGCTCACAAACTCTCAGCAGTGGAACGAAGGGCAAGGACTGAGACGCCGAAGCACCCCACTCCCCCACAAGGGAACATAGCTTCCGCCCCATGCCAAGACAGGAAAGCAGAAGAAAAAGAAGTAGAAGCCCAGAGGACCCAATGAAACTAGGGAAAAGAAGGCAAACCCACTCCAGATGGAGAGCAGCCTGCCAGCCAGAACAGCGCCGACAGTGAAGCCAGAAGCAAGAAGAACAGCCCGAGGACCCAGGAAGGCCGAGTAGGCAACGCCCGGCAAGGGAGACACAGGATCATCCCAGACCTCAGGAGAGGAGCAGGGAGAGGAGGAGATGCCCCGGCCACCACTATGAGTGGCCACGCACACGACCTCAGGAAGCAAAAGCAACCTACCTAAACGCCATGGAGAACAGTCACCCGAAGGCGACCAGAACCCTCTAGCAGAGAGCAAGCCATATGACAGCTACCACTACCCCACATAGGGTACGTTAAGTCCCAAGATATGGGAACCCTCTTTGGAAGAACTTCCGCAGCAGAGGAAAAAACAAAAGAGCCACGGGGGAAAAAACACCCCCGCTGAAGGCTCGACAAACAGCCCAAGCAAAGCAGAAGGCCCAATCTCAGGGCCAAGTCTGCGCAACAACTCCTGCAGAACCACACACAATCAACACAAGTGCCGTCCAGCTGCCAACAATGCCAAAGTTAAAAGGAAGGACGTAAACGGCTAGAAAACACACTGCCCAGTCAGAACAGCCAGACTAAGAATGCCCATAATCAACCCAACTCAGAAGTCACTGAGGAGGGGACGGAGGAGGACAGAGCCCTGCCAAGAGCCTTTGGATGGCAGTGTCGGCCGGGACATGGAACAAGAGGCTGCCATCAAACGGAAGGTCGATGAGTCGCTCCCGAATATTTGCAGGGAATACTCTGTCCCGAAGCCAAGCACGGCGACGGAGAGCGACAGAGGAAGCCATGGCCCGGCCCAGCACCTCCGAGATGTCCGGAGCGGAGAATAAACGCCGCAAGCTCCCGGCCATCAAACGCATGATGCCGCAAGTCCACCAGGCCAGAATCCTGGGACTCTGCAGATCCTAGAGACTCCGCCGAGTCCTACAAACAGGAGGAGGCCCTAGCCAGGACACACAAGGTGTTAAGGGCCCGCTGGTCGAGGTCGAGGTCGAGGTGAACATGTTGTGTCCCCAAGATTCCAGCCTGCGGGCCTCTCAGGACGGCGGAGTCAACAGCGGCGGCAGGGAGGGAAAAGCAGTCCGCAAAAGGGGGCTGGCGGCTGAGGGGTGAAGGGACAAGCACGCCGGGTCACGCAGCGCCAGGAGGTGCCGGTGCAGAAGATGCTGAGGCACCTGGACCTCTGAGGAAGGACGCTTCCAAGCCCCCGTCAGGGAAGAAAGGAGCGAACCTTCAAAGGAAAGTAAGATTTCCCTCCCACCAGAGCCCTGGTGGAGGACCTCCAGTAGATGGTCCGCCGGAAAGTGAGCCACCGGATCACCCATGCGCAGGATGCCCACAGACGTGGACACCGCGTGAGCGATGGCCGCACCCGCCTAAGTAGGATCTTGCGGTGGAGAAATCAGCTCCTCCGTGGGCAACAGCTGCAACCTAAGGCGGCCGTCCCCGAGGCAAAGCGGAGCGGGCAAGGGCCAGACCTGGAAGTCAAAAGGAGACGAAGAATGAGGGACCTGCCACTCTTCCGACTAACACCTCTGCCCCAGGAAGGGCGGGGATCCGCACTTCGACGCCGGTGAAAAAGACACCACACGGAGACCAGTCTCCCGGGAGGACGACAGCAATATGCATGCCTCCGGAGAAGGAGCGTCTGAAGACAAATCCATGGTACGACCCCAGCACGGAGCCGTAGAATCCGCTGCCTGAGGTAGGACGTCAGCACCAGCTGGCGTCGCCGGACAAGGGACCTCCAAGTCACCCCGCACCAGGGACCGAAGTGGAGACTAGAGTAGAGCTGGAGCCGCACCGGCCCCAGGGTGGCGCCGAAGTGACGCTTACCCGACCCCCACCGAGGCAGCCACCTGCGCGGGGGATCGAGACGGCCTGGGGAGTGGCACGAGGCCCTCCGAAAGCTGCGGCCCAGAATGAGGCGAAGACCGCTCGGCAACCCACGCGGCGGTGACAGGGACGATTCAACCTCCGACTCGCCCTCCGACGAGGCAGCCACCTGTGTGGAAGGACGAGAGGGGCCCGGAGAGGGACGAGGGGTCTCCCCTCGGCCTTGACGCGGAGTGGGACAAGGAGGGTCCACCGACCTCTGTGGCTACGCACGGTACAGCTGCTGCCGGCACCGTAGCGGCGTCACCTCGGCCTTAGACAGGACCACCCTGTCAAAGGACCGAGAGGGGCTCGGGTATGCGACCCGAGCCCCGGCGACCTCCCGCAACACCACAGGGACCCTCATGGGAGTTTGCGGCGAGGCAGAGATGCCGTGGCCGGATGGAGGTGCACCAGAGGAGCCGCACCCCAACAGTACCACATCCTCCAAGCCTGGATCCAAACCAGTCGGCGCAAGAGCCGCCGGCGCCGCTGCAGAGGCCCTGCGCAGAGCGAGGGATCCGCCGACTCCCCAAGAGGGGAAGGAGGAGGAGACGCCAGCAAAGCCGCCACGTATGTCTCCATTTGGACTCTCGACGCCCCAACACCGGGAAACGGTGGATAGGACGACACGCGGGGCCGCATCACCCACGGAGAGTCCACGCACCCGGGAGGCCGGATACCAGCCCCCAGGGCCAAACTGCGACACTCACCCACCGGGGAGCGACGCTCACGTGACATCTGAGAAAGGCGAGGACGACGACCACGGCCGAATCTGAAGCCGTCTGTCGAAGCAGACTGAGGGGAGGATGTCGACCTGGAGAGACGCGCCGAGAGAAGTTTCATCCGGGGCTCCCGTCGCGACTTCTGCTTCAACTGTTGGCACTGCGTACAGTCTGTGGTGCTGTGATCCTCCCCCAAACACCACATACAAATGAGGTGAGGGTCCGTCGCCGACATAAGATGCCCACAAGACGTGCAAGTCTTAAAGTCCGAACGCTAAAAATTTTTAGAAAAAAGGGGCCTAACAGGCCCGTAGCAAGGATCGGATCCGGATTGCACGCGGAAAAGGAATAAACTGATGTGGGCGCGCCAGGGCGGGTCTTATTTGACCTCGTTGACGTCACGTACGCGAGCGACGCCCAAACGGAGTCGCGTGATGTCGCCCCGCCCCCGGCGGGCAGGGATGCTGTGGCAAAAAGTTTCTGGATCCAGTCTCATGCCTGGGGATAATTCTACGTGAAGGAATCTGCGGCTAGTAGTCTCTATCAGATAAGATTGATACTGCAAAACTATGCTTAAGTTATGAAGACAGGATCGATGCTGCTTACAAATGAATGCCTAGACACTATATTTTAATGTAAAGTAGAATGTGTGGATTTATAAAATTGAATTTATAAAATATGCAATATTACGTTTCCTACCAGTGCCAACATTTCATTACTGGAACGTCTTTGTTCTCAACTGCCACCACTGAAACCAGCTTGCAGACCAGTACGTATTCACAATCCAACGTAAATGAGTAGGGTACTACATTCAAGACTAACTGCAGTGGTCTTACTTCTATAATTTATCACATATTAAAGCTTAATTATGTAAAAATATTTATTTTGATTGAAAAGTAATAATGGCCGGAATAACTCACCTGGACCTCCAACAAATGACAGCCAGTTTTGTGATGCACCAGTTGACCATACAGGTGAACTGGTAAATAGACATGTGGCCGTTGTAATCTGGTACAAAAATAAAATAATTAACATTTTAAGGTAAAACACCTTGCAAGGCATTTCCTAAACTACTAAATGTAGGAAATTGGCTCTGTATATACTGTTCCCAAATAGGTACAGTGTGCACAGAGTCCACAGTCCCCAGAGGTTTGGCAGAGGCTAAAGTTAGATATAACCTTACTCTCTAAAGTGGTAGCTTGGTCGAGCAGTAAGGCAGTATCAGAGGACAGTGTAAAGCATTTGTTGTACACACTCAGTCAACAAAGGGTCTCACACACTCAATAACTGAACTCTAGGCCAATAGTTTATATATAAAAAGATATGGTTGTTTTATTTTAGAACCAACAATAGGTATCAAAATATACTTTCTCAGAATGAGATGCTTTAGTTAAATACTTTGCAATGGCAATTGACTTTTAAATGCAATAGTTATAGTTTGTTGCAATAGGCAACACAATTTCAAACACATTAATACATTGAGCTCAATGGGAGATTCAAGTTAAATGCAATTGATTACTTTTAGGATTACTTTTCTAACTCAAAGACTGGATGCTAGATTCAGTCCTGGGACAGTTCCTCGAAACAGGTGAGTAAATACGACTTAGTTACTGTTGTGATTTTTAAGCAATATTTTGGTATTTTAAAAGTTGACACTTGGAAACTTTTCTCTAATAAAATCACCAATGTTATCATATGGGAGGAAATTCACTTAGCAGGTAAGTGGGGTTATCGTTACTTTTTCTAGGTCAGTGTTGGATCCTGGATCCAGCACTAGTGTAGCACCTGTAAGCAGTTGAGAGAATGCGTTTATACAGGCGATTTTTAACGAATATTTATAACTTTGCAAAATCGACACTTAGAAGAAATTTAACTGAAAAACAGTCAATGGTTTCCTATGGAAGAAAGGAATATGCTACTTACCAGTATGCATCTGTTCTAGACCTGCAGAGTCACACACTTAGGAAAGTAGATCGCCATCTGGTGTTGGGCTCGGATGCTTGCAGGTTGTTGTTGTCTTCGGAAGTCGTCTTTGGTCACGAGATAGGTGACTCCTCCACTGGACGACAGTGCGCATGGGCATCAACTCCATCGTTAGATTGTTTGTAGAAAAGAGAGAGCTGTCCATGTGTGTTTTCTAAGTAAGACAATGCTGGAACAGATACAGGTGCCTGGGAGCTGGGTGGGCGTGTGTGACTCTGCAGCTCTACATGCCAAGAACAGATGCATACTGGTAAGTAGCATATTCCGTTCGAGGCATATGAGCTGCAGATCACACACTTAGGATAGACTATACAGCAGTATCTCCCCTAGCGGTGGTCACCTGTATCGGTTGCAGCAGTTTGAAACAAAGTTTTAAGGACAGCCTGACCCACAGAAGCTTGTTCCTTTGCCTGTACATCAACACAATAGAGTTTAGTAAAGGTGTGTGTTGTAGACCATGTGGCTGCCTTACAATTATCTTCTAAGGGAATGTTTCCTAAGAATTCCATGGAAGCCCCTATTTTGCGTGTGGAAAGCGCTCTAGGGGGAACGGTTAATGTGCGTTTAGCCTTGTGGTAGCATATTTGGATACATTTAACTATCCACCTAGCTATCCCAGATTTGGAAATGGGGTTGCCTTAATGTGGTGGAGAGAAAGCGACAAACAATTGTTTTGTTTTGCGGAATGATTTGGTTCTGTCGATGTAGTATGTAACATCTAGGGAATGAAGAGCTCTTTCAGCTACCGAGTCTGGATTTGGGAAGAATACTGGGAACTCTATTGATTGGTTAAGATGGAACGGAGATATGACTTTTGGAAGGAATTTCGGATTTGTTCTAAGAACCACTTTGTTACGGTGTAATTGTAAGAATGGTTCTTGTATGGTTAAAGTCTGGATCTCACTTACCCTTCTGAGGGATGTGATCGCGATAAGGAAGGCTACTTTCCATGTGAGGAACTGTAGTTCTCATTTATGCAGAGGTTCAAATGGGGGTCCCATCAGCCTTGTAAGAACAATGTTTAGATTCCACACTGGAGAGGGTGGTAATCTGGGAGGAATAATTCTTTTTAGTCCTTCCATGAAGGCTTTGATCGCAGGTACTCTAAAGAGTGACAAGTGTTGTCTATTTTGTAAGTAAGCTGCTAATGCTGCTAGGTGAAGACGTATGGATGTGTTTGCCAAATAACATCTTTGCAAGTGCATTAAGTAGCAAATGATGTCCTGGATGGATGCATCCAGTGGGTTTATATTATTGTTAGTGCAGTAAATGGCAAATCTTTTCCGTTTTGCAGAGTAGCAGGCTCTAGTGGTAGGTCTTCTGGCCTCTCTTATAATATTCATGCAGTCTGGTGGTAGGTTGAGATAACTGAACTCTAGGACTTCAGGAGCCAGATTCAGTTGACCTGGATCTGGGTGTCTGATTTCTCCATGGTTCTGGGTTAATAAGGACGGGGAGAGATGCAGTTTTTGGTGTGGCACTAGCGAGAGTTCCAGTAGCGTTGGGAACCACGGTTGGCGTGCCCATGTGGGAGCTACTAAGAACACTTTGAGAGACTGTTGCCTGAGCTTGCGTACCACTAATGGAATGAGTCGGAGAGGCGGAAAAGCGTACGCAAATCTGTCTGACCAGTTCATCCATATTGCATTGCCCTTTGACTCCAGGTGGGGAAACTAGGCGGCAAAGGTTGGGCATTTTGCGTTTTCGTGTGTGGCGAACAGATCTATGTCTGGTTGGCCCCATTGTTGAAAGAAGGGTATTAGGACTTGGGGATGTAGTTCCCATTCGTGGATCTGTTGATTCTGTTGACTTAACAGATCGGCAATCTGATTGTGAACCTCTGGAAGGTGGTCTGCAAGGAGGTATGTTTTCGGGGGAATGGCATGTAGGAGAGTAGGGTCTGCTTTCTATGTTCACCCCCCACTTTTTGCTTTTGCTTCACTGGTTTTCGACTTAGATGTGGCTGTGGGCCTGCTAATCAGACCCACAGCCCAGCTGTTCTCTCTCTAGATTCATACTATGTACTTTAGGTACATAACCCAATTGGTAAGGATCACCTTCTAGGGCCCTGTACAGTGTACCTTAGGTACCCAGGGCATAGGTGTACCCTAGGGCTACCAGGGGCTGCAGCATGTATTATGTCACCCCTGGCTGGCCTTCCATTATGACCCAACTGGCTGATCACTCATCTGGGGCAAGGTCGTGTAATCACCCCTTGCTTAGGTGTAGTATTCCTATATCTACCTTATATATAGACACATGGGTAACCTATCAGTCACTCCTATGGCAGGCCTTAACAATCCTGAAGGCAGAGTGCTTGGTAACATGTGAGATGGTGCTCTAGCATGAGCTGAGCCTGTCTGCAGCTTTCGGAACCATGTCCTTATAGCTGTTCTATGATATCGCCTACCATATACTCTTAAAGTGCCTTATAATCCTCGCGATTGGTAACTATGGTTTGGCTTTATCAAAACATGTTGTGTAAGGTGTCTAAGACTTTGGAATACTACCCCCAAACCATTTCTGGCGATGAGGATAGTATTCCTCCCTTCTAGAGGGAGAAGACATGTTGAAAACCTACTACCCGGTTAAAGTTAACCAGAGGCCCAGCATCACAAAATGGATGCTGCTGCCACAGACACAAGTCTGACCTCCTGCTGCTGGGAGTCCTTCCAGCGAGGGAGGCTTGGACAATAGGTTTCCTGCCTTGGGAGGTGCTAGCACCACCCTAGACAGGACTTAGTGTATTGGGGCAGGGAGGGATGAAAGAAACGAGACACTGCCTGGGGCACACAAGGTGTCCCATGCATAGTCCGGTTCAAACCGGTGCTGGGGCACTCCAGCCCCAGTCCTGGCGCGAAACTGGACAAAGGGAAGGGGGTGTAACCACCCCCCTCCCTGGTCCCACCCATAGGAGGGACCTAGCAGGTAACCCAGCCCCCCAGATTAGTATAAGGGTGTGAGCTGAGTCCCTAGGACTTTAGATTATCCTGAACCTGCAACTTGAACAGAAACTCTGGACCTTTGACATTCGACTACGGAAGAAGACTGAAGAATCTCCCTTGTGGCCAAGGAGTGGCCACCCTGTGCAAACAGGCACCATCAAGCGACCTGCCGTTTGCTTTGCCTAACGTTCTACGAGGCCTGTGCTCTGGGGATTGAGAAGCCCCAACCCCGAGCGCCATCTGCACCGAAGATCAGCCCTCCAAACTCCACGAGTTCTACGTGGGGCCCTTCTGCATTTTCCTGCTTGACGAGTCTCTCCGGTTGCTTGCCCGTTGGCTAGTAACCTCTGTGACGACGAACCCTTGACTTTCCACCGCTGGTTTGGCTCCTCCAGACTGGCCCTTGCTTCCCTGTGAAAGAGAAGCACCTCAGGCCTTCCTGGCCTGTAACAGAAGCGAATCCTTCATTCTGCGTGGGTTGAGCTTGCCTAGGCTTGTTGTGTCCCAACTCGACATAGACGCCGCCAACAGCAAGAGCCCTCGTGGGACAGCTCGCCTCCTGGTTCTGGTCGTCCTCGACGTCTCCTGGTACCCGTGGCTGCTGCGACAAGCTTCACCTCTTCACCTGCATCTTCACGACATCGCCTGGTTCCTCCCTGGTTCCTTCCCGGCTCCTGGCTGGTGACCCAGACTCTGTCCCCTCAGCTTGCAGGTATCCTCCTTCCTGATTCCATCCTTGGAATCCACCGGACACTCTTCACTGACTGCCTGTCAGCATCTTTTCTTCAGGCATCCATAGGAGTCGACGACGAAACCCGACGCAAGTTCACACCTATGCACCCGCAGCCCGTGGGCTAGGTAACTTGAGTACTCCGGTGCTCACAAGGGTATTGACTATCCTAGTGTCTAGGTTCCAAGTCTCTAACTCCTAGTTCCTTCCGAAGTGTCCTAAAACTCTTTAATTCTAAATATTACTATTTCTATCGACTTTAACGCATTACGCGTGAGTGTTTCCACTCTGCACCTGAATCCCGTGGGCCTCCCACTGCCTAGCAACTGATAGGATAGTGTAGCCCCAGCAATTCCCTAGGCCTAACCTGTGTTCGTGACAGTGGTTTCTATACCACTTACTTAGTATATGGTTTGCGTGGCCCCTAGGGCCTAACTGTATTACTTACCTGTGTGACTTATGTATGCTTAAATAAGACTGTGTTGTACTTACCTCGAATCTCATAACGAGTGCTGAGGGTAGTTTGACTAGAATAAATACATTCTATTTTTATAATATATCTGTTGTGGTGTCCTTTCATTTGGTATTCAAGGGGTTGCAAATGGTATAACAGCTGGTTGATTCTCTCTCAGTAGGGGGATATCCTAGAAAAATACACTCTAGATATGATAGTCTAACTTTTCAGGAGATGAGACAATTGTGTACCTCCAGAAAGTTAAAACCGGGTTCAAACCCAACTCTCATTTATCTAGTGGAGATCTTAGAAGAGTATGATGCTCAGAGAGCCTCCCAGGATGGTGCCTTAGGTACCAATGAGGGTCTACCCTCCACAGAAGACTCCCCTCACAATACTGATCAAGATGAGTCAGCAGGGACTTCAGAAGATGAGGTAGACAGCCAGGTCCAAGTTAGGAGACTTAGCCAGGCTAACTTAAGCCTACATGGGAATCTGAATGGGGTCCCCCCATTCAGACCCTCAAGTGGACTTAACCAGAGAAGCAGGAGAGGAAGATCCCCTTCAATGGAATCTATCCACTCCCATGTCTCTAATAGCTCCAATGCCTCTTCTCACAGGGGAATGACTTCTCCACAGAGAAAAGAGCATCAGGCCAGAATGAGGGAAGTCAATTTGAGGATTGAAAGGGAAGAACTTGCCCTTGCCAAAGAGAGACTTGCTCTGGCCAGAGAGCAAAAGTTAAGTGGGTTAGGACCCACTGGTGGCAGCAATATCCCTAAGGATAGAGACGGGGCCTATGATAATAGAAACATGAGCAAGATTGTCCCTCCCTACAAGTGTGGGGACGACATCCACAAATGGATAACTGCGTTGGAGAGGGAGTGCAAAGTACAGCACGTACCCCAAAGTCAGTGGGCAGCTATCTTGTGGCTCTCCTTCTCTGAGAAAGGTAGAGACAAGCTCCTCACAGTTAGTGATGAGGATGCTGACAATTACACTGTCCTGAAGAGTGCTCTGATTGATGGGTTTGGCCTAACCACTGAACAATACAGGTTGTTGTTCAGGGATACCCAGAAGACACAGACTCAGGACTGGACTGACTTTGTAGATTGGGCTTTGGAAGGCTGGTTATTGGGTAGTAAGGTTAAGGACTATACAGGATTGTATAATTTGATCATGAGAGAACAAATCCATAACAACTGTCAAAACCAGCTGCTGCATCAACACTTGATTGACTCTGACCTAACTTCTCCCCAGGAATTGGGAAAGAAGGCAGATAGGTGGGTCAGGACTAGAGTTAAGCAGAAAAACCAGAACCAGGGCGGTGAACAGAAAAAGGCAGACCAGAAGGGTAATGAGCAGAAATCAAAAGACCAGAAGTCTTCACCAGGCCCCCAAAAGGCTCAGGGGGAGGGTGGTCCCAAAAAGGATAAAAAGAAAGATGGCCAAAAGAAACCTTGGTGTAACTATTATAAGTCCAATTTCCATTGGTTTAGTGAATGCACCAAAAAGGACAAGCCCCAAACCACCATTGCCCGTAAGGCAACTGTACCCCCTAGTCCAGCTGTAAGTGGTGGTTCCCAGCAAAAGGGTGTAATAGGGTTAACCCTGGGAACTGAAGTGGATTCTGGCCTAGTCAAAATACCCACTCAGGCTGTTCGGATCTGTGATAGGGACATAGCTGTGTCCTCTACTGTGGGTCCCAGTAACCTGGGCAAGTACAGACAGACTCCTTTGATCAACCAGAGAATGGCTCAGGCCTACAGGGACACAGGTGCTAGTGTCACAATGGTGACACCTGCCTTTGTGGACCCTGGACAGATCATGCTATGTGAGAATTACCTAGTGACCAACGCTAGCAATGCCACTACCACCCATAGTGTGGCAATTGTTAACTTCTCCTGGGGAGGGGTAACTGGCCTCAAGAAAGTTGTGGTGAGCTCAGATCTTCCTGTAGAGTGTCTGTTGGGAAATGACCTTGAAACTTCAGTGTGGGCTGGAGTGGAGTATAGGACCCATGCAGAAATGCTGGGAATAGATGCACATGTCCTTGCTGTGACTAGGTCACAGGCCAAAAAGTGCAATACTGAACAAGTGCTGGATCCTGGGACAATGGACCAGACACAACCCAAGAGAAAGAGCAGTAGGGTTAAGGCTGTGCCTTCCCCCCTATCTCAGGTAGAGAGTCAGCCCTCACAGGAGGATGATTCTGAGAGCCCTGGAGGAACTGTCCTAGAAGAACTGGAACCTGACAAGGTTGAGTTTCTTGGGACAGGGGGACCTTCAAGGGCAGATCTGAGGCAGGCACAATTAGACTGTCCTTCTCTTAAACCCCTCAGACAGCAGGCTGCTGCTGAGGCTGCAGGGAATGCTCAAGGTACCCATAGAGAGTATTGGGATGAAGGGCTGCTGTACTCAGAGGCTAGAGACCCCAAGCCTGGTGCGTCCAGGAGGTTAGTCATACCATTGAGTTTCAGAGGCTTCCATCTTACCTTGACCCATGATATTCCCCTTGCAGGACACGTAGGCCAGAATAAGACCTGGGACAGACTTGTCCCTCACTTTCACTGGCCTCACATGTCAGAAGATACCAAGGAGTTTTGTCGCTCCTGTGTCACCTGCCAAGCCAGTGGCAAATCAGGTGGCACCACAACGGCGCCCCTCATACCACTACCTGTGGTGGGGGTTCCCTTTGAGAGAGTGGGGATAGACATTGTAGGACCAATGGACCCCCAAACAGCATCTGGGCACAGATTCATACTGGTGATAGTGGACCATGCCACCAGGTATCCAGAAGCTATACCCCCAAGGACCACAACAGCTCCTGTTGTGGCAAGGGCCCTACTTGGAGTATTCTCCAGAGAGGGTTTTCCAAAGGAGGCTGCCAACTTCATGTCAGGATATTTGACTGCAATGTGGAAGGAGTGTGGTGTTAACTACAAATCCACTACACCCTATCACCCACAATGCAATGGGCTTTTGGAAAGATTCAACAAGACCCTAAAAGGGATGACAAAAGGTTTACCAGACAAACTTAGGCGAAGATGGGACATCCTTTTACCCTGCCTTCTGTTTGCTTACAGAGAGGTCCCACAAAAGGGGGTTGGCTACAGCCCTTTTGAGCGTTTGTTTGGGCATCCTGTAAGGGGACCCCTGTGTCTAGTAAGGGAAGGATGGGAGAGACCTCTCAGACAACCCAAACTGGATATAGTGGATTATGTACTTGGCCTCCGCTCCAGGATGGCATAGTATATGAAGAAGGCTTCTAAAAACCTTGAGGCAAGCCAAGAACTCCAAAAAGCTTGGCATGACCAGAAGGCTGTGCTGACTGTGTACCAGCCAGGACAGAAAGTGTGGGTGTTGGAGCCAGTGGCCCCAGCAGCACTCCAGGACAAATGGTCTGGACCCCACACTATTGTTGAACAGAAGGGAGAAGTCACCTACTTGGTGGACCTTGGGACTCCCAGAAGCCCCCACAGGGTGCTTCATGTCAACAGGTTAAAGGCATATGTTGACAGGGCAGACATGGGCTTACTCATGGCTACAGATGAGGGGCAGGAGGAAGAGAGTGACCCTCTCCCAGACCTGCTGACTCAGAACCCTGATGATGGTTCAGTTGATGGTGTGGCCTTTTCTGACAGCCTCACTGACCATCAGCAACAGGACTGCAGACAAGTTCTACAGGCCTATAGACATATGTTCTCTCTGACCCCAAGTCAGACAAACTGGTGCACCCATGAGGTGGACACTGGTGACAGTCTGCCTGTGAAGAGTAAAATCTACAGGCAACCTGACCATTTCAGGGACTGCATAAAGATTGAGGTACAAAAGATGTTGGAGCTGGGAGTCATTGAACCTTCAGAGAGCCCTTTGGCTAGTCCTGTAGTTCTTGTGCCAAAACCTCACACCCAAGATGGTAAGAGAGAGATGAGGTTTTGCGTGGATTACAGAGGTCTCAATGCTGTCACTAGGGCAGATACCCACCCAATACCTAGGGCAGATGAGCTCATTGACAGATTGGCAGCTGCCAAGTTTTTGAGTACATTTGACCTGACAGCAGGCTACTGGCAAATCAGACTAGCTGAGGATGCAAAGGCCAAAACTGCTTTCTCAACCCCAGGAGGACATTATCAATTTGTGGTAATGCCCTTTGGCTTGAAGAATGCACCTGCCACTTTCCAAAGGTTGGTGAATCAAGTCCTTACAGGCCTGGATGACTACTGTGCAGCTTATCTTGATGATATTGCTGTCTTTAGCTCCACCTGGGAGGATCACCTGGTCCACCTGAGGAATGTTTTAGAGGCCCTGCAAAAGGCAGGCCTCACTATCAAGACCACTAAGTGCCAGATAGGGCAGAGCAAGGTTGTGTACCTGGGCCACCTAGTAGGTGGTGGTCAGGTTCAACCACTGGAGAGCAAGATTCAGACCATAAAGAACTGGACTCCTCCAATTACCCAGACTCAGGTCAGAGCTTTCTTGGGCCTGACTGGGTACTACAGAAAGTTTGTTAAGAACTATGGGTCCATTGTGACACCACTTAATGACTTGACCTCTAAGAAGATGCCAAAGAAAGTTCAGTGGACAGTAAGCTGTCAGAAGGCATTTGATGACCTGAAGCAGGCCATGTGCACTGCACCTATTCTGAAAAGTCCAGACTACTCCAAATAGTTCATTGTCCAGACAGATGCTTCTGAGTTGGGTGTGGGAGCTGTTCTTTCACAACTGAATATAGACGGTCAAGACCAGCCCATTGCTTTTATTAGTAGAAGGCTGACCCCTAGAGAGAAACGTTGGTCAGCTATTGAGAGGGAGGCCTTTGCTGTGGTTTGGGCCCTGAAGAAGCTGAGGCCATACCTGTTTGGCACTCACTTCAAGATTCAGACAGACCATAAGCCCCTCTTGTGGCTAAATCAGATAAAGGGTGAAAGTCCCAAACTTCTTAGGCGGTCCATTTCCCTACAGGGGATGGACTTGACAGTGGAACATAGACCTGGGACTGACCATGCCAATGCAGATGGACTCTCCAGATATTTCCACTTAGAACGTGAAGACTCAACTGGTCAAGGTTAGTTTAATGTCCCTAAGTTTGGGGGGGGGGGGGGGGTTGTGTAGGAGAGTAGGGTCTGCTTTCTATGTTCACCCCCACTTTTTGCTTTTGCTTCACTGGTTTTCGACTTCGATGTGGCTGTGGGCCTGCTAATCAGACCCACAGCCCAGCTGTTCTCTCTCTAAATTCATACTATGTACTTTAGGTACATAACCCAATTGGTAAGGATCACCTTCTAGGGCCCTGTACAGTGTACCTTAGGTACCCAGGGCATAGGTGTACCCTAGGCCTACCAGGGGCTGCAGCATGTATTATGCCACCCCTGGCTGGCCTTCCATTAGGACACAACTGGCTGATCACTCAGCTGGGGCAAGGTCGTGTAATCACCCCTTGCTTAGATATAGTATACCTATATCTACCCTTAATATAGACACATGTGTACCTATCAGCCACTCCTATGGCAGGCCTTAACAATCCTGAAGGCAGAGTGCTTGGTAACATGTGAGATGGTGCTCTAGCATGAGCTGAGCCTGTCTGCAGCTTTCGGAACCATGTCCTTATAGCTGTTCTATGATATCGCCTACCATATACTCTTAAACTGCCTTATAATCCTCGCGGTTATGGTAACTATGGTTTGGCTTTATCAAAACATGTTGTGTAAGGTGTCTAACACTTTGGAATACTACCCCCACACCATTTCTGGCGATGAGGATAGTATTCCTCCCTTCTAGAGGGAGAAGACATGTTGAAGACCTACTACCCGGTTAAAGTTAACCAGAGCCCCAGCATCACAAAATGGATGCTGCTGCCACAGACACAAGTCTGACCTCCTGCTGCTGGGAGTCCTTCCAGCAATACGCTTGGACAATAGGTGTCCTGCCTTGGGAGGTGCTAGCACCACCCTAGACAGGACTTAGTGTATTGGGGCAGGGAGGGATGAAAGAAACGAGACACTGCCTGGGGCACACAAGGTGTCCCATGCATAGTCTGGTTCAAACCGGTGCTGGGGCACTCCAGCCCCAGTCCTGGCACGAAACTGGACAAAGGGAAGGGGGTGTAACCACCCCCCTCCCTGGTCCCACCCATAGGAGGGACCTAGCAGGTAACCCAGCCCCCCAGATTAGTATAAGAGTGGGAGCGGAGTCCTTAGGACTTTGGATTATCCTGATAACTGAAACTTGAACAGAAACTCTGGACCTTCGACATTCGACTACGGAAGAAGACTGAAGAATCTCCCTTGTGGCCAAGGAGTGGCCACCCTGTGCAAACAGGCACCATCAAGCGACCTGCCGTTTGCTTTGCCTAACGTTCTACGAGGAACCGACTGCAGAGCCCGACCAGCGCCTTGACTTCCAGTCTTCTCCAACCCTGATCCACATCCACAGCAAAGCTGAGATCCGTGGAGGCGACGAGAGACGTGGGACCGGCTACCTGGGAAAATTGGCTACTTGCTTCCAGCGCAGCTTCTGAGGCATCCTCAAAGTTGTGCTCTGGGGATTGAGAAGCTCCAACCCCGAGCACCATCTGCACCAAAGATCAGCCCTCCACACTCCACGAGTTCTACGTGGGGCCCTTCTGCATTTTCCTGCTCGACGCGTCTGTCCGGTTGCTTGCCCGTTGGCTAGTAACCTCTGTGACGACGAACCCTTGACTTTCCACCGCTGTTTTGGCTCCTCCAGACTGGCCCTTGCTTCCCTGTGAAAGAGAAGCACCTCAGGCCTTCCTGGCCTGCAACAGAAGCGAATCCTTCATTCTGCGTGGGTTGCGCTTGCCAAGGCTTGTTGTGTCCCAACTCGACATCGACGCCGCCAACAGCAAGAGCCCTCGTGGGACAGATCGCCTCCTGGTTCTGGTCGTCCTCGACGTCTCCTGGTACCCGTGGTGTAGGAAGGTGGATATCTGACTATGGTTACCCCCAACCTTTTGCCTAGTGTCTAGCTGGTTTTTCGACTTAGTTGGCCTGAGATCCTGCCATTCAGGGTCTCAGGCTGTCTGCTCTCTCTTTAAAATGGACTCCATGCACCCTAGGTACATAACCAATTGGTAAGGATCACCTTATTGGACCCTGTACAGTGTACCCTAGGTACCCAGGGCATAGGTGTACCCTAGGCCTCCCAGGGGCTGCAGAATGTATTATGCCACCCCTGGTCTGGTCTGGCCTTCCAATCAGGCACAACTGGCTGATCACTCAGCTGGGGCAAGGTCGTGTAATCACCCCTTGCTTAGATATAGTATATCTATATCTACCTTATATATAGACACATGTGTACCTATCAGCCACTCCTATGGCAGGCCTTAACAATCCTGGAGGCATAGTGCTTGGTAACATGTGAGATGGTGCTCTAGCATGAGCTGAGCCTGTCTGCAGCTTTCGGAACCATGTCCTTATAGCTGTTCTATGATATAGCCTACCATATACTCTTAAAGTGCCTTATAATCTTAAACGGTTATGGTAACTATGGTTTGGCTTTATCAAAACATGTCGTGTAAGGTGTCTAACACTTTGGAATAATACCCCCATACCATTTCTGGTGATGATGATATTATTCCTCCCTTCTAGAGGGAGAGACATGTTAAAATCCTACTTTGCTGTTTAACTCTAACCAAAGCCTCAGCATCACAAAATGGATGCTGCTGCCACAGACACAAGTCTGACCTCCTGCTGCTGGGAGTAATCCCGGCAAGGGAGGCTTCGACAATAGGTTTCCTGCTTGGGGAGGTGCTAGCACCTCCCCAGACAGACTTTAGTGTATTGGGGCAGGGAGGGCTGAAAGGAATGAGACATGCCTGGGGCACACAAGGTGTCCCATGCATAGTCCAGTTCAAACCAGTGCTGGGGCACTCCAGCCCCAGTCCTGGCGCGAAACTGGACAAAGGGAAGGGGGTGTAACCACCCCCCTCCCAGGTCCCACCCATAAGGCGTGACCTAGCAGGTATCCCAGCCCCCCAGATTAGTATAAGAGTGGGAGTTGGGCCTCAAGACTTTAGATTATCCTGAACCTGCAACTTGAACAGAAACTCTGGACCTTCGACATTCGACGAAAGAAGAAGACTGAAGAATCTCCCTTGTGGCCAAGGAGTGGCTACCCTGTGCAAACAGGCACCATCAAGAGACTACCCTTTGCTTTGCTCCAGTTCTACGAGGGACCGACTGCAGAGCCCGACCAGAGCCTTGACTTCCAGACTTCTCCAACCCTGATCCACATCCACAGCCGTGCTGAGATCCGTGGAGGCGACGAGAGACGTGGGACCGGCTACCTGGGAAAAGCGGCTAGTATCTTCAAGCGCAGTTTCTGAGGCACCCTCGAAGTTGTGCACCGGGGATTGAGAAGCCCCAAGCACCATCTGCACCGAAGATCAGCCCCCCACACTCCACGAGTCCTGCGTGGGGCCCTTCTGCATTTTCCTGCTTGCCGCGTCTGTCCGGTTGCTTGCCCGCTGGCTAGTGGCCTTTGTGACGACGCACCCTGAAATCTTCAGCGCTGGTTTGGCTCCTCCAGACTGGCTCCCGCTTCTCTGCAAAGAAGAAGCACCCCAGACCTTCCTGGTCTGCACCAGAAGCAAGTCCTCCGTTCTTCGCGGGTTCCGCTTGCCAAGGCTTGGTGAGTCCTAGTCCAACTTCGACGCCGCCGACAGCAAGAGCCTTCGTGGGACAGCTCGCCTCCTGGTCCTGGTCGTCCTCGACGTTCCCTGGTCCTCGTGGCTGCAGCGACAAGCTTCACCTTCACCTGCAATCTTCACGACATCGCCTGGTTCCTTCCTGGTTCCACGTGGTCACTGGCTAGTGACCTTGACTCTGTCCCTTCTGCTTGCAGGTATCCTTTCTTCCTGATCCCAGCCTTGGGATCCACCGGACACTCTTCACTGACTGCCTGTCAGCATCTTTCTTCAGGCATCCATAGGAGTCGACGACGAAACCCGATGCAAGTTCACACCTATGCACCCGCAGCCCGTGGGCTAGGTAACTTGAGTACTCCGGTGCTCACAAGGGTATTGACTATCCAAGTGTCTAGTTTCCAAGTCTCTAACTCCTAGTTCCTTCCGAAGTGTCCTAAAACTCTTAATTTCTAAATACTACTATTTCTATCGACTTTAATGCATTACGCGTGAGTGTTTCCACTCTGCACCTGAATCCCGTGGGCCTCCCACTGCCTAGCAACTGATAGGATAGTGTAGCCCCAGCGATTCCCTAGGCCTAAGCCTAACCTGTGTTCGTGACAGTGGTTCTTATACCACTTACTTAGTATATGGTTTGCGTGGCCCCTAGGGCTTAACTGTATTACTTACCTGTGTGACTTATGCATGCTTAAATAAGACTGTGTTGCACTTATCTCGAATCTCATAAAGAGTGCTGAGGGTATTTTGACTAGAATAAATACATTCTATTTTTATAATATATCTGTTGTGGTGTCCTTTCATTTGGTATTCAAGGGATTGCAAATGGTATATCAGCTGGCTTCACATGCCATACAGAGTTTAGCCTAAGACTGCTCTTGTCCATGCTACCACTAGGATAGCTGGTTTATAAGGTTGACTTTACAACCAATCACCATAAGGGTTGTTTGGACTGATACAAGGTGTACACTAGAACTAGTGACATCATATATCAGGCCAACTTCTCACACCCCCCTCACAGAACTCACCTCCAAGAAGATGCCCAGGAAGGTTAACTGGACAGTTATTTGCCAAAAGGCTTTTGACACCCTGAAAGAAGCAATGTTCTCAGCACCAATTCTAAAAGCTCCAGATTATGCCAAGCTGTTCATAGTGCAGACTGATGCCTCTGAGCTAGGGATAGGAGCTGTCCTATCCCAGACCAATGATGAAGGCCAAGACCAACTTGTTGCTTTTATAAGCAGGAGGCTACTCCCCAGAGAGCAGCGTTGGAGTGCCATTGAGAGGGAGGCCTTTGCTGTGGTTTGAGTCGACGACGAAACCCGACGCAACTTCACCCCTATGCACCCGCAGCCTGTGGGCTAGGTAACTTGGGTACTCCGGTGCTCATCAGGATAGTGACTATCCTAGTGTCTAGTTTTCCAGTCTCGACTTCCTAGCTACTCCGGAAGTGTCCTAAATCTATCTAATTCAAAACTGTACTATTTCTATCGATTATACGCATTACGCGTGAGTGTTTCCACTCTGCCCCTGAATCCCGTGGGCTTCCCACTTCCTAACCTTTGGTAGTATAGTGTAGCCCCAGCGATTCCCTAGGCCTAGGCCTATTCTATTTCCGTGACAGTGGTCCTTATACCACTTACTTAGTATATGGTTTGCGTGGCCCCTAGGGCCTAACTGTATTACTTACCTGTGTGACTTAATGTATGCATAAATAAGACTGTGTTGTACTTACCTCTAATCTCATAAAGAGTGCTGAGGGTTTGTCTAGAATAAATACACTTTATTGTATATATATATCTGTTGTGGTGTCCTTTCATTTGGTATTCAAGGGATTATATATGGTATCACAGCTGGCTTCACATGCCATTCAGAGTTTAGCCTAAGACTGCTCTTGTCCATGCTACCACTAGGATAGCTGGTCTATAAGGTTGACTTTACAACCAATCACCATAAGGGTATTTGGACTGATATAAGGTGTACACTAGAACTAGTGACATCATACATCAAGCCAACTTCTCACACGTGGCTGCTGCGACAAGCTTCACCTCTTCACCTGCATCTTCACGACATCGCCTGGTTCCTCCCTGGTTCCTTCCCGGCTCCTGGCTGGTGACCTAGACTCTGTCCCCTCTGCTTGCAGGTATCCTCCTTCCTGATTCCATCCTTGGAATCCACCGACACTCTTCACTGACTGCCTGTCAGCATCTTTTCTTCAGGCATCCATAGGAGTCGACGACGAAACCAGACGCAAGTTCACACCTATGCACCCGTAGCCCGTGGGCTAGGTAACTTGAGTACGCCGGTGCTCACAAGGGTATTGACTATCCTAGTGTCTAGGTTCCAAGTCTCTAACTCCTAGTTCCTTCCGAAGTGTCCTAAAACTCTTTAATTCTAAATATTACTATTTTTATCGACTTTAACGCATTACGTGTGAGTGTTTCCACTCTGCACCTGAATCCCGTGGGACTCCCACTGCCTAGCAACTGATAGGATAGTGTAGCCCCAGCGATTCCCTAGGCCTAGGCCTAACCTGTGTTCGTGACAGTGGTTCTTTTTTTTTTTTTTAAACTTATTTTTATTGCCATTTTCACATTTCATACATTGTACATCATTCATATTCTTCAAGTGGTCGTGTCCGATCATACATCCTGTAAGGATACTTAACAACTGCATTGATTGATGATTCGTCACCAGGAAGCATAAACAATGCATACAGTTATCGTGACGTTCACATCCTACGATCTCGGGTTTCATATATGGCAAAGGAACTGGGGTTTAACATAGGCATAAACTAGGGAATGGATATGGAAGAATATATCCAATTACATTAGTGAGGGAATGTAGCGTCGTGATGGTGAGGTACCTCTGATACTCATGTTTGCCTATCCTAGTCGGTACGACCGAGAATCGTAATAGTGTGTCTGGAGCTAGGGTGTGTCAAGACCTCGCGCGGTTGGGAGTCTACTGATTCAGGTGGGTAGGGCCTGTGACTGTGTACTCTGGATTAGTTGTGTAGATGCGTCGTCTGGCGGCTCCGCCCCCGGGGAGAGCTGCCTAAACTGGTATAATAACATGGCCCATTCCATTGATATAGGGTGCTTGCGGGTCCCTTTCACCTCCTCCTCCCGTAATGTCTCCTCCTCCGCCGCCGCCCATTTGTACGTAGCTCCCACCCACGCCGCCACCGGAGGACCGGTGGGGGAACGCCAATGCATGGCTATGCTGCGTTTGGCCAAGAGCACCGCTAAGGAGAGGAAGCGAGTCTGCACCTTGTGCTGCTTACTTACGCGAAAGATGCCTATGGCACTGGCCTCCCAAGTGTTCATGCAAGTTATCCCAGTGAGGGTACTCAAAGCGGTGTGAATGTGGTGCCAGAAGATTTGAATGACAGAGCAGCTCCAAAACATATGCCGGAAGTCTGCATTTTGTTCGTGACATCTGGGGCATAGGAACTGAGTGTCAGGGTAGAATCGTTGGAGGCGTGCAGGTGTGAGATAGGCCCTGTGTAGGATGTAATATTGGATGTTTTTAAAACGTGCGTTTCTGGAGACTTTCTTAGGGTATCTCAAAGCTTTCTCCCACTCCCCCTCATGGAGCACCCGCCCGATTTCCGCCTCCCAGGTGGCCCGGAGGGTCGCCAATGGTTTATTAGTCAATTCCCGTATGGCTTTGTAAAGCCATGTAGTTAGATGGCGTCCTGCTCCCATATGTAGGATCGTGTGTAGCACTGGGTGTGTGTGTGGTTCCCCTTTACTTAGGTCCTGATGCGGTCGGTAGCTATCTAGGAGTTGGCGGTGAAGCAGGAATTGCCCTGGGGGAAGCTGGTATTCCTCCACCAAACTAAGGAACGGTCTTAGTTGCCCGTCCTCGAAAAGGGACGCCGCCTCCGTTAAGCCACACCTCGTCCATGTGCGAAGCGCGCTATTCGTGTAGTAGTGTTCCCGGTTGGGCCATCCTACCAGAGTGAGTAGAGGGGAGTACAACGGGGTCCCCGGGGACATGCGGTGTATCCGCAACATGCACTTACGTGCGACCAACACCTGTAAGGGGTACGTGGGCTTTGGGTGTGTGCCAGGGAGGAGCAAGCGACGGATCTCCGGAACCGATACCTGTCCGGCGATGGTATGAGTTTCCACAGTATACCTGTCTGCTGTCCAATGAGACAGCCATTGCAGTTGTGCTGCTAAGAAGTAGGCTTCGAATGATGGGGCTCCCAAGCCACCCTGCGTGGTGGGCAGTTGTAGTTTTGTCAGGGCTATTCTGTGCCTGGTGGATCCCCAGATGAGCGCACTAAGAAGGGAGTCTAGGTCCCGGAAAAAGGTTCTGGGCGGGATTACGGGCAGGTTGGTAAAAAAATACAGCAATCTCGGAACCATGATCATTTTGGCCAACGCCACTCTCCCAATTGGAGCCAATGGAAGGCTCTTCCAAAATCCGATCGTAGCCCTAATGCTCGCCAGTGCCTTGCAATGGTTACCCTCGAACATATCTGTGGAGGAGTGGTAGAGACGAATACCAAGGTATCGGGGGGCCTCCGCGCTCCAAGGCACTCGCTGGGTTCCTATGTGAACCTCCTGCGGAGGTAGTTCCGGATGCAGCGGATAAATTGTGGATTTATCCCAATTCACCCGTAGTCCTGAGGCCGCAGTAAATTCCTGCAAAGTTTCCCAGAGGGGTGTCAGATCGTCCGCAATGTCCCGCACATAGATCAGCAGGTCATCCGCGTATAAGGAAACACTATGCACCGTGTCTGCTATCGGAATGCCCCAGCTCTCCCCTTCCCGCCGGAGTCGTATGGCTAAAGGCTCCACCGCCAGGGCAAATAGCAGAGGGGACAGCGGGCAGCCCTGTCGCGTGCCCCTCTGAACCGCAAACTCCGTCGATATGTATCGGCCTAGGCGCACCCGCGAGGTCAGTCCGGTGTACAGTAAGCGCGTATAGGCTAGAAGGGTGGGCCCTATGCCTACTCGCTGTAGCACCGAGAACAGAAACTGCCATGTGAGGGAATCGAAGGCCTTCTCAAGATCTAAGATGAGACAGGCCGCTCGGGGGTATATCCCCCGTACCTGATCCTGAATGTGGAAGACTCGACGTATGTCACCTGTGTTCGTGACAGTGGTTCTTATACCACTTACTTAGTATAAGGTTTGCGTGGCCCCTAGGGCCTAACTGTATTACTTACCTGTGTGACTTATGTATGCTTAAATAAGACTGTGTTGTACTTACCTCGAATCTCATAAAGAGTGCTGAGGGTATTTTGACTAGAATAAATACATTTTATTTTTATAATATATCTGTTGTGGTGTCCTTTCATTTGGTATTCAAGGGGTTGCAAATGGTATAACAGCTGGCTTCACATGCCATACAGAGTTTAACCTAAGACTGCTCTTGTCCATGCTACCACTAGGATAGCTGGTCTATAAGGTTGACTTTACAACCAATCACCATAAGGGTTGTTTGGACTGATACAAGGTGTACACTAGAACTAGTGACATCATATAGCAGGCCAACTTCTCACATGGCCCATCTCCAAATGTTCTGTGCGAGCTGGGACAGCTGGAGAGAATGTGTGCCCCCTTGTTTCTGTATGTAATACATGGCTGTCATGTTGTCTGTCCGGATGAGGACAGTTTTGTTTTGGAGACGTATTTGGAATGATTTCAGTGCTAGGAACACTGCTAGCAGTTCCAGGTAATTGATATGGAGCCTTTTTTGTTGAGTGGTCCATTTGCCCTGAGTGGTGTGGCCGAGGAGATGGGCTACCCATCCTGTGAGCAATGCGTCTGTTGTCAGCACTATCTGTGGAAGAGGCTCTAGGAACGGCCGCCCTTTGGAGAAGTTTGTTATGTTCCACCATTTGAGAGAGCGATTTGTGCGGCTGTCCACCAACACCAGATCCGTAAGTTGTCCGTGAGCCTGGTTCCACTGACGTGCTAGACATTCTTGCAAGGGGCGCATTTGAAGTCTGGCATAAGGCACAATGAAGATGCATGACGCCATCATGCCTATGAGTTGCATGAACACTCTTGCTGGAAGAGAGTGTTGAAATTGGAATTTTGCGATAAGAGCTTGTATATTGGCTAACCTGGCTGCCTTGGGATATGCTAGGGCTGTGGAGGTGTTTATGGGGGCCCCTAGATACTGATGTATGTGAGGAGGTTGGAGGTGAGATTTGGGATAGTTTATTGTGAATTCCCAAGTTGTGTAAGATTTGGATGGTTTGGTGAGTGTGTAGAACACACTTGTTGAATGACTTGGCTTTTATTAGCCAGTCGTCTAGATAAGGGAAGACATGAATTTGTTGCCGTCTGAGATGTGCTGCTACTACTGCTAGACATTTTGTGAATACTCTAGGTGGGGTTTTTACCCCAAATGGAAGGACTGTAAACTGGTAGTGTTGTCCGTCCACCACAAACCTTAAATACTTCCTGTGGGCAGGATGTATGGAAATGTGGAAGTCCTTGAGATCTAGGGTAGTAAGGAAATCGCCTTGATGCAGTAGTGCGAGCACTTGTTGAAGAGTGATCATATGGAAATTATCTGAGTTGATATACAGATTTAGTGGTCTGAGGTCAAGTATTGGTCTTAGAGTCCCGTCCTTTTTGGGGATTAGGAAGTAGAGTGAGTATACTCCTGTACCCTGATGTTGTAAGGAAACTATTGCGTGTTTTTGAAGCAATGAGAGAACCTCTTGTTTGAGAAGTGTAAGATGGTCCGGTGACATGGAACGTTGTTTGGGTGGTATGTGGGGGGGGGGGGGGGGGGGGGGGGGGGTAGTTGTGAGTTCCAGGCAGTAACGATACTGGATAATTTGTTTGACCCATTTGTCTGTTGTAATGGAGTTCCAGACAGGTAGGAACTGTGTTAGTCTTCCCCCGACCGGAGTGGAGTGGAATGGTCTGGAGGGAGTGGAGTCACTGTTTTGTGGCAGCGGAGGTGCGAGTGTTGTTATTACTTCGACCTCGTCCCTTGTTCTTTCCTCTGTATCCGCCTCTAAAATATCCTCTACTGGGGGATGTGTGTGTGGCGGTTTTGAATGTAGAGGAGATGTCCGTTCCAATATTTTTGGAGGCTCCTCTGTAGAAGGAGCGCCGAAATGGGACACGTGGTTGGGGAGACTGTAATGCTCCCATGGACTTAGCCGTCTCTGTGTCCTTTTTCATTTTTTCAAGGGCAGCGTCTACTGCTGGCCCAAAAAGCTGTTCATGATTGAATGGCTGACTAAGTATAGTAGTTTGTACTTCTGGCTTAAAGCCCAAAATGCGTAGCCATGGATGTCGTCGAAGGAGCACACTTGTGTTAATTGCTCTAGAGGCGGTGTCTGCGGCGTCAAGTGCACATTTAATTGCTGCATTTGAAATGAGCTTTCCCTCTTGAATGAGGTCATTTGCCCGGGCTTTATATTGGTCTGGCAGGTGTTGTAAGAGAGTCTCTAATTGGTCGTAATGGGCCCTGTCATAGCGTGCTAGTAGGGCTTGGGTGTTGGCAATACGCCAGTGATTAGCGGCTTGTGCTGCTACTCTTTTGCCAGAGGCTTCCAATAATTTGGATTCTTTGTCTGGGGGTGGTGTATCTCCTGTGGTTTGGGAGGTGGCGCATTCTCGAGCATTGGAAACGACCAAAGAATCCAAGGGGAGTTGCCCTTTGTTGTAATTAGGATCTTCCGGGGCAGGCCTATATTTCTTTTCGATCCGTGGGTTGAGGACCCTGGCACGAACGGGGTCTTTAAAGACTTCGGGGGCGTGTTTTATGACTCCTTTAATCATGGGCAGAATTTGTATAGACTTTTGAGACTGTTCGAAAGTGTCTAATAGGAAGTCTTCGTCTGGTGCGTCCGAGTGCATTGTGACGCTGTGGTATATTGCTGCTCTATTTAATAATTGGCCAAACCCCAGGTGATCGTCAAGAGGCGATGGTTTTGAGAGATATGGCTGAGGGTCAGGCATGTCTGGTAAAGGGAATGCCCAATCATCCAGTGGTGAGGTGTCTGGATCCGTGAATGGATCATTAGGATCACCCCCACCCCCTAGGTCATCATCATCATTCTGTGTAAGGGTGGTGTAGGCAGAGGAGGTGGGTTAGAAGGCAGTATAGGAGAGGAAGGAGGGATAGGGGATGTTGAAGAGTCCTTCCTGTTTACAGGAACTGGGACAGGTGGTGTGTCCAGTTTCTGTGTTTTGTATATGGCACCGTGGTGACATGTCCAGTCTTGGGGTTGATATAATCTTTTTCTGCCTTGGGTCGATTGGATCTGGATGAAAAAGTTCTTGTTCTTCAGGAACAGTCTTTGTTACCGATTTTTTCGGTTCCGATCGAGGATTTGGTTGATCGGTAGCTTGTTTGGCTTTAGGAGGTGTATGAGAGTCCTTAGACGGTGGTTTCGGTATCGATGATGGTTTCGGTGCCGATGTGGTTTTCGGAGCCGAAGGTGTATCTGTGGGCTTGGGAACCTTCGGTGCCGGTGTGTCTATCGGCTTTGGTGTTTTCGGGGCCAAGGGCTTCGGAGTCGATTTCGGTGCCGAGTGGTCTTTTGTCTTCGGTGCCGGTTGGACAATGACATGCGGTTTGCTCGGTTCCGAGCTACCGGAAGGCTTATGTTTCTTCGGAGCCAAGCCCGGAGGCGGGGCTTCTAAAGGATGTTTTCGGTCTCGACTGGGGCCAGCAGGCGAAGTCTTAACCAATGCCTTTGGTTTTGGTGGGGTTGGGGCAGGGGCAGTAGTACTCACAAGTTGCCTAGGAGTGATGGGGTCGTCTGAGTCGTCTGCTTCGGAAATTATTTGTAGATCTTCGGAATCTTCTTCCGGGACATCGAGCCTTCATCAAAGATGTCCTCTGATAGGCACAGGTTGCAGACTTTGTGGTGGTCACTGTGCGGAAATTTTGCTCCACACTGGGGGCATTTTTTGAACGGCGTCCTTTCCATGAGCCATAGAGCTCACTGCGTGGATAGGCCCAGCGGCCCACGTCGACGTTCGGAATCGAGCCAATGTAATCGATGTCGGGAATGAAGGTGCTTCGATGTTTTGTGTGAGGTTTTTTCGCTTCGAAAGGTTTGGAATTGATATTTCCAACCGGAGCTGAAAAGTTGCATCCGAACCCAATGGCGGAAAAAACAATCTAACGATGGAGTTGATGCCCATGTGCACTGTCGTCCAGGGGAGGAGTCACCTATCTGGTGATCAAAGACTTCTTCCGAAGACAACAACCTGCAAGCATCCGAGCCCAACACCAGATGGCGATCTACTATTGTGAGAAAGTGGCTCTGTATATACTGTTCCCAAATAGGTACAGGGTGTACAGAGTCCACAGTCCCCAAGGGTTTGACAGAGGTTAAAGTTAGATATAACCTTACTCTCCAAAGTGGTAGCTTGGTCGAGCAGTAAGGCAGTATCAGAGGACAGTGTAAAGCATTTGTAGTACACACTCAGTCAGCAAATGGTCTCACACACTCAATAACTGAACTCTAGGCCAATAGTTTATATATAAAAAAATATATGCTTGTTTTATTTTAAAACCAACAATTGGAATTAAAGAACAAGTTACTTACCTTCGGTAACGATGTATCTGTAAGAAACATTAGTTAGTTAGATTCCTCACCTTAGAATATCCCCAGGCGTCAGACTGGATCCGGAAGATTTTTCGTCAGCAATACCCCTTGGGCGTCGCTAGGCGTCGTCTGCGGCTCCGCGTCCGTCGTCGGCGTCGTGCGCCGTCGGAGTACTTAGACGCCGCCCTCGCGCGCTGACGTCAGTTCTTGTACATAGCTTTCCGCGCCAGGAACGCAGAGCCATGCAAAGACCGACACTGGTGCCAAAAATAAAATCTAGGGGCCTGAAAAGGATAACCTTAACCCTAGATGTCAGTTCGCAGAACGGGGAGGATGGGTGGGTCGGTGAGGAATCTAACTAACTAATGTTTCTTACAGATACATCGTTACCGAAGGTAAGTAACTTGTTCATCTGAAAGAAACACGTTAGTTAAGATTCCTCACCTTAGAATAGATACCCAAGCAATACCATCCCCGGTGGTGGGTCTGCGAACCAAGATCACACCAGAAAGTCCTGGAGGACAGAACGGCCACAGAAGCCATCCCTCCGGACTTGGCTGTCAAGGCAATAATGCCTGGCAAACGTGTGTAGCGAAGCCCACGTTGCCGCCTGACAGATGTCCTGCAAAGGGACACCCCGTCACAAAGCAGTGGTAGCCGCCGAGGCCCGAGTAGAATGGGCGCGCAGCCCAACAGGAGGGTCCTTTTTTGCCAAGGAGTAACAAATTTTGATGCACAAAACGACCCACCGAGAGATGGTCCGTTTGTGCACAGCTTTCCCCTTCTTAGCACCCACGTATCCAACGAAAAGTTGGTCGTCCACCCGGAACTGCTTTGTGCGGTCCAGATAAAAGGAGCGCGCACGTTTTGGGTCCAGACGGTGGAGCCTCTCTTCCTCTTTGGAAGCATGCGGAGGCGGAAAGAAGGTGGGCAACGTGACAGACTGCCCAAGATGAAATGGAGTCACCACTTTCGGAAGAAAGGAGGGACGAGGCCGAAGGACAACCTTGTCCGGATGAACAGAGAGAAAAGGTGGCTTTGAAGATAAAGCCTGGAGCTCACTCACCCATCTAGCCGAGGTGATGGCTACCAGAAAAGCAGTCTTAAGCGTCAGCAGACGAAGAGGGCAATTATGAAGAGGCTCAAAGGGAGCACACATTAGAAATGTGAGAACAAGATTCAAGTCCCACTGAGGCATTACAAAAGGGACAGGAGGGAACGTGTGAGTAATGCCTTTTAGAAAGCGTGTAACTACAGGGGACTTGAAAAGAGAAGGCTGATCAGGAAGCCGCAAGAAGGCAGAGATGGCAGCAAGATAACCTTTCAGGGTGCCCAGGGCAGAGCCCTGCCGGGCCAAAGAAAGAAGAAACAGTAGAACCTCATAAAGAGGGGCGGAAAGGGGATCCACAGCCTTTGCTGTGCACCATGCCACAAATTTGTTCCACCGGCAGGCGTATACCGTCTTTGTGGAGGGACACCTGGCTGCCAGAATGATATCACAGACTTCAGGAGGCAAGTCAAATGGCATCAACTGCCGCCGCTCAATCTCCACGCATGGAGGTGGAGGCTGGACAGGTTCGGGTGGAGGACCGTCCCCTGCTGCTGCGACAGAAGATCCTCCCGAAGGGGCAGACGTATCGGAGGATCGGTCAACATACTGAGTAGCTCGGGATACCAGTACCTTCGAGCCCAATCCGGAGCCACCAAGATGACTTGGGCCCGGTCGTGCCTGATCTTCTTCAGCACTCTGGGCAGAAGTGGTATAGGCGGAAAGGCATACAACAGACCGCAACTCCACTCGTGACGAAAAGCGTCGCCGAGCGAGTGCCGCCTTGGAAATTCCAACACGCAGAACTGCTGACATTGCGCGTTCTCTTCGGTGGCGAATAGATCTAACCAAGGCTCTCCCCACTGCTGAAAGAGACCTTGCGCCACTTCGGAGTTCAGACGCCATTCGTGATCCATCATGCACCGTTGGCTGAGTTCGTCTGCTCTGGCGTTCAGAGAGCCCGCCAGATGTTGAACCACTAGGGTGACGCCCTGGTGTTCCAGCCATGTCCAGAGGCGCAGGGCCTCCTGACAAAGGGTCCACGACCCCACCCCGCCCTGTTTGTTGCAATACCACATGGCGGTGGTGTTGTCCGTGAACACCTGCACGACACTTCCCCTGACAGAGGGAAGGAAGGCTTTCAGTGCAAGTCGGATCGCTCTCAACTCCAACAGGTTGATGTGGAGACGAGACTCCGCCGGAGACCAGAGGCCTCTGATCTCCGCCTCCCCCATATGGCCACCCCATCCCAGGAGGGACGCATCCGTCACTACGACATGCTCCGGGTGGGGAAGGGAGAGGCTCTTGCCCTTGACCCAATCGCGGTCCGTGAGCCACCACTGCAACTGCTGTGCAGTGCCCTCCGAGATCAAGACATGGTCGGACAGGTTGCCGTGATGCTGGGCCCACTGAAACTTCAGGTCCCACTGCAGAGCCCGCATGCGTCGCCTGGCGTGATGCACTAGTAGGATGCAGGAGGCCATCAGCCCCAGAAGCCGCAACACTAGCCTGACCGGAACCCAGGATAGAGGCCGAAAGATGGGAATCAGGGCCTGAATATCCCGGACCCGCTGTTCCGGTGGATAGACCCGGAACTGCGCTGAATCGAGAACCGCTCCGATGAAGAGGAGCTTCTGAGAGGGGCTCAGGTGTGACTTCGGCACGTTGATGGAAAATTACAGCAAATGCAGGAGATCCGCCGTAGTCTGGAGGTAGGAGACGACTGCCTGGGGCCACCCGCCTTCAACAACCAGTCGTCGAGATAGGGGAAGACTGGAACCCCTGATCTGCGCAGATGAGCTGCGACCACCGCCATCACTTTCGTGAACACCCGAGGGGCACTGGTATGGCCGAAGGGGAGCACGGTAAACTGAAAGTGCTCTTGACCCACCGTGAACCGCAGGTAACGCCGGTGGGCCGGCAGGACGGGGATGTGGAAATATGCGTCCTGCAAGTCCAACGCTACCATCCAGTCTCCCGGGTCTAGGGCAGCTAGAACCTGAGCCAAAGTTAACATCTTGAACCTTTCATTCCGGAGGAAGGCATTGACGTTCCGGAGGTCCAAGATAGGGCGTAGGCCCCCTTTGCCCTTCTTGGGAACCAGAAAGTAGTGGGAATAACAACCACGACCTACTTCTGGGCTCGGAACGCGCTCGACGGCCCCCTTGGCCAAGAGGGCCGAAACTTCCTCGTGGAGAAGATTCAAATGATCCCCCGAGATACGGTGGTGCTGCGGTGGCATGGCTGGAGGGGTCGTCTCGAAGGGGAGGGAGTAGCCCCTTCGGACGATTTGCAGCACCCACCTGTCCGATGTGATGGACCGCCAGTGGGGCAGGTGATGGCGAACTCTGCCGCCCACTGGCGTGGAATGGGCCTGAAAGCTCGGACTAGGAAGGCTTTGAGGCGGATGCTGTCGGGGTAAATGTGGGCTGACGCGTCGACCTCCAGAACCGCCTCGGCGGAAACCACGTCCGCGACCGCGCGCAGGTTGGTTCTGCGGCTGGTGGCTAGGCGGACGTGAGGAGGCACCCCTTCCTTGGCCACGAAAGGGGCGAAAGGCGGAAGTTTGCGACCGCGGGGCCGAGAGGCCCAAGGACTTGGCCGTAGCCCGGGAGTCCTTAAAGCGATTCAGCGCACTGTCCGCTTTCTCGCCAAAAAGGCGAGTGCCATCAAAGGGCATGTCCATGAGAGTGCTCTGGACATCACCCGAAAAGGACGTGGACCGCAGCCAGGCGTGACGTCTAAGCGCCACCGTGGTAGAAATCGCCCTACCCAGCGAGTCCGTAGTGTCAAGCCCACATCGGATAGCATGTCGTGCTGCATCCCTCCCATCGGACAGAGCCTGGGTAAGTCGTGTCTGGACCTCCTCCAGACACAGGGGCAGCACGTCCTCCACCGTATCCCACAGAGAGTGGGAATAACGGTCCAAGAGACAGGCAGTGTTCAAAGACCGCAGGCCCAAACTAAGGGAGGAGAACAGCTTTTTGCCAAACTGTTCCAGTCTCTTGGAATCCCGGTCCGGCGGAGCGGTCGGGAAGGAGGATTGGGAGGTAGAGGCCTGGATAACCAGGCTCTCGGGGGTAGGGTGTTGGGACAGAAAACTGGGGTCGCCCGGAGCAGGGCGGTGGTGCCTGGAGACGTTCCTGTCCACAGGAGGAACTGTGGAGGGCTTGGACCAGGTGCCCTGCAGAACGTCAATGAGGGCCTCATTGAATTGCAGCAGAGGCTCAGTGAAGCTTGCTGCAGACTGAAGCACCTCAGTGAGGACGTTAGTCCTCACAGCCACGGCAGGTAGCTCGAGCCCAAGGGCTGCAGCCGCCTTGCGCAGCACCACAGAGAAAGCAGCACCCTCCTCCGAAGCCACAGTCGGAGGAGAGATGAATCCAGTGTCTGGAGAGGTATCCAGGCCACTGGCCTCCCCCAGACCATCTGCCCAGTCCTGGGACAGCTGAGCCTGAACGGCCATAGGATCCTCGGATCCCTCCCAGTCACCCCCGTCATCCGATTCCTGGTATGCAGGAGGAAGGATTGGAGCCGGGCGATAGACATAATGTGTCTCCAGCGGCGCCGAACGCGGCGTCCATAGACGCCGTAACGGCGCCGGGCCCGAAGCGGAGCTGAACTGGGGCTCGACGCCGAGCGGAACCGGCGTCGGAGGTGGTAGCGGTGTCGACGCCGGCGGAGGAGGCGAGACGAGGTCGACCGGCGTCGGCGGGGACTCGGGAACGGGTCCCTCGGGCACTTGCGGCGTCGAGGCCGGAGCCGTCGACGGCGCCGGGGCCGGAGCCGCCGGCAGGCAAGGTTGCCCAGTCGGGTCCGCGGGGCCCGAAGGCGCACCAGCGGGCGTCGACGGCGGAGCCAGGTTCCTCATGGCCGAGAGGAAGGCACTGACTTCCGCCGGCGTCGCGTCAGTCCCAGGGACCGGTGGGTATGGGGACTTGCGCGGGGCCTGCGGCTCCGCCGGAGCCGCGGGTGTGGAACCACCCTGACCCTCAGCCGAATCGCGCGACCGGCGAGGGGAGTCCGAAGAGCGGTGTCGCCTCTTGGACTTCTTGGAGTGCTTCGACTTACCCGAAGACTTGGATCCCGACGATCGATGATGACGTCGGCTGCGGCTCCGCGACCGATCCTTGGACCTCCTCCTGGACCGGGATCGAGAGGGGCGCGGAGCCGAGTGGCGACGCTCGAGAAGCTTACGGGACCGCTCCCGTCTAGCCTTCGAGGTCAGGGCCTTGCAGTCCGAACACGACGCCGCGTCGTGGTCGAGGCCCAAGCCGTAAAGGCACCGGCGGTGATGGTCCCTAACCGACATCAAGCGGTTGCAGTCAGCACAGGCTTTAAAACCAGGCATCCTACCGGCACCGGAGTCGAGACAAGATCAAAAAGGATCAAAAAACTTAGTCAAAAAAGACTAAAAGGGGTAGCTGCGCTTACTGGCGCGGAAAAAAGAAGAACTGACGTCAGCGCGCGAGGGCGGCGTCTAAGTATTGCGACGACGTCATTCCGGCGCACGACGCCGACGACGGACGCGGAGCCGCAGACGACGCCTAGCGACGCGCAAGGGGTATTGCTGACGAAAAATCTTCCGGATCCAGTCTGACGCCTGGGGATATTCTAAGGTGAGGAATCTAACTAACGTGTTTCTTTCAGATATATACTTTCTCAGAATGAGATGCTTTATATAAATATTTTTGCAATATGTAATTGACTTTTGTAAACAGTTACAAGTGGTTGCAATAGGCAACACTTTTTTAAACACAATAATGCATTGAGTTCAATGGAAGTTTCATGCTATTTGCCACAGATTACTTTTGGAATTCCAAGACTGGATCCTAGATTCAGTCCTGGGTCAGTACTCAGAATCAAGTGATGCAAGTCGACTTAATTACTGTAATGATTTTTAAACAATATTTAGCTATTTTAAAAGTTGACAGAAAATATTTCAAAGAAAACAGTCAATGGTTCCCTATGGAAGAAAATTCAAGTTGCAGGTACAGTATGTTCTCGTTACTTTTGTAATCCAGTACTGGGTGCCTAGACTCAGTACTGGGACCTTTATCCAAAACAGGTAAGTAATTACGTTTTCAGATATTATACGATTTTTGTAGAATATTTAAAGATTGCAGAAATCGACACTTAGAAGAAATTTCACAGAAAAACAGTCAATGGTTTCCTATGGAAGAAAATTGAGTTAAGGGTAAGTACAGTTGTAAGTATTTTTCAGAGTCAGTGCTGGGCACCAAGATCCAGCACTGGGAGCTCACCTAAGAGCAGGTGAGTAATTTTGTTTGTTACTCGGCTGATTTTTGGTGAATAATTTAAGATTTGAAAAGTACACACTTAGAAGAAATTTCAGGAAAAAGCCAGTCAATGTTACCCAATGAGGAAAATAGAGTTTGCGGTTTAAGGGTAAGTACTCGACTGGCAGAGTTGAGGTTCTGGGCATAGACTCAGGGGTCCCCCAGGGTCAGGTAGGTACAGTTGGTTCACCCTCAGCGGCTCTAAGGCGGCCGGGTGCAGAGAGAGTTAGGCCCAATGTTATCCTATGAGGGATAGGGGGGCCTTGGTTGGTGGCTGCTGACTGGCAAGCCACGCGGCTCTGGGAGCTGGGCTCCTGGTCACTTACTCAGGGCAAGTGGGGAAGTAGGTAGGTGTAGAGGTTTCACTGCCAGGGCCACTCGGGCGGCTGGGTGCAGAGTGCTTTTGAGCCTTCAGGCGCTCAATTGATTTCAATGGGAAATCTCCGATTTAGAAAAAGACTGCAAGCTCGGGGACGAGGACTCTTCAGGTGCCACCACCACTTCGAGAGGTAAGTTGGGTAGTTGGAGGATAGGTAGGTAACCCGGGATTGGGCACAAGGGGCAGTGGGGCGCCGCGTGCAAGGGTGCCTTTTGGTGTCGGGAAATCTTACCCTCGGTTGATCGCGGTGGGGGGGCATCTTGTTCTGAGGCTGCAGGCTTCTTCAGGAGTGTCGAGGGAGGTCCTTGGGTGCCGGACTCGGGGTCACAGTCGCCGTGGGGTCGTCCTCAGGGTCTTTGTTCACTCCGGCACTGGCCAGGCTTGGCTGGTGCAGAGTGTGCTGGGTTTGCGGTTCCGGGCTGCTGCCAGGGATTAGAGGTAGGTTTTGAGTAGAGCCTCTACTCATGGGAGTCCCAGGGGCTTAGAGCCAAGAGGTAGCCAGGTCCTCCGGGGTTTGTGAGGTTGCTGGCCACAAGAGATGCCGGGTTGGAGCAGGAGCAGGTTCGAGGGTCGAAAGGCCGGTAGGGCTGGGGCCAAAGCAGTTGGTGTCTTCCTCTTTTTAGCAGCTGCAGGGCAGGTCTTCTTTCTTCTTGCTCTTCTTTGTAGTTTGGAATCTGGAATCTGGGGAAGGAAGGTTCAGGGTGCCCCTAAATACTAGATTTAGGGGCGTTACAGGTAGGTGAAGGGCAGGGGCCAATGGGTCCCTGTCCTGGGGTGGGTACACCCCCTATCCGGCCTCTCTCCTGTGGGAGGGGGGCAGGAGCCTAGTCCTGATTGGGCAGGGCTTCCCATCTTCAAGAAGGCGAGAGCCCGGAGATGTGCTTCACCTCGCCTTCCCCACCTGAGGGGTGGGGTTGGCAGGCTGGCACATCCCCTGTCCTTATTTGGGGTTTCCGGACAAGCTTCCCGCCAGAGTGGGGGGTTGCAGTGGCCTGGGGAAGCTCACAGAGGCGGCATGCCTTTGAAGCTTCCCCCTGCCCATCCTGGGGGAGGAGATTTAGCACCTCGCCCAGGATGTGCATTGTTGCAGACCCAGGAGAGCAGGGGCTCTCCTACCCAGGGGTCCAGCAACATGTCTGCTGTGTGGCAGCCTCAGAACAGACGTGGATTGTAGGTTTAGGTTTCAGGGGGCCTCTCTAAGATGCCCTCTGTGGTGCTTTGTACATTAAATCACACACTGGCATCAGTGTGGATTTAATGTGCTGAGCAAACTTCTCAGTCTTCAGTGCTGCCATTATGGTGCTGTGGAGTTCGTGTTTGACAAGCTCCCAGCACCATATACTCTTAGCTGGCAGCACTGCACTTACAGGACCCAGGAATGGACCTGGGTACTGTAGGAGCACAGGGCTCCTGCCTCTGTGCTCACACCACTGGCATAGGGCACCCAGCTAGAGGGGTGGCTGATGTATGCCAGGGCAATGTAGTTTGTGGGCATGGCACACAGGGATGTGTGCCATGTCGACTCTCTGTTTTGTCTTGTATCCAGACACTCAGCCTGCAAGAGCAGTGTGTGTGTGTTAGGGTACAGGGCCTCTAAGGGGGGCACAATGAGTGCCGCAGCCCTTAGAGGCCTTCCCTGGTCACAAGGCCCTGGGTACCTAGGGTACCATTTACCAGGGGCTGACATGTGGCCAGGGTTTGCCAATTTGGGTTTTGGCTGTTAGGCAGTTTTTAGTGAAGGAACACAGGCCCTGGGCACCTGATTGGCAGGAGCCCAGGGCACAACAAGGAAAAGTGCATCAGCTATTAGGCAAAAAAGAAGGGGGGGGGGGTTACTACAACAGAAACCCACTTTCTTACACAAGCCCCCCCCCCCCCCCCCACCAGCCCAAAGGCCAGGAAACTTCTGCCAATGCTGGGAGAGTCTACCTAGTCTTTCAGGCGAGGAAGAGTTGGGGAAGTGGTTTGAAAGTTGCAGGGCCTACTCTGCCTTATATCCTTCTGTCCAGGCTAGTCCCTTTGGGGAGCTGGCCTCTCATCAGTGTCAGGACCTAATTCCCAAGGCTCCTCTCCTTGTCTTTTAGGGTCCTTGTCCCATCTTTTTATTTTGGGTTTAGAGGTGCATACCTCTGTAATTTCTAACTTAGCCAGGGCTAGGCCCAGCTTACCCACAGAGGTTACCCACAGCTGGAGAAACCCCACCATGACCAATAAGGTCAGGGGGCCTGACTTGCTATTTGGCAGGGGGTTAGGCCACCATGCCAAGGATAGGGCTGCCATGAAGGCTAACACCCAGCAGAGGCTGCTGACAGCTGTCAGTGTCCAGAACCACACCTTTAGCTTCTGACTGGTAAGTGAGGAAGCTATCTTATAGGTCTCCTTGGGTCCTGCCTGTTGGTCTGTTTGAGGATGTGGGGTCACTACTCTTTGTAGGGAACACCCCTTCTCCACCCTTTGTTCTGCCACCTGAGGAGCCACTAACTCAGGCTGGATAGTTGCCTGACAAGTCAGGTCTTGTTGTTGGTTAGGGGGGGCAGTACCAGTGCCATTGTTGGAGTTTTCCCTCACTGGGATAGAATCTCCCTGGCTCTCTGCAACTGTGGCTAACAGTTGCCCACCTTTCCTACCCTGTTTCTTCTCACTCTTTTGGGACTCAGCTGAACTGACTGCAGGTTGAGCCACCACAGGTTCTTTGGGCGTGGCCTGGCATTGGGCCAGCACCTCTCTTTGGCTCAGTTCCACATCTAAGTGGTCATTTCCCAAGAGACAATCAAGGGGGAGATTTTACTGACTATCATTTTTCTCCATCTAAGGGACCCAGCTGTGGCTAGGGGCACTATAGCCACAGGCCTAACAGTGACTTTCCCTGGGACAGTTCTTACCCTTCTTGTTTCCCCTGGGACATACTGGTGTGGGAATACCAACCTGTCATGTACCACAGTGTGACTGGCACAGGTATCTCTCAGGGCAGTGGCTGGGATTCCATTCACCAGTAGGTGGTGGAAGTGTCTACTCCCCTCTGGGATCTCCAGCTTGCTTCTTGGGCCCATTCCCCAGTTGAAAGCTAGGAGGACTTCCTCATCTGAGGACCCTCCCTCCCAAGCTACACTGGCAACCCGTGGGCTACACTAGTCACCCCTGGAGCTGTACTAGGGATCTTGTTTTTAGGACAGCTAGAGTCCTGGGTGTGGTGTCCAGACTTCTGACAGTTGAAACACCATATTCTGTTGGGATCCCAACTCTTACCTTGGTACCCTGGTTTAGTTTGTGAGGTGTCTTTGGGCCCACCCTCCTGGTCAGGTTTTTGGGGGGCTACCTGGGACTCCTTACTTTTACCCACAAGGGTTTCACTCTCTTTCTTCTGGGGAGGCTTTGGGACCACTTTGTTTTGGTCACTCCCAGTGGACGTCCTAGTCACCCTAGTCTTGACCCAGTGGTCTGCCTTTTTTCCCCAATTCTTGGGGAGAAATTAGACCTAGGTCTACCAAATGCTGATGCAACTTTTCATTTGTGCAGTTACTTAATATATGTTCCTTCATGAATAAATAGTACAATCCAGCAAAATCCTGCACACCATGTCCAGCTAACCAACCATCCAGTGTCTTTACTGAGAAGTCTACAAAGTCAATCCAGGACTGGGTCTGGGTTTTGTGAGCCCCCCTGAATCTAATTCTATACTCCTCAGTAGTGAATCCAAATCCCTCAATCAGAGCCCTCCTCATGAGGTCATAGGACCCTGCCTCTGGCCCAGAGAGGGTCAGAAGCCTGTCTCTGCAGTTACCACAGAACAGTTCCCACAGGAGTGCCCCCCAGAGAGGTTTCATTACTTTTCTGATATCACAAGCCCTCTCAAAGGCTGTGAACCATTTGGTGATGTCATCACCTTCCTCAAACTTGGGGACAATCCCTTTGGGGATTTTAGGTTCAGAAGTTTCCTGCCAATCCTTGTTTTTATTGTTGCTGCCACCATTGATGGGTGCTAAACCCATCTCTCTCCTTTCTTTTTCTAGAGCCAGGAACTTGGTCTCTAGCTCTACTCTTTTGGCCAGCCTTGCTTAAAGGCTGTCCTCTTAACTGGTGGGTCCCCCAGTGTTCTCTCTGGTACCAGAGCCACCTATGTAGTCTCTAGGTGCCCAGATGCCAATCCTTGGATTGGAGGGTATGGGTGCCCTCTCCTCCCTAGGGAATAGTATGGGGAGGTTATTGTCAACCTCCTCTGCTTCCCCTTCTCATCTGACTGGCCATCACCATGTTCAGATGGGTGGTCCTTAGCATACTCAGCCAAGAGCTCCTGGAGCCCTAGTTTGGTTGGATGCAGGCCCATTGGTAAATGTTTAAGTTTGCATAAGGACCTCAATTCCTTGAAAGACAAGTGTAAGTAAGGTGTGAGGTCGAGCTCCTCCACCAGGTCCATGTTCTTATTGTCACTAACAGCTGGGTTTGTTTGAGACATTCTAACCTGACAGTTCTAATCCTCTACCCTGACTATAGTGACTTTTTTTATTTTTCTAAAATTCTAATGGGACTTAAGCAAGGCCCTAGCAAGACTTTTAGTAATTTTGGAAAAGACCAATCAGAATTCTAAAGGCAATTTTTAAGAGTTCTGTCGTGTGATCAGATGGTAACCAAGTAGTCCAACAAATGCAAGTTTGTATCCCACCGCTAATCCACCAATGTGAGAAAGTGGCTCTGTATATACTGTTCCCAAATAGGTACAGGGTGTACAGAGTCCACAGTCCACAAGGGTTTGACAGAGGTTAAAGTTAGATATAACCTTACTCTCTAAAGTGGTAGATTGGTCGAGTAGTAAGGCAGTACCAGAGGACAGTGTAAAGCATTTGTAGTACACACTCAGTCAGCAAATGGTCTCACACACTCAATAACTGAACTCTAGGCCAATGGTTTATATATAAAAAAATATATACTCGTTTTATTTTAGAACCAACAATTAGAATTAAAATATACTTTCTCAGAATGAGATGCTTTATATAAATACTTTTGCAATATGTAATTGACTTTTGTAAACAGTTACAAGTGGTTGCAATAGGCAACACTATTTTAAACACAATAATGCATGGAGTTCAATGGACGTTTCATGTTATTTGCCACAGATTACTTTTAGGATTACTTTTAGAATTCCAGGACTGGATCCTAGATTCAGTCCTGGGTCAGTACTCAGAATCAAGTGATGCAAGTCGACTTAATTACTGTAATGATTTTTAAACAATAGTTAGCTATTTTAAAAGTTGACACTTCGAAAATATTTCAAAGAAAACAGTCAATCATTCCCTATGGAAGAAAATTCTAGTTGCAGGTACAGTATGTTCTCGTTACTTTTGTAATCCAGTACTGGGTGCCTAGACTCAGTACTGGGACCTTTATCCAAAACAGGTAAGTAATTACGTTTTCAGATATTATACGAATTTTGAAGAATATTTAAAGATTGCAGAAATCGACACTTAGAAGAAATTTCACAGAAAAACAGTCAATGGTTTCCTATGGAAGAAAATTGAGTTAAGGGTAAGTACAGTTGTAAGTATTTTTCAGAGTCAGAGCTGGGCACCAAGATCCAGCACTGGGAGCTCACCTAAGAGCAGTTGAGTAATTTCGTTTGTTACTCGGCTAATTTTTGGTGAATATTTTAACCCTTTCGCTGCGGCGGGAATTCCGCCGCAGCGCTTGGGGGTGCGGGGGGGGCAGCGTGGTGGTGCTGTGCTCATGACGGAGCGGTTCTGTCATGACTCCGCCCAGTTGCGTTGTCCCCCCGCACAGGCGGGGAAACCGCGCCGCGTGGGCGGAGCGGCCGCCAACGGTCGTGGCATGACGGAACCGCTCCGTCATGAGCACACGGCAACCGTGGCTCATGACGGAGCGGTTCCGTCATGAGCGGGGAAGGGGTTAAGATTTGAAAAGTCCACACTTAGAAGAAATTTCAGGAAAAAGCCAGTCAATGTTACCCTATGAGGAAAATAGAGTTTGCGGTTTAAGGGTAAGTACTCGACTGGCAGAGTTGAGGTTCTGGGCATAGACTCAGGGGTCCCCCAGGGTCAGGTAAGTACAGTTGGTTCACCCTCAGCGGCTCTAGGGCGGCCGGGTGCAGAGAGAGTTAGGCCCAATGTTATCCTATGAGGGATAGGGGGGCCTTGGTTGGTGGCTGCTGACTGGCAAGCCACGCGGCTCTGGGAGCTGGGCTCCTGGGTCACTTACTCAGGGCAAGTGGGGAAGTAGGTAGGTGTAGAGTTTTCACTGCCAGGGCCACTCGGGCGGCTGGGTGCAGAGTGCTTTTGAGCCTTCGGGCGCTCAATTGATTTCAATGGGAAATCTCCGATTTAGAAAAAGACTGCAAGCTCGGGGACGAGGACTCTTCAGGTGCCACCACCACTTCGAGAGGTATGTTGGGTAGTTGGAGGATAGGTAGGTACCACGGGATGGGCACAGGGGGCAATGGGGCGCCGCGTGCAGGGGTGCCTTTCGGTGTCGGGAAATCTTACCCTCTGTTGATCGCGGTGGGGGGGCACCTTGTTCTGAGGCTGCAGGCTTCTTCAGGAGTGTCGAGGGAGGTCCTTGGGTGCCGGACTTGGGGTCACAGTCGCCGTGGGGTCGTCCTCAGGGTCTTTGTTCACTCCGGCACTGGCCAGCCTTGGCTGGTGCAGAGTGTGCTGGGTTCGCGGTTCCGGGCTGCTGCCAGGGATTAGAGGTAGGTTTTGAGTAGAGCCTCTACTCATGGGAGTCCCAGGGGCTTAGAGCCAAGAGGTAGCCAGGTCCTCCGGGGTTTGTGAGGTTGCTGGCCACAAGAGATGCCGGGTTGGAGCAGGAGCAGATTCGAGGGTTAACAGGCCGGCTGGGCAGGGGCCAAAGCAGTTTGTGTCTTCCTCTTTTTAGCAGCTGCAGGGCAGGTCTTCTTTCTTCTTGCTCTTCTTTGTAGTTTGGAATCTGGAATCTGGGGAAGGAAGGTTCAGGGTGCCCCTAAATACTAGATTTAGGGGCGTTACAGGTAGGTGAAGGGCAGGGGCCAATGGGTCCCTGTCCTGGGGTGGGTTCACCCCCTATCCTGCCTCTCTCCTGTGGGAGGGGGGCTGGAGCCTAGTCCTGATTGGGCAGGGCTTCCCATCTTCAAGATGGCGAGAGCCCGGAGATGTGCTTCACCTCGCCTTCCCCACCTGAGAGGTGGGGTTGGCAGGCTGGCACATCCCCTGTCCTTATTTGGGGTTTCCGGCCAAGCTTCCCGCCAGAGTGGGGGGTTGCAGTGGCCTGGGGAAGCTCACAGAGGCGGCATGCCTTTGAAGCTTCCCCCTGCCCATCCTGGGGGAGGAGATTTAGCACCTCGCCCAGGATGTGCATTGTTGCAAACCCAGGAGAGCAGGGGTTCTCCTACCCAGGGGTCCAGCAACATATCTGCTGTGTGGCAGCCTAGGCAGCCTCAGAACAGACGTGGATTGTAGGTTTAGGTTTCAGGGGGCCTCTCTAAGATGCCCTCTGTGGTGCTTTGTACAATAAATCACACACTGGCATCAGTGTGGATTTAATGTGCTGAGCAGTTTGATACCAAACTTCTCAGTGCTGCCATTATGGTGCTGTAGAGTTCGTGTTTGACAAGCTCCCAGCACCATATACTCTTAGCTGGCACCACTGCACTTACAGGACCCAGGAATGGACCTGGGTACTGTAGGAGCACAGGGTTCCTGCCTCTGTGCCCACACCACTGGCATAGGGCACCCAGCTAGAGGGGTGGCTGATGTATGCCAGGGCAGTGTAGGTTGTGGGCATGGCACACAGGGATGTGTGCCATGTCGACTCTCTGTTTTGTCTTGTATACAGACACTCAGCCTGCAAGAGCAGTGTGTGTGTGTTAGGGTACAGGGCCTCTAAGGGTGGCACAATGAGTGCTGCAGCCCTTAGAGGCCTTCCCTGGTCACAAGGCCCTGGGTACCTAGGGTACCATTTACCAGGGGCTGACATGTGACCAGGGTTTGCCAATTTGGGTTTTGGCTGTTAGGCAGTTTTTAGGGAAGGAACACAGGCCCTGGGCACCTGATTGGCAGGAGCCCAGGGCACAACAAGGAAAAGTGCATCAGCTATTAGGCAAAAAAAAAAGGGGGGGGGGTTACTGCAACAGAAACCCACTTTCTTACAACTATCCTAAGTGTGTGATCTGCAACTCATATGCCTCGAACATTAAGTTAGCCGTAAGTATGGTTGTAATTACTTATCAAGGTCAGTGCTGGGCACCAAGATCCAGCACTGGGATTACTTCGAATAGCAGGTGAGTATTTACGATTTCGTTACTCGGTTGATTTTAGGTGAATATTTTAAAGTTTAGAAACTCCTCAATTAGAAGAATTTTTAAGTGAAACCAGCCAATGTTACCCTATGGAAGAAAAGTGAGGTATCGGCTTTTGGGTAAGTACTCCACTGGCAGAGTAAAGGTTCTGGGCATAGACTCTGGGGTCTCCCAGGGTCAGGTAATTACAGTTGTTACACCCTCAGCGACACAGGGGCAGCCGGGTGCAGAGTGAGGTAGGCGCAATGTTACCCTATGGGAGGCAGGGGGTCCGTGGTTGGTGGCTGCTGGCTAGCAGGCTACGTGGCTGTGGGAGCTGGGCTCCTGGTCACATGCTCAGGGCAAATGGGGAAGTAGGTTAGAGTAGAAGTTGCACTGCCAGGGCCACTCGGGCGGCTGGGTGCAGGGTGCTTTTGAGCCGTCTGGCGCTCAATGGATTGCAATGGAGAAGCTCAAAAACGAACAAAGGCTGCAAGCTTAGGGACAAAGATTCGTCAGGTGTGACCACCACTTCGAGAGGTAAGTTGGGTAGTTGGAGGATAGGTAGGTATCCAGGAGTTGGGCACAGGGGGCCGCAGGGTGCCAGGTGCAGGGGTGCCTCTTGGTGTCGGGAAATCTTACCCTCTGTTGATAGCGGTGGGGGGGGGGGGGGGTCCGTGGTTCTGAGGCTGCAGGCGTCGTCAGGAGCGTCGAGGTGGGTCCTTGGGTGCCGGATTCTGGGTCACAGTCGCTGGGGGGACGTCCTAGTGGTCTTTGTCCACTCCAGCACACGCCAGGCTTGGCGGGTGCAGAGTGTGCAGGGTTCGCGGTTCCTGGCTGATGCCAGGGGTCAGTTACTTGCTTTGAGCAGTGCCACTGCTCGTGGGAGTCCCACATGCTCAGAGTCACAAGGTAGCCAGGTCCTCCGGGGTTTGTGAGGTTGCTGGCCACGGGAGATGCCGAGATTTAGCAGGAGCAGGTTCGAGAGTCGACAGGCCGGTAGGGCTGGGGCCAAAGAGTTGGTGTTATCCTCTTGTTAGCAGCTGCACGGCAGGTCTTCTTTCTTCTTAATCTTCTTTGCTGTTTCGGAATCTGGCTCTAAGGAAGGAAGGTTCAGGGTGCCCCTAAATACTAAATTTAGGGGAGTTACAGGTAGGTAAAGGGCAGGGACCACTGGGTCTCTGCCCTGGGGTGGGAACACCCCCTATCCAGCCACTCTCCTGTGGGAGGGGGGCAGTGGCCTAGTCCTGATTGGGCAGGGCTCCCCATCTTCAAGATGACGAGAGCCCGGAGATGTGCTTCACCTCGCCTTCCCCACCTGAGCGGTGGGGTTGGCAGAGGCTGGCACACCCCCTGTCCTTCCTTGGGGTTTCCGGCCAGTCTTCCCGCCAGAGTGGGGGTTTGGAACCGGTAGGGGCCAGGTGCTGAGTACAGCAAGTGGCCTGGAGAAGCTCACAAAGGCGGCATGCCTTTGAAGCTTCCCCTGCCCATCCTGGAGGAGGAGACCTAGCACCTCGCCCAGTATGTGCATTGTTGCAGGCCCATGAAAGCGGATGGCTCTCTACCCAGGGGAACAGCAACATGTCTGCTGTGTGGCAGCCTAGGCAGCCCATCAGACCAGACATGGATTGTAGGTTAGGTTCAGGGGGCATCTCTAAGATGCCCTCTGTTGTGCATTGTATATTAAACCCTGCACTGGCATCAGTGCGGGTTTAATGTGCTAAGAAGTTTGATACCAAACTTCTCAGTCTTCAGTGAAGCCATCATGGTGCTGTGGAGTTCGTGTTGACGATCTCCCAGCACCATATACTCTTAATGGCAGCACTGCACTTACAATGTCGAATAATGAATATGCTACTTACCAGTATGCATCTGTTCTTGGCATGTAGGGCTGCTGACATTCATATCTGTGCATAGATCGCCGCCTAGTGTTGGGTCCGGATGTTTGCACGTTGTTGTCCTGGAAGAGTCTTCGAAGTATCCTTGGATAGGTGACTCCTCCCCTGGACTACAGTGCGCATGGGCATCCCCTCCATCCTCAGATTGTTTTTCGCCATTGTGGCAGTGATGGAGTAGATACAGAAAGTGATGACCATGCTTTACAGTAATTCTGAGAGCTGCAGCTGCGACAGGCGCCGGGGAGGAGGGAGGGCGATATGAATGTCAGCAGCCCTACATGCCAAGAACAGATGCATACTGGTAAGTAGCATATTCAGTTCGAGGCATGTGGGCTGCTGAATTCATATCTGTGCATAGAATGTATAGCAGTGCCCTCTATTAGCGGCGGCTACCTGTGCCAGCTGCAGCGGTCTGAAAAAGAGTTTTTAGAACAGCCTGTCCTACAGCTGCCTGCTGTTTTGACTGCACATCTACACAATAGTGTTTAGTAAAAGTGTGTGTAGTGGACCATGTGGCTGCTCTGCATATATCATGCAGGGGAATATTTCCTAGAAAAGCCATGGAAGCCCCTAACTTACGTGTTGAGTGGGCTCGTGGTGGAATAGTTAATGTGCGTTTTGCCTTTTGATAACAGATTTGAATACACTTAACTATCCATCTGGCTATCCCTGCTTTGGAGATGGCGTTACCTTTGTGGTGCGGGGCAAAGGCAACGAACAGTTGTTTTGTCTTCCTGAAGGGTTTAGTCCTGTCGATGTAGTACATGAGGGCCCTCCGTACATCTAGTGTATGGAGTGCCCTTTCTGCGACAGTTTGCGGGTTTTGGAAGAAAACGGGCAGTTCGATAGTCTGATTCATGTGGAACTGCGATATTACTTTGGGCATGAATTTTGGGTTGGTACGTAGTACGACCCTGTTGGCATGAACCTGTATAAATGGCTCTTGAACGGTTAGTGCCTGGAGTTCACTAACTCTTCTTAAGGAAGTGATCGCTACCAGGAAAGCTACTTTCCAGGTGAGGAATTGAATCTCGCATGAGTGTAGAGGTTCAAAGGGCGGACCCATTAGGCGTGTGAGGACCAGGTTGAGGTTCCACATTGGAGCCGGTGGGTGACTAGGTGGAATGACTCGTTTGAGTCCTTCCAAGAATGCTTTGATGGCAGGCACTCTGAATAGAGAGAGGTGCTGCCTGGTTTGCAGATAGGCTGATATTGCGGTCAAATGGACACGTATAGAGGTGTACGCCAGATTGCATCGGTATAGGTGTAATAGGTAGCAAATGATGTTTTGGATGGATGCGTCCAGCGGGTTAATGTCATTATTACTGCAATAAATGACGAACCTTTTCCATTTGGCTGCATAGCAAGCTCTTGTAGTGGGTCTTCTGGCCTCCTTGATGATGTCCATACAGTCAGGTGGCAGGTTGAGATAGCCAAACTCTAGGACTTCAGGAGCCAGATTGCCAGGTTCAGCTGTTGCGGATCTGGGTGCTGAATCTCTCCATGGTTCTGCGTCAAATTAGCGGGTTTGATCCGCAGCCTTTGATGCGGCACCACGGAAAGTTCGAGGAAGGTGGTGTACCACGGCTGGCGTGCCCACGTAGGAGCAACTAGGACGAGTGTCAGGGAGTGTTGTCTGAGTTTGCGAGCCACCAGTGGTATCAACGGCGCTGGGGGAAAAGCGTACGCAAATCTGCCGGACCAGTTCATCCATATCGCATTGCCCTGCGACTGCGGATGTGGGAACCTGGCGGCAAAGCTTTGGCATTTTGCGTTTTCGCTTGTGGCGAACAGGTCTATCTCCGGATGACCCCACTGCTGGAAGTACGGCTGGAGTACTGATGGGTGTAACTCCCACTCGTGCATCTGGTGGCTGTGTCTGCTGAGCAGATCCGCCATCTGGTTGTCCTTGCCGGGGAGGTGTTCCGCCATGAGGAACATGTTCCTTTGAATGGCCCACTTCCACATGCTCTGAGCCAGATGAGACTACTGTGGAGAGTGTGTTCCTCCCTGTTTCTGTATGTAGTACATTGCGGTCATGTTGTCCGTCCGGATCAACACGACCTTGTTGCACAGATGTACCTTGAATGCCTTCATGGCCAGGAAGATTGCCATCAGTTCCAGAAGGTTGATGTGCATCTTCTTCTGTTGTGTCGTCCATAGTCCCTGCACTGTGTAGTGGAGTACATGAGCTCCCCATCCCTGGAGAGAAGCGTCCGCTGTCAGTACTATTTGTGGAACAGGCTCTTGGAACGGTCGGCCCTTGCAAAGGTTTTGTGGAGTCCACCAATGCAGAGAGTTGTATGCCCGACCGCTCACCAACACTAGGTCTTTCAACTGTCCTTGAGCCTGATTCCACTGACGTGCTAGGCACTCCTGAAGCGGGCGCATATGTAATCTCGCGTGTGGGACTATGAAGATGCAGGAGGCCATCATGCCTATCAACTGCATGAACACTCGCGCTGGAAGTGAGTGTTTGGGTTTGAACTTGGAGATCAGCAGTTGCATGCTGTTGATCCTCACTAAATTTGGCTGAGCTGTGGCCGCCAGAGTGTCTATAGTCGCACCTAGGTACTGTTGTACGTGTGCGGGCTGGAGATGGGACTTTGGGTAATTTAGTGAGAATCCCAGACTGTGAAGAAGGTGAATGGTGCGGGACATGTGGCTGGCACATTGCTGGGCTGACTTCGCTTGAACGAGCCAGTCGTCCAGGTAGGGGTAGACGTGTATGTGCTGTCTCCGTAGATGTGCTGCCACCGTAGCTAGGCACTTCGTGAAAACCCTGGGCGCTGTTGTCACGCCGAAGGGAAGGACTTCGAACTGGTAATGCTGACCCTGAACAGTAAACCTGAGGTATTTTTTGTGTGAGGGGTGAATGGGGATGTGGAAATACGCATCCTTGAGGTCCAGCGTGGCTAGGAAGTCTCCCTGCTTGAGAAGCGGAAGGACTTGCTGGAGAGTGAGCATGTGAAAGTGCTCTGAAAGAATGTACCGGTTCAGGGGTCTTAGGTCTAATATAGGTCTGAGTGACCCGTCCTTTTTTGGTATTAAGAAGTAGAGGGAGTACACTCCCGTACCCTGCTCGTGGACGGGTACGACCTCTATAGCGCCTTTTAGAAGCATACTTTGCACCTCCTGCTGTAAGAGCGTTAAGTGCTCTGAGGACATAGGACGGTTTCTTGGTGGTATTGTGGGTGGAGTGGAGGTTAACTCCAGACAGTAACCGTATTTGACAATATCTTTGACCCACCTGTCCGTGGTGATGGAGTTCCACGTGGACAGGAACCTTTGTAGCCTTCCCCCGACAGGTGTTATGTGGTCGGGAGGAAGGGAGAGGGCGTCACTGCTTGTTTTTGGAGGAGGACCTGGTGTTGCCGTAGCCGCGTCCTCTGCCCTTTGTACTGGAGCCACGATATCCACCTCGGGTGTTTTTATCGTAGGTGGTCTGTGTATTGCCTTTGTTATACGTTTGTTGTGACCCCTGTCCTCTACCTGCTCCCTTGTTTCCGGGGCGACGAAAGGAGCCGCTCCGAAAGGACTGAGTTTGGAGGGCGCCCATGGACTTTGCAGTGTCTGTGTCCTTTTTGATCTTCTCAAGGGTGGTGTCGACCTCCGGCCCGAATAAATAGTCGGGGTTGACAGGCTGGTTGAGTATATTATTTTGTACCTCAGGCTTGAATCCAGAGATTCGTAACCAGGCATGTCGTCGCAGCATGACGCTTGTGTTTATGGCCCTGGCAGCTGTGTCAGCGGCATCTAGTGCACACTTGATGGAAGCATTCGTGAGTAGCTGTCCTTCTCTGATGAGAATTTCTGCGCCTTCTTTGAACTGGTCAGGGAGATGTTGGAATAGTTGCTCCAACGTGTCATAGTGCGCTCTATCATAGCGAGCAAGGAGCGCTTGAGTGTTGGCTATGCGCCATATGTTGGCAGCTTGGGCGGCAACTCGCTTGCCAGAGGTCTCTAACACCTTGGACTCTTTGTCCGGGGGAGGAGCGTCACCTGTCGTTTGCGAGTGTGCCCTCTTGCGAGCATTCGCTACGACAATGGAGTCTAGTGGTAATTGGCCTCTGATGTAAGTAGGATCCCCAGGTGCTGATCGGTATTTCTTATCAATCCTGGGGTTTATCACTCGTGCCCTGGTGGGTTCCTTGAAAATGTCCTTGGCTGGTTTGAGGACTCCTTTCAACATGGGCAGAGTCTTTACATGCCTTTCTGAGGATGCGAAAGTGTCCATAAGAAAGTCATCTTCGATGGTGTCAGAGTGAAGCTGCACCCCATGGTTATTCGCAGCACGTTCAATAAGAGCATTGAAGGCTGCAGTATCCTCTGTGGGAGATGTTTTTGCCCCATAGAGTTGTGGGTCCTGTGCATCGAGAGGTGCACCTGGGTCTACAGGGTCGCCCCAAGTGTGATCAGGGTCCTGCTGGTCATCAGGGTCTATGTCTCCACGGTAGGGGATTTGGTCCTCCATGTAGTCCTCCAACGCATCCGTGTCGGAGTGTGTGGGAGAGAATAATTGTGGATCCTGGTAGGATGAGTGGAAAGGTTCATAAAGGACAGGTTCTGATTCCACAGGCAGCTTCCTTTTTAGTGGGATCCTGAAAGGGTCCAACGGTGGTTCCGAAGTTATTCTCCGCTCGTGGAGAATCATTCTGCCAGTGTTGGCGTCGATGACATGTGCCGGAGACGTCTCGGCAGGTGTAATCGTGGTCTGGGTGACCCGTGTCCTGAGTTGGAATATCTTCGGGATTGTGGACGGAGGCAAGCCAAAGGTAATGTTGGCTGGCACCGAAGAGGCTGCCGGAGCGTCGATCGGTCCGGAACCCGACGGGTCCTGGAGGGCAGTCTTTGTTTTGCTGCTTTGTGCCGCAACGGGTCGCGCTTGGAGCGCCTTTGAGGCTTTTGCACCGACCAGGTTCGTAGAGGCGGCCGTGGACTTTTTCGGCGCCGGTGGTTCATCGAGTCGAGGTGTGGAAATGACCGTCGACGTTTTCGATGCGTGAGGCTTTGGTGTTGTCGAGGGAGCGATGCGAGACGTAGCAGGCAGTGCGGTCCTCGGTGTCGGTGGCGCCGGGAGTTGAGCAGGCTTGTTGGCGCCGAAGGCCTTTTTCCGTACGTCGACTCCGACGTCGCCCGCTTCAAGTTCGGCACCGAAGTCTCTCTTGGTGCGCTCGGTGCCGACGCGTTTCACTGGCGTCGAAGGCGTGGAAGGCCTCGATCCGACTAGCGCCACTTTCGGTTTCGGTTTCGTTTGAACCGGTGCAGCTTTCGGTTTCGTAGAAGTGAAACCAGCCGGTTTAGGCAGTAATGGCTGCCGCTTAATGTCCGAGGCCGGGCCCGAGGGCGGGGCCGAAGAACTGCGGGATGGGTTTCGGGTAAGGCCCGAAGGCGATCCCTCGACCGGAGCCATAGACTGTGGCACTGGGCTTTCTTCGGTCTGAACAGGCAGGCCTTGTTCATCATTGGAGCTACTCTCTTCGACCCCTAAGGCCTCCTCGTCATCTCCTACCTCGGTGTCGTCTTCACCTCTGTGGAAGAGTGATTCGTCGACTTCGTCCGATCCGGAGTCGTGTTCGGAAACGGGACTGGAGGGTAGGACTTCCAATTCTTTGACATCTTCGGCCTCGTTGAAGATGTCCGCTGGTGCCGGTGCCGCGTGCTGCGCTTCGAGTCTCGCCGCTCGTCGATTCCGTAGAGTCTTTTTGGAACGGAACCGGGCACAGGCCATGCATGTCGATTCGTCGAGGTCCGGCGAAAGGCATTTGTTGCACACCGGATGGACGTCGATGTGGGGGTACTTCGCATTGCACACCGGACACCTCTTGAATGGCGTCCTCGATTCCATCGTCGAAGTAGTCGATGGACAGGTAAATGCGAAAAAAGTCGGCCCTGAAAGTTAGTAAACTAACAAGGTGGTATCGAAAACCGATCGATAAACAGTACCGACGCGAACTAAAGGCCTTTTGGCCTCGACAAAGTTTTTTCCTAACTTGAGCTAAGATAGCACATCCGAACCCAATGGCGGAAAAAAACAATCTGAGGATGGAGGGGATGCCCATGCGCACTGTAGTCCAGGGGAGGAGTCACCTATCCAAGGATACTTCGAAGACTCTTCCAGGACAACAACGTGCAAACATCCGGACCCAACACTAGGCGGCGATCTATGCACAGATATGAATTCAGCAGCCCACATGCCTCGAACTGGACTTAGACACTGTAGGGGTACAGGGCTCATGCTCCTGTACCCACACCACTGGCATAGGGCACCCAGCTAGAGGGGTAGCTGATGTATGCCAGGGCAGTGTATGTTGTGGGCATGGCACACAGGGATGTGTGCCATGTCGACTCTCTGTTTTGTTCTATACCCAGACACTCAGCCTGCAAAGTCAGTGTGTTTGTGTCAGGGTACAGGGCCTCTAAGGGTGGCACAATAAGTGCTGCAGCCCACAGGGGCCTTCCCTGGTCACAAGGCCCTGGGTACCTAGTGTACCATTTACCAGGGGCGGACATGTGGCCAGGGTTAGCCAATTTGGGTTTTAGGTTTCAGCACAGTTTTCAGGGAAGGAACTTAGGCCCTGGGCACCTGATTGGCAGGAGTCCAGGGCACACTCAGTCAAAGTACATTCAGCAAAAAGTGGGGGTATACCATGCAAGAAAGATGGCACTTTCTCACACTAAAACAATGTATTATGTATGAAACAAGGTATCAGTAAGAACTTGACAAACATTTAAATTACCTTTGGTTGCTTCGGCGAACATAATTATCACCATCAACAGGCTTGCGGTAAGTTGTGAGTGCTTCATTAAGTTGCTCTTCCATCAATTCAACATACTTAAGATTATATTCCTATAATAATAATAATAATATTATTTGTTAACATCAACGCAAAGCACATCAAGTTACAAACTGCCCTGTTTTGTCAAAGCTCACCATTTTACATAAAATTGGTTTAGATACAAAGTTGAATAGTTCTAACATCTTGTGATCTTAACGGGTGCCACCTTTAGTAAATCGCCGATGTGGATAAATATGTGGGTCTTCTATTTGTTTTATAAAAGTGTAGTCAAAACTCAAAATAGTCATGAAAGAACTGACAGAAAAAAACATGCCTACGATTTAGACTACAATCCTAGGAAGCACTAGAGTTGTGATGGATAATCTGGGAAACAGACAGCTGACTTCCACATGTTACAGTAAGCAACATGGGAGTAAGCAATAGTGTATCATGGGGAGATGGACATGCAATCTAGTTTACAGCTAATTCTAATATCGGTGTATCAGCAAAGCATTAAGTTATTTAGCGTTGGTCTAATCTCAGCACCTACGTGTTTCAGAGAGAAGGAAGAAGGGGGATCAGTGCATCAAGCAATTTGGGAATGTGATGCTATTGAACAAGTTACTTACCTTCGGTAACGATGTATCTGTAAGAAACATTAGTTAGTTAGATTCCTCACCTTAGAATATCCCCAGGCGTCAGACTGGATCCGGAAGATTTTTCGTCAGCAATACCCTTTGCGCGTCGCTAGGCGTCGTCTGCGGCTCCGTGTCCGTCGTCGGCGTCGTGCGCCGGAATGACGTCGGAGTACTTAGACGCCGCCCTCGCGCGCTGACGTCAGTTCTTGTACATAGCTTTCCGCGCCAGGAACGCAGAGCCATGCAAAGACCGACACTGGTGCCAAAAATAAAATCTAGGGGCCTGAAAAGGATATCCTTAACCCTAGATGTCAGTTCGCAGAACGGGGAGGATGGGTGGGTCGGTGAGGAATCTAACTAACTAATGTTTCTTACAGATACATCGTTACCGAAGGTAAATAACTTGTTCATTTGAAAGAAACACGTTAGTTAGATTCCTCACCTTAGAATAGATACCCAAGCAATACCATCCCCGGTGGTGGGTCTGCGAACCAAGATCACACCAGAAAGTCCTGGAGGACAGAACGGCCAAAGAAGCCATCCCTCCGGACTTGGCTGTCAAGGCAATAATGTCTGGCAAACGTGTGTAGCGAAGCCCACGTTGCCGCCTGACAGATGTCCTGCAAAGGGACACCCCGTCCCAAAGCAGTAGTAGCCGCCGTGGCCCGAGTAGAATGGGCGCGCAGCCCAACAGGAGGGTCCTTTTTTGCCAAGGAATAACAAATTTTGATGCACAAAACGACCCACCGAGAGATGGTCCGTTTGTGCACAGCTTTCCCCTTCTTAGCACCCACGTATCCAACGAAAAGTTGGTCGTCCACCCGGAACTGCTTTGTGCGGTCCAGATAAAAGGAGAGCGCACGTTTTGGGTCCAGACGGTGGAGCCCCTCTTCCTTTTTGGAAGGATGCGGAGGCGGAAAGAAGGTGGGCAAGGTGACAGACTGCCCAAGATGAAATGGAGTCACCACTTTCGGAAGAAAGGAGGGACGAGGCCGAAGAACAACCTTGTCCGGATGAAGAGAGGGAAAAGGAGGCTTTGATGATAAAGCCTGGAGCTCACTCACCCGTCTAGCCGAGGTGATGGCTACCAGAAAAGCAGTCTTAAGCGTCAGCAGACGAAGAGGACAATTATAAAGAGGCTCAAAGGGAGCACACATGAGAAATGTGAGAACAAGATTCAAGTCCCACTGAGGCATTACAAAAGGGACAGGAGGGAACGTGTGAGTAATGCCTTTTAGAAAGCGTGTAACTACAGGGGACTTGAAAAGAGAAGGCTGATCAGGAAGCAGCAAGAAGGCAGAGATGGCAGCAAGATAACCTTTCAAGGTGCCCAGGGCAGAGCCCTGCCGGGCCAAAGAAAGAAGAAAGAGGAGAACCTCAGAAAGAGGGGCGGAAAGGGGATCCACAGCCTTTGCTGTGCACCATGCCACAAATTTGTTCCACCGGCAGGCGTATACAGTCTTTGTGGAGGGACGCCTGGCTGCCAGAATGATATCACAGACTTCAGGAGGCAAGTCAAATGGCATCAACTGCCGCCGCTCAATCTCCACGCATGGAGGTGGAGGCTGGACAGGTTCGGGTGGAGGACCGTCCCCTGCTGCTGCGACAGAAGATCCTCCCGAAGGGGCAGACGTATCGGAGGATCGGTCAACATACTGAGTAGCTCGGGATACCAGTACCTTCGTGCCCAATCCAGAGCCACCAAGATGACTTGGGCCCGGTCATGCCTGATCTTCTTCAGCACTCTGGGCAGAAGTGGTATAGGCGGAAAGGCATACAACAGACCGCAACTCCACTCGTGACGAAAAGCGTCGCCGAGCGAGTGCCGCCTTGGAAATTCCAACGCGCAGAACTGCTGACATTGCGCATTCTCTTCGGTGGCGAATAGATCTAACCAAGGCTTTCCCCACTGCTGAAAGAGACCTTGCGCCACTTCGGAGTTCAGACGCCATTCGTGATACATCATGCACCGGCGGCTGAGTTCGTCTGCTCTGGCGTTCAGAGAGCCCGCCAGATATTGAACCACTAGGGTGATGCCCTGGTGTTCCAGCCACATCCAGAGGCGCAGAGCCTCCTGACAAAGGGTCCACGACCCCACTCCGCCCTGTTTGTTGCAATACCACATGGCGGTGGTGTTGTCCGTGAACACCTGCACGACACTTCCCCTGACAGAGGGAAGGAAGGCTTTCAGTGCAAGTCGGATCGCTCTCAACTCCAACAGGTTGATGTGGAGGCGAGACTCCGCCGGAGACCAGAGGCCTCTGATCTCCGCCTCTCCCATATGGCCACCCCATCCTAGGAGGGACGCATCCGTCACTACGACATGCTCCGGTTGGGGAAGGGAGAGGCTCTTGCCCGTGACCCAATCGCGGTCCGTGAGCCACCACTGCAACTGCTGTGCAGTGCCCTCCGAGATCAAGACATGGTCGGACAGGTTGCCATGATGCTGGGCCCACTGAAACTTCAGGTCCCACTGCAGAGCCCGCATGCGCCGCCTGGCGTGATGCACTAGTAGGATGCAGGAGGCCATCAGCCCCAGAAGCCGCAACACTAGCCTGACCGAAACCCAGGATAGAGGCCGAAAGATGGGAATCAGGGCCTGAATATCCCGGACTCGCTGTTCCGGCGGATAGACCCGGAACTGCGCCGAATTGAGAACCGCTCCGATGAAGAGGAGCTTCTGAGAGGGACTCAGGTGTGACTTCGGCACGTTGATGGAAAACCCCAGCAAATGCAGGAGATCCGCCGTAGTCTGGAGGTGGGAGACGACTGCCTGGGGCGAGCCCGCCTTCAACAACCAGTCGTCGAGATAGGGGAAGACTGGAACCCCTAATCTGCGCAGATGAGCTGCGACCACCGCCATCACTTTCGTGAACACCCGAGGGGCACTGGTAAGGCCGAAGGGGAGCACGGTAAACTGAAAGTGCTCCTGGCCCACCGTGAACCGCAGGTAACGCCGGTGGGCCGGCAGGACGGGGATGTGGAAATATGCGTCCTGCAAGTCCAACGCTACCATCCAGTCTCCAGGGTCTAGGGCAGCTAGATCCTGAGCCAAAGTTAACATCTTGAACCTCTCTTTCCGGAGGAAGGCATTGACGTCCCGGAGGTCCAAGATAGGGCGTAGGCCCCCTTTGCCCTTCTTAAGAACCAGAAAGTAGTGGGAATAACAACCACGACCTACTTCTGGGCTCGGAACGCGCTCGACGGCCCCCTTGGCCAAGAGGGCCGAAACTTCCTTGTGGAGAAGATTCAAATGATCCCCCGAGATACGGTGGTGCTGCGGTGGCATGGCTGGAGGGGTCGTCTCGAAGGGGAGGGAGTAGCCCCTTCGGACGATTTGCAGCACCCACCTGTCCGATGTGATGGACCACCAGTGGAGCAGGTGATGGCGAACTCTGCCGCCCACTGGCGTGGAATGGGCCTGAAAGCTCGGACTAGGAAGGCTTTGAGGCGGATGCTGTCGGGGTAAATGTGGGCTGACGCGTCGACCTCCAGAACCGCCTCGGCGGAAACCACGTCCGCGACCGCGCGCAGGTTGGTTCTGCGGCTGGTGGCTAGGCGGACGTGAGGAGGCACCCCTTCCTTGGCCACGAAAGGGGCGAAAGGCGGAAGTTTGCGACCGCGGGGCCGAGAGGCCCAAGGACTTGGCCGTAGCCCGGGAGTTCTTAAAGCGATTCAGCGCACTGTCCGCTTTCTCACCAAAAAGGCGAGTGCCATCAAAGGGCATGTCCATGAGAGTACTCTGGACATCACCCGAAAAGGACGTGGACCGCAGCCAGGCGTGACGTCTTAGCGCCACCGTGGTAGAAATCGCCCTACCCAGCGAGTCCGTAGTGTCAAGCCCACATCTGATAGCATGTCGTGCTGCATCCCTCCCATCGGCCAGAGCCTGGGTAAGTCGTGTCTGGACCTCTTCCGGACACAGGGGCAGCACGTCCTCCACCGTATCCCACAGAGAGTGGGAATAACGGTCCAAAAGACAGGCGGTGTTCAAAGACCGCAGGCCCAAACTAAGGGAGGAGAACAGCTTTTTGCCAAACTGTTCCAGTCTCTTGGAATCCCGGTCCGGCGGAGCGGTCGGGGAGGAGGATTGAGAGGTAGAAGCCTGGATAACCAGGCTCTCGGGGGTAGGGTGTTGGGACAGAAAACTGGGGTCGCCCGGAGCAGGGCGGTGGCGCCTGGCGACGTTCCTGTCCACAGGAGGGACTGTGGAGGGCTTGGACCAGGTGCCCTGCAGAACGTCAATGAGGGCCTCATTGAATTGCCGAAGAGGCTCAGTGGAGCTTGCTGCAGACTGAAGCACCTCAGTGAGGACGTTAGTTCTCACAGCCACGGCAGGTAGCTCGAGCCCAAGGGCTGCGGCCGCCTTGCGCAGCACCACAGAGAAAGCAGAACCCTCCTCCGAAGCCACAGTCGGAGGAGAGATGAATCCAGTGTCTGGAGAGGTATCCAGACCACTGGCCTCCCCCAGTTCATCTGCCCAGTCCTGCGACAGCTGAGCCTGAACGGCCATAGGATCCTCCGACCCCTCCCATTCGCCCCTGTCATCCGATTCCTGGTAAACAGGAGGAAGGATCGGAGCCGGACGATAGACATAATGTGTCTCCAGCGGCGCCGAACGCGGCGTCCATCGACGCTGTAACGGCGCCGGGTCCGGAGCGGGGCTGAACTGGGGCTCGACGCCGAGCGGATCCGGAGGTGGAACCGGGTTCGACGCCGGCGGAGGAGGCGTGACGAGGTCGACCGGCGTCGGCGGGGACTCGGGAACGGGTCCCTCGGGCACTTGCGGCGTCGAGGCCGGTGCCGTCGACGGCGCCGGGGCCGGAGCCGCCGGCAGGCAAGGTTGCCCAGTCGGGTCCGCGGGGCCCGAAGGCGCGCCAGCGGGCGTCGACGGCGGAGCCAGGTTCCTCATGGCCGAGAGGAAGGCACTGACTTCCGCCGGCGTGCGTCAGTCCCAGGGACCGGCGGGTATGGGGACTTGCGCGGCGCCTGCGGCTCTGCTGGAGCCGCGGGGATGGAACCACCCTGACCCTCGGCCAAGTCGCGCGACCGGCGAGGGGAGTCCGAAGAGCGGTGTCGCCTCTTGGACTTCTTGGAGTGCTTCGACTTACCCGAAGACTTGGAGCCAGACGATCGATGATGTCGGCTGCGGCTCCGCGACCGATCCTTGGACCTCCTCCTGGACCGGGATCGAGAGGGGCGCGGAGCCGAGTGGCGAAGCTCGAGGAGCTTACGGGACCGCTCCCGTCTAGCCTTCGAGGTCAGGGCCTTGCAGTACGAACACGACTCCGCGTCGTGGTCGAGGCGCAAACAGTAAAGGCACCGGTGGTGATGGTCCGTAACCGACATCAAGCAGTTGCAGTCAGCACAGGCTTTAAAACCAGGCATCCTACCGGCACCGGAGTCGAGACAAGATCAAAAAGGATCAAAAAAACGTAGTCAAAAAAGACTAAAAGGGGTAGCTCTCCCGGATCTGCGCTTACTGGCGCGGAAAAAAGAAGAACTGACGTCAGCGCACGAGGGCGGCGTCTAAGTACTGTGACAACGTCATTCCGGCGCACGACGCCGATGACGGACGCGGAGCCACAGACGACGCCTAGCGACGCACAAGGGGTATTGCTGAGGAAAAATCTTCCGGATCCAGTCTGACGCCTGGGGATATTCTAAGGTGAGGAATCTAACTAACGTGTTTCTTTCAGATCATTCCTTTTAGGGAAAAACATTATGGAACTTGAACTAAGCCCTTCTGTAGTGATCTCTGGGATATGGGTAAATGAGGAAATACTGAGACACAAAAGAACACTAAACGCAATATATAGTGAAGAGTGATATTACAAAAATTGACGAAACACAATAAACCCAACAACTGCAAAATGGTGACAGTGCATGAACATGTGCATCAACATGGAGAACGAACTTTATGAGGGGAGTGTGTGCCCCACAAAAGTGGCAGAAGACATGGAGAAAGCTTAACACTCCCTACTTGGGGTGGAGAGGAATGAATGGTGGTTTCATTGTACAGGGTTGTGGAGTAAGGCGATCCTGTGGTTGGTATTCAAGTGAAGTGCTTCTCTATCAAACAACAGGCTACTGTTTCTCATTTTAATCAAGTCGCAGGTGGGATGAATCTAATTTTCTTGCATGACAATGCGCATGCACTGCTTGACATTGGAGACTAAAATGGCTCTGCATGATGATGTTTATAGAAAATATTAAAAACTATTAAAAATAAATTCACATATTGTCTGACTAAAAATGACAGGTTTATGAATACTGGGCTGGTAACACAACATGCTCTATTTAATCAGTAAGCAAAAATGTTACTTGACTGTAAACATCTTTTAGCAAAGTGTGCTGTAGATTCAAATGCTTGGTAAACTCTGGCATCTTGAGTTGGGCTCAGTGGTTTGCATGTTGTTTTTGTTTGAAGAAATGTTTAAGTAACCAGGCCCAGTGCGATTCCTCCACTTAGCGTAGATTAAGCACAAACACAGACTCAATGTTAGATTGCTTTACACACGGAAGGTGAGAATAAGTATGGAGTGTGAACTTAAAGTAAGATGTGTCAAGCGCAATGTGGTGTGAAATATATAAAGAAAGAGATCTGCATAGGAAACAGGCTTCTAGGGAGGAGGGCAGGGGCGTGTGAATCTATAGCAGTACATTCTATGAACAAATGCTGTCAGTGTAATTAGCTGTAGGAAGCTGGCTCTGTGTATATACTATACCAAAATACGGTAAGTGTGCACAGAGTCGAGTGGATCCCCAGAGGCTTTACAGAGGCTAAAGTAGATAATACTACTGCTCTATTTTGTGTTAGTGTGGGCGAGCAGTTAGGCTTATTAGAGGGCTGTGCTAAGCATTTGCTGTACACGCTCAGGCAAAATGATTACATCACAATGACTAAATCTGAGATCAACTGTTTGTAAAAACTACTATTTGTATGTTTGTTACTTAGAACCAAAGATACTTAGTCACAGTAAAATACATTTTGCAATATCAGTTTTTCAGTATAAAAAGTAGACAGTACATTTTTCAAACTGTTAAATATTAACCTATGAAAGAAAAACAAACGTGCAACTTCACAGTTAAGTACACAACTTACAATTCCAGTTTGAGTTTTAGGATCAACATGGGCAAGGGTGGGTTAAGTGTAGAGACTGCACCACCAGCAGCACTGAGCGAGCGGGTGCAGAGCTTTGGTTGGTTTTCAGGGTGCACCTCTGAGGTGCCCTCGAAGTGCATTTATTAATGAATCCAACACTGGCATCAGGATGGGCTCATTAATCTTAGATGTTTGGTACCAACATCTTGGAATTCGGTGAAGCCCTCATGGAGCAATGGAACTCGTATTCACATGTACTCAGCATGGCTTCATTATGCACTTATAATGTCTAAGAATGGAATTAGACACTATTTGGGCATTCCTGCTCATGCAGTTATGCCCTCTCAAATGGTATAGTGCACCTTGCCGTAGAGCTGTAAGGCCTGCTGTAGGGATGACTTACCTATGCCTTGCAGTGCTGGTTGGCCTGCCAAACAGGGATGTGTGCCGGATCGACTCCACTTTTAGCAGCACCAAAATACGCAGGCTGCACTGGCAGTGTGCATGTGTTTGGTGAGGGGTCTCTTAGGGTGGCATAATACATACTTCAGCCCTTAGAGACCCTCTCTGGACACAATGCACTTGGTACAACTGTTACCTTATACAAGGGGCTTATATGTGGCCCGGAGGTGTGCTAATTTTGGAAACAAAGGTACAGTTTTGGAAAAGAACACATGCACTGGGAACCTGATTAGCAGAAACCGAGTGCACATTCAGTCTACGTTACATCAAAAGTCAGGCAACAGGGGGGATTGGGGGGGGGGGGGGGGCACTGCAACAGAACCCCACTTTCCGACAGCTGACATGAGCTTGCTCATGCCCAGTGATGAGGGATAATGGGAAGAGAGTGACCCTCTTCCTGATCTCATCTCACACAACCCAGTTGATGGTTCCGTAAATGATATAGTCTTTGCTGACTGCCTCACTAACCAGCAACAAACTGATTGCAGACAGGTACTCAGTCAGTTCCAGGAACTCTTTTCTCTGACACCCAGTCAGACTACCTGGTGACAGTCTGTAAAGTCTACAGGCAGCTTGACCATGCTAGAGATTGCATCAGGATTGAAGTCCAGAAGACGCTGGTGTTCGGGGTAATTGAGCCTTCAGACAGCCCTTCGGCTAGTCCAGTAGTCCTTGTACCCAAACCCCATACCCAGGGCAGAAAGAGAGAAATTAGGTTCTGTGTAGAATCAAGAGGCCTCCATGCAGTCACCAAGAATGATGTGCATCCTATCCCTAGGACAAATGAGCTAGTGGATACTCTGGCTGCCGCCAAGTATCTTAGCACCTTTGACTTGACTGCAGGCTACTGGCAGATCAGACTCACAAAAGATGTTGTTAAAACCCCAAACTGCATTTTCTATTCATTGTGGGCACAGTCAGTTCACTGTAATGCCCTTTGGTTGAAAATTGCACCTGCCACATTTCAGAGGTTAGTGAATCAAGTTCTGATAGGCCTAGAAGACCTCAGTGCAGCATAACTAGGTGTTCTTAGTGTCTTTAGATCCACCCGGCAGGACCACCTGGTCCACCCCAGGAGTGCACTTGATGCTTTCAAAAAGGCAGGCCTTGTTATCAAGGTTACTAAAGTGCCAGATAGGGCAGAGCAAAGTTGTACACTTGGGTCACCTGGTAGGTGGAGGGCAAGTTCAATCTTTAAAGTCCAAACCATCATGGAATGGGCTGCTCCTACTACTCAGACTCAGGTCAGAGCTTTTCTGGGTATTAGATTTGTGAAAGGGCATGTGTCCATTATGACACCACTTAATGTTCTCACCTCTAAAAGAATGCCCAAAAAGGTGAACTGGACAGTAAGCTGCCAAGAGGCCTTTGATGTCATGAAGGCAGCCATGTGCTCAGCTCCAATTTTGAAGAATCCTGACTACTTCAAACACTTTACTGTTCAGACTGTAACGCCCTGAACGTCTCAGGATCGTTTAACAGACACGATAATGAGAACGCAACCACTTGTGAAGGTTTAGTTATTTTAATGAAGGCAAAAATAATACAAGGAATAAACAAAGGTTATAGTCACTGGAATCCTCCAGGCTAAGTACGTTACCAGCCCACAGCACGGATGGTCCTAACCGTCCTCTGCATATACGCCGATCCCGGCGTATGCCAACAGAGGGCAGAAATGAAATGGCCGACAATGCCAATCGGTAGGCTGTGAGGGGCACGAAGAGTGTTGGGGAGAATCGAGGAGTCAGGGAAACACCCAGCCGGGGTCTCTACCTGAAGGGAGCAGCCGCTCAACCTCTTCCTCAGACTGCACCGGGACGCGGAGTCACCTCCTGGTGATGCGTCACCGATACCCCAATCACAAGCAAAGAAGACTGAACCGAGAGCAGCCGCTCGATCGATCGATCCCGTGGACTTCCGAGTCGGTAACGCGGCAAACACCTCCTGGTGTGCGTTACAGCTGGCCGTCCCTGTATCTCTGGTCGGGCTGGGAGTTACGACTCCAACCAGCAAAAGCGTCACTGCGCTTTGACTCAGCCGAGTCAAAAAGCGAAGCTCAATGGTTATCCGGTAGAGCTTCCGGGTCCTTCACAGGTGACGATGGGGCAAGACACGGCCCAGGGAGTAACGACTCGACCTACCTCCGTTCTTGCCTTACTGGAGCACCACTCCGGAACACTGCTCTTCACTAAGCAGGTACGTCGGTGTAAACACAATATCCGACAGCGTTGTACCTCCCGGTTCCTCCCTTTATAGGGCGTGTTTTCCTTGAGTTATGTAACAGCTCTCCTGTTTACATAAGGGCGTGTTTTCCTTGAGTTATGTAACAGCTCTCCTGTTTACATAAGGGCGTGTTTTCCTTGAGTTATGTAACAGCTCTCCTGTTTACATAACCTCTCAACCGCTAAGCATCCTGGGAGATGTAGTCCGTTTTCGCTGGTTACCGTTTTCCTCCCCTCGCATGACAGGAATTCTTGACATAGACAGATGCCTCAGACAGGAATAGGAGCAGAGTAATCACAACTTATTGAAGAGAGACAGGATCAACCAGTAGCTTTTATAAGGCGAATGTTGACCCATAGAGAGAAACGTTGGTCAGTCATAGAGGGAGGCCTTTGCTGTGGTACTCACTTCATTGTTTAGACAGACCACAATCCCCACTTATTGCTTAAACAGATGAAAGGTGAAATGCCCAAAAACTGAGGTGGTCCATTTCCTTACAGGGGATGGACATCTGAATGGAACATAGACCTGGGAGTAATTGTGCCAATGCAGATGGGCTTTCTAGATATTTCCACTTACAAAATATAGACTCCACTGGACAAGGTTAGGCTTATCTCTTTCGTTTGCAGGGGGAGGGGATAGTGAGATAAGTAGGAAGGAATATGCTACTTACCAGTATGCATCTGTTCTTGGCATGAAGAGCTGCAGAGCCGCACACTTAGGATAGTAGATCGCCGTCTGGTGTTGGGCACGGATGCTTGCAGGTGGTTGTTGTCTTCAGAAGAAGTCTTTGTGGTCACGAGATAGGCGACTCCTCCCTTGGACGACAGTGCGCATGGGCATCAACTCCATCGTTAGATTGTTTTGCGCCATGATGGAGTTTGTAGAAAAGAGAGAGATGTCCATGTGTGATGCCTAAGTAAGACAATGCTGGAACAGATACAGGTCCCGGGGAGGTGGGTGGGCGTGTGTGGCTCTGCAGCTCTACATGCCAAGAACAGATGCATACTGGTAAGTAGCATATTCCGTTCGAGGCATATGAGCTGCAGATCACACACTTAGGATAGACTATATAGCAGTATCTCACCTAGCGGTGGTCACCTGTATCGGTTGCAACAGTTTGAAATCAAGTTTTAAGGACAGCCTGACCCACAGAAGCTTGCTGATTTGCTTGCACGTCAACACAATAGTGTTTAGTGAAGGTGTGTGTTGTAGACCATGTGGCTGCCTTACAAATATCTTCTAAGGGAATGTTTCCTAAGAATGCCATGGAAGCCTCTATTTTGCGTGTGGAATGCGCTCTAGGGGGAACCGTTAGTGTGCGTTTAGCCTTGTGGTAGCATATTTGGATACATTTAACTATCCACCTAGCTATCCCAGATTTGGAAATGGGGTTGCCTTTATGTGGTGGAGAGAAAGCGACAAACAATTGTTTTGTTTTGCGGAATGATTTGGTTCTGTCGATGTAGTATGTAACATCTAGGGAATGAAGAGCTCTTTCAGCTACCGAGTCTGGATTTGGGAAGAATACTGGTAACTCTATTGATTGGTTAAGATGGAACGGAGATGTGACTTTTGGGTGGAATTTCAGATTTGTTCTAACAACCACTTTGTTACGGTGTAATTGTAAGACTGAGTCTTATATGGTAAAGCCTGGATTTCACTTACCCTTCTGAGGGATGTGATAGCGATAAGGAAAGCTACTTTCCGTGTGAGCAACTGTAGTTCGCATTTATGCAGAGGTTCAAATGGGGGTCCCATGAGCCTGGTAAAAAAAATGTTTAGATTCCACTCTGGAGAGGGTGGTAATCTGGGAGGAATAATCCTTATAAGTCCTTCCATGAAGGCTTTGATCGAAGGTATTCTACAGAGTGACAAGTGTTGTCGATTTTGTAAGTAGGCTGCTAATGCTGCTAGGTGTAGACGTATGGAAGAGTATGCCAAATTACATCTTTGCAAGTGCAGTAAGTAGCAAATGATGTCCTGGATGGATGCATCCAGTGGGTTTATATGATTGTTAGTGCAGTAAATGGCAAATCTTTTCCATTTTGCAGCATAGAAAGCTCTAGTGGTAGGTCTTCTGGCCTCCTTTATAATATTCATGCAGTCTGGTGGCAGGTTGAGGTAACCGAACTCCAGGACTTCAGGAGCCAGATCGCCAGATTCAGTTGACCTGGATCTGGGTGTCTGATTTCTCCATGGTTCTGGGTTAATAAGGACGGAGAGAGTTGTAGTTTTTGGTGTGGGACTAGCGAGAGTTCCAGTAGTGTTGGGAATCACGGCTGGTGTGCCCATGTGGGAGCTACTAGTATCAGTTTGAGAGACTTTTGCCTGAGCTTGCGTACCACTAATGGGATGAGTGGGAGAGGTGGTAAAGCGTACGCAAATCTGCCTAACCAGTTCATCCATATCGCATTGCCCTTTGACTCTGGGTGGGGAAACCTGGCGGCGAAGGTTGGGCATTTTGCGTTTTCGTGTGTGGCGAACAGATCTATGTCTGGTTGGCCCCATTGTTGGAAAAAGGGCAGTAGGACTTGGGGATGTAGTTCCCATTCGTGTATCTATTGAGTTTGTCGACTTAACAGATCGGCAATTTGATTGTGAATCCCTGGAAGGTGTTCTGCAAGTAGGTATATGTTCTGGGGAATGGCCCATCTCCAAATGTTCTGTGCGAGCTGAGACAGCTGCAGAGTGTGTGCGCCTCCTTGTTTTTGTATGTGATACACGGCTGTCATGTTGTCTGTCCGGATGAGGCCAGTTTTGTTCTGGAGATGTAGTTGGAATGATTTCAGTGCTAGGAACACTGCTAGCAGTTCCAGGTAATTGATATGGAGCACTTTCTGTTGAGTGGTCCATTTGCCCTGAGTGATGTGTCCGAGGAGATGGGCTCCCCATCCTGTGAGTGATGCGTCAGTTGTCAGCACCATCTGTGGAAGAGGCTCTAGGAACGGCCACCCTTTGGACAGGTTTGTTATGTTCCACCATTTCCGAGAGTGATGTGTGCGGCTGTCCACCAACACCAGATCTGTAAGTTGTCCGTGAGCCGGTTTCCACTGACGTGCTAGACATTCTTGCAAGGGACGCATTTGAAGTCTTGCATAAGGCACAATGAAGATGCATGACGCCATCATGCCTATGAGTTGCATGAACACTCTTGCTGGAAGAGAGTGTTGGATTTGAAATTTTGTGATAAGAGATTGTATATTGGCTATCCTGGCTGGGCTGGGATATGCTAGGGCTGTGGAGGTGTTTATGGTGGCTCCTAGATACTGATGTATGTGAGAGGGTTGGAGATGAGATTTGGGATAGTTTATTGTGAATCCCAAGTTGTGTAAGATTTGGATGGTTTGGTGAGTGTGTAGAACACATTTCTTGAATGACTTGGCTTTTATCAGCCAGTCGTCTAGATACGGTAAGACATGAATTTGTTGTCTTGCGATGTGCTGCTACTACTGCCAGACATTGGGTGAATACTCTGGGTGCGGTTGTTACCCCGAATGGAAGGACTGTAAACTGGTAGTGTTGTCCGTCTGCCAAAAACCTTAGATACTTCCTGTGGGAATGTGGAAGTATGCGTCCTTGAGATCTAGTGTGGCAGGGAAATCGTCTTGTTGCAGTAGTAGGAGCACTTGTTGAAGAGTGATCATATGGAAATGATCTGAGTTTATATACAGATTTAGGGGTCTGAGGTCGAGTATTGGTCTTAGAGTCCCGTCCTTCTTGGGGATTAGAAAGTAGAGTGAATATACCCCTGTACCCTGATGTTCTAAGGGAACTGGTTCTATTGCGTGACATGGAACGCTGTTTGGGTGGTATGTGTGGGGGGGTAGTTGTGAGTTCCAGGCAGTAACCATATTGGATAATTTGTCTTACCCACGTGTCTGTTGTGATGGAGTTCCAGACAGGTAGGAACAGTTTTAGTCTTTCCCCGACTGGAGTGGAATGGTCTGGGGGGAGTGGAGGAAAGTCACTGTTTTGTGGCAGGGGAGGTGCGAGTGTTGTTATTACCTCAACCTCTGTTGTGGTTTCCTCTGTATCCGCCTCTAAAATATCCTCTACCGGGGGATGTTTGTGAAGCGGTTTTGAATCTAGAGGAGGTGTCCGCTCCCATATTTTTGGAGGCTCCTCTGTAGAAGGAGCGTCGAAAGGAGCCACGTGGTTGTGGCAACTGTAATGCTCCCATGGACTTAGCCGTCTCTGTGTCCTTCTTTATTTTTTCAAGGGCAGTGTCTACTGCTGGCCCAAAGAGCTGTTCCTGGTTGAATGGCTGAATAAGTATGGTTGTTTGTACCTCTGGCTTAAAGCCTGAAATGCGTAGCCAGGCATGTCCTCGAAGGAGAAAGTTTTCCCTCCTGGATAAGGTCATTTGCCTGGGTTTAATATTGCTCTGGCAGATGTTGTAATAGAGTCTCTAATTGGTCGTAGTGGGCCCTGTCATAGCGTGCTAGTAGGGCTTGGGTGTTGGCAATACGCCAATAATTAGCAGCTTGTGCTACTACTTTTTTGCCAGAGGCTTCTAACAGTTTGGATTCTTTGTCTGGGGGTGGTGTATCTCCTGTGGTTTGGGAGTTGGTGCGTTTCCTAGCATTGGAAACGACCAAAGAATCCAAAGGGAGCCGCCCTTTGATTTAATTAGGATCTTCAGGGGCAAGCCTATATTTCTTTTCTATCCTTGGGTCAAGAATCCTGGCACAAATGGGGTCTTTAAATACTTCGGGCGTGTTTTATGACTCCTTTAATCATGGGTAGAATTTGTACAGACTTTTGAGATTGTTCAAAAGTGTCTAATAGGAAGTCTTCCTCTGGTGCGCCGGAGTGCATTGTGACGCCGTAGTAAAGTGCCGCTCTATTTAATAATTGGCCAAACCCCAAGTGATCGTCTGGAGGCTATGGTTTGGAGGGATATGGCTGAGGGTCAGGCATGTCTGGTAGACGGAATGCCAAGTCATCCAGTGGTGAGGTACCTGGATCCGTGAACGGATCATTAGGGTCACCCCCACCCCCTAGGTCATCATCATCCTCCTGTGGAGGTGGTGTATGTGATGGAGAGGGTATAGGTAAGGGTGGCGTAGGCAGAGGGGGTGTGTTAAAAGGCAGTATAGGAGAGGAAGGGGGCATAGGCGATGTTGCAGAGTCGTTCCTGTTTATAGGAACTGGGGCAGGTGGTGTGTCCAGTTTTCTTTTTTTACATGGCACAGCGGTGACTTGTCCAGTCTTTGGATTAATATAAATCTTTTTCTGCCTTGGGTCGATGGGATCTGGATGAAAAAGTTCTTGTTCCTCAGGAACAGTCTTTGGTGCCGATTTTTTCGGTTCCGATCGAGGTTTTGGTTGATCGGTGGAGTGTTTGGCTTTAGGAGGTGTATGAGAGTCCTTAGCCGTTGGTTTCGGTGCCGATTATGGTTTCGGTGCAAATTATGGTTTCAAAGCCGTAGTTGTATCTGTAGGCTTGGGAACCTTCGGTGCCGGTTTATCTATTGGCCTTGGTGCTTTCGGGGCCGAAGGTGTTGGAGCCGATTTCGGTGCCGAGTGGTCTTTTGTCTTCGGTGCCGAAGGTGCTGATTGGACAATGACATGCGGTTTGCTCAGTCCCGAGCTACCGGAAGGCTTATATTTCTTCGGAGCCGAGCCTGGAGGCGGGGCTTCTGAAGGATGTTTTCGGTCTCGACTGGGGCCAGCAGGTGAAGTCTTGACCAATGCCTTTGATTTTGGAAAGGTTGGGGCAGGGGCAGTAGTACTCACACGTTGCCCAGGAGTGATGGGGTCGTCTGAGTCGTCTGCTTCGGAGACGATTTGTAGATCTTTGGAATCTTCTTCTGGGACATCGGGCCTTCATCAAAGATGTCCTCTGGTTCCGGGGCTGTTCTCTGTGCCATGATGTGTCTTCGAGCCCTTCGATCTCGAATGGTCTTTTTGGATTGAAAGGATGCGCAGGCTGGACAGCTGGACTCGTCATGTTCAGGTGATAGGCACAGGTTGCAGACTTTGTGGTGGTCACTGTGCGGAAATTTTGCTCCACACTGGGGGCGTTTTTTGAAAGGCGTCCTTTCCATGAGCCGTAGGCCTCACGGCGTGGATAGGCCCAGCGGCCCGCGTCGACGTCCGGAATAGAGCCGTTGAAATCGATGTCGAGAATGAAAGTGCTTCGATGTTTTGTGTGAAGTTTTGCACTTCGAAAAGCTTGGAATTGATATTTCCAACAGGAGTGGAAAAGTTGCATCCGAACCCAATGGTGAAAAAAAACAATCAAACGATGGAGTTGATGCCCATGCACACTGTCGTTCAAGGGAGGAGTCACCTATCTCGTGACCACAAAGACTTCTTCCGAAGACAACAGCAACCTGCAAGCATCCAAGCCCAACACCAGATGGCGATCTACTATCCTAAGTGTGTGATCTGCAGCTCATATGCCTCGAACAGTAGGATCTTTCTGGCATAGTTACCCTCACTTTTTTCCTGGTGTCAGTGTGTTTTGACTGTAGTACACTGGGATCCTGCCAATCAGGACACCAATGTCTGTGCTCTCCCCTCTCAATTCCTTGGTAAGTACTTTGTAAACCAAACAATTGGCATACTTGTGTCCCCTGAAAGCACCTAAGATATGGTCCTGAGGTACCCGGGGCACTGGTACACCAGGGGCCTCCCATAGGCTGGAGCATGTATTATGCCACTCATGGGATCCCATGCAAACTGTGACTGAAGGTCTGCCAGTGCAGCCTGTATGACATGGTGCACGCACCTTTCACTTTAGATATAAGGTTTTCCTTATATCCCCCGTTACTGCAGTTAAGACCTATAAGTCACCCCCAAGGTAGGACTTACAGCCCATATGCTGGGTGCATGGTTTTAAGTGTGTGGGTACCCCTGCACGAGCAGTGATAGCCCTACAAACCCTGGACTCTATTCTGTGGGCTTTGTAAGTGCGGGGAAGCCATTTTAAGATATGTAATGGACACTGGCAACTCGAGATGTCCAACTACATAATGGCTTCTCCAAACCTGATCATGTTTGGTATCAAACATGATGGGATCATGCAACTACCACGATTCCAGTGCTAGTTGCATTATACCATGTACTAGGTAGCTCCTTACAGGACCCCACCATACCTACCCGTGTAGCCTTGCAGGGACTGCCTGCTAGCTCGTGCTGCTGTCGGTCCCGGACACTGCTGATGAGTTTAACCCAAGCATGGGCAGGCAGAAAAAAGGATTTTCCTGTACAAGAGTGTTGTGATTTAGGTTAGGTAACAAGGACCCCCTGCAACAAAAGTAGATTCCTAGGGCAGGGCAATACACAATTGAAAGGAAAAAAATCGCTAGGCAACTCACGGTCTATAAAGGTCAACAGACCATCCAAGCCACGAACATGATACAGGACTCAGAGTACGTTCGAAAACATTTAAAAGTTCATTTCTTTAATACAAAATTCATGTAAAAATATTCTGAAACACATTTTATCTGTCTGTTGGATACATATGAGTCGATATCTTAACATTATTTCTGAAAGATAAACAGTGAAATAAACAGACAGTCGACGAGATTCAGTTACAGACAATGTATATAAAGACAAAAGTACATAAAAAGTTTGTGAGCAGGTAGTTTTGAGTGGTTGATCTTTGTCTCCTTTAGAATTAGATAGGGTGGGAGTGCTAACGAGCGCCTCCAGACAGCATTGAAGGTCACATTTGGTGCCCTCCTTGCATAAACCAGTTTCCACCAGTACAGGAGCTCTCGGCTCCCACTCTGTAACTAAACTACACAAAGGACAGGGGAGGGACCATTCCCTGTCCAGCTCCTCCCATGGGAAGTGCTCAGAGCTCCTCCAGGTGGCCGCTGGATTCTGCTATCTTGAATCTTGGCCCCTGGGAGCATATGGCAAATTAGGTCCTCAGAGTAGCGTCCTTGACCCCTTCTCATAGGTGGGTCACCGCAGAAGATGTCCCTCCCCTTTTTAGGTTACTTAAGGGCTCCCCTGAGGGTAGGTCCTTAGATTCGTCATGGACTTCGACAAGACATGTCTGAAGAAGCTTTTCCTGTTGTACACCAGAACTCTGCTGCTGGATCGAGCCAGGAACCAAGACAAGACTGCTCCAGGTAGGAAGACTCCTATTACAACTGTGTCTCCATGCTCTTCCAGGTTTCTGCAACTCTGTGGCCGTGCATCTTCAGAGTCTCCAATGACTCTGCATGCATCTAAGCAAGAAGGAATCTCCCTTGAAGTGAAGGAGCCACTTCCCTGCATCTACAAGCACCTCAACGTCGACGAACGGTTTGCTGATCCTGCTGCCCCAAGGACACCTCCTGGCTCTGCAACACAGGTGGTGGTTAGTTGGCTCCCCAGAGGCTTGACCAGTCTTCCCTGAAATCCCTCTCCAACCCACCTGAACCGCATACCTGTGCACAGCGTCCGTCATTGTCAAGGCTTGTCGACTCTCCTGACTGAAGAGCTTAGACCTCTAAGAAGCCCCAGCCTCAAGCATCACACAGCCTCAAGAGTGTCATCCTCCCTGCATCTCCTGCGACGTGGGCATCCATTTTCTGTGTGCTGCTGAGGCCTCCTTGAGACTTCCTGTGCCTACAGCCACAGAGTACTCCTGGGGTGTCCATCAATTCCTGCTAGCTCTCTTGCATGCTGAGGGCCGGCCCTGACCTTTCCTAGGATAGTCCCACAGACCTTGCTGCTCTGCAACCAAGCATTGTTTTCTGCAATCAGACTGTTGAATTCGCCAAGGCTTGTTGGTGGTCCTGCTGGCCACTTGACCCTCCTGCATTCTTCGACCGCCGATGAGAAGCCCGTGGGGCGCTCCTGCATTGTCCTGAGCTCCACAGCTGCTTCATCAAGACCTCTATGCTACAGTAAGTACCTCTGACAAGGGGTGGCATTGTGCTCCTGCTCTTTCTGGACACCTTTGGTAGGTCTGAACATGGTCCCCTTTGATTTCAGGTACTCGCCGTCCAGAATCCATGTTTGGGTCCACCGACCTGGTCCATGAGAAGCCGTAACCGCTGAACGTCAAAGATCCCCCACTGACCTCAACGGGCGGTTCCGACACCACTTCGCACCTATGCCCCCAGACTCCCTGGTGTAGATATCCTGGTACCCTGGTTCTACTCAGGTGGGAGGCTCTCCAAACTTCCTTGATCCAATTGGTTTCTTCTGAGTCCTTTGGGAAGGGCCCTGAAACAGTAAAATACAAACTGCAACTTTCCCCGGGTTATCTTATGGACATATGACCTGGTATAACACTTCAGCACCCGGGGGCATATAGCTACTTACCTTTGGAGGTTCCCTGATTCCCCTGGCTCCTTAATCCTTGGGTATCAGTCTTGTTTGGTTACTTACCTCACATCCCATTTTTTTTGTTTATTGTTTGGCCACTCTATAGAGGTCCAAGTATTTTCCTATGCTTACCTGTTTTAAACAACAAGTTGCTTACCTTAGGTAACAATGTATATGTGAGAGAAAGAGGTTAATTATAGATTTCTCACCTTAGTATTTCCCCCAGGCGTCAGACTGGATCCAGAGAATTGTTTCTCAACAGTACCCCTGTGTATCGGTAGGTGGCATCAGTCGACTCCGTGTCCGTCATCGTGGTTGCTGAAAAGAAATAGCGGTGCCTCCTTAGACGCCACTCCTGCGTGCTGACATCAGTTCTGATGCGACTTTCCACGCCAGAAGCACAGAGCCACGACACTGACCACTGGTGCGCCACAACTTAGGCCCTGTAAGGGAGTCCCTATCCCTAGAAGTCAGTTTGCAGAGCAGGGAGGATGGGTGGGGCAGTAGAGAATCTATAACTAACCTAGGTCTCTTACAGATACATCGATACTGAAGGTAAGTAACTTGTTCATCTGAAAGAGACAGTTATAGATTCCTTACCTTAGAATAGATATCCCAGCAATACTATGCCAGGAGAGGCGGTCTGCGAATCAAGTTCACACCAGGAATTCCTAAAGGACCAAACGGGCAAAATAGCCGTCCCTCCGGACTTGGCTGTCCAGTCAGTAATGTCTGGTGAACGTGTGCATGGATGCCCACGTGGCTGCCTGACAGAGATGTCAAGAAGTGGGACTGAAAGGAGATGGAGTAAAGAGATGAGTACTGTCCTTAAAACATTTATTTACAAAAGGGGACTTGAACAAAGAAGGCTGATCGGGCAGCCGAAGGATAGCAGAGCTAGCCATAAGATAGCCTTACAGAGTGCCTAGAGCAGAGCCCTGCTGGGCCAAAGAAAGTATATATAAGAGGACCTCTAAAAGAGTGGCGGAAAGGGGATCCACAGCCTTTGCTGTGCACCATGCCACAAACTTGTTACATCTAAAGGCATATACCAATTTAGTGGAGTGACGCCTGGCTGCCACAATGACGTTACAGACTTCGGGCGGAAGGTCGAAAGCTATCAACTGTGCCAACACAATCTCCACGCAAGGAGGTAGGGGCTGGACAGGTTCGGATGAAGAACCATCCCCTGCTGCTGCGACAGAAGATCCTCTCAAAGGGGCAGTCTGAGTGGAGGATCGATGGCCATGGTCAGGAGCTCTGGTTAACAGACTCTTCATGCCTAGTCCAGAGCCACAAGGATAACTTGGGCCCGGTTGCGCTTGATCTTCTTCAGCACAAAAGAGGCACAGGCAGAAAGGCATACAGGAGGCCACAGTTCCACTCACGACGAAAAGTTCGCCGAGTGAGCGCCGCCTTATAAACTCTTAATGCACAGAATTGCGGACATTGCGCGTTCTCTTCGGTGGCGAACAGATCTAACCATGGCACGTCCCATCGCCAAAAGAAACCTTGCACCACCTCTGAGTCAAGACGCCATTTGTGATCTACCAGGCACCGACGGCTGAGTTAGTCTGCCCTGGCGTTCAGAGAACCTGCCAGGTGTTATACCACCAGGGTCATGCCCTGATGTTCCAGCCATGTACAGAGACGAAGAGCCTCCTGACAGAGCGTCCACGGCCCCACCCGCCCTGTTTGTTGCAGTACCACATGGCGGTGGTTTTGTCCGTGAACACCTGCACCACCTTCCCTTTGAGAGAGGGAAGAAGTGCTTTCAGTGCCAGGCGGATCGCCCGGAGCTCCAGCAGGTTGATTTGCAGTCCAGACTCTGCCTGAGACCAGACGCCTCTGATCTCAGCCTCCCCCAAATGGCCTCCCCATCCCAGGAGTGACGCATCTGTCACTACAGTGAGGTCTGGTTGGGGACGGGAGAGGGATCTGCCTCTGATCCAAGCTTGGTTTGTTAACAGGACGTAGTCGGAAAGATCCCCCTGATGCTGCGCCCACTGGAACTTCAGGTCCCACTGCAGAACCCGCATATGCCATCTGGCATGATCCACCAGCAGGATGCAGGAGGCCGTGAGGCCCAGCAGCCTCAGGGTCATTCTCATCGAAATACGGGATAGAGGCTGAAACATCGGTATCATAGCCTGAATATTCCAGACTCGCTGCTTGGGAGGATAGGCCCGAAACTGCACCATGTCCAGAACTATCCCGATAAAAGGGAGTGTCAGGAGTCAGGTGTGAGTTCAGCATGTTGATAGTGAACCCCAGCGAATGCAGGAGGTCCGCCGTCGTCTGGAGGTGGGAGACGACAGCCTGGGGCGAGCGCGCCTTCAACAGCCAGTTGTCGAGTTAAGGGAAGACTGGAACCCATGATCAGCGCAGATGAGCTGTGACCACTATGATCACTTTCGTGAGCACCCCAGGTGCACTAGTAAGGCCAAAGGGGTGCACAGTGTACTGAAAAATGCTTGTGGCCTACCTTGAACCGTAGATAGCATCTGTGAGCTGGCAGGATGGGGATGTGGAAATAGTCATCCTGCGAGGTCCAGCGCCACCATCCAGTCTCCAGGGTCAAGGGCAGACAAGACGTGAGCCAATACTAGCATTTTGAACTTCTCCTTTTGGAGGAAACGATTGAGGGCACAGAGGTCTAGAATGGGAAGCAGTCCTGTCTGGGCACCAGAAAGTAGCGGGAATAGCAACCATGACCTACTTCAGACGAAGGAACCCTCTCGATAGATCCCCTGGCCAAAAGAGCTGAAACTTCCTGGCGGAGAAGTGCCAAATGATCCTGCGACTTGTGATTGAAAGACGGTGGCATGAAGAGAGGGGTAGTCTGGAAGGGAAGGAGTAGCTCCATCGGACTATATGCAAAACCCACCTGTGTGAGTTTGAGTTTAAAACATTTGTAGAGCGCACGTACACCTGGCGGTTTCATTGCGCTTTGAGGTATTAGACCCGGGAGGATAAGGAGATCCGGGAGGAGGGGGAGAATATGATAGTTATAATGAGAAAGCTTTTGAAAAAAGGAAGGTTTTGAGCACCTTTCGGAAATGCGAGTATTGAGTGGAAGATCTAAGGTGGACGGGAAGAGAGTTCCAGAAGGCAGGGGCAAGTGTGGAGAATTTCGTGCCCCCCCACTTTTTGCGCCTAAAGCGGGGAACTGTCAATAGATGTTGGGAGGATGAACGTAGTTCCCTGACGGGGGCGTAGGCTTTGATTTCAGAGGAGATGAAGGCAGGGGCTGCGTCAACCCGAGCCTGAAAGGTGATACATCCCATCTTGAACTGGGCTCGTTCTCGAATACGGAGCCAGTGCAAGGACTTGAGAAGCGGCGTGACATGGTGGAATTTGGCCAGGTTGTAGACCAGGCGGGCGGCCTGGTTTAGGACCAGCTGTAATCTTCGCATACTGTAGGCGGGCATGCCACAATATAGAGCGTTGCCGTAGTCTATGCGGGAGATTACCATCGCCAGGACAATGAGTTTTAGGGCAGAAAAAGAAAAGAAACAGGAAACTTTACGGATGGTGCTAAGTGAAAGAAAGGAAGAGGACACCACAGAACTAACCTGGGAGTGCAGGGTGAGTTGGTCATTCAGCTTGATCCCCAGAGTTCTCACAGAGGAGGAAGAAGAAGGGGAGGAACATAAGGAGGGGGGCCAGAAGAGAGAAGTCCAGGGACTGGAGCAACCTCCTGTCAGAACCAGCTAAGTTTTGTCTGGATTTAACTTCAGGTGGTTGTAATTCATCCAGTCCCGGATAAAGATCATAACAGACTGGAACTTCACCATAGACTCTGGGGATGGGGACAAGGTAAAAATAAGCTGCAGGTCATCCGCGTAGTTGTAGACGGAGACCTCCATTTGCTGGAGGGCAAAAATGAGAGGGGCAATGTACAAATTAAATAAAAGGGGGGAGAGGGAGGAGCCCTGGGGGACCCCGCATTGTACTTACCAGAAGTCCGCCGAGAAGTCTCCCAGGCGTACTGCCTGGGTACGGTCCCTCAGGAAGGAGGACAGCCAGACCAAGGCCGAGCCTCCAATCCCCGCCGCTCTGGCACGAGAGAGTAGGATGGAATAATCAACTGTGTCAAAAGCGGCGGAGAGGTCGAGGAGGACCAAGGCCTGGGGGTGGTTGGTGTCCATGCCCTCTCTGAGGTTGTCAAGGACCGATAGCACCACGGACTCCGTGGAGTGTGCGGGGCGGAATCCAGCCTGGCGGAGGGCTAATATCCAGTTCTCCTCCACAAAGGTACTGAGCGTTCTGGTGAACAAGTTACTTACCTTCGGTAACGCTTTTTCTGGTGGATACAGTATCTGCCTGTGGATTCCTCACCTTGTGAATATCCCCTGCGCCAGCATTCCACGGAACTTTTCTTCCCCAGCATTCCACGTCGACGTAGGCGACGTCATAATACATCGGCTCCGCTCGCGACTCCGATCGACATAAGCCATAAGAAGCCCACGTCGGCGTGATGACGTCAGTTCCACCCATTTTTTCCCCGTGCCTTCGAGGCGAACAGGTGGACTAACGACAGACTTAAAGCATACACAGTATACAATACACCAACACATATGCATAGCATACAAAGGAAAAGAATGCTAAATAAACAAGCATTTCCTACAATTGCACAACAAAGCATAAAAACATATCAACAAGACCTATTTCATGGTATACAAAGGTGGACAACGGGGAGGCGGGTGGGTCAGTGAGGAATCCACAGGCAGATACTGTATCCACCAGAAAAAGCGTTACCGAAGGTAAGTAACTTGTTCTTCTGATGGATACATCTGCCAGTGGATTCCTCACCTTGTGAATAGATTCCCACAGCAGTCCCGCTCCTGGAGGAGGGTGTCCACCTTCCTATACCAGAAAGTCCTGTAACACAGAGCGCGCGAAGTGGCCCTCCCTCCTCATCTCGGAATCCAAGCAATAATGCTTTGTGAAAGTATGGAGGGAGGCCCAAGTCGCGGCTTTACAAATATCTGCCACAGGAACACCCCGGGCCTAAGCAGATGTAGAGGCCTTAGCTCTAGTCGAATGCGCTCTAATGCCATCAGGAGGAGTCTTACCAGCCAGGGCGTAGCAGATCTTGATGGTCAGAATTATCCATCTTGACAGCGTGCGCTTGTGCACCGCCTTCCCCTTAGAACGACCAATGTAGCCAATAAAGAGCTGGTCATCAAGGCGAACGTCCTTGGTTCTATCCAGATAAAAACTAACAGCCCTTTTCGGGTCCAAACGATAGAGTCTTTCCTCCTCTTTGGAAGGATGAGGAGGAGGGTAGAAAACAGGGAGAGTAATGGACTGCCCCAAATGAAACGGAGTGACTACCTTTGGCAGGAAAGCAGCCCTGGTCCTGAGAACCATCCTTTCAGCATGTAAGGTAAGAAAAGGAGGTTTGGAACTAAGAGCTTGAAGCTCACTCACCCTCCTTGCCGAGGTTATGGCTACAAGAAAAACCACCTTAAATGATAACAGCCTCAAAGGACAAGTATGAAGAGGCTCAAAAGGGGACCCCATTAGAAAGGTTAAAACAAGATTAAGGTCCCACTGAGGCATTACAAATGGGGTAGGAGGAAACATGTTTGTAAGGCCCTTGATGAACCTCAGAACAACCGGAGATTTAAATAGTGAAGGTTGATCTGGGAGGCACAGAAATGGCGATAAGGCCGAAAGGTAGCCCTTGACCGTGGCCACAGCAAAGCCCTGCTGATCCAAGGAAAGAGCAAACTGAAGCACATTGGACAGACGGGCCTTTAAAGGATCAATGGATCTCTCTCCACACCACTTTACAAACTTAGACCACCTGTAGGAGTAAATGGACTTGATGGAGTGTCGCCTGGCCGATAAAATAACGTCCACCACATCAGGTGGGAGAGAGAATGAACTCAGGTTGCCCCGTTCAATCTCCAGGCATGAAGGTGTAAGCTCTGGAGGTGGGGGTGTAGAACCTGCCCCTCCGACTGCGAGAGGAGGTCTGCCCTCAGAGGGAGACGGAGCGTAGGGCACAAGGATAGGTGGAGAACATCTGTGTACCACACCCTTCTTGGCCAATCCGGGGCGACCAAAATGACTTGGGCCCGGTCTTGGCGAATCTTCCTCAGAACCCGAGGAATCAAAGGTATGGGAGGAAACGCGTAAAGGAGTTGTGAGCCCCAACTCAACTGAAACGCATCCCCCAGCGCCCCCTGCATCGGAAACTGGAGACTGCAGAATGACGGGCAGTGCGCGTTCTCGCGGGTGGCAAACAGGTCCACCCGAGGTGTCCCCCACGTCCGAAAGACATGACGAACCACCTCCGGATGGAGCCTCCACTCGTGATCGGCGGAGAACTGCCGACTGAGATTGTCCGCACGTACGTTCAGCACCCCGGCCAGATGATTTGCCATCAGACAAATCTGATGGACCTGAGCCCAGGACCATAGACGTAAGGCCTCTCTGCACAGACAAAGAGACCCTACTCCTCCCTGTTTGTTGACATACCACATCGCGGTCGTGTTGTCTGTCAGGACTTGGATCGACTGACCGCGAAGGGAAGGGAGGAAGGCCTTGAGCGCCAAACGAATCGCCCGCAATTCCAAAAGGTTGATATGAAGCAACCTTTCCTCTGGAGACCAAAGACCCTTGATCTCCAGGTCCCCCAGATGAGCACCCCACCCTAGGGTGGATGCATCCGTTATCACTGTGGCCACCGATGGAGGCAGATGGAAGGGCTTTCCTTGCGACAGATTGCCCTCTACGCTCCACCATGAAAGATCCGCTGCAGCTTCTCTGGAGATCTTGATTGACTCCCTGAGATCTCCGTTGTGCTGATACCACTGCTTGCGGAGGCACCACTGGAGTGCCCACATGTGCCAGCGTGCATGGTTGACCAACAGAATGCAGGAAGCGAACAGACCGAGCAGGCGAAGGACCTTCAGAACTGGAACAACCGCTCCATTGTGGAATAAAGGGACCAACTCCTGAATGTCGAGAATCCTTTGAGGAGGAGGGAATGCTCGACACACAGTAGTGTCCAGTACCGCCCCTATGAACAGGTTGCGTTGAGAGGGCACCAGGTGAGATTTGGGCACATTGATCGAAAAACCCAAGTCGAACAACAGCTGCGATGTTACCTGCAGATGATGCTGCACCATCTCTGGGGACTCTGCCTTCAGAAGCCAGTCGTCCAGGTAGGGAAAAACCGGAATCCCCGACCTCCTGAGATGGGCAGCCACCACTGCCATCACCTTTGTGAAGACTCGAGGTGCGGTAGTAAGACCAAACGGGAGGACCGCAAACTGGTAATGTTGCGACCCAACCGTAAAACGGAGATACTTCCTGTGCGACTTCAGGATTGGGAAGTGGAAGTACGCGTCCTGCAAGTCGAGCGACACCATCCAGTCTCCTTGCTGCAACGCTTGAAGAACCTGCGCAAGGGTCAGCATCTTGAATTTCTCCTGTTTCAGGTAAAAGTTCAAGATTCTGAGGTCCAGTATCAGACGCAATCTGCCGTCCTTTTTGGGAATCAGAAAATACCGGGAGTAGCATCCCTGACCCCTTTCCTGCTCCGGAACCACCTCTATTGCACCCTTCTGGAGCAAGGCTAGAACTTCCTTCTGCAGGAGAAGCAGGTGGTCCTCCGAACAATAACCTTGGCAAGGAGGGTAAGGGGGAGGAAACTCCCGAAAGGGAAGGGCGTACCCAGTCTCTACGAGGTTCAAAACCCAAAGGTCTGTTGTAACCGATTTCCAACCCCGTAGAAAGTAGGACACCCGACCCCCCACAGGCCTTACATGATCCAGGATGGGGGATCTAGGGCTGCTTCCCTGAGGCCTCATTGGGAGCAGAGGAGGAGGAAGAAGAGGGGTTGCGTCCAGAACCTCTCCGACCCCTTTGCCTCCCTCTATAGGACTTATAGAGGGGATTCTGCTGTTGCTGCTGCTGCTGCTGCTGGGGCTGCCGGTAAGAGCGAAAAGACGATCGCCCAAAGCCCCAAAATTTTCGAAAGGTCGAACCCCTTGCCGGTACTTGCAGGCCCAAAGACTTTGCAGTCAATCGGCTGTCCTTAAAACGCTGAAGGGCAGAGTCCGCTTTCTCCCCAAACAGCTTCTGACCATCAAATGAAAGATCGACCAGCGAAGCCTGAACATCCGCTGAGAAACCAGAGTTACGGAGCCAAGCCTGCCTTCTTACAGCAACAGACGACCCCATGATCCTTGCCACGGAGTCCGCAGTATCCAACCCTGACTGGATAACTTGCCTGGCAGCCGCCTGAGTGTCCGCTACAACCTCCATGAAGGATGACTTATCCCCTTCAGGCAACTTAGGAGCCAAGGACTTAATGGAATCCATTAGAGCGTGCACGTAACGCCCCAGCAGGCATGTAGCATTAGTCGATTTTAACGCCATGCTTCCTGTCGAAAAGGTCTTTTTGGCTGCCTGATCAGCTTTTTTAGACTCCCTGTCAGCTGGAGACTGAGGAAAGGCACCGGAAGCATGCTTGGAGCATGAAGCCTGCACAACCAAACTGTCCGGGGACGGATGAGTGGATAAAAAGTCAGGATCCCCTGGTGCAACCTTGTACCTTCTTGCCACCTGTCTACACACTGCAGGATATGAAAGGGGCTTCTTCCATACCTCTAATACCGGCTCCAATATGGCCTCATTGAAAGGCAACAAGGGCTCTGATGTCGAAGTCGGAGAATGTAACACTTCTGTGAGCAGGTTGGATTTGTACTCCACAGAAGGCAGCTGTAAATCCAGAAGCTCTGCTGCTTTCTTTATCACTACGTGATAGGGAGCCAACTCATGAGGCGGAGAAGACCTGGCAGATGCATATTCCCACTCTGGGGTCGTATCCAGCCCACTGGCTTCCTCAATGCCATCGAACTCGTCCGAAGAAGAATCAACCTCACCTTCTTCCACCTCTCGATATCTTCTTTCCTCCAACACCCTCTGGGCTTCCCTCCTCGACCGGATTCGGGGAACCGACGTCGGCGACGTCGTACGCGGCGTCGGAGGAACCAGAGGAACCGGCGTCGACGGCGCCAGACACGGCACCGATGGAGTCAGCCTCGGCGTCGATGGAGTCGGTTTCGGCATCGACGGAGCCAGTCTCGGCGTCGAAGGAGGCTCCGAAGCCTGCCGGACCTTCCGAGGTCGAATCGGATCCCCAGACGGCGCCGGAAACTGCCAAGAAGGCGCCATCGGCATAAAGGGCATAAAGGGGGCCTGAGCATACTGCTGTGGCACCCCCATTGTAAAGGCCATCGGACCCACGGGACCAGTTGGTGCTCCGGATGGGTAGGCCGCCCCATTAAAAATGCCATACTTAGCATTTAAGAAATTAGCCGAATCCGTACCTGGGGCCGGGAACTGAGGCAAAGGAACCTCTTGTGGGGCCTCCGGCACCGGCTCCGCAGTATCCTCCACTGGAGCCTCAGAATCTTCAGGTACTGGAACAGACTCTTCCTGCTCCTCATGCATAGAAGCATCCGACTCCACACGAACCGGAGTCGACGTCTTAGACGGAGCCGAAGACCTCGTCGGAGACTGAATCGGAGTCTGCTTCCTCGAAGGAGAACCTTCCGGTGACCTCGAAGGTGAAGGAGAAGGAGACAAACCTTTGCTCTGACGTCGATGAGACGAAGCCGACCTCGACTTCGATTTCTTGGACTTCGAGGATCGACGTCTAGAATGTTTACTTTTTTTATGGTGTTTCTTCGACCTCGAAGTCGATGACTCTCTCTTCGATCTCTCCTTCTTCCTCCCTCTTTTCTCCTCACCAATCTTCTTCATGAAGAGCTTGGTCTTCCTTTCCTTGAGAGCCTTCGGGTTCATGCTTTTACAGCATCCGCACTCCTCCATATCATGTTCCGAGGAGAGGCACCATAAACAATTCTGGGGTGGATCCGTTATCGACATCAGGCCTCCACACTCCCTACAGGGCTTAAAGCCCGACTTCCTAGTCGAAGACATAGCCGAATAAACAGAGATACACGACCAAACTACAAAGTAGCACTGGAGAAAAACCGTTGCGCGTCGAAGGCGCGGAAAAAAGGGAACTGACGTCATCACGCCGACGTGGGCTTCTTATGGCTCCGGTGACGTCGATCGGAGTCGCGAGCGGAGCCGATGTATTATGACGTCGCCCACGTCGACGTGGAATGCTGGGGAAGAAAAGTTCCGTGGAATGCTGGCGCAGGGGATATTCACAAGGTGAGGAATCCACTGGCAGATGTATCCATCAGAAAATATGGCACTCCAGTACCTTCCCCAGAAAGGGCAATAATGAGATGGGGCGGTAGTTGACAAGAGCGGAGGGGTCAGCGCCCGGTTTTTTAAGAATAGGAACAATGGTGGCTGGTTTTAGAGATTGAATAACAATGCCCTGGGACAGTGAACTGTTGAGAAGTTTGAGAGGGGGCTGCACACAAACAGAGTAGATGTGCCTAAGGATGTGGGCAGGGCAGGGGTCCAGAGGTGATCCTGATTTGACCATAGGGAGGAGGGAGAGAAAAGCCTCCTGTCTGAAGTGATGGATTGCCAGTGGGAGAGGTGATGGCGAATCCTTCCACCCACTGGCCGTTGATGAAAAGTCGGGCTAGGAAGGCTTGGAGGCTGCTGCAGGAGAGGGAGGGGGGGGTGGGTGGTTGGGGGGGGGTTGAAATGGCCTGTCCGCTGGCTCCCAGACCTGCGAGGTTACTGGGTCTCCCGGCCAGGCAGTGGCTCGGAAGCATGCGTGGACTAGTGGCTAGACTGAGACGTGGTGGTGTGCCCCTTCCGAATCCACGAAAGGGGCAGAAACGGAGACTGGGTTGGTCAGGAAAACGCAGCGAGGCGCAAGGATCTGCCCATAGCACGAGAATCCTTAAAGCGCTCCAGTACCGGGGGCATCGTCGTCAGGATCAGCACCGAGGAAGGTGGAGTAATGTCAACTGGTGTCTATCCGGATCCAGGCGCCGGAGCCGCTAGCATCAAAGGCCCAGGACCCTCAACCGGCTCCGAGGGGCCCCAAGGTGCGCCAGCAGAGTCGGGATGCCCAAAGATACTGTGGAGGGCTTAGTAAAATGCACAAAGTTGGCCAGGGGATGATCGGCTCGGAAATGGTGGGAGGCGCGGAGTCGTCCCTGAAGGAGTCCTGCGTTGCATCAGCAGACCGTCGGGGAGAAGGCGAAGAGCGCCGGTGCTTCTTCGACTTCTTCTTGTGCTTCGACTTTTCTGAGGACTTCGAAAACTTGAAAAGGGGTGAGGTGTGGGGGCTCCGCGTGCAGTCTCAAGACCTTCCCGTTGAGGAAGTCCAGGAGCGTAATGGAGCTGACTGCCGGGACTCCAAGAACTTTCGGGACCGCTTCCACAAAGACTGTGGATTCATGGCCCGGCAGTTGGAGCACAATTTCGGGTCGTAGTTGCACTCCAGACACCTAAAGCACACGAGGTATGGGTCCGTCACAGTCAACAGTTTGTGACAGGCCTCGCAGGGCTAGAAGCCAGTCCGACTGTGGGACATCCCTCGCGCAATAGTATCAAAGATTCAAAAAGAAACTGACAAAATGAAGAAAAAAAGCTTAGTCAGAAAGTGACTACAGGGGTAGCATTCTCTGGATCTGCGCTAGATTGGCGCGGAAAAAGAAAGAACGTACGTCAGCGCACAGAGGCAGTGTTCTCAGTTGGCACCACGACGCTAATGATGGATGCGGAGTCGACTGAAGCCACCTACCAACGCGCAGGGGTACTGCTGAGAATTGTTTTTCCGGATCCAGTCAGACGCCTGGGGGAAACTCTAAGGCAAGGAATCTATAACTAATCTATAACTAAATGTCTCTTTCAGATGTATTTTTTGGTGAGTTTTGATATTTCCAAGTAGGAGATATACCAAGTAGTTCTTAGTGTTGTGTTTAATAACCTGGTGCTAGAATGCTAATTCCGCCCAAAACAAGATGGAGGAATTTGAAAAGTGGGGTCCACTTCAGCTAGTTAGCCTTAGGGTGGTGCTGGCCTTATGTGGAAACACCTCTTACTGATTTTCCCGCCTGTCTTGCCGCCAAAAAGTGGGGTCAGGACAGGGGGTGGGCATCTCCACTATCTGGAGAGACCGGGGTCACATAACGAAGGTGGCAGGGCCTTTGACGCCTCCCGCCCTGGAAAGAAGTTCCTACTTCGAGGGGGGTATGAACACCTCTGCCCAGAGCAGGCTTTGTTCCTGACATCCGAGAGCGAAGCCACTCACCTCAGGGGATCAGAAACTTGTCTAGGGTGGCTGGTTGGTCGAGACCGGTGAACACACTAGGGACTGGTAGGTTTTAAGGGGGCACTTCTAAGCTGGCCACTGGGTTTATTTATTAAAAAATCCAGCACTTGAATCAGTGTGTGTTTATTAAGTCGAGATGTTTGGTACCAAGCACCTTAGGGCACAGTGAAGTCATCATGTAGATGGGAAGCTCGTAATGACTTGTAACCAACCCCTGTAATCGGTATGGCTTCCCTGCGCACTTGTGGTATCTGAGGGTAAAATTGGATATTACGGGGAAACATCCACTCCAGCAGATATGCCCACACATAAGTATAGTACACCCTGCCTTAGGATGGTAAGCGTGACTTTACTATACAAAATGCATTGTTTTGCAGGCAGGGCATCCAGGAGTGTGTGTGATGTCGACTCTTCATTTTCTCTGAACCAAGAAATGCAGGCTGTAATGGCAGTCTGCATGAGCTTGGTGATGGGCCCCTTAGGGTGGCATAATTCGTACTGCAGCCCTTAGCAACCCTCTTTAATTCTCAAGGACCTAGGTACCAGAGGTACCACTTACTAGGGACTTACAGGGATCCTAAAGGAGGGCCAATTGTGGAACAATGGTACAGTTTAGGAAAAGAACATTGGTACTGGTGACCTAGTTAGAATGAACCCTGTACACTTTGTCAACGTTGCATCAGATACCTGGCAAAAAGTTGGAGGGGGTGGGTGATACTGCAACAGAGTCCAGTTTCCTACACCAGCCCATTGTTCTTAATGGGGGGGGGGGGGGGGGGGGAGGCGGGGGGGTGACTATGACAGCAAAACTGTAGAGTGCCGTGCTGAGTTTTGATTGGCTGGCGGTAAGTGGTACCTCTGCTGAAGAGGCAAACAGAACGGCAGCGGATGCAGCTGGTGAGGTGGGGCAGATAAGCTCATGTAGTGTGCCATGATCCTGAACTTCTTGAACCATTCAATAGCAGAGTCTACCTCGTGCCCAAACAGGTATGTCCTGCCGAACAATATGTCCATGAAGGAGTGCTGGACATTGCCTGAAAAAACTGGTGGACTGCAGACAAATATGGTGGTGAACGGAAACACTGGTGCAAAGGGCCTGCCCAATGAAATCGATGGTGTCCATGTCACAAGGAACTGTGACTGTCCAGTACAGCCTAGGCAAAGACCGGTTGGATATTGTCAGGAACACCTAGGAGGAGTTGAGCCTCCGAGTCCCAAAGGACATGTGAACAGCGCCCCAGCAGGCAGCTGCCATTCACTGACCACGGCGCCAAACTGGTGGACAAAAAAACTCTTCCTGAAAAGTCTCTGCCCGTTTTGACTTCCTAGCTTGGGAGGGGGACGGGAGTAGCTGGGAATGCTTTCAGGTGAGAGGTGCTGAGATAAAAATGCAGAAATGCACTGGCAGGGTGGTGGCTTTGTGCAATTTGGAGGTTGATGGGGGCCAGAGCAAGGTTTGGTCCATGCCCTCAAAAAGGGTTCTGTAAGGGCTTTGTTAGAGGGGCTCAATAGATGTCTCACCAGGTGGAAGATTATCCGAAAGTACATTGGTCATGATCTACAAAATCGGGAGCTGGAGGACCATGAGTTTGGCTGTTCTACAAATACCCGTAGCATCAAAAGCACTTTCCTCAGTGGAAGGGCCAGTGGGTGAGAGGCGTTCAGACCAAGGAAAGATATCAGGTGCCCCTAGCCTCCAGCAGGTCATCATATCAATTCTCCTCATGATAAGGTTGGCCAATCTCATCACCTGCATCGTAATAGTTATCAAAATCCATGCCGAACAGGGAATGCATGGTGCATGTTTGTCACTGTGAAGATAGATCAAGTAGAGGAACTGGAGCCTCAATCACAGGGCAGCAACTCTGATCAAGGTGAAACCAGCGCAAACCTGACGTTGGAGTGGAAAAATAGCACCTCATCTTCTGGTGTCGATGGAGTCTGCATCAGTGTTGAGGTGATGCGAACTGGCATGGACCATGATGCTAGTGTCAATACTGGTGCCAGAGGCTGCCCTGTAGTGGCTCGGAGGGTCATGCTGGTATTGAGAGCAAATCAATACCAGCAAATCCATTGGTGGCAATCTAGGTGGTGAACTTCTTGTCTCCGTGGGGCTCTCAGGCATGCTACAGGGAGCCGGCAAAGATCCCAAGAGTTTGATATTGGCCTCGAGGAACTGTTTGATCTGCTTAGGAGTGGCAGATGCCCCTGTAAACTCTGGTTGTGCCGGAACAATTCACGTGATCAGCTCTGGAGTCGCCTTCCTGGCCCAGGTTGGGAGTCTGCAATGCTCCATTTGCCTTCAACCATGGGTGGGAGCAAAGCTTTTTGTTTTTGGCTCCAGTCCAGAGCAAGGAGCAACATAGTCCTCTCCTGCCTGCACTGGCTGAGGGTAGGAGGCAGAATGGCAGTGCAACATTTCCCTCTTCCCCAGACAGCAAGTCTAAGGAAATGCTTCTTTTTGTATTGTCACCCCATAGGTTTTGGACAGATGCTGCTGTTTTTTTTACTTTACGAGTGCAGGGAGGCCTGCTAACCAGACCTCAGTGTCAGTGCCCATTAATTTATCTCCCTTCGGGCCCCAGAACTATTTTCGTAGAAAGGCTACAGACCATTCTGGAACGCAGCATGGATTCTCAGAACTTTACAGTTCTTGGGGATTTAACCTTCTATTTGGAAAATGCCACAAACAGGGATTTGGAGTGGCTGATTGACTGTTGCAGCAGTTTTGGCCTAAACAAATAATCAATGTATCTACTCACAATGCAAATCACACTTTAGACGGTATGTTTACTGACAACCTACGGCTACAGTTCGAGAAGGCTTTATCATTAACTTGGACTGACCACAAAGCAGTGTTGTTTAATCTAACTATCACTGTACTAAAACTTCAACATAAGATTGTAGGTGCCCAGTAGATAGTGCGTCATTGGTAAATTAAAGCTCTGCAGTTAGCCATTAGTTTCAGTGATAGCAGTCCAATTCTGATGGCAGATGTGGATATAACCACGTCCAACTTTGTAGGTTGGATTGATTTGGATACAAAATTACTAGCCCCAGAGAAATCAGCCAAGAACTTTAGGAAAAACCCCTCTGCTCCATGGAACACCTCCGAGTTGAGGCAACTCAAAACAAAATGTGGAGGAAAGAGTATGAACTATTAGAGAAATAAATATATATCTTGTTATGTAAAGACTATAAAGAACTTACCATGTCAGTAAAAACCCAATACTTTTCTGATAAAATCAAGGCAGCTAAGAACTCATCTTCGGAGCTGTTTAAAACAGTGACTAACCTTTCCAATTGCGACCCTGGTAATAACTTTATCCCTAACCAACCTTTTTGTAATGATCTGGCATGCTATTGTGAACGATGTTTTTACAGATATTGCAATTTCAAGATATTCCAATGTATATCAGGCCCCTATTAGTCCCTTGGCTTATATTTGATGAGGTAAAAACCAGGGACCTTTTAGGGTGGATAAGGGGAGTAGATTCATGGAGATTGTTAAATCAGGCCCGCCCCTAGATCCATGTCCACCATTTGTCCTGCAGTTAGTTACTTAAGTAATAGCAACTTCTTTGACCAGCCTATTGAATATTATCTTAAAAGAAGGGCACTATTCAGCCGCCTGGAAAAAGGCCTCAATTCTACCTATTCTGAAGAAAACCTCTCTAGACCTCACAACGACTAAGAACTATCGTCCGATCTCCCACTTACCCTTTCTCGCCAAAATCCTGGAGAAGGCATTGAATGAGGAGATCTGTAACCACCTTGATGTTTCGAATTATCTGAATCGAGCACAACATGGCTTTAGAGCAAAGCACAGCACTGAGTCTGCTTTGGTGATGGCTTAAGAGGAGATCCGTAAGCTTGTCGATGAAGGAGGCGGGGAATTCCTGATCCTCCTGGATCTTCAGCCACATTTGATACAGTAAATCAGGACATCCTTATCAGCAGGGTGGAGGAGTCAGGGACAGGAGGCTCCTTTATCTCTACTGAGATCATTTTTGTCTAAGAGAGAGCAAACGGTTGAAATTGGCGGCTATTAATCTGCAGCTTTCTCTCTGCCATGTTGTGTCCCTCAGGGGTCTTCACTATCCCCAACAATCTTCAACATATATATTTCTCCTCTGATACAATTGATCCAATTGTTTGGCTTGACTGCTGTTAACTACGCCAATGATACACAGATTATTGCATCAATACCTGGTGAGGGAGCTATAGCAGCCACCAATTTCAACCATTGTCTCTCCCAGGTATTTACCTGGATGCAAGCTAATTGTTTAAAGCTAAATCAGAGGTCATCCGGTTTGGAAAAAAAGCCCCGTCTTGGGATAACACCTGGAGGACAACAGAGCTTGGTCCTCTTCCTGACCCAACCCAGAAAGCAAAAACTCTATGGGTCTTATCTGACGATCAAATAAGTTTCTCTAACCAGATAAACCACATTACATCCTCTTACTACTACCTAATTAAGAGTCTAAAAAAGATCTTTAGGTTTATTCCATACAAATTGCAAAAAACAGTGGTGGTAGCCCTGATGCTTTCAAGGATAGACTACTGCAGAGTCCTATACCTGGGTATGAATAAAGTCCTTCAGTGTAAACTACAATCTTTGCAAAAGGCAGCAGCTCCAATTCTCTGGAAGCTGCCTAGATTCATCTCGATATCAAATGAGATTCAGGAGTTACAGTGGTTGCCAGTGATAGACAGAGTGAAATTTAAGCATTATGATTGACCCACAAAGCCTTACATAGCGTGGTCCCTCTAGACCTCCAAAATCTGTTTTCCTGGTATTTCCTTGTCCCTATGTTTAAGATCCCTAGATACATGGATAAAGAAAAAAGTGCCCCTAGTATAATTTGAGGTCCTAGAGGAGGGGGAAACAAAACATAAAATATATGCAAAACCTCCACCTGACCTATATTTCTTTAATGTCGAATACGAATTGTGCTGGACCCCTTATATAGAACACAAAAGAACAGTTGCTCTCAAATATCTATGATTAGATACAACCATTTATATAAAAAAATCGTAATTTCTTTATTTTATTTTTTTATTTTTTACTCTATCAAAATTCATTCACAGAATACAAAAATGTATACGTATTCATAATTAAATTCTACGGTTCAGTAAGTCAACATCCTATAACTTGTGAAAAGATTCAAAAATTTACATCATTATTATGTAAAAATCATACCCCTACATACTCAACCAATAAAAACAAAATCACTCACTCCTAAACATACCAATCATTCATACTGTCACCCACAAGTATGAAATAAAATTGCAGATTGTATAACACATAAAGGGAACCGTACATGGAATGTATCAACAAATCATTTATGTTGTAGACATATGTCAAGGATTTTCAACTTTGTCAAATCAGAAAGACATTGTTTTCTCTTCTTTGTTATCTGATCTAAAGATTAAAGTCTACTTTTTTATCCTTTTTATTGGATCTTCTCAATAGATCAGTTCCTTAGAGACGTTGGTCTCCTTAGAGATGATGGTCGCTGGGGGTCGCGTAACTAGTTAGCATGGAGGAGTCTCGTTCGTTATCGGAATTAACCAGACAAATCGCTCCACCAACTAAGAACGGCCATGCACCACCACCCACAGAATCGAGAAAGAGCTATCAATCTGTCAATCCTTTCCGTGTCCGGGCGAGGTTTCCCGCGTCCCTAGATTTCCCGTGTCCCTAGATAGCCACCTCCTTTTTAGGAACTCAAAGACATGGCTCTTTACCTCCTCTACTGACTAATTGCCGCTGGGCATTATGCATCTTAGAGGGGTTCAGTCAGCAACAAGATACCTCATTGATCACGCACTTTATAAACCTATTACTTACTTACTTTACTAACCCTTAAACATGTATGTTTGATTGGCCTAAACCCAACTGGCATAAGCTAACTTACTTATATGTCTGTAGTATATGGTACCTGGGCAGCCAGGGTCTGTAATGTAAGGTGTCCCTGTAGGAAGCACGCTCCGTATGTACAATTCCAAAGTAAGGTAGATCCACAGAGGCCTAAGAAGATAATACTAAAATCTCTATCTGTGGTAGTGTGTGCGAGCAGATAGGCATACCAGAGGGCTGTGTTAAGCATTTGTTAAACACACTCAGGCAAGACGTGGTTACACACACTCTGACTGAATCCAAGACCAATTGTTTTGTATAAAAAGTTATTACTTTGTTATTTTATTTTCTGACCCAAGAGAAACTCAGCTGCAGGTAAGTAACAGTTTCAAGAATAGCAATAATACTTTTCAAGATGCAGTAGGAATTGTTTTGGCTCCCCAAAGTCGCGGGCCTGAGGATGCACATGAGTCCTTTGGTGTCAGGTTTTCTTTCGCCGGAGCCGTTCGTAGTCATGGGGGACCCTTCGTGTAGAGGCTGCAGACGACTTTGTGAGATCCAGGAGAGGTTAGCCACCGGTGGAGTTGACATCTGGATCGCTGGGGAGACTTCACAGGACAGGTGAGCTACTCAGATTCAGGCCATGGGCGTCGGGTGCAGAGGGCAGGCATCGACTTTGCAGGATCTTCAAGCTGGAGATAGGCTGGTAGAGCTGTGGCCAAGTCAGTCGTCATCTTCAAGCTTTGCCGCTAGGTGTCTTTGTCCTTCGTAGGTTGCAGGAATTGGAGGCTCGAGGTTGAGGGATGTCCTTAAATACTAAATTTAGGGGTGTTTCAGGTGCTGGCAACTGGTAGACAATGGGCTACTTGCCTTTTACAGGGACTACACCCTTTCAATGTCCCCTCCCTTTGGAGAGGGGGTATCCCCTAACCTGACTGGGTAGAATCCTTCTATTCAAGATAAAGGATTTCCTAAGGAGTGGGTCATCTCTGTTCAGGGTACCTTAGGGGTGGCCCTGGCAGAGAGGGGACAAACCTCTCCTGACAACAATTTGTTTTGCCGCCCTTGCTGCCAAAAGTGGGGCTTGGTCAAGAGGGCGGGCTTCTCCACTAGCTGGAGAGGCCCAGGTCAGCATAATAAAGGGCAGGAAGTCTTTGGGGCTCACCGCTATGAATGCTGTTCCTGCTTGGAGGGAGCTGAGAAGCACCTCCAAATCAAGCAGTCTTTGTTCCTGACCCACAAGGGCTCCCACCTCAGGGGGTCAGAAACATGTCTGTGTGGGGCAGGCTTGGGAAGACCAGTCAGCTAGACACAAGGGAGTTGGTGGTTTTTCAGGGGGCAGCTCTAAGGTGCCCTCAGAGTGTAGTTTACAATAAATCCAACACTGGCATCGGTGTGTTTATTGTGCTGAGATGTTTGACACCAAACTTCTTAGCATTCAGTTAAGCCATTATGTAACTGTGGAGTTCGTAATGACAAACTCTCAGCCCATATACTCAATATGGCTGTACTGCACTTACAATATCTACGAATGGTCTTAGACACTGTAGCGGCATATTGCTCTTGCAGCTATGCCCTCATCTGTAATATAATGTGCCCTGCCTTAGGGCTTTGAGGCTTGCAAAAGAGGGGTAACTTACCTATGGCACAGGCAGTGGTTGTGTGCATGGCACACAGGATTGTGTGCGATGTCGACTCATAGGTTTTGTCTGCACGAAAACGCAGTCTGCAATGGCAGGGTATATGGGTTAGGTGAGGGATCCCCGAGGGTGACAAATACATGCTGCAGCCCTTAGGGACCCTTCCTGGGCACAAGGCCCTTGGTACCACTGTTACCTTTTACAAGGGACTTACATGTGGGCCAGAAGTGTGCAATTGTGGAAACAAAGGTACAGTTTTGGGAAAGAACACAGGCATTGGGAAACTGACTGGCAAGGACTTGGTGCAATCTCAAAGTGTATCAGATATCAGGCAAAAAGTGGGGGGTTGCCATGCAAAAAGGGTTACTTTCCTACAGTCCCCTCAGGGACTGCACTACTTATTGAGCCAACTCGAGTGGGACAAGGTAATGTCATGAGCCAGAGTTAGGCCTGGTAGGAAATAGTGCCAATTTACAAGTACAAGGTTCTTTCCTAAAGGTGCCTTCCCTTCGTCACACTGACTTTGATACACATTTGCATTTACCATGCTTTGGGTGAAGCTTCTAAGAAACACTGACCTTGCTGAAACAAAAGAAATTTGTGAGAACACTATCATTTTGCCTTGGCATTATATGCAAGGTCATCACATGCATGATACAAATGTGTTTTTTATTACGTCCCCATATGGCGACGCAGCTATCTGCGGAATACATACAGTAGGCAGCATGATCACAATCACGGCCCGAGGCAAGGATGCCCTTTTCGATATATATCCTTTTCTTTCCAAATACAGTCAGAGGAGACACTTCTGCGGACTTCGAGGGGTCTGCATGTTGAAGCTTTTGCCTAGCAGCTGACTGACATCTCCGTGAGGTGTGTCCAGTTTGTGTCCATGACTAGGTACTACATTCTTACCCATCAGGTAAAGGGGTTAGATCAGTCAGAAGGGGGTTTCTTGGCAGACCATACATTCACGTAGGTTAGGGTTGCAATCGTAAGAGTATGCTCGGTTGTTATAATACTGTATATGTATGCGTATATAAGCACTCTCAACAAGATGTCGGAACTCTGTTTTATTTACTGTATTGAAAGTCCTTATAACTTTAGTCTGCTTCTGTCCATTAATCATTGCAGCACATATCTTCTATACAATAATCACTACGGTTCAATAAATATAGAAAAACGTCCCTTTCTGTATTCTTAGTATATTTCTCTGAGCAAAAGAGAGCACGAGTGATTGAGTGAAAAGTCCTAGGTCTGTCACCACAATTCCTGAGAGAACAGTGCTGTCATGTTCAGTGGTTCCCAGAACTGTTTGCTCTGTGCCTAAGTTTAGGGGGGCTAACAAAGGCATTGTGAGCTAGCTGATCCAAGAGATAACATATCCTGCTGGGGTGCATGGAATCAGTCTGGCACCGTCCGAAGTTTGTTTTCCACAAACGCATGCAGTTCCTGCTGATTAGTGGAAACTACATGACATGGCACCACCAATGTTGTTCGGTTTCTTATTTTGTATGGATTGACTGAGTAGTTGTGCTTGTGCTTCCTTATAAATACCTACACACATTTTAAACCAGAGACGTCTGTGGTGGTAAGGAATATTCTCCTACGCTGAGTAGGTATATCCTATGTATTGACTGTTGGTAAATTCAAGCTTGAAAGGATATTGTTCCCGCTGTGCGAGCCTAAATCTATAAATTCATTTCTTCCAAAACATGGCATAGAATATTTCCGAGAACTGCAGACATTCAGTCACTCAAAAATGATTCAACATGACCTCATAATAGATGGTGGGGATGTTACCTTAGTGGAATAGGCACACAAGGCATTTAGAACAGAGGTATTTTACTCCTGGGTTAAATTTCCTGCTTCAGATTAAGCTACACAGGTAATTCATGAATAATAGGTAGGCGAAATGCCAGATGAATACACTACTTACGAGGAGATAGAAAAACCTCTAACTTATCAATGACATATTAATTGGTTTAAAGGCGCACAACCCCATTGTATACAAGACGTGAGACTGGGCCCACTCAGCAATGTTGGGGCGACATGGCCAGACTTATCCGGTTACACACCACATCCTGGAGTTGATCGTTCGAATTAAGGCCAGCTGCAGGGATTATATAATGATCTAGTAACAATATACAGAAGTCTTACACAATTCGTGATGCAAATATTAACACTCGTCCCTGTGCATACTGTTCAAGCAGTAGCACCACAATTAGCTACACCAAGCATTAGCCCTCAAATATTAAATGAAGTGATGGGGAAAATGCCCACGATAAGGGAAGAAATTTAGTTTTGGAACGTACTAAAAACAAACCAGTTTGAAGCAGCATTTCTCCATACAGGCCAGCAGGAAAAGCACAGGATATGAACTATTTGCTTGCCAATGGGGATGGCTACCCCGATAGAAGATTGTGCCACTTTGGGCACAGTATTTGCAGCAGTACATAACAGAACACATGGTACACCTTCCTTGGTGGTTCTCCCGGAGGTATTAAAACAGGTACAGAATGAGCGCGGGAAGCAACTGCCCTAGACTTAGGGATGAAACTCTTGGGCAATTTTGCCGCAGTAGCTGTCATTATGTTGAGTCACATTAAAGGAAAAGCAGCAGCGTTAGACATACGCCAGCGTCTAAGGAATTTGCCTCCAGCACAACAGGATCGTATACTACTTAAAATTATCAATGAAACCAATGCTACCCTGGGTAGAGATCATTTGGGAGCCAGACCAAGCAAGCCAAAGGTTAAGAGTAATTCTGAAAAGGATAACTAAGCAAGCACCCGACTCTTCCACAAAGAAGAAGTGGGACAACAAGAAAAATAAAGAAAAAACAAAATCACGGGGTGGGACTTCTATACAGGAATCCACCACAAAATGTTACAATTTACATAACCGTGATAATGTTAAACCACCAAACAGGTATCAGGCTACTGATACACGTTCCTTTCAGGATACATTCGACAGATGCTTGGAGAGAGGAGGACGGTCAGAACGGAGATCAGAAGCGCATGTGAAACAAAGTAAGGACTCACAACGCTCATTTGTATACATTATTGAACAGGAAGACAAACCTAAAATATCAAAACCTCAATTCAAAAAGAAGAAGGTAGCCAGACTAAAAGTCAGGCATGCCCCGGATTTTCAGGACTCTGCTTCTCAACGGGGAATTGGCATTGGCCATCCTGGACAGGGCAGCAGAAGTCACAATAGTTTGCCAGAACATGATGTATTGTCTGGTGAGAGTAGCGCTGAGTGAGTATATTACAGTGGATACACCGGATACCAGGGTGAGCGTTCCAGTATGTTTATACGAAGTCCAACTTCGGTTGGAAGGGGAAGTGCCCAGATTTATAAATGTCATATTATGGGAGGAACTAACTCATGGTTATGAAATTTTACTGGCCAAAAAAGATTGGACACCTGACTTCTCAATGGACTGCCCAAAAGGGGAAAGAGTATTTTTACCAGTCTTCTCAGATCTCGTTCCAGAAACAAATCTAAACTCACACACCAGGGTGTGAGCTTTGGCGCTAGCTCCTGCGTTATACCACAACCATGTGATGTGGGATGACGGTTCAGCTTATCATGATACACCTTTGAAGACAACCCAACAACCTCAAAGACAATACCCTATAAAAATAGACCAAGGACTTTCGCCTAAGACATGCATCTGTCAACAGATGAAGTGATCCATCATGACACGTCCACCCCAGACACCTCTTCTGATTTCAAACAAGCCTCTGGCTTGTGTGCATTTGGACCACTGCAGCCCCTTATCATCTGACGGGGCTTACAATTACAACTTGGTGGCAGTGGAATCCTGCTCTCGATTCCTGTGGGTATGGCCACAGCGGTCGGCTGACATCCGAACTGTTATAAGGATCTGCAAGTCTTTACCGAGACACATGCAGTTGGCACATTACATTCTGACCAGGGTGCAGAGTTTAGCTCTAGGGCTTACATAGAGGCCATGGAAAGTTTAGGTGTGAGCCTGCGACTCATCTCCATACCATCCCGAGGGAAACGCAGTTGTGGCGAAGAAAAAGGAATATGCTACTTACCAGTATGCATCTGTTCTTGGCATGTAGAGCTGCAGAGTTGTACACTTAGCATAGGTCGCCATCTGGTGTTGGGCCCGGATGTTTGCAGTTTGTTTTTCTTCTTGGACAGTCTTTGGAAGTCACGAGTTTGGTGACTCCTCCTTCGGTCCGTACTGCGCATGGGCTTCGGCTCCATCCTCAGATTGTTTTTCGCCAACAGGGAAATGATGGAGCGTAGTAATAACAGTGAGAAACCCATGTGTTGTATCTAAATAAGATGTACTGGAACGGATACAGGTAGCCGGGGAGGCGGGTGGGCGTGTACAACTCTGCAGCTCTACATGCCAAGAACAGATGCATACTGGTAAGTAGCATATTCCGTTCGAGGCATATGAGCTGCAGATTGTACACTTAGCATAGATTACATAGCAGTACCCAACCTTAGCGGCGACCACCGGTATCCGTTGCAGCTGTTTGAAAAAGTGTCTTTAGTACAGCCTGGCCCACCCTAGCTTGCTGCATGGAATGCACATCTACACAGTAGTGTTTTGTGAAGGTGTGCGGTGTAGACCATGTGGCTGCCTTGCAGATGTCATCTAAGGGTATATTCCCTAGAAAAGCCATAGAAGCCCCTAACTTTCTTGTAGAGTGGGCTTTAGGGGGAACAGATAATGTTCTCTTTGCCTTTTGATAGCAAATTTGTATGCATTTTACAATCCACCTAGCTATCCCTGATTTTGAAATGGGGTTGCCTTTATGTGGTGGAGAGAAGGAAACGAACAATTATTTAGTCTTCCTGAAGGGTTGCGTTCTTTGTATGTAGTATAGTAACGCCCTTTTTACATCGAGTGTGTGTAAGGCCCTTTCTGCAACAGATTGGGGTTGCGAAAAGAAGACAGGTAATTCCACTGATTGATTGAGGTGGAAGGGGGAAATGACTTTGGGCAGAAACTTCAGATTTGTGCGAAGTATGACCTTGCTGTGATGCATTTGTATGTAGGGTTCCTGTATGGTGAACGCTTGTATTTCACCAACCCTTCTAAGGGAAGTGATAGCTACAAGGAAAGCTGTTTTCCAGGTGAGAAACTGTAGCTCACATTTGTGCATTGGTTCGAAGGGCGGACCCATTAGACGTGTAAGAACTAAATTTAGATTCCATACAGGGGAAGGTGGTGCCCTGGGAGGAATTACTCGTTTAAGGCCTTCCATGAAGGCTTTAATAGCGGGCACTCTGAAGAGTGATAAATGCTGCCTGTTTTGTAGATAGGCAGCGATCGCTGCTAGGTGTAGGCGTATGGATGAATATGCCAGGTTACACCTGTGAAGATGGAGCAGATAGCATATGATGTGCTGTATGGATGCATCTAGGGGGTTAATTGTATTGTTACGGCAGTAAATTACAAATCTTTTCCACTTTGCGGCATAGCATGCTCTAGTGGTAGGACGTCTGGCTTCCATGATGATGTTCATGCAATCAGGGGGAAGGTTAAGGTATCCGAATTCTAAGATTTCAGGAGCCAGATCGCCAGGTTGAGCTGGGCTGGGTCCGGGTGCCTGATTTCTCCATGGTTCTGGGTTAGGAGGCATGGGGAAAGGTGCAGTTTTTGATGTGGTACCACTGATAGTTGTAGTAGCGTGGTGTACCACGGCTGCCTGGCCCACGTTGGAGCTACCAGAATGAGTGTGAGGGAGTGCTGTTGTAGCTTCCTGACCACTAATGGAATTAGTGGGAGAGGTGGAAAGGCGTATGCAAATCTGCCTGACCAGTTCATCCATATCGCATTGCCCTTGGACAATGGGTGTGGGTATCTGGCGGCGAAGCTTGGGCATTTTTTGTTTTCATGGGTGGCGAAGAGGTCTATTTGAGGATGCCCCCACTGTTTGAAGAATGGGTGAAGAACTTGTGGATGCAGTTCCCATTCGTGTAGTTGTTGCGTTTGTCTGCTGAGCAGATCTGCTATGGTGTTTTGTACTCCTGGAACGTGCTGTGCCAGGAGAAAGATGTTTTGGGGAATTGCCCATCTCCATATGCTCTGGGCTAAGCGGGAGAGCTGGGGAGAGTGTGTCCCCCCCCTGTTTTTGTATATAATACATCGCAGTCATGTTGTCTGTGCGAATGAGGACTGCTTTGCCCGAAATTTGTTTTTGGAAAGATTTTAGGGCTAGAAAGATCGCCAAGAGCTCCAGATGGTTGATGTGGAGCGATTTTTGCTGTGGCGTCCATAGACCTTGCATTGTGAGGTGTAGGAGGTGCGCTCCCCAGCCGGAGAGCGATGCGTCCGCTGTTAGAATCACCTGAGGAACCGGGTCCAGGAACGGCCGTCCTTTGGAAAGGTTTGTGGTGTTCCACCACTGCAGAGAGTGATGTGTGCGGCCGTCCACCAACACCAGATCCGTCAGCGGACCCTGGGCCTGGTTCCACTGTTGTGCTAGGCACTCTTGAAGTGGACGCATGTGGAGTCTTGCATGGGGCACTATAAATATGCAGGACGCCATCATTCCTATGAGCTTCATGAACACTCTTGCTGGAAGAGAGTGTTGGGGAAGGAATGTTTTGCGTAAGGCTTGAATGCTTGTGATTCTGGCTGAGTTTGGATAGGCAATACCTTTGGAGGTGTCTATAGTGGCCCCGAGATATTGCTTTGTGTGAGATGGTATGAGGTGCGACTTTTGGTAGTTCACGGTGAAGCCTAGCTGGTGGAGCAGTTGGATGGTGCTGTTTGTATGTTGCACACATTGGTGGTAGGACGTGGCTTTTATCAGCCAGTCGTCTAAGTAAGGGAAGACGTGAATGTGTTGACGTCTGAGGTGTGCTGCTACTACTGCTAGGCATTTGGTAAACACTTGTGGTGCAGTGGTGACCCCGAAGGGGAGAACCGTGAATTGGTAATGTTGCCCGTCCACCACGAACCTGAGGTATTTCCTGTGAGAGGGGTGTATTGGAATGTGAAAGTATGCGTCTTTCAGATCCAAGGTTGTGAGAAAGTCTCCCTGGCAGAGGAGTGGGAGGACTTGTTGTAGAGTGACCATGTGAAAATGGTCTGAATGTATGTAGGCATTTAGAGGCCGGAGGTCCAGAATGGGTCTGAGGGTCTCGTCTTTCTTTGGTATTAAGAAATATAGAGAGTAGACCCCTAGATTTCGTTGATTGACGGGGACCTGCTCTATAGCGTGTTTTTGCAGGAGTGAGAGTACCTCTTGTTTGAGCAGTGTGGAATGTTCTTGAGACATTGGACGGTGCCTTGGTGGGATATTGGGTGGGGTAGATGTTAGCTCTAGACAGTACCCTGACCGAATGATTTGGGTCACCCATTTGTCCGATGTTATGGACTCCCATACGTGGATAAAGTTTTGTAGTCTGCCCCCGACCGGAGTGGAATGGTCTGGGGGGAGCGGAGGGGAGTCATTGTGCGGGGGGGGTGGCAGAACGGGTGTTGTTGGTTTTGCCCCTGCCCTTATTGTTGTTACCCCTGTAACCACCTCTCTGATTGCCCTTTGAAAAGGTATTTTGAGGAGGGGACTTGTAGGAGGTAGAGGCGTTATCGGTGGAGGAGCCTCTGCCTGTGCCACGAAAGGACGAGCGTCGAAAGGAACGTTTGGAGGCTTGTGTTTGGAGTGCCCCCATAGACTTTGCTGTGTCTGTGTCTTTCTTCATCTTTTCGAGCGCTTCGTCTACCTTTGGCCCAAAGAGTGTTTCCTGGTCAAAGGGGTGATTGAGTATGGATGCCTGGACTTCAGGCTTGAACCCTGAGATTCTGAGCCAGGCGTGGCGACGAAGCAGGACACTGGTATTTATGGCACTAGAAGCAGTGTCGGCTGCATCGAGGGCACACTTAATGGAGGTGTTTGTAATTAGTTTACCCTCCTGTATCAGGTCATGAGCCTTGTGCTTGTATTTTTCTGGAAGGTGCTGCATAAGAGCCTCTAGTTCGTCATAGTGTGCTCTATCATATCGCGCAAGCAGTGCTTGTGTGTTTGCAATGCGCCACATGTTTGCAGCTTGGGAGGCGGTGCGTTTACCAGACGCGTCCAGAAGTTTAGATTCTTTGTCTGGCGGTGGGGCATCTCCTGAGGATTGGGAGTTAGCCCGCTTTCTAGCTGTGGAGACAACTAGGGAATCTAGGGGAGCGGGGCCCTTGATGTAAGCAGGGTCTGTGGGTGCCGCCTTGTACTTCTTCTCTATTCTAGGGTTCAGTACTCTGGCTCTGACAGGGTCTTTGAACACCTCTGTAGCGTGCTTGGTGACACCCTTAAGCATGGGTAAAATGGAAGTGGATTTGTCTTGTATATCAAATGTATCCAGTAGGAAGTCTTCTTCTACTGGTTCACTGTGCATGTCCACCCCATGGTAGTGTGCTGCTCTCTGCACTAAATGGTGAAACCCTAAGGAGTCCTCTGGCGGAGACGGTCTTGATGGGTATAGGTCGTCCTGAGGTACATTGGGTATATCAGGGTTATTGTAATCCTCCCATGGATCTGGGGTCCCTGGTGGAGTGGGATCCATTGGGGCGTCCGCCGGGTAATTGTCCGGATCCCCATCATCCGGATCTGGGGATGGGGTCGGATCGTAGTGAGGTACAGGTGGCGGAGACCTGTGAGGTGGAGGCGGTGGAGGAGGTGGAGGGGGTAGGGGAGGCGGTGGTGGGGAGGGCACTCTGAGGGGAGAAGTAGCAGAGTCCTTCCTTTTGGGTGGAGGAGGAGGAGCCGGAGCATCAAGGCGTCTTTTCTTGGTAGTTAAAGTCAAAAGCCCAGTCTTTGGATCTTTGGACAAAGTCTTTTGTAAAGGGTCTGGTGTAAACAGAGCCAATGGTGTTGAGTCGTCTGTCGGCACCGGTGATTTCGGAACCGGGGGTTTCGATGGTCTGTGTGCGCCATGCTTTTTTGAGGTCTCCGGGTGTTTCGGCGTCGAATGATGTTTCGGCGCCGGAGCATCGGTGCCGACAGATTTGTGTTTGGTCGGCACCGAGTGTCCAGGCTTCGGCACCGGTGGTTTCGGAGTCGAGCTGGATTTTGCAGTCTTCGGTGCCGGATGCTGTTTTTCGGCACCGGGTGTCGGCTGGCTCGATCCCGAGCTGCCATGAGACTTTGGGAGCTTCGACACCGGGCCCGAAGGTGGGGTGATCGAAGTTTTGGTTTTGGTTTTGCCCAGGCCGGCAGGCGAGGGAGTAACCTGAGTCTCTTTGGTTTTCGGCGTGGGGGTGGGAGGGGGCATAGTACTCACGGCCCGCTGCGCTGGTGTAACGTCCTCCACGTCGGAGTCGTCGGCCTCGGAAGCGCTGACGACGTCTTCCTCCTGCTCGGTGTGTGTTTGCCCCGAAGCTTCGGCGTCGTCTCCGAAGATGTCCGGTGGAGCTGCAGAGGATGAGTGCGCCATGGTGCGTCGAGCTCTTCGATCTCGGATGGTCTTCTTCGATCGAAAAGACTTGCAGGCGGGGCAGTCTCTGGCCTCGTGTTCCGGAGAGAGGCAAAGGTTACACACCTGATGGAGGTCGGTGTGGGGAAATTTAGACCCACATTTTGGGCACTTTTTGAACGGAGTCCTTTCCATCGGCCGGGACCGGAGTCGCGGAGGGCCCGAAGGCCGGTGTCGATGTACGGGATGGAGAAAGTGCCGCTTCGAGAGATGAAGATGATGAAGGAACTCGAAGAATCGAGGATTTTCCGTCGAGGCTGGAACCGTAGAAGTTCGAAGCCGGAGCACGAAGTATCACATCCGAGCCCGATGGCGGAAAAAAACAATCTGAGGATGGAGCCGAAGCCCATGCGCAGTACGGACCGAAGGAGGAGTCACCAAACTCGTGACTTCCAAAGACTGTCCAAGAAGAAAAACAAACTGCAAACATCCGGGCCCAACACCAGATGGCGACCTATGCTAAGTGTACAATCTGCAGCTCATATGCCTCGAACACGGGACTTAAACCAGTCTTTAAATGCAAGGATATTAGGCTCAGTTGGATCCATCACCTATATGTGGTCCAGAGGGCCTGGAATAACATGCCTAGAAAGCCCTGGGGTAGTCAGACTCCTTATGAGATCCTGTTTGGGTTTCAGATGTGGGTCCCAAACCTAGATAATGCCAACTCAGTGACGGCAGAACCACCGTTTGACATTAAGGAACGTTTGGCTGTTTTACAGGAATCAAGCTATTTCTAAGAAGAACAAAGAAAAGTCCAAGAAAAACGCACCGCCACTGGAGAAGTGAGGGTTGTTCCGGCAAGAAATAGCTAGATCCCAAAGATCGGGAATCTGGTCTGAGAAAAGACAGCGGACAAGAAAGAATTTGGGTCATCTTACAGAGCACCTGTGCCTGTCCTGGCTGTTGATGGTACACAAACTGTAGTTCTCCTGCCCCTTGTGCGACGCCGAAACAAAAGGTTTGTCTCTATTGATCTGATTAAACCACATTATGTGGCTGATTCTCAACAGTACGCCGCTTGGACTCCTGGGTAGCTACTAATCTTCTCTTGCTGTCATACAGGAGGTTCAGATGGAAGATTTAATAACAAATGAAGCCTGCACTCTTCACCAAGAGACAACGATGAACAAAAATGAAGTATACCTTCTACCTGTTTCAAAGACAACAACAACTGTGCAGTCTAGAAATGCAGTAACATAGATTTAAATTCGGAATCCTGAGAAAAACAGTCAATGTACCACAGAGCAAGCCATCATCAAATTCGAACCAGTATGCTGAGCTGCCCAAGATCGGCCGGAAGGTATTGGGATACTTAATCGATTTTGATTACTTTTCTTATGAATAGGAGGTTTCATTCCCCCCCCCTCCCCCCCTCAGCCGTTCAAAATAAAGGTGCGTCTACACTATCGTTGGCCGAAAAGAACATACTTTATTTCTCTTAGGTTAAACCTTTGGATTACAATTGCACTACTTTTCCTAGTCCTTTGGATTGGTTTTGTAACTGCGTTCTTCCTTCAGTTAAATGGACATTTTGTCCCCGAACGCTCTGCAGTACACACTGTGAACTTGGTTCTGAACCCACACGCATCATCAGACCGTGAGCAAAGAGACTTGTCCCTGGTGAAGATGTCTGCTGTACCAGTTCTGGATGGGATTGTACGGGAAAGGTTATCAATTGATGTGTATGGTCCCACTGAACTCTTGCTAATTCCGCATTTGTTCAAAATTTCTTTAAATGATATTATCACACCCAGTACAATTTGTTTGATGATTGGGATAGTGATACAGTATATGAAATGTTAGAAGATTAAGAACATTCAACTGTGTTTTCTTCTGATGAGTTTTATGATGGTACAGCTACTTTTGATGAAATGTTCTGGTTTCAACATTACGATCATCATTTTCTACAAAAGGCTAGTACACTTTGTGACGTGTTTAACTTTGCAGAATAGGAACATTGCCCTACACCAACAAGGGGTAGTTCAAAAGCATTTGCACATAAGTTTGATTATTTTCTGGTTAAAACACATCTGACACAGTCTCATTTTATTATAGACTTGCACCTTCACCTGCAAAGAAAAATATGTTAACTGATACTAAGCTGATTTACTCCGCTTCCTTTCTTTTCCAACTTTCTGTACAAGGTTTCAACTTCTGTAGGGACACAATAGCTGTGAAATCTATCTGGGAGACTAAAGACTGGCAGGTTCAGAGAAATTAGGCTTTATTCAGAGCCTGTTTAATTCCACAACAGATGATTTTCCTAAACAAAACTGTGTAACAGACAACATGTCTTGGCCTAGCCAAGATAAAGGACTTAAACACTCCGAAGGGTTCCCATTCTTACAAGATTTGACAATTGCAGCGGATAACACCATATGACGAAAACACTATTGATACTATGCTACATAAGAGTAGACATAACTCGTCAGATCTTAATTGGAAGGGATGGTTACCCACTAGACACTAGCAAATGTCAGGGTAGCTTCCTGGGCAACATCGAACAAGTTACTTACCTTCGGTAACGACATATCTATAAGAAACATTAGTAGTGATAGATTCCTTATCTTAGAATTACCCCAGGAGTCAGACTGGATCCGGAAAGTTTTCGTCAGCAGTACCCCCGCGCATCGGAAGGTGGCGTCGTGCGGCTCCTCATTAGTCGTTGGAGTCGTTGTCGCAGAGATGACGTCACGGCAGCTACTTAGACGCCGCCCTCGCGCGCTGACGTCCGTTCTGTACACGACTTTCTGCGCCAGAAAAGCAGAGCCATGCAAGATACTGACCACTGGTGCCTTGAAACTAGGGCCCTGAAAGGGATGACCTTAACCATAGAAATCAGTTCGCAGAACGGGGAGGATGGGTGGGGCGGTAAGGAATCTATCACTACTAATGTTTCTAACAGATATATTGTTACCGAAGGTAAGTAACTTGTTCATCTGAAAGAAACACATAGTGATAGATTCCTTACCTTAGAATAGATACCCCAGCAATATCAAACCCGGTGGTGGGTCTGCGAACCAAGATCACACCAGGATGTCCCGGAGAACAGAACGGCCAAAGAAGCCATCTCTCCAGGCTAGGCTGTTCAGGCAATAGCGCATAGTAAAAGTGTGCAGCGAGGCCCACGTAGCTGCCTGTCAGATGTTTTGCACGGGGACACCACGTCCCAATGCTGTAGTGGCTGCCGTCACCCTGGCGCGCAGCCCCACCGGTGGCTCCTTCTTTGCCAGAGAATAACAGGCTTTAATACACAAGAAGACCCATCTGGAAATAGTCCACTTGTGTACGGCCCGACCTTTCTTTGCGCCAACATAGTGCTGGTCATCCACCCGGAACTGTTGTGTGCAGTTCAAGTAAAACAAGAGCGCACGGTTTGGGTCCAGATGGTGGAGCCTCTCCTCCTCTCTAGAAGGATGCGGAGGCGGAAAGAAGGTGGGAGAAGTGATGGTTTTCCCGATGTGAAAAGCAGGGACAAGTTTTGGCAAAAAGGAAGGACGGGTTCGGAGCACAAACTTCTCCGGATGGACAGAGAGAAAAGGAGGTTTACAAGAAAGAGCCTGGAGCTCACTCACTCCCCTAGCGGAGGTGATGGCAACTAGGAAAGCAGTCTTTATAGTTAAGAGACGCAGAGGACAATTGTGAAGAGTTTCACAGGGAGCACACATCAAATGTGAAAGAACCAGGTTCAAGTCCCTCTGTGGCATTACGAAGGGAATAGGAGGGAAAAGATGAGTAATGCCTTTGAGGAATCTGTTAACAGGGGAATTGAAAAAAGAGGGCTGATCATGGAGCCTGGGAAAGACCGAAATAGCAGAAAGGTGGCCCTTGATAGTGTCCAGAGCAGAGCCCTGCTGGGCCAAAGTAAGAAGGAACAAAAGGACTTCTGAAAGAGGGGCAGAAAGGGGATTCACAGCCATTGCTATGCACAATGCCACAAATTTGTTCCACCTGCAGGCGTATACCAACTTAGTGGAGGGACGCCTGGCCACCAGAAACACATTACAGACTTCAGGAGGCAAGTCGAAGGGAATCAACTGCTGCCGCTCAAACTCTGCGCAAGGAGGTGGAGGCTGGACAGGTTCGGGTGGAGGACCGTTTCGTGCTGTTGTGACAGAAGATCCTCCCGAAGAGGCAGTCTGATCGGGGGATCGATGGTCATACTGAGTAGCTCGGGATACCATACTATTCGAGCCCAGTCCGGAGCCACAAGAATGACTTGAGCCCAGTCGCGCCTGATCTTCTTCAGCACTCTGGGTAGAAGTGGTATACAACAGAACGCAACTCCACTCGCGACGAAAAGCATCGCCAAGCAAGTGCCGCCTTGAAAATTCCAACGCGCAGAACTGCTGACATTGCGCGTTCTCTTCGATGGCGAATAGATCTAACCAAGGCTCTCCCCACTGTTGAAAGACACCTTGCGCCACGTCCGAGTGAAGACCCCCTTCTTGATCCATAATGCACCTGTGGCTGAGTTTGTCCGCCCTGGCATTCAGTGAACTTGCCAGGTGTTGAACCACCAAGGAAATGACCTGATGTTCCAGCCCCGTCCAGAGGCGCAGAGCCTCCTGACATAGGGTCCACAACCCCACCCCACCCTGTGTGTTGCAGTACCACAAGGCGGTGGTGTTGTCCGTGAACACCTGCACTACACTTCCCCGGACAGAGGGAAGGAATGCCTTCAGTGCAAGCCGGATCGCCCGTAGCTCCAGAGGGTTGATATGGAGCTGGGACTCTGCGGAGACCAGAGCCTATGATCTCCGCCTCTCCCATGTGACCGCCCCATCCCAGAAGAGACGCATCTGTCACCACAGTGTGTTCCGGTTGGGGAAGGTAGAGGGATCTGCCATTGACAAAATGCCGGTTTGTGAGCCACCACTGCAACTGTATTGCAGTGCCCTCCGAGATCTGGATGGACCTAGACAGGTTCGCCTGGTGCTGCGCCCACTGGAACTTCAGGTCCCACTGCAGAGCCCGCATATACCATCTGGTATGATCAACCAGCAGGATGCAGGAGGCCATGAGGCCCAGCAGCATCAGGATCAGCCTGACCAAAACAGGAGAGAGGCCGAGAGATCGCAATCAGAGCCTGAATATCCTGAACTCGCCGTTCCGGAGGATACACCCGAAAGAGCGTTGTATCCAGAACTGCTCCGATGAATAGGAGCCTCTGAGAGGTAATGAGGTGCAACTTTGGCACATTGATGGAGAACCCCAGAAAATGCGGGAGGTCGGCCGTAGTCTGGAGGTGGGAGATGATTGCCAGGGGCGATCCCGCCTTCAACAGCCAGTCCTCGAGATAGGGGAAGACTGGAACCCCTGATCTGCGTAGGTGAGTTGCGACCACTGCCATCACTTTCATGAACACCCGAGGGGCGCTGGAAGTGCTTGTGGCCTACCGTAAACCGCAGGTAACGCCGGTGGGCCGGCAGGACGGGAATATGAAAATATGCAGATCCAACGCTACCATCAGTCTACAGGGTCGAGGGCAGACAAGACCTGAGCCAGAGTTAACATCTTGAACTTCTCCTTCCGGAGGAAGCGATTGACGTTCCGGAGGTCTAAGATAGGATGCAGGCCCTTGACCTTCTTGGGCATCAGAAAGTAGTGGGAATAAAAACCACCACCTACTTCTGGCGCAGCAGGAACGCGCTCGATGGCCCCCTTGGCCATGAGGGCCACAACTTCCTGTTGGAGAAGTGCCAAGTGATCCCCCGGCATACGGTGGTACTGGGGTGGCATAGCTGGAGGGGAAGTCTCGTAGGGGGAGGAGGGAGTAGCCCAATCAGACTATTTGTAAAACCCACCTGTCCGTAGTGATGGCGCGCCAGTGGGGGAGGTGATGGCGAATCATGCCACCCACTGGCGTTTCATGGGCCTGAAAAAACGGACAAGGAAGGTTTGGAGGCAGTGGTGGCTGGGGTGGAGGTGGACTGACCCGCCCGCTGGCCTCCTGACCCGCTGAGACTGTTGCGGCTCTGAAGCAAACGTGTTGGGGCACCCATTCCGTGGCCACAAAAGGAGCGAAAAGCATTAGGTGGAGGAGGCCGGGTGGCCGTAAGGCCCAAGGACTTGGCCGTAGCCCGCAAGTCCTTAAAATGCACTATCTGCCTTGTTGCCATCAAAGGGTACGTCCATCAGAGTGTTCTGGACATCCCCCGAGAAGCCAGTAGTCCTCAGCCAGGAGTGGCGGCGGAGCGCCACCGTCATGGAAATCGCCCTGTCCAGCGAGTCGGCAGTATCAAGGCCACATCGTATTGTGAATCCTGTTGTACTCTCCCTTCAGCAATAGCTTTGGAGAGCACTGTCTGGGCCTCCTCTGGACATTGAGGCAGCACCGGCGCCACCGTATCCAACACAGACTGGGAATAACGGCACAAGAGGCAAGCGGTCTTCAAAGACCGCAGCCCTGAACTGGCGGAAGAAAAAATCTTCTTACCAAATTGTTCCAGTCTCTTGGATTCCCTATCCAGAGGTGCCGTAGGGAAGACGCTTTGGGACGTAGAGGCTTGGACAACCAAGCTCTCGGGGGAAGGGTGTTGGGAGAGGAAGAGGGCTGGGTGATGGCGTTGGGCTACGTTCCTATCCACAGGAGCCCCTGTGTTGGGCCTGGACCAGGCGCCCAAAAGAACGTCCGAAAGTGCATCATTAAAGGGCAGCAGTGGCTCCGCATAGGTAGCCGCCGGCTAAAGCACTTCTGTCAGGAGGTTAGTCCTGATGGCCACTCTAGGTAGTTCGAGGTGAAGAGTCTCGGCCGCCCTATGCAACACCAATGCATAACTCGCACCCTTCTCCGTAGCCACGGTAGGAGGCGTTAGCATGCCAAGGTCAGGAGAGATGTCAAGACCGCTGGCATCCCCCAAATCCTCATCCCAGTCCTGGTCAAACTCACACTGTGCTGTGAGAGGGTCCTCAGACCCCTCCCAGTCCTCCCCTTCCTCCGAAGGCTGTGGAACAGGCTGAAAATACAGAGGCTGGACATAGGGGTAGAAAGGCCCCATCAGCGTCGGAATCGACATCCAGTGACGCTGCTCGGGTGCCACGTCAGGGCTGAAACCGGGGACGACGTCGTCCGGGGGACACGGGCGACGTCGGGAGTGGTGCCGGTGGGGTCCACGTCTGTAAGAAAGTGGCTCTGTATATACTGTACCAAAGTAAGCTTCAGTGTGTACAGAGTCCCCAGAGGTTTGGCAGAGCCTAAAGTTAAATATAACCTTACTCTCTAAAGTGGTAGCTTGGTCAAGCAGTAAGGCAGTATCAGAGGACAGTGTAAAGCATTTGTTGTACACACAGTCAGTAAATGGTCTCACACACTCAAGAACTGAACTCTAGGCCAATGGTTTGTATTGAATATGCTACTTACCAGTATGCATCTGTTCTTGGCATGTAGGGCTGCTGACATTCATATCTGTGCATAGATCGCCGCCTAGTGTTGGGTCCGGATGTTTGCACGTTGTTGTCCTGGAAGAGTCTTCGAAATATCCTGAGATAGGTGACTCCTCCCCTGGACCACAGTGCGCATGGGCATCCTCTCCATCCTCAGATTGTTTTTCGCCATTGTGGCAGTGATGGAGTAGATACAGAAAGTGATGACCATGCTATACAGTAATTCTGAGAGCTGCAGCTGCTACAGGCGCCGGGGAGGAGGGTGGGCGATATGAATGTCAGCAGCCCTACATGCCAAGAACAGATGCATACTGGTAAGTAGCATATTCAGTTCGAGGCATGTGGACTGCTGAATTCATATCTGTGCATAGAATACATAGCAGTACCTCCCATTAGCGGCGGCTACCAGTGCCAGCTGCAGCGGTCTGAAAAAGAGTTTTGAGAACAGCCTGTCCTACAGCTGCCTGCTGTTTTGATTGCACATCTACACAATAGTGTTTGGTAATGGTATGTGTAGTGGACCAGGTGGCTGCTCTACATATATCATGCAAAGGAATGTTTCCCAGGAAAGCCATGGAGGCCCCTAACTAACGTGTTGAGTGGGCTCGTGGTGGAATAGTTAATGTGCGTTTTGCCTTTTGATAACAGATTTGAATACACTTAACTATCCATCTGGCTATCCCTGCTTTGGAGATGGCGTTACCTTTGTGGTGTGGGGCAAAGGCAACGAAAAGTTGTTTTGTTTGCCTAAAGACTTTAGTCCTGTCTATATAGTACATGAGGACTCTCTTTACATCTAGTGTATGGAGTGCTCTTTCTGCGACAGTTTGTGGGTTTTGAAAGAAAACAGGCAGTTCAATGGTTTGATTCATGTGGAACTGCGATATCACCTTGGGCATGAATTTGGGGTTGGTACGTAGTACGACCCTGTTGGCGTGAACCTGTATGAACGGCTCTTGAACGGTTAGTGCCTGGAGTTCACTAACTCTTCTCAAAGAGGTGATTGCTATCAGGAAAGCTACTTTCCAGGTGAGGAATTGAATCTCGCATGAGTGTAGAGGTTCAAAGGGTGGACCCATCAGGCGTGTGAGGACCAGGTTGAGGTTCCACATTGGAGCTGGTGGGTGGCTTGGAGGTATTACTCGTTTGAGTCCTTCCCAGAATGCTTTGATGGCAGGCACTCTGAATAAAGAGAGGTGCTGCCTGTTCTGGAGATAGGCTGATATTGCGGTCAAATGGACACGTATAGAGGTGTACGCCAGATTGCATCGGTATAGGTGTAAGAGGTAACAAATTAGGTTTTGGATGGATGTGTCTAGTGGGTTAATGTCATTATTATTGCAATAAATGACAAACCTTTTCCATTTGGCTGCATAGCAAGCTCTGGTAGTGGGTCTTCTAGCTTCCTTAATGATGTCCATACAGTCAGGTGGCAGGTTTAGGTAGCCAAACTCTAGGACTTCAGGAGCCAGATTGCCAGGTTCAGCTGTTGCGGATCTGGGTGCTGAATCTCTCCATGGTTCTGCGTCAAATGCGCGGGTTTGATCCGCAGCCTTTGATGCGGCACCACGGAAAGTTCGAGAAAGGTGGTGTACCATGGTTGGCTTGCCCATGTTGGAGCAACCAGGACGAGTGTCAGGGAGTGTTGTCTGAGTTTGCGTGCCACCAGCGGTATCAATGGTGCTGGGGGAAAAGCGTACGCAAATCTGCCGGACCAGTTCATCCATATCGCATTGCCCTGCGACTGCGGATGTGGGAACCTGGCGGCAAAGCTTTGGCATTTTGCGTTTTCGCTTGTGGCGAATAGGTCTATCTCTGGATGACCCCACTGTTGGAAGTACGGTTGGAGTACTGACGGGTGTAGCTCCCACTCGTGCATCTGGTGGCTGTGTTTGCTGAGCAGATCCGCCATCTGGTTGTCCTTGCCGGGGAGGTGTTCCGCCATGAGGAACATGTTCCTCTGAATGGCCCACTTCCACATGCTCTGAGCCAGATGAGACAACTGTGGAGAGTGTGTTCCTCCCTGCTTTTGTATGTAGTACATGGCAGTCATGTTGTCCGTCCGGATCAACACGACCTTGTTGCACAAGTGTACTTTGAATGCTTTCATTGCCAGGAAGATTGCCATCAGTTCTAGAAGGTTGATGTGCATCTTCTTTTGTTGTATTGTCCATAGTCCCTGCACTGTGTAATTGAGTACATGAGCTCCCCATCCCTGGAGAGACGCGTCCGCTGTCAGTATTATTTGTGGAACAGGCTCTTGGAACGGTCGGCCCTTGCAAAGGTTTTGTGGATTCCACCAATGCAGAGAGTTGTATGCCCGACCGCTCACCAACACTAGGTCTTTTAGTTGTCCTTGAGCCTGATTCCATTGACGTGCTAAGCACTCCTGAAGCGGGCGCATATGTAGTCTCGCGTGTGGGACTATGAAAATGCAGGAGGCCATCATGCCTATCAGCTGCATGAACACTCGCGCGGGAAGGGAGTGTTGGGGTTTGAACTTGGAAATCAGCATTTGCATGCTGTTGATTCTCACTAAATTTGGCTGAGCTGTGGCTGCCAGAGTGTCTATGGTCGCACCTAGGTACTGTTGTACGTGTGCAGGTTGGAGATGTGATTTCGGGTAATTTAGTGAGAAACCCAGACTGTGAAGGAGGTGAATGGTGCGGGACATGTGGCTGGCACATTGCTGGGCTGACTTTGCCTGAACAAGCCAGTCGTCCAGGTAAGGGTAGACGTGTATGTGTTGCCTCCGTAGATGTGCAGCCACCGTAGCTAGGTACTTTGTGAAAACTCTGGGTGCTGTTGTCACGCCGAAGGGAAGGACTTTGAATTGGTAGTGCTGCCCCTGAATAGTGAACCTGAGATATTTTCTGTGTGAGGGGTGAATGGGTATGTGGAAATACGCATCTTTGAGGTCCAGTGTGGCCAGGAAGTCTCCCTGTTTGAGCAGCGGGAGGACTTGTTGTAGGGTGAGCATGTGGAAATGCTCTGAGAGAATGTATTGGTTGAGGGGTCTCAGGTCTAGTATAGGTCTGAGTGACCCGTCCTTCTTTGGGATTAAGAAGTTCAGGGAGTACACCCCCGTACCTTGCTCGCGGAAGGGCACGACCTCTATTGCGCATTTTTCCAGCATACTTAGCACTTCCTGCTGTAATAGCGCTAAGTGCTCTGAGGACATAGGACGGTGTTTTGGTGGTATGGTGGGTGGAGTGGAGGTTAACTCTAGGCAGTAACTGTGTTTGATAATATCTTCGACCCACCTGTCCGTGGTGATAGAGTTCCACGTGGACAGGAACCTTTGTAGCCTTCCCCCGACAGGTGTTGTGTGGTCGGGAGGAAGGGAGAGGGCGTCACTGTTTGTTCTTGGGGGAGGACCTGGTATTGCCGTATCCGCGTCCTCTACCCTTTGTGCTGGAGCCACGATATCCACCCCGGGTGTTTTTATCGTAAGTACTTTGTGTGTTGCCCTTGTTGAAGGTTTGCTGTGACCCCTGTCCTCTACCCGCTCCTCTATTATTGGGGAGACGAAAGGAGCCACTCCGAAAGGACTGTGTTTGGAGAGCCCCCATGGACTTTGCAGTGTCTGTGTCCTTTTTAATTTTTTCTAGGGTGGTGTCAACCTCTGGTCCGAACAAGTAGTCGGGGTTGACCGGCTGATTGAGGATGTTATTTTGAACCTCAGGTTTGAATCCGGAGATTCGTAGCCAGGCGTGTCGTCGTAACATGACGCTGGTATTTATGGCTCTAGCAGCTGTATCTGCGGCATCCAGTGCACACTTAATGGATGCGTTTGTGAGGAGTTGTCCCTCCCTGATGAGGATCTCCGCTCCCTCTTTGTATTGGTCAGGGAGATGTTGGAGTAGGGTTTCTAATGTGTCATAGTGGGCGCGATCGTAGCGAGCTAGGAGCGCCTGGGTATTGGCAATACGCCATATATTAGCTGCCTGTGCTGCAACCCGTTTGCCAGAGGTCTCTAGCACCTTGGACTCCTTGTCTGGGGGAGGAGCGTCGCCGGTAGTCTGTGAGTGCGCCCTTTTGCGAGCATTGGCGACTACAATGGAATCTAGAGGCAACTGTCCTCTAATGTACGTAGGGTCCACAGGCGCCGACCTATATTTTTTGTCAATCCTGGGGTTTATTACTCTTGCCCTAGTGGGTTCTTTGAAAATGTCCTTTGCTGGTTTAAGGACACCTTTCAGCATGGGTAGAGTTTTGATATTCCTTTCTAAGGATGCGAAAGTATCCATTAGAAAATCGTCCTCAATGGTGTCAGAGTGGAGTTGTACACCATGATTGGCCGCAGCACGTTCAATGAGGGCGTTGAACGCGGCAGTGTCCTCTGTGGGAGACGTTTTAGCGCCATATAGCTGCGTGTCCTGTGTATCCATAGGCGCACCCGGGTCTACAGGGTCATCCCAAGCCTGGTCAGGGTCCTGTTGGCCTTCAGGGTCCATCTCTCTGGGGTAGGGGACATCGTCACCCATGTAGTCCTCGAAAGCATCGGTTTCGGAGGGTGTCGGAGAGAAGGGCTGTGGATCTAGGTAAGAGGTATGGAGACGTTCGTAAAGAACTGGTTCCGAGTGCGCTGGCAGCTTTTTCTTTAACGGGATCAGGTAGGAGTCCAAAGGCTGCTCGGAAGAAATTCTCCGCTTCTGGAGCATAAGTCTGCCGGTGTCGGCATCGATGATGTGGGACGGTGACGTCTCCGTAGGAGAACTTTCAGCAGGTGTGATCCTAGTTTGGGTCACACGTGTCCTGATTTCAAATAGTTTGGGTGCCGTGGATGGTGGCAGTCCAAAAGTGATGTTGGGTATTGCTGGAGAAGCTTTTGGAGCTTTCTTCGGCTCGGAGCCCGACGGGTCCTGGAGGGTTGCCTTTTCTTTTATGCGTTGCAAGGACGCTGCAACTTGTCGAACCTGGAACGCCGGCGGTTCTTTGGCGCCGAGCGGTTCCGTAGAGGCAGGCGTGGACTTCTTCGAGGCCACGGGGTCATCGAGTCGAGGAGAGGTAGTAACTGTCGAGGACGTCGATGATTTGTCCTTCGGTGCCGCTTTCGGAGCGATGTGCAACACAGCGGCCATTTTGACCTTTGTGGCCGGAGCCGAGTGTTTCGGTGCCGGGGGCCGAGGCAGCTTGGCGGTACCGATGGCCTTTTTCCGTGTGTCGGCGCCGACGTCGGCTGCTGCGAGTTCGGCACCGAAGTCCCGTTTGGTGCGGTCGGTGCCGACGGGTTTGGCTGGCGTCGAAGGTGTAGAGGGCTTCGATCCGACCAGTGTCACTTTCAGTTTCGGTTTCTGTGTAACCGAGACGACTTTCGGTTTCGTTCTCGAGGAAGGGAAACCAGTCATTTTAGGCACTAATGGCTGTCTCTGAATGTTCGAGGCCGGGCCAGATGGCGGGGCCGAAGAACTGCGGGATAGGTCTTGGGTAAGGCCCGAAGGCGATCCCTCGACCAGAGCCATTGACTGACGCACTGGGGCATCCTCCGTTTGTACGGGTAGGCCTTGCTCGTCACCGGAGCTACTTTTTTCGGCCCCTAAGGCCTCATCGTAGTCTCCTACCTCGGTGTCGGCTTCTTCTCTGTGAAAGAGTTGTTCTAAGACGTCTTCCGATCCGGAATCGTGTTCGGAAGCAGGGCTGGAGGGAGGTTCTCCGCGCCTTCCACATCTTCGTCCTCGGCGCTGAAGATGTTGGTCGGGGCCGGTGCCGCTTGCTGCGCTTCAAGTCTCGCCGCTCGTCGATTCCGGAGAGTCTTCTTGGAACGGAATCGGGCACAGGCCATACATGTGGACTCGTCGTGATCCGGTGAAAGGCATTTATTGCACACCGGGTGGACGTCGACATGGGGATACTTCGCATTGCAATCAGGACACCGCTTGAATGGTGTCCTCGATTCCATCGTCGATGTCGGGTCGATGGTCGGATACGATGCGAAAAAGTTGTTGCTTAAGTCAGTAAACTAACAAGTAACTGTCGATACCGATCGGGAACAGTACCGACGCGAACTAAAGGCCTTTTGGCCTGAAAAAAGTTTTTCCTAACTTGAGTCAAGATAAGCACATCCGAACCCAATGGCGGAAAAAAACAATCTGAGGATGGAGAGGATGCCCATGCGCACTGTGGTCCAGGGGAGGAGTCCCCTATCTCAGGATATTTCGAAGACTCTTCCAGGACAACAACGTGCAAACATCCGGACCCAACACTAGGCGGCGATCTATGCACAGATATGAATTCAGCAGCCCACATGCCTCGAACATAAAAATATATAGGTTTTTTTTTAGAACCAACAATATATACTTTCAAAATAAACTTTTAGAACGAACAATAGGTATCAAAATATACTTTATCAGAATGAGATGCTTTAGTTAAATACTTTCAATAGGCAATAGACTTTTGAATGCAATAGTTACAGTTGTTGCAATAGGCAACACAATTCAAACACAATTATAACATTTAGCTCAGTGGGACTTTTTAAGTAAATGCAATTTCAGTTACTTTACGTATGATTTTCTTACTCAGGGTTGGATGCTGGATTCAACCCTGGTGCATTTCCTGTAAACAGATGAAAGAAATCATTTTTGTAACACTGGCGATTTTTAAGTTTGTAACACTGGCGATTTTTAAGGAATATTTGTATGTTTCAAAAATCAACACTTAGAAGAATTTTTGGTAAAAACCAGGCAATGTTATCCTATGGAGGAAAATCAAGTTATCGTTAAGTACAGTTGTGATTACTTTTCAGGGTCAGTGCTGGGCACCAAGATCCAGCACTGGGATCTCTCCTGATAACAGGTGAGTAATTTCGTTTTCGTTGATCGGCTGATTTTTAGTGAATAGTTTAGTTTCAAAACTCGACACTTAGAAAAATTTCCAAGTGAAACCAGTCAATGTTACCCTGTGGAGGAAAAGTGAGTTATCAGCTTTTGGGTAAGTACTCGACAAGCAGAGTTAAGCTTCTTGGCATAGGCTCAGGGGTCTCCCAGGGTCCGGTAGGTACAGTTGTTACACCCTCAGCGGCACAGGGGCAGCCGGGTGCAGAGAGAGTTAGGCCCAATGTTAGCCTATGGCAGGCAGGGGGCCCTTGGTTGGTGGCTGCTAGCAGACAGGCCACGCGGCTGTGGGAGCTGGGCTCCTGGTCACTTACTCTGGGCAAGTGGGGAAGTAGATTAGCACAGATGTTGCACTCCCAGGGGCACTCGGGCGGCTGGGTGCAGGGTGCTTTTGAGCCGTCGGGCGCCCAATGGATTTCAATGGAGAAGCTACAAAACGAACAAAGGCTGCAAACTCTGGGACGTAGAATCTTCAGGTACGACCAACACTTCGAGAGGTAAGTTGGGAAGCTGTAGGTTAGGTAGGCACCCAGGAACTGGGCAGAGGGGGCCGGAGGGCGCTGGGTGCAGGAGTGTCTTTTGGTGTCGGGAAATCTTACCCTCAGCTAGTCGCAGTTGGAGGGGTGCCTGGTTCTGAGGCTGCAGGCGTCGTCAGGAGCATCAAGGTGGGTCCTTGGGTGCTGGATTCTTGCTCAGAGTCGCCGGGGTGACGTCCTCGGGGTCTTTGTCCACTCAGGCACAGGCCAGGCGGGTGCTGAGTGTGCAGGAGTCGCGGTTCTGGTTGGCACCAGGGGCTTGTTACTTGCTTTGAGCAGAACCACTGCTCGTGGGAATCCCAGTCTTTTAGAGTCACAAGGCAGTCAGGTCGTCCGGGGGTTTTTGAGGTTGCTGACCACTGGAGATGCCGAGGTTTAGCAGGAGCAGGTTCGAGGGTCAACAGGCCTGTAGGGCTGGGGGCCAAGTCAGTTAGTGTCTTCCTCTTGTTAGCAGCTGTACGGCAGGTCTTCTTTCTTCTTGTTCTTCTTGCTTGTTTCGGATTCAGGATCTGAGGAAGGAAGGTTCAGGGTGCCCCTAAATACTACATTTAGGGGCGTTACAGATAGGTAAAGGGCAGGCACCAATAGGTCCCTTCCCTGGGGTGGGTACACCCCCTAGCCTGACACTCTCCTGTGGGAGGGGGGCAGTAGCCTAATAGTGATTGGGAACGGCTCCCCAGCTTCAAGATGGCGAGGGCCCGGAGATGTGCTTCACCTCGCCTCCCCCACCTGAGGGGTGGGGTTGGCAGAGGCTGGCACAGCCCCTTTCCTCCCTTGGGGTTTCCCACCAGTCTATCCGTCAGACTGGAGGCTAGAACCGGTGGGGACCAGTTGCTGAGTACAGCAAGTGGTCTGGGGAGGCTCACAAAGGCGGCATGCCTTTGAAGCTTCCCCCTGCCCATCCTGGGGAGGAGACCTAGCACCTCGCCCAGAACGTGTATTGTTGCAGGCCCCAAGAGAGCGGATGTCTCTCTACCCAGGGGTCCAGCAACATGTCTGCTGGGTGGCAGCCTAGGCAGCTTCTCATACTGGATGTGGATTGTAGGTTAGGTTCAGGGGGCAACTCTAAGTTGCCCTCCGCCGTGCATCTTACATTAAGTCCCACACTGGCATCAATGTGGGTTTAATGTGCTGAGAAGTTTGATACCAAACTTCTCAGTCTTCAGTGTAGCCATCATGGTGCTTTGGAGTTTGTGATGACGACCTCCCAGCACTATATACTCTTAATGGCAGCACTGCACTTACAATGCCCAGGAATGGATCTGGGTACGGTAGGGGTGCAGGGCTCATGCACCTGTACCCTCACCACTGGCATAGTGCACTCAACAAGAGGGGTGACTGAGGTATGCCAGGGCAGTGTGTTTGTGGGCATAGCACACAGGGATGTGTGCCATGTCGACTGTTTTGTTCTGCACCAAGAAACTCAGCCTGCAAAGGCAGTGTGTGTGTGTAAGGGTACAGGGTATCTAAAGGTGGCACAATAAGTGCTGCAGCCCTTAGGGGCCTTCTCTGGTCACAGGGCCCTGGGTACCTAGGGTACCATTTACCAGGGGCTGACATGTGGCAAGAGATGCCAATTGGGTTTAGGCTTCATGCAATTTTAGGGAAGCAACACAGGCCCTGGGCACCAGATTGGCAGGAGCCCAGGGCACACTCAGTCAAAATACATCAGCAATTCAGCTAAAAGTGGGGGCATACCATGCAAGAAAGATGGCACTTTCTCACAATGTCGGTGAAGGTGTTACGAGGTCAACCGGCATCGACCGGGATCCAGGCCTGGATCCTTGGGGGCCCTGCGGTGCGGGTCTGTCACCGGCATCATTCGATGACAGGCCCCGCAGGACTACGGCACCAGGAATCGATCGACTCTAAAAAGAAGAGACAAAAGGCCTCAAAAGACGCAGTGAAAAAGTGACTGGGGGTACTGCTCTCTCCAGGTCTGCACTTGCTGGCGCGGAAAAAGAAAGAACTGACGTCAGTGCGCGAGGGTGGCATCTTAGTAGCAGCCGCAACGTCATCTCGGCGACCACACGCTAATGACAGACGCGGAGCTGCACAACGCTACCTTCCGACGCACAGGGTAACTGTTGACGAAAACTTTCCGGATCCAGTCTGATGCCTGGGGGTAATTCTAAGGTAAGGAATCCATCACTATGTGCTTCCTTCAAATGAAGGATTTACAGCAAATAGGCCTGACATGCGATATCTGTTGAGTAAACATACAGGGGTGGTAACCACTTACAGTGTTGGGAAGTTGTGTCTTATTTGGCTAAATACCTGGACAGTATTTCAGGTACAACAGGACTTGTCGCGTTTATCGGATTACCTGAATTTACGAGACTTTTTAGTGGGTCCTCGGAAACTACATCAAAAGCACTTCCTTTAAGCTGTCTATAACAAGATATGGAAGATATCTCAAAAAGAAGCTGTTAAAAGGCTGCATGAGATTGATAGGGCGAACTTAGAACAGGCTCTTGCTGTAGTGGACAACAGTAGGACTACCTTATCATCTATGTATTCTTTAGGTAACTTTGTCTCATCTACAATTGATGTGCTTCTGCAAGACTTGTCTGCATTACACCATGGGCAGGCCCAACTTGGGTCAATTCAATTATGAGCTGGACACTACAAATATTGTGCTCCGTTCACGTGCCTTGGCGGCACATTAACATCACAAACCTGTTCTCCCCTTACCACCTTTCTGATCAACAGATGGCTATGGCTATAGCTAGGAAAGATGCAAAATACACAATGTTACAAACTGGAAAATTTGAGAGATTACCTTTTATTGTTGCAGAGATAGCATCCTCGGATTGGATAATCCATGGTTACATCACACTGCAGATCTCGACTTTCCACTTTCAGTGCTGACTATAACAACATCAAGTGGGCAGGTATAAAGCGTTAGGTGAAGGGTTCATACATGAACAAGTGGGCAGGTATAAAGCGTTAGGTGAAGGGTTCATACATGAACAAGGGGAACTTCCTTTCACATTCCGGTATCCGAATAAGGATACTGAAGTTATTCTCAGCAGCTCAGACTGTGAGAATACTTTAAGTAGGTCCGTAGTATGCAAGGATGTTTTGTTGCACAGGGACATGCAATGCGTTTATTGCGGACCTGTCTTGCTACTTGAAAGAGTCTACAGCAGCAATGATTTATGCGACTTTCTGATTATTCTTGAATGAGAGTTACCTGATGTTAAACAGACAGAATTGCTCTGGGATAAACCAGGGGTCGCATATGTGGTGACCATCTCTTGCACGCAAACTCCTGGTTCTGCCTGCCCGTGTAGTTGGGGAGGATGCGCGGTGGCCTTCAATTAATCTTACTAACGGGCGCTTTGAAGCCCTGAGCAAATTAAAAGCCTTATTTTTCAAAAAGATGTGGCCTTAACTTCGGTCAAGGAGACGTTTGATCTTCAGGTGGTGCGTTCCTCTTCGGAGATACAGGCGCATCTCAGTACTAACTTCCCACGACATTTTGGGGAGCTGGTCCATATTATTTTTAACCTGTCTAGTACGACTGGAATTGCAGGATTTTTCCGCAGCATTGGCTCTGGCCTGGTCAGCACCTTCCAGACGGTGTTTGGGATTATTACATCTCTCATCCACTCCGTCCTCGGAAGTATCTTTTGAGGTCTTCCGCTAGTCCTGCCCAAGTTGCAGGGATATTAGTTTTAATATTTGGGCTCCGCAATGGATGTCCCAGGTCGAGATTAAATGGATCTGGAACTGCCTTACACCCTGTTGTGCTGTGAACGCATGGTACATTTCTATGGCGCTCCATTGCTTCCAGAACTGGATGAGCACCGGTTCCCGCCTTTCCCGCCTGTATGGCATAGCATACAGCCTGTGTTCCGCTGTCTCTTGTGCACTTATGAGTATGCCCTGGTGTGAGAAAGTGACTCTGTATATACTGTTCCCAAATAGGTACAGGGTGTACAGAGTCCACAGTCCCCAGAGGTTTGGCAGAGGCTAAAGTTAGATATAACCTCAGTCTCTAAAGTGGTAGCTTGGTCGAGCAGTAAGGCAGTATCAGAGGACAGTCTAACGCATTTGTTGCACACACTCAGCCAGCAAATGGTCTCACACACTCAATAACTGAACTCTAGGCCAATGGTTTATATATAAAAAATATATGCTTGTTTTATTTTAGAACCAACAATAGGCATTAAAATATACTTTCTCAGAATGAGATGCTTTATATAAATACTTTTGCAATATGCAATTGACTTTTGTAGAAAGTTACAAGTGGTTGTAATAGGCAACACAATTCTAAACACAATAATGCATTGAGTTCAATGGAAGTTTCAAGTTATTTGCCACAGATTACTTTTAGGATTACTTTTGGAATTCCAGGACTGGAACCTAGATTCAGTCCTGGGTCAGTACTTGGAATCAAGAGATAAAAGTCGACTTAATTACTGTGATGATTTTTAGACAATATTATGCTATTTTAAAAGTTGACACTATGAAATTATTTCATCGAAAACAGTCAATGCTTTCCTGTGGCAGAAAATTCAAGTTGCAGGTATAGTATGTTCTCGTTACTTTAGTAATCCAGTACTGGGTGCCTAGACTCAGTACTGGGACCTTTATCCAAAACAGGTAAGTAATTAAGTTTTCAGATATTATACGATTTTTAAAGAATATTTAAAGATTGCAGAAATTGACACTTAGAAGAAATCTCACAGAAAAACAGTCAATGGTTTCCTATGGAAGAAAATTGGGTTACTGGTAAGTACAGTTGTAAGTATTTTTCAGAGTCAGTTGCTGGGCACCAAGATCCAGCACTGGGAGCTCACCTAAGAGCAGGTGAGTATTTTCGTTACTCGACTGATTTTTGGTGAATATTTTAAGTTTTGAAAAGTCCACACTTAGAAGAAATTCCAGGAAAAGCCAGTCAATGTTACCCTATGGAGAAAATTGAGTTATCGGTTTAAGGGGAGGTACTCGACTGGCAGAGTTGAGGTTCTGGGCATAGACTCTGGGGTCTCCCAGGGTCAGGTAGGTACAGTTGGTTCACCCTCAGCAGCACAAGGGCGGCCGGGTGCAGAGAGAGTTAGGCCCAATGTTATCCTATGAGAGGTAGGGGGGCCTTGGTTGGTGGCTGCTGACTAGCAGGCCACGCGGCTGTGGGAGCTGGGCTCCTGGTCACTTACTCAGGGCAAGTGGGGAAGTAGATAGGTGTAGAGGTTGCACTGCCAGGGCCACTCGGGCGGCTGGGTGCAGGGTGCTTTTGAGCCTTCGGGCGCTCAATTGATTTCAATGGGAAATCTCCGGTTTAGAAAAAAGACTGCAAGCTCGTGGACGAAGATTCTTCAGGTGCCACCACCACTTTGAGAGGAAAGTTGGGTAGTTAGAGGATAGGTAGGTACCCCGGGATTGAGCACAGGGGGCCGTGGGGCGCCGGGGTGCCTTTTGGTGTCGGGAAATCTTAACCTCTGTTGATCGCGGTTGGGGGGGCACCTGGTTCTGAGGCTGCAGGCTTCTTCAGGAGGGAGGTCCTTGGGTGTCGGACTCGGGGTCACAGTCACCGTGGGGTCGTCCTTGTGGTCTTTGTTCACTCCGGCTCAGGCCAGGCTTGGCGAGTGCAGAGTGTGCTGCGTTCGCGGTTCCAGGCTGCTGCCAGGGATTAGAAGTGGACTCATGGGAGTCCCAGGGGGCTTAGAGTCAAAAGGTAGCCAGGTCCTCCGGGGTTTGTGAGGTTGCTGGCCACAGGAGATGCCGGGTTGGAGCAGGAGCAAGTTCGAGGGTCGACAGGCCGGCAGGGCTGGCGCCAAAGCAGTTGGTGTCTTCCTCTTCTTAGCAGCTGCAGAGCAGATCTTTTTTCTTCTAGCTCTTCTTCGGATTTTGGAATCTGGGAAAGGAAGGTTCAGGGTGCCCCTAAATACTAGATTTAGGGGCGTTACAGGTAGGTGAAGGGCAGGGACCAATGGGTCCCTGTCCTGGGGTGGGTACACCCCCTATCCTGCCTCTCTCCTGTGGGAGAGGGGCAATAGCCTAGTCCTGATTGGGCAGGGCTTCCCATCTTTTAGAGGTGGGATTAGTGGCTTTAGATAGCTTTTTACCGACCTATGTATGAGGGTGGGTGTCTTGTGACCGAGTTAGCACTGGTAGGAAATAGCGCCAATTTACATGTACACATTTATTTCCAAAAGTTGCCTTCCCTTTGTCACATTGACTTTTTGACACACATTTGATTTTACGATGATTTGGGTTAAGTTTCTAAGAAACATCGACCTTGCTGACACAAAAAAAACGTTGTGAGAACAAAATCATACTGCCTTGGCATAAATATGTAAGGTCTTCAAGTACGTGATACAAATGTGTTTATTATTATGTCCAAATGGCGACACATCTATCTGCGAAATACTAACAGGTAGCATGATCACAATCACGACCGAGGAAAGGATTCCCATTTCTATATATATATATATACTTTTGTTTCCAAATACAATCAGCACCATGTGACTCTGGGCAAAAGCTTGCTTAATCTTCCCGACGGCCCCCAGCGCCTAACGGGTGATTGTTCGCGCTTTACAAATGTGGGTATTATTATTACAAATGTGGGTATTAGGTACAGTCGGCTTCAGGGGTTCACCTTCAGGGTTCGGAGTTGTAGCAGACCAAGATCCAAAGTAATGCCAGCAGTTATTCGGGAACTTCCCAGATTTTAACGGGAGCAGGGTGCTGGTGAGGTTGTAGCTGGACACACTACAGTGAAGGGGGACACCTGGAAAAAAGCTGAATTGGGGACAAGTCTGAGAGCTCCCAAAGGGGGGCTTAGTTCTCAAGGAGTCTTGAAGCAAGGGGGTATAGCCGATTCTTCGGCACATGGGCCGGGCAGCTCAGGTGCAGTGATTAGGGCAGCAAGGCTGGTGCACAAACTGCTCCATGCAGTTCGAGGCAAACAGAGTTAACACAGAAGAGAAACTGGTTACCACAGTTGAGACCTGGGTGAGTCCAATATCGTATAACAATGTTTCAATGGGAGTCAATAAGAAAAGACAATTTTAGCAGTAAATTAATTACACCAAAAAACACTTCCTCTTTTTAGGATTCAGGTTTTTTTAAAAAAAAAAAAAGAATATGAACTGTACATTATACACACAGAGTTAGAATCAGCATCAACCATGTTTTAAGTAGTGTACAGGGGTGTGGAATTTACTAATATATCTGCCTGTCCATGGGGCAGGTTGCTTCATAAATCTCCTTGTCCTGTAACAAAATCCACTTGTCTCTTTTGTGCCATGTAATGCAGTGACAAATTATGGCAGCAATCTCATTATATAAGAGCTCTGACAAACTGTCTCTGATTATGCCAGGGCTCCTACCATAGTAGAGTTTGAATACTAGCAATTCCCTTATGTTGCCACGTTTACCCGGATCTACATACTGGGGCTGAAGGTAATAGAAAGCAAAAATTCTAGAGTTGGAATGCCCATTTGAGACTGTGCAAACCTACTAACTTGCATATTTTCACCAACTCTTCTCTAATCTTTTCCCATACTGAGAAAGGCTGGATATTTATTCCTGACAATGGCAAATACAATACCTCTTACAGGGTTGGGAAAAAAAGGTGGTTGGAGGCAAAGTAAACTTGCAAATCTACACCTGCAAAATTGCTCATGCTAAAATGCACTTCCAAATATTTTCTAAGAGTACTATTTCTTGGCCTACTTCTGTAAAGTCTTGTGAATTCACGAAAGTCGTATATCTGCACTTAATTCAAGGACATAGATGCACTTTATTTAATAATTTGCCCCCTAAATTGGTCTGGCATTAATCATGACCTTTTATGTTTATTAAAATTGTGTGTATGTCTCTATCTCTCTATCAACTAGCTTATGTATACACAGTCCACAGTCATTTTGTTCAGTGCCAGGAACTACTGAGCAATGTGTGCTTTTTGAGACCAAAACAATTTTTGCATTTGCCAATTTCAGACCTACTGGCTTTACCAATGCTTGATTATTTTTATGTTTCCATAATCTTATTAAAACTGGTTACACTGATTTTCCATTATGAATATTTTTGGGAAATAGTAGTGTACATTAACACATTTTACTAAATGATGCTGCAAAGAAATGGTACCTAAAGTTTTTCAGTAGTTTAGCAAAACGTTTTGGCTTTTTTTTGTGAACTTTTTATTCTGAAAGCAAAGAATCATCAATCTTGCTTTTAACCTTCTGCAAATATTTGCATCTAATCAGAGAGCGTTCTGGGGGCAGTATATATAGCCTCATATTGCTAAACATTGAAAACATGTGCACACATTTTTATACTGGAACCACTGTCCGTAGTGCAGTCGGAGCTTACAACATTTACTTGGAGCGCTAACCCTAATAATCAAGGCTTGAAATTAATGAACCATAAATACAAGTTTGAACAGCATTAACACATGGACACAAATATTACCTTAACTGCAGACAATGCCATTCCCTGATCCATAATGTGGTACTACAAATTGGCAGCCAATATGTTCCTGCTGTAGGGGGTTGGGCCTACTTGTCCTAGGGACAAAATACACATGAAAACCTGTTGCCCTGGACCCAAAACAATATGTCCCGGGCGTTGTGCTATAGGAATTCCACATCCCTGAGTGTACTAGGTGCAAAGTGAACACACGGTACTCATGAATAAATGTTATAAAATAGTGCAAGTGAAACAGGTAGAAAATGAAAATTTGCGTTTTCTTTGGGATTTACTTTGTATAGATAACATGCATGAAGAACAAGTTACTTACCTTTGGTAACGATATATCTGTAAGAAACATTAGTTAGTTAGATTCCTCACCTTAGAATATCCCCAGGCGTCAGGCTGGATCCGGAAAGATTTTTCGTCTCGCAATACCCTTGCGCGTCGCTAGGCGTCGTCTGCGGCTCCGCGTCAGTCGTCGGCGTCATGCGCCGGGATGACGTCGGAGTACTTAGACGCCGCCCTCGCGCGCTGACGTCAGTTCTTGTACATAGCTTTCCGCGCCAGGAACACAGAGCCATGCAAGAGACCGACACTGGTGCCGAAAAATTCTAGGGCCCTGAAAGGGAGGACCTCAACCCTAGATATCGGTTCGCAGAAAGGGGGGGATGGGTGGGTCGGTGAGGAATCTAACTAACTAATGTCTCTTACAGATATATCGTTACCGAAGGAAAGTAACTTGTTCATCTGAAAGAAACACGTTAGTTAGATTCCTCACCTTAGAATAGATACCCCAGCAATACCAACACCGGTGGTGGGTCTGCGAACGAAGATCACACCTGAAAGTCATGGAGAACAGAACGGCCAAATAATCAATCTATCCGGACTTGGCTGTCCAGGCAATAATGTATGGCAACCGTGTGCAGCGAGGCCCACGTTGCTGACTGACAAATGTCCTGAAAGGGGACTCCCCGGCCCAGGGCAGTGGTCGCCACTGTGGCCCGAGTAGAATGGGCCCTCAGCCCCACAGGAGGTTCCTTTTTAGCTAAGGAGTAACAGGTCTTGACACACAAAACGACCCACTGAGAGAGGGTTCGTTTGTGCACCGCTCGTCCCTTCTTAGCGCCCACGTAACCCGACAAAGAGTTGGTCGTCCACCCCGAACTGCTTGGTGCGTTCCAAATAGAAGGACAGCGCCCGTTTTGGGTCCAGACGGTGGAGCCTCTCTTCCTCTTTCGAGGGATGCGGAGGTGGAAAGAAGGTGGGCAGGGTAACCGACTGCCCGATGTGAAAGGCAGTCACCACCTTAGGAAGAATGGAAGGACGAGTCCTGAGAACAACCTTGTCCAGATGGACAGGAAGGAAAGGAGGCTTATAAGAGAGAGCCTGGAGCTCACTCACCCGTCTAGCAGAGGTGATGGCCACCAGGAAAGCAGTCTTAAGTGTTAATAGACGAAGGGGACAATTATGAAGCGGCTCAAACGGAGCGCACATCAGATATGTCAATACAAGATTCAAATCCCACTGAGGCATTACGAAAGGGACAGGAGGAAACATGTGAGTAATGCCTTTAAAGAAGCGAGAAACAACAGGGTATTTGAAAAGAGGAGGCTGATAAGGGAGCCGTAGGAAAGCAGAGATAGCAGAAAGATAACCTTTAAGAGTGCCCAGAGCAGAGCCCTGCTGGGCCATGGAAAGAAGGAAGAGGAGAACCTCAGAAAGAGGGGCGGAAAGGGGATCGACAGCCTTTGCTGTGCACCATGCCACAAATTTGTTCCACCTGCAGGCGTATACCGATTTTCTGGAGGGACGCCTGGCTGCCAAAATAACATCACAGACTTCAGGAGGCAAGTCAAATGGCATCAACTGTCGCCGCTCAATCTACAAGCATGGAGGTGGAGACTGGACAGGTTCGGGTGGAGGACCGTCCCCTGCTGCTGCGACAGAAGATCCTCCCGAAGGGGCAGACGTATCGGAGGATCGGTCAACATACTGAGTAGCTCGGGATACCGGTATCTTCGTGCCCAACCCGGAGCCACCAAGATGACTTGGGCCCGGTCGCGCCTGATCTTCAGCACTCTGGGCAGAAGTGGTATAGGCGGAAAGGCGTACAACAGACCGCAACTCCACTCGTGACAAAAGGCGTCCCCGAGCGAGTGCCACCTTGAAAATTCCAACGCGCAGAACTGCGGACATTGCGCGTTCTCTTCTGTGGCGAATAGATCTAACCAAGGCTCTCCTCAATACTGAAAGAGGCCTTGTGCCACGTCCAAGTTGAGACATCATTCGTGATCCATCATGCACCAGCGGCTGAGTTCGTCTGCTCTGGTGTTCAGAGAGCCCACCAGATGTTGAACCACCAGGGTGATGCCCTGATGTTCCAGCCATGTCCAGAGGCGCAAAGCCTCCTGACAAAGGGTCCACGACCCCACCCCGCCCTGTTTGTTCCAATACCACATGGCGGTGGTGTTGCCCGTGAACACCTGCACTACACTTCCCCGGACAGAGGGAAGGAATGCCTTCAGTGCAAGTCGGATCGCTCTCAGCTCCAAAAAGGTTGATATGGAGCCGAGACTTCGCCGGAGACCAGAGTACTCTGATCTCCGCCACTCCCATGTGGCCCCCCCAACCCAGGAGGGACGCATCCATCACCACGACATGCTCCGGTTGGGGTAGGGAGAGGGATCTGCCACTGACCCAAACGCGGTCCGTGAGCCACCACTGCAACTGTCTTACAGTGACCTCCGAGATCAAAACATGGTCGCACAGGTTGCCCTGATGCTGGGCCCACTGAAACTTCAGATCCCACTGCAGAGCCCGCATCCGCCACCTGGCGTGATGTACCAGCAGGATGCAGGAGGCCATCAGACCCAGAAGCCGCAGCACCAACCTGACCGAAACCCGGGATAGAGGCCGAAACATGGGAATTAGAGCCTGAATATCCCGGACCCGCTGTTCCCGAGGATAGGCCCGGAACTGTGCCGAGTCCAGAACCGCTCCGATGAAGAGGAGCTTCTGGGAGGGACTCAAATGCGACTTCGGCACACTGATGGAGAACCCCAGCAAATGCAGGAGGTCGGCCGTAGTCTTGAGGTGGGAGACGACTGCCTGGGGCGAGCCCGCCTTCAACAACCAGTCATCGATATAGTGGAAGAGTGGAACCCCCAATCTGCGCAGATGAGCTGCGACCACCGCCATCACTTTCGTGAACACCCAAGGGGCACTGGTGAGGACGAGGGGGAGCACGGTAAACTGAAAATGCTCCTGGCCCACCGTGAACCGCAGGTAACGCCGGTGGGCCGGCAGGACGGGGATGTGGAAATAAGCGTCCTGCAAGTCCAACGCTACCATCCAGTCTCCAGGGTTGAGGGCAGACAGAACCTGAGCTAAGGTGAGCATCTTGAACCTCTCCTTCTGGAGGAAGGCGTTGACGCTCCTGAGGTCCAAGATAGGGCGTAGGCCCCCTTTGCCCTTCTTGGAACCAGAAAGTAGTGGGAATAACAACCACAACCTACTTCTGGACCAGGAACGCGCTCGATGACCCCCTCGGCCAAGAGGGCCGTAACTTCCTGCTGTAGAAGATTCAAGTGATCACCCGACATGCGGTGGTACTGCGGTGGCATTGCTGGAGGGGTCGCCTCGAAAGGGAGGGAGTAGCCCCTTCGGACGATTTGCAGCACCCACCTGTCCGATGTGATGGTGTGCCAGTGGAGCAGGTGATGGCGAACTCTGCCTCCCACTGGTGTGGAATGGGCCTGAAAGCACGGACTAGGAGGGCTTCGAGGCGGATGCTGCCGGGGTAGATGTAGATGTACCAGCATGTTGTCCCCCTGTACCGCCTCGGCGGAATCCACGTCCGCGACCGCTTGGAGGTTGGTTCTGCGGTCTGTGACTGGGCGGACGTGAGGGGGCGCTCCTCCCTTGGCCACGAAAGGGGCGAAAAGCGGAAGTTTGCAGGCGTGGGGCCGAAAGGCCCAAGTACTTGGCCGTAGCCCTGGAGTCCTTAAAGCGCTCCAGCGCACTATCCGCTTTGTCGCCAAAAAGGCGACTACCATCGAAGGGTATTTCGATGAGGGTGATCTGGACATCCCCAGAAAAACTCGTGGACCGCAGCCAGGCGTGGCGACGAAGTGCCACCGTGGTAGACATTGCCCTAGCGAGTCCGTAGTGTCCAGTCCACATTGGATTGCATGCCGCGCTGCATCCCGCCCTTCGGCAAGAGCCTGGGCGCGCAGTGTCCGGGCCTCCTCTGGACACTGGGGCAGCATATCCTCCACCGTATCCCACAGGGAGTGGGAGTAACGGTCCAAGAGACAAGCGGTGTTAATAGACCGCAATCCCAAACTAAGGGAGGAGAACAGCTTCTTACCAAACTGTTCTAGTCTCTTGGATTCCCGATCCGGGGGAGCAGACGGGAAGGAGGTCTGGGAAGTAGAGGTCTGGATAACCAGGCTTTCGGGCTTAGGGTGCATGGACAGGAAAACTGGGGTCGCCCGGAGCAGGGGGGTGGTGCCAGGCCATGTTCCGGTCTACAGGAGGTACTGTGGAGGGCTTGGACCAGGTGACCTTCAGAACATCCACTAGTGCTTCATTAAACTGCAGAAGAGGCTCCAAGGAGCTTGCTGACGGTTGGAGCACTTCTGTGAGGAGGTTAGTCCTCACAGCCACAGCAGGTAGCTCCAGCCCAAGGGCTTCGGCCGCCGTGTGCAGCACCACAGAAAATGCAGCACCTTCCTCCGAAGCCACGGTCGGATGAGAGATGAAGCCGGTGTCAAGACCACTGGCATCCCCCAGCTCGTCTGCCCAGTCCTGTGATAACTGCCCTGCCGGGCCAGAGGGTCATCAGACCCCTCCCAGTCGTCACCGTCATCCGATTCCTGGTAGACAGGTGGAATGATCGGAGCCGGGCGGTAGATGAAATTGCCACCCATCCGACGCCGGGCCCAGACCGGGACTGAACCGGGGAACGGCGTCGTCCGAAGGCGGCGCCGGGGGTGGCACCGGAGTCGGCAGAGGGGTTATGAGGTCGACCGGCGCCGACTGGGAGCCAGGCCTGGATCTGCGGGGACCTGCGGCGTCGGGACCGGAGTAGACGACGGCACCGGGGCCGGAGCCGCCGGCTCGCTAGGCCTCCCAGTCGAGCCCGCGGGACCCGAAGGCACGCCAGCAGGCGTCGACGGCGGAGCCAGGCCTCTCATTGCCGAGAGGAAGGCACTGATCTCTGCCGGAGTCGCGTCAGTCCCAGGGACCGGCGGGTATGGGGACGCACGTGACTCCTGCGACTCCAACGGAGCCGTGTGGGTGGTACCACCCGAACCCTCAGCCGAGTCGCACGACCGGCGAGGGCAGCCTGAAGAGCGAAGTTGCCTCTTGGACTTCTTACTATGCTTCGACTTACCCGAAGACTTGGAACCAGACGAGTGGTGATGGCTGCGGCTCCGCGAACGGTCCCTCGACCTCCTCCTCGTGAACGGCGCGGAGCCGACTGCCTGAGCTCGAGTAGCTTGCGGGACCGCTCCCGCCTAGCCTTCTAAGTCAAGGACCGCCAGTCGAGGCACGACTCGGCATCATGGTCGGCCCCAAGGCAGTAGAGGCACCAGCGGTGGTGGTCCGTAACCGACCTCAGTCGGTGACAGGAGTCGCAAGGTTTAAAACCAGGCATCCTACCAGCACCAGAGTTGAGTCGACGAGAATAGACCAAAAGAGTCCAAAAAGTTTAGTCCAAAAATTACTAAAAGGGTATTCTCTTCCCGGATCGGCGCTGTCTGGCGCGGAAAAAAGAACTGACGTCAGCGCGCGAGGGCGGCGTCTAAGTACTCCGACGACGTCATCCCGAAGCCTAGCGACACGCAAGGGTATTGCTGACGAAAAATCTTTCCAGATCCAGCCTGACTCCTGGGGATATTCTAAGGTGAAGAATCTAACTAACGTGTTTCTTTCAGATGCACAAGTTACTTACTTGTGTAACGATATATCTGTAAGAGACATTAGTTAATGATAGATTCCTTACCTTAGAATATCCCCACGTCTCAGACTGGATCAGGAAAGTTTGCGTCAGCAGTACCCCTGCGCGTCGGTAGGCGTTGTTATCCCACTCCGCGTACGTCGCTGGCGTAGTAGCCGCCGAGATGACGTCGTCGGAGCTACTTAAACGCGCCCACTCGCACTGACGTCAGTTCTGCACACAACTTTTCCGTGCCAGGAGCGCAGAGCCATGCCAGAGACCGACTACTGATGCAATAGAACTAGGGCCCTAAAAGGGATGACTTGAACCCTAGAGAACAGTTTGCAGAACGGGGAGGATGGGCGGGCGGTAAGGAATCTATCACTAACTAATGTCCCTTACAGATATATCGTTACACAAGTAACTTGTGCATCTGAAAGAGTAGTGCTAGATTCCTTACCTTAGAATACATACCCAAGCAATACCGACCCCGGTGGTGGGTCTGATGAGTGAGATTACACTAGAAAGTCAGTGAGAAACCAATGGCCAAAGAAGCCGTCTCTCCGGACCGGACTGTCAAGGCAATAGTGCTTAGTGAAAAGTATGCAACGAGGCCCAAGTGGCTGCCTGACAGATGTCTTGCAGGGGGGCACCGCGTCCTAATGCTGTAGTAGCTGCTGTCGCCCTGGTAGAATGGGTGCGCAGCCCAACCGGAGGTTCCTTTTTAGCCAGAGAGTAACAGGCTTTAATGCACAAGACAACCCATCGGGAGATAGTTCGCTTGTGCACAGCCCGGCCTTTCTTGGCGCCCACGTGGCCAACAAAGAGCTGATCATCCACCCGGAACTGTTGAATGCACTTGAAATAGAACGAAAGCGCACGTTTTGGGTCCAGACGGTGGAGCCTCTCCTCTTCCCTTGAAGGGTACGGAGGTGGAAAGAAAGTGGGCAGAGTCACAGTTTGCCCGAGATGAAAGGCAGACACTACTTTTGGTAGAAAGGAGGGACGCGGTCGAAGCACAACCTTGTCCGGATGTATCGCCAGGAAAGGAGGTTTGCAGGAAAGGGCCTGGAGCTCACTTACCCGCCGAGCGGAGGTGATGGCCACCAGGAAGACAGTTTTCAAAGTTAATAACAGCAAAGGACAGTTATGAAGAGGCTCAAAGGGAGCGCACATCAAGTATGTGAGAACCAGGTTCAAGTCCCATTGAGGCATCACAAAAGGAATAGAAGGGAAAAGGTGAGTAATGCCTTTGAGAAATCTATTGACAACTGGGGACTTGAAAAGAGAGGGCTGATCAGGCAGCCTAAGGAAGGCTGAAAGAGCAGAAAGGTTGCCCTTGATAGTGCCCCGAGCAGAGCCCTGCTGGGCCAAAGAGAGAAGGAACAATAGGACCTCAAAAATAGGGGCAGAAAGAGAATCTACAGCTTTCGCTGTGCACCATGCCACAATTTTTTTCCACCAACAAGCGTATTCCGTTTTAGTGGAGGGACTCCTGGCTGCCAGAATCACATTACAGACTTCAGGAGGCAAGTCAAATGGAATCAGCGGTCGCCGCTCAATCTCCACGCAAGGAGGTGGAGGCGGGACAGTTTTGGGTGGAGGACCGTCCCCTGTTGCTGCGACAGGAGCTCCTCCCGAAGAGGCAGTCGGATCGGGGGATCCACGCTCATACTGAGTAGCTGGGGATACCAAACTCTTCGACCCCAGTCTGGTGCCACAAGAATGACTTGGGCCCGGTCGCGTCTGATCTTCTTCAGCACTCTGGGAAGAAGTGGCATAGGCGGAAAGGTGTACAATAGTCCGCAACTCCACTCGCGATGAAAAGCGTCTCCGAGCGAGTCCCGCCTTGGAAACCCCAACGCGCAGAACTGCTGACATTGCACGTTCTCTTCGGTGGCGAATAGATCTAACCAAGGTTCTCCCCACTGCTGAAAGAGACCTTGTGCCACCTCCGAGTGAAGATGCCATTTGTGATCCAACATGCACCTGCGGCTGAGTTCTTCCGCCCTGGCGTTCAGGGTACCTGCAAGGTGTTGAACCACCAAGGAAATGCCTTGACGTTCCAACCACGTCCAGAGACGTAGAGCCTCCTGACATAGGGTCCACGACCCCACCCCGCCCTGCTTGTTGCAGTACCACATGGCGGTGGTGTTGTCTGTGAACACCTGCACTACTCTCCCCTTGACAGAGGGAAGGAATGCTTTCAGTGCAAGTAGGAACGCCCTCAGCCACCACTGCAAGTCCTGTGCAGTGCGCTCCGAGATCTGGATGTAGTCAGACAGGTTTTCCCGATGCTGCGTCCACTGGAACTTCAGGTCCCACTGCAGAGCCCGTATATGCCATCTGGCATGATAGATCAGCAGGCTGCAGGAGGCCATGAGGCCCAGCAGCCTCAGGGTCTTCCTGACTGAAATCCAGGACCAGGGCCGACTCGCTGTTCGGGAGGATAAACCCAGAACTGCACCGTATCCAGAACTGCTCCGATGAAGAGGAGCTTCTGAGAGGGAATCAGGTGCGATTTCGGCACGTTGATGGAAAACCCCAGGAAATGCTGGAGGTCGGCCGTAGTCTGGAGGTGGGAGACGACTGCCTGGGGCGAGCCTGCCTTCAACAGCCAGTCGTCGAGATAGGGGAAGACTAAAACCCCTGATCTGCGCAGATGAGCTGCGACCACCGCCATCACTTTCGTGTACACCCGAGGGGCGCTGGTAAGGCTAAAAGGGAGCACGGTGCACTGAAAGTGCTCGTGGCCCACCGTGACCCATAGGTAACGCCGGTGGGCTGGCAGGATGGGGGTACGAAAATAAGCATCCTTCAAGTCAAACGCTACCAGCCAGTCTTGCGGGTCTAGGGCAGACAAGGCCTGAGCAGGCGTGGGCATCTTGAACTTTTCTGTTCGGAGGAAGCGATTGATGTTCCGGAGGTCTAAGATAGGGCGCAGACCTTTGTCCTTCTTTGGAACCAAAATGTAGTGGGAGTACCAATCACGACCTACTTCTGGCATCGGAACGCGCTTGATGGCCCCCTTGGCCAAGAGGGCCGCAACTTCCTGCTGGAGAAGTGCCAAGTGATCCCCCGACATGCGGTGGTACGGAGGTGGCATGGCTGGAGGGGTAGACTCGAAGGGGAGGGAGTAGCCCCTTCGGACAATCTGCAGGACCCGCCTGTCCAAAGTGATGGTGTGCCAGTGCGGGAGGTGATGGTGAATCCTGCCGCCCACTGGCGTCCGGTGGGCCTGAAACACCGGACTAGGAAGGTTTTGAGGCGGTGGTGGGAGGGGCGGTGGTGGATTGACCCGCCCGCTGGCCTCGGACCCACAACGGTGGGCCCCACGACCGCGGCTGCGGCTGCGCTGCGACTGCGGCTGCGCTGCGACTGCGCCGGCCAGCGGTTCTGAAAGGAACGCGCTTGGTTCCTCGACCCTGACCTCGAAAGGAGCCAAAGGCAGACCCCGAGGGGGTGCGTGTGGTGGCGAGACCTAAGGACTGGGCCGTAGCCCGAGAGTCCTTAAAGCGTTCCAGGGTGCTATCTGCCTAGTCACCAAAGAGGTGTGCGCCATCAAATGGCATGCCCAACAAAGTGTTCTGGACATCCCCGGAGAAGCCACTAGTTCTGAGCCAAGCGTAATGGCGGAGCGACACGGTTGTGGAAAGTGCCCTGCCGAGGAAATTGGCCGTGTCAAGTGCACAACGGATAGTGAATTTAGCAGCACCTCTCCCTTCGGTAATGGCTTGGGAGAGCACCGCCCGAACTTCCACAGGGCACTGAGGCAGCACCTGGGCCGCTAATGGCAATAGCGGCCCAACAGGCATGCAGTATTCACCGCCCGCAACCTGGAACTGGCAGAAGTGAAAATCTTTTTCCCAAATTCTTAGATTCCTTGTCCGGAGGAGCAGAAGGGAATGCTCTCGGCGAGGCAGAAGCCTGGACAACCAGACTCTGAGGCGTTGGGTGTTGTGTGAGAAAGCTGGGTCGCCCGGCGCCAGGCGATGGTGGCTTGCCACACCCTTATCTACAGGAACCTGTTAGGTTTCTTCCAGATGCTCAACAGATAGTCAGTAACTGCGTCGTTGAAGGGCAGCTGCGGCTCAGCGAAGGAGGACGCTGGCTGCAGCACCTTGGTCAGGAGATTGGTCCTGATAGGCACAGAAGGGAGCTCGAGGTTAAGAGCCTCAGCCGCCCTACGTAATACCACTGAAAAAAGTCAGAACCTCCTCCGTAGCCACGGAAAAAGGGGACAGTGTACCAGGATGTGGAGAGAAATCCAGATCGCCTGGACCTTCCATATCACCCTCCCACTCCGGGTCACCCTCGCATTGAGCTGTGAGAGGGTCCTCAGACCCCTCCCAGTACTCCCCTTCATCCACCGGCTGTTGAAGAGGCCGGTAAGAACGAGGTGCCCGGGGAAATGAGATAAACTCCCTACCTATAATGAAATCGGGGGGTAATCGACCAATCCAGGTCCAACGCAGTCCAGTGCCGTATCCTTTCCCGTCCCCGGAGGCAGTGCCGAGGCCGGAGCTGGCAGCGCCGCAGGGTATCTTGCCAGCGTAGCCGAGGCCAAAGGCGGCAGCACGGGGGCAGAACCACCCCATAGGTCCAGGGGGCCCGAAGGCGCTCCAGAAGGATCCGAAGTGGGAAACAAATGGTGCATAGCAGACCGGAATACCATATGTTTTCCTGCATCGCGTGCGGACACGGAAAAGGTGGGTAGGTCGCAGGCAACGACGGAGGCTCCACCGAAGCCGCGGGGGAGTGACCACCCGCCCCCTCCACCGCGTCTCGCGACCGGTGAGGGGTAGAAGAAGAGCGACGTTGCTTCTTCAACTTTTTATGGCGCCTTGACTTACCGGTCTCAGAGTCCGACGAGCGATGGTGTCAGCTCCGCGACCGGTCCCTCGACCTCCCATGGGAGCGGGACCTCGATCAGTGCGGAACCAACTGCCGGGCCTCCAACAATTTTCATGAACGCTCCCGCAAAGCTTTTGGCGCCATGGCCCGACAATCGAGGCTCGCCTCAGAGTCATGGGCGTGCCCCAAACAGTAGAGAGACACGTCGTGCGGGTCCGCCACCGACATGTTCCGACGGCAGGTCCTAAAGGACTTAAATCCGGGCATCCCTACTGCACCAGGAGTCGAATACTCGACAAAACAATAGAAACAAGTTCTCAAAAACCAAGTGAAAGTAATAACTAGGAGTACTGCTCTCTCTCGGATCTGCGCTTGCTGGCGCAGAAAAAAAAAAAGAACTGACGTCAGCGCACGTGGGCGCGTCTAAGTAGCTCTAATGACGTCATCTCAGCGGCTACAACGCCAGACGCGTACGCGGAGCCGTACGACGACGCCTACCGACGCACAAGGGTACTGCTGACGAAAACTTTCCGGATCCAGTCTGACGCCTGGGAATATTCTAAGGTAAGGAATCTATTACCAACGTGTCTCTTTCAGATCAATTATTTCATGATAAAAGTGGTCAACAAATCTTGGCATAATTGGTCTTCGCAGTTAGGCTGATATAATTAGACAGCATTTCGTCCTTCGTGACTTGAGGTCATCCTCAGGACAATAGAACACAGACAACAAGATTGCTGCCTGAGAGGAACCCAAAGCACATTGTAGAGACTGATAATACGGAATCAATTACTTGGCCAGCATCGCTGGTCACCACGGAGGGGTTAATGGATCCATAAAAACTATTTCGATTTGTGGTAGCAACGCAGGGGGACCCTTGTTTCAGGGGCGAAATGTCCAAGTGTTTGAAAAAAATCATCAAAGGGTCGTCTGGGCGAAGTCCGCTCTGGAAATGGACTCACTTCCCCAGACGGTTACGAATGGATCTATGTCCATGGCGACAGGCAGTGTGCTCACCAGTAGATTCTGAGTGAATCAGGAAGATAAGCCACTCATGAAGCTGGCCTCAGTGATGCTGACATCCTGCGAAGGTTGTTCAGTCGTGGTGTAGTGGGAATCCAGACCGCACTCTCCCTGTTGGTGTTTGGTCCAGGGCATCCGGTACATCAGGGGTTGGTGCTGCATGGCTCTGATTGGTACTGGTGTCTTCCCACTCGGTGTGAGGAGACATATCTGACCTTCCGGAGCATGAGTACATTCTTCTGGTTGTCAGCTGCATCGGTAGGTCGGGCTGGGGAGCTGCAAGGCAATAGACCAGACTCTGTTTGTCGGTGCCTGCGGACTTCAGAGGAGTACCTCCTCTAATCCAAGGGGGACAGTAGGCAATTTTCGAAGTGCTGGCAGGCTACCCAAGGCTTTGGTAGTTCTCCAGCTTCCACGACGAGTCACTCTGTCACGACTGTTGAGAGAATTGCAAGCAGGCAGGGTTTCGCACCAAAGGTTCCCAGCTCTTCTGCTGTTCTCGCTAGGCAGGGACTCTTTCATCCTTCTCTTGATCTGTTGAATCCGAATTCTTGGGTTCAGGGATGCCACCTAAATACTCAATTTAGGGGAATTAAGGGGAGTGACGGGTATTAGTAGCCAACGGGCTGCCTACCTTTACAGTGTCTACACCCTCTACTTGACCACTTCCTGTGGGAAGTGGGCATAACCGTGGCCCTGGAATGCTAATACTGTCCAAAACAAGATGGCTGAATCTGAAAAGTTGGTTCCACATCAGCAAGACCTTGGGGGTGGTGCTGGCTTGATCTGGGCACACCTCCTAGTCTTACTAATTTACATGCCTGTCTTGCCGCCAAAAAGTGGGGTCAGGACAGGGGGGTGGGCAACTCCACTATCTGGTGAGATCTGGGTTGCATAACAAAGGTGGAAGGGCCTTTGAAGCTTCCTGCCCTGGAACGCAGTTCCTCTTTGGAGGAGGTGTTGACACCTCCGCCCAGAGCAGGCTCTGTTCCTGACCTCCCCGAGTGTGAAGGTTTTCACCTCAGGGGGTCAGAAACTTGTCTAGGGTGTCTGGCTGGTCGATACCAGTCAGTAAACACACTAGGGATTGGTAGGTTTTCAGGGGGCAACTCCAAGATGCCCTCTGGGTGCATGTATTAATAAATCCAGCACTGGAGTCAGTTTGGGTTTATCAGGATGAGGACTGTAGGGGTGACTTACCTATACCATAGGCAGTATTTTTCAGGCATGGCACACGAGTGTGTGTCATGTCAATCACTCATTTTCCTCTCCACCATAACATGCGAGGTGCAATGGCAGTTTGCATGAACTTAATGAAGGTTCCCGAGGGTGGAACAATTTGTGCTGCAGCCGTTAGGTCCAATGCTCAAGGTACCAGAGGCACCATTTACCTAGGGATTGCATGGAGCCTAAAGTGGTTCCAATTGTGCCAATTGTGATTAGCAGGAACCAGCACACTTTCAATCAAAGTTGTATCAGCTACCAGGGAAAAACTGTGTGTGTGTGGAGGGGGGGGGGGGGCTGTACTGCAACAAAAACCCAGCTTCCTACACCTGCCATCACCAGATCATCACTCCTCACCACAGCAGAGCACGGAAGACCGAGACCCAACGCTCAAAAGTTGCACCTGCATATGCTTAACCCAGAAGAGTCATCTGAGTGCAGTTTGGTCAGCCAGAAGGAAAGTTATCACAAAGAGAAGTGAACTGATGATTTTGTTGAAACCGGTGAACAGTAGTCCAGAGGCGACCGCACATTTTCAGGACAAAAGATGACTGTGATGGACGTTGACCCCTTTGCCCAAAGTCGCACCTCGCTTGAACTGTGGACCAAGGAGCATCTTCAGCATCTTGTTTTGTAGTGATGATACCTATCTCCCTATGTACAATGCTAAGTTAGCACAACCGCGTTAGATGTTAGAAAGCCATCTTGCCGCTTCTGCTGCTTTTGCACGCGACACTGTTGTCACATGTTATTGATTAAGAAATGCTTACTCGACTTTGCTTCACATGAGAACTGTCTGTTTAACATCCTTAACAGTGAGCAGTGACCTTGGTCTGTACACCGTGTAAAGAACGAGTCTGGGTCACTAGACGGTGCATGTTGTTGTGTTCAGGTTGATCGTACCACTATTTAGCCATAACAGCATTTGCACGCAGCTGCAGATACCTGAAACACAAGTGTTTTTTTAATATTGCAGTGCAGCATGTTTTAGAGTCAGTCGGCAGAAAAGTGTTCCCAGGAGAGAGCCTAGCTGATCCTGTGATGTGATTCCACTAAGCTGACCTATACGGTATGGGGTTCCCCATTCAAGCCTAGAGACCTTCTAATAGTCGAATAATAATACTATTAGTTTACTAGCGAAAGGAGGGTGGCTGCTTTCCACTGTCATTTTATTATGATTGCTCCTTTCATTTTCTATGGTATTGTAACAATGCTGATGGTTCTGATCTTAACCATTTGTCTGCTTATGTTAGCCAAAATACTGCATCTTAGGACGCAAGGTTTATAAATTAAACTCTTTAAACCAGTGGTTCCCAAACTTTTGACTCCTAAGGACCCCCATTGAGTCATTACTGGAAGCCAGGGACCCCCAAGAAATTTGTATGATTTATATTTCAAACATTAAAACAGTAATTTAAAAAAAAATAAACGCACGTGTACACACAAAACAAATTACTAAAAGTTTTAGTATTTTATATTGAAAGAATTTGCAAAAAATGAAAAATTTTAATGGAAGGTTGGTGCTGCATCTCCGTGACTAACTTTCAAATCGTTGGTTTTATTTCGCAGTACGAGGCTCCTGCCAGGGCCAGACTAGAACCTCAAAGCAGCCCTTGCAAATGTTTTCAGACCCGGCCCCATACAGTGCACACCAAGTGCAGTGAGTGAGCCAGACTACTACAAATGGTGCTTTGGGAGGCTCTCCCCCCAAGAAAAATTAGGAATCAATGGTGCATTCTACAACACATTTATCATTATATATTGAACTGTATTAGCTTTTAAAGAAAAGTAAATCATGTCCTTACTATACACCAAGATACAACAATTTTTGTTGGGGTTCTTTAATGATTCCCTTATTATCACCCTCCAACAGTGTCTCTCATCACTCCATAGCCCCTCTGTCACATGTATTTTATTTGTTTTATAGCATCTCTCCTGCCATTGTAGGATGTCAGAGCACTTTACATCACACACATATAGAGACAATGAATCCTATGTGTAAATCAGTGTATAGAAAATGTTACATAAGGCAAAGGGGACTACAATGTGTAGGATTCACTTGTCATTCATACTGGGAGGAATTTGTAAAGAGTGCTTGCTCTGGAGAAGTACAAACTCAGGTTTCTGAACATAACATAGTGGTTATCATTGACTTTAACAATAAAAATGTGTTTCCACACAAATAAACCTTTTTAGCAGCATCTGAATAATGAAAGACTGGGAAAAACATAAGTTACAAACTTGTACCATGCAGTTTGCAAGCAGCTCTTTGATGACAGTTTATAGGTCTAGGTGTTGGATCACGATTGTCACTTATGAACTGCACAGTAACAAAAGAATCTCAGTGACAAAAGCAGTAACCCACTCCCACTAACCTATGCACATGAAATACTGTCTTTTTAGAATGCATGGTACAGGTTCTTTGCAGTAGGCATATTAACCATCTGTGCTACATTAGAAATGTCAAAGCTGCCACTGGACAAAACGCTTATCTCAACTCCAGCAGGTACATTAATCACCAGTTATCTTGACACTTTTATTGTTGCTCGAAAACTGCTTATTATACAAGGAACTTTGGAATGTTTTTAAAACTGTTGTCTGAGGACACCCTGGGAATGTGTCACGGACCCCTGGGGGTCCGCGGACCACAGTTTGGGAAACAATGCTTTAAACTTTAACCGTGTCTCTGTTTATTCTGTTGTGGACTGATACGAGAATAATAACGAAAAGGTATTTCTGATTCCCACCATTCCTGAGAATATTCTAAGTCGCTTGTTCTGGGTTGTCTATACATTGGGACCGCCAAGCTAGATCTCGGATAACGAATGGGACACTAAGCTAGTCGGAAAAGGGGTTCTGGGTTCTGAGGGGAGTTTTTGGTACACCACAATTCTCTGAGGTCCTGGGTTCCTGCGCATAGTTCTGTGCATAAGCAGAATCCCTGCAACATTATCCCTTGCATCAGGACTAATCCATAGAAGTCAATGGTACAGGACTACTTACACTGAAACTGAACTGAAGACTGCTTCTTTTGCCAAAGTAATGGTTTCTTCTGACTTTGTTGGTCTCCTTGACTGGCTACCCACCGGAATTAGTTACTCAAAGTACTTCCAAGTAACTGCATTGAACCTTGTTGTAATATTTTGTTGAAAATGTGGTCTGATATCTTGGGAGTCTGGATTCTTTCTTCTTCAGTTGTATTTGTGCTTTTTAATTGTTCTGAGCAGGCAGGCTTTCACAAAGGAATAAGTGCAAAGCATTTAAGCAGCACCAAAACAATTGCAGAAGAAAGAAACAACATTCAAGAAATCCGCCACCAATCTACAAAAAAAGAGTATATTTTAAAGTATTTATGGACGCAAAAGCTAAAAAGACCCACCAGTGGGTTTCGGAGATATGGATTTTACAAGAAACAATAATTCAACACTTTTCACTCAACTGTGAACAAGCATTGGCAAATTTGACGAATTTGACACTTTAAACCTTCATCAAGAAAAAGAGCGGCAACATGGTTAAACAGAGTTACTTTGGGCAACCATCTCCGGCAAGGAGCCTGTCAAGGGGACCAGCAACGTCCAACAAAACAGTTACCTCCTCAAGGAAAGCAGTCTTCAGTCCAGTTCCAGCATCAGTGCCTCCACGCCACTGACTCGACAGAGCTGTCCTGATGCAAGGGATACAGTAGGCTAAATATGTTCAAGGATGCTGAAGAGGCTGCAGTCAACTGGGGTGTTCCTGGGGCTGCCCTTCGATCCACGGTCCTGGTGAGGTGTCTCTAGCCACAGGTGTCGACGTCCCAAGTCGTCTCTGGGTCAAAAGAAGTCCAGTCACCACTAGGCTACCAGTCGCTCGGTACAGCTGTTTCCTTCTTTTAGCGATAACTTCTGGGCAACCAATCTACACTCCGACGAATCTCACTTGAGTGCAACTTTTGAGCATCAGGTCCTGGTCTCCTAGGCTGCACAGCAGAGAGGAGCAGAGATCACTAAATCTAGGCTACAAACTTGCCTGGAAGACTTCCTTAGCTTTTTTGGCCCTGTGCTGCAACCAGGCAGTCAGTCAACTCACTCTTGGAGTCTCTGCTTCAAACACAGCTTGGTGGACGACTTCTCCAACAGTAGGTCATAGCTCCTTTCCTTCGCTAGCCCAAGGAGCCGCAGGTGCAGTATAGCTTCAGTGCATTCTTTTCTTGGCCAGTTCCAAGGTCAGCAGGGGAGTCCTGCTTTTGGTTCTCTACTTCCAGTCCAGTGAAATCTGAGTTCTGGGGGGTAATGGTGACTCCTTTATGCCCAGAAAGAGCCCTTGGGAAGAGTTCATGGTCACTAGCCAATGGCCTACCAGTATTCCTCTGCCCTGATGACAACTTCCTGTGAAGTGTGGAATCTAGCTATTCCACAGTGTTCTAGTCTGCCCACTCTCAAGGTGGAAGAACCCCTTTCCTCTCTAGGTCTCAAGAACTTGGTACTCCATCTCTGAGACATGGCTAAGGATTAGTTACTTACCTGTAATCCTAGTTCTCATCCAGGGGTATACTCATCAAAGTCATAATCTATGAATAATCCCCGCCCATGTGCGGGATCCCGGAGCATATAGAAAAAAACATATATATACATATATATGCATATGTGAAAACATATACATGCAGCCTAAAATGTTTCAAACATGGCAATGCTGTAAATTACATAGGTTTGCATAGCAGTGCCCCCTAACCCATAAGGAAAAAAGGAAGCACCAAGCCAATTGTAACACAGCACTGCTTTATTGCCATAAAGCAAACTTGTAATTGTAGGCATTCGCCTGTAGGCTGCAGTAGAGTATAAAGAAACAAGAAAAACTGACACCTTGCCTTTAAGGCATTAGAGTAGGGAGACCGTGCCTTTAAGGCCTGCAGGAGACCCCCTGCTCCCATGATGCACTACAGGTGGCAGTTGGGCCAGTTCTTTTTGGCGGTGCATTCGCACCTGAACATATCTGGATTCCAGAAAACAATACCTTAAGGAGAACAATGCTTGTCCGGGGAGGTGGGTGGGTCGCTTATGACTTTGATGAGTATACCCCTGGATGAGAACTAGGATTACAGGTAAGTAACTAATCCTTCTCATCCAGGGGATACTCATCAATAGTCATAATCTATGAATAGAGTAGCAAGCCCATACCCAAAGTCTCGCGGACGAGCATCATAGCATTTAAGACTTGCAGTCACATCACATAACATAACCGTCATGCAAACAAGTTCCTTAAAGAAGCCTGCCCCACCTGGGCGTCGGCCTGTGCGTCTGAATCTAGGCAATAATGGCGCGTGAAAGTATGTACTGAGCGCCATGTAGCCGCTTTGCAAATCTCAGACATGGGAACGTTGCGAAGGAGAGCTACAGTCGAAGCCTTCCCTCGAGTAGAGTGTGCTCTAGGTCTACCCTGCAAAACCTTATGGGACAGTTGGTAAGCCAAGGCTATACAGGAGACAATCCATCAAGAAATGGACCTCTTGGAAGCAGCCAGCCCTGTGTTAGTGGGCCCGTAATTAACAAAAAGCCTGTCAGACTTTCTAAGTGAGAGAGTCTTAGCCAGATAAAATTTCAACACCCTCCGGGGATCAAGAGAATGTAAGGCTCTCTCCGGGGGAGTGGTTGGCTGCGGGAAAAAAGTGGGCAACGTGATCACCTGGTTAATGTGGAAGTCCGAGACCACCTTGGGCAGAAAACTCGGATGAGTACGGAGCACCACTCTATTAGCATGGAAAACCGTGTAAGGTTCCTTGCAGCAGAGGGCCTGAATCTCGCTCACCCTGCAGGCAGAAGTGATGGCCACCAAGAAGGCAGCCTTCCAGGTCAGGTGTTGCAAGGATGCCTTATGGATAGGTTCGAAAGGGGACCCCATCAGCTTAGAGAGTACAATGTTGAGTTCCCAGGACGGGGAAGGAGCCCTCACTGGTGGAAATACTTTCTTAAGCCCCTCTAAGAAATCCTTAACCACTGGCATCTGGAAGAATGAGGTCTGGGTAGGAGATTTCCTATAAGCTGTGATCGCAGCTAAATGGACTCTGATGGAAGAATATTTTAACCCAGACTTTGCCAAGTACAGTAAGTAGGGGAGGATAACCTGTTCTTGACCCCGGATCGGATCAAGGGCGTTATCCCTACACCAAATACAGAATCTCTTCCACTTGCAGCCATAAGACTTCCTGGTAGAGGGTCTTTTCGCTTCACGGAGGATGTTCATACAGTCCGGTGGCAGATCTAAATGTCCATACTGGACGAATTCAGGAGCCATGCTGTCGACCGGAGGGAGGGGAGGTTGGGATGGAACACTCTCCCCTTGTCCTTGGTCAACAAGTCCGGAAGGCAAGGCAACCTCCGGTGTGGCACCTCCGACAAATGGAGTAGGTCCGGGTACCACCATTGGCGGGGCCACTCCGGGGCTATTAGGATCATCCGAGTCCTGGCCCTGTAGAACTTCTGTATCACAGCTGGGATGAGGGGGAGAGGAGGAAAAGCGTATAGCAATGTCCTGGACCAGCTGATCAAAACAGCGTTCCCCTGAGACCCCCGTTGGGGGAACCTGGAGGCGAAGACGGGGCATTTTGTGTTTGTCGCGTCTGCAAAGAGATCGATGTCCGGTACTCCCCACAGCCGGAAGATCTGAGCGACGCCTTCGTTGAGCACCCAGTCGTGCGCTTCGACGAAGTCTCTGCTGAGGCCGTCTGCCTGCACGTTCAGGGTCCCTGGCAGGTGGACGGCAACGATCGACAGGCCTCTCGCCAGAAGCCATCTCCAGATGGACTGAGCCTCCAGCGACAGCACTCGAGATCTGGTGCCTCCTTGCTTGTTCAGATAGAACATAGTCGTGGTGTTGTCTGTCTGAACCTGCACATGGTTGGTGTGGAGGGATGGGTACAGGGATTTGAGCGCGAGATGAACCGCTCGGAGCTCCAAGAAGTTGATGTGATAACTCTGCTCGATATCGGACCAGAGACCTTGTACTTGAAGCTGGCCCATATGAGCACCCCAGCCCTGCATGGAGGCATCCGTTACCACTGTCTGTGTCGGTGGCGCTTGATGGAAAGGAACGCCGTGAAGTAGATGGGAGCGTTTCATCCACCACCTGATGGAGTCTTTGGCTGCTTGGTGAAGGGAAAGAAGATCGTCCCATCGGCCAGACCTCTGTGACCACTGATCCTCTAGGTCTTGTTGCAGAGGTCGCATGTGAAGACGTGCATTGGGTACAATGTAAATGCACGAAGCCATCGACCCCAGAAGAGAAGACACTTGCCTGGCTGTGGGAAATGCGGTGTTGAGAAGCTTGCGGCATTTCTGAAGCATGGATGATGACCTCTCCTCCGAAGGACACACGCTTGCCTTTGCGGAGTCCAGAGAGGCGCCCAGGTAGTGAATCCGCTGAGTGGGATGGAGGACCGACTTCTTGTAATTGACCTGTAGAGCCAGTGATCGTAGCAGCCGGAGGCAAAATGATAGATGACTCCGGAGACGAGCCGGCGTTGAACTTTTCAGGAGACAGTCGCCCAGATAAGGGTAGACGAATATCTTCCGCTTGCGGAGGAAGGCAGCCACCACCGCCATACACTTTGAGAATGTTCGTGGAGCGGATTTGAGGGCGAATGGCAGGACTCTGTACTGATAGTGCCGACGAGAGACCTGAAATCTGAGAAATTTTCCATGCTTCGCCGATACAGGGATATGAAAGTAAGCATCCTGAAGGTCGATGGCGCACATCCAGTCCCCCTGGTGGAGATGCGGGAAGATCTGGTGCAGGGCCAGCATTCGGAATTTCTCTTTTCTGACAAATCCGTTCAGGAGCCGGAGATCGAGAATGGGTCTGTACTCCGTGACCGCTCCTCGTTTTGGAACTAGAAAATACCGGGAGTACACTCCTTGATTTCTCTGCCCGGGTGGAACTTCCTCTATGGCGTGCTTGGAAAGGAGTGTGGCCACTTTGTCCTGTAAAAGTCGTTTTTGGATTTGAGGGAGTGCCTGCCTCCGTGGTGGTATCTGCGGAGGGGGAGACTTGAACCGCAGCAAGTAGCCATGCTGCACAATATTCAGCACCCATCTGTCTTTTGTAATTGCTTCCCACTCTGCCAGGTGAACACTGATACTTCCTCCTACCGGAGTGGCGAACGAGCGCGGAGGAAGTAAGACCTCACTGCTTCGAAAGCTGCTTGGTGGAGGACTGCTGCTGTTTTGCATGTCCCCTTCCTCTGCCGCGGCCCCTTTGCTGGAACTGGGACCTCTGTTGATTTTGGGAGGACCATTGGGGTGTTTGAACGCGCTGATGGAATGCACGTTTGTCGCCCTGACGAAAGCGCTTACAGAACTCCTTCCGCTTTTCCAGCCCCACAGCCTTAACCGTATCCAACTCCGCCTTCATCTTGCTCATCTGGTCGTCTGCGTGCGCCCCAAACAAAGACGACCCGTTAAAGGGGAGATTGAGAATCCTCTTCTGCGCATCCGGCTTGAGGCCCGTTAGCCTCAGCCAGGCCGATCGCCGTGAACAGACGCCCTGCGAGTAGCCATGCGCGGCGAGATCCGAGGCATCGGCAGCCGCGCTGATGATTTGGTTGGCTACCAGCCCGCCTTCCTGGAGAATTTCTGTGAAATCCTGCCGGTCCTCTCTCGGCAATTTTTCAGCGAACCTTGTAAGGGAATCCCACAAAGAACGATCATATCGCCCTAGCAGGGCTGAAGCGCTAGCCACCTTCATGTGCGAGGCAGAGGTGCTGCACATTCTTCTGCCGTAAGAGTCCATCAGCTTGCTGTCTTTCTCAGGGGGGACAGAAGATGACACTGAGGCCGAGTGAGCTTTCATGGCCGCCGCTACGATCACCGAGTCCGCTGGCGGGTCCGCCCTCAAGAACAAGGGATCCTCCGCCTTGTACTTCTTCGCTATTCGGGACGGCACCGCGCCCACCGTAGCCGGAGTAAGGAACGTGGCCATGGCAGGTTCCAACAATCCTGGCACCAAAAGTAGCAGAGGTCAGGGTGCTGACCAGTGGTGCAATGTATCAAAGATGACTGAAGTGGGTGCCAGAGGGGTGTGCAATGTGATGTTCAGTTTTTGCTCACCTCTACCCAGAACGTCGGAGAAAGTGGTGATGTCATCCACCGGGGAAACTCTAGAAGGAGGTGTAGAAGAGAAGGTCGGAGAGTAGTCCCGGACCGAGGACCTTGTAGATGAAGAGCCAGTATACGATTTGCTGCGTCGCCTCTTGTGGGGGCGGTCGCTGTGGTGAGCCCTGGACCGTGACCTTTGCTTTGACGGAGATCTTGGTCGTTTGTGTGTGGATCGACGGTCCCTGGAACGAGACCGACGTGGGGGAGGAGGCCTCGGACTCCCTCGAGGAGACTTACTCCGATGCAGAGAGAAGCGGGATGGAGAATACGTGCGGGAGTATTCCGATCCCGGACTCCTACATGTGCCAGCGCCCACATCCTCCAGCCAGCGAGGTGACAGTCTGAACCTCTCTTGAGCCTTAGGCGAGTTCTCCGGAGAGATCTGCACGATGTACAGGCCTGGAGACGATGACCGCTCTTCTGAAGTGACTCGTCTCTCCGCGGGCACTGCGCCTTTATCCTTCGACGTCGACCCCCTCGACGTCGACGATGTTTGCGTCACCATAGGTGCCAAGTGTTGAGTCTGGTGTTCAGACCTCGACGGCGGTCTCGACGCTTAACGCCAACGGCGTTGCGGAGACATAGACGCTGATCGCCTTCGCCCCGGTACCTGACGTGGACCGGAGGACCTCGACCGTCCCTGACGTCGACCTGGTGACTTTGACGGCGACCTCCCTCGACGTCGACTAGGCGACTTCGACGTCGACCTTCCATGACGCCGACTTGGGGACTTCGACGGCGACCTTCTACGACGTCGACCTGGTGACCTCGACCTGCCATGGCGCCGAGTGGGGGTTTGTCTGGATGTAGAGCGACCCACTCGCAGCGAAACGTACGTCGCCTCTCTCGACGCCGAACCCCTCGAGGGCGGCGGAGAGTGTCTCGACATCGACGGAAGCCTCGTCGTCGACGGAGACAGTCCAGATCTCACCGGACTAGCAGCCTTCGAGTCCGAAGGACTGCGCCTCGACGCCGACTTACTTTTACGCGGCGGAGAATCTCGACGGTGAGATGACCCTCTTGATGGCGAAGTCGTCCTCTCGTGTGATGACGGTACCTTCGACGTCGACGACGAATGACGTGCAACCTTGGTCTTCCTGGAGTCAGGAGAGGTGGTATGTCGCCGTTTTTGAGCCTGGGTAGCTGAAGGTGGTCTAGAAGAAGAATGATCGTCCTCCCGACGGCTTCTTTCCTTCTCCAGCTGGGCATGTAACTTGATGCGCTCTCTGTCCCTCAGAGTGCGCTTGGAGAACTTCTGGCAGTGGGGGCACCGGTCAGGAGTGTGTTTAGATGGCAAACACAGGATACACACCGAGTGTGGGTCTGCCAGCGCCATCTTATTTCCACAAGAAGGGCATTTCCTAAATAAAGGAGGCATACTGACTGGAAAAATTTCGCAGTTTTCCAGTACACCAGTAGAAAACGCCTTCAGGAACCAGAAGCTGTCGAAATTTTAGAGAAAAAATCAAATCTTCAAAACTTTCAGTCAAAGACTGAAGAGCTCAAGCTCCAGGATCCTCACAGAAGGAGTCGGAAAAAAGAACTGGCCCAACTGCCACCTGTAATGCATCATGGGAGCAGGGGTCTCCTGCAGGCCTTAAAGGCACGGTCCCCCTACTCTAATGCCTTAAAGGCAAGGTGTCAGTTCATAGATTATGACTATTGATGAGTATCCCCTGGATGAGAAGGATTAGTTACTTACCTGTAATCCTAGTTCTCATCCAGGGGTATACTCATCAAAGTCATAAGCGACCCACCCACCTCCCCGGACGAGCATTGTTCTCCTTAAGGTATTGTTTTCTGGAATCCAGATATGTTCAGGTGCGAATGCACCGCCAAAAAGAACTGGCCCAACTGCCACCTGTAGTGCATCATGGGAGCAGGGGGTCTCCTGCAGGCCTTAAAGGCACGGTCTCCCTACTCTAATGCCTTAAAGGCAAGGTGTCAGTTTTTCTTGTTTCTTTATACTCTACTGCAGCCTACAGGCGAATGCCTACAATTACAAGTTTGCTTTATGGCAATAAAGCAGTGCTGTGTTACAATTGGCTTGGTGCTTCCTTTTTTCCTTATGGGTTAGGGGGCACTGCTATGCAAACCTATGTAATTTACAGCATTACAATGTTTGAAACATTTTAGGCTGCATGTATATGTTTTCACATATGCATACATATGTATATATATGTTTTTTTCTATATGCTCCGGGATCCCGCACATGGGCGGGGATTATTCATAGATTACGACTATTGATGAGTATCCCCTGGATGAGAACTATGGGCTACACGCCCACAGAGAAAACGGTTTGGCAAGTAGTTCCCCTCTCTGTCCCCGTCTACCTATACTCTAAGGCAGCCCCTCCCACGTGTGCTTGCTACTTGCCCTTCAAACGCAGCTTCCCCTCTTAAGCTTGTCTTTTGATGCCTTTTGGGCCAACATCCAATGTGGCTTCCTGCCAGGAGGAAGTAACACCTCCACCAGTGGTAGGCCTCTATTGTCACTTTTCCTGGAAGTCGTTCACACATGTCCGTAGAAGGCTGTCTCATGGTCAACCTACGCAAATGGCCACTGGACAACTGCGCAACAAAGTGGCAACTTATTAAAGGTTGCATGTGGCAGCAAGTTACATTAGTTTCGACTTGGGCATCAAGTCAACCTTAATGTAACAAGTTGTTCGAGACCTTGAAGTATCAACTTTGGCAGTCCCATTCAGTAGTTTCCACAGCTGAGTTGTCAGCGTGCAACTCTGTACTTGCCAATATGGCTACCAGTCCATCTCCAAGAAAAAATGACAATAGTGGGTTTTACTGCTAGAACACATTAAACAAATGTTCTACTTTACTAATGAGCTGCACCCTGCCTTAGGACTCAATAGGCCTGCTATAGAGGTGCTTTATACAAATAAAAAAGTGAGTTTCAGTTTGCCGTTGAACAAAATAACGTCGAGTTAGTAGTTTAAAACTGCCCTTCCAGATGCGGTGGCAGACTGTGAGCCAAGTTTTACTTTGTCATACTTGTGGTGGCACAACTAGAGCTGAAGCCCACGAGTGACACCTTAACTTATAGGCCCAAGGTGCCCCTGGTACCATATACTATGGACTTGCAAGTAATTTAAGTTATGCCAAACAGATGTAAGCCAATCAACCATGTACCTTTTTGTGAGGAAATGGTGTGTCTATAGTGTGGTTGTTCAACCTCATAGTGTAATACACTAAAAACCCTTACTTTTCGTTTGTCAAACCTTCAGCTCAACATATGGTAGCTGTGGCTCTGAGCTGCAAAGCTTACACAAACAAACAAGTAAAAAGCAATTAAACAGCACCAAAAGAATTGTCCATACAAGACACCATAGAAGTCCAACACCAATTTATAAAAATAGATAGTTTTTTTATATTCCAGAAATATAGAATTTACAAGGTATAATAAATCAAGGTATTTTCACCCAACCACAAATAAGCATTGCCAAATTCAACTAATTTGACACTTAGAAACGTTTTCACTAAAAGGTTTGGGCTCGGTGTAATGCGGTCACTTGAAGTCACTTAAGGGGACCAACTCCTGTTGGTAGCCAGTCAGGGGGAACGGCAAGGTCCTCTGAAACAGTTACCTCAGCAGAAGAACCAGTCTCCAGTCAGTTTCGGGCACTTTTATCTTTTGCAGGACTTTCCTATGGAAGTTGTCCTGATGCAAGGGATGAAAGATACTGAAGATGCTCAAAGGATGCTGTGGTTATGATGCGTTTGATGGGGGTCTTGCTACGACAACTCCTTGGTCCACGAAGGAGGTGAAGCAGTTCAGTCAATGACCCTCAAAGCCCTCTTGTTGCTCTCAGAAATCCAGTAGCCATTGGACTACCAGCCGCCATGTATCACAGTGCCTTGCCAACCCTTACTGGGCTGATGACTGGTCCTCTGGAGGTCCCAGCTGCATCTCGACGACACTCCCGGGTTCAGCAAACGCTGGTGCACTTTTGTGTGTCGGCTATTGGGGGCAGCAGTTAGCGGCAGGTTGAAGACGGGGGGCTATGAACTTGCCCCAGCAGGCTTCTCAGCTGCTGTGTCCCTGTGCTGTGAGCAGATGACCAGGTCATTGGCCCTTGGAGTCTGCTGGCTTTGGCTGGGCTCTGGAGACAACTTCTTCTTGAGCAGGACACAGCAGGCATGGTCCCTCTCATTTTCTAGCCATCAAGTTCAGCAGGTGCAGTCCATGCTAGTGCTGCCTCTCTTTGCTGGCTCCACAGTACAGAAGGAAAGTCCTCCTTTAAGTTCAGTACAGAGCGGAGTTCAGGGCACATGGGGTTAGTTTCAGAAATGCCCTCAGGGCAGGATTTGTTTGGTAGCCAATGGGCTACCAGGTTCCCTCCCACCGGATTACCACATACTGCCAAGTGTGCCATCTGTTACCCCAGGATGCACCATTTTGTCCACTTCCAATATGGTAGCACCCCTTCCCCAGTGAGTAGAGCTCAATGCCCAACCCAGAGTGATAGATACCAAGGGAGCTACATGCTTCGAGAAAACTAGTTTGGCAACTGGTTTCCTCTCTCCTGTTCCAAGTGCTAGCCTATCTACCTGATAATGGAGCAGCCCCTCTCCTAATTGTTACCCATTTGTCCTTCTGCCTTTTGGGCCCACACCTGTGTAGGCCTCTGTTGTACCCTTTCCTGGGAACCGTTAGCATGTCTCCCACGATTGCAGAAAGCTGTCTTGGTGACGGAATCCCATGTGCAACTAGTATGGGCACAGGGCAACAAAGACAACAAAGCGGCAACTTTGCTAAAGATGCACACTGCGCATGAGGTTGTTCACAGGGTATAGACTTACCACTCCTAGACCCTTCATAATTAGGCAGTACATTCACTGAATTATGTATATCCATATGACGTAAAGCCCCGGCCATGTACGCAAGGGTAAAGGATACTTCTCACAATGGGGAAGCGAAATGAGTAGCTTGTGCCAAGGTTGTTTTGTTGGTCTGTGTATTCACAGGCTTTTACTGTTGTTCTGTTATACTGGTACTATTCTAAAACGTATTACATCCTCTTTTTTATGTAATCTGCTTCGGCACTACAAAAATGTCAATAAAATTTGTTTAAAAAAAAATAAAGTTGCACAGTGCAACTTTTTACACTAATTTCGACCAGAGAAAGTTAATATAACAAATTGTTTAATGCCTTGGATGACCCACTTTGGTTGCACCAATCCACAATTAGCACCACTCTATTTGCAAATTGGGCGACAAAGTCTTTCCACAGTAAAAACAGCAAATTCAAATTTATATTATGAATTACAAAAAAAGTGTCCTGCCCATGAGATATGTTGCACTCTGTATTAGGACTTGATAGGCCTGCAATAGGGTTGACTTACACATGTGCCAGGGAAAAGCCTGGCTTTGCTATTCCTTTAAATGGCAAAGTCAGGTGAAGCAGTTTAAATTGCTCTTCTAGTCTGCAAAAGGCAACTGGGAGTCTTGTTTTGCTTGAGTAACACCCAGCGTGGCACAACCAGTGCTGCAGTTTTTGAGGTGACCCTCCAACTTACATGCCCTGGGTAGCCGGGGTACCATTTACTAGGGACTTACACGCAAGTTAGCATCATAAATTAATTATGGGCCAATTCGAAATACATGTTTACGGGTAAGGGCACTGGCACTGAGGTCTGGTTAGCAGGCCACAGAGTTGAAAAACCAGCAGCAGGAGTCAAAAACTTGGAGGTGACCATACAAAAAGAGGCATTGCCTTACAAAAGGTCAGGCAGAACATCAGTCCCATCAGTCTGGTCCCGGGGACCCTGGCTGTAGCCATCCCTTTCATGTATTGTCATCAGGGTGGAGGGAGGCAGGAATGTTTCTAAGTGCATGTTTAATAATACTTCTCAATAAAGTAATATAACCTGATGTGGTGAAATGCTTCCACATTTTAATTAACACACTTTTATGAATTTACCAGGATTGAACAAGGATCGTCACAAAGAGGTACTGCACATGTGTTACGCTATGCCAGTCGGAGAGATTGTAGAAAAAGGGTTGCGACTCAGCCAGCTTCTGAGGCAGCATCTGATATGTTATAATTCTTTGCCGCAATTTAAAAAGCACATGAGAAGCACTTCTCAAGACAGACCATATCCAAGTGCACTCCAAGCTGCTACTCAATCCTTGACAAAGCACTACAGCACCATGCTCAGGGGCTGGCAAAAGCATTGTGCATGTCTTGGGCTGTATATCCTACCTTCTAATGAACCAATGAGAAAAACACTATTATTGACTGCATTCAGCCAATTAGAACCAGTGGTGCTGGAACAATTTTCAGACGGGGAGGGAAGATGGTCTGGCCATCAAAGTTAAATCACTGAAGATATAGGTATTATGAAAAATCGAAGCGCCACACAAAGAGCAAGTATAGGAAATGAGCCATGCACATGCATGCATAGGTAAGAGTGTGGTAAGTAGCCGGCCGGTGGTGCATTTTGGAGCACACAGTCACAAATAAATGACTGAAGCATTATGTGCTAGAGCTCAGTCATTTACAGACAGCACATTTTTCACTAAAATGGCCACAAAATTTCCCACTGACCATATAGTGTACAACTAATAATGCACAATTTCAACAAATATTTATCATTGCACATCACCAAGTGTTTCGATTTGTTTTGATGCTATTAAAATCTTTGTTTCTATCACATTTAAAAAAAAAGTGCCCTGACATATTTTAAGTATTTGTACAGTTAATTTACAATTTAAATATGTGTTATGAAAATCTGGCATCCTTCAGCCTCTCCTTTCATACTCGCAGCACCCACACAGTAGGCTCTAGAAATAGTTCACCCTGATTAAAAATGACTCGCAACGGCAAGTGGGTGAGTAGATTATTTGAGGCCTATTTTGTATCAGTTAGGTCACATTTAATTTATAACACATGGTATGGTATGTAAAATTAAACTCTACTATACAATTTGAAAAGCCTTAAAATTTAAATGTACCTTTTGCCATTTTTCCAGTTGTTTTGTTACATAACCTCGCTCATTTAAGTAGGAGAATCCCTTTGGAATGGACAAGAATCTAAGAATGTAATATCAAATAATTAATTCAAAACAATAAGCAAATGTCAATGTTAAAGAAATTATTTAAGCGATTTTAGAAATAGCTTTACTCACCTGAGTAGCAGAAGTAAACCTTTATCTCCTAGATGGGAGAGGGCTGGTTTCATCTGGATGAGAGCATGAAGATTTGCCTAATAAAGAAGACAAATAAATGTTATACTGATTGGTTTATACTCATGTCTAAATTCTAAAATATTCTTAATGTCTTTAGGAACTCCATACAACCAATTTCTGCCAATAATTAACTTGCAACAATTTCAGAAATAAATATCACTAAAGTTAACCGGTCCCTATTATCTGCAACTGGGTGTTATTTCTTAATGCACAAGTTACTACTTGTGTAACGATATATCTGTAAGAGACATTAGTTAGTGATAGATTCCTTACCTTAGAATATTTCCCAGGCGTCAGTCTGGATCCGGAAAGTTTTCTGCTTAGCAGTACCCATGTGCGCCAGTAGGTGGCGCCGAGCGGATCCGCGCCCGTTAATCGCGTCATGCGCGCCGGGACTACATCACGGAGGCTACTTAGGCGCCACCCATGTGCGATGACGTCAGTTCTGTACACAACTTTCCGCGCCGAAATGCAGAGTCATGCGAGAAACTGACCTTTGGTGCATAAAACTAGGGCCCTAAAAGGGGATGACCTTAACCATAGTAATCAGTTCGCAGAACGGGGAGGATGGGTGGGGCGGTAAGGGATCTATCACTAACTAATGTCTCTTACAGATATATTGTTACACAAGTAGTAATTTGTGCATCTGAAAGAGACACGTTAGTGATAGATTCCTTACCTTAGAATACATACCCCAGCAATACCAACCCCGGTGGTGGGTCTGCGAACGAGATTACACCAGAAAGTCACGGAGCACATAACGGCCAAAGAAGCTGTCTCTCCGAACAGGTCAAGGCAGTAGTGCTTGGTAAACGTGTGCAGCGAGGCCAACGTAGCTGCTTGACAAATATCCTGCAAGGGGACACCGCGTCCCAAGGCAGTAGTGGCTGCAGTTGCCCTGGTCGAATGGGCATGTAGTCCCACAGGAGGCTCCTTCTTGGCCAAGGAGTAACAGGCTTTGATGCACAGAACGACCCACCGGGAGATGGTCTGTTTGTTCACCGCCCGACCTCTTTTGGCGCCCACGTAGCCAACAAAGAGCTGATCATCCACCCGGAACAGCTGGGTACCCTGCAGATAGAAGGCAACCGCACGTTTTGGGTCCAGACGGTGGAGCCGCTCCTCTTCCCTTGAAGGATGCAGAGGCGAAAAAAAGAAGAAAAAAAAAGGTGGGCAAAGTGATGGTCTGCCCGATGTGGAAGGGCGTGACAACCTATGGCAAGAAAGAAGGACGTGTCCTCAGAATCACCTTGTCCGGATGAACAGAAAGGAAAGGAGGTTTAGAAGAAAGAGCCTGGAGCTCACTCACTCTCCTGGCAGAGGTGATAGCTACCAGGAAAGCCGTCTTGAGAGTAAGAAGATGTAAGGGACAGTTATGAAGGGGCTCAAAGGGAGCGCACATCAGAAGAGTCAAGACAAGATTCAAGTCCCACTGAGGCATTACGAAGGGCACAGGTGGGAACGTATGCGTAATGCCCTTAAGAAAACGGTTAACAATCGGGGACTTAAAAAGAGAAGGCTGATCTGGAAGCCGTAGAAAGGCAGAAATGGCCGAAAGATAACCTTTAAGAGTGCCCAGAGCAGAGCCCTGCTGGGACAAAGAAAAAAGGAACAGAAGAACCTCAGAATGAGGGGCACAAAGGGGATCCACAGTCTTAGCGGTGCGCCATGCAACAAATCTGTTCCACCTACAGCCGTATACCGTATTAGTGGAGGGATGCCTGGCTGCCAGGATGACATCACAGACTTCGGGAGGAAGATCGAAAGGTGTCAACTGTCGCCGCTCAATCTCCAAGCATGGAGGTGGAGGCTGGACAGGTTCGGGTGGATGACCGTCCCCTGCTGCTGCGACAGAAGATCCTCCCGAAGAGGCAGGCGGATCGGGGGATCGATGCTCATACTGAGTAGCTCGGGGCACCATACTCTTCAAGCCCAGTCCGGAGCCACAAGAATAACTTGGGCCCGGTCGCGCCTGATCTTCTTCAGCACTCTGGGCAGAAGTGGTATAGGCGGACAGGCGTACAACAGACCGCAGCTCCACTCGAGACGAAAAGCGCCTCCGAGCAAGTGCCGCCTTGGAAATTCCAACGCGCAGAACTGATGACATTGCGCGTTCTCTTCGGTGGAGAATAGATCTAACCAAGGCTCTCCCCATCGCAGAAAGAGACCTTGCACCACGTCCAAGTTCAGACGCCACTTGTGATCCACCATGTACCGGCGGCTGAGTTTGTCCGCCCTGGCGTTCAGAGAACCCGCCAGGTGTTGAACCACCAAGGTAATGCCTTGATGTCCCAGCCACGTCCAGAGGCGCAGAGCCTCCTGACACCGGTTCCACGACCCCACCCCACCCTGTTTGTTGCAATACCACATGACACCTGCACTACACCTCCCCGGACAGAGGAAAGGAATGCCTTCAGTACAAGCCGGATCGCCCGTAGCTCCAGGAGGTTGATATGGAGCCGGGACTCCGCCAGAGACCAGAGGTCTCTGATCTCCACCTCTCCCATGTGGCCTCCCCAACCCAGGAGGGACGCATCCATCACTACTGTGTGCTCCGGTTGGGGAAAGGAGAGGGATCTGCCATTGACCCAATCGCGATTCGTGAGCCACCACTGAAATTGCCGTGCAGCGCCCTCCGAGATCTGGACATGATCGGACAGGTTGCCCTGATGCTGTGCCCACTGGAACTTCAGGTCCCACTGCAGAGCCCGCATATGCCATCTGGCATGCGATACTAGCAGGATGCAGGAGGCCATCAGGCCCAGAAGCCGGAGGGTCATCCTGACTGAAATCCGGGATAGAGGCTAAAAGAGCGGAACCATAGCCTGAATATCCCGGACTCGCTGTTCGGGAGGATAAACCCGAAACAGCGTCAAATCCAGAACCGCTCCGATGAAAGGGAGCATCTGAGGGGGACTCGGGTGCGACTTCGGCACATTGATGGAGAACCCCAGCAGATGCAGGAGGTCGGCCGTAGTCTGGAGGTGGGAGACAACTGCCTGGGGCAAACCCGCCTTCAACAGCAAGTCATCGAGGTAGGGGAAGACTGACACCCCTGACCTGTGCAGATGAGCTGCGACCACCACCATCACCTTCGTGAACATCCGAGGGGCGCTGGTAAGGCCGAAGGGGAGCACGGCAAACTGAAAATGCTCCTGGCCTACCGTGAACCGCAGGTAACGCCGGTTGGCCGGCAGGACGGGAATGTGAAAAAAAGATTCCTGCAAGTCCAACGCTACCATCCAGTCTCCAGGGTCCAGGGCAGACAGGACCTGAGCCAGAGTCAGCATCTTGAACTTCTCCTTTCTGAGGAAGCGATTGAAGTCCCCGGAGGTCCAAGATGGGGCGCAGGCCCCCCCTTGTCCTTCTTGGAGACCAGGAAGTAGTGGGAATAGCAACCACTCCCTACTTCCGGATCGGGAACATTTTCGATGGCCCCCTTGGCCAGGAGGGCTGTAACTTCCTGACGGAGAAGAGCCAAATGATCCCCCGACATGTGGTGGTACCGAGGTGGCATGGCTGGAAGGGGGGACAGAAAGGGGAGCGAGTAACCTTGGAAGATTATCTGCAGCACCCACTTTTCCGACGTAATCTCGCGCCAGTGGTGAAGGATGAGGTGAACCCTGGCACCCACTGGCGTGGAGTGTCCCCTGAAGATCAGATTAGGAAGGTTTCGAGGCAGAAGCGGCAGGTGTGGAAGTGGACTGCCCCGCACGCTGGTTACCAGCCCCGCCCCTGCGGAACACAAGCCCGCGGCCTCGCTGAGGCTGGTTCTGCACAGGCTTGCTCGAAGAGCGAGCCAGGGTACCCCTGCCGTGGCCACGAAAGGAACGAAACCCAGTCGTGGCAGGACCCAAAGACTTGGCCGTGGCGAGAGTCTTTCAAGCGCTCCAGGGCATTGTCAGCCTCATCACCAAAGAGGCAGGAGCCATCTAAGGGCATGTCCATGAGTGAGCCCTGGACATCGGGCGAGAAGCCAGTGGAACGCAACCAGGCGTGGCGCCGCAACGCCACCATCGTGGAAATCGCCCTGCCCTACGAATCAGCGATGTCCAAACCACACCTGATGGCAAACTTCGACGTATCCTTGCCCTCCGCAATTGCTTGGGAAAGGACAGCCTGGACCTCCTCAGAGCACGGAGGCAGAACCTCCGCCACCGAATCCCACACTGCGTGGGAGTAATGGCCCAACAAGCAGGCGGTATTAACCGATTTTAAACCCAAACTGGCTGAGAACAACCTCTTGCCACATTGGTCCAGCCTCTTAGAGTCCTTATCCAACTGAGCCGAGGGAAAGGCACTCTGCGATGTCGAGGCTCTGAATGACCAGGCTCTCAGGCGTGGGGTGAGTGGTCGAGCGACGTTCTTATCCACCGGCGCCCCCGAGGCCGGCCGCAACCAAGTACCCAAGAGGACTTCGGTAAGGGCCTCACTGAAAGGGAGCAGCGGCTCGGACGACGTAGACGCCGCCTGGAGCACCTCCGTAAGGAGGTTTGTCTTAAGGGCCACCGTAGGGAGGTCGAGGTGGAGAGTCTCCGCGGCTCAACGCAGCACCATAGTGTAGGGAGCGCCTCCCTCCATAGTAGGCGGAGGCAAACCCCGGGTCAGAAGACACATCAAGTTCACCCACATCTTGAAGGTCATCCACCCAATTCTGCTCGGAGTCACACTACCGCGCAAGGGGTTCCTCGGAGCTGTCCCAGACCTCATCCGGCTCCGGGGTAGAAGGAGCCGGCAGCGGGACCAGAGCCGGAGAGGGGGCCAGCGTGCCGGACAGGGCCGAACCGGAGCCACATCCCAATGAGGATCCCAGGTCGGAACGAAATGGTCCGAGAACCTAGGCAGGGGCGGGATAAACGGCACCCAGTGCGGCGCCTGTGGTGGCGCTGGGGTCGGCGCCAAGGGTAGTGCCGGGGCCGGAGCCAGCGGCGTTGCACCTTGTGGCGCCAGAGCCGCGGGCGCTGGATCCAGTGGCTCCAGGGCTGGCGCCAGAGGCGGTGCCGCCGGTTTAACAGGATCTGGACATGGGGCCATGGGGCCCACAGGCGGGAGCCCGAGGCCTAAACATGCGGTCCAAGGCAGCAAGAAACTCTTGCCGGTGTCGTCCCGGCGTGCGCGACGCCAGTGACAGCTGCGGAGCCGCACTGCGCCACCAACTGGCACGCAGCAGTACTGCTAAGTAGAAATCTTTCTAGATCCAGACTGATGCCTGCGGAATATTCTAAGGTAAGGAATCTATCACTAACATGGCTCTTTCAGATATTGGCTTTTGCCACTGGATATGGCCACCTGAGACTTTAACACAAACTTAACAGCATTACAGATGAGTGCAGTTTAATATGTAAGGAGTACTTTATTTAGTGAGAAAATATTCTCAATATTAAAAAACAGCTCATTCAGGTTATATTTCAAATGCAATTTCTCACTCATTTCTGGACTCAATCGTACAATTGAGGTTAATTAGAAACATCAGTCATTACAAGCAGCTTTTATACTATCACAGAGCAGTATTTATGTATGTCTCCTTAAGGTTCTGTTTCTGAAACAGTATTTTAGAAAGGAAATCCCTAAGTTGTTTGCACAAGGATTCAATGTGGCTAACATATAAAAAGTGCTACAACATGAAATGTACCCAGCATTTATAAAGGATTAACTGTGAAATAAATGTTGAAAAGAAACAAAGTCACTTTGGGTCACACGAAAATACAGATAACAGCAACCCTGGTCAACTTCCGTTGTGGTTTTGGAGGATCATAAAAGTGGGTCACAAAAATAAATTAATCCAGACATGGAAGTGGATATATTAAAACAGATATATGTTAATTATGGAAGTATCCATCACGACTCATTTGTCCTTTAGTTATCACATTAGTTTTACCTAATAACAAGAAAAGAAGATGGCATAATTAGTTCTGAGTACCAGACTGTTCACTGTTGTGATTAAAGCTTGCACTCCTTTCAAGAGTTGTACTGACAACAGATTGAAGAAAGCAGTCCAAACAAGTGGTGGACATAAAAAAGTTATTTATGGATCTCAGATGAAGAGGAAGGCTTTTCCACAATTCTGCTGCCACAACAAATAACACCCTTCTAGACCGTTTGTTACGACTTTTTGGGTCACTAAAAGCTTATGATTAAGTTGAAAGTGTCTTTTAATGAGGATGTATATTTGTAAATGTGTTATAAAAATTGGACTGTCATTCTAGACAAGGTTTTGGATTATGCAAGTGCCTGGAAGTTATCCCAAACAGGGAGCCACCTCAAGACTTGAAGAGTTGCGACTGCATGTTCATTGTGCATCAACCAGCAGAGAGCTGTACTGCAGCATTTCTGGGGCATTTTAAGTTATGCAGTAAATATTGGGGAAATATAACAATAAACACAATTGGTATAATCACTTAAACAAAACCTCAACTTACTTGTTTCATAAGGTTTGGGGCTCTGGAATTCAAATATACTCTTGAAGAGGTGAAAGAAATTATTCTTTCAAACACTATCATTTATGAAGTCACCTTCAATTTGGGATGTAGGATAAATAGCAAGTTCTTTACTTTGGTAACCAGACTCAATGATATGGAATAGGTACTCACCTATAATCCTATTTCACCTTTATGGGAATCTTCACTTAAGTAATTAGCAATGAATGTGAGCAATGAATGTGTGTGAAAAACCAGAGCTCGCGCTCACGTACATACATATATATCTATATCTGTTAATGTAGGCAATGATAACGCCTGTGTGTGTTGCTATGGTTAGGTCAGAGTTCCATTTAGAATTGCTTGGCTCTTTTGTTTTCTTAATAACTTGGGCTCCATTTGATGAACATGCACAACACTTTTCAATGTAAAAGTTGATCCACTCTGGGCTGGGTGTGGCAAGGTCTCTGCCAGGCATTCAATCCATCAATCATGGTTTGGGGTTAAAAAAGTAACAGTTGATGGAGGAGCCTAGCGCGCAACCAAGATGGCCGCGTAGGTGCGAGGCTCCCGAGGACCTCCGCGACCTCCTGAATTAATCCTGGCGATATCCTATCCTTGTTGAGGGGACTGTGTCGGTGAACCCGAGCTGAGGCGCCACCCGTTTTTTGGGCTCGAATCGGACCCCGAACACCGGTGGGAGCATCGATTGAAGGTTGCGGCCTTCTCCTCGCCGGCCCCCCGGATTGGAGTAGTGGGGCGATCCGGGGACGAAGTGAATAACAGCGGCGAGCGGGGCTGGGCGACTCGCGTACCCCGCACTTTCACTTTCGCTTTTGCGCCCTCCTTGCTTCCGGCGGGGTCGGGCTGCGGAGCGGGGTGCGGTGGTGTTGCCTTGTCCAGGTGCCCGGCTGACCCGCCGGCGGTGGGTTGACCCGCGGCCCGGTGGTCGCCCCCGCCCCCCCCCTGACACCCGTGATTTGGTGTGGCGGCCCGTTTGGAGATCTTGGCACGACGGTGGAAGGGCCAGCATGTCCACCAAACAAGATGGCGACCGGGCGAAGATGAAGACAACCCGCCGTGGCACGGCGCACCAGGCCAATAGTATGGATCGCTACACGCTCCAGAAGGGTTCTCCGGAGACATCGCGGTCATCCCTGGTGGGCCCGACGGAGGCACCTGCCCAACCGGTGGATCTGACCCTCCGGGACGTCATGGGCGCCATCGCAGAGATGAAGGCCTCAGTGGACCAGCGTTTCGATACCTTGGCGCAAAAAATTGACTCGGTCCTGGTGGATGTGGGCCTTGTGAGGGCAGACTTGTCAAAAACAAACGACCGAGTCGACTCCCTGGCCCACACCACAACGAGCCTCACGACGGACGTGGTGGCCCTCCAGAAGGAGGTGCGCCGGCTTGGCCAGGCGAGCGCCCTGATGGACCGGCGACTGGAGGATTCCGAGGGTCGGGCCCGGAGGAACAATGTTCGCATTATTGGTGTGCCGGAGGGCCGAGAGGCGGAGGCGGCAGATCTCTTCGTGGAAGAATTGATCCTGACCCATCTCCAGCCCCGGGGGCTGAGTAAGCTTTTTGCGGTGGAGCGTGCCCACCGGGTCCCCGGGGGCCGCCCTAAGACCGGTGCCCCGCCGCGGCCTCTTATTGCCCGGATTTTTAATTTCCGGGACAGAGACGCTATCCTCCAGACCTCCAGGCAACAGGGACCGGTCAGGCTGGACAACATGGATGTACACTTCTACCCAGACTTTACTCCGGCGGTCCAGAAGCAGCGACAGAGCTTTCTTGGTATTAAACGTCGCCTAAGGGACCTAAACCTCAAGTACTCAATGCTCTTTCCGGCTAAGCTGAGGGTGGAGGTGGATGGCCGTACGCACTTCTTCGACCGGCCCGAGGCGGCTGGGGACTGGTTAGATACTTTGCCTGGAGATCGGGGTGGGGGGGGCGCGGCTGGCGGAGAGGGCCCGCCGGATCAGAATTGAGGGGTGACTGTATAGGCCTTGCTCTGGATATTGTTCCTTTACCATATATTGCTTTCGTATGTTCCCCTCCCATGGAGGTCGGGTGGGGTCGGCTGGGGGCTTCCCTCCTCCTCTGGGGGACTAGTTAGTACTTAGCTATGGGGCGACAGGCACACTGCACTTTGGGGGGGCTGTCTGGGCTCATGCAGGGGTGCAGGGAGGGGGGAGTTCTGTTGGGACCGGGGGGTGGGGGGGGTGTGTTGTTTGTTAGCACCGCAAGGCAAACCCGCAACTGTTTTGTTGTTTTTAAGATGCTCGGTGGGGGACGACCGATTGTTTCGACGTATGATGGGGGGTAGGGATTTGACTGTGTTGTCATGGAATGTTAACGGCCTGGGGGATAGGATCAAGCGTGGTGTGGTCCTGCAGTATTTAAAACGTATTTCACCAGATATTGTCTTCCTGCAGGAGACGCACCTTATAGGTAACACCTTTCATGCAATGAATCGGCGGGGATATCGTTTGGCGGCCCACTCCGGCTTCACTTCGGGCTCGCGGGGGGTGGGTATTATGGTCAAGAACTCGCTCCCTTTGGAGATTGACGAGGTGCGCCATGATGAGAGGGGACGCTACACTGTTCTGGTGGGACGAATGGAGGGTAGAGTGTTTATCTTTATATCAGTGTACGTCCCGCCTGGGTTACAAGCCACTACATTTGCGGACCTGGGGCGCCTCCTTCTGGACCTTCCGGGTGGCCTGTTGGTGGTTGGAGGGGACTTTAACGCGGTTGCCTCTGGGTCTATGGATCGCCATCCCCCTAGGGACCTCCCCCGGGCACAGGCGTGGCTGCCCGGCCTTTTAGACACGCTGGGCCTGGTGGATTGCTGGCGCTTAAAGCATCCCGTATTGCAACAGTACACCTTCCACTCGGGGGCCCATGGTAGCCTCTCGCGGCTTGATTACATCCTTGTCCCGGCGGCCCATGCAGGGAGGGTGGGGGAGGTGCGCCACTTGGCACGGGGTATCTCAGACCACTCCCCATTGTTGTTGCATTTCGATGTCTTCCCGAGGGGGGATGGCAGGGTGGCCCCGATCAATGCATGGTATTTGCGCGACCCCACCATTCGTGCCGACTTGATCAAATCCTTACAGCGCTATTTCGATGAGAATGTGGGGTCGGTCCCGTCTGCCATCTCCCTGTGGGAGGCTTTCAAGGTGGTTCTTAGAGGGGAGGCCCTCTCCTTTATTTCCAATGCCCGGCGGCGCGAGCGGGAGGAGGTGACCCGGGTTGAGGCCGAGATTGCAGAACTGGAGGGTGACCTGGGGAGCGGGGTAACAGACGCTAAGTTACATGTTTTGCATTTAAAGCAGGCGGCCTATCGGGCCCTCGTCACGGAGGCGGCCAGGGGCCTCAGTAGAGAGCAGCAGGGGCGATTGTATGATGTGGGTGACAAGGCTGGCAAATTGATTGCGTGGTTGGACAAGAGGGAGAGAGCGAGCCGCGTGGTGCCTTTGATTGAGAGCGTGGATGGTGTGTGCGTCACTGAGCCGGAAGCCATTGTCTCCTGCTTCGCGGATTATTTCCGCGAAGTCTACTCCCCGGTTTCTCCCTGCTCGGAGGAAGATTCCCATGCCTTGCTTCGGGACATCGCACTGCCCTCCCTCACGGTGGAGGACAGGGATTCGCTGGACGCCCCTCCCACCTCTGACGAAATTGCCTCGGCTATTCGCTCGGTTGCATCCGGCAAGGCCATGGGCCCCAATGGTATTCCCATTGAGCTATACAAGTTACGCCCGGATGTGTTGGCGCCCCACCTGCGCGCGATGTTCCTTGCGGCCCACTCGCAGGGCTCCCTCCCGCCGGACCAGCGTCTGGCTACAATTGTGGTGATCCACAAGGAGGGGAAGCCCCGTGAGCGGGTCACATCCTATAGGCCGATTTCGCTTTTGAACGCGGAGCCCAAAATCCTCGCCAAGGTGTTGGCCAACCGGTTGGTTGGCGTGGTGGGCGATTTGGTCCACCAAGACCAATCGGGCTTTATACCACACCGCAACACGGCGCTTAATCTGCGGCGCTTACACGGGGTGCTCGCGCGTGTCCCATTTGTGCGGGAGCCGGCCATCTTGGCGTCCTTGGACGCCACCATGGCGTTTGATACGCTCGAATGGCCATATATTTGGGCGATGCTGGCGAAGTTTGGGTTCGGCCCGGGTTTCGTCAGCTGGGTCAAATTGCTATATTCGGGCCCGTTGGCGCAGGTGGTGGTGAATGGGCGAGTATCTGCCCCGTTCGCGCTGGGGCGGGGCACGCGACAGGGTTGTCCCCTGTCGCCTCTCCTGTTCGCCCTGGCCATGGAGCCCCTGGCGGAGTGGCTGCGGTGGCACCCTTCTATCCGTGGTCTCCGCTGGACCCCCGAGCATGAGGACCGCGTGTCCCTCTATGCTGACGATATCCTTTTGTATCTCGCCTCCCCGCGCAAGTCACTGATCGTCCTGGTTGATGTTTTGCGCTCCTTCGGTCGCAACTCAGGCCTGGTCATCAACTGGGCGAAATCCTGTGTCTATGTGCTCTCCGGGGAGGCCCCGGTCCTGCCACGGGACTGTCCGATCCAGATTGCCTCCCAGGGTTTCCGGTACCTGGGTATATATATCACTCTTGACCAGGAGGCCCGCTATGAGCGGAACTTGCTGCCCCCCCTCCAGCGTCTGAGGGAGGACGTGGTGCGCTGGCGGCGTCTGCCGCTCTCGCCGCTCGGCCGAGCGGCCTTATTTAAAATGATGTCCCTGCCGCGCTTCCTCTACGCCCTCCAGAATACCATGGACTTGGTCCCGGCACGCTACTTTCGCGAGGTGGAGGGCCTCCAGCGGCGCCTGTTCTGGGACGGGAGGCCGCGTATTGCTCTGGCTAAATTGACGCTCCCGTGGTACGATGGAGGGGTCGCCCTCCCGGACATCAAACGGTATTACTGGGCCTCCCAACTAGCTGCAATTAATCATGGCCTTTACGGGCCCGCCTTGAACCCGGCATTTGAGATGGACAGGACGCTTCTGCCCGGTGGCGATTACAATCGAGCGCTCTACTCTGGCGCGCCCGACTCCCGTTTGACGGGACCGACGCGTGTCATGGTGCGTGTCTGGCACGCGGCTAATGCAGCTATGGGGTGGAAGGACCGTTTGACCCGAGCGTCTCCGCTGTATGCATCTGAGAGGTTGGGCTCCCTGTGGACGTCGAAGGGCTTCGAGAAGTGGGACACGATCGGAATCAGCACGGTGGGAGATCTCTGGACGAGGGGGGGATTCAAAACTTTTGAGACGCTGCAGGCGGAGTTTCAGCTGCAGGGCAGTGAGTACTTTCGGTACCTACAGGTCCGCCATGCGCTGGGCTCCGTCTTCCCGGATGTTGCATCCATTCCGGAGTCTTCCCCCCTGGAGGACAGAGTGCTAGATGGCCATGTCCCGGACAGCACGATCTCCCTCATATACAAAAAATTGGTTAACGATATATCGTGTCTGCTGACTAGTCTCCGCGAGGCTTGGGTTGCCGACGGGCTGGAGCTGGACGACGAGGATTGGATTTCCGCGGTGGCCTCTCCGAAAGAGGTGGCCATCCCGGCTCGCCTTCGTTTCGCCCAGCTCAAGATCCTTCACCGGGTCTACGTGACGGGGCCAAGGCTTTTACGTATGGGTTTTGCCGGTGATGGAATGTGTAAGCGTGGCTGTGGTGCGTTGGCGACTTTCATGCATATACTGTGGGAGTGCCCGAAGGTGGAGCGATTCTGGCGTGGTGTGCATGAGGTTCTACGAATGGTTACGCGTGTCGCGCTGCTGCCTGAAGCGAGGAGATGCTTGCTGAATGTCTGGGAACCAAATGACTACTCGGTCCCGCAGACGCGGTGGGTGACTCTGGGATACATGATAGCCAAGCGTGATATTGCTCAATTGTGGGGATCCCAGAGGCCCCCTGCGGTGTCGGCCTGGAAAGAGCATATGGATTGGTGTATGTTTCGTGAAAAGGTGGTGTATGTGGCGAGGGGTAAGCCTGGGGCGTGGATGAAATTCTGGGGCCCCTGGAACGCCTACCGCGGGGGTATTTGTGAGCCGCCGCTGCTACCGGCGGCCTCGCCGGCTCCGTCTCCCTAGATGGCGCCCCTCCCTTGGCCGTGGGCGCGCGGTCCCCCAGTCCCTGATCTACTCCCGTCCCCCTCTTCAGAATTTTGCTGCTGGTTTGGATCCCCCACTTATGGAGCACGTGTTGTCACTTTGGATCGAGGGTTGCCTTGCGGTTGTGGTTTGTTTATGTTGTTTTGCTTTAAGAAAATGGAACCGTACTGTGGGCATGGAGCTGTGAGGCCTGCACCATTGATTACTCCTGTCTTCCTCCTATGCACCGCTGAGAAATTTTTTTTTGCTGTGTGTATGTAATATGCTTTTGATGCTCTAGCGGCCGGCCGTGTGGTTGTAGGCCCATACCTGTAACTTCTATAAACTGCAATAAACGGTTTCAAAAAAAAAAAAAAAAAAAAAAAAAGTAACAGTTTATATTTTATCTCTGAAACAGTGTAACTTTACTCAGGGGATCAAGGACATGTCTTTGATTGGTTTGTTAAACCCTTTTAGGAGTTTTAGAGAAATTAGTGTGGCATACAAAGAATTGTGGCATTATTTGACAAATTCACATGAAATTTGGCAGACATTAAACATGTTTAGTCTTCAGTGGATATGGCAAATTTTGTGCAGACCGATCAAGAGGTGGTGGGGGCAAAAACATGTTTGTGTAGTGATGACATGACGTCATCCCAGCCTCTGACTGGGTACGAGGGAGGGTGGCATGTGAATCTATGAAAGATACCAATACTGGAGAACTGCAGTCACAGGTAACTTGTTTCTTCTCCAGCGCGTTACCTTTCATAGATTCACATTCTCTTATCAGAAGAGCAAGAATTGTTCAAGTTAGGCCATTACACTGTAAGCTGACATTAAAAAACAATATCACGGAAGATGGAACCAGAAGGAAAATGCTACTTACCCAGTATGCATCTGTTCTTGGCATATAGATCTGTGGAGACATATAGTATGCAAACATCACCATCTAGTGTTGGGTCCAGATGTTTGCACTTTGTTTTTCTTCAAAGAAGTCTTTCCAGTCACGAGGTAGGCGACTCCTCCTTTCGGTGATAGTGCGCATGGGCATCGACTCCGTTGTTAGATTGTTTTCCCGCAGAGGGTGATAATGGAGATAGTACAAGTAGTAAAAAAAGATGTCCATGAATGCATGTATCGAAGTAAGATGTTACTGCAACAGGTATAGATACCAGGGGAGGTGGGTGGGCGCATGCGACTCTACAGCTCTATATGCAAAGAACAGATGCATACTGGGTAAGTAGCATTTTCCGTTTGAGGCATACAAGCTGTAGATCATATGCTATGCATAGACCATATAGCAGTTATCCCCAAAGCAGTGGCTAACCTGTATCTGTTGAGGTGGTTTGAAATAGTGTACGTAAGATAGTGTACCTAAGACTGCCTGGCCAACTCTAGCTTTTTGTCTTGCTAACACATCTACACAATAGTGTTTTGTTAATGTGTGAGGTGTAGACCATGTTGCAGCTTTGCATGTGTCATCTAAGGGTATATTTCCTAAGAATGCCATAGAAGCCCCCAGTTTGCATGTAGAGTGTGCTCTGGGGAGAACTGTCACTGTTTGTTTTGCTTTTGCGTAGTATATTTGAATGCATTTGACTATTCACCTTGCAATTCCTGAGTTTGATATGGGATTGCCTTTGTGTGGTGGAGCAAAAGTGACAAAAAGTTGATTTGTGTTACGGAAAGGTTTTGTCCTTTCTATGTAATACAGCAATGCTCTCTTTACATCTAATGTGTGTAGAGTACGTTCTGCTACTGAATCTGGTTGAGGGAAGAACACAGATAACTCAACAGATTGATTGATTGACGTGAAAAGCAGCAATGACTTTAGGAAGGAATTTATGATTAGTCCGAAGAACCACTTTATTTTGGTGCATTTGTAAAAAAGGTTCTTCTATAGTTAATGCCTGAAGTTCACCCACTCTTTTGAGTGATGCGATAGCCACCAGGAAAGCACTTTTCAATATGAGAAATTGCAGTTCACATTTGTGCAATGGCTCAAAGGGTGGACCCATTAGTCTGGTGAGGACAATGTTGAAATCCCATATTGGAGCAGGTGGACATCTCGGAGGAATAACCCTTTAGAGTCCTTCCATAAACGCTTTAATGACAGGTTCTCTAAAGAGAGATAGACGTTGTTCATTTTGCAGGTATGCAGCTAGATGTAAACATATGGACGTGTATGCTAAATTAGATTGTTGGAGATGTAACAAGTAGCATAAAATATTTTGGACAGAAGCATCAAGCGGGTTGATGTGGATGTTATTACAATAAATCACAAACCGCTTCCACTTTGCTGCATAGCAAGCTCTTGTGGTAGGAAGTCTAGCTTCCATGAGAATATTCATACAGTCTGGTGGAAGATTAAGATAGCCAAACTTTAGGACTTCAGGTGCCAGATCGCCAGATTGAGTTGACTGGGGTCTGGATGCCTTATGGCTCTGTGTGAGGAGATTGGATGTAAGAGAGTTTTTGATGAGGAACAACCGAGATTTCCAATAGGGTTGTGATCCATGGTTGACGTGCCCATGTGGGAGCAAACAGGATTAGTGTCAGAGATGCTTGTTTGAGTTTCCGAACCACTAACGAAATTAGTGGGAGAGGAGGAAAAGCATAAGCAAGTATCCCTGACAAGTTCATATATAGTGCATTGCCATTGGACAATCGGTGTGAATACCTGGACGTGAAGTTTGGGCATTTTGAGTTTAGGTGCGTGGCGATGTCCGGAAAGCCCACATTTGAAAGAATGGGAGGAGAACATGAGGGTGTAGTTCCCATTCGTGGACTTGCTATGTCTAACGACTTAGCAGATCTACCATCTAATGGTCTACTCCTGGGAGGTGTTCTGCTAAGAGATAGATTTTTTGATGAATGGCCCACCTCCAGATGTGCTGGCCTAGGTGGGACAGTTGGAGGGAGTGTGTTCCCCCACGATTTTGTATGTAATACATAGCTGTCATGTTGTCGGTACAGACCAGGACAGCTTTGCCAGCCAGATGGGTTTAAAAGGCTTTGAGGGCTAGAAATATGTCCATGAGCTCTAAATGGTTGTTGTGGAGCACCTTGTGTTGGTGACTCCACAGGCCTTGTATTGTGTGTTGCTGTAGATGAGAACCCCAGCAAGTTAGTGACGCGTCCGCTGTACGGTCTGTGGAACCGGGCCTATGAAGGGCCGTCCTTTTTACAGATTTTGTGTGTTCCAACACTGCAGAGAACGAGGAGTACGGCCGCTTACCAACACTAGATCGGTTAATAGACCGTGGGACTGGTTCTAATGACTGGCTAAGCTTTCCTGAAGCGGACGCATGTGATGCCCGGCGTATGGGACGATCATGATGCAAGATGCCATCATCCCCAGCAGTTGTATGTAAGTTCGAGCTGGAAGAGATTGATTGGGTTGAAACTGGAGAACCAAAGCCTAAATGTTGCGAATTCTGGCTGCGTTGGGAAACGCCAGAGACTTTTGAGTATCTGAAGTGGCTCCTTGGTAGTTCCGAATATTGGCTGGTTGAAGGTGTGACTTTGGCACATTGACTGTGAACCCTAGTCGATACAGTAACTTGATGGTTATGGAAGTGTATTTGAGACACTGTTGGTACGTGCTGGCTTTGATGAGCCAATCGCCTAAGTATGGGAAGACATGGATGCTTTGTCTCCAGGGATGAGCAGCTACAACCGCCAGGCATTTTGTGAAGACTCTGGGGGCGGTGCATGTGTTTGAACCTCTACCTCTTCCCTTAATGTTATTTCCTCAGTAACCACCTCGGAAATAGTTCTTAGAGCCAGGGGGTTGGTTATTACCATTGTAGTTGGAGGTATTTTCTGAGGAAGAATTCTTTGACCCCGCTCGAAAGAAAGAGCGCCGAAAGAAACCACAGCCTTGTGGTGACTGAAGCGCCCCCATGGATTTGGCCACTTCAATGTCTTTCTTCATCTTTCCCAGTGAAGAGTCTACCACTGGGCTAAAATGGTGTTCTTTATCAAAAGGTGTGTTTATTATAGAGGTTTGAACCTTGGGTTTGAATCCAGAGGAACGTAGCAAGGCGTGCTTTCTTAAAAGGAAACTGGTATTCACTGATCTGGCAGCTGTGTCTGCAGCATCTAGGGAGCACCGGATTTGAATGTTGGAAATGAGTTGTCCTTGAAGGAAGCGGGCTCTGTACATACTATACCAAAGTGAGGTATAGTGTGCACAGAGTCCAAAGGAACACCAAAGGTAGGCAGAGGTAAAGTCAGATAGAACCTTACTCTCTATTTGTGGTAGTGTGGTCGAGCAGTAAGGCAGTATCAGAGGACAGTGTTAAGCATTTGTTGTACCCACTCAATCAGCAAATGATTTCACACACTTAAAGACCACTTCAAACCAATTGGTTTTGTATAGAAATATTCTTTTAGTTATTTTATTTTCTAGAACCAAGCAAGCCTGCCTGGCACAGATAAGTTGCTAAATACATTGCAGTCAATATACAATTTGAAATGCAATTGTAAATGTACTTTGAAATGGTTACAGTTTCAATTACTGGTAAAATGTGAAATGCTGTACATATACTTTGTATCGACTTTGCAATGAAAATTACAGGTAAGTTACTTTAATGTTATTTTTTAGATTACTTTTTCTACTCAGGTGATATGCCTAGATAACACAACAGGCAGGAAATTTCCTAGAGAATAGATAAGTAAAATCAGTTTTGCACAATTGTATTTTTTCGGGTTTCCATACAAATCAACTCCACACTTACAATATTTTAAAGGGAAAAACAGTCAATGGATTCCTATGGAGAGAAATGAAGTTAACTGTTACCAGGTAAGTAGTCAGTCTTTGGAGCTGAGCTTCTGGGGTTAGAACAATGGTTCCCCCAGGGTCAAGGATGCACTCTTGTTACACCCTCAGCGGCACTAGGGCGGCCGGGTGCAGAGTGCTGAGGCCCACTGTTATCCAATGGTGGATAGGGGGCCTCCGGTTGATGGCTGCTGGCAAGCAGGCCACTGGGCTGTGGGAGCAAAGCTCCTGGACTTTAGCTCAGGGCAAATGGAGAAACAAAGTAGCACCAAAGGTGCACCCTCAGTGGCACGAGGACGGCTGGGTGTAGGGTGCTCTTTCGTCATTGGGCGCCCTGTTGGTTTCAAAGGGGAACCTCTGGTTTGCAAAGGCATTGCAGGCTCGGGGACGAAGGTCTTCTGGGTGCGACCACCACTGCGAGAGGTAAGTTGGGAAGTTAGGGGTTGGTTAGGGACCGTTGGATTGGGCACACAAGGCTGTGGGGCCTCAGCTGCAGGGGTGCCTTTTGGAGTTTGATCTTCTTACCAGCTCCTGGTCGCGGTTAGGGGGGGGCCTTCTGGATTTAGGCAGCAGGCGTCGGCTGGACGCTTAAGGCAGGTCGCGGGAACTCGGGTCAGGATCGCCAGGGTGACCTCCTCGTGGTATTTGCCCACTCGAGCTTGGGTCGTGGATGGCGGGTGAGAGTGGGGCGGATTCGCGTTGGCCAGCCGGAGTCAGAGGTTGCAAGTGAACAAATTCGGTGTTCACGATACACTAAGTCTTTGTGCTTGAAGACAGGCAGGTCCTCCCAGGTTTTCGAGGTTGCTGTCTGCAGGACACACCGGAATTTCGCAGGAGCAGGATCGAGGTGGAGACAGGACGGAAGGGCTGGGGCCAAATCAGTGGGCGTCTTCCTCTGGTTACCTTCGGCATGCTGTTCGGTCCTTCTTTTCTTGTTGCAGGTTCTTGTCTGAGGGAGCACGGTTCAGGGGTGCCCCATAAATACGAGATTTATGGGCGTTACAGGTAGGTAAAAGGCAGGGACTAATGGGTCCCTTCCCTGGGGTGGGTACACCCCCTTTATGCCACCCTCCAGTGGGAGGGGAGCATGAGCCTGTCCATGGTTGGCTGAGTCCCCTCATCTTCTAGATGGCATGGACTGAGAGTTGTGTTTCACCTCACTTCACCCACCTGAGGGGTGGAGTTGGCCGAGGTGGGCACACCTCTCTTCCTCACTTGTTTTTCCTGCCGGTTCTCCCGCCCAAAGTGGGGGTCAGAACCAGTGGGGACCAGTTGCTAAGAGCAACAAGTGGCCTGGGGAAGCTCACAAAGGCAGCAAGCCTTTGAAGCTTCCCCTTCATGAACCCTGCCTATCCTGGTGGAGGAAGCTTAGCACCTCGTCAGAGGATGTGCATTGTTACAGGCCCCAGAGAGCAGCAGACTCTCGACCCAGGGGTCCAGAAACATGTCTGGTGGAGGCAGCTGAAAGCAGCCACTCAGCCTGGACACTAGAGGTCGGTTAGTTTTCAGAGAACATCTCTAAGATGCCCTCTGTGTGCATTTTTCATTAAATCACACACTGGTAGTAGTTTGGGTTTAATGTGCTGAGAAGTTTGATACCAAACTTCTCAGTTTTCAGTGTAGCCATTATGGTGCTGTGGAGTTCGTAATGACAACCTCCCAGCACCATATACTCTTAATGGCAGCACTGCACTTACAATGTTGAATAACGGACTTAGACACTGTAGTGGTACAGGGCTCATGCACCTGTACCCTCACCACTGGTATAGTGCACCCAGCTAGAGGGGTGACTGATCTATGCCAGGGCAGTGGATTGTAGGCACGGCACACAAGAGATGTGTGTCATGTCGACTCTTCACTTTGTTCTGCACCACAACACGCGGCCTGCAAAGGCAGTGTGTGAGTGTAAGGGTACAGGACCTCTAAGGGTGGCACAATAAGTGTTGCAGCCCTTAGAGTCCTTCTCTGGTCACAGTGCCATAGGTACCTGTGGTACCATTTACCAAGGGCTGACCTGTGGCCAGAGATGCCAATTGGGTTTAGGCTTCAATGCAGTTTTAGGGAAAGAACATAGGCCAGGGGTACCTGATTAGCAGGAGCCCAGGGCACACTCAGTCAAAGCACATCAGCAATTCAACAAAACGTGGGGGCAACCAAGCAGAAAGAGGGCACTTTCTCACAGATATCATCCACATGTCTGATCATACCCTTGAGCATTGGTAAGTGTGTGATGACTTTTGAGTAGTGCTAAGGGTCTCGAAAAGGACATCCTCTTCGAGGGAATCTTTGTGGCGCTGCACCCCATGGTAATTGGAAGCCATAACCACCAATTCAATGTAACCTACACTGTCATCTGGAAGAGAGGGTTTGGTAGGGTATAAGTCAGGATCATTGCCTGTGGGCGAGTTAATGTTGTAGTCGTCCCATGGGTCTGCAGGTATGGGCTGCCCATCGTCATCCCCATCCCCATTATCATCCCCATCATCCTGGTAGTCAAGTGTATGTGGTGAAGTAGACACAGGTATAGACTATGGAGAAGGAGGAGATGAGATAGGAAGAGGAGGAGGAGGGAAAGGGTCAGCTCCGACAGTTTTCTTCTTTAAAGGAATGTGATATTCCTCTTCAGCATCAGTCCTTCTCTTTAGTCACTGTGGTGGTTATATGCCCAGTTTTTGGATCAATGTACAACACTTTCTGTTTAGGGTCAAGTTTATTGAGCGGATCGTTGAAACTGTGTTTTTTTGGTGACTTTGGTGCCTGCGGTTGTTTCGCCGCCGAAGGTTTCCGTGCCGAAGGTTTAGGGGCTGGTGTTTTCGGATCCGAAGTGTGTTTCGGTGCCGATGGTTGAGGGTCGGAACCAGACTTAGATTTTGATCCAGAAGGCTTCGGCTAGGTTCCCATTTTGGATTGGGACTTTTTGGAGCCAGAAGGCTTTTTTGGTAGGCTTTGTTGCCGAGCCCGAAGGCGGGGCGTCGGAAGTGTTATCTCAAGGCCGACCGGGGCCTGAAGGCGCAGGTTGGTCCTGAGCCTTCTTTTTGGGTTGAGGTGGATGTCAGGGCAAGGGAATTTCTGTACTCACAGTACGTTGCCCCTGTGGGATGTCAATATCCTGGTCGGAGCCGTACCTGCTCTTCTTCGGCCCGATAGCGTCCTCGGCTTCTTCATCTGATTATGGTCCAAAGAGGTCCGGAATGGAGGCTCTGCATTGCTTTGCATGGCACGACGTCGAGCCAGACAGTCGCGAAGTGTCTTCTTGGAGGGGAGTGCTTTGCACGCGTCGCAATCCTGCTCTCTGTGCTCTGGCGACAAGCACAGGTTACACACTCTGTGAGAGTCAGTGAGCGGGTATTTTGTGTGGCACCAAGAGAAGAATTTAAAGGGAGTTTGTGCCATCGACCGCTATTCAAACTGACGCGGGTAGGCCCGACAGCCCATCACAAATTTTCCTGATCGAAAGAGTTTTCACCTGAAAATCCGACATGCGAAGAATCTTATACGCGATCAGAAACAATACAGTTGAAGTTGAGTATCTTGTGCACCGAGGGAAACCAAAGGAATGGTGTCGAACCGGAGTGCAGTGAGTAACATCCGAATCCGATGGCAGAAAAAAACTATCTGATGGAGTTGATGCCCATGCGCACTATCACTAAAAAGAGTAGACACCTACCTCGTGACTGGAAAGACTTCTTCGAAGAAAAACAAAGTGCAAGCATCCGGAAGCAACACTAGATGGCGATTTATGCAAAGCATATGATCTACAGCTCATATGCTTCGGACATAGGCTCACTTAGCTAAACAGATTACATGCATGCGCCATAGCTGAATCTTTAGAACTTTCCTCATCTAAGCAGTAATTTTTAACAAATGTGTGGTGGCTCTCCCATAGCTAATGTTTCTGATGTACTCATTGTGGACTCGGATGTCTTTATTGGATATATACCTTTGAAAAGACAAAGTAATGGCTGACGCTATCCACTGCGGTATCCCCTGCTTGGAATTAGGCTGTCTTTTCTGCGGACAACCAAAGGCCACAAACAACTGGTCAAACCTCCTGGGTGGTTTTGTTCGGTCAAGATAGAGCTTCAAACACAGCTGAATATCAAAAGGAATGAAGGATTTTGTAGGACAGACCTAAGAACTGCAGGTTTATTTAAATGGAATTCTGTTAGTACTTTTGGAATTTATTTTTTATTCAATTGCAGAAGTACTGTGCTTTAAAAAATTCAAACATTGTTCTTTTATGGCAAACACTTGGCTTTCACATACTCTTCTGGCAAATATTAAGGCCCACATCACCACCTTCAACATTACATATTAAATGTAAGCTCAATACATGAGTTTGAAGGACAGTCTCATCAGTCGTGCAAGGGAAGTATTTTGTTACCATGCTGATAATAGGCAGCATATAGGCGGGTGAAAAAAAGTGTCCTCTTTTTGCATGGTTACCCCCATTTTTTGCTAAAGTGCTGATGTACATTGACTGGGTGTACTCTGGGTTCCTGCCAAACAGGTACTGAGGGTCTATGTTGTTTACCTAAAAACTGCATTAAGACAACACCTAATTGTCACTCTTTGGCCACAGGTCAGTCCCTGGTAAATGGTACCACAGGTACCAAAGGAACTGTGGCCAGGGAAGACATCTGAGGGCTGCAGTACTTACTGTGCCACCCTTAGAGGCCCTGCGCCTTTGCAAACACACACTGCCATGCAGGCTGCGTGTTTTGGAGCAGAACAAAGTGAAGCGTCGACATGGCACACATCCCTGTTTGTCATGCCTACAACCCACTACCCTGGCATAGGTAGGCCACCCCTCTAGCTGGGTGCACTATACCACTGGTGAGGGTACAAGTGCAAGAGCCCTGTACCCCTATAGTGCCTAAGCCAATTCTTAGACATTGTAATTGCAGTAATGCCATAAAGAGTATATGGTGCTGTGAGTTTGTCATTACGAACTTCACAGTTGTGAGAAAGTGCCATCTTTCTTGCATGGTATGCCTCCACTTTTTGCTGAATTGCTGAATGTACTTTGACTGAGTATGCCCTGGACTCCTGCCAATCAGGTGCCCAGGGCCTATGTTCCTTCCCTAAAACTAAAACCCAAATTGGCAAACCCTGGCCACATGTCAGCCCCTGGTAAACGGTATCCTAGGTACCCAGGGCCTTGTGACCAGGGAAGGCCTCTAAGGGCTGCAGCACTTATTGTGCCACCCTTAGAGGCCCTGTATCCTAACACAAACACACTGCCCTTGAAGGCTGAGTGTCTGGGTACAGGACAAAACAGAGAGTCGACATGGCAAACATCCCTGTGTGCCATGCCCACAACATACACTGCCCTGGCATACATCAGCCACCCCTCTGGCTGGGTGCCCTATGCCAGTGGTGAGGGCACAGGAGCATGAGCCCTGTGCCGCTACAGTACCCTGGTCCATTCCTGGGCACTTTAAGTGCAGTGCTGTCATTTAAGAGTATATGGTGCTGGGAGCTCATCAAACACAAACTCCACAGCACATGATGGCTCCACTGAAGACTGAGAAGTTTGGTATCAAACTTTTCAGCACATTAAACCTGCACTGATGCCAGTGCAGGATTTAATGTACAATGCACGACAGAGGGCATCTTAGAGATGCCCCCTGAACCTAACCTACAATCCACGTCTGGTCTGAGGGGCTGCCTAAGCTGCCACACAGCAGACATTTTGCTGGACCCCTGGGTAGAGAGCCATCCGTTCTCCTGGGCCTGCAACAATGCACATCCTGGGCGAGGTCCTAAGTCTCCACCCTCTGGATGGGCAGGGGAAGCTTCAAAGGCATGCCGTCTTTGTGTGCTTCTCCAGGCCACTTGCTGTACTCAGCAACTGGCCCCGACCGGTTCTAAACACCCACTCTGGCAGGGAGACTGGCTGAAAACCCCAAGGAAGGGCAGGGGGTGTGCCAGCCTCTGCCAACCCCACCCCTCAGGTGGGGGAGGCGAGGTGAAACACATCCCCGGGCTCTCGCCATCTTGAAGATGGGGAGCCCTGCCCAATCAGGACTAGGCCACTGCCCCCCTCCCACAGGAGTGGCAGCATAGGGGGTGAACCCAGGACAGGGACCCAGTGGTCCCTGCCCTTTGCCGACCTGTAACACCCCTAAATTTAGTATTTAGGGGCACCCTGAACCTTCCTTCCTTAGATTCCAGATTCCAAAACAGCAAAGAAGATCAAGAAGAAAGAAGACCTGCCGTAAAGCTGCTAAGAGGAAGACACCAACTGCTTTGGCCCCTGCCCTACCAGCCTGTCGACCCTCGAACCTGCTGCTGCTAAATCCCAGCACCTCCTGTGGCCAGCAACCTCACAAACCCCAGAGGACCTGGCTACCTTGTGACTCTGAGCACCTGGGACTCCCACGAGCAGTGGCTGTGCTCAAAGCAAGTATCTAACCCCTGGCATCAGCCAGGAACCGCGAACCCTGCACACTCTGCACCCGCCAAGCCTGGCCTGTGCTGGAGTGGACAAAGACCCTGAGGACGTCCCCCCGGCGACGGTGACCCCAAATCCGGCACCCACGGACCCTCCTCGACGCTCCTGACGACGCCTGCAGCCTCAGAACCAGGGACCCCCCAACCGCGATCAACAGAGTGTAAGATTTCCTGACACCAAAAGGCACCCCTGCATCCGGTGCCCTGCGGACCCCTGTGCCCGACTCCTGGGTGCCTACCTATTCTCCAACTACCCAACTTACCTCTCGAAGTGGTGGGCACACCTGAAGAATCTTCATCCCCGAGCTTGCAGCCTTTGTTCGTCCTTGAGCTTTTCCATTGCAATCCATTGAGCGCCCGAAGGCTCAAAAGCACCCTGCACCCAGCCGCCCGAGTGCCTACTTCCCCATTTTCCCTGAGCAAGTGACCAGGAGCCCAGCTCCCACAGCCGCGTGGCCTGCTAGTCAGCAGCCACCAACCAATGGCCCCCTGCCTCCCATAGGATAACACTGGGCCTAACTCACTCTGCACCCGGCTGCCCCTGTGCCGCTGAGGGTGTAACAACTACTTACCTGACCCTGGGAGACCCCTGAGTCTATGCCCAGAACCTTAACTCTACCAGTCGAGTACTTACCCAAAAGCTGATAACTCACTTTTCTTCCATAGGGTAACACTGACTGGTTTCTCTTGAAATTTCTTCTAAGTGTGGAGTTTCTAAACTTTAAAATATTCACCTAAAATCAACCGAGTAACGAAAACGGAAATACTCATCTGCTTTACGAAAGATGCCAGTGTTGGATCTTGGTGCCCAGCACTGACCCTGAAAAGTACTTACGATCGTACTTACCACTAACTCAATTTTCTCCCATAGGAAACCATTGACTGTTTTTCTGTGAAATTTCTTCTGTCGATTTTTGCAAACTACAAATATTCTTTAAAAATCGTACCAACTGTGAAAACGTAATTACTTACCTGTTTTAGATAGATGTCCCAGTACTGAGCCTAGGAGCCCAGCACTGGATTACAATAGTAACGAGAACTATACGGGGGGTCGGCCTCAGCAACAAACCAGGAAAAGGAGTTTGTATCCGAAAGAGGTTGACGGGCGAGGGAGAGCTCATACATAAGAACATTTGATATACTGTATTCGCATACCGGAGTGTAAAGACACTTGGCGTCCTAATGTATAACTATTTAGCATGTTTACACTTTCTTTTCCAACACCGTAACGCTTCGATACAAACACAACAACTAGTTAAGAGCCTCCGCCATTGTATGTTCTCATTAACCGCATATATGACCAAATCCTGGCATGTTACATAAGCTTTTACCAATAAACAACGTGATAGTTAAGCGCTGCAGTAAATTGACATAACGGTCCTGAATACTGATCAACGAACAAGTAAACAACATTAGCCATTTGCTAACAGTCACAATACCATCATTAGTTAGAGCTCAGAATACGCGCTGAACATTACTACACATACTAAAGCCGATTAAGCGAACAGACCCTAACGATCACGTAAATAATGAAATGAACCGCTTTCAACTGAGGGCACATGAATACAACATTGAATTATCTTCCAGCTAAACCTACATGTGATACAACTGTAGAGACTATAAGAAAACAGAGATGGATTCTTTGCCTAAACGGTCTGTTAAAGGAATTTGCCTTGTTTTAAAGAATTGCCATTTTATAGTATCTTCTCTGTCTCTGCACATAGACAGCATGATCATTTGGAGAATACAGACCTGACATTCTCCTTCTATGTATGTTTGTCTTGTTTCTTCCTTTATATTCACAGGTACTATCTAACCTCAGCGGAATCAGGTTAATATACCTGCATTCACTAAAACCCTGACAATACACGGTCTAAATTCACAGAGACACCCACTTGACCCGTACGGGCAAAGACGAGGGCTGAAACATGTCGACCTTTTTACGGACATACTAGGTGCAGGAGATTCATAACAAGTCCCCCTACGCACGGAACTATTTTTAGAAAATCTTGAATCCAGACTCATTAAAACTCTTAATCTGGCTACACGAGTTTTTTAATCACCTTTTTTCCCCACTTGTAACTCACTGCACTAAAACCCCTCTATCACTGATCACTAATGCTCTAACCAGGGGTACACCTCCGGGTGGAGGAAGCATAAGAACTAACCCTATGATTATGCTGTCACGTTTTTAAGAGTCAGGCGGAGAATCAAGATATACCGCCACCCCAACCTCTGTACGTAAATGAGGGTTTTTTTATCGGTATATTATGCGAAAATTTAAAAACCCTGGTTACTCAGGACAAGTGATCCATTCCCACTTGATTTTTTGTTGTATGAAACATTGACAAAACCGCAAATCTACTAAAAGTGATTTACTCACCTTTTGTCTAGGAAATGTCTCCGTGTGATTTCTAGGCAAAGTAATCTAAAATGTAACTGAACGAGGGGGCGTGGCCAAGATGGCGACCGAGTAAGACGTGCCTGCTTGTCTCTCCGACCCCTAGCCTGGGCCCTGCCTACATAGCTGCATTTAGCGGATCCTCAGACGCAGTTTTGGACCCCGTTTGGGCCCAGGACTTGCTGCGACGCTGTTGCCCTGAAATTGGTGCAGTACCGGTGCCTGGCTCCAAAGATAGGCACCGCGTCAGGCCGGGCACGTTCCGCAGCCTACTTCGCGGCCGTGCGGAGAGGAGTGTGAGAGTGACCTTACTCCGGTAAAACACCCGCTGGAGGCCCCCCCCCCAAACCCTGGTACCTGAGACGGGGGGGGTTGAGACTGCGAGGATCCAGCGTCCGGGTACCGGAGGGAGCCTGGGAGCGATGGTGCGTGCTTCCGGCTGCAGCGGCGGGATGGACCTACAACCCACGAAGGTGAGCCCCTCAGCAGCGACAAGCCCCAAGGAGCATCTGTAGCACCGTGTCCTCTCCCCTCAGTGCCACAGCGCAATACGAGGACTGCTTGCACCGCGCCCGGACCTGGGAGCTCCCCGGAGGGGGCCTCATAGCGCCGGTCCCGCACCCGCGCCTGACTCCCTGGTTGCTGTACCTCCACGGGTGGAGGACATTCCCTTTGTCGCAAGGAGCGACGCCCCATGCACCACGCGGGTGAGAGGCCCTGCTGAGAGGAAGGCGCGTGGTTGGGAGAGCCGACACACACATAGCCCAGCACATCTCCCACTGCTGCCACACCAGAGGGAACTTGAGGTTAGAGGGCGATACTACAGAGGCACCCCTTGAGCACCCTAGGGAGAAGCTAAAGGTGGTGCATTGCAAGGCCGGGGCAGCACAGATTGTCCAAGCTGATAGGCCGGATTACCAGCCACTATTGCCAGCCCATCAAGACAACAGTCCCTGGGCCTGTAGAGCAGACCTGGTAACGGCGAACGGGAGATCTACTCGGAGGAGAGACTCATCGAATACTTAGGTGTGCGCCCCAATCAGACGCCCATTTGCTTCTTAACTGTCAGCGCAGGGAGGCAGCCGCCTCAAGATGGCCACCAACAAATCTAGAAAAGACAGATCAGTTAAGCACCTTCTGCTCAAGACCGGGGCAGGAGGTGCTGAGGCAATGCCAGCGCAGAGTGACACGTCGGCGAGATGTGGCTCAGATGACTCGGAGAGGACAGTCACACGTAGTGTCTGGGAATCTCTCTTTGCAGATCTCACGAGAGAATTCCACGCCATGAAAAAGGACTTTAATGCGGAGATTCGTGAGATGCGCAGATATATTGACTCGGTGGGGGGAGAGGGTCGACGAGCTGGAGAACTAAATGGCCGCCCGAGATGAGGTGGTGTCCCAGCTTCAACAAGAGGTCCTGGGCCTTCAGGACCAGCACCAAGATCTTCAAGCTCACGCAGAGGATCTTTAGAACTGTTCCGGCTGGAACAACATAAGGATCCGAGCGGTGCCTCAGGGAACGGAACCACAAGTTACTACTAGTGTAACAAGACATTATTAGTGATAGATTCCTTACCTTTGAATATCCCCAGGCGTCAGACTGGATCCGAAATGTTTTTCATCAGCAGTACCCCTGCGCGTCGGAAGGTGGCGTTGAGCAGCTCCGCGTACGTCACTGACTACTTAGGCGCCACTCATGCGCGTTGACGTCAGTTCTGTACACGACTTTCCTCGCCAGGAACGTAGAGCCATACAAGAAACTGACCACTGGTGCCATGAAACTAGGGCCTTGAAAGGGATGACCTTAACCCTAGAAATCAGTTCGCAGAACGAGGAGGATGGGTGGGGCGGTAAGGAATCTATCACTAACTAATGTCTCTCACAGATATATCGTTACACAAGTAGTAACATGTGCATCTGAAAGAGACACATTAGTGATAGATTCCTTACCTTAGAATAGATACCCCAGCAATACCAATCCCGGTGGTGGGACTGCGTACAAAGATCACACCAGAAAGTCACGGAGAACAGAACGGCCAAAGAAGCCGTATCTCCGGACTTGAATGTCAAGGCAATAATGCTTGGTAAACATGTGCAGCGAGGCCCAGATAGCCACCTGACAGACGTCCTGCAAGGGGACACCGCGTCCCAAGGCAGTAGTGGCTGCCGTTGCCCGGGTAGACTGGGCACGCAGCCCCACAGGAGGCTCTTTCTTAGCCAACGAGTAACATGCTTTGATGCACAGAACAACTCACCGAGAGATGGTCCGTTTGAGCACGGCCCTACCTTTTTTTGCGCCCACGTAGCCAACAAAAAGTTGGTTGTCCACCTGGAATTGCTGTGTGTGCTTCAGATAAAACGAGAGCGCACGTTTTGGGTCACGACGGTGGAGTGTCTCTTCCTCTTTTGAAGAATGCGGAGGCAGAAAGAAGGTAGGCAAAGTGATGGTCTGGCCAATGTGGAAGGGCCTGACAACCTTTGGCAACTAAGAAGGACGAGTCCGTAAAACCACCTTGTCCGGATGAACAGAGAGAAAAGGCGGTTTAGAAGACAGAGCCTGGAGCTCACTCACTCTCCTGGCAGAGGTGATAGCTACCAGGAAAGCCGTCTTTAGAGTGAGAAGACGTAAAGGACCCGGAGTCGAGGCCTTGGACGGAACCGGTGACGGCGTCGGGGAACGAGCTGGAGCACGCTTCGTCGAGGGAGACTTCGGAGACTTAGAAGGAGAAGGAGAAGGTGACAAGTCCTTGTTCCGACGTCAACGGGGCGAAGCCGACCTCGACTTCCTGGACTTCGAGGACCGACGCCGAGAAGAATGCTTCCTCTTCTTGTGGTGTTTCTTCGACCTCGAAGTCGATGACTCTGTAAGGATTTGATGATGATGATGTTTTAGAATGCAGGTCAGTCATCAGTGACATATGTGGGATCTGGAATGTTGGGGGATCAGAAGTTGGACTGTGCCTGCTGGGGATGCTGTTTAAACTCAACTTGGAGTTATTAAACTTGAACTTGGATCTACTTCATGAGATTATCGACTATCTTTACATTGGCGACGAGGATGGGAAGGGTACTAGAAGACGATAATCGACTCTCAACTGTGCAGGGAACAGTGTCTGCATCCTCACCCTGGAAAACGTTCATAACGAGCAAGAAAAGAAAAACAAGCTCAAGCGGAAGTGAAGTGAAGGAAAACGGAGGCAAATCAAAAGAAACGGAGGCAAGTGAAACCGTATGCTATTTTTGAGGCATTTTATTGACATTTAACAAGTCTTAGTGGCTATTTATTTACGAACTGAAACGGACTAGCGCGTGCTCGTAATATCTGTCAGCGCATGCATTGTTAGCGCGTGAGTGCCACCGTCTGGAATATCAGGGCAGCGCATGTTCTTAAGCGCGAGAGTATTCCAAGCATCAATGAGGATCAATGCATTCCAACTGAAGTCACAGAGCACAGCGCGAGGGTGATTGCTAGCACGAGATTGCTCAACACGTTCCAGGCAGCGCGAGGGTGATTGCTAGCACGAGATTGCTCAACACGTTCCCAGCATTCCAAGTGAAGTCATAGAGCACAGCGCAAGAGTGATTGCTAGCGCGAGAATTCTACTGAAATAGACAGAGCATTGTCAACACGTTCCCAGCACATCCTCTATGGCGCGCATAGTTAAATGATTGCCAGCAGCTTCGTGACAATTCATCGTACTGCATATTAAATTACAAATATTTTTTAAATAACTTTACTACGATTCCTGCATTGCTTCCTGCCTCCTAAATGCCAATAAATCCTTCCATAACTGAATATATAAGGCGCATATCGATTTACACAAAGTGACCAAAGGATCAAGAACAATTTAAAACACGTTTGCCATAAAATATTGATCATGGGTGATCAAACAATGGCCTCTCCTCCTCCTTTCTTATCATCTCCTGGTGACCCACCTGTACCCTGGAAGCAGTGGAAAAAACTTTTTGTGACGTATCTTTTAGCAATTGGTGGTGATCGCTACGGACCCCTCAGACGTCAAGCAATACTCCTACATCATTTGGGAATAGAAGGCAGACGAATATATGAGGACTTACCAGAAGTGTCATTGGGCATGGGCGATGGACAACCAAACAATCTCTATGATATGTCTATGCAAATGCTTGAAATTCAATTCACCCCTAAGACAAATCTAGTCTTGGAACGCCATAAATTCTTTTCTAGGGCACAAAAACATGATGAGGATATAGCATCGTATGTAGCTACTCTAAGAGGTTTATCCTTAACATGTCGGTTCGAGCAGTTGGCTGATTCTTTGATTAGAGATCAGATAGTCAGATGCACTAATTACAAGAGTGCAAAAATGTGTAAGACTAAAATGGATTATAAAAAAATTCAAGAAGTGGAATCACATATGGGTGATTTGTGTGACGAAGGTGGTGAATTGATCTCCACCGTAGAAGTTATTTCTATGGTGGATGGTCACGTATTTAAAGAAACATGCGTTATCAGTCAGAAACCTGGTGTAAGACCTGATGGGGTGAAATTAGAAAGTACTGGTAATTTGGAGAAACCTCATTGTCAAGTTTTCCTCGAAGGTGTTCCGGTGAGAGTGTTGGCAGATTCCGGAAGCCTATTCACCTTAATATCAAAGAAGGTATTTGAGTTAGCTTGGGATGTAAATTCGTTAACCAAACCTGATATTAAAGCTGTAGGGTATGCTGGGAAAAGGATCGAGATTTTGGGTATGAGATGGTTAACTATCGATTTCAAGGGAGAAAAGGTATATGGCAGAGTATACATTAGTGATTATGGCTCGAATTTATTGGGTTGGCGTCACCAGCGTGATCTGGGCATAATCATTAATCCTAATGCTCCTGAACCTGTGATGTTGTCAATTCAAGGGGAAGTGAAGGAGATTGATGTTGCGTTCAATGAAGATCTTATTGAAAAGTATTCAGATGTATTTTCTGAAAAATTGGGTCTATTGAAAGGTTTTTCACACAAAATAATATTAAAGAGCGGAGTGAAACCTGTGGTGCATAAGGTGAGAAATGTACCTAATGTCATGAAGGATCTCTTGAAAGTGGAGTTAGACAAATTGTTGGAACAGGGAATCATTGAACGCATCGAGGCTTCTGAGTGGTTGGCACCAATTGTTGTGGCACCCAAACCGGAAGGCAAAATTCGCTTATGCATTGATCTTCGCGATCTAAACAAAGCAATTTGGGTAGATAGACACCCGCTGCCCAATATATCGGAAATGATGACAATGAATGGTGGTGGTACGGTTTTCAGTGTCCTGGACATGTCGTCCGCTTATCACCAAGTGGATTTGCATGAGGAGTCCAGGCATTTGACTTCTTTTGTAACGCCCTTGGGGGCTTTTCGTTACAAAAGAATGCCTTTTGGATTGGCCTCGGCCTCTGCAGTGTTTCAGAGGATAATGGATAATATATTTGGAAATCTTAATCATGTGTTATGTTTCCAAGATGATATATTAATCATTGGTAAAAATAATTCTGAGCACGATGTATTGTTTGAAGAAGTAATGTCGAGGCTACGCAAACATGGGATGACAATAAAGAAAGAAAAATGTCAGATTAGGAAAAACGAAGTGCACTATCTTGGGCATACTATAAACAGTGAAGGAATAACTCCAAAGAGGAGTATTGTCAGTGCTATTGAAAAGGCAGGGAGACCATCTACCAAAGATGAATTGAAGTCGTTTTTGGGACTAGCAGAATACTGCGCTAAATTTGTAAAGGGATTCACAGAAATTGTAGAACCATTAAGGAAGTTGTTGAAGAAAGGAGTTGAGTATGTTTGGTCTAATGAGTGTGAACAAGCGTTCATTAGTATAAAAGATTGTATTAGTCATGCTCCAACACTTGGACATTTTGATGTTAGTGCAAGGACGTATGTGACAACTGATGCTAGCAAGGTTGGGATTGGAGCAGTACTATCACAAATTAAGGAAGGGGTTGAGAACATAATTGGATTTGCTTCTAGGAGATTGCAAGGAGTAGAGTGTAATTACTCAGTGATTGAAAGGGAGGCTCTGGCTTGTTGTTGGGGGATCAACAGGTTCAAGTTTTATGTCTGGGGTATTCCTTTCAGGTTGAGGACAGATCACAAGCCATTGACGTATATTTTTAAAGGAGGGAGAGGACTGGAAGGGAATGTAACACCACGTATATCAAGATGGTTGCTGTCAGTAATGGACTACAATTTTGAAATAGAGTTTGTGAAAGGAGTAAACAATGTGGTTGCCGATTTCTTATCAAGGGCCCCTGAAGATGGTGGAGATACTGAAATTGAGGAAATATCTATTGGAGAGTTGGCTGTAATGCCGGAGGAGTGGATGGCAGCTAGGAGTGTGGATAAGGGAATGGATGTCGTTGAGGAAAAGGTTGTGCATGGGTGGAACAATGAAGATGAAGTGAATTCTGGGTTAAAGGAATATTTCAGAATTAGGGAGGAATTAAGTATAGTTGATGGGAAATTAATGAGAAGGAATCAATTAATACCTCCTATGGGCATCAGGAGTAGGATTCTTAATATCGTCCATGAGGGTCATTTAGGACGTGGAATTATTAAGAGGAAAATAAGACAATCATATTGGTGGCCCGGTATGGATCGGGATGTGGAGGAAAAAGTAAAACATTGTTCGATCTGTGCCAATAGTGATAAATCGAAACAAGTCAAGGAACCTCCGTTGGAGATAGTAAATTTTCCGGAGAAACCTTGGGAGGAATTGGCCATAGATATTTTGGGACCTATAGTAAAATTGGGTTCAAGGAGCAGATTCATTATCATCCTGGTAGATATTCACAGCAAGTGGTTTGTTTTCAAAGATGTGGGAGAAGTAAAGAGTTCACATATCATTGAATTCTTAGAAGATGTTTTTGTTGAAGAGGGAGTGCCAAGGAGAATTGTATCGGATAATGGAGCGCAATTTATATCTAGGGAAATGAAGGAGTATCTATCGGGTATGGGAGTGCAACATGATAAGGTGGCACTTTTCAGACCTCAAGCTAATGGGGTTGTAGAGAGAGTAAACCGCTTGGTGATGAGTAACATTCAGTTGTCTCTTGCTAATCATCTTCCGTGGAAGAGGGAATTGAGAAGAATGATATGGACACATAGGACTAGTCCTCACTCAACAACGGGGGTTTCTCCTTTTGTCTCTTTGAAAGGGAGGAATCCTGGAGTGAAAGAATGTCCAATATGGTTGAACAAGGCAAGCAGTGTGAGAGTTGACAGAGCGGAAATTTTAAGGAATGTGTTAAGATCACAAGTGAAAAACATGGAATATTATAACAGAAGGAACAGTGTGAAACGTTGTTCCGTTAAACCAGGAGATTTGGTAGTTGTTAAGTTAAGAAGGTTTGTTCACAAGGGTCAGAGCAAGTACTCTGATCCTTGTAAAGTAAAGGAAGTCAAACGCAATGTGGTAATTTTGGAAAATGGGACCACAAGAAGTATGTGTGATGTGTGTAAAGTTTAGACCTAGTAGAATATTAAATATAAATTTAGAACTGATAGGATATAGGATATTAAGTTTAGACCTAGTAGAATATGTGATGTAAAGTTTAGATCTAGTAGAATATTTGATGTTTTGTAATAATTTATTGTTTGTATTGTTAAGGGGAAAGATATGTAAGGATTTGATGATGATGATGTTTTAGAATGCAGGTCAGTCATCAGTGACATATGTGGGATCTGGAATGTTGGGGGATCAGAAGTTGGACTGTGCCTGCTGGGGATGCTGTTTAAACTCAACTTGGAGTTATTAAACTTGAACTTGGATCTACTTCATGAGAATATCGACTATCTTTACAGACTCCCGCCTGGACTTCTCCTTTTTTCTCCCTCTCTTCTCCTCACCGATTTTCTTCATGAAGAGCTTAGTCTTCCTCTCCTTCAGCGCTTTAGAATTCATGCTCCTACAGCACCCGCATTCTTCCATGTCATGATCAGAAGAAAGACACCATAAGCAGTCCTGATGAGGATCAGTCATGGACATCAGGCCTCCGCATTCCCTACAGGGCTTAAAGCCAGACTTCCTCGTCGAAGACATACTGAATTTAACACAGTAACACAGCTAAACTACAAAGCAGCTAGAGAGCACTGGAAAAAAACCGTTGCGCGTCGACGGCGCGGAAAAAAGGGAACTGACGTCATCACGCCGACGTGGGCTTCCTATGGCTCCGATGACGACGTACGGAGTCGCGTGTGGGGCCGATGCATTGTGACGTCGCCCACGTCGACGTGGAGTGCTGGGAAAGAAAAGTTCAGTGGAATGCTGGCGCAGGGGATATTCACAAGGTGAGGAATCCACTGGCAGATGTATCCATCAGAAGCACAGTTATGGACTGGCTCAAAGGGAGCACACATCAGATAAGTCAAAACAAGATTAAAGTCCCATTGAGGCATTATGAAAGGCACGGGAGGAAACAAGGGGTTAACACCCAGGGACTTAAAAAAGGAAGGTTGATCTGGAAGCCTTAGAAAAGCAGAAATGGCCAAAAGATAACCCTCGTTAGTGCCCAGAGCAGAGCCCTGCTGGGCCAAAGGGAGAAGGAACAGAAGAGCCTCGGAAAGAGGGGCAGAAAGGGGATCCACAGCCTTCGCTGTGCACCCTGCCAAAAATGTGTTCCACCGGCAGGCGTATACCGTCTTAGTTGAGGGACGCCTGGCTGCTAGAATGACATCACAGACTTCGGGAGAAAGGTCGAAAGTGGTCAACTGTCACCGCTCAATCTCCACGCATGGAGGGGGAGGCTGGACAGGTTCGGGTAGAGGACCGTCCCCTGCTGCTGCGACAGAAGATCCTCCCGAAGAGGCAGTCGGATCGGGGGTTCAATCACCATGCTGAGTAGCTCGGGATACCAGTAACGCCGTGTCCAATCCGGAGCCACAAGGATGACTTGGGCCCGGTCGCGCCGTATCTTCTTTAGCACTCTAGGCAGAAGTGGTATAGGCGTACAACAGACCGTAGCTCCACTCGATACGAAAAGCTTCGCCGAGGGAGTGCCGCCTTGGAAATTCCAACGCGCAGAACTGATGACATTGCGCGTTCTCTTCTGTGGCGAATAGATCTAACCAAGGCTCTCCCCACTGCAGAAAGAGACCTAGTGCCACGTCTGAGTTCAGACACCATTCGTGATCCAACATGCACCGGCGGCTGAGTTCGTCCGCCCTGGCGTTCAGAGAACCTGCCAGGTGTTGAACCCCCAGAGTAATGCCTTGATGTTCCAGCCATGTCCAGAGGCGGAGAGCCTCCTGACAGAGTCCACAAACTCACTTTCCCCATTTGTTGCAGTACCACATGGCGGTGGTATTGTCCATGAACACCTGCACTACACTTCACCGGACAGAAGGAAGGAATGCCTTCAGTGCAAGTCGGTTCGCCCGAAGCTCCAGAAGGTTGATGTGGGGCTGGGACTCCGCCGGAGACCAGAGGCCTCTGATCTCCGCTTCTCCCATGTGGCCACCCCATCCCAGGAGGGACGCATCCGTCACTACTGTGTGCTCCGGTTGGGAAAGGGAGAGGGATCTTACATTGACCCCAATCGCGATTCGTGAGCCACCACTGCAATTGTCATGCAGTGCCATTCGAGATCTGGTCGTGATCTGACAGGTTGCCCTGATGCTGTGCCCACTGGAACTTCAGGTCCCACTGCAAAGCCCGCATATGCCATCTGGCATGTTGCACTAGCAGGATGCAGGAGCCATTAGGCCCAAGAGCCGGAGGGTCATCCTGACTGAAACCCGGGATAGAGGCTGAAAGATCGGAATCATAGGCTGAATATCCCAGACTCGCTGCTCGGGAGGATAAGCCCGAAACTGCGTCGAATCCAGAACCGCTCCGATGAAGGGGAGTTTCTGAGAGGGACTCGGGTGCGAATTCGGCACGTTGATGGAGAACCCCAGCAAATGCAGGAGGTCGGCCGTAGTCTGGAGGTGGGAGACGACTGCCTGGGGCGAGCCCGCCTTCAACAACCAGTCGTCAAGATAGGGGGGAAAACTGGAACCCCTGATCTGCGCAGATGAGCTGCGACCACCGCCATCACTTTCGTGAACACCCGAAAGGCACTGGTAAGGCCGAAGGGGACCACGGCAAGCTGAAAGTGCTCGTGGCCCACCGTGAACCGCAGGTAACGCCAGTGGGCCGGCAGGACGGGAATATGAAAATATGCGTCCTGCAAGTCCAAAGCTACCATCCAGTCTCCAGGGTCGAGGGCAGCCAAGACCTGAGCGAGAGTCAACATCTTGAAATTCTCCTTCCGGAGGAAGCGGTTGACATTCCGGAGGTCCAAAATGCGACGCAGGCCCCCTTTGTCCTTCTTGGGGACCAGAAAGTAGTGCGAATAACAACCACATCCTACTTCCGGACCAGGAACGGGCTCGATGGCCCTCTTGGCCAAGAGGGCAGTGACTTCCTGGTGGAGAAGCGCAAAACTGTCCCCCGACATGCGGTGGAACTGAGGTGGCATGGCTGGAGGGGCAGAATCGAAGGGGAGGGAGAAGCCCCTTCGGACAATTTGCAGCACCCACCGGTCCGAGGTAACGGAACGCCAGTGAGGAAGGTGATGGCGAATCCTGCAACCCACCGTGGGGTGTGCCCCAAAGCTCGGACTAGGAAGGCTTTGAGGCGGATGCTGCGGGGGCGGAGGTGGACTGACCCGCACGCCCTGTCCTGCCGCGGCCGGAACCACGTCCGCACAGAGGTTGGTTCTGCTCAGGCTTCTGGCTGAACGAACGTGTCGGGCGCCCCTTCCGTGGCCACAAAAGGAACGAAAAGCAGACGTGGCCTGGCGCGTGGTGGAGACACCTAAGGACTTGGGCGTAGCTCTGGAGTCCTTAAAACGCTCCAGCGCACTATCTGCCTTTTCACCAAACAGGCGAGTACCATCAAAGGGCATGTCCATAAGAGAACTTTGCACATCCCCTGAAAAACCAGTGGACCGCAACCATGCGTGGTGACGTAGGGCCACTGTTGTGGAAATCGCCCATCCCAGTGAGACCGCGGTGTCCAGTCCACACCAGAGGGTGAACTTTGCTGCATCTTTCCCCTGTACAACAGCTTGGAAAAGCACTGTCCGAGTCTCCTCCGGACACTGAAGCAGCACCTGCGCAACCATATCCTACACAGCGTGGGAATAGCGGCCCAAGAGGCCTGCGGTGTTCACCGACCGCAGCCCTAAGCAGATGAAAACAGTTTCTTGCCGAACTGTTCAATCTTCTTGGATTCCTTATCCGGCGGGGCAGTAGGGAATGCGCTTTGGAAAGTGTCAAAAAAGCAGGGTCACCCGGGGTCGGGTGATGGGGCCTGGCCACGTTTTGATCCACGGGAAGCCCCGTGGCTGGTTTAGAACAGGTGCCCATCAATATGCCAGTTAACGCCCCATTGAATGGAAGCAGGGGCTCCATAGAGCTTGCTGCCGGCTGAAGTACTTCAGTGAGGAGATTCGTTTTGAGGGACACCGTAGGCAGGTCGAGGTCAAGGGCCTCAGCTGCTCTACGGGGCCCAACAGTGTATGTGGCTCCCTCCGCCAAAGCCACAGCGGGAGGAGAAAGAAAACCAGGGTCAGATGAGAGGTCAAGTCCACCTGCATCCTCCAACTCCTCTGTCCATTCCTTTTCCGACCCGCGCTGTCGTGCAAGAGGGTCCTCAGACCCCTCCCAGTCCTCCCCTTCCTCCACTGCCCGTGGAACAGGCTGCGGCGGTGCGGGAGGGACAGGGGAATAGAAAGGGTTGAACGCAGTACTCCGGAGAGAGCTTTCCCCACTGGGCGAAGAGCTGATCCCACGCGATGGCAACGGGTTGGGAACTCTCCTCAGGGTCTACGTTCGGACTCAGGAGACCATTGCCAAAGAGCGCACGGCTGTCCTGCAATACTTGTCAGAAGATTTGAACACCGCAGAATGAAACACATCGGCTGAGGTGATATAATATGCAACCTTACTGGGATTCATTTTGATTTCTTTGGCTGGGCCCTGTGAGGGGTGGGGGCGATGGGGAGCTCCTGCTATCCATCTTATGCCTCTCCGCAGGGCAGGTTGCCCGGGACATTTGTGGACTTTGCAAGCAGTGTTTCCTGTTAGTTTTTTTGTTGTGGGTCTTTGAATTCTCTCCTCCTCCACCTAGTTCCGCGGGGCTGATGATACTCATTACTCCCACCTTCTTTTCGCTTTTACTCATCGGGGGGCACTCCAATGCAGCACACACAGGGACTCTCTTATGGTTTCTGACATTAAAGTTGTGTCCCTTAACGTAAAGGGGCTGAACAATCCTACCAAACAGTGAGCCGTCTTGCCTTCTCTCGAGAAGTCGGATGCTCATATCTGCCTGCTTCAAGAAACGCATTTACTATCCACTGAGACGCACAGACTGAGGTCCAGGGCGTTTCCTTATCAGATGTTCTCCTCTGATACCTCCAAGACGGCGGGGGTGGCGATTCTGGTCTCTGCTAAATTCCCGGGCCAAATAGGTAGCAAACAGGCCAAGATTAGGGGGGAGACTCCTGGCACACACTTTTACCCTGGACACCCACACATTCACGATTGCTACAGTGTACGTTCCCAATGGAGGGCAAGAAAGCTTTATTAGGGAAGTAATACATGAGGTCGCTGCTCTCCCAGACAAAACTGTGCTCCTAGGGGGGGAATTTAACTTGGCCTTTGATGGAGCAAAGGACCGATCGGGGCAGCAATGGGGGCTGGGGCCCTCTCTGGGGATGGGAAGTGGCTTCTGGCGGAGGCGGACTCACTGACATTTGGAGATTGCGTTGTCCAGGGAATACACCTCTTACTCACATCCTCACAAGACATACGCCAGAATTGACAATGTCCTCACCTCCGATTCCCTGACGCAACAGACACGGGACGTAGAGATCCTTCCCAGCCCCTTATTTGACTATTCGGAGGTGAGGATATCCCTGTCTTTACACCACCGGCGACCTACTCGCCAATTCTGGCGACTACGTGAGACCATGTTGCAGCGCCTCTCGGTAATACAACAAATCCAAAAGAGCATGACTGATTATTTAGACCTTAACGACCCCTGCCATTCATACGACGACTTTATGGGAAGCATTTAAAGCGGAGGTTCGGCGGGAGTTTCTCGGCATTGTGGCAGCCGATAAAGACAGGAGAGAGAAAACGGGAGCGTCTAATGGGGGAGGTGGCCGAGTTGAAGCGCATTCATCAGAGGACGGGGGCGCCCAGAGTCTGGAAATTACTTAAGGCAGCCAGAGCACAGCTGGCAGGACTGGATGTTGACCGGGCTGAGTACGCAGCCCTCCGTCTGAAACATGCATTCTATGTGGGAGGTGATAGATGCAGGCGCCTTCTCGCTAATCGACTCTGGGCGCAGCGACAAGCATCCAGAGTCACTGCGATACGAGACCAGCAAGGAAGGGACTGTGATACCAATCCTGAGATCGTAGATGCGTTTCGGCAATGCTATGAGACCCTATATGCGGCCCAATCCCTGCCCGAGAGTGGCCCAGCCTGCTATCTTCAGGGAGTCACGAGGGCTAAACTTTTACTAAACCAGGCTTGAGGCCCCCATCCGGATGGAGGAGGTCATCTCTGCAATCTCCCGTTTGAAACTCAATAAGTCGCCAGGCCCAGACGGGTTCTCCTCCATTTTTTATAAAAAGTTTTGCGCAGTGCTGGCCCTACTTCTGGTACGGGTTTTTAATTTCATCAGGTCTACCCCGGCTTCCTCTCTCCTGCCCTCCATGCTAGAAGCGTTGATAACGGTGATTCCTAAACCCGGTAAGGATAAGCGCTTTTGTGGTTCTCATATCCCTTTCTGAGGTGACTCGCCCCATTCTGTTGGCCTGGGACAAGACTGCGATTTCTAGAAGGCTTACAACGTTCCTGTCCCCGATCACGCCTAAGGCACAAAACCCTGACTTCACACCAGGTCTTGACTCCAGGGGGGGTTTCACCACTGGAATAAAGAGGCTTGCCGCTCCATAGGTCATTTATTTGATCTTTCGGGACCCCGCTCTTTTTCTGCCCTCTGTAGTGATCAAGGCATCCCCGAAATAGAGCGATATCACTACCTGCAGATCCGACACTTGGTTCTCCACAATGATGTGCGGGAGGGCTCGGAGAGACGCCTCTCTCCATTCGAGAAGTGGCTGCTAACATGACATAGTGACTCACGTTTGACGTCGGACTCATATAAATTTACCAGAGGCACTCCTGACACTGGGAAGACTCCCGGCCAACCACGATGGGAGGAGGAGTTGGGTAGAGCCCTGACGCAGAAAGAATGGACTGATATCTATTATAGGGCCCGCTGATCAGCACGTAACGTTGCCTCCATTGAGACTGCCACTAAAGTGGCCACTTATTGGTAACTAACCCCTGCAAGACACCATAGAGGTAACCCTTCCCGATGTCCGCAGTGCTGGCGAGCCTGTGGTTCACTGGGCACCCTTATCCATCTGCTGTGGGAGTGTCCTTCCCTGGGGGCATATTGGCAGCAGATCCTTGATGACGTTGACTCCCACTTTGACACCCAGATTCCTGGTCTATGTTCTTCTGGGCCTCCCTAACTCCATTACTTTTCCCCTTAAATCTCGGACGGGTAAAAAGATGGCATTTGCCCAAGGAGCGGCGGTCCAAAACGTTTTCACTCACTGGGGTACCAAGGTACCTGACTCACCCAGGGGCATCCTTTCACGATCTGTGGGCACCCTTTCTCACGTTATTGACATCAGAGTTCACAGAGCTTACCTCCCTAAATATCTGCGACTACTGAGACTTGCAGAACCCCCTAGACTGACTGCCCCCAACGCTTCCACTATCTAGCATACTCCATACAGTTTTTTCCCAGATTTTTCTTCATACTCATTTTATAGAGACGTGTTCTTTCCCGGGGAGGAGGGTGGGGAGGGTAGGGGGATGTTTCTTCTTTTTTACTTTGTCTTTGATTGGCCAAACATCGTAATACGATTGCCGGGTTGCACCTCGATGACCATACAGGACAATGGCTCGTACGTCATTTTCTCTGTGTTTGAAATCAATAAAAGAAATTTAAACAAAAAAAAAAAGTAACTGAACAGTAATTTCAAAACATTGACAACGTGCTTTTGCTAAGTCATACAGTCAACACTCGTAATGAACTGCCATCATGGGGCAATACGATGGGCAAATCTGAGAAGACAAGGCATTTAACTTTAACGATCTTCCGGAAGACCAGAAACAGGAAAGAAAACCCCATCTGTAAGAGGGAGAAAAATCAGCAGCAGCAGGGGGGGATCAGTGCGGAATGAACACGCAGATACTGTATCCACCCAAAAAAGCGTTACCGAAGGTAAGTAACTTTTTCTTCTGATGGATACATCCGCCTGTGGATTCCTCACTTTTTGAATTGAATCCCCAGGCAGTCCAGCTCCCGGAGGAGGGTGACCACCTACCTTTACCAAAAAATCCTGCATCACAGAATGAGCAAAATGACCGTCCCTCCTCACCTCTGAATTCAAGCAATAATGCTTCGTGAAAGTGTGGAGGGAGGCCCAAGTTGACACCTTACAGATGTTTGCTTGTGACCAGCTTTGCTCTTTATTCTTCCCACGTAACCAATGAAGAGCTGGTCATCCAGCCTCAAGTCCTTGGTCCTGTCCAAGTAAAAGCTGCCCGCCCTCCTGTGGTCCAGGCGGTGAAGTCTCTCCTCCTCCTTGGAAGGATGAGGGGGAGAATAGAAAGTAGGCATGGTGATAAACTGACCATAATGGAAAGGAGTAACCACCTTAGGCAGGAAAGCAGCTTTGGTTGCGAGAACCATCTTATATGCATAGATGGTGATAAAAATAGGCTTAGAACTAGGAGCCTGAAGCTCACTTACCCCCCTGGCAGAAGTAATAGCAATTAGAAAAACAGTTTTGAATGTAAGAAGTCTCAACACACAACTATGAAGAGGTTCAAATCAAGACCCCATCAAAAAAGTAAGAACCAAATTCAAGTCCCATTGAGGCATAATAAAAGGAGTGGGACGAAACCTATTAGAGAGACCCTTAATGAACCTCATAACAAAAGGGAAACTTAAACAATGAAGGCTGGTCTGGTAAACAAAGGAAGGCTGATAAGTGAAACCAGTCAATGTTACCCTATAGAAGAAAAGTGACTTATCAGCTTTTGGGTAAGTACTCGACTGGCAGAGTTAAGGGTCTGGGCACAGACTCAGGGGTCTCCCAGGATCAGGTAAGTACAGTTGTTACACCCTCAGCGGCACAGGGGCAGCCGGGTGCAGAGTGAGGTAGGCCCAATGTTATCCTATGGGAGGCAAGAGGCCCTTGGTTGGTGGCTGCTGGCTAGCAGGCCACACGGCTGTGGGATCTGGGCTCCTGGTCACTTGCTCAGGGCAAATGGGGAAGTAGATTGGAGTAGAGGTTGCACTGCCAGGGGTACTCGGGCGGCTGAGTGCAGGGTGCACTTTGAGAGGTAAGTTGGGTAGTTAGAGGATAGGTAGGTACCCAGGAGTTGGGCACAGGGGGCCGCAGGGCGCTGGGTGCAGGGGTGCCTTTAGGTGTCAGGAAATCTTACCCTCTGTTGATCGCGGTTGGGGGGTCCCTGCTTCTGAGGCTGCAGGCGTCGTCAGGAGCGTCGAGGTGGGTATTTGGGTGCTGGATTCGGGGGTCACAGTCGGTGGGGGGACGTCCTCGTGGTCTTTGTCCACTCACAGCACAGGCCAGGCTTGGCGGGTGCAGTGTGCAGGGTTTGCGGTTCCTGGCTGATGCCAGGGGTCAGTTACTTGCTTTTGAGCACTACCACTGCTCGTGGGAGTCCCAGATGCTTGGAGTCACAAGGTAGCCAGGTCCTTCGGGGTTTGTGAGGTTGCTGGCCACGGGAGATGCCGAGGTTTAGCAGGAGTAGGTTCGAGGGTCGACAGGCCGGTAGGGCTGGGGCCAAAGCAGTTGGTGTCTTCCTCTTGTTAGTAGCTGCACGGCAGGTCTTCTTGCTTCTTGATCTTCTTTGCTGTTTCGGAATCTGGATCTAAGAAAGGAAGGTTCAGGGTGCCCCTAATACTGAACTTAGGGGCATTACAAGTACACCCCCTATCCTGCCACTCTCCTGTGGGAAGGGGCAGTAGCCTAGTCCTGATTGGGCAGGGCTTCCCATCTGCAAGATGGCCAGAGCCCGGAGATGTGCTTCACCTCGCCTCCCCCACCTGAGGGGTTGGATTGGCAGAAGCTGGCACACCCCCTTTCCTTCCTTGGGGTTTCCGGCCAGTCTTCCCGCCAGAGTGGGGGTCAGAACCGGTAGGGGCCAGTTGCCGAGTACAGCAAGTGGCCTGGAGAAGCTCAAAAAGGCAGCATGCCTTTGAAGCTTCCACTGCCCATCCTGGGGGAGGAGACCTAACACCTCGCCCAGAATGTGCATTGTTGCAGGCCCAGGAGAGCGGATGGCTCTCTACCCAGGGGTCCAGCAACATGTCTGCTGTGTGGCAGCCTAGACATCCCCCTAGACAAGACGTGGATTGTAGGTTAGGTGCAGGGGGCATCTCTAAGATACCCTCAGTCGTGCATCTTACTGAGAAGTTTGATACCAAACTTTTCAGTCTTCAGTGTAGCCACCATTGTGCTGTGGAGTTCGTGTTGACGACCTCCCAGCACCATATACTCTTAATGGCAGCACTGCACTTAGTGTCAAGGAATGGACCTGGGTACTGTAGGGGCACAGGGCTCATGCACCTGTGCCCACACCACTGGCATAGGGCACCCAGCTAGAGGGGTGACTGAGGTATAACAGGGCAGTGTGTGTTGTGGGCATGGCAAACAGGGATGTGTGTGATGTCGACTCTTTGTTTTGTTCTGCACCAAGACACTCAGCCTGCATAGGCAGTGTGTGTGTGTCAGGGTACAGGGCCTCTAAGGGTAAGTGCTGCTGAATTTAGGGGCCTTCTCTGGTTACAAGGCCCTGGGTACCTAGGGTACCATTTACCAAGGGCTGAGATGTGACCAGAGATGCCAATTGGGTTTTGGCTGTTAGGCAGTTTTTAGGGAAGGAACACAGGCACAACAAGGAAAAGTGCATCAGTTATCAGGCAAAAAGTAGGGGGGGTTACTGCAACAGAAACCCACTTCCTTACACATGGGTGTCGGAGAGTCCCTCGGCATCGAAGAGAAAAGTGCGCACAGGAGACACCTGTGGCAAAGGAGGAGGAGAGACGTCATCCTTCCTATGGTGACGCCGGACCCAGGACACCGACTTAGACGACTTTTCCTTCGAAGAACGATGCTTGGACCCGTGTTGTGAGAAAGTGGCTCTGTATATAATGTTCCTTAATAGGTACAGGGTGTACAGAGTCCACAGTCCCCCAGGGTTTGACAGAGGTTAAAGTTAGATATAACCTTACTCTCTAAAGTGGTAGCTTGGTCGAGCAGTAAGGCAGTATCAGAGGACAGTGTAAAGCATTTGTTGCACACACTCAGCCAGCAAATGGTTTCACACACTCAATAACTGAACTCTAGGCCAATGGTTTTATATAAAAAAATATATGCTTGTTTTATTTTAGAACCAACACTTGGATTTAAAATATACTTTCTCAACAGGAGATGTTTCATATAAATACTTTTGCAATATGCAATAGACTTTAGTAAACAGTTACAAGTGGTTGCAGTAGGCAACTCTATTTTTAAACACAACAATACATTGAGCTCAATGGTAAATTCAAGTTATTTGCAACAGATTACTTTTGGAATTCCAGGACTGGATCCTAGCTTCAGTCCTGGGTCAGTTCTCAGAATCAAGTGATGAAAGTCGACTTAAGTACTGTAATGATTTTTAACTAATATTTAGCTATTTTAAAAGTTGACACTTAGAAAATATTTCAGAGAAAACAGTCAATGATTCCCTATGGAAGAAAATTCAGGTTACAGGTACAGTATGTTCTCGTTACTTTTGTAATCCAGTACGGGTGCCTAGACTCAGTACTGGGACCTTTATCCAAAACAGGTAAGTAATTACGTTTTCAGATATTATACGATTTTTGAAGAATATTTCAAGATTGCAGAAATCGACACTTAGAAGAAATCTCACAGAAAAACAGTCAATGGTTTCCTATGGAAGAAAATTGAGTTAAGGGTAAGTACAGTTGTAGGTATTTTTCAGAGTCAGTGCTGGGCACCAAGATCCAGCACTGGGAGCTCACCTAAGAGCAGGTGAGTAAATTCGTTTTTGTCACTCGGCTGATTTTTGGTGAATATTTGAAGATTTGAAAAGTCCACACTCAGAAGAAATTTCAGGAAAAAGCCAGTCAATGTTACCCTATGAGGAAAAGAGAGTTTGCGGTTTAAGGGTAAGTACTCGACTGGCAGAGTTGAGGTTCTGGGCACAGACTCAGGGGTCTCCCAGGGTCAGGTAGGTACAGTTGGTTCACCCTCAGCGGCTCTAGGGCGGCCAAGTGCAGAGAGAGTTAGGCCCAATGTTATCCTATGAGGGATAGGGGGGCCTTGTTTGGTGGCTGCTGACTGGCAAGCCACACAGCTGTGGGAGCTGGGCTCCTGGTCACTTACTCAGGGCAAGTGGGGAAGTAGGTAGGTGTAGAGTTTTCACTGCCAGGGCCACTCGGGCGGCTGGGTGCAGAGGGCTTTTGAGCCTTCGGGCGCTCAATGGATTTCAACGGGAAATCTCCGGTTTAGAAAAAGACTGCAAGCTCGGGGACGAGGACTCTTCAGGTGCCACCACCACTTCGAGAGGTAAGTTGGGTAATTGGAGTATAGGTAGGTACCCCGGGATTGGGCACAGGGGGCCGTGGGGCGCCGCGTGCAGGGGTGCCTTTAGCTGTCGGGAAATCTTACCCTCTGTTGATCGCGGTTGGGGGGGCACCTGGTTCTGAGGCTCCAGGCTTCTTCAGGAGTGTCGAGGGAGGTCCTTGGGTGCCGGACTCGGGGTCACAATCGCTGTGGGGTCATCCTCAGGGTCTTTGTTCACTCTGGCACTAGCCAGGCTCGGCTGGTGCAGAGTGTGCTGGATTCACGGTTCCGGGCTGCTGCCAGGGGTTAGAGATAGTTTTCAAGTAGAGCCTCTACTCATGGGAGTCCCAGGGGCTTAGAGCCAAAAGGTAGCCAGGTCAAAAGGTAGCCAGGTCCTCCGGGGTTGGTGAGGTTGCTAGCCACAAGAGATGCCGGGCTGGAGCAGGAGCAGGTTCGAGGGTCGACAGGCCGGTAGGGCTGGGGCCAAAGCAGTTTGTGTCTTCCTCTTTTCAGCAGCTGCAGGGCAGGTCTTCTTTCTTCTTGCTCTTCGTAGTTTGGAATCTGGAATCTGGGGAAGGGAGGTTCAGGGTGCCCCTAAATACTAGATTTAGGGGCGGTACAGGTAGGTGAAGGGCAGGGACCAATGGGTCCCCGTCCTGGGGTGGGTACACCCCCTATCCTGCATCTCTCCTGTGGGAGGGGGGCAGTAGCCTAGTCCTGATAGGGTAGGGCTCCCCATCTTCAAGATGGCGAGAGCCCGGAGATGTGCTTCACCTCGCCTCCCCCACCTGAGGGGTGGGGTTGGCAGGCTGGCACATCCCCTGTCCTTATTTGGGGTTTCCGGCCAAAGCTTCCCGCCAGAGTGGGGGGTTGCAGGGGCCTGGGGAAGGTCACAGAGGCGGCATGCCTTTGAAGCTTCCCCCTGACCATCCTGGGGGGAGGAGATTTAGCACCTCACCCAGGATGTGCATTGTTGCAGGACCAGGAGAGCAGGGGCTCTCCTACCCAGGGGTCCAGCAACATGTCTGCTGGGTGGCAGCCTAGGCAGCCTCAGAGCAGACGTAGATTTGTAGGTTAGGTTTGAGGGGGCACCTCCAAGATGCCCTCTGGGGTGCTGGGTACATTAAATCCCACACTGGCATCAGTGTGGGTTTAATGTGCTGAGAAGTTTGTTACCAAACTTCTCAGTCTTTAGTGTTGCCATTATGGTGCGGTGGAGCTCGTGTTTGACGAGCTCTCAGCACCATGTACTCTTAAATGGCAGCACTGCACTTACAGGGCTCAGGAATGGACCTGGGCACTGTAGGGGCACAGGGCTCCTGCTCCTGTGCCCACACCATTGGCATAAGGCACCCAGCTAGAGGGGTGACTGATGTATGCCATGGCAGTGTATGTGATGGGCATGGCACACAGGGATGTGTGCCATGTCGACTTTGTTTTTGTCTTGCACCCAAACACTCAGCCTGCAAAGGCAGTGCGTGTGTGTAAGGGTACAGGGCCTCCTCGAGTGGCACAAGGAGTGCTGCAGCTCTTAGAGGCCTTCCTTGGTCACAAAGCCCTGGGTACTTAGGGTACCATTTACCAGGGGCTGACTTGTGGCCAGGGTTTGCCAATTTGGGTTTGGTTTGTTTTAGGGAAGGAACATAGGCCCTGGGCACCTGATTGGCAGGAGTCTAGGGCACACTCAGCCCCTGGCCAACTTGCAGATCAGAGATTTTACAATTCGATCAATCAGGATCTTTCAGCGAGATTATGTACCCAGATCAATTCAATAGTTTCCTCTGTCCAAACACAAGGATGGATTAGTAAAAACGAGGCTGAATTTTTGGTGCACATGAAACCAAAGATCCTCTACTTTTACATCCTCCCTAAAATACACAAAGGGGTTTAAGTCACCCTCACCAGGCAGGCCCATTGTGTCAGGAATAGGTTCCCTGATTGAACCCTTGTCAAAAGTTCTGTGACCACTTTTGCAACTACTTGTCACTAAAACATCACCCCCTTTCTTAAGGATGCGAGGGATGTGTTAAATTTCATTGAGGAAACAAACAAAATGGATCAGATTGACCTCCTGGTGACCCTTGCCATAGAGGCCCTCTACACTAACATCTCACAATATGCCACCCTGGAAGTGATAGAGAACACTACTGTAGGAGGCTGGTTTTCCCCCACCCTGGTGAACTTTATCACTGAATTCACCACCTTGGCTCTAAAACAAAACTTTTTTCAATATGGAGAGAAATTATTCAATCAGACCCAGGGCACAACCATGGAAAGCACATACATGCCTAGTCTGGCATGTCTTTACATGCCCAATTACGAGAAGGAGAATACCCTGTTATGAAAACTATGCCTCTTCTGCTCACATTCTTGTATGGTGTCGCTATATGATGTTCTGGTCACCGATCACCTCCGAGGTGGGAGAGAGTGGGGTATGTTGTTGTGCTAATTATGGCCTGGAAATCATGAGCACATGATTGCTTTCCCGTATTTCAGTAATTTAGAGACCTTCGGTGCTTGAAGAGGTCTCATGTTATTAGCCTGCAATTTAGTGTGGCATCTGCCATCATCCGATGGGGCAAAAACTCTACCACTATTGGGTGAATTTCTATTCCTCTCTGGCTACGCAGATACTATTATGTCCTCCTGATCCCTGATATGTAAGATGTGGGTTGTCCACTAGTGTGTCACTTGCCTGTTTGTCCAAAACTCTTTTTAAGTGCCTTACGATTTTGCACTTTCACTACTAAGGGCTGATTTGGCGTTGCATGCATGCATTGTTGAAGTGTCCTGTAACATTTACATTTCGATTACGGGTATGACTCAATACCTGTACATTCACCTTTTTTCATTTCAGGTCGTTTTTTGTTAATACCAAAGTATAATATATCCACTTAGGATTATCTTTAAGTGAATGTGATGGGGTATTTTTGTACACACACACCTTAAGTAAACCTGATCCTTACTAGATTAGGTCTTCGGTCCTGAAGAATTTCCCAGATGAATAATGACTTTAATTGGCACATGTAGTGCTATATGCACTCATATGTATTGGGACCACATGACGATCTTGGACTACCATTGTTTTAATTAACTATGTGTTTAAATGTTCTCTATCTTGAATGTAATAAATCATGTTCTGTGTACTAGCATTTGACCTTGTGATTTCATTTTGTGTCTATTTAGCTTCAAATTAGGAGTGTTTAGCACACAGTTAAACAGCCTTGCCTGAAACAGAACATATGGGATGTGCATTTGAAAGTATGAGAGAGAGAAATGTGTGGAATGTCCTTCTCTGTCTCGGAGTATAGTGCTGAAGACAGTGGTGCGCGAATGTGCATTAGGTTATGCATTGTGAAATTAAGTTTTACCTATTAGCTTTAACGTGCCCTAACTCCATATTTGAATTCTGACTCGGTCTGGTTTGAGTTCTGCACACAAACAGGTTACTCACATTTATTTAGGTTATTCTCTCCTGAGAGATGGACACATCTGCTCAGTGCTGCATTTCCTGACTTGAGGAGTCTCTTCACCCCAGGATTGTCATTTAGGATCTCCCAGTCTTGTGTGGGCTAAGATGTAGATATTGCAGCTGGTGAGGTATTTTCTCTGATTATTGGTATAGATATAGAGTTATTTCTATATGTGTTTTTGTCTTGTGTGCTGAGTGAACAGCCTGTGAAGTATTTTTATTCATTGGCACTTGTTCATTGGCATTACCTGATGTATGCTGTAGATATATTTTATATGCTTCCTTTCTGTTTATACATGTCCTTTATATTTGAGTCTTTCATTTGTTAGTGTTTATATCTTGTATTTGATTAATTGCATTTGACAGTGCTTGTTTCTCGCATTGGACGTCCATTATTATTATGTGCTTAAGTTTCGCTCCCTTGCATTTCACTTGTGAATGTTTCATTGTTATCTGACTTGTAAGTGTTTATTATCTGCATGTGTTTTACCATAATTATCTGCTGGTGTTTTATATTATTTGCTTGCATATAAATATAGAAGTATATTTACATTTGCATGTTGTTTTCATTTGACATCTGGGAAAGCCTTTCTGCTAGAGTGTGTTGAACTAATAAAACCCCACGCTCTATTCTAAAAACGGTCTCTTGATGTGCCTCCTTTAGTGAGAGTGGGGCCCCCTTCCAAGTGTTTTCTTGCTTTACCGAATGAGTCTGCTAGTTAGTGCTGAATTTCTTTTATTTGGGAGTGTAAAGCAAGAAACATGTTGACAGTTTTATACAGCTATGAGCAGTATCAGACCAATATTTCCACATTCAGCCACCCACTGCTTTAAGCTATAACAAGAGGACCCATATATTAAATTTGTCAGGATACCTCTTGGTTACTTTTAAATCACACCACACTAATCTACACCTATTTACACTCAGAACACCGCCACTTATACTTCACAAACAGCATCTAAATCAAAAGATCTCTGGCAAAGAGTGCCTTTGAGGGGCCCGTTAGGCATTACAGCTCCGGCACAATGAGGAGCTGCCCTATAATGAAGCATGACACCCATTTGAGTGAGTGAGGGCAATTTCTTCAGAGCGATCAGATCCACCGATCTGGTTTCTCAGTTCATCACTGACCTTATCTCTGTTGCAATTTTAACTTCTCTTGACTGCATACTTGAATGCATAATGGGAGTGAGGGTTTTGTCAGAATCAGATCATATGGAAACTGGGTGCGCTGCAGGGGAGTCAAAGAGTAACCTCGGCTAAGGCCATACACTTGAGTCGGCAGGGGCTCAACCTCCGGCACAAGGGGCATCGATTCGGGGTCAATAAAGAAAGGATTGGCACAGGTCTTGGAGCTGGATTGGAAATCTGCATCAGTCAGTATGGAACCAGAGATGGGCTCAGAAGGCACCGAAGGCGGACTCCCCTCATGGCATTAACTCTACTGTAAGACCCTATGGATCTTTGGGGCCGAATGGCGCACCAAAGGGAGTAGGATGAGGGCCAAAAATACACATCAGGGCCTCCTTTAAAGAACAATTGTTACTTACCTGTAAACAGGTGGTTCTCCAGTATTGTTGTCTTTCATAGATTCACATGCTTGAATATTCTCCGTCGTCGGAGTGGGAGTCCCACGGTAAATAATATAGCAATATATACAGCCATAATATATATATATATATATATATATATATATATACATATACATAAGTAATCATATAAAAACAGAGATATAAGTAAGTGATAACATCAAGAATGTCCCTATATGAAATCTCCATAGAGATACATGGAAAGAGAAAAAAGACATTCGCAGTCTATCTCTGTCATTATGTTAGTCCAAACTACGGCCAATCAGGCGCCAGCTCCTCTCTAGAACCTTCTCCTCAGAGCTCCTCACCTCAGATTTTCATAGCACCAAAGTGACTTTTAGAGTGTATGAGGAGAAGAGAGCCTCTGAAGGGAGGAGGGAGGGTCGCATGTGAATCTATGAAAGACACCAATACTGGAGAACCACCTGTTTACAGGTAAGTAACAATTGTTCTTCGCCAGTATTGGGGTGTCTTTCATAGATTCACATGCTTGAATATAGAATAGCTAGCAGTAACAATCATCATTGTTTCCATGATCACACAGCTTCGAAATTGTAATGACAATCAATCTTCTTATGCATATGACAGTACTGAATAACTGTAACAGTATAAATGCATCATTATGTCAATTATAAATGGAAACAATATGGAGGAGGGAAGGAAGAGGCTCATCTTATTTAAAAAGATTGCGAAGCACTGCCTGCCCAACTGCAGCATACTCCTCGTTTAAAGTTGTCAAGCAATAGTGTCTTGTAAACGTGTGTCTGCTCGACCACGTAGCTGCTCTGCAGATCTGATGCAAAGGCACTCCAGCAAATAAAGCAGTTGAGGAAGACATTGCTCTGGTGGAGTGAGCCCTCACTGGTGACTGCAATGGCTTGTTTGCCTTTTTATGGCAGAAGACGATGGCTGCTGAAACTCAACATGCAATAGTTGGTTTCGTCACTGGACGACCCTTGTGAAAGCGTCCAAACGCTATGAATAGTTGATCAGTCTTTCGTAAAGCAGCCGTTCTGCTGATGTAGAATGTTAAACATCGTTTCACATCCAGGGAATGTAATCTCTGCTCCGCAGGAGTTTGCGGATTAGCAAAGAAAGTTCTTAAAATCACTGGTTCATTAATATGAAAGTCTGAAGGCACCTTCGGCAAGAAAGTTGGATTTGTACGCAATACTACAGAATCTGGTTTGAACTGTAGGAAAAAGGTGGATTTATTGTAAATGCATGAATGTCACGGACGCGACGTGAAGACGTTAGCGCCCGAAGAAGAGCCACCTTCCATGTTAGATACTTCAACTCGACCTTGTGAATCGGTTCGTTCGGTGGTCTCATTAGTTGAGCCAATACGATGTTCAGATGCCACAATGGAGGAGGGCGTCTAACAGGAGGAAATTTGCAAAATAACCCCTAGAAGAATTGATGGATAATCCTTGAAGAACAAAGGGAAGTTGAACCATCCTGACGGAAACGGGAAATTGCCGCCAGAAAAAACCCCTAAAGGTTGCATGAGAGAATCCGGAGTTAGCTAAATGCAAGAAAAAAAACGGTAACAATTGTTCTGGTGTGGAGTGAAAACGGGTGCACCCCATTAGATGCACACCAGTGGAGAACCTTTTCCACTTTAATTTGTACGTTTTCACCGTAGAAGGAGCCCTCGCCTGAGCCAAAATGTCTCTACAGTCCTGTGGAATGACTAAATGGGCACATTCACAGTGCTCAGGTTCCAAGCTGATAAGCTCAGTGAGGAGGGATTCGGATGACAATTTTTTTTTTTTTCCTCTTGTCCATCGTGAGAGATCTGCACGAGGATGTAGAAGGATTGGTTCGCATTGAGACAGTAGGAGTAGTTCTGAGAACCATGCCTGCCGAGGCCAACGGGGGGCTATAGAAGTAGATGGCAAGGTTGCCTCCGCATCTTCCACAGAAACTCGAGGTATGAGTGGGATTGGGGGAAGAACAAACGTAGTCAAACAGATTGTACCAGTTCATCAAAAAGGCATTGCCCAGAGATCCTTTGTGGGGATGCCAGCTTGCGTAATCTCGGCATTTCCGGTTCTCTAGTGTGGCAAAGAGATCGAGCTGTGGGCGACCCCATTGTTGAAATATCCTCTCTAGAGTTGGTTGATGCAACTCCCATTCGTGGGTCGATGAGGAGGACCTGCTCAGGGAATCCGCCAGGATATTGGATACCCCCGGTCGATGAAATGTTGCAATCGTGATGCGATGGTTGACAGACCAATCCCAAATCGACTGAGCTAGTCGAGACGGTTTCTGAGATTTTGTTCCGCCCTGCTTGTTTATATAGTGCATGCAGGTTGTATTGTCTGTCTGTATCAGGACTGATTCTCCTTGGATTAAAGGATGAAAAGCTTTGAGAGCCAGAAATATATAGCCATGAGTTCCAACCTGTTGACGTGGCAGGTTTTTTTTTTTTTTTTTTGACATATTGACCATTTTCCTTTTATTGATAAATCCTCCAAATGAGCACCCCATCCTTCCAGAGAGGCGTCTGTTATTGTCATGTCTGGTATCATTGTCAGAAAAGAAATGCCTTCCGTTAGATTGAACGGTTGTGTCCACCACTTTAGCGCCAACCTCATCCGATCTGTGACGTTTACAACATCGTTTAAAGAACCTGTAACCTGGCGTTATTGGACATCCAGTTCTCCTTGGATGGGGCGTGTCTGTAATCTGTAATGAGGGATCAATGCAATGCATGATGACGCCATTTTCAGAAATGACTTCAATATTCTTACAGAAACGGATCTTTTTGATCTGATAAGGGTTACCAGTCGGAGAATTTTTTGAAGACGGTCTTGGGAGAGAAGTGCCCTTGCTGACACTGTGTCTAAAGTTGCTCCCAGAAAATCCGTGCGATGAGAAGGCTGTAGATGGGACTTTGTGGTATTTATGGAGAGCCCTAAGGCGCGAAAACACCTCCTGGCAAAGATGTGTGTGTTGTAGAAGTTGAACTTTCGATTGTGATTTTAGGAGATAGTCGTCCAGATATAGAAAGATCTGAACACCCTGGAAACGTAGGACGCTACCACAGGGGCTAGCACCCTTGTAAACACTCGAGGGGCCGAGCGTAGTCCGAATGGTAATACTTTGAACTGGAAAATCCTCTCGACCCACTCGAAAACGAAGAAATTTCCGATGTTGTCGTAGTATGGAGATATGCAAATATGCATCTTGGAGGTCGATTGTTTCCATGAAATCTCCTTGTGAAAATAATCGCAAGATCTCTACAAGCGTTCGCCTATGAAAAAATTGTTTCTTTAGATACCTGCTGGGGGGCTTCCATTCCCCCTTCCTTTTGGTGATAAGGAAGAATCGGGAATAAATCCTTTCCCTCTTTTGAGATCTTGGTACTACTCCTATGGCTCCCTTGTGTTATAGAAGTTGAACTTGTTGTAACAGTTCTTTGATATGAGCCGGTGGTAGTCCGGTAGGTGGTGTGGGTGGAGGGAATTCGATGAACTCCAAAGTGTGACCTCTTTCTATAATTTCCAAAACCCACCGGTTCCTTGTATGGAGGACCATTGAAAATAGTACCGATAGATTCGACCTCCAATATTCTGGGACTGATACAAGTCATGTCTCTTAGGAGTGGAACCCTTGTAAGAGGATTTTCCTCTGTAAGTCATGGAAGACTGCTGTCGAGAAGTTTGCTGTTGGTTAGAGGAATATCGGTTTGAACCCTGGTTATAAGGTCGATATTGATTGTTTCCTCTTCGAAAATTAAAGGAGGTGCCGCGTCCGCGTGCACCCCGAAAGGGCTGTTTTCGAAATTGCAATGTGCCCAGAGAGCGAGCAGTGTCTGTATCTTTCTTTATCGATTGGAGAGCTTCATCCACATGATCTCCGAGTAAAGCCTCTTCGTCATATGCCATGGTCTTTGACGGTTCCGGCAGTTGCTCAACTAGTGTTGACATATCCGCCCATACTTGACGGTCCTAACGACCCAGGACGGCTAGAGCATTAGCCGCTCTCACCATGGTGGAAGCCATCGAAGAGAATTTTCACCCTATGGCATCCAAACGACATCCACCACGATCAGGTGGTGCAGTGATCGTAGATGCAGGGTTTCTAGCCCGGCGTTGCGCTGCCTGTGTGACTACAGAATCTGGCTTCACTTGACCAGTGAGGCACGCTGGTGCTCCTAATGGTGATTTGTACTTTTTCTCCAATCTAGGCACCCGTGCTGGAAGACTATTTTAGGCCTTCATAATCTTTTTGCCTTCCTCCCAAATAAATTCGATTATAGGGATTGTATGTGTTTGTTTAACAGGCTGATCTTTGAAATCGTACAGGAAATAATCCTTCGTTAATTTGAACCTTTGTGCTGTCCTATCCCTTAACTGGTGGAACTTGCATATCAACAGGTGGTGAGTCACCAGGTAGCACCGGAGAGGGAGATGGTGTTTAGGCATGATAGTTATCCCACTCCGCCATACCATCATCATCATCATCAGCATCGCCACCATCATCGAGACTCTCACCATCCTCCCTGTCCTGAGGAATTTCTTCTTCTTCTTCAGTATCATGAGGAGGTACTGTCCGAGTTGAAGAATGTCTCAGCGGTACTGTAGGTATTACCACAGACAGTATTGGAGCCGGTACCGGTTCCGATATAGTTGTTGGCACCACTGGAATAAGCGGAACCACAGACACTTGTGGTGATAAAGGAAAAAAAAAACGCCGATTATAGTCGTCCAACATGAGTTGCAGATTAGTTATCAGTGACAATGGTAGCGTCGCAGTTTGTCTTCCCTAGGAATTTCTTCCTGATAAAATTGTTCCTCATCATCACTATTATCTTCCTGGCATCTTATTACTAAATCTAAGGGACTGTGTGCCGTCCCAACCGATTCAGCTAAACCTTCTTCTGAATCTTGATCTGAGTCAGTGGTAAAACAATGGTGAAGGAAGGCGGGAATCCTCCACCGATATAACCTCACCTGACATATCTTGTCAAGTACTTGGTGGTAATGGTAATAAAGGAACAGCAGCAAAGGACGAAGTAGTCGCTGTATATGTGGAAGAGATTTGGATTTTTAATGACCTCTGTGCAGAAGTCGTCTTTTTTAAACCCTTTTTTTTTTTTTTCACCGATGAGACTGCAGTCGACGGGCTCTGAGGCATTGAAGGCTATTGAAGACATCTTCGTAGACGGAATCGTCGACGGAACCATCGTCGACGGAACCACCATCGAAAGAATCATTGCCGACAGAACCATCGTCGACGGAGCCATCGTCGACGGAGCCATCGTCGACGGAGCCATCGTCGACGGAGCCATCGTCGACGGAGCCATCGTCGACGGAGCCATCGTCGACGGAGCCATCGTCGACGGAGCCATCGTCGACGGCGTCGGAAACCTCGTCGACGATGAAGCCAGTTTTTTATTTATTTTTTTAAACTGGAAAGTTGAAAACCTCACTAGCCTGAGAACTATGTCTCGTGGGCGACACAGCAGTATTCAATGAAGAAGAAGTGGCAGATGTCATAGTCAGAGACATTTTCTTCTTTTTAAGGAAAGGAGCAGGTAACTCCTGTACACTACTGCGTTTTGAGGCTGTGAGGGAACGGCCAGAAGTAAAGTTTTCTACCTCAGAAAATTACTTCATCTTATCCTTAAGTCTCTGGAGCCACAACAAGAGACGGCCTTCCCTGTCTTTCACAGTTTTTTGTAGAAAATTCTACAGAATTTACATTCACCCACTTCATGGTTAGGGTAAAGACAGTAAATACACTTACTGTGTGGATCTTCTGAGAATAACGTAGCTTTCCACAAAAGAACAAGGTTTAAACAAAGACTTGAAGTCATCCTGAAGAGAAAAAACTGAGCAGAGCTCAGGGAGACTCCCTTTCACACGACGTGCGGTAGAAAATCTGAGGTGAGGAGCTCTGAGGAGAAGGTTCTAGAGAAGAGCTGGCGCCTGATTGGCCGTAGTTTGGACTAACATAATGACAGAGATAGACTGCGAATGTCTTTTTTCTCTTTCCATGTATCTCTATGGAGATTTCATATAGGGACATTCTTGATGTTATCACTTACTTATATCTCTGTTTTTATATGATTACTTATGTATATGTATAGTTATATATATATATATATATATTATGGCTGTATATATTGCTATATTATTTACCGTGGGACTCCCACTCCGACGACGGGGAATATTCAAGCATGTGAATCTATGAAAGACACCCCAATACTGGAGAAGCTTTGAACCGCTGTGGTGTTGGCGATGGCCTGGGAGATCTGGTTCAGTATTTCAAAATACTGGGTGGTAGGACGCACATTCGTCCTTCTGAGGTTTATGCTTGGGGAGTATTAGAATTGTAGCTACTTTCAGTTGCTGGGGAAGGCCCCTGCACTCGGAGGCTCATACATTAGTAGCTGGTCTGGCGATAGCTAAAGGAAAGCCGTTGGGACCCACTGTCTTGCCTGAATGCATGTCAAATATTGCTTTCGCTATCTCCTCCACCTACAAGGGTTTGTCTAACATTGTCCTGTTGTGGTCCTAAAGGGTTGGAAAAGGTATGTTATCAGCAGATTGGCTAGCTCTCGTTCAGGGATGACTCTCTTTGCATATAGTTATTGGTAGCATAGGCCAACTGTTTGATTAAATCCTCCACTTCATGAATTTTTTAGGTTGCCCCCTAGTATTAGACAGTAAACTATCCAGTTGGCAACCTCTAGCACCAGCCAATATAACAATTTCTCAGGCTTGTTCCCAGCATTATAGACACAGCTCTGAGATGCCATCCAAATCTGTCTGGATTCGTCTTGTTACAACTGTTTAAGGTGGTCCTATCTACATCCAAATGATGCTGAAAGCCATTGTCATTCTGTCTCTGAAGCTGCCTCACCAATTTGAGAATTTTGACTTTGATGTCGACAATTCTTTCTGCCTTCACCAGGTGTTTGGCTTTAAAGAATCCCTCTCTCTATTTGGAATTGTTGCCTTTCCCGGAGTACACACTGGGATGACACAGATCTTTTTGTAATTTTTTTGTATCTGGAGGTCTCCCTGTCCATGAGCCACCAAGTGGAAAGGTGTCAAACGGCTTGCAGTCCTTCCCATGGCTGTCCCATGTCACCTGCAGGGGAACATGGTCTGAGTTTGCCACTGGTGTCACCTCTCCAAGGTCTGTGGCAGGCATAAACAAGTAGTCTATTGTCTATTTTGATGAAAGGGCTACTGAGAGGTGAAAGCAAGACATTTCTTTTTAAATACATATGACCTAACTTCAGCCTAGACACATATTTGACTTATGTCATATATCCAACCAGGATATACATAATAAAACTACTCAAGTTAAGTGACTCATTCACCCAATTTTTAGCTGACCCTGAAGGAGAAATACCTTATTTGCTACCAGCTACCATGAATGCTTGTCATTCAATCACAGAGGCGTATAATCCAACAGTCTGTACAATAATGTGAAATAAGTGAGGTAGAAAATGTAATCTATGGATGATTCCTAATTGATGAAAAAACTAAGAAAAGAGGGCATGCATCAAGGATTCACATGACATTACTGGTCTTGAATACTAGTATTATCTTTTGAACTGATCTATGCTGTGAAACTATAGTCACACATGTGGCCTACCTTGTCTTCACATGCCTCATCTAGGATCTCCAGGGCTTCAGATGAGACACCTTTACTTTTATCATACAGCTGTGTCACCAGTAACTCAATACCCCAGTTACTGAAAAACTCAACATTGGCCCTCAGCAATACTCTCAGGTGTTTTGTTGCATACAGTCTACAGCTCTGAAATGAAGAAAACAGTCAGTCAGTATAGCCTCCACCTACCTTAAGGCACCCTTCAAAACATAGTGGATTGTCAACATTAGTATTCATGTATCTGTGTAAGAAGCGCAAAGAACGAGTTACTTACCTTTGGTAACGATGTATCTGATAGAGACGTCTAGCCGCAGATTCCTTAACTTAGAATATCCCCAGGCGTCAGACTGGATCCGGAAAACTTTTCCTGCAGCAGCACCTCTGCGTGCCGGGGGTGGCACCGTTCAGCTCCGCCCTGACGTCCACGGACATGACATCAGTGGAGCCATAAATGCCCCACCCGGCACGCTGACGTCAGTTTTCTTCTTTTCCGCGTTCGAACGTGGATCCTGGAAAACCAGCAGTTCCTTGCCCTGGTTTTTGGGCCTTCTAGACACCGTGTGTGTCAGGGTGGAGGGGAACAGTGTGCAATGCCTTCCGGCTTTAAGGCTTGTGAAGCCTGTGCGCGTCAGATGTCTGGCACTGACCCGCACCTCATATGTATGTGGTGCCTCGCGTGCACCACGACCTCAAGGACTGTGACGCTTGTCAATGGATGAAGCCAAAATCCTTGAGGGAGCGGCACATGAAATTGCTGGCCGCACGGCTGTCCGGTCCAGATCTCTCCCGTGACCGCTCTTCTTGGAATCGGGCTCGTTCCCAAGGTCGCTCCCGCAACAGCTGTGTGACACCAGGTAAGCGTAAGCACAGGCGTCGCTTATGGAGATCTTCTTTTACCCGTGCCGCTACCGGCCATTCCTCTCATAATGAGGCGCTTAAAGTTGTATGGCATCCTCCGTAACCACCCTTTCCGGGTGTTGGGGCAACGCGTGCCCAAATGGAGCCCTATTCTAAGGCACTTCAGGCTTGTTTTCAGTCGCCCCCTCTCCCAGGTGCGTCTTCGGGCTCCACTGAGGTAGCAGGCACTGTGGCCAGGTCATCATCTGCGGACGTTTCCCCGGCACCGGCTGTGTGCGTCGACATCGATTCCGGAGCCGACGCAACGCCGACAAGCCAGGGCCCAGAGCACAGCCCTCCCCGTCGCTCAGCGCATAGCCCTGTAGGGCTCCCTGAGCCGACGTTGGAGGCGGTGCCGGCAGAGCAGGCCTCGGCGACGCCGACCTCGGCACAGGGTACTGCCACAGGCTCTGCGCCAGCGCCTTGTACTCTCTCCAGGGAGGTTGTCGGCGTCCTGGCAACTCCACTACAGCGCCGATCTATGTCGGTTCCGGCGTCGAGCCGGCTTCCCTTGGTGGATGTTTGTCCCCCCCCCCCCCTCAAAACTACCCCCCCCCCACCCCCCGACTCCTCGGGCGGCTGTAGGTCTCCCCTGCCGCGTCTGTTAACGCCAGTACTGTAAATTACAGTTGAATGCCGGTTAAATGCAGTTGGCTGATTTACAGCTAAGTCAACAGTCAAAGTTACTATTAGGTTACTTTGCAGATTACTGTGCACAATACTTCTTGGATTACTTTTTAAATTGCTTTTGCTTATCAGTGTGATATGCCTAGATATCACACTGGAACATTTCCTAGGCAAAAGATAAAAGTAATTCAGTTTTTACACATATGCAGTTTCTTAGGGTTTTCATACAAACCAACTCCACACTTAAAAGATTTTTCACAGAAAAGCAGTCAAGGAAGTCCTATGGGAGAAATGATTATGTTACTTACCCAGTAAGCATCTGTTCTTGGTATGCGTAAATTACAGTTCTTACTAATTAATGTACAAGTTACTTACCTTCGGTAACGATGTATCTGGTAGAGCCGATTCTAGCTGCAGATTCGTTAACGTAGAAGTATCCCCAGGCGTGACACTGGATCCGGAAAATCTTTGCCACAGCATCTCTGCGCGCCAGTGGCGGTGCGGGATGGCATTTTTCCGGAGAATGTTCGGGAGTGTCTGGTTGACCAGCCTTTTGATGGGGCTCTGATATTTCACACCCACGCGGACTCTGCTATTCAACGACTCCTTGCGGGGCTCCGTCCCCCTCCCCCTCCGTAAGCTTCGGCTTGTCAGTCCTCAGGTGTCTTATGGGAAGCGTTTATCCCGCCTTTCTCTTCGGGGCCTTGTGTTTCGGTTGGCCCGTCTGTGTGCTGTGTGCGGCTTGGAATGCCTTCAGGGTTCTTAAGTTGGCCCCTCTGTTCTGTTAGCTGCTGGTTCAGCCCTTCAGCTTGTGGCGAGTGATTTTGGCTGTTAGTGCAGCTGTATAGGTCCTCAGGTTGGACCCTCTGTGGATTTTCTGGATGATTGGTAAGCCGCCTATGGTGTTTTCCACAGGTCTTTTGTGTTCTTGAACTCTGCTGTGGGTTTCCCTAAGAGGTGTTTCCCGGTTTTGTTTTGGGACGATTCATACCCTAGGGTTGGCTATTGTATAGCTCTGTCCTAAGCTGGGCGGGTGTGGGTACCTTCTCAGGTTCCTTGCGTTTTCCTGGCTTCATTGTATACCGCTTGGTGCGGTCTCTCTCTCTTTCTCTTCCGCCTTAGCACAGCTTGCGCTCCTCCAGGTTCGGTCCCACTCAGTGTTCGCTGGTCTTTGTTCCTGCGGGGTATCTGCTCCTGTGCGTTTTGCCTTCCCTCTTTAGCCTCTGGGTCACCAGACATCCTTTTGTCGTGCAAACGGCGTTGTGTCTTGGTGTCCACCTTGTTATCTGCCGTTTCTGCCTGGGCCTTTGTTTTGTGTTCCAGATCATTCCTGGTGCTCTCCCGTGTTCTGGTTGCCGGCTTTCGGTCTGTACTTCCTGTGTCTCTATCTTCTGGCCGGTCCTTCTTCTCTTCGTGGGCCGGGTGGTGCTACTGTGACGGACGGACAACCGTTCAGCTGTCCTATTCGCTGTGTGTGTTCTCCTGGGGCAGGCTCTGCCTCCGCTCCTCCTCTTTTCCTCGGATTTGCAGGTGGTTCTTTTCTTCCTTTGGTACTCGCTGGGTGCTGTCTGTCCCTCCGGGATTCCTGGCGGATGCCCTTTGCTCCTCGGGTAAGCTTGTGGTATCCTGGCCTTCCCTTCTCCTTGTTCTTGCTTACTTCTGCTTGGAGGGGGCTGGGACGTCCTTCCTGTTCCCATGGCACATCCCCTGTTGGGGCCCTGTGCTCTTTCAAGCGGTTGAGGTTCTCTCGCAGACCCTCCTCCCCTCAGGGTATGGCTAGGGTATCTATTCTACGTTAAGGAATCTGCGGCTAGTAGTCTCTATCAGATGTACAAGTTACTTACCTTCGGTAACGATGTATCTGGTAGAGACTATTCTAGCAGCAGATTCCTTCACGGCCCACCCTTCCTCCCCGTTCTGCGAGGACCCTTCAGCTTGGTCTTCTGCACTCGCCTCCCTCCGGGTGGCTTTTGTCTTCTGCGGGTGCTCTCTCGCTCTTCCTCCCTGGTGGGATGCTTCGGTCTGTTTCTTTGTTCCACTCATTCCTTTCTGGTTCTTGGTCCGTTGGTTCATATGTACTTTTGCATCCCTGCACCCTGGTTCTTCCAGTGTGGGGCCTACTCAATCTCCTCTGCGCTCCTCTGGGTTGGGGTCTCTTGGCTGTGCCTCGGCCCTTAGCTTTTTACGGGGGATGCAACACTCCTTGCTGGTGTTGTCTTGGGGTGATTTGTCGTTCCTCATTTGTTCTGAACTTGTTGCCCTTCACTGTTATAGCTTGTGGTTGCAGACTTTCTATTGTCTGCTCTGACATTTTTCACATATTTTTCTGTCTCCAGGGGGGATACAGACTTCGTTTGGCAGGGTTGCTTCTCAGGGCGTTGCTCTGCTCCTTCCTTTCCATGATTTTCAGTAACGCAGTGCTTGGCACTGTCCTAATGGTGCTGTGCCTCACCATTCACTTCTCCCTTTTTGTTTCAATGATTTGTCGCACACTGTTCTCCTACTCTCACAGTTTTGCTTGTGATGGTTCTGCGTTGTGGCACGGAAAAGTTCTCTGAAGAAAACAGACGTCAGCGCGCCGGGTGGGACTTATGTGACCTCGCTAACGTCACGTCCGCAGACGACGTCAGGGCGGGGTCGCGAGGCACCGCCCCCGGCGCGCAGAGATGCTGTGGCAAGGATTTTTCAGATCCAGTCTCACGCCTGGGGACAATTCTACGTTAAGGAATCTGCGGCTAGAATCAGCTCTACCAGATACATCGTTACCGAAGGTAAATAACTTGTACATTAATTAGTAAGAACTGTAATTTACGCTTATTCATGGTCGCCAGTGTGAGCAGTTAAGCATGTCGGCCTTCACTGTTAGCTTGTGCCGGCATGCTTCAAGGGTATTGGGAGCCAGGTCTCAGTTGTTGAGCGGAGTATTTTAGGAGTCGATATATAGTGAAACTGGCAGGGGTCCTGGTTATAGAAACCTCTTGATGGCGATAGTTGTGTGTTTGCCCTGTATGAGGACACATTGAGATCTGACAAATTAGCTTTGGATCCTCCTCTATAAAATGAGCGGCAAAAGGAGCATCTATTGGATGGTGACTGGAGTGCTCACATTGGTTTCTCCACTTCTGTGTCCTTTTCTCAAGTGACTCATCTACTTGAGGTCCAAAAAGATTCTGTTTGTCAAAGGGAGCATTAAGAATAGTTTGTTGAACCTTCGGTTTAAACCCAGAGATTCACAGCCTTGCATGTCTTCTAAGAAGCATGCTGGTGTTAATACCCCTTGCTGCAGTATCAGCAGCATCTAGTGCACATCTGATAGAATAATTAGATCTTGAAATCCCCTCCTGCACTAATTCCCTTTTTTCCTGTGGGAGATATTGGGGTAAATGCTCCATTTCATCCCAGTGGGCTTTGTCATATCTTGCTAATAGGCCTTGTGTGTTGGCTATACACCAATGGTTGGCGGATAGTGCAGCCACCAGTTTACCTGATGCATACATTAACTTAGAATGCTTGTCTGGAGGAGGTCCATCTGCTGAAGTTTGGGAGTTTGCTCTTTTCTGAGTATTGGACACAACTAAGGAATTTAAAAGCAACTGTCCTCTAATAAACATTGGATCAGTTGGAGGAGGTTTGTATTTTTTGTCAATCCTGGGTGTTAAAGCACAAACAGTGTCTTTAAAAATATCAGCATCATGTCGCATCATGCCTTTTAACATAGGTAAATATTGTTCCGTTGTAGGAAGCTGGCTCTGGATATACTATACCAAACTGAGTTATAGTGTGCACAGAGTCCAGTAGAACCCCAAAGCTATGCAGAGGTAAACTTAGATAGCACCTAACTCTCTATTTGTGGTAGTGTGGTCAAGCAGTAAGGCAGTGTCAGTGGACAGTTTTAAGCATTTGTTATACACACTCAGTCAGTAAATGAATTCACACACTCAAAGACTGAACTTCAGACCAATTGTTTTTGTAGAAAAAATATTCTTTTAGTTATTTTGTTTCCTAGAACCAAGCAACCATGGCACAGGTAAGTGATAAGTGATTTGCAGTAAATATACAATTGCAATGCAATACGGATTGAAATTGTATATGCACTTTTATATTGTATATTTTTATATGCTCCGGGATCCCGCACGTGGGCGGGGACTATTCAGTGCTTATGACTATTGATGAGTATCCCCTGGAAGAGAAGTTACTTTTTAGATTACTGTTCTTACTCAGAGTAGTATACCTGGATACTACTCTGGGACATTTCCTGTAAATAGATAAGTAAAAGCGTTTTTGTTAAATAGTACAATTTAAAGAATTTCTTTAGGTTTTCAAACTCCACACTTAAAAACCTTTCCAAGAAAAACAGTCAATGCTATCCAATGGAGAAAAATACTGTTAACGGTTTTAAGGTAGGTATTTGGTAGTGGGAGTTGAGGTTCTGGGGATAGACTCAGGGATCCCCCAGGGTCAAGGATGCACTCTTGTCACACCCTCAGCGGCACTAGGGCGGCCGCGTGCTGAGGCCCAATGTTATCCAATGGTGGATAGAGGGCTTCCGGTTGGTGGCTGATGACGAGCAGGCCACTTGGTTGTGGGAGCAAAGCTCCTGGACGTTAGCTCAGGGCAAATGGGGAAGCAAACTAGCGCCGAAGATGCACCCTCAGCAGCACTAGGGAGGCTGGGTGCAGGGTGCTGTTTCGACGTCGGGCACCTGGTTATTTGCAATCGGGAACCTCCAGTTTGCAAAGACACTGCAGGCTTGGGGATGAAAGATTTCTGGGTGCGACCACCACTTTGAGAGGTAAGTGGAGGGTTGGTTAGGCACCATCGGTTTGGCCACCCAAGGCCGTGGGGCATCGTGTGAAGAGGTGCCTTTTAGGGTCGGATCTTCTTACCAGCTCCTGGTTGCGGTTGGGGGACCTTCCGGGTTTAGGCTGCAGGCATCTGCTGGGGTTTGAGGCCGGTCAGGGGTCGCCGGATCTCAGGTTAGGGTCGCCGGGGGGACCTCCTCGTGGTGTTTGCCCGCTCGGGCTCGGGCTGTGGAAGGCGGGTTGTAGGAAACTGGCTCTATATATACTACACCAAAATGAGGTATAGTGTTTATAAAGTCCAGGTGACCCCAGAGGTAGGCAGAGGTTAAAGTTAGATAGAACCTTACTCTCTATTTGTGGTAGAGTGGTCGAGCAGTAAGGCAGTATCAGAGGACAGTGTTAAACATGTGATGTACACACCTCAGTCAGCAAATGAATTCACAAACAAGAACTGAACTATAGGCCAATTGTTTTTGTATACAAAATATACTGTTTTATTTTTAGAACCAAGCAAGCATTAAATACTTTTCAGTAATAAGTTGCTGAATATAGAACAGTTTGAAAATGCAATAGAAATTGTACTTTGTTTGATTTACAGGGGAGGCAGTAGGTTGCAACCCTTAGCAAATAAAGTACATTAAAATGAATAGGCATTTTCAGTAAATTGCAGGTAAGGTACTTTTTACGTTACTTTTCTAATTCAGTGCTGGATACCTAGATTCAGCACTGGGACATTTCCTGCAACCAGGTAAATAAACATGTTTTAGTTATTTGTGCGAATTTTAAAGAATATTTTTAGATTTCAAAACTCCAAACTTAGAAACTTTTTGGAAAAGAACTGTCATGGTTATCCATGGAGGAAAAACAGGTCATCGGTTCACAGGTAAGTTATTGACTGTGGGAGTTAAGGTTCTGGGGTTAGACTCATGGGTCCCCCAGGGTCAGTGATGTACTCTTGTTACACCCTCAGCGGGACTAGGGCGGCCGGGTGCAGTGTGTTGAGGCCCAATGTTATCCAATGGGGGATAATGGGCCTCCAGTTGGTGGCTGCTGGCAAGCAGGCCACTGGGTTGTGGGAGCAAAGCTCCTAGGGTTTAGGTCAGGGCAAATGGGGAAACCAAGTAGCACAAAAGATGCACCCTCAGATGCACTAGGGCGGCCGGGTGAAGGGTGCTGTTTCGACGTCGGGTGCCCTGTTTTCAATGGAGAACCTCCGGTTTGCAAAAGAGCTGCAGGCAGGGAGACAAAGGACTTCTGGGGGCAACCACCACTTTGAGAGGTAAGTTGGGAAGTTAAGGGTTGGTTAGGCACCGTTGGTTTGGGCACACAAAGCCATGGGGCGTCAGGTGCAGGGGTGCCTTTTGGGGTCGGATCTTCTTAATAACTCCGGGTCGCGGTTAGGGGGGCCTTCTGGATTTAGGCTGCAGGCATCGGCTGGAGGCAGCTCAGGGGTCACTGGATCTCGGGTCAGGATCGCCAGGGTGACTTCTTTGTGGTGTTTTTCCACTCAGGATGGATTTGGCGGGTGCAGAGTGGGCTGGATTCGCGGTCTCAGAGGTTACAGTTAAACAAATCCGATAATCACGGGAGAAGCAGTCTATAGGAGTGAAGGCAGGCAGGGCCTCCGGGGTTTTTGAGGTTGCTGGCTGCAGGACACTCCGGGATTTTGCAGTAGCAGATTCGAGGGGAGACAGGCCAGTAGGGCTGGGTCCAAGTCAGTGGGCGTCTTCCTCTTGTTAGCTGGCTGCACGGCTGTTCGGTCCTCCTCCTTTTCTTGTTGTCAGGCTGGATCTGAGGAAGCAAGGTTCAGGGTACCCTCTAAATACTAGATTTAGGGGCGTTACAGGTAGGTAAAGGGCAGGGACCAATGGGTCCCTTCCCTGGGGTGGGTACCCCCCTATCGTGCCACCCTCCAGTGGGAGGGGGGCAGGAGCCTGTCCCTGGTTGGCTAGGTCCCCCCATCCTCAAGATGGTGGAGACTCAGAGTTGTGCTTTACCTCGCCTCCCCACCTGAGGGTGAAGTGGGCAGAGGTGAGCACACCTCTTTCCCTCACTTGTTTTTTCTGACGGTTCTCCCGGCCAAAGTGGGGGGTAGAACCAGTGGGGAAAAGTTGCTGAAAGCAGCAAATGGTCTGGAGAGGCTCACAAAGCGGCATGCCTTTGAAGCTTCCCCTTCGTGAACACTGCCCATCCTCGGGGAGGAGGCTTGGCACCTCGTCCCAGGAAGTGCATTGTTTCAGGGCCCCGAGAGCAGCAGGCTCGCGACCCAGGGGTCCAGAAACATGTCTGTTGGTGGCAGCCTAAGCAGCCACTCAGTCGGGTCACTAAAAATTGTTCGAGTTTCAGAGGGCATCTCTAAGATGCCCTCTGTTGTGCATTTTACATTAAATCCCACACTAGCATCAGTGCAGGTTTAATGTGCTGAGAAGTTTGATACCAAACTTCCCAGTCTTCAGTGTAGCCATTATGATGTTGTGAAGTACGTAATTACAAACTCCCAGCACCATATACTCTTAATGACAGCACTGCACTTACAATGCCCAAGAATGGACTTGGGCACTGTAGGGGTACAGGGCTCATGCACCTGTACCGTCACCACTGTTATAGTGCACCCTGCCAGAGGGGTGCCTGATCTATGCCAGGGCAGTGGTTTGTGGGCATGGCACACAGAGATGTGTGCCATGTCGACTCTTCACTTTGTTCTGCACCAAGACAAGCAGCCTGCAAAGGCAGTGTGTGTGTGTCAGGGTACAGGACCTCTAAGGGTGGCACAATAAGTGCTGCAGCCCTTAGAGGCCTTCTCTGGTCACAGTGCCCTCGGTACCTGTGATACCATTTACCAGGGGCTGACATGTAGCCAGAGATGCCAATTGGGTTTAGGCTTCAATGCAATTTTAGGTAAGGAACATAGGCCCTGGGTAAGTGATTAGCAGGAACCCAGGGAACACTCAGTCAAAGAACATCAGCAATTCAGCAAAAATTGGGGGCATACCATGCAAGAAAGAGGGCACTTTCTCACACGGGTGCAAAGTGGTGGGGATTTGCGGTGTCTGGCCAGAGCCAGAGGTTGCAGATAAACAAATCCGGTGTTCACAGAATACAGTCTTTGTGGTTGTAGGCAGGCAGGTCCTCCGGGGTTTTCGAGGTTGCTGGCTGCAGGACACACCAGGATTTTGCAGGAGCAGATTTGAAGTGGAGACAGGCCGGTAGGGCTGGGGCCAAGTCAGAAGGCATCTTCCTCATTTTAGCTTCTGCACGGCTGTTTGGTCGTCGTTCTTCTTTTCTTGTAGTTTCTTCTGGTCTTTGTTGAAGGCAGTCAGTCCTCCCAGGGGTTCTGGAGGTCGCTGGCTGCAGGACAAGACGATTTTTGGCACAGGGTCTCTGTAAACTGCAGACGGGCCGGTAGGGCTGGGGCCAAGTCACTTCTCTGTAGTCTCCTCTGCTGGGCGTCGTCTTTTGTCCTTTTTAGGTCTCGCCTGACCCAGCGCATGCGCTGGTCTGGCAAGACTTTTTGTGAGGGCTCAAAAAAGTGCTACCACTGTAGGCTAGACCTACAGTGCATGTGCGCGCGCCTCACTGATGTTTGATCGCGATCACTTTCGCGGCCGCTTTGATGTGCTCCGTGAGCCGGCACTTTTTTTTAAAAAGTAACTTTTGATCGTTTGCCATAGAAACAATTTACTTTTGTTGACATGTAGAATTATGCGGCAGAGGTAGTAGATTAAGTAGCAAGTGCTGTCAATCCATGATTATGTGGTAAATGCTGTTGACGCCATATCATACAAATTCAGAGCCCTTCCATATACCGATAGCTGTATAATCTACTGCTACTCAGACATAAACCGCATATTATAACGGTGACTTTACCAGCGCTGCACCATCTGGACACGGAAATATACCATACAGTAGAAATGTTCCACTTCTACAAGGAAAGACTTCCAGGAGGAGGACCGGAGACAGGGGTGCCCCCATCCATTGCTAATACATTACAAATACAAAGGAAACCATGCAACGCACCGCAGACATTCGGGTCGCCTTTCTTTTTCAATTGAAACAAGCATTGGCATAGCCAATAGGTCTCGCTTTTGGGACCTTATAAGTGTTTAGCCATGCAACAGTTGATGTTGTTGCACCAAGGATATTGTGCTGCATAACTAAATACTTAAAAGGTCCCAAAAGCGAGACCTATTGGCTATGCCAATGCTTATTTTTCTTAGGTTGCGGGAATCTGCCTTGTTGGTTCAGGGCTGCCCCTAAATACTCTTGAGGTCAGTAGCCAATAGGCTACTGACCTTAGGGTGACTACACCCTGGGTGTGCTCACGGCAGGTGGGGGATTGAGCACAATCCCTAATCCTGATTGGGGAGTGCCTGCCATCTGCAAGATGGCGGGCACTGAGGGGGCTTCATCTCACCTCCCCCACCTGGGGGGTGGAGTTGGCAGAGGTGGGCACATCTTCGGGGCTGGCAAATTTTTCCTGCCTGTCTTCTCGCCGAAAAGGAAGGGGAGACCGAAAGATGTGTGCTATGTCGACTCTTCATTTTGTTCTGCACCAAGACAAGCAACCTGCAAAGGCAGTGTGTGTGTGTCAGGGTACAGGACCTCGAAGGGTGGCACAATAAGTGCTGCAGCCCTTAGAGGCCTTCTTTGGTCACAGTGCACTGGGTACCTGTGATACCATTTACCAGGGGGCTGACATGACAAAGATTCCTTATGTAGTGTGACCCCATGGTATGATGCCGCTTTGGAAATTAACTCCGGGTATGCTGTGTTGTTATCAGGAGGTGAAGGCTTTGTAGGGTATAGTTCAGGATCATTATCCATTGGAGGATCAATGTTAAAATCATCTCAAGGATCCACCGGTGGTGGACTATTGTCACCCCTATAATCAATATCAGGCTGTGTGTGCGAAGAACCCTGTGGTGCAATGTCTAAAGGGTTTGGGTCTAGTGGTGGTGATAATGGTGGAGGGGTTTGAGGAACATGTCGTATAGGGCTTGTAGCCACATCCTTTTTCTTCTTTAGAGAAATTTTGTAACTTATATCCTCTGAAGGAAAGTTCCTTTTGAAAGGTGTGACATTTTTAGCTAGTATGTGTCCAGTGTCTGCGTTAATGTAGTTTTTTTCTGCTTAGGATCCAGCTTTTCCTGTATAATTTTCAGGACCGGTTCCGGAGGCTTTTCACGAGTATCCTTTGTTGTCGGCGCAGAAATTTTCAGTGCTGAGCTGGACCTATCATTTTAATCCTTTGGAGCCGAAGTTTTCGGTCCTGGAGATAGTTTTTCTTGACTCGGTCCCGAGCTGGAAGGCTTGACAGTTTGTTTTGGTGCCGAGCCCAAGGGCGGGGCACTGGAAGCAGTCTCTCGATGCCAACCATGGCAACAAGGCAGTTGGCCCAGAAGCCTTTTGTTTGATGGAACAAAGTTTGAGGGGCAAAGGGGCTTTGTTACTCATGACATCCTGCCCCGTTGGAACGTTTTCGGGCTCTAGCTCGATCTCCAGTTCCAAGTCAGATTCTTGAATAGAGAAGGCCTCCTCCTCTTCCGCTGCCAACACCGCCATCTCTTTTTGCTCGGTATCTTCTCCGAAGATATCCGGGGTGTGTTCAATGTTCTGTCGCTGCATGTCCCTTTGTCGAGCCCGATGATCCCGCAATGTCTTCTTCAATCGGAACAATCAACAAGCGTCGCAATCTTCTTCCTTGTGCTCCGGTGAGAGGAACAAGTTGTAGACATTATGCAGGTTGGTGCTTAAAGCAGCACTGAGGACAGAATTGAAACAGAGTCCGTTCCATCAGCAGAAGACTAGATAAAACGGAACGGAGTGGAAGTCGACTGACAAGGCTAGTCCCGAAAGCAGCCAACAATGACTTCGACCAAAGACGGAGAATTTTCCTATTTTTTCAACACGCGGAGAATGGTGAAGCACGTATGAAATAATACCGATGAGGGTACAGTGGGTTGTGCACCAAGGGGATCCCGAAGAACGTTTCAAACCGGAGCGCTGCAAACCACGTCCGATCCTGATGGCAGAAAGAAAACAATCTAACAAAGGAGTCAATACCCATGCACACTATAACCAAAAGGAGTCACCTTAACTCATGACTGGAAAAGACTTCTTTGAAGAACAACAACTTGCAAACATCTGGACAAAAAACACTAGATGGCAGGAGTATGCAAAGCATGTGGATCTACAGCACACATGCCTCAAACACAATATTTCTTAGACTCAACAGTTGAAATTCAGAACGTAAAGTCAGAAAAACAAACAACTGGCCAATACAATGAAAAATTCACAATTCAAGGGGTGTATTGTTACGTATGGAAAACCAATGAAACCCATTCTGATTTATCCATACACAATTAATGTTAACTGCTAATACATCATTTGTATGACTTTTTTAATGTAGTACTTACATCAGTAGATGCAGTCAGGACTTTTGAAAGTATGACTCTGGCTAATCCATCACGACTGTAGTCCAAACTGGAAACTGTCAGCTTTAGCAAGTGGTCTTGGTTTTTCAATGAACAAAGATTTAGAAGACTTTCAAGAGAAATGGTGGTAACAGAAAATTAATATTAGTTACAAGTTAGTAAGACAGCAACACAAAAATATCCTTCATTCATGTTTGAATCAACATAATTTTGTGAAATAAATACTTACCATTGAAATACATTGCACTTTTCAAGCATTTTGACTCCATGGGGGTGACATGAGAGTGTACCAACAAATAGGAAGTAGTGCTGACTAAGTGTGTTTAACAATCCATTGTTCTGAAGGCTGCGCTCAGATTTAAGGCCAGAAGAGGAGTTGAGCCACTGCACAATATCTTTGACTAGCTCTTCAAGGTATGCTTGCCCATCCTGGACAAAAAAAAAGCAAAACAATTAATTATTCAATAATAGTAGATCACTATCGGTAAAGTATACATTAATTTTATCTACAATAAGAATGTTAACCATTTTCCCTAATCCAATCGAAATTGAAAGTAGAATACTGGATAGGTGTCTATCTAAGAAAAATAAAAGCATCATTGAGAAAGAATATCTGTGATTTCATTTCAAAAGTCATGTAAGTACCAGAATCACACTAACGAACTTTTTCATATAACAATCTAGCACAAAAAACGCAGTGGAGGGGGACAAGGATTATACCTGTCAAATTATTTTTGTAATCAGTAAAATAAAGGTTTTAAAACATAAGATTGTCCCAAGACAGTTTTACCAATTATGCTCTTATAGTGGATGAATCTAAAATATAGGGATTATTTTCTTGGAATGCTACGTAGCCTCAAAAATCAATAGTTCTTTTTTTAAGTAACATGGACGAGAACGCATGCAGAACCAAGAAACATGATTTAATCAGAATGTGCAGTGTATGGGCTCAATTTGCAATATCGTGAATTAAATTCAACTATTTAACTGCAGCGGGACTTCATTATAATGTGTTTAGATTAAAAGAATGTTCTTGCTTTTTCCAGAAGCCTCTTTTCGATATTCCTTTTTCTTAAACATGAAAGGCAATATCACAAGCTAACTGCAATGCTCTTCTACATTGAAAATATTAAAATATAATAAACGGACCATGTTTTAGGAGAACAAAATCATTATTTTGGTCATACAATATTCAAGGCTGTAAATGTCCTACCTCCTCTGACTCTAAAAGAAACTCTGTAAACTGACATCCTACGACAGTAAGCTGCTTAGACATGGAGTAATCCAATTCAAGGCTCCCGTACAGTTTACTGCTGGGCTTGTAAAAATACAGCAATCGACGTACAAATCTAATAGGAAGAAAAGAATTACATTAACACCAGCAAATTCTTATAATCCAAGCCACAAGAAAAAGAAAAAAAAACAGAAAAAAAAAAAACACACAATCACCTACATTTACTCAAACAAAAGGAAACTAAGCATTTTTCAAACTTGTAAAAAAGAAAACTTTTGGCATAAAAGAAAAAAACGGTGAAGGTTACATACATAGATGAGCAACTAATACAAGTAATCATAGTTCCCATACAAGTGTAGTATAAACTTGACACATCTCTAACGTGAAAGAATAACATTCAGATTTTCAGGATGTCAATATTCCTTCTGAAACCACAGGAAAACATGAGACCCTTGCATACAATAAAGCGACAAGCGGCAAGAATGGAATGCACGGCTAGGACACCCAAAGAAAGTAACAGAAACAAAGTGTACAAAGGCACAACTTTAGCTTATGCCAACACTAGGGCCTAGGAGAAAGAAAAAACAACAAATGCTTGTAACGAAAAGAGAATTTTTTTGCCTGAAGGTAACTTCACGGAGTTAAACAGTAATTGGAAATTGTATTGATGAACCAGTTACTTACCTTTGGTAACACAGTTTCAGGTAGAGACTTCAGCAGCAAATTCCTCACATGTAAAAAATTTCCCAGGCATTAGAACAGATTCTGAAACTTTTTAGCAGTACCTATGCCCATTGAAAGGTGGCGCGTGCAGCTCGACACTGATGCAGTTCTGCTAATGACATGTGGAGTTTATAGGGGTGCCACTCCGACATGCTAATGTCACCTGCTTTTGAGATTCTCAGTGCCCCCGGACACAGAGCCCTAAAGAACAAGTTACTTACCTTCGGTAACGCTTTTTGTGGTGGATACAGTATCTGCCTGTGGATTCCTCACCTTGTGAATATCCCCTGCGCCAGCATTCCACGGAACTTTTCTTCCCCAGCACTCCACGTCGACATGGGCAATGTCATAATGCATCGGCTCCGCTCGCGACTCCATATGACGTCACCGTAACCATAAGAGGCCCACGTCGGCGTGATGACGTCAGTTCCACCCATTTTTTCCGTGCCTTCGAGGCGAACAGGTAGACCAACGACAGACTCAAAGTATACACAGTATACAATATACCAACACATATGCATAGTATACAAAGGAAAGGAATGCTAAATAAACAAGCATTTCCGACAAATGTACAAGAAAATGTAAAAAACATATCAACAAGACCTATTTCATGGTATACAAAGGTGGACAACGGGGAGGCGGGTGGGCCAGTGAGGAATCCACAGGCAGATACTGTATCCACCAGAAAAAGCGTTACCGAAGGTAAGTAACTTGTTCTTCTGATCGATACATCTGCCAGTGGATTCCTCACCTTATGAATAGATTCCCACAGCAGTCCCCACTCACGGAGGAGGACGTCCACCTTCCTACACCAGAAAGTCTTGCAACACAGAGCGCGCACAGTGGCCCTCCCTCCTCATCTCCGAGTCCAAGCAATAATGCTTTGCGAAAGTATGGAGGGAGGCCCAAGTCGCGGCTTTACAAATATCTGCCACAGGAACACCCCGGGCCAAAGCAGATGTAGACAATTTCGCTCTAGTCGAATGAGCTCTAATACCCTCAGGAGGGGTCTTACCAGCCAGGGCGTAGCAGATCTTGATGGCAAGAATAATCCATCTCGACAAAGTGCGCTTGTGCACTGCTCTTCCTTTTGAATGACCAACATAGCCAATGAAAAGTTGATCATCTAGACAAAAGTCTTTAGTCCTGTCCAGATAAAAACTCACAGCCCTCTTTGGATCCAGGCGATGGAGTCTTTCCTCCTCCTTGAAGGGATGAGGAGGTGGATAAAAAACAGGGAGAGTAATAGGCTGCCCCAAAAGAAACTGAGTAACAACTTGTGGCAGGAAACCAGCCCTGGTCCTGAGAACCATCCTCTCAGCATTTAATGTAAGAAAAGGGGGTTTAGAACTAAGAGCTTGAAGCTCACTAGCAAACAGCTATCCTCCTTTCTGGAGTCCAATCACCTACTACGCGACTCCCAGACCGGCTTTAGACCGGGTCAAGGCACCGACACCGCCTTGCTCGCAGTTGTCGAAGAGGCGAGAGCCATCTTAGACGCAGGAGGATCAGTGGCAGTGATCCTCCTCGATCTAAGTGCCGCCTTCGACACGGTGGACCACTCCATCTTGGTCCACCGGCTGAGCCAACTGGGAATCACTGATTCGGCCCTCGCATGGATTAAATCCTTCCTCGAGGGAAGATCATTCCAGGTTTCAGACGGCTTTTCCACGTCCAAACCCTTACCGATGCAGTGTGGGGTCCCTCAGGGCTCCTCCCTTAGCCCCACACTTTTTAATGTCTATATGGCACCTCTCGAAGACATCATCACTCCCTTTGGTGTCAAGTCAGTGATGTACGCTGACGACACCCAGTTGGTCGTGTCCATTAACCACTCCGACTCTAGCCTAGGAAGCTTGGCCAGTTGCCTAGAAGAGATCTCACAATGGATGTTGGACTCTAGACTCAAGCTTAACGGCGACAAGTCCGAAATCCTCCTACTGGGCAATCAACATAAATTACCCGTCAACCTTTCCTGGCCTGCCTGCATGGGCACCTACCCTACTCCCAAAATAGAAGTCAAAAGTCTAGGCATCTGGCTTGACCAGGACCTTAACTTCAAAACCCAGGCCAGGAAAACATCAGGGACCTGCTTCGGCCTAATCCGTATGGCCCGTAAGATCCTCCACCTGATCCCTTTCCATTCCAGGAAGCTACTGATGCAGGGACTGGTCAACTCAAGACTTGATTATGGTAACATCCTATACTTGGGAGCCCCTGCATCAGTCACTCAAAGACTCCAGGTCGCCCAAAACGCCGCAGCTAGAGTCCTCACGGGAACTAAAGCACGGAATTCGGCGAAACCTGCCCTCAAGAGCCTACATTGGCTCCCAGTAAAAGAGCGCATCACATTCAAAACGCTCTGCATATCGCACAAAATTCTGCAAGATAAAGGCCCCCCAATACTCCGTTCCTTGATGAAACCCCACAAAGCTAGTCGTCAACTAAGATCTGATTCACTTGTACTGGCATCCATCCCGAGAATAAAAAAGGCAAGATCGGGTGGCCGCAGGTTCGCCTATAACGCGCCTAAACTATGGAACTCCCTCCCATTACCCATGAGGAGTGAGCAGAATTTACTGGCTTTCCGGAAAAAATTAAAAACCTGGCTCTTCCCCTAAACATTTCCCTGCTCCGACCCCACGGGGAATAAACTAAGTCCTCTCAGCGCTGGGATGCCCAAGGGTAGCTATGCGCTCTATAAATCCAAATCCAAATCCAAATCCAAATCCACTCACCCTCCTTGCCGAGGTTATGGCTACAAGAAAGACCACCTTAAAGACGTAAGGCCTCTCTGCATAGACAAAGAGACTCCACTCCTCCCTGCTTGTTGACAGACCACATCGCGGTAGTGTTGTCCGTCAGGACTTGAACAGACTGACCGCGAAGGGAAGGGAGGAAGGCCTTGAGCGCCAAACTAATCGCCCGCAATTCCAGAAGGTTGATGTGAAGCAACCTTTCCTCTGGAAACCAAAGACCCTTGATCTCCAGATCCCCCAGATGAGCACCCCACCCTAGGGTGGAGGCATCTGTTATCACTGTGGCCACCGACGGAGTCAGATGGAAGGGCTTTTTCCTTGCGACAGATTGCCCTCCACACTCCACCAAGATAGATCCGCTGCAGTTTCTCTGGAGACCCTGATCAACTCCCCGAGATCCCCATTGTGCTGATACCACTGCTTGCGGAGGCACCACTGGAGCGCCCTCATGTGCCAGCGTGCATGGTTGACCAACAGAATGCAGGAAGCGAACAGACCGAGCAGGCGAAGGACCTTCAGAACTGGAACAACCGCTCCATTGTGGAATAAAGGGATCATCTCCTGAATGTCGAGAATTCTTTGTGGAGGAGGAAATGCTCGACACAGTAGTGTCCAGTACCGCCCCTATGAACAGGTTGCGTTGAGAGGGCACCAGGTGAGATTTGGGCACATTGATCGAAAATCCCAAGTCGAATAACAGCTGAGATGTTACCTGCAGATGACGCTGCACCATCTCTGGGGACTCTGCCTTCAGAAGCCAGTCGTCAAGGTAGGGGAAAACTGGAATTCCCGACCTCCTGAGATGAGCAGCCACCACTGCCATCACCTTTGTGAAGACTCGAGGTGCGGTAGTAAGACCAAACGGGAGGACCGCAAACTGGTAGTGTTGCGACCCAACCGTAAAACGGAGATACTTCCTGTGCGACTTCAGGATTGGGACATGAAAGTATGCATCCTGCAAGTCGAGCGACACCATCCAGTCTCCTTGCTGCAACGCTTGAAGAACCTGCGCAAGGGTCAGCATCTTGAATTTCTCCTGTTTTAGGTAAAAGTTCAAGATTCTGAGGTCCAGTATCGGACGTAATCTGCCGTCCTTTTTGGGAATCAGGAAATACCGGGAGTAGCATCCCTGACCCCTTTCCTGCTCCGGAACCACCTCTATTGCACCCTTTTGAAGCAAAGCTAGAACCTCTTTCTGCAGGAGAAGCAGATGGTCTTCCGAGCAGTAACCTTGGCAAGGAGGGTAAGGGGGAGGAAACTCCCGAAAGGGAAGGGCGTACCCAGTCTCTACGAGGTTCAAAACCCAAAGATCTGTCGTAACAGATTTCCAACCCCGTAGAAAGTAGGACACCCGACCCCCCACAGGTCTTACATGATCCGGGATGGGGGATCTAGGGCTGCTTCCCTGAAGCCTCATTGGGAGCAGAGGAGGAGGAAGAAGAAGAGGGGTTGCGTCCAGAACCTCTCCGACCCCTTTGTCTCCCTCTATAGGATCTATAGAGGGGATTCTGCTGTTGCTGCTGCTGCTGTTGCTGCTGAGGCTGTCGGAAGGAGCAAAAGGATGATCTTCCAAATCCTCTAAACTTCTTAAAACCAGAACCCTTAGCAGGAGCTTGCAGACCCAAAGACTTAGCCGTTAACCTGCTGTCTTTAAATCTTTGTAGGGCAGAGTCTGCCTTCTCTCCAAACAATTTCTGCCCATCAAACGGCAAATCCACTAAAGTGGCCTGAACATCTGCGGACAAACCAGACGAACGAAGCCATGCCTGCCTTCTTGTGGCTATGGATGAGCCCATTATCCTCGCCACAGAATCTGCCGTATATAGCCCTGATTGGATTACCTGTCTCGCAGCGGCCTGAGTGTCTGCAACTACCTCCAAGAAGGACGTCTTATCGCCCTCAGACAGCTTAGGGGCTAAAGACTTCATTGAGTCCATCAAGGCATGCACGTAACGACCCAGCAAGCACGTGGCATTGGAAGACTTTAGTGCCATACTTCCTGAAGAGAAAGTCTTTTTAGCCGCCTGGTCCACCTTTTTGGACTCCCTACCTGCGCGGAGACGGAGGGAAAGCCCCCGAAGCGTGCTTTGAGCAGGAAGCCTGCACAACTAGGCTCTCTGGAGACGGGTGTGTAGATAGAAAATCCGGATCCCCAGGCGCCACCCTGTATCTTCTCGCTACCTGTCTGGAAACCGCCGGAGAAGAAAGTGGTTTCCGCCATACCTCCAAAACAGGTTCCAAGATGGCCTCATTAAAAGGCAGTAAAGGCTCTGACGTGGAAGTTGGAGAGTGTAGCACCTCCGTCAGCAAGTTCGACTTATACTCTACTGAGGGTAACTGTAAATCTTACAGTTCTGCGGCCTTTTTAATAACCGTATGGTAGGGTGCCAGCTCTTGCGGTGGAGAGGATCTTGATGAGGTGTGCTCCCACTCCGGGGTCGTATCCAGGCCACTAGCCTCTTGTATTCCCTCAAATTCATCAGAGGATGTGTCAACCTCACCTTCCTCTACCTCTGCCCTATACCTTCCTTCCTCCAATACCCTTTGGGCCTGTTCACCATCCGAAACAGGCGACTCCACTGGAACCGGAGACGAAGCCGGTGACGGCGCCAGGGACTGCGCCGGTGAACGCGCTGGAGCCCGCTTCGGCGAAGGAGATCCACCCGGAGACTTAGAAGGAGAAGGTGACAAGTCCTTACTTCGATGTCGCCGGGGCGAAGCCGACCTCGACTTCCTGCTCTTCGAAGACCGAGGTCGTGAAGAATGTTTTCTTTTCTTGTGATGTTTCCTTGACTTCGACGACCTCGAAGTCGACGACTCCGGCCTCGACTTCTCCTTCTTTCTCCCTCTCTTCTCCTTACCGATCTTTGCCATAAACAGCTTCGCCTTCCTTTCCTTCAACGCCTTAGGATTCATCCTCCTGCAGCATGCACAATCTTCAACATCGTGGTCCGACGAAAGGCTCCACAAGCAGTCCTCATGCGGGTTCGTCATCGACATGTGGCCGCCACATTCCCTACAGGGCTTAAAGACCGACTTCCTCGTCGAAGATATTACAGATTTAACAACAGTAACACCTTACAACTACCAAGTATCAGGAGAGTACTGGAAAAAACCGTTGCGCGTCGACGGCGCGGAAAAAAGGGAACTGACGGCATCACGCCGACGTGGGCCTCTTATGGCTCCGGTGACGTCATACGGAGTCGCGAGCGGAGCCGATGCATTATGACGTTGCCCATATCGACGTGGAGTGCTGGGGAAGAAAAGTTCCGTGGAATGCTGGCGCAGGGGATATTCACAAGGTGAGGAATCCACTGGCAGATGTATCCATCAGAAACAAAATTGATGTGGACAGTGTGCCAATTCCTAGACTTGGGATCATATTAATGGATCGAAGAGAACCACAGAACCGGAAGGATGGAAGGGTTGGTGAGGAGTCTGCCACTAGATAACAGTCTCTACCAGGAAGAGCTTTGACTGAGTAAGTAACTTGTTCTTCTGATGGACTTCTAGCCACAGATTTATCATCTTTTCAATAAATACCAATGCAGTACCCACGTGGAGGTGGGTCTGTTGATGAACTCAAACGAGAAAGTCCTGCAGGACTAAGCTGCCCCCTCAGCGAACCGGACAAACCAGAAAATAGTGCTTCATGAGCATGTGAAAGGATGCCTGTTGCAGTTTTGACAAGGTCACCACCACTTCTTGCTCGGAATTAGACACAATTTTGGCAGAAGTGCACTGGGTTCCTGCTATTGGGGTTCGAGTACCAGATCTCTTTCCCTAAAATGGATGCCCCAATTGGCAAGACCTTTAGCACCACTGCAAGTCCCCAGTAAATGGTACCACAGGTACCTAGGGCATAGGTTACTAAAGAAGGCCCCTAAAGGCTGCAGCATATATTATGCCACCCTAAGGTACCCCTCAACACACTTGTGCAAACTGCCCTTGCAGGCTGCGTGACATGGTGCAGAGAAAAGTGAATACACGTCTTGGCACACCTCCTGTGTGCCATGCCTGCGAACACTGCATGTGGAATAGGTAAGTCACGCCTACAGCAGACCTTACAGCCCTAAGGCAGGGTGCACTATACTACACGTGTGAAGATATCTGCATGAAGAGATATGACCCTGTGATGTCTAAGTCGATTCTTCAATATTACAAGTAAACAGGGAAGTCATTTTAATTACATGTGCTGGACACGGGTAATTATGAGTTCCCCTAGCTGCATGATGGGTCACTGAAACTAGAGATGTTTGGTACCAAACATTTCGTATTAATAAACCCACACTGATTCCAGTGCACCCAGAGAGCACCTTAGAGGAGCTCCCTGAAAGCCTACTGACTACTAGTGTACACCAGCCTTCCGCCACAGACAGGATTCTGTCCCCCTGCAGGTGAGAGTCCGTCCTCTCTGAGGGCAGACACAATACCTACCCCGGCTGGAGGTGTTGTTACCTCCAAGCAGGCTGGCTAAGTAATCAGCATATCATAACAGGAGCCTTCAAAGGCCTCTGCCGCCTTTGAGATGTGACAGAAGGCTTCCCCCTGAGAGAGATGCCCTTCGGTCCACACTGAGAGAAAACAGACTTCAGTAAATCAGATACTGAATATCTTATCAGTAAAGGACTTCAGGAAGGAGGTGGTACATTAATAGTACCATAGTGATTGTGCACCATACTGCAGCTGGTACCACATTGACGGATGCCATTATAAATAAGTATGGCATTTCCTTGTTAAATATGATTTTAACACTTGGATAGCAGAGTGACAAGAAGTGGGCCCAGATGAATGCCATGAACCGACAGGTCATCTAAGCAGAAACATGTTGAACTTACTCTAATAGGGAACATCCATACCCCTATTTACTAAGCTTTTTTAGTCATAACCATCAGACACACTAATAAAAGTACATTTTGTCTCCCATGAGCTAGTTTTAACACACCTTTTCACTTCACTTGCACTCTGCCCCTCACTCCGCAGTTTCCATTGGATGATTTAAAAACAAATCACCTCACGCTCCTCTTCTTATAGGAGAGTTGTAGCCCACACTGTGAACCTCGCAGTCACAGTGTGCAAGAGGGAATCCAATGATGAAGCATGTCACCTTTGGGTGAGTGAGGGTTCTCGTCTTTATAAGACATATGCCCTGGATCTTCCATGCACCAGCACCATATAATAGAATACATCCTAATATTTTTTGTGAGTTCAGCGTTTTTGGAGTAGTATCATGGGTGCACATTACTCCGCTATAGAACCCTTTTGTGACATTGTTGCACTTATAATCGCAAACGTCCTTTTTCATGGATGCTTCCTTACGAATAGCCTTTAGACCGAAATCGGCATCACAACAGCGACGTTTCTAAGCCTGTCTTTATGCCGAATCTTTTACTTTCACGATTGGCATCTGAACGTCAGTTTTAGGGCGTGGGGGGCGGTTTAGGGCTAAGGGAGTGAAGGGAGGACTTGGGGCTAAGGGCTGTTTTAGATATAATGGTAATGCAGGCCGTATTAGGGATAAGGGTGTGAGGGGGAGGTTTAGGTCTAAGGGTGGGTGAGAGTGCGCAATTGCGCAGTGTCCTCTCACAATAAAGAAATGGCACCATCCAACTCTGAGGCGCAGTGGCACCCAAAAATCAGGAGCAGACTGCGCATTCCAATACTCAGGGACAGCTAAGTAATGAAGTGAAGACTGTCCTGTGGAGGTGAACAATTTTAACAGCGCTTGCAACATAGTAGACTCGCCAACTCAATAATGACAGCCATGACACGCCCTGCTCTGGCAGGCAGAACCGATGAGGGTGAACCCAAGACGTACAACGGAAGAAAGGAGATTGGCCTTTGAACTTTTACCATACCACCAAAGCAGCAAGCGACATTACACACAAAAAAGATTGAACCAAAGTGAAAGTAAGTAAAATGTTCAATTAAAAAAGAATTATTTAGAACATGATGCATGGAAAAAAATGCGAATTAATGCATTTTTTGTTTTTGTCGTCTTTTAAGCTCACTACATGCGAGCATGCATTTGAACTTCATACTAAAAACTGGCATGGAAATACCAGGTTCCAACTAATGCGGTCGTTATCGGAGCCGTTGGCCTAATGGCTATCGTTCTAAGATCATACATTCAATTATAATATCCAAGAATGAGCTTAGATATTACAGGAACCACTTTGCTCATGCAGATAGTTCTCACATGAGGTACAGGGCGCCCTGCCCTAAGGGTGACTTACCTAGGCCTCATGCAGTGTTGGGCATGCGTGGCACACAAGGATGTGTGCTATGTCGACTTCTCACTTTTAGCTGCACCACAACACGCAGACTGCAATGGCAAGGGTGAATTTTTGTGGTGAGAAACCTTGAAGGGTGGCTTAACCCCTTCTGTGCCACGCCCTTTCCCCCTCCTGTGCCGGGCGTTACATTAGTGGGTGGGGTGCATGACGAGATAGTCTCGTCATGGGCACAGCGCGACCGTGCTCCATGACGAGACTATCTCGTCATGGGCACAGAAGAGGTTAATACATGCTGCCCCTCTCAGAAGCCGTTCCCTGGCTACCATGCCAGTGGTTCCATAGGTACCCCTTACAAGGGGCTTACAGGTATGCCAGTTGTGACAATTGTGGAAACAATGTTACAGGTTAGGGAAAGAATACAGGCCCTGGTTACCTGATTGGCAGGGACCTAGGGCACACACTGTTAAAGTGCATCAGAAATGTGGCAAAAAGTGGGGGGATTACGGCAACAGAAACACACTTTCCTACACAGAACTTGTGATTTTGGTGCCTGCATGATGCTGGGAAGTAGTTCCGATACTCCAAGTGAAATGCTAGCTGTTTTGCGAAGAGCTGGCAGCCCTTTCAGGCTTTTGGAGGCTGTACAGCTGTAGGACAAGTTGTCTTTGTCCCAATAGTCGGGGACAGCAGACAGGCCGGCAGGTTTGGCGCCAAGTCAGTTGAGTTTCTCGATTCTTGTGGCTTTTCGGTGTCCCCCTTCTTGAGTGAGTCGATTCAGATTCTTTGGTGCCAGGGGCTTCCCATAAATACTAGATTTAGGGGCGCTAAGGGGGCTCTGTGAATGGTATAACCACCTAGTTGCAATACCATACGCGGAGCCAGCTTTCTACACTTGGTGCATGCGATGGAGTCAGAACTGGAGCCACATGCCTCCTCGTGGTGGGCTAGGAGGGTCCGGACATTTCCCATGAACACTGTTTTGCAATTATTTTGAGGTAAAAGATGATATCAAAAAAGACAAGAGGAAGCTCCAGGTCAGTGTCTGGTGGCACAGAAAGAAAGGAACTTCCATCATTCTGCGGAGTGGCGCCTACAGAGGGTCCGCATGTCATTTAAGGAGCGAAACTGCATCTGTGCAGAGTCACACAGAGCACATACCGCCATGCAGACTTACTGCTGAAATGTTTCTGGATCCAGTCGGACGCCTGGGGAATATTTAAAAGGTGAGGAATCACTATTATTAATCTGTATCAGAAAAGTATGTTATAGCTAGCCCTTACTATGTGAAAACAACAAACCTTCGAAATACTTTATAAGAACTTGGATCAGAATTTTAACAGAATCACATTCCATTGTATCAATCTCAGCTACAAATAGTCATCTAGAACACAGTAGACAAAACAGCTAGAAACAGACCGATTAAAAAAAAAAAAAATACACCACTGTGAGAAAGCGGCTCTGTATATGCTGTTCCCAAATAGGTACAGTGTGTACAGAGTCCACAGTCCCCAGAGGTTTGGCAGAGGTTAAAGTTAGATATAACCTTACTCTCTAAAGTGGGTGCTTGGTCGAGCAGTAAGGCAGTATCAGAGGACAGTGTAAAGCATTTGTTGTACACACTCAGTCAGCAAATGGTCTCACACACTTAAGAACTGAACTCTAGGCCAATGGTTTGTATATAAAAATATATGGTTGTTTTATTTTAGAACCAACAATAGGTATTAAAATATACTTTCTCAGAATGAGATGCTTTAGTTATATACTTTTGCAATATACAATTGACTTTTGTAGGTAATAGTTACAGGTTGTTGCAATAGACAACACAATTTCAAACACAATAGTACATTGAGCTCAATGGGAGTTTTAAGTTATTTGCAATAGATTACTTTCAGGATTACTTTTCTAACTCCAGGACTGGATCCTAGATTCAGTCCTGGGACAGTTCTTGGAAACAAGTGAGTAAAGTCGACTTAGTTACTGTTGTGATATTTAGCCAATATTTTGGTATTTTAAAAGTTGACACTTAGAAGAAATTTCATAGAAAAACAGTCAATGATTCCCTATGGGAGAAAATTCAAGTTACAGGTATAGTATGTTCTTGTTACGTTTGTAATCCAGTACTGGGCTCCTAGGCTCAGTACTGGGACCTCTATCTAAAACAGGTAAGCAGTTACATTTTCACAGTTGGTACGATTTTTAAAGAATATTTGTAGTTTGCAAAAATCGACACTTAGAAGAAATTTCACAGAAAAACAGTCCATGATTTCCTATGGAAGAAAATTGGGTTAATGGTAAGTACGGTTGCGAGTACTTTTCAGGGTCAGTGCTGGGCACCAAGATTCAGCTCTGGGATCTCTCCTAATAACAGGTGAGTATTTTCGTTTTCGTTACTCGGTTGATTTTAGGTGAATATTTTAAGTTTTAGAAACTCCACACTTAGAAGAAATTTCAGAAGAAACCAGTCAATGTTACCCTATGGAGGAAAATTGGGTTATCGGCTTTTGGGTAAGTACTCGAGTGGCAGAGTTAAGGTTCTGGGCACAGACTCAGGGGTCTCCCAGGGTCAGGTAAGTACAGTTGTTACACCCTCAGCGGCACTGGGGCAGCCGGGTGCAGAGTGAGTTAGGCCCAATGTTATCCTGTGGGAGGCAGGGGGGCCTTGGTTGGTGGCTGCTGACTAGCAGGCCACGCGGCTGTGGGAGCTGGGCTCCTGGTCATTTGCCCAGGGCAATTGGGGAAGTAGGTAGGAGCAGAGGTTACACTGCCAGGGCCACTCGGGGGGCTGGGTGCAGGGTTCTTTTGAGCCTTCGCGCGCTCAATGGATTTCAATGGGAAAGCTCCAGGATGAACAAAGGCTGCAAGCTCGGGGACGAAGATTCTTCAGGAGCCACCACCACTTCGAGAGTTAAGTTGGGTAGTTGGAGGATAGGTAGGTACCCAGGAGATGGGCACAGGGGGCCGCAGGGCGCCGGGGGCAGGGGTGCCTTTTGATGTCAGGAAATCTTACCCTCTGTTGATCGCGGTTGGGGGGGTACCTGGTTCTGAGGCTGCAGGCGTCGAGGTGAGTCCTTGGGTGCCGGATTCGGGGTCATAGTCGCCGGGGGGACATCCTCGGGTCTTTGTTCACTCCGGCACAGGCCAGGCTTGGCGGGTGCAGAGTGCGCAGGGTTCGCGGTTCCGGGCTGATGCCAGGGGTTAGAACCTGCTTTGAGCAGAGCCACTGCTCATGGGAGTCCCAGATGCTCAGAGTCCCAAGGCAGCCAGGTCCTCCGGGGTTTGTGAGGTTGCTGGCCACAAGAGGCGCCGGGATGTAGCAGGAGCAGGTTCAGGGGTTGACAGGCCGGTAGGGCTGGGGCCAAAGCAGTTGGTGTCTTCCTCTTCTTAGCAGCTGCAAGGCAGGTCTTCTTTCTTCTTGCTCTTCTTTGCTTGTTTGGAATCTGGGAGAAGGAAGGTTCAGGGTGCCTCTAAATACTAGATTTAGGGGTGTTACAGGTAGGTAAAGGGCACGGACCAATGGGTCCCTGCCCGGGGTGGGTACACCCCCTATCCTGCCACTCTCCTGTGGGAGGGGGGTAGTAGCCTAGTCCTGATTGGGCAGGACCTCCCATCTTCAAGATGGCGAGAGCCCGTAGATGTGCTTCACCTCGCCTCCCCCACCTGAGGGGTGGGGTTGGCAGGCTGGCACATCCTCTGTCCTTATTTGGGGTTTCCAGCCAGTCTTCCCACCAGAGTGGGGGTTAAAACCGTTGGGGGCCAGCTTGCTGGGTAAAGCAAGTGGCCTGGAGAAGCTCACAGAGGCAGCATGCCTTTGAAGCTTCCCCCTGTCCATCCTGGGGGAGGAGACCTAGCACCTCGCCCAGGATGAGCATTGTTGCAGGCCCAGGGGTCCAGCAACATGTCTGCTGTGTGGCAGCCTAGGTAGCCGACCACACGTGGATTGTAGGTTAGGCTTCAGGGGGCATCTCTAAGATGCCCTCTGTAGTGCTTTGTACATTAAATCCCACACTGGCATCAGTGTGGGTTTAATGTGCTGAGAAGTTTGATACCAAACTTCTCAGTCTTCAGTGTTGTCATTGTGGTGCTGCGGAGTTCGTGTTTGACGACCTCTCAGCACCATGTACTCTTAAATGGCAGCACTGCACTTACAGTGCCCAGGAATGGACCATGCTCCTGTGCCCACACCCCTGGCATAGGGCACCCAGCTAGAGGGGTGGCTGATGTATGCCAGGGCAGTGTAGGTTGAGGGCATGGCACACAGGGATGTGTGCTATGTCGACTCTTTGTTTTGTCTTGTACCCAGACACTCAGCCTGCAAGGGCAGTGTGTTTGTGTTAGGGTACAGGGCCTCTAAGGGGGGCACAATAAGTGCTGCAGCCCTTAGAGGCCTTCCCTGGTCACAAGGCCCTGGGTACCTAGGGTACCATTTAGGGAAGGAACATAGGCCCTGGGCACCTGATTGTCAGGAGTCCAGGGCACACTAAGTCAAAGTACATTCAGCAATTCAGCAAAAAGTGGGGGCATACCATGCAAGAAAGATGGCACTTTCCCACAACCACCATTAGGCAATCATCATCACACAGTAAAGTTTTGAATAAGAGTGCGTAGTTATTCAACTGGAGTACATTGCAGTCCCAGAAAGTAGGTGATAAATTAAATTAACCATCCCAGATTATGCCTAGTTATCTCTGATTGTCTTGGATGCTCATGAAAAGAATTCACAAAACAGATCTGGCTTATGATGCATAAGCAGAAGATACAATGCTCAAGCCAAGGAATGGAAAACTGACTGCTACTAGGAAGGAAAAAAAAAAGTCCTTTGGTAAACCCAACCATACATAAAAACACCACAAATGTTTTTACAAGATCAAACTCATTTTACTCTTGCACAAAGTCCTCTTAAACTTACTTTACTCTTGCACTCAATCAACCAAACAACTTTGAAAACCAGACACTAAACAAAGTATTAACCACGCATAAGCAAACACTATCAAAACAACATACAATATCACAAATTGGTTCCTTCAGGTTGATTTTTCTAGATAAGCACAATAGGGCACTCAAATAGAGAATGCGCTGTGAAAGCATGGCAATGAAGGTCAGTGCTATTACAAATGCATACATAACATGTTAGAGGTTTTATCTATTTAATTGATTTGCGAGGAGAAATATACTTGGCTACTGGCACCTCTGAATATGCCTGTCAATGTTTGTGGCAAGATCACAAATAAAAGTCTCAATACTGAAAACGTACATTACCTTTGAAGTTGTTCATCTTTGTAGTTCTTTAGATTTACATTTGGCCACTAAAATAAAAAAAAAAACAAGAATAGGACACCGATTTAATAGACTGCAGCTTAAACGTTTCATTAGAAAGTCTGGCTATCTTAGGTTGGAGTTATACATACCAAGTGAACAGATAAGAGTACATACATAATACAATGTACATTTCTGCAAGAGACCTTTCTAGCAAGATAACAAGAATATCTTTTTCATATCAGGTACTAGAAATCAAACATTGTCCGAGGAGAGTACCACCTTCCCATATGGGTATCAAAGGTTGAATAAGTATTTGTACAATGGGTGTATTTTTGGGTATACAAAAGAAACCTGGCCAGTGTCCAACAGAGTGATGCATATGGAGGTTGTTAAGAAACAGTTGAGATTTTGTAAATCAAGTGAAATGAGGAAGAGGTAGATAGTCCTTAGGTTTTGGGCCCAGATTGTGATGGGAGCTAAAATGATCTATTTTAAATGAGGAAGAGGTAGATAGTCCTTAGGTTTTGGGCCCAGATTGTGATGGGAGCTAAAATGATCTATTTTAAATTTGGATGAGGTTTCTCTGGAAGAGTTGCACTTCCCGTTCTTTTTTTAACTGTAGGTAGGACGGATTACGTGCAAGAATGATGCTCCAGATTGAAGGGTATAGTTGGAGAGATTTATTTTTAGCATGTCGATATATTTTTCAGAGATCTACGGCAGAATAATTTTACCATCGATATCAAGGTCAAATTGATAACTTTCTGGGACACCAGGAAACCTTCAGGTAATTCAGTGTTTTACAAACTAAAAATTATTTATGTGTGAACCAGTGAGATATTCTTCTTTCTTATCTTTGGCTACCAACATGCTACAAGTGACCAACAAAGCAAGGCAGATTTTATGCTTGTACCATACAGGTTCAATGTATCAAAGTTTCAGAAGTATGGCACAGGCAGGACACCATTTGTTTTTCAACTTTGAGAAGCAGTTCATGAATCCTCAGCAAAGACAGGCACTACCCATAATTTGGGGATAGTATTCAAATGGAAAGAGGAAAAAAGGTAAAGACGTGAATCCCTCAAGGGATTTCTTTAGATTCACAGATCACATTACAATCCGAGAATGCACACTTCTTTGGTTTTCCCCCAATATTATATAACCATCCAGTTTGGAGGAACATATTTAATCGCAATGTAACGATTTGTCTCTATATTAAGCTCTGAGGTACCAATTTCACATTTAACACGCATTTCAGTATGTAGGAATTTCATTTTAACAGTCATAAGCAAATCTACCAATTATTCAACTGCCTACTTTTCAGAATTTTAGTCATTCAGTACGTTTTTTGAGGTTTCAAATCTGACCTTAAGTATGGTCCCTATAAGATTCCAATTCCATTGCAGATTTTCCTTATGGTTGAGGACTTGGCAATCTCTTAGATTTGTCACAAGGGCTTCTTCTGTGTCCTGTCACAAGATAAAGAACATATTTTTTGCACAGCAGTAGTTACGTAGAAAATCCTACTTTCATGTTTAGATCCAGTCTTCATAACAAAAAACTAAAAAGGAAAGGGGAATGTTACTTACCTTGCAAGCATCTGTATGTAGTGTGTAGATACACATGTTCAGCATACTCCTGTCATCTATTATTAGGCTTGGATGTTTTCAAGTTGTTTTTCTTCAAAGAAGTTCCTTGAGTCACAAGGTATAGGGTGAGTCATTCCTTACCTGGCAACACGCATGGGACCAAACTCCATGTTAGATTGTTTTCGGCACAGTGGGTGAGAGTAGTATGGAGTGGTGAGAAAACACAGAATGGTGCTCATGAAGATAGCAACAAAAAAAAAGTATTTAGTAAAGAAAGAGATGTGTGATCAGAGCACATACTTTCAGGAAGGAGGTTGGGCGCACGTTAATCTACACCACTATATGTAATGAACAGATACATGCAGGGTAACATTTTCAGTTTATAGCATGTATTGATGTAGATACGGATGCTCTGCATAGACTGTAAAGCAGTACCTCCTTACAAGCAATGACTAGTGTGTGGGTGATGCAGATGTATGACATCAGGTCCTTAAGACTGTCTAGTCAACTAAAGCCTATTTCCTGGCTAAAATATCCACACAATAATGTATAGTGAAGGCGTATGGGGTAGACCAAGTGGCAGCTTTACATATGTCAGAGAAAGGGGGATACTTTCCAAGAAAGTCATGGTGGCTGCCTTCTTCTAGGTAGAGTACACCTTGGCTGTGAAGGGGGCCCTCTTTGAGCTTTGTGATTACAGATTAGGATACATCTGACTATTCTTCTGGCAATGCTGACTTTGGATATAGAGTGGCCCTTATATGACTTTGGAAAAGGCTGGAAAAGCATGTTTTACATCTAAGGTATGTAGGACTCTCTTTGAGACATAGTGTGGTTTAGAGTAGAAGACTGGGAGCTCTATGGTCTAAATGAGACAAAAAGGGCAAACCACTTCAGGGAGGAACTAAGGGCAAGTTCTGACTACTACGTTATCTTTGCGAACCTGAATGAAATGTTCTTAGAGTGTGTGGGTCTTTAACTCACTAATATGCCTAAGTGAGATTATGGCCAGGAAAGGTACTGGAAGGGAAGGGCTCGGAAGGGAGCCTCATTAGTCTCTGACTGCAATGTTAAGGTTCCATGCTGGAGCAGGGGGAACACTGGGAGAGGTTACCCTTTTGAGGTCTTCCATTAAGCCTTAACATCTGGAATGCGGAACAGAGTACTTTTCTCCATTTTGCATATATGTATCCATGGCTTTGAAGTAAGCTGCTTTGAAGTGTAGGTCAGACTTTTGGAGATGAAACAAGTAGCAAATGATGTCCTGAACTGCAGGTATAAAGGCGCCCAGGTATTTGGTGATGCAGAAAATGACTAATCTCTTTCATTTCATTGCATAGCTGACTCGTGCAATAGGCCTGCAAAACCTTCCAAAATGTTTATTGATCTGTGGAGAAGCAAGCAATCGAATGGAGGAAAGTGCCCCCTTTCGACATGGTCACCCCCACTCTTTGCCTGGTATCTGAAGCAATTTTGACAGAAGTGCACTGGGTTCCTGCTTTACAGTTCCAGTTCTCTTTCCCCAAAACTGTCCAATTGTTCCTCCAATTGGCTCCCTCTGTAAGTCCCTAGTAAATGGTACCCATGTTACCTAGGGGAAAGAGGTTAAAGAGGGTACCCAAGGGCAGCAGCATGTTTTGTGCCTTCCCTAAAGGGACTCCTCAGGACCAACATGAAAACTGAGATTGCAGGCTGCGTGTCATGATATAGAGAAGAGTGAAGACACAACATGGCACACTTCCTATGTGGCATGCCTATAGACTGGGCATGAAGTATAAGCAAGCCACCCTACAGCATGCCTTACAGCCCTAATGCAGTGTGCACTGTACTACATGTGTGGGTATATCTGCATGAGCAGATTTGCCATTGTGATGTCTAAGTCAATTCTTAGATATTACAACTGAGCAGGGATGCCATTTAGAGAATATGTGCAGGACATTGGTATTTCTAAGTTCCCCAGTCACATGATGGCTTCACTGAAACAAACATCTCGTATTAATAAACCTACATTGATGCCAGTGATGGATTTGTTAATTAAGGCACCCAGAGGGCTCATAAGAGGTGATCCCTGAAAAACTACTGACTACTAGTGTACTGGCTGAATGGTGTAGACTAGCCAGCCACTACATACCATTTTCTGACCCCCTGAAGAGCAGGCTCTCTAAGAGCAGAAACAATGCCTGCTCCGACTGCAGGTGTTATCACCTCCTCCAAGCAGGGTGTCTTAAGTGATCTGTATATCAAGGCCAGAGAATTCAAATGCCTCTGCCACCTTTGATATGTGACCCAAGGCTTCCCCAGTCAGGGAAAATGCCGTCCGGGCCCATTTGGCACCATGACTGGCAGGAAAGTTAGTTAGTCAGAAGGCTTGTTTTCCCCTCAGGCTAGTTCCACCCATAAGGTGGGCTACCGGATGTGAAATCAAAATTAGAAATTTACTGTCTTGGTTTTGGCGGAATTGGGCTCTCTGGGTCAACGGTAATGCCTACTTCCCACAGGAAGTGGTCATATAAAGGGTGTAGTCACCCTAAAGGTAAGTAGACTATTGGCTATTACCTTTCACTTCCCTTAACGCTCGTAAATTGAGAATTTAGATGGCCCCCCCAGACACCAGGAATTCCAGATTAGATGTATCCAGAATTAGAGGACAAAGAAGAGCCGCAAGACAAACAAGAACCGTAGACTTGCTGTGGACTTTTGATGCAAACACCCTGCATGCCCTGCACCAGTCGAAAACAATCATGACCATCGACTAGTCCTGCAGCTGAGCAGCTTCCAAGAATTCCGGGAGACTGCCAGCAATATCTCTGGGAGTAGAGAAGCTACTCCCCTCCAGGTACTGAAGAAGCCAAGTCCAGTTCACTGAGTTGCAGCTCCCTAATCAGCCTGATGCAGCTGCCGCCCGGGAGTATGTACCTGTGCTCTGAAAGTCAGATCTGTCGCCCAACCGAGGGAGAGAACACCAGGACCAACCAAAGCTGCAAAGGGCCAATTCCCGGAGTAGAGGACACCTCGAAGCAAAAAGAACCGTGAGTCCAATCCGGACTCCCACCACCCCGAGACCTAGCAGCCGCTGGGGGACGTCAGAACCGCAGAGACCCACCTCCAGAGTGGCCAAGCTGCCCTGATTTTGCAGCCTCAACTGGCAAGACCAACAACCGCAAGGCCCCAAGACGCAGAGCCCAGTCGACCTTTCCACTTTGCACCTGAGTGCCCCAGCCAAGGTATCGACGAACAGACAGTGCCTCTTTATTCCCAGGATATTTGCGACCTGAGCCTCCCATTGGGAGCTCCTTGACTTGTCCCCCTTCACAGCTTGTTTCTAGGTGGCCCCCATTCTTTTCACTAGCGTAGCACACACAGCTACCAACCCGACCACCACCTCTGCACACAGGCGTGACGCCCCAGGGCAGGTAAAGAGTAACTGTTGGTGGTACTTTGGACCTTGGCCCCCTACAGCCTTGAATCCCGAAGGAAACCCTACAGAAATCAACAGTAAATAACTATACTCAATATATGCCTTTTCTCCCATAGGGAACCATTGCTGCATAAAGACCCATTTAAGTGAAGATTTTACTTCCCTGTTGCAGGAGGCTAGCTTAGTATTATGGTGTACACTCTAAGGAGTGGTGCACCTTACACTAATCCAGGCAACCCTTATGGTAATGTTAGAGGTCTCTGATAAGCACAGAAAGCTCTCAAAGTGGTAGCTGCGGAGAGCAGCCTTCAGGCTTTTCTTTTTCAGCCCTTAGATGGTCGCAGAGTTGGAGCCTCCCGAAGGAGCTCCCGGTTTGGGGATTACCTATCAGGTAGTTATCCTCGTATAAACCTTCCCACCGGCCTTCCATCACGACTGCCCCTGGACCGGACTGCACTCCCCTACTGAAGCACTCCGTCGAAGCAGAATCTGACTCCCAACTTACCTGTTGGGTCGACTGCCGCGGCTGCCCAGGTCCGTGCCGTACTACCTGGACTCCAGCACTCCAGCTCGAGGTAGCTCTGGCTGCGGGGCTAGTCTGTTGTTGTGCGTCAGACTTTCATGGCAGCGAGTCCTTGGTTTTTGCCGGTGCTGGCTCCTCAGTTCCTACGCCGCCTGCTTCCAGTGACCTGAGATCGCCTGCTTCCAGTGACCTGAGATCTCCTGGTTCCTGCGGGTGACCTTCCAGGCAGGCACCATTCATATTGTCTCTCCCGCTGCCCGAACGAACCAGCAACGTGTTCCTGCTAACGGCTGGCGATCTCCGCTCATGGGGATCTGACTTGAGTCCGCCAGCCGCTCCCGATCGTTGGTTACTTCTCCTCCTGGAGGACCGACAGCACGCCTGATGACAACGCGGGGGTAGGGGGTATCGGCCCGACGCCTTTTTCTTGCCTCCAACGACGCTGCTGCCCCTCTGACCAGCCCGGATCCCGGTGCCCGGCAGTGATCTCCGTCTTCGTTGGAGCCCCGCCCCTGTGCCTCCGTTTGTTTCAGCTTGACAATTGCCAGGTATTTTCACCACCTTAGACCGGAATCTGTCTATTGACGATCGTGGTCGCGCTTATGTTGACGGCGCCATATGCAATGCGGGGCTCACTGCACTGGGTTCGTTTATGGTTCTGTATCTCCCACGAGAAGATTATGCAGGCGATTATGTTAGGCAGTGAATTTCAGCCTTGGGGACTGAGCTCATTTAACCTGGGCATTTACAGCTCCAATAGTTCTCCCATGCTGAACTCTGCCTGACTTTAAAATGGCGGCAATTTGAAGACTTCTTGATTGCCGTACATTGCCCGACTTTAAAATGGCGGCTCTACAAAGACATCATGATTACTGTACCCTCTCTAGCTAAATTGAGAGTGGAAATCGAAGCCTGTAATTAATTCTATTGCTGCAGCTCCTACATTTAAGGTTGAATTGCCCCACTACACATCTGATTTCTTTCTATGGGTTGCCTGTGTCAATCCCACATTGGTTGCTGAAGCACTAGGAACTGTCTGCTGGACTTGATAATGGCTTTGGTTGGACGCCTTTCAGGATTATGCTTGGGTATAAACAATGGTCCTGATGTTATGCCGGCATATCATGAGGATCATTTCTCCACGCTACTGATGTTACTGCTATGCTGATCCTTTTGCCAAGCTCACAACAACTCTAGAAGTCCTGGGACCCTACTGCATGTCCTGATAACAGCGTCTGTTGGGCACTTTTCTCACTAAGTTCGCAGTCTGTGCCCAGGTTGTAGATCAGAAACCATTCTGCTCCCTGCTTAATTATTACTAGATGGGCCTCCTAGCTCCCTGTGTAACGGCCTATGCCAGCCTATAGAGCCGAGACGAGCTACATGGTCCCACGACTGTAGTGACTTAGGGGGCCCTAGTCACTAGCTCTGCACAGCAAGATCTCAATGCCTCCTAACGTGCTGCCTGTCCGCCCCCTCACCTTTTCGCTGAGAAAACCAGGATTGTTGTAGTTTTCTCTCACCTCCTTATTCTCTTCTCAGGGCTCCCATCCTCTCTATGGTTCTACTTCACAATGGAGAGAAGTCCCGATCCCAATGCCTTCATCCTAAATTACCCAACTGACCTCTCTAAAAGTGCGGCAAAAAAATACAAACATCGCATACTCAAAGCTAGACCTGAAATTCTATTCTCAGACTCTTATTTCTGCACCAACAAAGGTACTCTGATTAATGACCTCAGCTTCTATACCAAAAAACAGGCTTGCTGGCGAGCTGTGTTCTACTCCTCGCTTCAAATCACAGGATCTAAGAGAACCTCATGTGGTCTCAAACTTACAACGTTTCCCTCATCCACCATCACAACTTCCACCACGATCACCCTCTACAATAATGGTATCATCCTAATCCAAGCCTCTAATATCAACCTAGCAAAGATGGCCAATTTTTACCCCACTCTTAGAAATGCGGTACTTGGCAACTCCACTGACCCCTACACAACTACTACTTCTCCACTGCGCTTAACCAGTACTCCCCCTTAACAGTTGTGAGTACCCCACTCTCCCTTAACCCCACATCTCCCTTAGCTGCCCCTAGAGCTGCCTTGTCCCCGGTGGAATTACGTCTACCCACTAGAACTCCCTCTTAGGTGGTTGGCGGATCTACAGGCTCAATCTCCTCACCGTCTGTCAGTCAGTCACAGGCTTCTCTCTAGCTGGTAGGTTCCCTCAAGACCTTCTGTCTCCTCGATTATTAGACGATGCCCCTTCCCCCACCCCTATAACTTTGCCACATGCTATGCCAGAATCCGGACAACGATCCTCCACACAAGCCTCAACTGGCTTACGCAGATGCTCCCCTTCACCGCTCGTTTTTCCCTCTCACCCTACACCCCCAGACCAACATTCAGACTTGGCTGCTTGCCTTGACGAGCTATCTCGACAGTTACACCGTCTCACTTTTGAGCTACACGACCTGAAAGCCCTCTCAAATGATCTTTTCCCAGAGATCAGCTCTCTCCTCTCCTTCTTGAATTGGGCCAGAGCGTCCACCAGGGATAGCGAACACATGGATCAGCCTCTAGCCCCTCCTCTCGAAATCCATTCCCCTACCCAATGCCTCCGCCAGTTCCAGTGGAGGCGAGACACACCCAGGGTCCACTGATCTCCTGGACAGTTACAACTCTAGTTCTTCTTGGTCCAAATCTAACATGGTCCAGCCGAGACAAATACATTCCATCCTTTGTAACCTGAACAGAGAACCTCCTCGCAATCCTAGATGCAGCATTGCCGACAACCTCACCCGTGTGAACATCACCCAGACTACTTCCCCCCTAATCCACTATGACTTAAATGTGTACTACTTAATTGCAGATCAGCCAGTAAATACGACTCCGATATCTTCGACCTCATCCAACACAATGAGTTAGACATTCTCATTCTCACTGAAACTTGGTTAAATCCCGCTTCCACTCCTATTTTTTTTTTTTTTTTTTTTTTTTTTTAAAAACCTTTATTTGTGCATAGTAAAAGAACAAATACGGGCCTACAACCATCAGGCCGGCCACAATACGGTTGAGCACAGAGACAAACAATACATCCCCTGTGCGTCAAGGTCAAGATTAGCAACGATTCAGGATTCATACACTGGAGGGATCCTTGACACCGGGGGAAGGAGAAGTGAAGGTTAATTTTAAGGTTTTCAAAAAAATTTTTATCGGGAAAAAAGTCAGTAAAGGATAGAAACAAGGAGATTCGAGTCCGCAAGTCGGCTTCATACACTGGAGAGCAGCAGCATCATTAAAACAGCCATAGAAAATCTCATACAGTAAGGCAATGCAATTAGATAACAGGATCATCACAGTAGTAAATACGCACCCCCTAAAAGCCGCCCCCACTCAATCCACCCCACACCCGGACCCCGAATCGAAACAAGTATAGCGCAGAGACATGAAAGAAAGAGGCCCATAGAACTAAAAAAAGAAACAGTAAATTACCCCCCCACCCTACACCAATGCGGAGGCTATGGCCTACCCCCCCCCCAGCATAGTGCCTGTCGCCCAATGAACCCGAAATATAGACGAGAGAGAAAGTAGGAATAGAGTAAAGAAACTAAGAGAAGAAAGAAGAAAGGAGGCGGGGAGGAGCCCACGTATCCTCAGGAGCGCCCGACACCACCGGCCAACCAAGCCTCCACACACTGAAACCCCACTACACCCAAAGGCGGTCGTGGGAAGATAGCATGTAACACCACGGAAATGAAGGCAGACAGATCGCGACGAGTGCGCACAACATAAGTAGACAATTCCAGTCCCAGTCCAGCCCGGCCGTGAAGCCATGATGATAGAAAGTAATCTAGCCCTGGCCCGATCGCGGGCGTACGATTAGACCCGCCCCCTCGTGAATGCCCCGCATCCCGAACAGACAAAGACAATATGGCCACTTGGGAGAAGATGGAGAAGTAGAGTCACAAAATGGCCGCCGATCATCTATTGAGGTCCCCTTGCACACCATATAAAATCCAGACCTGGCTTGTAAAGTACATGAGTTCCACATAAAAGGAGTCGTAGGCCACCGTGAACAGTTCCTCGAGGTCGCCAGGTGTAGTTCAGCTGGAAACTCCTGCGGGCACGGTGAGGCAGGCAACAACAAAGCAGGCAGCAATGACCGGGGAAACAAAGTATCTGCCATTGAGCAGGAGAGCGATTGATCCTGAGCGCCGGGAAAGCCAAATGCAGACACCAGTGTAGCACCGTTATACCCAGTCGTTGCTTCCCCGCAGGAGGACCACAGCACTGGCAGACTCACGTCTTGTTGATCACAAACGGGGCGCTCACGGCCCGCAGCAGACAGTGTAGAGTCGAACCGCTCACTCAGCGTTTGCAAGCCGACACACAATTGCAGACGAAAGTCCCGCAGGGCAGCCAGAACGGAGCCGTATGTCAGCGGAAGCTGCGTCCCCCCCAACGGCAGCAATCCGGGACGGCACTGGGGAGCTGGAGTCTGGTAGAGGGAGGGCGAAGCGGGCAGCGGGCGAGACCGGAGCATCACCCCCCAGCAGCGAGCAGGCAATCAGCGCCATGTTTTACCGTTGAACGGTACCGTGGCCAGGGGGGGGATCGTGACAAGGAGGCAATTCCCAACAGGTCTGCGCCGCAACAGGTGAAAGCCAGCAGTCTCTTCCCCTCCCTCAGGCTCTCTTTGCAGCCGACTAGACCATAGAAGAAGGGGGTCTGCAGCCTTCTACAGCGTGGTCCACAGAGCGGGGTAGGAGACCCGCCACACCGGGGCTTACCCTCTGGCTCCAGCCCATCAGATGCAGGGTACAGGAGGTGTCCGGGCGTCTCTCTCCCGGCTCTTCTGGCGACCGTGCGTGGCGTGAGGCGGGATCGGGACCTCGGGCTCAGATTTGCACCAGCGGGTCCGGTGACTGCAACGGTTCCAGGGGGCCGGCCGAGGCCACAGTAGAGCAAGGGTCCAGGGCGGGGAACAAAGGCACCAAAAACTCCGGCATCCGGGCGGGCTAAGACTTCGGGAAAGCGGCGGCGCAGTCAGCGCGTCGTCGCACGCGTTGCACCTCGAAAATCGGCAAGGATAGGAATCAGGATGATAGTCCGAGGCCAAGGGCCGACGGAGCCGGGCGCTCAAGCGACTGCTCCGGTCGCCATCTTGGCTCCTCCCCTTCCACTCCTATCTTAGACCTCCTAGTACCTCCCACTCATGACATAATTAGGCTAGACAGAGCTCTGAAGTTGGGTGGTGGACTAGCCTGTATTCACAGGAACACACTCTTGATTTCTCACTTGGAGTTCTCTGCGCCTTCCTCCAGTGAATACCTGTGTCTCAGCATCCCAAGTAAGAACCTACCGGTCAGCAAACTTCACACCTTTTACCACCCCCCCCGGGTGACAATCTCCCCTTCATTGAGCAACTAATGGAAATCATCACTAGAAACGCCAACTCAGCGGTGGCCCAATTCTTCCTGGGTGATTTCAACCTTCACTGGTGGAACCCAAACGACTCCGCTGTATCTTGCCTTAAATGATATGACTCAGCACTGTGACCAACCAACTAATATTAAAGGAGAAGCTCTAGACCTCATCTCTAAAGGGCAGACCATCACCATATGTTCCATTACCCCTTGTGATTGGTCCGACCACCATAGCATCCTCTTTTACATTAACAGGGAGGTGTTGATGAGGAATGCTCAACCTTTGAAATCAAAGATATGGAAAAGAGACCTCAGATCAATAAAATATGACGATCTAGCTGCCCAATGTAAATCTGCCCTCTCGCCCCAAGCTAACTTGGTCCAGGTGCAATCACTCACCGACGCCTACAATTCGACAATCACCAACATCATGGACGACATTGCTCCACTCCAACATAAAAATGCCTCAACAAAAATACACCTTGACCCCATTTAGTGAAAATGACATCCACAAGATTCTTCAGAATATCAACCCTTCCAACCACTTCAGTGACTCGTTGCCCCCGGCCATCTTCAAAGAAATCAAGAATGCACTCATCCCCACCTGGACAAGGATAGTAAACCCTTCTCTTTCACAAGGCACGATCCCCAATTGCCTAAAAGCAGCTCAGGTATCACTATTCTAAAAAAAATTAAAAAAATGCTGACAAATCTGATCTCAATAATTTCCGCCCCTTTTCCAACATCCCCACCCTAGCGAACTCCTAGAAACATTTGTTCAATCTCAACTCTGTGCTCACATAGAGAATTATCAACTCCTAGACCACCATCAATCTGGTTTTAGGGAGGGGCACAGCACCGAATCGGCTCTCACCCACGTTATGGATGACATTTGAAAATGCTTGACAAGAACAAATCCTGCCACCGGATTCTCCTTGACCTTTCATCCGCATTCGACATGGTTAATCATGACAGCCTCCTATCCATCCTGCAAAATAGAATGGGTTTTTTTGATCAGGTGTAACAATGGTTCTCGTCTTTCCTACATCACAGATCACAAAGTCTCAAGGCAAACCACTCTCTCGCCCAGCCCTCTCCTGTACTCATTGGGGTCCCCCAAGGGTCCGCCCTATCTCCTAACCTCTTCAACTTTTTCCTGGCACCTCTCGCTAACTCATTAAACTCCAAGAACATTCTCTTCCCCATGTATATGAACGACATGCAACTATTTGAAAATCTCATCCCTGGAAAACATCATCTCCCGCAACAATACTCGAACGTCTACTCAAAACTGGTTAACGGAGAACCATTTCCTGCTTAACACTTCCAAAACAGAATTCCTGCTCATCTCCCCTCCGAACCACATTCCAAAGCTAGACCTACGGCTGAGTCACCTCACTGCTTTCAATTGCACTCCTCTCATCAGAGTCAGCCAAATCTCTCTGAGTCACCATGGACAAGCACCTGAATATGAAAAATCATATCAGCAATGTATGTAAGGGAGCAAACCATTTGTTGAGGTCACTGAGAAATATTAAACCTTTCCTTCCACTAAATGATTTCAAGCAGGTGGTCCAAGCGCTTGTCTTGCCGGGGCTCGACAACGGCAGTGCTACCCTCTGTGGCCTTCTCAAATATGCACTGGCTCCACTAAGGTCATCACTAAATGCGGCGGCTAGACTGGTCACAGGCACCAAACGATACGAACACATATCCCCAGTAAATTCAATTCATAAAGCTTTATTCGGAGCTTAACACAAAGTCCATAAAAGCACATGCATACATACATCATAAAACGAAATCAAAATAACCAGTTATCATAAATACATATCAAATACAAGTTTAAAAACCGTTAAAATATCATACTGTTCCTAACTTTGATCGCTTGTAGGAGAAACGTTGCAGTAAAAAAACAGACATCAGGATTTAGGTTAAAAAACAACTTCATTGAATCATGGACATTACGTGTACCATACTTTAAGAAAATAGGTTTTAGGAAGACTGAACGAAGGTTACCATAAAATTTACAAAACAGTAAAAAGTGCATAGTACTTTGTGCAGATGAGTGATCACATAGGCAAGGGCCAATCGGATATTTTTTAATGATGGGGAAAGCCACCAGATGGTGCACAATCCCCAACCTTAATCTGGTTGATACAAAGCGGTGGGAAACTCTGTTAACGTAGCTCAAATATGGTTGGTAGCCAACAGTCTCACTATACCTTCCATAGACCAAACCTGTGGAAGAATGGCCACCCAACATCTCCCGCCGCTCAGATTTATGGCTCATAAAGATGAGCTTCATCTCACCCTTTGACAGACTAGAAGCAATGTGCATATCTTGGATATTTTGGATTAATATAGATCCTTTTTGTGTTGGATCTGGGTGGAAAAGTTCTTGGTCTTCAGGAACAGACTTTGGCGCTGATTTTTTCGGTTCCGATCGAGGTTTTGGGTAATCGGTAGAGTCTTTGGCTTTAGGTGTAGTATTATAGTCCTTAGCCGGTGGTTTCGGTGCCGATGAAGGTTTCGGCGCCGATGAAGGTTTCGGTGCCGAAGTTGAGTCTCTGAGCTTGGGAGCTTTCGGTGCCGGTTTGTCTATGGGCCTCGGTGTTTTCGGTGCCGAAGGCGCCGGAGCCGGTTTCGGTGGTGAGAGTTCTTTGTGTCTTCGGTGCCAAAGGTGCCGGTGGCACAATGATATGTGGTTTGCTCGGGCCCGAGTCACTGGAAGGCTTGTGTTTCTTCGGAGCCGAGCCCGAAGGCGGGGCTTCTGAAGGGTGTTTTCGGTCTCGACTGGGGCCAGCTGGCGAAGTTTTGACCAATGCCTTTGATTTTGGAGGGGTTGGGGTAGGGGCAGTGGTACTCACGCGTTGCCCCGGAGTAATGGGGTTGTCTGAGTCATCTGCTTCTGAGATAATTTGAAGTTCCTCGGAATCTTCTTCCGGGACATCAGGACCCTCATCGAAGATGTTTTATGGTTCCGGGGCTGGTCTGTGTGCCATGATATGGCGTCGAGCTCTTCGATACCGAATGGTCTTTTTGGATCGAAATGCGGCGCAGTCTGGACAGCTGGACTCGTTGTGTTCCGGCGACAGGCACAGGTTGCAGACCTTATGATGGTCACTGTATGGGAATTTTGCTCCACACTGGGGGCATTTTTTAAACGGCGTCCTTTCCATGAGCCGTAGGCCTCACGGCGCAGATAGGTCCAATCGCCCGCGTCGACGTCCGGAACCGGTCCGATGAATTCGATGTCGAGTGAAGGTGCCGCGATGTAGTTTTGTAAAAGTTTTTCGCTTCGAAAGCTTGTTTTTGAAGTTTTCTACCGGAGTGGAAAAGTTACATCCAAACCCAATGGCGGAAAAAAACAATCTGAGGATGGAGTTGATGCCCATGCGCACTGTAGTCCAAGGGAGGAGTCACATATCTCGTGACCAAAGACTTCTTCCGAAGACAACAACAACCTGCAAGCATCCGAGCCCAACACCAGATGGCGATATACTATCCTAAGTGTGTGATCTGCAGCTCATATGCCTCGAACAAAAGGTACAGTTTTTGGGAAAGAACACAAGTGCTGGGGCCTGGTTAGCAGGATCCCAGCATATACTAAGTCAGGTTGGCACCATGTAGTAGGCAAAAGGTTAAGGTGGTAACCATGCAAAAAAAAAAAAAAAAAAAGGTGCACTTTCCAACACATCAGATATGAAACAAGCCTCCAAGTACAAACAAACTATTCAAACTACAGAGAAACTCTGCTAACATACACGGAGGAATCGAGGGAGCATCCGATCCCAGGGTCTTACCATGCACCAGGAGATTTTCCCTTGGACAGTAAAGCAGCAGCTTACTCAGGGCAGAATAGGAGCCCTGTTCCCAACTCTCAAGAGATCAAGTTGAGATGGGCCGTTCTTGAGGGAATCTGCAAAATTTCTACATAAGGCAGTGAGCCACCTGGGGGAATTCTGGGGCGGATTGAAGTCTTCATCCCCCCCAACCCCCCCAACACCCACCCCCCTAACTGAGGAACATAAATTTAATAAGGGGACAGTGGAGGACTGATGACCCCCGCCCCATAAGAACAGGGCAACGGAAGCAAAAGAGAGACCTAAGAACAATGACACAGCTCTCTGCCAGATGTCATATCGTGCCAGATCGTGTACTGCATGTAGATGTTGGTGCAGCGGGAGGACAAAGACAGCACACAAGGTGATTAATATAAGTGCTCCAGAAGGGACTACAGATAGCACAAGGGAGCAGAAGTCTGTGAACCACAAAGCATTTGAAATAAACCATGGCTCATGCTGGGCAGACTGGACATACGCAGCAACAAGATTCCCAGCCCTGCTGTTCGGAGCTTGGCAAAATAGCAAAGGCGCAGAGAAAGGCCCCCATGAAATGAATACCAACATCAGCCACGGTGCAGGATCTGTGCTCTGACCCCTTGAAATCACCCAAACGCTGCTTGGACAAAATGACTGCCACCAAGAAAAAAAAAAAAACACTACATAGATACAAGATATGTTTTCCTGGTCAGGGGCTTCAAAACAAGACACAGCAGCGAAGACCCCCAGCGGCTCTCCTCTTAGAGGCACCGAGCCTCCACAAGAGTCCTCATTCTCTGAGCTCCCACTGACACGATCCTTCTAGGAGGATCTCTTTTACTGGATGCATGAGAACCTATTAGCATGGCGGGATTAAGTGATGCAAAAGGTCTAGGGGCTGAAGCAGGAGATGAAGAAATTAGGCAATAGAGTAAATATGGGGCCACCACAAAAGAAGAGCTAGAGATCCTGAGACAGGAGGTCCCCATGCTAACAAATCAATCCCCCGAGCTGAATGCTGACCTTGAGGATGTGGAGAGCTGCTCAAGGAAACAAAACCTATGCATCAACAGAGCTCCACAAAATGCTGAGTGAGAGGACATAGAAGCCTAAATAAAAAGACTATTCATGCACATTATCCGGAATATGGAAACAGAAGGCATTGTCCTGGTCCGCACACATCAGGTGGGTCCATACTTGTGAGGCGGGACCCAAGACCCTGATATTTTAACATGTTTACACCCATTTCGCCTAAAAGAAAGTTTAATGGTAGCAGTCAGAAATAAGAGACAAAGTTTGAAGGGTACACCAGGATCTCTCAGCAATTACTCTACAAAAACTTTGAGTTCAGAGAGATTACAGAATTCCTCACTAGCAAATGCATCAGATATGAAACAAGCCTCCAAGCACACGCAAACTATTCAACTACAATTTTAATTCAGATGTCCATGTGTTCCCCAGGTTCTTTTTTTATTATTCAGTGCCCATGGGTTCCTCAGGGTTTAAATGGTTCAGGTGCATACCTTCATCGTATTCTCTGAGGCTCTAACCGAGACATCTTCTCACAACCGGCTTAAACCCAATAACACTATATCTGTTTTTTACACGTGTATAAACACTCCCCAATCACCTCACAAAAAATCAAGCGAGTCTGTTCATGATCATTAAATAGCAACAATTCTCTTTGTAGCATGCAAATGGACCTCAGAATTATAACTATAAAATTGCAGATTGACTAGTTTGCGTGTGCTTGGAGCAGGGATGTGGAATTCCTATTGCCTGCCACCCAGGAAATATTGTTTGGGGTCAAGGGCAACAAGTTTTCATGTGTATTGTGTCCTTGGGACAAGTAGGCCCAACCCCCTGCAGCACAAACCCCCTGGCTGCTAGTTTGCAGTACCACATTATGGATCAGGGAAGGGCACTGTCTGCAGTTAAGGTAATATTTTTGTCCATATTTACATGCTGCTCAAAACGTAATTCATGGTTCATTAATTGAAAGCCTTTATTATTAAGGTGAGCATTCTATGTAAATGTTGTAAGCTCTGACTGCACTACTGACAGTGGTTCCAGTATAATAAATGTGTACACACGGTTTCAAAGTTTAGCAATATGAGCTATGGATACTGCTCCCAGAATGCTCTGATTTGAAGCAAATATTTGCAGAAGCTTGAAAGCAAGAATGAGGATTCTTTGCTTTCATAATAAAATGTTCCTAAAAAAATGAATGCAGGGAAAAAAAAAAATGTTTGCTAAACTTCTGTAAAATTCCAGGTACCATTTCTTTGCAGCATCATTTAGTACCATGTGTTGATGCATGCTAGTATTTCCCAAAAATATTCATAATGGAAAATCAGTGTAACCAGTTTCAATTAAATTATGGGAAACAAAAATAAACAAGCATTGGCAAAGCCAGTAAATCTGAAATTAGTGGTCCGATTTTTAGTTTTGTCACTGCGTGAACTGTTTTGGCATGGTTTTTGTAAAACCTTATTGGTGTGGGAGCTGCCAGGCCCTCACAATTATAACAAACATTGTCAAAAGCAAAAATAGTTTTTGGTCTCAAAAAGCACACACTGCCACTGTAGTTACTGGCACTGAACAAAACAACTATGTGCAGATATGCTCCTTGTGAAAGAGCAGAACGCGGTCACTCACAGTGAAGACAGCCTATACAGAGAGAGAGAGACAGAATTTTAATAAACGCAAAAGGTCGCGGTCAACGCCAGACCAAATTAGGGGCCCAAATATTAAAGAATGTCTCAAAAGTGCACCCATGGTATATGTCATTGCATTAGGTGCAGCTTTATGGCTTTCGTGATTACCAAAGAATTTACAGAAGTAGGACAAGAAATAGTACTCCTATAAAATATTTGTGAACTGCATTTTAACATGAGCAAATATGCATGTGTACATTTGCTCATGAGAGTTTACTTTCCCTCCACCACTTTTTTTCCCAACTATGGAAGAAGGTTTACATCTGCCATTGTCAGGCGTAAATTTACAACATTTCTCAGTATGGGAAATGATTAGAGAAGAGTTGTTGAAAACCTTTAAAACATGCAAGTTAGTAGGTTTGCACAGACTCAAAAGGGCATTCTGACCCTGGAACTATTGCTAACCACTACCTTCAGCCCCAGTATGTAGATCAGCTGAAACGTGGCAACATAAGGGGATTGCAAGTATTCAAACACTACTGTGGTATGAGCCCTGGCATAATCAGAAAGGCTATATCAGAGCTCTCATATAATGAGACTGCTGCCATAATTTGTCGCCGCACTAAATGCCACCAAAGGGGCAAGTGGATTATGTTACAGGGCAAGTAGATTTATGAAGCAACCTGCTCCATGGACAAGTAGATATTTTATTAAATTCCACACCCCTGGGGAACGGGGGAGGGAAGCGCAGCTGGGAGGCAGGAGTGGGAAACGGCAGGGATGAGGGGCCGCGGGGGCAGCAGCAGCGGGAGAAAAAGGGTAGCGTAAATAAAATAAAAAATAAAAAAAAATAAAACAAAGACACAAACAGGCACAATGAAAGGCAGGCAACTCGTGAGGTGTAGGGGGCGGCAGGCGGGACAACCAACGGAGCTTCTGGGGGAGAGAGCAGGTCTCTAGCCAGGAGGTCAGAGGTCTTGCTCCTAAAAACATCAGAAAAAGGATGGTAACATCACTTTGGGATCATCTTTAAGTGGGAGGGAGCCATACACCAGATTAAATCTGTTTTGGAGAAAATACAGCTCCTGGGTCTACAGAACCACCTTGAAAAAACAAAGCACAGGGTAGGAAGCTGGCTCTGTATATGACCACTAGGTCCAGGAATGCCCCAAAAGTGAATAGGGGTCAATGTAAAACCTAAAGTGCTCTATTGATGGTAGTGTGGGCAAGCAGCCCTAGAGCCAGAAACATGTCCGGTGGTGGCTGGCTGCCTACAGCTGGTCAGAGACCACACCAGGGTTGGTAGGTTTTCAGGGGCCACCTCCCGGATGCCCTCCGAGTAAATGGCCCAATAAATCCCAAACTGGCAGTGAGGATTTATTGTAAGGAGTAGTGTGGTACCAAACACTCCTGTGTTCAGTGAAGCCATCATGGTGCTGTGGAACTCGAGTTGTCGAGTTTCCAGCCCATGTAATCTCTATGACTTCACTGGCACTTACAATATCAAAGAATAAACCCCAATATTGTAGGAGCGTATCTGCTCCTGTAGCTATGCCCTCACCTGTGGTATAGTGCACTCTGCATTAGGGCTGTGAGGCCTGCCAGAGGGGGGGTGAGTTTTCTATGCCTTCAGGGTGTGCTGGTTGGCATGGCAGTCAGGCAGGGTGCCATGTTCACTTGTTTTTCTTCCTCACAGGGGCATGAAAGCAGCAAGGGCAGTTGCATGGTCCAAGTGAGGGGGGTGCCAGGGCAGCCCTCTTCAGCTCCAAGGCCCTAGGGTAACAATTACTAGGGACTTACAGGTGGTAGAAGTACCAATTGGGGATTTATTTTTTAGGGAAGAAGCACTGGCACAGGGGACATGACTGGCAGGGACCCTGTGCACCACAATTGGAATCACATCAAATCCAGGCAAAAAGTGGACGACTAACCATGCAAAATAGGCACTTTCTCACACCCACGCAGATGGACAAAAGCACTTCAGGTCAAGCATAGTTTAAAACCACAAGCAGAACTGATGGCGGCAAAATGGTAAGCGTTCTTGTTGCAGCAGTGACTCGTTAGATTAAGCGGATACATGTGAGACCCTTGAATTGATTCAAGTGTTCATATCAGGTCAACAAGAAGGTGAAGGCCTGGGAACTGTCTAGTAGGATTACAGGATTGGCGCCAGGTTGGAGAGGGGAGCTAGGAGATGGAGGACAGACAGGAAGAGGTTGAACACAAACCTTCGATGAGAAGGGACAGGTGGTTCAGTCATCTGGAAGGGGTGGATGATAGGGGGGGGGATAGAACAGGGGAGACAACACCCATAGCCCTTGGAAAACTGGAAGAGGGTCAGGGTAGAAACAGGGTGGATGATGCGACTGGGTCCCCCACCAAAACACACAACAAATGTAACAGCAAAATAAAATACTAGACCCTCTACGCCCTTGGCTGCTCCCTACTGCGCCATTCACAGAATGTTCCAAAATTGAGAAAACGCTGTAAATCGACACATTGCAGGGATTACTTACAACTACGCTGTGTGCTCCCTTTGATGCCTACATTGAATGGGGAAACTACCTTTTAGAAAAAAGAGATTGAAAGTGCGTCTCTACTCACCTTGCCACTCCTCCAATAAGTATGTGCATGGGGTACATGATTCATAATGCTGTGATGTAAAAATACTACCTTTAAATAATCCAATCAACCATTACATGTAGATTAATTAAATATATACCTTTAAGATAAATATATCTTTCTGAACTCTAACGTGTTGATCCTTTTTTTGGTGTGTTGCAACTGCCTTCCGGACAATGTGATCTAGGTAGAGGCTGTGCGGTTTAGGACCTCGTCTCTTCATCTCATGGAAGCGCTTTAAGCAATTTAAAGCTGCACTGGCTCGCCTAAAAAGGGAAAACAATTTTACTTGTTAAAATCATCACTTTATTAAGTATGTACTTCTTTTACCTCCTACCCCACTGAATTTTTCAGCATAAACAGATGTAGAAAAACATTAGGCTGAAAGGTGCAACGTACAAACATCAAAATCTCTGAATGTTTGGTTTGTAACTAATTTAGTGGAAATCTATTTCGGTAAAAAATGTTTAAAAAGAGATATAAAAATCAACACTTTAATAATTAGAAACATTGTACAAATATTTTAAAGTGAGAATTCTTCTTAGAGTACATACGGAGGCAGCCAGGCTGTGTGTACTGTTGTCTATCACTAATATCATAGGGCTAAACGACTAACACACTCCAACTGCACAACCGCCTTCGATTCTATCAGGTGGTAGCAAGGAGAATCAGTGAAGTTTAATCTAGAAGATCAGGTGGGGCCAACATACTCAGATTCAGCATGATGCTCTAAATTGTCACTTTAAAAACATTAGGAGGTAACTATTTGAATTAAATGAGATGTGCTTGTGTATTCTGGGAACAAAATACAACCTCAAACAGTCTTTTAGTGTCTACCCTGTTTGTGCGCCTCTCTGGCCTTCTTCCAGAGTCTTCAGGCTCGCACTGCAAACTAGTGAATTTTGAATTCATATTCCAAAATTCTGTACCAACTCATGGTTGAGATCAGTGTAGTGCTGATAAACACTGGTAGGAAAACTTTATTGGCATGACCTAGCAATTCTGTACTGCTTAGCATTCACGGTTTCTGATTTACCTTGCTTTTCTTCCAAATGATATGACAATTAATTGAGCCCCTTAGAGGTGTTCCACATTATTTTTGATTCTGTGTGATGTCAGAGCTGTGCACTGTCATGACATCTAACAGTATCTGTAAGAAGCTGGCTCTGTATATTGTATACCATTAGGTGGTTATACCAAGCACAGAGTCCAGGTATCGCCCAAAAGTGTACAGGGCTCAATATAAAGCCCACAGTGATCTATTTGTGGTAGTGAGGGCAAGCAGCCTTAGGACTAACACAGAGGAGTGTAAGACATTAATCAATAATGGACACATGACTCAAAAAAGAGATCCACACCAATTTTATAAAAAAATAAGCATTGTTTGTACTTAATTTTAATACCAAGATCTTCGCAAAAAGTTAAGTACTTTTTTAACAAAAAATATTTTTCACTTTCAAAAGTCGACACTTTATGATCAGTTCAATGTTATTAACAAAACTCTGGTTAAACAGATAAGTATGAAACTTACCGTTCCAATCTTCGGGACCAAAGGTCAGCAAGAGGCAAGGGTCAGTTGAGTACCAATATTGCACCAGCAGCGGCCGGGTGTTAAGTCAAAATCTGAGTTCAGTCCAATGCGTTTCAATCGAGGCTGGGGGTGCTCATAACCACAATGCTTGTAGGTAGGTAAAAAGGTTGCAGGGGCCAAGCTTTGTGGGTTACAGTAAGCACAGAGGGGCCACTAAGCAGCACCAAACATGCACCACCAGCTGCACAGGGGTGTAAATGCTCTTCAACAGAGACTCTGGTTTTGATTAACAGAATGCAGGCGTTGCATCAGAGGTTGCATGAGGGAGAACAACAACAGCAGAGGTAAGTAGAGATGTAGGGGGTTGTTGGGGTACTGTCGGTTCAGCTCACCAAGGTGAAGGGGTGCCTTTCGATGTTCGAGTCTTCTTACAAAGCAGTTCGCGGTGACGGGGAACCTCTGGATTCAGGCAGCAGGCATCGTCGTGGAGTTCAGGAGGGGTCAGCCAATGCTGGACTTGAGGTCAGAATCGCGGAGGAACCTGTTCTGGATCGGTGGTTCTGCACGTGTTGGTTTCTTGGGGACAGAACCGCTATCCTCAGGAGCTCTGGTCTTCTTCAAAGATCAGGCAGTCTTCCTCGGGTTTCTGGGAGTCGCTGGCAGCAGGACATGTATTGTCCTCTTACAGGGTCTTGGAAGCTGGAGTAAGGCCGGTAGGGCTGGGGCCAAGTCAGTAGTCGTCTTCAGGCTTAGCTGTAAGGCATCTTCTTCCTCCTTCTTAGGTCGCAGGTAACTAATGATTAGGACTGGGGGAGCCACCTAAATACTACATTTAGTGTCTTCAACAAGAACACGGCGCAGGCTTTGGAGTCCACACTTCGATGTTCCACGGGCAGGCAGAGGTTGCAGACTGGGTGCGATTCTTCTGCGGGAATTTTTGGAGGCAATTCGAGCAGAATTGGAATTGAGTTTTCTCCATCTAGGCTGTACAGGGGAGCCCCCTGTCTGGGCATTATTCAATACTCCATCGTGGAAACAAACGCTCCTTCTCTCTCAACTTCTCATACAGTAGCTGTTTGTCATCATTATTCTCTGAATTCGATGAAAAACTTTCAACAAACTTAGGACAAATTTCATGTGGTACTGAAGATTCACATGCATAGCATAAGTTCGCCATCTAATGTCTGGCTCGAAAGTGTGTATTTTGTTTTTCTTCTAATTAGTCTTTCGAGTCAGGAGGTATGGTGACTCCTCCTCTGGCTTGCAAAGCGCATGGTCCTCGACTCCATTGTTAGATTGTTTTCTGCTTAGCCGGAGAGGATGGAATGTGAGAATGATGTATCCTAGTGAGATGACTATCCAAGATATGTATATATATTTATAATTGCAATCCACACAATCATGGTGGTAGGAGGGTGGCTGATCTGAATCTACAGCACTACATGCCACAAAAAGATTCTGGGGTGGGGGTCACTACCATTGGTATCGGACCCCTTCTTCCGCCATCTGTTCTGCCAGCTGAGGAGCCACCAATTCAGGCTAGACAGTTGCCTGAGTAGTCAGGTCTTCTTGTTGGCTAGGGGGGACTTCACCAGTGCCAAGTTTGGAGTTCTCCCTTACTGGGATAGAATCTCCCTGGCCCACTGGAACTGTGGCTAACAGTTGCCCACCTTTCCTACACTGTTTCTTTTGGGGCTTGTAAGAAACTGGCTCTATATATATACTACACCAAAACAAGGTATAGTGTGTATAGAGTCCAAGTGTCCCCAGAGGTAGGCAGAGGTTAAAATTAGATAGAACCTTACATTCTAATAGTGGTAGCTTGGTCGAGCAGTAAGGCAGTATTAGAGGACAGCGTTAAGCATTTGATGTACCCACTCAGTCAGCAAATGAATTCACACGCTCAAGAACTGAACTCTAGGCCAATTGTGTTTGTATAAAAAAATATACTGTTGTTTATTTTTAGAACCAAGCAAGCCTGGTACAGGTAAGCATTAAATACTTTTCAGTAATAAGTTACTGGATATAGAACAGTTTGAAAATGCAATAGAAATTGTACTTTATTTGATTTACAGAGGAGCAGTAGTATACAACACTTAGCACATACAGTACATTGGAATGAATAGGCTTTTACAGTAAATTACAGGTAAGTTACTTTTCACGTTACTTTTCTAACTCAGTGCTGGATACCTAGATTCAGCACTGGGACATTTCCTGCAAACAGGTAAGTAAACACGTTTTGGTTATTTGTGCGATTTTTAAAGAATATTTTTAGGTTTCAAAACTCCACACTTAGAAACTTTTGGGAGAAAAAGTGTCAATGTTAACCTATCGAAGGAAAACGGGTTAACGGTTCACAGGTAAGTAAATGGCAGTGGAAGTTAAGGTTCTGGGGTTCGACTCAGGAGTCCCCCAGGGTCAGTGATGCACTGTTGTTGAACCCTCAGCGGCACTAGGGCGGCCGGGTGCAGAGTGATGAGGCCCAATGTTATTCAAATGGGGTTAGGGGGCAGCCGGTTGGTAGCTATGGCAAGCAGGCCACTGGGTTGTGGGAGCAAAGCTCCGAGGGTTAAAGTCAGGGCAAAGGGGGAAACAAAGCAGCACAAAAGGTGCACCCTCAGCGGCACTGGGGCAGCCGGGTGCAGAGTGCTGTTTCGATGTCGGGTGCCCTGTTGTTTTCTATGGAGAACCTTCGGTTTGAAAAGCACTGCAGGCAGAGAGATGAAGGACTTCTGGGTGAGACCACCACTTGGAGAGGTAAGTTGGGAAGTTAAGGGTTGGCTAGGCACCGTCGGTTTGGGCACACAAGGCCGTTGGGCGTCGGGTGCAGGGGTGCCTTTTGGGGTTGGATCTTCTTACTAGCGCCTTGTCGCGGTTAGGGGGCCTTCTGGACTTAGGCTGCAGCCATCGGCTGGAGGCAGGTCAGGGGTCTGCGGATCTCGGGTCAGGATTGCCGGGGGGACCTTCTCGTGGTGTTTTTCCACTCAAGCTCGGACCGGGTTTGGCGGGTGCAGAGTGGGCTAGATTCGTGGTCTCGGGCCGGCACCAGAAGCTGCAGTTTAAACACGTCCGGTGTTCATGGGAGAAACAGTCTGGCAAGTGAAGGCAGGCAGGTCCTCCGGGGTTTGTGAGGTTGCTGGCTGCTGGACACGCCGGGATTTTGAAGGAGCAGGTTCGAGGGGAGACAGGCCTGTAGGGCTGGGGACAAGTCAGCGTGCGTCTTCCTCTTGTTAGCTCTGCACGGCTCTTCGTCCTTCTTTTCTTCTTGTAGGTAGGCTGGATCTCCCTTCTTGGTTCAGGGCTGCCCCCTAAATACTGTATTTAGGGGGCGTTCTAGGGGACTTGAGGTCAGTAGCCAATGGGCTACTGACCTTAGGGTGACTACACCCTTGGTGTGGTCACCCCACATGGGGGAGTGAGCACAATCCCTAGTACTGATTGGGGAGTGCCTGCCATCTGCAAGATGGCGATGCACTTGAGAGTGGGCTTCACCTCGCCTCCCCCACCTGAGTGGTGGAGTTGGAAGAGGTGGGCACACCTCCTGGGCTTGCTAGTTTTTCCCGCCTGTCTTCCCGCCGAAAGGGAGGGGAGACAGGAAGGGGGCCTGCTCCTAATAGCAGGATAGGCTGGGGGTCGCATTACAAAGGCTGCCAGGCCTTTGAAGCTCCGCTGCCACAGATGGTTCTTCCTGTTCTGGGGGAGATGTGAACACCTCCGCCCAGGAAAGGCTTTGTTTTTGGGCACAAGGAGCATACGCTCCCACCCTAGGGTCCAGAAACATGTCTCATGGCGGTAGACTGGTGTGTACCAGTCAGGGAACCCACCAGAGGCTGGTCGTTTTTCAGGGGGCATCTCTGAGATGCCCTCTGTGTGCATTTTTCATTAAATCCCACACTGGCATCAGTGTAGGTTTAATGTGCTGAGAAGTTTGATACCAAACTTCTTAGTTTTCAGTGTAGCCATTATGGTGCTGTGGAGTTCGTAATGACAAGCTCCCAGCACCATATACTCTTAATGGCAGCACTGCACTTACAATGTCTAAGAATGGACTTAGACACTGTAGGGGTACAGGGCTCATGCACCTGTACCCTCACCACTGGCATGGGGCACCCAGCTAGAGGGGTGACTGATCCATGCGAGAGCAGTGGGTTGTAGGCATGGCACACAGGGATCTTTGTTCTGCACCAAAACATGCAGCCTGCAAAGGCAGTGTGTGTGTAAAGGTACAGGGCCTCTAAGGGTGGCACAATAAGTGCCACAGCCCTTACAGATCTTTCCTGGTCACAGTGCCCTGGGTACCTGTGGTCTCATTTACCAGGTGCTGACCAGTGGCTAGAGATGCCAATTGGGTTAGTTTTGGGGAAAGAACACAGGCCCTGGGAACCTGATTGTCAGGGACCCAGGGCACACCAAGAAAAAGTGTGTCAGTAGTCTAGCAAAAAGTGGTGGGGTTACTGCAACAGAATCCCACTTTCCTACAGGGCTTAGCAGCAATAGCTGCAGGTTCAGCCCCCCAGGTTTTTTGGGTGAGGTCTGACACTGGGCCAGTGCCAACGAGACAATCAAGGGGGAGGTCTTTACTGACTACCATATTTCTCCATCAAAGGGACCCATCTATTTCTAGGAGCACTGCAGCCACAGGCCTAACAGTGACACCCTCTGGGACATCCGTTACTGTTTTTGTTTCTCCTGGGACATACTGGTTTGAGAGAACCAACCTGTCATGCACCACAGTGTGACTGACACAGGAATCTCAGGGCAGTGGATGTATCTACCCCCCCTTGGAATCTGCAACTCACCTTTTGGGCCCAGTTTCCAGCGAAGGCTAGGAGGACTTCCTCATCTGAGGAATCACCCTCCTAAGCTATACTGGCCACCACTGGAGCTACGCTAGGGGCTTTGTGTTTAGGACAGCTAGGGCCCTTGGTGTGGTGTTCTGCCTTTTGACAGTTGTGACACCATACCTTGTTGGGATCCCAATTCTTACCTTGGTACCCGGTTTTGGTTTGTGAGGTCTCTTTGGGCCCACCCACCTGGACAGGGTTTTGGGGGGGCTACCTGGGACGCCTTACTTTTATCTTTTAGAGGCTCACTGTCTTTCCTCTGGGGAGGTTTTGTAACCCCTTTCTTTTGGTTACACCTAGTGGACGTCCTAGTTACCATTGTCTTTACCCAATGGTCTGCCTTCTTTCCCAATTCTTGGGGAGAAATTGGACCTAGGTCTACCAGATACTGATGCAACTTTTCCTGAATGCAATTACTTCATATGTGTTCTTTCATAAACAAATTACAAAGACCATCATAATCGTGCACTTTGTTTCCAGTCAACCAGCCATCTAGTGTCTTAACTGAGTAGTCTACAAATTCCACCCAGGGCTGACTTGGGGTTTTCTGAGCCCCCCTGAATCTAGTTATATACTCCTCAGTTGTGAGTCCAAATCCCTCAAACAGAGTTCGCTTCATGAGGTCATAAGACCCAGCATCTGCCCCACTAAGGGTCAGAAGTCTGTCTCTGCACTTACCAGAGAACAGTTCCCAAAGGAGTGCCCCCCAATAAATGTTCGTCACCCTTCTGGCTTCACAAGACCTCTCGAAGGCTGAGAACCACTTGGTGATATCATCACCCTTCTCAAATTTAGGGACAATCCCTTTGGGATCATAGGATAGGAAAATGCTACTTACCAGTATGCATCTGTTCTTGGCATGTAGAGCTGCAGATCTGTACACTGTGCATTAGATCGCCATCTGGTATTGGGCTCGGATGCTTGCACATTGTTGGCGTATTGGAAGAAGTCTTTTGTAGTCACGAGATAGGGGGACTCCTCCCTTGGACGATAGTACACATGAGCATCGACTCCATCCTCAGATTGTTTTTCGCAATGATGGGAAATGGAGTCAATAAGAAATAGAAGAGATGTCCATGTGAACGTATCTAATTAAGATAATACTGGAACGGATACAGGTCACGGGGAGGCGGGCGGGCATGTACGGATCTGCAGCTCTACATGCCAAGAACAGATGCATACTGGTAAGTAGCATTTTCCGTTCGAGGCATATGAGCTGCAGATCGTACACTGTGCATAGACTGTACAGCAGTGTCTCCCCTAGCGGCGGTAGCCTGTATCCGTTGCAGTAGTTTGAAAAAGTGTTTTAAGAACAGCTTGGCCTACAGAAGCTTGTTGCTTAGCCTGCACGTCAACACAATAGTGTTTGGTGAAGGTGTGTGGTGTAGACCATGTTGCTGCTTTACATATGTCATCTAAGGAGATGTTCCCTAAGAATGCCATGGAAGCCCCTAGTTTGCGTGTTGAATGAGCTCTGGGGGAATTGTTAATGTGCGTTTAGCCTTCTGGTCGCATATTTGAATGCATTTTACTATCCACCTGGCAATCCCAGCTTTGGAGATGGGGTTACCCATATCAGGTGGGGAGAAGGCCACAAACAGTTGTTTTGTTTTTCGAAAGTGTTTAGTCCTGTCGATATAGTAAAGTAGTGCCCTTTTAACGTCTAGTGTGTGAAGGGCTCTCTCTGCTACCGAGTCAGGGTTTTGGAAAAACATCGGTAACTCAACTGCTTGGTTAAGATGAAAAGCCGAAATGACTTTGGGAAATAATTTTGGATTTGTTCTAAGAACCACTTTGTTACGATGTATTTGTAAGAATGGTTCAAGCCTGGATCTCACTTACTCTTCTGAGAGATGTAATTGCGACAAGGAAAGCTACTTTCCATCTGAGGAACTGAAGATCACATTTATGTAGAGGTTCAAATGGGGGACCCATGAGCCTGGTAAGAACAATATTTAAATTCCACACCATAGAGGGTGGTAATCTGGGAGGAATTGTTGGGGAAAGGCGTAGTTTTTGGTTTGGAACTACTGAGAGTTCCAGTAGTGTTGTGAACCACGGCTGGCATGCCCATGTGGGAGCCACCAGGATCATCTTGAGAGACTGTTTGAGCTTGTGCACCACTAGGGGAATTAGTGGGAGTGGCAGAAAAGCGTACGCAAATCTGCCTGACCAATTCATCCATATCGCATTGCCTTTGGGCAATGGGTTTGGAAACGTGGCGGCGAAGGTTGGGCATTTTGCGTTTGCATGTGTAGCGAACAGATCTATTTCTGGCTGGCCCCACATTTGAAAAACTGGTTGAAGAACTCTGGGATGGAGTTCCCATTTGTGTATCTGCTGTGTCTGCCGACTTAGCAGATCCGCAATCTGATTGTGAACTCCTGGAAGGTGTTCTGCATGCAGGTATATGTTTTTTGGAATGGCCCATCTGCCAAATCTCAGGGACCCACAAGTCGACAGACAAGGGATCGCAAAGGGACCTCAAGAGGAATCACTAGAGACCAGCCCACGGGTCACTCGAGGAGTGAAGGCCAGCAATCTTCGGTGGAATCACTGCTCGGGGTATGGACTACAAGTAGCCCAAAGTACAGCCTCAGGGATCACCAAGAAGCATATGCTGCTACAAATGGTCGCTGTTAGACCTGTCAGCCCTTTGGGTGGTCCCTCCTCATCATTATTTATTTTGTCCCACTTTTGCCTCAAACCCTGTTTGAATTTTTCCTTTTTGGGAACCACCAGACTTTTTAGTGTTGCTGCAGATTCAGGGAGCCATTTTAGCTACCCCTGAAACTTCTGTCTGAGGGCCTGGAGCACAAAATGGTGGCCACCTGTGACATCACCAGCATCCACTGGAACCTACTAGCACCTTCCAGAACATTCCAGAACCCTGTGACAGTTGGAGGCGGTTTAGAATGTTGGGAAGCTAAGACAGAGAGTTGGCAGTTGGAGCTGGCAGTTGGCACCTGACTGGTGAAGAGAGAGCAGCAGAAACCTGAAGGAGGAAGGAGTGAGGCAGCAGGGGTGGAAACTTGTGCCTGGAGTGGGGTCCATAAACCCACCCTTGATACTAGTCCCTACTGACTGAGCCCAGCCTGGAGCCCTGTGTGGGAAGAAGCAAGGAAAACCATCTTAAGGACCTGGACAGCAGGAACAGGCCTTAGAATCCAAGAACAGCAAGATCCTGACCTGGATACTGGTTTCCCTGGAGCCGGACATCGAGTAGCCTGGAGACTTGGAGCCCGAGGTGGAGAAGCGGCGCTGACTGGAAAAGCAGACGTCGTACCCGGAGCCACCAGAGATCGTGAGAGGGCGCCGACGGAGGACGTGAGGAGTACCAGAGGTCGAGGAGGAAGTCACCCAAGGTCGAGTGAGCGGTGTCGACGGGGGAGTGAAGTCCGCCCTCCGGAGTCGCCGGAGACCGAGGTGAAGTGTGCCGGAGGTCGGGAGTGGAGATCGCACTCTGGAGTCGCCGGAACCTGAGAGAATCGTGCCGGAGGTCGGGAGTGGAGGTCGCACTCCGGAGTCGCCGGAAACCTGAGGAGAGGAGCACCGGAGGTCGGGAGTGAGGATCGCACTCCGGAGCCGCCGGAAGTCGACATCGAGCCAAGGCCGGCCGACGTCATCGAAGCTGAGGTCGCCATCGGACCGGAGCCGCCCGAAGTCGACATCGAGCCAAGATTGCCCGACGCCATCGAATCGGAGGTCGAGATCGAGCCGAGGCCGCCGACATCGAACCGGAACCGCCTACCGGCGTCGTCAGGAACTGACATTGTGCCGAGGCCGCCGACATCGAACCGGATCCGCCTCATGGCGTCGACACGACTCCAGCGGCGTCGGAACTTCAGAAAAAGGGCAGTAAGTGGAATAGAGGGCGCCAAAGGCCCTGTGGAATCCTAAGAGACTACTCTAGGGGTTAGAGAGGTGCTGGAACCAGCTGGACTGTGCCAGGGGTGAGCTGAGACTAATTTAGAGGGGTTGTGTAGAGTGAGAGAGCCAGGTCTCTGGTATTCCCCCCTTGATCTACCTCAGTTTAGGCCTCAGCCTTGTCCAAGCCAGGGAGTAGACACCCTCAAGCCTTCCACATCCCCACAAGCTGTGCCTGGGCCAAATTAGCCCATAGTAATCTCAAATGTGATCTGATTCTATGAGTGTCACTGTCAGCTTTTAATTATTTATTGAGGGCACTGTATTTATTGTATTTAACCTATTTATTGCTTCACTGTATTTATTGGTCCACAGTATTTATTGATGCACAATATTTATTGGTTTACAGTATTTATTGCCTCAGAATATTTAATTGCCTGTATGTATTGCACTTATATTTATACCTTCCTTATTTATGATCACCCCTATTTATTGAATCATTAAGACAGTATTTATTTGACCTGCACTATTTAAAAAGCTTGTATATTGTGATTGTGTTATTATTTATCTAATCAGCAACTAAGAGAAAAAGAAGATAAAGAAAGATATTTTCATAATTTTTACGGTGTAGAGTCGTTTTTGGAACGGATGCACGCATGGTTATTGTATGGGTATGTCGTATGCTTAGCACGGTGGCTGATCCCTGACCACTCGAGCCAAGCTACCACCAGTCGCGGTATCCAGGGGTTCGGGATGCACAGTCCCCACGAGGGCTTTGGATCTTAGAGTTGCTGAGAGCACGGATCAGCCTCGGGGAAGCTTGGAAACCCACCTCCTGTGTTGCAAAATCGTCTGTGTCCTTCGGGAGCAGCGTCGATGCAAAACCGGACAGATGCGTCTTTGGTGCCTGCCTTGCAGGGGAGTAACTTCTTTACTCCAAGGGAGATTATTCGGTCATCCAACGTTGTGTAGATAGTAGAAGTTCTGGTTTTCTGTAGCAGAGTTTCGTCCAGGTAAATCTAAAGTCCTGTAGTCAGGGGTTCCTACTTTATACCCCAGGAAGGGGAGGGACAAACTCTGCGGACCCACCTATGGGAGGGTCAGGACAGGGGGGTGGCCACACCCATGTCCTTTGTCCAGTTTCATGCCAGAGCAGGGGCTGAGTGCCCCTGAAACCGGTTTGAGCTGGACTATGCACAGGGACACCAAATGTGCCCCCAGTGCAGACTTCAAAGCACTCTTGGAGTGCACCCACCCAGCTCCAATACACTAAATCCTGTCTGGGAGGCGGTTACACCTCCCTGGGACAGGAAACCTATTGTTCAGGCCTCCCATGCCAGAGTCTCGTCCAGCAGCAGGAGGACAGACTCGTGTCTGTGGCTGGCAGCATCCATTTTGTGATGCCAGGGTCTGTTAAGCTGGTACTGGGTATACCGGTGCTGTCATGTTTCTCCCTCTAGTAGGGTGGAATCATACCTCCCACACCAGTTACTGGTGTGGGGGCATGATTCCAAGGTGTTTGACACCAAACACGACATGTTTCCCTGCAGCCATTCCAAAGTTAGCATTTACCGCGAGGTTATAATGAACTTAAGCGTATATGGTTTGGCTGCATCACAAACAAGGTTCCGAAAGCTGCAGAGGGGCTCTGCTCATGCATGGGCACCCTCTTGTGAGAAAGTGGCTCTGTATATACTGTTCCCAAATAGGTACAGAGTCCACAGTCCCCAGAGGTTTGGCAGAGGCGAACCTGCTCCTGCTCCAACCCGGCATCTCTTGTGGCCAGCAACCTCACAAACCCCGGAGGACCTGGCTACCTTTTGACTCTAAACCCCTGGGACTCCCATGAGTAGAGGCTCTACTCAAAACCTACCTCTAATCCCTGGCAGCAGCCCGGAACCGCGAACCCAGCACACTCTGCACCAGCCAAGCCTGGCCTGTGCCGGAGTGAACAAAGACCACGAGGACGACCCCACGGCGACTGTGACCACGAGTCCGGCACCCAAGGACCTCCCTCGACACTCCTGAAGAAGCCTGTAGCCTCAGAACAAGGTGCCCCCCCAACCGCGATCAACAGAGGGTAAGATTTCCAGACACCAAATGGCACCCCTGCACCCGGCGCACCGCGGCCCCCTGTGCCCAATCCCAGGGTACCTACCTATCCTCCAACTACCCAACTTACCTCTCGAAGTGGTGGTGGCACCTGAAGAATCTTCGTCCCCGAGCTTGCAGTCTTTTTCTAAACCAGAGATTTCCCATTGAAATCAATTGAGCGCCCGAAGGCTCAAAAGCACCCTGCACCCAGCAGCCTGAGTGGCCCTGGCAGTGCAACCTCTACACCTATCTACTTCCCCACTTATCCTGAGTAAGTGACCAGGAGCCCAGCTCCCACAGCCGCGTGGCCTGCTAGTCAGCAGCTACCAACCAAGGCCCCCCACCTCTCATAGGATAACATTGGGCCTAACTCTCTCTGCACCCGGCCGCCCTTGTGCCACTGAGGGTGAACCAACTGTACCTACCTGACCCTGGGAGACCCCCGAGTCTATGCCCAGAACCTTATCTCTGCCAGTTGAGTACTTAACTTTAAACCGATAACTCAATTATCTCCATAGGGTAACACTGACTGGCTTTTCCTGGAATTTCTTCTAAGTGTGGACTTTTCAAAACTTGATATATTCACCAAAAATCAGCCGAGTAACGAAAACGAAAATACTCACCTGCTCTTAGGTGAGCTCCCAGTGCTGGATCTTGGTGCCCAGCACGGACTCTGAAAAATACTTACAACTGTAGTTATCAGTAACCAAATTTTTTCCTATAGGAAATCATTGACTGTTTTTCTGTGAAATTTCTTCTGTCAATTTCTGCAATCTTTAAATATTCTTTAAAAATCGTATAATATCTGAAAACGTAATTACTTACCTTTTTTGGATAAAGGTGCCAGTACTGAGTCTAGGCACCCAGTACTGGATTACAAAAGTAACGAGAACATACCATACCCGCAACTTGAATTTTCTGCCATAGGGAATCATTGACTGTTTTCTATGAAATATTATAATAAGTGTCAACTTTTAAAATAGCAAAATAATGTCTAAAAATCATCACAGCAATTTAGTCGACTTTTATCACTTGATTCCAAGTACTGACCCAGGACTGAATCTAGGATCCAGTCCTGGAATTCCAAAAGTAATCCTAAAAATAATCTGTGGCAAATAACTTGAAACTTCCATTGAACTCAATGCATTATTGTGTTTAAAATTGTGTTGCCTATTGCAACCACTTGTAACTTTCTACAAAAGTCAATTGCATATTGCAAAAGTATTTATATGAAGCATCTCATTCTAAGAAAGTATATTTTAATGCCTATTGTTGGTTCTAAAATAAAACAAGCATATATTTTTTATATATAAACCATTGGCCTAGAGTGCAGTTATTGAGCTTGTGAGACCATTTGCTGGCTGAGTGTGTGCAACAAATGCTTTACACTGTCCTCTGATACTGCCTTACTGCTCGACCAAGCTACCACTTTAGAGAGTAAGGTTATATCTAACTTTAGCCTCTGCCAAGCGTCTGTGGACTGTGGACTCTGTACACCCTGTACCTATTTGGGAACAGTATATACAGAGCCACTTTCTCACAAGGGGTGCCCATGCATGAGCAGAGCCCCTCTGCAGCTTTCGGAACCTTCGCTTGGAGCTGGCTTGTATCTTTTCTCAATCCTAGGATTAAGCACCCTAGCCCTGACAGGATCTTTAACCACGTCAGGGGCATGTTTAATCATCCCTTAGAGCATAGGGAGAGTATTTGTTGTTTTTTGTGGCTGGGAGAGTGTCTCTAATAAAAAATCTTCCTCTAGAGGGTCTGAGTGCAGATAAACCCCATGGTATTGCGTAGCTCTATTTATTCGTTGCGCAAATCCTACATTATCATCTGGGGGGATGGTCTGGAGGGATATAAATCTGGCTCAGGCACATCTGGGACATTGTAATCGTCCCAAGAGTCATGAGGTGGGGTACTGTGTGTATCATCATCGGTATCTGTATGATGTGGGTCTATTCCCACATCCTCATCCTCACCCCCTACATCCTCATCATCCTCTTGTGGTGCCGGTGAAAGAGGAGGCACTGGAGAGTGTGCTCGAGAGAGTATAATGTTTGTGGGTTGTAGAGGTTAAGAGAAAGGCCTCATAGGTGATGTTGATGCGTCTTTTTCTTGGAGGGTATCTCAGGTGTTTGGGGTGTCCAATTTTCTCCTTTTAGGTGGTATGGAGGTGACTTGGCCAGTAATGGGATCAATATGGAGTGTTCATTGCTTAGGATCCAGTGAATCTGGATGGAAAAGTTCTTTGGCTCTGCGTTCTTTTTTCGGCGCTGAGGATATCGGTTCAGAGTGGTGTTTTGGCTTGTCTTCCTCAGCTTTAGGAGGGGTTTTTGGCTCCTTTTGCTTGGTTGGAGTTTTCGACTCCGAAGATTGTTGGTTTTTTCGGCTCCAAGGACTTGGATTGAATTTGCTTCAGTGCCGAAGAGTCTGCTACTTTTGGTTTCGGTTTAGGTGCTGAAGATTCTGGGGTCGACGAGACCATGGGTTTATGTCTCGGTGCCGAAGATGGTTTTTCGGCACCGTGGTGTGGCTGGCTCGATCCCGAGCTGCCTGGAAGCTTTGTGGGCTTCGGAGCCGGGCCCAGAGGCGGGGCTTCTAAAGTGTAGTCTCGTTGACGACCCAGACCCGAAGGTGAAGGTGTTACCGGAGCCTTGTCTCTTTTCGGGGCCGGGGCGTTGACATCAGTACTCACGGTTCCTTGACCTGGAGTAATCGACTGGTCTTCTGAGTCTGAATCGTCGGCTTCAGAGACGCTGGCTTGATCATCTCCGGTCAACGGATCTTCGGTGCCTGCCTCGAAGATGTCTTCCAGTGCCAAAACTGTTGATCTGGACATTTTCTGACATCGAGCCCAGCGATCACGTATAGTCTTCTTAGACCTAAAAGAGTCACAGGCCTGGCAGTGTCGACTCTCGTGTTCTGGCGAGAGACAAAGGTTGCAGACCTCTTGGAGATCTGTGTGTGTAAATTTAGCCCCACACTTGCATTTTTTAAATGGAGTCCTTTCCACATGCTGGTTGATGACGTCTAATGCCCCAACGGCCCACGTCGACGATTGGACTTGAAAAGTTCTTTCGAACTGGACACACGTCGAGAAAGATCGCGATCGAAACAATACAGTCGATCGGTAAGAGTTTTGCGCGTCAAGGGGGAATCGAAACAACGTCGACCCGAAGCGCAGCAAATTACTTCCGAATCCGATGGCGGATCGAATCGATGCCCACGTGCACTACTAACCAAAGGAGGAGTCACCTATCTCGTGACTACAAAGACTTCTACAATAACAAAGTGCAAACATCCGAGCCAAACACCAGATGGCGATCTATGCAAAAGTATGCGATCTACTGCTCATATGCCTCGAACATAGTGTTATCAGTTTTAAGGTATCTAGTAGTGGGAGTTGAAGTTCTGGGAGTAGACTCAGGGTTCCCCCAGAGTCAGGGATGCACTCTTGTTACACCCTCAGCAGCACTAGGGCGGCCGGTTGCAGACTGCTGTGGCTCAATGTTATCCAATGGGGGATAAGGGGCCTCCGGTTGGTGGCTGCTGGCAAGCAGGCAACAAGGTTGTGGGAGTCAAGCTCCCGGTGTTAAGCTCAGGGCAGAGGGGGATCCAGTTTAGCACAGAAAGTGCACCCGGAGGGGCAGCTGGGTGTAGGATGCTGTTTTGGAGTTGGGTGCTCTGTTTTCAATGTGTATTTTCGTTTTTGTTTTTTAGCTGCAGGCTCGGTCCAGGAAGACCTCCGGGAGGAACCAACAGCTGGGCAGGTAAGTTGGAGGGCTCGGGGATGTAGGTGCACCTCTGGTTCTTTTCTCCAGGGCGCAAAGCGGCTGGATGCATGGGTGTCTTTTGAGGTCGGATTTCACCTTACCAGGCCACTCGTGGTTGGGGGGAGTCTCTGTGCAGAGGCTGTAGGCGACGTCGGGGAGTCCTGGAGGGGTCAACCCATGGTGGACTTGGACTCGGGAGTACTGGGAGACCTCGCTGGGACTGGTGGGTCACTCGAACTCGGGCCGTAAGCAACGGGGCAGTGGTGGTTCCATGCATCGGGTTTCTTTTTCCTCAGCAGACTTTATTTGGTGTTTCTTCTGAACAGAGCTGCTGTTCACAGGAGATCCGGTCTTTGTTGAAGGCAGTCAGTCCTCCCAGGGGTTCTGGAGGTCACTGGCTGCAGGACAAGACTATTTTTATAGGGCTGAGGCCAAGACGGTTGTTCTCTGCAGTCTCCTCTGCAGGGCGTCTTTTTTCAGCCTTTTTCTTCTTAGGTTACGGCAATCTGCTTTCTCGATTCAAGGCTGCCCCCTAAATACTGTATTTAGGGAAAGTTTTAGGGGTCTCGAGGTCAGTAACCAATGGGCTACTACCCTTGGGGAGACTACACCCTTGTTGTGCTCACCCCACGTGGGGGAGTGAGCACAATCCTGATTAGGGAGTGCCTGCCACCTGCAAGATGGCGGGCACTGAAGAGAGGGCTTCACTTGGCCTCCCCCACCTGAGGGGTGGAGTTGGCAGAGGTGGGCACACCTTCTGGGCTGGCTAGTTTTTCCCGCCTGTCTTCCTGCCGAAAAGGAGGGGAGACAGGAAGGGGGCCTGCTTGTGATAGCAGGAGAGGCTGGGGGTCGCATTACAAAGGCTGCCAGGCCTTTGAAGCTCCCCTGCCACGGATGGCTCTTCCTGGCCTGGGGGAGGTGTGAACACCTCTGCCCAGGGAAGGCGTTGTTTCTGGGCTCAGGTAGTGAAGGCTCCCACCCCAGGGGTCCAGAAACAGGTCTCGTGGTGGCAGGCTGATGTGAACCAGTCAGGGAACCCACCAGAGGCTGGTCGTTTTTCGGGGGGGCATCTGTAAAATGCCCTGTGTGTGCATTTTTCATTAAATCCCACAATAGCATCAGTGTGGGTTTAATGTGCTGAGAAGTTTGATACCAAACTTCCCAATTTTCAGTGTAGCTATTATGGTGCTGTTGAGTTTGTAATGACAAACTCCCAGCACCATATACTCTTAAGGGCAGCACTTCACTTAAAATGTCTAAGAATGGACTTAGACACTGTTGGGGTACAGGGCCCATGCACCTGTACCCTCACTACTGCAATAGGGCACCCAGCTAGAGGGGTGACTGATCTACGCTAGGGCAGTGGGTTGTAGGCATGGCACACAGGAATGTGTGCCATGTCAACTCTTCACTTTGTTCTGCACCAAAACACGCAGCCTGCAAAGGCAGTGTGTGTGTGTGTGTGTGTGTGTGTGTGTGTGTGTGTGTGTGTGTTTGAGTAAAGGTACAGGGTTTCTAAGGGAAGCACAGTAAGTGCTGCAGCCCTTACAGGTCTTCCCTGGTCACAGTGCCCTGGGTACCTGTGGTACCATTTACCAGGGGCTGACCTGTGGCCAGAGATGCCAATTGGGTTCGTTTTGGTGAAAGAACACAGGCACTGGGAACCTGATTGACAGGGACCCAGGGCACACCAAGTCAAAAGAGAATCCGTAGGCTAGCAAAAAGTGGGGGGGGTTACTGCAATAGAAACCCACTTTCCAACACTGTGCTACCGATGTACGATCTAAATCTCTATTATCTTACTGCTGTGACCGGCATCGTGACCATTAGATTTTGACACTAACAAGAGTTATGCACATAATGAGCTGGTCTTAAGTAAACCTACTATGAGCCCCACAGATGAAATCAATCCATTTAAACCACTGTGAAGTTTAAATGGAACGCGTAACTGCAGTAACGAATCGAAGAAGTAAACATAGAAGAAATGCCTAACCCACATCATTAACGCATATTGTGCACAGCATAATCCTACAAAAAAGCTTAAATCAACATTACTCATCTATGTTTGAGTTACATGATTATTTATGATTATTGATGGGCCTCTTTAACATTACAGACCCCTTACGAAGGGCTTTTCTGACCGAAATGCAGTGGGTGAATATTCGCATGGCTACCTAGGATATAACAGGAATTCTAACCTGCTACAGAAAAAAGCCTGGATGGGAATTTATTTAGCATTTAAAGTTTGGAATCACGCAGCCTTAGTGTGCATTTAGAAATTATTGAAGAACATTGGAATAAATATGTATTACAATGGATTACTCAGACGAAGTTTGGATTCTTGGTGTTTGATTTCTGCAATTTATGCTTGCATGTCTGTTGTGGCTGGAATCTGGGTGGGGGGGTGGTGAGACGACCACCAGTTAATTCATGATAAGATTAAAACAAGATCACTTGCCAATACAGACCAGTAGGTCCTAAAAAAAGCTCAACCTGATAAAATCTGCCTTGCCGTAATGAGTAGGCTAGTGGATTTTTCGAGGCCTGTAGACTATGCGTTGCAACAAGAACCGAATATGTAGAAGATACATACGTGCATCACCAAATACAGTCAGATTTTTTTTTCCGATGCTAAAACATGAAAACTATCTTAAGCAAACACATCAAGAGAAAAGGGTATGAACATTATCAGTTTACACACTAATGTTTCTGCATTAACCATTGAAGAGGCACTAATTAGCCTGACAACATATTTTGTTAGCTGACGTACATTCTAGAGACATGAAATTCAAAAAGTAGTCAGCATTTGTCTGTAATAAATACAGTATTATAAAATTTCTTACAGCCTTTTTTCTTTTGGGATATCAAAGGATGCTGCCATGTTCATAAGCGTCGGTAAGCAGTGCAAATGATGACTATGCGAGTGAGGAAGAATTGTATTTGCCTAAAAAGGAAAGAAAGTAGAATGAAACACGTTTACAAAGTAGTTAGTGGAAAATTGCATCATTTGTAGCAATTCTGTAAACTTGAACAATGACTCTACAGAGAGGCCTTCACAACTGTATGACGTTTTATCATTACTTTCAGATCGAAAATATTTAAATACAACACTAAGAAATAGGGATAGACATAAGGATGCTACAATCAACTTAGAATGCAAACATAAATGCATGTTTTATGAGCAGCCAATACAAAGGCAATATTATACAGAGTAATGACAATATGAGAGGTATGTGCTGTACAGTATTAGCTTATTGGGGGAGGAGGGATGACAGACACGGATACATACACACAACAGTAATTTGGTTGTTTAAAGGGAGAAGTCAATATAGAACTCATTTTTAGGTCTCGCCTGAGGCAGCGCATGCGCTGCTCTGGCGAGACATTTAGTAAGGGGGCTTCAAAAAGCTGACCACACGCTTTTGCTTTTGGCCCAAAGCTTGCGGTTACGCACACAGTTAAGCGCACTGGCGTCATCTGGCTTTCCTCTCGTCATGGCTCATTAAGCGCATCGCTCGCGGGCACCCTTACAGCGCACGCACATCGCACACCACTCGCCACCATCTGGCTTTCCTCTCTTGTCATGGCTCATTAAGCGCATCGCTCGCGGGCACCATTACAGCGCGCGCACATCGCACACCACTCGCCAGACGTGCCTTCTTGTTTTGCGATTTATACACTTCTTCATTATTAAACACTCAACCTCTGTCACGTTATTATTAGCGGCCCTTTAGCATTTTGAACCTACATTCTCTCTCAAAGCCAGCGTCATCCACAATTGATACACTTTTTAGTCATTAAACAAACATCGACGGCGCATAATTGTTAAATAAATAGAGCACGGCCCAAGCAACCACATCATTGCAGTGCCATCAGTGTGATTTTGTTTTAGCCTTTGGCATTTTCAACTGACGTGCTCTCTCACAAAAGCCAGCCTCGTCCACAATTTGTACACTTTTGCATTAACAAAAACATTTCGGGCACGTTATTAATAAATAAATAGAGCACAGCCCTTTAGCATTTTGAACTCACGTGCTCTCTCGCAAAGCCAGCCTTGTCCACAATTGATGCACTTTTTAGGCATTAAACAAACATCTCCGGCGCCTAATTGTGAAATAAATAAAGCGCTGACCTTTTGCATTTTCAACTTACGTGCTCTCTCACCAAAGCCAGCCTCGTACACGATTTTGAAACTTTTTCGTTCTTAAACAAACATTTCCTGCTTGTTATTTAAAAATAAATATAGCGCGGGCCTTTTGCATTTTGAACTCGCGTGCTATTTCTCCAAAGCCAGCCTCGTCCACAAGTAATATACTTTATCTAATTGAAGCTCATTTTCGCATTTCCCTCTGTCCCAGTTATTATTAGATTAAGCATTTACTAAACGCCAGACAACCCTGCTTCTCTTTTTGTTGTACTAATAACGGTTTTTGTTTTGACTTCATTATTGAACATCTCTGTTTTGGTCTCTGCTTTTGACTGCAACAAACATCCTATATTGCTTTTAAAACTTCACCCATATGTGCAACTGCAGTGACGCCACATTTGCCTCTCCTAACGCTGATACTGACCTTTACGAGGAGGAAACCATTGTCTTTATTCAGCTTCAGCAGACTCCCATTTAACCACAGTTAGTAACTGTTCGGACGTTTCACACCAGTCCAGACTGGATGGCGGCTACAATTGGGAGTCTTTTCAAACAAGGTGTTGATGCATTGCTAAAGGATTCCACTTCACAGCTTGACAAAATGCTAAATTCTCCTTAACTTATCTGCTTGCCATATTTTAAACATTCTTTACATTAAATTTTAGTTCAGCTTTAGATATAGTATGTAGTTAAAGGAGAGTATGGTGTTGCTATGTACGTATTACGCAAACGCTTTACACATTAACTCAGGGATAAGCAAAATTGCTAGAAAACTTATCTCCATATACAATAAAAGCAAAAAAATGTTTAATTATCCCCAAAAAAATCCTTAGTGCAAAAACAACAACTGTTACATTGCTAAAACATTATAAGACCCCAAAGGCGAGACCTATTGGCTTTGGCAATGCTTGTTAACACTAGTCTGTACCTCATCATGTAGCCATATGCTCTTCCCTGCTTCTTTACATCATTTGCAGGAGGGTCGCCATTCTTCATAGCCGCCAGATACTTTCCAACCACTCCCAAAAGTAGCAGCTTCTTGGAGGCAGCCCACAGTTCCCACTGCTCACCAATTACCCGGGAATAAAAAGCGTTTGGATGGAATTATCTACACATGAATAGCATTATCAGCCTGGGAGGAGCCAAAGCCTTTTACCAACTTGTGAAGGCTGGCATACTGGAATTCAGCAGATGGGAGAGGATATGACAAAAGGAGCAGAGTATGTACTGGGAAACCACTGAGGAAAGGAAGGGGGTCTGCTCCTGAAAGCAGGAGAGGCTGGAGGTCGCGTTACCAAGGTGGCAAGGCCTTTGAAGCTCCCCTGCCACAGATGGCTCTTCCTGATAGGGGGAGGTGTGATCACCTCTGCCCAGGAAAGGCTTTGTTTCTGGGTTCAGTGAGCTAAGGCTCCCACCCCAGGGGTCCAGAAACATGTCTCGTGGTGGCAGGCTTGTGTGTACCAGTCAGGGAACCCACCAGAGACTGGTCGTTTTTAAGGGGGCATCTCCAAGATGCCCTCTGAGTGCAATTTTCATCAGTGTGGATTTAATTAGTGGGTTTCATCAGTGTGGGTTTAATGTGCTGAGAAGTTTGATACAAAACTTCCCAGTTTTCAGTAAAGCCATTATGGCGCTGTGAATTTCGTAATGACAAACTACCAGCACCATGTACTCCTAATGGCATTACCGTATTTACAAGGTCTAAGAATTGGTCTAGACACTTAGGGGAACAGGGCTCATGCACATGTACCCTCACCACTGGTATAGTGCACCCAGCTAGAGAGGTGGCTGACCTATGCCAGGGCAGTGGGTTGTAGGTATGGCACACAGTGAGGTGTGCCATGTCAACTCTTCATTTTGTTCTGCACCAAAACACGCAGCCTGCAATGGGTGTGGGGGGTGTGTGTGTGGGGGTGGTTGTGGTGTGGGTGTGTGTGTGTGTGTGTGTGTGTGCGTGTAAGTGTGTGTAAGTGTGTGTAAGTGTGTGTGTAAGTGTGTGTGTAAGTACAGGGCTTCTAAGGGTGGCACAATAAGTGCTGCAGCCCTTAGAGGCCTTCCCTGGCCACAGCGACCTTTGTACCCATGGTACCTTTTACAAGAGACTGACATATGGCCAGAGAGATGCCAACTGGGGTTACAAGGTACAGTTTTTGGGAAAGAACACAGGTCCTGGGAACCTGATTGGCATGGACCCCTGGCATATAAGAGTCAAAGTGCATCAGTTGTTTGGCAAAAAAAGGGGGGGCGGGGTTACTGCAACAGAAACCCAGCTTCCTACACATTGCATAACCCAATTTGCTGCACCACAAATTTCACCAAACAGAACTATTCTCAGCATTAGTTGGTGGTTCTTGGCATTGCTGTTTACCACTCAAGGGCAGGGCCATCAATAATACTGCAACCCAAATGGATAACCAGAAGATTCCTCTAGGGCACTTAGCTCTCCAGGAAAACTGGAGTGAAACACTGCCCTCGTTTATTTACCTTTAAACAAAGACCTGCTAGTGTTTATAACAAATGCACTCACTGGATACTGAAGAACAAGTTACTTACCTTCGGTAACGATGTATCTGTAAGAACCATTAGTTAGTTAGATTCCTCACCTTAGAATATCCCCAGGCGTCAGGCTGGATCCGGAAAGATTTTTGTAGCAATACCCCTTGCGCGTCGCTGGGCGGCGTCTGCGGCTCCGCGTCCGTCGTTGGCGTCATGTGCCGGAATGACGTCGGAGTACTTAGACGCCGCCCTCGCGCGCTGACGTCAGTTCTTGTACATAGCTTTCCGCGCCAGGAACGCAGAGCCATGCAAGAGACCGACACTGGTGCCAAAAAAGTCTAGGGGCCTGAAAAGGAGAACCTTAACCCTAGATTTCATTTCGCAGAACGGGGAGGATGGGTGGGTCGGTGAGGAATCTAACTAATGTTTCTTACAGATTGAATATGCTACTTACCAGTATGCATCTGTTCTTGGCATGTAGGGCTGCTGACATTCATATCTGTGCATAGATCGCCGCCTAGTGTTGGGTCCGGATGTTTGCACGTTGTTGTCCTGGAAGAGTCTTCGAAGTATCCTTGGATAGGTGACTCCTCCCCTGGACTACAGTGCGCATGGGCATCCTCTCCATCCTCAGATTGTTTTTCGCCATTGTGGCAGTGATGGAGTAGATACAGAAAGTGATGACCATGCTTGCAATAATTCTGAGAGCTGCAGCTGCGACAGGCGCCGGGGAGGAGGGAGGGCGATATGAATGTCAGCAGCCCTACATGCCAAGAACAGATGCATACTGGTAAGTAGCATATTCAGTTCGAGGCATGTGGGCTGCTGAATTCATATCTGTGCATAGAATACATAGCAGTGCCCTCTATTGGCGGCGGCTACCCGTGCCAGCTGCAGCGGTCTGAAAAAGTGTTTTGAGAACAGCCTGTCCTACAGCTGCCTGCTGTTTTGACTGCACATCTACGCAATAGTGTTTTGTAAATGTGTGTGTAGTGGACCATGTGGCTGCTCTGCATATATCATGCAGGGGAATATTTCCTAGGAAGGCCATGGAAGCCCCCAACTTGCGTGTTGAGTGGGCTCGTGGTGGAATAGTTAATGTGCGTTTTGCCTTTTGATAACAGATTTGAATACACTTAACTATCCATCTGGCTATCCCTGCTTTGGAGATGGCGTTACCTTTGTGGTGTGGGGCAAAGGCAACGAACAGTTGTTTTGTCTTCCTGAAGGGTTTAGTCCTGTCGATGTAGTACATGAGGGCCCTCCGTACATCTAGTGTATGTAATGCCCTCTCTGCAACAGTTTGTGGGTTTTGGAAGAAAACGGGCAGTTCAATAGTCTGGTTCATGTGGAACTGCGATATTACCTTGGGCATGAATTTGGGGTTGGTACGTAGTACGACCCTGTTGGCGTGAACCTGAATAAATGGCTCTTGAACGGTTAGTGCCTGGAGTTCACTAACTCTCCTTAGGGAAGTGATCGCTACCAGGAAGGCTACTTTCCAGGTAAGGAATTGAATCTCGCATGAGTGTAGAGGTTCAAAGGGTGGACCCATCAGGCGTGTGAGGACCAAGTTGAGGTTCCACATTGGAGCCGGTGGGTGACTAGGTGGAATGACTCGTTTGAGTCCTTCCAAGAATGCTTTGATGGCAGGCACTCTGAAGAGAGAGAGGTGCTGCCTGGTTTGCAGATAGGCTGATATTGCGGACAAATGGACACGTATAGAGGTGTACGCCAGATTGCATCGGTATAGGTGTAAGAGGTAACATATGATGTTGTGGATGGATGCGTCCAGCGGGTTAATGTCATTATTACCGCAATAAATGACGAACCGTTTCCATTTGGCTGCATAGCAAGCTCTTGTAGTGGGTCTCCTGGCCTCCTTGATGATGTCCATACAGTCAGGTGGCAGATTGAGATAGCCAAACTCTAGGACTTCAGGAGCCAGATCGCCAGGTTCAGCTGTTGCGGATCTGGGTGCTGAACCTCTCCATGGTTCTGCGTCAAATGCGCGGGTTTGATCCGCAGCCTTTGATGCGGTACCACGGAAAGTTCGAGGAAGGTGGTGTACCACGGCTGGCGTGCCCACGTGGGAGCAACTAGGACGAGTGTCAGGGAGTGTTGTCGGAGTTTGCGAGCCACCAGCGGTATCAACGGTGCTGGGGGAAAAGCGTACGCAAATTTGCCGGACCAGTTCATCCATATCGCATTGCCCTGCGACTGCGGGTGTGGGAATCTGGCGGCGAAGCTTTGGCATTTTGCGTTTTCGCTTGTCGCGAATAGGTCTATTTCTGGGTGACCCCACTGCTGGAAGTACGGTTGGAGTACCGATGGGTGTAACTCCCACTCGTGCATCTGGTGGCTGTGTCTGCTGAGCAGATCCGCCATCTGGTTGTCCTTGCCGGGGAGGTGTTCCGCCATGAGGAACATGTTCCTCTGAATGGCCCACTTCCACATGCTCTGAGCCAGATGAGACAACTGTGGAGAGTGTGTCCCTCCCTGCTTCTGTATGTAGTACATTGCGGTCATGTTGTCCGTCCGGATCAACACGACCTTGTTGCACAGATGTACTTTGAAAGCCTTCATGGCCAGGAAGATTGCCATCAGTTCCAGAAGGTTGATGTGCATCTTCCTCTGTTGTGTCGTCCATAGTCCCTGCACTGTGTAGTGGAGTACATGAGCTCCCCATCCCTGGAGAGACGCGTCCGCTGTCAGTACTATTTGTGGAACAGGCTCTTGGAACGGTCGGCCCTTGCAAAGGTTTTGTGGATTCCACCAATGCAGAGAGTTGTATGCCCGACCGCTCACCAACACTAGGTCTTTCAACTGTCCTTGAGCCTGATTCCACTGACGTGCTAGGCACTCCTGAAGTGGGCGCATATGTAATCTCGCGTGCGGGACTATGAAGATGCAGGAGGCCATCATGCCTATCAACTGCATAAACACTCGCGCTGGAAGCGAGTGGTTGGGTCTGAACTTGGAGATCAGCGCTTGTATGCCGTTGATCCTCACTAAATTTGGCTGAGCTGTGGCCGCCAGAGTGTCTATAGTCGCACCTAGGTACTGTTGTACGTGTGCGGGCTGGAGATGAGACTTTGGGTAATTTAGTGAGAATCCCAGACTGTGAAGAAGGTGAATGGTACGGGACACGTGGCTTGCACATTGCTGGGCTGATCTCGCTTGAACGAGCCAGTCGTCTAGGTAGGGGTAGACGTGTATGTGCTGTCTCCGTAAATGTGCCGCCACCGTAGCTAGGCACTTTGTGAAAACCCTGGGCGCTGTTGTCACGCCGAAGGGAAGGACTTTGAACTGATAGTGCTGCCCCTGAACAGTGAACCTGAGGTATTTTTTGTGTGAGGGGTGGATGGGTATGTGAAAATACGCATCCTTGAGGTCCAGTGATGCTAGGAAGTCTCCCTGCTGGAGAAGCGGAAGGACTTGCTGTAGCGTGAGCATGTGAAAGTGCTCCGAAAGAATGTACTGGTTCAGGGGTCTCAGGTCTAATATAGGCCTGAGCGACCCGTCCTTTTTTGGAATTAAGAAGTAGAGGGAGTAAACCCCCGTGCCCCGCTCGTGGACGGGTACGACCTCGATAGCGCCTTTTAGAAGCATACTTTCTACCTCTTGCTGTAAGAGCGTCAAGTGCTCTGAGGACATAGGACGGTTTCTTGGTGGTATTGTGGGTGGAGTGGAAGTTAACTCCAGACAGTAACCGTATTTTATAATATCTTTGACCCACCTGTCCGTGGTGATGGAGTTCCACGTGGACAGGAACCGTTGTAGCCTTCCCCCGACAGGTGTTATGTGGTCGGGAGGAAGGGAGAGGGCGTCACTGCTTGTTCTTGGGGGAGGACCTGGTGTTGCCGTAGCCACGTCCTCTGCCCTTGGTACTGGAGCCACGATAGCCACCTCGGGTGTTCTTATCGTAGGTGGTCTGCGTATTACCCTTGTTATATGTTTGTTGTGACCCCTGTCCTCTGCCTGCTCCCTTGTTTCCGGGGCGACGAAAGGAGCCGCTCCGAAAGGACTGAGTTTGTAGGGCGCCCATGGACTTTGCAGTGTCCGTGTCCTTTTTTATCTTCTCGAGGGTGGCGTCAACCTCAGGCCCGAACAAAAAGTCGGGGTTGACGGGCTGATTAAGGATATTGTTTTGTACCTCAGGCTTGAATCCTGAGATACGTAGCCAGGCGTGACGTCGTAGGATGACGCTAGTGTTGATGGCCCTGGCAGCCGTGTCAGCAGCGTCTAGTGCACATTTGATGGCAGCATTTGTGAGTAGCTGTCCCTCTCTGATAAGGATTTCTGCACCTTCTTTGTAGGGGTCAGGGAGGTGTTGAAGGAGTTTCTCCATTGTGTCATAGTGCGCCCTATCGTAGCGAGCGAGGAGCGCTTGAGTGTTAGCTATGCGCCATATGCTTGCAGCTTGTGCGGCAACTCGCTTGCCGGAGGTCTCCAGCACCTTGGACTCCTTGTCCGGGGGAGGAGCGTCACCCGTTGTCTGCGAGTGTGCCCTCTTGCGGGCATTCGCCACAACGATGGAGTCGAGTGGTAATTGTCCTCTGATGTAAGTAGGATCTCCAGGTGCTGATCTGTATTTCTTATCGATCCTGGGGTTTATCACTCGTGCCCTGGTGGGTTCCCTGAAAATGTCAGTGGCTGGCTTAAGGACCCCCTTCAACATTGGCAGAGTCTTTACATGTCTTTCTGAGGATGCAAAGGTGTACATTAGAAAGTCATCTTCGATGATATCAGAGTGAAGCTGTACATCATGGTTGTTCGCCGCCCGTTCAATCAGAGCGTTGAACGCCGCAGTATCCTCTGTGGGTGACGTTTTTGCCCCATATAGTTGTGGGTCCTGTGCATCAAGAGGTGCACTGGGGTCTGCAGGGTCGCCCCAAGTTTGGTCAGGGTCCTGCTGGTCATCAGGGTCCGTGTCCACATGGTAGGGGACTTGTTCACCCATGTAGTCCTCCAATGCATCCGTGTCGGAGCGTGTGGGGGAGGCCCGGTGTGGATCCTGGTAGGGTGAATGAAAGGGTTCATACAGGAGAGGTTCTGTGTCCACAGGCAGCTTCCTCTTTAGCGGGATCCTGAAAGGTTCCAATGGCGGTTCCGAAGTTATCCTTCGGTCGTGGAGAATCATCCTGCCAGTGTCGGCGTCGATGACGCGTGACGGAGACGGCTCGACAGGCGTAACCGCAGTTTTGGTGGCCTGTGTCCTGAGTTGAAACGCCTTCGGGATTGTGGATGGAGGCAAGCCGAAGGTAATGCTGGTCGGCACCGACGAAACCGCTGGATCGATCGAACCCGACTGGTCCTGGAGGGCAGCCTTGGTTTTGCAGCCTGGCATTGCGCCAGGCCGTACTCGGGGCGCCTTAGAGGTCGTGGCCCCCGCCAGGGTCGTCGAGGCGGCTGCAGATATCTTCTGCGCCCGTGGTGCATCGAGCCGAGGTGCGGAGATCACCGTCGACGTCTTCGACACGTAAGGTTTCGGTGTCGTCGAGGGAGTGCTGCGAGGCGTAGCAGGCGGGACGGCCCTCGGTGTCGGTGGCGTCGACGCCGGTAACCGAGCAGGTTTTTCGGCGCCGATGGCCTTCTTCCGTTTGTCGACTCCCATGTCGCCCGTCTCGAGTTCGGCACCGAAGTCCCCCTTGGTGCGGTCGGTGCCGACACGGTGCGCCGGCGTCGAAGGTGTTGAAGGCCTCGATCCGACTAGCGCCACTTTCAGTTTCGGTTTCGTAGGAACCTGAGCAGCTTTCGGTTTCGGTTTCGTGGAAGGGAAACCAGCTGGCTTAAGCGGTAATGGCTGCCGCTGAACGTCCGAGGCCGGGCCCGAGGGCGGGGCCGAAGGACTGCGTGATAGGTCTCGGGTAAGGCCCGAAGGCGATCCCTCGACCGGAGCCATAGTCTGTGGCACTGGTGAATTCTCGGTTTGAACAGGTAGGCCTTGTTCATCATCGGAGCTACTCTCTTCGGCCCCTAAGGCCTCCTCGTCGTCTCCTACCTCGGTGTCGTCTTCACCTCTGTGGAAGAGTGACTCGTCGGCCTCGTCCGATCCGGGTTCTTGGTCGGAAACGGGACTGGAGGGTAAGACTTCTACTTCTTCGACGTCGTCCGCGTCGTCGAAGATGTCAGCTGGGGCCGGTGCCGCGTGCTGCGCTTCGAGCCGCGCCGCTCGACGATTCCGCAGAGTCTTCTTTGAACGGAACCGGGCACAGGCCATACATGTCGACTCGTCGTGGTCCGGCGAAAGGCATTTGTTGCACACCGGATGGACGTCGATGTGTGGGTACTTCGCATTACATACCGGACACCTTTTGAATGGCGTCCTCGATTCCATCGTCGAAGTAGTTGATGGACAGGTAAATGCGAACAAAGTCGGTGCTGAAAGTTAGTAAACTAACAGAGAGTATCGAAAACCGATCGATAACCAGTACCGACGCGAACTAAAGGCCTTGTGGCCTCGACAAAATTTTTTCCTAACTTGAGCTAAGATAGCACATCCGAACCCAATGGCGGAAAAAAACAATCTGAGGATGGAGAGGATGCCCATGCGCACTGTAGTCCAGGGGAGGAGTCACCTATCCAAGGATACTTCGAAGACTCTTCCAGGACAACAACGTGCAAACATCCGGACCCAACACTAGGCGGCGATCTATGCACAGATATGAATTCAGCAGCCCACATGCCTCGAACACATAGTTACCGAAGGTAAGTAACTTGTTCATCTGAAAGAAACACGTTAGTTAGATTCCTCACCTTAGATTAGATACCCCAGCAATACCAACCCCCGGTGGTGGGTCTGCGAACCAAGATCACACCAGAAAGTCCTGGAGAACAGAACGGCCAAAGAAGCCATCTCTCCGGACTTGGCTGTCCAGGCAATAGTGCTTGGCGAACGTGCGCAGTGAGGCCCACGTCGCCGCCTGACAGATGTCCTGCAAGGGAACTCCCCGTCCCAGGGCAGTAGTCGCCGCTGTGGCCCGGGTGGAATGGGCTCTCAGCCCAACAGGAGGGTGATTTTTCGCCAAGGAATAACAAACCTTTATACACAATAAGACCCACCGTGAGATGGTCCGCTTCTGTACAGCCCTCCCCTTCTTAGCACCTACGTACCCAACAAAAAGTTGGTCGTCCACCCGGAACTGTCTGGTGCGGTCCAAATAAAAGGACAGCGCACGTTTGGGGTCCAGACGGTGGAGCCTCTCTTCCTCTTTCGAAGGATGCGGAGGCGGAAAGAAGGTGGGCAATGTGACATATTGCCCGATGTGAAAGGGGGTCACCACTTTTGGAAGAAAAGAAGGACGAGTCCGGAGGACAACCTTGTCCGGATGAACAGAAAGAAAAGGAGGCTTAGATGACAGAGCCTGGAGCTCACTCATCCGTCTAGCCAAGGTGATAGCTACCAGGAAAGCAGTCTTAAGAGTCAGAAGACGAAGGGGAAATTGTGAAGAGGCTCAAAGGGAGCGCACATCAGAAAGGTCAAGACAAGATTCAAATCCCACTGAGGCATTACGAAGGGGACAGGAGGGAACATGTGAGTAATGCCTTTAAGAAAACGCGAAACAGGGGACTTGAAAAGCAAAGGCTGATCAGGAAGCCATAAGAAAGCAGAGATTGCAAAAAGATAACCTTTCAAGGTGCCCAGAGCAGAGCCCAAAGAAAGAAGAACAAGAAGAACCTCAGAGAGAGGGGCGGAAAGGGGATCCACAGCCTTTGCTTTGCACCATGCCACAAATTTGTTCCACCTGCAGGCGTATACAGATTTTGTGGAGGGACGCCTGGCTGCCAGAATCACATCGCAGACTTCAGGAGGCAAGTCAAATGGCATCAACTGTCGCCGCTCATCTCCACGCATGGAGGTAGAGACTGAACAGGTTCAGGTGGAGGACCGTCCCCTGCTGCTGCGACAGAAGGTCCTCCTGAAGAGGCAGTCGAACCGGAGGATCGATTGACATACTGAGTAGCTCGGGATACCAGTACCTTTGTGCCCAATCCGGAGCCACTAAGATGACTTGGGCCCGGTCGCGCCTGATCTTCTTCAGCACTCTGGGCAGAAGTGGTATAGGCGGAAAGGCGTACAACAGACCGCAACTCCACTTGTGACGAAAAGCTTCGCCGAGCGAGTGCTGCCTTGGAAATTCCAACGCGCAGAACTGCTGACATTGCGCGTTCTCTTCTGTGGTGAATAGATCTAACCAAGGCTCTCCCCACTGCAGAAAGAGACCTTGCGCCACGTCCGAGTTCAGACGCCATTCGTGATCCATCATGTGACGGCGGCTGAGTTTGTCTGCTCTGGCGTTCAGAGAGCCCACCAGATGTTGAACCACCAGGATGATGCCCTGGTGTTCCAGCCATGTCCAGAGGCGCAAAGCCTCCTGACAAAGGGTCCTCGACCCCACCCAGCCTTGTTTGTTGCAATACCACATGGTGGTGGTGTTGTCCGTTAACACCTGCACAACAATTCCCCGGACAGAGGGGGGGAAGGCTTTCTGTGCAAGCCGGATCGCTCTCAGCTCCAACAAGTTGATATGGAGTTGAGACTCCGCCGGAGACCAGGGGCCTCTGATCTCCGCCTCTCCCATATGGCCCCCCATCCCAGGAGGGACGCATCCGTCCCAATCGCAGTCCGTGAGCCACCACTGCAACTGTTTCGCAGTGCCCTCCGAGATCAAGACATGGACGGACAGGATGCCGCGATGCTGGGCCCACGGAAACTTCAGGTCCCACTGCAGAGCCCGCATTCGCCACCTGGCGTAATGCACCAACAGGATGCAGGAGGCCATCAGCCCCAGAAGCCGCAGCACCAACCTGACCGAAACCCAGGATAGAGGCCGAAAGATGGGAATCGGAGCCTGAATATCCCGGACCCGCTGTTCCGGAGGATAGGCCCGGAACTGCGCCGAATCTAGAACCGCTCCGATGAAGAGGAGCTTCTGGGAGGGTCTCAGGTGTGACTTCGGCACATTGATGGAGAACCCCAGCAAATGCAGGAGGTCTTCCGTAGACTGGAGGTGGGAGACGACTGCCTGGGCCGAGCCCGGCCTTCAACAGCCAGTCGTCGAGATCGGGGACGACTGGAACCCCCGATCTGCGCAGATTAGCTGCGACCACCGCCATCACTTTCGTGAACACCCGAGGGGCACTGGTGAGGCCGAAGGGGAGCACGGTGAACTGAAAGTGCTCCTGACCCACCGTGAACCACAGGTAACGCCAGTGGGCCGGCAGGACGGGGATGTGAAAATAGGCGTCCTGCAAGTCCAACGCTACCATCCAGTCTCCAGGGTTTAGGGCAGCCAGAACCTGAGCTAAAGTGAGCATCTTGAACCGTTCCTTCCGGAGGAAGGCGTTGACGCTCCGTGTGAGAAATTGGCCTGATATGTAGTGCTCACTATTCTAGTGATCACTGTGTATCATTCCAAACAACCCTTATTGATGATTGGTTGTAAGTCAACCTTATAGACCAGCTATCCTAGTAGCGTGGACAAGAGCAGTCTTCAGGCTAAACTCTAGAGGGAGTGTTAAGCCAGCTGTTTTACCACCACATTTACCCCTTGAACACCAAGTGAAAGGACACCACACAAGTTGTTATGAAAATAAAGTATATTTATTTATAACAAGACTACCCTGGCTCTTTATGAGTCTAAGCACACTACAAAACTCTTGGGAAAATACTTCTAGTCGCACAATTTACACAAATGCCACAAATGCCCGGAGGGCACGAAACCATTTACACTGCAAGTGGAATGGGAGAGGTTAGAAAGTCTTAAAGTTACTGATTCCGGAGGAATCCGATCAGTGGGACTAAACGAAAAAGGAACTGGACACTTGTAGAGTGAACCTACGATGGAGCACCGAGATGCTCGAGTTACCTAGCCCAGAGGCTGCGGCTGCGTGGGGTTCAGCAAGTTGTCGGGAGTCCTCGTTGTAGTCTCAGGAGGCGGAAAGAAGAAGTTGCTGGCAGGCGACCAGTGTCGATGTTCAGCGAGATCCAAGCCTGGATCGGTGATGAAGGAAACCTGAAAGCAGAGGGGACTCAGTTCTCAACCGCTAGCCAGCGATCGTGTGGGCACCAGGAAGGTACCGGATGAAGTCACCTCGACCAGGTGAGTGGATGACGTCGGACTCGGCTGTTCCTCGGGCCAGGAGGCGCGGCGGCGACCAGGATGGAGGGCGAGCTGTCCCACGAAGGTGTCTGCTGTAGATGATGCTGGGCCCAGGAGTGGGGCAGCAGGTCTTGGCAGTGGCAACCCACGCGGTGGAGTCAAGATGGCGTCTGGAGTGGACCAGGAGGGTCCGAGGTACTCCTCTGTTGTAGGGGAGCAAGAGCCAGTCTGGAGCAACCAGACCAGTGATGAAAGTCTGTCGTGGGGCGTCGTGAAGAGGGCCACAAGCCGGTCGGCGAGTGGTCGGACAACGCGGGGAGCAGCAAGGAGCAGAAGGGCCCCCACGCAGATCTCGTGGATGCTGGGGAGGCAGACTTCGGTGCTGGAGCCGCTCAGGGTTAGGGCTTCTCAAACCCTAGGTGCACTCCCTCGAGGGTCCCTCGGTGGGTGTGCTAGATAAGCGTCGTGCAGGTTCTGAAGATGGCCGGTCCCGCAGGTCTCGTCACACCTACGAATCTCAGCTGGGCTGACGATGTAGGTAGAGGTCAGAGATGGCAGGGAACCCGGGTCTCGTCGAGCTGGGCAGTCTTGATCCGTGGGAGAGACGTACAGCAAACCGCAAGCGCTTAGGTGGTGCCTGCTGGTGCAGGGTGGCTACTCCTTAGCCACAAGGGAGAGTCTTCAGAAATAGTCAAGAGTTCCTTTCGTGGAAAGTAGTTCAAGATTCAGAATTATCCAATTTGGGAAGGGGACTCGCTCCTACCTTTATTCTAGGAAAAGGGGCTGGCCCGTGACTAGGTCCTACCTATGGGTGGGGCCAGGAGGGGGGTGGTTACACCCCTATCCTTTGTCCGGCTTCGCCCCAGCTCAGGGGCAGGGTTGCCCCCGAAACTGGTTTGAGCCGGGCTATGCACAGTGAGCACCGGGGTGCCACTTGCAATCACCTTCCTTTCAGCCCTGCCTACCTGGGATACACAAACCCTGTCTGGGATGGTGCTAACACCGCCCTCGACAGGAAACCCTTTGTCCAAGCTCCCCTCGCTGGAAGGTCTCCCAGCAGCAGGAGGTCAGACTTGTGTCTGGTGGCAGCATCCATTTTGTGATGCTGAGGCTTGAGTCAACTTTAACCGGGGTTCAAGGTTACTTCCATGTCGTGCCCCTCTAAAAGGGGGGAATGCTAACCCCGTCGCCAGAATTGGCGAGGGGTTCGTATTCCAATTCGTATGACACCTTACTCGACATGTGTTGGTGATGCGATGCCAGAGTTAGCAAATAACCGCGAGGATTATAATGCATTTTAAGGTAGTTGGCACGCGTCACCATGGAACGGCCATTAGGACTTGGTTCCGCAAGCCGTCGCCGGGCTCAGCTCGCGCCAGAGCACCATCCCACATGATTCCCCGCACTCTGCCTTCAGGATTGATAAGGCCTGCCATAGGAGTGACTGATAGGAATCCATGTGTCCATTTTAGGGTTAGGTATAGGAATACTACACCTACAGCAACGGGTGATTACACCACCTTGCCCCAGCTGTCGTGCAGCCAGTTGTGTCAGATTTGGGCGGCCATCCAGGGGTGGCATAATACATGCTGCAGCCCCTGGTAGGCCCTGGGCGCACCGATGCCCTGGATACCTGTGGTATGCTGATACAGGGACTGATAAGGCGGCCCAGTTCCAATTAGTGGATGCACCTAATGTACATGTGTGTTAATTTCGAGAGAGAACAGCTAGGCTGTGGGTCTGATTGGCAGGCCCACAGCCAGGGAAAGTCGTAAACCAATGAAGCAAAAAGCAAAAAATCTGGGTGATCATAGGATTGCAGACCCTACTCTCCTACATGACCCCCCCCCAAACTTTGGGACAATAAGCTAACCTTGACCAGGTGAGTCTTCTTGCTCTAAGTGGAAATACCTGGAGAGCCCATCTGCATTGCCATGATCAGTGCCAGGTCTATGCTCCACTGTGAAGTCCATCCCCTGTAGGGAAATGGACCACCTAAGTAGTTTGGGGTTTTCACCCTTCATTTGATTTAGCCACAAGAGGGGCTTATGGTCGGTCTGAATCTTGAAGTGAGTGCCAAACAAGTATGGCCTCAACTTCTTCAGGGCCCAAACCACAGCAAAGGCCTCCCTCTCGATAGCTGACCAATTCTTCTCTCTGGGGGTCAGCCTCCTGCTAATAAAAGCTATGGGCTGGTCATGACCATCAAAATTCAGCTGAGATAGAACAGCTCCCACACCCAACTCCGAAGCGTCTGTTTGGACAATGAAAGTTTTGGAGTAGTCTGGACTCTTTAGGATAGGCGCTGTGCACATGGCCTGCTTTAGGTCATCGAATGCCTTTTGACAGCTTGCTGTCCACTGAACTTTTTTTGGCATCTTTTTACTTGTCAGATCATTTAGCGGGGTCACAATGGATCCATAATTTCTGACAAATTTCCGGTAATAACCAGTCAGGCCCAAGAAAGCTCGAACTTGAGTCTGGGTGGTTGGAGGAGCCCAGTCCTGGATGGCCTGTATTTTGCTCTCCAATGGCTGAACCTGGCCTCCACCTACAAGGTGGCCCAGGTATACAACCTGTGTCTGCCCTATCTGGCACTTAGTGGCCTTGATAGTGAGGCCTGCCTTTTGCAGGGCCTCTAACACTTTCCTCAGGTGGACCAGGTGATCCTCCCAGGTGGAGCTAAAGACAGCGATATCGTCCAGATACGCCGCACAGAAGTCGTCCAACCCAGTGAGAACTCGATTCACCAGCCTTTGGAAGGAAGCAGGTGCATTTTTCAAACCAAAGGGCATTACCACGAACTGATAATGCCCACCCAGGGTAGAAAATGCTGTTTTGGGCTTGGCCTCCTCAGCTAACCTGATTTGCCAATACCCAGCTGTCAGGTCAAATGTACTTAAGTAGTTGGCCGAAGCCAACCGGTCTATAAGCTCATCTGCTCTTGGTATCGGGTGGGCGTCAGTCTTAGTGACTGCATTGAGGCCTCTGTAGTCCACGCAAAACCTCATCTCTTTCTTACCGCCCTGGGTGTGAGGTTTTGGCACGAGAACTACTGGACTAGCCCAGGGGCTGTCCAAGGGCTCAATGACTCCCAGCTCCAACATTTTCTGCACCTCTGTCTTGATGCAGTCTCTGACATGATCAGGCTGTCGATAGATTTTACTCTTTACGGGCAGACTGTCCCCAGTGTCGACCTCATGGGTACACCAATTGGTCTGACTGGGTGTCAGAGAGAACATATGTCGAAAGGATTGAAGAACCTGTTTACAATCCTGTTGTTGATGTCCAGAGAGGCTGCCACAAAAGACAACACCATCTACTGACCTATCGTCAGGGTTCTGAGAGAGCAGGTCCGGGAGAGGGTCACTCTCCTCCTCCTGTCCCTCATCTGTGGCCATGAGCAAGCCCATGCCCTCCCTGTCGACATATGCCTTGAGCCTGTTTACATGGAGCACCCTGTGGGGGCTCCGGGGAGTTCCCAGGTCTACCAAGTAGGTGACCTCTCCCTTTTGCTCAATGATCGTGTGGGGCCCAGACCATTTGTCTTTGAGTGCTGCTGGGGCCACTGGCTCCAGCACCCACACCTTCTGTCCAGGCTGATACACAGTCAGGACAGCCTTTTGGTCGTGCCAAGCTTTTTGTAATTCTTGGCTCGCCTCAAGGTTTTTAGATGCCTTTTCCATGTACTCAGACATCCGCGAGCGGAGACCGAGCACATAGTCCACAATGTTTGATGCCGGCTTTTTGAGAGGTCTCCGGCACAAGATAGGGTGTAGGCCCCCTTTGCCCTTCTTGGGAACCGGAAAGTAGTGGGAATAGCAACCAAGACCTACTTCTGGACCAGTAACGCGCTCGACGGCCTCTTTGGCCAAGAGGGCCGTAACTTCCTCCTGCAGAAGATTCAAGTGATCCCCCGACATAAGGTGGCACTGCGGTGGCATGGCTGGAGGGGTCGTCTCGAAGGGGAGGGAGTAGCCCCTTCGGACGATTTGCAGCACCACCTGTCCGATGTGATGGATCACCAGTGGAGCAGGTGATGGCAAACTCTGCCGCCCACTGGCGTGGAATGGGCCTGAAAGCTCGGACTAGGAGGGCTTTGAGGCGGATGCTGCCGGGGTGGATGTGGACTGACCGGCACGTTGTCCTCCAGTACCGCCTCGGCGGAATCCACTTCCACGACCGCGTGCAGGTTGGGTCTGCGGCCGCTGGCTAGGCGGACGTGAGGAGGTGCCCCTTCCTTGGCCACGAAAGGGACGAAAGGCGGAAGTTTGCGGCCGCTGGGTCGAGAGGCCCAAGGACTTGGCCGTAGCCCAGGACTCCTTGAAACGAGCCAGCGCACGATCAGCCTTCTCACCAAAAAGGCGAGTGCCATCAAAGGGCATATCCATGAGGGTACTCTGGACATCCTCCGAGAAAGACGTGGACCGCAGCCAGGCGTATCACCGGAGCGCCACCGTGGTGGAAATCGCCCTACCCAGCGAGTCCGTGGTGTCTAGTCCACACCGTATGGCATGTCGTGCCGCATCTCGCCCGTCATCAAGCGCCTAGGCGAGTCGTGTCCGGGCCTCCTCCGGGCACAGGGGCAGCACGTCCTCCACCGCCTCCCACAGAGAGTGGGAGAAACGGTCCAAGAGGCAAGCGGTGTTCAAAGACTGCAGGACCAAACTCAGGGAAGAGAACAGCTTCTTTCCGAACTGTTCCAACCTCTTGGATTCACGATCCGGAGGAGCGGACGGGAAGCAGAATTGGCAAGTTGAGGCCTGGATAACCAGACTCTCGGGGGTGGGGTGTTGGGACAGGAAACTGGGGTCGCCCGGAGCAGGGCGGTGGCGCCGGGCCACGTTCCGATCCACAGGAGGAACTGTGGAGGGCTTGGACCAAGTGCCCTGCAGAACGTCTATGAGGGCCTCATTTAACTGCAGCAGAGGCTCTGTGGAGCTTGCTGACGGTTGAAGCACCTCTGTGAGGATGTTAGTCCACACGGCCACAGCAGGCAACTCGAGCCCCAGGGCTTCGGCCGCCTTGCGCAGCATCACTGAGAAAGCTGCACCTTCCTCCGAGGCCACAGTCGGAGGAGAGATGAAACCAGCGTCCGGGGAGGTGTCCAGACCACTGGCATCCCCCAGTTCGTCTGTCCAGTCCTGTGAAAGTTGGGCCTGTCTGGCCATAGGGTCCTCAGACCCCTCCCAGTCGTCCCCGTCATCAGATTCCTGATAAACAGGAGGAATGATCGGAGCTGGGCGGTAGATGAAAGGCACATCCATCGGCGCCGGGTGCGGCGTCGAGTGGCGCCGCACCGGCGTCAGACCCGGACCGGGGCTAAACCGGGGTACGGCATCGTCCGGGGACGGCGCCGGGGGTGGAACCGGTGTTGGCACTGGCGGAGGAGGCGTCGTGAGGACGACCGGCGCCGGCAGAGATCCAGGCCTGGATCCCTCGGGGACCTGCGGCATCGGGACCGAAGTAGTCGACGCCGTCTGGGCCGGAGCCGCCGGCACGCGAGGTCGCCCAGTCGAGCCCGCGGGGCCCGAAGGCGCGTCGGCAGACGTCGACGGCGGAGCCAGGCCCCTCATTGCCGAGAGGAAAGCACTGACCTCCGCCGGAGTCGCGTCAGTCCCAGGGACCGGCGGGTATGGAGACGGACGCGGCTCCTGCGTCTCCGACCCTCGGCCGAGTCGCACGACCGGCGAGGGGAGTCCGAAGAGCACCTCTTGGACTTCTTTGATCGCTTCGACTTACCCGAAGACTTCGAGCCCGACGAGCGATGATGGTGGCTGCGGCTCCGCGACCGGTCCTTGGACCTCCTCCTGGACCGGGACCGTGAACTGCGCGGAGCGCCGGAGCTCGAGAAGTTTACGGGACCGCTCCCGCCTAGCTTTCGAGGTCAAGGCCTGACAATCGAGGCACGACTCCGCGTCGTGGTCGACCCCCAGGCAGTAAAGGCACCGGCGATGAAGGTCCGTCACCGGCATCAGTCGATGACAGGAGTCACAGGCTTTAAACCCAGGCATCCTACCGGCACCAGAGTCGAGTTGACAGAAGACCAAAAAGAGTCAAAAAAGTTTAGTCAAAAAGTGACTAAGGGGTAAGCTCTTCCCGAATCGGCGCTGTCTGGTGCGGAAAAAAGAAGAACGGACGTCAGCGCGCGAGGGCGGCGTCTAAGTACTCCGACGACGTCATTCCGGCGCACAACGCCAACGACGGACGTGGAGCCGCAGATGACGCCTAGCGACGCACAAGGGGTATTGCTACAAAAATCTTTCCGGATCCAGCCTGACGCCTGGGGATATTCTAAGGTGAGGAATCAAACTAACGCGTTTCTTTCAGATTCTATGTTATTTATGTTGTCATGCTCCATTGGAGTCCCTAACACATTATGAAGTAAGATTTGACTGCTAAACTTCACTAGCCCTAGAGAGTCATGTACCCAAAGGGAGTAATTTTAATATCCATTTGGAATACAGCACTAGTGGTAAATTATAATACCCAGCAAAGATAGTGAACATTAGTAGTATCTGCCCCAAGAATCAGAGAAAAAGGTTGACATTGCCTGCTAATACCCTACGAATTATGATACCCTCAATCTCAAAGAAATTTACTTTCATACTGACAAATACTATTAGAGCAACATATGAGAAGAAAAATGAAAAGCGAAACTCTGAACATAACAAAATATGCAACTGTTCAAACTAATTATTATATATCAAACTGAAATTCATTTTAATAATTGACTTACCATGTGCAAGAGCTCGCCCAGAAGAATGGTTCCCCTAACAGTCACTGCATCTTCACTGCTTGTAATTACTTCAACCAGTCCCTTTTAAACAAAAAATATGCAACTTGTGAAAACGTGTTGTGTTAATAAACTGCATGAATAATACAAAATATGATTTTGGGTTAACCATTTAGGGTATGAAAACACTGAGCACTGAGTGAAAGATCCTTGGCACAGACAGCATGCAATAAATGTAAATACTAGCAGCAATAAGGCAGACATAACTTTGTAAGCAAAGTCAGCAAAACAATGCTTAAAATAGATCTGCTGTTTCTTCCAAGATTTAGATATTAAAATCGCAAACATCAAATGGGTACTTTTAATCAACGAACTGTAAAGTGTACGATTGAGGTGTTTTAACTCAGTAATTGGTTGGAGGACATTTCCTACATCTATCTGGTGATGGTAACGTCTGCCCCTGGAGCAGAGCCAATGATAAGTCTTACTTAGGCAAAAGTTTTCCAAAGCTCTAGATTAAGCCGTTCGGTCACTTTGAAGGTTAGGGAATTAGGGAAAATATAGCACAAATCAGGTCAGCAAATGATAATCCAACAATGAAAAGTCAATTTAAGGGGCTACAAATAAAAGCATACTACGCATAAACAAATTACCTCCATAAGTCCATTTGCAATAAACGCAGATAGAACGAGTGCCAAGTAATTATCCATTAGATCAGGTCTGTAAAACAGGAAACACATATATTTGAATAGGGTTTAGCAGTGTCATGATATTAGTTCAAGAACTTACTTAACAATTTACCAATTGCATTACTTTGCCAAAGCAGGGCCTATAGTAGGTAACAAAAAAAGAACCTACCAGGAAGTGCGGATAACACCTTTCAAATTTGAAGAGGCTTGTCCGCCCACCCCTCTTTGTATAGAGTTCAAGATTAAAAAGGAAAATGTTATATGTAAAAAACTGTTTGCTATGTTGTAGATTTATAAATTATGCATATCGGTTTGGGTTCCAAAAAGGAATATGCTACTTACCAGTATGCATCTGTTCTTGGCATGTAGAGCTGCAGAGTTGTACACTTAGCATAGATCGCCATCTGGTGTTGGGCCCGGATGTTTGCAGTTTGTTTTTCTTCTTGGACAGTCTTTGGAAGTCACGAGTTTGGTGACTCCTCCTTCGGTCCGTACTGCGCATGGGCTTCGGCTCCATCCTCAGATTGTTTTTCGCCAACAGGGAAATGATGGAGCGTAGTAATAACAGTGAGAAACCCATGTGTTGTATCTAAATAAGATGTACTGGAACGGATACAGGTAGCCGGGGAGGCGGGTGGGCGTGTACAACTCTGCAGCTCTACATGCCAAGAACAGATGCATACTGGTAAGTAGCATATTCCGTTCGAGGCATATGAGCTGCAGATTGTACACTTAGCATAGATTATATAGCAGTACCCAACCTTAGCGGCGACCACCGGTATCCGTTGCAGCTGTTTGAAAAAGTGTCTTTAGTACAGCCTGGCCCACCCTAGCTTGCTGCTTGGAATGCACATCTACACAGTAGTGTTTTGTGAAGGTGTGCGGTGTAGACCATGTGGCTGCTTTGCAGATGTCATCTAAGGGTATATTCCCTAGAAAAGCCATAGAAGCCCCTAACTTTCTTGTAGAGTGGGCTTTAGGAGGAACAGATAATGTTCTCTTTGCCTTTTGATAGCAAATTTGTATGCATTTTACAATCCACCTAGCTATCCCTGATTTAGAAATGGGGTTGCCTTTATGTGGTGGAGAGAAGGAAACGAACAATTGTTTAGTCTTCCTGAAGGGTTGCGTTCTTTGTATGTAGTATAGCAACGCCCTTTTCACATCAAGTGTGTGTAAGGCCCTTTCTGCAACAGATTGGGGTTGCGAAAAGAAGACAGGTAATTCCACTGATTGATTGAGGTGGAAGGGGGAAATGACTTTGGGCAGAAACTTCGGATTTGTGCGAAGTATGACCTTGCTGTGATGCATTTTGTATGTAGGGTTCCTGTATGGTGAACGCTTGTATTTCACCAACCCTTCTAAGGGAAGTGATAGCTACAAGGAAAGCTGTTTTCCAGGTGAGAAACTGTAGCTCACATTTGTGTATTGGTTCGAAGGGCGGACCCATTAGTCGTGTAAGAACTAAATTTAGATTCTATACAGGGGAAGGTGGTGCCCTGGGAGGAATTACGCGTTTAAGGCCTTCCATGAAGGCTTTAATAGCGGGCTCTCTGAAGAGTGATAAATGCTGTCTGTTTTGTAGATAAGCAGCGATCGCTGCTAGGTGTAGGCGTATGGATGAATACGCCAGGTTACACCTGTGAAGATGGAGCAGATAGCATATGATGTGCTGTATGGATGCATCTAGAGGGTTGATTGTATTGTTACGGCAGTAAATTACAAATCTTTTCCACTTTGCGGCATAGCATGCTCTAGTGGTAGGACGTCTGGCTTCCATGATGATGTTCATGCAATCAGGGGGAAGGTTAAGGTATCCGAATTCTAGGATTTCAGGAGCCAGATCGCCAGGTTGAGCTGAGCTGGGTCCGGGTGCCTGATTTCTCCATGGTTCTGGGTTAGGAGGCATGGGGATAGATGCAGTTTTTGATGTGGTACCACTGACAGTTGTAGTAGCGTGGTGTACCACGGCTGCCTGGCCCACGTCGGAGCTACCAGAATGAGTGTGAGGGAGTGCTGTTGTAGCTTCCTGACCACTAATGGAATTAGTGGGAGAGGTGGAAAGGCGTATGCAAATCTGCCTGACCAGTTCATCCATATCGCATTGCCCTTGGACAATGGGTGTGGGTATCTGGCGGCGAAGCTTGGGCATTTTTTGTTTTCGTGGGTGGCGAAGAGGTCTATCTGAGGATGCCCCCACTGTTGGAAGAATGGGTGAAGAACTTGTGGATGCAGTTCCCATTCGTGTAGTTGTTGCGTTTGTCTGCTGAGCAGATCTGCCATGGTGTTTTGTACGCCTGGAACGTGCTGTGCCAGGAGAAAGATGTTTTGAGGAATTGCCCATCTCCATATGCTCTGGGCTAAGCGGGAGAGCTGGGGAGAGTGTGTCCCCCCCTGTTTTTGGATATAATACATTGCAGTCATATTGTCTGTGCGAATGAGGACTGCTTTGCCCGAAATCTGTTTTTGGAAAGATTTTAGGGCTAGAAAGATCGCCAAGAGCTCCAGATGGTTGATGTGGAGCGATTTTTGCTGTGGCGTCCATAGACCTTGCATGGTGAGGTGTAGAAGGTGCGCTCCCCAGCCGGAGAGCGATGCGTCCGCTGTTAGAATCACCTGAGGAACCGGGTCCAGGAACGGCCGCCCTTTGGAAAGGTTTGTGGTGTTCCACCACTGCAGAGAGTGATGTGTGCGGCCGTCCACCAACACCAGATCCGTCAGCTGCCCCTGGGCCTGGTTCCACTGTTGTGCTAGGCACTCTTGAAGTGGACGCATGTGGAGTCTTGCATGGGGCACTATGAAGATGCAAGACGCCATCATTCCTATAAGCTTCATAAACACTCTTGCTGGAAGAGAGTGTTGAGGAAGGAATGTTTTGCGTAAGGCTTGAATGCTTGTGATTCTGGCTGAGTTTGGATAGGCAATACCTTTGGAGGTGTCTATAGTGGCCCCGAGATATTGCTTTGTGTGAGATGGTATGAGGTGGGACTTTTGGTAGTTCACCGTGAAGCCTAGCTGGTGGAGCAGTTGGATGGTGCTGTTTGTATGTTGCACACATTGGTCGTAGGACGCGGCTTTTATCAGCCAGTCGTCTAGGTAAGGGAAGACGTGAATATGTTGACGTCTGAGGTGTGCTGCTACTACTGCTAGGCATTTGGTAAACACCCGTGGTGCGGTGGTGACCCCGAAGGGGAGAACCGTGAATTGGTAATGTTGCCCGTCCACCACGAACCTGAGGTATTTCCTGTGAGAGGGGTGTATTGGAATGTGAAAGTATGCGTCTTTCAGATCCAAGGTTGTGAGGAAGTCTCCCTGGCAGAGGAGTGGGAGGACTTGCTGTAGGGTGACCATGTGAAAATGGTCTGAATGTATGTAGGCATTTAGAGGCCGGAGGTCGAGAATGGGTCTGAGGGTCCCGTCTTTCTTTGGTATTAAGAAATATAGGGAGTAGACCCCTAGATTTTGTTGATTGACGGGGACCTGCTCTATAGCGTGTTTTTGGAGGAGTGAGAGTACCTCTTGTTTGAGCAGTGTGGAATGTTCTTGAGACATTGGACGGTGCCTTGGTGGGATATTGGGTGGGGTAGATGTTAGTTCGAGACAGTACCCTGACCGAATGATTTGGGTCACCCATTTGTCCGATGTTATGGACTCCCATGTGTGGATAAAGTCTTGTAGTCTGCCCCCGACCGGAGTGGGATGGTCTGGGGGGAGCGGAGGGGAGTCATTGTGCGGGTGGGGTGGCAGAACGGGTGTTGTTGGTTTTGCCCCTGCCCTTATTGTTGTTGCCTCTGTAACCGCCCCTCTGATTGCCCTTTGAAAAGGTATTTTGAGGAGGGGACTTGTAGGAGGTAGAGGCGTTATCGGTGGAGGAGCCTCTGCCTGTGCCACGAAAGGACGAGCGTCGAAAGGAACGTTTAGAGGCTTGTGTTTGGAGTGCCCCCATAGACTTTGCTGTGTCTGTGTCCTTTTTCATCTTTTCCAACGCTTCGTCTACCTTTGGCCCAAAGAGAGTTTGCTGGTCAAAGGGGTGATTGAGTATGGACGCCTGGACTTCAGGCTTGAACCCTGAGATCCTGAGCCAGGCATGGCGACGAAGCAGGACACTTGTATTTATGGCTCTAGAAGCAGTGTCGGCTGCATCGAGGGCACACTTAATGGAGGTGTTTGTAATTAGTTTACCCTCCTGTATTAGTTCATGAGCCTTGCGCTTGTGTTTTTCTGGAAGGTGCTGCATAAGAGCCTCTAGTTCGTCATAGTGTGCTCTGTCATATCGCGCAAGCAGTGCTTGTGTGTTTGCAATGCGCCACATGTTTGCAGCTTGGGAGGCGGTGCGTTTACCAGACGCGTCCAGAAGTTTAGATTCCTTGTCTGGCGGTGGGGCTTCTCCTGAGGATTGGGAGTTAGCCCGCTTTCTAGCTGTGGAGACAACTAGGGAATCTAGGGGAGCAGGGCCCTTAATGTATGCAGGGTCTGTGGGTGCCGCTTTGTACTTCTTCTCTATTCTAGGGTTCAGTACTCTGGCCCTGACAGGGTCTTTGAACACCTCTGTAGCGTGCTTGGTGACACCCTTAAGCATGGGTAAAATAGAAGTGGATTTGTCTTGTATGTCAAATGTATCCAGTAGGAAGTCTTCTTCCACTGGTTCACTGTGCATGTCCACCCCATGGTAGTGTGCTGCTCTCTGCACTAAATGATGAAACCCTAAGGAGTCCTCTGGAGGAGACGGCCTGGATGGGTATAGGTCGTCCTGAGGTATATCTGGTATATCAGGGTTATGGTAATCCTCCCATGGGTCTGGGGTCCCTGGTGGAGTGGGATCCATTGGGGCGTCCGCCGGGTAATTGTCCGGGTCCCCGTCATCCGGATCTGGGGATGGGGCCGGATCGTAGTGAGGTGGAGGTGGCGGAGACCTGGGAGGGGGAGGGGGTGGAGGTGGTGGAGGAGGTAGGGGAGGCGGTAGTGGGGAGGGCACTCTGAGGGGTGAAGTAGCAGAGTCCTTCCTTTTGGGTGGTGGAGGAGGAGCCGGAGTATCAAGGCGTCTTTTCTTGATAATTAAAGTCAATAGTCCAGTCTTTGGATCTTTGGACAGAGTCTTTTGTAGAGGGTCTGGTGTAAACAGAGCCAGTGGCGTTGAATCGTCCGTCGGCACCGGTGATTTCGGAGCCGAGGGCTTCGATGGTTTGTGTGCGCCATGCTTCTTTGGGGCCTCCTGTTTTTTCGGCGAAGGAGTTTGGTGGCTTCGGAGTCGAGCTGGATATTGCTTTCTTCGGTGCCGGATGCTGTTTTTCGGCACCGGGCGTCGGCTGGCTCGATCCCGAGCTGCCGTGAGACTTTGGATGCTTCGACACCGAGCCCGAAGGTGGGGTGATCGAAGCTTTGGTCTTGGTTTTGCCCAGGCCGGCAGGCGAGGGAGTAACCTGAGTCTCTTTGGTTTTGGGCGCGGGGGTGGGAGGGGGCACAGTACTCACAGCCCGCTGCGCCGGTGTGATGTCCTCCACGTCGGAGTCGTCGGCTTCGGAAGCGCTGACGACGTCTTCTTCCTGCTCGGTGTGTGTTTGCCCCGAAGCTTCGGCGCCGTCTCCGAAGATGTCCGGTGGAGCTGCAGACGATGAGTGCGCCATGGTGCGTCGAGCTTTTCGATCCCGGATGGTTTTCTTCGATCGAAAAGACTTACAGGCGGGGCAGTCTCTGGCCTCGTGTTCTGGAGAGAGGCAAAGATTACACACCTGATGGAGGTCGGTGTGGGGAAATTTAGACCCACATTTTGGGCACTTTTTGAACGGAGTCCTTTCCATCGGCCGGGACCGGAGTCGAGGAGGGCCCGAAGGCCGGTGCCGATGTACGGGATGGAGAAAAGTGCCGCTTCGAGAGATGAAGATGATGATGAAGAAACTCGAAGATACGAGGATTTTCCGTCGAGGCTGGAACCGTAGAAGTTCGAAGCCGGAGCACGAAGTATCACATCCGAGCCCGATGGCGGAAAAAAACAATCTGAGGATGGAGCCGAAGCCCATGCGCAGTACGGACCGAAGGAGGAGTCACCAAACTCGTGACTTCCAAAGACTGTCCAAGAAGAAAAACAAACTGCAAACATCCGGGCCCAACACCAGATGGCGATCTATGCTAAGTGTACAATCTGCAGCTCATATGCCTCGAACATTCAATTTTTCCAACTTCTACTTTGGTTTCATGTATGACCTTCTGAGACCCACAAAGCACAGGCAAGCAAATTACACTTTGGACCATATTTATTTTCTCCCTCAGAATATATGCCTATATGCAAATAGGAATTCTTAAATCACCTTTAACACAAATATTACAGGAGGAACCTGTAGACTCAAATGGACAGAGCGATTAGTAATTATAAATAACTGTGCATTTGGGTATCAATGTAGATCAATTTCCATAAATTGCAAAACACCTACAATGTAGTCTAATCACAATAAATGTAAGTTATCAGGGAAATTTAAAATAAATGACCACTTTGATGCATGAAAAAGGTTTATATGAAATAATAATATAATATCACAAATCGATTGGAAAATACATACTCAGTTTATTAAGTGAACACATGATGCTAAACTGTATAAAACCATAAACCGAAACAGTGATCACAATATATAAAAGGAAAATAAACTGCACTCATTTTAATGACCAGAGCACTCAAAATCAATAGAGTTCACAGACCTTTGCTGTGCTTTTGTTGGCATGAATAACAAAATTGTCTTACATGCCATATAGCAATCATCAGTATTTCAACCCTTCTGTCAATTAATGGGTCATCATTAGGACCAATAAGATTTCTCTGAAAACAGGAAATGACTGAATAGAAGACTACTTTAATAAGACAACAATTATCTAATGCATATAATTATAATGACTCCAATAATAGAAACGTCATGGGGATATACCTGTAATATACAAGGTACAATGACCTAGGGAAGAAGATAGAAAGAAACAGAAACTGAATCACATACAGAAAAGTAGAAAGGAATTAGGAGTACAAAGAATAAAAAGTCAAGGTGTATAGTACACATACGATGATACACGAAGAGCAAAGATAGTCAATGGAAAAAAATGTAAAGAGGATCCAAACACTTGAAATTAAGGTAAAAACATGATTAGAACTAAATAGGACAAGCAAGTTCCCAGGTACATACTTATTATTGGAATATTGAAGAGCACGTATAAAGAGTAAACGTCCTCAAGTTTATAGAGATGTTTTGTCTTTGCACTTTTAAATAGCGTGAACTTAACCCGAATGCACACCAGTTACATTATAGAAGGCCACATTCATATCACCTTTTAGGCATGGGAAGATTAAGGTATTTTCTAAGAATCACAGGATGTTGAGCTGACGCACATACTCAAATCAGGTTCCCCAGCTCCCATGCCGGCAGCTGTAGGCATAACGCCACATTCTCTGGAAATCCACAAGTGATTAAGCGGGTCAGAAAGTCCTTCAGGAAACGGGAGCGTAAATAAAAAATGGATCTCAATGGTATGCTTGTATGGAGCAGAATCGAAAGGGCCAGAATCTCCAATTTAGAAGGAATCGAAGTGTCACACATAAGAAGGTGTAATGACACAAGATGCAAATAGCGTCAGATGTGCTTGAATCGCACACAAACTGTTGTGAAAGAGTAAGGGGGTGTTGGCAAGGACCACCCATCAGGGACAAAATATCCCTATAACGATGATGACAGATCTCTACAGGAAGGAAGCATTATATCAAATTGACATGGCACTAGTCAAAAAGTAATTAAAAATACGCCAAATGAACAGTAGTGAAACAATGAATATGGCATTTGAAAACTGTACAATCAAGGTGCAGGAAAGTCACAACAATTGATGGCCCACTTAATAGGACAACATACACTTATAGTGGAAAAACAGTAAGGTAAACATATTTGATATAGCATTGGAACAACAAAAAATACCTAAAGATGCAATTAACATCGGGGATAGAGGTGCTGAATAAGGAAATTAAGAAGGAATTAAACAATTATTGACTTAAGAATTGTAACTGTCCAGTTTGACCTACCATATAGATTACAAATAAACCACAGCATTCCATTCATAAATGGTATTTAGACCTTGATGACTGAGTTGCATCTTGTAATCCAGTGACATTCGGTGAAACTAAGCAAGCTCTGACAATTTTCCCCTCTGGCATGTAGTTTCATCTGTTCAAAAACTTGCCATTTTAATTCACATTATATGTGGGTTTGAGCAGTGTAATGTCAGAAAATGGGGTATTCTCAGTTTTGCAACACATTCTGCTTTTATGTTGTGTAATATGTTGCCTTATCGGTTGTGTGGTTCGCACAGTATACATAATTTCACATGGGCACCAGATAGTGTATACTCCATTAGTCGAGTTAGACTAGGTTTATTGTTGCATTCTGTATGTAGTGTGATCACCGTTTTGTTTTACCATCTTTCACAATTTAGTACTGTGTCCACTTTCTGATATTATATTAATGTTTCATATAAACCTTTTTATGCATCAATGTGGTTATATCTTTAGAGTTTTCCTGACATCTTATATTTGCTATGATTAAGACAAATTGCTGGTATTTTGCACATTATGCAATTGATCTATATTGTTCACAACATGGACATTGCTGTATATAATTAAATTATCTTGACATCTGCGCTCTGTGTTTTTTCCTCCCTCCGGTAAGTGATAGGACCCCATCATCTCAACAACCATCAAACAAAATGGTTACTTATCTATAGGAGTACGTTTGCAGTTTGAAAAGTTTTCTGGATTGAAATGTTGTGCATTATGTCATTTAGTGGTTGGGTCAAGAACAGTCTTTTTTTAATTTTGCGTTCGCTGATCAGTTGTTGCTCTGTCCCACTTTGGAGGTCATCAGAAGTACGTCCTGGAAGTCCCTCAGCGTGGTTACCATCATTAGATTTTCTTTTTGTTTTTGCAATCCACTACTGTGGCTTCTCTCTTTGATGTAACTCCTTATTTTCCCTGTTGCAAAGCACTCATCTTTGGAAAGGAGAGAGGGTTGCATGTGAATCCAGAAAACCTTTCAAACTACAAAACTATTCCTGCAGGAAAGTACCCATTTTATCTGCAGTATATGAGTCTTTTCTAGATTTACATGCTGTGCATTGACTCTGTAGCAGTTTTATCCACAAGGGAGGTTGGGTTACAAGAAGTTTGTTATTGGAAACAGGTGTTTTAGCATGTTCTTTCCCACCTGTGCTTCCTTGGTTGCTACACAATAGTGATTGGTAAAGGTCTATTTGGAGGACCATGTGGCAACCCTGCATATATCCATAATGGAGACATAAGCGATGAAGGTGAGTATTGCTCCCTTCTTTATTGTGAAATGTACTAGTGGTTTTGCTTTCAACAGAACTCCTGCTGCTGATGGCATCTATGGACTGTCTACATTATACATCTTGCTATAGTGCCCCTGCTTAATGGAGATCCTATTGAGCCCTGGAGAAAGGAAACATGGTTTTCCCTACCTGTTAAGATTGTATTTCCTGAATGAAATACAGTACAGCCCCTCTGACATTTAGTGCATCAATAGTTAATGCTGCTCGAGATTTCAGTAGCTAAAAAATGGCTGGTAGCTTTATGGATTTAATGACCTGGAAGTCCTTCCAAGCCACCTTTGGAAGAAAATGTGGTTTTTTTTGCATTACCACTCTGTTCTTGTTGATTTGTGGGTTCGGTTCTTCTACTAGGAGTGCATGCAATCCACTCACTCAATATAAAGGTGTATTGGTTACAAAAAAGGCAGTCTTTAACGCCAAATAATTTAGACCTGCACTGAGCATGAGCTCAAAAAGTAGAAGAATGAGTTGGTTGAGCACTAATATTAAGGTTCGACATTGGTATGAGTGCTGACCTCTAAGGCACCAATCTTTTTGCTCCTTCTAGAAATCTCTTAATGATTGGTGTGAGAAAGTGCCATCTTTCTTGCATGGTATGTGTTAGAAATGGGATTTCTGGTTGGCTAGGACTTGCGCCAAAGCCAGGCAGAAACCACCACTCTAGTCAGGGCTGGGGAGTTACACGCCAAAGATAACCCCTGCTCACCCCCTTGGTAGCTTGGCACGAGCAGTCAGGCTTATCCCGGAGGCAATGTGTAAAGCGTTTGCGCGCGCACCCAGCAACAACACCCAAGGCCCACCACAAAAGAAACTCCACACAAGGTATTATATAAAAATAGCCTTTGTATTATACCAAAACACATTAGATAATAATCACACAATTTACACTGTGCCAACTGGCACTGGGCAGAATTTTACAAGGGACTATTTACACGGGACAGGGCCACATGGGCCACTGTCAGAATTAGCACAAATCACCAAGTGTACATGTAGAACATAACACAACTTAGCACTGTAGAACACAACCAGTAACTACTGGCGCAATAATGACCTCAGCGTCATCACACTAGCATCAGGTATAAAACCTATCCTGCATCCATCACAGGGGCATAAACACATTTATGCAATTTCTCATCAGTCTAACACCTTAGACCTACCCACCTAAGTATAACTACTCTAGGTGCGTACATAACACAGGGAAGTACATTCTCCCTACCATCAACCTAAAAAGGTAAAACAACCTCCTAGGCAGAAAAGACCACATTTAGAGGTATAAGACACAGGGTGCGCAAAACAAGCTATACACAGTACATTTCCTAGCACCAAAATCACATTAGCATGAATTGCAATAACACCTCAATTCAATCAATCAATCATAGGCATTTGTATAGCGCACTGCTCACCCGGAGGGCCTAAAGGCGCTGGGGGGGGGGGGGGGGGGGGGGGGGTGACGCTACTGCTCGAACAGCCAGGTCTTGAGTTGCTTCCTGAAGGCGAGATGGTCTTGCGTTGTCCGGAGGTGGATGGGGAGGGAGTTCCATGTCTTGGCTGCCAGGTAGGAGAAGGATCTTCCTCCGGCGGTGGCTCTGCGGATGCGGGGGACGGTGGCGAGAGCGAGGCTGGCGGAGCGGAGCTGGCGGGTGGGCTTGTGAAAGGTCAGGCGGCTGTTGAGGAACTTGGGGCCCAGGTCGTGGAGGGCCTTGTGTGCGTGGGTGAGGAGTCGGAACGTGATTCTTTTGTTGACGGGGAGCCAGTGCAGGTCTCTCAGGTGTCTGGAGATGTGGCTGTGTCTGGGGATGTCCAGGATGAGTCGTGCTGAGGCGTTCTGGATCCGTTGGAGTTTCTTCTGGAGTTTGGCGGCGGTGCCGGCGTAGAGGGCGTTCCCGTAGTCCAGCCGACTGGTGACGAGGGCCTGGGTGACCGTCTTCCTGGTCACGGTGGGGATCCACCGGAAGATCTTTCGAAGCATGCGCAGGGTGTTGAAGCATGAAGACGAGACGGCGTTGACTTGTCTGGTCATCGAGAGGGAGGAGTCCAGGATGAAGCCTAGGTTGAGTGCGTGGTCCGTTGGCTTGGGGGTGGCTCCCAGGGCGGGGGGCCACCAGGAGTCGTCCCAGGCGGAGGGTGATGATCCCAGGTTGAGGACCTCCGTCTTGTCTGAGTTCAGTTTCAGGCGGCTGTTCTTCATCCATTCGGCGACGTCTTTCATCCCTTCGTGTAGGCTGGCTCTGGCGGCGTCCGGGTCGCTGGTGAGGGAGAGGATCAGCTGGGTGTCGTCGGCATAGGTGATGATCTTGAGGTTGTGTTGACGTGCGATGGTTGCGAGGGGGCTCATGTAGACGTTGAAGAGGGTGGGGCTGAGCGATGACCCTTGTGGAACGCCGCAGATGACTTCGGTGGCCGCTGACCGGAACGGGGGAGGCGGACTCTCTGGGTTCTTCCGGCGAGGAATGAGGTGATCCACTCCAGGGCCTTCTCCTGGATGCCGGTGTTTTTCAGGCGCTGTACCAGGGTGCGGTGGCAGACAGTGTCGAACACTGCGGAGAGGTCCAGGAGGATGAGGGACGCAGTTTCCCCGTTGTCCATTAGGGATCTGATGTCGTCTGTGGCTGCGATAAGGGCGGTCTCCGTGCTGTGGTTGGCTCGGAAGCAGGATTGCGAGTGGTCAAGGGATCCGTTGGTCTCGAGGAAGGCGGCTAGCTGTCTGTTGACGGTCTTCTCGATGACTTTGGCAGGAAACGGGAGGAGCGAGATGGGGCGGTAGTTCTTGAGGTCGGAGGGGTCTGCAGTTGGTTTCTTCAGCAGGGCACTGATCTCGGCTGTTTCCAGCACTCCGGGAAGGTGGCGGTGTTGAAGGAGGCGTTGATGATGTCGCGGAGGTGGGGTGCGATGATGTGGTCGGCCGTGTTGAAGATGTGGTGTGGGCAGGGGTCCGTAAGGGATCCGGAGTGGATGGTGTTCATTGTATGTGTTGTGTCTTCGGTGCTGACTGGGGTCCATGTGCGGAGGGTGGCGGTGGGGGGCATCGGTTCGGTGGTGGGGTTCGTGGTTGGTGGGCCGAAGCTGTTGTGAATGTTGGCGATCTTGTCGTGGAAGAAGGCTGCGAGGGAGTCGCAGAGGTCTTGCGAGGGAGTGATGTCATTGTTTCCGCCGTCGGGGTTGGAGAGCTCTTTGACGATGCTGAAGAGTTCCTTGCTGTTGTGGGTGTTGTTGTCCAGTCGTTCCATTAGGGTCCAGGTCGCCCCAGAACCTAAACGTGGCAGCTGCCCAATACTTGCTGGGCAGCTGGAGACAAGGACAAGGCCTAACCGCTGCAGCTGGCACTAAGTGCTGCGCAGCTGGGGAAGGCAACTAGGCGCAGGAGCTTTCACAGGGTCCTTGATACAATATCCAAAACGTTGGAGCCACCTAGGCTCGACACACCCGATATCCCCATATAGCGCACGGGCTCCTGCGATCAATGTGCGCCAATAAAGCAAAGGGGCTTGCCCCAAAGTACTGTGGAGTGCACTGGCGCTCTCTGGGCAAACAATGCTGGGTTGGAGCCTCTCTGGCTCAAGACAATTCTGCCCCCACATCGCTAGAGCCACCCGGGGCTCTAAAAATACAATACGGACCATGCCCGCCTCGTTGAAGCCTCGTGGCTCAAAACATCAATCGTTGGAGCGGCCCACTGCCATGCGGGGCCGCTCTGACCCTGCCTCCCCCCATCCGGACTCACTCAGATCACTCACCGGCTGGGGGGGCAGCTTCTTCTTCTCCGGTCTGCGGCGATCTCTGGCTCCGCCCGGTCCCTCTTCTGGGACCGGGACTTTCCTCCTCGGCGGCCGCTACCTCGGGGCTCTCCCTCGCTCAGGGGAGCCCCGCATCTCACCCGGTGCCGGAAAACTTTTTCGCGGGGCTTCCCTTCCGTCCTGGAAGCCCCGCCCATGACGTCACAGCCCTGCCTGTCTTCCGGGTCGCGCTGGGCAGCGACCCAGAAGAGACTATGTGCGGCTCGGCCGCGGCGGTGATCCCTCCAAGGCGGAGAACGCGGGGTGGGCACCCGCTGTCAAATACCATCACAACACGGCCCCGTAGATCCGCCCAAACATCGGAACAAAGCGGGGTAGGCTCCCGCCATCACAGGCAATACAATGTGGGGTGGGCACCCGCCACGTGAACAACAGAAGCGGGGTGGCACGCGCAAATCAAAGACAAAAGCGGGGTGGGCACCCGAATTAATACAAACATAAGCGGGGTGGCACCCGCAATTAAGGCATCGTGGGGGGAATCCTCACGATGGGGATTCCCTCACCCAGGGTGGCAGCACAGCGCTGCGCAGCCCCCAGGCTCTCCTCCTTTGGGGGGAAAGTAAGTTAAAGCGCTCCTAGTGCGCAGAAACGGCTGCATGAAGTCTCTGTAAAGTCCTGGAGGCACAAAGAAATGGAGCAAAAAGCTCCCAGCAAAGAGGTCTTTAGAAAGGAAGGGGCAATGGCAAAAAGAATGGTCCAAGAAGTCCTCCAGCATCCAGGGCATCCAGGGGCTGGGCAGGGCCCAGGGAGGCAAGCCTTCCCCTGGGCCCCAGCAGCAGCACGCCCCCGGTAGATTCGAGTCAGAGCAAGAACATTTTCATGGGGTCACAGCCCCTCTTTTATACACCAAATCCTTTGTTCTCAAGGTGCAGGGAAGGGGCGAACCAGTTACAACTGGTGCCTGAGCACTTTGGTTTGCTCAGCCCCTCTCCCTATTCACAGGGCAGGCCAGGGTCATCAATCGCACCACAGGGGGCGGAGCCAGCATTGTGTGGAGAAAGCCCAGCCCTATTCAGGACCCAGGTGTACTCCTCCCACCCATCTAGCTGCTGATCTCCCTATTCACCACTGGGTGACTCCTCCTGACTCTGGGGATTCCCTAGCCCGTCACCTGACCTCAGCCAGCCAATCACGCGACAGGCAGTCACTGCACATTTACACCAGCATCTAGAAGTGGCACTTCCACACTAGACACAGCCACGCCGCACACATCATCGCGCAGCATTTAATCACACGAGTCCGCACATACCAAACTCGCACCTGCACTCCCCACGCATCAGGAACTACCAGGGACACATAGATTCCCCCATGCATTCCTATGGGAGGGCAGGTCGGTCTCACTAAATCCTACACAGAGCGCACGCGCTTTCCACTGGGACACAGTGTGAAAGCGCCTAGAGGCCTAAATCCACTAATACACCATAGGGAAAAAGCTAATATACTCGCAAAAAGTTTAGAGGTGAACCTGCCAGAAGGGCCAAGTCCAACAGTATGCCCCCACTTTTTGCTGAATTGCTGAATGTACTTTGACTGAGTGTGCCCTGGACTCCTGCCAATCAGGTGCCCAGGGCCTATGTTCCTTCCCTAAAACTTAAAACCCAAATTGGCAAACCCTGACCACATGTCAGCCCCTGGTAAATGGTACCCTAGGTACCCAGGGCTTTGTGACCCGGGAAGGCCTCTAAGGGCTGCAGCACTTATTGTGCCACCCTTAGAGGCCCTGTACCCTAACACAAACACTTGCAAGCTGAGTGTCTGGGTACAAGACAAAGCAAAGAGTCGACATGGCACACATCCTTGTGTGCCATGCCCACAACCTACACTGCCCTGGCATACATGAGGCACACCTCTAGCTGGGTGCCTTATGCCAGTGGTGTGGGCACAGGAGGATGAGCCCTGTGCCCGGTTCATTTCTGGGCACTGTAAGTGCAGTGCTGCCATTTAAGAGTATATGGTGCTGAGAGCTCGTCAAACACGAACTCCACAGCAACATAATGGCAACACTGAAGACTGAGAAGTTTGGTATCAAACTTCTCAGCACATTAAACCCGCACTGATGCCACTGATGTGGAAATATGGATTTTTCTGATCAGTTATGTCCCCTATCTTGGACCCCAACGGTTCCATGTATGAATCACAAGTACATGTATGTTCCCTCCAGTTCCAGTTATGAAGACGCAAACACATGTGCGTCCACCGTCAACATGTCCTCTGTCAGATCCGCCATGAATAGGTCGGATATTTCATTCCTGAGTATGAAAGGCCACCGGCTTTATATGGTTCACTTATGCCATTTTTCAGTCCAGGCAAGTAGGCCCTGATTCTGTCATCAAACTCTTCTTGCCTTATGCCTCTGAAAACTCCAGTCTGAGCCTGCATCTGTGACCATGAACTTTGTCTCATTCTCTGCGCGGCTCACGAAGCCTGACATCAGCCTATTCTCTGCCAAGAACTGTATTTCACCTTCGAGTTATCCGCTTCTTCCCTGCCCAATGCATTCCTGTCTAGTAGTTTAAGTAAACATTCTTCCAGCTACCGAGCAAAAGGCTCGGCTTCTCTGTCTCTATGCAAGTAATTCATAGCCCTGTTTCCATGGAAGGTTTCTGCCCCTTGCATCTCATATAGACACTTAGACGCTTGTACACGCCCGCACAGGCAGTATAGAATAGATTCTGTCCGAGAGTCCTTCTTTTGTGGATAACATAGTTCTTTAAACATAGGATGTTAGATATGATTTGGGATTAGGTTGACTTGACCCCCCAGACTTTTCGTCTCCACATGTAGAGCTAAATGTCAAGTCCCCTTCACCCCCTAGTTGCACGTCAATCACACGTCATGCTGCTGCGCGCGCATCTATGCCAAGTATTATCTTATAGATCCACCTATATATGACATCATAACCAATTATGTTCCTTTTTACTCCTTATTACACCCATTTTCGGTTACGCATGTGAATCGTCATTTTCCTTATCAATTGTTACGCCTACTGCATTCGCTTCATTGTAATGTATGTTCTATAAAAATCATTTCTTGTCAATAAAGTATGTACTTCACTTCCTGAACCTTCGTGGTGACGGAACTTGGAGCAACCGATTATAATCGATCATTGGAATAAAGCCCATTCCGAACCTCTAATACCACGGATTCTGCCTCTTATTTACTGAGCTATTTTATTATGTTTCCGTATCAAATTAAGTCCCGGTAATATTTTATTTACCACATGAATGGCGCCCGAACAAGGACACTTTCTCATCTCACGCGCCGGCGGTGAGTTGCAGGCCCGGTCTCCTGCCACAGCTGGACGGACAATAACGCGTACCAGCAGGATTTCCTGTATCTCCCTCCGGTCAAGCGGGGGCGACTGAGGCTGCGATCAACACCCAGACGAGGCGGTGAGAAGTGCGAAGTATCCCGACCAGAGCCTAGCTGAGAGAGCAAGATCCGAGGTATACAGAGGCCCACCAGTTTCCCGAAGTCCGAAGTCGAGTCCAGTTTCCGACGAGTCGAGTCGAGTCCAGTCCGGTTCAAGTTCAGTTCAGTTTCCGAGGCCTTCCGTTTCTGAAGCTACCCGGTCTGTACCATTACTGGGGAGGCATTTCTGACGTGCACATAGGTTGTGCCGGTCAAGACGGGTTTGGGTACACAAATCCGGTCTGCACTGTTTCAGCAGTGTATCTGTACTGTTTAGCAGTATATCTAGTATATCAAGTATATAAATTCAGAATGATTCAGTTAATGCCGAGCATTATGTTTAAGTGATTAAGTTTTCCTTAGATCGTCATCATCATCGTTGCTCAGTTAAATGTTAAATGTTAAATGTTTTAAATACGTCCTGCATATTGTGGTATGAATGAATGTTCATTATCGTGTTTACTGTATTAAGTTTGTTCAAAATTAAGTATCAGACCAGTTCTCAATATGCCGCTCTTTTCGAAACTAAGACAGATCACTACAAGAAAAGGGGTACTCGAAGAAGCCGTTCCTATTCCTCCTAGGGACACTCCAGGGTACTTCATGTATCATAAACATGGCTTAGACGCTATATTATTTCTTGATTTATGGGTAGACTACACCAAGGAATTACCAGAAAGTCAGAGGTGGCCCGCAGCGGGGACCTGGGATGCAGAGTGCATCATGAAAGTAGAGGAAGAGTTATGGAAAAGGAAAGTCAGACAGTCACAGAAAGACGCCGTTGAGTTATGGCGTAAAGAATCTCATAGACGCACAGAAAAAGCACTCCGACAGGAAGAGAAGAATAAAGAGAGTTCAAATAAAGTTCGAGAAAATCTATTAATTGAGGAAGGTATCCGAGTGAAAACAGAACAAGTAGACAGACAAAGAAATGCCCTTATGAATGGTATGTATCCCCTTCTGGCCGAAGGATTACCTAAGGCTACTCCAGAGATACCGAAAGACTTGCCACCCCCATTATTCCCAATAAAGGTACATCCTAAGGGGCATCCTAGAACCGCAGAAGATGTTTTTCTTTCCTCATATTTAGATGACGCAGCTCCCGAATATGCTAATTCCGCCCCACATAGACCGCATACCAGGGAGGTTCAACGCCAAGATCCAGTACCAGTATCCCTACAGCAACAGATCGTGTCACAAGTTCCGGCAAGCACATCTGTTTCTGCATCGGTTCCTACAGCTACTTCTATAGCTGTGTCCACACCTATAGTTGCTGTGTCACGTTCAACGAATCCTTTCACACCCGACACCCCAGATGGGGCTACGGGAGGTGCTACCAATATTTTTTCTACGCCACCCAGAATAAATAAACTTACCTTTCAAGAGTCAGCACATTCACGTACACCCAAACTCATAAATGCCCGTACGCTTAAGGAACTTCTTGTAGATTGTAGATATGATCCTGTGCCCGGCAAAGAGGACGAAATGACCCTGGCATCATTGCGTATCAGACGAGCCGCAGTGTATTTAGGGAAGTTACCAGGAATGACTGCGCATCTAGATAAAATATATCATTTTGTCCAAACAGGGCAAGATTCAGAATGTATTAACAGAGCTATGGAATACCAGAAAGTGGAGATACAGGGGGAACTGTTACGTTTCCTCATAAATTGTGTGATCAGAAATCAAGACCGACCGGGGGTAGACCCGGAAGCAATGCAAATTCTTACCAGATGGAGCCAGAATATATCAGAAGGTAGACATGATAAGCAAAATTGTATAATAGCCATGTGCCGAAAGATCCGTAAAGAAATAGAACGCCTGCACGAAGAAAGATTAGCGGTAGACCAGTTCGAACAAAGCGAGGAAGAAGGGTCAGGACTGCCCGCAGGACAGTCAGACACCATAGCCTATGTAGGTAGAGGAAGATCTTGTAATAGTAATAGATGCCTTATTGACCGGATACGTCCGATATGTCCAGAGAATAACAGGAATTTCCAAGTACCTATAATTAATATAAGGTCTAACGAGCATTCGTTCCAAACCGCCGACAAATTACTCCGAGAACGAAGGGGTTATCATTTTCTCGATTCTATGGATGAACAAGATTTAGCTAGGTCAGCTGTCCATTGGGTGGACAGTCCCGGAAAATATAGTGATGATACAGTAGCACGCACATTTTTGAATCTCACCCCAGATGAACAACGGTTAGCTGGGATTTATATGATTCAACAACTCCTCATACTATATCAGAGTCAGCATTCGGACCCTGGTCCCTTGCCTGATATATTGACTGAATTACTCATGAATAGATGGAGAGGTTCAGGTACTAATTTAATTAAAGAAATTCTAGAATCAAGAAAGCAGTATATTCTTTTTGTATGTTCAGAACGTGTCTCATTGCCCATCAAGGAAAGAACCACGTATTACATGGATAGACAGAATCCCTTACGAGAAGTGCACCCCATAAAAGGCGAGGACAATGAGTTTAAACGCGTATTTGTATATACGCCTATATCGAAAATAGAATTGTTAGAAATGAAGAAAGTGGTACCCAGTCATGACAAAGATCCAGCGGGTTTTCACCGAGAAATTAAAGACATGTTACTCATGGGAGAGTATACCTATCCCGACATTATGACAATATTAAAGGTATTAATGCCTGCTGGCATTTATGAAAAACTCAGGGAAAAAGAGTGGGAGGTAGGAGACCAAAAGATAGAATGGTCAGTATTAGAAGCGGAAGAAAAGGCCCGAACTGCAGGAGCAGGACTTGGGGATAAAACTAAAGCACTACCAGGTTTATTAGTACAGGTACTGCCACGTTTATTAACTACGAAAAAGGAAGATTGGGGTACAATCTCAGCCTGTAAGCAGAAGCAAGATGAAGACACTAGTGATTACTATGCCCGATTTGAAAAATGTTTTGGTATAAATAGTGGCATAAAAGCAAGTAGCGAATCATACCCGCATCTGTTTGTAACAAAATTAGTAGAAAATGCCCTGCCCCAAGTAAAGAATAGAGTATTAAAATTCGAGAGTACCTGGCAAGGTAACACCCCATCACAAATGTTACAAATGTTACAATACCATCACAATAGAATTAGAGAGGAACAAGAACATGAACACAGGCGCATGAAAGACACGAAAATGAAAATGCTAGTTTCTCAGACAGTTCCAGCTGAAGGACATAAAAAGGGTATGACACATTCCGGTGATTCAGCAGGACCTGTAAAAGGGACATGCAATTATTGTAAAAAGCCAGGTCATTACGTACACGATTGTCCAGTTTTGAAACATAATATCGCCATAGGTAAAACACAAGAAAGACCACGGCCACCTAGACAGGAGCAGAATGAACAAGGAGCTCCGCAGCATGCACAGTCCATGCCAGCTCCACCACAGTCTGTACAGTTTGTGCCAGCTGCACCAGCGCTGCCTGTCGCCGCCACACAAACCACGACACGACAACTGTACCAGACCGCACAGTACGACTATCCTGATTACCAACGATACGCATGAACCAGCCTAGAGAGGGAAGTTGACTTACCCCTTATCGAGATCCCTGTAGATCAAGAAGGACCTTATGTACATAGTGAATTATTAGGCCAAGACAGAAAATTTCTACTCGATACAGGGGCAAGTCGAACAACCATAAAACGTAGTGAAGTTCCAGGGGCACCCCTCTCAGGCTCACAGAATATTTCCCTTGGTTTTTCAGGAAAACCTATTGTTAATGAAGTATCACAGCCTCTTCCACTTACGATAGGACCTCTGACCCGAACTACAGATTTATTGCTTACTAAATCATGTCCAGAAAATCTGTTAGGAATAAAAACACTGAAAGCTCTAGGAGCCATAATATGTTGTTCTCCGGAAGGAGTAAGATTGTTTTTACGTGATTTTAAAGGTCACTATGTATCTAGAGACATGGATCCCCGACTGCAGACTTTACCCACACATCTATGGGCACAAGGCCCTACTGATGTTGGTTGCATGAATATTACACCATATCGAGTCACATTAAAGGCAGGAGTGGTACTACCACGAATGCGACAATACAAGTTACCACCAGATGCTGTAGTGGCTTTGCTGCAAATCATTGACGAGCTCATTGCCCAAGGAGTAGTTGTGGAAACAGACTCCAATGTATGTAATTCACCGATAATTCCGATTCTTAAACGAACAGATCCAAAGGCCCCGCCAGTATATCGATTGGTTATTGATCTGCGCGAATTAAACAAATGCATTGTGCCGCAATTTCCTGTGGTCCCTGATATCTCGTCATTATTGACAGCTATTGATTCCGAAGCAACATTCTTTACTGTAATTCATCTCAAGAATGCCTTTTTCAGCGTCCCGATAGATCCGGAAAGCCAATATTTGTTCGGATTTAGTTTAAATGGACGTAGCTTTAAATTCTCACGCGCACCTCAAGGATTTACAGAAAGTCCCAGCATTTATAGCCAAGCACTGAAACGAGAACTTGACAGTATCCACATGCCAGTTAACACTGCTCTGCTTCAATATGTCGATGATCTGCTGATCACCGCGAGAAGCGAACCGGAATGTGAAAAAGCATCACTGACAGTTTTACAATTTCTAGCCGAAAAGGGGCACAAGGTGTCCCCTTCTAAGCTGCAATTCTGTGTCCAGCGAGTTGTTTATCTTGGACACTCGCTGTCCAAGGAGGGAAGGCAGCTTACACCCGACCGCATTCAGTTAATAGCTAACATGCCAATACCCAAGACACAAAAGGAGGTACGAGCTTTCATAGGCCTCACTTCATATTGTAGGCAGTGGATCCCTCAGTATGCATTTCTAGCAAAACCACTCATTCAGTTGACAACACAGGAGGCAGCCACATCGACTGTTCTCCCTTGGACTCAGGAACATACACAAGCTTTTGAAAGCCTAAAGAAAGCTTTATGTCAAGCACCTGTTTTAGCAACGCCATGTTACAGAAAACAGTTTACACTTTTTGTTACAGAACGCGAAGGTACTGCCTTGTCAGTACTCACACAGGAACAAGCAGGAGCACACAAACCATGTGCTTATTTTTCTAGTACATTAGATCCCGTAGCTCAGGCTTTGCCTGCATGCCTAAAATCAGTGGCAGCGACAGCTTTAGCAATCAGACAAAGCGATGCCATAGTGTTAGGACATCCATTGACAGTTCAAGTACCACATGCAGTAGAGGTTCTTGTAAATAGAAGGCAAACACAACACTTGACTATAGCGCGACTTACAGGGTACGAACTTACATTGTTTCAGCCACATATAGAAATCAGACGCTGTAACACATTGAATCCTGCCACACTTTTGCCAGTAACCGGAACAGACCCACTATCCCATGACTGTATTGAAGTTATTACTATAACGACGAAACCCAGACAAGACTTAACCGATGTCCCATTGTCAGATCCAGACCTGACATTGTATGTAGATGGTTCATGTATGAGAACAAATACAGGAGAGTTAGTGGCTGCTTACGCAGTCACAACAGATACTGAAGTCATTGAAACAAATCGTATAAATACTTTGTCAGCTCAAGCCGCAGAGCTCATCGCTCTGACACAAGCCTGTATTCAAGCCACGAATAAAAAAGTCAACATATACACTGATTCACGTTATGCATTCGGAGTTGTACACGACTTCGGCGTGCTGTGGCGAGAGAGAGGTTATTTAACTTCCCACGGTGCCCACATTCAGCACGGACCCCTCATTCATGCCTTATTAGATGCAATACATCTACCCACTGCAATATCAATTATGAAATGTAAGGCTCATACGAAGATTACTGATACCATTTCTCAAGGCAATGATCTAGCCGACAGAACAGCTAAACAGACTGCTCAAACTCAAACCTCCGACATGACAAAGACAATAGTCCCGATGCCGACACATTGTATGACAGTTAAAGATCCTACTCTTGACGTAATCGACATCCAGACACATGCCACACCAGATGAAATAAAGAAATGGACTGAATTAGGAGGGATCCAAACGGACCAAGGATGGATGATGAAGGAAAAGTCTGTGTGGTTCCTTCCTGATTCAATGGTCCAAGTTATAATTAACACTATACATAGTCCAGCACATCTAGGAGAAAAAGCTATGCTAGATAGCATTCAACACATTTGGTTCAATAAACATTTACGAGCAGCAGCCAAACAAAAGGTCCGTACCTGTATGATCTGTTGCCAGTTCAACCCAGGAAAAAGCGTTCCCGTAGAACAGGGTGGATTTCATCCTCCTGATCACCCTTTTGAAGTCCTCCAGATGGATTATATCCAGATGGAACGATGTCGAGGATTCAAATATGTTCTCGTAGTTGTCTGCGCTCTTTCCCGTTGGACAGAGGCATACCCGGTTTCAGATTACACTGCCCCGACTACTGCCAAACAGTTGGTTCGAGAATTCTTCCCACGATACGGTTTACCACGTGTTGTTCATTCAGATAACGGCCAGCCGTTCTCATCCGAATTAATGAAACATGTTTCACTTCTGTTAGGATATCAGTGGAAATTCCACTGTGTCCGACACCCCGAGGCAGCAGGTCTCGTAGAAAGACATAATCAGACCCTGAAAATTAGATTGTCCAAAATATGCAGGGAGAAAGGTGTCGACTGGGTAGTAGCACTACCAGTTGCACTCTTTTTCACGAGAATGGTAGCACACTCTCGAACAGGGCTATCCCCGTATGAAGTGATCTTCGGCAGACCACCAAATATGTGGGGGACGCCTATGCCACGCAAAATAACTGATATTGACTATAATATGCTGACAGATTACTTGGCTTCCTTGATGTCTGCACTACAATCTTGTCGTTCACAGGTAGCTGCAGCCTTTCCCGACAACACTGAGGTGAAACCCCTTGACGTAGTTCCGGGGGACCTCGTTCTTGTGAGGAATTTCGACCGAAAGACTCAGCTGGAGCCCAGGTGGAAGTCACCCAAGTTGGTCCTGCTGACCACAAGAACAGCCGTGAAGATTGAAGGCAGAAAAGGATGGATTCATTCGAGTCATATCAAGAAATTTCATGGACTTCCTGCAGATGTAAATAGCCCACCTCGTGTGTCTTCACCCATTGACTCAAAACTACCTTTGGCTGAGGCCAACAGCCAGGAACTCTATAAACTAAAACTCAGGCCTAGACCGTCGGACGATTTGATTGTTTAAGTCCTCTCCAAGGTGAAGCGGTTGAATCTGTCTCCGACATGTATCCCTTAGACCTGAATCATGGAGAATCACGAAAAATGTTGAAACGACAGGCGTATTGTAAATCACTGCGTAGTCACTGCATAGTGACATTATTAACATTGTTTTTCTTAAGTCTTTTAATCATTACTGCAAGTATATTGTTGCACATATATTACCCTATTGCCAGAAACGTTTACAATGTTACTGCTGAACATTCTTTTAGTGACCTACCCCCGCATGAATTGTCCTATAGACTTGCGCTGCGCAATAACACTTTCATTAGTATGTTACATCATTCCCATCAGACTAGTAATGCTACTAATTGTTGGGTGTGTGGCCGGCTCCCTCCCTATCAGAATTATGAAGGAGTCCTGCCTTTCTTCCCACATCCGTTTACACATAATGGCTCCTGTGGAGCATGGTTTAGTTTAATCAATTCCATAGACTCAGACACAGCAGTTTATCAAGACCATTGGGTATGGGGAAATCTGAACCTCGTTTTATTTAAAGTCTGTTACCCTGACAAGGAGGGTCGCCCCAAAAGAACAGGAACTGATCTAGAAAATGAAGTATATGGATTAGGTAATTTTACACCTAATCTCATGATTCTAAATGTCGAATCCGAAGTTGAACTAGTTTTACCCACCATGTCAGTATTCCCAGCGAAAGGTGAATTGTGTGTAAGAAAAGTTGGTTCGATACATATGGGCCATAGTAAATGCACTACTATAGTAGAATTCAGTGATCAAGGCAAATCTTCATTTAGAGCTTATCGCCACTCCTACTTTATATGTGGTCAGACTGCATATATGCGTCTACCTCTAGATTGGGATGGTACCTATTACATAGCATTCCTCCTACCACCTGTTTTCCTAGCTCCTCCTGATTATCATAGAAATACTCATTTAGTACACAATAGACAGCAGAGAGATCTCCCAATTGTCGATTACACTGAAACAGCATGGGAAAAATACACAGATTTCAATAAAGGTTTCTTTCCCTATATAGGTACTGTTACTAATAGTAAGCTGATACGTAGATTAACTAGAACCCTTGAAGCAGTAGTGAATGAAACTATTTCTGCTTTAGGCAATTTAACAGAAGAGCAGTCTGCTATGCGGATTGTTGTGCTTCAAAATCGTCTTGTCCTTGACGTCATCCTGGCTGATAGGGGCGGAGCTTGTAGGGTCATCGGATCAAGCTGCTGCGTATTCATACCAGAAAATTCGCCATCTGTATATAAAGCTATAACTCGCCTTCATAAGATTGTAAGCCAGATACACCAGAACCCAGGCACTTGGACCTGGTCCAGTTGGTTTTGGAGTATGATATCAGCCTGGGGATGGAGAGTTCTATCCTTCCTAGGTATTGGCCTTCTCATACTATTCAGTTGCTGTCTATGTCTACAATGTGGACCAGCGATCTGTGGTCTGTGTGCCACATCGTGTATTCCACCACCAAGATTTCATTCGTCACGGAAGAAGAAAGAAGAACAAATGATGTTATATGAACAGATCAATGGATTGATGAAGATTGATATCTCTTAACGGGCAAGTAGGGGACAAGGAGGGAATGTGGAAATATGGATTTTTCTGATCAGTTATGTCCCCTATCTTGGACCCCAACGGTTCCATGTATGAATCACAAGTACATGTATGTTCCCTCCAGTTCCAGTTATGAAGACGCAAACACATGTGCGTCCACCGTCAACATGTCCTCTGTCAGATCCGCCATGAATAGGTCGGATATTTCATTCCTGAGTATGAAAGGCCACCGGCTTTATATGGTTCACTTATGCCATTTTTCAGTCCAGGCAAGTAGGCCCTGATTCTGTCATCAAACTCTTCTTGCCTTATGCCTCTGAAAACTCCAGTCTGAGCCTGCATCTGTGACCATGAACTTTGTCTCATTCTCTGCGCGGCTCACGAAGCCTGACATCAGCCTATTCTCTGCCAAGAACTGTATTTCACCTTCGAGTTATCTGCTTCTTCCCTGCCCAATGCATTCCTGTCTAGTAGTTTAAGTAAACATTCTTCCAGCTACCGAGCAAAAGGCTCGGCTTCTCTGTCTCTATGCAAGTAATTCATAGCCCTGTTTCCATGGAAGGTTTCTGCCCCTTGCATCTCATATAGACACTTAGACGCTGTGAGAAAGTGGCTCTGTATATACTGTTCCCTAATAGGTACAGGGTGTACAGAGTCCACAGTCCCCCAGAGGCTGATAGAGGTCAAAGTTAGGTATGACCTTACTCTCAAAAGTGGTAGCTTGGTCGAGCAGTAAGGCAGTACCAGAGGACAGTGTAAAGCATTTATTGTACACACTCAATCAGCAAATGGTTTCACACACTCAATAACTGAACTCTAGGCCAATGATTTGTATATATAAAATATATGCTTGTTTTATTTTTAGAACCACAAGGGGGTAAAAATATACTTTCTCAGAATGAGAGGTTGAATATAAATACTTTTGTTTCAAGCAATAAATTTGTGTAAACAGTCACAGTTGGTTGCAATAAACAATCCTATTTCCTAAACATAACAATGCATTGGGCTCAATGGTAAATTCAGGTTATTTGTAATAAATTACTTTTCAGATTACTTTTGGAATTCCAGGTCTGGATCCTAGAACCAGCCTGGGGTCAGTATTCAGAATCAAGTGATGAAAGTCGACTTAATAACTGTAATGATTTTTAGATAATATTTAGCTATTTCAAAAGTTAGCACTTAGAAAATATTTCACAGAAAACATTCAATGGATCTCTATGGCAAGAAATTCAAATTGCAGGTAGAGTACTTTATCGTTACTTTAGTAATCCAGGACTGGGTGCCTAGACCCAGGACTGGGGTTCTTATCAAAAGCAGGTAAGTAATTTCGTTTGCAGAAATGGTACGATTTTAAAAGAATATTTCAAATTTGCAAAAGTAGACACTTAGAAGAAATTTCACAGAAAAGCAGACAATGGTTTCCTATGGGAGAAAAATGAGTTAGAAGTAAGTATAGTTGTGAACACTTTTCAGAGTCAGGGCTGGGCACCAAGATCCAGCACTGGGAGCTCACCTAGGAGCAGGTGAGTAAATTCGTTTTTGTCACTTGGCTGATTTTTGGTGAATTTTTGCAGTTTTGAAAAGTTCACACTTAGAAGATTTTTGAAGAAAAAGCCAGTCAATGTTACCCTATGAGGAAAATGAAGTTAGCGGTTTAAGGGTAAGTACTCGACTGGTAGTGTTGAAATTCCGGGCATGGACTCAGGGGTCCCCCAGTGTCAGGTAGGTACAGTTGGTTCACCCTCAGCGGTTTCAGGACGGCCGGGTGCAGAGAGAGTTGGGCCCAATGTTATCCTATGAGGGATAGGGGGGCCTCGGTTGGTGGCTGCTGTCTGGCAAGCCACGCGGCTGTGGGAGCTGGGCTCCTGGTCACTTACTCAGGGCAAGTGGGGAAGTAGGTTAGAGTAGAGAGGGCACTGCCAGGGCCACTCGGGCGGCTGGGTGCAGGGTGCTTTTGAGCCTTAGGGCGCTCAATGGAAATCAATGGGAATGTTCCGGTTTGGAAAGAGGCTGCAGGCTCGGGGACGAGGATGTTTCAGGTGCCACCACCACTTCGAGAGGTAAGTTGGGTAGTTGTAGGTTAGGTGGGTACCCCGGGATTGGGCACAGGGGGTCGCAGGGCGCCGGGTGCAGGGGTGCCTTTTGACGTCGGGAATCTTACCCTCTGGTTGATCGCGGCTGGGGTGGCACTTGGTTCTGAGGCTGCAGGCTTCTTCCGGGATGTCGAGGGGGGTCCTTGGGTGCCGGACTCTGGGTCACAGTCGCCGTGGGGTCGTCCTCTGGGTCTTTGTCCACTCCGGCACTGGCCAGGCTTGGCTGGTGCAGAGTGTGTTGGGTCCGCGGTCCCGGGCTGGTGCCAGGGATAGCAAGTAGGTTTCTTGAGTAGAGCCTCTACTCGTGGGAGTCCCAGGGGCTTAGAGCTAAAGGGTAGCCAGGTCCTCCGGGGTTGGTGAGGTTGCTGGCCACGTGGGATGCCGCGCTGGTGCAGGTTCGAGAGTCGACAGGCCGGTAGGGCTGGGGCCAAAGCAGTTGGTGTCTTCTTCTCTTTTTAGCAGCTGCAGGGCAGGTCTTTGTTCTTCTTGCTCTTCTTGTCGTTTTTCTATCTGGAATCTGAGGAAGGAAGGTTCAGGGGGCCCCTAAATACTAGATTTAGGGGCGTTACAGGTAGGTGAAGGCCAGGGACCAATGGGTCCTTGTCCTGGGGTGGGTACACCCCCTATCCTGCCTCTCTCCTGTGGGAGGGGGGCAGTAGCCTAATCCTGATAGGGTAGGGCCTCCCATCTTCAAGATGGCGAGAGCCCGGAGATGTGCTTCACCTCGCCTCCCCCACCTGAGGGGTGGGGTGGGCAGGCTGGCACATCCCCTGTCCTTGTATGGGGTTTCCGGCCAAGCTTCCCGCCAGAGTGGGGGGTTGCAGTGGCCTGGGGAAACTCCAACTGGCGGCATGCCTTTGAAGCTTCCCTTTGCTCATCCTGGGGGAGGAGATTTCTCACCTCACCCAGGATGTGCATTGTTGCAGGCCCGGGAGAGCAGGGGCTCTCCCACCCAGGGGTCCAGCAACGTGTCTGCTGTGTGGCAGCCTGGGCAGCCTCAGAGCAGACGTGGATTGCAAGTTAGCTGTAAGGGGGCATCTTCTAAGATGCCCTCTGGGGTGCTTAGTACATTAAATCCTACACTGGCATCAGTGTGGGTTCAATGTGCTGAGAAGTTTGATACCAAACTTCCCAGGCTTCAGTGTTGCCAATATGGTGCTGGGGAGCTCGTGTTTGACAAGCTCTCAGCACCATGTATTCTTAAATGACAGCACTGCACTTACAGTGCCCAGGAATGGACCCGGGTACTGTAGGGGCACAGGGCTCCTGCTCCTGTGCCCACACCATAGGCGTAATGCACCCAGCTAGAGGGGTGGCTGACATATGCCTTGGCAGTGTAGGTGATGGGCATGGTACACAGTGATGTGTGCCATGCCGACTCTTTGTTTTGTCCTGCACCCAGACACTCAGCCTGCAAGGGCAGTGTGTGTGTGTAAGGGTACAGGGCCTCTGAGGGTGGCACAATGAGTGCTGCAGCCCTTAGAGGCCTTCCCTGGTCACAAGGCCCTGGGTACCTAGGGTACCATTTACTAGGGGCTGACATGTGGCTAGGGTTTGCCAATTTGGAGTTTGTGTGGTTTAAGGAAGGAACATAGGCCCTGGGCACCTGATTGGCAGGAACCCAGGGTACACTCAATCGAAGTACATTCAGCAATTTAGCAAAAAGTGGGGGCATACCATGCAAGAAAGATGGCACTTTCTCACAGACGCTTGTACACGCCCGCACAGGCAGTATAGAATAGATTCTGTCCGAGAGTCCTTCTTTTGTGGATAACATAGTTCTTTAAACATAGGATGTTAGATATGATTTGGGATTAGGTTGACTTGACCCCCCAGACTTTTCGTCTCCACATGTAGAGCTAAATGTCAAGTCCCCTTCACCCCCTAGTTGCACGTCAATCACACGTCATGCTGCTGCGCGCGCATCTATGCCAAGTATTATCTTATAGATCCACCTATATATGACATCATAACCAATTATGTTCCTTTTTACTCCTTATTACACCCATTTTCGGTTACGCATGTGAATCGTCATTTTCCTTATCAATTGTTACGCCTACTGCATTCGCTTCATTGTAATGTATGTTCTATAAAAATCATTTCTTGTCAATAAAGTATGTACTTCACTTCCTGAACCTTCGTGGTGACGGAACTTGGAGCAACCGATTATAATCGATCATTGGAATAAAGCCCATTCCGAACCTCTAATACCACGGATTCTGCCTCTTATTTACTGAGCTATTTTATTATGTTTCTGTATCAAATTAAGTCCCGGTAATATTTTATTTACCACAGATTTAATGTACAAAGCACTACAGAGGGCATCTTAGAGATGCCCCCTGAAACCTAACCTACAATCCACGTCTTGTCTGAGAGGCTGCCACACAGCAGACATGTTGCTGGACCCCTGGGTGGAGAGCCCCCGCTCTCCTGGGCCTGCAACAATGCACATCCTGGACGATGTCCTAGGTCTCCTCCCTCAGGATGGGCAGGGGGAAGCTTCAAAGGCATGCCGCCTTTGTGAGCTTCTACAGGCCACTTGCTGTACCCAGCAACTGGTCCCCACCAGTTCTGACCCCCACTCTGGCGGGAAGACAGGCCGGAAACCTCAAGTAATGACAGGGGATGTTCCAGCCTCTGCCAACCCTACGCCACAGGCGGTAGAGGCGAGGTGAAGCACATCTTCGGGCTCTCGCCATCTTGAAGATGGGAAGCCCTGCCCAATCAGGACTAGGCTACTGCCCCCCTCCCACAGGAGAGTGGCAGGATAGGGGGTGTACCAACCCCAGGGCAGGGACCCATTGGTCCCGGCCCTTTACCTACCTGTAACGTCCCTAAATCTAGTATTTAGGGGCACCCTGAACCTTCCTTCCTTAGATTCCAGATCCCGAAAAAGCAAAGAAGAAAGAAGACCTGCCGGGCAGCTGCTAGGAAGAGGAGGACACCAACTGCTTTGGCCCCAGCCCTACCGGCCTGTCGACCCTCGAACCTGCTCCTGCTAGGTCCCAGCACCTCCTGTGGCCAGCAACCTCTCAAGCCCGGGAGGACCTGGCTACCTTGTGACTCTGAGCATCTGGGACTCCCATGAGCAGTGGCTCTGCTCAAAGCAAGTTTCTAACCCCAGGCAACAGCCCGGAGCCACAAACCCTGTACGCTCTGCACCCGCCAAACCTGGCCTGTGCCGGAGTGGACAAGGACCCCGAGGACGTCCCCCCGGTGACTGTGACCCCGAATCCGGCACCCAAGGACCCACCTCGACGCTACTGATGATGCCTGCAGCCTCAGAACCAGGGACCCCCTCAACCGCGAGCAACAGAGGGTAAGATTTCCCGACATCAAGGGGCATCCCGGCGCCCTGCGTACCCCTGTGACTCGACTCCTGGGTGCCTACCTATCCTCCGACTGCCCAGCTTGCCTCTCGAGGTGGTGGTGGCACCTGAAGAGTCTTCGTCCCCGAGCTTGCAGCCTTTGTTCGTCCTTGAGCTTTCCCATTGTAAATGTAAATTATAAGTGTAAATTGATACTTGTATAGCGCACTACTCACCCGCAAGGGTCTCAAGGCGCTTGTACGAATACCGCTGTGGAACCCATCCTGGCTTTCCATGTGAGGCGTCCATTCCTGGGCACCTCCAAGGTGGAGGCCAGGCATCCTTAGTGTTGTGGGGGCCGTTGTGGAGATTAAGCAAGCTATTGCCCAGAGTTGCAGAGTGGGACTCCATGATTGGAATAGGCACCGAGGCGAGAATTATCAGGTCCGTGGAATTGTTTGAGCCCAAGACCCGCCGAGGCGGGGAATTAAACGCTGGTCCCGGGCTAGACCTCTGCATCAGGGTCTGCCGCTCTAATCATTGAGCCACACTTCTCCATTGAGCGCCCGAAGGCTCAAAAGCACCCTGCACCTAGCCGCCCGAGTGGCCCTGGCAGTGTAACTTCTACTCCTACCTACTTCCCCATTTGCCCTGAGCGAGTGACCAGGAGCCCAGCTCCCACAGCTGCGTGGCCTGCTAGTCAGCAGCCACCAACCAAGGCCCCCCCTGCCTCCCATAGGATAACAGTGAGCCTAACTCACTCTGCAACAGGCCGCCCCAGTGCCGCTGAGGGTGTAACAACTGTACCTACCTGACCCTGGGAGACCCCCGAGTCTGTGCCCAGAACCTTAACTCTGCCGATCGAGTACTTACCCAAAAGCCGATGACCCAATTTTCCTCCATAGGGTAACATTGAGTGGTTTCTTCTGAAATTTCTTTTAAGTGTGGAGTTTCTAAAACTTAAAATATTCACCTAAAATCAACCAAGTAACGAAAACGGAAACACTCACCTGCTATTAGGAGAGATCCCAGTGCTGGATCTTGGTGCCCAGCACTGACGCTGAAAAGTACTCACAACCGTACTTACCACTAACCCAATTTTCTTCCATAGGAAATCATTGACTGTTTTTCTGTGAAATTTCTTCTAAGTGTCGATTTTTGCAAACTACAAATATTCTTTAAAAATCGTACCAATTGAGTAAACGTAATTACTTACCTGTTTTAGATAGAGGTCCCAGTACTGAGCCTAGGAGCCCAGCCCTGGGTTACAAAAGTAACGAGAAGGAGTAGTTTATTTTCTGTAACTCCAGTTCTGTAGTAGGGGTATCTCTGTTATAGTCATAATCTAGTGAATAGTCCCGCCCATGTGCGGGGACCCCGGAGCAATAAAAAATAATCTCTTAAGGTGTCAAATCATGCAGACCTGCATCCACCTTTAAGAGAGAATTTAATTTAAAGACAGATAATGCAGCCTATACCCACAGGCTACACTGTCCAGTACTTCAACTAGAATTCCACCAACATCCACAAACAGCACTGCCTGTCCAGCTTTTCTCCACAAGAGAAAAAACACCCTGCCTCTCCCAGCAAAAGCCTCTGGAATGATAGAGGAAGGAATGGACAGACAAGCCCCATAGGCTGCCATTATGTGGCTCAGAACAGGATACTGTGCCTTTAAGAAAACTTTCCAGAACTTTCCCAGTATCCCAGAATGCACAGCAGGTCCCTTTTACTTTCAGTTCTTTTTGAAGGCGTAGCACGCCAGACCTGTAGCATTCCTTACATGAGTATTCATCTCTCCACCGGGGAGGAGGGCGGGCGCTTATGACTATCACAGAGATACCCCTACTACAGAACTGGAGTTACAGAAAAGAAACTACTCCTTCTGTAGTAGGGGATCTCTGTGTATAGTCATAATCTAGTGAATAGAATGGCAAGCCCATCCCCACACAACAACGGCGGTGGAGAACACACAAGACAATACCACTACTGTGCGAACAAATTTCGCAGCGAAGCCTGCCCAACCTGAGCATCTGCCCTGGCATCCGTGTCCAGACAGTAATGCGCAGCAAAGGTATGGACCGACTTCCAAGTGGCCGCCTTGCAGATTTCCGCAATCTGAACATTACGCAGCAAAGCCGTCGTGGCAGCTTTGCCCCTGGTGGAATGAGCCTTAGGTTTACCCCCTAAGGTCTTATTAGCCTTTTGATAACACAATTGTATGCAGGACACAATCCACCGAGAAATGGACTGCTTAGAGGTCGCGAGACCGGTCCTGACTGATCCATAATTAACAAACAATTGGTCTGACCTACGAATATCCTTGGTCTTATCCAGATAAAATTTCAACACCCTCCGAACATCCAGGGAATGGAGAGACCTTTCCGCTGGCGAAGAGGGATTCTGAAAGAACGTAGGTGAAGTTATGGTCTGGTTGACATGAAAATCAGAGATAACCTTAGGAAGAAATTTAGGGTGAGTACGCATCACAACCTTAGCAGCATGAAATACAGTATAAGGTTCTTGACAACATAATGCCTGAAGTTCACTCACCCTGTGGGCCGATGTAATGGCCACTAGGAACGCCGCCTTCCAGGATAGGTGCTGCAATGAAGCCTTGTGAATGGGTTTAAAAGGCTCCTTCATCAGTCTGGACAGCACAACATTCAAGTCCCAGGAAGGCGAGGCAAGTCTGACAGGAGGAAACACTTTCTTCAAGCCTTCCAAAAAATCCTTGACCACAGGGATCTGAAAGAAGGAAGTCTGTGAAGGGTATTTCCTGTAAGCAGTCAAAGCAGCCAGATGAACCTTAATGGAATGGAAATTAAGGCCAGACTGCGCCAAATGCAAAAGGTACGGAAGGATGACATCTTCCTTACATGTCGTAGGATCAAAGTTCTTGGACTTACACCAGATACAGAACCTCTTCCACTTATAGGCATAGGACGTCCTAGTGGAAGGTCGTTTAGACTCCTTCAGTTTGTCCATACAATCTTCTGGTAGATTCAGATGGCCATATTGCACTATTTCAGGAGCCATGCCGCCAAACTCAAAGACGAGAGGTTGGGGTGCACCATCCGCCTCCCGAACTTCGTGAGAAGGTCTGGCCGGCACGGCAACCGTATGTGAGGAAGGAGAGACCGGTGAAGTAGGTCCGTGAACCACCACTGTCTGGGCCATTCCGGGGCGTTCAGGATCATCCGCGCCCTGGACTGGGACAGCTTGATGAGCACTGCCGGAATCAGGGGAATGGGTGGAAAAGCGTACAGAAAGCTGTTCGACCAATCGATCCATAACGCATTCCCCAGCGTCCCCCGCTGGTAGTACCTGGATGCGAAGTCTCGGCATTTGCTGTTTTCGGCGGTGGCGAACAGATCTACGTCTGGAGTCCCCCACCTTGCGAAGACTTCTCCTAGTACTTCGTCGTTTATGACCCATTCGTGGTTTTCCTGAATCAGCCTGCTCAGTGCGTCCGCCTGAGCATTCTGTAACCCTGGCAGATGCGTGGCTGTAATCGTCAGTCCTCGGGCCAGAAGCCAGTGCCAGATCGCTTGCGCCTCCTGCGACAGAGTGCGCGATCTCGACCCCCCCTGCTTGTTGAGGTAATACATAGTGGTTGTATTGTCCGTCTGTATCAGCAGCGAGTTGGTCTGGAAGGACGGAAGGAAGGCCTTCAGTGCCAGGAAGACAGCTCTGAGTTCCAGGAAATTGATGTGGTACGTCGATTCCAACGGGGACCACTTTCCTTGAATCTGCAAGTCCCCGGAATGCGCTCCCCAGCCTTGGAGAGACGCATCCGTCACGACACTCTTTGTGGGAATGTCCTTGTGGAAGGGAACCCCATTGAGGAGGTTTTCCGCCGAACACCACCACTTCAGAGACTGAAGAGCATGTAGAGACAGCCGTATCTTGTCGTCCCAAGAACCTGTCTTCTGATCCCACTGATCCTCCAAGCACTCCTGCAGTGGTCTCATGTGCAGCCGTGCGTGAGGCGTGAGGAAGATACAGGAGGCCATCGATCCCAGCAGCGAAGACACCTTCCGCACTGTCGTCGATGGAGCAGTCCTGAGGTCCTGAGCCTTCCGAAGGAGTGATAACCGTCTCTCCTCCAAAGGAGACACGCTTGCTGACCGCGTATCGATGGAGGCTCCCAGGTACTGTATGCACTGGACCGGAGTCGGGACCGATTTGGACATGTTGACGTGTAACCCCAGCTTGTACAAGAGAGCGCACGTCCACCGGAAGTGTTCTTGCGCTTCCGAGAAGGATGATGCCTTGATCAGCCAATCGTCCAGATACGGGTAGACAAACACCTTGTTCCTCCGCAGGTGTGCCGCCACCACCGCCATGCACTTCAAGAAGGTCCTGGGCGCAGACTTTAGCCCGAATGGCAGTACTGTGTATTGATAGTGATTGGCGCTGACTTGGAATCGCAGGAACTTCCTGTGCTTCCGTGCGATGGGCACATGGAAGTACGCATCCTGTAGATCTATGGCACAGAGCCAGTCTCCCCGTTGCAGCGGAGGGTAAATCTGATGCAACGATAGCATGCGAAACTTCTCTCTGCGAATCCATTTGTCTGTCGCAAATCCAGAATGGGCCTGAACTCGTTCTTGTCCTTCTTGCGAACGAGGAAGAACCAAGAGTACAGACCTCTTCTCCTTTGAGACAGAGGTACCTCTTCTACCGCCTTTTTTCTCAACAAGATGTCTGCCTCCGCCTGGAGCTCTCGCAGCTGAAACGGAGAGCTTACCGACGGAATCGCTGGAGGCGGGCTGATAAACCGAAGACTGTATCCATTGCAAACAATATTCAGCACCCACTTGTCCCAAGTAATTTTTCTCCACTCTGCCGGAAAAAATTGAATGCTTCCCCCCACTGGAGTGGGTAACAGTTGAGGGGGAAGTAGTCGCTCAGGGCCGAGACCCGGCCGGGCCCTTGGTAGTGGTAGCAGCCTGCAGGCCTCCTTTACCCCTCTGGCGTTTCTGGAAGGGCTTCCGGAACTGCTGCTGTTGGTGCTGCTGCTGTCCCGAACCCTGCCCACGCCCTCTGCCCGTAGACCCGAACCGCCTCTGGAATGGGCACTTCTTCTTCTCGGCCTTCTCCAACCCGACAGCCGTCAGGGTCTCCGTCTCCGCCTTCATGCGGGCCATCTCATCATCCGCATGTTTTCCAAACAGGGTTTCCCCCGAGAAGGGCAGATTGGCTACTCTGTGGTGAGCCTCTGGCTTGAGCGACGTCAGGCGCAACCAAGAGTGACGCCTTTGATGGACACCATGACAGTAAGAGTGCGCCGCCAACAAGGAGACATCCGCTGCCGCACTGATGACCTGGTTCGAAACCAGCATGCCCTCTCGCACCGTTTCCAGGAAGTCCTCCTTCCTGTCCCGGGGCAGCAGGTCCGCATACTGTTGGAGGGACTCCCACAGGGCCCGGTCGTAACGTCCCAACAGCGCCCCCGCACTTGCCGCCTTCGTGGTGGTAGACGCGGTCCCACACACCTTCCTGCCCGCCGAGTCCAGCCAGCGGCTTTCCTTGTCAGGCGGGACCGTCGATGAAGGTGCAGTCGCATGCTGTTTCCTCGCTGCCGTCACGATGACAGAGTCCGGCTTCGGGTCCATCCGTAAAAAAGCAGGGTCCGAGTCCGGGGCCCGATACTTTTTCATGAGCCGTGAGGGAGCGGATTTCGTCACCGCGGGGGTGAGGAACAACTCCAACGCGGGTTCCACCAGTCCCGGCACTAGAGGTAGCAGGGGGCGAGACAGGTGTTTTTTGTGTAGAGTCTCGAATATCACAGACGTCGTGGGTGTCGGTACCGTCACCGTGATGCCCAACTTGGCTGCCCCCCGCAGCAGCACCTCCTGGAAGGAGACCAGATCATCCACCGGAGACACCCTAGTCCTCGGTGAGTCCGACAGCGTTGGTGAGAAATTCCTGGCCGAGGACCTTGTGCGCGACCTGGACCTGTGCCTCCTATGGCGTCGTCCCGATGTCGACGACGACGACCGTCCACGATGTGAGAAGTTGGCCTGATATATAGTGCTCACTATTCTAGTGATCACTGTGTATCATACCAAACGACCCTTATTGATGATTGGTTGTAAGTCAACCTTATAGACCAGCTATCCTAGTAGCATGGACAAGAGCAGTCTTTAGGCTAAACTCTAGAGGGAGTGTTAAGCCAGCTGTTTTACCACCACATTTACCCCTTGAACACCAAGTGAAAGGACACCACATAAGTTGTTATGAAAATAAAGGATATTTATTTATAACAAGACTACCCTGGCTCTTTATGAGTCAGGGAGCTAAGCACAATACAAAACTCTTATAAAAATACTTCAAGTTGCACGAAAAACCATATACACTAAAAGTGGAATGCGAATTGCTAGCAGGTAAGTAAACAGATCCAGAGGCTTCAGGATCGCTAGGACTACACTACTGGACTCTAAGGTCAGGAGCAGGAGGCCTAGGGAGATCGGGTGCAGAGCGTGCACTCTCACGCGGGATGCGGGAAGAAGTCTATGGATGCTAGCGTTTCTTAAAGTTACTGTTTCCGGACGAATCCGACCAGCTAGACTAAAAACGAAAAAGGATCTGGACACTTAGAGAGTGAACCTACGTTGGAGCACCGGAATGCTCGGTTTACCTAGCCCAGGGGCTGCGGCTGCATAGGGTTCAAAAGACGTCGGGAATCCTCGTTGAAGTCTATGGAGCCTGAAAGAAGGCGTTGCTGGCAGGCGACCAGTGTCGATATTCGGAGGGATCCAAGCCTGGATCGGTGATGGAGATGACCTGAAAGCAGAGGGGACTCAGTTCTTAATCACTAGCCAGTGATTAGGTTGGCACCAGGATGGCACCGGAGGTAGTCACCGCGATCAGGTGAGTGGGTGACGCTGGACTCTGCTGTCCCTCGGTGCAGGAGGCGTTGTCGGCGACCAGGCAGAAGGGGCGAGCTGTCCCACGAAGGTGTCGGCGGTGCTGGACCCAGGATTGGGGCAACAACCCTTGGCAAAGGCAACCCCACGCGGTGGAGTCAAGGTGGCGTCTGGAGTGGACCAGGAGGGTCCGGGGCGCTCCTCTATTGGAGGGGAGCCAGGGCCAGTCTGGAGCAACCAGACCAGCGGCGGAAATGTCGTGGGGCGTCGTTAGGAGGGCCACTGGCCAACGGGCAAGTGACCGAACAACGCGGTGAGCGGCAAAGAGCAGAAGGGCCCCCACGCAGATCTCGTGGATGCTGGGAGGCTGGACTTCGGTGCTGGAGCTGCTCAGGGTTAGGGCTTCTCAAACCCCAGGAGCACTCACTCCAGGATCCCTCGGTGGTCGTGCTAGGCAAGCGTCGTGCAGGTTCTGAAGATGGCCGGTCCCTCAGGTCTCGTCACACCCACGAATCTCAGCTGGGCTGATGATGCAGGTAGAGGTCAGAGATGGCAGGGAATCCGGGTCTCGTCGAGCTGGTCAGTCTGGATCCGGAGGATGGACGTGCAGCAAACCGCAAGCGCTTAGGTGGTGCCTGCTGATGCAGGGAGGCTACTCCTTAGCCACAAGGGAGAGTCTTCAAGAAAAGTCAAGAGTTCCTTTCGTGGAAAGTAGTTCAAGATTCAGAATTATCCAATTTGGGAAGGGGTCCCGCTCCTACCTTTATCCTAAGAAAAGGGGCTGGCCCGTGACTAGGTCCTGCCTATGGGTGGGACCAGGGGGGGGGTGGTTACACCCCTCTCCTTTGTCCGGTCTCTCCATAGCTCGGGGGCTGGGGTGCCCCTGGAACTGGTTTGAGCCGACCTATGCACAGTGAGCACCGGGGTGCCACTTGCAGTCACCTTCCTCTCGGCCCTGCCTACCTGGGATACACAAAACCCTGTCTGGGATGGTGCTGGCACCGCCCCTGACAGGAAACCCTTTGTCCAAGCTCTCCTCGCTGGAAGGACTCCCAGCAGCAGGAGGTCAGACTTGTGTCTGTGGTGGCAGCATCCATTTTGTGATGCTGAGGCTCGAGTCAACTTTAACCGGGGTTCACAGTTACATACATGTCGTGTCCCTCTAGAAGGGTGGAATGCTAACCCCGTCGCCAGAATTGGCGAGGGGTTAGTATCCCAATTCGTATGACACCTTACTCGACATGTTTGGATAATGCGAGACCAAAGTTAGCAAATAACCGCGATGATTATAATGCACTTTAAGAGTATATGGTACGTGTTATCCTGGAACAGCTATTAGGACTTGGTTCCGCAAGCTGCAGACGGGCTCAGCTCATGCCAGAGCACCATCTCACATGATTCCAAGCACTCTGCCTTCAGGATTGATAAGGCCTGCCATAGGAGTGACTGATAGGAATACATGTGTCCATTTTAGGGTTAGATATAGGAATACTATACCTAAAGCAAAGGGTGATTACACCACCTTGCCCCAGCCGTCGTGCAGCCAGTTGTGTCAGATTTGGGTGGCCATCCAGGGGTGGCATAATACATGCTGCAGCCCCTGGTAGGCCTTGGGTACACCTATGCCCTGGATACCTAAGGTATGCTGGTACAGGGACTGATAAGGTGGCCCAGTTCCAATTGGGAAATGCACCTAAGGTACATGTGCGTCAATTTTAGAGAGAGAACAGCTAGGCTGTGGGTCTGATTAGCAGGCCCACAGCCAGGGGAAGTCGTAAACCAATGAAGCAAAAGCAAAAATCTGGGGTGATCATAGGATTGCAGACCCTACTCTGCTACATGACCCCCCCCCCCCAAACCTTGGGACAATAAGCTAACCTTGACCAGGTGAGTCTTCTTGCTCTAAGTGGAAGTACCTGGAGAGCCCATCTGCATTGCCATGATCAGTGCCAGGTCTATGCTCCACTGTAAAATCCATCCCCTGTAGGGAAATGGACCACCTAAGTAGTTTAAGGTTTTCACCCTTCATCTGATTTAGCCACAAGAGGGGCTTATGGTCGGTCTGAATCTTGAAGTGAGTGCCAAACAAGTATGGCCTCAACTTCTTCAGGGCCCAAACCACAGCAAAGGCCTCCCTCTCAATGGCTGACCAATTCTTCTCTCTGGGGGTCAGCCTCCTGCTAATAAAAGCAATGGGCTGGTCATGACCATCAAAATTCAGCTGAGATAGAACAGCTCCCACCCCCAACTCAGAAGCATCTGTTTGGACAATGAATGTTTTGGAGTAGTCTGGACTCTTTAGGATAGGTGCTGTGCACATGGCCTCCTTTAGGTCATCGAATGCCTTTTGACAGCTTGCTGTCCACAGAACTTTCTTTGGCATTTTTTTACTTGTCAGGTCGTTAAGTGGGGTCACAATGGATCCATAATTTCTGACAAATTTCCTGTAATATCCAGTCAGGCCCAAGAAAGCTCGAACCTGAGTCTGGGTGGTTGGAGGAGCCCAGTCCTGGATGGCCTGTATCTTGCTCTCCAATGGCTGAACCTGGCCTCCACCTACAAGGTGGCCCAGGTATACAACATGCGTCTGCCCTATCTGGCACTTAGTGGCCTTGATAGTGAGACCTGCCTTCTGCAGTGCCTCTAACACTTTCCTCAGGTGGACCAGGTGATCCTCCAATGTGGAGCTAAGGACAGCTATATCGTCAAGGTATGCTGCACAGAAGTCGTCCAACCCAGTGAGAACTTGATTCACCAGCCTTTGGAAGGTGGCAGGTGCATTCTTCAAACCAAAGGGCATTACCACAAACTGATAATGCCCACCAGGGGTAGAAAATTCTGTTTTGGGCTTGGCATCCTCAGCTAGCCTGATTTGCCAATACCCAGCTGTCAGGTCAAATGTACTTAAGTAGTTGGCAGAAGCCAATCTGTCTATAAGTTCATCTGCTCTTGGTATTGGGTGGGCATCAGTCTTAGTGACTGCATTGAGGCCTCTGTAGTCTACGCAAAACCTCATCTCTTTCTTACCACCCTGGGTGTGAGGCTTTGGCACTAGAACTACTGGACTAGCCCAGGGGCTATCTGAGGGTTCAATGACTCCCAACTCCAACATTTTCTGCACTTCGGTCTTGATGCAGTCTCTGACATGATCAGGCTGTCTGTAGATTTTACTCTTGACTGGCAGACTGTCTCCAGTGTCAACCTCATGGGTACACCAATTGGTTTGACTGGGTGTCAGAGAGAACATATGTCGAAAGGATTGAAGAACTTGTTTGCAATCCTTTTGCTGATGTTCAGAGAGGCTGCCACAAAAGACAACACCATCTACTGACCCATCATCAGGGTTCTGAGTGAGTAGGTCTGGGAGAGGGTCACTCCCCTCCTCCTGTCCCTCATCTGTGGCCATCAGCAAGCCCATGTCCTTCCTGTCGACATATACTTTGAACCTGTTCACATGGAGCACCCTGAGGGGGCTCCTGGGAGTTCCAAGGTCCACCAGGTAGGTGACCTCTCCCTTTTGCTCAATGATTGTGTGGGGCCCAGACCATTTGTCTTTGAGTGCTGCTGGGGCCACTGGCTCCAGCACCCACACCTTCTGTCCAGGCCTGTACACAGTCAGGACAGCCTTTTGGTCATTCCAAGCTTTTTGTAATTCTTGGCTGGCCTCAAGGTTTTTGGATGCCTTTTCCATGTACTCGGCCATCCGGGAGCGGAGACCAAGTACATAGTCCACAATGTTTGATGCAGGCTTTTTGAGAGGCCTCTCCCATCCTTCCTTTACCAAACAAAGGGGTCCTCTTACAGGATGCCCAAACAGAAGCTCAAAAGGGCTGTAGCCAACCCCCTTCTGTGGGACCTCTCTGTAAGCAAACAAGAGGCAGGGTATCAGGATATCCCATCTTCGCCTGAGCTTTTCAGGTAGTCCATGAATCATCCCTTTGAGGGTCCTGTTGAATCTCTCAACAAGCCCATTGCACTGTGGGTGATAGGGTGTGGTGAACTTGTAGTTGACACCACATTCCTTCCACATTGCAGTCAGATATCCTGACATGAAGTTGGCAGAGACCACCTCCTTAGGGAAGCTCACTCTGGAGAACACTCCAACTAGGGCTCTTGCCACAACAGGTGCTGTAGTGGTCCTAAGGGGAATAGCTTCAGGATACCTGGTGGCATGGTCCACCACCACCAGTATAAACTTGTGCCCTGATGCTGTCTGGGGTTCCATTGGACCAACAATGTCAATCCCCACTCTTTCAAAGGGTACCCCCACCACCGGTAGTGGTATAAGGGGGGCCTTTGTTGTGCCACCTGACTTACCACTGGCTTGGCAAGTGACACAGGAGCGACAAAACTCCTTGGTATCTTCATTCATGTGAGGCCAGTGAAAGTGTGTGACAAGTCTGTTCCACGTTTTATTCTGGCCTAAGTGTCCTGCAAGGGGAATCTCATGGGCCAAGGTAAGAAGGAAACCCCTCTGAGACAAGGGAATGACCAGCCTCCTGGTTGCACCAGGCTTGGGGTCTCTTGATTCAGAGTACAGGAGTCCATCATCCCAGTATACCCTGTGGGCACCTGTGGCGTTCCCTGCAGCCTCAGCAGCAGCCTGCTGTCTGAGGGGTTCAAGTGAGGGGCAGTCTAACTGTGCCTTCCCCAGGTCTTCCCTGGAGGGTCCCCCTGAGCCCAGAAACTCAACCTGATCAGGTTCAAGCTCTTTAGGCTCAGTTTCCCTCAGTTCTTTAAGGTCAGCCTCCTCTGAGACTTGATCCACAACCTGGGGCAAGGGGGAAGGCGATGCCTTACCCTTACTGCTCCTTTTCTTGGAAGGTGTCTGGTCCATTATTCCAGGATCCAGCACCTGTTCAGTGGGGCATCTTTTGGCCTGTGACCTAGTCACAGCGAGGACATGTGCTGGCAAGCCTAACATTTCCATGTGAGTCCTTTGCTCCACTTCTGACCATTGTGATGTTTCCAAATCATTGCCCAACAAACATTCTACTGGGAGGTCTGAACTAACCACAACTTTCTTTTGGCCACTTACCCCTCCCCAGGAGAAATCAACAATTGCCATACTATGGTGGGTAGTGACATTGCTAGCATTGGTCACCAGGTAATCTGTACCTAGCATGATCTGTCCAGGGTCCACAAAGTTAGGTGTCACCATTGTAACACTGGCACAAGTGTCCCTGTAGGCCTGAGCCACTTTTCCATTGATCAAAGGTGTCTGCTTGTATTTGCCCAAAGTATTGGGACTGGCATCAGGGGATATATCCGTATCCCCTGTACAGACAAGGACAGCCTGAGTGAGTGTGCCAACTAAGTCAATACACCCCTCAGTTCCCAAGGTTAACCCAACTATACCCTTGGGAGGTGCACTACCACTGCTGGCTGTACTAGGGGGTGCAGGTGCCTTAGGGGCGGCAGTGGCAGGAGTTTGCCCTCCTTTCTTGGTGCACTCACTAAACCAGTGAGTCTTACTTTTACAGTATTGGCACCACCTTTTTGACTGGCCTTCTGGAGTCTTCTTTTTCTGCTGTGAAGCCTGACCCCCACCCTCTTTGGTTTGTTGGGGACCTGTCGAAGACTTCTGGTCATTTTGTTCACTCTTGTTACTACCCTTTTGGTCTGATTTCTTCTGACCACCCTGGTTCTGAGTCTGGTTCTGCTTGACCCTTGTTCTGACCCATCTGTCTGCCTTCTTTCCCAATTCTTGGGGAGAGGTCAGATCCGAGTCAACAAGGTGCTGATGCAACAATTGGTTCTGACAGTTGTTTAAAATCTGGTCTCTCATGATAAGATTATACAATCCTGTGTAATCAGTAACCTTGCTACCCAGCAACCAGCCTTCCAAAGCCTTAGTGGCACAATCGACAAAGTCAGCCCAATCCTGAGACTGAATCTTCTGGGTGTCCCTGAACAGCAACCTGTACTGCTCAGTTGTTAAGCCAAACCCATCAATCAGTGTATTCTTCAGGACTTGGTAGTTGTTAGCATCCTCAGCTCTAGTAGTGAGGAGCTTGTCTCTACCTTTACCCTCAAAGGAGAGCCACAGTATAGCTGCCCACTGACTTGGGGGGACGCACTGGACAGTGCAGGCCCTCTCCAAAGCAGTCATCCATTTGTGGATGTCATCCCCTTGTTTAAAGGGGGGCACTATTTTACTCAGGTGTCTAGTGTCTAAACCCCTGTCTTTCTCTCTAATGATAATGCTGCCACCAGTGGGGTCTGCCCCACTCAATTTCTGCTCTCTGGCAAAGGCAAGTCTTTCTTTGGCAAGGGCAAGTTCTTCCCTCTCAATCCTCAGATTGACTTCCCGCATCTTAGCTTCATGCTCCCTTCTCTGAGGGGATGTCATTCCTCCCCGAGAAGATGCCTGAGAGACATGGGTTCGAACAGATCTGTTAGAGCCTCTGGAGAGAGACCTGACTCGTCCATTCCCAATGTTACGCCAGCCTGAGAGTGGGCCTGGGGCTCCCCCAGTCCCATTCTCATGCCTGCTTAAGTTGGCCCTTGTGAGCCTACTGACTACTACTGGACCTTTGTCTGCCTCGTCCCCTGCTAACTCCTCTTCCTCTTCCTCCTCACCATGGAGGCCAAGGTCAGGGTCACCAAGGGTTCCCTCTAAGGGGGGCATGTTCCCATCAGGATTAGGGGGGCCTGTGTTAGAGGCCCTCCTAGCATCATAAGTCTCTAAGAGACCTATCAGAAATGTGATGGTAGGGTTAGAACCCTGGTTTAGCTTCCTGGTGTGACACAGTTGTCTCATCTCCTGGAAGCTAAGAGCTGCATATCTTGACGTGACCTGTGGAGGGTCAATGACCACTAGGGGAGTCTCTAAAGACTCTCCGTGGTTAGACATGCTTTCTAGTGAGGTGTAAGTGATGCACCTATCTACACTATGTGTTTACCTACTGATCCCTTGCTAAGAGCTGTAGTCAGGGTGTGCTAGGCCCTGTTACACTACAACAGCTGGTTCAGTAGAACTCAGAGTATTCTAAGTTAAGTTATATGTACCTGGGTACTTATGTGATCTTTCAACTGATGTTTTTAGGATACGTGGGTGGTAAAACACAGCAAGCTCAAATCCCAACCGCTGCTCACCAATGTGAGAAGTTGGCCTGATATATAGTGCTCACTATTCTAGTGATCACTGTGTATCATACCAAATGACCCTTATTGATGATTGGTTGTAAGTCAACCTTATAGACCAGCTATCCTAGTAGCATGGACAAGAGCAGTCTTTAGGCTAAACTCTAGAGGGAGTGTTAAGCCAGCTGTTTTACCACCACATTTACCCCTTGAACACCAAGTGAAAGGACACCACACAAGTTGTTATGAAAATAAAGGATATTTATTTATAACAAGTCTACCCTGGCTCTTTATGAGTCAGGGAGCTAAGCACAATACAAAATTCTTATAAAAATACTTCAAGTTGCACAATTTACACAAATGCCCGAGGGGCACGAAAAACCATATACACTAAAAGTGGAATGCGAATTGCTAGCAGGTAAGTAAACAGATCCAGAGGCTTCAGGACCGCTAGGACTACACTACTGGACTCTAAGGTCAGGAGCAGGAGGCCTAGGGAGATCGGGTGCAGAGTGTGCACTCTCACGCGGGATGCGGGAAGAAGTCTATGGATGCTAGCGTTTCTTAAAGTTACTGTTTCCGGACGAATCCGACCAGCTAGACTAAAAACGAAAAAGGATCTGGACACTTAGAGAGTGAACCTACGTTGGAGCACCGGAATGCTCGGTTTACCTAGCCCAGGGGCTGCGGCTGCATAGGGTTCAAAAGACGTCGGGAATCCTCGTTGAAGTCTATGGAGCCTGAAAGAAGGCGTTGCTGGCAGGCGACCAGTGTCGATATTCGGAGGGATCCAAGCCTGGATCGGTGATGGAGATGACCTGAAAGCAGAGGGGACTCAGTTCTTAATCACTAGCCAGTGATTAGGTTGGCACCAGGATGGCACCGGAGGTAGTCACCGCGATCAGGTGAGTGGGTGACGCTGGACTCTGCTGTCCCTCGGTGCAGGAGGCGTTGTCGGCGACCAGGCAGAAGGGGCGAGCTGTCCCACGAAGGTGTCGGCGGTGCTGGACCCAGGATTGGGGCAACAACCCTTGGCAAAGGCAACCCCACGCGGTGGAGTCAAGGTGGCGTCTGGAGTGGACCAGGAGGGTCCGGGGCGCTCCTCTATTGGAGGGGAGCCAGGGCAAGTCTGGAGCAACCAGACCAGCAGCGGAAATGTCGTGGGGCGTCGTTAGGAGGGCCACTGGCCAACGGGCAAGTGACCGAACAACGCGGTGAGCGGCAAAGAGCAGAAGGGCCCCCACGCAGATCTCGTGGATGCTGGACTTCGGTGCTGGAGCTGCTCAGGGTTAGGGCTTCTCAAACCCCAGGAGCACTCACTCGAGGATCCCTTGGTGGTCGTGCTAGGCAAGCGTCGTGCAGGTTCTGAAGATGGCCGGTCCATCAGGTCTCGTCACACCCACGAATCTCAGCTGGGCTGATGATGCAGGTAGAGGTCAGAGATGGCAGGGAATCCGGGTCTCGTCGAGCTGGTCAGTCTGGATCCGGAGGATGGACGTGCAGCAAACCGCAAGCGCTTAGGTGGTGCCTGCTGATGCAGGGTGGCTACTCCTTAGCCGCAAGGGAGAGTCTTCAAGAAAAGTCAAGAGTTCCTTTCGTGGAAAGTAGTTCAAGATTCAGAATTATCCAATTTGGGAAGGGGTCCCGCTCCTACCTTTATCCTAAGAAAAGGGGCTGGCCCGTGACTAGGTCCTGCGTATGGGTGGGACCAGGGGGGGGGTGGTTACACCCCTCTCCTTTGTCCGGTCTCTCCCCAGCTCGGGGGCTGGGGTGCCCCTGGAACTGGTTTGAGCCGACCTATGCACAGTGAGCACCGGGGTGCCACTTGCAGTCACCTTCCTCTCGGCCCTGCCTACCTGGGATACACAAAACCCTGTCTGGGATGGTGCTGGCACCGCCCCTGACAGGAAACCCTTTGTCCAAGCTCTCCTCGCTGGAAGGACTCCCAGCAGCAGGAGGTCAGACTTGTGTCTGTGGTGGCAGCATCCATTTTGTGATGCTGAGGCTCGAGTCAACTTTAACCGGGGTTCACAGTTACATACATGTCGTGTCCCTCTAGAAGGGTGGAATGCTAACCCCGTCGCTAGAATTGCCGAGGGGTTAGTATCCCAATTCGTATGACACCTTTCTCGACATGTTTGGATAATGCGAGACCAAAGTTAGCAAATAACCGCGAGGATTATAATGCACTTTAAGAGTATATGGTATGCGTTATCCTGGAACAGCTATTAGGACTTGGTTCCGCAAGCTGCAGACGGACTCAGCTCATGCCAGAGCACCATCTCACATGATTCCAAGCACTCTGCCTTCAGGATTGATAAGGCCTGCCATAGGAGTGACTGATAGGAATACATGTGTCCATTTTAGGGTTAGATATAGGAATACTATACCTAAAGCAAAGGGTGATTACACCACCTTGCCCCAGCCGTCGTGCAGCCAGTTGTGTCAGATTTGGGTGACCATCCAGGGGTGGCATAATACATGCTGCAGCCCCTGGTAGGCCTTGGGTACACCTATGCCCTGGATACCCAAGGTATGCTGGTACAGGGACTGATAAGGTGGCCCAGTTCCAATTGGGAAATGCACCTAAGGTACATGTGCGTCAATTTTAGAGAGAGAACAGCTAGGCTGTGGGTCTGATTAGCAGGCCCACAGCCAGGGGAAGTCGTAAACCAATGAAGCAAAAGCAAAAATCTGGGGTGATCATAGGATTGCAGACCCTACTCTACAACACACGACTCCGCGACCTTCTCCTCCTGAAGGAGTGGGAGCGCGACCTCCTCGGCTTTGGCCTGTCCGCCGGTCTAGCCGGGCCCGGCGACCGTGGGTGTCGCGGCCTTGGCGTCCCCTGCTGTGGAGTCGGATACCTGGGCAGGGAGACTGACCGTGGCGGAACCGCAGGTGGCCCCAACGGCGTGCGAGGTGGTATAGGCGGCGGTGGAGGCGGTGACACCGGCGGCAGTGGTGGAGGCGGTGGTGGTGTTGGCGGTGGTGATGGAGGAGGAGGAGTCGGTGGCGGAGGCGGTGTTGGCAGAGGCGGAGGAGGAGGAGGTGTATACACCACGGAGTACACCGATCCCGGCAACTCCGTTCCTCTCTTACTCCTGGCGTCAGGGCTCCCCTTGCGCCGTCTCGACGTCGACCTCCTCGACGGCGATCTCCTCGACAGCCATCTTCGCGACGTCGATCTCCTCGACGGCGATCTTCGCGACGTCGATCTCCTCCGTGACGTCGATCTCCGTGACGTCTTCCTACGTGACGTCGATCTCCTCGACGTCGACGGCGACAGCCGCCTCGACGCCGGATGTCGGCTGGCTCGCGACGTCAAGGAGCCCCTCGACTGCGACCTTCTTCTCTTCGCCGACGGCGATCGGCGACCTCCCCTCGACGGCGAGCGCCGACGCCAAGTCCGATCCTGACGCCGGTGGCTTGATGGCGACGTCGACGGCGTCGTCGCAGACGATGCCGTCGACGGCGGTCTATTCAGCTCCTTCGACGTCGATCGTCGACGCCGCTTCTCCCCAGAGCCCTGGGGAGATGGCGAACAGACTGTAGTCATCCCCCTCGACGCCGCCGGCGACGCCCTCGACGGGGAGTGGGGACGCTTGCTGGTCTTCCTGCCCCTGGGGAGCCCCCCGGAGGCCTCAGAATGGGCAGAATCAGCCCCTCCAGACCCACCTCGTGTCTTCAGTCTTCTGTCCTCCAGGACCTGGAGCCTGATTTTCATCCTCTCTCTCAGGGTCCTGGCTGAAAAAGAGTGGCAAATCTCACACTCCTCCGGCACGTGGGACTGGGGAAGGCAGACGATGCACACCCTGTGTGGGTCTGACTTAGCCTTTTTCCTTTCACAATCAGGACACTTGTCAAACAAGCCAGGCATGCTGACAACACCAGAAGGAAAGGACTTTACTAACTACTATTACTTGAAAAGTAACCAATAAACCCTTGAAAAGGGAGAGCTCAATGCTCCAGGGTCCTGCTAGCAGGAGCCGGAAAAAAGAACTGAAAGTAAAAGGGACCTGCTGTGCATTCTGGGATACTGGGAAAGTTCTGGAAAGTTTTCTTAAAGGCACAGTATCCTGTTCTGAGCCACATAATGGCAGCCTATGGGGCTTGTCTGTCCATTCCTTTCTCTCTATCATTCCAGAGGCTTTTGCTGGGAGAGGCAGGGTGTTTTTTCCCTTGTGGAGTAAAGCTGGACAGGCAGTGCTGTTTGTGGATGTTGGTGGAATTCTAGTTGAAGTACTGGACAGTGTAGCCTGTGGGTATAGGCTGCATTATCTGTCTTTAAATTAAATTCTCTCTTAAAGGTGGATGCAGGTCTGCATGATTTGACACCTTAAGAGATTATTTTTTATTGCTCCGGGGTCCCCGCACATGGGCGGGACTATTCACTAGATTATGACTATCACAGAGATCCCCTACTACAGAACATTGTTTACCCGTAACTTGAATTTTCTTCCATAGGGAACCATTGACTGTTTTTCTATGAAATTTATTCTAAGTGTCAACTTTTAAAATAGCAAAATATTTCTTAAAAATCACAACAGTAACTAAAACGAATTTACTCACTTGTTTCCAAGAACTGTCCCAGGACTGAATCTAGCATCCAGTCCTGGAGTTAGAAAAGTAATCCTGAAAGTAATCTATTGCAAATAACTTAAAACTCACATTGACCTCAATATATTATTGTGTTTGAAATTGTGTTGCCTATTGCAACAACCTGTAACTATTACCTACAAAAGTCAATTGCATATTGCAAAAGTACTTAACTAAAGCAGCTCATTCTGAGAAAGTATATTTTGATACCTATTGTTGGTTCTAAAATAAAACAACCATATATTTTTTATATAAACCATTGGCCTAGAGTTCAGTTCTTGAGTGTGTGAGACCATTTGCTGACTGAGTGTGTAGAACAAATGCTTTACACTGTCCTCTGATACTGCCTTATTGCTCGACCAAGCTACCACTTTAGAGAGTAAGGTTATATCTAACTTTAACCTCTGCCAAACCTCGGAGGACTGTGAACTCTGTACACACTGTACCTATTTGGGAACAGTATATACAGAGCCACTTTCTCACAATTGGTGTGTGGAAGAAACATCTGCCTATTATACTTCTTGAGTAACCCACGCAGCAGAGTCAATGATGTTCTTTTACGGTGTCAAGATCCTTAATGCACAACTTAATTGCTAGAGGGAGTCCAGTATTCAGAGTCCAGGTGCAACACAGTTCAAGTTGTAGACCATTTAAAGGCCCAATTGATCGCAGGTGGAGATGTAGCTGTTGGTCCTCACCAATTACAAGGTACCCCAGGAGTACCAGGTAGGGCCAATTCTTTTTTTATTTTATTTGATGTACTGATTTATTTAGAACACTCACAGTACAGATCAGCTGTCTCTCTATGCAAAGCATAGCCAGTCACAATATACGTTTTATTGATAGTGGGGACACCTTCATTACTAGGCACACCTACTGGACACCAGGGCATCACCAGTTTTAACTTTGCACTAGATTTTAGTGTTAGAAATCAACTGCCAAGAAAAAATACAATATCGCTGGATCTGTAAAATCAAGGAACGGGTCTTGAATCAAGACGGATGGCTCCAGATGATGAAACAAAGCTTCTCACTAAAGCCACAGCAGTCCTTCTGTCTCCCCCAACCTCTCTCAATAGGTAGATTGGTTAATTTACCCCCAAAAAGCCCTTCCCACGTGGGGCAGATAGAAAGACCACGAGACACTAGAGCAGTTCATATTTATGAACAAAAAAAGCAATGTGTGCAGCGAGCCAGTCCTGGCAACAGGCCATACCCCAAAACCTTTTTGACATTCTCAGGGGTGACAGACTGGTGAAATTACGCCCTATCTGCACACTCAGGAGGGTCAAAAACACAAAGCATAAACAGCAGATCTGAAATGCCAAAGACATTTTAATTTAATTTGCTCATCCTATGATTTAATTTGTTTGTTGAGGCCTGCATGCTTAAGGACTATCTTTTAGTGTTTAAGAGCAGGGTAGGATCACTAGTACAATACTTAAAAATGAATGTTAAAATCAATCTCAATAACCAAGCAGCAACTGCAAATCGCAGAAGCAATTAGAAAGTACATGGGGAACTTGAGAGAGGAAAGGAAAATTACAAGGTAAGTGAGGAAATCTGAAAGCATAGGGGCAACTGCAAACAGATGGGAGCAGATAGAAAGAGTTAGGACAAATAAAAACAGTTTTGGGAAAATGAATTCTGGTTGATAGTTCAAACAATCATTTTTTAATGCCCTTAATCCAGGGAGGTTTCAAAACTTGTTAGTCTGGATGGGCAGGAAGGAGTAGTTTCTTTTCTGTAACTCCAGTTCTGTAGTAGGGGTACCTCTGTTATAGTCATAATCCAGTGAATAGTCCCGCCCATGTGCGTGGACCCCGGAGCAATAAAAAATAATCTCTAAAGGTGACAAATCATGCAGACCTGCATACACCTTTAAGAGAGAATTTAATTTAAAGACAGGTAATGCAGCCTATACCCACAGGCTACACTGTCCAGTACTTCAACTAGAATTCCACCAACATCCACAAACAGCACTGCCTGTCTAGTTTTTCTCCACATAGGAAAAAACCAGCCTCTACCAGCAAAAGCCTCTGGAATGATAGAGAGGAAGGAGTGGACAGACAAGCCCCATAGGCTGCCATTATGTGGCTTAGAACAGGATACTGTGCCTTTAAGAAAACTTTCCAGATTTCTAGAACTTTCCCCAGTATCCCAGAATGCCCAGCAGGTCCCATTTACTTTCAGTTCTTTTTGAAGGCGTAGCACGCCAGACCTGTAGCATTCTTCATATGAATAAATCTCTCTCCACCGGGGAGGAGGGCGGGCGCTTATGACTATAACAGAGATACCCCTACTACAGAACTGGAGTTACAGAAAAGAAACTACTCCTTCTGTAGTAGGGGATCTCTGTGTATAGTCATAATCTAGTGAATAGAATGACAAGCCCATCCCCACACAACAACAGCGGTGGAGAACAAACAAGACAAACCCACTACTGTGCGAACAAATTTCGCAGCGAAGCCTGCCCAACCTGAGCATCTGCCCTGGCATCCGAGTCCAGACAGTAATGCGCAGCAAAGGTATGGACCGACTTACAAGTGGCCGCCTTGCAGATTTCCGCAATAGGAACATTACGCAGCAAAGCCGTCGTGGCAGCTTTGCCCCTGGTGGAATGAGCCTTAGGTTTACCCCCTAAGGTCTTATTAGCCTTTTGATAACACAATTGTATGCAGGACACAATCCACCTAGAAATGGACTGCTTAGAGGTCGCAAGACCAGTCCTGACTGATCCATAATTAACAAACAATTGGTCAGACCTACGAATATCCTTGGTCTTATCCAGATAAAATTTCAACACCCTCCGAACATCCAGGGAATGGAGAGACCTTTCCGCTGGCGAAGAGGGATTCTGAAAGAACGTAGGTAAAGTTATGGTCTGGTTGACATGAAAATCAGAGATAACCTTAGGAAGAAATTTAGGGTGAGTACGCATCACAACCTTAGCAGCATGAAATACAGTATAAGGTTCTTGACAACATAATGCCTGAAGTTCACTCACCCTGCGGGCCGATGTAATGGCCACTAGGAACGCCGCCTTCCAGGATAGGTGCTGCAATGAAGCCTTGTGAATGGGTTCAAAAGGCTCCTTCATCAGTCTGGACAGCACCACATTCAAGTCCCAGGAAGGCGAGGGAAGTCTGACGGGAGGAAACACTTTCTTCAAGCCTTCCAAAAAATCCTTGACCACAGGGATCTGAAAGAAGGAAGTCTGTGAAGTGCATTTCCTGTAAGCAGTCAAAGCAGCCAGATGAACCTTAATGGAATGGAAATTAAGGCCAGACTGCGCCAGATGTAAAAGGTATGGAAGGATGACATCTTCCTTACATGTTGTCGGATCAAAGTTCTTGGACTTACACCAGATACAGAACCTCTTCCACTTGTAAGCATAGGATGTCCTAGTGGAAGGTCGTTTAGACTCCTTCAGTATGTCCATACAATCGTCTGGTAGATTCAGATGGCCATATTGCACTATTTCAGGAGCCATGCCGCCAAACTCAAAGACGAGAGGTTGGGGTGCACCATCCGCCCCCCGAACTTCGTGAGAAGGTCCGGCCTGCACGGCAACCGCATGTGAGGAAGGAGAGACCGGTGAAGTAGGTCCGTGAACCACCACTGCCTGGGCCACTCCGGGGCGATCAGGATCATCCGCGCCCTGGACTGGGACAGCTTGATGAGCACCGCCGGAATCAGGGGAATGGGTGGAAAAGCGTACAGAAAGCTGTTCGACCAATCGATTCATAGCGCATTCCCCAGCGTCCCCCGCTGGTAGTACCTGGATGCGAAGTCTCGGCATTTGCTGTTTTCGGCGGTGGCGAACAGATCTACGTCTGGAGTCCCCCACCTTGCGAAGACTTCTCTTAGTACTTCGTCGTTTATGACCCATTCATGGTTTTCCTGAATCAGCCTGCTCAAGGCGTCCGCCTGAGCATTCTGCACCCCTGGCAGATGCGTGGCCGTAATCGTCAGTCCTCGGGCCAGCAGCCAGCGCCAGATCGCCTGCGCCTCGTGCGACAGAGTGCGCGATCTCGACCCCCCCTGCTTGTTGAGGTAATACATCGTGGTTGTATTGTCCGTCTGTATCAGCAGCGAGTTGGTCTGGAAGGACGGAAGGAAGGCCTTCAGTGCCAGGAAGACAGACCTGAGTTCCAGGAAATTGATGTGATACGTCGATTCCAAAGGAGACCACTTTCCTTGAATCTGCAAGTCCCCGGAATGCGCTCCCCAGCCCTGGAGAGAAGTATCCGTCACGACACTTGTCGTGGGAATGTCCTTGTGGAAGGGAACCCCCTTGAGGAGGTTTTCCGCCGAACACCACCACTTCAGAGACTGAAGAGCATGCAGCGACCGTCGTATCTTGTCGTCCCAAGAGCCTGTCCTCTGATCCCACTGATCCTCCAAGCACTCCTGCAGTGGTCTCATGTGTAGCCGTGCGTGAGGCGTGAGGAAGATACAGGAGGCCATCGATCCCAGTAGAGAAGACACCTTCCTCACTGTCGTCGATAGAGCAGTCCTGAGGTCCTGAGCCTTCCGAAGGAGTGATAACCGTCTTTCCTCCGAAGGAGACACGCTTGCTGACCGCGTATCGATGGAGGCTCCCAGGTAATGTATGCACTGGACCGGAGTCGTGACCGATTTGGACATGTTGACGTGTAACCCCAGCTTGTGCAAGAGAGCGCACGTCCATCGGAAGTGATCTTGCGCTTCCGAGAAGGATGAAGCCTTGATCAGCCAATCGTCCAGATACGGGTAGACAAACACCTTGTTCCTCCGCAGGTGTGCCGCCACCACCGCCATGCACTTCAAGAAGGTCCTGGGCGCAGACTTTAGCCCGAATGGCAGTACTGTGTATTGATAGTGATTGGCGCCGACTTGGAATCGCAGGAACTTCCTGTGCTGCCGTGCTATGGGCACATGGAAGTACGCATCCTGTAGACCTATGGCACAGAGCCAGTCTCCCCGTTGCAGCTGAGGGTAAATCTGGTGCAACGATAGCATGCGAAACTTCTCTCTGCGAATCCATTTGTTTGCCTGTCGCAAATCCAGAATGGGCCTGAACTCGTTCTTGTCCTTCTTGCGAACGAGGAAGAACCGAGAGTACAGACCTCTTCCCCTTTGAGACAGAGGTACCTCTTCTACCGCCTTTTTTCTCAACAAGACGTCTGCCTCCGCCTGGAGCTCTCTCAGCTGGAATCGAGAGCTGACCGGCGGAATCGCTGGAGGCGGGCTGATAAACCGAAGACTGCATCCATTGCAAACAATATTCAGCACCCTTTTGTCCTGAGTAATTTTTCTCCACTCTGCCGGAAAAAATTGAATGCTTCCCCCCACTGGAGTGGGTAACGGTTGAGGGGGAAGTAGCCGCTCAGGGCCGAGACCCGGCCGGGCCCTTGGTAGTGGTAGTAGCCTGCTGGCCTCCTCTACCCCTCTGGCGCTTCTGGAAGGGCTTGCGGAACTGCTACTGTTGTTGCTGCTGCTGTCCCGAACCCTGCCCACGCCCTCTGCCCGAAGACCCGAACCGCCTCTGGAACGGGCGCTTCTTCTTCTCGGCCTTCTCCAAGCCATCAGGGTTTCCGCCTTCGCCTTCATGCGGGCCATCTCATCATCCGCATGTTTCCCGAACAGGGTTTCCCCCGAGAAGGGCAGGTTGGCCACTCTTTGCTGCGCCTCCGGCTTGAGGGACGTCAGGCGCAGCCACGAATGCCGCCTCTGGTGGACGCCATGACAGTAGGCGTGGGCGGCCAACAAGGATACATCCGCCGCCGCGCCGATCACCTGATTAGAAACCAGCATGCCTTCGCGCACTGTTTCCAAGAAGTCCTCCTTCTTGTCCCGGGGCAGCAGGTCCGCATACTGCTGCAGGGACTCCCACAGGGCCCGGTCGGAACGGCCCAACAAAGCCCCTGCACTCGCTGCCTTCATGGTGGTGGCGGCGGTCCCACATACCTTCCTGCCCGCAGAATCCAGCCAGCGGCTTTCTTTGTCAGGCTGGACCGTCGATGAAGGGGCGGTCGCAAGTTGTTTCCTCGCCGCCGTCACGATGACCGAATCCGGCTTCGGGTCCACCCTCAAAAAGGTAGGGTCCGACTCCGGGGCCCTATACTTTTTCATGAGCCTGGAGGGGGCGGCCTTCGTCACCGCGGGAGTGAGGAACAGCTCCAACGCGGGTTCCACCAGTCCTGGTACAAGAGGCAGTAGAGGGCGAGACAGATGTTTCTTATGAAGTGTCTCGAATATCACGGACGTCGTGGGTGTTGGAACCGTCACCGTGATACCCAACTTCGCTGCCCCTCTCAACAGCACCTCTTGGAAAGAGACCAAATCGTCCACCGGAGACACCCTAGTCCCCGGCGAGTCCGACAGCATCGGGGAAAAGTCTCTGGTCGAGGACCGCGTGTGCGACCTGGACCTGTGCCTCCTACGGCGTCGTCCTGAGTCCGACGATGACCGTCCATGGCTCCGTGATCTTCTCCTCCTGAGAGAGCGGGAGAGCGACCTCTTCAGCTTCGGTCTGCCCGCCGGTCTAGCCGGTCCCAGCGACCGCGGGCGTCGTGGCTTCGGGGTCCCCTGCGGCGGAGTCGGGTACCTCGGAAGGGAAACCGACCGCGGGGGAACCGCCGGCAACCCCAATGGAGTGCGTGGCAACGACCGAGGTGGGGGCGGCGGAGGCAGTGTCCGCGGCTGTGGAGGCGGTGGTGATGGTGGAGGTGGTGGTGGTGGCGGCGGTGGTGTTGGCGGTGGTGGTGGGAGAAGAGGCGGTGACGTAGGCATCCGAGGAGGCGTATACACCACAGAGTACACCGATCCCGATGACTCTCTCTCCCTCGACGGCGACCTTCGCCTCGACGGCGATCTTCGTCTCGACGGCGATCTTAGTCTCGACGGCGATCTTCTTGACCTCGAGCGTCCCGACGTCGATCTCCTCTTCGACGGCGACGTCGACCGTCTCCTCTTCACCGACGGCGAACGGCGATCTCCCCTCGACGGCGAGCGCCGACGCCGGGTCCGATCTCGACGCAGACTGCTGGACGGCGCCGTAGACGGCGTCGTCGCCGAAGATGCAGATGTAGTCGACGGCGGCCTATTCAGGTCCCTCGACGACGACCGTCGACGCCGCTTCTCCCCAGAGCCCTGGGGAGACGGCGAACAGATGGTGGTCATCCTCCTCGACGTCGCCGTCGACGCCCTCGACGTCGACGGGGAGTGGGAGCGCTTACTGGTCTTCCTGCCCCTGGGGAGCCCCCCAGAGGCCTCAGTATGGGCCAAATCAGCCCCTCCAGACCCACCTGGTGCCTTCAGCCTTCTCTCCTCCAGGACTTGAAGCCTGATTTTCATTCTGTCCCTCAGGGTCCTGGCTGAGAACGAGTGGCAGATATCACAGTCTTCAGGCACGTGGGACTGGGGAAGGCAACCTATACACACCTCGTGTGGATCAGTTTTAGCCTTCTTTCTACCACATTTCGGGCACTTGTCGAAACAGCCAGGCATGTTGACAGTACCAGCTACTAAGCACTTGAAAAAGTGACAAAAATTGACAAAAACTACAATAAACCCTTGAAAAGGGGAGAGCTCAATGCTCCAGGGTCCTGCTAGCAGGAGCAGGAAAAAAGAACTGAAAGTAAATGGGTCCTGCTGGGCATTCTGGGATACTGGGGAAAGTTCTGGAAAGTTTTCTTAAAGGCACAGTATCCTGTTCTAAGCCACATAATGGCAGCCTATGGGGCTTGTCTGTCCATTCCTTTCTCTCTATCATTCCAGAGGCTTTTGCTGGTAGAGGCAGGGTTTTTTTCTATGTGGAGAAAAACTAGACAGGCAGTGCTGTTTGTGGATGTTGGTGGAATTCTAGTTGAAGTACTGGACAGTGTAGCCTGTGGGTATAGGCTGCATTATCTGTCTTTAAATTAAATTCTCTCTTAAAGGTGGATGCAGGTCTGCATGATTTGTCACCTTTAGAGATTCTTTTTTATTGCTCCGGGGTCAACGCACATGGGCGGGACTATTCACTAGATTATGACTATACACAGAGATCCCCTACTACAGAATGTGTCTGCCCAGCCAATGACAAAGCGATTAGGAACAAATGCAATTACAAACCAGCAACTTCTCTCTGATATCAAGCACACGTGCGCCTTTCTGGGTTCAGCTAATGCAAACTCACAAACTTTGGGAGATTAAAGGTCACTCAGTGGTCACAGACCCTCTCCGTATTTCAATCACTCAACATGGTGTTGCTTTGTTATCAAGTTGTGATTGATGTTTGCTTACTTAGGGAACAAAACCACATCAGTAATGAGCTACTGGGGGTGGTTGATGGTTTGCAGTTTTCAGCCCAGAAGTTAAGAAGGAATGTGATCACTAAGCAGGCAAGATACTGGTTTAGGACTCTAAATAACCAGTGACACAATCTTATTCCAAGTCTAGCTTGCCATCCAGATTTTCTCATTCCATCAACAGCATCAGCAATATCCGAACAAACATTTTCTAAGAATGTTGATGTTTTTTTATCAAATGCTGTGTTTTAAGTTGGAGGACCCAGAGTTTGAGGTAATTTTGTTTGTATAACACATGACACCTAACTACATCTCAATAAAAAACACAATGAAAATAAATACTAATAGTAAGAAATACTATATCACCTACATAAGTTCTTCTTGGCACATATTTCATTAGTGGAAAAGGCGGAGAGTGCCCCACAATTTAAGCCTTACCTTGAACGTGCACGATGGGGAAGAATCGAATTAGCCTCAGTAGCTACAAACCCATCAGAGAGCCTCCAAGTGTCTTGAAACCGACTTGGATCTACAGAAAAACAGTAGAACAATAAGAATTAAGATATGGTTATTAACACTGACTGCCTAGGTGTTACTGCATTTCTGAACCAGACACTTTCTGCAACAGGAGGTGAAAGGAGAAGGTAAGAAAGGGAAAAGGAAGGAGAGGGAAAGGGATGAGGAGGAATCACAGAAAAATTGAGTTACGGCCAATCCATGTACTATGTTTACTAAGATTCCCTGCCTGATGGTATGGAAGAATTCAAGCCTGTGCACTATGGAATAGTCAATGCCAGAGAAAGTGTTGTGCAATTTAGTGAGGTAAAAACAGAACTCCACTGTGAAGGGGAAAAGGGTATTAGTGCTACAATGCTATATAGACATCACAGAGACGCAAAAGAAACAGAAGGCATGGAGGAATGTTGGAGTTTGGGAACCGCTCAAAGGCATGGGCTACAGGAAGAGCCCTGTAACAAGAGGCGGAAGAACGACAATTTTCATATGTTGGATTTCTTCTTTTAAAAAAGGAAAAACTTTGCCATCACAACTGGGAAAAGGAAGGAGAACATATCAAGTTGAAGGCCAGCATGACAAACAAGAATAGGGAAGTCGTTTAATCACGAACATAGTAATCACGAACATAGAACTTCTATTGCTTAAACTTTGACTACCTACCTACGCTGAGAAGCCCTTCTATGAAGTCCTCAGTCACAGCAGGGAGAGGAAGTCGGAAAATGTCATAGAGAACTTCAAGGAGACCTCTCTAAACAGTAGTATAAAAAATACTCACTTTAGAGCACAATACAAATGCACTGCACAATATGAAAATAAAACAATATGAATAACAGAGAGCTATTGCAGAGTTTAGAACACATTCAACATTTCAAGAACCTGCCTGTGTACCTATTTGTAAGCAGCAACTGCATGCTCATTACTGATTGCCAATATTTATATATGAATGAAAGTGCAACATGTTACTATCACAAGCAATGAACTGAGGAAGGGTTATTCGAAATTCTGAACTGCTAAATTTCAAAAACATTACCCACAAATGTTGTTAAATTCACTTAGTGCATCTTGCATTAAAACTGAATGTACTGACTGAGAATAAAGTGACTTGCACAATAAATGTACTGCTCGAAGCAGCCACCAGAGGACACAAACTGTGCAAAATTTCACTTGTATGAAATTCATCGTAATTTTGTAAATTAATGAAATATGGAAATGTCCTAAACGTCACAAGCCTAATACAAATTCGCATGGGCCTAATTAAGACCTGTTTAAAAAACAAATAAACGTGTTTTTTCTCACGGATTTATAACCCAGCAAGACCGAAATGGCTACTTACTTACTGGTCATAGTTTTGCAGCTTGGGAGTATTATTGGGATTCACATGGAGTGCATTATTCCACTATCTAATGGCTGGGTCCGGAATAATCTCCTTGGAGTCTATCTTCTTGGTTTTCTACTTTTTTTTTCTGGGCGTCAGACCATTTGGATTTAAACCCCTGCTTGTGCAGCATTAGACACTTACCCCAGGAAATCCCTCTACGCTGTCACGATCATCAGATACTTTAAAAAAAAATCTTTTACGCTTGTCTGTTGGGTTGCATTTGTACATACACCTCTATTGTTGGAGGTGGATGGATTGTATATGAACCCAGAAAATTCTTCAAGATGAAAAACTACTCATACCGTTAATTAACAACTTTGTTTTGCGGCATGAATCTATTCTGGATTCACATGCTGTGCATCGATTACAGAGCTGTTTTTTCTCCTGTGAGTAGGCTGGGTCGTTAGGGTGTGTTTACAAACAAATGTTTCAGTACTCTTTATCCTGCTTCTGTCTCGCTATTGAGATAAATTTCCACATAGTAATGTTTCATGAAGGTATGTACCGATGACCATGTAGCAGCTGCACAAATGTCTCCCAGTGCTACACTGCCTAGGAAGGAGAGTGTTGCTCATTTTGTTCCTTGTTGAATGCGCTTTTGGCCTTTCTGCAAGGGTGACTCCTTCTGCCTTGTGACAATACTGTATTGTTTACATTATCCATCTTGCATTGAAGCAACGATATATCTGTAAGAGACATTAGTTAGTGATCGATTCCTTACCTTAGAATATTCCCCAGGCGTCAGTCTGGATCCGGAAATTTTTCTGCTTTGCAGTACCCCTGCGTGCCAGTAGGTGGCCCCGCGTGGCGCCGCACCCGTCACGGGCATCGTGCGCGCCGGGACGATGTCTCGGAGGCTACTTAGGCGCCACCCATGCGCGCTGTCAGTTCTGTACACAACTTTCCGCGCCGAATCGCAGAGTCATGCGAGAAACTGATCTTTGGTGCATAAAACTAGGGCCCTAAAAGGGGATGACCTTAACCCTAGTAATCAGTTCGCAGAACGTGGAGGATGGGTGGGGCGGTAAGGAATCTGTCACTAACTTATGTCTCTTACAGATATATCGTTACACAAGTAGTAACTTGTACATCTGAAAGAGACATGTTAGTGATAGATTCCTTACCTTAGAATAGATACCCCAGCAATACCAGCCCCGGTGGTGGGTCTGCGAACGTCTTTACACCAGAAAGTCACGGAGCACAGAACGGCCAAAGAAGCCGTCTCTCCGGACCTGACTGTCAAGGCAGTAGTGCTTGGTAAACGTGTGCAGCGAGGCCCACGTAGCTGCCTGACAAATATCCTGCAAGGGGACACCGCGTCCCAAGGCAGTAGTGGCTGCAGTTGCCCTGGTCGACTGGGTACGCAGTACCACAGGAGGCTCCTTCTTGGCCAAAGAGTAACAGGCTTTGATGCACAGAACGACCCAGCGGGATATGGTCCGTTTGTGCACCGCCCACCCTCTTTTGGTGCCCACGTAGCCAACAAAGAGCTGATCATCCACCCGGAACTGCTGTGTACGCTGCAGATAGAATGCGAGCGTACGTTTTGGGTCCAGACGGTGGAGTCGCTCCTCTTCCCTTGAAGGATGCGGAGGCGGAAAAAAGGTGGGCAAAGTGATGGTCTGCCCGATGTGGAAGAGCGTGACAACCTTTGGCAAGAAAGAAGGACGTGTCCTCAGAACCACCTTGTCCAGATGAACAGAAAGGAAAGGAGGTTTGGAAGAAAGATCCTGGAGCGCACTCACTCTCCTGGCAGAGGTGATAGCTGCCAGGAAAGCCGTCTTGAGTAAGAAGACGTAAGGGACAGTTAGGAAGGGGCTCAATCCGAAAAGTCAAGACAAGATTCAAGACCCACTGAGGCATTATGAAGGGCACAGGTGGGAACGTACGTGTAATGCCCTAAAGAAAACGGTTAACAACTGGGGACTTAAAAAGAGAAGGCTGATCTGGAAGCCGTAGAAAGGCAGACATGACCGAAAGATAACCTTTAAGAGTGCCCAGATCAGAGCCCTGCTGGGCCAAAGAGAGAAGGATCCACAGTCTTAGCTATGCACCATGCCACAAATCTGTTCCACCTACAGGCGTATACCATTTTAGTGGAGGGACGAATGGCTGCCAGGATGACATCACAGACTTCGGGGGGAAGATCAAAAGGTGTCAACTGTCGCTGCTCAATCTCCAAGCATAGCGGTGGAGGCTGGACAGGTACGGGTGGATGACCGTCCCCTGCTGCTGCGACAGAAGATCCTCCCAATGAGGCAGACGGATCGGGGGATCGATGCTCATACTGAGTAGCTCAGGATACCATACTCTTCAAGCTCAGTCCGGAGCCACAAGAATAACTTGGGCCCCGTTGCGCCTGATCTTCTTTAGCACTCTGGGCAGAAGTGGTATAGGCGGAAAGGGGTACAACAGACCGCAGCGCCACTCGAGACGAAAAGCGTCTCAGAGCGAGTGCCGCCTTGGAAATTCCAACGCGCAGAACTGATGACAGTACGCGTTCTCTTCGGTGGCGAATAGATCTAACCAAGGCTCTCCCCATCGCAGAAAGAGACCTTGCGCCACGTCCAAGTTCAGACGCCACTCATGATCCACCATGCACTGACACCCCTGACCTGCACACATGAGCTGCGACCACCGCCATCACCTTCGTGAACACCCGAGGAGCGCTGGTAAGGCCGAAGGGGAGCACGGCAAACTGAAAATGCTCCTGGCCTACCGTGAACCGCAGGCAACGCCGGTGGGCCGGCAGGACGGGAATGTAAAAATAAGCGTCCTGCAAGTCCAACGCATCCATCCAGTCTCCAGGGTCCAGGGCAGACGGGACCTGAGCCAGAGTCATCATCTTGAACTTCTCCTTCCGGAGGAAGCGATTGACGTCTCGGAGGTCCAAGATGGGGCGCAGGCCCCCCTTGTCCTTCTTGGGGACCAGGAAGTAGTGGGAATAGCAACCACTCCCTACTTACTGATCGGGAACGTACTCAATGGCCCCCTTAGCCAGGAGGGCCGTAACTTCCTGACGGAGAAGAGCCTAATGATCCCCCGATATGCGGTGGTACCGAGGTGGCATGGCTGGAGGGGAGGACAGAAAGAGGAGCGAGTAACCTTGGCAGATTATCTGCAGCACCCACTTGTTCGACGTAATCTTGCTGCAGTGGTGGAGGTGGAGGTGAACCCTGCCACCTACTAGCGTGGGGTGCCCCCTGAAGCTCAAGTTAGGAAGGTTTCGAGGCGGAAGCGGACTGCCCCGCATGCTGGTTACTAGACCCGCCCCTGCGGAACACACGCCCGCGGCCCCGCTGAGGCTGGTTCTGCACAGGCTTGCTGGAAGAGCGCGCCTGGGTACCCCTGCCGTGGCCACGAAAGGAACGAAACCCCGTCGTGGCAGGACCCAAAGACTTGGCCGTGGCACGAGAGTCTTTAAAGCGCTCCAGGGCATTGTCAGCCTTATCACCAAAGAGGCAGGAGCCATGGAAGGGCTCTGGACATCGGGCGAGAAGCCAGTGGAACGCAACCAGGCGTGGCACCGCAACGCCACCGTCGTGGAAATCGCCCTGACCAACGAATCGGCGGTGTCCAAACCACACCTGATGGCAAACTTTGCCGCATCCTTGCCCTCCGCAATTGCTTGGGAAAGGGCAGCCTGGACCTCCTCAGAGCACTGAATCAGAACCTTTGTCACCGAATCCCACACTGCGTGGGAGTAACGCCCCAATAAGCAGGCAGTATAAACCGATCTCAACCCCAAACTGGCTGAGGAGAACAACCTCTTGCCATATTGGTCCAGCCTCTTAAGAGTCCTTATCCGGCGGAGCGGAGGGAAAGGCACTCTGTGATGTCGAGGCCTGAATGACCAGGCTCTCAGGTGTGGGGTGAGTGGTCGAGCGACGTTCTTATCCACCGGCGCCCCCGAGGCCGGCCGCAACCAAGTACCCAAGAGGACTTTGGTAAGGGCCTCATTCAAAGGGAGCATTGGCTCCAACGACGTAGACGCCGTCTGGAGCACCTCCGCAAGGAGGTTGGTCTTAAGGGCCACCGTAGGGAGGTCTAGGTGGAGAGTCTCCGCGGCTTGACTCAGCACCATGGTGTAGGAAGCGCCCTCCTCCATAGTAGGCAGAGGCGAGGCAAACCCCGGGCCAGAAGACACATCAAGTTCACCTGCATCTTGAAGGTCATCCACCCAATCCTGCTCGGAGTCACACTACCGCGGAAGGGGGTCCTCTGAGCCGTCGCAGTCCTCATCCGGCTCCGGGGTAGAAGGAGCCGGTCGCGACGGTGGGCGGGACCGGAGCTGGAGAGGGGGCCAGCTGCGCCGGGAGCGGCGCCGAACTGGAGCCGCATCCCAATGAGGATCCCAGGTCGGAACGAAATGGTCCGAGAACCTAGGCAGGGGCGGGATAAACAGCACCCAGTGTGGCACCTGTGGCGGAGCCAGGGACGGCGCTGGGGCCGGAGCCAAGGGAAGCGCCAGGGCCGGAGCCAGCGGCGTTGCACCTTGTGGCACCGGGGCCAGAGCCACGGGCACTGGATCCAGTGGCTCCGGGTCAACGGGATCTGGACGCGGGGCCCGCAGGCGCACCATTGGGAGCCCGAGGCCTAAACAGGTGGTCAAAAGGCAGCAAGAAACTCTTACCGTTGTTTCGGAGTCGCCGATGGACACGGGTATAGCGGGTAGGCCACGGGACTCCCAAGCTCCAGAGGAGCCACAGGGGCAGAGCCCCTGTCCCACACGTCCGCCTCCGGGGAGTGACGGGGGGACGTCGGAGAGCGAGCACGCTTCTTCGACGACTTCTTATGGCATCGCTTACCGGAATCTGAAGGTGAAGACTTAGAGTCCGAGGAGTGACGGCTGCAGTCCAGCGAGCGGTCCCGCGAACGGCCCCTAGACCCGGAGCAGCGGTGATTGGAGTGCCAGACAGCCAGCAACTTCCGGCGCCGCTCCCGTAATGCCTTCGGGGCCATGGCACGGCAGTACTGACAATCCCGGGAGTCATGGTCGTTCTCCAGTAGAGGCAGACATCATGGGGGTCCATAGACATATTACAGTGGCACGACCCGCAAGACTTAAGCCAGGCATCCCTATGTGCACCAGGAGACAAAAGTCTCAAAAAAGTGGTCAAAAAATGACCGAGGTACGTGCTCAATCCGGATCTGCGATTTCGGCACGGAAAAAGAAAGAACTGACGTCAGCGTGCATGGATGGCGCCTAAGTAGCCTCTGTGACGTCGTCCCGGCGCGCACGACGCCAGTGACAAGCGTGGAGCCGCAAGGCACCACCTACTGGTGTGCAGGGGTACTGCTAAGCAGAAAAACTTTCCGGATCCAGACTGACGCCTGGGGAATATTCTAAGGTAAGGAATCTATCACTAACGTGTCTCTTTCAGATTCCTTTGGTTACTTGGAGTCCCTTTCCAGTGTGTGAGAAGAACACAAAGAACTGTTCTCCTTTCCTGATGTCTTTTTTTCTTTCCATTTAATGTATTATTGCCCTTCGGACATCTATCTTGTGCAATGCTCTCTCTGCTAGTGTTTTAGGCTGTTGAAAAAAGGCCGGTAGATGGATAACTTGGTTGACATGGAAATTTGATGCCACCTTAGGTATGAAACTTCGGTTTGTCCTCATTACCACTTTATCTCTATGCATCCGTAGGTAGTGCTCCTGAGTGGGGAACGCTTGTATTTCACTGACTCTCCTTAGAGAGGTTATAGTGATAAGGACAGCTGTTTTGAGGGTTAGAAACCTAAGTAATGCATTCGACATTGGTTCAAAGGGTGAGGTCATTAGCAGGGAGAGTACTGCATTCAGATTCCATGTAGGCATTGGCAGGCTTCAGGGGAGCTACCTTTTAGGCACCTTCTAGGAAGTGCTATAGCACTAGTTGTAGGAAAGTAAGTTTCTGTCGCAGTAACCCCCCACTTTTTGCCAGACTGCTGATGCACTTTTTCTTGGTGTGCCCTGGGTCCCTGCCAATAAGGTTCCCAGGGCCTGTGTTCTTTCCCCAAAACTAACCCAATTGGCATCTCTGGCCACAGGTCAGGCCCTGGTAAATGGTACCATAGGTACCCAGGGAACTGTGACCAAGGAAGACCCCCAAGGGCTGCAGCACCCTTAGAAGCCCTGTACCTTTACACAGACACACTGCCTTTGAAGGCTGCGTGTTTTGGTGCAGAGTCGACATGGCACACATCCCTGTGTGGCATATCTACAACCCACTGCCCTAGCATAGATCAGTCACCCCTCTAGGTGGGTGCCCTATGCCAGTGGTGAGGGTAGAGGTGCATGAGCCCTGTACTTCTACAGTGTCTAAGTCCATTCTTAGGCATTGTAAGTGCAGTGCTGCCTATTAAGAGTATATGGTGCTGGGAAGCTTGTCATCACGAACTCCACAGCACCATAATGGCTACACTGAAAACTGAAGTTTGGTATCAAACTTCTCAGCTCATTAAACTTACACTGATGCCAGTGTGGGATTTAATGAAAAATGCACACAGAGGGCATCTCAGAGATGCTCCCTGAAAAAGGACCAGCCTCTGGTGGGTTCCCTGACTGGTACACACCAGCCTGCCACCACGAGACATGTTTCTGGACCCCTTGGGTGGGAGCCTACGCTCCCTGAGCCCAGAAACAAAGCCTTTCCTGGGCAGAGGTGTTCACACCTCGCCCAGGCCAGGAAGAGCCATCTGTGGCAAGGGAGCTTCAAAGGCCTGGCAGCACTCCCCAATCAGGACTAGGGATTGTGCTCACTCCCCCACGTGGGGTGAGTACACCAAGGGTGTAGTCGCCCCAAGGTCAATAGTCCATTGGCTACTGACCATAAGACCCCTAAAACGCCCCTAAATACAGTATTTAGGGGGCAGCGCTGAACCAAGAAGGGAGATCCAACCTACCTATAAGAAGAAAAGAAGAAGGGCGAAGAGCCGTGCAGAGCGAACAAGAGGACGACGCCCAGTGACTTGGCCCCAGTCCTACACGCCTGTCTCCCCTCGAACCTGCTCCTGCGAAATCCCGGCGTGTCCTGCAGCCCGCAACATCACAAACCCCGGAGGGCCTGCCTGCCTTCCCTTCCCAGACTGTTTCTCCCATGAACACCGGACGTGTTTAAACTGCAGATTCTGGTGCCAGCCAGAGACCACAAATCCAGCCCACTCTGCACCCACTGAACCCGGCCCAAGCGGAAAAACACCACGAAGAGGACCCCCTGGCGATCCTGACCCGAGATCCGGCGACCCCTGACCTGCCTGAAGCCTCCAGACGATGCCTGCAGCCTCAATCCAGAGGACCCCCCCTCGAAGTGGTGGTCTCACCCAGAAAATCCTCGTCCCCGAGCCTGCAGTGCTTCTTTGTCCCGGAGGTTCTCCATTGAAAACAACAGGGCACCCTACCTCAAAACAGCACCCTGCACCCGGCCGCCCTAGTGCCGCTGAGGATGCACCTTCGGTGCTACTTTGGTCCCTAAATTGCCCTGAGCTTATCCCTAGGAGCTTTGCTCCCACAACCCAGTGGTCTGCTTACCAGCAGCCACCAACCGGAGGCCCCCTATCCCCCATTGGATAACATTGGGCCTCAACACTCTGCACCCGGCCGCCCTAGTGCCGCTGAGGATGCAACAAGAGTGCATCACTGACCCTGGGGGACCCCTGAGTTTAACCCCAGAACCTTAACTCCCACAGCCGTTTACTTACCTGTGAACCGGTAACCTGTTTTTCTTCCATGGGATAACATTGACACTTTTTCTCCAAAAAGTTTCAAAGTGTGGAGTTTTGAAACCTAAAAATATTCTTTAAAAATCGCACAAATAACCATAACGTGTTTACTTACCTGTTTGCAGGAAATGTCCCAGTGTTGACTCTAGGTATCCAGCACTGAGTTAGAAATGTAACGTGAAAAGTAACTTACCTGCAATTTATTGTCGAAGCACATTCATTTCAATGTAATGCTCCAAAAAGTTTCTAAGTGTGGAGTTTTGAAAACTGAAAATATTCTTTAAAAATCATGCGAATAACCAAAACGGAATTACTTACCTGTTTCTAGGAAATGTCCCAGTGCTGAATCTAGGTATTTGCTAAGTGTTGCATACTACTGCTTCCCTGTAAATCAAACAACATACAATTTCTATTGCATTTTCAAACTCTTCTATATCCAGCAACTTATTACTGAAAAGTATTTAATGCTTACCTGTACCAGGCTTGCTTGGTTCTAAAAGGAATATGCTACTTACCAGTATGCATCTGTTCTTGGCATGTAGAGCTGCAGTGTCACACACTGAGGATAAGATCGCCATCTGGTGTTGGGCTCGGATGATTGCAGGTTGTTGTCGTCTTTGGAAGAAGCCTTTGGTCACGAGGTTGGTGACTCCTCCCCTGGACAACAGTGCGCATGGGCATCCACTCCATCGTCAGATTGTTTTTTCGCCATGAAGGGAAAAGATGGAGTGTAAAAGGATGTCCATGTGTAATGTCTAAGTAAGACAGATGCTGGAACAGATACAGGTCCCGGGGAGGCGGGCGGGCGTGTGTGACTCTGCAGCTCTACATGCCAAGAACAGATGCATACTGGTAAGTAGCATATTCCGTTCGAGGCATATGAGCTGCAGATCACACACTGAGGATAGATTGTATAGCAGTGCTTCCCCTTAGCGGTGGTCGCCTGTATCCGTTGCAGCAGTTTGAAATAAAGTTTTTAGGACAGCCTGGCCCACTGAGGCCTGTTGTTTGGCTTGCACATCAACACAGTAGTGTTTAGTGAAGGTATACGTGGTAGACCACGTGGCTGCATTGCAAATGTCTTCTAGGGGAATGTTACCTAAGAAGGCCATAGAAGCCCCTATTTTACGCGTGGAGTGCGCCCTAGGGGGAACTGTAAGTGTACGTTTAGCCTTTTGGTAGCATATTTGGATGCATTTAACTATCCACCGGGCTATACCGGATTTGGAGATGGGATTGCCTTTATGTGGTGGTGCGAAAGCAACAAAGAGTTGTTTTGTCTTTCGAAAAGGTTTCGTCCTGTCGATGTAATAAAGCAAGGCTCTTTTGACATCTAAGGTGTGTAGGGCCCTTTCAGCTACGGAGTCTGGGTTTGGGAAAAAGACTGGTAGCTCTACTGATTGGTTAAGGTGGAAAGGGGAAATCACTTTTGGGAGAAATTTAGGGTTTGTCCTAAGAACCACTTTGTTACGGTGTAGTTGTAAGAAAGGTTCCTCTAGTGTAAGGGCTTGTATTTCACTTGCTCTTCGTAGGGAAGTGATTGCGATAAGGAAAGCTACCTTCCATGTTAGGAATTGTAATTCACATTTGTGTATAGGTTCAAATGGGGGACCCATAAGTCTTGTTAGAACCACATTGAGATTCCACACTGGGGAAGGTGGTAATCTTGGGGGAAGAATTCTTTTGAGACCTTCCATAAACGCTTTGATGGCTGGTACCTTAAAAAGGGACAGGTGTTGCCTATTTTGCAAGTAGGCTGTTAAGGCTGCTAGGTGTAAACGTATAGAGGAATACGCTAGATTGCATCTTTGCAAGTGTAGTAGATAGCAAATGATGTTTTGGATGGAAGCATCCAATGGATGTATGTCATTATTAGCGCAGTAGATGGCAAATCGTTTCCATTTCGCGGCATAACACGCTCTAGTAGTAGGTCGTCTGGCTTCCTTTATGATATTCATACAGTCTGGAGGGAGATTGAGGTATCCGAACTCTAAGACCTCAGGAGCCAGATCGCTAGGTTCAGTGTTTGAGGATCTGGGTGTCTGATTTCTCCATGGTTCTGGGTTAATAGATCCGGGGAGAGGCGTAGCCTTTGATGTGGAACTAAAGATAGTTCCAGAAGTGTGGTGAACCACGGTTGACGTGCCCAAGTGGGAGCTACTAGTATTAGTGTTAGCGACTGTTGTTTCAGTTTGCGTACCACAAATGGAACTAGTGGGAGAGGCGGAAAAGCGTACGCAAATCTGCCTGACCAGTTCATCCATAGGGCATTGCCCTTCGACTGTGGGTGTGGAAACCTGGCGGCGAAGGTTGGGCATTTTGTGTTTTCGGGAGTGGCGAACAGGTCTATGTCTGGTTGTCCCCATTTTTGGAAGAAGGGGAGTAGAACCTTGGGGTGTAATTCCCATTCGTGGATCTGCTGTGTGTGGCGACTCAGGAGGTCGGCCACCTGATTGTGGATCCCTGGGAGATGTTCTGCTAACAGGTAGATGTTTTGGGGAATTGCCCATCTCCAGATTTGCTGTGCCAGTTGGGACAGTTGGAGAGAATGTGTCCCTCCCTGTTTCTGTATATAATACATTGTCGTCATGTTGTCTGTGCGTATGAGGACAGTTTTGTTCTTTAGGTGTACCTGAAAGGATTTGAGTGCTAGGAACACTGCTAAGAGTTCCAGGTGGTTGATGTGGAGCAGTTTTTGTTGGCTGGTCCACCTGCCCTGAGTGGTATGGTGAAGGAGGTGGGCTCCCCACCCCGTGAGAGATGCGTCGGTAGTTAGCACAACTTGTGGAAGAGGCTCTAAGAACGGTCGCCCTTTGGACAGGTTGATGGTGTTCCATCATTTCAGTGAGCGAAGTGAGCGACTGTCCACCAACACCAGATCGGTAAGTTGTCCGTGAGCTTGGTTCCACTGTTGTGCTAGACATTCCTGTAAGGGACGCATTTGAAGTCGTGCGTGTGGGACTATGGAGATGCATGACGCCATCATGCCTAGGAGCTGCATGAACACTCTTGCTGGAAGAGATGGATGAGTTTGAAATTGAGAGATGAGATTTTGTATACTGGCTATCCTGGCAGTGCTGGGATAAGCAATGGCTTTGGATGTATCTATGGTCGCTCCTAGATACTGATGTAAGTGGGAAGGTTGTAGGTGGGATTTGGGGTAGTTGATAGTGAATCCCAAATCGTGGAGAGTTTGAATCGTGCGATGAGTGTGGAGAACGCATTTCTGGTGTGTATTGGCTTTTATGAGCCAATCGTCCAGATAGGGGAAGACATGGATCTGTTGTCTTCTGAGGTGCGCTGCCACGACTGCTAGGCACTTGGTGAACACTCTGGGTGCTGTTGTTACTCCGAATGGGAGAACTGTAAATTGATAGTGTTGCCCATCTACCACAAATCGTAGATATTTTCTGTGAGCGGGATGCATAGGGATGTGAAAGTATGCGTCCTTGAGGTCTAATGTGGCAAGGAAGTCTCCCTGTTGTAAGAGTGGGAGGACTTGTTGGAGGGTGGTCATATGAAAATTATCCGAATGTATATACTGCTTTAGTAGTCTGAGATCCAGTATGGGCCTTAGTGTTTTGTCCTTCTTGGGAATGAGGAAGTATAGAGAATATACCCCTGTTCCCTGATGTTGAAGGGGGACTGGTTCTATCGCATGTTTTTGTAACAGGGATTGAACTTCTTGTTTGAGGAGAGAGAGATGATGTGAGGACATTGGACGTTGTTTGGGCGGTATGTTTGGGGGGGATTGTATGAGTTCGAGGCAGTAGCCAGACTGGATAATTTGTCTTACCCACCTGTCTGTGGTGATGGAAGTCCAGACAGGTAGGAATTGTTTGAGCCGCCCCCCGACTGGAGTGGAATGGTCTGGGGGGAGTGGTGGCAAGTCACTGTTTAGTGGCTGGGGAGGTGCGGGTGTTATTGTTGTTGCCCAGCCCTCGACCTTTGTTATTGTTTCCCCGATAACCTCCACGGAAATATCCTCTGTTAGGGGATGTTTGTCCCGAATTATTAAAGGTGGATGTGGTCTCAGTTCCCGTGTTTTTGGAGCCTTCTCTATAAAAGGAGCGACGAAAGGAACCCCGGTTTTGAGGAGACTGCAGTGCTCCCATAGACTTGGCAGTTTCATTATCCTTTTTCATCTTCTCCAATGCAGTATCCACTGCAGGGCCAAATAACTGCTTTTGGTTGAAAGGTTGAGCCAGAATTGCGGTTTGAACCTCCGGTTTAAAACAGGAAATACGGAGCCAGGCATGTCGTCTGAGTAAGACGCTAGTATTGACCGCTCTAGAAGCAGTATCTGCCGTGTCTAAGGCGCATTTAATGGAGGCATTAGATATTAATTTGCCTTCTTGGATAAGGTCAGAGGCCTGGGACTTAAAGGGTTCAGGCAGATGTTGCAGAAGGTCCTCAAGTTGCTCATAATGCGCCCTATCATACCGGGCTAACAGGGCCTGGGTATTCGCAATGCGCCAATGGTTAGCCGCCTGCGCGGCGACCCGTTTGCCTGAGGCCTCTAAAAGCTTAGACTCCTTGTCTGGGGGAGGCGTTTCTCCAGTTGTCTGTGAGTTAACGCGTTTCCTGGCATTTGATACGATCAAGGAGTCTAAAGGGAGCTGGGCCTTAATGTATGCAGGGTCTTGCAGGGCTGGTCGGTACTTTTTTTCGATGCGTGGGTTGAGAACCCTAGCTCGAACAGGGTCTTTAAAAGACTTCAGTAGCATGCTTTATAACCCCTTTGATCATGGGCAGTATGTGAACAGTTTTTTGTGACTGCTCAAAGGTATCGAGGAGAAAGTCCTCTTCAAGGGCGTCTGTGTGCATTGTGACGCCGTGGAATGTTGCTGCCCTATTTATAAGTTGGCCAAACCCTAAGTGGTCATCAGGAGGGGATGGCTTGGAGGGGTAGGTAGTGGGGTCAGGCATGTCAGGTATTGGATAAGACCAGTCATCTACGGGTGCTGTGTCTGGGAACGTAAAAGGGTCGTTTGGATCAACAGGATCATTAAATAAATCAGGGTCCGCCCCTCCCCCTAAGTCATCATTATCATCCTGTGGAGGAGGTGAATGATAGGGAGATGGTAAAGGTAAAGGAGAAGGAGGAGGAGGAGGGGGGGATGGGTTAGGAGGTAATAAAGGAGAGGAAGGACGAAGTGGTGAAGTAGCACAGTCCTTCTTCCGTATTGGAGCTGGAGGTGGTGTGATGTCCAGCTTCCGTTTCTTGTATGGGACGGCAGTCACATGTCCGGTTTCGGGATTGATGTAGATCCGCTTTTGAGTAGGATCTGGGCGAAAAAGTTCATCTGGCTCCGAAGGCGGTGGTGGTGATGACCGTTTCGGGTCTTTATGAACTTTTTTCGGTGTGGACGGAGTTTTCGGTACCGATGGATTTTTCGGTGCCGACAGAGGTTTCGGCGTCGATGGATTTTTCGGCGTCGATTGGTTCTTCGGTGCCGATGATTTTTTCGGTGCCGAAGGAAAGTTCGGTGCCGATGGACTTTTAGGCATCGATGTCGAAGAACGTTTCGGCGCCGGTGGAGACTTCGGTGCCGAGGAACGTTTCGGTGCCAAAGGAGATTTCGGTCTTGGAGCCTGTTTCGGTGCCGACAGTGGAGTTTTCGGTGCCGAAGGTGTTATAGGCACAATCACATGAGGTTTGCTCGAGCCCGAGCCACCTCCAGGCTTAGATGTCTTCGGAGCCGGGCCCGAGGGCGGGGCTTCTGAAGAGGATTTCCGGTCTCGACTGGGCCCAGCTGGCGGAGTCTTGACCAATGTCTTTTTGGATGAGGCAGGGGCAGGGGGGTTGGTACTCACACGCCGCCCTGGAGTGATGAGGTCATCGGAATCGTCGGCCTCGGACACGATGTCGAGATCTTCGGTGTCATCTTCAGGAACATCCTGAGCAAAGATGTCCTCCGGTTCTGGAGCTGGTTTGGCCATAATATGGCGTCGAGCTCTTCGGTCCCGGAGGGTCTTCTTGGAGCGGAAAGCGGAACAAGCTGGACAGGTCGACTCGTTGTGTTCCGGCGACAGGCAGAGGTTGCAAACCTCGTGGTGATCACTGTGGGGGAACTTCGCTCCACACCGGGGGCATTTCTTGAAGGGTGTCCTGTCCATCAGCCGCTTCCGGAACCGGTCCGAGATGATTTCGATGTCGATTGAAAAAAGATTGAAGAAGTAAATCGATTGTTGAAAGTTTTCTGCAGGAGCGGAAAAAAGTTCATCCGAACCCAATGGCGGAAAAAAACAACCTGACGATGGAGTGGATGCCCATGCGCACTGTTGTCCAGGGGAGGAGTCACCAACCTCGTGACCAAAGGCTTCTTCCGAAGACGACAACAACCTGCAATCATCCGAGCCCAACACCAGATGGCAATCTTATCCTCAGTGTGTGATCTGCAGCTCATATGCCTCGAACATAAACAGTATATTTTTATACAAACACAATTGGCCTAGAGTTCAGTTCTTCAGTGTGTGAATTAATTTGCTGACTGAGTGTGTACATCAAATGCTTAACACTGTCCTCTGATACTGCCTTACTGCTTGACAGAGCTACTACTATTAGAGAGTAAGGTTCCATCTAACTTTAACCTCTGCCTACCTTTGGGGACTCTTGGACTCTATACACATTGTACCTCACTTTGATGCAGTATATATAGAGCCAGTTTCTTACACTAGTGTGGCAAAGAAACCTCTACCCAGCGTGCCTCTTGCATATGCTACAGTGGCTACCAAGTAAACCTTGATAGAGGCATATGCTTGTCCAGTAGATGCATCACATAACTAATGACAGTGGCGTCCTGTCCTGTGCCTAGTCACTATATTTTCCAAACCTGTTACACCATTGTTGAAACCTCTTCCACTTGTTGCTGGCCGTCATGCTTCCTTTAGAATTACTATCGCTCTCCTGGCAACTTGAGGTGGCCAAACTCCAAGTCTTCAGGAGCCATGCTGCTAGAGTGTTTGGCTCCAGGTGTCAGAACTGTCACTCCTGTATCGTCAAGAGGACTTGGTGTCATTGGAATCAGTGGAAATGCGTAAGCACATGACGCTGACCATTTTATCAACAGGGAATTCTCCAGTGACTCTGGCTGGTAGAACTTGGATGTGAAGCTCTGGCATTTTGCATTCTTGTGCGCTGTGACTAGGTCTGCTTATGGAGTGCCCCAGATCTGTAAGATCTGCCTTAGCAATTCATGTTTAAGTTCCCATTCGTGGGTGGTGCTCACAATTCTGCTTAGCCTGTCCGCTTCTGTGTTGTCAATTCCTGGTAGGTGTAGTATCACTACTGATACTCTATTCTTTATCGCCCATCTCCAAATCTCCTGGGGCAAGTTTGATAGTGGGTAGGATCTCATTTTGCTTTGTTTGTTCAAGTAATGTGTTGTCTGTCTGAATCAAAAATATCCTTCCTTTTATGTTTCTGAAAGGTCTTTAGTGCACTAATCACTGTTCCAGTACATCTATGTATTACACCGCTTCCTTGGCTTTCCAGAGGCCTCTGATGTTTAGATTCTCCATGCAAGCTCCTCATCGCATATGGGATGTATATGTTGTGATGGTTACTGAGGGAGTTCGTGGTCTGAATGGCTACCGCACGATTAGCATTTAGAGGTTCCACCATTGCAGTTTCTCTCCGAGGTTTTTTTTGTAGCAACCACTAGATCGTCTCAGCTCCTTGTTGACTGGGACCATTGCTGTTGGACCCATTCCTGTATTGGCCTCATGTGTAGTCTTGTGTGTCGCACCAGGGGATGCAGGAGGCTGTTGTGCCCATTGTTTTCTCCACTGTTCTCATCATCAGTTGTTGCCCCTTCTGGTAGCAGTGACTCTCCTCTCTGACCACTTCCACGCTCTAGTCCAATGGTCTCACCTTCACAGTCTGGAAGTCCAAGATTGCCCCAGGAATGTTTTTTTAGTGTTTCGGTTCTGTGGCGATTTCTCGTGGTTGATGGAGTACCCTAGTAAGTGCATGGTTTGTATGACCTTGCTGATGGTCTTTTTGCACTGGATGCTTCTCTTTGCTTTCTCTTGCCAGTCGTTTAAGTATGGGTAGACATGTATTCCCTGTCACCTGAGGTGTGCTGCGACCCAGCAAGATATTTGGTGAACACCTGTGATGCTGGTTTTATTCCAAATTGTAATACCTTGAATTGGTAGTTTCTTGTTCACCAAAAACCTCAACAATTGTTCGTGCTGTTTGTTTACTGGTATGTGCAGGTAGGTGTCCATGAGGTCTAGGGTTGTCATGTAGTCTCTCTTCCCTATTATTTTTGCAAATCTGTTATATTGTTGTTATAGTTACAATACAGATGATACCTGCATGCAAGCAGTAGTGGACTTCACAGCATGTAACATGGGTATAGTACAATTACAGTTGTATGATACAGTTGTGCTATCAGGACCATGCACTGATTATTAACTGAAAAGGAGAAAAACAAATCAAGTTCATGAACGCAGTCACATTGTGCGTTCATCAATCAATTGAAAAGGAAAGCTGTGGAGGAGAAACAGGTTATCAACTGTGGACATATGGTTCTAGTTGTCTAATAAATTATGCACATTATTAAATAGCTATTGTTGCTATGCTTTACACATGCTAACATACAACTAGGGTAATACCAACAGTATTTGCACTTTGCTAGGCAGTATCAATAGAATAGAAAGAGAACGAATAGTTTCTTACCTGTCGGTGTAGTTTTGCAGCTTGAAGATCTTTCTGGATTCACTATGCTGTGCATTATTCCGCGATCTTGTGGTTGGGTCCGGATTCGTAGTCTTTTTTTTTTTTTTTTTGTAGCCCAGGTGGGCGGCGACGACCCACCATTTGGTGCACCTCCCGTGACGTCGTCGTGCTTCCTGCGGAAGTCCCACCTTTGGGGCGCCATCTTCGGGTTCTTTTTTCCTTTTTTTTTTTTTTATTTAAAACCCTAGGCGATTGAGTAATCCTTCTTGTCCATTTTTCTGTACGTTTTCATTTCTTTTGATCTTTTCCATTTTACCCCCTCTTCCTCCAGCCTCATCTTCCTGGCGGAGGTGGGTGGGTTCGCTAGTGAATCCAGAAAGATCTTCAAGCTGCAAAACTACACCGACAGGTAAGAAACTATTCGTTTTGCAGCGTGAATCTTTCTGGATTCACTATGCTGTGCATAGACTTTGTAGCGGTTTTCCTAATTTTGTGGCGGCTGGGTGGTAGATGAGCGTTGGTCGTTGAAAATGTGTTGAAGCACCTTCTGTCCAACCTGTGCTTCCTTGTTCATCTGAATGTCCACGCAGTAGTGTTTCGTGAACGTGTGCACAGATGCCCAAGTTGCCGCGAGACATATGTCCTGGATGGGCGTGTTCGCCAGAAAGGCCACGGTGGCCCCCTTCTTCCTTGTGGAGTGAGCCTGAGGCCCCTCCGCTAGCTCCTGTCCAGCCTGTTTGTGGCAGAATTGAATAGTGAGGGCAATCCACCTAGCGATGGTGCCCTTAGTCACTGGCCTACCCATGAAGCTAGTAGCAAAGGACACAAACAGCTGCTTCGTCTTCCTGAGTTCCTTGGTTCTCTCAATGTAGTGCATCACCGCTCTTCTTGCGTCGAGGGTGTGCAGGGCCTTTTCTGCGTTTGAAGTCGGGTTTTGGAAGAAACTTGGTATCTGAATACTCTGATTCATGTGGAACGCCGACACCACCTTGGGCATGAAGTGTGGGTCCGTCCTCAGGACTATTCTGTCCTTGTGAATCTGAATGTAGGGTTCCTGTAGTGTTAGCGCTTGAAGCTCGCTCACCCTGCGTAGTGAGGTTATGGCCACCAGAAAGGCCGTTTTCATCGTCAACATCTGTAGTGTGGCCTTGTGAATGGGTTCAAACGGTGCCTTCATGAGCTCCGTCAGAACCACGTTCAGATTCCATGCCGGCGGCGGCAACCTTTTCGGGGGGGCCATCCTTTTGGCTCCTTCCATGAATCTCTTCACCACCTGCGAGTTGAAGAAACTTCCACCCTTTTCACCTCTGGTGTAGGCCACGATTGCCGCTAGGTGTACCCTTAGGGAGCTCGAGCAGAGGTTACTCTTTAGAAGGTGTGTGAGGTACCTCAGTACTGTTGAGTCTCTTGTCATTCTGTTTTGCAGGCCCTTTTTCCTGCACCACACAGTGAATCTCTTCCATTTTGCGCTGTAGCATTTTCGTGTAGTTGGTTTCCTTGCCTCTCGTAGCACTCGCATAGTGCTCGGAGGCAATCTTAGGTGTGCGAACTCTAGGTCTTCAGGATCCATGCCGCCAGGTTGAGGGTCTCTGGCTCTGGGTGCAGGACCTCTCCGTTTTGCATTGAGAGCAGGTCCTTCCTCCTCTCGAACCTGTATGGATTGCCTTGTGCCATTTCTTGAATTTGTGAGAACCATGTCTGCCTTGCTCACTGCGGGGCCACTAGGATCAGAGTCATGTTGCTGGTTCTGCACTTGTCGAGCACTCTGTGCAACAGGGGTATCGGAGGAAAGGCGTAGGCAAATGTCCTCGACCAGCTTATCCATAGGGCATTTCCCTGGGATTGCTGATCTGGTTGCCTGGACGCGAAGCTTTGGCATTTTGCATTTTGGCGTGTTGCAAATAGGTCTATTGTGGGAGTTCCCCATCTCCGGAAGAGTTTCTCCGTTTCCTGGCCATTGAGCTCCCACTCGTGCGATGCCGAGGTCTGCCTGCTTAGCCAGTCTGCCTCTACATTGTCCTTCCCCGGTAGGTGAATTGCCAGTAGATCTATCCTGAGAGGTATGGCCCATCTCCAAATCTCCTGAGCTAGAGAGGAGAGAGGGAACGACTGTGTCCCACCTTGTTTGCTGATGTAGAACATTGCCGTGGTGTTGTCTGTTTGAACCAACACCCTCTGGTTGTACAGGTGCCTCTGGAATGCCTTCAGGGCTAGCAGGATTGTTTTCAACTCTAGGTAGTTGATATGGCGAACCGCATCTGCTGGAGCCCACAGACCCCTCACTCTGAGGTTGGCCATGTGCGCTCCCCATCCGTTTTGCGATGTGTCCGTGGTAATGGTCATTGTTGGGATTGGTGGTGTCAGGCTTCTCCCTGCTGTCATGTTGTCTCTGTTCCACCAAGTTATCTCCTCCTGCACTGCGTGCGTAACAACCACTAGATCCTCCCAACTTCCGTTTGCTTGTGACCATTGCTGTTGTAGCCATTCCTGGAATGGTCTCGTGCAGGCGTACATTCGGCACCAGCTGGATACACGACGCCATCATCCCCATCATCTTGCTCACTGCCCTCACTGTCAGAGCTCGCCCCTTCTGGTAGAGCCGCGTCTCCTTCAGTAGTGCATCTGTCCTCCTGTCGCTGGGCACTACTGTACTGTTGAGGGAGTTGATTTTCGCCCCCAGGAAAATCTTCACCTGCTCCGGCTCCAGCGAAGACTTCCCCCAGTGGATAGAGAACCCCAGATTCGTGAGAGTGTCTGTTACGCGTTTTGCGTGCCTCTTGCACTTCTTGCGTGAGTTTGCCTTGACCAGCCAGTCGTCTAAGTAGGGGTAGACATGGATTCCCTGTCTTCGCAGGTGGGCCGCGACCGCCGACAGGCATTTTGTAAAGACCCTTGGTGCCGATTTTAATCCGAAGGCCAGGGTTGTGAACTGGTAGTGTTCCTGCTCGATGTTGAACCTTAGAAGGCCCTTGTGTCTTCTGTTTATTGGGATGTGCAGGTAGGCATCCTTGAGGTCGACGGCGACCATGAAGTCCCCGTCTCTTATTTGGGGCAGTACCTCCTGCAGCGAAGTCATTTTGAACTTCTGCGTTCTGATGAACTTGTTTAGGTAACGCAGGTCCAGAATGGGTCTGAGGTTTCCGTCTACTTTCGGGACCACGAAGTAGTTTGAGTAGACCCCTTTGTTGCGTTCTCTGAACGGCACTGCCTCTATGGCTCTCTTTTCTAGAAGTTTCCGTGTTTCTTCTCTGAGTAGTGCCAGTTCTTGGGCCGATCTCCGTCTTCCCTTTGGTTTCCTGTTTGGAGGTCTTTTCTCCAAATCTACGCAGTATCCATACTGCATGATGTTCCGTATCCACTTGTCTGTGGTTATACGCCGCCACTCCTGAAGGTAGAACCTCAGTCTTCCGCCTACTGGTGTTGTATGCTCGTAGGCTTTTGAATATTCTCTTCCCCCTGATGTTAATTTTTTGCGCCTCACCCTTGGGGACATGACGAGGGTAGGCGTCCTCTTGCGTGCTGAGTCACTTTGATGAGGGCTGGTCCCCCCCTCTCCTCCTTTGGCCACGTCCGTTCCCTCTCCCACGAAAAGACTGGCCCCGAGGTTGGTACTGCCAGTTTTGCTTCTGTTGACCTTGTCCGTGACATTCACCCTGCTGACCCTGCTGGATCGTCTGGTGCGACGGCCCCTGCTGGCTTCCTCCCCTACCGTAGGGTCGCCTCGAGGGATTGCCTCGCCTCATTCCCCTCAGCTGTAGGGCCCCCATGGACCTCGCCGTTTCGTTTTCCTTTTTCAGCTGGGTGAGCTTCTCGTCCACTGTTGCTCCGAACAGTGTCTCTCCGTTGAAGGGGGTGCCAAGGATGTTGTACTGCACCTCCGGTTTGAATCCCGAGATTCTTAGCCATGCATGCCTTCTCTCGGTGACCCCTATGGCCATGAGTCTTGCTGAAGTCTCTGCCCCGTCCAACGCCGTCTTTATACAGGAGTTGGCGATGTTCTTGCCCTCGTCTATCAGGTGTGTGGCTCTCTGTCGGTATTCTTCGGGGAGGTGCTTTACTAGCTCCCCCATCTCGTCCCAGTGCTGGTACTGGTGTCTATTGAGGAGTGCATTGGAATTCGCCATGCGCCAGTGCATTGCGGCGTTCCTCTCGACCTTTCTTCCTGTGAGGTCTATCCTCCTGCTCTCCTTATCAGGTGGTGGCCCCGAAGTTGCTGGTACGTTGGCCCTTCTCCTGGCCGTGGAAGCAATGATGGAGTCGGCAGTCACGCTACCCTTGATGTAAGGGGGGGTCCAGGGAAGAGTGCTTATATTTCTTCTCTGACCTGGACGTGATCGACCGGCAGGTCGCTGGTTCCTTGAAGGCTTCTCTCCTCTGATTCATCACACTTTGTAGCATGGGGAGGAACTGGCTCCTTGTCTGGATGGGGAGCAGGGTCTCGAGGAGAAAATCGGCTTTCGGCTTCTCCTCGTCGAGTTTGACGCCGAAGGCTGTCGCTGCGCTCCTGACCACCATATTGTACACCCCGATGTCGTCGGGGGGCGAAGGCCTCGAAGGGTACGTGTCCACGGGCTCCTCCGGGTTTTCGGTGTCGAGATCCTGCCATTCGATGTCGTGGCTGGTAGATGGCGCCGAGTCGAAGAACGACTGTTGGTCTTCTTCCTCGGCTTCTCCGTCATAATAGGTCTCGTCTTCCTCTTCGAGATCCCTTGTTAGGCCCTCGGTGTCGAATTCGTCCTCGACCTCGACGACGTCCGCCGATGAAACCGTTGGAATCTTGAATTCCTTCATCTTGGCGTCGAACTCCTTCTTCCTTTGAAGGATGTTCTCCATTTCGGCCTCGAGCCGCCTCTTCTTTTTCTCCATCTCGGAGATGCTTTTGGCGTCGACCGCGGGTCTTTTCGACGAAATTTGCGTCGACGTTGACCGTTCTTTCAGCGTCGATCGGCCCGTTTCCTGGGTTGTCTTCGACCACCCTTGCTTTTGGGCGTCTTTCGGCACCAGGGAGTCCTTTTCTAAGGATCCGCTCGGCCTCTTGTCCATGCTTCCCCCTTTGGTCGTCGAAGATTTCGGCGCCGGGGCTCCCTTCGTGGACTTAGACTCAGATTTTCTCGAGTCACCCTCGTGTTTGAGGTACTTTCTGTTTTGCGCTCGACGATTCTCTTACCTAGTCTTCTTTTTTCTTGTCGGTCTCTACGACCATGACGTTTTCGGCTGTCTCGGCGACGTTGTCCTCGTCGTCCGTGGAGAGGCCCAGATCGTAGAGCGACGGGGCCTTACCCTTGCCATCCATGCTAGCGTTGGCTCTTCTCTGCCGATCTCTCACCCTGAGCGTCTTCGGCGCGAAGGCTGAGCAGGCGTTGCAGTCCTTACTCTGGTGTTCGACCGGTAGGCAGAGGTTGCAGACCGGATGCTGGTCCTTCTGCGCGAACTTGTGGTGGCAGTTTGGGCAGAACTTGAATGGCGTCTTGTCCATTGCGCTCAGGGCCTCTGAGTGCGCATTCTCCAAGGTCGTCGAAGAAAAAGGGCGCTGAACCTCCTTTCTTCGCGCTCCTGATGAAATATCTTCCTTTCCTGTGATATCCTCTAGTATTTATCGACGAAACTCGCTTTTCTTTCTTCTTCCTTCGAGTGTAATTCTGGAGCTTCCCGATGACGATCCAGACCCAACGGCAGAAAAAAGAATCTGAAGATGGCGCCCCAAAGGTGGGACTTCCGCAGGAAGCACGACGACGTCACGGGAGGTGCACCAAATGGTGGGTCGTCGCCGCCCACCTGGGCTACAAAAAAAAAACAAAAAAACAAAGAAAAGACTACGAATCCGGACCCAACCACAAGATCGCGGAATAATGCACAGCATAGTGAATCCAGAAAGATTCACGCTGCAAAAGGCAAAATATATATTGCGGCAACTTACAAAAGAAACATGCAAAAACATATGTAACTGTTGTTCAGCCCATAACGTCCTATTGAGATTTATGTGTTGTGTTCTACCTGCCGGTGACTACCAGCTAACTTTCCCCCTGTCTGGAGTTTGTGTTAACACACACGTACAAGCAGTTTATAGATCGCCAGTCAAAAGTATCGCAGTGCACCCCTGGCCCAAGTACATAAAGGCGTCAGTGTTCCACAGGGTGTAGGTCAGGGGAGTCCCCTCCCTCCATGTCCACAGTGAGCTGCAGCTCGGTATAGAGAGCGTCCCAGTATGTTGCAACGGGGATCCTGCGCAGCCCCAGTGTTTCCTCGCGTCTAATGGCAATGCTCTCCGCTTTTGTCCACACAAGCACTGAGTTCCGCCAGGCCACTATGTTGGGGGAGTCAGGTGCCTTCCATTTTTTAGTAATGAGCCTTCTGGCAACTATCAGCCCCAAGTCTAGGAATCTCGAGGTAACCATTGTGGTGGGAGTTCTATGGAATTTGTGCAACAGGTAGGTCGGCCAGTCAAGAGATAACGTTCGACCAGTGCAGGTTTGTAATAGGGCAGCTACTTCACACCAGTAGGTGCCCACCCAGGTACAGCCAGAGCATGTGTAGTGAATCAGCCCCCTGCTCAGTGCATCTCGGACACTCCGCATCCATACGATTAGAGTATTTGTTAACTTTTGCATGTGTGAGTTATGCCCTGTGAACGATATAGAGCTGTATTTGCTGGAAACGCATATTTCGAGGTATGCGTGTCGGGCTCTCAAGCACCCAAGCCCACTCTGCATCTGTAAACTGGTGTCCCAGGTCATGTTCGCATTTATGATGCAGTGGTTCAAGGCTAATCGCAGCATGAGTCCTCACAGAGGCTGCGAACCATCATGTTACGTGTCTATCCGACCCCATGACGTGCAAGTATTGCATTGTAAGGTGCGTTTGTGGCTCCGCAGTTATGTCTCCCCATTTAGCTGTGAGTGAAGCCACCAGTGCACGGTGAACGGTGAACCAGAAATTGTCCAGTTGGGAGATATCTTGCTCTACTGTGGATGTGTGTGGTAGAAGAGCCCCCTCACAATATAGATCTCCAAGTGTCTGGATGTCATTCTCATGCCATCTCCTAAGCATCTGCTTAGAGATTACCGTGCGTCCATCGGGGGTTCCTTCTAAAGGTATCGCTGGCGCATAGGGGGTCACCTTACGGGTGACATACAGGCTTCTTCGGAAGCATCTATAGGCCACAGCAAGCAGTAAGGGTTCCGACGGTCTAAAGTGTGCACCCGGGTGGAAAAGGCTATGTGTTGCAGGGGATTAGAGCGGTTGCGTAGTTGCAGTGTCTGTGCAATGTCGATTTGATAGCCAACGTGCCACCCATTATAGTTGGGAGGCGAGGGAGTACTGCTCAAGACAAGGAGCTGCCAGCCCACCCTGGTCCACTGGTAGGTATAACTTCTTCTGTGTTATCCTAGGTCTGGCGTTTCCCCAGATAAAATCTCTGATCTGCTTTTCTATAGTGGTAAATAAAGAGCCTGGGATATAGACCGTCAGATTCTCAAAATAGTATGGGAGTCTCGGGAGGACCACCATTTTAGTCAGTGCAACCCTGCCAGTTACAGCCAATGGTAACGTGCTCTAAAACTGCATCTGCGACTTGAGGGACGACACCGCCCAGCCCAGGTTTCCATCAACGAGATCATCTGCTCGATGGTAGATTTGGATGCCTACGTAGCGGAATGTATCTGCCGCCCACTGTACCTTTTTACCACTCATAACAAAGTTGGGATCTTGGAGTCCCGCTTTAAATGAATAAATACAGGACATGTCCACATTTACAGTTAAGCCAGAGAACACAGCTAACTCCTCCAGTAGCTGCGCCAGTCGGGCTGGGGCACGGTTGACGTCTCTAATATAGATAAGGAGGTAATCGGCATATAACGACACTTGATGTGTGGTGTCTCCCAGGGGCACTCCGTCATCCAGCTGGGTACGCAGTGCTTCTGCTAATGGCTCCATTGTGAGCGCAAATTGGAGTGGGGATAAGGGGCACCCCTGCGTGTACCCCTCTGCACTGGAAGGGGATCTGAGATGTAGAGTCCCACCTTGACTCTGACTGTAGGGTTGGTGTAGAGCAGGCGCGTCAATTGAATGAATACTGGGCCTAGCTCAAACTTCTCTAGAACTGTAAACAGATCGCTCCAATCTAAGAAATCAAAGGCCTTCTCCAGGTCCAATACTAGATGGACCGCCTGTGGGCATTCTCCCACTGCGTATGTGGATACCCTGAAGAAATGCCGCAAATTGAGGGAGGTGCTACGGGAAGGTACAAAGTCATTTTGATCTGTGTGAACCAGTGTCTGGGCTACCTGCGCCAGTCTATCTGCTGACACCTTCGCTAGTATCTTGTAATCGGTGTTAAGCAATGCTAAGGGCCTATAGGAGCCCATCTGCGTTGGATCTTTAATAGGTTCCAGCAGCAATATCAGGTGCGCTTCACGCATAGAGGGCAGGAGTTGCTGGGACTCTAATGCAGTGGTGTATACAGTGTGGAGAAGCTGCACAAGAGAGACCCGATATGCCTTATAATACTTGGCTGGGAGCCCATCCGGGCCTGGCGACCTCCCAGAAGCAAGGGATTGTATGGCTTCACCAATCTCTTCCAGTGTAACCTGTGCGTTGAGTGTCTCTCTATGTTCCCTCACCACCGTGCGTAGCTGTAAAGTGTTTAGGAACCCCTCTAGGTCTCGCTCGGTGTTTCGGTTTTGCACGACCCCTCAGCTCAACTGTCAGAAAACCCACTATTTCCACCGCTGCAGGGCCACTGAGTTGGGAGTTAAAACTATTTCAGACCTGTTCCCTGGCGAACAGTTCCTTGAATCATTGTCCAACCCTTTCGTGAGGGAGGCCGTGACGCTTGACACTTTGCTCTACTATCAATTGTGCGTGACCTGCCAGGCGACCTATGACACCTTTCCTGAGCCACCCCCGGCCCTTGCGGCGCTGGAACACTTGTATGTTACTGCGTCTCCGCGGAAACTGGTCACTAGGATTTAGTCGATCACAATGAAGTCCCCCCCAACTGGGTGCCTCTCGGGCCAAGGAGGAGTGGGAGTGAGGGTTCGGCAGCGAGATTCCTGAGGAAAGATGGACATACTGCTGTGGGCAGACAGAGTGCCTATCCCCCAGTTAAAGACTGCGCCTGATCCACTTTAAATATCTCCACAAACTATACCGCACACCACTGCAGTTGCACAAAATGGAACTGCAGAAAACCTCGAACTGCTGTCGCTGCTCCGCAGAAGGAAACATGTTTCTGCACTTAGCCTGGGAATGCCCGAGGGTGGCAGAGTTCTGGGAAAGGGTTTGTGAAACAATTACCAGCATTGCAGCGGCTCACTTTCCGCCGCACCCTGAGACGTGCCTGCTGGGGTATGTCGAGAAGATGCCGGTTACACACCATCGGTTGGTGGCGATGCTGCTACTGCTAGCTAAGCGTAGGGTGGCAATACAATGGGGCCGGAGACCGGCACCCACACACGCTGCATGGTTGTCGGATGCTGCCCATTGCCAAGAGCAACTCAGTACTTATTTGAAACTCAGGCCAGTGCGATCCAGACCATTAGATATTTGGGAGCCCTTTGCCGCACAACTCAGAAACAAAGCTGTTAGCAAACTAAATGGGCAGGAGTAGGCTGTACAAGAACATATGTACTGGGAGGCCTGGAAGAAGATGGGACAAATGGAGGGGTATTGCAAATTATTATTCTCTACGGCAATGTTTATATTAGTTGGGACGTGGGCGATGAAAGTGCTGCCTTTCATACTGACCTGCTCGTTACTGTGAAGCAATGACCCACTTGTGATACTGTAATTATATTGTAAGCTTATGGAAATGTAATAAAATACAATTAAAATAAAAAAATGATATTGTAATCTCTTGACTGGTATACAATAAAGTTTGTTTAAAAAATAAACTATACCTCTGGACTCTGAAGACTTCTTCACAGAAAAACAAGTTGTAAATGTCTGAGCCCATATAATATACACAAGCAGGTAATGACTGTGCTCTCTACATTGAATTGGGCTATCAACAATAATAGGAGAGTGATTTGGGTTTTAGCCTATGTGACTTAATAGGAATTGATCACGGAAGAGAGAATACACAGTACATTGATATATACATCTCTGTCATTCAACCAAAATAGCTACCCTTGATCTGAGAGTATAGTTAAGAAGCATCATTAAAGAGCACCTAAAGGTGGCCAAATCTTTAGAGAACTTTTCATAAATATTCAATATAATCTTTTTCTTGAAAGAACACGTGTTAAAGAGATACTACATTAGAAGGACAGAAATAAAATGGGAATCTTTCTCACAAAGAGGGATTGTTTATGCATCTCTCTATTTTGCCACACTTAATATAGGTTTCACATACCCGTATTTCCATATTTGGTATACAAAGAACCCCAATGAGAGACTGGATTCCAGAGTTCCCAGGCTTGCACAGGCTGATAATACCTACACATAATAGAATAAAATAAAAATCTGAATAATTACTATATACGTCTCTAATATACCAAGAAGATATTATTTAAAAGCTTTTATCAAGAAATTTAAATGTATATAAAATTCTATTGCTATAACACAACTAACAATAGTATAGGCAAAATAGAAAATAAAAATCTGTTGCATCGATCATCGTACAAAAACATCTAGAAATTGAGATGGATGCACGCCAACTTTTCAGGACAGCCACATTAAATACGTGGATAGAGGGAAACTGAATACAGCTTATTTATACAATTAGTAGTTATCCTGGAACATGGCCTGCTTCAAGCCCTCTTTGACCTAAATTCGACACTTCTTACCTAGAAATATTAATACTTGATCAAATCAATGTTGATACATTTTGTAAAAAAAAAATTTCATTAGCATCAAAACACAAAGCATTGCAAGATTACTACAATCCTCAATATCTGTAAGAAATCGGACTATGAACTGCAATGGATGTGAGCCCTTCACAAGTAATACATCGGCAATTGTATTTTTACTGGGAATCAAGTACCCCATTGTAGAACTTGACTCTCCCAGAGTATTAAAGCAGAGCAGTCCAATGCATACTCAAAGGAAGTGGGATGGTCTAATAAACCCAGCTTTTAACTGCCTATAAAAACCACATGGTAGGCCAGTGAGTAGTTGTGTCTAGAAGAACAAGTTACTTACCTTCGGTAACGCTTTTTCTGGTGGATACAGTATCTGCCTGTGGATTCCTCACCTTGTGAATATCCCCTGCGCCAGTATTCCACTGAATTTTTCCTAGCTCTCCACGCCGACGTGGACGTCATAATTCCACGGCTCCGCTTGCGACTCCGTATGACGTCACCGGAGCCATAAGAGAGCCACGTCGACGTGATGACGTCAGTTCCACCCATTTTCTCCGTGCCTCCGAGGCGAACAGGTGGACTGACACAGACTCAAGTATACATAGTACACAACATTTGAACCAATATATACAGCACAAAGTCAAAAAGTAAAGCTAAAAACATCCGCATTTCCTATAAATGTACTATATAGAAAATACAATGAATAAACAACCAGCCAAAAAAGGGATCTTTTTAGGTATACAAAGGTGGACAATGGGGGGCGGGTGGGTCAGTGAGGAATCCACAGGCAGATACTGTATCCACGAGAAAAAGTGTTACCAAAGGTAAGTAACTTGTTCTTCTGATGGATACATCTGCCAATGGATTCCTCACCTTGTGAACAGATTCCCACAGCAGTCCCACTCCCGGAGGAGGGTGTCCACCTTTCCTATACCAAAAAGTCCTGCAAGACAGAGCGCGCAAAATGGCCCTCCCTCCTCATCTCAGAATCTAAGCAATAATGCACAGGCAAGGCACAAGTCGCGGCCTTACAAATGTCTGCAACTGGAACAACCCTGGCCAAAGTAGAGGTGGAAGACTTAGCTCTAGTTGAATGAGCTCTAATACCCTCAGGAGGAACCTTACCAGCAAGGGCGTAGCAGATCTTGATGGTTAGGATGATCCACCTGGACAGAGTGTGCTTGTGCACAGCTTTGCCTTTTGAATGTCCAATATAGCCCACGAAGAGCTGATCCTCCAAACAAAAATTTTTTGTTCTGTCCAATAAAAGCTCACTGCTCTTTTAGGGTCCAAGCGGTGAAGTCTCTCATCCTCCTTGGAAGGGTGAGGATAAAACACAGGGAGAGTAATGGACTGCCCCAGATGAAAGGGAGTAACTACCTTAGGGAAGGAAAGCAGCGCTGGCCCCCTGTCCCGCCACGGCAGGAACCACGTCCGCGCAGAGGTTGGTTCTGCGCAGGCTTCTGGCCGAACGAACGTGTCGTGGCGCCCCTTCCGTGGTCACGAAAGGAACGAAAAGCAGACGTGGCCGGGTGCGTGGAGGAGAGACCTAAGGACTTGGCCGTAGCCCGGGAGTCCTTAAAACGCTCCAGCGCACTATTTGCCTTATCACCAAACAGTCGAGTACCATCAAACGGCATGTCCATAAGAGAACTTTGTACATCCCCTGAAAAACCAGTGGAACACAACCAGGCGTGGCGAGGTAGGGCCACTGTTGTGGAAATCGCCCTACACCGTGAGTCCGCAATGTCCAGTCCACACCGGATTGTGAACTTTGCTGCAGCTTTCCCCTCCGCAACAGCTTGGGAAAGCACTGTCCGATCCTCCTCCGGACACTGAGGCAGCATCTGCGCAACCGTATCCCACACAGCGTGGGAATAGCGGCCCAAGAGGGATGCGGTGTTCACCGACGGCAGCCCTAAGCTGGCAAATGAAAACAGTTTCTTGCCAAATTGTTCCCGCTTCTTGGATTCCTTATCCGGCGGGGCGGTAGGAAATGCGCTTTGGGAAGTGGAGGCTTGGATAACCAAGCTCTCTAGGGTTGGGTGGGTTGTCAAAAAAGCACGGTCACCTGGGCTGGGTGATGGCACCTGGCCACGTTTTTATCCACGGAATCCCCATGGCTGGTCTAGACCAGGTGCACATCAATACATCAGTTAACGCCTAATTGAACGGTAGCAGGGGCTCCATAGAGCTTGCTGCCGGCTGAAGTACTTTAGTGAGGAGACTAGTTTTGAGGGACACCATAGGCAGGTCGAGGTCAAGCGCCTCAGCTGCTCTACGGAGCACAACAGTGTATGTGGCGCCCTCCTCCATAGCCACAGCAGGAGGAGAAAGAAAACCAGGGTCAGATGAGAGGTCAAGGCCACCTGCATCCTCCAACTCTTCTGTCCATTCCCGTTCCAACCCGCACTGCTGTGCAAGAGGGTCCTCAGACCCCTCCCAGTCATCCCCTTCCTCAAATGCCTGTGGAACAGGCTGCGGCTGTGGGGGAGCGACAGGGGAATATAAATGGTCGAACGGCGCCGTGAACGTGTCCCAATTAGGGTCCCAGCCAGGAACAAAATTGTCCGGGAACCCGGGCAAGGGCGGTGGTGGAACGAACGGAACCCATGGCGGTGCCGGGAGCTGAGCCAAGGGCGGCGCCGGGGCCAGAGCCGCCGCCGGAGGACCTTGCGGCGCCGGGGCTGGAGCTGCTGGCGGAGGACCTTGCGGTGCCAGGGCCCAAGCCGCCAGCGGCGCCGGCAGCGGAGCCGGCAGCAAGGGAGGGCCCTCAGCTGGGACCCGGGGCCCGAAGGCGCGCCGGCGGGAGCCCGAGGCCTGAAAAGGCGGTCCATGGCAGCAAGAAAATCTTGCCCCTGGGCAGGAGTCGCCAACAGACCCGGATAAGGTGGGTAGGCTGCGGTACTCTCAGGCCCCCTCGTCCGGAGACCGACGGGGGGACATCAGAGAGCAGATTCCGAGTGTAAAGACTTCGACCCTGAGGAGCGATGCTGATGGCTCCGCACGCGGTCCCTCGAAGGCCAGACAATGGGAACATGACCGGGAGTCATGGTCGCGCTCCAGACAGTAGAGACAGACGCCATGGGGGTCACCCACCGACATCGTACGGAGACAGGCCCCGCAGGATTTAAATCCAGGCATCCCCACGTGGCACCAGGAGTCAAAGACTCAAAAATGGAAGACAAAAAGTCTCAAAAGTTTAGTCAAAAAGTGACTAGGGTACGTGCTCTAACCGGATCTGCGCTTACTGGCGTGGAAAAAGAAAGAACTGATGTCAGCGCGCATGGGTGGCGCCTAAGTAGTCTCCGTGACGTCATCTTGGCGCCTACGACGCCAGCGACGGACGTGGAGCCGCACAACGCCACCTTCCGACACGCAGGGGTACTGCTGACGAAAAATTTTCCGGATCCAGTCTGACGCCTGGGTGTATTCTAAGGTAAGGAATCTATCACTAACGTGTCTCTTTCAGATAAATCCTACACTGTCATCAGGTGGAGAGGGTCGTACAATATATGTCAGGGTCATTACCAGTGAGGGGAATCAGTGTTATAGTCATCCCACACGTCTCTAGGTTGGTCATCGTCATTATTATCCCCATCACCCTGATTATCAGGTGTGTGTGGTGGGGAGTGCTCAGGTGAAGTTGGCACAGGTATAGTCTGGGGTACAGAAGTTGAACTAAGAAGAATAGGAAGAGGAGGAGGGGAAGGATTAGTCCCAACAATTCTCTTCTTTAGAGGTATATGGAATTCCTCTTCTGTAGTAGCACCTTTTGTGGTGATATGACCAGTCTTTGGGTGTATAAGCAGAATGTTTTGTTTAGTCCAGTTTGTCGATGGGATCACCAAAAGAGGGCTTTTTTGGTGACTTCGACTTCTTTGTGTGTTTCGGCTCTGAATGCTTCGGTGCAGAGGGTTTCTTGGCCGGGGTTTTCGGATCCGAAGTTTGTTTCAGTGCCGACGGTGAATGTTCGGTGCCGGATTTTTTCTTCGGCTCCATGCCCGATTTGGTATGGGGCTTTTCAGAGCCGGAAGGCTTTTTAGTATGCTTCGGTGCCGAGCCCGAAGGCGGGGCCTCGGAAGCTTGTTGGGGCTGTACTCACAGTACTTTGTCACTGAGGAATTTCTTCATCATCATCGGAGCTATCTTCGGAAACCTAGACGTCTTCCTGTTTTTCATCGGCTCCGATGGGCTCATCGTCTTCCTTTTCTTCCGATTGAGGTCCAAAGAGGTCCGGAATGAAGCCTGCTTGTTGTCTCTGCATATCGCGTCGTCGGGCTGGACGATCGTGAAGAGTCTTCTTGGAGCAGAAAGCTCGGCACGCGTCAAACTTATCTTCTCTGTGGTTGGATGACAAACACAGATTGCACACCTCGTGTGAGTCGGTGCGCGGATATTTCGCGTGGCACAGAGGACAGAACTGGAAGGGAGTTCGTTCCATCGACTGCGAGTCGGGCCAGGGTCTAGACCCGAACAGCCTACCACGTGCTCTCCAATCGAAGTTCTCTTCAGGAATCACTATCCACAAAGAAAGGTGAACGCGAATGGAAACAATACCGTCGAGTGTGAATGAAATACACGTCGAGAAGGAACGAAGGATCGACGTCGAACCGGAGCACAGTGAGATGCATCCGAACCCGATGGCGGAAAAAAACTGAAGATGGAGTCGATGACCATGCGCACTATCACCTAAGGGAGGAGTCCCCTACCTCGTGACTAGGAAAACTTCTTCCAACAAAAACAAAGTGCAAATATCCGGACCCAACACTAGATGGCGATCTTATGCATAGATTGTGATCTACAGCTCACATGCCTCGAACACTATTTTACACTGCAGGGCCCATCACACTAAATAAATCTTGTTCATAAGTCAAGAGTGACAGAAAATTTGCGATAAAAGGAATAATAAATAACTGTACACTGCACATAATTTACATTTCAGGCATTTACTTTTTAAATTACACTGTACATTTTTACATAGGAAGATAAAGTTATCTGCCCAGAATCACACAGTGCACTGTCAAAAGCTAAATCAAAGATTAGAACCAAAAGCTCCAATTGCTATAGTCAACACCTATTCAAGTACACAATACATCTGTGTTTTATTGGAAAATTTGTGAATTATTTTAGAAGGGTTAATTTACCAAACTATTTGTAGAAAAGACACTCACCTGCCCAGGATCTGAAAGTTGCCACAATGCCCATTTTACTAGCTAGGAAACGGGATTCTCTGTCTTCTCTGGGTAAAATAAACACAATAAGTAGTTGCACAGAGAATTAGTATTATGCTACTTGGCTGTTGCCACACACATTTAAACAATAGACTTTTTACTTTTAATTATACTTTATACAAATTCTACAGAATTTCACTAACTGGATGGTCGTATATTACTCCAAAGACGCACTTGCTTTAACAGATCATATATTTAAAAATAGGTCCATCTTAAAGGCATAAACCCATAAAAAATGCATTAAACTTTCAGCAACATCGCCGCCACCAGGGGCGTCCCTAGGATAATCATCGCCAAACTCCTCAATTACAATGACCAAGACACTGCACTCCGTCTGTTCAGAGAGCATCTCACTGTATCCGGCCCTTACGCCTTTAGTACAAGAAGCTCGCCGCAAATACAATGACATGAAACTTACTTTTCCGAAAGCAAACATCAGATATGCAATGCTATACCCGGTAAAACTCTGTGTGCAGATTGGGAACAAATCGCAAATATTTGACACGCCGGACGCAGAGGCCAAGTTTTGGAACAACAACACGAGCAGATGGTGCAGTGACAGGAAAAAGATGGACGACCCAACACTGACAATTGGTGGCCTTTGAAATCAGTGAATGTGACATACCCTTGGACCTTTGCATACGCTACCAACCGAATGGCGTATTGACCGTCTTAGCTGCTCTAATAATGTCTGCAAGATTATCTGGGATAAGGCGGTTCTTGCCGTCTCAGCTCTTTATGCTCCAGACATAGTGACCATATTTTGGGAGCAGCAGCCGGTGCAGCGACAGGGAACTGTTAGATTGCTAGGTCCTGATGTTTGATGAAATTTGTACTCCGGCGGGGTACCACATCTTTGGAACAAAGCAAACATTGATAAACTGATGGTGCATTGGTCATCTTAAGTGTGTTAGTATAGTAAACTGTTTTATATGTTGTAAATCTAGGGTCACCATTTCACCTCTTCATTTCAGCAGCACAATCCTACCCTCAAGCCGTATAGCCGGACGGGGAGGACATATATCCCGCAGTGCCTATCCGGAAACTATATGGATCCGTTAGAGCGTTGCCACTCCCCTCAGGATGACTTCCTGTTCTTTTTCCTTTCCTTGTCTACCCCCACTCTCTCCCTATGTTCTCTGTTACCTATTTGGGATTCACCAGGTGCTGTGTATCTGAGTATCCGATGGAGGTGGGGGGCGGGGCTGAAATGGGGTTTTCGTTTCAATTTGTTAGTTTTTAGATGTTTAGTTTGTCTGGAGCACAGCATGTAACACAGAATGACTAGTAGCAGTCTAATCCTACCAGTTCACTCCAACAGATCACCGTTGGTTAAATGATTGCTAAGGAAATGAACACCACTGGCTTGCACCTTAACTGTTTATCTTGGAATGTAAGAGGGCTCTCATGCCCGAAAAAGAGTAGACAGGTATTGGCCTATTTAGCGAGATACTCAATTCAGGTCGCCTTCCTCCAAGAGACCACTACGCGCTGCTAACTACACATGGTTTTGCAACGACATGGGGGCAGAGTCAGTTCTTTTCTTGTTCTAGTACATATTCACGGGGGTATGTATCTTAGTTCACCGCTCTCTTCCATTCCAGACCATATAGGTGGTAACGGACCCAGAAGGCAGATTCCTATTAGTACAGGGCTCCCTTGGGGGAATGCCAGTGTTGCTAGCTAACATATACGCTCCAAATAATAACACATCTGATTTTTTCTCCACAATAGCTATACACATTGACCGACTAAACTCGTATATTAATGGGCGGGGACCTCACATTAGATCCTACCACTGATACTACTGGGCCTGGGCGCGTCACAAAACCAAAAGCGACAAAAGACCTTCTTACTCTACTGCTGGCAGCATTACTGCCTGACCCCTGGTGTATCAACCATCCTGGATCCCGATACTACTCCTTTTATTCTGCCCCGTATGGTACTTGGTCCCGAATCGACCATTGGTTCCTTACACCGCAGCTACTCCTCGAAGTACAGAAAGTTGAATATTTACCCCGCACCCTCTCTGATCATTACCCGGTGATGTCAGAGGTAATTTTCCCTTCGATCCCCAGGTAGCGCCCCTCATGGAGCTTTCCTACAAATGCGCTACTAGATTCAGTATTCCGCAGCAAAGTAGGGGACGCAATTACAGAATTCTTTAACATGAATGCTGGCACTGTAGACTCCCAGCTTGTGCTCTGGGAAGCCTTTAAGGCTTTTAGCTGGGGTGTGTGCATCTCGAAGCACGCTGCTGTTTTGAGCTCTATAGGTGGAGAGCTTCAAAAAGTAGAACAGAAACTAAGAGATATTGACATTGTCATGCAAGGCATCCAGTCATTGGCAACACTTCGGGACCGTTCCAACCTAATGACTGAATTCACCGATGCTGCTGCCTCGGAGGTCAAGTACTTGGGAAAGTACGCCAGGGCCCAGACGTAAGGGGAAGGGGAAAGACCCGGCAGGACACTTGCTCATCTCCTTCGACCACAGTAGCAATCGACATTTGTGACTCAACTAGACACGGACGCAGGTGACTCACTAATGAAGGGAGCTGACATTAGTACATCTTTTCTTGAGTATTATACCAATTTATACAAGACAAAATGCCCACCAACCGGGCAGCCCCTTAGTGAATATTTACAAGAGATTGCTATGGTCTGGCTTGAAGAGTGACAGCATGATTTCTTGGCCTCCCCGATCGATGAAGATGAGATTAAACATGCAATAAAAGACCTAACCAGCAGCCGTGCCCCGGGGTCTGACGGACTCTCAGGAGACTTTTATGAAGCGTATCAAAACAAACTTGCTCCCCGCCTCTTGGAGGTATATGATGAGGCGCTGCAGAGAGGATCACTCTCACCAACAATGCGTGAAGCTATTGTCACACTATTATGGAAACCAGACAAATCACCCCTCAAATGTCAGTCCTACAAGCCATTACCACTACTTAAACAAGACTATAAAATCCTCGCTAAAATACTTTCTACTCGGCTGGCATTGCTAGTCGACACCACACTATGCCCCCACCAGGCCGGTTTTATTCCAGGACCGTCTACCACATTGAATCTACGTGCAGTGTTCTCGGTGATAAATCAAAATGGAACCCACCTTGCTGGCTGCAGCAATGATGCTGGATGCCGAGAAGGCTTTTGACTCTTTGGAGTTGTCCTTTCTGTATGCTGCAATGCAAAAATTGGGTATCCCCCATTGCTTTTTTTTTTTTAAACCTTGTTCGACTACTATACTCTAATCCGGTGGCACGACTGAAAATAAATGGTCTGATTACGCCTCAGTTTGCTCTAACACGGGGCACCAGACAGGGGTGTCCACTTTCACCCCTGTTATTTATTATATCTATGGACTCGCGTGCCCAACACATTCAGGAAAGGCATTTGCACCGTGCATTGCAGCTACATACAGGCCCACTTATCGCATCATTTTACACTGATGATGTGATGCTGTTTGTGCGCAACCCTACTGACAACCTACCCTCTCTCCTGAGAGAGGAGGTCCGCTTTGGGGTACATTCGGGCTTGGTCATAAACTGGACCAAGTCTATTGACCCCTGCCACTAAGCCAGGAGACCTTGAGTTCGCCCTGCGTTGGTGCACTTACCCTCCTATGTACTTGGGTATCTACTTACATTGTGAAGACCCCCCCCCCCCCCCCCGAGGACATCCCTTTAAATTATGGGCCTGCTATCGGCCGCCTTGAGACAAATCAATAAATGGACAACATTTCCCCTTTCCATCACTGGTAGGGTTGCCGTTAGAAAAATGGTGGTGCTACCACGATTTCTATATCTTTTTTTAAATATTCCCCATCCTGCTCACAGTGACTTTTTTTATAAGCACACTCTGTTCACACCTGATATGACTAGTTTGGGCGGGTAAACAACCGCGAGTAAACTGGGTACATTAACTATGCCATTTGAAATGGGGGCTTCGGGGTCCCCGACTTCTACCTCTACTACCTGGTGGCCCAAGTTCACTTTACGTATTACTGATACCACCCAGATGCCCAACTGCAATATCTCAAGGCTGACGGATCGCAGATTTATCCCCAGCCTTATCGACAGTGCTGCCTCAAGGCCTTTCGAGATGCCCCACAGAAATCCAAACAGTACCCACGACCTGTTGGACATGGACTAAGTTGTGGAGGTATCTGCAATACAAGTCCCTTTACTCGCCACACTTACCGTTGGCAGATAACCTGTGGCACCCCCCTACCTTGGAAACTCTCACTATAAAAACACTACTCAAACATAGACTCCTCAAAGTGGGCGATTTGTTTAATGACTCTAGACCTTGTTTGACTGCCGACCTAGCTGCTCGCAGAGCCGCCACATACATGGATCATTTTTTGCTTCATAGAATCCGTGGCTCTTTATTGAAAATTTTGCCAGAAGCCACATCCGAACCAAATGACTTTCCCCCACTCACACTTGTCATAAATTCACCTAATACTCATCTAGTGTCACGCCTCTATCAGCAGTCGCTCTCGCTTCGTCCACCTGTGGGTACTAAAGTCCACTTATCCTGGGAACAGGATTTTAATATCACTATTACAGATGACGTATGGCGTTACTGTTGTACACAGACGTGTTACGTCTCCAATAACTACAGACACACACTATTACACTTCAAATATATTCATAGAGTGTACATAACCCCAAAACTGTTATCCATAATGAATCCAACTGTATCAAATCCATGTATGAGATGTGGTACTCCGGAATCAGATTTATCACACCTCGCATGGCATGTTCAACTGTCTACGCATTCTGGGAAGGTATCTTTCAACAGCTGTCCATTATGCTGGAACAAACTATACAACCCAGGCCGCTAATGGCCCTTTTGGGGTATGTCAAGCCACTCGAGAGAAGTATTAGAAGATTCTCTGCAATAGCTTTATTGATAGCTAAACGACAGGTGTCATTACATTGGGGTAGAGCGCAGGTACAATCGGTGCGGCATGGCTTCGAGACCTCACTTACTGTGATACAATGAGTGACACATATGCCAGACTCCTGCCTATCACTTCACGCCCCAGCAATATTTGGGAACCATTTAAGGCTTACTTACAGGCATACTCCTTAGACAATGACTGAGATGGGTGAACATAGGCAGTACGAGATCGTCAGTAACACCGTGGAATAGGCGCAAGATAAATGACTCGCATTAAGAGGGATGTACAATTATGTGTTATGGTAATGATATTATGACTGACTACTGGGATACTGCTCTACTGTAATTAATACTAGATTTTTTTTGTATTTTGGTTTTTGTACTCGATGGAAGAGAATGTTCACTATCTGATATGACAGCAGGTCCGGCATTTGCGGACTGCTTGCTTATAAATATATATGCTTGGTTGTATTATCTCTTAAAAAAGGCAATAAAAAAAGTTTATAAAAAAAACAAAAAACTTTCAGCAACATGACTTGTACTTCGTATAAAGCTCTGTGACTCCATCTTCCGGATTGTGAAATTCTGACACTGTTTTCACATTAACCCCCTAATATCTTTCAAGCTCTTCTGTCACACTCACAAGAAGGAAAATAGTCACAATATACAATTGAAGAATAATACAGCAATAAATTCCTGGACGCTCACTGCACACTTCTGACACAATCTTACCTTAAGTATGCTCAAAACACTGCAATTCAAAAGTGGAAAGGTACAGTGCAGTGTCTGAGTCCTGGCAATAGAATGTATTCCCCAAATGACAGTCCATTTCAATTTTAGGGACTTTACCTTCAGAAGAAAACACTGACAGTGCACTCCTTTTTCGTAGTAACGAAGAACCTTGAGGTAGTTCACTTACAAAGAGGTGCTTAAAATATATGCTTATTCATTCTTAGCAAGCAAAGACAAGGAGATGATGGACGGAGTGCTGAAACTTTTCAAACACTCACCCCTAGTCACAGATCTGGGTTTAATCCATCATCATTCTTTAGCTCACTTTGCCACCCCAGTTCAGACACAGCTATATGCAAATCAGTCTTGACCCTGTACCTCATGGGAACAGTCTAGGCGGACTGCCAAGTCATGTCGGAACTGGGGTGATGGAGTGAGCTAAAGAATGATGATGAATTATACCCAGATGAGTTGACTGGGGGTGAGTGTTTGATTTGCTCAAATGCTCTGTCCATCATACCCTTTGGTATCACTTTGTTCGCCCTAAGTTGTCAGTGTATTCCCAGACGTGGGTCCCTTGCTCACTTTGCCACTGGATTCAAGATAGCCTGGCTGATGAGGGTTATGAACCCGAAACCAGTCCCAGGATGCTTGTTTCCGGTCCAGGGAAGACATGGCTTGGCAGTTCGGGCTGGACTGTTCCCATGAGGCACAGGGTCAGACTGATTTGCATATGGCCATGTCTGAACTGGGGTGGTGGAGTGAGCTAAAGAATGATGATGGATTAAACCCAGATAAGTTGACTGGGGGTGAGTGTTTGATTTGCTCAAACGCTCCGTCCATCATCCCCTTTGGTATCAATTTATTCATTCTTACCAGCACAATCAAACAGTATAAACTACGCTTTAGTAATACACAGTATAAACTACATTTTAGTATTATGCTAGCAGCTTAGACATTAATAAGCAACAAAACTAACACCAACCACAATGTGCATAAAATGGTATGCATAGACACACACTAAACTCCATTTTGGAGCATGAAATCCATTAGAAGGGTGTAGAGAACTGGGGGGAGTTTGCATACCCCAACCTTTTCGCTCTGTACCTGGTATTTGATGCAACTCTCACTGAAGTGAATTGGATTCCTGATAACCAGGTCCCCAATACCAGTGTTTTTTCACTAAAACTGTACACCTGTTACCCCAACTGGCAAAACAATAAGCACCCTCAGTTAGTCCCTGATAAATGCGTCCTCTCATAACGAGGGCCTGAGGTACTAAAGAGGGACTCTAAGGGTAGCAGCACATATTGTGCCACCCTAAGGGACCCCTTACCAAGCAGATACAAGAGTGCAATTGCAGGTCGAGTGTCTTGGTGCAGACAAAAGTTAAAACACGACATGTCACACATACCTGTGTTTCATGTCTTCTAACACTGCATGTAATACTTGTAACTCACCCCTACAGCAGGCCTGACATCCCTAAGCAGGGTGCTGAATATTACATGTGAGGGCAAGTCTGCATGAGCAGATATGCCCCAGTGTTGGTCAGTCGTATCAGTGCCAGTACATGTGACCAGGGAAGCAATCTTAAGACATGTGTTGTTCCCCAGCTACATGATGCCGTTATTGAAAATAGGGATGTCTGGAATCAAACATCTCGTATTGGTAAACCCACACTGAGTCGAGTGATGGACTTACCGATACATGCACCCAAAGGGCATGTTAGAGGTGCTCCCTCCCAGTCTCGGGTGTACTTGCTGACTGATTTCTGCCAGCCTGCCACCCAAGTCACTGTTCTGACCTACTAGGGTGTGAGCCTCTGCTCTCGGGATACCCAGAACAAAAGCCTGTTCAAGAAGAGTGTAAGACCCCCTGCCACAGGATGACCTGCTGATTAGCCACATTGCGCCAACAAGCTTCAATGAGCTGCCTCCTTTGGAATGCAAATCTGGCTCCCCTCACAGGAGAAGCCGCCACCTTTGTCAAGGACCCCCTTAGCACCTGTACAGGCGGGAAAATTAGCTAGTCAGGTAGGCATGCCACCTCCAGTCTACTACCAACCCTAAGATGGGCTACTGGGAGGTGGATACTATTTTTCATAAGAAACCATCTTTGTGATGGCATACTTAGGAATTCTCGGGACAGGTTTATGCCCACTTCCCAGAGGACGTGGTCATATAGGGGGCATAGTGACCCCAAGGGTCAATAGCCCATTGGCTACTACCCTACACTCCCCCAGCAAACCTATTTTTAGCATTTAGGGGAGCCCCTGGCACCAGAGAAGCAGATCCTGATGACCTAAGTAGAGAGGACACTGAAGATCCGCAAAAGACGAGAAGAGAGAAGAAGCAGCAGATCTGCTACTAACCCTGCCGGCCTTTCTGTATCCCCCATTGAAAATGCACCTAAGTCGACTCGTCATGCAGCTGTGACTCCAGAAACTTGGGAGGATTGCTTGCCTTTGAAAAAGACTCAGGACCTCTCATGAAAAGCGGACCTGTTCTAAAGAATATCCAAAAGAGAAGACTGACGCCTTCGGAACCGCCAAAACCCGACACCCGGAGCCACCTCTGCACCCGTCGTCTACGGCCTGAGTTGAAGTGGGCCACTTGGACCAAAGAGGTTCCCCAGCCCTCCACAGCTCGAGGCCATTGTGGTTTCACACCTCCTGGACTTCCCAACGTCGTCTACAGCCTCTGCACGCAGGGTCCCTCAATCACAACTGCTCTGGTAAGGGAAAGCCCAACGCCTTAGGATACCCCTGTACCTGTCGCCCCAAGGCCTTGGAGAAGAGGTACAATGGTGTTCCCCCGTCCAAAAGTATCGCAAGGCCTGAGCCCACTTGCTTTCTCAGCCCGACTGGCTTCCTAGCCAGAGCCTACAGCTTCTTTTTACAGCGACCGAACCACACTGAAATGCATTGGGCTCCTGATGCGGATTTGCACCATGTACCGGCCGCCCTTGTGCCGCTGGTGGTGTACTGCTCAGGGCTCGACAAATTCACTCTACCGCTCGCATTCGCGAGTTAGATTAATTCAGGACGAGCTATTTTTAGGTCCTACTCGCCCTTACTGGCGAGTAGGAATACAAACTGACACTTGACCTCTGCCTCTGAAAACAGGGGAAATGTGACAAGATAGCAAGATTTAAAGGCATCTTTATTGCTCACAAAGTAAATGAGCAATAAAAACGCTTTTAAATCTTGTTAACATGTCACATTTGCTCAGCTTTCAGATTAGAGGTCAAGTGCATTTCAGTTGGGTCGAAGAGATTTTGTAGGTTACCTGTAAGTCGATGTAATGTACCTCTTCCTCCTTCCACGATAACAGGGAGCAGAACAAAAAAATTGCACCAAGTGTCAACTTTTTGAACTGAAAATAATTTATATTTAAAAAGGTACTTACCTGAACGATTTTTCTCCGATGCCAAATCATATATAAAAGTACTTGGTATTTTTATAAATTGGTGTGGATCTTCTTCTTGAGTTGTGTGTGTCATTTATTAACCATTGTGTGTATTTTGCTAATGTCTTTCACTCCTCTGTGTTAAGCATAAGGCTGCTCGACCACATTACCCAGGCACTGGGACGTATTGTGCCATCCACTACATTTGCAGTGCAAACATGGCTTCTTGCCTACCACATTAGCCTCAGTGTAGCAGTGCAAAAAATAAACCCTTTCGACATATAAAAAGCTCCTTTTTAAATAAGAATAAGCCAAACCTAGGCAGGTCTTGTAGCCCACAAGGCAGGGTGCATGGCATTTAAAAGTGCAACATTGTAGGAAGCTGTCTCTTTAGATAGAAGACCAAAACAAAATACACTGTGTACGAGGTCCAGGAAAACCTTATTGGTTTACAGAGGCAACATTTATACCACTAAATGCACTCCAATGTGGTAGGGTGGGCGAGCGGTTAAGGCTCATCAGAGGGTAGAGCTAAGCATTTGTTACACTCACACAGGAAACAAATGAGACGCACACAAAAATAAATCTGAGACCAATTTAGAAAAAAAAGTCGTATTTAAAAAACAATAGGATACCAAAAACTTAGTTATTAGGGAAGTACTTTTTAAAATATTGATTTTCACAGGTGTAAACAGTTCACTCAAATGCACCTTTACGCAGTAATACTTAACTATGGGAGAAAAGGCGTATGTTGCATACAATTATTTACGGTGGGGTTCAGGGTGTCTTCTTCGGGACTTAGAGTCATAGTGGGCCAAGGTCCAAAGTACTACCAGCACTTACTTTTTACCTGCCCTGGGGCATCTGGGTGCAGAGGTGCTGGTGGAATTGGTAGCTTGCCACGCTACGCTGGTGGAAAGAAGGGGGCGCCATCTAGAAACAGGCAGCAGAAGGGGACTTGCAGACAAGTACAGGATCCCCCAACAGAGGGGGGTCAAAAGGGTCCTGGGAACAAAGGGGCACAGCTGCTTCATCAGTATCTGGGCTAGGGTGCTGGTATGCAGAGAGGAAAGGTCGGCTGGTCTATGTGCATCCTAGGGCCTTGCGGTTGTCAGTCTAGTCGGTTGAGGGGGCAAAATCAGGACAGCTGGCGTCCCGACGTCCCTCAACGGCTGCTCAGTCTTGGTGGTGCTAGAGTCCCGACTGACTTAAACAGGCCTTGGTTGCTGCAAAAGGTATGGTACCCCTGGTATTGGTCCTGTGCAGCCCTGGAGTCCTCCCACTAGGTGGGGGGACCTATCTGACCTTCAGGAGCACAGGTACCTCTTCCTGGGGAACTGCAGCATCGGGTTGGCCGAGGAGCACCAACTCGTGAACCGGATGCTTCTTCTGTGCCTCCAAACTACAGGGGAGTAGCTCCTCTACTCAAATGGAGATTGCTTGCAATTTGTGAAGGGTTGGCAGTCTACCTGGGTCCTTGGTAGCAGTTCGCCTGCAGGACGAGTAACTTGGTCACAATTGTCGAGACTGGTGCAAGCAGGCAGGGTTTGGAGCCAAAAATCCCACAGCAGTCTTCAGTTCTTGTTGCCTTGCAGTTCTTCTTTGTCTTTTTCTTCTGAATCTGTTGAATCTAGGTTCCTGTCATCAGGGGTGCCTACTAAATACTCTATTTACGGGTGTTAAGGGGAGTGACCAGTAGTAGCCGATAGGCTACTTATCTTTAGGGTGATCACATCCCCTAAATTAACACTTCCTGTGGGAAGTGGGCATAACCATGACCTGCAGAGCCTCATTCCCCCAAAACCAAGATGGTGGAATTCTAAGTGTTATGTTGACATCAGGTAGCCCACCTTAGGGGTGAAACTAGCCGGATGGGGAACACGCCTACTGAGTAGCTAATTTTCCTACCTGTTCTGGTGCCAAATGGGCAGAAGGCAGCGGGTGTCATTTCCCCTTTCTGGGGAAGCCTTGGGTCGCATATCAAAGGCGGCAGAGGGCTTTGAAGCCTCCTGAATTGATATGCTGATCACTTAAACATCTTGCTTGGAGAAGGTGACATCTCCAGCCTTCAGAAAGCACAGGCTTTCACCTGCAGTGGGTCTGAAACCGGTCTGTGGTTGCACGCTGGTCTACACCAGTCAGCAAGTATACTAGTAATCAGTAGGTTTTCCAAGGGGCACCTCTAAGTTGCCCTCTGGGTGCATGTATTAATAATACATCACTAGAATCAGTGTGGGTTTGTTAATACGAGTTTTTGATATCAAACATCTCTAGTTTCAGTGAAGCCATCATGTACCTGGACAACTCTTAATTACCAATGTCCAGCACGTACTTAAAATGGAATTCCTGTTCAATTGCAATATCTAAGGTTAGGCTTAGACATCGCAGGGGCATATCTGCTCCTGCAGATATTTCAACTCATGTAGATAGCACACCATGCCTTAGGGCTGTAAGGCCTGCTGTAGGGATGACATACCTATACTGCATACAGTGTCTGCAGGCATGGCAAAAAGGTGGTGGGCCATGTTGTGTCTTCACTTTTCTATGCACCAAACCAACCAGTGTGCAATGGCAGTATGCAGGAGTGTGCTGAGGGTCCCGTAGGATGGCACAATACATGCTGCAGCCTTTAGGGATCCTCTTTAGCCTCCTTACCCTAGGTACCAGGGGAAATCATATACTAGCGACTTACAAGGGGAGCTAAAGGTATTGCCAATTGGGGGGACAATTGTACACTTTTAGGGAAAGTGATCAGCCACAGATGACCTTGACCTGAATAGCAGGAACCCATTGCACTTCAGCCATAACTGCATCAAATACCAGGCAAAAAGTGGGGGTCATCATGTAAAAATAAAAAGGGGGGGGGGGGGGGGGATTTCCAACAGATATGTAAAAATGTAACGTTAACATGAACTTACAGGAACTATGCTTCGCAGGAGCAAATAGGCTGACTTTAATTTTCAGGGATGACTCCTCAGAGTTCCCAAGAATATGAAGGGTGGCCGGGGGGGGGGGGGGGGGGGGGGTGAGGGGGGACTGTGGGCATCCATTTTGACACTACAGTTTCAAATCCTGCAGGAGTTTAAGGTCCTTCTTGAAAGGTCTGCTGGGTCCATATATCAACCTTGGAGTGAGAACAGGATGCAAAGACAAATCTTGCGGATCCACGGACTGGTTGCGGAAGGACACTGGTTTTGTCCTGTCACACTGTTTCTGGGGTTGTAGTGGGTACAGTTGCTGCCTCGAAGCAGATTTTAGTGTTAGATGTTGGAGGACACTGGGATTACCATAATCTCAGAGCCCACGTTTAAAAATGGCCAAAGTCAGTAGGGTGGACCCCGGGAACGTTTAACCCATAGGTTATAAGCGTGGCACCCACTTCAGAACACTTTCTGGACCTGCAATAGATCAAGAGTACTGGACCTGCTTTCTGTGACCAAAGATAATCCCCAAAGGACAGTTCCTGCTCCCTTTAGTACCCAGGACAAAGAAGTGGACTCTGAAGGTCATAAGGCTGACCTCATGTTCAAGCTACAGGGACACAACAAGTTACAAAAGGCCTTTTCCTGGAAACATCCAGCTGACCAGTAGAACCTGAACTGAACCCTGCTATTGGCCTTTGCTGGACACCCTGTCAGTCAGTGTATTCTGGCCCTGTTTCTTTTCACTATATATTAATGGCCTGGAATCAGCTTTATTAGAGACGTACCGAGCACGGGCGGTCATGGTCTGCCTGTTCTATATGCGGACAAACTTGTTTTAATTGTATGCATGGTTACGTTTTTGTTACTTTTATGAACGCCTTGACTTAACCACCAATTATTTTAAGTCTTGTGTGATGGTGCCTGGTCCCAGAAACACCAGTTCTAAAGGTTTAGTGATAAAGGGTCACTCTAATAGCAGGGTTGAGCATTTCTCATATCTAGGGATCCTACTGAATTCCCACTTCACCTGTCAACCCTTGCTTGAAAATCAATCCTAATATTTACAAGAGCCATTAATAGCATTAGCGTCTTCTCAAGGTGTTTAGGCCACACACATATAGAGACTACGCTTAAAGTATACATATGCAGAGATATAAGTGTATCTCTGCAGTTTGCTTTGAGTGCTATATCTCGGGTTTTGTATCAGCCCCCAGTTACAGGTTATCAAGAATTCTTTCCGGAAAGTCCTCCTAAATTGTCCCCCAGGGCACACCTAGTGAGATTGTCCACGAAGAAACAGAGCTGGAGTATATATATGATCTTATCAGGTCATGACCACTACTTTTATGGTTGTCCATTTGGTTAAAGGAGGAACGGAATCTTAACAGATCTATAGTACAAGATTGTTAGAACCTGGATCATATGTCTCGTATTCCATGGTTATCATTAAGTAAACGAACACATACCCTTATTGGGCCGCCCAAAATGTTTTGTAGAACCTTAGCACTTTCCTTGGATAAAGCAGGTGTTTCTCTCCAGAGTGGCACTGGAGCGAGAGGCATCGACCCTGTGCAAGTACTCCATTGGCCATTTTATTTTGGTCACAACAGTCCCTGGAATGGAACCGTATTTAAATTTGGGGAATACGAACTATCGCAGACTACTAACCTATTTTAGGTTAAATCTCTTTATCAGCTGGGCTTTGTCAAAAGTTTCTGAATTACAGGTATGTTCCACTGAAAACATTTCCACCCTGACACTTTTCATATTTCTTTTTCCTACCCAGGATTTAGCAGCTTATGCATTCAGCATATCCTCCTGCTATTCCTTCCCCTGAATTTTTGTCAAGTGAGACCAGCATTTATATTTCATCAACTGTTACTACTACTACATGTTTTTTTAAGTCTTGCTTCGTATCTGGGATTCTGCACTGTCGATGAGCTCTCGCTTAGTGTCTAACTGACTGTATCCGCGATCATATAAGCCCTGCTCTTAACTTGGATTTCGTATGAGAAATGTACAATGTGTTATATAGTGCGTGTTTAATTTTCATATCCTAGTACAATTAACCTGTTCTATTTTATCTCCTGTGGCTTTTATACAAAGTGATTAACTCATTTTTATGCCTGTAATTTTTTTTTATTGTGTATGCTTTTGTTTGTGATTTTATGAGGAAAAAAAACGAATAAGGTTAATAATACTACTCATGTGGAGGACGAGGACTGGGACTTAAAGGACTAAGTCAAAAGGTAAATTCTTTGACCAGGATGAACCTAGTTGGTGCTCCATCATGGTCATCATCAAACAGCACCTAGGTACCAGTCTGTTTGACATTTCTATTGCTTTGCATTTTAACTTTATTACTGTTTTGGTACTGCATAAATATTGTACACATTGCCCTATGTTAAGACTGTCTGCTCTGTGCCAGATCTATCAGGGGTTTGAGCACAGGTTAATTTAGAGACTGAGAGTTCACACTGATAAGGATTGTGATAATTCTACAAAGTGGGTAGTCACCTACCCGAAATATTAATACAATTTTTACATGAATGTACAACGAGTTATCCACCTCTTTTCCTAGTTTATTTTAGTCTTATTTTAATTATGTTACTGCTTTTTCAAAAACGACTTCAAACCCTTCCTTATTTCCTCGTACAAGCGTTCTAATCAACAGAGGCAAATCCTGAAATAGTACACTTTCATCTACAGCCACCACCTAATTTCCATCCACACCATCAATTCATTTAGAAACATAAAACATTTAAAGAGAACCAGTAAAGGATAGAACTTACTTCAACTGTCCTTCTGCAGTGTCTGGGTTGTGTCTATAGTGAAAATCAGTATATGGTGCTAAGATTTGCTAGGAGAGAAAGAAAACGCTGTCAGTGCTCTCATTGCATCACCCCACTACTATTGTCTTACTGCTCAAGCAATAAATTTGTATTTACATTTTGTTATACTGACCCATGGATTCTGAAGATATTCATTGTTGCACAATTGGATGAACTATCAAGGAAAATGTCCCTTTTGGGCAAATTAAGGTTCTATTTTTCAATAGCTTTTACAATATGTTGACAGATAATCGGTGTACAAGTTCAGTTTTGCCTATCTGTAGTGTTAGACTTAGTCCAATCAACACATTGTGAAGCTTCTTCTCAATTCGCAAGCTTAAGAAGTTAATGACCTCTGATACATGTAGCGCATAGAGGTATGCAAATGAAATAAGCAATTTTTGACTCTAAAGGTGTACATAACTTCATATTTGTGCAGGCCAGAAGACAATCACATGCACATCCCAGCAAGGTTTCAGTGTGTTAATTTTGACTATATTCATTGGAATTCTACAAACATCCATAAAATGATCATAAGGGCACAGGCTCTATCATGGATAGTTTTGCCATGTGAAGGAGATATATATGCACATATAGAAACCCACAAATACAGTGCATCTTTTTAACTGGGTGTAGCAATGACATTACATCAGATACAGAAGGCTTGTAAAAATACAGATATTTACCTTCAGTAATGCTCTTTCTAGTGGATACTCTGCCCGCAAACGCCACCATATCTGAATTTACCTAGGCACCAGACTAAATATGGAAAATCGTCCATAGCTCCTATGTGCTAGTAGGTGGAACCAATGGCATACACCGCGACTAAGCCCTGCCCCTGAAAAGACAAGACCAGTTTACATGTGCCACACCTGTTCTTTGTTCCATGCCCTCGAACACGTTAACAAGACTGACAAAAAGGGAAGTGAAACAGACAGTGAGCAAAATCTAACTCGGGGTCTTAATAATTTTACAAACTTCACTCCATAGAATAGAGAGGTGAGAGACCTGCAGGAAGATAGAGTGTCCAACAGAAAAAGTATCACAGCAGATAAGTAATTTATTCTTCTGATGGATATTTCTACCTGCAGATTCTGAACATTTTGAACAAGAAGCCTGTGCCTCTTCCTTTGGTGGAACCTTGACAAACAAGTTGTCCAAGTACACTTGGTGACTATTGTCTGAGGAAGGCAGCAACAGCGATAGGCACTTGGCGGTAAATTTCCAAGGCACTGACCTGGGGCCAAATAGTAGAGCAGTGAAATGGTAGTGCTGCCCTGCCACTTTAAAACAGAGGGCTTTTCTGTGCTTTTAGTGTATTGAGCTGTGGAAATATGCATCCTGAAGAATCATGGACCTTAGATAATCGTTTTCCTGGATTATCAGGAGGGCTTCCTGGAGCATTATCATGCAAAAGGTTAATTTCTTCAAAAACTTTCTCAGCTCCCTGAGATCAAGGATGGGTCTCTATTGTCCTGCTGTCCTCCTGGTCAGAAAGAATGTGGAATAAATACTCAGAATTCTCAGAGCTGTTGGGACTCTATCGCTCATTTGAGAAGGAGTAGAATTTATCTGCTGAGATGGAGATGTTAGAGGGAGAGGGAGAGGGAGAGTTGCCAAAAGTCAAGCTAGTTTTAGTTGTCTTGGAAGCATAGTTGAGAGGCGCTCCTTTTGCATCCAGAAGATCTGCCATAGCACTGTCTCTGTTTTTTATTGGGTTTATAATCCTGGTCATATCCAGGTTGCGTAGGAGGGGAATATGGACTGCCTTGATCTCCGTACAAACTGGAACCTCCTTTGAAGATTTGGGATCTTCATGAGCCACAAAATGTTGAGAAGACAGGTGACTGCCACTGAAGGACCACAGTATCCGTAACAGTTTAAATATTCTGCAAAGTGTCATCAACTTGTTTCCCAAACAAAGTTATTCCACCATACAGCATATCCACTATCTTTTTCTGGACAGAAAGATGTAGACTGCAGCCATCCAGATCTTCTCAGTACAGCTGCTCCTGCAAGCTGTGGAAAACGTGTATTTGAAACATCCACCGCAGCATCAATGACAGCCACTGAAGTTGATGCTTCTTCTTTGACTACAGCTCTAGCGATCTATCTCCCCCTCTCGCATCATCCTGGAATTAAGTCAATCAATGGTGAAATGCAATATCACATTTGGCTATCACAATCGCCTAAAAATCACAAAGGAGTGGGTCACCTTGATTTATGTTGCCATAATGGAACCAACTCTACACCCTAAACTATCAATGTATCTACCATCTCTATCAGGAGGTGCTGACAAGCATGACCGGGTTCTTAGATCTGCGCTGTGCCATGGAAATGGTAAAAGAGTCTGCTTTGGGACAGCCTATAATGGCAGGTATGGGCTGTGTCTGGGGCCCTTTATTTCTTCTCCAAATGAGGTATCACCGCTGTGCTTTAGCTGGCATTTTTATCCATTTTAGGCCTTCCTACCCGACAAAATCCAGCATAGGTATTGACCTCTACTTCAACATGGTTGTTACTACAAGGCCAAAACAACAGTTGATGGATAGAATGTAGAACAATGTCATACATTCACCCCAGTACAGAGATCTGGGCCTAAATCCATCGTTTTTTTGCTCACCATGCCGTTCCAGTTTGAACCCAGCCATATGCAAATCAGTCTTGACCCTGTGCCTCATGGGAACAGTCCAGCCCGAACTGCCATGCCAGGTCCTCCCTGGACTGGAACCAAGCATCCTAGGACCGGTTTCGGGGTTTCACCCCTCTTCAGCCAGGATAGCTTGATTCCAGTGACATGGAGAGCAAGGGACCCATGTCTAAACTGGGGTGGCGTGGTGAGCAAAATAACGATGGATTAAACCCAGATCTGTGACTGGGGGTGAATGTTTTGCCAATGTGCAGCATTCCGTCCATGATCTTGTGTGTTTTGCTGTTACTACAAGGCCTACAGGAAACATTGTTTTTCTACCGACTGCATCAAGAGATTACATTTTTTTTAGCTACTCTTCCCATTAAAGCATGGAAATGGTCATCTGGAGGTGAACCTTGCAAGAAATGCAATTTGTCACCCCACTCCTCAATGCCCCTGTCATCTGGGTGTTCACTCTCTTTCTCCAAAACAGAATTGTGCCACCCTAAGGGACTACTCACCAAGCACATACAAGACTGCCATTGCAGGCTTCCTGTTTTGGTGCAGACAAAAGAGATAACACGACATGTCACATGTCCCTGTGTGCCATGTCCTTAACACCGCATGTAATAACACACTAACACCCCGTCAGCAGGCATGACAGTCCTAAGGCATGGTGCTTAATATTACATGTGAGGGCATACCTGCATGGGCAGACATGCCCCTGTGCCGGTCAGTCAATTACTGCTGGTACAAGTTACCAGGAAAGCCATTTTAAACCATCTACTGGGCACTGGTAAAAAATAGTTTCCCAGCTACATGATGGCTTCACTGAAAATAGGGATGTGTGGTACCAAACATCTCGTCTAGGTAAACCCACACTGATACCAGTGTTGGAATTACCAATACATGCACTTAGAGGGCATCTTAGAGGTGCCCCTGAAAATCTATCAGCCTCTGGTGTACTTACCGCCTGGATTATGACAGTCTGCCACTCAAGAAATTGTTCTGACCTCCTAGAGTGAGAGCATTTGCTCTCAGGAGACCCAGAACAAAAGCCTGTCTGGGAAGACGGTGTATCACCCCTCCCACAGGATGACCTGCTGATTAGCCTCCTTGGGCTGGCGAACTTCAAAGGAGCCGCCGCTTTTGGAATGCAAATCTGTCCCCCCTCACAGGAGAGGAAGCCACCCCCTGTCCAGTGCCCATAGGGCACCTGGACAGGCAGGAAAATTATCTAGTCACGTAGACATGCCACCCACAGGCTAGTACCATGCCCTGATGGCATACCTAGGAATTATGGGAAAGGTTATACCCACTTCTGACAGGTCATATAGGGGGCGTAGAAACCCCAAGGGTCAGTTGTCTATCCTACATTCCCCTAACGCCCCTAAATTCAGTATTTAGGGGAGCCGCTGGCACTAGAGAGGCAGATCCTGACAACCTAAGAAGAGAGATTACAGAAGAGCTGCAAATGCAGAGAAGACTGAAGAGAGCACCGATGAGAAAATGGCGTTCCGTGGCAGTACCCCGCCCCTCCCTCCCCCACACTCACACTTTTTGCCTGGCTTTTGATGCAACTTTGACTGTAGATTACTGGATCCCTGCTGCCCAGGTTTCTCAGTACCAGTGTTCTTCCCTAAAAACATGTCCACAATGGGCACTTCTGCCACCCTGTAAGTCGTTAGTAAGTGGTACCCTAGGTCCACCTAGGGCCTGGAGGCCAAAGAAGGTCCTCTGGCACCCCCTGACTAGGACCATTCCATGGCCCCTGGTGCTGGCATACAACTGTCATGTGAAAAAATGTCAACATGGCACCCTCTAGCAGGCCTCACAGCAGGGTGCACGATAGTACAGGTGAGGGCATATCTGCTTGATCAGATATCCCCCTACAATATTTGGCCGCATTTCTTAATTTCTTAAAGCCATATAGAGTACATGGGCTGGGAACTCGACAACTCAAGTTCCACAGCACCATGATGGCTCTATTGAAGGGGTGTTTGGTACCAAACGACTCCTTTCAATAAATCCACAGAGATGGCAGTGTGGGATTTATTGTATCACATACGCAGAGAGCAACTCAGAGGTGCCCCCTAAATCCCCACCAACCCTGGTGAGGTCTCTAACCAGCTGTAGGGAGTCAGCTACCCCCAGATATGTTTCTGGAACCCTAGTCAGAGAGCCCCTGTTCTCTGGGACCAGAAATAAGGCACATTCTGGGCAGAGGTGTAATGCCCCCTCCCCCAGAATTGGCCACTACTCGAGACTGGGCGCTTCAAAGGCATGCCGCCTTTGTAATGTGCCTCCCAGCCTCTGCTGCTAGCAGCAGATAACAGCCCCTGGTTTACACCACCACTTGGAGCAAGAAAACTGGCGGGAAAAATCCAAAAGAATAGGTGTGCCCACCTCTGCCAACCCCACCCCTAAGGTGGGGGAGGCGAGGTGAAGCACAACTTTCAGTCCCTGCGATCTTGAAGATGTGGAGATGTGGAGATGCCTCCGATCAGGGCTAGGTCTATGTCCGCTCTGGGGTGCCATAATGGAGGGTATAGTCATCCCAGGTAAGGTGCCCATTGGCCCTACCTGCTACTGCCCTAAAACGCGTCATAAATTTAGTATTTAGGTGGCTCCCTCAGACCTGGAACTCAGATCTGCGCGACCCAACATTAAAGAAGACACCCAGCAGCAAAAGCCAGAAAACAACAACTGTCTTGGCCCAAGTGTTGGAAGTTGGGTTTGTGTTGTAGTACCACCCCCCACTACTTTTTGACAGATTTCTGATGCACTTTGACCTGATGTGCCCTTGGTCCCCTACAATCAGATTCCCAGGGCCTGTGTTCTTTCCCAACACTATACCTTTGTACCCCCAATTGGCGCCTCTCTGGCCACATGTAAGTTCCTTGTAAAAGGTACCATGGGTAGCAAGGACATTGTGACCAGGGACATATTGTGGCACCCTTAGAGGTCCTGTACCTTAAACACACACTGCAATTGCAGGATGCATGTTTTGGTGCAGAGAAAAGTGAAGAGTTCACACGGCACACATTCCTGTGTGCCATGCCTGCATCCCACTGCCTATGGAACAAGTTACTTACCTTCGGTAACGCTTTTTCTGGTGGATACAGTATCTGCCTGTGGATTCCTCACCTTGTGAATATCCCCTGCTCCAGCATCATTCGGAAACTTTAGTAGCACTCCATGCCGACGAGGACAACATCACAGAAGCACCGCTCCGCACGCGGCTCCGCTGACGTCACTGGATCCATAAGAGGATCTCGTCGGCGTGATGACGTCAGTTCCGCCCTTTTTTCCGTGCCTTCGAGGCACACGGACGGACCGACAACACCATATATATATACAGTATACACAGTACATAACATACGAACCAACACACAGTGTGAAGACAATGCAGTAAAGCAAAAGAAATAACACATTTCCTTTGACAGCAATAGATACATTTTGTCACATCATCACTATTGTAGGTATACAAGGGTGGACAACGGGGAGGCAGCTGGGTCAGTGAGGAATCCACAGGCAGATACTGTATCCACCAGAAACAGCGTTACCGAAGGTAAGTAACTTGTTCTTCTGATGGATACATCTGCCAGTGGATTCCTCACCTTGTGAAAAGATTCCCACAGCAGTCCCACTCCCGGAGGAGGGTGTCCAACCTTCTATACCAAAAAGTCCTGAAGGACGGAACAAGCAAAGTGACCTTCCCTCCTCACCTCGGAATCTAAGCAGTAATGCTTCGCAAAAGTGTGGAGGGAGGCCCATGTTGCGTCCTACAAATGTCCTCCACAGGAACACCTCTAGATAAGGCAGATGTAGAAGACTTTGCCCTGGTAGAATGAGCCCTTATACCCTCTGGAGGTTCCTTACCAAAGAGTAGCATATCTTGATGCACAAGATAATCCATCTGGAAAGGGTGCGCTTGTGCACCACTCTGCCTTTCCTGCAGCCAACGAAGCCCACGATGAGATGGTCATCCACTCGAAAGTCTTGGAAGGGTGAGGGGGAGGATAGAAGGTAGGAAGGGTAATGGACTGCCCCAAATGGAAAGGAGTTACCACTTTAGTACGAAATGCAGTACCATTCTATCAGCATGAATGGTCAAGAACAGGGGTTTCGAACTAAGAGCTTGAAGCTCACTTACCCTCCTTGCCGAGGTAATGGCAATGAGAAAAACTGTTTTGAAAGACAATAGCATTAAGGGACACTTGTGCAAGGGCTCAAAAGGAGAACCCATCAAGTCAGTTAAGACAAGATTTAAGTCCCATTGAGGCACAATAAATGGAGTGGGCGGAAATTTGTTGGCCAGGCCCTTAATAAACCGTAATACAATGGGTGATTTAAACAAGGACGGCTGATCCGGCAAACAAAGGAATGCCGACAAAGCCGATAAATAACCCTTCACAGTATCTGCTGCAAAACCTTGCTGAGCAAGAGAGAGAGAGCAAACTGAAGGATGTTGGCTAAACGAGCCCTCAAAGGGTCAACTGATTTCTCTCTGCACCAAATGACACATTTAGACCACCTATAGGAATAGATAGACTTGGTGGAATAACGCCTGTCAGACAAAATTACGTCTACCACGTCAGGCGGGAGAGAAAAAGAATTCAGGTTGCCCCGTTCAATCTCCAGGCATGAAGGTGTCGGCTCTGGAGGTGTGGGTGTAGAACCTGCCCCTCCGACTGTGAGAGGAGGTCTGCCCTGAGAGGGAGACGGAGCGGAGAGCACAAGGAGAGGTGGCGAAGATCTGTGTACCACACCCTTCTTGGCCAGTCCGGGGCGATCAATATGACTTGGGCCCGGTCTTGGCGAATCTTCCTCAGAACCCGAGGAATCAAGGGTATGGGAGGAAACGCGTAAAGGAGATGTGAGTCCCATCTTAACTGAAACGCGTCCCCCAACGCTCCCTGCATCGGATACTTGAGACTGCAGAATGACGGGCAGTGAGCGTTCGTGAGTGGCAAACAGGTCCACCCGAGGAGTTCCCCACATCCGAAAAACGTGACAAACAACCTCCGGATGGAGCCTCCACTCGTGGTCGGCAGAGAACTGTCGACTGAGACTGTCTGCACGCACGTTCAGAACTCTGGCCAGATGATTTGCCATCAGACAAATCTGATGATCCTGAACCCAGGACCAGAGACGCAGAGCCGCTCTGCAGAGACAATGCGACCCCACTCCTCCCTCCTTGTTGACATACCACATCGCGGTAGTGTTGTCCGTCAGGACCTGAACCAACAGACCGGGTAGGGGAGGAAAGGGGAGGAAGGCCTGGAGTGCTAAACGTATCGCCCGCAACTCCAAAAGGTTGATGTGAAGCAACCTTTCCTCTGGAGACCAAAGATTTCCAGATCCCCTAGATGCGCACCCCACCCTAAAGTGGATGCATCCGTTATCACTGTGGCCACCGATGGAGGTAGATGGAAGGGCTTTCCTTGAGACAGATTGCCCTACATGCTCCACCAAGACAGATCCGCTGCAGCTTCTCTGGAGATCCTCACAGATTCCCTGAGATCTCCGATGTGCTGATACCACTGCCTGCGGAGGCACCACTGGAGGGCCCTCATGTGCCAGCGTGCACGGTTGACCAACAGAATGCAGGAAGCAAACAGACCGAGCAGACGAAGGACCTTCAGGACTGGAACGACCGCTCCATTGTAAAACAAGAGAATCATTTCCTGTATGTCGAGAATCCTTTGTGGAAGTGGGAATGCTCAACACACAGCAGTGTCCAGTACCGCCCCTATGAACAGGTTGCGCTTGGAGGGCACCAGGTGAGATTTGGGCACGTTTATCGAGAAGCCCAATTTGTACAACAACTGAGTTGTAACCTGCAGATGATGAAGCACCTTCTCTGGCGACTCTGCTTTGATCAGCCAGTCGTCCGGATAGGGGAAAACTGGAATCCCCGATCTTCTGAGATGGGCTGCCACCACTGCCAACACCTTGGTGAAGACTCGAGGTGCAGTAGTAAGCCCAAACGGGAGGACCACAAACTGATAATGTTGCGACCCTACCGTAAAACGGAGATACTTCCTGTGCGACTTCAGGATGGGGATGTGAAAATACGCATCCTGCAAGTCGATCGACACCATCCAGTCCTCCTGTTGCAGCGCTTGAAGAACCTGCGCAAGGGTGAGCATCTTGAACTTCTCCTGCTTCAGGACAAGGTTCGAGATCCTGAGATTCAGGATTGGACGTAGCCTGCCATCCTTCTTTGGAATCAGAAAATATCGGGAGTAGCATCCCTGACCCCTTTCCTGCTCTGGAACCACCTCTATCGCACCTTTTTTCAATAATGTAAGGACTGCCTCCTGCAGGAGAAGAAGGTGGTTCTCCGAGCAAGCACCTTGGCAAGGAGGGTAATTCGGAGGGAATTTCGGAAGAGCATACCCATTTTCTATAAGATCTAGAACCCAAAGGTCTGTAGTGACCAATTCCCAATCTTGTAGAAAATGGGTAAGCCGACCCCCCACAGGACCAACATGTTCCAGAATGTTGGATCTAGGGCTGCTTTGCAGTGGTAGGAGGGAGGGAGGAAGAGGAGGAGGAGGAGGAGGAGAGCGGACGACCTTGTGCACGACCTCTGTTCCTGCCCCTGTAGTTCTTATACAAGGTATTTTGCCGCTGTTGCTGATGAGGCTGCCTGTAGGTCCGAAAGGACATCCCAAAACCTCTGTACCTCCTATAAGAGGAACCTCTAGGCTGTGCCTGCAGGTCCAGAGACTTGGCCGTGGCTTTACTGTCCTTGAACCTTTCCAAGGCTGCATCCACCTTCTTTCTGAAGAGCCCAGAACCATCAAAAGGCAGGTCCAGAAGTGATGCCTGCACATCAGGAGAGAACTCTGAAGATTTAAGCCAAGCACTCCTCCTTGTGGCAACCGAGGAGCCCATGATCCTGGCCACAGAGTCCGCAGTGTCCAAGCCACTCTGGATAACCTGTCGTGCCGCCGCCTGAGTGTCCGACAGGACTTCATTAAAATTCTGCCTGTCCTCCTCAGCTGTTTAGCAGAATCCATGGGAGCGTGGATATAACGGCCCAAGAGACAGGTGGCATTTGTGGACTTATCACTAGGAACCTGTGGAAAAGCCCCAGAAGACTTCTTTGAACAGCCAGCTTGAACCACCAGACTTTCAAGAGAAGGATGGGATGCAAGAAAGTCCGGATCTCCTGGAGCCGCCCTGTACCTAGTAGCAACAGACTTAGATACTGCCGGAGACGAAAAGGGCTTACGCCAAACCTCCATGAATGGCTCAGTGATGGCATCATAAAAAGGAAGGAAAGGCTCTACCACGGTGGAGGGAGAATGAAGAACCTCAGTCAGGATGTTGGGTTTAAATTCAGCCGTTGGGAGCTGCAAGTCCAAAAGCTCCACTGCTTTATTTATGACAGTGTGGCAAGGAGCAACATCCTTAGAGGAAGCATCAGTAGGAGGAGTAAGCTCCCATTCCGGTGACAAATCAAGGCCACTTGCCTCTTTGAGTTCCTCAAACAAGTCATCTGACTCCATGAGCTCACCCTCTTTGATTTCTTCCACTTGGTACCTCTGCTTCTCCAAAATTCTCTGTGCTTCTCGCCGGAGTCGTGTGCCTCACCGGCGTCGGCGGTGCCGCACACGACTCCGACGGAGCCGGAGTTGGCGTCGAACACGGATCCGGAGGAGCAGCCGGAGTCGAACGAGGTCGAGCTGGAGCCAGAGAAGAAGGGAGTGGCGTCAACGTCCTCGGCGCCGGGAAATGCCAAGATGGCGTCGATGGAAAGAATGGCATAAATGGAGCCTTAGTATAAGCCTGAGGAACCCCCAAATTAAAGGCGATTGGACCCATGGGATCCGAAGGTGCTCCAGAGGGGAAGATCGCTCTTGAAAAGACGCCATACATAGCATTTAAATAATGCAATGGGTCTTATCCAGGCCAGGAAAGGGGGGTAAGGCTCAGATTGAGGCATTACCTGACTCTGGCCAATCGGCGCCGACGGTGGAGCCAATGGAGCCGAAGACTCATCAGGAGCAGGAGCCTCTTCCACCGGAGCCAGAGAATGCGTCGGCGTCGGAGCCAGAGCACGCTCCGGAGAAGCTGTAGGCAAAGCCGGGCAAACAGGTAAAGCCGGATTCGACAGAGAAGCAGAGGGAGAAACATAGTCCTTACGACGTAGAGGAGCTGGTGAAGTCTATCTCGGGCCGTCTCCTTATCTGAACGGCGTCGAGAGCCGTGCCTCTTCTTCTTTTTATGTTTCTTCAACTTCGAAGCATGACCCGACTTCGAGCCCGACCTCGACCTCAATCTGGACCTCGATCTTGAACGTCTTCGACCTCTCATCTCCTTTCTCATTTTCGCAATAAATAGCTTAGCTTCTCTTTCCTTTAAGGTTTTTGGATTCATCTTGCGGTAGCAAGAGCATCCCTCGACATCGTGATCCGACGACAGGCACCAGACACAACCCTCGTGTGGATCCGTAATGGACATGTGTTTACCACACTCTCTACAGGGATTGAACCCTGACTTCTTCATTGACATCTTGAAAAAGAAGCAAGAAGAAAGCACAAACACAAAGTAACTAGTAAAAGCTACGGAGAGTCCCAAAAAACCGTTAGCGCCGACAGCGCGGAAAAAGTGAACTGATGTCATCACGCCGAGGAGGTCCTCTTATGGATCCAGTGACGTCAGCGGAGCCGCGTGCGGAGCAGTGCTTCTGTGACGTCGTCCTCGTCGGCGTGGAGAGCTACAAAAGTTTCCGAATGTTGCTGGTGCAAGGGATATTCACAAGGTGAGGAATTCACTGGCAGATGTATCCATCAGAAGTATATTTTTATTTTTTTATTTTATTTATTTGAGTTTTATATAGCGCTGGCTAGACCCGGAGGTATCAGAGCGCTTTACATAAGGAAACAGCGTGGGACAAGTTACAAAAATATTCACAATTAATTACAGAATGATTACATATTCAATACAGGAGTTATTAGAGAACACAAAAACCAAGATACAAAAAGGCCAGGGAGATCAGTGAATCCACAGGAAGGAGACAGCAGCGGAGAAAGAGATGAGACATATGTCCGAAGTCCATCTGGGTAGGTGACGGCCGTAGCGGAGTGACAGAGCCAGTCTCCCCTGTAGTTGGGGAGCAGCTCCACCGGGAATCGGTCATGCGGTTCGGACTTCGCCGGATAAGAGTGAGGATGAGGAAGAGACCGAAAGTCTTGAGTTCAGAGACGGGCGATTGGAGATGGCAAGGGTGGCAGGACAGGAAAGGGTGTGTAGCTTGGCTGCCATCTTGTAGTCAGGCAAGTCGGGTCAGTTGGTTTCCATGATTCTTTAGCTGGCATGGTCTCTGGTATAGGTAAGTCACCCCTCTAGCTGGGTGCACTATACCAGTGGTGAGGGTACAGTTGCATGAGCACTGTACCCCTACAGTGTCTATGTCCATTATTAGGCATTAAAGCCATAAAAAGTATATGGTCTGGGAGTTTGTCATTACAAACTCCACAGCACCATAATAGCTTTAACTAACTCTGGGAAGTTTGGTAGCAAACCTCTCACCATAATAAACCGACACTGATGCCAGTGTGGGATTTATTATACCATGCACTCAGAGGGCATCTTAGAGATGCCCCTGAAAAACGACCAGTCTCTGGTGAGTTCCCTGACTGGTAAACACCAGCCTGCCACCACAAACCATGTTTCTGAACCCCTGCGGTAGGAGCCTTCAATCCCTGAGCCAAGAAACGCAGCCTTTCCTGGGTGGAGGTGGTCACACCTCCACATGTCAGGAACAGCCACCTGTGGCAGGGGAGCTTCAAAGGCCTTGCCACCTTTGTGAAGTGACCCCCAACCTCTCCTGCTATCAGAAGCAGGCCCCCTTCTGGTCTCCCTTCCTTTTTGGCGGGAAGACAGGTGGGAAAATTAGAATAGCACAGAAGGTGTGCCCGCCTCTGCCAACCCCACCCCTCAGTTGGGGGAGGCGAGGTGAAGCCCACTCATCAGTGCCCGCCATCTTGCAAATGGCAAGCACTCTCCAATCAGAGTTAGGGATTGTGCCCACTCCCCCACGTGGGGTGGGTCACCATAAGGTCAGTAGCTGTTTGGCTACTAACCTCAAGACCCCTTAAACATCCCCTAAATACAGTATTTAGGGGGCAGCCCTGAAACAAGGAGACAGATTCTGCAACCTACGAAGAAGAAAGCCGAAAGAAGACGCCCAGCAGAGAAGACTGCACAGAAGAACTGGCTTGGCCCCAGCCCTACCGGCCCGTCCGCAGTTTCCAGAGACCCTGCACCAAAAGCCACCATGTCCTGTAGCCAGCGACCTCCAGAACCCCTGGGAGGACTGACTGCCTTCAACAAACGCCGAATCTCTTGTGAACAGTGGCTCTTTTCAAAAGAAACTCCCAAGACAAAATCTGAGCCAGCTGAATACAAAGAAACCGGACGCCTGGAACCACCACTGCACCAGACGCCTACGGCCCGACTCAGAGTGGCCCACCGGTCCCAGCGAGGTCCCCCAGCACTCCAGAGTCCGAGTCTTCTGTGGGTTGACCCCTCCAGGACTCCCTGACGTCGCCTGCAGCCTCTGCACGGAGACCACACCCCCCAACCGCGAGTGGCACGGTAACGTGAAACCAGACCTCAAAAGACACCCCTACATCAAGCTGCCCTGTGCCCTGGATTAGAGGACCTGAGGTGCACCTACGTCCCCGAGCCCTCCAACTTACCTGCCCAGTTATTGGTTCCTCCGGGAAGACTTCCTGGACTGAGCCTGCAGCCAAAATCCAAATCCGGCAACTCCCACTGAAAATAACAGGCCACCGATGCCAAAGCAGCACCCTGCACACAGCTGCCACTGTGATGCTGCGGGAGCACTTTATGTGCCAAATCGGATACCCCTTTGCCCTGAGTCTAAGTCCAGGAGCTTTGCGCTCACAACCATGTGGCCTGCTCGTGAGCAGCCACCAACCAGAGACCTCCTACCCCTCAGCATTCTGCACCTAACTGCCCTAGTGCCACTGAGGTTGCTTTGAGAGTTCATCCTTGACCATGGGGGAACCCTGGTTCTAACCCCAGAAAACCAACTTGTATGAAACCTTAAGAAACTGTATACTTACAAAACTGTTTTGCTCCCCTTTTATCTAGGAAATGCCCCAGTGTGATATCTAGACATTTCACACTGAGTAGAAAAAGTAACTTAAAAAGTAAACTGAAAAGTAACTGAAAAGTTATTCCAACTGTTTATGAACAAGTGACTTACCTGTAACCAATCCAACTCCATTCAAACTGTATTTCACAGCATTTGTCTTGCAAAGTACTATTACAATTACTTGTACCAGGCCTGGCTTGGTTTTAGAAATAAAATACAACTAAATAAATATTTTTATACAAAACAATTGGTCAGAGGTCAGTCACTGAGTGTGAGTAATAATTTCTTGCCTGAGTGTGTACAATTAATGCTTAACTACCCTCTAATAAAGCCTTACTGCTCGCCCACACTACCACAAATAGAGAGTAAGATATTATCTACTTTTACCTCTGCCTACCTTTGGGGTTCTACCGAACTCTGTGCACACTATACCTTACTTTGGTATAATATATACAGATCCAGCTTCCTACACCAAGCCCTACTGGCCTGTCTCCAGCTTCAATGACCCTGAGACGTTTCTTACAGCTAGCGACTTGTGAAACCCCTGGGAGGACTGCTACCTTCAACAAAGACTACAATCTTCCGTCGACATTGGCTGACCTCTACTGCCCTCCACGACAGCGTCTTCAGTGTGAATCCAGAGGCTCCCCCGACCAGTTCTGATAAGACTCCTCAAATGTTGAAAGGCACCCCTTCACCTGAAGTATGCTATCATTGGTGTTCCTCCTGCTACCTCTGGTGCCTCGCCTGCAGCCTCTTAGCCGAAAGAAGAATCCCTATTGAAAAGCATTGGACGCTCGATGTTGAATTTGCACCCTGCACGTGGCAGACTCAGTGCCGCTGGAGGTGCATGTTTGGTGCTGCTTTGTGCCACCCGTGCTTAACCTAACCCCCAAAGCTTGGCCCCTGCAACCGATTTACTTACATGCAAGCATTATGGCTTCAGGCAACCCCCGTCTCCACACGAAAGCGTTAGGTCAAACACTGATTTTGACCTCTGTACCCGGCCGCCGGTGGTGCAGCTTTGGAACTTACCTGACCCTTGGACCTTGTAGACTTTTGAAGATTGGGATTGTAGGTTTTACACTTACCTGGTTAACCGCAATATTGTTTTCACCAAAGGATATTATTGGACTTTGTGAAAAAGTTTCCAAGTGTCGATTTTTCAAAGTGAAAAGTATTTTTAATTTAAAATGTACTTACCTTATTACAGACACCTATGTCTTAAGATAAAGTATAATTTTATAAAATTGGTCTGGATGTCAATCTTGAGTCGTATGCCCATTACTGATCACTGTTGTGCAATAAATGTCCTACACTCCTCTGTGTTAGGCCTAAGGCTGCTCGCCCACACTACCACTAATAGAGCACTTTGGGTTTTACAGTGAGCCCTGTACATTTTGGGGAACCCCTGGACTATGCATGATATAACCACCTAGTGTGAGAAAGTGGCTCTGTATATACTGTTCCCAAATAGGTACAGGGTGTACAGAGTCCACAGTCCCCAAAGGTTTGGCAGAGGCTAAGGAATATGCTACTTACCAGTATGCATCTGTTCTTGGCATGTAGAGCTGCAGATCTACACACTTTTGCATAGATCGCCATCTGGTGGTGGGCCCGGATGCTTGCAGTTTGTTTTTCCTCTTGGAAAGTCTTTGGAAGTCATGAGGTCGGTGACTCCTCCTTTGGATCGTATCGCGCATGGGCTTCAGCTCCATCCTCAGATTATTTTTCGCCAGCAGGGAAAGATGGAGCATAGTAACAACAGTGAAGAAACCCATGTGTGTTGTATCTAAATAAGATAAACTGGAACAGATACAGGTAGCCGGGGAGGCGGGTGGGCGGGTGTAGATCTGCAGCTCTACATGCCAAGAACAGATGCATACTGGTAAGTAGCATATTCCGTTCGAGGCATATGAGCTGCAGATTACACACTTTTGCATAGACTATATAGCAGTTCCCAACCTTAGCGGCGACCACCGGTATCTGTTGCAGTGGTTTGAAATAGTGTTTTTAGTACAGCCTGGCCCACACTAGCTTGTTGCTTGGTTTGCACATCTACACAATAGTGTTTAGTGAGAGTGTGCCGTGTTGACCATAGAAAAGCCATAGAAGCCCCTATCTTCCGTGTAGAATGGGCTTTAGGGGGAACGGATAGCGTTAGTTTTGCTTTGTGGTAGCAAATCTGGATGCATTTTACAATCCACCTAGCTATCCCTGATTTTGAGATGGGGTTGCCCTTGTGTGGTGGAGAGAAAGAGACAAACAGTTGTTTGGTCTTTCTGAAAGGTTGTGTTCTTTGGATATAGTAAAGTAAGGCTCGTTTGACATCTAGCGTGTGTAGAGCCCTTTCTGCAACAGTCTGAGGTTGCAAGAAAAATACTGGTAATTCTACAGATTGGTTTAGGTGAAAAGGGGAAATGACTTTAGGTAGGAATTTTGGGTTGGTACGGAGAACAACCTTGTTCTGGTGCATTTGAAGAAAAGGTTCTTGTATGGTAAGTGCTTGTATCTCACTGACCCTTCTAAGGGAAGTGATGGCTACAAGGAAAGCTGTTTTCCATGTGAGAAATTGCAGTTCGCATGTATGCAAAGGTTCGAAGGGAGGCCCCATCAGCCTTGTGAGAACGATATTTAAGTTCCACACAGGTGAGGGTGGTACTCTGGGGGGAATTATTATTTTCAGGCCTTCCATGAAGGCTTTAATGGCAGGTACTCTGAAAAGTGATAGGTGCTGCCTGTTTTGTAGGTAAGCTGCAATTGCTGCGAGCTGTAGCCGAATGGAGTATATGCTAGATTACACCTTTGTAGGTGGAGTAAGTAGCATATGATGTGTTGTATAGACACGTCTAGAGGATTGATTGTGTTGTTATGGCAATACACAACAAATCTTTTCCACTTGGCAGCGTAGCAGGCTCTAGTGGTAGGGCGTCTAGCTTCTCTGATGACGTTCATACAGTCAGGGGGAAGGTTTAGGTATCCGATTTCAGGAGCCAGATCGCAAGGTTGAGCTGAGCTAGGTCCGGGTGCCTGATCTCTCCATGGTTCTGTGTTAGGAGGCATGGTGAGAGGTGTAGCTTTTGGTGTGGTACTACCGAGAGTGGTGTACCACGGTTGTCAGGCCCATGTTGGAGCAACTAGGATCAGCGTGAGGGAATGCTGTTGTAGCTTTCGCACCATTAATGGAATGAGTGGGAGAGGTGGAAAAGCGTACGCAAATTTGCCTGACCAGTTCATCCATATCGCATTCCCTTTGGACAATGGGTGTGGGTATCTGGCGGCGAAGCTTGGGCATTTTTTGTTTTCGTGGGTGGCGAATAGGTCTATCTGTGGATGCCCCCACGTTTGAAAGAACGGGTGAAGAACCTGCGGGTGAAGTTCCCACTCGTGGATCTGTTGCGTCTGTCTGCTGAGCAGATCTGCCATGGTGTTTTGGACTCCTGGGACATGTTGGGCTAGGAGAAAGATTTTGTGTGGAATTGCCCATCTCCATATGCTCTGTGCTAATTGAGAGAGCTGTGGAGAGTGTGTGCCGCCTTGTTTTTGAATGTAATACATGGCCGTCATGTTTGTGCGAATGAGGACTGCCTTGCCTGAAATCTGTGGCTGAAAAGATTTTAGGGCTAGAAAGATTGCTAGTAACTCCAGATGGTTGATATGGAGTAACTTTTGTTGCGGCGTCCATGTGCCCTGCACTGTGAGGTGTAATAGATGAGCTCCCCAGCCGGAGAGCGATGCGTCTGTTGTTAGTATTATTTGTGGAACCGGGTCCAGGAACGGTCGACCTTTGGAAAGGTTTGTGGTGTTCCACCACTGCAGACAGCGATGGGTACGACCGTCTACCAACACCAGATCTGTCAGTTGCCTCTGGGCCTGGTTCCATTGGCGTGCTAAGCACTCTTGGAGTGGACGCATATGGAGTCTTGCGTGAGGCACTATGAAAATGCAAGAGGCCATCATCCCTATCAGTTGCATAAACACACTTGCTGGAAGGGAGTGTTGAAGTATGAATCTTTGTCGCAAAGCCTGAATGCTTGCAATCCTGGCCGGATTGGGGTAGGCTATTGCTTTTGAGGTGTCTATGGTGGCACCAAGGTATTGTTTTATGTGGGATGGTGTTAGCTGGGACTTTTGGTGGTTCACCGTGAAGCCTAGTTGTTGAAGTAGTTGGATTGTAGTGGCGGTGTGGTGTACACATTGGTTGTACGAAGTGGCTTTTATCAGCCAGTCGTCCAAGTATGGGAAGACGTGAATGTGCTGCCTTCTGAGGTGTGCCGCCACTACCGCTAGGCACTTGGTGAATACCCGTGGTGCTGTTATGACTCCGAATGGGAGCACCTTGAACTGGTAGTGTTGTCCGTCCACTACAAATCTGAGGTACTTTCTGTGAGCATGGTGTACTGGAATGTGGAAGTATGCGTCTTTCAAGTCCAGTGTGGTGAGGAAGTCGTTCTGGGAGAGGAGCGGAAGCACCTGCTAAAGCGTTACCATGTGAAAATGGTCTGAGTGTATGTATGTGTTTAGGGGCCGAAGATCTAGAATAGGTCGTAGAGTCTCGTCCCTTTTTGGTATTAGAAAATATAGGGAGTAGACCCCTAAATTTTGCTGATTGACGGGAACTTGTTCTATTGCATGTTTTTGTAGGAGGGAGATTACCTCCTGCTTTAGTAATGTGGAATGTTCTTGTGACATTGGGCGTTGCCTGGGTGGAATGTTTGGGGGGGTAGATGTTCATTCCAGGCAGTATCCTGATCGAATAATTTGAGTCACCCATTTGTCTGAGGTGATGGTCTCCCAGACATGAAGGAAATTTTGAAGTCTGTCCCCGACCGGAGTGGGATGGTCTGGAGGGAGCGGGGGGGGGGGGGGGGGGGGGGGGGGGGGGGAGTCATTGGGTAGGCGGTGTGGCAGAGCGGGCGGTATTTGTTTTGCCTCTGCCTTTATTATTGTTGCCCCTATAGCTGCCTCTTTGATAGCCCCTTGTGAAGGTGGACTGAGTAGGGGGATTTGTAGGAAGTGGACGCGTTATCTGAGGAGTAGCCTCTAGATGTACTCCGAAAGGAAGAGCGGCGAAACGTGCGCCTAGGAGGGTGTGACTGTAGGGCTCCCATGGACTTCGCCGTATCGGTGTCCTTCATTTTTTCGAGGGCCTCATCTACCTTTGGGCAAATAGGTGTTTCTGGTCAAAGGGATGATTAAGGATGGAGGCTTGTACCTCTGGTTTAAAGCCTGATATTCTTAGCCAAGCATGGCGACGGAGAAGGACGCTAGTATTAATGGCCCTGGAGGCTGTGTCTGCTGCATCTAAGGCACAGCGTATAGAGGTGTTAGTGATTGTCTTACCCTCTTGAATTTATTGATTGGCCCTAGTTTTATATTTTTCAGGGAGGTGGTGCATCATGCTTTCCAATTCATCATAATGTGCCCTATCGTATCTGGCCAATAGCGCTTGGGTGTTGGCGATACGCCATATATTGGCTGCCTGTGACGCAGTGCGCTTTCCTGATGCGTCCAGTAGCTTTGACTCTTTGTCAGGTGGTGGTGCTTCGCCTGACACCTGGGAATTTGTTCTTTTTCGCGCAGTAGAAACCACTAGGGAATCTAGTGGCGCTGGCCCTTTGATATATGTGGGATCTATGGGGGCAGCTTTGTATTTCTTTTCTATGCGTGGGTTAATGACCCTGGCCCTGACTGGGTCTTTAAAAACCTCTGGCGCATGCTTTATCATCCCCTTAAGCATAGGTAGTATGGAGGTAGACCTATGTGTGGTATCACGTGTCGAGGAGGAAATCCTCCTCCACTGGGTCAGTGTGCAACTCTACCCCGTGATAGTGTGCCGCCCTTTGAAGTAGATGGTGGAAACCTAATGAGTCTTCCGGTGGAGATGGCCTGGAAGGGTAAAGGTCATCTTGTGGGACGTCGGGAATATCTGGGTTATTGTAGTCGTCCCATGGGTCTGGGGATCCTGTAGGGGTGGGGTCTTGGGGCACATCCCCTGTATCGTGATATGGGTCCCCCTGATCATCATCGTCTGGAGACGGGGTCAGGGAGCGATGCGGTGGGGGTGGAGAAGGCGGAGGGGGCAGAGGTGGAGAGGGTGGAGGAGGTGGGGAAGGTATTCTCGAAGGGGAAGTAGCAGAGTCCTTCCTCTTTGGAGGTGGAGGCGAAGCCGGTTTGTCCAAAGGTCTCTTTTTGGAAGAGTGCCAAATGTCCAGTTTTTGGATCCCTGGTGAGAGATTTTTGTAAGGGATCCGGTGTAAATAGTTCCGGTGACAGTGTTTGGTCCGTCGGCACCGAAGTCTTCGGGCCGATGACTTTTTAGGCTTGTCCGTGCCAGTTTGCTTAGCACTGGGCTTGGGAACCTCCGATTCCTTGGTCGGCGCCGAGGTGGGCTTCGGCTTGGAAGGGTCGGTGCCGAGGGCCTTATGGGGTTTGGTCGGTACCGAAGATGGCGTCGGTACGGAAGCGCTGGGTTTCGACCCCGAGGGCTTCGGTGCGGAGCTCGGTGTCGAGGTAGAGGCCGGTTTCTTTTTCGGTGCCGAAGTGTGTTTCTCTGCACCGCTGGCAGGCTGGCTCGAGCCCGAGCCGCCGGAAGGCTTATTTGGATTCTTCACCGGGCCCGAAGGTGGGGTGTGTGAAGCAGTGTCTCTGGTCTTGCCTAGGCCCGGAGGCGAAGGCGTGACCAAAGCCTTTTTGGGTGTTGGCGCGGGTGTGGGGGGGGGGGTGTATAGTACTCACGACCCTATGCGCTGGAGTGATGTCCTCCACATCTGAGTCGTCGGCCTCGGAAGCACTGACGAGGTCCTCTTCGGTGCGCTGCTGTCCCGGATCTTCGATGTCGTCTCCGAAGATATCGACTGGAACGGAGGTCGAGGAGTGTGCCATGTTTTGTCTGGCTCTTCGGTCCCGAATAGACTTTTTCGATCTGAAAGACTTACAGGCCGGACAGTCTCGAGCCTCGTGTTCAGGGGAGAGGCAGAGGTTGCATACCTCATGAAGATCGGTGTGGGGGAATTTGAACATCGAGGGCACTTCTTGAATGGAGTTCTTTCCATCAGCCGGGACCGGAGCTTGGTTAGGCCCAAAGGCCGCCGTCGACGACTAGAACCGAAGATTTGGCGATGAGAAGGTGCGTTGATTGAGGAGATCGCGATCGAAACAATACCGCGATGTGAGGCGAGGATTCCGCTTCGATCGTCGAACTGGAAAATGTTCGGAACCTGAGCGCGAAGATTACATCCGAGCCCGATGGCGGAAAAAAAAAAATCTGAGGATGGAGACTAAGCCCATGCGCAATACGATCCAAAGGAGGAGTCACCGACCTCGTGACTTTCAAAGACTTTCCATGAGGAAAAACAAACTGCAAACATCAGGGCCCTACACCAGATGGCGATCTATGCAAAAGTGTGTAATCTGCAGCTCATATGCCTCGAACAGTTAGATATAACCTTACTCTCTAAAGTGGTAGCTTGGTCGAGCAGTAAGGCAGTATCAGAGGACAGTGTAAAGCATTTGTTGCACACACTCAGCCAGCAAATGGTCTCACACACTCAATAACTGAACTCTAGGCCAATGGTTTATATATAAAAAATATATGCTTGTTTTATTTTAGAACCAACAATAGGTATTAAAATATACTTTCTCAGAATGAGATGCTTTATATAAATACTTTTGCAATATACAATTGACTTTTGTAGAAAGTTACAAGTGGTTGTAATAGGCAACACAATTCTAAACACAATAATGCATGAGTTCAATGGAAGTTTCAAGTTATTTGCCACAGATTACTTTTAGGATTACTTTTGGAATTCCAGGACTGGATCCTAGATTCAGTCCTGGGTCAGTACTTAGAATCAAGTAATAAAAGTCAACTTAATTATTGTGATGATTGTTAGACAATATTTTGCTATTTTAAAAGTTGACACTTAGAAAATATTTCATAGAAAACAGTCAATGATTCCCTATGGCAGAAAATTCAAGTTGCAGGCATAGTAGGTTCTCGTTACTTTTGTAATCCAGTACTGGGTGCCTAGACTCAGTACTGGGACCTTTATCCAAAACAGGAAAGTAATTACGTTTTCAGATATTCTAAGATTTTTAAAGAATATTTAAAGATTGCAGAAATTGACAGAAGAAATTTCACAGAAAAACAGTCAATGATTTCCTATGGAAGAAAATTGGGTTACTGGTAAGTACAGTTGTAAGTATTTTTCAGAGTCAGTGCTGGGCACCAAGATCCAGCACTGGGAGCTCACCTAAGAGCAGGTGAGTATTTTCGTTTCTCGGCTGATTTTTGGTGAATATTTTAAGTTTTGAAAAGTCCACACTTAGAAGAAATTTCAGAAAAAGCCAGTCAATGTTACCCTATGGAGAAAATTGAGTTATCGGTTTAAAGGTAAGTACTCGACTGGCAGAGTTAAGGTTCTGGGCATAGACTTAGGGGTCTCCCAGGGTCAGGTAGGTACAGTTGGTTCACCCTCAGCGGCACAAGGGCGGCCGGGTGCAGAGAGAGTTATGCCCCAATGTTATCCTATGAGAGGTAGGGGGGCCTTGGTTGGTGGCTGCTGACTAGCAGGCCACCCGGCTGTGGGAGCTGGGCTCCTTGTCACTTACTCAGGGCAAGTAGGGAAGTAGATGGGTGTAGAGGTTGCACTGCCAGGGCCACTCGGGTGGCAGGGTGCTTTTGAGCCTTCGGGCGCTTAAATGATTTCAATGGGAAATCTCCGGTTTAGAAAAAGACTGCAAGCTCGGGGACGAAGATTCTTCAGGTGCCACCACCACTTCGAGAGGTAAGTTGGGTAGTTGGAGGATAGGTAGGTACCCCGGGATTGGGCACAGGGGGCCGCGGGGCGCCGGGTGCAGGGGTGCCTTTTGGTGTCGGGAAATCTTACCCTCCCTTTGATCGCGGTTGGGGGGGGCACCTTGTTCTGAGGCTGCAGGCTTCTTCAGGAGTGTCGAGGGAGGTCCTTGCGTGCCGGACTCGGGGTCACAGTCGCCGTGGGGTCGACCTCGTGGTCTTTGTTCACTCCGGCACAGGCCAGGCTTGGCGGGTGCAGAGTGTGCTGGGTTCGCGGTTCCGGCCTGCTGCCAGGGATTAGAAGTAAATTTGGAGTAGAGCCTCTACTCATGGGAGTCCCAGTGGTTTAGAGTCAAAAGGTAGCCAGGTCCTCCGGGTTTTGTGAGGTTGCTGGCCACAAGATATGCCGGGTTGGAGCAGGAGCAGGTTCGAGGGTCGACAGACCGGTAGGGCTGGGGCCAAAGCAGTTGGTGTCTTCCTCTTCTTAGCAGCTGCAGGGCAGGTCTTCTTTCTTCTAGCTCGTCTTCGGATTTTTGGAATCTTTAATCTGGGGAAGGAAGGTTCAGGGTGCCCCTAAATACTAGATTTAGGGGCGTTACAGGTAGGTGAAGGGCAGGGACCAATGGGTCCCTGTCCTGGGGTGGGTACACCCCCTATCCTGCCTCTCTCCTGTGGGAGGGGGGCAGTAGCCCAGTCCTGATAGGGTAGGGCTTCCCATCTTCAAGATGGCGAGAGCCCGGAGATGTGCTTCACCTCGCCTCCCCCACCTGAGGGGTGGGGTTGGCAGGCTGGCACATCCCCTGTACTTATTTGGGGTTTCCGGCCAAGCTTCCCGCCAGAGTGGGGGATTGCAGTGGCCTGGGGAAGCTCACAGAGGCGGCATGCCTTTGAAGCTTCCCCCTGCCCATCCTGGGGGAGGAGATGTAGCACCTCGCCCAGGATGTGCATTGTTGCAGGCCCAGGAGAGCAGGGGCTCTCCTACCCAGGGGTCCAGCAACATGTCTGCTGTGTGGCAGCCTAGGCAGCCTCAGAACAGACGTAGGTTTAGGTTTTAGGGGTCATCTCTAAGATGCCCTCTGGAGTGCTTGGTACATTAAAATCCCACACTGGCATCAGTGTGGGTTTAATGTGCTGAGAAGTTTGATACCAAACTTCTCAGTCTTCAGTGTTGACATTATGATGCTGTGGAGTTCGTGTTTGACGAGCTCTCAGCACCATGCACTCTTAAATGGCAGCAGTGCACTTACAGTGCCCAGGAATGGACCTGGGTACTGTAGGGGCACAGGGCTCCTGCTCCCGTGCCCACACCATTGGCATAGGGCACCCAGCTAGAGGGGTGGCTGATATATGCCATGGCAGTGTAGGTGATGGGCATGGCACACAGGGATGTGTGCAATGTCGACTCTTTGTTTTGTCTTGCACCCAGACACCCAGCCTGCAAGGGCAGTGTGTGTGTAAGGGTACAGGGCCTCTAAGGGTGGCACAATGAGTGCTGCAGCCCTTAGAGGCCTTCCCTGGTCACAAGGCCCTGGGTACCTAGGGTACCATTTACCAGGGGCTGACATGTGGCCAGGGTTTGCCAATTTGGGTTTTGTGTGTTTAGGGAAGGAGCATAAGCCCTGGGCACCTGATTGGCAGGAGTCCAGTGCACACTCAGTCAAAGTACATTCAGCAATTCAGCAAAAAGTGGGGGCATACCATGCAAGAAAGATGGCACTTTCTCACACCTAGTGGCAATATCATATACAGAGCTAGCTTCCTAGAGCACCTGACAGCCCCACTGGCCTGTCTGCAACCCTTATCGAAAACTGCGCCAAAGTCGACTCGTCCTGCATCTGTTGACTACAGAAACTCGGGAGGACTGCCTGCCTTCGAAAATGACTTAAGACGTCCCGTGAACAGCAGACCTGTTCTAAATAACAACAGGGCCAAGACTGATTTGCATATGGCTGGGTCTGAACTGGGGTGGCGAAGTGAGCTAAAGAATGATGATGGATTCAACCCAGAGCTGTGGTGGGGGGGTGGTGGGGTGGGGGGGAGTGAGTGAAAAGTTTTAGCGCTCGGGCCATCATCTCATGTTTGCTCTGTTCTAAACAACTCCAAAGGAGAAGACTCTGAGGCCTCCAGAACCGCTAAAACCTGACACCTAAAGCAGCAACAGCACCCGTCACCAGAGCTTGATTCCATCGTGTTTTCACCCCTCCTGGACTCCCTGACGTCACATGTAGCCTCTGCTTGCAGGCCCCCTGTACCGCGACTCCTCCGGTAAGAAGACTAATGTCTTAAGGCACCTCTGCACCCATCGCCCCTGGGCTTTAGAGAAGAGGACCAAAGGAGTCCCCGAGCATTGCAAGGCCTGATTCTACTTTCTGGTTCAGCCCGACTGGCTTCCTAGTCAGAACATGCAGCCTCTTTTTACGAAGCTCGATCCCCATTGAAACACACAGAGCTCCAGATGTTGATTTGCACTCTGCACCGGGCCACCTTCGTACCGCTGGTGGTGTACTGTTGCTGCTGCCTTGGACCATGCCCACTACTCTCCTTAACTCCTAAAGATTGGTCCTGTAAGTCGATGTACTATACCCGTTTGCAGAACTTGTTCTTCCTTCCATAGGATAACATTGCAGAACTCAGAAATTGCACTGTGCCCACTTAGAAACAATAAAAACAAGCATTTCCAATGCAATAGGTCTTGCATTTGCGAGTTTGAGCTATTGGCATTGTAAATGACAATGTCTTTTACTTATGTGGAATGGTCCCGCTAGAAAAGGAGAGATCAGAGTTTTGTCTAGAGGCAGTTTTGACTCACCATAAAGTAGAGCAGAGGGTTAATGTGCCTGCTGCAAAGAAAAAGATCTGTACCTTATGTGGATAGCTGAGTGAATTAGTAAAGCCAGTTTCACCAGCGCTTTAAAACAAATGAAATGTTTGAGAGAGATGGGCTATGTAGAGGCGAAGGCCACTTTGCCGGGTATTAGTGAGGGAATCCGAGGAGTAGGTTCATGGGGGTTGGGCGGCGGAGGGGCATAAAGGATTGTCGCACCAGGCGCCACCAGCACTAAAGTTGGCCCTGTTGATCTATTTCCACAGCAGCGCCTGACTGCTTAATGATCCACAGGGGAGCTGGTGGGAAATTAGACATAAAGGACAAGTCCTTGTCACTTTGGGTGACAATATGTATAATGGGTCAAGTTGCGCTTGGAATGAGATGACAACAAGTTCTAGTGTTTGGAGCAAAGGGGGCGGGCAGGTGGCAAACACATTATAGCATTAAACCAGTATCAGGAAATGAAAGTGCGTAGGGCTTTAAGCCATCCTTTACTCTGTTAATTCCATTCTCTTCCCAGAGCCCCTCCACAGTAAAAGAGACGCTTTGAAGAGCTACAGGTAGAAGTTGGGGCTGGGGGCTGTAGGAAGCTGGCTCTGTATATACTATACGAAAGTGAGGTATAGTGTGCACAGAGTCCAGCAGAACCCCAAAGGTAGGCAGAGGTAAAGTCATATAGCACCTCACTCTCTATTTGTGGTAGTGTGGTCGAGCAGTAAGACAGTATCAGAGGACAGTGTTAAGCATTTGTTGTACACACTCAAAGACTGAACTTCAGACCAATTGTTTTTGTATAAAAAATATTCTTTTGGTCATTTTATTTTCTAGAACAAAGCAAACCTAGCAGAGGTAAGCAATAAATACTTTACAGTAGTAATGCAGTTTGTAAACAATTTGAATTTGTAATTTTATACGCACTTTGTTTTGACTTACAGTATGGTTACAGAGAAATGCAATGCTTTGGAAATACAGTACTTATACTTTGTACAGGCTTTTTAGCAAAATGACCAGTAGATTACTTTGCAGATTACTTTCTTACACAGTACAGTATACCTGGATACTGCACTGGGACATTTCCTGTAAACAGGTGAGTAAACGAGTTTTTGTTAGTACAATTTTAAAAAGATTTCTTAGGTTTTCCAACTGCACACTTATCAAAGAAAAACAGTCAATATTATCCTATGGAGGAAAATAGTGTTATCTGTAAACAGGTAAGTACTTTGTTGTGGGAGTTGGTATTCTGGGGTTAGACTCAGGGGTCCCCCAGGGTCAAGGATGCACTCTTGTTACACCCTCAGCGGCACTAGGGTGGCCGGATGCGGAGTGCTGAGGCCCAATGTTATCCAAAGGGGATAGGGGGCCTCCGGTTGGTGGCTGCTGACGAGCAGGTCACTGGGTTGTGGGAGCAAAGCTCCTGGACTTAGGCCCTTCTGCAAATGGGGGTTTAGGTGAGCACAAAAGATGCACCCCCAGCGGTACTGGGGAAGCCGGGTGCCAGTGCTGTTTCGGTGTTGGGTGCCCTGTAGCTTTTAATGGGGAATCTCTGGTTTGCAAAAGCACTGCAGGCTCGGAGACGAAGGTTTTCTGGGTGCGACCACCAATTGGAGAGGTAAGTTGGGATGTTGGGGGTTGGTTAGGCACCGTCGGTCGGGTCACCCAAGGATGTGGGGCATCGGGGAAGGAGTGCCTTTTAGGGTTGGATCTTCTTACCCGCTCCGGGTCGCGGTTGGGGGACCTTCCGGTTTGAGGCTGCCGGTGTCGGCTGGAGGCTTGAGGCAGGTCAGGGGTCACTGGATCTCGGGTCAGGATCGCCAGGGAGACCTCCTGTTGGTGTTGGGCCACTCGGCCTGTGGGCGTCGGGTGCCGAGTGGTGCAGACCCGCGGAGCTGGAGTCTGTTGTTGAACAAATCCGGTGTTCACAGGAGACAGAGTCATTGGGACTGAAGGCAGGCAAGTCCTCCGGGTTTCTCGAGGTTGCTGGCTGCAGGACACACCGGGATTTTGCTGGAGCAGGTTCGAGGAGGGGACAGGCCGGTAGGGCTGAGGCCAAGTCGTTGGGCATCCTCCTCTTGTTAGCTTCAACACGGCTGTTTGGTCCTTTTCTTCTTCTTCTGGTTTCTTGTCTGACCTCTTGGTTTAGATCTGCCCCCTAAATACTGTATTTAAGGGGTCTCGGATCAGTAGCCAATGGTCTACTGACCTTAGGGTGACTACACCCTTGGTGTGTTCGCCCCAAGTGGGGGAGTGAGCGCAAACCCTAATCCTAATTGGGGAGTGCCTGCCATCTGCAAGATGGCGGGCACTGAAGAGTGGGCTTCGACTCGCTTCCCCCACTTGAGGGGTGGGGTTGGCAGAGGTGGGCACACCTTCTGGGCTGGCTAATTTTTCCCGCCCGTCTTCCCGCCGAAAAGGAGGGGAGACAGGAAGGGGGCCTGCTCCTGATAGCAGGAGAGACTGGGGGTCGCATTACAAAGGCGGCCAGGCCTTTGAAGCCCCCCTGCCACAGATGGCTAATCCTGTACTTACCTTTGAACTGATAACACTTGTTGTCCTCCATAGGATAACATTGACTGTTTTTCCATGAAAAGATTACAAGTGTGGAGTTGGAAAATCTAAAAAACTCTTTTACAACTGTACTAAATAACAAAAACGCTTTTACTTACCTGTATATAGGAGATGTCCCAGTGTAGTATCCAGGTATACTACACTGTGTAAGAAAAGTAATCTGAAAGTAATGTACTGGTCATGTTACTAAAAAGCCCATTCAAAGTATATGTACTGTATTTCCAAAGTATTGCATTTCTCAGTAACAGTACTGTAAATCAAAATAAAGTGCACATATATAATTACAATCCAAACTGTGTTACAACTGTATATTTACTGCAAAGTATTTATGACTTACAAGTGCCAGGCTTGCTTGGTTCTAGGAAATAAAATAACTAAAATAATATTTCTATACACAAACAATTGGTCTGAAGTTCAGTCTTTGAGTGTGCAAATTCATTGGCTGACTGAGTGTGTACAACAAATGCTTAACACTGTCCTCTGATAAAGCCTTACTGCTCGACCACACTACCAAGAAAAACGAGTGAGGTGGTATCTACTTTACCTGTGTCTACCTTTTGGGTTCCACTGGACTCTGTGCACACTCTACCTCACTTTGGTATAGTATATACAGAGCCAGCTTCCTACATAGGGCACCCAGCTAGAGGGGTGACTGATCTATGCCAGGGCAGTGGGTTGTAGGCATGGCACACAGGTGTGCCATGTCAACTCTTCACTTTGTTCTGCACCAAACACGCAGCCTGCAAAGGCAGGGTGTGAGTGTAAAGGTACAGGACCTCCAAGGGTGGCACAATATGTGCTGCAGCCCTTAGAGGTCTTTCCTGTGGCCAGATTTACCAAATGAGTTTGGGTTAGTTTTAGGGAAAGAACACAGACCCTGGGAACCTGATTGGCAGGGACCCAGGGCACATCAAGTCAAAGTCAATCAGTAATCTGGAAAAAAGTGGGGGGTTACTGCAACAGAAACCCAGCTTCTCACAACGAAAACCTGAGGATGACTTGTTACGCTGCACGGCAGACCAGAAGGTATCAAGAAAAGGTCAACAAAAGGTTAGAGCACAGTTGTTTACAGGGACTACCCTCACACACAAAGTACAGTAGCTATCCAAGTACGTCAGTTATTGAGGCCAACAAGCCATTTTAACAGTGTTTACTGCTATTTCATGTTACCGGGGATTGTCAGCCTCATGAATGATTCAACATGTGAATGATTCAAATATGTGAATATATGAAAGGCCCAATGCTGGAGAATGGTGCAGTTGTGGGGGTAGGGGTAAGCAGTATTAGTGCATAAACTATCTAATAATTTGCTGTTTTGGATAGACAAAGTACAAACTATTTTACATAGTCACAGGAAGACAAGGGTTCTCGACCTCCAAAAAGAGTTCATCATATGTTCATAAATAAATTCTGAAATACTGAACATTCATGATTAGTAATCAAGATCCCATTATGGAATCCTATTTTTACATGTAAAAGGAAACAAAATCACCCTACCTCCAACTCTACGTCTGGTCGCACATACTGTCGGGTCTTTGGATGATTAAGGAGGTGCAATATTGTAGTAATAAGTGCTTCATTTATTCGGCTCAACTGACAGTCAATCACATTTTTCAAAATGGTACTTAGTCCACCACGAAGTGCCACAATCTCTGGATTCAGAAGTGCTGAAATTAGGAAAAGAATAATTGGATGCAAGCAAACAAAGCAAATTATACATTATAATCTCTCTCAGTTTACAGGCTAAAATTACAACCCAGGAGTTCCTACGGTGGTAAATCAATTGCATGGAGAAGAATTAAAGCTATGCTAAGATGGGTGATTAAATAACAAATAATAGTTAATAAAAATAGAAAAAGTATACATTTTAGAAAATGCCCTCTACTACACCTTCAACACTGCCAAATCACCCACTTATTTGTAAACCTAAAGTACTACTTAAGAAATCCCTTAATGTTTAATGACTTTACTGCCTTCACTTATTTCTATGTCTAAACTGCCTCTTCATGTATCCCAAAGGAACCTCGAAGCCGAATATGCTACTTACCAGTATGCATCTGTTCTTGGCATGTAGGGCTGCTGACATTCATATCTGTGCATAGATCGCCGCCTAGTGTTGGGTCCGGATGATTGCACATTGTTGTCCTGGAAGAGTCTTCGAAGTATCACGAGATAGGTGGCTCCTCCCCTGGACTACAGTGCGCATGGGCATCCCCTCCATCCCTAGATTGTTTTTCGCCATTGTGGCATAGATGGAGTGTAATACAGTGAATGATGACCATGCTAACTAGTAATTACAGAATGCTGCAGCTGCTACAGGCGCCGGGGAGGAGGGTGGGCGATATGAATGTCAGCAGCCCTACATGCCAAGAACAGATGCATACTGGTAAGTAGCATATTCGGTTCGAGGCATGTGGGCTGCTGAATTCATATCTGTGCATAGATTATATAGCAGTCCCTCCCTTTAGCAGCGGCTTCCCGTGCAAGCTGCAGCAGTCTGAAAAAGAGTTTTGAGAACAGCCTGTCCTACAGCTGCCTGCTGTCTTCTACACAGTAGTGCTTGGTAAATGTATGTATAGTGGACCATGTGGCTGCTCTACATATCTCCTCTAAAGGAATATTTCCCAGGAAAGCCATGGAGGCCCCTAACTTCCGTGTGGAGTGGGCTCTTGGAGGAATTGTTAGTGTGCGCTTAGCCCTTTCATAGCAAATCTGTATACAATTAACAATCCACCTAGCTATTCCTGCTTTGGAAATGGGGTTGCCTTTGTGCTGCGGAGAAAAGGCAACAAACAGTGGTTTTATCTTCCTGAAATGTTGTGTTCTGTCAATATAGTACAGGAGAGCTCTTTTGATATCAAGTGTGTGGAGCATTCTCTCTGCCACATTTTCAGGATTAGGATAAAACACCGGCAGTTCTATGGATTGGTTCATATGGAACTGCGAGATAACCTTGGGCATGAAAGTAGGGTTGGTGCGTAGCACGACCCTGTTGGCATGAACCTGTATAAATGGCTCTTGAACGGTTAGTGCCTGAAGTTCACTAACTCGTCTTAGGGAAGTAATGGCAACTAGGAAAGCTACTTTCCAGGTTAGAAATTGAACCTCACAAGAGTGTAGAGGTTCAAAAGGTGGTCCCATCAGTCTGGTGAGGACCACATTTAGATTCCAGACTGGTGAAGGAGGGTGTCTTGGAGGAATTACACGTTTGAGTCCCTCCAAGAAAGCTTTGATGGCAGGCACTTTGAATAGTGAGAGGTGCTGCCTGTTCTGAAGGTAAGCTGCCAGTGCGGTTAAATGTATACGGATGGAATTGTATGCTAGATTGCATCGGTATAAGTGTAATAGATAACAGATAATGTTTTGCGTTGATGCATCCAGAGGATTGATGTCATTATTTTTACAATAAATGACAAATCTTTTCCACTTAGCCGCGTAGCAGGCTCTGGTAGTGGGTCTCCGTGCCTCCTTGATGATATTCATACATTGCGGAGGCAAGTTTAGGTATCCAAATTCTAAGATTTCAGGAGCCAGATCGCCAGGTTCAGCTGTTGCGGATCTGGGTGCTGAATTTCGCCATGGCTCTGCGTTAAAAGCGTGGGTGTTAGCCGTAGCCATTGATGCGGTACCACGGAGAGTTCCAGAAACGTGGTGTACCATGGTTGGCGTGCCCACGTTGGAGCAACCAGGATGAGCGTCAGTGAGTGTTGCCTGAGTTTGCGTGCCACCAGCGGTATGAATGGTGCTGGGGGAAAAGCGTACGAAATCTGCCTGACCAGTTCATCCATATTGCATTGCCCTGCGACTGTGGATGTGGGAACCTGGCGGCAAAGTTTTGTCATTTTGCGTTTTCCCTTGTGGCAAATAGGTCTATCTCTGGATGACCCCACTGCTGGAAGTACGGTTGGAGTACTGATGGATGTAGCTCCCACTTGTGCATTTGGTGGCTGTGTCTGCTGAGCAGATCCGCCATCTGGTTGTCTTTGCCCGGGAGGTGTTCCGCCATGAGGAAGATGTTCCTCTGAATGGCCCACTTCCACATGCTCTGAGCCAGATGAGACAACTGTGGAGAGTGTGTCCCCCCCTGCTTTTGTATGTAGTACATGGCGGTCATGTTGTCCGTCCGGATCAACACGACTTTGTTGCACAAGTGTACTTTGAACGCCTTCATTGCCAGGAAGATTGCCATGAGTTCCAGAAGGTTGATGTGCATCCGTCTTTGCTGTGTCGTCCATAGTCCCTGCACTGTGTAATTGAGTACATGAGCTCCCCATCCCTGGAGAGACGCGTCCGCCGTCAGTATGATTTGTGGGACAGGCTCTCGGAACGGTCGGCCCTTGCAAAGGTTTTGTGGGTTCCACCAATGCAGAGAGTTGTATGCCCGACCGAACACTAGGTCCTTTAATTGTCCGTGAGCCTGATTCCACCGACGTGCTAAGCACTCCTGAAGCGGGCGCATATGTAACCTTGCGTGCGGGACTATGAAGATGCAGGAGGCCATCATGCCTATCAACTGCATAAACACTCGTGCCGGTAGCGAGTGTTGAGGTTTGAACTTTATGACCAACTGCATGCTGTGGATCCTCACTGAATTGGGTTGTGCCGTGGCTGCCAGAGTGTCTATGGTCGCACCTAGGTACTGCTGTACGTGGGTGGGTTGAAGGTGGGACTTTGGATAATTCAGGGAGAACTCAAGGCTGTGAAGAAGATGAATGGTGTGGGTTATGTGGTCGGCACACTGCTGGGCCGACTTTCCCTGGATCCGCCAGTCGTCCAGATAAGGATAGACATGTATGTGCTGTCTCCTTAAGTGTGCTGCCACTGTCGCTAGGCACTTGGTGAACACTCTGGGTGCCGTTGTTACTCCGAAAGGGAGGACTTTGAACTGGTAATGTTGATTGAGAACGGTGAACCTGAGATATTTTCTGTGTGATGGGTGCATGGGTATATGGAAATACGCATCTTTGAGATCTAGTGTTGCGAGAAAGTCTCCCTGCTTGAGTAACGGCAGCACCTGTTGCAAGGTGAGCATGTGAAAATGCTCTGAAAGAATGTAACGGTTTAGAGGTCTGAGGTCCAGTATGGGTCTGAGAAATCCGTCCTTTTTGGGGATTAGAAAATACAGTGAGTACACTCCTGATCCCTGTTCCTCTGCGGGCACGAGTTCTATGGCTCCTTTTTGGAGCATACTGAGAACCTCCTGGTGTAATAAGTGCAAGTGCTCTGCGGACATAGGACGGTGTCTTGGTGGTATGTTTGGTGGAGTGGATGTGAGCTCCAGACAATAACCGTACTGGACAATGTCTCTCACCCACCTGTCTGTAGTGATGGACTTCCAGACCGGCAGGAACTCCTGGAGTCTCCCCCCGACAGGTGTTACGTGGTCGGGGGGCAGTGACAAGGCGTCACTGTTTGTTGGTGGCGGAGGACCTGGAGCTGTTTCCTCGGCCTCTGCCCTTGACGTTGTTTCCACGGTATCCACCTCTGTTATTCTTATTATAGGTGGTCTGTGTACCTTGTTTATAGTAATGCGACTGTTGGGAGTTCTGGCCTCTAGATGGTCCTCTGTTGGTAGAGCGACGAAAGGACCCACCCCTAAACTGCTGTGATTGCAGAGCCCCCATAGACTTTGCAGTCTCTGTATCTTTTTTGATCTTTTCTAGGGTGGTGTCAACTTCGGGGCCAAAAAGGGAGTCAGGGTTGACAGGTTGATTGAGTAGTGTAGTTTGTATCTCAGGTTTGAACCCTGAGATTCTCAACCAAGCATGCCGTCTTAACATGACGCTAGTGTTAATCGCCCTAGCTGCAGTGTCTGCTACGTCAAGAGCGCACTTAATGGAAGCTTTGCTTATGAGCTTCCCTTCTGTAATAAGCGACTCTGCACCTTCCTTAAACTGATCTGGGAGGTGCTGTAGCAGAGTCTCTAGGGTATCATAATGTGCCCTGTCGTATCGAGCCAGAAGTGCCTGAGTGTTGGCAATTCTCCAGATGTTAGCTGCCTGTGCAGCAACTCTTTTCCCTGAAGTTTCCAAGACCTTCGACTCCTTGTCAGGGGGAGGAGCATCACCCGTTGTCTGTGAATTGGCTCTCTTCCGAGCATTGGACACCACCAATGAGTCCAAAGGCAACTGGCCTCTTATGTAGGTAGGGTCCACAGGAGCTGGCCGATATTTTTTGTCAATCCTAGGGTTTAGTCCTCTCGCCCTCGTGGTCTCTTTAAAAATGTCATTAGCAGGTTTTAGGACCCCCTTCAGCATGGGCAGAGTCTTAACAGATCTTTCTGAGGTAGAGAAGGTGTCCATCAGAAAATCATCCTCAATAGGATCAGTGTGGAGCTGTACATCATGATTTTTAGCTGCTCTCTCAATTAAGGCATTGAAAGCAGCAGTATACTCAGTAGGAGAGGACTTTACCACATATGCCTGTGTGTCTGGAGCAGTATGTGGGTCCCCTGTACCAATATCGTCCACCCAAGGTTGGTTTTGATCATCAGGGTCAGTGTCCACAGGATAAGTGTCCTCAACATCACCAGCATCCCCTGCATCCTCATCAAATTGAGTGGGAGAGAATGACTGAGGCTCCTGGTCATAATAGTGAACATGTTCCACTAGAACTGGTGATGTTGTCCTCTTCTTCTTCAATGGAATTTTGTATGGCTCCATTGAGATCTCTGGCAGTATCTTTCTCTTGTATATTGACAGTCTACCAGTCTCGGCGTCGATAAACTGCCTTGGCTCCACATCTTCCTGAGGTACTTCGACAGTTCTCTGTCCTTCGACAGGTTTTTTCGGGTCGACTCCTTTTTGCGTCTCGAGACCCTTCTTCGCGTCGAACATCTTCGGCCGTATTGCCGGTGGAAGTCCGAATTTTATGTGCGTCGACGCGATGTGAACCGTGCTGACCGTCTTTGACTGCGGGGGTGCTTTTGCGCCGTGCGTGGAAGTCGCGTCGTGGATGCGGAGTAACGACTCCGACACCTTCTTCTTTAGGAAGGGAGACGGTGTTGTCGACTCGACGAGTTCCGTCGATACCCTTTTGGTTGTGGCATCAAACCCCGAACCAGATGCCGTGTCCTCGACACGAGGACCGGGATGGGTTGTCCGTCGCGAGGCGCTCTGAAGATTTGCGTCGACGATCTTCGGCGCCGATTTTTTCGGGTCGGCAACCTTGACCTTGGTTGTTGGCGCCGCCTTCGGCTCGACGTTCCCATGAAGTCTCCGTGCGTCGACGGCCTTCTTTTGTCTGTTCGGCTCAGAGGGCTTCGAGGCCTTGTTGCCGATGAGAGACTCTTTCACTTTCGGTTTCGAGGTAGGAGCTTGTGCCGTCAGTTTCGATTTCTTTAGATCGAGTGTTGGCGCTTTCGATACCGACGGCTCTTTAGGGTGGTTCGTAGCCGGGCCTTTATGCGGGGCTGTAGAACGAGAGGAATGATCTTGGGTAAGGCCTTGTGGTGATCCCTCGACCTGAGCCTTATCGAGTGTCTCGTTAGGTCCTGTTCCGACATGTGGGCCTAGCTCATCTTCTGAGCCATCTTCCTCGGCCCCAAGGGCCTCCTCGTCGTCTCCTACCTCTTCGACGACACCATCGTCCTGTTCGTCTATCACACGCTCGTCTTCGGCATCATAGTCGGATTCTCGCTCCGAATCCGGATCCGAGAGCTCCCCCCGAACTTCAAGGTCGACGACCTCCTCATCTTCCGTCCCGAAGATGTTGTCCGGGTTCGGCGTCGCTTTCTGCGCCTCGAGCCGAGCTGCTCGACGAATGCGAAGGGTCTTCTTCGATCGAAACCGGGAACACGCCATACAGGTGGCTTCGTCGTGGTTTGGAGAGAGGCACTTGTTGCACACCGGGTGCACTTCGAAGCGAGCATACTTAGCGTTGCAAAGGGGGCAACGCTTAAAGGGGCTATTCAATGTCTTCTTTTCCATCCTTGATGATGTACTCGAGAACGCCCTCGACAAATATACTTGGCGCCGAACGAAAACAATACCGACGAACGTAAAGGCCTAAAAACTCAAAGAGCTAAGATTAGGACATCCGAACCCAATGGCGGAAAAAAACAATCTAGGGATGAAGGGGATGCCCATGCGCACTGTAGTCCAGGGGAGGAGCCACCTATCTCGTGATACTTCGAAGACTCTTCCAGGACAATAATGTGCAATCATCCGGACCCAACACTAGGCGGCGATCTATGCACAGATATGAATTCAGCAGCCCACATGCCTCGAACAGTTTCTTCCATGTTTTGCCCCTGTCACTAGCTATTCAAAGATCTATTCAAGACTGGTTATTCTGTCTAACCCCCATTCTCAACCGATCCACACTCTGGACCTTTAAGATTCTCACTTTGAAACTGTAATAACAGTAATAGTGCATATTCTGCTGCACATCCTGCACATCATTCTAGCGCCAATCATTTTAAACATCCTTTCTTCTGTAAAACATTTAAAATTTACTCCCACCTTATCTCACCACAACTAACTTCTTAAATCTTCTGCAATCATTTTTCATCTGATCTGATGTATAAACACTTGTAACTTTAAAATCTTTGTTAGTCAAAATCATCTCTTATTGTGTCTCTAATTGCATCAACAGCCTTTGAATAGAAGGGGATATGCTCTTGACAGCAAGGCAAAATGTGGATATTACTGGCACTGATCTCTCCTGGCTTTGTTGACTGCTCTTACAGCGGGGTCTGATGCTAGTTCAGCTTCATGCCACTTCCCTACCAATGTTATTACCCCCAGGGCTCTGTACTCTAGTTCCACCCCTTCTCCCTTTAAACAAAATCTGGTGAGGAGTGAGGATATCCACATTTTTGTATTTTGACAATTAACTGTACAATGACTAGATTTAAATGTCTTTATCCCAGATTTCGATCTTAAGATTAATCAAAGCTCATGTTACAAGCCTCCTCCCTATGATGCTGGTTGGCACTCACGGTCTAATAATCAATGCTGCCAAGACAGAACATCACTTCCGATCTTGCAATATACACAAACTCCAATCCATCTCCGTTACCTTTGCCTCCTTACATCAATCTAGGACTTTGAATCCTTGTGAACAGGGATACTGAATCATTTTTAATAAATAGAAGACAACTTCAAAATTCCAGTGGTCAACAGTTTAATTCAATCAGTATTGACTACAGAAAAGCTGTTTTACCAGCAGCCCAATTTTATTTCTTGCCTGTAGTTTATCCAAAACGCAACAGCTCACTTGCTTCGTGGTTTAAAGAATTCCTAATCGATTCCACCTACCAATAGACAACTGTATTGGCTGCTTGTCCATAAAAACTGTTTAAGACACTTACTAAAATCCATAATCCCTTCTATGCCAGTAAACCAGATTCTTTTGGCCACAAAATGTGTCTGGCATAAACTTCCAGATCCCACCCTTCAGAAAAGAAAAGATTCCTTTTAGTCCCTAAGCCCGTACATCAAGTATTGGGTATGGTGCCATCTCCACAGCAGCAGCTAAACTCTGGAACATCATTCCCTTTTCTGCTTGCAATCTACCCACCATTTCTCTTATTAGAGGGGTTTTAAAAACCTTTTTAATCAGTGCATACAATAAAGTATTCACTGGTTCTACTGAAAACCCCACGCTGTGCAGCCATAGAGGATTAGGACGGAAAATAATATTTAACAAATTCAAAATGCCGCTAAATTCATTGTCTATTTTGTCTTATTATATTATAACCATCTTAAACTCTACCTTTTTTGGTGCGTTTCATTTTTTGCTCTATGTCCAGTGAATCAAGCCATTGTGCCTCCTATTTTTGTTTCATGGTTGATTATAAAAGGAAAATGCTACTTACCAGTATGCTTCTGTTCTTGGCGTGTAGAGCTGCAGATCCACACACTAAGCATAGATCGCCGTCTGGTGTTGGGCCCGGATGTTTGCATTTGTTTTTGTCTTGGAAAAGTCTTTGGAAGTCACGACATAGGTGACTCCACCTTTGGATGATAGTGCGCATGGGCATCGACTCCATCTTCAGATTGTTTTTCGCCAGCAGGGAAATGAAGGAGAAACAGAAAAGATGCCCATGTATGCTGTATCTAAATAAGATAATACTGGAAAAGATAAAGGTAGCCGGAAGGTGGGTGGGTGGGCATGTGTGGATCTGCAGCTCTACATGCCAAGAACAGATGCATACTGGTAAGTAGCATTTTCGTTCGAGGCATATGAGCTGCAGATCACACACTAAGCATAGATTGTATAGCAGTACGCCTCCTTAGCGGCGACCACCAGTATCTGTTGCAGTAGTTTGAAATAATGTTTTGAGTACAGCCTGGCCCACACTAGCTTGCTGTTTTATTTGAACATCTACACAATAGTGCTTTGTGAATGTGTGCGGTGTAGACCATGTAGCTGCATTGCAGATGTCATGTAAGGGAAAGTTCCCTAAAAATGCCATTGAAGCCCCTATCTTTCGGGTAGAGTGGGCTTTAGGGGGAACTGACAATGTTTGTTTTGCTTTGCGATAGCAAATCTGTATGCATTTGACAATCCACCTTGCTATCCCAGATATTGATATGGGGATGCCTTTACGTGGTGGTGAGAAGGATACGAAAGCTGTTTTGTCTTGCGAAAAGGTTTTGTTCTCTCAATGTAATAATGCAGTGCTCTTTTGACATCCAGAGTGTGAAGAGCTCTTTCTGCGACTGCTTGTGGTTGCGAGAAGAACACTGGCAACTCTACAGACTGATTGAGGTGGAAGGGAGAAATAACCTTAGGGAGGAATTTACGATTAGTTCGTAGAACAACCTTATTATGATGTATTTGTAAGAAAGGTTCCTGAATGGTTAGTGCTTGGAGCTCACTAACTCTTCTAAGAGAAGCGATGGCCACTAAAAAAGCAACCTTCCATGTTAAAAACTGTAGCTCACATGGAGGACCCATTAGTCATGTGAGAACTATGTTTAAATTCCACACAGGTGAGGATGGTACTCTGGGAGGAATTATTCTTTTGAGGCCTTCCATAAATGCTTTGATGGCAGGTACTCTGAAACGTGATAAGTGTTGCCTATTTTGTAAATAGGCTGCTATGGCCGTGGAGAAGTGTAGCTCACTGGTTAGAGCAGGCATACCCTGAAGCAGAGGTCAGACCCGGGACCAGGGTTCGATTCCCGACGCGGCAGGGTCTGGAGCCCAATTGTCCACGGACTTGATAATTCTCGCTTCGGTGCCTACTCTAAGCATGAGTTCACACTAGGCAGCTCTGGGCAACTAGCTTGCTTAATCTCCACAACGGCCCCCCCGCGGCGGGATGCCTGGCTTTCACCTTGGGGATGCCCAGTATGGATTATCTCACAGGGAAAAACCAGGACGGGTTCCCAATGCAAGCGCTGGGATGCCCAAGGGTAACCGTGCGCGATATAAAACTCCTAATAATAATAATAATAATAATGGCAGGGAGGTACAACCTAATAGATGTGTAAGCCAAGTTACACTTTTGGAGATGTAGTAGGTAACCTATGGTGTGTTGGATAGACACATTTAGGGGATTGATGGTGCTGTTATAACCATATATAACAAATCTTTTCCACTTGGCTGCATAGCAGGCCCTAGTGGTGGGACGTCAAGCCTCCTTAATAACGTTCATACAGTCAGGGGGAAGGTTAAGGTAACCAAATTCTAAGACCTCAGGAGCCAGATCGCAAGGTTGAGGTGAGCTGGGTCCGGGTGTCTGATCTCTCCACGGTTCTGGGTTAAGAGATGTGGGGAGAGGTGCAGTTTTTGGTGCGGAATCACAGAGAGTTCCAGTAATGTGGTGTACCACGGTTGTCTGGCCCAGTTGGAGCCACTTGAATGAGAGTCAGTGAGTGTTGCTGTAGCTTTCGCACCACCAATGGAATGAGTGGGAGAGGTGGAAAAGCGTAGGCAAATCTGCCTGACCAATTCATCCATTTCGCATTGCCTTTGGAAAATGGGTGTGGGAATCTGGCGGCAAAGCTTGGGCATTTGGCGTTTTCGTGTGTGGCAAAGAGGTCTGTGTGTGGTTGGCCCCATATTTGAAAAAATGGTTGAAGAACTTGCGGATGAAGTTCCCACTCATGAATCTGTTGCGTTTGACGGCTTAACAGATCGGCTATGTTGCTTTGGACTCCCGGGACATGTTGGGCTAGAAGAATAATGTTCTGCGGTACAGCCCATCTCCATATGCTTTGTGCTAGATGGGAGAGCTGTAGAGAATGTGTCCCGCCTTGTTTATTTATGTTGTACATGGCTGTCATGTTGTCCGTGCAGACTAGGACAGCCTTGCCTGATATTTCTTTTGTAATGCCTTTAGGGCTAGGAATATGGCTAGTAACTCCAGGTGGTTGATGTGGAGTAATTTCTGTTGAGGAGTCCACCTGCCCTGCATGGTGTGATGTAAAAGATGAGCTCCCCAGCCGGAGAGCGATGCATCCGCTGACAGGACAATTTGTGGAACTGGCTCTAGAAACGGTCGCCCTTTGGAAAGGTTTTTGGTGTTTCACCACTGCAGAGAGCGGTGAGTGCGACCGTCTACCAACACCAGATCTGTTAACGGACCTTGAGCCTGGTTCCATTGGCGTGCTAGACACTCTTGGAGAGGACGCATCTGGTTTCTTGCTTGAGGCACTATGAATATGCAAGAGGCCATCATCCCTATGAGTTGCATGAACACTCTAGCTGGAAGAGAGTGTTGAGGCTGAAATTTGGTTATGAGGGCTTGCATGCTTGCTATCCTGGCTGGACTGGGATAAGCGAGCGCTTTTGAGGTGTCTATTGTGGCCCCTAGGTACTGTTGTATGTGGGACAGTTGTAGATGAGACTTTGCGTGGTTTACTGTGAACCCCAAGTCGTGGAGTAGTTGATAGTGTCGTGAGTGTGGTGTACACACTGACTGTATGAGCTGGCTTTTATGAGCCAGTCGTCTAGATATGGGAAGACATGAATGTGCTGTCTTCTTAGATGAGCTGCCACTACCGCCAGGCACTTGGTGAATACCCGGGGTGCTGTGGTGACTCCGAAAGGGAGTACTTTGAATTGGTAGTGTTGACCGTCCACTACGAACCGGAGATATTTCCTATGAGATGTGTGAATAGGAATATGGGAGTAGGCATCTTTGAGATCTAGAGTGGCAAGGAAGTCACCTTGTGAAAGAAGAGGAAGGACCTGCTGAAGTGTGACCATGTGAAAATGGTCTGACTGTATGTAGAGGTTTAGGGATTTGAGGTCCAGAAAAGGTCTGAGAGAGCCGTCCTTTTTTGGTATGAGAAAAAACAGAGAGTAAACTCCTGTTTTTTGTTGGTGCAGGGGAGCTGTTTCTATTGCACTCTTTTGTAGGAGGGAGATGACTTCCTGCTTGAGCAGTGACAAATGTTCTAACGACATTGGGCGCTGTTTGGGTGGTATGTTTGGGGGGTAGAGGGGAGTTCTAGACAGTAGCACGATTGGATGATTTGTCCCACCCACCTGTCTGTGGTGATGTTGGTCCAAACAGGCAGGAACTGTTGTAATCTTCCCCTGACTGGAGTGGAATGGGACGAGGTGAACGGTGGGAAGTCATTGGGTAGGGGTGGAGGCAGAGCGGGTGTTGTTGGTCTTGCCTCTACCTTTGTTATTGTTGCCTATGTAGCCTCCTCTCTGATCACCTCTGGTGAATGTAGACTGGGTGGGAGTCTTATAAGAGGTGGAGGGGTTGTCAGAGGAGTAGCCTCTGGAGGTGCCCTTGTAAGAGGGACGACGAAAGGAACGTCTAGGAGCTTGCAATTGCAAAGCTCCCATTGATTTAGCTGTGTCAGTGTCCTTCTTTATCTTTTCAAGGGATGAATCAGCATTAGGGACAAATAAGTGTTCCTGATCGAATGGTTGGTTTAAGATGGAACTTTGTACTTCAGGTTTGAAACCTGAAATGCGTAGCCAGGCAGGTCTACGCAGGAGAACACTTGTGTTGACAGCTCTGGAGGCAGTATCTGCCACGTCCAGCGTGCAACGAACGGAGGTGTTGGTGATGAGTTTCCCCTCTCGTATAAGATGATTGGCTTTGTCCTTATATTTGTCCGGGAGGTGTTGCAATAGGGTTTCAAGTTGGTCGTAATGTGCCCTATCGTACCTAGCTAACAGTGCTTGAGTGTTGGCGATACGCCATATGTTAGCTACCTGTGAAGCGGTATTTTTGCCAGAGGCGTCTAAGAGTTTGGACTCTTTATCAGGGGTGGAGCGTCCCCTGATGTTTGAGAGTTGGCCCTCTTTCTAGCATTGGAGACTACAAGGGAGTCTAATGGGAAGGGGCCCTTAATGTACGCTGGGTCTGCTGGGGCAGCCTTGTATTTTTTCTCGATCCTGGGGTTAATAACCCTAGCCCTGACAGGATCTTTAAATACTTCAGGTGCATGCCTGGTAACTCCTTTATAGCATGGGTAGAATAGTGATGGACCTTTGTGGGTTATCAAAGGTGTCCATAAGGAAATCCTCTTCCACAGGGTCAGTATGCAAGTCAATCCCGTAGTATTGGGCAGCTCTGTGTAGAAGCTGATGAAAACCCATTGTGTCCTCCGGAGGGGAAGGCCTGGAGGGGTAGGTGTCATCCTGTGGAACATTAGGGACATCTGGCGTACAATAATCGTCACAGGGGTCAGGGGAATAAGGTGGATCCCCTAGTGGCTCGTCATCGGCACCCCTTCCTGTGTCATCAGAGGTGTCATCATCATCATCATCCATTGGTGGAGGAGATGGTGGAGGAGAATGGTGTGGTGGGGATGGAGGTGGGGGAGGTGGTGGAGAAGGGACCCTGAGGGGAGATGTGGCAATGTCCCTTTTTTTAGGTGGTGGAGCCGGTACAGGCGTATCCAATGGTCTCTTCTTTGTACTTAAAGTCAGCTGACCAGTTTTAGGGTCTTTTAAAAGAGTTTTCCGTTTAGGGTCTGCTTTAAATAGCTCTTCTGATAGAGGTTGGTCTTTCGCCGTCAACCGTTTCAGTTCGGAAGACTTGCGCAGCACCGACTCTGGAACTGTTTTGTGCTCCTTTGGCTTAGAACTGTGATGTTTTACAGTCTCTGTGGCCGCTTGTAGAACCGGGTGTTTTTTCGGATCCGAGGCTTTTTTCGGCTCCGAAGGGTGTGAATCCGAAGCTTTAGGGATCGGCTTTTTGCTCAGCTCCGAGTGTTTTTCCGAGTCGATGGGGCGGTGCCTGTAGATTTCGGTGCAGAGTGCTTGGATGTGGAGGCAGCGATCGGCACGGAGGAGGAGGGCAGTTTCCTTTTCGGTGCCGGTGTCCACTCGGTACCGATGGTAGACTGACTCGAGCTAGAGTCGCCTGAAGGCTTAGTAGGCTTCTTTGCCGAGCCAGAGGGCGGGGAATGGGAAGCAGTCTCTCGGTGTGCACCTGGGCCCGAAAGTGAAAGTGTGACCGAAGCCTTTTTCGATGGTGTAGGGAGGGGGTCGGGGTCGAAGTCTCTACTTACGACCCGCTGCCCAGGAGTGATGTCCTCGATGTCGGAATCATCGGCTTCGGAGGCGCTGACGGGGCCTCTTCGATGCGCTGCTGTTCTGGTACATCAACGCCCTCCTGGAAGATGTCATCGGGCATGGGTGCCGACGAGCAAGCCATTGTTCTCCTGGCTCGACAATCTTGAATGATCTTCTTCGAGCGGAAAGAGGCACAAGCTACACAGTCTCTGGCCTCGGCCTCGGCCTCGGCCTCGTGCTCCGGAGACAAGCAGATCAGTGTGGGGAAATTACGACCCACATTGAGGTCATTTCTTGAATGGCGTCCTTTCCATGAGCCAGATACCAAGGCCCAGGTAGGCCCGAAGGCCTTCGTCGACGACCGGAATCGAGGACTTCGATGTTGAAGAGATGAGCAACGACTAGGAATCACCATCGAAAACAATACCGGAGAAGGGTGAAGGAGTGGAATCGGTGACGGTTCCGAACTGGAGCGCGAAAAACACATCCGAACCTGATGGCGGAAAAAACAATCTGAAGATGGAGCCAATGCCCATGCACACTATCATCCAAAGGAGGAGTCACCTATCTCGTGACTTACAAAGACTTTTCCAAGAAAAAACAAGTGCAAACATCCGGGCCCAACACCAGATAGCGATCTATACTTAGTGTGTGATCTGCAGCTCATATGCCTCGAACATGCATACACTGCCATCCCTAAAGGCTTTTATGTTAGAACCTATTCTTTTATCCTATAAATAAGGCACATTCACCAGGAAGTGACAGCACTGTGGTTATGACTAATTCTTTCCGACTTGAACTCCAGATAGTAGCAAAGACTATTGTGGATTATGTATTCTCAATTACAGCAAGTACATGGAAATTTAGCAGAATGTTTAGGGCACAATTTTCAGAACATTACTGATTGCTTACCTAGTTCACAGACAACAGCGATGCATGCTCGAACCATGCGGTCACCCTCCTGCAGGCCATCATTTCCTACTGCAATTAAGGAATTGGCAATAGAGCTAGGGAACAGAGATGGATTCACAGAAATAATCTGGAAAACACACAATTAGTTAAGAAATGTTATTTTGCTTATTTATGATTAACCATCTATACTAAAACTTTAGAGTTTATGTCAGAACACTACACCCACACCTGCAAAGCTTGGTAGCAAACAATTTACCTAGATGTGAAGTTTTGAATAAATAATGGCCAATATGTTAGTATGCTATAAAACAATAAGAGATTAGTGTGCGTTTTCACAAGCATTTTTAGGTTTTCTGGAGTGAAACCATAATTGCTTTCTCTATACTACTAAAAGGCAAATCATTTGCATTTACTGTCAAGACGCAACAAAGTCCTTAAGTAAAGCATACAAAACATCCATTTATTTGTATTTGTCCATTGTTTTCAACATGAACGAGGGTCACAAAGGAGGTACATACCTTCTAGTAAGAACACACCAGTACCCGACTGTGTACAGCATAATAAAGAATACAAAAACTGGCAAAACCGTTCCTGGGTTGCTGGAGTTCCGGTTCAGGAAGGACCTGGCTTGGCAGGTCGGGTGGACTGAGTCTAGACTGGCTTGTATATAGATGAGCCCAAATTGCATTGAATTTTTCATTTAAAATAACCATACACATTTAACATTTCTGACACAGAGAATATGAACACGTTCAATTGCTAAACATATCCTTTATTTGAAAGGGAAAAGGCAAGGAAATAAAAGGCATTATTAGCCAATAGGCCGCATTGAAAACAAAACTGAGAACACTGGCACAGTGCGCTCAAGACCTCCTCAATACCATCATGCCCCCATAGGTGACAGTAAGATCCGGCCTTTTTTCACGGAACAAGAAAACATTTGAAGATAAAAACCATATCACAGGAGCTGTGCAATGCGTCCAGGGAGGAGGGAGGGTGGCTTATGACTTTGATGAGTATTACCATGAAGAGAACTAGGAATACAGGTAACTTATCCTTCTCCTCCAGGGGATACTCATCAAGAGTCATAAGCACTGAACAGACAAGCAAACCCATTCCCCACGCCTGAGGACGAATAGAAGACAGCTACCAGGGACTAAGACTCCATTGTCCTAACAGAATCCTTATTGAAGCCTGCCCCACTTGGGCATCTGCCTGAGTGTCCGAGTCCAAATAGTAATGGCGAGCGAAGGTGTGCACCGATCGCCATATGGCAACCTTTCAAATCTCTGCAATTAGTACATTTCTAAGTAGACCATCAGTGGAAGCCTTATACCTCTTGTAGACTGAGCTTTAAGCTTACAAGGAAGACATTTGTTGGCTAACTGGTAAGCGAGGGAGATGCAAGAAACTATCCACCTCGAGACAGATTGCTTAGAAGAAGCTGGACCAGTGTGCACAGGACCATAGTTAACAAACAAATGATCAGACTGTCTTTTCTGTTTAGTTCTGTTAAGGTAAAACTTCAGGAACTTTTTAAGATCTACGGAGAATACGGCCATGCAGGAGGCTGGCTTAATAGATAGTGTATATTTAAAGGAGGTATACACCTTGCACTAATCCAGGGAACAGTTATGGTGATTTTAATGGTCTTTTATAACCTTAAAGCTCTCAAAGGAGTAGCTGCTGAGAGTAACCTTCAGGGTTATCTCGAAGGAGTGTAAAGCAGCTTGCTTTACTACATTTAATCAATACTGTAGATTAGATGAGAAAGAACACAGTGTTTATGAAAAATAAGGATATTTATTAACACAACACAACCACTATCACTTGGTATATATCCAACCCGGAGATAGCAATAATGCATATAGGAATATGTAAAAGAAATCAGGTAAGTAGCACACATATACCCAAGTCTCCAAGGGGAGATCAAATCATATACTAAATAAGTGGAACGCGACTGCAAAGGAGAAAGGGACTTGGTCCAAAGGACTTAGAAGAGCTTGGTGAACCAGGAACCATTCAAGGTAGGTACCTAGGAACCCCAAAGGAGGCTGTGTGCAGAGTGGAAACACAGGCGCGTGTTCAATAGAAGTAAATGGAGAACTTGCACTTGCAGTTTTAAAGAAAAAAGACCTTTGCAGCAAGACCCCAAAAAAACTCTTAGGAGGACGGAAGGTTGGAGAGCCACCCCACCTGTGGATGCCCTAGGAACCAGGTTACCTGCACCAGGGAAGCCGGGTGCATAGGGGTGAGGTGACGTCGGAACCATTTGTAGAAGACAATGGGCAACTCAGAAAGAAAGGCCTCTGAACTAGTCTGTGAAGATGTTTGGTGGCATTCAAGGGTGGATTCTTGAATAGGAGAACCTGCAATAAGGAAAGGACAGAGTCTATGCCACTTGGAGATGACCAGGAAGCATGGAAGCACGGAAGCACAATGCCCTCCTTTGTATGGAAGTTCAGAAGAGTTCACGAGGACTTTTGATACTGCAGCTGTGAGGACCCAGAGATGCTGTGGAAGACCAGGAGCCGCACATGAGCTGTCCCACGTCGGATGTCGCTGTCGAGGTGGTCAGTGTCCGTCGGGAGCACCAAAAAGCTTTGGTACCCGCAACTCGAGCGGAAGACAAAAAGATCAATGGGTCCAACAAGGGACTCGCCACATGCAGGAGAGACTGAGCAGACCTTGAGAAAGCAAGGGAGTCCACCAAAGCAGAAGACGACACTCAAGAGGACCCATAGGCCCAGGGCATAGGATTCGCAAGAGGACCTCAGGCAGCTCAACAAAAACAGAGGTCCACGATGCAAGGGAGGACGCTGTTCTCCGAGAGATGAGATGCGGAGCTTCTTGTAGCCCGAAGATCTCTGGAGCGTAGGGGAAACAAGCCTAGGCAACGGCAAGTCAACAGGGTGCATAGGGGTTAGGTCCCAGAGGCTCCTAAAAGGGATACTGTCCTCCAAATTGCAAGAAGACAGGTCAGGCCTCGGGCGAACCACAGAACCACCAAATGAACCTCGGGAGGTCTGTAGGACGAAGGGGCAGAAAACGGGTAGGCGGCGAAGCATTGCCTGCAGATGCAGGGGGGTGACTCCTTCACTCAAGGCGGATTACTTCGGCTGTCCTTGATGCCCACAGCTCCCTGATGATACTGAGCGAAGCACAGACACAGATGAGGCAGAAAAGCGAGACCAGGAGAAGTCTAGTGAAGTCCAAGTGTCCAGAAGGTCGAAGTTTGTCTTGGTTTCAGAGATAAGTCTTGTTCAAAGACGAATCCGAGGACTCAACCACGGGGGAGCCCTTAAATACCCAAGGAAAGGGTTGGAACAACTTCGGACCCCTCCCAGAGGAGGGGCTGGACAGAAGTGACAATACTCCCTTGTCCAGTTTCATACCATAGCAGGAATCAATGGGTTTTTGAACTGGCTCAAACAGTTGTATGCAAGGAGGGCACCAAATGTGCCCGTCAATGCAGTCTGGTGGTGCTTGGAAGTGCCTTCACCCCAGCCCAGTACACTATTGTCCTGTCTGGGAGGTAGTCACACCTCCCTGTGACAGGAGACCTATTGTTCTACCTTCCCCTGTTCGAGCTCATCTCAGCAGCAGGAGGAAAGAACAGTGTCTGTGGTTGGCAGCAGCACTAGCTTACTGTTAGACCCTGAAAGGTGTAACCGGTAGTACACGGGGCTCTTCTAAGGAGCTCCACAGTACATGGGAACATACCTCCAACACCAGAATCGGTGATGGGGTATGATTCCAACATGTTTGATACCGAACATGACCAGGTTCGGCACAGCCATTATATAGACATCTCGTAACGACTTAAAATGGCTGACCGCACTTACAAAGCCTGAAGAATCGACTCCGGGGTTTGTAGGGTGGGTCCAGCTCATGCAAGGGCACCCTCACACTTATAACCAAGCACCCTGCCCTCAGGACTGACATAGGTTTTAACTGCAGTGACCTCAGATATAAGAAAACATACATCTGCTGTGAGAGGTGCAAGAACCATCTCACACAGCCTGCAATGGCGGGCCTGTAGTCCGGGATTAAGTGGACTACCATGGGTGGCACAATACATTCTGCAGACCATGGGAGACCCCTGGTGTACCTATGCCCTCGATACTTTAGTACCATGTACTAGGGACTTATAAGGGTACAACAGTAGCCAATTGTGGAGGTACCAATGACACATATGCTAGGGCTGGCGTGTGCAGAGTGCGGCGGATCCGCAGTGAATGGCCGGAACCAGAGGTTGCAAATGAACAAATTCGGTGTTCACAGGAGACACAGTCTTTGAGGTTGAAGGCAGGCAGGTCTTTCGGGATTTTAGAGGTTGCTGGCTGCAGGACACACCGGGATTTCACAGGAGCAGGTTCGAGGTGGAGACAAGCCAGTAGGGCTGGGGCCAAGTCAGTGGGTGTCTTTTTCTTGTTAGCTGCTGCACGGCTGTTTGGTCCTTCTTCTCTTCTAGTTTCTTCTTCTCGGAGGAAGCAAGGTTCAGGGGTGCCCCTAAATACTAGATTTAGGGGCGTCACAGGTAGGTAAAAGGTTGGAACCAATGGGTCCCTTCCCTGGGGTGGGTACACTCCCTCTTAAGCCACCCTGCAGTGGGAGGGGGGGCATGAGCCTGTCCCCTGGTAGGCTGAGTCCCCCCATCTGCAAGATGGCAGGGAATGAGAGGTGTGTTTCAACTTGCCACCCCCACCTGAGGGGTGGTGTTGGCAGAGGTGGGCACACCTCTCTTCCTCACCTTTTTTCCGGACGGTACTCCCGCCCAAAGTGGGGGTCAGAACCAGTGAGGACCAGTTGCTGAAAACAGCAAGTGGCCTGGGGAAGCTCACAATGCAGCAAGCCTTTGATGCTTCCCCTTCGTGAACCCTGCCCATCCTGGGGAAGGAGGCTTAGCACCTCGTCCCAGGATGTGCATTGGTCCCAGAATGTGCATTGTTTCAGGCCCCAGAGAGCAGCAGGCTCTCAACCCAGGGATCCAGAAACATGTCTGGTTGTGGCAGCTGAAAGCAGCCACTCAGCCTGGACACTAGTGGTAGGTTAGTTTTCAGGGGGCATCTCTAAGATGCCCTATGTGTGTACTTTTCATTAAATCCCACACTGGCATCAGTGTGGGTTTAATGTGCTGAGAAGTTTGATATCAAACTTCCCGGTTTTCAGTGTACCATATACTCATATTGGCAGCACTGCACTTGTACCCTCACCACTGGGATAGTGCACCCAGCTAGAGGTGTGACTGATCTATGCCAGGGCAGTGGGTTGTAGGCATGGCACACAGAGATGTGTGCCATGTCGACTCTTTACTTTGTTCTGCACCAAAACACGCAGCCTGAAAAGGCAGTGTGTGAGTGTAAGGGTACAGGACCTCTATGGGTGGCACAATAAGTGCCGCAGCCCTTAGAGGCCTTCTCTGGTCACAGCGCCCTGGGTACCTGTGGTCCCATTTACCAGGGGTTGACGTGTAGCCAGAGATGCCAATTGGGTTCAGGCTTCAATGCAGTTTTAGGGAAAGAACATAGGCCCTCTGTACCTGATTAGCAGGAGCCCAGGGCACACTCAGTCAAAGCACATCAGCAATTCAGCAAAAAGTAGGTGCAACCATGCAGAAAGAGGGCGCTTTCTCACAGTAGGTTCTAAAAATACCTTGACCTGATAAAATCTGACAGCATTACGAGTGGGCGAGTAGATTTTTCGAGGCCTGAAAGAGAACCCCCCAACCACAGGTAGTGAGATTAAGGGGGCCTTTGCACCTTGGTATCTTCAGACATGTAGGACCAGTAAAAGTGAGGGACAACTTTTTCCCAAGTCTTACTTTGACCAAGATGTTATTCAAGGGTCAATAAGAATCCACTGTACTTCTGAGGTATGACAAACCTCCTGGTGGCACCAAGCCTGGGGTCTCTACTCTCAGAATACAGAAGCCCATCTTCCCAATAAGTCCTATCAAACCCACTGACATTTTCTGCCTCCTCAGCAGCAGCTTGCTGTTAGGGATATCCAAGAGAAGGGAGCACTTCTGCTCAGACTCAATTCTTCCCTGGAAAGACTCCCTGCAGCTCTGCCATGTCAGGCCCAAACTCCTCTGTGACAATTCCTTCACAGGTACTGAGATCATCTCCCTCAGGAGACTGATCCTCACTGGAAGTCAGAGAAGGATACATCGTTGCCCTTCCTGCTCCTTCTCTTGGGAGCAGACTGGTCCATTTTTCCAGGATCCAGTGCTCCTTCAGTGTCTAACTTCTTGGTCTGAGCCCTAGTGATGGCAAAGACACTTTCTCCAAGCCATCCAGAATTCTACAGCAAGACTCATCCTCAACCTAGCCAGAAGATCCAGCATCACCACTCACCTCAGGGTCCCTCCACTGGCTCCCCATTCAGAAAAGATGCCTCTTCAAGCTCCTCACTTACACCTACAAAGCCCTTCACAAAACCGGACCCACCTACAATAACAACCGCCTGACTTTTCACCCTCTAACTAAAGAGCTTTTCTCCTCCTCCCTCGCCTTAGCCCAGGTTCCACACATATCAGTCAGAGCCAAAGCAAGGGCCGCTAATCCCCTTTCCTTGCCACCAAGTCCTAGAACTACCTCCCCCTCCACCTATGCACGTCACCCTCCTTTGAGGGAATTCAGGAAGCAGCTAAAGACCTGGCTCTTCAACTTCCACCTCTCTCCAACCGAGGAACGCTCAAACCCCAAAGCGCCAGGAGACACCCTCATCATTCCCTCCCCCCGGGGTGACCAGCTGCGCTATACAAGCCTCTTTCACAACAGTCTTTACAATAGTCCTCAGGGGCATACTGTAGTAGTGCCCTTATCTCATCCCAGTGGGCCCTGTTATAATGTGCTAAAAGGGCCTGGAAATTGGCAATGCGCCAGTGATTAGCTGCCTGCACTGATACTCTTTTCTGTGCTGCATCACTATGCTTACTCTCCTTTTTAGGAGCTGGAGTATCCCTAGTTGCCGGACTGTTGGCTCTTTTATGAGCAGTAGTGGCAACTATGGAGCATGGTGGTACCTGACTCCGTATAAAGAGGGGGTTTGACGGAGGTGATTACTCAGGTACTGACTGGCTCTTCGAAGATGTTGTCAATGTGTTGCAACATGCCGGGAAGGATATTTATTTTATTCTTATTTTTGGGGGTGGATGAGTGGGTATCGAAGAGGAAGTCTTGATCCAAAGCCTCCATGTGAAGCACAACCCCATGATACGTAGCTGCTCTGGCAATGACCTTTTGGAACTAGCATTTTAAGGAGGGGAGGGGCGGGCTGGATAAAGATCCGATCATTTGGCGAGTGTTTTAAGGTGTTCTTGGGTTGTGGGGAAAGGGTCAGGGGCAATAGTATGTATGCGCTACCCGAGTGGCAGGGTGTACTCTAATTCATCCTCCACATCAGTCACAGATTTCTTCTATGGAGAAAGCCCCTTCTTCCTGTTCCGGAGAAGGCTCCTCCTGGGCATGCTCCTCTCCGACAATGTCAGGAGTGTCGTCTTCACTTTGATGAGACCGCTCCAACCGACGAGCCCTTCTACCAGAGTCTTTTTGGAACCGATAAGACTTGCAGTTGGTCAGGTGAGAGGCTGAGGTTGCACACTGAGTGCTGGTCAGTGAGGGGATATTTGGAGTGGCACTGCGTGCAAAATCAAAGAGGTGTTCGTTCCATCAGGAACATATTTTCTATATCGTTTGTGCATGTGAGATGGTAGGCCAGAGACAGGCTGCACCCCGGAGGGCAATCGGTCAGTGCCTGAACCGACAAAGTTTTGAAGCAGCGCAGTAATGGAAACGCATAATCGAGACAAACTATACTGTCGAAGACAGGATAGGAACGAAGACTCATATCAAACGAAGTTGAACACGATTAAGAAAGGAGTCGATGCCCATGCTCAGTATCACCGAGAGAAGTCACTCAATCTTGTGACTAGAAAATCTTCAATGAAGAAAAACAATTAGCAAAACTCTGAATCCAACACTAGTAACAGGGATATGCAGAGTATGTGTATCCACAGCCATACATGCCATCAAACAGCTTGTATCCCACTGCTGGACCACCAATGTAGAAAGCTGGCTATTTATACAATGGACCAAAACGAGGAACACTGTGTAAAGAGTCCAAGCAACTCTTGTTGGTTTACAGAGGTAAAAATGAAAACACTAAGGGGCCGATTCTGATCGGAAGTCTTTCGGAGCCCTTCCGCCCGCTTTGGAATGTGCTGTCCGGATTCCTTTCCTCACTGCCTTTTCGTGCCGGTATTTCCGGCACAAAAAGGCAGTCGGAAACGGTCTTTGGGGGCCCCAGTAGGGCCCCCATGGGTGCGAGGGCACCGAATGGCAGCCTAGGGGCACCTATGGTGCCCCTGTTTAGATCGCTGCACCCGGTGGCAGGAACCCTGGGGTGCCGGCCACAGGGTGCAGGGATGGACTGCACCCCTCCATTTCAGAATGCATGCTCCCATTGTGTGGGATACGATTGCGATCGAACAGGGTTCGGTCGCATCGTACTTGCAGGGCTGTGACCGACGACAGTGGGTCGGTCGGTCACGGTTTCCCGACCGATGTCGGGCAGACTCCGGTCCGTCCAACATCGGAATCGGCCCCTAAATGCTCTCTTTTGTGGCAGTGTGGGCGAGCAGTTCAGCCCACAGACAGCACAGGTTCTCATCTGAAAGGGGTCAGAAACCTGTCTGTGGTGGCAGGCTGGTATATACTAGTCAGCCAGCACACGCGTAGTTGGTAGGTGTTCAGGAAGCACCTCTAAGATGCCCTCTGGGTGCTTGTATTAATAAATTATTCTCTTGAATATGTGTGGCTTTATTTATACAAGGTGCTTGATACCAAACATCTCTAGTTTCAGTGATGCCATCATGTAGCTGGGGAACCCAAATACCAGTGTCCAGCATATGCTCCTAAAACGGCTTCCCATGTAGTATAGTGCACCCTGCCTTAGGGCTCTATGGGCGAATTACCTATACTGCATGCAGTGTCAGCAGGCATGGCACACAGTAGGTGGGCCATGTTGCGTCTCCACTGTTCTCTGCACCATGGCACAGAGTCTGCAATGTCAGTTTGCATGTTGGGGATGAGGGGTCCCTTAGGGTGGCACAATACATGCTACAGCCCTTAGGGACCCTCTTCAGCTGCCTTACCCTAGGTACCAGGGGCACCATTTACTAGGGACTTACAAGGGGTGCTAAAAAATTGCCAACTTGGGGAACATTTGTACAGTTGTAGGGAAAGAGATCTGGCAGTGGGGACCTGGATAGTAGGAACCCAGTGCACCTATGTCAAAACTGCACCAAATACCAGGCAAAAAAGTGAGGGTGACCATGTCAAAAAGGGGCACTTTCCTACATTTCTCACTTACACATTATCCCTGTACCAACCCAAGAAGACTGCAGGTTTCATGTCACCTATTTTTCTTTCAACCACCTGTCCCTGGTGTCTTTCCTGTGGGTGTCTCTAGCGCATTTCACACAAGTGCCTTCCTGCTCACTTCCGTTCACCACTCCCATTCTCACAGTTCATCTCACTTTACAGTTTCAACACATTTTACCAGGAAAAGCACACATTAATTTGCATAAGGCACAAATTCCATACATTTGGACTAGTGCCCCCATATCTTGCCAGCATGTTAGATGGCACGTGTACCAATAGCACATATATTAATGATCAATGGGAGGGTCTAATCTTTCTTTAAAGTGACAACAGTCACAAAAAAAAGATATGTTGCCTTCTACTTACAAAGAAAATGTTCTGCCTTGAAGACAAGATCCCTAAAACAGGGAGCCTTAATTATATCCTACCTGGGAGTATATGTCAAAAGGAAAGGGCCTCCAAATATTCTTCAAAACGCCCACCCATATTTCTAATAATCACACTGTGAACACTTTTACATGTTAGTAAGGCCTGCCTGACCATAACAGTGTGTTTGGCAATCATGTATTTGACTGCATTTTTAAAACGGTAACAGAACTTAACTGCAATGTTTAAATAAGTCTAGACATATTTAAACACTGCCAACTTGATACAATAATTGTGAAAAGTTCTGAAGGTGAGTTGATGATTATTTTTTTTTATTGGGGGTGCTCAACATTAAAAAGTTTGAAGAGCACTGGCCTAGATATACAGCACCATTTTGAAAGAGGTGCATGTAGTGCACAGTGCAGACAAAGAATGAATAGAGGGAGAATAGATCAGGTCACTGTCACTAACTAGACTTGAAAAGGAGGACATCAGCTTCCCTGTAGGAGGAACCTATGTGGCAAAAACACAGAAGGGGTTGTTTGTGACCCTGGCAGATCAGCAAGAGAGAGGACACTGAACCGGGTGGGTTACTAATGTACCAGAGTACTGAAAACTATCTGCTAGGAATAACAATAGGGGTGACCAAAAGATATAGAGAAGGGATGTCGCTGTAGTGTTAACAAAAAGATAATTTGAATAAATAGGATCAGCAGTGGATCCCATTCTTTGCGACCCAATCACTGACAACAGAATCGTTTCAGTAACATGCAACAGATTATTTCAGCCCTTTAAATACCAGAATGCCAATTTAAGAGAGTCGGGTTGATATTTCTCAGGTTTTCTGCATCAAGGCTTTGAGAACAACCCGATTTAAAAAAAAAAAAAGGTGTCACTTCCTGTACATATGGTAACATTACAGAGATGAGAAAGCTTAAAAGGGGATGCCACACATTACACATTCTTCAAAGGAAGTAGAATAGCCAAGCAGGTGCTTATGTTAAGGAGAATAGAATGAAGAAACAGAGTTACATATTGCATGGTGGAAACAAATAATTACAAAATATGGACCCATGGTGGTGTCCTTGAAAACAAACAGAACACAAGACTACAGATTGGCAAGATCTCAGAAAATTACAGATTGTTTTGAAAATGGCTCTATACTTTTTGGAGTTTAAGTGTAGTAATTGAAGTTAACCTATGGGTCCTGGTGGAATAAATGTTATTAAATGTTTTGACCATCAAATTGAATTGTGACACAAATGCATGAAATGCAAACATTAGAAAAGCATACAGGTTTCCTAAATGAAATGAGTGTTATTTGTCAGAATGTAGATGATAAAAATAGCTTCTGAGGGGCTGCAGTTCAGTAGAAAATATGAAAAGAAAAAAAGAGCTTAATTTTATTGATCTCTCGCTAAAGGCCAAGCAGAGGGGGCCAGATCTTCGAGCAAGTCATTGCCCTGATAGCTTAATAGTGCAAGCATTCGTACTGTGCACTGTACACTTTTGTTTTTGTAACAAGGCCTAGTGTAGCTTGACACACAACAACAATATTCACATAGGAGACAGCCAAGAAGACTGACGGAAAAGACCACTCTAATTAGCTTGAAATGTAAAAAGGTAGATTCTATCACTGCCTCTGAAGTTGCTGTAAGTCTTTCAATGTGTTTATGTAGCTGCAACCCACTTTTGAGCTTCTTTTATGCGTGGATTTCACTTGAGGGGTGGAATATTGTCGTACTTGTCAATGATGGATGGTGAAAACAATTCCACTTTTTATAACATCATTCTCTCCATTATTCTTTCCATTAGAGAACTCTAACCTTAACCACTCAAAAAATAATCTCCACAAAACCAGAAAATGCAACTAGAAAGCATTTTGATGGTGATTTCAAAAATAATATAAAATTGTAGATTGCAACTTCAAATACAAGTCTTGAGTTACCTTTCTGACAAGGCGAAGCGCTTGGGTCCTTTCTACTTCATTACTCTGTTGTATATCAATGCATCTAAACAGAAAAATACCATATAGTCATATGAATAAGCATTCATGAAATCCATTGTGAGTGTTGGCACAGTAGTAGCACATGCTTATCAGAAACCATAAAACGTTTGTCCCTACAAAACATTAAAAATGTGCAAGACTGTGGAAAGTTTTCAAGACCGAAGTGAAAACTTATTCGGGGATGTTGAAAAGGAACAGAATGATGACATAAGAAATCAGGGTGTTCTAAACCAAATATTCAATTTATTGTCAAAGTTAAATAAAGCCATCAAAAAGTGACCACTATCCCCAGTAAGGAAAAAAAAACTACAAATTCAGAAAAGGCTGTTGGTGGCGTAAAAAAGCAGACTGGATTGCTCGTGTATTGAATGTGCTACAAGATGACAATAAATTTGTTAACATGTCTTCACCTCAATCTTTAAGAACCCCTCAATTAGAGTTCCTAGAGAAGCTGATTAAAGGTAGCCATATGGTTAAGGGCGGTGAGTGGGAAGAGATGGGATGAAATTGGTGGGAGACGAAGCTAAGTTACTTAACTTTAAAAATACATTTTGAATATCTAATTTAAATTTTGAAAATTGCTTAAAGAAAGAAAATCGTAACAGTCAACATTTTGCAGCCAGTATTGCCAAAACCAGATTAAAAGTCCATCTAACTAATATCAATGAAAGAAAAGGTGTCCTTGATATGTATGTGACTACACTGAAAAAATTGACATTTTCCAGAAGCTGCATGCCAACTGTAGTTTGTTGGGAGTGAGAACAGAAAGGATCCACAGAGATCTCACTTCCGACTAAGTTCCAGGTAAACGGGGAGTTGGTGGGATGCTGTTAAAATAAGAGAATGCTCATGACAGAGAACTAGAATTACAGATAGCTAACTTTTTCTTCTCCATCATGGTATTCTGTACGATATTTAAAATAGAACTGAGTAACAAGCTAAAACCTCTACTTGAGAAGGAGACTAGAAACATAGCACAGTAGTTGCACAACTTTTTTTATGATGAACAAATCTTCAGGAAGCTGCACCACAAATATCCAGTATTGGAATATTCCTCATCACAACAGCGCTGGCTACATTTTCCTTTGGGAGAATGGACAATAGTCCTACCTGACAATTGTCTATTAGTTTTCTGATAGAAAACAATGAGTCTTTCCATCAAGATGGCATACATAGAGGGCGACAAACCAGCATAAATAGCTGCATAACAAATATAAATCTGTAATGGACTAAAAAAAAAAAAGTGAAATTCTCTTACAATCCTTTTAGAAGTCCAGGGTATAAAGGGACTTGGGAAACTGGAGAAAAAAAGTTGCCAAAGAAACTCTTTATGGGTCCGATGTGCTAAAAGTCAGGCTGCACAGCAATAATTGCTTTGTGACCCATCCTTTATTTTGCAGTTCATACAGATATAACAAGCATTGGCATAGCCAATAGGTCTCTTCTTTGGGACCTTATAAGTGTTTAGCCAGAGATATTGGCAATGTTTTAAAGGTATGCTGTAGAGCAATGTAGCTGCTGTATTCAGTGCTGTAAAGTTTGTGTGCAAGTTGTGCTTGGTGTAGTGACGTAAGGGCACGGGCATGGTGTGGAATGTAGTGGTGAGTTGTGATATGATGTGTGTTGGTGGGATGTATGTGTGTATATATCATAGCAGACTTTGAGATTACAATGCGGAGTACCTCACATATTTCTTTATTTAATAATATACCTTTAGAAATGAAATCTACTGGGAGAATAAAAAGGATTGTGATTTGCCAGGCTGGACACGAGATAGCAAGGAATAAACATTAAAAGGCAGTAGGGCACCCTATAAGGTACTGTACATCTCAGTGCCCCATCTTTCCCCCCCAAATGTTGTTATATTATTTCAGCATTTGTGTTGCGCACTGCAAATATTTCTGTTATCCGTAGTGATTTTGTAGCATGGTAACTCATATTAATGTGTTCGCTTAGCAAGCAGGCTATAATATTACATAACAAAAAAATTGAAATTCATAAATTACGTTTTTTTAATTAAATCTCATAACTAATTTGGAAAGAACATCAATACCCCAGAACACAGACCATGATTCCATTCAATGCATTTTTATTGAAGAGCTGAGTTATTTTTATTGTGCTACGATTATTTAAGCTCCTTAACAGATATGTTTCAATAACTTTGTGATGTTTTCCTTTAGAATATTTTGCTGTGGCCATAGTCATGACTTGAAATGTCCCACAGGGCCACGCATAAGCCTGCTACCTAGCCAGATTGTGAAGACCCAAGAACGCAGAGAAGGCTCTCGTTCATAGGAATGGTATTCACCAAAAGCAGATGCCCCACACAAAATGGAATCTACTCACAACAGGAAACAGACCAGGGCAGAAAGCCCGCAATATTTCCTTCTCGTTGTTCACCCCGTGGCCCAGGCACAGATTTGTTTAATGTAATGTCACATCACGTGGGCCTATCCTAGTTTAACACGGACTGAAGTATGTGGCACTGCCGGAAGCGGAAATCCGAGAACCCATGCATTTCCTTGCAGCGCTGCTGAAAGCCCTTTACAAAGCCTGACTGATCACCTATCTGCTGCTTATTGCTATATTTTGGGGTTACACTGGTACTAATGAGGTGAATCCAAAGCTCAGACAGTGTTAGCATGTTTACAAAATAATGAAGTAATACAGTCACAAAATGTGCGTCATTGTGCCTCGTAATTTGCCTTTTCTTGCTACATAATTTACTCAACCCTGCTGCATATTTTGCCCTCCCCTGTCACATAATTCCGGTGGCCCCCCGATTAATACCCTCTCACACAGTAGGAACCTTTTCACGTTGTTCTTTTTTTTGGGGGGGGGGGGGGGGTTAAATCAGGCTGCACTGCAGAAGTGCAATCACATACATATTCAATAATTCAGCTGTTGTTATGCAATTAGTCTTTTCAATACTGGCCACAGAGAAAAGCAGTTCATAGCAGACTGCTGCAATGAGCAACAGCAAATAGACTAGAGTGGAATATGTGTGTGGTCAAACTGTCCACTCCGCTCCCTCCAGCATCTTGCACATTGACGGTGAAAGTGTAAGATGCTGCTTAAGGCTGCTGGAGAGACCGGAGACAGTGGCTTGTGCTCCTGTTTGATTATTTACATGAACAGCCCCATGGAGTGTACGCACTGCTGCTTTTTACCAACTTCCATGTACCTCTCCAGCCACGGTATACACACTGGTAATGCTCCGGAAGTGGAAGTATAGTGTGCCATGGTATACACACAGGTAATGCTCCGGAAGTGGAAGCGTAGTGTGCCATGGTAAACACACCGGTAATGCTTCAGAAGCATAGTGTGCCATGGTAAACACACCAGTAATGCTCCGGAAGTGGAAGCATAGGGTGCCATGATAAATACAACGGTAATGCTCCAGAAATGGAAATGTAGTGTGCCATGGTAAACAGACCGGTAATGTTCCGGAAGTGGAAGCGTAATGGCCATGGTATACACACCGGTAATGCTCCGCAAGTGGAAGCCTAGTGTGCCATGGTATACACACGGGTAATGCTGCAGAAGTGGGAGCCTAGTGTGCCATGGTATACACATGGGTAATGCTCCAGCAGTAAAAGCCTAGTGTGCCATGATATACGCACCGTTAATGCTCTGGAAGTGGAAGCGTAGTGTGTCATGGTATACACACCGGTAATGCTCCGGAATTGGAAGCACAGTGTCCATGGTATACACACCGGTAATGCTCCAGAAGTGGAAGAATAGCGTGCCATGGTATACACACCGGTAATGCTCCGGAAGTTGAAGCATAGTGTGCCATGGTATACACACGGGTAATGCTCCGGAAGTAAATGCCTTGTGTGCCATGGTATACACACCGCTAATGCTCCGGAAGTGGAAGCGTAGTGTGCCATGGTACACAAACCGGTAATACTCAGGAAGAAAAAGTCTATTGTACCATGGTATAACACCGGTAATGCTCCGGAATTGGAAGCACAGTGTCCATGGTATACACACCGGTAATGCCCAGGAAGTGGAAGCGTAGTGTGCCATGGTATACACACCAGCAATGCTCCGGAATTGGAAGCCTGGTGTCCATGGTATACACACCGGTAATGCTCCAGAAGTGGAAGCATAGTATGCCATGGTATACACACCGGTAATACTCCGGAAGTAAAAGCGTAGTGTACCATGGTATACACCGGTAATGGTCCGGAATTGGAAGCATAGTGTGCCATGGTATACACACCAGTAATGCTCCAGAAGTGGAAGCATAGTGTACCATGGTATACACCGGTAATGCTCCGGAATAGAAAGCATAGTGTGCCATGGTAAACACACCTGTACCGGTGATACTCCGGGAGTAAAAGCCTAGTGTGCCATGGTATAAACCGGTAATGCTCCAAAAGTGGAATCGTAGTGTGCCATGGTATACACACCGGTAATCCTCCAGAAGTGGAAGTGTAGTGTGCCATGGTATACACACCGGTAGTACTCTGGAATTAAAAGTCTAGTGTACCATGGTATACCCTGGTAATGCTGCGGATTTGGAAGCATAGTGTCCATGGTATACACACCGGTAATGCTCTGGAAGTAGAGCATTTCCAGTAATCGGAAGTGTAGTGTGCTATGGTATGCACACCGGTAATGATTCAGAAGCATAGTGTACCATGGTAAACACACCGGTAATGCCGCGGAAGTATAAACGTAATGGCCATGATATACACACCGGTAATGCTCCAAAAGTAGAAGCATAGGATGCCATGATATACACACTAGTAATGCGCCGGAAGTGGAAGCCTAGTGTGCCATGGTATTTCACACTATTAATGCTCCGGAAGTGGAAGCGTAGTGTGCCATGGTATACACACTGGTAATGCTCCGGAAGTAGAAGCGTAGTGTGTTATGGTATACACCGGTAATGCTCCAGAACTGGAAGCGTAGTGTGCCATGGTAAACACACCGGTAATGCTCCGGAAGTGGAGTATTTTCAGTAAACAGAAGTGGAAGCATTGTGTGCTATGGTATGCACACCGATAATACTATGGAATCATAGTGTACCAGGGTAAACACATCAGTAATACTCCGGAAGAAAAAGCCTAGTGTGCCATGGTATACACCGGGAATGCCCCGGAAGTGGAAGCATAGTGTGCCATGGTAAACACACCGGTAATGCTTCAAAAGTAGAAGCGTAGTGTGCCATGGTATACACACAGGTAATGCTCCGGAAGTGGAAGCGTAGTGTGCCATGGTAAACACACCGGTAATGCTTCAGAAGCATAGTGTGCCATGGTAAACACACCAGTAATGCTCCGGAAGTGGAAGCATAGGGTGCCATGATAAACACAACGGTAATGCTCCAGAAATGGAAATGTAGTGTGCCATGGTAAACACACCGGTAATGCTTCAAAAGTAGAAGCGTAGTGTGCCATGGTATACACACAGGTAATGCTCCGGAAGTGGAAGCGTAGTGTGCCATGGTAAACACACCGGTAATGCTTCAGAAGCATGGTGTGCCATGGTAAACACACCAGTAATGCTCCGGAAGTGGAAGCATAGGGTGCCATGATAAACACAACGGTAATGCTCCAGAAATGGAAATGTAGTGTGTCATGGTATACACACCGGTAATGCTCCGCAAGTGGAAGCCTAGTGTGCCATGGTATACACATGGGTAATGCTGCAGAAGTGGGAGCCTAGTGTGCCATGGTATACACATGGGTAATACTCCAGCAGTAAAAGCCTAGTGTGCCATGATATACGCACCGTTAATGCTCTGGAAGTGGAAGCGTAGTGTGTCATGGTATACACACCGGTAATGCTCCGGAATTGGAAGCACAGTGTCCATGGTACACACACTGGTAATGCTCCGGAAGTAGAAGCGTAGTGTGGCCATGGTATACACACTGGTAATGCTCGGAAGTGGAAGCGTAGTGTCCATGGTATACACACTGGTACTGCTCCGGAAGTGGAAGCATAGTGTGCCATGGTATACACACCGGTAATGCTCCGGAAGTGGAAGCGTAGTGTCCATGGTATACACATGGGTAATGCTCTGGCAGTAAAAGCCTAGTGTGCCATGGTATACGCACCGTAATGCTCCGGAAGTGGAAGATTAGTGTGCCATGGTATACACACCGGTAATGCTTCCGAAGGGGGGCGGTCTGCTAAGCTGACATGGCTATGCCTGCATTGCAGGTGAGAGCTGCCTTTTTAGACGACGACTTTTAATTAAATAACATGCTTGCAATCAAATAAACCAATGGGAGATAGCATGACAAATTAAAAAGTGTGAGAAACAAATAAAGGAGTGAAAATGAAAAAGAACCACAGACAAGTGTGGAAGACAAGCACGTGCCGCCGTGAAAGTGAAATCGACCACACTATGTTTAATTTGTAACATGATCCACGACAAGGGAGGAATGCAGCTGGCAGCCTTCGCGCCGCTGCTCGCTCCCGACAGCTGGAGGCCGTGGAAGTGAACATTTAGAGAAAAGCTGGAACATGCACCTGCCATTGGCCAATTGCATGCTTTCATTTTTGAAAGCCACAGGCAAAGGCCAATAGAATGTGTGGAAGTTGAAAAACCACATGGAAAAGTTTCGGGGAAGTCTGGAGTGATTCCATGAGACCTCCTCATAGAGCAGCGCATGCGCGCTGCACTAGGCTCGACCTAAAAATGCACTGCCGTGAAAAAGCAGATTCATTCAGGGTGACTGTGAATGTAGGGACAGTGGTCTAGGAGGGACTGAGGCAGAGCTCCATGCCTGTATTTGCAATTGCCTTATGCCATTAAAGGGACAGAGGCTGCAATCAGAAAATAAAATTGGATGTTTCGATGGGATACTGGTGGAACATTCTATGGCCCACTACCTAATCTACCCCAAGTCTCTCTCAGGCTAATTCTAAGAAAGCTGCCAGGCTTCAATAATAAATAGTGCTTGAAAAGTCACACTCCTTCCACCAGTCTGAGAACTGTAGGTTGAGAAGTGAAACATGATTATTTTTAGCTAGGTGAACCATCAGAATCCCATGTTTTCTAAGCAATGTCTTAAGAAGCCTACTTTCTGACAAAAACTTGAGACACATGGATAGGACTGATAAAGTGTTAAGGTAATGAGAGGGATCTGCATTTATAATACTGTTGTTACAATGCAGTGCTTTTACAATGAGCGCGTTGTTAGTATGTAATACCTATACATTGCAAGTCATTAGAACGACTTGCTGTAGGGGGCGCTAAGTTATTGGATAGGAAATTCAACACCTTACCGGCTGTTGCGCAAACTGGAGTAGGAATAGTAAATAATTCTATTCCTAAGTCCAGCGTGCCCTCTACAGCAAGGCGCTGTAATGACTTGTGATGTAAAGTTATTGCGTACTAACAACGCAGTCGTAGTAATGACCGCATTGTAATAATACGCGATCTGTTGAAGGAGTGAAAGATACTATACATCAAACAAAAAGATACTTTCAGCAATGGCGGTCATACTATAAATTTGCTGAAGCTCACTGATGCAAATACTGTTCTTATGAGAGATTCTCACATAGAAATACCCAGGGTTTATGTGAATTTCATAGAGTAATCAATGCATCATGCATTGGAGATTCCTTATTTGTATATAACAGGTGGATGGACCAGAGTTAAACTAAAACTGGTTACTTTGGAATAGTGAGAAGTGACAGGGTTTTGAAGCATAGCCTTGAGTAAATCTTATGTTTTTAAACCTTCAAAATGAAAATGTTTAACAGGCTGAATTGAGTTCAAGACCTTAATTGTCAACGCTTAAGAATTTACAATTTGAATAAAAAGAACAACATGCTTTATATCCATGCCATACTTGGACAATGTGTTCTGTCCAAGAGTACTACTTGAGAAACGTATGTGCTGATGTATTTGCAAGTCAATTATATGCAACAGATTCATACCCTAGAATGTATATTTACAGTTTCAGTTGTATGCTGTTGTATGTAGCCTCAAGTAAAAGAGTGATCCCCATCTCCTGTCCACACTCCACTGTACTGTAGGTTTATAACAGAACTGCCCATTATGTCAATTTGTGCGCCACTCAGAAAAGGGTAAAACTATAAAGTGGCAAGTATTGAAAGCAAGGGAGTGATGCACAAGGAGTTGGCTGTTAATAACTAATCATCAAGGTTGGAAGAGATGTAATCGAGAAGGGCCACCACTATTATGTTACCTAAAAGGGAACACAAGTACATACCCATGTCGCTATGATCCAGAACATTCTATACCAATCCTTCCTGAATGAAAAACTGCAGTTCTTTACCATCCGTTACCATTCATTACCAGGGCAGATGCAAACACAAGTTGAGTAAAATCTGGGATCAAAAATAGGTAAACACTTCTTTTTTGACCTCCTCCCTTTAATTGTTTTCCCTGTGCGGAATGGCATGGAAATCGCTATGACAGAGGTAGATATATACGCAAAGTTAAGTGCCAAATCTGGAGCAGACCAGGCCATGGAGCAAACCAAAAAACTAAATTTTTAACGGAAAGTGCCGCTCATTCACAATTATGAATGCATATATTGAGGTGTTTGCATGCACAAAATGCATGGATATAAAAAAATAAATTTCACAGGCAGCACACGTGAAATCACGAAGACAGTCTCCAAACCACTCTGCAGAGCTTAACCATTGTCTGCGCTACTAGGAGTAAACAGTGATAGAGAGTCGCAAGGTTGTGTTAAATTATGCAGCAAAAAAAAACAAATTACACATCAATTACAGTGCATTGAGTGGCATATTCTTTGGTAGCATTATATTAATAAATAAAGTCAGCAAATTGTGTCAAGAACAACAGATTTACACGATGCAGAAAAAAATACACAATTCCACTGGCCCTCCCACTGTCTTAACAACAAGCTATTCATGAAACTCAAACAAAAACTAATTATTTTAACTCAGATCAGTGCCCTTCTACGGAATGTGTTTTTCAGAAAGCAAAGGACACTTTGATCTAAAATTCTATACTCTTAACTACATAATTAAGTGTTGTTCTCTTCTTTTTAATGTAAATAAACAATAGTCCATTGTTTCTCTTATTATTTCCGATAAACAAATGAAATACAATTTTCTTCAAGCCAACTAATCCAAAATAAGCACCCAATACCCAAAAATACAGAATGCATAACATACTATATTTCCACCTCAGGGCCCAGGTTACGTTATAAACCCACTCAGCTTGTGGCATTTAAATGCCATGGTACAAGAAAGGTATCAGGATTGAAAATTGGACAAATGTATTTTTAAATGGACACATCAAAAACACAAAATGCCCAATTAAAATGAAAGTAAGAAATCTGCGCTCACAGATTTACACCTACTTGCAAGTGCAGATTTATGACATTCTGGAATCCACTAACAATCCTAGGAATACTTAAGGGAAGATGGGCTATGTACAAGTTTCTATGCAACAATCCCAGCGGAATCTTATTCCTGTTTGAAATTCTCCAGAGAGAAGCACTTTGCACAGGAGGAATAGGATCCCCTGTGCAAACACATTTTTTCCTGCCACTGGTAAAAAAAACACCCCCCCCCCCCGCCTACAACCCACCACAAATCTGGAGGTAATCCGTTCCCCTTCCTACTCTGGAAGAGGAGTATCACTAGATATTATCTGGACTAAATCTGTGGAAAGGGTAATGAGAATTTGTTAATGTCAACAAACACCCAGGGCTAACCTATGCTTAGAGGACACCAAATTCCATCTTTTTAGTGGGATTTCCAGGTGCGGAGAACTCTGCACTCATGGAGGAGATTTCTGCACTCATAAATGGACCTGCCAGGAAGTCCTTTGTGAATCTCTAGCAGGCTTATGTACGGCAAATTGGGTTATGTTTAAAACTAAATGAGCCTCTGTGAATGGAGTCCAATATATCTCCAGCCATGGAGTTAATATAATTTCGTCAGAACACTTTCATAAAATACAACCACAAAGGTATGCTACACTCATCAATGAGCCACCTGAATAATTTTAAAAAACTCTACATAAACGGAGTTATTGCTCCAACAGTAACCATACTGTTGCAGGTATCTTTCATTATATGCAAATCCTACAAATGCTGGCTTCAGCAAGAGTATCAAACTCCTTCACAGTCATTCAGTGTGCATAATGAAGACTTAACAAAAAAAAAAAAAAGAATTACCTGGCAATCAAATAATCTACTTTCAGCCTTAGCACCTTCTGCAAAATACTGGAGTCTCGTATGAGATATCTAAGTGCACGGAGCCCTGCTGCACGCACTTCTTTTGCTTCATTTAATAAAGCTAGTCGTAGACTGCAGTAGGAAAAAAGACAACAGTTTTATCACAATAGCACATATAAATCAAGGTAATCAACATTTTGTAGTTTAATATCTTGAAAGATAATTCAATAACATGCTGCATCATTACCCATCTGCATCTTTACCTCATATTCCACTGCATACAGGCTCCACTGAAGGTACGATCAGACTGCTGTGACCCAAGCTATTAGTACATCTCTCAACTTTGAACCTTCTTGAAATTCAATTGCTTGATATGCTGAACACAAAGTGAGACCTCACAACAATTCCATTTTAACCCCATTACAGTCCATAAAAAATACACTCGGCATACTTCATTCATGAGGATGTGTATGGCCGAATTCAACATCTTTCAAAATTGCATGGAGTAAGAAGGTGGTAAAGGATCAAGATTTACAGTCACTCCCCTTCTAATCAGCTAAGTACATTAATAGTTTCCATGGTATAAAGAACCACACACGTTTTTTCAATTTACTATTTTACTCCCCTCAGTCGATTTATGGTGCCCGCACCGGTTCCAAAGGGCCTTTTCACAGGCTCTAAGTCAATCTGCTGATGCATGGAAATTCAAACCTGTGCAACAGAATTTAGAAGTAGGAGGATGCTCTTTTAGTTTATTAGATACAAACATTACAGGTAGTTTAGGTTATTAGAAATTTCTGAAATTGGGGGAGAGGGAAGTCTAAAGTCCTAATACTCTAAAATAGTTAGACAAGTCAATGCATAATGTATGGGCGATCGATACATGGAGATATCTAAACAACATCATTAGAAATTTAATGAATGCTAGCGTGTTTTGAAGGAATACATAATCCACACTCGGTCATTGCATGATAACCCCCCCACTGATTTATGAAATTATGTGATTTATTTATTGTTGGGATTAGGTCTTAATTTAGTCAAAAGAAAGCGATTAACCTGAAACCTTTTCGTACAAAAAACATATGCTGCCCGGCCCTAAGTAGCATTATAAAAATGCTTGCTTACCCAAGGACTCAAATATCTTATCTTCCGCCACAGCTGAGCCTATTTCAATGAGCCTTTGGATACAAGGTAGATTTGAGTTGATGCGCTATTATTCCCAAATTGCTTTACACAAACCTGTGTCTAAAGCATATGCGAACATTACCTTGTGAAATGGAGGTGTTTTCATAATCTCTTATGATATACATAAACATTGCGAGCTATGCATGTGTAACTGGGAAAAGCCAACTTTGCAAAATATTGCACTCCCTCATTTCAAGCAACCAATGTATAACTGATTTTGGTGCACTGAGCTTTCACGTTAACATGAAAAAGGAGGCAGAGAAGTATGATTTCACACTGCACGAAGTTTCAGCAACCTACTCTTCTTCATACGGACAACTGCAAATTTGTCTAAAGACTAATGCTTTCATCTTCTTTAGATTTACTGATGCATCGTTCATGTCTGGATACTGAGAGACATTTTAAAGTAGTTCTTTCAGGATGGCACTAGTTTGTACCAGCTCCGTATCACTCTGATGTGTGTATTCCATAAAAGAAAAAGGCTCTTTTTGTCATAGTCACACCCACGTTTTGACAATGGCACTGTTGTGTTTTTAACTGATATGCACTGGGTCCCTGCTAACCAGGCCCCAGTGCCAGTGCTCTTACCCTAGAACAAGGTAAAATGTAATACAATTGGCACACACTTTGGCACCCCTGTAAGTCCCTAGTAAGCTGCACCCCTGGTACCCAAGGCAAGAGTACCAAAGAGTGTCCCCAAGGGCTGTAACGTCTTCTGCCACCTGAAGGGACCCCCATACAAACTGCATGCAGCATGCCACTGAAGACTGCGGGTCATGGTGCAAATCATGAGCGAAAACAAGACATGGCATACATTGTGTGTCATGCCAAAGTCACTACATGTAATATATTTAAGTCACCACTAAAGCAGGCATTGTAGCCCTAAGTCGGGGTGCATTCTATTACACGTGAGGGCATATCTGGCTGAGCAGATATGCCCCTGTGCCGTCTAGTTCATTACTAGATGGTACAAGTGAACAGGGAAGCCATCTTTTGTATCTGTACTTGGCACTGGTCATTATGAGTTTCCCAGACACATGATGGCTTTACTGAAACCTGTAGTGTTTGGTATCAAACACCTTGTCTTAAAAAATATGTACTGTTGCCAGTACAAGATTTATTATGACATGCATCCAGGAGGCACCTTAGCAGTGCCCGTCGAAAAACCTACCATTATCTAGTGGGCTGGCTGACTGACATCGTCCAGCCTGCTACACAAAGGCATGTTTCTGACCCCTTGCAAGTGTGACCCCAACATGTATTAATTCATGCCTATTGCACAATGGTAGAACAAATAGTTTACCTGTCGGTGTAGTTTTGCAGCTTGAAGAATTTCCAAGATTCACTATGCTGTGCATTATTCCGCCATCTAGTGGTTGGGGCCAGAATTGTAGTATTTTCTCTTTTAAGGTCTCGCCTGAGCCAGCGCATGCGCTGCACTGGCGAGACATTTAGTGAGTGGGCTTTAAAAAGCTGACTGGGAAAGCTAGTATTCAAGAGAGGACGCAGGCCCTTGTCCTTCCTGGGCACCAGAAAGTAGTGGGAATAACAACCACAACCTACTTTTGGTGCAGGAATGAGCTTGATGGCTCCCTTGGCCAAAAGAGCCGTAACTTCCTGTTGGAGAAGGGCCAAGTGATTCTCCGACATGCAATGGTACTGAGGTGGCATGGTTGGAGGGGTTGTCTCGAAGGGGAGGGAGTAGCTCCTTTCGAACTATCTGCAAAACCCACCAGTCTGACGTGATGGAGCGCCAGTTGGGGAGGTGATGCCGAATCCTGCCGCCCACTGGCGATTGGTGGCCCTGAAAGGTCGGACTAGGAGGGTTTGGAGGCTGCTGCAGAAGGGGCGCTGATGGACTGGCTAGCTCACAGGCCCCCAGACCCACGACGGTGGGTCCCACATCCCCAGCCGCGCAGGGCTGGACAGCTTGCGCAGGCCTGTGTTCTGGGTGGAACGCGACGGGTTACCCTTCCGTAGCCACGAAAGGGGAGAAAAGCAGACTGTGCAGGGCGGGTGGAGAGGCCCAAGGACTTGGCCGTAGCCTGGGAGTCCTTAAAGCGCTCTAGCGCGTTGTCTGCTTTGTCGCCAAATAGGGGACGGCCATCAAAAGGAATGTCCAGCAAGGTAGCCTGGACATCCCCAGAAAACCCAATCGACCTCAGCCAGGCATAGCGTCGAAGGGTTACTGACGTTGAAATTGTCCTGCGTAGCTGGTCGGCGGTGTCCAGTCCACATCGGATGGTAAACTCGGCTGCATCTCTCCCCTCGGCGACTGCACAGGAGAGCACGATCTGGGCCTCCTTCGGGTACTGTGGCAGCACCTGCGCTACCGTATCCAACACAGAGTGGCGGCCCAACAGGCATGCAGTGTTCACCGACCAGTCCCAAGCTGGAGGAAGAAAACATCTTTCCAAGATGGTCCAGCTTTTTGGATTCCCTATCAGGTGGTGCGTTAGGGAATGCGCCTTTGGATATAGAGGCTTGGACCACCAAACTCTCAGGGGTGGGGTGTTGGGAGAGGAAAGAGGGGTCGCCCGGAGCCGGGCGGTGGCGTTGGGAAATTATCCTATTGACAGGAGCCCCTGAGTTGGGCATGGACCAGGTGCCCAAAAGGATGTCAGTAAGGGCTTCATTAAAAAGCAGCAGGGGCTCTGAAGAGGCTGCTGCCGGTTTAAGCACCTCCGTCAGGAGATTCGTCCTGACCGCCACTGTAGGTAGCTCGAGGTTGAGGGCCTCGGCCGCCTTACGCAACACTACTGCGTATGAAGCACCCTCTTCCGTAGCCACGGTAGGAGGAGACAGCATGCCAAGGTCTGGGGAGGTATCCAGACCACTGGCTTCCCCCAAGTCCTCTCTCCAGTCCGGTTAATCCAACTGGTCAGCTAAAGGGTCTACAGACCCCTACCAGTCCACATCACCCTCCTCTGGTTGCCAATCTGGCCTGTCGGGAACACCTGGGTAGAGCAGAGGTACAAAAGTACCGGTCGGCGCCGGATTCGGAGTCGGTCGACGTCGGTCCGGCTCCGTGTCCAAATCAGGGTGGAGGCTGGGGTCAATACCGGCTGGGGACACAACCGGCATCGGCTGCAGAAGTGGTGCCAGTGGAATTGGCACCGGGGAAAGCGTTACAAGGTCGACCTGCGCCGATCCGGATCCAGGCCTGGATCCAAGGGACCTCTGTGGAGCCAGAGCCACCGATGTCGAAGGCCCGGGGCCCCCAGCCGAGTCCGCGGGTCCCGAAGGCGCGCCGGCAGAGTCAGGCTGCCCAAAGTTGGCATGCATAGCTTCGTAGAAACTCCAAAGCTGGGCAGGGGTCGCTCTGGCTCCCGTAAAGTGAGGGAAACTGAGTCGACCCTTCAAGCTCCGCACGCAGAGCTGAAGGATGGGCGCTGTCTGCATCCCTCGTAGTGTCGGTCGATGGACGGGGAGAAGTCGAAGAGCGATGATGCTTTTTCAACTTCTTCTTGTGCTTCGACTTACCTGAGGAGTGCGAAGACTTCGATGACGAGTGGTGGTGACTCAGCGACCTCCCACGTGACCGGGACCTCGAACGGCGCAGAGCGAACTGCCAGGCCTTGAGAAGCTTTCGGGATCACTCCCGCAAAGACTTAGGATTCATGCTCCGGCATTCGGAGCACGACTTGGGATCATGATCGCGCTCCAGGCACCACAGGCACATGCAGTGTGGGTCCATAACTGACATCAGCTTGCGAGAGGTGTCCCAAGCCTTAAAGCTGGGCCGAGGACGACTGGACATCCATGCTTGGACCAGGAGTCGATAGACTAAAAAAACGGTGTTGTCAAAAGTTGCAAAAAAGTCAGTCAAAAAGTGACTGGAGGTACCGCTCTCTCCGTATCTGCGCTGGCTGGTGCGGAAAAAGAAAGAACTGATTTCACCACGCGAGGGCGGCATCTAAGTAGCTACCGAGACATCATCCCGGCGACCACGAAGCCAACGACCAACGACCAACGCGGAGCCGACCGACGCCACCGTTCGACGCGCAGGGGTACTGCTGGTGAAAAGATTCTCCGGATTAAGTCTGACGCCTCGGGGTAATTCTAAAGGTAAGGAATCTATAACTAATTTTCTCCTTCAGATAAACTTTTATAGTGCACAGCAGGTACTCAAATTTTATACCATGAGGCCTAATGGCAAATAACACTGGGTAGAAACTTGAGGGGTCTTGGCAGCTGTTAAGGAACTCCAACTATAGTTTGCTTTGTCAAATCAGTCAATCAGGAAGGAGGAGCCAGGCAAAGAAATACAGTGTATTGAGTTTGGATACGATTGCTCAACCCTATGTACTAGTTTCTTGGACCACGTTATATACAGTAAACTTTAAGCAACAGCTTACCATATAATGATGTCTTCATAGGTAAAACCTAACTTTTCTTCACTGTGACCAACATTACAGACAAGCTACAAAGAAAACAGAAGACATTTTAAAATGAATGCTTTTTATTCTGTTCCTTGTGTGCAGGCTCCAAATATTTATCAGTTTAGCTACACTAAATAAGCAAACAATATCACAATCTTAATTACACAGTAGCAACTAAACCAACTATACAAAAATTATAGCATGCATTTTCGCAAATGGTTAAATATGCTAGTCATTATGTTTTTTTTAATCTGGTATGGGTTGATTTTACTGAAAAGGATATTTTGATGCTATATGAACAGTTTTGCAAACACAACTGATTAAGCGGTTTCTTTTGAAACCGATGTGGCTAAGGCTAAGCCTTTTATTTCACGTTACGTATATGTGAGCAAAGCTGGATGTCCCAAACAATCACAACATGAATACTGTGCTGGATATAAAAGGGGAGAGCTCAGGTAAACAGATGGGGTATGAAAGATCCTGTTGCATTTGCAATATTGTTTTCTGTTTTTATCTTCCGTGAACTGCCATGAAACTGCCATGAAAAGAACATTGTATATTTAAAGAAAATGTAACAAGACCCCCATTCAAATTCCAGACACTGAGCCACAGCTGCCTCCTTAAAAGTAATACAGGTAGTCCTCTCTGGAGAGGGCCCCACGCCCCCACCCAGTCTCTACCCCATGACGAGTCATACAGGTCATTCGCACTACTGAGGGGACGTGAACATCTCCTGAACCGCACAAGAGCAGTTAAATCTCCAAAAGTATAAAGCCTTCCCCCTTTAAAACATTTTTAAAAAGCAGGTGAAGAGGTGGAAACAGTTTCGTGCTGGCTTTTGTCCCCTCTCACCCAAATCAATAGTGTCAGTGTGCCATACGGTTTCTGTTCGGACGTCACTGGCCGACTGAACAGCAACAGGGACCAGCAGTGATTACTGTTGTCGCACTTGTAGTGCAATTTCTCACCCACCCCCACGAGTACCGTAGAAGCATTACTGAAAATGAGAGCCTCTTCCCTTTCCAGCAATACACTTCCTGACTGGTTTCCTGCTCAGGGATCGTGGCAGTGCCATGATCCCTGAAAAAGTATCCCAAATAGGAACCACGGAGACTTATATTTTGTTGGAAGGGGCAGCCCTCCCAGGAACGGATCGACACCCCCAAGGATTTCTAACTAATTTTCGAAGTTACCCTTTCACTTGGATGATTGGCTCTCCCATGGAACGGAAAACATGCATGCGATTTTCTTTTTGGCTCACCTATGCCAAGGGCATTTTGTGGCCAGAGCACTAATTTTAATTTTCAAGGGGGTGTGGACATTGAACTGCCACTCGCCCCTGCAGCGTGGCTGATCACCCAGGAGCCTGGTTACTGTGTCATTCACATTTTGCTTCCATCTACCATGTCAAAGGGCAATGTATCACCCACATCAGCCATCGATCTGATATTGTCATTTACGTGTAGGTTTTGGCCACCCCAGCTACAATCGTGGGACAAGAGCTCAGCCCACTTGAGACTTTGATCTTGTAATGTGACATTTACATTGTGCTTCCGCCTACCACATCGCGTGAGAAGTTAGTCCACTTCAGACTTAGATTTGTTAATGTGACATTAACATTATAATTCTGTCCACCACAGCGCACATCATGCACAAGGGATCAACCCATTTCAGCCATTGACGCCCTTAGTGTAACAGCATTTTGCTCTTTCACAAGCAGAACATTTTTACCCAAAGTAGTTCCCTTCAATGCCAGAGACGAATATGGTAATATATGCTGCTGCTTACTATATGCAATAAAAGCTGAAGTAAAACATTTTCCTTTTTTCTATTTTACATTCTCCTGGGTGGCTGACCCACAAGATATCGCAGAGGTGAGGGTGATATCCCCCCTTCACGTGCACAGCCTCAAATCTACCCGAAGCATCGACAACAGCCTTTGATCTCCAGCCCGGCACCCTCATCAGGTGGAGATCGCTTAAGCCACCTCATCCACACCAGATCGGCACCTCTGTCCTCCACCCTCCCCACGCCCCTCCTCTGGCATAGGCAAGGCAAGACAAACATCGGGAATCAGTGAGGGCCGAGACAGCTGATAATTTAGGACATTTCAAACTGACTATTAGGTGAAGGGATCTTAACCGGGCCACTAGTCTACCAAAGACCTCCGGACCTCTGAGACAGGACCTAATTATTCGAATGAATCCTCTGCTTGGCCCCCCGTCACTGCTCAACGCTTTGGGCAATCCTTAGAATTAGTCCCTCACGCTAAGATTGGCTGGGCGATTGGAGACTGTTTGGAGTGCCCTGGGGTGGCCGTAAAGGTTAGGTTCCAACTGGGACTGTGCATTCCCAATTTGAACGGCCCCCCTTGCTGAACACCAACATGGGGAAAGATAAAGGGGCGAAACCACCACCTTCCCAAACTTGCATGAAGCAATATACCACGAGTGGTCCCAACCACACTGAGCTCGTGCCAACTCAGACCCCTCACCCGGACGGCGAACTTGCCACGATCCTCCAGGCGATAAAATCTTCCCAGGATTCAGTAGAAACCAAAATTGGGGAGCCCTCATCCATCAAGTTTTGCGTAACGCCACCGCCCGGATAACTGAAGCTAAATTACAATTGCCCAAGGTGGAAGACGACGTATCCCACCTCAAAGAGCAGGTCAAGCAGCTGCTGTCCCGCACGACCGAACTGCACAAACGAAGAGAAGGTGCTGACAATCGATCACGCTGGAACAATATACGTTTGGTGGGCATCCCTGAAGGGGCGGAGTCAACGCATGTGGCCACCTTCGTTGAAGACTGGCTTAAGGTCCTAGATGCCACCAGATTCGCTTTCCACGAGGCTCGTCGTAGAACGCGCCTACCGTTTCCTCACACCCAAGCCGCCACCAGGAGCCCCTCAATGACCAATCATTGCCAAGATCCTAAACTTCAAAGATATGGACACCATCCAGCTAGAAGCTCGTGCTCGCTCAACCCTGACCTATCAAGGCTCCAAAGTAATGATTTTTCCTGATTAAACTAGGGAGGTACAGGTGCAAAGAAGATCATATTATTCAGTAAAGCAGAAACTGCAAGCCCTTAATCTTTCATACAGACTTCTCTTTCTGGCCTGCCTTAGAGATGTCTTCCAAAACAAACCCTTTTCTCCGAGACTCCAGAGATGGAATGGACCTAGCTAACTGTACAGGCTGGAGTGAGGCACAAATGCACAGGTTGTAGTAGATGAACTAGGGAATAGGTAGCTTACAGGATTAGAGAGATATAAAGGTATGATTAAAGGTATAGAAAGGGATAGAGGTACAATAGTATGGGGACCAGCAGATATGATATATGTGGGGGTAGCAAAAGTACAAAGGTATACCTGCCAATATGGCAGGAGTGGCATTCACAGGGAGATATTTGGGCCTCATTACAATAACTGCAGGCCTTGTTTAAGGACAAGACTGAGATGTATTAGCAGAGTTTACTGTGGGATTCTGTTGTGGAACAAGGGGCTGCTTAAGGTCAAGTTTGAGGAACAATAGTAGAAATTAGTGTGAATCCCACGACAAGAGCAGCAAAAGGTGTTGTAGGTTAGGTTTAAAGAAAAAAGAAGAGTTCTGTATGTGTGTGGGTGACCAGGACCTAGACAGCATGGAAGGATAGGTATCTGAGACCTTATGTAGGTAGGGGTGTGCAAAACTGCATGGGGTTAAAACAACAAGCACAACGAAAAAAAACAATTTCATGAACGTTTCACAAAATGACACAAGCGGATGCTTCCAACATGAAATACAATTTGCTGGTACACGCAGTGATGTTTTATGTAGTAGCGTAATGTGTGTAAAAAACATAACACAAAATGCTGATAGACTAGTTGTTCAAGCGGAATATATTTCTCAGCAATACTTTGCTGCATGAGCGAGTCTTCAGAGCCAAACACTATGTGAAACTGGGTGATGCACATTTTTTGAAACATTGGAATATTACACATAATACATAAAAATCAGGAAGGTCATGGATGCCTCTAGAATAAATTAAACTTTGCACAGGCCAAATAATGAAGAGCGTTAACGAACAAGTTACTTACCTTCGGTAACGATATATCAGTAAGAGACATAGATGAGTTATGGATTCCTCACCTTAGATTACCCCCAGGTGTCAGACTGGATCCAGAGAATTATTTCCTCAGCAGTACCCCTGTGCATCGCTAGGTGGCGTCGGTCGACTCCACGTTAGTCGCTGGCGCCGTGGTCGCTGGAATGACGTTGCAGTATCTACTTAGACGCCGCTGAGCACGCTGACGTCAGTTCTTGACACGAAATTCCACGCTCGAAGTGCAGAGCCATGCAAGACACTCACCACTGGTGCACGAAAACTAGGGCCCTGAAAGGGAGTCCCTTACTCTAGAAGTCGGTTTGCAGAACGGGGAAAATGGGTGAGGCGGTGAGGAATCCATAACCAATTAGGTCTCTTACAGATATATAATTACTGAAGGTAAGTAACTTGTTCATCTGAAAGAGCCAATTAGTCATGGATTACTCACCTTAGAATAGATACCCCAGCAATACCAACCCCGGTGGTGGGTCTGCGAACCAAGTTCACACCAGAAAGTCCTGGAGAACCGAACGGCCAAAGAAGCTGTCTCTCCGGACTTGGCTGTCCAGGCAGTAGTGTTTGGTAAACGTGTGCAATGAAGCCCACGTAGTTGCCTGGCAGATTTCATGACGGGGGACTCCACTTCCCAAAGCAGTAGCAGATGCCGTTGTCCTGGTGGAATGGGCACGCAACCCTACTGGAGGTTCTTTTTTCACCAAGGAATAGCAGATTTTAATTTAAAGAACGAGCCATCAAGAGATGGTCTGTTTTTGTATGGCCCGACCTTTCTTGGCGCCCGAATAGCCAACAAAGAGTTGGTCATCCACGGAATTGTCTTGTGCGATCTAGATGGAAGGAAAGTGCACGTTTTGGATCCAGACGACGGAGCTGCTCTTCCTCTTTAGAAGGAGTCGGAGGCGGAAAGAAGATGGGCAAAGTGATGGTCTGTCCTATGTAGAAAGAGGTAACCACTTTGGGAAGGAAAGAAAGCCTAGTGTAAAGGACCGGATGAACAGCCAAGAAAGGAGGTTTAGAAGAAAGGGCTTGAAGCTCACTCGCCCTGCGAGCAGAGGTGATGGCAACCAAGAAGGCAGTTTTCAAAGTAAAAAGTCTGAGAGGATAATTTTGTGGCGGCTCAAAGGGGGCACACATAAGATAAGTCAGAACCAAGTTCAAGTCTCACTGATGCATTACGAAAGGAATAGGAGGGAAGAGATGAGTAATGCCCTTAAGGAATCTATTTACAATAGGGGACTTGAAAAGAGAAGGTTGATCAAGAAGCCTAAGAAAGGCTGAAATGGCATAGAGATAGCCCTTAAGAGTGACCAGAGCAGAGCACTGCTGGGCCAAAAAAAAAAGGAGGAACAAAAGAAACTCAGAAAGAGGGGCGGAAAGGGGATCCACAGCCTTTGCTGTGCACCATGCCACAAATTTGATCCATCTGCAGGCATATACCGTTTTAGTGGAGGGACGCCTGGCTGCCAGAATGACATCACAGACTTCAGGAGGCAAATGAAATGGCATCAACTGCCGCCGCTCAATCTCCACGCATGGAGGTGGAGGCTGGACAGGTTCGGGTGGAGGACCGTCCCCTGCTGCTGCGACAGAAGGTCCTCCTGAAGGAGCAGTCGAATCGGGGGATCGATTGACAGACTGAGTAGCTCGGGAAACCAGTATCTTCGTGCCCAATCCGGAGCCACAAGGATGACTTGGGCCCGGTCGCGCTTGATCTTCAGCACTCGTATAGAAGACCGCAACTCCACTCGTGATGAAAAGCGTTGCTTAGCGAGTGCCGCCTTGGAAATTCCATCGCACAGAACTACTGACATTGCCCATTCTCTTCAGTGGCGAATAGATCTAACCAAGGCTCTCCCCACTGCTGAAAGAGACCTTACAACACCTCCGAGTGAAGATGCCATTTGAGATCCATCATGCACCTGCGACTGAGTTCCTCCGCTCTGGCGTTCAGAGAACCTGCCAGGTGTTGAACCACCAGGGATATGCCCTGATGTTCCAGCCATGTCCAAAGGTGGGGAGCCTCTTGACATAGTGTCCACGACCCCACCCCGCCCAGTTTGTTATTACCACATGGCAGTGGTGTTGTCCGTGAACACCTGCACTACTCTTCCCCGGACAGAGGGAAGGAATGACTTTAGAGCAAGTCCAATCGCCTGACGCTCCAGAAGGTTGATGTGGAGCCCGGACTCTGCCGGAGTGCAGAGTCCTCTGATCTCCGCCCCACCCCACCCCAGAAGAGATGCATCAGTCACCACTATAAACTCTGGTTGGGGAAGGCAGAGGGATCTGCCATTGACATAATCCTGGTTCGTGAGCCACCACTGCAATTGTCGAGCAGTGCCCTCAGAGATCTGGACGCAATCGGACAGATTCCCCTGATGCGGTACCCACTGGAACTTCAGGTCCCACTGCAGAGCCTGCATATGCCATCTGGCATGATCCACCAGCAGGATGCAAGAGGCCATGAGGCCCAGCAGCCTCAGGGTCATTCTGACCAAAACCCGGGATAGAGGCTGAAAGATCGGAATCATAGTCCGAATATCCTGGACTCGCTGCTCGGTAAAATAAACCCGAAACTGGGTCGTGTCCAGACCCGCTCCGGTGAAAAGGAGCTGCTGGGAGAGAGTCAGGTGTGACTTCGGCACGTTGATAGTGAACCCCTGCGAATGCAGGTGGTCTGCCGTAGTCTGGAGGTGGGAAACGACTGCCTGGGGCGAGCCCGCCTTCAACAGCCAATCGTCGAGATAGGGGAAGACTGAAACCCCTGATCTGCGCAGATGAGCTGCGACCACCGCCATCTCTTTCGTGAACACCTGAGGGGCGCTGGTAAGGCCAAAGGGAAGCACGGTAAACTGAAAGTGCTCATGGCCTACCGTGAACCACAGGTAATGCCAGTGGGCCGGCAGGACGGGGATATGAAAATAAGCCTCCTGCAAATCCAACACTACCACATCCAGTCTCCAGCTTCGAGAGCAATCGGGGCCTGAGCCAGAGTCAACATCTTGAACTTCTCCTTCCGGAGGAAGCGACTGACGTTCCTGAGATCCAAGATAGGATGCAGGCACTTGTCCTTATTGAGCACCAGAAAGTAGTGGGAATAATAACCACGACCTACTTCTGGGACAGGAACGTGCTCGATGGCTCTCTTGGCCAAGAGAGCCGTAACTTTCTGTTGGAGAAGAGCCAGGTGATCCTCCGACATGCGATGGAAATGAGGGGGCATTGATGGGGTGGGTAGTCTCGAAGGGGAGAGAGTAGACCCTTCGGACTATCTGCAAAACCCATCTGTCCAACGTGATGTTGAGCCAGTGGGGGAGGTGATGGCGAATCCTGCCGCTTACTGGCGAATGATGGGCCTGAAAAGTCAGACTCGGAGGGTTTTGAGGCTGCTGCAGAGGGGGAGCTGGTAGACTGGCCCGCCCGCTGGCCCCCTGTGAGAAAGTGCCATCTTTCTTGCATGGTATGCCCCCACTTTTTGCTGAATTGTTGAATGTACTTTGACTGAGTGTGCCCTGGACTCCTGCCAATCAGGTGCCCAGGGCCTATGTTCCTTCCCTAAAAACCTCAAACCCTGGCCACATGTCAGCCCCTGTTAAATTGTACCCTAGGTACCCAGGGCATTGTGACCAGGGAAGGTCTCTAAGGGCTGCAGCACTCATTGTGCCACCCTTAGAGGCCCTGTACCCTAACACACACACACACTGCCCTTGCAGGCTGAGTATCTGGTTACAAGACAAAACAAAGAGTCGACATGGCACACATCCCTGTGTGCCATGCCCACCACCTACACTGCCCTGGCATACATCAGCCACCCCTCTAGCTGGGTGCCCTATGCCAGTGGTGTGGGCACAGGAGCATGATCCCTGTGCCCCTACAGTACCCAGGTCCATTTCTGGGCACTGTAAGTGCGGTGCTGCCATTTAAGAGTACATGGTGCTGAGAGCTCGTCAAACACGAACTCCACAGCACCATAATGGCAATACTGAAGACTGAGAAGTTTGGTATCAAACTTCTCAGCACATTAAACCCGCACTGATGCCAGTGTGGGATTTAATGTACAAAGCACCACAGAGGGCATCTTAGAGATGACCCCTGAAACCTAACCTACAATCCACGTCTGGTCTGAGAGGCTGCCACAAAGCAGACATGTTGCTGGACCCCTGGGTAGGAGAGCCTCCGCTCTCCTGGGCCTCTAACAATGCACATCCTGGGCGAGGTGCTAGGTCTCCTACCCAGGATGGATGGGGGAAGCTTCAAAGGCAGGCACCCTGAACCTTCCTTCCTAAGATTCCAGATTCCGAAAAACAAAGAAGAGCAAGAAGAAACAAGACCTGCTGTGCAGCTGCTAAGAAGAGGAAGACACCAACTGCTTTGGCCCCAGCCCTACTGGCCTGTCGACCCTCGAAACTGCTCCTGCTACATCCCGGCACCTCTTGTGGCCAGCAACCTCACAAACCCCGGAGGACCTGGCTACCTTTTGGCTCTAAGCACCTGGGACTCCCATGAGCAGAGGCTCTGCTCAAAATCAGCTTCTAATCCCTGGCATCAGCCCAGAACCTTAACTCTGCCAGTCCAGTACTTACCCAAAAACAGATAACCCAATTTTCCTCCATAGGGTAACATTGACTGGCTTCTTCTGAAATTTCTTCTAAGTGTGGAGTTTCTAAAACTTAAAATATTCACCAAAAATCAATCGAGTAACGAAAACGAAAATGCTCACCTGCTATTAGGAGAGATCCCAGTGCTGGATCTTGGTGCCCAGCACGGACCCTGAAAAATATTCACAACCGTACTTACCATTAACCAAATTTTCTTCCATAGGAAATCATTGACTGTTTTTCTGTGAAATTTCTTTTAAGTGTCGATTTTTGCAAACTACAAATATTCTTTAAAAATCGTACCAACTGTGAAAACGTAATTACTTACCAGTTATAGATAGAGGTCCCAGTACTGAGTCTAGGATCCAGTCCTGGAGTTACAAAAGTAATCCTGAAAGTAATCTATTGCAAATAACTTAAAACTTCCATTGAACTCAATGCATTATTGTGTTTGAAATTGTGTTGCCTATTGCACCAACCTGTAACCAGTTTTTACAAAAGTCAATTGCATATTGCAAAAGTATTTACCTAAAGTATCTCATCCTAAAAAAGTATATTTTAATACCGATTGTTGGTTCTAAAATAAAACAAACAGATATCTTTTATATAAACCATTGGCCTAGAGTTCAGTTCTTGAGTGTGTGAGACCATTTGCTGACTGAGTGTGTACAACAAATGCTTTACACTGTCCTTTGATACTGCCTTACTGCTCGACCAAGCTACCACTTTAGAGAGTAAGGTTATATCTAACTTTAACCTCTGCCAATCCTCTGGGGACTGTGGACTCTGAACACACTTAGCTATTTGGGAACAGTATATACAGAGCCACTTTCTCACACCCCCGACCCACGGCGGTGGAATCCACGTCCTCGGCCACGCAGAGGTTGGACAGCTTGCGCAGGCCTGTGGCTCTGGGCGGAACGTGGCAGGGCACCTGGGCGGAACGTGGCAGGGCACCTCTTCCGTGGCCACAAAAGGGGCGAAAAGCAGACTGCGCCGGGAGGGAGGCCGAAGCGAGGCCCAAGGATCTGGCAACCTTAAAGTGCTCGAGCCCGTTGTCTGCCTTGTCACCAAACAGGCGACGGCCATCAAAGGGCATGTCCATTAGCGGTGCTTGGTCATCCCCTGAAAAACCAGTGGACCTCAACCAGGCGTAGCGTCTCAGTACTACTGATGTGAAATCGTCCTGTCCAGTGAGTCGGCGGTGTCCAGCCCACACCGTATGGTGAACTTCGCTGCGTCTCTCCCTTCCGCAACAGCACGGGAGAGCACGGCCCGGGCCACCTCCGGGAACTGTCGCAGCACCTGCACAACCGTGTCCCACACTGAGTGGGAGTTACAGCCCAATAGTCATGCGGTGAATCCATAACCAATTCTCTCTTTTAGATACCATTATTTTGGATTCCACTACTGGTGAAAGAAATTGCCCTGGGTGTGTGGAATTCAATACAGAGAAATATTAGGAGCTATTACAGCTAGTCTGGGATGCTCCAGCAGTGATGTATAGAAGTAGTGCATGCCAGTATTGGAAGAATGGTGTGTGTTGATGCACAAAATTGATGTGCATTGACTGAACTAGAGTGAGGTACACAGACAGACCTACTGTACATGCCAGTGAAGGTAAAACAATTTTCAGAGGGGGGGTGCTGTCCTCAATGTTACATCTCTGAAGTCACAGGAACTGTGAAAAGTCAATGCACCATAGGGACTGTAGAAAATAAGCCATTACTATTCAGCAAGCAAATGGTAAGAATGCAGTTTGTAGTCAGTGGTGCATTTTAGAGCACACTGTTCCAAATATATTATAAAAGCAAGGTGCAGTAGTGCACTGTCATTTACAGGCAGTATATTATCCACTGAAAAGGGCACTTAATTTGTACAGGCAATTTTTACTGATGAAACTATGTAGCGCACAAGCGATAATGTGTAGTAATAAGAATTCAGCGAATATTTGCTTTTTGTGCATCACCAAGTAAAAAGTCATGATTTGCTTTTGATCCAATTAAAATCTCTTTCCATCACACACATATTTTGTGCTTTCATAACAACAGCTATATTTTGAAATATTTGTAGAGATCATTTGTAGGTACTTAAATTTTGTTTTTGAAAAAAATGACATTTGTCACATAATTTGATTACAACTCTCATTTCACTTTGCAATCAGACAAAAAAAAGTAATCACAAACCTCCATTTAAAAAGAATGAACAGCATGACTACTTTGGGGGTGATGCAGCACTTCCCTAACCCATACCTACCGTGCCTCTGGTACTTGCCCAAGTACTTACATAGAATTCAAGCATATAAAGAAAATCAGTTACATATAAGAAAGTCACCAGACTTAAATAATCATAAATGTAAGGTGAAGCAGCATGACCTGCTGATCAGCTGCAACATTCATAACGAATGAAGATAGCTTGTGCCGTGAAGTACTAGAATCACATAATATAGCAATTTTCAATGATTAAACTGCAACAGTGAAGTCCTTGGTCTTTTCAAATAGTGAATCTGTCACACACCGGTGATGTAAAAAACAAATCCAATCATTAAATGCTGTGCTTTTAAGGGGTATTAAGATCATTATAGTAAAGAGCAAAGCCTTGTTTTAATAAAAAGCAAAATTCCAAAATTCCAATTTGAAAAAACATGTGTAAACAGGTAAAATAAATACTTGTAGGCACACTACTTTACCTTTAACATGATTCTCATGTCAGCTGAAAGCATGAAGTGTCTCTAATTCAGAGTGAAAACAGGTACCATAGCGAGCACAGGAAGCCTTGGCAGTCTCCCAATTTAGTACAGCCACAAATTTCGCCTTTCAATGAGACTCTGGATCTAAAGTAAATCCAGCCATTGTTTTGGTTTATCGACTGCTATCTCTTTCTGGATGATGATTTCCTTCAGGAAATTGTATACCAAATAAATCTGCACGCTAAACTGTTTGAGGGAGCACCTCCTTCTACGGCACACCTGCAGACTCCATGTACACTTGGGCAGATGAAAACATTTCTGGGCCTTGCATGTAATATGGAGATAGTGCACAAAACAACTGCACAGTCTCACAAGTTTATTCATAAAGTTTGGCAACTCCCAGCTTTGTACCAACCATGCCCAGAGACAGGTTTTTGATTCTGCCGCATATGCTGCATTTCACCGATACTCCTGCAGGATAGCTACGGGACAATCCAAACCACGACAGATTGACAAAATTCAGCCGGTCATGAAACATTTGTCTGCCAAGTTTCCAGAGATTTATATTCATGGAAAGAATACAGCGGTTGACAAGTCTTGAATCATCTACATAGGTTGACTGCTGTTCAGGCAGCACATACAAATGACAAAAGCTCATTATAGTATCAAAATATACATGTTGTGCAACAGCTCTAGTGGCTATGTATGCAGCCTAAGCATATATACTGAGAAAGACTCCATTATAAATCCTGGGTTTTCCTTCCACACTAGGAACTAGTGAGAAGATTGTATGGGAGTTTGTCCAGTCACTCCTTCAAAAAGGTTATCATCTTTATGTGGACAACTTCTAGACAGGAGTCCAGGCGTAGAGCAAGATGTGCAAAGCTGGCACTGTGGCTTGCAGTACAATTTGAAGGTACTGCAAAGGATTCCCTCTGGAGCTTGTTTGCAAGAAGTTCCAGAAAACCAAGAGCAATGTGTTGCACTCCAATGAACTGCTTGCAGTTAAATTCTCTTTTATGCAGTAAATATATGTACTCACAGCAATCCATGATGAGAGCACGTCTCTGGTCACAGTTTAGGGTCAGCTGGCAGCTCACAAACAACTGGATATATTTGATTACAAGTAAATGGGCAGAGTGGATAAAAATGACCAGGTACTTCACGCATATAATGCATGTCATAAAACTTTCACCATGCAAAAGAAACTGGCTACACAACAGATCCAGTTGACAACATACAATGCGCATACGAAGCCCAGTGTCTTTCCATGACTTTCAGTAGGCTGCAACTGAAAGTCTGTTGTCGAAGCAGTAGTTTCCGTTTCATATGTTATCATATTGTAGATCTAGAGTTTGCTATTGGGAAGGAAAGAGGGGGTAGATTACATTTTACAGTCCCCAGTGCCCATTACTTCCAGGTGTATGTGTTCTAACTTGCTACCCTTTCTACCGTGCTAAAGTGAAGTTTTGGGAAATTGACTGAAGGAGAGCTATCAGACTGATGGCATTTTTGTTTCAACGGCTCTATATGGATACATACCATCAATGGGCCACTACTGGACTAGGAAAGTAGCCTTTTAAATTGTTCCATCTAGTTTGGGAAAGCTTTTCAAATTGTCATTGCTCATGGCCTGCCTTCACTGTTGAGCCTGTGTCAAAACATGGAAAACGTTACGTCCTTCGTATAACAAGTGCATTACAGTCAATGCTATGACATAATAGTGGATGAAACATGCACGATATTTGACGAAGTACCCTGTGCGCTATACCCCAAGACCCCTAATCTTTCTGCAAGTGCTCTTAAGTCCTCTAAAGGGAATTTAAGAGAGTCTGCCCCAGCATATTTATCCTAGTGTTACCATATAGATATGCTTCGTGTCTGAGTAATAGGCCACAAGTGCATACTCAGACACCCACAACTGACTTTCACACACTAGAAGAAGTTCTATTTAGCACAGTAGGCACTCTGACAGCGGATGAAAGACAAGTCTTCCTCATCCTAAGCAGCCAGCCCCTTAGGGACATTACTAAAGGTGCGCCAAGCACCTGTGTGATATTCAAAAGGCCTCGGATTGAGGCGGAGACATGAAAGTAGTCAAGGTTTAGCCTAGGCTTGGTTTCATAGTGATCTTGTGTAGGCAGGTGGTCAGGAAAGGGACGCCAACCAAAAGAAGTTACCAAACACCAGTGATAATTGAGGTACTGTTGACTGCAAGTATATGTTTAGTGGTGTTCTGGAGGTGTTTCTGTGTATGTTAGATGATGACTAGTGGTGCAATTGGTTTTTCAGTCCCGTGGAACTAAGAATGAGATGACATTTAAATGGTGGTCGTTTGTTGATGCAAGTTTTTTGTTGTGTTGGGCCTGTGGCTGGCAGTGTGAATTGTTTTGTGTGGCGTACATGAAATGCGTGTGAATAATTGGGTGCTGCTTTGAAGTGGCTTTAATGCTACTGTTATTAGCATTTACTCACTGAACTTATTACTACTGGTAGTACCAAACCCAACTGGTATGAGTCTGTACTAGGCTCGGTCCAAACTGGGGTGGTGTGGTGAGCAAAAGAATGATGGATTTAACCCAGATCCTTGCGACTGGGGGTGAATGTTTGCATTGTCCAGCATTCCGTCCACCAATTGTTTCTTTTGCATATGTCGCCATAAGTGGAAAGGGTATGCCCAGACGTGGGCCCCGTGCTCACCACACCACTGGATTCAAGCTAGCCTGGCTGATGACAGGTGATGCCCAGAAACCGGTCCCAGGATGCTTGTTCCCGGTCCAGGGAGGACCTGGCTTGGCAGTTCGGGCTGTACTGTTCCCACAAGGAACAGGGTCAAGGCTGATCTGCATATGGCTGGGTCCAAACGGGGGTGGTGTGGTGAGCAAAGAATGATGGATTTAACCCAGATCCTTGTGACTGGGGGTGAATGTTTGCATTGTCCAGCATTCCGTCCATCAATTGTTTTTTTTAATGCTCACTACCAAAAATTCATGGGTTCAGTATTCTGTTACTGTTATTAGCATTTACTCACTGAACGTATTACTACTGATAGTCCAAAGCCCACTTGTATGAGTCAGTACTAGCATAGTGGATAGGCTGCAACAAATAATAACATCCCTGACATTTCTGAAAACTAAACATGCAGAGAAGTCTATGGTAATGTGACTTGTGTGAATTTGTTACCCACAATGCCCTGAAAACCTCAAATTCTGTTTCAAATCATAATTTCCTCACATTTCTATGATGTAAACTTCTGGAATGTGCAGGGACCCAAAAAATTCCTGCCATCCAGGTTTCAACGTCTCTCCTGATAAAAATGGTGCCCCACTTGTGTGTCTGCCACTAGAAATATGAGGACAATGTGTGTCTGGAGCTAAAGCTTGGGGCTTGCAAGGTATTATGGTAAGCACAGGTTGTGAAATACCAGTATACACCATCCTGGACGTCTAGCTTTAAAAAATGTCAAGGTTTAGTACGTTTCCAAGGGCGGCGGCCTTGCCTGAACCCAAAATCAAAGCCACACAAGCAGAGTACCACTTTCATCAGGAGAAGTGTGAGAACACAGAATAATATAACATTTGTATTCATTAATTGAATTTCTCTCCATTATTGGCTTTCAAATGTAAGCCAGTGTGCAAGAAGGATCAGGTTCTACAAATATCACCGCAGTATAAGTAACCCCAAATTCAGAGGTATAGTCACTATTCCTAAACTTTATTCCTAAACTCATTATCTTGTGCACATTGTACATACATGAATTTTCTTCACACCCATTGTTCATTCATTAGTTTTTACAATGTGAATTACCGCATGGTCTGAACATAATTGTCAAATCATCACCGCTTAGTAGTTGGCTCTAGGTATTGCATGTTTTTGGACTACCAACAAACACTATATATTCCTGCAACCAGTGTCTGGCAGACATAATAGTACTTTACTTAAGTAAACTGACTATCGGGGCAAACGTATAGCTTTCAGTGTTCACCCATAGGTTTCGCACCTATGGGTACACCTCAACCTGCAAATAGGTTGAAGTTGCAAAAAATTGAAAAATGGACTACGAATTTGAAAAATATAAAAACTGATAAAAAAATATTTTTTGATTTGGAGCTCTGCTTGTTCGTCAAAGCTGGCACAATGGTGATCTTAGCACGGCAAACCTTTCATTGATGACAGTTTTAGGGGGAATAAGTTGAACGTTTTCTCAGCCCGGGAGCAGAATCCTCCTCCATGCACTATCGATTTTGCCCAAAACCACTTTAAACTCGTAAATTAAACCTGTAAGTCCAAATTTAGCTCAACTGATACATAATTGTTTATATGAAGGTCATTAGACTGATGCTTGAATGATCAGATATTTTTACGCTTGAAAATGATTTTCACCCATTTCCATGTAAATTGTACATCACATTTTGTTACATCCCAATGCATTTAGGGCTGGCCCTTCATCAGGGGTTATCAGTTCTAAAAAATAATACCAGAAGTAAACTTAATCAGATGCACTGCTTATCAATTACAGGATCAGAATGCTGTAGCATAAGAAATTTGTTTGACAAAAGAAATCGTGTTGTACATATCCATTGAGCTAAATTTGGATTTATAGGTTTAATTTAAGAGTCTACAGTAGTCTTAGACAAAATTGATCACTATTCCAGTCAGGATTAAACTGTAATGTACATAGGGGATGCTGTTTCAGGGCTGGGAGAGCGCTCAACTTATTCATTTACGCTTGCAATCAGGAGGTGATACCCTCCCACACACAAGATTAACTACTAATTTTCTGCAGTACTAAGGAGTGCACTGTCGATCTGTCTTTTTTCCTTTTTTAAATTTTTAGGGGGGAAAATATGCTTTCTTGCACATCACTTTGTTCCCATATTTCCAACAAAAAACAAAACTTTGTTTTATTATGCTATTTTCTCTGTTCCCTCCAGGGGAATCCACAAACCCTGGGTACCTTTCGAATCCCCAAGCTGTGGGGAAACAAAAGGAAGACATTTGGCCTGGATACCTTCTAAGCAAAAAAGTTAAGGAATAAGAAAAAAGTGCCACAAACATTAAAAAGAAAAAAATTCTTTAAAACATAAAAAAAACTCCCAGGGAGGAAATTCCTCAGAAGGTATGGTCTTATCATACAGGGCTAATTCAACTAGGTTGAAGATGATAGGTCTCAATCGTACACACTTTTTTTTTTCTTTTACTTAAACCCTGGGTCATGAATTTACTATTCATGTTATCCCCATTCATGTTAACAGATCAGAGGCCTTCTCTATGAACTCTTTCTTCCCATTTCTTCTCATACCCTTTCACATCTCTGTGGGAGCCACTGTTGGAGAGTGTCAGGAGGCGGTTCAACCCACAACTGTGTGTTTCATAAGTACAATTACTTACTCATGCATATATACTTACTATATTTAACATATCTCAAGATCATTGTTGAAATAACAGATGATATGCAGTTTGATTGCTAACAGTCAATGGTCGAAATAATATATTCTTACCTTAATAAAGTTGTTCAGATGGCCAAGCTTCCTCATATTGGAAACACCTTGCAATTTAGCGACATTCTGGAGAATCTCCCGTAAGTTGTCACTGGCCTCTGCAAATAAAGAGCAAGTGTTAATTAATCTTTATAACAAGGTACATGACGCCAACGGTTTATAGTGTAACACCTTTGGGCCATCCCAGACCCAGCTACAAGCACAGGTGTGGTAGACCTACTTTATGAGCCGCCCTACATGAGGCTTGTGGAAAGAATTCACAAAAGCATAACCAGACTCCATGTCAAGGGGAGGCTGTAGTCGGCTTCTCCGATAATGCAGGGCAAGGAAGTGCCCTACCCATATAGATCTCCCACCCGCCGGGTTTGCACTCAATGATACTGTGGATAGTAGATGCAGTATAAAAGAACCTTTAAGAAAATAAATTATCCTAGCGGGCATAATATACAGTCAAAAACAATGCTACAGTAACCATCACTTAGAATAACACAAACGGAAAAAATTATTTAAATGGTATGGTTCATTCAAACAAATATTTTACCTTTTGTGAATTGGAAAAGTGAAATTTATGATATTTATTCCCAATTGTGCCAATCTACCACTAATGTGCATACAAGTATGGTGAGGTATCCATCAATTTAATGGCAAAATTAATCTCACTATTGCAAATGAATGTCCACTTTCTTTGGAATGAGAGCTACTCTTTACCACTTACAAAAATAGGAGCACCTGTAATATTCTAGATTTTCAGCTAGCACCATCCTGTAGACAGGAAGTAGAGATGTTCTCTGCTACATCCCTCTCTGCATTAACAGATGATATGACCTGTAATGGCCATGGAGACAGGTACCTGGTCCCTGGTCAAGGCAGCCATGAAAGCTTTTGTCCTTCTCAGTTGTACACTGCCTGTGACACTCCATGATTAATACAGTACCTACTTCAAAGCTTCCTGACAAGCTGTACTCATTACAAAGTGAAAGCCTTGGTTACACTAGATCGGTCAGTGAGAGTTGCAGCATTAATGGGGAGTAGACTCATATGTTGAACATCTTTTGTGGCGACAGTTGTCCAATGTGAGGTTATCCTTGTTCGCCCTGTAAATATGGGTCACTTGGGGAGTAAAGCAACTAAAGGCACCTAGATAGCCTTAAAGTATGACCCATTTAGGTGCAGTTGGTGATGATCCCAAACTGTGTTCTTATAACAAAAATAAGCGGATGGTAAAGCTTCTAATGGAAACCCAGTAGTGGGGGAAAAAAATAGGCCGCGGGTTTGGTTTCATGTGTCTAACCCGACCAGCTCAGGTAAAGGTGGTGACAGCCCTGGGGACTAACGCGATTGGTTTGGTTAGTTTTAGCAGTTATCTGAATCTGCTGCAGTCCGGATCAAGTTTTGGATGGATTTGGACAAAAGTAAATTGTGATTGGTAGACTAGAGATTTTCGGATTAGAATTTAGGAAAAAATATTTTAACAAGTATTCCACTAATCAGTCATTTAGTGCTTTCTGGATGGAGCTTAGTGATTTGAAGTTAGCTCCTTCCTTCACTGGGAGTCAGTGGAGTGCCTGTAGTGCGGGTGAGATGTAGTTGTAGCAATTCAGGCCAAATAGGAGATTAGCAACAGGGTTCTACCCCATTTAAGCTTGTAACGTTTTTTTTGTTTTTTTTAGGAGGTCAGTTTAGAGGCTAGTACAATAGTCAATTTGGGATATTGTCACCAAAAGTAAAATGGCAACTTTCTGTGTGAGGTGGAGAAGAGGAAGGACACATTGGAGTAGGCACAAATGGTGGAAAGCAGCTTATAGCACAGAACTTCTATGAGGAATGAACTAGAAGCTGCTGTCAAACACACTCGGGTTGTGAGCTTTTTCCCCCCCACTGGCTGCAGGTGGGTACCCAGAGAGACCGATCACAAAAAAGGAAGATGGGTCGAAGAGACAGACCTCCATTAGCAGAATTTCGCTTTTCTCACTTTTCAGGCACAATCAGTTTATTGGCACCTGTAACTGAGATGGAGATAAGGAGTACAAATCTTCCAGAGCATTACTGGAGCTATCAACCAGTTTTAAGTGTATCTAGGTAATGTCAGCATTCCTATAATATCCTATGTTGTAGGAGTCAAGTATTCTGGTGTGAGGGATCAAGTAGATGTTGAACAGCAAGGGTAAAAGAGCTCAGCTTTCTGTTATCCTACAGGTGTTAAGGCAGATATGGCGAGAAAAGGGCCCCGTTTGACCTAATAAATGCAGTTTAGGAGGAAGGATGAAAACTACGCAAGCAGTATTCCATTGATACTGGCAGAGTTTCACGCCATTGAGGAGTACCTACTAGCCAACACAACAGCGGCAGAGAGGTCAAGAAGGATTATGGCACATGGTATGCCTTGCTCTAGATAATTGAGAAGTTCCTTCTTGATGTTGTGGGGTGTAGAATCTGTGCCCTTCCAAGGTTTAAAGCCTGATTGAAATAATTGAGGAGGCCAAGGGATAGGAGAAAAGTGGGAGTGCAGCCCCTGTTTCGAGGACCTTGAACTTGCACTGTATGCCGGAGATAATCTATACTTGGATAGACTGTCAGGGTCCAAGGAAGAATTTTCAGGATGGGTGTAATAATGTGTTTTAGAGGTTGATGAATGAGACTGATGAAGAGGGAGGTATTGATTAGCCTGGTGATGTGTCAGAGTCAAGCAGGGAGATCCATGCTGACAGCTCTGGTGTTGAAGGTATTCAAGTGTGATGAGGGGTCCTTGAAAGTTGTAAGGGTTTTACTGCTTTCATTAACGGTCACAGGGGTGAACTAAATGAGTGCTAGGAAATTTGGGAGGTACAGGGATGACGCACATCAATTTGTATGTAGGTAATGCTTCCTCTAACAGTATTTCTTTTCTTTTTAATTAACGACAGAAGGTTATCAGATAAATCGTTTGACTGCTCGAGAGGGCTTGGCTTTTAGTTGAGAGACAGTTTCACTACAGGCGCCACAATGATCTTTAGTAGAGCTGTGTACATCTGAGATGTGGGCTTGCAGAAACCTTTTTTGCCCTAGTGCAAGTGATTTGTGACATCTTGAAAGTACTTTGCAAGCAGTCAGATTGATAGGTACCTTTGAGGTCAATTAGTGAATCATTTGTTAGTCTTCTGCATCTTCACCTTTTGAACCAAGAGGGGCGCAAGGGTATCCAGTACTGAAGTAACCTTCTTCAGATGGGTTAGGAGGTCATCCATGAAAGATACAGATACAGGAGGATTAGGGATGTTTTGGAGTGCCTGGGAGAATTCAGCAGAGTGCAGGTTACTTATATGTCTCCAGGAGGCTCTGGCGCATATGAGAAGGCTTCAATGTTGCTTGCTGCAGAGCTTATTTTCTAAGACGAAGCTGATTAAGCTATGGCAGACCAGGAGATCTGGAGGGTCTCTTGCCAAATGAACAATCTCAGAATAGTAGGGAAAAGTTAATCAAAACACTGACCACCTAGGGCTATTGACCAAATGGGAGAAGCGGAGGGTGTAGATGTCTATGATGGTGTTTTCACTATAGAAGTCAGGAGAATCGTTGGTCCAAATGTTAAAATCACTCACAATACAGAATCAAGTTGAAATGGAATGCAAGTGTTGTGTGAGGTCAAAGAGATCCTATGGGAAGAGGATATGTATTTTGGGGCAGATGGTTGATTCCAGGACAGATGATGTATATTGTGGGGTTAGCAACCATCTTTAATAGGTTTTTTTGTCTCAAAAAGGATGAAGGCAAATCGGCAAGTCCGAGCACAGAGCAGACTAAGCTTCAGCAGGTGGAGGATAAGGCAGAATGTAGCAAAGGACAATGTACGAAGCTCGCCCAAGGCAGGTATTCTTGCAGGAAAAATAATCATATAGAGGCCCATCTTCCTCTCTGTGCAATGTCCCGCAAGGCTCAGTCTTAGGTCAGTTCCGTTTCTCTCGCTACTTGACCTCCTCTTGTGATGAAATCTCCTCCTTGGATTCTCCTACGATCAATATGGAGGCAAACAAACAAATACTTTCCTTTTTATCCTTCATTCCCCACATCCAATAAAAAATCTCCGATTGCCATTTGCCACTAGATATCCCTGTAATTTCTAACGCTAAACTTTTTTAAAGCCAAGGTTCTTTACTTCACTGCTACCTGCATAAATCCAATTCTACTCCTCCCAATCCCCCTCCCTAACATTTGGACTGACTTTCTTCCCCTTGAGTAGCAGTCTTGGGAGTAGTATTAAACCCCTCCATGTATAAGGATTTTCTTATTACCGGCAGTGGCTACCAATTAAAAAAGGTATGGAAAATGCACACTTGCACCAATCCCACACTTACAAAGTATTAATCAATTCAACTGTACTTAGTACATTGGTTTAATTCAACTACACTTCAATACTCCTTTTTCACCTCTGACATACTCAGTTACTTCGCTACTCCAACCTTATTCAGTCTTCGAAAAGTATAGATACCTCATTCTTTCAACCAAAAGTAGGATGGCTCTCGGGTAAAAACTATTGGTAATATTATTAATAGCATTCGAAGTGCCCCAAAGCGTTTACTCTCATACCTGGATGACCATTTTGACAGGCGGGACCAGAACCAAAAAACCTATCGGAATAATCTGGAAACACCCATATCTCCAATTTTGAATCTATCCACCTTCTGGATCCTCTCACTGAGAAGGGTACCTCCTGCCATACGGGGTTTCACTAGGCAACGTGAAAAGTGCCCTGCACTTATGCCACGCGATCAGTCCAAATCAAACAAATTCCACTCTGATTTCAAGTTGTACATATGTTATCTAAAAAATTATAACTGATTGTTGTGTAGCTGTTTTCTTAACAACTTAAAGAGCTTAACAGTGCATTTGTACACTGTAGGAAGCGGTCTCTTTATATGATATATCAAAATAAGATATATCGTGCAAAGAGTCCAGGGGCTCCCTTATAAGTGGACAGGGGCTTGCTCTAGCAAGCAAAGGCTGCTCTTTTAGGGGGTAGTGTGATTGAGAAGCCTTAGGCTTATCAGAGGGGAGTCTTAGACATTCACAAATGCACACAGTAGTTAATAAGTGAGACACACAACTCAATAAGGAGACCCACATCAATTTATAAAAACAACATGTGTCGTTAGATATATATATATTATATATATATATATATATATATATATATACACACACACACATATATACCCAAAGTAATTTGTTCAGGTAAGCAGGTTTCTCACAAAAAATACTTTTGTATTTAAAAAGTTGACACTTTGTGCTAGTTTCAGAAGCCGCAATGTTATCCTACAGGAGGAAAAGCAAGTGCAGCATTCAGGTAAAGTACAACGACATACCGGACCACCAGTCTCCGGGAGTTAAGGTGAGTGGTGGGCAAGGTCCAAGGCAGCACAAGCAGACCACCACCAGCAGCATGAGGGCGGACGGGTGCAAAACAGCAGTGGGTGCCCAATGTTACTCTATGGGGATCGGTCTTCGCGTTGAGGCCAGTCGGTCGGGCTGAGCCAACAGGAGGGCTCAAGCCTAATGATGCTTGGGAACATAGTTTCACCTTTGGTCCTCTTCTCCGCAGCCCAGGGGCGATGGTTGTAAAAGTGTTGTTAGACTCTGGACAAAGGGGGTCAATTTCCTCTCCTGTGAGGGGGCCCAGATTCACATTTCAAAGGCGGTGGCTTCTTTGAAGCTCCCCTGCTTGGAAATGCTAATCAGAAGGTCTTCCTGAGGTGTTGTGTGCAGATTTAGATTCCGTATATAGGTTTCCTGATTTATGCCCTTATATAGGTACAATTCACATTGCCCTTATTTGGACATACAAATCCGGCCCTTATTTAGACATTGTCCGTACAAACCAAATACAGGCATGACCACCTACATCCGTCCATCCACGTCACAACGCCTTTAGGAATTTCCCTCAGCTTGAATATTGATTTCTCCAAGAACTCATTAAGTATGCATGAACATCGATTCCTTAGGGGTTCATTCATCATGTTCCTCTCCCCGACTTTTACGTCAATACTGGCATTCCTAGACACCTTCAAGGTATAAATACACCAGCACTTGCCCTGGCAAATTGCGGTTCCTGGAGGATTCGATCCAACCCAGACTACGCGGTTTGCAATGGCAAAGTTCGGAAGGAGATCGAGTTCCAGCCTGATGCACTGACCTGACGCTGCCAGCCTCCTCGCAGAGAATCCAGCTCCAGTGCTCTCTGACTCCCCTTGCGGGGGGTTAGACTATCAAGTCCAGAAAAGAGATTCCAACCTCTCTCATTCTCAGGTATGAAGCGGACTAGAACTTAGAGAAACTTTTGGCAACTCTTGGCTAAACTAAAATATAGCTAGCTATACTTTAGAAACAGCACCTACTGCAAACCTTTTACTGCACTTAGGTTAGGTACACTGGGGTAGAACAATTTAGAAGCATCAGAAGTGTATCACATTTTAGCATTATGTTATTTATGTATGTATTTTGATTAATATATGTCATAGCTACAAACCATGCTATTGTAGTATTATTTTATCTTACTGCTAACCTCGTACATATTGTACATCGCAGTCTGTCTTGCGATTTTAGCAATTCATATCTCTTGCTTGAGAAATAAGACTGCTCAATAAAACCTTTTATTGAAACGCCAGTCTCCCTATTTCTGTGCAAATCTGTAGAAACGAAGCATGCACGATTGACTGAGTGAAACTTATCTATTGTTTCCACGATTCTGAGACTGTTCCGATTCTAAAGGGAAACAAAATTGTCATGTTTATGCGGTTGTCAGAGACTAATCCCTTCTTGTATATTCGAGAAGTTTCTAGTGACCTCTGAGTTAGCTGGCACACACAAGTAATTAAGTTTAATATACTCGATAGAGACATACTGACCTCAGACCTTTGTCAAATCTATAGTGTATGTTATGCCAACGCGCAGAGCCTATCAGGGATATAGGAACTACACTACATGGCGCACAACTGTTTGGTAAGGCACTAATTTAACGCTAGATACGGACGTAACTCAGTCGTGCTTTTCTCAGAGACCCTCTACTCATAAAACTCCATAAGACGTCTGGACTGGGTAGGGATAATATCCGCCATAGCTGAATAGGATGAAAGTCCTATGTATTAGCGGTTTGGTTTGTTCAACGTTGAAGGATACAGTGTTCCAAAATATTGTGCACCTTATCTTTGTTCCTTTGAAACTTGCTCTGCATTTTTCATTTCAACATGTCCGAAAATGGCACAAACACCGATGCTGGTGGGGCTGTAGCCAACCAGCTTTTAATCGTACAGGTTTTCAAGAAACCGACGAGGATGCTATAAACATCCATTCAAATTTAAGGAGAGCCATCACTCTAAAACTTATATAACATGGCCTAACACCAAGAGGTGGTAGAGCAGTTTTTGTGATAGAGGCACATGAATCTGGCCAGACAGAGGTATTCTACTCATGGATAGTATTCCCAGAATCAAATCCAGTAACACACTTGTTTCACTTCTACAAAGAAGATGAACCACCGGAGGAATATATTCCTTTCGAGGATATTGAAATTCCACTAACATACCAGGAGCATGAGCTCTGGTTTAAAGGCGCCCTAAAATATTACAATCACATTACCAGGCTCGGTCCACTAGGTAGACCAGGAGCAACATGGCCGATTTTAGCCGGCTACACACCTCATCCTGACATTGAAGAAATGTCAGATGTAGAATTACTAGCTCAACTCAAGGAGCTAATCACAATTTATAGACAATTGGGTCAATATGTCATGAGGACTTTCACAGTGCAACCACCGCTAACAATTCAAAATCCAGCCCCTCATCAGGGGAATACACTGAAAATCACTCCACAGACTTTACACGCAGTCATGGGAAAAATGCCCACAAAATGTGAACAAATTCCATTCTGGATAGCTCAAAACATTACTCAAATCCAAGCAGTATTTCCTAATACAGCCCTTATGAGAAACATAGAAGTCTAACAATCTGTTTAACAATGGGGATCACACCACATCTGGAAGACTGCACCACTTGGGGCACAGTTTTTGCTGAAATCTACACAAAAACACATGGCGTTCCGTCCATGGCTGTAATACCAGATGTCCTGAAACAGATTCAAAACTAATACGGGGGAGAGCCTGCTCTGAATTTAGGTATGAAGTTACTTAAAAACTTCGACCAGGTCTCAACAATAATATTATCTAATATTAAAGGAGAAGCAGCATCAGTGGCAATCTGCCAGAAACTAAGGGAATTTGATGTAACATAACAATCTCAAGAACTAGCCAGAATAATTGAGAAATCCTATGAAGAATTAGGCAGAGACAGTTTGGGGGGGAAACCAGTAAAACCGCAACTGTCTGAAAGTCCCGATAAGGTCTTTCCTAAAAACACTCTTCTAAAAAGAAGTGGGAAAATAGCAAACAGAATTCCAAAGAGATTCCCGAGGCAGGTCTCCGCCACATAAGGAGCCCTCTGAAAGGAATAGGGATAATTTGAGAAAACCTGACAGATATCAAGATAAAGATACACGTTCCTCTCGTACCTTCAGATATCATCACAGACATCCGAAAGAAGAGGACGGTCATAAAACAAGGAAGAACGTGTGAACTCCAAAGACGATCAGCACGTTCAGAATAAATAAAGCAAAACCTCAATTGAGGGTGGGCCCAGACCGTGCTGGACAGTGCAGCAGAAGTTACAATAGCTCGCCAGAACCTGAAGGGACTTCTGGAGATAGTAGACTTGAATGAAGACATACAAGTTGAGACTGTAGACACCAGGGTTAGTTCTCCACATAGGTTATATGAAATAACACTGCGAGTGGAGGGAGACATACCAAGAAAAGTGAAAGTACTCTTTTTGGAGCATCTTTCAAAGGGTTATGATATACTTCTAGGAGAACAGGACTGGCCACCAGAGTTTGTCAGGGAGTGCCCACATGGCGAGGACATCATTATGCCTGCCCTCTCCAACCATATTACAATTCATTTAAAATATACATTAGCCAGGAAATGGGCAGTAGCCCAAGCCCTAGCACTGTATAAAAATGATGTAGGATGGGATGAGGACTCACTTCACTATAAAATCCAGTTAAAAAAAATCAACCGAACGCACAAAGGCAGTACCCAGTTAAGCAAGGAGCTAAAATACAGGTCAGGGAGATCTTAGATCAATATGAATATCAGGGGGTGATTGAAACATGCACCTCATTAATGAACAATCCTTTGTTTCCTGTCTCCAAACCAGACAATACATATCGTCTAGTTTTGGATTACAGACACTTAAAATCTTGTTGCAAAACATGTTGCAGTGCACAATGCACATAGTACAGAATTAATGAATAACATTGTGCGTAAAAAATATAAAACCACATTAGACATTTCAAATGGTTTCTTTTGTCAAAATATTGCACCAGAAAGCAGATATTTGACCGCTTTCTCAATAATGGGGACCCAGCGTCAAGTTTGTCGACTGCCCCAGGAATTCAAAAACAGCCCGCGGTTATTCTCAGCAAGGGTAACAGAGTTACTACAAACTTATGATGACGAGGCATTGCCATATGTCGATGATGTACATCTGACAGACGATGACCTGGATAGGCACTTGAACAGGGTGAGCACCATAATATTGGGCTTCGCCTTAGAGGGTTACAAATTCAACTTTAAAAAGTCAAGAATTGCCCACCTCAAAGTCCTTTTCCTAGGATATGAACTACCAAGTGAAGGCAAAAGCCTGGCAGACAACTTTTTAGAAAAGTGTGCGTTGCTCCAACCTCCAAAAACGCTGAAAAATGTACAGTTCATTCTAGGTTTCCTGAATTTTGGAAGAACTTACATTCTAAACTACGCAGAAAGGGTTAAACCTCTCTACGAATTAATCAAACCTGATTTTAAAATCACACATTGGACACAAAAACACACACAGATTTTGCGTTCACTCCAAACAGACATGTTAGCAACGAAACACTTGCAAACACGTACAAACGAACGCGACTTAGTGATCCAAATAATTCCGGGTCAATGCGGATTCACCTACTTAACTTTTAACAAAGGTGAAAAAGTACTAATTGCATACAAATCCCACTTGTATACACAAGCAGAAATGAAATTCACTTCTACAGTAAAATTTCTGAAAGCAGTTCAAACCGCTGTAGCAAAAGAAAGAGCCCTAGCACAGGGGAAGCGCATTATGGTTGAGACTCCTGTCCCAGCCCTAGAGGCAGTTACAAAGGCTAGCATTCCAAATGCAAAAGCTTTACATCCGAGATGGATACAATGGGTTAATTCTCTTGCTGCAACTGATGTTGAATACGTTTTTGATCCATATTTAAAAACACAAGCATTTCTGCAATATGAACACGAATGTCCTCTGCCTACTGAAATTCTCACTCTTGACCAGTAACAATTTATAATTTATACTGACGGATCTGCACAACCCGCTACGGAGAGTAAACAAGCTTACAGTGCCACGTGTGCTATCGTTAAAGGTCGCTTGCGAGATGGCAAATTCAGACCAATGGTCACAAAAATCCAATCTCTAGGAGATTGTACAGCTCAGCGAGCTGAACTACAAGCATTTAAGATGGCACTTGAAAATACGGATCGCGAATTCCCCACACTAATAGTATGCGATTCTTTTTACTGTGTTCAATCTTACAATGAATATTTACAGAATTGGATTCAAAATGGTTTCAAAGATGCAAAGGTGGCAAAATCAATCACAAATTGCTTTGGGAACAAGTAGTTCAGTTGAGAAACGGACTACAAAACACTCACGTGATACACACGCTGAGTCACCAACTTGATGATGTTCACGTTGAAGGGAATTTATTGGCTGATGAAGCCGCGAAAGGGGCTGTGCAAACGGCTTCCGTAGCTGCAATCACTCGTTCAAAAACAAAAATAGACAGAAAAATAATGCTGGCTGTCAATGGATCAGGCAAAGGCATTGGTGCGGCATTACCTACAAAGTTTCCACTCAAATACTCATTTATGATTGATGCGAATGGCGTCCGTTTGCTCGAATCCCTGGAGTGGGGGATAGAGTAATTCCAAACAGGGAACGTAGAGCAGCTTTGGTTTACGAAGCGCATCTGGGAGACGGTCAGATACATCAGGGGATCTCAAAGACAATTTTAGAACTAAAAGAGATGTACTGGTGGCCAGGGATGAATACTTTCATTCACATCTTCATTAATAACTGCATAGACTGCAATAGAGATCACAGTACAGAACGCCACAAGATACCAGACTACAATATAGCCAGCCCAGTTCAGACACAATTATTAGACAGCATTAGACTATCTACGTGCAGGCGTCCTCTTGGACAAGTGAAATCCCAGAAACACCAAGTCTAGGTTCCTATGAAAGTGGCTTCAGCGCTCGGCTGACGCTCAAACTGTTATAAAAGATTTGCGAGTCTTTATCGGCACATACGCAATAGGCACACTACATTCTGACCAGGGTCCTGCGCTTAGCTCTAGGGCTTACAAAGAAGCCATGGCCAGTCTGGGCGTAGCATTGCAGTATTCTTCTCCGTTTCAACCGGGACATAAAGCAGTCTATAAAAGCTAGGGTATTAGGTTCGTGTGATGGGTGGGTCAAACATTTATATGGGGGTCCAGCGCACAATTAACAACTTGCCAAGAAGTTCTCTAGGGGGTGTCACTCCATATGAGGTCCTGTTTGGGACTAGATTGTTGGTTCCGGACTTCGATATGAAAGGCACAGTGGTGGAAAACAAACAGTTTGATATCAAAGATCGTTTGGCTGTTTTACAAGACTTAAATGATTTAAGAAAGCAACAAAGCAATGTGGTCCTGAAGCCAACCACCACTGAGAAAAATCCGGCCGTTCCAGCAAGGCCTGTCTGGATCCCAAAGCTTGGGGATCTAGTCCGAGAAAAGATCGCGGACAAGAAGGAATTTGGGCCTTCTTACAACCAGTACTTGTCCTAGCAATCCAAGGATCAAGAACAGTACTTTCGCCGCCCCTTGCTGGTAAAAAGGAGAAAAAGATTTGTGTCCATCGACATGATCAAACCACACTATGTGGCCGATACTGAACAGTAGGCCAAGTGGACTCCGCAATTGTAGCAGACGCACTCCTCTAGCTAAAATCCATGAGGATCAAACTGAGAGACTCATCCCCTTTGAAGATTCGACAGTAAGAAATAGAGGACTAAGCAACAATGCTATGGACCTTGTACCTCTTGAGATCCAAATTACAGTTCGTCCTGATACACATGTCTACAACGAAGTAACAAGTGATCAACTGGTTCCAGTGAATTCAACAAATCCTGATGCAATTCCAACCATTGACAGAACTGCTTCTGGCTATTTCATGAACTTTGATATGTTTTCTGAGGATCCCAGTGAGCCTGAAACGACGCCAGTAGAAAGAACTTTCAAAGAACAAGCAACAGACTTTTTTCAACTCTTGAAAAAGACTTAACTGGTTTCACCTTGGATTGAACTATGGATTGTTTTGGGAATATTCTGCTTTCTACTTTGGTTAGCTCAGGTATTCACTCTGGGTATGCTGATTAATGGAAGATATATTCAAATGGACACAGCAAGTAAAACAGTGAACTTACTTCTCCAGCCACACAAATCATCCCACAGTGAAGCAAGAGACTTGTCAGCAGTGAACATCACATCGCTTCCTATACCCGATGGTATAGTTTGGGACAAAACCGAATATGACATTTTTGGTCCGTCGGAGCTTTTGAAGATTCCACATTTGTTTAAAATTTCATTAAGTGACTTTATTACCTCCAGTACCTTTTCTGATGATTGGGACTTCGAGACTGTTAATAATATGATGTCTGATCTAGAGATGTCAACTGGATTTACTAATAATGAATATTTACAAGGTTCATCAGACTATGAACAACTGTACTGTTATAACCACTATGGTCATAATTTCTTGCATAAATCTGCAACTCCTAGAAATGTATTTATGTATAATCAATGGGCACATTGTCCTATGCCACCTAAGTGTAGCTCAAAAACATTTGCAATCAAATTTCCATATTTTTCAGGGTTTAATATCTCGAATGCAGACACATTTTACTTTAAGAATGTCAATAAGACAGGAATGAAAACTATGTTAACGAATACCAAACAGATTTATTCTGCAGCCTTTATTGCCCAATTGTCTAGACAGGGTTACGACTTTTGGAAAGAAAACATTGAGACAAAAACTGTCTGGGGTACTAAAGATTGGCAAGTACAGGGAATAGAAGCTTGGTCCCTGAGCAAATTATGGTTTTGAACGACACTGTCCAACAAACATCATGCCTTGGTATAGCCAAGATAAAAGACATGAACACTCAGTCTATACCTGCACCTACAAGTGAAAGAACTACACAGGGGGAGGTCGACGTACATAATATTTTGTATCACAACAGATCAGATCCTGAATGGAAAAAATGGTTGCTCTGGCCCTTAGACACAAACAACTGTCAAGATAGATTCCTGAACAAAACACAAGGTTTTACCTTTCATAGGCCAGACCCACGTTATGTCCAAAGACAGCATCCGGGGGTAGTAACAACTTACAGTGGAGGGAAACTGTGCCTTGAATGGCTACAGAGAGCTACACTAGAGGATGTAAAACAATGAATTCTTGTTAGGACCAAGAAAACCGCGTCAAAAACATTTCATATATGCCGGTATCTACGCTGCTTATAATGAAGCATGGAAGGTTACCCAAGCAGAGACTGCAGAACGAATACGAGAAATTGATCCTATTAATTTGGGGAAATCTCTCTGTAGTAGACAATGGGTTAACGACTCTGTCGTCCAGGATATATTCTTTAGACAGCATTGTATCCTCTGTCATAGAAATCATGGAACAAGACTTGGTCATGTTGCAACATGGTCATTCACAGCTACATTCTATCATGCTATTAAGCTGGACGCTTCAAAACCTGCGTTCTGGCTATGTGCCTTGGCGTTTAATCAATACTACGTCACTGTTTGCAGAATTCAATCTCACTGATAAACTGATCAAAATGGCATAAAGGGGAGCAGACTATACGGTGCTGAGCATTGAAAAACTGGAGAAATTACCATTCACAGTGGCAGAAAAAACAGCTACTGAGTGGATCATACATGGTAAGATTACTCTGCCAGTTACAACTTTCCATTTTCAGTATTGCCTAAAAAATATACCAGCAGGCAAATATGAAAGGTTGGGTAAAGAATACATCAAGACATCCTGGGATTTACCTTACACACACAGATGTTGGAGTGGGGGACGTGAAGTGTTTCTTAGCGGTGAAAACTGAACACGCACTAAGCGGTTCTCTCCTTTGCCAGGGTATTAACTTACACGGGACCTGCGATGGTTCCACTACAAACCTCTCCTGCCACCTGCACGGTTCACCGGCAGCAGTGATTAATCCAATCTTTGGTCAACTTTCAAATGGGAGTTACATTATGTTGTATGATCACAGCTGCTGTGGCATGCTGCCAGGTATCCCATATCTAGTAACGGTTACATCCAGGGTCACTTGCTGTATGCAAGTCTTGTTTCCACAAATAGACCTAGTCAGGGAGTCGCCTTTATGGCCTTCACTGAATATCTCTTCTATACGAATTGATACTTTAAGCAGAATAAAAGCCATTCTTTTACAAAAAACTGTGCCTTTGACTTCTGCCAAAGAAACCAATGATCTCCAAGTCGCAAGGACTTCTGCGGAGATACATACCCTTTTGTATACAAACTGCCCTGTGCATTTCTCAGAAATGTTAGGTCGTATCTTAAACATGTCTGATACGAGCGGGATTGTACATTTATTTAAGAACGTGTGTGCAGGACTGTTCGCACCTTTTCAAGCAGTACTCTGAATTTTTCCAAACTTCGTGCACTCTGTGTTTGGCGGACTGCCGCTACTTTTTGTACTCGTTGCAGGGATAATTTCTCCTACTGCTACGATATGGCAAGCCAAATCACCAGCGACACCCAGTTCGCCATGGAAAAAACTCTATTGGAGATGAAGTGTCGTCCAAATTCTGGGTTTACCTCGGCTACGAGAATTAAACACCACATGGTTCCTGTCATTCAGACCAATTTGGCAAGAGTGCATCTTACCTGTTCTACGCTGCCTGCTATGCGGTGAAGAATGCGTGCTGGACATTTGTCTGACACTTCTATCAGTCATGCCTACGGATATCGATACACTGCTGGACCCGATAACGGCCCATGCTATGTGTTGTGTCCCCAGCGGCTACCAATCCTGATGGCGGCATTCATCGAGATCTCACAGACGCAACATGCTACTGCTGAGGTACGAGAGGAGACACCCGGCGCGCAGGTAACATCCAATCCGGACATTGCTGATGCTTCCCATGCTGAAGGCGATAGTTTGCATCTCTGTGCTGTTGATCTTCTACACGAGGTATTCCAACTCTCACCCACAACGGTAGACGACTTGTTGTATACAAGTTAAGAAAATGTTATGTTTTCTCCATCCCCACACACTGACTTTTGAATCAAGCACACGGTGTTCCGGAGAGACTCTGAATTTGCCCATCATTACTTTTCAAACATGCTACTGACTTTGGAACTTTTTTTTCCTATGATTATTTTTTTTTCTCCAAATTTGTATTTTTTGCATTTTTGGGCACAGTAATTTGCTTATAGTAGAACTATTCATAGAGAACAGAATTCTTTGTTAATACTTCCAGGGACAGTATGCCACCTTGTCATGAATAACAATTTGACTTATGTAACCTGATATGAAATGGTTTCGGCCCTTTTTCTTCTGTATTTACGAGCCATTTCATCACATGTATATATTTTGGTTCATTCATTTAGCATCCCAATGTAATCCTATACTTAGAATGAAACATTGCCTTTAATATGTACAACACTTTATGCATAGCAATGGTTTTGTAATGTATTTTTTAGAACATATGTTTTTAGCTTATTTTAGAAAACCCATGTGATACTCTGTTTTAAGATAGGTTTAGAATGTTTAGGATTTAGTAACGTCGTTCATACGAAACTGGAGTGGGTGTTGTGTGCAGATTTAGATTCTGTATATAGGTTTCCTGATTTATGCCCTTATATAGGTACAATTCACATTGCCCTTATTTGGACATAGAAATCCGGCCCTTTAGACATTGTCCGTACAAACCAAATACAGGCATGGCCACCTACATCCGTCCATCCACGTCACAACGACTTCTTGGAAAAGCAGACCCTTAAGCCTTATGGAATTTCTCTCAGCTTGAATATTGATTTCTCCAAGAACTCATTAAGTATGCATGAACATCTATTCCTTTGGGATACATTCAAGACGTTCCTCTTCCCGACTTTTACGTCAATACGGACATTCCTAGACACCTTCAAGGTATAAATATACCAGCACTTGCCCTGGCAAATTGCGGTTCCCGGAGGGTTCGATTCAACCCAGACTACGCGGTTTGCCACGGCAAAGTTCGGAAGGAGATCGAGTTCCAGCCTGATGCACTGACCTTACGCTACCCCATCCTCCTCGCAGAGAATCCAGCTCCAGTGCTCTCTGACTTAAACTATCGAGTGCAGAAAAGAGGTTCCAACCTCTCTCATTCTCAGGTATGGAGCTGACTAGAACTTAGAGAAACTTTTGGCAACTCTTGGCTAAACTAAAATATAGCTAGCTATACTTTAGAAACAGCACCTACTTCAAACCTCGTACTGCACTTTGGTTAGGTACACTGGGGTAGAACAATTTAGAAGCATCAGATGAGTATCACAGTTTAGCATGGTTATTTATGAATGTATTTTGATTAATATATGTCATAGCTACAAACCATGCTATTGCAGTATTATTTTATCTTACTGCTAACCTCGTACATATTGTTCATCGCAGTCTGTCTTACGATTGTAGCAATTCATATCTCTTGCATGAGAAATAAGATTGTTCAATAAACCCTTTTATTTAAACGCCCGTCTCCCTGTTTCTGTGCAACTCTGTAGAAACGAAGCATGCACAATTGAGTGAAAGTGTTATCTATTGTTTCCACGATTCTGAGAATGTTCCGATTCTAAAGGGAAATAAAGTTGTCATGTTTATGCGATTGTCAGAGACTAATCCCTTCTTGTATATTCGAGAAGTTTCTAGTGACCTCCAAGTTAGCTGGCACACACAAGTAATTAAGTTTAATATACTCGATAGAGACATACTAACTTTAGTCTTATGTCAAATCTATAGTGTATGTTATTCCAATGCGCAGAGGCCATCAGGGATATAGGAACTACTCTACAGAGGGGGGGGGGGGCCTTGTGACCATGCCTGTGCCCATGCAAACTTTGTTTCTGACCTTAGAATAGAGGCCCCAACCCTGGGAGGTCAGGAATCTGTCTCGGTGGCAAGCTGGCAGAGACCAGTCAGTCAACACACCAGAGGCTGGTAGGTTTTCAGAGGGAAACTCTAAGGTGCAGTCTGTGGGCATGTACTCACAAATCCGCCACTGGAATCATTGTGGGTTTGTGAATACATGATGTTTGATACCAAGCATCCATATTTTCAGTGAAGCCAACATGTGGCTGGGGAACTCGTTTTCACCAGTGTACCGCACATTGGTTATAATGGCTTCTCTGATCACTTTTACTGGCAGCAATGAAACTGACCAGCACAGGGGCATATCTGATCATGCAGACATGTCCTCCCATGTAATACAAGGCACCCTGCCTTAGGGCTGTCAGGCCTGTAGGGGTGACTCACAATTATTGCATGCCGTGTTAAGGGTCATGGCACACAGGGATATATGTCATATCGTATTTTAACTTTTGTCAGCACCAAAACACGGAGCCTGAGATGGCAGCCCTGCATGGGTTTGGTAAGGGGTCCTGTAGGGTGGCCCAATTCGTGCTGCAGCCCTTGGCAACCCTCTTTAGTACCTTAGGCCCTAGGGTACCAGGGGTACCACTTACTAGGGCCTAGACAAGAGTGCTAAAGAAATTGCCAATTGGGGACACAATTGTTCAGTTTTGGGGGAAGAGATCTGGCACTGGGGACCTGGTTACTAGGAATCCTGTGCACTTCAGTCAAAATCACATCACGTACCAGGCAAAAAGTGGAGGGTGACCATGTCAAAAAGGAGCACTTTCCAAATACATTGTCTCTATAACCAATCTAACTCTACTGCCAAGCACCAGTATTGCACTTTTGTGTGAGAAATGTTCATGTAATGCCAATACTAGTTAATGCTAGACATATTAGATATTCTAGACAATGTTAGACAATATTAGACAATAGACAATATTAGACATAAACCAGTCGTTTTATGCTTGCAGTCAATGTCTAGTTTGTTAACAACGTACAATACAAGGGGTTGTACGGAAACGCAAGTTACAGCTAGGAAAAATGTAGACAAGGCCAAATAATATTAGGAATGCTAGACAAGGTCAGGCTATGCTAGTCAACATTAATCTATACTTGACATTACTCGATAATGCTAGACAATGTTAGACAATACTAGACAGTGTTATGTTATGTTATTTTGTATTTATAAAAGACAATACTAGACAATGTTAGACTCCAACCCGACTGGGGGACGCAACACCACACGCTAATGTGATCACATGGTTATGTATATACCTAGTCCTCCGGGGGAGTGTCCTTCCTCATATCGTTACGCCCTTTGGCATCTATGGGGGTGGGAAGGTGGTTCTCTACTTATCATTCTGCTATGCTTCTATTTTATTGTTTTACTCCATGTTTTGTGACACACAAGTCTCGCAACTCTTAAACCATCCTAACACACTCATGAAGTACTGCTTAATACTGCTATGGCCACATTTTGTACATCCTCATTCAAAGATGTCACTGATTCGTACTATTGTATTAACACAAATCGTATGGCAGCCTCAAACCAGTGTATTAAGATAGTTTCCCTGAATATAAAAGGCCTAAACCACCCGGTAAAGAGGAGAAAGATTGTTTAATATTTACATAGACTCAAAGGAGATATAATCCTCCTACAAGAGACAAAATTGGATAACTCACTGTCTAAGAGTTTCGCTGGCAGTCACTCATCGAATTTTGCATACTCGGCAGCAATGGCGAAGAAAAATGGGGTCCTAACACTCATTTCCAGTAAATCCAAAATCATTTTACTCTCAAAATCCACTGACTCCCAGGGCAGATGGATTATTTCGAAACTTGCTAAAGACAAGACCTTATTTTTTGTAGTTAATATTTACGCACCTACTAAAGACGATCCATCATTCTGGGATGATCTCCACTCACAACTAGAAAAAAATCCCAGACACAGCCACTACTATCCTAGCAGGTGACTTCAACCTACCTATTGATCCACCCCTAGACAAAAACTCCAGATTTCCATTTGTTCCAAATAAATCACATAAGTTCCTGAAGAAAATTTGCTCGAAATTTAATCTGTCTGACGCCTGGAGAATCCAAAATCCAACAGAAAGACTATACGTTTTACTCCTTTCCCCAAAAGTCATACTCCCGTATAGACTATATCCTGATATCCAACAATACTCTTTTTAAGGTAGACCAAACATCTATCGAACCCAGGGTGGTCTCGGACCACTCGTGCGTCACATTTTCTATCTTTGATCCCACACCTCAGAAAAAACTATTTAACTGGCGTTTCAATTATGAAATACTTGCAGATCAGAATAATGTCAAGACCATTAATAAGGTGATCCTCAACTTCCTTCAGGAAAACAAAGCAGGCAAGACATCGGACCTAACACGGTGGGAGGCCCTAAAGGCAACAATAAGAGGAGTAATAATTAGAATCAGAACGGGTATGAACAAACTAACGAACTCTAACTTAGTGAAACTAGAGAAAGAAATTGTAGACCTAGAGAAATTACATATCACTAATAAGAATTTTATTTAGAGTGACCTCGTTCTTAACAGGAAATATGAATACAACAAAATTACTAGCTCCAGGGCAGGGATATGGATTAACAAACAAAAGAGCATCAAACTATGCGAGTCTAACAGAGCTGGCAAATCCCTCGCTTCCTACCTAAAGTTTAAAATGCAGAAGCTCAACATTAGCGCCATTAGGACAAAGCAGGAAAAAATGTCACCAACCTGCAAAAAATAGCAGACGACACTTTCATGGACTTCTACAAGGATTTATGCGAAATAAATTTTAATGTAAACTCCGAGAAATGTCACGACTACCTAAATAACATCAAACTCCCAAATCTATCAAATCGGGAGAGCTTATCAATAAATGGCCCGATATCAGAAAAGGAGGTGCTACTAGCGATCAATAAATTGAAATCAGGCAAAGCCCCAGGCCCCAACAGATTCAACGCCAAATTTTTAAAATCATTTTGCCCTTCCTTGCTAACTCCACTATTGAAGCCATTTACCCATTTCGCAGAAACTGGCCAAGTCACCGGCACCCCGGCGGAAGCAAGCATAATTGTCATTCCCAAAGAAGGCAAGGATCCCCTCCATCCCAAAAACTACAGACCGATATCTCTAATCTCGACTGCATGATATATGCATCTATCTTGTCAGATAGAATACAACAGCACATCACAAAGCTGATACACCCATCTCAGGTCGGTTTCTTAAAACATAGACTGTCGAGGGACAATACGCATCTCTTATGCCATACAATTGAAAAAGAAAGCCTCCTTGAATCATCCACGGTGGCCATCACACTAGACACGGAAAAAGCCTTTGACAAGGTACTTTGGAGATAGCTAAAGGTTGTACTAGAAAAATTTAACTTGGGGGACAATCTGATAAAAATGATAATGGCTCTTTACCACAATCCTGCCGCTAATGTCAGAGCAGGAGGCACAACCTCTCCCTCCTTCAACCTACAGCAGGGAACAAGACAGGGCTGCCCCCTCATCTCCCCTATTGCTCCTTGCTTTGGAACCTTTTCTCCAACATATTAGGGAAAATAAGGACATTACAGGCGTCTTTTTTGGGGACATAAAGTAAAACTCGATGCATACGCAGACGACGTATTGTCTCACAAGATGCCCCATCTGCTATTCCAGCACTCATGAACTCCATACAGTATTTTTTGGAAATCTCTGGCTACTCCCTAAATAAGGATAAATCTGAGGTAAAACTCCTCAGCCACTACAGGGAGAAAAGCATACTAGGCTCGTCAGGGCTAGCCTGGCAACCAGGAACGATCAAGTATCTAGGGCTTGAATTTACAAATAATCTAATCACTACTCTACATACTAATGAATAAGTATTAACCAACACAATTAGCTCTCTCCTAGATGCCTGGTCTCCTAAATTTTTGACATGGTGGGGTAGAGCAGAGACCATAACAATTATGCTAACTCCACTCGTCAATTATCTTATCAGCATGCTACCAATGACCCTTTCAGAGAAATTCCTTAAAATCACGGATAAAACATTCAGCAAATTCTTATGGAAGGGAAAGAAGCCCAGAATCTCTATGAAAAAACTTAACCTGGCCAAAAATAACGGGGGTATTTACCTACCCCTTTTCAGAAACTATCAAACTGCGTTTTTATGCAAACGCGGTGGACCTGTTTTTTGACAACCCATCATACACTCCACCCTGGGTGATGATAGAAAAATCCCTCATACAAAATATTACACTCACTGCATTAGTTACGATGGATACTTCCCATCTACTACACTCTAGAAACATCATACAAAACGCCTAGACTCTCAACTCGAGATCAAACTTAAACATACTCACCTATCATCTCTATGGTATAACCAAGCCCTGAAAATTGACGGCTCCCAATGTTTCTGGCCAGACTGGTCGAACAAAGGCATTAACCTTGTGCAAGACGTCTTCAACAACGCCTCCCCACTGCCATTTTCAACCCTACAATCCAACTTTCACCTTACTGATCTAGATTTTTACAAATTCCTTCAGTTTAAAGAAGGACTTACAAAACTAAATCTATCAAACTCTCGACCCTCAATTGTTGCCCTCTTAAGTCAGCTCTCCAAAGTAGGTCACCTTTTATCACACACTTACAAAATCCTTTTACCGAACCAAAGGTAATCTCTATCTCGCAACCAACAGAAATGGGAATCCGATCCTACAAACAAACATTGCCTTTAACTGGTCTGCCATTACCAAATCCCCATTTTCACACAAAATCTCACCAATATTAGCACAAACTAAATTCATGTTAATCAACAGAACCTATTGGACTCGGGCAAAACTCTTTAAACTCGGCCTTACTAAAAACCCCACATGCTGGTGCTGCGAAAAAAATGAGGGCTCTATAGAGCACATGCTTTTTACCTGCCCGCTACTCCAAACATATTGGTCAAAGATTTTTTACTACATCACACTCACATTAAAGATTATCCCAATGAGAGAATTTGCATACATCTTACTAGGGCCTTTGGACCCCCAAATCAGCAGTGATAATGACCGCCTACTGTTGGATCTAATGCTTACACTAGCGTGCAAACTAATCCTATCCAACTGGAAAATCTTTACAGCGGTCTCCTTCACCAAATGGCAGGAATGGCTCTCTTTCCTGAGAGATGCTGATAACATTGCTCTCCAAATCTCCCCATGGAGAGTCACGTGTCCCTCAATCTGGCAGGCACTAGACACAAGGGACTTTGCTTACAAACTGCCATGATTCAGTCTATGACTTCCACTCCTACATATTATCTTCATATACTGTACTTTCTTCTGCAATACATATCACAGTATCGGGGCACAAGATCAACCCCCTCTGGCACCCTGAACACGCCGCTGCCTCCCACTACCTGAAGACCGAGCCTGGGTTCAGTAGCCGCCTAGCAGCATTCTTCCCGCTAGGCCCCGATCCGCAATCTTGACGCCATGATCAGCGCAGCAGGAGGCCTCCATGGCGGCCCAGTGGAGGCTACATGCCTGCCCTGGAGAAGTTTTGGCCACTGATTTCCAGCTAACGTGGAGACGGGTGAGTGGAGCCCGGCTCGGTCTTCAGCGAGGCCCTGGCCACCCCTGCCGGGCCTACTGAGTCCTGTGCACACTAAGGCGAGAGGGCTCCTGACTTCCCTCACCAACATGAGGTCTCGGAACCGCTGTGCAGGGTGAATGTTGGCTGTGAGCTTGCACAGCGGGGCCTGATATACACCCCCACTTATCCATAGCTCCTCTGGACTCCTCCTCCTGCCGATATTTGGAGGCCCTTCGTCCTGCACCCCCCCAGGCCTATACTGATTGACCCATCAAACTAATCCTGAGGCCTGGGCTGCACCTTTACAAGGTGATACCCTGCCTGTGCTAGAACCCCCCTCTCTCTCTCTCTCTCCCCGCTCCTTATTTGTGACCTGCGCTGAAAGCTGGGGGGAGGGGAACACCAACTCCTGGATAGCGACATTCACTGCTGGCTGCTTTGCCTGCATAGGTACACCGTGCCCTGCAGGGCTGGGGGTTGCAGCGTCCCAACTTGCTGCTTCCAGACTCCCCAGAGGACAATACTATCGCACAGCACAGCCTCTCTAACAATCCTGACATCGTTATGCCCACCATCAGGGCTACAGGGGAGGACATCGGGGGAACTCTCCCTCTTGCTTTAGAACCTCAGATGTTCCACCCATGCAACACATCTGGCCTGAATACATCGTTAACTGCCACTCTCGGGCAAAACTAGTGACCACACCTACATCCTGAGCCTGGCCTGCTTTGAGCTCTCCTGCAATAAGGACACCTGATCTCATCCCCCTTGCCACTTGTTGATTTGTGGGCCCCTCCATCCGAGCCTCTATCTGGGGATGGGTTGCCCCTGCAACTGTGCTTGGCCTCTCGCTGCTACTCAGCTAGCAATTGAGGACCGCCTGGACTGCTTGTGTGGGACCCAGGGCCCGGGCCTTCCACCTCTATGCAACATCAACCTTGATCTTCCCCTGACGAGTTGGGATCCCTTCGAGGCCTACACCATCGGTGGCTCTTTCAGGACACGGTCCACGCTGCATCTACACCATCCGCTTTCTCACCTACTATCAATCGAGAAAGGTGGCACCCTCCCGCCATGCCACAAGGCAAGTCCATCAAAGACATTCCCGCGAGACAATCCAAAGACAATCCGGTCACCTCTCTGTGGCAAAAAATACCCCCTTCGACCTCGAGCTCCTCTGAACCTTCCTCAGTAGTTGTCCTTGGAGATCTTTTCTCTGCCCCTCTCACCGAGGCCTATATGAGCAACTTCTTGCAGGAAATTAGATCCGAAATTGGTTTGCTCAAGTCAGAGTTTAAATCCTGTCTACATAAACTTAAACGTGATGTTACGGAGATGTGCTGATGAGTTGACGATCTGGTACGCACAGTAGACGCCCGTACAGAAGAACAGGAAAACATATGGCGAAGAATGGCTACCCAAGAGGAGCAACAAATTGAACTTCAACTAAATCAAGAAGATTAGGAAAATAGAAGTAAAAGGAACAAAATTTGTATCAGGGGAATCTCCAGAGGATTAGACATCATGATGTTCAGGGCTGATCTCTTACAGGCGATCCAAGGGATTGACGACGCCTCTCCTCCTGCCCTGGACAAAGCCCATTGTGTGGCTTCCGCACCAGACCATCCAGACTTTGCCCCAGACAATCTCACGCGGGTGCACTTCTTTACTGAAAAATAAGCCATCCTACAAGCCTTGCATTACAAAGCAGACCTGCCCTTCAGGGGCCATTCCATTCAATTGATCTCGCTCATGTAACTCTACGACAGCACAGGGACTTTAAACCGGTCACGGACAGGCTACGCGAGTTTAACATCCAGAATCAATGGGGCCATCCTTTTGCACCTTTCTTCATATGGGGCAGCAGACTCTAGGTAGTTCACTCCCTACGGGAAGCTAAGAAAATTGTAAACATACAATCTGCGTCACGAGAGGCCAGCCTGTCTCCGCCACACACATCAACCCATGAGCCCCTACAATGGTCTGGAATGGTCCATTGTGAAATTTTTTCGGCTTAAACCACACAACAAGGAGCAACTCTCTATCTAAACTAAGCAAGATATTATTCAACATATCTGCAACTTGGAGGTTGCAACCTCGCCCTCTCGCTCCATCTCAGCCTCTGTCCAAAACACAGGATTTGACAAATTCATGTACGCTCTGCCCCAACTTCTCTAGGACTGCACTGTTTGGGCGATGGCACACGTGCGCTAGGGTCCCCCACCCTACCACAATGCCGAACCAGATTGATATACCCTCAGAAACCATTGCTTTTACTCCATAAAACTAATTATTTCAACTGGCAACTGGGACACCACGCTGGAGCAGACCTGGGACTCATCCTCCTGGGACTTGTGTGAATGCAGCGGGGTTCGATCTCCGCTCTGACTTGTGCTAACTGCGGAGGTCGGGACTTCACAGATTTGGCCATCGTTTCCACGACTCCCCACTTGATTCGTCCATTTGGAGAGAGACTCCTCCAGAATGAATTGTGCACTGTCACATAGGTCATTTCAGAACTTGAATGGAGTTTTTTGGCTTGGTTGTCCGGTTACTGTTTGCATTGTCCTTTTTGTTTCTGAATGGTTGGGTGATGGTGCTACATGCCATTTGGCGGCTACTCTCCTTCCCATTACGTTCCACTTGTCAGCAGTGCCCGATCTCTGGCATCGGGGAACGCTCCTCAACCCTTTCTTTATCATCCTTTCTATCCCTCGCCGAACCATGTCCCCACCTTCTTGCACGTCTAGTGCCCCCACCAGGGCCCACAAATGTCACCTCTACACACCGGGGAAATATAACAACCTCCCCATCTTCCCCCACTGGTTAGATTCCATGACCCCGAATATGGCTAACAACTCACACATCAAATTTCTCTCTCTCAATGCTCGGGTAATAAACGCTCCAAATAAGAGACGCCGGGTACGGCGCCATCTCCTCTTACAAGACCCAAACATCATCTTACTTCAGGAAGCCAGTCTCTTGAATACTGACACACTGAATGTCCCATCCTCAATACCCAGTCTGCCACTGGGAATCCTCCACAACTAAAACAGCTGGGGTTGCAATCTTCTGCAAGGCGGGTGGTCAGGGATGGTGAGGGTGGCTTTTTACAATCAAGAACGGCGGGGCACCCACTCCCACTTGAACATTTATGCTCCTAATCAATCACAGGACACGCATCTTAGGAATATATTGCTGAACAAAGTGGCACAGGAGGGAGTGATTTGGTGGGGGGGTGGACCTTAATCTAGTATGGGATCCAGATTTGGACTGCTGCGCAACCTCTTTCCAGGGTACGTGGCGATGTCAGCTGCCCTGAAGTGGGATCTCACTGACCTGGGCCTCACGGACACTTGGCATTGCAGATTCCCGGACACGTGTGACTACTCATTCTACTCACATATTCATCACTCTTATTCTCGCATTGATTACTATTTCCTTTCACACACTTTACTGTGGACCCTGGAATCTGCCCAAATCTCTGACATTTCCCTCTCTGATCAAGCTCATTTGGAATTAACTTTGCACTGCCTGGGTCTCTCATCACAGCCCCACCACGCTGGTCCCTCTTCCCACATCTTCTGAGAAAGTCTGTTGATGTAGCCAAAATCCCGATGGAGATCTCGGTGTATTTTGAGTCCAACGTTCTTCCTGAGACCTCAGGCTTTACACTCTGGAATGCATTTAAGGCGAAAATACGAGGTGCCATGACATTTACAACCATTATCTGAACAAGAGAAGCCAGATTGGTTGAATAAGGCCTGACTACCGATCTTAAATCCTTGGAGCGCATTGAAAAATTGACCTCAAAAGACAACTAGCGCTGCTGACGGGCCAGCTGAGGGCACTCCGAATGAACAAGGCGGATAAATCCCTGATGGCTTTAAAACAGAGGTATTACGAGGGGGGAGATAGGGTGGGCTCTATCCTTGCCCACAGACTTTGCCAACAGATGGCCCATGCCCACATATCAAACATCAAACCTGGGGATGGCACCATGGCTGTCACTGATGACACCCTTTGTGAAGGCGATAACCACTCCCCCCACCCCCCCCGGAATATATCAACTCTTTCCTTGACGAATGCCCATGGACATCCCTTGATTCCCACCACGCACAACTCGTGGAGGCCCACTATCACCTTGGCCGAAATACAACGCCACCCTCCAAGAACCAAAAGTGGGTAAAGATCAGAGACCAGACAAATTCCATTCCAGCTCCAAGACCACATGCTACAGCTCTATAACTCATTCACGGAAGACACAGGCCTTATACACCGACCGTGTCGGCTGCCGAAATAGTACTCATCCCGAAGTATGGGAAGGACCTAACACTATGTGCCTCTTACCGTCCCATTACCCTATTAAATATAGACGCCAAATTCTACACAAAGATCACGGCGAATCTCCTAGATCCGCATCTTCCCGGCTTAATTGACTCAGATCAGGTCGGCTTCATTCTCCATCGTCAGGGTGCGAACAATATCTGCTGCATTGGCCAAAAAGTCGAGAAACCACACCGCAGTGATATCTGAGCTTGCCTTCTCTCGTTGGATGCGGAGAAGGTCTTTGACCGAGTTAGCTGGCCCTTTTTGCATGCAGTCTTATGTAAGATAGGTCTGAGACTGGGCATGAACTCTCAGATAATGGCGTCCTACACCTCTCCCAAAGACTTGATTCAGATTAACAGACCGCTCTCTCAACCCATTCACCTGGCGAGAGGTACTAGACAGGGCTGCCCGCTCTCACCTCGGCTCTTTGCCCTGGCAGTTGAACCATAGGCATTAGCTTTCGCCGGGCGGAGGACATTGTGGGCATCCCCTTTGATGGCCGCGAGCACCAGATTACTCTCTTCGCATACGATTTCCTGCTCACCCATACCCAACCTGAATCTTCTCTTCCCACCCTAGTGAATACCCTAGCGTCTTTTGAGAGGGTGTCTGGAGTTTAAAATTAACACGGCCAAATCCCAAGCACTATGTATGACGATTTCTCAACAGCCAATTCACAATCCCTCACCCCCTTCCAGTGGGTACCACGTTCACTCCCATATCTGAGCTTGAATTTAAGCCCGTCTTTGGCAACCTGGACCCACACTAATTGGTTGGAATATAGGAGATCAATCTTAGAAGACCTACGCAGAGGAAAACCACTCCAGATGTCTTGGCTAGGCCATCTTAACGTGGTTAAAATGTCCATCCTACTGAAAATCTTGGTTTTATTCCAAATCCTCATTCCCCAAGATGCAATCCTTCGCCTCCAACAAGGCCTTCTCACCCTCAACTGGGGTGGAAAGCACCCTAGGTTCTCAAACACTATGCTCCCCAGGTACCAGGGGACTTGGCGGGCCCCAATCTTTTGGTATACTACTGGACAGCACACTTACGCTATATCTCAGAACGTGTTGTCCGCAAAAGCAAACAACACTGGTTCCACATGGACCGTGCAGTGGCATGCGGACCCCTCTGGGATTTGCCCTGGGTTGCAAGACATCTTAGACCCGCAGTGCTTACATCGCCACTCCCACTAGGACTGTCCTCAAGATCTGGGATAAAATAGCATTTAAAAGGGGTCTCACCACCTTCCCCTCTCTGAATACACCTCTGGCCTGTAACCCGGACTTTCCTTCCTGCCTTACAACATCATTCCTTCCCTGCCTGGAGGAGTTAAAATGTCGCACGCTCCAGGACCTTTTTGTAGAGGTTTCGTTTAAGACTTCTGATCAATTCAAAGAGGACTTTAAAACTCTGTGACGCTGTCCGACTGCAGTATTATCAATTGCGGCACTGGTTGCGTTAACCCCCACCCAAACACACAAGGGACGAAACAATTCACCCCCTTTGAAGTGCTGGGTAGATCGGGACACTAGGCCTGATTATATGCACCTACCAAGTATTACGACACTCCACTCTCGTACACCCACACAACTATAAGGTGCACTGGCATGCAGACTAGACAGAAGATATCCCCCAGAAACAATGGGAACAACTGTGGTGTGACATCCCCAAGATATACAGGAGCATTTCCCTGTGCGAAACAGCCTACACATTAATGACTAGGTGGTATTACTCTCTAACACGCCTACGGAGAATGTCTCCCACTTCCTCTCCTCACTGCTGGCGTTGCCGATCAGCAATCGGTGACTTCTTTCACATCTGGTGGTCGTGCCCCCTCCTTACCCTATATTGGAAAGAAAGGAACCATAATCTTCCCTCTCCCAAACACATAACGCAATCATACTTGGTATTCGCCCTCTGACACTGACACCAATGACACATTCTGATTGGTGTCTTATAGCTCAAATGTTAGGCGCGGCTAAACAATTACTTGCTCTCCATTGGAAGAAACCTACCGCACCACCGATCGCTCAGTGGTTTACTTGTCGTTGGCATGTCATAGCCATGGAGCTTCTATAATCCCAAAGGGTAACGCACACCGAGAACAGATTTCAGATTTGCTCTCATCTGTCAGCCCCTCAAAGATATGGTCTCCAGAGAGGAACACTTATCCGATACAGCCCCAGCATAGAGCTCTTCAATTATTTGAGCACCTCTCCCCTGAAACCTCAGATTCGATCCCATAAGAGAGGGGGGCTGGCTATCCCTCGAAGTACCATAGATTCACTTTACCCAGATCCCTATACACAAACTCCAAAAGCTCCCTCTCGAGATATCCTCATGCCTATATACTTCCTTGGAACAAACATAATTCATATTGATGTCCCCTCAACCTAAATTTGATTTCTTCTTCTGTTTTTCATTCTTTTTAATTTGAGTGTATTCCTATTCACTATGTGTGAATCCTGTCACACCCCTATTTGCTTTATTATCCTATTGTTTTGCTGATCCAACGTCGAGCGGTCTTCCTGGCTACAAATTTCATGCAGCTTTGTTTAGGTCTATACTGGCCTAAACTCCCGTTAACTTGATTATTATTACAACGTTGCAATTTGCGTAAGTTGGATGTTCGATATATGCTGATTATTGCACTGTCTGTATATGTTTCTTGATTATCTTCAATAAAAAGAATTGAAGTTAAAAAAAAAAAAGGTATACCCAGGGCAAAGCCTAGCCTCTCAGCAAGATGGTCACTTCCAGTTAATTCTCCAGTGACCACTGTCCCAATGGAATATTTCAGCAGGAGGGAGATGCCAATTCAAGTTGAAAATATCGGCAACTATTCTTGAAGAGTAAGGGAAACAACCTGATGTGAACCATATTCAACCAGAGGCAAAGAAAGTGCACATGGTGTGACTGATGCAAATCTGCGCCATAAGGGTCTGGAAGGAAAGGGAACGAAGACGCAGTAAAACGAAGACCACTGGCATCCTCCCACAACTAAACAGAGCTGAGCTCCCTACATCTCAAGGGTCGCAGCACACACATGACTTTAGAGCACTTTGCTGGCTGCCAGCATCTACTTCTGACATTGAAAAATGTTAAGAGAAGAGTGAGCAGTAAGACGCAGATAGCAGGTGAGGAAGTGAAGGAAGAGCACTAGGGTCATTGAAGAAATCTGTGCCACAGACAACAAACGCTGTGCTCCCAATGGGGGCAATAAATCCTAATACATCCCACTGTACCAGACCTTAAACAACTAAGAAATGTAAGCAATAAATGCGGAAACCGAAGGGTGCAATATATGATCTAAGATCCTGAACACAAAATTTGACTAAACAAAATATAGAAGATATGTGCATAGGGTAACGAACTGATGCAAACCTTACCTCACAGAGGCGAAGGGAGCATGCATTATTATGATTATTATTATTATTATTAGTTAACATTTGTTGAGCGCATAGCTACCCGCAGGCATCAAAGCGCTAGCATGGGGCAGACAGCACTGGCCCGAGTCATCAGCTGAAAGGAGATGGAAAGAAAACACAGCAAAAGACAGACTACCTGCAGGTGAGTAAATAAATGCTCCAAGGCTCCTTAAAGCTCAGGGGTCATAACGCAGTACTCTGGAGAATTTGCTGCCTGACTCCATCTACCTACATAGCCGGAGAGAGTCAGACAAAATGGTGAGCAGTGGGAACAAGAGCCGAAGGATAGCTAGACGAGTGAAGGAAGGACATGAGGGGCCAGGAGGCAGGAAGAAATCTGCACCACGAACACTAAACTCTGCTCTCAAAATAGACTAACACTGAAGGAGATCATGAATCCATTGCACGAAGACTAACACAACTAAGAAATGTAAGCGATAAATGCAGAGGCAGAAGGGTGCAGTACTTGATGCAAGATCCTGCACACAAACTCAAAAGATAGGACCTATATTTGACTGCTCTACAAATGCTGGTGATTTTCTTGTATCTTGCATATCTGCAAGTCTACTGAAAAGAACACAGTGAGAGATTGAGCAGTCTCTGAACAGCAAGTACAAATGACATTAAACTGAGAAAACAAATCACATACTACGGTGGTGAGAGGCGGAACCCTTTTGTTTCCTGAAACAATGCAACAAACTTCTATCTAGAACATCCCACAAAATAGGGTGTGAAACAAAGAGAAGAGACACATTGATATGTAGATTCCCTATTGGAAGCAAAAACAACCAACTCACATACACCATGGTGAACAACTGCACCTTGGGACAACTGTTTTTTTACAGAGGCTGTGACAAAAACCTCCCACAGGAACACACAGACCGCCAAGATGACTAAGGAGATAATATATGAAATCACCACAGGAGGAGCTACTTTTAAAGAGTAAACTAGAAGGAGCTGACAGCTAAAAGCTTGCAGCGTTCTGACATGACCACTTTCCGAACCAAATTAGATCAGACTGACTTATGTCTGGAAAAAGCATATAGAATAACACTGGACTGGGGTCAGGATGTGCGGGCCACATGCCAAAAAAGAATACATTTGGAAGATTTAGCAAGATGGGAACTGGTCTGTGTCACTTTCTGGGGATTCCTGAATGCCTCAAAAAGGACAATGTGAAAATGTTTTCAGACTTTTTTCCTTCCCTGCCTTTAGAAAATGGATTTCTCTCCGGGCTTAGAATTTCAGAGCATATCGCATTAATTCTTGCACCAAGGAAGCCACGTCCAGACATAAGCGCATTGTTTGCTTGCTGCAACACAATCAGGTGATACAAGTTGTTTCCACAGCAAAAAATGAATGGGCCATATATATCTGAAGACCACAAAATATATAAATGAGGACTTCTCTGCAGACATTAACTAGAACCAGATGACATTTCTGACAATGACACCTCATTTAAGTAGAGGGCATAAGATACGGTCTTCTTAATCTGGCAACAATGATAATAACAATGGAGAATAACAGTAATGAATTTATGAAACTTGCCTACTATGCAGTAAATTTACATACAATGCAGCCTCCACATCTGTGGCGACCCACCACCGTAGGGAGGCCTCATACTATTCTAATGTCACTATTCTGTGGACCCTCCTGGTGTGCTCTTACTACGTAATCCCTCATGATCTTATTAAGCTTGAAGGTAAAAAGTGGATCTTCAGTGATCATGTCACTAATCAGTCACCAATTCCTTCTTTTTATTTTGTGCACTTTATTGCTGGGAAAACGTGCTAACCATATAATCATAACTACTCTCCCGTGCTTTCTTTGGGCCTAGGAGTGAGTGTACATTCCCTGGGGCAAAACCAAGCCCGTTTGATAGACCTTGAGATGATCTTTCTCGGGTAGCCTTTCTCAAGTAATTTCCTCTTCAATCTTTTTGCCTCCCAGAAACAATCTTCCTTCCGTTTGCTGCTCCTAAGTAGGTGTAAAAACTGGGAGATTGTCCCTGAGGACCCGTGGGTGATGGCTGTTGTAACGTAATAGTGAGTTCAAGCATGTTGGAGATGGTACATGTTGCCATGTACGTGGTTGTAGGGCGCCTGATGTGTTATGCGTGATATACCTAGACCCACACGCTTTACTGGATCATTTGGGAATCGGTAGAGGGTTCCCATAGACTGAGGAATACCTTCCTTGTTTTGAATAACTGGGGTACCCGTGTGTGCATGTTTCACACGGGCTCTTGGAAGACTGACTCACTCGTACATATATTATGGAATGCAGAGCATGTGCATTTCACTTAGACAGAAGTATATGAGAGATAATGCTGTTTCTCTCCATGTGTGCATGACCCACATGTGCTTTTGGAGGATGGATTCACTTGTGTCTAGAATATGAAATGCAGAGCATGTGCACGTCACTCAGACAGCAGTTTATGAGAGACGGTGTAATTTCTTGAGGGTAGTGGACCCTACTTTTAAAATACGTTGTTTTGTCTCCCCATTTTTGCACCTTTTCCATAGGAAATCATATACATCGAGGGATTCCTTTAAAGACTTAAAACAGGGTGGACCCACTAGGCCACCGTTTTGCGCCAATCTAGAGATTATGCTATTTAATACACGTTACGTGTCCTAATGAGACATGATACATACTCATTGAAATAGAGGCATACTGCCAACGTCTTTCCCTGGAGAGATAGTTAGAGTAACACGTGGCTGCTGGGTTTCTTTCTCAGTTTCACACATGTCTTAAGCCAAACATCTCAGTCCTGAGAAGACCCTTCAAATCAGCCAGGGTTGAAACGTCAACATCCTATTCCTGGCTCACACTTTGATCATGAATGTGCAATAATTGTCAAAATATCTTAATTCGTAAATTAACGGATGAGCCTGGGTTGTACAGTGTCTGGTGTTCAGATATTATGTATTGTCACATCCACTTAAGCACTGCGTAGTTTGCACTTTGTATATAATAAGCACAATGATGATTACGGAGATTTTTTGAGAATACATATCAACAAAGGAAACCCCCTTCTCAGACCTCCTTTTTTTGTGTTGTAATTGAGAAATATTCTCTATATTGTATTAGTATCTGCATTAAGTACGGGAATCACTTATTGAGAGTGTGATTCTCACCCACTAAATGATGCCCACAGCACTTTGTACATATATAAAATACTTACCCCTGTTCCCTTGGGCATATAGGGTAGTTCTTGTTATAACTTACTAGTTCCAATCATTGGCCACTAGACCGATTGCAAACCCACATTTACTACAGCAGAAATATAACTACAGTAAAGCTAAGCGAAGCTAACTGTGAGGAAATCCAAACCCATGACTAATCAGCCAGAAATAGGACTAGGACATATTAGACACTAGTAAAAATGGTTTATTGGAATATCAAAGAGTTAACACATCAAATAAATAAAAACATCTTATGTTATTTCGACACAAAAGAGGCTCAAGTAGCATTATTATAATAAACACGCATCATCCCAAAAGAAACTGACAACCTTACAGGCGTCGAAAAATCTACCTACCCACTCCCAATTTCAAGTAAAAGTTTAGCAGGTCGATCTATTTTTAGCACCTACTAGTTCCATCTGGCAAATAAACTTAGGGTGGAAAGGAACAGTGAATGAGCAATAAAAATGCTTTTAAATCTTGTTTGTATCGTGACACATTTTCATTCTGTTCAAGGAAAGAGGTCGGATGTCAGTTTGTCTTTTAACTAAATGCTGCTTGGAAAATTAGTTTTCTCTCGCACGCTAGTGTTAGAGGTTTTTGTCAAGTGAGCGGTCTGAAGATGTCAGTTATTTTTCTCGTAACACATAACATTTATATTAATAGCCTGTAAATAATATTACAAATATTTCAAAATATATCAGGGATCACAAAAGGACATTTTTTGTAATTAATAGTGATGCAAAATAAGTTAAATAGGAGCAAAACAAACTAGACCACTTTAATTGGTGAGGTGCAAGTGACACATATTTGCAGAAACTATTTCCAGATATTATTACTTGTACACTATGTAGTTTTATCAGTAAAGCCGCATGTCAGTGGGAAAGTTTGTGGCCATTTTAATGTAAAATCTGCTGATTACAAATGACTGTGCTACCACTTCATGCTTTAGTTATGTATTTAATAAAAGTGATAGTTTTTAAACCGGATTTGAGAAACATTTCTGCCCCTGCTCTGATGACAATGCTGTTAATGAACTAAGAGGTAAGTCAGGTGTCATGTGTATCCTATATTTGGCTAGATTTGTATTATATAGGGAAAAAAAAGTTTAGTCTATTGAATCATACAAAAGAGTTTTTGTACAGAAGACATGCTGAACTTGCACATTTGTAGGTGCTCTCATATGCGATAATGAAGAAAATAGCAACTCAATGAATTAAAATATTTGCCCGCTATCACATCATTTGAAACCATTTTATGGGTAAAAGGCATTACAAATAGGTTGAGTAGATTATTTAAGTCACTAAACATGCAGGTCTAATAAAAAGGTTATGATTTTTCGAGCCCTGTCAGAAGGGACTGGGTTGGAATTGTCAAAGGCTGTAAATATACAGAGTCAGACCATAGCACCAAAATTATGTAATTTCAAGTCATCAAAAAACAAAGGCATAGCCATATAGTTCATGAAATACCTTTACTGTACTAAAACATGTCACGACGCACAAGACTGGGACATATTTACCATGGAGAAGATTGCTAACGAACTCTTAATTATTGGTTCTGTATATGTTCCTAATTTTTTATGGGCCCCTTTCCTTAGGATCCTTAACCATCTTTTAGAGGAACCTGGCAACACTTGCACAATCACTGAGGAGATTGGTACTTAGCCCTTGACTTTGTTATACACAGAACTGGACCATGATATAGGTAACTTTGAAGACAATGCGCTGCTACACAACAGTGACCGAAATCATGGTCTGGTAGACGCATGGCATTTATTGCATCTAAAAGATGAGGCGCACACATTTTAATCTTTTGTGCACAACATGAGTTCTGGTATACTCTATTTCCAGATTACAAAACAGGCATTCTGGAGAGTACTGAAATATGACATTATGGAATACAGTTTATCTGAGCATGCTCCGACTGAGCTGAAAAATCAACACTGGCAGAACTTCCCCAACAGTGAAAACTTCACACAGTTTAAGATGCCATTAGTGAAAACGAAACTTAGGTCCAATCTTAGGTACCATTTACAATACATAAAAGATAATGCAGGCTCTGTGCTTTCCCCACAATTATTATGGTCAGCGTGTAAAGCTACTTTATGAAGAGTAATAATGAGCCTTAGGTTGGACTGTGTTTCTAGTAGGCAATCTAGACACCATATCCGTACTCTCTTGCATCGGTTAAGGTCTACTAGCAACACATGAAACAACAGTGGCCCTCTCCCTCAATACAGAGAAAGAATTAGATGGAGTGGAGAGAGACTGCTTGTTTAGAGTATTGGAGAGATTCAATACAGACTCACGTTTTATATGCAAAATTAGATGGCTCTATTATGATTCTTGGCTCTATTATGGGCCTTGGTAACATGGAAATTTCTGTTCAAACCATTCCCAATAAGTCCAGTGACAAGGCAGGGCTGCTCATCCCTCTCCCTTGATATTTCTTTCTATTAGCTTTGGAACTACTGGCCAAGCTATTAGCTTGGCAAATCACATTACAGGGATCCACACAAACGCAGGAGAATCAAAAGTCCCCTTATATGCAAATGGTACTCTCCACACCCAAGGAAGCCTAAAACCGAAACAGTAGTATTAATGTCCATGATTGAGACATTTGCCGCCTTTCCCAGTTACTGGTTCAAATGTGAGGCTCTCACATTGTCTTGATCTACGACAACAACAGACATTGAAAGTAACTATTTTAAGGCAATCTTAAATATCTAGGTATACTGATCAATGCTGATCTACAAAAATGGCCACTGATAATCTAAACCCAATAAACCAACACATTAACTTGAATTTTCAAAAGTAGAAAACCCATTACCTATCTTTCTGGGAATTAATAGAGGTGGTCAAAATGATCATAGCGCCTAGATTCAATAGAGGTGTGGAATTCCTATAGCTCGACGCCCAGGCCATATTGTTTGGGGTCAAGGACAACAAGTCTCATGTTTGTCCTTTGCAAATGTAGGCCCAACCACCTGCAGCACAAACCCTTAGGCTGCCAGTTTACAGTACCCAATTATGGAGCAGGGAAGGGAATCGTCTGCTGTTGAGGTAATATTTGGGTCCATTTGTTAATGCTGTTGAACTTGTATCTATGGTTCAGTAATTAAAAGCCTTTATAATTTGGATGAGCACTTTGAATAAATGTTGTAAGCTTGTACTGCACTGTCAGTGCTTCCCAAAAAAAGTGTACACGTTTGCAAAGTTTAACAATATGAGGTTACATATAATGATCCCAGAGTGATCTCTGATTTGATACACATATTTGCAGAAGCTTGAAGGCAAGATTGATAATTCTTTGTTTTCAAAATAAACGGTTAAAAAAATGAAACCAGGAAAAAAATACTTTTGTTAAACTACTGTGAAATTGTAGGTACCATTTCTCATTTCTTTGCTGCATCATTTAGTAAAATGTGTTGTTGTGTGCTAATATTTCCAAAAAATATTCATAATGGAACAATCTGAGTAACCACTTTCAACAAGATTATGGAAAACATGAAAATAACTGAGTATTGGCAAAGCCACTAGGTCTGATATTGGTGGTCAGTCATTTGGTTGTGTCAATGCGTTTCTTGTTTTGACATAGCTTTTGTAAAACTTAATTGTGGAAACAGCCAGGCCCATTGTAACAAACATTGGCAAAAAACAAAAATGTTTTTTGTTCCAAAAAAAAGTACGCATTGCCACAATAGTTCCTGGCACTGAAGAAAACTACTTTGTGTGCCAATATGCTCTTGTGAAAGAGCAGAATGCTATCACTCACAGTGAAACCAGACGATAGATGGGATAGAGAGAGAGAATTTTAATAAAAACAAAAAGGTCTTGATTAACACCATGCCTAATTAGAGGCCTAATTCTAAAAATAAATAAAAAACATTACAAAAGTGCTTTGTATTGGCGCAAATTTTTGTATATCATGAATTCACAAGAATTTACAGAAGTAGACCAGGAAATCGTACTCTTACACAATATTTGTGAACTGTATTTTAGCATGAGCAAATTTACATGTGTAGATTTGCTCATGCGAAAATCTGTTGAGCGTTTACAAGTTGATCATCCTAGCAACCACTTTTTTACCTACACTGGAAAAAGTTACAGTGGAGTGAGGTAGATTGGGGAGAGTGGAATGGGGTAGATTGGCATAGAGTGGAGTGAAATAGATTGAAGTGAGGGAGTTGGGTACATTGGCTAGGTAGACTGCAGTGGGGTAGACTTGGGTAGAGTGGAGTGGGCTATAATGGGGTAGACTGGAGTGAGGTAGGCTGGAGTGGAGTCGGTAGATTGGAGAGATTTGTAGTAGGGCAGAATGGAATGGAGTGGGGGCGGACTGGGGTAGTTTGGAGTGGAGTAGACTGGGACAGCCTGGAGTGAGGTAGGTTGAATTGGGGTGGAATGGAGTAGAGTAGGGTAGGTTGGGGGAAGAGTGAAGTGCAGGGCATAGGGGTAAATTAGAGTGGTGTAAATTGGGGGAGTGAGATAGATTGAGGTGGGGTAGACTGACGTGGATTTGAATGGATTAGAGTGGTTAGAATGGAGTGGGGTAGTTTGGAGTGGGGAGATTGCATTTGGGTAGATTGGGGTGGATTGGAGTAGACTGGGGTAGAGTGGAGGAGGATATATTGGGACAGATTGGAGTGAAGTGTGGTAGACTGGGGAAGAGTGCAGTGGATTTGGGTAGACTATAGTGGGGTAGATTGGAGTGAGTTATGTAGAGAAGTACTCCTTTTCGAGGACATTTGAGGGCTGCAGACAGGCCAGTATGGCGGGGACAAGTCGGTTGGTGTCTTCAGTCTTCGCTGCTGTATGGCTCTTCCTTGTCCTCGTCTTGGTAGGTTGTCGGTAATCGGAGGGTTAAGGTTCAGGGATGCCCCTAAATACTCAATTTAGCGGTGTTACAGGGGTTAGAGGGTAGTAGCCAATGGGCTACTTACCTTTAGGGTGACTACACCCCTTTGTATGTCCACTCCCTCTGGGGAGGGCGCATACCCCTAACCCTAGTGGCTAGAATCCTCAAAATCAATATGGAAAATGTTCAAAGGAGGGGGGACACTTCAACTCAGGACACCTTAGGGGTCATACTGGTTGAGAGGGGACACACCTTGCCTGCTTACTACTTTTCCCGCCAACCTCGCCGCCAAAAGTGGGCCTCGGTCAGGGGGGTGGGCATCTCCACTAGCTGGAGAGGCCCTGACTAGCATAAACAATGGCAGGAAGCCTCTGAGTCTCACCGTCCTTGAATGCTGTTCCTGCTTGGGGGTACGTGTGAAGCATCTCCACACAGAGCAATCTTTGTTTCTGACCCACGAGATCACAAGACTCACACCTCAGTGGGTCAGAAACATATCTGAAAGTTGCAGGCTGGTGCAGACCCGTCAGCCACAAATTAGCGGTTTAGTAGGATTGCAGGGGGCACCTCTGAGGAGCTCGCTAAGTACATTTATTAATTAATCCAACACTGGCATCAGTGTGGGCTCATTAATCGGAGATGTTTAGTGCCAAACATATTGGGATTCGGTGAAGCCCCCATGGAGCCCCCATACTCTGTATGTACTTATAATGACTAAGGATAAACTTAGACACTATAGGGGCATATCTGCTCATGCAGTTATGACCTCACATGAGGTATAGTGCACCCTGCTGTAGCGCTGCAAGGCCTACTGTAAGGACTGACTTACCTCTGCCTCTTGTAGTGCCTGCAAGCCTGGCACACAGGGATCTGTGTCAGGTCGACTTCACTTTTAGCTGCCCACAACACGCAAGCTGCAGTGGCGGTGTGCATGTGTTTTATGAGGGGTCTCTTAAGGTGCCATAATACATGCTGTAGCCCTTAGAGACCCTCTCCGGTCAAAATGTCCTTCGTACCACTGGTACCTTTTACAAGGGGCTTATATGTTGGCCAGAGGTGGGCCAATTGTGGAAACAAAGGTACAGTGTTGGGAAAGAACACAGGCACTGGGAGCCTGATTAGCAGGAACCCAGTGCACCTTCAGTCAAAGTTGCAGTCAGAGTCAGGCAAAAAGTAGGGGGTAACCATGCCAAAAGGAGTACGTTCCTACGCTGCAACAACGTATCTTTGATTCTATAAAATAAATATATTAAAAGTTTTAACAAACCATTGGTCTCGGATTTAGTCATTTAGTGTGCGTAATCCTTTTTTGCCTGTGTGTGTACAACAAATGCTTTGCACTGCCCTCTGATAAACCTAACTGCTCACCCACACTACCACAAAAGGAGTGGGGTTGACCGGAGCATATTATCTACTTTAGCCTCTGTAGAACCTCTGGGGATCCGCTGAACTCTGTGCACACTATACCTTACTTTGATATAGTATATAAAGAGCCAGCATCCTACAAGGTAGACTGAAGTGGAAAGGTGTAGACTGGGGTGGGATAGATAAGGATGAACTGGAGTACAGAGGAGTGGAGTAGACTAGAGTGAGTTATGGTAGGTATACTGGAGTGAAGTGGGGTGGACTGGAGAAGAGGGGGGATAGATTGGAGTGAGAAAGATAGGAGTGGGGCAGTTTGAAGAGGGGTAAACTGGAGTGGAGTAGTTAGGAGTGGAGTTGACGAGTGTGGTGTGGAATAAATTGGGATATTGTGATTAGATTGGGTTATGGTGAGGTAGATTGGAGAGGGGAGGAGTAAATTGTGGTAGATTCGAATGGGCGGATTGGATGTAGTAGATTGGGGAGAATGAAGTGCCGTGAATTGGTCTGAATTGGAGTGGGGTAGGGTAGATTGGAGTGGGTTGGATTGGACTAGAGTGGGGTAGATTTGATTGGCATGTGGTAGATTGGAGTGAAGTGGAGTGTGGTAGACTGGGGTAGAGCAGGGTGGGGTAGATTGTGTGGATTGGAGTGGGTACATTGGGGTAGAGTGGCATGAGGAAGCCTGGAGTGGAGTTGGACAGACTGAAGTAGAGTCGAGATCGGAGTGGAGAGAGATAGACTGGGGAGGAGTGGAGTGAGGCAGATTAGAGTGAAGTGAGACAAATTAAAGTGGAGTGGGGTAGGTTGCGTGGATTAGAGTATGGTGGATTGGAATGGAGTGGAGTAGATTGAAAAGGGATGATTGGAGTGGGATAGATTGGAGTGACGTGGGGAAGTTGGAGTAAAGGGGGTAGAGTTGTATGGGATAGACTGCAGTGGAGTGGGGTAGATTGCGGTAGAGTGGGGTAGATTGGAGTGGAGTAGATATGGGCATATTGGAATGGACCGGGTTATATTGAGTGCAGTAGATTGGGGATGAGTAGACTGAAGTAGGGCAGGGTGCAGTGGGGTAGACTGGATTGGGGCAGAAAAAGTTAGAGTGGAGTAGATTATACTGGAGTGTGGTAGACTGAAGTGGAGTGTGGTACTTTGGAATGGAGTGGGGTAGATTGGAGTAAATTGTGGTGAAGTGAGGTAGATTAGAGTGGAGAGGAGTTGGATGGATTGCAGTTGGGAGTGGAGTGGGGTAAACTGGAATGCAGTGGGTTAAACTGGGCTGGGGTGGATTGGAGTAGAACGGAGTGGGTAGAGTGGAGTGGGTCGGATTAGGATACAGTGGAGTGGGGTTGATCGGGGCAGATTGGAGTGTGGAACATTGGAGTGAACTGGAGAGTGGTAGACTGGAGCAAAGTGGGGGAGATTTCAATGGAGTGCGGTAGATTGAGGCGGAGTGGAGTAGACTGGGGTTGACCGTAGTGGAGTGGATTGGGGTAGATTGAAGCTTGTGGGGCAGGCTGGGTGGAGTGGGGTAGATTGGGTTGGAGTGGGGTGGGTAAATTGGGGTGGGGTGGATTGGATTTGAGTAAAGTGGGGTAGATTGGGTAGATTAGAGCGAAGTACAGTGGGGTGTGGCTGACTAGGGTACAGTGGAGTAGGGTAAGTAGAGAGGAGGGGCATAAAGTGGAGTGGCGTGTTGTGTCGTGGAGTAGCGTGGAGTAGCGTCAAGTGGCATGGCATTTCGCACAGTGTCTTAGAGTGGGGGAGCGTAGAGTGCATGTTGTAGAATGGAGTGGAAGGGCATAGTGTGAAGGTATGCACGGTGTGGTAGCGCTCTGCCAATACAAACAATACATTTTCCACTGAAATGACCACTACATTTGCATCGAAATACGGTTTTACTTCACACAAATGATATGTGTGCAAATGTCATCACCTAGTGTACTGATGTGTTTGGGTCTTATTCAAATATTTGTTTCCGTCACACTTCAGAATTACAAACAAAAAGTGCTTTATTTGTACTAATTCAAGTATATGCTAAAACATTAGAACAGTTAATTTTTTTGTTGTGTGCTAGGGGAAAAATCATCCTACAACCTCTGCCCTACATGCGCACTTAGGATTGTCACATCAATTCTATCAATTTGAAGTCAAAGAAAGAAAAAAAAAACACGAAGCTCCCCAGAAGAGAGAGCTTGACATTTGACCTCTGTCTTTGAATGCACAGCAAATGTGACAAAATAAGAACAAGATCTAAAGGCCTGCTTACCGAAAGCAAGTTTAATAAAGAAAACAATCAACATGGTTTGGGCAACGGGAGGGACAAACTCAACCTGGACAGCCTAAAGAAAATAAAGCCAGCAAATAGAAAGCCAGAAAATATGAGTTACAAACCACAAAGCAAATGGTAAGCAAGGGCGAAATGCCTTCCTAGGTCCGATTTCTGAATGTCCCCAAGATGTCTTTATCAAACCAGACAGCTATGCAAACATAAGATCACATATTCCAAGATGGAGAACAGTGTACTTCTGAAGAGCTAACATTGCAATTTGGAATAGGTAATATTCAAGACTGTAGAAACAGACAATTAAAAAACTGTGTTGTATATATGATGGGGACATAGAAGTGTCATCTAACCACTTCCCCGATATAGATGCATATGAAAAACGGTTCCCTAACAAGGAAGGTTTAACAAGCTTAAATAATGTGAAAATAAAAAGTTAAAAATGGCAAAATAAACAGGAAATTGAGTACGAAGAAGAGTGGACCACATGACTGGAAAAACATGAAAAAAGTAATGCGGAACTAGATTGAAATTCACATTTTTCAAAAAATTATACAACTGGTACTGGACCCAAACAGAACTAGTCAGTACTGGATTGGACCATGATCACGAATACTGGAGATGTGATCAAGTGTACACTGTGCCATATCTTGTAAACATGGACGAACAGCTCTTCATACACAGCAGATGTTTGAGAGACATTGTCTAAATGCAGAATCTTCAACTTTTAATTATCCATAAAACTGTGAAAGTAGAATATGCATCTTCTATCTGACAAGCATGGATAACTACTTCACTAGCAGTAGTCAAACTATGCATCTTGACACCCCAACACACAAAGTGATCATTTGAAACATTTCATATTGCCTCTTATAAAAAAAGAAATACACAGTGCAGGACGCAATGGAGCTCTCTAACAGAAAGTGGGCCTCGGTGGGTTTGACAGTGATACTAATATCTGAATATTCACCAAATAGTCAATGTTGCTATAGAAATGCAAACCTCAGTGTTAAGAGACGAATCTGTAAGATGCCAGGCTCATAATCCATCTCTGGAACCTTATGAGGTTTAAGATTATATGTGAAGTTTTTGTTAAGGAAGTAATATTAAGGAGGATAATGACATTGTCTCTACCCGCACTCATTATCCCGGACTCTGTGTTCTTTCATTTTTTCTTTTTCTTGTATGCAGCTTTGATAATTAATGGCTTAAGCCATTCAAACTATTTTGATAGCATGAGTAAATTACCATATTTCTTCAATATGTATACTATGACTGTGCAGCTTACAATGTATGTAACTGGTTACATTTCTCTTCACATGCATTGTTCGACTTGTGTTTAACAAATGTTAAAATTACTATTAAAAATTATTGATGCATACACAGCTTTAGCACCTTACATTCATGATTAATGAGAACTGCCCTGCTGCAGTGAAACAATGTTATTCTAATGAGAATGTCTAGTGAAGATGTCAATGCAAGAGGGAAGTTGTGTATGCTACAATATAAAAGGAGTATCAAAGAATAATTTACTGTGCTGGTAATAACACTGGTTGGTTATTAGAGTGGAAGCTGAAAGTTAGGCCAATTAAAATGTTTCCAATGCGTTATGTTAACATTACAGATTTACAATTACCCCAGGGAGATAAAAAATGTTCTTTAAATTGTGGAAAGCTTATATAGGTAGAAAACAAACGTGTTTAACAGAAGGGGAGTGTTGTTACCATCAGTGGCATACTAATGCAATAATGTCAACTGGTGCAAGGAATGAGTAGTGAATGGAAATCTAGAGTACAAAGAGCAGCTACCTGAGAAAATGTGCAAGAAATGTAAGCAGGAATCAAAAGGTATTTGATGAGGGCTGATGGCAACTTATCAACACAGATTGAAATTGAAAAAGGCACTAGGCAAGAAGGCCCATCTTATCCTTTGTTGTTCTCCATTGATTTACTATTGGCTTCTGCAAGTCAGAGATATATACTCATTATGGGGCTGACATAAGAATAGGAGATGTGCGTTTAGACTTCTTCCACTCTTATTAAGCATTATTAAGTTCACCTAGTAATCTGCCCTACATGTTAACAAAGAGATGTCTGGTTAAGCAGTAGGTTTTGGGCCAAATATAATGAGTTTTGTTAATTAATCTTTTTGAAAATTAGCCTTTCTGCAGGGTCATCTCATATGTTTTTGCCTGTGCGTGGAACCCTTTTTTGCTGACTATATAACCCTGTAAACTTCACACATGGTAACCAGTGGTAAAGTGCTTGTGCTCCTGCTTTCAACATGGTAACATTGGTATACTCCTGCAGGGCACGTTCAATTTACTCATAAGTACCTAGTATATGGTACCACGAGAAACCAGGACCTGTATATTAAATGCTACTAGTAGGCTGCAGCATTCATACTGACACCCACAGCTGTAAAACCTGTCTCCAGGCTGTGCAGTTTTAAAACTGAAAACTCAACCTGTCAATATAATTCCCATATGACAGATGTAAACCTTTCATTTACATATTAATAAGTCACCCCACATAGGCTCTATTGGCCAAAAGGCAGGGTGCATAGTATTTAAAAGTAGAACATATAAAAGTGTAATGTTGTTACATAGGAAATTACTGAGATCCAATATTGAGTTAAATAAATATTATCTCTACCTAGAAGCTGCTACAAATTTAATTTATAGACTATTTGAAATATTTATTACAAGACCAATTCACTGTTGAAGTTGGATTTACAATAAATATTTTGTAAAAGGGATTTTTAGAAAAGTTACCTTTGCCCACCTGAAGATTCTAGAAGCTAAATCTGCATCTTCCTTCTCACATCAAGTAAATATTTCAAAAAGGTGTGAACTCGAACCCAGGACAGGGACAAAAGGCCTTGGGTGTGGGGAGGTGTTGTTATCTTCACATGATGGCATGTGGGCTGGCCCCAAGGGCTCAATGAACTTCAAAGAGGCCTACCCTATCACAAGCAAATTTAGTTAATGCCCAGACATTCACCCTTCTTTTTTCCATACCCCCAGTCAGACCAGCCTCATCACAGTGGGCCTCTTGTTGACATCTCAGTCTCCGATCCTGCTGTACTGTCAAGACCTACTTGACAGATCTGTTGGAGTTTTCACTTGACACTTGGGGTGTACTTCAAAGAGGCCTTCCCTGTCACAGACAACTATGGACAGGATCCCTCTATTGCCCCTTCCCCCATTCAGACAAGCCCCAATCACCCGCAGGGGTCAGGAAAGCACATGTGAAGTCTGTATATACCAGCCACCAGAAACTGGGCACATGCAAAGGGCCAACACACGCACAGCAAACCAGAAACTGCTAGAACTGATTGCCCCAGGATCTCGGTGGAACGCATAACTCCAAGTGTGGCCGCCGTCCGCATGGTTTTAAAAAGGATCCGGAAAAACGGAGCGCCAGACCCCAATGGCTTGCCTGGCTCCCTTTTCAGGGAGGATATCATTTTCTGGTCTACAAATCTTGCTATGTTGTATGCAGCATGCAGATTCTTAGAGGAGGTCCCAGACTCTTGGAGGGGTTCACTGCTGCAACCTATTTTTAAAAAAGGTGCATACACTGACCCCAGGAACTATCGGATGATTGCTCTGCTGGATATCGAGGGGAAAGCATACGCAAGCACCCTTTTGCAGGAGCTAGCAAACTGTGTTGACTGAGAAGGCCTATTGCCATTTTATGAGACCAGGTTCAGACCAGGGGGCTCCACTGTTGACAATCACATTTCTGTCTTATCTAGCCCAACAAGCAGTAGCCTGTCGTTCTCCCCCAGTCTTTGCATGTTTCATTGATTACTCAGCAGCTTTTGATGGGATTGATAGAAACATCCTCTGGGGGAAATTGGTGAGTTGGAAAATCTGCCCGAGCCTATTACGAGCTATTACATCCTTGTACTCAAGAACCTGGCTAAGGATAAAACTTTCCATTGAGTCGGCTACACACACAAAAATCGCCGCTGAAGCAGGGCTGTGTTTTGGCACCGCTACGATTCAACCAGTATACAGCTGACCTCGGTCCGGCACTGCAGGGGGCCTCCCTCGCCACACCAATAATTGGGGACAAAAAAAAATCCATCTAATGCAGTATGCCGATGACCTAGTCCTTCTGGACCACACATGAACAGGTCTTAAAAAAGCTCTCACTGCCCTAGAACAATGTAACACCAAAAATATGCTAACCGCTTTTTTTTGCTTTTTTTTTTGTCAACAAAAGGATTCGAATAAAAAAGCATCAAGTTAGATACTTAGACATTTCCATAAAAGAGCAATTTCTCAAGTAAGAAGAGTAAAGAATTATAATCAAAAGAATAACATGACTTAATTAAACCTTATTAGCCTCCTAATGAGACTGCATATCGACTTAGAACACAGACTTCCATATTACATTGCATTTAACTAAAGAACGAATACCCTTTGTTTTAGCCACTGCTTGTTCCATATCATACGTTTGTCTGACTATCAGCCACCAATCAGAAACAGAAGGAGGTTTTGGTGTGATCCAGACCCGAGCAATTGCCAATCTTGCAGAAACCATAAAAATAGAAAATATACCATTCAATTTAAGGCTCGAGTTCCAACTACCCGCATTATTTCCTTAGCTGTAAGAGGCAATTCGATCCCCAACTTCTGAGATACTACTTGACCCACCCTTTGCCAAAATGTCAGACAGGATATAAACATATGCAGTATATTGGCCACATATAGATCGCACCTTGGGCATTTTGTCCGATCAGTGATTAGATTATTAGATGACCATTCAGCGATTCTTTCCAGCGTATAATATAGTAAGCCTATCGCACGATGTTGTTGCAACCGCAAGTTGGTAGAGTGCACTGACTTATTTATCATACTGAGAGCTTGCGATATTGAAGCAGCCGCCACCGGCTCCCCCAGGATCTTGCTCCAACTATCTGCTAATCTCTCAGAATCATCTGACCTATATGTGCTCAACCATTTATATGCCCTGCTGATCAGAGATTTTATTTTTACGGCATATAGGCAGTCCCATATGTCAAAGCGAAGGGTATTCGTCAGCTTCAGATGACGGGTGAAATAATCCCGAATCTGAAAATATTTAAACAACATATTTTCAGAAAGATTATACTGCGTCTGAAGTGCCCCAAAAGAAACAAAACCCCTGTCGTCATACATATCCGCCAGACATGTAACGCCACATCTAGCCCAACATTTACCCATAGTATCATGAAACACCTCTGGCAGCCCTGGGTTGCCCCAGATTGAAAAATGATATAGTACACCTAAGAGATATTGCCTGCCAGATGAATATACTATCTCGTACAGTCTTAAATGTAACCCTTTTAAAATAATTTGGGTCAATGGTTCTATAAAGAAACATATTACTGTCCTCGCCTAGCATAAACCTATGACAGAAAGTAGTACAAACAGGATTGAGGAGACTCCGAAAGCGTCTGATGAAAGTTGATCAAAAATACATCTTAAAAATCAGGAAACTCTAAGCCACTCTCGCTAAAAGTAAGTTTTAACAAATGTATTGCCCTTCGTGATTTTCTGTACCCCCATATGAAACTACTAATCATACCCTCTAAGCGCTTAAAGAATAAATTAGGGACACGTAATGGAATAGAGCAAAATAAATAAAGAAATTTAGGCAGAATTTTCATTTTTATAATGTTATTCCGACCAACAATGTCTAAAGGAAGCTTATGCCATTTTTTTTAAAGACTTAGCTGTCTCTTTCAATAGTTCTTTGTAATTTAGAGAGAAAATCCTGTCTATCTGTGCCGATAGCTTCACCCCCAGATAAGTGACAACAGAGTAAACCCCCTGCATTAAAACCGATGGTTTAAAGTTGAGAAGAGCTTGAGTCTTAGTAATGTTTAAAAATATGCTAACAGCTAATGCGAGCAAATCCAAAACCGTGATCTTCTGAAGTTATCCAAAGAAAAATCTCAACAAGTGGCGCTTGGGTACTTTGAGCCTGGACTGTGTACAAAATTACAGCTACCTAGGCACTTGGTTAAGCAAGACTGTCCGCCCTTAGATCCACGTAGAAAATTGCAGCTTAACAAAAAGATGGTCACACATTCCCTCTGCAAGCTGCATGCCACGCTAGACAGCCCAACACCTATAGCTGTCTGAAGGGTGCTGCGGGCCAAACTGCTACCATCACTTAAATATGCGCAAGTTATTTTATCTACATTTACTAACCAATGATCCAGTCAGCATCGGCTGTGTACACACCCTCTTGCTGGATTGATTTTAAAAATGTGATTACGTTTTTAATTCATGATACATGCTTTTGACTTTTTATTGTAATGATTTTAAGTAAATCACACAAACATATTCAGTCATTCATTGAATCACAGCTGGCCTCTTTTTACATTAGTGTCAAAGTCTGTTTCACAGGTCTTCTTGGATTACATATAACATTTGAGGCACACTTCAAAGGACAGAAACAGGCAGAATTAGTGCTCTCCAATGGAAAAGTTAGTGACACATGGCTATGCACCTGAGCAAACATTATAAGGAATATATTGGGTCAACCCGAGAACAGGTTCAGAGCTCCACTTCACAAAACTTTGATAAAGGATGGTGGGTTGAGGATCAGAATGATTTTCTAGCAATAAATCCAAACACAAAGTGATCACTGTAGAGAGGGCGGTGGCAAGAATCAAGACCAACAACAATAGCAGGAGGAAGGACAGCAAAAACACAAACATCACATCTTTAAAAACCACCATAGAACCACCCCCACTTGCAGTGCAATACAAACTCTTGACAATGCAACACCATCTGCCTTTGCAGGTAGACTATCTACAGCACCCTAATGTCATTCCAAAGGTTCCTTCAAAGCACGACCAGAGGCACAGTTCAAGTAAAAATATAATTTGTGAAGGAAACTTTTTCGGCTGAACTCTGCAAAATGTACAGCAATTGATGCATTATGCAGCAAGTGTGGTAAATTCATAATTAAGTGGAATAAACAGTGAAATTGCTGAATCCCAGTCTATCTGCACACTCGCCTGCAGCCATTGATTCAACAATAAAACAAGCATTGTACTCTCAAAGCAAAAACACCAGAACTATTAAAGCATGCTCATGATCAGTTGGAAAAATACTGTTGCAAGCAATAAAATAGCAGAGGCACCATTAGATCAACAACAGAGACTGAGCCAGAGTAATCATCAAGGAAGCACCCGAGCAATGGTAGAGCCACTGTACTACGTCAATTCAGAATTAATAGTCATTGAATACTTTTTTTATGCAGTCAGTTTCATAGTGCGCTTAACATCGGAATTCCTATTCACAGTCACATTTTATGAGGCTTGCAAAAAGAACAGAAGCATGGTAGAATAATTACAGGGTTGCCTCAATCATTAAAGATAGGTTAAGACTTACAAGTATTTGTGCTAGTAGTGTTTGGAAGTAGTAGAGACACCTGTAGTATTGTTGGCTTTGGTAAGAGCAGAAGTAGCACTGGGTATACCAGTTGTTAGACCAGTACTTTAAACGGCAATGGTAGTAGTAATAATTATATAATACACGGGATTCTGCAATTCCATTATAAAACCCTGTCTCTAATTTCTTTATAACCGGTGACTTATGACACAACCAGTCACTGATTATAAAGAATTTACATTAGGACTCACCTATAACTTATTACAGTTGACTTCTTATGTCACAATGCCTGCTGCCAGAACCAGCAGGAGGAGAAAGGCAAGTCAGGTCACAAGCATAATTAAAGCTGTTTAAAGCACAACATGGCTTTTCTTTCTTCTCTGTTTTTAAGGAAAAAGTTGTGACAAGCAGAAAGAACATTTATGGCAACATGTTTATTATTCGCATTCCTGGAGTCATCATAGAAATTTTATAATCTTTCTGCATGTTTGTACATATTTCAAATTACTAATTACGAAAACTGCTTTTTTCATGTCTTTAAATTTGCAATAGACATTCGATTTTTATTTTTCCGTTTGCAAACATGCTCTCTCTTTCGTATGAAAAAGCTATGCAGCAAGGATTTAAGTGGTTTGTGGAAAAGGTGATAGTGTGACCATGCATTGAATGGGATAAAGCGCCACCTGACGTACATTATAAGGATACTGCAAGTCACATCGGGGTTCCAAACCTTATAAAGGAACTCTGCCTTCGACCTATCTCCTCTAAATAGTCATGAAACTCAGTGACTTGCAATATCTCATTAATGTATGGCAGGGGGTACTTTATCCCATATCAGTGCTTTAAATGGGCCAGTACTCACCCGTACTGAGTACCGGCACTTCTTAAATTTATCACTCTGATTGCCGGCACTTCTCAACTGCCGAGGAAAGTACCGGTACTCATGAAAAGATAGGCTCATTGGCTGAGAGTGCTAATGAGCAGGAGTGGAACGTGTCTGGCAGCCAAGGCGCCGCTTCTGTAGCTCCAATCTGAACCCCAGCTGAGCTATTCAGCAGGGCTCATTTGAATAATGTCCGGTGCTCACCATCACACTGTGCTTGACAGAGCAGGGACCGTAAGATTAATTTTACCTGCTAGTATGCGAGTGTGATTTTCAAAGGTAGTGAAAAGTCAGTGCAGGGTAATACTTTAAACATAGAAATGTTTGCAGGGGCAAGGGCGGCGGATTCTCACACTTCCCGTACTTTCTCTCGATCGGAGGTTTAATGCCCAGACAATGCGATCGAAGAGGTCCCTGGAGCGCTAATCTAACTGCTTTCTGCACTAAGGCACCTACCTTCCGAACGCCAAATGCCTCAATTACCCGGTCTGTGCATAGAAGGCTTTCTTATAAGCCAAAGAAGCTCAAAACTGGCGCCGCCAACCCTGCTTGCTGTGACTGTTCCCCGGGTCACGTCAGGTCCCACATGGACACACTGTTGCGGAGGAGCCATGTCTGGTTGGCGACCATGCTGTGGCAGGATGTTGCAGTTCCTGACTGCCAGAGGGGCCCCAGGGCACTCAGGAATTCCCCTACTGCATGGAGTTAAAGGAGATTCGAGAATCGATCACCTGCTCGCCTCCTCACCTCCTTCTGACCTCGACATGATGTGCTATTGCTGTGCCCAACTGGGCCCAACTTCTGCCCCAGACTCACCACGCCATTGTGAGTCTCATAGTGGGAGCAGATGGCACAGGCTGAGACACTGCAGCGGGGCTCGCTGTCTGACTCTCTGAAGAGACAGGCTAGAGATCCACGCGTTGCCAGGCCAGCAACTCCTCTCGGTGGATCGTTCCAACAGCTGCAAAGAGATTCAGGTAAGTCAGATATTAATTTAATAATCTCCTGCTGCCGACATTTAAAATGTTTGTTACGAAAATGATTAGGGGGCTCCAGCATGGCATAGGGCCTTGCAAATGGGCACACTAGAGTTGTCTGTCTGTGCTGAAAACGTGCTACGTTTTGTCTAAACTAGCAATTTTGCTGATTTATTAGTAGTGCAAAGTGTTTAACATCCCTGCTTGACAGTGACAATACGAAGCAGCACCCTTTATTTTCTCAGCACAGTTAGACTTGCTGAGTCCGAGATAAGTCATGCGATTACTGTTCCCGCTGGAGAGAAGTCAGAGTTCTCTCTACTGGCAGTTTACACTCTCACCATTAATATGCATCCTTCAAAAAAGCATATTGTATTGTACTGTATTGTATGTAGATAGCTCAGTGGGTTGCTGTTTTTGTCACAGCGATCCCTTTGTTACATGTGGTTTGGCCGCGGCCGAGGTGGAGGGTGCTGATTTTTTTTTTAGAAATTAAATAATAGCTTCAAAAGTAACTGCTGCAGAGTTTGACTTCCGTGTTGCTCAAATGAGCGTCATTTCTGATATTTGTCTATTTCCATTGACTTCATACCATGATTTTAGTCGAAACAAAGTGCCCCTAAGTGTTACACATCTAGTTGTTGCCGGACTCTCGTAAATCCACTGAATCTATGAAAATGTCACACATAAGCAATCTGAAACATTAGCAGCTATACTCAAATGGGTGTCATTTCTGATATTTATATGATTCCCTCGTCTTCATTGCTTAATTTTGCTAGCGAGAAAGTGTCACTCAGTCGTTGAAATGTCACTCATAATTACAATGAAAATGTCACACATAGCAATCTGAAGCCTTGGTAGCTATGGGGTCCATTCAGGCCCTGTGCTGTCAACCACATTCACACAATCCTCTGCATTTGTGCAAACACAGGCATCATGGCAGTCCCCTGGCAGTGGCAACTAAAAAAAAGCCATGGTAGGTGAAGAGTATAACATGGCTTTTAACATACCCGAGTCTTTTGTGTGTCTGCTTATGTTTGTGTGTTTGCCTGCATTTGTATGTCTGTTTTTGTAAGAAAAAAGCGATAGAGAGAATCAAGACACTCTCAGGAGGTATTTTAAAGAAAATGGGTGGCACTTTGAGTGTCCATGTCTGCTTGGCAACAAAGATTCATAAATAACGTAAAAGGGTGTGCGAGTGGATGGATGAGTGAGCAAGGTTGAATGTATAGAGGGGGGAATGGATGGATGAGTGAATGGATGGGTGAAAAAGGGTGGATGATTGGATAAAAGAGCGGATGATGGGTGGATAAGTGAAAGATTGGATGGATCAATGAAAGTGAGGGAGGATGAAAGGGTGGATGATGGATGAGTGAAAGGGTGGATGGAGTGAAAGGGTGGATGGTATAAAGGAGTGAAAGGGTTGATGGATAGATGAGCGAAAGGGTTGATGGATGAGTGAAAGGGTGGATAAAGAGATGGATGAGTGGAAGGATGAATGGACAGGTTTAAAGATGGATGGGTAGGTTTGGATATGAAGGGTGGACAGACAGAATGGTGAAAAACTGAATAGACAACAGAATGTAAAGGGTAAATGGTGGACATCACCAGGTAAATGGTTGGATGAAATGAATGGATAGATCGATGGAAGAGACAAGAGAGATCTTCTGGGAAGGGTCATGATGATTTGCTTGGTGCCATAAGAGCTTTGGTTCGAAGTGGGGGTATTTTCAGTTTCTTCCTACTCGTGTGCTCAAAAATATATAGTATTGTGCCACACAACAGCAATTAACAGTATGGCATTAAGAAGGTGCGACTATTGAAAAAAAGGAAATGTTAACTTATCGCATTTCTCTTTCATTTAGTGTAATGAGTTAACCTGCTTTGTTTATATAAACACATTTATCATTTGTTTTGGTGTGTGCTGCAACTATTATATAAGTCGTTAAGTATCATCATGTCCTGCCCTTATCCCCGCCCCTAGCTCCGCCCGCTCACTACACCTCTAGCTTATTTTAATGAGTACCTGCACTTATCTTTCCTAGTTAAAGCACTGTCCCATATAGCAATCACATTAACAGTACCAATAGTTCCAGTAGTAGCGACAGAAGTGTTAATAGTATTTATAGCAACAGCTGGTGCACTACTACAAGCATTAGGTGCTGCAGTAATACCAATAGGGATAATACGAACGGCAGTACTCGCAATAAAATTGCAATGCATAAAGTCGCACTACTGGGGATAGTAAAAGTACGAACTAACGATGTAATAGAGGCAACTGTAACACAGATGCAGCACAGGCAATAGTAATTTTCAATTGATAATTCAGCTGAATGAAATGCTTGGTGTTTTTCATGGTTTAAGTTTATGTATTTACAGCGACGCTTGCGAAACTGTTTCACTGTTATAAGACTTCCAGTGTTAACGTATTTTGCTGCAGCAGGTGGATAGGAATTCTTCAATAAAACGCGGAGGTTTGGTGGGACCAATAACAGTAGCACAGTATGAGCAATAAAATGGGCACAGTGGAAGCAATATCAGGGGCATGTTAGGGCAATAAAAAAAAGGAATTGACGTGGCAATGACTAGGGCACCAAGTGAACAATATGATGAAAGCCCGAAGGCTACCGCATAAGTCGAGTCGCAACATGCAACTTCATTCCCATCAGAACATCACAGACAGTGAGTGCCATTAGAAAAATAGTAAATGGACCCTCATAACTATAACAATACCGCCTCCATCACAGCAATAACAAGTGAACCCACAAGGTAACACCACCAACCGCGCAAAAACAATGGCAATGTGAGGGGACCACCACAGGCAACCAACATGACAACAACATCAGGCACCACCAGGTTAATAATAAAGGAACCATGGGAACCAGACATAGCTGCACAGCATCAGGACCGCATCATTTATAGAATATCTCAGGTTAAAAACAAACTGTCATCCTGTGATGCAGGGCCGGTTCCGGCCTGCGTTGCCCCCGCCCTGCCCGCTGGGTGACCCCCTTACCTCGGGTGAGATCTAGTGGCACGTTCTCCTCGCCGCTGTCATTTCGCCCTACGGGAAAGAGAGAAGCCGGTTAGTGGCAGCAATAGTAGCCTAGGAGACGGGCACCTGACAACTCTTGCTGCCAACTGTTTACCTCGGATCCGGGGATGCCTCAGCGATCGGGCGCGGATGCTGAGCGCCATCTTCCACGATAGCGACAAGTTCCCATTACAGGAAACGACGTAGGACAGCGCGTGTCACGTGACGAAAGCGTCGCTGCATACGACGGCGCATGCGCGTTTGATCGCATTCTCTGTGTACTACTAGTTGGTGTGACTGTTCTATAGTAGGCGGTGCGAACAGTATGGAGCACCTGGCAGCGGATATACAAATAGTTGTGTTGTGACCGTGGCTGGCGACTGCTGCTCACCAATGTAATTACAAACAACTTTGAAGAACTTCTAAAGAAGCGAACACTTCCTATTAACACGGTACATGCGGTAAGGTACTGTTGGTGCCAAGGGAGCGGGGAGGAGAAACAGGAGAGGCGCTTCGTAAAGGAAGCAGACTGAGGGGAATGGAGAGACTGGTGGAATGGAACGAAACTGTGGGAGATAGAGTAACGTTGTGACTTTTAGCCAGTAGCGGGTAACCATCTTTCTGCCTAGGTTGAATGGAATGAGAAGAGGAGTGAGAAATGTTCTGTTTCGGCGGAGATCCAAGCCCGACAGGGACCCCTCCCTCCTACCTCCTAGTCACAGCCTTGTCCAAGTTAGAGAATTTTTTTTAGCAAATGGTGTTTATTTTTTAGAAGTGTTTTTATTATTGTGTTAGCAGTTTTCAATGTACATAATATGCATATTTATGCATGCATTTAGAGGTTTCGTTATTTAGATATGCAGATGTATTGTATGTGTATATATGTGCATATACATGTTGGTCTATATAGGTCAGTGGTCGAAGTGGGGGGGAAAAGTAGGGCAACTGTGGGCGGAGAATCAGAGGGTGGGAATAACCCTAGGATTGGATCAGTGGGCGGAGCCAGATGTGTGGCCAGTATGCGCAAACATCCCAATTTTTAGTATTTGTTTGGCATTTCACTGCCCAGTTTAATCAACTAATGGATACACATGATTATTTAAGGGTATAATGAGTTATTGACATTAAAATACATTCACAAAGTGGGATATGCTTCTAATCACAGAATGTCCCAAATGCGATAAAATGTGGAAGCACAAGCCATTTGTCGCCGAGCCATGGAGTTTCTGTCATCAGCACTTCTCCCTTTTTCAACAACAGCAGTTCAAACATGAATGGCAAAACATCCTAGTTTGCAAATGTTTTCTCTACAATTATTACTCTGCCATATTTGCCTCATAAGGCAAGATCTGCTGCATGATCTGACCATTTAAACTAATAAATTGTTTATAGCTCAAACGTATCAAAAGTTAATAAAAAATGTGACTTGTGTTGCTGCGGAGTGGAATGCTTATTGGAAAAGTTGACTGATCACCTTTCTCACTGCTGCATTTGTATGTTACACTGGTACTAATAAGGCAAAATCTTTCCAGAAACTGTTAGCATGTGTACACATAATAAAATATACTGCATTACACTGCAGCCTTTTTTTTAATGCATAATTTAGTCAACACTGCGGCATAATTTTGTCCTCCTTTACTGCATAATTAATTCTAGTGGCCCCACAGCAGGCAGCACATGTTATAAGTGCTTGTGAATGAAGCAGAGAGACTGTGAAGTTTGCGAACTTAGTTTGGTGTGCGTGCAAACTCTGCATTGCCAATCTCTGGTGAGTTGCAGCTTCTACTTCTGAAACAAGGCCAATGGAGGTACCTATGGGTGAGGCAGACTGGCCACAAGGGCAGGGCCGGCCAAGCACTGGTGGTGCTTTGTGCATTAATGTTTGTTATTGCCCCCCACTGACCACCTCTGCCATGGATTCCCTCACTACCACCCTTTAACAGTGCCCCTAAAGTCTCCATAATTACACTCTCTCTCAGATGCATTTAATTTGATTTACAGCGCCACTCATACCAGTGTAGGGTGTCAGAGCACTTTACATCACACACATTACACAGAGACAATCAATATGTGTATAAATCACTGTATAGAAAATGTTACATAAGACTAAGGACTACAAGGTGTAGGAGTCACATGACAACCATACTAGTAGGCTGTATAGTTTAATAGTGATTGGTCTGGAGAAACACAAACTCAGAATTTAAAACTTAATACAATGGGTGGGGTTCTCTTTAATAATCAGAATTGATTTCTCTCCAAAAGAACACTTTTTGCAACATTAGGATAATCAAGCACTGGGGGAGGGGGAGGGGAACATAACGCTCTAATTTATACCTTGCAGTTTGTATGCAGCTCTTAGATGAAAGTTAATAGCTCACTGTTCTATGTTAGGATTTTAACTTATAAACTGCAAGTAACAAAAGGATCTCTCTGACAAAAGCAGTAGCCCACTGACCTATTTACATTATGTGCACTTTGTGATCTGCACGGTACATGTTCTTTGCAGCAGGCACATTAACCCTCTGAGCTACCTTTCCATGAGTCAAAACTTCCACTAGACAAAATTCCGATCTCTCTCTCTCTAGGAAGAACATTAAACACCAGAGTCACCATGACCTTTTTATTGTTGCCGAAAATTGCTGGAGGCCAGGAAGGAGGCAGCAAGCGCTTTTAAAACCTTAAAATACTAGCAAACATAATGCCTCCACCCAAAGTCAGCACTCGGTGCGGTCACACCGGTTGCACTGCCCTAGAGCTGGCCCTTCTCAAGGGTCCTGTGACCTCAGTGACAGAGTCACTGTTGTTCTAGGGTGTGCTGCTTCATAGGCCTGCCCGCAAGGCAGGAGTTGAACTTCAGTATGGATTGTGGTGGACAAGCCTTGAAGGTTAACCCACACTTGCCCTGCTAGGGTCCACCTGCTGGTGCTAAGAAACCAGGGCTTCTAAGGTCTCGCGAAGCCTTCTAAGGTCCAGCATGGGATTGTGCTCTCTCAGGAGAGTGGTCTGGTGGACTGGTTATTAAGGCTGAACCTGTTTCCCCAGTTCCAAATCCAGCAGCTCTGGTCATAGTGCCACACCCTCTCCCCCACTGAACACCATTCTGCCCCACTGAGAAAAACTCACACTGCCTTCAACTACAACCCAATTGTTGCCGGCTATAAACACCTGGATGCGGCTCATAAATGACGCATTAGACGAGAAATATGTGGCCTTACAAAAAAAAGTAACAACATCCTGGAAAAAGCAAACACTCATAGGGAATGCAAAATTTAGCAAACCATGTGAAATGTAAGCAGGAACAACATGGTTACCTTAGCGCTGTTACACTCACTATTCAGAAATCACTGAGTGCTTTTGCCTGAAAAGTTAAGGACATGACTACAGGGCACTATATGGACCCATTTCAATGTCCATTGCTTATATCCATACAAAACTTAAGCAGTATGGTAAAAAGACCACATCCCTGGAAGCAGAGCCGTAGTACACATTTTGTTTTCCAATCCACACATTGCAGTACCTCCAGGATTGGTGCACTAGTTGCAAGCCCTCAGAAAACAAAGACAGGAAAACAAAAATTGAGCTTCACTGGCAAACTCTGTAAAAGTGGTGCTAATGTGTTTGGGTGTGAATAAAATCAATCTGGCCAGTTTGCTACCAGTCTGTCTTACTTTATTTAGTTACTTTTCATATTTTTAACCTTTTATTCCCAATGCTGCACTTTGGAATTAAAATGTCAGAAAAAGACGAAATTTCCAGCAAGTGTTTTTTTTTGGGATCCATTTCACAGTGGAGCAAATAAAAGAAAGGAGAGGAAAGAGAGTCTTGAAGTCACGGTTTTCATTAAGGGAAGAACTGTTAGACAGAAAGAGAGGGAAGAAAGAGTGGGGGGGCAGTTGAAGCGGCAGAGCAGAAGTGGACACTGTATTTTTCTTTTCTGGGCAAGAAGGAAAAGACAGAGTCCTGTTACTTCTCTGCCGCCCGTCTTCGAAAGCCAGGAGCGCCGAGCTTTATTTATAGGCGATGGCAATTTATTGCGTCCTGGGACGCATTTTCAAAATAAAAAAGTAGGGGAACGGAATTCTTGGATTTAAAGAAGTAGGGGCACGCCGTGCCCTGCCGATCCCGCCCACTTTGACCACTGATATAGGTATATAATAGCATAGTGTGCATACATACACAGATCTACACATGTATAAAAGCATATTTTAGTGATATTGGGATGGATATATGTATATATAGTGATATCTTTAATAAAATTGCTTCAACTTTCACAAATGCGAGACCTGTTGCATTTGTAATGTTTATTATTTAGTGTACGCATATATGTGGAAAGATATATGCATATATTGACATATGTATACATATATATGTATGCGCATATATATGTGGAAAGATATATGCATATATATATTGACATATGTATACATATATATCTTTATATATATATATATGCATATAAATGTATGCATGTATATAGGTAAGTGTGTAGGCCTCCTTTTGGTCGAGTTTCTTGGCTGGGAGCAGTCAGGAGCCGCACACCTGATGCAAATGCAGCAGGGAAAACAAAGGCTCACACTTTATTAGCACTTCACACATACTTAAGATATGTAGCTTGTGGACAATGACAAAAGCCAATGAAAAATGTGGGCAGAGAGTGGGCGGAGCTTCAAGTCCATACCTGAATACAACATGCCTCACAGAGCAGCGCATGTACTGCCCAGGCTCGACCTAAAAACAGTATTTGATGCCCAAACGCCTCAGCTAAGAAGCTTATAGGAGCAATTGGCTCTCCACTTGCTTACAATTGACAGTACCGATTATAAACTTTAAAGAGAGGTTTATCTTGCACAGAGGCACCACATAAGAAATGACCCATCACTAATCTCCTCAGCAAGCAACATTACTGGCATCCCACCAAAACCAACTTGAAAAGGAGAAGCCAACAAGAGGAGATCAATTCACTTCCCATCATTCATCTGCACAGGAAGTGACATCACTTCCTGCCTTCTCCTTACTTCAGTCAACTCCCCTGGGCACCCCAGCAAAGCGCGGACTCAGACAAAAGAACTGACTGTTTGTGCCAGAAACCCCTGTGCGTCACCCAGCCCCGCATACCATCAATCCCCACACCAAGATACAGACAAGCCAGACACTCGCATAGCATTGGCGCTAGACATTCACAACCTTGTACACGCCCCACTAACTACTGCACACACCTCTTTAACTACAGAACACACATTCAAACTCATGCTCATTAACGCTCACTCAGCATACTCCATGCACCAGATGTCGCAGATCGCATCATCTATGACAAGCTTGACACCCTCCTCATCACAAAAACATGGCACACACCCACATCATCGCACATCCTAGGTACCATCTCCACACAGGCTACAGCAGCCGTCATGTCGACTCTGCACAAAAGAAGGGAGGAGGCTTCGCTATCATGCGTAAATCATCCTGGTCCTGCACCTTATGCAAGTAACACTCAACGCCAAAGCCTCCTTGGGTGTATAAGATCATAATTGATGAATTCTCGGGTGGTCTCACCACCTCCTCTTTCAGATACACACACACCACCCTCTTGGGTAACTTCACCTTCCAAGAAAACCAAAGCTCAAAAACACAAGACACCCTCACCTACCTCATCGACACAGTCAACACGATACAACATATCGCTCAACCAACACGCTTCACACGCCACAACTATGACCTCGTCTTCTCAACAGCACCAGCAATCCAACGCAAACCACACATGCCCCGGACCAGACCACCTCACCATCTCTATCTCCCTTCTCAGCATCTAACAACAACAGACTGCCTGGTCAGCAGTGTTTTCTACATCCTGGTGCAAGAGACCGCCTTGTGGCAGCAGAGTCCAGCCGCACAGGCACCTGGGGAGGATGTGGCCTAACACCCAGAGCGGACGACTTCGGCGCGGAGGATCGGGTAGGTTCGGCTCTCGGCAATGACTCTAAACATCCTGTGATTCTGGCCAAATCACCTATTCCCCCCCCCCCCTCCCCCGCCGAGCAAAGATGAATGTGTCCTCGTGTAACACAACTGGTGCTCATGTAAAGCGCTCCGATACCCTCGGGTCGAGGTCGCGCTATAGAAAACTGCAAATGTAGCGCCAAGAAGCAGGAGCAGACGGCGCTTGTCCTGCCAGCCTCTTAGACGTGCGCTCTGTCCAGTTTGTAACGTGTCCCAGCAGGAGGTGCTCTGCAGCCCTGACCTCTGCCCTCCATTACCAGGGACCGTCACCAGGTGGTGGAGGGCACTCACTCTATTCTTCAAGGGTGGGCAGTGGCAGGGGTGCCGGACAGTGCTCTCATGCCCACAGCCCCTGTTCTTCCTCTCATCGCTTGGTTAACGCCTGGTCTGCAGTGGTTTCTACATCCTGGTGCAAGAGAGCGCCACGTGGCAGCAGAGTTCAGCCACACAGGCACCTGGGGAGGATGTGGCCTAACACCCAGAGCAGACGACTTTGGAGCGGAGGATCGGGTAGGTTCGAGCCTCGGCAATGACTCCAAATATCCTGTGATACTGGCCAAATCACCTATTCCCCCCCCCCCCCCCTGCCGAGCAAATATGAATGTGTCCTCGTGTAACACAACTGGTGCTCATGTAAAGCGCTCCAATACCCTCGGGTCGAGGTCGCGCTATAGAAAACTGCAAATGTAGCGGCAAGAAGCAGGAGCAGACATCGCTTGTCCTGCCAGCCTCATAGACGTGCGCTCTGTCCAGTTTGTAACGTGTTCCAGCAGGACGCGCTCTGCAGCCCTGACCTCTGCCCTCCATCACCAGGGACCGTCACCAGGGGGGTGGGGGGCACTCACTCTATTCTTCAAGGGTGGGCAGTGGCAGGGGCACCGGACAGTGCTCTCATGCCCACAGCCCCTGTTCTTGCCCTCATCGCTTGGTTAATGCCTGGTCTGCAGTGGTTTCTACATCCTGGTGCAAGAGAGCGCCTCGTGGCAGCAGAATTCAGCCGCACAGGCACCTTGGGAGGATGTTTATTTATTTATTTATTTATGGGTTTGTACCGCGCTGGACTCGACTCCCGAAGGAGTATCTCCGCGCCTTGAGACGGCCATATTACAGCAGAAGAGGAAATCCAAGCAGTGTATCTTAATAGTTCTGAAATAGGAAGGTTTTTAATTGTCTCCTAAAAGGAAGATGATCGTCACATAGCCTCAAAGATGTAGGAAGGCTATTCCATAGGGTTGGACCAGCAACTGATAGGGCTCTGTCTCCCTGTCTTGCTTTTTGTGCTCTGGGTACACATAACAGAGCCTGCTCACTGGATCTCAGAGAGCGCATGGGTACATAGGGGCAGAATTTGTTGGAAAGATATACAGGGCCTCTCCCATGTAGGCATTTATGTATAACACAGCAGATTTTAAACTTCACCCTCTGTTTGATAGATAACCAATGCAGCTTGTTAAGTAAGGGTTTGGAAGGAGTACAAGGGGGCCGATTTAGGACAAGGCGAGCAGCGGTGTTGTGGACTACCTGTAGTCTAGAAGTGACTCCTTCATTTGCTGCCAACAATAGTCCATTACAATAATCCAGCCTACTTAGTACTAAAGCCTGTATCAAAGTTTTTCTAGTTGAATCTGGCAGCAAAGGGAAGACTCTCCGCAGCAAACCAATAATGTGGAAACAAGAGCCCACCACTTGGTTGCCGTGATGTTTTAGGGAAAGCTCCTGGTCCAATCGGACCCCTAGATTTTTCACAACCTGTCTAGGTTCAGGGACTGGGCCAAGGTCTTGAGGCCACCAGTCAGGAGTCCACAGGAGTTTGGCCTCCCCGAACAGCATCACTTCCGTCTTTTCCACATTGCATTGCAGGAAGTTAGATGCCATCCAGTGAGCCACTGCTTTCATCCCCTGGGCAAAGTCATTCCTAACTTTGGCAGTAAGGGTTTTGAAAGGAAAGAGGAGTTGGGTGTCATCTGCGTATGACACTGGGATGAATCCATGGGATTTCATGATGTCTGCTAGGGGGGCCACATAGATGTTAAAAAGAGTAGGGCTCAGACAGGAGCCCTGTGGTACCCCCTTAGAGATCTCCCTCTCCTCTGATCGATATATCCCCAAAGTGACCCTTTGAGTGCGGTCTGTTAGGAAGCTCCTCAACCAAGCTAAAGCCTTGTCTTCCAAGCCGATGTTAACTAGCCGGGTGGTCATGATGTTATGTGACACTGTGTCGAACGCCGCGGACAGATCCAACAGGACCAGGATAACAGAGTAGCCTTTATCCTGGAACATGTGTAGATCGTCCGCGACAGACAACAAGGTGGTCTCAGTGATGTGTCTTGGCCTAAAACCTGACTGGGAGGAGTCTAACCCACCTGTCGTTTCGATATAGTTTGACAGATGTCGGTTTACAAATTTCTCTATTATTTTACCCAAAAGGGGGAGAAGTGAAATGGGTCTTAGATTAGACAATTCCGTCCAGGGGATTGCAGTGTTTTTCCTCAGCGGTCTTACCAAAGCCCTTTTCCAATCTAAGGGGACCTTCCCTGTACTAAGAGAAATGTTAACCAGATTCTGAATTTGCGGTCCTAGAACGTCTGCAAGCATAGGCATAATACGTGCAGGAATGGAGTCTAAGGGGCTGCCACTCTTAATTTGAGTAATCAATGAGACTACCTCTTCTAAGGAAATAGGGGGAAAACTTGTAAGGCACTGAATAGGTTGTACCTGTCGTCTGATCTCATGAGAGATATTGTTTCCTCCTGCAGCGCTTATATTTGAAGCCATTATCCTGTCATAGATCCCATCTATCTTCTTCATAAAAAATAGAGAGATCTCATCACAGAGATCCTGGGACGTAACCTCTGCAGTCTCACAGGCCACTGGCTTGGTAAAAGTTTGTAAAATATTATACAACACTCTAGAGTCTTTCCCAGCCGCTGTTAGTTGCGCTGCAATATGATTTTCCCGGGCCGTTCTAATGGCCTTGTGATATATCTTAAGAGAAGTTCTATGCTGTTCTTTATCATGAGGTCTTTGGGACTGCCTCCATAACTTTTCCAATTTTCTGTTTTTTTGTTTCAAAGATCTTAATTCCTCAGAGAACCAAACTTCTTGCTTTTTCGCCATGCGCGGTTTATATACTTTCTCCGGGATAATGGCATTGATTACTGCTCTGACCGTCTCCTCAAATCTGTCAAGGGCAGTTACTACGTCCCCTGTGGAATTCTCAAACAGGAAGGTTTTATACTTCTCTCTAAAAGCTTCCATGGTGAGTTTATGCCAAGGTCTCCTCTTACTAGCTAAGGCGGTCTGTGTTCGTGGCTTATACCTGGAAGCAGTATAGAATTTTAAAATAAAATTATCTGTCCACTCTACCTGTGTAGGTGTCATGCATTTAATGAAGGATGAGTTCGACAGAACTAAATCCAAAGTGTGACCTGCCTCATGAGTGGGCCCATGGTTAATCTTTTTAAGTCCCAGGGAATCTAAATCTAGTAGGAGAGTTTAAGCCTCTGTACATGTCTCGGACTCACTATGTACGTTAAAATCCCCCACCAATAGGAAGTTCTGGTTTTCTTGTATATATGGCACTAAGGCCTCTATGAGTGCAACAGAGAAGTTCCCACTTGGGCCTGGTGGACGATATACCAAAGCTCCCTTCCTCTGTTCCCTGGGTGTTGAATTAATTTTAAAAATTAGTACTTCCATCTCGGGTGTACATATTTCATCAAGGATAATGATGTTCACTTCTTCCTTATGAACAATCGCCACTCCCCCCTCCTGTTTTATTAGGACGGTCTAGCCTGACTATTTTATACCCCACCGGGATACCCAATGTAACAGCTGGAACCGAGTGTGGCTTAAGCCATGTTTCTGTTAAGAAACAGAGATCGGGTTTCTCAGTAGATATAAGGTCCCATACGTGAGTGGCATGCTTCGCTAATGAGCGAATATTACAGAGCAGATTTTTACTACCCCAGGGGATACTATCCATTTTGTGAATCATCGGGACAGTTTTTTGCATTTTAGAGTGTGAGCCATCTAGTTCGATCAATTGGTTACATTCCTCTCCAAAATGTGTATGACATACCTGACAGGTGAATGGGCCTTCTAACGTTAGTTCCCTGACTACATTACATATCTTCGGGAGATGATTACGCATATCTCTCAGTACCTGAGAGCTGTAGGTTATCCGGTGATCGGACATGGTCTCTGAGGTGTGTAAGCAATTCTTCATAGCCCCCTGGCCCTGGCCCCGTCCGGTCGTGGACGGGCGCAGACGGGCTAGTCTTTGGCTCGTCTTAGGCGCAGAATTAGGCGCCATGCTGCGCGCCCACGCGGCGCGCTAGGGCCGACGAGTGGCTAAATAGCCCTCGAATAAATGGAAGCTAGAGCGCTAACCGCTCGCCTTCCTGTGTGGGCCTGTCACTGTCCCACCCTCCGCACCCGTGATTGGCTGATGGGTCGGACCGGGCGAGTAAGCACTTTTTAAACTTTAGAGCAACGTCTGATCCCTCAGTGCGTGCATGAATGTATTTTAAAACAGCGTGACACTAGATATCTGACAACAGGAGGTCCCTACAACAGATTCACCAAATTACAATTTACAAGGTAAAAAAATTTGTTTTTAAAAACGTTTCCTCTTGTCAAAACAAGATACACATCAGGCAGTTAATTCCTCTGCAAAGCTGCGCCAAGCGGGGTCGGGACTAGCTGCCACCTATGCCCTTACCGCAAAATTCGGAGCCTCCTCGCAGCCTAAATAGCCCTCGAATAAATGGAAGCTAGAGCGCTAACCGCTTGCCTTCCTGTGTGGGCCTGTCACTGTCCCGCCCTCCGCACCCGTGATTGGCTGATGGGTCGGACCGGGCGAGTAAGCACTTTTTAAACTTTAAAGCAACGTCTGATCCCTCAGTGCGTGCGTGAATGTATTTTAAAACAGCGTGACACTAGATATCTGACAACAGATTCACCAAATTACAATTTACAAGGTAAAAAATTTTGTTTTTAAAAATGTTTCCTCTTGTCAAAACAAGATACACATCAGGCAGTTAATTAATTCCTCTGCAAAGCTGGCGCCAAGCGGGGTCGGGACTAGCTGCCACCTATACCCTTATGTGGCCTAACACCCAGAGCGGGCGACTTCGGAGCGGAGGATCGGGTAGGTTCGAGTCTCGGCAATGACTCTAAACATCCTGTGATTCTGGCCAAATCACCTATTCCTCCCCCGCCGAGCAAAGATGAATGTGTCCTTGTGTAACACAACTGGTGCTCATGTAAAGCGCTCATATACCCTCGGGTCGAGGTCGCGCTATAGAAAACTGCAAATGTAGCGGCAAGAAGCAGGAGCAGACAGCGCTTGTCCTGCCAGCCTCATAGACGTGCGCTCTGTCCAGTATGAGAGAGAAGGGGGGGGGGGGCACACAGCTCATGTGCCCCTACAGCTCTCACTCAGTTGTGCGCCCTTAAAATCACAAACGTATCAAGCATTGACAAACCCAACAGGCGGGACTTTCATTGCTTCTCTTTGTGTAGTGCAAGCAGATGCCACTAAATTAAATCAAATCAAATGCAGGTGTCTAAACTTGGCTGGCACACGTTTGCAATAAACATGTTTACATTATAAAACTTTCACTAAGGCGGCTGCTTTACTAGTGGGGTTTTTAAATAGCAAGCCCTTCGGTTGCACGGGACATTGTACGATTATTTGAGAAGGAGACAAGAATAAATCAACACCAAACCCTCAGATCACAAGCGCTCTGATCACAGGGGCCTCTTGACGCGTCACTCACGGGACTTACTACAACAGCCTTAAAACAAGCGCTCGCCATGATGTAGACTTTTGACTTTTTCGCCCGTCCCACTTGGACGGCCTCGCCTGCTTTCCTTCTGAAGTAAAAGGTTTCTTATCTTTATGGGCCATGAGTTTGGCCCCATAAAGATAAGAAACCTTTTACTTCAGAAGGAAAGCAGGCGAGGGCGTCCAAATGGGACAGCTCAAAAAGCCGAAGGAAAACATCACAATAAGCTCTTTTTCCAATGGCTGGCCACCGTTTCGCATAAACGGTTACGCCAGCCAATGGAAAAGAGGGGCGGGTCTTTAAGCCCCTTACAGAATATACCTAAAAACGTTAAATCTCGGCAGTGAGACTGCGCATGTGCGCAGCCCACGCTAGCCGCGACCTAAAAAATCTGGTAGGATTATGGTTGGGTTATGCTTTATACCACCCTTTTATAGCATATCTACTTCCTGTTATTTGTCCTGTCAAGAGGTGGGATTCAAGTCACATGTAAATGACTGGGACGAGGGCGTAGGAATAATTGGGGGTGAAACTAGAGGGGAAAAAATGCATGGGAGGAAAGTTGGGAGATGAGTGGCATCAGAGAACTGAGGATAGAGGCAGGACAGAATGGGTCAAGAGAGGGGCATCTGAATAGAGAACTGAGGATAGAGGCACAACAGGATGGGTCAAGAGAGGAGGAGTGAAGAATGCTGGGAAAAGGATAGGACTGATTAGCGAAAGGAAGGAATGGGCTGAATAAAGTGTTTGGAAGCATAAGCTGATGGGGTGGGAAAATGGGACATAGAGTTGAAAGGGTGACATAGAGTTGAAAAGGGGAGGATGCAGAGTTTGATGGAAAAGCTCCATACCTGACCTGCAGTGTAGGTAGATACCTTAATGTCCTGACAGAATAGCAGTCTACAATCTATAATAGGAAACACATGCAGTCTCACATTTGATGTGGTCATTTGTCTTGGATTTTGGAAAAAGTGAGGCATATCCTGTAACGCTCAGACACCACACAAATTGCTTTTCTCCCCACAATAACACACACTCTCCAGTTAAAACCATCTGCTGTTTGCAACTGCGTCTTTAACACTGGCACCAAGACGCCCTTGGGCATTCAAGCGCTATATAAATTGGTAACTTACTTCCTTACACTCTGAAAGTGCCATCTTTCTTGCATGGTATGCCCCCACTTTTTGCTGAATTGCTGAATGTACTTTGACTGAGTGTGCCCTGGACTCCTGCCAATCAGGTGCCCAGGGCCTATGTTCCTTCCCTAAAAACCTAAAACCCAAATTGGCAAACCCCGGCCACATGTCAGCCCATAGTAAATGGTACCCTAGGTACCCAGGGCCTTGTGACCAGGGAAGGCCTCTAAGGGCTGCAGCACTCATTGTGCCACCCGTAGGAGCCCTGTACCCTAACACACACACACACTGCCCTTGCAGGCTGAGTGTCTGGGTACAGGACAAAACATATACGAGTTCTCGATGCTGTCGTTGAGGTTAACAGCTATCATACTGCGCCTCCGCTAGAAAAAAAAATACCGATTCCTTTGGAGACCTTTCCATTTTGTTCAAGGCTATAACATTGAAGTATCGCTAAATTGGAGGTATAAACCTTATATATATTTTTTAAGAACTCGTATATACTGGTGTTCTTTTATTTGTTTATTTTTTTTGAAACCGTTTATTGCAATCTCAAGAATATACAAGTATGGGCCTACAACCTTCCGGCCGGCCGCTAGAATGACAGGAGCATATGACATACGTTCAAAAACACTTGGCCTTGCAGAGAAGCAGAATCAGGAGGTATCAACGTCGTGGGCCACATCACTCTGACCCCACAATACGGTTTCATTTTATACAAACAACACAAAAAATCACACCCGCAAGGCAACCCGCAATCGAAAGTAACAGCACGTGCTCCCCGAATGGGGGACCCCAGTCATCCACAGGAGTCTAAAGAGGGGAAGGGGAACAGATCGAGGACTGGGGGAACTCTGTGCCCGGGGCTGGGGAAAGGAGTCAACTAAGGGGACGGGGTTGGTGAGGCAGCAGGCAGCAGTGGTGGCGCGCAGATACCCCCGCGGTAGGCGTTCCAGGGGCCCCATACTTTCACCCATGCCCCAGGCTTACCCCTCGCCACATACACCACCTTTTCTCGGAACATGCACCAATCCATGTGTTCTTTCCAGGCCGACACCGCCGGGGGCCTCTGGGATCCCCACAGTTGAGCAATGTCACGCTTGGCAATCATATATCCCAGAGTCACCCATCGCGTCTGCGGAACCGAGTAGTCAGTTGGTTCCCACACATTCAGCAGGCATCTCCTCGCTTCAGGCAGCAGCGCGACATGCGTAACCACTCGCAGGACCTCATGCACACCACGCCAGAATCGCTCCACCTTCGGGCATTCCCACAAAATATGCAAAAAAGTAGCCAAAGCACCACACCCACGCTTACACAACCCATCCTCAGCATAGCCCATACGCAGAAGCCTTGGCCCCGTCATGTAAACCCGGTGGAGTATCTTAAGCTGGACGAAGCGAAGGCGAGCCGGTATGGCCACCTCCTTCGGAGAGGCCACCGCGGAAATCCAGTCCTCGTCGTCCAACTCCAGCCCATCGGCAACCCAAGCCTCACGGAGGCCAGTCAGCAAGCCCGATCGGTCATTAATCAATTTTTTGTAAATAAGGGAGATCGTGCTGTCCGGAACGTGGCCGTCCAGCACCCTATCCTCCAGGGGGGAAGACTCCGGGATGGAGGCGACGTCTGGGAAGACGGAGCCCAGTGCGTGACGGACCTGCAAGTACCGAAAGTATTCACTGCCCTGCAGCTGAAACTCCGTCTGCAGCGTCTCGAATGTTTTGAATCCCCCCCCTCGTCCAGAGATCCCCCACTTTACTGATGCCTATCGTGTCCCACCTCTCGAAGCCCTTCGAGGTCCACAGGGAGCCCAACCTCTCAGACGCGTACAACGGTGATGCCCAGGTCAAACGGTCCTTCCACCCCATAGCTGCGTTAGCCGCGTGCCATACTCGCACCATGACACGCGTAGGCCCCGTTAGGCGGGGGCCGGGCGCGCCAGAGTAGAGCGCTCGATTATAGTCGCCACCAGGCAGGAGCATCTTGTCCATTTCAAATGCCGGGTTTAAGGCGGGCCCGTAAAGGCCGTGGTTAATTGCAGCTAGCTGGGAGGCCCAGTAATACCGTTTAATATCCGGGAGGGCAATCCCCCCGTCGTACCATGGGAGCGTCAACTTCGCCAGGGCAATACGCGGCCTCCCGTCCCAGAACAGGCGGCGCTGTAGACTCTCCACCTCACGGAAGTAGCGCGCTGGGACTAAATCCATAGTGTTCTGGAGAGCGTACAGGAAGCGTGGCAACGACATCATCTTAAACAATGCCGCCCGGCCGAGCGGCGAAAGCGGCAGGCGCCGCCAACGCGCGACGTCCTCCTTCAAGCGCTGGAGGTGGGGAAGCAAATTCCGCTCGTAGCGGGCCTCCGGGTCCAGAGTAATATAAACACCCAGGTACCGAAACCCCTGAGAGGCAATCTGGATCGGACAGCCCCGCGGGAGGACGGGAGCCTCCCCGGAAAGCACATACACACATGATTTAGCCCAGTTGATGACAAGGCCTGAGTTGCGGCCGAATGAGCGCAAAACATCAACCAGGACAATCAGTGATTTACGCGGGGAGGCTAGGTACAAAAGGATATCGTCAGCGTATAGGGACACGCGGTCCTCATACTCGGGGGTCCAACGGAGACCACGGATGGAAGGGTGCCACCGCAGCCACTCCGCCAGGGGTTCCAAGGCCAGCGCAAACAGGAGCGGCGACAAGGGGCAGCCCTGTCGCGTGCCCCGTCCCAGCTCGAATGGGACCGATACTCTTCCATTCACCACCACCTGCGCCAAAGGGCCCGAATACAACAATTTGACCCAGCTGATGAACCCCGGGCCAAATCCAAACTTCGCCAGCATCGCCCAAATGTATGGCCACTCGAGCGTGTCAAACGCCATGGTGGCGTCTAAGGACGCCAATCCGGCCGGCTCCCGCACAAACGGGACACGCGCGAGCACCCCGTGCAAGCGCCGCAGATTGAGGGCCGTGCTGCGATGGGGAATAAAGCCGGACTGGTCTTGGTGGACCAGATCGCCCACCACGCCGACCAGCCGGTTGGCTAGCACCTTGGCGAGGATTTTGGGCTCCGCATTCAAGAGCGAGATGGGCCGATAGGATGTAACCCGGTCCCGGGGTCTCCCTTCCTTGTGGATCACCACGATTGTAGCCAGACGCTGGTCCGGCGGGAGGGAGCCCAGCGAGTGGGCCGCCAGGAACATCGCGCGGAGATGGGGTGCCAGTACATCCGGTCGCAGCTTATACAACTCGATAGGGATGCCGTTCGGGCCCATGGCCTTGCCGGATGCGACCGAGCGTATGGCGAGGGCAATTTCGTCGGAGGTGGGAGCGGCATCTAACGACACCCTGTCCTCCACCGAAAGGGAAGGCAGCGCGATATCCCTAAGCAGGGCATGGGAATCCTCCTCCGAGCAGGGAGAAACCGGGGAATACACATCGCGGAAATAATCCGCGAAACAAGAGACAATGTCTTCTGGCTCGGTGACACGCACACCATCCATCCTCTCAATCAGCGGGACCACACGACTCGCTCTCTCCTTCTTATCCAACCACGCAAGCAGTTTACCAGCCTTATCACCCACATCATACAGTCGCCCCTGTTGCTCTCTACTGAGGCCCCTGGCCGCCTCCGTAACGAGGGCCCTGTAGGCCGCCTGCTTAAGTTGTAGGACATGTAGTGCAGCATCCGTCACCCCACCCTCTAGATCACCCTCCAATTCAGCAATTTCGGCCTCCACCCGGGTCACCTCCTCCTGCTCGCGCCTCCGGGCATGGGAGATAAAGGAGAGGGCCTCCCCTCTAAGAACTGTCTTGAAGGCTTCCCACAGGGAGATAGCCGAAGGGACGGACCCCACATTCTCATCAAAGTACTGCTGCAAGGATTTAATCAAGTCAGCGCGAATGGTGGGGTCGCGCAGGTAACAGGCGTTGATTGGAGCTACCCTGCCCTCCCCCCTCGGGAAGACATCAAAGTGCAACAGGAGCGGGGAGTGATCTGAAATACCCCGCGCCAAATGGCGTACCTCTCCTACCCTCCCCACATAGGCCGCAGGGACAAGGACATAATCAAGCCGAGAGAGGCTACCATGGGCACCCGAGTGGAAAGTGTACTGCAGCTGCGTGGGATGTTTTAAGCGCCAGCAGTCCACCAATCCCAGTGTATCTAGAAAGCCGGACAGCCACGCCTGCGCCCGGGGGAGGTCCCTAGGGGGGTGGCGATCCACGGTCCCAGAAACCACCGCATTGAAGTCCCCCCCAACCACCAGAAGCCCCCCCGGAAGGTCAAGAAGGAGGCGCCCCAGGTCTGCAAAAGTGGTAGACTGTAACCCCGGTGGGACGTACACTGATACAAAGACAACTACTTTGCCCTCCATTCTCCCCACTAAGACAGTGTAGCGTCCCCTCTCATCATGGCGCACCTCATCTATTTCCAACGGGAGCGAGTTCTTCACCATGATGCCCACCCCCCGTGAGCCCGACGTGAAGCCCGAGTGGGCCACCAAACGATAGCCACGCCGATTCATGGCACAAAAGGAATTACCAATAAGGTGTGTCTCCTGCAGAAAGACCACATCTGGCGAAGTTCGTTTCAGATACTGCAGGACCACACCTCGCTTGATCCTATCCCCCAGTCCATTAACGTTCCAAGACAATAAAGTCAGGTCCCTACCCCCCATCACGTACAGAAGCCATCATTCGTCCCCCAGAGAGCACCTTAAAAATACCAATACAATAAAGGGTTTGCCTTGCGGTAAAAACAAACAACACCCCACCCCAACCCACCCATCCCAACAAAACTCCCCCCTCCCTGCACCCCTGCATGAGCCCAAACAGCCCCCCCAAAGTGCAGTGTGCCTGTCGCCCCATAAATGATTAAACTAACTAGTCCCCCAGAGGAGGAGGGAGAGCCCCCAGGAGACTCCGTACTACCTCCACAGGAGGGGAACTTACACGAACAGTCAAAAGTGACGATAATGTTGTCCAGAGCGAGGCCTACTATTAGTCCCTCAGTCCTGATCCGGCGAGCCCTCCCCTCCAACCGCGCCCCCCCCCACCCCCCCGGCCCCGATCCCCGGGCAAAGAGTCCAACCAGTCCCCGGCCGCTTCGGGACGATCAAAAAAGTGCGTGCGGCCATCCACCTCCACCCGCAACTTAGCTGGAAAAAGCATCGCATACTTGAGGTTCAGGTCCCGTAGACGACGTTTAACTCCGAGAAAGCTCAGTCTCTGCTTCTGGACCGCTGGGGTGAAATCAGGATAGAAGTTTACGTCCATATTGTCGAGTCTGACCGGTCCTTGTAGCCGAGAAGTCTGCAGGATAGCGTCTCTGTCCCGAAAGTTGAAAATCCGGGCAATGAGAGGCCTCTGAGGGGCTCCGGCCTTAGGTCTTCCTCCGGGAACCCTGTGGGCACGTTCCACCGCAAAGAATTTACTCAGCCCCCGGGGCTGGAGATGGGTGAGAATCAGGTCCTCCACAAACAGGTCCGCCGCCGCCTCCTCACGTCCCTCCGGCACCCCGACAATGCGGACATTGTTCCTCCGGGCCCGACCCTCGGAATCTTCCAGTCGACGATCCATCAGGGCGCTCGCCTGGCCAAGCCGGCGCACCTCCTTTTGGAGGGCCGCTACGTCCGTTGTGAGGCCCGAGGTGGTGTGGGCCAAAGAATCGACCCGGTCATTGGTCTTGGATAGATCGGCCCTCACCAGGCCAACATCCACGTGGACCGAGTCAATCTTCTGCGCCAGTGTGTCAAAGCGCTGGTCCACCGAGGCCTTCATCTCGGCGATAGCGCCCATGACATCTCGCAGGGTCAGATCCGCGGGCAGAGCAGGAGCATCAGTCGGGCCCTCAGGGGACCTACGCGGCACCTCAGGAGATCCCTTCTGGAGGGTGTAGCGGTCCATGTTGTTGGACTGATGGGCTGCGCCACGGCGGGTCGATTTCACCTTTGCCCGGTCACCATCTTGCTTTGTGGACATGGTTTCAGTCCCCAAATCGTGCCAATCACCTCGGAAAAGGCCGACAAACCAGTTCACGGGCTCCGGGGGGGGGCAACCACAGGTCCGCAGGACGGATCACAGCCTGCGGGCCGGCAGGGCACCCCAACGAGGCCACACCACCGCACACCGCCCCGCAACCCAACCTCGCCTACGCAGCAAGGAGGGTGCAAAAGCGAAAGTGAAAGTGCGGGGTACGCGAGTCGCCCGGCCCTGCCCGCCGCTGTTGATCACTTTGTCTCCGGATCGCCCCACAACTCCAATCCGGGGGGCCGGCGTGGAGAAGGCCGCAAACCTCACTCGGTGCTCCCGCCGGTGTCCGAGGTCCAATTTGGAAGCGGAAAACGGGTGACACCTCAGCTCGGGCTCACCAACACAGTCCCCTCATCTAGGACAGGATATTGTCAGGATTTATGTAGGAGGTCCTCGGGAGCCTCGCACCTACGCGGCCATCTTGGTTGCGCGCTAGGCTCCTCCCTATACTGGTGTTCTTGAACAACAATTCTAGACTCTTGTTTTTCCATTGATTAAACTACCCGTATCCGGGTTATATTGATTATTCCTGATACCTATAGGAAAACCTGACAAAGTTCCCTAGGCACAAGGGAACGAAACGCGTTGGCTGTGTGCCTATCTTTTAATCAAGACTACGAATAAAAGAAGAAAATTATTTCCAAATGTTGGTGTTGGTTTTATAGGACTCGTGATGGAGTGCACCTTCCTATTTTTCTCTATGGACTTCTTGTAAGACAAGTATCTTTAAACAGCAGATACTGGGAGTTGTTGCACTCGAATGCATATATTGTCATTTAATGGAACTTTAAGTGCTTGACCTTAGTCAGCTGTTTTTCTCTTTTGTTGTTATCAAGAAGAAAGAAGACCTGCCCTGCAGCTGCTAAGAAGAGGAAGACACCAACTGCTTTGGTCCTAGCCCTACCGGCCTGTCGACCCTCGAACCTGCTCCTGCTCCAACCCGGCATCTCTTGTGGCCAGCAACCTCACAAACCCCGGAGGACCTGGCTACCTTTTGGCTCTAAGCCCCTGGGACTTCTATGAGTAGAGTCTCTACTCAAAATCTGCTTCTAATCCCTGGCATCAGCCCGGAACCGCGAACCCTTCACACTCTGCACCCGCCAAGCCTGGCCTGTGCCGGAGTGAACAAAGACCACGAGGACGACCCCATGGCGACTGTGACCCCGAGTCCGGCACCCAAGGACTTCCCTCAACGCTCCTGACGACGCCTGCAGCCTCAGAACCAGGTGCCCCCCCAACCGCGATCAACAGAGGGTAAGATTTCCCGACACCAAAAGGCGCCCCGCGGCCCCCTGTGCCCAACTCCAGGATACCTACCTATCCTCCAACTACCCAACTTACCTTTCGAAGTGGTGGTGGCACCTGAAGAATCTTCGTCCCCGAGCTTGCAGTCTTTTTTCTAAACCGGAGCTTTCCCATTGAAATCAATTGAGCGCCCGAAGGCTCAAAAGCACCCTGCACCCAGCCGCCCGAATGACCCTGGCAGTGTAACCTCTACACCTATCTACTTCCCCATTTGCCCTGAGCAAGTGACCAGGAGCCCAGCTCCCACAGCCGCGTGGACTGCTAGTCAGCAGCCACCAACCAAGGCCCCCTGCCTCCCATAGGATAACATTGGGCCTAACTCTCTCTGCACCCGGCTGGCTGCCCTTGTTTTGCTGAGGGTGTAACAACTGTACCTACCTGACCCTGGGAGACCCCTGAGTATATGTCCAGAACCTTAACTCTGCCAGTCGAGTACTTACCTTAAAGCCGATAACTCAATTTTCTCCATAGGGTAGCATTGGCTGGTTTTTCCTGGAATTACTTCTGTGGACTTTTCAAAACTTAAAATATTCACCAAAAATCAGCCGAGTAACGAAAACGAAAATACTCACCTGCTATTAGGTGAGCTCCCAGTGCTGGATCTTGGTACCCAGCACTGACTCTGAAAAATATTCACAACCGTACTTACCAGTAACCCAATTTTCTTCCATAGGAAACCATTGACTGTTTTTCTGTCAAATTTCTTCTGTCGATTTCTGCAAACTTTAAATATTCTTTAACAATCGTATAAATTGTGAAAACGTAATTACTTACTTGTTTTGGCTAAAGGTCCCAGTACTGAGTCTAGGCACCCAGTACTGGATTACAAAAGTAACGAGAACATACTATACCTGCAACTTGAATTTTCTTCCATAGGGAATCATTGACTGTTTTCTATGAAATATTTTCTAAGTGTCAACTTTTAAAATAGCAAAATACTGTCTAAAAATCATAACAGTAACTAAGTCGACTTGGGGGGCGGAGCTTAGCTCGCAGCGAAGATGGCTGCTTGAGCCCGGAGCTCCGGCAAGCGCATTACGATCCTACCATTATCCGGCCCCACACGCCTTGAAACTGCAGCCGAATTGGAGGCCTGGACGCCGCAGGGGCGTGAAGGGGGGCCCGGCGACCCTGGAGGCGGTGTTGGGCCGCGGATCCCTGACCTCGAGTGCACGCACAGGCGGCCTTGCGTCGCTGTGCGTACGGACTGAGGGGCCGCGCAGAGGCGGTCTGTTACGGTTGGCCCACGCTCTTGCTGCCCACGCCCGGGAGAGGCATTATGAGGCGATGCCTGCAGTGCAGCCCTAAATCGGGGGCTCCCCCAGCTCCTGTAATCACGCAGGCCGCGAGTGGCCTAATTGAGCTACCCACGATCGCCAGAGATAGGCGAGACGAGACTACGGGAGTCGTCTTCGCGGATGAAGAACACTATGCACAGTATGGGGGCGAGGCGCGGAGGCATTTGAGAGGCAGGTGACGGCGACTACGTGGCAGGAGACTCCCGGCCGCTAGTCACGTGGCCCTATCGAGGTGAGAACGACTGAAAACCGCGAAGCGGAGACAATTGCTGGAGAGCTGCCTGGGGGATCGTGCCGGCCGGGAGGAGTAGCTGCCCTGAGACCGTCCTGGGTGCTGGGGAGGCAGCCCGCGGCCGCGTGTTGGGCCGCTGCTGAGCAGCTGGGCACGGTTGGTGACGAGGTGCGCGGTGTGTGGAGGCCTGGAGCGCGGCCCGCAGCTGGCACCTCGGCGCAGCGGTCAGAGTGCAGGCCCCGCAGCAGTAAAACGCAATAGCGGGCAGTGAGGTGCGTGGTGTCGGTGAGGATCAGCGTGGCGCCCTACCCCCTCATGCCTCCCACTTTTCTGACATTTTGGCTCTTCGACTGGTGAAGAGGTGGATGGACAGAGCAGAGGCCCGCATGGCGGTACGGTGGGCTCGATCTGGGAAGCTGGGCTCATACGACAGTGGAGGGGACAATTAACGACGCCGAGGCTGCGCCGATTGGAGCCGGTCCCCAGGTGAAGATCACGCCCGTAGTGGGTGCTGGTGGGCTCCTCTACGCGAAGGGGTGCTCTGGTCGGCGCTACTGGTTGCATTTTGGGGCGAGGAGTACGTGGCCGCGCGGCGGTAATACCCACGATGGGTAAGACCGACAAGTCCCAGTCTAAACTGAGGTTTGAACAGCAGCGCCCCAAGACCCAGACCCCGGCGGAAGGGATGGCCGGGGGCGCTTCCGTACCCCCGGAGGAAGAACAGGATATCCGGGGCCTGCTGCTGTCCATGGAGAGAGGTCTGCAAAACGGTATCACCTCCCTGGGTGCCAAGATAGACGCTCTCTCGTACAGGATGGATCGTATGGGAGAGCGCATTGATAAGCACGTCGGATCAACGCCTTGCGGAGGTGGAAGAAGCTCAGTCATCGCTGGATGTAGACCAAAAGAAACTTGGGCGGCTTATGCAGGTACTACAGGACAAAACAGAGGACCTGGAGGCGCGTACTTGTCGGTGCAATTTGCGCATAACAGGCCTGCCGGAGACGACGTCAACGGGCAGAATGAAATGCTTTGTGGAGTTGCTACTGGTAGAGCTGCTTGGCAAAGATGTGTTTTCAGGGATGTTTGTAGTGGAGAGAGCGCACAGATCCCTGGGTCCCAGGCCCCCTCCGGGAGCGCCGCGTCGACCGATTATAGCGAAATTCCTGAACTACCGGGACAGAGACGCGGCCCTGCGAGTAGCTCGGGAGAAGAAGACTTTGGTATACGAGGGGTCGACCATCTCGCTTTACCCGGATTTCACTGCCAGAGTTCAGGAGGCAAGGCGGCAGTTCGCTCCGGCTAAAAAACAGCTCCGGGAGTTGGGCCTGGACTACGCTATGTTGTACCCGGCCAAGTTGCGTGTCAACAGACAAGGGAAATCTCACATCTTCCTTGACCCGAAGGCTCTGCTGAAGGCGTTTAAAGACTGGAATAAGGAGCAGAAGCGGAGCCCAGAGAGGCAGTTGCAGGGAGGTGCAGAGAATGGCGGGATGGACGGACAGGACTGACCCTGGCTGGCAGGCAAGAAAGGGACGCATTTATTGATTCCATAGCTGCTTTGAGCGGGTGGTAGTGTGGTGGAGGGAATGGAGGTGGTAAGATTCAAATGGGAAGAAAGGACTGCCGCTTACTCATAGGCTGTGGGGCTACGGGCCCGCTGAGCGTTCACAGACGGTATTTGGTGAGGGGAGCCCTGGCACAGGGACTAAGTCCCGGCGGGTAGGCTATCCTGTTATGTGCGCTGGGTGGGGCGCGGGGACCTCACGGGCTGTTTGGGATTCAGGGGCATGCGGGGTAGTATGTCATGAAACGGCCAAGGTATGGCGTGGGGGCAGATATTCGCTTGCCGCACCGGGGGGGTCGCCATTGGGTACTAGGTGCTTACCCGCTATAGACTAAGATCTGAGCGACCTCCGCCCGCGAGTGAATTCCGCAACTTGGGGGGGTCGATTTGTTGGGGATAGGGTGGCGGGAGGTGTAGGTAGTCCCTGTAAGGGATGCGGCAGGGCCAAGTTGGGGGGGGTCTGCTGTGGGTGGGGGGAGGGTGGTGGGATCCATTTTTCAAGTTATGAGGTTATACTGTCAGTATACTTTGAATTGCATACGTCAGCGCACTTGCTTCATGCGGCACACAATAGCAGACGATCTACGTTTCAGAGAGAATGGCAATGCCTAATACAATAGATACATGCGGAGCGCTTGGCTCTATTAGAGTGCTGACCTGAAACGTCAGGGGCCTGAATGACCATCGGAAGCTACGCAAAGTCCTTCACTACCTTAAAAGGCACACTATAGATATTGCCTTCCTACAGGAAACGCATCTCCCTAATCATAGCCCCATGCTGCGCACTAGAGGGTTGGTGGGGAATGCGAACGCGGCTGGTTTCACCACTCACGCCAGGGGGGTGCTGACCTGGGTCAACCCTAGGACGGACTACAGATCGCATTTACTAGCTGCGGACGGCGCAGGCAGGTTCGCACTCTCGCGTTTCCAGGGCAGAGGGCTGGACTTACTGTTGGTCAATACCTATGGCTCGAACTATGACTGTCCGGAATTTTACACAGCGCTGGCGGACACGGTGAGGGTATGCGGGGTGCAGCACGTGTTGTGGGGAGGGGATTTTAATGTGGTCCTGAACCCTGAGCTGGACAGATCTGGAGGCCCGGCTAGACCGCAGTCAGCTGCAGCTAAAGTTATAGGACGGGAAATGCTCTGTATGGGTCTGGCTGATGTGTGGAGAACTCTGAACCCTGCACGGGGGGGCTTTACGCACTACTCTTCTTATCACAACTTACACAAATGCATAGATTACTGGTTGGCGTGAACGTCTCTCCTGCCGCAGGTCCGGGCGTGCCAGGTGTTGCCACGACATGGCTGAACCCCCGGAGGTCCTGGAGTTATCCTTTATCATCAAGCACAAAAGTCCCCATAAGTTAATGTCTAGCTTATATCGCATGGCGATGTCGCAGAGATCGCAGGAATACACTAAGGCCAGATTAGCCTGGCAGAGGGACCTTGAAACTGCAATAGACGACGCCATGTGGGCGTAATGTTGTTCAGGGATTCGTCGCATATCTTTGCATGGTAGGCACAGGTTGATTCATTTCAAGTTCATAAATAGTCTATTATACACCGGAGAGACTGTATCGGTATGGCCTCCGGGAGGGGTCTACATGTGAGGGATGCAACCACCCTGTGGCGAACTTTCTTCATTTTGCGTGGTATTGTCCTGGTATACGCAACTTTTGGGAAGCAATCTATAAGCAGATAGCGGGAGTGGCAGAATTAGATCTAACACCAGATCCTGCGGTGGCCCTGCTGGGACACTAGAGTGCTACCCAAGGCGGCGCGACGGCTGGTTGATATGGGTATGCTCATAGCGAAGCGTAGAGTAGCGCTCTGCTGGATGTGGGGCCCCTTACCCACGGTAGCGCAGTGGTCGCGAGGTGTGCTTTACTGTTGCACACAGACGGAGAAGTTCAGTGAGCTTCTCCCACCGCGCAGCAGACCAAAAAACTTTTGGGGGCTATAATATGTCGATTTCCTCGGGAGGAGTGGTGGAGCTGCGGAGACGGCGGTGGGGACAGATGGCATGGAGGCCCCGGGGTGCAGTGCTGCTTGAGTGATCAGAGTGGAGCCCTCCAGGAGCTCGCGGTGCCCTATTTGGGTGCTGGGTGTCGGGGGGGGGCCCTGTTCTGGCGAGAGACTGATGCTGGCAGGGAGGACACACAAATCACTCACTGACGCGCTCTGGTCTGAGTCGAATGATAGGCATCAGCGACATTTCATGGCTGTGTGGTGCGGACTGGCGCTGAATGCAACAATAATCTCTAGGTGGGTAGCTGACCGGACACCTCAAAGGTTGGGAGGGCGGGGTGGGGGTAAAAGTTCTATTTGGGTGTTGTGTTTTTTGTGGTCGAAAAACTGTGCTCCCGCATGGGGGGAAATGTCTAAAGGAAATGGCATTCAGGACTGCAAACCTTGAAGTTATATCGTGCCGCAACGTCTGAACACAGTGATGCCCAGCCTCCGGGATGTGGGATGAACTGAAATGATGTGTTAATGTTTGTAACATGGCAGCCGGCCTCAGGGTTGTAGGCGCACAGCTATGTATGTCATCATGTGTTGTCAGTTCAAAACAAACAAATAAAAAAAAACAAAAAAAACGAAGTCGACTTTTAGCACTTGTTTCTTAAGTACTGGCCCAGGACTGAATCTAGGATCCAGTCCTGGAATCACAAAAGTAATCCTAAAAGTAATCTATTGCAAATAACTTGAAACTTCGATTGAACTCAATGCATTATTGTGTTTAAAATAGTGTTGCCTATTGCAACCACTTGTAACTTTCTACAAAAGCCAATTGCATATTGAAAAAGTATTTATTTAAAGCATCTCATCCTGAGAAAGTATATTTTAATACCTATTGTTTGTTATAAAATAAAACAAGTATATATTTGTTTATATATAAACCATTGGCCTAGAGTTCAGTTATTGAGTGTGTGAGACCGTTTGCTGACTGAGTGTGTGCAACAAATGCTTTACACTGTCCTCTGATACTGCCTTACTGCTCGACCAAGCTACCACTTTGGAGAGTAAGGTTATATCTAACTTTAGCCTCTGCCAAAACTCTGGGGACTGTGGACTCTGTACACCCTGTACCTATTTGGGAACAGTATATACAGAGCCACTTTCTCACATTGGTGGCAGCGGTGGGATACAAACTTGCATTTGTTGGACTACTTGGTTACCATCTGATCACACAACAGAACTCTTAAAAATTGCCTTTAGAATTTGGATTGGTCCTTTCCAAAATACTAAAAGTCTTGCAAGGGCCTTGCTTAAGTCCCATTAGAATTTTAGAAAAATAGTCACTATAGTCAGGGTAGAGGATTAGAACTGACAGGTTAGAATGACTCAAACAAACCCAGCCATTAGTGAAAATAATAACATGGACCTGGTGGAGGAGCTCGGCCTCACACCTTACTTATACTTGTCTTTCAAGGAATTGAGGTCCCTATGCAAACTTAAAAATATACCAATGGGCCTGCATCCAACCAAACTAGGGCTCCAGGAGCTCTTGGCTGAGTATGCTAAGGACCACCCATCTGAAAATGGTGATGGCCAGTCAGATGAGGAAGGGGAAGAGGAGGAGGTGGATAATACCCCCCCCCCCCAACTCTATTCCCTAGGGAGGAGAGGGCCCCCATACCCTTCAATCCAAGAATTAGCATCTGGGGACCTAGAGATCACACAGGTGATTCTTGTACCAGAGAGATCACTGGGGGACCCACCAGTGAAGAGGACAGCCTTGTAAGGCTGGCCAAAAGATTAGAGCTAGAGTCCAGGCTCCTGGCTCTAGAAAAAGAAAGGAGAGAGATGGGTTTAGCACCCATCAATGGTGGCAGCAATAATTAAAACAAGGATATCGAGGAAATGTCTGATCCTAAAATCCCCAAAGGGATTGTCCCTAAATTTGAGGAAGGTGATGACATCACCAAATGGTTCACAGCCTTTGAGAGGGCTTGTGAAATAAGAAGAGTAATGAAACCTCTCTGGGGGGCACTCCGGTGGGAACTGTTCTGTGGTAACTACAGAGACAGGCTTCTGACCCTCTCTGGGCCAGAAGCAGGATCCTATGACCTCATGAGGAAGACTCTGATTGAGGGATTTGGATTCACTACTGAGGAGTATAGAATTAGATTAAGGGGGGCTCACAAAACCCAGACCCAGTCCTGGATTGATTTTGTAGACTTCTCAGTAAAGACACTGGATGGTTGGTTAGCTGGACATGGTGTGCAGGATTTTACTGGATTGTGAAATTTATTCATGAAGGAACATATATTAAGTAACTGCACAAATGAAAAGTTGCATCAGCATTTGGTAGACCTAGGTCTAATTTCTCCCCAAGAATTGGGAAAGAAGGCAGACCACTGGGTCAAGACTAGGGTGACCAGGACAGCCACTGGGGGTGACAAGAAGAAAGTGGTCACAAAGCCTCCCCAGGGGAAAGGTGGTGAGATTCCCCAAGATAAAAAGTCTGAGTGTTCCAAAGGGCCCAAAAAACCTGTTCAGGGGGGTGGGACCCAAACTACTCCATATGTGCCTCAACCCTATAGGGGGAATAACTTTGATCCCTTAAAGGCCTGGTGTAATAACTGTAAGAGGCCAGGACACCTAACTGTAGATAAGTCTTGCCCCCACAACAAAGCCCCTAAGGAACCCAGTACAGCTACTCCTGCGGCAGCAAGCATACAGATGGGATCAGAAGTGTACCCTGAGCAAATCTGGGAACACACTGAAGCAAGTCTAGTCTCACTGGGAGAAGTGGTGTTTGCCACTGTAGCTGTGTGGCCACCCAACTTAAAGAAATATTTTCAGTACCCCTGGGTGAATGAAGCTCTGAGGGATACAGGTGCCAGTGTCACTATGGTGAGAGACACACTGGTTTCCCCTGAGCAATATTTGATTGGGAAGTCTTACCCAGTCACCAATGCTGACAGTGTCACCACTAGTCATCCCATGGCCATGGTGACATTAGGCTGGGGGGGGGGGGAGGGGTGTTTACTGGCCTGAAACAGGTAGTGGTCTCTCCAAAGTTGCCAGCTTCCTGTCTGCTTGGAAATTATCTGGAAACCTCAGCCTGGGCTGAGGTTGAGCTAAAGGCCCATGCAGCCATGCTGGGCATCCCTGAATTGGTGTGTGTGCAAACCAGAGCAAGAGGAAGGGTGAAAAAGTAGGTCTGGAGCCTGAAATAATGGCCCAACCAATCAAGAGAAAATGTAAGAAGACTGGGGAACCAGCTTCTGTACAGCAAAACATTCAGGACCCCTCTCTACAGGGAGAGGATTTGGATACCCCTGAGGGAACTGAGCCCATGGAGTTTGACCCCTATCAGGTTGAACTCTTGGGCCCAGGGGGACCCTCTAGGGAAGAGCTATGCCAGGGTCAGCGAGACAGTCCCACTCTTGAAAGCCTGAGGCAGCAAGCTGTTTCAGAATCAAAGGGAGATGTCAGTGGTACCCACAAAGCTTATTGGGAAGAGGGATTACTGTATGCTGAGGCAAGAAACCCCACTCCTGGAACTACCAGGAGGGTGGTAGTGCCACAGAAGTACAGGGAGTTCCTCCTAACTTTGGCTCATGACATCCCCCTAGCTGGACATCTGGGGCAATCCAAAACTTGGGAAAGGCTAGTTAGTCACTTTTACTGGCCCCAGATGCACCAAAAGGTGAATGAGTTTGTCAGCTCCTGTGTTACCTGTCAAGCAAGTGGCAAGACAGGTGGCCATCCAAAGCCCCCCCCTCATCCCACTACCAGTGTTGGGGGTGCCCTTTGAAAGGGTAGGAGTGGACATTGTGGGTCCACTTGAACCTCCCACAGCCTCAGGGAACAAGTTTATTCTCCTAGTAGTGGATCATGCTACTAGATACCCTGAAGCAATTCTACTTAGGACTACTACAGCACCTGCAGTAGCCAAGGCCCTCCTGGGTGTCTTCACCAGGGTAGGGTTTCCTAAGGAGATGGGATGCCCTGTTACCATGCCTGCTTTTCGCTTACAGAGAAGTACCACAGAAGGGAGTAGGTTTCTCGCCCTTTGAACTTCTGTTTGGTCATCCTGTGAGGGTACCACTTTGTCTTGTAAAAGAGGGCTAGGAGAGGCCTCTTCAAGAGCCCAAACAAGACATAGTGGACTGTGTGCTTGGCCTAAGGTCCAGAATGGCTGAGTACATGGAAAAAGCATCCAAGAACCTTGAGGCCAGCCAGGAGCTCCAGAAGCACTCGTATGACCAAATAAGCTGCACTGGTTGAATTTCAACCTGGGCAACAGGTGTGGGTTTTGGAGCCAGTGGCACCAAGGGCCCTCCAAGATAAATGGAGTGGCCCTTACCCTATCCTAGAAAAAAAGAGTGAGGTCACCTATTTGGTTGACCTGGGCACTAGCAGGACACCCAAAAGGGTTATCAATGTGAACCGCCTTAAGCTTTACAATGACAGGGCTGACATCACCATGCTGATGGTGACTGATGAGAAACAGGAAGCAGAGAGTGAACCTCTCCCTGACCTCCTCTCCTACAGCCCACAAGATGGGTCAGTAGATGGTGTGGTCTTTTCAGACACCCCCTCTGCCCAACAGCAGACTGACTGCAAGCATGTCTTGCAACAGTATGCTAGCCTCTTTTCCCTGACCCCTGGTCTGACAAACTGGTGTACCCATGATGTGGACACTGGTGACAGTGCACCTGTCAAGAACAAAATCTATCGCCAGTCAGACCAAGTCAAGGAAAGCATCAAAGCTGAGGTCAGCAAGATGCTGGAGTTAGGGGTCATTGAACCGTCTGAGAGCCCCTGGGCTAGCTCAGTGGTTCTGGTCCCCAAACCTCATCAACAAGGTGAAAAAAGAGAGATGAGGTTCTGTGTGGACTATAGAGGGCTCAACTCTGACACCAAGTCAGATGCTCACCCTATTCCAAGAGCAGATGATCTGATAGATAAATAAGGGGCAGCCCAATTCCTCAGTACCATTGACTTAACTGCAGGGTGCTGGCAGATTGGCATGGCCCCAGGAGCAAAAGAAAAGACAGCATTCTCCACCTCTGATTGCCAATTGCAACCATCTGTAACATTCTACAAAAGCCAATTGCATATTGAAAAAGTATTTATTTAAAGCATCTCATTCTGAGAAAGTATATTGTAATACCTATTGTTGGTTCTAAAATAAAACAAGCATATCTTTTTTTTATATATAAACCGTTGGCCTAGAGTTGATATTGAGTGTGTGAGACCATTTGCTGACTGAGTGTGTGCAACGGATGCTTTACACTGTCCTCTGATACTGCCTTACTGCTCGACCAAGCTACCACTTTAGAGAGTAAGGTTATATCAAACTTTAGCCTCTGCCAAACCTCTGGGGACTGTGGACTCTGTACACCCTGTACCTATTTGGGAACAGTATATACAGATCCACTTTCTCACACACTCCTACCAGGAAATGCCTTGAGATGGTTCCGTTTGCAGAGTTGTGCCAAATACATTCTTCATTCATTCGTCTCATTAAAATCAAATCTGCTTTCACTACCAGGAATTGTATGTAAAACTATTGGTTTCCTGGTAGGGGGATCTGAATTCTGAAAAATCACTTAAAAGCTTGAAAAGGTTTGCGGCATGGTACTAATCTACAAGCGCCGAAACAAAAATTCTGCTAAAATTAAAAATATATCAGAATTTAGTTTCAGTAGTAGATTAGAACCATCTTGTGAACACAGGAGACCTTAAAGATATATTTAGAAACACCCTGACTTAGAAATCCCACCTTTATCAACATTAGGTAAAGCTAAGTACGTACACATTTGAGCAAGCTTTGATCATTACTAACCTTAATTGATAAAACATCCTGCACAGCATCACCTTATGGTGCAACATCAGATCAACACAATAAGCGTAAACAGTATAGTAATGGTATTTAGGCATACGGTTACCTCAGTCGGCATTATAACCAGTGCAGACTAGATTGTGTGTCCTTGCGAGGAAGTCTAAATAAAGCTTCCAAGAATTTGTTTTCGGAGCTACATAGCATTAGCCCATTACTGTTCCACCCCCCCCCCTTATTTCTGCGCCAGAGGAGGATGTCCTTAGTACTCTGGGCCTTCTACACAAACATATTTGGTGAAATAGCCCTACTGCGCAGTTTTAGCCCAAATGTTACTGGCCCTGTTCTTTGTGAGACAATTGTATTATTCTTGTGGATCTGACTGTCCTTCTTTCTGTAGACCTGGCCTGACCCCCCAAATAGTAAAAATGCAAAACATTTTCCAGAGCTACATTATTGAAGGTGAGTTTGCCACAAAAGTTCTGATAGATGTTAAAAAACATGCATTTTATATTAGCCAGATTAATAACTAGTCCTTGATTATAACCATAATTTTGGAAGCTGTTGAGTAGTTTTTGTACTCCAGTCGAACACGAGATATAAGCAAGTTATCTTCACAAACAATAAGGTGAAAATCCTGTGTACCTCACCCCCCAAATAAGTGAGCGTTATTTATACAGTTACTAAGCCCCCCACCACCAGGCTATACTCCTCCTCCCTCCACTAATCTCAATTCCTCCTTGTGCCTTACTAGCACTCGTGCATGGGAATAATTAATGATTATTAAATTCACTGACTGCCATCCCCATCCAAATTCTCAAACCCTTCTGTGCCCAAGCAGCACTTTTTTGTGTGCATATGCATACTACATTATGTATCTGCCCTATGTAACAGTGTATAGTATTCTAGTGCAACCAGTTCATTTGTGCCAAAGAGAATTTGGCCTGTAAAAATACTGCACACTATTCTAGAGAGCATCTACTAATTTGTACACTTGTGGGAAAGAGGGTACCACATAACAAGAGACCCTCATTGCAAGATGGGTAAAGACAAGCGTGGTTATACAAGCTATTTAGATATCTGTATTTGTGAAACAAGTTCATTTAAATGAGGCAGTAGTATATCTGCTTCCAGGCAAGCAAAAGAAGTAATTTGAATTCTGTTGTATAATATTGACCGTTAAACCATGGAAGGATGCTGTTCCTCAACTGGATTGGGGGAACCTGTGTGATCAGAAGTGATCTCCCTCACACACCCTAATGGGTGTTATGCTTCATCATTGGGCTGCTCCTCGTTGGAACACCTTATTAAACCGCTTTTGGTACCCGATAGACATTTTTAAATCACTTACCACACCACCCTACACCCACTATATCCTCACTTACACTTGTGATTACGGCTACCAAATCGGAAGATCTCCGATAAAGAGCCCCCTCGAGGGGCCCATTTGGCATTGCAGCGCCAGCTCAACGAGGAGCGTGACACGCATCTGGGTGTAGGAGTACATTCACTTCTGATCACACTAATCCTCCAATCTAGTTGATCAGCCCCTCTCCTGGTCCGGACCAACAGCGTCTCATTTTTCTTTCTCACTTTTTCTGGAGGAACTGCAATCCTTCTTTGGTTTAACTGTGATATTTAAGGAGAGTGGGCGCTGGACCTAATAATCAGCTCCTAGTCCCTTTCTTGGTTTACTGTATAATGTTGACCTTCATGGACAAGGAGCATCAGCCGATAAATTGCTCAGAGATGATATCCTTATTATCCGCTAGTATTTTATCTCCGTAGAATTTGTTGAGGTTGACGCAGAGTCCCAGTAGTAACACCCTATTTGACTGTCTGAGATAGGAAAGTGGTTGTTAAAGGCACACCGGTCACAAAAGTAGCACCCTGGAGGATGGAATGTATAATAGAGCACAGATAGAACTCTAATTGGCTTGCAGAGAATATAACAAAACTACTGGAATGTAGAATATGGGGAAATGCCCATTAAAGTGTCTATATTGCCGAAAGAAGCCAACCGCCTCCCTGAATGCTCTTCTTTGGATTGTATCAGTTCGGGAAGCAAAGTGCCCTGACCGATTTCATTAAAGTTGACATGTAGTGTGCAAGACTCTTGTAAAATGCAATCAAAATATGTATCAGTTTTATGAGTAAGCACAGCGGTAATTATCTTCCTAAAACAGTCAAGGGTTACTTATGAAGCACCATGAGACCTTCAGTATCCCAGCATAGACCTGTGACAGTAGTTACACCAGGAAAGTAAAAACTATATGTGCTTCACCGGATTCTATCAACGGTAATCCTATCTACTAGCTAACTACTAGACCCACTATCTTAGAACAAAATGCCAGTTCTGCATTATCGCAGTTACTAGCCCCAATATAACTGGAAAGACGGAATCTAACCAACATTGAAGATACTTGAAAGAGGCACATCAGAAATGTCATCGAGGTGGCTGGCTGGCCTTCAGTGTGAGTATTATCAGGACGTTCAGTGGGCCTTTGCATTCCTAGCATAACTTGCACTATATCCTCAACTTGTGTACTGAAAAGAATTTAATTGAACCCTTGAACACCACTTTTATTTTTAAGAACTGAAAGTTCTATTGGAAAATGAGCTAATGTACAAAGCACCCCACTTTTTTCGTTTACAAAATCAAGGTGATTAAGACTTGCACTCCTTTAAAATGGGCCCTTTAGTAAGCCCTAGTTAAGCCCCTGGTTACTTCAGATTAGCAGAGCTTGACACAATCTAGTAGGTTTAGCATTTACCTAATAAAGTAAATCCACTTATGGCCCACGTGACATTAATAAACCTACGGATTCCGCCCACAGAACTACAACACTTACTGACTCACGTAGGCGTAATGCTGCTGTATTAACACATAGAACATGATATGTATTGGTAAAGCCCACATTCATGGAGTGGGGTATCTTGGCTTTACATAGCGCTGGGCAACAATAAACATGTGTTATTTGTTTCCGATCTCGGAAGGATGAAAGGCTGAGCTGGCAGATTTCCAGTCTGTGCTCAAGAACTTAGGCACAGTTTCCTGCAGTGGGTGCATTGTCCACTAAATCATCAGACTGGAACAGGTTACGTAATGTAATCAGTAATTCTTTCCAATTGAACGCCCGTGAATTCCCTTTCTGAAATTTATGTTAATAAACTGGATATGTTTGTTTCCTATGAATAACAGGTTCCACTTACAAACTTTTTTCATCCACCTCTCAACAGTTCATGTTCTTATGTAATGTTACTTTGTCTATTAACGTTTTTTCTAAAGAAATACAGGCATAAACAATAAATAAACGCTTTATGTGCAACTTTTTGGTAAGTATCGTACTTACTGTGCTCCTTTTAGTGACCTGCCTTCTCCCCTAAAACAGGATGATATTGAAAATGCAGTAACGAATAAACTATGTAAATTCTTCTGTAAGGAATGATGGACAGTATATTAGACTTTTATTATTGTCGGGCAAAGGATAACGGACTGAAAGTATCAATTACACCAGGTCATTGCATTATGTGCCACCTCTCTGCCCAGCAGTATTGATACGTTTTTTTGCAGGATATAGGTTGTCCATATTACGTCCAAAGAAGAAATGCTGACCAGGCAGCTCATTTATCTTTGGCCCTGGCTATTTTTGGGCCTTTCTCTTGGGATAATCTGTTTCTAATACATCTCCTTTTATTCGTTTGGACACAACATTTCGATGGCCGAGTTTGAATATGTGGACACAGCACCCCTGAGCCATCCCAGCAATACTCTTGCAACTCTGGCAGCAAGATTTCAGACTCGAGGAAGCCTGCACTTCAAAGAGGCACAACACCCAGTTCACGGGACTTGACCTCAACAATTCTTCAGTCATACCATCTAAGCCCCTCTTTCCAGCAATCATGTTCCTGTGGATTCTGCTATGCCACGTTCTGGAACCTCTCGTACCCCATCAAGCACAAACACCAGACCAGGATGAGCCCACCTGTGTACTTTTCACTGGAGTAACATAAGACTGGTGTAAAAACTTAAAGTGAATCAACTTATGCTCATACATTACTGACACTCTTATTCTGTAATCAGGTATTGGTTCATGGAGCATCTGTTATGTCCAATCCCAGTTCTCTCTCTCATGCCTGATGAGCTCTCCAGTGTAGAGAGAGTCTGGCACTCTCTAGCGTGTGTACATAATTGGGACTATGTTCCTTGGTGCTCAGCTGTCATGACATTTCTAACCAAGGGCGATTTATTATGAATTTTGGGAAAGACAGGGAACTTTATCTACACTGAAGCTATGATTCGCTTTGGTTATGCAAGCTTAACATGTTTAACGTATGTTTAAAAAAAAAAAAGAAATGTAATAAAAAACACAGTTAAGGAACAGTTGTAGTTACGAATTAAAACTGAAAATCCATTGAAATTCGCAAGTTGTGGGTAGTACTGCAAAACGTATCTCGCACATCACACGCCTCTGCAGTGAAATTTTAACTCCCGGTGCAATTCTAATCTCCGTGTCCAGATTGTTGTTAAATCTTTTATTTGGTAAATATGACAGAATGGCTCAAAATGCAGTTTAAGATGTAGGCTGACCTAAAATTCCTGGAGATCTAGAAGATCCATGCTAATCTTAAACATGTCCAGTCAGCTGGCTAGTTAGGTGAGATAATGCAGAATTATTCTTTTATTCAAACAGGCATTCAAGGCATATCACCACTATTCTGTTGAATTTGAAATTGACATTTTGTTACTAAGCTCACATCTGTCAAATTACTACCACAGCAACCTGATTTATTATATTTTTATAAAGCCCAATTTGCCACAGAATTTGGCCTCAAGTTGTCCTTAGGTAGTGGAGTTGCTAGACACAAAATTATTTAAATTAGTCTGCTTGTAGCTAGAGTCACTCTTGCGGATAAAGTCTAGATTACAAAACGTCTTTTGTAAATGGACCACATCATTAGGATGCCAAAATATTCTTTGTTGTGACTGCTAGTTAGATTAAGAGGCTTTGTGATTCCCTCAGGGCTTCGCTTCCAAGTAGTCATAAACTTTTCTCACACTTGATATTGATAATAAATAACATCTTACACTCGGGGCAATAATATGAAGGAAACCAGATATGTGTACTTGTAACAGGCATTTATTGATGGAGGCAAATGCTATAAAATCATTCAAGTATATAAACAAGTGATGGATGGAGTGCTTGAATTAATCTTCACTGATAATCACTCGGGACCGCATCCCAGTTCGTTATTTTACACACCATTCCATTTCAGTTTGTACCCAGACATTTGCAAATCAGTCTTGACCCTGCTCCAATTGTAATAGTTCAGCCGAACTACTAGGCCTAGTCCTAGCAGAACACAAGCAACCTAAGACCGGTTTTGTCCTGATTGGGGCATTTCAGTTAGGTGTAGCTTGGTTCCAATGGCACTGTGTGCACAGGACCCCACGTCTAAGCATACATGTCCCACTTAGGACGGCATACTAACGTATACAAAAAGTGATGGATGATATCCTTGAATTAATCTGAGACATTGGTAATTACTCGGGCTGAATCCCAGTCATCATTATTTTTCAAACCATGCCACCTCAGTTTGGACACAGCTATATGCAAATCAGTCTTGACACTGCTCCAATTTGATGAGTCCAGCCTGAGCTGCCAGGGCAGTCCCTCCCTGAACTGAAAAACAAGCATCTCAAGACAAGTGTCACCCTAATTTGGGCTCTTCAATCGGGTGTGGCTTGGTTCCAGTCGCATAGTGATCACGGGACCCACATCTGGGCATACCTATGGCTCTTAGTGCGTCGCAATAAAGTATACAAAAATTGATAGATATAGTGCTCAAATTAATCGCAGACACTGATAATTACTCAGGGCTGCATCCCAATTCATTATTATTTTGCACAACATGCCACCTTAGTTTTGACCCAGACATATGCAAATCAGTCTTGACCCTGTTCCAGTAGGAACATTCCAGCCCAATTAGCCAGGCCAGGTCCTCCATGAACCATAACACAAGCAACCCAAGACCGGTATGACCCTGATTGCAGCTCTTAAATTGGGTATGCTTGGGTCCAGCTAATAGGTCGAACCTTTTATCTTCAGTGCTGTGTAGCGTGGCTAAAACATAAAAATAAAAAAACCTTTGAGGCTGTTGCCCACGTTGTTTTGTAAGCATGAACACCACGCAGTACGTGGGCGCTTTTTCTTTTTACTTACTGATCCAAGTTGAATTGGTAAATAAAAAAAATAAAAAATGCGCAAAAACTTCCTTTTTTGTTTGTTTTGGGTGGGCAGGAGGGGCTGAAGCAGCACTTGAGAGGGTGGTGGAACAGCAAAACAACACGAGAAGGGTGGTGGCGAATGGTGAAGTAACAGAAGAGAGGGCATAGAAACAACATGGGAGGGGTGATGCAAAAAACAGGCGGTTTGGGGAAAAGCAGCATGGAGGGGACATGGGAGGGGAAGTAATGGTGAGCAAATGGACAAGCAGAAGAGGGAGGAAGGCGAGGAGAAGCAGTCAAACAATACAGTGCAGGGGGAGACATACACAAGTGAGACAGCTCGCAACACGCACCAGAATGGAGTGTTTTACAGAAAAGAAGTAGTGCTTGAAAAGCGAGCAGTGGAGGCAGCGACCCTTGACCCTGTGTTCAGGCAGGTCGCTCCCCACGCCGCACAGCTAGCTCCACCTGTCTGTGCCATGCCTCTCCACCGCTGCTGCCGCTAGTTCTAGCCTCCTGTGGCCGCTCTCGTTTTTGCTCTGTTGCCACTGTAATTTCACTCGTTTTCTGCTTTTGATTTCCCTTGTTTGTACTGTAATTTCACTCGTTTTTTTGCTTTGTTTCCCCTTGTTTGTACTGTAATTTCACTCGTTTTTTCGCTTTTTCCCCTTGTTTGCACTGTAATCTCTCTCGTTTTTTACTTTGTTTCCCCTTGTTTGCACTGTATTTTCACTTGTTTTTTGCTTCCCGCCACACTGTTTTTCCGCCGTTGCATCCCCTGCGGCCCCGCCCCCATCGCTCGCCCATTCGCCAGCCCACCCGCCTCCCAGCTGCCCCTCCCTCCCACCTCCCCTTCTTAATGGTAGCCGCTGTTCGGCTGCGCAGCAGCCGCATGCTGCTGGCGTGCCAAAGGCGCACCTAAGGCAAGCCTGTCTGCGCCTGGACAGCGCCCAGCGCTAGACCCCCTGGCCCCCGCGTTCACCACGGCACCAGATGCCGCTACCACGCTAAGATCCTCCATGCACTCAACACCGGCCGATCTACCACCTGCTTCCAGGCCACCCCTAAGCGTACCCACGGACGCTTCTCCTGCTGTAACTGCAGCTTCACCAGCCAGCGTACACCAGCACGTCCTGCCCCCCTCCACCAAGGCAGGCCACAACAATCTCAGATGTATACTGCTCAACACCCGCTTGGTCCGCAGACACGCTGCCGAACTCTGGGACCTGCTCGGCTCATCCTCCACGGACGTTGCTTTCCTGACGGAGACCTGGATGAACTCCTCATCGGCACCTGACGTTGCCATAGCCATCCCGGATGGCTACAAGATCAGCCACAGGGACCGCACCAACGGTGCAGGAGGAGGAATCTCCATCGTCCACAGGAATACCTTCAGAATTATGACCAGCACCGAAGACACCCTCAGCACTGCCGAACACTTGCACTTCCAGATCCACATCGATCCCAACACCACCCTCAGAGGAACCCTCGTGTACAGACCCCCCCGGGCACAGTTCAGCGACACCATCACAGACGTCCTCAGCTCGCACGCCTTGGCCTCCACAGACTATATCCTCGGAGACCTGAACTTCCACCTCGAGAACGCCAACGACAGCAACTCCACTACCCTGCTCGACAGCCTCGCCAACCTCGGACTCCATCAGCTTGTCACGACTCCTACCCACTCCGCCAGACACACGCTCGACCCCATCTTCTACGCCAGCAGCCACGTCACCTTCAGCCACACCACCGAACTCCACTGGACCGACCACCGCTGCATCCACTTCTCCTTCGAGAAAAACACCGCACACAACCATCCGCAACAAATACCCCACCGCAACTGGAACAGAATCACCGCAGACCAGTTAATCACCACCCTCACCCGAGACCCACCAACCGACCACACCGACACAGCCGCCCGCAACCTCAGGCAAGGGATCGACGACTGCGCCAACACTCTCACCCCAATCAAGAAACCCTCAAACAGACGCACCGACAGAAGTGCCATCTGGTTCACCGCCGACCTCCAGACATCCAAGCAGACCTGCCGAAGACTCGAGAAGAAATGGTGCCTCGAGCAAATACCAGACAACCACGCAGCCCTCAAGACCGCCAGCCGCAGGCACCACCAACTCATTCGAACCGCCAAAAGGACCTCCTTCAAGGAACGCATCGATAACAATGCGCACAACAGCAAAGAGATCTTCGACATCGTGAAGGAACTCACCAACCCTAGCTCCAACAACATCCCGCCGCCACAAGACCTCTGCGACTCTCTAGCCACCTTCATCCACCGCAAAATCATAGACATTCACCATAGCTTCAACAATCAGAACCTTCCGACAGCCGCCGACACCGCAGATCCACTGCCCCCCAGTCACACCAGCCTCCTGACCTCCTGGAACCACGTCAACGGCAAAGACACCCTCAAAACTATGAACATCATCCACTCCGGCTCTCCGTTAGACCCCTGTCCGCACCACATCTTCAACAAAGCGAGCTCCATCCACGTCCCCCCACCTCCGAAAGATCCTCAACAGCTCCTTCGAAACCGCCACCATCCTGGAAAGCTGGAAACATGCAGAAATCAACACCCTACTAAAGAAACCCAAGGCAGACCCTAAGGACCTCAAGATCTTCCAGCCCATTTCCCTGTTAACATTCCCAGCAAAAGTCATCGAGAAGATCATCAACAGACAACTGACTCGATTCTTTGAAGAGTACAACACCTTGGACTCATCCCAGTCCGGTTTCCACAGCACCGAAACCGCCCTCATCGCCGACGACATCAGGACCCTGCTGGACTACGGTGAAACCGCACCTCCTTCCTCACTGACAGAACCCAGAGAGTCCGCCTCCCTCCATTCCGATCCGAAGTCACTAAGATCACCTGCGGCGTACCCCAGGGATCATCCCTCAGCCCGACCCTCTTCAACGTCTACATGACACCACTCACCAACATCGTCCGATCGCACGACCTCAACATCATCTCATACACCGATGACACCCAGCTGAACCTTTCCTTCACCAAAGAACCCACCGCCGCCAAATCCAACTTCCACGAAGGAATGAAGAACGGTCACCGGAAACTGAACTCGGACAAGACGGAGGTCCTCATCTTTGGCTCCACCCCTTCCACCTGGGAGGACTTCTGGTGGCCGGCCTCCCTGGGAGCTGCACCAACACCCACCGACCACGCACGCAACCTGGGGTTCATCTTGGACTCATCACCATCAATGACCCAGCAAGTCATCGCTGTCTCCTCCTCCTGCTTAAACGCCCTCCGCATGCTTTGTAAGATCTTCAGATGGATCCCCACCGGAACCAGAAGGACTGTCACCCTGGCCCTCGTCACCAGCCGGCTGGACTACGGCAACGCCCTCTACGCAGGAACCACGGCCAAACTTCAGAAGAGACTACAACGCATAAAGAACGCCTCCGCATGCCACAGCCACAACACTGCCCACCTGAGGGACCTGCACTGGCTCCCCATCAACAAGAGGATTACCTTCAAGCTCCTCACCCACGCTCACAAAGCACTCCACGACTCCGGACCAGCATACCTCAACAAACGACTCACCTTCTACACTCCCAACCGCCAGCTCTGCTCCGCGGACCACGCCCTCACCACCGTTCCACGAATCCACCGAACGACCACCAGCGGCACATCGCCGCCAAGACATGGAACACCCTCCCCATCCACCTGCGACAGACCCAGGACCTGCTGACCTTCAGGAAACTTCTCAAGACCTGGATGTTTGAGCAGCGTCCCCCCCCACCCCCTTCCCCTCCGCCCAGCGACTTGTGACCCTCACGGGTGAGTAGTGCACTTTACAAATGTATGATTGATTGATGCCTGCCAGCTAATTGTAAAGAGGCAAGGCTCCATGGGAGGAAGAAACACAACATTTACAAGCTGGAGCACGAATAAGAACCAAGCAAATGAGTGACAAGGAAAGCCAACTAATGGTCAGCAATGGAGGGCTACCAGCCCCTATTCGTTCTTAGTAAACCACAGTATGCTTAGCAACAGACAGCGAATGTGTTGTCTAGAAGGCTTGATCTCCAAAGCTTGAGAGTGTCTTTCAATAGAATCTGTCCACTGCGACCATTGCTCAAGAGATATACTGTGAAGTGAGGGTAGGCTTTTAAGTTTTCTAAGCTTCATATGTAAAAGCTATGCATTCACTGTAAGAAGGTCAGATATAACAATATAAGCAGTTACACTAATAGCCATTTAGATACAACTTACAAATACGTTTTTTTCTCCTCAGAGGAAACTTTTTTAGCGAGCTTATTATAATGGAAGGTTGAAGAAAAAACAGTAAGGTTCTATACATATGATATGCAGTTTCTCTATATTGGTTCATAACTCGGTAAGCTTCATTACAAAGATTATAACTTGTGACCAACAGGTAACACAAGGACCTTTGCAGTAAAACCAGTATCGGAGCTGTCTACTTAAAATAAAAAATCTAGGACATGCATGTTACACACTGCTTTGCAGAAGACCGTTTAATCTCCTGTTATTTAATCCTCAATCAAATCTGTGAGTACCGGTTGCTCTGGTGTAAATGATCATCACTTGTAATTTTGCTTACTTAAATTATGTGGGTGTGAGAATGGAGCACCTTCAGTTAATTTCAGTGTCACTGCCCGACAGCTTGTCTAGCCTGCTGTCTCCTAGCACTGCAATGGTTGTGGCATTAATTGGCCAGTGTCTCCCAGCGTCTGCCTCACTTGTAAGTGGAGAGACAGCTGCTGGGGCTTCTGTACCTTATTTTTTCTTTTTTTACACATCTTTGCTTGCAATCTAATAGTGTCATGGCTGCAGGTGTCGAACCACCAGATATGGTAAGCTGGTCTGCAGGATTAGCAGAAGTGCTGGTCCTGATAGCTTTGTAAATGATGCAGATGGTTTTGAAGATGGTGCGGGCCAAAAACAGAAGCCAATGGCATTCCATCGGGATGGAGGTGATGTTATTCATATTTCTTCAGGCAGAGGAGATGTAGAAATAATCAAGTTGTGGGAGAATGGATCACTTGTCCCGTCAAATCAGGGTCTTAAGTGTTGGAAAACTTTGTAGAAAACCCTCATATGAGTACACAGGTCGAGGGCAGTGTATCTTGATTCTCCGCCTTTGTGTACTGTCACAGCATCATCATTGGGTTTCTTTCATATATATGCTGTCCTCCGCCTGGGGGTAGACCAACTGATTTGTCAGTAGTGTCCAGATATCAAAAGAAAGAGGGACGTGCAAGTGCGCATAAGTGGTGAACTTAAAATTCCCTACTGCACTCAAACAGTAAATACTTTAATAGAGATATGGGTGAAGTGGGAAATTAAAACAAAAAGTGTGATGCGTATATAGACAAAGTTACTAGTCTATTGCATCAGTGGGTCAGGTCAACATGTTTCAGCCTTCTCACTCATTCTTGAGGCTTTCGTCAGGACCAGGATGTAAAAGGGGCTCGTTCTGCCGCCTAATATAAGTGATCGGGTCGTCACTTTTTATCTTAGTGTTTTTCGTAGATTTGTTGTATCTGTAATTGAAATCAAATGCATATCTATGTCACAATAATTGGTGTACCCTCTGTTACTTGTATGGCGACCATTTGTCCTATATTACAAAATTTTGCTATGACAGTGTTAGTATGCTTTACATTTTTGTCATGTTATAAAATAAACAAATTCAGCAGGGGTGTAGGAGCGCTCGTACTCATTCAAAACAAATATGGGGAGGCAGGTAATTGGACCATAAGAGGAGAGATATATTTCGTGAATATCTAAAAATGCGGTGTATCGGCATAATTATAATGATTAGTTCCGCATTGAAAAGTAACGATATTTGTGAAAAGTCAATGCGCGTGTGTCGTGATTATTCATACAGCGATTGGTGCTGTGAAATAATCGCAATAGGTATTTAAATTACGTCACTATTGGGTCAAGGATATCTCCTACGGTGCTATCTGTATGGCATGGACGCGGGTACCATTTAAATAGCCGAGTAGATATCATTCAGCGTTGTTACCTTTATATATGCCGTGTTGTGGCTCCCTCAGGACATCAAAGATCAGGGAAGGAACCTGTTCCTATGAAATTAGATTTAGTTTAGTAATGGATCGCTTACCGCGTTCGTCGTCGGCCTCGTGGTGACGGGCAATGAGCGCTTACCGGTTCTTCCTATTGCGCAACTTGTGCTGACTCTGATCGCGGTGTTCCGGTAAACGCGGGGCCGCGTATCGCTCGTATTTACATAGTCGGACAGAGGTTAAAGACTGAGAAAGGACTCATTCAGTGCCGTAATGGTTGGCATTGTGGTAACTATAGTGGAAAAGAGACTATGTTCTTATTTACAGGATTTTCTTAACGATTCCTCTAAAATGTTAATAACGTGGAGGTCATAAAGAAGAATATTTTAGACACATCAGAAGCATTGTAGGTTACCAATTAATCATAGCGAAGACAGCCCTATTGTTCCTATCGCTAATTCAGACCGTGTGGTTATGGTGAAAATGTCATTATGCAAATGTTATGCCAGTGTATGCCAAGGGATAAAATCGTTCAACCCTTCGGTATCCGTTCTGAGACGATGGATCCAGCGTTGTTCCTTTTCAAAAAGAACACGTTCAGCATTGTTGGTTTTCATGTATATGGTTTCCAAAACCACCCATTTGAGATCAGGAAAAGGAGCGATCTGATCAGTTCGGGGCGATAATGGCGGAGAACCCTGGTTTGAGCTATACTGAGGAGGAAGTAAATGCCATACTAGCAGAATCGTCACCACTGCAAGATAAAGATCTGGCACAAACCCTGACCCAAACTAATGAATGGGATGAACTTACCGAAATAAAGAAAGACCAAGTCAGAACTGCCATTCATGGCATTATCATGAAAAATATTTACGAGCAAATGCAGCCCCAAAAGGATTGTGGGTACAAAATGCCCCTCGCATTTTTCTCAAAGATATTGCCTTCCGAAAAGACTGGTCCTCAATCTCTTGGAAATGTACCAGAGACTATCTGGTACTTATCATTAAAACAGCAACGAGATTAGTCGAAGCACTGACAATAAAAATACAAGTCATTGAAGCTAAACTCAAAACAACAGTTCAGATCTCAGTCTATAAGAAAAGACTGGAAGAAATCAATCGAGAGATGAATGAGACTAAAGACTATATAACTCAGAATAAGATCCAGAAACTTAGTAAAGATCTGAAACGTTTCTCAGTAGAAAAAATGCATCCATATACAAAGGAAGACTATGTAGCTCCAGACCAAAGTGAAGAAGATTCTCTGGGAGAATCGTCGAGTAACAATTCGGATTGGAGTAGTGATGATGGAAACTACCAAAGACGAGGAAAGTTCAACTACAAACGGAACCAACGTCAACGTGGGAACAGATGGCAGACCCCCAGATACTATGAACAATCACAACCAAATTTCCAACCTTATATGCCAAATTTCAACGGATGGATGAATCCATATTATACAGGCCCTCAAACAATGGGACCCATGCTGAACAAGCCTGCCCCTCCTCCTTTTTTAGGAAGACGCCCAAATTCAAGAAGGGGGAGAAGAAGGGGAGTTACTTGGGACGATCAGGAAAGACAGGTACACACTCGCAGCATGATGAAGGAACAACCCGGACCCAGTTCAATGAGTCATTGGTGATAAATCTCACAGATATAACTCTGACGACGGATCAAGAAACAGTCCTAAATAAAGGATTGAGTTTCGTCCCAACACCATCCTTAGACATTTTCAAAACACGATGTGAATTAGCAGAATTCTGTAGGAAAATCAAACTGAAGGCATTCTTCATGCATAAAGAGGAACAAACCTGAGTATGACACCAATTTGAGACCCAAATCAACATTCTGTCCCCTAACATACATGGTTCCAGTGGAAATACAGGCATTTGAACAGGCAGTAATGAAAGAGGTGGAAAACATCAAACCCACAACTAAAAAACATTATGTGAATATGACCAAACAAGAACAGAGAGCCCTAGAAGACCTACGAAAGAACAATGATCTAGTAATCAAGCCAGCGGACAAAGGAGCGATTGTCCTATTGAGCAAAGAAGGGTACAATCAACAATGTCTGGAACTACTTGCCGACCAAAGATTCTACAAGAAACTCACTATTGATCCAACTGCAAGACTAAAGAGGACCATTTATCTAATGGTAGAAGAGGCAGAAGTGAACAACTGGATTTAAAAAAATGAAGCAGACTTCTTAAGAACCAAAGTGCCCTACTTCTACTCATTACCAAAAACACACAAAAACAGAACACCACCACCCGGACGTCCTATTGTCTCGGGAATAGGGTCTGTGTTAGAACCATTGTCACAATTTGCAGATCATTTTCTCAGACCATTGGTACAAGGAACCCCGACATATCTCAAAGATACACGTGATCTTCTCAACCAACTTGAAGGTCAGATGTACGATGAAAGAACTATGTACCTAGTAGGACTCGATGTAGAGAGTCTCTACACTAGTCTACCACAACAGAAGACCTTAGATACTCTTGAGAACATTCTATTCTCTGAAACATGGAACTACCACACACCTAGACATTTCGTATTGGAATGTTGCAGGATAGCACTCGCAGAGAACTATTTTGAATATGAAGGGATGCTGTTTGGTCAATGCCACGGTACTTCTATGGGTAGTACCTTCGCCCCTAGTGTGGCCGGGCTTTATGTAAGTACCTTTGAGCAACAGTTCATACAGAATCAAAGTAACCCTTTTCACCTACAGATACGCTTATGGCGACGTTATATTGACAATATAATCATGATATGGGAAGACTCACAGGAAACATTGAATGAATTCCTAACATGGATGAACAGCAGAGATGAATGCTTGAAGTTCACATGCACATCAAACAGAGAACAACTTGACTTCCTAGACATAACTATCTACACAGAAAACAATACCCTGCAGACCAAGACATTTTACAAACCTACAGCGCGGAACAGCATACTTTCCTATAACAGCTTTCACCCTCGTTCCTTGAGGGAGAACTTACCCTACAGCCAGTTCCTACGTCTTAGACGTAACTGCAGTACTATTGAGAACTATAAAGATCAAGCCAGAGATCTAGAAAGGAAACTACATTTTGCGAGACTATCCAAACAGAATCATCAAGAAATGTCAAAAGAGAGCACGTAACCAAGCAAGGGAGAGCCTTTTGGAAACAACACCGAAGACAACACCTCCAGACCTATTGACATGCGTTACCACTTACAGTACCTCTACCAACACAGTCAAGAAAATCATAAACCGGAATTGGAGAATCCTAACTTCAAACACCTTACAATGGCCTAAACCGAGATTTGCTAATAAAAGGACACGAAACCTGAGGGACCACTTAGTGCATACGAGACCTGCACCAGTTGTCAATAAAGAGAGCCTAACAGCAATTTGGAACTTGAGTCCCATCATGGGTTATTACCCATGTGGGTCATGCGTAGTATGCAAACTCACTACAGCTACAAAAAAACTGGAATTGCTACCCAACTTTACATGGACCCTACGGCATCATACGAATTGCAATACCACTCATGTGATATATATGATCACGTGTCCATGCAAAAGCAGATACATAGGCATGACATGCCGGAAAATCAAACTCTGCATAGGAGAACACAAAAGCAATGTGAACTGTAAGAGAGCCACAACCAAGATGAGTAAACATTACATAGAGAAAAATCATAGTACAGACGATCTCAAATGGGTGGTTTTGGAAACCATATACATGAAAACCAACAATGCTGAACGTGTTCTTTTTGAAAAGGAACAACGCTGGATCCATCGTCTCAGAACGGATACCGAAGGGTTGAACGATTTTATCCCTTGGCATACACTGGCATGCCATTTGCATAATGACATTTTCACCATAACCACACGGTCTGATTTAGCGATAGGAACAATAGGGCTGTCTTCGCTATGATTAATGGGTAACCTACAATGCTTCTGATGTGTCTAAAATATTCTTCTTTATGACCTCCACGTTATTAACATTTTAGAGGAATCGTTAAGAAAATCCTGTAAATAAGAACATAGTCTCTTTTCCACTATACTTACCACAATGCCAACCACAATGCCAACCATTACGGCACTGAATGAGTCCTTTCTCAGTCTTTAACCTCTGTCCGACTATGTAAATACGAGCGATACGCGGCCCCGCGTCCACTGGGACACCGCGATCAGAGTCAGCACAAGTTGCGCAATAGGAAGAACCGGTAAGCGCTCATTGCCCGTAACCACGAGGCAGACGACGAACGCGGTAAGCGATCCATTACTAAACTAAATCTAATTTCATAGGAACAGGTTCCTTCCTTGATCTTTGATGTCCTGAGGGAGCCACAACACGGCATATATAAAGGTAACAACTCGGCTATGTAAACGGTACCCGCGTCCATGCCAAACAGATAGCTCCGTAGGAGATATCCTTGACCCAATAGTGACGTAATTTAAATACCTATTGCGATTATTTCACAGCACCAATCGCCGTATGAATAATCACGACACACGCGCATTGACTTTTCACAAATATCGTTACTTTTCAATGCGGAACTAATCATTATAATTATGCCGATACACCGCATTTTTAGATATTCACGAAATATATCTCTCCTCTTATGGTCCAATTACCTGCCTCCCCATATTTGTTTTGAATGAGTACGAGCGCTCCTACACCCCTGCTGAATTTGTTTATTTTATAACATGACAAAAATGGAAAGCATACTAACACTGTCATAGCACAATTTTGTAATATAGGACAAATGGTCGCTATACAAGTAACAGAGGGTACACCAATTATTGTGACATAGATATGCATTTGATTTCAATTACAGATACAACAAATCTACGAAAAACACTAAGATAAAAAGTGACGACCCGATCACTTATATTAGGCTGCAGAACGAGCCCCTTTTACATCCTGGTCCTGACGAAAGCCTCAAGAATGAGTGAGAAGGCTGAAACATGTTGACCTGACCCACTGATGCAATAGACTAGTAACTTTGTCTATATACGCATCACATTTTTTGTTTTAATTTCCCACTTCACCCTTATCTCTATAAAGTATTTACTGTTTTCGAGTGCAGTAGGGAATTTTAAGTTCACCACTTATGAGCACTTGCACGTCCCTCTTTCTTTTGATATCTGGACACTACTGACAAATCAGTTGGTCTACCTCCAGGCGGAGGACAGCATATATACGAAAGAAACCCAATGATGATGCTGTGACAGTACACAAAGGCGGAGAATCAAGATACACCGCCCTCGACCTGTGTACTCATATGAGGGTTTTCTACAAAGTTTTCCAACACTTAAGACCCTGATTTGACAGGACAAGTGATCCATTCTCCCACAACTTGATTATTTGTACTAACCATTGGAAGCCGGATGGATCACTGCTTCTCATTCCTTCCCTGTTGATTTTTACAGAGGATGAGATGTGCCTTTAGCATGTAGGATTCCCTAAAGGGGTGCCAGTGTAGTGTCTGGGAGGCCATGGAGCAGTGTGTTAGCACCATCCAGATGTACGAGGGCTTAAACAACAGCGAAGTTGCTGTTTGTAAGAAACAGTTTCACTTTCTTTAGAAGTGAGTACTTCTACCAGGCCATCTTTGTGTTTTTTGGCAGTGTGTTCCTTGAGGGTGTAGTGGGTGGCCAGGGTGAATCCAATTGACTTGGCAGTTGTGTAAGTTAAGGTTTGAAGTCGTTGAGGTTCCTGTCACTGAGCCATGTTCGTATTGTTTCTTGTTCTTAGCATGTAACATGAATTCAGTTTGAGATTTCCATTTGTTACTGTATTGTTAATAGTTGCTGTTATCTTTATTTGTGTAGTTGGTGCATCAGGTTAAAGTGTGATTTTTATTTATTATTTTTTTTTTTTAGGTCGAGCCTAGCGCAGCGCTCATGCGCTACTCTTGGATATGACCTTTAGAAATCAGTCAGCTCTTTTCAAGCACTCATGCTTGTGGTGGCATCCACCTTGCGGGAGCGAGCAGCGGCACGCAGGGGCCATCTGTTTCCAATTAGCTTGGCCACACACGCTTGTTGACATTGCTCTACTCTCCCTCCCCTGCCTGTCTCACCCAGCTATTTGTGCATGTTATGACTTTCTCAATGTCTTCTGAGCTAGTACTTCGGTACAATTTTATCTAAATTTCTCTGTAACCTCGTTTACAAGGCTATCCTGGATCTGTTTGCTTTAATAACAGTTTAAAAACCTTACAGGCTGCTTCAATACGCCTCTGATGTATTTTCTATCCACATTTGCTCTTTTATGTTTATATTTGAAAGACAGAAAAATACCAGCTTTTGCTGCTTTATTCAATAATTTTACCGGCCTTGTCCTAAAAACACCGGCCAGTTGGCAACTCTAGTTCCCAAACATGGTCATGTTGGCACTAGGGTGTTTAGATTTGCTTGCCACTGTGCAGTGAACTGATCTTTTTGCTTGAAAGTAGGGTGGATGGAGAAGAAGGCACTGCTGCGAGGTCACACCTCTAATTACTAGCTTTTATCTTCCAGTACTTACCAGTGTCTCTTCTCGGGTTTAGGTGACCGGCCCGCTGCGTGGGGCTGCTCGGTGAATTCGCCCAAGGCCGGTGGAGTCACGTCAAGAGTGCAGACTGGATAAAATCCCACTCACTAGGGGTGCTGCAGCAGTGGGGGGCGGCCCAGGCGGGAAGAAAGTGCATGGGGGGGTGGCACCGGGAAGAAGTGTAGGCCAGCGAAGCTCTGGCGCAAGCTTCTCCTATGTCAGCCTTCTTGCTCCCTCTATCATCGCTATTGGTGCCTACGTCACATCCTGTTTCCTGTGGCGCAGTTCTAGGCATGATGACAACACAGCTCTTCGCTTCCAGTCTGTTAGCTATGTTGGTGGGACAGGAAGTTGCGCGGCCTAGGCATGGTAAGGAGTCAGCTCTCCCCTTCCCGTCTGTTAGATGACCTGGTGGGGCAGGAAGTGACGCAGCTTAGGCATGATGACGACACCATTTTCCCTTCCTGTATGTGAGCTGGCCTGGTGGGGCAGGTGGCACGATTGTGCTTTAGTCGACGTTATATCGCTGATTATGGTCCCCAACTATGGATTCGGAAGGTTAGTAAAGTTGAGTGCAATTGTCATGTATAGCATAGTTGAAATATGTCATAAAAATGCGTGCCAGCGTCTGGGTTCAGTTTACTCTTGTCCAAGGTGCTCGCTCCCTAAAATATGTTTGAGTCACTGCTAAAATTACAAACGTTAATAAAAATATTTCTTTTTTAAATATCTGTCAAAGGCCGTTGTCAGCGTTTTCACCTGACTAACCCCATGAGGAGAACAGCTGGCTTGTGTTTGCTTCTGGAGCGGGCTTCATTTTCAGTTGCTGTGCAGCAAGTTCCTGTCTGTGCGGTAGGGTAATAGCTTGCGATCAATCACCTTATTATAAACTCACCCTTTGCCAGAACCCCTTTTATCATAGGTGATACGTGATCCCTGACTCGGGCTTCGATACACAGTATTTGGTAACATTAAAAATTCATCTGTCAGCCCGCAGTTCTACCAATGTAAATAAACAGTGTTTAGAAGGATGACAGTAGTGACGACAAAGCCAAATCCTAGATACTCCCACGGGAAGTTTAATTGGTGAAACGGCATTAAATGCGCACAAAATGCCTCGGTTTTCAGCAAATGACACAAGAAAAAGTTGGCACAGGCTAAACAAATAAGACATCAACAGCGTTGGAATGCATTCTTGTTTCAATGTCTGCCTAATGCTAGCTAGGAAAACGTAAATGTTTTAAAAACATGGTCATTGTTAGGTCTTGCCTGGCTATCGCGTAAGCCATCGCTCAGCGAGACTTATGTAGGGGCTTCAGAAAATGCTCCCAAAGGCTTCCCAGGCGGATCGGGTGGCGGTTACGCGCACAACCACGTGCATTCCATTTGCCACCAGCTACTTCCTGCGCGTGCGCTGCCTCACGCATTCAGAGAGATTTAGTAAGGAGCACAAGACCTTAGGAATGCGGTTTATGGCCAGTGCATGTGAGACATTCAAGCGCGAAGCTGGCATCTGGCATCGGTCTTGAAAGCAGCAGACTGCTTTCGCCAGCGCGCGCTCGGCCTCACTTCCTGCATCCCCTCTTACAACAATCAACTTTCGTTATAACTCACACCCCATATGCTCGTTCCCTCCCACCCTTCCTTTGATGTCCACTTTTCTTGTTGTTTACAAACCACGCCACACACTGCTGCACGCCACACACTGCTACACGAAACACTGCTGCATGCCACACACTGCTGCACGCCTCACACTGCTGCACGCCTCACACTGCTGCACGCCTCACACTGCTGCACGGCGCACACTGCTGCACGGCGCACACTGCTGCACGGCGCACACTGCTGCACGCCACACACTGCTGCACGCCACACACTACTGCATGCCGCTGCATGCCACACACTGCTGCACGCCACACACTGCTGCACGCCGCACACTGCTGCACGCCTCACACTGCTGCACGCCTCACACTGCTGCACGCCTCACACTGCTGCATGCCGCACACTGCTGCATGCCGCACACTGCTGCACGCCACACACTACTGCATGCCGCTGCATGGCACACACTGCTGCACGCCGCACACTGCTGCACGCCACACACTGCTGCATGCCACACACTGCTACACGAAACACTGCTGCACGCCTCACACTGCTGCACGCCACACACTGCTGCACGCCTCACACTGCTGCACGCCACACACTGCTGCATGCCTCACACTGCTGCATGCCTCACACTGCTGCACGCATCACACTGCTGCACGCATCACACTGCTGCATGCCGCACACTGCTGCACGCCGCACACTGCTGCACGCCGCACACTGCTGCACGCCGCACACTGCTGCACGCCACACACTACTGCATGCCGCTGCACGCCGCACACTGCTGCACGCCGCACACTGCTGCACGCCGCACACTGCTGCACGAAACACTGCTGCACGAAACACTGCTGCACGCCACACACTGCTGCACGCCACACACTGCTGCACGCCACACAATGCTGCACACCACACACTGCTGCACGCCGCACACTGCTGCATGCCACACACTGCTGCACACTGCTGCATTACTCACTGATGCATGCTGCACGACACTGCTGCATGCCTCACACTGCTGCACGCCACACTGCTGCACGCCGCACACTGCTGCACACCGCACACTGCTGCACGCCACACACTGCTGCATGCCGCACACTGCTGCACGACGCACACTGCTGCACGCCACACACTGCTGCACGCCACACACTGCTGCACGCCACACACTGCTGCACGCCGCACACTGCTGCACGCAGCACAATGCTACACGAAACACTGCTGCACGCCACACACTGCTGCACGCCACACACTGCTGCATGCCGCACACTGCTGCACGCCGCACACTGCTGCACGCCGCACACTGCTGCACGCCGCACACTGCTGCACGCCACACACTGCTGCACACTGCTGCATTACTCACTGCTGCATTATGCACGACTGTTGGAAGGCGTTCCCCGGGGAGGCTGCGGAATGCGTTCCTGACCACCCGGTGGCCCACCTTTCCCAGAGTTAGGCCAAGCAAGAGCGAGGAGGCCCTTCCTGGAAGGGTCTCGTACCTAGGATCGCACACGCTGTGCTTGCTCTCTGCGGATAGAGGGACACCACACAGTAATTCTTTGCAAGACAATAGACTTTATCGTTAGTTGTCAGGGATCTTTATGATCCGGAAGGCAGGTGCAGAATTAGTGCCACAAGCGGCAGCGATCTCGTGATGAGGGGTGAGGGGTAGCGGGACAGTCTTTGAATCAGTGTCTCTGCGGAGTATCCGGCGCACAGCTCTCAATCCTCGAGCTGAGGGGATGTTGCTTCTCTCGGCAATCCCTGCCGATTCTCTTGGAGGAGCGGGCCGCGAGTCACTCAGCAGGCACCGGAGGTTCGTAGTTCGGGGAGCCGTGACGGCGTCAGCAGGGCTCAGATGGTTCAGAGTTCGGGGAGCCGCGACGGCGTCAGCAGGGCTCAGATGGTTCATAGTTCGGGGAGCCGCGACAGCGTCAGCAGGGCTCAGATGGTTCAGAGTTCGGGGAGCCGCGACAGCGTCAGCAGGGCTCAGATGGTTCAGAGTTCTTCGGTTCGGGGAGCGATCGAGCCGCGACCAGGTCAGCAGGCTCTCATCAGTCCAGGTCTTCTCTGCCTTCCGTCCCTTCCGCACCCCCTGTTATACTTCCCCTCCTCTTTGAAGTCCGGAGTCCTCGCCGAGAGGGGTCTGGGTGCCTGGGGCGGTGTGTCGGGGCTTCCTGTCGCTCGGCCCTTTGATCTGTTCAGGTGGGTCCGGGAGGGACTCCAGACGCCCAGCAGGCGAGGCGGCCGCTCACCGGGGGCCTGGTGGTCGATCGAAACCTCCCTCGAGGAAGAGACCAGAGGTGTGACAGGGTCGGCGCCTCTCGGTCTGGTTTGGGGGGTTTTCGGCTTCGGCCGGGCATGCGTGTTGGGGATCTGGCCGGCCCTCAGGATGTTGGGCCATGGGGGCCGGAAGTCTGTGACATCGAGGATCGGTGCGGTTGCAGGGTAAAAAAGGCTTATCATTGAGAAACGAACTTTGCCCTAGCTATATTACTACTCCTCGAACCATTGGTACTTGGCTCCCCGAAAAACCCAAGGGATTCTTTGTCTGTGGAAGTTGCAACATCTGTCCCATGGGCAAGCATAAAACCAAGACTTTCTCCTATAACAGTGAACGTAAATTTAATATCAACCAATTTATTAACTGCAACACTACCTACGTTGTATATATTCTTGGTTGTGATTGTGGCATCATCTATGTGGGAAGTACCATTCGCCCCTTAAAGATACGTATACAAGAACACAGGCGAGCTCTTCTAAACGATGACATAAGATACCCCATAACTGAACACTATAGGACCAAACATAATGATCGCTCTTCTTTTTGGTTTCATGGCATTGAACATATCCCTATAGGCAAAAGAGGTTCAAACAGGGAATTGATCCTGAGACAAGTGGAAGCTAAATGGATATGTCGCCTACGGGCCACTACTTTGGGACATAATACCGATACAGAGATGCACTACTTTTTGTAAATATGGTTAATTACTTGTTACTCTATATTTTTGAGATAGTTTGTGTCACCATAATTGGCCCGATATTTGTTAGGCATAGATCGATTTTAATTATTACTCGCTAATACCTTCTACATATATGTACATGCCTTATCGATTAACACTACTTTGCTGTACTCTTTTTATATAATTATGTATTTTTTATATGGGCCCTTCTCCACTCTATACATATCCGTATATCAATATCCGCTTGAACATATCACTGACACTACTCAGAGATGATGTTCTCTTAGCACCCTCTCTAGATTTATTTTGTCGGGATTGCTTTACTATAGTTCTGTCATCTCATATATCTTTTCTTATCTCTGTCTGTGTTTTGCTGCTTACCTTTATTATTATTCTCTCATATATACTATTATATGCTTTTTTCTATACTCATACTGACTTTTTATATATGTCTCTTGTATTCACTTTTGTTTTTGTTTATTTATTTTTATATGTTTTCTTTATTACCTTATTTGGTTTTTTGGATATATGCCGTTTATGTGGTTAGTTCTCACTTTCTGAATAACCACTCTACATGCCCGCGACACCATTCCAATAGGGCGTCTGTCTCTATCTCCTTATTCTCAACGTTGTCCGCAATTGAACTGCGTGACATTTTGTCTACACGCTAGGTTATTTCTTTGTTGTCCGTGTTTGCTGTTAGTCCTTCTTCTTTGAGTAACTACTCAGCATGCCCGCTACACCATTCCAATAGGGCGTCTTTTTCTAACTTTTTTCTAACTTTTTACTCTTAATGTTGTCCGTATAGATTGTTAGCATGTTATCTCAGAGTAAACTACTCGGCATCTTTGAAACTCCATTCAAATATGGCGCCGTCTTTCCCGACGTAAGGTGACGCTTTTACATTGGCCAGGTGGTATAATGACGTTCTTTCTCCGCGGCTCATTTGAAACTGCGTTTGCCGATCGGACTACGGTATCGGTCCCATGCCTTTTCGCATTTGAATTGGGTAAGTTTTCTTTAATTGTAGCTTATTAGTGTGCCTGCTACTTATTCACCTGCTTTTTGAATACCTCCTTATCGACCCTGGTGTGGCACCCTTTAGTTACATGGTTACAATACATCGTAGCATACGATTTGGACCCTTGAGGCCAGTGAATACGCGTTTTTTTTTAGTTTTCTGCCATAACACTTTCGGGTTTCTTTTTGGGTAACGCGTTTACTGTGTTGGTCCTTCTTCTGTGCAATTTACCATATTGAGTCGGTCATTTGGATTATTTGTTTTTGGTAACCCCTTTTTTCGTTACTGTTGTTTTTGATGACTAGCAACAAGTGCATTAGATGGTTTATACTATTTCTTAATGGGTCGTTTTATTTTTGACACCCCTGTCTTTTGTACTAATACATAAACAGTCATTATATTGTTTATACTATTTTTTTATGGGTCGTTTTATTATTGACACCCCTGTTTTTTGTACTAATATATAAACAGTCATTATATTGTTTATAGTGACTCTTGACATATTCTCTCCCCCCCCTCTCTTTCTATCTGTTGTTTTATTCTCTGTCTATTCGTAATACTTTATTGTTTAGTATATTTCTGCTTTCTGTTTTTTGGTTTCCTCTAGTGTGCGGAATTTGCACATTTTGTACACTCGAATCCGTATTATGGGATCTTGAGGATATGGACTCACTTGTATCTTTCGCCGTGAAGTGATTTGTATTGCGTAGCACCTTCCTACTTTAGGTGAGATACATCTTTACCCTTTTTGTTTTGCCCTATGTTTTGGTATTTATGTAGATATTTTAACTTCAGGAACTTTTATTGAATATATATATTATATTATATTATATTGTATTCTTTACTCTCCTTTTTTTCTTTTTATTTCTGCCTCTACCTTCTCTTGTCCATTTCTCTCTTTTTCCGTTTTTTCCTTTTCTTGTCTCTATTTTACAGTACATTGGAATCTCTACGAACTATCCATCTGAATCTATATTAAGAAACTTTCCTATTATCGATTACACGGCGATGTATGAATTACAGACTTCTGGATGACCATTTTCACTTTTTCTACTACGTGTAGATACTGGTGAGATATATATATATATATATATATAGCTTTTGGCTTTTACTAATTGGTCAGTTTTTGCAACTCTATAGGTCCTGCAGATCATGGTTATTACCCTCTTCTTATAACATGTATGTGTTGAATATATTCACAAAAATCCTATACTTATGATTTTGTGTTTATTGTATCAGTACCCTGTTAATATGAATGAGAATTTCTCTTTTTATTGTTTGTAAATGGTGTATATATTTAGTCTTCTTATTCTATTGTTTTTATGTATATTTTTATTACTCTTTTTCTATATGAATAACGTTGTATGTCTGTATATATACATATGCATTACTGTCTATATTTATATGCAACAGTGTTCTTTTATGCATGGTCTTATGTGGTGTATGTAGCATTTTGGTTGTATATATATGTATATATATGTTGTATATGCATGTAGTTATGTCTATATATTTGTTTGTTACTTATTTCAGCCCTGAAGAAGTTCTTATCTTAAAGAACGAAACGCGTTGGCTGATCTTTTACTCTATGAATAAACATATATGAAAATTAAAAGGAACTCTAAGGACTTACTCAAGTTTGGACTTTTCTCTGGTGCACCTTCCTTTTTTTGTAAAAAAATAGCTTGCTGGTCGGGAGGGCCCACGCCACGAGGCCGGTCTCACACGTGCCCCCCCCAGCTGAAAGGCGGGGAGAACTACCCATCCACTTGGGGGTTCTCCTCGCTGAAGCGGAAGAATCGGGACAGGCCATCCGCGTTGGCGTGGTCCGTCCCGGGGCGATGTTCCACAGTGAAATCCATCCCCTGGAGGGAGATGGACCAGCGTAGCAGCTTGGGGTTTTCCCCTCGCATCTGCATCCACCACCGCAAGGGTCGGTGATCTGTTTGTACTCGGAAGTGTGTTCCGAACAGGTAGGGCCGTAGCTTTTTGAGGGCCCAGACTACTGCTAAGGTCTCTCTTTCAATTGTGCTCCACCGCTGTTCTCGGGGCAGCAACCTTCGGCTGATTAAGGCTATGGGCTGATCTATGCCTTTGTCGTCGAACTGGGAGAGGACTTCCCCGATGCCGTGTTCCGAGGCGTCCGTCTGGACCACAAACTCCTGGGCGTAGTCGGGGGCTTTAAGCACCGGAGCCGTACACATAGTGGCTTTTAGGGCGTCGAACGCTTTCTGGCAGGGGGGAGTCCATTGTACTTGCTTGGGGTGTTTTTTGGAGGTTAGCTCTGTGAGGGGGCCTGCGATGCTGCCATAGTTCTTAATAAATCTCCGGTAGTAACCGGTGAGGCCCAGGAAGGCCCGGACTTCCGTCTGGGTCGTGGGGGGTTCCCAGGACAAGATGGCGTCGATCTTTGGCTGGAGGGGGGCGACCTGTCCGCTTCCCACCTGGTGCCCCAGATAGGTTACGGAGCCGTGCCCAATTTGACATTTGCTGGCTTTGATGGTGAGGCCGGCCCGGCGCAGAGCCAGCAGGACTTGTCGGAGGTGCTGGAGGTGCTCGGTCCATTGGGAGCTGAATACCGCTATATCGTCGAGGTATGCTGCGCTGAACCCCTCTAGTCCGGACAGGACCCTGTTCACCAGCCGCTGGAAGGTGGCCGGGGCATTCTTCATTCCAAACGGCATCACCCTAAAGCGGTAGTGCCCATCCGGGGTGGAGAAGGCGGAGCGCTCCTTGGCTCCCTCAGTGAGGGCGATCTGCCAGTATCCACAAGTTAGGTCGAAGGTGCTGAGGTAGCGAGCGGCTCCGAGGCGGTCAATGAGCTCATCTGCGCAGGGGATAGGGTGAGCGTCCGCTCGGGTGACCGCATTGAGTCCTCGGTAGTCCACGCAAAACCTCAGCTCGGGGGCGACACCCGGGGTAGCCGCTTTCGGAACCAGGACTACCGGGCTGGCCCAGGGGCTGTCGGAGGGTTCAATCACCCCGAGGGCCAGCATCTTCGCTACCCCGGTCTGGATGCCGGTTCGGACCCGATCAGGGACCCGGTAGGCCCGGTGTCTCACTGGCGGGCTGTCGCCGGTGTTCACGTTGTGGACACACCAGTTGGTGACCCCAGGGGTTAGGAAGAAGAGGTCCGCGAACTGCCTTAGTAGCTGGCGGCAGTCGTCGGACTGTTGGGCTGTGAGGGCGGTTGATAGTCTCACCCCCTCCACGGAACCATCTGTCTCTTTCGCCCCCAGGGGGTCTGGAAGGGGCTCGGTGTCTTCTTCAGCCCCATCGTCGGTGGCCAGGAGTAAACTCAACTCCATCCTCACAAAGTGGGGTTTGAGGCGGATCACGTGGAGAACCCGGAGGGGGTTCCGCGGGGACTGCACATCGACGAGATAGGTGACTTGGCTCTTCCGCTCGACCACCTTGAAGGGTCCAGTCCATTTATCTTGGAGGGCGCAGGGTTTCACCGGGGCCATGACCCAGACTTGTTGGCCCGGCTGAAACTCGACCAGCGTAGCATTCTGGTCATACCAGCGCTTCATCTCTTCCTGGCTAGCCTCGAGGTTCGCCTCTGCGAGTTCTCGGAATTTCCGGGTCTGGTTGCGGAGCGCCAAGATGTATCGGAACACATCCGGAGGGGTCCCCCCCAGAGTCGTTTCCCAACCCTCCTTGACCAGGCTCAGGGGTCCCCGGACGGGGTGTCCATATAGCAGTTCGAATGGGCTGAACCCCAGGGATTTTTGTGGAACCTCCCGGTAGGCGAACAGGAGGCATGGGAGGAGGACGTCCCCTCTCCGGCGTAGAGGTTCTTCGAGGCCCATGATCATTCCTTTTAGTGTCCTGTTAAAGCGCTCGACTAGGCCATTCCCTTGGGGGTGGTACGGGGTGGTGAACTTGTACGATACTCCGCACTGCTTCCAGAGGGACCTCATGTATCTGGAGATAAAGTTCGTACCCCGATCACTCACGACTTCGCGGGGGAACCCCACGCGGGAGAAGATCCCCATCAAGGCCCGGCCTACCACGGGGGCCGTCACGGTGCGGAGGGGGATGGCTTCGGGGTAGCGGGTGGCATGGTCCACCAGGACGAGGATGAACCGGTGGCCCTGGGCGGTCTTGGGGTCCAGCGGACCCACGATGTCGATTCCTACCCGCTCAAAAGGGGTACTGATGACGGGGAAGGGTTGTAGCGGAGCCTTGCGCTTCCCCCCACTCTTTCCGCTGGCCTGGCACGTGAGGCAGGACTTGCAGTGGGCCTCCACATTCGCTCGCATCTTGGGCCAATAGAAGTGGGTGACGAGTCGCTGGTAGGTCTTATCTTGGCCTAAGTGTCCGGCCAGGGGTACATCATGGGCCAGGCCCAGGAGGAGACTTCGGAAGCGCAGGGGTACCACCAGTACTCGGGCCGATCCCAACTCGGCCGACTTCTGTTCGCTGTACAGGAGGCCGTTTTCCCAGTATACCCAGTGGGTGCCGGTCCGGTCGCCTGCTGCTTGGGCCTCGGCCTGTTGTCGGGGTCCAATGAGGGAAGGGCAGGTGGATTGTTCTTGGCAGAATTCTTCTCGGGAGGGGCCTCCTTCGCAGTGCCACTGGGCCATTTCCGGCAGGTCCCCGAGCTCGGTCAGGGGTTCGGGGTCGGGAGGCACGGACCCCTCGTCGGGAACGGTCGCTTCGTCCGGAAGGGGGTCGTTGGCCTCGGGAGGCGCATCCTGGACCTCGGGGATGGTGGCGGTGCTCAGCGGCATGGCCTCCCCCCCTCGGAGGAAGGCACCCTGAGAGTCATCGAGCGCGTGGTGGCGCATACCCATTCGGGTAGGCCCATCATCTCGAGATGGGCTCTTCGTTCCACTTGTCCCCCCGGCGCCTTTTGTCCCGTCATATCATCTGACAATTCCGAGAGCCTCTGCCGGATGGCTCTAGTTCCCTTCGAATGGGGGGGAGTCACCGGCAAGTTGAAAGTGGCGGTACGAACCTCCCAGCCCGTGGACTGCCTCCTGGGCAACGACCTTGAGAATTCCCCGTGGGGACAAGTGGAACGAAGAGCCCATCTCGAGATGATGGGCCTACCCGAATGGGTATGCGCCACCACGCGATCGATGACTCTCAGAGTGCCTTCCTCCGAGGGGGGGGGAGACCATGCCGCGGAGCACCACCACCATCCCCGAGGTCCAGGATGCGCCACCCGAGGCCAACGACCCCCTTCCGGACGAAGCGACCGTTCCCGATGAGGGGTCCGTGCCTCCCGACCCCGAACCCCTGACCGAGCTCGGGGACCTGCCGGAAATGGCCCAGTGGCACTGCGAAGGAGGCCCCTCCCGAGAAGAATTCTGCCAAGAACAATCCACCTGCCCTTCCCTCATTGGACCCCGACAACAGGCCGAGGCCCAAACAGCAGGCGACCGGACCGGCACCCACTGGGTATACTGGGAAAACGGCCTCCTGTACAGCGAACAGAAGTCGGCCGAGTTGGGATCGGCCCGAGTACTAGTGGTACCCCTGCGCTTCCGAAGTCTCCTCCTGGGCCTGGCCCATGATGTACCCCTGGCCAGACACTTAGGCCAAGATAAGACCTACCAGCGACTCGTCACCCACTTCTATTGGCCCAAGATGCGAGCGAATGTGGAGGCCCACTGCAAGTCCTGCCTCACGTGCCAAGCCAGCGGAAAGAGTGGGGGGAAGCGCAAGGCTCCGCTACAACCCTTCCCCGTCGTCAGTACCCCTTTTGAGCGGGTAGGAATCGACATCGTGGGACCGCTGGACCCCAAGACTGCCCAGGGCCACCGGTTCATCCTCGCTCTGGTGGACCATGCCACCCGTTACCCTGAAGCCATTCCTCTCCGCACCGTGACGGCCCCCGTGGTAGGCCGGGCCTTGATGGGGATCTTCTCCCGCGTGGGGTTCCCCCGCAAAGTCGTGAGTGATCGGTGTACGAACTTTATCTCCAGATACATGAGGTCCCTCTGGCAGCAGTGCGGAGTATCGTACAAGTTCACCACCCCGTACCACCCCCAAGGGAACGGCCTAGTCGAGCACTTTAACAAGACACTGAAAGGAATGATCATGGGCCTCGAGGAACCCCTACGCCGGAGATGGGACGTCCTCCTCTCATGCCTCCTGTTCGCCTACCGGGAGGTTCCACAAAAATCCCTGGGGTTCAGCCCATTCGAACTGCTATATGGACACCCCGTCCGGGGACCCCTGAGCCTGGTCAAGGAGGGTTGGGAAACGACTCTCCGGGGGACCCCCCCAGATGTGTTCCGATACATCTTGGCGCTCCGCAACCAGACCCGGAAATTCTGAGAACTCGCAGAGGCGAACCTCGAGGCTAGCCAGGAAGAGATGAAGCGCTGGTATGACCAGAATGCTACGCTGGTCGAGTTTCAGCCGGGCCAACAAGTCTGGGTCATGGCCCCGGTGAAACCCTGCGCCCTCCAAGATAAATGGACTGGACCCTTCAAGGTGGTCGAGCGGAAGAGCCAAGTCACCTATCTCATCGATGTGCAGTCCCCGCGGAACCTCCTCCGGGTTCTCCACGTGAACCGCCTCAAACCCCACTTTGTAAGGACGGAGTTGAGTTTACTCCTGGCCACCGACGATGGGGCCGAAGAAGACACCGAGCCCCTTCCAGACCCCCTGGGGGCGAAAGAGACAGATGGTTCCGTGGAGGGGGTGAAACTATCAACCACCCTCACAGCCCCACAGTCCGACGACTGCCGCCAGCTACTAAGGCAGTTCGCGGACCTCTTCTCCCTAACCCCTGGGGTCACCAACTGGTGTGTCCACGACGTGAACACCGGCGACAGCCCGCCAGTGAGACACCGGGCCTACCTGGTCCCTGATCGGGTCCGAACCTGCATCCAGACCGAGGTAGCGAAGATGCTGGCCCTCGGGGTGATTGAACCCTCCGACAGCCCCTGGGCCAGCCCGGTAGTCCTGGTTCCGAAAGCGGCTACCCCGGGTGTCGCCCCCGAGCTGAGGTTTTGTGTGGACTACCGAGGACTCAATGCGGTCACCCGAGCGGACGCTCACCCTATCCCCCGTGCCGACGAGCTCATTGACCGCCTCGGGGCCGCTCGCTACCTCAGCACCTTCGACCTAACTAGTGGATACTGGCAGATTGCCCTCACCGAGGGAGCCAAGGAGCGCTCCGCCTTCTCCACCCCGGATGGGCACTACCGCTTTAGGGTGATGCCGTTTGAATGAAGAATGCCCCGGCCACCTTCCAGCGGCTGGTGAACAGGGTCCTGTCCGGACTAGAGGGGTTCAGCGCAGCATACCTCGACGATATAGCGGTATTCAGCTCCCAATGGACCGAGCACCTCCAGCACCTCCGACAAGTCCTGCTGGCTCTGCGCCGGGCCGGCCTCACCATCAAAGCCACCAAATGTCAAATTGGGCACGGCTCTGTAACCTATCTGGGGCACCAGGTGGGAAGCGGGCAGGTCGCCCCCCTCCAGCCGAAGATCGACGCCATCTTGTCCTGGGAACCCCCAACGACCCAAACGGAAGTCTGGGCCTTCCTGGGCCTCACCGGTTACTACCGGAGGTTTATTAAGAACTATGGCGGCATCGCAGGCCCCCTCACAGAGTTAACCTCCAAAAAACACCCCAAGAAAGTACAATGGACTCCCTCCTGCCAGAAGGGGTTCGACGCCCTAAAAGCCGCCATGTGTACGGCTCCGGTGCTTAAAGCCCCCGACTACGCCCAGGAGTTTGTGGTCCAGACGGACGCCTCGGAACACGGCATCGGGGCAGTCCTCTCCCAGTTCGACGACAAAGGCATAGATCGGCCCATAGCCTTCATCAGCCGAAGGTTGCTGCCCCGAGAACAGCGGTGGAGCACAATTGAAAGAGAGACCTTCGCAGTAGTCTGGGCCCTCAAAAAGCTACGGCCCTACCTGTTCGGAACACACTTCCGAGTACAAACAGATCACCGACCCTTGCGGTGGTTGATGCAGATGCGAGGGGAAAACCCCAAGCTGCTACGCTGGTCCATCTCCCTCCAGGGGATGGACCACGCCAACGCGGACGGCCTGTCCCGATTCTTCCGCTTCAGCGAGGAGAACCCCCAAGTGGATGGGTAGTTCTCCCCGCCTTTCAGCTGGGGGGGGCACGTGTGAGACCGGCCTCGTGGCGTGGGCCCTCCCAACCAGCAAGCTACCCTGCCACCGCACCGATCCTCGATGTCACAGATTTCCGGCCCCCATGGCCCAACATCCCGAGGGCCGGCCAGATCCCCAACACGCATGCCCGGCCGAGGGAGAGCGAAACCCCCCAAACCAGACCGAGAGGCGCCGACCCGGTCACACCTCTGGTCTCCTCCCCGAGGGAGGTTTCGATCGACCACCAGGCCCCCGATCAGCAGCCGCCTCGCCTGCTGGGCGTCTGGAGTCCCTCCCGGACCCACCTGAACAGATCAAAGGGCCGAGCGACATGAAGTCCCGACACACCGCCCCCAGGCACCAAGACCCCTCTCGGCGAGGACTCCGGACTTCAAAGAGGAGGGGGAGTATAACAAGGGGTGCTGAAGGGACGGGAGGCAGAGAAGACCTGGACTGACGAGAGTCTGCTGACCTGGTCGCGGCTCGATCGCTCCCCGAACCGAAGAACTCTGAACCATCTGAGCCCTGCTGACGCTGTCGCGGCTCCCCGAACTCCGAACCATCTGAGCCCTGCTGACGCTGTCGCGGCTCCCCGAACTCTGAACCATCTGAGCCCTGCTGACGCTGTCGCGGCTCCCCGAACTCTGAACCATCTGAGCCCTGCTGACGCCGTCGCGGCTCCTCGAACTACGAACCTCCGGTGCCTGCTGAGTGACTCGCGGCCCGCTCCTCCAAGAGAATCGGTAGAGATCGCCGAGAGAAGCAACATCCCCTCAGCTCGAGGATTGAGAGCTGTGCGCCGGACACTCTGCAGAGACACTGATTCAAAGACTGTCCCGCTACCCCTTACCCCTCATCACGAGATCGCTGCTGCTTGTGGCACTAATTCTGCTCCTGCCTTCCGGATCATAAAGATCCCTGACAACCAACGATAAAATTCTATTATCTTGCAAATAATTACTGTGTGGTGTCCCTCTATCTGAAGAGAGTAAGTGCAGCGTGTGCGATCCTAGTTACGAGACCCTTCCAGGAAGGGCCTCCCCGCTCTTGCTCGGCCTAACTCTGGGAAAGGTGGGCCTCCGGGTGGTCAGGAACGTATTCTGCAGCCTCCCCGGGGAACGCTTTCCAACACTCACACTGCTACACGAAACACTGCTGCATGCCGCACACTGCTGCACGCCGCACACTGCTGCACGCCGCACACTGCTGCACTCCACACACTGCATTTATGCGAGTTTATGCTACTAACATTGTAAATGACAATGCCTTTTATTTGTTTTAAAACCAAAACATAAATAAAAGGCAGTGTAATTTTACAATGCCAATAGCTCAAACTCTTATAAATGCGAGACCTATTGCATTGCAAATGCTTGTTTTTTAATCTCCGGCTAGTACGGCGGGATCACCCTTCAACAGATTAACTATATTTTACACACAGGGGTTAAAGATTTGTCAGAAATCGTAGGCTGTCTGATGGATGTATAGTGCCTTGTAAGTGTGCCCATCTAGCTGCAGGCACAGATGACTAGTCCAGAAATAGAGAAGTGCTGATTGGTGCTTGCTTGTAAGAAGTTTGAACGTCAAGCAACCAGAGGCTGCAGTTTGTCACAATATCATACTTGAGGAGTTAAAACACTGACCCAACAATGACCCTTGAGCAGACTGTGACCTTTTGCTGGTAATAAAGCACACTTCTTCCTTTCAGTGGGAGCTTGAGTTCGACCTTATGCTGTTAAAGCACACTTTACTTTTTCCATCACAGAATGATGGCTTATACATTTGAAGAAGTTTTTAAGGTTGAATCGGTCTTCACTTTTCAGCACAGTACAACCTCAGTATCACTCCGCACCCGGGCAGCACCACTTGAGCACCACCGCAACACCAATGCATCATTACAGCACTACCTCAGAACCATGTCGGCATCAGCGCAGCACCACTTCAGCACCAGTCAGTTTCACTCAGCAGCAGCACCACTGCAGCGCCACCTTAGCATCACTCAGCAGCACCTGAGCACTACCACAATCATCAGCACACCACCACCTCAACATTATTCAGCACCAGCACAGCACCACCTCAGCACCAGCGCAGCACTACCTCAGCACTATCACAACACCAGTGCAGCACCACCTGACTACTAACACAGCACAACCTCAACATTAGTGCAGCACCACCACCTCGGCACTAGTAAAGCATCACTCAGCACCAGCTTCTCCTCAGCATCACCACAGTACCACCTCAGCATCATCACAGCATTACCAAAGCATCACTCAGCATCATCTCAGCATCATTGAACAACACCTCAGTATCACTCAGCACCACCTGAGCACCACCTCCGCACAAGCATACCACCACCTTAGCACTACTTCAGTTTCTCAGCATGATCTGAGCACCGGCGCAGCACCACCTTGGCACTAGCGCAGCACCACCTCAGCACCAGCACAGCACCACCCCTCTACCAGTGCAGCACTACCTTGGCATCAGCATAGCACCGGCACAGCATCACTCAGCACCGCCACAGCACTAGCGCAACTCCACCTCCGCATCAGTGCACCACCACCAGCAAAGCACCAGCGCAGCCCCATCACAGCCATCAGCGCAGCATCACCTCAGCACCCGTGCAGCATCACTTCAGCATTAGCGCAGCATCATTCAGCACCACCTCCACCTCAGCACCCTGTCAATATAACTCAGCATCACCTGAACATCAACAGAGCATTTACCTCCGCACCAGGATAGACTAACTGGAAGACATTGTATATGAAATTATTTTTTTGATAGGGTCGTTCGTTTGTACATAATGTTTACTTGGTTATATATTGGTTATATATAAGGTAACAAAAATGCTTATAACACTTTATTATAACTTTTCAACATGCTGCACAGCAGCCACACTGCTCTACAACATAGCCTAAGCACATTGACAAAACCAATAGCTCTGGCAAAAGACTTATAAGAATCCTAAAGGCGAGAACTATTGGCTATGCCATTGCTTGTTTTTTTTACCTTTTTACTTTATTTCTTTGTATATTTTGCACATATTTTATTGCTATTTTTCATTATTGATTTAATTTTTTTATTTTTATATTGGAAGAGTTAAAAAGAAAAAAATCATATGCACATCCACGATTGCCTGATGGTAAAAAACTGTCAGATCATTTCATTTAGTTAATTAGCAGCAATCATCATATACAATTCACAGCCTATAAATAAATTATAAACAATAAATATTATATTGCACACATTCCCGAATTCCTCCTTTCACATTGGCAAAGTTATTTCTATCCCAGAACACCCCAGAGATTACAAAGCTTAGCATAAGAACCTGATCTCAAAGCATATCTCTTTTCCAGTTCCTTGACTCTATTTAATTTTAATTGCCACTGCTGAAATGTCAGGATTATTTCCGATCGCCAATCTTGCAGAATAATTGATCTTGCAATCAAAGCGAAACTATACATTATTTTTTCTTTGCAAAAGACCCATTTTTATATCTGGTGAATATCATCTAATCGCAGACTGGGCATCTATAGACTGAGTCAATTCTAAAACATGAAGGCAATGTAGTTCAATTTCAGTCCAGAATGTCCTTTTATCTGGGCAGCTCCAGATTATATTGGTTCATGAACCCGTCCACTCCACCTTACATTTAAAGCAATCAGATGAAATTTCAGGATTTATTTCATGCAATAACACTGGAGTTCTATAAAGTAACCATTTAGAGTAAAATTGCGTTTGTCTAAAATTTGCCCTTTTATCAAAGTAAAATGAAATTCATTAATCTTGTTCCATGTATCGAGTGAAACATCAATATCTTCTTCAGTATGCCACTTATTTTGGCCTTTCCTATACACTGTTAAACTTTTTTTTTTGCTTCAAAATTGAGGCCCATCGACTAACAAATCTTCTCATTCTGGGGTCCAGCAATTCCTCAGGTAATTCCTGACTTGCCTGTATTCTATGCATATAAATCTCTTAAATAGCCTCTAATTTTAATGAAGGACCATTGGAGTACATTTTTAAGACACTTAATCCTAGCTTCTATATCACTCCAGACCTTCCATGATTCTCCATTTAAGAAGTCAGGTATTGAACTAAAACCTTTACATTGAGGCAGCATTCTTTTCTGCAAGGGGTCCATCCTCCACATAAACATCCGTCAGCTTAGTTATACCATTAAACATTGGGATTTCTCAGTGTTTGAATATTTGTGCCTTTTGTTTTATATACCACTGCTGAGTCTTATATCTAACTTTTTGGGTGTTTTGGTAAGCTGTAAAAAACGTCAATATCATATTACTGAAAAAATACTTTAAAAAAAGAATCATCAAATCCATGGCATCTTAATGATTTGGTAAATCTAAAAGTGCTGTGTGCAGAATTTGCAAAATAATTAATTCTTAAATTAGGAAGAGGTAATCCACCTTCTTTCAGTGGGCTATATAAAGTGTCTAGTGCTAACCGAGGTGATTTATTTGTCCAAATAAAAGCTGTGAACATGCCCACTTCATCTGAAGAACCAAACGAATAACAGCAAACAAGAAGTTATACAGAGGTAAAGCTGACATCCGGATTAAAGCAATACGAGCCATTATAGAAAGAGGCAGCTTGCTCCATCTAGCGAATAATGCCTTAATCTTGCTGATAAGGAGGATATAATTCAATTTGAATAAGTTATTAACATTTCCTGTGAAATATACTCACAAATATTGCTTGGGTCTAGAATTGATTAACGGGTAAAAGTTGTGTAATATAGCGTCTGTGCGCAATTACATAATAAATTCAATAAGTCAAAAACTGAGATCTTTTAGCCTCCCAAATCTTGATAGATTTGAAAGATTGAAAAATCCCTTTGCTAATTTTCAATATCCAGCTTTAAAAACAACACAATGTCATCTGCGTATAATTTAATGGGAGTTATACCACTTACAGATAGGTCTATATTTGGTGTAGTATGAATAGCAATTGCCAATGATTCAATAAAAAGGGCAAAAAGTATGGGTGAAGCGGCAGCCCTGTCTTGTTCCCATATTCACTATGTTCCAATATTTCTAGCATTTATAATTATTTGGGTTTTTGATCCCCTTTGCAAACTAGATATTAACTGAATCAATCTATTAGGGAATCCACATTTTTTCAGAATGATAAAAAGGCTCTCCCAACTTACCAAATTAAAGGCCTTTTCAGCATCTGAAGAAATCACCTGAGCAGGTATGTTTTTCTGTGGAAAATAATCTAGGGCTTCAGGTAATAACATTGTATTAAAAATAACTGTCTTCCAAAACCACACTGATCAGAGCAGATTAGCGTTCCCATGACTGATTCGGTTAGCTAAAAGTTTTGTAATAATCTTATAATCAACATTTAAAAGACTGATAAGCCTTTATGAATTGATGTTTTCTATATCCTTTCCTTTTATTAAGATGACTTACTACCTGTGCTAAACGAAATGAAGCCAGAATCTTCCCTCCCTCTAGAACATGATTTGCTAATTTGAACAATTCTGGGTTTAAAACTGATACCAATCTTTTATACATTGCTGCCGTAAAGCCAGCTTCCCCGCAGGCTTTGCCATTAGCTAAGGCAGTGCTTTCCAAACTTGTCATGTTAGTGACACACTTTTTAGACATGCATCATTTCACAACACAGTAATTCAGTCTGATACTTAGACGCTCATGTGCATTGGGAATATGCCAGTCTCTGGCAGCATAACCCTGACACCCTGTGACCTGGCATGGTCACAGGAGCTGCAGCAGAAGTTAAAAAAACTTAAGTCACAAAGACCAGGTCAGTTGACTTGCTCAAGACGCAGTTGACAAATATGTTTTATGGTACAAGTAATTTGAGCAACTTTTGCGGCTATGATTTGTGTGACAAAATATTTCATTTCTGGAATACGGTAACATTAAGGTATTCAATTTAGCTTAACAGCAGATGAATGACACTTGGTAGGGCTGCTCCGGTTCTATCAAGGGTGGGGAAGAACCGTAAGCAAACGTCAGTTTGGACCCCAACGTGCGTTACTTTCATTGGCGTGCCTAGCCCAGCCTCGGTTGGACAGGAGGCCGACGGGCCTCCACACTACTGTGTGCCTTCCTTATCATGTTAAGTTTGATTAAAATCTTTGAAATAAATTGGACAAAAACCCGCGAGCATGAGCAGTGCATTTTATGCTTCAACCACAGCTACATACGGACGGGAGAACTGCAGCGCGATCCTCCTCCTCTTCCAACTTCTGCTTTTGCAGGAACAGATACTGCATCACTAACATGCGCAGTACCGTCCTGCATGATGAATAGACCATGTCTCGTCGTCATTGCGTGACACACTCACACATGGCAGCCAATACAGTAACGTGTCGCTCTGAGCTAAGGACTTCTGAACTGCTTCAGTCTCGCTAAGAGTGACTTTTGCTACCAATGCGTGTACTTGGTTGTCTTTCACTCTTGGAATATCTAGCTTATCTAGAAAATCATTAGGCGCTCCCTAATCGCCCTGCTGTTGAGTACTGTATATTGCCTTGTAGTACTTAAGAAATTACTTCTGGGTTTGTTGAGTCTTTAATACTTCTCTTTGTCTCTGGGTCTATTATTGACATTATGTTATTTTTCTCTTGGCGATCTCTCGTCTGTCAAGGCAGAAGCTTGCTTGCATACTCACTCTCTTCAAATCCCCTTTTTAAATATGCATCGTTAATTTGTTCCAGCAATCATTTCCAGAACTGGCCGATTGGGACATGGATTCACAAGTTCAACGGGCACAGCGAATACCCTTTACTGTTCCGCAAGGAAATCAAGGCAACCCTTTCCCTTCTCGATGCTTTATATCTCCTTTTCCCCTCTGACCCCTCTTCTCTTTTTTTCCCCTCTTTCTCTTATTCTAGATTTGGAAAATTCAAAACTTCTTTAGGGGGGGAAGGGGGTAGTTTCAAATGTGTACTGAATACTGCCTTATGCCTGAAGCAGTTAAAGCCTTTTCTTTCTGTGTGGAGTGATGGGGGGAGGACGGTGGTCAGGGGTCTTGGTGGGGGTGTGGGGGGGTGTCCACTCAAAGCTGACAGTCAGCAACAGCTAGGAGAGGGATGATTCCTTTCAGTAGGCACTGGGGAAGGTTTGAGGGGGAGGTTTTTTAGGGACAGCGAGGGGAGGGTTCACGTAACAGTTGGCGGCTTTTCAGTGGGTGGTGGGTTAGATAGCCATTTAACAGAAGTGTAGGTGCTAAAATCAAGATACTAGAGGCTGGAAGTAGGCGGGAGAGGGGCGAAATTAGAATCATGCAATGTCTGACTTAAAATGTATGTGCTGGAATGTTGCAGGGCTGAACCAATCTCGTAAACGCCGGTTAATTAGGGAGGGACTTTGTATTTTAAAACCACACCTACTAGGATTAATTGAGACTCACCTAGCATACAAAGATAAGTCACTATTGGGACAACTTAGATATGATATACTAATATGCATTCCGCAAACAGTTTCCATACGCGGGGTTGCTATACTGAAATTTAGCAACTTCACAGCTACAGTTATGCGTACACTGTCTGATACCAAGGGAAGATGGGCAATAGCTCAGTTTCTGATAGAGGGTTGCCCGGCTACGATTTGTGTTGTATATGGTCCCAATTCGGACTCCCTTGAGCTTTTCGATTATTCAAGTGCCGAATTATTGGGTTGGGATGGGGATCTGATAGTCTTGGGGGATTTTAATCGCATTATAGAAAGCAAAATAGACACCACTAACAGCAAAGCACGGGCCAGAATGGTCAGGACCAGAGCAGCGCGATGATGCCTGGAGGGTACTGTTGCCAATACTGTCAGGATTAACATTTTATTCACACCCACATAAACATTACTCCCGTATCAACATGATTTTCATTAAGGGATCACTGCTGGAAAATGCACGGATGGAGGTCTGCCCTAAGATCATATCTGACCACAATCCAGTTATGCTGACTCTGCAGAAATAGTTTGGAGTTAGAAAAGCGTCCCGGGCTTTCTCATTTCCCAGACACCTATTAAGCAATCCTGAATACCAATCGAAGGGCACTGAAGGAGTACTTTAACAACAATCTCGGCACGGCTAATATCACAACTGTATGGGACTGCATGAAAGCATTTGTTAGGGGGGAGACTCTGCAGTTTATTCTAGTGCAAAACCGGCGGGCAGCAGAGGAGGTAGAGCAGGTTCGGCGTGAGTACTTCGACTTAGAGCGACAGCACGTGGGGGCAATCGCAGTCAGGGATCCAGGGGCACAGTCAATTTACCCACGGCTCTTAAAAACTTGATCTGAAATTGTTGTGTGTAGATTTAGATTCCGTATATAGGTTTTCCGATTTATGCCCTTATATAGGTACAATTCATATTGCCCTTATTTAGGCATAGAAAATCCAGCCCTTATTTAGGCATTGTCCATGCTAACCAAATACAGGCATGGTCTCCTACATCCGTCAATCCACGTCACACCGAGTTCTTGGAAAGCCAGACTCTTAAGCCTTTAGGAATTTCCCTTGCTTGGATATTGATTTCTCCAAGAACTCATTTAGTATGCATGAACATCTATTCCTTAGGGGTTCATTCATGACGTTCCAATGCCCGACTTTTACGTCAATACAGGCATTCCTAAACACCTTCAAGGTATAAATATACCTGCACTTGCCCTGGCAAACCACGGTTCCGGTACGTTCCAGTTCGACTGCCTACTTGCGGTTCGCCACAGCAAGTTCGGAAGGAAATCAAGTTCCCGCCTGATGCACTGACCAGACGCTGTCATCCTCCTCGCAGAGAATCCAGCTCCAGTGTTTCTGACTCCCCTTCTAACCCCCACGGGGGTTAGATATCGATACCCTGAAAGAGATTCCAACCTCGCACATTCTAAGGTATGGAGCAGACTAGAACTTAGGGAAACTTTTGGCAACTCTTGGCAAAACTAAAGCTATAGCTAGCTATACTTTAGAAAACAGCACCTACTTCTTACCTCGTACTACACTTAGGTTAGGTACACTGGGGTAGAACTATTTAGAAGTATCAGATGAGTATTCACATTTTAGCCTGTGTTATTTATGCATGTATTTTATGAATATATGTCATAGCTACAAACCATGCTATTGTAGTATTATTTTATCTTGCTGCTAACTCTGTACATATTGTACTTCGCATCCTGTCTTACGATTGTAGGAGTTCATATCTCTTGCATGAGAAAAAACACTGTTCAACAAACCCCTTTTTTATTGAAACGCCCGTCTAGTTCTGTGCAACTCTGAAGAAACGAAGCATGCATGATTGACTGAGTGAAATTGTTATCTATTGTTTCCACGGTTCTGAGATTGTTCCGACTCTAAGGGAAACAAAGTTGTCATGTTTATGCGGTTGTCAGGAACTAATCCCTTCTTATATATTTGAGACGTTTCTAGTGACCTCTGAGTTAGCTGGCACACACAAGTAATTAAGTTTAGTCTACTCAATAGAGACATACAGACCTCCGTCCTATGTCAAAGCTATAATGTATATTATTCCAATGCGCAGTGCCTATCAGGGATATAGGAACTACACTACAAAATCAATAGAGGGTTATTGGATAAAATCGCTAGTAGTTACCACAAGAATAAAACCTTGCAAAATGAATATGGGGAGAGAGTGGGTCGGGTGTTGGCTCTTCAGATTTCCGACCAAAAGTCAAGGTCTAATATTAAAATCATCAAAGGAGAGGGTGGCCTGCCTTTCACTCAACCACAGTATATAGTTGAGCAGTTTAGATTGTTTTATGCTAACTTATATTCTGCTGTCACCCCATTTAGTCAGCACACCTGCAATGAGTACTTGCAGGAGAGCCTTTTGCCTTGTCTTGACCCTTTGGATACCGACGAAATACAGAAAGATATTGTGCTAACTGAGGTTGCAAAGGCCATTAAGTCCCTGCCCTCTAGGAAAGCGGCCGGTGAGGATGCTATCCCGCTGGAATTTTATAAGATTTCCAGGGATCTATTGGCACCAGTATACCTGCAATTGAGTACTGATATTACTAATGGGGGTGACGCTCCCACCTCATGGAGCGTAACCAATATTGTGGCATTTCCTAAAAATGGGAAGCCGATCGACGATAGAAGTTCCTATCCCCAGATATCTTTAATCAACGTGGATGCCAAAATCTTTTCTAAAATTTTGGCCTCTCGTCTTTCTCCTCTTATCCACAAGTTAGTATCAAAGCAACACCATGGCTTCATTCCTGGTAGAGATACAACGGCCCACATAGGCACTGCCATAGCTGCTTTTGACGTCTCTTGCAAACCTAATAAACAAATTGGCATGGTTATGCTTGATGCAGAAAAGCCATTTGATAGAGTGGCCTGGGAGGCTCTATGGCTTACCATGACAGCGTTTGGGGTTGGCCCCAGGTTTATCTCTAATGTACAAAAGCTTTATAAGGAACCAGTCGCCACAATTAAATTGAATGGTATGACAGCTGCCATTTTTTACGTCCAACGGGGGACACGGCAGGGATGTCCATTGTCCCCCTTGCTGTTTGCCCTCTATATCGAGCCATACATAAGGCATTTGATGCTCAATGGAGGAATTTTCCCTGTATGCCTTAATAGCATGGAACTTAAGGTCACTGGACATGCTGACGATATCGCAGTCTTTTCTGCTAACCCCTGGAGAAGCTATTATATACATTACGCAAGAGGCAGAGTCATTCGGCTCCTTTTCTGGTTATAAGTTGAACTTAGCTAAAACTCAGACAAGTGTCAACTTTCAATCGGATGCCTTGCCTTTAGCGTTAGGGGTCACACAAACAGCAATTTATTTGTCTTAATAGCCAGATCAACGATATTGTAATTTTGAACTTTGAACCTCTTACGGGAGGTGTAATGTTATAAGAATGAATATTCTTCCTAAATTGTTATAGTTTTTTCGCTCAATACCATTGAGGGTGCCTTGGTCCTTTTTTAGGAAATTAGATAGTGTCATGGGCAGTTTTATTTTGGCTTGCAGGCATTTTAGGAGATCTGTCAAATCTATGAAATTACCATATGTACGTTGGGGATTTAAGCTCCCAGATTTCAAACTTTATTACTGGGCTTCTTTTGTCGGTCAGATTCGTGGCTTGCTCTGTGGGCTGGACGCTGGACCTGCCTTGCTGTGTTATCATTTAGCTTGCGGCCCATCGGTTGTGTTCATGCTGTATAAAATGTTTGATCCCAACTACAACAAGCGAGTGAACTTCAAGGTAGTTGAAGACATTAGCAGAATATGCCAAGATATCAGTAAGCAATATTTGCTTCCTGTGCTGCATCAATACACGGTGTTATGGGGTAATCCTATGCTGCCCAATATGTTTCAGGATCTTTTTGGGAAAGATTGGCAATGCAAGGGCATTACCCGGCTGGGTCAACTATATGATGGACGGGGGTTCTGCATGTTTGCCGCAATTAAAGACGAGTTTGGCCTTTTGCAAAGTACGTTTTTTAAGGATTTAAAGGTTAGGGACTTTTTAATACAAGGCAAAAAGATATTATCAATGCCGAACTCATCGGGTATATTGTCCGGCATATACTGGTTGAGGGGCTATTGGTCTAGCCTATCATTAATTTCTGGCTAGTGCCAGTGACGATAGCTTACAGATCGCGGCTAAATTGAGTCAGGCCATCAGAGCTGAAATAACGGCAGAGGAAATACAGGAATTCATGGGCGTATTAGACCGAGGCATAACATAGATTAATCTAAAGTTGCAGCAACACCGGGTACAATACATGCTGTATTATACACCAGAGATGATATCTAAGTGGGCCTCTCAATCATCTGAAAAGTCATTCTGTCCGAAGTGTCATATGTATGCTGCAGACCTCAGGTATATGTTTGTTGACTGTCTAAGGCTAAATAGGTTTTGGAGTGGAGTCTCCAGTATTCTTAGTTCAATCCTCGGCCCAAACTTCCAATTTACGGAGAAAGAAATATTTCTTGGGATTAAAAGTGAGGCGGCTAGCTATGTTAACTTGTTGGCTACTATTATTATAGCATGTGCAGCTAGAGTCTGGATTGATAATGCCAGTCCTAGTGTTAATGAGCTCTGGGTTTACTCAGACAATATGAGATGGAACTCGCCTTGGCTAAAGCTAGAGGGTCGCACTCTTTGCTTAAATTCGACCGGATTTGGACCGGTCTTCAATGGGGGTAACGAGGCACTGTCACTTTATATTATGCTCTGTTATGGCCATATTTCAGATTCTTCGTTTAAATTAGTTTTTTTCAGGTGGGGGGAAATGTTGTTGTTCTCTAAATTGTGACTAGGGTTGTCTTCCCCAACACCTGATTTAATTATCACCTCTTTTACTGGACTACTGTATAAGTAAAAAAAAATACAGAGTTATTTATAGTTGACACTTTCATATTATTCTTGTAATGTATGTCTTACTTTTTGCAAAAAAAAAGTAAATATGCATTATTGACTATGTATCCTTGCTCATATTAATACTCCTGCATGCACAATCTAGATTTCCTAAGTGTGCTTCTATCAGCTATTGTTTTTTTTTTTAAACATACTTTATTGATTTTATATAGTGATACACCATGCGTATGCGCATCCACAGTTGGTACATGATTCATAACAAAGATATAGTGGACTTGAGCATAATCATAACCTTTTACATTCAAGTACAAGTAGTAGCCCATTTGGGTTGTTTGACCAGCTGCATCTGCTGCTTTAAATATATACTGTCCGACAAAATCAACGAAAATAGAACATTTCTAAACTACCCGCCCCTCCTCTCTCTAGTCTGGCTCACCCCCATTTTAGGTAATTCGGACCTGGGGTTCTACATTATTCTCATATGTGCGTCATGTGGGGGTCGCTGTCTAATGGATGCCACACAGGTTGACAGGCCCAGCGTCAGGCAGGGAGTGGGTGGGAAAATGTATCGCTGCCTCATGCCGGAGAGAAGGGGGGGGCACCCCGCACTGCGTGCGGGGGGCGTATGGGGGCGGTTATTTTAAAGGCCTCTAGTATCAGTCTCCATTCCATGGAAATAGGTGTTTTTCGCAACCAACGGTATTCCCCCTTCTAATGATTGTACTCTCTGCTCCACCCCATCGAGCCATCTCTGCATGCCAAGTGAATACTGTTGAGGGAAGGGCCGATTTCCACCTCATTGTAATGGAGCACTTTGCTATGAGTGGTGCCAGGTCAGCAAAACGGAGCTGCACCTTCTGTGACTTAGGGCGACAGAATAATCCTAGTATACAACGTTCTGCTGTGTCCCGTGTGGGATTCCTGTGGTATTTCCTATAATTTGTGCAACTGAGGACCAAAACCCTCTGAGGCATGGGCACATCCATAACATGCACGATGTCTGCCTCCTCTGCCTGGCATCTAGGGCAGCAGACGCGCGAGTTGGGGTATATGCAATTGAAGCGGTGCGGAGTTAGGTAAGACCTGTGGAGAATCATATATTGTATTAGCTTGAATTTGACATTGCAAGACACCTTCTTAGGGTATTCTAGGAGAGAGGACCAGTCCTTGTCCGTTAATTCCCTTTCAAGGTCTCTGGACCATTTTTCCCTTAGAATTGTGAGGGGGGTCCCTGCATGCGACCGGCCACCCCTGTACAGCCATCTAATGAGGTGGCGTCCCTTGCGCATCAGGTTTATGGCGTATATTAGCTTGTGTGTTGGGGGTCCCTTGCCGTTTGGTGCCCAATGTTTCTTTATATACCGGGTAATAGCTATGTGTAGCATAAAGAGAGAACGCAGGACTCCTTGTTCCCTAGTGAAGTTCTCGTGACCCCTCAGGCGCTGTCTGCAAACCGCGCGCTCACTGTGGAGACCCTCTCCGGAGACCAACAAAGTATACTCCTCCTAGTGACCAAGCCTGTTGCATTGGGAATTCCTACTAGGGGTGTGTTAGGGGCTTAGGGGAGGCATTGTTTTGTGTACTGGAAGGCCTTTTTCCAGTAAGAAAGCTCTATTCGTAACATCAGTGGGTAGTCAGGGGGTACTTGCTCCGTGGTAATAACAAGGTGTGCAGGGTGCCCCGTATTAGGAATGGAGGCGTATAGCCAAGTTTGTGCAAATTGCACCCTGCAAGCCGGTACGATAGCCATTGTAACTGACTTGAAAAGCAGTAAACGCGAAAATCAGGCACCCCTAGACCACCTTTGTCTGGCCCCAACTGTAACTTAGGCAGTCCCACCCTTCTGTGTCCAGTTCCCCAGATGAGGTCCGACAGGAGGGAATCCAATGTTTTAAAAATAGAGGCAGGGAATATTACCAGCAAATTTGTGAAGAAGTACAGCAGGCGTGGGAGCCTGACCATCTTAGAGATGGCTATTCTACCCATCACCGAGAGGGGCAGCGATATCCAGAAGGATATCTGAGTACGTAAGGCCCTGACAGCCCTCATCAGGTTGCCTTCTAATAAATCCTGTGGAGGCCTTTATATTTGGATACCCAGACATTTGAAGGTGTGTGGGGGTGACTAATAAGGTGAACCATCCAAACCTAACGGTTCCAGGGCTCTCTCCTTGATGAAAGAAAAACACATGGGATTTCTTCTCATTTATGGTTAGGCCCGAGATATATTCGAATTGTTCAAAAATATGTGCTATGGGCTCTAAATCCCCTATCAAATCATGAGTTTACAAGATCAAGTCATCAGCATATGCTGTCAGTATATGCATTGAGTTGTTCAGTTGGATCCCCAATGTTTCCGTTTCCTTCCGTAGTCTAATTGCGAGGGGTTCTAGCGCCAGCACGAACCGCAATGGCGACGGGGGACAGCCCTGTTTTGTGCCTCTGCCCGCTGAAAAAGGTCGTGAGATATGGGAACCAGACCGAACTCGTGCCATAGGGGCCGTATATAGTAGCTTGACCCAGCTCATGTATCCCGGTGGGATGCCAAATTTGTCCTTACGCTTTATCATATTCCCCAATTATTATATCCCAATTAATGGTTTCGAAAGCCTGGCGTAAATCAAGAGGGATAGATCTAGAGAGATCCAGCGCCTTGGTAGTCATCAGGAGTAGCCTCCATAACATGGTGAAGGCGTCTGATGTTAAGGGAGGTACTATGGGCTGAGACAAAGCCGCACTGATCAGTGTGGATCAGTTGTGGCAGATAGGGGAGTAAACGGCGGTCCAGGATTTTGCCTAGGATCTTGTTTTCCATGGCTAAGAGCGATATCCCTTGGGTCTCTGCCCGGTTTAGGGAGAGAGGTGACCAGGGCCTGCATAGCGGAGAGAGGGAGCGCACCGGATTCATGGGCTGTTTGGTATAGGCGTTCCAGGTGAGGGGTGAGTTTATCCGAGAAGGTATCGAAGAACTCCGCAGGGAGGCCTTCAAGACCCGAAGCCTTGTTACGTGGAAGTTCTTGGATGGTTGCCTTTATTTCAGCCTTGGTAATGGGACAGGACAGGTCTTCCTGGGCCGCCCTTGTGAGTTTGGGATAGGCTAGGCCGTTCAGGAAGGCTGATGTGGGCTCCTCCTCTGAAGTACCAGGGGCACGATATAGTGCCTCATAGTATTTGCAGAAGGCCTGATTATTTTCTTGCTGAGTGTTCACTATGGTACCGTCCGGTAGGGCCACCTCATGTATAGGGATGGGGGAGGGCGCATTACGCAACAGTTGTGCCAGGAGTGCTTCGATTTATCTGCCTCTGCATGTTTGTGCTGGGTAAATGATTGATAATCTATTACTCAGAGTAGCTCCAGAAGTTCGGCGTGTTGTATCCGTGCCTCCTGTAATGCCTCTTTTTTCAAGGGGTCGCTGACCGCCTCCTGTTCTAACTTGTTTAAAGTGTCTTTCACTGATTTAGGATTATTATGGATCTCTTGTCTGGCCCCCACAGTGGCGCCAATAGCGAAGGCCCTAACCACTGTCTTAAACGATTCCCACTCTATAAGGCATGAGGAAGCCGAGTTGGTATTTTCATTGAAATATTTAGTGATGGTCGTTGCTATAGTATCACGGAAAACCGCATCTTCCAGCATCTGCAGTCACAGCCTCCAAGTAGGAGCAGGAGTGGGGATTCTGCCCCAGGATAGCGTGATCTCTAGTGGGTTGTGATTAGAAAAGGTCTTACCCAGATATGTGTCATGGGACACTTGGGTTGCTATGGAAAGGGAGCATAGTATCCTATCTATCCGTGTGTGCAGTTGGTGGGGCGGGGAGTAGAAGGATATTTGCAACTGTTTGGGTTCTTAAGGCACCAGACATCTCCCAGTGACCAATCCGCCGCCCACATGTGCAAGAATTCCGCCTGTCTAATGGTGACAGCTCCCTGAACGGGGGGTGAGAGCGATCTAGTTGAACATTTAGAGCTGTATTGTAATCTCCCCCTATCACCCATGGGTAGCCCGCCCAGTCTGTCAGCACTGTGTTGAGACTTGCTAAAAATGTGTCCTGCTCATAATTCGGAGCGTAGATGCTACCAATGACTACGTGTGTACCATTTAGTGTGCCATGGACCATGGCATACCTGCCTTGTGTGTTAATACGCTGCTCCGGGGCCTCGAAAGGGACCATGTGTCTGACCCATATAACTGCTCCCCTCGCAAATGCAGAATATGATGTGGTGAATACTTGGCCCCTCCATTTTTTGCGGAGCTTAACCGCTTCGGATTCTGTAAGGTGGGACTCCTGTAGCAAGGCAAACTGTGCCTTTCTCCTATTCAATTGGACACGAATCCTGCGGCGTTTATGTACAGATCCTATCCTCCTGACGTTCCAGGTGACTGCAGTGTACTTTCCCCACATGGCCATATGTTTGTATGCTCAGTTCTAGTATATACCCGGGGTCGTGAGGCGGGTAATGTGTGAAGTGTAGTGGGGGCAAGCCGGAAACTCAGAAAACCATATCAACTCCCAATACTAGGATCAGCCTAGGACTATGCTGGCCCAAACAATATACACAGCTGTGTGAACATTCTTTCAATTTGTGATATCCTTTCGCTTCAGTGGGAACGTGTCCTATTCCTAGCATAACGCAGAGAGTTGTATGCAGCTACGTAACTGACCGGACCATAATGCTTTATTAGGGGTTTTGAGAAGCTGGGGGTGGGGTGGGGGGGAGGAAATGTAGAAGTATATATGATACCTTACTTCTCCACAATGGATATTAAAATGTCTCTATATCGATAAGGTAGCCACTTGGAAGGAGACTATCAACCAAATAGGTCAGTTACAGTCTGTGAGGTGATAGAGGGAAACAAAGCAAGACTGTTCTCGGAGTCCAAATGCATGGTGGTGTCCTCTGAGGACTCCAGCGACGAGGGAGAATCACGGTCTCTGCAGGCAGCCGCTACTGCTGACTCTCTGCCCTGCAGGGCCTGCTCCGGCGAGGGGCTCTTCGCTTTGATTACACAAGACAAGTTGTTGCTGCATGTTTTCTTCCCCATTGTCGGCCGTGGTTCTCGACTTGTACTCTGTGACGGTCTCTCCAATGACTGAGGGGGGAAACCAGTCTCCATCAAGTCGCTTGAGGACTCCGGGTTGTCAAAGAAGTGTTATTTTTTTTATCATGTATAATCTTTAAACGGGCCGGGAATAATAGAGTGTATTTGAGGTTCAGGGCTCTGAGTTTCTTTTTAAGTGTTTGGGAGGAGGCTCTTCTGCGTTGGACCAGGACTGTGTAGTCCAGGTATAGTAAAATCTAGTGGTTTCGTATTGTTTAGGGGATTTTTCCTTGGCCATTTGGAGTGTCGCGATTCCTATAATTAAGAATACGGGCTATCATTGGGCGAGGGGGGGGGGGGCGCCTGTCACTGGTCTTCCTGTAGGGATTCTATGCACCCTTCCAACACAGAAGAAATCGGAACGGCCCTCCGGGGCTACATGTTCTCGCAGCCATTGTTCCACAAATTGGTTGGCGTTAGGTCTTTCAGAGCGCTCCGGCAGACCTATAATTCGAACATTGCTCCTTTGTGCCCTGCCTTCTGCATCCTCCACCCTGTCTTTGAGGCTGGACACCAGCAGCTGTAGCTGTGATAGTTGTTCTGAATGTTGCTTGTGCTGCGGCAGCAGTTCGGTCAGGAGTTGTTTATTGTTCGGCACTGTGGAGGACAGCTTATCATGATCCGCCTTAATGAGCGTGAAGCCAGTGGTCAGGGAGCCTATTTGCTGCTCTTTTGCCTTCCACAACTCCCTCACCTCCTGCAGGATGAGGTCCAACTTGTCTGGAGCAATTTCCATGTTGATTGGTGGAATGCAGTTCAGTGAGGGTGTTTGGGTGGCATTATCTGTGTCCTCCCACAGTTGCCAGCTCGCAGAGGCCATCTCTTGAAGAACCAGAACCTTTTGGACCTGGCGGCGCAGGGTACGCCTTCATCTCCTAGGTTCTCCTGCTTAGCTACACAGAGACACGGGGACACTCTGTCGGCGTAAAAGATCAGATTTATTAGCTGCAGCTAGTACAGTTGTCCCAGTAGTACACGAGGTAGGTTCTCAGGAGACTGCCACTTCACTCCGTGGCGCACAATCTTATATACCACATAGGTGAAATATACATTAACCAAATACACACCCAGAACATTTAGAAAAGAGCCAATAAGAAAAGTTGGAAAACAGGACAGTACCAATAGAAAAGGTTTGAAAACAAGGTATCAGATGACTCGAAGAAACCTTTCCTCCAACTGTGTTTGTCACCCCTCCCTCAAACTAATTCATTAACAGATCCGCAACTAACTTGCAGGTGGCGAGATACGTTTGTGTGTGTTGGAGGACAGTTGTGAAACGTGAGAATGCTGGCAGAGGACAGCGAAGGCCAGACGATAAGATAAAGTCAGAGGAGAATAGTGTGAACCAACACATAGTTGAGACGGAGATTAGTAAAACCAGACGGGGATTAGTGTACTCGGCCAATCCTAACACCAGCTTTGCAAATAGAGGCAGAAGGCTAATTTTGCCACGAAGCTGCAGAAAAAGCAGAAAAAGACTTCAATCGTCGTGCTGCCTGAGTGAGGGCAACACAAAATGGCGGCGGAGCACAAAATGGCGGGTCGATACGATCACAATCGAAAATCGAAGTTCCTCACTCTGGTGCCCTTCCCTTAGTGCGTCCCATGGCGTAGCGGTCAGCGGGGCCCGACGTTCTTTCTGCCCTGGGACAAGGTCAGTGGTTATAGTGTCAGCAGGTGAGTAAGCGCCGAGGGCAGTCGCCAAGTCCAATCCAGGTGCCGCATTGAGCCACAACAGGTTTGTGCTCACAGTTTCAACAGGGGCCAAAGTGGTGGTAGGTGTGTGGGCGCAATGCGGCTAATTATGGTGGATGCTACGTTGGGGAGGAGGATCCGGGATCATCCCCGCCGAGCAGCCATGTCCACAGCTTGATGCGGGGGGGGGGCTGTTTTTGTGCCTACGGCAACACTGTTCTGCACCACACTGCTAATTCTGTGCCTCTCCAGACCCAGAACCCAGTGGGGGAGATTTGTGTGTTAGATGCCCCCCAGCTTCATAGATTTTTGCCGGATAAGTGGATCCAGTCGTAGAGCTCCGCTAAAGTGCGGCCGCCATGTTCGGCGGTTAGCCGACCCCCCCCCCGCCTATTAGCTGTTGTTGGCGAGCGTTGTACATCCACACTTTCCTGATTTAGTTCTATTTTGAGCTCAGCCCAGAGTATTGACTTTTCCCTCTTCTTCACAATCTCTATAGATGTAATATATCCACATAATGTAGCTGTATAAGCCTCCCATACATTCTCAATACTATTTATTTTGAAATAATTAACTATCTCTCTCTCTGCATCTCATTTCACCATTCCTCCTCTTCGAGATTTAATTTGTTAAAAGTCTATCTTCCATCCGACCTTTCTATCTTAATGCCTGTTATCTCTATTTTTACTAGGGCATGATCAGAAAAAGCATATTGAATATGAGAGTACGCCTTTAACTGCAAATTTTGTTGAGAGAAAATAGTCAAGTCTAGCCGCTGACTTGTGCCTTCCTGAATATCATGAATATTCCAGTTTATCTGGGAACTTTTCCCGCCATAATTCTAATACCTGCCCCTCTCTTACACTCTAAGATGGCTGCTGCCATTCATTGTTTATTCTGTCTATGCTTGTCTGAGGATGAATCCACTTCCAGCTGCTGTAGAAAATTAACCCCCCCCCCCCCGAATCAAACAGCCTGGAATATTAAGCTGCCCTTGATATAATTCTATAATTGGGATCGGATTATCAGTTATTGGGGCATATACTGTAGCTATCGTAATTTGGTTATTAAGAAATCCACTAATATGAGCACCCTTAGCAACCTCCTGAGGCGGAAGCCGGGAGTTTTTACAGCTGACAGTTCTTAAAATTTTACGTGTAGAAATTTGTTTGTGTGCAACTTCGCTCCCCCCCTAGGCACTCATTATTGGTTTGGCTTACCTGGCATTTCCCGCACAGCGGATCTATCGCTGCCTCGGGCTTGCAATCTGGTCTTGCCGCCACTCCCTGGAACTCCCCAGGACAGCCCACCAGCGCTGGTCACGCCCCCTCCCTGCCCCCACCTGTCTATAAATTATATGCACCCATCGGGCGTGCAGCGGACGAGCGCAGCGGGCGCGCTGCTGACGCGCCGAAGGCGCGCCTAAGGCAAGCCCATCTGCGCCCGTCCGCGACCGAACGGGGCCCGGGGCCTGTTACTCTGCCCACACCGCTCACACCACTCAATATTCTACTGCTGATCTTCTTGATTTGCGCGTCCCGTGGCCGTTGGCCCCAAGTACTCGCTCGCAGCTCAATCACCTGGGCCTGGGTTGCACCCGTAACATCTTCCCTGAGCTCGACGCCCGTATAGACTCTACCCTCCCTCAAATCCCCCCCCCACTCCCTCTCCCAGAACCCATCCCCCAGCCCCGAGTTTAAAGTATGCTATCTTAATACTCGTTCACTTGTAAAACATCACACAGAAATCTTTCACCTTCTTGACACTGATAACCCCGATATTCTGTTTCTTACCGAAACTTGGCTGCACGATGGATCCTCCCCTGACCTCTTGGCTGCCACTCCCCCTGGTTACTACATCCTCCAAAGCAATCGGGCTTCCGGAAAGGCGTGGCAGCCATCATCAAGCTTTCCATTAGATTTTCTACCCTCACTGTATCATGTATCCCTCAGGTCGATTGTCTCATTTTGAGACTGGAATCCTTAGTATCATCCTTCATCTGTGTATTGGTCTATCGTCCTCCTCAATTCATGCCAGACGTTCCATCCCTGTTCGGAGACCTTCTTTCCCAGGTAGTTATCAACAATTCCAAAATCTTAGTCCTTGGGGACTTTAATTATTGGCCCCAGGACGAGAAGGAAAGCGCCTGCTGGCGGCCTTTTCCGATCTGTTACGCAGCCTGAATTGCCGCCAGCATATTAACGCCGCCACGCACACCAAAGGTCATATACTGGATCAGGTCTGGACCTCCAATCTATTGATCTCGGCCCCTCTTATACTGCCGTGTGCATGGTCCGAGCATTCTATTATTTCCTTCTCCCTCAAAATTTCCATCTGCCCCAGTAGGCCCCTTGATACCAATTTTCCTGCCCGAAATTGGAACAAAGCTGACATCAGCCAATTTATTAACCTACTAAGCACCTCTACCCCCCCGGAATCCGACTCACTAGACACATATGCTCGGAATTTAAATTTTTGGCTTGAGTCTGCCAGTGATGTGGTCACTCCCCTCAGACGGAATCAAACTTAGACGCCCTCATGACGCTCAGAAATGGTTTTCTGAGGACCTTAAAGTCTTAAAACTCGGTCTCAGACAAGCCGAGCGCCGGTGGCGCAAAAATTACTCCCTCGTAGCCAGGGCAGAATTCCTATCCCTTCTCAAAGGGTATAAATCCTCTATTGCGTTAGCTAAAACCACATATTTTTCCAACAAAATTGTGGAATCAGCTAACAAAACTAAAAGCATCTTTTCGATCGTGGAGGAGCTATCCCATCCTGACAGAGTGTCCATCAAACCCCTCCCTTCCCAGAAGCTCTGCGACTCCCTGAATCACTTCTTCATTGAGAAGGTCGTAAAAATTAAAAACAGCATCCTGGTGCCGCCCCCTCCGGACTCCTCTGTGTCCCCAGTCAACCCTTATGTTGACCCTCCTCTCCCCCTGTCTCTCACTCTGATTCCCCTCATTACAGAGGCTGATTTCCCCGTTCTCCTCAACAAAGTTACCTCAGGTTCCCCCACTGATTGCTGCCCCCCCAAGATTCTATGCAAGGCCTTTTATGCTTGCCCTGCCCCCCCTTTGGCACTACTGAACAACTCCCTTTCCTCTGGCCGAGTCCCCAGCATTTTTAAGACAGCCGAGGTAGTACCCATCCTAAAAAAAACGACAGCCGACCCTACGATCATGAGTAACTTTCGTCCCATCTCCCTCCTCCCTTACACTGGTAAGGTGCTCGAGACCCATGTTACTAATATTTTGAGCTCCCATGTCGAGCAGTCTCACTTTCTTGACTCTCAACAGGCCGGCTTTAGGCCCGCCCACTCTACCGAGATGGTCATACTCTCTGTCATGGAAGAACTGAGCAGGGGAGCTGATTCTAACATCTGCCAGGCCCTGGTTCTTCTGGACCTGTCAGCTGCCTTCGACACGGTCGACCACGCTATCTTGGTCGACCGGGTCAGGCAGGCGGGGATAGAGGGTACTGCCCTCGATTGGGTCCGTTCGTTTCTCATCTGCCGCCAACAAGCAGTTTGACTGTCCCAGTTTTCTGCCGACAAGGTTGGCCTGAATTGCGGCGTGCCTCAGGGATCCTCTTTGTCCCCTCTTCTTTTCAACTTATACCTCACCCCCCTGATCAGTTCTCTCCGAGATAAAAATGTCTCCGCATTTAATTATGCGGATGACATCCAGCTAGTCTTTAACATTGACTCCTCGGACCAGTCAGTCTCTGATTTCCAAGCCATCCTCTGTCATATTAGCAATTGGATGGGGGCAAATCACTAGAAACTGAATCCCGACAAGACCGAACTGGTTCTTGTCGGAGGCCCTTCCAATCCCTGGAACTCCAAATTCTGGCCCTCTAGCCTGGGTCGTCCCCCCAGCCCTACTGACTCGGCTAAAAGTCTGGGAGTTATCATCAGCAAAGATCTGTCGATTAAACCCCAGATAAACGCCACTGTCTCTGCCTGTTTCTTTCAACTACGTAAAATCCGGAAAATTGCACGCTTCCTCACTACCGAAGCCCTCACCTTAGCTCTTTTGGCATTAGTCATTTCCAGAATTGACGACGCCAACTCCCTGTACGTAGGCATTCCTGACTACCAGCTCAATCGCTTGCAGCTTGTTCAGAACCAGGCAGCTCGCCTCATCTTCCATCAACCGAGGCACCACCACACCTGCCCTCTGTTAAAATCCTTGCACTGGCTCCCTGTCTCTGAACGCTGTAAATTCAAGTTAGGCTACCTTATCTTTAAATCCCTGGCCGGTATCAGCCCCTCGTTCATTTCTTCTCTCATCCACTCGTATGTCCCCTCCCGTAATTTGCGCTCGGCCCACTTGGCTCTTCTTAAAGTCCCTAAATTCAAGCGCAAGAAATGGGGCGGTTTTAGATTCTCGTTCCTAGCTCCATCCCTTTGGAACACCCTCCCCCTTGATGTAAGACTAGCCTCACCTTACACCCATTTCAGATCCCTCCTCAAGACTTATTTGTTCCGCTCAGCGTACCACTAATCTCATTCTCTCTCCTCCCAGTTCCCCTCCTCTCCTTCTTTTCCCCCCTCCTTCCCCCAGGCAGTTGCTTATTTCAGCACCAAGAAACTGTACAGTGTACGCTGCGCTTTATAAATGCTTTTCACATCACATCACATCACAACTGCCTTTTGTATCTGTTTGGGGAAAAAGTGGCTTGCAGGGGAAAAAATGTTGCTCGCATACAGTCCGACCCCTCATGTGCTGCACTTGCACATGGTAAATACTGATATCCGGCCCGTTTCTTAAACATTTTAAAATTTGGTTCCTTTTTCTCGATATAATGTGTTTCCTGAATAAGCACTAAATCTGCCGAGTGTCCTCTCACCCATGTATCGATTGCCTTAGCCTTTAATTTGTTATTTAAACCATTAGCATTCAATGTCACAATCCAAATTGCTTCTCTAAACTGTGCTATCATTTCATATTATATATTATCCGTTTGTCTAAAGTGTTTTGTCAAAGTGCTGTTTGCCTTCTAAAGGTGCAAAGTTCTTTTCAACCATAATGGCCATAATGTTTTCTGCCTAAACCCCGAATCCAATTGGCTTCGGTATGGTATCTACGCATTTGCCATTCTTAGTTCTCCCATATCTACTCATTGCGTAAGATACCACTCCTCCAGCTTGTTTAATAAAGTTCTGCTTGCCACCTGAAAGCGCGCCCTGCTTAAGTGCTATATCAAGCTTGTTACTCACTTGTCTAATCACCTCCTAAGACACCTCTCCTAAAAATAAAATACCACTTACGTCCCAAAAGTGAAACATGCTTATGAACTGTGCCTACGTCCCCTATACTACACAAATTAATTCTTATATATGGGAGCATTTTTATCACTTTGCATCCTATTAGATACCCTGCTGTTAATTAAAATAACGAGAATAAGTTACCTCCCTGCAACCATTATTTCAAAGCTCTTCTATTTTCCATTGCCACCTCCCAGTGTCCAGTGTCCCCCTATCCTTCCCCCCCCCAGAAACCACTCCAAGGCAAGGATTGCCCCCCCCTCCACACATATCCCCTGAAAACACCTCGGGTGCCATGTTGTTGCACCCCAGCATATTCGTGCCTCCGGACTAACCAGAGGAACCTTGTACCATTCTAAACCCCAACTTTAAGATACATTTCAACTAGACAGATTCTGAGGAACAGCTGAGCCTCTTCTGTACTCGCAAACAAAATAAATTGACCCTTCACAAGAACTCTAAGTTTCAACTGCTGTGCAATTGATGTCTGTGCTCTGCGTTCTTTACATGCGTCAATCAATTTGACAAAATCCCATCGTGTGCGTGCAGAAGCAGCCAGCATATCCAAAAAGATCTTAAATTGCTGTATTACCTGAGTAGATAGTGTTCTCTTTTCAATATCTTTAGACAAGATTGTTTCTATAATATGATAATCCGCAAAGTTGGCTAGAAATGTCCGGGGGTTTCCTGCATTAGCATGTCGCTGTGCTGGTACCCTATGGGCCCTTGTGATGGTCAGGACCTCGTTCAATTCCGCAATTGCCTTTCTTATTTGGTAGTCCATCCAGTCTCGTACATTCGAACCATCACTTCCTTCTGGTACTGCTGCTACCCGAAGATTTGAACATCTGTTATAATTCTCTAAACCCATAATTTAGTTTTTAAACAAGCATATATTTTTCTCCAATTATTTAATTTCTTGTTGCATGAGCTGAACTTTGTCCTTAAATTTTACAATTGTAAAATTAGAGGACAAACTTCAGATCATGCACATTATTTATTTTATTGTGTACCCTTACATATCACATTTATTTACCATTTTGTTACTGTAGATAAATAAGTCTCATTCTAAAATGCTTTTTTAAAACAATATCAGTACTTGACTTCAGTAGATAGTTTTCAGTGCTTTTTTATTCTGGGCTTTTCCCTTTGGATTTCTTGTTTTCCTTTTCAGATTTCCCAGTTTTTCCATTTAGAGATCTAGCTTCACACAGGATGTCTGTCTGCTGCTCAGCTTTTGAGTTGATAATGGAAGCCAGTTCAGAACTAGAGCCGGAGCAAGATTCAGAAACAGACACAGCATCTGAGGGTAAGGGTGAAAAGGGCTCTGGCAATGTTTCCACTGTCAAGAAGAAATGCTTCGATAGTATGGGTAATATCAAATTCAGAGTTCTACAATTGACCTCTATTCCTAAACTCATTATCTTAGTAATGTTAATAGCAGTGAAAATGATGTCCGTGTACACCATGAAATGTGCAGGCCCAACAGCGACAATACCAGTAAATGCATGTCGATGTAAGCCATAAACTATGCACGCATAAAAATGTCAAAAAATAGTAGAAGCAATGTCGATGTACACTATGACAACTGTATGCACAGTAATGAGAATGTCTGTAAATATGATATCAATGATTGCCATGGTTTATGCACAAACAGCAACTACGTCATATTATTGCTGTTGAATTCACCCAAGATGACCTCCCCATCAACCCTGAGTCCGAGATGCATGGTCAGACAGGCCCTGTGACCCAAACTCAGGCCTACCGATTGCTAGGTCACAGGTAGGATTACATTCATCCTGAAGACAAATGCGTAACTAGCGAAAACCCTGATTGACTCCACAGATGGGCAGCTACACCATAAACAGGGCATAGGAAATTGGCCCCAATAACACACGTTTGGCCAAAAGCTCACATTCCTAAAATACCACAAAGTTAGATGCCATATGTAGTTACGAACACTCAGTCAATCTGGACACAGTACGCACACCACACAGTGATCACACGCTCGTGATGGCGGACATCTGTACACATGCATACTGGCCCACACTAGCTCTGCGTGAGGTCTAGAGCCACCTGTGTCCCTGTTATCACATGGTTGTACTTATAATTTATGACTGGGCCCGGACCCACATGCTCTACAAAAATGTGTAATCGATTTATTGTTCCTGAAGAAACTGTATAAAAAGACGTCCAAAACCTCTATACATTGAGATTGCCTTAGGCCGCTACTCTGTTGATTCTCTCCCAGCTGCTGCGTTTAATTAAACCAACTTGTCCCTGTTTTGCCAAACACCTCCTGTCTTTTCATTTTTTCAAGGTAAATTCATATCCGAGCAAAGGGTACATTAAAAATGCATGTGCTTCCTTTTTACCCATGTTTCATTCCTTATATATAGCCGTGTGAATTGATGCATGGTCGGTGCATAATGAAAAATCATTATGAGCTGCAGTTTTGTTGTTTTGCTCTGAGCATTGCATATTTTTGGACAGCCATCGCCCCTGCATCCAGAAGAGTCTCATGGAAGGTAAATTGCTTTTGTAAATCTACCGTTGGGCAAAACTTTACAGATGAAAACCGTGTCACCTATTTCTGTTTTTTCTACTTATTTTCATAATTTTTTATTTCAATAATTGTTTCCTTGAGAAAATATTGTATGTGTTACACAAATGACTACTTGCTGAATTCAGATTTGTTTCTATTTTTCAGAAATGCAAACACTGTGGTAAAATTATTTTAGTGTTTTTACAATTCTCCCTGTTACAGACAGCGGGCACAACAACGTTTTTGTTGATACAACTCTTCGAAAAAAACACATACTTTCTTGAACATCACATTTTTCAAATTTTCTTTTTTTAAGATACTACATTTTCTTGCTCTTCTTCAGAGGGCCTTTAGAATCCCCCTCAGATAATAAATAATAAGCAAAAGTTTGTTATTTGCAGAGGGACCACATTGCCTCACTCAATCCAATGCCTGGACCTGGACAAAGTTGCCTTGAATAAATTCCACTGGAAAAATATGCTTGAAGGATTAAGCTCAAGCTGCTTCAGACGGCAAAAAAGGGCTCAAAACCAGGCAGAAAAACAGTAGCAGTGAAGGAGTTAAACAAAAAGATACAAAAGTTAAATAGGTAATTCAGTACTGGTGATGTCCATAAGTTGTAGTATATCTAACATTGGTTCTCATAGACAAACCTCAACACCTAAACCTTCCCCTCAACTTATACCCTCTTCCTACAGTCCTCGCTAACAGAGAGTAGCCACTGAATGCTAAAGATGCAGCAGGTACTTGAGTCTGATCCTCTGCTTTATTCCATTACATTTACGAAACAATAGTGGTAGCCGCAAAAAGGAAACTTTTCTGCTCTTCTGGATGGGAGCTATGTACAAGCTGGTTGAAGCAATGACACCCAAGAAGAAGTGCACATATCCCATCCAACCATACTCTTCAAAACCATTCACCTTGAGCCTTCGCTGCCTGGCTCACACTGCCTGCCTTGGCTTTGTGGGCCACAATCTGATCCGTCACCCTGGTTTCAGTGTTTGCTGTGCCCAATCCAACGTGGCCCCTATATATTTAACAATCTTTTCCTTCTCTAGGAGATGCTAATTTTACTTAAAAACATGCATCTTATAAGCACGGCAGTGGAGATCTTTTAGTAACATATAGCCCAGCTGGAATAGAACTGCTGTAGGACATAGCGGGTGGATGATTACAGGTGTTGTCACCCATCTGAAAATACACCTATAAGACCCGCTGATTCCATACAGCAGCAGGTCCATTTGATCACCTCAGTGGCTAGGAAGGTGTAGTTTAGAGAGGAGGACCCCTGCACGATGACTTCCTTTCCTGGTGTCATAAAAAGTATTTTAGAAAGCTGGACCAAATATTAAACCGCTTTTGACGATTCAAACAACCTAGATTTGATTAAAAATATTTAAGCTTATATACAAAAAGATTTGGCTGGAAGATCTGGTTTTTGACAGTTGAGGCAACACACTGCAGCATGTGGCTGATATATCCAAGAAAAAGACTTGGCGAAATTTAACAATATGTAAATTATGGAGCATTGTATCTCACTGCTGAGAGAATAATAGGCTAGTATCAAGATTTCGCTTCCTGAGCAGTTTCAATCTCCTTGAAAAATATGGAGGTGATTTGTCAGATTCTGCTGTACATGAAATATGCACTATAGCAAAGACGAAATGGCCAGATCTCCCTTTTCAGACCTTGATGTCTGTTCTGGCAGTATCTTTTTATTTTTGTATTTTTTTTTGGTGCATGATTATACTGTTATGAGTAACATTATAGTTTCAATTACATACAATATTCGGTTGTAAAGACAAAGGAAATTATACAGTTACAAATTCACAATTCATACTAATACATGCCGTTAGGGCCAATGTCCTTATTGCAAAAGAAGACAAAAGAAGGCAAATTAATTTATGTCTGTAATCTTTCTGTGGCATTCCTTCATGCACGTTTTATATCATTTTAACCTCCCCTCCCACCCTGGGGTTGGCCATCAGTCTAGATGTAGTTTTATGTCATGGAAACCAGAATGTACAATGTCTAGAATGACTTAATCCGCTGCTCTTATCTTTCGAGCCATCTGGTCAGTGGTTCCCAAACTTTTAAGCCTTTCGAGCGGGATCGAATCTCTCTTTTTTCGTATATAGCTTTTTCCAAGTTGTAATTCGCCATTAGTCGTATTAGCCATTGATAATAACCAGGGGGTGATGGATCTAGCCAAGCTGAAGTTAAGGAAAGTCGATATATTGCCATACCTATAAAAATCAGCTGCTCTACCGGCTTCCCTTGGATCTCGTCTCCACCCCCAGACAGATCAGGGCTGAAGAAAGGTTTATATCCCTGCCTAGCAACTCCTTAAAAAATGTAATTATTTCTAATTTTAAGATGTTTAACGTAGCGCAAGAAGCCAACATGTGGTCAAGATCCGCCTGATACAAAGAGCATCGAGGGCATAAGGTCTCCTTCCCTGTTCCCCATTTAGCAATCTTTTTCAGCGTGTAGTAGAGCGAAAAACAAGTTTTATAGTACTGCGCATGAAGCCGTGCTGGTATTAAAAATGTTTGTGCTAGTTCGGTGGAATGAAGAAATAGATCCTCTGAAATATTGATTTCCTCTTTCCATTTACTAGCTCGCTGTCCCAAGTCCTCCGTCATTAAAGAATTGAGAGTTATACACAATTCCTATAGCTGAATGGTCTGCCTCAGATAATAGGATTATTTATAAAGCCTAATGGACCGCCACATTTCTTACTTAAGAAGTCACGTATTTGCAAGCTTTGAGGGTTTCGAAGGAAATTATATCAGAAAAGGAATAGAAATCTCTGAGTTTGGCCAGTCCTTTATCTGACCATCTCTTGATTATTGAGTCTCTAAAAGTTTCGGGCAGATTAAAATTGTTATAGATCGTTGTGTAGTAATTAAGCCGGCCTAATCCTAGCTTTTCCCGGACTGCTTTCATGGTTTTATATCCCGCGGCCAACGTCTGATAGTGTACCTTTTTGTAATGGGAATCATTCAAAAACTTCCAGGCCCATCCCCAAGCATCTTTGCCCATTATGAGTTCAATAGGTGTGGGTATATTTCCTTGGAGATCGTCGAATGGCTTATCAGAAAAAAAGAGTAGGATTATGCAAAAGGGTAGTTGCCCAATAATAAAGTTTGATATTTGGTAGAGCCAATCCCCCCCTATCCTTTGGTAGAGAAAGGAACTTATATGCTCTTCTGGGTTTTCCATAGGACCAGATAAATCGAGAAAACAGGTCCTCGATCTTTTTTAAACATTTGTTGCTAAATTCTAGTGGAATAGCCCTTATAGAGTAGAGAAACTTGGGGGAAAAAAAGCATTTTAATTATATTACATCTCCCGATTATTGAAAGATGCAAGTTATGTAATCGTCTCAACTTTGGTTTAATTTTATCTATCAGGGGGTTGATATTGGAGTCAACTAGCTTTTCAACACTAGCAGTGATGTCTACTCCCAAATATGTGGCACTTTCCACCTGCCTAGTGTCGTCGCCCATACTGACATTTTTACAGATGATCTGGGGTTTAGCTCGGTTAAGATAGTACCCGGGCAAAAGTCCATATCTCCTCGCTTCTAGTTCAACCTCTACCATAGACTCTTCAGGATTGGAAGTTACAAGCACAATGTCATCGGTGTATGCCAATACTTTCGTTTCCCAGCATTGAGTGATTATAGGACTAATCCTTTGATTGCCTTCCAGAGCTCGTAAGAAGGGGTTGATATATACGGTGAATAGCAGTGGTGAGCTAGGACATTCCTGGCGTGTACCTCGAGTTATTTTAAAAGTGTCAGTAAGTGCAACATTTATAAATAATTTTGCAGTGGGTTGAAAATATAACATCTTCAATGCTTGTATAAATTGCTGGCCTATCCCAACCCTCGACAGAGACTCCCATAAAAACGGCCAGGAGACTCTGGGTCTGGTCTTCTGGAGATAGCTGTTCTACTGGAATTTGGTTGAAGTAAGTCATAATATCATTTGAATAAGTTTTGGTGGTTTCATGATATAGATCTTGGTAGTAGGCTAAAAACTCTTTACGAATACCTTCTGGATCTGAGACACTGGCCTGGGTAGTATCTTTTACCGCAATAATATTCCTTCTGGCTTTTTGTCTGGTCCTAATCGCGAGGTGATGCCCAACCTGCTCACTGCACTCATACGCCTCCTTTCTCCAGGTCTCCAACCTGTCTGCTGCCCTTTTAGCTATTACTTCCATAACCGCTGATTTGGCTGACATTGTTTTGACCAGTGCCTCTGCCGTGTCATCACCATCCCTGTGCACCGTGATTAAATTTTCTTCTGCAGCTGCCAGTTGCGTTTGCAAAGTATCCAATAGTTGGCGTTTTTTTCTATTTAAGTCACTCGCAAAGCTTAATGTCTCTCCCCTTATTGCAGCTTTCAATGCATCCCAAACCATTTAAATACCGGTACAGCCGAGGTTTTCCTTAATAAATTGGGGAATCCAGTGCCTCATATATTTACAATATTCATCATTTGAAAGTAAAGATCGATCAAAAGTCCAGCTGGCCTTATCTCGGTTAACCATTATTTCCCCTTTAATTTCCAGGACTAAGGGATTGTGATCCGACACAATACGTGGAGTGTTTTCTATTGTACACTTATGGACAAAAGAATGAGATGTAAAAATATAATATAATCTCACCGGTTTATTGTGCGGAAAAGAGTAGAAAGTGTGGCCGAGATCTGCAGGATGCTGTGAGTGCCAAATATCCGTAACTTCCTGTTCTTGGCATTGGGCTTCCTACCACTATAGCTCCAATTTTTATCTGAAGATATATTTTGATTAGCTGGCAGATTTATATTAAGATCACCACAGATAATAATAGGTAGAGGCCACTCAGCCAATTTATTATTCAAATAATCAAAAATTGCAGGGTCATCAGCGATACTGCCATAAACCATACATATAGTAATTGTATCACCGTTCTCCCTGCGGCATTCCGTAATAACCCACCTCCCATTTTGATCAGCAGATGTGCGTAGGAACTGAAGTGAGCCTTTAGCGGTTAATATTGCCACCCCCGTGTCCTGGCGGTCTGTGTTGTAGCCCCTATTACTGTGAAACCAAGCGAGCCTAGAAGATGGATCTGCGTCCTGTCAATATGTGTTTCCTGTAGACCTAGGATATCGGCTCTAAGTAATCTAAGCACTACTGCAGTATTTTAACGTTTCTATGGATCGTTTAGGCCACATACATTGATTGTTGCTATGCGTAGTTTGCTAATTTCATTCCATGAGGTTGCTCCCATTCACAAGTACCAGGACAGGATATGAAAAACAAGATCGAGCCAATGCTTTTAGTGCCAACCCCTTCCCCCTCCCCCACCCTACACACCCCAGAAGCCCCCCCACCCACCACCTATCTCTGAGACAGCCTGGTTCTGTTCTGAAAGAACCAGGGTGAAGTCATCTGAGCAGTCAGAATCCCGTGTCCCCCCCCCCCCACCCCCGGTCTAGCCTCAGCCCTAACCTAGCCTAACCACTCTATCCGTGTCAGTCCATCTTATAATATCCCCAATTTGCTACATTATCACATTAAATCATGCGCTAAGTCTTGAGCCCATAGTCATTTAGACCTTAGTTCTGCCTCTTCTTGTCTCTGTGATCTCTTGCAAATAGGCTTGAGCCTGAATCTCAGAGATAAAGCTACGGTTAATTTGTTGAATGGGTGCAAATAATTGCCTCAGCCACCATCTACGCTCAACTGTGGCATGGGCAAAGTCGGGCCTGGTGAAGAAGGTGACTCCATTGAATTCTTTCTTAGTTGTGGGTTTTGCTATATCAAAAAGGGCCTGGCGTAAGAGAAAGTTACCAAAATAAACTAGGATTGCACGGGGGTATTGATTTTGAGATGGAGGACGTTTGGGAAGTGTCAAAGGAAAACGATGAGCACGCTGAATCTCCTTGTCCCAGTCCCAGGATTGCAGCTCGGGAAATGCTCCTTTGAAGAGCGAGATTATATAAGCCCTAGGGTCACTTCCTTTCAGGCCTTCCGGTACCCCAAGAATGCGAAGATTGTTGCGACGCAATCTTTTCTCCTGTTCCTCAATCTTCACCATTAAATCTTTAACTATGCCATCATGGGCGTCCCCCTGTATTTTTAGTGAAGAAACATCTTTATCTAGGTTCTTGGTGCGCACTTCGACAGACGTCATTCTATCTGCGATTTCAGTGCACGTTCGGCCCACTTTCCTGATTGCACCTTGCAATTTCTGTGTGGCTTGTCGATTTTTCCGATTATCAATCTTGACCTCTTCTTGGAAGCCCTTGATTGAATGTAAGACTTCTGCAAGGGTGGGTTCTTCCTTACTTCTAGAGTTTCCACTCCCTAGATCGGCCATTGCTGTGCAGTCTGATGGAGTCGCGAAGTGAGAGGATGAATAATCCCATCTAAGATCAGCGTTGCTTCCTTGATCTGTGGTCTCCCCACTTATGTTTCCACTTGATCTTTTTTTCCTTTTCTAGCTTCTTTCTTTGTGCTGCAATTTGGCATGGGGTCTCTGAGTCAGTACTGCTTCTCCAATCGTGCTTCCTTCCGTTATCATCCACTTCGCTGGATGTAGAAATACCAGTCTCATAGAGTTCTGATTCATCTGTGACTGGATAAGGTTTTTCCAAGACATCCTGAGTTTCCAGGGTTTCAAGGCTTTCAGAGTCTTCATGCTGATTATTTATTATGCTGGGTACCGTCCCTGAAGCTCTTAAGTCCAGGTCTGGAGGAACAGCTGGGAAAGTATTCTTCTGTTGCGTGACCCCCACTTTAGCTCCTGACTCTGGGATTGCTCCCGTATTTGCTAATAGTGTGGGGGAGTCTGCAGCCGGTATTGTGATACCACCAATGGAGAGGCAGGAGAATCTTGAGGCGCCTCCCAAACTGCATGGGGTATCTCTGGAGCGATTAATGCAAGCTGGTCTTCCGGCGTGCCCCCATCTGCTGACTCGTTCTGAGATCTTCCCAACTCTAATGATCTGAACATGTTAGTGATTAGGGGCTGAGAGTTGTGAGTTTGAGCGGTATTCAAATACTTAATGTTTTTAACTTGTAGCTTTCTACTTTGCTTAGCCACTAGCTCTACCTTATCTTCTGAGATCGCTTCAGAGACTGCTTGTTCGACTTGCTCCTTATTTTTCTTCCCCCGTGTTTCAGGGCGTCTCTATGAGCTCTCAGGTCGGTTTAACGGCATTGTTTTAATTATTACGGGGGCGAATGGTTGATTATTTTTGACTTTGAAACTTCCCACCCCCGCACCGACATCCTTACTTGTTTTCCATCCGTGAAATGAAAGTCCAGGAAACAAAGTATCCTCCGTTGAGACCGGTAGCGGTATTTCCCAGGTTTCTCATAGCCCAGTGAAGTCGTCAGGAGATCAACGAAAACCGGTAACTTTTCCTCTAGGCGGAATGTCACTGGGAACTGCCGCAGGACACCGTGGTGCGAGGATGCTAGAGCAGCCTGGCTCCCTGTTTTCGAAGCAGCTGTCAGGCACGTTGCACTTCGGCGCCCACTCTGGTCCCAGCGCTGCGAGGAGATCTGTATTGGTATGGTAGTCATACGGAACTATTGAGCCACACGATAGACTGCGTGACCTTCAGCTAATTTTCGGCTTCTTTTCGGCCGCTTTGGGTGTAATTAGAGCAGCTTTTCACTCCATTTGGAGGCCAGACCGGCGGAGCTGTGCCGGGTTGCTGCTACTCAGGCACCATCTTGCACCCCCCTGTTTGTTCTGGCAGTATCTTATGTGAGTTCGCCATAACCCACAAAAATAGCAAGTAGGTGCAGAGTTCTAACTGGTACTAATCTAGGAAAAACTGGCGAGCCCAAGGCAAAATGTGGGAGGGGTGTCCAGGTAGATATTTCGGACCTGGAATAGAAGATAGCCTGCCAGTACTAAGGTGGTGTAAGTAGGTGGAATTTTCTACACTTTAGTATCCTGCTAAGGTGTAAGCGTGTGCCTAGAAAGAAAAACAAATGCATAACGTGGCCTTATTCTATTGTAAATCGTTCTAATGCCATGGGCCAGATTTCAAACATAAAAACCTGTAAAAAATCCCTTTGCCTATAAGAGTACTGTGAGAAATGGGGTTATTGGTTGAGGGGGGTCCCGACAAGGACCTGGCACGGTCCTTGTTGGGGTGAACCAAAAAAAGTCACTAAATTAACATTTGCTTTACCCTCTTGTATCTTGGCACAAAAGCAGTCAGGCTTAACTTAAATGCAATGTGTAAAATGTTTATGCAGCACACAAACAGTAATAATGAGAAAACACAGCACAAGAAAAATCCCACACTAATATAGAAAAAGAGAGTAGAATGACATAAATTATTTGACGACCAAGATGACAAAAATCTAATCACTACAATCAGTGATACGCAGTTTCAAAGATTTGTGGTAAATATAGCACCTAAAAGCACAAAGTGCCACTCGCCGCTGTCTGGTCATGCGAGACTAGGTGAAAGTCATAAGTTTAGACCAACCACAATGGAGCACGGGCCGAATGCAGGGACTTTTTTTGGTTCACCCCAACAAGGACCGACCCTGAGCAAACGTAAGAAAAAAGCACAAAATAATTGGACGTGGCTGTGAGATATGATACAGTGGTAATAATGGAGGATGGAGCTGTAAGAAGAGAGGTTAAACCTCTGTATCATATATTGGCTGATTTATTTCTTTTTAGACTCACTGTTGGCCTTGCCATATGCGGAATGGCTTTGGATATACAGGGTGCCTGGGTTCTAAAGGAATGTGAAGAAGATAATGGAAAGCAGATAGTAATTCTACCACTGTGCATGTTGTCTAACCTGATAAACATACAGTAAGGAATGTAAAATGTAATTTTTGTTGTCACATGACTAATTTTATAATGGTTTCTATGGAAATATACGATTGAAATAACAGTACAGAATTATTAAAAGATAAATAAAAGTAGAAGGTTTAAAAGACTTGACCAGATATAGTAGGCATAGAAAGAAAAAAAATGGTGTAATAGCTACTTGGTAAACTTTGAATCAGAGAATCTGGGTTTTCATAGTTTGTATTTGTATATAATTTATATTGTAGAGTGCTGCTTTTCCCGGATGGTACCTTGGTGCTGGGAAAAAATTGAAATACAAAGCAGTCAATAGCTCTAAAATAATTAACTACAAATGTTTTTCGATGTTTTCTAAACGGCCTAAAATCTACAGTAATCATGTCTTCCCCGTGTGACCAAAAGTGTGTGGTTTTACACAAATTACTTTACTAGTCTATGCACCAAGTTTGGACAATGCATAAATTCAAAATTATGGAGCACTTATGGGAAATTCGTGTAGTGATCTCCACACAATCTTTTGCTTTTATGGGACTCAATTGCTTGCATATTTTGAATCTGGCCCTGAGGAGACTGCTCAACACCTCTCCTTATGCATATTATGTACCTACAAAGCATGATGTGTAACTGATACATTAATTGGCTTATGGTAAAAAGGCACAAGCGTGCGCCGCTGCCATAGGTCAAGTCCCAGATGTTGGATGCCATGTGGTATTACACAACCTACATGTAGGATTATAAACTCTTTGCAGGTAGAAGCATTCTCTAACAGATAAGCCACCTTTGAAGGGCCAGGTGCATCATTTTTGTCAGGAAGGTCTCTAAGTAAACTAACCCTGTGAGTTTCAGTTGTAACTATGCCCAAAGTACCTTACTGTATAGCAGAAACAACTTTCAGTTATAAAGCTGGCAATGCATGTATATGGGTCATGTCCTAAGAACTAGCACAGACTACTTTTTTGTGACCACTGAGCAATTCTGACCCAATGGAAAACTTCGTTTTACTGTACCAATGCCATAAAATGAATTTTTAAAATAATGTTAACTTTTGTTTTATGAACTGGCAGTTGTGTGACATTTAAACAGACTACCCCTCAGGAATGACATTTGACTTTCGTCTGACACCAGAGCTCTGACCTTTAAGAGATTGAACTACGACTGTAGAAGATCTTTGTTGGGTGGGAAGGAGCAACTAGGAGCAGGGGCGTAGCTTCAAGGGGGGGCGGTGTTTGGGGTGTTGGTGAGGTGTCTGTCGGATTTCACCAGGAATATTTACAGGCAAACAGACAAAAAAACACACATTTTGTTTAAAATGTTGGTTATTTTGCAAAACTTAGTGCCCCTACCAATCTGCATTCCTCTCCTTTCCCACTGCCCCTTAGGCCCATCTCATGCACCCTGTTGGTCATATCCTCTATTTTAACATTATATGCTAGCTTGCCTTTTGGGAAATTTGGAGCTCACACACCCCTAATTTAATGAGCAAGCTAAGCCCCTGGCTAGGAGCTTTCCTCTCCTAAAGTCAAGCAAGGTGACGTGTCATGGCACCTCAATTTTCAATGACAAGACCTCAGGGGGATCCACGGTGTCTTCAGACTCACGGTCTTCTTGCACTAAGGGCGGTGTAGCCAAGGGTGGTGACCTTTTAGCAAGTAGCATCATGAGAAGTGAGATAGACAGTTGCAGATGTTGACCAGAATAAATACAGCCCTTGGTCTGCCAAATCTGTCGATAGATCTGGGCTACGTCTCAGAAAGATGCCAGATGTCTTTGGAAACATAGTCCTTACTCTCCTCGGAGTCAAAGAGGTTCTCACCTTTCGTATCCTTTCCTCACAGGCTGCGTGGGAATATGTCCATCATTGTGAAGTGTGGTGAGAACAGTAGCCCAAAACAAAGTAATTTGATTGCGCCTGGGAATTGGGTTTAATTTCTTAATGTATTAGTCAAATATCTGTTACATTGATAAAGGTAAAACTATATAATTCATAACTAACACTATACAAATAATGAGTGTAGATGAAATATAGGCACACTTTTGAATGATAGTAGCGTACACCAAGTCATATGCATTGCATGGTATTAAGTCTTTTAAATAGGGTTACTTTTATCAGATTATAGGTCACGTAGGCCTCATGCCAGAGATGTTTTAAGGCATGGGAAAAGTGGAGAATTGCTCAGGGCCCCCACCGTCCAATAGGCCCTTTGGTAAAGTGATTGTGGCATTAAGAAGTCTGTCTTAATAAGTACATGCATAAAAACAGATTATTTTTTAATTTTACTTTTATTCCAAGACTTCCCAACCTTTATTCTAGCATGCTCAAGCAGTTGGTGGCAATGGAATTAAAAAGTAGTCTTTCCATCTGGCTCTCATTACTTCACCTCACCTTTCTACCATCTTCATCTCTACATATGTCTACATCTCCATGTACCTACCTGCGTTTACTTTTTCTCAGCTCTCTCTCGCTCACTTATGTCTACAGCATCTCTGTGTTAATATATCTCTCTCTAACCCACCTCTAACAATGTCACCTTTGTCTCTACCACTCTCTATGCCCACCTATGTATTTCTGCTTCATTCTTTCCTTCAGACCTCACTGTTGTTTCCATCTCACCTCTCTGTAAGTTGCCTCTGTCCACTTCACCTCTCTATTTAACTTATCTCTCTTTCTCTCTCTCTCTCTCTCGTTCCATCTCCCATTAAATAGCCTTTTTCTTCTTTTTAAGCCTGATCCATCCTGGGTTCAGGCTAGAGCCAACCATTATTTTAAAAGTGTGCCCAGTCATCGGAGGCCATAGAAGAGCCCTCTTTCCACCCCTATCCAGCCAGCTATAATAAGCCGATGCTGCGTTGGAGCGCTGCCGACAGGCTCCGGCAAGCGCTCAGAGTTTTTATTCTTACTTTGTTTAGTTGTACCTTTTCTTACTATTATTCGCGCTGTCCGCTTCCTGTTCCACCGTGGCTTGTGCTGTTAGTGTGGAGTAAGCTACATAATTGCACATTTCTTGTGCCCCAGCAGTTAGCAGTCTAGCTGCTTTTTCCACCTCATACCCGACCAGCAATTTTAAGTCTATGCCGCCGTCGACACCCTGCCGACAGGCTCAGGCAAGCGCTCAGAGTTGTTATTCTTACTTTGTTTATTTGTGCCCTTTCTTACTGCTATTTGCACCACCCGCTTCATGTTCACCATGGCTTGTGCCATTTATATGGCGGCAGCATCTTAATTGCACATTTTTCTGTGTCCCAGCCCTGGTGGCAGTTAACAGTCTAGCTGCTCTTTCCACCCCATATCTGGCCAGCTATATTAAGTCGATGTCGACGCGCAGTGGGCGCACCGGCGGTGCGCCAAAGGCAAGCCTGTCTGCCCCCAGAACATTGCCGTTAACATCAGCATTCAGGAACCCCACAAGAATAACGTACACTCCTGAATCCCTATACAATATTGACAAGCTACATAGAGCCTATCAGCAAAGTTAGAGGGCCCTGTTGCTTGTCTAAACTGGAGATTTCATGGTCTTCAGGAGACGTCAACAGACTCAAGTATGCGTTCATGCTTGGATTCTAATCATAAACCTAGGACCTATGCCACCCCCATATATGTGCCAAGCACCTTTTCCTCTTCTGCTGCCGTGTCGGCTCTTAATTGCATCATTAGCCTCCTAGTCAATATTAGGTCCTTACCCAAACATGCAGTTGAATTTTGGGACATGCTCTCCTCATTGTCACCTGAGGTTGGTTTCCTCACCAAAACCTGGCTAAGTCCCACCACTCAGCCTGCTATCAAGCTTGCCCTCCCTGAGACCTATTGAATAGTTATATTGGACAGGGAAGGTAAGACAGACGGTGGTATAGCCATTGTCTTAAAAAATACAATAAAACTTTCGACCATCGATACCTCAATGGGGGATTGGGCTGGGATAAGCATATTTAAGGTCAAACTCTCCCCTAAGGACAGTTCGAAAGGTGCTTCACTATATCGCCTGCCGGGGCCTAAAACCAGCGCCTAATGGAATACATTGCCTCATGTCTTGGCAGTGCAACAATTCCTCCTATTTGGAAATTTCAACTACTCTGGGGTAGACCCCCCTCAATGCAGAGACTAACCATCTTGTATCGGATATAACTATGCTGGGACTACACCAAAAAGTTCACAGATCACCTCTTATTTCAGGCCATACTTTGGACCTTATTTTTACTAATGCCACAGCCTTAACCAGTGAAGCGCCTCAACCTCTACTCTGGACTGATCACTGTTTTTCCCGATTCCCACATGTATCTAGAAACTGGTGGAAAATCGTGCCGGACTCTGTCGCCAAGGAATGTGAGTTTAACACTTCATTAAAAGACTCAGACATCAATCTTGTGCTCTCCGACTACAATAGAGCTTTAAATTCAGCTCTCGATAAGATAGCTCCTCTCAAATTGTGCTCCAACTCCAAACATTAAGCCCATGTGCCTTGATATTCAACAGAACTAAGGATTGAGACTGCCTCCTGCTAAAAATTGGAAAGACGATGGCGTCTAACCAACAACTTAATAGATAAGGAAGCGTATACTGCATCCTTAAACTAATACCTTCACAATGTAAAAAGAACCCTGATGTTATCTATTTTCATTCGAATGGACAGGCTGGAAACTTGTCTAAAATACGTTTCAATGTGTTTAATACCTTTATAAATCCTGGCATCTGCTCTCAGGAAAAAAATACAGACATCACAAGACCTCTGTGACCTGCTGGTCGACCACTTTGACCAAATCAATACGATCTATCAGAACTTCCCATGTTAACTGTATCAGGGCCGTGGGGAATCTGATTTCAGTACACTGTCCTCCAATGAGGCCACAAGTCTAAGTGAATTTGAACCTTTCTCTCCGGAGATAATCCAGAAAGTTCTTGCTCTTGCCAAATCGGGCTCCCAACTGTATGTCTGTCCTCCTCGAACTCTGGCAGACCTCTCCAATCAGCTTGCCCCTGGAATATGCTTCCTGTTTAATTTCTGTTAATACAGGAAAAATGCCATTGGCGTGAAAAGCGACACAGGTCTAGCCCATTTAAAAAAAAAAAGCCCAACTTGGCACCGACAATCCTGTCTAACTATAGACCTATCTCACTACTTCCTCTATTAGGCAAACTGCTACAGGTACTCCTAAATGAACAACCTATGGAATATCTTGAGGCCAATGAGATTCTTGATCCCTCAGAATCCGGTTTCAAACCATCACACAGCACAGAGACAGCTCTGGTAGCAGTCACTGACCTTATCAGATGCTCTGATTACGATGACTTACCATTGATGCTTCTAGACTTCTCTGCAGCATTTGAAACTGTGTCCCATCCCAGATTACTTCGTAGGTTTTAAGAGATTGGCATTCACGGGACTGTGCTACGATGGCTCGGTGAGTGCCTCTCGAACCGTCACTCTGGGTTCCTTTAAGCCTTGCACTATGATCCTGGAAAAAGGGGTGCCACAGGGCTCGTGTTTTAGCCCAATGCTATTTAACATCTATGTGCCCCCCGCCAAGACTGTAAGAGCTTTTGGTTTTGAAATTATATTGTATGCGGATGATGTAGGAAGGTGGAATCTGAATGCATGGTTGACCCCACTTTTTGCCTGGTGTTTTGCTGGGTTTTTACTTAGTCTGGCTGGGATCCTGCTTTTCAGGACCCCATCCTATCTGCTTTCTCCCTAAAACTGATTCCATGTACTTTAGGTACACCCCAGATTGGATTCTAGGGTATCCTTAGAAGTCCCCAGTATATGGTATACTATGTACCCAGGGCATAGGTACCCCAGAGGCCTACCAGGGGCTGCAGCATGTATTGTGCCACCCCTGGGAAGCCATTTAAAATGACACAACAGGTCTGCTACAGCAGCCTGTGTAAGGTGGTGTATGCACCCCTTACTGAGATATAGGTTATGTGAGAAGTTGGCCTGATGTATGATGTCACTAGTTCTAGTGTACACCTTATATCAGTCCAAATACCCTTATGGTGATTGGTTGTAAAGTCAACCTTATAGACCAGCTATCCTAGTGGTAGCATGGACAAGAGCAGTCTTAGGCTAAACTCTGAATGGCATGTGAAGCCAGCTGTGATACCATATATAATCCCTTGAATACCAAATGAAAGGACACCACAACAGATATATATATAAAATAAAGTGTATTTATTCTAGTCAAACCCTCAGCACTCTTTATGAGATTAGAGGTAAGTACAACACAGTCTTATTTAAGCATACATTAAGTCACACAGGTAAGTAATACAGTTAGGCCCTAGGGGCCACGCAAACCATATACTAAGTAAGTGGTATAAGGACCACTGTCACGGAAATAGAATAGGCCTAGGCCTAGGGAATCGCTGGGGCTACACTACACTAGCGTTAGTTAGGAAGTGGGAGGCCCACGGGATTCGTGTGCAGAGTGGAAACACTCACGCGTAATGCGTAAAAGTCAATAGCAATAGTACAGTTTAGAAAACGGTAGATTTAGGACACTTCCGGAGTAGCTAGGAAGTTGAGACTTGAAAACTAGACACTAGGATAGTCACTATCCTGATGAGCACCGGAGTACCCAAGTTACCTAGCCCACAGGCTGCGGGTGCATAGGGGTGAAGATGCGTCGGTTTTCGTCGTCGACTCCTATGGATGCCTGAAGAAAGATGCTGACAGGCAGTCAGTGAAGAGTGTCCAGTGGATCCCAAGGCTGGGATCAAGAAGAGAGGAAACCTGCAAGCAGAAGGGACAGAGTCAAGGTCACTAGCCAGTGACCACGTGGAACCAGGAAGGAACCAGGCGATGTCGTGAAGATTGCAGGTGAAGGTGAAGCTTGTCGCTGCAGCCAGGAGGACCAGGAAGCGTCGAGGACAACCAGGACCAGGAGGCGAGCTGTCCCACGAAGGCTCTTGCTGTCGGCGGCGTCGAAGTTGGACTAGGACTCACCAAGCCTTGGCAAGCGGAACCCACGAAGAACGGAGGACTTGCTTCTGGTGCAGACCAGGAAGGTCTGGGGTGCTTCTTCTTTGCAGAGAAGCGGGAGCCAGTCTGGAGGAGCCAAACCAGCGCAGAAGATTTCAGGGTGCGTCGTCACAAAGGCCACTAGCCAGCGGGCAAGCAACCGGACAGACGCGGCAAGCAGGAAAATGCAGAAGGGCCCCACGCAGGACTCGTGGAGTGTGGGGGGCTGATCTTCGGTGCAGATGGTGCTTGGGGTTGGGGCTTCTCAATCCCCAGTGCACAACTTCGAGGGTGCCTCAGAAGCTGCGCTTTAAGTTACTAGCCACTTTTCCCAGGTAGCCGGTCCCACGTCGCTCGTCGCCTCCACGGATCTCAGCTTTGCTGTGGATGTGGATCAGGGTCGGAGAAGTCTGGAAGTCAAGGCTCTGGTCGGGCTCTGCAGTCGGTTCCTCGTAGAACGTGGGCAAAGCAAAGGGTAGTCTCTTGATGGTGCCTGTTTGCACAGGGTAGCCACTCCTTGGCTACAAGGGAGATTCTTCAGTCTTCTTCTTTCGTCGAATGTCGAAGGTCCAGAGTTTCTGTTCAAGTTTGCAGGTTCAGGATAATCTAAAGTCTTGAGGCCCAACTCCCACTCTTATACTAATCTGGGGGGCTGGGATACCTGCTAGGTCACGCCTTATGGGTGGGACCTGGGAGGGGGTGGTTACACCCACTTCCCTTTGTCCAGTTTCGCGCCAGAGCTGGGGCTGGAGTGCCCCAGCGCCGGTTTGAACTGGACTATGCAAGGAACACCTTGTGTGCCCCAGGCATGTCTCATTCCTTTCAGCCCACCCTGCCCCAATACACTAAAGGCTGTCTGGGGAGGTGCTAGCACCTCCCCAAGCAGGAAACCTATTGTCCAGGCCTCCCTGGCTGGGATCACTCCCAGCTGCAGGAGGTCAGACTTGTGTCGTGGCAGCAGCATCCATTTTGTGATGCTGGGGCTCTGGTTAACTTTAACCGGGTAAGTAGGTTACAACATGTCTTCTCCCTCTAGAAGGGAGGGATAATATCCTCGTCCCCAGAAATGGGATGGGGGTATTATTCCAAAGTGTTAGACACCTTACACGACATGTTTCGATAAAGCCAAACCATAGTTACCATAACCGTCTAAGATTATAAGGCACTTTAAGAGTATATGGTAGGCTATATCATAGAACAGCTATAAGGACTTAGTTCCGAAAGCTGCAGACAGGCTCAGCTCATGCTAGAGCACCATCTCACATGTTACCAAGCACTCTGCCTCCAGGATTGTTAAGGCCTGCCATAGGAGTGACTGATAGGTACACATGTGTCTATATGTAAGTTAGGTATAGGAATACTACACCTAAGCAAGGGGTGATTACACGACCTTGCCCCAGCTGAGTGATCAGCCAGTTGTGTCAGAATGGAAGGCCAGGCCAGGGGTGGCATAATACATGCTGCAGCCCCTTGTAGGCCTAGGGTACACCTATGCCCTGGGTACCTAGGGTACACTGTACAGGGGCCAATAAGGTGATCCTATCCAAATGGGTTATGCACCTAAAGTACATAGTATTAATTTAGAGAGAGAACAGCAGGGCTGTGGGTCTGATTAGCAGGCCCACAGCCACATCTAAGTCGAAAACCAGTAAAGCAAAAGCAAAAAGTGGGGGTGAACATAGAAAGCAGACCCTACTCTCCTACACAACCCCCCCCCCCAAACTTAGGGACATTAAACTAACCTTGACCAGTTGAGTCTTCATGTTCTAAGTGGAAATATCTGGAGAGTCCATCTGCATTGGCATGGTCAGTCCCAGGTCTATGTTCCACTGTGAAGTCCATCCCCTGTAGGGAAATGGACCACCTAAGAAGTTTGGGATTTTCACCCTTCATCTGATTTAGCCACAAGAGGGGCTTATGGTCTGTCTGAATCTTGAAGTGAGTGCCAAACAAGTATGGCCTCAGCTTCTTCAGGGCCCAAACCACAGCAAAGGCCTCCCTCTCAATAGCTGACCAACGTTTCTCTCTAGGGGTCAGCCTTCTACTTATAAAAGCAATGGGCTGGTCTTGACCATCTACATTCAGTTGTGAAAGAACAGCTCCCACACCTAACTCAGAAGCATCTGTCTGGACAATGAACTCTTTGGAGTAGTCTGGACTTTTCAAAATAGGTGCACTGCACATGGCCTGCTTCAGGTCATCAAATGCTTTTTGACAGCTTACTGTCCACTGAACTTTCTTTGGCATCTTCTTGGAGGTCAAGTCATTAAGTGGTGTCACTATGGACCCATAGTTCTTAACAAACTTTCTGTAGTACCCAGTCAGGCCCAAGAAAGCTCTGACCTGAGTCTGGGTAGTTGGAGGAGCCCAGTCCTTTATGGTCTGGATCTTGCTCTCCAGTGGTTGAACCTGACCCCCACCAACTAGGTGGCCCAGGTATACAACCTTGCTCTGCCCTATCTGGCACTTAGTGGCCTTGATAGTGAGGCCTGCCTTTTGCAGGGCCTCTAAAACATTCCTCAGGTGGACCAGGTGATCCTCCCAGGTGGAGCTAAAGACAGCAATATCATCAAGATAAGCTGCACAATAATCATCCAACCCAGTAAGGACTTGATTCACCAACCTTTGGAAAGTGGCAGGTGCATTCTTCAAACCAAAGGGCATTACCACAAATTGATAATGTCCTCCTGGGGTCGAGAAAGCAGTTTTGGCCTTTGCACTCTCAGCTAGTCTGATTTGCCAGTAGCCTGCTGTCAGGTCAAATGTGCTCAAAAACTTAGCAGCTGCCAGTCTGTCAATGAGCTCATCTGCCCTAGGTATTGGGTGGGCATCTGTCCTAGTGACAGCATTGAGACCTCTGTAATCCACGCAAAACCTAATCTCTCTCTTACCATCTTGGGTGTGAGGTTTTGGCACAAGAACTACAGGACTAGCCCAAGGGCTCTCTGAAGGTTCAATGACTCCCAGCTCCAACATCTTTTGTACCTCAACTTTTATGCAGTCCCTGACATGGTCAGGTTGCCTGTAGATTTTACTCTTCACAGGCAGACTGTCACCAGTGTCCACCTCATGGGTGCACCAGTTTGTCTGCCTTGGGGTCAGAGAGAACCTGTCTGCAGTCCTGTTGCTGATGGACAGTGAGGCTGTCAGAAAAGACCACACCATCAACTGAGCCATCATCAGGGTTCTGAGTCAACAGGTCTGGGAGAGGGTCACTCTCTTCCTCCTGCCCCTCATCTGTAGCCATGAGTAGCCCCATGTCTGCCCTGTCAACATATGCCTTCAATCTGTTGACATGAAGCACCCTGTGGGGGCTTCTGGGAGTCCCAAGGTCCACCAAGTAGGTGACTTCTCCCTTTTTCTCAACAATAGTGTGGGGTCCAGACCATTTGTCTTGGAGTGCTGCTGGGGCCACTGGCTCCAACACCCACACTTTCTGTCCTGGCTGGTAAACAGTCAGTACAGCCTTTTGGTCATGCCAAGCTTTTTGGAGTTCTTGGCTTGCCTCAAGGTTTTTAGAAGCCTTCTTCATATACTCTGCCATCCTGGAGCGTAGACCAAGTACATAATCCACTATGTCTAGTTTGGGTTGTCTGAGAGGTCTCTCCCATCCTTCCTTCACCAAACACAGGGGTCCTCTTACAGGATGCCCAAACAAAAGCTCAAAAGGGCTGTAGCCAACCCCCTTTTGTGGGACCTCTCTGTAAGCAAACAGAAGGCAGGGTAAAAGGATGTCCCATCTTCGCCTAAGCTTGTCTGGTAATCCTTTTATCATTCCCTTTAGGGTCTTGTTGAATCTCTCAACAAGCCCATTGCACTGTGGGTGATAGGGTGTGGTGAACTTGTAGTTAACACCACACTCCTTCCACATTGCAGTCAAGTATCCTGACATGAAGTTGGCACCTCTGTCAGAAATGACCTCCTTTGGAAAGCCCACTCTGGAGAATACTCCAAGCAGGGCCCTTGCCACAACAGGAGCTGTTGTGGTCCTCAGGGGAATTGCTTCTGGGTACCTGGTGGCATGGTCCACTATCACCAGTATGAATCTGTGCCCAGATGCTGTTTGTGGGTCCATTGGTCCTACAATATCTATGCCCACTCTTTCAAAGGGGACCCCCACCACAGGTAGTGGTATGAGGGGGGCCTTTGTGGTGCCACCTGATTTGCCACTGGCTTGGCAGGTGACACAGGAGCGACAAAACTCCTTAGTATCTTCTGACATGTGGGGCCAGTGAAAGTGAGGGACAAGCCTGTCCCAAGTCTTGTTCTGGCCTAGATGTCCTGTAAGGGGAATATCATGGGCCAAGGTAAGAAGGAAGCCTCTGAACTTCAGTGGTATGACCAACCTCCTGGATGCAACAGGCTTGGGGTCTCTAGCCTCTGAATACAGTAGCCCTTCATCCCAATACACTCTATGGGTACCTTGAGCATTCCCTGCAGTCTCAGCAGCAGCCAGCTGTCTGAGGGGTTCAAGAGAGGGGCAGTCTAATTGAACCTGCCTCAGATCTGCCCTGGAAGGTCCCCCTGTCCCAAGAAACTCAACCTGATCAGGTTCAAGTTCTTCTAGGACAGTTCCTTCAGGGCTCTCAGAATCATCCTCCTGGGAGGGCTGATCCACCACCTGAGGCAGGGGGGAAGGCACAGCCTTAACCCTACTGCTCTTTCTCTTGGGTTGTGACTGGTCCATAGTTTCAGGATCCAGCACTTGTTCAGTGGTGCACTTTTTGGCCTGTGACCTGGTCATAGCAAGGACATGTGCATATATCCCCAGCATTTCTGCATGGGTCCTATACTCCACTTCAGACCAAACTGAAGTTTCAAGATCATTGCCCAGTAAACACTCTACAGGAAGGTCTGAACTAACAACAACTTTCTTGAGGCCAGTTACCCCTCCCCAGGAGAAGTTAACAATAGCCACACTATGGGAGGTAGTGGCATTGCTAGCGTTGGTCACTAGGTAATTCTCACCTAGTATGATCTGTCCAGGGTCCACAAAAGCAGGTGTCACCATTGTGACACTAGCTCCAGTGTCCCTGTAGGCCTGAGCCATTCTTTGGTTGATAAAAGGAGTCTGTCTGTACTTGCCCAGGTTACTGGGGCCTACAGTAGAGGACAAAGCTAAGTCCCCATCACAGATCAGAACAGCCTGAGTAGGTACTCTGACTAGGCCAGAATCCTCCTCAGTTCCCAGGGTTAACCCTACTACACCATTTTGCTGGGAACCACCACTTACAGCTGAACTAGGGGGTACAGTTGCCTTAGGGGCAATGGTGGCTGGGGGCTTATCCTTTTTGGTGCACTCACTAAACCAATGTGAGTTGGACTTACAATAGTTGCACCATGGTTTCTTTTGGCCATCTTTCTTTTGATCCTTTTTGGGACCACCCTCCCCCTGAGCCTTTTGGGGGCCTGGTGAAGACTTCTGGTCTTTTTGTTTCTGATCATTACCCTTCTGGTCTGCCTTTTTCTGATCACCGCCCTGGTTCTGGTTTTTCTGCTTAACTCTAGTCCTGACCCATCTATCTGCCTTCTTTCCCAATTCTTGGGGAGAAGTCAGATCAGAATCAATCAGGTGTTGATGCAATAGCTGGTTTTGACAGTTGTTAAGTATTTGCTCTCTCATGATCAAATTATACAATCCTGTATAGTCCTTAACCTTACTTCCCATTAGCCAGCCTTCCAGAGCCTTAGTGGCACAATCTACAAAGTCAGTCCAATCCTGAGTCTGTGTCTTCTGGGTATCCCTGAACAACAACCTGTATTCAGTGGTTAGGCCAAACCCATCTATCAGAGCACTCTTCAGGACAGTGTAATTATCTGCATCCTCATCACTAACTGTGAGGAGCTTGTCTCTACCTTTCTCAGAGAAGGAGAGCCACAAGATAGCTGCCCACTGACTTTGGGGTACCTGCTGTACTTTGCAAGCTCTCTCCAAAGCAGTTATCCATTTGTGGATGTCATCCCCACACTTGTAGGGAGGGACAATCTTGCTCAGGTTTCTATTGTCATAGTGCCTGTCTCTATCCTTAGGGATATTGCTGCCACCAGTGGGTTCTGACCCACTTAACTTTTGTTCTCTAGCCAGAGCAAGCTTCTCCTTGGCAAGGGCAAGTTCTTCCCTCTGAATCCTCAGATTAGCTTCCCTCATTCTGGCTTCATGCTCCTTTCTCTCAGGGGAAGTCATTCCCCTGTGAGAGGAAGCATTAGAGATGTTAGAGACATGGGAGTGGATGGATTCCCTTGAAGGGGATCTGTCCCTCCTGCTTCTCTGTGTAAGCCTACTTGGGGGTCTGTATGGGGGGACCCCATGCAAACTCCCATGTAAGCTTAGGTTAGCCTGGCTAAGTCTTCCTACTTGGCCCTGGCTGTCTACCTCTTCATCTGAAGTCCCATCTGACTCCTCTGTGGTGGGTAGACCCTCCTCTGTACCTAGGGTACCTGCCTGAGATGCCCTAAGAGTATCATACTCCTCTAGGAGTTGTCTTAACTGAAGGAGGGTAGGGTTCGCACCCTGTTTTATTCCTCTGGAGGTACACAAGTGTCTCATCTCCTGGAATGTTAAGGTATCATATCTAGAGGGGGTCTTTTGCAGACCTGATCCTCCTGAGAGTGCATCTACTTGATCTCCTCTCAGAGACATGATCTAGTGAGGGTGTGGTGTGTGCACCTACCTACACTAGTTGTTTCTACTAAACCTCTCTAGTAGTTGTAGTCAGGGTGTGTTACTCCCTTCAACCTACAACTACTAAGTCCAGTAGGACTTAAGTATTATAATCTATGTTATATGTACCTAGACAATATCTGTGTGATCTTTCAATTTAGTATCTCAAGATTACAATGGTATTACAACAGCAAGCTCAGATCCCAACCGCTGCTCACCAATGTGAGAAGTTGGCCTGATGTATGATGTCACTAGTTCTAGTGTACACCTTATATCAGTCCAAATACCCTTATGGTGATTGGTTGTAAAGTCAACCTTATAGACCAGCTATCCTAGTGGTAGCATGGACAAGAGCAGTCTTAGGCTAAACTCTGAATGGCATGTGAAGCCAGCTGTGATACCATATATAATCCCTTGAATACCAAATGAAAGGACACCACAACAGATATATATATAAAATAAAGTGTATTTATTCTAGTCAAACCCTCAGCACTCTTTATGAGATTAGAGGTAAGTACAACACAGTCTTATTTAAGCATACATTAAGTCACACAGGTAAGTAATACAGTTAGGCCCTAGGGGCCACGCAAACCATATACTAAGTAAGTGGTATAAGGACCACTGTCACGGAAATAGAATAGGCCTAGGCCTAGGGAATCGCTGGGGCTACACTACACTAGCGTTAGTTAGGAAGTGGGAGGCCCACGGGATTCGTGTGCAGAGTGGAAACACTCACGCGTAATGCGTAAAAGTCAATAGCAATAGTACAGTTTAGAAAACGGTAGATTTAGGACACTTCCGGAGTAGCTAGGAAGTTGAGACTTGAAAACTAGACACTAGGATAGTCACTATCCTGATGAGCACCGGAGTACCCAAGTTACCTAGCCCACAGGCTGCGGGTGCATAGGGGTGAAGATGCGTCGGTTTTCGTCGTCGACTCCTATGGATGCCTGAAGAAAGATGCTGACAGGCAGTCAGTGAAGAGTGTCCGGTGGATCCCAAGGCTGGGATCAAGAAGAGAGGAAACCTGCAAGCAGAAGGGACAGAGTCAAGGTCACTAGCCAGTGACCACGTGGAACCAGGAAGGAACCAGGCGATGTCGTGAAGATTGCAGGTGAAGGTGAAGCTTGTCGCTGCAGCCAGGAGGACCAGGAAGCGTTGAGGACGACCAGGACCAGCAGGAGGCGAGCTGTCCCACGAAGGCTCTTGCTGTCGGCGGCGTCGAAGTTGGACTAGGACTCACCAAGCCTTGGCAAGCGGAACCCACGAAGAACGGAGGACTTGCTTCTGGTGCAGACCAGGAAGGTCTGGGGTGCTTCTTCTTTGCAGAGAAGCGGGAGCCAGTCTGGAGGAGCCAAACCAGCGCAGAAGATTTCAGGGTGCGTCGTCACAAAGGCCACTAGCCAGCGGGCAAGCAACCGGACAGACGCGGCAAGCAGGAAAATGCAGAAGGGCCCCACGCAGGACTCGTGGAGTGTGGGGGGCTGATCTTCGGTGCAGATGGTGCTTGGGGTTGGGGCTTCTCAATCCCCGGTGCACAACTTCGAGGGTGCCTCAGAAGCTGCGCTTTAAGTTACTAGCCACTTTTCCCAGGTAGCCGGTCCCACGTCGCTCGTCGCCTCCACGGATCTCAGCTTTGCTGTGGATGTGGATCAGGGTCGGAGAAGTCTGGAAGTCAAGGCTCTGGTCAGGCTCTGCAGTCGGTTCCTCGTAGAACGTGGGCAAAGCAAAGGGTAGTCTCTTGATGGTGCCTGTTTGCACAGGGTAGCCACTCCTTGGCTACAATGGAGATTCTTCAGTCTTCTTCTTTCGTCGAATGTCGAAGGTCCAGAGTTTCTGTTCTAGTTTGCAGGTTCAGGATAATCTAAAGTCTTGAGGCCCAACTCCCACTCTTATACTAATCTGGGGGGCTGGGATACCTGCTAGGTCACGCCTTATGGGTGGGACCTGGGAGGGGGTGGTTACACCCACTTCCCTTTGTCCAGTTTCGCGCCAGAGCTGGGGCTGGAGTGCCCCAGCGCCGGTTTGAACTGGACTATGCAAGGAACACCTTGTGTGCCCCAGGCATGTCTCATTCCTTTCAGCCCACCCTGCCCCAATACACTAAAGGCTGTCTGGGGAGGTGCTAGCACCTCCCCAAGCAGGAAACCTATTGTCCAGGCCTCCCTGGCTGGGATCACTCCCAGCTGCAGGAGGTCAGACTTGTGTCGTGGCAGCAGCATCCATTTTGTGATGCTGAGGCTTTTGGTCAGAGGCTAACAGTGAAGTATGATTTTAACATGTCTTTCCCTCTAGAAGGGGGGAATAATATCCTCATGTCCAGAAATGGCATGGGGGTATTATTCCACAGTGTTAGACACCTTACACGACATGTTTCGATAAAGCCAAACCATAGTTACCATAACCGTCTAAGATTATAAGGCACTTTAAGAGTATATGGTAGGCTATATCATAGAACAGCTATAAGGACTTAGTTCCGAAAGCTGCAGACAGGCTCAGCTCATGCTAGAGCACCATCTCACATGTTACCAAGCACTCTGCCTCCAGGATTGTTAAGGCCTGCCATAGGAGTGACTGATAGGTACACATGTGTCTATATGTAAGTTAGGTATAGGAATACTACACCTAAGCAAGGGGTGATTACACGACCTTGCCCCAGCTGAGTGATCAGCCAGTTGTGTCAGAATGGAAGGCCAGGGGTGGCATAATACATGCTGCAGCCCCTGGTAGGCCTAGGGTACACCTATACCCTGGGTACCTAGGGTACACTGTACAGGGGCCAATAAGGTGATCCTATCCAAATGGGTTATGCACCTAAAGTACATAGTATTAATTTAGAGAGAGAACAGCAGGGCTGTGGGTCTGATTAGCAGGCCCACAGCCACATCTAAGTCGAAAACCAGTAAAGCAAAAGCAAAAAGTGGGGGTGAACATAGAAAGCAGACCCTACTCTCCTACAGGTTACCTATATCTCTCCATATCACTGCACATGTAAACCTATCAGTCACACCTATGGCAGGCCTGAACAATCCTGTAATCAGGGTACTGGGTTTCATGTGAGAGGGTGCCGATGCATGAGTAGAGACCCTCTGCAGCTTTCGGAACCTTTATTCCGGGGTTGTTTGTGATGCAGCCAAACCATATACCCTTAAGTGCATTATAACCTCGCCGTATATGCTAACTTTGGAATGGCTGCATGGAAACATGTTGTGTTTGGTGTCAAACACCTTGGAATCATACCCCACACCAGTAACTGGTGTGGGAGGTATGATTCCACCCTACTAGAGGGAGAAACATGACAGCACCGATATACCCGGTACAAGCTTAACAGACCCTGGCATCACAAAATGAATGCTGCCAGCCACAGACACGAGTCTGCCCTCCTGCTGCTGGATGAAACTCCGGCAGGGGAGGCCTGGACAATAGGTTTCCTGTCACAGGGCGGTGTAACCACCTCCCAGACAGGCTTTAGTGTATTGGGGCTGGGTGGGTGCACTTCAAGAGTGCTTTGATGTCTGCACTGGGGGCACATTTGGTGTCCCTGTGCATAGTCCAGCTCAAACCGGTTGCAGGGGCACTCGGCCCCTGCTCTGGCGTGAAACTGGACAAAGGACATGGGTGTAGCCACCCCTCTGTCCTGACCCTCCCATAAGTGGGTCCCCAGAGTTTGTCCCACCCCTTCCTTGGGTATAAAGTAGGAACCCCTGACTATAGGACTTTAGATTTTTACCTGGCTGAAACTCTGCTACAGAATCCCAGAACTTCTACTATCTACACGAGGTTGGATGACCGAAGAATCTCCCTTGGAGTAAAGGAGTTACTCCCCAGCAAGGCAGGCACCAAAGACACATCTGTCCAGTTTGCATCTACGCTGCTCCCGAAGGAAACTGACAATTTTGCAACACGGGATGTGGGTTTCCAAGCTTCCCTGAGGCTGATCCGTGTTCTCAGCAACTCTGAGATCCAAAGCCCTTGTGGGGACAGTGCAACCCGAACCCCTGGACACCGCGACCATCTACAGCAGCATATGCTTCTTTGCGATCCCTGAGGCTGTGCTTTGGGCTACCTGTAGTCCAGACCCAGAGCAGTGATTCCACTGAAGATTGCTGACCTACACTCCTCAAGTGACCCGTGAGCTGGTATCTAGTGATTCCTCTCGTGGTCCCTTCGCGATCCCTTGTCCGGCGACTTGTGGGTCCCTGAGAAGGGTACTTTTACTTTCAACTGGCTTTCCTGGTTGCTCCAGACGTGCCCTGACTCTGCATCGCTTGGGGAGTCCACAGGTCCTTGCTGGTCCACACCGAAGCCCTTTTCTTCTCACCGCGTAGGTTGCCGTTGCCAAGGCTTGTTGGTCTCCAATCTGGAAACTGACCCCCCAGCACTCGGCATCCTTAATGGGACAGCTCGCCTGCGGACTGTGGTCATCGTCAACGCCTCCTGGTCCCCGTGGCACTGGAGTCAAGCTTCACCTCTTCACACCTGAAACACCCGACATTGGTGGGTATTCGTCTATCGTGCCCCTGGTCACTGGCAAGTGACCCAGACTCTGTCCCCTCTGCTTTCAGATTCTTCACATCTTCGATCCAGGCTTGGATCACATCGGACACTTCTTCTTTCCACTCCAGGAGCACATAGCCATTGAAATCAACGACGATTCCCGACACCATTTGTCACCTATGTACCCGGCTTCTCTGGGTGAGGTAACACGAGTACTCCGGTGCTCCCGTGGGCGCTGGCCCTAGAACTCTCTAATTCTAAAGGGGTTTGCTCAAAGTCGTCCCCTAAGTGTTCTTAATCTTTAAAATTCCAACCACGACTTTCCTATTTAATTGTATGGGGCTCGCGGCTGTGTTCTCACACTGCACACGTCCCCCGTGGGTCTCCTGTGTCACAGCCTTGGGTGGTTCCTTGAGGTCCCAACGATTCTACGTGCTCTAGGCACTGTGTCTAGTCAAGTCATGGTTCTTATATCACTTTCTTAATATATGGTTTGGTCTCCCCCTGGGGCCCATTGTATATTGTGCTGTTTACTGTCGTTTAATAACTGTATTATTGTGTGCCTTGCTCTCTAACTTCATAAAGAGGTTAGTAGAGAGTGTTTAGAAATAAATACATATATTTTATATATATACCTTGTATGGTTATCCTTTAATATAGTTATTCAAAAGGTTATAATCTGGTAAACCAAGCTGCTTTACACTCCTTCAAGACTTAGCCTGAAGGCTGCTGTCCATAGCTACCACTAGGATAACTTTCAATAAAGGTGGTCTTAAACCTATTCATCAATAAGGGTTGTTTGGACTGGTGCAAGGTGCCCACTATAACTAGTGGACAGCATATACCAGGCCAACTTCTCACAGATGATACACAGCTACTAATGTCTTTTGACAAAAATCGAACAAAACATTCGGTCTCTAATGGAATAAAAGGCATTGCTACCTGGATGGCGGGAAATTGCCTCCAAATGAATGCAGGAAAAATGGAGATCATATTGTTTGGGAAGGCCCAACAACTTTGGGACTCTGAGTTGGCCCTCGGAACTTGGCACTGCCTCTACACCAAAACAAGTCATGAATAACCTGGGAGTCCAATTGGACCAATGTCTTACCATGAAAGAACAGGTCTCGTTCTTTTTAAGCTCTTTCTTTCACATGATGTGTTTGCTGAGAAGAGCCTTCCCTTTCCTCTCACTCATAGCAAGGAAAACTTTGGTCCAGGCTGTTTTCATCAACCGTTTAGACTATGGTGATGCCTTATTGGCCTCAGCTAACAAGATGCTGCTATCAATATTACAAGTTGTTCAGAACACCGGAGCCCATCTCATCCTCAATCTGCCATCTGGGGATGCCTCCTACCCTCTTTTGCCTGCACTACACTAACTACCAGTTCAACAGAATTGTTTTTTAAAGTCTGCTGTTTAACCCGCAAGGCCATGATAGGAAAATATCCTACCTACCTAGCTTTGAAGCTCAAGCACTCTCACCCTCTAAGACCTTTTACATCTAGTGACAAAACTGTGCACACTGTTCCAAGCGTTAAAAAGACCCTGTCTGAGACAGGTCATTTTTGTACCAGGCCCCTCTTTACTGGACTAAGCTACCTTTCCAGACTCGAACTTGCACCTGTCATCTTTAGTTTAGGAAGCAACTGAAGACTGCTCTGTTCCAGTTCTGTTACTTTTTTTGCTTCTGTCTGAGTTCAAAACGGGTTCAAAGACTCGAAAGGTGATACAAGTAAGCATAAAATGCCATGGGAACAGGTAGTGAAGTTTAAATATGAACTATCTGATACATACCCTGAATCATCAGCATGATGACGTTCACGTTGAAGGGAATTCATTGGCTGATGAAGCCGCAAAGGGGGCTGTACGCACAGCTTCCGTAGCTGCAATTACTGGTTCTAAAACGAGAATAGACGGTGAGATTATGGTGGCTGTTATTGCTTCACTCAAAAACAATGGTGCAGTACCAAAAAGATATCCACTCAAGTACTCCTACAAGTTAGATGCAAATAACATTCCATTTGCTCAGATTCCTGGAGAGGGGGATAGAGTAATTACAAACATGGATCGTAGGTTAGCTTTAATTCTGGTAGCACATGAAGGGATAGGTTCTGCACATACAGGAGTTACGGCGACAGTTTCTTTATTGAAACAATGCAACTGGTGGCCTGGGATAACAAAGCAGACTTAAGGACTACGGGCCCGATTCACAGAACAAACTTAAGACAAAATCCTAAACTTAGTACCATTTTGGTATTCACAGAATGCACTTACTACTTCTGGTATTCACAGAATGAACTTACTACTTTTGTGATTCACAGAATAAACTTACTTCATCTTCATCTTCATCAAATCTTTATTTCGGCCGCCAGGGCCATAAAAGAAACACTGTACATCATTACAAAACAATATAAACAATAACATTTACATTGATACAATTCTAAAATCATCAGCATTAAACTCGTCTATAAAGACTTGATGTATCGCATGCGGGTAAACCACATAGAGGTTAAAAATTTTGCCACTGCAAAAACTACTGGAGGGGAGAGGTCCGTTTTCAATATTCTATAAGCAGGAGCACATTGGCTGAAACCCATGTTTTTAAGAAGGGGCCGAAGCCAATAGTTCCTTGCTCTGCGGTAGGTCGGGCAGAAAAATATGATGTGGAGATCCGTTTCCTCAGGGAGTAAACATATGGGGCATTGAGCAGAATGATTTATATGTGCCCAGCGTGCTGTATAGGCCCTTAATGGCAGTGTGTTGTATCGCCATTGCATAAATAGTTTCCTCGTTAGGGGGGGACCCATATCATCATAAATAAGCTCTAAATAGAATGTATCTTTGAAACCCAGGAAGTATGCTGTTTGGGAGCCCTCGCGGGCGCTTGAAATGGAGAGACTCAGGTGATACTCATAGTAGGCCTTGGAAAGAGACTCTCGTGAAATCTTTGGGCACGCCTGTGCTGGATCTGACCACAGTTCTGGTCTACCAAGTGCTTCGCAGGTACGTTTGATGTAAGTGAACCATGGTATTGAAGTACTTTTGCACAGACGGAGAATCTCCACCAGTTCGGCTCTATATTTCCAGAGTTCCTGAGACGACCAGATTTTACGCCAAAAGGTCAGGGGTTTGAGACCGAGGACCTCTGAAATCGGTCTCAGGCCCAGGTCCAGTCTGAGCGGCATAAGTGGAGTACTAGTTGGTAATGCGGTCAACCGTCTGAGAAAATCATTCTCCGTTGTCTGGAGTTTCTGCCCCAGGGTGTGACCCCATAGTTCAGCTCCATATATCACCGATGCTCTTGCTTGGGTTTTATAGATCTGCAAGCGGGGCGCAAACGGCCTATACATCAAACCCCTCGCCATCCTTGCAATGCCCCCCACAAGCTGGACAAGCTTCATATTCATCTTGGACAAGTGGGGGTCCCACGACATGGACTGGCTTAGGACCACCCCTAGGTATTCAAAGGTTAATACCCGTTCTAGCCTGACTGTTCCGATAGAGGGCGGTGCTCGAGTTCTGGAGGGTGGATTGAAGATCATGTATTTCGTTTTTGTGGCATTGATCTCCAATCCACGGTCTGTACAAAAACGCACAAACCCATCCAGGACTCTCTGGAGACCCATGGGAGATTTAGAGAGCAGCAGGGTATCATCCGCAAACATAATTGCGGGAACCCTGCTGCCATCAAGCTTGGGAGCGTCGGTGTTACTCAGCTGGTTGAGGAAACTAATGACCCCGTTGACAAAGAGGCAAAAGAGAGTGGGTGCGAGAACGCACCCCTGACGGACCCCCCTGTCAACGGGGAAAGCATCAGACAGGGAGCCGTCCCTACCACACCTGACCCTGGCAAAATTTCCATGGTGGAGTCTCTTCAAGATTGATAATATGTCAGCCGGGACCCCTAGGTCCATTAGGACTGCCCACAGCTTGTCCCTTGGGACCAAGTCAAAGGCGGCCCGTAAATCCACGAAAATCGTGAATAAACTGCCACCCTCAAGAAGGACCGTTTTCCAGTAAATAAGGTGCAAACGGAAAATTTGGTCAGTTGTCGAGATCCCCCTTTGGAACCCTGCCTGGTATGGGCTCATAATCTCGTTAGCTTCGATCCAGTCCTGAAGGCGATTCAGAATGAGTCTACCAAAGATCTTCTGGGAGACGTCGATTAAGCTAATAGGTCTGTAGTTGGCCGGGAGCAGAGGCGAGCCCTTCTTAAAGATTGGGACAATCTCTGCGCCCAGCCAAGTACCAGGGATAGCCATGCCTTCGAGGATGGCATTAAAAAGGATCGTGAAATAGGGCGCCCAAACATCCGGCTCCTGTTTAAATAGGTCACCTGGGATGCCATCCAGCCCAGGTGCCTTCCCGGATGCCAGGGCAGCTACAGCCACACGCACCTCATCGACTTTAAGAGGGACCACCAGCCCTTCATGGAGATGGTACTATTTAGGGCATCCTGTGGCGATTGGTAAAGGGACTGATAATGGTCTTGCCAGACTTTTGGTGAAATATTGGAAAGTGTGGCCGGGGCCAGTTCCTCTAGGCCAGAGTTGACACAGCACCAAAATTTGCGCGAGTCAGCTCTGGCTAAGAAGGTAGTCAATCTTTCCCACTTATCATGCTCCCATTCCCCTTTGGCATTAGTAATTAGGGTTTTATAAGCTACTCTTCTTGCCCTAATATCCTCTTTATCCTTGCCCTTTTTAATTGAAAGTAAGAGGTCGGTTTTTGCCTTTCGGCAAGCTTTATTGTACCACAAGGGGAGGGGGCTTTTCCTACCATGACTGTTTATTTTTTGGGTTAGGCATTCTGAAAGATGTTTAACCAGATCATCATGGATCTGCCCAAGTTGCATAAAAATGGTCTGGGGAACTCCTTCAATTCTAAGTGCCTCAAGCTTTTCAAAAATAGGAATGACCTGTGCGTAAAGTAGAGGGACCTTCTCTTGGTGTGAGACTAGATGTTCCCATTTAACTCTACGCCTGTTATTGGCGAGAGCCAAGAGGTTCTCCTCTGCAGTCCCCAGAGTACCTCTCGAGTCCAGTCCTGGATGGTCATAGACTAGTTCGAGGGCGTTATGATCACTATCCTGTCTAGATAGAACACTAAAGTCCCTTGCGCGTGTCCATGAAGAGAGGGGGACCATGACATAGTCTATACGAGATTCGCAGCCCTTTCGGTTAAATGTACAACTAGAAGGGATATCCGACTTTAGCCTACCATTACAAGCTCTAAGGCCAAATTTCAGGGACAGAGAAGTAATTTGTAAAACTAAAGGGGAGCAAGCTCTTACGGCCGGAGCCTGCGTAGGGGGAATGGACCACAGGAGATCTTCTTCCGAGGACAGGCCCTCTAATATGCCTGGAAGTGGCTCGTAATGACAATTTAAATCGCCACCAATGATAAAGGGGATGTCCTCGGGAATTGTTTCCAAGACCGTCGCTAGTTTTGCAATAGTGGGCGATTCCTGTGCGATGCTCACTGGCCGTGCATAAATATTGACTAGGAGCAGATTATGGGAGTTAGGCCATTCCAGCAATACAGCTAGAATGTCTTCTGAATCGGTTGGAAATATAGTGGCCTTACAGCCCAGATCTATAGCCACCCAAATGGCTAGACCGCCGGACGGGCGGCCCCTCCCTCCCCAGGTCGCATGTACTGAGAATGTGGCGAAGCCGGATTGTGGGACCTCTTCTCTTGCCCAGGTCTCCTGGAGGAGGCAGATATCTTTGCCCCCTATAAAGGAGCTCCAGGCCGGGTTGGACCATTTGTTGGCTAGGCCCGCAACATTCCAGGATAGAATCTTTAGGGGAAACAGAGCAGCCGTCACGTTTTGAGATTCTGGGCTGCATGGCTGGTCTGGACATGGCTCCAGATGCAGATCAGAAGACAAACTAGGGATTTGAGCATTGCTACCCATAACCAAGGTGGGCGGAGAATAGGTAGTCCCCTCTCGACCATCTGCATTTTGGAGATTAAAATGGTGCTCCTGTGCGATTAAAATATCAAAAGGCAGGGGGGAGATGGGAGAAATCTGATGCGAGGCTGCACCACCCCCCCGAGTGGGTGGTCAATCCACCATGTCTAGAGGGCTAAACCTGTTGTATGTACGTGGGTAGTCATAACATGGGGGGACGACAGAAGGGAAGTCCCTACTAAACCCTGGGCCGCCCCGCTTCCCTCCCCTGCCAACCAGTGTCAATCGTTCTTGCTCCTGGGCCATCAGTATATTCGGATAGAAAAATGTAAGAGGCTGGGGTTGGATCAGGGATCCCTGGGTGTTGTGGGGCCAGTTACAAATATGTGCCACCGTCTGTGGATCACGGAAGTTGATCAGTACACAGTCTCCCTTAGTAAGTTTGGTGGTAGTCCCCAACCATGGCACCCTCCTCACCATTAGAACCTCACTATGAATACCCTGGGGTAGAGGTCTGTTTTGAGAGAGCCAGTGGATGACCTTGTTTTTCAGGGCATCTACTGGCTCCTTGGCAAAAGGGCGGAGTTCCGGAATACCAGTTAAAACAACAATATATGGAGCAGCCTCCAGGGGCAGATGAATTGGGCCACAGCCAGTGTCAGTACCTCGTGTCCCTAATGTAGGATCAAATGTCGGCCCTCGAGAGTTGGAATCAGGAGGACAAGGTGTGGGCAAAAGTTCAGGTATGTGCGGAGTGGATGCAATTTGGACGCCTAGCTGAGTGGACTTGGGCGGAGAACAGATTTCCTTCTCACATGGAATTTGGGGATTGCTTACATGGTGCTTCGCTGGTCTGGGTATTTCTAAGAGTGATTGAATTCCCTTCTGAAGATTCACTAAAGAAGCTTCCACTAAAGCCAAGCGGTCCATTAGTGGCAAAAGTAGGTTCTTCAGGAGAGAACTAAGATCAGAAGTGAAATGGCCAGCCCCACACGAGATAGGATTATGTCCCTGAGATATAGGGGCGGGTATGTCTATGGGATCTGACCCTGTTTCGGTTAAACTTGATTGATTGGGTGCGATCCTCATGTTGGGCTTAAAGATCTTGGACTTTTGCCCTTTATTATTTTGTACATTTCTTTTCCTCTTCGAGATTGCGCCCTCTCGCTCTCCCTGACTGGATGGTTTATTTGGGGGGTTGCTACAGTGAGTGTTAGTCTGTTCTAGGATTAGAGGGGGCCTTGGTGGTGGAAGGGAGGGGAGACTAAGTTCAGTTGAAGCTGAAATGTCAGAGTCGATGTCAAAAATAGGTGGGATAACTGGCTCAGGGATGCCAGAACCTAGAGCAACAGAAGCTACATTAGGATCCTGCGCATGAGGTGGAGAGAGAGCCTGAGCAAGGGGACCCAATGAGGATCTTCTTACCCAGTCAATCTCCTGGGAGATGCGTCTTTCCAGGACATTAATCTCATCGATGAGCAGAGAGCCCGCCTTGGCGAAGTACATATCTAAAGTGCCAGAGGCAGCTCCGGCAGCGAGGACAGATTTGCTTCTAGTTTCCCTGGCAGACATGGGTGCGGTCAGGTCAGGCACAGAGCCTTGGAGGCCCCTTAGTAAAAACAATCAATAACAGTAATGGGGCCCTGGGCCTGGCTCGCCCGTTCTCGAACGGCCTCAAACGGCCCGCTCTTTGCCCGGTCTTCGCCCCGGACTACGACCCGCACGCGTCCCGCTATCGCGGTAGTGGGCGTGCCTTAAATTGGAGAGAGGGGAGGAGCCGGGAAGAGGCACCAGGTGCGATGACCAAGAGCACCCTGGGCCTCGCAGTCCCAGCCGCGGGAGTCAGCCTTCTCTGGGTAAAAGTCACAAGGGTCCTGATGTCCCCGATGTCCCCGATGTCCCTCCGACGATGGAAAGCTCCACAGCAGCAACCAGGTAAAGTCCGTGCCTGCGAACGGCTCCCGCGAAGCGGGGGCCGTGAGGCGTTATCAAGGGGAGATAATCAGGGGGAGGAGCCGGGAAGAGGCACCAGGTGCGATGACCAAGAGCACCCTGGGCCTCGCAGTCCCAGCCGCGGGAGTCAGCCTTCTCTGGGTAAAAGTCACAAGGGTCCCGATGTCCCCGATGTCCCCGATGTCCCTCCGACGATGGAAAGCTCCACAGCAGCAACCAGGTAAAGTCCGCGCCTGCGAACGGCTCCCGCGAAGCGGGGGCCGTGAGGCGTTATCAAGGGGAGATAATCAGGGGGAGGAGCCGGGAAGAGGCACCAGGTGCGATGACCAAGAGCACCCTGGGCCTCGCAGTCCCAGCCGCGGGAGTCAGCCTTCTCTGGGTAAAAGTCACAAGGGTCCCGATGTCCCCGATGTCCCCGATGTCCCTCCGACGATGGAAAGCTCCACAGCAGCAACCAGGTAAAGTCCGCGCCTGCGAACGGCCCCCGCGAAGCGGGGGCCGCGAGGCGTTATCAAGGGGAGATAATCAGGGGGAGGAGCCGGGAAGAGGCACCAGGTGCGATGACCAAGAGCACCCTGGGCCTCGCAGTCCCAGCCGCGGGAGTCAGCCTTCTCTGGGTAAAAGTCACAAGGGTCCCGATGTCCCCGATGTCCCTCCGACGATGGAAAGCTCCACAGCAGCAACCAGGTAAAGTCCGCGCCTGCGAACGGCTCCCGCGAAGCGGGGGCCATGAGGCGTTATCAAGGGGAGATAATCAGGGGGAGGAGCCGGGAAGAGGCACCAGGTGCGATGACCAAGAGCACCCTGGGCCTCGCAGTCCCAGCCGCGGGAGTCAGCCTTCTCTGGGTAAAAGTCACAAGGGTCCCAATGTCCCCGATGTCCCTCCGACGATGGAAAGCTCCACAGCAGCAACCAGGTAAAGTCCGCGCCTGCAAACTTACTACTTTTGCTATTCACAGAATGGATTTACGACTACTAACTTTACGGCCGCACTCGGGCCGGAAATTCCGGCCCGGAGGCGGAGCTTCCGGCCCAGAGGTGGAGATTTTGGTCATGGTTAAATCTCTGCCACTGGCCGTAATCCCCACCTCCGGGCCGGAATTTCCGGCCCGAGTGTGGACGTAAAGTTAGTAGTCGTAAATCCATTCTGTGAATAGCAAAAGTAGTAAGTTTATTTTGTGAATCGCAAAAGTAGTAAATTCATTCAGTGAATGCCAGAAGTAGTAAGTGCATTCTGTGAATACCAAAATGGTACTAAGTTTAGGATTTTGTCTTAAGTTAATTCTGTGAATCGGGCCCTACGTCTTGAAATGCGACATCTGCCAGCAGATAAAAGGTTCCACTGTAACACGTCCTGCACAGACACCATTGTTAATAGCTGACAAACCACTATCGTGTGTCTACCTAGACCACTGTGGCCTCTTACAAAGAGATGGGGCTAAGAAGTATATAATGGTAGCAGTGAGTTCTTGCTCGAGATTCCTATGGCTGTGGCCCCAATGCTCGGCTGACGCTCAAACTGACATCAGAGATTTGCAAATCTTTATAGGCAGTTGGCACATTACATTCTGACCAGGGCCCCGCGTTCAGCTCTAGGGCTTACAAGGAAGCCATGGTAAGTCTGGGTGTAGCCTTGCGGTACTAATCTCTGTACCATCCCAAGGGAAATTCCGTCATGGAGAGGAAAAACCGAGACTTAAAGCAATCTTTGACAGCTAGAGTATTAGGCATGGGTAAAAGTTGGGTAAAGCATCGTTATGGAGTCCAGCGGTCCCTTAACAATATGACAAGAAGTTCTCTAGAGGGTGTCACTCCTTATGAGGTCCCATTTGGGACAAGAATGTGGGTACCTGATCTTAATTGTGAAGGCACAGTGGCAGATGAAAAGCCTTTTGACATCCATGATCGTTTGGCTGTTTTACAGGATCTGAATGAATCCAGGACCAAACAAAGTAACGTCCACCTGAAACAGACTGCCACTGGGGAAGTCAAATCTGTCACGGCAAGACCTGTCTGGATCCCAAAAGTCAGGGATCTGGTCAGAGAGAAAATAGCAGACAAGAAAGAATTTGGGCCATCCTACAGAAAACCTGTACCGGTCCTGAAGGAACAAGAACTGAACTTCTGCCGCCTCTTGCCGGAAAAAAGGAGAAAAGATTTGTCTCAATTGACCTAATCAAACACTATGTCGCCGATACTAAGCAGTAGGCCGTGTGGACTCCACAGTAGCAGACGCCCTCCTCTCGCTACAATTCAAGGAGTTCAAACGGGGAAAGACTCCTCACGTTCAAAGGGGCCTCCTGTATAGCATGAAGGACTATGCAATAATGCTATGGAACTTGTTCCCCTTGAACCTGAAGTTCAATTTCAAAATCAAGCTCAAAATAACACACAAATCGCTGTAAGACCAAATACTGATGTTTACGTCAACATGCCTCAACAAGAGCAAACTACGATTTCAACCAATCCCGATGCAATTCCAACAATTGATTGAACTGTTTCTGGCTACTTCATAAACTTTTATACGTTTTCTTTGGATCCAAGTGAACCAGAAACGACGCCAGCCCAAAAAATCACGCAAGCAGCAATTTAAAGACTTTCTGAACTTTCTCAAAAGAACGTACCTGGTATCACCGTGGGTAGAACTATGGATTATTACTAAGGTGCTTTTCTTTCCTTTTTGGCTAGGCTTAGTAATAGTTTTAAACATGCTTATTAATGGACTATACATTAGGCAAAGATCTGCAGCCCAAAATGTGAATTTAATTTTCAAACCACATCAATCATCTCATCGAGAACAAAGAGATTTGTCATCAGTGAACATTACAGCAATTCCTGTACCAGATGGTATAGTTTGGCACAAGGTTGATGTCGATATAATTGGCCCGACATAAATTTTAAAAATTCCATATTTCTTCAAAATATCATTGAGTGATATCATTACCTCAAGTACATTTTCAGATGACTGGGATTTTGAAACTGTAAATAACACGTCTGATTTAAAAAAATCTGCTGCATTTTCTAATAGTGAAACATTGGAGAGTTTAGCAGATTCTGAATCAATGTATTGTTATCAACATTATGGTCATCATTTTTTCCATAAATCCACTAATCCTAAAAATGTGTTCACATACCACCAGTGGAAACATTGTCCAAAACCGCCAAAGAGCAGTTCAAAAACCTTTGCACAAAAGTTTCCATATTTTTCAGGGTTTAATATGTCAGGCCCAGCCTCATATTATTATAAGGTTGCACCAACATCAGCACAGAAAAATATGTTAGCAAACACCAAACAGATTTACTCTGCATCCTTTATTGCCAAGTTGTCTGAACAAGGTTACGACTTATGGGAGGACACCATAGACTCAAAATCGGTCTGGGGTACTAGAGAATGGCAAGTTCAGGGAACAGAAGCTTCATTTAGTGCATGCCTTATCCCTCAACAAATTGTTTTTAAATGAGACAGTGCAACAGACGTCTTGACTTGGACTAGCCAAGAGCAAAGACTTGAACACACCTCGGCTGCCGACACCATTACACACGAGGGTAGCGAAACATCACAAACAGGGATTACATTAGATGACATTATACAATACAACCCATCAGATCCTGATTGGAAGAAATGGTTTATTTGGCCCACAGACACTAATGGTTGTCAGGAAAGATTCATGGGTAGAACCGAAGGGTTTAGTATCCATAGGCCAGATCCATGCTATGTATCGATACAACATCCAGGGGTACTGACATACTACAGTGTTGGGAAGTTGTACCTTAATTGGCTAGAAAACTCAACACTCACGGAAGTGAAACAACACTTATCCTTACTCACTCGGGAAATGGATCGGTGGGATTTTTTACCAGGTCCCAGGAAACCACGTCAACAACGTTTCATATATGTTGCCATTTACGTTGCTTACAATGAAATTTGGAAAATATCACAACAAGAGGACGCAGAAAGAATACGAGAAATAGACCGTATTAACTTAGAGAAATCTCTAGCAGTGGTAGACAACGGGTTAACAACATTGACCTCCAGGATATATTTCTTAGGCAACAATGTATCCTCTGCAATGGACATACTGGAACAAGATTTGGCCATATTTCAACACGGGCAATCTCAGTTACGTTCTATTATGTTAAACTGGACGCTACAATCTTTGCGTGCAGGCTATGTGCCTTGATGTTTTATAAACAGTACGTCTCTGTTTTCTGAATACAATCTAACAGTTAAACAGATCGAAATGGCACAAAGGGGAGCTAAATATACAATGCTGCGTATCGAAAAACTTGATCGGTTACTGTTCACAGTGGCGGAATAACAGCACACAGAATGGCTAATCCATGGCCACATAACTCTACTGGTCACTATATTTCAGTTTCAATATTGCCTTGAACAAAAGCAGGCAGGCAAATGGGTAAGGAATACATTAAGGAAAACTTGGGAATTGCCATACAGATATCGATGCCAGAGTGGGGATCGAGAAGTGTTTCTCAGTGGTACAAACTGTGAGAGCGCTTTAAGTGGATCACTCATATGTCCGGTCATTCTACTGCACGGGGCTTGTAATGGTTCTGTGGCGAACCTGTCCTGTCATCTGAGGGGTGCCCCAGCTGCCGTGATTACTCCAGCGTTTGGGATACTTTCGAATTGGAGTTACTTGATGCTGAGCAGTCAAGACTGCTGTGGAATGCTCCCGGGTATCGCATATCTGGTAACAGTGAGCTCTAGGTTACTTGTTGTATGCAAGTATTGTTTCCACTGACACAATACAGTCAGGGAGGCTGCATTCAGAACACGGGCTTTTCCCTGGTTCGATACTCTTACATTATGCATGAGGCTTCTTGGAAGGACCGCAGGACTCGCAGGAGGACGAACATCTCCTGTATAATATCTATGTTAAAGTTTAGGTCCGACGTCACCTTTAGGCCGACACAGTAACACAGCAAGGTAGGACCCCTTGGGAGACCTGTGGGTATATATACATCATGTCTTGTTTGGAGAGATAGAGGAGACCGTGACTTCCCAGCTGACACACTGACCAGAGACGCTGAGGTTCCTGCATGCAGACTCTCCTGCTAGCAGTTGTCTAACATCCCTCGCAGGGTGTCCAACTCGAGACCAGGACGGGGTCCCACATTCTCTAATTCTCAGGTAATCGGGTGGACTAGATCCTAGAGGGATTCTTGACATAACACCTACACAGATGCTAGGTACATTTAGGTACATCTAGGTGGGGAGACATTGTAGGAGTACACACTTTATCATGTGTTTTATGTACTAGGATATGTTCATGATTACTGCAAAATGGTAGAACTGTACGATCCATTTACTTTCGTAGCACTGCTAACCATATATCTGTGCTACTGTCTAATGGTTGTTACAGCTCATATATTCTACTCTAGAATAACAACTGTTCAATAAAAACTTATTGAAACGCTCAGACTGTTTATTCTGTGTATCTCTGAGACAAACTAAGTGAGCACGAGTGACTGAGCAAAAAGTAGTATATTGTTTCCACGATCCTGAGGGATCAGGGTTGTCATGTTCTGAAGTTGCCAGAAACTATTCTCTCCCCTATAAGAGGAGATTCTAGTGGCACTGTGAGCTAGCGAACGCAAACTGGCTAATGTATCCGATGGGATGCACGGAATCAGTCTGCCACCAAACCCATAGTTTGTTATCCGAAACGTGCAGATCCTGTATAGGTAATATAGGAACTGCACGACAATATTTGAAAGAACAGCTTTGACCTGACCTATCAAAAGGGTTCATTTTGACAGGTTTGGCATGTATCTTTTAGGCCCTGGGTACATTTTGTACCATATACTAAGGACTTGACTTGCACAATCCCTGATCCCACAACAGCTGATTATTAGCTGCTGGGACTCAGAAACCACTAGTTTCTTGGCGCCATTGACCGCCGAAGGGAGACGACAGCCATGCCCACTTCTTGTTGGCCACGCCCCCTCCTACGCTACCCGTGACCACTATAAACTATGTGTCAATGTCGGAAGCGCAGCGGACGAGCGCAGCGGGCACGCCGATTGCGCGCCGAAGGCGCGCTTAAGGCAAGCTCGTCTGCGCTCGTCCGCGACGAGGACGCGCCTAGCGCCACACACCCTGTCCGGCACAGCCCACCATCCCCCGGCTCCACTCGGGATGCTTTGCTCGACCTTCGAGGGTATGCGCATGAAGGTAAGCTCTCCTTTGACTTCACACACAAGGACCTAACTGTAGGAGGCCTCTTGAACGTAAGATCCTTACCAAAACATGCCACCGAAATTAATCTTCTTATCGAGTCACACCATCTAGATGTACTCTTTTTAACCGAGACTTGGACACATGCAAACTGTGAGACCGACCTAGCAGCCGCCTGTCCGCTAAACTTTAACATTCTTCATCTTCCTAGACCCAAGGGCCGCGGTGGCGGAGTTGGCGTCATCCTCAAAGCCTCGTGGCAAACGAACATCCTAGACATAGACCCGACACCTGGAATCGAGCTCTTTGGTCTGTCTATAAACCGCCATCAAGGAGATATCTTTACGGTAATTATCTGCTACCGTCCACCTGGGGCCTTTTCTCTCTTGCAACAGCAAGCCCTTCTCACGACCATCACCAACATGGCAACCTCTCACAGTAAACTAGTACTTCTAGGAGACTTTAACCTCTGGCCAAACGGCAGCCTAGACGCAGGTCTAGACAACCTTCGGCTGTCCTGTGATAGTGTAGGCCTCCAACAACTGATAAAGGACCCCACTCACTCCGCAGGCAACCGACTCGATCTTATCTTCTCGAGCCCAGGCCTAACCCAAATAGGCGACATCCTGCCTATGAGTTGGACAGACCACTCGCTCATCAAATTCTACATCAATAATGCCACAACAAGCAAAGCCAAATCTCACCCGCCCCCACAATTCTTGTACCGAAACTGGAAAGCGTTTGAAAAACTCAGCACCTCCACCAGAATCTTCGAGGTGGAGGACAGTTTCACCATTACCAATTCTGTGGAAGATAACTACAGATCCTTTAGCTCGAGAATCACCTCCCTTGCGGACTCTGCTGCCCCTCTTAAACTTTGTAAACCGAAAGGTAGAGCCTCGGCTCCCTGGTACAACGACTCTTTGAAAACCCTCAAATCAGCCTGCAAACAAGCTGAGAGAAAGTGTAGACACGGATACAGTAACAACAACAAAACCCTCTGGAAGAAGGCACTCCGTGACTACAAGTCCGCTATTGCAGAGAGTAAAGTGAACTACTACTGCTCCACCATTACCAATGCGGCTAACAATCCAAAAAGTATATTTCAGATTCTGGACAATATCTTACACCCTGACTGCGTCAAAAACTCCATCCCCCCCTCTCAGTCCCTTTGTGATAGCCTCGCTCAGTTTTTTACTGATAAAATTGAGACTATCATTAATAACCTGGCAACGCCCCCGTCTTCCACTCTCTCCACCCTCTCCAAAATTAACCTCACTAACCCTGAATCTCTGAGGCCAACCTGTCCTCCCACGAATAAATTGCTGGCTTTCCCTCTTATTCCTCAAACAGAATTTGAAATAGTCGCACAGGGCATCACTTCCGGATCCCCCCTTGACCCTCTGCCACCGAAAATATGGAAAACCTGTGGGCACCAACTATTTCACACCCTCCGGTTGATTTGTAATCAATCCCTGAGCTGCGGCGTCGTTCCCCGCTCCTGGAAGCAAGCGCTTATAACCCCGCTGCTAAAGAAACCCACGCTAAACCCAGATTGTCTGTCCAACTTCCGCCCCATATCACTCCTGCCTTTCCCAGCGAAGGTGCTCGAACGCTGGGTCAGTAAATGCCTCTCAACCCACCTCGAGCAGCACCATTTTTTGGACGAATTCCAATTTGGGTTTCGCCCAGCCCATGGCACTGAAACCGCGGTGCTCACGGCCATGGAGGAGCTTCGAATGCGCGCAGACAGGGGCCAAGCCATGGCCCTCATTTTACTTGACTTGTCTGCCGCATTCGATACTGTCAATCCTAGGATCCTGCTCCAGCGGTTGAGAGCGGCAGGGATCGACGGCACGGCCCTGATCTGGTTTCACTCCTACCTCAGCGACAGAAAACAGGCTGTTTTCCTCCCCCCTTTCCAATCGGTCTTCTCCCCGGTCCCTCACGGTGTCCCCCAGGGTTCCTCTATCAGTCCGATTCTTTTTAATGTTTACTTAAAACCTCTGGTCACGTTAATTAAGTCACACAACATGACCACAGTAAACTATGCGGACGATACACAGCTCCTTCTCTCGTGGGAAGGCGAAGACTCCATCCCCTTGCAAGCCTTCCATGACTGCCTACGAGTCACGGCATGCTGGTTGCACCGGAACTCACTTCAGTTCAACTCCTCGAAAACCGAGGTGATGTACTGCCCTGCGAGTCGCATACCTCGCCCTCTGCCCGCTGAGTTCTGGCCCCCGGAATACTCCAACAACCCCCTACCAGCTACCACCGTTCGCAACCTGGGCGTCATGCTCAACCATCAATTAAGCATGGAAACACAGGTATCAAGAACAGTCGCAACTTGCTCTGGCCTCATGCGCTCACTGCGCAAAGTCTTGCCTCTACTTCCATCCTCCGCCAGAGCTCTAGTAGTCAGGTGTACTATTCTTAGTCGCCTTGACTACTGCAACGCCCTGCTGCTTGAATCCCCTGCGACACTACTGGACAGACTCCAACGAGTCCAGTCGGCAGCAGCCAAACTGGCTCTGGGATGGACCAGGAGATCCTCGGCCACTGCCGCACTGGCCGAGTTGCATTGGCTGCCTTTGAGGCAACGCATTGCCTTCAAGGCCCTTTGCCTGGTCTTCAAGGCACTACATGGAATAGGACCCAGACCTCTTCAACGTCTGTTCTCCTGGTATACTCCCACCAGAACACTCAGGTCCACTACTGCCTGCCTCGCGAGAGTGCCCAGATGTAAGAAGGCCAGGATGGGAGGAAGATCGTTCCGAGTAGCTGCAGCCAAGCTATGGAACAGTCTACCTGTCGACATTCGCCATATCCCTCACCTCCTCCCATTCAGGAAACGTATCAAAACATGGCTCTTTCCCCTGTCCCTATAAAAACCGGCCAGTTCCAGTTCACCCCCGTCAATAAACCACAAGAGTAGCTACCAGCGCCAGGATACCTGCCAGGTGACAGTCGCGCTTTATAAATATTTTAAATTAATTAATTAATTAACTTATAGGCAAGCTAAATATTCTACTTTGGAGTATGCCAATTCAACCATGTTTAAAGGGAGGAACACAGGTACTCTAAGACTTGTTAGCAGGTGTAAAGTGCTCGGAGTTCTAAAGCCAGCATAAATTTAGCATCTAGCAAAAGGTGAAAATCAGGGGTGAGGACATAAAAGATGTGGACTTCCTACATTAATCAACAGGGTAAAGATAGAAAGGATGCATAAATGAATTATTGGATAATCGTGGTAGTTAGAATTACTAATAATGTTTGTCAATTTTAAGGCTTTTGAATACTATGATCTTTTGTATTCCCTTTTTACAAGGAGGCAGTAGTGTGTTAAAAAGGGATTTAATTGGTTTGAATTGTTTGATATATTGCATATATAGTTTATGATACCAAAGGACATGCTTGTGATATTTGCCCCCAGAAACATTTCAAGAACTGGAAAGACTGAGCAGAGTACATGGGATACAGGTAGAGCCCTGCACAAACAGGCCATGGGGAAATGGTGGGGATTCAGGACTCCGCAGTGTGGACACTTTCAATGATTAAACAGGGAGATTGGACCACGCCCTGCTATAATATTGCCTGTTGTTCTGGTGACTTGTGTAACGTGGTATTTTCACTGTATTACAATGTGTTACTATACTTTATGCTTATATTGCGCTTCACGCGCCACTTCTTTCCTGAGTTGTAAAATCTATAAAATTTATATATTTTTTTCAAAAGTACATATTTGTGATATACATCTGTCGGGTGATATTCTCATGAATCTAAGGATACACAGCAAATAATGATAATGATATTGATGTGCTAGTTACATATTTCCCCTTCACTTATCTCTTTGGGGTTCTCGCTGATTTTGTACGTAGAGCGGTTACTCTATTTTCAAGTTAAAGCCAACAGGCTTCATTTATTGATTATTAAATGTGATGCAAAAAGTAGTATTCCACTCATTTTACATTTTCTAAGGCTTGATAAAGATTGTAGGCTTAACCTTTTTAATTGTGAGAAGACTTGTGTTTTCCAATAGGACAGCATAAGGGCATTGTTGCTTTTTAGGATTAACAACTGCTCTTGCGCAAATTGTCTCATAGTACCCCACAGATAATGGGAGCAGCCTACATTTACAATGCTAGATGTCCATTGTATTTCTTCTTTATCGCAGTGTTTCCTAACTGTTTGGAGTAACTCACTGGTGGGTCACAAGCCAATGTTTGGTTGGTTGCGAAAGTCCTGCTCTATATGTAAGTAATAGTTAAAATTATTAGCCTTTTTCGTACAAATGTGCTGAACAATGTTCCTAAATGTAATTTTAAAACACACCCTTGCAAGTATTCCCAAGCAAGACTCCGGGTGAACCTTCCAGTATTTATTGCTGCTGTTTTGTTACATCACAAAGCCATTTGAACAGAGAATATGCTCACTATATGTAATCATACACAACTGTTCCACTTGTGTGTTACTTTCACACACAAATTGAAAATTCTGAATGTGGCCCAATGGCCAAAGTTAGCAATTATGCATCTGGGGAACCGGGTTCGAGTCCCTGTGATGCCTCAACATCGTCTGGGCATATCACGTACTTTCCTAGACATATAATAAAACAAATCTGAGCTTATTTAAATGTAATCAGGTGCTTAAGTGCTCCAATTCCTTGGGTCATGTTGGCACTACATAAAACTATATTCACTGAAAAAACCATAGGTTTCAGGCACATTATAGTTAGAAATTAGCATTTAAAAAACCATAGATATTAACAGAAAAAGTTTTCAGGAATGTTATAGTTAGTTGGACATTTCACTCGTACAAAACCATAGAAATTCTGGCGTTCTAGTTAGTTCAGCTAACTATAACTCGCGCCCCCGCAATGCACTGCTGATGATGTCACATATTACATCATTCATGACATGGTCAGTGTCGTCACTGATGACATCATCCAGTGACTGTGTGTTTCTGTAAAGTTTAAATTTGTTTTATATATATGCCAAGCTGTATTGAGGAATGAATGGGTGTATTAGTGTCTGTATGGAGGATTTAGTAGGTACGTGACTGACTGTATAAGTGAGTGATTAAATGTGTCTTACTAAATGCATGGGTTAGTGACTAAACTGTGTGAATGTCTGTAGCAGTCTGTCTATTGCTGTGTAAGGTGCTGCATTGGTTGGTGAGTAGCTGCATGAGAGTCTATATGGGTTATTGAATGCTTTCCTGTGTATTTGTATGGCTGCCTAAGCGTGTGTGTGTGGGTGGGAGGTGTGTGACTCTGTGTATAGATGTGTGAGTGGTTGATTCACTGGGTGTATGGCTTCAAGAGTGCATGTGGAAACAGCTGTATGGGTGGGTGAGTGTGTGTATGGGTGTGTTGGTGAGTGAATGCATGTCTCAGTGGTACATGTGCAAGTAACTACATATGTAAAAGGCAGTATATATGAGTGATGGTGTATATAAATAACTATATTTGAGAGTCAGTAATTGAGAGTGGCTGCACGGATGCGTGCGTATTTGTATCAGTGATTCTATAAGAGAGTAATTATGTGTTAGTATCTGTAAGAATAAGTGAGGTGGTGCCTGTATAACTGTATAGGTGAGTAAATGGAAGTATGATTGATTCTTTGCATGACTGACTAAGTGTGAGTAACTCTGGATATGTGGCAGTTCGTTAGTGTTTGTATAGGTGTATGAGTGCTTATGATAGTGTTGTATTGATGAGTGACTGCATGTATGAGTGACTGTATGGGTGAATGAGTGGATGTGTGTGTAGACCTAGGAATCAGTCAGTGCGTATTTAGTAACTGGTATTGATGTGTCTATTTTTTCGAAAATGGTAGTCTGTATTTTAGAGTGGGTGTATCAAAGGTTATATTCAGGTGTGAGGAGGTACATCAGATTTTCACATGGATGATGTCAACAGTGATGTCATCAGTGATGTCATGAGTGATGTCACTGACCATGTCATGAGTGATGCAATATGTGACGTCATCAGCAGTGCATTGCGGGTGCGCGAGTTATAGTTAGCTGAACTAACTATAACGGGGGAATTTCAATGGTTTTGTACGAGTGAAATGTCCAGCTAACTATAACGCCCCTGAAACATATGGTTTTTTCAGTGAATTTCTAAGGTTTTTTAAATGCTAATTCCTAACTATAATGTGCCTGAAACCTATGGTTTTTTCAGTGAATTTCAAGGTTTTTTAAATGCTAATTTCTAACTATGCCTAGGACATGTGAAGAAAGAAGAAAAAACGCACAGAAAGAAGGAGGGGGGCTGCGTTGCCCCCCTCCTCAGGCCACTTATGGCCCCGGGGATCCCATCCCCGGGGCCAGCCTTTGTTTTTTATTATTTAAAAAATATATATATTTATAGAAACACCTAGGACATGCTGGACAAACCGTATGTACCTATCACCATGACGATTTGCAAGATATTCATTAAAAGGCGAGCGCATACAATGAATCCACGTGGAATGCATTTACACCGCTAGTGAAGCTCTGACGTGTCTGACACCCTACCGTGCCTAATCCCGGCGCCCCTGCCGGTGGGTACTCTCCAAGTAGACACCCTTGTTGTTTATTTATACAAACATGGGTAGCTATTGACGGGCACATTTAATACACACGCACACCAAGCCATTCAAAGGGGATTCGACAAAAATTCGACCAAACTATGCAACAAACCCCCCTCACGGTTAATAAAACACACATCCACCGCCGGATGTGTAATACTTTTTATTTTACTCTGGAAAGGGGACGAACCTCACTTGAGAGTCACAGCGTGCTCCTGGCTGAGCCCAATGCTGTGTTACATCCACCAGTGCCCGCCGGGTGCCACACACCTCTGTGCTAGTGCGTATGCTATGACACTCTCTAGCCCATGTGCACTGTAACACCACCCCTTGAATATGTCATGCCACACTTGCCTTTGCACGGGTTATATTGCCCCATCTAACATGCCTTCCTCGATGCCTATGTTATAACGCCCGGGGATATATAGTAAAGGGGGGGATTCAATAAGGTTTTCAGAGGCCAAAATCTGTAATGTGACTTTTAGAAATACAAGTACCTCTGACACCATAAATCACAGTTTCAACTTTTCTCGGCAAGCCTATTTATTGACTGCGAGTTCTATTTGATTTATAACAATTTGTATTATTTTGAAACAGGGATGAACACTTCCTTAGTGTGACAAACACATATCTTATACATTTAACATATATTTCTGTTTTTACAATAACTTGGTGACAACACAACAAACATGGAAAAAATCTTCAAATTGACAATACTTAAACAAACAATAATAATATTACGCTACAGTACTCAGATATCCTATTTTTGGGGGGATGGGGGCATTCTGACCCATTGTTGCCTCCACATTGAATGATTATTATGGTCCTGTGCAGAGTCAGAGAAAAGAATATTTTTCGAAATTGTCGTGGAGAGCGTTTACTGGGTGTATTGTTTTGGCTCTTCTAGGGACGTTATTGTATAATTTTTATCCCAAATATTTCTCGTTCTCGATAAGCCGACGCGTTTCGACCTTTGCTGGAGTGGACCTATATTATATTCATATGGTCTTCATCAGGGCTCGTGTATTGTTCCAAAGGGACATCTTTTTCCTGAAAAAATAATGATGTATCTGATCATAAAGATTGTGATTGTTTTTTAAATAATGGATGTTTTTTCTAAAAACCTGAACACATGAGGCACTTACGTGCTGGCTGATGGGGGATGCTGGCGTCTTCTTTTACCTATGATATACAAAGTGGTACACATCTATGAGATAGATGGTTCTCTCATGGTTTCTTGTCTCTTGTTTGCACATGTCAGAAAAAAAGGAGGGGTTTAATTTAGGAGGGATTGACATACCTTTCTGGTTCGCCCGTGAGGGAATGGGACTGGTATGTCGTTCGTTCGCTAATTTTCGGTTGAGAAAATCTGTAAATACAAGGAGAGCATACCGCGGTAATAAGGAAAATGAATGCCCACTACGTGTCTTCATGTGTGGCTAGTGCTCCCAAGTGAGTTTAAATGAGCTTGGTATGGACGAACTCCGGCTCATGCATGTATTGCATTTATTGCGTGGCGGACTATCATGTTGCAATGCCCGAAGGGTCTAGGTGAATGGGCTGGGGCTTCCTCTAGTGTCTCATTTAAACTCACTTGGGAGCACTAGCGGTATGCTCTCCTTGTATTTACAGATTTTCTCTACCGAAAATTTGCGAACGAACGACATACCAGTCCCATTCCCTCACATGGTCTGTGTGTATGCCATCATGGTCTCACTGTTGCTCTCCATGGTGTGTCTTGTTTCTAGTGCCCATCCTGCCAGACCTCCATGGTCATCTTGCTACTCCTGCCCTGCCCCCTTGCCCCCAGCCCTCTGTTTCCCTGTGCTGACCCCTATTCCCTCCCTCCTGGCTTGTCTGTTCCATTGTAATGCCCCTGATCCATCCCTCCTGCCCTTTATGGTCTGTTATGCTGCAGCTTTCTCTCCTGTCTGTCCATTCTGGTCAGCTAGCTACCATTACCTCTTTCCCCTCTGTTCTATGTTGTCCATGTGCATGGTCCTGTCCCCTCCCTATTGCTTTCTATGGATTGTTGTGCTGCACTCCCGTCCCGCATTCCCTGTGTGGTGTATTGTGCTGCTGCAAACCCTGATGCCTGCCCTGTAGGGTCAGTTTGGTGCACCTCTGCATGTCCCTCCTGTCCTCTGTTATCCTAGTCCATGTCCCTACCCCAATTCCTCCTGCCTACCATGATCCAATGTACCATACTTGCAAACATTTTGAACTTGGTAAGAGGGAGATTTTGAAAAAAAAACTGGGGTATTGATTTTCCCCTTTGAGTTGCATTGAAAAAGAGGAGACAGATCAAATAAAGCTCATTTGAGCTTAAAAACATTGGACGTTTCCTGGCTGAAACGGGTCTGTTGGCATGTATGGTTGTACTACCATTGCCACTTCCTTCGGCCCACAATGGTCTATTATATTGCCACAGCCTCTCTTGCCAGTCCTGTATTGTTGGTTTGTTGCCCCTGCCCCCTTTTCCACTGGCCTCCATAGTCTGTTGTGCTGCCACTGCCCTTCTTGCCTGCCCAGTGTGGTCAAATTGTTGCCTCTGCACTCTCCTACCTGCCTTCAATTTTCAGAGTCCGTGCCCCTGGCCTCTGCCTCTCAACAGTATTCTAATGAACAACTAGATTGCTAACTTTCTATATTTATTACAAAAGTGTGGAACGCCTGACGTCATCTTGATGTAATCAAAACTGTAATACCTAGAGCATTTCCTTTAGAAATTACCTATATGAGAGGGTCTTATTTGCATCAAAATTATGGTTAGTGCTCTAAAAAACTAAAATGATGACATATTTTCTGAGTTTTCAAATAGCGACAAAAAAGTTTTATTTGTAATTTTTATGTTTTATTATCCAGTTGACCACTTGATTAAATGTTGCACTTAGGGGAGAGGATGTGGTGTTACTTCCAGAGCTGCAGACTTTGAAACTGGGGAACCAGGTTGGAGTTTCTGCTTCAGCTTAGCATTCTGTGATTCTGGTCAAATCACTTTATCTCCCCATGTCTACAACCAAAATGAATTTGATCTTGTGTGATGTAACCAATGCTCATGTAAAACACTTCAATACCTGAGAAGTCTGCACTATATAAAACTGCAAATACACAAAACGTACGTGTTGTGCACACTTCTGTCATTGGGCTACATGTGGGCTACATCTGGGTGATATTTGTGCTGCATTTGGGCTCTTTTGTCTCTGGTGGCCATCTTGGAAGATTTATTTGTTATGAAGTTTCCTCATTTCCTCATTTACTGCAGTCTCCTCAGTAGGAAATACTTTCAGTTTTTTACTTTGGTTCCATCAAGAAGGCATTCAGATGTGTCACACATTTGCCATAATTTCTGAATGTTAGCACTCTAGTTGCTCATTAGATCACTGTAGTAACGCTACTGCTCACCAGGGAAGTCTGCTGCTGGTATTCAAAGTGCATGTTTCAGTCTGCATGTCAGAATTTTTTTATGAAATAGAAGAGGATTTGAGAAGTCAAAATGTGCCCTAATTTTTCTTTCTGCAGCACTAATCCTAATTTCTATTGCAAAATGAACCCCCTCATTTTGTTCCTTAGTAAATTAAATATTTTATGTGTTACCACTTTATTCCAATCAAGATGGCTTCAGGTGTGCCATACTTTTGTCATAAGTAAGACTGTTAGCGCTCTAGTTGTTCGTTAGAACACTCTGGGACATTCTGTCATTGGGCTATACTTGGGCTACATCTGGGTGATATTTGGGCTACATTTGGGCTCTTTTGTCTCTGGTGGCCATCTTGGTAGATTTATTTGTTACGAAGTTTCCTAATTTCCTCATTTACTACAGTCTCCTCAGTAGAAATACTTTCAGTTTTTTACTTTGGTTCCAACAAGAAGGCATTCAGATGTGTCACACATTTGCCATAAATTCAGAATGTTAGCACTCTAGTTGCTTATTAGATCACTGTAGTAAAGCTACTGCTCACCAGGGAAGTCTGCTGCTGGTATTGAAAGTGCATGTTTCAGTCTGTATGTCAGCAGTTTTTAATGAAATAGAAGAGGATTTGAGAAGTCACTCAAAATGTGCCCTAATTTTTCTTTCTGCAGCACTAATCATACTTTCTATGGCAAAATGAACCCCCTCATTTTGTTCCTTTTTAAATTAAATGTTTTAAGAGTTACCACTTTATTCCAATCAAGATGGCTTCAGGTGTGCGATACATTTGTCATAAGTAGGACTGTTAGCACTCTAGTTGTTCTTTAGAACAATTTGGGAAGCTGCAGTAGAACACAAAGGAATCAACTGACAGTCTCTGCCTTTGTTGGATGTACATGTTTTACTGAGAATGTCAGACTTCATTCTCACATGACTGAGAAAGATAATGTGAATTTACAGAAAATATGCTCTCAGTTTAGCCAGTGGCGTAACGAAACCTGAGGGGGCCCCCCTGCAAAGTACATGGAGGGGCACCCCCACCGCCCACCACTTTGCCACACCGCCCAAAAATCTGGTATATTTTTCATTGAAACCTACAACATTTAATGAAATGCCTCTAAATTCGCGTACTCAAAGTTCCAATAAGAAAGTAAGAAACACTCAACATATAAGCTACACCATTAGCAACATTTTCAAGAGCAGATTATTTAACTGAGACAGGAATCAGAGCAATGCCAAGGAGTGGTCCTGTTGTTTGAGGACTTGCCTATCGCTGAAGCCCAACTACATAGGGTCTGAATTAGAATTGACATTTATGGAAAATAACTTGAAACTCTGAAAGACAAACCCAAATCTGCAATTTAACAGACTCGACTGACGATATACATGAGCAGTACACAAGATATACATATCCCAGTATACTGCCAGGTCCAAGAGAAATAAACTGGTGTGAATTATCTGCATGCCACACGCTTGCGTCTGTCAGGGATTTTGTATCATATTAACCACTCTATAGTAATTAAAATGAACTGAGGATGCAATATCAATATCTACCATCAGGGCTTTATTTGTAAGCAGGGCATAAACAGGCAGGCACACAAGGCTGAAAATGAAAACTGCTTGGATGCTTCAGGACATTGATGCAGATGTGTGTCTGTATTTATCAATTTTTTATTGTACACAAAGCTAATTACACAATTCCAGGTGCACATAATATAGACAGGTGCAAACAACACCATCAATAACGCATCATGTAGGATAAAAACAAACCATATTAGCAAGTACCTAATGACAGAATCTATACTAACTGTAGCTGGTGAAACAAAGGAAAAAGTGCAAATGCTTTCAAAGTGCATAATAAAAGAATCTGCAATCCAGCAATATACAAAACTCAAGCGTGTTTTGTAAAGCAATCCCCCTTTCTTCTTGCATCAAGGTGAACACACTTTCAAAGTGTGTGATAAAAACAAATCCAGCAGTATGCAGAAATGAAGCCAGGTTGGTCAAACAATTCCCCCTTTGGTTTGTGTATGAAGGCGCAAGCAATAACAAGCAACAGAATGTATGACGTTACATCGCATACATTTACAACGTGGTATTTTACATCGCATTCATTACAACACAAGTCATTACAACGACTTGAGCTGGAGGGCGCTGGACTTACGAATAGTATGATTTACTATTCCAACTCCAGTCTACGTACAGTAGGGAAGGTGTTGGAATAGTAAATCATACTATTCCTTAGGTTAGAGCGCCATCCAGCGCAAGTCGGAACGACTTGCATTGTAATGACTGCGATGTAGAGGCATTGCAATGCAATGTCGGCGTTGTAATGGATGTCTCCCAGCAGAACAGCATACAAAAATCAAATCTAACCAGTTTAAGCAGACTAAGGCCCTTTGGTTTGTGAACGAAGGCCCAAATATTTCACAATGACTTTTTAAACAATAACAAGTACAGCAGGCAGCAGCATACAAAATTCAAACCAGTTTAGTCAACCAATGCCCCTTTGGTTTGTACATGAAGGTGCAGATATTTCAAAGTCACTGTTTAAACAATAATAAGTACAGCAGGCAGCAGCATATAAAAATCCCTGTACTGTACCCTTCCCAGGCATACACACATCTAGCGCAGAGTCACTGCTCCTGCGCAGCACTGCACATCTACCTGAAGTAGGCCAAGGGTGAGTCAAGCACACAGCAGTGGAACTTTAAAGTGAGTGAGCCTGTTAGCCTCACTCCAGTGATAGGGTAAAAAGGACCTGTTCACTACTACTGATCACTACTCAATATGCTGCCACCACTGCGCTTGTGCTGCTTAACACCTGGCGAAGGCTGTAGCCTTCCACCGCTATAAGGATCGCACTTTGGGTGCCCCTCCTGGTCCAACAAGACCGCATACCATGAGACAGACCTGTGTCATGGCGCACCCGCATGATCTGTGTTCACCTATGAGTCTAGAGCTTAGCAGAACGGAAAACAGAGACCACGGAAAAATTAAAGCAAATGGAGCAGACGGGAAAGGAAACCAGAGAGCATGGGAGAAAGGAAAGTAGATACTAGCGGAAAATAAGTGACAAGTGCTAGATCCATGATTTTTCCACACCTGTCCTAATACTGATGAAGGTTGATTCCAAGCTGAGATTCTGGCTCAGAGAGCTCCGCAGACCTCGATCCAGGCTCTGGGAGAGCTGCCTCCGTGCTAGCCCTGTTTTAAGACCGGTGTTGAAAATTAAGGGCAGCAAATGCATGTTTCTGTTGGTAACAGTAAAGGTGTGGTTTTTTAAACTATAAACAGACTATACGTGTTTCGAAGGACACCAACTGTTAGAAGATAAGGGAATATTTATAAAAAGAAATTTGACCAAAGTCACACAATGTGATTAAATAGGAGAGGGGATGGATCCTGAAATTAGTATTACTTGGTTTTGTAGCATCAACGCTGAAGAACAATTCCTCTCCCTTTAGACTCAAAATCGGTAGGTGCATGCCTGCAAACATGGGTATATTGGCTTTAAAAAAGTGTGAAATCTCCTCTCCTGAAATCCGCGGAAAATCATTTAAACTGTGGGGGGTAGAGGCGGCTGGAAGTTGAGAAAAATCCAGGCCTAGCATCTTCAAAGTCACAATTGAGCCTCGGACATCTTTCGGGTGTTTGTTTGGCCATAAAAGTAAATTCTAAAGAATCCGGACCCCAGTGACTGGCGGCTGCTTGTTAAGCAGGGTTTTAACACTCACATAGCTGCCAAGGTTTCAGATTGCTATGTGTGACATTTTCATAATTTCAGTGTAATTATGAGAGACATTCAATGACTATGAGTGACACTTTCTCGCGAGCAAAATTAGGCAATTTAGACCAGGGAAACATATAAATATCAGAAATTACACCCATTTGAGGAATGAGAAACTCTAAGAAGTTCTTAAAACTACTGTAAAGCACCAGAAATAGAAGAGCATTAACCTAGTAAAAAGCAGTAACTCACAGCTAATCTTCATAGAATACAATTTTGCGAATGCACCTGGTTCAGGTTGGAGGAGGTGTGTGCAGAAAGACCTCTATAAACCTTCCAGTCGCCCTGCAGTGGGAGGATCAGTTACACGGTGTCCTGACACATTCCTGAGCAGGCTTAGGGCCTCCTGCAGTGACAGACACTCTGCCCACCCCACCCATTCCATAGGGCCCGGTTTCAAGCGTGCTTCCAAGCAGGGTTGGATTGGGACCAAAAATGGGCCCGGACACCCGTAAAAAGCAGCCCATGTTTGTGGATCATGACCTATCATGAAACCTTGCTTGATATGTGTCAGTGGGCAAAGTTTTGGAAACATTTATGGTAAATTTAGTGTTTTAAAGCTTGTAGGGCCTGTCACTCTAGGTATGTTTTCCAGGACAACAATTAAAATGGAAAGCATTCAAGCAGAAAGGACTGCTTGTTTGTACCAGTTCACACCTAGGAGGTCTCAGTAGAGCAGGTGTGTGCCTTCTCCACCATCAGGCTCACTCTACTCCCACTGGAACCACATAGACCCGTTTCTTTCTGCAGTCTTCACTCCGGACATGACTGTGCTTCTTGCATTGTCCTCAGTGACAAGAGTGTGCTTCCTGCATCCTCCAGACTGACAGAACCATTCTTCGGGGCCATTCCCCAGACCTGATGTGTGTTTCCTGAACTCTCTGTATGGGCAGGTCTTGGCCTGATGCACTTTTCCCAAATGCAGGTATGCACTTACTGCATCCACCCCATAAATGGATGATGCACCTTGACCTCGATGGAACTGTATGTTGCACCCCAAGGCAGAAGACATAACTCATGTCAAAGAGTATTTATGTGGTGCATTTGTTGCCCCACGTAGTGTGAGCTGTTCACACGCTGCACTGCACACAATATGTAAAACCAATGTATGCCAAGAGTGGTGCTTTTGAATCCGAGCTCTTTTTTTCAGTTTTGCATATCATTCTTTTTTTGCACTTGCTCGGTTGTGTAACCTTCCCTTGAGAGAAAGTATGGTTTGTTGTAAAGCACCTGAACATCAACTGGTGCTTGTGTGCAACATGCGACTCGTAAATAAGCAAAGCTTCTGTCATCTTCCTCTTCACACTCCAGGTGCTTTCACTGTCTGGTTCTGCTGACTCCTGTTCTAGTGGTGTTACCTTCAAATAACTTTACCAGTGCATTTCCACTAAAGTTATGCCTGAAATACAGTACTGAACCAACTCCAGCAGCTCCTGCTTATTCCCGTGCAGGTAATCACTTTCAGCTATGTCAAGGCAGTCCACTAAAGTCTGGGGCACCTCCACTACTGAAATAATCAGAGTAACATACTGTTTAGACTAAGCATTTCAGTCACTTGCAGCTATAATTGTAATTACAGGTGGCACAAAGGTGACCTTCGTTCTGTGCTCTGCAGAGAGGCCAAAGATTGGATGAGTGTGTTGTCAGGAAACCTTTATGACAAAGTGAAACTCACACTGCTTTCAAACTTAACTTTGGAGCCCTCAATGTTACCCCGTCAAGAACCCCTTCCACAATCTGACCTGGCCCTAACCCTTAGAAGCAATTCAGCTTGCGTGATGCGCTGCAGACTCAAGCTGCATGACAAAATAAATTAATAAAAAACACATTTGGAAAAATTAAATACTCTTAGGAAACAGGCCTACATATACTATACAACATGAGATCAAACTAGTAAAATGTAAATGGGACTGCATGGCGGACATATTTTTTTAGTTCTTTCGTTAAGGAGATGAGTATAGGAGTTATTAGGGACCGTTACTGTTTTTAACTGGACCCGTCCCACATCATCCTCCGGCCTCAGTCTTTACACCCCCGTGGGCTACTTGAAACCTGAGAGGCCAGTGTAATGCAAGAAGGCATTGATGCCCGCGGCGACTGCGATATGCCCAATTAACGTTAGCTGACCTGTCAGGGCACCGGACTAACAAAACTGCTTTACTCCACCTCGTACCCTACTCCACACACCTCCTCATACATAGTGAGTGCCCTTCCTGGCATCTCTAGAGGATGCACGGGCCCAAGCACATGATCAGTTTGGAGGAGGGAAAGGCCTCACATTTGGTACTCAATCAGGACGGTCCATTGTTGTTCTGTGCGTGAGAGTAGGCCGGGCAGGCTGACAACTTTCCAATGCTACAGCAGCTTTGGTTTGTATGAGGTGTTCCTGGCAGGTGGGTTTGCAAATGAGGCACTGAGGGTAAAAACACACCGGCTAATAGCTGGGCGTCATCTGCTGGCCCATCGGCCAATGCCTGAATTCCCAATCCCACCCTGCTTCCAAGACCCATAAATCCCCGATATGTGCTCCTGAACAATACATAATATTTTGCCCCCACTCTGACAATCGTAGACATCCCATTGCACTACTTAAGTGCACTGTTGGCTCTCACCTGTGCCACCATGATGTGTCCTCCTGCAGTACCAGGGTGGGCCAGAGAGCATCTTTAACCAGGTTGTTGGAAAGAGGGTCACTGAAGCTGCACGCAGTAGTGCTGAAGACTGGCTGTAGGTGGCTGTTTGTACTGCTGAGAGAGTTGGCTTCTCTGGTTGATGCACTGACTCACTGCCACTGCGCTAAGCTGCTCTCTATGATTGTCACTTTGATGGCCTTGGTCTGCTCGAGTCCTCAGTCAGGAGCTATAGTGCACTACTATGGGCAGAAGCTTTCCTGTGTGCACGAGCCGATCTCTAGGGCCGCATTGGTAGAGGGGGCAGCTTTCACAGGGCGTGGCATAAATGGACTGGGATTGTTAAATACTTGCAGGGTGAGATGATCCTGTGCGTTGAGTCACGTGCTAGTATATTAAATTTAATTAACATTAATTAATATAACGGGGAGGGCAGGCCGAGCCCCGGTACCAATGTCTCGTGGCCACAGGCACCTGGGGCAGAGGGTGATGGGACATAGGTCTGTGGGGGGAAAACAGTCAGTCAGAAGATGATATTGTTTGTGTTACTTAGCTGCAAAAGGATACTTCAACAACAATTCACACATAAGCACGCCTCATCAAATGGAGCATTAGAAAAAATACACACACTCAGCATTTAGGGACGGCCCTATGGAGTTCCCTACAAGACAGAGGCAGCTTCAGCAACATTACAGGCTTTAATTCACAGCAAGAATCCAGACATATATAGGTTTATAAAATCGTGAGTTAGGAACAGCAAAACTAACGTGTCCTAGAGTGTACAGGACACCGTCATGTGTATAAAAAAAAGAATAAAAACGTTTGTTTCGTATGTTTTTTTGCTCTTTTTTATAAGCACCTCTGCAGTTTGAGATTTAAACATTCCCAGCGACAATAAATCTATTCTTGGTGATCACGTCACCTGCATGATCCCCGGCCCTGACAGGTTTTTTACGGTTGCCCAAGAGAAGAGGGCATGGCAGCCGAGGGGCAGGTTTACTGCCAGGCCGTCGCAAAAAGGGCCGCAATCTGCGCCAGAATAGGACTTTGCAACCCGCCCTATGTACTGGTGGGCTGGTTCTCAACCAATGTCCCCCTGACATCCTATGTCTATGTCTAGCGCCAAGGCTGGGAGCTAGGCTCGAGGCTCATAGCGGGGACTCCATCCCCTCTGAGGGTGCAGTTAGGAGAGGGGTGTAGGTCAGGATTACTGCACCGATTGAATGAGGGGTGGAGGAGTGTGTCCTCCCCAGAGTATGGCCGTAGAAGGGCTGTAGGAACTTTAATTATTCCATGTAGGGTCTGACCATGCCACCCGCACCTCGTGGAGCGCGCGCGCATCTGCAGAGATTTATTGAAGGTTTTAGATATAACTTGGGCACTGCTCATGGGCAGCGGCTTCAGATCACCTCAATCATTGGTAATTAAATCTGGAGTGCTCCGGGAGAAGTTATTCCTAGGAGAGCACAAGTCTGATATACTTTAAACACGAGTCACTGCAGGCAGAGTCTGACCTGGATAATGCCCTGAGAACAAGAACATCCTGTAGCATACGGCCCGTGGGCCCTCCTCGCAGTGAGCATGGAATGTGGGGGCGGAGAAGGGGTCTGCGCAGGATGGAAAGGCACGAGGCTACAGTTCATTTGTGGTGGGCGTTCCTGGTGTTAGGAAAAGGGAGTTAGATGACCACCTGTGATTATTCAGTGATCACACGTCAAGAGCGCACTGACTGTTCCTCTCTCTGCCTCGAAGCGAGTTAATATTTATTTGGCCCCAGAGTAAAGCCAGTCTGCATTGTGCTGAGGGGGCCCCCCCGAGACTTGGGGGCCCCCCCGCACCGCGGGGGCTGCGGGGGCCTGTGTTACGCCCCTGAGTTTAGCTTATAGATCACCTTCCAAACCTCTGTGGGAAAAGCATGAGAAAATAGTTTTCTCTCAAACATGATTCATGATATCACAGCAGAAGGCTTTTTCACATGGTAAAATCACCTTAGAACACACCACAATTCCTAAAATGAGTATGGTACCATCAACAAATGATTTATAATGTAACTAAAGCCTTAAAACCTTCTATTAACTGCAATGCTTTTTAATGAGGTGCTATCATGTATATTGGTCCCAAGATGGCTTCCAACACTTCTTGGATGAAGTACTGACAGCCAATCAGATCTCACGATGAGATGTGTGGTTAGGGATGTATGTCGTTACAACGCACACTTTTACAACGCATGCACTTACAACGCATTTTTTACAACGCAAAATCCATTACAACGCCTTCCATTACAACGCATGACACTACAACGCATTTTTAAAAACTACCTTTACAACGCATTCCATTACAACGCATTCTACCTTTACAACGCATACCATTACAACGCATATATTAAATTGCATTTAAGGTAAGTATTAGATAGTATAGGGGTAAAAATTACTTTTCTTACTCCAGGGGGTGCAACAGTAGGGTAAGTGTTGGATAGTATAGGGGTAAAAATTACTATTCTAACTCCAGGGGGTGCAACAGTAGGGAAAGTGTTGGATAGTATAGGGGTAAAAATTGCTATTCTAACTCCAGGGGGTGCAACAGTAGGGTAAGTGTTGGATAGTATAGGGGTAAAAATTACTATTCTAACTCCAGGGGGTGCAACAGTAGGGTAAGTGTTGGATAGTATAGGGGTAAAAATTGCTATTCGAACTCCAGGGGGTGCAACAGTAGGGTAAGTGTTGGATAGTATAGGGGTAAAAATTGCTATTCGAACTCCAGGGGGTGCAACAGTAGGGTAAGTGTTGGATAGTATAGGGGTAAAAATTACTATTCTAACTCCAGGGGGTGCAACAGTAGGGTTAGTGTTGGATAGTATAGGGGTAAAAATTACTATTCTAACTCCAGGGGGTGCAACAGTAGGGTAAGTGTTGGATAATATAGGGGTAAAAATGACTATTCTAACTCCAGGGGGTGCAACAGTAGGGTAAGTGTTGGATAGTATAGGGGTAAAAATTACTATTCTAACTCAAGGGGGTGCAACAGTAGGGTAAGTGTTGGATAGTATAGGGGTAAAAATTACTATTCTAACTCCAGGGGGTGCAACAGTAGGGTAAGTGTTGGATAGTATAGGGGTAAAAATTACTATTCTAACTCCAGGGGGTGCAACAGTAGGGTAAGTGTTGGATAGTATAGGGGTAAAAATTACTATTCTAACTCCAGGGGGTGCAACAGTAGGGTAAGTGTTGGATAGTGTAGTGTAATATAATGCGTTGTAATGGTATGCGTTGTAAAGGTAGTATGCGTTGTAATGGAATGCGTTGTAAAGGTAGTTTTTAAAAATGCGTTGTAGTGTCATGCGTTGTAATGGAAGGCGTTGTAATGGATTTTGCGTTGTAAAAAATGCGTTGTAAGTGTAGTGCGTTGTAAAAGTTGCGTTGTAAAGGTTGTTCCCCAGGTTCATGTCTCAGTGTCTACTCAACATTCTGTGATTCTGGGCAAATCACTTCATCCCCCATACCTTTGGACAGTGCCTGGATAACCTCACAGATGATAAGCCACGCTATATAAATCTACAAATTAATTTTCTTTTATTCAAAAGGCACTGATGACGCCAGATAAAACGCAGTAAGAGGAGCGGAACAAGTGAGTCTTTATGCTTCTTCTAAACATGAGCACGTTTTTTCTTAAATTGAATGGCTGAGGAAGGGTGTTCCTAAAGGAGGCGCCCTGTGCATGGAACAATCTACCCCTGAATGCTTTTAGTGTGCGAGGATGCGCAACCAGGATGTTTGAAGAGGAGGATCTCACATACCTGGGAGGGTGGTAGGAATGAAAGTGTATAGATCAATAGCCAGGCGAACAATGTTGGACAGCTCTTTGTACAATGCACAGCATTTTAAAGTGGTATCTCATTTTCATGGGACCGCAGATGATTCTTAATGTATGGTTTTGAATAATTTTTATTTTTATTTTTATATTTCTCAGGAGTAAGGGCGGCAACAGAAATTCAAAGTTTCAAAACAAAATAGAAAATGAATATTAAGTTATTCTTATGCTTCATAATGCAGTGCAATTGTTCAGTTTCATTCTTCTCTTAAGTACATTAACAAAAGTTTTGTATTTCTCCTGGAATGTCGTTAGGGTCGATTTTTCCGTAGGCTATTGTTTGTTCTGCAGAGAAGCCAGAAACTGTTTCCTTACACCATTGAGTACTTGATGGGGAGTTCTGTACTGCCAAGACCCGGCCTGCAGTTGCTGAGCCATTGCTTTACCATTATAAAATATTTTTAATTTATCAGTCAAGTTTTCAGGGAAGCCTGTAAAGATGCTGGTGTGCTAATTCTAGTGAGTTAGTGCCCATGTGAGGACTAATACAATTTCCTGGGATAAACAATCAAGCAGGAGGATATACCCAAGTGTGTGTAAGTGGTGGAATGTGTCTTCGGTGACTGAAGTCACATGAGGGGAGAAGGAAAGATTACTGTAGAAGATGACACCCAGGATAAGAAACTAGTGGACTGGCTTCGATGGTATGCCCATTGTATTAGGATACGAAAAAGTTATATGTGAAGGGTCGACTGGTCCATAAGCAAGACTTCAGATTGTTCAGGCAAATTCAGTTGTGTTTTATCCAGCTTTTGACTTCCTTTGAGCACTTCACAACCTTGGGCCTTGTTATGGTAAGTTCCCCAGTGGCACAAGGGCCATGTGCACCCCAGGACACTTTGGTATTACAGATGGGCCCACAGAGGTTTTCTCGGCCCTTTATGTTATACATATCATGCCAATGCTATATGTGGGCCGGCACAATCGCAAGGTAGCATTCCCTTTTATATGGGGGCTTACCCAATAGAAATGTGAGAATGTTTTGCCTCTGCACTGTATTGTAGAAGTGCGTGCAGAGACAAAGGAGCTTTTAGGGGGTGCACCGACTGCCACAAAAAGGTAGTGCATAGTCTGTTCACCCCTGAAATCGACCCTTAAATGAGGGTAAGAGAAGTTCCCCTGCAGGCAGTTGCATGGCACTGGGATCTCTGTCCCCTTTTAAAGTGCAGGCCACATGCTACTTGCAAATTCAAAGGCAGGTTGTCTGCTTTAAATAGCCAGTCCACCTTTCACTAATGCACTGCTCCTAGGGTTTATCGCCATCCTTTGGACACCAGGTAGGCCGCACTGACCTAATCCGCGCCCTACACACCCATTTAGATGTGCGCTGTGGCCCAGACTTGGCAAACTTACACATAGTACGGTATGTTAAACTCTAGGAACCTTGTTTCAAGCAAGAAGTTTCAGTACGAGCGCCACATCGTATACCTTACAAATATTTGCGGGCTGAAAAAAAAACAGTTTTATAAATGAATGAATAAAATTTAAATGAATGGATACGGTTTATTTACTTGGATCTTTTTTGTAATCATCTTTAAATGATTCAGAACATAAGAGAAATGTGACAATTACAAAAAAAACAATGCTGTGCTTAAACTGAGAAATGATATATAATGAGTAAAAATGTCAAACATTGCAAATGCTCTGACAAATGAATCAATTACTTAATTGTAGATCAGAAAAGCAGGCTATTATTTTTTTTATTCATTTTAAATAATAGAGAAGATTCAAGGGACTCTGCTACCACCTACAGGCTGCCATAGGTATTGTATAAGTATAACCCTTTGATCATCTGAATTTGAGGCTTTGGAAAACAACAGAAAAATTACACTTTAGCCTATTACTGCTAAAGCTGCTCCATAAAATCTTGTAGAGGGCTGGATGTGGCCAGTGGCCGTACTTTGGAGACCCCTGTTTTAAGACATTGTGATCATCCAAAATGTGTGCTTGTAGAATGTATATATTAAAGAGACAAGATAAACGTAGAACCTTCGGGTACCGCAAAATGTAATAGGCTGAATCTCTGTGAATTATACTCTCCGCTTGTTTTGACAATCTGTATATTTAAAGTCTTTACTGTCGCTATCTCGAGCTGAAGAGGGCTCGCTAGCTAATCTGTGCTGGCTTGAGATTTCGAAAGGTGAATATTCGAGTAGCTGGCAAGTTTATTTAAATGAGTGTTTATGCAATTTTGAATGCCCAAACTTAGTAAATGAAGTGAGGAGCAAAATGGTCTATAAAAAATCAATTAATCAAACAGCAGCCTTATTGTCTACTTTAACAGATAAAGATGAATTAAGGAAAAAAAATCACTTATGGTCAATAGTTAATTCTTTTATCAAATTGTCGCCCCAACCATATTTGCTCTTTCATTTAAAACCTCTGATTAAAAATAAATTCATGTTATTAAGGTTTGGGATATACCCAACTAAAGATGGAACCCCAAAATGGGAGAATAAATGGCAGTTGAGTATTTGTAGGCTATGTGGGCTGTGTGACGAAACCTTACTGCACATAGTAACTCTATGTCCAAATTTGTTAGAAGAGCGGAAGATCGTTCTGAAGCCTATTTTTAAAGAATTGGGGGTTAGATCATGTAGGACTGCAATTATTTTATGTCTAAGAGGTGTTAACATTCATATTATTTACCAATTTGTTAAGTTTGTTTTTATGGCTGAAAAGAAACTTTGTAAAGCAGACATTTTAAGTAAATGATACTTGTTATGAAAGTTAATAGAAACATGGTAATGATATAATGTTCTTAAGTGTCTTTTAGGGAGTATGTGGGCTATTTTAATGTGTCTTAAATTTATTTTGATTATGTATATTTTTTGTTGTTTGCACAAGTTATTTTAATGTTGTAGTTTACCCCCTGAAATGTTGCAACTTGTTGCTGCTAGCACAAGGCACTTTAGTTTTGGAGCTGAAATTATAATGCACGTTTTTTTTTTGTTGCTATCTGTTATTGGCATATTGTTAAAATTGTTTATATTTGCTGCTATTACAAGGCACTTTAGTTTTGGTGCTGTAAGTACACGGCACCCTATATTCTATTGCTAACAGTTATTTGCAACTTGTTTTAGGGCTCTGATTTAGATCTTACCCTGGTAAAAAAAAAAAAAAGATCTCATTGTATTTGCTATAAGTTTAGTTAGATGTTGCTGTGGATATTGACTATTTTTTATTTTTTATTTGTAATGATTTTAATTAATCAACAAATAAACTTAAACTGTCTTGGTAATAATACCTATCATAGGGATGTTGTTATAATAATAATAAATAGATGTCTGAATTTCACATTCACACTGAACCTTTTCATTTTGTATACGCTAGAGGGCAAGAAGGATCTGGAATACGAAGCAACTTCATCATATGCCCATATGGGTGAAGGAATACTTTTTGTCCCTTTCAATGTGTGTTTTCTGAATGCTCCTGCTAATGAGGAAACATTTTGCTTTCTCTTAAACACTACATAGATTTATCCCACTCCCTTCAGGATACTGATTTATTGGAGCGACACACCTTGAGGTTTTTGTCTCGATTCTTTCCCACCCAATATTATGATTCCAGGAGAAGACAAAGGACGTGAGTGTAAATCTTGTTTGTCATGCTTGTGTTTTTCTTCATTCACAGACCAAGGTATATGTGTATGCTCCTACCAAGGTTCAAGGATTATTCCTGACATCAACAGTACAAAAATTATGTGGTGTGCCAATGATCCATTAGTGATATGAGTGCCTGAAATGTAGTCTCGCTCTTCTTAATGCAAGACTAATTAAACTCATGCTCTGAAGTCATGGTAGACTTGCTGAAAAGTAGGCAGCCCCAGGTTGGCAAACGTAGGGCTGTTAGATGTATGGAGCACTCCCCACCCAGTTAAGATTGATTTTTTTTCACTGCTCTGCTTCCCATCTTTTACCTGGATAGATCTACTTTTACTAAATCAGTGACTGAATCTTACTTAATAAAAGCTGAACATGGAAACCACATTCTATCATATCATGCACCATGCAATGCTCAGTGAATAGAGGGAAGAGAAATGCCGGAAAAGTTAACCTAAAGGCTTAATGAGAGGCTCATCGGCGACCCATTGGTCCAAGCAGTGATAAAATATCAGATACATAGTTCCAACCTTTAAAACCGGTGGTAAGTGTGGGCTAGAGATACTATGGGAATTCCTCAAATTATTTGTTAAGGTACGTCTCCCTGCCAAAGCATCATGCCTCAGAACAATTAGTACTTAATAAGCTATGCTCCAGTTAGTCTTGAGTGCAGTGGAAGCTTGACATAAGAAAAAGCAGTCCCTTAATCTATGGCACAAAGCATCAACACTGCAGGACCAACTGGAACTAATGGAGCTTAATGACGCAAAATAGATTGGCAAGAGTAGCGCAGGGCAGATGTTTTATGAAGAGTTTAGGAAGCTAGGCTTTTGATGCAGCCCCCCCCCCCTTTTGCCCCATTTTTAGCTACTGGATGCTGATTTTGGCTCTGACAGTGCACTGAGGCCTGCTAACCAGACATCAGTACCAGTGCTCCTTCCCTAAAACAAGGTGAAGCTGATTGTTCTACAATTGGCTAAGAATGTTAGCACCTCTATAAGTCCCTGGTAAATGGTACTCCAGGTACCTAGGGCATGGGTGTTAAGGCGGGTCCCTAAGGGCTGCAGCATATCTTATGCCACCCTAAGGGACCCACATACAAATTCCACACGAATGCCATTGAAGGCTGCACAATATGGTGCAAAACATGAGTGAAAACATGACACGACACACTCCTGTGTGTCATGCCAGTCACTGCATATAATCAATGTAAGTCACTCCTATAGCAGTCCTTTGAGCCCTAAGACAGGGTGCATTATATTATATATGAGAACATATCTGCACGAGCAGATATGCCACTGTGATGTCTAGTTCTAATACTCGATATTGCAGGTGATCAATGAAGCCATCTTAAGGTATGTACTGGGCACGGGTCAACATGAGTTACACAGCTACATAATGCCTTCAGTGAAACATATGGTGTTTGGAATCACACACCTCTTATTAATAAGCCCACACTGATTCCAGTGATGGATTTTTTAATACATGCACCTCCTGAACCCAACTAGTCCTCTAGAGTGCTGACTGACTGGTCCAGTCGAGCCTGCCACCACAGATGACTTTCTGACCCCCTAGGAAGTGAGAGCTCTGCTCTTAGTGGACAGAATCAATGCCTGATCTGGCAGCAGATGTTTACACCTCCACCAACCAGCATGACTGGTGATCTGCATATCAAGGCAGGAGGCTACAAAGGCGTCTGCCGCCTTTGATATGCAACCCATGGCTTCCCCAGACAGGGTAAATGCCACCCCCTGCCCTCGGCCCATCTGGCACCAGGACAGGTGGGGAAATTAGCTATGCAGGAGGTCTGTTGAACTTCCAGGCAGAACTCCCTTCTAGGGTGAACAGTCTGAAGTGCACATGAAGTTAGGAATTCCACCATATTGTGTGTGGTAGAATTAGGAATTCTGGGACAGGGAGATGCCCACTCCCCAAAGGAAGTGGGCATCTAGAGGGTGAAGTAAGGGCTACTACCCCTTACTACCCTTAACATTCATAAATTCAGTATTTAGGAGACCCTGATACCAGGACTTTCAACAGACACAAAGAAGACGTGTACTAAAAAGACTGCTAACCTGAGAACAGAGGAGCGTGACTGAGTTGGTGCCAACCCTGCCGGCCTGACTGCTGTGCCTGACTCTCGTGGAGCAACTGACTTGTCCTGCCGCTGCGTAGTCTCCAAGAAACCTGGAGGGCTGCCCATGCTTAAATAATTACAAAGAAACTCCCTTGGAGTAGAGGAGCTACACCCCTGCAGCGCAGGCATCAAAGAAGCAAGGCCCGGTTTACCGTCCTGCCGCCTACTGAGACTACCGACACTGCAGCCACTCAGAAAGAGGTCACCATGCTCCTACAGGTCAGATTCGTCCTTCCTCAAAGTGTGGGGACACCAAGACCGTCCAGGACTGTGCAGTACAAACACCTGGGGTACAAGCCCCCTTGCAGCTACCAAGGCTTGTTGTGTCCAGTACGAACTCCAACGCTGAGGATAACGACCCTGAACATCAAGGAACTTCAGGAACAGTGAGACCCACACAGAGAGTGGCACAGCTATCCTGTTTGCCCCTTCTTGCAGAACTAAAGACAAAGAAGTGAGCCTCCGACTGCTGCCACTCGACACCTCAAAGTGCCTCTGCACTCGCGTCCCACAGCCTGAGTCCGAAGGAGGTGATGATGCCCCTGGGTTACTTAGACGCACAAGAGCGGAGTCCGTCCTTGGGTCTGGCCAGACTGGACTTCCAATTGCTGCCTGCTGCCTCTTTCTGCAGGTCCCCTCCAACCACAGGTGACTACAGCACCGAACCCAACGCCAAAAGACACCGCTGCACCCGAGCCCCACAGCATGAGGAGAAGTGGACCAACAGTGTCCCTACTTGCTGGAGCATCTCATAGGTTGAGCCCCCTTGTTGGTTCTCCCGGACTGGCCCTCAAGTCCCAGCTTGCAGCCTCTTTCTGACCGGACTGTTCCCCATTGAAGTAAAAGGGGCACCCGACGCCATAACACACATCTGCACCCGGATGCCCCAGATCCTCCCAAGGTGACCTGTTGGTGTGGCCTTGGACCTTGCCCCATACTCACCTCACATCCAGAAGAACAGTCCCGTAAGTCGCTGTTAGGTGCCCGAATGTAGTACAAGTTTTCCCCCAGAGGATAAAATTACCACTCCCAAATGTTGCAGTGTCAACTTTTGAAAACTGTATAAATTCATTACTTGAAAAGTACTTACCTGAATCCATTGATCTTGGTATCTGAATTCATATAAAAGTACACATTATTTTTATAAATTGCTGGCTCATTTACTGGGTTTGTGTTTGTAATAAATGCTTAGCACTACCCTCTGATAAACCTAACTTCTCACCCACACTACCACAAAAGAGAGCATTCAGATTATCATTTGTGCCTCTGTAAACCAGTTGGGATTTGCTTGGACTCTTTACACAATGTACCTCATTTTGGTCCACTATATAAAGTTCTAACTTCATGCAAAGGGGCAACAAGGCATGGTGATTATTGGGAGTGAAACATAGAATTTGTCAGGCTGAACTTTGTACAGACAGTAAGGAATGATAAGGCGGCTGCTTTGAGAATGAAAAGGACAATCCTAGGCACTTTCAGCAGGTATTTTCCACCAAGGATTCATGGATTGAGGAAGTCACAGAATATCGGAGAAAGCTCATTTAAGTACCCTATTGCATACCTAATCAGCACAGTTAGAGGTACAACTCTCAAAGAGAAGAAATCATAAGGGTTCTTAAGGCTCTGCATCCAACTGTAGTGAGGCCCTAGTGGATCCATTTTGGTTCTCCTCTTAAGTTTACATTTTGCACATTTTAGCAGACTTCGGTTTAGCCTGTAAATTTTTTACATATTTTATTTCCACAATATGATTCTAAGTAACTCTGTACATGCTGATTGTTTTTAGAAAGCCTTTCCTGCGCCATAATCTGTACTCTTTGTTCAAGACTAGGAATATAGAATGAGATATCCTAGTGCCTGCATCTAGACACACCATTGCATCAGAGCTACATCTGTAACAGGGTGGTTTTATTATAGAAACATTGCACTGTCCCTTTGTGGGTGAGAAGGAGACAATGGTCCTGGGATGATTGTCGTGGTGGGTGCATGGATTTCTGCTGATGCTGAACCTCCATGCTGATCCTGCAGAGAGGAATTCAACTGGAGCCAGTTCATCCATGTATGGGGTCCCAGGCTATCCTAAGATATCAGGCTGAGGGTACACCCACTATGCTCTCAGAATAGGGATAGTTGTAGGTAGGAATATAGATATATATAGAATTCAGCCTGCCAAGGTTGGGCTGTTTATTCTTTTCACCTTGTTCACAATGCTGATTATTTTGCTTTGTTTTATTTGCCTAATAATCGCAGCACATTCTTTCTATGCAAGACTACAATTGTTTCAATAAGTGTATTGAAAACGTTCATTGTATCTTTCCTGTGTTTTACCAAGAGCATGCTTGAGTAAGCCACATGTTTCCATGATTCCCTTGGAGATCAGTGTCATGTTCGAGGTTGCCAAAATCAGCTACCACCCAAGAAGGATTAGGATTTCAGGTGAGGCACAGTGAGCTAGCTAGGAAGTGGGCAACACTCTCTGATGGTGTAGACAGACTCAGCCCCTGCTTTCTGAAGTCCTGTTGTCCTAGTACGCAGTTCAATGTTTTTTTGTGAGAACCGTATAACATAACAAAGGGTCCTGGGCTGGATGACATCACATCCACCTCTTTTAAATGTTTATAACCTCCTGTTCTTGGGCTCTTGAACAGGCTTTCCAATAATATGCATCCACAGCTAGGATATCACTCATTATGTCAGAGACTCAACTTTCCCTTGTTCTCAAACAAGGGAAGGACCCAAAGGGTTGCGGATCCCGTAGGCTAATCTTTTTATTGAACACTGAATTGAAGCTCTTCACCAAGGTTTTAGCTGGGAGAATAGACCATTGTATGCCACGTCTGACAGATCCAGATTACACAGGCTACACTAACACTGGGTGGGTGGTGGATAATACTAAAAGATTTTCATATCATCAGTAAGGTGCACAGATCTGGTAGAGAGATGCTGTTATCCTTAAATGCAAAGGAGAAGGCCTGCAATAGAATGTATTGGGTTTTCCTGAGAGAGATGTTGAAGGAAAGGGGGTTGGATCAAACCTTTTGATTATGGTAATGGCTAGCTATGCTAATCCATTGACTAGGGTAAGATTAAATGCCAGAGATTCTCTGTAAATTTCAATATAGATGGGCATGCAACAAGTTTACCCTGTGCCCTCCCTTCTTTTTGCTAATACCTGGATCTTCTGTCACAATGCATTACATTGCATTTTGCAAGAGTGAATAATCTAGGGATTTAAAGTAGGAATATATATGTTTAATCTATCTATGCTTGTAGATGACATCTTTATTGCAATGTTACCTCTTGTGGGGTCGTCACTCCCAGTGCTTTATTTTTGTGGGAGTCATCTGCTGGTAATCTTGAAATCTAACACTGGGACACAGCTATTCAGTGCCCAGTGTATGTGGTTGAACCCCTGAAACATGTTGAAATTCATGTAAGACCTGATTGGCACGTTTAGCTTTCTTACAAGGTCATAGTATATGGTGCAGAAATACATTCATAGCATGAGAAGTTAAATGCCACTTATGGGCGGCAGCACCCATTGCATCATTCTCTACAGTGGTAGTGGGCAGACAGGAAAAACCTGGCTCCAGGCCTACCCTGTGTAGCTTGACAGCAGCCACATGAACCCTGCTGCATGTCACAATTTTGACATAAATATGTTACTCCTTAGCATTCCTTGCTGCCCACAATGTGAGGTTAATAATATTTAGGAGTGGGATATGTATGACGTTAGAAATGGTATGTTCCCCCAGTGACTAGGCCCAAAACAACATTTTCAATGGTCAGGCTGTACATGGCACGTTGTAAAGGTCAAACTATAGATTATAAAATGTAATCTATAACTTTTGCCCTCCACCAGCTACAAACTACAATCCAGATCCAATTTCTATATTTATTAAAAATCCAGTCTAATGGTAAAGTTGGATTTCATTAAATATATTGAAATTTTAACTTGTAGAAAGTTACCTTTACCCTGAAGCTGCCTGAGGCTAATTTGCATTGGCTGTCCAGCAACTGCTCAGCCTGAATGAGGTGTGAAAGAGGTGTGAAAACTGCACACAGAGCAGAGACAATGAATGGCTTGGGAGTGGGCAGGTGTTTTCCTTCCCCTGCCAGTAAAACTAAGCGGGGGTGGACCTAGTCATCTAATTTGCTTCTAAGGGGCCTGTTATGTCACAAGCAACAATTGGGTGATACTTAAAAATGCCCCAATTGTTGTGCCTGCAGTCAGGCTGGCTCGAAACCCAGTGAGAGGAAAGCTACCACCAGAACCAGTTTTGAGTAATAACAGAGGAGGGAACTGCTCATTACCCTGGCCATTTCAGTCTCTGCACAAGGGGAGAAGGGTTCCCCATCTTGAATTTTGAGAGTGAGGGGCACTGGGGGATTTTTTGCAGTAAGGTGATCATGAACTACTGAAAACGTGGGTAGGAATGCTCCTAGGAACTTTTACCCCATTGCTTAGGGAGTGCCCTGGATTCTCCTCCTCTCACTAGCTAGTGTTGGACATACATCTGGCACACCTGGGTGCTATCCTCAGAACACTTTCTGGACTTGCAGAAGATCAGAAGAGGCTGGGCTTTCTTTACATGACCCGAGAGGAGCCCTTAAGGACTTTGTGCGCTCTTTTGTACCCAGGCCAAAGAGGTGGACTCCAGGGTCAGTTGGCTGACCTCCTAGGTGTCTACAGGGATGCTGAAAGATGCCTTTTCCTAGCAGTACCCAGCTGACCAGTGACAACTGGACCTAGACTGTCATTTGTGGTTGGCCTCTTCTCAAAAAATGACAAAGTCCCATTCTGGTTTAGGGCTCAGAAACAGTTTTGAACTTATTTGACTTCCAGCCCTTTGCCAGGACCAAAATACTTCTCTCCCACCAAGGCTCCATCATTGTCTGCTCAAATCGTGCCCAGGTCCCGATCTACCGCTTCCATAGACTATCATTGGCGCTTTATGCTTTTTGGTACTAACTTCACTGAAATCTTTAAGAATTCATATATCTGGATCCCTTATTGAATATTTGTCATGTTGGTCTTATTTTACTCATAATTGTTTTCTCTTTATTGTAAATTTGGTTGTGGAATTTTATTGTGTACAACCTTTTTTTACTGGTTATCCGCTACTTAAATACTTTACACATTGCCTTTGATTAGAGACTGACTGCTTTGTGTCACATTACCACAGATTTGGCAAAGGTTTGATTAATTTCATTTGTGTGACTCTAGCAGGTGGTGGCCCTATCCTTGTAGGTGTACACTTATTCACCACAAATAGATGTCCAGTTTTCTAGAATTTTGACGTCACTTCGCTGCCCAAGTACATCAGTTCCTTCAAGAATTATAGCTGTTCCACCAATTATTTGACTTTAAAATCAATTTGACCAGGTCAGCGATTCTAAACATCCTAGTCCCTCGACAGATGGTTGGGGAACAGTAAAACTAGATCCACTTCTGTTGGAGCACCTCGTGTATTACATACCTGGCAGTTCGCTTGGCTCCAACTTACAGGTGTGTATTTGGCACAAACTCTGACCCATCACCTTATGAAGAACTTAATCTCAGACATAAACAGGTGCCACAATTCCCCTGTCTTCTGGTTGGGGCTAATAGTGACAGTGAAAATGTTGGTCCTCCCTAGGATTCTACTTTTTTTACGCCTTACCAATAGCTGTGGCTCAAAGATTTGTAGATCAATGGGAAACATCGTTTACATCGCATGCCATTACAATGCGGTCGTTACAACAACCACGCTGTTACATCGCAAACAATTACAATGCAAGTCATTACAACGACTTGCTGTAGGGGGAAGAAGGTGTTGGATTTAAAATCCAATGCCTTCCCTACTGTTGCACAGACTGGAGTTGGAACAGTAAATTATACTACTCCAACATCGCTGTACAATTAAGGCTCTTCCTAGAGAATGGTCTAGAAAATGCACAGAACGCCACTGATAAATCATATGTTGGCTGGACAGTAGCTTCCCCTTACTGTTCACTGACCTCAGGTCAGGCAGAAACAGAGATGCTTATGGGCAATTAAAAAAGGGTGATGTGTTAAGTTTAGAGATATGTGCTTGAAAGGCCAAATTAAACAATTTGAACAAATTATAAAAATATTAATTTTGGAGGAAAAACAGCTGAAATATTTACAAATTCGCCACTTATCCGATAACCCTTCCTTTAAAAAGGAAGTGAGGGCAACAAGAGGGTAACTCCTTATGTCAAATTACTGCTGACAGAAAATGAGGACTAGCACTTGCTATTGCGCATCAACGAGATCTCACTGTAAGCAAAAAAGTTAGAGAGATTGTTGTTTTCAGCGAGCTTGGGAGGCTGAGTTGGGGTCCACGTTGAGTTTAAAATGAAATGCAAGCAGTAGAGAGTAGCCTGAAAATACTTCTCAGCGGTATTGCATCAACATGCCTCCATGCAATCGACAATGTACGATCTGAAACTTGGTGGTGCAGATGTGGAGGTATAGGTAGTTTGTTTGGGGTTCTATTTTGAGCTATAGGCAATCCCTACTGAAGTTCAACAGAGGCAAATATAGCAATATCTAATGGACAGCTTCCTAGCCTGGATAGATGATAATTTCAGAACACTGCTGTCAGAACCATTCACCTTGTGTGAGAGCAAGGCCTCATAAAATAATACGCGGGAGTGACTACACAATGGTGCTAACTGGTACATAAATTGTTTGACATTCAGTAAATCCAGTGGAATGTCTGTTATAGGAGCATTATCTAAATTGTGCTTTGAATTTTTGAGGTAGGTGACTCCAGCTTTCGTTGTATGTAGATACACGATGATGTACATCTGAAACCCAGCTCATAAATCTGACACTGCGTGGATTTAGTGTTTTCTCTGCCCTCAAAATGAGTTGGAATAAATAGCTCTTTCAGTCAATTGGTACGATTATTGCGGGGAAATGTAAATTCTCATCAACATGGAGTATAGAGTCTAAAAATATTTAAGGTTTCTGGCAGCAAAGATCTGGGTGTACTAGTCGAGGATAATTTCAGTATGGGAGTTAGTAAATTGGAAGTACAAGTGGGAACATCGATGACGTGACCATTGACCATGGCAGGGAGAGTATCACTGATCCAAAAGGTGGACCTCTGTAAGTTGCTGTACCATTTTCGGAACGTTCTAGTGTGTAATGTTGTAAGAAAGATTGTATAGAATGTTGTCAGCTTGCAGGCAGGGATCGATTAAACACGGATTCCATTCTGGAGTCAGGCAATGACAACAAATGAATGCAGGCCAGGCAGAGAGACGAGGTGGAGGAGATACGAGCTGTTGACACTAAAGTGTTTATGAAGAAAATGAATGCCACCTGGTTCTTGACAGTGGCGACGAGTAGAGAGACTACTACAGCGACGGTATCCTTCAACCATTGCTCTCTAAAAGACACAATGCGTCTGTCTGCACATGCAGGTACAAGAAAAGCTGAAAATAGTCAGGAAACGTGTCATGTATTGCGTTTGTATACACGTCCGTGCAGCAAAACAATTGAAGAAATTGAAATTAAAGCAATATAAGGACAAACTTCCTTTGCCTTTACCTACCACACAGTTAGAAAAGTGACTAACGCAAGTGCATAAAATGAGTTTGAAATAAAAGGTCCATATTGGAAGAGTGAAATACAATAGAGTAACATAACATAAGAAAACAGTTTTCAAAATACAGTAAATATGAACAAATAAATGGTTCTAATTTCAACAGCTATCTCAAATGTCGCAATATAATTTTCTAGTCAAATTATCTCTGATGTTAACAAAGAAGAAAGCATTTCCAGTACTATATTTAGAAGGCCACCACCTTTTCAGATGTGTAACTCACAAAATATGGGGTCATTGTGGGAAAAATGTCACAGAAGATTTGAACATTATTTGAAGGCAATCTGTAAAAGACAAAGATGAACAAGCAAAAGAGCTAATAATACATTTTATATGAGATTAAGTAGAAGAATTAATGACCCTCCTGAACAATTCCAAAAATATGAACGGAAAATAAAATCCTTAAATGAAGTCTTCGACCCCCAGTGACACATTGACTTTATAAGACAAGCAGCTGATGAAAGTACAGACACATTTATAACACAATTGTGAAAATTATTAACATATTGTGACTTTAACAAATTCACCAATGAAGAAGCAATATGCTTACTCTGTCCGATCAAAACTGTTAAAATAATCTTTTTACTTGCCAAAAATAATGCAGATTGCAAATTCTGCAGCGAGACCAGAATCTCAGGCAACTAACATGGTGTAGGTCGGGATTATCGAGTACAAAATATTGATGCAATCTGATATTCATGTGCTGTTTTTCTGTAGATTCTATACCTTGCCTCGTAGGAAATTTAATGTCCCAATCCTTAAAGAGATGAAGGTAAACAGATGCCGCCCAGCGTTTTTAGAATTGCAAAGGATGGACACTGTATTTATTGTTGCTTCTTTGACAGAATTTTTAAAACATGTTTTTAAACTTCGTAAATCGATGGATGAATAATTTTTAAATTGTCCTTAGAGAAAATTTTGCACTTCTCCCCTGTTACAGCAATTGTGTAGTGAGCTATTTTTAACTGTATTTTTATTTTGCTGCTTTTATGGTTACTGTTTTTTAACCGAATAAAGTACTTTTGACTTGACTTGAATGGTCACCAGCTCCTGACCAGAATATCAAATACTGAAAAGTTAGTATTCATTTTGTATACCTGCCTCCCCATATATGCGTTCCTTGGGGATATACATATATCTTGAATGTAAGAAGATCTGGAGTTAAGAATAGTAAATCCTTACCGCCTCCTGTTCACTTACCTGTTCAACATTTTGCCCCTCAATATTCCTACCACAATTAACTAAATTAGATGCAATTAACGAAGCAAAATGGTAAATCGTGTCAGACATAGGAAAGGAAACCTGAAAGACAATACAATTGGGAGAGCAAGCAGAGAAGTGAACCTATGTTATATATGCAGAATGATATTTCCACATTTACAGAAATGTTGGAAACGTGGTAAAAACAATCACTTCGCAGACGTGTGCAAAGTCAATAACCTGCCACCAAGGATGGACATTTTTATAAAACAGGAAAGAATATGGACAAAGATAACATAAAGAAAAGGATGTATTTAGTGGAAGAAAAGGATGATTGATAGAAAAGTAAATGAGTGTGAACAAGTAAATGTCTTACATTGAAAACAAATAAATAAACCAGTGTCAATGAAATTAAGAGGGTCAGCATGGTGCTATATGCATGTTAAATAGTTGTGCAACATACAACATACTGTGTGTATCTGAATCAGGGGCGTAGCTAGGTCAGTAAAATGGGGGAGATTTTCCTACAAACGTGCTAGCATATCTTGTTAAAATACACAATGAAAATCATGACACAAGGGGGACTTAAGCAGTTGAAATAGGGAGTATTGCAGATTGTTATGGGTACTTAAATCATCACAATAGTTTTCAAACTAACCAAGTTTCGAGAGAGAGAGAGAGAGAGTGTGTGTGTCTGTATCTGTCAGTGTGGGCATGTAAAAATCCAGGGTGAAATCCAACAGATACCTCACCATGCCCGACTGAAAGCACCTGTAGCCAACTATGTACTACAGAATCTTTTAGGGGGATGTACAACCCAACCAACCCCTTAAAGCTACGCCCCTGATCTGAATATGTTAAAATGGTGAATAAACCATCACTTACACTGTTCATTTTGAACTTATTCCAGTGGGAAGCAAGAAACCCATTAGGAAATTAAAGACATCATCACATATGGAACCACTTCATTAGAGGAATGAATTCATGTTTTTAAAAAAAGGTGTCCCTGCACTGTGTCTTCTGTGAAACAACAGCTCAGACGATGGGACTCGTAGGAATGGTGTGCAATATTACAACTGAACACCCAATGTACAAAGAATTCCCAGAACTGTTCACTGGTCTTGGTAAATTGTGTGGGACCCAAATTACCTAACAAATGAGTGAAGCAGTACACCCGGCAGCACAAATTCATTGCAGAATTCCAATACATCTGCAAGCTCAAGTAGACGATGAAGGCATTATACAAGTAGTTACAGGACCTATTCCCTTTAGTAGTGGGGTCACCAAAAGAAACTAACAAGATTCGTATTTGTTGAAGCTTTATGTCAACCCGAATTAAGCAATTGTGCAAGGACGACATCCAGGGCCAATTTTAGGAGACGTGGTGAGTTGTTTAAATAGAGCTACACTATTTTCAAAGTTTGATCCGTGCCAAGGATATCTTCAACTAGAACTAGATCAAAAGTCTTGCTGCATCTCTACTTTTTCAACTCGTGTAATGTTATTTTAGTATGAAATATTTACTTTGCAATATCTTCGGCTGTGGACATTTTTCAAAAAATTATGGGGAGAGGTATTTGACCAGTAAAGAATTGTTTTAATTACAGTGACAATATTCTTGTGTTTGACAAAAATCAAACAGAACATGATCATGCTCTCAAATAAGTGTGCAGATGTCTGATAGTAGCAGGATTACCATTGAATACAGAAAAATGCGAGTTTCACATAACCGAGCTAAATTTCCTAGGTAACATTTTTTCAAAACAAGGAATGCGCTATAATGCTTCAAAAATAGGTTCCAAACACCTGTACTTACTGATGCAAGGCATGTCACCTTTCAAGATACATTCCCTAATTTTTGGCAATTAGCACACCTTTAAGGGAGCTAAGAAAGGACACAATTCTACATGGCCTCAAGAATGTGAATAAGCCTTCAACAAAATCATAGAGAAAGTAATATCAGCAGAGAGCTGAGAGCATAGCTTACTTTCACCCCAGTTTATGTAGTAAAGTACTGATTTAACTGTAGGTGCAAGTGTAGTTGGATTGGGTGCCATTTTTGGGAAGCATAAAGCAGGAAAATGTTCACCAAGACACATAAAGTCAAATGGAAGTACACATCTAACTAAAATAGGACAAGCATATTTGCAACCGGAAAAACAAATCTTGCTGTTGTATGGATGCGTGTCCATTATCTATTTTTTTTTATTGTAAATCATTGCATTTTGTGAAGGTTCAGGTAGGTAATAACTTTTCACCTCCAGGGGCACAGGGGAAGCTTAGTGCAGGGTTCAAATTCAGTATCTGACACCAATGTTATTTACGGGCGTAATTGAAGAGATGCTGCTTACAGGTAATTAACACGGTTTAGTAACCCAGACTCCATGTTCATGTGAGCATGGGTTGGCCCTAAAGTCAGCACTAAACTTATACTCTCAGTGGTACTAGGGCAGCCAGGTGCAGAGTGCCAACACAGCATCAGGCACCCAGGGCAAATCATTGGGAGAGATCGATTTTAAAAAAAAGATGCAGGTTCTGGCCAGGAGGCGGGACGAAGAAAACCCACAGCTGCCCAGGTATGTAGAGGTGATTGAGGACATAGGGACACCATTGGTCAAGCTCCCCAAAGCCAAGGGGCTTCGGGTGCAGGGGTGTCCTTAGAAACCGGAAAAGGCTTCCAGAGCAGGTCGCGGTTAGGAGGAGTCCTGGTGCAGAAGCTGCAGGTGTCGACATGGAGTCAGGCAGGGTTCAATCCATGATGGACTCTTGCAAAAAATTGCTGGGGAATCTTTGCAGGACCAGTGGGTCACTTGGACTTGGGCCGTGGACATCAGATGCAGGGGTGGGTCTGGTGGGCGGGTAAGCGGTTCCACCGGGCAGATCTCTTATTCTTTAAAGATGGTTTCTTCTGGACAGGTCCACTGGAATTCTTGATCTTTATTGAAGGCAGGCTGTTCTCCCAGAGTTTTGAAAGTCACTGGACCTGCAGGACATGTCGACTTTTGTAGCAGGGGCAAAAGGCAGCAGACAGGGCTGGTGCTAGTCAGTCACTGGTACTTCATCTTTCTTGCTGTTGCAGCTCTTTGGTGTCCGGGCTTCGTAGGTCATCAGGAATCTGACTTCAGGGTCTGGGGTGCCACCTAAATAGTAGTGTTGGGGGCGCTACATGGAAGTGACAGGTAGAGGCCAACAGGTCCCTTACCTGGGGTGCCTACACCCTCTACTATGCCACCTTTCTGTGGGAGAGGGACATAGTCCTAGCTCTGATTGGATAAGTCCCACCACCTTCAAGACGGTGGCCACTGAAAAATGTGATTCCCTTTGCCTCCAGCGCCTGCGGTGTGGCGTTGGCGAAGGGGGGGGGCACACCTCCATTTCTTAGTTGTCTGCCAGTTCTCCTGCCAAAAGGGGGGGTTGGAACCGAAGGATGCCACCTGCTGCTAGCAGCAGAGGCTGGGGTCGCATTACAAATGCGGAAAAGCCTTTAAAGCTTCATTCTGGAGCACTGGGCCTGCCTGGGGGAGGTTGTGTGACAACTCCGCCAAGGATGGGCATTGTTTCTGGCGTCAGAGAGCAGGGCTCTCACCTCCAGAAATATGTCTGGTGGTGGCAGGCTGCCTAAAGCTAGTCAGAGACCACACCAGGGTTGGTAGGTTTTCAGTGCGCTCCTCTGAGGTGCTCTCAAGGTACATGTTCTAAGAAATCCAACACTGGCCTCAGCATGGGTTCATTAAGAGGAGTTGTTTGGTACCAAACACTCCTGGGTTCATTCAAGCCATCATGGTGCTTGGGAACTCGAATTGCTAAGTTACCAGCCCATGTACTCTGTATGGCTTCCCTGGAACTTACAATATTAAGAATAGACTTAAATATTGTAAGGGCATATCTGTTTATGCAGCTATGCCTTCACCTGAGATATAGTGCACCCTGCCTTAGGGCTTGTAAGGCCTGCTAGAGGGGTGACTTACCTATACCTTAGGCAGTGCTGCCTGACATGGCACACAGGCAGTGTGCCATGTCGACTTTGTGGTTTTCTCTGCACTAAGGCATGCAGGCAGCAGGGGCTATTTGCATGTCAAATGAGGCAATTTCTCACAGAGAGCATCTCTGAAATAGACTATATTGTGAAATCCAAAATGAATGGAGCAGTGGCGGCTGCCGCAAAAGTAAAGTGCGGGGGAAGGGGGTTGGGGAATAATAATAATTTTAAAAAGTACCTGTTGCTGACGTATGCCTCTGTGGCTCTCTGCTCCCGGCTGTCTGTGCGGAAGCACAGGCTCCCCGCTTAATCAAGACGCTGCTCTCATGCTATAACTAGCATGAGAGCAGCACCAGAATTGGTCTGAGTGACCTGGTCTGCCACTCAGAAGGTGCATGGTAGTCTGTGCTGTTTCTCCAACCCAGCTTTGCAACACAGCTGAGTTGGAGAAATAGAAGTGTGCATGTCCTAAAACAGCTGGCCAAACTTGCATGTACACTTTACAGTGCCCATCACTACTCCTCCTGCCATGGCTGAGGCCAGCCCCACCCTACACTGGCATTGGCTCAGTTAGTCACAGAAAAATAAAATTATATTATTGTTTTATCATTTTATTTTTATGTGGGTGACCAGTGGGGCGGCGCTTCTCCACCATTACAGAGGTGCCTCCCCTGGAAGGAAGATGCAGCTCAAAGAAGACACGCAGTGTGTCAGATATTGCTTTGGGTCCTAGTGAAACAAATTCAGAAGTGATCCTTCTTTTCATGAAGAAACTTTGCAAGTCACACAATTAAAGGAACTATGGTTTCTGTAGCATCTCCTCCTAAAGTTATCCCTAGAAATGTTACATACTTCAAAAAGATAATCAAAGTAATGTACCTTGAACATCCTGAACAGCATTAGAGAAAGTAGAAAATTAAGTGAGTGAAGCAGTTCAAAATGGTGATATATCCCCATAGCAAAATATGAATGAGGCTAAAGATGGTAAAGTGAGGCAGCAAGTGATTATGAATGCATGATGAACACAACAGTTGATGGAAGGAATGTAAGTACTGGATTTATGACTGAACAACCTGTTTTGTGTTTCTGTTAACTTCGTTTCTTTTCTCATTTTAATTTGTTTCTTTTGAAAGTGGGGGTAGATGTAATGTAAGAAAGAATGTAAAGAAGGTTGTCTGCATGTAGGCAAGCATCCTTTGAACAGAGATTCCATTCTAGAATTAGGAAAGGCCAAGCGATGAATGCCGGCAGCAGACACAAGGTGGCGGCGTTACAGGCGGTCGACAATAAAGAGTTTATGAATAAAATTAATGTATCACGATTCTTGACACAGTGGTACTAAACAAGTAATATTTTCATGTATTAAAATGATTCTTGATTGGTTGATATGGGCAATTACCCTTGTGGCAGGTGGAACATTCCAGTGTTCCCATGTGGACAGTGAGTCTCTTACTTTCTGACCTTGAACTAGAAGGTCTGGCTCACTAAATGGGTCTATTGGTTAATTGTGAAATGTATTAGGGCCCGCTCTGAGTCTCCATATTAGGTTCATGTTTAGCTTGACATCTTTTTCTAATGACGACTTTTTACATTTTTTTAACTTACATGATAATGTATTGAAAAGCTATTATACATGCAGTTAAGTTCTTAGTAAGTATTACTATAATGTTATTCGTAAACACTGTTCAAGGCTAGGCACATAGAATCTGATGCCCTTGTATTTGGTTGTCCGGTTGTATACAGTTCTAAGGCTCCAGACAAACCATCGCATCAGCTCTATACCTTTGGCACAGTGCGATTGGAATGGTGCTTTTATTACAATCCATCCATTATTCATTTATGCAGCATTTCTTGCCCGAAGTGGGATGGGTATGCCCAGACGTGGATCCCTTTCTCGCTGTGCCACTGGATCCAAGCTTCAAAGAACAGCAGAACTGCCAGTACTGATGTCTATTCACTCTCATTTATTTACGAGGGGACTTATTGGAAATCAAACATGTGCCACAGACCTCTTTTTCCGTCTGAGTAAATCAAAAGTTTCTTTTAATTAAATTATTTCACACATTACATCACAAAAAAGTCTGAAAACACTTACACACCACTATCGCCCTCTAGTTCAGATACGTTTGACTGCCATTCTTCACCTTTTATCACCCATTCCACCATCTTCATACAACTCCATACGTTCTCATTCACCACTGTTGTCGCTCACCACATCATCCAGCACTCACACTCCCAATGTCCTTTCACACCAAAACGACGATTTTTTCAAAGTCTTAGATTTGTTCAATACAAGCCATAGAAAACGCATTACACAATATATACAATGTATCAAACATTTGAAATGGTTCACAGTTCTTATAGCCCAGAAAAAGAAGGTCTACGCGTTTCAAACCCCCTCGAATCACGGGGTTCTCATCAGGGCCTAAAAGCTGGAAAAGAAAAAGAGCTCTTTCAGTAAAACTAGATGCCCGGGGGCCCTCCCCTTACATTCTGCGCCTCTTATGGCGACTTTGGCTTACCTCAATCGTAGTCTAGATCAGCCGATCTAGCAAATTCAAATTCCAGCTTCAAGCTAGCATGGCTGATGAGGGGTGATACCCGAAACCAGTCCCAGGATGCTTATCTTTGGACCAGGGAGGACCTGGCTTGACAGTTTGGGCTGGACTGTGGAGGCATGGTGAGCAAACGAACAATGGAATCAACACAGATCTCTTGACTGGGGGTGAATGTTTGATTTGTTCAGTATTCCGTCCATTATTTGTTTGCACAGCATTTTTTGGCCTAAGTGGGATGGGTATGCCAGACGTGGATCCTTTTCTCGATGTGCCACTAGATTCAAGCTAGCCTGGCTGATATGGGATGATACCCGAAACCGGTCCCAGTGTGCTTGTTTCTGGTCCAAGGAGGACCTGGCTTGGCAGTTCAAGCTGGACTGTTCCCATGGTGAGCAGGGTCAAGACTGATTTGCATGTGGCTGGGCCCAAACTGGAGTGGCTTGGTGAGCAAAAGAACAATGGATTTAACTCAGATATCTTGACTGGAGGGGAATCTTTGATTTGTTTCAGCATTCTGTCCATCATTTGTTTGTGCATCATTTATCATATAAACAGTCTCTGTGCTAAATTTTGCAGAGAAGCACTTCTGCTGGGATTGTCCTGGAACGTAGTGCACTGTGACTGAGATGCAGCCCTGCTGACTCTAACCTTTATCCTGCAAAGGTCGATAGCATACTCTACATCAGATCGGCTTCCTGACATATTATACCCTGGTTACGGGGTTTCGGCTATCCCATGGATCTGACAGAGGGTACTCCCCACTATGCGCTCAATCGTATAGGTAGGATTAGGTATGAGTATAATCACATAGTAATGTCATAATGGTTGAACTCTTTATCTTTTTCTCCATTCTCATAATGCTGGTTACAATGCTTTGTTTCATCTGCCTGATAATTGTGGCGCACACATTCTGTACAAGAATATGCTTGTTTCAATAAATGTTTTAAAAGGCATATTCATATCCTTCTTGTGTTTACCCTAGGCATGTAAAAGTGACAACTAAATGGTAGATCTGTTTTCATGATTTCCTTGGGGAGTAAGGGTGGTCATGTTCGAGGTTGCTGATGACATCTGGTACCCTTGGAACGTAAGGGGGTTCAGATGAGGCACTGTGAGCTAGCTAGGAATTGGCCTAACATTTTCTGATGATATGTTCGAAATGAGTTTTCCATATTATGAAGTTTATGTTATCCAGATACACAGTTCTTCTTAATTAGTAGGCACCATATATCAGGTTCTCAAACAGTTGGAAATATGCCATGCATCCATCAAACTAGTACTAGCAGCACCACACTCACTTCCACAGGCAATGTTATGTATGAAACTAAGTACACCAACAGTGTAGGTGAAGATTTAACAGTAAAGCACAGAATTCCCAAGCTTACCTTAGAAAAAAAAACATAAAGGCACTATTATTAAAACTCCACTTGCTGATAGTAGGAGACACATTTTTAGAGGATGCTTCATATCATTTGACTTGTTCAAGTAAAAAAGAAGGCTCATCTCCACCTGCCATATTTTGTACCACAGGCCGAACACACGATGAAAGAACTGTGTAACTATTTTCCAATAGCCCCAAAGAAGTTTTTGCTTTTAAGTAAGCTGCTATAGCTGACTGAAACTATGCATTTAGTATTGTCCTCTATTTTGAATTGCTGAGGAGAGACAATCAAATGCCCTCAGTGATGAGTGGAGTGTGACCGGGACTTGGGCTAATGATAACAGAACAGCAGTGGCACTTGGGCCTTCAATAATGTGCCAGTCCTATCTAATCTTAGTTCTTAATTAGAGCCTGCTATACTCCAGTAAGACTAAGAACGTTTTATCTGACAGTTCAGAAAATATGTATCTGTTGTCACAAGCAAGAGGCCGATTTTCTTAATTTGGCATGGAGCTGCTCCTAGTACTGTGTTTTGTGGTGAGATTTTTTACATTCTCTGCATACACCTGATGCCTTAGCCCATTTTGGCACTGCTACACTTTGTAAAGAATTGTCAAGGAGCTGACAAGGGATATTATACCTTTTCCATACTCCTAGGGGTATTTGGACAAAAAAATCAAGTTGTAAATGTCGGTATACAGAAATATCAGAAAAAAAAAAAAAGTGATACAAAAATATTATGTTGCAGAAATATCATTGTCAAGAATATCGATATTTTTTCAGGTAAGTGATATAATTGTCAAGAATATCATTGTTTTACCTTTAATAAAATATTGTTATAAAAAAAAAGAATATCGTTCATATCGTTTTCAATAATAAAGTTGTAAAAAAGATCTTTTTTTAAATTATTTTAAAGTGTTTTAGTTCATATATTAATTGTATGTGTTATTAAGGTTGGTATATTTGTTATAATATTTTTAAATATTCGTAATTGTAAGTGATTTATAGTTTTTAATTTCATTGCCAATAGTAATTTATAGTGTTGTAGTGGATTGCTAAATTTTTAGGGGTATGGGGGTAATTAATTGAGTAATAATTAAAAATTACTTATAAATTTACCATTAATTACTTAATTGATTTTTAATTATGTAAATATTATAATTATATATTTTTGGTATATATTAGGTGTGGGCTGATGGCTTCGTAGGGTAATAGGGTTGGAAGGTAATTAAGTAATAATTAACAAGTAAATATTAATGTATTGATTATTTAATTGATTATTAATTATGTGAATTGTACAGTAACCTTATATATTAGCTATATTTAAGGTGTGGGCTGTTGGGTGTGTAAGGATATAGGGTGGGAAGTTAATTTAGTAATTATCACTAGTTAGAATCATTTGTCCTTTACATAAGTGCAGCTTCAGCTGGGGCCCCTGTTAGGTTTGTATTTGTAAGTGCTTCCTGTTGAGGTTTAATTTCTTTGAAATGAGCATCAGGGCCAGTACGGACCCAGGGATTCCATTCCTTTTGCCCGTTCAAGACTTAATTGGGGAGGGGGCAGCGCGGCCCCTCTCATGGGCCAATTTCGGCCCAGGGGACCCCAAACCATGGGGCCAGGCCAAAATTTGATGGGGTAGGAAGTCTCGTGCGGCACCCCTGCCCCAGGCCAGTTTTGGCCCCATCCCCCCAGGGTCCCCATGCCCCCGGGCCCAGTCACATATCAATGGGAGACATGCAGCCACCGTCCCAGGCTGATTTCGCCCAAGGTACCACATCCCCCAGGGCCTGGCCATGTCTCCCTGGTTGCCCTGCAGCCTTCCCAGGGCATCCAGTGTCCCAGATGGCTCCCCGCCTCATGTATGATCCGGCAATACTCTCACTCACAGGGAGCTGCAAAACATGCTGCTCCCTGTGTGTGACAGCTCCTGCTTGCTGGGAGTGGGGTGTTTGCTTTTGCTTGGTGGGAATTGTCAGCTCCCGCCAATCAAAAGCAAACAGTAATGTCTCAAGAATAGGCACCTGCAGAAAATAGCAGGAGCCGGCCCTGGGGGATGGCGGTCCCCAGGGCCATAATTCCAGGAGGGGGCAGTGCAACCCCCTCCTTTCTTGTGCATAGGGCAGCCCTAGAGAGGCGGTGATCCCCGGAGCCGGCATGTCACTCTTATTAAAAACATCATTGCCCTGGGAGGGTGGTGGTCCCTGGGGACGGCATGTCCGCCTCCATATTGTTTTTTTCTTTGCCCCAGGGAGGTGGCGGTTCCAGCCCTCTGAGGGGGGGCCGCGCGCCCCCCTCCTTTTTATAAAAGCACCAGGGAGGTGGTGGTCACCAGAGCCCTGGGGGGGTCCACACAGCCCCCCTAATTGTCTATGAAGTGGCAGGTGGTGTCTCGGGGGCATAAAATTCTCTTTGGAGGGGGGGGGCACATGCATACCCCTCTATTTAATTCATAAATGCGGCATACACCCAGTGACTTCATTAAAAACAAGTGCAGAAGACTGCGCTTGTTTATTTTTAAATGTTTGCTGCGGATTAACGGATTTTGCAGCAATTTTTTTTTTTAAATGTGCTTTTTGCCCTGGCTGGACCCGAGGATCAGAGCTAAGGGGTCAGAGTATTCCTACCCTGTCCCCTTTTATTTTTTTGTTTTAATGTTTTTTCTGGGACGCGGTGAACCCTCACAATTTCATGTTGAGATCTAATTGTCTGCCAACACTTCAACCAGGAAGTGTTGGCAGCCAATCAGATCTCAGCAAGAAATCACGGGAGGGTTCACTGTGCCTACATGTCCCTGGATATATGAAAGTGGATTTATTTTAATAACTCTAAAAGTACTGGGCGGATTTACACCAAATAACAAAAAGCACTCTTTCTGCCAAATTTGGTGTAATTCCATGCAGCGGTTCGGACTGTAGTCATGGAAAATCCCTATTAGAATTAACATGGGAAACACACTTTATAACCCCCCCCAATTTTCAAGGCCCCCGCTTGACGGATTGCCACGAAACTTTCAATGCACAGCTAGGATAATCAGCACACTTTTTTGGGAAACGTTCGTGAAGATTCATCCAACAGCGCCAAACATATAGACATGTCAAAAAAATGCTTTTCTTATGGAAACCATATCTACCTATTGTATTAGGTTATATAGAGAGAGAGAGAGATAGATAGTTATCAAAACGATGCCCTTTCAGGCTTAGAGTGCTGCATATATTAGGCAAAAAAGAAGCACAGAACTCTGGGTAGTTCCCAATTTTAGGTGGAGAGCAGCTCCTGTATAGAGTATTCAACAATCAGTCAATCAGTCACGACTTGTACAGCACGGTTTATCACCTGTGAGCGTATCTAGGCATTGAGGATTTTTGCTGTGAAGGCACATTCGAACTGCCAGTTCTTGAATCCTCTCCTGAATTCCAGCAATGAGGGCAGTTGCGGCCCGTGCAGGGAGTGCCGTGGGGTGGTGGGGCGGGTTGGGGGAGGGGTAGGGTGGGGGTTAGTAAACACCGGAATAAGGATGAATGCAGGTAAGGAGACAATTCAATCAATAAACCAAATTTTGTTGCGCGCGCTGCATCGCCAAATGTGATGCAGCGCGCGCAACGAAATTCGTTTTATTGATTTAATTGTCTACTTGCCTGTATTCTTCCATATTCGGGTGTTTACTAACGCCCACCCTGCCCCTCCCACACCCCGCCCCATCGCACTCCCTGCACGGGCCGCTACTGAATGAGGGTGAAATCTGGAGGTGAAGGTCGTTCCAGGCCCTGGCCGTGAGGTAGGAGAAGGAGCAACCTCCGCTGTGGCTTTGACGTATGCGAGGGGTATGAGCGAGGTGGAGGTCAGAGATTTTTCTGCATAGATCATGTACCCTTAGAAGTCAGAGGAATTGACAGGGTATCGAAACTTTGCAGGTTGGAATTGAGATACATAATAGACATGCAAACCAAGATACATCTAGGTTTGAACAGTGGGGCGGAGCTTGTGGTACATCTATAAGACTCACTAGTTAACTGACACAATCATTATTCCATCCAATTGAAGATCTTACTCTCCTCGTCACCATTAGAACTTCAGATGTCAATTGATGCTCTTGGTATGAATTGAATATTTTTTATATATTTGTGATTATTTGAAAAAACAAATTCTTGCTATGTGTTTCATTAGCCATCTATGTTGATAAATTATGAAAATGATGAAGTTGTTGAGTGGAATATTAACTTGGTTTGCCCACAGGTCTTATTGACATTGTGTAATTGGGGCTTCTCCCATAGTTCTGACAAGGAGCAGGAGTCGAAGTACATATGCAAATAATGTGGAGTGCAGACCTAGTGATACTGGCCATTTACCAAACTGAGCTGTTCAGGCCCATACAGGGCATAATAACACTGCATTCAACCAGGGTCCATTTGTGCCCATAGAGAATATAAAAGGAAATGAATAAGGAAATAAGTCACAGACACAATGTACAGTTTATTTTGAGAAATGTCATTACTGGGCACCCACAAAATTAATATGTAATTATTTTAGATGAAATTTTCAATGATTGTTGATAATTTACATAATTCAAGATTTCCACGAATTGAATCTGTCACCAGTGGCCTAAAATACGAACAATTGATTGCAATAGCTGTGTAGCGGATGAGGGACACTGATTACGCCCATTCAGGGTGTGACAATATGGTAATTATGAGACTATCAACGTTCCCCTTGAATATGAGATTATATTTAATAAGGTTACTTGTCAGTTGATCTGTATAGTGAAGTATCCTCTCCAAGGTGGCATAAACTGCCTGGATGACTGAATGCACACGAAAGTTTGGGAATAGTCCTGTGTTAATGATCATGAATTGCATTGGACCAATAAAATGCATTGTATAGAATCTTGCACCACGACAGTGCTCGCTGACATTGAGAAAGGCATTTGCCAAAATGAGTCTGTTTGCACCTTTTCTCCACCAAAAGTGATGGAAATTCTGCTTCCGTGAGTGCTGACCATAATTTTTGTGGAGCCGATATATAATTTGTGAGTTCACCCTCGTGAGGAGAAGCACCCACCTGAGAGTGCAGAGGTTTTGGTGACTCTGAGCTTATATATATATATATATATATATTGCTCCGTAATGCCGCAGATTCCGTATGTCGTTGTAGTAATAAGGTCCACAGTCAGGATGTAGTTTTACGTAGATTTATTGAGTTCAGTTACAGGTAGTTGTAGAGATGCAGCCATACCAGGAGCAGTCTGCCTGCTGCTCAGCCCATACTCCAACTGACAAACTCAAACATCCAGGCACCCAAATATTCCATTCAAGACTCTTACACCAACATTCCATGCATCACATTCACACTGGCTGAGCAGCTAGGGAGAAAGTAACCATATAAATACAATACAGGTTAAAACATACCTTTCCTTCTTCCACAAAACCATAATGGAAACCACAAGGAAGAAAAAGGTTCAAACAAGGAGAATCCCAAGAAATAGAAAAATGGAAAAGTGGGAAAAAAGCAAGAAGAAAGTGAACCCAAACGTGAAGGGATCAAAGCCACTGCGGGAGTAGCGCCTGGCTTAAATTTTCAAACAGTCTCTTGCAACGCTAAAGAGTACACACACACACTCAAAATCTGTGAAGTTGAGCTCATTCAACGGATTCCAGACCCTGGCACGTGTTTCGGCTCTCCAGCCTTGTTCATGCATACGGTGGTTGTCCTACCAATACACTATTTATACTGTGTAAACATAAACAAAAAGATAGCACTAGTTGGTCCACTATACAGAAGTTACACAAAACTAAGCCGCCATTTTGGAGTGTTGAAATAGTAACGAAAGTGGTAAACAAATGTGCATTATAAAGTCCAAAGTTTCTAACCCATGTATTACAGTAAATCAAGTGATGCAAAGTGTCACATACAAACCTAGTGGTTTGTATACACTGTATATGAATATAAAATATAAATCTGACGCAATGAACAAGACAGACCCTAAACAGAGTACCACACCTGTTTCAATGGCTCGTGCTAGGAGCATATTATATACAAGTTGAGGATAGCGCACTCAATCAATCAATCAGGGGTTTATAAAGTGCGCGACTCACCCGTGAGGATCTCAAGGCGCTGGGGAAGGGAGCGGCTCCGGGTCAGTCGAAGAGCCAGGTCTTGAGGTCCTTCCTGAATGTGTGCAGGGTCAGGGAGCGTCTGATCTTCACAGGGAGCTCGGTCTAGGTCTTGGCTGCGATGTAGGACAAAGCTCTCCCACCAGTTCTGTTTCTGCGGATGTGGAGGGCCTTGCCAGGGCAAGGTCGGCGGAGCAGAGGTTCCTCTTGGGTACGTGGAAGGATACTCTCTTGTTGAGGTGTTTGGGTCCGATGTTGTGGAGTGATTTGTAGGCTTGGGTGAGCAGTTTGAAGGTTACTCTCTTCTCGACGGTGAGCCAGTGGAGGTCACGTAGGTATTAGGTCATGTGCTTGTGCTGAAGTGTTCCAAGGACGAGTCTGGCTACAGCATTCTGGATGGTTTGGAGTTTGTGTAGCAGAGTTATGTTGATTCCGGCGTAGAGGGCGTTGACGTAGTCCAGTATGCTGGTTATGAGTGCGTGGGTGATGGTCCTTCTGCAGTTTGGGGGATCCATTTGAAGGTCTTACGGAGGAGCCGAAGGCAGTTGAAACTGGTGGAAGCGACGGCGTTGATCTGGCGGTTCATGGAACGGGAGGAGTCAAGGACGATGCCGAGGTTCCGAGCGTGGTCTGTAGGGGTGGGAGGGTTCCCGAGGGCGGAGGGCCACCAGGTGTTGTCCCAGGCTTTGTCGATAGTGAACGAGTGATGATCCCTGGGGTACTCCGCAGTTGATTTCTGTGGGTTCGGAGAGGAAGGGAGGGAGTCGAATCCTCTGGGATATGCCGAAAAGTAAGGATTGGATCCAGTAGAGGATGGCTCCTTGTATCCCAGCGTCGTGAAGTCTGGCTGCGAGCGTGCGATGTGAAACAGTGTCGAAGGCTGCAGGAAGGTCTAGAAGGATGAGGGCCGCAGTGTGTCCCTGGTCGAGTAGTATGCGGATGTCGTCAGTGGCGGCGAGAAGGGCGGTCTCGAAGCTGTGGCTTCTGCGGAATCCAGACTGGGAGGCGTCTAGGATGGAGTTTTCTTCGATGAAGGTGGCCAGCTGGGCATTTACGAGTCTCTCGGTGACTTTGGCCGCAAAGGGGAGGAGAGAGATGGGCCGGTAGTTTTTCAGGTCCGTTGGGTCGGCCGTTGGTTTCTTGAGGAGGGGTTTCACCTCCGCCTGTTTCCAGTCGTTTGGGCAGATGCCGGATCTGAGGAAGGCATTGATGGCCGTCCTAGTTCGGGTGCGATGGCTGCCGCGGCCCTGTGGATTATGTGCAGAGGGCAGGGGTATGTTGGGCCTCCTGAGTAGGTTTTCTTCATAGTCGCGGTGGTGAGTTTGATGGTAGCGGGATCCCAGGTGGTGATGGTCGACTTATCTGCGGTAGTGGGTAGGGGGGGTGTCCGATGCTGGTTCGCTGAAGTTGTCGTAGAGGACCTTGATCTTCAGAGCGAAGTAGGAGCTGAGCTTGTCGCAGAGTTCGTGGGAGGGTGTGACGTCCTTGGCTTCACTGGTGGGTTTTGCAAACTGCAGTATGACGTTGAACAGTTCCTTGGCGTTGGTTGCGTTGGTCTGGACTTTGTCTCTTATGAAAGTCCGTTTGGTGTCTCTAATGCGCTGGTGGTATTCCTTCAGGGCGCTCCTGTGGTTGTTCCGTGCTTCTGAGGTTTTCTGGTTTCACCAGGTCTTCTCTAGGTGTCTGCAGGAGCATCTGGCTTCTTGAAGTTCTGTGGTGAACCAGGCGGCCATCAGAGGGCATTGTTTGGCGGGGTGGTGGAGGGGTGCAAGCTTCTCGGTGCAGCAGGAGATCCAGCGGTGAAATTCCATGGCTTCGGAGTTGGTGTCGGACGTGGCGCTGGGGGGGTTTTGAAGGAGGGTGGTGTTGACGTGTTCCTCTGTGACCTTGCTCCAGTTCCATCATGGCGGGCGCGAGGAGGGCTTGGGTGCGGTGGTGGCGTTGAAGGTGAAGTGGACGCAGTGGTGGTCTGTCCAGAGGGGCTGGGTGGTGTGGCTCAAGCGGATGTTTGATCCTCCCCCGAAGATGGGGTAGAGGGTGTGTCCAGCTCTGTGCGTGGGAGTGTTGACCAGCTGCTTCAGTCCGAGGTTGGCTAGGTTGTCGAGGAGTGTGGTGGAGTTGGGGTTGTTGCAGTTGTCGTGGTGGAAGTTCAGGTCCCTGAGTAGAATGTAGTCCATATAGGTGATGGCATGGGGTGCTGCGAGCTCGACGATGGTATTAGCGGACTCGGTGCCTGGCTGTCTGTAGATGAGGGTGCCGCGTAGAGTGGACCTGGGAATGGTCTGGATCTGGAAGTGGAGGTGTTCTGTGTTGGAGTGGGGGTCACTCGTGCTGGATGGTGAGTCGGAGGGGGGGTATTGTGTGCGATGGTGAGACCTCCTCCTGGGCGGTGCGGGTAGTCCTTTCTCTGGATCTTGTAGCCGTCGGGAATGGCAGCGGCGACGTCGGGCCGGAGGTGGTGTTGGTCCAGGTTTCCATGAAGAAGGCGACGTCGGGCGAGAGGGTGTCGATCAGGTCCCACATTTCTACGGCGTGTCAGTGCAGGGAGCGCACGTTGAGGAGGATGCATGTCAGGGTTCCAGTGGTGCGTTCATGAGGCGGGTCTTCGGCGGCAGTGGGTGCTTTGTCGATAGTGAACGATCTGTGGCAGGGTCTGTGCGAGAACTGAACATGGGCGGTGTTTGGTGAGGCTCTTGCGCAGTCGGAGTGTCTTCCAGGATTGAGTGCATGGAGGGTGATTGAGTCGTAGCGGTGAGGCCTCGGAGAACCAGGGTTCCTGGCGCTGGTCGGGTCGCGGACGGGCGCAGGCGGGCTTCCCATAGGCCTGCCTATGGGGCGCCAGCGGTGCGACCGCAGAGCGGTCGGCATTAAGTAGGGGAGGGGGGGCGGGACAGAGGTAGGGTGGCAGGAGCAGGGCTGTGTCGGGGGGCAGGGGCATCAGTGGCGGGAAAGAGTACAACAGTACACAGTAAAAACACTGTAAACAACACACAATGGACCAGGCAATTAAAGAATAAGAGAGTAAAGGGGGGATTACTATACAAAGCAGAATGGCAGGCAGAAGGTAACGCACCTGAGGCGCGCTGCCAGCGCGAACTCTGCTTGTGGAGGGTCTCTGAGCGGTGCGACTGCGAGCCGGAGCTGCTGGGGAATGCTGGTCTGGACCAGAGGTCAAGGCTTTACACGCGCTCCCCCGCAGTTGTCGGCATTAAGTAGGGGAGGGGGGTGGGACCAGAGGTAGGGTGGGGGGAGCGGGGCTGCATCAGGGGCGGGGCTGCAGGGGCAGCAGCGGCGGGAAAGAGTACAACAGTACACAGTAAAAAACACTGTAAACAACACACAATGGACCCGGCAATTAAAGAATAAGAGAGTAAAGGGGGGATTACTATACAAAACGGAATGGCAGGCAGAAGGGAAAACACCTGAGGCATGCTGCCGGCACAAACTCTGCTTGTGGAGGAGCTCTGAGCCGGAGCGGTGTGACTGCGAGCCGGAGCTGCTGGGGAGTGCTGGCCTGGACCAGAGGTCAAGGCACTGAGAGTTGTCATCTTGCGTCTGCTAGGGAAATTACCAAAACAGACTTACAATAGCTTGGACCAGGGCGTTAAAAGTCAGACCCACCGGTGTTGCCTATAGGGTAACCCCATATCCCACAAGTACCAAGGTATCCAAGAATACTGGCCAAGTGGGCGGGGGTGCCTTGACAGGCTGAGTGCCCCTGGAAAATCGGGGATATCCTGCCTAATAAGGTGGTAAGTGTAAAGGCTATGAAAGCTGACCCAGTGATGTTGCTCAAATGGGAAGACAAAAAGTGTAAACCCCTACTACTGCATGGACCGCAGAGTACAGGAATACAACCCAAGTGGGCGAAGGCTTCAATAGGTTGAAAGTCTTGGGGAAAACAGGAATAACATCAAGCTAGGTTGTGAAGAAATTGGCCATTTTACTGTAAAAGTCCCTAATCACATGGTGTTAACGCTACTAAGCAAAGATTTACCCAGACAAAGTAACAGGGGGGTAGTGTGCCACAAGGGTTGTCAAAAGCTGGAGGCAAGAAAATATGACATGTGTTGTTCATATAATAATTTTACTCGTTGACCCAAATAAAAGTGTAACTATCACCCAGGGTGTTCCATGTGCTTCCAAGAGTAGGGTGCGTCTATAGTAGTACATTTGAAATAAAATAACTCCAAAAATCAATATGATGTGAAATATATATTTTTGTCAAGTGTTATATTATATATATTTGTATATATAAACATACACACCCACACATATATGTGTGTGTGTTTATATAAGTATATATTTATATGTAGTATTACATTTTAGTTACATTTATTTAAGTGACATTATATCAATGTTACATATTAAAATATGTAATATTTACTATTTTAAACTTTATATATATATATTAAAAACAATATTTTTGTATGCTTTTTTAACAATATTAGTGTGAAACCAAATTTTTTTTACATATTTTTGTACTTACCATTCTAAGTATAGGGAAACAATAGATTTTTAAAATGGATACTTTTGACACAATAATATTGTATCACAATATTCCTGTTTTCAATATTGTGTCAGTGATCCCTCCTAGCAGGCTAACACGCTTTTCCTGGGTTTTTGCAAATTGTATGAGTAGACCTTTTTCGTGCACTATATAACCGAGGTAGCAAGATAGATAGTGTTTCTAATAAACTTATGCAGAATGCAAATGTTATTTCAAACCGTTTTTACAGAAACAAACCCCACTTTTACATAAGCCACCCCTACGTAGGCATTGTGGCCCACAATGTAGGGTGCCTAGTGTTTAAAGTGGTACATGGAAGAATTGAGTGTTGTAATGTACCTATGGTGACTAGCCCCCAAAGGCTATTTTCACTGTACAAGGCTGTAGTTGCTCCTATAAGGAATGGTTCAGATAAAATAATAGTCTTGCAATCTTTAGTTTGTGACCAGCTACCGGCATGATTTTTTAAAGTTTATTAGAAATGCTATTCATTAGTGTTGTTGTTTTTTTAAATACATATTTAGGAAAAGTGCCTTTAATAAAATTACACTTTGTCTGAACACCAGTAGGCCAATTGGCATTAACCTGCCAGCAGCTAGACCCTGTCAGTACTTCCCTTTAATGAGCTGTGAAAACTGCTTCCAGAGCAGAAACAATGGCTTAGGTCATTTCTGGTTACTACAGATCCTTGAGAGGTGTCTGTTTGGTCTATACTATCACATGCACAGCAAGAACAAAACAAAGTGTGCTTTCAACATGGTGTCTTTAATGCACTTGTATAAAATAAACAATTGCTACACATGAAACAAATAAATGCTAATTATGAATAATAATAGTGATCATGGTTCTCCTTAATAAAAATATAACTTAACATTAATCACACATTTTCAAACACATTGGGAGGCATGAGAGGAAGGGTGGATTGCAATTGACATTCCAAGACTTGAGTGATCATGCAAATGCAACCAGACACTTGATTTCATAAGTAGTGGGCTACATGAGGACATTTTTGTATAAAGTTCTTCCCCAAGGGATATTGTTTGTCTGTCATAGATTACATCAAACACGTAAAAAGATTTCTTTGAGAAAAACTCACGAAAGTGATCCATCTTTATAGCACTTACAAAATAATTCTGAAAATAGCCTTTTTATGATGTTTTATTGCATGGAAGAAAAAGCAAGATTTTGATGAATAAGTTTACAGTTAATAAGGGACCTATCCTGGATCCTCCTCCAAGCCTGCAATATTAATATACAGCCACAGTCAACGGCACCCTTGTATACCCTGGCTCAGAATGTAATCACCTTGGCTGGACATTGAATTCCAAGACATTACAGGTTGTAAACATAATTTGTTTGTTTTTTAAAGAGGGATCCTGAAGACAGACCATCTCCATCTATGTACTGAAACAGCATCTCCATTAATGTCAGAACAGTCCTGACACTTTTGCAATTGAAAGCACATTTGTAGACTCACCCTTTTAGGGTGCAGAAGGTCACCATGTGGTATGTGATGTGAATCACACCCCATGAATATTCTAGTGTATAGTTAATGATCATAAATTGTTTCACAAGGGCCCGCACTCATGCTCAATTCCCGGTGCTATCTAACTAGTTTGTGCATTACAAATACCATATCTGTATACAGGCATGTTTATGAGACTATGTATGCTGTATCTGTGTAGACTGATGAAACAGTAAATGTATACATCTCCATGTATGTTTGTTTTTGGTAAAACGAATATGTCCTCCTAGTTACCCTTTTCCTGGATGGTCTCCATAGACATTCCTCAAGCATTGAGTCTCTGGAAGGTTCAAACAAAAGTAACCATTGTAAGTAATAGTCTCCCACTACCATAAAACCCACCCAATCTCTCCTTTTGAAGCCAAGTGTACAGGGCATCTCCCTGTAACTCTGGTGGTGATTCGTAGAGCCATCTTGGATACACAGGTAGTGGAAGATGTGGTGGCCCACCAGGATTTACCAAGCAACACTTTGGGTAAAGGTCTCACCATGGGACTAGGAAGAGCAGATCACAAGCTGCACCTTGTTCTTCACGCTCAGAGCTCCCTATCCATGTGCTAGGGGCTCATTAGGCTAATGAATCCTGTGACACTAGCTACAAAGCAGACATTCTGTTGCAGTGCTGGCGCTCCTGGAACACATCCCTCCCATGCACGTCTAAAAGAACAATAGGGGTAAAGCGTTGTCTTTGGAACCAAAAGTCTCACACATCTATACACGGAGTTGTGATTTCTACAGCATCTTTTCGCTAATGCATTTTTAAGGATTCAGACCTTTTAGTGATATGTTATATTCAAGTCCAGATATTATTTGTGCTCCATTTTATATTTCATTTATGTAATGGTAGTGAGTTAACTGACGGAAGGCACGCTAAACCGGACACTCCAAAGTGTTAATTTGTGTCCTCCTCACTTCAACTCGAGTGGTTCTTGCTCATGAGCTGCACTGTCTTCTTTAATCTCTAGTCTGCTGTTGTCTCTTCTGTCTGGAAACATCAAGGCAGGCCATGCATGTCTATTCACAATAACCTCTCACTTGCTCTCTGGTTTGGGGTGCTTGCTGCCCCTAATATCAGGATAATCAGGGCAGCAGCAAGAACAGAAAGTAACTTTATTCACAGAGCCCTAAGAGTTCCCTTGTCATGTTTCTCCTTCTCACTCTTCCCACTGCACTTCAGCAGCATACATCTAACCCCTTCGAGAACTGTGCCACCTTCTGGTGGGCCTGGTAAGTCATCATTCACAATAGATGTATATGTGCAATTATTACAGTCATTTGGAGAATGGACAGTAGAGAGAAAAAATATGTAAACTATTATTTAACTTTACATCTGACCGCAAATTCCAGTTTCCAGTCCAGGGAGGACCTGGCTTGGCAGTTCGGGCTGGACTATTCCCATGAGGCACAGGGTCAAGACTGATTTGCATATGGCTGGGTTCAAACTGGAACGGCATCGATGGATTTAGGCCCAGATCGCTATACTGGGGTGAATGTATGACATTGTTCTACATTCTGTCCATCAACTGTTGTTTTTGCATTTGTCACCCTGAGTGGGAAGTGTATGCCCAGACGTCGGTCCCGTGCTCTCCATGCCACTGGAATCAAGCTATCCTGGCTGAAGAGGGATGAAACCCCAAAACTGGTCCTAGGATGCTTGTTTCCAGTCCAGGGAGGACCTGGCTTGGCAGTTCGGGCTGGACTGTTCCCATGAGGCACAGGGTCAAGACTGATTTGCATGTGGCTGGGTTCAAACTGGAACGGCATGGTGAGCAAAAAAAGATGGATTTAGGCCCAGATCTCTGTACTGGGGTGAATGTATGACACTGTTCTTCATTCTGTCCATCAACTGTTGTTTTTACATTTGTTACCTCGAGTGGGACGGGTATGCCCAGACGTGGGTCCCGTGCTCTCCATGCCACTGGAATCAAGCTATCCTGGCTGAAGAGGGGTGAAACCCCGAAACCGGTCCTAGGATGCTTGTTTCCAATCCAGGGAGGACCTGGCTTGGCAGTTCGGGCTGGACTGTTCCCATGAGGCACAGGGTCAAGACCGATTTGCATATGGCTGGGTTCAAACTGGAACGGCATGGTGAGCAAAAAAACGATGGATTTAGGCCCAGATCTCTGTACTGATGTGAATGTATGACATTGTTCTACATTCTGTCCATCAACTGTTGTTTTTGCATTCGCAAATTCACCCCACGTCTCCTTTCAATAAGGATAATGGCATTATAGACACTATATATTTAACACATGATGGGGAGGAAAGGTCATACACTGCGATTAGATTCTGAGAACAAATTTGCATTTCTTATCAACGGCTTATCATTGAACATGGTGGCAGAGACAAGTAGGTGTATTTATTTCATTTATATATTATTTTTTTAATCAATACAGCCTGAGGATGGAGCGGCGCAGCTTTTATATCTTATGCATCTGTGCCATCTTTGCACAGTATTTCATTTAGCCCAATAATATGTACCAGAATATAAAGTATTTGCTTTTATTAGTAACTATTACAGACATTAACTGGAACTATCAGGACGCTGCTGGCTGGTGCCACATATCTGGGAAATCTCAATTGTCATTCATTGCTCCACTTCAAGGAGTGTGGTTGTGCACTCTGCAAGGTTTTCGGGTTCTCTACTTGGACTCTGAGTTCTTTGGGTTAGACTCCGAACTACCTGAGTTGGGAATAAAATGTTCTTCCCTACTGGACACCTTTGTTGAAACCAGGGTTAGTCTGATGTGTTGAAATTCTAAGGGTATTTAATACAGGGGTGTCCAATGAAGGTCCAATAGGGCTGAAGCCATGTCCTGTTATCTGGGCATATGAAAAATGTGATTGATGTAAATTTAAGTAAAAGTAGGAAGCAGTTATCCCAAAAATCTGGAGTGAAACCCGACCTACTTTGGACAACCCTGAGGTAGGACAGAGGCGAAATAGTCCACTTGCGAGGAAGATATTTAACAGTGTACATGAAGCAAAATATTTAGGTCTTGCCTTAATAAAAAGGTAACATACATGGTCACAGCTTTAGGGATGAAAACGATGTATGTATTGTTCACTAGACATTATAAAAACAGATTTGTTGAACTGTCCCTTCAAAAAATTGTGAAAATCAAAGGTTAATAAACTAATATTGGCTCTGTTTGTTGGGTACGATGTTCGTAGTTCATTGAAATGTCTTCAGAAGAATGTTTTGCTGCCCAACACGATCCACTAATCATTATCATAAATGCACCCTGCAATGGAAAAAGGGAGAAGACATTGAGAATGCAGCGTTGTATCACAGCACATTTCTCAGCTCACCCTTCACCCCCCTCAATCTAGACTTGTTCACTTCCCTTCGCCTACTTAACCATACTTGTATCATAATATGCTCACTGATTTAATGTTGGTCACACTGCAAACGCAAATAACCCTGCTCCCAAACACCAGCAGCGAGGGCCTGTCTGCTAATAGTCTGCCGGTGAGCTGCCATTTTGGAAGGATTTTTAAAGCTCATGAATCAGGTTTACACAAGAAATATAGAAATGGTGCTGAGTTAAATGTTTATCTAAAAAGACACAGGCCCTGATTACGAGAATAGGAGCTATTTGTCGCACCTGAAAAATGGCGATACCACGGGGTACGGTATTTACCGGGTGCGATTAATAGCACCTAATCCGAGTTCCTTGAAATAACATGCACATTTGGGTGTTCAACGCATCAAAATATGCATGGTATGGTAAAATGCCAGACACATTTCCTCTGTTAAATTTCGGTGGGTTCGACCTGCTAAAAATGTAACGAACGGTGATGTATTTAACACCCCCGGTAATTATCGGATGCATTAAATACAACCAAACACGTGATTCCGACCACTGCATAAACAAGGGTTTACGAATGGGTCGGACTACACCAACAAACTCGTAATTAGGCCCATAGTCTTATGGAATGAAAAAGGGGAATGTGTCCATGTAGGACAACCTGTCAAAGGAACAGACATGCACAATCTCATCAGAAGCATCTGACACCTTCAGGCGCCAACACGTCAGAAAACAACCTCAGAAGACTTGGGACTTCTCATGCAGGTCACTGCAGGAATAAACACTCCTTATTCCGTTGTCGATCATATGGCCCACGGAGGCCTTTTGGAATCTTTAAAAGAATGTGCATTTAAACTGTTTTCAACACTGGCTGTTTTCTGTCTCGTTGACTGACATCTCCTTTATTTCCCCATGGGCGATAGTGCATGTTTAACACATGAACCCACAAAAAACGCTGTAACATGTCAATGTGGCTAACCGTTCTTTATATGAGGTCTCAAGGATTTAAACCTAAGATATATATATTTTTTTGCAGTTTTATTTTCTTGCACCAAAATAAATACTTTTTAAATAAATATGCGTATAATGACTTTTTTTGCAAATAAACATTTTAACTTTTCATTTTTTTTCCTTTAACTAAAGGATTGTTCTTAGTTGATGTAGAGAACAAAACCAGGGCAGAAATGTCGCACATGCAACCCACACACGCAGGTGCAAACACATACACACACACAGCATAAAGCAGCTTATTTGGCAATATTAGATTTCTTTTTTTAAACATGTCAATAATAACAGTATAAAGCTGAGTTTTATGTACAAGTCAAAAAAAAATAGTATTGCGCATCGCATCATCTTAAAAACTTCACTTTTTGTAATCTTTTTTAATCAGACTGGTGATACTGCCCATGTTTTCTTTCACAACAAGATGACAATTTTATTATGAGATCATTTGATTGCATTTTTTTAAAAACAGAATGAAATGTATTACCTCTGGATAATTTTCTATTAAAATCGATGCAGTGGTCTGCACGTATAGTATGTGTGTGGGTGTATGTATATGTATGTATATATATATATATATATATATATATATATATATATCTATAGTACCAGTCCAGGTCACAGTAAGAAAACAGGCGCTGACTCCGTGGGTAAGTTGATCAAAGAAAAGTATTTATTCCGTTGATGGCCTAGACGCGTTTCGGCGGTCTTGCCGCCTTGCTCACTACAATATATATACACCATTTTTGTCTGCTCAAGAAATTGTGTGAAAGGTGACATTGTCAGGTTTTAAAGGTCGTCAAACAGAATCTGACCTGCATGATTTATTTGGAGCAGGTGGTCAAACACAGGGAAAACCACCATGTTCATATTTAAAATGACAGCTTGTTTAAAATGCATTTAGCTTTTTTGCTTTCAGGTTTTTATTTTTATTCTGGCTCGATAGTGCAGCTGTCTGCATAGCTCGTCCTCATACATACATCAACACATAACACAAACAACGCATAAGCACATAACATGTAGAAAGGGTCCCTGGGTCATTCCTTTTCAATTATTGGCTTGCGTGAGTGAGCCCCCTTCTGGCATTGGCTCAGGGGACTGTCTTCATCAACTTTTGCATCATTGAATGTGCAAAAAGAGTTTCCCTTGAAATTTAGTTGCCTGCCTAGGAGGGCTGCTGCAGTGTTTCCTCAGTGTGGACACGGAAGCTCTGCTTATGTAAAGTCTCCCAGACTAATGAAAGGTTATAGTTATGTCTTAGCAGGACTCAAATCGAAAGCAAGCTGTGCATACCCAGACCGGCACTCCTTTCAGGCTACAAAATCATTCGATTTCTGTACATGATTACCAGTAATGTAAAACAGCCTGAGATTCTAAAATACAGCTGCCATCTTTAAAGAGTGTTATGCTAGGCTTTGCTGTATTCACTGCCTCTTCATGGAACAAATCATATATGTGCGAAACTGGTGATGGGTTGCTTGTGTTTTGGTTCAGGGAGGACCTGGCCTGGCAGTTTAGGCTAGACTATTCCTATTGGAGTAGGGTCAAGACTAATTTGCATATGACTGAAGCGGCATGGTGTGCTAGATAACGATGGAGACTGGGACCCTACTCCGAGTTAATAACCAGTGGCTGAGATAAATTCAAGCGTTCCATCGATCACTTATTTGTATACTTTAATGTGCCACCCTCAGTGGAATGGGTAAACCCAAATATGGGTCCTGTGCACGCTGTGTTACTGGAATACCTGCATGTGGTTAGGTTGAAACTGAGGTGGCATGGTGTGCAAATTGTGACGGACTGGGATGGGTAATGAGTGATTACCAGTGGCCGAGATTATTTCAAGCATTCCATCCATCACTTTTTGTATACTTTATTGCACTGAAGGAAGGCCTTTTTGTTGTATGAAATGTTGACCTTGATATCAATCCCCCTGATGAGCAGTTTATCCTTGCCAAAAAAGGACTCAATGGATGCAGCGAAGAGGACCAAACTGATTAATTTCAGCTGCTTGCTTTATCTTGAAAGTGAGGAAGATAGCCCTGTAAAAGAGCTCCACTGAAAGTTGTGTATCCAGAGCATCATTGACGTAGTTAAAATACTCTTAAAAGAGTCACTGTAACCATACATATTATCACTTTGGGCAATATAGTGGTCAATGACGATGATATCTACTTGGATAAAAACCTAATGTAAGGGAGATAGCAAGATTTTCAGCTCACTGTGGTAGAGCCCTCCAGAAGAGCAGCAGTGTTTTATAATGTACAGGTGAGTTACTATGGTTCGAGATTGTCGCTGGAGAAATGAAAAATGTGCTATCTGCCTTTGGAGTCATGCTCATACAAAAGCATAGAAATTCAGTAGTTATAGTTACCTGAGCTAACTATAACTTACGTCCCCACAGTCCACTGCTTATGACCTGACATGTTACATCACTAATGGCATGGCCAGTGACATCACTGATGACATCAACACCCCCTCACACACCCACTGACACCCACATGTAGTCTGTCATACACCCACTCATATGTCCACATAAGCACTCACATGCCCATTCACAGACCCATACAACTACTCACACATCCACTCACTCATCCATAGTCACTGACACACCCACTCATTCACCCATACAGTCACTCACACACCCACTCATACACTGGTACAGACACTTACACATGCAGTCACTCACCCATACAGACACTGACTCACCCACTCACTCAGCTACACAGATACTTACACACCCAATCACACACCCATAACACCACTCACACACCCACTTACAAACCCATACAACTACTCACACATGCACACCCACATAAGCACTAACATACCCTCCCAGACACCACCACAAGACACACACCCAATCACACACCAATTCAACCACTCACACACCACCTTACAAACCTATACAACCACTCACACACCCACTCACCCACACAACCACTCACACATCCATACAAACACACACACAAACAAATAACCCCTTACAAAACCACTCACAATCATACAACCACTCACACAGCTTCTCAGAAACCTACTCGCTCACCCATTCACCACTCACACTTCCATACAGGCACTCAGACACCCACTCATACACCGATACAGACAGTCACACAGCTACTCAGATCACATAATTTAGAAATAGTAGCACTCATTACTAGTATACCTATTATACTAATTAACTTTTGTAGTAGGTTAGTATATATGTTTAAAACTCATGAACGCTTGCACTCACTTGATGATGTTATCAGTGATGTTATTTGAGATTTCATCAGTAATTTGTTTTTTTCAGTGAATTTCTAAGGTTTAAAAAAATTCTATTTCCTAACTATAACATATAGGTATAAGCGTGGGTATAACATTGTATGTATGGATACATGAGTGTGTGGGTGAGTGTCTGTAGGGTTACATACGTGGATGTGAGTGCCCGTATGAATTTGTGATTAGGTGTGAGAGTGTCTGAATGGATGTAGATGTGGGTGTAACAGTGTCTGTATGGGTAAGTTAATGTGTGGGTGAGTGTATGGGTATGTAAGAGGATGTGAGAGTGTCTGTATGGGAATGTGAGTGGGTATGAGAGTGTCTGTATGGGTATGTAAGTGGCTGTGAAAGTGCCTGTATGGGTTTGTGAGTAGGTGGGAATGTGTCTGTATGAGTATGTCAATGGGTGTGAGAGTATCTGTATGGGTGTGTCAGTATAAGAGAGTCTCTATACGTATGTGAATGGGTGTGAGAGTACCTGTATAGGTATGTGAGTGGCTGTGACAGTGTCTGTATAGGTGTAAATGTGGGTGTAACAGAGTCTGTATGGATATGTGAGTGACTGTATGGGTATGTAAATGGGTGTAAGAGTGTCTATATGGGTGTAGGTTTAACAGTGTCTCTATGGGTTAGTGTTTGGGTTAATGACTGTATGGGTATGTAAGTGGATGTGAGAGTGTCTATATTTTTTTGAGTCGTGCGAGATTGTAGATCCATCGCAGATTTACATGGGGTGCTGTGCTGAGCCCCGTGAGCAGTCTGCAGATCTTGAGCATGGCAAAAAAACATTTGGGGGTATTTTCGACCCCAGTACACAGGCTTCCCCTTCACTTAATATTCAACCAACTTCTCAGCCCCGGAGATCGTTTCCCAACATATAAAATGTCGGCCACACCTTTTCTGTGAAGGTGCGGCCAGCCAATCAGAAACTTGCTGTAGCGCACGGAACCGTGGATTGCCCGCGGGTTTATCCGCAGAGGATCTGCATTCCTGGGTTTTTCAAATTTGTTTTTTTGGGGTATTATCTCCAAAACTGCTAAAACAATGTACACCAAATCACAAAAGGCAATTCACGATTAAATGACAGCGCCTCAATAGCTTTCTATAAAGAGGTTATTGCATTGGACGGGCAGGGTCACCGCCAGGTTTTATGCCAGTAGTAAAAAAAAAACCTGAGAGGAGCCTACATCTTTGAGGCTGTTTTTAGCAGTGGGTCGCTGATTTGGGTCCCTTTTATCTTCCTTTTAGAAGCACCTAGGGGCTGGATATAATGGAAAAGCATCTAAAAATCCCAAATATTTTGGCCAATGTGGACACCCCAGCCAGTCACAAAATGAAAGGACGCACAGCTCATTTGAAGGTAGCATCAGCAGCAAAAGACGAGCGTAGCTTAAAATTAGGATATGGCTCTGGAGCAATCTCAAGCCATCTGGGCACTGAAGAATGTGCATTGCAGTCCAGAAGGAAGGCTGTTACAGGAGACACACCCACAGAGAATATACTAAAAGAGCTGTCTGATGAGGGAACAAGTGTCGAGGAAGAGCTCCCCAGGCAAAATGATGTACTGGAAACTTTAAATGAAGACAACGGGGCCTGCAAGGTCAATGAAGAGAAACTGATCACAGGGGTGACCCGGGGATGAATGGCCCTTTACAAGTGGATGTGAATCTAAAGGACAACACCATCAGTCAGGCCTGTGGGAAGGAGTATCCATTATTCTCTGAAGTTAAAACAACGTGAACTGCACCATTTCTCTTCAATGACCTTTCTGCTGCTACCCAATCTAGTATATTGCAAGAGGATCTATCTGCTACCTTACATTTAAATCCTTCAGAAAACAAGGGCAAGACTAGACCCCTCGAAAATGAGATCTGTGTCTTAATGGATTCCCAGCCATGGCCCCAGCAAGAGCCCTATCCTGAAAATGTAGAAGGAAGTCCTGCGATAGGGCCGCAAATGGAGGTACTGACAGAGCCAGACAAGCTTCTATCCAAGCTACCAGTGCCGTTGCAAGGTGAAGATACTTCTATGCAATGTGATATTAAGACTATGCTAAACCCTATCCTGGACGAGATAAGAGAACTTAAGATAGCACAAGCAAGCAAGATAACATCCCTCCATCACCGGCTGCCGAAAATTTAGGAAGCAGTTAGTACCTTTCCAGCAAGAATGCAAGAGGCCGAATCCATGATTTCTCATCTTGAGGACCAGATGAACGATATGCAGCATCTAGTTAATTCAGATAAAAATGAGAAAGCCCCACTAGAGAACAAGCTTGAGGAGTTGGAAAAGCATTCCCGGAGGTCTAATCTGCGTCTAGTGGGAGTTACAGGAGGACCGGAAGGAGACCAAACTATCCAATGGATTGAAAGATTTATTTAAAAAAAAATATCCCAGAATTTTCAGGCGATCTCTCTATCACAAGAGCTCATAGGGTACCGTCTCAGCCATTTTCCAACTCAAATTTGCAGCGGACAATCTTGGTGAACTTTGCAGACTACAGGGTTAATGAACAGAGTCTCACTAAAGCCATCTGCAAGAAGCAACTTTGAATTGATGAAGGTTCCAATTGTTGTATTTTTACCGACATGTCAACGGCTGTGGTGCATCACCGAAAGGAATTTGTTAAACTCCTGTATCTATTCAAGGACCAGGGCGCACAGGCTGCTTTAGCACAGCAGTCCAAGTTAAGGGTCTTAGTTAGAGGAAAATGTCATATGTTTGCAAACATAGATGAGGCTCAGGAATTGTTACAATAAATCTCCACTGGGAAATAGATAAGAAATACTATATGGAGTACATCAATAGGATTCTGGGCAGGGGGTGGAATTGATCACGTAGGGTGCAACACCATGGCACTGAGCTGGGGTGTCAACCCGAGGGGTGAGGAGTGAGGCACCACGGGCTATTCTCCTTCCTCTGGGGGATGGGGGTTGGGCACAGGTGGAAGGTGATTGGGTTAGGATGAAAAAATGAGCAGAACCATAGAGGGGAAGATTTTGGCAAGAAATGTATCCATGACAACACCTTTAATTTAAGCAATAACTCTGGGGATGGGTTTTAAAGTCTGTATAATTACAGTCAATGTGAATGGTATGTCCAACAAGGAGGAGTCCGCTACGGACGCAACGACTACGAGCTACGCTGCAGCTGCTGGTCGGTCTCACTCGCCCCTGCAGACTTGTGGGAGGGCTGGAGCTGCGCTGGTGTGGCGCTGTGGCCACAGGACAAATCAAGTGAGTTCCCCTTTGGCCCTGGCGGGCCCGCTTCTGCAGCTCCATTGTGGTGACCGCAAAGTGCACTGCATCTGCAGTCTGTGGGACGAGCAAAGCGAATGCACTAAGTTGTTGGCCATTGGGACACTTCAGTTGGGTGCCTCTCTGACCCCGTCGAGCCCACCATTGCAGGGCGGTCGAGCTGACGACCGGATTTGCTGCTTCTGCTGGCCGGTCCTGCTTCGCCCCTGCGTAGTCGCGGGAGGCTAGTGCTGCGCTGGACTGGATGAGCCTGCCACAGCTACAACGCTGATGGCCCCGCCCCCGGCACAGTTGGTTCCGCGGTCAGAGTCAGGTGGGTGCACCCTCTCGCTCCACTGGGGACCCGACCCGGTGCTGGTTGAGGGCAGGGGGTCTTGCCCAGGAAGGACCCTTGCTTGGGCTCTCGCAGGCCGTCGGAGTGAGGAGGTGATCGGGAGATTCACCACATAGACGCTCGCGAGCGCCTGAGCCCGGTACGGAGACCGCACTACTCTCCGCGGCCTGGACTGTCTCACGCTCATCTCTGCACTTCTGGGCGAGCGCCCGAACCAGTCCCTAGGATTGTGCTGCCCTCGATGCGCTCTATGACCGCATACTGCATCGCACGCTGCGGACCCGCGGATGCCTGTTGGTGCCCTGACCATAGTTTCTCGCCCTGTCTTGTTCTGGCAGCAGTTTTTCATATCTGCTGGGGTCCAGATTCTTAACATGTGCCTCTCTCACTATCAGTAGCTTGCTGCCTGGCCCTAACATGGCGGCTTCTGACCCATTCCGGCTCAGCCATCTTAAAAAACCACGGCCACTGTGTTGTGAAATTGATTCTGCAATTTCCTGGGAATCCGAAAATGTCTTCACATGCCCCTCCTCATAAAAAGTGAATGAGGACTGTTCCAAAGCACTCATGGGAATAGAAAGAGGACTGAGCAATCTCTCTGTCCTCTCATATCCCTCCTCATGGAGAGCGAAAGAGGACTGCTCAAAGCGCATCTTGGTCTAAGATAGAGGACGGTTGAACTCCTGTAGCTGCCATCTTGACATTGCTTTTCAATCTGTTCTAGTATTCCCACTGATCATTATATACCCTAATCTTAGTGATCTGACCCTCTGGTCCTTTTCTACATCGTGGACCCCTTAGAGGGGGCAAGTCATCTGGGCATTACTGCGCACTCTTTAGGTAGCCTAGCGCATAGGGCAGACCTATTTGGGGGACTTCGACCTACATACCTCATTTCTCTCAACAGACCTCCTGGACGAAAGTTTCCACACCCTCCGCAACATGGCTGGACCTGGTCTGACCCCCACGGGCGACACCTCCTACAACGTTACCTATCCTCCCAACCTCTCCAAAACCGCCGCTAAATCCCTCAACCATTCCATCCTGAAAAGGCATCCTGAAACCCTAGCTTCCGACCTACGATCCAGCGCAGACAAGGGCACAATCATTAATGACCTTATCTTCTACTACAGGAGAACGTCTCTCTGGCGCAAAACATTCTCGAACCTCCTCAACGCATATAAAACTAGGAACATTCCACTCGGCTGCAAACTCACGATCGCACCATCCCCAAACCTGCGTGCTGACCTCACCATCACCCTATACAAAAACGACATCATCCTGATCCAAGTTCCACCAAAAGACCACAACAAATTCGCGGACCTCTTCTCTCTCCTTAAAAAACATGTGCACGACCCCCCTTCGTCCACACTCCCCCACCTAATCCACCAAGGGAGCCCAGCCTCTCGCCATCCACCCATGACAGGGCCCCCAACATAGGCTGACAGAGCCCCCCTACTATGCATCCAGCGTTTACCAACCGCGACATGCCCTCACCCCTGACCTCCAGCCTACATACTCATCCCTCTCCTATGGATACTGATACCCCCCATTGGTCCGACCCTCTAGGCGTTCTAGCCCATCTACCAGGCCACCAGCACAAGCCATTAGAAGCCTCCCCAAACCTTCAACCTCAAATCCTCCCTACCGCGGGGCTATTGAAACTCATGACTCTGGTCGACCTAGCTTTACTACTAGGTCTGCAGCACACTCCGCCAGTTCCGTCCCCATACCATCGGCCCCCTGCCTGCCAGAGCACCCCTCTCCTAGGGATTTGGATACTGATACCCCCCATGGCCCGACCCTCTAGACGTTCTAGCCCCTCTACCAGGCCACCAGCACAAGCCATCAGAAGCCTCCCTAAACGCTCAACCTCCAATCCTCCCTACACCGGGGACATTGAAACTCAGGACTCTGGTCGACCTAGCCCCACTACTAGGCCTACAGCACACTCCACCAGTTCCGTCTCCATACCATCAGCCTCCTGCCCGCAAGAGCACCCCTCTTTTAGGGATTTAGACACTCTCCACCGCAAAGCTACTAAATTAACCTTGAGCATCCACAACTCCCTTACAGACCTAAAGAACCTCCTGCACCTCACCGGGCTCTCTCTCTCGAATATCAGGCTCTCGCAGAACTCTACCCCCCCACTTCCTCCTCTGAGCCCCCTCTCCACCCATTTCCGCTATCCCTGAGACACTTGTGCCCTCGCAGGCAGCCCTGCCACCTCGCAGAGGAAGAAGTACTGGCCCTCCTCCTAACCTACAAACCTACCCCTGCAACAACTAGCCCTCTTGAGCTCTCAGAGGAAACATTTTTGGACCTCCTCGCTAGCTATGAAACCTTGTGCCCCTCTGACCCGATGAAAGAACAACCTATCCGCACTGTTGCAATCAATCCCAACAGATTAGCTACTCCCCACATCAGAGGAGTAGTCAACAGTAACCTAGCGCTAGTTCCTACCTCTGCCCCTAGGCACGACACGCGTCCCGACCCACCTTTATCCGGTCTCCTTATTAACTGCCGCTCTGCGGTAAAGCATGCTTCTGATGTCGCCAATCTCATCCTGAACCTAAACGCGGACTTAGCGATCTTGACTGAATCCTGGCTAAATGAATCCTCATCGCCCTGCCTAAACCTTCTAGTCCCACCCAACTATCACATCGCAAGGCTGGAGAGGCATTAAAAAAAAAAGGGGGGAGGCATTGCCTGCATCTACCTCCTTGTCAATGAACTTCTGGCCGAACCTACAGACTCCTGCGAATATCTTGCTCTCTTCATCTGCAGCAATACCACCCTACTGTGCAGACTGCACATCTTTTACCGCCCCCCAGGCAAGAATGACACTTTCACAGAATACCTCATGGAAATCATCACAGCCAAGTCCTCCCATAACTCCATTGACATTTTCCTTGGCGACTGTAACTTGCACTGGAACGACCCTAAGGACCCGCAGGTCAGCGCCATCAGAGACTTCTTGGCCGACCAAGCCCTTCCCAAGCCTGCTCTCTCCCTACTCACTCGAAAGGCGCCATTCTATACTGGATCATCTCTAAGGAATCTGCGGTCAACCTCATCTCCATAGATCCTTGCGATTTGTCTGACAACCACGCTATTACCTTCCTTCTGCCTGGCACTCGCAAGACATGGACACCGCAACTGGTGGTCCGCAAAAGATGGATCAGAGACACCAAGAACCTTGACCACGAGAAATTGGCTGCCCGCTGTGAAACTGACCCCCCCACACCTCACCACGGTCGACAACCTCACTGAACATTATTCCACTACTATATCCAACATTATCGATGACCTTGCTCCGCTAAAACTAAAAAGAACCCAGATCAAAGACAGGAACCCCTGGTTCAACGGATCCCTCAATAATGAGAGAAGGTCCCTCCAGCAAACAGAACGGAACTGGAAAAAGCACCCGTCAGCAGCCCATCTTAAACTTCTCCGCCAGGCCAGAAACGCCTACAACAAGAAAATCATCGACTCTAGAAAAGAATTCTTCACATCAGAACTGGATAACGCCAAGAACAGACCTCGCAAATTATTTGAGTTGGTCAAACACCAATCCAACAAACTGGCTAAAACGTCCAAAGAAACCCCTATCTCTCCTATCCTAGGCGAGCAATTCTCCTCCTTCTTCTGTGATAAAATATCTGCCCTTGGAAAGGAACTCATATCGGCTACCTAGCTCCGTGCCGCCCTCCCAGACTTCCCTCAAAAACCAAGCGCTCTGGTCCAACTTTAAAGTCTATGATGAACAATCCGTCTAAAAAATTCTATCCTCTTTAAACCCCAACAATCACTTCAATGACCCTCTCCCCTCAAACTGCTTAGCCGCTACCTCTCAGGCTATCATCCTCTCTTGGACTGCAATAATCAACGCCTTCCTCTTACAGGGATCGATACTTGACTCTCTCAAAGCCGGACAGGTTGTCCCCATTTAAAAATAACCTATGCTAGATCCTGCCTCACCTGACAACTACAGACCTATCTCCAATATCCCACTCCTAGCTAAAGTGCTGGAAAAATGTGTACAACAGCAGCTGAGTTATCACATTACCAGCTTCCACCTACTAGACGACTTGCAATCCGGGTTCAGACCTGGGCACAGCACTGAAACCACACTCCTCCACATCGTGGATGATGCCCTTCAAGCCCTTGACCAAGGCAAAACCTGTCTCCTAATCCTCCTGGACCTATCCTCGGCCTTCGATACGGTTAACCACGAAATTCTGCTTAATCGCCTCAAATTTAGGATGGGCCTAGATGGCACTGTTCTTGCTTGGTTTAGGTCCTTCCTCCAGAATCGGTCACAGAGAGTCCTGATCAACGGCAACCTGTCCGCTTCCCTGCCGATCACAGTTGGAGTCCCTCAAGGATCAACCCTGTCCCCTATTCTCTTCAATCTTTACCTTGAACCGTTCTCAGAGGTGCTGCGCACTGCCAATATCTTCTACCACATGTATGCCGACGACACACAGCTCTACATCAAAATCTCTTCTCCAGAGGACATTCGCTTCCTGAATGAGGCCCTGAAGTTGGCTGTTAACTGGCTCACATCTAACCAGCTTAAACTCAACGCTAAAAAAATGGAGTTCCTCTTAATTTCACCACCTAACGCCAATACAGACATTCAAGAATGGATCAAGGCTATCACAGCGCTAAACTACTCTCCTACCATTGTGGACTCTGCTAAATCACCTTAGACGGCAACCTGAACATGCGTGGCCATATCAACTCGATTGCCAAAACTGCCAGATTTCATTTGCACTACCTAAGAAACCTGAAACCATTCCTCGACACCCCAGATCTAAAATTGGCAATTCAGGCTCTAGTCATCTCTAGGCTGGAGTATGGTTGCTCCACCCTCGCAGTCCTACCCAAGATCTCTCTGGCACCCTTGAAAGCCTGCCTCAACGCCGCCGCCAGACATCTAACTGGCTCTAAGAAGTTCGACCATATCTCGCCCCACCTTAAGGCTCTGAACTGGCTTCCTCTTGAGGCCAGAATCCAATTTAAGCTGGCTTGCATCACCCACAAGGCTCTTTACTCCAAGTCCCCTGCATTTCTCGCCCAAAAACTCATGATATTCGGAGGAGCCAGAAACCCACGATCCTCCAGAGACCTTTTGCTCCAACCCGCACGCTTCAGGAAAAAAAGAACGTAAAATCGGGCCTTCTCTGGGGCTGCCCCAAGAATATGGAATTCACTCCCACCCGACATCAGAAGAATATCGTCTCTAGCTCACTTCAAAAAGGAGGCCAAAACTTTCCTAATGTGCAATTTCCTCTCCTAACACTCACGTTACAATCGCCTCCGTAACCTGGCTTCACTTATCGCCTCGGCACTATGCCTGGGCCTTTTCTTCTTATGATACCCACCCAGCACTTCCGAACAAACCTCCCGGGTTTTTTCTAGCTCAATGTATCGATTTGTTCTTACCCCAAAATGTATCTGGGTATTATGATTGTTTGTTTTACCAATATATTGCATCTACTTGCCCCTATCCCTTTGGATCACTTCCCCCTTATATCCTTGTATCCCACCTGTTACTACTGTAAAGCGCTCTGATACCCTCACGGGTCTGGTTCGCGCTCTATAAAACACTAAATGAATAAATAAAAATAAAATAAAAAACAAGCAAAAATACAGAGGGCTAATAAGATGGTTAACTTCATTTTCACCACAAATTCAGTTTCTTCAAGAAACTCATCTTAAGACAAATACTCTTCATCCCTAAATCGTTTTCTAAGGCATATTTTGCTTCGGCTGGGGAGGCAATTAGTGGGGTAGCCATTTACTTTAGACAAGGTATAGAATGGGAGATTTCTCGAGTCCATAGAGACCCCTATGGTAGATGGTTACAGCTAGGGTTAATGGGAATACATTTAATTTTGTGAATTACTGTGCACCAATTGTAGATGACCCCACAGCTATCTTGAAGATCAACAATCTAGCTAGAGGGGCGATGGGTCCCATAATTTTAAGGGGAGACTTCAATTTGTTCAAGACTTGTGAAAGGAAACGCTGAATAAAACAAAGAAACAACTGAAGCCTAGGATTAAAAAAATAATAGACATATTAAAACAAGATTATCAATTAATCGATCCTTGGCGAAAGAGTCATGGGGAGATTTTGCAATATACTTACTATTCCCGTCAATACCAGTCAACCTCTCACATTGATTTTTTCTTATCTCTCACTCTCTGAATTGTCTTAACTCAGAAATATGGGCCAGCTCATTTCCGATCATTCGCTGGTTCAAATGGAAATCAAATTAGATGTAAGAAATAGGGAAAGATCCAGGTGGCAGATGGAGCGACTCCTCTTGACAAATCAGCAATGGATCGATAGCATGGGAAAATGAAAAAAATAGTTCTTTCAGGTTAATAAAGGTACAGCAACGCGCTTCTCTGACTGGAGGGGCTTTAAAGGCCGCAGTACGGGGGCAAATGATGGCTTTTATGGTTGTACAAACAAAAACCCAAAGGTCGCGTATAGCTGAACTTAAGCAGGCAGTTGACACTGCTTTGTTGAGGAAAAATAGCTCCCTGGGGTATCGAAATCTAGCAAAGGGGCAGTTTCATAAAGCCAAACTGTTAAGGGAGTTCTTTATTATAGAAGAAATAAATAGCTTGCGGTCATACCAGGAGAGAGTTTAAGAGGAAAGTCAAATGATAGGACCTTTTTTAGCTTAGTCAACCAAGGTAAAGCAGGAAGCCACAGCAATTAATGAACTTCAGGAGCCAGGGACGAGGACCTAAATGTCCGAAAAGGAGAGAATTGCTAAAATATTTCTAGATAATTACAGTGAACTATATGCAACCAAATATAGGGTGTCGAAAGAAGAAATACAGCAATATTTTTACATTATAAACCTACCACAGATATCAAGTGCGCAGAAAGAAGAGATGACTGCAGATATTTCTGCAGCTGTAATTCAGCAGGCCTTAGCTTCAATACCAGGAGGGAAGGCCTGTGGTAATGATGGACCTTCCGACAGAATTCTACAAGGCATTTTCGGACGCGTTAGTACCATTTTTGCTTGAGCTTTTTAACTATGTTAAGGCAGTTCCAATAACTTTTAAAGAATCTTCCATTGTTAGCTTTGTTAAGAATGGTGAAATCCCAGAGATGTGAATTCATATAGGCCCATCTGCTTGCTGCTTGCAAACCGATTCACTTCAGTTGCACAGTATGGGATCGTGACAGGCAGGTCGATGTCATCCAACACGGGATTCATAGTTCAAGCACTGGACTTTTTTTTTAATACTAATCAAACACCAGCTCTTATAATGATGGTCGATGCATAGAAAGAGTTCAATCTGGTGAATTGAGATGCTCTCTTCTATGGGCTTGAAAGTGTCAGGATTCCTCCTCAACAGATTATAATCATGTTACAGAATATATATCATGGGGACCAGGCGCAGGTTTTAATGAACTCTAACCTAGCTGGTATAGTTAATATAAACTGGGGTACCCGACAGGGGTGTCCCTTATCTCCCGTATTATTTAAATTTGTTATTGAACCACTGAACATTAGGATCCGCAACCACCTGGAGATCAAAACACCAATAGCAGGAATGTCGAATTTGAAACTGTTCGCAGAGGACATTATTTTAAATCTTAGACCAGAAAAACTGAATATTGAAACGACATTAAGAGAATATGCACAGTTTTAATTAATTGGGGGTATAAAATCAATCATAAAAAGACAGAAATTTCTGCTATTTAATGCTGCTAGGGATTTTCCCCCAGATAATCTAAAGCGGCAGGTTCTTTCCCTTGATCAGATTCAATATCTGGGGATATACATCACAAATCAATATGCAGAAATTTATAAATTACATTATGAAGCCATGCTGAAAAAATTTAAAGACTTACTTGATAAGTGGATACTTCTACCCCTCACATTGATCGGTCGTATAGCCCTTATAAATATGTCGATTTTACTGTTACTAATTTTTCTTTTTACAAACGTACCGTTTAAAATCAATGCGGCGAATTTCAAAGAGTTGGAAACAATCTTTAGACAATTTATCTAGAATAAGAAGGCACCTAGGGTAAAATTCTCTCTACTCCAACTCGATAATAATTGGGGGGGGCACGCTTTTTTTTCCAGTTCTGCACGTACTATGACGCATCCTTTCGAGATATAATAGCAAGTCTAATGGACAGGAAGGGACTCTTGGATAGCTTTTTTCTGGACCTGATGATACAGGAAGCCGGGTCTCAGATTCCAGTTTTTATAAAAACAGCAAAACTTCCCCAAAAACTAGATACAAGACGCTGCAGGAGTTTCGCGTTAGACTGCAGAACTTTTACTCCTTGAAGGCTCACGCTACCGGGTACGAGTACTTGCAGCTTTCCGAATGTAAAAGCATAGGCCTACAAATCCAGAATAGCCATTTAAGATTTTGGGAAGCCAACGGTTTGAAAGAGCTGGGTCATTTTATAATTGCAGTGAGATGCATTAATTGGCAGGAGGTCCAAGCTAGATGTGGAGACCGGTGTAAGCCGTCCTTTTTTGGCTATCTTCAGATTGTACATCTATTGAACAAGTACTGCCTTCCATCTAGCACAGGACCCACTCCTGCTTTAGCCGCCCTCTTCAGAACAAAGCTCAGAGGGATGGGAAATTGGTATCGAGCCAAGGAGAATCTCTCTTGGTAAATCATTTTTTTGAGAGGAACCGCAATGTAATTTCTCAGATCTTGAGTGGCAAGCTATTTCGCAGTACGGCAGCAAGGCATTACAAGCAGCAAATTTTAAATTAATGTAATTTTTATCACGCTGGATGGCATATTACAATCCTAAAGTGCTCCACAAGATGCATGCAGAAGTCGAGAATAAATGCTGTCGTTGTCAGCGATTAGATAAGGGAGGCTGGCTTCATGTTTGTTTTACATGCCTTATGTTGAGACAGTTCTGGATGAACGTTTGCGCAACACTCAGCCTTGGCTTGCAGTGGCCTGGAACCTGAGGCGAAAATAGCACTTTTTGGTTAATCAAAGGGGGAGACAAACTTAGCCAATGAAGAGAGAGGAGGACGTTTTTGTAGTAATTACTTCCCTGGTGGCATGTTCCCTGATTCTCCAGAACTGGAGGATAACAAAAGCACCAACATACCTAGAATGGTATGAAAAAATTATTTGAATAAGAAAATTTGAAGAAGCTTATGCGAAAAGGGTCAAAGCTACTAAAAGATACATTTCCGTATGGAAATATATGAATGAGATAGAAAGTCGGTAAAGGTGTCAAAGTATTTTAGGTTCATTTATTCAAGCACATTGCACATTGCTCTAGAATGGCTCTGATGCTAAGGCCAGAATTTGAGTTAATGCACTTTATTAAGATTTAGAGCAAATTGGGAAAGATGACAGATAAAAGGCACTTTATCTGAGATAAATACACAGTATCTTATTTCTAACACTCTATATTGTTTTAATGTTTTAAATCAGGCCTATTATAGAATATGAAGGATTGAATTCCAGTAGCACATTGCACTTTAGAAAATGAATGAATGGATAGCCTTGATAGCACAATAGTTTTTCTTCAAAGTAGATTCTAATATTTAAATGAATGGTGCATAATTATGATCTTGTGTATAAGCGAATAGGTCAATCTATGTTTCTGCTAAACAAAAATATATAAAAAATAACAAATAATTACAAAAGGCACGTATCTGGACCAAGAGCTAGCTTTTTACCAAATTTGGTGTAGTTCCGTTCAGCGGTTTGGGCTGCAGTCATGTTCAAAATCTCTATGGGAATTAACATGGGGAAAACGTGCTTTGGGAACCCCCCTTTTTCTTGGCCCCCGCTTGACGGAGCACCCCAAAACTTTCCAGCCAGAAGCTGAAGTGAGCATTGAATGTTTTTTGCAAATTCGTGAAGATTCATCCACCGGCGTCAAAGATATAGGCCCATCAAAAAATGATTTCCCTATGGAAACTAGCTCCTAACTAGAACTACCTACTGGTGACTGCCATTTTGCCCTGAAGTGAGGACGCACAGCAGCCAATTCCTCCAAATTCTTTAGGAAACCGGCATTTTGCATTCCTATAAGTTTCTGTGCCTAATGCGTTTGGAGCCTCCAGCTCCTTAATCATATGATATCTTGAAACTTCGCAGACGCTCTCAAGCACACCTTTATCTGCATGCTAATAAATTCTGTCGCCCTTCACCGGGCCTCACAGGTGAGTTCAACTCCCAGTGCATGCTGGAACGTGTGGCGAGTGTAAGCCAATCCTGCTCCTTCAGTGGGTTCTGCGTCGTTACAGTATTTTATATCCATATTTAAAGCCCTTCAGAGGGCCTCACAAGGCAAGATGCTTGGTTCAATTAATAGAATATATATATGAACATCTATAGTTAGTATATATGCGGATATGCAGAATATATTTTGACTGTTGAAGCCTTGAGGTAGTCATGGAGTCACGAAGCCTCGCTGTAGCCATGATGCCCCTTCCCTTCTTCAGCAATAAATAGTATGCTATTATGTGCACATCTACATATATGGGTTATGCCAAGGCATTTGTTGCAACACATGCATTTAACCAAAATCAGGATGCCAGGGGGTTAATTTGTGAAGCAAGGTAAAATTACACGCAAGAGATGCCGTCTTAATTAGATTTCCATTTGTAAAGTAATTGGTACATCAATTTATGAAGCAGTAAAAAATATATTCTTAAGTCACTGCTGTTGTACTGGGGTAATAAACTCGAATTTTACCTTTAAACTGTAGTAATACATGTGTGAATGTGTGTATCTTAGTTTAATCGCTCTAAATAATGTGTTATTTAGCCACATTTATCTTCACGGCCATAGCAAGCGCACACACACACACACACACTTTTTTCAAAAGTATGTGTTTAAATCTGGTGCCAAATGAAGTACCTGCATATGGATAGTAGTGTAAACAGTGATACATACCATCGTCCACATCATCATATATCTCTCCACCATTGCCAAAGCTGTCAAATAAAGAATGGTTTTGTTATTTTCATTTCAAGTGTAGAACGGTTAATAATATCATGCTTTATGTCACGAAGATGCTGGTGCAAAAATATATATATATATGGTTTTTATTTCATTTCATTCATTTTCGTAGATTGTAATTGCCTCTTCCTCTGAAATTCATGACCATTGCAGGGCCATAAAGAAGCTGTTTTATTCAAGCTTCCAGTTCAACATTGCTACCTTTGCTCAAAAAGGCCACAACTTCTGCCCTGCATACTTTCCAGTTCGAGATGCTCATCCTCAGGCGATAGATTTACGCATCAGGTGAAGACAAAACTGTGCGTCAGGACAGACTAAGTTATGCAGCATGAAGAGGCACATTATTCTGTGGCATGCGGCACATTCAATGGCAGTGTTGCTTCATTATTCTGCAATTTTTACACGTTAAAACTTTCTGGGCAAAGGTTTCACCACATTAGTAACATTTTACTCATAAATACAACAATTGGCGACTGAAAGTTGGCCAGATCTAAAAAAGAATGCCAGGCATGATTAATGAAGTAACTGCACAAGCAATCACCTCTAGTGAAACTCAAATGGGGGCAACAAGCAGGGCATAGAGTGAATATAGGGACACGTTCATGCAGTATCAACACTTTTACAATCTAATCTGGAATCTCCTCCTGTGGGACTGAGTATGGAAGGTTTAAAACTTTCATTGAACTGCAGAAATTAGCCACACAACAAAAAAGAAGACAAACATGTTACTAAACCATATGGGGGCAGAGGTTTAGAATTTACATCTGTGATGGCTTTTTGACTCTGATATTGCTGAAGGAGGTAAAAATTGGGTCCAATAGGTTTCTGGCAGAGTGCGTGGGCCGGTAATGTGCTAGATGAGGTTTTCTAGCAGGGCCATGGAGTTTGGGTCAGTGCAGTCAGGTTTTTGATGAGGATGAAGGCGCTACTGTCGATGATGAGGGGTGTGACGAAGTCTGTGATATTGGTGTCGAAACTGGTGCGGCGTCCTGGCGCTCTATAGAGGAAGGGTCTGCACAGGGTGAAGTTCGCTGTGATACGTAGCTTGAACGTGAAATGCTCCATGTAGCTGGTGGAGAATCTTGTAGATGGCGGGCCTGGATGTAGTGTTGTCTACTGCAGGGGTTGGGTTCAGCCATGTTTCTGTAAAGAAGAGCAATTCCAGGGTATGGTCGTGCAGCATGTCCCATATCTCTGTGGCGTGTTTGGTAAGCAACGTTAACGAGCTTGCAAGCGAGTGTAGAGTGCTGGGTGGGGGCTGGCTGGTTTGTGTGAGTATGAGCGAGTGGAGTGATGGGTGCAGGATTGGTGGGAGTAGATTGTGGGAGAGTGCATGAGAATTTGCAGGAGATGCAGGTAAAGACTCCCTCCGTGTTATGTGGAATCAGTGGGTCGGGGGAGGACCAGGGTTCCTGGCACGGGGCGCGGTCCAGCTATGGATGAGTGCAGACAGGCTTGCCTTTTGGTGTTGCAGCCGCCATTAAGTAGGTCCTGGGAGGGGGATGAAGCGCAGGAGGTGGTGCGTGGGACAGAGGGGTGAAGGATGCTAGAGAGTGGGGGATGGGAAAAGGTGAGTCGTGCTCGGGGAGAAAGAGCGGGAAATGAGGCCAAGAGAGGGGCAAAAAGAATAGCACTGACAGAGCAAAAGAAGCGCAAACGAGCAACACCAGAGAAAAGATTACAACTAAGAGGCACACAAGAACAAAAGCAAGAGAGAACAATGGGCAGAACATCGGAAAAGTCATCAATTACGGTGGTAGAAGAGAGCAAAACAACAGAAAACAATTGACAAAAACACAGGAACAGTGATAAATAAGGGGAGAAGAAAGCAAAAGACAGAAAAACTATAGACACAAACAAAATAATGGTCACAATAAAAAGTGCAGAGGAGCAAAAAGACAGAAAGTAATGGGCACAAACATGGTAGCAGTCACAAAGAAGGGGTGCAAACAAAGGAGCAGAAAATAATGGACTGCAAACAAAGGAGCAGAAAACAATGGACAAGACACAAACGAGAGCGAAAAACAATGGCCAGAGGCACTAAAGAGAGTGAAAACAATGGGCATAGACACAGCGAGAGTGAGGAGAAGAGAGAGGTTGAGAGAGGGAGAGACCGACGGAAAGATGTCAAGAAAGCGAGAGAAAGCAAACAGAAGCGGATTGAGGTGGCAGTCTCGGGTGCATGAGCAAAATCCGGAAGGGCCTAGCCAGGCTGGAGGACTAGGGACAAGTAAGCCCGGGCTGGGTTGGGAGGGGTGGGCTATGTACCTGCTTAAGACCTGGACAGACCATGCCTTCTTCAGCTTCAGCATTCCAGTCCTGCACCATCACAGATCTACCACCACTGGACCCACTTGCGGCAGCTTGAAAAATATCACTGAAAAGGACTGGGCTCTGGGCTTCCACCCTCTCTGCATACTGACCCGAGCAAACCAGCACCATGCTGAAAGCCATCAGAAAGTTCAACAGCTAGATCAAGGCATGCACCAACACCCTGATCCCCCCAAGTGCAACCCACCCAGAGGCAGAAGTCTGACCACGCCAGCTGGTATACAGATGAACTTAGGATGTTGAAACACTAATGCTAGCAACTGGAATGCAAGTGGAGAATAAGCCAAGCTATTCAGGCAAAAATGTCTGTCTTCCAATCCGCCCTAAAACAATACCACCAGCAGATCTGAAATACCAAGAGCAAAACTATTGCAGACTGCATCAACACCAGCATGAAAAGCAGCAGGTAGATCTTTGCCATTGTCAAAGAGTTCACTACGCCACTGTCCAGTAATGTCACCACCTCCCAAGACCTCTACAACAAGCTCTCTGAATTCTTCTGTTACAAAATCACCTCCATATAAAGCAACTTCGACCCTCAACCGGACTCCATCACCCTGGCAACTCAACTTTCCATTGCAGCCAAATGACGAACCCTGACTTTGTGACCCGCCATCACCACTGAAGAAACTGCTGCTACCATGAAGTCCATACCACAAAGTCTATCTACTCTGTGGCCCTATCTGCCCCTACCACACCTTCACCAAAGGCTTTTTCCAATCAGCAAAGCTCTAACACCCAATCTCAATTGATCCATCGACTCAGCTAAATTCCCCGAAACCTGAAAACACACCACTGTTACTACCCTGATCAGGAAACTATCTTCTGACTCAGTCACGCTCGACAAATGCAGACCGATCTCCCTCCTACTATATACGGCCAAGGCACTAAAGAAGCTCATCAACTCAGAATCCACCAGTGCCTTGACGCAATGCAGTTCTGTTTCAGGCACATACAGTATAGAAATAGCACTCATTATTGTTACAGGTGACATCATCATGGTCCAATAAAGGAGAAACATTGGCCCTCATCCTTCTTGACCTCTCTGAGGCTTTTGACACCATCCCTCAACTCATCCTCATCAGACGCCTGCATGGGATTGGCATCCGAGGGCCCACCTTTCACTAGATCTGCTCCTTCTTAGCAGACAGAACACAAGCTGTCAGCATGGCAATGTACTCCTTGGAAGCCCACAAACTCATCTGTGGAGTATCTCAAGGTTTATCCCTTAACCCCATCCTCTTAAATTCTAACATGATCACTCTGGCCAACGTCATCCGCCCATACAACATCAACAGCCTCTCCTTTGCCTCTCAGACAAGACCTCCAACAGAAGGAACAAGTTCACTGCATGCATGACTGAAATTGCTAACTCGATGAAAGCATACTGTCTCAAGCTCAACACTGACAAGACAGAAGTAGTCATCTTCGGCATGAAGATCTTGTCATCGGCTCCAATTGGTGGCTGGCTGAGCTCGGTCCCACACCGTTGACCAGAGCATCGGAATCATCATTGACAGCACACTAGACATGTTCACACAAGTCAACGTTGTTACTGCATCCTGTTTCCACCCTGTAGATGCTGAGGAAATCTTCATATGGCTCAACACAAGAAAAACACATCACTAACGCCCTATTCACCAGCAACTTACATTACAGAAACACCCTCTATGCCGGTATAACCAACCAACTCACCAGAAAACTACAAACCATTCAGAGCACTGCAGCCAGACTCATACTCAACCCTCAATAGAGAACTCACACCACACACACCTCAGGGAGCTCCAATACATCAATGCACCCATTTCAAATCACTAACTCACACGTTCAAGACACTACACAACTTAGGCTCCATCTACCTGAATAATCCCATCTCCTTCCACAACCACCCAGACACCTCCACTCTGCGGTACTTCTACTCACACACCCACACATACAAAGAACCAGGTCCGGAGGACAGGCCTTCTCTTACAATGCTTCTAAAGGGGGGAGTGACTCCCACTACACATCAGAGTGTCCTCTTCTCATCTTGAATTCGACAAGAAGCTAAAGACCTGGCTATTCAAATAACCGCCATGCCATGGGCAAGGGTAGGCACACACAACTGCTCAGTGCCATGATAATCTAGCATGTGATAATCCGCTATACAAATATGCAGAACATAGCATGAAAGGAAGGGGCTGTGAATGCATTACATGAGTACTTTACATCCAAAGCTAGCCAAATATGAGCAAAAATAAATTTGCAACTGCTATTAACAACAGAGAAATCATGCATAGCTACGCCATTTGACTTCATCTTGCACTTTCACTAATTAACCCCTTAAAATTATAGCACAGGTTATCTATGTGTGTTATCTGCAAGAATTTAAAATGCATGTTTTACGTTGACCATAGTTCACTTCAAAGGAAATAACAGCAGTTACCAGGATATACCTGAAGGTATGACGAAATTATATTGAAACAGTTATAACTAAACGTCCACATCATCCTAATTTACAAACAAACACTGGTGCACAATTCTTTATATAGTCACTTGGAGTTAATATTTGCTATCACACACAACCCATGGTCAGGGGGCAGCAGTGTACGTTTCTCTAACACACTAGGCCCTACAGCAAGTGCAGTCAGAATATGAATGCCCGGTTACTCACCGGTAATCTTCATTACTGCGAGTTATATCTTCCTGGTCCCTTCCTTACGCATGAGCAGTTGGTCTGATCGACAGAAACTATTACCTAGCTGAGGTCAAAATACTTCCCCCAAAATGGCACTGTCTACCCAGCCTGCATGAAGCGGGAAGCACATCACTAAGACAAATCCTGAGATTACCAAAGAAACTCATAAGAAAGAAAAACAAAAAACAGTCACCATAAACAGAAACCAGGGAGGGAGGGAGGGAGGGATGGGCGCAGGAAAGGAATGGGAAGACCAAGACTCAGAGTAATGAAGATTATCGGGGGAGTAACTGGGCATTATCTCCTTTCCCTTCCCATCCCATTCCTTACACATGAGCACATACCCAAGCACATAGTGATTGATCCACACCGAAACCAAGGATGACGCAACAGGCAATACAAAAAATAGCACAAAACCCAGATCATGTACAGCTGACAAAACATGAGCTCCAAACTGGTGGACACAGCCATCCCCAACCTAAGACGGTTGTGGGAAACCAAAGTGTGGGGGAAAGCCCACGAAGGAGCAGTACAAATGGCACACAGTGACACACCCTGAAACAATGCCAAGGATGAGAAAAACAACACCCAATGAGTCAAAAGGGACGAAGAGGGTACAAGACCCCACCCAGAGAGACCACAGGAAGCCATTGCCTAAATTCACAGGAAATTCAAGCAGAGGCAAAAGGCCTACAACTCATCCAGAGAATGGATAACCACAACCTCCACCGCACACTAGTCGCCAGACTACACAACGCAGGCATACAAGGAACAGCCCTGGACTGGATCTGATCATTTCTCACCGGAAGAAGCCAAAGGATCATACTCCCACCCTTCCTCTCCAACCCCACGAAAATCACCTGTGGAGTCCCACAGGGTTCATCCCTGAACCCCACTCTCTTCAACATCTACATGGCCCCCCTCGCAGCCATCGTCCGACAACACAGCCTCAACATTGTATCCTACACCGACGACACCCAGCTCATCCTCTCCCTCACCAAAGACCCCACCACTGCCAAACTCAACTTCCAGAAAGGAATGCAAGATGCCTCAGTCTGGATGACCAACAGCTGCCTGGAGCTCAACGCCGAGAAGATAGAAGTCCTCGTCTTTGGTACTGCCCCTTCTGCATGGGACAGCACCTGGTGGCCGACCGCCCTCGGAAGCCCACCTACCCCCTTAGACCATGCCAAGAACCTTGGCATCGTACCCAACTCATCACTCACCATGAACCGACAGGTCAACGCCGTCACCTCCAGCTGCTTCAACACCCTCTGCATCCTCCGCAAGACCTTCAAGTGGATCCCCCCTGAGTCAAGGAAGACAGTCACCCGTGCACTCATCACCAGCAGACTGGACTATGGCATCAACAAGTCCCTACTCCACAAACTCCATACAATACAGAACACCACCGCCAGACTCGTCCTCGACATCCCCCAACACGAACACATCAGTCAACACCTAAGAAGTCTCCACTGGCTCCCCGTGGAGAACAGAGTCACTTTCAAAATCCTCACTCACGCCTAAATGCCTACACAACAACGGACCCAAATACCTCAATGACAGAATCAACTTCCACGTACCCAAAAAAAACCTCTGATCTTCAAACCTCGCACTGGCCGAAACCCCGCGCATCCACAGAGCCAGAGCAGGCGGAAGATCCTTCTCTCACATTGCAGCCAAGACCTGGAACGAGCTACCGGCAGACATCAGACCCGCCCCCTCCCTGAACAACTTCAGGAAGACCCTCAAGTCATGGCTCTTCAGTGAAACAGATCTGCGGACCCCCCCCCTCAGCGCCTTGAGACCCTCATGGGTGAGTAGTGCACTTACAATTCCCTAATGGAACCTCCGGAGAAGATGTGGCAGGAAAAAACACCAGAAGGACAAATTCCTCAAGACCAACAGAAACCAGGGTTGCAAAGTAGGACCAGGCAATGCCAGAGGCACCAATGGAAGACCCATGCAGGGACCACAGAGGAGGGGACAGGACTCAGAAGCAAAAAAACTCTGCAGAAAGTGAGCCACAAACAAAGAGAATGCAGATATAATGGAGCCCCTGAAGGCCAGAATGGAGACCCACAGGCCACTGAGAAGGGAAGTCAGTAGGCTCAATAGAAAACCTCACAGGAAACAGGAGACAAATCCATTCCCCAACACCAAAAACCAAAGCTCCACCAATGATGACACCATGGTCGAAGATCCATGAGAGAACCGGTTTTTCTGAGTTACTGCAAGCAAACAACCCCTAGCCAAAAGGGACAACCTCACAAGAGCCAAACTCCCAGCCTGAAGCGCAGGAGAGGGCACGGGCTAAAAAAAGGACCAAGCAGAAAAGATGGGTGTATGGGAACTCATGAATGCAGACAAGCAGTCAAACCCTTGAGAAGGGGAAACCACGGTCTTAAGACCAGTACGGAACAATCAGAAGAACCGCTACCAGAACCACCCAAATCCCCTAAGGACCCGGGAAAGCAAGGGCCATGGGATGAGGAAAGCATTGAACACCCAGGTCTAACCATGAGGGAATCAGGCTGCAAACAGAATAAGAAGAGCAAATTCTGTCCGGGCAAACAGACCTAGCCAGGGAAACCAGGGAACAAATGGAGACGGGCCACGGACAGACCACAGTGCAGAGGCCATCTCTCCCAGAATTGGCATCAGAGACGAGCAGACACCCAAGGTTGGGAGAGAACCCAGGATATATGGTGGAACAGACGGGAGAGAGTCCTGATGAACATCAGAGCCAGCGGGGCCAAGAGGGTTGTAAAAACCGATGGCATCTACAAAAAGCAGAAAAAGAAGGACTGGAAATTACAGTAGCGTGAGCCCCCAGAAAAATGAAGAAACAGCAGACCAGCCAGATGGATGGGAATACAAAGGGCAGGTATCCACCAGGACGAGGCACGCGACGAAGCACTTCACAGTAGTTGTAAGTACACTGTAGACTGAGCTGATCCGCAGACTCATGCTCTGTATCTGGGATCGAACAAAAAAGAAGGAAACTAACAACCCCCCATGAAAACACACTAAAGAACCATGGCACATGGGCATCCATTGGAATAAACACGACTTGACCCCGACAGATGGGTACAGCCACCACTACACGTCATGCCAAACCTGGTGAGCGAGTGCATCCAATGTTGGAGATGCCACCGATTGTAAAAACAGCTGAAAATACGTCCACAGGAGAATGTCGTGACTGAAATCAAGGGAAAAAGGAATTTGTCCACCAACTGCCATACATGCGACAGCACACGTACAACATAACTTGTAGTGTAAGCGCACACACACCCAGAAGGGCACTTTGGTGCGAAAGAACAGAAGTGTATCGCAACCCAATACAATGGGACTAAAAAAATTGACCACAGAAGAATAACAAGCATTTGCAATGCAATAGGTCTCGCATTTGCAAGAGTTTAAGCTATTGGCATTGTAAATGACAATGCCTTTTATTTACGTGTTAGTTTTAAAAACATAAATAAAAGACATTGTCATTTACAATGCCAATTGCTTAAACTCTTGCAAATGCGAGATTCAAATGCATGTTGGCAGGTGGGCAGAGAGCTGGGCGTGGGGTAGTTGAGTCCGCACGGCGCTTGTCACCACGTCCTGTCTAGCCAGCTCAGGTGAAAGGGGGCGGGAGAGGTGAGGTGGTCCTTGGAGCCCCATGTCCCCCCTCGTTCAAACTTGCTGAAGGAAAACCGTGACTGTTCTTACCTTCTCTTTCCTCCCCTTCATTTATTCCCCTGTGAAATGGATTGAAAGAAGAAAAACATTTTGTGGAAATGTTGTTGCTCTCTGACATAGTCTGTCAGAACTGCAGTCTTGGGACGTAATTGGGCGGGAGGGGGTAGGGGACTCAATAGTCTGAGGAGCGCTGCCCTGGCTCGACCTAAAAAACTTAAGAGGCCAGAACGAATCAACAACACGCAACTGTGTTTGTTTAACACTTTTGAGAGTCCTTGCTCTTTAGTCCACTCAATCAGGTTTTATAGGTGCCGGCTTTAGAATGTTGACCTTATTTGTAGCTGCTGGTGAACACCATTGGAACACAGGAGTGTCACTCTTGAAAAAAGCGTACCTTTGGTCGATTCTGTGGGAAGGCACTCTTATCGAGCGGCAAAGGATAAGTTATGTAACTACCAACAATCACACAGACTCAGTTCAGCTGCAAAAAAAAAAAAATAGCCCCATTCATGATCGAAATTCTATACAATATTTACTCTTAACTTGTTCGAAATATCGCCCATTCTCTTTTTGATAACGCCTTGCTGCCTTGGTATCCGTCGTTGCATATATTTATCTGGATGATGACTATGACGCTACTGGTGTCTTGTGCTGAATACTACGCTCTACACCTGATTTGCCGCACTCACTCATGCATCTCAAATGTGACCACCACCACCTTACCATGCAATGACCCCCCAATGCCACCTGTGGCTAAACTATGTCATATTAGTGCAACATTTGAAATTATTTGCGAAGAATCATGTGATTTGTTGAAGCGGGGAAGTCGCGACCAAAGCCCACATTTCACAGATGGCGCCTGCAGGCATTCGGACTCGTTGCGCGTCGCAGGCAGAGGCTAGCAGGGCCCGCCTCCTCTGGACAAACGCGGCACCTGGATGCTCCTCTCTCTGCCTCAGGCGAGCGGGCTGCTGCAGCGTTAGCAGCCCTATTGTTTAACTAAACAGGCTGAGCGAAAACATGTCCTGTCCGCCTCATGGAGGAGAGGGAGGGAAAGTGAAAGCGTGCCATGGCGCGTTGTCCTGAAAATCCCTTCCGATGAAAAACCGACGACACTAGATCTCGCCAAGGCGAGCACCGCATGCGCTGCGTCGCTAGGCGAGACCTGAAAAGGCTGAGGGGACCCGCCGGGATAAGATCCTGGGACCCAGAGCCAAATACAGGCCGTTACAGGGGTTGCATAAGTCCACCAATCCGCCAGCCTCTGCCCAAACAGCAGAATGGAAGGGCACACACTCAGGCACAATCCAATCGAAATGAGGAAACAAAACATACAAAAACAGCCTCAGCAGAGTGAGGGGGTGCAGGGAGGACTACCAGTGGGGAGAACCAGAACATGACAGTTCCCACGCACCTCCTACGCAAAGTGAAAGAAGGAGAGACAAACAGCCAGGCAACAAGGCAAGGGGCCGATGCGCAAGATGAGGGTAGACCAGAGTCCACTAAGATGCCTCGGCAGATCAGCCATAGCAGAGCCTTGAACAAAAGGACCCCTCCGGACCACCTCCGTGCTACCGCCCCATGAACCCCATAAGGTCAAACACATCCCATCTGGGGCCCCAATGCTTTCCACTGCCAATAATTGTGATGAGCTTGTTCTTGCAGGTGGTGGATGCCTAGGCCTAAAAGCCTGCCACCATCGCAGCCATTAACATTGCCCAAAGAAATTGCACATTCACCCCTTGGGGCAAGAGGACACTGCTAGAAAAGTGTTCATAGTGACATAGCTCAAAGGAACTCGTTAAATCAGAAGGATGAAACGCTATGTGGGCTTATTGATAGGTGAACCTGTGGCCATGGGGTGAAACGCTAGGCACTGGAGTGGACGCATCAGTCCACAGAACCACCAGACCCCAGCCTTTGATGGCTTCATCGTAACAGCCACAAACTAACAACCCCACGACCCTGACTGACCGGTAAGCCAAAAACACGAGGTAGCAAAGGCAACCTTCTGCACAATACCATAGGATGGCATCCGGAGAGGTCAGAAGGGGCGGAGTCAATCTAATGTAACCCCCAAACAACATGGGGGGATAAACAAATCAGGCCACAGCAAACTCAGCGCCTCACCACAGAGACCCTTTTGCGAGTTCCAGCAAGAGGGAAACAACCAGTTAAGTGGCGAATTGTAGTTATTAAGGAGCGGTGTAATAAGAGAGGAAAGACTGAGTTGATAAGCGCGATACGGCTGCTTTTCATGTGGGGTGGGCCTCGGGGGGGGGATAAGAGAGCTCTCGTGCACTGACAAGGAAGGGTTTTGTTGGACTTGAACTGATTGTAAATTTCAAATGCGGAAGTGTAAACTTTCAAATGTAAGACTTTGAAGCCTGAGGGGCAAGTACGTGACGTCTGTAGAACTGTAAAATATTTGCATATCAAGCAAGGTAGGTTCTCCCTTAAAAATAACAAACGTCCTTGGCAAATGGCCATAAGCCACAAGCGAGACTTTCACTCCGTTTTGTCGCCAGCAAACAGAACTTATTAAGTCGGAAACAGAAGGTCTTTTTATCTACGGTGGAACCCCAATATACAAACCATAAAAGGTGCAGTGCTGCCGACTCTAGGCCTATGGTTCCATTACGATGTCAGACGGTAGAGGGCCATTTACCCAACATTGGGTTTACAGAACATGTGCCGGTGCTCGTGCCAGAACGTGCTATTATTAGGTTTCAGCCTTTGTATTCTATGCTGGTACATCTTACACTTTTGCTACATTAGACAACCGTATGATTTGGACATCGAAATGGCCCCCCACTGGGTTCAATGCCGCCCAAAACAATAAAAGTCTGACCTGCACGTGAAACGGCAGACTTCTATCCAACGAGCTTACTCCCCTGACTCACATACGTTCTAGAACGTCCAGTTCACAGTCTTGCAGTTTTTTATGTGCATTTCGGCCTGTTTAGATGGCTTTTATACATCCTCCGATTAACAAATACATATCAGGTCTGAAACCATAGCTACGACTAATGGAATGCTAATTCATGTGAGCTAAACGTGTGTAGCCAAACAACACAGGTTAATGCGAGCTAGTCATTAAGAGTACACTGTGCGCACACTGAGGAGAAATATGGCTAAAGACTAAGGAGACATATGCAAAAGAAACAATTGACGGACGGAATGCTGGACAATGCAAACATTCACCCCAAATCTCAAGGATCTGGTTTTAATCCATCCTTCTTTTGCTCACCACACCACCCCAGTTTGGACCTAGCCATATGCAAATCAGTCTTGACCCTGTTCCTTGTGGGAACAGTCCAGCCCGAACTGCCAAGCCAGGTCTTCCCTGGACTGGAAACAAGCATCCTGGGACCGGTTTCAGGGCATCACCCTTCATCAGCCAGGCTAGCTTGAATCCAGTGGTGTAGTGAGCATGTATGACATTGTTCTGCATTCTGTCCATCAATTGTTCTTTTTGCATTTGTCACCCCGAGTTGGACGGGTTTTCCCAGACGTTGGCCCCGTGCTCTCCATGCCACTGGAGTCAAACTATCCTGGCTGATGAGGGGTGAAACCCCGAAACCGGTCCTAGGATGCTTGTTTCCAGTCCAGACAGGACCTGGTCTGGCAGTTCGGGCTGAACTGTTCCCATTGGGTGCAGGGTCAAGACTGATTTGCATATGGCTGGGTTCAAACTGGAATGGCATGGTGAGCAAGAAAACAATGGATTTAGGCCCAGATCTCTGTACTGGGGTGAATGTATGACATTGTTATGCATTCTGTCCATCAATTGTTTTTTTTCTTTAAAGAATAAGGAGGCCCAGATTTTCCAAAAGCTTTGTTAGATTCAACCAGCACTGGAAAAACCCACAGCCAAGGCTCTTGAATCTGCGGCTGACATTTCAACGCAATTCCCAAACATTAAATATAATGTGGCCTAGCTTTGAAAGCATTTTCATTTATTTTGACAAATCCCACTTAAGGATGGCTGCAGTCTTTGGGATTTCTAAAAATAGAAAATGCATTCAAAAGATGCACACTACGCATGTGTCCACAAAAATGCATTTTAAGATGGATGCCTGTGAGTGGCGTGGCAGGAAAACAGAATTAGAGATTAGGAAGGGGCAAAGAAAACTGTGTGGGGAGTAGGAAAGAGTATGTACGGGGTTAAATAAGATAAATAGGAGATGGAGCAAACAAGAGAGAGGGAACAGGAGCAGAGAGAGGGAGACAACATACTCCTTCGCATGCACTGCATTCAGCAATAAAAGGAAACACCAACAGCAATAGAAACAAACACCAACCATTGAAAACAGTGTGAGAACTGGGCGGGACAAACACAAGAGTAGGGAGGAAAGGCATAGACTCAGGAGGAGGGAATCGAAATAGACAACAAAGCCATCCAATCATGAAGGTGCTTCTGATCCAAAGCCCACACTATGCACATGTAATGTATTGGCAACAATAGGTCTCCAACAAGCAGCTAAAGCTGTCAGCAGCTGAGGGCTTAAAATGAGACACAGTACAAAATGGGGTTGCCGAAAATGGTGCAATGAAAGTGCTGCTGTGTTGTATATGACTGTCCAAGACTGTTGGTTATAGTGAAAACCTATGCTAAGTGAGAAGATGGCATGTGATAGCTCTTAAATTGCTCAGGTGTTGGCTGGTGCCGAGCGCTCTTTCTTGAGTACCAGGTCTCTTTCTGATGTTGGGTTGCAACACACAAACAACCAGTAACATTAATCAAGCTTCTCATCTTTTTTTCTCAAGGACTCTCGAGACCAGCCAGCCTGTCACTCAACCTCCATCGTTGCCGGAGGGAGCTGTGGCATCGGCCTGCCTTTGCCCACCAGAGCCACCCCAATGGCTGAATCACTGAGAGGCCTGGGGTAGGCGGCACATCATTCCCTGCCTGCCTCTGCTGACTTAGTAAGTCAGTTCTTTTTGAGGCCACTGTAGCATGGAACTAGTCCGTCCAAGCGCCCCTCTCTCTTTAAGTGGCAAGGCAGGTGTGCATGCTGCACAATATGCGGGGGGTGGACCACCTCATCTCCAACCTGGCTCCTAAAACCAACACAAAAACAGCAGGCTGCAGATTCCAGGTGCATACGCACAGCCCTGCTGAAGCATGGAGCGTCAGCCCATCCTTCTGCTGTGACAGTTAACACCAGTGCCAAGCCGCTTCATTGTGAAAGTGATCAACCATGCACAATGCACAGGCACGTGATAGGCCATGGCACACCACCACCCAAAGCCCAGTCAGAGGGTATTTTGTCTGCTTCCTGCCTCCACCACCAGAACGAAAACAGCATTTATGCACACATGGCTGGCGAGGCTTCATTCTGCTTAAAATGGCATGTATACATTCCCAGTGTGTCCATGTGTGACATTTCAATATCTTTGATGTGTCACTTATTTCCGTTCAGCCACAGGGTGTCGATAAATGCAGAAAAAATGGGCATTTCTTTGGATGTCATTATGGTTGTATATTAGTCACAAAATTCTGCCGTTTGTACCGTTCCCGTAAGGGTTCGTGTATGTCTTGCGCAAAGGTTCTGACTGCAACAGTGGGTGAAAAGCAATCTTGCACATGCCATTGTGTGATCCCATGTTTATTTTGAACGAAAACATGTTTCGCTTGGTTTTTCTGTGGTATTTTTATCCTAAACTACTTAAGTCTGTAGCTGTAACACCAGAGGCTTGATGTCATATCTACACACTTTGTATTTGTCTGTATGTATCGATCACTGCAATGTAATAAGCTGCTATAATGTACGTCTGATTACAACTAATATTAAAAAGCAAAAATCAAGAATGATGTGTTTTATATATGACAATTATGTATTATGATTTATAAAGTTAATATATCAGTTTGTTCTATATATTTTTTTTTGTAAAATATTTTTTATTAATGAAAACAAAGAAACAAGCATCAGTAATAGCATTACCATACTGTAGGAGCAGTACAATAGGCCTCGGTGGTACAGTAGGGAATATTATACTTGGTACATGTATATGTTGGAAGGTCTAGGGCGACGGGAGGTCATCAGTTTGTTCTATATTTGAAGGTCAATCAATTAACCAATCAAACAGCATTCGTAAAGCGCAACACTGTCACCCTAGGGGTTTCTGGGCGCTGTGTCTCCATCAAAGAGCCAGGTCTTGAGTCTCTAGATGCTACAAAAGTAAGTTATGTCCTTTAATTTGAGAGTTGAGTTGTACATGTCGCTCTCCATGTTTATAAGGCATATAGGGACAAAGTTTTGCAAACAAGTGCATTGATATGGGGCTTTAGGCTGCCGGCGGACATGGTCCAGCTTCACCACCGTATGGCTTCTACACACAGACACGCACGACTAATCCCTGGAGCTTTGGTGGCTCAGGGAGTTATCATATTTGCATTTGTGTAAAGCTGCATTTGGAAACTTTTAAGGCTTTACATATGAGTGGTGCTGACCCAGAAACCCTGCAAGAGATAGAAGTAGAATGATTGGAGCCGCTGCAAGGGGCAATCTTGGTTTTCGGCAACTCTGCCATTGGGCAGTGCTGGCTGTAGACTCCTAAGTAAAGCTTTGGACTCCTAATCCCTTTTTTTTCACAAATGAACCTCCAGCAGGAGCTTAGCACACCTATAGAAGGTTGTATGTCAGACTATTTTTGTAGGACAATTTCATCATCCGCGATATCCTGGTAGTATACTCTACAGGTTGTTTGCTTGAGAATCTTTCATTCATCTAAACCGGTTTGAAAGCAAATACATTTATTTATTTAAGTATGTATTTATATATCTGGCTTTTATAGTGCAAGCTTGGCTGAAGGGCGTTTGGGCGCTTTACAAAAGAACCCACAAGGAGACATGAATATTAAACCCTAACAAATAAACAAGTCAAGCATAAATCAATATACCAGCCATAGCCAGGGTCAGAACAGAAATAAACTAGGTTGCAATGCAAGGTGAATAAAGACAAAAATAATATCGTTCAAGAAAGGCAAGCAGGAAGCTGAGCGAAGAGTAAAGCCCTGATTCAGAGTTTAGTGGATGGGTTACTCCATCACAAAGGTGACAAATATCTTGTCTGTCTCATTACAAGTGCCATAGGATGTAAAGCACTTTTAATACGGTGGACAGGATATCTGTTATGTTTGTGATGGAGTAACCCATCCGCCAAACTCAAAATCTTGAGGTTGAGCTTGCTGTTGAGGATTATACCCAGGGATTTAGCCTAATCCAAGATAACTGTCTTGCAATCGAGAAGAATACAGAAATCGATGCAAGATTGTATTTGCAGACTGACCTTTTTAGGTGAGAGTAACAGAAACACAGTTTCTATGGGGTTATGTTTCTGGTGATCAGTTGACATCCACCTTTGAACATTTTCGAGAGTTTTAAAGAGCGAATCATTGTCAGATGGGGACATGGCTTTTAGGTAAATCTGGGTATCATCAGTTTATTGATGACACAGTAGCCCAGAGTTTTTTTTAGGCTGTCCATAAGTGGTTCTATATACTGATTTTAAAAAGTCAACCAAAGAATGGAGCCTTGAGGAACCCCTTCTTACAGACTGGCATTACTAGATTATGTGTTGCTAGTTTTAACTGCTCAAATTCGGTTTGACAGATGGGGGAGAACCAATTTCACAACACTCCTTCAATGCCCAAGCAATTCTTCAGAATGTTGATCAGGGAGATATGGTTGACCATATCAAGTAAAGTTGAGAGCTCCATAAGCACAAGTTAGCAGGACTCGTTGGAATCTAGGAAATGGGATGCTTCATCCACAACTAGCAGAAGTGCAATCTGAGTGTTACAGCCTTGTCTGAATCCAGGCTGAAAAGTGTCCAGGGCATTGTTCAATTAGAGGTGGAAACAAAGGTGGGGGGCAACACAACTTTCAATCATCTTCCGCAGTAAAGATAGACCTCATACCAGGCAGAAGTTGTTGAGGTCATGGGTGTCAGCGGAGGGTTTCTCAAAAGAGGTGAGACTTAACCAGTTTTCAAACAGTCTGGAAATACACATTGTGTAAGCGAAGAGTTAACCAAGGAGGTCTAATATTGTAACAAATGATTTACTATGTCTCCCCAAATGGTACCAGCAGCTGCTGCGGTAAAGAGGTTTGACAGTTTGACTATGGTAATGATTTAGAGAAGCTAAGGCTGCAAGGTAATAATAATAAAGTAAGACCAGTTTGCCTGTTTGATGATCAGTGATTGCAGGAAAGGAGAGTTCAGCGAATGTTACCTTTTCAGCAAATCATTTCTCCCAGTCTTCACATTTAGATTAAGGCATGCCCGGTAATCTGGTAGTGGTGTGGTCATTGACCTAATTAACAACCTCAAAGAGGCGTTTTGGGTGATTATCAGCAGAGTCCAAAATATATTTTTCTATGAGAGGATTTACACATGGACATGAGATTATGGAAATTTCTTTTGGCTGCCTACACTGAGCACGATTTTAGAAAGAAGGAGATTGTCTACACATGTTCTTTAGCTTTCTGAGGAATTTTCTTTCCCTTTTTTGAGAACCAAGGAATGCACTCCTCAAGCAGGACTGCAGCTGCAGTGACACTGACTAATGTATTTCTTCAGAATTCCTAACAGTTAAAAGGGTGTCATGAAACAAAAAGATTACATGCCACAACTTTTTGATTGACAGCTGAAGGGGTTTTCAAAGTGAGAACCTGCTGTGAGTGACATTAAAGCATAGTGTTGCACAAGAGATCTGGACATACGCTTTTATACGATGTGGAACACATTTATGGACTCTGTGGCGATGTTTTTGTTGATATACCTTCATGATGAGAAATACAAAACAAGTGTAATAGATGAAAAGGTATACATTCGTACTCCTCATCAGTGTTTTTTTAACCCTTTGTTGCATTTTTTGATATTAATGTTAAGTTCACTTGTTAGCCAATCTTCCAGTTATTCTTTAAGCTACCAAGTACTAAATATGTTCCTTTTTATGTATTCTTGCCCCTATCCCTACTGATATGGTTACCAATACATACTTAATTATGTGTGTGATTTTGCTCTTCAGCTGTATTGTAAGTTCCTAAAGTGCTCCTAATATGTGCTCCTGTTGATGATCTCAGAGGTGATTTGCATCCTGATCTCAGAGGTTTATAATAATTGTTCCTCACAGTAACCTATAAACAAGCTGTAGTGTGTATTGTGTTTGATGAGGTAGGTATGCGTGTACCTGAGGTAACCTTTGCAATTAAATATACCTGCAGGAGATCAGATATGTAACTCTGTTACTGGAATAATATTTCTTGTGTCTCTTTCATGAAATGGAGCTCACTTAAGGTCATACCTGGCTGTCAGGTTGTTGCCACATGTAGAACAGATGCCAAAGGTTGGCTACCTATAAAGCACAGCCAGCTGATGGGATGCAAACAATTTAGAAAAGATCAATATATCCACAAACCTTCTCTATCCCATCCTCTTCCTGGTTCTCTGTGAAGTACCAGCTAAGGTGTCTCTTTTATTTGGCATCCTGTCCTGCACAGTAACTGGAAGTACATGTTTTTGGAGGGATTCCTGGAGACCGCTTTGTTTACTGCTATTTTAGTTCCAGTGACAATGGAAGACCAAAACGACCCCTTCTTCACAGCCCTCCTCAAAAGATTGAGCAATATCAGACTCGCCCAGCTTGACCCAGAACCAACACACATCACAGGCAACACACTGGACCCCCATCTTCACCACAAGCAACAGCATCAAATAAAACTCCACGACACCGCTCATAAGAACCAACCACTCCATCATCCACTTCCAAATCAACACACGTCAAGTCAACAACCCAACTAGGTTCAGCATTCCAAGCCGCAGCTGGGGCAAAATCACAGAAGCAGACTGGCTCAGCGTCCTCAGCACGGATCAACATAGCCCCACAGACAACCTCGACAAGAAATTCAACAACTTTAACAGCTGGATCAAACACCGCATGGACTCCCTCCCAGCCATCGAACCCAACAGGCAAAGTAGATCATAACAGCAGGCCAGCTAGTACACAGAAGACATCAGAGACATCAAATGACACTGTAAACAGCTACAAAGAAAATGGAGAACCAGCCAGAACACCACCAAAAGAACTACCTACAAGGCTGCACTATAAAGCTATCACCAGCAAATAAGAGAAACCAAGAAAAAAAAGACTACATCGAAGGACGCTCTAACAGCTACCAGGGTATCACCTCATTCTCAGCCACTGTCACCAACATTGCTGCCTCCCAGCAACTCTGCAACAACCTATACAACTTCTTCCACAGCGAAATCTCAAACATCAACAGCAACTTCTCACACCAACCCAACCTCAGGGAACATGTTGCTAACCTACCAACCACCAACCAAGACGGTCACCTGACTGAATGGACAACTTTCACCAGAAACAACACAGCAGCAATCCTGTAGACCATCCACTCGAGAGCCCCAACGAACCCATGCCCCCACCACATCTACAACCTAGGAGCATCACCAATTAGCACCACCCTGACCCACATCATCAACACCTCCATCATGTCCGGATGAATGGAAACTTGCAGAGATCAATGCCCTCCTCAAGAAGCCCACAGCCAACTTGCATCAATAGAGCATCTTCCGAACCATCTCTGTTTCCCTAACCAGTCAAAGTGATTGAGAAGGCCATGAACTAACAACTCACAATCCACGTCGAACCTCACCATCTTCTAGACAACACTCAATCAGGATACAGAGTGAACCACAGCACCGAAACAGCACTCATCAAGGCCACCGATGACATTTGAATCATCCTGGACCAAGGAAAAACAACAGCCCTCATACTGCTCGACCTCTCTACAGCCTTCAACACTGTCTACCACCCTCATCAGAAGACTCCACAAGATTGGCATACAAGGATCCTCTCTCAAATGGATCTGTTCCTTCATCACAGGAAGAGCCCGAAGAGTCAGGCTGCCATCCTTCACTTCAGAGACTAAGAAATTGATATGCGGAGTTCCACAGCGATTGTCCCTCAGCCTCACCCTATTCAATATATAGATGACACCACTCACCAACACCATTTGACCACAAGACATCACCGTCATCTCCTACGCCGATGACACCCAACTCGTTCTCTCCCTGATGGACAAAACAACCACTTCTAGACGCAAATTTATCAACTGCACGATCATGGTAGCAGACTGGATGCAAACCAACTTCCTGCAGCTCAGACAAGATGAAAGTACTGGTCTTCAGCAACAATACCTTCCCATGAGACTTCACCTGGGGGCCGTTGCAGCTAGGACTAAAACCCACACCCACAGACCATGCAGTAAATCTAGGGATCATCCTAGATGGCAAGCTCAACATGATGGCTCAAGTCAACGCAGTGTGCACCTCTTCCTTTCACATCCTACACTTGCAGCAACAAATCTTCAAATGGTTGCCTCAGAACACCAGGCGGACCATCACGCAAGCATTTATCACCCGAAGGCCAGACTACAGCAACACTCAACGCCGGAATCAGAACACAGACTTCAGGGAATCCAGAAAACTGCTGCAAGACTTATACCCAAGCTCCCAAGCCACACCCACATCACACCGCACCTCAGGAAGCTTCACTGGCTCCTCACAAGCGCAGCCAATTCAAACTTCTCATGCACACATACAAAGCCCTAGACATCACAGGACTAGAATACCTGAACAACTGTATACACTTTCACCATCCCACCAGACACCTATACTCAGCCTCACTCTCACTTGCACACATTCCCTGCCTCCGCAAAAGCAAAACTGGAAGTCGCTCATTCTCCTACATAGCACCCAAGACATGGAACAACATCCTTCAACAAATCAGAACCTCCTCACTTCTTGAGTTCCGTAAGAAGTTGAAGACCTGGCTCTTTGTAGAAGCATCTGGGGAACACACACCTACTCACCAGCTCAAAGGCCTGGATACCATCCCGTGTGATAAGAGCACTATACACATCAATATTACATAACATACTACAACAATGTTGCTTCCGGGGTTGTGATTATGTGCTGTGGATGTGTATTTACTGATAACTAGAAGTAATCACTACGTTTGTAATAATCCATCCTGTGTTCTTGTTATTGATACAGTTTCTTGGAATCCCTTGTTGAAAAACACCTTCATTGCTCACAACCATGTGCAATTCTACATTTGCAAGCTGAAAACATCTAATGGTGTCCAGCCAATGTTTCCCAGGAATAGGCCTGAAGCATAAAAGTAAAAGCAAACTATCCTTCAAGGCAATGGGCTGGCCATTCTCCCTAGCACCTTATATGGTCATAAGTGCAACTAAAGAAATATAACTAAAGTAAAACTGTATCATACTTACACTAAGTTGCTCCTCATCACGTAACCATCTGTAAGATAAATCAAAACATATCAGCATAAACTAAAACTGTGAGTGTAAAAAGTTAGACATTCCTGTCTGAAACTTCCCATGAGAATATTCAGCTCTTGCTTATAATTTCTGCATAACCTATGTCAGATCGGGTGTCATAATTTGATTTCAGTTATCATTTGTAGTTCAATTCATATTGTGATAACTTTATTCTAGAGATAAGCCCTCATTATATGTCCCAGTATTGCTGATTTGTTTGCCTCTGGGAAATTACAGCCAAATTAAAACTGAAGGGGACATACCTTAGATGTTTTATAGATGGGATAAAGTACCCCGCCAGACATTGTAAGGACATTGCAAGTCACAGAGTAGTTCCTTTATAAGGTTATGGAACTCTAAGGTGACTTGCCATATCTTTATAATACACGACAGGGCTTACTTTATTCCTTATAATCCATGACCATACCATCACCCTTCCCACAGACTGCCGCAATCATGGTGAGTTGCTCTATCACATGAAAGAAATAGAATGTTTGTAAACATGAAGAATAAAAGTAGAATTTGTAGTCCAAAATTAAACACCAAAAGAAGTTAGATATTTGTTGCAAAATATATTCGAAAAGTTTAATACAAGTCAGATTTAAAAAAACATTGTATCTCAGAATGTATGGAAGCACACGGAAAAATTCTATCTTTCCCATAACTACCTAAAGCCTCCAAAAATCTTGGCTGCTGGTTCTGACAGTAGGCATATGACACCAGAGCTCATTACTTTATTACACATGACTGGATCCGTCACAAGTCAACTCGAATAAGGAAATTAGAGGCAAGCTTTTATACAGGGATTATAGCTTTCCATGTATTACAAATCCATAAATCTTTTTATCCGGGTAATCTAAAATACATGATATATTAACAAACATTTGAGGAGTTAAAAATTTGAATTTAGGTATAATATGAAAACAACTCTAGGGCTAGAATCACTGCTGGCTATTTCAAAGGAGAAGGTTCACATTTATCACTGGCTCATACAACAAAAGATCTGCTTTGAACTTTTCTGCGGAATTACGACCTAAATCTGTTTAATACAGACAGATGTTGGCAGTGCAGTGTAAAGGTACTAATTAGAATATGGACAGTGCAGAACAATTTGTAGTGACTTTATGATAAATCTGTCCCCAGGTTTTTTCATTTATGGGAGGGGTGCCTGTGTTGGTTATGGCTCCCCTGCTAAACCTGTGCCCATGAATAGATGTTGAAAACAAAGGCACATGATTGGGGGGGGGGGGGGGGGGGAGGGGAAGGGGTGCATAACATTTTTTTACGTTCGGTATAAGGTGAATAATGGATGATTTTCTCATCATGGTTCTGAGTGACATTTTAGATAACTTGAGCTTTGCACTCATTGTCTATTTGATGTCCTCTGGTGGAAAACATCATTTATTCATTGTTACCCATCTATAATTCTATGAGCTATGGAAGCCTTTAGCGTGAAAAAACAGATTCCTAACCCGTTTATTCACTGCAATGACACAGCATCAGGGGGAAATAAAAGCTGTTCCCACTGTAGTTACGTCATAAGGGAATTCCAGGCTGCACTTACAGGGCTTTCAGAGAGATTGTCCGCACAGCATTCGAGAGCAGAGACCACAGCTTCCTTTGGGGGGGGGGGGGGGGGAATGTAGGGGTGGATAGCAGGAGACCAATTTGTTTGTCTTTTAGGGGGAGAGGCCATGTTATGTATGGCTCCCCCATTGCTCCTCTGCCCTTTTGTTGCAATAGAAATCAAGGTAGACCACCCTGGGGAAGCAATACATAGTATAACATTATAGATGGGTAAGAAAGTGAGTAATGGATGCTTTTCGCCTATAGGTTCTAAGTGGCACCAAATAGATTAGTCATGCTCGAGGTGCCTATGATGTCACTCGCAACTCTTTGATGAAAAACATCCCTGTGATTTACTGTTACCCATTTATAATTCTATTAATTATACCGAACCCAGATCCATCTACTGTTGTGAACTGGCTTTGCAAAATGCTGTTGCCACTGCAACTATGTCACAGCAGGAGAAGCAAAGCTTATTTTTAACTGCTGTGATGCAATGATGTCTGCAACTGGAGCCTGCCTCCTTCAGTCCCTGTTTATTTATTTCTTTAAACCACCACAGTGTTCACAATAGTGGAAGGGGTTGAAACCCACACGCAACATAAAGATGTAAATGGCTCTCTGTGCATAATGGGGATGTTTGCACCTGGTTGCTCTGAGTGACAGAATAGACAACTTGAGCTTCGTTCTTGTACATTTCATGTCAATTAGAACCTCTCAGTGAAAAACATCCCTGTTATTCACAGTTACCCATCTATGATCCCATAAGGTGATGCCAACCTCAATGCTACTGAACCTAATTTGTCAAATCCAAACTCAGCCAAACATAAATCTAATTAAAAGGCAAATACTGCATTGTCGATTGACTGCAGTGTCTCCAGTTCATGGTGCTCATACAATGGTAACATGATGCGCTCTCTGGTTTCCTTGATCTCTCACAAACCACTCTGCGCAACAAGTCCACTTACATTTCCCTTCGTCATTCCTGCACAGCACTTTGCTCTCATCTGTATCTTGGATGATCTCTACAGCTTCCCCCGGCTTCACAGGCAAGTCTTTGGCCCCCCATTTCTTGGTACTCATGGAGGAGCTCACATGAGCAGAATTGATGACGTAGATTTCCCCATCATACTGTGGAGTCAAAAAGGACAAAGGGTTAAATAAAACTGATAAACAGCACTGCTCACTGCATGACGTGTCTTCCTAAACATACAGGAATGCAAACACTTATTTTATTCCTGCCCGCGAGTGCCCTGATATATGTATAGCTAGAACAAAACAAGATACAATTGATTACTGAATGCAAATAAAGCTATGTAAATATTTTCCAGTACACGCTATCACACTTCACACAATTGTTTACATTTACTTCAGGTTGGTAGCACCATTCCTTTGGTCTACTAAGTACAGCCACTTAATAATACCAATGAAACAACAGATATCGACGATGGTTGCATTTGTATTTTGATGCCCGGCAAAAATCCACCCACATTCCTTTACACCTGCAGCTGACATTATCACCAAAGCCTCACACAAAGTCTAAGAATTCTTTTTAACAACGATGTAGATTAAAGATTCTTTGAAATGTCTGATGAGCAAACATAGAGAAAATGAACGTTGCTGTAGTTTTGTAGTTTACTTAATTTTAGTAATTAGATGTAGACTTCAACTTAAAAAGATGACAAAATGTAGACTTCAACTTTTAAATAGCTGATCTAATGGTGTTTGGGAAAAGAGCTATGCCTAGAATTTAAACAATTAATGTGTAATATACGTTTGCATTAATGAGGCTTATTCACAAAGACATTCTGGAGTATATAAAGTATTACACCTGTAGTACCAGGGCTTTAAGTGGGCCGGGTCTAGCCGGTGCTCAGCACCGGCAGTTCTATAAAGTAGGTGCCGAACCGGGTCTCTATCGGGCTATCCATTTTTGCCCTCAGGTGACAAAAAAATCTTAATTCTACAGCAGTAGCACCCTTTACTGCTTTTAGGTAACTTCAAAGAGACTCACTATAGTACTTTCACAGTCTCATCATTTCAGAACTGAAGCATTTTCAAAATTCTATACAACAAAGCCATAGCTGTTGGCTGATTTATCTTACACAAACAACAATCATTGGCAAAGCCAATAGCCCTCGCTTGTTGTAGGTGTAAAGTTACTTGGTGCATCAGTATTAAATATCTGTATGCAATGACAGAAGCAGCAAAATACCAGTCGTGCGTCACACCATGATAAGCACAGATTTTTAGCCTTATTTATATTTAACCCCTTCCCCGCTCATGACGGAACCACTCCGTCATGAGCCACGGTTGCCGTGTGCTCATGACGGAACGGTTCCGTCATGACACGACCGTTGGCGGCCGCTCCGCCCACGCGGTGCTGTTTCCCCGCCTGTGCGGGGGGACAACGCAACTGGGCGGAGTCATGACGGAACCGTTCCGTCATGAGCACAGCTCAACTGTGGCTCATGACGGAGCGGCTCTGTCATGAGCACAGCGCCACCGCGCTGCCCCCCCCGCACCCCCCAGCGCCGCGGCGGAATTCCCGCCGCGGCGAAGGGGTTAAGGCACGCCCTTATTTACATCGCCCTTTGAGAGACCCCCTGGTTTTTTAATACCACTTAAAGCCCTGTGCAGTACTATTTTACATGCTCTTGTGTGCCTTTGTGAATTGGGACCAAACCATCTAAAACTGAATCCTCTGAAACCTGGAGGGCTCTGGAGGTTCTAGGACCCTCGGTTTCCCTATCATTGCACCACTTGGATTCTGTGTAAAAATAGCGATTGAACATAATTTTGCAAGAACACCTGGTACAAAAGATTCCATAAAAAATGTTTTTTAGAGTATTCTATCAATGTCCTTTCAACTAACGTTTTAAAAGTGGGGTAAAAGCATTGGCATTATACTCCTACAGTAAACAAGACACTCACTGGAAGAGTAGATTTGCAATGTCGTGTGGGAAGGACCTTGTAACTCCTGCCTCCCCACCCTGAATGACATTGTCTCCTTTCATCCCCTAAAAACTCTTTACACCATCAGTTTCACCAGTTTGCTGGAGAAACACAAAACGGTTCTACTTGTGCTAATGTGGTGGCCTCTTCACAGACTCTGTCTCCATCTCTGGGCTTTTAACCTATTCATTACTATCAGGTGTGTTAGTCTAATTAGTTCAATGAAAACAAATCATGATTAACCACCAGAATGCATCAGGTTGTCACACGAAAGGCTAGGACTGGAGACCGTGTCCATAACGAATGGGATGAGGTGGCCGCTGCCGCTCTGCATACTCGTTGTTATGGGACCCGCCATCCTTACGCTTGCCTCCCAGCATGTTCTGAGGGCCCCTGAGACTCCCTTATGTCACAGATATTAATAGCCATTAGGCTGAATAGGGACCCTTGTAGAATGGGGCGAGGTCCCCTGCAGTGACGTAACGAAACTTGAGGGGGCCCCCCTGCAGGATACGTGGAGTGGCCCCCTCCGGACTCAATCTGGAGCTCTCCAGCCGAAGAGCGGTGCTGAGGGCGCCCCCTGGAGGTGGGTCCCTGCACTGCAGTGGCTTCAGGGGCCTTTGTTACGGCCCCGGATCCGTAGCCGAGAGGATGTCGGGGAGTTGATTCTGTATCCTCAAATAGCTCATCCGCATCCTTTTAAGAAATTAGACTCAATTCATAATAACAGGTGTGAAGCATTGAACAGAAAATATGTATGACCAAGTTTGGAAATGTGAACTAACTTATTTTGACTTTTCTCCTTTCTCTTTTTATTTTAACCAGTTTGCTTTCCCTGCTACCCTTACGTCCCCTTCCTTACATCCGATGTGATAACTGCTCTAATCGGTGCACCACCCTGTAGTATCCGGCTGGATATGTTCTAGTGTTTGCCCTGCTGTACCATACACTAAACACCCACCCACCACAGGCGTCACCAGTCAGGTGACCCTGATAATAAAAGGGGCCAAGTGCACGGGCTCTGGGCCAGTTATCTACCCCAACTATATGTGTCTGTGTAATCCTTTACACTAGCATGTGGGCCTAGCGCCCGCCAACTCTACATTGGCGATGAGGGGGCTGTGCCCATGTGTGCAGCAGCCCAGCAGCTGTGGAAAAGGGAGAGAGAGCTGCCCGTGTCGAGGGCACCCCCAGAAGCCGGCGCGAAACGCGTCCAATAGCCCGCGGGGCATGTGCAAAGCATGGAAGACAGAAGGTGATCGGGAGCCCACCCCGCACCAATGTGAAGTCCCGCAGGGGAGTGTGAAGTGCCCCGGGGAGCAGAGCGAGCCGATCGGAGCCCACCCGCATCAGCCGCGATGACCCGCCAGGCAGGCGGCGAGCCCGGTGAGGAAAGAGGCTGTGGCGACTGCCTCGGGTGTGGGCGAAAGTGAGAGCAGCGAAGCCGTGGCGTGACCGGTGCCATCGACCTGCCGCGGCCCTGTCCCGGAATTGGAGCGGGAGCCCAACCCGCGTATGGACAACGTGAAAGCCCACCGGGCATGAGGTGAGCCCGCATGGGTGTAAGTGCTCAAGAATCTGGAGGGTCACCAGCGGTGACTCCAGCCCCAGTGCGCACCCTGGAGAAGTAGAAAGAGACTCTGACACCAGCCCCCCCCCCCACCCCCCCAAGCAGCGTGTGAAGTAAGTGAGGCTGCGGGGGCGGGGTGGAGGATGAGGAGATAGTGCCGGGTCAGCAGCGTGCGTGCGAGAGAGTAGCCGGGAAAAATGGTGCCCCGCCCGAGAAGAGACTGAGCAGGCCAGCCGGCAGGCGCATGAGAGCAGGGCCCGCAGCGTGTGCTGAGCTGCCGAGGCCTGGTGGACCGATGCCAAGAGAAGGTCGGCCCAGGCGGCCCTCAATGACATGGGCTGTCAGTCATAAGTGAATAAAGCGGAGCCCACCTGCAGCGACACAGTCCCCCACACAGCCTAAAAGGCGAGAAAGGACTGCGGCCGAGAAGCGCCCGGGGGTGTGTGCACACGTAGGAGACCCAGGCGGTCTGTGGAAAAAAATCAAGCAGAGGAAAAGGACAGCAAGGTGAGGCCCCCAGCGTGAGTGAAGCTGCTCTGGTCGACCAGCCCTGCAGGCAGTGAAAATAGTAGCAGCGGTGAAGCGACCCAGCCGTGTGTGTGCACAAGCGAGAGACTAAGGCAACCTGTCAGCATCAGAGGGAAAGCCAAATAAAAGCACTCACCACTAGTTGATTGCCCTCCTTTCCCCTGCTCCAACGATGCTCGTGCACAGGGCAAAGGAAGAACCATGGAACCGAAGGAGATTCCAGAGAGAGAGGAGAGAATGGAGAGAATGGACTGCAAACTGCCATAAATAACCCTACACTGCCATCTGGTGGCCAAAGTGCATCATTGCGCCCACTACATGGAAGACTGTAGCTGCAAGGTTACATGCCACACAAATGATATGAGATAGTAGGCTGGGAGGCAACCGTATGCCTGGCAGAAAATAATGAAGCACAGAGGGAGCTGCTACAGCCCAAACATGCTGGGAAGGTAAAGAGCAGGGACAGCTATTGCAACACACAACCAATAGTGAGGTCAGCACACATGCTCTGAATACTGAGACAAACATATCCGAAAGATGTGCGATACGAAGATGGGCAGGAGATAGCGCACGAGGAGCAAGTTCACGGCGTCAAGAGAACCCTGAAGAGCGTCTAAGGTGAAAGGCAGCGCAGGAACAGGAGCTGCAGAACACACCGACAGAGAGAAGAGTATCGGCTAGATGGGAGCCCTGAACATAGTGCAGACAGAAAATGCAGCATACCTGGTGGCCACAGGTTGTCGCGGCAGCAGCAGAAAAAGGCAGGAGCACCACCAGAAAGACAAGGGTGATTCAGGAACCCAGCACCAAGCAAGTGCGCAGCAGCGCAGGAACAGTAGATACTGCTTCAGGGAATGAAAGAAGGAAGAGAATGCGCAGCAAGTGTGCCCAATGAAGCAAACGAAGGGCGCAGTCAGAAGTGCGCCAAAGCAAGGCGACAAGGAGAAGAAGTAGTTGCGCAGACCACCAGAAGCACGAGTACCCGCAAGGAGGAAGAAGCTGACCAGCCAGTTGGTCGCAAGGAAGAAGAAGCGGACCTACCAGATGGTCGCAAGGAGGAAGAAGCCGACCTACCAGATGGTCGCAAGGAGGAAGAAGCCGACCTGCCAGTTGGTCGCAAGGAGGAAGAAGCCGGCCTGTCAGATGGTCCCAAGGAGGAAGAAGCCAACCTGTCAGATGGTCGCAAGGAGGAACAAGCCGACCCGCCAGATGGTCGCAAGGATGACGCCGACCTACAAGAGGTCAGAGAGGGAAGAGATCTGACAAGAGGTCTGACAAGAAGAAGGAAGAGATCTGACAAGAGGTCTGTGAAGTGAACGACCGAGGAGATGTCCATGAAGAGGACCCCAGGAGAGGTCCGCGAAGAGGACCAGGAAGAGACGGAAGAGAAGTCCAACGACATCAACTTGAAGTCAGAAGTAATCGAATGAAAGAAGGGCGCGACGACAGGTTCAGTCACAGAGCGAAGTGACGACAGTGTCCTAGTGCTTGGACAAGACCAGGGGGAATCGTGTGGAGTGCACGCTACACGGAGAAGCCTGGTTAGGGTGAACAGGCATGAGAGAAGACCAGACTGCGTCGCGAAGGAAGGAAAGAGACGACAGATCTTGAGTGGCAAGACGCCATGACGAAGGAAGAGAACAGAGGAGAAGAGCAAAGAGGTGTGCGGGACAAGTCAACTCACACACCAGAAAGGAAAACACCTGAAGAAGAAAGTGCGAAGGTGCAAGAACATCGGAACACGGGGCATGGAAAACATCAGCACCACTTTGAGTACACATCTACGTGCAAACCCAAAGGTCACCCGGTGACGACAGAGGTTAGGAAGCTGGTCCATTGGTAACAACCACCTCTGGGATGGAACAGACACAGGACCTTGGATATCCAAGGGGCAGAGGCATCAGGGACACTAGTGGCAGAGGGTCCCGACACGAGAGATGGACTGTCAAAGCTCGCTCTGGAAATCCTGGGAAGACAAAGGTAGCATGCAAAGGAACAAGTGCCAACAACACCCTTTCAGGTGGAGCTTGAAACACACAGCGGTGACCCGTAGCGACCCCTCCAACGTGGTTGGAGCGACAAGGCGGAAGTCCACCGGTCCAGTGGAAGCCTGACAGCAAAGGGCCTCCGGGTCGTCCGGTGAGAGGGGACACCCACGAGAGAGGGGCGTCCATGAGAGGGATGTCCTACAACTGCATATCATGTTAGGAGATAGTGAATCACCAGATGGAGAAAATACGCCAACCAGGACTGCGTGGTGGAAAATAACACTGACACGATCCACCAGCACTACACCTGCACCTTCATTGTATGTATAACAGGAAGAGAAAGACTGTAGAGCACACTTCCACGCTGTGAGTCCAAGAAAAGACTACATCCACAGGGCACCCGGACATCGTGCCAAGGAGAGCTAGTGGTCCCAGCTGCAAGGATACCCGCGTCGGCGGTTGACCAGCTGCGAAAGAGACTACGTGGAAGTTGTTATTATTTGTGTTATGGTTTTATTTGCAAATTGTATTCTCCCCCACAGGTTCAGACTTCATTGTTTTGACCTTCATTATAGTTTGGGAGGGATGTCGTATCCGGCTGGATACGTTCTAGTGTTTGCCCTGCTGTACCGTACACTAAACACCCACCCACCACAGGCGTCACCAGTCAGGTGACCCTGATAATAAAAGGGGCCAAGCGCCCGCAGCTTCGGAAAGACCTGCAGAGACTACAGAGCAGGGCCTTACGGATTGCAGCAGGTGCTCCACTCTTCACAAGAACAGCAGATCTCCACAGAGACCTAGGCGTTGAGATGTTGGACGACCATCTCCGCAAACTCAACATGACATTCTACAAAGGACTGGATCAAAAAGATAACCCACAGATCAGGAAACTTGCAGACATTTCTACGAACCCATTTGACCGCTACCCGAGGCCCATCGAAGCGCTAAACTTGTGAAACTGAAACAACAACACAGCATTCAAAAAACCCATCACTGCCTGAGGGCAAATCGCCCCTGCAGGTACCCAAAACTCATCACTGTCAGAAGGCAACCGCCGCGGCAGCCATCAAAAGCTCATCACCGCCAGAAGACATTTGGCAGACTAATACAAGACTCTGCGATAAAACTTGCTGACACTTCCGCAAACCATATTGACCGCAACCTGCGGCCTTTCACAGCGCTGACCTTGTGATCCAACCTCAACTGTGACAAAGCGTCACATCAATAAGACAACCGAAACAGCGACTAAAAAACTCAAAAATGAATGTGGAGTAATGAGGCTATCGCCTCGGTATCCAAAAACTCACCGCTGTCAGATGGAATCTGACAGGCGAAAACAAGACACACTGACTGCTCTGGGCCAGTTATCTACCCCAACTATATGTGTCTGTGTAATCCTTCACACTAGCATGTGGGCCTAGCGCCCGCCAACTCTACACGCTCCAGGCTCTTAGCAGAACTTGCTCATGGCTAGAACACGTGCTGGCTGCTGGCATCTTTAAGACGGTCACGAACGACCACCGAGTCCACAAGAGGTAAGCCTTTACCACATTTACACAGTGCAGGCTCCTACCAGAGGTCCAACGGTGGACTTAAATTGAGCTCATGAGCGAACAGAATTACACAGTTCCATATCGCATGTGTTTTTTCCAGTTTCAGGTGTAAATGATGTGGGTGTAAGCAGGGCAGGCCTTTAACAGGGGCGAGCTGGCCCAGGGCGCAAATATTCTGAGTGGCGCGGAGAGGTGAGTTAAGGTCACGCCAACAACAGCCCAGCCTTGCCCGGAGTGTGCATTTCAGTCTGATCTGCAAAGTTTAAAGGGAGTGGTTTTAGCCCTACATTATCAGTTGGCGGCCGACGTTTTTAACACCCCTTTAGCCCCCCTCCTTGCCCTCTCTTCACCCTCTGTCTGACCCCTGCTGGCACACATCAACAGCGCTTAGCTATCGGAGATTTATGTGCGGCCGGGGGAGGGTCCGGGGACGCCTGTGTTCAGGGGCCACTCCCTGCTTATCCAGGTACTTGCAGTCACAAAAGGGCCCCCCTGCTGCCTCATTTAATTCACTGCCATCAGCAAGGGCGCCACATTTCTCTCCATAGACGCCCAGGACGCTATCCTACCAAAGGCGGCTCTGGGTGTATCCAGGCGTAAATCAGAGGCGTAAATCAGACGCACTGTTGGGAACTTTCTGTGTGAATAGAATCCATCGGGAATACTGTGCACAGCGCACGCGCATGTTCTATTCGAAGTGTATTCCGATACTGCCACCTAGTGACAAGTGTTTATGACAATCCAGCAACATTTTTACAACTGGTATGTTTTTTAAGTAGCAAAATCGTAGCGTAAAATTGCTTGCATAATTCTCACAGCCTAGTCTGAAGTATTAGACCAGATTAGCCTCTTTCTGTTCACGCCACACCCACTAACTCCCTATACGGAGGATGTAAAGTGCTCAAAGATAGAGAATAAATACACTCACTTTGTTTAGATTTCTCTTATTTTCATATAACGAAGTAAAGAAAGGTATTTTGTATAACTCCATGTTTGCAGATAACATACAACACCCGGCATGTGCCCTCTTTCTTTTCAAACTGTTTCTCACCGTTGCGCACTAACCGATCTTTTATGAATGGCTCTTCTACAGCTGGAACATGATGACGTTTTTGTGGCTGGCTTGTCACCAGAGATCCGGCCAACACAATAACAAATACACCGAGCAACAACCATGGTTCGATTAGGGGCTCTGGGTTAAACCCCATTTAGCTATTGGTCCGTACAGGTAAATCCAGTTCAACCATTGGCTTCTTTGCTGCGTCCTTCACATTTCGAGTGAGTACGCAGGCTTTCCGGGGTGCTTACACGTTTTCAGTTTATCATTTGCAGTAATAACAAGGGCAGAAAGTAGTCCACATCTAGAATTTTAGCCGACTAGCCCAACAGACTTCTAATGTGTTGTGCACACCCAATCCTGGCTGTGCATCCCTTGGAGTTGGCTCTCCTCGAGGGACACGCACTGTGATCCTGCGCAGACGAACACCGTGGCCCCTATTCACTGGTAGGAAAAGTAGTGGCAGCGTACTCCACCTTGAACTACATTTCCATTTTTAGAAAAATTCCCATAAATATGCCTAGAAAACTGGGTCTAGCCCAGGTCTGTAGGCGTTCGTGTGGGAAGGGGGCTTTCTGCAGAGGAGTCAACATGGAGGGAATAGATCCCCTGTGCCAATGCACACTTTTTTCGTCCATAGGGGATTTTTGTTCCTGAAGAAAAACTCATTGCCATACACCCTGACCAAACATAGGGCCGATCCATTTCATTCCAACCCTGGAAGAGGAGTTGTGGCAGCCCTGTGCTAGAATAAGTTTGCAACCCTTCGACCAGGGCAAAATGAATGGATCAGAGTCTGAGAATGCCAAAAAAGCCACACATCTATATCGCTGTGGGTGTTTGGGAAAGTCACGCCTTGGAACACCTACCTCGCAGCCCTTGAGTGGGATTCATGTCTGTGGAGACTCTGCCTCTGTAAATGGGTTAAATCTTGCCAGGAAATTACTTTTTTTAGGTCTCGCCTGAGACAGCGCTTTAGCGCTGCTCTGGCGAGACTTATAGTAAGCGAGTTTTGGAAGTGCAAACAGTGCTTTCAGGCCTCCAAATACAGTGCATGTCCGTCGGCCGGGCGCGCGCACCATTTGGACGCCTCAAAGCACTCGTTTGCTTTCACTTTCGCGGGCCGCACGGCCGCTTTGACACAGTGCATGTGCGCCGTGCGCTCGCACCATTTGGCAGCCTGCGTGTACATTTCGCGGGCGCTTTGATGTTCTCATCAAAGCGCCCGCGAAATGTACATGCCATTTGCCACCCCCTCCCTCATCCCACTTCCTGCCCGTATTTAATTTCACGTGTTTCCGACACTGACCTATGTATCTACTCCGCGCTTACAAAGCCAATGTGTGTGCTGAGCCCAACGAGTTTATCTTTCGTTCATATCAGCGCGATGGCGTTCGCGATTGGCAAACGTTGCATGAAAAACTAAATTGTAGTGCGTTTGTATGCAAAGTTAGGGCTGAGGTCCAGGCTTCTAAACTCGTCTAACTGGGTGATAACAGAATGAAAACTTTTACTTAATTGTCACTCAGCATAGGCACAAATCGCAACGTAAAAACTAAATATACCTACTTACACAGATCATCTGTAAACTCAGTCTATTACAGGTAAACCCAGCTCATCATTCAACGGATATCATTCGTTCAATAACTTTACCACTTCTGGGTCGATTAACAACCAATCCCATGTCTGATCATATTCTGCTAGACCTTCTTGGAGTGGGCGGTACTGACGATATGAGAACTAGCCTAGGATTTGAGCATTTCAGTCACCTTAGCCAATCGCAATACGCCGCACAGGATTTGAAACTGCTGATTGGCCGCGATCTTAGCATGCGCTCATGTCCGCAGCAGTTCTTACTCCTAGTCTGGCAGTCGGCGAGTGGCTCCGCGCGTTATTTGTAGCGCCAGCTAGCCGAGCTGCTTGGTTCAGGTACACGTGAGGTTAGTTAGTTGCGCGCCAGTTGTTGGCAGCCAGGGTCTTTCACGGCAGGGTATCCAGATTTGGATGCTACCTCCTGGATCAGAATGGTGCAGCATGAAGCGAAGCGGGCCAAGAAAGATCGGAGCGCGCTATAGTTACATCCATTTTCGGGGCTCCTTTGGGGTCGGGTCTTGACGCTTTCTACGTTCCTGGGGCTCACGCCGTCACGTGAATGTCACACAGGCTGCAGCTTTGGCGCTTATTGACATTGTATAAATAATGCTTATGTGCTGGTGCCGGGGCTTCGTTTCTCACGCTTTGCTCTGTTGCTTCCTCACCTGGGCGTACATGGATCACATTCTGCATAACGCCCTAGGGGAAACCTTGACTGACTGAACAGCTCCCTTTCGGCTTGACTTTACGGCCAGAACTGCCGTCTTTGGAACAGGGGAACCAGTGCGAGCCCCGATCTCTGTCCAATACCTAAAAAACATCAACATGACATTGTGTCGTGGCACTGGTGCTCATGTAGAGCGCTCCAGGACCCCAGGTGCAAGTTCACGCCATATAAAACTGCTCAAATAAGCACATGCAATTTAAACACTGGTCTACATGGTTGCTGTACCGGGGATGCTTCGATTCTGCTCACAGGAAACAAACCTTACTAAACTCTTCCCTCTGAATCTTCCCCTCCAAAAAACCCTTTTTACTCGCATCCAAAAGCCTCCATCTACTGCTATGACCTTAAAGAAAAAAACAAGCATTTGCAATGCAATAAGTCTCGCATTTACGCGACTTTGAGCTATTGACATTGCAAATAATAATACTTTTTATTTTTGTTTTTCTTTTAAAAGCATAAATAAAAGGCATTGTTATTTACAATGCCAATAGCTGAAACTCTCGTAACTGCGAGACCTATTGCATTGCAAATGCTTGTTGATATTTAGGAGTGTTTGGAAACCGCTGGTCTTCAGTTATAGGCAAAGTAGAAATAACCAGCAATTTAACAACAAATGATGCTTTAAGCTAATGGCATCCACCCCCACTTATGCTGCTAAAATGGGGGGCTCCTGACGCTTCTGATGGGGAATGCTGAAGATAAAACAAAAACAGCTCATAAAGTCTGCTCTTCAGCCATGCACCCGAAAATAGCAACAAGCATTGGCATAGCCAATAGGTCTCGCTTTTGGGTCTTTATAAGTGTTTAGTTATGCAGCACAATATCCTTACTGCAACAACATTAACTGTTGCAAGGCTAAACACTTATAAGGTCCCAAAGGCGAGACCTATTGGCTATGCCAATGCTTTTTTAAATAAACCTCCATGTTCATTGTTCCTGCGGGAACAGGCGCCATACTTTAAGTTGAAGAAACAATATAAAATGTACTATTTCTTTAATATATTCTGCGAGTTTTGTTTCCCTGCAGGGTCAGACATCACGTTTTTTACTCATTCACTCTCATGCTATTCATTTTTCTGCAGAACCAAACGACGTGCTCCTGCAAGAGCAGGCACCACCCGGTGCTCTTAAAAGAACAAATGCCGCCATGTTGTCTAGCAGCACTTGACACCATACTGTTCTCCTGCAGGAGGGGACACCAGCTCCGGTGCTCCTGCAATAACACACATTGTGCATGCTGTTTCCTGCTACGGGAATAGACATCATGCTGCACCTAGGGTCAGGCAGATTCCTCGGTGCTCCTGCCATGCCATACTGTGCGCACGCTCTTTGCTTGTACAGGACCAGACACCAGGCTTGGCTCCTTTAATGAAATACTGCATGCTATGTGTTATGCTTTGTGCAGCTCCTTCGTCCCATTTACCATGTAAACAAACACTGGCCCTTCATAGGCCCCACTACCCAGTTCATGTTCATGGTGTGGAGGGCTGTGAAAATGAAAACCCACTGTGTGACACCAACCTCGACTAAGCTATCTTTTTTTTAAATACTTCTTTTTATTAAGGTATTTTCAACAGTTATACAACATGCTAGTAGCAAAACACACAATGCATATCGTGGCAGTGGTCATAGACAGTACAAAAGAGAAACGCCAGGGGCTCCATCACTCCAGGCGAGGAGGGATGCTACGTCAACGGCCGGGGGGATCTCAGAAGATGTTGGGAGGAGGGGGACAGGGAGGACGAGGCTCAGGAGGGGAAAAGGGGAAATGCGAGGAAGATCAAAGGACATATTTACAAGGGCTTTAACTCCGCTTTTTTGGCTTACAAAGCCAAAAAAGCGGAGATAAAACCAGCGCCCTATTTACAAGAGGGTGCTAACATGCATAATCGCATGTTAGCACCCTTTTTCCCAACGCCTCACTTTGCATCTCCAATGAGATGCAAAGTGGGCGTTACTGGGCGTACCCAAGATGGACTACCTTGCAAATACCACTGATGTTTACATCACAATATTTACAAGGCAGCCCACATGATTTTAGCACACATTAGATTTTGGCGAAAACTGACGTTTTCGCAAAAACCTAACGTCTTCTAAAATCCTGACTTAGCCATCCCTAACATAGGGGGTGGATTATGCTGATACGACCCTGTGGGTCGTATCAGCAAGGTTATCGCCCTTTTGCCGGGAACATCGCTGGAAAACCAGCGATGTTCCCTGCAAAAGGGCGATAACCTCGCTATCTCTGGAATTTTTATCGCCCTGGAGTAACGCGTTGTTAACAACACGCTACCAGGGCGATAAATACCAGAGATAGCCTGCAATAATATAATTATCGCTGAGCACGGACAGCGATAATTATCGCTGGCCGTTGTTAATATGCCCCCAAGATTTTTGTCTGTGAGGTCTGGATGAGGGAGGGGGGAAGCCTCTATGAGGAGGGGGGCAGCATGAGCAAGCAACAGTTGTCACTGGAACAGGGTGTCGGAATCTGAGGAGAACCCCAACTGCGGGTCAGTCAATTTAGAGGGCATGGCCTCCCAGCCAGGGGCCAGCGGGTGCTTTCGAAGGCCCTGCACATCTTCCCAATAAAACGCCATGCCTCGGCTTTCGCCCATCAAGAGAACAGCGCTAACCACTGAGCATAGGTCGGAAGGAGAGGGGACTTCCAGAGGGATGTGATCGTCTTCTTAGCCAATATGAGAGCCAGGTCAAGGAAATGGGTAGCTGCCCTGCAATTGTATGGTCTAGGATAAATGCCCAAGGCACCCACCTTCCAGGTGGAAAGATTCCGGATACCTGTGAGGTGTTTCAGCTGTGTAAGGACAGATGGCCAATAAGTATGCAAATGTATGCAGTCCTATAAGATATGCTTCAGGCTGGCCGCCTGGGCGCCGCCTAGGGCAGGAGTCGGAGGTGCTGGGAAAGATCCGTGCAATCTGTTTAGGGGAGAAGTACGCATGGTGAAGGATGTGAAACTGAATACGTTTGAAGCGGGCATTGCGAGACACACTCTGTTGGCATGCCAGCGCCCTCTCCCACTCCCCATCCCAAAATGGTCTCTCAAACTCTTCCTCTCTCCCCCGTAATGGCTAGAGTGTGATCTACGGGTGCATAAGGATGGCCTTAGTAACTAAGCTAGGTGATTAACCTACGGCCTGTACCCATTGTGTGGAGTGTTTGCAGTAGTTGGTGTGTGCCCGGTTCCCGAACCTGCACTCCCCACGCGACTTCAAACACCCCCCTCAGGGAAGCATAAAGGAGAAATTAGCCCTCCGCAAGAACATATTGTTCCACCAGCACCTAATGCCAGCAGGTGCCCATCAGCATGAAGATCGCCCACACCAGAGATCCAGCTTTCTCCCACCTCCGGATGGAGCCACTGGTGATGCAGCCCCTTGGAGCAGGTAATCCAAGCAAAGGAATTGCCGGGGTATATGGGGGAACATGTCTTGCATGGTGAAGCGTGTGTTTCAGGCAGGCGAGAGCTACCATCGGGAGAAGCTACAAGGTAGGGGGTTCTCACTAGGGAATGGAGGAGGTGAAGAAGGGGCCCTCATGCGGGGGGGGGAGACAAATTGTCCCATTGCCCTCTAAATAGCAGCTTGCCAACCAACATAGCAAGCCACCGCAACTGCCAACTGAGCTGCCAGGTAAAAGTGTTCAAAGTTGGCCGCCCGCTCCAGTGGGAGCTGGAGCTTTGCAAGGGCCACCAGTCTGCATGATCCGTGCCAGAAGAAATCCACCAGAAAAGCTTGAAGGTCCCGAAATAGGGAACAAGGAAGGGAAAGGGGGAAGATTTACAAAGTAATGAAGGAGGAGGGGGAGGATGATAATCATAGAGATCGCCACCCAGCAGCCACCGACAAGGGGAGTGACACCCAGAAGGGTGCCATGCCTGACCGTGAAGGGTCCCGATATTAACCCTCTAAAGCAGGTCCTACCTGTGGTGGAGGTCTATAGAAGCCAAATCAGCCTGGTGATGTAAGGACCAAGGACAAACTTACTCAGGACTGTAAAAAGGTAATCCCAACCGAGGGATTTGAAGGCCTTTTGGATATCCAGCACTAATGCCACTGCTCCAGGCCAGTTGCCCTGCACCGCCTCAATGATCCTGAATAGCCGGCGGACACACAGGGAAGTGTTTCTCCCTGGGATGAATCCGTTTTAGTTGCTATGGATCAAGCGGGGCAAAATCGACTGACCTGTGGGCCAGTATGAGGCTCAATATCTTGAAGTCTACGTTTAGGATTGTGATAAGGTGGTAGGACAATAGGTCCAACGAGTCCTTGCCTGGTTTGAGCAACAAGGCTATAGAGGCCTCGCACATCGTGGCCGAAGGGTCCCAGCAGTCAGCACCCTCTCATTGAGTTGAAAGAGTAGCGGGGCAAACACACTCTGAAAAGACTATAAAATTCAGATGTCAGGCCGTTGGTTCCAGGCGACTTCCCAGATGCTAGAGCAGTGATTGCTGCTCGTATCTCCTGGATTACAAGGGGGCATCAAGGTCTACCCGCTCAATCGAGGTAAGCCTGCAGAGGTGCACGGGGTCCACAAACTCCCCCAGGACCAATGATTGGGTCTCCGGTGCTGGGCTGCAAAGAACAGAATAGAAGGCTGCAAAGGCCTCACAAATCTTCTGCTGAGAGTGGAGGATGCTACTGTCCGAAGCACGTAGCTCAAGCACTGACACTTGTTTGGTATCTGTGCTAGCCAGCCACGTCAAGAGCCTGCCCAATCTGTCACCCTTGGCAACAGCCCTGGCAGTGGAGACAGCAAAATCTAAACAACAAAGACATTCCAGCAGTCAAGCTTCCGTCGTCTAGGTAGGGGCCCAGGTTGGCAGGAAGAGGGGGTCCTCAGTAGAGCTTCGCTCAGCATCAATTTAATTGTGCTCAGCCGCCTCTGACTCACAAAGGATCGCAGGCCAGACCCGACCACCATGTGTATTTTATTGCCCTGGAGCACAACAATTTAGGCCTCCAAAGCCGGCGAAGAGGACGTGCCCTCATTGTGGTCTAAGAATTCCTGGATATTAGTGGTGAGTGTTTCCCGAAATGGGAGATCCTCAAGGACCCTTTGGACGAGCCGCCACATGGGATTTGGGAAGGAAATTCGGCCCAAGTGGAGTCCCGTCAACAGTGGGCTATGATCAGACAACTTCCTACAGAGGTAGTCCGGTGCCATGACAAAGAGGCAAAGGGAGCGAGAGCAAACTATGTTATCCAGTCACACATAAACCCTATGCGTAGACGAATAAAAGGAGTAGAGGTGGGCACCCAGATTGTGGTGCCTCCAAATGTCCAAGAGCCCCCATTGCCACAGCCAGGCCTGCTCTACTAAGCTATCTTTCATGTAAAAATCCCTCCCAACTCTGTTGCATATTATGATGTTAATACAATTGCAGCCAGTTGAATGACTCAAGTGTTTTTTGGTGTTGATCACAATTACCTACAATGTTTTACTGTAACCTCCAACCCCTCATGCCTTAACAGAGGTGACATTATCAGACAAATCTGATCTCCCAGAATACAGGGTAGCACTTAGGGCAATGGGTAGCAACCCTGGACTTCACACTGGTTGGGCTGTGTCGATTTCCTTTGAAAACAAAAATTCTCATGCTGCTGCTTGATAACTAAAGATGTACACTTTTCCCCAACTCTCACTCATAGTCTTTCAGGGAATCACAAAGTGGCTTCGAGCCCTCATGCTATCAAATCCTTTTAATGGTCTGCAGGTCTTGTCTAGTCTCAGGGTAACAATGTCAAGATCCGAAAATACACGAGCTCCTGTGTACCCCATTTCAATTCTTGATTTTTTAGCAGCCAGCTTGGAGACCAATTCACATTTCTGCAGGTCAGCCAGTTCAACCACCACCTACCCTATACATGCATCCTTGCCTAAGCCTCCTGCGTGACAAGATGGAGGTCTTAACAACCGAGAGGCTCATCTTTATGTTGTCAGCCAAAACAGCTTTCCTCAAAAATTGATCTGTTGTTCTACGGATTCGACCCATTGATCTGTATTCGCCACTCAACCTTTAATCTCCTCTATAGCTCCCTCAAGTGAGGCTTACCATGCATCTATTTACTCTGGGTTGTGCACTTCAGTTCTTTTCGAGACCTCCCCCTTCTTGAGTGCTGTCCACGAGCCTCCAGGTTTGCCTCTCATGAGGCCTGCCAGACTGGGCCATTATTAAGAAGTCCTTTTTAGGTCTGATGCCACAATGTTTGTTTTCTTTAGGGCCTATGACTCCTAACCACACATTGCCTTCAGCTCCAATCAGCATGAGCAAATCAGCACCCAGAGTGGGAGAGATTCTGGGCCTGCTTGAGTCTCTCTTTCTTACCTCTCTCAGTTTGGCCTCTCTCCTCTAACACCTCAGAGCCACACTATGCCAGCTCCCCAGGTCACCGCCCCCCCCATATCCAGTATTTCCACCGGGATCATTACATATCTCCTGAGAACTTTGTTTTGTTACACTGTCAGTGTTGTCTTGGTGGCTCCCACACTCCATGCTGTCCACTTCCACGGTCACCATCTTGACACTCACTGGACTGTGGGAGACTGCACCATCAGCTGCCTCGGTACTGTGTAACCACTGGTCGCTAAATAATGAGTCCGACTTCGGTCCCAGAGAGATGCGCATGCACTCTCGAGGCTAGAGAGGCATCGGGCACCTAAGAATGCAGCCATCTTGGAGGCCACCAGACTACACCCCAAACTGCAATGTTTTAGGAAACTATTTCCAAGGGAATCCTCGTGATGATTGCCTGATTGCAAGTTTTAATTATACGAAAAACCTCATATTTGGTGAGTCTTTAATAAACATCACGCCACAGCCTGCCCCTCCGGACTCAGTATGATTATTATCGAAATGGGATTGAAAACTCTGGCAAAAAGGACAGCGACCGCACGCGGGAGCCAATAGCCTTTAAGAAATTATGGAAAAGCAATCCAGGTGAAGCCCAAGCAACTCTGGTAGAGCCATAAATTCCAGAATAACTGTTGTTTCAGTTTGTCCAGTAAGTAGAATCGAATTTAGCACAAGTGTAACATTTAAACAGTGATATTGGTAAAATACAAAAACTTCCCTCCTTGGATCTAGGTTCACAGAAAATCGGTAAGGGTAGTTGTGGATCTAGTCTATTCTGAGTCGACTGCAGCTCCCACATTAGGGCAGAGTCACGGCGCGTAATCTGTGGTGTCCCAAAGCATCTTCATCTTCATGACCATATAATACTTACTCCAAACCTTACACAAACCTTTTTGGAGGGTTTTCAAACCTTTGATACTCCATCAGTTTTTAAATTATTGTGGATCTAAAAACAGGTTTCCTACATTTTTATTATCGATTTTAATAATAATAATGAGCATAATAATACCTTGTTTTATATTGCAATGTGCTGTAAAAAAACAGAATTTATAAACTTGTTCAATGTGTATGATGAAACGTAAGTGTCTAAAAGTATAGGAAACCACAATGTGGCATTAGACGCGGTAACGCGTGGACTGGAAGGGTTTATTAGTACTTAACCACAACCAATGTCTCTATAGCTTTAACAGGTTAGAGGGTGAATCCATATAAAATGGCTTATTTTTGAAAATGGTAAAATACACTTTAACCACCAGCCTTGAAGCATCTCATTGACTAGATCCCGTAAACTCCTGAGGCTTGAGCCGGGAGACAGTCGCTGCAGCGTTACCGAGTGTTGCGTGAGGGTTGGAGTGATACTAAGAGTGTTTTTAATCAGGTAGCTTTTAATCCTGTTTTTATTTTTATTCTTGTGACCTGTGTTTTTAAAGAAAGCATTCTTTTAAATATTGTCACGGTTCTTACCGGCACTCACCTCTTGTGCAGCCTAAGCACCTCGCTCCCCCAGTACTTTTTCTATCACTCGCCCGGCCGCCATCTTAGTAGTAACGCAGGGAGCAGTCTAGCGTCTGCTCCCCTCACGCTACAAAAGAGGGGCATGGTGCGAGCGCGCAGCGGCGTAAACTCCTGAGGCTTGAGCTGGGAGACAGTCGCTGCAGCGTTACCGAGTGTTGCGTGAGGGTTGGAGTGATACTAAGAGTGTTTTTAATCAGGTAGCTTTTAAACCTGTTTTTATTTTTATTCTTGTGACCTGTGTTTTTAAAGAAAGCATTCTTTTAAATATTGTCACGGTTCTTACCGGCACTCACCTCTTGTGCAGCCTAAGCTCCTCGCTCCCCCAGTACTTTTTTTATCACTCGCCCGGCCGCCATCTTAGTAGTAGCGCAGGGAGCAGTCTAGCGTCTGCTCCCCTCACGCTACAAAAGAGGGGCATGGTGCGAGCGCGCAGCGGCGTAAACTCCTGAGGCTTGAGCCGGGAGACAGTCGCTGCAGCGTTACCGAGAGTTGCATGAGGGTTGGAGTGATACTAAGAGTGTTTTTAATCAGGTAGCTTTTAAACCTGTTTTTATTTTTATTCTTGTGACCTGTGTTTTTAAAGAAAGCATTCTTTTAAATATTGTCACGGTTCTTACCGGCACTCACCTCTTGTGCAGCCTAAGCTCCTCGCTCCCCCAGTACTTTTTCTATCACTCGCCCAGCCGCCATCTTAGTAGTAGCGCAGGGAGCAGTCTAGCGTCTGCTCCCCTCACGCTACAAAAGAGGGGCATGGTGCGAGCGCGCAGCGGCGTAAACTCCGGAGGCTTGAGCCGGGAGACAGTCGCTGCAGCATTACCGAGTGTTGCGCAAGGGTTGGAGTGATACTAAGAGTGTTTTTAATCAGGTAGCTTTTATACCTGTTTTTATTTTTATTCTTGTGACCCGTGTTTTTAAAGAAAGCATTCTTTTAAATCTTGTCACGATTCTTACCGGCACTCACCTCTTGTGCAGTCTAAGCTTCTCGCTCCCCCAGTACTTTTTCTATCACTCGCCCGGCCGCCATCTTAGTAGTAGCGCAGGGAGCAGTCTGGCGTCTGCTCCCCTCACGCTACAAAAGAGGGGCATGGTGCGAGCGCGCAGCGGCGTAAACTCCTGAGGTTTGAGCCGGGAGACAGTCGCTGCAGCGTTACCGAGTGTTGCATGAGGGTTGGAGTGATACTAAGAGTGTTTTTAATCAGGTAGCTTTTAAACCTGTTTTTATTTTTATTCTTGTGACCTGTGTTTATAAAGAAAGCATTCTTTTAAATATTGTCACGGTTCTTACCGGCACTCACCTCTTGTGCAGCCTAAGCTCCTCGCTCCCCCAGTACTTTTTCTATCACTCGCCCGGCCGCCATCTTAGTAGTAGCGCAGGGAGCAGTCTAGCGTCTGCTCCCCTCACGCTACAAAAGAGGGGCATGGTGCGAGCGCGCAGCGGCGTAAACTCCTGAGGCTTGAGCTGGGAGACAGTCGCTGCAGCGTTACCGAGTGTTGCGTGAGGGTTGGAGTGATACTAAGAGTGTTTTTAGTCAGGTAGCTTTTAAACCTGTTTTTATTTTTATTCTTGTGACCTGTGTTTTTAAAGAAAGCATTCTTTTAAATATTGTCACGGTTCTTACCGGCACTCACCTCTTGTGCAGCCTAAGCTCCTCGCTCCCCCAGTACTTTTTCTATCACTCGCCCGGCCGCCATCTTAGTAGTAGCGCAGGGAGCAGTCTAGCGTCTGTTCCCCTCACGCTACAAAAGAGGGGCATGGTGCGAGCGCGCAGCGGACGCGCGCAGCGGGCGCGCCAAAGGCAAGCCCGTCTGCGCCCGTCCGCGGCCGACCGGGCCACGGGGCCAGGATCCCTGCTCCTTTTTCTTCCACTATACGGAGGTATAGCTCCCAGGTCCTCTTCTCACTTAGAGGGAAGGTCTCTCCTCTGTGTGTTCCCTTCTGCAATCCCATAGATCAAGGAGTGACCTGTTCCCACTGTGGCTTTCAACTCCCTGGTGTTCCTATGGGCCAAACTATTCCAGTCCGTATGTACCTACTGAATTGCAGATCTCTCCCCAAACATAGTACTGAGATCTCATTGCTCCTATAGGAAATCAAACCTGATGCCTTATTTCTGACGGAAACCTGGCTCCACTCTGAATCTGACCCTGATATTATTAATGCCCTTCCTAAGGGCTATTTGATTTTACGGGTAGATCGTCCCACTAGGAGAGGAGGTGGATTGGCTATCATCTATAAGGAAGGATACAATTGTCGGAGCTTGCCCAACTCTATACCTGATTGCGAAAGCCTTACTTTCGCTTTAGATTTTTCTGCCACTTACACCTTCTCTGGGACACTTATTTATCGTGCTCCGGGACCTATAGGGCAATTTCTCCATGGCCTTCCTCCCCTACTAGCCGACTCAGTGTGTAGCTCGGCCAACTACTCTCTGTTAGGAGATTTTAACATTCACTTTGACAACTCCAATGACCATAATGCCCTTGATCTGTCCGAAAACCTTGCCGCATTACAACTGCTACAGTTAGTCACGAAACCCACTCATTGTAAGGGTCATTTATTGGATCCTATCTTTAGCAATTGCTCTGACCTTCTGGTGGAAAACCCTGTACCACTTCCCTGGACAGATCACCTTCTGATCCCGTTTAAGCTGCTTATTGTGCACAGCCCCCCTCCTCCGCCTACTGCTATTCGGGCAGAGCGGAATTGGTCTAAACTTTCCAGAGTGGACTGGACCTTGGCCCTCGAATCATCAAGACCACCTCCTATATTGGACCCTTCCCTGGCCAACCTTAATTTCAACAACTGGATTCTGAACTCTCTAGATGTAATACTTCCTTTACAATGTAGTAAACCTAAACGTGCCACAAAAACTGCCCCTTGGTATTCCCAAGACTTGTGAGAAAGCAAGCGATACTGTAAAAAACTAGAGAGGAAATGGCGGCTAGATTTCTCACCCTCCAGGAAAAGGGCCTATAGAGCTGCCATAAAATCCTATAAGGAAAAAATCATAACAGCACAAGCTGCTTTCTACGAAACAAAAATTAATGCAGCTGCCTCTAAGCCTAAAGAGATCTACAATATCGCTAAAACTCTTCTCAAACTCCCAGAAAAAACTCCCAACTCTTCGGACGCCCAACGTCGTTATAACGATTTGGCAGAGTTCTTTCATAGAAAGATCCAAGCGATCTACTCCACCTTCCCAATTACCCAGCCTTTTCTAACATCGACTAAAGATGCCGGGTCAGAGGGACTGTCTCGGGCCACTCTGGAAAAGCTTCCTCTATTGAATCTGGCCACCCTACAGGCTTTGATGTCCCAGGTCAAGTCAGGCTCGCCTAATGACCCCGCGCCCCCGCGCTCTTTGATCTCGGTCAGCCCGCTCATTATGCCGATTATCATGGATCTGCTTAATGCCTCTCTTACCACCGGCATAGTCCCGCTACCTTGGAAACAGGCTATGGTAAAGGCTCTGTTGAAAAAACCTAACTTAGATAGTAACAACCCGTCTAACTATCGTCCAATTTCTCTCTTACCTTGGTTAAGTAAGATTCTAGAGAAACATGTCAAAAAGGCACTGACGGAGTTTATCGAAACCAATCATTTGTTAGATCCCTCCCAAACCGGGTTCCGGCCCCTGCATGGGACTGAGACCGCCTTGGTTGCAGTGACGGAAGAGGCTAGGAAGATTATTGATCAAGGAGGGACCGTGGCCATCCTCCTCCTTGATCTAAGTGAAGCATTTGATACTGTGAACCACAGCATCCTTCTTCAGAGACTCTCTAATCTGGGAGTCTCCACCCATGTTCTCTACTGGTTTAAGTCCTTTCTGTCCAACCGCTCTTTTCAGGTCTTGGAGAATGATGCTATCTCCCCTCGTAAACCCCTAGGGTGTGGAGTACCGCAGGGTTCGTCACTAAGTCCAACACTTTTTAATATCTATATGACCCCGCTAGCTGCAATCGTCCGCCCTTTCGGGATAAAAATTGTAACCTATGCAGACGACACGCAGCTAGTAGTCGCTCTCGATCAAACCCTGACACAGACTACTAGTAACCTGAGGGACTGCCTAGAAGCAGTCGCAGCTTGGATGAACACCTCCTGTCTTAAATTAAATGGAGATAAGACAGAGATGATGCTCTTGGGCAATTCCTCAAACGCCATCAATAACTTCCTCTGGCCATCTTGCCTTGGCCCCACTCCTATTCCCAAGGACTCAATTAAGAGCTTAGGATTCTGATTGGATAAGACCCTTAACTTCTCACACCAGGCGGCTAAGCTTTCAGCCACCTGTGTCGGTATGCTCAGGCTTATCAAAAAAATTCTCTCCAGACTCCCCTTTAAAGCCAGACAGATTATGACACAAGGATTGGTACTTTCTCGTCTGGATTATGGCAACACCCTCTATTTGGGGGCCCCCCAGTCCACCATCAATAAGCTGCAGGTCATCCAAAACTGTGCAGCACGAATGCTCTTGCAAGCTCCCCGTCTTGTCTCTATAAAACCTGACCTAAGGAAATTGCACTGGCTCCCAATTAGGGAAAGAATTGCCTTTAAAAGCTTATGTATTGCCCATCGCGCCTTCCGGAAGACTGGCGCCACTATTAACCATCCTCTGATCTCCCCTTATCTCCCAACCAGGCGTTTTTGACCTTAGTGTCAAAAATTAAGAGATTCAGAGCGGGCGGACGACTGTTTTCCTATAACTCCTCAAGAATTTGGAACTCCCTCCCTCTCCATCTGCGTTCAGAACCCAACAATCTCTCCTTCCGAAAGGGGTTAAAAACGCTGCTGTTTACCACCACTGACTAGGTCCCTCCACCCACTCATGTATACTCAGTTCGCTAGCGCTGGGACGCCTCAGGGTAGCCATCGCGCTTTATAAAAACTCTTTTCATTCATTTCATTCATTCATTCATTCAGATCCTGCCACTTCGTCCTGTTCTACTCACAGGCAGCATATCTGCCAATTTAGGAACAAGTCACAACACACTGAATTCTGGAGGTCTAGGGAATTGATGAGAGTGGTAAACGCAAAATCAGATGGTGTAGATGGGAAAACAACACCCAATCTGATGCAAAACATGTCACTCACTTTGTGTTAATGTATACAGTGGTAGACTTATTTAAGCTTTGTTTTTAGAAAAATGCTTGTTTATTTATTTATATTTTTTTAAGCACCACTCATCACTTTACCATGAGAAAGCTTGGCGTGTAACATTAACTGCTTATACATGAAACTTTCCAACTACTATATTTGAAAGTCTATCACACATGTTATGGGCACTTACTATAGCGCATTGACTCACACCTGAAGATGTATCTCAGCGCTTTGCTACTCGGAATCGGTACAGTGCAGTTAGAAAATCCACGTCTTTAAAAGTCTTTTGAACTTGGAAGGATCTGGGCACATTCGAATTTGCAAAGGAAGTTTGTTCCAGTGAAGTGAGGCACGAAATGAGAAGGATCTAGCTCTGAATCTGGAAGTGCGGATACGAGGGATCTTTAATAAAGCTTTATTTGCATACCTGAGCAATCTAGTGGGCTGGTAGTGGCAAAGGCTGGTGTACAGGTAAGTTGGTACCAAGTTTGTTAGTGCCTTGTGAGTCAAGCAACATAGTTTAAAGATGGTACGATTTGTGACTGACAGCCAATGCAAGGCTTTCAAAATGGGAGCGGAGGAAGAAGATGAACGGCGGTTGCAAGTTAGCCGAGCTGCAGTAGTCTGCACAACTTAAAGCTTAGACAGCAGTGTATCATTTGCTGCCACTAGCAGTGCCTTCCCATAGTCAGCCGACTCGTGATCAATGCTTGAACTAGGGTTTTTCTTGATGAGGAGGGGAGCCATGGAAAGACTTTTCTTAATAGGGGCATTTTGGCAAAGCAAGTGCCACAGGTAATTCTTACCTGGCTCCCATTGCTACTGACATAACGTCAGTGTGCATTATTAGAACATTGCTGATTCATAAACCTGTGGTATATGGACAGGAAAGCAAAAGTTTTTTGTTGATCCCTGCAGAGGGTATTTCTGTAGACCAGCTTGCTTCTGACCAGGGTGTGCATGACGGTTTTCCGTACGCTGATCAGGAACTATTTGATAATCTTTCTCAGCATTTTCTGGGTAAGGAAGCATGAGGTAGTGATGGCACTGACTTGGGCAGTCAAGTTGAGTTTGCTGTTGATGATGATCTGATAGTGCTTGGTGGCATTTGTCGGTCCTAGCCCTGTCGGCCACCATGTTGAGTCCCAAGGTGATGTGCTCTCCCAGAAGATCATGATTTTGGTCTTGTCGATATTCAGCTTTAGACAGTTGGTCTTCATCAAGTGGGCAATGTAGGCAGTGAACTTGACCCGGGTTTCATGCCCGTGAGGGTGAGAATGAGTTGCATTACATTGGTGCAGAAGAGGACGTTGAAGTTGTGAGAGTTGACGATGGGGCTTTGCATACTACTGTAGATATCTTATATCAAATTGGTGCTGTAGACACAAATGCTCCAAATTCAACACTGCTGAGGGGGACATCGCTCAGGGTAGAAATAAGATTTTAAAGCCAATTTCAGCTTTCTCTACTACTGTGGAAAATGGACCATCCCCTGTAGAATACATTCTCCCAATAGGGATGGCTGAACATGGACTCCTCCATCAAAGTTCAAACCATCCCAGCCCAGTAAAGCCCAGTCCTACCCTGCCTTACAGGAGCCCAGGCTTTCTTTCCCTGCTTACTCTTTACCTCTGGCAGAGACGGTAGAGAAGGCCGACCAGCAGGAAATCTTCTTAGGCGCCATCTCGTTCCCAAAGGTACCTTCCTCCATCAGACTCAGGCTGCTTGCAGTAGATCAGATGGCCTTCTATTTATTAATTAAGGCCCCATTTCCCTGGACAATTATGTTTGGAGGACAGAGGAGACCCAGCGGGGTCCCTCACAAGAAAAGCGAAAAGGAAGTCCTCTGAGGGTAGGATTAAAGGAAAAACCATGGCCAACTACCAAATGACAACATCAAGGCCATTTCCATATCCATATAATGAAAACTGAGGAGACAATGGGAGGGACAATTTTCAGCGGACTAACCCCTAGAGCTGATACCCAAACCAATCACCAATGAACAGAGAGGAAAGGATATAAAAAGATAGTGCCAGCTAATTCGGGATCTTTGTTTTACTGTGTTCACACTGCTATAGAGGAATGATAAGTTTATTTACAGAAGAGCAGCAGGGAAGGGAATCTATCCCTGGATCAACAAGGAAAGGATTACATCTGGAGGATCAGCCAAGAAATCAGTTTTCCCCTGGATCTTTGAACAATTTCTTGGGAGTGTGGCTAAATATGGAAGTTTACTGAGTAAACTGGATATCCTGATTGAAGAAATGATTTAACTTCTTTTAATAAATCCTTGATATTCTCTGTTTCCCTCTGTCGACACCCTCATTCCACCACATATACACAGATAATCCGCTACAACACTACAGCCACTACACATTGCCAATTGAAGAAGGCTGATCATGACTAAAATAAAATATTCAGGGCTACAGTAACTGTACTCTCTTTCATCCACTGTATACAATTATGCAAAAAAATGCGATGTACCTTAAACTTTTTTCGGAATTCCTTTTCCTCCTTTTCCATCTTTTTCATCTTCTTAGGATCTTTTTCTTCATTTTTTCTGAAGGAAAGATGTTTCATGTTCATCCCTGTGCTAAATTGGTAGGCAAAATTTGTTTAAAAAAATGAATCTTTAACAGACATCAGTAACACAGTTTAGCTTCTAATACTGTCTATTGCGAATGCTAAAAACTTGATTCTGACATACTAATTGCTACAGCGATTTTGAAAAGTTATGACACTTGTTGGTGATATAGTACCAAAGTCAATACAACATTTATGAAAATAGAAGTAGGAACGCGTATTCAACCCGATAGGATTCACGTGGATAACTTGTAATTTACACGCAGGGTTCAAACTCAGAGTGGTAGCCGTCCATCTATAGGCAGGGGCCAGGAGGATATTTTGTACAATGATACTCACACCTTGACAAGAGCAAGGAGGTACTCTGTATCCCCTGCCATACCAATGGCAGGACGCCATGTGGTATCCCCTTGCTTTGCTTAAGGGAGGGATCTTTGTTAACCCCCTTACCTAAAGAAAGGAGGTTTCATGCCCCCCAACTTGATCAAGGGTGGTGGGTTTTTAGTCACCCCCATTGCATTGGCCAAAGGTGGAAATGTTTTGACCCCCCATCTTGCCTGAGGATAAATGCTCCCCTTCCTTGCCCAAGGCCAGAGTGTATTAGTCGTTTACCACCACCATGCCCCAACGCACGGGGCATTGTGCCATAAAAAATAAAAAACAGGTTTGTGGCATCTCACATCTCACCTGGTGAAATGTCCGCTTCCTCAAACTATGAAATGGTGTGGGGTAAGGAGATTTGGGGCAGCTGCTATCTGTCCCATTGACAAAGCAAGGGGATGATGTAACGGGCGCAAGCAATTAAAGTCTCTGCTGTTGTATGTTAAAACCATGGATGATTATTTTTCCCCCATATGTGAGTGTGTTCCTAATTCCCTGGTCCGGGTTACTTTTTAATTTTGGATCTCTCCCCTGCATGTTATTTGACTCGGGAAAGAACTGTATAAGTGGGCAGGCCCAGACCCACCCACTTATGAGTTTCAAGGGCTTCAGGCCCTTTAAAAATGTTTCAAATGTGTTTCAGGCAATTATCTTCTGTACTGTTCGAGAAGGTTTTGAAAAATGGAGCTACTCGGAATGCTTTCTGTATTTTCCAGATGTTTGCCAACACAAAGGGAAAGACACATAAACTGGGCATGCTCAATATCAAATGAACATTTTCCATATAACTTAAACAGAGCTGAATTAAAAATAAACCACCCTCAACGAAAAGCACCAGATGGAGCCAGAAAGTTTTTATGATTGGCCTAGACATTGCTTTAGCTGTCTTGCCTTCCGTTTGTATCTATAAAGTTATTAACCTATATTCTTCATCACTATTACCAGCATTAGCAGCACAAAACCATTACTTCAAACACCATTACCACAGCAACCAACCGAACAAAACTGCCACAAACACTGTCATCAATACCAACATTACCACCACCATCACTTTTCTTACCACCGTTACTACCACTGACAGTACTACTATCATTACCACTACCAATACTAACACCATTACAGCAATTACCAATACCACAATTATCAGAATGACCACCACCATTAGAGCTATCACAATTACCACCACCATTACCACCAATATCACCACCTACCACTATCATCAGCACTACAGAAATCACCACCACCGTCAGTGCCAAGCACTATCACAACCACCATTATCACCAGCATCACCACCACTTTAATCATCACTACTACCAGTCACATCAACATCATTACCAAGAATGTCACCACTTTCACCACCACTCCAACCAACATCAGCACTATCATCGCATCCAGCACTGCTTCCATCATCCTTACCACTAATACCAACATCACTACTATCTCCATGTATGCGAAAATCATTGTGGGTGTTGTATCGAAAATAAAAATAATAGAGCTATTGGATTTGCAATATTTTAGTTTTTCATGCCTAAATTTGCCTATTGGAATTCCTACGTCAAACCCAAAAGAACCTGGTTAGTGACATATTTTATAACTTGTGATCCTTGACTAAATTCCACCAGAGTTAGTAGGATGAAAGCTTGAATTGCAAACTTTGTTTCTCCTGAGGTTGGCACAAATTGTATTAGGGGCGGAAAAATTATAAAAGATCAAATAATAGCCTTCCAAATTAAGTGTTGTGCCAACCTTAACTATAGAGGCATGAAACTGCCTCTGTGATAAATAAGGAGACAAATAAAATATTTTGAAGAGCATTGCTAAACGGGATTTACCTTGAGGTGGCCCACGATTAACTTTTCTACTGGTGGATCCAACAGCTCATCTTCTGATGAGCTGGCTTTGATTAAAGTGTAACAACAAAATCCAGTCTAAGGCCTGTAATTCCTTTGTAGGACATCATTGTGAGTCTCAAAGTGATTTGTCTCAGACAGGGGATATTCTAGATTGATCTCTAGTTATCACGGATTTCAAAGTCAATTTTCTTTTGTAAGAGATGCATTGACAAGGTTTGTGACTGGAAAACGCCTTGATTCACGAAGCTGGCCTGGGCTTCACCAGCAGCATTGAAGTTTAATATTGAATGGTTGTACCCTTACCTCCCAATCTTGCAAAGATATGAAGGCACAAAAAAAGAGTTCAGGGTTGTGTGCTGCTATGGGTGAAGATACTACTGGTTTGTTAATTAAGTTTTCATTAATTTTTTATTATTTTTGTTTCAAATATGGATACGTTTCTTTCTCAATCTTAAGAAGTTGACTAAAGGGGAGTCTTGTGAGTTTGACGAGTGGCTATGTCATGACATATATGAATTTTTAGCCTTAACTGATTTTTGGCCTCATTGAGACGAGTGATTTAGTGTTTGCTTTGGCTGTTTCCATGACCCCTAGCATAATCCCAGGGGTCTTGCAGTTGAATAAAGTTATTCATTTGGTATGCATGGATCTTAGAATGCTTTCACCTTGCCGGATGGAGGGAAAATCTACTATGCAAGGCTGACCACAGGTGACTGGTCAGCAGCAAGAGCAACGAGTGCTATGGCTACAGAGTATGTCTCGTAAGAGTCATTTGTATTTGACTGAAAAGAGGTTGACAACATGATTTTGGGTTGATGACGTTAGCCACAGAAATGACCTTCTACTTGCAGTAGCATTGGTGAATTCTTGGTAATGAGAATGGTGATCCAGAATGGCACACAGATGAACACATAATGGGGCACAAGTGGTACCATATACTTTTGTTATCAAGTTCTCTTACTATCAAGGACTGATCTCCATCAAACAAAGGGAGTAGGCGTTCATCCTTGTTCCATTGAGGTAGTACTAATTTAGTTGCTTTTTATCTTCGTAAATCAGGCCTTTTAACTGGTTCACAGTTCCTTCTTAGATTCAAAAATTGCATCTGGTAGTTGTTAGTGTACCTCTGGCAGGCCCGATTTATTGTGAAACACACATATTGAAGCTATATATTTAACATTTGCAAACCATGATGCCAAAGGCCGAGTAGTTTATAAATGTCACCTGGGCACGAGATAGTAATATAAGACCATATTATGCATGCTACTTGTTGTGTATGTTTTATATTACATGATTTAATAGCTGAGTTTAGTATTTCTTAAAAAGATTTAGAGCATTTAAGCCCCATATGTTTAGTATTCATTGTTTGTCTGACACTGCAGATATGTTGGTCAATGTTTTGAGGAATGTGCCTTTTTTGTTTGGGATAATGTGCTAATATTTAAAATGTATTTCATGCAACAACACGTGTTATTAGAAATCAAATTTTCAATGCAAAGAGCACTGTAAGGAAATTAAAAACATGCATTCTAAAATGTGACTTTTTTAACTACATTGACATTATAGAGTATAGACATATACAGAAAGATAATGAAGTACAGTGCATTATGATATAACATTTTTCTGTCAAGGATCTTTGATTACTATTTTTTTTTATTCACTGACAGCAAAGTATTCATTGGTGGTTGCTTGCTTCAAAGCCTGTTCTGCAAGTGTGAACTTGTTCGGTGAGCTGATCAATGGTTCAAGAGCAGCACTGTCTTTGTGAAAGCGTTTTTTCACCAGCACCGAAATAACGACAAAAGGCGTGTTTAACTTTTTTCATTTATTGAAGCTAAATATCCTATAAATGAATTCAACAATGTGTATTATGGGAAATAATTCACAGGTAGATATATTTTCTGTGAAATATGAGCTTTAAAATCACTGGCATACATTCAGTACAAAAACTGTGTTACAGAAACAGACATTTGAGGTGAGCAGATTCCGAGTGTTTGTGTTTAAGGGCGCTCCATATAAAGGAGCTGCTCTCCAACTAAATGTGGAAACTACCTACAGCACCACCAACACTCTAAAAGTCTGTTTATCTACCAGAGTTTTTAAGCATAAGATTAGCACAGTGCCATACACACTGAGCTAGAAAGTGACAAAGCCTTTTGCTAAATATTATCTTGATATAGTGGCCCATATTTAGTAAATGTGTGCTTCTCTCCCACATTAACACAATGCAGCAGTTGCACTGCATAGTGGTATATTTTAGTAAATATGTCCCACATTCTAGTGTGCAAATGCCAAATGCTGTACTGGGGCAAGCAAGATGTTTGCTTTCCTGATTTAAGTTGCAGAGAATATCATCTGCTAATGTTACGGAGAGAAGCGCAGTTGCCGTTCCACTTTCTTTGAAGGTGCAGGTCATTTTTCACAGAATTTAATTATTTCTTTATATCATGATCATCAGGCTGCAGTCATATTAATAACTTTTTTCTTCTTCTTACTAGTATACATTTGTATGTGAAGTGTTTTTTCTACAATCGTATTATTTATATAATCTCTACTGTTAGAATCTTAAAAGTGCATTATTAAATCATGCACCAATTGTTCAAAAAACAGTATTGGATTATTTTTGGTACCACAGGTGGATGACGGATGATTTCTTTTAATCACTAGAGCTAGGTAGATCCTAGCATAGTTGACACCAGTAAGCTTAAGAAGATTTAGTATCCACCACAAGTTCACTGTCCTGAAGAATCCATTGTGAAAGAGTGTAATCGAACTAGGTAAAATTATGATGTAAAAGAGCATGATCACTCAAGTTACAAGAGGGACTTTATAGCCCTACAAAACTCCTATTGAGATTAAAGAAGAGCAAATAGTTGTTTTCTGATGAGTGCGAGAATTGTACATATAATCTTTTCCTGATCAAATATGGATTCCTCTTGAAAAAATATCATAATTTCAGGGCAGATGTGTTCTCAGCAGGACAACTAAGACTCTCCTACCGTGAACTTTCTATGTTGCAATTTTATTGCAGGCCTAACAATTACATCATATGGTGACCGATACAATTATCGATTAGCCCACTTCTCTTGCAGACAAAGAACTGGCTGCTTTTTCATTTTATGAGCTCTCTTTTTATGTTATCTAGTGATATGCTTCTAAATGCTATAATTGCAATAACCTGCTTGCTAAATAAAGGAGAGAGCGACCCATCCAGCATTTCTGGACCCACTCCAAGGTGTCAACTTCACTTTGGGTATTGTCAGGTGGATCCCTCCTCTGTTTGGACAGATCATGAATCACTCTGCCAGATTTACCAACCTGGTATCACTACCTATCTTCTTATAATAGTCAATGCTTTTTAGAATGGGTTTTTTTGTGACCTCAGATACAAATTCCACAGGTGACATAGGTAATTTTCAATTGTTTCCCAGTGGTTTAAATTGCTACATTTTATATCTCTTGATTAATTCAGGAAGGTAGCAGTATTAAACAGAATATTCCAAGGACATGAAATCTATTTAAAATACCATTAGATGTCCAGAAAAGTCACTATAATGGGAAAGTATTTGAGCTAATCTTGCAAAGAAATTTGGGAGCAGCAGATCTGAGAGCACTGAGAGATTGCTCTGTCTCCCTTTTTTATGAATGAAGAGTGAATACAGTGTAGGGTCCAGATGCCATTCATAAAGATCATGTGTTCCGAATCTTCAAGCATGACAGTGTTATCAATACTGCACCTTCCATTTTTTTCTTGTTCCAATGCTGATGGTATAATTTCATTACATCTCAGTATCTGTGTTCTCTTTTTTGTGATTCATCTACTTTTCTTCTTAGAATTCTTTGCTTACTTCAGATGTGATTTTTTTTGTCATGGTCTTACTACCATTTGTAGACTTGGTAAAGCCACAGTTTTCAGATAAGGTGACTTTGTGTTTTTCATCTTGATTTTGGTGGGAACAAATTTTTAATTTATCTGTCCTCAATTCCTTAATAATTTGGGTGGAGAGCACACATCTGAATATGATTGCAATAAAACGTTTGTACACTTGTTCTTTTTTGTGGGGTTTCCCTCATTCCTGCCACCACTTTCATATTTTTCGTTGTAAAATTTGGTTGAGAAGGTGTTGTGATTCACAATCCTCCAGCTGTTGTCACAGAAGGTATAGTACAGGTCCTGAAGATGAAAAACATTACTGTAAAGTTGGGAACCATTTCTCTTAATCCCTTATCCTTAAGCTTGACATGGGCTGTCTTGCTATTGTAGATTGCACAATGAAGTCACCCTCAGTAGTTTTAGAGGATTCCGTGAGGACTATTAGGATTCTTCCAATACAGTAACAGTTGGTGAAAGAAGAGGTGGAGATCTTTTCTATGTTTGTGCCAGTGACTACTACTCTGTTGCTCTATTGCCCGGCTGCCTGAGTGAAAAGGACTGGACCAGCATCTTGGTCCTATGACAACCAGAGTGACTCCAAGGGCTGGTTGGCTGACCTCCTGATCAGAGCCTCAGGGACAGAAAAGGCTGCAACCACCTTGAAACCCGCACCTGGACTCTACTTGCTGTGAGTATTGCCCTCCAAGTGGTGCTATCCCAGTCCTGGATCCTTGGAAGTAGGCCTGAAGGTGCTCTGCCAAACTAGGTCCGGTCCTTTGGGTAGAACCTATGCAGTTCGATGCATCTCCTTGCAACTCCGCTTCGGAACTGCCACTGCGCGACACATCCCCGACGCAGGACCTCGCATTGCAGCCCGCAGATTCCTTGGAACAGCTGATGCCTGATGTATCCTCAATACAGTACTTCGCTTCACAAGCCTCTCATCGACGGCATCCTCGACGATGATACTGGACTCCACATCGCAGCCCTGCAGCTCCTTTGAACTGCCGCTGTACGACGCATCCTCAACGTGGGATCTCACTACGCTCCCTAAACCAGGATTTAAAGTACTTTGTTCAGCGGGCCTAACTTAGTCCCTGTATTTAGTCTGCTCTCCATCATGGTTGGTTCGAACTTGTAACTTTGTCTCAGTTCGGCGCAACCAGATAACCACAGTTGGCACTATTTTGACTTAAATCTTTAAAATGCCATATCTCCGGTTGTACTGATTGGATTTTTGTTATTTTGGTCTCAAATAATTCAATAAACTTTATTCTATTGTGCTAAAGTGGTTTAGGATTCTTGTGTTGTGTTAGTTCTCCTTCTAATTTGAACTTAGGCAAGCAAATAACTTTGAGAACGTAAACCATTGTATGTAAAATTGCATCAATTGATTTTACGATCGCAGTGCACAAAGTTTACATTTCAATTATCTGACACATCACTGTTGGTCTCTCCTGGAAAAATACTGGCAGAACGTAGTGTGACTGATTCCCACTCATTTGTTTTTCCAGAGAAAAAGAATATCCTTGTGTTTCAGACAAATTAAAGAAGAATCCTTATGAAGTGACTGTATTCCTATTTCCCATTGTTTTAACACTGGAATGCAATGGACGCTTCGGGCTTGTACTCGAACACCCCCGTGCTTTGAAAGACAACAGCAAAACAAATTCATCAGCTGTCCAACAAATGGTGATCTCTACCCCTTGCCCAATTGTGTAGGACGTAAACTGTTGACCTAGGGACACACGTCTGCAATGCAACTAATATTATGGTGCAGCACTGAAGAAGTTACAGCCACCCAACCAACCACCCATCCACCGACCCAAACCCATCCATCCATCCATCCATCCATCTATCCATCCAATTCTGTTCCTGCATTGTAATTGTGTCTCTTTAAGTTGAATATGTATATAAGGAAAAAGTGAGAGGTGAACTTCTTTTTTGCTTACTTAAATTCTCTGGGTGCTGGAGGGAAATCCTGGGCCGCTACATCGTCATAAACCTCACCTTCCCCTGAATCTGAAAAAAATAATGTAATCAGTACACCTATTTCATCATAATATGGTAGGACCACCAAATGCAATTCAAGTAGTCAAGTGGTTGAAACGATTCATTAGAACGTTGGTGCAAAGGTTTTTTTCAAACTCTGGATCTTTTCCTTTTCTTTTCAGTTTAAAGTTGGGACTGCTACTGCAAACCCACTCCTCCAGAACAATTGGTTCTGGATACACTTAGGTGCGTACACGGGCAGTGATACATCACCCATTTCTACTTGCGGCCATTCACATGCATGTATTCGCTCTTCAACACTTTCCGATTACACATATTGGCTATGGCCAAGGGTCATTTATAGACAATAAGCAGTGAAAATGCAGCCACGCCTCAACTGCACTTCTTGTGGGCACTATTGCCTTGAACCGAGGTTCTCATCTGTGGACCAGGGACTCTTATGGGTCCGCAGCCACTTCTCAGGGGGTTTCCCTGACTGTTAAGAAAATCAAATAGGATTAGCAGATTAATACAGTATATATACATAAGAAAGCAATATGTAAGACTACAAAATATTAAACACTCTGTGAATTTGGCAGAATTTGAAATTGGCGGTTAAATATTGGGCCTGTTTCACAAAGGGCCTCTGCATTCGTGGCCGAGGCCCCGCAGTCATGCGGGAGCCTCCACGCTCGGGTGGGAATCTCTGTAATGAGAATTCTCATTGTGGGACATTCCGCCCCGAGTGTCAGTGGCGTAGCAAGGGGGGGGGGGGTTGAGAGGTGGTCCACCCCGGGCAGCATGTGTTATGGGGGCGGCGGATACCCCCGCTCTTACCTGTGGCCGTCGCGGGGCAGCAAACACAGGGATCGCCAGAACCCCATCGCTCTTCCCTGCGGCAGTGGCAGGGCGGCAAACGCAAGGACCGCCACAGGTGGCAAAAGGTGTAGCTAAGCTACTGCCGAGTGTGGAGACTCTTCCACAACTGCGGGGCCATCGCCATTAGTGCGGAGGCCATTTTGAATGAGGCCCTAAGTTGGCCGGATTCGTGATAGCAGCACAAGTATAGCAAACAGAATCTAGTACGGATGATTGGTAGCTGACAAAAAAGAGCAAAAAAGACAAAGAAATACGCTACGGTCCAGCATAACACTTCATCAAACTTCCCATTAAAAATAAAACTTCGATGTTTGTATATTTGTTTGTAAAATGAATAAAATATTTCATAATTTGTATATTTGCTGTATGCTCATGTCTGTATTTTTGTGTATTGTTTTCAGGTTCGAATGATAGAAACTGCTTAGACCGGGGCCCACGACTCCCATTAGTAATTGAGAGGAGGCCCGCAGAAGTCAAAAGGTTAAGAACCAAGTGGCCTAGAAACAGTGCAACGTACCACGTTATTCCTCATTTCCCCTGCTACGAAGCACCAGGGCCAGGTATGGCAACATTGAAACCTGCCATTAACCCCTCAGGGATGCCACTGCCGCCTCACTCCCATGTGCAGCACAAAAGCCTCATCTAAGCTGAGGCCACAAAGGGTCTTTAAAAAAAACTCCATCGGGAGAGCATGGATGGAATGCAATTCAAGTGTAAGATTATTATATCACGTTACAGGGACCTTTGTTGGTTTCCTATTACATTAAAAATGCATCAACCCATGCAAGTGCCAACATATATTTATATATATATTGAAATTCTACTATACATTAGTACAAAACATGTAAAAAAAACTATAAATATTAATGTAAATGATGCTGTGCTTTTATCTATTGTTGCAAGCAATATTTATTTCACACCCTTCTTTCTTGGCATTCCTTACCTTTCAATGGAGGTGGTGGTGGGGGTACTGCCAGTACGCTGGAAAATATGTCATAGGTTTGTTATTTGCAAGTTATAAGAACGCTGTTTGAATACTTACATTTATACAATTATTATTTAATTTAAGAAAATCGTGTTAATTGTGTGAAGAAATTGTTAAGCATTGTACATACAAATAAAAAATTGTACTCAGCAAGAGGGTACACATTTTCCTAGAAAAAAACGAACTGCTCTGACTTTCAAAGCAACGTTTATAGAGAAAAGGCTCCTGGACAGTCAAGCACTGTCTCGATCAGAGGTTTCTTTATGAAGGGGAGGGACAGGAACAGCTGCGCAACATTTTGGCCTCACTGAGCTCCGTTAGCTCAATTTCTAATTGGCTGGAGTGTATATTGACTCGGGATCGCCCTGGTAGAATGGCCAATAACATATCAGTATTGGGTCCAGGAGAGCTCCTGTTGGTATGATCCAAGTATTGAAAGCATTTTAATGCATAGTCTGGTCCCTGAAGAAGGTGGCAAAGACCCCCGAAACTGCGGTCGAAGGTGATTGTTGTTACATTCTTAACTTGCATAAAATGATTGCACAAATATTGCAATATTAATTTGATTGCCAGGTTTTTGAGACTTCGTATCTGAGACATAGCAGCCATTGAATCAAGACGTGGACCAAGAGAATTGAGGGGACGGTTTGTGTAGAAACTTTTGCTTCTACAGGGAATGTAAGGAAGCTGCCTTGGGTCTTCTCCCAGTAGGGGCACTAAATTACAGAAAAGACACTATAGAATAAAACTTTCAGTATAAAGGTTGCGCTTTAGCTGGCAAGAGTCTATTTTGATTGGAGTGTTAAAAATACTTTCACCATTTCACTTCAAGCAGTAAAAACTACTTTAGCTAGGAAGTGTATGAAAAGGATCCTAGAGAGACATTCAAAAAGGTTTGAAATGCTGAAGACAGATCTGGCGCCTTCATCAGGAAATGAAAGGTCCATGTGAGAGCCGAAACCCATCCGCCAAGCAGGCAGACATATTTAGGAAGGGAAATCATCTATTGCTCCGTCTGAAATAGCACTTTTCCTCCTTGTGAACCCTCAACAAAGGGGACACCCTGAGATGAAATAGGCAGCTGGTGACTGTGATTTCCCCTTCTACGGCCAAGTACTGACCCACCACCGGCAAGTCATTCAGGATATAACTCTCCTTGGAGTCAGTCTCTGGGTCAGTGCTGGCCTCCTAATCATAGTTCAGAGAAAGCTCGGAAGTGACAAAAGAAGGGGAGTCCATTGAAAAGAAAAGTCATGAAGAAGCAAGGAAAGGTGACCCGTGACTCTTCTTGTGCCTTCTGTCGTCCCAAGATGACACTCAAGATTTAATCAGGGCCTGATGCAGCTCCTATAACATCCCATGGGAGTCCTTCTTCTGCTTCGACCATACGCTGTTGATTCATGCGTAAGGGGACTCGGAAGCATGGTGCCTCTTGACCAAGTGTTTGTCAACAAAGACATGTAGCAATTTCAGCAAAACTGTGCCAGGAAAAAATGGTGGCCCTCATACTAACTGATGGCAGAAGCCCACTCAGTATCCCTGAAGCTCCTGCCTTGTTCCAGAGGTCAAACACCTACCATTTCTGATATCATCTCTTGTGTCTATGTCCAAAAGCCAACAAGAAGGCTAGAACCAGGAGGCCTGCATCTTGCCTAACTTCCTTGTAGCTCATGATCAAGGCAGGTCAGAGCTGCATCAGACGCCTGTCACCTCCCGAGACTGGCAAGGCAGACACAGGCAAGGCAGACACAGGCAAGGCAGACACAGGATGCTGCTTTCATTCCAATGCCGACGGTAAGATGGACAAAGTGGTGCCATTAAATTGTTCACTATGAATGGCTTTATGCAGCCGGGAGAACACGTTTCGTACAACCATAGTGCAGGTGCTTAGTTTTCAGGCCCGACAGCAGTCACCCCCAGGGGATGCAAGGAGTGCTGTTGTTGGTGAACTTGTTCAATGTATCTCTGTGATTGATCTATGTGGACTGCCATTTTGCACCAATGTGATGTAGAAACCGCAACTGAAGCTTTTTAACTACTTTTTCCCTGAACCGCTTGCTAAGGCAAGCATGATGCCATGATGGCAAGCCTGTATTTAGGGCTGTCTATGACCTCTCCCTTGTAGCCGGCATGAACTTCTGGGTCAAGAGCCTCACGCTTCACATGTACAATCAGGAGAGTTAAACGGATCCAGAATTACACTGCAAGCTTAGTAAGTAATTTGCAGAAGAGAGTTCTCCCAAATCCATTGGCTGTCAGTAAACAGGGGTTTTGATTTTACGGTCCACTGCATTGACCATCAGGAACCTGTGGAAAAAGTCCAGCCTGTCTGCGTCTTCCAAACCTGCCACGACCTTGAGGTCTACTGATGCCTGCATCCTGGTAGCATCAAAAAGGAGTGAACTACCCAAGAATCACAACAAATTCAGAAAGTTGGTGACTGAAGCTACTTACATCTACATAATCTGTAAGTGCTGGTTTCAATACGCTTGCGCTGTGTAACAGTCATTGGGATATGCCATGCACAGATCATGGGTCCCATAAAATGCCCTTAGCTCCTACAGTTGAGAATACATTGGTAAAATCCTAGCCATCTCGTTTGGGACAACCCCAGCACGTACAGGTAGAATGGACCTCTAGTTCATTGTCCGCCAGGAATGTTCTAGATGTGTACTGCTGCTTTTAGCCCAACATGCACATCAATTCACATGGAAAGGAAACAGTAGCTCACGCATATTGTAGCGAATTTGCCTCCATGTACACAAACAGCATTAAGTAGGAAAGGTATGCATCCATATTTATGCTATATGCAATTTTGTTCGTTCTTTTCCAAAACAACTTATTTCTTAATTGAATCTGCGATAAAATAATTAAAAAAATTATATCCCAACCAAATGCCTTTTAATTGGAGAAGACTACGTTGCACAGGTTCTTTCTAATCAGTGCTTAATTTGAGCCGGTGGTTTCGGGTGCTCTGTACCTTCACCTAATTGTCAACACTGGTGCTTGTGACAGTCTGCCTCAAGGTGGCACTATCTGGATAATTTGGAGATAACCACAACAACAGTTAGTTACGAATTCAATATACATTAAAAATGACTTACCTGCCACCCAAGCCATTCTTGAAGCTATGGAGCTCTTAAATAGTCAGAATTGTCACACTTGTAGGAATGTGATGGTTAGTAGTTGTGTTGCTACTGTCATTTGCAGCAGAGCAGCGGCAATGTAGGGCGCAAGCTGCACTGGCCTCCTGACGAGAGCCCTGGCACTTATTTGTTTTTTGCAAATTAAGCACTGGTACTAATGTGGCAGCACATTTATCCCTACTGCAATATAATTTCATGCACAGAGTGCACACATTGGCGAAACAGAACGAAAAACAGCCATTGATGTGATTATCCTTGGTGAGTGATTAGCTGGTTATATCAGTGTGTTAGTAATGCACAATCAAGAGCAGCATTAGTGCACTCAGTGGTAAAGATGGCGTCTTACACAAAGGCTTCATTATCGTCACACGCATTATCTTTAGCACTTTTCCCTTTGTCATCCCGTCCTTTAATCTTCTTCAGCAGCGTCTGGGTCCAGGACTTCTCTTCCTCCTGCGGCACACAGCTTGGGAGCAGGTAGAGTGGTCACTCAAGTGTACACCAAGAGCTGAAAGCATTTTGGCTTCATGTTTCGAAATTGTGCAAAATGCATTTGATTACCTTTTCAACGCAAACCACACCTTATTCCAAATTACAAAAAGATCAAGGAGCGCATAAGATACTGTTTTAATACTACAATTCATTCCATCCAATAGGGTTTCTGGTTGGTGAGGCTATGCACCTAAGCTAGGCAGAACCCACCACTCTAGTCAGGGTAAGGGACCCAACATAACACCTGCTCACCCCTTGGTAGCTTGACACGAGCAGTCTGCATTATCACAGAGGCAATGTGTAAAGAGTTTGATCAACACACACAAACTAGTGGCACACTACACACACCACAATAAGAGACTCCACAACAGGTTATATAAAAATATCTCATAAATTGTATATAAAACACAGTAGACTACAATTCCCTAAATCCATTCGGGTCGGCATGACTTGCGTGGGATCGCGAGGGGAGGGGGGGTCGTGCAGGGAGGAGAGGTCACGCGGAGGGGGTAATTTAATTTTAAAAATATACAATTAAATGTACCTTTCTGCCGGCCGGGGCCCGCGTCTTCTCTGCTCTCCTGCTCTCCAGGAACAGGAAGCAGAAGCAGACTGCCAGGCTCCCTCCCTCCCCATAACCAATGACAAAGCTGCTCAGTCACAACGCTGCTCAAGCAGCGTTGTGAATGGTCGGGACGCCACCCAGTCAGGGGCTTATGGGGATGCCATTTTCTCCATGTAGGCTGCATTGCAGCCTGCATGGAGTAAAGGCTGAGTGTGCATGAGTGGTCAGTCTTTGCGCACTCTGGAGTGGGCAGGCACACCAGTCCTCTCCTGTCCTGCTCTCAGAGCAGCCCCGCCCACCGGCAACCAAACATAAAATGGTAAGAACAGAAAGTTATTACCATTTCATGTTTCTGCTTCTCGCACTGTGTGAAGCAGTGGGGTGGGTGACGCTCCTCAGTCCTAGTGGAGGAGCCGTCCCTGCCTAAATCACAATTAGCTTGCCAACCAGGCGCGTGCCATAAGTAGACATAAAACATAAATCACTTTGTGAACTAGGCAATTGTCATACCATATTTAGTGAAATTAAGCAAATACTTATAAGTTGCACAGGTTATTCCAACATCCAACATAATAAAACAACACCATTGTTGTGCATGTCAGACAGTTCCTGAACATCATAAGAACAACTATTACTGGGAGTATCATACAGTTCCTGCACATAACATTTAGGGCAAGACAGTAAACATGTGTTTATATTGCAGGTATCATGAACTGCTCGTGTTCTGCCGGTCTCAGCAGAAGCGGCAAATGCAGGGCCGGACTGGGAACCAAAACCGGCCCTGGCAAAGTGCTCGGCTGGGGAAATGCCCAGTGCCCGCTATCGCCAGTCCGGCCCTGGGCAAATGCCATAAATGAAGGTGTCTGACTGTAACGCAACTGGTGCTTATGTAAAGCGCCCTGATACCTTCGGGTTGAATTTGCGCTATATAAAACTGCAAAAAAGTAAAAAATAAATCCCCATCCACTTTTAGAAAAAGTGGCGGGTCTGATACAGATTAATGAGAGAGTACCTACCGGCTTCACACACTCCACCCAAGCTCTCAGTGTGCCTAGCCTTTCATTGTCATGTGCAGAGAGGGACAAAAGTGTCTTAACTTTTTTCAGTTGGTTGGCATTGGCTTATGGTCACAAAATGAGTGTGCGAGTAAATGTCTCTAAGCAGTAGCTGGAGGGAGGGGCTTCTGATAAGACCGTGTTTGCCTCGCATGAGTTCTAGGTCACCTGCCTTGCCAACTTACACTCTACCAAAGATGACCAACAACATAATGACTCCATCTAACATGTTCCCCTCCTGTTCATCCAGGATACCATTTACATCAGTCTGAAGGAGCCCGGGGATGCTATGCTGCTGTTGAAAGGGATCGCATCAGTGCAAGGAAATCCATTTCGTGGCAACTCTCTCACAGTTTGCAGTCTGGACGATGTAGTGTCCTGAGGAGTGGACACTAGGACCTGGGAGAGGGCGAGGGGTCACCGGACACCAGTTCCGGTCAGGGGGAGGCCAAGGGGCAGAGCACAGGAAGCGAGGAACAAGATAGGACGCGCAGCATGCTGGCTGCAGATAATACACAATAAAGAAATACGTGCTTACACTGCGTGGTGGTGATCCTTGCAAGGAAGCGACGTGACAACTGGCGACGAGGCGGGATCGAAATCCACGCGTCGCGGAGACTGTCGGAGCCCACCCGGTCGCGAAAATCACCTCGGAGCCAGGAGCCCACCCTGGTCCGAAGTGCCCAGCAGAAAAGAACATTGTTGCGGGAGCCCACCCCGGCGCTGCCAACACAAGTAAGAGCAGCGCAAAACTGAAATTGACGAAGCAGCCGAGAAAGGAGATTAAGACTCTCCCGCACGTGAGTTTCAACGAACTCTCGCAAGAGGAGGCGGCCATTTTGAAGTCAGGCAAATTGGGCCAATCAGCATCCAAGATAGACGACGGCCATTTTAAAGGGTCATGCAAAGTCCCAGACAGCGCGAAATCGCGCGAGAGTGCGGCGGCCATTTTGGAGTCAGGCAAATTGGGCCAATCACAGCACAGGAAGGCCTGGAGGCCATTTAAAGTCAGGCAAAAGGAAAAATGGACTTAAAAAGGTCAAAATTAAAGGAGGAATAAAAGAAAAAGGTGCTAAAGAAAGAAAATAGCACTAGAGAAAGAAGGAAGAAGAATAAAGGAAAATAAATAAAATAAAATAAAGGAAGGATATGGGTGACAAAGATACAAGGAGCACACAAGCTGTGTTCCTCAGGCCACTTCCATTTAATATATCGGAACCGCAAGCAGGCATCAGATGGGAGAGATGGCTACGACAATTTGAACGCTACATGCGCGCAACGCACGTCGCAGAGAGCAAACAACTAGATCTGCTGGTTAACCTTGCGGGGGACGAGATAGAAGACCTGATGATGACACTCCCGAGTGAAAAAACGGCGGATTACAAAGGCGTGAAAGCGTGCCTCACGGAGAAATTCGACCACCAACGCAACATCGATTTTTAAAGGTACACGTTCCATACAGCATGCCAACAATCAGAAGAGAGCAGGAAGTTGGTGACATATTGCAAATTCGAAAAATTTAACAATGAAGAAGCAATACAAACGCGTCTCATTGTAGGGTGCCCGTCAGTAGAGTTCAGGGCACGCATTCTAAAGGAACCAACAACACTTGAGAAAATACTGACGATGGCCCGCACAGAAGCACGGGCCACGGAACATGCCAAACAAATACAAATAGGCAAAGAAAAAGGAACAGCTATGGCGCATCGGATGACGGAAAATTTTAAAAGGAACGACAACAGGGAGCAACAACATCCCAGGAAACAAGCGGTCACATGCTACAGGTGCGGCCTTGAATTCCCACACATTGGCACCTGCCCAGCAATGGGCCAGAAATGCAGAAAATGCAACAGGGACAACCATTTCGCAAGCACCTGCATGAGCCGGCAATTCAGGAATGAGAGGGGATGAACAGTCAGACCAAGGATGACGGTCACAAGACACGCCCGACACATGGAGACAGCGGAGAGAGGCTCGTCTGAAGAGTCGGACGAACCGACGGCGGACGGGAGGGAAGCACGGCTATACCTCATGTCCGACACCACAAGAAGGAAGACAGCAGGAACACGTCCAGCTGGTGGAGAAGCAGCAAATAAAAAAAACGGCCACAGTAGACATCGACGTCGGGCGCCACAGAACAAAATTCGTGCTAGACAGTGGCGCAACAAGCTACATAATGTGCATGTCAGAGTACAAGAAGATGAGAATAAAGCCAACGTTATCCCCATCAAAAGTAGACGTGTTCACGTGGGTATCAAAGACACCCGTCGAAAACATGGGCAAATTCACCGAAACTCTGACATATCAGGACATGACATGCCAAGAAGAGATACACGTGTTGAAAGGGGACATCCCAGCACCCTGCCTGCTGAGCAACGTCACGGCACAAGTCATGGGGCTGTTGGCTATGACATATCACATGACAGAAAAAGACAACATACTGCAAGAATATCAAGAAATACTGAAAGAGCTGGGGAAACTAAAAGACAAACAGATCACCCTACACATAAATGAAGCTGTGAGACCAGCGGCACAGCATCACAGGAGAGTGCCGATTCATCTACAACCGCAAGTGGAAGAAGAAATAAACAACCTACTGCAGCAAGACATAATTGAGCCTGCAGACGGCCCGACACCATGGGTGTCACCGATTGTAGCAGTCCCGAAGAAGAACACGTCCAAAATACGGATCTGTGTAGACATGAGAGTACCGAACACCGCAATATCGAGGGAACGTCATCCGGGACCTCATCTGAACGACATGATCAGCCGGCTGACAGGGGCGTGCTGATTCTCAAAGCTAGATCTGTGCAAAGGGTATCACCAACTAGAACTGGACCCCCAGTCAAGGTACATAACGACTGTTGGACTTGGCCCTTCTGGCAGGTTCACCCCTGAACTTTTTGCTTTTTATTGGTGACTTGGTGTGGTGATTTTTGGTTTCTGCGCACTTTCCCTGTGTCCCAGGGTAAAGTGCGTGCGCACTCTGAGTGCATGTGGTGAGATAGGCCTGCCCTCCCATAGGAATGCATGGGGAATGTATGTGTCCCTAGTAGTTCCTGATGCGTGGGGTGTGCAGGCCCGAGTTTGGTATGTGCGGACTCGTGTGATTGAATGCTGCGCGATGATGTGTGCGGCGTGCATGTACCTAGTGTGGAAGTGCCACTTCTAGTAGTGGGCACTTCTGTGTGCAGTGTGTCTGGCGTGTGATTGGCTGGAGCTGGCTGGTGAGCCTGGCTCCAGGAGTCTGGTTGGGTCTGCCCCAGTGGTGAGTGTGAGATTAGCATGCTGATGGCTGGGGAGGAGTGCACCTTGGACCTGAATAGGGCAGGGCTTTCCCCACACAATGCTGGCTCCGCCCCCTGTGGTGCGACTGACGACCCTAGCCCTGCCAGTGAATAGAGTGAGGGGCTGAGCACATCAAGGGTGCTCCCCAACCAGCTGCGACTGGTTTTCCCCCTCACCCTGAAACAAGAACAAAGGGTTTTAGTGTATAAAAATGGGGCTGTGTCCCCACAGAAACTGTTCTCTCTTCTTATCCTAACTTAAGGGGGGCCTGCTGCTGCCGGGCGCCAGGAGAGACCGCCACTGGGGACTGCCTCCCTGCTGGAGGGCCCTGTGAGCTGGCCCCTGGGCCCAGTCCTTGCCCCCCTGCTTCTGAGACTTTTCCTGAAGACCTTGCCTGAATCTAGCGCCTGGAAGAGCGCTTATTTGGCCTTCTTAGGGGAGAAAAATGCTTTATTTATGACCAGCAGCGCTGAGCTGCGATGATTTGCAGGGGAACCCCGACGTAGGAATTCCCTCGCTTTTTGCTGGGGTCGTGGCGGGTGCCCACCCCGCACTGTGGCGCTCGTTGGCGGGTGCCCACCCCGCTTATTTGTTTTAATTTCACCGCGGGTGCCAATCCCGCTGTTCTGCACCTCTTCGTTATTATTAGCGGGTGCCCACCCCGCGTTTATGTGCTTAAAGAACGGGAGCCTACCCCTTGTTGTGCCGGCGGAAGCCTGGGTCCCGAAAGAATCACCGCCACCGGCCCGGGAGCTTCCGTGAGAGGTCCGCGCTGCCATTGGTGGAGGCGCTCCTGAGCCTGGAGGCTCGTCGCAAGGGCCGCGCTGCCATTGGGGGAGGCGCTCCTGAGCCTGGAGGCTCGTCGCAAGGGCCGTGCTGCCATTGGTGGAGGCGCTCTGGGCCGTGCTGCCATTGGCAGGCCAGCAACCCTGCACCTCGAGCCGGGGGAGCTTCCGGGAAGCGAGGCTGCGTCGCCCGGAGTCGAGACCAGTTGGAGGTCTCCCCTGCCCCGCCGGAGTGCTACCGGCCACAGCGAAGGAGCGGAGACACCGTGGGAGTCCCCAGCGAACAGCCCGGTAAGTTGTGAAGGGCTGGGGGACTCCGTGCGGGTATTGTGGGTGCCGGTCCCAGACCGGTCTATTTCCTTGAGCCCACGAGGCTCCAACTGAGGGGGCATTTCTGTGGTGCCTGATCAAGGCACCAGGGCATTCCAAGTGTCGGGCGGCCCCGGAAGGCAGCGGGCCGCCTCAACGTTGTTTGGGGACCAATTATTTGTCAAGAGTCCCCCGAGTGGGACTCCAACCTTTTGGGAGCATTCTGTGCAAAGAAGAGCGTGATTGAGAGCCCACGAGGCTCCAACGTTGGGGGTGACATTGGCTAGAGTCCAGAGGGACTCCAAACGGGGCACATTGTTTGTTTCAGAGCCCACGAGGCTCCAACGCTACGGGGGCATTATTGATTCAGAGCCCAGACAGGCTCCGACGACTGCCATAATTGTTCTAAGGGCCCAGAGGTGCCCAGGCCCCAGTCCCTACAGCTGCCCAGCACTTAGTGGGCAGCTGCCACGTTTAGGTTGGGCATTGTGCGCCTGGCTTGCGCAGCCTGCGCAGTCGCGCCCTGACAGTATTGGATATTGGTCATTTCTACACCGCTGAGAGGCCAGTTGGCCTGGGGACAGTTATCTTGGGTTGTGCCCTCCCCTAGGGCGCCTGGTGATTTTCATACATGTACTTTTTGCGCCTGCGCAATGCCTTCATGATATTTTCTTTCCTCCACTGTGTTTATGCCTTGGAGATTGTTTTACTAGTAGTAGTTATGCTAGTATGTCCATGATTCCCTGCGTGATATTTTCCAAAGGCGGTTAGGGTTGCGTAGGTGGTACTTACCTGTTACCAGTAGTTACTGGTTGCGTGCTACATGTTCTATTTTTAGTGCTACAGTGATTGTATGTGCTATGTTCTAAAGTATTATTCTTATGTTCTAAGTGCTAATTTCTACCAAGTGCTAATTCCTGACAGTGGTCCATGTGGCCCTGTCCCCTGTATATATAATCCCTTGTAAATTCTGCCCGTGCCTGTTGGCACATTGTAAAGTGTGTGTTTTTATCTAATGTGTTTGGTATAATACAAAGGTTATTTTTATATAATACCTTGTGTGGAGTTTCCTTTGTGGTGAGCCTTGGGTGTTGTTGCTGGGTGCGCGCGCAAACGCTTTACACATCGCCTCAGAGATAAGCCTGACTGCTCGTGCCAAGCTACCAAGGGGGTGAGCAGGGGTTATCTTTGGCGTGTACCTTCCTGGCCCTGACTAGAGTGGTGGTTTCTGCCTGGCTTTGGCGCAAGCCCTAGCCAACCAGAAATCCCATTTCTAACATTGGTGATCAGCGGTGGGATTTGGACTTGCGTTTGCGCTGTACCGCAGCGGCAACTGGCCGCACTACAAAACTCTGCATTTAGATAAATCACATGGTATAGGGATTATTGTTCTAAGTTTGTTTTTAATTGTCATTTCTGTGGAAATGTGGTTTTTGTGCACTGTGAGTTAGGTGTCCCTAGCTCGGGAGGGTAGATCATCCCCCTAAGTGCATTGTGTTTTCTGGATTCACCAGAGGGTGAGATACAGTGGTGGCAGCATAATAGTGTCCAGTACATTTGTTCCCCGCCCTGCGCCCAGAGTTGGTACCTGTGTCACGTGGTGGTCAGGTTGAGGAATCAGGGGTGGTAGAAACTGCCTTACCAGTCCGAGGGGAGGGTTGTGTGTGGATGAATGGTGTGTGGCACTAGGCAAGTGAGTGTGAGTTCTCTGGGATAGAGAGCTTGCTGAATCCTTTGTGAATTGTGTACTCCTGTGTTAAACGCAGACCCCTAGGTTCCCTGTGTGATCTTTTCTCTAGAAACGTCTGCCAGAATGGAGCCTGCTTTTGATCCCAGTGATCTAGTTTATTACAGTATGCAGGAGTTGGAAAGGTTCTGTAGAGAGAGAAACATAGGGGTGAGAGAGTCAGACACTGTGTACGAACTAAGGAACCACATGATTGGATGGCAAGCAGGTGAATGGAAACGTGAGCGCAGTGAGGAAGACAGGGCCCGGGCCTCTCACCTGGAGGGTGGTGGGTCTGTGGGGAGCCCTGAAGATTCAGAAGAAGATGACAGTACCTGGACGCCAGTAGAGAGTGAGGACCCCGTGGGTAGGGAGTCCCTTGCTGGGTCCAGCGTAGGAGATAGCGCCTCATCCCTTTCCCTGTCCCCTAAGCACAGTGGTAGTTTTCTGGATTCCCCAGTGAGGGTGGAGTCCAGTGGTGGCAGCGATGTAGAGTGCAGTACAGAGAGTCCCATTCCCAGTTCCCCGAGTGTGGTACCTTGTTCCCGAGAGGAGGAGGAATATAGGTTGACGTTCAGGGCCAGTAGGAAGCTGTCCCACCATTCTTGGGAGGAGTTTTTGGGGGAATGTGATGATGCACTGTATGATTGGGTAAGGGTAAACACGAAACAGAATTTTAAAGGACTGTATAGTCTGATTATCAAAGAGCAGATGCTCAGTAGTTGTTCTCCAGGGTTGCGCCAACACCTGTTGAGGTATAACTCTTTTTGTCCATTTGAACTTGCAGAGGAAGCAGACCGCTGGGAAAGGGCCAGAGGTTCTCTAGAGTCATTAGTGAGTGATTCCAACAATAGTGGGTCAGAGATCCTCCAGCCCAGTGTGGTGGAGGAGGCTCAGTGTAGCCCAGCTAGGTCCCAGGATAGCGAGGAGGGTGTAGGGGCTTACTGCCTGGCTCAGTGGAGCGGGAGTAAGGGGGTGACCGAGGGTCCCCAGACGCCCGAAACCCTGCCTCAGGACTTGGATGGTTTCATGAGGGAACACCAAGTTGGGGACCTAGGCTGTCCTGTTAGTCCACTTGAGGAAGATCTCTTAGTGAGTAGAGGACCTGGAGCGCCTGTAAACAGGGCTCCTGTGGTTCTGGAGTCTGGCAGTACCGCTCCGGTAGGGAGGGTACAGGAGTCCAGCGTGAGGAGTGATTGGGGGATGAGTTCCCCAGTGGAAGAGCCTGTGGGTCCGGGACTAACCAGTTGGGCTAGGATCCCGTGTAGTGACCAGGGTGGCACCACTTCTGTTCTGGGGGATCTCCGCGCACTGTCAGGTGGACAGGGGACAGGAGATCAGCGCCAGACAGACAGTCGCTCGACATATGTGTCATTTGATAGCCTCAGGGGGATGGAGTGTAAATCCCCCAAAGTCCTGGAGTGCCAGGCGATCATTCCACCAAAGGTTCTAGGCCGGAGGTTGGAAGGCCAGGTTCAGGATCAGCCTGACCTGAAGGGTGGGACGTCTGTAACCAGCGTCCCGACCGGTTCTTCTTCCAGAGGTACCGCCCCAGTTGGTAGGGAGCAGGGTTCTGGAAGGGGGTGCAGAGGGTGGGAGAGCCCACGTCTGACCCCGGTGCAACCTGAGGGGTTAAACCCTGGGTTGGAATAGCGTTCTAGGTGTACCCCTTGCCAGAGGAGGAGGAACCCTAGGAGAAGAGGTAGGGGGAGGAGAGCCCTACCTGAGACTCCTGGTCCGCCTGAGGGTGTAGACCCTAGGCTGGAGAACCAGTGGCAGTCTAGTCCTGTCTTGCAGACAGGAAGAGTGGAGAATGGACGCTATGTGCCAGGGGTTCCTACCCCCCACTCTATGGTTAGGCAAAGACCAGTGGCACCTGGGTGGCCTAGGGCCTGGTCTTGGCCGCGGACAGCTTGGGAGTACCAGTGGGGTAGCCCAGTTGGTCCAGACAGTGGTGTTAGAAAGAATTCCATGGGTTCACCGTGGCGTAGAACCGGAGGGTGTCCCTGCAGTTGTGGGCCCGCGTCCGTGTTCTATCGCCCCAAGCAGGGAAGTCCATCACGGTGGTGATTGGTCTGCCCTGCGTTTTGGCTGGAAGGGAGTTGTGTTGGACTTGGCCCTTCTGGCAGGTTCACCCCTGAACTTTTTGCTCTTTATTGGTGACTTGGTGTGGTGATTTTTGGTTTCTGCGCACTTTCCCTGTGTCCCAGGGTAAAGTGCGTGCGCACTCTGAGCGCATGTGGTGAGATAGGCCTGCCCTCCCATAGGAATGCATGGGGAATGTATGTGTCCCTAGTAGTTCCTGATGCGTGGGGTGTGCAGGCCCGAGTTTGGTATGTGCGGACTCGTGTGATTGAATGCTGCGCGATGATGTGTGCGGCGTGCATGTACCTAGTGTGGAAGTGCCACTTCTAGAAGTGGGCACTTCTGTGTGCAGTGTGTCTGGCGTGTGATTGGCTGGAGCTGGCTGGTGAGCCTGGCTCCAGGAGTCTGGTTGGGTCTGCCCCAGTGGTGAGTGTGAGATTAGCATGCTGATGGCTGGGGAGGAGTGCACCTTGGACCTGAATAGGGCAGGGCTTTCCCCACACAATGCTGGCTCCGCCCCCTGTGGTGCGACTGACGACCCTAGCCCTGCCAGTGAATAGAGTGAGGGGCTGAGCACATCAAGGGTGCTCCCCAACCAGCTGCGACTGGTTTTCCCCCTCACCCTGAAACAAGAACAAAGGGTTTTAGTGTATAAAAATGGGGCTGTGTCCCCACAGAAACTGTTCTCTCTTCTGATCCTAACTTAAGTGGGGCCTGCTGCTGCCAGGCGCAAGGAGAGACCGCCACTGGGGACTGCCTCCCTGCTGGAGGGCCCTGTGAGCTGGCCCCTGGGCCCAGTCCTTGCCCCCCTGCTTCTGAGACTTTTCCTAAAGACCTTGCCTGAATCTAGCGCCTGGAAGAGCGCCTTATTTGGCCTTCTTAGGGGAGAAAAACGCTTTATTTATGACCAGCAGCGCTGAGCTGCGATGATTTGCGGGGGAACCCCGACGTAGGGATTCCCTCGCTTTTTGCTGGGGTCGTGGTGGGTGCCCACCCCGCACTGTGGCGCTCGTTGGCGGGTGCCCACCCCGCTTATTTGTTTTAATTTCACCGCGGGTGCCAACCCCGCTGTTCTGCACCTCTTCGTTATTATTAGCGGGTGCCCACCCCGCGTTTATGTGCTTAAAGAACGGGAGCCTACCCCTTGTTGTGCCGGCGGAAGCCTGGGTCCCGAAAGAATCACCGCCACCGGCCCGGGAGCTTCCGTGAGAGGTCCGCGCTGCCATTGGTGGAGGCGCTCCTGAGCCTGGAGGCTCGTCGCAAGGGCCGCGCTGCCATTGGTGGAGGCGCTCCTGAGCCTGGAGGCTCGTCGCAAGGGCCGTGCTGCCATTGGTGGAGGCGCTCTGTGCCGTGCTGCCATTGGCAGGCCAGCAACCCTGCACCTCGAGCCGGGGGAGCTTCCGGGAAGCGAGGCTGCGTCGCCCGGAGTTGAGACCAGTTGGAGGTCTCCCCTGCCCCGCCGGAGTGCTACCGGCCACAGCGAAGGAGCGGAGACACCGTGGGAGTCCCCAGCGAACAGCCCGGTAAGTTGTGAAGGGCTGGGGGACTCCGTGCGGGTATTGTGGGTGCCGGTCCCAGACCGGTCTATTTCCTTGAGCCCACGAGGCTCCAACTGCGGGGGCATTTCTGTGGTGCCTGATCAAGGCACCAGGGCATTCCAAGTGTCGGGCGGCCCCGGAAGGCAGCGGGCCGCCTCAACGTTGTTTGGGGACCAATTATTTGTCAAGAGTCCCCCGAGTGGGACTCCAACCTCTTGGGAGCATTCTGTGCAAAGAAGAGCGGCCCCGGAAGGCAGCGGGCCGCTCCTACCTATACGGGGGCACTTGTGATTGAGAGCCCATGAGGCTCCAACGTTGGGGGCGACATTGGCTAGAGTCCAGAGGGACTCCAAACGGGGCACATTGTTTGTTTCAGAGCCCACGAGGCTCCAACGCTACGGGGGCATTATTGATTCAGAGCCCAGACAGGCTCCGACGACTGCCATAATTGTTCTAAGGGCCCAGAGGTGCCCAGGCCCCAGTCCCTACAGCTGCCCAGCACTTAGTGGGCAGCTGCCACGTTTAGGTTGGGCATTGTGCGCCTGGCTTACGCAGCCTGCGCAGTCGCGCCCTGACAGTATTGGATATTGGTCATTTCTACACCCCTGAGAGGCCAGTTGGCCTGGGGACAGTTATCTTGGGTTGTGCCCTCCCCTAGGGCGCCTGGTGATTTTCATACATGTACTTTTTGCGCCTGCGCAATGCCTTCATGATATTTTCTTTCCTCCACTGTGTTTATGCCTTGGAGATTGTTTTACTAGTAGTAGTTATGCTAGTATGTCCATGATTCCCTGCGTGATATTTTCCTAAGGCGGTTAGGGTTGCGTAGGTGGTACTTACCTGTTACCAGTAGTTACTGGTTGCGTGCTACATGTTCTATTTTTAGTGCTAAAGTGATTGTATGTGCTATGTTCTAAAGTATTATTCTTATGTTCTAAGTGCTAATTTCTACCAAGTGCTAATTCCTGACAGTGGTCCATGTGGCCCTGTCCCCTGTATATATAATCCCTTGTAAATTCTGCCCGTGCCTGTTGTGTGTGTTTTTATCTAATGTGTTTGGTATAATACAAAGGTTATTTTTATATAATACCTTGTGTGGAGTTTCCTTTGTGGTGGGCCTTGGGTGTTGTTGCTGGGTGCGCGCGCAAACGCTTTACACATTGCCTCAGAGATAAGCCTGACTGCACGTGCCAAGCTACCAAGGGGGTGAGCAGGGGTTATCTTTGGCGTGTATCTTCCTGGCCCTGACTAGAGTGGTGGTTTCTGCCTGGCTTTGGCGCAAGCCCTAGCCAACCAGAAATCCCATTTCTAACAACGACGTTCTCCACACACCTAGGACTATTCAGATACAAAAGGCTCAGTTTTGGTATCTCGTCAGCCGCTGAAATATTTCAGGAGACAATAAGACAGGTGATACAACCAGTGCACAACAGCTTCAACTACAGTGACGACATCCTAGTGTTTGGGAAATCGGACGAAGAACACGATGGCGCCCTAAGGCAAGTGTGCAAACAACTAAAGCAGGCCAGGCTAACACTGAATGGAGAAAAATGCGAGCTAGGGAGAACAGAACTGATATTCTTCGGGCACATATTCTCGAAAAAGGGGATGAGGCCTGATCCCAGCAAAGTAGAGACGCTGAAAAACACAAAGCCACCGTCAGATGTGGCAGAAATAAGATCATTCCTAAGCCTGGCAAGCTACTGTGCCAGATACATACAAGGCTTTGCTACGGTGAGCACGCCGCAGAGAGAACAAACGAAACAAGGCCAGAAATGTGTCTGGTCTCAACAATGCAATGAATCGTTCGAAGAAATACGGAAGGCCGTAATGACTGTGGAGCACCTCGCATACTTCGACCCTCTGCTCTGCACCGAGCTGACGGTCGATGCCAGCCCAGTGGGGCTAGGAGCGATACTAGCACAACACTTGCCAGGAAAGGAGTCACCAAGGAAGATTGTTTCATACGCCAGCAAAAGCCTGACAGACATTGAGAAGGCATACGCCCAGCCCGAGAAAGAAAGCTTAGCGGTGGTATGGGCATGCGAGCATTACCACATGTTTGTGTACGGGAAGCCGTTCACCATCATGACAGACCACCAAGCACTAGTAACAATTTACGGCAACCCCGCGGCAAAGATGCCGCCCCGCATCGAGCGCTGGGGCATCAGGCTAATGGACTACGATTTCAAAATTGTCCACAAACCAGGGAAAGAACATAATCCAGCAGACTACATGTCACGGCATCCACTACCGCATGCAGAAAAAAAGGCCTCAATGGCAGAAGAATACTTAAACTTCGTGTTAAAGCAAAGCACGACTGCACCAGTAACTCTAACAGAAATAGAGAGAGAAACGGAAAAAGATGACACTCTCCGAGCGGCCAGAGAAACGACTAGGCAACAAAGGTGGAGACATGTCAACAACAACTGCACATGGAAGGGAGGAGTAAACAAGGAAGAGATGCTAGCTCTACAGAAAATTAGCGGGGAGCTATCAGAGACAAATAGTGGAATAGTAATGCGGGGCACCAGGATAGTCATTCCAAGCTCACTACGGCTCCAAGTGGTCAGCATTGCACACGAGTCACACAGGGGCATTGTGGCGACAAAGAAGTTGCTGAGAGAAAAAGTGTGGTTCCCCGGTTTAGACCGTCTAGTCGAAGATACGATTGCGGCCTGTCACCTCTGTCAGACAACAGGTCCGCCAGCAAGACAAGAACCATTGCACTTGTCGGAATTGCCAAGGGCTGTATGGACAACAATGGCTGCCCATTTCTTTGGACCTCTAGACGCGGGAACTTATCTACTGGTCATAATAGATGAATACTCCAGATTCCCCATTGTGAGATCAGTCTCCTCAACGTCAGCAGCCGCAACATTACCTGTTCTGGACGACATATTCGCAGCATGGGGCTCACCAGAGACATTGAAAACTGATAATGGTCCTCCGTTCTCAGGAGAGGAATTCCGAAGGGTCCCTACACAGTTGCACAGAGTACAGTTATGGAATGTAGGAGTGCATCATGCATGTGTGCCTGCTACTTATTAAACATAACCTATATAAATATTTTTTTATAGGAGCCCAGATCAGCAAGCCATGTTCCAAACAACATACATTGTAAGCATACAATGAATGTTTCACTCATCCACTGCTCGAAAATGCAGGTAGTTCCACTAGGCCATTTTGTTGTTGTTGTCATTTTACATCTACACCTAAAGAACTGATATACTAAACTACTCCCCCTTTCTAGCCCTGTAGGTACCCCACTATACTTACTAGTTAGTTCACCTCAAGTCGATCAGTGTCACACACTTCATAAGGATTTGAATTGTGTTATTTTATGGAATAAATGACAGCAACAACTCAGCCCCCTTTTAATGACAATTGTCAATGATACACAATTAAAGCAGTAGAACATATGTGCAGTGGTCAAGCATGAGTTTCACCAGGGACTCATTTAGGGGTGAGTCAAGGCAGACGTGCATCGTCCTTGCTATATGATTTCAGAGCTTCCGGCATTATATCCCAGCTTCGAGCGATGAAATATTTCCTAAAATGAGCAAGTTCTCTGTGTAGATGTCAGTAGCAGCTCCTGGAGGGAGTGCTGCAGGGGGTGGGGCGGAGCGGGGAAGGGGCAGGGTGGGGGGTAGTAAACTCCGGGGTAAAAGTTAGGTAAAGAAATAAATAAATAAAACAAATTAAATTGCACGCATTGCAACACTTGCAGCGCGCGCAATTTAATTTGTTTTATTTATTTCTTTCTTTACCTAACTTCAATCGGCCGTATGCTGGAGTTTACTATCCACCCACCCTGCCCCTCCCCCACCCTACCACCCCGCAGCACTCCCTCCAGGAGCCGCTACTGGTAGATGTTGATTCTCAATATCCAGCCTCTGAATAGCGGTTGAGTGCTATCTGATGGTAGCTGGAGGACGAGCATTTTTCCAGTTCATGGAGCCAACAATAAAGCCAAGTCACTAAACTTTTCAGTAGCTTTGTCCGGTTCAGGATGCCGGAACAGCCCGAGGACATACCATGATTTTAGATTACATGTGCTGAAGCAGCCTTTGCTGCAGGTCATGTTTCCAAATGGTAAAACTATATATATAACCTTAAATATATTTAATTTGCTTGGATAGCAGCCAGTTCACGATGCCGGGCATGCTTTTCGCCCAACATCGACAACCATCCGCGACACTCTCCTTGCGGCCGTAAACGGAACTCTTTACGCTGGACTTTGATGGTAAATCTTTCAGCGGGACTAACCTGCTGCCTATATCTGACCTGTGCACCGTTGTGGTTGGCTTGAACCTGTGACTTTCACTCAGTCTCACACGACCAGATAACAGCGAGTGTTGCTTTGTACTGTTAGGCACTTTACTTACCTGAAATCTTTGAAATTGCATGTCTCTGGTTCTACTGATTGGAATGTTATCGTTTTAGTCTACAGTAATTTATTACATTTTAGTCTATTTTTCTAAATTGGTGTGGAATTTTTCCTGTGATATGTTTTCACTTTATTACTGTTTGAAGTGCTGCATAAAGGCTTTACACATTGCCTCTAAGGTAAGCCTAACTGATTTGTGCCAAGCTACCAGAGGACATGGTCGTCATTTGGGAGTAGTCAGGGTCGGAGCTCTGATCTCTAACTTGTTCCCTGCTACCCCTGATACTTTCTTTGCGACCCCTGTCTTCAAAGGAGGCAAAAGGTTTGCCCCCTCTGGGGTCTCCAAGGAAGTGCCAGGAGTAGCATTGAGCAAGTTAGAGGTCGAAGCTACGACCCCTGACTACTCCCAAATGACATTCATTCAAGAGTGTCATGCACCCGTTCATTTTGGGTTTGCTAGTGACTTCAGCCTGACAGAAATTGTGGCTGATGCTTGAGTAGTGTTTCACACCCCTCAACCATTAGCCTAATTTCCAAGACTGGTGTTCAGAAGTGAGGATTTGGACTTGCGCAGTGCCATACAGTGATTTTGTGTTACACTAAAATCCTGATCAACAACTTGATAACATTTTGAGTTTCTTTTAAATCCTCCTTGAATTACCTTTTGGTTTTTCCAAATTCCCTCTCATTCTACTTGACTGTTGTGCTTGAAACTACACGTTCAAGAATGGAGTTTGAGCTTGCCAACTTTGATGCCTACACTGTGGCTGAACTCAAAGAGTTCTGCAACGGGATGGGACATCCAGCCAACAGTAATACCAGAATACTCAAGTTCCAAAAGGTGCTGAGAACCTGGGCAGAAGTCCACCAGTCACTGGTTACAGCAACATAAGGGGATGATGGCAGGGAGAGGACCTGGATACCAGTCCTGAGATGCAGCATTCAGGTGAGGGGGATGACTTGTCTCCTGAATTGGAGCCTCCCTGCCAGAGCGGAGAGCAGTGCATCTTCCCAAGGTCTGCCCCCAGAGTAGCTGGCAGACAAGAAAGCTGACAGGGAGTTTAGAATGTAGATATCCAAGCTGAAGATGGAGTAAAAGAACCTGGCCATGGAAGCAGAGGAGAGGACGTCTGGAAGAGCCTTGGCAAGAGAGAAACTGGTCATGGAGGCAGAGGAGAGAAAAATAGCTCATGAAAGGAGCTTTAGAGAGCTCGACATAAGAGCTAGGCAAGTGGAAGTCCAGTAATAATGGTGGCAACATACCAGCAGTGTCCTCTGGAGACAAGAGGGTCCACATTCCAAAGGATCTGATACTAACTTTGCTGTGGGAGATGACATCGACAAGCGGTTTGAAGCCTATGAGGTTGCTCTATAGATGAATAGGGACCCTCAGAAGAATTGGGGAGTCAGTCTCTGGAGGCACATAGCTAGTGAAGGGAAGGATGCCCTACTGGCCCAAGAGAAGGGAGACAGGATGAGGCATCCCCTATGAGGATACCCTTGTCAGGAAGTATGTCCTCACCCCAGTGATGTACAGGCAGAAGTTTAGGGACAGCCAGAAGGTGTCCCATCAATCCTGGGTGGATTGTGTAGATTCCGGTTGTAAGAAACTGGATGGTTGAGTGAAAGGGCAGTGAAGTAAATGATTACCAGGGTCTGGACAACTTGGTGACAAGAAAGCACATATTCAGTCTTTGTTTTGCAGAGCTACACCAATACCTGATTGATTGCAAGCTCACTGAATACAGGGGGCTTACTAAGGAGGCAGATTTCCTGCTGAGTACCAGTGTCCACAAGAAAGTACCTGTAAGTGACCCCAAGAAGGGTGGTCTGGTTCTCCCTAGCAGAGTGAAGGGGAGGTTAAACATGACCCAGACAAGTCCCAGAGTAAGGTAGGGGGAAAGGGTTCCCAAGCCACTTCTGAGAAACAGGGGGATGTTCTATTATGCGATTGCCCAGGATGACACATTTTTAACCCCGCTTCTTTGGGTGTTCCCAGTTAGGACGCAAGCAGGGGGACTCTGTCTGCCCTAAGAAACCACCCACTGGTGGGACCTCTATAGAGGAGGTCAAAGTGGACGTAGGGGGAAGTAGCCCCCTGGGGCAGGTCATAGATCATAATCTCTTTTAGCTGAGAGATAGACTTAGAGAGTGAGCTTGTGATCCCTGAGGGTGGGAGTTCTCATTTCCACCAGGTGAAAGTGGATTGGATTCCTGTCACTGCGCTGAGGGGCAATGGAGCTACACCATGATTGTGGAATGGCTGGTTTCCTCAGAGCAGTACACCGGTCAGGCGTGTAGGGTAGCTCAGGACCGGGGCCAGGACTTTTTCCACCCGAAAGCCCTGTGAGCCCTGGAGTGTTCATAGATAGTCGCCAGATACCCAAAGACTGCATTCTGGGGAATGAGTTGCCCCCAGTGTCAGGAAAGCTGGGGGGGCTGCCGCCCAGAGCGCCCTGACTGTTCAGTTTTCTGGGGTTACCACTCCTAAGCGGAGGGTATGGGAGCCCAGCTGGAGGGGCTGGGTGAGGGAGAGCTCACCCCTGTCTACTGTTCATCCTCAGGGTACAGACCCTGGACTGAAAAGTCATTGTCAAGATACCACCCCTGACTGGTGCGGGGTAAAGTGGAAGTAGGGTGCCTAACATCCCAGGCCTGCTGCCCCTCCACTTGGAGAAACATCAGAGGTCAGAGAACCCCCGTAGCCTATAGAGAACTCCTTGTCAGCCCCAAGGCTGGATAAGAAGCCCACCTTATGTCCCCACTTGTAGCGTCCATCTGGCAGTGGATGGTTCGGGCCAGGCTCTTGACACTGACAGTGGCCTCTGATGGTTGCTGTCCTTATGGGCAGAATTTTCATTGGCTTGGGGCAAAAGTTTGATTAAAGGGGTGGAATGGGTCACATCACTGTGTTGCCCATGGTGGTACTCTCTCCTTACTAGGATGCATCTGTGAGCAAGTTATGGTTAGGTGTTAAACAGAATAGGGTTCACAAGTGAGGACAAGGGCTCCCCATGGGCTAGTTCAGTGCTCAGGAAGGTGTAGCCAGAGGGATCCAACTGAGTTCAGAGAGGAGAACTGACAAGAGCCCTGCATAACAGTGCCCTTGTCCATCCCATATCGCGTAAGTAGGGTTGCCCATCAAGGCATTGATTAGTCTTTGGCTGGGGGTTCATGTTAGATTGGTCCATAATTGCAGGGTCACTCCCAAACTTTTTGCCTTCACTTTCATGTTTTCTGAACCCAATGTTATTGGCTTTCAGAGCTGTGCTAAATTGCTTGTGCTCTCTCCTTTAAACATGGTAAAATGTTCTTACACCCAATGAGCACTTTTAATTTACTTACAAGTCCCTAATAAAGTGGTACTACATGTATCTAGGGTCTGTAAATTGGATGCTACTAGTGGGCCTACAGCACTTATTACGCCACCCACAATGCAGCCCTTTCAAACACATCTCAGGATTGCCATTGTAGACTATGCGTGCAGTTTAAACTACCATTTTGACCTGACAAAATAAACCTGTTCCTAGATCAAAACCTTCCTTTTTAGGTCTCGCCTGAGCTAGCGCACATGCGCTGCTCTGCAGGACTTCTAGTAAGGACTTTCAACTCGCACCACACGCTCGCGCGTGTGGTTTTTTTTTTTCATCACATGCTATTGGCCTTTGCGTGCATCTTTCTAAGAAAGACAGCACGCAATTGGCCAAAGGCGGGTGCATGTCTCGCCTTCTCTCTCCCCTGGCCTAGGGAGCTCGGGAGCGAGCAGCAGCGTGGCCGGGTGCCAGCTGTATACCTCACATTCCTTGAGCAGGGGTGCACAGGCTGCCAGCTGGCTGCTGCTCGCTCCCGAGCTCCCTAGGACTGCACTCCTCCCCTCCCACTCCATCAGACTATGCCATGTCACATGACACTTCTGCCATGGCTGCTGCTCATTTTTTTTCTATTTAACCATCACTCGACCCTGGCAGGATTGAAAGTCACCCAAAGTTTACCGATTCAATACTCAGAAACGGGGAAGAAATCACGCGACCCGAGCCAGGCGGGGACAGCAGAGATGACTCCGCGCAAGGGAATGATGGCTACACGCATCACCATCACGCAGTTTCTCGAGAATTACCTTGTTTTCGTCAATAGCTCCTTGAGTCCCCATTGGCAGCCATGACAGTTACATCCAGGAATTGTGCTGCCTTCAGCGACTCGGCAGCAGGGTTGGACAGTAACACCAAATACACACTGCCCTCTATGGCGCTGGGGCACAGAGGCTGTACTCACAGCATCCTTATATCACCCCCCAAGCGTAATGTGCTCGTTCATACTACCTCACTTCTGATCAGCAAGTGACGTCAGGAAGTCCTACCGACTGGAACGAGCTCGGACAGTCACTTCATTGCCTGCATATTATCACATCTACAAACAAAAGTGTCAATCGACCCCATATTTGAACACAAACTTCAATCACAAAACACCCTAATTTCAAATCCCCTTTCTCCATTTCACATTCGCTTTCGGTGCGCAATGCTGAACAAGTCTAATTGAGGTTTACCCAGCCTGGGCGCGCGGCACCTGTGGTTTGTGTGGAGGCGGAGCGGGGGTGTTAACAGTCACGCTGCAGCTGCATGTGGACTACGTCTGTGGAGGAAGCAAGCACGTGCACCCGAAGTAAGATTGCCCACTGTTGCTTCCCGTGACTCGCCGGATGAGCAGCAGGGGGTATGAAAGCGTTGCTTGCACTCTGAAACAGTTGCAGTCTTTGGTATGCAGGCTGTGTGCTTTTGCAGCTGCCACCTCTTGCATGCTAGCTTTATTGCTGAAGGATGCTTGCAAGCTTTCCGGAGTGTTGCGGTGGAAGCTTGCACACCGCCGCTAGGGTGCGCAGGAAGGTATAAGACATCAAGAAAAGCCAGTTTACGGAAGTTTTGGTGAATCGCCTCATTATCCCAAAAAAGCAAACATAAGTCTGTTTTTTGTTTCTCAATGGTACTTGCACAGCGGTGCTCTGCTGCAACAGTCTAATATGCAGCTGTTGTACATCTGAGGAATAAAGGATGTTGTTGTAGTGCGCACCTTCTTTCTAGAAGACAGATGCTTACACAGTTTGTCCGAAACCAGTCCTTGTATGCTTGTTTCCAGTGCAGAGAGGACCTGGCCTGGCATTTCGGACTGGCCTGGTACCCTGAGAAACAGGGTCAAGACTGATTCTTGCACAAGTCTATCAATAGCGCGTGGCTACCATTGGTGCAGCTGGTGCAGTGGCACTGGAACTCCGAGGGGCCTACTGAACCATATTACTATATTTGAGGTGAAACCACAGAACTACTTCAATGCCACATACTTGACAACATCTTATAAGGGGTAAGTGGGAGATCTTTACAAAAATAAACCAGGAGTACCCTGGCTGAATCAGGTCTACTGGCATGTGTGATACTATAGTGCTCGGAAAAGGAAGTAGTGCTTTGCCGGAATAAGCATGGCTATGATATACAGACACGCAAAATGCCAGTCTATAAGAACACGTAAAGATAATGAGCAGTATGAGAGGCACAAAAACTACTTTCAGCGCCAGCTTCCCCTGAACAACAAAGGTACTAGCTGCTTGGGGTTAGGTATGCACAAAAATCTAAGCGCCTCACGTACTAGTAGGTTCCAATAGACCGGTTGGCACTAGAGCAAACTGCCTGACAAGAGTCCAACAAAGACCACAGAGAAAACCAGAGAGTGGGAAATTCACCCCGCTTTGCAGGGTAGGTGGTAGGAGAAGCTCCTTAAGCTGAGTGCCTGCTGCCTCTCGAGATCCCACGGGGGCGCCTCACTTATTGGTTACTACGGTGCTGTGATGCCAGACGGATGACGAAACTGAACTTGCATCTGAAAGGAAAGCAGCCCCGATATTACATACTTTTTTTTGTTGCATACAGCAAGTAGGAGGTAACAGTGACTTGAGTCAGCGTAAATATCTCCTTCGTTCAAGTTTGGTAGACAAGAAATAAAGGGGTACCCTCCACAGCCCAAAAGGAAGGGGCTTGCTCTTCGTTTCAGCGCGTAAAGTAATTCAGGATGAGTGGCTGAATGCATAGCGCCCTCGCTTGTAGCGAACAATCGAGAGGAGGAGGATGATGGTGGTGGGGTGGGTTAATTAGACCAGGTGTTAAGATAGCCACAAGATTACAACTATTTCCGGACGAGAAAACAAAAGCCGAGATTCTCAGCTAGTGCACAGAGTGAAATAGCATTTGCATAGCCAATAGGTCTAGTATTTAGTTATGCAGCAACAACATCAACTGTTGCATGGCTAAACACTTATAAGGTCCAAAAGGCAAGACCTATTGGCTATGCCAATGCTTGTTAATGCATATAAGTCACCCAGGGTAGGCCCTAAACAACCCTAGAGGTCATGGTTCTGTGTAATTAAAAAGTTGGACATGTACTTTTAAGTTTTACATGTGCTGATAGTGAAAAACCCATACATTTGTTTTTTACTACTGTAAAGCCTACCTCTATCATAGGATAACATTGGGTTGCCTCAGTACATTCAAAAGGTGCTAACTTTTATTGGGAGTTGGTTAACATTTCATGTTTGGTGTTTGAGAAATTGCAATTACAAATTTTCTTTCATTGAAACGCCGGATTTTAAGTTACAATTTTGAAAACACCACTTTTAGAAAGTTGGCATTTTCCTGCCCTGACTTTTCGGTGCCTGCAGACTACTCCTGGGTGACATGACTGGATGCATTTGACAGTTGGACTGGACTGGTGTGGCTGGATGGGCCATCCACTGACACGATGGGGGGGGGGGGGGTGGAGGTGGCACAGCCCCACTTGCAACTGAATAGGCTGTGCCCTGCCTTCACACAAATCACTTTTCACCGTGCATTGTTCATGCGGCCAGTATGGATCCAGGACAGGGGAGGCAGGAATAGTCAAGGACTTCAAATGGAAGTCTCTAGATACTTCTCCTACTTCAAAGAAGGCACCAACTATAAAAATAAAACCCTCTGACCCACACTTCAGTACTCTCCTGTACAACTGTGCATAGTACAGAAGAAGGTCTGCTGTGCTGCTTTGCTGCTAGAATGGGTTGCCACCCTGCTGCCCTACTACTCTGTTGCCATACTTGCTGAGAAGGAAGGCTGGACATGCACCCTTCATCCCAGGCTGAAGTGACTCCAAGGGTCAGGTACCTGACCTCCGGTTATGATCTACATGAACATAACAAGCTCCAGAGGCTCCTTAAAACTGTCCGGCTGTTCTGCTACCTGGACCTGCAACTGGACTTGCCTGAGCCCTGCTGGCCTCTGCTGGAATGAGTTCCTGACTCCAAAGAGGAGCTCCTCAGGCCCTGGACTCTAGGTGTGGCCTCAGTTGGGCTCTCCAAATCAAATAAGAAATCCTTATGTTTTAGGCTCTTCGCGAACGCGAGTGAGCCTGTTCACGGCAAGATCTTGCCATACGCACCAAGATTTTGCAACCCGCACAGCCTGCCAATGTGAAGCTCCATTGAACCAACTCTTTGTCCCACAGTGACCATCAGCACCACCTGGCAATGTGAGTTCTGCACTTCACACTACAGCATCGACAGCACACGCTGACCACCAATGCGAAGCTCCAGCAATGACTTTCAGTGATGCCCGACAGGATCTTCGTGCTACTGAAACGACTGTCCACGATGCCCGGCCTGCTCTTCACACTACATCGATGACCATCCGCAAAGCTCTCCCTGTTTCTCACAGGGGAACCAGGTTCTGGCCACAGTCACTTGCCCCATGCCCAAAAGTGGTACAAATAGTCCTTAATCTAGCGATTTTGATGGTGGGGATCTTTCCATTTTCGCCCAGTCCTGTTGTTTTAACCTACGGCTGTAGCCTTGTGCTTTTCCATCCTTATATTTTTTTCACTAAGGGCCTGATTTAGAGTTCGGCAGACAGGTTACTCCGTTACAAACATTACAGATATCCCGTACACCATCTTAAAACTGCATTATATCTAGGGCTCCCGGTTTTCAGTTTTTTACAAATAAATACAGGCGGAAAACATGTTTTCCTTTGTCTGTATTTATAAATAGATACGGAAAAATATTGACAAACCGGCGATGTGTCTATCTGTGTCTGAGGTTCACAGGGGCTGCAGAAAGAAATTTGAAACCGTTGCCAGATTCTCCTGCACACGATTCTTCCATCTAAATCACTCTAAGCACTCCCCTGCTGAGTGAGACTAATTTGTTTCCAGTGAGGCTCTTCCGCCCTGACAACAGCAGGCCAGGAGTGCTTATCTGCTTTTTTGAATGCACACTCTCGGCTGTTTAGGATGGAATTAGCTGGCTCTTTCTCTGGACTCGGTGCCTGTGTGGATCACTAGAAAGGAAAAGAAGGGAGCACCATGGGTAAGTGGGGAGGGGACCCAGGACACTCTAAATTCACAGCATGGGTATTGGCCATCACAGTGTCTGGCATAGTGATGTCACGGCCAAGTAATGGACACTAAGGAAACTTTTAACCTGGATAATTTGCAAAGTTGAGTGCAGGGGGCATGGAGCGATACCAGGAGGGTCATCATGATGTCAGAGGAGGTAGATGGTGACATCTCTTTATCTCTACCATTCCTGTTTGGGGGAAATTCTCAAGGAGTGCTAAGGTCATTATTATATCACCTTGAGTGACTGTGCCAACAGTGATAACGCAGGGTGCTGTCCTAACCCACTCAAAAATTGTTTAAGCAGTAGGGGTTATCTGCAACACCTCTCTAGCATCACCACAAAAAAATCCCTTCTGGCTTCGAGTCCTACGCAGTGTCGTCCCTCTACTGGAGTTCTTAATAACTTCAAACTGTTGCCAATAAGGGACAGCTCAAGGGCATAGTCAAGTAGGGCTCTATCATTTGGTCAAGCCCCTAAGACTGGGCCTTCACGGGCAGCACTCTTATCTATCTTGAATTGAGTAACCAGGCCCAAATCTCGGCAGCTGCTCACCATCCTGTGATCCTGGGCAAATCACTTGATTTACCGGTGCCTGTAGAAATTAGAGTGATCTTGTGTGATCGGACTGGCGCTCATGTCAAGTGCTTCAATGCCTTGTGTGTGTGCTATGCAAAACAGGCAAAAAAGCACAAAGATGTAAAACATCAACGTTATTTTCTTTGAGAAAAAACCCTCCCCAAGCAAAAGGTAACCATTCAAGATGGACATGATAAACATGAAGAATTGCGAGGAATTAAAGTACAATTTGAGTCTTGGTGTTTACTTACCCATCCCGTGATTCTAGGCAAATCACTTAAAGTGAAAAGATGGCTCATGTAACGGGTATAAGCGGCAAGCTGTTCCCTGGACGACTTTTGCTCTGAAGTGAAGGGTGTTAAACAGTTGATAAAGTTGTAGATCAGTAGTCCTATCCGGGGTTAAGCTGTACAGACCATATGGATAACTAGGACATAGGGAGTCCCTCAGTCTGTACTCTGACTAGTTTGTACTGATGTCCGGAGACCAGACTGCATAAAGGCATAAAACAACCAGAAAGAGCCTCAATGTCCTCAAAGTCTCTTGAAATACACATGTTCTTGTCCTACAATGGCAAAGTGTTCAAGTGAATGTATTGTGTTTATTTAATTTGGTATATATATATATATATATATATATATATATATATATATATATATATATATATACCTATAACAACCGAGTTCAAGTGTGCATTGTCTAATTAAATAAATGTGGAAAAATACTGGCTGCAGTGTTGTTGTAGTTTGAAGAAAACCATGAAGTCAAGAAGACGAGGTAAGTAAAGCATTTATTTCCTGTCATCCACTCTCCTGAACTGAAGAGCTCACCTCAACATTCTACTGTCACCTCTCAAGGGACATACCACCAGGGTGGGAAACAGAGGGGTGTGCGGAGCATACCATTTAATACAGAACTGAGATTACAACACATCTCCCTATATATGTATTAAGTGAAAACATAACATGACATATGCATTTTTGGCATCCCTGATACACCAACTACAGTTGCGATGCCACAGCGATTCTGTCCTTGCTCCACGTCTGACCATTCTCTAGGCGTACCACATTCTTGCCATCTTTATCCACTTTTTGTTGTGTCTGATACTTGCTCAACCCAGGTTGTACATGTGTGGGCTTCTTTACAACTACAGTGGTACCCCTCGTGTACTCTTGTATTTTGACTCCCTGACTATGATCATACCAACCCTTGTACCTACTTTGATGTTGGGATCTCAGCTGCTTACTGACCCCCAGGTCTGGGTTCACCATTTTTCCACCTCCCAGCCAATGCGGGACTAGTTTGGTACACGGTTCCCTTCCCCTTAAGTTGACAAACGGAGACACTCCCGTGACCAGATTGGGGGTAGTGTGGTATGCCCAAATGCACTCTCTCAGGGAATCTTCCACGTTGAACCCACTAGCAATGGCCAACTGAATGTGCTCTTTTATGAACCTGTTAGTTCTCTCCACCAACCCATTAGCTCTCGGACAATAGAGTGCAGTTCTCTCGTGTTTTATGTTCAACTCTTCGAGAAAAGTGGTCATGGCCTCTGAGGTAAACTGCACTCCATTGTCTGTAACCAACGTTGCCGGAATGCCTTCATATACAAATACATTTTTCAAGAATGTGATGAGGTTACTCGTGGTAGTCTGCGGTGTGAACTTTACGTTTACCCAATGTGACGTGTAGTCCACCAAAACAAACATAAACCTCTTCTGGGTGCCAAGAACTTCCATGGGACCAATTATGTCGACTGCCAATTTGGTCCACGGAACTTCTGGCACTTCTACAGGGGATAAAGGTGTCTTACGTGTAACCTTGCTCTTATCACTACTAGCGCAGCTGTTGCATTCCTTTACTTTAATCTCAATCATGGAGTCCATCTTTGGAAACCAGAAATCATTCCTGACTTTGCATTTGGTCAGGCTCCTCCCCAAATGGCCCTCATGGGCCAGGTCAATTATTTTGTTTCTCATGCTGTAAGGAGGAACAACTCTTTTCCCCCTATGTATTATATCCGACATAACTGATAATTCATATCTCACTTCCCAGAAATCCTTAACTTCTTCTGGAACTTGAGAACGGTGTTCAGGCCAACCATTGAGAATTAGCTCTCTGAGGATACTCATTTCCTTGTCCCCCGCCATGCTTTTCTCCCACTCTTCCTTTGACAAGGAAGAAAGATGCATTGAAAAAATAGGAGCGTCTAACTGTTCTTCTTTTGCATACTCCTGCAGGGGTGCCCTTGACAAGTAGTCTGCAATTATATTCTTTGGACCTGGTAAATACTCTACCTTGAAGCAATAGTTTTGTAACCCCAGGACCCATTTAGCAATTCGTGGGGAATTGTTGTGTATATTTTTTGGTGAAAACATGAAGGTCAAAGGCTTGTGGTCAGTGTGTATGACAAATTGTATCCCCCACAGGAAAAATTTAAAATGGTTCACTGCCCAGAAACACGCCAAAGCCTCCCTCTCAATCACGGAATAGTTCTTCTCCGCTGAGTTGAGCGTCCGTGATGCAAATGCAATAATGGTGACCTTCCCTTGTTCATGTTGAGATAGCATTGCTCCCAACCCTTTGTTGGAAGCATCTGTGGTCAGGACCGTTTTCTTGCATGGGTCGAATGCGCCCAACGCAGGTGACTCAAGAATGCTCTTCTTTATTGCCTTAACCGCCATGCTGTGTTTTTCCTCCCACAGAAATTCCTTGTCTTTTTTTAGCATGTCACGCAACTCATCACACATGTCAGCAAAGTTCCTTACATATTTAGACATGTATTCGGCAAGACCTAGGAATGATTTAAGTTCTTCCTTGTTGGTAGGATCATGGGCGTCCATAACTGCTTGGACCAAACTATACTTAGGTTTGAACCCATCTTTGGAAATAGTATGACCCAAATAGTCAACAGAGTCTACTTTAATTTTACACTTTTCCAGTTTCACGGTTAACCCCGCCCTGGTCAATCTTTGACACACCGTGTTGAAAATGGCATCGTGTTCTTCTTCCGTAGCCCCATACATCAAAATGTCATCTTGGAAACATAACGTGTTTTTGACACCTTCCAACACTTGTTGCATCACTTTCTGGAAGATAGATGCCGCCGAGGCTAAACCAAACGGCATCCTTACAAACATGTAAGCACCAAACGGCGAGGAAAACGCCGTTAGCGGCCTAGAATCGGGGTGTAACTCGACTTGGTGGTAGGCCATGGACAAATCGATGACTGAGAACAAACACCCTTTACCCATTGTGCTCAACATTTCATTTATGTTGGGTAGAGGAAACCTCTCCACCCAGATGTTGTCGTTTAGGCTGCGTAAGTCAACACACACGCGGATACCCTTGTCGTTGGCCTTGGACGCTAAAACCAGGGGGGCCAACCATTCAGATGCATCAATGGGTTGTATAACCCCCATGTCGCATAGTTTGTCCAATTCGTTTTTTAGAACTTCTCTCAAGCGCAACGGCACGGGGCGCGCCCTATGAACTACTGGTTTTGCGCCTTTCTTAACTCTGATTTTGTGCTGGAACTCCTTCAGTTTACCTAGTTTGTCTGTAAACAGGTCAGGAAAGGCCTTTTGTAGACGATAGCATTCATTGTTGTCAAGGGTGTCTACCAAAATGACTTGTTCCTTGTTATTAGGATCAAGGATGATACCTAGTACTTTTTGGTGCTGCCAACCCAAAAGGTTCGCCCCTCTTTCAACCACATACACTTTTCCCATCATAGATCTGCCTTTAAATTCTATGTGGCTATTCAACATCCCCACTAAGGGAATGGGGTCTCTAGTGTACCCCTCAGGAGAAATGTCAGGGGGATGTAGCATGTTTTTGCTGCAACCTAGGATTTCCCCGAAGTCCTTTTCATTTATTAGAGTATACGGGGAACACGAATCAGCAAACACTTCAATGGCTTTGTTGTCTATATGTATTACACATTTGGGATAGTTGGGCTTGGACGATTCATCACTGTCCTTGACTTGGAAAACGAATCTTGCCTGTGTTTCTCCACTGGGATTGCTGACCCTGGAAGTATTACTAGTCCCCTCCCTGCATACTCTGGCCAAATGCCCTCTTCTGTTGCATTTTTTACACATAATACTCCGTGCTGGGCAAAATGGGCTATTTGCTAAGTGGTTGCTGCTTCCACACCTGTAGCATTTCAAATTTTGACCCTCCTTGTGGACGGATAGATTTTTCGCACTTTCCCTATTATGCACCTTCAGCACTTCTCCATCAACTTCTTCACATTGAATGGGGGCGACCACTTCTTCCTTTGCTTTCATCTCTCTAACACACTTGGCCGTGTGCTCAATAGATTGGGCAATGGCAACGGCCTCCTTTAAGGACGGATTTTTTGCAAGTAATTTTTCCTGTACTTTCCCACTGTTAGTACATCTTACTAGTTGGTCTCTTATTAAAGAATCATTAAGCTCCCCAAAGTCGCACAATTGCGTCAAACCTCTAAGAGCCGCTATGTAATTATTGATGGATTCGCTCTTTCCTTGTACTCTGCTAAAGAATTTGTGGCGTTCAAGCACTACGTTGACCTTGTCTCCAAAATGAATTTCTAATTTCATCAGTGTCAGGTCGTACGCATCAGCATCATCCTCTTCCTCCAGTTCAGGCTCAGGTAAAGTTTCGTAAACTTTACGACCATGCACCCCCAAATTATGCAGTAGTATGTGTTGTTTACGCAACGGAGAAAACCTTTCTCCACCCATCGCAATCAAATAGGATTCGAACAGCTTAGTCCAGTCCTTCCAGTGTATTTCTGGATCACCACAATCATTTAAAAATGAGGGAGGTTGGCTCATGCCAGGCGTACCCATATTGTGTGAACTGGAAGGTACTTGGTTGACGTAACCTGTCTGGCAGGTGTGGGAAAACACCGTGCGGTCAATCACCCGCTGGCTAAAACCCCACTAACAGAGCTTTGTATAGGGGATACTCCAAGTCACGCTAATCCCCTAGTTGCGCAATATAAGGTTGTGGGACTCTGGGGAAACCTGAGCTGAGGAGACCTTAATTAGCGTAGCTTACAGTGTGTGTGTGCGCATCACAGAACAGAACAGAAACGCACTGTAGTACAAGAAGCAGGGGTTCTACTTCCTTCTTTGGGTGTGCATCGTAGAACTCCTAGAAGGCACGTGGAATGTGTGCCCATCACAGTGGAAGCAAAACAAAGAAAATGGAACAGTCTTACTTTAAAAGACGATTTTTCTCCCTGGCTGGCAGGCCGCTGCGCAGAAACCGAAGATCGGTGACTTTCCGATTCACGGAGGCAGGACCCAGCTGATGTTGACTGGAACACCGGTGATCTGCCCTGAGGCGTCGACTGCCAGCTTCGCCGTGGAATCGTCTCAAAACTGCTGAAGCGCTGGAACTGACAGGAAGTATGTCGACTTCCAACTTCACCGTGGTCCCGGCTGGCACAGCTGAAACGCCGGTAACAGACAGGAGGCGTGTCACCCTCACAGCCGCTGAACTCAAAGAGGCGAGGGCGTGAACTTTACCGCTGCGAAGACAGAACCTGCCGGCTGACTGAGACGCCGGCAGCTGACAGGAGGCGTGTCCCCTCACAGCCGCTGTATTCGATGAGGCGAAGACGTGAACTTTCCTGTTGGAGACAGCTGACTGAGGGAAACCCCAAGGTACGTACACTCTTCTAGTGTCAACACGCCTGGGGGAAACTAGAACATGTAGAGTTCCGCGCCGCTGACTGGATGACGAAGGCAGAGTCTTCCTCAGCTGAGGAGACGGAGGTTCCACGGCGGGTTTCCACCACAGGATAAGCGGAGAGCACCATGAGGAGGTTGTCAATGACCCGGTTGCTACGCTTCGTCGCGTAGGTTCGTCGTGGAGTCAAACTGCCCCAAACGTTTTCCTGTCGTCCTCATCAGCAAATATGGAGAGAATGTAACGAAAGGGGAGATGACAGGCTGCCCCCTGCGCAGAGACGTCGCCAGTGTTGTAGTTTGAAGAAAACCATGAAGTCAAGAAGACGAGGTAAGTAAAGCATTTATTTCCTGTCATCCACTCTCCTGAACTGAAGAGCTCACCTCAACATTCTACTGTCACCTCTCAAGGGACATACCACCAGGGTGGGAAACAGAGGGGTGTGCGGAGCATACCATTTAATACAGAACTGAGATTACAACAAGTGTCTTCTTTTGCTTGCAACACAAATAAATGTGGATAAATACAGAAAACAAATTACCCAAAAATAAATATGGAGAAATACAGACTGAAATTTAAAAAAATAAATACCATAAAATCAGGAGCCCTAATTATATCCAATGACACATAATACGGTGGACGGGATATCTGTCACGTTTTTGACAGAGTAACCCATCCGTCAAACTCTAAATCAGGCCTATAGTAATGATATGCTGTGATACAGTCTCAACTCAATTTCAGCAATTCTACAACCAGATGCCAAAGAAATGTACAATGTAGCTACACTGGACTCAAAACACTGCTGCTAGAGCGCTCTGCAATGTCAGGAAAGTTGATCATGTTTCTAATCATCTTTGGCATGTATACTGGCCCTGTTCACAAGGTAACCCACTTTACAGAACCTGCATTATGCACAGTAATTACCATGCTCATGGTCCAAAATGCCTGGCTCAAACATTTCCAGGAATACATGTCTGTGTCTTCCCAGATCTTCTTCCCACCCATTATTCTGTGTTCCCAAAGTTAAGTATCAGATGCAGAGCTTCAGATCTTTCAGGGTTCGGGCAGCCTATATATATGGAAAGTCCTTCCCGTTGAGATTCAGGTGTTTCTGGAACTTCTTAAAGAAAGAAAGTCTCTTAAATCATGGCTGTTCTCTATCTAACCGTGGCAAGAGGCTCCTTGACAGTGTATGTGTGCTTCATTAAATAACTGTTATTGATAACCAAACCGTACTTCAGCATCCTAAATCTTTGACCGATTTGGATGGCAGATCCAAATCTGCCCTCCAAATCAGTCTTGGCATATCCCTGTTTGATCCTACACAGTGGGGTATGCGGCACTTAATGTGCTATATCAGTTATCACTTATGAAGTCTCATATTGACATTCCCTGCATTATAATATACATTTATCACCACTTCTTAAGTTTTTCCATAGACCTAACAGTGGTTGCAACGTTTACGCTTAGTATGACCAGTCAATAGGAAACAGCACAGTTTGAAAGAAAAACAGCACACCCAGTGGGTCAACTCCAGGATGAAATTCGCCAGTGATAAATCAGGTATCCTTCTGCCCACCATTCTGTCTGGGGCATCAAATCTTTCTATGCATTTGGTTGTACATTATGGGCCAATGCACTCCCACCCATCAAAACAGATTCATTCACAGTTGTCAAAAAGGTTAAGTACATGGGGCCTGGATAAACGTTTGGACGACTGTCTCCAGGAGAAGGCCATCTCATTACCCTATCGTAAAATCCTGAATAACACGCCAGATACCCAGGAGAGAACTCACTTGAAATGGGTGGCTGACATAGGAAATATAGACGAGGATGACTGGCAGGAGGCCCTCGCCTCCCCTCGCGAGGTGGCAATCCATTCCCGTTTTAAACTTATTCAACTTAAATTACTTCACCGAGTCTACTATACTAGTTCGTCGTTGGTCAGGATGGGGCTCCTAGACTCCTCGACCTGCCCTCGAGGATGCGGTCACGTTGGTACTTACATACATCAATGGTGGGAGTGCCCGATCCTTAGGGGGTACTGGGCGGAGATAATATCAGATATGTCCCGGATAAGTAAGGTACCTATTGATGCATCCCCTCGACTCTGCCTGTTAAACATCTGGGAGGCCACGGATCTGTCCCGAACAGGGAAGTTGTGGGTCTCTTTTGGGCTGTATGGTTGCGAAGCGCAATATAGCGAGAACATAGAAGGGAGGAGTTCCACTACGACACACTGAGTGGGAGTCCGATATGGATTGGTGTATGTAGGCAGAGAAAGTTATTTATGAAAGTCGGGGCTGCCCACATAAATGGATGAGAATTTGGGGCCCCTGGAATGAAAGTAGGGGCTTCCTCTGTACCCCTTTTGCTGATTCCCCCTCAGCACTGTTGGTCAGCATAGATGTGTGATGTGTGAACACAAGGGAAGCTATGAAAAAGATGATTCCACCACTGACCCTGTGATAATTTTCTATTTGATTGTATTACCTGATTATGATAATTTGTGAACGTTGATTATCGCACCACACTGCATCTGTATTATTGTGTGTTTGTATGTTGTTTTCTTGATAAAAAAGATTGACAAAAAAAAATAATTAAAATTAAGTACATGGGGCCTGATTCACCTAAAGTGAGTAAACTTAAGAATGGTAGGCCTTTGTCTAGTGCGTACATAATTTTTGGTAATTTCGAAAATACATTATGAGCACGCCAAGAAATATACATTAGTCTTACATTTTCAGGCATACTCTTGTTCGCCATGCACGCTTCAGTAGACTACCTGCCTATGGTCCAATCCATTGGCCAATGCCTGGCGGAAATTTGAAAACACATATTTTTTTCTCCATTGAAAATTTAGTTGTGAGGAAAATTCGTCTCCTACACTCCTGTGAAATTTTGGAAAATATGATTCACTTTCACCCTCGAAGAAAACATATGCCCGCTTTTCAATCATGAGGATCAGGGAATTTTTGCCCACAAGTCATGCAAATTTCACCTATGTGTGCCCAAATCGGGCACTCATTATTTAGGTGGCGGAGTGACAAGGACAGATAATTTTCCAAGCCAGTGCTATCGCGCGGGCAGTTTATAGATATATGTACACGTTCAATTTAGATACTTTCGTAGAATAATAGACCTACCTTATGTCTGTTGGTTCATCAATCCCATCGTAAATGTCGTCATCAATTGGCGGAGGTGGTAACATTGCTTAGAAAAAGTGAAATATACTATTAAGTGCTCAGCAATACTTGGGTAATTTCCCATTAGTTTAAATATAGTTGGCTCCAGAGAAAAATCCCATTTACAGACTACAAATTGCAACTTTTTTTGCACTGCTTCAGAACAGTAAAGAAAATATTGTTCTCTCTTCAGCCTTTAAGCTTGGTATTAAAGGAGAATGATGGTACAGGCTGGGAATGTGCATCTGCTTTTAGGAGGAAATGACAAGTTTTTGGGCTGTTTAATGGATGAATGGAGAATCTCAGCAGTGTGGTAACCAATTATCCATTTACTCAAAGGAAATAGATTGAAAAGAAGGTCGAAGGGCATGCCAGTAACCGAATTAGAATAAGACTTTGGCCATGCACAGAGGGGTAACAGAAGTGGGACAGTGAGGGTAAAGCTAAAGACCATTAAGTGCCAGCCGAGCATGTAGCACAGAGGGGGCAGGTAGTGCCTTTAGCGCGAGGGCGAGGCTGCATCTGCTTATTCACAGGGATTAGTAGGGGGAGAGCTAGTAGGTTAAATAGGCTTCAGTAATCATTGTCTGTATGAAATGTAAAGTTATATTAGTTATTGGAAAATCATACACCTGCCCAGGCTATCATGCAAAATGAAACTTGCTCACCCATGCATCAGATTTCTGCTTTCTTCTTTCCCATGACAAATGGATGCGCGGCTGGCACAGGTAATAGTGGTGAGGCAGTGGGGCGGGGTAGGGGGGGGGGGAGTCGGCAGATGACGGGATAGGTAAAATAAAATAAAAGAATAAATAAAACCACTTCCCTTGCGCTCGCCGCACCGCTAGACTCAGCCATGCGGCGAGCACAAGGTAAGTGGTTTTATTAATTTTTTTAATTTAATTTTACCTATCCCGTCATCTGTCGACTCCCCCCCCACCCCGCCTCACCCCGCCTCACCGTTCTTATCTGTGCCGGCCGTGCTGTGCGGTCTGATGGCTGTTATATTGTGACTCTGCTGAATTCCAATGTCTAAGAGCTGATTTAAGGAGTACATTCAGTAAAGGGATCAGTCCGCCTCTATCATTATATCTCATATGTTTCACTCTGTGTTCACTAAGTGGGAAGAAGTACAACCTGTCTCGATAACGTGGCCACCTTACAACAGCAGTTTGTAAACATCATAAAGTATCAAATCACAAGTAATTGAGCTGTTGGATTTTTAGGAAGCATTATATGATAAAAGACAAGTGTCATCGGGAGATCACCCAAGAAGACGTGACCCGAAATCAAAACGCTCACAGTTCTGCTGAATCAGGTTTATTCTCTCTAGAAACGGAAATCAAGCATTGTAATATTTGTTACATGCAGTTCCTCACCTACCACATTTTTCCTATATAGGAAGCTGTCCCCATCATCACATCTTGTTTTATCCTGATGATGGGGTCAGTCTGTAAGCACTTTAATAATGGTGTCTTTTTTAGCCTTGATGTTAGGCGCGGTGAACAACCTTTACAACGCAACTATTACAACGCACTACACTTACAACAAAATTTTTACAACGCAACATCCACTACAACGCATTCCATTACATCGCATGACACTACAACGCATGTTTAAAAACTACCTTTACAACGCATTCCATTACATCGCATACTACCTTTACAACGCATACCATTACAACGCAATCCAACACTTACCCTACTGTTGCACCCCCTGGAGTTAGAATAGTAATTTTTACCCCTATACTATCCAATACTTACCTTAAATGCAATTTAATATTATGCGTTGTAATGATATGCGTTGTAAAGGTAGTATGCGATGTAATGGAATGCGTTGTAAAGGTAGTTTTTAAAATGAGTTGTAGTGTCATGCTATGTACTGGAATGCGTTGTAGTGGATGTTGCGTTGTAAAAAATGCGTTGTAAGTGCATGCGTTGTAAAAGTGTGCGTTGTAACGACATACATCCGTTAGGCGCATGTAAAGAAGATGACCGCTACCCTGAATTGTGGAGGCTTGGGCAGTGAAGGTTTTCTGGTGTCATTGACTCTTGCCTTTTGGAGGCCTAGCCATAGGTGCATTGGGCATCGCAGATACCGGCGAGAGATGGCAGCATTCTTCGCCTCCACAACTCGGCCTCCTCCTGCATTGCAGGACGTTCAAGATGAAGTGCTGGACCATCAACCTTGGCTGATGGCTGCTGGGCAGGTTGTTCGGATTGACTTCCATTTGTGAGTTTCCAGGTCTGCAGATCTTCGGCAGGAGTGGGAAAACATCTAGTTTAACTAAAAGGGCTGCGTTTCACGGGGAGTCCGATCCTTTTTGCTGTTGAGGTTGTTTGTCATTCTATGCTATCTGCTGCTGTTGTGCAACAGTGGAGCAGTGACGTTCCCACATCGGTATCTTGCCTAGGCCTCCAGGGGGGATTCCCACTCCCTAGGACATAAGCACCATGTCTAGGAAGAAGCACAACAATCTCAGGGATTACTCTTGCCCATCAAGCTCTCCTCCTTCTAGCTGAGATCGTCAAAAGACGGTGATATGCCTCTTCCTCCTGTCTCTTCTTCTGGGCATCCTCTGATGTCTATGTCAGCAGAACAAAGCAGCCTATTGAGGCTAATGTCGAATCAGGGTTAAACAAGCCCCAGTCAACTGCTCCTGCTCATTCAGTCTCAAGATTGCAGTGGCAACTGTGAGCAATAGAGGGAGGGCATCTTCCAGTGGCGACAGTGAGCAATAAATAGAGGGAGAGGTTTGTGTTGAGGATTCTGGAAACTGCATTAGATAGAGGCTTTTGTTTGTCTCCCCCCCCCCCTTCCGGATCTTGCTGAAGCTTTATTTCCTTCTGGGCTTTGATCAAATTTCCCTGAGACTTTGTACACTGATTCTCTTCCTCCCATTTTGGCAGGGTACACAAATGTTACTCCAAAAGACGCTTCTCCTTTTGATTCTCCTACCATCGAGGCATATGCTGCATACACTGCTCAATCACTGCTCCTTGATTTTCAGTCACTTTTGGGTGCCCTGGAGATTGGGGAGGATTGTGGTCTGGTCCATCAATTAATAGATAAACAGTTCAAACTCATGTCTCATGTTGTGGCAGGTGGTCTTCAGGCAGCAGCTCTCGTGGCTGATTTGGCTGCGTTATCCCCTTGGCAACATCAGAGGAGGTGCTGGAAAGGCAAAGCGTATCAAAAAGTGTTATATCTCAAGCTTCCGTTCCTGCCCCATAAACTTTCTGGGCAGGAAACTAGAGGATTTGGTGACACAGGTGTAGAAAAAACCAATCCCATACACCTAAGGCTCCAGAAGTGGTGTCAGTGTCACTTGCTTAAGATTTTCAGTCATCCCCTCTAAACACACCAGAGGGTTATTTCCCCTCTGAGTGTTAGAGGGATGAATGTCCGATCAAACTTTCAGAGGATGTCCAACCTCTTTTCTGCCCTCATCAGTATATGGCCCTTCACCTTCCCAATCTCTCCTTGTGAAGCGGAAGGACATGGAAGGAACGTGTCACAGACACTTAGGAGTCACCCAAGAAGCTTTCCACTAGTCTCAAGTGTGTGCATTATACCCTGGCAAGGGATGTCCTATCAAAGGGGATGATTTTACCAGTCCCTGCTGAGGAGTGGGAACTCAGGAGTTTACTCCAATCTCGTTCCTGTACTCACACCTGGAAGTACCTTTTGTCCCATTATAACTCTGAAGGGGCGTGAATGCCTTCATAAAGAATATCTCTTTTTGAATTACACTGTTACACAAAAGCATTTCAATGGTGGCTCCAGGGAACTTTCAATCTTCAGTAGATCAGGAGGAGTTTTACTTCTATGATCCAGTGCCTTATCAATATTAGAAGAGCCTTAATTTTTCCTTTCTTTAATTTTTGAGCACTTCTGTTTTGGGATAATAGCGTCTCTTAATGTGTTCACAATGATACTAGCCCCTCTGGTGGGCTTCTACATGTATGGAAGATTCATGTTCACACATATTATGTACTTCAATGATTGCCTGGTACATTCTTTGAATGGTCTGCTTGCCCGGAACTAGACAAGTGTGTTCGATGATAAGGCTTTCAGATGGATTCTGATTCTGAACAAATACCATCTGCTACTATGCCTAAAGATGGAGTTGATGGATGCCTCTTCAACACCTCTGTGGTGTGTGTATTTTTCCTCCTGTCAGAGTTGATAGGCTTAGATCTTACCTCAAAGGCCTCCTTGCTTGGAACAGGTTCCTGTTCATCGGTAACCTGGCAGCATGTATTTTCATTTTGACTTGGGCCAGGTTCCATCTGAAGCTGCTTGTTTTTCACACTACGTCTCATGGACATCTAGTACACAAGTATTATGAAATGCACAGCCCAGTCCTTGCTCCTCTATTCATTGCTGGTTGTTCTCTTAGGATCTCCATGCATTGTGGCTGAGCTTCAGTCTCCACAACATTTGGTCCTAACCTCCATTGGCAGTGCAAGGTGTTGGAATCAATTCAAGGCCTTTGGTCAGATCTGGGGATTTTTATGTCTAATATAGAAAGGTGTCGTGTGGATGGTGATTCACTTATTTCCTGCAAATCTCTGGCAAATGCCCTACCTGGTTCAAATGAGCAATCTGGACACATATACATATTTCAACAGACTGCGTGACCACCAGATTGTCGGGGTTTTAGAGCTTAAAATATCTCCCTTCCGGCGGCAGAAGTTTGTTGAACAAAGTAAACAGGATAGGGATAAAGTTAAAAGAAAGGTTCGATGTTGAGTGGATAAGTCACTGGTCCACAACACCTGGCGGTCTGGTTGCATGTTTCGATAGTGAATATCCCCTTCGGGTCTTATGGCCTTCGGCAGGACCAAAAATGGTGGAGAGTCTGAAGTTTTAAATCACTCCACATTCAATTCAGGTAAGTATATTCACTCACCACTTTTCATCTTAGAGCACGTTCTGATCAAGACTAGCTGGTATTATAGGCGCAGGCTATGGCCAATAAATGTAAGGGAATCAGGAGGAACAAATGGCAGCAAATAAATTTAAAATAATATAATTGTGAGTTGATTCCCATTACACATAGTGTGACGCATATAAAAATCTATTTAACATGACGTATAGCAAGGCTCAGTTATCCTTATACACCATCACAGTATGCAATCCTATTGACCACATCATTTTGTTATAGGTCATTTTATAGTTACCTTGTATATCTTGTACACATCAGAAAAATCCTTGATTTTTGTGTCACGCAATTTGACCTTTACTCCTCATTACACCTGCTGTGGTAGGTTGGCTAGGCCAATAAAAGCAAGGCAGCCCAATGTGAGACATTTGCCTGGGGTGGTAGAGGATAAGGGGAAGAAAATTCCTTTCTTCCAAAGAAATCATTTAATCCTAGCATGGTGTGAGATGTCGCCTGTGCTAGCCCTTGTATTTGGATAAATTGAAAGGATGAGGTGGGTTTGTTTGGTGCTAATTTTTAGACATAACTTTGTTTTCTAAATGTATGCAACTCAAAGAATATACCACAAATCTACGACGAGGCCTATGCTTTATCTCTAAACTAGATGAGGACTACATATTTCGCAGTTTCTGGAGATCACTCCAACTATCAAAAATATACACCCCTAAGTTGGGTCCCTGAACACTTCAGATACGTAGGCATGCAGGTGACCTTGGATAAACAACTGGTGTGGCATCTAAACATCGCGTCACTACTCCGCTGAATAAAACACAACACTGAAACATGGAATTTGTTGCTGATCAACATAGCGGAAAGGCAGCTTTGTTCCAAATTATCTCTCTTTCCCAATTACTTTACACCTTACAAAACTTCCCTGACAAACTGGTGCATTCCTTTTTCACGGTTTCTATGCGCAGCTTAACAATTGTGCATCTTATACAGGAAATTTGCCCTACCACCATAAGGGGGGTGGGAGGGCTGGGTGTAGCAGACATCCAACTATACCGGGCGAGTCACATTCTCCCCATAAATGAATGGTTCTTCTCTGACCATGATGACCCAATGGTAAGGGTGGAGTTGGAATGCATTGAACAGCATGGCATACTGCGCCTTCGCCTGCTGTACGGGCTGTACACATGACATGTCAAACTCTCCCCCGACCACCGCAACATCCCTGGTCTGTTGGCACCCAGTCCTCTAATGGATCAAATGGGATAAGGTCTCCACAGCAGAAACGCCATTAAGGGAGGGCTCCTGGTTCGAACACATGGTGAAGCTAAATGGCTTTAAGCCTAGGGACCTCATTGACATCTTACGGTTGAGACATATTTCGGAGGGGAGTCACACACACCCCTTCATGTTGTTGGTGGAGATCTACATCATACAGTACAGGCAATTCTATGCTACCTACAACTGTGATATCCACTGGAAGCGCAAAAGGCGCTCTTCTTAAACTGCCTCTCATACCCCCTATAGGAACAGGTTACAATATCTGCCATTGAGGTTAAGGGTATTTACAGAATCTATTGATCAATGGCAAATAACGCCCCCAAACCTATGGGGGCACTGTGGGGAAGGTAGATGAGGCTGACTGGAAGGTAGCGAGAAAGGTCCAAGGACACTAGTGATCTCAACTAGACTTTGCCTTATCCAACTAAAATATTTTCACAGGGTCTACTACAGCCCCTCAAGGCTCAGCAAAATGCAGAAAGATTTCGATGCAAAACTGAACTGAGGACAATTTTTAGACAGTGTGGACATGTCCTATTGTACAGAGATAATTGCCCTGAATATACTCGACCTTCTCGGAGGTGAGAGGCAGAACTGTTAACACCGACCCCAGAACAACACTTTTAGGACTAATTAATGAATAAGGGGCCCCACAGCCCACCAAAACTCTCGTGGCACTCGGACTCTTACTAGTTAAACGAGATATAGCACGACACTGGCGCTCCACTAGGGCACCCCCTTTGCGTGAATGTATCCACGGGATGAACTGATGCACTAGGGCAGAAGAATATGTTTTAAAACCTGCAGGCTGTCCCCCAAACACGTGAATATATGGGGTGTGTGAATAAACTATTCTGCTGCAGTAGAAATCTAGGCAATATTTCAATTTTTAAAATATGTGATGTACTAATGCTTTACCTTGCTTTGTATTAATTTAAACCTTCCTGTGGTGCCAGTTTTCTGGTATGTTTATGGCTCTTAAATAATAAACACTATAGTAAAAAAAACTTTGAAAATTGTATGTAACACAATATGCTTAGGCCACTCATGTTCCATGTTTGGTGAATCTGTTCAGTACTTCTCACATTTTTTCAGAATGCCTAGAGAGACATTTACCAATTTCAGGAGTTAAATTTCAGATGCCTTTTTATAGAGGTAATCTAAGTATATTATTGTAGTGTCGAAATGTTCTTTCTTACCATTACAGAATGACCATATTTGTGGATTATTTCCTATATGTCTTATGTCCTGATTCATATTTTGTTTGTACCTCATGGACCAGAATGAGATGCTTTGGTAAAGCATTGTGTGAATTAAAATAAATTAATCAAACATTAGTTTGTCTTAGGAGTTTCTCTTATGCTTTTATTGCGTTACTAACATTTGTCGAATCATCTAGAAACTAGTAGAGATTCAATGTTTTGCCCTCCTTCCATTTTGGTTTTCATTTATGTTGAAATTTGATTTTTAATCTATTTTCTGTTAATTCTAAGATTTTAAAAATGTTTTTCTATATTTTTGCCATTGGGTTAAGTGCTTTCGAAGCATTTTAAATATTTAACCATTATTAAATAATCAAACTTCAAAAATATACTCATTAGATTTATGAACGACGTTATGTTTCTAGGGGTGTACTTTGATATCCCGTTGCATATGCAGTAATCACAGTTCTCTGTACATTAAGATGTCCTTAAGTAAGAATGGAGAATTTTTCCAACACGTTAAATACTTACATCCACGTGAATTTCCAGGAAGATGCCTGCAATTAAAAAAAATATGCATAAGGTGAGTGCAGACTCATACTTTTTTGTCTTATGAAAAGGTCAAACTCAAAACGAGATAAGAAAAAATCCACCCTACCTATCGTCTATGTAAGTGAAATATAAGTAGATATCAGTGCGATACTACTCAAAGGCAGTTCTCTGGTAAGAGAATACTCTCTGAAACCTACTGCAACACCAGAAGAGTATGTCAGATTACTTATATAAGCAAGCAAAACCCCTGCAACTTCAAAACTTTTTTTGTTGCGTATATCATTTTTACTAGGGGAGGAATCAAAATAAATACAGATGATTAAGATTCTCATCTAAAGCCTTTCGTAATTTCAGCATCTACATCAAAACAGATCTGTTCTTAGACACGCTTGTTTGTCCTCATTAAGACCCTCAAATGTGTTTCTCCATTTATTGACCATCTGTTTCACAAGTCAGTAGTTTATGCTCTCATGAAGTCCAGCATGGACTATGGCAGCGGTTCTTAATCTTCTGACTTCTATGAACCCCCACTAAATCACTATTGGAAGCTGGGGGTCCCTGCATAAGCATTTTCCAGAATTTGCAAACTGAGGTCATGTAAATCCCCAAGTAGGTAATGTCACTTTCCTCCCAGGTCAGTGGGCATGTCCACCTGCTGCTGAGTGGCCAATTCAAGATTCGGATGGCAATGAATTCCTCCCAATTTATGTTGATGCTTGATAAATTCCTGAAGTTTCTAAGAAACTCGAGGATCTTCGGAATGGAGTTTTTTGTCCACATACAGCAAAATCATGTCTTCTCATTCTCAGTCCCCACAACAGGCCATCACCCCATTTCCAGTTCACCAATGGTTCCATTACTACAGTGAAACAGCGGAGAAGGGACATGCCTGTCGGGTGCCCTAGTCCAGTTCATATTTCCCTGTGATTGAGCCATTCACACAGACCCTTGCCATCAGATTATCATAAATGAGATGCACCCAAGTCAAGAAGAAGGGCCCAAAGTGCATCCATTCAAGCAGAGCCATGAGGAAGAGCCATTCCAGCAATTCAAAAGCTTTCTCACCGCCCAGCTCCAAGAGAACAGGTGGTTCCATCACTCTATGTCTGCGTGCCAGGCACCTAAACAGCCACCAGAATTTGTGTTTCGTAGACCTATATAGCATGAAGCCCAATGATCTGGGGCAATAATGCCATCTATTACCTGCATCAGGTGACTTGCTAGGACCTTAGCCAGTACCTTTGGTTCTATGTTTAGGAGAGATATCTGTCTGTAGAATGCAGTCTACCAGCGAGTTTCCCACTTATGTATGAGCACTATAGTCACCTGTCAGAGGACCTGTGGAAGCTCACCCCCATGGCCAGATTGGATGTAGCAGGCACAGGGTGTTTCCCCCGGTGGGCTGCCAGGGTAGGGGCCGGTTTTGGACCCCTGGGAGGCCATTTTTGTTACCGGGGCCAGTTTTGCAGCATAGCTACAATATCACCCCCCCTGTAACAACAGCAGCGGCAGTGTTTTCCACATGCACCCCCCAACACTACCCCCGCGGCAAGCCCAACTAAATTGCCAGGGCTGGATTGCGTTCCCAGTCCGGCCCTGCTCACCCTTCTCCCTTGACTCATAGAAAATGTCCTGGAGTGGTTGTATCACACTGCTTTTCAAAAACTTGAAAAAGTCCAGGGATAGGTTGTTTAATCTGAGTTAGGGCCTCCAAAATGTATCTCTTTATCCAGAAGTTATCTGGGATCCTTCCCTATAATGCTGACGGAGTGCTATTTATTAACTTGTGTAGGTCTCTCTCAGCCCCTTCAGTGGTACGCAAAGAACAGAGCTTGCCTAGCAATGTGCAAAAGTCTGCAAAATCTCCCAACAGCCCACCACCATCCACGTGCTCTGCATGGACCCATATCTGACCTTCCCCTTTTCTTGCTAGTTAGGTCAGCATTTTCTCTACTTTGCTCCCTATCTCGTAAGCCCTACTCTGCCGCGCCCTATAGAGTGACCTGGCGAGCTTCCCTTTTGCTGGTTTACTCCCTAACGGTGAACGTCCAAAATATAGAATACAAAATATAGACAGGCCAGAATATCGACTCCAAAATATAGATAGGACAGTATATCGAATCACCAAAATATAGTTAGTCAGAATATCGAAAGTGGGGTAGGAAATATCGATTTCCATAATATCGAATTTAAAATATCGATTTCCATAATATCGATTTTTTTGTGTGTTATGTATGGTAGTATATGTGTTAAAATTCTGTATTATTTTTGTAATGTATGTTTAATTTTTTTAAAGTAATGAATGTTATGTAATTTAATATTTGCGTAATTAAATTCCGTAGCGGGTATCGGGTTTATAGAGGAATAGGGTGGGAAGTAATTTAATTATAGTAAATATTAATTTTTCTTTATATGTATTGATAATTAATTGATAATTAATTTTTATTAATTGATTAATTGATAATTATGTTAATTGTATTATTTATTATTTGGAGTGGGTTGTGGGTTTATAGGGGAATAGGGTGGGAAGTAATTTAATTGTAATAAAGTAAATATTTATTTTTATTTATATGTATTGATAATTAATTGATCATTAATTATTAATTGGCAATTAATTTTTATTAATTGGTAATTAGGTTTTTAATTGGTAATTAATTTGCATTAATTGGTAATTATTTTTAATGAATTTTTTATTGATATTGATAATTAATGTAATCTTATTTTAATATTAAATCACTACTTTCCCTACTGTTGCACTCTCAGGAGTGGGAATAGTAATTTGTACCCCTATGCTATCCTTTTAAAAAAAAATATTTTTGATTGGTTTTAACATATTTATTCCCCCTCCCGGACAGGTAAACATTCTGTACATTAATATCATACATTTTATGTTTATCATATATAAATAAGCATTAAAGGAAATTTTGCAAAATATATTCAATGCTCCACAGGGAAAGAAAAAGCCCCAATCAAAACAATAACATAAATACATTGTAGCATTGATAATAAATCAGATTTGTCGCTCTCGCCAAGATGTAAGAGGAGTCCAGATGTTCATGCCCCTTTCACGTCGCCTTTTGCCTTTCCGCTTATATATAGCTATCTCGATATTATGCACCGCTAAAAGCCTAGCTAGCCACTGTTGAAAAGTGGGTGGTAATGGGTCTAGCCAAGCCGAGGCTAGACATAGACGCCAAACGGCCATAGCAACAAAAATAAAATCATAACTGTTTTCAGATTTATCTGAATCTTCCACCCCAAGTACCATTACCTCTGGTGATAAGACAACCTTTCTATGAAGAACAGAGGTTAAAAACCTCTCTATATCTTGTACCAGAGGTATTAACACTGGGCAAGAGGCGAAGATATGGATGGAGTTTGCTTTAAATAAATTGCATCTCGGACAACAAGTCCCAATACCAGTTCCCCATTTTGCAATCTTGTCAGGTGTATAATAGAAAAAAAAACAGGTTTTATAAAATTGTGCCAGAAGTTTGGTAGAGATAAGGAGCGTTTGTGCTAATTGGTAGGAGTCTAGAAATCCTTCTTTAGATATATCGAGTTTGCTTTGCCACCTCATTGCCATTTTATCTAGATCGTCAGGGAGTTTGTCCAACAATAACTCATAGACTCCACCAATCGAATGTTTCCTAGAATGTATAACTGTCTCTACTACAGTAGATTCTTCCCAGAATGTTTTTAGTCCAGATTTGTGAGTTAGGAAGGCCCTAATCTGAAGATATTTTAAAAAGTCCCGCCAGTCTAAGCCAAATTCTCCCTTCAAAGCTTCGAAAGATTTAATACCCTGGTTAGTATAAAAATCCCCTAGATGTTTTATTCCCAAGTTATACCATTTATTAACGCAGTTATCTTTAAAAATAGTTGGTGGAAGTATTGGGTTATTTAATACTGGGGTATAGTATGAGAATCGTCCAATTCCTAGTACTTTTTTTACAGCCTTCCATACCTTAAAACAGCTATAAAAGAGTCTTAAATTTGACCTTTTTATGGTAACTGTCATGTATGTGTTTCCAAAAATAACCATAGCAGGAATTCCCCACCAATAGCTGAAAGATTGAAGCGGTATGTTCCTCTGTATTATTTTGACTTTGTAATAATTCCTTGCTGTATAGTAAGGCACATGACCAATAATATCTCCTTAAGTTGGGGAGTGCTAGCCCTCCTCTGTCCTTAGGAAGGGTAAGATATTTATATGCCCGCCGGGGTTGAGCATATGACCATACAAATCTCGAAAAAGTACGTTCCATTATTGTAAACCACTGATTAGAGATTTCTAGGCAAACTGCCCTGAATAGATACAATATCTTTGGAAAGTACACCATTTTAATTGCATTAACTCTTCCAATAATAGAAAGGTGGAGATTGTCTAACCGTCGTAGATCTTTTTGTATCGTATTTAGTAGTGGCTTAAAATTTAAGTCCACAACTTTCTCTAATTTGGAAGAAATTGTAACACCCAGATATGTCTCTCCCTTCACCACCCTCGAATCATCCATCAATATTTTTTGATTTAGAACAATTTGTGTCTTTCCTTGATTTAATGCATAGCCAGAGACCAACCCGAATTTCTTGGCTTCGGCCTCAATGGTCAGGATTGCTACTCCGGGGTCGGCAGTAACTATAGCAATATCGTCAGCATATGCTAATGTTTTTGTTGAATATCCCTGTGATATAATGGGGGTTATAAGATTGTTTTTCTCCAAGTAGCGAATGAAGAAATCAATATATATTGCAAAAAGCAATGGCGAGCAAGGACATCCCTGGCGAGTTCCCCTGGAGACTGAAATCTCCTTGGTTAAACTTCCATTGACAGATACAACAGCCCTAGGATTATTATACATTTTTTGTAACGCCTGAATGAATTTAGTTCGAAATCCCACCGTCGCCATAGCTTTCCAGAGAAACTGCCAGGAGACCCTATCAAAGGCCTTCTCTTCATCCAGAAGTATCAGGGCCTTAGGGTCTCCGGTAGTTTCTGTTCCGTCAAAAAGTGTAATGACCCTCTGGATATGATTTATCATTGACCTTCCAGGAACAAAACCATGCTGACTTTTAACGATAACTTTATGTATTATAGTTGCTATTCGATTTGCCAAGATTTTGGAGTATATTTTTGAATCAGCATTTATAAGGGTTATTGGACGATATGATCCTAGCTGTTCTGAGGGTTTCCCCTTTTTGGCAAAGATGGCAATTTTGGCTTTGGACCAAGAGCCTGGAGGTTACCCCCCGGGGAAAATATGTATAATTAAGTCCCTAAATATATGTTTAATTTCTTCTATAAATATGCTATAGAATTCTGATGGGATACAGTCCAGTCCTGTTACCTTTCCTTTAGGGAGACTCTTAACTGCAATCAACACCTCTTCCATGTTTGGAGTTTCCTCTAGAGCCAGCTGTGTGTTTACCTCAAGCTTTACGGTTTCACAATTCTCTAGGTATCTTTCTATTTCTATGATGTCTCCATTACCGTTGTCCGTATATAGTTCTTTATAGAACCGCCAAAATGCTTGCTTAATCTGTTCTGAGTCTTTTAGCTGGCCTTCCACTGGATCTACAATCTCCCTTATTAGATTATCATTGGCCTGTTGTCGTAATCGCATTGCCAATTGATGTCCCACTTGCTCATTAACTTCGTATATTAATTCTTTTCGAGCCGTGGCTTTCCGAATTGCCTTCGGAAAGCCACGGAAACCCCTATGCTATCCAACAGTTTCCCTACTGTTGCACTCTCTGGAGTGGGAATGGTAATTTTTACCCTCCCACTATCCAACGCTTTTCCTACTGTTGCACTCACTGGAGTGGGAATAGTAATTTTTACCCTTCCGCTATCCAACGCTTTCCCTACTGTTGCACTCACTGGAGTGGGAATAGTAATTTTTACCCTCCCGCTATCCAACGCTTTCCCTACTGTTGCACTCACTGGAGTGGGAATAGTAATTTTTACCCCTACGCTATCCAACGCTTTCCCTACTGTTGAACTCACCGGAGTGGGAATAGTAATTTTTACCCTCCCGCTATCCAACGCTTTCCCTACTGTTGCACTCACTGGAGGGGGAATAGTAATTTTTACCCTTCCGCTATCCAATGCTTTCCCTACTGTTGCACTCTCTGGAGTGGTAATAGTAATTTTTACCCTCCCGCTATCCAACACTTTCCCTACTGTTGCACTCTTTGGAGTGGGAATAGTAATTTTTACCCTTACGCTATCCAACGTTTTCCCTACTGTTGCACTCACTGGAGTGGGAATAGTAATTTTTACCCCTACTCTATCCAACGCTTTCCCTACTGTTGCACTCACTGGAGTGGGACTAATAATTTTTACCCTCCCGCTATCCAACGCTTTCCCTACTGTTGCACTCTTTGGAGTGGGAATAGTAATTTTTACCCCTACGCTATCCAACGTTTTCCCTACTGTTGCACTCACTGGAGTGGGAATAGTAATTTTTACCCCTACGCTATCCAACGCTTTCCCTACTGTTGCACTCACTGGAGTGGGAATAGTAATTTTTACCCTCCCGCTATCCAACGCTTTCCCTACTGTTGCACTCTCTGGAGTGGGAATAGTAATTTCTACCCTCCCGCTATCCAATGCTTTCCCTACTGTTGCACTCTTTGGAGTGAGAATAGTAATTTTTACCCTCCCGCTATCCAACGCTTTCCCTACTGTTGATATCTCTGGAGTGGGAATAGTAATTTTTACCCTCCCGCTATCCAACGCTTTCCCTACTGTTGATATCTCTGGAGTGGGAATAGTAATTTTTACCCTCCCGCTATCCAACGCTTTCCCTACTGTTGCACTCTTTGGAGTGGGAATAGTAAGTTTTACCCCTATGCTATCCAACGTTTTCCCTACTGTCGCACTCTTTGCGTGGGAATAGTAATTTTCACCCATACGCTATCCAACGCTTTCCCTACTGTTGCACTCACTGGAGTGGGAATAGTAATTTTTACCCTCCCGCTATCCAATTCTTTCCCTACTGTTGCACTCTCTGGAGTGGGAATAGTAATTTTTACCCTCCCGCTATCCAACGCTTTCCCTACTGTTGCACTCTTTGGAGTGGGAATAGTAATTTTTACCCCTACGCTATCCAATGTTTTCCCTACTGTTGCACTCACTGGAGTGGGTATAGTAATTTTTACCCTCTCACTATCCAACAAAATCTCTACTTTTTTTTACATTACATTTATTATTTTTACATTTTTAGCTTTTTTACATTATTTTAAGTATGTTTTATCTTATTGTTTTTAATATTTTTATATTATTTTTAATACATTTAAAAAATTCGATATTTTAGTTAACTATATTTTAACAATCTATATTTTGGATTCGATATTTTAGTACTTACCTTTTTGTAGATAGGGATTCTATATTCTGTACTTCGATATTTTGGAGTCGATATTTTAGGCATTCTATATTATGTCCCTCGATATTTAGTCACTGAACCGTATGGCTGGATTTGTGAATCACACTTAACATTTGCATGCATATATTATGACTAGATTCCAAATGTAAATCTGCCCAATACTTGGAAAAAACCTTTGTAAGTCTGCTGTTTAGACTCCACTGTTATGAGATTTAGTAAATCTAGACTCATGGAAGTTTCCCATAGCCCTTCAAAATCGTTAGGATCCCTAAATAGATTAACTGCAGATCCCTGCCATGACATCAAACTGAGCTACTCACGCTGTTGGGGGAAAAACGACCTGATGTCATGTTTCTAATGGGAACATGGCTACAAAAGAGCTCTACTCCAGAAATTCACCAAGCCTTCCCCACAGGATACTATGTCTGCAGGAATGATCACACAAATAAGGTGGGCGGTGGCATTGCTATTATTTGAAAAAGACCTCTGCAGGTGTGTGTACAACCCGCTATCCATCCCCGATGGCGAGAACCTCGCCTTCACCATCAATTTCTCACCTACATGCTCCTTCACAGGGGTAGTGACCTACAGGCCCCCTGGAACTTGCACCAAGGTTACTAAGGCCATACCAGATTTGATTGCCTGCCTAGCCATCCAAAAAAACATAAAGAACCTTACCCCTCTTGGAGACCTCAATATACAATTTGATGAGAGCAACAATCCACTCTTAAAAGGCATATTACAAGACCTAGGCTCTCTCCAATTATTGCAAAGAGTGGAAGGTCCCACTCACGACAGGGCATCTCCTAGACCCTGTTTTTAGCAACAACGCAAACATTAAGGTAAGGAAACCCTGTCCCTTAATGTGGACTGACCACTTCTTGATCCCTTTTACACTGAATGGTTACCCTGACACTAACAACACTAAAGAAGCAACAAGTCTTGATAGTGGATGGGTAAGACTTAACAAAGAGAAATGGAATGCCTCCTTAGCTTCAGATAAACCAACTCTAGGTGACCACCCTATGCCTGTCAATATCAAAGTTGAACAGTGGATTAAACACTCTCTTCACAAACTAATTCCAATCACCTCGGTCACAAGAGGTAAAAAAGAAAATTCTGTACCCTGGTTTATCTCCTATCTAGTATCCTTAAAGAAAAAGTGCAAAAGACTAGAAAGGATATGGAGGAAAACTATGAGGAGCACCTAAATAACTCCTATCGACTTGCAATTAGGCACTACCACCTTGAAATTAAGAAGGCCCAAGCCTCTTACTATGGAGCCAAAATCGATAAGGCCGCTAACTCACCAAGGGAACTTTTCCGAATTGTCAAAATCCTCACTACTCCAAAGTTGGTAAACACCCTCTCCACCCCCACAACATCTCGCTGCAACAAACTTACAGCTTTCTTTCAAGGAAAAGACTTGAACATATATGTAACTCTACAACAGACTAAAAGTGGCATTAACGCATTCCCTGTCCTACCATCGAATTGCCTCTTAAAGTTCCTCCCTGTCTCAAGGGAAGCACTCCCAGGGGCAAATTTACGAGAAAGTGACGCATCTGTAGAGATGTTTCACTTTACCTGGGCCACCCTGAGAAACCCTTGCGCCACCATGGAGGCGACGTATTTACAATACGGCGCACCATGGCGCAAGGATTGACAGATGCGTCACAAATTATGACGTATCTGTTGGCGCAAAAGTCAGGCATTGCTGGAGTTGTGCCGCAGGCTCTATGCAACTATAGCAATGCATGTTAAGGCCTATCCTTATTGTGCTGCATCACTCCTTGTGCCTGCTTCAAGCAGGCGCAAGGTTTTGATGCAGTGGCGTCCTAGAAGTGGCGCAGTGAAATCTTGTAGATTTCACTGCATCACTTTTACAAGGCTTTCCTGCGTGGGAACTCCCACCCTGCATACATTATACCTGATGCAGGGCTTTACAACTTGACACATCTCCCTAGATGCATCACATTGTAAATGGGCCGCATTTGTACGCTGCCGCTGCGTCATAAAAAGTGACACAACGGCGGTGCAAAAATTACACAAGGGGCTTGTAAATCTGCCCCCCAGTACTTTTTAGTAAGGTAAAATTGTGCTCCCCTTTGAACCGCGCACCCCCCACATACTCGTGCAAGCAACTTAAGCCCTCATTTCCACACTATTGGACCTCCTTAATCTCTCTCACTACCGGACTGATCCCCAATAGAAAAAGATTTGGAAAAGCATGTCAATCCAAGCCGTTCCATATTACTGGAAGCAAATTCTCTCCTCAATCCTAGGCAAACAGGTTTCCGCCCTCAACATAGTACGAAAACTGCCCTCCTTACCATCCCAGAGGAGTTAAAAATGCTGCTTGACCAGGGAAGAGCCATTACAATTATCCCACTGGACATGAGCAAGGCATTTGATATGGTTGACCATGCGATACTCATAAAAAGAATAATTGAAGCCGGAATAGAGAATGTTTTCTGAGCGATAGGTCATTTCAGATATGCGAAAATCCAAGGTACTCGGACTTCTTCCCACTGAAGTGTGGAATACTGCAGGGATCTGCCCTCAGCCCCACTCTATATGTATATATATATATAGAGCGGGGCTGAGGGCAAATCCCTGCAGTATTCCACACTTCAGTGGATACTGCAGAGATCTGCCCTCAGCCCCACACTATATATATATAGTGTGGGGCTGAGGGCAGATCTCTGCAGTATTTCACACTTCAGTGGGAAGAAGTCAGAGTACCTTATATATATATCTGCTAGCTGACATTGGGCAGGAATTTGAGATGTTGATCGCCTCCTATGCTGATGAATCACAGCTGATCCTCTCCCTCTCCCCTGGGGATAGAATCATACCACCAGCAGTTGGCCCCCTGCATAGAAAAAGTGGCCAGAGGGATGGCAAACTGCTACCTTAAATTGAAAGGGGACAAAACAGAACTGATGATCCTGGGGCATAGACCAGATCTCCAAACCTCTCTAAAATGACCAAAGTCCTTGGACAATCCACCTACCCCTTCCTCCCTCATAAGAAGCCTAGATATGTGGATGGACATCTCTCTGTCTATGGATGCACAAGCAAAAAAACTTGTGGCCTCCTCCTTTGACATCCTCAGAACTCTGCGTAAAATCATGGAACTTCTACCCACCACATCCAGAAGAACCGTGGTTCAGTCGCTAGTTCTCTCCTGACTGGAATACGACAACTCCATATACATTGGTACAGATAAATTTGTTATCAAGAGACTACAGGTGGTTCAAAATGAGGCAGCTAAAATGCTACTCAAGATCCATAAACACACCTGAGCTAAAAATACCTAGGCCGTCCTTCACTGGCTCCTCCTTGAGGAAAGAATAACATTCAAAGCGCTCTGTAGAGCCTACAGAGGATTGAACTCAAAAGGTCCTTCCTTTATTAGGGCACTTCTAACACCCTATACCCCCAAAATAACACTAAGATCTTCTAATACCCGACTACTGAAGGTATCATGAATCCAATGACCAGATGGGGCGGAAGATCCTTTTCACATCATGTGCCTAAGCTGTGAAACACAATGCCTGCAGTACTTAGAAACCATGACAATTAAACATGTTTTAGGAAACAGATCTAAGCTTGACTATACCCTCACTAATCCTACTGTTTACATGTTCCCTGCATGACTAGGTCCCATCTCAATTAGTGCTGGGAAGCTTTCGGGTAGCCATACGCTTTAGATATCTGCATACCGCCAAACTTCTAGTTACACCATCTGTACCTCAAATGATTAGCTTAGTTGAGCGAGATGCCTTGTAGACTCACCTGCTTATATTGTCCTGTTCTGCAACGTCATCGTAGACATCTTGATCGTCTCCCGTAGGCACTGGAGCATTAACTGAATGTCTATCCTTCTTCTTCAATGTAGAATAGTCAATCTCCACTGATGTTGTTTTAATGTAGCCATCTAAACACATATTACATATTTTACAATATTGTAATACTGAGAAGTAAATGTATATAAAATGCCTTTCATCCATCCAACATATTCCAATATCCAGTTTTGATGTTTTTGCTTAGCCAATGTTTGAAACAGGATGTCTCTTTCTTTGTACCTACTTGCAAGAAAAAATATTTATTTCAGCCACATATTTAACCCTAATTGCCCTACCAAAGAGCTTCCTGTCATTTACATGGGACATTTCCGATGTAGGTGAGGGAATGCTCAGTTACCCAATGCTCATTCCCATGGGGAACATGTGCATAGCACACCTCGCTGGAAGGGCATGGAATTTATAGCACTTCTCCACTTTCTCACATAAAGTCATTTTGGAGCTGTCAAAATGTCCCATTAGTCTCTTGTCCCTTTAGACAATGATGTATCCCAGACCCCCTATCAAAGACTAGCTTGGATGCCCCATCGGTTCATGGGGTACCTGGCCTGGCAGTTCGGGCAGGACTGCTCCTATTGGAGCAAGGTCAAGGCTGAATTGAACATGGCTGGGTCCAAACTGATGTGGTGTGCTGGGTGAAAAACAATGGATTGGAATGCAGCCCAAGCTATCACCAGTGGCCGAGCTTATTCCATTCCATCCATCACTTTGCTTTTTGATGCCCTAAGTGTGACCCGTATGCCCAGACGTGGGTCCCATGCTCACGATGCCACTGGAATCAAGTTATACCTGGCAGATGAGCTCACAATATGGGCGAAGCCTGTCCTGGGTTGCTTGTGTTCCAGTTCAGGGAGGACCTGGCCTTGCAGTTCAGGCTGGATCATTCCCACTGGAGAAGGGTCAAGACTGATTTGCATATGGCTGGGTTGAAACTAAGGTGGCAAGGTGAGTGAAAAATGATGGATTAGATGCAGCCTGAGCGATCGCCATTGACTGAGATTAATTCAAGCATTCAATTCAACACTTTGCTTTCTGATGCATTACGTGTGACCGGTATGCCCAGCAAGGGTCCCGTGCTCAGTGTGCCACTGGAATCAAGCTATACCTGGCTGATGAGCCCATAATAAGGGCAAAACCGATCCTGGGTTGCTGGTGTTCTGGCTCAGAGAGTACCTGGCCTTGCAGTTCGGGCTAGAATGTTCACATTTTAGCTGGGTCAAGGATCTTTTGCATATGGGTGGAGCTAAACTGATGCAGCATGGTGGGTGAAAAACAATAGATTGGGATGCGTCCCCAAATGATCGCAAGTGGATGAAGGTGAATTCATGCATTCGATCCATCACTTTGCGTTTTGATGCCACCACAGATCTATTCCACAGTTGTGCAGCCTGGTCACTCTCTGTTAGAGTGTGGTGGTGCACATCGATACAGCTAGTGCCATCACTTTCAATATGTCAGCTGTTAATAGGTGGCAGAACTATAGGAGCAGGCATATACCTAGTACAGAGTTCAGGGCCGCTGTATTTCATAACACTACTTCATATTTCAAAAGTTAGGTCGCATCTCGCTCTAAAGAAGATGAGGAGAAAGACAAAAATACCTTTTACACTACAGAACATTAAGGCCCTCATCCGATTCCAGGTTACCTCTAGGGTAGGATACCAGGGCCAAAATTAATGATCCGGCTGGTATCTCCCTGTGTATCAACAGCTAAATTCCCTGGAATGTGGAATAACCTGCCGGGTATGGGATCACTGTCCTTTACGTAGATTTTCTCTGAGACTGGGGTATTTAACTCTGATATTTACAACCTACTGCAGGCAGGTGGTAACTATCTGCAGTTGGTTCTTGATTTGGCTAGGTAGGTGTTGGCAGGGAGGGTATCTGATGTCTGCTCCTCCCATAGAGCTGAAGGTGGCAAGTGGAAACTAGACTGTGCCCCTGCCTACAGCCCCACCTCCTCTTCGAGCCATAGCACTTCCAAGAGCATTGGGCACTCTATTTCTGGACCCACTAGTTGTGGGTACGGAAAGACCAAACAGAGTAGTGTTGAGTGGAATCCCCCAGGCACTCCACTCTAGGCATCTTGTAACTGATACCATAGAAGTTGAGTGTGCTTAAAAATTTGAACATGTTACGATGCAACGAAGGTGTTGTGTTTCCCCATTCCGTATTGACCTGATATTGTTTTTAATGATGTTGCACAGGGTGGATGGATGACTGCTGTCAATAGCACAGGCACCCACATATACACATATGTAACACAAGAAATGAATGTGATTAATAAAATCATATAAAAGTAAGAAGAATGCAACTCACAAGTTCCTTTTTTTCGTGCCAGCCATTTTCCTTCCGGGTTATCAGTAACCCGAATAATTTCGAGGGAGTCTCCTTGTTTGAAGCTGAGCTCGTTCTTCCCACCCTTACAGTCAACGCACGCCTTTGCCTGATGGAGGACTTCTATTGGTCCTACCAACTGGGGAAATGAGAAGAGAGCATCAAAGCGAGGCACAGGAGAAAAAATATACATGTCAGATTTGCCTAAGGAAATTAACTCAAGGCATTATCTATGCTAAACCGATCTCATCTTTTGTTTGAGAATAGTCTTTGTATAGAACTGCCATTTTTTGTGACCTATGTATAGAAACCAAAGTGAACAATTTGTAGGAAAAAGAAAATAGATAAATTGACACATGAGGAATGAACTGTTGATGGATTTCAACATGGGATTTAAATCTGAATACGGGGTACTCAGGAAGGGTGACTTTTTGGCAAGAGAAAACAGGACACAGGAAGAAAATAAGCCATAAACTCTGTAGAAGATTCCCTAAAACCACCAAAAAACTGTGTTGGGGAGTCTAAACAGGTACTAAACATGTTGAGATTGTATGAATACAACATTAGTATATAAGTGCAAGGATGAAAGTCCCAGATGATCTGTGCAACTCTAAAAACTTTCCTTTATATTTCTAGGCTAGACAGCGCATGTGCTCTCTCGAAGAGACATGTTGTTTACCATCTGTGGGCTTCAACCTACCCACAGGCTTACAACTTGCTTGATCCATCGTGGCTCTCATATCCTTTGTCCCCGTTTGTCCATGGTATGCATACGTCATGCCTATTCTTGTGTTTAGCCCTCCCCAGAGCGTGGACCAAGTTCTCATGCCCATCCACTACTCCCATTTTAGGAGCTACTTTTTTCTTTGTGTTTGAGCATTCCACACGAGTGCTTGTGTTTTCACTCACTCTGTCCTCATCTCCTGTTGCCTCTTTCCCCCTCCCACCCTCCACATCCCAACCCCTGCCAGATGGCCATCTCATCTTAACACTGCGTTATCTGAGTTTATGCACCTTGACTGCTCATGTTTGTAAGGATTTCACACTGTACCCGTTTGTGAGTAGCTCACACCAGTGTTTTCGTGTGTAGTAAAATCACACACCGTATCTCACACACAAGGCTCATTTGTTAGCATCTCACACTAGTTTTCCATGCTAATGAGCCTCTCCCATCCTATGCTTCTGTTTCTAAGCCTTCGCTTACGGCTTCCTATGTTTGTGAGCAGAACACACTGTACCAAGCATTACATGCAAAGATCTTCCTGTGGTTGTAAGTCTCCCATTTTGTTTGTCGTTCTAGTGAGCATCGCATGCACTACTATTTTGTTTTGTGACCTTCTTGTGCGGAGTACTCATTTGTAAGCTTTTTTCACATACTACACTTAATGTGTTTTCAAATATCTGATTGAGCCTCTTGTGTCTGTGTTCCTCACCCACATACATCTTGTACTGTATATCTCACTATGCTCATTGTTTGTGTGCATTTTCCGCTCCACGCTTGTGAACCTATATCTGCCACACATGCCACAATCTGGAGCTTATTATGTCCCTTTAGCTCTGAGCAGGAAGTCAGTCAGCTGACCCTTGGTGTCACTTCAGGTAGCCTGGGATGCAGGAAGCCGGTCCAGTCTGCCTTCTCAGACTGCAGGGCAGGCCACAGGCAGCAGGGCAGTTCTCTGGCAGCAGCGCAATCCTTCTTCTGTAGTATCCACAGGTCAAGGATTGTACAAAAGTTGGTCTGAGGAGCCAATAGTATACCTGGTGCCAGGCTTGATGTGGGAGAAACTTCAAGGCTCACATATCTGGTTTTGGAATTTTCTTCCTCCCTGCCCTGGTCCCAGGATGTCTGGAGTCAGACAAGGCTGGGGTGAAGTATTTTGTCTGTGTGCTGAGACAGCTCCTTTGAAGTGCACGTGCGGTAGGTGACAGCTCTGCCCCACCCAGCCTGCCAGGATTGCTCATCCTTCCAACACCCAATCCTCTCCTAAGCCATAGTGTGGGAGAAATGCACAAAAGCCAACTACCAACTAGACCTAGTCATGGGACTCCGGAACTGGCTGCAGGCACCAAATGGTTAGGACAAGAAAATGCTAATTTTCTTAAAATATTATTCCAAAGAGAGGGGACATTGGGCTTTTGGTAAGGTCCAGCGTACATGCCCTATACTGTCACAAGGAAGAACGAAGTTCCTTGGTGCCTTAAATATCTTGGTCAGAGACCTAGTTATAGTCACTTGAGGCAGGTTGACCTGTCAGTTGAGTAGTGGGAGGAGAGGAGTTCCTCCTTTCGGAGCTAGTGCCCTCACACACCCAGCAAGCTAGGTGTCATGCTTCATCATCTGGGCCTGCTCCTCGTCGGGTCGGCGCTGCAATACCCGACGAGCACCCATAGTGGGGCTCTTTAGCGGAGATCTTTTGTTCCTTGCCGTTTGGTGCCGTGGGTGTGAGGGCCCTAGTGTACTTGGATGTAGTAGTGAGTAGGATGATTATAACAGGTCAGGGGTCCTATGGAACCAACTTTATTCTAGCAGGGTCCCTGCCTGATTAAAAAGGGGAGGGAGAGGCGACTATCTGACTATAATGGGACACAATAAGGGTGTTCTACTCCTGGGTGTTTGAGGGCACTAGTTCCGAAAGGAGGAATTCCTCTCCTCCCACTACTTAACTGACAGGTCAACCTGCCTCAAGTGACTATAACTAGGTCTCTGACCAAGATTTTTAAGGCACCAAGGAACTTCGTACCCTTCTTCCTTTTGACAATTTTCTAAAAGTGGCATTTCCAGAATTGTGTCTTAAACTCCCACTTTACCAATAAGGAGAGTTTTAAGATTATAATTCCTTAGACACCAAACATGACATTTAATGCTCCTAAACAAAAGTTATTGTTTATAAAATGTAATAAAGTAACCCAATGTTATCCCATGGGAGATGTAGGCTTTAAAGTAGTGAAAAACTAATTTAAGAGTTTTTCAATTCCGGGACATGTAAAACTTAAAAGTATAAGTCCCACTTTTTTTAATATAATGCCCTTTGGGCTGTTTAGGGCCTACTCTAGATGTGACTTATTTGTATTAAAAAGGAAGGTTTAGGTCTGGCAAATGGTCGAAGTGGCATTTTTTCAACTGCACTCAGGATGCAATGGCAGGTCTGAGACTTGTTTAGAAAGGTAGTTAAGTGTGTTGCACAATAAGTGCTGCAGTTCCACTAGTAGCATCTAATTGACAGGCCCAGGGTACATGTAGTACCACTTTTCTAGGGATTTATAAGTACATTAAATGTGGCAATGGGGTCTAAGCCAATTTTACAATGTTTAAAGTAGAGAGCACAAGCACATTAGCACTGGAAAGCAGTGGTATAGTGCACAGAGTCCTAAATTGCAACTGAAATGGGTTCTGAAAAGAGGAGTGGTTAAGGCAAAAGGTTTGGGGGGGTGACCCTGCAGAGAGGGCCAAGTCCAACAATAACTGACGCATACAGCATAGAATAACGAAAGTTGCATTAAATGACAGCCAAACTGCCCAAGGCAAAAATCAAGCGCAGAGGTTCAATGGAGGGTTTGAGTAATCACTTTGTCCAAATACCACAGGAATTCTAATCAAGTAGTGACACCGAGATTAGAACTCAAGTCTCCAGGTTCCATCGTCAGTAATTTAATCGTTAGGCCACATATCCTATATCTAGCTTATAGACATCATTAATTCTTTGAAGTTCATTTACAATTTCAGTTCGGATACTGAAATACATTTACTCCCACCCAGAGAGTACATTGAAATATGATCAGCTCTATGTAGCTATCACTATATGCTGCCTCTCAAGCATCCAAGGACCACTCTTCTTTGTATGTATATTGATTCTACATCCCGATACACGTTCAGATATGTCGAAAATTCTGCACCTATGTATGGGTCATTTTAGTTCTGCCCACCCTGAAATTCATAATTCGTTTTCTTCAAGCACCCCTGGCCTGTAACCTATGAAACAAGGAGAAAAGATGTCAAAGGCGTGTCCGCGCGAGTATCCTGGAGTCCACCCACGCGTGACACAGGAGGAGTACCCCAAAGGCATGCACTGGTGTACATGGAGCCAGAGTGCGTGTTCAACAGAGTCATTCCGTGAGCGACCTGGTGGCAACGAGTCTTGACGGTCACAGTGATAAATAAGAAAACAAAACATGCACATCCAACATCTATAAACATTTTTAAAAATAATAATACACCTTTATTGGTTACTTCTTAGTGCTAGCGTATTATGCATGCCAGTTTGTTTATATTACAACATTACAACAGCATTCATAGGGACTAGTCCTTACTTTAAACCGTTTTCGTATTTCTTGCTCTTTTTTCTGTTCTTTCTTTTCCTGCTCCTGCCTTCTTTTGTCTTCCTTCTCTCTCCTCTTCTCATCCTCTTTTGTGCAAGAGTTGCTTTTCAGAGTAAAAATACATATACATTGTTTAAGTCATTAGCACAGATGTATTGCAATAAAGGTTTCACATTTAAAAAAATCTGCATCTGATTGACAAAAAATAACAATGGTCGGAGTCGTGTGCTTACACCTGCAATTTTTCTAAAGTTATTCAGTTTCAGAGATTCAGTAAAACCCATTTTCTTGTGTGCTTAAACTATGAAAATTGTAGCTTTCCATTTGTATACCTGATAATAAACTAAGAAAATCCTTCAGTTTGGGGTTCGTTCTTTCATTTTTTTTCTCCAAATTGATAATATGTTCACAAAAAGGGATATTCCTGCCACTACCAGCCTAAAAATATATGACATCTGAAATATTTTGTACTGCTGAGGTGTGCAAATTGGGTGTGGGAGGTCAGTAGGAATGTTTGTGAATACCTAGAAACTCAAACACAGATCATACCCAGCCCTGGACATTCCCATGGTCACAGAAGATTCCAAGTTCATCAGGCCTTCTCCAATACTTTCTGTCATTGCAGCTATCAGTGGACTTCCCTGCTGCAAATGTGCAAATGTGCAAATGTGCAGATCCCACCCTGTAGCTGCTACAAATGTTTTCCATAATAACGGACTAACTATTTTGTAATATTTGGAGAAAGTTAAAGATGAATATGTTTGATTGCTATTTTTACAGTTACTTCTCATTTATACAGGGTGCGTCTATCTTCATCATGGGAGCCGTACAAACTTGATGTAGTGAGATACTGGGTCAAAAAGTCATGGATGATAACATAATGTATAGGATAAAGTACCACCTGCCGTACATGATAAGGATATTGCCAGTCACCAAGGGCTTCTATAAATATATTGAGAAACAAGGCTGAAGGCCGAGTTTCTGTATAAGATTATGGAACTCCGAAGAGCAATATCCTTATCATGAACTCCAGGGGTACTTTATCCCATATAATACATGGTCACACCATCATTTTTTCCTCAAACCTTGGTGCGTAGCTCTTTCATATAAGAGTGAGCATGTTTGCAAACATGAAGAATAAAAATAAAACCTCTAGTGCAAAGTTAAACACATCAAAAACCTGTTAGATATTTGTTACAGACACATAATGGAAATAGTTCAAAACAAGTCAGTTTGAAAAAAAATAAAGCTGATGTAGCTCAGAATGTGTAGTAAAATGCAAAAAGATTCTAGCTTTTCTCTAACTATATAAGGAGTACGAAAAATAAACATGTTCTCTCTGCTTGTCATTGTAAGCTAAAAAATAGAGAAGAAGAAAGAAACGAAAAGTTCTGATTTCGCTGTTTTAATAGCTGCTTTAATATAGCCTTACAGCCCACCGTAGTGGGCTTCACCGGCCATTAAAGGCCCGCTCTAGAGTTAAACAAGGGAGCGGGCCTTAAATGGCCAGTAAAGCTTGCTACGGACGGCTCTAAGACTATTAGAACATTCCACCCCTTTAGAGGGCAGTATGTTCTAATTTATAAAACAAAGACCTCATGGAGCCTGAAGGGACTCAAATCCCCTCGAGCTCCGTGGGGCCTTTTGTTCACATCAAAAGCTGTGAACAAACAGAGTGTTGGGGCTCCGGGCTTCTAGCGGACATTAGAAACCCTGAGCACTCTATTGTTTTCAATGGAGCTCCTAGAATTCCAATGTTTTAATTAAGCTCCATGACCTGATCTGTCTTTCGCCTCTGCCGTTGGCAGCAGGCATTGCAACCTCAGAACTTAACTGAAATAACCTACAGTAGTCGAGTTTGCACCTCTTTTCTTTATAATCAGTGACTGGGTGTGTCACAAGTCGCTGATTATAAAGATATTAAAGATAGGCGATTATACAGGGATTACAGAATCCCATGTATTACAAAAAAAAACCAATAGTTTGTAATTGAAGTACTGCAATCCATTCTTACAGAAGTTCAATTAGTATTTCTCCAACATAAATAAAAATGGCAAAATAAGAAGCACAGTGGCACTAAAACGTTCTCATGCTACTGCTGAATTAGGAGTGCAAGGACACTGACTGAAGGCTAAGCAAACATTTCTCAGCCCACCCGGGCAAAAGAGACAGGATTCTAGTACATTCATCCTCAATCCCCAAAATAACCAGCACTGAACAGCCCTTCCACAGTGCAATGGCCTGCATTCAGGCACTGGGCAACCCTCCTCCACATGAGAACAAATAATTAGGCAGCCAGCTGCAAAAACTGATAACCACTGACATAAATGAGAATGCACTGCAGGCACCATTTTGAATTGCTACCAGCATCATTTAAAAGCATCACTGGCATAATTTAAAATTTCTTAAACACAATTTGGCACAATTTAGATTACCTTTATATAGGCTTTATACTGAATATAGGAAACTGGATTTATTTCAGTAAATTGCATCTGGGTCAGATGGCAGGCAAATTTCCATTCTGAAATTGTTGGGCTTGGTAGTATTTTCCAACACCATTTACTAATCCCTCTTCATAAATTGTGTCACTGCCATCTTTCATCCTGGCAATGGGTGGTGTTGTAGCTATTGGCTTTTTACATGAAGCCTGGAGCTAATGGTTCGCACAGCAACAAAGAGGTCTTCAGACATGTAATGATCCGAAATTCAAGGCTGTGGCTGCATTGTATGGTAAGTACCAGGGGCATGCGCCACACCAGTGAGTTACATTTTGGTGATCTTGCAGCTCTACTTCATCTAGCACAAGAAAGAGAAGAACAATTCACAGCTCTGGAGCTCTAGATGGCTCTAAAGCTCAAAGACCTTAATCACGTCAACTTCAATTTACATGCTCAACCAGCATAAGCTCTATGGATCGCTGTCCTGACGAAGGCCTGTGAAGGCCTGTGAAGCAGTTCTTAGAGTCAAACGCACCACATTAATTGTAGAGGAACTTAAAATAAAAGATCTTCTAGAAGAATACTGAAGAACGTAAACAATAAGGATTGCTTTAATCACTAAGCTTTGGACAATGCCCCTTTGGCCCTTGTTGGGATTATCCGTAATGTAAAAAGCAGACCAAAACCACCAATATATGTAAAAAAGTACCCATCAAAAGAGCCATCCTTTCCTCTTGTATATTGGGTCCCAAATGGTAAAGATTTATCTATATGTATACTTATTTTCTGAAGCACATCCATGTTGAACATGTGTTACTATGATGGTGAATGACTACCATATCACCATTTATCACAGCTAATTGCCTAGCAATTGTCACATATGTTTAAATAAGTCATCAGAATACGTCTGTGTGATTATTCATAGAACACATTTCATAAAGGAAAGAGTTCTTGCAAAGGTAAGGGAAGAGGTAGACACTTCTTGACCTTTTAGCGGCTTTCAACATGGTTGACCATGAACTCCTAATTGACAGTGTTGGAGCCGCAGGCCTACAGGGCTCAGCACTGGATCGCCTTGTTTCAGAAAGACCATCGTCAGTGGGTCTACCTACCCCCATTCAGCATCCCCTAAGGTCCAACCCTCCTGTGGAGTGCCTCAGGGGTCCATTTTGTCTCTCCACCTCTTCGACCCCTGGTGCATGCCCTGGTAAAGATGAAGGTAAAGATTTACAACTACGCAGGTGATATGCAATTACTCTTTGCAATCGACAACTCGCCGAAATCTAAAGCTGCCATTCAAAACACACTGCTATTCATCCAGGACTGGATGAATTGTAATTTGCCCAAACTCAATTCTGACATGACGGAAATTGTTGTTACCAGCAATTGCGGAATTCGAGTTTCTGGCTGGCAGGAATGGGCGCTCTCCTCCAGTTCAAGAGTTCAGTTAAGAGCCTTAGGGTTTTCACAGACAATAACTTGTCCATGAAACCCCAAGTAGGGGCCGCAATATCATCTAGCTTCCTGAAATTGCGTAAAATAAGAAACATAGGTACAGTTCTTACTTTTGAACTCCTCATTCAGGTAATCATTGCATTAGTGATCTCCAGGCTAGATTATGCAAATTCTCTTTACCTGGGCCTCCCCGAGGGGCTCAACTGCAGGCTACAACTGGCACAAAACCAGGCAGTCAGGTTGATGTTTCATAAATCTAGTAAATGTCACATCACCCCCTTGATGAGGGAACTGCACTGGCTACCGGTGAAACAGCGCGCAATATTCAAAACCGGCTGCATAATTTTTAAATTTGTACATGGCAGCAGCTCCGCGTTCCTGTCGGCCCGTTTCCAAAAATACACATCCACCCGCAATTGAAGATCATTCATTTGAATCTTCCTACCACTCCCTCATTCAAAAAGAAGTGTCACAGTGGCTCCAGGTTTTCCGCACTTAACCACTGAATATGAAACTCTCTGCCATTAGAAATTAGGATGACGCCCTGGTACACCAGATCAAGACAGCTCATAACAACATGGCTATTCAAACAAGCGCATGACTAATACTGAGGGCTTTGGGTGGTGGTTCTGTTATTCCAGCACCAAGAAACCGTTTGGTGTGTATGTGTGCTCTACAAATGCTTATAACATAACAGGTTTGACCTTCTGCTATTTACCTGTGGAAAATCCACAGCGGTCGGAAACATCCAACCCATTCGGAATTGTGACACCAGACCAAACAGTGGGTAGAACTGATGACATAATTTAACATGGTATCCATAATCGAGGCCTAGGGTATGGTTGTGAGTCCCCAGATTAAAGGAATTGTAGGACACAGCTTCAACCTGTAGTGAATATGTTGCTGTAGACCTGCTTTCACACTAGGCAGGCGGTGGAAGGTGTTTTGATATTAATAATGAACATATGGCCCGTTAAGTGTAAAAGGAACATACAGGTTGACCTGTATGCTCATGTTTGCCATTACAAGATGAGGGAGGTGTATATGTTATTTCCCTAGTTCTGAATTAGGTTTTTGTACGTTAATAAATCGCAGGGTATGGTGTTTATCCTGTAGCACTGTGGCTCTTGTTAGCCCAAAAATATCAATAACTATAAAGCTATAATTTTCCAATATTTCCAATCTGACAGGAATTCTATAGAATATTTATTCATTTAAAGTGATGATGAAGGCCATTCATCTATGCCTATGTGCCTGGAGCAAAATCTGCCAGCATTGGCTGCATATGCTGCAGTTTGATGTCCCTAAGTACAGGTGCAAGAAATGAGGGGGCAGAGCTTTTTCCATTTTAGGCCCTAGATGTTAGAAGACGCTTCCTCTCATCGGCGCATGAAACAGAATCTATTTAGATTTAGGAACTAATTAATGATCTAGCTATTCATCCACTAATCACCTAAACAGCTGACGTAGCCATGCATCTGGAAAATGTGTCCAGAGTCTCTTCGATGAGTGATGGTGCATGCTATAAATGCCTTACGTAACATATAAATAAATAAATACATAAATACTTAAAACATGTAGTAAGGATAATCATACTGGAAAATAGAAGTGAATGACTCCCTGTTGGACTTGGACCTTTTTGCAAGGTCATCACAGGACTTTTTGCCTTCCTCCTGTATTTTTTCTGACCTGTTGTTGGTGGTTTTATGCTTCTGGGCACTTTACCACTGCTGATACATTCTAAAGTGCATATGCTCTCTCTGTAAATTGTATTTATGGATTGGTGATTCCATGATTGGCATATTTGATGTACTAGTAAGTCACGAGTACAGTGCACTCTGTGTTTGTCCAGGGCCTGTAAATCAAATGCTGCTAGTAGGTCTGCAGCACTGGTTGTGCCACCCACATAAGCATCCTGTAAATGTAACTCAGGCCTGCCATTGCAGTGCCTATGTGCAGTCAAGTACTGCCATGTTGACTTGGCAAGTACACCCACTTGCCAGGCTCTAACCTTCCCTTTTCTTACATGTTAGTCACCCCTAAGATAGGCCCAAGGTACCCCTGTGGACAAGGTGCAGTGTATGTGAAAGGTAGGACATGGCCTGATGTGTGTGGCATGTCCTGATAGTGAAATACTGCCAATGTAGGTTTTCACTTTTGCAAGGCTACATGTTCCCATAGGATAGAATGGGGAGTTTGCTTATTACATCTAATAGAACAAGGTAGGAAAATACATTTTGTATGCATGAACTCAGAATGTTAAGGTGAGGGTGATTTCTACATTCTGTGTTTGAAAATACCACTTTTAGAAAGTAGGTATTTTCTTGCTTAGTCATCCAGCGTGCCTCTGCAAGGATGTATATTGACTGTCTGGCTTTGGAGTGACTGGGGATGGGGATGTGCAGTGGCTCCAGAGAGTCTGGATGAATCAGGGCTGGGCTGAATAGACCTGGGCTGCATTTACAGTAGAGGAGGAGATTTCCTTTCACATGAAAGGGCCTGGTCTGCCTTCCACAAGGCTGTTTCCACCTCTTAGCAGGAAGCTGCACCAGAGAGGACCGAACTGGTTTGGGCTGGGCAAAGAGCTTCGCTAGAGAACAAAGAGATTTACTGTATGAAAAGAGGGGCCCAGACCCCAGACTTTTAGATCACTTCTGGGTATCAAGAGGAACCTTTGCCAAGGAGAAGAGCCGGAGAAGCTGAGGAGGAATACTGCCCCTGTGCTGTTTGATGTCTGGGGTTGGCCTGCAGTGGCTACTTTCTGCCAAGGAAAGGGAAAATGACTTTTCTGTTTGTCCCCTGCTTGAGGAAGATCTCCAAGGGCTTGAAACTGACCTTGCCTCCTGTTCTGAAGTCTCAGGGACACAAAGACACCACCACCAGCTCCCCTGAACTTCCTTGCTGGGAGGTCTGACCTGGTGTCTGCTGTTGTTTTGGACCTCTGGAGGCTGTTTGCCCCTGGGAGCTGAAAAAAGTAAAGCAACTTCGAGAAGAGCGATGCATCCGCACCTGTTCCCGACGCATCACCGAAGAAATTGTCGCAGTGCCTGCCCTTAGCTCGATGAATCGCCGCACACCACATCGAGGGCATCGATCTCCGAAGTCTGAGATCATCGCACTGATTTCGATGCAAGGCCTGCTGTGAGCTGCAAGAACCCATGCATTGTCCCGGATTGTCGCATCGCATCGAGGGGCCAAGTCTGTTGCATCATTGAGGGACGCAGCAAGAAACCGACGCATCACCTCCCCACGCAGTAAGAAACAGCTGCATCACCTCCTGTCCTGTAAGTAACTGACACATCACCTCCCCCTGAGCAGCAGTAAGGAACCGACGCACCACCTCCCCATCACCTCTCGAGGCTCAAGGAACTGACGCATCACCTTCCCTGCGTGTAAGGAACCGACGTATCACCTTCTCTGCGACCCTTTTTTGTTTGTGTGCGCGACGCATCCAAGATACTTTGTGTGAAAAGTGTTGCATCTGCAATTTGCTCTGAACTGAACTATTTCTACCTTTAAGAATTATATTTGTATTACTGTATTGTGGATTTTTGTCGTTTTGGTCTTGTTTGGTTTAGATAAATATGACTTATTTTCCTAAACGGGTGTGGTGTCCATTGTAGTGTTTTCACTGTATTACTGTATGTGTTCACAAATGCTTTACACACTGCCTCTGAGATAAGCCTGTCTGCTCGTGCCAAGCAACCAAAGGAATGAGCAGGGGTTATTTTAGAAGTGTATCCCCCTTACCCTGACGAGAAGCAAGGGTCCCTATTTTGACAAAGGTACCTACCTCGGCCAACTAGAGACCCCCATTTCTAGCACACCTAAGAAAAGTTTAGCCTGGGAGACCTGATGGATCCAGGAAACCTCAGGGATACATGCCTGGTAGTTTGATAGACACTAGATAATTCATATATTGCTCTTGAAATGAAATGTGTAGTTTACGGCTTTTCAGGTTACGAAGCATAGGTTATCGCAGTTTTGCCCAAAAGTTCCTGTGGAGTATGAAGTGCTGGAAAGCAAATGACACAAACCTTTAGCGATCTCACAGCATAGTAAAGTAGGTGTGTTATGGGTTGGAGATTTAATTTACATTTGTTTGTTTCTTTAGTCAAATATTATATACAGGTGTTGATTAACAGACACATTGAAATATCTTCGAATAGGGTCAGGAAATATTTCAGGAACTGCTATGTCTGCACACCTGAATTCATCATTTGGAAAGGCATTGTTTAACGATTGAAATCTGTCAATCTCCTGAAATAGGCTCCTGAAACTTTGATTTTATGTGTATTGTATTCTATTGTATTGTATGTGGTACTTCTATAGTGTTATCCCAGACAAAAGGCAGGGCAAGACTGTACAGGGTCAAAGACAAATCCAGATAAATTGCTGGATGTGACTGCCGCGGTGGCGGTCGCATCGTAATTAGGGGTGCAGGACCGCCGCATTTCAGGTGGGCGGTCCCGATCCAGCTACGATGGCGGGCGGACTCAAGTCTGCCTGCCATCGTAATCAGCCCCCAAGTCTGTTTATTTCTCCTAGAGCAAACTGCACGCTTTACAAAGAAGGCCTTAAAACTACCATTAGGGTTAATTTCCTTTTAAATGTAGAATGCAGAAAATGTGTTTTATTCCTCATAGTGACTATTGTGTTCTTTCTTGTCAATAGCTAGGTATTTCGAGTATCAGTGGAACTTCCTACTGTCCGAGGAAATGTTTAGTTTTGTGGATAACTGTGCTAGCAAATTGTAACAAAACTTTTTCAAATGTGCGCGAGTCAATGAACGAGAAGATTTTGATTTCCTTAGTTGAAGGACAATGATGACAGCATGAGTCTAAATAAAGAGCTTTTGAGAGTTGAGAGCGACGGAAGTGGTGTGACATAACACCCTATGCTTCTGTACCAATGAGGATAGAGAATTCCCTTGATTTTGTTACTAGAATAAGGACGGGCTTTAACATTTTAGGGTATAACTATTAGTGTTAGAAACCATGTTTTTTATTGTGAGGATTGCCCCAGCTTTCCCTTCCGGCCGGAGGGTTAGCTTTCCAATTATTAGCACGCTGTGCTATAATTTCTTAGGTTCGTATGAAATTCTGTATTTGCATTGAACTTGTTACAATGCTCTTTAGTCCCTTTCCCTATCCACTCAACTCATGCTACTTAAATGAGATGTTATTTTGAATTACTGTATTTTAAAATTCTCTTGTGTGATAGTTCTATGATTCGATGCTGTACATTTGTTTGACCATTTCATATGCTTTCAAAGAAAAATAGATAAAAACAAAGAAATAGTAAAACTGATTCTATCAATTTTGAATATTGTGATTAATGAGGTTTATATATAGTTGTATATAAATTGGTTTGAAGATATTCCCTATGTTGTAGGTCCTCATGAGGGGGATATTAACCGTCTTAAACATTTGCCAAATTCCTGTCAACTAAAAAAGGTCAGTCGGAGGACTAGTTATAGGTATGGGTCAAAATTTAGTCATATAAATAAAGGTTTAGGTTGGTTACGTACGGTGAAAATAATATCCACGTGCCTTTCCACCTTCTTGCTGATTTTCCGCTGCATCACAACTATAGGTTAACTTGTGATGCAATTCGTAGTGTCACAGGTAGTGCAGTTGTCTATCTCTTAATCATGAAATAAATGGGTCTATTTGTCATTAAAAGTAGATAATGTACATATGTACCTATATGAGCGAGCACACATAACATGGATGAATATAAGGCATACCTTTCATCTATCCCTTCATATATTTCGTCATCCTGATCTCCACTCTAGAAAAATAAAACAAAATAAAATAATTCATTTTCGATTCATGTACATGGAAAACACAGATAGAAACTGAAATGACACACAGCACATTAGTAAATGATCATAATGCATAGCAATTCATGGGGATTGTAAGCAGCACTTGAATGCCTCACTGACACAGGAAACAATGTTTGCAATAGAAGTGGTGAAAAATGTTTAAAACAGAATAATATAAGTTCTTGAGGCACAAACTTTGAAATTCTGACCAGTGCCAGATTCTGCAGCAGATGCATCCTCTACTTTCTCGGATTTGACTAACCACTCTACCTCTCTAGACAAGTGACTCTCTTCCAGGCCAGCAATACCCAAGGAGGGAAGGACCTCTGATTATTCTAGAGCTCTCCAATGCCTGTTTACATAGATGACCTCCTTTATATGTCTTCCACTTCCATCTCTCTGACATGAGCGGTCGTCAAGTGAGGGATGGTTACCATACTGATTGAATCACGGTATGCACTTTTGTGGTACACTCAATCCGTTGCAGGCTCTTCAAGCACTCATGCAAACCTACACACTGCAGTCTTACATAAAGAGCATGCTACGTCCTGGGGACAGAATGATGTTGAACTATTTCCCGAACGATGTAATAGATGTAGGTTTTTTTCAGGCAACTGAAGTGGGAGATCATTCTTCAGCTTTGTAGGTTTTACATAGAAAGATCTTCCTCTGTGTCCTGTCAGCATACCTCAAGTAAGACTTTACACGGTGAAGCGGTTAGGAGCCCAAATCCATCATGAGTTCAGACAGAGAGAGGTTACTCTTGTCTTGGAAGCTAGGGTTGTATGTTTCCATATCAAGGCTGGCAAAATAAACCTATAATAAACTGCATCACCTATATGTACTACTATACTATTCTTAACTCAACATCTACTTAAATGGACATATCATACAATGTTGTGTTTAGTTTGATGTAGTGGTTGCAACATTTTATTCTGTGGTACATCAGATGCAATATACTGACACTGTACCAGAGCTAGGGCTGTCTTTCCAGTGCTGTCTTCATGGGCTGCTATAGCATGGCACCTCCCACAATTCTTTTCGAGCATGGCGCAGATCAGAATCTTTGTCACTGGATAAAGATAGAGCTGACTAAAAGAGTTACACTTCTCCTTCAGGACTTTCATTCGCTAAAGGAGCTTGCTCAGAATATTGTGAGTACTTATAGCATCAAATATCAATAAAAAGAATATCAGGGTCTGGAACGATTGAAATAAATTTGGGAAGAAGGGTTGTGGGAGCTTTAGATGAGAATTCCAGACAGTTGAGCCCAGCATACTTTCTTTCACCCATTTGTAGTTACAGTTAATTTCTCCTAATTATAAGACAGTGGATTATTAGTTGGAGAGGATGGTAGTCCACCACAAGCAATATTGTCACCATTCTTGTTAGGTCCAACAAAGATCTGAGTAATTTAAACCTGATTTCAACCTCTTTTAGCTATGGCACAGAGCAGATAGACATAACTTATGAAAATGTGTAAAACACTTAGAAGTACCAAAACAGTTAAAAACAATAAAAATCCCACTCCAAGTTATAAAAATAGAGAATAATTTTATTAAAAAAATGACACGAAAATGAAAAAAATCCAATAAGGGGAACCGGAGATATGAATTTGTAAAATGAAAATAGAAGCAAAATATGTTAAGTGCCAAACGCGGTTATCTGGTTACACTTGGCCGGGACCTAGGTGCAAATGAAATCTGACCTTGATGGAGCACTGGTTAAATACGTAAACCAGGTTTGCTCTGGTTGGAAGTTTTATCTTCTGACTTAGTCTCTGAAAAGGAAGTCAAAAATCTTCAGCAAGGCATCTTGCTGAGGTCGAGAAGGACTCTACCAGGGCAGATAGCTGTTGGTCAAGGTTGGACTGGTAATAGATATTTAAAAAAGTCAAAAAAATTACTTTGTATCTGTTTCCTAGGTGGAGATAACATTTTAAAATGTAATATTGCATTTCAGTGCTTGTCTATGGAACAGCTTACTTGCTACAGTGAAAATATCTCTGGGGTCCTTGTCGCTGAAAGGACCTGTTTAACATTAAATGTTTATATTTCCTACTTTTGAATACTATGGTCCTTGCTTTATGGGCATTAAGGCCTACTTAGGGGTGACTTAATATTATTTAAAATGAGGGTTTTTGGTCTGTCAAAAGGGGTTATTTTGACTGGTTGAATTGACTGTTTTAAAACTGCACAGATACGCTGGAGTGATAACCCTGCAGTCATGTTTTGCACTGTCACTCTAGTGGTGGTACAACAGGTGCTGCAATTCACTAGTGACATTGAACGTTCAGGCCCTGGGTACACTATGTACCATATACAGGGGACCATAATTTTATATATACCAATTAGGAGCATAGGCAATTGTGACATGTTTTATGGGGTCAGAGCACATGCAATAGGACCTGGTTAGGAGAGTCCCAGCACACAGAGGCAAAAAACACAGCAGCATCAGACAACAACAATGGAGGTTATCATGCAAAAAGAGTCCTTTTCCTACACTAATACATAGTTAATCTGAATCCTTCCTCCCCCTGCGTGCCAGAGGGTTGTCATGAGCAGCACATTGATTCAAATGAAAATTTGCCACTCCTCATCCATGCTGTCAGTTCTACAAGTATGGCTACGGAGGGAGTCCTTTCTTACAACAGTGGATGTGGATGCTGTGAACCCTGATGGACAGTTAAGCCAGTGCACATTTAGCCATGCCATGTAAGGACTCTAATATCTGACTTCCACAAACAACAACCATAGATAATTCACTTCTACAACATATACATTTTTTCTGAAATTACAGAGTAAGTTGCACATGCTTCAAAATTGCTGTCCAATGGTGCAAATGAAAATCAATCCAGCTTGTTCTACCACTACATAAAAATTATATCGCATGCAAGATATTTGTTATGTCGTTAAGCCATTCCTTTATATTGTTAGTGCTCTGTGTTCTGTCACCTGCTTCCCTGAGCGAGGATTCCACTCTTGACAGTTGGTCTTTGGCTGGCAAGAGGACACAACTCTCGGGCAGGCTGCACTCAATAAAGCAGCTATATAGCTTCACCACGCACGTGTTGGTGTATTCACTACAATTTGGTGACGAGTTGCCAGCCATGCAAAAAGCCTGCCATGTGGTACAGGTACTCGAATGCTGCCTCAGTGTGTGATGACTGAGTTGTGCTAAAATCGCGGACACGCTGTGCCGTTCTCCTGACATTATGGCTATCAGACACCACTAGGAGACAGCAGTGAGAAAAGTACTGTCACAATTTTATTCATCCATTTTTTTGTGTCAAATTTCTGTTTATTAGCAGTTAGGTATAAGGTACAATTCCAAACAAAGTGGGCTAATGGCCCTCTCAACATTCCGAAAGCAATGTACACCTAATTTTGTCACAGTGTCTTACCATTTAGGAATGGACGACTAGTGTGGCTCATTAGTAGCCCTTAGTGCCGTGGCAGTTACCCAGAAACGGGGAAAAATATCTAATGACCCCAACTCCCAACCCCTTACCCTCACCCCCTCCCATTGGTGGAGAAGCAGACCCATCCCCCGTGTTACTACTTAAATCTGACCGGTGGAATGTATTCTATCTATGCACTGTTACCTTGGTTGCAGGCCGTTATCCATTAAAAGCCATCTGCGTGAACCCTAGTGTTGACTCTACAATTGGAACAGGTGTAGCCCTCTTAGTGTAGGTGGACAAACGGCTAACGGGAGCCCCTTTGTGAGATACGCCACCATTGGCCCCCACTTATATTCAAAGTTCTTATATTCATCTCTGAAGATGTCCACCAGGCGCTCCATCGTGAGTATTTTTCATAGGTGAGAATGCCATTGTGCCAGTATGGGTGCATCTTTCTTCTTCCAGTTAGCTGCTATCGTCTTTTTAGCCGCTCCCAAACAGGCCCACATAATTGCCTGATGTGCCTTAGTTTGGTGTTCTAGTGCGGTGTCTCTAAGGCCCAGGAGGATCATCTCCATTGAGGTCGGAACAGGTTATCCCAGCATATCTTTCATCTGGGCCAGGATTTCTTCCCAGAACGTTTTAATTGTTGGGCCGTCCCACCAAATGTGTCGGAAGTCCTCGAGGACCTCGCACCCTCTCTGCAGAGATCTGAGGTGAGGGGTAAGATCCACTTAAATTTGGCAGGTACTAAGTATCAGTCGAATAAAATCTTGCAATGTGCCTCCCTCAAGTCGAGTGAGTGGTTAAATTTAGCGATGTCTGACCATAGGTGTTTCCATTCCCCTTCAGCAACCTCCCGTCCCAGGGTCTGTTCCCATGTAGCTTTATATCGGGGCTGTGGTGCGGTCGTAGTGGAAACCAGTAGTTAATACAAAAGGAGATCATGCCCTTGGTCGAACTAGCTTTCTGCACTAGGTTTTCTATCGGGGTCAGGTCTCTAGTTTCCACATCTCTAAAATGTGGATGTAGTACCCAATGTTTAAGTTGCAGGTAGTGAAAGCGCTCTGAAGGTGGTACCCCAAAATCCCGTTGACAGTTTTCAAAAGAGAGAATATCATACTTGTGGAATAGGTCGGAGATCACTTTGCACCCTCCCTCTCGCCATGCGTCAAATGGCCCTTCCTTGAGCGCTGGGGGGAAGTCCGGGTTAAAGTGTATAGGGGTATAGGGAGATGGAAAAGAGGTCCAGCCCCTGCTCTTATTCACCTCATCCCAAGTCTTAAGCGTAGTCCTGGTAGGGGTGCTTAGGTATGCATTGGCTGGTCTGTCCTTTTTGGCTTTCCACAGTACATCCCAAATTGTCCTACCCAAGATGGCCGGGTCCATGTGGAGCCAGTGTTTGTCCGATTCCCGCATGGACCATGCTGTGATAACCATTAACTGTGCTTCCTTATAGTGGAGTTCGATGTCAGGGAGAGCCACCCCTCCCTCCGCTCTCAGTCTCCTTAGTACGTGGAAGGGAAGCCGCGCCCTACCGGCCTGCCAGACGTAGCGGAGTATCATAGACCGTATTCCTTTTAGATAGTCCTTATCTAGTTCTATCGGGAGTGCCTGGAACAGGTAGAGTAATTTAGGGAGAAGGGTAATTTTTTACTGCATGAATCCTACCCAGCCATCGCTTTAGTTCCTGTTTTATCTGTCTAAGTAGGGGAGGGAAGTTCGCCCGGAACAGTCCTTCTATACATGGGGTAATCTGAATACACAAGTAAGCTAAACTGTGCTTGGCCCAAGCAAATGGAGATTCCTCCTGTATTAGTAGCCTCTCTCCCTCTGATAGTTTTAGGTTAAGTATCGAGGATTTAGAGGAGTTGACCCAGAAGCCTGCCACTCCCTCAAATGCTTTTAGTTCCGGTTGTAGTGCTCGGAGGGATGCTCTAGGAGCCGTGAGAGTTAACAAATTGTCATCCGTGAATAATGACACCTTGTGTTTGTCTCCCCCGAATCTAATCCATTGAATGTCTGGATTTGCCCTGAGTCTGGCCGCCAGCGGCTCAATACTCAGAGAGAACAGCAGTGGGGACAAGGGGCAACCCGACCTCATTCCTCGTCCCAGCTCAAAAAATGCCGAGCTCACCCTGTTAACCTGAACTCTAGAGCGTGAGCTTAAGTAATTGGCTCATATCATTCGTATAAACCTATCTCCAAAGCCAAACCTCTGAAGAGTTAGAAACAGGGAGTGTCAATCCACTCTGTCGAAGGCTTTTTCTGCGACTAAGCCTAACACTATCACTGGAATTTTGAACATGTTGGCTTTTTCAATGAGCTTAAGCGTCCTGCGGATATTATCATGCACCTGTCTCCCTTTTATAAAACCAGACTGATCCGGATGAAATGTCGGGGAGTGGATTTTCTAAATGGGTCGCTAAAATGGCTGAGTAAAGCTTGGCATCCTGGTTTAAGAGAGCTATCGGCCTATATGAGGCGCAATGCTGTGGGTTTTTCCCCGGCTTTGGGATGACTGTGATGAGTGCCTCCGCCATGGTGGGGGTGACTGTTTGTCTCGTCGCTATGTCGTTAAATAGGACTGTCAGATGGGGCAGCAGTTTGGGCGTGTACGTCTTGTAAAAGAGGGCAGTTAGCCCATCCGTCCCCGGGGACTTATGAGGTTTAAGCGATTCAATTGAGAGACGCACCTCCTCTTCAGAGATTGGGGCGTCTAGCTGGTCTCTCCATGCATCTGAGATCCTAGGGAGCGTGAGGGAGTCTAAGTAAGCCATCTGCGCCTTAGTGTCAGGGGAAGTCGCTGTATAGATTTCCTGGTAAAAAGCACCAAACAGAGAGGCTTTACCCCTGTCGTCTAATTTTAACTCCCCCACACTTTGTGAATCCCTCCAATAAACTCCCTCACCTTTTTTACTTGAGCTGTCTCGCCAGATCCATGCCCACCTTATTTCCCTGTCATTCGGGTCATTCGTTTGAAAAAACTCTTGAATCGCTAGTCGTAGTTCGTCTTGGCGCAGCTTATCCCGCGTCAGCGAGGGGGGGAAATACCATTTTGTGAGTCCCTTCATTTGTCCACCCCAGTTCAGGCCCAGTGTTACAGGACTATGATTGGATAGAGAGATGGGAAGGATCTTAGCACCCTGGAGGGTATCCTGTAGGTCCTGGACATAAAAATGTAGTCTAGTCTGGAGTAGGATTGATGAGCATGGAAGTAGTATGTGTAATCTTTGGTGGTGGGATTGAGAAATCTCCATGCGCCCAAGAACCACAGATTTAAAAAAGCTTGTTTTAGGGATTTAGGGAATCTGCCTCCCATGTACCTATGTGGCTGAGAACTATCGTCTGTCGGATGCCAGGTGAGATTAAAAGCCCCCATGACGATTATGTGACCCTCGGCAAATCCACTCACTGTGTTCAATAATGTATTCACAAATGCTGCTTGTCCTGAATTAGGGGCGTAGGCCGAGACAGATGTCACCGGTCTTCCCCTGAGCTTCCCTTTCACCATTATTACCCGGACGTCTTTGTCCGTCTGAATGCCTTCAGTCTGCAATTCAATGTTGTTGTGAAACATCAATGCTACCCCATTATGCTTTGTTTTGGTGGATGGCCTGTATATAAGTGAATAGTTTTTGTGTCTAAGCCTCAACTCTTCCGACCTTTTAAGGTGCGTCTCTTGGAGCGCCACCATAATGAATTGTTGGTCCTTCAGGTACCTCCATATTTTTTGCCGCTTGATCGGCGAGTTCAGGCCCTTCACATTCCACGTTGTGATGGATATCATCCTATGTGGTCCCCCCTGCCCCTGTGCCTTTTGTCCCCTCTGGATATTCCATAGCTTCCCTCCTTGCCTGTTACCTCTCAGCGAAATCATTTCTCTTCCGTCAGTAAAGACCTCCATGCAGCGGAGCAGTGTCCCTCCCCCCTCCCTCTGCTTCTCCACCCTCCCTCCCTCCTCCCTCCACCCAAACCCTCCCTGTGAATTTAAAACATAACCAAAATGAATAACAGTGTTTGTCCGCAGGACCCTTACGTGTCTCGCTGTTACGACAGTTCTCGTGGTGAGCGTCAGGTCAGGGTTCCGGCTTTTGCCCGTTGCCTCGCTGTCTCTGTAGCTATATCCAACGTAACCTAGATCAGCTTACATGGGAGCCCCTGGTGTGGGCTTCTCGGCCACTCCTGAGAGACATGGGGCATATCGTACCCTTCTCCGGATCTCTTGCTCTCTCGTCAGCCTTAGTCGGTGCGCTAGCTTGTGATAAGTGTTCATAAAGTTTCATGCAGTCCTGAGTTCTGTGCCATAAAAAATTGTTTGGTCATTCCTTCGTGCCATGTGTGCCCCCATAGGCATTGAACGGTCGATGTACATGGTCCTTCTCTGTTGAGCGCCTCCTTCCTGTTGGCTGTTGTGAGTTAACGTGCACTCAGGTCGCTGTCCTCCTGTACCTTGACCATCCTCCATTGTGTGAGTCCTTTCCTGCACAGTTATCAGAATCTGGCCTCCTCATCCGTGTCTCTTTCCAGTGAAACCTTCCTGTCCATCTTCTGTCTGCGAATCAAGACCTGGATGCTCGTCCTTTAGTGATTGTTTCCCACTTTGTGGAGGTGGACCGAGAGGGGACAATCAGTCCGAATTGAGAGCTAGATGCCTCCTCGTCTGGCATTGGAATCTCAAGGAGCTCCAGATCATCTCTGAGTTCTGTGACATGAGGCTGCCTGTTTTTATATTCGAACGCAAGCCCAAAGGGATAGGTCCATCGATATCTGATTTGGTCTTCTCGGAGCTTCTCTTTGAGAGGTCCGAAGGATTGTCGTCTCTGAAGGGTTGCCTGCACCAAGTCTTGGAATAGGACACAACAAAATCCTTGAAAGGTGATGGAATCTTTCTTTCTGGTTTCCTGTTGAATAGCTTCTTTGACCTTGTAGGAGTGGAGTTTGACAAGGACATCTCAGGTGCGCCGCCTCTCGCCCGGCAGAGCCGGCCCCACCCTATGCGCCCTTTCGATTTTAACTTTCATTCGCTTAGGTTCAATTACCTCAGTGAAAAGGCCCTCCACAAACACCTCTAGATCTGGACCCTCTTCCAGGTCCCTAATGCGTATATTCCTGCACCTTGACCTGTTTTCCAGGTCTTCATTCTTCAATATGGTCAATTGGAGTTGCGAGTGTAGGAATTGTACTTTGTCCTCCATGGTCTGCATTTGTATGTCGAGCTCCTGGGTTTGGGACTCCGAATCTAACAACCTTGTGCCGATGGAATCCACGTTCTGTTGTAGGGAGGTCATTTTTTCAGATAGATCAATTTTCAATTGGGCCATGGAGGCCTGCAGGTCACCTTTTAGTTCAGCGCGCAGTTCTGCCTTAAAGTCCTTCAGAGAACTGAGCAGGTCTTCCTTAGTCAAGGCATGATTGGTGCGGAGGTCTCCTTCTCCTGGGCTTGAGTCTTCTCCGCAGGCGCAAAGTAGCTAGACACCTTAGAGGTCGCCTTCTTAGGTGGCATAGATGCGGTCTCACATTTGAACCTGTGCTTCACAATCTCCCAATCCTCTCCTGAGCGTGTCTCTCTCGCCGCTGTGGTCACTCCCGGAGAGGTCCCTGTGGCCCCGGAGACAATTGCTGGATCCCTTGCCCACGAGGGGAGAAAGAGTGTTTATGTAGAAAGCCCACTCGCGGCGGCCATCAGAAGGTCAGTCACTTCTCGCATGGGTATGTTGTCCAAATGGGGGCGCACTGTTCACTGACCTCCTGTATCAGTCTGAAGTCTAGCCTTTGCTGGTTGCCCCAAAACGTTCAGGCTTTCATCTTTGGGTGTGGTGGGATGGTACATCCTTGGAGCCACGAGTCCGCCATGTTGGAGACAGGCAATAGCAACTGAGTGCTCCCCACCGTCTTACTGCATTCTCAGGCAACCCCCATAGCCTCCAGGTGCCTCCCGCGGGTATTTCGGGCTTGCGATATGGGACAGGGGCCTCTGCCTACCTCCAGAATTATCGGGACCCCCTCTGCTGCATCGGGTCTCCAGACGCACCGCCGCTTCCCCCAGTAAACCATCATACCCAATTCATTTTTTCAAGGAGAGTGGCCGGGGGCTGATTTGTCTCTGAATGATATAAATCCTGGAAGTTATCAAGGGGAAGGATTGACATTTTAGGTTATTTTCTTGTCCCCATTAGGTTTCTTACGAGAGAAGTGGAAGGCAAAGTATCCTGAGGGGGGTGCATCATTGTGATTTGCATATTGTTATCAATCCAAAAGTCCCTAACCAAGTTATGGTGGTGGATGATGTCAGTATTGACAGTAATATAAATGATGCCAAGGAGGTTTTCAGGGATGAGTTGAGTCTAATGTGTGGATATGTGATTGAAATGGTACTTAAGAAAGGAGCTGTGACTGTCAAACATAAGGTGAGGAGGGTCCATTAGGATTGAAGTAAAGAAAATGTTGGAACACGCTGATCAGCGCTTGCGGTTTTGTGTGGACTTGAGGAGTGTGAATCATAACAGTTTTCCTGTGCCCAACATTAATGAAATGATTCTCTTTTTGAATGATGGAAAACATTTTTCAAAATTAGATCTGAAGAGTCCGTTTACATGAAAACTAAAAAAACTCACAGCTTTTATCACCATGGAAGGGACATTTAAATTTACTTGAATGCCTTTTGGGCTCTCTTTGGCTGCAAGTGTTTTTCAGCCAATGATGTCAGAAGTGTTCAGGGGGCTGAAAAAAATCAACTATTTTCAAGATGACATTCTTGTTTTTGGGGGAGGGATGGTGGAGGAACATAATTGTGATTTAAAACAAGCTTTAAGGATGGTATCAGAAGAGGGCTTTACTTGAGAAAAGACAAATGTACATTTTTAGTTCAAGAAATTCATTGTCCGGGTCACACCATTTAAGGTGGAGGTGTGAGGCCTAAGGAGAACCTTCTTAAGGCTTTCAGCTTGTCTCCTACTCCACAGGATAAAAATAAATCACGTTCGTTTATGGGCCTCATCGAATACTATTCTAAATTTGTTGAAAACGTTGCTGAGAAAACTGAGAAATTGAGAGGTATGTTGAGAAAGGGGTAAATATTCATACGGGGAAAAGAGTAGCAAGACACCGTTAACCAAATTAAGAAAGAAATTTGCAATGCAGGATTTTTGGTAGAGTTTGACACAAGCTTGAAACCCCCTGCTAACTGTGGATGCCAGTGCATCTGGTACTGGTGCTATTGTATCCCAATTACACAACAAAGTGGAGAAAAACATGGCTTTTGCGTCCCGTTCCTTGACTGATACAGAATATAATTAGTCAGTCATAGAACGTGAGGCACTAGCAGCGGAATGGATTGTTGAACATTTTAGGACATATTTGTGGGTTGTGAAGTTTATACTGCATACTGACCATAAGCCTTTGGTCAAACTTTTAATACCATGGGGTCAGGTAAAGATTTGGCAAGATTAGCCTCTAGGTTGCAAGATTATCGCTATTGTGTTGAATAAATTCAAGGGCAGAGGAATGGCCAGCTTGATTGCCTATCTCGTTTATCCTTGAATTGGAATGAAATTGAAAAGGAAGCTGTGATAGCAAAAGAACAAGAAGGTCCTGTAGTGTGGATGGCAGATATCGAAGAGTTCGGTTATGGTGCATTTACTTTAGATGATTTTAGAAAAAAATGGAGTGCGACCTGATATTGAAGGAGGTAATTGAAATGATGGTGAGAGGAGAGAGAAGAGAAAGCATTGTTTCTCCAAATGTTAGGCCTTTCATCAAGATGTTTTAAGAATTAACGTTGTATAGTCAGGATGCTGTGATGAGAAATGAAACTTTTTCCCCTCCCCAAGGGTTGAGAAAAATAATTATTTGGCTACCACACTAAGGGCACCTTGGACAACTTTAACCAAGAGGAGAGTAAAAGAAATATTTTGGTGGTCCGGGATGAATGATGAGATTTCAAGTTGGTTTGAGGATTGTTGTGGCTACAAAGATAGTGAAAGAGACTTAAGGCTAGTGTGCATACGATGCTTTTTTGTCTTAGCGCCAGAACACTCTTCTGAGTAGCCGTGCGCTCTATAAATCTATTTTAACATAACACATTTAGACACATTGAGGACCTGAGAAGAGCCTTGAGTAGTGTTTGCATGGATTTTATTGACCATTGGCTGATATGAGAAGCAAATTTAAATATTCTCTAGTAATGGTGGATGTGCATTCGAAATGGCTCTTTGTCAAATTTATGAGCGAGGTGACGACCAACAGTACCATATCTGTTCTGGAAGGAGTGTTAAAGGAAAAGTGTTTTCCTATTGTACTCATAACAGATACCAGCACGCAACATGCATCTCATGGCATGAGAATAATTTGTGTGGGAAAGTTGTGGTATTAAACATCGGAACACAGCTCTTTACAATCCTCAACCCAATGGACTTGTGGAGAGGGCTAATTGCCTGGTGAATGTGGCTATTTTGATGGCTGTTTAGAGTGGTGTGAATGTGGAAGGTATGATAAATGAACTTGTGTGAGCACATCACACCGCTGGAAATGAAATTACGAAAGTTTCTCCGTTTGAAAGTATGAAGCAAAGGAAACTGGGCAAAAAGTTATTTCCTGAGTGGTTGCAAATGTGTGAGAAAGCAATAAAGGTTTTTTTGAGATTTTGATTCAAAGTACAGTAACAGTAGGAGATTGGGTGAAAATCAAACAAGCATTGGCATAGCCAATAGGTCTCGCTTTTGGGACCATATAAGTATTTAGTTATGCAGCACAATATGCATGGCGCAACAACATCAACTGTTGCATGGCTAAACACTTATAAGGTCCCAAAGACGAGACCTATTGGGTATGCCAATGCTTGTTTTCTGGGGGAGGGGAGCGTTTCTCCTATGGCGAACAACAAGCAGCAAAGACAGTCACTGCTTTGAATGGGCCGCTTGGAACAGTTTAAATTGGCAGGAAAATTGACAGGGGAAGCAAAAGGACAAAAGACATGCTTTTTTTTAGCATTCCGAGCGAATTTACAAGTTCAGAAATAAAATGGAATTAAAGGATACCAGCGTCTTACAAATTAAAATCCAAGGAAGGAAGCGAGTGAACAGTTGTTCACGTGTGTGACCAGGGAAGGTCGCCCAATAAGCCGTGTTTACCAATCTCTTCTGTTCATGAATTAATTCAAAACGAACAAATGCTTTACCTTAACCATTGCTTTTAAAAGCAGAAGCTCTAGTTGGTCGTGGTACGCAACATGTTCTGTAGTGACATAAAAGTCTTTAAAATACAGGCATAGATCACATTGCTGGAATTGTGTAAATGCATTAGGCCAGGCCGCTTCCTTGCTTCCTGCAAAACATTTGACTAAAAAGCGCTTTCTGTTGTTGTTTAAGCTTTATTTCGGCTAATATAGCCATAAAAGCAAGAAGTACATAAAAAGACATTTCCAACAATTGTATACAAATACACAGACCAAATATTCGAGTTAATACATACAGTGGGGCGAACAAACAATTAATCTACATCAACGATAGTGCAATTACTGCATTAAAATCTAAAACATACTTTTTAATTTAGTTTAAAAAGCCAGGTTTTAAAACATTTTTTGTTTTTAAAAACACGTTAAAAAGAAGGAATCAGTGCAATTTATATTAACTATACAGGGCTCAGGAAAACTGCAGACCACAACAGTACATTACAACTTACAACCAATCTGTTTCCTAATGAGGTACACGTTGAGTAAAAACCTACTTGTACAAAACACTACCAGTTGCGAGGTATTTGACTTGAATATACGTTCTGCCTCTTTGTAAGACCTAACCCCCATGTTTTTGCATAAGGGTTTGATCCAACGGTCCCTTGAATTTTTATAGACTGGGCAAAAGAACAATAGATGGACATCATCTTCTTTTGCCTTTAGAGAGCAGGGGGTACACAAACCACTGTCATTTTTACCCCCCCACCTGCAAGTATTTGCAGTAGTCTGTAGGACCCCATATCTAAATTGCAGATATAATGTTTTTGCTAGTGGTGGTCCTATCTCATCCATGAATTGTTCAAATTCAGGAATATCCTTTATAGTCAAAAATTTCTGAGTCAATGTGCCAATCTTTGAACTATGAAAAAATTCACCATTGACATAAGACCAGAAAGTAGACTTTACGAGCTTTTTGAAGGGCGGCGTCATATATTCTTCATAAATAGGAGAGCCCTAGCCTGTTATACCACTGGAAAATGTGCTTTAACCATGCAATTTTCTTATACCCATCGATCTGGATTATTTCTATCAATCCACTCTTATAACCACTCAACTCCGAGGTTGTCCATAGCCTAACCCAATACAGCAGTGGCCTTAATATGGCTTGATAGTCTGTCCTTTTAAGATTAATATCCAGGAACACTGGGACTAGGGGAGTTCTGATTGGTATTTTAAGCAACCTACGTATAAAGTAATTTTCTTCCTTTTCAAAGTTGCTTTTACAGGAATGCCCCCATACCTCAGCACCATAAAGTGCCGCTGATTGGGCCTTCACCTTAAATACCTCAAGTGCCGGCGTAATGGCTTTAGAGTGACTACTGCCGTGCACTTTTAAAATAGGCATCGAATTTTGTTTTAAGGATAAATTTACTTTTTTCCAACTGCCCCTTCCATGAAAGTGTACTATCCAGCATAATTCCTAGATAATTAAAACTCCCCACGTACTCCAGTTTTTGATTATTTAAGGCCAAGTTCTTCCTGAAAGACTTCTGAGGATTTATGGACATATATTTTGTTTTGGATAAATTTATTTCTAACCCCTTCCCTGCACAGTAGCTATTGAAGGAATTCACTAAGTTATGTAAACCCTTTGGAGTCTGTGAGATGAGAATAGTATTGTCGGCAAAAAGTAATGCCGTGATCGCCTCATTTCCTAACTTCGGGGAGTCATGGTCACAGTCCCTTAGGTAGGTAGGTATATCATTGACATATAATGAGAAGAGTGTAGGCGCCAGCACACAGCTTTGACGCACACCCGACCTACAGGTATGGCCTTTGAAATTTCACCTCCCTTCCCCCATCTGACTTTGGAGTAATTCCCTGTATGTAATCTAATGAGTTCTTTAAGTAACTCACCAGGGACCGCCATATTCTTCAGTGTGGACCACAGCAAATTACGTGGAACAAGGTCAAAGGCGGCCCTCAAGTCTATAAATGCCACGTACAAACTGCCCTTCCTTATATTAATATATTTCCAGCAGATGCACGTGAACCTAAATACTTGATAAACCGTGCTGGTTTTTGATCTGAACCCTGCCTGGTATTTAGTTAATATCTGAGTCCCCTCTATCCATTCTAAAAGTCTATTTAAAATATGTCTGGCAAAAACCTTTTGTAAAAGATCTATTAAACTTATAGGATGGTAATTGGCCGGATCATAACGATCACCTTTTTAAAAAATTGTTAAAATTCAGCCCCTTTCCAGGTTTCGGGGATTGGTGTTCCGGCCACTATGGAATTACATAAAAAATTAATATAGGGCCCCCAAACTTCCACATCGTGCTTCAATAAATCGCCGGGGATCTTATCAGGTCCTGGGGCTTTGCCCATTTTGACGGCCTGTAATACCTCGATAGTCTCCTCTAGACTAAATCGCAAGGGAGCAATACTCAATACTAAGTTAATCTCTTGATCCCCTATGGGCAGCCCCTCATTTTCGTTAGAATAAAGTTTAGAAAAATGGTCGCACCATATTTTTTCATCTAGGTAAATATCCCTGTGTGATCTGCCCTTTTTATTTCCCTTTGAAACTAAATTCCAAAAAGCACCCTGATCTCTCAATTTAGCCGCATTTAAAAGATCATCCCATAAGGCATCATCCCAAGCTTTTTTTGCTCGGGTCAGTGTTTTATTATATACCTGTCTGCTATCACTTATAGCCTGAGGGTTCTTTGATTTGACAGCCTGAATCAAGTGGGACTTAGCTATACGACATTCCTTGTTATACCATTGGTTAGCTAACTCTAAATATTTTTCTTTTCGGTTCTTATCCTTTTTGTAAATTTTACTCAAGTGGGGAGTTAGCGCATCTACCAATTTATAGTGCAGATCTAAAACACCCTGGGTGCCCAATAGGGGCATCTGGCATGCTTCAATGGTATCAGCAAATGTATTGTAAATATTTAGCATCGTCTCTTCTTTAGCCAGGATATAAGGCCATCTTAGAGCATGCCTATTATTTGATACCTGGGGTTCCCAAAGAGAGCTAATTAACATAGCTTCTCCAGCTAATTTAGATATAAAAGGCTCAGGGTCTAACCATAATTGAAGTGGAAGATGGTCGCTCTCTGTCCTATGATCTATTTTAAAATCAATTATTAAATACCATAGGCTCAGAGAGACCAATATAAAGTCTATATGTGACCTACAATTGCCTTTGCAAAATGTTGGAGCCGATGGTCTGTCGGACTGAAAACGGCCATTACATGCCCTTAAATCATGGGCCACGGTCAGCTGTAAAATCTGGATAGCAGCTATAGAGCTTTTAGCTGACCCAGTGGAATCCAGAGACAGGACATTATTTGCAATATCCTGCTCGTCAAATAAGTTGTCCAGGCCTGACACTGGTTCGTATTCACAATTAAAATCCCCTCCGACTACTACCTGTACATTTGGTCTTAGTGTATCTAAAAAAGAATCCAAAAGCTCTACCACCTTGGATTCCTTATTAGATGAGTGTGGTCTATTGTACATATTTATTAAGTATATGATTCATTTTTCCATAGTCACCATTTTTAATCCCAATAAATCGGGAGAAGAAATTGACAGTTGGGTAACATCTATTTCTAGAGTAACCCTTACCCAAATCACCAATCCTCCTGACGCTCTCCCTCTTACTGACGGGATTGCGTCACAACAAAATGTTTTGTACCCTAGCCTATGCGGCATTTCTACAGCCCAAGTCTCCTGAATGAGAATGATGTCATACTCCTCGATATAGGAGCACCAAGCTGCATCCCGTAGGTTCCCAGCTATACCTCCTATGTTCCATGATGTTAATCTGACAGGTAAATTTCCTTCTGGGCAAGGTGAAAATACATTCACCAATCTATCATGCCTTGCTGAACCATCTACAGGGCTAATTAAGGTGTTTATTCCATCAACTGGAAATTTTACAATATTATTTCCCTCTACCTCGGTGCACTTAATACAACACTGTCCAGCTTCACCCAGACTAACATTGCTAGCTCCTACATTATTTGGGAGCTCATCAGTTACCACAACTTTAAGAGTCAAGGCAGATCTAGATCTAACATTGTATGATAGTGTGGGAGCCTCCATCCTTAGTTGTTCGTACTCTACGGTACTCGGATTCAACTTTCCAGCCTGAGTGTCTACAGTTACCTCTAAATCAAAATTACCAACCAACAAGAGTCAATCATTCTGATCCAGAGTACTCAGTGCCAGATATCTATTATTAGTAGGAATCTGGAAGATTGGGCATCTGCTGGGATTCTGAGGCCTACTTATAGTGTTAACCTGGGGGGCCCTAGCTAGATGACTATAAAAATATCCCAAAGGGTGCACACCCACACTATTCTCCCCCAGTGCCAGCGATGCCGCTCTAAGTAACACAGTCGCAACATGTTGGGGATGTCTAAAGTTTATAATTACCCATTCACCTCTACAGGTTTTCCTAGCATTACCAATCCAAGAAACCTGTCTAGTCGATAATATCTGGTCCGAATAATTTATAGGAAACCCACAATTTTTGTTCAACCAGGAAATAGTTTTTCGTTTAAGTGAGTCATGTGATTCATTTCGTGAATTAGGTAGTGAAGAGTCTAGGGGTGGAACATTTGAGAGAACGACAACATATGGCTCACACTCTGGTGGTAAATTAATGGAGCGTATTTTCCTCACTGGGACTGCGGACCACACTGTGCTAGTTGAAGCCACTTTAGTCGGAGTAGTATTGTCGACCGTTCGGCTTATCTCCCTGGGGTTAGATGTACTTAGACTCTCTATCAACGGCATCTGTACAACATTTCCAGGTTGTTCCACTATCTCCCTCTGTATTAAACACTCATCATTGGTTATTTTAGTTAAGAGACCACCCAGTCTAGTCACTTCAGCTGTCAATGAATCTATCTTTTCTACAAGTGGCTTAACAACAACTTCTAGTTTAGCTTCAAGTACCTTGGCTATATGAGCCAAAAAATCTGAGTTCATGTCTATATTAGTGCCACAATTGTTGGTCATGGTCTCCTTATGGCCAATAGTACTTCTCTGTACTGGTTCAGATGTTTGCTTGTGTTGTGCACCCCCCCGCTTTCAGCACGTCACTGAAACACAACGCCTTATTACAATTTGCATTTTAATGCCCTTACAATTATTACACTGAGGAAAATGTTTTGATACATTGCAGCATTTTCTCTAAATGTGTGATTATGCTAATGGTGGTTCAATCAGTTTTTCTAGGTTGACACCATAAGAAAATGTATGCAAAGTTCATACCCTGTCAGTGCCTTTAATCAGAGCCATTTATTACAGTCCTGCCTCCTTTGATGGCTTCTGCTGCCTTTATTAAATATACAGACTCGTCCATCTGAAGAAAAGGATAATAAAAGGTTACCGCGAATGAAAGCGGCCATACTATTTGTTCGTGTTTCCTTTACAGGCCCTTCTTCAATAATTAAGGAAAGCCTCTCTCTGGCCTTTTTGTCTTTTGAAGTGCGTATCAAACATACCAGCTTTTGTTTTCGTGAGACGTTTAATGCCCCGATTTGGTTTCAATGCATGCATAAACTCCCAATGGGCCTTTGCCGACTAAGCGCCTTGAAAGGCAGACTTTAGCGCCGACTTCTAAATCTCTAGTCAGATTTAAAAACATGTTGCTGCACACTTTGGAGAGAGGGCGCAGAAAGTGAACCTCCCCTCCCGCTTTCCATGGTTATTGTCCATATTATGTGCTTTCCTCTCCTCACACTGGGACGTCAGCTTCAGCCAGTATCCCAGGGTGCAATGAATCACGCGTTTCATAAAAAATAGAAAAACAGCTTTCGATAAAGGCCCGGCGTGCTCCCTGAGCTGTAGCATCAGCTGGTCCGGATTTTTAAAACAAGCATTTACAATGCAATGGTCTCGGCAATATTATAGGTAGAGCTATTGGTATTGCTCATTATTTTTTTATCATCTTTGTATCCCTAAATAAATGGCATTGTCATTTCTATTGGCATTAGCTTTTTTTTGCATATGTGATACCTATTGCATTAGCAGAGAGAGAGTGAGGTAGTGAGATAGAGTGAGGTATTGAAAGAGAAAGTGAGGTAGTGAGAGAAAGTGAGGTAGTGAGAGAGAGTGAGGTAGTGAGAGAGAGTGAGGTAGTGAGAGAGAGTGAGGTAGTGAGAGAGAGTGAGGTAGTGAGAGAGAGTGAGGTAGTGAGAGAGAGTGAGGTAGTGAGAGAGAGAGTGAGGTAGTGAGATAGAGAGTGAGGTAGTAAAAGAGTGAGGTAGTGAGGGAGAGGGATGTTGTGAGGTAGTGATATATAAGCATAGAGTGATGTTGTGATGTAGTGAGATAGAGAGAGGTAGTGAAAGAGAGAGTAAAAGTGAGTCAGTGAGATAGAAAGAGTGAGGTAGTGAGATAGAGAGTGATTGAGGTAGTGAGTGAGAGTGAATCACAGCTGCAGAATACAACCTGCACAAAGCGCCAAGAAGTCAAATAACTGGCGAACGCCGTGCTATACAAATATACCCGATAAGATATTAAGACTCCGGAAGCGTTTGTATTTACCCTCGGTCATCGATACGCCGTGGGGTGAAGTGGGGTGAAGTTGAGCGCCGTGAGGCAGGGCCGGGCCACAGACACAGGGATGTTACGAGAGGCACACCCCTCAGGGAGCCTCCGAGCTCCACGCCCCAAAACTGGAGTAATTAGTATTTGGCTTTCGGGCGAGGCAGCCGTCCGAGTCAGGTTATCAGAGGCTGTGCTGGGCGGGCGGCCCTGGGCTGAGGATAAAGAGGCTCAGAGCCGGTCTCCAGTCTTTCCCTCGCTTACTAGCAGGTTCAGAATCTGGACTTTCCCTCTCCAAACAACACAATTTTTGCCTTAGGCATACATTTTTTAGATACAACATGTGTCTTCCCTGATGTGTATATTGTTTACACTAGCTATACAGCCTAGGCTTAGGGTCACCATCTTTTTAGGATACGATCATTAGATGATTTTGAAAACAAATGATCAAATGATTGATCAAGTTGTTGCTACTGGTCCACCAGTGTATGTCCTTAAGCTCACGCCGTGTCAAGTCTCCAATTTGGATCAAACGAGGTCTACTCAAAGTTCGAGACTGGGGCAATATGTCTTGCAGATCTGACTTAAATCCAGCCTGGGCACCTCTGGGCCCTGAGAACAATTATGGCAGTCGTTGGAGCCTCTCCTGGACTCTAAATACGCAACACGTCTGGCCCCCTGAGCCCCTCTGGGCTCTACAGCACGAAATGCCCCCTAGAGCCTGTTAGGGCTCTACAGCACGAAATGCCCCCTAGAGCCTGTCAGGGCTCTATGCAAATATTGCCCCCGTCGTTGGAGCGTACTCGCGCTCTGGACAAACACTGTCCCTTCGTGGGAGCGCCACCCGCGCTCGAGAATCAGCAATGTCCCCCAACCGTTGGAGTCTCGTTGGACTCTGCACCAATATGGGGGGCCAATGTTGGGGCGGCCCGCTGCCTTCCGGGGCCGCTCCTCTTATTAAGCAAAATGCCCCCGACTTTGGAGCCTAGACAGGTACGTGACCCCTCGTGGGAGCTACCTCGCGTTTTTAGCACAATATGCCCCCTCGAGCCTTGGAGCCACGCAGGCTCTCAAAGACTACTCTGCGGCCGTTGGAGCGACCTCGCCCTGTGTCCGACCAAACTGCCCCGGCCCCCTCTCTCGGAGAGAGCCCCACTCACCGGGCGCAGGGAGGACTCCAGGCGTCTTGCACCGCGGAGGGGGCAGGCACCGACGATGTGCCTCGCGCCCCCCTCCGCACCAGCTCCGGTCGTCTTCCTCTCCTCGGGGAAGCGCAGCTCTCCTGGCGACCAATGCAGGAGCGCGGGGTAGGCTCCCGTCGCTTCCTGCCTCTAAGTCCCGCCCCTGTCACAACTCCGGCGCCTGACTTCCGGTTTCGCGGGCGGCAGCGGCGGAGATCTACAGCGGTAAAAGAGTTTAATATAATGCAGACACGTTTGTGTTCTTGTGGTACTCAACATTAAATAATATGTTGGATGCGACAGTCTGGTGGTTTGAAGTGTGTATTAATGCAGTGTTGTTGTCTATGTTGGAAGGCTTGAAGTCATCCGTGAGTTTTAGCTGTGCTCCACATCTTAAGTGTACCAGAACTGCCAATGTCTAAACAGTTATGCCATGCGAGAGGAGGGGACCGGTTTTTGTGCTGAGCACTGATGTGGTGAGGCACTTCTACCCTTTCCCTCCACAAAAATGAGAACAACCCCTTCTGGGTCTGCTGCAGATGTCCCAGGTGTTTTCATGCCCCGTAATCGACATCGGTTGTGCAGAAGCACCAAGCACAAGTTGGAAACGCACCAAAACCAAGTTGGAAACCCACTATATGAGCAATCCAATGGCAGCATAGGGAGCGTTGCTGGATGTTCAATAGTGGCTAAAGTGGGCCTATCCACTTAAAGAAGTGTGTCCAGCGGTAAAAGAGCAATGTACGGCGGGGTGGGCACCCGCCGTAGGAATAACTTAATAAGCGGGGTAGGCACCCGCCAACGAATGCCACCCAGCTTCTCACGGTCTACTCTCACTCTAGGAGCCGCTTACGGATAATTTCGTCATCGGTGACAGCCCCATGCCTTAGACATCCTAAACCAAGAGTCAAGTAAGTCGTAGCAGTCACCGTAATCAGGCTATCACAACGCAAAAGTCGCCGAGCTGCAAACTGCCACAAAACCACACGTGTTACAGAGACCACCAAAACAGAATCAGCAGCCCAGAATTATTTGCTGAAGTCACCCCTAAGCTCTTCTGCTCACTCTATCCGGTGAAGCCTGCCCCGGCAGCGCCGCCACCAGCACAACAACACGGCGCCGGACGGATGGATCCTCACGGCCAGACTATAGCAAAAAAATGGCGGATGGAAGCTCCGAAACTTTTTCGGATTCGGGGGCGTGTTCCTGCTGTTCTAAAAGGGCGTGGCTAAAAAGTGGAAAGAACAGCAAAAACACGCCCCCGAATCTGAAAAAGACGGAGCCTATTTGGAGGGACGGCTCTCTCCTCCAACGGCGGGCCTCCGTTTAGGAAGCCAGCCAATGGAGGAGAAGCAAAAAGAGAGGCGGGCTAAGGAGCCACTCTAGGAAACATTAAATCTCGACTTCCGGTTCTGCCTTCGGCAGACCGGTAGTCCTCGACCTAAAAACAGCTAGGATGTTGCCTATACATTTAGACAGAGTTTGAATTACCAAACGCTCCACAATATTTGGATGCTTGCAGATTGCGGGCAGTACGAGAGAAAGAAAAAACGCGACAGACTGGGGGCCTGTCTAAGTTGTATTGGCAACCTGGGGTTTGGAGACAAATTCAATATGAGAGCGAAAACAGACCCACTTCAAAGAGATACAAATAAACACCACACTCTGCTTTAACATGCCTAAATAGGTAGTGGGTGACTGACAGGCGTGGGTCTCAGAGGAAAGCCATTAGCACAGCACTTAATAGGAAAACGTTTGATTTGAATGCAAGTTGCATTTCCCCTCAGGCGGTGATCTGAGTGGTATACTGGGGATTCACACGAGCTCTATCGTGCCAAATGAAATTTGCTGGAGGCCTGATCCCAACAAGTAGAGAACATCAATTTGCCGGTCATGCTAATTAGATTGTTCTAATTATCCCCCTTTTCTCATTAAAAAATACTAGAGGCAGCCGGGTATCAATTAAGCTGCGGCAGGGGAAGCGTTCACACAAGCACGGGGAAAGCAGGAGATAAGACGGGGTCGCTAACATGAAAAAAAAAGAACTGCCACGGGTTTACAAAGTGGGAGGGTTGAGGGGAGTGCGACCGAGAATCAACAAAGCGTTTCCCATATGGTGTCAAAGCTCGCTCCCGCAAGGGAATCGCCAAACGTGCACGCGTTGCCATTGAAAGCAATGCAATGTGTGCACGTTTTTAGGGCGAAAAGTGAATCGATTGCAAAAGGTCTTTTTCCTATGCGCTGCGTAGGCGAGACCTAAAAAGGACGGGAGAGTGCTGGCTTATCCAAATTCTGTGGACCTTTTAAGGTGAAGATAGTGTAAGATTGGTATATTGTTCTCGAAATTGGAGGCTAGTGGAGTAGATGTAGAGTAGCTCTGTATAAGAAGGAAGGTGAATGCTTGCATGAAAGAAACTCATCTGCAGGAGGCATCAGTGGGTTCAGGATAATGTATGATGGAGAACTTATTGGAACCAATGGTGGTGTGGGTGAGAGCGAGAGAATGGACAGAAGTGGTGATGGTGGTGGTTGTGTGAGAGGTGACAAAGGTATTACAAGTTGAGGACAAAGATGTCGTAGACCACCGTGGTATTTGGAGGATTATGCACAAGGGTGATGGCATCTCTTTATCCATTGTTCGGTAACATGCACTGTGTAGTTTTAGTTATATCTTATTTATCTTTTTCTGTTTCTTTAATTTTTATTTTAAATGCATTGTTTTGCTAAATGTTTTTGGGTTTTTGGTTGTGCCATTGTTGTACTGTTGGAGGAAGGGGGAATGTGTTATGCCTTTATGGCATTCCTTTATATTGTTAGTGTTTTGTGTTCTGCCACCTGCTCCCCAGAGTGAGGATTCCACTCTTGACATTTGTTTTATGGTTGACAAGAGGGAGCCACGCTCGGGCAGGCTAAGCTCAATAAAGCAAATATATAGTTTCACCACTCTCGAGTAGAGTTGGTGTCTTCACTACACCATTGCTATCAGTTTGAAAGTTTAGTGGTTCGCCTTTAGCTGACCACCATACACATACACATTTTCAGCTGTACACTTTTCCACACAATGGGTAGTAGTTTTCCAAGGTATCCGCAATGTGTCAAATTTCAATCGAAACCTACAACATTTGAGGTGAGGGCCAAAAGCACAGCCACAGCACTGGAACTGTGGAAAGTGAAGAGAAGCAACAACTGCTCGCACACTTCCTTTATGGAAAGCTTGCTACCTTATTCTAATATGCATTTAGGGAGAGAGACAATCCCAAGAAAATGAAAGTATTTGAAAGAAAATATGTGCAATGTGTCACAAACCACTGCACGCATTATGAGAACTGTAGGGATACATTAAGTAAGTTACATAGAGGTCTATTAAGAGCCTATATGTAAGGGATGCACATTGATGCAGTTAGAGTCTTGCTTTGTGTAACAGCCTTTGTACAGCACTTTAAACCCCTATGTGGGGAGCTGAAGTGCATTTGCAGACGAGTAACATGCCATAACTTGAGGGAGTGCATGGTTGGTTGAGCGTGTATTTGCTGTGATCCTCGTGTCATGCATGATTGATCAGACAGTTGCTATTATCTTGTCTTGAGGTGCCGTGCTTATCAGTGTGATCAGGACTGTGAAATACAGGCAGCTACACAGTACCAGCCTAGATATAAGGACAGCAGAGTGCTGAGTGTATGGTCAGCAGAAAAGGGGAATGATCAGAGAAGGCCCACTGACACACATGGCAACATGTCCAAGGCAGAAATGGTGTGAAATTAGTCACACAATTTCAAATGGGTAAGGATAGGAGCTGGTGACATGCGAAGGAGCCATGCACCTTTTCTCAAAGGCAGGGATACTGCCAACTACTAAACAGATACACCTCATGAATGAGGAAATAATTGGAAGAGTAATAAGGACAGAGGTTTGGCAACCTGATTAGAACCTATGCAACCTTTAAAAGGATCATATTCCACCTACCTCAGCTAAATTGAAGGAAACCAACATTTTGAGCAGGGTTTGCATCCCAAGCTCCTCTCTTGCTCTTGAAGGTTCCTAAAGATGAACAAGCACCAGTCAGGCATTCCCGTCAGATCATGGCTCAGTTCCTAGCTAGACTGGCATTCTGCACATGTGAGGGTGAACAATGAAGCGCTTGGCAGGTTTCTGCCCCGACAGAGCAAGAGTGAAATGGCCTGCACCGTGTTTCCCTTTGGTTCTCAGCACTCCATGCAAGAGCAGCACTATTGTGAGATCTTAGAAATCCTTGCTCTTTGTAGTTTACTTGAAGAGGTCACCTGCTGTCCTTCCAAAATTTCCTCCCAGACAACTTCCATATTTGGAACTTAACTTTAACAAGTTTACACTTTTGGTATTTAGTATTTAAATTTTGTTTGACATGTTACTATTACAGAAAAACAAAGATGTGACTTACCACTTCTCCAGTGCTGCTGAATGAGTTACCTGAAATAAACAAAACACAGAATGACCAAATATGAGTGCATCATTACCCTATCGTACTAGCAGCACTACAGTAAGTCTCTTGCTGGCCTGTAGCGACACTTCGTTGTTGTGTTGTCAATCTAGCATTCACAAGGAAGGCACTATGGGATTTAACACAAGTTGATATTATCAAATTTGTAAAGTTTAGGAATATCTTCCAAAAACACTCTGATTACCTTAATGTTACATGCCATGATAATTGGAGTTGATGTATGAAGAAGCTAGACGTTTGCTGATGTTGCACCCCCTGATACATGCAGAACTTTCATTTCTGGTATTTAATCTGGGCATTTTAATGAGCATAATGCGCGCACAGCATATCAAATGATAGGAAATGATTTAGCCTGACACATCTCCTAATTTACAAAACAATCTTAGGCCAGTGTTTACCATGAACCTTAAAGGACAATGCACCCACATTTGCTATAAACTAATTGTTCTTTAAGAAACGTTTTATATGTCTGGACTTATATTGTTCATTCTTACCTTCAAATAAAACATCATCGTAACTTTCTTCTGCTCTGTATAGGGAAAGTAAAACACGGGTGAGCAATTCAGTAGAAATGTAACCTAAAGAACAGCTTCTAATAAGCATGTATCATATTATGGGTAGGCAAGGAGGAGTACCATAAAATGTCATTAATAAACAAGGGCATTCTCTAGGAGGGACATTCAGTTTCATGGAATGCAATTTTAGTACTGAGTTAAAGTACCTGAAATCCCTATGAAAAAATATCCTTATTGATTACAAATATTATAGAATATGGTTTTCTTAAATGATAAGGGTCAACACATGGATATCTCTGGATTTTACATTTTTATGCAGAGAAAAACAAATTTGTTACCAAAAGGAAAGCCCCTTATTACAAGCGGCATCTTAATTCCAGTGGAGCAGGTAGCAGTAGTTATCAGCCCCTTGGAATTATGAGATCTGAGAGAACACTGCAGATCTATGAACTTTCATGTGCAGATTTCGACTGCTAAAAACAACTGAAATCTCCTTGTGGCTGTACGGAGGGAAAATGAGGGATTACCATGGGAATCGGACCAGGTATTACTGATGCCCGTGGTCATCTTTTGCTTCTCAGTGGACTCTCAGGATTCAACTTGCAATGAGCTTGATTCCCCTCTCTGGGAGTTACCAGTACCCTCGGTATCAGTGCATTTGGAGGGTGAGGGAAATACAGCTCTCTCCCCAGGCTATTTGTCCTGAGGGCAATAGCAGGGAAAACAAACAGCCGCCATGTAGGTAAAATATTTTGTTTCCAAAAGTAAGCACAGCATCAATTGAATTACAATATTGCATGGGCAGTAGTTATTGCATCATGCCACTTCAAAGAGAAATGTTTTCCAAAAGAACAGTAGCAATCCACAGCATCTTTTGCGTGTGGATGGTTAACAGGACACTGGGTTTTAGCATATCTGATGGGAGCTGGACACGCTGTGCGTACAGGACACGTGCAGATACTGACAAGAATACAAAGGACTGATTTTTTATGTACATAGTGCAAGAATAGACAGGCATACACATGAGTGAGGAGTAACTGGAATCTAAATATTTACAGTGTGTCTTGACTGCCAGAGGCCAGACACAGCATTTGCCTTCCTGGGTCAGGTCAATCATTATACCTTAAGTAAGATTTCAATTTCTAGATGGAGAATCTGGCCTTGATGATGGGAGCAATCGAGATTCAGTGACAAGGTCTGTTATAAATGGAATTCCTGGTTGGTAGAGCTATGCACCGAGGCCAGGAAGGAACCACCACTTGAGTGGGGTAAGCTTTATATATACTAAAAATTAACCAGTGCTCGCTCTCTGGTAGTTCAGCGCAGAGCAGTCAGGCTTAGATAAACAGACAATGTGCAAAGTATTTGTGCAACACGCACACACACACTAACACAATGCATATACCACAAAATGGCTCCACATTTGTTAGAAAAATAGACTATTATTTTCTGAACAAAACAAGACCAGAATAACACATTTTTAATGAATGGAAGTTGAGATATTGAATTTTAAAGTTATAAATGCAGTAAAGCTCTTAGAAAAAAATGTAGCGCTAAAAAGGGTAAATTTATGTCAAGCTGAACAGTGACAAAGTCAATGTTTGGGCCGACCTTGTCGAAGCGCAGGCCGGCTACAGGACCCGTGCAGGTCGTGGTGAACAAAGTACCTTTCCTGGTTGCAAGCAACGAGATGCACTAATCTTCTCCATGCAGTGAAGGAGGTGTATCAGTTCTGAAAACGGGTGCTGGAGTCAGGAGGAGACAAGCGATGTGTTGGTTTCGATTCATGCAGTTGCATTGATGTGTTGAAGTCGAGCCTCGTGGTTCGGACCTCGGATTGGTGCTGCGTCATCGTCAAACCTTGCAGTGGGGTCCCGTGTCGTTGTCAAGCTGTGCACAGTTGCCTCCGAATCTGCAATGCGTCAGTGTCAAAGGGCACTGCATCGGTTCTGATTGTTACAGTGGTGACGATGTATCGATTTTGTAGCAAAACAGCTGAAGTATCCACTTCTGAGGCCCAGAACCGGAGAGGGCACTTCAGGTAAGGGTAGGACTCACAGATGGCAAAGTACAGCACGACCAGCAGAAATGCAAGCAGTCTTTTGTGTCCCTGAGACTTCAGAAAACAGGAGGCAAGCCCGCAAGCCCTTGGAGATCACTTGAAGGGAAGGCAGAATCCAGCTCTCGTTCAGCAGAGTCAGGGAACAGCAGGCAGCAGGCCAACACAAGGGGGAAGAAGGCCTTCCAAGTCTGCAGTCCAAAGATGAGTCCTTTAAACAGAACAGCAGTCCTTCTGACAGAGGTTCCGTTCAAGATCCAGAAGTGTCTAATTTTAGGGGGTCAGTGACCAAAAGTACTTTTGATTTGGGGATGGCTTCAAAGCAGCTGTTTGAAGTGCACAATATCCCTTTCGACCCAGTCCTGTCTTCCAGGCTATCAGTAGGGGGGTGATCAGTTCTTTTGTGTGGGAACAGGACATAGCCTATTAAGTGAAGTCTTAGCGTCTCCCTTCCATCCTGCCCAGGCATGGCCATCAGAAAGCAGATGTATGTAGCTGGGTACTCAGACACACATATCCTTCCTGTGTTGTGGCTGTCTAGAGCAGGGGTCTTCAATCTGTGGGGCGCGACACGCAGGGGGGCCGTGGAGTCATAGATAGGGGGTCGTGCATCCCGGTTGCACTTCTGCCTGGAACTGGAATCCAAAACACTCCTTTATTTTCACGCCCGCCCTTTCCCCACTGCTGTCTTTGAAATTCCTCTGCTCTGCCCTTGCTGTAATCTTTTGCCGAACTCTGACCTCCGTTTTGTCTTGGAGAAAGTCGCACATGGCTATCCTGGGCTCTGGGGTAGGGTGGAGTTGGAGGGGGAGGGAAGGGGAGGGAGGGGGGAGGCAATCAGACTCCCACCTGCGCCACCGGAAAGACCAATCTTTTAAAACAAAAAGAGTTTTTCGAAGACAAAATTAGCTATTCTTAACAAAAGCTAAGGACCAGACCCCAGAGGTAAATGCACTATGTGCAAATAGAAATCCCTGTGTAGGTGTACTTGCTTCCCTGGTAGTGTGCATACAGGGCCAGAGGCGCAACTAGAATCAAGTTTTAAGGGGGGGTGGCTAATAAAACCTTCGGGGGGGGGTAATTCTTTTAACAATTGGCAGATTGAAGATGCATGTGCTCTAAGAAGGGGTGAAAGAACAACAAAGCCTCGTTAACATGTAAATGGTCTTTTAAAGACCTGTGAAGTACTTGGGTGAGGCTGGAGTGGGATGGATGCCAGACCACAACAGCTCAAAAACTGTCTGTGTGTGTGCCCGGGAATCTGTCGCAGCCCGGGCTGACACACACGAAGGGGGAGGGGGGCGGGGGCGGGAAGCTGAAGCCCTTTGAGCCAAATGGGCGTTGCGCACCTGTGCAGGGCACTTACTGTTATCAATTACCGCAATCAGCTCAGTTCTACCCGACAACTGCCTACACACCTTAAAACCCCACTGTGCACTGTCCCAGTGGCATCTACCAAGCCAGTTACATTTGGTAAATAGCACGAGTTTCACTTACTGATATCTGTTATTCGACTTTTATTGCAATGTTATCCCACATGCTTTTCAATCTGACACTTCCATCTGTGCTTTATACTTCCCAAGGTAGATAGTCACACTCCCACCTGCGCCACCGGAAAGAACAATCTTTTCAAACAAAAAAGGTTCTTTGAACACAAAACTAGCCATTCTTAACAAAACTCAATCATGTGTTATCACCAAGTATTCAACATATGAAAATAAGGAGAATCCAACCAGAGGCGTCCCTTTTTGTGTGCTAGGGGTGTGCCTTTTACTTTCTTTATGAGGCAGGGTTGGGCCAGTGCGGCTGTGGTGAAGGCTGCAGGTGCTCTTCCCCCTTTAGAAATGGCACTGCCATCATGCAGCTGACAGAAGGGCAGTGTGCTTGGTTGGGCCAGAGGAGTGTTTGAAGGGGGGATAACACTGAAAGGATGAAGGGGAGGAGCCTGGACTGACAAAGCACTGTCTGTGTGTGATTATTAGGTATTGAAAGACAGGGCCAGACATACTTTAACTGACGGGAGATGGGGGTATGCAAGGCCGATTGGGAGGCAAGGAGGGAGGTGTGGAGCTAGAGGTGAGAGGCGGGATGCAGGTGTGAGGGGACTGGAGAGAAGGGGTGAATGATGTGAGAGAAGTGAGGAGAGGCAAGGTGAGAAACGTGGGAGGGGTGAGAGGGGAAGATGTGGGAGGTGAGGAGAGATGAGGGTGAGAGGAGACGGGATGGGAGAAGATAGAGGAGAGAAGTGAGGAGGGCAGCAAGGGAGTCAGAGAATTCAATTTGAGAGGTCAGAGATGAAGAGAAATGTGAAGTGGCGAAGGAAGTGTGGAAACACGAGAGGTGAGTGTGAGAGAAAGGTGAAGGCAGAGAGGAGAGCTATAATTAAAGGGTGAGAGAAGATAGCTGAGAGGTGATCCATGAGGTATAAAGAGAATTTGTTGCAACGTGGGTGAGGGAGAGCAGCGAAAGGAGAATAGAGGGAGTACTGGGGTGGGTGCTGAGGTAACAGGAGAGAGGAACGTTAGTTCAAGAAGGTGTGGAAGAACAAAGGAGAGATGGAAACAATGAATGGCAGGACTGGAGAAGTGTAAGATACAAATAGATAAGACAGAGAAATTTGAAGGGAGAGACTTGAGGTGAATGAGAAGTTATGAGGGTTGAGAGAGGAGACGGTGACAGAGAGGCCATGAGGTAAATAGGGGAGACTGTTAAAGATGAGGGGATTGAAAACACAGAACACCGAGAGATGATTAAAGGTGCAGTGAGAGGTTGAACGGGGAGAGTTCAGAAGTTGTCAAAAGGGGTGAAAGAAAATTGCCTGCAAAGGGAGAGAGGGATAAAGGGGACGGAGTGGGAGGAAAGAGGTGTGTGTGAACTGCTTAACTCTGCACAAGACCGCCAGGTTTTTAAGGGACCCGTGCTGCTCCCGGCCTGGGCCAGGTGAGCTTCAAATGTGGCGATACTGCGGAGTGGAATGCATGCAGTTTCCCATTCCTTGCAAAACACTTATACAGCTCGGCCTTTACAAGTTTAAAACTGCCATATAATTTGTTCCTCCCTTGCCTCATAATTCTAGTAGCCCTGCCTACAGGACAGTCTGGCAGTGCCCAAAGGGGTAGCCAGGCAGGTCATTGTGCCAGCTTTTTGTGGCTGCTTGCTGGCCTGTTTTATGGTCTGGTGGACTGTTTTTACTGTTGATTTGTCACCCACAAACTCAGGAGGGGGTCCTTACGTTTGAAAATGTTGACAGGGGTCTCGGCATCCAAAAGTTTGAAGACCTCTGGTCTAGAGGGAATACACAAAGTGTAGCTGTCACCCAGTTTGGTGTATTGGTGACATGCTGTCAGACACACAGAGCATAGAAATGTCCATTTTCTAAAAGTGACATTTGTAAAACAGTAAGGTTAAATCCAACGTTACCAGTAAGGAGGATTTGTCGTTACCATTCACAACATATGAAAGATGAAAAAGCTACTCCTCTCTCATCAGGAGTTACAGCTCAAAAGTGTATTAAGGAACTCCCAATGCAAGCCTATGAGAGGCGTAGGCCTCACAGTAGTGAAAAAAGAAGTAGGTTGTTTGTCACGACCAGAACATGTAAAACATAAATAAGCATGTCCTACCTTGTACTTACATAGCACCCTGCCCTTAGGGTTACTTAGAGCCTACCTTAGGGGTGGCTTATATGTAATAAAATGGGAGTTTGAGACTTAGCAAGTAGTTTTAAATGCCAAGTTGAAGTGGCAGTAAACTGCACACAGAAGCATGTCCTACCTTGTACTTGCATAGCACCCTGCCCTTAGGGTTACTTAGAGCCTACCTTAGGGGTGGCTTATATGTAATAAAATGGGAGTTTGAGACTTAGCAAGTAGTTTTAAATGCCAAGTCGAAGTGGCAGTAAACTGCACACACAGGCACTGCAGTGGCAGGCCCGAGACAGGTTTGAAAAGCTACTTATGTGGGTGGCACAATTCGTGCTGCAAGCCCACTAGTACCATTTGAATTACATTACCTGGGTATGTGGTATACCACTTTACAAGGGACTTACTAGTAAATCAAACATGCCAATCAGGTATACACCAATGTCATCATGTTTAAGAGAGAAGCACATGCACTTATCACTGGTTAGCAGTGGTAAAGTGCTTACAGTCCTAAGGCCTACAAAAAGAATGTCAGAAAAACAGTAGGTAAAAGGCAAAAAGTTTGGGTAGGCCCCTCCGATAGGGCTATTTTCCAACAAGGTCCAATTGTAATAAACCAGTTTACTTAGAAAAAGAGAATTTATCAGTGGTTTTGTTGTGTGGAATTGATATTCACTGATGTTCTCAAGGGTTGAACATATATGACAATTCAGTATTTTCACATTGTATTTCCATCAGATAAATCTATACATATGGCTATGACTGTCCCTTGCAAGGATCACCATAAGCGTGACACCTCCTCCTAATTACTACAAGCCAACAAAGAATGCCAGGATACATTAATCCACCTGTTCACCATACTTATAGAAACCATCAGGAAGTAAGGTCTAGGGATACCCTGAAAACTCCAGTTAGCTATCTAAAACTGGTAAGCAGAGAGCAGCATAAAACATATAGCATACCTGTTAGAAATTGGGTCTCTAATTGGCAGAGGTATGCACCCTGTTCCGGTAGGGACCATAATCCTAGTCAGGGTATATTAGATACACACTAAAAGATAACCTGTGCTCACCCTCTGGTAGCTTGACACAGAGCAGTCAGACTTATCTAAATAAGCAATGTGTAAAGTATTTGTGCAAAACACACACAGTAACACAGTGAAAACACAACAGAAATACTCCACACAGGGTTAACACAATAAATTATAATGTTCTGAGTAAAACAAGACTAAAACTACAAAAATCGAATAAGTAGAACCGGAGTTATGATTTTTTAAGATTAGATCCAAATCTAGTGCTTAGAGTCAAATAGCGCTTAGAGGTTACTTGAGGTTGCACAGGACCGGGGTGAATCCAAAGTTCACGCCGACTGCGATGGGAGACAGGCCGGCTATAGGACTAACGCAGTTCCGGCTGAAAATTTACCTTGGGTGGAGCAAAGAATTGATGTCAAAGACTCGATGCATTGGTTCGGATCCACGCAGGTGATAAAGAACCTCTTTACGATGTAGACACTGTGTTACCCTTGAGCAGCGCTGTCAATTATCGTCAAGCTGCAGTCGGTCAAAGCAATGCCGTTGAGTGGCTCCTGTGTCGGTGTCAAAGGGCAATTTTTCAGTTATGATCAGTGCACAGTCATCAATGCATTGATTTTGATAGTTCTGGACAGCAGAAATCATATTTCAAGGGCCCAGAACTGGATTGGCACAACCTGGCAGGGCAGGATTCACAGAAGGCAGAGTCCAGGTACTGTTGCAGAGTTGAAGGAAGTCTTTGATGGCCCTGAGACTTCAAGTCCTTGGAGTCATTCTGGGTTCAAGTGAGATGGGTCCGGGCCTAGTCCTCAGCAGGGCAAAGATCAGCAGACAGCCAGGCAGAACAGCAAAGCAGAAAAGCAGTTCTTCCAGAGCAGCAGTCAAGCGGAGTGGCAATCCTTGTAGCACAGCAGTCTTTGCTCCAGGCAGAGTTCTTCACGGGTCCAGTAGTATACTGTCTTGGTAGGGTCAGAACCCCAGTACTTATACCCAGGAGGACTTCAAAGCAGGCCCTTGCAGTGCACATGTCCTGCCTGTCAGACTATTTGTGGGTGGCAATCAGCCCTCTGTGTGGGAAATTGGACACTGCCTATTAAGGTGTAAGTGTCAATTCCCCCATCGCTTCTGCCCAGGAAGAGCTATCAGAACGCATATGAATGCAGATGAGTTCTCTGTCATAAACCCCCTTCCTGTCTTTTTTGGCTGCCTACAGGGAATGCACAAAGTGTAGCTGTCACCCACCCCAGACGTGTATTGGAGATAAGCTGCAGGCACACAGAGCTAAGTTAAGAGCGGAGAAACGACCTCTTTTTAAAACGGTATTTCTAAAATATTAATGTTAAATTCATCTTTACCACTGAAGAAGATTTCTCATTAATATTCCAAAGATATGAAACATGATGCAGCTACTCCTTTCTAATCAGGAATTGCAGCTTAAAAGTGTATTAAGGAATTTACAATGCTAACCTATGAGAGGAGTAGACCTCACAGTAGTGAAAAATGAATTTAGCTGTTTGTCACTTTGAACCTACAGACATCAACTGTGGAATACCCCAAGGATCCTTGCTCAGCCCCACGCTTTTCAACATCTACATGGCCCCCCTCGCTGCCATCATCAGAGAGCATGGGCTCAGCATATTATCTTACGCCAACGACACCCAGCTCATCCTCTCTCTCACGAGGAACCCCAAAGAAACCAGACTCAGCTTCCAAGAAGGAATGAAAGACGTCGCAGCCTGGATGAGGGACAGCTGCCTTAAACTGAACTCGGAGAAGACCGAGGTCCTCGTCCTTGGACCCTCCCCCATGGCGTGGGACAGCTCCTGGTGGCCCCCTGCCCTCGGAAACCCACCCACCCCAACTGACCACGCCTGTAACCTCAGGATCATCCTAGACTCCTCCCTCACCATGACCCGCCAGATCAACGCGGTCGCTTTGACCTGCTGCAACTCCCTCCGCATCTTTCCCAAGACCTTCATGTGGATCCCCCCTGAATGCAGAAAGACCGTCACCCACGCACTCGTTACCAGCAGACTGGACTACGGTAACGCCCTCTATGCCGGAAGCAACAAAACCCTGCTACACAAGCTCCAAACCATCCAGAACACCGCAGTGAGACTCATCCTTGGAACCCTACGACACGAGCACATGACCCCGCATCTACGAGACCTCCACTGGCTCCCCATCAAGAAGAGAGTAACCTTCAAGCTACACACCCACGCCTACAAATCCCTCCACAACATCGGACCCAAATACCTCAACAAAAGAGTCTCCTTCCACGTACCCAAAAGGAACCTCCGCTCCGCTGACCTCGCCCTTGCAGAGACCCCACGCATCCACAGAACCAGAGCAGGCAGAAGAGCCTTCTCCTACGTTGCAGCAAAGACCTGGAACGAGCTGTCAGTCAACATCTGATGCTCCCCCACTCTGCACACCTTCAGGAAAAGCCTCAAGACCTGGCTCTTCGACTAATCCGGAGCCCCTCCCCCCCCAGCGCCTTGAGACCCTCTCGGGTGAGTAACGTGCTTTCTAAACCTCTGATTGATTGATTCTCACTACCAGGACATGTAAAACTTAAAGGTGCGTGGACTACCTTGTACTTACACAGCATCCTGGCCTTAGGGCTACCTAGGGCCTACCTTAGGGATGACGTATGTGTAATAAAAGGGAAGTTTAAGGCTTAGCAAGGATTTTTGAATGTCACGTCAAAGTGGCAGCAAACTGCACACCCTGGCCTTGCAATGACTGGCCTGAGACAGGTTTAAAAGGCTATTTGTGTGGGTGGCACAACCTGTGCTGCAGGCCCATTGGTAGCATCTAGATTACATGCCCTGGGTATATGGTATACCACTTTACAAGGGTCTTAAAAATGAACTAAATATGCCAATCATATGTATACCAATGTCACCATGTTTAGAGGAGAAGCACATGCACTTTAACACTGGTTAGCAGTGGTAAAGTGCTCAGAGTCCTATGTCCAACAAACAGATATAGTAAAAAGAGGAGGTAGGCAGCAAAACGTTTGGGGGAAATCCACCCTAAGATGACAGGCTTAACAATGCAATTACTCAACCCTGTCATTGAGACCTGGAGTGCAGACAATGCCTCAGTCGATTCTAAAGCTCAGGCATTGTGCCAGCTACTCAGACAGTTTAAACTCACATCATCTGAAACTCAGTCCGTTTGATATGCCCTGACATGCACACCTGGGAATTAGTGAGCTGAAAAGACAGGCCCTGACCTACCACGATGACTTACCACCAAGTGATGTGGCAGGACTCCCCATCATCTTACTATTTGCTAAACATTCCTGGACTTTGGTTTGTCAGAGCATGCATTTTTTATTTTATTTATTTAATTTTATGCGTTTTTATATAGCGCAGACTTAAGGTGTCAAAGCGCTTCACAATAGGAACAGTAACGTTACATGAGAAGAAAATTACAAATGGGCATGTTACAAAAGCAAACGTTACGTTACATGAGGCAAAAGTGACAATTTTGCAAGTAACAAAAGCAAACAAGGTACAAGAAGACCCATAGTCCTCATCTTTTGTAAGAAACCATCTTGACCATCATCCTTCTTCATGTAAACACCTGTCTCCAAAATGATTAAGTGTAGTCTAACTACCAATGAAGATTTATTTTCTAAGACAAAGACAGGATTTGGTCTCTTCCTAAATGCATCTCAGTTAACAAAACACTTTAAAATCCAATATTTAATCAATGCCAACTACCTTCTCCTTTGGATTTCAGGTCATCGAGCCCTGAATGTCTCCTTACTGACACCAATAGCCAATTCTGAAATTATAATATCAGCAAAGATGAAGGAGTTGGATCATTTTTTTTTAAAACAAGTTACCTTCAAGGAAGCTGAAGACATTTAATGTCTGTATGTCAGAATATCAAGTAACAAATTAAGGGCAAGCAAAGATCGTGGTCCTAATATGGACAACAATAATATCACAAAGTTTACTATAAATTGGTAAGCATATATTTACAATTCCTAATTCCAGTTTGACCTACCTTGCAGATATATACATATAGGTTAGATAAATGTGGAGTTAAGTATAGTGAACCAATACTTAACTATATATTATTTACCTTCAAACGTTTCTGAAGGTCAACAATGAAGTCACAATATTTTTGCATGTTGATATTTAAACTCAATAATCTGGTATCATACCCATTCAATATGAAACATTTAGAGACTTCCTAACAAAATTAATAACTAGACACACATCCATCGTCTGTGTGAGGTTAGGTAAAGTAAGGGAAGTCAACGTATGAACTGATCATAAAGATGCCAGAACATCTCTCAAAGATCTGTGGAAGTCAAAAGCGAAAGAAGGATTAATAGACAGATGAATAGGTAAATGAAGTATAGATATTGGAAATATAGACTAGAAAGGAACAGGGACTGGATCAGTATCAAAAAAGTAAATTTCAGTGGGATTTTTTACAATAAAAATGTATGTCACAAAATCAAGCCTACAATCATCGGGTTTACCAGAGAATTTAATTCATAACAACTACTATCAGAATTCTCGCTGTTTGAAACAGCAATGCTCTATATTAATATAAGTCAGTTCATTCTTTTTACTATAAAAAAAGATATAAAAATTATAATCTTATTGGTACTACAAATGAAGGGCGCAGAAACAGTATGACAACAGATTGTGGACCAAATAACCCATATTGCTGTTCACAGTAGAACACTTTCCAAGAAAAAGGTATATGTGTACACATATCAGATCATAAACAGAACATTGCATGTTAGTGGACTGATGTTTCTTCAAATGGAAGCTAATTCTGAGACCCATTACCACAGGAAATTGTTAATAAGAAGCTCTGATACTACTTGTACTGGGCAGATGCTATGCGCATGTTGTTGTTGTCCTGGATTTGGCCAAATCGTTTGTTTCTTGTTTGATGTTGGTATCAAGGACGGCCATCCTTGATACCAACATCAAACAAGAAACAAACTTCTTGATCTTTGTGAGCACCTACCATTGAATGTCAGATAGGATCAAAAGCATTGTCAACAAACACTGGCGCATCCTCACCTCTAGTCATCTAAACTTCTCAAAACCATTGTTCTCTTTTAAGAGAAATAGGAGTATACGCAACAGACTAGTCCATAGTAGGACACGGCACATATCCTGCAACACCAACACACCCTGTGGGACCTTCCACAAGTAAAAGGCCACTGCCAGTGTGGTAATTGCTTGGTCTGCCCCATGACGAAACACAAATGCTCAATGGAACTGGACATGATGAAAGCATGGAAACAAAGGACCCACACTAACTGCAAGAGCAGCAAAGTCGTATACACAATCACATGCCCCTGTGGCCTATGCTACAACATTAACAGCGGACTTCATTGAAAATAATCACTCTGATCTAGACCGGAGATGTCAATAATTGACAAGGTGACCCCAAGCCACACCACCAGAAGGCCCCTTGAGAAGGAACAAAGGTGGGTCTACAGATTATGGACAGATACTGTAGGGCTGAACGATGCAATTCTGTGGCACCAATTAAACATATAAATGTACCTGTACCACCACTTTTGAAACTCACATACGTACTACGGCGACATGTGCCTACAGCCCCGGCAGTAAGACCAACTGAACACCATGACCTGATGAGAACCACCACCACTGCCCTATAATTGTCCCGACGCACTTCACAACATGGACGTTAAAGATTTACAGCAAAAACAAGATGGCAGCCCATTTACCACTTCCAGGTGTCATCTAATAAATCTTAGATTCATATGACGGTCTGATCTTCGTATTAGGTTGAAGCCAGGTCCTTAAAGTATCGTAATATGCGCACCCACAGCAGGAATATGAGGCCGACTTTTGCAAAAAATCCATACAACCTTCTTTGATCTGCTCTTATATTGAGGGACTAACATCTCTGTGAGAGACATACATCACGAAACTCCATATCCCAGAGGGCCCCACTGGTGTGGTTGAAACTCCAAGAAGCAGCATAGGCTTGGATCAGGTACGTCCAGATGTTTACTCATGTCTTGACGCAGGACACACCGCTCTGAGCACATGACGGGAAGCAGACAGAAACCGGCCGAGCCCAGGGGGATATAACGACAACGAACGCTCGAACAGAGCAAATCACCAGCCAGGGAGAGAGACAACTAGACTTGCCGCGGGCCGGGACCAATTAACCACTGCCGCAAGTAGCTGTGTAATGAACGCTGCTGCAACTGATGCTAACTTTCATTGCACACTCTGAATTTATTCTGCGTCTTTGACTTGTACCCTAGAGTCTGACTACAGGGCAGACCCCTGCCGCCCCTTGATAAGTACAGTACACTTAAATCTGGGGCAAGTGAATCCTTATATGTATACAAGTGCTTGCGTTGATATTTTTACGGGTGTCTGATGTAAGGGACTCTCACAGCCTCATCCATTTATTACTCCTGTGTTTCGTTGTCTAGACAGCGGGTGTCTCTAATTAGACAACAGATAATTCTCGCGTCTACATGGCATTTAATTGGTGCCCATTTTTAGGATTGAATACGAAAATCGTATATATATAAAATATAGAGGAAAAAGTACAGACTTTCAGGCCAGTGGCCAATCACACTAACATGGCACTGAACATATGATAAAGTTACAGACAACTATTGTCTGAAGCGGTGATATGATTAAGGAGGTACTATTAACCTACAAACATTACTGCGTAACAATTGAATATGTGCTTTTTGTTTCACAGGCACTTTTCACATACAGAAAGTTAGTTTTTCTTTCTGCGTGCAGAAGCATATCATTAGCATACTACGCATCCATCTGTGAAATTTACAGGGGTGTGACACTGGGGGATTGTGTGTTTTTTCTCTCTAGTATTGCTCTGACAAATGCCCAGGACCTACATAGGCCAATAGAGGAGGGCAGAAACATGTTGGCACTTTTAGATTAGGGTCATAGGAACACAATATCCTGTTTGCTCGTTTCCATATATTTTAACCATTCCCACTCACCCCACAAATAAACGGATACCTTGGAGTGGAAGAAGGATTTTTAATAAATCAAAAAAATAAAAAAAAATCAACACTTCTCAAAAGAGCTCCTTGGAACATGGTTGAGCCAATCCAGGCCTTTAGGAAACAGGGTGAATGCGAAGATGAAATCTGTGAATGCTCCAAAATCCATGCTTGGATGAGTGGTTACACCCATGCTCCACCCATGGAATGCCTCCTTGGGGCAGAGGAACGCAACACAGTAATTTGCGCTCTGTTGCATTACTCTAGATTTATCAAGCCACACAAGGCCTTCCGTGGCTTAATAAATTAAACTTAAGAGTAGCGTCGCTCTTGCTCACCGTTGTGTGGCACAAGGCCAACACAACTCTTTCATAAAAATGTTTCATAAAGTTGGCAAGGTATGCCCAGACGTGGATCTCTTGCTCTCTTTGCCACTGGATTCAAGCTAGCCTGACTGATGAAGGGATTCCAGAGACGGTTCCAGGATGCTTGTTTCCGGTTCAGGGAAGACCTGGCTTGGCAGTTCGGGCTGGACTGTTCCCATGAGGCACAGGGTCAAGACTTATGTGCATATGGCTGGGTTCAAACTGGAATATCATGGTGAGCAAAAAACAATGGATTTAGGCCCAGATCTTTGTACTGGGGTGAATGTATGACATTGTTCTGCATTCTGTCCATCAATTGTTGTTTTTGCATTTGTCACCCCGAGTGGGACGGGTATGCCCAGACCACTCTGCATGAAATTTTGCCAAAAAGTGTCACATGGGTACTATTGATTGGGAAAGTTTGGGGGTGATCCGTGCAGTGGGGACTTAGAATTTGGGGCATGAAATAAGTTTGCGTTTGTAATGTTAATTCCCATAGGAACCTTTAGCCACCGCTACAGCCCGAACTCCTGAACAGGATTACACCAAAGTTGGCAGTAGGTAGATGTAGGCTCAAGGAAGTGCCTTTTGCCTATTTGGTGTAAACCTGTTGATTAGTTTTTGAGAATGTAAGTTTAAAATTATAGTGAAATCTCTGGCTGCTGAGTCTTTGTGAAAAAAGAGAGCTTCTACAGGGAAATGCACTGCTCTAATTGGCTGCCAACACTTCAACCAGGAAGTGTTGACTGCCATCTTGGGACTCGGCTTCAAGTTGAGTCACAAAAAAAAAAATGAAACTAAAGAAAAGGAGGCAGGGTAGGAATAGCCTGACCCCCAAGCCATGGTCTTGGGGTCCCCCTGGGACCCTGCCACGGTAAAAAAACATTTAAGAAAAAAATTGCAGCGAATTACTGATAATCGCAAATTTGCGGCAACAAAATAAAAAAAGGCTAGCTGTAAAGTAACCCCCGTGTGGTCCAGGTCCCTGAGGCATATACTAATTATAGAAGGGGAGAGCACGGGCCCCCCTCCTAGGGCTTATGAAAGCCCCAGGGACCGCCTCCTCCCCGGGGCACTTCTGATAATAAATGAGGGTGGGTCCACTGGACCCGCCTGCAGCCCCAGGGACCGTCACCTCCCCAGGGCTATTTTGAATTGTGGAAGGGGGGACGTACCACGCAACCCCCGGTTTCCCGGTGGGACAAACCAGGCCGCCATCTTACTCAGGGGACTGCCACCTCCATGGACTGCCACCTCCATGGGGCTCTTTCAAACAATATGGGGGGCCTTGTGTACCCCCATGTCCCGGTGACCGCCACTTCCCCAGGGCTCATTAAATTAATATGGGGGCCTTGCAGACCTCCCTGCCCCAGGGACTGCCAACTACCTGGCGTTAATTCAAATTTTGTGGGGTGGCCTTGTGGACCCCCCCGGCCCAGGGGACCACCACCTCCCCAGAGCAAATGTGATAGCAGGAAGGGGGCCATGCTACCCTGCCTCTAGGTGCCCTAGATAGCCCTGGGGACCGCCACCTCCCAGGGCCAACTCCTGCTATGTCCCGGGGTGCCTACCCCCGGGACATTTCTGCTTGCTATGGCTTGGCGGGAGCACTGCTCCTGCCATGCCATAGCAAACAAGTGCTCCAGTTTGAGCAAGCAAGAGCATTTTGATCTCGCTTGCTCAAAGCGGAGCACACTTTGCTTTTTACTCCCCGGGAGCTGCCTGTCAGTAGCTCCCTGGGTGTAAAAAGCCATGCCGGTTCCCATAGGAGGCAAGAGCTGGCCAGGACCGCGGGGCCTTTAGGCACCCCCGCAGTCCCCAACGGAGAGGCCTGGCCCTGGCGGATGGGGTCCCCGGAGATGAAAATGGCCCCTGAGATGGGCCATGCAGCCCTCTCCCTTTTTTAATTAAACATTTAAAAATGGGTCAGGGCCTGGGGGATGGGGTTCCCGGGGCCCAAAATGGTTAAGAAACTCGCTAGAGGCCCTGCCCCCTTTCTCCACTACTCTGAAAATGCACCTCCTGCCTCGCTCCTGGTTTGGGGATGAAGTCCCCTTGGCTGCTGAGGGTCCTTAGGGCCCAACTAGTCCTCCTGTTAACTCCAGTAAGCCTCACACAGTAAGATTGCTGAGAAGTGGTCAGAGGCCACGCCCCCTTTCTCCACCACTCTGCAAACGCACCTCTCAGCGAACTGCTGGTGGGGGGATGACAACCCCTTGCTTCCTGAGGGCCTCCGTACTGAAGTAGATTTCTTCCCCCAAGCAGCAGTGCACCAGGAGGCTCGTTTGCAGAGTGGTGGAGAAAGGTTGCGTGGCCTCTGACCACCTCACACGAATCCAGCTGTGTGAGTCTTACTGGTGATAACAGAAGAGCTAGTTGGCCCCCAAGGACCTCAATAGCCAAGGGGACTTATTTCCCCTACTAGTAGTGCACCAGGAGGCGCGTTTGAAGAGTAGTGGAGAAAGGAGTTGTGGCCTGCTATCAGGTCTCAGCAATCCTGCTGTTTGGGACTTCCTGGAGGTAATAGGAGTCCTAGTTGACCCCCAAGGATGTCCTTGGCGGTCAACTACCCCTCCTATTGTCTCCAATAAGTCCCACACAGCGGGATTGTTAAGATGTCTTCGGATACTACGCCTCTTTCTCCACCACTCTGCAAATGTGGCTCGTGGTATCCTACTGGTTCAGGAATGAAGTCCACTTTACTCATGAGGTACCTCCTGTAAGTCCTACTAAGTGGGATTCCTAAGAACTGGTCAGAGGCCCAGCCCCTTTCTACACCACTGTACAAATGCAGCTGCTAGTTAAAAACCTTAGAAATTCACTAAAAAAAAAAGGTTACAGGGACGTTATAGTTAGGAAATAGGATAATAAAAAAACATAGAAATTTCATGAAAAAAACAAAGGTTACAGGGACGTTATTTTTAGGCTGACATTTCACTCATACAAAGCCAGAGAAATTCAGCAGTTATAGTTAGCTGAGCTAACTATAACTCGTGCTCCTGCAATGCACTGCTTATGACTTCACATATTACATCACTCATGACATGGTCAGTGACATCACTGATGACATCACTGATGGCATCTCAAATGACATCACTGATGACATAATTCTCAGAATCTCTGACGCACAAACTCACACCCTTTGTAACCTTTCATACACCCACTCCAACTTGCACACTACCATTCTCGTAACCATTGACACACCCATACCAGTACTTACATAACCACTCACTGAGTCATAGGTCTACACAAACATCCACTCAGTCACCCATACAGCCACTTGTACACAACCCACTCACTAATACAGTCACTGATATATCTACTCATATAGCCATACTGCCACTCACACACTGTCAGTCACTCATAGAGCTACTCACAAACCTACTCAATCACCTATAGAATCAAACAGACAGCCATTTATTCACCTACAAAGTTATACACACACCCACTCACTTATTCATACTGATAGTAACATATAATCACTCCCCCATACTGCCCCTTACACACAAACTCACTAACCCATACATCAACTATCACAATCCCTCACTCACACATACAGTCACTGATATACTCTCAACACTCACCGACACTGCCTTTCACATATCCACTTACTCATGCATATACCATTGACACATCCATTCACTCACCCACACAGCCATCGACACACTCAGTCACCTATACAACCCTTCTCTTACACACTCACTAACCCATACAGCCACTGACTCACCAACTCTCTCATCCATGCAGGCAGTCACATAACCTCTCACCCACTCACACATTTAACACTCATTAACATTTTATAAACACTCACAGTCACCGGATGATGTAATCAGTGATGTCATTTGAGATGTCATCAGTGATGTCCCCTTAGGGGAGAGGTGGTGCTAGCGTGCCGCTTCTTTTGCTTCCATGTATGTGAGTTTTTTTGATTTAAATTGAATCATGCTGTCACTGTGCTCCTAGTGCTCACATTGTTACCCAATCCAAATTTACTTAGTATTATGCCACCATTGTGTTTTAAAAAATTAACGCTGCTACTATTTTGGTAATTGTATGTTTTTAACGTATAATAAAAAAATGATCACTTACCCTCAGCCACGCACCATGCAACCTCTGGTTTCTCGGTGGGACAGACTAGGCTGCCATCTTGCTCAGGTCACGCTCTAGTTGTCGGGGGCATTTTGGCATAGATGATGCGAGTTGCGCGGACGTCAGTGCCTTAGGGGAGAGGTGGTGCTAGCATGCTGCTTCTTTTGCTTCCGCATATGTGAGGCTTTTTGATTTATATTGAATCCCGCTGTCACTGTGCTCCCAGTGCTCATATTGTAGCCCAATCCAATTTTACTTAGTATTATGCCGCCATCGTGTTTTAAAAAATTAACCCTGCTACTATTTTGGTAATTGTATGTTTTTAACATATAATAAAAAAACTATCACTTACCCTCAGCCACGTACCACGCAACCCCCGGTTTCCCGGTGGGACAAACTAGGCTGCCATCTTACTCAGGGCGCGCTCTAGTTGTCGGGGGGCATTTAGGCATAAATGATGTGCGTTGCGTGGACGCACTGAAGGCGCGCCTAAAGCAAGCCTGTCTGCATCCTGGAAGCAGCCAGCGCCAGCCATGCTGCCTGTCTTCCGCTAGATTACTCAAATGATCGCCTTGCCCTGAGCCGTGCTGAAATCATGTCGATCGGGGCTCATATGAGTACATGTAGCAAAGAATGGACGGTTTTGGAGAATATGTCCCGACCTGTCAGGTTTGCAACTTCCGTTTTAATCACTCTTCGGGTCTTAATACGCCCCACAAACATGGCCCCAGTTTTCCTATGAACTACCAGTGTATACAAGCTGCTTTAATCAATGCACGGTCCATGGTTAAACATGCTCTTGATATTTTGGAGCTACTGGCTGATAATCTGTTAGACTTGCTCTTCATATCAGAGACATGGTTTAATGAGTCCTCGGCCCCTGTTATTGCCTTGGCCATCCCTGGGTGGTATAAATAGCCAGGGTTGACCGCAAAACAGGTAGAGGTGGCGGGTGGCAGTTGTCTTTAGGGAAACCTGGGTCTTTACGCCAGCAGAGTCATACGACATCTTGGAGGGGGAAGCTCTGGATTTTCCCCTTACCATCTCCCAGTACTTCTCATTGGGGGCCACACTGATCTATCGCCCTCCCGGTCCTGCTAGCACTTTCTTAAAAGCCTTAGACGAAGCTATTGTGCCTAGAGCCCTGCACTATTCTAACTATTTACTCCTGGGTGATTTCAATATCCATTTAGACTGTGAGGAGGCTACTGATACTAGAGAACTAAAGGATTCATTAGATCTTGTCCATTTGACTCAATGGATTAATTTTCCATCACATAGTGGGGGGCATATCCTAGATGTTGTCTACTCCTACTTTCCCATAGCGTAAACTAAGGAATCCTTTCCTCTTTGTCTCCTGGATTTGGACTTTATATTGGTTCCTACTGACCTATTTGTTGTTGTGTGGTGCACCTGTGTTTTTGTTTTAAATTATTGAGTTCCTGAGGGAACAAGCACTGTGACGGTGGGTGCTGTTCGGTGTCCACATGTATCCTTGCAAGTACAAAAAGGATATCCTTTTGGAGCAATAGTAGGTTAGGTGCTGGCAGTGAGAAGGTTCCACTGTTATGTTTAGATTTCTTTGTATTGGACCCACTCCCTGTTTCCTGGTCCGACTATTTTTTTATTCAATTTTGTTGGACCGTTAAGACCTCCAATTAGACTATGAGGCCACTTGAGGTCAGGCCTCCGCAACACATTGAGCCGGCTGCGTTTTGTAGAGTTTTGCTAGAGACTCACCCTGCTGCATCTGAGGATCTGTTGGAGGCTGCAGGGGGTTTTAATAACTGGATTTCACAAGCAGTGGAACATTTTTCTGCACCTACGGCACATAAGAGAGTTAGAAACACCCTGTCTAAACCTTGGTTTTCCAATGAACTTAAAGAGCTAAAAGAATCATGCAAAAAGCTTGAAAGTAGCTGGAGACAAGCGTATTGCCCGCTGGCCAAAATAGCACGCAGGAAATCTCAGAACAGCTACTACTCTGCCATCAAGAAAGCCAAAGGTCTCTTTTATGCAAAGTGCATCGCTCAATCTAAAAATAACTCCAAGGAAATCTTTGCAACTGTCCAGGGTTCCCTGAAACCACGCACAGAATGTTTTGCCGTTCCTGCCTCTAATTCCTGGTGCAAGCAGTTATCTGACTTTTTTATAGACAAAATCCAAATAATCCAGAATAGTTTTGGGTCTGCTCCTCAGGTGCAGGCGGAACACTCGCGTCGGCTGGATGTAATTCCTGACCCTGCCCGCACCATTCTGTCAGCATTTACTCTTATTCCATTGTTGGATACCTTGGCCATTCTTAAATCCCTCAAATCAGGCTCCCCAGCCGATCTCTGCCTAGCGGGCAGCTGGCAGCAGTGGCGGAGGTAGTTAACCCGGAAGTGAATAAAATCATCAATCTTTCGCTTCTAACTGCCACGGTTCCATCCGAGTGGAAACAGGCAAACTTCTCCCTCTGCTAAAAAAGCCCTGCCACTCCGGCTAGCTATCGGCCGATCTCACTTCTCCCGGCTGTGGCGAAGGTGTGTGAGAAAGCAGCCCACAAACAGCTATATGAGTTTGTTGAAACTTCTGGCACTTTACACCCAGCCCAGTCAGGCTTCAGGGCCTCATATAGTACAGAGACGGCCCTGGTTGAGATGGCCGAGGCTATTAGAGAGCGTCTAGATTCCGGCGGCAGAGCGGCACTGATTTTACTGGACCTCTCTGCCGCGTTCGACACGGTACCACATCGCCAACTTTTGGCCCGTTTGTCTAACATCAGAATCACCGGCTTGGTATGGGATTGTATTAAATCTTTCTTGGAGAATAGAACACAGCAAGTGTGGCTGCCCCACTTCTCTTCCACACTGAGAAGTGTAACCACTGGTGTCCCCCAGGGCTCTACCCTGAGCCCTCTTCTCTTCAATGTTTATGTGACGCCGCTTATCTGGCAGAGGTGCTGGGTGCTAAGATCATAGCGTATGCTGATGATACCCAGCTTCTCTTTATGTGGAAGAAAAACGATCTATCCCCTGATCTAGCTAAAAATTGTCTTACTGAAGTCTTCAAATGGCTAGCGCAGGCCCAACTTAAATGCAACGAGGATAAGTCCAAGGTTCTCCTCCACGGGTCTTTCCCGCCGCACTTTAGGGATGCCATTTGGCCCGAGAGTTACCCCTTGCCCAATTCAATGGGGTGCCCTGTAAAAAAACTTGGGGATATGGTTCAGTGAGGACCTCGGCTTTTTACCTCAGATAAAAAAATTGGCTGGAGTGTCCTTTGGCACATTGAAACAACTCAAAAGATTTCTACCATTGCTGCCTATGGCTGCCAAGGAAATGGTGACCCGTGCTCTTATTCTTTCGCGATTGGATTATGTCAATGCACTATACATTGGCCTCCCTGACTACCAGCTAAAAAAGCTTCAGACCATCTAGAATGCGACTGCCAGAGCACATTTAGGAATTTCCGGGAGGACTAGCACTAAGCAACTTCTTAGGGATCTGCACTGGCTCCCGGTGGGTCAGTGTGTTCTGTTCAAGGCTCTCACTATTGCTTATGGTGCCCTTTATAATTCGGAGCCCACGTATCTTAGGAGACGCTTTGATTTTTATGTGCCTGTTAGACATCTTCGCTCCTCTGGGCAATGCCTGGCTGCTATTCCTCGCTACCGCCTTGCTAGAGCTGGAGGTAGCTCCCTCTCTGTCAGGGCGGCTAAGGCCTGGAATGCCCTGCCCTATGAGCTTCGGAATCCCCAGGATATAAGGCTGTTTAAAAAGCAGCTAAAAACGTTACTTTTCAATTAACCAATCAATCTTGGCCCTCAAACTGGCATTCGCGCCGGGACACTTTCGAGTATCCGAGCGCGCTATAAATGGAGGTCAACATAACATAACATAACTGATCATGTCATGAGTGATTAATATGTGAGGTCATAAGCAGTGCATTGCAGGGGCGCAAGCTATAGTTAGCTCAGCTAACTATAACTGCTGAATTTCTCTGGTTTTGTACGAGTGAAATGTCTGCCTAACTATAACGTCCCTGTAACCTTTATGTGTGTGTTGTCCGGAAAAAAAAAGGAGGCAGAACACTGTAATTTCACCAACTTAACATCCAATTTAGGTTCCATGCATTTAATGGCCACTCCTGAAGCACGTGACTCATGTTGGTTTTAGATAGGAATTTATTCCCACAATATACTAAATTGAATGGAAATATTTGCCAGTATGGTGAATATTAGACTTTGCTTTGGGAAAGGAAGAAGCTAGATAAACTCAACCCCAACAAAAGGGAAGACTTGGCGACCTCTAGGGCTGGTTAAAGGTTACATAGAAAGACTGTGACTGGGAAAGATTTATGTGAATTTTTGGAATTTATGCGGTGGGAGTAGATGGGTCAGTTTAATAAACATATTTCTGTATGAATCAAATGAATACTAAAAGTTAAGGGTGGTTGTTTGCATCTGAGGTGCAGACTCTAGCTCACAATGTACAGAGTGTAAGGACAAGTTGGTAATGTAGGCCTACATTTTTTTTAACCTAGTTGGAGGGGGAGGCAAAAAATGTGGGTTGTCGTTTTACATCGCTAGCATCTATGATGCGCTCAAGACCAAACTAATCAGTTTATTGAAATGTCAATGGACCTTGAGTCACTAAATGCTGGAAGTTATATCACTTACTCTTTGGCCCCTCCCCAATGACATCAAAGTGTTGATACCTCAGTCAACACATAGGACATTTAATGGCCTTCTAGTTCTTTTGAAGTCATAGTGGAATGGCAAGGCGTATGGGTTACTCCAGTCAGGGCCGGCTCTAGGGCGGTGCGACCGGTGCCACCGCACCGGGTGCTGGCTTTCGGGGGGCGCCGTGTTTGCAAGTTTATTATTATTTTAACCCCTTCGGTGCTCATGACGGAATGGTTCCGTCATGACCCACGGTTGAGCTGTGCTCATGACGGAACCATTCCGTCATGACCACGCCCGCGCAAGATTCCGTCAGCACAGCGGCGGAATCTGTGCAGCATCGAAGGGGTTAAAACACCTGCTGCCGTGTTCATTTCCTCTAGCAATTTCCGGGCAACAAAAAATGTCAGGATAAATACTTTGATTAATGTTCTTTCTGAAGAGACGGAGTTTTGTTTAATTGGGGTTTTGACTCACTATAAAGTAGCGCAGAGGGTTAATACGCCTGTTGCAGAAAAGTAAAACCAAGCAGATTAAAAAGTGCATAGAATGTAAATAGGTCAGTGTGTTACTGTTTTTAAAAGAGAGATCCTTTTGTTACTTGCAATTTATAAGTAAAAATACTAATATAGTATGTCAACTTATAAATTGCAAGTAACAAAATTATGTCTCTTTTAAAAGCAGTAACCCACTGACCTATTTACATTCTATGCACTTTGTTATTGTACTGAACTATTAACTTTCATCAAAGAACCTCATGCACGCTGCAAAGTATAGATTTGAGCAAAGATTAATGTTGCAAAAAGGATTAATTTGGGCAAAATCTATTCTCATTATGAAAGAGAACCCCCAACTATGGTGTTCCTTTTTACATTCTGAGTTTGTGCTTCTCTAAACCAAGCACTATTAAATTATACTGCCTACCAGTATTGATGACATATGACTCCTACACCTTGTAGTCCTCTGGCTTTTGTAACATTTTTTATACGCTGAGTTACACACGTATGATTGATTGTCTCTGTAATGTGTGCGTGAGGCAAAGTGCTCTGACACCCTACACTGGTATGAGTGGCACTATATATGCATCTAAGAGAGAGTGCTATATTTGCATCTTAGAGAGATTGGTTATGGAGACTTGGGCACTGTTAAAGGGTGGTGGTGAGGGAATCTTTGGCGGAGGTGGTCATTGGGGGGAGCAAGCAAGCATTTTCGCACTGGGCGCCAACAGCTCTAAAGCCGGCCCTGTCTCCAGTCCACAAGAATACAAGTGCCTTAGGATATAATGCCCTTGTAATATGGCGCAAGGGATTTCTGTTAAAAATTAAGTTAACATTTGCATAATGAAAGCACAGCATTCACAGAAAAGGAAAATATTCTCAGACCTATGCATGGACCACTGGGAACATTTTCCTGCTCCATGAATGCTGTCCTTTCAGTATGCAAATGTTAATTAATTTATAACTATAGCCATTGAGAAAGAGAAGGTGAGTCCACTGTCTGACCAGATCCTTAAAATCTCTTTAAAACCCACAAAGGACAGACAATTTAGTACTTACTGAGATTCTGTTGCAGGCGGGAAGTTTCTGGGAGGCAGGCTTGGAACAGAAGGCAGAGCAGCTGGATGCGGTGGTGGAGGAGGAGCCATGGCTTGTGCTGTAGGATGAGTAGGCAGTGGTGGCGGAGGGAAGGCTGCATTTGCTGAGGGATGGGAGACACTTGATATGTTGAAAACTCCTTTGCTGGAGCCTAAAAAGAAATCAGTTTCCATTAAACATCTATGAAAGGTTCTCATGCTCTGAACATGGCAATTGTTTTTATAACTCTTTATGTGCATTATGTCTCTGGAGTAGTCATACAGTAACTGGGGCATAACAAAGCATAATAAGGGTTGTAAGTATGTTGCCACTCACAGAGGATGGCAAATAGGATTAAATACCCACTTGATTCTGAAGCACACTTTCTAAATCTGTCACATATTTAAAGAAGGGTTATTCCTTGGCTGTTTACCCAGTGTTCAGTTTATAAAAAGAATAAATGGCAACGTTTTTCTTAGAATCCCAGCAGTGGTGGCCGCCGCAAAAGTAAAGTGGGGGTGGGGAGGTGAGGGGGGATTAGGGTAATAATCATAATAATGAAAAAAATGTACCTGGCCTGCGGCTGACACTGTCGGCCGCCTCGGTGCTTCTCTCCTCCCAGCAGTCACTGGGACACAAAGCACAGGCTCCCCCCCAATCCAGACACTGCTCTCAGGCTATACTAAGCATGAGAGCAGCGTTCGAGATTAGCCTGAGTGGACTGATCTGACGCTCGCTCACGAACAGAGCCTGCAGCTTTTCTCCAACTCGGCTGTCAACACAGCTGGGTTGGAGAAACTTAAGTGCACACGCATGTTTGGCCGGCCTACGATGGCCGGCCAAACTGGCATGCACACTTTACAGTGTCCATCACTCCTCCTCCTTGCCATGGCCTGGCCTGGCCCAGCCCAAGACTCCCAGGCTCGGTCAGTCAGCGGAAAATAAAATAATAAAATGATAATATTGTTTTATTTTATTTTTCACTGACTGACTCTGACCAGTGGGGCGACACTACTCCGCCATTACGGAGGAGCCATCCTGAAACTGCTGGTGCGACCGAATGTCAAGGTTGACAAATACAAAGGGAATATATGTCGTTACCACGCATGCGTTACAACGGAATGTTTTTTCTATGCTTTGCCTTTACCCCGCTTTTTCTTTTTTGGGGGGGCGACCCCCCCCCCCAGCCCCCTTTCTTCTTTTTTTTGCCTTTTTTGCAGGTCTCCGCCGACACTGAAAACGGACTGATGCATTTTTTCGGATTAGGAAGACGTTGTTCCGTGATGACGTTGCTTGCGTGGTAAAGATGGTCGTTGAAGCATCACACGTTGTGAAGACGTTTACGAGGTAAGTGTACCGTTGTAAACGTAATGCGTAGAAAATGCTTCGTGGTAAAGGCTGTTTCCCATACAAAGGATGCCTTTTTCTTCCACTACCCTAAACTTCATGTCTCTCTATATCACTCTTTAGGGTTTGTTTTCGTTCCTGTTATCTTCCTTTATTACTGTTTTTCTATCTTTTGCTTCCCCCTTCTTTCTCCCTTTTCTGCTTTTCCCTCCCCTGTTCTATGTCAAAGACAGAACATGGAAATTAGGTCTCAGCCCCCAAAAATGAGTAACGGTGCCCAACCCCTGAACACATTAAGCAATGCGTGCACCTTTCACGGTGGATCAGCTCCTTAATCCTTTATTGTGCACAAGTTATTTATTAGGTACGGGCGTAGTCGCAAGAAGAAGTAATACATTTGTGCATGCAGGCAAGGGTGGGAGGCATTTATCAAAAGTATCTATTTAGCGTAATTCTGTGTACTTTACCGATAAAGACAATTAAGGCAAAATATGTTATTCAATAATTATTACTATATCTTGACTCTCTGGGTGACTCCCACAATGAAATCAGCTCTTTGTGAGTAATGCCATCTCCGTTTTCTATCTAGATATCACCCTGTTCTAATCCATCATGAGATTCATGTCCTGGACTGATTTCATTTATTATCTATTCTGCAGATTTCAATAGTGCATGGTTTCCCAAGGCTTAGATGCTCTTTACAGGTTAACAATATATGTGACACATCGTCTTACATAGAACAGGTAATTTATTGAATCCAACAGAGTAAAATAAGTTTAACATAAACAGGACTAGGTAAGCGGGGAGGAGGAGAGTTGGGGGAGGGAGTGAGTAGAAGGAGAGTAAGGAGAGGAGGAGACTTGAGGAGGGAGTAGTAGTATCAGAAGCGGGGGAGAGGAAGCAGGGGTGAATGGTTAGCTGGAGTAAGAAGAAGAGTGGGGAAGAGGAAGGTAATGGCAAATGCAAAGGTACAGGAAGAGGTGAGGATTATGTTATATTACGTGATGTCTGTTTGTAAAGCGCACTATCACCTGCAAGGGTATCCGCGACCTGCATAACAGTTTAACCTATCAATCAGTTCTGATTGTGTGCTGGAATTCTGGTTGATCCTGCCTGAACTGGGAGGATTAGTGGGCCAAGTAGAGCTTGAACAATTGAGTCTTTAACAGAAATCAAAAGAAAATGAGGGTGGGGCAGCCCTAATGACCGTAGGTAGGGAGTTCCAGAAGGTTGAGGCCATTCCAGAGAAAGAATGTTGTCAAGCATTAGAGGTTCGGAATAAAGGTATTTCCAGAAGAAGGTTTTCTCTGCTTCTCAGGGTCAGAGAACTGCCTGATGTCTTGAGAAGGTTGGTCAACTAAGACCAAGCCTTTGCCATGAATTGCTTTGAAGACTAAACATCCTACCTTGAATTTGATTCTAACTACGATAAAGAGCCTGTCCAAATCCATTAGTATTGGGGAGATGTGATCGAATTTCTTTGTGGAGGAGAGTAGCCTCACTGCTTCATGAAGCATAGCTTTTAGATCATTGAGTGCAGGTTGGGGAGTCCTGGCTAGAACAGCACTGCCTAAGTCTAATTGAGATATTATCAGAGCATTGCCGGCCATTTCAGTTGTAAGATAAGTTTTAGTTTCTTTATCATTTGGGATTGGAAATGTCACCCATCTTCGACAAGTAGATAAGCCTCCTCCATCCATGTACTATCTTGTAACTGTAAGGGGCTATCTAGACTTGGGTGGGTAGATACTGAGCCATAAACAGATGAGTTCTTACAATTAAAATACACAATAGAGCACATGAAAAGATCGGTGATTTGATTCTGCAAAACCCTAATAAACATGACCAGACCTAAGCTGATTAACCAGAAAGAAAAATGGGGACTCAACAACAGATAATGGGGATTATTAATAAGATGTACGCACACAGTATCAAGAAATGCTTGCTTTAAACGTACACAATTTAATTTCCTTTTTCACACTTACTTAACTCCCAAAAAACCCGCATGAGATATCTTAGACAATCTCACTCATAGTCTCTAGCTGCTTACAGACACTGGCTTTTATCACATGGTATTGGGCGGTGCTGAACTTAAGACACTATTCCCCAGCTCTCGAGGCCCCCCCCTGGTTTCCCTGAAATGACGTTCGGCACGCATGTCGCGCTGACGTCATTTCAGTGAAACAGAAACTGAAATGAGCCAAGAGGCTCATTTCAGTTTCCCTTTCTACGTGCTCAGGGGGCTATCTCAGCCCCGTGAGCACGTAGAAAGACGGGAGAGGTATCGTTGGAAAGGGGAGAATCTCCCCTTTCCAATGGTATCCCTACCCAGTGGATCCCTGCTTGGGGATCGCCTCAGGAGGGCGATCCCCAAGCAGGGATCCACTCACTAGACACCAGGGAGGGGGGAATGGGGAGTGGGCCTTTGCTCCCCCCAAATTAATTTATTCTTTTTGCCCCCCTGGGGGGCAGATGGGGGCAGTAGTCCCCAATCTGCCCCCCGGCGGAGGCAAAAAGCCCACTAGACACCAGGGATTTTTTTTAGGATATAAAAATAAGGATGGGGGCTGCCCAAAACGGGCATGCCCATGCCCCCACCCCCGCAATCATTACAGCCTTTTTGCCCCCCCGGGGGCAGTAGCCCCCAATCTGCCTCCCGGGGGGGCAGAAAGCCCACTAAACGTCAGGGATTTTTTTTGGTACAATTTGTTTTAGGGTGGGGGCTGCCCGAAACGGGCATGCCAATGCCCCCACCCCCTGCCACATTACAGCCTTTCTGCCCCACCTGGGGGGCAGATGGGGCATTATCCCCCAATCTGCCCCCCGGGGGGGCGGGGGCATACAACCCACTAAATGCCAGGGATTTTTTTTGCAAAATTTGTTTTAGGGTGGGGCCTGCCCAAAACGGGCATGCCAATGCCCCCACCCCTGCCACCATTACAGCCTTTCTGCCCTCCCTGGGGGCAGAAAGCCCACTTGACCCCAGGGATTTCTTTTTGCGCATTTGTTTTTAGGGTGGGGGCTGCCCAAAACGGGCATGCCAAAGCCCCCATCCCCACCAACATTATAGCCTTTCTGCCCCCAGTAGCCCCCATCTGCCACCTGGGGGGGGGGCAGAAAGCCCATTAAAAACCAGGGATTTTTTTTTAGCGCAATTTGTTTTAGGGTGTGTGCTGCCCGAAAAGGGCACGCCAATGCCTTTATCTCCCCCCCTCCACAAAAAATGACAGTCTTTATGCCCGCCCGGAAGGCAGATGGGAGCTATAGCCCCCAATCTGGCCGCCCTGGGGAGGCAGAAATCCCACTATAAACCAGGGATTTTTTTGTTTATGTAGGGGCTGCCCTAAATGAGCATGACAATACCCCCACCCCACCCCCAGAGAAATTCCAGTCTTCTTGCCCCCCGGGAGGGTAGAGGGGGGCAGTGGCCCCTGATCTGCCCCCTGGGGGGCAGAAAGCCCACTAGGTGCCAGCAATTACACAGGCTTTTTTATGCGTGGGGGCTGCCCAAAATGGTCATACCAATGCCGCCACCCCCACAAAAAATAGCCACAGTCTTTCTGCCCCTCCCCCGATTCCCCCTCAGGGTGGCAGACACCCCACTAGGAGCCGACTATTTTTTAGCAATGTGCCTACCAGTGGATTTTGGGCCCTAGCGCAGCTGGAACGTAGGGAAACCTAGCAAGCCTGTACATTTTTTTGAACTAGACACCAAGGGGAATCCAGGATGGGGTGAGTTGTCCGGCTCTCACCAGGTTCTGCTACCCAGAATCCCTTGCAAACCTAAAAAAACACATTTTCCTCACATTTCACTTGTGGGAAAGTTCTGGAATCTGCGTGGATCCACAAATGTCATTCTACACAGCATTCCCCCAGGTCTCCCGATAAAAATGGTACCTCACTCGTGTGGGTGGGTCAAGTACCCGTGACAGGCAAGGGCAAAACCTAGTCAGGCGACATCAAAATTACCTATCACAAACCAACCTGGTTTTCAAGGGGGGTCCCATGAGTTTTTGGCCCCGGGCTCGGCGGCCATCTAGGGAAACCAACCAAACTCACACATTTCTGAAAACTAGACATCCAGGGGATTCCAGGGAGGTATGGCTTGTGTGGATCCCCCAAAGTTTTCTTACCCAGAATCCCCTGCTCACCTCAAATTTAGCAGAAAAAACTCACTTTTTCAACACATTTTTGTGTGGGAAAGTTGTGGTATCACTGGGCTGACACAAATTCCCTACCACCCAGTATTCCCCCAGGTCTCCCGATAAAAATGTTGCCTCACTCGTGTGGGAGGCCCAAGTACCCGTGACAGGCAAGGGCCCAAAACGTATTGAGGCAACATCAAACTTGCCTATCACAAAACGACCTGGTTTTGCAAGGGGGGTCACCTGGGTTTTTGGCCCCGTGCTCGGCGGCCAGCTAGGGAAACCTACCAAACCCACACATTTATGAAAACTAGACACGAGGGGGATTCGAGGGAGGTATGGCTTGCGTGGATCCCCCAACGTTTTCTTACCCAGAATCCCCTCCACACCTCAAATTAAGATGAAAAAACCCACTTTTCGGCACATTTTGTGTAGGAAAGTTGTGGCATCACTGGGCTGACACAAATTTCCTACCACCCAGCATTTCAGTGGTCACACGATAAAAATGGTGCCTCGCTCATGTGGGAGGCCCAAGTACCCGTGACATGTGCCCAAAACGTATTGAGGCGACATCAAAATTGTCTATCACAAAACGACCTGGTTTTGCAAGGGGGGTCGCCTGGGTTTTTGGTCCCGTGCTCGGCGGCCAGCTAGAGACATCTACCAAATCCACACATTTCTGAAAACTAAACCCCCAGGGGATTCCAGGGAGGTATGGCTTGCGTGGATCTCCCAACGTTTCCTTACCCAGAATCCCCTGCAAACTTCAATTTTAGCTGAAAAAATCACTTTTTTCACACATTTTTGTGTGGGAAAGATGTGGCATCACCGGGCTGACACAAATTTCCTACCACCCAGCATTCCCCCAGGTCTCCCAATAAAAAGGGTGCCTCACTCGTGTCAATTTTTCCTATATTTAACTGTTAGTTTCTATAAAGGAACCTTTTAAGGATCTACACAAATGACCCCTTCCTAAATTCAAACGTTTGTCTTCTTTTAAAAAATGTATTGCATTCCAGGATCCATTATTGCTTTCATACCCATGTCTACCATTAACTGGAAGGAGGTTGAAATCACAAAAAATAGCAAAAATAGGCTATGTCCTAGAAAAATGCCAAAACTGTGTAAACATTTTTGATTTTCTGACAAAAGTCTGTCATTCCCGAAAAGCTGGGAAAATGGTGATTTCAGCCCCATAAACCCTTTTTTGATACCATTTGTAGGGAAAAACCCAGAGGCTTTCATTTGCAGCACTTGTTTCCCCCCAAAAACAAAATGTAGCTGTATTTTGGCTAATTTCTGGGTCCCCTCCAGGGGAATCCACAAACCCTGGGTACCTTTAGAATTCCCGGGATGTTGGAAGAAAAGGACGCAAATTTGATCTAGATACCTTCTGTGGTCAAAAAGTTACAGGGGCCTAAGCGCGAACTACCCCAAATAGCCAAAAAAAGGCTTAGCACAGGGGGAAAAGGCCTAGCAGCGATGGGGTTAATGCGAAAAATGGAGTACCATATTTATAAACCTTGACCTTCCAGTTGGCAAACGATTGTTGTCTACGTGTTGGAAATCTCCCAAAGCCCCACGTCTGAGCCAGTGGAGGCGATGGGTATAAAAATGGGCCAACGCCAAAAGCATGACACTGCATAGGGAAGAACCTTGAGCCTTTAAGAAAAAATACTTTTCCCATCAGTGGCATGAAGTACTATTGGCATTGCTTTTTTATGCCGGATAGCTTCTGAGCACATGCTGACACTGGCTAAGATGTATCTGGCAGTAGGTACAATATGTGGTGGGTGGGGCAATCAGAGCAACAGTCTTAATAATCCTCCCTAATGCACACCGTATGACCCAAATGCATGAATAGTGACGGTAAAAGACTGAAACTTGGGACCCTCAATTTTGCACACTGCGGAACCTGCACACCGTGTACGAATTAAGCGCCCAATGGAGAACTCCCATACCATGACTATTCACAAACTACAGGAGACAGTAAATTCAAACATTTAAAGGGCACATCCCAAAAGCCTTGTATGCCATAGGAAGCATACACAACATTAAGACAGAATGATAGAACATTTAGTTGGAACCTCTGAATGGTTGGGAGCTCCAACCTCATTGCAACCACTGAAAGTTAGCACTCTGGATTCCTCAATTTAAAGAAAGACAAAGGTGAGATAGTAACTATGAAGGCAGAGGACCAAATTTATAAACACTTTGTAAGGGTTTGCGTCCCTTTTGTGATGTAAACCCAGCACAAAGTTTTGATTTTCAAATTTACTTTCTAGCACAAACCAAGTTTTGCACTAGAAAGTAGCTTCAAAGTAACACAAAGCAGTGCTTTGCACTACTTAACATGACAGTCAGTGAGGCATACAGTAGGTGTTACATGCCCATTCCCGTGCAACCACCCATGGGGTTTTGAAGAAAATTCCCATCTACTGACATTGACAAGAGGCAGGTGTAATGTTAGAGAAAAGTTTTCTAAATTTGTATTTACTCTGTACCGAATAGCACACATTCAAAATATTATAAAAATGTTAAAATATGTCAAAGCACAGTATATTCTACAGGAACGGTCCTATTCCAATACAAAACCTATGCTTGACATCATACACACTCTTGATCTAAGCACTATGGTGCACAAGTGTGTGCATTAGTGGAAGGCAGACTACAGGGCACCAGCGTAGGGAGAGACAACATTAGTGCTGTATCGTTAGGTGCTCTTCTGGTCTCTTCTTCTTTTCATGCAAATCCAGCTCAGCAATTTTTATTGCTGCCCTGGTTTGGGGCAATTCTTCGCAAATTTGGTACAGACTGTACTGAAATTACACAGCAAGTTTTTCTTTAACCCCTTCAGTGCCCATGACGAGCTGGACTCGTCATGGGCTGCGGTGGCGCTGTGCCCATGACGAGTCCAGCTCGTCATGAACTCCGCCCGCTAATGCAAGGCGCGGCACTGGGCGGGGAAAGGGGCGGGCATGCAAGGGGTTAAGTTGTTGTAAGGAATATGGGTTTATGATAAACAGTAAAAACAATATGCTAAACAATTTTCATTTTATGACAAATTACTTGAAATGTGTTATAAGGCTCTGTAATATAACAAGTTGTCCATAAAGTGGAGTTTTTAAAATGATATTTACTTTTTTTTGCAAACAATTTATTTTTGTTATATATTAGATAAAGCATGCACATTAAAATGTTTACATACAGGAAGATATAACTAATGGACAAAAAATCCAACCATTGCAGTAGTCAACCTATTCATTTACCTAACAAGTGACATTTCATGGTTTCTTTCAAGTATCATAAGTTTAGCCAAAACAGACCTTTGCCACTGTTTCAACAGACTGCAAGGCTTCTGTACTTTTATAGGGGCAGATAAGGGTTTGAACTGGAATGGCATGGGGAGCACAAACATGATGGATTTAGGCACATATCTGTACTGGGTGAATGTTTGACATTGTGCAGCATTCTGCCCATCAATTGTTTTTTTTGCATTTGTCACCCCGAGTGGGACGGGTATGCCCAGACAGGGTTCCCGTGCTCTCCATGCCACTGGAGTCAAGCTGGCCTGGCTGATGAGGGGTGATGTCCCGAAACCGGTCCCAGGATGCTTGTTTCCAGTCCAGGGAGGACCTGGCCTGGCAGTTCGGGCTGGACTGTTGTTCCCATGGGGAACAGATTCAAGATTGATTTGTATATGGCTGGGTCTGAACTGGAATGGCATGGGGAGCAAAACAACAATGGATTTTGGTCCAAATCTCTGTACTGGGGTTAATGCTTGACATTGTGCAGCATTCTGTCCATCAATTGTTCTTTTTGCATTTATTGGGGGCAGATGTCAGGGAAATCCCAGAGTTCAGGCTTCACGGCTAATTTGGTGTTAATTTTGCAAAATGTGAATAGCTGAAGGGTCTGACCAAGAATAATTTTTTATTTAATTATAATACATGGGCATCTGTGTAAATACCAGTCTCTAATTTCTTTATAATTGGTGTGACACTCCCGGCCATTGATTATAAGAAAATACATAGGAACTGGACTATTATAAGTTATTACAGTCAAGTTCTGATGTCACAATGGCTGTTACGATGCCTACTGCCAGAGCCAGCATCCTATGTGTAAGGCTGGTCAGTCCACAGAGCATAATTGAAGCAACTGTTTAAAGCAAGGAAAACCAGAGCATTGCTTTTCTTTCGTCTGCTCTATTTTTCTAGCTTACAATGTCAAGCAGACAGAACATGTTTATTTTTTGCACTGCTTAGACAGTTAGAGAAAAGCTAGAATCTTTCTGCATGTTTCTACACATTCCAAGTTACTGTAGCTTATGTTTTTAAACTGACTTATATTGAACTGTTTCTAATGTCTGTCTGCAACAAATATTTAAGAGGTTTTTGATGTGTTTAATTTTGCACTAGAGAGTTTATTCTTATTCTTCATGTTTGCAAACATGCTCTCTCTTTCATATAAAAGAGCTACACAACATTGTTTTAAGTGGTTTGTTGAAAAGGTGATGGTGTGACCATGTATTATATGGGATAAAGAACCCCCTGATGCAATTAATAATTATTTTTCAAGTCACCTCAGAGTTCCATAACCTTATAAAGGAACTTGGCCTTTGGCCGTGTTCCTCTGTATGTTTATGGATCGCCTAAGTATCTTGTAATATCCTGATAATATATGGCAGGGGGTACTTTATTCCATATATAATGTGAAAGTATATTGATCACTTTTAGTGTTTGTGGATACACTCTACTAAAGACAAGTGTTTATTTTTTCAACCCAAGTTGGATAATATTTTGTTGGGACAGCGGTTTGGGACATAGAGGCAAAGTTGGGTGAAGTATTGTAGATACTGTACTGGAGGTACTGAAGCAAAGTGTACCTTAATTATCTGTATTATAAATATAGTCCTATACTGGGTCTCATTTAGTCACTGGCTCGTCTAGTACTTACTCAGTCATTCACTCACTTTCTCGGGCCTCATTCACTGTGGCTCATCAGTCAGTTAGATTAATGCAGATACTTTTCAAAGATTAACCCAATCTTTAAATTTTGCCACTGTTCCTCACACGAAGGGAGCAATGTCACAAACTCAGCGAGCGGGTTGGCCATACACTAGCAGTGCGCCTAAGGAAAACAAATGCGGCTGGAGAGATTAAGGAAATATCAGACGCTAATGGAAACATAGCAGATGACTCAGCAAGGATCCGAGAGATTTTTAGGCAATTTTATGGTAGGCTGTATAATGAAGAACGGGTGACGGACCTTCCTGCAATACGGAGGTATCTTGGGGAAATGTTTATACAGCCTATCAATGATGAAGACGGGGATGCACTTGAAGCCCCACTGACAACAGAAGAAATATATGCGGCCATAAGCAGTCTTCCCTCTGGTTAAGCAACAGGGCCTGACCAGATACCCCTAGAATTTTACAAGACCTTCTTGGGGGTAATTGGACCCGAGATAGTGAACGTAATACTTCAAGCTCAAGCAGGGAGCTCAGTCCCAGAGTCTTGGGCGGGGGCAAACATAGTAATCTTCCTGAAGAAAGGGAAGCCTCCAAGAGAGCCGGGATCATATAGGCCGATAACTCTTATGAACGGCGATGCCAAGATTTTTTCTAAAACTTTGGTGACTAGGTTGAGTAAAATAATTGGCAAAATGGTAAACCCCACTCAGCATGGCTTCATCCCAGGGAGGGCAACAACGCAGCACGTCCATCGCGTTATAACCCTCCTTGATGCTGCGGAAGTCTCAGGAAACCCTATGGCAGTCATGTTAATGGATGCGGAAAAAGCATTTGACTGGGTCTCCTTGAGACTATCTCTGGGCGGTGATGTAGCAGTATGGCATCAGGGTTAGCTTTGTTGCAGCAATCCAGGCTCTATACAAGGACCCAACTGCACGACTTAGAGTAAATGGGGGATTACAGCATCCTTAGCAATCAAGCGTGGTACATGTCAGGGCTGTCCGTGTTCATCACTCCTCTTTGCGCTTTATATTGATCCATTAATCCGAAGGCTGGAGGTGAACAGAGGTATTACTCCTATGCGATATCATGGGCTAGAGTACAAAACTTTTGCTTATGCTGATGACATCGCTCTAGTCACCCCTAATCCGGTGGAAGCCCTGGCTGCAATAGAGATAGAAGCTCAAACATTTGGCTCCATTTTTGGGTATGCTTTAAATTAATCTAAGACGCAGATCATTAAGAATATGGCGGCTGTATGTCATGACTTGCGGGTGCTTGATTCAGCTGTTTACTTGGGGATAACTATATCAGCAGATCTGGGGAAAACAGTGGAAAGAAATACTGAGTGAATACTTAGTAAAGCAAAAAAAGACTTTGATAGAACACATAATCTACATCTGTCGCTAGTAGGGCGGTGTAACGTGGTGAAAATGGTCTTTCTCCCAAAAATTCTGTACCTCTTTAGGGCTATCCCGCTTGAGTTTGAGAAAAAGTGGTTCACCGCACTGGAGTACATGGTCAATAGGTTTATTTGGGCACACAGGAAAACTAGGAGGGCACTACGCTATATGTCTTTGCTAAGGGAAAGAGCAGGGTGGGCAGTCCCTGATTTTAAAATGTATTATTGGGCAGCGGCCTTCCAGTATATAAGTGGGCTAATTGGGGGGAGACGTGAAGGACTCCGGGGTTAAGTCAGGGTCAATTGAAATGTATGCAATACTAGTGGGAGAAGACGCCGAGAACTGCTTTTTGAAATTCACTGTTGCCGAGTTATTCTAAAAGAACTAGATTCAAGACCTTGATGGCTGCTTATAAGATTTGGACAGCATTCCGCAAAAAAACTGGTTTAGGCAGGTCTAATGGCTATACTCAGCTATTCAGAAATTCCACTCTCCCTGTGGAAATCTTTTCAGATCCTATAATGGCAGAATGGGAAGGGCATGGGATTCAGAGAATGGGGGATTTAATGGGGCACCTCGGAATCTATGGTATTAGTAATAGGAGCTTTTTTAAATACCTACAGATTCGTAGCTTTATGTGTGGGTAAAAGGGGGGACCTGGTGGATATAGTAAAAATAAAATTATGGATGTCATTAGGGAAGGGGAAGATTGTACTATCCGAAGGATCTATGCTGAACTCTCACTGCTAAAACATGACGATCTTGAAAAGTACGAGAAGAAGTGGATTGATAAACTTGGAGTAGATCCTGACAGTTTCACAGCTTCTTTAGAGTTGGGCTATACCCTTCTATGCTGCGCTGGGCTACAAGCCCAACAATATAAAACAGTTTTTACTTTGTACTACACACCAGCAAAGATTGCGCAGTGGGGGGGGGGCAGACGGAAACTAGGTGTCCACGGTGTGATAGTACGGACGCGGAAATAGTACATATGTTCGCGACATGTCCGCGACTACAACCTTTGAGACAAATGATCGAATTGTTTATGGATAAAACACTGGAAATCTAAGTCTCCCTTACTCCAATGGTAATTTGCTTGGGGATACATAATGAGGATAAGCAAGATGCGTCACAATATTTCCTCTTTTTAGCTATGGCGGTATTGCGTATATGCATCTCCACAGTCTGGCTGGACAAAATAGCCCCTACGTTTCAACAATGGCTAGCCGGACTGTTGTCTATATATAACCTTGAGAAAAGTATCTATGAGAGAAAGGGAAAAAAGGGGAGATTACTAGGAAAGCGCATCTGGAGCCCCATTTATAGATGGAGATAGAATCAACAGCAATAATGTATGTTATCGAGATGGTTGATCTCTTTTACCCGTGGGTTTCTGAACCCGTTTACTCATTTGTGTATGTAACAATGTATGTGTAATATTTTTTCTGTGTGATCTGGATTATAGATTTTATTCCCCTCTCACTTAAGGAATGGCATGCTGCTCACTTTATATACTATATATTGTATTAAAGGAAATGTATATGTCTCAGTTAATATTTGTATAAAATGCTGTGATGAAATAAAAAAAATTAAATAAAAAAAAAGCGTCTGCATTAATCTTTGGAACCTAGCCGCCGCGGAGGCCAAACCAAAAGATACTCTTTTAAATCTGAAGCAACCAAATGGCATCACAAAGGTGGTGAGGCACCTACTGTCGGGGTGTAGTGCGACCTGATAATATGCTACAGTGAGATCAATAGTTGAAAACCACTTGATACCATTGGTGTGTGACAACATCTCGCTGATTTTGAGTGAGGGGAACTGATCAATGAGGATGTTTTCATTGAGATCGCGGAGGTCCACGCATAAGTAGCGTTTGCCATTAGATTTTTTAGCAACGACTAAGGGTGCGACCCATTCCGCTGATTCAACAGGTTCAATTATGCCTGATTTATGTAATTTGCGAAGCTCAGCTTCAACTTCACTTTTGATGGAGAAAGGAATTTTCCTGGACTTGTAAATACATGGTACTGCGTTTTTTTTGTTGAATTTTGTGATGGAAACCTTTTAATTTTTCAATGTTGTCAGAGAAAACTCTGGGATACATTTTTACAATGATGTTCTTATACTCATCTTCAGATTATAAGGCTAGCACAGGATCGGGGATATTAGGATCTAATATTATGCCGAATTTTCCTTGGTCCATCCAACCAAACACTGAAGGGCCAACGGCAGAAAATACAATTTAGCCAACATTTGTCTGTCTTTGAATTGAAAGCACAGTTCCCTGTGTCCTAATACATCGATGGGTTGACCAGTGAACGTCTTGGGAGAGATATCAGGATTCACTAAATGTTCTCCTATGACGGTTACAAATTTCCCTACCCAAACATTTTTGTTAATAATGGTATATGGTGAACCAGAGTCTGCTACTATGGAGATTTCAAGACCCCCGATATTTAAATCACACATAGATTTCTTACTTTTACCATTCACATTTAGCATGTGTTCATCAACTTGTAAGACAAATAGGTTCATGTCATCATCATCAGAAGAATATATATCAATATCGTCTTCCGGTACCACAATTTTCACGTTTGTATTTCTTTTCGGTTTACTTTGACACATTTTGAAAGCATGCCCTATAATACCACATTTAGAACACTTTTGTTTAAGTGCAGGGCATTTCTTATCATTTGCTAGGTGAAACTTGCTACCACACCTAAAACATTTCCTGTGCCCTGCTAATTTAGTTTTGGGACTAAAATCCTTCTTCTGAGAATTAGTATCCGAATAACATTTTTGAGCCACGTTTTTAAAGTTCCTGACTCTAGCGACCGTCGGCTGTTCCTCAATACAAGTTTTGTTTTTTCTTCTGACAAGACTGCTTTGGAGCATTTTCCTGTCAACTCTGCACTTTTAACAATGTCAATGACTTCTTGGAGAGATGATTCACCTTTTGCCCACAATTTGTCTTGGATGTTGCGTTTTGCAGCTCGCATCACAATTTGATCGCAGACAAATTCATCATATAGCATGCCAAAGCGACAAGATAATGCTACATTTTTTTAGTGCAGCAACTAATCCTCCACTGATTCCTCAGTACCTTGTTTACGATGAAAAAATGTAAATCTGTGAACAGATACATAAACTGTAGGCTTAAAGTAGTTAGACAAATCTTCAAGTGCGTTGGTATATACATCACTTTGGTCCGCCGGTCTGGGTTTCTTGTTGATGCGATAGTACATTTTCATTCCTTGTGCTCCTAAACAGTCTAGCAGTATTTTCTTCTTCCATTCGGAGTAAGACCTTCGTCGTTGTCGAAGGTAGTAATGTAGTTCTCAAAATATTCACGCCATTCTTCCCACTTGAGAGAGGGCTCGCCTGACGTGGGAATAAAAGGTTGTGGAGGAGAGAGGTTCCAAATATTACCTGAAGCCATATTAGAGAGAGAAAAGGTGAGTGAAGAGGAAGAGGAGACATAAAAAGAAAAGGAATTAAATGTTCCAAGGTAGCCGTAGAGCTCTAAGATAAAAATGAGGGAGGATAAGGCAGGACTGCGTGAGAATAAAAACGAATTAGCTGTGTGCATCAGCGAGTAATGATGCACCAAACGAATTAAAAATAAAGATGAAGCATACATAAAAAAACAAAGCTGTGCGTATCAGCGAGTAGGATTAGAACTATACGCTTTACAGGAAACAACAGGTTGCGTATGATAGAATAAATTTCCTGATAGCACACTGAAGGGCAGTAGAATATGTAAGCGTGAAAAAAGATAAAAAACATTGGATGAAATGGACACAAATAGAACTAATAAGTGACCACAAAATGTTGCAGGAGGTGAAATGGCACAGAAAGATGGAAATGCTGATAGTATGAGTAAGTGGAAGTTTGAAGCAGTCACATTCAAAAAATTGTAGGCATAAATAATGATAAATAGATGCACTTGGAAGTGTGTGCATCACTGAAGGAAACCCAGAAATGTTGGTAACACAAAGTGTTACATACACAGTAGAAGGCACTGGTAGCAAATATGTTGGTAACACAGCGTGTTACAAACTGTAGGAAAAAAATAGGTAAATAAGTGGATGCGCTTGAAAGTGTGCGCATCACTAATGAGGAGAAATATGATTGTTGGTAACACGAAGTGTTTCATAAAATGGCTGCCACGTATTGACGCGTAGCCAAATATAAAATGGCTGACACGTACGGATGTTCCAATGACGTCACGGGGAATTTGTAGATGCACAGTTAGGCCTGATGAGAACGGGTCTGATGGGAGGCGCTCACACAGTGCAGTGTCAAGCAAGTGCAAGAAATGGAACAACCACTCAGAAGTTTGTGTGGTGCAGGCGAAAGAAGGCACGGTGTAGGAACAGCGCCGGCGAAACCAACCATGCTGAGTCAGGCAGCAAATTGCTCAGATCTCACTGCGTATTTGATGAAGTTGGAGTCCCTGGAAGTGTGGCAGCAATCACCATACAAGCAGAACAAGGAGCCGGCCACAGTGCAGAAAAAGCTGAGAGGATACACACCTTCCACAGGAGCAACAGCGAGGCAGGCAGCAGTGCATAAAAGGCAACAGCGAGTTCGTCGTGGTGTCAGGGCAGGTCGTCGCCAAATTTGTAAAGACCACTGAAGCGTAGCAGGTAAGGTAAGTAGTCTTTATTGAGTAAATTCCCTGACACCGGAAAGCGTGTCCTCTTGGTACAATTTCGTAGCCCGCGCTGCATCGCATTTTGCGATGCAGGGCGCACAACGAAATTTGTTTTATTTATTTTATTGTTTACCTACCTGCAATTATCCATATTCCGGATTTTAGAACCCCCCACCCTGTCCCTCCCCGACCCGCCTTTCCGCCCCACGGAACTCCCTCCACGAGCCGCGGCTGATCCTAGGCATTGCTCAGGCTTCTTTTCCGGCCTATTTTCAGACCCTAACAATCTTCTTTTAGTTTCTTCTGTAATTTCTTGGCTCTTCATGCGTGGTTCTTTTTTTCCAATCGTCGCCACTTTTGTAAGCGAAGTACCCTGTAGGTAATCCGTCCAGTAGGCAGTAGTGCAGATTATTGCGATGTACCCTGTAGGTAATCCATCCAGTAGGCAGTAGTGTAGATTATATAAGTAGGTTTATTCCGTTACAAGTAAGATGGTAAGAAAGTACCCCACTGGGAACAGCATCCTGCTGCTCAGCGCCACTCATTCCAACTGACCACTCATTCAAACCATGCACTCATGAACATTCTATTACATCACATTCACACAAGCTGAGCAGCAAGGGACTAGGAGACAATATCTATCAAGACTCCTGTGATCTGGAAAGGCACATTGAGGGTTCCACCATGACCTGAGTGGTCGAGGGCTAGCATGTGGAAAGTTCATTTATGAACTTTGTGGAATAGCACGTGGAGGGTTCGCTGTGGCTAGTTTGGAATAGATTGCGATTGTTCCACTGTAATCCCTATGATTGTGTGTACAACACGTGCATCCACTAGAGATTCATGTTGCTAAACAAAGCTGGCGTCTTTGCTAACATGTAAACAAGTATTTCAAAACTCCATCAATTCTGTCGAAACATGGAGGGTGAGAAAAAGCAAGTGCCAGAAAGACACTAAGGCAGAAAAGCTCAGGTGCCCACTTCGTTGCATTTAAAATAGGGACCCTTTCATGGGGTTGAGGGTGGGGGGCCTCAGGCATTTAGGTGGTTGACAGAGCTTAGAGTCAGCTGAAAATGAACCTGTGAGAGGGTCTGCACGTGGCCCTTTATAGATTTATGAACCATACACAGGACTATCAAATTATCCTGGTTTGCACTAAACCCTAGTAAAGTTATGGAATAAACAAACTGAGAAATGGCCACAGTAAACCTCATACTGTACATTAGCGGTATTGATGGTGCCACATGTGGTGAATAAAAGATGTTGTAAACACATTGCATTCATTTCTTGTGCTTAAAAACTGTCTGAGAAGCAAGACATTTCTTTTGAATGTCTTTTTAAAGGCTGGGACAGTAATTGGTTTCCAGAGGTTGGAGAGGTAAGGCATAATTCAGTAATAGGGTAAAACAAAACTGCTTGCTGCTGTTTGGATGCAACAAAGAGTGCATAATGCTGAAAATAAACCAAGAGTGGAAATCTGGTGCGCTATATGTCTGATGTGAGCGATTAGTGACTATCCCGTGAAGCCTGTTGTCATTTCCAGACCCCTGCCCCACCCCCAACCAGAGATGTGACTTTGCTGTCTTGGTTGTGAAGAGTTAGCCCCACCCTAATCAGTGCAGTAGCTATGATGTCATGGGCCCGGGTGTAAGGAAGGTTAATAGACCCCTGTCCACTGGATGGACAGCACAATACAGCCAAAATGTGGGTTCATTGGGCCCCTAACATCCCTGTGCCTTGGTGCCACAGCTCCTGCTGCACCACTGATAGCTATGCCTATAGGCACTATCCATGAATGTGTCATGCTTGCGCCGACTGTTTCATGGTAAATATTGCAGGTCCCTTAATCACGCTGCTGCTGGCATCAGACAGGTGTTGACAAGACTAGTAGGTTTGTGAAACCCCACCAGGAGCAGACGCCAGGAGTATGAAATGCAGACATTTTTGGATGGGGAAAAAAACTCATGCACGCCCTTGCGTGATTCAGCGTGTGCTTCCGGGGGTATTATTGAGTAATTGCGGTTTGGTTACTCCCTATCAAGGTTTTTTTTAACATTTCATGCCTTAGCTTCCTTTTTGGGTTAATGGAGCTCGTGAAACAACAAGCTTCAAAATGCTTGCGAGGAGAGAGATGAGTTTGTACTTGGAGCAGATGTATTTTGGAGGCCTGTCCATATCAATTCACCCCTTTACACAACACGAACTGTGCTTTCAAAGTCCTGATTTTGCTTAAACATTTTACTGTTTTTCAATGTCGTTTAAGCCTTTTTAGGAAACAGCAATGTGGATGGTAACAGTTACCATCCACATTGCTGTTGCATTTAACTTGGGAGCACTGGTACAGGACCTTTTTCCAAGCAGCTCCTCGTCCCCCCCTCTTCTCTTTAGTTAAGCCTTTTTAGGTCCTGCTAGCGAGAGCCTGTTTACCATCAATACACAATACAAAGAGGAGCTTTACACAAGTCCTTCTGACCCATTGGTTGTTGCTAGGGCCATTCATGTTTTGGATCAGACAAAACGACAGCCATTGGATGTTGCAAATGTCGTTGATGACGTGTAGTAGTGTCGATGCTCTGGCCATCCTATCACTGCAGGAGCCCCAGAGGGAGGTTCTGGTCTTGTCTCACTCCTGCTCCAGGGCTTGCTACAGTCCCATCCCTCCTGCACAGGCAGGACAGGCACACTCTTTTATTTTAGTCAGTACTGCTGGGGCTTGGAATCTCTAGCTCGGGGTCCTGCCAACGCTCTGCCATGCTGGAGCTCACCGTGCCCCCCAACCTCCGCGGAAGCAGGAGCGCAGCAAGCTCTGGTGCAGAAGTGCTGGTGGGATCCCAAGGCACTGCTCTCCTCCTCACACTCGGCCCTGCCTCGGTCTCACCCTCAGATCCTCATTCATGAGGCCCTGACCCCCACTGTTGGGAGCTATAGTCGGGGTTCAAGCCCTGAGTCACTTCTTAGCTCTTGTGAATCATTCCTAGACAGCTGCCACATATTTGACTGAATGGAATACTAAACTGACTGGCGCTCCAGGGCCATAGTGATGCCCACATCTAAAGGCGCCCTGCTCAGCCGCCACTGACTGATAGTCCCTTAGTAGCAGGGTAACATATCACTGAACAGCCCTGACTGCCCTGGATGCTTGTACTGCCTGGGATTATTGATTCTTCTACTTCTAGGGGCCCTGAATACATATCATGCTTATAATCAGTGATGCATGTGCTGCCTCGCACTATTGACGTGTACCGCTTGTGACCACTCATGCATGTATAGCAAGGGCTTGTATGCTAATTAGAACATTGGAATGTTGAGAGCTCCTTTGAAGACAGTGGAGTGGCTCGGGCATAAAATGGCTGCTACATGCCTCCTGCTCCAACAGTCCAATGCTTGCCTTTCTGTTTCGCCCATTTACATTTACAATACTCTACCTTTAGTGCGTGGTATGTTCTAATAGCCTTACAGCCCTTCTGCCTCAGACTATACCAGTTGTTAAAGTCCCTCTCCTTCGTTATAGACCCTCGACGGGCATCTCAAGTCTACAACTCAGGTTCAGGGCCTATAACAATCGGTACAGCCCTCGACAGCGAGCTATAAAGCTATATTAATGCTTGGGGAAATTAATGCATGTAGTTTGTGGCGCTATTGATGCAGTTACTACTTGAGGTCAGTGATGCTAGTTACTGACTAAGGCCATTAATGCTCTTTACTGTCTTGGGGCATGCATGCTATATGTATTGCTTCGTCATTCATACCTATTATTGCCCAGGCCATTGATGGCTATTGTTGTTAGCAGGAACTTAAACATATAGCTGTGTGTGGATACTGTTACTTCAAAGTGTCAAACCACTTTATTTCAACCACCAGGGCCGGTAAAGTACAAACAATATAAAGTGCATATAATCAATATAAAACACTTAAAAGGATTCAACATTAAAAGAAGTCGGAAGTTAAAGAATTACATACATTATCAAAAATATTATAAGTGGTAAAGAGTAGTGCATTAGCACTTCATTAAAATACATAAAAAAATATATGCGATTAGTTAAAATATGTGACAATGCGCCTATGTCAGATTATTAAGGCGACAATTGTAATGAGGTAGATAGTAATCGCACACTCTGGTAGAATCATGAAACAGTACAGCCGAGAGCTTCACCCCGGTGCACCCACATAGCACTGAAGTAGCTATTGCTGAGTGCGAATATGATTTAAAAACATATAGCTGTCTGTGGCCACTGTTATTTATTTTTGTCGTGGCCCATTGATCCATTTACTGTCTGGGCCCATTGATGCATATGACTGCCCGGAATAATTGGTGCAAATTACTGTGTGTAACCATTGAGGCTCATTACTACCTTGAGCCATTTGTGCATATTACTTCTTAGGCATTTTATTACTGTATTGTGCAATTGATTTACATACTGCCCAGGCTCACTGTTTGGGGGTAATTGATGTTCATAATGGTCTCAGGCCATTGAAGTACATTGCTATCTGTACCAATTGATATTTATAACAGTTTACGGCCACTGAGGCTTGTAATGTCTGAGGTCACTGATTTCTGTGCTGCATGTGGTCACTTAAACACATGCTGCCTGTATATCGGATATACGATATGAACTATTAATCTATATACTGTTAGAGCCCATTGATGCATACATCTATGACACTCTTATCATTTATGTTGCATTATGTTATTTTTGTTTATTGTGAGGTGATATGTTTTGCACATTTAATGTGGGCAGCTTTATGTATGACGCATTTGATGACAATTGTGCTATTGTGTTCCTATTACTGAGGTAATAGTGGCATTTCTTTTTATTACGTTTGCTCCTTTCGGGTTCTTTTTACCACTTTCATGACATAACTTTCAGCAGTGCCATTCGAGTTCAATATCTTTTGATGTCAATTCCTGCAATGCCACCTACTCAGCAAGTTATTACTCACGCCGGAGAATTTGTGAACTTTGAGAGCTCAGACCTACACCTTCATCATCGTCGTTGCTTCACATACCTAAGGTTACCTCATCTTGGGTTAGGTGTGAGTGGCTAGTTACATCTGGACTTGTCCCCATCAGTTCTGGCTGTGCTAGCTCCACACTTCGCAGTGCAATGGACAACTAGAGGTAACTCAGCAGAGAATAAAATAAGGCTGCAGATTTCTGCGTCGCAGGTTTCTTTTGTAACTAGTCTTGGAAAAAGTGTCACTCAAAGCGTCACACAAGCGCACGCGCACTGCAAGCACAGTAATGTTGCACTGATAGATTGCGACACTTGGTGGTTTTAAACTTTGCGGCTTTCTGAGGTACTCACTGGATCAAACATCTCCAAATGTATTTCTGCTTGCAGGCTAAAAAGGACAATAGGCGATGTTCGTTTCCGAACGCTTTGATCTCCGGCTCCCATAACACAATAAAACAACCAGACACATGCGTTTGATATGGAGCAATGAGAGGGTTTGGGGCGACAAAGAGGAAACCACAGGGCTGCTCTTGCAATGACGTGGATATACAATCATTGCCAAGTGAATATTTTTTTATTTGCATGTGCACTCAAATTGCGATTTAATTTCCGTTTAAAGGGCAGAAGAGCATCATTAATGTAATGGTCCTGCCCAGCTGCCAGTTCAGAGATATCATAGTGAAGCTCTCAGCCATTTCTGGCTTTTAGCAAACAGCATTGTTCATATGGAGAGTTCTGGGCCCACGCTTGCCGTACCGACAGTAAACTAAAACAACACACCACATTACAAGCCACTGAATACAATGTGCTGTTGGCTAAACGATCACCACTGACTAAAGTGTCATGCATGATTTGGGGCCATCTTATATTGTATGTGTTTGTAGAACGGTACCTGGTTGACATGGAGGATATGGGCAAATGAAGCAGGGTCTCTGCTTTTGGGTATAAGCCTTTCGCAGATCAAACTCCACCCTGGCGTGCAAAGGAGGATGCATGACTTATAGCATAATTAATAACTACACTGCCACTCTTCACCTGATTGTACCAATATATTGAACCTGGCATTATGGTGATAATTGTGCAAATAATGTTGCTAACTCCTGTCTTAATGTGAGCATCCTTGGCATGATGCAGCCCAACAACTGCACAGTGCTAGCCCTAGCATAATGGTGATAATTACTGTCAAAATGTGAACACTCTTGGGGTACATTCACAAGGAACTATCGCCAAGTTAACGGCACTTTATCGCAGCCAAAGTTGCGATAAATGTATCACCCCATTCACAAGCTGGTGTTAACAGCCCACAGCACAAGTTTACCCGCGATAGCAGCCGCAAAAAACATCGCCACGGATGACCCCCGCAACTATCGCTAATGAGATGCAGAGTAGGCGTTCCCGTGCCAAAAGCCACGACAACACCACTCAACAACATTCACAACGACCAGACAGAACTGCGATAAAAACACGAAACCGGCGATAAGGCACGTTAGCAGCAGGAAAATAACACCTGCTCTGACCTGGTGCTAAGTCGGACCACAGCGTGCACCACAAAAGGGAGCACAGCCCACAGCCACATCGGAAGGGCAACAGATGCTATGGAGCCACTGGTTCTGCGGCCCGGACACCCAAGAGGGCCACAACACCCACCGCTAGCACCCCAGGACCCCAAACCCCACCCGGACCACCACAGAGGCAGCGCAGACAAAGACAGCGGACCCCCAAGAAATACACCAGCCTCACAGACCCAACACCTGACAATGTCATTGCCCACTACAGGCTCAAAAGGGCAACCATCCTACGCATCCTGACCACCAACGCCCAAGAGGCTGATGGCACAAACACCGCAGACAACCAACATCCCACCCCACACAAAGCTGCTGGCTGTGCTGCACCTGTTGGCCCCTGGTACCCCCAAAGAACACCCGCCACAGTCGGAGGAGTCACACAGCCAGCCACATCCAAGTCCCTCACACCTGACCTGGACAACACCATCAGCCTGTCACCCCAATCCCTATACGTCCAACACAATGTGCAGGATCCGCTGGACACCAAGCAAGGACCCTACGCCATAGCTGGATGCACGCACGTGTCGGGGCAATCCACAGCACACATGTCATACCTGTTCCCCCTGCCGACACAGCACACAATCACCGCAACAGAAAGCACACGTCTCACAGCAATGTGCAGACAACAACCGAACACCATGCAACCTCCACCAATCTCGTCTCCAAATACCCAGCCACTGTGCCTGATTCCTCTAACCTCCGACAGTCCATCAGCAACCAGCGTCCCCAGGATGGCACCAAGGGAAATGCATAGGCCCCTGGCAAGTTCAAAATGAACACCCCACTCACCTCAACTCCACAACCATGCAACTCACAACTCTGGCAATGCACACATCACAAAATCTAAACTAACATGCAAAACAACATGCCGACCCACCAGACACGACAGAACAACTCACAATGGTAACCTTGGCAAGCCCTGCACATGAGCCATCAACGGCATGGCACCTCAGCCACACACTAGCTGAATGTGGGGAGAGGTTGCAACCAGGCATGTGTGTAGGAGGCAGGAGAACCATGACTACCAAAAGCACACAATGCCAAGAGTGGCGAAGATTTGCTGGACAGACCACAGTATGCAGAACACACCCATATCCATGGCAACACACACCACTGGTGTATGGAGTGTGGTGGACAGTGGACGCAACCATGTCCCTCCACCAGTGGGGGATTTCACGCAAATGTTGCCTGTTATGTCCCCCCATAAGCATGAGCTGAGTGGAATTGCCCGGAGTACACCAGGCTAAAGTAGGGTTGTGAATAAAAAGCAAGTAGCCCTGGGCGTGGTCCACTTCCGGAAAGCCAAAGGTCTCTGCCAGGGCAGCGCCACTCACCACGACAAGAGGCTGACACCATCCTCGTGAGCGGAGTTGCCTGCGATCCTGTGTGCCTGCCGTACCCCAGCCCGCTGGACCCCGAAACTGCCAGTCCCGCCCAATGCACAGCCAGGCCACACTGATCACCTGCCGACACCGGCGTGTGTCAAGGAGGGTCCACCATGTCCCGGTGCAAGCTCCAAGCACCAGTTCGCAACTTCTGCAGCCTCCGCAGACCATCGCTGGCCCCCCGACGCTGGCCCACATTACTCCTTCCACAATCACATACTACACCAGCGTCCACTTCGGCCCAGTAGGTCCCATATGTGAAACTGTGTCCTGAGTCCTGAATGGCAGTGACCCCAAAGCCTGGGCAGTGGACACAGCACCAGACCCCCCCGATCAGTGAGGCAAAGTTCCATATGGGCATCTTGCAACACGTGGTGCCACTAACCTTTTTCAACGCCAGCCGGCCACACGTGGTGCCACTAACCCTGTTCAACGCCAGCCAGCCACATGTGGTGCCACTAACCCTGTTCAACGCCAGCCAGCCACATGTGGTGCCACAACCCTATTCAACGCCAGCCGGCCACATGTGGTGCTATCAACCATGTTGATCGCAAGTCCGCGTCACGTAGTGCCAGTGAACCTGAACTACTCAGGCCGGTGGGGCCATCCAACCTATGCCGGGGACACTCGGTGAATGGCCTGTACCGAGCGCTACCTCACGCCTACAATGTGGTCCATTAGGTCACACATGTGGAACTGTGTTTTGGGTAAGATGTGGAGGAATCCACACCATTGGACATGCCTCATCACAGGCGGCATCCCCTAACTGCACTGGTGCCACAAACTCTGTGCGCAATGAGTCATGGGCACCATCTGTTTGGACCCTGGTGGTGGCGTCAGAGCCCATGGCCTGGTGGCTTTCTGCATCTTCTTCTGGCTGGACCGGACTTGATGTCCGACATGTGTCTGTTCCATTCATCTCGACAATAGTGACTGTATCAGCGTGGGCCTGCCCTCTGCATCCTGCCTTGGGGGTACACCTTCCACTGTCCCTAGAGACACTCCACGACAAGACCCCTTGTCATCCCGTGGACCTGCTCTGCACCCGTGACCCTGCCCCAGTGAACCGCAAGTCAGCGGCCCATGGCGACAGGCCCGTGCAGGACATTGTGCATACGGGCCACTAACTCTGTGCAGCACAAATCATGGGGCCTTTATGGTTGTATGGTTGTGTCCTTTACGATGTACACTGTTGTCGATTTCTGACTGCACCGGGCAGCCCTTGCTGGCTGGTGTGCACACACCCCACACAGATCCAACACAGGTGTCACTGCGCACATGCCCGTAGCCATTCACACCATCTGAGCAAGTGTGTACGTGTGTTCATTGTGCAGCTTGATGTGCACAGGCCCTGTAACATCACAGTGTGCTGTCTTCTGCAGACCATGCCATGTCACCTCAGCGTTGGCAGTGACCCTGGACATGTAGCGCCGTACCTGCCCTCCGGCATGCACAGGTTGCATGTGCTGGTTCGGCAGAGGGGGCAGGGCGTGGTCCGGATGTGGCCCGGTGCAGGAAGTGCGGTAAGTGTGTCTCTGTATTGGGGTGTTGTCGCCACCACGGACACAGTACACGATGTTGCAATGTGGTATGTACCAGGAGGGCGGGCCCGCAGGTACGGGGACATGTAGGAGCGCTAGGACGCTCGGGGTCTTGGCACATGTATGCTAGGTGTGATGTGTATCAGTCTTGCGGATGCATGAGTCTGTTGCCTGTCCTCATTCGCTGCACGGTCCCAGCCACCCATGGGCTGGACACCTGTGTCCGCCCTGTCCGGACCATTGGCCTATACCCAAGTAGGTGCACACCTTCGAAGGCCAGCGTCACGGTGTTGTTGGCATGGCGCTGGACATGCGCGGACAGGCATTAAAATGGTGTCCCGTAGGAGTGCACGTAATGCAACCATGCAGCGCACACAAGGGTTGGTGTCCGTGGCAGGGCGGAGCAGCTGAGTGGCAACGTGACACACAGTGAGTCTGCTCATGTGCATCGTGCTGGGCATATCATCCATGATTCCCAGGGTCGCAGACGTCCCACCACACCCACGACTGGCCTCTGTACGTCTCCTGTATGCATGCAGCTGGCGAAGTTAACGTAGGGATGAAAGGTCCTTTGTCTGTACTGCAGCTCCGAGCAGGAACTTGCATGTGTCCAACACCCCCTGACAAGTACGATGGCATTTGCTTGCAAATCCCACACTATGCACTGCCCGGTTTGAGACCAAGGTGTACACATCCCACACGCAGTGGTCCTTGGTCATAGTTGGCGTGCGTGATATGGCCATCGCAAGTACTCCTAACCCACCCAAGGTCTACACCCGTTGCACACAGACACTGCTCTTTGCACCGAGCAGTGCCATTTCATCCTCCGGACAGACTCCAGGCAAGCCAGTGCCGCTTCAAGCAGAGCCACTGACGCAATGGTAGATCATCCTGGACACATGGTCTACTCCAGTCACGTGGAGCTGTACTGTGCACATCTGCTGCATGTACTGGGGGCACTGCCGTTGGCAGTGCTGCGGATCAGTTACCGGGTGGGCTTCCGCCTTGCGCACGTCACCTGCATGCAACCTGTTTTGCATTGCCGCTCGTGCATATTCGAGTGGTCCATGGATGTCTGCCTCTCCAACGTAATGGTAGCTGACCTGGATTTCGACATGTGTGCGCGCCCGCTGTTGGACCACGACCAGGAGTGTCACCAGGATGACTGCTTATGGCATGCATGGATGTTCCGCATGCAGGCTGGAATCTGGACCTGGGAGATTGCATGAATCGTCGTGTGCAGTGAGCACATTGAGCCACTACCTGATTGGGCTTTGGTGCACATTGGGTTCACTGGTTGGAGTCAGCACATCTGTCCTGGTCAGCTGATGGATTACGTCGATGACATGTCAGATGTGGTGTCCGACGATCGCTCATTGGAGATGTTGACCTACGCAGCTGCATTCGTGTTCATGGACGAGTGACAAGGTACCTGCAGCCACAACTGGATGTGAGCCATTGCACTTGTCTCGACACATGGTTGCATGTTGTGGATATGGTCACAAGTCCAGAGACGACAATGGACATGGCCATATTGGCCAGGACTCATGTTCCAGGCGCGGACAACCAACGCGGGTTGACACTGACTTGTGTTGGTGAGGGACTCCCCCGAGATGGACATGGGCGCTTTCTTACGTTCCTCATATCGTGGCACTTATCTTGGCCGTACTGACTCGCACTTGTTGATAAAGGTTCTGCACTGTCACTTGACTCCAACTGTGTTGTGTCTTGATTTGTATGCCAATGTGTGTCACGGACTCTCTGGCTCCCTGACATCCATGCATTGGTACCCCATCTGGACTCTGTGTTTGTACATATGCATTATCATGTCCCTGTTTTGTGCTTTGCCAGATGTATGTGGCCGTTTACTGGCCACAGGCAGGTGCACTTGTGTCCTGTGTTTGGTTGTGCACAAGTTGGTGTTTTTACCACATTGTGTTGGATGTTGGGGTGCTCTGCTTCCTATGTGTGTGTGCTGCATTGTGTGTGAGATGTCCCTTCAGCTCTGATTTGGCTCACCCTTCTCCCTTTCAGGCGGTGTTGTGTTCACTTCTGTGCCTGTTCAGTGGTGTGACATTGCCGGGTTGTGTGACTTGTGCACCTGGTTGGTGTTGTTGCTCATGGGCATGGTTTGTCTGCTGTTGTGCTGTGCTTAGGTGTGCATGTGTGCCATTGTGCCCATCTCCCCCTGTCCCCCAGTCCCTGCTGGTTCCTCTCCCTGTTGCTGTTGTGTCTGTTGTTTGGTGCAGTTTGCGGTCCCCGAGTCCTGCCACCATCTCCAGACTGGTGTGGTGGACCCCATTTCCTCCATGTCATCCAGCTCCTGGTGTTGCGCTGGACTCCCACCTCCGGTGTGCATTGCTGCCTTCTTGTTGTTGGCGTGTTTCTGCTTGTTTGTGCCTTTCGCATCATTACTGGAGTTCTGGTTTTGTGCCATTGTCCTCCTACGCTCTCAGGCTGCATTCATCTTGTCCAAGTTGGCCTGCCATGTACAATGTTTTGTTGCCAATGAGTTTGGTGGGGTTGTTTGCTGGCTCGGGTTGCCTCCATTGTGGTTGGTTGTTGTTTTCTGTTTGGTCTGTTTTACTTTTTCAGGCTTTTGTAGTGCATATTCCCGCCTGCCGTGTGTTTTGCGGTCCTGGGGGTGCTTATCCCTGCTTTCCTCATCGCAGAGGGGCTCATCGCATGTTTTCTGGTTTGTGTTTTTATTTCCGTCGGGGTGGTTGTATCGTGGACATTGGCCGTGTTTTTGGAGGACTATTGCACGGTACCGCCTTGTTGTGAATTCCACGTTGACACAGTGTTATTTTCCCGCGATGGGCTGCGATGTTGAGAGATGCGTTAAGCTACTCTTGCGGTAGTTATCACACGTTCTTGTGAATAGGCCCCTTGGAGTGATAGCAGAGCTGTCTCACCTGTTTTTGATGATGTTCTTGAGCAACTTTGATGCTCTTTTTGGCTGCCCAATGGGCAGGTATTGGTGTCTGTGTCTTGGGGTCTGGTAGGTGGCTTGCTCAAACTACTATGCTCCAACTTCTTTGACAGGGATGCAAGTCTATTAGGTGACATTGGAGCTGCAAATCAGCATTGTTCCAGTGTGCTCATTCTGTCAGATGGTAAACTCCATGTAACCACACTGTGACATTTAAGCCGCTTAGGCTTCATTTCTGGTGGTTTAGTGCATAGGCTTGATGTTTTTTATATACTTATTTATTCCACATGTTTGCAGTACGGAGCTGATTCAGGGGATTAATGGCTGTTTATCTAATACCCTCTCTTTCAGAAATTGAGAGACATTGATGCCTATTGGTGCCTATTCTGTGCTATCCAGAAACTCGATATTGGACTTTGGCTACAGGGAGCGTCTTTATGGCAAATTGTCCCTTATTCCTTTTCATATGTAATACTGCACACTAATTCAGTTAGACCTGGCATCCTTGGCATGGTTTTCCCCTAAACTATGCCTTCAGACCTCCTGTTTTTGCTAACTTCGTTTTTGCTGGCCATAGGACTCTGCACAATTTACCACTGCTAACCAGTGCTACAGTGCTTGTGCCCTTTCCATAAAACATGGTAACATTGGCTTATTCCCAATTGGCATATTTAATTTACTTGCAAATCCCTTTTAAAGTGGCACTAAATGTGCCCATGGCCCATAAATTAAAAGCTACTAGTGGGCCTGGAGCACTGGTTGTGCCACCTACTTAAGTAGCACTTTAAACATGTCTCAGGCCGACCATTGCAGAGCATGTGTGTGCAATTTTAAACTACCTTTTCGACCTGGCAAAATAAACATGTTACCAGGCTCAATCCTTCCTTTTTAATACATATAAGCCACCCATTGGGTAGGCTCTGGACATCTCCAAGGGCGGCAGGGTGTAGTGTATGTAGTTGGACATTTACTCTTGAGTTCTACATGTCCTGGTAGTAAAAAACTCTTACATTTGTTTTTTACTACTGCAAGTCCTACCTCTCCTATAGGATAACATTGAAATTACCTTATTACCTTTTATACATGTAATTTTCAAATGGGAATAGGGAACCAAATCATGTTTGGTTTCTATGGGATCACAATTTCAAATCCTAACTTGTGGTGAAGTCGGATTTTAAATAGCAATTCTGAAAATGCCATTTTAGAAAGTTGGCATTTTCTTTCCTTAGCCGTTCAGTACCTACAGCCTTTCTCTGGGTCAAACAACTGGGTGAAGATGACACTTAGTCTTTGTGTATTCTGCCTAGACACCCACACACAATGGGGAGCTAAGGTGAGACTCGATGGGCCATCACTGGCAGGATGGGTGGGAGGAGCTAGGCCCAGTCCCACTTACACTTGAATAGACTGTGTCCTCTCTCCAAACAAAGGGCTGCATATCCTTGTCTGGAGCCTGGGCCAGGACAGCAGAGAGTCTGTGAACTTCAAAGGCATGTCTCTAGAAGTTTCTCCCCACTTCAAATGAACAACTGTATAGGAATACCGGGCGTCAGACACTAACTCTTCAGTTCACTTCTGGACTGCTGTGCTTCTACAAGGGCTGCCACTCTGCTTGACTGCTGCTCTATAGGAACTACTGCCCTACTGTGCTGACCTGCTGCTTGCTGCCCTCTTGCCTGCGCAAGGAGAACTGGACCAGCAGCTTCATCCTGAAACCAATTACCTCAGAGTGACTCCAAGGGCTAGTCTTCTGGCTTCCTGTGCTGAGCCTCAGTGACATAGAAGGTTCTCCAACAACCTGAACAAGCCCCTGGACCCAGCTGCAGTGAGTTCATGACCCCCAAGTGGTGCCTCTCAGGTCCTGGACCCTTGGTGTGGTTCACGTGTACTAATATCAAGCTATTGGGCTGTTTGCAACTGAGACCGGGCAACTCACACTGGAAATCAGTTAGACTAGCCACTCTTTGCAGTGCAGCATCGACTATTCATGGGGGACTGTGAAAGCTAAGCCCTAACCCGTCCATCCGCCAAGACCTCCCATCTCTTCTTATCACACCGACAGCCTCCTGTGACGCTCTCCTTGCTTCTCGCTGCCAACTCCAAAGCGAACGGGACTCTTGGCACCAAACTTGAAAAGGTAAACCTTCAGCGGGACTAACCTGGAACTATATCCAACCTCCGGCCCATTGCGGTTGGTCTGAACTTTTGGATTTGACTGGGTCCAGTGCGACCAGCTATCCATAGTTGGTGCTTTGTGCTTTTTGGCGCTATATTTACTTTATTCTTTTAAAAATTCATAGCTCCGATTCTACTGATTGCATTTTTGTCCTTTTGGTCTTGTTTTTTATCTTAAAATTTACTCTAGTTTTCTAACTTGGTTTTGTAGCTTTTTGTGTGGTGTTTTCACTATTTTACTGCTTAGAGTATTACACAAATACTTTACAAACTGACTCTAAGTTAAGCCTGACTGCTCTGTGCCAAGCTACCAGGGGGTTGAGCACAGGTTAATTTGGGGTTTGCTCATGCCTTACCCTGACAAGGATTGTGATGGCTGCTTGAACAGGACACTCACCCCAGTCAACCAGTAACTCAGTTTCATACATTCAGGTTGATGGATCAGAATCTGCCATATAAAGTGGCTGGCCTTCAGACGGTGTCTTCTGCTGCAAAGGAAGTTGTGCGTCGCATACGTTGATGCTTGATGGTGAGATGGTGAGACTGCCCATGATGTTGATGGATTGTTGCATTTGGGAGTCGTGTTTTCTGGGTTCCACGTGTGGTACCTGTTGCTTTACGGTGAATCTATTTTGGATGGGGTATTTTCTCATTACCTTTCCTCTGATATACAGCTTCCGGTGTATCTGATTCTTTGCTTCGTTTTCATAATAGTGATGATGTTTAGTTTTTTTCTGTGGCTTTATGTCTATGTAAGTGACTGGTGTCAATTTCACCAAGTTCGTTGCTGCATCTGGATGTGGGGCATGCAAGGCCTAATATGTCCACATTCATTAACTGTCTCGCCACGTGAGTGTGCTCTCTATTGCACTGTATAGATTTGCTCGTTCCCTGCAATTTAGGCGTGCCTGTTCTGTGTGGTTTCAAACCAATATGTCATTTTTGCAGTTTTAACATCTAACCCATGTGTCTTGTGTTCTCTCTGGATAAGACTTTGTGATTTTAGTGCTGTCACCGTGTCTTGTTCTCCAAGATATCCCGCTCTGCTGACACCGAAGCCTGCTTTGTTTTTCATGCAATTGCTCAGTATTGTTCTCTAGGACAGCACATTCTTTGACTTACGTGCCCAGTTTGAACCTGATATGCCTTTTGGTTCAGAGGTCTTCCTTGTCTCATCTCAGTCTTTTTATTTGGATTATTTTATTGGGTACCTCTCAGTCCTCTCTTTGTCTGGGTTGCCAGGGATCCAAAGGGCCCTCTCCCAGCTCCTTCTTGTTATTTTAATATTAGTTTTTTGGGGACCTCCTAACTAGCTGGTCTAAGATTCAGTGTATCAGACTTTGTATCCTGTGGGGCGACCCATGACCTATGTTTGTCCATTGCCTTCCTATGACCACAACTCTGCATTTGGAACTTTATTCATTTTTTGGGGGGGGGGGGGGGGGGGGGGCAAATTTATATTTAGCCTCATTATGTAAAGGACTGTGTATGTGTAAAGCGCACGTTCACCCCTAATGGGGTATCTTGGTGCTGAATAACAGATGTTTATTGTTACCCAACTCAATGGTACTCGTTTTATCGACCTCAGATGGCTGAAAGGCTGAGTGGACCTGCCAGGCTTTGAACCTATGACCATGAGGTTGAACACAGGCCCATGCAGTGGATGCATTAGTCCACTGAGCCACCAGACCCGGCTGTTGACAGATTGCGTCATTCCAAGTCTAAGACTTCTTTGTCACAGCCCTTGGGTGTGCCTCCCTCTAAAGATTAGCTACTGCTTGGTGGATAACAAGTTGTCTTGTGAGTCCTTGGGATTCTTATTGGAAGAGCCAAAAATGAAGAAAAAAAGATTTTGAAAAAGTTTTTTATTTTGCTTTTTCTAAGGGGGAAGTGGATTATATGTCTCCTGGTGATGACTCACTTCATTCTCACTATGAATAGAAGCAACATGGACCATTTGCTCTCTGAGGTATGAGATTACTGGGAAGCAATAACGACATTTACTTCTGTGTGCAGGATACATCTTCTGGTCTACATGCATGAATTTTGTTTGTGTATCGAGTCCGTTATTTTATTTCAGGATTAAGTCATATTTTCCAGGAAATAATTCCCTTGAATCACAGCCAAATTAGAGGTATGATTTTCAAGTGAACTTTCTGCGTGTAGCTTTCAATTTAAACCCAGTGTAGTGAACGCTTTTAAAATGTTAGTCGATTTAAAAAATGTAAACTCAAAGGTACATTTTTAAAATAGGTCAGTCAAAGCAATTCTCGTTGTTTTTCATATTTGGTTCGTGCTGGTTGAAGACTGTGCACACATATTGTGAGCTGTGGGTACTCTGGATAGGCGACTGTACACTGTATTCTGAAAGAACAAACATATTTCACTCACTATAAAAAAGTTAGCTTGCCCTAAATAACAATTATGCTTTTGAAAATTAACTTATTTTGTTAATCTTAATAAATGTGACTAGACTCACACGTGTTACTAGGGGACGTCACATGGGGCCGGGAGGCCTCTGCGGTGGGGGTGGGGTGTGTGTGTTGTGCAGGGGCCCTCGTTCGCCCTAAAACCCTATACATGTCTGTGAGAGGCAGGAGTCTCTGAGGCGTCTCACCACATTCTGCAGGAGGGGCCTCGTTATTTTGTGTTACGCCTCTGTTTTGACTTCTTGTCAGGAAACTGAACTCGGGGCTTCCAAACGGCGGCTAAAACAAAACATCAGAAGTTGCAGCAAACCACTTGCTTCCTTTGCTGTTCTGCAAAAAAATAGTTCTCGTTTAAGCTTCCTCAAGTCGCTGGTGAAAATGAGATGCATCGCTCTTACTGTGCTTTTCCTGGGCGTTTTTCTTATATTTGTATAGCTACAAGCAAGTGGCTCAGTTTGTATCAAAAATGTTCTCTAATAGAGTGTAAAGTTAAAAAATATTCTGGGCTCACCATAGTGAGTCTCCCTAGATGTAGAAAAGGCCTTTGACTCCGTTGATTGACAGTTCCAACTGGAGAAACTCAGCAAAAAAGGGCTTGGTCCCGATTTCTGTGACTGGGAATGGTTCTGCGTAAATCCCCATTGACATGGATTACGTTGAATGCACTGGCCTCTACTCTAGGCTATTCAGGCTGGGAAATGGTACTAGTCGGGGGTGCCACTGGCATGTTGTATACTGGGATATCCGACATTAGGAGGCCTTAGATTGCACAGGAATGCAAAGGATCATATCTCTTTAAGTTGTTGACTTGCTTTTGTATTGGTCAGATCTTGAAATCTCCCTAGGCAGGGTCCTGGATATTATTAGAGTCTTTGGGATTGCTCTGGGTTCAAGGTGAACTGTTCAAAGTCCATAATTTACTCACTTACTGATTGGTCACCTATGGGTGGATATCATGATAAATATTGTATACTGCCCCGGGGATTTAAATACTTTGTGATATATGCCCCTAGATATAAGGCTGTATTTATGACGAAGAACTTTACAGTTGCCCAATCGTAGGCAAGATGTGTTGAACCCGAAGAAGCTACCACTGTTGCTGCTAGGCCAAGCAGCACTATGTAAAATGGTTACAGTGCCTGCCCTCCAGTACCTACTACAGAACGTGTGTTGCTAGGTCCCTGATGATTTTTTTCAGAATGTTGGATATACAGCTTTGTGCCTTGCTGTGGGATGGGGATGCCTACAGAATATCTCTTGGAAAGTTATGCAAGGGGAGTATGTGATGGGGAATTGAACTACTAGACTTGAGGAGGCATTTCTGGGACCGCATAGATCATTATGGTAAATGAATGGGCTGTTGAGCTGAAGGAGGAACCACTGGTTCACACTGATAGATTATTATGGCTGTCAGGGGATTTTGATGCAAGCTCTATGGGAAAAAAGAAGATTGAGGATCTTCTGCATAGTACACAGGCAGTGCTGAAGACTGGGAAGGTGGCCTACAGTCAATTGGGTGGACAAAGGCAATAATGTATGAAGCTCCCCTGTGTAATTCTAAAGACGTGTTTGGATTGAGGGTTTCAGTAAATGGTAGAGATATTAAAATTGGGCAACCTCTGGGAGGGGAGTGGCATGAAAAAACTGATGCCCTTAAATATGAATATGAGCAGATGGATTTTCAAATGTTTAAGTATGCAGCTAAAATGTGACCTCTCTAACGATATTGAGGATCTACTGAGGTTTGGATAGCTCTCTCCTTGAATAGAGGTTACTTGCTTCTGAACTGGACAAGGCAATATCACAAATATATAGAACCCCAGCAAATAATGATTTGGATGATCAAGGAAAGCTAAATGACAAGGGGGAAGTGGATCTGGGACTGGTGGAAGATGTATACTTTGAAAAGGCATGCAAGTTTTCCTACTTGGTGATAATCTACTCTGGTTTTCAATTAGTCCATCTAAAGATACAGTATCATGTCCACTGCACAAGGACACAATTTAGTGTTAAGATTTGATGGGGAGAAGACACCCTATGTCTTTGGGGATGTGGACAGAAAGGTATGTTTCTTCATATATTGTACGACTGTCCCAGGATTAAGGACTTTAGAGAGAAGTGCTGGCGCAGTTAACTGTGGCAAAGGAAGTAGGCCCTAGGGTGGAGATGTTAGGCACAAGGGAAGATTCCATCTGCTTGAAATATGATAACTTTTTATATAATCTGGGTTCAGTGCCGGCTCTAGGGCGGTGTGATCGGTGCCACCGCACTGGAAGTTGACTTGGGGTGAGGGCGTCATTTTTGAAAATGTATATTTTCATTTTGGAAGCACCTGCTGCCGCGTTCCTGGCCTCTAGCAATTTTCAGACATCAATTAAAATGTCAAGCTAACTCTGGTGATTAATCATCTTTCTGGAAAGAGACCGGAGGTTTGTCTTGGGGAAGTCTGACTCACACTAAGGTAGTGCAGAAGGTTAAAATGCCTGCTGCTATGAACGTGTATTATGCAGATAACAAAGCACATATAATGTAAATAGGTCAGTGGGTTACTGCGTCTGTAAGAGAGCTCCTTTTGTAACTTGTCGTTTATAAGTCAAAATCCTAATATACAACATTGAGTTGCTGATTCACAGAACTAATCTGAGATAAAATCCTAAACTTACTACTTTTGGTATTTACAGAAGACATTTAGTAGTAGTAAAGTTAGGACTCCTAACTTTACTACTACTAAACTGAGATGAAATCCTAAACTTACTACTTTTGGTATTCACAGAAGGCATTTAGTAGAAGTAAAGTTAGGACTCCTAACTTTAAAGAGTGAACAGCCAGGTCAATAAGGCCTTGCGGAATGATATTGAAGGCTGGAAATTGAAGAGGGAAGCGAGTTCTAGAATTTGAACGCAGCCACTGAGAAAGCTCTGCCTTCTTATCTTGATTTCCTATAGCTAGGAATAGTTAAGAGATGTTTATCAGAGGATCACAACTGTCTAGAGGGAGTGTAACATTCGAAAAGATTCCTGAGTTGTTAAGGACCTCTGTTGTCAAGGGCATTATGAACCATGCAAAGAGCCTTAAAGGGGATTATTCGGTGATCGTTGGTTGGACTGAGTGGGCGTGGCAAGGATGGAGCGCGGAGCGCGAGGAGGAAGACACTCGAGCCCGCAGCCCGTATCTCCGTATTCACGTATCCACGCAGCTTGAGAATTGAAGTCGGAGCCGCGCACACCCTGCCCTGCCCTGCACTGCCGGTGCCACAGCCACTTTGCTCTGGCCAGCACCGACCTGCCGGAGGCGGGGGGCCGTAGAAAGAAAGTGGCAGCTGGCAACGCAGTAAATGCAGGGTAACTGCAAGGGCTTCTCGAGGCGACAAGGTGACAAGGAAATCCAAGAGGTAGAGGCGGGGTTTGCAGTGTGGAGCAGAAGTTACAGGTGAGCAGCGTGGGTGGGGTGAGGGAGCGTGGTCACCCTTAGTGGTGGCTGCTAAGTGAAGAGCCCAGGTAAGCTCGCAAAGTGACCAAACAAGGTTGGGTGCGGCTTGCGGCTTCCAGCGCACCCTGCTCTCCGCCCTACTCTCTGCCCACCTCTCTTTTTTGCTCCCACCATCTCCTCTCCTCTCCTCTTCTCGGCCTACTTGCCTGTCACTGGCTGCTACTGTGTTACTGCCCACTGCCCCACCGGCCCCAGGCTCCCTCCCACTGCCTTATTTTCCTTGGGAAAGGAAAAAGGCCTACTCGACTACTGTAAACCAGAAAACCAGTTAACAAGCCAGGGCTAGGGCTAGGGCTAGGGCGAAAGCCCGTGATCACCACTATACTGCTCCCATTTGTACCCATTTGCTGCCTTCAAATATCTCCACCAGCCACTAACCATCAACCACCAACCACCAACCATCAGCCACCAGCCACCAACCTCCCGCTTCCAGCTTGAATTAGCTCGTTATACCTTGATACAGTGTGTTACAGCGTCTGGTGCCCCCGCTGTTGCTCCCGCTATAGCGGCGCGGCACGGGTTTTTCTTCGCACTGCAACTGCATCAGCTAGAAGTAGCTCCCACTCAAACACCCTTGCACCTCTAAGCCTGGGAAAGATTCGTAATTGATGCCACGGAACAGACCGGAAAGAGGAGACAGGAGCAAAGGTGGAAAAGAGGAAAAGAGCAAAGGACGAGGACGAGCAAAGGTCAAAGGGAGAAAAGGAGAGAGAGAGAGTATTAAGAGGATCAAGAAGGCCAAGATAAAATAAGAAAAGAAGCAATGAGGTTGGGGAAGTCAAGAGACCAGCCGCCACTTGTTAATCCTATCAAAAGAACAAGGAGGACAAATAAGAAACTCAAAAAAGACCTTATAAAGGTCAGTGAGAATGACACGAGGAAGAAAGGGGAGGAGGAGAAGGAAGAAGCACTCTTGATCTCCTTGACCCCCCCAGCCCTCCTACTCACAAGTCCACAACCTTCTTTAAACAGCAAGCTGGGAGGAGCAGCAAGTGTACCTAACCTGTCCAAGCTTGGCTACCAACTGAAAACTTATACAAAGTTCTCATTTATTAAAGATGTTGGCTCAGTCATATGTCTGCATAGCTGCAACGCAAGCAGCCTGCTAACTCCGCTGGAACCCAGCAAGGTCCTTCCCCCGAAGCAACAAAGGCATCTGGTGATGGAGTTGGATTCTAAAAGAGAATCAGTTGAAGTTGGAGAAGAGGGAAACGATATGGAAGGGGCACACAAGCAAAGCAGAGCCTAATAGGGGGCCCGAAAATGCTGTTCCCTCGAGCCCAAAAATGCAGGACCAGGAGCAGGACCGGCAGGACGCTAGACTAATGCCAAAGACAAAGGTCATTGGGAGGGGAAGCAAAAATAAGTATGAAAGCGAGTGCCAAGGCCTCTCCACAAGCCCCGGTTCCGCAAGGAAAAAATACCAGAAGATTAGCCCTCCACGTCCAGCAAGTCTTGGTGCAGCTGAACCGCCAGACAACGGTGAAGGACCGCTGGGAAATACCGAAGGACAAGCTGATCCAGCGTCCAACGTGCCCAGGAACAAGGGTGACACAACAACCAGAGCATATGGTGATCCTATACCTCAAGTGGAGTTAGGGCATGACAAGCTCATATTCCCAACGCTTGACTGCATCACACGGCAAGAGAACACCAAGGGAAAGAGAGATCTCATCATATTGGCTGACACGAAAAAGGAAGGTCTCCACACACACCAATCTCACTGCAATCCACAGTGCAAGAACGGCACGTACCTCTTTTAACTGACCATCAATCCGACCAACTACTCGAGGTAACTCAAGACAAGCCACGCTCCCAGCCAAATTCTAATTCAAATTCCGGGCCCAGCCACTCCACCCACTATACCATCGCAGACCACGGACTCTGAATCCTTATATCTCACTCAAGAAGAGTGGGAAGAACTGGTAGCCTCATACTCCGTGGCCCCCATGATGAACCCCCAGGCTTGAACAATAGTGCTCCAAACTTCAAACCCGGCAAGGAAACTTCACAAGCAAAAGAAGACATCTGGGCATCTCTTTTGCATATAATGCAAATGTCCGTAAACGCCATCCAATATCAATCGGACAAAATGGATCTCCAATTGTCTTTTCTCAACTCGCCTTCAATCTTCATTGCCAATATTGACGGCAAGTGAGCAGAGTTCAATAATCTGGTCAGAAGGGCGCAAGCAGAGACACAACTCATACAAACCAACTGCTCATGCATAACAATCGTAGACAAGCTGGCCACTCTTCCAACGGCAATGGGCAATCCCCTCTCAGACATTAGGGAGGCTACAAAAAAGAATCCACCAGCGGGATCGGACCAGCTGAGAAACAAAGCATGGCCGCCACAGAGCGCAGGGTCCTGGGCATCAAGTCTGGCGACCCTAAAACCGACTCAAGAAGCACAGCAGGAGGGGGAAGCCACTGACTCAACAAAGCGAGGACCAAACAGGAGCTTAAGGAACGGAGGATTCCAAATGTCACCACCTATTAACACAACGTTACTGGGTGAAACTCCACAAAACAAAGAAACATCGGAACATCTCCGATCTATAAAACAGGGGAGAAAGCAGAGAAGGAAGGGCCGTAACCAAAAGAAAAAAATCTCTGCAATATTCAGGGGCAAGAACAACAGCAGGGGAATATGACATCGGAACCAACAAGAGATATGTCAGCCCAGAACTGCAATGAAACAGACACAGATCATGACCCAAGAGAAAACCCGAATCAAGAAGAGAGACAAAAGATCAAAAATAATACCACTCGTAACAGAAAAACGGCCACTAGTGTCAGTCACAAGAATGAAGCAGGACACCTTCAGAGGAGCAATGAAATAGACATGGTCCATGACCCTAGAGAAAGTCCGAACCAGGAAGAAAGGCAAAAAGAAAAATATATCACTTGAAATAGTAAAATTGCCTCTAGCCCCACTCACAAAAATTAAACGGGTCATCCACAAGGGGCCACAATAACATCAGCAACTATCACCAGCCTAGAGTCAACACAGGCAAAGGAAAATAGCGCTCAGGGTCATGGAGCTCCAATCGAGGAAAACCATGGCTCAGGGGACGTTCCCACCATCTCTCAGGACAGTCCAAAACTCGAGACGGGGCAGGCCCCACAATCGTGTTTTTCCCGGAGCATAAATCAAATGGTCCGATTGACATTTTAAACAGGGGTAATATACTGCGCTTACTGAATTCCATAATCAGCCTAAAAAATATATCCACCAGCGACTTGGAGTCAGTCGAGTTCATAGAACTATTGGATCGCTCAGGGGTTGAAGCAACAAAAACAGTTTGGTCAACAGCAGAAGGGGCTCAGAGAGTACTAAAAGAACAAGCCAAGTTTTACACCTGGGGTATAAAGCTCCAACCATTCTCAAAACCAAGATACCCCGACTCCCTGGCACCTGACAGTCAACAACGGAAAGAGACTGGTCAGGCCAAATGTCAAAACAGAAAACCAATGACAAAATAAGTCCAATGACGAGTACTCTTGCAACACTCTTAACCTGTGCTCTTGGAACATCAATGGCCTAGGTGATAAGTTTACCAACACAGAACTCTACACCTATCTGCAAAGTTTCGATATCATTGCACTGCAAGAAACATGGTCCGACTATCCGCTAGCACTTCCTGGCTATAACCTGAACTTCATTCCTCCCACGCAAAACGCACTGCTTGGTGATAAATTTATGCAGTAGTGCCACTTGCACATAAGCTAACCCTGCCAAATGCAATGCAAGCACTACGAATTTCTATTCGGGGGAGGGCCAAAAAGGAGGACATCATTTTGATAAACCTCTACTCACATCCCTGAGAAAAAACCAGTGGAGCGCAGCAGCTGAAGGAAGAGCTCACAAAACTATTAAACGTCGAGAAAACAAACAGTTGAATTATCAGCGGGGATTTCAATCTAAATATGCTTAGCAACCCAACTATAGACACCATCTATAAGGAGGATCCATTTGCATGGGAGTCAAACTCTCAAGATAACACCTCTGGAGGCAGAAGCTCGAAAACATCACAGAGACTTCTTTCAACACTAGATGAGTTGGGCTTCCGAGCACTCAATGGCAGACTCTCAGGGGACCACCCTCAAGCAGCAACCTTTCACAGTACAACGGCCAGCTCCACAATTGATTTCACATTCTTTTCGCGCAGTCTGTATCGAAGGGCAAGGGATTTCCACATTGGCTCACTAGATTGCAGTGACGATCTGCTCCAGGAAGTCACGATCGATGCCTTTTCAATACTAAGCACACCTACAGCTAACGCACACAGCTTAGAATATACTGCGAATGAGAGGCGGGTAAAATGCAGAACGGATGACCCACAAAGTCTCTTATTCCACACTAAGCAGGCATTAGGCAAAGTGCAAACAGCAACAACAGATCTAATTGAGAGCTGGGAGGAGTTTACAAAAACATTACGAAATAAAACCGGAACAAAAAAGGGCAGTGGCCGTGCTGAAGTTCAAAGTCATGAGGCATAAGAGCCATTTAAATTTCAGAAACAACACTCATCTAAAAAAGCTTAAGACCTTGATGAAGCAAACACTTTTAAGACTGAGGAGAGACCCTGCAGCTCAACAAGAGCTGAGACGACTAAAAGGCGACCGTAGGAGGTTGATTTGGTGACTTAAACAAGAAGCAGAAGAGACTGTGTGGGCCAAACTTTTACATGATATTAAATCCGGCAACACTGCACAGTTTTGGCAAAAGATCAATAATCTGACTAGCGAGCGGAGTCAGGGTATCGAATCCTTCGCCACAGAAGAAGCCTGGACAACTTTCCTTGGCTCACATTTTAATGAAACGCAAGAAACCAGGCAAGGGCCATACACAATCCCATACATGACTCCAAAGCCCACCTACTACAACTCAATGAAATCCAGGCTTCAGAACAAGAAACTTCAACTACGATTGTGCAGATCTGTAAAAGAATCTCAAAGGGAAAACAAGAGGGTGCGCCAGGGCCAAATGGGATCCCCCCCCCATTTTGTTCAAACAAGAGCCGGAATTCTGGGCCGCCGTACTCAAACCAATGTTTGGTAAAATCTTACAGACGTCAATAATCCCATCATCCTGGAGGGGGGCCATCATCTCCCCAATTTACAAAAAAGGAAACAGGAATGACCCGAAAAACTATCGGCTAGTATCTCTACTCGACAACGAGGCCTAATACTGTGCCGCCCTATTACTCCAGGAACTAACATCATGAGCAGTAGAAGTCACAGCAATCCCATACAATCAAACCGGCTTCTGTAAAAATATAGGGACGACCACCAATATACTAGCTCTATCCCTAATGATTGATGCCGCTCTCGCAGGAAAATAACCCCTATACCTGTGCTACGTCGATTACAGCTCCGCATTCGACCACGTTAACAGAAACCTCCAGTGGCAAAAACAAAAAAAGATGAACATCCCGCCACTGCTCTTACACCAATTAATCTTGCATAGCGACATGTGGGTGCAAATTAAACTAGGTAATGGAGAATATCTAATGAGGAAGATTCCAACAAGCACAGGGGTTAAACACGGCTGTGTGCTTGTGCCAACACTTTTTAATTTATTTATGGGAGAGCTATCAACCCTGCTGAACGAAAGCAACTCGCATGCACCCAAGTTATGGGGCATCCAGCTGTCCAACCTTTTCTACGCGGACGATTTGGTACTCATTAGCCGCACCACGGTAGGTTTACAACGGCTGTTGGACATTACGTCACGATATTCTGCAACAAATATGCTTAGCATCAACCAAGAGAAATCCAAAGTCATGTGCATTAACACCCATAAAAAGAGAATAACAAATAACTGGCTCTTGGCATCAGGGAAGCTGGACACCGTTTGTGAACACAGATACTTGGGGGTCATTATAGATGACAAGGGCAATTTCAAGCCACAATGCGAAGCTCTACAAAAGAGAGGTCTAATGACTGCGGTAGCTTTAAGAAACTTAAAAAACAAGATCTCTGGCCCAAGCCTCCTCCCTCTTATTAAGGTGATCCAAGCAAAACTAATTCTAGCCATTACTTAGTGCAGCAAGGCTATGAGATGGAGGGACGCTGCCACAGTTGACAGCACCGTAGCAAGAGCAATGCGCATGATCTTTGGCTTGCCAAGGTACACATCTCCTGCACAGATGAGGCTTGAATTCGGGCTCCCAAGAGAAGAGTTGGCACGCAAAGGTTCATACATAAAAAGCTGGCACAAAATAAGCAGGGGAGAACTGAAAACGCTAAATGCTCTCCTGTGGAAGGAGCTACAAACCAAAGAAACTTGCCCTGCAAGGCTTTATCAGGAGGCTGCCATCAACCAGCTGGGGCTACGACAGCTTTGGGAACTCCCAGTGGCCCCAGCAGGCTTAAAAAAAGTAGTTAACTAGACTGTCAGGAAAGAATCACTCTGGCAGGATAAAGCCTCCCTGGTAGAGCGTGCATGTGGCTGGCTCACTGTACAATCCTATATTAAACTCTTGCCCCAAGGATACCTCCTCCAGACTGGCTTCTCAAAAAAATAAAGAGAAGTTTTTGAAACTGCGCCTAGGGCTGCTGCCCTTGGCAAATCATCTACCCCCATGGCTACGCGCTCAGACACCAGCAAAGTGTCGTCTTTGTGAGGAAGGTGAAGAAAACATAGTGCATCTGATAACTATTTGTAGGGAACTCCTACAAGAATGACGGGACCTCCTGATACAGTTTTTCAACAGAAAACTAATACGGTCTTGCAGGCAAGCGGTGCTGGCATGCTTTTGCGGCGACGACATCCAACTGAGCTGCCGGATGGTAAAATTCCTAGCTGCCGCTGAAGCTCACCTCAAAATATAAAAAGAATTTCAAGGAGATAGGAGTATGGATGCAGAGGAGAACATACCTTCATGACCCACACGGAGAAAAGTTCCTGAACGCCTCAGCCAAGAAATAGGAAGTACAGCGTTGGTACTCTGAGCATTTTTCTTATACTCTAGGAGGTCAAAGCAATCCGGAGGGAAAAGGGTCAAGATGTAAAATTGGCCCTTGCCAAACAGCATTGCTCCAAGTTACTACATCTGAAGAGACAATGGTAGTGACCTTAAAATTACTCTGTTTTAATGAGTGTTTTTCAGAATTACACGTTTTAAACATTTGATGGACCGAAACAAGGATAGCTTAAGAGCATGCAGTGGGTTATCTCATGCCGCCTCCTTGTACCATAGGTGTAATAACTAGCCGGTCTGAAATAGACCCAGCAAGCTCAAATCACTCTGGGGGGCTAACCCCCGTTGCTCCGCAACAACTGCTAATGCCGTCTCTCGTACTAAGTACTCTTTATTTTTTAGTCCTTGCCAGGCCTATTCTGGCAAGAAGCTCTGTGTCTAGAAATATCTGTAATCTAAGCACACTTTGCATTTTGCGCTAAGTCCCAAGTACCAACCTTTGATGCACCGCACCCTCCCTCAATGATGATTTTGGAATTAAGTACTTTCTACTTCTTAGCCCATGCCAGACCGAGTGTGCCAAGATGACTAACCCTAGAAATATATGTAAATCAAGCATCTAATTCTGAACTTTAAATAAGCCCTGACTCTCTCATCTACACATCTGCAAGGCAATTTTGCGTATATAGATCTAGTTAACTGCTCTTAAGACCAGTATAACCCCACATGGGCATTGAGTAATGAAATCGTTGCCACTGCCCCCAGGTCGCCTTGCTAAGGTTCTTAGCAATTAGCACGCATGGAACTTTTTTCCCCACCCAACATCCTCTGCGGTATAAGAAGCTCCGATAGAGGAGGTTTGGGCTAGCCTTCAGGCATATTTGGGGCTTATAAACTACTAACCACATGTTTTAATAGTTTTTACTTTGTACTCTGAACAAGTAGTCTTTTAGTGATGAGCTACTATAACACTATTTTAATTTGTTGTCTCCTCTTTTTTTATCGTGAAATTGTGTACATTGGAGATTGTTTGTAATGGTTTTAATTAACTGCACAATACATTTTACCTTACCTTCCCTTACCTTACCTTAAAGGTGATTTGCTTGTTCACAGGCAGCCAGTGAAGTTTCCAAATGCCCTCAGAAAACAACTGAAATTTTGGGATGTCAAGAATCAGTCTTACTGCAGCATTCTAAACAAGCTGCAGTTTGGCAAGGACAGTCTTTTTAATGTCCAGATAAAGGGCATTACAATAATCTAACCTGGATATGATGAGTGCTAGAGCCACTTGTTTAAGTGCCTGAAGAGGGAAGAAGGGAAATACTTTCTCCAGGGATTTAATTATCCAAAAACAGGTAGAGACTATCCTGTTAACCTGCAAGTCAAACACTTGATTGTATAGACCAGTACGCCAAGATTATTTGCAGAATCTGTTAGAGTGGCTAAGGCACACAACCTATCCGGCCACCACAGATTGGACCACACGAAAGGTTGTCTGCCAAAGATCAGGACCTCCGTCTTGTCCCCATTCAGTTGTAGGTAGTTTCTCTCCCTCCATATGGCCACTGCCTGCATACAGTTTTTAAAGATGGAGGCAGTTGCTTCGATGTCCCTCGCGATAGACACAATGATTTGGGTGTCATCAGCACAGGAGAGAGCATGAGTGTGCGTGTGACCTCATTATGTAGCTGCTGATGTGATTGATAGTAGCCTGCGTTTTTTTGGTAGGCTGTGATGCTGTTGATACTGGCTGCAAATATGCTTACAATGATTCTTTATTGTGATATGATGGTAGCTTAAGAATAACAACTGTTTAAAAATAGCTTGGACAACACATTTTTTTATTATCCTTTTTTGTTCTTGATTTTTAGGTCTTGCCTACGCAGCGCGCATGTGCTGCATAGGAGAGACCTTTAGACATCGGCACAGCTTTGTGCACACGTTGCATTGCTTCCAATGGCAACGCGTGCACGTCTGGCGATTCCCTTGCGGGAGCCAGCGGCGCCATATAGTAGCAATTATTGCTCTCACTTCCGCAAGGGAAACGCTGCCTGCTCTTGGCCGCACTCCCCCTCACCCCTACTTGCGCGAGGCGTGCGCGCTTGTTTCCCTTGGCATTATTTTCCTTCTCCTCCTTTCGTTCTCTCCCGACCCCGTTTATTTTATTATCTGATTCCAGTCTTTTCCACAAAGTATTTTCCTTCCTTTCACTCTTACTCTCGAGGCCTTTATTTACTTCTCCTTTCTTTAACATTTCATTATCTGTATATATCTCGCTTTTCTGTCTCTTCTTGTGCAGCAGGGCCCCCCTTCAGCATAGACGAGTAATATTTGGTCATTAGGGCACGGGGGGGATTCACGAATCCGGCTCCATCCTGTCTCTTTTCTAGCTACTTCCCCAGACAGGGCTCGGGCAGCCAGGTGACTGACACTTAGGGCTCATCGCCCAGACACGCTGTGTGCTCCTAGGCAGCACTGGGAGCGGTTTACAGGCGGCAGTCATCCGTGGTGCCCTGAGGAGCGGAGGGATCGCTGGATACTCCGCATCTTGGGATCTGTCAGAGCTCATCCGCTAGTTCATTACAATGGGCGTGTGAGCGGGTCCCTCTCAGGCAGCGATGAGGGACAGTGCAAGGGGGCCAAGTTTGGACCCTCGCCGGCTTCCTTTGGTTCAGCGGATGAGATGTCAACTGGGTCCGCCTCGGTGGACAGAGAGGAGAGCTGCGGTGCCGAGGGGCACCGCATCTGAGGCTGGCACAGAGCAGCCTGCTGGTCGTCGCTGGGGTCTGCTCTCTCCACAGATGGCATAGGGAATGGCCCACCCAGAGGAAAGAAGAGGGCCACACGGCCCAAGCGGCTAGAGCTGCAGTCCCTCGCAGGAGGAGCCAGCGCTTGAATACACCACAGTATCTCTGGGAGTCGGTGCCGCTTGTCGGTACTCATGCGAGGAGGGGACAGGCATCCCATGACCTCGTCCTGCATCTGATAGTTCGGGGCATGCTCCGGGGCCTCTTGGCTCAACAGATGGGATAAATACCAGGCTGCTGGGAGAGGAAGGAGCCGCTCTGCTGGGATAGCACATCTGTGCAGCTTCAGTCCGCACGCTTCACTCCAGCGCATTTTCCCACCATGGATATTAACAAGTTGGTAAGGAGCTCGCAACTGTTCGCTCAACTTTGTGCATGCACCGGCCTGTGGGCGCTACTTGTGCATAGATGTGTGTCTGTCTTTTGACTTCCAGTGGGCATGTGGTGAGCGGGTCGAGCCAACAGTATGTCTTCCATCCAGTGTAAACTTACTCAGGGATGAGCCAGCTGTGAGTTAGGGTCTCAGCCTGAATAAAAACGTTTGTTTTCAACAGGTTTGTAACAGTAGAGAGGGGGGCACGGCCACCGTGTTTAGTGGTGGGGAGAGGGGCCCGTCCAGGAAGGGTGCTCCTGCTGTCTGTGATGGATGGTCAACCCTGAGGTCAGATAGCGCTGTCACTGCATTGTATGCATTGTACTTCATCAGGGAGGGCTGCAGTTGCGTGGGTCAGTGCTGAAGGCAGTGAATTGTGTCGGTTAAATTAAATTGGTAGGTAGCTGTGTCATTATTTGATGCTGAGTTCAGGTTCTATATGATTGCTGACTTGCTTCAGTTAGGGTGGGTTATGGATGGTAGTTTCATTCAGATGGGGGGCTGTGAATGGTGGACTGTGTCAGCTAGTGTGGGTTGTAAATGGTGGCTTGGGTCATCTAGGGTGGGTTGTGAATGGTGGAATCTGTCAGCTAGGGTTGGTTGTGAATGGTGGAGTGTGTCAGCTAGGATGGGTTGTGAAGGGTGGCTTGGGTCATCTAGGGTGGGTTGTGAATGGTGGCTTGTGCCAGCTAGGGTAGGTTGTGAATAGTGGAATCTGTCAGCTAGGGTGGGTTGTGAATGGTGGAGTGTGTCAGCTAGGGTGGTTTGTGCATGGTGGATTCTATCAGCTAGGGTGGGTTGTGACTGCTGGCTTCTATCAACTGGGTATATATGTGACTGCTGGGTTCTCTACATTAGGGTGGGTACGACTGCTTGCCCCTCTAGTAAGCACTTAATTTGTTGAAAATGGGGGTAGAGACCCAGACATTTTCTTAGGATGCATTGTGCTAGGGTTGCTGATTACCAAGGGTTCCACAGGCCAAAGGCTCTTTGCTGCTGCCAGGGGTAAGAGCTGTAGTCTGCAACCTCTATCATGAATCAGTGCTGTGAGAAAGAGCTGTGCCCTGGGTCAGTGCAGTGCTGTTGGCAGTGAACCCCGTGATGAGCCAGGGTAGTGGTCATGGAGGTCTGGCAGGAGTGAATGCAGCTGTCTGGAGACTCCTCCTTGTGTCAGTATTTTGGTCGAGGGGCTCTACCATGGGGCATGCCAGTGCCACTGGAGCTGTCCTACTAGTCTGGTCAGTGCTGTGGTAAGGGAGCTCTGCCACTGTTCCAAGTCAGCGACATGCACATGGTGCCCAGCAGCGCTTGTCATTGGTGTTCAAGGAGCTATATCAGTGTTCCAGTCAGTGCTTTGGTAAGGGAGCTCTGCCAGTGACTGTGCCAGCTTAATGCTGTGGTCATGGAGCTCTGCCAGCGACCGTGCCAGCATAGTGCTGTTGTCATGGAGCTTTGCCAGAGATGGTGCCAGCTCAATGCTGTGGTAAGGGAGCTCTGCCAGAGATGGTGCCAGCTCAATGCTGTGGTAAGGGAGCTCTGCCAGAGATGGTGCCAGCTCAATGCTGTGGTAAGGGAGCTCTGCCAGTGACTGTGTCAGCTCAGTGCTGTGGTAAGGGAGCTCCGCCAGTGACTGTGCCAGCTCAATGCTGTGGTCATGGTTCTATGCCAGTGACCGTGCCAGCTCAATGCTGTGGTCATGGAGCTTTGCCAGTGACCATGGCAGCTCTATGCTGTGGTCATGGAGCTCTTCCAGTGACTGTGCCTGCTCAGTGCTGTGGTCATGGAGCTCTGCCAGTGACTGTGCCAGCTAATGATCATTTTGTTTATTAATCCAGTTGCCTGAGCTTTAACTTTCAGGGCCACACACATGACATTGTAATGCTATTAAAGTGTCTTAGATAACTAGATAATGTATGGTGTTTTCTCTGGCATAATTACAAACGGGAGGTGGGCATCATTAAATTACTTGGACTTTTAGGTCTGGCTTGACAGGGCAACTGTCACCTGACCTTTTAACCTACACCAATACTATTCTACAGTTCTTTGCTTCCACACATATTTATCCATTCCCATGCGGTCTACTTGTAATGGTTCACATTTCCACACAACATTCTTTTAAAGCCAGACCAGTTGGCATTGGCAATGCTTGTTAGGTATGGGTTTTGACACTGTAGCTGTCAAGTCGACCTGTTGATAACAATGTGCATAGAAGAGGTTTTGGGTCTGCCCATTTCAACCACTGGCTTTCTTTGACCATCCTCTTTCAGCCTTTGGCTCGAAAAGTTGTCATTCGCATCTTGGCTAAGCCCAGTGGAGTATTCATCTCTCATCTACTGCTATTGGCCGCTTGAGTGTGTCCTTCTGCCTTCATTCCATTACATGCATTGAACAGCAAAAGAGATTACTTTACAGATACAGCTCTATCTGTCCACTCCTGATGTCTACCTCTTCTGTGACTCGCTCTAATGTGCTATTGCTTCATGCGTTAGCATATTAAACCCAGATTTGTCAGCCTAGTCAATGCTTGTTTGCTTTACTCCCCATCCTCCGCTGCCTTTTGGTTAGGTTTGTGCATTTAAAATACCACATATATTTACATACATAGATACATACACATATACTTACTTAAATAATGATTTTTTTTGATCGCTTTGCTATTGACCTTGGTTGTTTTGAGTTATGTTTGGTCGATGCTAGACCCTCAGGTACAAGACTAGAAGGGTTATTTTCCCCCCCTGTACTCAGGAGGTCATTTACTGCCATATATATGGAGGTTATTGCCCGGTCAGTGGTGTACATATTGATTAATACCATTGTCGATTGGCATACTTGCATCTTCCCTCTTAGTTTAGTGTGGTGAGGCGAGATGGAGTTCACTATGTGGAGGCAGGGTAACGAGGGTGGGGGGAGTTGTGCTGCAAGACTCTCCCTGCATCACAATGGAGTTGGTCCAGGAGCGCTTGAGGTTTGATGAATTGCCTATTTCCAGGATGCTAATTGTGGATTGTATTCTGACATGCTTTGGAGAGACTTAGAAGAAGCAATTATATCAACAGCCTTATTTCGTCTATGAACAAATTAAGAACAACCTGTTACTCAGGTAGCCGCAGTCATACTGGCGCCTGCTGGTTTGCATTTAGTGGTTAAAGTCACATTTGTGTGGACTCGTCACCTCTCCGCCGAGTTATGCAACAAGTCTCGCTCTTCCAGCAGTTGAGCACCTGGACGATGAGAGGGTCTTCGCTTACTGGAGCTCAGGGTTGACCGCTCCAGCAGCTCATCTTTCTGATAACCAAGGTTCCAAAATGAGTGAGGTAGGGCTGTGGGACATGGACTAAGAAGCAGACAGCCAGCATTCTCACTCCAAGACTCTAAACCAGTCCTGTTCTCAGAGGCCCACACTGCCTTGATATATCAGTTTGCCACAGCTTGGAATTGCAAGGGAACATGGAGGCATAGTTTGCTATCTCGTTAAAAATGTTTCCTCCTTCCAAATATGTTCTTCACTGTTAGGGGTGGTGAGTCTTTAACTAGACCACTCGAAAGTGAAATCCCATAATATGCTGTAACATCTGTGGGCAAATGACTCGCCAACATGGAAGGATTCCATGCACATGAAATTCGGCATTCCTATACATGTGCAGGCAATGCATCTTTGCAGTATTACATCTGCTCGCACAGCCAATAATTAAGTGGCCTTTAGAGAAACTTTTCATTTCTTGTTCAATGACTTTACCACTATGTTGTGCAAGTAAATTCTGATAACCAGCAGTTGCAGTGCCTCACTAGGCCAGTTGTTTTAATGTAAAACAGATCCATACTTGTATAAATGTATTTTTGCATCATTTTGTTCTCAATACAGAATATTACAGGCGGTCAAAACCAGGATTAATGCCTCCTGTTTTTTGTGCTTTGTGAAAGGTAGAATATGGCTATAGAATATTGAAGTCAATATTTTATTTGTAAAGTGCTACAACTCTTCCCTAAATCAGTTTACAAGTTAAAAGCCACAAAAGGATATGGTGCGTTAAGAGAAATGTATAATAATTGCATTTTAGACCGAGGGAGGAGATGAGGCCCAGTCTTTTATTAAATAATCTTTATTGGTTTTTAAAGATGTGGCTCAGGCACTAGAGCTCCCTCTCTTGTAACTTGGGGAACCATGGTCGAAACCTGTCTGGCCCCGACTGTGATACTGGGCAAATCTCTTAATTTTCCTGTGCCTAAAAGAGAAAAGCAAATTGTATAACGTAGTCTGATTCTGTGTTAACATTTTCTAATGCTCTTGGGCCAAGTTTGCACTATAATAAAAACTGGAGAAACAAAAAGTCTGACAATCTGCAGAAGAGCTCCACAATTTCGGAGCCAGTGATGTGTCTGTTTCTTTTGTAATTGAAGAAAGTGCTGTCGTCATAGGTAGACCAGGAGTCAAGGATGTAGTTAAGTAGATTTATTGTTCTAGTAAGATGGTACAGGGTGCCCCACCGGGAGCAGCATCCTGCTGCTCAGCCCCACTCAGTCCAACTCTCACTCCTTCAAAGCATGCACACACACCCAACATTCCATGACATCACACTCATCCAGGCTGAGCAGCCAGGACTAGGAAGTATAGGATATAACATATCTCCATCCTCGTCGCCATTTTTGTAATTGAAGAAAGTGCTGTCGTCATAGGTAGACCAGGAGTCAAGGATGTAGTTAAGTAGATTTATTGTTCTAGTAAGATGGTACAGGGTGCCCCACCGGGAGCAGCATCCTGCTGCTCAGCCCCACTCAGTCCAACTCTCACTCCTTCAAAGCATGCACACACACCCAACATTCCATGACATCACACTCATCCAGGCTGAGCAGCCAGGACTAGGAAGTATAGGATATAACAGTTTCAGAGCTGGTGTAGATTCACCACGTAGCTTTACTCCCAGCTCTACAAGTCGGACTGGTTTATTCATAGATGTACAGCATTGGCAATATTCGGGCTCGAGTCATGATTTTGCCTTCTAATGCCGTGAGTTTCAAGTTTATTGTGAGTCTTTTTCTGTCAGATTGTTTCACTCTCACACTGCCTCTTCTCTATATGCAGTATCAATATAAATACTGAAATAAATCTCAGACTTATTTAGAAAAAAAATGGAATTTCAAAAACTCTGGAGTATCAAACTTTGGAGGAGCGTTCTGATAAGTGTTAGTGTTCGGTTCAGATGTAGTTAAAAGTGAAAGGGTAGATTTAGGGAGAATGTTTTAGGATTAAATATGTGGTTAAAGTTTAGTTATGGGGAGGTTTAGCGTTAGTCTAAAGAAGAGTGTTTTATGGGTTTGGGGGTGCACTAAAGTCTCTCAGGGACCGAGTCACAGAACTAACTTAAGACAAAATCCTAAACTTACTACCATATTGGTATTCACAGAAGGCACTTACTCATTTTGGTATTCACAGAAGGCACTTACTCCTTTCGGTATTCACAGAAGTTAGGAGTCCTAACTTTAGGACTCCTAAATGCCTTCTGTGAATACCGAAAGTCTTAAAATTTGGATTTTTCTCAGTTTAGTAGTAGTATAGTTAGGACTCCTAACTTTAGGACTCCTAAATGCCTTATTTGAATACCGAAAGTCTTAAAATTAGGATTTTTCTCAATTTAGTAGTAGTAAAGTTAGGACTCCTAACTTTAGAACTCCTAAATGCCTTCTGTGAATACCGAAAGCCTTAAAATTAGGATTTTTCTCAGTTTAGTAGTAGTAAAGTTAGGAGTCCTAACTTTAGGACTCCTAAACTGAGAAAAATCCTAATTTTAAGAGTTTCGGTATTCACAGAAGGCATTTAGGAGTCCTAAAGTTAGGACTCCTAACTTCTGTGAATACTGAAGTGAGTAAGTGTCTTCTGTGAATACCAAAATGAGTAAGTGCCTTCTGTGAATACGAAAATGGTAGTAAGTTTAGGATTTTGTCTTAAGTTAGTTCTGTGAATCGAGCCCATACTGTTTCTGTGAAAGGGAGAAAAAAGGAAATCTGAAATTGGCGACTTCCGTTTTTTTGACACGAAAGGGAAGGAGCCTGCAATATTTAACAACAACAGTAGTTCACTGGCAGTTGTTAACATTTGTGTTCTATCCTGGAAAAAGTACATGAAACTGCATGAAGATTTCCTTTTTATGCCTGACTCGCTATCTCATACAGACCAGAAATAAAAGTTTGTGGATAGGTTACTAATTACTCTATGAACTGGAATCACTTAGTAATTTTTTTTTAATTGTGTGTGCAAATTAATAAAATTATATATTTTGAAGAAAAACAAATTTTGATATATAAACACAAGCATTGGCATTGCCAATGGGTCTCGCTTTTGGGACCTTATAAGTATTTAGTTATGCAGCACAATATCCTTGGTGCACCAACAATAACTGTTGCATGGTTAAACACTTATAAGGTCCCAACAAAGCGAGACCTATTGGCTATGCCAATGCTTGTTTTTACTGTTACACACATTCAACTATTTATTTTCGAAGTAGCTTTAGGAAATTGGGTTACTGGTTGGGGTTGGAGTTGAAACTCTTATGAAGCAACACTCACAATTCCTGTAAGGGGAAGTTCCAAGCAACCCCAAATGAACCTGTGCTCCACCCTCTAGCAGCTTGGCACAAACATAGTCAGGCTTAACTAAGAGGCAATGTGTACAGTATTTATGCGGCACTTCAAATAGTAATAAAGTGAAAACGCTGCACAAGAAAAATCCCACACCAATCAAGTTCAGGCTGACTGCAATGCAGGTTCAGAGGTGTACTGAAGAGTTGGGTCTGAGGGTCCAATATTTATACTTGGTACCAGCTTTGAAGCAGGAGAAGGTTCTGGAGGTTTCCACCCCCAGAGGTTACTGCCCTGATCTCGCCTATCTGGGGGCACAAAAAACTAGTGTGTAACCCGTTGTGAGGGTGCTGAGGCAGAGCCATTGTGATGTGTAAGTGCGATAGGTGACAGCTCCCCCACACCCACATCAAGTCAAGATAGTCTATCCTGCCAACATCTATTCCCACTTTGCCTCACTGTCTGGGAGCAGTACACAAAAGCCAACTGCTACCTACACCTAGTCACCTGACCCAGGATACAGGCTGCAATGGCAGGCATGTGACATGTTTAAAGAGATACTCAAGTTGGAGGCACCTTGAGTAATGCAGGCCCACCACTAGCATTTTTAATTTACAAGCCCTGGGTATAGGTGATACCAATTTACTGAGGAGTTACAAGTAAATAAATGTGCCAAATGGGTGTAAGTCAATCTTCCCATTGTTTATGGAGTGAGCACATGCAATTTAGCAACAGTCAGCAGTGCTAAAGTGCACAAAGTCCTAAGGCTAGCTAAAGTGAAATCAGCAACAAAACTGAGGCGTAAGGCAAAAGGTTTGATGGGGGGAGAACACCCAAAGGCTGACAGGCCCAACAGTAGCCATTTATCACTGTTCGATAATAAAACCCAACTTATCATAAATCGAAGACTTTGGACAATTCTATGGGATTGTCTGTGCTCTACCTCTATGTGGTCACTGGTAAGTGCGTCTCCTGACAACCTCTATGCTTCTGCACCCACATCTGTAATATGGTGTGGGCACACATGAAAAGGATTTCCTCATTTGCATGGGACAGTGGCCCATTCATATGGGAGCATGCGCACTTTGCACCAGTGCGATCCATATTACAGGAAGATCACACAAGTATCTGTGGCCCCTTCTGTAATACTCCTTCTGCTATATACAGAGGAAGAAAATAGTTCCCCCACAAGAAAATTCTACTATGTCATATTATGACTGGTAAAATGACTGCCAGCGGTAAGTGCATTTGTGTCTGAGTGATATCCTCAGCGAACTATTAATCTCAGTGCCACTAGTTGTAGGTTAACACTGTCTGTAATTCTTTCATAATGTCCTACATACAATCTACAGAATTTTTAAGCTCTTTGAGTCATTATCTCAAGACCACTTCTTCTTGGAATAGCTTCCTCGTCTACTTTTCATATTTTAAATGCAGTGTCAGCTGAGTGTAGAGAATTATACAATATCTCCAACATACCTTATAGATTTTGATAACACACTTAAATATGCAGCATAATCTTTACCTAATCACCAGCTTTCACTTCAGACTCTGAGCAGCCTTACCCAGGTCAAAGAGTCTATTTACATGTGTTTTTTCATCAGTGTATACCTTGTTTCTCTCTTCCTGCATACAACACGTCCCACAATAAAACATAGTGGTAGTTTGTGGTGGTGGCCAATACCCTCATTTGGTTTGAGAATTTTGTTGAAAGCTTCAAAGACCACGCATAAATGCCGTGAATGTATTAAAAAATGAAATTGATGACGCAGAAAGGGGCATGGATGAGCAGATGTTGGCTGTCTCTAACTGAAGAGTAATTTGAACCGTGGACCAAGTGCTACGCACAGACGCTTCACAAATATTAATATATAGAATAACAGAGCAGAGGAAACAAATGAAAAGAAAGAAAACAACATTCGTAAATAGACCTAACATACAATATATCAGATTCAATTCCAGTCTCCACCACATCTCAAATCCATATCGACATATTCCCGCATGGGTGTGCTGCACTGCTGGGTCTGCCTGTTAGATTCAGTACTGCAGAAACGTATAATGTATATCCTTCAATTATTTTTTTTAATTACTGTGGAAGGTGATTGGATCCTAGTATTGGAAAACAACAAAGAATGAAACCGATCTGCGCAGATGACCACTGCCATGAACTGTATGGCACTAAATGTGGGAAAGTTTGCTGTATGCAACCTTGACCTCAAGCCACTTGTATATACGATCTAGTTACATAATAATGGATTATAGCTGAATCTGCACTTTCTCATGACAAAGTTTCTAACTTAAAAAAATATTGTTTCCACTTGGTTATCAGGCACTGGCCAGAAAATATGCACTATCACTATCTACTTAGTTGGATCCATACCCAGATATCCCATGTACACCAGACCAGTTTATGGTGTTACTGACAGATTCAGGAAGTTCCATTTTGGCTTCTCTCAAGAGTGTGTTCTTTTTTGTGGTCCGTCAAAAACAATTTTTCCTACTCCTTGCACTTACAAAACCAGCCTTTTAGTACAAACATAAACTTATTTGTCACAACTGTGCCAACCATCATGGCATTCCTCCTTCGGCACTGTCCCTCCAACAACTATAAACACGTTTTCCATCTTCTTCCACCTTATCATTACATATCTTGCCATTAGGCAGCCTAGGAAACAATCAGATACATTTTTACTGCTAGGGGTGTGTTAGCAACTTAAACAAATATAACTTGTCCTCACTTTTTATGCTTAAAACAGTTTTGAGCATCTTGTGATCAGTCCACAAACGATTGCATTGAATTTGGCTTCATTTTAATCATTGTAGGAAGCTGGCTCTGTATATACTACACCAAAGTAAGGTATAGTGTGCACAGAGTCCATGGGATCCCCGGAGGTATAGCAGAGGCTAAATTAGATAATCACTGACAGCTGTCTCTGTGGTAGTGTGGTCGAGCAGTTAGGCTTATCAGTAGGGTGTGTTAAGCATTTATTGTATTCACTCAATCAAGGACTGATTACACACACTCAGAGACAGAATTCAGTCCAGTTAGGTAAGTATAAAAAAGGGGTATCCTTATGATTTGTTTCTAGAACCAAGCTGGACTTGGCACAGGTAGGTAAAATGCACTTTCAATTGAAAATATTTACAAGGAATTACAACTGGGAATGGATTGGCAATCGTTACAGGTTTGTATATACTTTGAAAACAGATTCAATTATATAGGAATTACTTTTGCGTTACGTTTGGATCACATCGACTACTCGGGGAATATGCCTAGATATCACACCCTGCATCCTACAAGACAAAGGTAAGTAAGACTTTTCCAAGTTTAAGGTACAGTTACTTTTCTTTCATACATAGAACAGGTGAACACAGGCCTTTTTAGGAATAGAAAACTCGTAACATTGGTTCCTATGGGAAAAAGAGTGTTAACAGTTTAAGGGTAAGTAAACAACTTACAAGTATGACTTTTGGCAGTTAGGACCTAGGTCCAGGTGGGCACTCAAACTGCACTACCAGCTGCACCGGGGCGGACAGGTGCAGAGTGCAGGGGCCCAATCTTAGTCAATGGGGCTAAGGGAGCCTTCGGTTGTGAACTACTTTTGAGCAAGCCACTCGGCTGTGGGAGCAAAGCTCCTGGGGTTGGGATCAGCACTGCATGGGCCAACAATTGGCATAGGAACTGCACCACCAGCGGCATGGGGTGGCCGGAAGCAATGTGCCAACGAGACATCGGGCGCCTAGTGGATTTCAATGGAGATCTCCGGATTGGTAAAGATGCTACAGGCTAGGTCAGGTAAGCTATAACACTAGACAACCTGGGTCTGGTACTGGGTCAACAAGGATAAACAAAAGGCAAAAACCACTCATTCTGACATCTCTAGTTAGAGAAGATCCCTTTAGGGAACAGAACCCATCAATCACCGAGGAATCAGTGTGTTGTCATCATCTGGGTCTGTCTCTCCTGACACACCACACCAGAGCTAGATAGAACAGCCTGGTCGCGTGTCAGGGGAGGTGGCATACAAGGGTTGTAATCAGATCTCCACCAGAAATGACAAGAAAATAGTAATTTCTCCTTCGAGTGAAAGGGGTTCAAAAAAAGTGCAGCACTAAATCAAAAAAATGTGAATAAAAATGGCTAGAGAAACTCAAAAGTGCTTTAATCGGTAGAGCACCTCTGCCAAAATTAAAAAGCAAAATGGCAATTTAGCATAAATACATCGTCATTATGCTCATTGTCCATAGTATTTGGTCGACATGACATGTTTCTGCCCACTAGGATCTACAAAGTATCGAGGGCATTCATCAGGACCTTAATTTCGCTGCTACTATGAATAAGTGAAAGTGTAAAAGTATATTATATTACAAACATTCCTACCACCGGTTGAACTCCATGGATGTAAAAACCGGACACCTAGGAAAGTGAAAAAAAACATAAATGAGGAAATGCGAAGAGCTATCCGTGTTGACAAGTCCAGCAAACAGCAGTACAAATATACCGCCACACAAAACACAAATTTGTGTTAGTAACATCTAAAAGTGTATTAGATTGCACTTACCCTACAAATGTGGGTGATACCCTCACCTCAACCTGGCTCTACTCAGGGAAGGGGGCCCCGCTCTGATAAAGGGGAGAGGAAAAAAAAAAAACAGGGCTGTTGTAAAACATGCCTAAATCTTGATGTTCCCCATACCAAACGACTAAGAAGTATAAAGTTTATCCATGTCTCTAAAAATAGGTGGAGGCACAAAGTATGGCATTAATGTCCCAATCAGGGTAAATAGCCCCTGTCCTCTAAACAGATAGAAAGAAAGATGTAGTTAAAGGGCCATTGAAAAAGATCCAGGGGGTTAAAAACCCCTAGTGTTAAGGACTCTTAAGTTGTTCATGAAGAATTCTAGGGCATTTTCAGAGCAAGAGCCAAGCTTACCTCTCCGTCGGTACCCCAGGGCGGTCTATGAGTAAAGACCAGAGGTACCGACGCGAGCAGAGGGGGAGTGTTTTATAGTCTACTGAATTGTAAACAGGTGAGTCTGTTTCAGCAAGATGGCTTTAGTAAAGCCTGCAAAATTTGCAATAGCGCGAGGACCCCAAAGCCGATAAAAGGTACTGCGCATGCGCTCGAAACGCGATGAAAAATGTAAACAGATAAATCTGGTACAGCCAATCAGTTTCGGCAAAGCGCGATGACAACTGCGATCAGACTACACCAGGGCGGCTTCGGTAAAGCCTGCAATGTTTGCAACAGCACAAGGACCCAAATGACAGTGGTGAGTACTACGCATGCGCGGTGATCGCGACAGAGTGCGCATGTGCCGTACCAGAGACATCGGTCCACCATTCCTCCGTTATCGAGCACTGCGCATATACTGAAAGTGCGATTGAGTGCGCAGGTGCCGTAATCGAGGCGCTATAGTAATACATCTCGAATACAATGGATTCCCACCCTTGATGAATGTAAGGGAATTACGGCAGGCTCCAACCCCAGAAGCGGCCAGTGTACATAACCGCTATAGTCACTATATAAACTGAATACCTGAAGGGAGTTCCCAAAACAAAACGTAAAATCCCCTACGAGGACATCATCATAATCAGACAACCTCTATAAGCGCGTGCCCCAAACCTCTCATTTGAGCGTGTTAGAATTGATGGGCATGCGCTCATATCTATTTCGACACAGAGAGGGATATGTGGTGTGTGGGGTTTTGTCAGACCCACGAAAACAGAAAAAGGGGAACTATTATGACTGAGTTTAGCGCGATAACCTTATGATAGGTTCAGTATGTAACTAAAAAGGGTTCAATACAGAATTCACAAACATAGTGTATTGTACAAGTGTTAAAGACCCTCCAGTTGAACGTATCGCACATCATGTACACCATTTTCACAGATAAGGCAAAGAATGGGAGGTGTTGACCGGGGGGTACTAAGTGAGAGACGTACTCTTTGATATCCAACAAGTTTAAAGCAAAAGCCAGGGAATATCGTCATTAAGTCCTGTGGTATCTGAGTGTAGACGGTACACCCATCTCTGTTCTCTACAGAGGAGAAACCGTTGGATATCCATGATATGTTGGGGAATATGGGGTTGCTCAAGTATCACCCAACGAAGATCTGTTTCTCTATGGCCCGCCGAAATGAAGTGATTGGTGAGTTTGGTGGCACTCTTTTTGCACCGAATGGTGCTCTTATGTTCTGCTATTCTGAGTTTAATTTTTCTTGATGTCATCCCCACATAGTTCATTTCGCAGGGACACTTGATAAGGTAAATGACCCTCTCGCTGTTGCAATTAGTGTGTTTATCAAGCCGCCAGGGTCTACTTGTGCCAATGTCAACCTCAGTGGTATGTGATGTCTGGGGACACACCGAACAGTTCCCACATGGAAAATGACCTTTGACAGGGGGTAGGCCCCACAAGGACAGCTCCGCAGATCTCTGGGACGCTCGAGGGCGTGTATGTATCAGCTGGTCTTTGATGTTCTGGCTCCTTTTATAGGCAAATAGAGGAGGAGGTAAGGTCTTTCCTTCAATTTTGACCACTCTCCAGTTCTTGAGAATGCTCTTCTTAAGTGCGTTAGAATGGCTGGAGAAAGTGTTGACACATGTTATCCGGTTCTCCTCCGTGCTTGAATCACGAATCCGTTTTTCCAGGAGAGCCTCCCTGTGGTTGTTTAGAGCTCTCTTCATCGATGTCTTCACTGTACTCTTGGGATATTGCCTATCCAATAGTTGAGCAGAAAGTTGATTGGCATGTTCGTAATATTTGGAAGTTGTTGAACAATTGCGTCGAATGCGGAGAAATTGCCCAAAGGGCAAATTTTCTCGCAGAGCCCGTGGATGGAAACTCTGGAAATGTAACAAGGAGTTCCGAGCCATCGGTTTCTTATATAGTTCAGTCGTGAGTATGCCATCTTGAGAGCTGATCATAAGATCCAGGAATGGTAGGTTCTTTTTTGAAGTTACACAGGTAAACTTCAGAAAGTCATTTTGAAGGTTTAGCCATGAGTGGAAATTCTCAATTGTGTCAATAGGGCCTCTCCAAATGACCAGAATGTCGTCTATGTACCGTTTCCAGGACAAAATGTGGCCTAGAAACGGATTGTTGATAGACAAAACCTCGGCCTGCTCAAAATGGTGAACATAGAGGTTGGCCAAGGAAGGGGCAAAAATGCTCCCCATCGATGTTCCGGAGATCTGAAGGAAAAGCTGGTCCTCAAATTGAAAGAAGTTTTCTTTCATAGCCAGGGTCGCGCAGAACATGATGAACTCAACTGGTGTTGTGCTCTGCAGATCTTGTGTTTCAAGAAGTGTTTTGATGACAGATAAAGTCTCATCCTGTGGAATGCAGGTGTACAATGACTCCACATCGAAACTCACGAGGAAGTCTCGTGTGGAGTCAAAAGGCATTCCATCAAGGATGCGCAGAAGATCCTTGGTATCCTCCACATATGTCGGCATCATTTTCACAAGAGGTTTTAGGAAAAAATCTACGAAGGTAGACAAGGGTTCAAGGAGTGACCCTATCCCCGAGATAATGGGTCTACCTGGGGGGGGTAACACTCCTTTATGTATTTTTGGTAATACATAGAAATAAGGGACTACTGGAAAGTTGGTTATCAGAAACAATGCCTCGTGGTTGGTGATCCAACCTCGCTCCAGAGCGTCATCTACTTTCTCCTTAATGATAGCAAGAAGCCTCTTGGTGGGATCCAATTTGAGAGGCTTGTAAAAGGTGCCGTTGGTAAGTTGTCTTTTACACTCACTTCGGTATGCTGTTGTGTCCATGATCACTGTGGCGCCCCCCTTATCTGCGGGTTTGATGGTAATTGACTTGTCTGATGACAAAGTCTGTAGGGCAAAAGTTTCATTCTTAGACAGGTTCATGAATTGTTTCCTATCAAGTTGGAATAATGCTTCAGCATCCCTCAGGACAGCCCTCTCGAACGTAAGTACTTCAGGAGGAATTAGATGTGTCGGTGGGTTAAAGGTGGACTTCGGACGTAAACCAGTATTGGTGGTGTTCTCTTCATCGACCTCTTGTGGTTTGTTGCCAAAGAAAGCACGTAGCCTCACTTTTCTGAAGAAGACAGCTAGTTCCTGCCGAGTTTGAAAAGAATCTCCTTTATATGTGGGAACGTAACCAAGACCTTTTTCTAGGACGGTAGTCTCATCCACAGTAAGCTGGCGGTCACTGAGATTAACAATCAGGCTGTCGTGTTGCTCGGGCCTGGTGCTGTTGGATCTCTCAGATTGCTCCGAGTCCGGGAGGATGGTGGGCTCCAATGGACAGTTGTTTGAGCGGGTCTTCTCTTGCCTCTGGAACGGCGTTGGCCTTGTCCTAAAAAAGGCTGTTCTTGGAAGTTTTCAGGATATAATGGACCCGGGTACATTGGCTGTTGGAAATAAGGTTGTTGAAAATTGAACGGGCCCGGCGGCCACCATTGTGGTTGGGGGGGACCTCCAAAGAAATTGCCTCTCCTGGGTCCTCTTTTCCTCCAGTTGCGGCCTCTTGAAGGTTGGTGCATGCCTGGATCTGAGTCGGAGGAGTTTCCATCACTCCCAGAAGTAGAGTAATTCGAACCAGTCCTGCCACTCTGTTGGTTATACGCGGGAGGAACATAAGAATCACTCGTGTAGGGATACACTTTGGTCATGGAGAATTTGGCCAAATCCTTCTTGAATTTGATAATTTTATTGGCCAGGATGTTGTCTCTAAACTCTTTGCAGGTTTTGTCAGTTTCTTTTGACTGTTTGTTATAGGTCGCCGTGACTAGTACTGATTTAATCTGAGATTCTAGGTGTTGTATCTCAACCAGGATGTTATCCGCAATCCTCTTGGCTGTTGTAATTATGAGGATTAGCCAATCCCGTGTGCACCTCCATGCCACCAAAGACCAATCCTTGAGGAATGTCTTGTCCTCTAGGAACAGTCTCGGTGCATTGTTGACTATGAGGCCAGTAGGGGCACAGTCAGCCCGTAAGTACTCAGTCATAATAGCCCCATGTACCTGTGTCCGGGCATGTGAGCGCTTGAGAAAGAGGACTTTGCTCCAGTCATCATTATTGATAGTAGTGGTATTAGTAGGTAAATCAATAATAGATGGTGTTTGGAGGATATCTAATGCTACTGCATCATCAAAAGCGAGACCCTGTCTCTCTGACATAGTTAGAAAAGATGTGGAGTTTGCTAAGAGTAAAATACTAATAAGAAAAGAGAAGGTTTTAGAGAGCCATCAATACCATCCACCTGGAGAAGACAGGACAAATATTATACAAGGGAAGTCATGGAGCGTATTGAATCCTCTTAAAAGAGAGGACTCTATAAAAAAGGACCTACGGCCAAAAAGCCGCTCAATACAGTAACAACAAAAACACGTGGGAGAAGGTCCAAGGGAAAGATTTTAAAGACCAGCAGGTTGTGAATCCCCTTAACCAAATACTATAACACTAGACAACCTGGGTCTGGTACTGGGTCAACAAGGATAAACAAAAGGCAAAAACCACTCATTCTGACATCTCTAGTTAGAGAAGATCCCTTTAGGGAACAGAACCCATCAATCACCGAGGAATCAGTGTGTTGTCATCATCTGGGTCTGTCTCTCCTGACACACCACACCAGAGCTAGATAGAGCCCTAGAATTCTTCATGAACAACTTAAGAGTCCTTAACACTAGGGGTTTTTAACCCCCTGGATCTTTTTCAATGGCCCTTTAACTACATCTTTCTTTCTATCTGTTTAGAGGACAGGGGCTATTTACCCTGATTGGGACATTAATGCCATACTTTGTGCCTCCACCTATTTTTAGAGACATGGATAAACTTTATACTTCTTAGTCGTTTGGTATGGGGAACATCAAGATTTAGGCATGTTTTACAACAGCCCTGTTTTTTTTTTTCCTCTCCCCTTTATCAGAGCGGGGCCCCCTTCCCTGAGTAGAGCCAGGTTGAGGTGAGGGTATCACCCACATTTGTAGGGTAAGTGCAATCTAATACACTTTTAGATGTTACTAACACAAATTTGTGTTTTGTGTGGCGGTATATTTGTACTGCTGTTTGCTGGACTTGTCAACACGGATAGCTCTTCGCATTTCCTCATTTATGTTTTTTTTCACTTTCCTAGGTGTCCGGTTTTTACATCCATGGAGTTCAACCGGTGGTAGGAATGTTTGTAATATAATATACTTTTACACTTTCACTTATTCATAGTAGCAGCGAAATTAAGGTCCTGATGAATGCCCTCGATACTTTGTAGATCCTAGTGGGCAGAAACATGTCATGTCGACCAAATACTATGGACAATGAGCATAATGACGATGTATTTATGCTAAATTGCCATTTTGCTTTTTAATTTTGGCAGAGGTGCTCTACCGATTAAAGCACTTTTGAGTTTCTCTAGCCATTTTTATTCACATTTTTTTGATTTAGTGCTGCACTTTTTTTGAACCCCTTTCACTCGAAGGAGAAATTACTATTTTCTTGTCATTTCTGGTGGAGATCTGATTACAACCCTTGTATGCCACCTCCCCTGACACGCGACCAGGCTGTTCTATCTAGCTCTGGTGTGGTGTGTCAGGAGAGACAGACCCAGATGATGACAACACACTGATTCCTCGGTGATTGATGGGTTCTGTTCCCTAAAGGGATCTTCTCTAACTAGAGATGTCAGAATGAGTGGTTTTTGCCTTTTGTTTATCCTTGTTGACCCAGTACCAGACCCAGGTTGTCTAGTGTTATAGTATTTGGTTAAGGGGATTCACAACCTGCTGGTCTTTAAAATCTTTCCCTTGGACCTTCTCCCACGTGTTTTTGTTGTTACTGTATTGAGCGGCCTTTTGGCCGTAGGTCCTTTTTTATAGAGTCCTCTCTTTTAAGAGGATTCAATACGCTCCATGACTTCCCTTGTATAATATTTGTCCTGTCTTCTCCAGGTGGATGGTATTGATGGCTCTCTAAAACCTTCTCTTTTCTTATTAGTATTTTACTCTTAGCAAACTCCACATCTTTTCTAACTATGTCAGAGAGACAGGGTCTCGCTTTTGATGATGCAGTAGCATTAGATATCCTCCAAACACCATCTATTATTGATTTACCTACTAATACCACTACTATCAATAATGATGACTGGAGCAAAGTCCTCTTTCTCAAGCGCTCACATGCCCGGACACAGGTACATGGGGCTATTATGACTGAGTACTTACGGGCTGACTGTGCCCCTACTGGCCTCATAGTCAACAATGCACCGAGACTGTTCCTAGAGGACAAGACATTCCTCAAGGATTGGTCTTTGGTGGCATGGAGGTGCACACGGGATTGGCTAATCCTCATAATTACAACAGCCAAGAGGATTGCGGATAACATCCTGGTTGAGATACAACACCTAGAATCTCAGATTAAATCAGTACTAGTCACGGCGACCTATAACAAACAGTCAAAAGAAACTGACAAAACCTGCAAAGAGTTTAGAGACAACATCCTGGCCAATAAAATTATCAAATTCAAGAAGGATTTGGCCAAATTCTCCATGACCAAAGTGTATCCCTACACGAGTGATTCTTATGTTCCTCCCGCGTATAACCAACAGAGTGGCAGGACTGGTTCGAATTACTCTACTTCTGGGAGTGATGGAAACTCCTCCGACTCAGATCCAGGCATGCACCAACCTTCAAGAGGCCGCAACTGGAGGAAAAGAGGACCCAGGAGAGGCAATTTCTTTGGAGGTCCCCCCCAACCACAATGGTGGCCGCCGGGCCCGTTCAATTTTCAACAACCTTATTTCCAACAGCCAATGTACCCGGGTCCATTATATCCTGAAAACTTCCAAGAACAGCCTTTTTTAGGACAAGGCCAACGCCGTTCCAGAGGCAAGAGAAGACCCGCTCAAACAACTGTCCATTGGAGCCCACCATCCTCCCGGACTCGGAGCAATCTGAGAGATCCAACAGCACCAGGCCCGAGCAACACGACAGCCTGATTGTTAATCTCAGTGACCGCCAGCTTACTGTGGATGAGACTACCGTCCTAGAAAAAGGTCTTGGTTACGTTCCCACATATAAAGGAGATTCTTTTCAAACTCGGCAGGAACTAGCTGTCTTCTTCAGAAAAGTGAGGCTACGTGCTTTCTTTGGCAACAAACCACAAGAGGTCGATGAAGAGAACACCACCAATACTGGTTTACGTCCGAAGTCCACCTTTAACCCACCGACACATCTAATTCCTCCTGAAGTACTTACGTTCGAGAGGGCTGTCCTGAGGGATGCTGAAGCATTATTCCAACTTGATAGGAAACAATTCATGAACCTGTCTAAGAATGAAACTTTTGCCCTACAGACTTTGTCATCAGACAAGTCAATTACCATCAAACCCGCAGATAAGGGGGGCGCCACAGTGATCATGGACACAACAGCATACCGAAGTGAGTGTAAAAGACAACTTACCAACGGCACCTTTTACAAGCCTCTCAAATTGGATCCCACCAAGAGGCTTCTTGCTATCATTAAGGAGAAAGTAGATGACGCTCTGGAGCGAGGTTGGATCACCAACCACGAGGCATTGTTTCTGATAACCAACTTTCCAGTAGTCCCTTATTTCTATGTATTACCAAAAATACATAAAGGAGTGTTACCCCCCCCAGGTAGACCCATTATCTCGGGGATAGGGTCACTCCTTGAACCCTTGTCTACCTTCGTAGATTTTTTCCTAAAACCTCTTGTGAAAATGATGCCGACATATGTGGAGGATACCAAGGATCTTCTGCGCATCCTTGATGGAATGCCTTTTGACTCCACACGAGACTTCCTCGTGAGTTTCGATGTGGAGTCATTGTACACCTGCATTCCACAGGATGAGACTTTATCTGTCATCAAAACACTTCTTGAAACACAAGATCTGCAGAGCACAACACCAGTTGAGTTCATCATGTTCTGCGCGACCCTGGCTATGAAAGAAAACTTCTTTCAATTTGAGGACCAGCTTTTCCTTCAGATCTCCGGAACATCGATGGGGAGCATTTTTGCCCCTTCCTTGGCCAACCTCTATGTTCACCATTTTGAGCAGGCCGAGGTTTTGTCTATCAACAATCCGTTTCTAGGCCACATTTTGTCCTGGAAACGGTACATAGACGACATTCTGGTCATTTGGAGAGGCCCTATTGACACAATTGAGAATTTCCACTCATGGCTAAACCTTCAAAATGACTTTCTGAAGTTTACCTGTGTAACTTCAAAAAAGAACCTACCATTCCTGGATCTTATGATCAGCTCTCAAGATGGCATACTCACGACTGAACTATATAAGAAACCGATGGCTCGGAACTCCTTGTTACATTTCCAGAGTTTCCATCCACGGGCTCTGCGAGAAAATTTGCCCTTTGGGCAATTTCTCCGCATTCGACGCAATTGTTCAACAACTTCCAAATATTACGAACATGCCAATCAACTTTCTGCTCAACTATTGGATAGGCAATATCCCAAGAGTACAGTGAAGACATCGATGAAGAGAGCTCTAAACAACCACAGGGAGGCTCTCCTGGAAAAACGGATTCGTGATTCAAGCACGGAGGAGAACCGGATAACATGTGTCAACACTTTCTCCAGCCATTCTAACGCACTTAAGAAGAGCATTCTCAAGAACTGGAGAGTGGTCAAAATTGAAGGAAAGACCTTACCTCCTCCTCTATTTGCCTATAAAAGGAGCCAGAACATCAAAGACCAGCTGATACATACACGCCCTCGAGCGTCCCAGAGATCTGCGGAGCTGTCCTTGTGGGGCCTACCCCCTGTCAAAGGTCATTTTCCATGTGGGAACTGTTCGGTGTGTCCCCAGACATCACATACCACTGAGGTTGACATTGGCACAAGTAGACCCTGGCGGCTTGATAAACACACTAATTGCAACAGCGAGAGGGTCATTTACCTTATCAAGTGTCCCTGCGAAATGAACTATGTGGGGATGACATCAAGAAAAATTAAACTCAGAATAGCAGAACATAAGAGCACCATTCGGTGCAAAAAGAGTGCCACCAAACTCACCAATCACTTCATTTCGGCGGGCCATAGAGAAACAGATCTTCGTTGGGTGATACTTGAGCAACCCCATATTCCCCAACATATCATGGATATCCAACGGTTTCTCCTCTGTAGAGAACAGAGATGGGTGTACCGTCTACACTCAGATACCACAGGACTTAATGACGATATTCCCTGGCTTTTGCTTTAAACTTGTTGGATATCAAAGAGTACGTCTCTCACTTAGTACCCCCCGGTCAACACCTCCCATTCTTTGCCTTATCTGTGAAAATGGTGTACATGATGTGCGATACGTTCAACTGGAGGGTCTTTAACACTTGTACAATACACTATGTTTGTGAATTCTGTATTGAACCCTTTTTAGTTACATACTGAACCTATCATAAGGTTATCGCGCTAAACTCAGTCATAATAGTTCCCCTTTTTCTGTTTTCGTGGGTCTGACAAAACCCCACACACCACATATCCCTCTCTGTGTCGAAATAGATATGAGCGCATGCCCATCAATTCTAACACGCTCAAATGAGAGGTTTGGGGCACGCGCTTATAGAGGTTGTCTGATTATGATGATGTCCTCGTAGGGGATTTTACGTTTTGTTTTGGGAACTCCCTTCAGGTATTCAGTTTATATAGTGACTATAGCGGTTATGTACACTGGCCGCTTCTGGGGTTGGAGCCTGCCGTAATTCCCTTACATTCATCAAGGGTGGGAATCCATTGTATTCGAGATGTATTACTATAGCGCCTCGATTACGGCACCTGCGCACTCAATCGCACTTTCAGTATATGCGCAGTGCTCGATAACGGAGGAATGGTGGACCGATGTCTCTGGTACGGCACATGCGCACTCTGTCGCGATCACCGCGCATGCGTAGTACTCACCACTGTCATTTGGGTCCTTGTGCTGTTGCAAACATTGCAGGCTTTACCGAAGCCGCCCTGGTGTAGTCTGATCGCAGTTGTCATCGCGCTTTGCCGAAACTGATTGGCTGTACCAGATTTATCTGTTTACATTTTTCATCGCGTTTCGAGCGCATGCGCAGTACCTTTTATCGGCTTTGGGGTCCTCGCGCTATTGCAAATTTTGCAGGCTTTACTAAAGCCATCTTGCTGAAACAGACTCACCTGTTTACAATTCAGTAGACTATAAAACACTCCCCCTCTGCTCGCGTCGGTACCTCTGGTCTTTACTCATAGACCGCCCTGGGGTACCGACGGAGAGGTAAGCTTGGCTCTTGCTCTGAAAATGCCCTAGAATTCTTCATGAACAACTTAAGAGTCCTTAACACTAGGGGTTTTTAACCCCCTGGATCTTTTTCAATGGCCCTTTAACTACATCTTTCTTTCTATCTGTTTAGAGGACAGGGGCTATTTACCCTGATTGGGACATTAATGCCATACTTTGTGCCTCCACCTATTTTTAGAGACATGGATAAACTTTATACTTCTTAGTCGTTTGGTATGGGGAACATCAAGATTTAGGCATGTTTTACAACAGCCCTGTTTTTTTTTTTCCTCTCCCCTTTATCAGAGCGGGGCCCCCTTCCCTGAGTAGAGCCAGGTTGAGGTGAGGGTATCACCCACATTTGTAGGGTAAGTGCAATCTAATACACTTTTAGATGTTACTAACACAAATTTGTGTTTTGTGTGGCGGTATATTTGTACTGCTGTTTGCTGGACTTGTCAACACGGATAGCTCTTCGCATTTCCTCATTTATGTTTTTTTTCACTTTCCTAGGTGTCCGGTTTTTACATCCATGGAGTTCAACCGGTGGTAGGAATGTTTGTAATATAATATACTTTTACACTTTCACTTATTCATAGTAGCAGCGAAATTAAGGTCCTGATGAATGCCCTCGATACTTTGTAGATCCTAGTGGGCAGAAACATGTCATGTCGACCAAATACTATGGACAATGAGCATAATGACGATGTATTTATGCTAAATTGCCATTTTGCTTTTTAATTTTGGCAGAGGTGCTCTACCGATTAAAGCACTTTTGAGTTTCTCTAGCCATTTTTATTCACATTTTTTTGATTTAGTGCTGCACTTTTTTTGAACCCCTTTCACTCGAAGGAGAAATTACTATTTTCTTGTCATTTCTGGTGGAGATCTGATTACAACCCTTGTATGCCACCTCCCCTGACACGCGACCAGGCTGTTCTATCTAGCTCTGGTGTGGTGTGTCAGGAGAGACAGACCCAGATGATGACAACACACTGATTCCTCGGTGATTGATGGGTTCTGTTCCCTAAAGGGATCTTCTCTAACTAGAGATGTCAGAATGAGTGGTTTTTGCCTTTTGTTTATCCTTGTTGACCCAGTACCAGACCCAGGTTGTCTAGTGTTATAGTATTTGGTTAAGGGGATTCACAACCTGCTGGTCTTTAAAATCTTTCCCTTGGACCTTCTCCCACGTGTTTTTGTTGTTACTAGGTCAGGTAAGCTCCATGGAGAGGTAAGTTGGATGCTTGGGGGATGCCTGGACACCGTTGGCTGGGCCACCCAAGGCTGCGGGGTTTTGGGTGCAGGGGTGTCTTTTGGCGCCGGGTCTTTTTACCAAATCCGATCGGGGTCTGGAAGACCCTTTAGGTTGGGGTTGCAGGCGTCAGCTTGAGGGAGGTCATGGATCACCAGATCCCAGATCAGGATAGCTGGGGAGATCACCTTGTGGTGTTGGATCACTTGAACTTGCACCGTGATTGTGGAGTTCGGAGTGGTGCAGAAGAGCGGTGCCATCTGGATCCGGGTTCTGTGTTGGAAGTCTTTGTTGAGTGAATCTGGTGCTCACGGGAGACAGAGTCTTTAAGATGGGTCCAGAGCAGGTCCTCCGAGCTCAGGGGGCTGCTGGACATGCTGGGGTTTCCACTGTAGTCAGGTTGGAGTCAGGGCAGGCTGGTGGGGCTCGGACCAAAGCAGTTGGTGTCCTTTTCTTTCTGGGTCAGCATGGCTCTTCGGTCCTTCTTCTTTCTTCTGCGGATCTGAGGAGGCAAGGTCCAGGGTTGCCCCTAAATACTAAACTTAGGGGCATTAAAGAGGTGTGAAGGTCGGGACCAATGAGTCCTTCCTTGGGGTGGGTACTCCTCCTTATGCCACCTTCCACTGGGGCTATGAGCCTCTCCCTAATAGACTGGGTCCCCTCATCTTCAAGATGGAGGGGACTAAGATGTGTGTTCCACCTCATCTCCCCCACCTGAGGGGGTGGGGTTGGCAGCAAATGTGGGCACACCTCTCCTTCTAACTCGGTTTTCCCTCGAGTTTCTTCCATCCAAAGTTGGGGTCAGAACCGGTGGGAGCCAATTGCTGGGGGCAGCAAAAGGCAGGGACAGCTTACAAAGGTGGAAGACCTTTGAAGCTTCCCCTTCGTGGACCCAGGAGGTATGACACCTTTATCCAGGATTGGCTTTGTTTCTGGACCCAGTGAGTGTAGGCCCTCTACCCAATGGTCCAGAAACCTGTCTGGCGGTGGCAAATAGTGGGCAGCCATTCAGTTTTTCAGGGGGCATCTCTAAGATGCCCTCTGAGTGTATTTTACCTTAAATCCCACACTGGCATCAGTGTGGGTTTAATGTGCTGAGAGGTTTGCTACCAAACTTCCCAGGTTTCAGCAAAGACGTTATGGAGCTGTGGAGTTCGTAAAGACCATCTCCCAGACCATATACGCTTTATGGCTTTACTGCACTTACAATGTCCAAGAATGGACTTACAGGGGTACAGTGCTTGTGCCACTGTACCCTCACCTGAGGCCTAATGCACCTTGCTCGAGGGGTGACTTACCTAGGCTTCAGGCAGTGGGTTGCAGGCATGGCACACAGGAAACTTGCAGCCTGCAATGGCAGTGTGTGGGTGTTGAGGTCACAGTGCTCTTGGTACCCAAGGTACTTTTTACAAGGGGGATACCTGTGGCCAGAGATGTGCGTACAAAGGTACAGTTTTGGGGAAAGAACACAGGCCCTGGGAACCTGATTGGCAGAGACCCAGGGCACATCAAGTCAAGTTGCATCAGATGTCAACCAAAATGTGGGAGTTAACCGTGCAAAAAGGGGCACTTTCCTACAATCATCATGTATGTTAACTCATGACTTACGACAACTAGCCTATAGAAACACATCTGTAGTGATGATACTCTGGAAGGTAGCATCAAATCTTCCTAATGTAGGTACTCCATACAAAATGTTTTTGATCCCTTAAAGCGTGTCACGTTTCCTGTTTCATACATAAATGGCTATTTTATGATCCTTTGCGTAAAATCCCTTTCGAAAAAATATCAACATATTTATAATACAATTCATCATTTCCTAGGAAGGGCATTTATTGATCGTTTCAGGTGCTTAGAAAATCACCTTCACAAAACCATCTTTTTGCTTGATATCATCATTCCACACAACATGGTCCAAATATTCAACAGACGTTCTTCTAAATTTGTACTTGTTTTCCTTAAGTGTTAAACCAGACCTCAAAATGATCTCTAGATCTATTCTAAGCTTTTTATCATATCCATTACATCACTCCTAAACAACAGCACATCACACTGAAGAACTGTGCTGCTTTTACTCCAACTGAACACACTGTGCATCACATGATGGATATGTGATTCTCCTTCTGCAGTACACACTAGCGTACATTAATATCAGATATGGCTTTATATTACTTCTCATGCGGGCACCCTAGGCCCTTATCTTCCACATCTGTGATATGCACTTAATCACATCTTATAGAACAATAAGTTATCATCGGAATATCCCCTCATGGTTTTGGGACACCAAGCATTCAATACTGGTAAAACATTAGAAGGCTCCAACCTAACACTTGAGCCAAATATCTCCATGGATATCCTTTTAGAAAAAAGAGCAAGTGACAACATTAGTTGTCACTAGAAAAATGCACATCATGTGTATAGAAATAATACAATAGAGGGACACTTATTATTATTATCCTTTCCCTAAAACATTTGTTCAGCACCATTATAATTTCTACAATTGCTATTTGATATTTTTTATAGTATGTACTTTGGTGGATCTGCACACTTTTCTAATAATGCATGTGGACACTATGGTGTACTTCTAAAAGTTTAAAATTATTATTACACTTCTTGACATCTCTTTACTTAGCTTCCATAACTTATAGTAGATTTGCATTCATTCCCCACTAAAATGTTGATAACACACTGACTAATGACCATTTTAGTTTTTTACATGCCCCCCACTTAATTGAAATATCTTCAGGTGACACTAGAAGCGTATACAGTGACTAGTACACATAACCTTCACATTTGTGTACAAAAGGACAAACACACACCTTCCAGCATTCGATGTCCGTGCTAATAATACAGCTATAATTGAGGAGTCCAATCAATCAATATAAGCATGTTAAAAGTTTGTGTACGCACATAACTAAAAGGTAGAAAGGTGTGATACCTCATGTGCGAATAGGACTATCTCTTAGTGTATCACTCAGATATATGAGTGAACACTAGTACTTTTTGAATTGTTAGGGTATTGGAGAAACTGTATGTAGTGTATATATATATGTATATTTGTATGCCTTTTTGTAAGTTTATGTATTTATCATTGTTTATGTTTTTGATTAATTTATGTGAAACCAATTGGTGAACCAGAGACCTGCCCAACGGCATGTGTGTGAAACTGAATCATTGGTAATTGTCTGTTGAAAAGCTATTGATAACGTCAGAGTAATTAATTGTGCCTTGTCCGTAAATAAATTTGAGTTTGATCCCTCCATGCTCTCTTGTTCCTCATCTTATAAATGAACCTTAAAGTAGCTGGAGTCAGTCACCTCATGTTATTCTTTGGCATCCACCAACTCTCCTTCCAGAGAGGAAATATAACTAATGAGCCACAGGCACTTCTACAAATTACTGTTCAATTTTGGCAAGTGTAATCTTTAAATGGTGATCTCTGGAACTGGCAATAAAGTGTCATTATTTTTGTATGGCATCTTTATGTGGAATATATCTTTTCTGACTAACTATTCTTTTGTATTCCACATGGAAAGATACTTTTCCATGCGGTCACCAAACGGTGAGCTCTCCTTTTCTAGTTATAGTTAATTTGAACGATGAAGCCAAAGTTAAAAGGGAAAGTGTCAAGATTTCAGACTAGTTACTGTACAGCTTACGTTGTGGCTGTCACACTTGATGGCACATATGATTGTGGTCATGCTTACTGAGGCAATGCTGAACTAACTGAGCTGGCACGTGCATCATCTTTGATTGCTTTGCTGCCACAACCCCCTGGGACTCATAGTGGTAACTGGCATTTTGCTCATTTGGAAGACTTCTACTGTTTGATGGAATAGAAGGAAACGTACAGTTGCAAATGCTTATGAAGATGTGCTGTACTGTCCCTGCACACAAAGTTGCAGGACATGTGTTGCATTTACCAAGGCACTGTCTTGCATGTGCTGCAGCTTCAGTAGTTGCATGCCTCTATCATTTTGGGAAGTGGCGGCCGGCAGAGGTAAGAGCTGTGCGTGAGGCAGGGCAGGGCAGGGTGGGGTGGGGAAGTCGAAAGATGACGGGATATGTAGAAATAAATGGGGAAAATAACACTTACCTTGCGCTCGCGACATCGCCTACTCAGCGATGCGGCAAGTTCAAGGTAAGTGGTTTTTAAATTTTTTTATTTATTTCAACTTATCCAATCGTCTGTCGCCGTCCTAACCCACCCTGGCCCGGCCCGTCCCGCCCCAATGCCTCATCACTCTTACCTGTGCCGGCCGCCACTGGTTTTGGGCTCTGCCAAGCGAAAAATATGGCTGCCAATTGAAAGACTCGTAAGCATGAACTGTTCGTGTACAATCTCTGCAATCCGCAAATGCAGGAGGTGTAGTCCTGAAAACAAAAATGCATTTTTAGGGCTTTAGCTTTACCTAGCATGTCTCATGGTGCATCTTTTGTGTTTGAGGCAGGACGTAAAAGGAAAAATCCATATTACGCCACAATATGAGCCCTGCATTTGTGCTTTGAATAATGCTCTGAAAGCTGCTACCTTCTGTTAAGCATGTGTGCCCTATTTATGCATCTACACATTACACAACATATTGGCATACTAATACAGAACAATGGGTCTGATGTATCAAAGTGTTTATCTTTGTCTATGGGGAATGCCTTGATACAAAAGGGCCATATTCACCTACAAAAACCCAGACCTTTCGGCTTCTCCAATGGTGGTTCTGAGCTGTGGTGTATGCTTCGCCTACACTAACTAACTAGTGTATGGACTGAAGGCCGATCAATTTCTTAATAAAAACAGGTGCCTCGTTCCATTATGCTCCTGGGGGTAGGTGCAAATTGAAATTATGTAAAGGTTTCTGGTTTTCGGATTATCTAACCTGCTCCAGCCTTTCCATTTAATAAAACAGTATAAAATCATTTGTTCACGTCTCTAACACTGGTATTAATAAACATTCATCAGATAAACCATTTAGGACAGCGCTATAAGTTTGTACAGATGTGTTTCAAAGCCTACAAAACATGATTATGGAAGGGGCAGACAAAATGTTCACAGACTAGCCCCTCCAAATTGCCAGCTTAGTTCTAGCAAAAGTAACCCACTGCCTTTTTGTTTCAAAAATAATCTTCTCTTTTTGTGATCATTTAACGAGCACAAATGGGCCAAACATTTTTTACACATCAAAATCAAACCTAGGCCATGTCACATCAAGTGTGCACTGCAAATCCTAAATTAAGACACAGTCTCTGCCACAGTGTTGGGCAGACTGGTGTCTTCAGTGAAAGTAGTTAACGAGCTAGAGGAGAGCTATTTTACCACCTTAGACAGTGGAATGCTTGTCACAGGTACTATAAAGGCAAGTGCTGCTTTTGGCTAACATATAACAGCATCTGTTGACATATCTAAATTAACAGCGATGCATAATAAATAACTTACCCAAAACAATATAAAAACACAATTAAAGCATAACATGCAAGATGGCCGCGAGATGGCGCTCTAGGAAGAAGCTCCGGTTTGGGACCATTAATCGGTGTATATCATCCTCCCACCACAAACCGCCTTTGTAACAAGGAACATTCTGGCTCTCCCACAAACGAAGCTGGTTTGTGTTCATGGACTCATTTCAACAGAGAATTCTTTGTGCTTCACTCACGCCGGGCAGACAGAGACATCCGGCACCTCACAGCCAAATATGGTACCTAAGAGCCGCAATCTGCCCTCGTTACAGGAATATGAAGCCGCTCCGTGCTAATGTTCAGTATAGAGACTGCTGCTCACACTTGCTGCTGGCCTGAGGACTGCCCGTTGACGTGCCCAGCAAGGACTTGAGATAGGTGCTATCAAGGCCCGCACTGGCTGTGTCCTGAAAGCAGCCTCCACACCCAGCGACTATCCAGTCTGCCACCCACGTTTGCTGCTGGGCAGCGGACTGACTATGACCGTAACTGACATGCAGCAGTTAGACAGGAAAGCGGGTGAGTGTGCCTATCTAGGCCCTGTGCTGGATGCCCCCTGATCGCTGTCCTTGGTCCAATGCGGGAGGTTGGTTACCTACTCACCACCACTCTAGATCGTCGCTACAGCTCCGCCGGCCCGCATGCATAGTGGCATCACCGGCCCCCAAGACGGGATTAAGCCTGTTGGTTGCAGGCTGGCCAGCTAAAAGTGAATAGCAGTGGGAACAGGCCTACGCCTCTGGCATGACGTTCGTTGACAGCCTCCAGCACCAAACACTTCACAGCAGTGCCCTAAGCCCCACCCACATTGGTGGCAATCACGCTGCTTCTCTCTACTGCCGCGTGGGCACATTCCACTCCTCTGCGGCTGGTGCACTCGATCTTAGGGAAGTTCCCCCCAAAGGGGGTCTACCCTCCATTTTGAGCTACCTCCCCCTCCCCTGACATGAGGGCCCTCCCACAAAATGGCACCAGTTTTGAAACTGATGTAGGACTAAAAGCACAGTTTCAATGAAAGAAAAGAAGGACTTCCCACTCAATCTGAAAGCTGGATCCCCCAAACATTTAATAGAGCAGCCATCTTGCAATGGTTCGAGTACTATACAAGCCAAACCTCTCCCACTCGTCTTTACTACGAGGGACCCTCCCTATCATAATTAATACAGGTCAGAACTACTCTCTCCTTACCCCATCACACCTACCAAGCCAGTTTGCTAACATTTTCCACAATTTCCCGTTGCCCTGGACGCCTTTGGTCAACGACTAATCTAACTTACCATATTCTTACCGGACACCCCAGACCAAGCTTTGATGCCCTGCTACTCAGCACCACCGCACTTCACCCCCAAACGAGCTCTAATACCTTACCACACAACACTGCTGCGCTGCAATTCCCCTACACCTCCTTCCCTCCTGAATCCTCACAGTCTAAATTCCTTCTCCTTCACCCTCCCCCTCAACCTTTTTACCACAGCAACCAAAAACTTCAAACATAAACTGATTAAGCAACACCCTACAGTACACATGGCGGACTGCTACCACAATGCTTCTAAAGGTGCTAAGAGAACGTACCTCATCTTCTTCACTACCCATCCTGCAAAATGGACCGCAACCCTAGCAAAATACCTTCACATTATTGATCCAACTAGAAAGACTACTACAGAGGCTCAACATCATCACAAAAAACCTTAACATACAACTCCTAAAATGAGCGAAGACACGACCAGGCAGCTGGACCACAAAACCCCTCAACAAAAAAGCTCTGAGTCCTAAAACAATGAGCCCCACAATGTCACTGAGTGAGGCGGCAGAGTTAGCCAAATCCTGCAGCCCGACATACAATAGGCACAACTCCTCATGAAAAATCCTGGTTATCACTAGACTAGGAAGAAACCCCCCACCAATGTCAAAGACCAGACCACCAATGCACCTTGTCAATACTCACCTGACCTCCTTCCCCCAAGATCTGACTAGCCTCAGAGAGACTAAATGCATGCTCATAAACTGCAGATCAGCAACCAGACATGTAACAGAACTAGCAGAAACAATCTTAAATCATGACATTGATATCACATTCATTACAGAAACATGGCTAAATGATTCCTTCTACCAGATCATAGACATGCTAGTTCCACTGGGACTCTATATCATAAAGAAAGACAGGAAGGACCACAATGGTGGAGGTATCGCCATTATCCATAAAAACAACATAAAAGTGAGCGAAACAGACACCTTCTCCTACAATACATTTGAACATTTCAGCTCCACTATATAGATGAAAGACAACATAACAATGAACTGTCACCTTTTCTACCACCCACCAGGTACCACACTATCCTTTGGCAAATACCTAACAGATTTGATTGCACACTGCTCACTCTCACATTACCAAAACATCATCCTAGGTGACCTCAACCTTCACTGGAATGATAAAAGCAACACCCTAATCCAATTCCTTACTGACCTATTACTCAGCAACAACTTCTTCCAGCATTGCAAAGGTAGTACCCACATTAAAGGTGCAACCGTGGACGGACACCCTCATAGCTCAGAATGATATTCTAACCTTGACAACATTCTCCCTGTTGACTGGTCGCTCACCACCTCATCTTATTTCAACAAAGTATCTCCCCTCCCAACTTGTGTGCAAAAAACCCTTCATTTGAGGAGAAACCTTAGACAAGTTCCTCTACAAGACCTTGAAGAAAAAATTGCGTCTCCACTGCCCCCCTCATCAGAAAACCTCTCAACAACTGAACTCACTACCCACTACAACTCAACAATGTCCTCCATCCTGGACCAAGTAGCACCTCTGAAATTGAAAAAGGTGAGAAACACGCCCTCGAGATCCTGGTTCAACAAAGACCTGAACACTGAAAGCAGACAGCTCAAAGCAGCCAAAAAGACTTTGTCGAACAAATCCATCCACAGCCCACCTGGACCAGCTAAGGAGGGAATGCAGTAACTACAAAAAACACATAATGAATGAAAAAGCCTCCTTTTCTGCAATGCTCTATGTAAGGCCAAAAACTGCCCAAAAAATATTTTTGACATCATCAATCAACAAACCTTCACGCCAGCCCTAAAAAAACCCTCATATCCAAAGAACAATGTGAAAAATGCGCCACCTACTTCATTGATAAAATCACAAAGATCGAGTTCTCCCTCAACCACAACCAGCCCTCCAACGGGAACCCAGCCCCAGAAATGAACATAGCAACCCCCTTCTCACTCCAAGACCTCCTCAGCAATGATCACCCCTCAGAACAACATTGATAGCATCAAAACCCCAGGGTCCCAAATAAATCAAAGAAGCTGGAAGATTTTCAACCCACTCACGGAGGAAAACATATCTTCTCTGTTGGTTACGTCCAAACCCTACTCCCACTTTGTGGACCCACATCCAGCCTCCCTGGCAAAGAAACTCAACCATGCCCTAATACCCCCTGGACTAAGATTATAAACAGCTCCCTGAAAACTGGAGTGATGCCTGACTGTCTCAAACTCGGTCAACTCACGCCATGAATAAAAAAAACGGGAAGAGACCTGAATGACCTGAATAACTTCAGATCAGTTTCCAATCTCCCCTTCCTAGGCAAAATTTAAGAGAGATGCGTTCTCTCACAGCTTGACCAACACATCGAAAACGACAATCTCCTGAATCTCCACCAATCGGGCTTCAGAAAAGGATGCAGCATGGAAACAGCCATTCTGAACATAATAGATGACTTACACAAGTCGCTGGACACAGACCAATGCTGTCCACCCATTCTCGTAGACCTATCGGCGGCCTAGACCACACGCTGCTCTTGGATTCCCTCCAGATAAGAACTGGTGCAGATGGGGGGGTCATACGCTATTTTTCATCCTTAAAAAAGACTATCAGACCTCGGATACGACAGCAAGAACACAGGGGGGTCTCCCAAGGCTCTGTCCTCTCGCCCACATTATTCAATATCTACATGGAACCTCTCACTGCCATCCTCAACCAAGATAAAATCCTCTTCCATTTATATGCGAATGACACCAAGCTCTACATGGACAGGGATCGAAAAATCATAAAACTTTTACTAGACCTGCAGGTCTAGTAACTTGAAAAATCAATCAACCTAACTAATGCACTTGACCTCTGTCTCTGAAAGCTAAGCAAATGTGACAAGATAATACAGGTTATAGGCATCTTTATTACTCATTCACTTTGTGAGCAATAAAGAAGCCTTTAAATCTGTTATCTTGTCACATTTTCTCTGCTTTCAGAGACAGAGGTCAAAAGTCAGTTTATCTGGCTACTCGCTAGAAAGGGCAAGTAGGCCTAAAAGAAGCTCATCCTGATTAAATCTGGCTCGCCATAGCGAGCGGGCGAGTGGATGTTTCAAGCCCTGATGGAAATCTCCTCGCTTGAAGACATTCACTGATTAAATGCAACCCTCAAAGGATTCCAACACTGGCTTTCTTACAACCACCTAAAGCTCAACCAAGACAAGATAGTCAAGATAGAAATTCTACTCAGATGCTAGAATGAATAAACTCCATTGATGCTCTCAACTTCCCTCTCTCACTAGTTGATTCTGTCAAATCTCCAAAGATCACTCTGGACTCCAAACTGACCATGAAAGATCATATTAAGAACAATGCGAAGGGTGCCTTCTCCAACCTGAAACTTCTAAACAAAATCAAACCCTACCTACCGCAGGAAGATCTCAAATCTGCCACACAAGCGCTTGTGCTGTCTAGATTGGAATACGGGAATGCCACCCTCACAGATTCTGCCAAATACCACCTTGCGCCCATCACAATCACTCTCAATGCAGCAGCCAGAACAGTCACAGGAAAAAAAAATAATTGACCACCTTTCCCCAGCCCTAAAAGATCTGAGATGGCTCTTGATTGAAGCCAGCAGCAGCTTCAAAACAGTCTTTCTTACCCACAAAGCCCTGCACACAGGAAAACCAACGTATCACACCTCTAAGCTCAAAAGGGCAGGACAGGCAAGAAACCTCAGAAGCTCAAATATCATGCTCCTCATCCCGACAAAAGCCAACAAACACAACTCTCTGGCTTGCTCCTTTTCAAGCTGTGCCCCTAAAAGCTGGAACTCCATTCCAACACATATCAGGACCAACCCCTCATTCCCATGCTTCAAGCGACAGTTAAAAGATATCCTAATCAACCAACATTTCAAATAGGGGATCATTAACCGCCCAACGAAGCAACATCTCCACCCTTCAGCTCTCCTTGGACCTCCCACAGCAACTCCTCCTCTCCTGTACTTAACCACTGACTTGACTTGGTCTGACGTACCTGATTTGATTTATCTTGTTACCTGCATGTAAATATTTACTGAGGTAAAGTGCTCCGATACCCTCGAGTCTTGCTAGTGCTATATACAAATCTTAAATAAATAAATACATAAACATGGCATATCACAACAAAACAGTCAAAACACAACACAACACAACAACCCCAGTACTGCACAACAAATTTGCACTACAATAATGCAGCTCAAAACCACAGCAGCATTAAAAAAATAAAAAGAACACATCGCCATCACACCATAATGCGACACAACAAATGTGAATAAAGATTCTTGTGTCAAATTATCAGCTCAAAAATCCTGTTGTCATAAGGCAGTGGTCAAGGGTGTTTGGAGCAAGCATTGTCTTAAATTACCACCAAGGATATCAAATAGCACAAGTCAAAAAACGTTTAGTGATACGCTTGAGTAGTGGGTTATACCCACTCCCAAACTGTTCCCCGAAGCAGCTGATTTAATTACTTTTTTCATCTGACTTACCTTTTCCCCAGAAAGCAAGTAGACATAAAGCCAGGATTCTCCAGTTCAATTGAAATCTTTGTGATTTACAACCAAAGTAGTATAAGATCTCAGTTCCCTTCTAACTGCAGCTGCTAATGAATTTGCAGCACCATGGAGAATACAATCACCCCATCAATGTATTTCCAAGTATGCTTTAAACTAGGCTCCGGAAATCCCTAATTTCAAGTAGAGTGACTAAATAAGGAAGCTCTTCCTACTGGAAAGTAAAGATTTAAACAATCTTCAATTGTTTTGTTTCTAGAAGGGTAACTTTGCTCACAGTTGTCAGGACCTTAGTTTAAGGAACTTTAACTAAGAAAAGTAGATGTATTTTTAACACTGCATTCTAGGTTCAGCGTAGCCCTCCTCCAGGTGGCAAATTGATGCTCTATTAGAAAATTGCTACACATATCCTTGGAAATACCTGTAAATAGACACAAATAGCGCTTTTCTTTGTCCAGTGAAATCTATACAGCCTTTCTCCTAAACTTTAGTTGCCCTAGGTAAATACACCTGTTTCATGCCATTTATTGTGATAATTCATTTGAAATAATCTATATCTGCTTCTTGACTGCCATTAGCCAAGACCTTTTGATTTTACTAAAATATATATAATATACTTACATATAGGGACTTTCAGACACCTCTCTATATCCACTCGTCTTCTGTTGTATCATTCACATTTTGCTTCCGCCCACAACAGCATATAGCATTGCGCAGTGGGTCAACCTACTTTAACCACTGTTTAACTTAACTTTGTGTGACTGCATTTTGCTTTCCCACGAGGAGCACATCGACACACAAGTTAGTTCCCTTCAGTGCCAGTATTTTTGTTGCTTTTGCTTTATAATTACTTTAGTGTTGGTTTTATGGTTAGAGCCTGATGTGATAGTAGGAAACTTCTGGTGTGAACACAGGGCACATTACATCTTTATCAAATAACATTTCCTGCCAATGGTGTTGTAAATTCCTTTTGAAATGTTTTTCTTTTCTAACTGCTGCTACTTCGCAGCATACCAGATAGTGTCCATTTGAAACTGTTCTATATTAAGTTAAAGTACTTGGTATGATGTTATTACATAATGCAATCAAATCCAGTAAGATCCAAAACTTAATTATTCAATAAAATCATTCTTTATTGGATTCATCACAATCATCCGAGACAGCCTACACGTGTTTCGAGGTGCGACCCTCTTCTTCATGACTGTATTTCTTAAACATAATACAATTACAATGATTATAAAGTTGGAAAATTCATGCATTCTGAAATATTGAAACATAAAACAAAATAACAATCTCAAAATTTTGAGATCAGAATATATTTTGCTGCTAATGGATTGAGGATTACAAATACGGTCATTAGAAGTACTCTTTTGACTAATATAATTTTTTCTTTTTCTTAACTTTTGTGTCTATTTTATGATCCTTATTATATTCGAATAATTTCAGTTTAGAATATCTGTTCAGAACTCTAGTGGTTCTGTTGTCTGTTATGAAGGGTTTTCATAATGTGTTTTGGCACATTATGTGGGATTAGGTCAGTGTTTTTTCTATTTCTTCAGTTCTGGTACGCATGAATAGATTTGTTTAGTGAGAGACCGTATCTGAACAGGTTTGTTGCAAGAACACGGTTCAGTTTTTTAATATGTGTTTTCTTTTATTTTTTGAAGGGTGTCTGGTATTTTTTCCTTTTGGTTATGTAAGAGAAAAGGCGTAGGACTTTGTCTGTTTTCATGTGCAGAGGACTTATACGTCCTGGTCAGACCTGTTTCAGCGTTTGGGTGGGAATTCCCATCAGGGTAAAAATAGAGCTAACAAAATTGCGTTTGCATTTATTTGAAAGGAGCCAGGATATGTGGGGGCAGATTTACAAGCCCCTTGCGCCACTTTTACGTCACTTTTAACATGGGAAAAGTGACGCAATAATGGCGCAAGACACTTGTAAATCTGCCCCGTGCTGTTTAGGCTGATTTGTTTGTAAGGAGTCCATATTTCTTGTAGTTCGGTTCGGGGTGAAGAGTGAAACACTTCTAGATGAGGAATTTTTACCCAAGGTCGGGGAGTGTGGAAGGATGTATGACATTTTCTTATGAAGAGCTTTTCGGAGTTTGGGTTGCCTTTGTTTCATTTTAGCTGTAGTACACATTGAATGGTTTTCTTCTCTTTTGATGAGAAATCGTGTTTTGGTAGAATCAAGTAAATTGGCTTTGGATGAGACTATGTTTATTTAAGTTTGGGGAGTGCGGAAGGATATTTGAAGTTTAGAGTTCTCTCTTTGACTTGACTTTTTAAAATGGAACTTTGAAGTGGTGATACCTAACACCTGATTTCTTAGAAATGCATATATTGGGAAGGCTATCATTATAACCATATTTTGCTGACCTTTTTCACATAGATGTTGACATGGGAGAGCTCAACATGAGCTCTAGAATGGAATTGCACTCCAGTGAATGTTTGATCTTATCATTTGAGAAGGTAAGCCTTATTTGTCAGTGTATGTTATACACTTCATATATATTTTGTTGATGGATGATTCATGACCAATTAGAATTTTGAGGAAACTGCAACATGTAAAAGCTTGCGTATTTAGCAATAAAGGTTTTTTCATTTTACTGTCACTAAAGATATGAAGGATTGCATTCATTGAATCATGGAAGAAAGGATTGAAGCAATTCAGACTCTATAATATAGGTTCTTCTGTTTTCAGAATTTTAAGAATGTTATTTTGTTTTGTGGTTCAATATTTTTCAACTTTAGAATCACTGAAATTGTATCATTTAATGAAGTTTACAGCCCTGAAGAATAGGATCGCACCTCGAAACCCGTGTTTGCTGTCTATACTAATAGTGATGAATCCAACAAAGAATGATTTTATTGAAGAATTACGTTTTGGATCTTACTGGATTTGATTATATAATGCAATAATGTCATATCAAGTTCTTTATGTGAAGAACACTAAGATAAGTACTTACCTCTGCATTGGGCGACAAGAATTATTTTTTAATCAGACCATGGGATTCGGTTTGGAGGGAATAGTGCTGTGCCAAATGTACCTTAATCATGAGACACTGCTTTGTATCTATATTAAGTTATCCCCGTTTTACTTTTTTCTTTCTCGCTCTATTTCTTTCTTTCTTTTCTTCTTTCTTTCTCCTTCCTTTTTTGTCTCCTTCTATTTATGCCTTTTTTCTTGCCTTCTTCCTTTCTTGCCTTCTTTTTTGTCTGCCTTCTTTCTTGTCTTCCTTCTTTCTTACTTTCTTTCACTTTTTTCTCTCGCTCTCTATCTTTCTCTCTTCCTTCCTTTCTTTTATTTTTGAAGGAAAGAGGCTTGCCACCATTGATAGACTGATTGACTTTTTTAGGTCTGTGTTAGCCAAGATCTTTTAAGTTGACAACAATTATGTTTATAACATGATTACTTATATGGGTTTCAGCAGACTTCATCCATTACTCTGTGATTGGCGACATTTACCTTTTCTCTCACCCACTCCAGCATGCATTAAGGGGCAATGTATAAGCTATCAAAGCAAAGCATCTCACACCGGGATAGCGGAAACATCAATCACCCCATCATAGTCACAAGACGTTACTTTGGATTAACAGCCAGGTAACCTTTTTTTATAACAACCTTTAATCTCTCGTAACAGCAGTGAGGCAAAAAGATCAAAATCAACATTAATCAATTTAATTTCATTTGGCAGCTTCCCGAGGCCCAGGGACCAATCATCTTTAAACTCACTTTCAGATCTGAAAAGGGGAAATGACGTTCATGAAGAACAGTCAATTTTTGCAGCTATCTCTTCACGTCCTGTCAATTCCTTCTGTGCAGGCCTTCAAGAGGCCAAACACTGCAGTGACCATTTTTAAAAAAATCAAATGCCACATCCAAGAGTTCCTTAGACCAACCCTCTGTGGACAGCCAACCTCCTCTATGTATTGGTCATGCTTAGCTATGGATGCTAATGGCCTGGTCAGACCTGCACCCAATTCGCCGTGGGCGGCAAACATTCGCAACCCATGGCCTTTGGCCCACCAAGCACTATTTGCAAATTATTGCAGGTGCCCACCACCTGCTGTGCATGGCCACTGCCACAGAGACTGACCTCTGGTCAGGTCTTTCACCAATCCTGCTATAGACAGCCAACCTCCACTGTGCATGATGTTCGGCGGAGCGCTGTGGAGTGGGCCACAGAGCCTGGCCTCCAGCGGGGCTCTTTGCTCAACTCTCTGCCAGTCCCTGCACGCATCCTGAGCAACCAACCTCCTCTGCCTACTGTATTTGGCTGTGCACCACGAGGTTGGCCACAGGTCCTGGCATCAAGTTCTCGTCTAAGCCCAGATCCTTCTTTCTTTCATTGTTTTATCGTGATGTGGTTCTAAAATAGGATCCGCAGACTCATGGCAAGCTTGAGAGGCTGGTGTCATTGTCCCTTGCAAGCTTCACTGCCTGATGCCGGAGCCACAAAACTGGAACCGGGAAGTGAAGTTCACAGGACGTTTATGACATCCCGTCATGCTTGCCTAGGGTTCTCAGATCCACTAAGAGAACCGTGGAACCAGGGGAATTTGCTGGCGTCTCTGAATCTAGCTATTAGATCCACAGACCGTGCAACAAAATATTTAAAAAAAAATCATTTTAAACATAGGGGTGTCCCTTTGTGGCCTCCTGATATCAGTCGTGGGTTTGGGGCGAGCTCACCCTACCCCCTTATATGTCATAACAGTTTATTTTCAGGACACGGGGACCAAGTGCCCTCTGATGGATGGTGGCTGCAACATTTTCTCCTGATTTTGCGGCCTGTCAATCAGATCCTTTTGCATCCAACGACCAAAAACTGGATCTATACATCAGTATTTTTTATTTTTTTATTTTGGGTTTGCAGAGGCCTAATACCGGTATCCTTAATTCTCCATGAATGGAAGGTCCAAATAGTTCTAAAATGTAACCTCTTCATGCCCAACCAGAGCACCTTTTTAAATGTTAAAGTCTCAAAAACTACTGGACAGATTTACACTAAACCAAGCTGTGGCACTTCCTTGAGTTAAGTTCTACCTTCACGTATATTTTGTGTCATTCTGTTCAGATTTGTTTTCTGTATCAGAAAACAAAGATTCCTATTAGAATGAAATGGGAAATGGCACTTTTGCGATCCCCCTTTTCCCTGGTCTCTGCTGGACGGATCTGTACAAAACATGGAATGAAGAAACAAAAGTGGATGTCATTTGTTTGACAGGTGTTGTGCATATTCGACAAACAGTGCCAAAGATATTGAAGATACAAAAAAAGCTGTTCTTATGACAATTCAGAGTTAACCATAACCATACTGGCAGTATTATATGTATCCTATTGTGAATCATGCCAATGCTTATTTATACTCTGGGGCACTAGTGGAATACTGATTCAGATAGAACTCCACACTCTCACTTTTCATTCAGTATTTTTCAATTCTGATCCAATGACTCGACCTCCCATCATTAAGTCACACATCAAACACTGCTCATGAAATATTTGTCTGAGTCAAATCAAATACATCACCGCCCGCAGGTTCCACAATGGACCCACCTGCTCTGTGATCAGCACGGCCAACCGCTGGCCCACACAATAGCCATTAAATGCTATTTTCCAAACATCATTTTTATGGACACAGCATTATCTTTCTCGACCTTTTGGTATAGATGCTACAAAGTATCACAGCTTAAAAGTAGGTAACTTACTGTCTCCAGTGGCTTGATTACGAAACTTGTCAAGGTCCACATTGGGTGGTCTGTTGGGTTTTTGGGGTGCTGTCCCTAACATATACAAAGGTTTCAATGGTATCCGCTTGGGGACAACAGAACCCTTTGGCTGTAGCGGCTTCTTTTGTGAGCTGGCCATTGACTCTGCACCAAACTTGGGAGCCTGTTTGGGAAATATGTTTGCAGTTGTGGTTGGGTTGTCTTCAGGCATGTTCTTCTTCCCTCCATTGTTTTCATCAGTTTTGGTGGCTAAGAAAGGGCTTTGGATACTTCTAGGCCCTGTTGTCGCTCTCAAAGCAACCCCGAAGGGCTGAGACGTGTGCTCTGGACTATTGGCACTTTCCACAGGGTCTTTTATCGGCTTTAGAAAAGCTGGTTTTGGTGTTTTAGGCACTGATGGCCCCTTTGGCAAAAAAGTATTTATACTTGCACTTTCTTCATTTTGAGGGGGATTTGTCGTTAACGAAAGCTTTTGTCCAACAGCATGTTTCTTGACAGTCAAATCTTTGGGCCCATTCTCTTCATGCGCAGCGGTGAATGGTGTTTTGGGTACAGGGGGCTTTTGTTGTGCCAGGGGAAATGATACTTTAGGTGCTGCAATTTCATGCCCATTGCCCGGCTTGTGTTGCGCTGATTTGAGGAAGACAGGTTTTACGTCTTCTTTTTTCGGTTCTACGTGTCTTAAAGCAGTATTTGGAAACCCTGAATGTCCCTCCTCTTTTTTCGCCGCAGAAATAGACCCAACATATCGGTTAAGAGCTGAGTTTGGCTTTGCATACGGCGGTCTCGAGTCCTTTCCCGCTTCTTCTTCGGATGGGACTTTCACTCCTCCAATGGTAGGTTTCAGACCCTTCTGGAGGGCGGAAGCCCCGGAAGCGGAGTTTGGGTTGCCCAGGTGCTCGAGCGCGGCCTTCCTTGCTGCCAATGCCGAGGGTACCTGTGCTGTCGAATACTGGCCCGGCGCTCTATAGTTTCTGTTCTGCGGGGCCCCATCCTCTGCCGCGGGGCTGCCGTTCTTAAACCTCTCCATGAGCGTCTTTACATTTCCTCTCTCACCCTGCAAGAAGAGAGAAGGAAAAAAGCTGAAAATGAGAAGTCTTGCTACATGCTGCAGCACATGAGAGAGTTTCCTGCTCTGAGGCTTGCTGCCCTCCTGACTGGCTGGAGAGATATCGTAACATTTCGCTTCCTGTGCGTCTAAAATACATTCTCATTCTGTTGTTTCTTTGGTCGCGGTTTACGCACTTTGTAAATGTCAATGTTTCATATTTTGCTTTTTACTGTTAGTGAACAACTCGTATCGTGGTTCAGAATTTGAGAGATCAGAATTTTCAGGAGTCTAAAAACAACACATATAAATAAACGATTTATATACATTTTTAGTGAATTTTTCAAAGTATATATGTCAGTAATATACAAAACTTCGAGTAAAGTCATCAGGGTTCTTAAGATCTTCAAAATGCCTCAAAATTGTATGCTATGCCCATCTTTTCTAATTCTAAATAAATTCGTTATTTATTTTATTATTATTATTATTATTATTTTAGATTGCGAAGCCCTATACATGAGACAATCCAGTTCCATACAAAATTCAGCCAGGCTATGTATCTATCTAAAAACAGAAAACATCTTGTAATACACATTAAGGGCCCATTCACAAACTTCACTTAATAGTTGTTGGACTTTGCCTTTTTTGCAGGGTCGTCCCTGAACTTTTTGCCTTCCTCCTAGCCTTTTTTCTGACATGGTGTTGGTGGTTCTAGGACTCTGGGCACTTTAGCACTGCTGTCCAGTGTAAAGTGAGTGTGTTCTCTGTGGTAAACATGGTAAGATTAGTCTACACCTGTTTGGCATATTTAGTTTAAATGTCAGTCCCTTGTAAAGTGGTATCTCATACCTGGGGCTGGTAAATTAAATGCTACTGGTGGGTTTGCAGCGCTGATTGCGCCACCCACCAAAGTAGCCTCTCAAACCTGTCTCAGGACTCTGCCATTGCAGGGCCTGTGCACGCAGTGTTACAGCTGCTGTGATGTGACACCTAAAGTGTGTGCCACGTCTGTGACCCCCCTTTTACTGCATGTCAGTCACCCTTAAGGTAGGCCGTAACTAGCCCTATGGGCAGGGGGCATTGTAGGTAAAAGGTAGGACATGTACCTTAAGTGTGTGACATGTCCTGGTAGTGACAAACAGCCATTTTGGTTTCTCACTGCTGTGAGGCTGCCCTCCCGTAGGAATGCATTGGGTATTCCCTGATAAGTGTTTCAGTGGTAATTCCTGATATGAGAGGAGAAGCATGGTCAACTTTGGTATGGTTGGAATAGTAATAATAAATGGTGTGCGCCGATTTATTATCACTATTTTAGAAATGCCACTTTTAGAAGTTGGCATTTCTGTGTGCTATACGTCTGCCTGCCTGATGTGTAGTGCAGGTCTGGCTCTGGAGTGACAGGGGCTGGTAAGGTGTGTGTGGCTCCAGGGAGCGCAGGGTGAGTCAGTGCTAGGCTGAATGGGAGATCTGCATTTGGAGTAGTGGGAGGAGTAGTCCCCTGACCCTGAATAGGTCTGTGTCTACCTGTGTGAATGCTGGCTCCGCCTCCCTGTGGTGGTCTCATGACCAAGCCCCCACCTGACAATGGGGAAGCAGAGCCCTGTAAACAGAGTGCTCCAAAAAAACCCTGGACCAGTTCAGACTGGTTCTCCAAGCCCTGTGCCAAGGGCAGAACAAAGGAAAATGGGGTATATATGCTGGGGCTGTGACCCTATGAAGGTGCACTTCTATAGTTACTAATGCCAAAAAAGGACCCAAAACAGTAGTAAATGTACTCCAGCTCAGAGCTGCACCAGCACAACACATGGCCAACTAATGAACAATGTTAAATCATTGCTCTCTGGGTTATGTATGATTCCTGCTGCATTTCGACTCAACAACTTTTATTTAGGACTGCACAAACTGTGGAGCCCATACATGTTTTTTAGAGTGATGAAATCTTGTGTGCCAGGCCCATGGTCATGTAGGAAGTTGGACCAAGCACATCTATGCCCACTGCCTTTACTTTGCCCTCACAGTGGCATGCAAGGGACACAAATAAATTGTGCTAAACATTAACTGAGCACCACCAACATGAAATGTTCCATTATAACTTCTTCAGAACCCAAACAATTTTCAGTCACCTAATTGGAACATCAGAGGAGAGGGAAAACTATATAAATATTTTTTTAGATATGTCCATGATCTATTAAAGTCTGTTTGAGTTGTTGTGTAAATAAATTCATAACATTTAAACAAAAAGGTAATGCACTAAACTAACCCAACTATGGTCTTCTTTAGATGTATGAGGAAGCAACAATTCATTACCCTTTTGAGTACCTGGCATAAGAAAGAAAGAGGCAAAAGCGGCAATTACATTGGCTGCTGGAGACACAAACTTATTTACAGGAAAAAAGTAGTTTGCTTGTGGAACAACTCTGCTGTGTATTTGAATGGCATAATTTGAGTGAATACTATCATCAAACACTGGAGCAGCCAAAAAGTGAAAGTCTTAATGGTATTTTTTTGTTGAACTGCCTGATTGCCTTCGGCAGCACAACAGTATTTTTTGGTTGGTTCTTTTAACTTTTTTTTATCAACCGTCTGGTTTGATGAATACATTAGTTGTAGTCTCCATTCCTATTGAGGTGCCCCAAATTTTGGCACACAATTTCTTTAAATTAGAGCTCGAGGGCACATCATAACACATCCTTGACTGGCTCTATTAAGTTAGTTCTTTCTCTAAACACATTTTACCATTGTATTATGAAAACAGGATTTTGGACGAGATAATGTGTCAGGAGAACATTTGTGCTCATTTGCTATGTGCTATTTTTTTGTGTTGCGGATGTGTTTTTTTTTTTTTTGTTGCTGTCTATTTGTACTGCATTCTTGCAAATTTTGTTGTGTTGCACTACTTTTTTTGCTTTGCATTTTGTTTTGACTGTTTTGTTGTTGATGTGCCTTGTTATGCTTTAACCTTGGTGTTATGATGCTGTGTATGTTATTGTGTTATGTTTATATGTTTACCTGGGATATATCAACTAACGCTGCTATATTTCCTACCAAATCAGCACATGCCTTGAAAGTTGTGGAAGAGGTGTGGCGCAGCAGCCAGGTTACCTGACTCCAGACCATGGGGTTCACGTTTCGATCCCCGGTGCTGGTGGCAGGTTAGCCCAGCACCATGTGACTCAGGGCAATAGCTCGCTTAATATTCCCGACAGCCCCCAGCTCCTTGACAACCTCGGGTAATTGTGCACTTTACGAATACTTGATTGAATTTCAAAGTTTCTGTGATAAGTAACCATTTACCACTTTCTGAAATGGTAAAAGAGTGCTGCTCCAGTCCTTCAATCACTCAAGACACCAGTCATCCCAAAAATGTGTACGCTGTCACTGCTCACTTTATGTGATACGACCCATAGTTTTGTATCAAAGGTTCGATTATTATTGAGCCCGAGCAGTATGACTGACACACTCTCTTTCCGGCACATAATATAAGATTAATATTGGAATCCAGTGAACTTGCATGTTGAGAGATGTAGACTCAGTAGGTTTTTCTAATGATAATGAATGTAGCATTGGTGTTAAGGGGCATGCAGAGATTGAGCGTGGCAAAACAGTTCAGCTACATTACCCAAGGGTGAGGGCACTCCCTGGTAGTTATTGATCAGAATAGAGTAGGACTCATACTCCATTCAGTAGAATAACTATCTAGGAGTTCCTTCCCCTTTGGAGAATATTTCTGTTGTAAATCAAGCCTCCACTACAGAGTCTCTGCACCTTTATAAATCAAGCCATTAAAATGTGGGGTGGAATTCATAATAAAATTGTTACCTGTGTGTTTTTAACTTTTTAGTTTAGGTGAAAAGTACTAGAAGCACCCGATTTGGATTTCCAAAGATCAGAAGTCTCTTCCATTTCTGTCCCATTGAGGGTTGCAAAACGGAGCTTATGGAAATGGTGATAAGTGATTTTGGTCGCAATACAAATCATTTATTGGTGGTGCCATATTATTTTAGGACTTCTTCAAATGTGATTTCATCATGTGAAAAATGATGATCTTCTACTGGAATTCGATGAAACGTGTTTTTTTCTCATGAGTTTCTCGTTGAAATTAAGGCTAGTGCTTCAGAAGCTAAAACGTGACACACTGACTGTTGGACTGGGCCCTTTCTGCAGGCCTATCCCTGATTTTTGACTTCTTTTGTTGAACCCATTTTTGCTGGATTTGTGCTCCAGTGGTAAAGTACTTGTGCTCTTCCTTCTAAACATGGTAAAAGTGGTATACGCCTGATTGGATTATTTAATTTACTTATAAGTCTCTAGTACATGGTACTACATGTACCCAGGGCCTGTAAATTAAATACTGCAATTAGGCAGCAGGACTTGTTATGCCAACACGAAGCTCCAGGTGCGGCTCCTTGTGTGGACTTGGACTTTGGAAATGTGAACTATTCACCGGGATGAACCTGTTCCCTGTATCTGACCCATGCTACGTCGTGCTCTACTTGAACTTGTAACTTTGATCTGGTCTAGTGCGACCAGAAAACCACGAATGGTGCTTTGTACTTATTATTTACACCAGAAACTTTAAAAATTCATTCTGGTTCTACTTATTTGATTTTTGTCGAGTTGGTGTCATTTTACTTAATAAAATGTACTCTATTTTCTAAATTAGTTTGGATATTCTTGTGTTGTGTTTTCATGTAATTTATGTAAAGTTAAGCCTCCCTGCTTTGTGCTGAGCTACTACAGGTTAAACAAAGGTTCATTTAGTGACTTATTGTGGTTCACCATGACAAGGATTGTGTTTATTACTTGAGTGGGGCTCTAACCCCTCTCAACTAATAACCCAATTTCTTACACACACAAATATTTTCCTCATCCAATTGAGAAAAAAACATGCTAAGTAAAGCATTCACTTCCAGTTGCAGCAGTTTGTCAGGCGATCCCCTAATGTTTAATTGTAGGTTCACATAGAGTTCCAATGATCATCTAGAATGCTAACATTCTATATTATTGACACCATATTGTTGGAATATAAACAGTGGAATATAAATCCTTTCCACTAGAGCAGGCTCAAGTAAATATGCATCGAGGTGTTGTGAACAAATGCCCTTTTTACATGGTCATCCCCTCATTTTCTGAATTTTATTGCTGGTTTTTAGACCCTTAACGCTGAGGCACTGCTCTCCAATGCCTAGTGCATTAGTCCTGACCCCTAAAACATGTCGAAACTGACTACTCCATGATTAGTACATCAAACATTTTCTTTACAGCCATAGTATATGCTGCAGAAATACACCCAGGCCATGAAAAGTTGAATCTCACCTGTGGACTGCAGCCCTTATTGTTCCATCCACTAGTGTGACAAGGGAAACTTGGCTTCAGGCCTACCAATATAGGCTGACTGCTGAGGAGTCAAACATGTAGGACAACCTGTCAAAATAATGCTTTATAACAGGTAAGAACCTACATTTTAAATATATGTAAGTAATCCCTATGTAAGCCTTGTACCCCACAGGTAGGGTGCACGCTATTTAAAAGTGGGACATGTGAAAAGTTTATATTTACCGTGTCCCTACAGTGGCAAGATCCTAATAGCTATTTTAACTGTTCCTAGCCTACCTACAGTGGCAATATTCTAAAAGCTATTTTCACTACTGCGGGCCTAGCTGCTCTATGTAAGTAACCAGAGTACAGATTACATTTCTAGTACTATATCTTGGGAATGAGACACGCTAGAAAAATAATTAAATCATTATTTTTAATAGTTATGAAAAATTATATTCAATGGTGATATTGGATTTTTAATAAACTTTAAGGGAAAGTAACTTTTAGAAAGTTACCCTTACCTGCCTACACTGTGAGACGGGTAATTAGCATAAGCCGCTCCCTGCTCCCAACCTGTGCTCAAGCAGGGGAATGGGTGTTACAGAGGTGTGAAATGCCTCCCAGGAGCAAATAATTGGCAAAGATGACTCCTCTGTACTCCACAGAATGTTACAAGTGGGACAGTGGGCATCTTGTTGATACCACCCAGTCAAATAGTGCGTGACAGATCTGTTGAGCCACATTTAACATTTTGGACAATTTGAAAGGGAGACCACAGGATGCCGCGACAATTCTTGTGTATCCACTGCCTAGTTGCTGAAGGACCCTGCTTTTAGCCTGTCAGACTTCTGTGTCTGGGTTTGTTGTGGTTACAGTGCCTTCTTCAAACTGGATTTTAGTGTTAGATGTGGGCGGACACTTGTGATTTCCCTATGACACTCCCACATATCCTCAGGTTGTGTATCCCAAGTATGGTGTGACTGCAGGCTTTTGAGATCTTGAAAATAATATAGCACATGGCAGTTTTGGCGTGTTTGCAGTAAGGCAAACAGGAGCTACTGAAAAAGTGGGTAGGGTTGCTACCGGGAACTTTTACCCCAATTGTTAGGAGTGGTCAGGAGTCATCGCCAGCCACTAGCTAGTACCAGGTCCCCCAAAACATCCTATTAGAACACTGTTGGACTTGCGAAAGGATACCAGGTAGCCTGAACCTGCTGCGCTTGGTATCTGTGACCTGTGAGAAGGACAGTAAGATCTCCAAGGATCATAAGGTTTATCCCCTCAGTGGCTCAAGGCTAAAAAAAAAAGCTGAAGAGAACATTCATGTGAAGAATCCCAGCTGACCAGTAGTAACTGGGCCTGAATTGGATTTTGCTTTTGCCCTCACCCTCAGAGTCTCTAAAAGTTTCCTCTGAAGTCCTCGGAGCCTTGGAAGAGTAGTCCAGTGGTTGTTTGAGGGTAGAAATACATGTGGGAACCTTTTCAAAACATTTGCTACAGACCTCTATTGCTTGAAGGGGACCGACTGCAAAATGTATCTGACTGGCAGTTCTATTTTGTGTATTTAATTTCAGGTTTGTCTCATGAGGAGAAGAGGTTTTGCTCAGAAAAACGGAAAACTCATTTTTCAGATTGGTACTTAGAACCTTTTTCGTACTTACCTACTTCCAAGCCGAAGTGGGGCCAATCTGCTTGGTGTATCTGACCTGTGCTGCATCACAGTCAGCCTCAAATTGGTCCTAATTACCGGTCTACAATGATCATTGACTACCATTGCCATTTTTTACTTTTTGGTGTTATTTTCATTAAAATTGTAAAAAAAAAAAAAAAAATCTTCAGTCCCACGTATTGGATTTTTGTTGTTTTGGTCTCTTTTTGCATATTATTTTTTCTCTATGCTTAAATATTAGAATAGGATTTTAATTGTGCTTTGTTTTTGACTTCTGAATGCTTTACACATTTTTGTTGTTAACCCTGTCAGCTCTGTGCCATAGCTACCAGGGATTCAGCACACGTTTAAATTACCAAAACGTTTGACTGGATCTCACAAATTAGTGACTTTATTACTTGTGCTGGACACCAATCCAACGCCATCTATTAAACCACTTTGTCACAGGTGTTAATGCAGATATAAAATCAGCTGTTTGACACAAATGCGAGGAGAAGTATTGTTTTTTAGTCATTTATTGATATATTTTAATGGCAAAAAATAATCAATAAAAGAGACCCCTATCTATGTCCAGTGGCTCCTTTCTACATTGGTAGTAAGATCCACCGAATGATTTTGAACACTTCATTTTTCTTTTTACTTACCCCACTTATTTTTTTCAGTAGTTGCACCCCCTTGCATGAATGTGCTCCGGCTTCAAAACCATTTGAAATATCAGTTATATATAAGGAAATAATAAAATGTTTCTTTGTGAACTGTAAGAATAACTCCATTCAAAGGTGATTAATAAAACATATTTTAAAATAATTGATATTCTAAATCAGACAGAAAATGAGTCTACCATTTAAAACAAGAAAAACTGTCATGGACTACAAATGTTTCAGACTTTAAATATAGAATACAAACCAATAGTAAGTAATGTTTTAAGGATGCATCTCTTTCAGGAACTAGTAGTAGGAGAGAAAATAACCATTCTGATGTATATATTCAGTCTTCTACACAGAAAGTAAATAATTATAAAGCTGTTTTATCCGAAAGCATGTCTCCCTTGGCAGGCACATTCAGTGAGCCAGGTGAACAAGCTAGGTCTTTTTAGAACTCTGTGATCTTCACAAGCAGCTTATAGAGGGAGAAGGCCTTGCGAAATAAGAAATGGGTTGATTCTTGTCTCATATCCTAGCTACGAATCCCCTGGTTGGATTCATAGCTAGACGAGCTTGGAGGCTATCATAAGGCAACGTTTTAGTAGGTTACAGCTGTTGGATCTACATTTTTGTTTGCCCAACAGTTTGTTCGTCGGCAGTAAAATATCCTGAATTGCAATCATGGTGGTCGATAATGGGTGTGTTCTTGCATTTTGACAGAGATACCTCTAAGGTTAGAAGAAATAAATTCATAATGGAAAATGTGACATGCATATTTGTCTGATAACAGATATTTATTAAATTGAACAATCTCAAATTTCGAAGTGTTGTGGTGTAATCCTAACTGAATACTTTAATTCGCCCTGAAAAGAATTGGTTCCGGAGAAATCACAGGGAGACTGCAGTCCCAGTTATATTCATATTGAATTTGTCTCTTATCTACTCTGTGAACACAAAGGAGAACATGATAACAATATATACCTTTATGCTACTTCCTCCTGCACTTAATGTATATTTAACGTTGGTGGCTTGCTAGTTTCCTCATAAATATCTCCTGTCATTGTTGTCCTGTTCTCCCTAGCAGCACGGGCTGCGAGTATAGGAGAGTTGGGGTAACGGGAGGTCAGGGACTGGGGAGAGCACAATGACCACCCACACTCAGTACTGTAGTCGGAAACCCTGCCCCCGAGCGGGCTGCCTCCCTTTATTGGCTCCCCGCAGGCCACGCCTGGCCTGCGGATGTAGGGGTGTGTGTTCGATGTCGTTACAACAACTAGACCGCAGTCATTACATCCCTACCAAACTCCGGGGTCTTTTCCTCTTTTTCTTCTCTTTCTCACCCCCCCCCAACATTGCTCTGAACTGTGTATGATAGTCACTTTCCACGTTTTTGTTGTGATACTTGCGGTTTCCCCTGATGTCGGGTGTTCGGTCTCAGCCGGCAGGCAAAGTCTCTCAGTCTTTGGCTGGGCTGGGGGTTTGGCCTCAACCCATATCTCCCCGATCGGGGCCCCTCGTTCGGCGTCATGGTCCGAGGGCTACCAGTGGCTGCCACGGGTAGGGGAACTGCCTCAGTCCCCCCTGGTATGGCTGGTGTACGTTCTACGGTGGCCTGCTCTTCCTCTTCCAGCACGGTGTTCTCTAGGGGCAACCCGTCATCGGTGCCCCTTCCTCCGTCCGCCGGTGACATCGCTCTGAACCAGGAAGCGTTTCTTGTCACTGTCTCGCCTCCTTTCCTGGCGGTGACCATGGTCCCTTTTACGGCCTCGACAGTCCAGAGGCCGGGTTCGAACCGGGTTTGAAATTTGCCCCCGGGCCGCCTGTTTTTAATGATCACCTGTGTCCCCAGCGAGGGTATCTTGGATGCGGCCCTCCGGCGGTGATTGGCTCGTCTATTGCTTTGTTCGCGTCTCTCCTGGGTCCCCTCCTGGTCGACGGGCGCCGGCGTCCACTCCCGGCTACTGGGGAGGAGGTCCCTCCTGGCCCCTTGGAACATGAGGCTCCACGGGCTCCTTTGGGTGGTGCAATGGGGCGTGCTCCTATATTCCCTCAGGAATTCATGAAGTCGTTGTTCTGGGTCAGCCTGTTCCACCATGGCTATGCGAAATGTCTTGTTTAGGGTGCGCATAAAACGTTCCACTTCTCCGTTGGCTTGAGGCCATTGGGGTGTGATACGCCTGTGCCGGATCCCCCTTTGACTGAGGTAGGTGGCAAATTCCGCTCCCTGAAACGGTGGCCCGTTGTCACTGCGGAGTTCTTTGGGATAGCCGAACATGGAGAATATCTTTTCGAGGGCTGGCCCCACCTGTCCAAACGCCGTGGACCTCACCTTCTCTGCCACGGGGTATTTGGAGTATGCATCTACCACCACCAGAGTGTGTCCCTCACCGGGGAAACTCCCAAAATCCACACTAACACTTTCCCAGGGTACTAGGCTGGCGTTCTCCGTGATGATTGGTTGAGGTCGGTCCGGCTCGCCTGTGAGCTGGCAGGCCAGGCAGCTCCGGACATGTTCTTCGACCATCTGATCCAGCCCCGGGAACCACATTTTCTCTCGGATTCTGGCTTTCATTTCGGTGGTCCCTTGATGCCCCCCGTGGGCAAGTTGGATCGCCCGCTGCCTCAGGGTCGACGGTATGATTAGCCGGGGCCCACGTAGCAGTATGCCATCTTCTGTAGCGCTAAGTTCATGCCGGATGCGCCACATCTGGGTGAGTGATTCTCTGTCTTCTTGCGCCCATGCATTTGCTTGGTGTAGGTATCCCGTCCATGACCCTTCCTGGACTGCTTTCAAAGTCTGCCGGTATACTGAATCCAGCTCAGCCCCCTCTTTGATGTCGTCCAGCGTCATGTTCTGGGGGCATGCTGTGAGGGCAACCCACTGGGCAAATTCATCGCATGCTTCATCTGTCCCCGTCTGGTCCGGGGCAGGTGGGTGACGGGATAGAAAGTCCGCCGGGTTTTTGGCCCCGGGGCGATACACTACTTCCATCTCGTACGGTTGCAGTTGGACCGCCCATCTCTCTATTCGCGGGGGCGGATGGGGTGAGGTACCTTTGAATAGTGGCACTAGCGGCTGGTGGTCGGTGACCATAACAAACGGGTGCCCTCGTAGGTACAGATGGAAGTGGTTGCAAGCCCATTTTATGGCAAGTGCCTCACGTTCGATTTGGGCGTACCTCGCTTCGGTTGGGGTGAGGGCTTTGCTGGCAAAACTCAGTGCCGTCCACTGGCCCGGCCCTTGTTCTTGGGTGAGTACCGCACCCAGCCCTACGGGGCTCGCATCAACCAGTACTTCTGTCCGCTTCTTGGGGTCGAAGTAGGCCAGCGTGGCTTTTTCCAGGAGTGCCGTCTTGATCCCCTGGAAGGCTTCCTCTTCCTTCGGTCCCCACCTCCACGGGGTGTCTGTTCTCGTCAGGGCGCGAAGCGGTTCGCTCCACGTTGCCAATCCAGGGATGAACCGTCCGCAGTAAGTTGCCATGCCAAGGAAACTCCTGACTTCCGTGGGTGACGTTGGGGCTGGGGCGTCCTTGATGGCTTTTGACTTCCGAGGATCCACCTGAATCCCTTCCTGACTAAACACGTAGCCGAAGAATTCGATCTTGGGTTGAAAGAATTGGCACTTGTCTTTGTGTAACGTCGCACCATGAGCACTCAGTCTCCCCAGGGTGTCTCGCAGGTGTTTGTGATGTTCGGCCGCCGTCGCCGAGTGGATGAGGATGTCATCGCTGACGTTGATGACTCCCGGCAACCCAGACAGCAGCTCCCGGATGGTATTCTGAAATACCTCGGCCGCCGAGGATATCCCGAAGTTAAGTCTTTTGTACCGCCGGAGTCCTATGTGAGTGCTAAACGTAGTTATGAACCTGCTGTCTTCAGCCAGGGGCAGCTGGTGGTAGCCGGCGTTCAGGTCAATCTTCGAAAACCACCTTGATCCGTTTACATCGGCAATGATATCGTCCATTGTTGGGGTCAGGTGACGTTCCCTCTTGATGGCACGATTGGGCAGTCTCATGTCTATGCACAGCCTAATGGCTCCCGGCTGTCGCGGTTTCTCTACGATCACCATGGGTGACACCCACGGGGTGGGCCCCGAGACCTTTTCAATGACTCCCAGGTTTTCCAGGTTCTCCAGTTCCTTTTCCACCACCGGCCTCAAATGGAACGGGATTCGGCGATGCCTCAACGCCGTCGGCTTGATCGTTTTGTCTATGTGCAGTCGTATCGGGTCACACTTGATGCATCCCAGGCCCTTGAAGAGTTCTGGAAATTGAGCCAGTAGCTCATCCACCTGATGTGTTCGGACTCGGTGTGCGATGGCTATTAGCTTTAGATCCTCCGCCGTGTGGCTACTCAGCAGTGTTTCTGCCTCCCTGTCAATGATGTGGACTGTTGCTGTTACTTCGACTTCATCCGCCTTGATGGGTACAATCATCTTCCCTTTTAGTGGGAGAGGGGTATGGGCCCCATACGCAAAAATCCTTGTCCTGGATGGTATTATCTGTGGCCTAGGTCGTAGTTGATTGAATTGTTGCAGTCCCATCACATTCACTGTGGCCCCGTTGTCGATTATGGCCTTTATCTCATTCCCTCCCAACTGAACAGTGCACGTCGGTTGTGGCCTCCTCCTGCGCTTCAGCTCCTGTGCGAAGGATATGATGTGCACCTCTTCGTCCTCTGAGTCGGAGTAGTCGTCCACCGTAGGCAGGTATCTTTCTTGGGCAACCCTGGCTCCTTCCAAGGGCATCGGGTCGTCTAGGGATAGTTGCCGCACCGCTTTCGGTAATGACTTGGGTTTCCACTGTCCTTTGGTGGGGTTTCGCCGTCGACAGACAGATGCGAAGTGGTTCGGGACCCCACAATTCGTGCATGTTTTTCCCTGTGCGGGACATTCTTTGGCTGCATGTGGTTCGTATCCGCAGTATCCACATTTTGCTCGTGAGCCTTCCTTCCGGGTGCCCCTGTGATTCTTATTCCTGGCTGTCGTCTTTACTGCATCCACCTTTTCCGTCTTGATGTTGTCGCACTTTCCCGCTTGTTTGTTCAGGGCTTGGTCCATGGCCGTTGCCCTTACCGCTGACAGGTCGTGCGACCGGGCTAATATTAGTATGTCCTCAAGCGAGATGCCTGGTATTCTGAGGATTAAACCCCTTAACGTCTTATCCCTGCAGCCTTGGATGATCTGTCTTCGTATAGCTCTGGGTTGGTCTTCATTGGTGCACGTGCTTGCGAGTTCCCTCACTCGCGCGTAGAAACGGTCCATAGATTCACCTTCCCGCTGCCGTGCCTGCCCCAGCTTAAATACTTCAAAATCCAAATTCAACTGAGGGTCAAAGTAGCCATTAATGGCCTGGACAGCCGCATCATAGTCGTTCACCGTGCCCGTGTTAGGTAAGTGCTTGAAGAGTTTGAAAATTTCCTCACCTGCATAGTGGAGTAAAAGCGACCTTTTGATCGCTCCAGTCGTCTCCCTAGATGCCATGAAGTAATTCTCTAGGCGCTCCAGCCATAGCTTCCATCTGGGGGATGCGGTGGAGGGATCCTCCACCTCGCTGAACGGTGGCAGGACTCCGGATGCGGCGTGCTGGTATAGGACATGGGCAGGAGTCGCCGGTTCGTCATCAGCCATGGCTCGGCCCTTCTGGCGTGGGTCGACTTGGCAAGATCAGGGAGTGATGGCGACGACTCGCTTTGGCCCCTGCTTGTTAGTGACCCGTTTGTGTTTGCCAGTGTTCGTCGTTATTATTTTCCCTTCCTCCGGGCCTTCTTGGTCTCTTGCTGCCCCTTTTCAGCTGTGGGGCTGTCCTCGACGTCGCGCGTGTCTCCCTCCTTTCCTTCGCGCCTTCCTCGCCACGTGCGTCTGGGCCTCCTGTTCGCGCCGCCCACGTGTGTACTGGTAGGCCGTTTATCACTGCGCATGCGCGCAGGGCTCCTTGTTGTGTGGGCCGCGCTCCGCGCGGCGATTCCGCTCCTTCCGCTTCGTCGCGGCGTGCTCGTGCCTCGCCCACCCTCCTGGATCCTTCACTGCTCACCGGGGTTGGGCCGCGTGGTCTTGGGGCCCTCTCACCTCTCGATTGTGTTGTGGGGTTGTGGGAGTCCCCGGTGTCACCCCGACTTCCTTTCAGCTTGTCGTCGTCGGGTGGGTGCGCGTGGGACCGTATCCCACCCTCGTCGCCAGTGTCCTGTTCTCCCTAGCAGCACGGGCTGCGAGTATAGGAGAGTTGGGGTAACGGGAGGTCAGGGACTGGGGAGAGCACAATGACCACCCACACTCAGTACTGTAGTCGGAAACCCTGCCCCCGAGCGGGCTGCCTCCCTTTATTGGCTCCCCGCAGGCCACGCGGATGTAGGGGTGTGTGTTCGATGTCGTTACAACAACTAGACCGCAGTCATTACAATTGTGAGGGATTCCCAAATGAAGGTCCACATGCAGTGACAAAGGCTATTATTAATTATTTTACACTGCTTTCCACTGAGAAATACTGGTCATAAAATGCTTACATCTATAGAGATATTCAGTCTAATAAAGTTCCTGCATCCCTCATCCTTACTTAGATAGAAATGAAAATCTAGGCCCAATGCACAAAGGCATTTTTTTGTCCTTAAACTCTCCAATCCACAAATTTACTGGGTTTGCAACTACAAAATTGCTTTTTGTCATCTATTAAACCCCTTTTGCAATTTGTAAAAGCCTTTTCGAATATTAAAATGGGATGTGGGACTCGTTCTGAAAGGCAGGTAGAAGGAGGAATGAAAGGAGCATCACCTCCTAGCTGTGAATTACAATGATGTCTCAAAGGTTTGCCACCAGAATTGCAGTCCCTAACCATTGAGCAGCTACCTACTCCAGACAGGAGGTGGGAAGCCATTCTGAATGGATAAACTGTCCCCCCTGGGACAGCGTTCTCTCGGGGAATTGTGCCAAGCAGCCTCGGGGAGCAGGCAGTAGTCTGCATATGTTCCTCTAAGGAAGATGGGCTGCTTAAAAAAGGTTTATCATTTGGGAATACAAACACAGGGATGGTGGTCTGTTGTTCTTGTAGGCCACCATCCCTGTGTTTGTAGCCAATAACAGTGAACACAAATAGCGAGCAACTTGCCTAATTAATTACCAGTAGTTGACATTAATTCAAGCATTCAATCCATCACTTTTTTATGTACTTATGCTTAATAATTTCCATTAAACAGGTAATCCTGTGACCTTCTGTAACTGAAGATTGTGCAACGTTACCTATTAGTACAAATAACGTATTGCAAAATTACAGCCAGTAAAATGGCGGGATCAAATTTACAACCACTATTAGTGGACTATCTGTACATGCATCTTGCCCAAGGTTTGGTGGTTTCTTGTTTGAAGAAAACCATCTTTAAAGCCATCTTATGTTTCCTGGGACAATTTGTCTATTTTACTGGTAGGAAGATAACCACATAATGCTTCATATTTTTGAGATTTTGTTAAGCAGGAACTTGACCAGGAACTTGACCATAACTACAGTGAGGAAACTATATAAAGTAGTGTGATCCTCAAAAGGTCCTGCAGCACATGAAAATGTAACTTGGCTTTTGCAAAACATTTTGCCTAACCCCCCCTTGGTTAAAGTAGAATTATATTCACAAGTGAGAACCACAGTAGCAAAAAATTCAAACTTTCAATGTATTGAGGTAAAAAACACACAACGGACATATGCATTTCAAACCCACTCAGTTTATTTTTTCTAGCACTCTGCATTATTCTATTATGCGAGAAAAGAACTAGCATCTTGAACCACAAACAACAGCAGAGTGAATAATAATAGGTATTTTAAGAGTACAAAGCAAAAACTAAATTGTCATGTACTCGAATAAGCGTTAATGTTATCCAGCCTAATGGCATTCATTTTTATCAACCACAGATGGATGAAAACTGTGAGGCAGATTTACAAGCCTCTGCGCTGCCAGTACGTCACTTTTTGTGACGCACTGGCAGCGCATTTCTCTGCCCCATATTTAAAAGGACAGGAAAAGCCACCCTGCGTGGCTTTTCCTGTCCTTGTAAATATGGTCCCTTTACACGCAGCACTTTGCGTGAAAGGGGCATTCCATGGGTGTTGCTGTGGGTGTTCGATGGAACCAGACACATTTCCAGATTTACGAGGAATCGTAAACCTGGAAATGCATCATTAAGCTACACCAGGGGTGGCGTAGGAAGGCGCAATGAGAAATGTTTTCATTTCTCCTCGTTTTTAGGTCTCGCCTGATCCAGCGCATGCGCTGGTCGAGCCGATACATTTTGTATGCGGGTTTTCCAAGTGCTGCCTGTGGCCTAAAGCCTGCGTGCACGTGAGCGTGCATGCGCGCAGCCGCCATGTGTACCTCCGCCGTGCTTGATCACGTCCGCGATCACTTTCACTTTCGCGGGCCGCACGGCCGTGTCATTTTTACAGCCACGCAGCCAATCCTTTTTGTTTTTCCTTCCACCCAGCTCCATTTCCTGTTCTCCCCATGTTACTTTCTCCATAGTGACTTTCATCCCTTTGTCCCCTATTTTTTTTTCCCACTAGCCTTCACGTTTCGCCACCCCACCACTGGACCCACCTGTTTTCTTTCTTCATTCCCAGGCCCATTGTCATTCTCTGACTTCCTCATCCACCCCTTCCTTCCTTTTGTCCGTCTTTTACCCCTTGGCCTGTCTGTCTCCTGTATCCCCAGTCTCCCTGTCTTTCTCTCTTCCCAGTATGTTTTACGATGTCTTTCTCTTCTCCACCAGGCCCCTGTCTGTGTGGGTGTGTGTGTCTCTCTCTCTCCTTCCCTCATGTCATCTTGTGTGACAGAAACCAAAAAAACCAGCATTCTCTGGGATAAAATGGTGGTATGCAGACTGGCAGAAACATAGCCTTCTGTATAACCAAAGACAATGCATATTGTTGGGTGAAATAAATAACTTGGCAGAAATAATGACACCGCTGCATACACAGACGCGCCCACAGGTGAGCGCCTTGAGGTCACATGCACCAAAGAGATGCCCAGGGTTTGCCCCTACCATGGTTCACTTGGGGCTCAAAGCAGAGCGCAGTCACTGCTGGCTCCTTTCAAGCGAAGGGCCCAATGCCCATAAGAAGGCATCTCGGAGGGCAGGAGGGGACGCCACTTAGTGGTGGTCTACAGAAAATGCCCTTATGTACTAATTTCTGTCAGATGCAGTTGTGTCCTTTCCTCCAACCCATGTGCGTTGGAAGCCTAGAAGGACTGAAAATGTAGTGATTTTTAAGTACGTAGCTGCTCCTTCTGAACGTCCTCCTCGGGCCATAAGGAGATCCCTCCCACACTGACTCACAGACATTACAACGTGACCAACTAGTCAGGGACACTGCATATCATTTAAAGCACTCCGCATATTATCTCGACCTCCTACTTTTATCCGCATCTTGTGAGTTTCGTTTTTTGCCAAAACAATAAAGTGGCAGTTTACATTGGACATGACTGTAGGAGAGTAGGGTCTGCTTTCTATGTTCAACCCCACTTTTTGCTTTTTGCTTTACTGGTTTTCGACTTAGATGTGGCTGTGGGCCTGCTATTCAGACCCACAGCCCTGCTGTTCTCTCTATAAATTAATACTATGTACTTTAGGTGCATAACCCAATTGGATAGGATCACCTTATTGGCCCCTGTACAGTGTACCCTAGGTACCCAGGGCATAGGTGTACCCTAGGCCTACCAGGGGCTGCAGCATGTATTATGCCACCCCTGGCCTGGCCTTCCATTATGACACAACTGGCTGATCATTCAGCTGGGGCAAGGTCGTTTAATCACCCCTTGCTTAGGTGTAGTATTCCTATACCTACCTTATAGGTAGACACATGTGTACCTATCAGCCACTCCTATGGCAGGCCTTAACAATCCTGGAGGCAGAGTGCTTGGTAACATGTGAGATGGTGCTCTGGCATGAGCTGAGCCTGTCTGCAGCTTTCGGAACCATGTCCTTATAGCTGTTCTATGATATAGCCTACCATATACTCTTAAAGTGCCTTTTAATCTTAAACGGTTATGGTAACTATGGTTTGGCTTTATCAAAACATGTCGTGTAAGGTGTCTAACGCTTTGGAATAATACCCCCATCCCAGTTCTGGAGATGAGGATATTATCCCTCCCTTCTAGAGGGAGAAGACACGTTGAAACCTACTTACCCGGTTAAAGTTAACCAGAGCCCCAGCATCACAAAATGGATGCTGCTGCCACGACACAAGTCTGATCTCCTGCTGCTGGGAGTGATCCCGGCACAGGAGGCTTGGACAATAGGTTTCCTGCCTTGGGAGGTGCGAGCACCACCCCAGACAGGCCTTAGTGTATTGGGGCAGGGAGGGATGAAAGAAACGAGACACTGCCTGGGGCACACAAGGTGTCCCATGCATAGTCCAGTTCAAACCGGTGCTGGGGCACTCCAGCCCCAGTCCTGGCGCAAAACTGGACAAAGGGAAGGGGGTGTAACCACCCCCCTCCCAGGTCCCACCCATAAGGCGTGACCTAGCAGGCAACCCAGCCCCCCAGATTAGTATAAGAGTGGTAGCTGGGCCCCAGGAGATTAGATTATCCTGAACCTGCATCTTGAACAGAAACTCTGGACCTTCGACATTCAACGAAAGAAGAAGACTGAAGAATCTCCCTTGTAGCCAAGGAGTGGCTACCCTGTGCAAACAGGCACCATCAAGAGACTTAGCCCTTTGCTTTGCTGAAGTTCTACGAGGGACCGACTGCAGAGCCCGACCAGAGCCTTGACTTCCAGACTTCTCCGACCCTGATCCACATCCACAGCCGAGCTGAGATCCGTGGAGGCGACGAGAGACGTGGGACCGGCTACCTGGGAAAAGTGGCGAGTATCTTCCAGCGCAGCTTCTGAGGCACCCTCAAAGTTGTGCACCGGGGATTGAGAAGCCCCAACCCCAAGCATCATCTGCACCGAAGATCAGCCCCTCACACTCCACGAGTCCTGCGTGGGGCCCTTCTGCATTTTCCTGCTTGCCGCGTCTGTCCGGTTGCTTGCCCGTTGGCTAGCGGCCTTTGTGACAACACACCTTTTAATTTCCGCCGCTGGTTTGGCTCCTCCAGACTGGCCCTTGCTCCTCTGCAAAAGAGAAGCGCCCCAGACCTTCCTGGTCTGCAACAGAAGCAAGTCCTCCTTTCTTCGTGGGTTCCGCTTGCCAAGGCTTGGTGAGTCCTAGTTCGACTTCGACGACGCCGACAGCAAGAGCCTTCGTGGGACAGCTCGCCTCCTGGTCCTGGTCGTCCTCAACGCCTCCTGGTACCCGTGGCTGCTGCGACAAGCTTCACCTTTCACCTGCCATCTTCACGACATCGCCTGGTTCCTTCCTGGTTCCACGTGGTCACTGGCTAGTGACCCAGACTCTGTCCCTTCTGCTTGCAGGTATCCTTCCTTCTTGATCCCGGCCTTGGGATCCACCGGACACTCTTCACTGACTGCCTGTCAGCACCTTTCCTTCAGGCATCCATAGGAGTCCACGACGAAACCCGACGCAAGTTCACACCTATGCACCCGCAGCCCGTGGGCTAGGTAACTTGGGTACTCCGGTGCTCATCAGGGTATTGACTATCCTAGTGTCTAAGTTTCAAGTCTCGACTTCCTAGTTACTCCAGAAGTGTCCTAAATCTGAATAATTCTAAACTGTACTATTTCTATCGATTATACGCATTACGCGTGAGTGTTTCCACTCTGCACCTGAATCCCGTGGGCCTCCCACTTCCTAACAGTTGGTAGTGTAGTGTAGCCCCAGCGATTCCCTAGGCCTAGGCCTATTCTATTTCCGTGACAGTGGTCCTTATACCACTTCTTTAGTGTATGGTTTGCGTGGCCCATAGGGCCTAACTGTATTACTTACCTGTGTGACTTAATGTATGTTTGAATAAGACTGTGTTGTACTTACCTCGAATCTCATAAAGAGTGCTGAGGGTTTGACTAGAATAAATACACTTTATTTTATATATATATCTGTTGTGGTGTCCTTTCATTTGGTATTCAAGGGATTATATATGGTATCACAGCTGGCTTCACATGCCATTCAGAGTTTAGCCTAAGACTGCTCTTGTCCAAGCTACCACTAGGATAGCTGGTCTATAAGGTTGACTTTACAACCAATCCCCATAAGGGTTGTTTGGACTGATACAGGGTGTACACTAGAATTAGTGACATCATATATCAGGCCAACTTCTCACAATGACACTGCGCTGATATCGGTCGTTAAATCAGACAACCATGAGAAAGTTTGTCCGGTGTCACTGAATCTAACTTTGCTTCGTTTGACTTAAAGATGGCAGTTTTTCAAAACTAAGTGCAAATCCCGCAGGCTGGCCATCCTTTCCTTTCCGTCGTGTTTAAGACTGCTCGTGGCGAATCTGAAATGCCAAAACACATTTTTGGTGAAACCATCCCCTACCCTTGTAACACTTTTCTTTCTTTCCCTTTTCTGCGGGGTCTCCTTGGGGTAGGATTGCCAAGGCCTCGAGGGAGGCCTGCCCTTGGCACGCAGTTAAAAGGTATCAAACAAACAAAGCCACTTCCGGAGCCTTTAAGGCAACAAGGATCTGCTGGCATGAGCCGCAGGGGGCTACAGGCGGCTCGAAACTGGGAGGGCACATGACAGTCCCCAGAAAGGGCAAGCAGGCAAACGTTAACTACCTCACTAACGCCTCAGGCACACAGTAAACATACATTGGTGCATGCGGAGCTGTGGGGCTGCTGTTATTTCTGAAGAGCCATAGCTTCCACTGACGCAGTAGGTGCAGTGGCACTGGGTACCAGAGGGCCAGGGGGCAAGTATAACCCTCTTTATTGCTGTATTTTATCATTCAAACAGCAGCCAATTGGCCAAATTCCTTCCTTGCACTACGACCTGTGAATCTCAGGCTGTTCCACTGCCTCTCTGAGGCCCTGGCCCTGGGTGCAGTCAAGTCTTCCGCTTCCGGCATTTCCTTGACATGCATTCTTGGGTGAATAAATCTCACTGTCAGTGCAAGCAATAGGTGCACTCCCAAGAGATAATAAATATCCTTATATTGGACACTATAATTTAATGGGCACTATAATTTGCGTGCACGTGCTTTAAAACAGGCATCACTGTTACCAAACTAAGAAGTACTGGTTTCATCGTCCTCGAAAGGAAATATTGAGGGGGAGCTCCAAGGAGCTCGAACCTGTGGCAACGAGGCTTTGCGCATATTTCTACAGTAGCTGCCAGGTCCATGGAGCACACCACGCACACACCCAATTGGCATTGTGGTGGCACGCAGGGCTTTCAGTGGAATGAAAATACTTGGGGGCGGAGCTGTCTCTCAAAGGGGCGTGGTCGATATAATAAAGGGCGTGTCTTAAAACATTTATGCTAAAAATCAATGCTCAGCAAAATGTGCCACCGACTGGTATTTTGCTGCTTCTGTTAGTGCCTCCACATATATAATACAACAAGTAACATCACACCCACAACAAGCCATGACTATTGGCTTTGTCAAAGGTTGTTAGTTGGATAGGATAAATATACTACATGCATACATAGAACCACGGCTTCGTTGTATATAATATTAAAAATGCTTTAGTTCATGCGCGAGAGGTTGTGGCGTAATGGCTAGAGCTGCCCACTTTGGAGCTGAGGAAGCAGGTTTGAGTCAATCAATTAATCGCCAGTGCCTACCCAAAAAACAAATGAATAGGTCTCTGTTGATGCTCAGGTAAAGAAAGCACTTCGAGTTTTGCAATATATAACTGCAAAATATTAAAGTTACATCAAAAACAGTGTACTGCTGCAGAGTTAAGATTTTATTCCATCCTGAGAGCGAGGACAAAAATGTGGAACCCCATAGGGACCCGTCTCGGCACCTGCTTTTAAGAATTGCCGGTGCTGGACACCGGCAGGACCCGGCCCACTTAAAGCTCTGGGGGCACGTTGCCAACTCTGTGTTTTTTTAGCCTGAGACAACTGTACATTACTGCATAGGAAGCAAGGGTGGGCGCTGGCGATAAGAACTGCTTATTGCCACGGAGGCGACCTGTCATCACCTCCAACTAAACTTCTCATTGGACTTATGTGCCCCCGACAGAGACAAATCTAAATGGAATAGGCAGGAAGCAATACAGTATCCAGAGCAGGGGTGCACCACATTCTGCGATGAGGGTGGAGGGGGCATTTTGTATTACGCCTCTGCCCTAAATATCAGAAATATGCTTGTGGTGGGCACAAAAACCATGCAAGGGGCTTAAGTGTGATTTAAATGTGCGTGGACGCGGCGACCCGCAGAACTCACAGGGACGCGGCAGAATATGCAACCCGCTATCAGGGCCTAAACACAGAGAGGGTGTGGCCAGCCCGCCCTGTTGACAATCCGCAGCAAGTTTTACGTGTTCATTTATAAGGCTTACACTTTGGCACACTTGTGCCCCGGCCACTTTCTTCAAAGGCGGTGTCTGTGACGCAGCCTCGGGGGAAATAAAAGGCACACTCTGAAAGCAGGTGTATGGAAATGTGTAACTTTATTCAGGGCCCGGCGAGCAGAGCGCAGTGTCGGCTCTGGCAGCTACAAAGGGGAGATTTACAGAAACATCACTGTATTAAAGAAACGTCACTGTATCCGACCAGGAGTGTTGAATGTGTACCAGCGGTTGTGGTGGTGGGACTGGCATTCATTTTTTGGGGTTATGAGATTCTGTAGCTGCAATGTTATCCACATAGTTATGGGTTTTGTGCATTTGCCACATAATCCACGATCTACTGAATAATTATAGCTTTGTATAAACATTGCTGTATTTCAAATGGATCAAAATTTACAAAAACAAAAATGCACCACACAGGAATGCTCATTTACACAACCTTTGCGAAGGTTAACTGGTCAACTTTCAGTTGTCAATTGCTGTATCCAGGTGCTAAACTGGTACTAATGAGATTACACTTTTGATCACACAGTTGTAATGTATTAAAATGACAAAATAGTATTATAATACTGCCACATAAGTTTCATTCTTCCGCACAATTTGCATTTTCCTGCCGGATAATTTGGTCAATCTTGTCTCATAATTTTGTACAGTCATGCCGCCTAATTCCAGGGGCCATAACAGCCCTAAACAAGCATTGGCATAGCCAATAGGTCTCGCCTTTGGGGCCTTATAAGTGTTTAACCATGCAACAGTTAATGTTGTTGCACCAAGGATATTGTGCTGCATCACTAAATACGTCTAAGGTCCCAAAAGCGAGACCTATTGGCTATGCTAATGCTTGTTTCATCTTTCAATGTGTGCTGCATTCTACAGCATGCATTGAAAGAGGAAAATGCCTGTAGGAGCCCCTTCCTGCACAGAAACAATCTCCCCATGACGCAGGCATCCTTGCACCATGGTGCAAGGCTGCCTGCGCCGGCGTATGGCAGCTGTTTGTGCGCCAGCACAGGGGAGAGCACAGGAATGCGACATATCATTGTAAATATGTTGCATTCCTGTGCTCTGAAAGTGCAGCAGCGTGGCGCAGCCAAGGGACTTGCGGTGCCGCGTTGCAGCACATTTTTGTAGATCTGCCCCAGAGTCAATAGGAATCAGTGCAGCAGAAGGCAATTTTGTTATCTGAAATTTACAAACCAGACATTCTAGGCATAGGGGGCTGCCTTGGCTACCGGTCCTTGAAATTATAAATTAATATCTCTTCCTTTAGTAAACCATGGAAGACTGGGAGATATCAATTTCTGTAAGCCTACAACTCTTCTTTTAATACCTTTGCAGTCTGTGTAAGCCAACAAGTTGAAGAAGGCAAATGGAGGGGGAGAGTGGTTTGATCATGTTTTGGCAAAGTGACATCTTTCTCTTCCCTGTATAAGATCTTTTGAACTCTCAGTGCTGTATATTGTTACACTGAAGGTGTACCTATAGCCTTATAGCCCATTGCCTTGTTAAAGGCTCTGAACTCAAGTTAGAGGCCCGAGCAGCAGGTGAGGGCCTATAACAAGGGAGAGGGTCTATAAAGCTATTAGAATATTAGAATATTCCACCCACTGAGGATAGAATTTTTCTAAATTAAAAAGAGAGAAACAGAAAGACAAAATTGGAATATTGGAGCAGAAGTCTTAAACCAGCCAATATTGGCCCTGAGCCACTTCATTGTCTCCAATAGAGCTCCCAACATTCCAATGTTCTAATGTGTTTTAGAACCTCAAGGGCAACACAGCGGTGATTGTGCTCAATAAAGAACATATACTCTAATGTACAAATACATACCATAAAAAATGTATAAGATAACAATGCATCAATTAAATATACATCTTTATGTGGGTGCTAGGCCAACTATGTTTTTCGCCCACCATGACAATAATTGCCAGGTTAGTACAATGTGGAAACTGACATGGAATAATGTCCTGTATTTGGGCGATGAGGCGGGGCATACCAACATGTTGTTACTTAGAATGTCAGTTATTTCCTTTACTGGGGCTATAGGGAGAAACCCCCTCGCCGATTTCCCCAATAGGAGGTTTTATAATGGATAAGCAGTCTTAGCTAATGCTCCTCAGCCTTAATTGCATCAAGTGACACATTTACCACCAACATACTAGAAATGTATTTTTGGGAAACCTCACTATGATGTAGTGTTTAGAAATCTAGATTCAACAAATGTGACAAGACCTGTGTGCTTTAATATGGTCTGTTTTTACATTATTTTCTAAATATTTTCTGGGCCAGAATCCTAAGATCCATTGTAAACTAGGGCCAGATGTTCGATGCTTTTTGCATGCGCAAACAGGTTTGCAAACCAGTTTGCACAGGCAGAAACCAGTAAGGGTATGTACCATACCAAAATAGCGAGTCGCAATTTATTTGCGACTCGTTATTTTGGAATTGCGAGTCGCTATTAGGAAGGGGCGTTCCCTTCCTAATAGCGAGCTCAACCCCATGTTTAATTATGTTTTGTGACCACAATTGTGGTCGCAAAACTCTCGCAAATTACCACCCTCTTCAAGAGGGTGGTAATAGGGTCGCAAAAGGGAAGGGGTCCCCAGGGGACCCCTTCCCCTTTGCAAACACAGGGGAAAATATTTTAAGGGCAGGCTGTGGTCCCAGTTAAAAAATGAAACAAAAACGTTTAATTTATTTTTTTGGAAATGCATCCCGTTTTCCTTTAAGGAAAACGGGCTGCATTAAAAAAAATGCTTTATTTAAAAGCAGTCCCAGACATGGTGGTGTGCTGAGCCCAGCAGGCCACCATACCTGGGAGGGCTTGCCATTCCCAAGGGGGTCGCAAATTGCGAGAGGCTCATTAATATTCATGATCCTCTCAATTTGCGACCCCATTGGGAATCGCTAACAGTGTGTTACACACTGTTGTACATCCAAAATAGTGCCTTGCAAATTGTGAGTCGCAAAAGACTTGCAATTTGCGAGGTGCTATTTTGGGTGTTGTACATCTGGCCCTATGTCTTTAAATTCCATAGTATAGACTTTAGACCAATGCGCCTGGTTTGGTTTGCTATGAAATTCACTTTTAAAAATGTACTTTTTTGAAATCCCGTTGCCCACCATGAAAGCAATTTCAAAAGCCAGTCATATTTGGAACAATGTCACAGGCGAATATATGACATTACAACGCATACAATTACAACGCATGCTTTTACAACGCAGTCTTTACATCGTAACTACCATTCCATTGCATGATTTTACAACGCATGCCATTACAACGCATTTTTTAAAAATACCATTACAACGCATACCATTACAACGCGTTCCATTACAATGCATAATACTTTTAGGGCAACAGTAGGGTAAGTGTTAGATAGTGTAGGGGTAAAGATTACTATTCCCACTCCAGTGAGTGCAACAGTAAGAGTTGGATAGTGTAGGGGTAAAAATGACTATTCCGATGCACCCCACAACCCATACCCATCCTTATACTAAAACAATCTCCATTATTAGCTTATAATGTGTTGTAATGGCATGCGTATAGTGACATGCGTTGTAATGGCATGCATTGTAATGGCATGCGATGTAAAGGCAGTTGTGTTGCAACAGTTGCGTTGTAAAGGTAGGTTGTTGTAATGACTGTGTTGTAATGGTTGTTTTCCTCACTGATTAATGCAAGTTCCTAAAACTCCTTTATAAACCTACATTGTCGACCAGTGTTGAAAACGGCGTCCCTTTCATGATGTTTTAATCATATGTTCCCCTTCCCTCTCCTAATCTCTTGTTAACTTTGTCATGTTATTTGTATCACCAACGTGTTCTCTGTAAGCCATTCTGATGCCCTTGTGATGAGGACAGCACTACATAAATACCTTGAATAAATAAATAAATAAATAATTTTTCTTTTTTTTTAAAAAAAGATAAATAAGTGTCCTGCAAATGTGACTGCTTTCCCCTCACTTTATAAAGATATCTATAGAGGAGATCTTCAGGCCCACAAAGATATCTCTACATTCTAGGACATATGCACGACTAATACCTATGAACAATACCACTCATGAGCATTTTATATACATATCAACACATAACAGGGCAGCAGCTTTTATGTTTGATGAGTCAGAAACTTGAGGCAAGGCCTCCTGCCTGTATGCAATGCTACGTTTTAGCTCAAACATCTGGAAAATTGGCTTTTAAAGAAATCTCGGTGTGGAGGTGGGGTGAGGAGGAATTGGTAAAAGCCCAAATTCCTCCTCCTTGAAAAGGCTGTGTTATTTGCTTGGAGCTAGGGCGCTGAGTAGGGCTGGCGGGCCTTTTATTCCACCAGGCATTCCCCTGGTGGGCTGCAGGCCTGTTTTGAAAGTCCACCCTCGGTGCTGGTGCTTCTATCACTTTACCCAGCCCTCGAGGGTCAATTGCAGCAGGCACCACGGGGAAGGGGGAATTCTAGAGAAAGAATGAGAAGGAGGGTGGAGGAAGAGAGAAAGTGATCATAGAGGGAAGAGAGAGCAGAGAAGAAAAGAATAAGAATGGATGGAAAGAGTCTGATTGTGTGAGGAGATGAAGGGAGGTAGGCTTGCTTGAGCAGTTTTGCCAGGGCTGCCTTTGGTTGTCTGACCCTGCTAGTGCGTACAAAATCCCATTTCATAATACCTTCACTTGAATAGACAGATCAGGACACTTGCTTAAGTGGATGAGAGATGAAACCAAGGTGCTGCCTTAGTTTGGTGCCAGTGATCAGGATCAGACTGACCTATATCAATCAGTCACCGTCCAAGAGGCTGGTTTGACAGGGTCAGAGTGTAGACCAGTTTTGTATCTGTTTGTGGACCTGGGCAGTGAGGAGCCCTCTGTATTTGATCCCACTCCCTCACAAATGCAAGAATCGATTGTGGGGCTAGCAAGAGTGATGGTAAACTTTTAACTCCCAATGCTTTTCACTTCCCATACCTGTCTCAATCCCATCCCAGACAATTTCCTAACCCTGCCAGCTTTCCCATACTTGTCCACCACCCCATGTCTGCCATCCTTTCAATACAAGTCATCCTCACCATCTATGCCACCGTCCCCATCACTATCATACTCTCAGAACCTGTTGGAAGTTCAGTTGCTGCTATATTCCCAGTATCAGCTATCCTACCCATCTCGGTCACCCACACCATCATCGTCCAGGTACCTGTCAATCTCTCCATCACTGTCATCTTCCTAACCCTGCCACTCTCCCCATCCAGGTCACTCTCCCTATCCATGTCACCCTTGCAATCCCTGCCACACCTCACATCCCTGTCACATGTTGATTCCCTGTAATCACCCTAATATTGTCACTATCTCAATCTTCGTCACAATCCTAGTACATATCACCCTGCCCACCCCTGCCTTATCCCACTCTAACCCTGCCACTATTACATCCAGTTCCTATCAGTCTTCCTATCCCTGTTCACACTAGCATTCCCTTCAACATTCCTCGTCATTCCCACATTTCCCAACCCTTTCATGCTCTGCATATCTGTCGACTTCTCTGTCACTGTCACATTCAGTACCTGTCATCCACCATATACATTCACCATCCCAGTCACTGTAAAAATCCCACTCCCTGTCACCCTCCTAGTCCCTATCATAATCCCATCCCTGCTACAATCTCAGTTCCTGTGGTCTCCCTATCTCTGTCACTCTCCCATTCCCTATCACCCTCTAAATCCACGCCCCTGTCACTATCATACTCAGTCTTAGTCACCCTCATTTTGCATGCCACCATCGCAGTCTGTGCTACAATCTCAGTATGTACCACCTTGCCTATCCCTGCCACTCTCCCATTTTCTGCAACAAGCCCAGTATCTATCAACCTTCACATTTCTATCACCGTTCCCACCCCATCACCATATCAATCTCTGTATTGTTCTCCATCATTGTCACCCTCCAATCGCTATACCTTCCCGGTACTTGCCATTGTAAGAGATTAGGTTTTTGATTGAGGGAGGTGAAAATCCATCTCAAGCAACAACCACAATTCTTGTCAGGGTGAACCACAAAAGTCACTAAATTAACTTGTACTTAACCCTCTGGTAGCTTGGCACAATAGCAGTCAGGCTTAACTTAGAGGCGATGTGTAAAGCATTTATGCAGCCCAGAAACAATATTAAAGTGAAAAGAAAGCACAATAAACATTACAAACTTAGAAAAATAGAGTAAAATCTAATAGACTGAAACCAAAACAACAAAAATCCATTCAATCGAACTAGAGATATCCAATTTTAACAGTTTAAGTAAAAATAGCTCCATGAAGCAGAAAGCCTAACTCTGGCAACCTTGTTGTATTAGACCGGGACAAAGTCATAAGTTCAGGTGGACCACAATGGAGTGTGGGCAGGATACAGGGATCAGGTTAGTCCCACTGAAAAAGTTACTATCTCAAGTCCGTAGTGTTCAAAACTTTAGGATTTCACAGGAAGCATTCAACTGATGCCAGCTAGGGGTCCAGGAACTAGGGGTAATGAACTAATTCCAGCAGAAGCCTGCAGGGCTCAGGAAGATTCAAGTGCAGGTCCAGGCAGGGCCAGTTGCAGCAGATCAGCAGGACAGTTGCAGGGATGCCTCTATATCTTGTTGTGTCCCCGTAGGTCAGAACAGGAGGTCAGCTAAGTGACCCTTGGAGTCACTTTGGTAGTCCTGTGCTCAAGGAGATGGTCCCCTCTCCTTCAAGCAGCAAGGCAGGCCTCAAGCAGCAGGGCAGTCCACTGGAGAACAAAGCAGGCCTCAAGAAGCAGGGCAGATATTGTGTCATTCAGCTGGAGATTCCAGGAGTCTAACATTCTAATATCCTATTCAACCAATGATGGCTAATGATGCAACATGCACCATGATCATGACAACAGTAAATGTCACATAAAATAGAAGGAACATAAGGATATAACAGCAGTCCTATGTGAAACAAGGCAGGCCTCAAGCAGAAGGGCAGTCCACAGGAGTACAACTAGTCGTTCTGTAGACTTCTGCAGGTCCAGGAGTGTACTGAAGAGTGGGTCTGAGGGTTCTATTTTTATACCTGGTACCAGCTTTAAAGTGGAACAAACTTCTAGAGTTTCCCCTCCTCCCCCCACAGTTGGTTCGTGAATTACCTTCCTCCTGGCCCATGGTACATGAGGTCTGGGTAACAATTGAATGGTGTCAATTATTTGTGTGTGTGCTGGAGGAAGTTTCTGAAATGTAAGTGGGGCAGCGAACAGCTCTGCCCCTCTCATCCTGGCAGGATGGCCCTCTCCCAGCTATACCCAGGTCCTATTGTTCACTGTCTAGCCCAATGTACATTCCTGATGGGAAAGCAATTAATTGCCCCAGGCAGCAGGAAAATCCTAGAAGGCCTCAGACAGTTTAGGGAAGGAAGATGCCAACTTTCAAAAAGTGGCATGTTCAAAATTGTAATCTAAATTCGATTTTTCCATTAAAGAGGATTTTAAATTACAATTCATGTGAGCCCAAACATGATATTTCTACCTGGTCCCAACCAAAAGTTAGCACTTATTTAATGTAATAAGGTAACCCAGTGGTATATCATGGGAGAGGTAGGCCTCCTCACTATTGTGAAAAATGAATTGAGGAGTTTTTCACTACCGGGACTTAAAACAAAATTAAAAGTGAATGTCCAACTTTTTAAATACAATACAATCTGCTCTATGGGCAGTTTAGGACCTACCCTGGGAGCGACTTATTTGTATAAAAATGGGAGGTTTAGGCCTGCCAGCAGGGTTTCTTTGCCAGGTCAAATCGGCAGTTTCAAACTGCACACAGTCTGCAATGGCAGGCCTCAGACATGTTTTAAAAGGCTACTTAAGTGGAAGGCATAACACGTGCTGCAGGTCCACTAATAGCATTTAATTTATACAGGCCCTGGGGTACAGGTTGTACCACTTTACTAGTGACTTATAAGTGCATGAAATATGCCAATTGGGTGGAAGACAATTTCAGTATGTTTAGAGGAGTGAGCACAAGCACTTTAGAACTGGTTAGCAGTGGTAAAGTTCACAGTCCTAAATCCAACCAAACATTTTTTCAGCAAACAGGAGGGGAGAAGGCATAAAGTTTCGGGGAAGACCACTCCAAAGGCTGTCAGGTCTAAAAGTCATGCATTCTATCCCTTTCACCTTTCCCCATCCCTGTCGCCAACCAATCCTTGTCGCACCTCAAGTCCTTGTCAACCTCAATATCCCTAATCCCTACCCCGTCTCTGAACATTCCAAGTTCCTGTCACACTCCATGTCCATGCAACCTCATCATCTTTGTTGCACTGCCAATCCCTGTCACACTGTCAGTTCATATCACCCGTCCCCTCTTTGTCGGCCCCAAGTCACTGTCACCCTCCCCAGCCTGGTCACTGTCCTAGTCGTTCAAACCCTCACCATCCCTGTCACACTACTAGGCTATGCCACCTTTTCAATCTCTGTCACCCTCTGAATCCGTCTCACACTCCCAGTCCATGTCATTCTCACAGTCGCTTTCACTCTCTCCATGTCTACTTTACTGTCAGACTCTTCATTATGACTGTCCCGCTCACAATCTGAGTCCCTGTCGCCTTCTGCATTGCTGTCATCCTCCTAATCCCTATCCCAATCCAAGCCCTTGGTACCCTCACCATCCCTGTCACATTCTAACTATCTGTCACACTCAATACCTGCCACCCTCCTCATCCCTGCTGCTCTCCCCACCCTTGTCCCACCCCCATTCTCCATCAACATAATCCTCCTTGTCACTCCCTAGTTTCTCTCACCCTCCTCGCCTCTGTACGATTCCCAAACACTACCACACTCCCGTTCCTACCATTGTGATCACCTATGCCACTCTTCCATACCCTGCCACACTAACAGTTATTGGTTACGCCCTACTCTGCTACACTCCAGACTACTAGCAAACTACCCATACCTGTTACTCCCAATACCTGTCACCCTCCTGTTGTCTGTCACACTTCAAGATTGTGCCACATTCCTAGGCATACTCCCATTTTCTATCACCATCTCTGTCAGGCTTTTAGTCTCTGTCACATTGCAGGTATTGGCCATCGGTCCATGCCACCCTCCCAATTCACAAAGAAGAAGCACAGGGATGAAAGCGAGAGAGAGAGATCATTTATTTGACACTGATTGACCATTTTCCTCAAACACTTCACCTGGCAAGCATAATGTTGACTTGCGTGCTTTTAGTACTGACACCCCTTGCCCATCTCGTATACACATTCCTGACGACTCAGAGCATTCAATCATATGATATTGGAGTTAAGTCACTTCTAGCCCCAAGACGGTCCAGATTATGTGCATGGATGTTCATTCTCAAACTACAATATTGAGTCCGACTGTACAGGCCAGAAGGAATTTCAAGTTTAAATTTTACTTAATCCTAGTCTACTCTGTAAGGGGTGTCACATTTCAACCAAGCCTGTGCTATCTTCTGTGTATGTCTTAGACTCTTGAGTTTGTCAGCCCAGGTCAGAGGTAGTATGCGTGAACATGGTGTGTAACTTTTGCCACTTCAGGACTCCGGCGACTCCAAATTATGGGTAAGTGCTATTTCTACTAAACCTAGCAAATCTACACGTTACTTCTAGACCTGGGACAGTCCACATCATGTTCACTGATTCTAAAAGTCCAATCCTGAAGAATGTTCATTTCCTCAGGCGCAGCATGTAGGTTCTTATGTTAGGATGTTATGTTGATAATGTTTTTATTTCAGGTGGTCTGGTGCACTTATGCTAAGACCATGTTGAAGGTTAGTTAATTAAGACTCACCCATAATTGCAGATTTGGGGCTGTTTTATTGTTTCATGCATGATCTCTATTATTGTACATAGCTTTCAAAAAATATTGTGATCTGAGTTTCGTTGCTATAGTTATGTCTGTGTTAGTTAATATTTGTGGGAAAAGGTATTAAGGATATTGCTTTTGCCCAGCATTTCATACTGTCTTTGGAGGAGGCGCACCAAAACCTCTCATATTACAGCATCTTTATCAGCTAACTGTATCATCTTGAGCCAGCTGCTAGCTAGTAATAAATCATCTCTGGCTTGATGAGCTGCATCCCTGAGAGTTTGACATTACTCCTCCAAAGTGTCATATACAGTAATTTTCAAGAAATGCCCACTTAAGCAAGCTTCCTCCGTGGACATACACGTTCTCTGCTTTATCCTTCTACTTGGGAGATGGAATAAAGGAGGCACCCCAAACCTACAGCAAGTCTGGAGCCCTCTGACATGTATGTCCAAAATCTACCTAGCTTAGATCGGCTCCCACCGTCTGGTGGGCGTAACCCATTTGACACTTCGGCTGCGGGGAGATTAGCACAGCTAATCTGGACCTCTCGGTTCTGCTGGCTAGTAAGAGCATGATCACGTGAGGCCACAGAACTGGGGCTAGCCACTTGCTAGCAGGGGACACCTGAGTTCTTCTCATCAGAGACAAAAGGTACGTTGACACGATGCCGCAAGGCTGGGGTACTTCTCTGACGACGCTGAGTTTGTCGCTGGTCTTGGTGTCCTTGTTACCCTGACCTTGAGTAGGGGAGGGGCTGCTGCGCTCAAACGCAGCATGCTGGACTCGAGCCGAGCTCAGCTTCAGCGTAGACGCTGATGCCTCTCTATCATGTCGCCGCCACTAGAGGTTAGAGTGCGGCTTCTGTGGGCAATATCACCCTGGGTGCCAGGCTCCACCATAGATCGGGATGGTGAAACACGGGTCCCTCAGTGATGTGCCCAATGCAGGTTTAAACCCAGCTGTCACTCGGGCAGCACTACCCCTCACGAGCAGAGTGTCAAAACCAGTAGACACTCGGGCAGTGTGATCCTGAGGTCCGTAGCTCCCACAGAGTGCTGGTTCTATGGGACAGGCATCTGCAGGAATGTCGGAAGGAGAGGCAACAGGACCTTTGATGTCCCTGAGACCGCGAGAGAACATGGGGCAAGGTAACAAGCCCTTGGAGAGCACGTGATGCAGGCACAAAGGAAGGCAGCAGGCCAACACATCAGGTAGGTAGCAGAATGGTAGTTTCTCCTCGCAACCCGGCAGCCCTCTGGCAATGTGCAGTGTCTGGTTACAACTCCCATGCATTGTCTGGTTAGGCCAAAGTCAGTGAGCAGCAGGGCAGCAAGCAGAAAAGCAGTCCAGTTGAGTCCTTTGAGCAGTTAGCAGGCAGCAGGGCTATCAACAGAAAAGCAGTTCAGATGAGTCCTTTAATCAGCGCAGCAGTCCTTTCTGACAGAAGATCAATTCCACATCCAATGGGGTCCCTGTACTAAAACTCAAAAATGTTTTTGTTCAAGGGGTGACTTTAAAAGGAACCCTTTCAAGTGCACACAATCCGATTCAACCCAGTCCTGGCTACAAATGTCAGAAAGGGGTAAATCAGCCATTTATGCGAGGGCAGGTCACAACATATACAAATGTAAAGTGTGAACGCCCTCTCCCAGCCCAGGAAGATCATCAGTATGCAGATGAATGTAGATGTTAAGTTATGTTAAATAAATTTATATCGCGCTCAGCTACTCGGCAGAGTGTCCCGGCGCGTGCAGAGTTAAGGCAGAGGGTACCAGAGGGACAACTAAAGAAGAAAGTTTTGAGCTTTTTCTTAAAGATAACATGAACCTGAATGCTCCGCAGAGCCAAGGGCAAAGCTTTCCAGGCCAGGCTAGATGTAATCCCTCTCACACCAAGCCCTTCCTGTGTTGAGGCTATCTGGAAAGTATACACCATGTGTAGCTGTCACCCAAGCCTAGACGTGGATTGGAGTCAGGCTGCAAAGCACAAAGAGTCATAAGCAGAGAGAAATGCCCACTTTCTAATAGTGACATTTCTAAAACAGTAATGTAAACTCCAACTACACCAGTAAGCAGGATTTGCCACTCCCATTCTAAACATACCAAGCATGGCAACACCACTCCTTTCTGATCAGGAATGACCACTTAAAACATATAAGGGAATTTCAAATGCTAGCCTATCAGAGGAGTAGGCTTCACAGCAATGAGTAACAAAATAGGCTGCTTGTCACTACCAGGGCATGCCACACATAAAAGGCACATGTCCTAACTTTTACTTACACAGCACCCTGCCCACAGGGCTACCTAGCGCCTACCTTAGGGCTGACCTGTGTGTAATGAAAGATGAGTTTAAGGCTTGGCAAGTAGTTTTAAATGCTGAGTTAAAATTGCAGTAAACTGTGCACGCAGGCCCTGTAGTGGCAGGCCTGAGAAAGGTTTGAAAGGCTACTTCTGTGGGTGCCACAAGCAGGGCTGCAGGCCCACTAGAAGCATTTAATTTATAGGCACTGGATATATGGGATACCACTTTACAAGGGGCTTACAAGTAACTCAAATATTCCAAATAGGTGTAAACCAATCGTACCTTGTCTAGGGGAGAGAGCACATGAACTTTAGCACTGGTTAGCAGTGGTCAAGTTCCCAGAGTCCTACCGTCAACAAAACGAAGGTCAGAAAAACAGGCAGAGGAAGGCAAAATGTTTGGGGATAACCCTGCAGAAAGGGCAATGTCCAATAGTGTCTCTAGTGGCAGCGTTTTATCCACTGTATTTCTTAAGCTTGTAATGACATTAATAATGACTACTGCTGTTTGAGTTCTAGACCTGTATGATTCATTGCCATAGTTCTACTTTTTAGGATAGGTTTAGCTCTAATTCTACAGTCTACAGCCTGAGATTGTGAGTTCTGTATAACTTTATATTTTCCCTCATGGCCCTTACAATTGCATTGCCATCATAATGCATGACTGAGAAAATACAGGATGGAAGAATGGAACCAAGTCAAATGAAGAAATGAAAGATGTTATATAGAATTTGAAAATGAATAGTCTGTGTGAAATTGGATGTGCAGTTTTTTTTAACTGTCTCTAATACTGATGTAATGTTAGACACATTTTACTGACCTTGTGCAGAAAAAAAGTGCTGTTGTGCTACAGTTTCTAAAAGGTTAAACTCCAAACACACCTGGTGAGGGTCAGGCTTGAAGGCATTGGCCTATATTATGCGTGTCCCTCCAGCAACTGTGGCTTTTTATTTTGCAAATTTAGGAAGTGCAAGTTATGCTCACCATTCCCTAGCACCCCTCAAACAGTACTACTATTGAATACCTGCAACTGATCATGACACCCATTAAAGAGCCTTATGGCCTCCTCTGGCAGAAAACCCTGCCTCTGCTACCGTTTGGTGCATGCATATACCTCAAATATGGACTCTGGATGAACCCTTCAGAGTGAAGCAGCATGTGTTTCAGATCTACGTATTTTTTATTTCCTGCATCCCACCGCACAGCCCAGTGTTGATGTTCTGAGACAGCAACAACTGTAGCATTAAAGTGTGTGAGCTTCATGTTTAACCTAGAAGTCCATCTAGAAATCACACATAAACTCAAACCCTTCCACATATGTCCATTTTATGAACAATTTGGTACACACCTTATGCCTTTTTAGGTTGCTACAACTCTCTAGGGGAACCCAATCACCCCCAGGAGACTGGGTATAAATACAAATTATGACTTGCACATTCGACCCGTGATCTTTGAGGATGGTCCTGTGTGCTTTTCAGACGATTTGGGACCGAAACGTCGGCGTAGCGATCCCCACAGTTATCTAAATGATAAAAGGTTCCCTTTCTACTTCAGGAGTATTATTGTGTATCTCAAAGACTATCTAACTGGGTGATCCCCGTGGTACTTTGGAGCTCTTTGGTTTGGACTATTCAATATTGGTCAAATTATTGCCCCAGGCAAGTGCAATTCATTGATTTAATTGTTTCTGACCCTACATTTGTAATAAGCATCTATTTGTGTGATTATGGTATTTAATACTTTGTATTTGATATTGATATAGACTTAAGTACGCCTGACACATGATCTATCCTTCTGTTCTGCTAGTGGTTGCAGGTCACAAGGTTAGCAGATACAATTTTTACTGCTATTCCGCGAGCAACAAGAAAGAGTATTGATTACTTTCCTCCTCCAGGGGATCCTTTTGTGTGTTTACCTTTTTAGGATGGTCAATGACATCTTCGCCTCGAGCAGACTTGACCTTTACGTATTTCTTTTATTTCTATTAATCTTATGAACCAAAACTGCTAAATGCACTGTAAAGCTGGAACTTGCGTCTGTTTCTAACCCCAGAACCACCATCGTGAACCTCCTAATGTCAAGAGTGAACACAGGCTTCACGATACCGCTCCAGCTCAAGAAACACGTTTCTGAATATGTAGGGCAAGGGGAAAGCAGCCACCAACCTGTTACTTATTTACTGCTCGGCAGCCACCGCAGCTACGCCAGCTGCCTGCTGAACGTTCGGGTGAAGACATGTTCGCGCGTGCAGCCAGCAGAGGAAAGGAAGTGGCACGCGCCGCTGTCAGAAGGTAGCAGCATGCACACACGATATCTCGCTGCAGCATACCAAGTCACATTGGCTGGCAACTAGCAAAGGCGCCCTAAAAAAACCCTGTGACTTCTGCAGGGACATCTTAAGGATTTTGGGGGCCCTGGGCCACACGTATTTTGGGGGCCCCGGTTCAGAATAGCTTTGAATTTAAGATCCAGTATCAGCTCTTTCATGCCCTCTTTGTCCAGATCACTGACAGTGCATAGGCACAATCATCCACATTCTGAATGTGCTTACATCTAATGTTCAGGGGTTGTGGTGTGTGTTTTCAATATTGTAACACAGGGCAGCTCACTAACATTACTGCAAATAATCTCTGTGACACCCTCCCATTTCTCATATGCGAGGTGCCGTTTTGATTTTATAGAAACTTTTTTAAAGGATGATGCATGAAACAAACACAACATTTCTGTGCAAAATGTCTGTAATAGACTCTCGCACATCAACCCCCATTAAGAATAAATTAAAGTAAAGGGTATTTCAAACAATCTATTTGAGAATTATTCAAGGTCATCAAGGCAAGACTCTCTGCAGAACAGAACTTACTCTATCAGGGGCCCCCTGAAAAGCTGGGGCCCTGGGTCAGAACCCACTTTGCCCATGTATTAAAACATCTCTGGGCTTCTGCTTATCTAGTCCAATATGTTTATAAATAAATTCAGCAAGCCACTGTGTCCCCATGCAGTAGTGTATTTTAACATGTGCAGTGTTGCTTCTCGTAAAAAAGACAGCTTTATTTATTTAGTGGTTTTGCATAATGCTGGGTACATTTTTAAATGACTGTGCTGCAGTTGAGCAAGCGCCTGGATTTCTAAAGGTGGGGAAGTTAAAGTCCAGTCGCTACAACTGTACTACAATTGGTGAGAGTAATGGTTACATAAATGCCTCAGAAAAATCTTGGGAGTAACAAAGCAGCAACGATAGGCTGGGGACAGTAGGAAAAGATAAACGTGGGATACCTTCAAGTTAGTTCTCATTGATTCCCTTGACTTTCATGGGATATTTGGGTTAGAAGATGGCAAAGAATTTACTTGAAAAACCATATAGTCTGGCATGGAGGTCTTGTGATATGACTCTTGCAGAACCAAGAAGGTCAGCATCCTTAGTCATTGAGAGAGAGTGGGCATTCACGACGCATCCACAGTACATCACCTTGCAAAATGTATGATGATGTTGTGTATGGGACCCAGTCTCATATATTGTACCTTCCTTGCTGGAGCTTTACAACAAGCTTTAACCCAGTGATTCACATAGCAAGAGAGCCTATTCAAAGACTGCATTTTGTAGAATGCTTAGTAGTACTACAGCAGTGCTACTACAGTAATACAACATGCTATTCACAACCCTGCAAGTGTAAATCTCCACTTCCACCTTTCCTATTTTTTCTGTGGGGGATCCTCACACATGTAAGTTTACTACTTAGTGCTAAATGTGGAAGGTTTCGGAGGGTTGCTGGAAAAAGGGGACTACTTACTACTAAATGGGAGGATGTAATGAGGGGTTTTAGAGGTATTAGGGAGGGATGTAAAGAAAGTCATAAACCCACCCACAAAAGAGTACGTCCATTTCTATACCCAAACTGCACTTTTAAAGTTACAAAGGTCAAAAGTGACCCAAAACAGTAGTAAATTACACCACCTTAAAGCTGTAGTAAGTCCTGTTTAACACAAGACAAACGACTAGTACTGCAAGACCCTCCCATAGAAATGAATGGAGGTAGGGTCTTAAAATAAAATGTTGTAGGATATAATGTTAAATTATATTGCATTATTTAAAATAGTTAAAAATATAAATAAATATAACACTGTAAGAAACAATTTAAAACATCCTTTTTTGAATTAATAAATTGATTTAACATTAATGTTTAATAAAAAAGAATTAAACTACTTTTGATGAATTCTGTACATCACGTTTTATAATTCTTAATGCATAATCAAAATGTAATTTAGGTTCTGAATAGCTAAAAGTAATACACTTACTCAAAAGTTTAAGTGTAAATTATACATGTAAACTACTCACATCTGTAATTTATCTTTCTTCAGAGGCCCATGCATATATTCATTTTACAACTGTACTGGTGCAGATTATCTATCTATCTATCTATCTATCTATCTATCTATCTATCTATCTATCTATCTATCTATCTATCTATCTATCTATCTATCTATCTATCTATCTATCTATCTATCTATCTATCTATCTATCTATCTATCTATCTATCCCTGCCCGTCTGTTCGTTTTCATGCATCTCCTTCTCTCTGTGCTTTTGGAAATGTTTCTGGAATTATTTTCCTCTTAAATTAGAAATAATTACAGCCACAAACGAACATATTAAAGCATATATTTGAAACACTAGTCAGAGTCAAGCCTGTAATAAACAAGTCTAAGCCAGTATGTGCATTGCAATTCTCTTACCTTGGAAGCAGTTCATATTTTCATAGTGTGGGAATCAACGACTTCAAATGCAGCATCAATGAATAGATGTAAACGGCGCACATGCATACACCCTTTTAATCTAGGAGTTAAACAGAGCTGTTTCCAGGAAGAACAACTTTCTAAAATGACGACATTCCAAATTGAGGAACAGTTTTTTTACAAAGCTGCAATTTTTTGTTCCTTATGCTGTATTCGTGAATTAGGAAGTAAGACAACTCATGAAAAGACCACTTTGTATTTATGAAGTTTTGACAACTACATAGTAGTGTCACAGCTGCTTTTTAAACTTTCGATATTTTTATATTCGCACATTTGGCAGGAGTGTGTTTGCTAAAGACAGACAAAGCAAAACTATTATGTGCAGTGTTCATAGTCAATCTGAACTCTGCATGGGCACAGATGGTAGGAGTCAGAAATATTGTTCAGTAGTGAGTGACATCCCCGTAACTTAGAAAAATAACGGTTAAGGTGTCTGCAAGGAATCGGTCTTGTTTTGACCTAATATTCGTTTGCATGTTCTGCACACTGAATTTTAGACTCTGCTGATGTCTGTAGCTATCTACCATTTTGGGTCCTCATGCATTTTTCTTGAAATGACTCGCAGTGGCGGCTCCTCCGCTAAGGCGGAGGAGCCTCGCCCCTCCGCTAAGGCGGAGGAGCCTCGCCACACTGAGCAAAAGGAAAAATAAAATGATAATAACTATTGTTAGTATCATTTTAGTTTTCCTATTTCATCAGTGGCGCTCGGGTGAGGCTGGCCAGAGCAAGGGGAGGAGTGGTTTACTCTACCTAAGTTTGCACGACTGCTTGGCCGGCCAAACAGCCCTGCACACTTTGCATCTTCCCCACCAGGCTGCAATACACAGCCTGGTGAGGAACATGCAAAGCCTCCCATTCCCTGTCTTAGCGCCGCACCATGGCGCTCAGCCCAATCACACCGCTGCATTGCAGCATTGCGATTGTCTCAGGGGAGCTTGGGACCAGGACTGCAGGAAGTGAAGGAAGATGATGGAGGAGAGGCAGTGGCTGGCCATTACAGGGATGTATTTTTTTCCCATTGTCTCTTCATCCCCCCCCCCGCCCCCCCACCCGCCCCACCACCCAGGTCCAGTAGCAGCTGCTACTGGAAAGGAGTACACTCTTCTTGCTTGTGCCCTGGATTCTTGTACCAAGTCAGCTGTAGAGTAATCCTTGTTCTATATTATGTATATATAAGGGATCCCCTACTGCCTAAGACTATGTACATACTCCTCAACACCTTTTGGGTGTTTTAGCGGTAATGCTTTCTCAGTATTTGGCTGACACACAGATCCCAGGTCCCAAGCGACATGTAACATGCATTAACAAACCAGGTGCATATTGTCCCGTCTGAATGATGATTGACTTAGCAGCTCTTCAGAAGTTGTGTTCATATGTTCAAACTGCTGAAAGGTAAGTGAGGCACCAAAACCCAAACCTCTCCTAACAAGACTATTTGGAACCTCTCTGGGTTGGTTGAACCACGTCGTCTTGCATGCGAAGTAACGGTACTGCTCAGCCTATGGTTGATGCGGGGAACAACCTTTACAACGAAACTTTGACAACGCGTGCAGTTACATCGCGGATTTTACAACGAACGCGATGTAACCACGCGATGCCATTACAACGCAAGTCTTTACATCGACTTGCGCTAGATGGCGTGCTAACATTACAAATAGTGTAGTTTACTATCCCAACACCTTCCCTACTGTTAAGTGGACTGGAGTTGGAATAGTAAATTACGCTTTTCTAATGTTAGCACGCCATCTAGCGCAAGTCGATGTAAAGACTTGCGTTGTAATGGCATCGCGTGGTTACATCGGTTCGTTGTAAAAACTGCGATGTAACTGCATGCGTTGTAAACACACGCGTTGAAACGTCATACATCCGTTGATGCTGATCAATGAATCTCTCAGAGATGACATGTATGTACGTATTTTGTGTATTTGGTAGTTCTATAGTGGGAACCTATTTAAAAGGCAGCGTAGCGGTGAGAAAGGCAAGCATGAAGTCAACAAGTAATAGGAAAGGGAACTGGGTTGTGGATGGTTAACGCATTGTGATGTAGTATTCTTTCCAGAGGTGAGTCTTCAACCCTTTTACTAAGCACTGGAGTGGTCGTGATGGATATGGGATGTTGTTCCAGATCCTGGGTGCACAGTTTTAAAAGGTCTGAGGCCTTGTTTTGTCTTCTTTGCACTCAGTCTGTAGTTTGATGGTGTCCTGTCTTTTGGTGTGCCGCGCATTATGGCCTTGTAAATGATGCAGCTAGTATTGAAGATGTTATGGCCAGCAAGGTGAGGAAATGGAGTTTCATCAGGATGGAGTGATGTGATTATATTGCTTTAGGCTCTGAATGAGACGTGCTCTGGTGCATAGGATGCCATTAAGGGGCTCCAATGTGGAGTTCAGGAAACCATCGAGCAGAGCATTATCACCATCCAGATTTAAGGGTATGAGAGCTTGAACAGTATTTCTCAAATCACTTTTTGGAACAAACAGTTCGATCAGCTTTAGAAGAGAGAGCTGATACCAGCAGGCCGTCTTCATTTTTTGGTAATGCGTTCCTTAAGGGTGAGATTGGTGTTTAGAGTGAATCCAAGTGACATGGCATTCAGAGAAAGTTGAGGTTCGAAGCCTCCAAGGTTGTTGCCATTGAGTCAAGTTTGTACTGTTTCTTGTTTTGTTGTTGTTGGTAAATAAAAGCAATTCTGTCTTGATTGGGCTGAGCTTCAGATAGGCACTAAACATCCAGATCTTAATGATGTGCGGGCAGTGCTTGGGGTGGTAGATGTCTGAATCTAATCTTGTGGAGATACTTTATCTGTCAATGGTATTAAGCAATGTAGAGCTGAATATAGATGCTTAGAAGCGTTAATCCCCAGCATGGACTGCCTAGTGCGGGATGACCTTAGGGGTTTGAGTCAATTATAAGCTGGAATCAGAAGATAAGAGGCCACCAGTGGTGCATATTTGAGGGAAGAGGATACTTCCAACCCCAGACCTGAGGCAGATCTAAGTACATTAGATGAACCTGTGCTGCAGACACAGTTGCCTATCTTTCTGTTGGAGGAGTTAGAGCTGTCCACTATGGGGCAGATACTAAGTCTGCAGAGCATGCCAGAACTCCAAAATGTGCTTGCCGCTAAAGCTAACCAAAACCCATTAAGAGTGTCCTATTCTGGATAGGTTGTGTCAGAATGCACTGGCACAAGGTGAAATATACTGGTTGCCTGAAGCTCTTAGTTTTCAGTATCACCCACCTCAGATGTTTGGAAGGTCTGAACAATCTCAGTAGTATTCCCAGGTTGCCAACCCTGAAAGTGATGGGTGTCAAGGATTTCACCTGTCTGGCTGGGCACTTGGAGAGAGGAACTGTCCCTTGTCCTCTCAGTCTACACAAAGGAGCTAAAGGGGCAGAGAACAGGTCATCCCCCACTCAATGCATTGTATACAACAAAGACCTGTTCACACTGTGAACCACTGTTTCATACATCCGGATTATTGGCCATAAACATTAGACCCTCATTTGTAGCTTGCGATTCTGTCGTCTAAGCTATTCTACGGTGTGGTTCATTAAAAAGAAGAAAAGAGACAAATTGCCTACGAGGAACGTCAAATTGACTATTTATGTATGATAACCTTATGTCTCCCACACCCAAATGTGGTGAAAAAGGAGTGAGCAGGAGTGTTGGTGCCTCACGGTAGCGCCACCAAAAGAGGGTTAAGCAGGATGGTACTCGCCTGCTACCTCAATTTCTCATCATCAGCTACCAACACTCCAACAGCAAGAAATTGTGCATGATGCTAGTGATGAACTAAATAGGTGCTAGGGTGTGTATTGAAAAAAGTTAAAGGAAGAGAAGCTGTGCTAGAATGTGTGCACCATCTCAAAAAACCCCTAAGTGATATATATTAATATCAGAGAAAGAGCTAAATCACACTGGCTTGCATACTTTATTCTCAGCTGCGTGATAGCTCGTATGTTAAAATGCCGACATGTTTCGTTACCATCGGACCACACTCACGGTAACTTCTTCAGGGCTTGGGGTCTGTTCATTTATCCCTGCACCTTTCTTTGTCGTTTAAAAACAATTCTGTGGGAGACAAAAGAGAACATACACACACACAACAACATGGCTAGGTTGGCAACCTGTTAAAATTAGGGCAAGTCTCGTATATAATCTTGAGGACCCCCCCATCAGGCATATATTTACCAGGATGTAGCCCAACATGGGCATACCTTTACCCTTGGGACCTTGCGGCTCTGTGTGCGCGTTCAAGGCACCGCTTGTACCACTCCAAACGTGAGTCTGTAATGTATAACACATGATGAGAAATGTAAGCTAGTTCCCGTTTTTATATCTCATTCGTGGGTACATAGTGATCTGTCCCCCTCCCGTCTCAAGTGATGCCTCCACATCTCAGAAGATCATTATTAATCGGTGCCTCGCTTTTAACATCACCCTTTAAAATTGTTCCCCTCCAAATGGACAACCTTCTCCCCACTACCTCGTTGTAATCCACATCCAAATCTCCACTCCTTAGCCTGTCTCAAGTTCAATTCCCCCAGACTCACACCATCTGTCACCACTCACCGTGTAACTGTTCGAAACTGGCGTTAACTCAGCCCAGGAACAACACGATCGTTCCATGGCGCTGTTTAAAAGCGTAATCACGCGTACCATGTGACTATACTGCGCTGACAAGGGAGCTCATCAATGAAAAATGGAGCGCCATTTTGGAATGGGCGAATGAAAGTTAGGCTCACCGTGAGAATATACATTATTGTTAGTTTACTCCGTATTATAGTTGCCTAGCCATTCCATTGCACGAATTATGTGTCATCTATTAAATCTGCTTTTCGTCCTATGATGATGTGAATGCTCGATGTGGTATAAAAAGGGGGCTCTGTGTGATGCAAAAAGTGCCATTTGACTATGCTACGCTAACAAGGAAGATCGATGATAAAAGCGGAGCGCCATTTTGGAATGGGCAAATAAAGGCTAGGCTCGCCGTGAGGCTCCACATTGTTGTTAGTTTACTCAATATTCTTCCCGTTTAGCCCTTCCATTATACCAGTTAAGTATCATTTACTCAGTCTACCTTTTGTAATGCTCGATGTGGTATTTAGAGGAAAGACTCAGTATGATACAAAAAGTGCGGTGACCATTTTCCAATAGGGAATGTTTTATTGTGCCTGTCTGCACGTAATGGCATGCTTACTTTGCCGAGTATCCAAAGTGATGTATTTCCTAGGTTGCTCCTGTAGGTGTATTTACAAGTGTAAATCCCTCACAAATGCGCACAAAGTGTACAGAGGCTCCGACGATCAATGGTCAAGGTTTGAGTATATTAGAACGGCGTTACTGGCACCATTAACTCATTTATGCCATGTACTACATGTATACTCCTTACCCTGCTGGCATAGCCTCTATGTTCTGGTGAGCGATCATGCAATCACCTTACTCCATTCTATAAGGTCATTTAATCCATTCAGGTCCACTCCCTCTTGGTAAATCCACCGTGCTTCCCTGTTACTCAGTCTGGATTCAATACTGTATTGGTCACCTGTGACTCTTTCAAGGACTACCCAGCGCACTTCTTGCGCAGTATGTTTTTGCGTTTGAAAATGTTGCACCAATTTGGTGCTCAATTTTCCTGCACGAAGTGTGCTCAGATGTTCCTGTATTCTTGTTTTTACCTTCCTGGTGGTAAGGCCGATGTAGTGAAGCTCACAGGGGCATGTCAATCTGTATATTACATGCGAGGTGTTACAGTTGCTAAATTTATTTAGAAACCAGGTTTTGTTGTTTTTAAGAGTAACACTTTTGGTTGGTGATGTAAATACGCACACGGAGCAATTACCACATGGGTAATGCCCGGAAGGGATATTGGTTTCACGTGGACTAGTTTTAGGTCTAGTGTGGACCAGCCGGTCCCGAATGTTTGCAGACCTTTTAAATGCAAAACGAGGAGGGGGCATCTGCATATTGGTGGTACTAAGGAGATGCCAATGCCTCCGGATGATTTTCCTGATTTTCGTGGAAAGTGGTCCAAAAGTAGTGACCACTGGGATACATTCTCCTTTCTCCTTTTTGGTCTTTTCCAACAGGGCTGCACGGGGGGTATTATATGCCCGTTTTTTAGCCTGTCGTATGACCTTCCTTGGGTAAGCTCGGTCCTGTAGCTTAGTAGCCAGGATGTTTGATTGTGTGGAGTATTCCTGTGTGGTGGAACAGTTTCGGCGGTATCTCAGAAACTGTCCCACAGGTAAGTTATCCCGAAGGGCCCTCGGGTGATAGGAGCTGTAGTGTAGGAGAGAATTTCTATCCGTTGGTTTATGGTGGACCGTGGTCACCAACCTGTCACCCTCAGCTAGAATGTCTAAGTCCAAATAGACTGCTCTGGTTTTGCTTACTTCCCAGGTGAACTTTAAGCACTCATCCAAACCATTGAGCCAAGCAAGGAATTCATTTAATTCTTCCTCGGTCCCCTCCCATATACAAAGTATATCATCTATATATCTCTTCCAGAGGACAATATTCCTCTGGAAGAGATTAGTGTCTGTATTGATGTGGTAAGCTTCGAACTGGCCCACATAAATGCAGGCCAGACTGGGGGCGAATGTAGCCCCCATCGAAGTCCCCGACACTTGGAGATATATCTGATCTTTACATGAGAAGAAGTTTTGGGTCAATGCAATTTCTATGCATTGAAGGACAAAGGTTTGGGGGCAGTCATAAAACCATTCAGAGTCCCTCAGGGCACGCGCCGCTGCCACCAGCGTAGCCTCCTGAGGGATGCTGGTATACAGCGACTCTATGTCGATGGTGATTAGAAATTGGTTTATTGGGTTGTAAGAAACATTCTCCAGAATTCTCAATACGTCCGTGGTGTCCTGGACATATGAGGGTTGGGTGATGACACATTCCCTGAGAAAAAAGTCTGCAAACTGGGATAGAGGTTCTAATAGCGACTGGATGCCGGAGACAATAGGTCGTCCGGGCGGGGGCTGTTGTTTTTTATGAATTTTGGGTACGATATAGAATGCCGGCATCCTCGGTTTGGTGTTAATCAGGAATTCGGCTTCCCTGTACGTAACCCATTTCTTTTCTTTAGCCTCCGTTACCAACTTGATAATGGTCGTCTGCAAGTCATTGGTTGGGTCCCGCGCTAGAGGTCTATAATTGCAGCGGTTCCCCAGCAGCCTAGCCACCTCTGTGTCGTAGTCAAGTGTGTCCATCACTACGACCGCCCCGCCTTTATCGGCTGGCTTGATGGTAATTGTTTGGTTGTTTTGTAGGCTTGTCAATGCCTGCCAGTCTCTAGAGCTCATATTGCTATAATCCACAGTTTGCATACTTTGTTCAATTTTACCAATCTCTTGTAAGATCTTTTGTTCAAACACCACAGTTTCTGGGCCTGTTGTATTACCCGGAGGGCAAAACTGAGAAGGACGCCGCAAATTTGTGCAAAAATTGGATGTGTCCTCCTTTTCCTTCCCAGCAAAAAACTTTTTATGTTTTATCTTCCTCATTAGCCCGTACAATTCCGCCCGCAATTGGAACCCATCATGGCGTGGGGTAGGGACAAATCCCAACCCCTTGTTGAGTATAGTGGATTCCGCCTCTGTAAGGGAATAATGAGAGAGATTCACCACAATGTTGTTGACCTTGGCAATTACAGGGGTGTTCTGCCTCTGCTGCGGGTAATTCTGGGGGAGAAGGCCTGCCAGGTTGAGTTCGGGTTCTGCCGAGCCCGGCCCCGTCCTCGGCCTCTGTAGTTGTTCCCCCTCTGGTCTCCCACAGAAACTGTGGTGTTTGAACAAAAGATCTTACAAGAGATTGGTAAAATTGAACAAAGTATGCAAACTGTGGATTATAGCAATATGAGCTCTAGAGACTGGCAGGCATTGACAAGCCTACAAAACAACCAAACAATTACCATCAAGCCAGCCGATAAAGGCGGGGCGGTCGTAGTGATGGACACACTTGACTACGACAGAGAGGTGGCTAGGCTGCTGGGGAACCGCTGCAATTATAGACCTCTAGCGCGGGACCCAACCAATGACTTGCAGACGACCATTATCAAGTTGGTAACGGAGGCTAAAGAAAAGAAATGGGTTACGTACAGGGAAGCCGAATTCCTGATTAACACCAAACCGAGGATGCCGGCATTCTATATCGTACCCAAAATTCATAAAAAACAACAGCCCCCGCCCGGACGACCTATTGTCTCCGGCATCCAGTCGCTATTAGAACCTCTATCCCAGTTTGCAGACTTTTTTCTCAGGGAATGTGTCATCACCCAACCCTCATATGTCCAGGACACCACGGACGTATTGAGAATTCTGGAGAATGTTTCTTACAACCCAATAAACCAATTTCTAATCACCATCGACATAGAGTCGCTGTATACCAGCATCCCTCAGGAGGCTACGCTGGTGGCAGCGGCGCGTGCCCTGAGGGACTCTGAATGGTTTTATGACTGCCCCCAAACCTTTGTCCTTCAATGCATAGAAATTGCATTGACCCAAAACTTCTTCTCATGTAAAGATCAGATATATCTCCAAGTGTCGGGGACTTCGATGGGGGCTACATTCGCCCCCAGTCTGGCCTGCATTTATGTGGGCCAGTTCGAAGCTTACCACATCAATACAGACACTAATCTCTTCCAGAGGAATATTGTCCTCTGGAAGAGATATATAGATGATATACTTTGTATATGGGAGGGGACCGAGGAAGAATTAAATGAATTCCTTGCTTGGCTCAATGGTTTGGATGAGTGCTTAAAGTTCACCTGGGAAGTAAGCAAAACCAGAGCAGTCTATTTGGACTTAGACATTCTAGCTGAGGGTGACAGGTTGGTGACCACGGTCCACCATAAACCAACGGATAGAAATTCTCTCCTACACTACAGCTCCTATCACCCGAGGGCCCTTCGGGATAACTTACCTGTGGGACAGTTTCTGAGATACCGCCGAAACTGTTCCACCACACAGGAATACTCCACACAATCAAACATCCTGGCTACTAAGCTACAGGACCGAGCTTACCCAAGGAAGGTCATACGACAGGCTAAAAAACGGGCATATAATACCCCCCGTGCAGCCCTGTTGGAAAAGACCAAAAAGGAGAAAGGAGAATGTATCCCAGTGGTCACTACTTTTGGACCACTTTCCACGAAAATCAGGAAAATCATCCGGAGGCATTGGCATCTCCTTAGTACCACCAATATGCAGATGCCCCCTCCTCGTTTTGCATTTAAAAGGTCTGCAAACATTCGGGACCGGCTGGTCCACACTAGACCTAAAACTAGTCCACGTGAAACCAATATCCCTTCCGGGCATTACCCATGTGGTAATTGCTCCGTGTGCGTATTTACATCACCAACCAAAAGTGTTACTCTTAAAAACAACAAAACCTGGTTTCTAAATAAATTTAGCAACTGTAACACCTCGCATGTAATATACAGATTGACATGCCCCTGTGAGCTTCACTACATCGGCCTTACCACCAGGAAGGTAAAAACAAGAATACAGGAACATCTGAGCACACTTCGTGCAGGAAAATTGAGCACCAAATTGGTGCAACATTTTCAAACGCAAAAACATACTGCGCAAGAAGTGCGCTGGGTAGTCCTTGAAAGAGTCACAGGTGACCAATACAGTATTGAATCCAGACTGAGTAACAGGGAAGCACGGTGGATTTACCAAGAGGGAGTGGACCTGAATGGATTAAATGACCTTATAGAATGGAGTAAGGTGATTGCATGATCGCTCACCAGAACATAGAGGCTATACCAGCAGGGTAAGGAGTATACATGTAGTACATGGCATAAATGAGTTAATGGTGCCAGTAACGCCGTTCTAATATACTCAAACCTTGACCATTGATCGTCGGAGCCTCTGTACACTTTGTGCGCATTTGTGAGGGATTTACACTTGTAAATACACCTACAGGAGCAACCTAGGAAATACATCACTTTGGATACTCGGCAAAGTAAGCATGCCATTACGTGCAGACAGGCACAATAAAACATTCCCTATTGGAAAATGGTCACCGCACTTTTTGTATCATACTGAGTCTTTCCTCTAAATACCACATCGAGCATTACAAAAGGTAGACTGAGTAAATGATACTTAACTGGTATAATGGAAGGGCTAAACGGGAAGAATATTGAGTAAACTAACAACAATGTGGAGCCTCACGGCGAGCCTAGCCTTTATTTGCCCATTCCAAAATGGCGCTCCGCTTTTATCATCGATCTTCCTTGTTAGCGTAGCATAGTCAAATGGCACTTTTTGCATCACACAGAGCCCCCTTTTTATACCACATCGAGCATTCACATCATCATAGGACGAAAAGCAGATTTAATAGATGACACATAATTCGTGCAATGGAATGGCTAGGCAACTATAATACGGAGTAAACTAACAATAATGTATATTCTCACGGTGAGCCTAACTTTCATTCGCCCATTCCAAAATGGCGCTCCATTTTTCATTGATGAGCTCCCTTGTCAGCGCAGTATAGTCACATGGTACGCGTGATTACGCTTTTAAACAGCGCCATGGAACGATCGTGTTGTTCCTGGGCTGAGTTAACGCCAGTTTCGAACAGTTACACGGTGAGTGGTGACAGATGGTGTGAGTCTGGGGGAATTGAACTTGAGACAGGCTAAGGAGTGGAGATTTGGATGTGGATTACAACGAGGTAGTGGGGAGAAGGTTGTCCATTTGGAGGGGAACAATTTTAAAGGGTGATGTTAAAAGCGAGGCACCGATTAATAATGATCTTCTGAGATGTGGAGGCATCACTTGAGACGGGAGGGGGACAGATCACTATGTACCCACGAATGAGATATAAAAACGGGAACTAGCTTACATTTCTCATCATGTGTTATACATTACAGACTCACGTTTGGAGTGGTACAAGCGGTGCCTTGAACGCGCACACAGAGCCGCAAGGTCCCAAGGGTAAAGGTATGCCCATGTTGGGCTACATCCTGGTAAATATATGCCTGATGGGGGGGTCCTCAAGATTATATACGAGACTTGCCCTAATTTTAACAGGTTGCCAACCTAGCCATGTTGTTGTGTGTGTGTATGTTCTCTTTTGTCTCCCACAGAATTGTTTTTAAACGACAAAGAAAGGTGCAGGGATAAATGAACAGACCCCAAGCCCTGAAGAAGTTACCGTGAGTGTGGTCCGATGGTAACGAAACATGTCGGCATTTTAACATACGAGCTATCACGCAGCTGAGAATAAAGTATGCAAGCCAGTGTGATTTAGCTCTTTCTCTGATATTAATATATATCACTTAGGGGTTTTTTGAGATGGTGCACACATTCTAGCACAGCTTCTCTTCCTTTAACTTTTTTCAATACACACCCTAGCACCTATTTAGTTCATCACTAGCATCATGCACAATTTCTTGCTGTTGGAGTGTTGGTAGCTGATGATGAGAAATTGAGGTAGCAGGCGAGTACCATCCTGCTTAACCCTCTTTTGGTGGCGCTACCGTGAGGCACCAACACTCCTGCTCACTCCTTTTTCACCACATTTGGGTGTGGGAGACATAAGGTTATCATACATAAATAGTCAATTTGACGTTCCTCGTAGGCAATTTGTCTCTTTTCTTCTTTTTAATGAACCACACCGTAGAATAGCTTAGACGACAGAACCTTGTCCTCTCAGTACAGAAGGAAATATGTCCTTTTGGGATGCTCACCTTACAGCGGGCAGAATGGTTAGGTTAGGTGCTTTCATATTGAGGCAGCAGGGCACATTATCACCACTAGACCAGTGATGGAACCTAACTTGATAGCTAAGGTGAAGATCACCAGGGCTCTTGTGATACTTCCATAGTGCAAATGTAGCGTCATCTGGTAAGGTGATGTCCTCCTGAGCACAGCGTGGAACCCACCGCAGTGGGATACAAAACTGTAGCTGAAGCTGTCAAGAAGAAGACCCGTGACAAGTTGTAGCTAGTGAAGCTGTTTATTCCTATGTCCATAATATCTCTTCGTATCGAATATGGTTGATCAAAAACGCATTAGATGCTCATATGTTTAATACATGTCTCCCGATGCATTTCGGGCTGGAGAAAGCCCTTCGGCAGGGGAAAGTGTCTGAAATATGAATAGAGCAAAGATATGGTCAGAGGGCACCAAACACAGGGGTGAATAGACCGTCACCTAGTGTCACCGTGTTAAGAGCCTTCAGCGCGCCAGCGGCGCGGCTGTGCAGCGGCAGCCATTAAGTAGGGGTCGGGAGGGCTGGACAGCTGGGAGGCGGGAGTGGGGAGGGGAGCTGGATTGGGCCGGTCGTGCTGGTCGTGCTGGGGGGAGGGGCCGCGGGGGCAGCAGCGGCAGGGAAATCAGGCGGGAAAGGAGAAATAAAGGAGTAATCAGGGAGTAAATAAAGTGGAATAGAGCAGACAAGCAGAAACGTGCAGAAAAGAGAATAAGATGAGGGTAAAACGAGTGAAAAACAGAGAGGAAAGTGGAGCGAAAGAAAAGAGACAGAGGTCCACTGGACCACCAGGGAAAGGAGAAATGAAGGAGGAATCAAGGAGTAAATAAAGTGGAATAGAACAGATGAGCAGAAAAGTGCAGAAAAGAGAATAAGATGAGGTTGAAAACGAGTGAACATGGAGAGGGAAGCGGAGCGAGAGAAAGGAGACAGGGGTCCACTGGACCACCAGGGATTTATGGCACAGGTAAACCTGCGGGTGGAGGAGGGCCTTGAACACCAACACTCGAGAGTGCAGTGGTTCGGGAGAGGCCTTACTTAATGGTGGAGCCGAGAGAGTGGGAGAGCAATTACACTGACAATGAGTCAGTGGTCTTGCTTAGTGTGAAGTCTGACAATTGTCTCTCCCTGTGTAAATATGCGTAGCCTGTGAAGGCTGTGACTCCTGAAATTAGGCACCTCTAGTTTGTGGGACTTCCTTCTATACATATAGTTGCTCAAAATATCTTCTCTAAGGATGTAGAATGATTCAAGGGATTTAGTTGTAGCCAGGTTGGCTGTCTTCCTTTTAATGTCCTGCCCATGTGTTGCTCTCTTAGCCCACCACACCATCCACCTGGAATAAACATTGTAAAATCAAGTGTATGAGTCTGTTTTTAAATCACCTAAAATATAATAAGGACCCTTTCTGATCATGCTTTCTTGACCAAACTAATTCCAGCTGGTCAGCCTGTGGCCTCAGATGTCCAGCATCTGAATAACAAAGAGTTGTCAAGGACATAGCTAAAACTGCAAACCTATCCTGCTGGTACTCAGCATCCTTATCTAATATTGGCCAAAAAGGAGCGGCCAATATCAGCCCAAGCGTGGGTAGAGATCGTCTGAGCTCAATCTAAAAAACAGAGTGGCAGTTCATTTTGGCAGCTGTTTGCCATCAAAATGCATCACTCCTGCAGGAAATGCAGTTTTGAATGATTGGTTTTCTCTAGAACGTGGGAGACAACTTTAAGCCTTAGAGCTCCGTGGGCTGGCACTGGTCCTTAATATAAGCCAGACACCTTTTGCTTATTCTGAGGCTAATACAAAAGGCAGAAGTCTTTGGTTGTCTCTCTTAAGGAGTACATATTACACTGTAAGACTGAGAAGGCACGGATCTACACTGCCTGGTTTGTAAAGTGTCTGTCTTACTGCATCCTAGAGTTCAGCTATCAAATGCATTGCTGTGAAAAGCTATGTTCTACAGACATTGCTGAGACCGAAAGCCTTCTATGACTCCTCTGTCCAATTGAAATGACGAGTGTGACTGAGATGTGGGATGTGGAAAGAATGAAGACAACCTTCTGGTGAACTGCTGGGAAAGCCACTGTGTGTTAGCTTTCTTCACGAGTGGATTCAATCCTATTTATGCGAGCCTACAAGCATCCTCCTTTGATACTGCCACATACATATCAAACTAGTGTGATGGTAATCCTTTGGGACCCTGCACAACTAGCTCAAAGGCCACCCACATAGTGAAAGGGCCTGTAGTCACCAATATCACAAAAAATAGTAGCAATCCAATTTCAATTTCCATTTTCAAGAACTTTATTTGGCGAGTAAAAACTGCCATAGAAGTACATACAATTTAAAAGAAATTCAAGCAATATAAATCATAGAACGATAAAATCCTTTGAGATGTCATCACATAGTAACCATAGACCCTCAACAGAATCTAACACAATACTTTTCCTGAGGTGAAAAGCTTTTAAAATAAAAAGGGCAACACTAAATCACACAAATTGATCATTTAGTGCAAGCAGAAATGTCAGTGCCTCATTATAGTTTCTTGTTTTCTGCTTAATAAAAAGGGGTTTCAAATATTGCCATCTCAGCTCCTTATACAGAATGAAATAAAGTGCTGCGTGCTGTGTGCTTTGCTTACTCATTTCATCACAGGCACAAGGAGTTTTGTCAGTGGTACAGGCATTCAGCTTCGGCAATGCAACCAATTGGTGCAGCATACCACTTCTAAATCTAGTGAGGACACACCGGTGTTGGCTGTTTTTATCACACATCAAATACTCCTGACATCCCTCCCTTTCCTCCGAGGACACATACATGGCAACCATCGTTTTCTTTGACTCTGCAAGAAGTCTAGCTTCAGACCTATACCGACAGAAAGTAGCTTTAATGTGACTCTTAGTTAATGCTGATACCTGAGCTGGCTGCTCCCCCACTGTCAAATGGAACACAGACTTAAAAGTGGAAACTATATAGGCCAGCCATGGAATGCGAAAGCCATAATCTAATTTTAAACAATCAAGTATAATTAGTTTGGTAACGCTAGTTTCTTCTTTCATCCAGATGGAGAGCCGGAGCAACAATGGTTTCATTAAAAGAGAATTCTCCAGCTAAAACAACCCCACCTCTTTATGTACAATTAGGGATGAGGCAAGCAAACAAAGCAGCCATTTAAAAAAAAGTGTTTTCGTCAACTTGAAGAGATTTGCTAATAGTGTACCTGCACAGTCCAGCCCCAAATGTAGCAGGAGGTAGTAATTTAGCCTTGTAAATTTCGATCATTTCTTTAACGGGCGCTGACCCAATCTAGATGAAAAATAAAAAATCCCCTCACAATTCCTGCTCATTTTGAATTGCGCTCATATGCCATTACTTGTAAACTGGACCCCCAGATAGCAAAATGTATTCACTCTGTTGATTAGGGAGCCTTCGATATAGAAGTGCCTACATTTATTTGGTTGCTTACCGCATATCATTGTAAAAGTCTTTGATTTGTTCACTATCATTTTTTTAGATGCACATACTCCTCAAGTAGTAGCAATACATAACCTTAAGTGTTACACATGGGACAGCTCTAAAATTGGGCTATATTGTATAAGGTGAGTTTATGGATGGAGATGCATGCTGAAATTTCACAGATAATTAAAAAAAGGACATGAGAAAATAGGGGAAAGTTGAGAAATTAGTTTGTTTGGTTAAAATGTTGAGAGGATGATGGAAAAAGCATGGATGTTGATAGAAATCAATAACTGTTCTTGGCTGAGCCTGGAAAAAGAGAACTAGTACTGAGAAACAAGAGGAGTGATAACAGAAGTAGAGATGTGTAAGCAGGGGTTAAAGGTTAGAACACAAAATACTTAGCAGAATTAAAATTAGGTGTATACCTAATGTAACAATTCAGTGGAAAGAGTGGGGTGTTTGACACATTATGTGGAGTGGTGTGTGCTTTGTGAGTTGGAAAAGAATACGAGAAGGAAGAGTGTATGGGGGATACTGGGGCATTTTGTGTGAGTGATTGGATGGCTTAGAGGTCTTCTTATGTATTGCAGAGTAAGCAGTTGTAGAGTGAAATTGTATAAAAGAAGGAACATTATGGTCTACAGAAATGTTCAGAAATTCAAGGGGGCAAAAGTTAAGATGTACTCATTCAGATCTGAGCAGCCTAGAGTAGGAACAGACGAATGGATGAACTGGAGATGAAAAATAATCTTGAGAGGAGACAGTCATAAACATGAAATTGGAAATACAGTGTGCATAATAAAACCCTGGTCAAAATAGATAGCAGAGTCTCTAAAATGAAATGCAAGAAGAAAATGCATTGGTGGCAGCCAGACGTTCACGAGCACTGATAAAAAAGAGGCAATTTAATAGCTATAAAGTAGTGAAAGTTTGAGTCTTATTGTAATTAGGAGTGGACACTGTTTGCGTCATTCCATGTATCATAATCACACGGAATTACTAAAGAATTCTGCAAGACTATGCTTGAATTAAGCAGGAAGAGTATTTCTGTGTTTAGTGCTATTTCTTAGAGCAAAAATGCACCCCTCAGGTCCAAAATGGATGTGAGGATGCATTTTGCACTAAATAATAGTGCTAATTGCAAAAGACCACGAATAGTGAGCACAGGCCGGTGTTCATACTTGCTAAATGTGCTGTTGGAGTAGGATTTGTTCCCAACTTACTACCGGTATTCATTGCTATGTATGTAGCACAAAATACACTCTTGTGTCCAAAATGGACATGAGGATGCATTTTGCATACAGCGCAAAATGCAGCAGAACACAAATAGTGACTGCCTGCTTTCGTTCACTAAATGTGTCCTCACAGTAGGATTCCCCCCCAATTTACTCTTAATTACGCAAGGACGAGTAATCACATAATTATTTGTAATTCCGTGTCAAAGAGTAATATGGAGTTACCGAAATTACTCCGATTATTCCAGCAAAATCTAAATTTTGCCCAGGGCTAATTGTAATCTTACAAGATCAGCATCTCCACTTGCACATTAACTGTACTGTACAAGAATTGGGACCCCCTCCAGTTTTCTGTTAGGTCCAACAGAGAAGGAAAGGCTCAACTTGATAGACTACAACAGAACCTAAGTATGACAGAGGCGGAATTAGCCAGAGCAACACTAAGTGGCCAGGTAACTGACGAACTAGAACGGGTGGCTGTGGCAAGAAACCGGATTTCGGAAGTGTTTATTGAAAAAGCCATTAGTAAAGCTACGATCTATAAAAAAAAAACTTACGAACTTAGCGAACAAGTTGGACAGCACCTAGCTGTTCGCACAAGAGAAGAACAGACATTCAATACAATAAAGAGTATTAAAGACTTAGATGGAGAGGTGAGAATGGAAGCCTCTGAGATTAGAAGGGCATTTGAGAGATTCTACGAAGACCTATATAAAGAACCTAATAGGGAACAGGAGAACATGGATGAATACTTGGAGCAATATGAGGGATCCTGCCTTAACGAGGAGGAACAGGCTAATTTAAATAGCTCCCCTACGTGGGATGAAATTCAGCTGGCACTGAAATCTTTAGCTAACGGAAAAGCCGCTGGGCTAGATGGAATCCCCTCAGAATTTTATGTGAAATTTGCAATACAACTTAGAATAATTATGCTTGAATTATTTGGTTCCATTTTTAGTGGCGGGAAACCACCTCCCTCTTGGTCAACAGCGAAAATCATGGTTTTTCCGAAAAAAAATAAAGATCCCATGGAAATGGGTTCTTATAGACCCATTACACTGATAAACGGGGACTCGAAAATTTATTCAAAAGTACTGGCTGCCCGATTAGCTCCTATCATCCATAAAGTAGTGTCTCCTCGTCAACACGGCTTTATCCCAGGGAGATCAACATCAGACCATGTACAACGGGTGATATTGCTCTTTGATTTCACAGAAAAAACAGGAGACCCTATGGCTTAAATATTATTGGACGCAGAAAAAGCCTTTGATAGGGTCTCCTGGAGGTTCCTTTGGGAAGCTATGGCAAGGTGTGGATTCACATCACAATTTATCAAAGCCATGCAAGGACTATATGTTGACCCAGGAGCCAGCGTTATGATCAATGGGACACTCTCGGAGAGATTTAAGATCACTAGGGGAACAAGACAGGGGTGCCCATGCTCTCCTCTTCTCTTTGCAGTCTATATAGATGCGTTTATACAGAAACTAGGAAATCATCCATTAGTGACCCCGATAACGGCATTTAACAATGACACAAAAACCCTTGCGTACGCCGACGACATAGCCTTAGTCACTTGCAATCCTATCCAAGCAATGGCAGCGATAGAAGAGGAAGTGCATAGTTTTGGTAAGATCTCCGGATATAAGTCGAACTCAACCAAAACACAGATAGTCATTAATGACAAGCTTAAGATGGATGACTACAGAGTAACGGATCATGCTGTCTACCTAGGAGTTGATATAACCGCAAGCGTAGATAGAATAGTGAGCTTAAACTTAGAACCACTGGTTAAACATACCAAGAAAGAACTAACCCGACTTGACAATCTACATCTTACTATTGGCGGCAGATGCAATGTTATAAAAATGCCATTTTTACCTAGATTTCTATATCTCTTTCGCACAATATGCCTGGAGTTTACTCCCCAACAGTTTAAAAACATAGAGAACATCTTTTCTAGATTTATTTGGGGATATAAGAGACCTCGCCGAGCACTCAAATGGCTTATGCTGCCCAAAGAAAGAGGTGGACTCGGAATGCCAAATTTTAAATTATACTATTGGGCTACGGTAATTAGATATTGTACCGTGCTTTTATCAATAGAAGAGGGCCATAACTCCGATAGGACCACTCCACAAGAATTGAATCTAGGGACAGGCTGTGAGGGTTGTCTTTGGCGACATATGAACGACAATTATTTTAAGAAAGTAAAACTCAAGACCATCTCTAACAAATATAAAGTTTGGATTAATGTAAAAAAACTGTTAGGACTGGGTCGTTTACACCCCAATTAAGCTTAACAATGAGCTACCTGCACTATTCCACGATACTTGTATGTCGAGATGGATCGAGAATGGCATTCAGCAATTAGGCTGTTTTTATAACTCTAGTGGCCTAAAAACTTTCGCCGACCTCCAGTCTGAATATTTCATCAGCCATAGGGATTTTTTTAAATATCTACAGATCAGGGATTTTCTGCAAAAAAAAACAGGGGGACTTGACAAATTTCAAAATAATATCGTATTAGATACTATATGCAGACCAAATACCCCTAAAATTGGGGTCATCTATGAACGTCTTAGGGACAATCTCCCTGATGACCTGGGAAAACATCTAATGGGATGGCAGACCTCTCTTGCAAGCCAACCGAATATTCCTTTGCGAGCGTACGAATTATCACAGGTTTGTTTAATGTCTATAAACCTCCAGGCACAATTTTATAAAAAAAATTTCTCCCTTTATTATACACCATATAAGATTGCAAAATGGGCAGTAGGAAAGGGAACAACCTGTCCACGTTGTTCGATGGGTGCTGCTGACACTATTCACATGTTTGCCTCATGTGACAAACTATCAGGTTTGATAAAGGAAATCTCTGACTTCCTTTCAGAAATTCTTCAAGCTAGAATATCTATCACTCGGGAGGAAATTGTGTTAGGAGTATCTGACAACCAAAGACCTAATCATATGCAGGGCCTTATTTTTGTGGCCATGGCTGTCCTCCGACTCTGCATAGCTTCAGCGTGGCTGGATGCTACTTCACCGGTCTTTGCACAATGGAGGACTAGATTACTAGCAATTTGTACCCTGGAAGTAGCCATATACAAAACCAAAGGGAGGAGAAAAAAGAGAAGAGGGATGCAGATCTGGGGTCCGCTCTTGCATTGGCAACTAGATCACACCTAAAATGCTTGGTCTATAATATGGGTTCAATCGGAAGAATATTCATTGTAGCTATACAGATTTTGACCACACATGATGTAATATCTTACAGATTTACCGAAATGCTTTTCTCTCTAGTGGATGGGTATGATTTGAAGTAATACCTTGGTCCAAAGGGGGGTGGGGGGCTTATGTAAATAATTATATAATTTTGTGAAAATTGCTAATAAAAACATTTTAAAAAAAAAGAATTGGGACCAATGGAGGTCAAATAGTTTTCCACACACATTAATTAGTGTTATTGATCTAGTTTCCTGACTTATGTGATGATTGCATGACAGTGCTATTTTATTTGACAACTGACCCTGTATGGATGCAGCTGGTTTGGCACACACTGCTGCTCCATTGAACATTTTTAGGTCGAGCGTGAGCCAGTGCGCAAGCGCTGCTCTGCGAAGAGCTGTGGTAGTTGAGTATGGAGAGAAGCTTCGCGCACTCCCCCGCCCTTATTTTTCATTGGTTTGTGTGTTTGTCCTTTGTAAATGCTGCCTTTGGATTAGTTTATAGGCTTGTTAGTCCCTCCCTATTACTCTCATGTCGTCATTTGTATCCTCCCATTTACATGCTTTTTACCTGGTACGTGAACTTTTTCTTTATTGAGACTGGACAATGGCAGCCGCATGTTTTTTAAACACACGTCAGAGTTTTGCATGCTGCGGGCAAGATGTGTTGCAAGACAGCCTCGGCGGTGCACCCCGGGACGGCAGAGGGTCACTTGCTCCTGTTCCTGCGTTACACGGTCTCCGAGCATGGAGGCGGGCAGCAGGCGGCACCAGCACTTCCCCGCCGCCCGCAACAGCATGGAGGAGTGAGCGGGCAGGATCCAGGCAGGTCTCTCTGCAGGAACAGAACCGGGAACACACTAGCATATCCTCAACACACCACACTGTGGAGTGTTGCACAGGGTATGGCCATGGGAGTTTCTGGCTGATGCTTGTTTTATTTGATTTCAGGGAGAATAGATATGCAAAACCCTGAAGTTTCTAGGCACATAATTAAACACAATGAGTCATGGCATGCTTACTGTCAGCAGATTTCGAAATGGTACTGAGCAGAGCCTGACAGAACTCGAGATAGCTAACAGCATCTATTTGTGGTGAGAAAGGGCTGATGACAAGCTCTGTAAAACAACGAGAAACGGGTTCACACACAAGAGATTTGAATTTGGTAGTTCAGTACGAAGAAACATCCAAGTGGCACATGCAATTCACTTTGTATTTATGGAAATCCTTGGATTTTGTTTATCAGGATTCATTTGTCCTGAAACTTGATTTTCATATTAGTTTTGAAACGAAGTCAAGTAGAACAGCTAATTATGAAACCCTGAGCTTCATTACAGGCATGCCAACCCATCAACCGCTTATGTCTCTGTTGATGTGCCCGTTTCTTTAAATTGATGCCCTTTCTCTCGTTTTATCCCACTCCCTGCTTTTTTTCCTGGCTAAAAACAGACATCATCCCTGAAACTTTAAGGCAGGGCTACGAGTTCTCTGCAGGGTAGTTTTCACTCCTTATCTTCTGTTTTAGGACTATATTTATTTTTGTCTTTCCGAGTACACGGTGAGCAGTGCTTGAAATGGAAAAATAGAAGTGCAGGTGCTCTGTACCAGAGTATCAGAGTACCAGAGTACCTGCTGATTTCTGAGAAGTGACGGTACTCTCTAATTAAAAGTATGACATTTTTCTTGAAAAGTACTCTCCCTCTCATAATAAAAAACTGCCGGTACTCAGTACCGGACAGTACCAGCCCATTTAAAGCAGTGACTTGTGAGTAGAAATGGAAGCCCGTATTTCTCTCTACTTTACAGTAATCATGCGTCTGCTCGAGGCCGGTAACTTCACGGGTATTCTCGGGCTGACAGTCCTCCCCCTGCTGTTTCTTAACCGCCATCTCCTCTGTACTGTTTAAACTCACCCCTGCATGCCGAGGATCAGAAGGAGTGGGCTAGCCCAGGCGTGAAAACATTTGGTATTAAAGCATGCAGCACATGTTAGTGGGTCTCCCGATGCATTCATAGGAGTGTGGGTGGCCCTTCACGAAGGCTGACGGGAAGGTGTTCTCCTGAAGTATAACTCCAGTGGGACTCCTTTAAGGAGGTTCGTTCCTGGTGCACGGTAATCTCGTTCTTTGCACACCACACTTTACCTCGTTCCTGTTTGAATGTAGGTCACCAGCCTACACCCCGTTTCTAAAACGTCATCAGTTCTTAGCATCAGGCCTACTACTGTACAGCGTTTAGATCACTAAAGGGTTGCCCATGGGAGTGGTGTGGGCATGCGACGCTGGCAGTGTCTGTTGTCTTATATATCGGAGGATTGTCGTTATTTTGGAATTTCCCAATATGACACAGTTATCTGGTGGCATTTTTACTTTATAAACACACACAATATATTTGTTTTCCTATTTACTTCAGTGTGTTGGTTTTGTAAAGCACGTCATACCCTGTTAGTGCTTCCAGCAGGGAGCAAAAGCAAAGAGAGAACTAGAATGAACTCTTTGAGCACCGATGTAAAGGGCACAGCCGGCTGCTGTGTATGACCAAAGCACAGTAGGTATCTTAGTGAGTTGAGCACCTGCTGCAGTAAAGTTTGTGTAACCTGCAGGAGCAAGGGTTCGTGTTGAGGTGGTGCTCAAGCCCACACATCCTCTCACCCCCCAAGAGGAGTGCCCTAGATTTGTGTCATGTCTGTGATTTAGATGCCAGTGTGCCACACCGTTGCAGCGTGGTGAGCGTCCTACTTACTCGGTCAATACTGCAACAATACATGATATGTCCTTGGCCTCGCTAAACCTTGCATGCTACATTCCGTCTGTGTCGTCCTGGTTTGGACTTAGCATGTTTTCTACTCAGGCTGCACCCCTCCCCCCCTACCCCCCACGACACCCACCGCCCCATCTACATTTCCTAAACTGGCTACAGGTGGAGGATACGGTGCTTTTAATGTGCCTTTTGAGCTGCTATAAGGCCTCGCATCGTTTTTTTAGACAATTATTTTTCTACTACTGTTCAGTACTCCATGTAGAATGGCATCAGCGTTGCGTACCATAAATAAATAAATTAATACATAATAGTCCCGGTGTGGTGCTCGGGCGCCGCCCACAGCAGTTTGTGCAGGGCCTTCTTTTAAAAGCACACAAATAGAGACAAATGCTTTACTTCTCAAACATATGTTGTTTACTGCAGTGCTGCTTGTCTTACTTGTTGGCGACTTTTACAATTAAACAGTGTCTCCAAACCAGTCATTGGGTTTGTGTCCAAAGCAGCCTGCAAACCAGACCGAGCCTTTACATCCTCTGGCATAGCACAGCAAGCCGGTCTCCATCCTGGGCAGCTCCATATATTTAACAAAGAGTTCTGAACGCTCAACACTTGCTATTTGTTAACCACATTTGCTCGTGTTTTAACACTTCGTTTCCATCAGAATTAAATCTAATATATAGCTATTTTACATGCAGCTCCTTTCTCAAAACAAGCATTTGCAATGCAATAGGTCTTGCATTACTGAAAGTTTGAGCTATTGGTGTTGCAAATAATAATGCAATGCCAATAGCTCAAACCTTCAGTAATGCGATACCTATTGCATTGCACATGCTTGTTGTACATGTAAGGGATCCCTCCAGACTCACTCAGGAGCTCTCTGGCCAGTGTACTGCACTGAGGGGGCCCCCTGGAGCTCGATGGCCCCCCTGCACTGCGCGGGGCTGCAGGGGCCTATGTATGCCACTGCTGCCCCCGACCAGTTCCTATTTTATTATTCATTCGATAAACCAACCCTTCCTTACAGACAAAATCAAATTTGCCCTACTCTTACATTGGGTTAACATATGGACTAATGCCGATGCCAGCCTGTGCAGGGACATTATTTTAGACTGTCTCAAACTAGATAGGAGCCAGTCTGTGCCTTCGGTGCGATATTCACCCACCAAGCACTTTATCAAAATCTGACAAGAAAAGGGTTAAGGCCAGATTTCACAATTGTTTCCACTCAACAGATTATGCTCTGAGTCCAATAAAAGCACATTCAGGGAGTACATTGTGCTTGGAATGCCTGCGGTACCGGCGATCTATCTATCTCTGCCCCTCTCTTGTGAGAGAGAACGCTCCAATTCCATTTCAGGGCAGGTACTGTCTGGCGTCTGTTTAGTTCTTGGGAAGGTTTGCATTTATATAGCGCCTACTACCCCTGACGAGGCGTCAACGCACTTTTAATCAGGGAATGTGCCCTTGTGACAGTTCATCGTGGTAAACTTTGTTGCATTTTATGTATTTTTGGAAATGTTATAGAGGTTAATTTTTACGTTATTTAAAGGCAATTTTTAAATGCTTCGATCTTAAGAAATGCAAGGATGCATTTGAGTGGCGTAGCAAGGGGGCAGACCACCCTGAGCGACACGAGTTTTGGGGCGGCGGCCTCCTCCATACCCCCGCTCGTACCTGCAGCGCCGTCGCAGGGCGTCAGAGTGACGCACGGGCATCGCCAGCCCCGCCCCCTCCCTTACCCGCGGCCATTGTGGGAATCCGCCAGCACCCCCCGCTCTTATATGCAAACGCCAGAGCGGCCATGGGCGGCCACAGGTCTCGCTATGCCACTGATGTTTTATTTTATCTTCAGCGTTTTAGAGGTCTGGATGGATGTCAGTGTATGTTTGTTTCTTAAAGCGATCGGAAGAATTAGGAAATCAATGGAGGATTCATTTAGAGATCTATCTGCTGCTTATATTGCCTGTTTGCCTTGTTAGGATGAATGGGATTGTTTTCACTGTGTTTTATACTGGTAATGATGTATTGTATTGCCTTTTATGAAAAACCGAATAAAGATAAATTGAACTTGAATTCTGAAACCCAAGAGACAATCGTAAGTCTTCAGCATAAGAAGCTGCTTGATTTTTTGCAGATGTGTTATGTTCATCAGCATTCATAAAATATAATGTTTACAGGATGGAAAGTTGCCAAACTAAAATGATGTTGTTAAACATTTATTAAAACATTATTTGGTAGTTCTTAGCCTTTAAAAATATTTCCATGCAGATAACATGCTTTGAATATTTCTCACCAGCTTTGCCGCAGTTAAACCTATAAGTTCCGAAGCAAAAAAGGCACTCCAGACCAACTTTAAGGCGTATTCTCCAGTGCAAATTTTTATAAATATATCTATCGTCAGTGTGAGGCACTGGAGAGTATTTGCAATCCTCACCACCTATTTTCAAATGTATACTCCCCAGCCCCACACTAGCCACTTGTTCCCTACTTCTGCATTGCTTTTTTTACTTCCCTTTCTTGCCTGCTGCCTATTCTTTTTATAACTTCCCCTTCACTGTCTGCTCATCTGTGTTTTTTGCTGCTAATGTTATTCCTGTTTCAGCAGTCTTTATGCTGTACTACCACGCCTAAACCTCTGTCCTGTCCCTGGCATGGCTGATGAAGCCAGCCTGTCTGAGGTCATAGACATGCCCACGCCATTATGGCCATATCACTGGCAGTGAGATAAAAGCTCACACAATATTTCCAAGCATCCAACCCACAGTTCTTATTTCAGCATGTCTTCATGTGGTGTTAGTTTCCTTTTACTTTATCATCTCACTTTTATGTTTGATGTAAGCTTTATTTCGACAGAGATGTCATAAAAGCTGCGATTACAATAAAAGCACACTGCTGTTCATGAAAAGAGCAGAATACTGATTTACAGTGTCATTAGTTTAGCATAGATGTTACTACAACAAAAATGATCAATTAAGCTCGTAATGCAGTGATGCACTGTCATGTTCAAAGAGTTAAGAGATTAAAAACTTTAAAAGAGAAAAACGGTTAATATATACACAGTTTGGTTCGAAATATTTGGTACATGTCATCATTAAAAACTAAGATAAAATCATGTAATACTTCAGTGTTACAATGGAGTATAAAAAATTCAGAAAGACATTCAATTTTCCTATTTTTTGCATAGTGGGTCCAGCAGCTTATATAATAGGGATTTATGGTTCCTGCTAATCTGCTTTCAATTGACACTAAGGGGGTTATTAGCATGGTGGACGGAATACCCCCGGGAAATGGGACCGCCCGCAATGCATGTAGCGGTCCTGCACATCCCATTAGGATGCGCCCGCCACACTGGCGGGCGCATCCCGTATTTCTAACATTGCGGCGGGCTGTGCTGAAAGCACCGCCCGCCGCAATGCCAGAAATGCAAGTTGTGCATTTGACAGTACAACATGACAGGCACCGATCGACTCATTAACCGGGCAGAAAACCGGCGAACGGTCTTTCCGTCTGCCGGGGTCCCCCCGCCATGGTAATGTGGCAGGGGGAAATTTGCATGCGGGCGGGGGAATATGTCGGGCGGATCGCCACCGCCATTCGGGCGGTGGCAATCCGCCCGACATACCAATGGGCCCCTATGTCTTTCTTGTGAGCACCTTACACCTTATGAGCCATGCTTTTCCTAGAAACTTTGCTACACAGCATGCGTAAAATGGCCTGGTATCGGACCTAAGAATGAGTATTGCTGTATAGTAATCTCGTGTGCCCAGTTGTCGACAAAGCGGTTTCAGCCATTTTGCCCGTGAGGATTTGTACGCCGGGCAAGCAAACATTAAATGGGCAGTGCTTTCAATCGGGGCCTTACAACATGGGCAGTTTTTCTCCTTGCTTGGGCCCCACTTTGATGTTGCCTCGCAAACGGGGAGGGGTACGAGCCTTAAATGGATGTAGAGTGTTCTATCTCTTGGTACTTTAATTGTGTCGAGGAAGGGCTCAAAATATCTACTTTGGTTGTGAGAATAGAATTCTAGTGTTAGTTTGGCCACATTGGGACTAGGATTCTCTCGTAGGTCCACCCATTCCCAGTATAGGCATTTGAGTTCCTCTCTTTTCGGGGGTACCTGACTGGCCCAGCAGCCCTGAAGACCCATCACTGTCAGCATTCTTTTAATATTGGCTATCCATCCTATTATCCCGCCGGTGTCTAGGCTAATAATCTCAGTCATAGCTTCTGCGTAGGAAGAGAGTTCAGGGGTCCGCCTAATACGAGCCCAAAAGAGTAAAGGGCGCAACCTAGCTATGTTACCAAATGACCGCCTACCCATGTCTAACAATAGAGGAGCAAGGGGGATGTATTTGGGTGCCATGACCAGGTCTCAGAAATTTATATTCTGACCTGCAGAGCTCATCAAGTTTGTCGAACCCCCATACTTCTGCTCCGTAAAGGGCAGAACTGACTGCTTTTAGGTCGTAAATTTGGAGTGCTGGAGCTATGGGCCTGGTATGTGACAGGGGATGTTCTTTACCAATTACTCCAGTTCTTCTTTTATGTCCCAACAACATCTTTGCTATGTGGGGTCTCCAGGACATTTTGTCAGAAAATCTTACGCCCAGATAGTCAAAGGTGTCCACCTTTTCAAGGGGGACACCACCTAGCATAGGGCCACTTTTGTATGACCTGTGGCAATTAAAGGCCATAAATTTGGTTTTGGAGCTGTTTATGACCAGTCCCATGTTGTCGCAGAAGAGTTGAAATCTATTAAAAAGACGCTGTAACCCTCCTGGTGTCTTGGAAATCAGCAGGGTGTCGTCTGCGAATAACAAGGTTGGTATCTTGTTACCTCCCAAAGTGGGCGAGTCAGCAGGCTCCTCTAGGAGGAAGTCAACTACCCCGTTCACATATAGGGAGAACAGGGTTGGGGCCAGGACGCATCCCTGTCGAACCCCTCTGTTAACAGGGATGCGCTCAGTTGTTTGTCCCTGCTCCCCCCACCTGACCTGGGCAACATTCCCCTCGTGAAGTCGAATCTGTAGTTTGAGGATAAACAGGGGAATGCCCAACCCACCAAGCGTTGTCCGCAGGTTAGATCTAGGGACTATTTCGAAGGCAGTCTTCAGATCAATAAATGCAAGGTAAAGACTGCCCTTGCCCAGCACAACTACCTTCCAATAAATGAGGAGAAGTCGAAATTCTTGGTCCATTGTCCCAGTCTTTGATCTAAATCTGGCCTGATACTGGGAAAGTATACTCTCATCCTCTGTCCATGTCTGTATCCTGTGCAGGCGCATCCGGCCAAAGACCTTCTGCATAGCATCTATCAGACTGATTGGTCTGTAGTTGGCGGGGTCATCCCTTGCACCCTTTTTATATAAGGGGACTACCTCGTTGCTCTTCCAAGACACTGGGACTGGCGTGCCATCAGCTATGGCGTTTGCTAATAGCAAGATGTATTGAGCCCAGTTACTGGGATCAGCCAAGAACAAGTCACCTGGCAAGCCATCAGGACCTGCAGCTTTTGAGGGAATGATTTTGCTTATTGCAGCTTCTACCTCCAGAAAGGTAAAGCGTTCCTCTTCTGTCATGCACCCATTTGGGCCGGCTGGTTCTCCTTCCATATTTACCTCCGCTGCTGAAAAGAGGCCTTTGAAGTGTTCATACCAAACCTGGCTGGTAATGTGGTTTGAGGGTGAGCGAGCACCTGTCTTGCTACCCCATGTTACTAGTTTCCAAAACAAATTATTGTCTTTAGTTAAGCAGGCATCTTTCAGTTGTGCCCAGCATGATTCATTTCAACTTGCCTTTGCCTTGCGCTGGGCTACTTTGTAAGATTTTCTGGCAGATTTTTTATGTAACTGTTTTTTCTCTTTAATGGCTTTGGCCAGGGTTGATCTTTTAGCCCTACAGTCCTTATTGTACCAGGAGTAGGGATCCTTAGTGGTGCAGCTAGGCTTTTTGTTCGTGCCTGGAACTTGGAAATATGTGTTTATTTGAGCAACAGTGTGCGCATGGGCCCTTGAAGTGTCACTTGATCTTGATGCACTATTAGCTACAGATTGAAGCTTGGCTATGCCTGAATTAAGCTCATGTTTGATACCAGCAGTCTTAGCATTGCTTAAAATGACCTTATTCCATTTCAAGAATTTTTTACAGTTTGATGGAACTACGTCTCTGGTAGTTGTCAGAGGTATATTATTTGACTGGTGATGGGTTACCTCCCACAGGGGCTTCAGCGTTAGACACAGGGGGTTATGGTCGCTCTCTGTTGTAGAGCCCACTAGCATATCGACCAGATTCCCCCACAATTTAACACCTAGGAGGATGTAGTCGATCCGAGATGGGCAGCTGGCTCTGTTAAAGGTGTTAGCGCCTTGCTTGTCAGATAGTGACCTTCCGTTAGTTGCCCTTAATCCGTACTCCATGGCAATAGCATTGAGTTGGAGCACCTGTTGTGTGCATCTTTTTACGATGAGCCATAATCATATTTTTATTAAACCTTACTCCTCTGTAGGCTCAGCATTTTCAAGCAGACATTTCAGCAATAGCTTGCAATATAGTCCTTTATCAAAGCATCCGCTCAGTGCTTTTTGTGCAGACAGCAGGATATGTCTACTTCTCGTTTTTGAGATTTCCTGACAGTTTCATCAGAACCAAAGCACACCTTCTGTGGGTGTTTTAAGATTGCCATATTCAATGTTACATAGTAATATTCATTCATGCTAATACACCCGGTGATATAATAACAGGAAGGCATTGTGATGCATTAAGTGCAGATGTCAACTGTGTGACAGGATGAGCAAGAAATTAATTTAGGCATAGAGCTTCGAATAGAGAGTTTAGTTTTTCATGATATCTTATGTTTTCATTGAGTCACTGTTAGAAAAAATATGTCTTAAAAAACTTAAAACAGTAACAAGATGTGTGTGTTTTCAGAAGCTATGCAATGCAGTGATTTGAAAAGTAAAAGGAATGCCTATTGTCCCATTAAATAATTTATTGCACTACATAGTAGCTCTCTGTCACAAAGTAGTGCTTTGCGAAACAACAAAATGTATAAATAATATGAAAGTTTGATAATCAAGCAGAATGAAAGAGTTGAAAAGCTGCATATGTTACTGCATTTTAAAGAAGCAAAACATTTAAATTTTCACCATAAATTAAGTAAATTACTGTTTTCTTTATGTTCATGTGTTCATTTGTGATAGGGCAAAGCTATCAAGTAGGCCATATCGTGTGATACCTTGAGCAAGTTTGTGTTTTTTAGCTAGCAGAACCTTTGATTACGAGACTCCTAGTTTTGAATTATCATGATACTAAGGGCTAGATGTTCGAATAGCTGGTTGCAAAAATACTGGCTTGAAACTGTGACCAGTATTTTTTCTTTGCTATCAGTACAGTTTTTAAGAACCAACCGACGCACTAATGATCAGCTCTTAAAAATACAAATGGCAGTGGGTCGGATTCCGTTCAACCTCATAAATATTTATAAGGTTGTTTGCAAATTGTGAAACACTACAATTGAGGAAAACATTGACATTGTGTCCTGCTGGTTGGTGTCAGCAGACCACCTTGTCTTTGATTGCTTTTTAATAAAGCAAACCTTTTTTTCAAAGCAGACCATTTTGAAACAGGATTGTGTTTAAAAAGAAAAGTTTAGGAGGCATGTCCAAGATGGCGCCCGAGCTTTAGCAAGCCTGGGGAGCTCCGCAGCCTGCCCCGCTCCTATCGGCAGAAGCGAGAAGCCCCAAACAACAGTTAGCCCCTGTAAGTCCACAGGAGAGTCTCAGGATCATGGGGGAATGCCTTGCTGATGGCTGCACAACACCCCCGCACTGTTTTAGCAGCTTTGATGGGCTGTGCATCGGCCTGCCTGCTTCCAAAATTACGGCCATCCAGAGATGATCAACAGAGGGGCCTGGTCCATGCTACAGTAAACCACGCTGTACATCTTTTCACCATGGAACAACTCCCCTGGGCAGGATAAAGTAGTGCAGGTGAGCGCGTACGAGGTGTGACGCTGGGGGCATTTGGCTGAAATCCCCACAGTCCTCATGGCTGGCCGGCAGTGAGCAGGCAGGCGCCTGGCCTGGAGGAGCGGCAGAGCAGTGTACGGCGGTCTCGGCAGGTGCTCCCGGGCCTGCGGCGCGAGGCCTCATCGTAGGCTGGTGACTGGTTCCTGGCATGGGGGAACATCATAGGGAGACCTCCCCCTCAACATCGTCTGTAGCGGACGGAGCCAGCTCCGACCATGTAAGTGGGGATGAGCAAGTCACTCGCACATTCTTAGAGACTCTTTTTGTCGTCTTGGAGGCAAATTGCGAACCTTAAAGAGAAAATGGCAACAGACATCAAGAGCCTCACAAAAGCAGTGAGTAAGCTGGGCGAGACGGTCAATTACCTTAAACAAAATGAGAACTCACATGAAGAGGAACTTGATTCACATCACCGTGAACTGTTGGAGTTGAAGGATAAAAACGCTGAGCTGCACGACCAGCTGGAGGACCTTGAAAACAGGTCTCGAAGGGCCAATATAAGAATTAAAGGTGTCCCTCTTCAGCTGTGGGACTAGGCCTAGAAGATTATGTCCACAGGCTCTTCCACTCATCTTTTGGAACATACAATTTTGTGACGGTGAGGATTTGTATTGATGGTAGCTACTATCGGAGACTTAATATGGTGCACAAGTATGTCAAGAAATGCAATATATATGGTAAGTATCTTTTTTCAACAAATAATATCAAAGTTTAAAGAATCCATATCTTTAATATCATATTTAGGTGTTTTATGTTAATAATGTTTAAAGGTAAAATGTTTTTAATTTTTAATGTTGGTTTTACATTTTAAGTTATAGTATTTTTTTAAGTTATATACTTTTTTTTGTTTATTTTACTTTAGTAAACTTTTTAAAAATATAAGTATTTCAGGTTGGGATTATATAAGGATATTTGGTAATTTTTTTAAATGCCTTTATTTTATAATAGATATTATAGAGTTTAAAAACAATTAATAATTTTTGTTGTATAATATATCTGTTTTGCTTTTTTAGGGGTTTTGGATTGGTAGTTTACTACAGTGCGTTGTAAGGGTTTATGTTTTAATATTGGAAATGCATTATGCTTTTTCAAATTATTGAAAAATGGGTTGTTGGTTTGATATTGGTTTTAGGTCGGTAGGTTTTCTAAAGAAAGTTTATTAATGTTTTTATAAAATATTTTTATGTATTTTAGTTTAACATTTTAGACTAGTAAATTGGTTTTGTAGGGTTGTTGGGTCGGTAATATGTTAAAATTTGTTAATTTTGTTTTTATTTTTGGGGATTTGTATCAAGTATTGATAATAATTTTGCAAATTCAGTCATATTATTTACGGTTGGGTTGTTGATTATCATAGATTTTGGGTGGGTAGTGTTTAAATAAAAATGAGGTACGTTTATAGCTGTAAAAATATATAATATTTCCTAATTTCATGTGAATTTTGGATTTAAATTTTTCAATTTCTGATTTGCTGGTATTTGTTTGACAATGTCAGACTGGATAAACAACATTTTAACATTGAAAAAACAAATGACTCCAGTATTATCGAGGTGTGGGTATTTTCTAAAATAAAACTGATGAGAGAGCGAGCCAGAACAAAGGCACTTCACCACTGATGATAAGAAGACCGCGTCCCATTTTCATCACTCATTATGCAAGCAGCGAGTAGAATGGTAGGACGCATCCTGACAACTTCCTATCTGCTGCGCAGATATTAGTCAGTAAAGAAAAGTGTTTATTTTAACAGTACTGCCCAAGCTACTGAGCCAGGTGAGAGAATTCCATGTTGATGAGTGTTAACTCATTCTTGAATGATGGTGAGTTGCATTTTCTGTTTACTTTGATTGAACATTTAACTTGAGTAAAACAGAAATAAATTAGATAACGAACAAGCTTGTGCACAGCAGTAAAATGTGCAAAGGAGAAACAAATTTCGATGATAGCTTATTTGCTCCTATTCCCATGGGAACTGTGCATTGTTTGAATTGTTTCATGAGTGCTTTGTTAAAAGTCTTCTGCACTTTCAAAATCATGTTTTAGTATAAATATACTAGGAAAGTAGGATATAAATAACTTTGTTAATAATCTCAGTACATAACTGTTAAAAGAGAAATTACAGAAAAAAGGCTTTTGTAAAAAGACTGAGGAACTTCATTTTCTTTGAAAGGTGATTACTATTTTGTCAGTGTTGTAGTCATGTGTCACCATATTTCATTCCAGTTCTACAAGGTAGCTGATTGTGATCATCTTGTGTTTCAGCTCTCCCTCCCCGGAGCCACCTCCCTAATTCTCTTTTCCTCATCTGGCTACGTAGTAGCGATGGTACAGATTTGCAGAGTCAGTGCAGGACGATGGTAGGTATTTTGAGGGTTCTGGTCCTGAGGAAATTGAGCCCTAACAGTTGGAGTGGGAATAGTCAATTATACTCCTTCAGTGTTCAACATTTTCCCCACTCTTGCATGGTTTGGAATGGGAATAATACATTTGAGTAAGAAAAGTAAACCCGCCCCCTTCAGAGTCCAACATTTTCCAGAATATGGCTGAGGGCCTGATTACGAATTTGGCGGTGTCGCAGTGGGCCTCCATTCAGGGACATCTTAATGATATTAGGGGCCCTGGGCTCAACGTATTTTGGGGGGCCCTGTTCGGAACAGCTTTGAATTTATGATCTAGTTTCAGCTCTTTTATGACCTCTTTGGCCTGCCCACTGACAGTGCACAGGCACACTGGTCCAAATCCTAAATGTGTTGACATTTAATATTCAGGGATAGTGATGTGTGTATTCAATATTGTAACACAGCAGAAGCTTACTACAAATAACCTCTGTGGTGCCCTCCCATTTCTCGTATGTGCAGTGCTGTTTTGTACTAAAAGCAACCTTTTTTATGGGTGTTGCATGAAACTTAAACACATTTCTCTGCAAAATGTCAGTAGTAGACTCCCACACATCAAAGGAAAATGCTATTTAAAATAATCTTTTTAAGAATGATTCAAGATCGTCAGGGTAAGACTCTCTCCAGAAAAGAGCTGGCTCTAACAGGGGGCCCCCATAAAGGCTGGGGCCCTGGGCCAGAGCCCACTTTGCCCATGACTTAAAACGTCTCTGCCTCCACATCAGCGCCCCACTGCAGAACCACTAAAGCCGTCCGCACACTGCCTGCCAGTTTAGGAGTTTATTCTGGTCTGGCGGGCGGTGCTATGCCGGTCCCATGGCATAGCACCACAATGGGAGAGCCAGGTCTGGTGGCTCAGTAGACTAAAGAGTCCTCTTTAGGGGACTGCATTAGACCTTATGGTCACAGGTTCAAACCCCACTGTGTCCACTCAGCCTTTTATCCACCTGAGGTGGATAAAATAAGTACCAGTGAGTTGGGTAACAATAAGCATCTGTTATTCAGTGCCAAGATGCCTATGAGTGAAGGTGCACTTTACAAATACATGTTTTATTAAAGCACATTCCTGCACGGCATGGACTGTACAATCCATGTCGTGCAGGAACAGGGGGGTGCATACAGACAGGGGGCACACCATGTGCCCCCCTGCATGAACCTCATGACCGAGAGGCCACAGGGGGCCCTATAGAGCCCCTTTAGTTTCCTCACCACGACCCTTTTCATGGCGGGCTTACCGCAATTAAAGGAGGGCGGTGACGCAACTCATAATTTGCTTGGCAATGCCCTAATTCCACCGCCAGAATATTGCTGCCTCAGGCCGCTGTGCCTCTGCAGCTGGATCACGAATTCCTGGTGGTTGCAGCGTCCAGTGGTGGTGCAACTGCCACAGTTGTAATACTGCGTGTGGTCCCGCTGTGCGGCGGTCGTCAGAGCGCCACCGCTACTGTACTCGTAATAGGGCCCCAAGGTTGGAGTGGGAACGGTAACTGATCCATACAGAGTATAATGTGAATAGGTTTGGAGTGGAAATAGTAAGTTGTACCCTCCTTCTCTTGGGAGTCCAAGAATTTCCCCATTGTTGTTTAGTTTGTGGTAGGAATATTAAATCTGACCCCTCCAGAGTCCAACATTTTCATCAATTTTACTTAGCTGGGGGAAGGAATAGTAAATATAAACTACACAGTACATAATTTCACCACTGTTGGTTCATTTGGAGTAGAAATATCTCCTTAGCACTTCTCCCTTTTTAGTACCTTTATTACTATCTTATAATATTTTAGTATTTTCTTATACAAATATTATAGTATGATTAAATAAACACTTATTATAATACACATTATTTACAATAAAATATTTTAGTTTATCATATCTTATTTGTAGTAACACAAAAGGTTTTACCCAAAGCTATTTTTGATATACATTTATTAACAGTCAATACAAATGTTTTCTATCTTTTTTTTAAAACAAGAAATCTTGTATTTATATTAAAAACATTTTTAATCATATTTGCATTTTTTTGCATGTTGAAACAGTAACAAAATATTTATTTTTCATGACTATATTAAAAAAATATTGTTATTTGTTATATGCTATGCAAAATATGTTCAATTTAACGTTTTTTCCACAGAAATAATGTAAAGATGTTTTTTAGTTTTTGTACAATTTTCCATTACAGTTTATCACTATATACATTGGCATTTTTTTACATTTGGAATTTTATTTTTATATATGTTGTAATGTTAATATATATTTGTAACATGCTACATGTAATTTGTTTTGAAAACATTGAACACATTTATTTCATTTTAAAATAATGTTTGTATCATTAAGACTTTTTCCCCATAGAATAACGTTGCTGAAAAGCCTTTTTTCGTTGTCTATAAGGCAACATTTTGTGACCACTTACATTGTTTTCTAGTCTTTAATTTTTCTTACAGTTAGTGGATATTAGTGTGGAGCACTAGTGTTAGTATAGTTATGTGTAATTTCTGCTTTAAAGAGTTATTTTTAGTCTTATTATGTTTGTGTGTTTGTGTGGGAATGTGTTTTACTCCTTATTTTACAGGACAGACTTCTACACAGGTATTTTTTAATTACTTATATGTTCAGTGAGCATATGTTTTAAAAATAATTATTAGAGATATTTTTTTAATCTCACTTATGTGTATAATCAAAATGTTTGTTGATTTTTTGCAACCAAAGCAATAATCAGTACACGGTATAGAGCATATCAGTACCACCAGCTGCGGCCCGTGCAGGTAAGAGCATTAGGCCGGTGGGACCTGGGGGGGGGGGGGGGGATTATGACTGAAGACAATGACAGAAAATTAATCATTTATTTCATTTCCCCTCATCGTCGTCTGTCGAAATCCCCCCCACCGCGCCCTACAGAGGCTCCATTGCCCCACCACTCAATAGTAAGCCCTCCCACATATTCCCAGTGTGGGAGATACCTATCAGGTCCCATCTCACAAACCCATTCAAGTTAGATACTTGGGGGATCCAACTTCCCTACTACAAAAGAGTTGCCTGAATAAGCCTACACTCAAAACAAATCCAGCTGAGGGTACACCACCAGCACAAGAAAGTAGCCCTCCTGGTATCATACAGAGAGTGAGGGATAGGACAGCCTTATAAGAGGCGCAGTATGTATTGTTGGCCCAGAAGATACATTTCCAAGCAAAATGCCGGAATTTTTAAGTTTCTGCATAGCAAGTTGTGAGGCCCAATTATACAGGCAAATGTCGGCCATTCCCATCTTGCCATCATAGGGTGATAGAACACAGGTGCGGAAGCCTATATGTAGAGTTTTTCCACCCCGAGAAGATAAGCAAACCAGGGACTGAGGAAACAAAAAGGGACGTTCGCCAGGGCGTACAGCAATCTGGGTAGGGTAATCATCTTGAAGAGTGCAATGTAACCTAAGACATTGAATAGGAGGGTGGACCACCTAGCCAGGTTTAGGTGAGTCTGATAGATCAATGGTGCAAGGTTAAGGCTCCAGGTCAGCTCGGGTTCCAAGGCGATAACCACCACAAGATATGGGAAGCTAAATCTGCAGACGGGGAGACATTCCTGCCAGTGGACGACTTTGCGACTACCTTGTAATAGGACCAGGAGCGATTTGGATCAGTTGACTATCAACCCAAAGGCATCTCCATAAACATGGAGCAGTTGAAGGAGCTGGGGCCCAGTAGTGTGTGGTTGGCAGAGTAATAGTAATACATTGTCTGCATATAGTGCTATATGGGCCTCTGGGCAGTTCAGCCATTGAAAACCCCAGATTTGAGCATTGCAGCAGACCCAGACCGGCAAATGTCAATCGCCAGGGCCAAGACCTGAGATGGAAGACGGCATCCTTGTCTAGTGCCTCTGCGTACTGAGAAGAGGGGCAAAAGGACACCATTGACTCTAAACTGTGCTTGAGGGGTGGCATAAAGCACTTTGAGGAATGACAGAAAGCGGAGCCAAATCCCATGTGGAAGAGGCCCTAGAACAAGAATCCCTAATTCAGGGAGTCAAGTGCTTTCTCAAAATCCAGGAGCATGAGTGAAGCTAGGTCCTCAAAGCACTGGCAATGTTCCAGAGCGAGGTGCACCCTGCAAATACAGTGCCGGGTGCTGCGAAGATATCATATACAACAGAGGAAGTCATAACGTCACATGGAACAAGAGGCAATATGCAAAAATGTGCAGCAGGGTTTCCAAGTAGAACAATATGGTAATATTGATCATTAAAATTTCAATTAATGATGGTGAGCCAAAAGGCTCATACAGAAAAGATCCAGTAATAAGCAAAACAATGGGCCCACGTCGTAGTTTAAAAACAGCATTTTATATACACATTGTCAATGTTACCTAGGGGACCTGAATGGTCTAAATGTTAAGCTGAAGCTCATGAGACTCCAGCTTGGCGATTTTAAATTTTACAGTGATGCACCGGCTTGGAAAAAGCTGAGTAGTGAAATGTCGTACCGCCTCTTTAACTACAAGAGAGAAGATATTTACCACATAGTTTGTAGTTGCCCAGCTTTATCAGCTGAACGCAGAAGTCTGTTAAGGCAGGACTTTAATCATTAAGCTATACAAACATTCCGCCAAGCAGTAATAGCCTGTTTGCAGGGAGAAGCTTTACAATTTACTGGAAGTTTTTAAAGTTCGTAGATGTAGTAGAGAGGAAACTAGTACCCAGTAAATAATCACTTATCGTAATTATTCTATTAATTTATGAACAAACACCTAGAAGGGCAGATAAATAAATTACCTAGAAGGGCAGATAAATCTTAAACGAGTGGGGCAATGTTTTTAATATACAAGTAATTGGAATACCATGAAATAATTAGGGCTTAGCGTTGGCAAGCCTTGAAAGGATTTTTTTAAATAGGCACTTTGTACCTTAACGCTTTGCTCGTGGAAGGTTCGCTCAGTAACACTAGTGGGATCATTATGAAAGAGGGCGCATTGCCACCGCCCGTATGGCAGTGGCGATCCGCCTGCAAAAACCTACCACCCGCATGACTTTCCCCCCCGCCACATTACGATGGCGGGGGGCACCCTGGCAGACAGGAAGACCATCCGCCGGTTTTCCACCGGTAGGCAATCCGCCCGGAATATGGTAGCGGTGCCAGGCACCGCCATCCATATTATCATCAGGGTTGTGAACTGCCTTTCCATGGCAGAGACTCCGCCATGGAAAGGCAGGCGGTTTTGTCTTTGGGGGCCTGTTGCGGGCCCCCAGGGTGTTCGGGGGTGGGGGGTGCACATGGGGGGTACCTATAGTACCCCCCTGCATTTGCATGCAAAAGTTGACAGGCACCACGCGGTGCCTGTCATATTGTGCATTCAAATGCACAACATGCATTTTAGACATTGCGGTGGGGTGCTGCTTATAGCAGCGCCTGCCGCAATGTTTAAAATGCTGGATGCGCCTGCCAGTCTGGCGGGCGCATCCTAATGCCACTTGCGGGACTGCCGCGAGAATGGTGGGCGGTCCCATTTCCTGATATGGTGGCGGGCGGGCGGACAAAGTTCGTCCGCCATCGTAATGGACCCCTTGGTGTCAATAATAAACTGACTAGGACCCTCAGAATGCTACACATTACGAATGGTTTGATGCACTCATAGTGTGTAGCAGGTTGGTAACAAACAGAACAAACAGGGTACCGTAGGTAAGAGGAAATAGTAGGTGAATTGTGTCATCTGTAAATGCACTTTACGAGTGCACTTTTACATATTTTAATGATATGAATTGAGTGTTTTTATTGTGGAACCAACCCTTATTTTAAATGTGTTTTTAAAAAATTGTTTAATAATGGTAATACATATGAAATGTGAATAAATGTGTTATATTGTACGTTTTTATTAAATGAACAATACATTTTTTCATTCAATTTTTTAAAATTAATTAATTAATTCATTCATTCACATTGTTAATCAACATGTATAAGAAATATAAGTGCTTGGTGCTCAAGTGATCACACAGAGAATACAAATTTTGCAAAACACAGTGTGTAAAACAAGAAAGTGACATTTAAATATATCAGTAGTCTTTTAAATGCAATTATTTGATTTCCAATAGTATGACTCCTTTGAAATTGGCGGAAGTGTCAACGGTGTTTTGACCCAGGGGAAAGAGCGGATTAACATCAATCAAGAAATTATTTTAGATGAGCGAGAGAATGGCTTCTGATAAATGGGATAAGTGGGCACCAGACGTTATAAAATCGCTCTCAAGAACAAAGTGGGGCTATTGGAAAAGAGGGAAGGTACTTACAGTACTTGAAAGGACCAAAATGATCTGTAGAAAAAGCTCATGGTTACGATCAGGTTAATGTGAGAAGTCAGGAAAGGTGAAGTGTCAAGTCCCAGTAACAAGTGAGAAAGTGATCCATCTGCGGGAAAGGAACTAAGAGATGCACTTGTTCGAAACTGGAGCAAAGGCATAAGCTATGTGGGCCTAAACAAACAGGGTTGAAAATTAGCCACCTTTTGGAATTATGGAATCAATAACCATGGAGGAGGCAGAAGCCTGACTTTCGCAAACCAGATTAGTTACCTAATGGTTACCGAAGCCAGTGATTCAGGAAAGCCTGCATCAGTCAAAGAGCTGATGGAGACTATGAAAGACAGGATGCATGCAAGGTGCATCTGAGGTATCTAAAAAGACCGCCTCACTGCATCATAGGCAACATGGAAAAAATACTTAAGTAAATCAAAATAAGGAAGACCCTGGATATAAAGGGGGTAAAAAGTTGAAAACATGTATTTTATGGATAAGTAATTATAAAACAAACCAAAACCCTAAGACTGTAGAAGCAAAAGGTGCTGGAAAAGAAAAATCAAAAATGCAAAATATTTGCACACTATGGAAATGTGTATTCAATTACAAAGACAAAGGGAAAAAACAACTTGAAAATGACTAGAAGAATACCCAATAAAGAGGTTTGGGAAAAGTGGTGTTTGGGGGATTTGTAGAAAATGGATCTGCAAACAAATCAAACAAAAGTACATGAGAAGGCACATCAGGAAATAATTACATATAAAATGAAACATCGAATCATTATGACAGAATTGTATTCTTCCATTGAATTAAATCCATGTGTGATACTGTCGCATCTTAGGATCCAGAGGCATTCAGCCATATTGAGAAGGGCTTAGTCATCACCACTACCCCGAGGATGTATTTTTATCAGTTCAATGACTTGCTACCTGATGTCGTTCTGTGTGTTTTTTTTTTCAACAAAATGTGCCACCAACCACCTTGCATCGTATCCCGCTCTTGTGTTGGCAAAGTCTTGTTTTTATTTTCTGCGTTGTTTGTCCCAAGTAGATGTGATTGCAAGAGCACCATATGGTGTAAACAAAATTGTAGGAGTTACAGTTGGTGTAATGTTTTCAGGTATGATTGATCTCCCTATGTCTGAATTGCGTAGTATTGTATGTGAACCCATACACATCACAATTACCATACTTAAAATGTCCCATAATGTTACTCTGTCCCCATAAGGAGGTCAAATCAACCAGTATTCTTGATATGTCTGCGTGGACCAAATGGTCTCTGGGGTTTTTCCTTTCCTAAAAGAAAAGAGTGGTGGTTTGTTCTAGATGCCAATGGATTGAATTACTGGCCTTCGTGTTGAGGCATTGCTCCAGATCATGGGGTCAGTCTGGAGGCTGCATCACGTGTCGCCAATCAATATAGGATCTTCCTGGATTTGTCCCTCCTTACATAAACGCGTCTGGTGGAGGCCATCCAACATTGTTTGTCGTCGTCCAAGCACATCTGCTGAAAGGAGTATCTGCAAATCTACAATTGCCGCAGGGAATGGCCATCTCCGAGCTGCCATTATCGATGCTGAAGGGTGACTGTTTCTGCCTCGATCTCTAAGATATGCTGGTGTTGAGTACGGGCTTGTCCACGGAGAAGCACTTTGGGTCTACGCCGCAGGACTGCCTTGCCGGCCAAGCCACAAGGTATTCTATCTCAATTATTAAAGTAATTTCTATTATTCTTGTTTTAAGTATGCAACCTTTTTTATGTTTCCAAAATGTTTTTTGAGTTTTTAATGGGTATTTCTATTACATATATTATATTTTTTGGAAGTATTATAAGGTAATCAAAGCTGAAATTTTGTATTTGAGTGAAGGTACCAGAATTCGATTAATAGCTGTTAGGAGGTTTTTGAGGATGCTCTACTGCTACGGAATTGTATGTATTCATTTAATTTTTTTGTGGGAGGACCATTTACAATGTGTTTAAACAAAACCAAAGTGTAATGTTTTTTGTGCATTGGTTCTAATGACTTAAAAATAATATGCTTATGTAGAGTTCTTTTTTATGTATATAGATCTGCTATGCGTTTGATGTGTTTTTCTATTTTGTGTTAAGATTTATGATTTTATTACTTACAGTTATGTGTTTTTTGACGTTCAGATTTTTATTCAAGTCAATGTTTTTTTTTTGTTGAATATTTGCTAGATTTGGTTTTAGTTATATATTCTATAAATATTAAAAAATATTGCTTATATTCTGTTATTGCACTTTGTTGCTATTTTGTTTTTTCTTTTTCATAGTAGGATTATGCTATAGAGTCTAGGAAGTTTAAGGGTGTTAGTTCTATGTATGGAGTTACTTTTTTGCATAGGATTTCATGCATGTATTGTATTTGTTTGAATAGTTTTGGTATTAGGGTTTGGGCTAGGGACTGTTGAATTCATAGAAGGCCTGAGAGGAATTTCGATTACGGTGGAGTAATCATAGTAATTTTGGTAATTCCCTATCACTCTTTGGCATGGAATTTCCAATAATTATGCAATTACTACTCCTCGAGTAATTTGGTGAAAAAATCTAACCGGAAGAACACATTTAGGAAGCAGGAACGGATGCATTCGCTCTCTATTCGTGCTCTGTTGCATTTAGCGCTGTTTCTTAGTGCAAAATGCATGGATGCGAGGGTGCATTTAGCAGTAAGAAAATAGAACTAATTGCCAGGAGTAAGTTGGTGAAAATCTTACCCCAAGAGCACATTTAGCAAGCACGAGTGGTAGCTCGTGCTTGCTATTTCTATTCTGTTGCATTTAGCATTATTTCTTACCGCAAGATGCATCCTGGCGTCCATTTTAAATGCAAGGAGGCATTTTTGTGCTAAGAAATCAGCCAGACTCGTCCTCGATCTTCCTAGATAAACCCACATCACCCCCTACCTCAGGGAACTCCATTAGCTCCTTGTACTGAAATTATTTTAGTTCAAGCTTCTGACCCATGCATGCAAGGCCCTGCACAACTGTGGACCCGCCTACTTGAACCACCGCCTAGTTCCATCAGCCCACCAGACACCTCCGCTCTGTGTCCCTTTCCCTAACCCTCACCCCACTGCATATGACGTAGCAGATGTGGAGGATGCTCCTTCTACCTAGCAACGAAGAAATGGAAGAAGCTACCCTTTCATCTACTGACCCCCCCATCTCTTCCAAAGTTCCACAAGTCCCTGAAATCCTGGCAATTCAGCTAATCAACTGGACCCTGCCAGCACCTCGATACCCTCATGGGTAACAAGAAGCGCACAACAAATCTACAGATTGATTGATTGATTGAAAAATAACACTGGACAAAGAATTACTCTTCCTGTGTAATTCCGCATATTCTTGCAGCATCTCTGGGTAATTCCTCATGATTTTGCTGCACGGAATTATGCAAGTTATGCCCACCAATAACTCCTAGTTCCTAGTAACTGTGTTCTTATTAATAATTTCTATGTACGTCACTTGACTAGGTGAGTTGGCAGTTATATAATGGAGAGACTGGTGTTGGCAGGATGGGCCATTCAAACACTATGAGGGCGTGTACACTCCTGGACTTGTGGAAACTACAAAAGAAGGACTGCCCTGCTGCCAGAGGACGACCTTGCTGCCCGAGACCAGCCCTGCTGTCTGAGAAGACTGTACCCACTTCCTTCATCCCAGGCCAACTTATTAACTGCTACGGTCACCTTACAGACCTCCTGCTCTGAGTTATAGGGATACAACAAACTCCAGAGACCTCCCTACAACTGCCCAGTTGAACTGCTGCACTTTTCCTCCCTGGTCCCTGCTGGCCTATTCTGGAGGGAGGGTTGATCCCAAAATGGTACCTCCTCAGATCCTGGGACCTTGGCTGATATCAGACAGAGCTCATTCTGGCCTAAGGTTCCACCAAGGCCGTTGCGAGGCCCAGCAAAACCTCGCTCCCCAGCTGCAAGCTTCATTGGAACTGACACCAGGTGATGCACAGCCCCACAACGACTTGCTGCACAGCTGCCAGCTTCATTGGAAAATGATGCTCAACCAACGCAAAGCCTCGCAAAGTCTCACCGCACATCTTCATCGTGACCGACGTCGGATAACGTGAAGCATCGCAAAGGAGCACCGCGCAGACCACGTACCAAGGACTTAAGGAACAATTCTCAGCAGAGTAAACTTTGTCCTGTGCCCAGCCTGAGCTCCATCGTGTTCGGCCTGAACTTGTGACTTTGTCCCAGTCTAGCGCAACCAGTTACTCTCAGTTGGCGTTTTGACCCTTTTGGCGCAAATTTTATCTCACCTTTAAAATTCAATATCTATTTCACTGATTGGATTTTTGTCATTTTGATGTCAAATTATTTATAAAATTTGACTCTACTTTTCTAAATTGGGGTGGGATTTTTCTTGTGTCGAATTTTTACTTTATTATTGTTTGAGAAGTTAAGTCTGACTGCTTTTGTACCATGCTACCAGAGTGTTAAGCACAGGTTAACTTAGTGACTTTGTGCAGTTTACCCTGGCAAAGATTGTGGCTGCTGCTTACGTAGGGTTTCACCTCAACCACCAAAAACCAAATTTTTCACAATTTTCTTCTTTTCTGCAGTCCTGAATGTATGAAGAAATGCTTTTTTAAAAATGGTTACAATATTTTAATAATGTTACTTTTGTATAGGTGTCTGGATTTATTAGGACAACAGGGAAGGCTTCTGTCTTCTCTGCAAGCTGCAGAAAAAAATGTGATAGTTTTGTTGTTTCTTTCATAATATTTTATAACTTATTTCTTTGTTTTGATTAACTAACAGTTTTTCTTTTGAATAGGATTGTTAATTTTTTTTTCTTTGTGTTTTTCTTGTATGGAAAATACTCATAAGGTTGTCAATAACAAATTTCCCAAATATTTTTTTAAAATATATTTTGGTATGGTGGTATGGTTTTAGAACAGAGACTGGTTTGTCAATATATTAAAGGTCTATATTTTGACTATCAATATTTTTTGTTTGCGATATTCACATGTTCGATTTAATGGTTTTCGATATTTTAGTGTTTACATAGAGGTAATGCGAAGTTGATATTGTGGCTCTCAATATATTTGAATCGATAATTATATACAGCATTTTTTTTGTGGTCGATATTCTATAGTACAATCTTTTTTGACATATTCAATGGCTTGCGTCTCCAATCCACCTCACTCTTACCAAATGAAATCCCTAGTTTTTCATCACTTGGTTCCTCAAGGTGCTATATCCCTACCTCAGCGCTCTCTGTGGTCATTGGTTAGTGGTGACTAGCACTTCACAAAACCGAAAATAAAAATGAAAAGTAATATTGGCTTAGTTAGTGCTTGTGTTTGCATTATCCTCCGAGCCTCAAGTGTACTTCCTCTTACTGTGCAAAGGAAATGCTGCTGTAGTATTTTCTCACGCTCATTGTGGGTATGTTTGCTGGCCAATATTTTCCTGAGTCTGCAGAGAGGCTAAGGCGCACACCAGTAACTTAGATTAATGTAATAACATTTATTTTCTCACTTAACTGCAGCACTAATAGAGAACTTGGCTAGGTGGTGCTCAAAGAACCTGTCACTGAAATGTGCACAGTCCTATGTTTTTCTTAAATGTCGTAGGTTAAAGATTTTGGAAACAACCTGTGAATTTAGCGCTATAGAAAATTCCATAAAAACTTAAATGTGCCAGGTCCATACCCACCCTCGGTGCAACTGAAAATCCAAGTTGGTGTAAATATGGTAAATTGGAGACTGAAACAAGAATCCTAGTGCTGGGAAGGCAGACAAAGCATAAATAGAGGCTGTCTAGACACCCGTAGGACCTTATGAGTATGAGTTTGACGGCCAAACCCGCCGTGGTAGTCCTGCCATGGGGCAGTGTAAAGGCTCATAGTGAGCCTTATAATTGCACTGCTGTTGGACTGTCAATGGACGTTCCTGCATGCCATGGACTGAGCAGTCCATGCCGTGCAGGAACAGGGATGCATACACACAGGGGGGCATGCACTTCCATGCACAGTGGAAACAGGGGGCCCTCTAGTGCCCCCTTTGTTTTCCACTGCCAGCCTTACATGGCAGGCTCACCTTCATGAAAAGACTGGCGATGGGGAAACTCGTAATATACATGGTGGTGCCAAAGTGGCACCGCCATGCATATTGTTTCTCCAGACCGTCACGCCAGGCCCCACCAGGAATCACAGATGCCTGGCAGTTGCGGCGGTCCAAAAATGCTCCGTCCGCCATAATCGTAATAGGGCAGTCAGTCTCCGACTGTCACCACACCTCCACCGCGAGTTTGGCGGTCCGATGGACTGCCAAACTTGTAATCAGGCTCTTACTCCTCAGGCATTGAGAACTGCTTGCCTCTTAAAATAAAATCAGCAACGTTTAGCGCTAAAGGTCCTATGTAAGTGCCCCCTTGCTTTAGAGAAAAACTCTGACTCAGAGAGCATCTCTGACAGAAATTGCTCTTTTTTGTTGGAGTAGGAGAAAGTATTTTGAGATGAATTATGTAACTGCACTCTTCTGTGCAGTGTTGCGGACACCTTACAGCAGTGTGTGTGCGGGTTAACTATTCATCAAGTTTCTGGTGGCTGCTTACTCTGGGATAATGGGATATCTGGTGCTGCTTTAGGTACAGTGTTAGGTTCTTCAGAACTGCCTTTTTCTTGCTCGGTAGTTCTTCGAGCGAGAGTTCAAGAGACACAGCAAGATCACAGTGTCTAGAAACGTCATTAAAACCCAGATGCTTTGACTTCTCTGCCATTCCATTGAATGGTCCCATCACTGAGGGAGACTAGAGCTAAACATCATCCATATCCCAGATCAGCACACACAACAGGATTTGAAGTGGCCAAAGTGCCTTAAGTGATATTCCTTTAGCTACTGAATGTGCACTTATCATTTAAGCTGCAAGATGTACTAGTAGCAAAGATGACTCAATGTTTCGTCTATCCAAGGCTGATTGGAACCGATTTGTACTTGTCAGAAATAATGGAAGCATTTTATTATTATATTTGTTTCTCCCTTTTTTCTGTCAGATCAGTTCATACACGGGCCACTTCCTATGACAGAGAGGGTGATTCTAACTTTTTCTTATCACAAAACTACTCAACATGTAGCAACAACTTCTAAAGAAGTATAAATTCTGCACTCAGTGGAAGGAGGAACTTTTGGGTTGGCCCCCTTCACTGCCAGCACATGAACTTCAGAAAATGTCTGATTCTGCATGCCTCCACGCGCCGCCATCTGTTGAACCTACGTATTAGCAGGATAATCTCTTACAATGATGAGCCATGATGATTGACTTGTTCCCTTCATCACTGAACTAATAAACACCTCACTGTTCGTGGTCCAATATCACACTGTGCTGTAAAATAACTCAATTCTACGGATCTAAATAACATCAGGCTTTTCGTGGCCAGGGAAGGTCCTGGAAGAGGCTGCCTGTTATCAGCTACTATATAGCAGAATAATACCTATGGTACCTATCAATCAGATTTGCACCCACAACAGGACACTAAGACTTCCTTAGTTCATTTCAGAGATATTGAGCTACAGGTTACTGTTCAAGGATGCCTATCTCTCCTCATTAAGCTCTGTGACGTGGTGGTCCTAAATTCTTTGACGTCCTCGCAGATCCATGGTTTCTTTTTCAAAGCAAACTGTAGTTTCCTATGGGCCACAGAGCAAGCATTATCAAAACATTTATAGGCTTATCACCTCTTTGCTTAATATTCACTGACATACAAAAATTAAAGGGCTCACAGAATGCAGAATAAGAATCAATAATCTCCATAGGTTCTGTCCTATGATTAAGAACTATCTAGCAGGCCTTCATATTTATTTTCAACAATCCTTGCAGTAACCAATTTGGATCTAGGTTTTTCCATTTCGTCATCACACCTTTATTTTTTTAGAAAGTCAGAACAGCTTGGCTAGTATTAGCTAAAGGTAGTTCAAGATTCAGATTTAATATAATGGACAACGGATTATGGTCACCTAAAAATTTGGTAAAATACTACCAAAAAAACATCCACAGAGAGATCAAAATAGAACTAATTATAAAATCAGTGGTGCTACTGGCTCCCCCCATGAAGGAAGGTAATTAATGATCACCCTTAGGACAAATTACCAAAGCAAATAGAAGTTTGTACTTCATCAACAGGTGGTAAAGAGCCGCACCATAATAGTGATGAGCAAAATGTCTAACACCCATATCATATATATCTGTTATCCTGCAGATTTATGCTGGCACTAGAGTACACACACTGCTGTATGTGAAGAATTTGTCCAATTCATCCTCTATTCATTAATTATGAATCTGTTGCTTCTGAGGTCAAAGTTGCTACAATACAAATTAATTAATACAATATTTTTTAGATTAGGGGGCCGAATACTCAGCAGCAGATAAAGCAAAGCGTCATCATCTTAGAGATTGCACTAATAGTGGATATTAAAATGCGTAAACCCCCTTAGCTCTTGCAGAATGTGGCCATTCAGTTGAACTACAAAACAAATGAAAACCATTAACAGAGAACAGATCAACTGTCCTGATAACAAACAATATCAAAATGAGCAATGAATTGAGACCAATCCAGGTTATATAATTTAGTTGATATACCTGTGATGTTCCAGGATGCTAATTGAATACTATTGCCTTTAAAAGTCTTTGGATCCTTTAAGCTACTCTCAAAGCTAGATGTTGAATCAGTGATTCCTAAACGAGGTGCAAGGTATGCAGGGGCCTGCCAGCCTAACACTAAAGAGCATGACAGCCTGTCCGCATCAGGGAGTCAGTCAATCTCTTCCAGAGATTTTAGTAGTGGAAAATAGTTAATTGTATATATATAAATACAATGAGCATAGGCTGCGAATATTCCCTGATCCCAACCCTTACAGTCTTCTTTCTATGTGTTTCGCAATCCTCAGGTCTGTAAAAGAAGCACACGATAAGGCCCTGATCGTACCTATTTGACAAGGAGCTTGGTTTAAGATATGTAAGATGTTTCTAACACTACCATGAGTTTAAGGTTTACTATCACACTGTTTTTGGGCCTCAATCCCACCCAGGCCACTCTCCTGACTAAAATAACTTCATTAAATACATCAGAGTTGTTCCCCACATGCCTCCTCATCCAATGTACCACTGTTTCCCTTTAGGCTCCGCATTCTTCTCTCTGTGATTGGTGGAGAGGTGGAACATGTGCCAAAATAATGTCATATGGTGTGGAAGCTGGAGTTAATTGCAGGTAATCCCCATAAGGTGCCATATCAATGGAGGGTTTTGACTGAATTTCGAACTAAGGCTAACAGCAATGACCTGCTGCCCGAAACTATATTGGGGGCAGCTTTCCCATAAACCCTTTCTATCCAATATGGGCCATCCCTTGTCACACTAGTAGATGCCATGCCCACGTTGGTTGAGGTACATTGCTGGACCGAGACTCCTCTAGCTGGTTGGATGAGAAGGTGAATAATTTCATTAAATTGGGCCCTAACTGAGTCCTCTTGATTTAAGACTTTACTAAACAAACCTTGCTCCATTTTGGTCACTCTATCTAGCACCATATCACAGAAGTGTTTCATTTTCTGTTCCAACTTAGATAACCCATTTTCTAAGTGTTTGCATAAAACCTATTGCAAAGTGTTCAAGTCAATCGGCTTAATGAGTTTAGATGCCAAAGCTGTCTCTACCTGCAAAGCCATCTCAAGAGCTAAAGTGTGTCGCTTCGCTACTGATTTTCTGGATGTGTTACATAAAGGACGAGTTTCATTCCCTTTTTTCTTATTCAAAGGGAGCGAATCGTCTGGGAGGGAAGTATCATCCAGAGAAAAAACTAGAGAATCGTTGAGGATGCACAGGTTATAGTTTTTATTTTTGGCTGTATCGCTAACAAAGGGTGCGCTCTCTGGCCAGGCATCAACTCAGGTAAATTACCAGTAACCACAACTTCAGCATCTACACAGGAAAGGCAAGATTGACGCTGTGCCTCCAATTTCCCTTCAACCAAACTGGCGTCTAAATTAGTAGCCTCCATCACACTGGCAAGATAATTTGTGAGGGAAGCTGCTGTTTTATTCCTCTGCTCTCTTCCCTCTGCAGGAATTCACAATTTCCTCTTACTCATTGTGGAGATACAGTCTTATCAGAGATCATAATGCAATGCAATTATCTGAAACAAAAGAAATAAATACCATATAACAAATAACAAAAAAACACAGCCAAGAGATATGGGCCAGCCCAGCTTCAGTCGGGCTCTGACTGATGGAGACAGGTCTGCTGTTGGCCCAGTCTTTGTTGGGCGCATGTCTTGGCATGTCCCGCATGCATCCCATGCCATGGGCGAGCCTGCAATCAATTTATGTGGCCAGCGCAGAGCTTGCCCTGCCTCCAAAGTACTGGTGCAGTCTGGACTATGTTGTCCTTGGTCTGGGCTTCCTGCGTCTCAGGGTGTTTGCTACTTCATGTTAAGGGGGGAAAATCTCTGCTCCTCTTTCAAATTGCTCTGAAATATCTTCTTTATTAATCTGTCTATCCCAGTGGCATTAGTAGTGTTGTCTTTTCAATTGGCTACATACAGTTAGGTCTGAAGTGTGACTTATAAAAAGGAAATAAACAAATTAACCTGCTACTGGCAAATTTAACAGGATCTTTGTCCAATGCGGAAAAAATGAGTACTAGTTTTAACTGAACAGTAATAATGGAATTCTTGTTTAGGAAATCGTTTTTTATTAACTTGTTATTATTGATTTTTATACCTGAAGTAAATCTAAAATCAAAATTGTGCAACTGAGGAATTGATTGCATACAATATATCCACGTTTCACAATTAAACAAATACCACTGTTCTTTTGTAACATTTTATTTTGCCTATACCACAACCGTTCCTTTAGTCCGACATGTAACATCCGTAGGTACAAACCTCTTAGGCGAATACTATTTGCCCATTGGTATTGTGTGTTTCCCCCCACTTAAACCTGGAGTCAAAGTACAGAGATGCCACATGGACATAAGGAAGAGAGACAAACAGCTGGCATGCACTCAAGTTTTTAGAAGTAATACCAGATTTATAACATTTTTCAAAAACTTATACTAGGCTTGGTGTGCTGACCCTGAGGTGGTTCCACCCGCCACCTGAATTCAAAATAGCGTAAGAGACTAGAGCAAAACTGCACAAGACAGGGTCTGCACTACTCTTAAAACTCAAAGATGAGTAAGGAGCAAATTGAACAAAATGTATCTATTTAACAAGGCAATTAATTGTATTCATCATCAAACCATCAATAGCCGTTTATAGATATGAGTAACAAATCATGACTTCTTCTTGTTAAAGTGTTATTTTATTCACACTTCTGCCAAGATCGAAAAAAGAAGAGAATTTATGTTTACAAAATCCTATAACACATGTACTATAGCTTGATCTTCCCAATGCATTTCGGGCGCAGTGTTCGCCCTTCTTCAGGGGATATCTAGAGATGAAACATCAATCAGTTACATTCAATATCATTAAATAATTCACAACGAAAAGGCTTTACGGAAGGCAATTCTGGCGTCACACGGACATTCAAACAAGGTGAAAGATCGAAGATTAAGGCCACTGAGTTACATCACCAACAGATTGATAGAGAATCTAATGAGCATACACGGAGGGGAGAGGTGGTCCGAAGCAAGAGAGCAACACAAATAAAAGCGATCGAGTGAATGGATCACCATGTGCGAGAGAAAGTTTATCAAACGTGAAAGAATAGAGCCGACACCAGACCAGAGGAGAAAATAATTTACCTGAAAAAAGCTAATGTTGCTGGATTCTATCCAGAATTGTAAACATTGGAGTAAGCAATCTAAAAAAATGGAAAACGAAACCTATCTCTTAAAATATAGCAAAATGGATGTGTAAAGCAATTTTAGTCATCCGACTAACTTAAGTGGGCTTACCGAGTGTTCTATGAGCCCTAGCGGACACTGGATAACAGTCGTTGACTGTGTATGCAGACGCGAAGATAAGGCGGTGTGGTAAAGGAGCCTGCGGGTCATAAATACGGGGGGTTAACACAACGCGGTATAATGGAAGCGGAGAAATCAATGATAAAAAGACGTGGACCAGGGTACCTGGAGGTTTCTATCGGTTTCTGCAAAGTTAGTCCGTTGATTATCAGAGCAGCAAAAGGTCCCGCCCGTGGATACCGGTGAAGTACAGGTTGTGTTCACGAGAGGCAATCACAATGTACGACAGAGCAGAAGGACTTATAACGAGTAAGACCAGAGGTGGCCATCTTGGATTGGGAGGTGTATTCAATCGGATAGAGAGCGAATCAGAGAGTGAAAGAGACTAGTGTGAAAAAAGCGTGAAGGGACAAGATGTGAACACAAAGTGAAGAACGCACCTATAATTAAAAATATCAACATGAAAAAGTACACACACAAATTTTGCTTGAAGTAGACAACATCCTGCCTATTTACAATCTAGTAAATTATAATGCGCGCTAAGTTACATCCTGCCTATTTACAATATAAATCGGAAAAAATACTAACAATATGTCTGACGGTCAAACCATCTCAAATGACATCCTGCCTATTTACAATTTAAATTGGAATAGAGATTATAACTATGTATCTGACAATGACACAATCACGTTTATGCAGTATGGTAAATACATAAGTGAATACACATACCTTTGTTGACAAATAAAGAGGTAATGTTAGCAAGTCTCCAAATGAGACATGATAAGTTACCAGTAATATGAGATGATGTCCTTACTGTGACAAAATGTAAACGTAAATGATTAGAATACCAGAGTATAATATACTATGTGTGACGCTGAGGGTCGCGTAGCTAGAGAAGCCCAAAACTATGAGAGGGAAAATGAAACAGTAGTGAAAAATACCAAACTCCAACTTAAAGCAAAATTAATCTGTGCTAATGCTCTAATGCACCACCCTTGAAGACACTAAAACTTATTGTTCAAAGGGAGTCCTTTTGGATTCGGTATCTTAATACCTTGAGTCCCAAGGGTCTCAATGATAAAATTGAATTTGCATGCTTCCTGTAGATACTTCCATCTTCTCTTCAAAAAAAAGGGGGGGACATGGTCGTCCCTATTTGCATTAGAGCATTAGAGCATTAGCACAGATTAATTTTGCTTTAAGTTGTACTTTTTCATGTTGATATTTTTAATTATAGGTGCGTTCTTCACTTTGTGTTCACATCTTGTCCCTTCACGCTTTTTTCACACTAGTCTCTTTCACTCTCTGATTCGCTCTCTATCCGATTGAATACACCTCCCAATCCAAGATGGCCACCTCTGGTCTTACTCGTTATAAGTCCTTCTGCTCTGTCGTACATTGTGATTGCCTCTCGTGAACACAACCTGTACTTCACCGGTATCCACGGGCGGGACCTTTTGCTGCTCTGATAATCAACGGACTAACTTTGCAGAAACCGATAGAAACCTCCAGGTACCCTGGTCCACGTCTTTTTATCATTGATTTCTCCGCTTCCATTATACCGCGTTGTGTTAACCCCCCGTATTTATGACCCGCAGGCTCCTTTACCACACCGCCTTATCTTCGCGTCTGCATACACAGTCAACGACTGTTATCCAGTGTCCGCTAGGGCTCATAGAACACTCGGTAAGCCCACTTAAGTTAGTCGGATTACTAAAATTGCTTTACACATCCATTTTGCTATATTTTAAGAGATAGGTTTCGTTTTCCATTTTTTTAGATTGCTTACTCCAATGTTTACAATTCTGGATAGAATCCAGCAACATTAGCTTTTTTCAGGTAAATTATTTTCTCCTCTGGTCTGGTGTCGGCTCTATTCTTTCACGTTTGATAAACTTTCTCTCGCACATGGTGATCCATTCACTCGATCGCTTTTATTTGTGTTGCTCTCTTGCTTCGGACCACCTCTCCCCTCCGTGTATGCTCATTAGATTCTCTATCAATCTGTTGGTGATGTAACTCAGTGGCCTTAATCTTCGATCTTTCACCTTGTTTGAATGTCCGTGTGACGCCAGAATTGCCTTCCGTAAAGCCTTTTCGTTGTGAATTATTTAATGATATTGAATGTAACTGATTGATGTTTCATCTCTAGATATCCCCTGAAGAAGGGCGAACACTGCGCCCGAAATGCATTGGGAAGATCAAGCTATAGTACATGTGTTATAGGATTTTGTAAACATAAATTCTCTTCTTTTTTCGATCTTGGCAGAAGTGTGAATAAAATAACACTTTAACAAGAAGAAGTCATGATTCGTTACTCATATCTATAAACGGCTATTGATGGTTTGATGATGTATACAATTAATTGCCTTGTTAAATAGATAAATTTTGTTCAATTTGCTCCTTACTCATTTTTGAGTTTTAAGAGTAGTGCAGACCCTGTCTAGTGCAGTTTTGCTCTAGTCTCTTACGCTACATGGACATAAGGGGCATTTGCTCCCATTTCATAAACCCTCAGGGCACTACTATAATTCAGAAAGTGCCACAGATGCTTGTTGAATCCCCTATGTAGTAGATGGCGCAGAAGCACATTTTGAGTGCTCCCGTTCTCAAAGTATAATTCCCACATTGGGATGGGGGCATGGCCCATTGAAAATGAGGAAACACCATTGCGTCAAACAACATTACCTCAAAGGATTTCAAGATGGGATGTAAAATTCTAGAAGTTAGTTACCCCTATGTGATCCTAGGGTCCCACATTATCTCTCCATTAATGTCCAAACCTTCCTCCACGGCATTCTGAGACTAGAGTGCTACTCGCCGTAAAATGCTTTAACGTCTCATCAGGGGCAGTTACCGCTATATAAATACATTTACAATTCCAACACAGTGACTTCAAGTTGTCTGTGAAAAGAGCTTCACTGAGAGCCTCAGCTCCATTCCCAGCTGACACAGCTCCCTGATCACTTCCCATCAAAATGTCAAATTGGAGCCCGTCCTGTGTTTGCCTCCAGTGATCTGGCCCTTCCCGTTTGTTTCTGTGGGCCTGGGCTGTGCGAGCCCCGGTGCACCGCGACCAGCTAATTAGTAGATGCAAATTTCATTCCCACCTCTTCTTTTCGAGGAATTGGGTGGAAGGCCTTTGATCCTCCTGCTGGCCAGCAAAGTAATTAACTTGATCCAGTAGCGCGATAAAGGACTGGAATCTGATTATGAACTCAGCCAGAGGAAAGTGATCATTCTTAAAACTACATAAGGAGTGTAGATATGATGTAAAGGACTATGGCTCTACACTCTGAAAGAATGTTTATCCTAAGATTGATACCTCACTTGAACTTGTAGCCTTAGTAGCACAAAACTGTACTTTGGTGCAGAGTTTGCCTATGCTGTGTAAGTAAGCACCACAGACTTTCAGTAAGCACTACTGACCTAGACTATGAATGCCGAATCGCATTATAAGACCTACCTCAGGTCAGTACCAATCCTTGAATGCTCTCTTCTGTGCTAGGCTGGACCTGTGTCCATATAAGGTGCTGTACAAGATGATAGTCTCTAATGGGCAGCCTGCACATTTGCGCACACACACCTGTGTTCACATGTTCCTGTGAAACCAGCCTCTTACTCTCGATATGCAACATGGAACATATCATAAAAGGCAGATATTGGCGGTTAGCACTCTCAGTCCATTTACCATGATTATACTGTGAATGAGACTCAGGTATTCCTTCTAGATTAGACTATGAAAACGCTTTGCATTAGGGTCTTTCAAATAATTGCATTAATTGCGTGCAATGAATGCCACATGCAGCAGTGTGAGTCTTAACATTCACAGGCGGAATACGGTCTAAGATCATCTTAAGGCCTGCACTGTCTCCCCATATGGAAGTGAATCCTTTTCAAAACTCTCTCTATCACTCACAGTGTAGTCTATGATTCTGGTCCTCTATTAATCTGGAAGAAGGTATATTGCTATCTTCCAATTCATTTTCTCAGGTCCTCCACAGACCTTTTGCTGACAATCCCCAAATTCACCCTTTAAGCAAGGGGCTTGAACCTTTGCCTTTTTGGCTTCGAATCTATGTAATTCTCTCCCCACAGTCATTCGTAGCACCTTGAACCATAGCTGTTTTTGAAAATGTATCAAAACGTGGCTATTCCAGGCCTCTGCTTAGGCCTCAACTCTGAATCCTTTGATGCAGTAATTTCTAGTGATGGGGCACCCTTTTGGGTAGTGCTTTATAAATCTTATTCATCATCATCATCATCTGACACTGATAAAGAACGTCCTACATGCAGAACCACCCACATCACCTTCAAGACCTCCGTTATAATCTATATGGCAGTCAAATCCCAACTATGCCTACCAAACATGCAAGGCATGCGCCAGATGCATTGCTAATCTAGAAAGGAGCAGCGAAGAAGCATTTCATTCTCCTGCTGCTCGCCAAATGTATGACACTTCATCCTGGCACATACACACCAGACACGCCCACTCCACATTTCCAGAAAGAGTTGAAGAACCATCTTTTTAACAACGTCTCATCATACAACCACACTGCTGCCACCATCACTTTTTATTTTCCTACACCGGCAGACTCCCTTCCTCCATTCTCCAACTCCCCTCATTATTTTTCTCAGTTATCCCCATCTCCCTATTCTGCAGCCTTGCCCTCTTTCTCCACTTCACATCCAATACAGCCTTTTTCCATGCTGAACTGCAAGCCTGTCTGTTCATACTGCTAACTCCTCCATGTATCCCCTCACCAGTATCTGATAACCTCTTCTGCATCCCCCACACCTGCCCCATCCATCTTCAAGAGAAGTTGTTTACTTTTATATCCCATACATGGATGTATGACGTTACAACGCACACTTTTACAACGCATGCACTTACAACGCATTTTTTACAACGCATAATCCATTACAACGCACTACATTTACAACGCATGACACTACAACGCATTTTTAAAAACTACCTTTACAACGCATACCATTACAACGCATAATATTAAATTGCATTTAAGGTAAGTATTAGATAGTATAGGGGTAAAAATTACTTTTCTAACTCCAGGGGGTGCAACAGTAGGGTAAATGTTGGATAGTATAGGGGTAACAATTACTAATCTAACTCCAGGGGGTGCAACAGTAGGGTAAGTGTTGGATAGTATAGGGGTAAAAATTACTATTCTAACTCCAGGGGGTGCAACAGTAGGGTAAGTGTTGGATAGTATAGGGGTAAAAATTACTATTCTAACTCCAGGGGGTGCAACAGTAGGGTAAGTGTTGGATAGTATAGGGGTAAAAATTACTATTCTAACTCCAGGGGGTGCCACATTAGGGTAAGTGTTGGATAGTATAGGGGTAAAAATTGCTATTCTAACTCCAGGGGGTGCAACAGTAGGGTAAGTGTTGGATAGTATAGGGGTAAAAATTGCTATTCTAACTCCAGGGGGTGCAACAGTAGGGTAAGTGTTGGATAGTATAGGGGTAACAATTGCTATTCTAACTCCAGGGGGTGCAACAGTAGGGTAAGTGTTGGATAGTATAGGGGTAAAAATTACTATTCTAACTCCAGGGGGTGCAACAGTAGGGTAAGTGTTGGATAGTATAGGGGTAAAAATTGCTATTCTAACTCCAGGGGGTGCAACAGTAGGGTAAGTGTTGGATAGTATAGGGGTAAAAATTGCTATTCTAACTCCAGGGGGTGCAACAGTAGGGTAAGTGTTGGATAGTATAGGGGTAAAAATTACTATTCTAACTCCAGGGGGTGCAACAGTAGGGTAAGTGTTGGATAGTATAGGGGTAAAAATTACTATTCTAACTCCAGGGGGTGCAACAGTAGGGTAAGTGTTGGATAGTATAGGGGTAAAAATTACTATTCTAACTCCAGGGGGTGCAACAGTAGGGTAAGTGTTGGATAGTCTAGTGTAATATTATGCGTTGTAATGGTAGGCGTTGTAATGGTATGCGTTGTAAAGGTAGTTTTTAAAAATGCGTTGTAGTGTCATGCGTTGTAAGTGTAGTGCGTTGTAATGGATTATGCGTTGTAAAAAATGCGTTGTAAGTGTAGTGCGTTGTAACAGTTGCGTTGTAAAGGTTGTTCCCCCCCATACATACACACGTATGCATTCAGAGTAGACATCGCTTCTTGTACCCTCGTCATATTGACCCTGCACTTTCCGGAGGCGTAGTAATGCCTTATGCTCTTCCTCTATACCTTTATTATTTAACAGTTTTACAAGTAAAAAAACATTTGCTAATTTCTGTTCATAATATGGACTACTGTATGAAAACTATGGGATGCCACGGGCAAATCTTCTGCTAATAAGTTTGAGCTAAAACCATATAAACTTGTCCATAGAAGGATGAGGGTTGAAAAACATTTTATGCAAATAAGATCAAATTCTGCCTTGGGTGTGATAAAGAGGAAGTTTCTTGTAAGAAGCTTGACTGAAATATGCGCAGCGTGAAATCAACTAGCAACATCAGCGTTTAGTTAGTAATAGAACTATTTGTCGGTAACCACATATTGCAAGCATAAATAACCATTCCTCAAGCTGTCACGTACCACGTGCAAGATAGGCTAAGAAATGGCCTAATGCACTATTATTTTTTTCGTTAATTTATGTACATTTTTCCCATATCGAGAGTTTAATCATTCGTTTCTGTGACATGTATGTAGCCTACTGGTCACAGCTTTGAATCCGGGTAGGTTTGCTCTAGCTGTTCATCCTACTCAGATTGATAAAATGCGTGCCATGAAGCTGGAAACAGTTACGCCTGTTGTTTTGATGTGCTATGCAACGGAAAAATCCGATGCTGTATTATAGAAAACTAGTTTATGTTGTTTTAATTATTTTGACATAGCTGAAAGGGGGTGGGGCGTCCGTGTGTCACATTTTATAAGTTCTTAAGCAAATAAAAAATATTTATCATCTCAAGATTATTGTTAGACCTGACATCCTTGACATAGGATCCCCAAACGTTTTGCCTTCACCTCTTCTGTTTGTGTTGAGATCAGAACACAGTGTAAGTCTTTGTAGCTACCAGGATTTAACACCAAGGATTGGGCGATTCCTTTCTGTAGCACCTGTACCGACTGGTGGTAGAGTAAACAGCAGTAGGCACGTGTCCACGGAATGAAACCACTTCTGTGGAGGGGAAAAAGCTGAAGCAAAAGTCCACCAATGTCAACAACAGGGAACCAATCTCCAGAGCATCACCAAAGCATGCTAAATCAGGAAAACATAAGGACATGAGTGTCAAAAAAACACCTCTCCAAGATAGCAGGAGCACTGCAACGCACACACCAACCCTCAGACTCCACTTAAAAAGTGCTACCTGACCTGGAAGTAAAGAAACCTAAAGCAGGAACTAATTCCTCCATAATGGATTGGGCCAAACCACCCCAGAATGAAAGACACCATCTTGGACTAAATATGAAGGCTAATTCAAGATGGCGCCTGTACTCGTGTTGGAACGCTGACACAGTGAGCCCAGAACTTCCCCTCATGCTGGGGAGAAGAAGCATCCTACGAGCCACAAGCTCCAAGAACCAACGGACCCACAAGGTAAGCGCCGACTTTGCCCGAGCCCTGCAAAATAAATGCATGCACGAGCCCCGTGGGCAGAGCGCTGGTGGCCAACAGTATACCCCTTCCTCGGAGCTCCATGTTTTCCCAGATGACTCACAAAAAACGTTCAAACTAACCTACGGGTTTGTACAGCTGTACTGATCTAAAATTGTGTATCTCTTCCATCTCATCAAATATTGGAGTCCACCCTGAAAAAAATCATGAATAAAAAATGTCAGCGATTTCATATTCTAGTTGACTTTTAATATCTATTGGTGGAGATGGAGGAGGATTCCTACATAAATCATTAAAAACACAAGGTTTTAATTAAGATACATGGAAGTAATTTCTAGTGATGGGGCACCCTTTTGGGTAGTGCTTTATAAATCTTATTCATCATCATCATCATCTGACACTGATAAAGAACGTCCTACATGCAGAACCACCCACATCACCTTCAAGACATCCGTTATAATCTATATGGCAGTCAAATCCCAACTATGCCTACCAAACATGCAAGGCATGCGCCAGATGCATTGCTAATCTAGAAAGGAGCAGCGAAGAAGCATTTCATTCTCCTGCTGCTCGCCAAATGTATGACACTTCATCCTGGCACATACACACCAGACACGCCCACTCCACATTTCCAGAAAGAGTTGAAGAACCATCTTTTTAACAACGTCTCATCATACAACCACACTGCTGCCACCATCACTTTTTATTTTCCTACACCGGCAGACTCCCTTCCTCCATTCTCCAACTCCCCTCATTATTTTTCTCAGTTATCCCCATCTCCCTATTCTGCAGCCTTGCCCTCTTTCTCCACTTTACATCCAAAACAGCCTTTTTCCATGCTGAACTGCAAGCCTGTCTGTTCATACTGCTAACTCCTCCATGTATCCCCTCACCAGTATCTGATAACCTCTTCTGCATCCCCCACACCTGCCCCATCCATCTTCAAGAGAAGTTGTTTACTTTTATATCCCATACATGGATGTATGACGTTACAACGCACACTTTTACAACGCATGCACTTACAACGCATTTTTTACAACGCATAATCCATTACAACGCACTACACTTACAACGCATGACACTACAACGCATTTTTAAAAACTACCTTTACAACGCATACCATTACAACGCATAATATTAAATTGCATTTAAGGTAAGTATTAGATAGTATAGGGGTAAAAATTACTTTTCTAACTCCAGGGGGTGCAACAGTAGGGTAAATGTTGGATAGTATAGGGGTAACAATTACTAATCTAACTCCAGGGGGTGCAACAGTAGGGTAAGTGTTGGATAGTATAGGGGTAAAAATTACTATTCTAACTCCAGGGGGTGCAACAGTAGGGTAAGTGTTGGATAGTATAGGGGTAAAAATTACTATTCTAACTCCAGGGGGTGCAACAGTAGGGTAAGTGTTGGATAGTATAGGGGTAAAAATTACTATTCTAACTCCAGGGGGTGCCACATTAGGGTAAGTGTTGGATAGTATAGGGGTAAAAATTGCTATTCTAACTCCAGGGGGTGCAACAGTAGGGTAAGTGTTGGATAGTATAGGGGTAAAAATTGCTATTCTAACTCCAGGGGGTGCAACAGTAGGGTAAGTGTTGGATAGTATAGGGGTAACAATTGCTATTCTAACTCCAGGGGGTGCAACAGTAGGGTAAGTGTTGGATAGTATAGGGGTAAAAATTACTATTCTAACTCCAGGGGGTGCAACAGTAGGGTAAGTGTTGGATAGTATAGGGGTAAAAATTGCTATTCTAACTCCAGGGGGTGCAACAGTAGGGTAAGTGTTGGATAGTATAGGGGTAAAAATTGCTATTCTAACTCCAGGGGGTGCAACAGTAGGGTAAGTGTTGGATAGTATAGGGGTAAAAATTACTATTCTAACTCCAGGGGGTGCAACAGTAGGGTAAGTGTTGGATAGTATAGGGGTAAAAATTACTATTCTAACTCCAGGGGGTGCAACAGTAGGGTAAGTGTTGGATAGTATAGGGGTAAAAATTACTATTCTAACTCCAGGGGGTGCAACAGTAGGGTAAGTGTTGGATAGTCTAGTGTAATATTATGCGTTGTAATGGTAGGCGTTGTAATGGTATGCGTTGTAAAGGTAGTTTTTAAAAATGCGTTGTAGTGTCATGCGTTGTAAGTGTAGTGCGTTGTAATGGATTATGCGTTGTAAAAAATGCGTTGTAAGTGTAGTGCGTTGTAACAGTTGCGTTGTAAAGGTTGTTCCCCCCCATACATACACACGTATGCATTCAGAGTAGACATCGCTTCTTGTACCCTCGTCATATTGACCCTGCACTTTCCGGAGGCGTAGTAATGCCTTATGCTCTTCCTCTATACCTTTATTATTTAACAGTTTTACAAGTAAAAAAACATTTGCTAATTTCTGTTCATAATATGGACTACTGTATGAAAACTATGGGATGCCACGGGCAAATCTTCTGCTAATAAGTTTGAGCTAAAACCATATAAACTTGTCCATAGAAGGATGAGGGTTGAAAAACATTTTATGCAAATAAGATCAAATTCTGCCTTGGGTGTGATAAAGAGGAAGTTTCTTGTAAGAAGCTTGACTGAAATATGCGCAGCGTGAAATCAACTAGCAACATCAGCGTTTAGTTAGTAATAGAACTATTTGTCGGTAACCACATATTGCAAGCATAAATAACCATTCCTCAAGCTGTCACGTACCACGTGCAAAATAGGCTAAGAAATGGCCTAATGCACTATTATTTTTTTCGTTAATTTATGTACATTTTTCCCATATCGAGAGTTTAATCATTCGTTTCTGTGACATGTATGTAGCCTACTGGTCACAGCTTTGAATCCGGGTAGGTTTGCTCTAGCTGTTCATCCTACTCAGATTGATAAAATGCGTGCCATGAAGCTGGAAACAGTTACGCCTGTTGTTTTGATGTGCTATGCAACGGAAAAATCCGATGCTGTATTATAGAAAACTAGTTTATGTTGTTTTAATTATTTTGACATAGCTGAAAGGGGGTGGGGCGTCCGTGTGTCACATTTTATAAGTTCTTAAGCAAATAAAAAAATATTTATCATCTCAAGATTATTGTTAGACCTGACATCCTTGACATAGGATCCCCAAACGTTTTGCCTTCACCTCTTCTGTTTGTGTTGAGATCAGAACACAGTGTAAGTCTTTGTAGCTACCAGGATTTAACACCAAGGATTGGGCGTTTCCTTTCTGTAGCACCTGTACCGACTGGTGGTAGAGTAAACAGCAGTAGGCACGTGTCCACGGAATGAAACCACTTCTGTGGAGGGGAAAAAGCTGAAGCAAAAGTCCACCAATGTCAACAACAGGGAACCAATCTCCAGAGAATCACCAAAGCATGCTAAATCAGGAAAACATAAGGACATGAGTGTCAAAAAAACACCTCTCCAAGATAGCAGGAGCACTGCAACGCACACACCAACCCTCAGACTCCACTTAAAAAGTGCTACCTGACCTGGAAGTAAAGAAACCTAAAGCAGGAACTAATTCCTCCATAATGGATTGGGCCAAACCACCCCAGAATGAAAGACACCATCTTGGACTAAATATGAAGGCTAATTCAAGATGGCGCCTGTACTCGTGTTGGAACGCTGACACAGTGAGCCCAGAACTTCCCCTCATGCTGGGGAGAAGAAGCATCCTACGAGCCACAAGCTCCAAGAACCAACGGACCCACAAGGTAAGCGCCGACTTTGCCCGAGCCCTGCAAAATAAATGCATGCACGAGCCCCGTGGGCAGAGCGCTGGTGGCCAACAGTATACCCCTTCCTCGGAGCTCCATGTTTTCCCAGATGACTCACAAAAAACGTTCAAACTAACCTACGGGTTTGTACAGCTGTACTGATCTAAAATTGTGTATCTCTTCCATCTCATCAAATATTGGAGTCCACCCTGAAAAAAATCATGAATCAAAAATGTCAGCGATTTCATATTCTAGTTGACTTTTAATATCTATTGGTGGAGATGGAGGAGGATTCCTACATAAATCATTAAAAACACAAGGTTTTAATTGAGATACATGGAAGGTGGGATGTATCTCCCAGGAAGATGGCAACCTTAGACAAACAGCTACATGGGAAATCTTCTGGATAATAGTGAAGGAACCCAAAAATGGTGGCCTGAACTTCGATGAACCCGCCTTGGTAGGCAAAAAGTGGGACGACAGCCAGACCCCCACGTCATAGACCAGTTCCGGAAATCTGAGGGCCTGATTCACTTAGGTAAACTTAACCTTTTGTGTAAATTTATGATTTTTTGTAATTCACAAAGCAATTTTACCAGCAGTATCTTTCTGACTGCGGAGTCTCCACACTTGTGGCGGAGACTCAGCACATAAATGATAGGCAGTTGTAAAGATACTAGTTTTTTATGTTGTCGGGGTATTACATTGTTGTGAAACTTGAATTGAGATTGAGTAAGAATGTGCTCACTGTTCTGGCATTTAATTTTCACATTACTAGATGTTTTTTCTTTTGAAGTTGAAGCTCAACATGGATACAATGTTGCAGTCATTCATTTGTTTTAACTACATGACGGAATGTTTGAAAAAACGTAGTGAGGAACACTGCAAACCATGTGATCAAGACCAAGTGATATGATCAAAACGCGTTATCTGTAGCTGCCGGATTAAATATACATTCAAGTAATCAATTGGTGTGGCTTATTTTAATTCACTCATCCAAGGTGCAGAATCTTTGGGAGATTTCAAGCTGCAGCACCCGCACACAAGCCCCAACCCACAAGGCTGGGCAGCTTTGATCATCTGAGTGGGTTAAAAAAAAAAAAAAAAAATCTATATATATATATACACATATATATATATACACGTTTTCAGTGTAAAATACAGATATATATATATATCTTCAAGGAAATATATATATATATTTATGTCTTCAGTGTAATATATATATAGATATCTTCAGGGTAAGGGGATGTGGAGTTAAGAATAGTAAATCTATGCTTACCGTTATGTATTTATCTTCTTATCTTCTTGATACTTTCGTCCTCGATATTTTTTAACACAATATTTTTCTACCAGGATATTTTTGCCGTCAATATTTTGACTTTTAACTATTTATGGAACTAGTGAGCGAGCAACATTGTTATTGCTAATCGACATAAGAGGTCTGTCTTACTGCCTTTAAGACTGCTTTCTTCTCACAATCATCCCACCAAATGCATTCACTAAATGTCTGGCCCTTTCCTGACTACTTATGAGTGTATCAATTATGTTAATTTGCTGTAAACTTGTTCATTTGTATTTCGGGTAATAAGACCTCCTTATGTATAGTCACATGGTCATGGATCCAGTTGGCATACATTGCCTATTGGAGGAAAAGCTTCTCATTAAAAAAGTGAAGTGAAACCTGTAGTAGTTGAACAGGAAGGGCAAAAGGGAGGCACCATGGGGCACAATCCAGTTAATATCCACTCTTACTCATTACACATTTGCATCATTATATGCTATTCCTTTTCGGAAAGGAATTCGTGTATTCACAGTAAGTCTGGTTCGCATTGCCTATGTCTGTACTGCACAGCTCTGTGTATGCCCCCCATGCAGGTGAAGCTCTTTATTGATCTAAGCCCATTGTTTTTCAGGTGGTCATACAGTGGTTACTATGGAGAATATCCAGCCAATGTGCCTGCCATACAAGATACGGTTGCTCCTCATTTGTGTGGGAATGTACCACCTTGAGAAAACTCGCCTTCGAATCAGGAAGCACTTATGTGTGGACTTTTCCTCTCCCTCCTTGTTTATATTTTGTGGTTAAAGTATTCCCTCACTTGGTCCTTTAGTCTGGTTCTAGGATCACTGTTTACTCTATATCTGGATATCCTGAACCTTGTTTCTTTCCTGACTCTCTCGACTCTCTCTTATCTTGTGGTACGTTTCACTTTTTACACTTTGGAAACATTTCCCTACCCATGTAGGACGCTTGCCCTCACTGCTTAACATTTAAATAATAACTGGTTTGCTTCACTTCTAGCTATTCTTTTTTAAGTCCATCTTGGCAGTGCAGCTGTCTGTTGATCTACTGTCACCAATAAGGCCTACTGCTAGCAATAGTTTACAATATACACAGAAGGGGTTTTGGCTCCACCCAAAGGACGGCTTCTCCCTCACTTCATGAGATCTTCTTTTAAGCAGACCATTCTGCCTCCTATGGAGTGCTTGCATTGACACTTTTGATTCTTCGTCTCATAGATGCATTGTGTACAGAACGGAATCGTTTTTTATTTTGTGTTTTCACTGCACCAGGCTTTTTATTTTTTTTATTCAGCTCTCAAAATGCAAGCCAGACCAATCAGCTTTGCTGATGCTTGCTGCTATTCATTCCCATAAACCGTCCTGATTTTACTAGGCTTTGGATAGATTCATGAATACATCCTCAAAGGGGTCTAAAGAAATTCATTTTAATGATCCTCAAACCCTTGGGACCTGGTACCACTGCACCTGATGCGCCATTTATAGATACCCCCTGCCCTATTCTGGAGAAAACCAGAGATAGAAATTAGGTGAGAGTGAGACCAGAAGGGTGATTCACCTTGTCAAAAGCCACAGAAAGAACAAAAGGAATCAGCATAGAAAAACGTGTCTGATGGAAGCCAAAGAATCAGTCCCACAAAAGAAAGTAAGGACGCGTTCCTGTATTGGTCTGCACAGGAACTAGATAAGGGATGCTGGTTCTAAGCAAGCCTGCAATTCAATTCAAATATAAATAAGCCCTGAGTAAAATAGTAAGAAGGCTAATGGAAACAGATGGGTCAAAAGATGTTTTTTTTTAAATAAAGGAGCAACAATTATAGGAACTTAAAATATCAAAAAAGAGAAGAGTAGAGGCACATTAAAAGTGAATGCAGAGGGAATAACATGATAAGGAATATAAGCCGCCCGTACTCTGGTAAATAGGGAGGAAGAATCAAAGGGCCTGATTATGAGTCGAACGCCCGCCAGCATGGCCGGACTGGCCGTAGCGGACACCGGGCAATCACCCGGTGGGCCGCACGGGGGGGGGGGGGGCCGGTTTTGAGCCCCTGGGGTCCGTTTTTGTTACAGGGCCGTTTTTGCAGCATAGCTGCAAAATCGGCCCTGTAACAAAATCGGCCGAAAACCGGCCCTGGAAAAGAGCTCGGCGGCACCCCCACCCCCCGGGGGCCGGCCAAGCACTCTGCCAGGGCCGGTTTTGGTTCCCAGTCCGTCCCTGCCCGCCAGACTCGCTGTGGAGCAGGAGTGGCTGTCCACTGTATTGCCGATTATGACTTTCAAAGTCTTATCACAGGTGGACTGCCTGGTGCGCAGGGAACAGTAGTTCCCTGGTGGTAGTGCAGGAGCGCCACAAAGCATTATTCTGAGCAGAGACTAACGCAGTCCCTATCAGCATATTTTGAGTTCTTGCACTGCCAGCATTTTCATGGCGGAGCCCTGTCATGAAAAAGCTAGCAGTGCACAAATAGAGGGGGCCCTGCAGGGCTTGCATATCCCCCACGCCATGGGGATACATTCAGGGGGGCACAATATGTGCTTTAGTATAGGCTGACCCCAGCTCTACGGGACTATCCACCTTACAAACTCCAATATCAATGTCCTTTCATTATATATATTTTTTATTTTTAAATTATTCCAAACTTTTTTCCCTTTTTTCATTTATGTTCATATAGAAGACTGATAAAAATGTATATATTTCATCTTAAAAACGTTTCTTTGCATAATATTTCTCATTTTTGCAATTTGATCAATTGTGCTACATCAACATATGCATTATATTCTAATCACAAACAATAATTTCACCATATTATTGTCATAAATCCCCTAAATAATGACCCCACTCACACTCTCCCTAACATACCAGACATTTTCACTCATTCTTCATACATAATCTGTGCCCAACCACCTCACATACACCAAAGAAGTCACAGTGAAGACAGATCGCGAACAGTCTCCATGGCTGGGTTGAGGTTGGGTATCTGAAATCGAGGTCAACGTACGTTTTGGTGGCATATAATTGCTTTAAGGCCGCCTTCTTCAGGACCACCAAATTTAAACATAAAGGGGCAGATTTACAAGCCCCTTGCGCCACTTTTGAGTCACTTTTCCCATGTTAAAAGTGACGCAAAAGTGGCGCAAGGGGTTTGTAAATCTGCCCCCAAGGCGGGCAGAAGGGGGATCTGAAATAATGAGACACAGTATTATCTGCCGATGTCCCACAATCATAATATTTATAAAATACTTGAATTTATAGTGCTTCATGGTTTATTAAAATGTTAAAGGAAAAAGCAAATAGGGAATAATTTCTCATGAAAAGAAAAGCCTCTACCATCAATCTCCACTCAAATGGTGTCATCGAAGAAAAAAGTGCCAAAGAGAAGGAAAAAGTTTTCTTTACCAAACTTCAGGATCAGTGACTTATGTCGCTGATCCTGAAGTTTGGTAAAGAAAACTTTTTTCTTTTCTTGGGCAGAGTGTGAGCGGGGTCATCATTAAAAAGTTTTCTTTACCAAAGAAGGTGGCTTTATATGCCACCGAAACGTACGTTGACCTGGATGTCAGATACCCTACCTCATCCCAGCCACGGAGACTGTTCGTGATCTGTCTTCACCGTGACTTCTTTGGTGCATGTGAGCTGGTTGGGCACAGATTATGTAGGAAGAATGAGTAAGAATGTCTGGTATGTTAGGGAGAGTGTGAGTGGGGTCATCATTTAGGGGATTTAAGACAATAATATGATAAAATTATTGTTTGTGATGAGAATATAATGCATATGTTGATGTGGCACAATTGATCAAATTGCAAAAACAAGAAAAATTATGTAAAGAAACTGTTTTAATATGAAATATGGGAATTTTTTATCTGTCTTGTATATGAACATTAATGAAAAAAAGGGGAAAAAAAGTTTGGAATAATTTAACAATAAAAATATATATAATAAAAGGACATTGATATAGGAGTTTGTATGGTGGATAGCCCCATAGAGCTGGTGTCAGCCTATACTAAAGCAATATACCTCACGTGGGAGGTTTTTGTGATTTGTCTTTGGTTGTTTCCCCCTTTTCCCAGACCTGAAAGTCTCTTTTAGGGGGTACCTTTGTTTAATGATGTATGCCCCCCAGTTCCAGCACAGCATGGACATTACCGTCCATGCCATGCAGGAACTTTTTGGGCGTTCCCATTGCGGTGCCTGTTTTCAAGGTACCTTCATGGTCAAAGGCCAAAGAACCGCCGACCGTATTCTAAGTTGCACATTTGCAACTCGTAATAAGGTCGGCGGTCCTTGCGCTGCTTTGCGCAGCGAAGGGGGCATTGAGCTGTGGCCACTGCGACAAAGTCGTGATCAGGCCCAATAATTGGATTTTGAGGCTTAGTACAATCAGGTTAGGAAACAGAAATGAGCAGAGCTTAGGGAGAAAAGAGGCAGGGATTCGCTTCCACAGTGTTTTTGAAATCCGATGCCAGGTCTTCAACGTGCAACATGGCAATGCACCTACCTCTAACCAATGTCATTTCATAAACTGAGTACATAACCACATTTCAATCTTCTCTTTAAATGACTTGATAGGAAATAGAGCTAAATAATAATGTGCATTGCACTAAGGCTATGGCGACCCATGCAGAGGGCAATTCATCATAAAATGTGACTCGAGGATTGTCTTTGTTTCAGAGGAATGAAGGGGCATATTAATAACGGCCAGCGATTAGCGATAATTATATTAACGCAGGCTATCTCTGGTATTTATCGCCCTGGTAGCACGTTATTAACAACGCGTTACTCCAGGGCGATAAAAATTCCAGAGATAGCGGGGGTAATCGCCGTTTTGCAAAAGGGCGATAACCTTGCTGATACGACCCTGTGGTCGTAGCAGCATAAACCACCCCCTATGTTAGGGATGGGTAAGTCAGGATTTTAGCAGACGTTAGTTTTTGGAGAAAACAGCAGTTTTCTCCAAAAACTAACGTCTGCTAAAATGCTGGGGCAGCCTTGTAAATATCGCGATGTGCACATCATTGATATTTGCAAGGCTGTACTGCCCAGTGACACCCACTTTGCATCTTATTAGAGCTGCAAAGGGAGGCGTCGGGAAAAAGGGTGCTAACATGCGATTATGCATGTTAGCACCCTCTTGTAAATAGGGCGATAGTTTTATCTCCACTTTTAGATAAAGCCCTTGTTAATAGGCCCCGAAATCTTTTGATCTTTGGGGTTATTTGATTAAAATGTTCTCCTGGTACTCCCATTGTGAACATCTGTCTGAACAAGGGACATTTTGCATTAAAACTAGTAAGATGTTTCAACTGAGTGTGTGTACTTATTGAATGGGTTGTAATTAACAACTTAGCATTTTGTCCACTGTAGAGGATTATACTGTTTGACAAGAGTATATTCGAACAGAGAGGACATTTAACAATCAGTGCACTTAGAGGCAGAAGGTAATTGCTGTTCATGAATATCCATCCGCAGAACGCAACACTGTTCAGAAACATCTATGTGGATTACGCACCTGATTTATTGTATTTTGCAGCATGAGCGTTGCTATAGACCCCCACATGTTTACAAAGACCTTTGCAACCTAGACCCAAGGGTTCCTTCATCATACATTTAGCAGATCTGGTAACAAGAAGGAAATCGAGTCTGAGGGCAGAGATGTGTCCTTGTCAGCAACCATCTGTAGAGGAAGTTCTTTTTTAACAAAATAAAAAGCCACAATTACTCTTACAAAACATGTACAGTCTCGCCTGGGGGCTGGGTTTGCATGCATGCTTTTTTAAAACTGCTATGAAAACAGGTTGAAAGTTACATACATGGTGATACTTTACTTGTACTCTGTCTTTATCTAAGATAAAGATAAAGACAGAGTACAAGTAAAGTATCACCATGTATGTTGGAATATGAGATGTTACACGTATAATAATCACGGCGAAAAGAGTTCCCAGTGGCAGTTGGTGGTGCTGAACGAACACTATATTTTTGTATTTAGTGTTTGACTACAGGACAGCACCCGAACACATGAGAGCTGCATGATGCTAGTAGGCATCAATCAGTAGGTGAGCAGCACCATGATTTCTCTGGATTAAGTAAATATTTTTTTTAAAAACCCTCCCCAATCAATAAGCCTAAAAACAACACGCTAAATAAAGGGCCTTGGACAACATAGACTGCTAGGATTGGTGGCAAACACAATTGTATAGTCACGGTCTTTTCACTTACAGACAACATCTCCTTGATTGTGATCACGTCGTGTGGTGACTAAATTGCAGTGTAATGGCAAATGTTTTTTTAAAATGGATTGAGTAGTGAAGTCCACTAAGCCCTAATTAGTGAGCACATAGTCAGGTGGTGCACCAACACTCCAACCGTAGTTCAGTGAATATGAGCACGAGATGGGCTATAGACAGTATCATTAATGTACATAAAGGAAATATATTACATTGTCTCTCCCATTTCCCATAGAAAATCTACTGAAGTTGGAGCTAATATACGGACAGGTGAGTGCATCAGGCCTCACGTTTTGGGTTGCATGTAGCACATGCACTGTTACACGGCAGGGACCTTAAAAATAAGGCACAGAAACATAACGCCCTGACGAAGGCCCTCAGACCCGACCGGGCTACTCATATGGGCCGAAACATGTTGGCATACAATTGAGGGTACATTTGAACAGAATTAAGTTCAAAACGACCCCACGATAAATTTTTTATTGATACCATGAGTACCCTTGAATAAAGGACTCAGGAGGGGTATACTCATAGGTATGTTTAACTCAATCTGGTTCCCTGCTTGACCAGTCACTCGTTTATCTAAGCACTCCCATTACATTTTTGGTTGAGTCTGCCCAGAGAGTACCATCTTCTCTGGGTGTGGAGTATTTGCCTATGATGAAGCATGTCACTATTATGTGAGTGAGGCTTTTTCTTCAATATCTTTGATATTCCACCTGATAAGTAGGTAGCTGAATAATACCCTAATACATCCTTAGATCGGGTTATTCTACCAGTCTAACAGTAGTTGCTGATTGTGAAAAAAAGTTTATCCGGGAGAACGCAACTATGTTGTTTATTCTCTCACTCTCTAAGTGTGAAAAACAGGATTACTAGTTTACCTGGGTGCTTACCGCTCATTCGCTTGAGATATTGGAAAGATCATGCATACAACCCAGTACAAGACGGGATTTAAGACAGATGGGTTAACCCTTCTTTTTGTATTTTCTAGATCATAGTTTGGGAAGCCTGAGCTGAAAGATGCTGGTATGCTCATGCTGGTGCGCGAAGAGAGCAGAAGCCCCGTCCGCTACTGTGATGCTTTTCCAACTGCAGTGGGCTGAGCTGGAGTTGGTAGGTCTGTGGTCATAACGGAATGGGTAAGTTGAACCTGACAAAAGCATGGTCTGTCCTGGTCATAGTTGCTGACTTGTTGAGTGTTGCTAGTTTGATGTTGCTGATTGAGGAGAATAACGTATCCAAAAAGGTGTCAAGTGGTGTGGGTTGGTTCAGCAAAGTGTTGAGTGAGACCAAGGTTTCCAAGGGTTTCGAGTAGGGTTGTAGAGTAGAGTTGTAGTAGGGTCTTCTAGATTGAAGTCCAAAGAGGATGAAGGTGCTGATATTAATGATGAGGTGTGTGACGAAGTCATGCGATGTCACTGGCAAAACTGGAGTGGGGTCCTGGTGGTCCATATATGAGGGTTCTGCCTACGAAGAAGTCCTTATTACTAGGCATGTCCATTATTTTTTGAGGGGAGGAGGAATGAAGAGGGTTCTCCTTCAATGAGCATTACCAATGATATATGACAGCTCAATTTTAAAGGTAATGTTTTGAAAAACATTAACTGAATAATGATTGCTTTAGTAGACAGCTCTTGGTTAGTGATTATGAAATTATCCACTATTTGCCCCAGAAATATTTTTTCATCAGTAACAGCAAATTTATGTTGATGCCCACTTGAAACAGGATTTTGTATGTTGCAGATGGTACACTAAGGTTTAGCAACAGTGACAAATGTAACATACTGCTGCTAGGGTCTAATCCTAGCCCTACCTTTTGCCCCTGTCGACATAGTAAGGGTCAGATTTGTTTAGGTTTGCACTGGCGCAAAATCAAGCTCAGTGATTCAAAGAGGCACAAACCCATGCAAGGTTATTTACTTTCCAGCGCAAATGGTATTTTGAGCAGGAAAGGTGCCCTTTTCTCAATGCAAAATAGTACTTTGCAGCACTTTGTGTCCAGGAGGCTTGAATGTAACTTGGGTGGATCAGAGCAAGCACCCATAATTTGTGATGCAAAGTTGGATACAATAAGATAGTCAGGCAGGCGTTCCATCACAAAATAAAGCCTCCATAAAAAGAAGAGCTAACAAGGCAAAATGTTTTAATTTCTACAAACATTCTAAACTGTGCAGCACACACACAATGCTTGGAATGTTGAAGAACTTGCCTAGGCAAAGGATTTTTTGATGGAAGGGTATGCTTCCAGTGTAACTCATCTGCCAGACAGCATTCACAAACCCTTGCCCCAGGGTCTAAAGGTGTGTGTGGCTTTAGGCAGCACATTTGCGTCCCAGAGTTGGGGGAGCAGCAGCAGGCCATTTTTAATATGGTTCTGAACTGCTTTCTTCCCCTTTGCGCAACACAGAACACTGATTTTTTGCTGTGCTTTATTGGCTTAAAAAATAATAAATCTTCCCCTAAATATCAGTGCTCAATAATGTGTGCATCTGTGTTTTTCTTCTATGTGTGAGCCTGCGAGTACTGTATTATATTGAAACATTTGTATTCTACCTCATGTACGTTTGAGGGTCCTGAGGTGTCAATTTCTGATTTTTTTTCAATGTAAAGTTAGATATTATCTATGTATCTGTCTGTCTGACTGTCTGTCTGTCTCTGGAAATCTATATTGGGAGACATCTTCAAAAGTAAATAGGAGAGGTAGTCAGTGCACCCTCCCAAAGTCTACCTTTCAAAGGGTGGAAAGGAGGGTCCATGGTCCTCCCCAGACATTCCCCTACAGGCAGGTGCAGCCACTTACTGCACCTGCCTGCAGGGGGATCTTTGTAGCCCTTTGCTAACCTGGCAGCATTACCACCTGCACAGAGAAAGAGGGGCGGGTACTTCCCACAGGCACACATATAGTCTCAGTGCCTCAGATCTTGGGATCTCTGAAAATGTCTGCTTTTACCAGACAATGCCCAGGGGAAGAAGCATCAAGAGAGCAGTCACACATGGGTGATCTAGACAGGAAAGCTTTGTGATACCTCCATTCAAAAGTAAACTGATAACATCCCAATGTAGTTTGGCCATTTGTTGAGCAACATTTTAGGATGCTGTGAACAACATTATGCTCAGGAGCAACACATTGGGGGGCCATTGATATGAGCTATAGAAGAACAAAAATCATTTGACTTATGAAAGTGGAGATGCTGATAAATATGTTGATCTATCCCCTCAATGCGTCCTTAAAATAGAAGTACTATGGAGTTTTCACATTGTACCGTTCTGCTTTCAGCAGGAGGGGGCATTTTAGTCTGTTTAGAATTCTCTGGTGTACAAGGATTGAGGGGTTACTGATGGAAGCCTATGGGGATTCTACTAATCACTTAAGATACTGCAGCCTGCTATAGGGACCCTAGTAACAGCCTAGGGTACTGCAGCTTACCTTAGACAGCAGCCCATTAGACAGCAGCCATCTGAAACTCACAATTTGTATAGAGTCAGTTAACTCTTTTATGTCTAAACAAGCAATTAAGACATAACCTCAATTATATCGAGCAATTAAGAAATCAGTTAAACAATTTTTTAACTAGCTGGTTCAATTTGCATGTATAAATGTCTAATACGTTAATATTGGGGGATTCTTTAAATCTGTATAGAATATGCCCTACAACCCTGTTAACGACAGTCGTCATCATAGCAATCCATTTGAATGTTGATTTAGGCCATAACAAATTAAAATTGTGAAAGTGAAAATACAAATGTATTTGTTGAAGCCTCACCCACTACATAACCTGCATGCCGATAATGAAACAAGGTTGAGTTTTTGCTGTGCACCTTTTTGCTACTACTCCTGTAACGTACTGTAGCCTGCTTAAGGGACAATCGCAGAAGGTTAAAGTACGTCAACTTGCTACAAGCAACCCCTAGTAGCGGCCTAAGGTACTGCAGCCTTTTACAAGGAACCCCTAGCAATAGCCTAAGGCAGTATTTTTGAACCATTTGACTTCTGTGGACCACCAGTTAATCATTCCTGGAATCTGGGGACCCCACTGAGTCATTATTGGAAGCTGGGACTGTTGGCCTAAGCAATTTACATGATTTGAACTTCAAAACAATACACATGGTACTTCTGCTTGTCTTCTGAAAGTGCAGATTGGTGAATTACAATTAGCTTTAATTAAGTGTGACTTAGTGACACCCAGCCGTGAAAGTCATGCGAACAAGGGCTCTGCCGGCGCTCTTGAGGCAGGAGGTGTCAAGTTGTAGCTGAGCTGTTTGTAGCTTTATAAAAGTGCAATAAAACAGCAATTTGATGGCAAATTGTTTGATTCCTACTTTGGATGGTTCACTTTTAAAATATCCATGACTACTAGTAGTCTGTCATCATGGCTTGTGATCAGGGGCAAGTTCTTATTTTGAAAACCTTAATATCAAAGCCACATCTAACCTGTTGCTGGTGTTGCTCTCTTCTCATTTAATTCTGCGGATGGTTGTTTCTTCTTAGTGTGCTGTATAAAGCTATGGTCTCCCATGTCTTATAACAAGGCTTCGCAGTCATATCAGCCCTCATGCATTTCCCCAGGTCCTCAGGTGGTCTGAGGATCTGCACTTTCAAACTGATAGTTTATCATGTTCTGAGCTGTTCGCCCACCTCTTTTTAGTCAAATACTTCAAACCTAAATGGTTAACTCAGTAGTAACTTAGATCTTCTTTTTTCATCTGTACTTCCCAGCCACATTTGCGTTTTTTTGCTTTCAAGCATAAAAGTCTCAAACAGGTTGTGCGGCGGGCGTGCCACTGAGAAAAATCAAGTGAAAGCTGGACAGTCATTTAAACTGACCTACTTTTTACACAACTATCCTGAAATGTGAAACATAAACTCAGTGAACTATGGGGCATATATACAAGGAGTGAACACCACCAGAATGTCACTTTTTCCGACGTTCTGGTGGCGTTAACTCCTTCGTCTTATTTACAAGGCGGTGTTAAGCCTCTTAAAGTGGCATAACAGTGCCTTGTAAAATAAGGCCCCTATTCTCGCAGCATTTAGCGTGAAAGGGGGGTGCAATGGGTGTTGCAGTGGGCGTTCCGGCGTGATACCCGCTGCTTTTTGATGCTGCCCCATATTTACAAGGTATGGGGCAGCGACAAAAATACCACCAGGGAATATTTGGTTTTAGGATGGTGATAGAAGGAGAAATGTTTTATTTCTCCTTGTATTTTGCTCTTTCCTTGTGTGCTGCATTCAGCAGCAGACATAGATAGAGCAAATCGCCTGTAAAGATTGTTTATGTGCAGGAAGGTTTACCTTCCTGCACATAAACAATTGCCCCAGCAACCCCTGAACCCTAGCATAATGGTGCTAGGGTGCCTGTGCTGGCGCTAGGCAGCTTTTTTAGCACCAGCGCTAGGTGTAACGTAAGGGTACGACACATTCATGTGAGTACACCGCACCCCTGCATTTTGAAACTGTCAGAGCATGGCGTTACCAATTTTGGCATAGCACCACTCCTTGCCAGTTTCTTGTCAATATGCCTCTTTGTATTTTTTTTATAATTCACTGAAAAGAAACGATAATGGCTGTTTGGGGGTGTTTAGTTGCTGAATAACCTTTTTCAGTTATGGCTGCTCCATAAACAATGTTCTTAGAGATATGAAAAAGAACGATTCTGTTTCTAATGTGTAAAAAGGAGTTGCAATGATCAAGTTCCAAGCACTTTCTGTTATGAGTCGTTAAATGTAAGACTGTAAATTTTTTTCTAATTAATTGTCAATTGTCATCTATGTAGGAGAATGCATTTGAGTTATTTTTAATAGAGCACAGAATTAAAATAATGCTTGATCTAATTTTCTGCCACTGGGTGGACTATGCAACCAACCCGTGCTCAATGCCTTTTTGCACAATAACGGCAGTTTTGCGGGCTAGAAGCCGTTTTAATTTGTGGGATTGTACTACTTTGACATGATTGCTTTGGGGAAGAAAAATAGGGTGTTGATGAACAACGGACAGAAGATGAAAAGCACAACTTTTCTATAGCTCGACCCTATAGAGCCGAGACTTCTGGTTTTGCCAATGCTTGTTTGCGTTTGCCGCTTTTTGCCACTCTTTCCCCAACCTCTTTCCTGGGCAGAAGTGGAGGTGGGCCGCTCTGCCCTGCCTGGGAAGGAGTGCAGGTGGGTCACACTTTCATGGAAGTATACTACAACCCAGAAGCAATGACATTGGCTTTTCAGCCTATCTCCTCATTTTCTGGTCTCCCCATGCCCACCTCAGTTACTGTTGTGTAATGCTGTAACAGCGTCTAACCACACTAGACCCTTGTTTACTATTTTGTTTATTAAATTATTTTTTTAGCGGGTGATCTCCTTACTGACTTGCCACTGGTTTGTCTGTGTGTTTTTTACATGGCTAATTGGGCCTTTGCTTTGTTTTTATTTAAACGAGGAGATCCCCTTTTCCTTTGCCACAAAGTTTCGCTCTCTGCCTCTGCTGTAGCATATATTCTGATTCGCGGTGGAGCTGGGAACATTTCTAGGGGTAAATTGTAACTGAGAAAGGTTTGCAATGGAGAGTCTGTGAGGGAAAGCAACAGGCGCAAAAGCAAGTGCAAGAATGAACTCTGTAACTCGCTAGTGATCGGTTTGTAATTGTTTTACTGCATTGCTGGACTTGTTTTGACAATTCTGGTGTGTGTAGTTAACTGAATTCTTTTATGAGAGTAAATTAGTAGAAAGAGATTGGCGTTTTTAGTAGGAAGAGATTGGCGTTTTTCATATTTTACTTTCACATTGATTGTATAATACAATTGGAGGTGTTATTTTATATAAGTGGCACAGATTACTGTAAATGTATGTTTTGTCAGGTAGCACTCCTTGCTAATGTCTTTGACAGTCTGTAGTTGCAAATTAATTTGCCAAGAGATGAATTTAGGTGGAGTTTAACCAAATGTATGCTGTATGTTAGATCTTTACTATTGTCAATATATTGGTGCACAATCAAAACCAATGATTTCACATACGCATGTAGACTTCCACAACCCGATACATGTTCAGCAGGGAGATGTCTGAAAAGACATACAATCAGCCCTCTACTCCATCCTTCACTCCAAACCTCTGGACAGAAGGATTGCTTTGGACAGAAGGAATTCCTTCATATTACAGAAAACGTGGACTCCGTTGGCTTTTAATAATCACAATTAGGATGTTATGAAAAGATTCTGAGGCAGTCCTTCTGACAGATTTAAGAGACTCTGGTGACAGTTATCACTATCCTGCCTTGGTTGAAATAATTAAAGCATCTGGCAAAGTTCGATGAAGCGTGTTAATTGGCAACATCACTACCTGGGGAAATTTTATATTATGACACTTACAAACATACATCTTAGGAAGAATTTCTAACTTTACAACTTAGTTAGCTAAACTCAGTGATGGCTACGGCCATATTAAGTAGGGGGAGGGGTGCGGGAGGGAATAATAAAAAAATTAAATTAAAAAAAAGACTTACCTGACTCTGCCGGCTGCCTCAGGGCTCCTCTGCCATGCAACACACAGAACAGGCTCCCAGACTCCCCTATCCAATCTCGACGCTGCTCTCATGCTATACCAAGCATGAGAGAAGTGTCAGGATTGGCCTGAGCGGGCTGGTTTGATGCTCGCTCAGACACAGGGAGTCTAAGCCATTTCTCCATCTGGCTGCGGAATACAGCTGGGTTGGAGAAACCTAAGTGCACATGTTGGTATGGCCATCCTAAGCCGGCCAAACCAAAATGCGCACTTACAGTGCCAACCACTCCTCTTCCCTGCCATCCCCCCCCAGACTGGCATTGGCTCAGTCAGTAAAATAAAATCATAATAGAAGAGTTTTATTATCATTTTATTTTTGCAGGCTCGCATTGGGGGCGATGCTCTTCCGCCATTACGGAGGAGCCGCCGCAGGCAGAACTATTGTCTTCAGCCACCCCGCACAAGGTCACGGAAGTTGAACTGCTCCTGACACATGACTGATGTTTTGCTCAAAAGAGGATGAATCTTTTGTGTCAGGAGTTTTTGCAGGGCCCAGATCAAAACAACTTGTGGGTTCCCATTCATGCCCATTCCAAACTACATTCATGAGAAAAGCTGAATGTATGACATTACTACGCATACATTCACCATGCATGGCTTTGCAACAAGGTCGTTAGAACGACGCGTTGTTACCACGCGTGCTATTACATTGCAAGTCGTAACAACGACTTGCTGTAGGGGGCGTGCTGGACTTAGGAATAGTATTAATTACTATTCCTACTCCAGTTTGTGCAACAGCAGGGAAGGTGTTGGATTTAAAATCCAACACATTCCCTGGTGTTGCACGCCCCCTACAGCAAGTCGTTGTTATGACTTGCGATGTAATGGCACACGTGGTAACAATGCGGTCGTTGTAACAGCCGCGCTGTAAGGCCATGTGTTGTGGAAACAGCGTTGTAAATGTTGTTTCCCAAAAAGCTCCAGCTTCTTGCACCCTCTAGTGGTATGTTCTTGTTTAGCAGCCGTTTTACCAATAAACAGACAGGTCGGTTTCAAAACTGTAAAGTTTTGCAGCAGGAACACTGGCCCAGAAAGAGTGTGGGGCCTTTGATCCAGCAAAATGCGGCAGCAAGACTTGTGACAGGTACCCCCAAATTTGTATCTGTCGCCAAGGAAATTAAATAACTACACTGGTTGCCTATCAGGAAACGGGTGCATTTAAATTCTCTATGTATTGTCTTCAAGGCACTACATGGCCAGGGTCCTCAATTCTTGTTCACCAGTTTCAATGGTGCACTCCCAAAAGAACTCTGCGCTCACTAGGAGCCAAACTAGTGAGCGTACCGCCCACGAAGAAAGCTGCGTTGGGGTGGGGGGAGAAGTTTCATTACAGGCGCAGCCAAAGCTTGGAATGCTCTCCCTTTATATAGCGTGAACTTGACCCGAAGGTATCGGGTATCAGAGCGCTTTACATGAGCACCAGTTTTCGTTACATGAGGACACATTCATTTTTTTTTTGTTAGACACGGGGAGATTAAGTGATTTGCCCAGAATCATTGGATGTTCAGCGTCATTGCCAAGACTCAAACCCTGTTCCCCAGATTTGATGTCAACCGCCCTAGCCATTAGGCCAACTCCTCTCCCATAGAACCCATAGAACACATAGAATTTTCCCGCTACACCTCCCTGCAAAATTGGTCTTAGTAGAGTGAGCTACCAGTGCCAGGACACCCTTGGGTAACCGTTGCGCTCTATAAATATAATTAACATAATTAACATAACATAACATAATGCAACCGGTTTATGATGATACTGGATTAAACACCTTACCGCACAATTTCACAAACAAAATCCACATGACTTGCTAGAAAATCTCTTAATTATAGAACCCATCAATTGCCACTGAATAAAAACATGCATAAACATGTAATTATCTAGAGAGGGGGTTTTATGTTACTACTGCAGTGAATCATGGCAATTTCAAAGGCTTATGCGGTGAGTTAAGGCATATGCAAAGTACCAATTAGTTACTCTCAGTTCCCACTGAACTGGCTTTTAACCAACCAACCTGCTGCGAATTGTATTACTTACTTTCAGAGCAAAAAACGGAGGGCCACAAGATATTTGTGTACCAGGTCCTTTTGAGGCAGGGAAGCAGACTACATTTGTGCTGGTCTTACTCTGGGTGTGTTACACATGTGTAATCTGGGTCTGTCACATAGCCCACCCAGGGCATGGGGTCAATGGGGACTCTGGGAACCTTATTTTCCCCAAGGAAAAAACAACACCACTGCCCCTTTTGCATGACTGTGATTGGTGTAGCTATAATAGTCCACTTGGACTACTGCATTACATCCAAACCAGTCATCCAGGACTCTTGCCCTTGCAGTTACAAAGAATACAGCATGAAGCTGTCCATGACCTATTTAGCCTTAAAAGAAGGAATCACACCATAGCAGTTTTTATGGTAACTATGTTGGCTCTAACCCTGGATGAAACTTGTGGAAATTGCTTTGCAGAAATTACTTAAAATGCCAAAGAATTATGCAGAAATATGTGTTATTATGCATCATGCAAGTCTGGCACCTTATGTCCAAAATTGACTTGAGGAGGCATTTTCTACTAAAACATAACACAAAATTGCGAGTGATGCAAACAACAGCCGCTAGCATTTGCTATGTTTGCATTGTTATACCAAAGGGGATGATGGACGGAGCGTTTGAGCAAATCAAACACTCACCCCCAATCAACTCATCTGGGTTTAATCCATCATCATTCTTTAGCTCACTCCACCACCCCAGTTCAGACATGGCCATATGCAAATCAGTCTGACCCTGTGCCTCATGGGAACAGTCCAGCCCGAACTGCCAAGCCATGTCTTCCCTGGACCGGAAACAAGCATCCTGGGATTGGTTTCGGGTTCATAACCCTTATCAACCAGGCTATCTTGAATCCAGTGGTATGTTTGCATTGTTACCACGCTCCCACAATAGGGTTTACACTGAATGAAATCTCGTTTACATGATGTAGTGCAATACCATAATTGTAGGAGCTACGTGTAACACTTTAACGTGAAATGCCAGAAATTATGTGATATTATGCCAGCATGTAGGAAATTTCGCCCTGGCGTAATTGGCTTCCTTTCATGGAACGTATTCACATCAAGGTTGTTTGTTTAACATATACATATCTGGATCAGCTAGAGACAGTCTACTAGACCAGCAGAATATGCCCCTACTCATGAGCCTGCAACCAGTGTTGTACCCTGCTGAAGCTGGAGAGATTGACCTTACTACCTGTGGTGGTTGGTCCACCAAGCTTTTAGAACTATGGGCCCGATTTAAATGTTGGCCGTATGTATGCGCCGTCGCAATGGATGGGCCCCATTTAAATGCGGGAGAACCTTCTGGTTGGCTACAGCAATGACTACTCCATCACCGCCACAGCCAATCGTCTCTGACGATCCAATGAGGTAAGTGCCGTCAGAGATATGACTACATGTTCGCCCACCCAATCAGGATGGGCGGACATGTGGACATTTTTTTTTGCTGTCCATCATCACCTGGCAAACTCTGGTGGTGAGGGACAGTAAATCCCCCAAAAATAATGCTCTCCACAATGAGAGATGACTCCCATGGTGAGGAGAGCATTCCTATTTACATTTCAAAGAAGAAGATCTTGTTGCAGGATTTTCTTTTTAAAAATAATAAAAATAAAACAATTTGGTGCAGAGATGCATCATGTTGATGCAGCTCTGTACCAAACAGTTCCTGCCAATGCTTTATAAATGACCACATGCTTGCTGGTCATTTGTAAATTTGAGGGGCGGTCCCTCCATCATGGAGATGGAGCCATTTAATCTGTCCCAGGGCGGAATAGTGAGCCGTCTGTCAATAATTAAAACAGGGTCTAAGGCTTCGAGAAAAAACTGGTAACTATTGTGATTGGTTCAGCAGGTCATATGAGGTCAATGCTAAGAGACCAAGTCTGGTGCTGTTCAGGGCCTGACTGGCCGTAGCAGCCACCAGGCATTTCCCCTGGATGCTGGAAGGGTGGGGGGGGGCAGTTTATCAGCAACTGGGGCTGGTTTTGTTACTGGAGAGCGATTTTGAAGCAGCGCCGCAATATCAGCCCCCAGTAACAAAAGCAGCAGTGCTTTGCCAGGGCAAAATTGCAGGCCTGCTTTGAGTTCCCATTCCGGCCCTGGTGCTGTGCTATATAAGTGCTGTCAATGATCCAGAAAGAGACCTGAGTGAAGGAATGAGGAATCGGCAAGCTGAAATGGCAATACATTACAGATTCGCAAGGTTTGATTCTTAAACAATTTGGAAATCTATAAATACTATAGATTTCAAAATTTTGCAGGACTTAATGCATTCCAGGGAGTTTGCAGGTGTGTGCATGAATAGGCATGGCTTTAATGTAAAGTTACACATTTTACTTTTTTCCCCTTTTTTTTGGGATATATTTTTCAGTGTGGTGAAATTCCTTCTACTACAACAGTGCAACTATGGAAGTGCTTTGAATATTTTACATCCTATCTGCACATTTAAGACAGCATGTGAGGACTAAAAGGTATGCTCTCTGTTTAGTTGTTGTGGGAAACTGGGTTGTTGGACGAGGGGGGTGTTAACCCTCATCAAGCAAAGGCCACAATCCCTGTCAGGGTAAACCACAAACAGTCACTGAATGGACCTATGTTTGACTGTCTGGTAGATTGGCAGAAAAGCATTCAGACTTAACTTAGAGGCAATGTGTAAAGTATTTATGCAGTACCTACACATTTTACTTTTTTCCCCTTTTTTTTACAAATGGGATATATTTTTCAGTGTGGTGAAATTCCTTCTACTACAACAGTGCAACTATGGAAGTGCTTTGAATATTTTACATCCTATCTGCACATTTAAGACAGCATGTGAGGGCTAAAAGGCATGCTCTCTGTTTATGCAGCACCTAAACAGTAATAAAGTGAAAATGCAACACAAGAAAAATTCCTCACTAATTTAGAATAATGCAGCCAATTTTCACAAATTATTGAAAACAAAATGACAAAAATCCAATTAGTAGAACTGGAGATATGCAATTTTAAAGGTTTAGGTAAAAATGGAGCTTTAAAGCAGAACGCGCCAACTGTGGTTATCTGGTTGCACCAATTACGATGAGGAGCTGCAAGAACTGTGATGTGAGGTCTGCCCCAAGTTGCGTCATGCTGTGTTAGTTACAATGAACAGCTGTGAGATCTGCGCTGAGAGGTCCGTGTCGAGTTGCGCTACATCAGTTCTGATGAAGGTTTTGAGGACTGCATTATGTTGCATCACAGTTTTGGTTCTGATGGGCTGATAGAGCACTGTTATCTCCACTTCCAAGGTCCAGGACTGGAGAGGTGCCATTGGGAGGTTGTTGGGACTCACAGCAGGCAGATTCCAGGGGCAGGTTTTAAAATGTTTGGAGTCTCGTCTGTCCCTGACCAGAATGGCAACCAATTAGCCCTCGGAGTCACTCTGGTGGTCCTGGATTCAAGGAGCAGGTCCATTCCTTTTTACTCAGGCAGCAAGGCAGCAGAGCAGTAGGGCAGCAGAGCAGTCCTTCCCGCAGCAGAGGAGCATAGCTGTGCTTCTTTCTGAGTCTTCCACAAGTCCAGAAGTGATCCAAAGAGGGAGTCTGAGGATCCCTTTGTTATACCTGGTGCATTGGTTGAGGTAAGAGAAACTTCTGGAGGCTTCCCACCACAGAAGTGTCTGACATTTAATGCTCCCCTGCTTTGGCTCTAGCGTGGCTACAGACACAAAAGGTTAGTGTGAAGTTCTTTGTGTGTGAGTAGGTCCCAGCCTATTGATGTGTAAGCTCCGCCCCATGATCCTGCCAGTGATGGCACATCTAGACCCTCTATTGTGTGGGTGTCTGGGAGAAATATAAAAAGGCCAGCTGCCACTCACACCTAGTCATGTGACCCAGGGACAGGCTGCAGGTATCAAATGGTTAGAGCACAAAAATGTCAACTTTCTTAAAGTGGCATTTTCAGAATTGTGACTTAAAATCTAACTTTACCATTAAAGAGTATTTTAAATTACAATTCCTCAGACACCAAACTTGACATTCCTACCTGCTCACATTCAAAAGTTAGCACTTGTTAAATGTAATAAGGTACCCAATGTTATCCTACGGGAAAGGTAGGTCTTATAGTAGTGAAGAACAGATTTGTGAGTTTCTCATTACTAAGACATGTAAAACTGAAAACAACATATCTAACTTTATATATACAGAGCACCGTGCCATATGGACTGTTTAGGTTCTATTGGAGGGGTGAGTTATATGCATTAAAAAGGAAGTTTTAGGCCTGACAAAAAAGTTTATTTTGCCAGGTCGAAATGGCAGTTTAAAACTGCACACACAGGCTGCAATGGCAAATCTGAGAAACGTTTAAAAAGTCTACTTCAGTGGATGGCACAATAAGTGCTGAAGGCCCACTAGTAACATTTAAATTACAGGCCCAGGGTATATGGTGTATGTTATGTTAATAAAATTTATAAAGCGCACTTATACCCTGAGGTGTCTTGGCACTGACTGCACTAGACCACAAATACACCACCCTTAATTTCTAAAAAGCCAGGTCTTCAACTCCTTTCTAAAGGCAAGCAGAGTGGATATAGCGCTGATATGTGGAGGAAGGCAATTCCACAGCTTGGTGGTGCCAGTGACAAAGCTTCTTCCACCCCTTTTCATTTTCCTGAATCTAGAGGATATGAGCATCTTGGCTCTGAAGGAGCAAAAAGTTTGGTTGGGTGTATACCATTGGAAAATGCGTTTTAGGTAGTCAGGGCCTGTTTGTACTGTTCTTTATGGCAATGCATAGTGCCTTGAATTTTAACGTACTTCTTTCCAGAAGCCAGTGAGGTTTCTATAGCTCATGGGAGATGGAATACAATTTAGGGATACCTAGAAGGATCCTGGCGGCCGCATTCTGTATCATCTGGAATTTGTTGATATACTTTTCTTGTAGGTTCATGTAGAGTCCGTTACAGTAGTCTATTTTGGGTAGAACTAAGGAAGAGATGATTGTCTTTTTAGTATTATCTGGGAGTGTAAAAGGAAGATGAAACTACAGCCATTACTTGGGAGCTATAATTAAGCCTGTTGTTGATAAGGTTCTTGGTTTTGTCCACAGGGGTCGGAAGAGTCCCAGTCCTTCTGGCTGCCACGATGGGTCCAGGATGGAGAGAGGTTCCCAAAGATTACCACCTCCGTTTTCTCTGAGTTGAGCTACAGGCAATGACTATTCATCTATGAATTGATAGCACATACACAGCTATGGAAATTAGTGAGAAGATTGGGGTTGTTGTTTAACGCTGATACCACTAGCTGATTGTTATCAGCATGAAATGTTATTGAAAAGTTGGAGGGAGATCTAGGAGTGTAAGAGCTGCAGAACCTCCTCTATCTAGTGCAGAATGTATCTACATGGTGGCTTTAATTAGAGCAGACCTGAAATGTATTGGGAGAGTTGTGTATTCATTATTTTTTCTACAATTTTTGCAGGTAGGAGAAGACGAGTGATTGGGAGATAGCTGCCTGGGTCAGCAGGGTTCACTGTGTGTTTTTATATAAGTGGAAGTATGGAAGCTTTTTTCCATTTGGAAGGAAAGATACCGGTGGTAAACATGTAGTTGAAGACTGATGAAAGGTTAATGACTATCAACTTGGGAGCTAAGTTCAGCGTTGCCGGGAGCAGGGGTCTGATGGAGATCCAAACTTAGAACTGTTAAGTATTGTAGTTATTATGTTATAACAATATAGGTACCCTAATATAGGCTCAGGTAACATCATAACCCTTCACCTATATTCTCCCCTATATTACATACATAACGGTTCTTAGGGACTGACCTTTTACCTAGATACGACACTGCACACAGAACGCAGGATTTTCCCTGGTAAAAGCCTCATACATTATGCATGAAGATTCTTGGAAGCACAGCAGGACTACCATCTCCTGTAGAATATCTATGTACAAAGTTAATTTCCGACGTCATCCTAAGTCTGACAAAGTAATACAGCGAGGTAAAACCCCCAGGGAGACCTATGGGTATATATATATATCACATCTTGCTAAGACAGGCAGAGGAGACCAGGACTTCCCAGCCGACACACTGACCAAAGACGCTGAGGTTCTTGCATACAGATACTCCAGCTCGCAGTGCTCTAACATACCTTGCAGGGTGTTCAACTCGAGACCAAGACGGGGTCCCACAGTCTCTCAATCCAGGTAATGGGGTTGACTTTATCCTAAAGGGATTCTTGGGTTAACACCTAATCACATGCTAGGTACACTTAGGTACGTCTAGCTAGGGAGGCATCGTAGGAGTACGCACTTTTTATTATCATGTATTTTATATACTCGTATGTATTCATGATTATTGCACGATGATAGAACTCTATCATCCTTTTACTTTCATAGTGCTTCTAAACATTTACATCTGTCACTGTCTAGTGGTTGTTGCAGCTCATCTCTTTACACTAGAATAACGACTGTTCAATAAATGCTTATTGAAAAACGTCCAGACCGTTTATTCTGTGTATCTCACTGAGACTAAGTGAGTACGAGTGACTGAGCAAAACGTAGTACACTGTTTCCACGGTCCTGAGGGATCAGAGTTGTCATGTTCGATGGTTGCCAAGAACTATTCTCTCCTTGGTAGGAGGAGTTTGTAGTGGCACTGTGAGCTAGCTGATACAGAAGGCCAACTTACCCGGTTGGGGTGTTTAGAATCAGTCTCCGAACGTGCAGATCCTGTAAGTTTTTATAGGAACTACACAACAATTAGTTCGTGGGAAGTGGAGAGAAATTCTGTGAAGAGTGGGTGGTCGTGGTTGCCAGGACGGGGTGCTCCTTGGCATCCACTTTTGTTAAGAGTGGAATTTTGAAAATCCCTGAAGCTAGAGCCAAGTTTGTTGCAGAACTGTTGACTTTGGCCAGCTGTCTGGTTGCTAGGGACAGTGGTGAGCGTAGTCACCACCTGAAATAACTCCTTGATGGAGTCTTTGGCTGTTTTGATTTGTTGAGTAAAGAAGTTACTTTTTTCTTTTACAAGGAGATTTTTGTATTTCATCAGTGTTAGTTTGGAAGAGTTTTTGTCATGGGTATCATAATGCGTGCACTACTGTCTTTACTGCCTTCTGCATGCTTGTTTTTCAAATCTGAGAACCTCAGTGAACCAAGGGGCGGAGGGTTTGCTTCTATTTGAGTGGAAGTGTTTGGGTGGGACTAATTTCAGGAAGGTTGAATTTAACCAGTCTCTATATAGGAAAGCGGCTGACTCTGCATCTTGTGGTAGGGTGGGTTGAGATAGGGAGAGGTGTTGGGTTAGTGTGGTTGTATCGATTTTGGTCCACTCCCTCCAATAAGTGGAATCATATGACTGCAGACGAGAGTACAAAAACAATAGCACGGTGGTCTAACCAACTAAGCGGTAAGATTTCCTCTAAGGTAATACAGGCATTGCTAGTAAACAGACCATCCAGAGTGCGTCCGGACAGATGAGTGGGCTGTTTAATAAGTTGTGATAGCCCTAGTGTGGCCAGTATTTAGAGTAAAACTATAGTACCTTTATCTGGCTGAGATTCTAGGTGAAAAGTCTACTTCAGTGGATGGCACAATAAGTGCTGAAGGCCCACTAGTAACATTTAAATTACAGGCCCAGGGTATATGGTGTATGTTATGTTAATAAAATTTATAAAGCGCACTTATACCCTGAGGTGTCTTGGCACTGACTGCACTAGACCACAAATACACCACCCTTAATTTCTAAAAAGCCAGGTCTTCAACTCCTTTCTAAAGGCGAGCAGAGTGGATATAGCGCTGATATGTGGAGGAAGGCAATTCCACAGCTTGGTGGTGCCAGTGACAAAGCTTCTTCCACCCCTTTTCATTTTCCTGAATCTAGAGGATATGAGCATCTTGGCTCTTAAGGAGCAAAAAGTTTGGTTGGGTGTATACCATGGCTCTTAAGATCCCTAATGTAGTGAAGTCCTTGGTACAAAGACTGGCTTCGAGAAGTCCACTGAGGTTGTTAATAAACTGGGTTCTTGGGCCCTGTGGTCGGTATATCAAGAGGCCTTTAAAGGAGTGTTTATGGTTAAATTCTAGGTTAAAAAGGAGAGTCGCAGTCCAGAGATGGTACTACTTCAAAGTGGGCTGCGAACAAGTCACAATATATTATAACTAAGCTGACCCCTCTTTTTACAGGTCTGTCTAGCCTGAATAAAGAGAAACCAATGGGTACTGCAATGGCGAAATCAGGGCAAGATGCCGTGTCTGCCCAGGTTCTGTAATGAATAAGGTGTCCAGATTATGTCTGTCTAAAAAAATCGGCAATTTCAACTTTGTGTCTTGGGAGGGAGCTCATATTAATAGGAGTGCTGAAAAGCATAGATACTTGTTTGGGCTTGTGATAAGGAGGAAGTAAAGAGGTTGCGATCGGGGGGGGTAAGGTTGAAGGACTTAGCAAGGTCAAGGTTGCAGTTGGGGCACTTTAAAGAGGAACTGAGAAGGGAAGGAGTGAGGTTAAAATGAACACAGCTAGCGAACGTGTACGGTTAAGCATATGGAGTTCCTTACCAGTATAGGCAATTTTGGCAGCAAGCTGGCAGGCGGGAGGTCAGAGGTTCTGGTGGTAGGCGCAATCCGGGCGCTGAGGGTCAGAGACAGGCTTGCCTTTGGTGTGCCAGCGGCACGCCCACTGCACGTGTCCACTGCACAGACTCACTATAACCTTCGTTATATACCCCTCCATGAGGAGGGGTTCGTGTCCTGAATTATTGACGCTAAAGCGCGATCGTAAAAATGCAGGGATAAGTAAAAGGGACTTTCTGACCGGGGTCCAGCAACCCCTTCAGCCCTCACAGGCTACCCTGTGAGTGGCTAAACACTGGTAAATTAAAATGAGTTAATAACAATGTAAAACGAAGAGCATAAAATGAATAAAAAGGGACGTAACTCCCTTTAAGATGGTGCCCAAGTCAGACGGGAGCCAGGCACCTCCGGAAGGAAATAAAACTGGCTGTGCAGTTATGCTCAGGTGGAGCTATATCATTTTACTACGGACTTTTAAGCAAATTAAATATGCCAATCAAATGTTAGCCAATTTTACCATGTGATAGGAAGTGAGCAAAAGAACTGTAGCACTGATTAGCAGCGTTAAAGGGAACGGAGTCCTAAGACCAACAATTACAAAGTCAGAAAAATAGAAGGGGTAAATGGAAAATGTTTGGGGGTAACACTGCAGAGAGGGCCAAGTCCAACAGTTTTGTGTAGATTTTAGGAAAGTTGTCGACTTTGTGTCATTGTGCAATGGTTTTCACGAATTTTGCAATGATCTGTCCTACCTCTACCAGTGGAAACAGCCATGTTTCTAGCATTCGCCCTGTACTGATTACATAATACTATTGCAGTGCGGGAGGATAAGTGGAATTACAAGTCGGAAAAACTCTCAGTTTCCAATTCAGGGAATGGGAATTCCAAATCTAAATCTAACTTCCTGTACTTGTAAGTAATACTGCAAAACATTTTGTAAATCCCATAACACAGAAAATACACAGGAATCCGTTCCTGATGAGCCCCATCAAGCAAATATGGAGTACAATAACAGCAGAAATTCCAGTAAACCAATTTACAAGAGTTTAGTGAAAAACATATCCACCAATAGAAACAAGCATTGGCAAAGCCAGTATTTCTGGTGTTGGCAGCCAGCCTTCGGGCTTTGGCATTTCTTGTTTTGTTCCGATATGGGTAGTGCAAAACCTTATTGTTTGGGAAGCAGGCAGACTCTCACAAATCTGAAAAACAGCATTGGCTAAAGAAAAAAAACAATTACTATAGTCACCCCTGACATAGAAAGGGACTACTTAGGTAGGGATGTGCTCCTTAGGACAGCATGCTGTAACTCAAAGTTAAGTCAGCCATTGCCTGAAGTGTGCTGTGAAATGGCCACATGGTACATGATGAAGTGGCTGGATGAAAAACGTGAATGACACAGCAACAAACTAATGGTTGAAGCCTGGCTGAAACCCCCTATAAGGATTTATGGTATACATATAATGTAGTCAAAATCAAAAGGTCTTGGCTAACACCAGACCTTAAAAAATCCAATCGTTCTGTGTTGGCTGCCAGCCTCTTGCCTAATGCTTTTTTGTTATATTTTTGTAAAACTTTCTTGCAAATATTGAGGCTTGCAAAGCCAGATAGAGAGGCTTGCAAAGACCGGTTGATAGAGAAGCTTGCAAAGCCAGATAGAGAAGCTTGCAAAGACAGGTAGATAGAGAAGCTTGCAAAGACAGAAAGATAAAGAGCCTTTCAAAGACAGATAGGGTTTGAAAGATAGATGGGTAGCTAGACAGATAGGCAAACAGACAGATAGATAGGTAGACAGATAGACAGATATAAGGCCATATTGTAGTAACCACAAAGGCAGTGGTTAGTAGTTTAAATCCTTTATTATCTTAAGATGAAAAGTATGCATCCAAAGAGTAACCTCCAGCTTCTTCAACTGGCAACATCCACAGAGTCTTACAGTGATGTCATAGAATGACATCACCGAGTTCTACAACATTGAATAGAATCTCCACACATCTCCCCCCTTACAAAGAGTTTACAATAAAATAATCCACGGACAGCAACTATACAGGTTAACATTCATAGTGATAACAAAATAATCACAAATCACAAAAGATACAAAAATATAATCATTCAAAAGAATTTGGAACATCAATCTTGCACAAGTTTCCCATGCTCCATATTTTTCCATCAGCAAGAGTTACCACATAATTCATCACCTTTACCACTTTTTGAGGTTTGGAAAACTTACTCTCTCCTTCTTTAACCAAACCCATTCTTTTAGTGATCATCCAGTCACCCACTGCAATTTTTATATCCTTCACTCCCTTTCTCCTGTTGTAATCATCTTTATTTCTTTCTTGAGACTCTCTAACTCTTTCTGCAATTCTTTCTCGATCTACCCACACCTGATCTTTCTTTTGTAACCATACAGGGGACTCTTACGTTGCTGGTTCTCTCCCTTTTAAAGCCACAAAAGGGGATACACCTGTGACTGAGTATGGAGTTACTCTATGTGCCCACACCATTTTATTTAACTATTCTCTCCATCTCAATCCATTGCTTAATGACAATTGAATATTGTCCATTATGATACGATTCACTCTCTCAACCAATCCGTTGGCTTGAGGCCTGAATACCGCCACCCTTTCATGCCTGATACCAAGATTAGAAAGAAACCTTGCCATCATCGTGGAAACGAGTTGCACTCCATTATCCGTAACTAAGCGTTTAGGTATTCCCTCTTCCAAAAATGCATTCTTCAAAAAATCAATAACAACCTCAGATGTAATGTGCTCAACAGGCTTTATCATAAACCACTTGCTATGGTAATCAACTAGAACTATTAAAAATCTACTTCTCACACCTAGCCTGTTAATAGGACCCAAAAAATCCATTGCCACTTTCTCCCACGGCCTATTAGGAATTTCAAGAGATCCCATCCTCGTCGCCATGAAAATGTAGTAACCACAAAGGCAGTGGTTAGTAGTTTAAATCCTTTATTATCTTAAGATGAAAAGTACACATCCAAAGAGTAACCTCCAGCTTCTTCAACTGGCAACATCCACAGAGTCTTACAGTGATGTCATAGAATGACATCACCGAGTTCTACAACATTGAATAGAATCTCCACACATATGTATCAAAAAAGAGTTTGACGTTTCTCAAATTGCGAATTTAGCGAATTGCAATTAGAGAATCGCAAAATGCAATGTATGTAGGATTTGCTAAAAATTTTGCTAATCCTATATATTCCTTATTTGCGAATCGCAAATTGAGATTCGCACTTAAGAAATACCTTCCCATTCATTCCTATGGGCTAGGAGGCCCATAGGAATGAATGGGAAGACATTTTCAATTTGCGATTACCAATTAGAGAATCGCAAATTGAGAATGCAATTTCAAGGGTGCAAGGGTGCCAAAAGGACACCCTGTTGCACCCCTGAAATATGCATGGGTGTACATTGTATGTGTGACATTTGGCCCTTTAAAAAATCTAAAAAGTGCTTTTTTGAAGAAAATCGCAAATCACCACCAACTTGAAATTGGTGGTAATTTGTAATTCCTTAAGGCCAAATAGCACATTTCTGGTGCTTCCAGAATTGCATTCAAGGAATCACAACTTGCAATTGCTTAATTGCATTAAAAAAATAGAGAATCGCAAATTTAGCAATTCTCTATTTTGCGATGGCCTTTTGGGATAATACATCCCAAAATGATTTTTCCAAATTGCAAACAGGCAGATTCTGAGAATCTGCCTGTTTGCAAACGGGAAAAAGGCTTGATACATATGGCCCATAGACCGATAGATAAAGAGAGTTATATAGATAGATGGTGTTGTATAGATAAATAGAATTGCAGAGATAGCTACGTTGTATAGATTGATAGAGTTATACAATATAGTTGTATAGCTAGATAGAAAGAGTTGTAAAGATAAATATAGACAGATAGATCAATAGAGTTGTATAGACAGATGGTGTTGTACAGATACATAGAGTTGCATACATAGAGTTGAATAGATTGATAGAGTTATATAATAGAGCTGTATAGCTAGATGGAAAGAGTTGTAAAGATAGATAGGGTTATATAAGTTGTATAGATAGATAGAAATGTCTAAATAAGATAGATAGGATTGTATAGCTAGATAGATAGTGTGGTACAGATGGATAGGATTGTATAGATAGGGCTGTTTAGATAGATAGATAGATAGATAGGGCTGAATAGAGAGGGTTGTATTGATAAAATAGATTGAGTTGCATAGATAGGGTCATACAGATAGATAGATAGATAGATAGATAGATAGATAGATAGATAGATAGATAGATAGATAGATAGATAGATAGATAGATAGATAGATAGATTTGCAAAGCTAGATAGAGAGTAGGCCTGGACGTAATTATGGTAGAGTAATCAGAGTCATTTTGTTAATTTCCGGTTACTCTTATGACGAAAAATAACAGAAAATGACGCAATTATGCTTGTTTGAGTAATTTTGTGTAATTTCATGCACAAATCCCTACTCATGAGCACAGAAACAGAGTGTGAGCCACTGTTCCTGTTCTGTTACATTTAGTGCTATTTTTTTTTTAGAACAAAATGCTTCCTCTGGTCCATTTTTAATGCAAGGGTGTATTTTGCTGTAAGAAAATATCACTAAATGCAGGGTTATGCTCCTTACATAATTCCACATAATCTTGCAAATACGTGGTTAAGGCAGTGTGCGGTCTAGCTGCTGGCTAAAGCTCAGCAGAAGCAGGAAGATGCCACGAAGAGAGGACGCAGTGAGGTAAGTGGGGCTGGGGCCGGGTTTGGGGGAGATAGTTTGTGTGGGTAGGGGGTAGGGTTGGTGGGGTCAGGACATTTTCAGGGATAGGGGGTCAGAGTCATTTTCAGGGCTGGTGGTCAGTGTAGTTTTCAGGGCTGGGGAGTCAGAGGTAGTTTTCAGTTTTGGGGTAAGATCGGGTTAGTTTTCAGGGCTGGTGGAGGGTCGGGTAGTTTTTTAAATTAGCGTTTAGGGTATTAGGCCTAAGGGCAGTAGGGGGTAAGAGGGTAGTTTTAGGGACAGTGTGGGGGGCGGGAGGGGGTCATTCTAGTGAATGTTAAATGACAGGGCTTTAGGTTTCAGGGCTGGGGGAGGAGAATGGGTAGTCGTGGTAGTTTTTAGGGCTTAGGGGAGAACAGGTGATTTTTTTAGGGCTCAGGGGTGTGGGGGTTGGGGTAATTTTTTTAAATGAGGGTTAGGGTTTTAGGCCTAAGAGCAGTGGAAGAGGTTGGGGTTGTTTTAGGGACAGCGGGGATGGGATGGGGGGGTCGGAGTAGTGTAGATTAAGTGTGCAGGATATCATGGGGGGTGGGATGGGGCAGGTTATTTGGACCTCAGGGCGGTGGGCAGGTAGGGGGTTTGTGGTTTAGGGTGGGGGTGGGGAGGGGGCACAACCTGAGCCACGCATACCCCTTTTCCATCCAAGCCTTTACCACAAAAATACATGGTAAAGGTATGCGTGGTAAAGGAATTGGTGGTAAGACACATTTGTGGTTCAGGCTTTGTGGTAGCGGCACGCATGGTTTAGCCATGCGTGCCTCAATCATACAGCTGTCTACAGCAGCTCTTACTGGCAATGGTGAAGTGATGCGCAGCACGCCACCGAGGCTGCTTTCCTCACTTTTGTAGACAGCAGCAACATCAGACCACGAACTTGAGCCTGCAGCAGCCAATCCGAATGCAGCTGATTTCCTGCCACAAAGTAATAGGGAGAAAAGCGGTACACTGCCGTACTGGGATGAAAAGGCCAACCGGTGCACAGATTCTGACCGATACAGGAGGCAAAGAAAAGCCTGAGCAAGATGCCTGGATGGCCCTTCTCAGCTGAGTTTACAGTCAGCCAGTGCTAGACGGTTGAGGCTAGTGTGTGCAGGCTATTGCAACGCTCTAAGGCCCTAACAGAATAAACTTGGAAATGCAAGACTTACTCAGAGGCATGTCATAGTTTTTTTTAAAAACAACATAGTAGTGGAAAGTGAACCAGGAGGGCCCCCAACAATGCCAAAAACAGCAATTAAAACCTGATTGCGACTGCAGCAGTGCTTAATTTGTAAAAACAATAAGTGCCAGAGCTCTCATCAGCAGGTCACTGCATGTTGCACTACACATTGTCCCTGCCATACTGCTAATGATAGTATGTATGTATGTATGTATGTATGGCGTATTTGTATAGCGCAGACTGTCACCCAAAGGGTATCCTGGCGCTTCAGACAATTATACCAACACCACACAGAGCAGTCAAAGAAATTAATCAGACCTAGGAAAGAGAAATGTTTTGAGTTCCTTCTTAAAAGAGGAAAAGTCCCCGGAGCTTCTCAGCGACAAGGGAAGAGTATTCCACTGTTTAGCTGCCACAAATCCAAAAGCTCGCCCACCCATCCGAGCTCTCATTACCTTAGGAATTACCACAAGATGTGCTGAAAGTGACCGAAGGGAGCGAGTGGGCACATACCACTGGAACAATTCTTGCAACGGAACAGGTCCTTGTCCATGAAGTCCTCTGAACACTAAGCAAAGTGCTTTAAAGATGACTCGTTGCGGGACAGGTAACCAATGAAGATCGACTAGTGCCATGGAAGAAGAGTCGGAACGGCGCCGGGACAAAGCCAACTTGGCCGCCATATTCTGCACACGTTGCAGCTTAGCCACCAAATTAGCTGGGGCTCCCGGGAGTAGTGCGTTGCAGTAGTCCAGCCTACTCAATATGGTGCCACGTACTACTTCTGGCCGAACGTGGGCCGGCAGCAACGGCAAGATCTTCCACAGCATACGAAGCAGCATCATACAAGTGGCCACAGTTTTATTTACAAAGAGGTCCAGTTGAAGATTGGGCCCAAGCACTACGCCCAGATTTCTGGCGGAGGCCGCTGCCAAAGGAGCATCCGGAAAAGAAGTGGGCCAGAAGTCAGAAGGCAGCGGCCGAGGGACCCGATCCAGCGAGCAGTGTAGTACCTCTGTTTTGGAGCCATTGAACTGCAGAGAGTTCTGCCTCAACCATTCCGCAGTTGACGCCATACACTGATGGAAGGTCTCCAAAGGCACCGCATCCTTGCCCTCGATGGAGAAAATGAGCTGTGTATCATCGGCATAGTTAATAACCGAGATGCCGAATGATTTAATCAGACTCACTAGAGGGCAGAGATAGAGGTTGAACAAAATAGGGCTGATGGCAGACCCTTGCGGAACACCCTGCTTAACTGCTTTGATCTCCGACTGGAAAGGTGGCAGGGCCACTACCTGCTGCCTATCACCCAGATAGGAAATCAGCCAGTCACGAGCCAGGCCCTTCACCCCTACATCCTCAAGTCTTCTGACCAAGATGTCGTGGTTGACCGTATCGAATGCGGCCGACATATCGAGCAGCACTAAAAAGGCTGCTCGACCAGTGTCGGCTCGCGAACGAAGATCGTCTAAAACGGTCACCAGGGCAGACTCCGTGCCGTGTGCAGGTCTGAAGCAGAATTGAGACGTGTCCAGGCAGAGATTGGTCTCCAAAAAACTGGACAGATGTCTAGTAACCAGTTTCTCCAGAATCTTAATGGGAAAAGGGAGCAGCGATATAGGTCTATAGTTCGCTGGGCAGGTAGGATCCAAGGTCTCCTTCTTCAGTAAGGGTGAGACCACTGCCAATTTCCAACACTCCGGGACACGTGCCAAGGAAAGAGACTGACAGCAGATAGCATGCAACGGAGGAAAAAGCTCCGCCTGGAATACTTTCCAGTATTTATGTGGCAATGGGTCCAGCGGGGAACCGGAGGATACACTATTAGCCATCGAGCAGAATTCCTCAAAAGATGGGAGGGGAAAACTATCCAGCAATACCCGTTTACCAGCTACCCTTTCCATCTCTGTGGCGGTCACTGATAAGGGGCCCTGTGCAGGCTGAGTAGCAGATGTAGTCGTTAAAGCAAGCTTGCTTAGGATCAGAGCGATCTTATCCTCAAAAGCCTGCGCCAGAGAGGTACACAGAGCTTGGGAGGCAGGGATATCGTTGGCAGCGGAGGCAGGTCGAGCGAGGTCCCCAACAATCTTAAACAAGGCCTGCGTTTTATTCGATGCATTTAAGAGCGAATCCTCCAGGAATCGTGCTTTTGCAACTTTAATCTGTGTTTTGTAGGTCGACAAGGCCTGTTTAAAGAGAACTTTCTCAGGGTCTAGATAATTTTTTCTCCAAGCTCGCTCCGCACGTCTACAACCGAGCTTCAATTGTGATAGCTCAGCGGTAAACCAAGGCATAGCGATCTTGGATCTATCTCTGATTTTGCGCAGAGGGGCCAGCACCTCTAGGGAATTAACGATTTTCCGGCTGAGGCACTCATAGCTTGCATCCACACTGTCTCCTAAGGAGATATCACCACCCAACAAGGATGGCAGGCAAGGTTGTTTAAGCAACTTTGACCACTGCCTACCCATCCTAGTCCTGGTGCCGATACTTCCGCTCCCAGTTGATACCATGGGGAGTGCAACAGAGAAGAGGACCAGGGCATGATCCATCCAGCATTGAGGGAGGGTGTCACGAACTACCACCTGTCCAGTGTCTGCAAAGATCAGGTCGAGAGTATGGCCCTTAGAGTGGGTCTGTGAGTGAACCAACTGCTGCAAGTGAATATCACTACAGGCCTGGACCAGCTCCGAGAGGGCAGACCTTGTAGGGCCATCAGGACAAAGATTGAAGTCTCCCAGAATCAGAGTCCTGGCATGGGTGTTAGAGAGCTCGAAGATAGTGTCAATTAGCTCGGGTACTGCTGACAAAGTACTAGCAGGGGGCCGATAACACAACAGCCCAGAATAGAGGGTACCTCTGTGCCCTTTGATGGAAAAGGCCAGAGTCTCACAGCCCAAGATATTCTTAGTATCAAGCATTGAAACATCGAGCGATTCCCTAAATATAAGGCCCACACCCCCTCCTCTAGCTCCCTCCCGCGGGTTGTGTCTGATCTTATAACCAGGAGGACATGCTAACCTTAACTCCACCGTGCAGTCCGCTCTGGTCCACGTTTCTGTCATGAACAGAATGTCTACCTTGCTGGACTCTATGATTAATGCTATTTCCATATGGTGTTTACTCAGTGATCTAACGTTCAACAGACCGCACAACAGAGGCTGTACACACCGCTCAGTAGCAGGAGGCTGATGGCTCAATCCAGGGTTAAATTTTAACAGCATGTCTCTAGTATATGTTATCCGAGCATCGGACAATGGAACAGGGTCCCCGGCTCCCGGCACGACCTGTGCGCGAACGGGCGCAAACGGGCTTACCTCTGGCGCACCTCCGTCAGCAGAAATATTTGGCAGAGATGCGCGCGCAGCCGCATGACGTGTGATTGACGTGCAACTAGAGGGTGAAGGGGACTTGACATTTAGCTCTACATGTGGAGACAGAAGTCTGGGGGGTCATGTCAACCTAATCCCAAATCATATCTAATATCCTATGTTTAAAGAACTGTGTTATCCGAAAGGAAAGGTTTCTAGGATAGAATCTATTCTATACTGACTGTTAGTGCGTGTACAAGCGTCTAAGTGTCTACATGAGATGCGAGGGGGTAGGAATATTCCATGGTAACGGGGGCTATGAATTACTTGCATGAGGACAGCGAGGCCTGGCCCTTTGCACGGTAGCTGGAGGAATGTTTACCTAAACTACTAGACAGGAATGCATCGGATGAGGAGCGGAGTAGATAATCTTGAAGGTGAAATACAGTTTTTGGCAGGCAACAGGCTGGATCAGGCACCGTTAGCCGCGCAGGGAGTAGGACAAAGTTCATGGATACAGATGCAGGCTCAGACTGGAGCTTTCAGAGGCAGAAGGCAGGAAAAGGCTTGATGACAGAATTCAGGGCCTACTCGCCTGAATCTGTAAAATGTGGAAAGTGAACCACATAAAGTCGGTGGCCTTTCATACTTAGGAATGGAATATCTGACCCATTCATGGCGGATCTGAAAGAGGACATGTTGACGGTGGACGCACATACATTTGCGTCTTCAAAACTGGAACTGGAGGGAACATACATGTACTTATAGCATGCACATGGAGCCGTTGGGGTCTACGATAGGGGACATAACTGATCACAAAATTCATATTTCCTCACCAGCTCCGAGAGGGCAGACCTTGTAGGGCCATCAGGACAAAGATTGAAGTCTCCCAGAATCAGAGTCCTGGCATGGGTGTTAGAGAGCTCGAAGATAGTGTCAATTAGCTCGGGTACTGCTGACAAAGTACTAGCAGGGGGCCGATAACACAACAGCCCAGAATAGAGGGTACCTCTGTGCCCTTTGATGGAAAAGGCCAGAGTCTCACAGCCCAAGATATTCTTAGTATCAAGCATTGAAACATCGAGCGATTCCCTAAATATAAGGCCCACACCCCCTCCTCTAGCTCCCTCCTGCGGGTTGTGTCTGATCTTATAACCAGGAGGACATGCTAACCTTAACTCCACCGTGCAGTCCGCTCTGGTCCACGTTTCTGTCATGAACAGAATGTCTACCTTGCTGGACTCTATGATTAATGCTATTTCCATATGGTGTTTACTCAGTGATCTAACGTTCAACAGACCGCACAACAGAGGCTGTACACACCGCTCAGTAGCAGGAGGCTGATGGCTCAATCCAGGGTTAAATTTTAACAGCATGTCTCTAGTATATGTTATCCGAGCATCGGACAATGGAACAGGGTCCCCGGCTCCCGGCACGACCTGTGCGCGAACGGGCGCAAACGGGCTTACCTCTGGCGCACCTCCGGCGCCAGAGATTATCGATCTTCATCAATCCATCGATCTGCTCATATAGCATCATTTGTTCTTCTTTCTTCTTCCGGGATCTTGAACGAAAACTTGGATGTGGGATACACGATGTGGCACACAGACCACAAATCGCTGGCCCACATTGTAGACATAAGCAGCAACTGAATAGTATGAGAAAGCCAACACCTAGGAAGGATAGGATTCTCCATCCCCAGGCTGACAACACGCCCCAGAACCAACCGGACCAAGTCCAGGTGCCTGGACTCTGGTGTATCTGGCTTACAATCTTATGAAGGCGAGTTATGGCTTTATATACTGACGGCGAATTTTCTGGTATGAAAATGCAGCAACTTGATCCGATGACCCTACAAGCTCCGCCCCTATCGGCCAGGATGACGTCAAGGACAAGACGATTTTGAAGCACAACAATCCGCATAGCAGACTGCTCTTCTGTTAAATTGCCTAAGGCGGAAATAGTTTCGTTCACTACTGCTTCAAGGGTTCTGGTTAATCTACGTATCAGCTTACTATTAGTGACTGTACCTATATAGGGAAAGAAACCTTTATTGAAATCTGTGTATTTTTCCCATGCTGTTTCAGTGTAATCGACAATTGGGAGATCTCTCTGCTGTCTATTGTGTACTAAATGGGTATTTCTATGATAATCAGGAGGAGCTAGGAAAACAGGTGGCAGAAGGAATGCTATGTAACAGGTACCATCCCAATCTAGAGGTAGACGTATATATGCAGTCTGGCCACATATGAAGTAGGAATGACGAGAAGCTCTAAATGTAGACTTGCCTTGATCACTGAATTTTATTACAGTGGTGCATTTACTATGGCCCATGTGTATGGAACCATTCTTTCTTACACATAATTCCCCTTTTACTGGGAATACTGACATGGCGGGCAAGATTGGTGTAGCTTCAGATTCAACGTTCAGGATCATGAGGTTAAGTGTAAAATTACCTAATCCATATACTTCATTTTCTAGATCAGTTCCTGTTCTTTTGGGAAGTCCCTCCTTGTTAGGGTAGCAGACTTTAAGCAAAACTAGGTTCAGGTTTCCCCATACCCAGTTGTCTTGATAAACTGCGGAATTTGAATCTAGGGAATTAATCAAACTAAACCATGCTCCACAGGAGCCATTGTGTGTGAACGGATATGGAAAGAGGGGCAAAACTCCCTTATAGTTCTGATAGGGAGGGAGTCGGCCACATATCCAACAATTTGTGGCATTGCTGGTCTGATGGGAATGATGTAACATACTAATGAATGTGTTGTTGCGCAGCGCAAATCTATAGGACAATTCATGCGGAGGTAATTCGCTAAAAGAATGTTCTGCAGTTACATTGTAAACACGCTTAAGAATAGGGTAATACATGTGCAATAGTATGCTGACAATGATGATCAGAAGACTTAGAAAAAACAAAATTAATAATGTTACTGTGCAGTGACTACGAAGTGATTTACAATACGCATGCTTCTTAAGCTGCATCTGTTGATTTCTTTCTCTATTCCGGTCTAGAGGATACATGTCAGAGACAAATTCAACCGATTCACCTTGGAGAGGACTTAAACAATCAAATTGTCTGACTTACTAAACCTTAATTTTAGTTTGTAAAGTTCAGAGTTTGTTAATTCAGCCAAGGGGAGCTTTGAGTCTGTCTGTGAGGGGATGCAGGGCTGAGCGTTCACACTAGATGGTAGTCCATAAAATTTCTTGATATGACTCGAGTGCAACCACCCTTTACGTCCTTCAATCTTCACGGCTGTCCTTGTAGTTAGTAGAACCAATTTTGGCGATGTCCATCTAGGCTCCAGTTGGGTCTTTCGGTCAAAATTCCTGACCAAAACCAGGTCGCCAGGAACCACGTCATGGGGCTTCACCTCAGTATTGTCGGGAAAAGCTGCGGCTACCTGTGAACGACAAGATTGTAGTGCAGACATCAAGGAAGCCAGGTAATCTGTCAGCATATTACAGTCAACATCAGTGATTTTGCGAGGTATAGGCGTCCCCCACATATTTGGTGGTCTACCGAAGATCACCTCGTATGGGGATAGCCCTGTTCGAGAATGTGCTACCATTCTCATGTAAAAGAGCGCAACTGGTAAGGCTACTATCCAATCGACACCTTTTTCTCTACATATTTTGGACAATCTAATTTTCAGAGTTTGATTATGGCGTTCCACGAGACCTGCTGCCTCGGGATGTCGGACACAGTGAAATTTCCATTGGTAGCCTAACAATAGGGAAACGTGTTTCATTAGTTCGGATGAGAACGGCTGGCCGTTATCTGAGTAGACAACACGTGGTAAACCGTACCGTGGGAAGAATTCTCGAACTAACTGTTTGGCAGTAGTCGGGGCAGTGTAATCTGAAACCGGGTATTCTTCTGTCCAACGGGAAAGAGCACAGACAACTACGAGAACATATTTGAATCCTCGACATCGTTCCATCTGGATATAATCCATCTGGAGGACTTCAAAAGCATGATCGGGAGATTGAAATCCACCCTGCTCTACGGGGATGCTTTTACCTGGATTAAACTGACAACATATCATACAGGTACGAACTTTTTGTTTAGCTGCTGCTCGCAAGTGTTTGTTGAACCAAATGTGTTGAATGCTGTCTAGCATAGCTTTTTCTCCTAGGTGCGCTGGACTATGTATTGTGTTAATGATGACTTGAACCATGGAGTCGGGAAGAAACCATATAGATTTTTCCTTCGTCATCCATCCTTGATCCGTTTGGATCCCTCCTAATTCAGTCCATTTCTTTATTTCTTCTGGTGTAGCATGTGTCTGTATGTCAATTACATCAAGGGCGGGATCCTTAACTGTCATGCAATGTGTTGGTGTCGGAACTATTGTCTTTGTCGCGTCAGTTGTATGAGTCTGATTTTGAGCAGTCTGTTTAGCTGTTCTGTCAGCTAGGTCATTACCCTGGGAAATGATATCGGTAACTTTTGTGTGGGCTTTGCATTTCATAATCGATATTGCAGTAGGTAGATGAATCGCGTCTAATAGGGCTTGAATGAGGGGTCCGTGTTGGATGTGGGCACCGTGAGAAGTTAAATAACCTCTCTCTCGCCACAGTACGCCGAAGTCATGGACGACTCCGAATGCATAACGTGAATCTGTGTATATGTTGACTTTCTTATTTTTGGCTTGAATACAGGCTTGTGTCAGAGCGATGAGCTCTGCTGCTTGAGCTGACAACGTGTTAATACAATTTGTTTCAATGACTCCAGTGTCTGTTGTGACTGCGTAAGCGGCCACTAACTCTCCTGTACTTGTTCTCATACATGACCCATCTACATACAATGTCAAGTCTGGATCTGACAAAGGAATATCTGTCAAGTCTTGTCTGGGTTTCGTCGTGATAGTAATGACTTCGACACAATCATGTGCCAATGGATCTGTTCCGCCCACTGGTAACAGTGTGGCAGGATTTAACGTATTACAACGTCTGATTTCTATGTGTGGCTGAAATAATGTTAATTCGTAACCCGTGAGTCTCGCTATAGTCAAGTGTTGTGTTTGTGTGCGGTTCAAGAGAACCTCTACTGCGTGTGGTACTTGTACTGTCAATTGGTGTCCTAACACTATGGCATCGCTTTGTCTGATTGCTAAAGCTGTTGCTGCCACTGATTTCAGGCACGCAGGAAGAGCCTGGGCTACTGGATCTAATGTACTAGAGAAATAAGCACATGGTTTGTGTGATCCTGCTTGTTCCTGAGTGAGTACTGACAAAGCAGTACCTTCGCGTTCTGTAACAAAGAGTGTAAACTGTTTACTGTAACATGGTGTTGCTAAAACAGGTGCTTGGCATAAAGCTTTCTTTAAGCTTTCAAAGGCGTGTGTATGTTCTGGAGTCCAAGGGAGGACAGTCGATGTGGCTGCCTCCTGTGTTGTCAACTGGATGAGTGGTTTTGCTAGAAATGCATATTGAGGGATCCACTGCCTACAGTATGAAGTGAGGCCTATAAAAGCCCGCACCTCCTTTTGTGTCTTGGGTGGTGACATGTTAGCAATTAACTGGATGCGGTCGGATGTAAGCTGCCTTCCCTCCTTGGACAGCGAGTGCCCAAGGTAAACAACTCGCTGGACACAGAATTGCAGCTTAGAAGGGGACACCTTGTGCCCCTTGTCGGCCAAAAATTTTAAAACCGTCAGTGACGCTGTTTCACATTCATGTTCGCTTCGGGCGGTGATCAGCAGATCATCGACATATTGAAGCAAGGCAGTGTTAACTGGCATGTGGATACTGTCAAGTTCTCGTTTCAGTGCTTGGCTATAGATGCTGGGGCTTTCTGTAAATCCTTGAGGTGCGCGTGTGAATTTAAAACTTCGTCCATTTAAACTGAATCCGAACAGATATTGACTTTCCGGATCTATTGGGACGCTAAAGAAAGCATTCTTGAGATCAATGACAGTGAAGAACGTTGCTTCTGAATCAATAGCTGTTAGTAATGAAGAGATATCTGGGACCACAGGGTATTGTGGTACAATACATTTATTTAATTCGCGCAGATCAATAACTAATCGATATACTGGTGGCGCTTTTGGATCCGTTCTTTTAAGAATCGGAATTATCGGGGAATTACATACATTGGAGTCGGTTTCGACAACCACTCCTTGTGCAATGAGCTCGTCAATGATTTGCAGTAAAGCCACAACAGCATCTGGTGGTAACTTGTATTGTCGCATTCGTGGTAGTACTACTCCTGATTTTAGTGTAACTCGATATGGTGTAATGTTCATGCAACCAACATCAGTGGGGCCTTGTGCCCATAAATGTGTAGGTAAATTCTGCAGTCGGCGATCCATGTCTCTGGACACGTAGTGACCTTTAAAGTCACGTAAAAATAGTCGTACTCCTTCCGGAGAACAACATATTATGGCTCCTAGAGCTTTCAATGTTTTTATACCTAACAAGTTTTCTGGACATGATTTAGTAAGCAATAAATCTGTAGTACGTGTCAATGGACCGACCGTAAGTGAAAGAGGTTGTGTTACGTCATTAATTATAGGTTTTCCTGAGAATCCAAGGGAAATATTCTGCGAGCCTGAGAGGGGTGCCCCTGGAACTTCACTGCGTCTTATAGTTGTTCTGCTTGCCCCTGTATCAAGTAAAAACTTTCTGTCTTCCCCTAATAGTTCACTATGTACATAAGGTCCCTCTTGGTCTACAGGAACCTCAATAAGGGGTAAGCCAACTTCCCTCTCTAGGCTATTTCATGTATATCGCTGATAATCGGGATAATCTGCTTGTGCATACTGATACATCTGTTGTGTCGTTGCTTGTGTTGCAGCAATAGGCTGCGCTTGTGGTGGTGCTACGGTCTGTTGTGGAGCTGCCTGTTGCGGAGCTAGTTGTTGCGGAGCTAATCTAGGTTGTGCATGCTGAGGGATTTGTTGTTGATTCTGATCCTGTCTAGGTAGACGTGGTCTTTCCTGGGTTCTACCTGTGGCAATATTATGTTTCAGGACTGGACAATCGTGTATATAATGACCTTGTTGTTTACAATAGTTGCATGTCCCTTTCGTAGGACCTGCGGAATCACCCTTTAGGTGACCATCAACTGGAACTGACTGAGCAACAAGCATTTTCATTTTTGTATCTTTCATACGTCTTTGTTCATGTTCTTGTTCTTCTCTAATTCTATTGTGGTGATATTGTAACATCTGTAACATCTGTGATGGGGTATTACCTTGCCAGGTACTTTCGAATTTCAATACTCTATTCTTGATTTGCAGCAGAGAATTTTCAACTAATTTTGTCACAAACAGATGTGGATATGACTCGCTACTGGCTTTTATGCCACTATTTATACCAAAACATTTTTCAAATCGGGAATAGAAATCACTAGTATCTTCATCTGGCTTTTGTTTACAGGCTGAGATTGCACCCCAGTCTTCCTTTTTCGTAGTTAATAAACGTGGCAGTACCTGCACTAGTAGCCCTGCTAGTGCTGTAGTCTTTTCCCCAAGCCCTGCTCCTGCAGCTCGGGCCCTTTCTTCGTTTTCTAATGCTGTCCAATCTATCTTTTGGTCTCCCACCTCCCATTCCTTTTCTTTGAGTTTCTCATAAACACCGGCGGGTAATAGGACTTTTAATATTTTCATAATGTCGGGGTAGGTATACTCTCCCATGAGTAACATGTCTTTTATTTCACGGTGGAAACCTGCTGGATCCTTGTCATGGCTGGGTACTACTTTCTTCATTTCTAATAATTCCAATTTAGTTATAGGCGTGTACACAAACACGCGTGTAAAGTTATTACCGTCACCTCTGATTGGGTGCACTTCGCGTAACGGGTTCTGTCTATCTATGTGATACATTTTTCTTCCCATAATGGGAACTGGAACGTGTTCTGGGCATACGAAAGTTAAATATTGGTTTCGAAATTCTAGAATTTCTTTAATCAAATCAGTACCTGACCCTCTCCATATATTCGTGAGTAGTTCTGTCAATATGTCAGGTAAGGGTCCTGGATCGGAGTGTTGGCTTTTATATAATATAAGGAGGTGTTGAATCATGTATATACTAGCTAAACGCTGTTCGTATGGGTCAAGATTCAGAAACGTGTGTGCAAGTACATCATCATTGTATTCGCTGGGACTGTCAGCCCATTGTACTGCTGACCTGGCTAATTCTTGCTCGTCCATGGAATCGAGCATATGGTACCCCCTTCGATCTCAGAGTAATTTATCAGCGGCTTGGAATAGGTGTTCAGGGGATCTTGTATTTAACATAGGGTTTGAAAAATGTCTATTATATTCTGGACGTATCGGACGTATCGGATCATTAAAGCCTCTAGTATTATTATGGGGTCTTCCTCTACCTACATAAGCTATTGTATCTAATTGTTCTGATTCTTGCTCCTCCTCTTCTTCTGATTCTACTCTGTCTGTTTCTCGTCTTTCTTTATGTATTCGTTCCACTTCCTTGCGGATCTTTCGACACATGGCGATTATACACGCCTGTCTATCATGTTTCTCTTCTGATATGTTCTGACCCCATTTGGCAAGTCTTTGCATGGTATCGTGATCTGCCCCAGGCCTGTCTTGATTCCTAATTACGCAATTTATGAAAAAACGTAGTAGTTGTCTTTGGACATCCACTTTCTGGTATTCCATAGCTTCGTTAATACTTTCTGGGCCTCGCCCTGTTTGGACAAAGCGATATATTTCGTCTAGGTGTTCACCCATTCCTGGTATCGTCATTAAATATAATGTAGCTCGTCGTATACGTAGTGATGATATGAGCAATTTGTCCTGTCTACCTGGTACTGGGTCGTATCTACAATCCACAAGTTGTTCTTTAAACATGTCGGATGTCGCTAGTTGGGGTGTACGTTGGAGTGCTAAATCTCTAAGGGTCTGTTTATTTCGCGGCGGGGTGGCAAACATGTCTGTCGTACCTCCTGTAGCACCATCTGAGGTGCTAGGCACGAAAGGATTCGTTGGGCGTAGGATAGAGATTGTAGATGCGGGAAAAACCGTAGAAACGGACGGGCCTGTGGGAACTTGTATAGGAGTTTGTAGTTGCGGGGATACAGACGGATGCTCTTGGTGTTGAACACCATCGGCAAGCGGTATGTGTGGTATGGCATTAGCATACTCGGGAGCTACGTCATCTAAATAGGAGGAAAGGAAAACGTCCTTTGCTGTTTTGGGATGTGTTTTGGGATGTGCTTTTATGGGGAGCAATGGAGGAGTTAAGTCTTTTGGTATTTCCGGGGTAGCCTTAGGTAACCCTTCGGTCAGAAGAGGATACATACCATTCATAAGAGTGTTTCTTTGACTATCTACTTGCTCTGATTTTACTCGGGTACCTTCCTCAAGTAATCGATTTTCTCGAGTTTTATTTGAATTCTCTCTACCTTTCTCTTCCTGTCTGAGTGCTTTTTCTGTACGTCTATATGATTCTTTACGCCATAATTCAATGGCATCTTTCTGTGACTGTCTGGCTTTCTTTTTCCATAATTCTTCTTCTACTCTCATGATGCAATCTGCATCCCAGGTCCCCGCTGCGGGCCATCTCTGATTTTCTGGCAAATCCTTGGTGTAGTCCACCCATAAGTCAAGAAATAATACGGCATCTAGGCCATGTTTATGATACATAAAGTACCCTGGAGTGTCCCTAGGTGGGATGGGAACAGCTTCTTCGAGTACCCCTTTTCTGGTTTTGATCTGTCTTAGTTTCGAAAAGAGCGGCATTTTTAGACCTTATTACCAGAACACACTTTATACAAAAAACACAATAATGAACAGTCATTCACACCACAATATATAGAACGTATTTAAAACATTTAACACTTAACAGTTTTAACGAACGATGATAACTAATAGAAAACTAGTTACTGACATAATACTGACATTAGATAATACTTATTTATATGCAAGACATACTATATATACTGCTAAACAGTACAGATACACTGCTGAAACAGTGCAGACCGGATTTGTGTACCCAAACCCGTCTTGACCGGCACAGACTATGTGCACGTTAAATGCCTCCCCGGTAATGGTACTCACCGGGTAGCTCGGAACGGAAGGCCTCGGAACGGAACTGAAACTGGACCGGACTGGACTCGACTCGACTGGACTCGGAACTTCGGAACTTCGGAACCTGGTGGGCCTCTGTATACCTCGGATCTTGCTCTCTCAGCTAGGCTCTGGTCGGGATACTTCGCACTTCTCACCGCCTCGTCTGGGTGTTGATCGCAGCCTCAGTCGTCCCCGCTTGGCCGGAGGGAGATACAGGAAATCCTGCAGGTACGCGTTTTTGTCCGTTCAGCTGTGGCAGGAGACCGGGCCTGCAACGCACCGCCGGCGCGTGAGATGAGAAAGTGTCCCTGTTCGGGCGCCAATTTATGTGGTAAATATTTCATTACCGGTACTATTTTTTACGCGGTAAAGTCTATTAAGAATAACTCAGTAAATATAAGAGGCAGAATCCGTGGTATTAGAGGTTTTAAAAGGCTTTATTCCTATACAAAGGAATACAATTCGAATTGCAGGCTTTCTATTCCATCACCACGAAAGTTCAGGAAGGAAGGGCATACATTATTGACAGATAAGCAGTTTTATAGAAAATGCATTACAGTGAAACAGATGCAAGAGGCGTAACAGCTGATAGTACAGATAAAAGGTGCATACGTAACTAATAGAGGCGGATATATGGGCGTAATTTAATAAACGTCATCATACATGATGTCACAAGTGGGTGGATCCATAAGAGAATCCTGCAATGTCAGCAGAAATATTTGGCAGAGATGCGCGCGCAGCCGCATGACGTGTGATTGACGTGCAACTAGAGGGTGAAGGGGACTTGACATTTAGCTCTACATGTGGAGACAGAAGTCTGGGGGGTCATGTCAACCTAATCCCAAATCATATCTAATATCCTATGTTTAAAGAACTGTGTTATCCGAAAGGAAAGGTTTCTAGGATAGAATCTATTCTATACTGACTGTTAGTGCGTGTACAAGCGTCTAAGTGTCTACATGAGATGCGAGGGGGTAGGAATATTCCATGGTAACGGGGGCTATGAATTACTTGCATGAGGACAGCGAGGCCTGGCCCTTTGCACGGTAGCTGGAGGAATGTTTACCTAAACTACTAGACAGGAATGCATCGGATGAGGAGCGGAGTAGATAATCTTGAAGGTGAAATACAGTTTTTGGCAGGCAACAGGCTGGATCAGGCACCGTTAGCCGCGCAGGGAGTAGGACAAAGTTCATGGATACAGATGCAGGCTCAGACTGGAGCTTTCAGAGGCAGAAGGCAGGAAAAGGCTTGATGACAGAATTCAGGGCCTACTCGCCTGAATCTGTAAAATGTGGAAAGTGAACCACATAAAGTCGGTGGCCTTTCATACTTAGGAATGGAATATCTGACCCATTCATGGCGGATCTGAAAGAGGACATGTTGACGGTGGACGCACATACATTTGCGTCTTCAAAACTGGAACTGGAGGGAACATACATGTACTTATAGCATGCACATGGAGCCGTTGGGGTCTACGATAGGGGACATAACTGATCACAAAATTCATATTTCCTCACCAGCTCCGAGAGGGCAGACCTTGTAGGGCCATCAGGACAAAGATTGAAGTCTCCCAGAATCAGAGTCCTGGCATGGGTGTTAGAGAGCTCGAAGATAGTGTCAATTAGCTCGGGTACTGCTGACAAAGTACTAGCAGGGGGCCGATAACACAACAGCCCAGAATAGAGGGTACCTCTGTGCCCTTTGATGGAAAAGGCCAGAGTCTCACAGCCCAAGATATTCTTAGTATCAAGCATTGAAACATCGAGCGATTCCCTAAATATAAGGCCCACACCCCCTCCTCTAGCTCCCTCTCGCGGGTTGTGTCTGATCTTATAACCAGGAGGACATGCTAACCTTAACTCCACCGTGCAGTCCGCTCTGGTCCACGTTTCTGTCATGAACAGAATGTCTACCTTGCTGGACTCTATGATTAATGCTATTTCCATATGGTGTTTACTCAGTGATCTAACGTTCAACAGACCGCACAACAGAGGCTGTACACACCGCTCAGTAGCAGGAGGCTGATGGCTCAATCCAGGGTTAAATTTTAACAGCATGTCTCTAGTATATGTTATCCGAGCATCGGACAATGGAACAGGGTCCCCGGCTCCCGGCACGACCTGTGCGCGAACGGGCGCAAACGGGCTTACCTCTGGCGCACCTCCGGCGCGCCGCCGTCGCGCTCGCTGCGCGCCAACGCTGCGCGCTGGTACACACATCGCTTATATACTGTGGCTAGCAATCCGCGCGGGAGTCCTGCGAGGACACACCTCTAGCCCCACCAAAGATGGCACCCGAAGGCAGTCTGATCCAGTAGACCTCACCTAAGATGGCGGCCGGAACGCCGCGATCGCGTCCCAAATAGTCCCCCCGATTCTAACTAGATCCCGCAAAGTGCAGGTGAGTTGTCCAGTTTAAAATGCGAGTATGACCTGACTATTCCCTGCAATAATAGGCCCCAGAAAAGTACAAAGCGCCAAGGATGACAGCGCGAGTTGCAATATTTAAAAATGGCATAAAAAATGAAACAGCAGCATCAACTACGCGTTAGCGCTAGGATATAAGTCACAACTACTAACAATCTCACTCCTACAAGTGTGACCATCTCAAGCCCCCAAAGCTACGAGAATGGCTCGGGCGGCAGATAATAGTAATTTGTTAATGAATATTGAATGAATAATTAACTGTTGTTGTGGTCACCTCTAAATTAGCCAGACAGCACCACCTTGTGGCAGGCTGTCACAAGCACAGGTGTTGACAATTAAGTGCCGGTGCTGAGAACCGGAAACCAGCGCCTCAGATTAAGCACTGAACTGTGGCCAGCGAGGCCATCAGCTGGTGCTGAGAACCGGAAAACAGTGGCTCAAATTAAGCACTGAACTGTGGCCCGCGAGGCCATCTGCTGTAAAAAGTGCAGGTGGTGCCCACCGGCACACATACCGACCTGTCCATTCCTCTAGAGTCTAGGGGCGGGATACAGTGCTAAAGTTCCCACCCTTTGTCCAACCCTTAACCCTCAAAGGCCACTTTTTTAGCTGCTGAAGGATGGGGCACGGGGTCGTATATCCAGAACGTTAACTTGGCTCTATCGGAACCCTATTTGCTTCCTGCTCCTGATGCTGCCTTGCATCCTCTGAGCGAGGGGTCACGAGAAATGTCCCAGGGGTTGCAAAGGGCAGGTCCCCTGGCGACCCCTACTTGACGTTAATGAATAATGCATGATGGGCAGTGTTACACAGAGAGACAGAATGGGAGAGAGAGATCAGAATGCCCCAGGCCTCACAACATTTAACCACTATTAAGAGATGATTAGTAGCTTTGACAGTTATGGGTGTATCAGTGAAGCACATTGGGAACAATTGGTACAACATCAGCAGTGCTATTAATAATGTATGCACAATACTGTACTCGTAATCATCGTGCAGGTGTGCATTGCACTTCTTCAAGACCAGCCTTTTTAAACAAACACTCACACACCTCGATAGTATGACCACAGGTGCAGGTACATGTGTTCAGGGTGGTCCTACAGAAATGATTCTATGTATTCCTACATACTTACTGAATGGATTGTCACAATAAGTTAAATTGACTCCATCTCTACTTCTGGTATCAGCAAATTGTAGCATGAAGAAAATAGCTTTAACTAAAAATGAAGAAACCATTTCAAGAAAATAAAATTAAAACAGTTGACATTTGAAAACTGCTTGCTTTGAGTAATAGAGAACTACAATCCAGTTAACTTTGGTAACACATTCTCTTTATTAATACTTTCAGCATTTCAGTGTTGGAGTTGAGATCTGGATTAGGGATAAGATCAGGGCTAGGAATATTTGGATCGTTAATGATAGAGTGATGCTACAGCTGTTTTAAAACTAAGGACTAAGGATGTGTTTTGGGTTAGGATTAGTTTTACAGCTAGGGATGTATATGTGAGTTACATATTGGGTAAGCTTAAAGGCTATGGTTATGGTATGGTATCATAAGAGTGAAGGTCATGTGAAAGTTTAGGATTAAAGTTAGCATTAGCATTAGGGATAGGTGTGTTCTTAAGATATCTAACAGTTGTGGTTAGTGTTATCCATATGTTTAAGGCACTGATTAGTGTAAAGGTTATTTTCAGGAGTTCGTTAACTGCAAGAATTAGATTTAAATTTAGGGTCAGGGTTTTTTCTGTAGTTTTATTCATTCTGGAATTCTTCCCATGCCTTGTATGAAGTGTCAAATGCAAAAACAACAATTGATGGACAGAATACAGAACAATGTCATACATTCACCCCAGTACAGAGCTCTGGGCCTAAATCCATCGTTTTTTTGCTCACCATGCCATTATAGTTTGGACCCAGCCATATGCATATCAGTCTTGACCCTGCGCCCAATGGGAACAGTCCAGCCGGAACTGCCAGGCCAGGTCCTCCCTGGACTGGAAACAAGCATCCTAGGACCGGTTTCAGGCTTTCAGCCCTCATCAGCCAGGTTAGCTTGACTCCAGTGGCATGGAGAGCACGGGACCCACGTCTGGGCATACTCGTCCCACTCGGGGTGACAAATGCAAAAACAACAATTGATGGACAGAATGCAGAACAATGTCATACATTTACCCCAGTACAGAGATCAGGGCCTAAATCCATCGTTTTTTTGCTCACCATGGCATTCCAGTTTGAACCTAGCCATATGCAAATCAGTCTTGATCCTGCACCCAATGGGAACAGTCCAACCCTAACTGCCAGGCCAGGTCCTCCCTGGACTGGAGACAAGCATTCTAGGACCGGTTTCGGGCTTTCAGCCCTCATCAGCCATGTTAGTTTGACTAGTGGAATGGAGAGCATGGGACCCACGTCTGGGTATACCCGTCCCACTCGGGGTGACAAATGCAAAAACAACAATTGATGGACAGAATGCAGAACAATGTCATACATTCACCCCAGTACAGAGATCTGGGCCTAAATCCATCGTGTTTTTGCTCACCATGCTATTCCAGTTTGGACCCAGCCAAATGCAAATCAGTCTTGACCCTGCGCCCAATGGGAACAGTCCAGCCGGAACTGCCAGGCCAGATCCTCCCTGGACTGGAAACAAGCATCCTAGGACCGGTTTCGGGCTTTCAGACCTCATCAGCCAGGTTAGCTTGACTCCAGTGGCATGGAGATCACGGGACCCACGTCTAATGCATACCCGTCCCACTCGGGGTGACAAATGCAAAAACAACAATTGATGGCCAGAATGCAGAACAATGTCATACATTCACCCCAGTACAGAGATCTGGGCCTAAACCCATCGTTTTTTTGCTCACCATGCCATTCCAGTTTGGACCCAGCCATATGCAAGTCATTCTTGACCCTGCGCCCAATGGGAACAGTCCAGCCCAAACTGACAGGCCAGGTCCTCCCTGGACTGGAAACAAGCATCCTGGGACCGGTTTCGGGCTGACAGCCCTCTTCAGCCAGGCAAGCTTGAATCGAGTGGCAAAGTGAGCAAGGGACCCACATCTGGGTATACCCCGCCAACTTAGGGCGAACAAAGCAAACACAAGGAGATGAAGGATGTAGTGCTGAAACCTTTCAAACACTCACCCTCAGTCACAGATCTGGGTTGAATCCATCATCATTCTTTTGCTCACTTTGCCACCCCAGTTCAGACACAGCTATATGCAAATCACTCTTGAACCTGTGCCTCATGGGAACAGTCCAGCCCGAACTGCCAAGCCATCTAGCAGTAATCCAGTCAAATCTCCCTTTGCACCAAAGCACCCTCTAACCGGCTAAATCTACTCAGCATTATAAGTAGGGGAATTTGAATAATTTAAACGGTCACTTTGGATGGTAGGTGGCATAAAACTGCGCATGCGCAGTTATGAGATTACAAGTAATGCTGGTGAAGGAATTGCAGGTCAGGGGCAAGAGAAGTTATAAGTGGAGACAACAATGACTCTGGTTGTACAAGGTTTCTGTCATTAGAGGTTAGGAAGACTAGCTTTATATAACATGGTCCCCTACGCAATGAACAATGAAGTGATCAAACTAAACGTAATTTTGAGAGCTGGTACGAGAGAAAGGTAGAACTGATGGAACTCAGTGTTGTTTTCTGGAGGTCTCCCATCAGCAACAATGAAAGATTAGGCAAGTAGCACACTTTGTGACAACAGCGAAGGTGGTGAATCCTGCATCGACATAAAGAAGACGGGCGAATACAGTCTTTATCAGAATTCTTAAAGCAGAGTCTTCTGTACAATCCCAAACGTTCATGCCTCCAGGCCTTAGGATGTCAGAGAGCATGGCAGTTCGCAATTTAAGATGCTCAGCCACCTTTTCTTATTGCATTGGCTCATGGGCTTACCTTGCCTTGCTCCACGTGCCCAAAAGCTCCACAACACTCTCTCGGCCCATTCAGGAATTGGCTTTTTTAGTTGTTCCCAGCAGACTGCATAGACTCAGATGGGACTCTGTCGGTAACTGCCTCGTTTTTGGCATTTAAAATGTATGCAGGTTGATTGGCAGCACTTTCCTGGGACAGCCTCTCCAGATACGCCATTTTTTAAAGGATAGCACTTGAACCATCAAAGAGAACATCAACAAGGCCTTGGTGCCTGACTCTTCTGTTGGGCACCATATTCAGATGCACAGTGCCCACCTGTCCTGTTTCAATATTTTCAATTTTTTTGCCATATTATTTTTAATATTCTCTATTTACCATTAATTATTTGAGCCCACATGCACAAGCATGATACATCGTCAAACCTTATTAACATAAATACAAGTCATCTTGTCATATTATTTCAGGGGAAATAAAAATTATAGAAAGATGATGTTAGTCTTACCTCAACCATTATGTAGTTTATAATGTGATATTTAGCAATTAGAGCAATAAAACTAAGAATAATTGAGGTCAAGTTGAAACAGTGGGATTCCTGATTCACCAGTACCTAATGACCCTGTCTGTCCTTCTTAATCTCTTCTACCAAACATTGGAGGTAGAGACGTTTAAGTTGTGTGCTAATAGGGCAAATGCCCAGTGCCCCCTCCTTCCAAGACACCACCCACCCTCGGCCAGGTAAACTTTTTTTTATCTAGTTGACCCCTGTCTATTTCTACAGCACTGCCTCCCTCCTCTCTGCCTACCTCTAGCTCTGAGTCTCTCTCTCTTTTCCCAGTGTTACCTTAAGGATTTTAGGGTCCCTGGAAAGACATATTTCAACTGTTTTGTGTAAACCCCACTTCTGAAAGTTTGTTGAGTATCATATTGTCTTCAGTTAGCAGAAAATAGCCAATCAACAACTTCAAAAAGCATCGGTCTGACTGAAACATCGCTAACTCAAGTAAAATGCTTAGGTGGCTTCTTAACGACCCAGAAATTATATGTGGTTACGCTAAGCCCAACCAATCCAATGACTATAAACTTCAATGTGGTCACCTTGGTCTACAACAAAACCTCAAAATTTTGAAGTAAGGTGACCACTTTGCTCAAGGTCATCACAAACATACTTACCAGCTCAGGGCTAGCTTTTGTCAATTTAATGCAACCTGGGTGGTGTTGTCTTGATTTGCTTCAAGTTCAGTAATTCGGTAATCACCTGACAGCAACGACCAGTGAGCGGAACACTGTGGACTGGGCACAATTTGTATGATGATGTTGAGTGAGGTGGATACCCTGCTTCAAAGGTACTCCAAAACTAAACAACCAACAACACTTTTTTGTCCACCTCTACAAGAAAAAACTATCACAAACTCCACACTGGCTGCAAGAGTGCAAAGGATAAAGCGATAAGGTTTCTTTACAGTCCATCGAGATTTAGTAGACCAACATACCCGTTATAAGCACGGAAAATATCCACCGGGACCACACAAAGAATACTCATACCTTGAACATTAACATTAAGTACACAAAGATTGCCAAGACCTTCCCTGTGAAATTCAGTTATTCAGGCAAGCATCTGTGGCTCCTCATTCAACCTCTTTTATTCCTAGAGAACTCACAGCCATTTACATGCTGGTGATGGATCAGTTCCGACTGATTCTTCTGAATTTTCAAAGGGTGGAAAGGGCGACTGGAACACTGTCAAATTTGTTCGGGATATAAGAAGAAGGGTTTCTCAATTTTAAAAAATATTTTTTCCTTAAAGAAAGCAGAAAACTGCTTAAACATTTATGAACTCTTGAAAATAGTAAATCTATGCCTATGCAAGGACTAAGAATTGATTGCCGGTCCAGATTCTTTCTTTAAGAATCCAACCCATTCTCATGTATATTACCCAATACCATTTATGTGAATTCTTTTATTTGTTATAACTAAATGAGCCTACCTAATATGACCCTTTACAAATCCAGAGGCTTATCCTCACATTGACTTAAAGAATGGCACATTATTTAGGCATTCCTGAAGAGTAAAGTGGATTGGATCACACCTACCTCCTTTTACAATTCTGATATTTGCCTGACAAAAATTCACTCTTGGAAATTTTTGGTGTAGCAATGGGTTTTACCCATTCTGTATCTATGGACACATGCGTTAATAATAACGGCATGTTTGCTAAATTAAAAATATGAAAAAGAAATCATAATTACATCAAGAAAACAGAAATGTACTACTTTTGCTGACAGTTTATGAGTATTACCTTAACTGCTTGGTTGTTAGTGATTGAAAACTCTGTCAGATGCTAAGCATGGGTGGGAGTGCAAGGTAAATGCATGGATTTTAAATGCAGAAGAGGACCGCAGTCCAGGTCATTAGCACCGTTTATTAATTATTCATTGTCTGGTATTTACTTTCGTATAACAACCATACAAACAACCATCTACAACATGTAAATTTAAAAATACAACAAAATAGAATAAAAAATGAATAAAAAGTTGCAAATGCAACGTAAATTTCAGAATCTGTATTACTATTTGTTCATTCAGCCTTTCCATTTAAAAGACCACAGCATTTTTATTTCATTGGGTATATGAGATATAAAAGTGGCATCTAGGGTGTGGCCACATTTGACATATGATGGCCATGTAGTCACTTGGCCTCTGTCAGCCACAAAGAGAAGGTAGATTTTGCAGCACACAGACCCATCACAGCACCCCCAAAGTGTCAGCCATATGTGCATGAATTGGCAAGGCACTGGAGCTGGCAAGCACATCACTGCAGAGAGCTTGATGGCTGCCTGGGGTTCATTAGGCTGAGTGCCCTTGGGCTGTAGGTGTACAGAACTGCAGTGCATATACTCAAAAAGGCATCTGACTGGCTTAAAGTTCAGTAAGAATCCGTAGTTTACGTGGTTAATTGGCTCCTGGCATTGGAGCAGAAGCAACAATACTTGAGGAGGGTTCCCTTATTTTGTTGGAACCTATCACTATCCACAAGACACAGTGTTGCGTTGCCACTGTCTCACTCAGGCTAGGATTTTTCACCCAGGTAAATTAATTTGACCTCGTGGGATATATTTTAGGGTACTCACCCACAGGCACCACCTATGGCTTGCTTCATCATCGGACCCTCGTCCCGCTCACCTAGAGTGAGGGGATGGGCTCAACATGTTTGTAAATGGAGTTACTTGGCTATTTGGTTTTAGGATTTGTGAGAAGAAATTAAAATTGCATGCCAGATCCTATTACTTTTTTGATGGTTGGTCCATTGGCAAGGTTAAGCAAAGTGCAATGTTATAGGGGAGTAGTGACCCTATACATCTGAGGTCGACATATTCAGGACCTTATTTTTGTGCTAATCCCTATAAGTGTGACTGGCCTTTATTGCTGTGTATATCCGTCTTTTTTTTTTTTTTTAAGAAAGTTTTTAGGAAAGGCATACACGCAACTCATACGGACCAGTTTTGTTAAAACTTTTTCCTTTGTGCATTGGTCTGAGTTGGCCTATTTAGTCAATAAAGCTTCATAATGTTAATCTTACGGGGGCGCTCCTTATAGTCACACTTTTGTCAAAAGATAGCACTCACCTCTTTACCTAATCGGCTCACTGCAACCTAGTTCAAGCTTGAAAGTGAGACCATAAGGAGCACCCCGCCACCCCAGATTAACCCTATGAAGCATTATTGACTAAATATGCCAACTTAGACTAATGCAAACAGGAAAAAGTCCAACATACTGGTCTGTATGATTTGTTTGCATGCCTTTCTTAAAAACTTTAAAAAAAAGATGGATATACATGGCAATAGAGGCCAGTTACACTTATAGGGACTAGCGCAAAAATAAAGGTCCTGAAGAAAGCCTTGGAGGAAGCTGGGCACAGTGATTTTTTACCAATTTACCTGGGTTAACAATCCTATACCGAAGTCAGACAGTGACAACGTAACATTCTGTCTTCTGGATAGTAGTAGGATCCAACAAAATAAGCCATCCCTCCTCAAGTATTGTTGTATATGAAAAGGGACCTTACACATACTTCTCACTCCTCCTAATTGTTGTCCTATTTGAGCAGAAGCAACAGAAGGAAGGATCACTGCAGTGATTGTGGTGAGTGGCAGATGTGAGTGGTGTGGGATGACCCCCGGGTGTTGTGGGCTGAGGGAGAGGTGTGGTAATAATGAATGGATGGACTGATTGTGGGCAGTGACTGTGGTGAGTGACTGGACCTGGGCTATCCGGTGCCCATCTGATCTAACATGAAGAAAAGAAACAGCGGTGCAATCCCTGGAGAATGTGGAATACCTTTGATAGTTCTGTGTGGCATACAGAGAGCCTTATTTCTATTTAAATGTCAGTTCTTGTCCACAGAGAGGTCATCAGAGCAAGAAGGTGATTGGGGGCGGGCCCTGTGGCATGCAGTTGGCAGATTGATGTGAGCTGGGCACTTACAAGGGCAGCAGGATTTTATAACAGATCTCTAAATGTTCCAGCTTCCCAAATATTATGTTCTAATGTCTGTACTTTTGCGGGCTACCACAATTGACCATGCACTCTCCTTTATTCATATGACAATATCGTATTAGTAGGGCCTTGTATGCTGGCATGCTGAGCAAAGAACTGCCCTATGTTGCGAGGCCATAGATGGTGGCATACCCCCAATACTTCAGTTCCATAGTGGACAGTGGCAAGAGAAGCAAGTGTAGAATTTCTTTTGCAGCACACTAAGGAATTTAAGCCTGCAGAATTCTGTGAAAGACATGAGGCATTATAAGGACAGGGCTATTTGAATTGCATTCAAGGGGAGAGGGCTTAAGATCAGAGCCAAAGTTGGTGACAGATGGTGCATGAAAGAGCAGGTGGAGGTTATCCACAATGGTCTCTGGGCCAGAGAATATAGAGGCAAGCGACGCAGGGGGTGTAAATCAGAGATTCAGACAGATTAGGTGATCTTAATCTGGAGGTAACAAGGGATTGATGCCATTAGTGTGGGGTCTGTGGTACTAACCTGACTTGAACAGCAAAATGAGAGAGGGCAGCCTAAGGGCAAGAGATTTGCTGATTAGATCAGGGCCAGTAAACCCCACTGTAACTAAGTCAGAGTCAAATATGGATTGAGTTTGTGGTCAGCATGTTTCAAAAATAGATATTTGGGGCTTCTGATGCAGCTTATGCTCTCTGGTTCCCATCGTGCAGCAGCACACCCACACAGTAAGAGTCTGTTTTGTCCTAAGTCAATGCTTCCAGAATCAAATCACAGAAAAATTGACCTTGATAGATGACGGGCAGTGGCTTGTTCACCACAGATCGAGTGGCATGATAGCAGTCTTGTGCGTCAGAGTGAGGCCCTGATGCGCTTGATCCTCTACCATAACCATGAAAATAGGGAGAAGAAGGTAGGAGTCTTCCAGATAGGAAATGTTCCAGAAATGAGACACTGAAAGTGGCCTGGAGCCCCATCAGCTCTGGAGCAGAAGCCTTCTCCAACAAGAGCAGAAAAATCAGTGAGAAAGATCTTCATGGATAAGTTGTGTTAGCGATCATCTCTGTCAAAACTGAATTCACAGTGGATTTGAAAGATGTCTCAGAACTCAGGGGCATGGCTTATAGTCTGTAGAAAATTGTAGATGATAGCTCGCTGAGGCAAGAGCAGATAATTGCTTAAATGCTCTGGTTAGAGGGATATGATTTCCTTCTGGGGGCAAAATATGTTGTCAGGTCTAGGTGTAACACTTTAGAATTTATGGAGTCTCAAGGGAGAGAGTGAAGGAATATGTATAGTACCCGGTTTGTACAGTCAAGAGGGAACCTGAACAAACTAGGCAAAGTTCACTGAGTGGCCCCATTGAAACTAGCTGGGAACACCCTGTCTGACATTCTGTCTAGATCAAAGAGACCATCATTGGCAAGGTACTGCCTGGTGGGAAGCTTTCTTACAATGGAGTGCAGCTTCATGTATACCACAATTTATCCTGCATTCCCCTGGCAGAACATAAGACTTTGAAGCCAGTGGTGGACTTCCTGAAAGAAGAGGACATTTCCTACAGATGGGTCCTTCTATTCTGCAAAAGGTTTTAAAGTTTTAAATGGGGAAGAGAGCCATTACTCCACCAAATACCTGGAAACATTCTGCACCTTCCTGGGGGATGTTGAGGAAAGAAGTTACAATAACTTGCTGGAATTACCAAAGAAAAACCGACTTGGCAAAACATTACTTGTACAATGAAGCTCTAGATCTAGGAGTATAACGTTTTCCAAGGAAGAAACTGCTCAGAGAGGAATTTGTGAGTACTAACCCCATAAGCTTGTGAAGGTGTAAAAACATATGGTAGATTCTAATCCTGGGATAGTTACTCCACATCACTATAAATAGATTTACTCACACAAAAACCTCAATGAGAGTAAATATGTTTACACGTGCAAACATCTGTGAATTTAAAAACATGGTTTGGGACTTGTGAAAAAGTATACTTGCCTGACTAATTTAAAGTGCCAGAGAGCTTTGTAAATCAGACCTCAAGTTTCAAATGAGGAAGAAAAATGCATCAAACTGATTAATCTTGCAGTAAAAGATTTTATCAATAAATTCAAACTAAAACTAAACTAACCAATACAATAATAGTATTGACAACTTTAACCCCAAAAATCAGACAAACAATTAAACAACAATCTAAAAGACACACTAGTTTAAACAAATAAATTCTTAAGAAATGACAAACGCTGCAAGACAAGGAAACTCTGTCAGAAAAAATATATACATCTCAGCAACTACCTAACCAAGTCAGTATAACTTATATTTAAACTAAAACGCACTTGTTACTAAACCTAAAATACTCTCAAACTCCTATCTCTTTACATATACTTCCTAAAAGACAAAACTACAACTTGAAAAAAACGACTACCACGAACTAACAAAATGATATACCAATGTAAGTATACATATATTTTTTCAAAATAGTAAACTCCCCAAATAGCGAGTAAAAATAAACCTCACAACCTCAACCTCTAAAAACTACCATTAACATTTCAAATTAACCTAACGTTTTTTTTCCATCCAACAGAAAAAAAGCACCTGCTCCACAGTAGAACACCCCCAACTGAAAAGCTGCAAAACAATGTGAAACATATCAACAGAACATACATGTAAGTATACATAATAGAAGTAGTTGCATAATTTTAAATGTTTATAACATAAATACAAACTTTAAAATATTGTATATATTTATACTATCACTCTGATTGATTGCTCAGCTAAAGAAGGTCAGAAGGGTGCGTGGTGGAGATTTTACAGTCCCGATAATACGCAACTTGGTTTTAAGAAGATTGGTGCAGCAAATAAATTTGAGATTTTGGAGACTAGCCTGTCCCACAAGCACAGATCAATTGAATTGTGGATATGATATATCGCTCCTGCATCATTTGTCTAGAGTTCAGTTTATCACAACTAAGGGATGTTGTATCTATGGTCCATCCATTCTGAGGAGCCAGATTTTTAAGTGAACTGGTTTAAATCACATGACCAATTTTGATGAGATAATTGGGAGATACCAAGTATTTCTGCCTGAAGAAGGTGGTTGAAACGGAAGTAACCACCAAAACGCGTCGCACAGCTACAATAAAAGCACTATATCTAATTAATCATGGTCAAAAGAAAAAATTGTGTATTAAGATGGTTCGATCATTAAATGTCAACTGGAGTAGTGCATCTAATGACAAATTTAAAATGTCTATGTCATTCTCCCATATTGAATTTATATGTATCAATGTGTGTATATGAATTTTCAGATTTGTAGTTAATTGATTGTGTAATATTGGATCTGTTTTTTAAAGTAATTTGTAAAAAAATATTTTTAGGTGAACCAAATTGAATAAAACAATTATATATTATCTTTGGAGACTTTGTGACACTCTCTGGTGATATAAGAGTGTTTGGCATGTATGTGATATGAGGTAAAAATAATGTGTACTTAAACAACCCAAAGGGAAATTGTTATTTTGACTTATTTTTATACTATTACAAAACCTTTTGACAGAATGACAGAGGCAGCAAAGTACATAACTTCACAGAATGGAAAGCATTTACTAAATCACATGAGTCACACCTACAGCCAGGAAAGTACATTAACAGGAAATATTAACTGGAAATGTACCAAGTAGTATGCTAATGCATGCTGTGGCAAGAGAACTACAAACGATGATGTTGTAATTCATGTAAGAGAGCACAACCACCCCCCAAATGTAACAGAAATAGATGTAAGGAATATATTACAAGATATAAAAGAGGCAATCACTAGATCCCAGGAACCCACAACGAAAATGCTTAAAGATATGGGGGCCGATTACGATGTTGGGCGGAAAGCCTCCTCCCGACACTCAGAATCTCCTCGACTGAGTTGGAGCCATTCCGACCGACTCAGTCGGTGTACATTCCGATCACCTGATTATGATGTTTGGTATGGTCGTAATGTTAACCGTGCGGTCATTCCAAATTGGTTCCGAGCGACTCGCGCAGTATTCGTGTTGGTAGGAACCGCATCGTACACCCCTATGGACAGCGTTTCCGCCCACGGGATTACAATGTCCTTTTCCAACAACCTTTACGTGTCGGCCTGTCCGACACTGAAAGGATGTCAGAAAGTGACTTAGGGGCCCCTGGCAGGGATCCCTTGACTCTGCGGCTGACGGTTGATGACCGAGCGGATACCCTAGGACCCCTTTGTAAAACCCTGCACTGTGAGGCAGGCGCCGTGGGATGACTGAGACAGAGTGCAGGGTTTTCCGCAAACATCCCATTTCCCCATAGGAGCCTGTGTTACGGCCGGTTGTCGGGCAGAACACGAGCTCCAATAGGGAACAATTGGACTCTGGCTGAACAGTGTTCGGTCACATCGTAATTCTTTTACATGACAATCTAAACAACGAGAAACAAATAATAATATTCACAGTAAATAATTTACTAAACCTTATGCAATGTCAAACGTGGTCAATGGTCGCAACCTTCAAACCAATTCACTCAGATGTACAACCTACATGGTCGATGCAAATCCCTCAAAGCAATCCAAAGTATCTAGGAATCATAAAAAACTTGAAAGTGTTTTTAAAAATAATAAACGCTCCACGGAACTACCCCCCACCAAAAAAGGAAATCAAAGTAAGAGTTGGATTATTTTAAATCAAAATTGATTTCTTTAAAAAAAAAAAAAGGAAACTCTTAATGCCCATAGGACACATTTGTAGTCAAAAACTCTGTAAAGCAAAGTATAAAAACCTCAAAATACATATACATCACATTTAACCATCAAAAAATAAATAACATAACTCAACATAACAATACATTACTAAAATGGAGTATAAAAACCCTAAACTTCTAACTAATGAAAAACACAACTGTTAATATATTTAAATATACCTACCCCCCCCCCCCCCCCTGTGCTAAGACTTTTTATTGGCTATTTGGAGTAGTTTGCGCTTATTCCCCTGTAACTTTTTGACCACATAAGGTATCCAAGCCAAATGTGCATCCTTTTCTTCCAACATCATGGGGATTCTAAAGGTATCCAGGGTTTGTGGATTTCCCTGGAGGGGACCCAGAAAGTAGTCAAAATATAGCTAAATCTTTTTTTTGGGAAAAATGTGAAAAAAGGGCTACGGTTGAAAGCGTCTGGTTTTTTCTCTGCAAATGGTATCAACAAAGGGGTTGTGGGGCTGAAATCACCATTTTCCCAGCTTTTAGGGACAAGCAGACTTTTGTCAGAAAACCAAATACTTTTATACAGTTTAGGCATTTTTCTGGGACATAGCCTATTTTTGCATTTTGTTGTGCTTTCCACCTCCTTCCAGTTAATGGTAGAAATAGGTATGAAAGCAATAAAGGATCCTGGAAAGCTATACATTTTAGAAAACTGGACAAAATTCTGAATTCAGCAAGGGTTCATTTGTGTAGATCCTTTAAGGTTTCTTAATATAAACTAACAGTTGAATATAGGAAAAACTTGAAAATTAGTTGAAAAAACCAGCCATTTGTGTCAATATTTTCACCTGTAACTTCTTCTAATTATGACAGCTGTTTGAAAGCAATATACCGTTACATCTGCTGGACCTTTCTGGTTGTGGGGATATATAGAACTTGTAGGTTCACAAAGAACCCGACGAACCCAGAGCCAATAACTGAGCCGCGTCTTGCAATGCTTTTTTATTATATACCGGGTATATAGCAATTAATTTGGGAAAATATATACACGGAAAAATCGGTATGAGAGACACCTATGTATTTTTGAAATTGGAACAAAATATATAGTTTAGAAACAGTAGATATTTGCACATTTCCGAAATTGTGAGTACCCATACTAGCATGAGAATTATAGGTCATTTTTCAAAATGACTTCTTTTTTACACATTGTCTTTCATTTGGAAGGCAGAAATGCATCGAAAGTCAATAGGTAATAACAGTTGCTCAACAATTCTGCGTTACCCTAAGTCTCCCGATAAAAATGGTACCTCACTTGTGTGGGTAAGCCTCGTGCCCGCAACAGGAAACGGCTCAAAACGCAACGTGGACACAGTTTATTTTTACAGTGAAAACTGACCCTTTTTTTGCAAAGTGCCTAGCTGTAGATTTTGACCCCTAGCTCTGCCGGCACCTAGGGAAACCTAGCAAAACTATACATTTTTTAAAACTAGACACCACGGGAAACCCAAGATGGGATGACTTGGCTGGCTCTCACCAGGTTCTATTACCCAGAATCCCTCGCAAAGCTACACATTTGTATATAAAACTCATATTTTCCTAACATTTCTGTGGTGGAAAGTTCTGGAATCTGTGTGGATCCACGAAATTCCACCCACCCCGTGTTCCCAGAAAATGGCACCTCACTTGTGTGGGTAGGACTAGTGCCCACAACAGGAAACGTCCCAAAACGCAATGTGGACACACCACATTTTCACAGTGAAAACGGACCCTTTTTTTGCAAAGTGCCTAGCAGTAGGTTTTGAACCCTAACTCTGCCAGCACCAAGGGTAACCTAGCAAACCTATACATGTCTGAAAACTAGACATCCAGGGGAATCTAAGATGGGGTGACTTGACTGGCTTTCACCAGGTTCTGTTACCCAAATTCCCTTGCAAACCTACAAATTTGTCCAAAAAAACACATTTTCCTCACATGTCTGTGGTGGAAAGTTATGGAATCTGCGTGGATCCACAAAATTCCACCCCCCGTATTCCCCAAAGTCTCCCGAGAAAAATTGTACCTCACTCGTGTGGGTAGGCCTAGTGCCCGTGACAGGAAACGGTTGAAAACGCAACCTGGACACACCACATTTTCACAGTGAAAACGGACCCTTTGTTTGCAAAGTGCCTAGCTGTAGATTTTGAACCTGAGCTCTGCCAGATCTAGGGACCCCTAGCAAACCTGTACATTTTTTATAACTAGACACCCAGGGGAATCCAGGATGGGGTGACTTGTCTGGCTCTCACCAGGTTCTGTTACCCGGAATCCCTTGCAAACCTCAAAATGTGTCAAAAAACCCACATTTTCCTCACATTTCTGTGGTGGAAAGTTATGGAATCTGCGTGGATCCACAAAATTCCACCAACCCCTCGTTTCCCAAAGTCTTCCTTGAAAAATGGTACCTCACCTGTGTGGGTAGGCCTAGTGCTCGCGACAGGAAACGGCCCAAAACGCAACATGGACACACCACATTTTCACAGTGAAAACGGACTCTTATTTTGCAAAGTGCGTAGCTATAGATTTTGAACCCTAACTCTGCCAGCACCTAGGGAAACCTAGCAAACCTATACATTTCTGAAAACTAGACATCCAGGGGAATCTAAGATGGGGTGACTTGACTGGCTTTCACCAGGTTCTGTTACCCAAATTCCCTTGCAAACCTACAAATTTGTCCAAAAAAACACATTTTCCTCACATGTCTGTGGTGGAAAGTTATGGGATCTGCGTGGATCCACAAAATTCCACCCCCCCCGTATTCCCCAAAGTCTTCTGAGAAAAATTGTACCTCACTCGTGTGGGTAGGCCTAGTGCCCGTGACAGGAAACGGCCGAAAACGCAACCTGGACACACCACATTTTCACAGTGAAAACGGACCCTTTGTTTGCAAAGTGCCTAGCTGTAGATTTTGAACCCGAGCTCTGCCAGATCTAGGGACCCCTAGCAAACGTGTACATTTTTTAAAACTAGACACCCAGGGGAATCCAGGATGGGGTGACTTGTCTGGCTCTCACCAGGTTCTGTTACCCGGAATCCCTTGCAAACCTCAAAATGTGTCAAAAAAGAACACATTTTCTTCACATTTCTGTTGTGCAAAGTTCTGGAACTTGCGTAGATCAACAAAATTCTACCCACCCCGTGTTTCCCAAAGTCTTTCTAGAAAAATGGTACCTCACTTGTGTGGGTAGGCCTAGTGCCCGCGACAGCAAACGGCCCAAAACACAACCTGGACACACCACATTTTCACAGTGAAAACAGCCTTTTTTTGCAAAGTGCCTAGCTGTACATTTTGAACCCTAGCTCTGCCGGCACCTTGGGTAATCTCGCAAACCTATACAATGTTGAAACCTAGACACCTAGGGAAATCCAGGATGGGGTGACTTGTCTGGCTCTCACCAGGTTCTGTTACCCAGAATCCCTTGCAAACCTCAAAATATGTCCCAAAACACATTTTCTTCACATTTCTGTGTTGGAAAGTTCTGGAATCTGATAAGATCCACAAAATTCCACCCACCCCGTATTCCCCAAAGTCTTCTGAGAAAAACGGTACCTCACTTGTGTGGGTAGGCCTAGTGTCCCCAACAGGAAACTGCCCAAAACACAACGTGGACACACCACATTTTCACAGTGAAAACGGACCCTTTTTTTGCAAAGTGCCTAGCTGTAGATTTTGAACCCTAGCTCTGCCGGTACATAGGGAAACCTAGCAAACCATTACATTTTTGAAAACTAGACACCCAGGGGAATCCAGGATGGGGTGACTTGTCTGGCTCTCACCAGGTTCTGTTACCCAGAATCCCTTGAAAACCTCAAAATTTGTTAAACATTTCTGTGGTGGAAAGTTCTGGAATCTGTGTGGATCCACAAAATTCCACCCACCCCGCATTCCCCAAAGTCTTCCGAGAAAAATGGTACCTCACATGAGTTTTTGGTCCCAGGCTTGGCGGCCATCGAGGGATCCCTACCAAACCCACACATTTCTGAAAACTAGACACCCGGGGGAGTCCAGCGAGGTATAGCTTGCATGGGTCCCCCAACGTTTTCTTACCCAGAATCCCCTGCAAACCTCAAATTTAGCTGATAAAATCACTTTTTCCCAAAGTTCTGTCTGGGAAAGTTCTGGAATCTAGGTGGATCCACAAAGTTCCTACCACCCAGCGTTCCCCCAGGTCTCCCATTAAAAATGACACCTCATTCGCGTGGGTGGGTCAAGTACCCGCAACAGGCAAGGGCCCAAAACATATTGAGGAGAAATCAAAATGACCTATCACAAAACAACCTGGTTTTGCAAGGGGTGGGTCATCTGGGTTTTTGGCCCCGGGCTCGGCGGCCATCTTGGGAAACTACCAAACCCACACATTTCTGAAAACTAGCCACCCGGGGGAGTCCAGCGATGTATGGCTTGTGTGGGTCCCCCAACATTTTCCTACCCAGAATCCCCTGAAAAACCTAGAATTTAGCTGAAAAAATCACTTTTTTCTCGAATTTCTGTCTGGAAGAGTTCTGGAATCTACGTGGAGCCACAAATTTCCTACCACCCAGCGTTCCCCCAGGTCTCCCAATAAAAATGATACCTCACTTGCGTGGGTGGGTCGAGTACCCGTGACAGGCAAGGGCCCAAAACGTATTGAGAAGATATAAAAATGACCTATCACAAAACAACCTGGTTTTGCAAGGGGGGTCACCTGGGTTTTTGGCCCCCGGTTTGGCGGTTATCTTGGGAAATTACCAAACCCACACATTTCTGAAAACTAGACACCCGGGGTAGTCCAGAGAGGTATGGCTTGCGTGGATCCCCCAATGTTTCCCTACCCAGAATCCCCTGCAAATCTCAAATTAGTTGAAAAAAATACATTTTCCACATATTTTTGGGTGGCATCACCATGCTGGCACAAATATCCTACTCCGCAGCATTCCTCTCAGTCTCCTGAGTAAAATGATACCTCACTTGTGTGGGTAGGGCAAGGGCCTGTGACTGGGAAGAGACAAAAACATAGGGTTTTAGGGTATAGCGCCGACAATTCTCAGAGCTATATTTTTTTTAAATGTGTTTTTAGCCAATTCTGCATTGGACACTCACCCAAGTGAAGTATCATTTTACTCGGGACACCAAGGACAATGCTGTGGGGTAGGAAATTTGTGACGGCACGGTGATTCCACGCAAAATTATGTGGAAAATGTGTTTTTTTCAGCTAAATTTGAGATTTTTAGGGGATTCTGGGTAGGGAAACCTTGGGAGATCCACGCAAGCCATACCTCGTTGGACTCCCCCGGGTGTCTAAAATGTGTGGGTTTGGTAAGTTTCCCTAGATGGCGGCGAGCCCGGGGCCAAAACACCAGGTGGTCCCCCCCAAAATCCGGTTGTTTTGTTATAGGTAATTTTGAAGTCTCCACAGTACGATTTGGGATATTTCCTGTTGCAGCTACTATGCCTACCCACACATGTAAGGTACCATTTTTATCGGGAGACCTTGAGGAATGCTGGGTAGTAGGACATTTGAGTCAGCCCGGTGATCCTACAACTTTCTCACACAGAAATGTGAGAAATATATTTATTTTCAACAAAATTTGAGGTTTGCAGGGGATTCTGGGTAGGAAAATGTTGGAGTACCCACGCAAGCCATACCGTGCTGGACTCCCCCAGGTATCTAGTTTTCAGAAATGTGTGGGTTTGGTAGGTGTCCCTAGATGGCCGCTGACCCCGGGGCCAAAAACTCATGGGACCCCCCTTGCAAAACCAGGTTGTTTTGTGATAGGTCATTTTGATGTTGCCTCAGTAGGTTTTGGGCCCGTACCTGTCGCGGGTACTTGACCCACCCACACAAGTGAGGTACCAATTTTCTCAAAAGATTTTGGGGAATGCAGGGTGGGTGGAATTTTGTGGATCCACGCAGATTCCAGAACTTTCCACCACAGAAATGTGAGGAAAATGTGTTTTTTTGGACCCCATCCTGGATTTCCCTGTGTGTCTAGTTTTAAAAAATGTATAGGTTTGCTAGGTTTCCCTAGGTGCTGGCAGAGCTAGGGTTCAAAATCTATAGCTAGGCACTTTGCAAAAAAGGGTCAGTTTACACTGTGAAAATGTGGTGTATCCACGTTGCGTTTTGGGCCGTTTCCTGTCGTGGGCACTAGGCCTTCCCAAACAAGTGAGGTAACATTTTTCTTGGAAGACTTTGGGGAAAACGGGGCGGGTAGAATTTTGTGGATCCACGCAGATTACAACATTTTCCACCACAGAAATATGAGGAAAATATGTTTTTTTGGACAAATTTTGAGGTTTGCAAGGGATTCTGTGTAACAGAGCCTGGTGAGAGCCAGACAAGTCACCCCATCCTGGATTCCCCTGCGTGTCTAGTTTAAAAAAATGTATAGGTTTGCTAGGCTTCCATAGGTGCCGGCAGAGCTAGTGTTCAAAAGCCTTTTCACTGTGAAAATTTGGTGTGTCCACGTTGCATTTTGGCCCGTTTCCTGTCGCAGGCACAAGGCCTACCCACACAAGTGAGGTACCATTTGCCTCGGAAGACTTTGGGGAATGCGGGGTGGGGAGAATTTTAAGGATCCATGTAGATTCTAGAACTTTCCATCACATACATGTGAGGAAAATATGTTTTTTTTACAAAGTTTGAGATTTGCAAGGGATTCTGGATAACAGAACCAGACAAGTCACCCCATCCTGGATTCCCGTTGGTGTCTAGTTTTAAAAAATGTACAGGTTTGCTAGGTTTCCCAATGTGGAAGCTACGCTAAGGCCCATAATCGACAGGTAGGCACATTGCTAAAAAAAAGTTGGTGCCTAGTGGGCTTTCTGCCGCCCCGCAGGGGAATCGGGGGTTGGCGGTTTGCCCCGATATGCCCCCTATGGGGGGCAGAAAGACTCTGGCTATTTTTTGTGAGGATGGGGGCACCCCCATGCATAAAAAAAGCCAGCGTAATCGCTGGCACCTGGTGGGATTTCTGCCCCCCCGGGCTTTCTGCCACCCCATTTTGGGCAGCCCCCACCTCTACACAAATAAAAAAAAAATCCCTGGTTTCTGTGGGGTTTCTGCCCCCCGGGGGGCAGATTGGGGGCTGCTGCTCACATATGCTCCCCAGGGGGGCAGAAAGACTGGAATTTTTCGGCAGCCCCCACCCCTGATTCAAATTGGCAAAAACAAATCCCTGGCATCCAGTGGGCTTTTTGCCCCCCCGGGTGGGGCAGATAGGGGTTACTGCCCCCTTATGCCCCATAGGGGGGGCAGAAAAGCTGCAGTTTTGACAGGGGGTGGGGGCATTGGCATGCCCCTTTTGGGCAGCCTCCACCCTAATTAAAATTGCCCCTAAAAAATCCCTGGTTTCTAGTGGGATTTCTGTAATAATGTGTATAAAACAAAATAAATGTTAAAAAAAACAGTTAGAAAGGAGAAGAAAAGTGAAAAATATGCACCATTATCCTTACATAAATGTTTATTTTTATGTTGATATATATATATATATTAGAAAATGTAAAATTATACAATAAATAAACTTTGAAAACATAAATGAAATGAAAAAAATGTGTTACATGTCATTATTCTATACAAAAAAAAAATATTGCCGACTCACATACAAATAAGTAAGTGCCTTATTATGACTACAGTGGCCATGGTGGCGGTGTTGGCACTGGCGGTCGAACCGCATTGGCACCACAGCAACTGCCAGGGATCAGAGATCCGTGGAGGTGTTGCGGCAGTCTTGAACCCACAATATGGTTGGTGGGCGAGTTTCCTCTCCACCAGGGTTTTCAAGACAGTGAGCGCACCATGAAAAGTGTGGTGGAGAGGGAACAGAGGAGGCCCTACAGTGCCCCCTGTTGCCTCTGTGCCAAGGGAGGCATGGTGTGCCCCCTGTCTCCTTGCATCCTCAGTTCCTGAAGGGTATGGCCTTGACAGTGGCGTTCCCATTGCGGGGCCTGTTACGGCTCTCCTATGAGCCTTTAAACAGGCACCGCTGTGGGCCAGATGCCGCAAGACCGCCCAATCTGGATTCCTGTCAGAATCCGGCGGGCGGTCTAATTTTGGCTTTGGTGCTGTGTGAGCGGGGCGCTGGCATGATGGCCCACTCCTGCACCACCAAAGTAATAATAAGTTCCTAATTCTTTATTATATTTCTAAACACCAAAAATATTAATAAAATAACGCACACTATTTTTACTACATAGAAATACAATTAAAATAAGGCATTTCAGACTCAAATTATAAACTTAGATATTCACACCCCAATGTAAACATTTTTAAAAAGTGTTAGATACTAAAATGGTGACATTTACTTTCTCACTCCTTCTATCCATATTGGTAGAAGGTGTTGGGCACTAAATGAGTGACATTTACTAGTCCCACTACAGTCTAACCATTTTGGGGGAAGTTGTTGACAACTAAACATTTGACATTTACTACTTCCACTCCAATCTAACAATATTTGGGGAAGGTGTTGGACACTAAAGGGGTGACATTTACTTTTCTCACTCCAATCTAACCATATTGGGTGAAGGTCTTGGACACTCGGGGCTCGATTACGAGTCTGGTGGTCCAGGGTCAGCCAGACTCGTGGTGGTGCAGCAGTGGCAGTCTTACGACCACCCTATTGCAATTAGGGTGGTCGGAGTGCCATTTCCTCGCTGCAGCCGCAACGGAGCCACTATTCCCTGGCGGTTGTGTGGCGGTGTAGAGGCAGCAATATGTTTGGCGGGACAGCTGCTGTCCAGCCAAGGATATTACAAGTTTCCTCTGGGCCTTGGTTTTCATGGGGTTCCTCCTCCATGAAAACCGTGTCGAAGAGGAAACAAGGGGGGGGGCCCTTGTTGCCTCAGGGCCATGGGGTGCATGCAGGGGGGCACAACATGTGTCCCCCTGTGTGCATACACCCCAGTTCCTACATGGCATGGACTTTATAGTCCATGCCATGCAGGAACTGTTTGTGACATTCCCATTACGGTGCCCATTTTCTGAGGAACCGACATGGGAATGTAAAAAAAAGCCTACCAGACACGAAAATCACTCATAATCTGGCATGCAGCCCGACCACAGGTTTGATGGTGCAGTGGTGGGGTGGATCTGGCGCAACACCACCAAACTCGTAATCAGGATTAAAAGGGGTGCCATTTACTATTCCAACTCCAATCTAACCATATTGGGGGAAGGTGCTGGATATTGAATGGGTGACATTTACTATTCCCACTCCGATCTAACCATATTGATGGAAGATATTGGAAACTAAAGGGGTAACATTTACTATTTCATCTCCAGTCTAAGGCTATTTGAAGAACTTGTTAGATACTTAGGGGCCAATTCCGATCCGGGTCAGAAGGGCACCGAACGCGATCCGGGCGGAAAAACTATGAGCTGTACGCGTGTTTTCCGGCTGACTCGTACAGCTGTACGAGCGAGCCAGTACGATGCGAGCCACATGAAATTCACCGACCGCGTAGTTTCCGGGTCCGAACCGCTCTGTACGTCTCGATCGTAAACTAACCGTGGCGTGCAATGGATGCGATTCATGACCGAGCCAGTACGATGAACACGTCGGACAGCCTGTGCGAGCCGTAGTGTCTGGCTCGCAAAAACTCCCGGAGTCGGACTTCGGGGGTCTGCGTCGGACCCCCCTGACACCCGCAACCGTACGACTCGCACTCAGGGGGAGACCTATGGGTCTCCCCAACACAGGCATGTACGGTGCGGATGGCACCGACGCGTACCCACTGTAGGGGGCGCACTTGTTCGAGACATACCCATTCAGTCCATGGGAGCGCATGTATGTGTCGTACAACTGGCTCCCATTGACTTCTATGGGAGTCCGACCGAACCGAGTCCGACAGCATACGTGCGCATCGTACTCGCTCGGTCGGACTGTAGGGGTCCGGCTCAGTCGGAAAACACTCCGGATCCGACTCAGTCGGAGTGCTTTCCGACCCGGATCGGAATCGGCCCCTTAGAAGCTAAAATTTACAATATACACTTCAGTTTAAAACATTTTAAAGAAGACTAATACAAATTTAATATTTTATATACACAATCAATACTCCATACTCATATAAAATTTCTTAACTATAAAGTACTATTTAATCTAAAAATACACTTTCCAAAACTACAGACCTACATATCCATATTTAAACATCAAAATATAAAAAGTTTTACAAATAATATTTAATATAAATATTAAAATATTTGCTACCAATCCAAACTTTATACTATGAAAAAAGAAATATAATCATAATCCAAAATTAACAATCATAGATTAAAAAACTATTACAATCAAATAATTGATTTTAAAAAAATTAAAAAAGTATAATTGTAAAAATAAAGTTATAATATTAAAACAAAATAAATATAAATTGATATATTATTTAGAAATTGTCAGAAAACAATCAAAGTTTTAAAACCTTATATAAAAATAATTTTGATAATTTTTCTTTTTAAAAATATATTTTTTAATATTTTTTTATTTTTTATAATGTATTCCTTTTGATATTTAACTCTTATCAATTTAAATATAATAGCACTAATCTATATTTTATTTAATATCAAATTTAAATATATTACAATTATTATAACAAGATACATTTAAAAAAATTGTATGATTAAAAAACTATTTTCCAGAAAATGTAAACATTTTGAAACTACAATATAAAAAAGTTCTCAATATTTTACTTTATTGAAATAATTGTATATTTTTAGTTTGTAAATTATTTTAATAAATAGTTTTTTTTATTAGGAAAGTCTCCGACCACAGTTCGTAAGCTTTCCGTCCGACATCTCTGGTTTCAATTTCGACCCCCTAATAACAATGTAGGCGGTCGGAATTGAAACCGGCCAGTCGTTCCGGCTTGATTCCGATTGGCTCAAGGAGCCAGTCAGCCAGTCGGAGGCCCCAACGAAGTCCCTGAGGATAGCGTTTCTGTGGTCAGGGTTACGATGTCGGTTTCCGACAGACCCTTCCATGTGGGGTTTTCCATCATGGAAAACCTGTCAGGAGGTGACTTTTTGGGCCCCTAGCAGGGCCCCCATTCCTGCACAGCCTCCGGTTGGGGGCTGAGGGGGCACCTATGTTACCCCTCCTGTTAACCTCTGCACCGTGTGGAAGTCACCTAGAGGTGTCTGCCACGCGGTGCAGGGTTTAACAGAATCTCACATTTCTCTATGGGAGCTTGTGCTACAGCTGTTTTAAGGATGCAGCTCAAGCTCCCATGGAGAAATGGGAGTATGTGACCGCACCATGTGTGGTCGCATTGTAATGGCCGTGTCGGACCACCGATCAGAGGTCGGACGTTCCTGAGACCGCCGCGATTGTGGGTGGATGTGAGTCTGCCCGACATCATAATCAGGCCCTTAATGTCATTGATATATATATATTCATTAATATTAAATTAAAATTAATTAAAAACATGAAAGAAACAAAATATATTAATTTGCAAATCAGTGAAATTATTTCCATAAATTTTACTTTAAAATATACACATCTCCCCACCTTTATCCTCCAAAAACCCAATATCCTATACAAAGAAAAAGTATAAAACCATTATTTATATACATTAATACAACTAAAAATACCAATCTCATCAATTTCATAACTAATGAATGATCCCACTAAAAACACAAATAAAAAACGTAACAAACATATACTTCTAAACACACTACAATAAATTACATACAAATTAACTTTTACAAACCTTATTACATACAACACTATTTTGTACATGGATATTTTTACAGCGATATAAAAAACACAAAAACTATATTTTAACCTTCAATGTTCCTGTCGACGATATTTCTGTAATCCCGATATTCCTGACTCATTTTTTGTATCACAATCATTTTCTCCCGATAATTTGTCGAAATACCCAGTGGCGTAGCTGCAATTGGTGCAGCAGGTGCAGTGGCACCAGAGCACAGAACCCTGAGGAGCACAATGAACTCTGATAATTGCTGTATTTACTACCTCAAAAGTAGTTATTTGCTTCCACTAGGGCCCATGTCATCCTTGCTGTGCTATTTATGGCACACCTCTCTCTGTTTACAGAGAACAGGTTGGCTAGATGTGGCAACACAGAAGGCAGGCACACTCCTACAGCTTTACAAATTGTGTGCAGTCACCTGGAAAGTACATGGCTGGCAAGAAATACTCATTTGATCACTTGGCATATGTTAACCCCCAAGCATTATCATTTGTGAATAGTTCATTGTGGTTTTGGTATTTGATAACACATACGGGATGAAAACAGTACAAGCTGAATACAAAGAATCTATTTACATATGTATCATATTCAAACAAAACACTCTCATATAAGAAAGGAAATGCAAACTACACACAAGTGACTCAGCAGTACAAGGGAAACTATGAATGCAGAAGACTGTGCTATAGAAGTATGTTCATTGTAATTCCAAACGCATTGTATTCCTTTCCCATTGATTAAGCCCTACATAGTTTAATGTGCAAAAATACTGAAATAAAATGAAACAATTTCACAATACCTATGAATCTGACGTGAAGTCAAACATGCTACAGAAGATGAAAATATTTGTTAGGGATTAATGCGACCTGTATTCAAGGATCTACAGAAGACATTGTAAACGCCTGTCCATAAAGATTGTTCTCCATTGTAAGGTAAGGATACAGTCACATAATGGCCACCTGTTGGACGTGGCCCTTTTTGCAGGGTCATCCCTAAACTTTTTGCCTTCCTCCTGCATTTTTTCTGACCTGTTGTTGGCTGTTTTAGGACTCTGGGCACTTTACCACTGCTGTTCAGTGCTAAAGTGCATATGCTCTCCCCATTGTAAATGTATATGTTGGTTGGATTCCATGATTGGTCTATTTGGTTTACTATCAGACCGCAGTAAAGTGCACCAGGAGTGCCAGGGCGTGTAAATACAAAGGCCCTGGTGGGCTCACAGCACTGGTTGTGCCACCCACAGAAGCGGCCTAGTAAAATGTGTCTAGGTCTGCCATTGCAGAACCTGCGTGCAGTCTGGTACTGACATGCTGACTGGCAAGTGCACACACTTGCCAGTCCCTAAACCTTCCCTTAACTTCATGGTAGTCACCCCTATGGTAGGCCCAAGGGCAGGGTGCATTGTAAGCATAAGGTAGGACAAACCCTGATGTGTGTGGCATGGCCTAATAGTGAATTACAGCCATTTTTGTTTTTCACTATTGTAAGGCTACCCTGTTCTCATAGGCCAGAATGGGCTGTTAAGATTGTTACATCCTATGATCCTAACAGACCCAGGGAACATGGTAGAAAATCGAGTTTAGTATGCCTGAACTCAGAATAATAAGGTACATCTTTTATTAAGGTTTATTTTAATATTCTGCGTTTGCAAATGCCACTTTTAGAAAGTTGGCCTTTGCTTGCCTAACCATTTCAGCCCGCCTCTGCGTGATGTGTATCTGCTGTCTGGCTTGTGTGAGTGACAGGGCTGGGGAAACCAAGATGGGCAGGGCTAGGTAGCCTGGTGGTGAATAGGAAGATTGACATGTAGATGGGTGGGAGGAGTACACCTGGACTCTGAATAGGGCTGTGCTCTGCCACCACAATGCTGGCTCCACCCCCTGTGGAGCGTCTGATAGCTCTGCCCTGCACCCTGAAAGAAGAAGCCTGCATCGCATCAACAAAGTGCTCCAGAACTGGACTGAACTAGGCAAGGGTCCCCTGGCCTGAGAAAACAAAGGATTTGTGGTATAAATGTAGGAGCCCTGCTCCTAAGAAATCGGATCCTGTCCTGCCAAGAAGAAACCTCTGTCCGACCTGAAGGAACTGGAAAAGCTGCATGGAGGAGTACTGTCCCTAACCTGGGGGATTGGCCTGCAGTGGTTGCCTTGCTGCTGAAGAAGAGGAAGAAAAGACTCAGGAAACTTTTATTTGACTTGTGCTGAGAGATCTCCAAGGGCTTGTGAGTGAGCTTGCCCCCTGAACGAAGTTCCAGGACCAGTGGACTTCACCGCCGTGAGATCGCCATGGAAAAGGACCGTTTTCCCCGCATCTTCGAATCGAACTGCTGCATACGTATCGCTGATGGCAGCGTACCCCCTGCAAGCTGGTATACCGCTGTCCGGTCCGAACAAAGCGTCTGAGGCCCCTCTACGAGCCGTAGCTCGCACCGCAAAGGAAGGTATCGTCCGGCCTGAGCAACGCGACTAACAGGCCCCTACGAGCCGTAGCTCGCACCGTAATGGAAGGACTGCGGACCGTACTTGCTTCTATCTCCTACGAACCGTATACGCTCCTTTCCCCTGCTTTGGAAAGGATGCGGTGCGTACGGTAGTCACGTACGTCTCCCCTGTGCAGAGCGTACTGTTAGCTTGCATCCAGCGCTTCGAATCAAGATTGCCGATCTCATGGTACGGCGCGAACGCCGCGACGAACATTGAAAGCACCGTACCTACGCAGCATCCCCTGAAGCCCTGCACGCCCAAGGTCTAACGTACCGTAGTACGCATCGCACCAGGAGGACAACGCACCGTACATCGCGCTTGATGTCAGCGCAGCATCCGTGACGAACTCACCAAAAGTAAAGGTACTGTGCCTGTTCGCACCGTAGGGTTTACGCTTCATCACGAAGCGCCTACAGTGCGTGTGAGACCCGTTCCCAAGCAGTTATTACCGCATACGAAGCGTACGGAAAGGAACGAAGAGCACAGAACTTTAAAACTGCGCTAAACCCAAGAACTCTTTGTCTAATAAGTATTGTGGGCCGTTTAAACGTTATCTGGTCTTGTGCTAAGCCTAATCTATATATATAAAGTGTTATTTTTTATATATCCCAGTGTGGAGTCCATTTGGGGGGTTGTCACTGAGTTACTGTGTGTGTGTTCACAAATGCTTAACCTAAACGCTCTGAGATAGGCCTTGTCTGCTCGCGCCAAGCTACCTAGAGGGTGAGCAGGGGTTATGTTGGAGTGTACCCCCCTACCCTGACTGGAGGAAAGGTTCCCTGCTTGACACAAGTACCTACCTGTGCCAACCAGAGAACCCGGATTCTAACACCACCCCTCACAAATGATTTTCACCATGCAAAGAGGCATACCTAAGAGACACTCTTCCCCTCACCAAGCCCCACCCCCCAGCTATTCCCCCCAAAAATCCAAAGGGTCATTAGGGTGTCGCCAATGTCCTGGGGTGTTTTCACACCTCGTAATGAACATCGGCTATTTACTGCCTTGGAAAACTAGCTGGAAGTCCACTGTTTACTGTGGTTTTTAACTCATTTTCCCTGACACCGTGTGATTTCGGCTCTTCCCTGGGTGACACTTTGAATGGAGCTGAAATTGTGTGACACGCGGTGGCACTATGTGAGTTGGCAGCTCTGCAGACAACTTTAGCCTGATGTCACTACCATGTAAACAACTAACACTACAATATGTAGAAAGGGGTTGTGAGCATTCCTCATCAGCCATTGGCTTCGTCATGGCATTTTATAGATGTGAACATTTGTAAGCACTTTGAGCTTGAAACCGGCATGATACAGAGTGCTGAAACTAAAATACAGTTTGACAGAAATATTGTGTCATAAATACTACTTACAAAAATTTTCTTTCATTGTAATTAATACTGCCAGTGGTATATTTTGGTAAATGGTATTTAAGATACAATACATCTATCAGCCAATACTTTTACTAACAATGCATTCAGCCCTTGAAGAATGACAGGGCAAAAAAGTACTTCCTCATTTTATTATTACATTCATTTTTTTAGATTTATTTGGAGTTTGGAGCATAATGTAATTTTCTTCATGTGGGGCTATCCTGTGTATTCCAGCACCCGACTATGCCATCATGCTACCCCTTGCTCCTCCCTCCTCCTGACAAGCCACACTTCACTGTCTCTGAGCACACCTCTCTCCTTCCTCCAGGCAGCTGTTCTTTACCAGCTTTCATTATCTCATCTTGATACCCCTGTAGTTCCTCCTTGATCCCGCAGGGCCACTCTTAACCATCAGCAATCAAATAAGGAGCAAGAGAGGGAAAATAAGCAGGTAGCCCTCCACTCACGTATTTTACAAAACCTGATTATAAAGAACACACTATAATCTTTGAAAAATCTGTCAGATGGGTATTATAATTTACTCCTAGGTATGGCTCTGATTAATTTTCCTAATTATCTAGTCATTCCCACCTACAAGTCAGAAAGTGCCTCACGTAAGCACCATCCATAGAGCTACTGGTTGTCACTCACCAGTTTGCTCGTTCTGTCACCATTTGCACTTTCTTGACAGAAACAAACGTGTGACCTAACTCTTAGACTCATGTGAAGTGGTGAAAAAAATAACGTGTAAATGATGGTGTCATCTATCAACCGTCTAAGCCCCTTAATATGTACCAAAGTGAATTGATCTCCTAATTAAAATTGAGTTGTGAACAACTATCCCACACATTCTTTAATTTAATAGTGTCCACACTCGATTAAAAGAAACAGCATGTCTTAACTTGAACGGCCGACATGTTTCATTGCCCAAAGGATTTTTGGCAATTTCATCAGAGCACGAGGACGCATCTCCACCTCAATGATGCAACGGATCTGTCGTGGTTGATAAATATAAAAGAAGGAGTGATAGTGACAGAGACGAAAAGAACAGATATTGTAAACAGTTAGCATGTGTTGACACATTCAATTTGCGACACATCTCATGTTTGTGTCTGCACAATGTAACATAGTTACCAGGTGGTTGCTAGGTGGACTCCTACCAGCAACTCACCAACGGGGGACTCTAAGGGTTGGCCACCCCCATGGAACTCAATGCAGCAGAAAGAAAATATAACTGTGAATTAGACGTATACACATTACCACCACTCAGGCTCACATGGATAACCTTCATCCGAATGCATGCCCGGACATCCTCTGGCCATGAAAGGGCAGGTTGAAAGCGAAATCCCGACGGCGGAGCTGAGGCTGGCTCCGCCATGATTATGGGATTCCCATTCTGCCCGCCGCCCCCGACGGGCTCTGTGAGCTGGTCAGAAACGGAATGGAATCCCCCGCGGGTTTCCCTCTGACCGCCAGTATTGTAATACGGTGTTCGGATGGAAGCCATTGATGTCAGGCGGAAAACCTCTGACTAGCTGTGGGATGGCTTTCTACCCGACATCGTAATCAGGCCCAGAGTTAACTCAAAAGGCCAAGCATCCAAAATATAACTTTGGAAAGGATTTGCCCTACGCCATCAAGTTTGGAGGAGCTATACTGGTAGAGTCAGTTATGTCCGAGGACTTTCAATTAGTCAACCGTACTATACAGATTCTTGTCCATAATACTGTTTCCATTTTGGATTTGCCCTGTAGACAGTTTGGGCCTGGTACTTCTGTCATCAGGACCTATATGACATTTTTTTGATTCCATTCCTTGGTAGGTAGGCACATATAGGGCCTAATTACAATGTTGGTCGGAAAGACTCCATCCGCTGGTCGGAGGCTTTCTGACCGACATTGTAGGTTTAAACTCCGACCGCCGTATTACAATGATGGGGGTTGGAGTTTGATGGGGGTTGGAGTTTAAAGGGGGATTCCAACTCGGAGCCCGTCGGCCAGTTGGAAAGGCCTCATAATCCCTAAAGGATTGCCTTTCCACCATCGGGATTATGATGGCACTTTCCGACAGCAGTTCCATGTTGGCATCTCTGACATGGAACTGCTGTTAGGAAGAGTCTTTGGGGGCCCCTAGCAGGGCCCCCTTCTCCCCTGGCCCTATGCATGTGGCCCTTGGGGTCACCTATGGCCCCACTTCACATATGTGCACCATGTGGCAGGCACTGTGAGGTGCCTCCCACACAGTGCAGGGATGTGCAAAAACCTAAATATTTCAATGGGAGCTTGTGCTGTGGGTGGTCAGTTCCCCATTGCAGCGATGTCGGTCGACCGACAATGTAATCAGGGCCATAGTGTACAATATCTGTTGATTTTTCACCTACTTACCATTGCTTTTGTCTGGTGGTGGTCATTTGCGAACTATTAACACAATTCATGGTATGGATCATATGTGCTCGCAGTGTGACCACTTTGGTGGCTGAGTTTTTCGGTGTCCCTTGTTGGTTTAGTGTCTCCTTTCGGTGAAGTGTTTGTTGGTCAGGTGGTCTTCCCTTTGATTTGGATTATTTGTCAGTTCATTTATATACTATTTAAGGTACGGCTTAGTAGGATTTTTATGTTGTGTTTCTGCAGGTTTCTAAAAATAACTTTGGGGTCTTGAAAATGTGGCGTTTCTGAGGAAGATGTTTCATGCCAAAACGCACGTTGAAAATATTATACTTTAGCCGCAGTTTTGAATAAGAATGATAATCGATTTCTACAAATATAATTGTATTATGTATAGAAAAAATGCGTTGATGAGATCCTAATGTTGAATATATTCGATGAGTGATACTTGAGAAAAATCATCAAGACCTATGTTAATACAGAAAACAATGTTTTTATGTATGTATGTATGACATATAAGAGTTGTATGGTTTTGATTAGAGGATATGTGATTTTATTAGATTTGTAATTTTGTTTCTATTGAAACCTGTATTGAAGACAGTTAGGATACACAATCTGTGAAAAAGAGATAGTATAATGAAAAATAGACTTTTGTACAGAAAAATTAAGAATTGAAATTAAAACTGTAATCCTCTGAGTTGTACATGTTTTTTTTAGAAATGGGGGTCTCCAGTTGGCAATGGTTTGCACCTTTGTCCAAGTAGGGACCCTTCTTTCTAGTCAGGATAAGGGAGTTACACTCCTAAAACAACCCCTGCTCACCCCCTTGGTAGCTTGGCACAAGCAGTCCGGCTTATCTCAGAGGCAGTGTGTAAAGCATTTGCACATAACCAACAGTAATAGAGTGAAACCACTACAAAAGGACACCACACCAGTTTAGAAAAATATCCAATATTTTTATATATCCAAAACAAGACCAAAACGATAAGAATCCACATACAGTACTTAAAAATATATACTTTGCAACAGATTCTTAAAATTGCAGAAAAATCTCAAAAACACAGTTCTTCCGAGTCGGTAGCTCAGTCCGGGGCTACCACGATGCTGAAAACAACAGAGTCTAACAGTTCCAGTCGACCACTTCGGTATGGATCAGTTACAGTGTGGACAGACTCGTGAACAGTACCTTTCTCGTTGCAGCCGGCGCGTCGGTGAGAGTCAGTCTGGGCAACCATCGCGGTTGAATGGCAAAATGGAAGCGGTGCAGGGTGCGATGCCCTCACTATGCGGTGCAAGCAGCGGCTCGTGACGATCGTCCAGATGGCTTTGGTGAGACCAAGGCTTACGGTGCTCGACACGGTGCTTGATGCGGTGTTCGCAGGTTGCGATGCAAGCGACAGAGCCGGTTAGTGGGAGGTGCTGTTGGATGGTCCACACTGCTGTGTGGGACTAGGCGGTGCATCATGAAACTTACGAGCTGTGCCCCCAGTCAGCATGCAGCAACGGCGTCGGTGATACCAGGGCAGCAAAGTGAAGCGAGGCGGTGTGGAGTGCAGTGCCCACAGGTCACGGTGAAAGGAGCGGCTCGGTGTTGGCAGCATCGGTCGTCATTGTCGATAAAACCAGGGTTGTGGTGCGAGATGCGGCGGTGCCCTCTGCGGTGCCGGTTGCTTTTCCCTTCTATGTGGCAACTAAACCAGCAGGTCCAGAAGCGGTGACCAGAGGTTGGTGAAGTCTTTGCAGTCCCTGAGACTTCAAAACAGGAGTCAAGCTCTACTTCGAGCTCTTGGAGAGACTCAGCACAAGTAAAGAAAGTTCAGTCCAGTCCTTTCACTGACCAAAGCAGAAGCAGCAACTGCAGGCCAACCAAACAGAGCAACAACACAGCAAAGGGGCAGTACTCCTCCTGGCAGCTCTTCCACAATTTACATGGAGAGCATATGCACTTTAGTACGAAATAGCAGTGGTAAAGTGTACAGAATCCTTAAACCAACAAAAATAGGAGGCCAAAAAGCAAAAAGTCTGGGGGTAAACCCGCTGAAAAAGCCAAGTCTAACAATATTCAAATATATTTGTGTGAAATGGTACCTTAAAATTTAAATTAAAAGGTTGATGGGGGTTCTATTTCTATTGATAGTTTTTCCCTGCCCCAGTACCCCTATTGAAGCAGGTGGCCCTGTGTTTAAATAAATATATATTTAAGGAATCCTGCCATACAGTGAGATGTAAATTGTATAACATTGTCAGTGACAATGGACTTAGGGTAACTCTCTCTGCTGAATATGCCCCTCATAAATGTAAGGCTTCCTCTGTGGACGCTCTCTCTAGAAAGATCACCTCAGGCCATTTAGTAAAATAGTGGTAACCCCTTAAAGGGCCCTGCTATTTCAAAGGGCATTTTTCCCCAAGGGTAATGAGGCCATTGTGCAGGTTGCATGGGAGGTGGAACTCATCGAAGGGTTTTGTCGCATTTAGAACACTCCTCACCAGAGGCGCAACTAGAGCCAAATTTCGGGGTTGGGGGCTAAGAAAAAATTTCGGCGGGGGGCTGACTCTTCCAGCAATAGTTAGAGTGGAGATGAAGGGGTGAAATCACAACAAAGCCTCATTAACAAGCGAATGATCTTTTAAACACCTGTGAAGTACTCAGGTGCAGCTGTGTGTGTGCCCGGGAAGCTGTCTCAGCTCGGGCTGCCACACTCGATGGGGGTGGGGGGCTGAAGCCCTTTCAGTTCAATGGGCGTTACGCGCCTCCTCCTCACAATTGCTTATACAATGATTGGATTCACGGTTCATATTGGGCCACCAAAAATACATTCTTATGGCATTTTTAAGGGCTGACTTAACCATGTGTCTTTGGTGACTGGCTCTCATGATGACACTTCCTTGACTGTCTCAGGAGGCACACACTTGTCGTTCCTAAAAAGAATGTTGCTTACCATACTCCATTCCTCTGCAACGTGCGCTAGTGAATGTAACTCACCCTGGAATTGTTTGATTGTCGGCCAACCCTCCTGAATGTACTCCTTTGATTTAATCAAAACAACTTCTATCTCAACCCACTGCTCTTCTGTTAATGGTGCAGTCTGAATCACACAAATCTCACTCACATTCGCAGCATCAATATCATTTTCTTCAAACTCCTCATTAGCTTCAATGGAGCATGGTGAACGGGATAGGATATCGGTGGACTTATAATTTTTTCAAGGTACAGACACAACATTGAAACAATATTCCCCAATTCAAAAGATCTTCATTTCAGCACTAAGTCATAAAAGCACATGAAACAATCAAATCATTGCATTAAAACCATCTAAAACATTAGATGCAAGTTAATAGAACACGCGGTGTGCTCTTATCATCATGCAATAATTTCCCTGGTAATCGTCAGACAACAAATAAAGCAGCATAAAAGAAATGTGCAGGAAAACAACAGACAGATAAAATTCATATAACACTCTAGCTGGAAGTATTAGGCTAATATGAGAATATTGCAGATAAAGATAAACACGCCCCTGTCAAGATCATCAGGGGCGGCAGAAATTGGTTATCTGATTCTCCATGGCCATCTGAGCAGGGCTTCCGCTAGGACTATAAAAAATGCAAAAGCTAAAACAGCATAGTGTTATGCAGTGACCGACAACCACCAGATTATTTTAGACGAGACTTTGACGGGAAGCATTGTTCGAGTAATAGTTACATTACATATTAGGTGAGTCCCCATCTGAGAGTGCAACCCGTCTGCTCTTTGAAGGGGGATTAGAGTTCCCTTGCAGGCGGGTGCAGTCAGTGCACAAGCGTCTGCGGCCCCTTCTGTAATACCAAAGTAACCCAGGTGCACGCAAAGTGGGCGCAAACGCCCATTGCGCCCCCGGGCCACTTTGTGTTATACGGCCCTAGATGCTTTGCAAATGTTATGCCTAAATACACGAAAGTACGCACACACTCAAGAGGGGCCCTTGCTAACTTTGGATTGGCCCCCATGCAAATGAGAGAACGCCCTCTGAAGATAGAGCTGGCACTTTAAGAGTGCCAGCACTGTCTGTAGTACAGAAGGGGCCGCACAAGCATCTGCGGCCCCTTCTGCAATACCAAAGTAACCCAGGTGCACGCAAAGTGGGCACAAACGCCCCTTGCGCCCCGGGGGCACTTTGTGTAATACGGCCCTAGATGTTCTGCTAATGTTATGCCTAAATACACGAAAGTACGCACACGCTCAAGAGGGGCCCCTGCTAACTTTGGATTGGCCCTGGTCAACTGTCCTGGGTTCAGGACCATGCAGTTAGGTTTGCTCACACTGATCTCTAAGCCCCTCTGTTTACAGAAGCACTCAAATCGGTCCAACACTTTTTGGAGTCCCATAAGGGATTTGGAAAGAACCAGGGTATCGTCAGCAAACATGATGGCGGGAACCTTCACGTTTGACAATCTGTGTGCGTCATTATCACACTGATCTAGAAAACTTACAAGGCCATTGATATAAAGTGTGAATAGCGTGGGGGCAAGAACACACACCCCTGCCTGACTCCTCTGGTCACAGGGAAGGGTTCGGTCACCACACCTGCAATACCACATCTAACCTGTAGCTTATTTTTAAAATGCAGCCTCACTATGATATCTAACAGATGGCTTGGCACCCCCATCGCAGAAAGTCCCAGCTTTATTGGGGACAATTTTCCTGAGTGCCAAGCCTATTTCCCGCACTGAAACCTCCTGAACATCAGACTCTTGTGAACATATTATGAATCCTGATGGAACGGCCTTGGGACTTACAGCCTCCCTCCACTATCTCTGCAAAGCTGTTGTGATTCCCCAGGGCCCATTAAACTACATATGGAGCCCTGCTGTTCTAACTTCCACATACATAAACTGGAGAAGAGTGAGACCCAGTCGCTAGCTGCAATGTTGTTTTCTTTGCAACAGAACCAGAGGACACCAAATTCCAGAATTCAATCTGTCAGCATCTAAAAGGCCCTTCCAAATTCCCTGCTCCCAGTCTTTTTTGGCTACATATACCGCTTTCTTATAGGACCGTCTGGTGGCCTAAATCAGGGGTCCATCTTGCTTTTCGATCGCATGGACCACTTTAGACTTAGCGTCTCTGCATGATTTGTTACGTGGCCCCCCTTCCCTGGGCCATTTTTGGCACCAGTGACCACATCTCCCAGGGCCTGGCCTCAATGTTGGGGACTGCGGAGGGAGCCCCACTGCCCCCTTGGTCCCTGCCGTCTCCCCGCCTCCTGAGGGAGCCGGCATTGATTTTGAGCAAAGGGAGCTGCTAACATGCAGCTCCCTTTTCCCAAAAGGATCCTGCTTTGCTTCATGTAAGGGAGAGCAGGTTTCCTGCTCTAGCTTCCATGAAGCAAAGCAGTGTTTGCTATGACAGGGCGGGAGCCGTGATACCGCCATGCCATAGCAAACTGCAATGCCCTGGGGGTGGGCATACCAGGACACTGCTGGAGCCGGCCCTGGGGGGGGGGAGGGGGTGGTGGTTCCCCAGGGCCAAGGAGGGGCTCTAACCCCTCCCATCAAGATTAAAGCCCCGGGGATGTGGTGGTCCCCGGGGCCAGGGGTCCGCAACAGACCCCCGCCCGTAATTAAAGTTTGCCCCGAGGAGGTGGTGGTTCCCAGGGCCAAGGAGGGCTCCAGAAAGGGGCTGTGCAACCCCCTCCAATCAAGATTAAAGCCCTGGGGAGGTGGTGGTCCGCGGGGCCAGGGGTCCGCAAGAGACCCCCGCCCATAAGTAAAGTTTGTCCCGGGGAGGTGGTGGTCCCCAGGGCATTGTGGGGAGGGGCAGGAGCCCCCCACACTTCGTTTAATTATATTTAAGCACCGGGGAGGTGGCAGTGCCTGGGTTTGGGGGGGACATGAGGCCCCCGCTCATAATTATGGGATGCCCTGGGAAGTGTGGGGATTGCAGGAGCCCCCCACACTTTTTAGATCAAGACAAAGCCCCGGGGAGGTGGCGGTCCCTGGGGCTTGGGGGGCCATGAGGGGCGAGTTTATATATTAGAGAGCACACCTCCAATACATTATTGCATTGCTTAGTAATAATGAAGGATGAGGGGGCCGTATTACTCCTGGCAGCAGTAAGATATGCAGCATACCTATTTGCAATGTGTATAGCCAGTCTGGTTCAAGTGGAAACCTGCTAACCAGTAGGATAAACTATTGGAGTAGTCCAGCTAAGCAATAAGCTTTAAAGTACGGAGCACCCATTCCCCCCTCTCCAGTTGGTAACTGTATCTTGTGTAGGCCAAACCCAATGTTGAACCGTGTCCAAGATTGAGTAAACCTATAAAAAATTTAACATTCTAAATAAGCCTGCAGGAACAACGACAGGTAGATTAACAAAGTAATACAGCAGATGGAGCAACATCACAATTTTCAACATTGTAGTCTGGAATGCCAGCGATAAAGGCAGCGTAATCCATAATTTTATTTGAGACTTTAGTGATGATATGGCTTTCTGTAAGTTACCACCAATTATATCTTGATCGGATCTGTATATCTGGATACCTAAATACCGAAATGTGTGACTATGTGCCTAAAGGTAGGGTATACTGGGATATATTGTCCTGGAACAAGAAAACATGTAGGATTAACGTGGAGACCAGACACATCACCAAATTATTGGAGAAAATCATATATAGGTGTTAAGTGCGCCCCTACGTCCAGGGCATACACAATCATGTCATCTGCATACATGGATAGCGCATGGATCTGAGGTCCTTGCAGAATACCTCAGTCACCCGCCATTTGTCTGAGGTTCTGCACCAATGGTTTCACTGCTAAAACCAACAACAGAGAGGATAATGAGCAACCATGCCTGGTTCCATGGAAGATCAGGTATTGCGATGATATTCTCCCCGTTCTCACAGTCTGGTTGGTAAATAGGAGTTTAATCAAGCAAATGAAAGTAAGAGGAATATTTAATTTGGACAATGTTGAAAACATGTACTCCCACCCCAGAGTATTCAATGCTTGTTGTACGCCATCGGATAGTGCTCTTTAGCTACCTCCATAAACTGATAATGACGATGTATGTTCAAGGAGGTGCTTTGTTGCGGCACAAAGCCGCATTGATCTGCATGTATTAACTGAGGGAGTAAAGGGAGCAGACATCCCACCAACACCTTTCCTAATATTTTATATTCCATGGTGAGACGGTATAAATGTCTATAGGAAGACAGGTCTTCAGGGTTACAGCCAGGTTTAAAGCGGGACGTGACCAAGGCCTTAGCATATGGTAGGTGGTAAGGTGCCTGCTTCAAAGGAGGCCTTAAAAAGTCGTTCCAATTGTGGAATCAACTCTGAGGTAAAAGTGGCATAATATTCAATGGGTAAAGAATCCACAATGGGCGTCCTATTAGGGAAACGGCCACTACAACGCAGCTGTTTCCACGCATAACTTAAACACACATGCATTACAACGCATGCGTAGTTACAACAAAGAGCCTTTACCACGCATACCTTTACTACGAGTTACGTAGTAAAGGCATGTGTGTTAGAGGCTAAAAATATAAAAGGGGTCTTGGGGGTCTCCCCCTCTCCCCCCAAAAATCGTGAAAAAAGGGGCATGGGGGGGGTCCCCCCCCCAAAAAAAAACGCACTGTGGAGGTTTCTATGTGGAGGCAATCAGGAGGCAATCGGCGTCATTAGAGGAAATGGAAAGACACTTCCGTTTCCTCTTAACGAAGTGCGACTTCAACACAGAAGAAGATTAAGAAGAGACGACGTGGAGAGGTAAGGGGGATATTAGATTTTAGAAAAAAAAAGCAGGGGTCCGATTATAGGGTTAAGGGCAAGGGAGGGGTATTTGTAAGAAGGGTTTAGGGGTGGGGGAATAACCTTTACCAAGAGTATGCCCTTACCATGCATGAATTTACAACAAAAAGTGTTGTAAAAGTATGCGTGGTGAGGAAATTCAAATTCGACCCCATCCCGCTTTGGTAACATCCTTGCGCTGTTGCCCTCACTCAGGCACCTTAAACCACTATAGCGTTTCTTTCGTATTTTATGCTGTTGTACATATTACACGACCTCTCCTCTTCTCTTGAGCTGAACCCATCCTGAACCTCATGAACCTCGGTTCGAAACAACCAATTCTCGAGATAAGCATCTTTTGACCCTTGGTGACCGTTCTCCGGCCCCTACAGCTGTTTTACAAATCATCATCTCCAGCATGCCCACGCGCCCTGTCGTAAAGTAATTTAACTAAGGAATGGCTAAGCCACCTGACCTGTCGGGTCGGGTAGAGAACACGACCTTAGGGAAAGAATGTGCATTGCCCATTATCCAGCATCTTGTACGAAGAATATGTCCTTGTGGATGATTTGTATTTTTATTGCACATGCAGGGGGTTGTTGCTTTACGGGATTCCAGCGCTACAAAAGATTGTGAGCCACATATTGAAATGGCAGTCTCCTAAGAACCTACTTACGATGTACTTCTGGGACAACTGTATCTAGCTGCAGCTAAATAAATTGAAGTTCCTATGCTAACAGAGTGTTCCGTGTCTCTGTAACTTGGAAGGCGAACTCAGAAGATTTCAGGCGTACCCTGCGCCGCCAGGCTAGACAGAGTCTGGTTCTTCAGTGGTAAAGGAATATTCATTGTAAAGGTTATGCGTGGGAAAGGCATTTGCGTTGTAACGCATGCGTGGTAAAGGCATGCGTTACAACGTAATGCGTTGTAACATCATACAACTGTCCTATTATGCATGAATTCCTCAATAGCGTGGTGCAACTCGCCCAGCGTCAGAGGGGCCCCTAACTGTTCTCCGTGGATGGCTGAGACCTGTGGAAATCTCAAATGGTGAAAGAAGGCATCGACATTGCCAGAGGGCTTGTGGGGGTGGGCACCATCAAGTCCAGTGTAGTACTCGCAAAATGCTTCATTCATATCCTAGTGAGTTGTGCAGTGAATATCAGAGAGCGTAATCACAGAGAGGACCGGTGTAGGCAATGTTACCGGTTTAATCAATTCGAGCCAAGAGTGCACCTGCTTTATCTCCTTACATGTGCAATTTCTGTGTACAAGCACTATAATCTATAACTCTCAAGTGAGCCTTGTGTCCTGCAATATGTGTGCATGCCTGTCATCATGTACTGCTGCACTTTTGAGTTGCCCCAGTTGGGTTTCGGTATGCTGGAGGTCACGTATAACAGACTGTTGCGCTCCGGTAATGATGGTGTCAATAGACACTCCCCTTAACACTACCTTAAATGTTTCCCATTATTTTAATGGGGAGGAAGCAGTGTATGTATTGTCTACAAAAAATGCATCGATGGTGGTAGCTAATGTGTCCTTAAAGACGATGTCTTCTAGAAGGAGTGGTTGCAATCACCACGTCAGGATAGGTGTCGGAACCCGACCCCAGGCTATTTCTAATTCAAGGGGATCATGGTCCGACAGTGTTTCACCTAGGTAGGTGGCATTCGTGATGGTCGCTTGCAGTGGTGAAGGGAATAGAATATGATTTAGACAGGTATGTAATTTATGTGGGGGTGGAAGTAATATAAATATTCCCTCATTCCTGCATTGTGGGCACGCCATGCGTCAGTTAAAATCCAACCCTATACCCAGTCACTGAGGGCCCTGGTTCTGCATTGAGGTCTCCACTGATTAACCATAGGAGGCACGACCATTCCGCTAGTACAGAGGACAGATGTGTCAGGAAAACATCTTGGTATTAGGGGCATAAACACTCCCGAGAACTATGGGGCAGATTTAAAAGCGCCTTGTGCCACTTTTGCGCCACTTTTCCCATGTTAAAAGTGACGCAAAAGTGGCACAAGGGGCTTGTAAACTGCCCCTATGTTTTTACCGTCCAATTCTCCTCAGACAAGTACATATCTACCATTTACGTCCACTTTGGTGTCAATGGCTACAAACCGTTTTCCAGCCCTCAACCATATTACCGCCCCAATGGCAAATGCTGAATATGTTGTGGCAAACAATTGTCCTCTTCATTTTGTCTTGAGTTTAAATGACTCAGGGTGAAAAGATGTGTCTCCTGTAAATAGAAAATATGTGCCTTACGGCGATTAAGCTGAGCAAGGATTCTGTGGCATTTTTTAACAGACCCCATTCCCCTGACATTCCAAGTCAATATTTTATGATTTTGTACACCAGTTGACATTTAAACATAAAACAGATAATACAGACATATAATCCCCACAGGTCACATACTACGCAATATGACGCCAGTAGGCTTGAATGATGGCAAAAAGAACAATTCCCCAATACTAGGTGCATCGAAGAATGATAGTCCGACCAAAACTGAAAAACCATAATAACGAGTTATGAACGAGTGCAGCTGCTTTGTGAGTTGGCCAACAAGGCTCAGAAGAGAGTCAGAGACGTACTAAACTGCAAAGGTACAGTATCCCATCAACGGCATCTCAAGGGCTGTGATATATCTTCCCCAGTCAATTACCTCCTAAAATGAAATAAGAGAAAGGCAGGGTGGTGAGGGGTTTACCTCTCAATGGAGGCAATAATGTCATAGAGTATTATAGCACAACAAAAAGAATGACAATGGTAAAATAAGTATTACAGGCCATACTGCATCCAAGTGAAATGTGAGAAGCACTGCCAGTAATAAAAATGTAACAAGGTTCCTTCAATAGGTGTCTGGGTCTATGGTGAGGGCTCCCCCCTAAAGCAAGGGTCGACCCCAGTCTAGATGATAATAGGGTCAGAATACATTATCCGCTGATTGTGATGTCACTGAAGAAAAAAGAGCCATGCTATCATTGGACCCTAAATCAGAAGCCACACTTGCCAAAGAGCTGGACGGGGCAACAGCTTCTGCGATCCAATAGAGGACACGGTTGCAATCATAGCCTTTCTACCCTCCAGGGCCAGCTGTGGGGAAGGGGCCGTTCTTGATGTCTTTGTTCTGGAGATGCCACATCGACGCCGCCGGAGCCGGCACCGCGTCTCTTGAGACGGCAGCTCCAATGGTGGAGGATGACACACTTTAGGGTAATGCTGCTCCAACCAGTCCAACACAGCATTGGGTGTCAAAGAACAGATTGCGTTAGTCGTGGACTTTTATCTGGTCAGGGAATATCCATGTATAAGTAAGTCCCTCTGTCCTGAGCTGTTTTTTGGTGGCCTGGTAGGACGCTTGCCGGTGCTGGACTGCCAACATGTAATCCGGGAAGGGGGAAACATTGGTGTTGTCCATAATTTCCGGTGCATTCTCTCTGGTCTTCCGAAGTACCATGTCTCGGTCTCTGAAATTGAGATGGCCACATCGTTTGCGGCGGTGAGGAAGGCTGTAAGCTGAAATGCATTATGTTCTATTTCCAAGTGAATAAAGATTTCCCGAAATACTCCCTGCTGTGTCCTCATGCTACTTACTTGTGAATGGCTTTCTTAATTTGTCTTCGCGCCTGCCACAAGCGCGCAACGAGGACACGTCCAACAAGAGTCCTGGGAGATTCTGGCAATGAACTGCAACGCATCAAGGTATTGATTCTGCCCAGGACCGCCATGAAAATTGGGTCTTCCCTGTGGCCGCTACCAGTTGCTGGCCTGTGACTACACAGGGAAGCGAACACGCTACAGATTGTTTCACGGCCCGCTTTGTCCCATGATCGTGGTTTGGGCGTTGGGGAATGAAGGGAAGTCTGGACACTGCAAATTCATGGCGGGCACCTGCCATCACATGGCCCCCCTCTACGAGGCATACACAGCGCTCACTTGGGCATAATTCCATCCTGCTGCCATCCAATACCAACATGGTGCATACTGGGAGCTGTAGGCTTATACATGACTACAGTTGTCCCGATTGGAGCAGGATCAGCTGTTCTCCCACGAATGGGAGTGTCGCAGTGATTTCAGAGGAGGGAACTGTAGCAAACAATTGGAAACAGGCATCTGAGGAAGGCTTTAAGCCGAAATGCATTATGCTGATATATATATATAATGCTCCAGTTTGCCCAAAAGACGGGGGTGCACTCAAGCAACAGTGTACATCCTTACATCCATCACATCTTGGGCTGCCTGTTGCTTGAGTGCACCCCCGTCTTTTGGGGAAACTGGAGCATTATGTACAAACGGCTGCTTACGCCGTGGGGGGGTGCACCATCGCAATCACAGCGGGCATGGAGCCGTAAAATTGCGCCCGGCACATCCATGATGCAACAGCACCGAGGATCTTATCCATTCACGCCTTGGGACCCATCTGAGGGCATATATAAGGTACCCCCGGTTCACGGCACCCATTTGGGACTACATTACCCAGAATGCGATATGCTAAAGACTCATTTGAGCAGCCTATGAGACGGCTCAAGACTCTTTCACAGCAGCCTATCTGAAGGTGTTTTATTGAATAAATGTGTGAAAGTAGACGATGCAGTGAACTTTGTGTCTCAGCCTTTGATAAAGGAAGTGATTTCCGAAACGCGTCAGGCCAGGCTGCCCAAGATGTGATGGATGTAAGGATGTACACTGTTGCTTGAGTGCACCTCCCGTCTTTTGGGCAAACTGGGGCATTATGTACACACGGCTGCCTACGCCGTGGGGGAGTGCACCATCGCAATCACAGCAGGCATGGAGCCGTAAAATTGCGCCCGGCACATCCATGATGCAACAGCACCGAGGATCTTATCCATTCACGCCTTGGGACCCATTTGAGGGCATCTAGAAGGTACCCCTGGTTCACGGCACCCATTTGGGACTACATTACCCAGAATGCGATATGCTAAAGACTCATTTGAGCAGCCTATGAGAGGGCTCAAGACTCTTTCACAGTAGCCTATCTGAAGGTGTTTTATTGAATAAATGTGTGAAAGTAGACGATGCGGTGAACTTTGTGTCTCAGCCTTTGATAAAGGAAGTGATTTCCAAAACGCATCAGGCCAGGCAGCCCAAGATGTGATGGATGTAAGGATGTACCCTGTTGCTTGAGTGCACCCTCGTCTTTTGGGAAAACTGGAGCATTATGTACAAACGGCTGCCTACGCCGTGGGGGAGTGCACCATCGCAATCACAGCGGGCATGGAGCCGTCAAACTGCGCCCGGCACATCCATGATGCAACAGCACCGAGGATCTTATCCATTCACGCCTTGGGACCCATCTGAGGGCATCTAGAAGGTACCCCCGGTTCACGGCACCCATTTGGGACTACATTACCCAGAATGCGATATGCTAAAGACTCATTTGAGCAGCCTATGAGAGGGCTCAAGACTCTTTCACAGCAGCCTATCTGAAGGTGTTTTATTGAATAAATGTGTGAAAGTAGACGATGTGGTGAACTTTGTGTCTCAGCCTTTGATAAAGGAAGTGATTTCCGAAACGCGTCAGGCCAGGCTGCCCAAGATGTGATGGATGTAAGGATGTACACTGTTTTTTTTTTTACCCGGGGGTCACTGACTGTGTTAAAGTCCCCGGCCCATAAGACGTGTGTGGCTCCTACCCCCGGAATCTGTCCCCAGAGTGAATGCAGAAAATCAGGGTCATCAACGTTAGGCCCGTAGCAATTTACAAGCACAACAGACTGCGTGCCCAGCGTGCCCCACAGCATACAACTCCTCCCATCCCTACTCCTCTTCTGTCCTGCACATACAAACGGAGTACCCCGTTTCACAAGGATCACGGTGCCTCTGGCATACGTGGAATAGGACGAGAATACTCGTACAGAGGCCCACTTACACCCAAACGTCGGGTCATCCCCGGGGGCCATGTGTGTTTCCTGTATGAGCGCTATACTGATATGATGCCTATCAAGGTATGCGAGGATCTGACGCCGCTTACGGGGGTCCCATAGCCCTCAAACATTCCAGGACAGGAGTTTCAATTTGGTTAGAGCAGGTTGTGCGTGCGTACCGTATAAACCATGCCCAGCGAATGACGGTCTGTTGTCCACACTCCCAGTGCCTTCCTCCCTCGATGTGGATGTGTGCCTGAAATATGATGACCTCCCTCGTTCGTAGTTGCCAGAGCGATTGCCGATGCCTCCCTTCCCCACCACCCACCCCCTAAAGACCCAAACCAAACAACTGATGCGCCCAGTCCCTCCCACAACAGCACCCCAAACGTGCCGGTATCCCTACATCCCTCCCCCACCCATCCCACTAACGACCTCAACAGGCGGGTCAACAGAAATACAATAACATTGCTACCCCGTGGGGGACTTCCCATGATGGGGGCACCTGTGGACCCAGAGAACCCTCCCTTGTCCCTCTCTCCCTTGGTGGTCGGCTACCTTCCAGTAGGCAGGAGCCTGGAGAGGGAGTGTTGGGAGGGGGCCTGGCTATACATCAAGATTCGCACGTGTCCCCTCTCAGCAAATTCACAATCAGGTGAGCTCTACGGGATCAGCCATTGCCAGTAGCAAGTATAATCATGTCTTATTAATCCCCCACTGCAGCAGCTCATCAAGAGAGGCAATCCCATGTAGCACAATTTTAGGAGTTCACACTGCCACCCCCAGCCTATGAGAGGGCTCAAGACTCTTTCACAGCAGCCTATCTGAAGGTGTTTTATTGAATAAATGTGTGAAAGTAGACGATGCGGCGAACTTTGTGTCTCAGCCTTTGATAAAGGAAGTGATTTCCGAAACGCGTCAGGCCAGGCTGCCCAAGATGTGATGGATGTAAGGATGTACACTGTTGCTTGAGTGCACCCACGTCTTTTGGGCAAACTGGGGCATTATGTACACACGGCTGCCTATGACGTGGGGGAGTTCACCATCTCAATCACAGCAGGCATGGAGCCGTAAAATTGCGCCCGGCACATCCATGATGCAACAGCACCGAGGATCTTATCCATTCACGCCTTGGGACCCATTTGAGGGCATATAGAAGGTACCCCCGGTTCACGGCACCCATTTGGGACTACATTACCCAGAATGCGATATGCTAAAGACTCATTTGAGCAGCCTATGAGAGGGCTCAAGACTCTTTCACAGCAGCCTATCTGAAGGTGTTTTATTGAATAAATGTGTGAAAGTAGACGATGCGGTGAACTTTGTGTCTCAGCCTTTGATAAAGGAAGTGATTTCCGAAACGCATCAGGCCAGGCAGCCCAAGATGTGATGGATGTAAGGATGTACACTGTTGCTTGAGTGCACCCCCGTCTTTTGGGCAAACTGGAGCATGATATATATATATATTTTTTTTGGGGGGGGGGGAGTGAGGCCCCCCAAACCTCCATACTTACCTTAAATGCGTGGTGAAGGCCTGCACGGTGAAGGCCTATACGTGATAAACAAATGTGGAGTAACTAATGTGTGGCAAAAGTACTGTGATGTAAAAATACTTTTGCACAGACTGTTTCCCGTCACTGAGGTACCCGGTCGGGCCGCCCTCGTCACTTGGTCCCACAAAGTCTTAACACAGATCTGGGGGTAGGAGAAGATAGCTCAATACGGCCAATCAAACCCCCCAGGGCCCCAGCAGCTAAGCTCACCTCTTATCTTCAGGCCACCGCCCTCTGTGGAGCGAGTGAGCAGCGCCACCTCACAGGCTGCGGGAGAGGAAAGCAGCCAGTGACTCTGGCCATCAGTTCAATGCACTGACAGCTTCCTCTTTGACCACAGCAGCCAGAAAGCAGAATCCCCAGGTCTGGCTCATTCCTTTGTCGCAGCATGTCAGTGTGTCTTTTGCAGGCCTCCTGGCTACTTGCCACAGTGATCTTAGTCCTGTGATATGCCAGGGCAGTCTGGGAGGGGGGTCGCTAAGTCAGTAGGCCACAGCGCTTCCAGCACTTCTGGCAACCACAGTATCAGGTAAGCAGAATTTCCTAGGGCCAGCCCTTTCGTTTACCTCAGCCGGGGTGCCCGGCGTGTCTCTCCATGGGCCACCAGGTCTTTTAATGCAGCTTGTAGGCACTTGAGGGTCACCTTGGTCCTGTAATGGTTCAGGGCAACTCGGGGGTGGTGGGGAGGCAAAGAGCCTCCTTTATTGGAAACAGCGTCTCTGGACCCACGTTGGGGCCCAACCAGGTGGGGTTTGAGGAGGACAGCAGCCCTGCGAGCCACGTCATTCTGCTTCTGGGTTGCCGTCCAAGCAGCCTACAGCAAGTAACAAAGTCAGGTACGCCTCTGAGGGTCAGAGAGAGATTCTCATCACAGGAGCAGAGGCAGAGGCAGTTCCCAGTGTAGAGCTTGGATGGTGCTGTATGATGTATACGTTCTGAGCACCTGGTGGGAGCTCTAGGGAGATGCTTCCACCATCTTCTGCAGTTTGTCACGCCCCTCCCATTAAACAATTGTTAAAGCAGATTTAATTAAAGTTTTTTGGCTAAAGGTGGTGGTGTAAAAAACTAGAGAGTTCTTTGTGGAAGTTTTCCAAGTGACATCTGGATGTGAGCATTTTTTTCAATGTACATATTCTAGATACTAAAGTAGGCAAATTCATCAGATCCAGATAGGTCATGGTCTTCAGGCATTGTGATTTGGGTTTGTTGCTAAAGAATGTTTGATACAAATTTAGGTTGATTTGAGTGTCACAATATGATTTATTCGCAGTGACAATTTTTTAATACTTTTTTTCTGCTGTATACATTTGGGAGGGGAGTATTTGACATTTTTTGCCAAGATCTTTCAACTCTTCTAAGCATGTGTCTCTCATAGGTGAGATTTGGGGAGAACTGATTGGTGTTTTGGTCTTATTGACTGTCTTTTTAGATGTGTGAGCTACCTCGTTTGCCGTTTTTTGATTGGATTGCAGATCAAGTCTCGCCAATCAAAAAACTAGACCCGGAAAGGATAAAATCTTGCACATTAATTCCTCCTTGTCAATATCTTAGAAATCTTTACCCCAAGTGCATTCTCTAATCGTTGAAATGTTTGGTGATACATGGAACAACATGAACAAATGAGAAAATATACAAGGATATAATTAGACTAGTCGAAATGGATGGGGTACTGAGATTGTACCAGGTTTTGTTCAGTAATTGAGCTGTAGAATGGATTCTTTGCAGTGAATGGAATATTTACAATGTCACTTAAAATAATTTGCAGTCAAGAAGGGGGTGAAGACTAAGATGTGGTTCTAAGGGTAATTTAATTTAATGTCGAGACCACCAAGTAACATAGAGTTGGCAGAAAGCAATATGTATGAGTTTACAAGTTCTCTAATTCCATTAGTGAAAGGGGAGTTATTTCCTGGAGGTTGGTAGATGATGGCCAGTCTCAGATTAACCAGGGGTGAAATGAACATCTGAATTTAAAGGAGTTGAAAGACTGACATTATTCTGCCGGAATTATGTAGCATTAGATGTTACATTTAAGGATGATTGTTATTCCATCTTCACATTTGTCAGGCTAGTCTTTCCTAACGATAGAATAGTTATAAGCTATGATTTGGCCATGCGGGGTTGTGATGAGTTATTCAACCAGGTCTCTAGCACAGTAAACCTAAAGTATTGTTGATAACATGTGAGATAAAGTTGCAGTTGGAGGCAGCATGTCTACCACGTAACAGGGTGCAGTTTAGCAGCTTGTCAGTGATGAGCTGAAGGAGTGAGAGACATTGGAGATGTTGGCCTACCTCCAGGGAGGCTGACATAGTCATGTGCAGTGCATGATCGGAGATTCTTTTTTCTTTTTTTTTTTTTTGAAACCGTTTATTACAAAACTCAAAAAATATACAAAGATGGGCCTACAACCTTCCGGCCGGCCGCTAGTAAACAAAAGGAGCATATGATACACATTGTAGAGCGCGCGTTGCGGCTGAGGAAGATGCACAGGAGTTAGCAGCGTTGATAGCCACACCTTCCGGACCCCACTGTACGGTTTCATTTTAAACTGAAATAACAACCAGAAAAAACAAAAACCACAAGGCAATATACAATCAGAAATAGCAGCATGTGCTCCCCTGAGAGGGGGACCCTACCAATCCATAGGAGTATCAAGAAGGGAAGAGATCAGGATTAGGGCTGGGTAAAACTCAATGCCCGGAACAGGGAAGATGGGTCGGCTACGGGGATGGGGCAGGCGACGGATCGGGCAATAACGGTGGAGTACAGATTCCCCCGCGGTAGGCGTTCCAGGGGCCCCAGACTTTCACCCATGTCCCAGGCTTACCTCTCGCAACATACACCACCTTTTCCCGAAACATGCACCAATCCATATGCTCCTTCCAGGCCGAGACAGTCAGGGACCTCTAAGATCCCCACAGTTGAGCAATATCACGCTTGGCCACCATATATCCCAGAGTCACCCACCACGTCTGTGGCGCCGAGTAGTCGGTAGGTTCCCACACATTCAACAGGCATCTCCTCGCTTCGGGTAGCAGCACCACATGCGTAACCACACGCAGGACCTCATGCACACCACGCCAGAATCGCTCCACCTCCGGGCATTCCCACAATATATGCAGAAAGGTCCCCAAAGCGCCACACCCACGCTTACACAACCCATCCACAGCATAGCCCATACGCAGAAGCCTCGGCCCCGTCATGTAGACTCTGTGGAGTATCTTGAGCTGGACGAAGCGAAGGCGGGCCGGTATGGCCACCTCTTTCGGGGAGGCCACCGCAAGGGTCCAGTCCTCGTCGTCCAGCTCCAGTCCATCGGCAACCCAAGCCTCACGAAGGGCAGTCAGCAATCCCGTGCGGTCACTGATCAGTTTTTTGTAGATCAGTGAGATCGTGCTGTCCGGAACGTGTCCATCCAGCACTCTATCCTCAAGGGGGGAACACTCCGGGATGGCTGCAACGTCCGGGAAGACGGAGCCCAGTGCATGACGGATCTGCAAATACCGAAAGTACTCCCTGCCATGCAAGTGGAACTCCGTCTGCAACATCTCGAACGTTTTAAATCCTCCCCTCGTCCAGAGATCCCCCACCTTGCTAATGCCTATCATGTCCCACTTCTCGAAGCCCTTCGAGGTCCACAGGGAGCCCAACTGCTCAGACGCGTATAGTGGTGACGCCCGGGTCAGACGATCCTTCCACCCCATCGCCACATTAGCCGCGTGCCACACTCGCACCATGACACGCGTGGGGCCGGTCAGCCGAGCGTCGGGCGTGCTGGAGTAGAGCGCTCGATTATAGTCCCCACCCGGGAGTAGTATCTTATCCATTTTGAATGCCGGGTTTAAAGCGGGCCCATACAGGCCGTGATTAATCGCAGCCAGCTGGGAGGCCCAATAGTATCGTTTGATATCCGGGAGGGCAATCCCGCCGTCATACCATGGGAGCGTCAGCTTCGCCAGGGCGATACGCGGCCTCCCGTCCCAGAACAGGCGGCGCTGTAAACTCTCCACCACACGGAAGTAGCGCGCTGGGACGGGGTCCATAGTATTCTGCAAAGCGTAGAGGAAGCGCGGCAGAGACATCATCTTAAACAATGCCGCCCGGCCGAGCGGCGAGAGCGGCAAGCGCCGCCAGCGCGTGACATCTTCCTTCAGGCGCTGGAGGGGGGGAAGCAAGTTCCGATCATACCGGGCCTCCGGGTCCAGAGTAATGAAGACACCCAGGTACCGAAATCCCCGCGGGGCGATCTGGATCGGACAGCCCCGCGGGAGAATGGGCGCCTCCCCAGAGAGAACATACACGCACGATTTAGCCCAGTTGATAACAAGGCCGGAGTTACGACCAAATGAATGCAAAACATCAACCAGTACTATAAGTGAGTTACGTGGGGAAGCTAGGTACAAGAGGATGTCATCAGCGTATAGGGATACGCGGTCCTCATGCTCGGGGGCCCACGGAGACCACGGATGGAAGGTTCCCACCGCAGTCACTCTGCCAGGGGCTCCAAGGCAAGCGCAAACAGGAGCGGCGATAAGGGGCAGCCCTGCCGCGTGCCCCGGCCCAGCTCGAACGGAGCCGATACTCTGCCGTTCACCACCACCTGCGCCAATGGGCCCGAATACAGCAATTTGACCCAACTGATGAACCCTGCGCCAAAGCCAAACTTCGCAAGCATCGCCCAGATGTATGGCCATTCAAGCGTATCAAACGCCATGGTGGCGTCCAGGGATGCCAAAATGGCCGGCTCCCGTATGTACTGAACATGTGCAAGCACCCCATGCAAACGCCGCAAGTTAAGAGCTGTGTTACGATGGGGAATAAAGCCGGACTGATCCTGGTGAACCAGTTCGCCCACCACGCCGACCAGCCGATTGGCCAGGACCTTGGCGAGAATTTTAGGCTCCGCGTTCAGTAGCGAAATGGGCCGATAGGAGGTAACCCGGTCCCGAGGTCTCCCCTCCTTGTGGATAACCACGATTGTAGCCAGACGCTGGTCCAGCGGGAGGGAGCCCACCGAATGGGCCTCCAGGAACATCGATCGGAGATGTGGTGCCAGCGTATCCGGTCTCAATTTGTACAACTCGATGGGGAGACCATTAGGACCCATGGCCTTGCCGGAAGCGACCGAACGTATGGCGAGGGCAATTTCGTCGGAGGTTGGAGCGGCGTCCAACGACACTCTGTCCTCCTCCGAAAGGGAAGGCAGTGCGATATCCCTGAGCAGGGTACGGGAATCCTCTTCAGAGCAGGAAGACACCGGGGAATACACCCCACGGAAATAGTCCGCGAAGCAGGAGACAATTTCTTCCGGCTCAGTAACACACACACCGTCTGTTTTCTCAATCAGCGGGACTACACGACTCGCTCTCTCCTTTTTGTCCAGCCACGCAATCAATTTACCAGCCTTATCACCCACATCATACAATCTCCCCTGTTGCTCTCTACTGAGGCCCCTGGCTGCCTCCGTGACGAGGGCCCTATAGGCCGCTTGCTTGAGTTGGAGGACATGTAATACGGCATCCGTCACCCCACTTTCTAGATTACCCTCCAACTCGGCTATCTCAGCTTCCACCCGGGTCACCTCCTCCCGCTCGCGCCTCCGGGTGTGGGAAATGAGGGACAGGGCCTCTCCTTGTAGTACTGTCTTGAATGCCTCCCACAGTGAGACAGCCGAAGGCACGGACCCCACATTCTCGTCAAAGCAGCGCTGGAGGGATTTAATCAATTCAGCGCGAATAGTGGGGTCGCGCAAGTACCAGGGATTGATCTGGACCACCCTACCCTCACCCCTCGGAAAAAGGTCCAGGTGTAACAGGAGCGGGGAATGGTCCGAGATACTCCGTGCCAAATGGCGCACCTCTCCCACCCTCCCAACATAGGCCGCCGGGACCAGGACATAATCTAGTTGTGAGAGACTACCATGGGCCCCCGAATGGAAGGTATACTGTAACTGCGTGGGATGTTTTAAACGCCAGCAATCCACCAATCCCAAAGTGTCCAATAGACCAGAGAGCCACGCTTGGGCCCGGGGGAGGTCCCTAGGGGGGTGACGATCCACAGTCCCGGAAACCACCGCATTGAAATCCCCCCCCACCACCAGAATCCCCCCCGGAAGGCCAAGGAGGAGGCGCCCCAGGTCCGCAAAGGTGGTCGACTGCAGCCCCGGTGGGACGTATACTGACACAAAAACCACCACTTTGCCCTCCATCCTTCCCACCACGACCGCATAACGTCCCCTGTCGTCATGGAGCACCTCATCAATCTCCAGCGGAAGCGAGTTCTTAACCATGATGCCCACACCCCTTGAGCCAGACGTAAAGCCCGAATGGGCCACTAGGCGATAGCCACGCCGATTCATGGCGCAGAAGGAGTTGCCAATGAGGTGTGTCTCCTGCAAAAAAACTACATCGGGCGAGATGCGCTTCAAGAACTGCAGGACCACCCCACGTTTAATCCTGTCCCCCAGTCCATTCACGTTCCAGGACAACAGAGTTAGTTCCCTACCCCCCATCATAGACAAGAGTCACCATTCGTCCCCCCGAGAGCACTATAGAGCTAGCACAATGATACTTTTGCCTTGTGGTGAAAACAGACAACACCCCCCCATCCCTACCCACCCACCCCAACAAAACTCCCCCCTCCCTACACCCCTCCATGAGCCCGAACAGCCCCCCCAACGTGCAGTGTGCCTGTCGCCCCATATATATAATAAAAACTAGCTAAGCCCCCTAGAGGAGGAGGGAGAACCCCCAAGAGACCCCATACAACCTCCATAGGAGGGGAAATTATACAGACAGATGCTTAATCGAGAGTGGCAACATTTTTGTCCAGAGTGAAGCCCAACATCACCCCCTCAGTCCCGATCCAGTGTGCCGTCCCCCCCCGCCACCCCCCCCGCCCCCCAGATCACGATCCCCAGACAGAGTGTCCAGCCAGTCTCCGGCCGCTTCGGGGCGATCAAAAAAGTGCGTGCGACCCTCTACCTCCACTCGCAGCTTGGCTGGGAAGAGCATTGCGTATTTAAGGTTCAAGTCCCGAAGACGGCGCTTGACGCCTTGGAAGCTCAGTCTCTGCTTCTGGACCGCAGGGGTGAAATCCGGATAAAAGTTCACCTCCATGTTGTCAAGCTTAACCGGCCCCAAAAGTCTGGAGGCTTGCAGGATAGCGTCTCTGTCCCGAAAGTTGAAAATCCGGGCAATGAGGGGCCGCGGAGGGGCCCCGACCTTCGGCCTTCCCCCGGGAACCCTGTGGGCCCGCTCCACCGCGAAGAATTTACTCAGCCCCCGTGGCTGGAGATGGGTAGCGATCAGGTCCTCCACAAATAGGTCCGCCGCCGCTTCCTCCCGTCCCTCGGGTACTCCGATGATGCGGATGTTGTTTCTCCGGGCCCGACTCTCGGAGTCCTCCAGGCGCCGATCCATAAGCGCGCTCGCCTGACTAAGCCGGTGCACCTCTGTTTGTAACGCCGCCACATCAGTAGTAAGGCCCGATGCGGTGTGGGCCAAAGAATCAACTCGGTCGTTGGTCTTGGAAAGATCGGCCCTCACCAGGCCAACATCCACGAGGACCGAGTCGATCTTCTGTGCCAGTGTGTAGAACCGCTGGCCTACCGAGGCCTTCATCTCGGCAATGGCGCCCATGACATCCCGCAGAGTCAGATCCGTGGGCAGGTCCGGGGCATCAGGAGGGTCCTCAGGGGATTTGTGCGGTCCGCCGGGAGATCCCTTCTGGAGGGTATAGCGGTCCATACTGTTGGCCTGATGGGTGGTGCCACGCCGGGTCGGCTTGGTCTTTGCCCGGTCTCCATCTTGTTTGGTGGCCATGGCCACTAGTCTCCCGGTCGCACCAGTCACGTCGTGAAGGGCCGGCAATCAGGGCCACAAGCTCCGGGGGGGGCCACCCCCGATCGGCGGGGTGGGTCACAGCCGGCGGGCAGGCCAAGTCTCCCAGCGAGACCACACCAACGCAAAGAGCCCCGCGACCCAACCCCGCAGTGATTGCAAGGGGGTGCGAAAGTGAAAGCGCGGAGTGCGCGACTCGCCAGGCCCGGCCCGCCGCTGTTGTTCACTTTGTCACTGGGTCACCCCTCAGTGCAAATCCGGGGTCTGGCGAGGAGAAGGCCGCAGACTTCAATCGGTGCTCACTCCGGTGTCCGAGGTCCGATTTGACAACGGGAAATGGGTGCCACCTCAGCTCAGGCTCACCAACACATTCCCCTCATCCGAGACAGGATAAATTCAGGATAGTCGTGGGAGGTTGCGGAGGTCCTCGGGAGCCTCGCACCTACGCGGCCATCTTGGTGATGATCGGAGATTCTTACTCATGTTGTGAGAAAGCAAGACGGTAGAGGGTGGAAGTATCACCCTACTTTTCAGAGAAAGAGAACAATAGTAAGTGGCTTGTAATTTCATTAACAAACCTATTCAGCAGTGAATTTAAATAAACCTGCCATATTGTTTACATCTACAATGTCAGAAACAGTGTTTGAGAATTGAGTATGCTGATTGTAACTGTTTTTGCCTTGTGGACTTTGATTTGCAGCAAGATTGTTAGGTATCTTTTGAAATAACTGTGTCAATACCATTTTCAGATAGACAAGTCTTTTAATATTATTATTTTATATGAAAAACGAGGGCTTAAACGGAAAAGGTAAAGAAGATTGAAGAAATAATATACCGATCTGCACGGCACCTTGCATGTTTGAACTGGCCCCTTGCCATTGACTTGCACGGGGCTTTGTTCCTGGCCCCTGGAGGTGGGCGAAGGCGGAGCAACGCCATAAAAACTCAGACTCGGTCCCGCATTGTGGGAGACCGATCGGCACTGGCACCTTGCACTTTTGAACCGGCCCCTTGCCATTGACTTGCACGGAACACTTTCTCCCTGGCCCCTGGAGGTGGGCGAAGGCGGAGCAACACCATAAAAACTCGGACTCGGTCCCGCAGCGCGGGAGATCGCACTGCACCTGAACCTTGGACTTTTGAACCAGCCTCTTGCCATTGACTTGCACAGGGCATTTTCTTCCTGGCCCCTGGAGGTGGGCGAAGGCGGAGCAACGCCATAAAAACTCGAACTCGGTCCGGCAGCGTGGGAGACGAATCTGCACCGGCACCTTGCACTTTTGAACCGGCCCCTTCCATTGACTTGCATGGAGCACTTTCTTCCTGGCCCCTGGAGGTGGGCGAAGGCGGACCAATGCCATAAAAACTCAGACTCGGTCCCGCAGAGTGGGACGCGCGCGGGGCATGGCCGCTCGGCCCGGGGGAAATCTGAGCCAAGATGGGCCCGTTTTAGCCTGTCATAGGCTGGGCTGGGCCCCTGCCCTTGGTTTTTGTTTGTTTGAGGATCAGTGATTCTGTGACATATAGTTCCATCTGTGAGGGTTAGTCCTTCCTTGCAAGTGTGCACTTTGCTCATCTGCATATATGATTGCTCTGAGACCAGGACATTTTCATCCTGATTATTTCGTGGTGGAACAGTAATTCATAACCAGATTGTAAGTGCTGTATAGGCTACTGTTTGAACAGTCGCCACAAAGCCCCAAGGATAGATCATACTTACTGCTAAAGACTGATAGAGATCGTTAAAGAAACCTCAGTATAAAAACAGCTCTGTTTATATAGTGACTGTTCGACACAATGGGCAAGTGGAAAGCAACAAATTCTCAGGCTAAAACACAGCCTAAGTCGGAGGGGGGCCCACGCTTGACTTTGTTGAATTACCTAACGGGGGTCATTGAACAGCAGATTATTTCTGTCGAAGAGTCCATGAACCCGGAAAAAACAGGTCCTGCCCAAAATTTAAACACAGGTGAGACTGCACAGGGTACATGTGCTCCCCCACTAGAAGTGCATAGCAGACAGTAGAACTCAAATGGTTGCATACTGAATATGTCTGAGCACATCTCAGTGAGCGACCAGGAGAGCGATTCTCACCTGCCCACGAAGCGCCCAAGAAATCCAGATACCCTCCCCAATATAATAGAGGAACTAACACCAGATCCAAGGGCGATACCCCCAAACCTCGCAAAAAGTTACTTAAAAAGAGTAAATCCCAACCACCACATAAGCTAAGTAGTAAGGAAAAATCACACTTGTACGCAGAGCGATCCTTCAAGTTAAATGCTAAATTGGATGCATTAGATGACTATCTCAGAGATACCCTAACCAACTTGACTAGTAGAGTCGGTGCTTTGAAAGAATCTCTAACTAGATGTATGGATAACTGCAAGTCCATTGTCAAGAAACCGGCTATACTAATCAATGATGTCCCTGCTTATTTAGAAAGCACTAGTCGGACACATACCAGCTCCACATTCACAGCAACCTCTAATCAGATAAATTCCATGGGGGCTCCCTATAACGGGGACCAACATTCGTTGACTGCTAAATCTTCTACTCTTTACCCCTCAGTATCTCTAGCACCCGGTAGGCCTTTATGCACTTATTCGCCATCTGATAACACCACAGTGCCACTGGCTGAGGGTAATATTCCGGGAGCTTATACTGTGGCAGATCCGTGCTCCACTAGCTCGAATTTACCCATACTTTCAAACAGACATGAACCCGAAATTACTTATTTGGACCTACCTCCAGCTGCTACCCCGTATACGGTAGTGCTAGCCAATGTGCCTAGGCTACCCTCTGGGGTGATGGAGACATGGGACACCTTAAGAAACAAGTCCCTGTTCTGGCTGGGAACAAAAACAGGTTTAACAGAGAAGCTTTTGCCGAGTTCAAAATGGCTAGAAGAGTGAGTTGGATAGGTAGAGAACGCAAGAACCTTCATGGAGATTGCGTGGTGTTGACTTTTAGAACCCCCCCCCCAGTTAGCGCAAACGATACTGAGCAGAGCAGGAAATTATTCTATCTCAGTGCAGGGTATTAACTTAGTCCCTCTGGGATATTTGTATCAGCCTACCAACAATAATTACATCAGGTTAGCTAGAGGGGCTTATAAAGCTAACCCCTGTCCCTTATATAACGTTCTAGTCCATAACCGTTTTGACATGCTTCCAACCTTAGAGGAGGTTGATTGACTACCACCAGTAGGCACTATGGCAGTTGAGATAAGGGAGAAAACCCAGATCTCCACACAAGATATACATCTAGGCATTCAGACTTCAGAAATATCCAGCACTTTAACCAATAACTTACACACCTTACCCAACGTTTTATCATCTACCTGTAGGGTCCCTGATGTCCTATCCCTGCCTGACGGCACTAAGGTAAACAACGATAACTCTTTACCACCAGTCTCACTAGATATCTCTAGTGCACCTTCCGCTGACGCCAAGGTTGAGAAGTACAGAGGACGAAAGAGGAAAGATCACTGTCATTTAATGTTTTGGAATGTCGCAGGCTTAAAATCCAAGATAAATAATCAGTGATGGTCTGACTTTGTTGGGAAGTTTGATATATTTAGCCTGCAGGAAACCTGGGTGGAGGAACCTATTCACGTCAATGGCTATAAAATGTATCACACTGCAGAAGTTGCATCGGCCCACGGAAGGTCAAAGGAAGGGTCTTTGCACTTTTGTATCAAACTGTGTGAACGCAAGTAACATTGTATTGAAAACCACAGTTAGATATTTCCAACTTAATACTATTGATGCTGATAAATCACTTTGTTTCACCTTATTGAATTTTTAAAATACTGTACCACATGATTTGTTTGAGGGGGCACTAAGTAAAATAAGTTATCATCTAAACAGTATTATGGTCACTCATTCGGGAAGGGATTTTTTTCTTTTTCTTTTTCACAGTTGATCCTTTTTTCTTTTTTTTAAATGGAGACACCCAAGTGTTGGTTAAAATTAGGTACTTTTGCGTCTCAAACTGGACATGTTATTGTTTTAACTACTTTGACAATGAGCTAGCAATAATAATAGAAACTGCATTTCCATGCTGCATTTTCAAATGTTGCATTTGCATTTCTTTGCACAACAAATCAAAAGAAAAGCACTAGGTGAACAAAGTAGTATGTTTACTACTCCAGCGAATAACCATAATCTTTTTCGGGTGTATCAGAAGTGGGTATTAAAATATATTTTTATCTCTTGAGTGTTCCATCCCACGTTTGCAGTTTCAGTAAAAAAAATATATTATATTTATTTATTGACATTTTCAAGCAATGCTACAAACACTACAAACAACAAGCCAGTTGCTAATCATTACATCATTGTCCATACATTGGCACATTACTTGAGTTACAGATATTATTTCAAACGTGCGCATCTGTCTGTACCAATAAAAATAATACAGGTAGAAGCCCTTCAAAGCACTATATATTGTCTAACATAGGGGTAACTGTTCAAAGTGCACTATATCTCTGTGCCCAATCTGTGTAAATCTTACTAGTTCTATCAATGTAGAAACTGTGCCCAGTGAGCAGTATCCTTCTGCCACAGTGCTCCATCCTCCCCCTGGCCTACTTGTGCTGGTCTACGAATCTACAGATGCCTCTGGAGATCCCCCCCTCCTGTCGCGCTCGGGCCCATACCAAAAAAAGGCTCCCATATGTCCCTAGGCCTGGATGCCGATGGCATCAGTTCCCAAAAGGTGGTCAATTGCGTATGGCCGGATGTTACGTCTCGAATCCAGTCTTTTATGGATGGAGCCCCCTTCTTCCGACAGTGCATGGCAACCCGGTGCTTAGCAAACAGGAGAAGCATAGCATGAAGTTTCCGCGCTTTAACTGGCGTGTCTTTTACGTAGCCTAGTAAGCCCTGTAGGGGGTTTGGGTCGTCTATTGTACCTATTATATTATGGATCGTAGTGAATATGTTAGCCATGATAGCAACTGTGAACAACTCCATGCCATTTGCATTAACAAGGCCAGGGCAAGGCCACATCTCCAGCAGCTGTCATCTTCCATGAGTCCCATGCGATGTAAGTGGGAGGGGGTTCTATAAAACCTGGGGAGGTACTTAAAGTGTATTAAATGGAGCTTATAGTTGGGAGATAAGGCTGCAACAGTAAGCCCATTGTTCCTCCGTGATTGGGGTTTGCAGTTCCTCATTCCATGCCTGGAGTGCCCTTGGTTGCATCAGGGGGGCTGAGTTTTGCATTTGGTTATAAATACGTCTGATTTATCTGCGCGGCGAGTTCGACTTTAGCACATTCTCCAATGTGGGCAGAATGGGCGTGGGAATCGGGAAGGTGTCGTTCAGGGACCGACATGTAGCCCTGAGTTTGTAGTATAAAAAGAGTTCAGAGAATGGTACAGCGTGCTCCTCTATGGGTTCAGGAGGAGACTTAAATGTCTCCTCTGGATAGAGGTCTGCAAATGTTTGGAGGCCCATCTTTTGTGCTAACGTTCCACTTGTGCCTTCCCCCATAGTGGGTCTCATGGGATTGTGTGCCAAAGGCATTGATAGAGCATATAGGATTTTGAGATTAGCTCTTTTCCTTAATTCATCCCATGCCCAACACAGGGTATCGACCGTGTCTATGCCGTCTTGGGGTAGTTTGTAAGTTTGATATAAAGCTACTTGCAGAGAGATTAAAGCTACTTGCAGAGAGATTGGTGCCACAACATCCATTTCCACAGCTGTGTGAGGTTGAAATGGGGTCGGGTGTACCCAGTAATGCAGGAATTGAGCGTGAGTGCTCCATGCATATAGCTGCATGTCCGGGGCTCCCAGACCACCCTGGTGCAGAGGAAGGGTCAAGAGTTCCCACAATATCCATGCCTGCCTACCTGCCCATACCAATGAGATCGGTAGAGATCGAAGAGCTTTAAAAAAGGCTTGGGTGAGAGGAATCGGAATATTAATGAATAAATATAGCAGTTTCGGTAATACCACCATCTTAGAAATTGCAATTATTCCTGCTAAGGACAAAGGTAGCCTAGCCCATGCAGTTATCTTTCCTTCCAACCATGAAATAGCCCACCCATAGTTCATGTCACATATGTTCTGCATATTTCTATTGAGCCATACCCCTAGGTATTTCACCAGACCGTCTGCCCATTTAAGTGAAAATTCAGTTTGAACAGGGATAGTGGCGCCCGTGAGGGGGAAGATAATAGATTTGGTCCAATTTATGGAGACGAAAGAAATGCCCCCAAATGTAATGAATTCTCAAAGAAGTGGAGCAAGGTTCGTTGTCGAGTCGTTAACGTACAGTGTAACATCATTGTGTATGAGATAAGAAGGCTACTTGTGCTAAAGCCAATCCCCCTGGTGGTGTGGTGCTGCCTAATGCGCGCTGCCAAAGGCTCCATCGCTATCGCGAAGAGCAAAGGGGACAAAGGGCACCCTTGTCTTGTGCCGTGCGAAATATCAAACGAATCTGGCAACAAGCCATTCACACGTGTGGAGGTCTTCGTATACAACAGGTGGACCAGGCTGAGAAACAGAGGGCTGAACCCCATTCTACCCAGTACTGCAAAAAGGTATGACCACTCGTGCGGGTCAAATGCCTTTGTAGCGTCCAGAAACACTGCAGCGGCTTGCAGGTCAGGGTGTAAATAGTGAACTACTGTAAAAAATATCCTGAGGTTATGAGATGTGGACCTCCTGGGGATAAAGCCCGATTGATCTGGGTGAGCGGTTCTTGGAAGTAGGGGTTGTAACCGATTCACGACCAATTTCGCCAAGATCTTCACATCTACATTTATTAGCAACAGTGATCTATAAGAGTCTAATTCATTCTCGGGCTTCCCAGGTTTCAGCAAAGTGATTATAATCGGCTTGCGCATCGTCGGTGGTAAAATACCTGAGGTCTGCGCCTCCTCATACAGCGCAATTAAGTGCGGCGCCTGTTCTTCCACGTATGTTTTGCAAAACGCAGTGGTTAAACCATCCGAACCTGGGGCTTTCTCCAGTGGTAGGCTCTTGATGACCTGGGTGACATCCTCCACTGTGAAGGGGACATCCAAGTATTCCCTATGCCCCGACCCAAACTTAGCATTCTAGTGAGTCAAGAAAGGGCCGAAGGCCCCCCCCGGAACGTGACCAAGAGTTGTTGTGTACAGTTTAGAATAGAATTAGGAAAAAGTGTCTAGAATTTCTTACGGATCTCTGGTGACGGGTTGATTCTCATGTTTTATTTCAGTTATATAGGCAGTGGACCGTGGGTCACGGAGCAGCGATACCAAAGTTCTCCCAGGCCTGTCCCCCTCCCCTTATCTTCTGGCTTGGGCATGTTTACCTAACCTACCTACCTACCTCACCACGCGCTGCGCCTCCTCTTTGAATTCCAGCAGTTTTTCTTTCAAAAGGGCCAACCTTTTGTGATAATCAGTGGTACAGAACTGTGTCTCCAGCTCTTTGGTTTGTTTTTCTAGAGAGATACCCCCGCTTGACGTGCCATGCAGTTCCCACTAATTACTGTATTAAATGCCTCCCATAGAGAGGACTGAGTTGTAACTGAGCCAGCATTAAGTGTAAAGTAGTCAGTGATGTCTCCTCTAATCTCTTTCTTAAAAGCCTCGTCAAGTAGGGCATTCGGCGGTAGCCGCTAGCTGAACATATGTGGGATTGAGTTCGGGAGCATTACACGCAAGATACTTGGTGCATGTTCTGACAAGGACCCAGGGAGATGAGAAACCTCACAGGTCCACCTAGCGACATCCAGGGACACCAGCCAGAAGTCCAATCTGGACAACGCCCTGTGATGTTCAGAAATGCATGTCCCTTCCCTTCCCAGTGGGTGATTATGTCTCCAAATATCTATCAGATCGCAGTCTGAGATAATAGCGTTTAATGCAGTGCTAGCTGAGGGGTGCAGCAAGAGAGATTGCCCTTTCCTGTCCAATGCATCATTAAGTATTGATGTGTTAAAATCGCCCCCCCGCCCCAGATGATGGTTTCGCAATTTGTCGCTCTCACCTTAGCCCATATGTCCTGGAATAAGCTTGGGGAATCGACATTGGGGCCATATACTGCTGTTAGTACAACCTGGACCCCGCCCAGGACACAAAGCAATATGATGAATCTGCCCTCTGGGTCAATTGGTATTTCGCTTTCCCTCCATTCCAGTCCTTTTCTGACCAGTACAGCCACCCCCTTGAATAATTGGAATAGATGGAAGAATACACATGCCCCCATCTACTATGCTTTAGCCTGGGAGAAGGTGGAATGTTCAGGTGTGTCTCTTGCAAAATACACTCATCTATATGATGCCTTATTAAGTATGAGTGGACTAGCTTTGTCTTTCTGTAATCATTTAAACTGCGGATGTTCCACGTTAAAAAATTTAGACTTGACATGTGAGGGCGAACGAGTTACTATGCAAAATTACAGTGTGGACACAGCACGTTGTAGTAGACAATGAAACCAAATTGTGGTATTGTTTGTTGTATAGCAATAAACTGGCTAAAAGCATAACCACAGCCCCTCCCCCATCCCTCCACCCACTCCAACCCCCCAATCAGGTTGTGAAAAACCCTCCCTCAGTAACAAAGGAAAAGGAAATTGACAGTATGTCCTAGCTTGGATAGACAACAGTCAGGGATTCCCTGAAAAGTTGAAAAACAACTGTTGGCAGCTCTCCCAGGGGGGCATAGTAACGCCTGCATACTCCCCTGCCATAAACAGGGTAGCCAAGAAGATTGCAGAGAGCCATGCTTATCCCAAAATAATTTTGAGTGACACCAATTAACCGTGACAACAAGTCTCGGATCAAAATCATAGCTGTGTAGCCCAAAACATTAAAATATTTGGGGGCCCCAGCCCAAATCAGTGTAGGTTGGACAAAGCAATTGGCATAGCAATACAATAAAATCCTTTAATCATTATTGCTCAGTCTATCCGCAGGTGAATCCACAGAGTTAGGGCCTTGTTTAATCTTCTTCCCCCCAATTTGCTTTGCAAACTTTAAGGTGGACTTTGCATCCGTGAAAAAGTGAGCTGTACCGTCATGTGTTATCTTGAGCTTCGCGGGGTACAGCAGAGAATAGGGAATCTGTGCTTGAAGCAAAATGCGTTTTGCAGGAAGGAATTCCCGTCTCGCTGCCCGCACAGCTGGTGTAAAGTCTGGGTAAAAGGAGATATTATTACCGTTATATGTGATGGCCCCTTTTTCACAGGCCAGATGTAGGATCAGGTCGCGGTCCTGGTAATTCAGGATTCTAGCTAGAATGGGCCTGGGTGTAGCTCCGACCAGTGGTTTAGGCCCCAGGGCACGATGAGCTCTCGCCACCGCAAACACAGCAGACAGACTGGGGTCAAACAGGTCATGGAGCAGGTCGGCAATGTAGGTCTCCATCTTAGAGATGGTCGTCGTCTCCGGTATTCCGGTAATTCACCGGTTATTTTGACGGGACCTGACTTCCAAGTCCTCATTCTTTGCACAAATAATGCCCAACACTCTATCCATATGTAACAGCTGTTCCTTAGTTTCAACCTGAAACTCGTGGAAATCGGAGGTGTGATTCTCAAGTACGTCCAGCCGGGTCTCGTGTGAACCCACCTGCTTTTTGACGGCATCAAGTTGGGTAGTGAGCGCATCCAGCTTGGTATCAATGTTCCGAAGGCTGGACCTCATCTCCAGCATCAAGGTTCGTAGATCTTCCCCCGGTCCTCCGTCTGTGACTCGGAGAGTTTCTCAGAGCTTGCCTCCGGATCCGACTACGTGAGCCTCGTGGTCCCCCTGCCATCAAATTTCAACTTTGATTGTTTTGCATTCTGTTTGTCCATGTCTTCCAGCCCAGATGCTTCGATCTAGCCACGCAGGGGGTCCCTTCCGAACCCTGACACAATTGCTCCACTCAGATGGGCCCCAGTCTCCAGCCCAATGCCCAAATGCCCAATCCTACAGTGAGCAGTAAGGGAGTGTATATGTAACGTGGGCTTTACCAAAACCTTGATAGTGCAAGCGGCCTCACAACCCTTACCAGCCATCACAGTGTCGGGACCGCTAGTATTCACCCCAATCCTCTGGCTTTCACTTTGTTGAGTGGGTTCCATTCCTTAAAGGCAGGGTTTTCCCCACTAATAGCAAGCTGCTTCTTCCCTGAGTCACCCTTATGTGTTCCAACGTTTTCCTCGTCTGAACATGCACCCCTGGAGCAGCCAGATCACCCACCTGGTGAGGTGTTGGAACAGCTACACATCACCACCGAACTCCCCCAATATCACCAGGTGTTCGCTTGGGCCCTCCGATTCACGGGATCCCACTTGCCTGTCCTCAAAATAGCACCTAGAGCACTGCGTCACGGCCAATCTTTCCCATCAGGGCCGTTGGCATCCATCAGGCCTCCAGCGCACTTCCAGTAGCCCTCCCCAGGACCGGCAGTCTTAGTCCAGCCTCGCCGGACCGCAGCGGTGCCGCAAGAGCACAGTGGGGCGTCCTCGCTTTCCCCAGGCAGCTGCTGATCACAGCTGCAGCGGTCTGATGTTACAACCAGTGCGAGCCTTCCAACACAGCCCAGGCACAGTACAGCGGGCCGGCTCACCGCCTTCTATTCTCCGGTGCTCCTACAGGAGAACACTCATGGAAGCAGTGCCGTCTGGCCGACTCCACCACAGCTTACGGGCCTCTGGTTCTTGAGAGAGCCTTAGGCTAAAATGCTCGTTGCAGCCGTCCATCATGCACGACGCTCCGATCCTCGCAGCTGGGCTGTCCTCCACCGGGGCACACCGCTCGCTTCAGGAACGGGCTACAGACACAGTGAACGGCTCACTCAGATCCCTGCTTTCCAGGCTATGCCTAGGGACACTCCATGTACAGCGATGGCCCTCCGATCCCACGGATTAATTAAGGATCAGTTCTTGGCTGGCAGAGCGCGCTCAGTAAGCGGCCATCTTGCAGCACAGCAGACCACGCCCCCCGAAGGGGATTTTTATTCTGCACTGTTCCAATACTCTGAAAGAGATGTCTGTGGTATCTCGACTGATGAAGCCAACAGCTTTTCACATTTCCCGCACACAATTTATTAGGATCTCTTAAATAAAATTATATTTAATGTTGATTTAGGATTTGTTAATAATTTATGTTCTGTACCTATCTCTTTTAGCCCCACTTTTAATGGCCGTGGTACGTACTCAACTATAGATTACGTTTTAATGTCAAGCAGACATTCCTCTAGAGTCCAGGATTTTTGGACCCATGCGAACCCTTTGAGCAATCACTTTCCTTTAAGTATAGTTTTATCAGTGCATAGTGATGCGATAAACATAAGGGATAGCTCATCACACATCGTATAGAATATATCACTGAGTAGGCTAAATGGGTACTTGCTTCATTGGACCAACGTGGACCCTCACAAGTTTTTAAGAAAGGCTGTGGTTAATTGCGAAGCTGCCTTCTTGCCTGCCTTGATGAGACAACTTCTCACAATGATGTCATAAAAAACTTTTCCATTATATTTGGCCATATTAAAAAAGCCCTTTTTGTTAAGAACAAAAAATAATTACTACAGAAAAAGGGTTGTTGGACTCTAAATGTACCAAGGCCTATTCTAAACTAAAACATGTCCTACATAAAATCATTACAAATGGAGAAGAAATTAAAGGGGCCAGAAGGGAATATAGGTGTGCAATAAAAGAACAGAAATGTGCATTAATAGAATAAGCTTGGTCCGCCTTACATGTAGCCTCTGTAACCAGAGATAACTCCGCATTTTGGAAGGTAGTAAATGCCCCCTTTCTGGTTAATAGAGATATACTGACGATTGAGATAGCTATCACCGAGGCTCAATAGGTGGATCATTATTCCAAATTATACAATAAACCACCCTGTGATGCATCTGGAGCAGCTGACATATCTGACATGCTAGATCTACTGCCCATGAGCCATCAAATTGATATGCATTTTGACCTTCCTGAGGTTAGCCAGGCTATCATGACAAGTATGGGAGGGAAAGCGCCTCCTCCCGACGGCATTCCCGTAAATCTTTTTAAATCTAATATCTTGCTCTGGGGACCGCTTTTAACACAAGTGATTAACGCTAGTTGCTCTACCTGTTTCTTACCAACTTGGTCAGAATCGATACTGGTTCCCATTTTTAAAAAAGGTGATAGGGAGAAGCCAGCATGTTATAGACCTATTTCACTGTTATTCTCCATGGTCAAAGTTGTGGGTCGAGTCATTTTAACTAGACTACAGGATTGGGCCGACGAGAACTTGATTGTTTCTGACATTCAATTTGGCTTCCGTAAGGGTCTGGGCACCGTGGAACAGGGTCTCAACTTAAACATCCTCCTGGGCAAGTACACTATGGCAAAAAGGGGCAGGTTATATTTGGCATTCGTCGATTTAACCGCAGCCTTCGACTGCATTATTCATGACAAGTTATGGAAGATTTGGGAGGGAATGGGGTGGATAAGTCACTCATACATTTCTTGAGGCAACTTTATTTAGGTGCGAAGGCAAGAGTCCAATACGAGGTAGGCAGGGAGTGCACAATGCCATTTAGTATATTGAGAGGAGTGAGACACGGCTGTGTCCTGGCACCTTTCCTCTTTACCCTTTCCATAAACAATCTGGGATGGGGTGGATAAGTCACTCATACATTTCTTGAGGCAACTTTATTTAGGTGTGAAGGCAAGAGTCCAATACGAGGTAGGCAGGGAGTGCACAATGTCATTTAGTATATTGAGAGGAGTGAGACACGGCTGTGTCCTGGCACCTTTCCTCTTTACCCTTTACATAAACAATCTGGGATGGGGTGGATAAGTCACTCATACATTTCTTGAGGCAACTTTATTTAGGTGCGAAGGCAAGAGTCCGATACGAGGTAGGCAGGGAGTGCACAATGCCATTTAGTATATTGAGAGGAGTGAGACACGGCTGTGTCCTAGCACCTTTCCTCTTTACCCTTTACATAAACGATCTGGGATGGGTATTGGCGAAGGAGTGCCAGGACCTGCCGATAATTGACAAATGCCCCATACCCGCCCTTTTGTACCTGGACGACGTGGTCCTTATGGCGCGTACTCCGCTGAGTCTCCAACAGGTAGTGTCAAGCCTTGCCTTGTTCATGTTTAATCTGGGTCTCACTGTTAATACTTCAAAAACATTCATAATGAAATGTGGAGCATCCAGCAATAAGAGTAGAGACGTTTATATTGACGCTAAATGGATTGAATGTTCTAAAACCTTCTCTTACTTAGGGATTCTGCTTGACCGACTGGGGACTTGTACCCAAGCAGTCACAGCCAGGAGATTACTGTTTATGAAGGCAACAGCAGCCCTATCCAATTTCAGCAGGAAATTGGGCAGAGGCCCACTGGTAGAATTATTGCAAATGTACAAGGCAAAGAGTGTGTCAATCGTCGTCTATGGTGCTGGTATTTGGGGTCATGTTGATTTTTATTCGCTACAGATTGTCGAGAACACCTTTTTTAGATTCTTGCTGGCCGTCCCATATAGTACTTCCACTCATATCTGCCACGCAGAACTAGCCATGCCATATATAGCGAACATCATAAAAATTCAGCCGGTCCTATTGTGGCATAGGATTTGGAAAACATTACTTAATTGCCAAATCTTGAATGACAGCCGCAGATTACAAGGGGCCACGCACATTAGGTGGCTAAACTACATACATTTTTTTACAACTAATCTTGGTCACCCAGAATATTATAATGATCCCAACACCCTGAGTGCATTTGCTAGGAAAGATCTTAAAAGTAGTTGCCTGTCCTTATTGGAAACAAATAGAACTACCGCTGAAATGGCAAAATTAACTGTACTCACGTTGACCACACACAGTATTCAGCCGTACTTAAGAAACATTGTAGGTGGCTATGACAGATTCCTGTTAACTCGTTTTAGATTAGGCATCATATACAGATCAATTAGTTTTCCTGATTGGAATGACTGGTCATGACCGATGGATAAATGTCCATGTGATGACTTATCTAAACAGTAGACACTGCACGTATTCTTTTTTTGTAAATTTTATTCAGTGCAGAGAAGGAGGTGGATCCTCCTGATTTTAAGAACACTCGGCCTTAGACAATGTCGTCCCGCACTATTGGTCTTACAACTTTTAGAGAATTAACTTTTTACTACCTCTATAATTGTGTTTTAAAAAAATATTTTTAAATGTAGGAAAACTATTTTGATGTGAGTCCACTTTGAGCGTGATTAGGAGAATGGACCTGCTGTCTACTCATATAAACGATTTCTGAAATTTGTATATTTTATTATTTTAAAATTTTATGATCTGATAATCATGTTGTATGTTTTTTTATCTGCATTTATGACTTTCTCTTTCGAGAAATCGAATAAAGCGTTTTTAAAATACAAAAATAAATATATATAGCCCTGCTTAGTCTCCTTTGGACACTAAAGGCCCATGGAATGGAAAAATATTACTGCATACTCTACCTATTGTCTGTTTATACTTATGCAAATCTACCTTATACACTGTTCTTTCAAATATTGCCTTCTAAATGTTATGATCACCCTACACCTCCAGATTGAGCAGTATTGAGCACCAATAAAGTGAGTATAATCTGTTGGTATTCTGTCTCAATTTTATGACGTTACAATGAATGAATTTACAACACATGCATCATTTACCATGCAATGCCTTTACTAGGCATTGCCTTTACCACACATATACCTTTCTTACGCCTGCCTTTACAATGCAAGGTAGGTGTATATAAGGTAAGTGAAACCCCTATTCTCTCTCTCTATCTCTCTGTGTATATATATATATATATATATATATATATATATTACCTACTGACGGTCGCCAGTAGGTAGTTATAGTTAGGACCTATTTTCCATAGGAAATCCGCAACATTCTATTCCCAATAAGTCTGGCGGCGGTTTACGAATCCTCGCAAAATTTTCCAAACTTTTGGCCAGCTCCGCTCCGCTCCTACCCTGAAAGTTTCGTGGTGATTCATCAAGCGGGGGCCGAGAAAAAGGGGGGTCCCCAAACGCATTTTCCCCATGCAATTTCCCATAGGATCTGTTGTCGCAGCTACAGCCCGAAGCGCTGAACGGAATGACACCAAATTTGGCAAAGAGGTAGTCCTCAGTTCAGACTCGTGCCTTTTGCATAAATGGTGTGAATCCGTTCAGTAGTTCCTGAGAAAATTAGAATTAAAAGCACATAAATATCTATGGCCGGGGAGGATCCGCGGACCCTACCCGCACCGTAAGCTCACCCTCCCTGAACCGAGCGCGCACCCTCCTGATCGCGCGCTGAATGCTAATTGGCTGTCGAGTGTCTGTCTACATTCGAAACCAGGAACTGTTTGCGGCCATTTTCTGCCTCGGTAGAAGCGAGGCTGAAGAAGCAAGGGGAATAAGTGTGTAAAACATATAAAGGGGGCAGAGTGGAAATACTCTGACCCTCTAGAGGTGCTTAGGGGGTCCTAGAAGGACCCACTGGGGTCCCATTTTTTTTTTTAAACGGCGGAATGCGCGCACGGTGCGCGCATCCTACCGCGTTGGGTGCACGGATTCTCTCGCGTTGGGTGCGCGGATCCACGGAATTTGTTTTTTAAAAAAGACAAGAAATCATTTGTTGTATGACTACTTTCTACACTGAAAGGTAGGGTGTATATTTCTGTTCTTTAAAGGTATGATTCTTATTGGTTGACAAAAACAGATTGGTAGGAACATTATATATGATAAGCTGATATGTTGAAAAGTCAAGCACACTTCCTGTCTTGTTTAGCAACATTGTGTGCTGAACTTGTGACCTGTGTGCTCAGTGCAGTGTTCCATGAGCTGTTTCTATGGTAACAGGTAGAAGGCAGATTGGGGTTGAAAAGTATTTCAGTTGGAAAGGGTTGAAATGTTTAACCAATAGAAATGTGTGTTTGCTTTTGAGTTTATGTGTGAAGGATTGTGATTTGATGTTTACATGTATATGTGTGGAAAATGAAAGGGAAACTTTTCCATTCTTTGTTTTTGTTGAGAGGTGCACAGTGCAGAGATTCTATAAAAGAAAATATGGTGAGTGACCGATATACTTTTTAATCTACAAAACAACTTGAAAGGTGAGTTATTTAATTGTGAGGGAATGTTTGTAGACTATTTTCATTTTAATCAGACTAATGTATTTCTCCTGCTAAAGTGTAGGGAGTACTTTTTCTCTCTACAATCTTATTGACAGTGTGTGTGCATGTAGAAACCATTCTGTGATAATCATTTGTGTTGTTCATGTGTTTGCAGACAGATAACTGTGCTGTTTTTATATTTTGGTAGAATTAGAAACCAGTCATTGTTTATGAATTTGTGAAATGAGTTATGTTATGTATGTATACTAAAATGTAGTACTTCTTCTAGATGAAGAATTGTGTTTTGGTATAGTGCAAGGGATAGTGTTGTTTGTCTAGAATCACACAGTGAGTATGTGTGCATTTGGGAACCACTGTGAGAGAAGCATTTGGTAACATCGTGTATTTGCTGACAGATAACTCTTTTAAAACCTGTCATGTTGTCAAGTTTTATTAGCATTAGAAGCCAGTGTTTGCTTATGCATTGATAAAATAAGTCATGCTTTGAGACTAATGTGCTGTACTTTAATATGTAGATTGTGTGTAGTCTCCTTACCCCTTGCACAGTAGTGAATGAGTTTTGGTAAGCCGCTAGGGATAGTGTTGCTTGTCTAGAATCACACTGTGAGTCTGTGTGCATTTGGGAACCACTGTGAGAGAAGTATGTGGTAATATCATGTATTTGCTGACAGATAAGTGTTTTAAAACCTGTCTTGTTGTCAAGTTTTAGTAGCATTAGAAGGCAGTTTTTGCTTATGCTTTGATTAAATGAGTCAGGCTTTGACACAAAAGTGCAGTCCTGAAATATGTAGATTGTGTGCAGTTCCCTTACCACTTGCACTGTAGTGAATGAGTTTTGGTAAACTCCTAGGGATAGTGGTGCTTGTCTAGAATCACACTGTGAGTTAGTGTGTATTTGGGAACCACTGTGAGTGAAGCATTTGGTAACATCGTGTATTTTCTGACACATAACTTTTTTAAAACCTGTCATGTTGTCAAGTTTTAGTAGAATTAGAAGCCAGTTTTTGATTATGCTTTTATTAAATGAGTCAGGCTTTGACAGAAACGTGCAGTCCTGAAATATGTAGATTGTGTGCAGTTCCCTTATCAGTTCCACAGTAGTGAATGATTTTTGGTAAAGTGCTAGGTATAGTGGTTGTTGTCTAGAATCACACTGAGTCTGTGTGCATTTGGGAACCACTGTGAGAGAAGCATTTGGTAACATCGTGTATTTTTTAGCAGATAACTCTTTTAAAACCTGTCATGTTGTCAAGTTTTAGTAGCATTAGAAGCCAGTCTTTGCTTATGTGTTGATTAAATGAGTCATGCTTTGACACTAATGTGCTGTACTTAAATATGTAGATTGTGTGCAGTACCATTACCTCTTCTAGACTAGTGAATGCGTTTTGGTAAACTGCTAGGGATAGTGTTGCTTCTCTAAAATCACACTGTGAGTCTGTGTACATTTGGGTAAGGATTGTGAGAGAAGCATTTGGTAACATAGTGTATTTGATGACAGATAACTGTTTTAAAATCGGTCATGTTGTCACGTTTTAGTAGCTTTAGAAGGTATTCTTTGCTTATGCATTGATAAAATGAGTCAGGGTTTGACACTAAAGTGCATTACCATGTACTATTCTCTTCACTGTGCCAGAACTGAAAATTTAAAAGATTTACCCAGGCACTAAGCTAGCAGTAGTCTGATGATTTAGTCAGTTTCCAAGTACTCATGTTGTGAACCATACATTACCACATAGATTGTTTCAAATGTCTATGTAGTATGCATGCAGTCTTCTAACATACTATACACTTGTCTTTCACATTTTCAATTCTCTAGTCAGTATCCATACACTTCCAGGAAACACGCTGTAACTCCCTTTGCAGACCTCTAGTGACCCATTCAGCATCATGTACTAATCCATTCACTGTGCCAAAACCCAAACACTTATAAATTCATCAAGATACTATCTTTGGAGTACTCTAATCATTCAGTCAGTGCCTAAGTATTCATGCACTGAGCCAGGCCTTAGCACATGGACTGCTTCAAACCCCTATCCACTATGTATGCAGTCTTCTAACTAGGGGTGGGCGGAATTTGCGATATTCACTTTCGCAAATTATCGCGAAAATGTTAAAAATCTCCGCAAACACGCGGAAATATCGCGAAGATGCGGAAGTTTTTTTCCCGCCCGTTCGCCGTATTTTCTGCATGGTCGCGGCTCGCCAACTTACCCATGTGGTTGCTCGCGGGCGCGGCCATCTTGTTTTCACTCGTCTCGCGGTGCATGATCGCGAGAAGAAAGACGTGATCGCGCGATGAATGATGTCACTGTGGGCACGAACTGTCGCGAGACAGCGCAAATGGCTACCAACAATCCAACATCTCATGGAGAACGCGACCGGATCGGGAAAACTTGTCGGCGAACGCGTGGATTCAGGTAAGGCGATCGCGCGCACGCGAGAATGTATTATTTTACAGCACGAGCAAGCAAAAAATTTGTGGCAAAATGCGGATTGTGGAAATTTTGACATTTTCCCGCTCTCCGCGGAACGCCAAAATGTCAAATTATCGCAATTTCCGCGACCGGAACGGAATTTTAGCCCAAGCCTACTTCTAACCACCTAGACACTTGTCTTTCACACTTTCAATTCCCTAGTCAGTATCCATACAGTCCAGCAAACATCCTGTCACTTCCTTTGCACTCCTCTAGTGACCCATTCAGTACCAAGTACTAATCCATTCCTTGTGCGAAAAGCCTACCACTTATAAATTCACCTAGGCACTCTCCTTGCTGTACTCTAATCATTCAGTCAGTACCCAAGTAGTCATGCAGTGAGCCAGGCCTTAGCACATGGACTGCTTTAAATGCCAATGCAGTATGGATGCAGTCCTCTAATCACCTACACAGTTGTCTTGCACACCTTCAATCCCCTAGTTAGTATTCATACACTTCTAGCAAACACCCTGTCACTCACCCAGTGTGTCTCCTTATAGTACTGTAATCATTTAGTCAGTTAGCATGTAGTCTTTTAGTGAGGTAGGCTTTAGGGCATGAACTGCTTCAAAGTAGTATGCACTATGCATGTAGTGTTTTAACCATCATCACACTTGTGGTTCAGGGCTATAGTTTCTTAGTCAGTTTTTATATAAAATGTGTTTGTACAGTAATGGAATAGTATAAATTTGAAAGTTATTAATATACATTCATTTGTGATTCTTTTTTATAGATACAGAACAGGAGTGTTTCTCATCTGTTTGCACTCTTCTCGTGCAAGATTGTTTGGATGAAGGGTCCTTAGGTGTTTCATCATACTTGCTGTGCCGCACGAATATTTTTTGTTAGGATCCCCTCGTAAAAGAACTCTTTTGCAAATCTTGCGCGTGACGAAGGTGGCATTGGTCTTTGTTTGCCCCTCGAGAAAAGTAGAACATTTCCACATCACTGAAGGAAAATGTTGTGGGCGTGGTGCATCCTCCAAAAATTCATCCTTAGATTCGGTGAATATTTTAAAGTGACAACATTTACAGTTTTTGTAAGTTAAACTTATAAAATTTTGTTAGCTGTATGCATTTTATATATCTGTGATTTGTATCTTGTTTTTTTTTGAGAATAGCATGTTGGTTTTTTTTTAACAATCTTTGAGATTGTTTTTTTTTTGCCCACTGTTAAGTGATGAGTACGATTGAAATCACTATTTTTAGTGAAATTTAATATATTCTGAGAACAGCAAAAAAGGCAAAAAAATTACTTTGTGGAAATTATGCTGTGTTGTAAAAAATGTATTATTACACGTTATACTTTTTTTTCTTTTCTTTCAGAGATCCAAATTTTAAAATATGCAATTTTTATGAATTTAGATTGGAATGAAAATGTGAAAAAAATGTGTACCATTTTTTATTCCTATTACTGTGAAGGTAAGTTTAACTAAGTCTCAATATGCAGAATGAGGAGGTCTGCAAGAAGCTACAACGTTGAAACATGTTTCTAAAAACACTCTGTTTATACCTTTGTAGTTTTAAAATCTGGCCATAATCAGATATCATGTGACGTGCTAAAAAAGAGATTTGAGGGGTTCATAATATTTCCTATTTTAGCTATTTAAGGACCGCAATTATTTCAATCATTCTTCTTTGAACATCTTTGCAGACAAAACTCTGTGCTTACCTTTTATCATTCGCAAGGAATTTTAAAACTGGAAATATGTCACTTTTTGTAACATTGTTATTGTGTAAGATGCTCTTTCATATTTACAAAGAGAGGAAAAGGCACTCTGTGGACTTTTTATACTCCATGTAAATACAACCTCATCATGCAGACCACTTTGTGTTGAAAGGGTGTTCTATAAGTGTTGTTGTGCATGATTGCACTTAATACTCATAGAACAAGACACATGTCTAGATTTATCAGAAATCATAAATCTCAACATGTGTGTGAATGGTGCACCATTCTAAAATTGGTGTAGGAAAGCGCAACAAGGAGAATTGTTTTAATTTCTCCACATTTTTATATCTTCAATGCATGCTAAAATGTTCAGCATACATTGAAGGAGAACAATGCATTTTCTCATTGTTTTTGTGCAGGAAGGTGTGTCTTCCTGTAGAAAAACAAACATCACATGACACAGATATCCTTGCACTATGGTGCAAGGGTGCCTTTGTCACCACATGGCTGCAGTTTAAGTAGCCGTGCAGACAGAAGCATAGATTTGCAACATATTTATGTACATATGTTGCATCCCTGTGCTTCGGAAGTACTACAGCACACTGCAGTTAAAGAGGTTACTGTGTGATGCTGCAGCACTTCCTCATAGTTCTGCACTTATACATTCACCATACGCTACTGATGCATTAATTCAGTCAATTACGTACTACACATACATTCATCTAAACTAACACTAAGAAAGAAATTTAGCTCTTTTTTTAAACCTGGAAAGTTAGTTCTTACAAGAACTTTTTATTTTCTTCTTTCTTCTTTTATAATTTTTTTTGAGTTTTCTGAACAATTTTTAATTTTTTGGGGTTTTTCTGCAAAAAACAAACAAAAAACAAAACAGGAGAAACCAAACAATGAACTTCAGGGAAAATTAAAAAAAACCACCAAAAAAAACTAGCAAATGTGACTTTCTTCCCGGTGGCAGATCAGATCGATCGACTGCTCACCATAGCACAAAGTCGCATTGTACTTAGTGCAGATCACTTTTAAAAATTGAAATTGAGGACGGATGTCCAAGGTTTGGGCTGATGGATGCACTCCTGAGGTACTCGGCTGCGATGAGGTGGATGGCGCAGGAGCAGGACTGTTTCTCATCCGTTGGCACTCTTCTCGTGCAAGATTGTTTGGATGAAGGGTCCTCATGTGCTTCATCATACTTGCCGTGCCGCACGAGTATTTCTTGTTAGGATCCCCTCGCGACAGGACTCTTTTGCAAATCTTGCACGTGACCAAGGTGGCATTGGTCTTATTCTGCCCCTCGGGAAAAGTAAAAAATGTCCACACCACTGAAGAAAAACGTTCTTTGGGTAGTGCCTCCGCCAAAAATTCATCCTCAGAAGTATGAGGTGATGCAGGTGATGCCTGCTGCCCTGAAGCCATTTTAGGTTGAAAAAAAGTTAGAGCTAAGTGTAAACTTAGTCTAAAAAATCTTCTTCTCTCCAAAGAGATGGTGCTCTAAAGAAGGTCAAAGAAGAATGATTGAAATGGGTGGGGTCTTTCAATAGTTAGAAGAGGAAGTGTAATGAACCAATCAAATCTCTTTTTTTGCAGGTCACATGGGATCCGCGCACCCTTCGCTTACGCAGCATGCACCCAGCGTGCAGCCGCGAAATTGAATTAAAAATAATTATAAGATTAGATGTGAAAACATATTAGTTTTAAGACTAGTTTAGAGTTTGTCTTCAATTAATATTAACCTGAGATACATATATATATGTTTTTTTAAATGTTAAATATTTCACGGGATCCGCGCACCTACCGCGTCATAGACGCAGATGACTCATTGCGGAAGCGCGTAAACATCGCGTTACGTACATCGAACGTGTCGCGTATAGGCTGGGAGTCGCGTACCAGTCGCATTGCAATCGCGCACTAAACACGTACCCAACGCTTACCATGCGCAGATGCTATCGCGTAGCGATCGAGAACGGTGCGCAGATCCAAAAACATTGAAAAAATATATATAAAATAAAGTTTTGAACATATAATTAAAAAAATATGTTTCAAAAATGGTGATAAAAAAGTATTTTAAAAAAAACGTAATTAATGAAATTGACCCACTGAATTTGAAAAATATAAAAATCCAATGAAAATCATTAAACATGATATCTTCAGAGATAAGTTATACATAGGAACTAGCATTTAAAAAACCTTTGAAATTCACTGAAAAAACCATTGGTTTCATGCACGTTATAGTTAGAAATTGGCATTTAAAAAACCTTTGAAATTCACTGAAAAAACCAAAGGTTTCAGGGGCGTTATAGTTAGGAATTGGCATTTAAAAAACCTTAGAAATTCACTGAAAAAACCATAGGTTTCAGGGGTGTTATAGTTAGCTGGACATTTCCCTCGTACAAAACCCTAGAAATTCCCCTGTTATAGTTAGTTCAGCTAACTATAACTCGCGCCCCCGCAATGCACTACTGATGACGTCACATATTACATCACTCATGACATGGTCAGTGACATCACTCATGACATCACTGATGACATCTCTAATGACATCACTGATGACATCATCCATGTGATAAATTACTGCATCTTCTCACACCCTAATTTAACCTTTGATACACCAACTCAAAATTTCAGACGTCCATTCTCAAAACCATAGATACTCCAATACCAATAGCTACATACCCACTCATTAACTCTTAGGTCTACATACACCTCCACTCACTCACCTGTACAGTCACTCATACTTACAGTCACTCCGTACAAGACTATCATATGCATTAACACACCTATATAGACACTCACAGACCGCCAATCATCCATTGAAGTACTGACACACCTAGTCATTCATGCAAGTAATTAAACACATTCCAATTTACTCACCTGGAAGTGGAAGAGAATTTCAAAGCTTGTCTCTCAGCGATCATTAAATGGATGAATAACAACCATCTCTGCTGTAACACCGATAAAACAGAGATTCTTCCCATTGGTAAAAATAATACGTTTCAACCCAAAGACTGATGGCCAGATGATATTGCATCCCCCCCCTCTACGGTTGAGATTGCTAAAAATCTGGGGGTACTGTTTGACTCCTCCCTTTCATTTAAGCCCCATGTTTTAAAATTAACGGGGATCTGTTTCAGTCATATTCGTACACTGAAAAAGTTCTTCAATCTCATTCCATCAGCAGCAAGGAAAACGGTGACAGTAGCTCTCATACTGTCTCGGCTGGACTACTGCAATAGCCTTCTCGTTGGGACAAATAAATCCTCCCTGAGACGGCTTCAGGTAGTCCAGCATGCAGCTGCCAGATTGGTCTTGGGACTCCCTCGTAGATCATCTGCTTCGGCCGCACTAAAGACCCTGCACTGGCTTTCGATTCCTAAAGGAATCCTCTTCAAACTACTTCTGATGACTTTTAGAGTGGTACGGGGAGTCGGCCCTGCTTATCTCTCCATCAGATTTAAATCATACACTACAACCAGGACATTACGATCAAGCTCTGCAAATCGTTTGGAAATAGGTAGGTTTAAATTGTCATCAAAAGGAGGGAAATCAGCCACGATACTGGGAGCAAAAGCATGGAATAATCTGCCAAAGAACTTGAGGGCAATACAACGTGAAGATCTGTTCAGACGAGCCCTTAAGACTTGGATCTTTGGCCTTACAGATGCCTGCTCTCTGGCCCTGATCTAGTCTGGACAGTTACAGTTAGTCTAGTTATCTGCAGCGCCAGGAGACTCCGTCAGGAGTGACAGTTTGCGCTATACAAACCTTCCTTTTCATTTCATTATATTTCATATCACCTATACAGTTAAACACACTCAAGTTCACTTACTCATAAAAATAGTACCACATTCTTATGCTCTTATACAATCATTACTACAAGCACACACTCATCCATACAGCCAATTACAATTACACACTCTCACATATACCCACTTATATACTCTTACACACACATATACTGCCTTTCACATATGTAGTTAGTCACACATGTACCACTGAGATATACATTCAGTCCCTAACACACCCATACATACACTCACGCAACCATACAGTTGATCACAGATGCACTCTTAAAACCATGCACCCATAGAATCACCCACTCACACATCTATGCATAGAGTCACACACACCCTACCCACACAAACACTCAGGCACCCATACAGATACTCAGACAACCAATCAATAACCCATATAGACACTCATATAGCTATTCACAAAACCATGCAGCCATTTATACACCTACACACAGACACAGACAGACATTCACACAGTTTAGTCACTAGTCCGCAGTAAGATACATTTAATGACTCACTTACAGAGTCAGTTACGCACCTAGAAAATCATCCATTCACACACTTGTACACCCACTCATTCTTCCACCGGCCTTTCACTATAAATATATAAAATATATTTAAACTTTACAGAAACACACAGTTACTGGATGACGTCATCAGTGATGTCATCAGTGATGTCATTTGAGATGTCATCAGTGATGTCATGAGTGATGTGATGTCACTGACCATGTCATGAGTGATGTAATATGTGACGTCATCAGCAGTGCATTGCGGGGGCACGAGTTATAGTTAGCTGAACTAACTATAACAGGGGAATTTCTAGGGTTTTGTACGAGGGAAATGTCCAGCTGACTATAACACCCCTGAAACCTATGGTTTTTTCAGTGAATATATATATATATATATATATTTCCAAAGAAGTCGTTATCCCAAACTCCAGAATAACTTCCAGCGGCACACCAGAGGACGAGTTCAATATAGGTTTATTGACTCAAAAACAAAACAGTACGACGCGTTTCGGCGAAGCCTTTGTCAAGCAATTTGACCTGTGCCCAATTCCCCATAGAAATAGGGGTTACCGTTTGTAAACAGAAAAACAATACTTCCCACAGATCAACATGTTTAGAAAACAGACTAAAAAATGCATTTCATGAACTTAATAAGTAAAGAAATCAAAGGACAATGTCCTATAATACGTTAGCACTGCATCTTAAAGCGCCACTGTTTTTCAAGACGAAATTATACTCTGAAAACACAATGCGTTGGAAAATATATCCCACGGAGCACACAGCTATTCAGTACTATTCAGCTGTAGGTCGCAGATGTCGACATTAAAATTAAATCAAATGTTTGCAACCCTCTCCCACGTGCCTAAAATAAACATGAATAAATGCGTCGGGTTATCAGTTTTTAAAAAAAGATATTCAGCCCTGTCTAGCATCCCTATCTGGTCCACTATTTTGTATATTTGTTCTACGCATATCCTGCTATATATGAAAGGTTATAATGCTTCCCCCATCTACTGCAGATTTTATTGTATGAGATACATCTTGTCACTGCACGCCATGCGCTGGGTACACTACCCCCTGCAATGTCGCTATTGACAACTCACACTACATAATGGGTACATTACCACACAGGAGCCCGACTCGACCCCGACGCATTTATTCATGTTTATTTTAGGCACGTGGGAGAGGGTTGCAAACATTTGATTTAATTTTAATGTCGACATCTGCGACCTACAGCTGAATAGTACTGAATAGCTGTGTGCTCCGTGGGATATATTTTCCAACGCATTGTGTTTTCAGAGTATAATTTCGTCTTGAAAAACAGTGGCGCTTTCAGATGCAGTGCTAACGTATTATAGGACATTGTCCTTTGATTTCTTTACTTATTAAGTTCATGAAATGCATTTTTTAGTCTGTTTTCTAAACATGTTGATCTGTGGGAAGTATTGTTTTTCTGTTTACAAACGGTAACCCCTATTTCTATGGGGAATTGGGCACAGGTCAAATTGCTTGACAAAGGCTTCGCCGAAACGCGTCGTACTGTTTTGTTTTTGAGTCAATAAACCTATATTGAACTCGTCCTCTGGTGTGCCGCTGGAAGTTATTCTGGAGTTTGGGATAACGACTTCTTTGGAAATACATATAGCGGGACTGTGCTCGCTGCTGGCACCGGCGTCGTCAGGAGGGTGAGCGGCTCTTCACAGTGACCTTTTGAAAATATATATATATATATGCATATATATATATATATATATATATATATATATATATATATATATATATATATATATATACATACATATATATATTATCTACTGGCGGTCGCCAGTAGATAGTTATAGTTAGGACCTATTTTCCATAGGAAATCCTCAACATTCTATTTGGAATAACGTTGGCACCGGTTGACGAATCCTTGCGAAATTTTCCAAACTTTTGGCCAGCTCCGCTCCGCTCCTACCCTGAAAGTTTTGCGGTGATCCGTCAAGCGGGGGCCGAGACAAAAGGTGGGTCACAGAACGCGTTTTCCCCATGCAATTTCCCATAGGATCTGTTGTCGCAGCTACAGCCCGAACCGCTGAACGGAATAACACCAAATTTGGCAAAGAGGTAGTCCTCAGTTCGGACTCGTGCCATTTGCATATATGGTGTGAATCTGTTCAGTAGTTCCTGAGAAAATTAGGGTAAAAATGTTAGTGATATCTATGGCCCCGGAGGATCCGTGGACCGTACCCGCACCGTAGGCGCACCCTCCCAGAACGGAGCGCACACCCTCCCAATCGCGCGCTGAATGCTAATTGGCGGTCGAGTGTCACTCTACAATCGAAACCAGGAACTGTTGGCGGCCATTTTCTGCCTCGGTAGAAGCGAGGCTGAAGATGCAAGGGGAATAAGTGTGTAAAACATATAAAGGGGGCAGAGTGGAAATACTCTGACCCTCTAGAGGTGCTTAGGGGGTCCCAGAAGGACCCCCTGGGGCACCCTTTCAAAAAAAAAACACGGGGAAATGCACGCACGGTGTGCGCATCCTATCGCGTTGGCTGCACGGATTCTCTCACTGTGGGTGCGCGGATCCACGGCAACGTTTTTTGAAAAACAACAAGAAATCATTGGTTATATGACAACTTTCTACACTGAAAGGTAGGGTGTATATTTCTGTTTTTTAAAGGTATGATTGTTATTAACACAAACAGATTGTAAGGAACATTATATATGATAAGCTGATATGTTGAAAAGTCAAGCACACTTCCTGTCTTGTGTAGGAACATTGTGTGCTGAACTTGTGACCTGTGAGCTCAGTGCAGTGTTCCATGACCTGTTTCTATGGTAACAGGTAGAAGGCAGATTGGGGGAAGGGTTGAAATGTATTTCAGTTGGAAAGGGTTGAAATGTTTAACCAATAGAAATGTGTGTTTGCTTTTGAGTTTATGTGCGAAGGATTGTGATTTGATGTTTACATGTATATGTGTGGAAAATGAAAGGAAAACTATTTCATTCTTTGCTTTTGCTGAGAGGTGCACAGTGCAGAGATTCTGTAAAAGAAAATATGGTGAGTGATTGATATACTTCTTAATCTACAAAAGAACTTGAAAGATGAGTTATTTAATTGTGAGGGGATGTATGTAGACTATTTTGATTTTAATCAGACTAATGTATTTTTCTTGCTAAAGTGTAGGGAGTACTTTTTTTTTCTACAATGTGTGTGCATGTAGAATTCATTCTGTGATAAGCATTTGTGTTTTTCATGTGTTTGTAGACAGATAACTGTGCTGTTTTTATATTTTGGTAGAATTAGAAACCCGTCATAGTTTATGAATTTGTGAAATGAGTTATGTTATGTTTCTATACTAAAATGTAGTACTACTTCTAGATGAAGAAATGTGTTTTGGTATAGTGCAAGGGATAGTGTTGTTTGTCTAGAATCACACAGTGAGTCTGTGTGCATTTGGGAACCACTGTGAGAGAAGCATTTGGTAACATCATGTATTTGCTGACAGATAACTGTTTTAACTTGTCATGTTGTGAAGTTTTAGTAGCATTAGAAGACAGTTATGGCTTATGATTTGATTAAATGAGTCAGGCTTTGACAGAAAAGTGCAGTCCTGAAATATGTAGATTGTGTGCAGTTCCCTTACCAGTTGCACTGTAGTGAATGAGTTTTGGTAAACTCCTAGGGATAGTGGTGCATGTCTAGAATCACAGTGTGAGTTAGTGTGTATTTGGGATCAGTGTGAGAGAAGCATTTGGTGATATCATGTGTTTGCTTACAGATAACTTTTTTAAAACCTGTCATGTTGTGAAGTTTTAGTAGCATTAGAATCCAGTCTTTGCTTATATGTTGATTAAATGAGTCATGCTTTGACACTGATGTGCTGTACTTAAATATGTAGATTGTGTTCAGTACCATTAACTCTTCCAGACTAGTGAATGAGTTTTGGTAAACTCCTAGGAAAGTGTTGATTGTCTAAAATCACACTGTGAGTCTGTGTGCATTTGGGTAAGGATTGTGAGAGAAGCATTTGGTAACATCGTGTATTTGCTGACAGATAACTGTTTTAAAACCAGTCAGGTTGTCAAGTTTTAGAAGCATTAGAAGACAGTTATGGCTTATGCTTTCATTAAATGAGTCAGGCATTGATAGTAAATTGTAGTCGTGAAATATGTAGATTGTGTGTGCACTGTAGTGAATGAGTTTTGGTAAACTCATAGGGATAGTGGTGCTTGTCTAGAATCACACTGTGAGTTAGTGTGTATTTGGGATCAGTGTGAGAGAATCATTTGGTAACATCATGTATTTGCTGACAGATAACTGTTTTAAAATCTGTCATGTTGTGAAGTTTTAGTAGCATTAGAATCCAGTCTTTGCTTATATGTTGATTAAATGAGTCATGCTTTGACACTGATGTGCTGTACTTAAATATGTAGATTGTGTGCAGTCCCCTTACCCCTGCCACAGTAGTGAATGAGTTTTGGTAAAGTCCTAGGATAGTGTTGATTGTCTAAAATCACACTGTGAGTCTGTGTGCATTTGGGTAAGGACTGTGAGAGAAGCATTTGGAAACATCGTGTATTTACTGACAGATAACTGTTTTAAAACCTGTCATGTTGTCAGGTTTTAGTAGCATTAGAAGCCAGTCTTTGCTTATGCGTTGATTAAATTAGTCAGGCATTGACATTAAAGTGTAGTCGTGAAATATGTAGATTGTGTGCAGTTCCTTTACCACTTCCACTGTAGTGAATGAGTTTTGGTAAACTCCTAGGGATAGTGTTGTTTGTCTAGAATCACACTGTGAGTCTGTGTGCATTTGGGAACCACTGTGAGAGAAGTGTTTGGTAACATCATGTATTTGCTGACAGATAAGTGTTGTAAAACATGTCATGTTGTCAAGTTTTAGTAGCATTAGAAGACAGTTATGGCTTATGCTTTCATTATATGAGTCAGGCATTGACAGTAAATTGCAGTTGTGAAATATGTAGATTGTGTGCAGTTCCCTTACCACTTGCACTGTAGTGAATGAGTTTTGGTAAACTCATAGGGATAGTGGTGCTTGTCTAGAATCACACTGTGAGTTAGTGTGTATTCGGGATCACTGTGAGAGAAGCATTTGGTAACATCATGCATTTGCTGACAGATAACTGTTTTAAAACCTGTCATGTTGTGAAGTTTTAGTAGGATTAGAATCCAGTCTTTGCTTATTCGTTGATTAAATGAGTCATGCTTTGACACTAATGTGGTGTACTTAAATATGTAGATTGTGTGCAGTACCAATAACTCTTCCAGAGTAGTGAATGAGTTTTGGTAAACTCCTAGGATAGTGTTGCTTGTGTAAATTCACACTGTGAGTCTGTGTGCATTTGGGTAAGGATTGTGAGAGAAGCATTTGGTAACATTGTGTATTTGCTGACATATACCTGTTTTAAAACCGGTCATGTTGTGAAGTTTTAGTAGCATTAGAAGCCAGTCTTTGCTTATGCTTTGATTATATGAGTCAGGCTTTGACATAAAAGTGCAGTCCTGAAATATGAAGATTGTGTGCAGTTCGCTTACCACTTCCACAGTAGTGAATGATTTTTAGTAAACTCCTAGGTATAGTGGTTGTTGTCTAGAATCACACTGTGAGTCTGTGTGCATTTGGGAACCACTGTGAGAGCAGCATTTGGTAACATCGTGTATTTGCTGACAGATAACTAATTTAAAACCTCTCATGTTGTCAAGTTTTAGTAGCATTAGAAGCTCGTCTTTGCTTATGCATTGATAAAATGAGTCAGGGTTTGACACTAAAGTGCAGTACCATGTACTATTCTGTTCACTGTGGCAGAACTGAAAATTTAAAAGTTTTACCTAAGCACTGTCCTAGAAGTAGTCTGATTATTTAGTCAGTTTCTAAGTACCAAATAGACTGCTTCAAATGTCCATGCAGTATGCATGTAGTGTTCTAACATACTATACACTTGTCTTTTACACCTTCAATTCCCTAGTCAGTATCCATACACTCCGAGGAAACATCCTGTCACTTCATTTGCAGTCCTCCAGAGACCCATTCAACAGCATGTACTAATCCATTCACTGTGCCAAAACCCAAACACTTATAAATTCACCAAGACACTCTCTTTCCAGTACTCTAATGATTCAGTCACTGCCTAAGTATTCATGCACTGAGCCAGGTCTTAGCACATGGACTTCTTCAAACCCCTATCCACTATGCATGCAGTCCTCTAAACACCTACACACTTGTCTTTCACACCTTCAATTCCCCAGTCAGTATCCGTTCACTTCCAGCAAACACCCTGTCACTCCATTTGCACTCCTCTAGCGACCCATTCAGCATCATGTACTAATCCATTCACTGCGCCAAACCCTAATAAATTCACCCAGGCACTCTCCTTGCAGTACTCTAATCATTCAGTCAGTACCCAAGTACTCATCCAGTGACCCAGGCCTTAGTATATGGACTGCTTCAAACCCTTATCCACTATGCATGCAGTCCTCTAACCACCTACACAATTGTCTTTCTCACCTTCAATTCCCTAGTCAGTATCCATACACTTCCAGGAAATACCCTGTGACTCCCTTTGCAGTCCTCTAGTGACCCATTCAGCACCATGTACTAATCCATTCACTGTGCTAAAACCCAAACACTTATAAATTCACCAAGATACTATCTTTGCAGTACTCTAATCATTCAGTCAGTGCCTAAGTATTCATACACTGAGCCAGGCCTTAGCACATGGACTGCCTCAAACCCCTATGCACTATGCATGCAGTCTTCTAACCACCTAGACACTTGTCTTTCACACTTTCAATTTCCTAGTCAGTATCCATACAGTCCAGCACTTGTGACTGCCTTTGCACTCTTGTAGTGACCCATTCAGTACCAAGTACTAATCCATTCCCTGTGCGACAAGCCTAGCACTTATAAATTCACCAAGGCACTCTCCTTGCAGTACTCTAATCATTCAGTCAGTACCCAAGTAGTCATGCAGTGAGCCAGGCCTTAGCACATGGACTGCTTTAAATGCCTATGCAGTATGGATGAAGTCCTCTAATCACCTACACAGTTGTGTTTCACACCTTCAATTCCCTAGTTAGTATTCATACTCTTCTAGCAAACACCCTGTCACTCACCCAGTGTGTCTCCTTATAGTACTGTAATCATTTAGTCAGTTAGCATGTAGTCTTTTAGTGAGGTAGGCTTTAGGGCATGAACTGCTTCAAAGTAGTATGCACTATGCATGTAGTGTTTTAACGATCGTCACACTTGTGGTTCAGGGCTATAGTTTCTTAGTCAGTTTTTATATAAAATGTGTTTGTACAGTAATGGAATAGTATAAATTTGAAAGTTATTAATATACATTTATTTGTGATTCTTTTTTACAGATACAGAACAGGAGTGTTTCTCATCTGTTTGCACTCTTCTCGTGCAAGATTGTTTGGATGAAGGGTCCTTAGGTGTTTCATCATACTTGCTGTGCCGCATGAGTATTTTTTGTTAGGATCCCCTCGTAACAGAACTCTTTGGCAAATCTTGCGAATGAAGAAGGTGGCATTGGTCTTTGTTTGCCCCTTGGAAAAAGTTAAACATTTCTTCACCACTGAAGAAAAACGTTGTGGGCGTGGTGCCTTCTGCAAAACATTTTCCTCAGATTCGGTAAATTTTTTAAAGCGGCAACATTTACTGTTTTTGTAGGTTAAACTTAGAAAATGTTGTTAGCTGTATGCATTTTATATTTCTGTGATTTGTTTCTTGTGGTATTTTGTTGAGAATACAGTGTTGGTTTTTTTTTAACAATCTTTCTGATTTTCCAGGTCTGTCGTCGATATCCGTGGTTCCCACAGGAGTGTTCCGCCTTGTTGTTGTGTATTATTGTTGTTACATTTTGTTTATTAGTCTATTGTTTATATTTATGTTAATAAAAAAATAAAGTTTGAAAATAGTTTATCGTTTATATAATTATTATTATAAAAAATAAAGCTTGAAAAAAAATTAATAATGTTTTTGGTTCTCTTAACTGCTGTGTGACTCTTTCTTGTTCTTATTACTGTTATTTGATGGAGTCCACCATGGTGTTAAATTTTGGAGCACTTATCTCTGGAATACTGGTGATATCTGCAGTTTGCACCAACTTCTGAATAGTGTGTTAGATTTATCTCAACTTTACTTCCGTTTAAGTGCTGATAATGAAATGGAGAGTAGCCGTTCCTGTGCAAAAAGACACGAGGTGCACCTTTGCGATTTATTCTAAATACTAAAATCCTGTATAGTATTGCACTGAGGTATTGGCTGCACTTACAGTGTACACACAAAATCTATTAAGAAATCTCATTGTATTTATATTAATTGGGAATAGTGCGTCAAGTGCTGGATCTTGACGAGATACACTGCTCAGTTCGTATATTGTTGTGCACACGAAAAAAATCACATCACAACTTTCACACCAATTGCAATGCGAAACAAATTCTGGCGATAAGACACGTTAGCACCAGGGATTTTACACCTGCTTTCTGCTGGTGTTAAGCAGGACAACTACCTGCACCATGAAAGGGAACACAGCCAAGAGCCACACCAGAACACCCACAGGTGCCATTGAGTCAATGAGCACGATACAGGGATAACCATGAGGGCCAGAAGACTCATCTCAACAACTCCAGGACCGCCAATGCCCCCTAAACCCACATCTTAGTGAGTGTGTCCCTGTGGTCATTGTCTTAGCATGATAGGCACGAGCCCTGCAACATCACAGTGTGCTGTCACCTCAGCGTTGGCAGTGAGCCTGGATGTGTAGCTACGTACGCATCCTCCTGCATGCACAACTGGCGTGTGCTCGTCTGTCGTTCACAGGTCAGTGCAGGGGTGTGCCTATCCGGCAAAGGGAGCGGGGTATCTCGGACATGTCCGTGTACAGGAAGTGCGGTAAGTGTGTCTCTGTGTTCTGGTGTGGCCTGTTACAAGAGCCGCAGCAGTCGATGTTGTAAAGTGGCATGCACCACTTCCAAACGGCACTGTGATGTTGTAGTTGGAATGTAGCAGGACATGCGCAAATAGGCATTACAATGGCGTGCCGTACGAGTGCACGAGATACAACAGCTCACCGTACAAAAGTGTGGGGGCTCGTGGGAGGGAGGAGCAGCCGTTTGGCAACATAACACACAGTGAACTCGACCATGTGCCACATGCTAGGCATCTCATCCATGATGAACACGGTCGGAGACATCCCACAACACCAACGACTGGCCTTTTTACACATCCTGTACGAATGCAGCGTGGTTTTCACTTCTATGCTCGTTCAGTGGTGTGATGTTGGCAGGTTGTGTGACTTGTGCTCCTTGTTGGTGTGTTTCATTTTGGCCATTGTTAGTCTATATGTGTGTTGTACTTAATTGTGCCATTCTGCCCATCTTCCCCCCTCCCCCCACTCCCTGCTTCTTCCTCTTCTTAGTGATGTTGTGTATATAATTTTGTTGCTGCACACATAAATACATGTAAAGAATACATTAGAATAGTTCCTTGATTCTTTTAGGTGTCAAAACTTCTCTATTGGTTTCTTTTTCATTTTCCATATGAACCGTTTTTTTTAATATTCAACAACACATAGAAGTCAGAAGTGCAACGTATTCTATCAACACACTTTCTAGAACATTCTACAATACGTGCAGGTTAAAAGTTCATCAATTTTTTTAACCTTTACGATATTTTTTTGTAACATTTTCTTGAACATTTAACGACACGTGCAGATTAAAAGTTGACGATTGTTTTAAGTTCGAACCATGCCTTCCAAATGCAAGTAGCAGGTGTGGTTGAGCTGAGCAAATTTTATCCTATGATATGTACTCCACGTTGAAACTGCTTTTTCTTAACCAATCACAAAGATGCTTTTCCACAAAACTAATGTGCACCCTACTTTTAAAAAAGAATGCTTTTCATGATATCTTCAGAGATAAGTTATAGATAAGAATTAGCATTTAAAAAACCTTTGAAATTCACTGAAAAAACTATAGGTTTCATGCACATTATAGTTCGGAATTGGCATTTAAAAAACCTTTGAAATTCACTGAAAAAAACCGAAGGTTTCAGGGGCGTTATAGTTAGGAATTGGCATTTAAAAAACCTTAGAAATTCAATGAAAAAACCATAGGTTTCAGGGGTGTTATAGTCATCAGTGATGTCATCAGTGATGTCACTGACCATGTCATGAGTGATGTAATATGTGACGTCATCAGCAGTGCATTGCGGGGGCGCGAGTTATAGTTAGCTGAACTAACTATAACAGGGGAATTTCTAGGGTTTTGTACGAGGGAAATGTCCAGCTAACTATAACACCCCTGAAACCTATGGTTTTTTCAGTGAATTTCTAAGGTTTTTTAAATGCCAATTCCTAACTATAACGCCCCAGAAACCTTTGGTTTTTCAGTGAATATATATATATATATATTCACTGAAAAAACCATAGGTTTCACACATGTTATACTTAGCTGGACATTTCACTCGTAAAAAACCATTGAAATTCCCCCGTTATAGTTAGTGCAGGCAACTATAACTCACGCGACCGCAATCCTCTGCTGATGCCAATACTGTATTTAGACACTTATTTGCCCATGTCTTCTTCCATTAAATTTTAGCTATACATATATTACAAATATTTTTTTTTCATAAAGACACATATGTCATCAGCAGAGGATTGCGGTCGCGTGAGTTATAGTTGCCTGCACTAACTATAACGGGGGAATTTCAATGGTTTTTTACGAGTGAAATGTCCAGCTAAGTATAACATGTGTGAAACCTATGGTTTTTTCAGTGAATTTGCAAGGTTTTTTAAATGCTAATTCCTAACTATAACGTGTGTGAAACCTATGGTTTTTTCAGTGAATTTGTACGTTTTTTTAAATGCTAAGTTACTTTACGCCGTTCGTGGCGTGCGCGCCCACTTCACGCAGTTCGTTCCGTGCGCGCACTGTGCGCTTCGCGCACCGTGCGCGCACAGTGAGCACGCGGTGCGCTTTGCGCACCGCGCGCCCACTTTACGCAGTTAGTGCCGTGCACGCACGGTGGGCACGCAGTGCGCTACGCGCACCGCGTGCCCACGTTACGCTGGATGGGCCATGTACGCACGATGCGCTTCGGGCACCGTCCGCACACGGAGGACATATTATGCGCTTCGTTGTGAAAGGTTATCTATTAATTGTTTAGTTAGTTTACATGCCATGCACAAAAGGTGACCTTCGGGCCCCTTTTGCACACGGGGTGGGGAAAACGTGGATATTGTTTTTTTTTTTTTAATTTTTGACCGTACGCGTACGGTAAGCGCAATCGGCGATTTTTCGAAAAAAATATAAAATTACATTTTTGGCCTTGGGGTTTCTTTTGGGACACCCTAACCATGACTAGGTGGTTAGGCGCTGTCTAGCCTGCCCCTTTTCATGTTATCCGACTTTGTTTTTCCTCCCCCCCTCAGAGTGCGAGAGAGAAAATGGCGGCCGACACTTCCTGGTTTCGACCAATTCGAATGTTTACTAAGATCTAACAGCCAATCAGAATCGCGCTCGCGCACGGCATCGTACGCGTACGGTAAGCTTACCGTAAGCGCACGGTAAGCGCACGGTAAGCTGCCACAGATATATATATTGATTTAAATGCTATTTTCTCAGGAACTACTGAACAGATTTACACCAGACCTACAAAAGGCACTTCCTTGACCTGTAGACTACCTCTCTGCCAAATTTCAAGTAACTCTGTTCAGCCGTTCGGGCTGTAGCTGTGTCTAAAGGTCCTATGGAAAAATGCATGGGGAAAACGCGTTTTGTGACACCCCTTTTTTCTCAGCCCCCGCTTGACGAATCCCCCCGAGACTTTCAGGGTAGGAGCGGAGCGTAGCGCCCCATTAGTTTTGAAATTTTCGCGAGGATTCGTCAACCGGCGCCAAAGTTATTCAAAATAGAATTTTGAGATTAGGGAAACTCGGTCCTAACTATAACTATCTACTGGCGACCGCCAGTAGATAATATATATATATATATATATATATTATCTACTGGCGGTCGCCAGTAGATAGTTATAGTTAGGACCCTGTTTCCATAGGAAATCCGCAACATTCTATTTGGAATAACTTTGGCGCCGGTCGATGAATCCTCGCGAAATTTTCAAAATAGGTGGGGCGCTACGCTCCGCTCCTACCCTGAAAGTCTCGGGGGGATTCGTCAAGCGGGGGCTGAGAAAAAAGGGGGGTCCCAAAACGCGTTTTTCCCATGCATTTTTCCATAGGACCTTTAGACACAGCTACAGCCCGAACGGCTGAACAGAGTTACTTGACATTTGGCAGAGAGGTAGTCCTCAGGTCAAGGAAGTGCCTTTTGTAGGTCTGGTGTAAATCTGTTCAGTAGTTCCTGAGAAAATAGCATTTAAATCAATATATATGTGGGCGGAGCCTAACCACACATCTCATCCTGAGATCTGATTGGCTGTCAGCACTTCATCCAAGAAGTGTTGGCAGCCATCTTGGGACCAATATACATGATAGCACCTCATTAAAAAGCATTGCAGTTAATAGAAGATTTTAAGACTTTAGTTACATTATAAATCATTTGTTGATGGTACCATACTCATTTTAGGAATTGTGGTATGTTCTAAGGTGATTTCACCATGTGAAAAAGCCTTCTGCTGGGATATCATGATTGAGAGAAAAATATTTTCTCATGCTTTTACCACAGAGGTTTGGAAGGTGATCTATAAGCTAAACTGAGAGCTTATTTTCTGTAAATTCACATTATCTTTCTCAGTCATGTGAGAATGAAGTCTGACATTCTCAGTAAAACATGTACATCCAACAAGGGCAGAGACTGTCAGTTGATTCCTTTGTGTTCTACTGCAGCTTTCCAGAGTGTTCCAAAGAACTACTAGAGCGCTAACCGTCCTACTTATGATAAATGTATGGCACACCTGAAGCCATCTTGCTTGGATTAAAGTGGTAACTCTTAAAACATTTAATTTAAAAAGGAACAAAATGAGGGGGTTCATTTTTCCATAAAAAGTATGATTAGTGCTGCAGAAAGAAAAATTAGGGCACATTTTGAGTGACTTCTCAAATCCTGGCATGCAGACTGAAACATGCACTTTCAATACCAGCAGCAGTTTTCCCTGGTGAGCAGTAGCTTTACTACAGTGATCTAATGAGCAAAAAGAGTGCTAACATTCTGATTTTATGGCAAATGTGTGACACATTTGAATGCCTTCTTGATGGAATCAAAGTAAAAAACTGAAAGTATTTCCTACTGAGGAGACTGCAGTAAATGAGGAAATTAGGAAACTTCATAACAAATAAGTCTCCCAAGATGGCCACCAGAGACAAAAGAGCCCAAATGTAGCCCAAATATCACCCAGATGTAGCCCAAGTATAGCCCAATGACAGAATGTCCAAGAATGTTCTTAAAAACAACTAGAGCACTTACTGTCTTCATTATGACAAAAGTATGGCACACCTGAAGCCATCTTGATTGGAATAAACTGGTAACACTTAAAACATTTAATTTAAAAAGGAACACAATGAGGGGGTTCATTTTGCCATAGAAATTATGATTAATGCTGAAGAAAGAAAATGAGGGCACATTTTGAGTGACTTCTCAAATCCTCTTCTATTTCATTAAAAAATTCTGACATGCAGACTGAAACATGCACTTTTAATACCAGGAGCAGACTTCCATGGTGAACAGTAGTTTTACTACAGTGATCTAATGAGCAACTAGAGTGCTAACATTCAGAATTCATGGCAAATGTGTGACATATCTGAACACCTTCATGATGGAATCAAAGTAAAAAACTGAAAGCATTTCCGACTGAGGAGACTGCAGTACATGAGGAAATTAGGAAACTTCATAACAAATAAATCTCCCAAGATGGCCACCGGAGACAAAAGAGCCCAAATGTAGCCCAAAATCACCCAGATATAGCCCAAATATAGCCCAATGACAGAAGTGTGCAAAACACTTATTATTTTGTGTTTTTGCAGTGTTATATAGTGCAGACTTGTCAGGTATTGGAGTGCTTTACATGAGCATTGGTTACATCACACAAGAACAAATTCATTTTGGTTGTAGACATGGGGAGACTAAGTGATTTGACCAGAATCACAGAATGTCGAGCTGAAGCAGAAACTTCAACCTGGTTCCCCAGTTGCAAAGTCTGCAGTTCTGGAAGTAACACCACATCCTCTCCCCTAAGTGCAACATTTAATCAAGTTGTCAACTAGATAAAAAAACATAAAGATAACAAATAATTTAAAAGTGCTTTGTCGCTATTTGAAAACTCAGAAAATATGTCCTTATTTTAGTCTTTTAGAGCACTAACCATAATTTTGATGCCAATAAGACCCTCTCATATATGTAATTTCTAAAGGAATGCTCTAGGTATTACAGTTTTGATTACATCAAGATGATGTCAGGCGTTCCACACTTTTGTAATAAATATAGAATGTTAGCAATCTAGTTGTTCATTAGGATACTGTTGAGAGGCAGAGGCCAGGGGCACGGACTCTGAAAATTGAAGGCAGGTAGGAGGGTGCAAAGGCAACAATTTAACCACACTGAGCAGGCAGGAAGGGCCGTGGAAGCACACCAGACTATGGAGGGCAGTGGAAAGGGGGGCAGGGGCAACAAACCAACAATACAGGACTTGCAAGAGAGGCTGTTGGAGGGAAGATCTATTACGGGTCAAGGAAGCTAGGGGCGGTCCCCAGAGCCCCGGGAGCCACCACAGAACTGAGCAGGAGAGTGAGTCATGGACAAAAGGGGCACCTTAATTTGAGCCGGGGTGCCTAGGAACGCTTGCTCCAAAAATGAAGAAAACAGACATATGAGACATGGAATTGGAGGCAGAATACAATGGCAGTTTAATGAGAAGATGCAACTTCAAAGAAACCGCAGAATAGAGACATAAAGTACAAAATACAGAATCCAGATAATCATACAGCTGTCATGATATTCTCTGTATCTCAATTAATGGACTGACAGAGAGAGAGAGAAAACACATCTATAAATGCATCATGAGAAACAAGTTACACCAAGGAAAATGTTACCTAGGGACACTCACATTTACTCTTAGAGCAAGCATTCCTGCAATTACAATACAACATCTTTTAAATGCAAAAGTAAAGAGAACAATGGTTAAACATAACATGACATTTCATATAGGTAAAATAGAATAAGATACTTCTAGCAAAGCAGAGCAAGACATTTTAAGCAAAGGAAGACAAGAGCTCCCAGTTCTTGGGGAAAACCTGCACAGCCTGTTAACCTACATACAGACGGCGAGGTTGTCCGTCGATATCTGTGGGTGCTCCCTTTTTATATCATTTTGTGGGCTCCTTTGCACGCTACATCTACCTACGTATGCTACCCAAAAGCTTCGTCTGCAGATTTTACCAGACATTTCGTCATTTACCCACTTAATGCTGACAATGGACTGGGTGAAAAGGTCAGTCTCTCAGGCCAATCGCTTATCGTAAGTTCCATAGAGCAAGCAGAAAATAATGGGTATTGTACAGGAATTCAATATATTCATGTATAAAATCTCCTCAGTTCTCCTAACTTGACGCTCTGCGGTTGCCACTTCCTTAAAAGCGGGAAACCTGCCCAGGAAGCAAGTACCAGTCCGGGATGCAGCCTACTGTATGTCGACAGCTTCAGGGGGATGTTGAACTTTGATACCGAGCACGGAGCACTCGGGTAGGGTGGGGGCTACTAGTTTGGAGCAGAAGGCCTCGCAGACCTGTCTTCAGACTGCTATACACTAAAATTGCAGAGCTATGGTCAATTTAACAAAGAGGCCTACATATTGAATAGAAGGGCCTACACAGGGGTTTTAATGCTGGCTGAGTGGTAAGGATGTCTCAGGATAATTATATAGCAACACAGGACCCGCTGGTCAATTTACTACGGCCTACAAATGCGGCTGGCAGGGCAAGGACAAGGGTCTCATACTTCAGGTGTGGACAGAACGGGCCAGGGGCCCCCTGTGATACAAAATCTACCCTCCTTCAAGGCTGTGGCAATGTAATAGACCATTGTGGGCAGAAGGAAGAGGCAATGGTAGTACAACCATACATGCCAACAGACCCGATTCAGCCAGGAAACGTCCAATGTTTTTAAGCTCAAATGGGCTTTATTTGATCTGTCTCCTGTCTACAATATCCTCTTTTTCAATGTAACTCAAAGGGGAAAATCAATACCCCAGTTTTTTTTCAAAATCTCCCTCTTACCAAGTTCAAAATGTTCGCAAGTATGGTACATTGGATCATGGAAGGAAATGGGATAGGGACATGGACTTGGATAACAGAGGACAGGAGAGACATGGAGAGGTGCACCAAACTGACCCTGCAGGGCAGGCATCAGGGTTTGCAGCAGCACAATACACCACACAGGGCATGCAGGACGGGAGTGCAGCACAACAATCCATAGAAAGCAAGAGGGAGGGGACAGGACCATGCACATGGACAACAGAGAACAGAGGGGCAAGAGGCAATGGTAGCTAGCTGACCATAATGGACAGACAGGAGAGAAGGCTGCAGCATAACAGACCATAAAGGGCAGGAGGGACGGATCAGGGGCATTACAATGGAACAGACAAGCCAGGAGGGAGGGAGTAGGGGTCTGCACATGTAAACAGAGGGCTGGGGGCAAGGGGGCAGGGCAGGAGCAGCAAGATGGCCATGGAGGTCAGGCAGGATGGGCACTAGAAGCAAGACACAACATGAAGAGCAACAGTGAGACTGTGATGGCATACACACAGACCATGGAGGGAAGGTGGGAGGGGGTCAGGGACAGCTAACTGACCACACAGGGAAGGTGGGAGGGGCCATGGCAGCACAGAAGACCATGCATGGCAAGTGGGAGGGTTAGTGGCAGCACAATGGCTATGATGGGCAAGAAGGAGGGTGCAGGGGCATGCACAAAGGACGATGGAGGATAGAAGGGAGGGTCAGGACCTGTGCACAGACAAGAAAGTTCAGGGGAAGGGGCCTCACAACAGACCACATGGGGCAGGCAGGAGGAGCAGTTGCAGCACAACATACCAGGGAGGGCAGAAGGGTGTGGCAGTACAATGGACCATGTAGGACAGGAGGAAGAGGATAGAGGCGTGGCATGTGGACAGGCAGGGTGGAGGTGGCAGGGACAGGTTACAGTCATCTGACAATGCTAGGCAGGTGGGAGGGGAGTGGCAGCTCAACAGAACACTCAGAGTAGATAGGAGTGGCAGGTCCATGGGACATGGTGGGCAAAAAGGATGGAGCAGGGGCATGCACAAAGACATCGGAGGGCAGGGGGAAGGAGAATAGGGGCAGCAAGCTAAGCACAGAGTTTAAGCAGGAGGTCAATGATGGGGCATAGAATTGGGCAATGGAGGGCAGGAGGAGTGGACTGGTACATCATACTAAATTGAGGGCAGTGGCAGCACATCAGACCATGCATGGCAGGAGGGAGGAGGCTAGTCCATGGATTCACACAACAGAGGATAGGGAGGAGGGGGATGGGGCAGCAAGCTAACTGTTCAGAGAAGGCGGGTATTAGAAACTTTATTGTTTTTAAAACATTTTGTCTGTGCAAACTACTTAAAATATGAACAAGTATGCAGCATAATCTCACTTTTATTCAGGAAGAAGAAGACGTTAGTGACTGTGACTCCGGGCTCACTTGGCAAAAACACCCCCTGACCCTCCACCCCCTATCGCAAAATGTAATGCCCGTGAAAAGGGTAGGTGAACACAGTGTTATATAGAACATAGTCCTGAGAGCACGATTGAAAATGAAAACTAGATATAGTGTATGGTATAAACTATGCACCAAAAAGTGTGATATAAGATGAACCAGGCATGAAATATAATATGCAATACATTGTGCGCAATGACAGATTCATTGGAGAGCGCGAGATAGCACAGGCACTAGCGCGTGCTATGCGATATGCGCCTTGGAGTGTAATATGCACAGGGCAGTGTTGTGTAACCTCACTAGTCTCTAAAGTTGTAATATAAAATATGTGCTGGGGAGTGTAACGTTGCATATGCACTGTGACAAAGATATGGATCCCAAATTGTAATATGTATGGCATAGCACTGTGCGTTATAACATAGGCATCGAGGAAGGCACGTTAGATGGGGCAATATAACCCGTGCGAAGACAAGTGTGGCATGACATTTTCACGGGGTGGTGTTACAGTGCACATGGGCTAGAGAGTGTCATAGCATATGCACTAGCTAGTGGAATACAATACAGAGGTGTGTGGCACTCGGCAGGCAATGGTGGGTGTAACACAGCATTGGGCTCTGTCAGGAGCGCGCTGTGACTCGCAAGTGATGTTCGTCCCCTTTCCAGAGAGTAAAATAAAAAGTATTACACATCCGGCAGTGGATGTGTGTTTTATTAACTGTGAGGGGGGTTTCTTGCATAGTTTTGGTCGAATTTTTGTCGAATCCCCTTTGAATGGCTTGGTGTGCATGTGTATTAAATGTGCCCGTCAATAGCTACCCATGTTTGTATAAATAAACGACAAGGGTGTCTACCGGGATTAGGCACGGTAGAGCATCAGACATGTCAGAGCTTCACTAGTGGTGTAAATACATTCCACGTGGATTAATTGCATGCATAGTCGCCTTTTAATGAATATCACGCAAATCGTCATGGTGATAGGTACGTACGGTTTGTCCAGCATGTCCTAGGCGTGTCTATAAATATATATTTTTTAAAAATAATAAAAAACAGTGGCCGGCCCTGGGGATTGGGGTCAAAAATATATAATTAGGAGACAGGCCCTGGGGGATGGGGTCATCAGGGCCAATAAATTAGAATAAGAAGGGGAACCACACAGCCCCCCTTCTTAAAAAAATAAAATAAATAAAAGACTGGCATCGTGCCGGAGGCCATGCCCCCTCCATGCAGCACTCTGCAAACGCGCCCCCAACAGGCATCTCCAGTATGCGCCAGGGAGCTGCGCTGCAGACAGGTGTTCTGAGGCCAAGCCCCTTTTTACACCTCTCTGCAACGCAGCTCTGTGGCGCTTACTGGAGGTACCTAGTGGTCTAGTGTGACCCTAGGGACCCTTAGGATTCAAGGGGACTTAATCTCTCAACTTAGAACAGCCACAGGGCGCGTTTACACAGTGGTGAAGGGAGGGGACGGGGCCTGAGGTGACGTGTGCAAACACGCACCATGGCACGTTTTAAATTGGGGATATAATTTCCCTTCAATACTGAGGGCCCCTGGGGGCTAACTAGCCCACCAAGTGCTTCCAGTAAGCGCCACTGAGCTGCATTGCAGAGAGGTGGTCCAGGCCGTGCCACTTTTTACACCTCTCTGCAACGCAGCTCTGTGGCACTTACTGGAGGTACCTAGTGGGCTAGTTGGACCCTAGGGACCCTCAGGACTCAAATGAACTTAATCTCCCAACTAAAAACGGACACAGGGCGTGTTTACACAATGGTGAAAGGAGGGGACGGGGCCTGAGTTAACGTGTGCAAAAACGCCCTGTGGCCTGTTTTAAGAGGTAGTTTTAATCCCCATGCCCTATTATATACTAGGGGCTTATAGAGGAGGTAAGGCTAATCACAGGGGGACCCCAACGCATAATGTTCCCTAGTGTATGTAGGTGTTTTCACTGTATTCTAAGTGTCTTTTAACATAGCTGTAGGACTGGTTAGTCAGACTCAGTTACCACCAGTATCCGTCTGAAAAAGTTGAGGGTACAGGATGATTTTGCAACAAGGCTTCTTTCTGCTCTTCTTTTTGTTCTTTCTGCACGTTATCCTTCTTCCTGCACTTATCTTCGTATTTGAGGACTTCTGTTGCTTCTTTCTGCACTTCTTTTGTTTCTTTCTGTGCATTTTTTCTTCTTTCTTCACATGTCCTATCTCTGTAGGTATAGTTAGAAATTAGCATTTAAAAAACCTTTGAAATTAACAGAAAAAACCATAGGTTTCAGGCACGTTATAGTTAGGAATTAGCATTTAAAAAACCTCAGAAATTCACTGAAAAAACCATAGGTTTCAGGGGTGTTATAGTTAGCTGGACTTTTCACTTGTACAAAACCATTGAAATTCCCCCGTTATAGTTAGTTCAGCTAACTATAACTCGCGCGCCCGCAATGCACTGCTGATGACGTCACATATTACATCACTCATGACATGGTCAGTGACATCACTCATGACATCACTGATGACATCTCAAATGACATCACTGATGACATCACTGATGACATCATCCTTGTGATAGAGTGGCAGACCTCCTCTCACCCTAATATAACCTTTGATACACACATTCAAAAATAGAGACTAAAATTTTCAAAACAATGGACATACCAATACCAGTTACAACAACCTCTTCAGTAATTCTAAGATCCACATACACATCCACTCAGTTCAGTTCATAAGGCTTTATTCGGAGCTTAAAAACAAAGTCCATAAAAGCACAAAACATACATAAAAACTTCATCATTATAACAATACAATAAATAAATACATTAAAAACAATTTAAAATGACAGATTGGGCCTTGCTTTAATAGCCCGCAAAAGGAAAGTGGCAGTATAAAAACATACATCAGGAGGCATATTAAATAGCAAGATCATAGTGTCTTTTACGGTCCTGACTCCATGTTTCTTAAAAATAGGTTTTAAAAAAGCTGATCGGAGGTTTCCATAAAAAGAGCAGAACAATAAGAAGTGTACGGTACTTTGCGCGGTAATATGGTCACATGGGCAAGGACCTGTTGGGTGTTTCTTAATACTTGGAAATGCGACCAGATGGTGAACAATACCAAAACGGAGCCTTGTCAAAACAAATCGATGGGAGGGTCTAGAAACAAAACTCAAATATGGTTGAGACCCTATCGTTTCACTAAAACTTCCATAAAAACGACAGGTGATTAAGTTGTCACTAGACCTCCCACGCATCTCATTTCTGTGATTCATAAAAGTAGATTTCAGCTCATTTTTGGTAAAGCAAGAGGCTGCATGATAATCCTCTAGTATATTAAGATCAAAAATATTAGAAAAACTCTCAGAAACAAATTTTACCCATGGGATCAATAGATGCTTATCAGTGGTGAGACAATCCTCGATAATAGCTCTATTTAGAGATGTCTCTTCCTTGGTCCATATTGCGCGCCAGAGCAAAAGCGGTCTAAGGGCGACATGGTCAGAGAGATGTTGGATCCCAAACTCCCTGTGCACCAGATCAGTGGAGGCTGAAGTAGGTAGACTTAAAAGCCTTTTGAGAAAGGTGTTTTCTTCCACCTGGAGACTGCTACTTGATACATGCCCCCAGATACCGGCACCATAGAGAGTAATAGAAAGACACCTCATTTGATAAATTTTTAACATATCCATGAGTCGTTTATCCCCTAATTTAGAGGCGAATTGAAATACCCCATGGGCACTTTTCGCCATTCTACCCCTTACATAATGAGTCTCGTTGGACCAACTACCAGATTTAGAGAAGATAATACCTAGGTAGTTGAAGGTGTCCACCGTTAAAACCTTTTGCCCTTCAATAAAAAAGGAATGAGGCTTTTTACAACTTTTGCCACACTCCATGACAAAGGTTTTAGATTTATTAATCTTTAACTTCCTGTCCTTAATGAACAGAGAAAATCTGTCCATTAGACGTTGCAGACCGATGGGGGTCCTAGATAAAATAACGGCATCGTCTGCGTAAAGTAGGACAGGAATATCAAAATCGGGGGGTTTAGGGGTATCGGCCGCTACTGTCTTTAAGACCGAGTCAACCTCGTTAATAAAGAGTGTAAAAAGCAGGGGAGCCAGTACACAGCCCTGCCTGATACCACGTCTTGTGGGGAACTTAGGAGTACATTCCCCAGCCGAGCCGTAACGTACGCTCGACCTGAGGTTGGCATAAAGCCGGGCCAGGAAGTGAACAATACCCTCGGGTGCACCCATTTCCAGGAGTTTCTCCCATAAGATCTTATGGTTCACCATATCGAAGGCGCTGCTCAGATCTGCAAAGCAGAGATAAAGAGATCCTTTCTTTGCCCTCGTGTATTTCCCAATTAAAAGTTCAAGATTAAGACACTGTTCTACCGTTCCCCGTCCCTTCCTAAAACCATATTGAGAATTGGCCAGGATATTATTAGAATCAGCCCATTCTTCAAGTCTAACCAAGAGCACCCTACTCATGATTTTCACGGAGGAGTCAAGAAGGGAGATAGGGCGATAGTTCTTAGCATCACTTCTATCCCCCTTCTTATATATCGGAACTATAATAGATTCCTCCCATGAGGGTGGCACGCCGAGACAGACTGCTGCATTAAACACAGTTGTTAATAACGGGCCCCAGATCTCTGGCTCTTTTTTGTAGACATCAATGGGTACCCCGTCTGGCCCCTGGGCCTTGCCTCCCTTACTAGCAGAGATACTATACATAACCTCACTAATGGAGATATCTAAGGGAATGGCAGGCCAGTCGTCTCGGACTACAACCAGATTAGTGTTAGACTCAAAAATCATTGAAAAATGGGAGACCCAGCTTTCCACGCTGACGTTAGCAGTCAGCTCTGGCATTACCTCATTTTTAAGGAATGGACTGTTAACAGTAGCCCAGAATAGGGATGAGTCTGAGGTTTCAGCAGCTTGTTCTAAATTATCCCATGCCTCTAATCTTAATTCGGCCTTCCTTTTGTTAATTGCAGACCGGTAGCAGGCTCTAAGTTCTCTTATCAAATTGGTGTCCCTAGGCTTAGCAGCGAGTGCCACCTTGAGACCCTTGAGTGCATTGGTACTAGCATGATCGAACCATCCTCTAGACCTGCATGATTTTCCCTTAAGATACACTGTAAATTTGGCATCTATAACAGTGTTAATGTTAATAAACATAGGGATGATTACATCCAATACTTCCTTGTTCTCTAAAATGGCAGTAATGTCGTTTAAACAGCTATTAATAATGGAGTTCGACAAAATATCTGCTTTGCCCCCTTTCCACCTGATTCTAATGCCATTAGGACGATGGGGTTCAATATTAGCGATGATGTTGGGTTTAGGGCCCCTATTCGCCTTCCATAGTACAGCTTCCATAGTTAAACAATTATGATCACTGATAAAATTTTCCACTATCAGAGGAGCTGTACACCACTGGTTAAGGCTAGATGAAATGCAAATAAAATCAATCACAGTGTTTGCATTCCGGCCCGTAAAAGTGGGGATAGTTTCACCGGAGTCCCCTGTCAAATTCTCCAAAGGTTCCATATCATATGTCATCAGGATTTTGTTAAGTGATTCTCCGTATGTATTGTGGGGGAAATGACAAACACCTTCCCCACAACAATTAACAAAACCACATGCCCTTTGGACCAGAGGTGGACAAACAACGGTGTTAAAATCCCCTAACCAGATAAAATCAAACATAACATTATTACCCGTTACTATGTCCGCCAGAGCGGATTCTAAAGCAAAAGCCACCTCATGTCTGGTGTTATCGAACACATTATTATAAAAATTAATTAAAAGGATATTTCTACCCAGCTCCTCAAAAAGCCATAAAACCTGGGAGTGGGCCCCAATGGTTACATGTTTCTTTACGACAAGTGGCACGTCTACAGAAATCAGAGTCAGAAGCCCACCCTTAGCTCTGCCTGAAGTGGATGCCACAGCCGGCAAGTTGTAAGAAACGAAACCAGAATAATTAATGGGTACCAAACTCCAGGTTTCCTGAAAACAAATGACACTAAAATTATTAATAAAATCTAGCCATCCTAAACAAGTATCCTTTTGTGAGAGACCGGCAACATTCCAACATGCAATAGTGCACCGGCCTCTATCATCAAATGCGGTAGGCGTAGTTTGGTCAGTCCTGTCCGTAACACCATTGGCGGGCCTTATAATTCTGCTGTCCACTAGGACATCATTTAGTTTTACATTAGAATCTATTAAACTGATGGTGTCAGCTGGTTCATGGGCCCCCTTGATCAGGCTACAATTTCCAGTTCCCAAGGAAACAATAGCAGGCTCTGAAACCACCAAAGGTAACCCCAGTCAGTCATTACAGTCAAGGCCACTCAGGGGCTGGAACCTATTAAACAAAGAGATACTAGGGCCATCACACATATTCAGGCCACTAGACCTCCCTTGAAAGCGCTCAACATCAGGTTGAATTCCAAAATCCCTATAAAAAAACCCCAAAGGGCGCAGGGATATTCCTCCATCCTGGGCCGGAAATGAAGCAGCTTTAATCAGCACTGTAGATGTAAGTTGGGGGTTCCGAAAGTTGATGACGACACAATCCCCTCCACAGGTCTTTGATGATTTCCCCACCCAATTCGTTCTTCTAGTACTTAGAATATCCCCCGATAGTGCGACTGGGAAACCACAATACCTATGGAGCCAATCCACGGTTCTGTTCTTTAAAGATGAATGAGATTCAACAAACCCGTGGTTGCTACCAGTGGTGTTAATAGGGGGGACGTTTGTTAAAACTGCTACAAATGGTGCACAGGACGGTGGTAAATCCGGCTGGGGTCTGCTAGAGCTGTTATGACTTAGGTTGGGGTCCATATTTTTCCTCGATATTGGATTAAGAGTGGATTTAGTCTGGGCCGGCGGCTGCAAAGGAGGGTTAGGTATGGCCGGTACAGCAGGAGAAGCGGCCCACACGTTCTCAGAACTAACATTATTACGATTAATCATCGTTGTGTCAGATATGTGGTTATCAGAAGACACCACAGCAGATACTTTCTCTTTGTCAGCTACAGATACAGCCTTAATGTTATTTACTGAGCTTATAAGGGTATCCACTAAACCACCCAGTCTAGCTACTTCATTAGTGATTGTAGCGAGTTTAGTCAATAAGGGTTGAACAAGGAGGTCAAGCTTAGCCTCTAAAGCGTTCAGCAAAAAGTCTAATTGCCCCTTATCCAAACTGATCGTGGACCCTTCCTGTGACTTGGTTGGGTCATGCTGGATATTAGACGCTGAGGGGTCAGTTCTTTTCACAGGGCGACTCCCCCCTCGTTTAGGCTGATTAGTTTTACTGTTAGTCCTACAAGAACGTAGTGACCTCTGAGTCCTGGGGGCCTGCGCATTTGGGGTTGGGTCTAGAGACAGATCAACGACTGATGTTAATTCGACTGTGGGCGTGGTGGTGTCTGTAATCTCATTTATAGAATCATTGAGATCTCCCAAATTGGGGCTGTTTGATAAATTCGTATGGACACTACCATTAAGAGGGGAAGGAGGCTGAGAAGCTGACTCGGTAGGAGGACAATGATTTAGACTAGTTGGCCCCGGTCGGCCTAAGGATTTTCTCCTTTCCTGGTTAATTTTGTCCACCATTTTAACTAAGTAATTGTCCATAGTGGACGACGCAGCTGCTGGTTTAGCTTTGGGCATTGTGAATATCGGCTAATGCACAATCAGTAACAGTAAACATGAACTGGCACACTACTTTACAGCGTACAAATATTAACCAGCATAGAATCAAGGATGGTAACCCACTCCTACCCGCTCCTGTCCCGGACTGTCTCAGACTGTCCGCCCTTAGTCCGGGCTTCGTCCAGGGCGTCCCGCGTCGCGTCCCGCTCCGCCTGTAAAGAAGCTATTTAGCCACAATAACAGCCAATGGGCAATGAGGGTGTATCGTTATCCGGTTGGTGGGCGGGATGGCGGGAGGCGTGCCGCTACACAGCTGAGGCGCTGCGGCGCTCAGGGCTCCTGGGACCTGCAGTCCCGTCCGGCTACTCTTTCTGGCTGCCACAAGGTACAGCGAACCTCCACCTTCTTCTCCTGCACGATGCGGGACCCCACTCATTCGCCAACTGTCCAATACAGTCACTCATACATGTACTCACTCATCATAGGTACTCATACACCTATACATCCTGTTACACAATGCCACTCATCCATAGAGTTACTCACACACATAGTCACTCATGCTAATAAAGAATCAAACATACATTTACTTGCATATACAGTTATACACACACCACCACACTTACTTCTACGGAAACTTACACATACTTAGTCTTTTAAACAATCACTTATAGAAACACATACTTATTCATACAGGAACTCTTTCAATCTCTCACTCTCACATATACTCACATATATACACCAATAGTCACATATACTAGTTTAAAACATATGTAGTTACTCATAAAGACACTATTGAGACAGTCATTCACTCACTAACACACCCATACACACACTCATCCACCCATACAGTCCTGCACACATACTGTGTTCAACACATACAAACAGTGAGTCACTCATTCATGCACCTATGCACTACGTAATACCCCCACCGAACCATGCAGACACTCAGACTGATACTCAAAAAACCAACTAATAACCTATATAGACACCCATGTAGCTACTCACCAACCCATGCAGCCACTTATACACAAAGTGAGAGACTGATACAGATATTTACATATTTAAACATTACTCACTAAGCCATGTATTCACTATGATACACTTAATCAGTCAGTTACACAATCAATTTTTCAAAAACAAATCATCCATTTAGACACTTATATACCCATTTATTCTTCCATCGACCTTGAGATATACATATATAAAACATATTTAATTTTCAGAATAACACACATTCACTGGATGATGTCATCAGTGATGTCATCAGTGATGTCATTTGAGATGTCATCAGTGATGTCATGAGTGATGTCACTGACCATGTCATGAGTGATGTAATATGTGACGTCATCAGCAGTGCATTGCGGGCGCGCGAGTTATAGTTAGCTGAACTAACTATAACGGGGGAATTTCAATGGTTTTGTACAAGTGAAAAGTCCAGCTAACTATAACACCCCTGAAACCTATGGTTTTTTCAGTGAATATATATATATATATATATATATATATATTACCTACTGGCGGTCGCCAGTAGGTAGTTATAGTTAGGACCCCTTTTCCATAGGAAATCCGCAACATTCTATTTTGAATAACTTTGGCGCCGGTCGACGAATCCTCGCGAATTTCTCAAAATAGGTGGGGCGCTACGCTCCGCTCCTACCCTGAAAGTCTCGGGGGGATACGTCAAGCGGGGGCTGAGATAAAAGGGGGGTCCCAAAACATGTTTTTCCCATGCATTTTTCCATAGGACCTTTAGACAGGGCTACAGCCCGAACGGCTGAACAGAATTACTTGAAATTTGGCAGAGAGGTAGTCCTCAGGTCAAGGAAGTGCCTTTTGTAGGTTTGGTGTAAATCTGTTCAGTAGATTCTGAGAAAATAGCCTTTAAATCAATATATATATCTGAGCCAGCTTACGGTACGCTTACCGTACGCGTACGGTGGCGTGCGCGAGCGCGATTCTGATTGGCTCTTAGATCTTAGTAAACATTCGAATCGGTCGAAACCAGGAAGCGGCGGCCGCCATTTTGTGTGTTTCACTCAGAAAAAAAAGAGTGATAACAAGAAAAGGGGGCAAGGAGGAGAGTTACAGACCCCCTTACATTTGTGAGGGGGTCAAAGAAGGACAGAAAAGTACAAAGAAAACATTAATTGATTTTAAAAAAAATCACGGGGTACGCGTACGGTAAGCTCACCGTACGCGTACGGTAAAAAAAAAAAAAAAAAAGAAATGAAATGCAGATTTAAGTGTTTAGATATTAGGGGGCTCTAAAAAGAGCCGTTGTGTTTATGAAGTGATTTTTTATTGGTACCTACAAGTAAGTACCGATGCAGAGTCTAAGGTTCAAGAGGAAGACTCTGTTCCCTTCATCATTGAAGTGCACACCATCTCCTCTATAAATGTCTTGCATGTCGTAACGCAAGTTGTTGTGGTAAATGGCACCCATACCATAGTCACGGAGGAAAGCAGAAACAGATTTGTTGACGTGCTTTCTTGCTTTGTCAATTTGCGGACAGAAATGATTGGACCAGTTCCATTTTTGCCTTTGGCATATGTTGGAAAACACAAAGGCAGTTTTAGGGAAAAGAGAAAACAGTTGTGCAAAGGTGTCCTTCATAAGCATTTCCAGACCTACCCCAGTCAAAGGGCCTAGGTCATTGCCACCACAGTGCACTATTATGAGGTCAGGGTGTTGGATTTGCATGAAGGATTTCACCAATGGCATCAATTGGTGCCACTTTAACCCTCTCTGACCAATCCATTTAATGTCTACATTTGGTAAAGCAAGGTCTCTCACCATATCTGTTTTCTCTGCAAACTTTTCACTCCAGAAGACATAGCTGTGCCCTACAATCCACACTGTGAACATCTTCCAAGGAGATCTGGATGCACTCAGGAGGTGTAATTCAGTAGAATGGTAAAAAGAAATGAAAAACAGTTTGGAAATGGAGGCATACATATTTTTTTTATAAAAAAAAAGAACTGATTGGCTGTTTCATACCATTCTACACTAAAAACTAGGCTGTATGTGTAAATTTATAGAAGCATGTTTTGTATTGGTACAGAAAAATGTGTTACCAAAGAACAGTACTATGGATTTGCTGTAAGGTTTGAAAAGTCAAGCACTCTTGCTCTGTGGAATTGAAACATTGTTTGGCGAACTTCTGACCTAACTCCACACAGCAGTGTTCCATGAGCTGTTGCTATGGTAGCAGGCAGAAGTCAAGTTGGGGGAAGGGTACTAGGCAGAAGTCAAGTTGGGGGAAGGGTACTTTAAGAAAAGGGTTGGTTTTCAACCAATAGAAATGTGTGATTACATTTGAAAAAAAGGGGGAAGCACTGAGATTTGAAACTTACATGTATATGTGTGGAAAAATAGAGGGAAACTTTGCCATTATCTGGTTCTGCTGAGAGGAGAGAGGTGTAGAGAACAGAGATCCTGGCTCTGATAATCTGCTGTTTGAGTGCCACATTTCTTTCACAACTAACTAATTTTAAAGGTGAGGTTAGAGTTTGAGAGGAGATGTATATGGTAAATTAAGAAATGAATAATAGAAATGTAATTCTTTTTGTTTTTTTTGTTTAATCCTTTTTTTTTATTTTACCATATTACAGTTATAATAAACACCATACATACATTTCAGCAAATTCATAGAATTCCTTAGCCACATCTATACACAACAAAATTCAATGCGTTTTAACCATATACTTATAGTACAACTTTACTCAACTGCCTAGGGCTAAATAAGGCCTGCCTTCCACATAGTGATGGGTTCCCATATTTTTAACCCCAGCTGCCTTTTTCTTTTTCCTTTTCTTTCATATATGGACTTTTCTAGGTTGTATGCTTGCAGAAGATTGGATAACCATGTATGCCAGACTGGGGGGTTCTTATCCAACCATGCTCTGGCTATCATAAGTCTGAAAACTGCCATAGCTACAAACATGAATTCCCTTTGCGGTACGTCACAGTCTGGGCTTATCCCCATTAAGATCCACAATGGCGTAAGTGTAAGATGTATGCCTAGAGATAAATTCATGAATCCCTCTATATCTTTTATCAAGGTATACAGCTGAGGGCAAGTTGCGAAAATATGTACAATATCCGCTCCCACCGTATTACAGCGGCAGCAAGAAGTCCCTGTGTTACCCCCCCACTTAAGGATTCTAGCAGGAGTGTAATACAATGAATATAGGGTTTTATAGTGTTGTGATTGTAGGGGAGCCGAGCATAAGATTGTGTAACCCAGTTCTAGTGACTCCGAAAACCACTGTTCTTTCCCGCCTATAGCTACAGCCCATTTTTTGCTATATTTCTCAATGTCGTCTGATTTCCTCTTTATCAAAATTGCATACAAACTCCTGATTGAACAGTCGCCTGATGTCTTAATTTTCTCTAGGATTTCATTCTCTATAAACCCAGCGGGTCCCCCCTTTTTATTCTTCAAAAAGCTTCTTACTTGAAGATACTTAAAAAACCCCTGTCTGTTAATACCAAATTTATTTAATAAGTCTGTGAACTGCAACACTCCCTCGGAGTCCATGATATCTCCCATCTGGGCTATACCTTTATCTGCCCATTCCGCCATTGTCCTATCCGCAAAGATTTCCGCTGGAAAAGACCTATTCTTGTACAGTTTAGTATATCTATTACATCTTCCCAAACCAGCATTTTTAAGGAAAGCCTTCCATACCTTCATAGCCCCAATGATAGTCTTAAACCGTGTTCTTTTATAATACCCAAACTCGGTACAGTTCAAAAAACAGTTTTCCGAGTCATCCCCGAGCACGGTGGCATAGATTTTTGTTGAATTCAATGTAATTCTTAAATTAGATCCACCCCCTCCGATTAGACCTTGAATATATTGCAGAGTTGCTGCCCAATAATATAACCTAAAGTCTGGTGCACCCCACCCGCCCCTCTCTCTAGGAAGTGAAATAAACCTATACGCCCTACGGGTCTTCCCTTGTGCCCAAATGAATCTGTTTAGTGTTGCCTCCAGTGCGTTAAACCATGTGGCGGGGAAAGACAGGGGGATAGATCTAAAAAAGTAAAGAAACCTAGGCAGGATTAACATTTTAATAATATTAGTACAACCCACCAGGGATAGGTGTAAATTGTGCAGTCTTCCCAGATCCAGTTTTACCTTATTGAACAGCGGTGTCATATTCCTCTCTACCAATTTATCTAAATCTGCTGTAATTATTATCCCAAGATATACCGCAGAGCCAACCACCCGTGCGTCCATACAATTAGAATATCTATTCTCGACTATTTGAGTCTTTGGTCTGTTCAATCTGTAGCCTGATATTTGTCCAAAAGTTTGTGCGGTCGCTTCCACTTCCTTAATTGCCAGAGTCGGGTTGGGTGTCAAAATGGCCACATCATCAGCGTATGCCAGCGTTTTAACCACAACGGTATTGCACTTCATAGGAGAGATGCACTGATTGTCTTCCAACCTTCTTAATAAAGGATCTAAGTATAAGGCAAAAAGAAGGGGTGAGAGGGGGCACCCCTGTCTAGTACCCCTAGTGATTTTAACCGAGAGTGAACTTCCCCTGTTGACTTTTATTTTAGCTGCTGGACCTTTGTATAATGTTTGGATAGCTGTTAAATATCCTACACCTATACCGCACCATTTTAAAACTGACCACAAATACCTCCAGGAAACCCGATCAAACGCCTTCTCTGCATCCAAAAAAAGAGCTGCCATCGGGTCTCCTAGAGTACCTGCTGCATCAAGTGCTGTGATTACCTGTCTCACATGACAGGTAGTTCCCTTCCCTGGAATAAAGCCATGTTGTACTGGGCTTACCAGAGTTTCGATAATGCCAGCCAATCTGTTTGCCAACATTTTTGAATAAATTTTAACATCCGAGTTCATTAATGTTATTGGCCTATACGAGCCTGGCAATGATGCGGGCTTCCCTTTTTTTAAAATCACTATAATGTCTGCCCCTCCCCATGATTCCGGGCTTTCGTCCCCTTTCTGTGCCTGTACCATAATATCAAACATGTCCTTTTGCAGCACCGTTTGAAAGACTTTATAGAATTCCACGGGGATCTGGTCCGGTCCAGCTGCCTTACCGGAGGGTAGTTTAGACAGTGCTATACTGAATTCTTCCCTTTGGAAGGGGGCTTCTAACATAACTTTGGCTTCTTCTGTTAGTACGGGAGGAGGAGTACCATCTAGATAGGCCTCTATCTCATTTGACCAATCTCCTGGGTCAGCGGTATAAAGTTCCAGGTAGAATTGCCTAAAAACCTCCCTCACTTTATCGGGTTCCGTTAAAATGACACCTTGGCTGTTAGTGATCTCCTTGATCTCTGTAGTAGCTAGTTTCTGCCTAGCCCGGACAGCTAAGATATGGCCCACCCTTTCACTTAGTTCATAAGCATTTTCTTTCCTAGTAAGGAAATCCTCAGCAGCTTTCCTGGCAATAGATTCTGTAATTTCAGCACGGAGTATAGAAATTTTTAACAAATGCTGCTCTATTGGACGGTGATTCTGTATATCAAGGGCCATCAGTTCTTCCTCCTTAAGCAATCTGTTTAAGGCTTCTTCGGTCTTATGTCTCTCCTTTTTGTTTCTTGCTAAGACATAACTCAAGGTCTCGCCCCTAACCCCAGCCTTAAACGCATCCCATACGACCCCTGGAGGTGCTGTTCCTCGATTCACATCCCAAAAGCTCCTGATCCAAGTATCCATAAACTCCCGATATACCTCGTCTTTTAATAATTTCCTTTCAAAAGTCCATTGGGTGACCTTTTTTTGCATAGTCCCTATACTCACTGTTAAAGCCAGGGGATTGTGGTCTGAAAGAGCACGGGGGTATTTATCAATCCGCGAGCCTTGTATCATGGATCTCGAAATTAGAAAATAATCAAGCCTAACCAAGACTTTATGGGGAGCTGAATAGAATGTACTACCATCTAGGTGTGGATGTAGTTCAATCCATGGATCTTCCAGAGAATTATGGTAAACCATATCTGAAAGAGCCCTGTATGTCTTCTTCTTCCTACCATTATACTGCCCGCCTGGTTTCAGAAATGAACTCGAGTAATCATGAATATTAAAGTCACCACAGCAGACAATTGGCTCTGGCCACTGTGCCAGCTCTATATCCAGATATTGAAAAATATCAGGATCATCCTCTGTTGAGCCATATATACTAACTAACGTAAAGTTTGTTCCCTTGAAGGTTATTTCCGTTATAACCCAGCGACCCCACTGATCTTCCTGTTTCCTTCTGACAGTGCCCCCCCCTTTTCTCCCAAGTATTGCAACCCCTCTCGTTCTTGTACTTTGGTTAGAGTGAGCCAATAGTGATAAGCCCAGTTGCTCCAATAGATAAACCCGCGAGCCTTCTATATGCGTTTCCTGGAGGCAAACAAAGTCTAAACGGAGTGACTTTAGCAGGGCTGCAACTCTAACCCTCTTATTGGGGTCGTTAAGCCCACAGACGTTCATTGTAGCGATTCTACAAGCCATGTCTTAAAACATGTAACCAACTAAGAAAAAATAGCAAAAAAAGGAAAAGAGTTGTGAACAATTCAATAGATTCTATGAGTTTGCTGTGCTTATTTATTATACTGTTCTGAACTGATTTATAAAAACCACATTCGTGCTTATTTTCACCCCCCCCCCAGTTCCCCCCTAACCCACCCCACCCTCCCCAAACCCCACCCAGTCTGCCCTCCCTACCCCCCCCTCCCCTTGTACAGGCAAATAGGTCAGCTATGACCTATGTGTGACTGCTTTTAAGCTGCAGTTGTCGCCTCCCTCTCCAAATAACAAAAAAAAGAAATAAAAAATCCCAATTTGCCAAATTCCTAGCGTTTTATCAATTAATCCGCCCTCTCTCTCACCCCCCATTCTAGCTTTTTAACTCCTCTAGAAATTGGTTAGCCTTAATTTCTGAAAAAAAGATCCTTGTGTGACCCTTTGTGATTACTTTCAATCTAGCAGGGAATAAGAGGTAAGCTTCTGAGCCTAGTTTTTGAAATGGAGCAATTAGCTGTCTTAGCTTCCATCTCCTCTCCACTGTCACATGGCAGAAGTCGGGTCGAGCAAAGAATGTGGCCCCATTAAAAGATCTCTTGGAGTCCGGCCGGGCCCCATCAATTATCTCCTGCCTCAACAAATAGTTCCCTACATACACTAACATAGCCCTGGGCAAGCTCCCTTGCCCATCAGGCCCTTTCTTCCTTTGTGTAAAAGGGAATCTATGAGCACGCTGCACTTCTAGCTCCCATTGCCACTGAGCCTCAGGAAAAGCCCCTCTCAACAGCTTGATTACAAACCCTCTCGGGTCTTGCCCTTCCAACCCTTCCGCCAGTCCCAAAAGTCTAACATTATTCCGTCGTTGGCGGTTTTCAAAGTCTTCCAGCTTCCACTGCAAGTCTTCCACCACTTTCTCTTGCGTGGTTTTAGCTGACCGCCAATCAGCCATGTCGTCTTCTAGCTTCCCAGTCCTTTCTTCCACCAGCGCTACTCTATCCGCTACTTCTTCATACAATTTATTCATTTTTTTAAGGGAAGATTGTATCTTTTTATTGTCTTGCCTGGTCCTTCGACTCACCACCCTTGCCTCCTCCTGCATTTGTTTCAGGGTACTGAGTATCAGATCTAATGGTGTCTGCTGTTTTGCTTCTGCGCCTGCACCCTGGGTATCTTCCAAACTTGGAGTGGCTGAGTAATCCCATAATAGATTTTTGTTCGTACTTGATGGGGATTTCTGCTGCCTTAGCTTAACCCGTTTTTTCTGTGTAGACTCCCCTTCTGCCATAGAAGATTCAGTGTCCGAGCCTCCAGATAAGCTGCCATCACTGAATTCCGTCGACTCAGAGTCTTCGTTCAATGAAAAAAAAACGATCCCCCTCTGGTGAGCCTGGCCCCCTATTATCAAGGCACTTAGGATGGGTGACTGTGGGGTGTTGATTTTGAGCGGAACTCGCCCCCTCTCTTTCATGAGGCAGTGAGAGATTAGAAGCAGACAACCCTGCTTCTAACTGCAGCAAAGCGTCCAACATCTCAGTGTTGTCAGTGCCCCTTGCGTGATCAGTATGTTCCTCTGTCTCTGCTCCCCTCTCGCCCTTCTTTGTTGAACCCTTCAAGCTCACCTGACTCTTTTGATTGTGCTCGCCGGTCAGCTCTGTTTCCTCCACTCGAGGCTGAGCGAGCAGTTTCTCCGCCTGACTTTCCAGCGAGGTTGAGTGTTGCTTGGCAACCACGCTAACAACGTTGCTGGCGTCCTCGCGGGGCTCGGGAGCGTCCGTTTCCCGGTTTGGATCAGATCTCGTCGAGGATGTACTCCCTACGGAGCTGCCGGTGAAGAGTTCAGCCAGCGTCGATTGACGAAGAAGAACGGTGTCTTTTACAGTAAGATTTCTTGACGCGGCATCTTTAGAGCTGCCTAACTCTCACTGCACGTCCCGTTGAAGCATTCCATCATCTATCGTGTCAGGGGTTAAGTTGCTTTGTTCGAAGGTCTTCCTCTCTGTTTTTCTTCCCCGGGTAGATTGAGGGCACAGCTTCTTGGTGAGCGAAGGGGGTATTTGGGGGTCGCTCGCGGCGATGTCCTTCTTACTCGATTTAGGCGCACGATTTAATATCCTTGAGCTGCTGCCAGCCTGTTCCTGTCGTGGTGGGCGCACAGGCATCTTATATGGTAGCAGCAACCCTCTGAGTAGATGATAGAGGGATCTCAGGCTGCAGGTTAACGATTGCTCAAGAGTGGACCAGTATTCAGGCAGAGTTTTTAACCGAGTCTGTGCCTCCACACCAGTAGTAGTCCAAATTTCCAGCTTCAGAGGAGGTAACTTCATAGTTTATGGCATCATTCCTGGTCCGTATGGAGAGGGATTGTAGGCGACTGCTCTCTACAGCCCGTCAGCGGCCATCTTGCTTCATGATGCCGTAATTCTTTTTGTTGAAGTTGCGTTTATTATTTTCTGTTTTGGGAGAAATTTAAATGTGAGGAACATGTAAAATAATATGGACTATGTTTTCACGATAAATTAAGGTGTATTGGTATAAAAAAAGAATAGTTTAAGGGTTTGAGGTTGGACTCAGTAATGCAAATACATTCAGCATCACTAAGGCTGGTTGCCCTTGGTGGAATGTAGGCAGTCACCCAGGTTACACATGTTGGGGAATATAGGGAGAGATTTATTGTGTACAACTCTGGTAATTTTATATTTGCATTAGTAGGAAAAAGGGGGAGCGATTTTTTTGGTGCAGAAGCAGACTCTTAGCACACACCCAGCTCCTTTCCATGTATAATCATGCACAGTATTTACAAGCGAGTGGGGTTTTGAGGTTTCAGTCTGTAATGCAAATACATTCAGCATCACTAAGGCTGGTTGCCCTTGCTGGAGTGTAGGCAGTCACCGAGGATACACATGGTGGTGGTCTGAAAAAGCAGTCTGGACATGGGCTTTTAAAAAAATCTGAAAAGTGGATTCATAATGTGTCAGTCTGTAAAAGTGATTTTCACTTGCCAAAAAAAAAGAGCAGTAAGTGTGCATTCAAATTGGCAAAGAAATTTCGTTTTGTGACTAATGTGAAAACATGACTCTGTGTGCAAATAGGAATTACAGGCAGAGATTTATTGCGTTTTGCTCTGGTGATTTCACAGTTGCATTAGTAGGAAAAAGGGGGAGCGATTTTTTTGGTGCAGAAGCAGACTCTTAGCACACACCCAGCTCCTTTCCATGTATAATCATGCACAGTATTTACAAGCGAGTGGGGTTTTGAGGTTTCAGTCTGTAATGCAAATACATTCAGCATCACTAAGGCTGGTTGCCCTTGCTGGAGTGTAGGCAGTCACCGAGGATACACATGGTGGTGGTCTGAAAAAGCAGTCTGGACATGGGCTTTTAAAAAAATCTGAAAAGTGGATTCATAATGTGTCAGTCTGTAAAAGTGATTTTCACTTGCCAAAAAAAAAGAGCAGTAAGTGTGCATTCAAATTGGCAAAGAAATTTCGTTTTGTGACTAATGTGAAAACATGACTCTGTGTGCAAATAGGAATTACAGGCAGAGATTTATTGCGTTTTGCTCTGGTGATTTCACAGTTGCATTAGTAGGAAAAAGGGGGAGCGATTTTTTTGGTGCAGAAGCAGACTCTTAGCACACACCCAGCTCCTTTCCATGTATAATCATGCACAGTATTTACAAGCGAGTGGGGTTTTGAGGTTTCAGTCTGTAATGCAAATACATTCAGCATCACTAAGGCTGGTTGCCCTTGCTGGAGTGTAGGCAGTCACCGAGGATACACATGGTGGTGGTCTGAAAAAGCAGTCTGGACATGGGCTTTTAAAAAAATCTGAAAAGTGGATTCATAATGTGTCAGTCTGTAAAAGTGATTTTCACTTGCCAAAAAAAAAGAGCAGTAAGTGTGCATTCAAATTGGCAAAGAAATTACGTTTTGTGACTATTGTGAAAAGAAATGTAGTAATATATTTAAATAAAATAAAGGAATTTTTTTTTAGTTTTTTTCAGGTATTGCTGAAGAGCAGTGAACAAAATTTAAGATGCCTACAAAATCCAGAGTTCAAAAAACGCACAAAAAAAACCTATATTTGAAGACAACTAGAGGACCAAAGTTAGTAGAAGATGCTCATGTTGGGAAAAAGAAAAAATCTTCTGGTAAGCAGAAAAAACAATTTCTAAAAAATATATTCAAAAGAATGAAAAATGTACAAAATGTCTGTACTGGAAAGGATGTTTTGAAAAGAAAAGGAGAGGAAAAAATTGAGAATTTAGTTAATGCAAATATACCTTCTGCAACTGAAAAGATTTATATAAATAGAAAAACAGCGTTTAAAGAGATACGTAGAAAAATGTTTCAGAGAAGAGTTATGTCCAATTTGATGAAGGATGTGAAGAAATATAAGAAAAAGACAAAGTTTTATAAAAGAAAAAAAGAAATTGAAGCCATTGCAGCAAAGGCATTAGAATTAAAAAGGAAACTATTCATTTTAATTTTGAATAGGATGCGTACATTAGACAAAATGGTTAATGTACTGAAATCACATAGCAAAAGGAAAAGAGTAGTGAACAGAACAAACTTTTGTAAAGTGTTTTTAGGAAAGTGGATGCATAGTTCAAGTAGTGAACCTTTTTTTAATGAAGAGAGCTATTTTCAAAGTAATAGTTTGCTGCATGCAGTTGACACCAGAGGTCGTTCTTACGAAGTAAAAAATGGTTGCATAATGGAGAAGGAGATAATGGTTCCAAGAGATGAGGTACAAGTGATGGCAGATGAGGCTATGGGGAGACGTCCTAAAGCCCCAGTGTACACTTGGAATTGTAGTAGTATTTGCACTGTGCGTCAGGAATCTATTGACAAATTTCGTGAGTTTCTAAGAGAATATAGTAAAAAAAGTATAAAACAGAAGATTAAGGTGCTTCAAAGTCTGGATCCATGCAGAGTGAGAGAGAATACTGGTTTGCAGGGTCATTCTCTGGCTTGTCTATCTAGAAAAGTGTATAATAGTGTTTTCCGTCATTTTAGGATGCTGACTGTTCATCATACTGAAATGAGAAAGTTTGTGAGACGGTTGTATTTTGCCAAAAGTCCAGCAATAAAGTTAAATGAATTGAATAGGGCTCTGTTCCGAGGAACGGTATCAGATGTAGAGAAGGTTGTTGATGAAATTCAGTTTTGTTACTTTGGTCCTGAACAAAACAGTGCAGAGAAGGACACAGTAAATGAGGAAGAAGTGGAAGAGAATGTAGAACCCTCTGTAAGTAACACATTTAATGATCACATAACAAAATTTGCAATAATCTCTAATGAAAGACCAAATTTTACTTGTATTTGTTGCCGCAGAACTCATTATAGAAAACAAACTAGGAATGTTGATCTCTACAGAAAGAGTGAAAATGAAGATAATTATAAGTGGAAGGATTTTGCCACATATATATTTCTTGAAAATTGTTTTGATTTGGGTGAAGATCAGCGTATTTGTAAATACTGTTACAACAAGTTAGAGGAAAATAGAATGCCGACCAGAGCTGTACATAATAATTTAGAATTGGATGCTATTCCTGCTGAACTTTCTGAATTAAATACATATGAGTCTATACTCATTCAATGTGTTCATCCGTTCCAGACCATAGTACGTATGGAGCCCAAAACTGGTAAATTACCTCCTTCAGATTTACTGAGAGGTTTAAAAGGTAGAGTGGTGTATTTGCCCTTGGATTTGAAAAAAAATATGGAAACTATTGATGCGGATACTTTGGAATCTGAACCATTAGTTATTCTGGTTAATGGTGTACCTACAAAAAATAAGAAGATTTGGCAGGAGCTGGTAGATGTGCGGAAAGTACAAAGAGCAAATTTGTATTTGAAAAGGAATAACAAATGGTATGAATCAATTTATATAGAAGAAGAAGAAGAAGAAGATTTACAAGAAGACACAGAAACACCAACTGGACAAATTGAAAAAGTGGACAAGTCAAAGGAAGAAGAAATTCATGAACATTTTAGCATACATCCTCTTCATTCAAAAGAAGTTATGGGAGACAATATTGATCTCTTTCAGATGAAGAAAGCAAAAGGAACTCCCGTGAGTGTATGGGAGGAGAGCTTGGAAGCTCGATGTTTTCCCCAGCTGTTTCCTAAAGGAAAAGGAGGACGATACGATGAACGTCCGGAACAGATTCCAGCTTCTGAGTATCGGACTACAAGACTATATGCTGAAGATCCCAGATTTCAACAAAGTATTCCTTATTTGTTCCATCTTTTATTTGAAAGCGACTTGTCTGCACTGTCTTATGCAGTAAATCACATTTTAAAAAGTGGAGTACATTTACAAAATGTGTCTGCTAAGGATTTTATGGAGAAAGTGTAGCACCGAGATGATCATTTGGAAACTCAACTGATCAATCTGATGGCTTGTCAGCGTGGGACAAATGAATGTTGGTACCGACGCCATGGTGAATTAAAATGCATGTTACGGAATTTAGGAACACCAACATGGTTCCTTACCCTAAGCTGTGCCGAGTACGCTTGGGATGATTTACTGGATTTTCTACGAGAGGCAAATTCAAACATTAAAAACATCGAATACAAGACAGCAGGAGAACTGTGCTCATTGGATCCGGTTAATGTTTGCAGATATTTCAATCATAGATTTGAGGCTATGATGTCCTTCATCTGCAATAAAAAAAATCCACCTCTTGGAGAAGTAGTAGATTTCTTTTGGAGAAAAGAGTACCAGGCAAGAGGTGCTCCTCATATTCATATGCTGTTGTGGATCAAGGATGCCCCAAAGTTTGGAACAGATACTGATGAAGCAGTGTTATCTTACATTGAAGAATATGCAACATGTGCTATACCAAAAAGCACAGAAGAGAAAAAGTTAAAGGAGCAAGTTTTACGTTTCCAAAGTCATCGGTGTGGAAAATACTGTCGACGGAAATACAAGAGCAAAGATAAATACTACACTAAATGTCGATTTGGATTTCCTAGACCTGTTCTTTCAAATGGAAGAGTCAACAGTTTTATGTCAGCTGTGAGACATACTATCACAAGAAAATCACCTAAGAATACCTACAACCTAAAAAGAAAAGAAGAATCAAAAAATATAAATGACTACAACCCAGTCATTTTATCCATGTGGAACGCTAACATGGATATACAGTATGTAGCTGACAATTCCATTGCTGTTGCTCGATATGTAACGTCTTACATTACGAAATCAGAAAAAACAGAATTGAAGGAAATGTGGGAAGAGATTTCTCACGAGAAGACTGTCAGTAAGAAGCTGTACAGTTTCAGTTTGAAGATGTTATCGCATCGAGAAATTGGATCCTACGAATGTTCAGATAGGTTATCTTCTGCAAGTCTCTACTCGAAGTCAAGAAGAATAATTTGGGCAAGTTTAGGCCTTGCAGCAATGAGAAATCGGGTACTAAAATCTGTTGGAGAAATTGAATATTTGGCCGAGAATGAACCAGAAAGTACAGATATTTTGAAATCAAACATGTTGGACACATATTATCCCAAGAGAAGTCAACATCTGGAGAACATGTGTCTCTATGAAGTGCTGCAGAACTATATTTATTCACGGAAAGCCGCAGAAGACATCAACAATGGGAAATATAAAGTTGTTGGTGAGGAAGGATGTTTGGTGAAGCAAACAAAAGGAAGTTTGATAAATCACAGGAAGCTGAGTTGCGACACTACTGACAAGAAGGAATTTTACTACTTGGCTCTTTTACAGTTGTTTAAACCATGGCGTACAGAGGATGAACTACTGGGAGAATTTCAAAGCTATGAAGATTCTTTTAATGCTTGCAAAGACAGCATACAATGCAGTACATTCTCAAGTTATCTGCAAATGTTAAATGAAGAAATTGAACAGGAAACTACAATTGCAGCAGAAATAGCTAGAGACAGTTCTCAAGACAGCCAAAGTTCAGGAACACTCAGTCAAGATCCCCTAGGACAACCAATCGTTGAAAATGAAGCATCAATAGCCATGAATGAAGTGGAAACGGCTATGAATCAAGCTCAAGAAGAATTTATAGACTTACAAAATTTGGAAAGACAACTGAATCAAGAGCAGCAACAAATTTATGAAGAGATCAGAAACAAAATTGATCACGGATTTCTACATGAAAAAAAAGAGTGCTCATGCACATCATTTCATCCAATCAGGATGTATGTAAGCGGACAAGCTGGAACTGGAAAAAGTTTCCTTATAAAAGTCATCAGAAGCTACCTACAGCAAAAAACGGATTCTACTTTGTCTTGTGTGGTTACTGCTCCAACTGGGTTAGCAGCATATAACATAAAAGGAATCACTTTACATCGTTTGCTAATGTTACCAGTGGAGCATGAGAACAAAATACAATACAACAAGCTAACTGGAGAAGCATCCTTGGAAGTTTCAAGAGTATTGAAGAAGATGCAAGTTCTCATTATTGATGAGGTGAGCATGGTATCAAACTTAATGCTTGCCTTTGTGCATTTAAGAATGCAGCAAATTTTGAAGACAGACTATGACATGTTATTTGGTGGAAAACACGTCATAGTTTTTGGAGATCTTTTGCAACTTACTCCAGTTAAAGGACAACCAGTGTTTAATACTGTCACACATGAAGACACGAAGAAGTCATTGGGAAGCATCGGAAATACAAATATTTGGTCCTTCTTTGAGTACAAGGAACTTACTACTAATATGAGGCAAGCAAGCGATGAAGACTATGGAAGTATTCTGAAAGATATCAGAATTGGACTACTCACAGAAGTTGGCAAAAAAGCATTACAGAGTCGGCTGCTACATAATTTATTTCCAAAGGAAGAAATAGTTGAAGAAAAGGAAGAGATCAGGAAATTGGAAGCAGTGGACAAAATTGAGGATGGAAGAATTACTGTCACAGTAACAGGCACACTGAAAAATAAATTGGATTCACTAGAGAAGAACATCTCCAAAACTGCTGGATTAGAAAAAAATCTATACGTTTGCATGAACTGTAGAGTATTTTTAAGGAGAAATTTGGATGTTGAAAAAGGTTTAGTTAATGGAGCTATGGGAAGAGTTGTGGGTTTTATTAATTATCAGAAAAAAGATGGAATTGAATGTTTAAAAATAAAATTTGATCAGATAGAAGAAGTTAAAGACATTTGTCGTTGTACAGTTCGTTTCATGCTTGTGAAAGACTTATATGTACGTAGGAAGCAGTTTCCGTTTTCGCTAGCATATGCTGTAACTATTCACAAGTCTCAAGGATTGACTGTAGATTGTGCATTTGTGAACATTGGTTCAACTGTGTTCAAAGAAGGTATGGCATATGTTGCTTTGTCACGAGTGAAAACATTATCAGGTTTATTCATGATAGACTTTGATGACTCAAAAGTTAGTGCTGATACAAATTGTGTAAAGGAGTATAATAGATTAAGAAGAAGCTATGCTCCTCATTTAGGTCAGTATCCTGTGTTGGAGAAACGTGTAGTTTCTCGTAAAAGGAGAAATGAGAATATCTGTGATGACGATGTAGAGAGGAGGAAAAAAAAGAGGAGTGATGTAATTGCAAGCAAAAAGAGTAAGGAAAAAGAAGAACAGGTTGTAGGATGTCATTTTGAAAATAGCTCTGGTGTCAACTGCTACGCAAATGTAGTGCTGAATGTTGCATTTTATCTGGAAAGTTTGCAAGAGCAGATAATAGTAAATCAGGGAAAAAGATTCTGTTCTGAGCTGAGTCTCCTTTTTCAAAAGCTGAGTAATGATAAAACTCAAATAGAAAGTGCTACTGAAATTAGAAAACTTTTAGATGTATGTTCAGGACGAACACAGTTTTCTCAAAATGAACAGCAAGATGCACACGAATTTTTGATGTATTTTCTTCAGGTACTGGAAGAAGAAGAAGTTGCAATTGATATTTTATTTGGTCTCTCTTATAAATGGGAACATAGTTGTGAAAACTGTTATAATATATGTGGCTCTAATGTTGATAATGAAAGGTTTATTTATTTGACATTGCCAGAGAGTAAAACAGTCACTTTTGCAAAATTAGTTAAAGATGCTAATCATAGCATGCAATGCGGTGAGTGTCAATCTGACATGTTTTCAACATTAATTTTAAAGGAATACGGACAGTATGTAATTTTAATGATGCAACGATGTAGAGCTGATGGTTCAAAATTGGATACTTTAATAAAGAAGTTTACAGGACAGCAATTATCAATTTCAGGAAAAACTTTTGTAACTGTTGCAATAATTTTCCATGAAGGACCTACTGTTACTTCTGGACATTACACAGTTTATCTTAAATGTGAAAAAGGCTGGACACTGTGTAATGATTCCCAATTGATTTTCAAGCAACGTTTGCCTTTTGATTTAGCAAATTCCTATCTAATCTTCCTGAAACCTAAATTTTAGAGAGACTTGGTAAGATCTGGACAAAACAATTTTACCATTTTATTGGATTACCATTGGAATTTTCAAAAAAAAAGATTTTTTAAATTACCATTGGGCCTAATGGAAAGATAACCAATTGTAATGTGGACTTTTTTAATTTTTTATGAAACTTTCAAAAACCAAAAATTTAGAGAAAATCGGTAACATCTGCACAATTTAAATTTTGGAATGTTATTGGAGTGCCATTGGAAATTTTTTCAAAAAAGATTTTTAAAATTACTATTTGGCCATGCGGAAAAGTAACCAATTCTATTGTGGACTTAATAAATTATTAATAAATCTTTCGGGAACCAAAATGTTACAGAGAATCGGTGAGATCTGTACAAATTAAACTTTAGAATTTTATTGGATTACCATTGGAAATTTAATCAAAAAAGAATTTTAAAATTACTATTTGGCCTAAAGGAAATGGAATCAGATGTATTGTGGAGTTATTTGAGATATAATATTGTGATTATACTTCTGAAACAAAAATATCAGACGGTATTTTAAAGAAATAAGTATTGTCTCGGCACTGCAACTTAACTCCCTAGTCCACACCTCTACCCATATAGCTGGACATACCCTAGATCCGATCTTTTCTAACATACAAGAGGCAGCTGCAGAAACCCCCACCCCCATGGGATGGACGGACCACCATCTTGTTAAACTGAGCGTCCCGGCACCCCAACGTCAAATCAAAACTGAATCCATTCAGCGTCTAAAAAGACCCTGGCACAAACTTTCCCCACTTGCCTTATATGAAACCCTTGGAGAGTTCCAAAACAAAGCCAACCAGGATATAGACGCGACCTATACCTCGTTCACCAACTGGATCAGTAACGGCCTCGACACTCTTATTCCGGCTAAACTAACTAAAGGACGTAATACACCCTCCAACCCATGGTTCGACGACACCCTTAGAGCAATGCGCAAGGAGTGCAAAAAGGCTGAGCGCCTATGGAGGAAACAATATGATAACCAGGATAAGGCTGTATATCTATCCAGGCTTAAGACCTACCATAAAGCTATTAGATCTTCCCGTGCTTCTTTTTATTCCAACAAAATTAACTCCAATGCGAACCCATCTAAAATCATCTTTAAACTAGTGAAAGAGCTCCAAAACCCTAGGGCGCCCCCTCCAAAAATCTCTTCCCACGAGCAATGTGAGCAGCTCGCAACCTATTTCATTGAAAAAGTCCAGAAAATTTATGCAACCTTTCCACAGATCGCTCCTTTCAATGGAGTTTCTATGACCACAGCCCCTAACATCTTACCTCTGTCCCAAATTTCTGCCATCACCGCTGCAGACCTGATCAGACTAGGCAAGAAAGTGAAGACTGGTTCCCCAGTCGACCCCATGAGTCCTTCTCATTTCCTGGCCTCGATGGACTTTTTTCTATCCCCCATGCTGAACATCCTCAACCTCTCCTTTTCTACAGGATCCGTTCCCATAGCTTGGAAACAAGCATGGGTATCACCGATAATTAAAAAACCTACCCTCGACCCCACCAAGCCAGAAAATTTTCGGCCCATATCCCTTCTCCCCTGGATGTCCAAAATTGCCGAAACCCATGTTAATGACATTCTTTCGAAACATGTGGAAAGTCAAGGAATTCTAGACCCCTCCCAAAATGGCTTCCGTGCAGGCCATAGTACGGAGTCGGCCCTACTGGCCACTACGGAGCATCTCCGGATGATTTTAGATTCCGGTCATAGTGCTGCGCTGATTCTCCTTGATCTCAGCGCGGCCTTTGACACGGTATCCCATGAAATCCTTCTGAAACGTCTGGAGATGACCGGGGTGACTGGCCTTGCACTTGCATGGCTCCGATCCTTTCTTAAGGATAGATCCTTCAAGGTGTCGGCTCCTCCTTATCTTTCTAAACCTCACCCCATCGCTCAAGGTGTCCCCCAGGGTTCAGCGTTGAGCCCCTCCCTCTTTAATCTATACGTCCAGCCACTCACGGACGTGGCTAGAGAGTGGGGGCTCACGCTTGTCTCATACGCGGACGACACCCAGCTGGTTGTCACCCTCTCGGAAAGCCCGTCCCTCGTGGCATCTAACTTTAAAGAGGGTATGACTGCTGTGGCCCGATGGATGACGGACAACTACCTCCAACTCAACGCCGGGAAAACCGAGGTGCTCCTCCTAGGCCGTAACACCAGCCTTTGGAACGAGCACTGGTGGCCGTCATCCCTAGGCGCCACTCCACTCCCCAAAAATTGTGTCAAAAATCTGGGAGTCTGGGTTGATGCCAACCTTAGCTTCCAGTCCCACACCAAAAAGGTGGCCGCCACCTGCATAGGCCTTTTAAGGAACCTCAGGCCCATCCTTGGGCTCTTCGATTCTAAGGCCCGCCAGCTTATCGTCCAGGCCACCATTCTATCGCGCCTGGACTACGCTAACGTCCTCCTTTTGGGAGCTAATAAAGCGGAAGCCGCTAGGTTCCAACGCATACAAAATGCGGCAGCCAGAACGCTGGTTGGCCTCCCACGCAGATGTTCAGCCAGAGCTACCATCCGTAAGCTCCACTGGCTGCCCGTGGAGTGCCGAATCAAATTCAAGGCCTTAGTCACGATCTTTAAGATCGTGAAACAAGGAAATCCCCCTCTGCTTCGTAGCCTTGCCCAACCTTACGTTCCTGGCCGTGCTTTACGCTCTGCCAACCAACTCCTCCTGACAATCCCTAGGATTCGACTCGGCCGAACTGGAGGCCGCTCCTTTAGCGTCCTTGCCCCCACACTGTGGAACGATCTCCCCCTTAGCATTCGCTCCATTGACTCCCTCCCTGCCTTTCGCAAAGCAATTAAGACTCACCTATTCCCCGCTCCCTAGTTTCCCCCTCCCCCCCTCCCCCTCTATCCTCAGTTTTGCGCGCCTGTTCTTAGCGCCGGGACACCCCTTTGCCGGGGTAGCTGTTGCGCTTCACCAAATCCTGAAATAGAAATAGAAAATAAATATTTTTTTAGAATATTATGCATTTCTGTAATGTTAAGTTTAAGTGAGAAGAGATTCTGGGCTTTTTTAATACAATCTTTGAGATTGTTATTTTTTTTTTGCCCGCTGTTAAATGATGAATGCAATTGCTTTCACAATTTATAGTGAAATGCAATATATTCTGAAAACAGCAAAAATAAGGCAAACATATTTTTTGGTAAATATGTTAATATGTGTACTGTATTTTAAAATGTTTAAAAAATATTAATATTTTTTTCTTTTTTTTCAGATTGATATAGAAAATTTTCGAAAACTAGAACCATTTTTAAAGCAATTTTAAAAAAAAAAAAAAGAATAAATATTTTTTTGAGTGGGTATGGTAAGTCAATAATAATAATTGTAGTCTCTCAAAGACCTTGTAATGTGATAATTGATTTTTAGTGTTTTTTAAAAAAAAAAAAAAAATTACGCGCACCGTACGCGTACGGTAAAAAAAAAGAAAAAAAAAAGTTTTTAAAAACATATATAAAAAAAAGATGAAAGATAAGGTTGGCTCTTAAAAGAGCCGTTGTGTTCATGCAGGGAGAGAGGAAAGAAAGAATGGGAAAATTAGTCTCTGCGACAAGTGTGCTGATCTATTTTGAGGTTCACTAGGGAAACACTGGTCTCCCTATGACAAATTAGATCATGACAAGAGGCGCATCGAATATCAACCCTCAGAAATCGAGGGTTAATTTCCAGAGGGCCAGCAAAAGGAGATGCTCCCCCCACAGATGAAGGGCTCACCTGACCTGCAGAAGAAGGACTCGGCCCTGCAGATGATGGTCCAGACTGAGCTGCTGTGGATGTGCTTGGTTGACTTACTGAAGGGTTACCTCCAGTAAGTCGAGCATGTGTCCTTCTGTGTACATCCCTGAGGTGCCTCATCATGGTATGATTCCCAAAGGAATACTTCCTGTCAGGATTACCTCTTGAAAGTACACGCTTACACAGCTTGCAAGTCACTAAGGGTGCATTTACCTTTTGCTGGCCTTCAGGAAAAGTAAAATAATCCCATACATAAGAGGTCTTTTGTTTCCTCGCTCTCTGCCTCAAGGTAGTGCTGCTAGTGCTAGCCTCACTCTCAGAAGAGCTCTGCTGTTCTGCCATCGTATCACAAAGACAACCCAGCTCCTTCTCCTAAGGGATCACAAGCAGAAATGAGGGGAATGGGTGTGGTGTAGGAGAGTTCTAGAACTGAAAGTAGTTTCAACCAATCAAAAGTTGTGTTTCATGATCACATGACCTACCGTACGCTTACGGTACGCTTACGGCAAAAGTACGCATGCGCGTAAAAAAGACACACGCTTGCGCGCATGCGCTTAACAGTCACTCCCCGACACTTCCGCGTAACGTGCGCGTGTAGCGTATACGCGTACACGACCCACGCATAGTACGCGCGGCTACGCAAATTGCGTAAATATACGCAAACGGCGTAGATAAATTACGGACGTTGCGTAAACCGTACGCTTACCGTAAGCTTACGGTACGCGTACTAAAAAAAAAAAAAAAAAAAAAAAAAATGTACTGCAAATAAATTTTACATGTTTATTTTATGAAATATATTTAAAAAAACATATTAAAGAATTTTAAAAATTTAACCATAGTCTTTATAAAAGGATAGAACATTAAATTAAAAATATGTTTAAAAAAATAGAAGAAAAAAAAAAATTAGCATTTAAAAAACCATGCAAATTCACTGAAAAAACCATGGGTTTCACACACGTTATAGTTAGGAATTAGCATTTAAAAAACCTTGCAAATTCACTGAAAAAACCATGGGTTTCACACACGTTATAGTTAGGATTTAGCATTTAAAAAACCTAAGAAATTCAGTGAAAAAACCATGGGTTTCACACACGTTATAGTTAGGAATTAGCATTTAAAAAACCTTAGAAATTCAGTGAAAAAACCATAGGTTTCACACATGTTATAGTTAGCTGGACATTTTACTCGTAAAAAACCAATGAAATTCCCCCGTTATAGTTAGTTCAGCTAACTATAACTCGCGCGCCCGCAATGCACTGCTGATGACGTCACATATTACATCACTCATGACATGGTCAGTGACATCACTCATGACATCACTGATGACATCTCAAATGACATCACTGATGACATCACTGATGACATCATCCTTGTGATAGAGTGGCAGACCTCCTCTTCCCCTAATATAACCTTTGATACACACATTCAAAAATAGAAATTAAAATTTTAAAAACAATGGACATACCTTTACCAGTTACAACAACCTATATAGTAATTCTTTGATCCAAATACACATCCACTCATTCACCAACAGTCCTATACAATCACTCATACATGTACTCGCTCATCATATGTACTCATACACCTATACATCCTGTTACACAATGCCACTCATCCATAGAGGTACTCACACACATAGTCACTCATGCTAATAAAGAATCAAACATACATTTACTTGCATATACAGTTATACACACACCACCACACTTACTTCTACGGAAACTTACACATACTTAGTCTTTAAAACAATCACTTATAGAAACACATACTTATTCATACAGGAACTCTTTCAATCTCTCACTCTCACATATACTCGCTTATATACATCAATAGTCACATATACTAGTTTAAAACATATGTAGTTACTCATAAAGACACTATTGAGACAGTCATTCACTCACTAACACACCCATACACTCACTCATCCACCCATAGAGTCCTGCACACATGCTGTCTTCAACACATACAAAGAGTGAGTCATTCATTCATGCACCTATGCACTACGTAATACCCCCACCGAACCATGCAGACACTCAGACTGATACTCATAAAACCAACTAATAACCTATATAGACACCCATGTAGCTACTCACCAACCCATGCAGCCACTTATACACAAAGTGAGAGACTGATACAGATATTTACATATTTAAACATTACTCACTAAGCCATGTATTCACTATGATACACTTAATCAGTCAGTTACACAATCAATTTTTCAAAAACAAATCATCCATTTAGGCACTTATATACCCATTTATTCTTCCATCGACCTTGAGATATACATATATAAAACATATTTAATTTTCAGAAACACACACATTCACTGGATGATGTCATCAGTGATGTCATCAGTGATGTCATTTGAGATGTCATCAGTGATGTCATGAGTGATGTCACTGACCATGTCATGAGTGATGTAATATGTGACGTCATCAGCAGTGCATTGCGGGCGCGCGAGTTATAGTTAGCTGAACTAACTATAACGGGGGAATTTCATTGGTTTTTTACGAGTAAAATGTCCAGCTAACTATAACATGTGTGAAACCTATGGTTTTTTCACTGAATTTCTAAGGTTTTTTAAATGCTAATTCCTAACTATAACGTGTGTGAAACCCATGGTTTTTCCACTGAATATATATATATATATATATATATATGAAAAAAATACCCTTTCAGGCATAGTGACAGTGACAAATAAATTATGCAAAAATGAAGCAGAGAACTCTGGGCAGTTCTCAAGTTGAGGTGGAAAGCAGCTCCTGAATAGAGCACTCTCAACACCAGCGACACTCTAGATCTGCTCATCTCAAATGTCTGCTTTTCAATCAAAGTCTTTAAGCATAGGATTAGCACAACTAGTTTTGCCAATGTCTTTGGTGTAGTTTGAAGAATTCTCATGAAATTTTCAAAACTAGTTTGATGCCCACTTCTGCTGCTGTCTTGAAAATTTCAGGGTGGTCCGTTAAGCGGGGCAGAGAAAAAGGGGGTTCACAAAACGCATTTTCCCAATGTCAATTTCCATAGGAACTTTAGATGTGTCTACAGCCTGATCGGCTTTATGGAATGACACCAAATTTGGTAGAAAGGTAGCAGTTGGTCCAGAAAGCGCCTTTTGTGTGATTTGGTGTAAATCCGTTCAGTAGTTGTAGAGTAATTTAAAGAAATTTTCTGTTGTATATCTAGGGATGCAGAGGATCCGAGATCCCTTCTGATCTCGTGCTGAGAACTGACTGGCTGCCAACACTTCAAACCAGAAAGTGTTGGCAGCCATCCTGGGACTCGGCTTGAACTGAGTCCCAGAAGTTTAAGAAAAGGGGGGCAGGGTAGGGATCCCTGAACCCCTATGCTTCTTGGGGGTGGGGTCCCACAAAGCCAAAAAAGCATTAAAAAATATATATTTTGACTGGAGTTGTTCTGGAACTGCGAATCCCGTCAATTTCTTTTTAAGAGAATGGAGCGCGGGCTTCCACACTTTGTTACTAATCGGCCCCCGGGTTGGCCAGGTCCTGGAGGCATTTAAATGATACAGGGGGGGTGCACCGCCCCCCCCCCCTTTTTGGGGGTACTGATGCCCCGGGGACCACCACCACCTCCCTGGCGCTTATTTAATTATAATTGGGGGCCTCTTGGACTCCCTAGCCTTGGGGACCGCCTTTGTCTTCATACAATTTGGGGGGCCGCACGCAGACTAAGGGATCACCACCTTCCCGGGACAAAATGAATTAAAGGAGGGGGGTGTGGTGTCCTTTCATTATCTACCCTGTGTAAGCTATGCTGTAACCCTGTTTTCTCTTGTTACCATGGAGTTACATTCCTGGTTAGAATCTTACCTTTCTAGAATGTTAGTACTTGAATGTATTGTCAGTTGCTGCTGTTGGTTGTAGGATAAGGTCTCTTTATAAGGAGCTGCATTAAAGACCTATCATCAGAAACTACACTTGCTTGTCTTTCTTCCTGTGGGTCCACCACTTCATTTTGGTACGAGCGGAAACTCACCCACTGCCTCCAAGAGACCTCAACTCAACACATCAATTCTGAAGCGTCACATCTCTACAGTGCCTTTTGTCTGCTGATCAATTTCTCTCCATTACTCCTCTGTGGATCGCTACTTCTTCACTGAGCCCTGCGTGTCAAAAGTGCTGCAGTTGCCTAGATACATCCGCGTAAGGGTTTGCGGCCCAACTTTCGACGTTGCCGGTTCCTGTTGCTTGGCAACCAGCATTGCCTGACTCGGGCTATCTCCAGCGTCGCCTTGGAAAGTCAACGTCAACTACGCCGGTTCCTTAGCAACCTGGGAATTCTTCTGCTTCCTCCATCTTCACCTCAAGATCACCGGTGCGTGACCCCTGCGTCAAGACGCGACGTGACGGTGGCCATTTTGTACTTCAGTGCGCTCAGCTCTCTCCTGCTCTGACGTCTCGTCTCCTCGGCTGGAACATCTGGTACTTCCTGTCACTCTTGTGCATACTGTTTTCCCCTCAACAATTCCTTGCCTGCATATGAGGGGTAAGTCGACTGTGTTACTGCTCTGCACAGCTTTGTCCAAGCGCTGATCTTTGTGCTGCAGGTCTTCTTTCTACTTTTGTGCGCTGATCTGCACAGCTCCCAATACTCTTGTCATTACGCTGATCTGCACAGCTTTACCCAAGCGCTGGTCTTGGCGCTGCAGGTCTTTCTCTACTTTTGTACGCTGATCTGCACAGCTCCCAATACTCTTGTTATTACGCTGATCTGCACACCCTTACCCAAGCGGTGCTCGTTGTGCTGCAGGTCTTTACACTAGTTTTGTATGCTGGTCTGCACATCTCCTAAATTACACTGATCTGCTACTTGCTGTTCTACACAGCTTCTTTGTCTCATGGACTGTGACTACTGTCAGACGCTGCAAATTGATTGTCTGCAGACGGTGCAAATCTGCACGGCAATTCCCTGTTTATTTTACATGCATTTGTTGTTTATTGCTACTATGCCTTGTGATAGCCTGCAGTTCTTCAGATTACTCCCCTTTCCTTTATACGCATACATTCTTTATTATTATTCTGCATTGTCATAGCCTACTCCCATTGCCATGCAGAACGTCACTTCCCTTCCGTTTTTTCTGTCTGCTCCTGGTGATCCTACCATACCCTGGTTGAAGTGGAAAAAAGTATTTACTAATTACTCCAGGGTGTGTGGTACGTCGCTAAGTGCAGAGAGGAAGTCTTCGCTTTTTCTACATTGTCTGGGGTCGGAGGGACAAGAAGTATTTGAACATCTACCAGACCTTCCTGACAGTGAGGCCCACTCTCTCTATAAATACGAGATCTGCATTAAAAAGATGGACTTGCATTATCTTCCCAAGGTGAGTATGATTTTAGAACGCTATCACTTTGGGGAGAGGATGCAAAGGCAAGATGAGTCTGTCGAGTAATTTGTCACAGCCCCACGCAAGCTTGCTTCGACATGCTCTTTCGCTGGCAGTCTTGATGAGAGGCTAAGAGACCAACTTATGTTAGGTTGCTTGTGAGAAGTTGGCCTGATATATGCTGTCCACTAGTTATAGTGGGCACCCTGTATCAGTCCAAACAACCCTTTATGGTGATAGGTTAAAGACAACCTTTATTGAAAGCTATCCTAGTGGTAGCTATGGAGAGCAGCCTTCAGGCTAAGTCTTGAAGGAATGTAACGCAGCTTGTTTTACCAGTCTATAATCTCTTGAATGGCCAAATGAAAGGACAACCACACCAGGTATATATTTAAAATATATGTATTTAAGATAAAACACACCACTCTAGTCTCTTTATGAGGCTGGAGTTCGAAGTACTTAAGTTACAAGTCAGTATTCAACAGTAAAAGCACAAATACACGTTTGGGCCCTAGGGGCATACCAAACCATATACCAATAAAGTGGTTTAAGAACCAAGACTGAACTAGACACAAGGCCTAGGGCCTGTAGAAGTGCTTGGATCACAAGGAACCACCCAAGGTAGTGACACAGGGGACCCACGGGGGACACGTGCAGTGTGAGAACACAGCCGCGAATTGCCGTTAACTTCTATGGGGAAAGTCGCGGTTGGAAATAAAGAGTTTAAGGACACTTAGAGGATGACTACCTGCAAACCCTTTTGGACTTAGAGGTGTCTAGAGCCAACACCCACGGGAGCACCGGAGTACTCGAGTTACCTCACCCAGGGAAGCCGGGTGAATAGGTAACTCGAGTTTGGTGTCGGGTCACGTCGCTGTTTTCAATGGAAGCTGGCAAAGAAGTGCCTGGATTGAGGATGGAAGGAACCTGAAAGCAGAGGGGACAGATCCTGGGTCACTTACCAGTGACCAGGGGCACAATAGTCCAATGCCCACAGATGTCGGGTCCCTCAGGTGAGTTGACGGGTGTCTTGACTCTTCAGCCACGAGGTCCAGGAGGCGTCGACAACAACCAGGAGCTGGCTTCGAGCTTTCCCACAAAGTCTGTCGAGTGCTGCGGTGTCGGCGACCAGGATGGACCCAATAAGCCTTGGCAACGGTAAGTCACGTGGAAATAGAAGAAGGATGTCGGTGCAGACCAGCAAGGTCTGGGGGACTCACCCAGTGAAGGTAAGTCGCGGCACGTCGGGAGCAACCAGGAAAGCCCAATCAGAAGAGGAGTTGCCTTCGTGGGGACCCACTAGCTAACGGGATAGTGATCGCGAAGGAGCCTCAAGCTGTCAACTGGCCCACGGGTCACTCGTGGAGTGGAGGGCAGAGATCTTCGGTGCAGGAGGTGCTCAAGGCTGGGGCTACTCGGAGCCCAAAGCACAACTTCGAGGATGACCAGAAAGATGATGGGTTGGCAAAAGATCACGGTGTTCAGGGGTCATGGTTCCACATCACCCACGATAGCCACGGGCCTCAGCTTTGCTGTGGACTCAGGGTAGCCGCAAGGAAGTCAGGAAATCCACCTCTGGTGATGCAAAGACTTCAGCGTTCGGCGTGAGTTTCAGAGTTGCAGACCGGACAGTTGCTTCTTTGGTGCCTGCCAATCAGGGGAGTCACTCCTTGACCCCAAGGGAGATTTCTTCAGTCTTCTAGCGAAAATAGAAAGTCAAAGGTCCAGGATATATGTTGCAGAATTTTTGTCTAGGGTAATCTAAAGTCTCAAGGACTGGGTTCCGATACTTAGTCTAAGTTTGGGGGTGGGACATACTCTAGGGACCCACCTATGGGAGGGTTTGGAAAGAGGGGTGGTTACACCCATTTCCTTTGTCCAGTTTCGCACCAGAGCAGGGGCAGGTAGCCCCTGCAACCGGTTTGAACTGGACTTTGCACAGGAACACCAAGTGTGGCCCCAGTGCAGGACTTCAAAGCACTAGAGAGTGCTCCCGACCAGCCCCAATACACATCTACCTGTCTGGGGAGGTGGTTACCCCGGCCTCCCCTGCCGGAGTTTCAGTCAGCAGCAGGAGGCCAGACCCGTGTCTGTGGCAGTGGCATACATTTTGTGATGCCAGGGCTTTAGAAAGTCTTTACTGGGTAGACCTGTGTGAACATGTCTCTCCCTCTAGAAGGGTGGAATGCTACCCCCACCACCAGAACTGGTGGGGGGTAGTATTCCAAAGCATTTGACACCATACACGAAATGTTTCCGTGCCGCCAGTCCAAAGTTAGCATTTACCGCGAGGTTATAATGCACTTAAGAGTATATGGTCAGGCTGCACCACAAACAGCATCAGAGGAGGTACTTCAAACGCTGCAAAGGGGCTCTGCTCATGCAGGGGCACCCTCTCACATAAAAACCAAGCACTCAGCCTTCAGGATTGTTAAGGCCTGCCAAAGGAGTGACTTATAGGTTTTATATGTGTGTGCAATGGTAGTGATATATGTAGCCTATACCACAGTAAGGGGTGCATGCACCACCTTACCCAGGCTGCAGTAGCAGACCTGTGGTGTCATTTTGGAGTGCTTCCCTGGGGTGGCATAATACATGCTTCAGCCCCTGGTAGGCCTCTGAGGTACCTATGCCCTAGGCACATAGTATACCATATACTAGGGGCTTATAAGGCACTCCAGAATCCAATTAGGAATGTACCTAATGTACATGGAAACCATTTTAGAGAAGAAGCAGCTAGGCTGGGGTCCTGATTAGCAGGGCCACTGCCAGACTAAGGTCGAAAAACAGTAAAACACCAGCAAAAAGTGGGGGTACCCATGTGAAGCAGATCCTACTCTCCTACATTGCTCTATTGATAAGGCAAAACAGAGTCTTTGGCAGAAAGAGAACCCCCCTCTTCAAGAGGTGATCACTACGTTAAAGATGCATGAACACTCCAAAGCCTGCGTTGAGGCTATTCGCAAAGATACGGAGGGTCTTAAGTATGCCACGGCTGATGTGAAAGAAATTAAAACTCTCTCCTCTGACAAATCACACAAGCCTTCCCAACAGGGTGCCCCTATTACCTCAAAATCAATACGTTCCTTTGCAAACACTAAATCCTTTCCGGTAAAATGCTTCTGTTGTGGGAACCCAGGTAATGTAGCTAACTTTACAGATTGTCCTGGCTGGAAGACTAGTTGTTCTATTTGTAAAAGAAAGGGGCATTTGTCTAGGTGCTGCAGATCTAACAGGGAACAAAAGAAAGTAAGGGAGGTAGACATTTATGATCAAGATGACGATAATCTTTTTGTCTGTCAGGTCAACGATCAAGTGGTTGATGGTCCTATGGAACATGTTCTAATTAATGATAAGTAAGTCAAAATGCTGTTAGAGTCGGGGGGCTAAAATCACTCTGGTGCCTAAGATCTTCGATGAGAGGCACCTGTCTGGAAAAGTAAAGCTGTTTAAACCAGACATTGTACCAAGAGGCTATGGAGGAGAAATCATCAGTCTGTTGGGCTACTTTATGGGTACCATAGACTTCAAAGGTAGGATCACTGCAGGGAAAATATATATTTCCATGAAGGGGGATTCCCTGATCAGCTTGTCTCATCAACGTGACCTTGGTGTTTACCTCGATACCAATGAGTCTCCCTCCGTGTACTTAAGGGAACCACCCTCTGTTGCTGCCGTTACTGATCGCAACACCTGGATTGCCAATTTTCCCAGAGTTTTCAATAACAAGTTAGGTTGTCTCAAAAATTATATACACCTGATCAAGTTGAAACACAATTCTGTACCCAAGGCGGCGAAAGCTAGAAATGTACCATTGTTAGTCAAAGACAAGATGTGGTCCGAATTAGACAAACTGTTAAAGAATGGTGTCATTCAAGAGGTTGGGGCCACTGACTGGGTTTCTCCGGTGGTGATGGCCCGAAAGGCCAATGGAGAGGCAAGATTATGCATTGATCTGAGAGAGCTCAACAAGGCTGTAGTCATCGATCGCTACCCCCTTCCGAACATTGCTGAAATGTTGTACTCATTGGTTGGCGCCACTCACTTCTCCACATTGGACCTCTCCTCGGCCTACCACCAGGACAAGTTCCACCCCTCGTGCCAAAATCTTACGGCTTTCATCACCCCGTTCGGCACTTTTAAGTTCCTCAGGATGCTGTTTGGTCTAATATCGGCTGCATCAGTATTCCGAAGAGTGATGGAAAATATTTTGGCTGACATTGATGGCATCAAGGTTTACCAAGACGATGTTCTTGTTCATGGTGTGAACTTACAAGAGCAGGATTCAAGACTGAAAGAGGTTTTTGTCTTAATTGCAAGACTCAGGGCTCAGTCTCAGTTTAGATAAGTGTAAATTCGACGTCAAAGAGATTGAATATCTTTGGTCGAGGCCATCTCCAATCTCAACTATCCTGTGAACAAGGATGAACTTGTTAAATTTCTAGGGATGGCAGAATTTTATAATAAATGTATCCCTGGTTTTTCACAATAAACAGAAAATGTAAGAGGTCTGCTGAAGAAAGGACGTGAGTTCATATGGGATAAGTCCTGTTGTGACGAATTTGATCTCATCAAAAGTTGTTTGAATGAGGCACCTAACTTGTTTAGCTTTGACCCTTCAAAAGAATCTTTTGTCATGACTGACGCTAGTTGTAAGGGGTTAGGTGCTGTTCTTTTGCAACCTAGTGAACAAGTTGACAACACCATTTTGTTTATTTCCAGGCCACTTAGAGGTGCAGAGTGCAACTACTCTGTGATAGAGAAGGAAGCCTTGGCTGTCTACTGGGCGGTTCGCAAGCTCAAAAGGTTTCTGTGAGGCAAGCACTTCTCAGTAGTCTCTGATCACAAGCCTCTAAAAGGGGTATTTGAAAAAAAGGGGATTGATTATGTCTTACATAGAATAAGGAAATGGGTTGTTGCTCTGCAGGATTTTGAATTTCACGTTTCCTACTTACCTGGTGCTAGCAACATCCTTGCGGATTGCTTGTCTAGGCTCAGTGGGTCAGCTATTCCTTATGCTTGCGATGATGACTGTCTTGCTGGTGAGGACTCTGGGGAAGACTTAGAAGTATGTGTTGTGACTGAAGGTGTGGTAACTGAAGGAGAATGGAATTCCAGTCTAGGAATTGACCCCGCCTTACAGCAGGTCATCAGTTATGTACGTGATGGTTAGTGCAGGAAGCGGGAATGTGATGATCAGGTCAAAGGATTTAAGTGTGTGAATGAGGAGTTGTCCTTTTCGAATGGGCTACTTTTCAGATGGAGTCGACTTGTCGTTCCTTCGGTCCTACATGACAAATTGGTAGAGTACGCCCATTCCAGCCACATGGGCATAGCAAAAACAAAAGAAAGGCTTAGGGAAGCCTATTGGTGGCCTGCAATGGATGTACAGCTAGAAAGGCAGGTGCGCTGTTGTTCCCTATGCGTTAACAGTGATAAAGTCCTTCAGTGCAGGACTCAACCCATGGTTATCAGACAGCAAGCCAGTGGTCCCTGGGTTGATATCACAGTGGATATCCTGGGTCCGGTAAAGGTCAGAACCCAAGATCACTATGTATTGGTGTGTGTGGACATTTTTTCCAGGTGGCCTGTGATCAAAATTGTCAATTCGGTTGATTCATCTGCTGTGATTTGTTTCTTGGACGATCTTTTTGCAAGTGAGGGGTTACCAGGTTACATCTTAATGGACAATGGGGTGCAGTTTACCTCCGGTGCAGCAGAAGAGTTTTTGAGTGAAAGGGGGATTACGCACAAGTGCCCCGCGCTATACCATCCAGAGTGCAATGGTGTTGTCGAGTGATATGTGAGAGTGCTCAAGGAGGCTATGCAATTTGCTGTTGTCTCTAGTTGTAACTAGGAGGAAGCTGTCAGAAAAAAGGTGTGTGAATACAGGTTCACCCCACACTTCCACCGGAGTTTCCCCTTTCACGCTGTTTAAAGGAAGGGTGGCTAATACACAGGTCAACCCTCTTTGGGTGACTTCTAGAAGAATGGAAGTTGTTGGTGTGGTTGACCGCACTGTGGGATAAAAAAATCGTGAGTTGTAGAAAATGGACAGAAGGAAAATGGAGTTTGATGCGAGAAAGGCTGTAAAAAACCTGTTGTTCAAGTTGGGGACTGGGTTAGGGTTAAGCTCTCCGAAAGAAGAGTTGGTAAGTCCAAGTTTTGTCAACCAATACAAGTAACCAAACTCCTGGGCAACGCAGTAAAAACCCAAGATCATACAGTATGGAACCTCAACAGGATTGTCAAGTGTCCTTCCAAATGTGCTGAGGAGAACTCCTCCTATGGGCCTGTTGCTCTTCCACGTCCTGTTGAAGGGAGACCTAGTAGGTTGAGGAAAACTCCTCTTCGTTTACAAGATTGCTTTTCATGCATTTCATTCATTTCTTAACTGTGTACTTTACTCTTTTGTTGGTAAAAAGGGGGAGGTGATGTGGTGTCATATTATTATCTACCATGTGCAAGCTATGCTGCAACACTGTTCTCTCTTGTTACCGTGGAGTTACTTTCCTGGTTAGAATCTTACCTTTCTAGAATGTTAGTACTTGAATGTAATGTCAGTTGCTGCTGTTGGTTGTAGGATGAAGTCTCGTTTTAAGGAGCTGCATTAAAGACCTATCATTAGAAACTATGCTTGCTTGTCTTTCTTCCTGTGGGTCCACCACTTCAGGGGGCCAAGAAGCCCCCCTCCTGGAGCCAAAATAACCCTGGCGACCACCACACCCCAGGGCCGTCTCCTGATATAAACCGGGTTGCCCACCTCCCTTGACATAGCTGTTTGCTATGACTTGGCGGGAGCTTTACCGTGCCTGCCAAGCCATAGCAAACTGTGCTCACGTTCAGCAAGCGAAGCACAATTGCTTTTACAGAGAGGGAGCTGCATCTTAGCAGCTACCTGTGTAAAAGCAATGGCAGCTCCTGCAGGAGGCAGGGAGCCGGCAGGGACCACAGGGGCCTTGAGGATTCCCCCTCAGTCCGCAACAGAATGGGTGACCTGGGTGGGACCAGGGCACCCATAATTGAGGCCAGGCCCCAGAGTATGGTATCCCCGGGGCCAAAATTGTCCAGGGAAGGGGGTTCATGCAGCCCACTTCGCCGAATAAATTAAAAGTAAAACAAAGAAATAAAAGACCAGTAGGTCACCGGAGGCCTCGCCCCCTTTCACCACCACTCTGGGGCACAACTAGTTGGGGAGGAAGTACTTATGGATGCTGAGGGTTATGGGGAGCTGAGAAGCCAGCCCTACTGTTATCTCCAGTAAGTCCGACACAACAGGATTCCTGAGAGTTGGTCAAAGGCCCTGCCCCCTTTCTCCACCACTCTGCAAACGCGACTACTAGTTAAAAAAACAGAGAAATTATTTTTTTTAAAAAAGGTTACCAGGATGTTATAGTTTGGAAATAGAATTTGAAAAACCTAAGAAATTCACACCAAAAAAAAAAGATTACAGGGACGTTATAGTTAGGTCATACAAAACCAGTGAAATTCAGCAGTTATAGTTACCTGAGTTAACTATAATGTACGCCCCTGCGATGCACTGCTTATGACTTCACATATTACATCATTCATGACATGGTCAGTGACATCACTGATGACATCTCAAATGACATCACTGATGACATCGTCGAGTGATTGTTTTGTAAAAGGTTTTGATTGTTAAAGTATGTATACTACGGTACTACAAAAGTTAAATTAGTATACCTTATGTGCGGGCAGGGAAAGAGATGAAAAAATTGTGCCTGCATGGATGGAGCTGCCTTTCCAGCAGCTCCCTTCGTGCAAGAGCAAGGAGGTGGGGAGCAAGCTGGGACCGCCGGGGCCTTGAGGCCCAGGCGAAAAAAAAGCAGAAAGAGGCAGAATAAAGTTAAGAAACTAACAGAAAAAGGCAGAATAAAGGTAAGAAATGAGCAGAAAGAGGCAGAATATAGGTCAGCAATGAGCAGAAAGAAGCAAAATAGAGGTGAAAATGAGCACAAAAAGGCAGAATAACAGTTAGAAATGAGACTAAAGAGATAGAATAAAGGTCAGCAATGAGCAGAAAGAGGCAGAATAAAGGTCAGAACCAAACAGAAAGAAGCAGAATTAAGGTGAGAAGGGAGCAGAAAGAGGCAGAATAAATGTCAGAAACCAACAGCAAGATTCAAATAAAGGTCAGGACCGAGCAAAAAGAGGGAAAATAGAGGTCAGAAATGAGCAGCAAGAGGCAAAATAGAGGTCAGGAATGAGCAGCAAGAGGCAGAATAGAGTTCATGAGTGAGCAGAAAGAGGCAAAATGGAGGGCAGAAGTGATCAACGGAGAGGCAGAAAAATGAGCAGAGGAGGCACAAAACTGAAGGCAGCAGAGGGCGGTGGACTGCGGGCAAGCTGGAAAGGGGGACCATCACAGGGGGAGATGGCACAAGGACCTGCTCCCTTGTGACCGCTTACTTTTTTCCAGCACACCCACTGACAGATCTACTTTAACACTCACACACCCACTCACAGACCCACTCACATACCTATGCACCCACTCACAGATCCATTCAAGCACTCATGCACCCACTCACAGATCCAGTCAAGCACTCACACACCCACTCACAGTCCCACTCAGAGACTTGTGCACCCACTCACAGACCTACTCAGACTCGCGTACCCACTCACAAACTGACTCAGACACTCATGCACCGACTCAAAGACCCACTAAGATATTCATGCACCTACTGAGATCCAATCAGACACTTACACACCCACTCACAGAACTGCTCAGAGACTCTCACATGCGCTGGCTAACCAACTCAGACACTCACTCACCCACACAGCCACACCCAGCCACACACAGACCCACTCAGTCACATACTCACCCACTAACTCACCCATTCAGTCACTCATCCATCCACTCACATACCTTCAAAGACACTCATGCACCCACTCACAGCCCAGACAGAGACTTATACACCTACTCACAGACCCACTCAGACACTCATGCACTCACTCACAGACCCACTCAGACACTCATACACCCACTTACACAGCCATGTGCACACTCATACAGTCATTCACACACCCACATACAGTCCTATACAGCCACTCACCCACCCACAAAACCACTCACACACTCACCCACTCAAGACCCTTACAGACACTCTCAAAGGTTATAGGTTATAGGTAGGAAATCAAATCTGAAAAAAAAATGAAATTCACTGATTAAACCAAAGGTTACAGGGACATTATAGTTAGGAAATAGTTTTTAAAAAATCATAGAAATTCACTGAAAAACCCGAAGGTCACAGGGAAATTATAGTTAGGAAATAGAATTTAAAAAGCCTTAGAAATTCACTGAAAAAAACAAAGGTTACAGAGACATTATGGTTTTGCACAGATTTCACTCATACAAAACCACAGAACTTCAGCAGTTATAGTTGCCTGCTCTAGCTATAACTTAACGCTTCTGCAATGCACTGCTTATGACCTCACATATTACATCACTTATGACATAGTCAGTAACGTCACTGATGACATCTCAAATGACATCACAGATGACATCATTCAGTGATTGGAAGTTCTTTGTAAAATGTTTTGACTGTTAAAATATATACTAAGGTACTACAAAACTTAAATTAGTATACCTTGTGATACTATTTCAAACCTATATTATGTGAGTGGCTGTGTGACTGTGTAACCATGAGTGAGCGGGTGTGTGAGTGGCTGTATGGGTGCATATGTGGGTGTGTGAGTAGATGTATGGGTGAGTGAGTGACTGTGTGAGTGACTGTATGGGTAAGTGACGAGGTGTGTAAGTGGCTGTATGGGTGAGTGAGTGGGTGTTTGAGTTGGTGCTTAGTTAACTGGGTGTTTGTGGGAGTGGCTATATTTGAGAATGACTGTTGAGTGGCTGTATGGGTGAGTGAGTAGACATGTGAGTGCTTTTATGAATATGTGAATGGGTATGTAAGTGGTTGTGTGAGTGGCTCTGTTGAGAGGCTGTATGAGTGAGTGACTGGGTGTGTGAGTGGGTATGTGAGTGGTTCTATGGCTGAATGAGCAGCTGTAAAATCTGAGTCCAACTATAACATCCCTGTAACCTTTGGTTTTTGCAAAGTAAATGTATATAAATTAATTAAAGATTGGAAGTAGCCACTCTGTAGTTAGAGTTAGGGTCATTAGATATAGGGATTTGTGGGATTTTTTTTGTCTCTTAATAACGTTGCACCTGTTTGACAAATGTCACGAAACATTGCAGACCTGATGCACCCATTTCATTGTCAGAGGCCTGAAAGTTTTGCGGTGTTTGGTCAAGGGAGTGTAAAGACAAAAAAGGGTGGCATCCAAAATTAACTTGAAATCCAACGCATTTTACAAAGGCGTTTGTATTTTGTGTAGAAGGAAAACAGGCAGTCGGATTTTGTTGAAATTTGTCAGCATTAGACATTAGGCTGTGCAGATGATTCTTTTGGGTACTGCAGGTAAGTAAAGTAAGGATTTTTTAAGTTAAAAGGTTTTTCAATGTAGTAATATCTTGTAGCAAAATACTACTAAAAGTACCAAGGAAGCCCAATAAATAAGCTAGACAGGCATATTTAAAGTTTCAGATTTACTACATTTATGGTCAATGCTAACGGAAACCTATAACCAATACATAACAAATAGAATACATCTTAATATACATAAGTTTTGTTTGCATGCTCCATGGCTTAAAAAATAAAACTGGTCCAACATAAAACATATTTATGTACTCCTATGCAACAAAATGGAAAAGTGATCTAGTAGTGAGCTACACAAACTACTATATGGAAGATATGGTAACTGGCCATTTGGAAAAAAATAATCCTCTTTTCATTTGTATAACAACAATGATTGGTTCTCATTCACTTTAGGCTTCATATGTAGCACAGTCTTACTAAACGTAGCAAGGAAGCCCAAAAAATAAAGTAGAATGTTTATGTAAAGTTTCAGAATTACTACATGAACATCTAAAAGACACATATATGGTTGCATGATTATGTAAAACCAATAAACAAATACATAACAAATACAATAAATAAAAAGAAAGAAAGAAATCACATTAAATCTGATTGCCACCCTGTAGTTCTAGTTAGTATTCTCAAGGATAGGAATTACTTGGATATTAGCTCCCTAATAACTTTCCACCTATTTGATGAATCACCACAAACCTTTCCGGACTTATGGCATTTTCTACATTTTGAGATGATGTAAATTTTGGGGGTCAATCGTAAGGAGGTGCAAACATATAAGGGATCCCAAAACGCGTTTTTACACCAATGTATTTTCCATAGACTATTGCATTTGACATAGCGTGAAAATGGCTGAATGGGTTTGCATGAAATTTGGCAGGATTATACATTATGGTGCAGAGAAGATGCTTTTTGGATACTACAGTTAAATAAGAGAAGTATTGTTTTTTAATTATAAGGCATTTAAACTTCCTGATATCTGACCGGTGGTACTTTAGCAGAATTTTACAAACGTTTGTGAAACTACTGAGGTACATGGGTGTAAATTTATTTTAAAGTATTATAAAAAATATAAATAACTTTTCCTACTAATTACCACTTCAATAAAACTTACTAGGTAAGTAGTAGGTTCCTACCTATAATCACTTTATCAAAGTGGTAATAGATAGGCACCTACTACTTGCCTATATCTAAGGCCTTAATAGTGAACACAGCCAGAGTGTTGCATGGGCAATGGAATACTTAAGCTGGATTTATAAAGGAACACAAGGCCACCATGCATGGCCCTGTGTTGATTGGTAAATCTGGAGAAAAGCAAGGGAGCACAATGCGCTATTTTGGGTTACTCTGCACACCATAATCTACATTGCTGCTAAATGTCACATACATCTGTATGCCAACACACTGTAGCCACTCCACGATACGCTATTCCACTCTATACCACTCCACTCTATGCCTCTCCACTGTACAAGACTCCACTCTCTGCCACTCCGTCCACTCCACTCTACGCTATTCCACTCTATGCCACTCCACTGCATGCTACTCCAATCTAAGCCACTCCAGTGTATGGCACTCCACTCTACACCACTTCATTCTACGCTATGTGATTCAACCCCAGTCCAGTGTATGCCATTCCACTGCCTGCTATTACACTCTACCCCATGCCATTGTACGCCACTCCAGTGTACAGTACTCCAATATACGCCACTCCACTGTCCGCTACTCCACTATACACTATTACACTCTACTTCACTCCACTGTACAACACTCCGCTCTGCGCTATTACACTACACACAGCTCCTCTCTACGCCATCCACTCTATGCTATTACACTGTATGGAAGTCCACTCTACGTCTCTTCAGTGTATGCCTTTATTTATTTATAAAGTTTTATATAGCATGAACATGAACCATTGGGGTATCAGAGCGCTTTACAGTACACTGTTATCACACATACAATAGGAAATCGCATACAATACAAAAGAGTGGCTGTATGGGTGAGTGAGCAGACATGTGAGTGCTTTTATGAATATGTGAATGGGTATGTAAGTGGTTGTGTGAGTGGCTCTGTTGAGAGGCTGTATGAGTGAGTGACTGGGTGTGTGAGTGGGTATGTGAGTGGTTCTATGGCTGAATGAGCAGCTGTAAAATCTGAGTCCAACTATAACATCCCTGTAACCTTTGGTTTTTGCAAAGTAAATGTATATAAATTAATTAAAGATTGGAAGTAGCCACTCTGTAGTTAGAGTTAGGGTCATTAGATATAGGGATTTGTGGGATTTTTTTTGTCTCTTAATAACGTTGCACCTGTTTGACAAATGTCACGAAACATTGCAGACCTGATGCACCCATTTCATTGTCAGAGGCCTGAAAGTTTTGCGGTGTTTGGTCAAGGGAGTGTAAAGACAAAAAAGGGTGGCATCCAAAATTAACTTGAAATCCAACGCATTTTACAAAGGCGTTTGTATTTTGTGTAGAAGGAAAACAGGCAGTCGGATTTTGTTGAAATTTGTCAGCATTATACATTAGGCTGTGCAGATGATTCTTTTGGGTACTGCAGGTAAGTAAAGTAAGGATTTTTTAAGTTAAAAGGTTTTTCAATGTAGTAATATCTTGTAGCAAAATACTACTAAAAGTACCAAGGAAGCCCAATAAATAAGCTAGACAGGCATATTTAAAGTTTCAGATTTACTACATTCATGGTCAATGCTAACGGAAACCTATAACCAATACATAACAAATAGAATACATCTTAATATACATAAGTTTTGTTTGCATGCTCCATGGCTCAAAAAATAAAACTGGTCCAACATAAAACATATTTATGTACTCCTATGCAACAAAATGGAAAAGTGATCTAGTAGTGAGCTACACAAACTACTATATGGAAGATATGGTAACTGGCCATTTGGAAAAAAATAATCCTCTTTTCATTTGTATAACAACAATGATTGGTTCTCATTCACTTTAGGCTTCATATGTAGCACAGTCTTACTAAACGTAGCAAGGAAGCCCAAAAAATAAAGTAGAATGTTTATGTAAAGTTTCAGAATTACTACATGAACATCTAAAAGACACATATATGGTTGCATGATTATGTAAAACCAATAAACAAATACATAACAAATACAATAAATAAAAAGAAAGAAAGAAATCACATTAAATCTGATTGCCACCCTGTAGTTCTAGTTAGTATTCTCAAGGATAGGAATTACTTGGATATTAGCTCCCTAATAACTTTCCACCTATTTGATGAATCACCACAAACCTTTCCGGACTTATGGCATTTTCTACATTTTGAGATGATGTAAATTTTGGGGGTCAATCGTAAGGAGGTGCAAACATATAAGGGATCCCAAAACGCGTTTTTACACCAATGTATTTTCCATAGACTATTGCATTTGACATAGCGTGAAAATGGCTGAATGGGTTTGCATGAAATTTGGCAGGATTATACATTATGGTGCAGAGAAGATGCTTTTTGGATACTACAGTTAAATAAGAGAAGTATTGTTTTTTAATTATAAGGCATTTAAACTTCCTGATATCTGACCGGTGGTACTTTAGCAGAATTTTACAAACGTTTGTGAAACTACTGAGGTACATGGGTGTAAATTTATTTTAAAGTATTATAAAAAATATAAATAACTTTTCCTACTAATTACCACTTCAATAAAACTTACTAGGTAAGTAGTAGGTTCCTACCTATAATCACTTTATCAAAGTGGTAATAGATAGGTACCTACTACTTGCCTATATCTAAGGCCTTAATAGTGAACACAGCCAGAGTGTTGCATGGGCAATGGAATACTTAAGCTGGATTTATAAAGGAACACAAGGCCACCATGCATGGCCCTGTGCTGATTGGTAAATCTGGAGAAAAGCAAGGGAGCACAATGCGCTATTTTGGGTTACTCTGCACACCATAATCTACATTGCTGCTAAATGTCACATACATCTGTATGCCAACACACTGTAGCCACTCCACGATACGCTATTCCACTCTATACCACTCCACTCTATGCCTCTCCACTGTACAAGACTCCACTCTCTGCCACTCCGTCCACTCCACTCTACGCTATTCCACTCTATGCCACTCCACTGCATGCTACTCCAATCTAAGCCACTCCAGTGTATGGCACTCCACTCTACACCACTTCATTCTACGCTATGTGATTCAACCCCAGTCCAGTGTATGCCATTCCACTGCCTGCTATTACACTCTACCCCATGCCATTGTACGCCACTCCAGTGTACAGTACTCCAATATACGCCACTCCACTGTCCGCTACTCCACTATACACTATTACACTCTACTTCACTCCACTGTACAACACTCCGCTCTGCGCTATTACACTACACACAGCTCCTCTCTACGCCATCCACTCTATGCTATTACACTGTATGGAAGTCCACTCTACGTCTCTTCAGTGTATGCCTTTATTTATTTATAAAGTTTTATATAGCATGAACATGAACCATTGGGGTATCAGAGCGCTTTACAGTACACTGTTATCACACATACAATAGGAAATCGCATACAATACAAAAGAGGTAGACATTGGTGTTTGGATATAATCGGTGGCAAATAGTAATCAGAGAGTTAAGGTTTTAGGATGTTAGTTTGTTCATTAGAAACATTTTCACTTCTTTTTTGAAGGCGGTAAAGGAGGAGATTCTGCGTACATCTGGGGGAAGGGTGTTCCAAATCTTTGGTGCGATACCTGAGAAAGCTCTGCACCCAGTTCTCTTTTTGTGGAAGGATTGAGGTTTTAGTAGTAGTGAGCTCAAGCTTCGCGAATGTCTGCATACTCCGACCGCTCTAGCTTTTGTGCTAAATAGCTGGTTGTGTTGCTATGTAGGGCTTTATGTGTCATGCGGGCGATCTTTAGTTATATTCTCGTCTTGTAGGGTAGCCAGTTCAGACCCTTCAAGGCTGGGGTGATGTGTTTATTTCTATTTATTCCGGAGACTAGCCTGCCCGCAGTATTAAGCGATGCCCTGAGTGGTGCTAGCTTGTATTTTGGAAGACCGCATAGAGTGGTGCTTCCATAGCCCAGTCTTGGTAACACTAGAGCTTGTACCTCCATTTTAAGATCAGTCTGTGGGAGGAAGGGTTTAAGTTTCCTAAGGATACTCAACTGATGATTGGCTCCCTTGGTGGCATTGTAGATTTGCGCCTGCATATTTCAATGTTTGTCCAGGGTGACTCCCAGGGATTTTGCGGAGTCAATGATTTGTGGGGCGCAATCAAAGGAAGTTAGATGCTTCAGCCATAAGTCTATCTTGGGTGTGTGAATGAGAGGGGAGATGAGGAGGAATTCAGTTTTCTTGATGTTGAGCATGAGGTGGTTGCCATTGAGCCAACTTTGGGTATTATGAAGAATGGCATTGAGGGAGATGAAGTCATCTAATGAGGAGATTTACATATATAGTTGTGTGTCGTCCGCGTATAGGTGATATAGAATGTTTGCAGAATTCAGCGCATTAGCAAGGGGTTCCATGAGTAGATTAAAAAGGATTGGTGATAGTGTTGATCTCTGTGGAACTCCTCGGGTGACCATGGATGGTTGAGAGAATGATTGCTTCATCTTGATTCTTTGGGTTCTGTCGCTTAGGAAGGAGGTGAACCATTGTAACACTGGACCGGTTAGGCCCATCCTTTGTTCAAGTAGGGAGAGTAGATTGTCGTGTTTAACCGTGTCAAAAGCGGAAGATAGGTCAAGAAGTATCAATAGGCACGATTCGTTATGTGGGTGAGTGCTGATTCGGTACTGTGGCCTTGACGGAAGCCGGATTGGTGTTTATCAAGGAGGTTAAAGTTCTCGACAGGGTTGCAAAGTTGAATTTGTACACATTTTTCCAATAGTTTCGCCAGAGTGGGGATTTTGGATATAGGGCGATAGTTGTTGAGGTCTGTGGAGAGGGAATTGGCTTTCTTTAGTATAGGTGTGACCTGCCCTATTTTAAGGCAGTCAGATATGGAGCCTTGCCTCAGAGAGGCGTTAACAATTTTTGCCCATAGGGGTAGAATGGAGGTCTTTATCATTTTGAATACAGATGGGGGTAGGGGATCAGAGAAATGATTGGCAGGGTTGATCGCTAGCAGGGTGCTATAAATTTCGTGTTCCGGGATGGGTGAGAAGGAGTGCGAGTTGGCATTGTTTTTGGAGCTTCTTCAATGGTTCTAGTCTTGTCTAGGAAGAATTTGGCAAGCTCGTCGCAGTTAGGGGTAGCCGGGTTTCTTAGCTCCACCATGTTTGGAGAGTTACGCGATTGTTGTTTTATGATTTCGAATCGTTTTTTGGGAGGCTTAATGGCTTGGCTCAGCTGTGGTTTGAAGAAGTCTGCTTTAGCTTTTAAGATTTTTCTGTTGTAAGTATTTCTCAGCACTCTAAGTTGGTATAGGTGATCAGTGGAGGGTGCTGAATTCCATGTTTGTGCAGCTAATCTTAACTTGCGCCGGTCCAAGTTTAGGTTCTTATTGAACCATGGTTTGGAGATTTTGGTGGAGACGTTTTTTTCTTGTATACCACTCCACTATACGCTACTCCAGTATATGCTATTCCACTCTATGCCATCCAGTTAAAAGCTGGCACCAGGTATAAAAATAGAACCCTCATACCTACTCTTCAGTACAATTCTGGATATGTAGATACTACAGAAGAAGCACTGCTCTGCTGTCAAAGGACTGTCCTGCTGCTTGAGGCCTATCCTGCTCTCTGAGAAGAGAGACTGGACCTGCTCCCTTTATCCCAGGCAGAGTGACTCCAAGGGTCAGTTCGGCTAACCTCCTGTTCAGAGCTACATGGACATCACAAGCTCCAGATGCCTCCCTGCAACTGCCCAGCAGACCTGCTGCACTGGACCTGCAGCTGGACCTGCCTGGGCTCTTCGTGACTGTGAACAGGCTTGTTCTTCCTGAGATCTTGCTGGCCGCGATGACCACCAATGCAAAGCTTCGGTGAACCTGACTCTTCACACTACAGCCACTGCCAGCAATGACCGGAAACACAAGATCTGCCCTTCGCGTTACAGCATCAGCAGCCCGTAGTGACCGTCAACACGAAGCTCCAGCTATGACTGTCTGTGATACCCGACAGGATATTTGCGCTACAGCAATGATCGTCAACGACACTCAACCAGCCCTTCGCACTACAAAAACTACAATCTGCTCATTGCGGCCTCCTCCACAGCGAATCAAACTCTTCATGCATGACTTTAAGAAAGTACGTTTTTCAGTGGGACACACCTGGTCCTTGTATGTGGCCTGCACTCCATCACGGTTGGCCTGAACTTGAGACTCTCCCTCAACCAGATAACCTTGAGTTCCACTTAGTGCTTTTTTGGGCTACATTTAACTAAACATTTGAAATTACATATCTCATGTTCTACTGATTTTTGTCATTTTGGTGTCAAATAATGTATTGCATTTTAACCTAGTTTCCTAAATTGGTGTGGGATTTTATTTGTGTTGTGCTTTAACTTTTTTACTGTTTGAGTGCTGCATAAATACTTTACACATTGCCTCTAGGTTAAGCTTAATTGCTTTTGTGCCAAGCTACCAGAGAGTTAAGCACAGGTTAAGTTAGTGACTTTCATGGCTTACAGTGACAGTGCTTTCGGTTGTTGCTTGAGAAGGGTTAACATCTCCTTCAATCAGTATCCCAATTTCTCACAGGAGACTTGACTTTGGGGAAGACTGGTAAACTTTGTTAAATATACTGGATATCTCTTTCACACAATTGATTGGCTAAACCAGAAATCCTCTGTGCAGAGATTTAAAGGGGCAAAACAGTGAAGAGAAAAAATAGTTCTCTTTTCCCAGTACTGTATCAGTAACAGGATAATCATTCTAGAATGTTCTTTGTTTTATGACATATTTTGGAATTTTATATGAGTTGTGAAATCATTTTCTGGATGGTGTCTGTAGCACTATTCAGGGACATGCATATACAGTAGGAGATAAAATGGCTTAAACTAGATTCACACAAATCGCTATATTTTATATTTACTATTCTAACATGGTAAATTATGCTGAACCAAAAGCAGCTTTTTTTACCAACCAAAATTTAAGCCACATTTAACTTTAAACATGTAAGTGTGTTGCACTAATTTACATTGAACGGTTTTGCTGCAGGGTTTGCAGGTCAGGAACTGTGCATCCGCAGGCCTATAACCTTGCATGGTTAAAGATTAAGGACTTCCAAGAATTAACAAACATTCTAGAAGTATTGCTGAATGCATAGCCTACAAGAATCGTAGATTTCCAGGCATAATTCCAGAAAATATCTGCAAATTCTAATTAGTATTCAAGACACATACACAAATTTCACTGGAGGTGCTAGAAGGTTAAAACCTAAAAGAAGTACTAGTAGCCTGGTGCACTATTCAGATTATTCTACCATCTATTTTGTGTTAACCTATTTGTGCTCTTTCAGCATCAAGGGGCATATCAACAACAACCAGCGATAATTATCGCTGAGCGCACTTAGCGCTCGGATAATTATCGCCGGCTAGCGCCGATTTTTATCGCTGAGATAGCGTGCTATCAGCAACGCTTATCTCATCAGCGATAAAAATCCAAGCGCTAACTGGCTAACGTGAGATTATCGCTGGAAACCCAGCGATAATCTCACGTTAGCTAGTTGATAGGGACTCACAAACTTAGCCATGATATCCCTGCTCCCTGCTCTATCCAAAATGACTGAGAAGTTCGTGAATTACCAGCTCACGAGTTTCTTGGAAGAAAATAATATTCTGCATTCTAATCAGTCAGGGTTTCGTTCTAATCATTCCACCGAATCTGCCCTGCTGTTTACAGCAGAGACCCTTCGGGTGGCCTTGGACCAGGGTAAGAAAGCTGTATTAATCCTACTTGACCTGTCGGCAGCCTTTGATACGGTTTCTCATAACATCCTTCTGAACCGTCTGGCTGCCGCAGGAGTAGGTGGGGGTGGTTCTGGCTTGGCTAAAAAATTTCCTTACAAACAGACGACAAGTTACAGTGCTTGGTGATTTCCAATCGGAGGCCAGACCCCTTAGCTCTGGAGTTCCCCAGGGATCAAGCTTGAGTCCACTGCTTTTTAACTTGTATATGGTCCCTCTGATGAAACTAATTACAAGCTTCCAGATTAGTAGTATCTCGTATGCTGATGATACTCAGCTTATTTTAGTACTAGACGGTGACCATTTAGATAGTGAGGACAATCTCAGACAGTGCCTAGCTGCCACTTTTCATTGGATGGCGGACAATCACCTTAAATGCAATGCTGGCAAAACAGAAATTATTCCCTTTGGTAAACAAAATCTGTTTTCTCCAACAACTTGCTGGCCCGAGGATACTGAGGCTCCCCCTATGACCATCACCTCTGCTCGGAATTTGGGCATCAGGTTCGATTGCCAGTTATCCTTCAAACAACAAGCGCTGACTGTAGCGGGCTCATGCTTCTGTATAATAAAATCTTTAAGGAAGTTTTTTGACCTCCTGCCCTTGCCAGCTAGGAAGACAGTCGCAGTTGCCCTGATTACCTCTAGGCTGGACTATTGTAACAGTTTATACGCTGGAGCCAACAAAACAGTACTACGTAAACTACAAATAGTCCAGCATGCTGCGGCTCGTTTAGTACTACGCTGGCCTCGCAAATCATCCGCATCAGCGGCACTGAATACGCTTCATTGGCTCCCTATTGGTAAAAGGATTCTTTTTAAGATCCTTTTACTCACTTTTAGGGCCTTCCATCAGCGAGGTCCTAAGTATCTGTGTAATGGCTTTAAACGCTACCATCCGGCACGCTGTCTGTGATCTTCAGGACTGAATCTGCTCACTATCCCTAAATTCAGGCTAGCCACCAAGGGTGGCAAATCTCTTTTTGTCTTGGGCGCTAAAGCCTGGAATAATCTTCCTTCTTTCTTCCGATCCCTGTCTCAGGAGACCCAGTTTAGAAAGGCTCTGAAGACATGGATTTTTTTCTCTTACTGATGCAGCTTGCTTAGCAATGGTGTAGTCTTTGGTGCCTGCGTGAAATTTGTCTGCCTCTCCCAACCATTCCATCTGGTTGACTTAGCGCCAAGATACTCCTTGGAGTGGTAGCCGCGCGGTATAAATTCACCTTTACATTACATCTTCCATAGGATATCATGGCTAAGTCAGTCCTGAAGCAGGCGTAAGGAAAGTAGTGATAACAGGGGTTATCGCTACTTTTCCTGACGCTATGCTTCATAGCGTTAGGCTTGCTGATAGGAGAAATGTCGCTTAGCGACATTTCTCCTGTCATGCCAGGTCAGGAACGCCCACTTTGCATCTCATTTGAGATGCAAAGCTGGGCGTTAGGAATCCTGACGCTAAAGCAAGGTTTCACGCGTTAGCGTGACCTTGCTGAGTAGGCGATAAAATTATCGCCGCTTTTTGGGCGAAAACGGCCGCAAAAGCGGCGATAATTTTTTATCGCCTGCTTGTTGATATGCCCCAAATTCTTTTATTGAACACTTTATTGACCTTGTTGGTGTAATCACCTTGAAAGGAGATAGAACCCTAGTCCTCTGGGATTTTAATTTCTAGGTATATGACCCTCAAAATAGACCTTGTTATCATTTGCTGGAAGCTATGTCACACTTTAGCTTGTCCCAACAAGTGACTGACCCCACCCATCATGCAGGCCATAATATAGACCTTATTTGCTCTTCATCACCATTGAGGCAGATGGATCAGCATAATTTAGTGACCCGCCCTTTTCCATGCAATTTATATACTCAACATGTGTTTCAATGAATTAATCTCCGTGAATTTTTATGAATCTCTAGTAGTAAGTGGCTATTTGTATATATTCACATTAATGAGAGCCACCTACATGTTTACCTGAAGTATAATAAATGCATTCACCATGAAAGAAAATGTATTCCTTTATTAAATTGCATTTGATATATTCAAGTATGCTAACTGTATTGGTGTAGATGCTGGTCTAAATTTTAATGTTGACCTACTTCTAACCAGGACCGAGTGCGCACATTATACTTTCATAAAATCTTTAGCAAGTGTCTTGTTTTTCTCTCCTCTGCAGGTGTCTTTTGAAAGTGCTTTTTAAGTTATAATAGACTTGTTTAGTGTGTTAGACTAGAAGGTGATTGAACTTTTAATTAGAAGTTTCCCTCGGATATGGAGACGGTGGGAGACACCATCCTGTACCAGGTAGACCGGACTGATGTTACATCCAAGGTCTTCCAGATGATTGCGCCTTTGTTGAGACGTAGGAAACTAGGGAATCTACCTGCTTACCGAGAACGCAGTCTTTTGATTAGCTTGCTTGGTGAAAAATGAGTTGAAGGAACCTCCTAGAATCTTCTTTCATGTGTCCTTTGATATAGCAGATCAGGCCCTGTGCTTGATTTCCCCTGTGAGGAGTGCTGAGCTTCATGCTAGGAAACTCAGACTCTTTCCTTTGAATCTAAAACTTGGTTCATCTGATGCTGACACTCTCTTCTTAGAATTTCCTCTTGCCACTTTCAATACTTTATTTAGAATAGGGAAGTTCCTTTACGGAACCTGATTGGGTGATATTTTGTTCGCTGTATATAATGCTATTTTGCATTTGCCTTCTTATGATATACAAATTCAGACTGCATGATCATTTAAGTGGGCACTCTAATGATACGCTTTCTTCAGTTTTGCTGTTTGATTTAACTTGTAATCTGAACTAAATTGCTAATAATACCCTTATGTCTTGGACACCATCCTTTCTATCGTTCTTGTGGAGGGATATTGGTTTATCTGTATGTGCAATGTGCTGCTGATGTTAACTCCTTTTTCGCACTTCAAGTCAATAATCATAGGTCCATATGACCAATGGGGGAATTCTTTTGATGACTTTACCAACAGATTGAGATTCGAGAACCCCACTCTATCACAGGTTAGTTAATGGCTTGCCTCTGTCATTGACCAAGGAATGCCTCATATTTTTTTAATCAATATTAAGGCCACAGACAGCACTATTACAGGTTGGAGTAGGTCCTGCTCATCCTTGGAATAAATCAGTCAGCAGAACTTGTAAAGTGTTGATCAGGAACTGGCTGCGCTGCCTTTTCCTCTGAATCCTGATGCCTTGTATAACGTATTTTGCATCTGTCTTTCTGATACCTTTAACCAAGTCCTTCCGCCCAATAAGATCAGGAACACTCACCGTGATATTAGCAAGCACTGGCTCTCTTGTAAGCTAAGATATGAAAGACGGAAAGAGCATGGTATTACTCGTATTCTGATCAGACATGCTCCATTATTTGCTGTTTTTTTAATGATAAGTCAGAATTTTTAATTAATGCTATTATTCCCACTGCCAATTGCATTAATGCTCTATTTTAAGTTTTAGCCCTGCCTACTACTCTGTTGAGCTTGAAATCAGCTACTCCTCTCTCAAAAGACCTTTGCAATAACCTTGCTACATTTTTCCCCCAAAAAATAGAAAATATTTGTAACAACAGATCCTCTGAGTCACAACCTTCAGTTGGTTCTGCATATGTAATGTAAAATAAAATGTATACAGCACACTTCTGTCTGAAAGACATCCTGATGCTAAAGGAACACAGGTGAATATAGCCAAAAGAACATCAACATGACTGCTAATAAAACCAGGAGATCAATACAATGAAAGACAGTAGCTGATTTTAAAATCTCAGCTGGACAGGCAAAGAATTTCAAAGTTTAGACGCAAGCAGAGACCACGACCAGCCAATTTGAATTGCCACTGCCTGGGGAAGTCCAAACACGATGGGAGTTATTTACACGACTTCTACTGCAGAGTGTCTTAAATGAGATTTTTTTTTTAAACTGGCAGCCAGCGCAGAGTATCCAAGGCTGTTGGAGCAGACCATCTGCAGTACCTCCGAAGCACAAGCCTGGCCACAGCATTTGAATGTGCAGCAGACGGTTCTTCAGGCTAGCAGAAGAACCAGAAACATGGAATTGCAATACTCCAGTCAGCTCAGGATCACCACTCGAACAACCAAAGGATGTCCTTGAAGGGGAAGCGCTGCGAGAAGTTTATGTAACAATCTTATTAACGAAAGAAAGGTGAATGACAAATAGTCAATCTGTCCATTTAAAGAAAGATCTGCCTGAAAATGTTATCCAAGCTTGCAAACCTTGGCTACTGGAGGAACCCAAGGTTGAAAACCGTGGCCACTGGAGAAGGATTCAAAAAGAACTGTTGATGGACGGAATGCTGAACAATGTCAAACACTCACCCCAGTCAGAGTTCTGGGCCTAAATCCATAGTGTTTTGCTCCCCATGCATTCCAGTTTGGATCCAGCCATATGTAAGTTAGTCTTGATCCTTCAACAGTCCACTCCGAACTAGCAGTCCAGGTCCTCTCTGGACCGGAAATAAGCATCCTAAGACCCCTAATCAGCCTGGATAGCTTGAATCCAGTGGCATGGCAAGCACGGGACCCACATCTGGGCATACCTGTCCCACTCGGGGTGACCAATGCAAAAAGATCAATTGAAGAACAGAATGCTGAACAATGTCAAGTACTTACACCTAGTCAGACATCTGGGCCTAAATCCATAATTTTATTTGCTCACCATGCCATTCCAATTTGGACTGGTAGGCCCAGACGTGGGTCTCATGCTCGCCATGCCTCTGGAATCAAGCTAACCTGACCTATGCAAGGTGATACTACCCCACATCCGGTCCTAGGATGCTTGTTTCCGGTCCAAGGAGGACCTGGCCTGGCAGTTTGGACTAGACTTCTCCCAATGAGAGCGGGTCAAGACTCATTTGCACATTGCTGGTTCCAAACTGGAATGGTGTGGTGAGCAAAATAATGATGGATTTAGGCCCAGATGTTTGACCGGGGCAAAGTGCTTGACATTGTTCAGCATTCCCTCCATCATTTGTTCATTTTGCGTTTGCCACCCCTAGTGGGACGGGTGTGCCCCGACGTAGGTCCCAAGCTCATTATGCCATTGGATTCAAGCAACCATGAGTGATGAATGGAATAGCATGGTGAGCAAATAAACAAATGATTTAGGCCCAGGTCTATGACTGAGGTTGAGTGTTTGACATTGTTCAGCATTCTGTCCATCAACTGTTCTTTTTGCAATGGAGAAGGATTGAAGTAGTCAACTGTCAGCTGAAGAGTTGTTAGAGCATTCTAACTCGCAACATAGGGAACCTCCATTTCATCTCAATTTAATTCCAGAGAATTGTCTACCAACCACCCAGCCACTGCCAACTTGAAAACTGTCCAGTGACCAAGAAGAGCTATAGTCCAAGTTAATTGGGATCTGAGTGTCATCTTCATGACTCATTAACCTGGAACTGAGAGATCAAATCAATTGAGCCAGCAGGTGCCCATACAGATTAAACAGCATAGGACTCAGGGAGAAGCTCTTCGGTGAACCCTAGTCCAATGGTTTGATTTTATAACAGAAAGGTGCAAGATAGACTGCCTAAGTATGAAGAACCAGGCATGAAATTATCCAATCCTAAGCATGGCCACAGACTCCTGTCTTCCAATAACTTGTGAATCAGCCTCTCCTTTGAAGCAGCTTCGTGGTGTCTCCATGTTGAAATTGGCAAGGCGCATGCATCTTGTCAATTATGAATGAAAGTCCAACTGGCTCTTGTCAATGCTCTCTGCGCTGTTTTGCAAATGAGCCCTTGATTCTGCTTTGAATGTCTAAAACAAGTGGGGTGAAGAAGGACCAAAACTAAAGAGGGCAGGGTTAGTTTAAGGGTTGAGTGGGGCCTATTGTAAGGGTGGACACAACATAATGTAGATGGCAACTAGTTTTTAAAGCCATGGGCTTTTGCTAAAGCTGATGGAAACCCCTGTCAATCAATGGGTAAAGCCATCTGAATGACAGTAGCTGTAATAACACTTTGTTACTATGTAAAATGTGCCCGTAGGAACTAGTCTAATATGGGTGCTAGCCTTTAAATGTACAAAAACTTTCAAAACAAGGTATCTGCAAATTATTCTATATTCAAAGCTATATTTGTGAGAGTAAGACAAATACTAAAGGGTTGATTATAATGTCGTCCGGAAAGTCTCCGAATAGGATTTGAATTCGGTGAATCTGATTCCGAACCTATGTTTCCGACCAAAAGGGACGCCTTTCTGGAAGACTGATTACGATGCAAGGAAACCGTTCTGGCTGTCCGAATCGGTTCCAATTGGCATTCGGACCGACCGAGTCATTCGGAGCCGATTCGTACAGCTCTATGGACACGGTTTCCCAAATGAGCTATTATGATGACCGATTCTGACAGTCGTTCAAAATCGGTTTGCCCGACACGAAACGTCTGTCAGAATCTGACTTGAGGGGCCCGTAGCATACCCCATTCACCCTGATGTCTCCTGTTAGGGACCATGGGGGTATCCTTAATACCCTTCTTTACAACTATGCCCAGTGTGGAAGGCACCATGGGGTGCCCGTCACAGGGTGCATGATTTTCCCCAACAACTTCTTTTTTCAATGGGAGCCTGCATTCTCGTCAGGAACACAGGGTCCCAGTGATGCATCGTAATCGGTCGGTCGGACTCGCAAAACCCGATTCATTCGGAAATGGTTCCGAAACCGATCTGGTCAAAAAAGTTTCTTAACGAGATTGTAATCGGCCCCTAAGTGTGAAAACACAGTGTGAAAACACAGCTACTCATTCAACACAAATTTTCAGAAAGTTTGTAAAATGAGGACTAACAAGAGCGCTAGTTGCTTGCTGTTAGACCTGGCATCCTTGGCGTGGATTTCCCCTAATTTTGTACCTTCAAAAGTCCTGTTTTTGCTGTAACAAGGGTCAGTTTTTTCAACATTGGAATTGCCTTATTACATTTAATGAGCTATAATTTCCAAATGTGAACAGGTAAGCCTTCCATGCTTTGGGATGATAATGAGAAATCCTACCTCATGGTGAAGTCGGAATTCTCATTACACTTTTGGAATTGACACTTTTAGAAAGTTGGCATTTTCCTGCTTTAGCAATTTAGTGCCTGTAACCTGTACCTGGGTCACATGACTGGATGTAGCTGACAGTTGGGATTTATGTATTCCTTCTAGGCAGCCACACACAGTGAGGTGCTTAGGTGTGACTGGATGGGCCATCACTGGCAGGATGGGAGGGAGGAACTGGGCCCAGCCCCACTTACACTTGAATAGACTGTGTCCTGTCTCCACACAAAGGGCTGCATACCCCCTTGTAGTTAGTCTGGAGTTTAGGCCAGGAAGGCAGGTCAACTGTGTACTTTAAAGGCAAACCTCTGAAAGCTTCTCCCCATCTCAAAGGCACACATGTATATAAACACTGGACCTTAGACACAACCACTTCAGTACACTTCTGGACCTGAGGACACTCTTGCAGTAAGAAGGACTGCTGTGCTGAAATAACTGCAAACCCGTTGTACTGAGCTGCTGCCTTCTTGCCTTGGGCAGAAGGATTGGACCTGCATCCAAGAGTGACTCCAAGGGCTAGTTGACTGGCCTTCTGATTTGAAGCCTCAGGCACATAACAGGCTGCCAACAAGCTTGCACCTGAACTCTGTCATCTGTGTGTCTACCCTGTCAATTGATGCCACTCCAGTACTGGACCCTTGGAAGTGGGCTTAAGGTGCACTACCAACCTCTGTGGATCCAGCAGAACCGACACACTACCTCTGCTGCACAGCGTAAACCCAAGCAGAACCAACACTTTGCAGCTGCTACATGAATTAGACCCACCACAAAGACCAGCATTGCCCCGACTGCATGGCGTATCCTTAGCACAGGCCCTCGCATCTCTCTTTGATGACAACTTCAATGACGACGATGACGAATTCGACATCACAGCCTCGCATCTCTTTGGAAATGAAGCATCGCCCCGACTGTGCGCTGCTTCCTCAACGCCGGACTTTGCATTGTAAGCCCTGTCGACAGGACCCTTGTTGATGACGAAGGCACTCGCATCGCAGCCTCACTGCATCTTGGGATTGATTCATCGCTTTGCTGCATGACGCATCTTCGATGCAGATCCTCGCAATGCTAAGCAAAGCAGGAATTAAGGTTCTTTGTTCAGCAGACCTAAATGGGTCCCTAAAGCACCCCATCGCAGTTGGCCTGAAGTTGTGACTGTGTCTTGGTCTGTCACAACCAGATATTCACAGGTGGTGCTTTATGCATCTGGGCGTTATTTATACTCAAATCTTTACAATTTAATATCTCCAGGTCTGCTAATTGGATTTTTGTCATTTTGATCTTGTTTATTTATTAAGGAATGTACTATTTTTCTAACTTGGTGTGGGATTCTTTTTGTGTGTTTCTACTTTATTACCTGCTTGAAGTATTGCACACGTATTTACACATTGCCTATAAATTAAGCCTGACTGCTCTGTGCCAACCTACCAGAGGATTAAGCACAGGTTAATTTAGGATTGGATTGTGCCACACCCTGACAACGATTGTGGGTGCTACTTGACTAGGGTTCACACCCCAGTTAACTAACAACCCAATTTCTCACACTTGACATTTCCTACAGTCTGTGTGCTTTTATGTTACATGGTGGTTTCAGATATAAATATATTTGTTTGCAGATGTTTCTCCTTAATGGAAGAAAAACGTGAAATGTGTGTTTACACATCACTTGCTGATAAGAACAATTAATCTTCTATTTCTTGGTATTAATTTACATGAGCATGTTTCTCCACATAACAGCAAAGAACGGCACAATAGTGTTTTTCTCCTCCTCATTTTCACCGTTATTTACAATACCCATTCAGCCACTGCTTTGCATGCCAGGAAGAAGTAGAAGAGCCGGTTTCAGAGGGCTCCTTGTCAGGATGCTTCTGGTCAAAGTGCAGGATCAAATTCTGTCAAGCTTTAGTTCTAAAATGAAGAACAGAATCCTTTGTCCATGTTTGTTGACATAATGGGCAGATTTACATAGAATTCATGCAACATTGCAAGGCAAGTTGTTGCACTGCATTGCATGAATGGGAGAGAGTTGATAAGGACAATATCTCCTGTGATAAGGCGCTCTTCGGCTCTCTTCATGCACTGGCGCACTTGAGGCTGCCTAGCGCCAATGCAGGTACTCTTGCACCAAGGTGCAAGTGTGTCTGCATCATGGGAATTGCTTTTGTGCAGGAAGGAATACCTTCCTGCATAAAAGAGACCGATTCCTCTTTCTATGTTTGTTGCAGAATCCAGCACACATGGAAAGATCCACAAGAACGCCCATGAACGCATCCTTGGAGTAATTAGATGTAAGGCCTTTTGTTAATTTTTATTTAGCAAACCATGCAAAGTGGTTTTGCATGGCTTAGTAAATGTCTAAAAGGATTTTGCGCAACACCAAAGCAAAAACGTATTAAATCTGCCCCAATGTGTTTGTTTTTAATGCAGTTGTGTCATTGCATAACCTCTCAACATATATACACCAAAAATTAAAAAAAAAATTAAATATGAACTCACTAAAAAACTGAATGATATCAACGAGCTGCAACTCTGACATCTTGCCTTTTCAGAATTTTTCCAGTTAGTAGTAACAAGGGTCTGTTTACTTCAACCTCTGTTCTCTGAACCGCATCATCATTGCTTAAGTGTACTGTAAGCCATAGGTCGTAAACAGATATTTAAGGAATGATGTGATTGGTGTAGGTTCCCATGTGTATGCCTTGGGTAGGGGTGGATTTGCACTAAATACATGTGTCCTTTAATAGTTGTGTCATCACTTGTTTGGCAAACATGCACTGACAGGTCACAGGCACAGTTCTTGACTAATACTATGAAGTGCAAATTACATAACAGGGGTAAATCGAGCTGTAGGGTTCCACTAGAGGCCATTTTAATGATAATTACCTGTAGGCCGGAGTTAGTTGTTGTGGTTAAGAGCCAAGACTCTCAATTTTAAAATATGATTTCAGAATGATTTTTCCAAGCAATATTTGTTTTCAAAACTGTATTCACAGTTCTTGGTTTTCTTTTATAAGAGAGAGCCTACAGACAGCTATTGGTAGCTTTAGGTGTCTGGGAGACCTCATACCACCACACAACAGTGCATCAGTACCACCTTACTTTAAAATAAAATAAAATAAAATAAGTGTGATATGTTTTTTTATGTGGTAAGGTTCCCACAGAATTTATTGTTTCATATTTTGTTAAATGTAAACATTCTGAACAAGATTTAAGGTGACAAGATCAAGGAATGCTACTTAATGTTTTTCATCACCGAATGGGCCTTTGCAAGGAAGTTTTCTGCTGGTTCGCATCCTTTTTCACTTAATAAATTTGTGGGCGTGCTGTACCGCTAACATTTTACACTGAAAATTACATCTCAATAGCACGCTGACGGTGGGCGGATCGGGGGCGGTGTTAAACCTTAATTTCATGAGGCAATGTGTCCCACGATAAGGTGTGAATCAGCATACCAAAAATTACAGTCAAGAAAGGATTGACTCAATAAGGGAGTTCCAGGGTGGAATAAAAAATGTATGATGATATTTTGCAAAATTTAAAAGATACAACACAGAATAATTAAATGCAGACATTACTGGATAATAAAGTTCATCAGTACAAAAAAATGACAAAATCTAAGTAAAAATGCCAAGTCCCAAACGTGGGGCAAAATCAGCAGGAAATCGGACAGCATCCTTGGTGGCAGCCAAAAGTCGAGGGTTTCTATTGAACATTTTCCAATAGGAAAGCATGGAAAGTGCAGAATCATCATGATGTGAGCAAAGAAATATATTTTCAACAGATCAGAAATAAGACATTAAAAATCGTCAAACAGAACACAAACATGATTTGGCAATTAATTTGAACAAGATGGAGTCGATGCCTAGCTGAGGCCAAGTTACATAAGCCAGGAAAATGCACTGATCAAAATTGTTTCAAAGACAATAGTATCATATTAGTGTGCACATGTGAATTTGAGTGTAGAATGCTATTCTGTACATTGTTAATAATGCACATTTTGATTAATGGACAAAAGCTTCCTCAGAGTCAACTAGAAAATACTGACAAATATACAGAAGAAATACAAGACCTTCCCCAATGAGTCCCACGAGGTTCCATTGTATTCTTAAAATGGTTAAAAAAAAAATACTTTAAGCCAGCACCTCCTGGACACAGGTCTCAAAATACAGTAATATGCAGATGACATCCAGTGATATGTGAAGCTTACCTTATCCAATACATCAAATCAATATTGTATAAAAACAAACATGAATGAACAAATAATTCTAAAGGTTAAATACACCTAAAACAGGATTCATACTAATATTATCAAAATCTAAATGTAAAATGACACAGGAATTACTCCAAGAACTCTATCTGGATGGCTTCTGGCCTACACTGGCGCCATCTGTGAAGTCACTAGACTTGACGATCAACTCCAACCTACCTCTACTCAATCAGCAAACTACAGTTTACATGCACTCAATAAAGTACAAAAAACATTCTCATCAAACCAGCTAAACATGGCAGCATATGCTCCAACAAATTCATGAACTGATTATGGCAATACAATGTTAGTGGGAATTCCATCCAGCTACCGAGCTCCCATCAGAGCAGCATTCCACACAACAGCAAGATTAATCGAGAACAAAAAGAAATTTGACTACATTATGCTAATTCTACAAGACGTCTTTTTGCTTCTACTAGAAGCCTGAATAAAAATCACAATTGTCTGCTTAACTAAAAAAAACAACCGCCACAGAAGACTTAACTACCTGGCCATTCTCTGACATTCTTTGGTGGATTCAAAGATGCCAGAATTAAAAACACACTACTACTACTAATGCCGTTTCAGTTCAAAACAAAGCTAGCACAGGACAAGCCTTCACTGGAGCAGCAATCTGTCTATGGAACTCTATACTAATCTACCTGAGACAGCAACTGGACTTACTCTTCTTCACAAGGGGCTGAATAACTTCTCAATCTAAAAGAAATTTAGATTAAGATCTATCTAAAGCTTTGCATTTGTACCCACTGCTCAGCTGACCCATCCTGCTTTTTCTCTAGCCCAATTTTTTTATTTACTTCAACTTTACACATCTACCTTAGCCAGATATCATTTTCCCTCTTTAGTTTACGACTCTCTAGTCGGTGTTTTTACTCATGGCCCAGGTACTCCGCCAATAAATTTTCTTTGGAGAATCTAGTAGCCATTTTTAACTGCACATACACTAACCCACAAACCGAGAAGACCTGTGGCAAAGAGCCCCCCTGTGGGGCCCGTTGGGCATTGCAGCGCCGGCCAAACAAGCAGCTGCCCTATGATGATGGATGACACCCCTCGGGGTGTGTAAGGGCCCTTGCTCCTTATTGAAGCTATCTCTGTACTATCATGCATGGTCTTGTCTTATCTAGCACCTGTCTGTAACTGACACAACATTCTTGGCCTGTCACATTACTTCCCCCTTCCCCCATAGGAACAGCGTACTTTCTGGTTTTACCATAATCCCATGGGGCCTGTATGCTGGACCTACTAAGCCCCTGTCCTTCGTTGTGAGATTGATTGCATTTTAAGTAGAAGCATATAGTTTTTTAAAAACTATTTCCCACCTGATATTCATGTTCCACTTCATGCTGAGTTATCATAATGTTTATAATTGTACGGTATGAAATTGAATTTTGTCTATCTTTAGAAATCAAACTAAGTGCCCCAATATTGTCTCTTCATATTCTAATTTTCTAATTCATAATATTGTTTTCTCTTGCACCCTGCTTACAATTGTATTGAGTAACAGTGATACTGGAAAAAAAGTTCTATGGTCAGTCCCATTCACTCACTCACTAAATTGCAATAGCATTTTGGAAAACACTTGTGAAGGTGAACAAAGGAATGTAACAAATGAGCAGTTCTTTTCAGTGGGAAAATGGGCTAATGACCCTTTATATACTGTTGTGAAAATGGAACCCATCCAGACCTTTTGAAGTGCCCATTTCTAAGTACACTGTCAAGTCATATATATATGGTATGTTAATGTATCATTTCTAGTAAGCACATTTCCCATCAAAATGGTGTTGTGGCACCAAAAAAAACCCACAACAATAATTGGAAAGTCTCATCAAATTCATGTTTGAGAGGACTTCCACAAGTCTATTTTAAAGCTGCAACTTGTGATCTTGCACTGATGCTATTCTATTACATGACAAGCACAGAATCAAACTAAGATTTACTAAGCTATAAATAACCCTTAAAATACAAAGTCCTTGGTTTATGCTATTTTGATACATAATACTAAAATGAAGCAAATTTTGTGTTGGACCTGGCCCTCTCTGCAGTGTCACCCCCAAACGTATTATGAGAAAAACAGAGGGCCCCTGTAGGCAATTAGGGAGAGAGGAGCCAGGGCAAAGGCACATAAGAAAGTAACAACCTCTAACACTCCTGTGTAAATATAGAAGGATATAACTCCAGAAATAGAAATACACAATCCGATATATAATAGAGCCAAATTCCTAGAGACCGAAAGTCCTTTGATAGTGATTGCTTATTCTTTTTTTCTTTTCATCATATTACAATCCAATCAAAAACAATCATGATTGATAATCAAGATTTCAATATTTTTTTCTTTCACATAACATATCACCATCAGTCATCAGACATAGCTGAGTATCAACACAGCCATGCCCCTGGAATCCTGTGCAAACTCCACACAACAGCTGTCCTATGGAAGGACTGCATAGCCAGATTGTCTGGCAGGCACAATCTTCCCTAGCCCTAACTCTATACATTTTGGTTTGATACAACAAAGCCATACAAGACTTGTGACCCAGATCACAAAATTACCAGAGATTTAGAAAAAATAAACAAAAAGAGGTCATATGAATATTGCTGACCGCTGCACTGAGTAACTACACAAGCCCAGTTTTCCCAGCTGCAAAGACCAAATGGTTGCATCAACTATAGCTCTTGTTACAGAGCTGTTTCAGAGGGGCTAAAATTGAGCGCACATTTCCAGAAACAAAAAACAGTCACACTCCCCATTCTTACCAGCCATGCCCCTACCTCATCTGTAACTGGAAGGACACCCACTCACCCAGATGTCTAAGCGCACATCTGCTAACTGTCCCTATAGGGCTGGCCCTGTCAGGTGGGAGAATTTCCTTCTTCATCAGAGAGCGGATGAAAAAATGGTTAAAGCCAAAGCCTTCCACAATAAAACATATATTGTCATTGTTACCAACTATTGTTGCCCCACTAGCACCAATCTCCAGCAGTACACTCTAGATACCTCCTCGTGGGCTCAAACATTTAGACTGACCTAACTGATCGACCGCAAATTGGATATGACTTATAGGGAATGCTATCTTACGCTTGTCATCACAAGCCTACATCAGAATTTGAAAATATTTCTTAAAGCCAATCACTAAAACATGGCTGCTTTTGACTAGAGAATCAACACTGCCAAGGTCACCAACAATTCTCTTAAAAACACCTCCAACCACACAGCAGGGCTGTAGCAGACTGCATGCACTCCCAGGGCCAAATGAGCAATCTAGTTTTAAACCACTAGTCACCGAGACAGTCAACAAACTTCTAGCAAATTATGGGACCCCTGCATGATCTGTGAAATACAAGTATACACTGAAAGGGCAAAGATGTGCTTCCATAGTGCTCCTAATATCTCTCAACTCAGTGCCCCATCACTCCCCACCCTACACTCCTAGGCTAGTGCAGTCCCTACAGTTTCAAGAGAGGATGTGACGTTACGACCAGAGCTGCTGACTTTGGATCTGGGGAACCAGATTTAAGTCTCGGCATCAGCTCAACATCCTGTGATTCTGGGTAAACCACTTAATCTCCCTTTGCCTAAAACAAATGAATGTGAACTTGTGTAATGCAGCAGGTGCTAATGTAAAGGGCACCAATACATTTGGAGCAAGTTCACACTATATAAAACAACAAAAGGAGCACAAGTCTGTTCCCCGAGACCCATGAACACTTTCTGGTTGAACTTTGGTGGCAACTGAGTCCATGTACTTGGGGTTGTCGTCATCATCATGTCAGTGATACTGACTTTGTGGCAAAAACAATGCAGTGGCATTCCACTCCTCCATTTGCTGCTTCCGGACAGCTTCCACCCTCTGCATCATGAAGGACACCTTCCACTGTCCCCCGCAACGCTCCTCCACATTCACTTCGGACATCGATGAGGACCCGCTCACGTCGCGTGGCCCATCTCACTGCACCGCAAGCTACTGTCCCGTGGCGGGGTGCCTGTTCCGGCCGCAGTGCATCCGGGGCCACTAACTCTGTGCAGCTCTAGTCAGCAACCCTGTCTTCTTAGATACTGGATGGCCTCTGAGACGATGGCCTTGGGATCATCGACGCCATGTGTCTGTGGCCCTGCACTGTCCGCTGCCTCCAGCCTCAACTGCGTTACACCAGAGCTCACACATCAAATCGAGTCCTAAGTGGCCCGGATGATGCATCACCGCAGGAGGCACACGCCACCACCGCCAGGACCACCTCCAACCGTCAACTGCAAGAGTCAAAACAGTCGTACTGGCAGACTAACTGAGTTGCTCACACCTGTGGTGGATGGAATCATCTGCCTGATACCCTGCTTGGCACTCCAGGTGCCCCAATCTCAGTACACTGCAACTCACGGACACTTCTGTTTTGCATATTGGGTGACCTCTGTGCTTGCTCTGGCTACCTCCATGATGCTCCGCAGTTGTCTCTGTTATGCTGGTGTTTTCTGTTTCCGTTTTACTGCTGTTCACTGTTCAAATTTTTGCCAGCACCAACAACTCCTTGCGGGCTGGCTTACACTCACCCTACACACATCCAGCACAGGCGTCACTGTACATGTGGTCCTGCCAATAAAGGGGCCGGGTGCACATGCCCGTGGCCAGTTCCACGAACTATCTGCGTGTATCCTTGTGTTCATAATGTATGCGCGTTAGACCTAGGACATGTAGCTTTCTCGTCACCCACTCAATAAGTTAGAGGAATGTAGTGGGCCGTCGTACGCAGGTCCAGCGTGGGTGTGTGCATGATAATTGCATGCCTCTGGGCGTGGTTCAGTACTGTAAATGTGCACATGCATGTGTCTCTGTCGCAGTGTGGTTCTCCTTGGTGTGGCGTAGGTGGTCCCTGAGGGGAATTAGACAATGACGCATGTGGTCTAGTTTGTGTTCCATGGGTTTGGGCCCCACCTCAAACGTTCGGCCACCTCCTGTTGTCATTCTGACACCTGGCATTGGAATGCGATGTGTGCTTAGGTGATGTGTTGGGAGCCAGCCGTGGTGGCGGGTGCTTCCTGCTGTGTGGTCTGTGCAGGAGCTGGGGTCTCCTCTGTGTCGCTTGGCTGCCCTGCTTCTGGGGGTGGGTTGCCTAAGATGTCCATGGGCTGTTGTAGGGCGTCGGTGCTGATGGTGGGGTGGTCCTCTCCAGCATCACTGATGGGTAGTCTGGTCTGCTCTGCTGGAGGTGTTGTTTGTTCCTCTGTAATGTGAAGGGGAGATGCATGTTGACATTGTGTTGACATGTATGTTGGCGCATTGTCCTTGTTTACATGCAGACTGTATGACTATGTACATTGTGACTTTTGGGAGTGCTGATTTTTGTGTCGCGATTGGCCTCATCTCAACTTTGGCATTGGTGTTTTGCGTTTTTGCGGCTTCGCGTTGACTTTATCGTAGACATTTGACGCGTTATCGTGGGCCTATCGCATGGTGCCGCAGTGTTGAGATTACCACGTTGACAAGGTGTTATTTTCCCGCGATAGACTGCGATGTGAGTAGTTGAGTTAAGCTACTTTTGCGGTAGTTATCACACGTTCTTGAGAATATCCCCGTGTTTCCCCCTTTGGTTATAAAGTAAACCCAGTTTGGGGCCTAAAGCATTAATGTATGACATTACGCACTGTTACCGGAGTTCACATCAAACTAAAATAGAATTCAACAAGATACAAGCCTCCTCCAAGAATCCATGCCACCCTATCAACATCAGTATTGTGAAGGGAACTACATGCTACAATGAGGAATACCCAAAATAAGTTTTTAAAAAACAGTTATCGTGCTATTTGCAACAAAACTGAATGGAGATCACAAAACTATGTCTAACCTTAAAGCTATCTCTGGACACCTCTTTATGGCGTAGCAAAGTTACTAAGAAAAATGATGTGCACCCACCTGTTCACACATCACAAAGCCAAAAACCTTGTAAAGGTCCGATTTAAAGTTTGGCAGATAGGTTACTCTATCCCAAATGTGACAGATAAGCTGTTTGCTTTTTTACAAGTACATTATATCTTATGGCACTTGTATGAGGGTGAGTAGCATATTCGTTTGTCTTTGTAACTCTTTAACATTGGCTATCACATGTACAAAAATGGCTCCAAAAGCCACACCATGCTTCGGGGCTGGACTGGCCATAGCGACACTGAGCGTTCCCCGGTGGGCTACCAGGATGGGGGGCTGTTTTGGGCCCATAGAGGGCCATTTTTGTTAACGGTGGCCGGCAATATTGCCCCCTGTAACAAAATCGGCCAAAACTGGCCTTAGAAAACAGCTCGGCCGCTCCCGCCACCCCTGGAGGGTTGGGGGGGGGGGTAGGGCAGCCAAGCAGTTTGCCAGGACCGGTTTCAGTACCCAGTCTGACCCTGCCATGCTTGTAAAGGAACCGTGCTATGCCATTAGGTGGCCAACTGTCTGAAAGTTGTCCAAGATTCAATTGCAGAGCAAGTGAGTCTGCCTTTAAAGCTGGAAGACTGGTATTCGGTTCATGGGCTTTATGGACGCTCATCTCTTCTTGCTAGACTGCCCAGGTGACAGCATAAATGTTCAGAGCCTGCCAATCTTGTGATTTTTACCTCCCAACTTTTTTTGAGTATTCCCCCTTCTTCATCACCTTGACAATAGCCGACCATGGTCAGCTCATGCTTGTTTACTTCTGTACTACTTTTGAAGGACTGCTAAAAGGGATCTCTCCAACCTTTGAGAAGAATATGTAAGGCCTGCACTGTTAGACCTGTTAGCCTTAGGGTGGTCTTCCCCCAAACGTTTGCTTTCACTCTCCTGTTTGCTGAACTTCGTTTTTGTTGGCTTTAGGACTCTGTGCACTTTACCACTGCTAACCAGTGCTAAAGTGCTTGTGCTCACTCGTTAAAACATGATAAAATTGGCCTACACCAAATTTGGACATTTAATTCACTTATAGGTCCCTATTAGAGTAATAATTCAGTAAATTTAAAGCTACTAGTGGGCCTGCAGCACTTATTGTGCCACTCTCTTAAGGTACCCTGACTGTCTGCATACTCCCGACCGCTCTAGCTTTTGTGCTAAATAGCTGGTTGTGTTGCTATGTAGGGCTTTATGTGTCATGCGAGCGATCTTTAGTTATATTCTCGTCTCGTAGGGTAGCCAGTTCAGACCCCTCAAGGCTGGGGTGATGTGTTTATTTCTATTTATTCCGGAGACTAGCCTGCCCGCAGTATTAAGCGATGCCCTGAGTGGTGCTAGCTTGTATTTTGGAAGACCGCATAGAGTGGTGCTTCCATAGCCCAGTCTTGGCAACACTAGAGCTTGTACCTCCATTTTAAGATCAGTCTGTGGGAGGAAGGGTTTAAGTTTCCTAAGGATACTCAACTGATGATTGGCTCCCTTGGTGGCATTGTAGATTTGCGCCTGCATATTTAAATGTTTGTCCAGGGTGACTCCCAGGGATTTTGCGGAGTCAATGATTTGTGGGGCGCAATCAAAGGAAGTTAGATGCTTCAGCCATAAGTCTATCTTGGGTGTGTGAATGAGAGGGGAGATGAGGAGGAATTCAGTTTTCTTGATGTTGAGCATGAGGTGGTTGCCATTGAGCCAACTTTGGGTATTATGAAGAATGGCATTGAGGGAGATGAAGTCATCTAATGAGGAGATTTACATATATAGTTGTGTGTCATCCGCGTATAGGTGATATAGAATGTTTGCAGAATTCAGCGCATTAGCAAGGGGTTCCATGAGTAGATTAAAAAGGATTGGTGATAGTGTTGATCTCTGTGGAACTCCTAGGGTGACCATGGATGGTTGAGAGAATGATTGCTTCATCTTGATTCTTTGGGTTCTGTCGCTTAGGAAGGAGGTGAACCATTGTAACACTGGACCGGTTAGGCCCATCCTTTGTTCAAGTAGGGAGAGTAGATTGTCGTGTTTAACCGTGTCAAAAGCGGAAGATAGGTCAAGAAGTATCAATAGGCACGATTCGTTATGTGGGTGAGTGCTGATTCGGTACTGTGGCCTTGACGGAAGCCGGATTGGTGTTTATCAAGGAGGTTAAAGTTCTCGATAGGGTTGCAAAGTTGAATTTGTACACATTTTTCCAATAGTTTCGCCAGAGTGGGGATTTTGGATATAGGGCGATAGTTGTTGAGGTCTGTGGAGAGGGAATTGGCTTTCTTTAGTATAGGTGTGACCTGCCCTATTTTAAGGCAGTCAGATATGGAGCCTTGCCTCAGAGAGGCGTTAACAATTTTTGCCCATAGGGGTAGAATGGAGGTCTTTATCATTTTGAATACAGATGGGGGAAGGGGATCAGAGAAATGATTGGCAGGGTTGATCGCTAGCAGGGTGCTATAAATTTCGTGTTCCGGGATGGGTGAGAAGGAGTGCGAGTTTTTGTAGCTTTTTCATTGGTTCTAGTCTTGTCTAGGAAGAATTTGGCAAGCTCGTCGCAGTTAGGGGTAGCCGGGTTGCTTAGCTCCACCATGTTTGGAGAGTTACGCGATTGTTGTTTTATGATTTCAAGTCGTTTTTTGGGAGGGTTAATGGCTTGGCTCAGCTGTGTTTTGAAGAAGTCTGCTTAAGCTTTTAAGATTTTTCTGTTGTAAGTATTTCTCAGCACTCTAAGTTGGTATAGGTGATCAGTGGAGGGTGCTGATTTCCATGTTCGTGCAGCTAATCTTAACTTGTGCGGTCCAAGTTTAGGTTCTTATTGAACCATGGTTTGGAGATTTTGGTTTTTTTCTTGTATAGCACTCCTCTATACGCTACTCCAGTATATGCTATTCCACTCTATGCCATCCAGTTAAAAGCTGGCACCAGGTATAAAAATAGAACCCTCATACCTACTCTTCAGTACAATTCTGGAAATGTAGATACTACAGAAGAAGCACTGCTCTGCTGTCAAAGGACTGTCCTGCTGCTTGAGGCCTATCCTGCTCTCTGAGAAGAGAGACTGGACCTGCTCCCTTTATCCCAGGCAGAGTGATTCCAAGGGTCAGTTTGGCTAACCTCCTGTTCAGAGCTACATGGACATCACAAGCTCCAGATGCCTCCCTGCAACTGCCCAGCAGACCTGCTGCACTGGACCTGCAGCTGGACCTGCCTGGGCTCTTCGTGACTGTGAACAGGCTTGTTCTTCCTGAGATCTTGCTGGCCGCGATGACCACCAATGCAAAGCTTCGGTGAACCTGACTCTTCACACTACAGCCACTGCCAGCAATGATCGGAAACACAAGATCTGCCCTTCACGTTACAGCATCAGCAGCCCGTAGTGACCGTCAACACGAAGCTCCAGCTATGACTGTCTGTGATACCCGACAGGATATTTGCGCTACAGCAATGATCGTCAACGACACTCAACCAGCCCTTCGCACTACAAAAACTACAATCTGCTCATTGCGGCCTCCTCCACAGCGAATCAAACTCTTCATGCATGACTTTAAGAAAGTACGTTTTTCAGTGGGACACACCTGGTCCTTGTATGTGGCCTGCACTCCATCACGGTTGGCCTGAACTTGAGACTCTCCCTCAACCAGATAACCTTGAGTTCCACTTAGTGCTTTTTTGGGCTACATTTAACTAAACATTTGAAATTACATATCTCCTGTTCTACTGATTTTTGTCATTTTGGTGTCAAATAATGCATTGCATTTTAACCTAGTTTCCTAAATTGGTGTGGGATTTTATTTGTGTTGTGCTTTAACTTTTTTACTGTTTGAGTGCTGCATAAATACTTTACACATTTCCTCTAGGTTAAGCTTAATTGCTTTTGTGCCAAGCTACCAAAAAGTTAAGCACAGGTTAATTTAGTGACTTTCATGGCTTACAGTGACAGTGCTTTCGGTTGTTGCTTGAGAAGGGGGACCCGTAGGGCATTGCACCGCCGGCCCGACGAGGAGCACACGCCCGATGATGAAGCATGACATCCTTCGGGGTGTGTGAGGGCAATAAGAGACAATATTGTGTCTCCCCCGCCACCCAGAACACTTCATCCCTGACCTAACTTCCTCTCCCCTTCCTTTTTCTTACATGAATCCTGGTCACCTCTTGACCTGATTCGCTTGGGAACAGTGCCTCTTGAGAAGGGTTAACATCTCCTTCAATCAGTATCCCAATTTCTCACAGGAGACTTGACTTTGGGGAAGACTGGTAAACTCTTGTTAAATATACTGGATATCTCTTTCACACAATTGATTGGCTAAACCAGAAATCCCCTGTGCAGAGATTTAAAGGGGCAAAACAGTGAAGAGAAAAAATAGTTCTCTTTTCCCAGTACTGTATCAGTAACAGGATAATCATTCTAGAATGTTCTTTGTTTTATGACATATTTTGGAATTTTATATGAGTTGTGAAATCATTTACTGGATGGTGTCTGTAGCACTATTCAGGGACATGCATATACAGTAGGAGATAAAATGGCTTAAACTAGATTCACACAAATCGCTATATTTTATATTTACTATTCTAACATGGTAAATTATGCTGAACCAAAAGCAGCTTTTTTTACCAACCATAATTTAAGCCACATTTAACTCTAAACATGTATGTGTGTTGCACTAATTTACATTGAACTGTTTTGCTGCAGGGTTTGCAGGTCAGGAACTGTGCATCCGCAGGCCTATAACCTTGCATGGTTAAAGATTAAGGACTTCCAAGAATTAACAAACATTCTAGAAGTATTGCTGAATGCATAGCCTACATGAATCGTAGATTTCCAGGCATAATTCCAGAAAATATTTGCAAATTCTAATTAGTATTCAAGACACATACACAAATTTCACTGGAGGTGCTAGAAGGTTAAAACCTTAAAGAAGTACTAGTAGCCTGGTGCACTATTCAGATTATTCTACCATCTATTTTGTGTTAACCTATTTGTGCTCATTCAGCATCAAGGGGCATATCAACAACAACGAGCGATAATTATCGCTGAGCGCACTTAGCGCTCGGTTAATTATCGCCGGCTAGCGCCGATTTTTATCGCTGAGATAGCGTGCTATCAGCAACGCTTATCTCATCAGCGATAAAAATCCTAGCGCTAACTGGCTAACGTGAGATTATCGCTGGAAACCCAGCGATAATCTCACGTCAGCTAGTTGATAGGGACTCACAAACTTAGCCATGATATCCACCTTCCATAGGATATCATGGCTAAGTCAGTCCTGAAGCAGGCGTAAGGAAAGTAGTGATAACAGGGGTTATCGCTACTTTTCCTGACGCTATGCTTCATAGCGTTAGGCTTGCTGATAGGAGAAATGTCGCTTAGCGACATTTCTCCTGTCATGCCAGGTCAGGAACGCCCACGTTGCATCTCATTAGAGATGCAAAGCTGGGCGTTAGGAATCCTGATGCTAAAGCAAGGTTTCACGCGTTAGCGTGACCTTGCTGAGTAGGCGATAAAATTATCGCCGCTTTTTGGCCGAAAACGGCCGCAAAAGCGGCGATAATTTTTTATCGCCTGCTTGTTGATATGCCCCAAATTCTTTTATTGAACACTTTATTGACCTTGTTGGTGTAATCACCTTGAAAGGAGATAGAACCCTAGTCCTCTGGGATTTTAATTTCTAGGTATATGACCCTCAAAATAGACCTTGTTATCATTTGCTGGAAGCTATGTCACACTTTAGCTTGTCCCAACAAGTGACTGACCCCACCCATCATGCAGGCCATAATATAGACCTTATTTTCTCTTCATCACCATTGAGGCAGATGGATCAGCATAATTTAGTGACCCGCCCTTTTCCATGCAATTTATATACTCAACGTGTGTTTCAATGAATTAATCTCCGTGAATTTTTATGAATCACTGGTAGTAAGTCGCTATTTGTATATATTCACATTAATGAGAGCCACCTACATGTTTACCCGAAGTATAATAAATGCATTCACCGTGAAAGAAAATGTATTCCTTTATTAAATTGCATTTGATATATTCACGTATGCTAACTGTATTGGTTTAGAAGCTGGTCTAAATTTTAATGTTGACCTACTTCTAACCAGGACCGAGTGCACACATTATACTTTCATAACATTTTTTGCAAGTGTCTTATTTTTCTCTCCTCTGCAGGTGTCTTTTGAAAGTGCTTTTTAAGTTATAATAGACTTGTTTAGTGTGTTAGACTAGAAGGTGATTGAACTTTTAATTAGAAGTTTCCCTCAGATATGGAGACGGAGACGGTGGGAGACACCATCCTGTACCAGGTAGACCGGACTGATGTTACATCCAAGGTCTTCCAGATGATTGCGCCTTTGTTGAGAGGTAGAAAACTAGGGAATCTACCTGCTTACCGAGAACGCAGTCTTTTGATTGGCTTGCTTGGTGAAAAATGAGTTGAAGGAACCTTCTAGAATCTTCTTTCATGTGTCCTTTGATATAGCAGATCAGGCCCTGTGCTTGATTTCCCCTGTGAGGAGTGCTGAGCTTCATGCTAGGAAACTCAGACTCTTTCCTTTGAATCTTAAACTTGGTTCATCTGATGCTGACACTCTCTTCTTAGAATTTCCTCTTGCCACTTTCAATACTTTATTTAGAATAGGGAAGTTCCTTTACGGAACCTGATTGGGTGATATTTTGTTCGCTGTATATAATGCTATTTTGCATTTGCCTTCTTATGATATACAAATTCAGACTGCATGATCATTTAAGTGGGCACTCTAATGATACGCTTTCTTCAGTTTTGCTGTTTGATTTAACTTGTAATCTGAACTAAATTGCTAATAATACCCTTATGTCTTGGACACCATCCTTTCTATCGTTCTTGCGGAGGGATATTGGTTTATCTGTATGTGCAATGTGCTGCTGATGTTAACTCCTTTTTCGCACTTCAAGTCAATAATCATAGGTCCATATGACCAATGGGGGAATTCTTTTGATGACTTTACCAACAGATTGAGATTCGAGAACCCCACTCTATCACAGGTTAGTTAATGGCTTGCCTCTGTCATTGACCAAGGAATGCCTCATATTTTTTTAATCAATATTAAGGCCACAGACAGCACTATTACAGGTTGGAGTAGGTCCTGCTCATCCTTGGAATAAATCAGTCAGCAGAACTTGTAAAGTGTTGATCAGGAACTGGCTGCGCTGCCTTTTCCTCTGAATCCTGATGCCTTGTATAACGTATTTTGCATCTGTCTTTCTGATACCTTTAACCAAGTCCTTCCGCCCAATAAGATCAGGAACACTCAACGTGATATTAGCAAGCACTGGCTCTCTTGTAAGCTAAGATATGAAAGACGGAAAGAGCATGGTATTACTCGTATGCTGATCAGACATGCTCCATTATTTGCTGTTTTTTCAATGATAAGTCAGAATTTTTAAGTAATGCTATTATTCCCACTGCCAATTGCATTAATGCTCTATTTTAAGTTTTAGCCCTGCCTACTACTCTGTTGAGCTTGAAATCAGCTACTCCTCTCTCAAAAGACCTTTGCAATAACCTTGATACATTTTTTCCCCAAAAAATAGAAAATATTTGTAACAACAGATCCTCTGAGTCACAACCTTCAGTTGGTTCTGCATATGTAATGTAAAATAAAATGTATACAGCACACTGCTGTCTGAAAGACATCCTGATGCTAAAGGAACACAGGTGAATATAGCCAAAAGAACATCAAAATGACTGCTAATAAAGCCAGGAGTTCAATACAATGAAAGACAGTAGCTGATTTGAAAATCTCAGCTGGACAGGCAAAGAATTTCAAAGTTTAGACGCAAGCAGAGACCACGACCAGCCAATTTGAATTGCCACTGCCTGGGGAAGTCCAAACACGATGGGAGTTATTTACACGACTTCTACTGCAGAGTGTCTTAAATGAGATTTTTTTTTTAAACTGGCATCCAGCGCAGAGTATCCAAGGCTGTTGGAGCAGACCATCTGCAGTACCTCCGAAGCACAAGCCTGGCCACAGCATTTGAATGTGCAGCAGACGGTTCTTCAGGCTAGCAGAAGAAGCAGAAACATGGAATTGCAATACTCGAGTCAGCTCAGGATCACCACTCGAACAACCAAAGGATGTCCTTGAAGGGGAAGCGCTGCGAGAAGTTTATGTAACAATCTTATTAACGAAAGAAAGGTGAATGACAAATAGTCAATCTGTCCATTTAAAGAAAGATCTGCCTGAAAATGTTATCCAAGCTTGCAAACCTTGGCTACTGGAGGAACCCAAGGTTGCAAACCGTGGCCACTGGAGAAGGATTCAAAAAGAACTGTTGATGGACGGAATGCTGAACAATGTCAAACACTCACCCCAGTCAGAGTTCTGGGCCTAAATCCATAGTGTTTTGCTCCCCATGCATTCCAGTTTGGATCCAGCCATATGTAAGTTAGTCTTGATCCTTGAACAGTCCACTCCGAACTACCAGTCCAGGTCCTCTCTGGACCGGAAATAAGCATGCTAAGACCCCTAATCAGCCTGGATAGCTTGAATCCAGTGGCATGGCAAGCACGAGACCCACATCTGGGCATACCTGTCCCACTCAGGGTGACCAATGCAAAAAGATCAATTGAAGAACAGAATGCTGAACAATGTCAAGTACGTACACCTAGTCAGACATCTGGGCCTAAATCCATAATTTTATTTGCTCACCATGCCATTCCAATTTGGACTGGTATGCCCAGACGTGGGTCTCATGCTCGCCATGCGGATGTATGTCGTTACAACGCACACTTTTACAACGCATGCACTTACAACGCATTTTTTACAACGCACAATCCATTACAATGCATGACATTACAACGCAGGACACTACAACGCATTTTTAAAAACTACCTTTACAACGCATTTCCATTACAACGCATACTACCTTTACAACGCATACCATTACAACGCATAATATTAAATTGCATTTAAGGTAAGTATTAGATAGTATAGGGGTAAAAATTACTATTCTAACTCCAGGGGGTGCAACAGTAGGGTAAGTGTTGGATAGTATAGGGTTAAAAATTACTATTCTAACTCCAGGGGGTGCAACAGTAGGGAAAGTGTTGGATAGTATAGGGGTAAAAATTACTATTCTAACTCCAGGGGGTGCAACAGTAGGGTAAGTGTTGGATAGTATAGGGGTAACAATTACTATTCTAACTCCAGGGGGTGCAACAGTAGGGTAAGTGTTGGATAGTATAGGGGTAAAAATTACTATTCTAACTCCAGGGGGTGCAACAGTAGGGTAAGTGTTGGATAGTATAGGGGTAAAAATTACTATTCTAACTCCAGGGGGTGCAACAGTAGGGTAAATGTTGGATAGTATAGGGGTAAAAATTACTATTCTAACTCCAGGGGGTGCAACAGTAGGGTAAGTGTTGGATAGTATAGGGGTAAAAATTACTATTCTTACTCCAGGGGGTGCAACAGTAGGGTAAGTGTTGGATAGTATAGGGGTAAAAATTACTATATTATGCGTTGTAATGGTATGCGTTGTAATGGTAGTATGCGTTGTAATGGAATGCGTTGTAAAGGTAGTTTTTAAAAATGCGTTGTAGTGTCATGCGTTGTAATGTCATGCGTTGTAATGGATTGTGCGTTGTAAAAAATGCATTGTAAGTGTAGTGTGTTGTAAAAGTTGCGTTGTAAAGGTTGTTCCCCTCGCCATGCCACTGGAATCAAGCTAACCTGACCTATGCAAGGTGATGATACCCCACATCTGGTCCTAGGATGCTTGTTTCCGGTCCAAGGAGGACCTGGCCTGGCAGTTTGGACTAGACTTCTCCCAATGAGAGCGGGTCAAGACTCATTTGCACATTGCTGGGTCCAAACTGGAATGGTGTGGTGAGCAAAATAATGATGGATTTAGGCCCAGATGTTTGACCGGGGCAAAGTGCTTGACATTGTTCAGCATTCCCTCCATCATTTGTTCATTTTGCGTTTGTCACCCCTAGTGGGACGGGTGTGCCCCGACGTAGGTCCCAAGCTCTTTATACCATTGGATTCGAGCAACCATGACTGATGAATGGAATAGCATGGTGAGCAAATAAACAAATGATTTAGGCCCAGGTCTATGACTGAGGTTGAGTGTTTGACATTGTTCAGCATTCTGTCCATCAACTGTTCTTTTTGCAATGGAGAAGGATTGAAGTAGTCAACTGTCAGCTGAAGAGTTGTTAGAGCATTCTAACTCGCAACATAGGGAACCTCCACTTCATCTCAATTTAATTCCAGAGAATTGTCTACCAACCACCCAGCCACTGCCAACTTGAAAACTGTCCAGTGACCAAGAAGAGCTATAGTCCAAGTTAATTGGGATCTGAGTGTCATCTTCATGACTCATTAACCTGGAACTGAGAGATCAAATCAATTGAGCCAGCAGGTGCCCATACAGATTAAACAGCATAGGACTCAGGGAGAAGCTCTTCGGTGAACCCTAGTCCAATGGTTTGATTTTATAACAGAAAGGTGCAAGATAGACTGCCTAAGTATGAAGAACCAGGCATGAAATTATCCAATCCTAAGCATGGCCACAGACTCCTGTCTTCCAATAACTTGTGAATCAGCCTCTCCTTTGAAGCAGCTTCGTGGTGTCTCCATGTTGAAATTGGCAAGGCGCATGCATCATTTATGAATGAAAATCCAACTGGCTCTTGTCAATGCTCTCTGCGCTGTCTTGCAAAATGAGCCCTTGATTCTGCTTTGAATGTCTAAAACAAGTGGGGTGAAGAAGGACCAAAACTAAAGAGGGCAGGGTTAGTTTAAGGGTTGAGAGGGGCCTATTGTAAGGGTGGACACAACATAATGTAGATGGCAACTAGTTTTTAAAGCCATGGGCTTTTGCTAAAGCTGATGGAAACCCCTGTCAATCAATGGGTAAAGCCATCTGAATGACAGTAGCTGTAATAACACTTTGTTACTATGTAAAATGTGCCCGTAGGAACTAGTCTAATATGGGTGCTAGCCTTTAAATGTACAAAAACTTTCAAAACAAGGTATCTGCAAATTATTCTATATTCAAAGCTATATTTGTGAGAGTAAGACAAATACTAAAGGGTTGATTATAATGTCGTCCGGAAAGTCTCCGAATAGGATTTGAATTCGGTGAATCTGATTCCGAACCTATGTTTCCGACCAAAAGGGACGCCTTTCTGGAAGACTGATTACGATGCAAGGAAACCGTTCTGGCTGTCCGAATCGGTTCCAATTGGCATTCGGACTGACCGAGTCATTCGGAGCCGATTCGTACAGCTCTATGGACACGGTTTCCCAAATGAGCTATTATGATGACCGATTCTGACAGTCGTTCAAAATCGGTTTGCCCGACACGAAACGTCTGTCAGAATCTGACTTGAGGGGCCCGTAGCATACCCCATTCACCCTGATGTCTCCTGTTAGGGACCATGGGGGTATCCATAATACCCTTCTTTACAACTATGCCCAGTGTGGAAGGCACCATGGGGTGCCCGTCACAGGGTGCATGGTTTTCACCAACAACTTCTTTTTTCAATGGGAGCCTGCATTCTCGTCAGGAACACAGGGTCCCAGTGAAGTCAATGGGAGTGTGACCGAATCATATCCGGAAGCATCCGGATGCATCGTAATCGGTCGGTCGGACTCGCAAAACCCGATTCATTCGGAAATGGTTCCGAAACCGATCTGGTCAGAAAAGTTTCTTAACGAGATTGTAATCGGCCCCTAAGTGTGAAAACACAGCTACTCATTCAACACAAATTTTCAGAAAGTTTGTAAAATGAGGACTAACAAGAGCGCTAGTTGCTTGCTGTTAGACCTGGCATCCTTGGCGTGGATTTCCCCTAATTTTGTACCTTCAGAAGTCCTGTTTTTGCTGTAACAAGGGTCAGTTTTTTCAACATTGGAATTGCCTTATTACATTTAATAAGCTATAATTTCCAAATGTGAACAGGTAAGCCTTCCATGCTTTGGGATGATAATGTGAAATCCTACCTCATGGTGAAGTCGGAATTCTCATTACACTTTTGGAATTGACACTTTTAGAAAGTTGGCATTTTCCTGCTTTAGCAATTTAGTGCCTGTAACCTGTACCTGGGTCACATGACTGGATGTAGCTGACAGTTGGGCTTTATGTATTCCTTCTAGGCAGCCACACACAGTGAGGTGCTTAGGTGTGACTGGATGGGCCATCACTGGCAGGATGGGAGGGAGGAACTGGGCCCAGCCCCACTTACACTTGAATAGACTGTGTCCTGTCTCCACACAAAGGGCTGCACACCCCCTCGTAGTTAGTCTGGATTTTAGGCCAGGAAGGCAGGTCAACTGTGTACTTTAAAGGCAAACCTCTGAAAGCTTCTCCCCATCTCAAAGGCACACATGTATATAAACACTGGACCTCAGACACAACCACTTCAATACACTTCTGGACCTGAGGACACTCTTGCAGTAAGAAGGACTGCTGTGCTGAAATAACTGCTACCCTGTTGTACTGAGCTGCTGCCTGCTGCCTTCTTGCCTTGGGCAAAAGGATTGGACCTGCATCCAGGGTGACTCCAAGGGCTAGTTGACTGGCCTTCTGATTTGAAGCCTGAGGCACATAACAGGCTGCCAACAAGCTTGCACCTGAACTCTGTCATCTGTGTGTCTACCCTGTCAATTGATGCCACTCCAGTACTGGACCCTTGGAAGTGAGCTTAAGGTGCACTACCAACCTCTGTGGATCCAGCAGAACCGACACACTACCTCTGCTGCACAGCGTAAACCCAAGCAGAACCAACACTTTGCAGCTGCTACATGAATTAGACCCACCACAAAGACCAGCATTGCCCCGACTGCATGGCGTATCCTTAGCACAGGCTCTCGCATCTCTCTTTGATGACAACTTCAATGACGACGATGACGAATTCGACATCACAGCCTCGCATCTCCTTGGAAATGACGCATCGCCCCGACTGTGCGCTGCTTCCTCAACGCCGGACTTTGCATTGCAAGCCCTGTCGACAGGACCCTTGTTGATGACGAAGGCACTCGCATTGCAGTCTCACTGCATCTTGGGATTGATTCATCGCTTTGCTGCATGACGCATCTTCGACGCAGATCCTCGCAATGCTAAGCAAAGCAGGAATTAAGGTTCTTTGTTCAGCAGGCCTAAATGGGTCCCTAACGCACTCCATCGCAGTTGGCCTGAAGTTGTGACTGTGTCTTGGTCTGTCACAACCAGATATTCACAGGTGGTGCTTTATGCATCTGGGCGTTATTTATACTCAAATCTTTACAATTTAATATCTCCAGGTCTGCTAATTGGATTTTTGTCATTTTGATCTTGTTTATTTATTAAGGAATGTACTATTTTTCTAACTTGGTGTGGGATTCTTTTTGTGTGTTTCTACTTTATTACCTGCTTGAAGTATTGCACACGTATTTACACATTGCCTATAAATTAAGCCTGACTGCTCTGTGCCAACCTACCAGAGGATTACGCACAGGTTAATTTAGGACTGGATTGTGCCCCACCCTGACAACGATTGTGGGTGCTACTTGACTAGGGTTCACACCCCAGTTAACTAACAACCCAATTTCTCACACTTGACATTTCCTACAGTCTGTGTGCTTTTATGTTACATGGTGGTTTCAGATATAAATATATTTGTTTGCAGATGTTTCTCCTTAATGGAAGAAAAACGTGAAATGTGTGTTTACACATCACTTGCTGATAAGAACAATTAATCTTCTATTTCTTGGTATTAATTTACATGAGCATGTTTCTCCACAGAACAGCAAAGAACGGCACAACAGTGTTTTTCTCGTCCTCAGTGACACCGTTATTTACAATACCCATTCAGCCACTGCTTTGCATGCCAGGAAGAAGTAGAAGAGCCGGTTTCAGAGGGCTCCTTGTCAGGATGCTCCTGGTCAAAGTGCAGGATCAAATTCTGTCAAGCTTTAGTTCTAAAATGAAGAACAGAATCCTTTGTCCATGTTTGTTGACATAATGGGCAGATTTACATAGAATTCATGCAACATTGCAAGGCAAGTTGTTGCACTGCATTGCATGAATGGGAGAGAGTTGATAAGGACAATATCTCCTGTGATAAGGCGCTCTTCGGCTCTCTTCATGCACTGGCGCACTTGAGGCTGCCTAGCGCCAATGCAGGTACTCTTGCACCACGGTGCAAGTGTGGCTGCATCATGGGAATTGCTTTTGTGCAGGACGGAATACCTTCCTGCATTAAAGAGACCGATTCCTCTTTCTATGTGTGTTGCAGAATCCAGCGCACATGGAAAGATCCACAAGAACGCCCATTAACGCATCCTTGGAGTAAATAGATGCAAGGCAGCGCACAAGCTGCCTTTTCTTAATTTTTATTTAGCAAACCATGCAAAGTGGTTTTGCATGGCTTAGTAAATGTCAAAAAGGATTTTGCGCAACACCAAAGCAAAAACGTATTAAATCTGCCCCAATGTGTTTATTTTTAATGCAGTTGTGTCATTGCATAACCTCTCAACATATATACACCAAAAATTTTAAAAAAATTAAATATGAACTCACTAAAAAACTGAATGATATCAACGAGCTGCAACTCTGACATCTTGCCTTTTCAGAATTTTTCCAGTTAGTAGTAACAAGGGTCTGTTTACTTCAACCTCTGTTCTCTGAACCGCATCATCATTGCTTAAGTGTATTGTAAGCCATAGGTCGTAAACAGATATTTAAGGAATGATGTGATTGGTGTAGGTCCCCATGTGTATGCCTTGGGTAGGGGTGGATTTGCACTAAATAAATGTGTCCTTTAATAGTTGTGCCATCACTTGTTTGGCAAACATGCACTGACAGGTCACAGGCACAGTTCTTGACTAATACTATGAAGTGCAAATTACATAACAGGGGCAAATCGAGCTGTAGGGTTCCACTAGAGGCCATTTTAATGATAATTACCTGTAGACAAAAGTTAGTTGTTGTGGCTAAGAGCCAAGACTCTCAATTTTAAAATATGATTTCAGAATGATTTTTCCATGCAATATTTGTTTTCAAAACTGTATTCACAGTTCTTGGTTTTCTTTTATAAGAGAGAGCCTACAGACAGCTATTGGTAGCTTTAGGTGTCTGGGAGACCTCATACCACCACACAACAGTGCATCAGTACCACCTTACTTTAAAATAAAATAAAATAAGTGTGATATGTTTTTTTATGTAGTAAGGTTCCCACAGAATCTATTGTTTCATATTTTGTTAAATGTAAACATTCTGAACAAGATTTAAGGTGACAAGATCAAGGAATGCTACTTAATGTTTTTCATCACCGAATGGGCCTTTGCAAGGAAGTTTTCTGCTGGTTCGCATCCTTTTTCACTTAATAAATTTGTGGGCGTGCTGTACCGCTAACATTTTACACCGAAAATTACATCTCAATAGCACGCTGACGGTGGGCGGATCGGGGGCGGTGTTAAACCTTAATTTCATGAGGCAATGTGTCCCACGATAAGGTGTGAATCAGCATACCAAAAATTACAGTCAAGAAAGGATTGACTCAATAAGGGAGTTCCAGGGTGGAATAAAAAATGTATGATGATATTTTGCAAAATTTAAAAGATACAACACAGAATAATTAAATGCAGACATTACTGGATAATAAAGCTCATCAGTACAAAAAAATGACAAAATCTAAGTAAAAATGCCAAGTCCCAAACGTGGGGCAAAATCAGCAGGAAATCGGACAGCATCCTTGGTGGCAGCCAAAAATAACCTGGCTCATTGACAAAAGTCGAGGGTTTCTATTGAACATTTTCCAATAGGAAAGCATTGAAAGTGCAGAATCATCATGATGTGAGTAAAGACATATATTTTCAACAGATCAGAAATAAGACATTAAAAATCGTCAAACAGAACACAAACATGATTTGGCAATTAATTTGAACAAGATGGAGTCGATGCCTAGCTCAGGCCAAGTTACATAAGCCAGGAAAATGCACTTCAACAGGTCATATCAAAATTGTTTCAAAGACAATAGTATCATATTAGTGTGCACATGTAAATTTGAGTGTAGAATGCTATTCTGTACATTGTTAATAATGCACATTTTGATTAATGGACAAAAGCTTCCTCAGAGTCAACTAGAAAATACTGACAAATATACAGAAGAAATACAAGACCTGCCCCAATGAGTCCCACGAGGTTCCATTGTATTCTTAAAATGGTTAAAAAAAATACTTTAAGCCAGCACCTCCTGGACACAGGTCTCAAAATACAGTAATATGCAGATGACATCCAGTGATATGTGAAGCTTACCTCTATCCAATACATCAAATCAATATTGTATAAAAACAAACATGAATGAACAAATAATTCTAAAGGTTAAATACACCTAAAACAGGATTCATACTAATATTATCAAAATCTAAATGTAAAATGACACAGGAATTACTCCAAGAACTCTATCTGGATGGCTTCTGGCCTACACTGGCGCCATCTGTGAAGTCACTACACTTGACGATCAACTCCAACCTACCTCTACTCAATCAGCAAACTACAGTTTACATGCACTCAATAAAGTACAAAAAAAATTCTCATCAAACCAGCTAAACATGGCAGCATATGCTCTAACAAATTCATGAACTGATTATGGCAATACAATGTTAGTGGGAATTCCATCCAGCTACCTAGCTCCCATCAGAGCAGCATTCCACACAACAGCAAGATTAACCCCTTGTGTGCCCCGCCCTTTCCACGCCCTGTGCCGGGCGTTTCATTAGCGGGCGGGGCTCATGACGAGATAGTCTCGTCATGGGCACAGCGCAACCGCAGCCCATGACGAGACCATCTCGTCATGGGCACTCAAGGGGTTAATCGAGAACAAAAAGAAATTTGACTACATTATGCTAATTCTACAAGATGTCTTTTTGCTTCTACTAGAAGCCTGAATAAAAATCACAAGTGTCTGCTTAACTAAAAAAACAACCGCCACAGAAGACTTAACTACCTGGCCATTCTCTGACATTCTTTGGTGGATTCAAAGATGCCAGAATTAAAAACACACTACTACTACTAATGCCGCTTTAGTTCAAAACAAAGCTAGCACAGGACAAGCCTTCACTGGAGCAGCAATCTGTCTATGGAACTCTATACTAATCTACCTGAGACAGCAACTGGACTTACTCTTCTTCACAAGGGGCTGAATAACTTCTCAATCTAAAAGAAATTTAGATTAAGATCTATCTAAAGCTTTGCATTTGTACCCACTGCTCAGCTGACCAATCCTGCTTTTTCTCTAGCCCAATTTTTTTATTTACTTCAACTTTACACATCTACCTTAGCCAGATATAATTTTCCCTCTTTAGTTTACGACTCTCTAGTCGGTGTTTTTACTCATGGCTCAGGTACTCCGCCAATAAATTTTCTTTGGAGAATCTAGTAGCCATTTTTAACTGCACATACACTAACCCACTTCTACTTACCCCACATAGGCTCCCTCCACAACATCTTTTAGCTTCACGATAGCAAACCGAGAAGACCTATGGCAAAGAGCCCCCCTGTGGGGCCCGTTGGGCATTGCAGCGCCGGCCAAACAAGTAGCTGCCCTATGATGATGGATGACACCCCTCGAGGTGTGTAAGGGCCCTTGCTCCTTATTGAAGCTATCTCTGTACTATCATGCATGGTCTTGTCTTATCTAGCACCTGTCTGTAACTGACACAACATTCTTGGCCTGTCACATTACTTCCCCCTTCCCCCATAGGAACAGCGTACTTTCTGGTTTTACCATAATCCCATGGGGCCTGTATGCTGGACCTACTAAGCCCCTGTCCTTCGTTGTGAGATTGATTGCATTTTAAGTAGAAGCATATCGTTTTTTTAAAACTATTTCCCACCTGATATTCATGTTCCACTTCACGCTGAGTTATCATAATGTTTATAATTGTACGGTATGAAATTGAATTTTGTCTATCTTTAGAAATCAAACTAAGTGCCCCAAGATTGTCTCTTCATATTCTAATGTTCTAATTCATAATATTGTTTTCTCATGCACCCTGCTTACAATTGTTTTGAGTAACAGTGATACTGGAAAAAAAGTTCTATGGTCAGTCCCATTCACTCACTCACTAAATTTCAATAGCATTTTGGAAAACACTTGTGAAGGTGAACAAAGGAATGTAACAAATGAGCAGTTCTTTTCAGTGGGAAAATGGGCTAATGACCCTTTATCTACTGTTGTGAAAATGGAACCCATCCAGACCTTTTGAAGTGCCCATTTCTAAGTACACTGTCAAGTCATATATATATGGTATGTTAATGTATCATTTATAGTAAGCACATTTCCCATCAAAATGGTGTTGTGGCACCAAAAAAAACCCACAATAATAATTGGAAAGTCTCATCAAATTCATGTTTGAGAGGACGTCCACAAGTCTATTTTAAAGCTGCAACTTGTGATCTTGCACTGATGCTATTCTATTACATGACAAGTACAGAATCAAACAAAGATTTACTAAGCTATAAATAACCCTTAAAATACAAAGTCCTTGGTTTATGCTATTTTGATACATAATACTAAAATGAAGCACATTTTGTGTTGGACCTGGCCCTCTCTGCAGTGTCACCCCCAAACGTACTATGAGAAAAACAGAGGGCCCCTGTAGGCAATTAGGGAGAGAGGAACCAGGGCAAAGGCACATAAGAAAGTAACAACCTCTAACACTCCTGTGCAAATATAGAAGGATATAACTCCAGAAATAGAAATACACAATCCGATATATAATAGAGCCAAATTCCTAGAGACAGAAGTCCTTTGATAGTGATTGCGGAAGGCGTGCAGCGGTAGGAAGGTGATCGGCAGCGCCGCTGTTGCTTTTGGCGTGAGGGACGGAGAGAAGCGGATCTCTCGACAGTAACGGCTTGCTCGCTGCCGCTGCCTCGGGTCCCCCTCAGGTGTTGCAGGCTGCAAGGAGGAGCGGAGCGTGTTGCTCCGGTCTCGATTTTGCCATCGGCCCCCGCTGTGGATGCTTCGCTCACCAGGCTTGGTTACCAGTGCTGAGAGACCCGGGCAGTGCCGGGGGCGGCCTCAGGCGAGAAGGGTCGGAGTTGCTCTGGATGGTTGGCTGACCGAGCGTCTCCCCTCTGAGGTCCCAGCGAGGGAATCAAAATCTTGGAGTGACTTACTGCGGCTGCTAGTGTGACTCTGGGACTGCGGTGGAATAGCGAGAGAAGAACGCGGACGCACGGACTCCCCCATTACCAGGCAAGCTCACTTTTGAACCACGTGCGAGACGCCGCACTGCCGCTACAGAGGCTCCTCATTTAAACCAACAATCCCGCTTGTGAAAAGACGCTGCACTCCCGCTACTCCCACGAAAGTTTGCACCTGTCACTAGACGTGTAGCTCCGACCGCCAAACTTGACCTTCTAAACTGCTCCATGCCCCCGCTACCTTTACAGAAAAAGTAACCTGCTCGCTGCTGGTGCATATCTCCCTTTGGACTATATTCTCCTGGACTACCACGTGTGGAGATATTTCTGCGCTGTTGTGAGTACCCCTTTGGTTGTTTCCCGAGGCTGCTTAACTTATGGGAGCAACGTGGATAAAAACCATGAACTATCACCCAGGGTATTAATCACGTAGCACTAAGCTTCCATCAGCCTTTGTGGGTGTTGTTTTGGAAATACGTGCCCTGATTGCTACGGATTCCTGCTTCCACGCCATTATTTTAAAACTGCATTTTAACGGGAGGGCGGGACTGCGAGGGCCAGCTCTACCCGCGGCCGGAGCAACATCGCCGCAGCTGGGTCCTCTTCTCGGCCCCTCCCCCTGATCAACGCCACGACTCGCGGCCCCCGCTGCGCGGAAGCCGCTCGGAGTATAAAGCTCTAACTAAAGGAACAATTTGTGTGCCCTGATTGCTACGGATTCCTGCTTCCACGCCATTATTTTAAAACTGCATTTTAACGGGAGGGCGGGACTGCGAGGACCAGCTCTACCCGCGGCTGGAGCAACATCGCCGCAGCTGGGTCCTCTTCTCGGCCCCTCCCCTCGAAGTCCTTTTTCTGTTTCCCATTCATATTTCGCCCACTTCACTCGCGCTAGCGGAACGCGCGCGGAACGAAGCGCGGGGCGAAGACCGGGCAAAGAGCGGGCCGTTCGAGGACAGGAGAGGCCGTGCCCGGCCCTACCCCCTGGAACTTCCGAAAACTGCGACAAACTGTGGTGAAGTGTGAGGGCTATCACTCGCGCTCATTCCTAGAAATGTCTTCAAGAGAAACAAGGAGCAAAAGTGCTATGGCCCGTGAACCTACATCAAAGGGAACACTGGACAATTATTTCGTGAAAGCTGGGTCTCTGCTAATCGAGGATATAACGCTTCTAGAAAGACGAATATCCCAAGAACTGGATTGGGTGCGGAGATCGTCCATGGGCCCTCTGGCTCTGGCAAAGTCACCCGTGGTAAGCACAGATTTCCCTATGTTGGACACAGGGGTGGATGGCTCAACAAATCCCTCTGAGGCAACGGACATATCAATTTGTATTTCCCAGTCAAATAGGAAGGATTTTAATGATTTTGCTGATTGTAGTATGTTAACTCTCCCCCCTGCACAACCCCACCCCATACCTATTTTAAATCCTACCCCAGATCTTGACAATGATAATCCTACAAGCCCTAAAACGACACATCGAAAGGACACTAGAGAGGGAGCTATCCCGAAAAAAAGAGGAGGGAACACGTACAGGAACAAGAGAGAGTTAAATCACTCAAATCCCTCCCTGAATCCCCTGCAAAAGACTCCATGCCCAAATGCTAGGGAAACGACGCAAAAAGGTAGAGCTAAGACCCCGCGCCCCAATCCACCGGGGGGGGCAAGTACTCAAATTAATGCAAACCTCCCCGACACCAACGAGGAGGATGTCACCCTGGCAGACATAGGCACTCTTATAAGTAAGCTCCTAAGTCCCCTGGAAAAAAGGCTTATAAAAATAGAAGCTAGGCTCACGGCCATAGAAAAATCATCAGTCCAACTAGCTGATAGCCTGAAAATAATGAATAACGGTGGGACTGAGGCTTCAGACAGGCAATAAAAAGGGGACTCTCTCAGCCCGCAAATGGCACTAAAAATGCTATACATATAGTGCACCAGGTATCATCTACTCCACCCCCAAGTACCAACACTCAGCCGAAGGTAAATGTCCCACAAAATCATGTAGCACAGTCGAATCACTCCTCTCCTCCCCAAAACAGGGTAAATTCTGCAGGGCGGAGTGACTGTGCCTCAACCAATGCACCAAATAAGGGGGAGTTTCCGATGGGAGGTGTGAGTAAGAGATTAGACCCTGGACCAATACACCTTCCACCAGAAGCAGCCCCTTATACTGTCATTCTGGCGGGGGTACCAGAATTGAATTCCGCCCCCAAAGAATCTACTGCTTCTCTCAAAAACAAGGTCATAAACTGGCTTTGTACACATAGACCACTTCCTGAAGGTGTATTGAGCCCTGTTCTCATGGTACGAAGGGTTTCATGGCTAGGTAACACTATTAAATCTATAAACGGTGACTGTATTATAGTCAATTTCAAGCACTGTAGGACTGTCCAGCATATATGTGGATGGATCCCAGAGCAAGAAGGGACCTCTGTTCAATCTCTACCCCTCTCTTTCTTTTACCCTCCCATAGTAAATGGCAGAGAGAAAGAGAATTGGGAGGACCAGCAACCAAGTCCACCCGGGTGGGGAGACCCCAAAAGAGGGGAAAACCATCATTACCCTCGATCTTTACAACAAGGGCATTGGGAAACTCAAGAACAACATACATATTTCGATAGATTGGATGGAGGGCTGTCAAGAGGAAGGAGAGAACCACTTATGCCTCAAAGACAGGAGCTAGCCCACTATACCTCCAATCTGGATGATGGAGGATGGGAAGTCTGCCGTAGGAAAAGTGTCAAGTGGGGTGCAGGTGGGCAAAACTATTATCCCCGGAGACCCCTTCAGCAATGCCAGCAATTTTATTTTCCAACACACAATAGGTATAGTCAATTAGATATGGTAGATTGACTACCTATTCCCACGGGCAGGAAGTCCAACCCTCTAGCATGTGAGGTTGTGGATGAAACTAGCTTAGAAGCAAACTCGCCCAACACCCCCAAACATCAAGAGGGCTGGAGCATTTCCATTGGTAAGCCAGGACACAAATCAACGCGGGAGTCTGCGTATCGAACTAGTCTTGGAATAAAGCTTCCCGATAGTCTAGAACATCATGGGTCCTTGACCAACCCCATCGGCAGAGCAGGTCAGATTGTGGGGGATGAAACCATCCCCCCAACATGCTTAGAGATCGTGACCAGCAATAAAGAGAACGCCCACATAATAACCACCATCATGAATGATAGGCCACCCATGCTTAAAATATTGTCATGGAACGTGGCGGGTCTGGGAAACAAATCTGAACACCATGAATGGATCGAATACACCGACTCCAAAGACCTATGTATGTTCCAGGAGACTTGGGAAAGGGAGGAACACGCTAGGCAGGGATTCGCTGTGTTCTCCATTCCCGCGAAATGGCGAGGAAGGGGACGCCCATCCGGTGGACTTCAAACTTGGGTTGCAGTCCATCTGGGATGCAAAGCTACGCGCTTTCCAGTAGCATCAGAAGACATACTCGTGGTTCTACTGGAATGGTCTCGTAGCTGCAGACTAGCGCTGGTAAATGTATACTCGAGACCGGTTACCATCTCACAGGAGTCATCCACCATCGATGAATTAGCGGATCTATTGTCCGAACTTCCCAAGGGTCTCCCTTTTTTAGTGGGTGGGGACTTGAATTCTCATTTTGAGCCCCTGCCAGGTCTCCTAGACGGGGATCTCCTAGAGGAAGAGATAAGATGGCGAGTATCACCGTTAGTATCCCCCCCGCCTAAAGCTTGGACTCCACTGGCAGTACAGATTACAGCCTTAACTCTGAGATATGGGGTTAGGGCTTGTAATGGGCGAACCAATTCTGACACTCCGAGCAAACCCACGTTCAACCGCAAAGGCAGCGAATCTAGATTAGACTACATTCTAGTGCAACTATCATCTTGGACACATGTCATAGATTTCAGGGTCATCGATAGAGAAGACAGTGACCATAATGCCCTGGAATTGGATTTTCTCCTTCCTGGACTAGATCTTGGGGAATTAGAATCACCTAAAACAAATCCCGATCTAGTCCTCGTAAGCAATAGGAGAAGAATCAAGTGGGAAAAAATCGCAGCAAGTTCAACCAAGCTCCCGCAGTTTTATAAAAATTGTATTCCTATTTTAGAGAACATGGCGTTTTTAAATCATGAACCAACCAGAGGGGATACCCATAATCAAATCTGGTTGAACCATGAGGAAGTCGTAAAGAGTCTGTCTACAGACTTATTTATTAATGGCCCACGGAGGGGGGGTGGAAGGAATCAGTGCACATGGTACAACGCAGCGTGCCGCAAAGCCAGGAGTGAACTATTACTGAGTATTAAGAACGGTAAAAATAGGCTGGAAATCCGAGCTAGGCGACGCGAATTTAAAAAGCTGGTTGTCAATGCAAAAACAGATTGGGAGCAGAACAAGTGGGAGGAACTTGCTAGCTCCCTAGCGTCTATGGACTCACGGAAGTTCTGGCGAACTGTCAACCTAGGCTCCGGGGAACTTGCCCCGGCAATAGAGCCAAATATTTCTGCAAAGGCTTGGCAGGAACATTTTCAGTCCCTGTATACAGAGGAGCCAGGCCACGGGAGTTCTGAAATCATTCCGTCGCCGCACTCTGTGGAAGGGGACCCCTTCTCACTTAGAGAAGTCCGGGCGGCCATAATAGGCTTGTCAACTGGAAAGGCGCCCGGTCTGGACGGCCTTCCTGGCGATCTCTATAAACAGGAACCGGACATATGGGCCCCTTATCTCCTACTGTTATTCAATGCGATTCTAGGGGGCATGGAGGTCCCCTGTACTTGGCTTGGTGCAGAGGTGGTCCCGATCTTTAAAAAAGGCTCGCCCCTGCTCCCATCCAACTACAGGCCCATCAGCCTAATAGATGTGTCGCAGAAACTCTTCGGGAGGCTCATTTTAGACCGTTTACAGAACTGGATAGACGAAGCTGCTGCCATGAGTCCCTATCAGGCAGGTTTTAGGAAAGGTGTATCCACCATGGATCAAATTTTCCGCCTCAATCTTATTTATTGGAGGACAGCACTTGTCGAGGGCGGCAAGCTTGTACACAGTATTCGTGGACCTGCGGGCCGCCTTCGACTTGGTGCCCAGATCCAAACTCTGGAGTGTTCTGTGTGACCTGGGTGTCCCACCAGAAATCCTGGCTATTTTGATCAAACTGCACCAGGATAACTTTGCGAGGGTCAGATGTGGCAGGGCGGGGGGTTTAACTGAAAGATTCCCCGTTGACAGGGGGGTGAGGCAGGGTTGTGTACTTGCGCCCACCCTGTTCTGCCTCTTTGTCAACGGGGTAGTCGCTCATCTGTCTAAGCTCAAAGACATTGATGCCCCCAAATTGAATGGCAGCAGGGTCCCCGCCATAATGTTCGCAGATGACACCCTGCTGCTGTCCAAATCCCCCATGGGTATCCAACGGACAGTGGATGGGTTTTTGGAATTTTGTACTGAGAGGGGCTTAGAAATCAACGCCTCTAAGACAAAGTTTATGATTCTAAACCCTACCCCCTCATCACGCCCAAACCCTCTCCTGGGTACGGTGCGACTGGAGAGGGTTTCCACATTTGAATACCTTGGGGTAACCCTGAACGAGAAGATGACATGGAGCACACACACGAATAAGGCAAACCTGAAACTAACGCAGAAAGTGGGGGGCATCTCAAGGATGATGGGCAAATCCATATATCGCCCACTCGGCCCAATAATACAGATTTATAAATCTCAGGCCCGAGGATCAGTTGTCTATGGGGCAGAGCTTTGGGGCCATGTTTCTGTAAAAAATTTAACATCAACAGAGAATAAATTTCTCAGGCAACTAGTGGCCCTTCCCTCTAGCACCCCACTGTTTCCCCTGAGATTAGATCTAGGACTAAGGCCAATCGCTGAGGTCTTAAGTTTGAAGCCCCTAGCTTTCTGGCGACGAATATGGAGTAGCCAGGACCTCAGTGACTACAGATGCGAGCTCCAGGAGTTCCTGGCCTTACCAAACGCCAATAACATTCCCTGGCTAAAATATATAAGGAGCACTTGTGAAGGTCTAGGCCTCCCGGAACTATGGACTGACCCTGCTAATTCCAGTAGGAGGATCTCTCGAAAGGCACTCACACAACTTTACTTTCAATCAAAGTTGACCACTGATATAGCAAATACACGTGCGGGATCTTTGACCCATACATTTATTCAACTGAAAGATTCTTATCATTTGGAAATTGTATTAGATGGGATGGGTCCTGTGTTGACAAGAAAACTTTACTTACAGTGGAGGTATGGCTCCCTACCTTTGAGGGCTTTCACTAGTTCCTGGTCCTGTACTTCTACAACAGACCAGTGCCCTGCCTGTATACATTCCCGGGAGAGTGATTTGCACGTGGTCCTTTTTTGCAAAGCCTATCGAAGAGCAAGGAGGTATTGGCTCTTGCCCATTCTTAAGAATATGGGCTTTAGGAATTACCGCCCTGCATTCAGAATCCTTAAAACTGACCTGTCACCCCCGACTGTTTTCGCTGTGGCAAAATATCTAACGGCCATGTGGCATGTTCGGTCCCGCATTTTGAAAGTGGGGGCTATTGTATGATCCTTAAGATACTGGTTTATTAATTTTTGTCTTCTTTATGCTTCACTCATGGGCTTTTTCTGTTCAAAATTCAATTGTAAATGAATTTGTCTAGTGTATTGGAAAATTTTATTTTTAAACAATTGTTATACATTTGTATCTTTGATGATCAAGATGATCGAGAATAAAGATTAAAAAAAAAAAAAAAAGATTGCTTATTCTTTTTTTCTTTTCATCATATTACAATCTAATCAAAAACAATCATGATTGATAATCAAGATTTCAATATTTATTTATTTCTCATAACATATCACCATCAGTCGTCAGACATAGCTGAGAACCAACACAGCCATGCCCCTGGAACCCTGTGCAAACTCTACACAACAGCTGTCCTATGGAAGGACTGCATAGCCAGATTGTCTGGCAGGCACAATCTTCCCTAGCCCTAACTCTATACATTTTGGTTTGATACAACAAAGCCATACAAGACTTGTGACCCAGATCACAAAATTACCAGAGATTTAGAAAAAATAAACAAAAAGAGGTCATATGATTATTGCTGACCGCTGCACTGAGTAACTACACAAGCCCAGTTTTCCCAGCTGCAAAGACCAAATGGTTGCATCAACTATAGCTCTTGTTACAGAGCTGTTTCAGAGGGGCTAAAATTGAGCGCACATTTCCAGAAACAAAAAACAGTCACACTCCCCATTCTTACCAGCCGTGCCCCTACCTCATCTGTAACTGGAAGGACACCCACTCACCCAGATGTCTAAGCGCACATCTGCTAACTGTCCCTATAGGGCTGGCCCTGTCAGGTGGGAGAATTTCCTTCTTCATCAGAGAGCGGATGAAAAAATGGTTACGGCCAAAGCCTTCCACAATAAAACAGATATTGTCATTGTTACCAACTATTGTTGCCCCACTAGCACCAATCTCCAGCAGTACACTCTAGATACCTCCTCGTGGACTCAAACATTTAGACTGACCTAACCGATCGACCGCAAATTGGATATGACTTATAGGGAATGCTATCTTACGTTTGTCATCACAAGCCTACATCAGAATTTGAAAACATTTCTTAAAGCCAATCACTAAAACATGGCTGCTTTTGACTAGAGAATCAACACTGCCAAGGTCACCAACAATTCTCTTAAAAACACCTCCAACCACACAGCAGGGCTGTAGCAGACTGCATGCACTCCCAGGGCCAAATGAGCAATCTAGTTTTAAACCACTAGTCACCGAGACAGTCAACAAACTTCTAGCAAATTATGGGACCCCTGCATGATCTGTGAAATACAAGTATACACTGAAAGGGCAAAGATGTGCTTCCATAGTGCTCCTAATATCTCTCAACTCAGTGCCCCATCACTCCTCACCCTACACTCCTAGGCTAGTGCAGTCCCTACAGTTTCAAGAGAGGATGTGACGTTACGACCAGAGCTGCTGACTTTGGATCTGGGGAACCAGATTTAAGTCTCGGCGTCAGCTCAACATCCTGTGATTCTGGGTAAACCACTTAATCTCCCTTTGCCTAAAACAAATTAATGTGAACTTGTGTAATGCAGCAGGTGCTAATGTAAAAGGCACCAATACATTTGGAGCAAGTTTACACTATATAAAACAACAAAAGGAGCACAAGTCTGTTCCCCGAGACCCATGGACACTTTCTGGTTGAACTTTGGTGCCAACTGAGTCCATGTACTTGGGGTTGTCGTCATCATCATGTCAGTGATACTGACTTTGTGGCAAAAACAATGCAGTGGCATTCCACTCCTCCATTTGCTGCTTCCGGACAGCTTCCACCCTCTGCATCATGAAGGACACCTTCCACTGTCCCCCGCAACCCTCCTCCACATTCACTTCGGACATCGATGAGGATCCGCTCACGTCGCGTGGCCCATCTCACTGCACCACAAGCTACTGTCCCGTGGCAGGGTGCCTGTTCCGGCCGCAGTGCATCCGGGGCCACTAACTCTGTGCAGCTCAAGTCAGCGACCCTGTCTTCTTAGATACTGGATGGCCTCTGAGACGATGGCCTTGGGATCATCGACGCCATGTGTCTGTGGCCCTGCACTGTCCGCTGCCTCCAGCCTCAACTGCGTTACACCAGAGCTCACACATCAAATCGAGTCCTAAGTGGCCCGGATGACGCATCACCGCAGGAGGCACACGCCACCACCGCCAGGACCACCTCCAACCATCAACTGCAAGATTCGAAACAGTCGTACTGGCAGACTAACTGAGTTGCTCACACCTGTGGTGGATGGAATCATCTGCCTGATACCCTGCTTGGCACTCCAGGTGCCCCAACCTCAGTACACTGCAACTCACGGACACTTCTGTTTTGCATATTGGGTGACCTCTGTGCTTGCTCGGGCTACCTCCATGATGCTCCGCAGTTGTCTCTGTTATGCTGGTGTTTTCTGTTTCCGTTTTACTGCTGTTCACTGTTCAAATTTTTGCCAGCACCAACAACTCCTTGCGGGCTGGCTTACACTCACCCTACACACATCCAGCACAGGCGTCACTGTACATGTGGTCCTGCCAATAAAGGGGCCGGGTGCACGTGCCCGTGGCCAGTTCCACAAACTATCTGCGTGTGTCCTTGTGTTCATAATGTTTGCGCGTTAGACCTAGGACATGTAGCTTTCTCGTCACCCACTCAATAAGTTAGAGGAGTGTAGTGGGCCGTCATACGCAGGTCCAGCGTGGGTGTGTGGATGATAATTGCATGCCTCTGGGCGTGGTTCAGTACTGTAAATGTGCACATGCATGTGTCTCTGTCGCAGTGTGGTTCTCCTTGGTGTGACGTAGGTGGTCCCTGAGGGGAATTAGACAATGACGCATGTGGTCTAGTTTGTGTTCCATGGGTTTGGGCCCCACCTCAAACGTTCGGCCACCTCCTGTTGTCATTCTGACACCTGGCATTGGAATGCGATGTGTGCTTAGGTGATGTGTTGGGAGCCAGCCGTGGTGGCGGGTGCTTCCTGCTGTGTGGTCTGTGCAGGAGCTGGGGTCTCCTCTGTGTCGCTTGGCTGCCCTGCTTCTGGGGGTGGGTTGCCTAAGATGTCCATGGGCTGTTGTAGGGCGTTGGTGCTGATGGTGGGGTGGTCCTCTCCAGCATCACTGATGGGTAGTCTGGTCTGCTCTGCTGGAGGTGTTGTTTGTTCCTCTGTAATGTGAAGGGGAGATGCATGTTGACATTGTGTTGACATGTATGTTGGCGCATTGTCCTTGTTTACATGCAGACTGTATGACTATGTACATTGTGACTTTTTGGGAGTGCTGATTTTTGTGTCGCGATTGGCCTCATCTCAACTTTGGCGTTGGTGTTTTGCGTTTTTGCGACTTCGCGTTGACTTTATCGTGGACATTTGACGCGTTATCGTGGGCCTATCGCATGGTGCCGCAGTGTTGAGATTACCACGTTGACAAGGTGTTATTTTCCCGCGATAGACTGCGATGTGAGTAGTTGAGTTAAGCTACTTTTGCGGTAGTTATCACACGTTCTTGAGAATATCCCCGTGTTTCCCCCTTTGGTTATAAAGTAAACCCAGTTTGGGGCCTAAAGCATTAATATATGACATTACGCACTGTTACCGGAGTTCACATCAAACTAAAAAAGAATTCAACAAGATACAAGCCTCCTCCAAGAATCCATGCCACCCTATCAACATCAGTATTGTGAAGGGAACTACATGCTACAATGAGGAATACCCAAAATAAGTTTTTAAAAAACAGTTATCGTGCTATTTGCAACAAAACTGAATGGAGATCACAAAACTATGTCTAACTGTAAAGCTATCTCTGGACACCTCTTTATGGCGTAGCAAAGTTACTAAGAAAAATGATGTGCACCCACCTGTTCACACATCACAAAGCCAAAAACCTTGTAAAGGTCCGATTTAAAGTTTGGCAGATAGGTTACTCTATCCCAAATGTGACAGATAAGCTGTTTGCTTTTTTACAAGTACATTATATCTTATGGGACTTGTATGAGGGTGAGTAGCATATTCGTTTGTGTTTGTAAATCTTTAACATTGGCTATCACATGTACAAAAAATGGCTCCAAAAGCCACACCATGCTTCGGGGCTGGACAGGCCATAGCGACACTGAGCGTTCCCCGGTGGGCTGCCAGGATGGGGGGCTGTTTTGGGCCCATAGAGGGCCATTTTTGTTAACGGGGGCCGGCAATATTGCCCCCTGTAACAAAATCGGACAAAACTGGCCTTAGAAAACAGCTCGGCCGCTCCCGCCACCCCTGGAGGGTTGGGTGGGTAGGGCGGCCAAGCAGTTTGCCAGGACCGGTTTCAGTTCCCAGTCTGGCCCTGCCATGCTTGTAAAGGAACCGTGCTATGCCATTAGGTGGCCAACTGTCTGAAAGTTGTCCAAGATTCAATTGCAGAGCAAGTGAGTCTGCCTTTAAAGCTGGAAGACTGGTATTCGGTTCATGGGCTTTATGGACGCTCATCTCTTCTTGCTAGACTGCCCAGGTGACAGTATAAATGTTCAGAGCCTGCCAATCTTGTGATTTTTACCTACCAACTTTTTTGAGTATTCCCCCTTCTTCATCACCTTGACAATAGCCGACCATAGTCAGCTCATGCTTGTTTACTTCTGTACTACTTTTGAAGGACTGCTAAAAGGGATCTCTCCAACCTTTGATAAGAATATGTAAGGCCTGCACTGTTAGACCTGTTAGCCTTAGGGTGGTCTTCCCCCAAACGTTTTGCTTTCACTCTCCTGTTTGCTGAAATTCGTTTTTGTTGGCTTTAGGACTCTGTGCACTTTACCACTGCTAACCAGTGCTAAAGTGCTTGTGCTCACTCGTTAAAACATGATAAAATTGGCCTACACCAAATTTGGACATTTAATTCACTTATAGGTCCCTATTAGAGTAATAATTCAGTAAATTTAAAGCTACTAGTGGGCCTGCAGCACTTATTGTGCCACTCTCTTAAGGTACCCTGACTTTTGAGGTTCACCCTGTTAAGGATTGTGCTTGTTTCTTGAGAAGGGATTTTACCTCCCCCCAATCAAAAACAATTTCTAACGCACATCATCCCTGCTCTGAAAGGCCTACATTTGTTACCATTAAAAGTGATACGGTTCTGTATTCTAATCCCACAGCTAAAATTAAAATCAACGGCGCCCTGTCACAACCCTTTGCCTTAAAATAGGGTACTCGCACGGCTGCCCACTATCCAGCCTTCTATTTCTTTTGGCTATAGACCCCCTTCTATTAATGCTAAACAAAACCACAGAAATTGCAGGTGTACAATTCTGGGAACTTGATCTACAAACCAGCTGCATATGCAGACGACATATTAATATTTACAGAATCTCCGAACATAGTAATCCGGCAATCCTGAAAATTATAAGACAGTTCTCCAGTTTCTCTGGATACTCTTTGATCAAAGATAAAACTGAAGTCCTACCCTTGAATATTCACTGTCACCAGTCAGCAATTCCAATTTCCAATTGAAGTCTATATTCATCAAATATCTAAGCATCTGGTTTTGCAACGACAGCTCAGAATCAGTAGCTCAGAGAAAAATAAAAAACAATAGGTTTTTATTTTTTTAGACTTACTGGCAGCGTGGACCCATAGACATATAACATAGTGGAGCAGGCTAGACATGATGTTGTCCCCATTGATCAACTTCTTTGCTAGCATGCTTCCCGGTTCAGATGTCCAAAGATTTGTTCTCTAAGATTGATAAAATTATCTTCAAATGTATTTGGAGCAAGAAAAAAACTGGAATTAGTATTAAAAAACTACGAGTACAAGGATGGCGTATGAAACTTCCTGAACTGGGTCAATTAGAAGCATTCCTGGCAGCACAAGGGGTTGGTGTTTGAAGTTGAGGCCATTAAAAAACCTGCACGGCTCAATGTTGAGCAAACCACCACTTCCCTTTTGATGCAAATTTGACTATGTCCCACCACTCTTATCCACATTCTCAGAGATGCAACCTTAGTCTAATTAGCAGTAGATGAAGCCTGTTCATCCAATGTACAGAAATCCTTCTTCATATCACTATGGAACAATAACAGACTGCAGATTGCCAATTCCCCGACCATCTGCCCAATATGGGCTAGCAAGGGTATTGCTTTAGTAGCAGATCTTATACAGATTCAGAACCATTATCCTTTGGGGCTCTTCAGGTGAAACATGGACCTTATAACTTGGATTTCTATGCATTCTTACAAATCAAAGAGAAAGTCTCCAAGTTTGACCCCCTTCAGAAATCTATTGTCCTCCCCATTATTCAGCTCCCTCAATCAGGAAGTCATGTTGCATCCAATATATACAAATTACTTAATGAAGCCCCCCCCCCCCCCCTACGAAGTCCGGTCCTACAAACCAAATGGTTCTCACATCTCTCCTCTCCCTTGCCGCACAAACCTGCTCCCAGACTTAGACCTCGCTCTGCTTGGTCTGATGATCACTGTTGCTCTTAAGGTGATACTGATTGTCTGGAAATCCTTTAGCAATGTCTCTTACCGTACATAGTGAGCTTGGGTTACTTACCTCAGAAGCACACATATAACCCTGTCGCATGATAGGAGCAACTCTGTTACATCGCAACACATATCAAAAACACTGGACATCTTCATTCATAACTTGTAACACCCATAAGGGGTCCCATCAATCCTGCCACACTAACATAAGACTCACATTCTCAGTCGTCATTCACAGTGACCGAACTTGTACCAAAATGTTATCTCAGCCGCCTGATTCAACAAAACCTGAAAGATGTACTTTGATATCACCTCTATCGTCATTGTTGCTGTGTCGCTGTTGCTGTGCTCCTTAAGCACCGTACAACTCCATGTATTGACACTTTGTGTTGCTATGTTTTTGTTGATTTACCTAAAATGTCAATAAAATTTTAACGACAGAAAAAGCAGTGCGCTCTCAATCTAAGACTGTGCCTGGGACACAACGCAAGTGTATGCTTTGGCGGCTCGTTAATAATGGGCCCTCCCCCCTGAACCCCACCACCCATTAATGAACAGAGCAGCAGAGAGCAAACAAAAAAATCATAATGCTGCTAAAGTTTTGTCTGCTCATGTCAGATCACTGACTCCTCAATCACCCAAGGAGACGTGTTAAGCTCCATGAGAAAACAGGGAATCAATCTGTTAAAAAATTCTCTTCCCGAACTGGTACAATGGGACTGGGACAAGGAATTTCAGCGGGTACATAGATTTCCGCTGAATATATCTAGACGTCGTCCGAATGACCAACAGTATCCAAGGGCAATGTTAATCTTTTTCAGAAACTTTCTTCTCCGACAGTTGGTGTTTGAACTGGCGAGACCTGACAAGAAAAGGAACTGGGAGAGCTTTTCGTATTTTGTCCGGCCAGATTTTGCTCAGGCAACAGTGGAGAGGAGGTGGCGGCTCAGACAGATGATAGTGCCATTTCAGAAAACGGGTGCTTCAGTCTATCTACAAAATCCTGCTAAGCTAAAAGTTAATTTTCAAGGACAGTACTATTATTTCACATCTGAAATACAAGCACAGAAAGTGTTAGAGGAAATTACTACAGGGAAAACGAGCGCTAGCGAGAGTATTCGTTATCTAATAGCGAATGGGCATGAATTAATAGCTATCCCATATTTACCGAATATCATGTAATTATATGATCTGCGACTTGCTAGGGTCGGTAATGCTGGGGTTGTTCTTTCAGTTTTTTGGGTAGGGAGCACTTCTTACGTGAAAATCTGATCATGTGTATGGAAAAAGGAAAAAGAGAAAATAAAATATATATATGTAGTTATAAAAGTAGGGATGGCGACGGGGGTGGGGTGAGGATGAGGCAGACGCTATCAAAACAGGCTCAGGACTGAGCCTGATTGCCTATATATTGGTGGGGGGTGGGGAGTCGTGGGGAGGGGAGGGGCAGGTGAGGGAGGAGAGAATCTCAGACCTGGGGTGATGGTGACTCAAGAAAATCTTAATGTCGATTCAGAAACAATAATTAAGAGGAGAAGGTATTTAAAGGGGACAAGAACGGAGAGGATAAGTAAATGTATACCAGGGATGGGAAAATATCAGTATGGCTAAGATAAAAATTCTGACTGTCAATATCTGTGGCCTTAACGATGAAAAGAAAAGGCAAAGAGTGGCTATCGGGTTACAATTGACTGGGGCTAATATCCTCTGTGTACAAGAAACACACATTGAGGGATCTCAAATACATCTACTCAATAAATTGGGTTTCAGGGTGGTTACTGCCTCAACACAGGAGTAATGACAAAGGGTGTAGCCATACTTGTGAAAGGGGGCAGGATGCAATTTACTCGTTCTGTGTCCGATAAATACGGACGATGGGCTATCACAGAATGTCAACAAGACAATGGGGTAAAAATGACTAACTGCACAATATATAGTAATATTAGTGACGACCCAGAAGTTCTGGAACATATATCTAATGAGCTTGTTCACTGGCCGCTCCCAGTAATAATCTGTGGTGATTTTAATCTAAATCTACCCAGTGAATGGTCGGATGACAAGAGTATTTCAAGCGTTTAAAAATGTATGCCAAACCCATGGTCTGATAGACAGCTGGCAATCTGAACATCCGAAGGATCCAGGCTTTACTCATTATTCCTACCCACGGGCACGTCATGCAATACTGGATTATTGTCTGGTCTCTAACTCACTAGCTGCTAGCTGTACAATCGAAAACTTACCCAGGGTACTGTCTGACCACAGCCCTCTCCTTTTAACTATTGAACTTGGTTCAACAAAATATAATATAAAAACATGGACGTTTGAAAGGGCATTATTAGTTAATGAGAAGTACTGTGATCAGTGGATCCCCAGGTTTTAAGAAGATAATATAGGTAGTGCACCTATTGATATTGTTTGGGATGCCCTAAAGGCTGGGATCAGAGGTGAAACACTTCGATTTTCATTAAATGCCAATAAAAAGCCAAACAAGATATGGAAGTACGTCAGACCAACATAGCTAGTGCAGAAAAAGGATTAATAAAATCTGTTCAAGAGGGAAGGGAAGTTGAAAACGAACTCAGGCAGATCGCAATTGCTAAAAATTGTATTATTGAAGTATTAACGGCAAGAGCCATCGATAGAACTACAATGCTTAAGGAAAATGTTTATGAATTAAGTAAACAGGTCGGACATCAGCTGGTGGTACGAACCCGAGAACAAAGCACTGCTAACTATATCAAGGCAATTCCGGATCCAGACGTTGGGTTAAGGACAGATCCGAACGCAATTAGAATTGCGTGTCAAAAATACTATCAGGATCTCTATCGGGATAGTGACATACAACAGGAGTCAATCAAGGAATATATTGATCAAGATAGATTTGTAAGATTAGAGATTAACGATACAGAAAACATGGATGCTATTCTGAAGTGGGAGGAAATTCTTCTTGCAATAAATAGTCTAGCTCCAGGTAATGCTGCGGGCATGGATGGGATCCCCACTGAATTTTATGTTAAATTCTCCCCACAGTTAAAAAATATACTGACAGACCTGGTCGCACATATATTTCAGGGGGGTACGTCCTCCAGGATCCTGGTCTATGGCCAAAATCGTAGTCTTTCTCAAAAAACATAAAGACTCTACTGAACCTGGGTCGTATCGCCCTATAACGTTAATAACTGGTGATTCTAAAATTTATTCCAAGCTATTACCTGCCCGATTAGCCCCGAATATATAAAAAATTGTATCTGAACGGCAGCATGGGTTTATCCCAGGCAGGGATACAACCGATCATATTCAAAGGGTGATTTCATTGTTTGACTGGTCTGAGGTTGCAGGAGACCCGATGGCACTTATATTATTAGATGCCGAAAAAGGTTTTCGATAGGGTCTCCTGGAAATATCTCTGGACAGTCATGGTAAGGAATGGTAAAGGGGAACCCTTTATTAAAGCGATACAGATGTTGCATCGGGATCCGTCGGCTGTCGTAATGGTGAATGGGTTAATCTCAAAGCAATGTCCATCACCAAAGAGACAAGGCAGGGGTGCCCGTGCTCACCTCTGTTATTCGCTATATATATTGATCTTTTTATTCGGAGACTAGATAATAATGCGTTAATTCCACCGGTTTGGATAAGAGACCAGGCCACAAAAACTTTGGCATACGCGGACAATATTGCGTTGGTTACTAGTGACCCGGCGAACTCAATTGGTGTTGATTGAAGAAGAAGCTAAGATCTTTGGTGAAATATCAGGCTATAAATTAAATCAAGGCAAAACTCAGATTATCCACAACAGCAAAATTGAGATGAGGGACGAACGGGTAACAGAGAAAGCTATATATCTGGGCCTTAGCATTACCGCTAAAGTAGGGAATTTAGTTAATGATAATATCGTTCCACTAATGCAGCGCACAAAAAAAGATATGATTCGGTTTAATAATCTTCATTTATCCATCGGGGGCAGATGTGACATGATTAAAATGCTTTTTTTACCCAGAGTTTCATATTTTTTTAGAACAATCTGTTTGGAATTTCCCTCGCAAATATTCAAAGACATAGATAGTATGTGTTCTAGGTTTTTATGGGGGTATAAGAAACCTCGAAGAGCACTACGAACCATTAAACTACCTAAAGATGGAGGGGGAATGGCACTGCCAAACCTCAAACTATATTATTGGGCCAGCACACTGAAATATTGTACTTGTTTACTATTTAAGATAGATGCCAGAAGTGAAGGGAATATTCCAACACCACAAGAGCTTTTATTAGGGATGAATCCAGAGGATGTTTATGGCGCCATGTGAACAATAGCTACTTTAAAAAAGTCAGATTTAAGTCCATATTTGGTATATATAAGGTTTGGAATTATGTGCGAAAATTATTGGGCAGTGGACGATTATCTCACTATACCTCAATTTATAAAAATAATAACCTCCCAGGGATTTTTAACGACACATGTATGGAAAAATGGGAACAGAATGGGATCACACAACTTGGATGTCTTTATGCTATTTTAGGATTGAAATCTTTTGGGGAATTACAGATGAAGTATAAGCTAGATCATCGGGACTTCTTTAAATATTTACAAATCCGGAATTTTCTTTCAAAGAAAGGTGGTGGGGGACTAAAATTTCAAGTAGTTCAGATAATGGAGAATCTGTCTAAAAAGGTAAATATTAAAATTGGAGAAATTTATGAATGTCTGAATACCTGTTACCCAGACGATTTGGATAAATATATTACAAAATGGCAGGTTAAACTTGGGGTCTCGGTCGAAACCATCCACCACTCTTTTGTATTATATCAGTCCTGTTTAATGTCCACTAAGCTACAGGCTCAATATTATAAAACTTTCTTTTTTCTATATTATACTCCTTGCAAAATTGCTAAATGGGGGACTGGAAAAGGAACAGTATGTCCCAGATGTGCGTTAATTGAAGCTGACAGCGTACATATATTTGCGTCATGATATGTTTAAACAAATGTAGTGAATGATATTTCCGCCTTCTTATCAGAGGTATTTAACACCAGAGTAGAAATTTCTGCTGATGAAATTATGCTAGTTATAGCTAACACAGAACGACCAATATACATGCGAGGGCTGATATTCGTGGCAATGGCGGTCTTTAGATTATGTATTGCATCAGCGTGGCTGGATATAAAACCACCGGTGTTCCAACAATGGAGATATCGATTGCTGGCTACCTGTAGTTTAGAGGTAGCCATTTATAAAAGACGGGGGCGCAGTAAACGTAAACAAGCATTGGCATAGCCAATAGGTCTCGCCTTTGGGACCTTATAAGTGTTTAGCCATGCAACAGTTGCATAACTAAATACTTATAAGGTCCCAAAAGCAAGACCTAGTGGCTATGCAAAGCGGTCGTGCGGCCGCGAAAGTGAAAGTGATCGCAATCGCGATCAAACATCAAAGCGGCCGGAAAGTGAAAGTAATCGCGGTAAAGCGCGGCCCGCGCGCCCGCGCACATGCACTGTGGCTCTAGGCTGGCCTGGTAGCACTTTTTGGAGCCCTCTCAATAAGTCTCGCCAGACCAGCGCATGCGCTGGGTCAGGCGAGACCTAAAAAGGACTCACAATTTGGGATCCGTTATTGCAATGGTCACAAAGACAAATCGAAAATTTTTAATTTATGTTAAATATCTATCATAGAGCTGAATTGTGTTAGTTACTGTATTAATTGAAATTTCTTCTCTTTCTCTCTCCCCTTTTTAATTTTTTTCGCTAAGGTTCTAACTATAATACTAATGATGAAATGTTTAACTAACGGAATATTGTCGGAATTTGTGTGTACTGGGCAGGTCTGAGTTCGGGGTGGGGGGTGGGCTATTTGTTGGGGTGTAAATGTATAAAAGCTAATACAAAAATAAAAAAGAGAAAAAGAGAAAACAGGGAAGAGAAGCATACCAGAATAACACACTCCAGAGGCGCCTAGCCTTAAAACTCTGCACAGTGGTATAACACAGGTTCCGCAGCCACCGCGGTGCGGGGCCCCCCAAGCTCCGAGGGGCCCCCTCAGCACAGTACTCTGGCCCTCGAGTTTTGTTACGTCAGTGGCTCTGCGTCCTATGCTTACCCATTTACCATCAGATAAAAAAAAACACCTCTCGGCTCCCCTTCGTGATTCCGTTATGTAAACTGATCACAGTGAAGATTGGTATTTGCGGGTGCGGCACGTCTCAAGGCTGCTGCACGAGGCAACTATGACGGTAATGGCAAAATGGTACCAGAGGCTTCAGTGAAAACATAAGACACATTTTTACATGAACTCAACGTGCGATGAAACTTTCCGTTCTGAAAGTTATCTTTCTGTAGGTGCTGTGTAATTGTGAGGGAAAATAGAAATTGGAAGCCCCTTAGAGACAGCAGGGGATAACAGTAAGTGGCTTCTGCTTCTCACCTACACTCCCACCCTATGTCCCAAAATTAAAGATTGAGCTTTAATTGTTCATGTAAACTAGGAGAGAACGAGATAGCATTCTAGTGCCTGGATGGCAGTGTCAAACCTGAAAAACCGTTATCAATCCTGGCCTGTGCTTGACAAAATTGTGTGATCCTAGGCACTTATTTTATTTCGACATGCCTCCTTTTCACCTTTATCACCTCATATAAGAACATTTGCAAACACGAGTTCAGGACGTGTGCTGTACAAAAAAACTTTCTTTTCTTTAATAGACCTAAATGTTGCCCCATATATAATGACAACTTAACCACATTTAGGGTGCACATGACAACTGACTTGCCTCTTTGTTCACCCACTTTGTTCACTACTGGCATAATCATTGGGGGGGAGAAGGAGGGCGTGAATATTTCTAACCTTGGTAAGCTTCAAAAATACTAAAAGCACATTGCCTTGCCATCGTTTCTTGAAAGTGTTCTTAGGGAGGGTTAACCACAAACAGTCTTAAGGAGGGTACGGTTTCCTGTCACACCATGAAAGTAGGGTTTGCTCACTTTGCTCGCTCTCTTCAGTTCGAGGCAGGCATTCATGCCTCACGACTTTCGAAGCTCACCAACCACCCCTGAGTGTATGTCTGCTGACCTGGCTACCTCACAGACTTTTTCAGGCGTACTACCCACTAAGACACTGAGGGGCATTTGTACGAGGAAGTCGCGGAGTGAGGTGTTAGCCGTCATGGCTTAACGCCTCACTCCGCCACTTCTGAAACATAAGGCTGCACCATATTTACAAGTATATGGTGCAGCATTGTGTTTCCCCCTGCGCTGGTGCTAAACTTATCAGTGTAGCACCAACGCAGGTACCCTTGCACCATCGTGGCTTAACGCTGCCCTGTAATAAGGCTAGGCCACTATTGCCACAGTAACGTCGGAAAAAGTGACGTTGTGGTAGCGATAGGGGATTGTACATATGCCCTTGAAGGTCAGACACTCTCAGTGTATAGTTCTCATTTACCCAGCAAACTTTGCAAAGAGGCCGAGGATCTAATGGGTTCCCCACTACTAAGACTTTTCCATCATTCTTACTCACCCACAATGAGAGTAGTAGTTTAGGGTCCATCATGATAGTTATCTGACATCTATTTCAATCAAGAGAGGCCATTCAAAAGAATGCTCAACAGGTTCATATATTTCTAGAATACAATACTCACAAAATACTGAAAGTAAAAAATCTCACAAAGAATCAACGGATTGAGTGGGTCACGAGTTTAAACCACACTAGGAAATGAATGCATTTCAAACATTAATTTACCATTATTTAATTTGTATCTCTGAAAAAGCATTGTGGCACGGGTAGGAAGTTGACACTGTTGTCAGTTGTTGCACATTGGTTTTAATTCGCTGCATAAAAGTTCCCATTGCCTTTTTCTTAACAGGTGCAATCACTTAGGGGCATATGTATCAAACGATTTTTTAATCGCAAACGCTGCGATTCGCAAAATAACAGCGTTTGCGATTAAAAAATCGGTAATCGGGATGTATGAGGCAAATCCCCATCGCAAAATTAAGGAATTGCTAATTTAGCGATTTCTTAATTTTGCGTAAGCATTTAAGAAATCGCAAATTGCGATTTCTTAAATGATATGTAAAAAGCACCCAAGTTGTGCGAATTATCCTTAAGAAATCGCAAATTACCACCAACTTCCAGTTGGTGGTAATTTGCGATTTCCTTTCAAAAAGCACTTTTTTGAATTTTACAAAGTGCCACGTGGCGCTCATACATGCCCTTAGGGCATGTATGAGCGCCATATGCACACACATGCTAATTTCAGGGGTGCATCAGGGTATCATCATGACACCCTTGCACCTTTGAAATTAGTCTCAAATTGCGATTAGCAAATTGCGATTCGCTATTTGAGAATTACTTCCCATTCATTCCTATGGGTCTCCTGGCCCATAGAACTGAATGGGCAGGTATTCCTTAATTGCGATTTCTCAATTTGCTAATCGCAATTAAGGAATTTTAAGAAATCGCAAAAAGTTTGCAATTTTTTAAATACATCCCGTTTTGCAATTCTCAAATAGCGATTCTTTAAAAATCGCTATTTGAGAATCGCAAATGGTGATGTTGATACATATGCCCCTCAGTGCGATATAAACATGGGTTCCTCCCTTTCATATGAAACAATTATCTGTGAAGGGGGGCAAAGGCCAACTGAAATTGGATGAATTGCTGTTACTGTTCTCTACATAATTCTATTGTTTTGGATGATTTTTGCTGGAAAATCAACATGTGAATTTCTCTAACCAAAAAAGTATGCAAATGCACATTTGATCAAAATCTCCACAGCCATTCACGTGTTTACAGTTTGCATTTATTGTACTGAATTGTAATTTTGAAAATCCGTGTTTGTTAGAACGGGCATCTTTTGGTGTGGCTTCTCCTGTCTTTTTGCTTCTGACCTCCTATTTTTGACTGTTTGCATAATTTCGTTTTTGCTAGTATTAGGTCTCAGGGCAATTTACTACTGTTGACCAGTGCTAAAGTGCATGTGGTCTGTGTCTAAAGTGTATTGGCATTTGGTTTCTCCATGATTGGCCTATATGATTTACAAATAAGCCCGTAGTACAGTGCAATATGTGTGCCCAGGGCATGTAAATCAAATGCTACTTTTGAGCCAACAGCACTGATTGTGCCACTCACATGAGTAGCTCTTCAACCTTGTCTCAGGCCTGCCACTACAGAGCTTGTATGTACAGTTTTTAACTGCCATGTCGACCTGGTAAGTTCACCTACTTGCCAGGCCTCAACCTTCCTCTTTTTTTTTTTACATGTAAGGCACCCCTAAGGTAGGCCCAAGGTAGTCCCATGGACAGGGTGAATTGTATTTAAAAGATAGGACATCTGCTTTCAAGTTTTACATGTCCTGGTAGTGAAAAATTGCTACATTCATTTTCACTACAGCAAGGCCTGTCTCTCCCATAGGTTAGCATTGGCGCTGCTTTGTAACATTTTACAAGTGTATCTTCCAATTGGTAGCAGATCTAAAATTGGAGTTTGGTGTCTCTGGATTCACAATTTAAAAACACACCTTTTAGTGAAGTTGTTTTTTTAAATTACAGGTTTGAAAATGCCACTTTTAGAAAGTTGGCATGTTCCTTCTTTAACCATTCTGTTCCTCTGCCTGTCCCTAGAATACACGTCTGGGTTGGATGACCATTAGGCTTTGCGAATTTACTCTAGACAGTCACACACCAAGAGAGCTGAGTGTGTCCTGGGAATCCTGTTGGCCCATCACCAGGTTTATGGGTCTCCCTGGGCTAGAGTGGTGGGAGGAGATGACACTTGCACCTGAATATGCTGTGCCTGTCCCCACACAAAGAGCTGCATACCCCCCCCCCTGTAGTGTGTCTGGCACCAGGGACAGAAAGAGCAGGGTCTTGTGCACTACAGAGACCTCTTTTTGAAGTCTCCCTACTTCAAAATTACTGGACCTCATACACCTTATACTCAGAACACTTCTGGACTGAGTTTATTCTGTCGAGAAGAAAAGCTGTTGTACTGCCAAGAGGGACTGCCACTTTGCGGCTTGCTTAGCTGTGTTGGCCTGCTGGTTGCTGCTTTTTGCATGGGAGTACTGGACTTAGCTCTTTGCATCCTGCTTTCCAAAGTTTCTCAAAGGGCCTGAGTTGAGCTTGCCTCCTGTTGGAATTCTCAGGGCCATCAAAAACTTCACCTGCAGCACCTGGGCTCCTCTGCTGAGAGCCCTACTCTGCCAAGTGGTGCCAAATCCAGTTCCTTGTCCCTTGGCAGTGAGTTCGAGGTGCTAAACAAGAAGAAACCAGCACTTTGACTTTGAGTGTGACTTTGGACCTGACGCCAATCTTTGACGCCCTTGCCTGCACCGGAGCCATGGTCCCTGCTCAACGCAACTACCACAACTTGCAACACAGACCCCGACACCGCCGCAGTGCCTCTGAAGATCCGCCTCAGTGAGTCTTGAGCACCGCATCACCAAAGTCTGTGACGCCCAACTCTGACACTACACCTGTGGCCCCATGGTGTGACATTGACACTGTGAAGTCAACGCATCATGGCTTGCCAGTGGAACCGACACCTCGCTGTTAATGCCGCATCACCTCCCCTGTCCCCTGCAATTTCTCCCGGCAACTGTGGCTCAACAACTCTGCATCGGCTCCAAGAACTGACACCTCCCTTGCTTCAGTGATGCATCACCACCATTGTGCAACACACTGTCCCAAACACCGACATGCCAATGACCTGAATAGCAGTAAGGAACCGACGCTGCACCATCTTGGTGCCTTGCAATGTCTTTGTTTTGTTATTTTTTCCAAGGTACTGCAACCGGGGTCTGTACAACGCCGTAGGTGGCCCGCACTCCATCGCGGTCGGCCCGAATTTGTGGATTCGACTCCATCAAGCGCGTCGTAATAGCCCGAACCACAGATATTGTGTTTCTAAGCGCTATAACTGCATTTATTATTGAAAAATTCATATCTTGACTTGTGTATGTTGAAATTTTGTTGTTTTAGTCATGTTTTATTCAGTTAAAACTCAATGGTGGCCTCACCAGATGGGACAACCGCCAGAACCTGTGACGAAGGTACGCAATTTGGGCGTTATCTTCGATAACAAATTGACATTCCGGCAACACGTCAATGCTGTGGTTTCTTCTTCCTTTCACGTACTAAAAAGGATAAAAAAACTAATCCCATACCTTCCATCACATGCAGGTAAAACCTTGGTCAGTACATTAGTATTCTCTAAAACTGATTACTGCAATGCATTGTTACTCAATACACAACAAAAGGTTCTTAATAAACTGCAAACTGTCCAAAACGCTGCCGCTAGAACACTGTTATCAATCCCGAGATTTGCATCAGTCTCCCCCTACATCAGACAATTACATTGGCTACCGGTGAGGAGCCGCATCAAGTTTAAGGCTTTATGCATTGCATATAAGGCCATTCACGATCAAGGACCCTTATTCTTAAGAAAAGCCTTCCGACGGCTCGAACATACTAGAACTCTGCGGTCATCCGCAGCGCACCTACTCATGGTACCCCGTACAAGAAGGGCCAACTGGGGCGACAAACGCTTTGCTGTTGCCACGGCCAAAATGTGGAACGCCCTTCCTCTAAACATTAAGATCGCTCCGACCCTTCTTAACTTCAGAAAGCAACTAAAGACATGGTTGTTGCCTGCCTAATTCCCCCCCCCCCTCCTCCGGAGAGTCCTGCAACTACAGCGCCGAGACACCCTACGGGTATTTGCGCGCTCTAAAAATCGCATAAAATAAATAAATAAATAAATAAATTAAATGTTGTCTATTTTTCCACACTGGTATGGAGAACGTTTGTGGTGTTTTTACTGTGTTATTGTGACTGTGTGTGCACAAATACTTAACACATTGCCTCCTTAGTTTGGCCTGACTGCCCTGTACCAAGCTACCTGAAGGTAAGCACAGGTAAACTTAGCGTGTACTACACTTACCCTGACTAGAGTGTGGGTCTCTACTTGGACAGGGTGCAAACCACTGCTAACTAGAGACCCTTTTTTAACAGTGTCTTTGGAAATAAAACAAGATCTAAACACCTCTTTCAAGGCAGCAGCTAATTAGATCACAAACTGCAGGGCAGTGTTAATTTCCTCTTTTTTCATAAAAACAAACCATGCAACATGTCAGTGCAATTAAATTTCTTAGAAGTTCCCATATATGTCTCGCTGTAAAGATTGGGGAATAAACATGTTCATTTACTCTCAAGCAGTTGTCTTTGATATAGTGTTTCTCAGCCAGCAGCTGATTACTGATACTGCAGATAATACATAAAGAAGCATTTTGGGACCCATTGACTTGGTTTTTAGCCATTCTGTATGGCAAACCGGTTGTTGTGCAGCAAAGCTAAATAGGATAAAAAGCCTATGATGTAGCAGTTTTTTTGTGTGATAGCGTGGAAGCAATATTGAAATGGAAGAAGCAACATGGAGGGCACGGCAGAGGGGAAACAACACAGAGGGCATGGGCTGAGCCAGCTTTAGCACTGGTGGTACCCAGTGCAGCAATCTTTGTTGGTGCCACCCTACCCCTAAAACCCTCCTTCTCCACTAATTCCCTCATGTTAATAATGGGATCTCTGGTTGGCTAAGGCTTGAGCCAAAGCCAGGCAGAGACCACCACTCTAGTCAGGGCTGGGGAGTTACACGCCACAGATAACCCCTGCTCACCTCCTTGGTAGCTTGGCACGAGCAGTCAGGCTTATCCCGGAGGCAATGTGTAAAGCGTTTGCGCGTGCACCCAGCAACAACACCCAAGACCCACCACAAAAGAAACTCCACACAAGGTTATATATAAAAATACCCTTTGTATTATACCAAACACATTAGATAATAAATACACACTTTACAATGTGCCACTGGCACGGGCAGAATTTACAGGGGAATTATCTACATGGGACAGGGCCTCATGGACCACTGTCAGGAATGAGCACTTTTAGAACTAGCACTTTGTAGGAATAACACTTTAGAACATAGCACATATAATCACTGTAGCACCAATTAGAAAATGTAGCGCACACCCAGTAACCACTGGTAACAGGTAAGTACCACCTACGCAACCCTAACCACCTTAGGAAAATATTACGCAGGGAACCATGAACTCACTAGTATCACTATACTAGCTAACACAACCTCCTAGGTATAAAAATACATCTAGAGGGATACACAAAGCATTGCATAAATCACAGTAGGCAATAATGACAAATAGCGCACAGATCACTTAGACCTTTCCCCTAGGCCAAACTGGCCTCTCAGGGGCTAAAACGCCCTTTGTCTAAATGTCAGGGCTGGACGGCACAAGGCAAAGCGCACAGGGGCACAACCTAAACGTTGCAGCTGCCCACTAAGTGCTGGGCAGCTGTGCAAATGAGCCTGGGCACCACGGTGCCTTTAGAACAAATATGTCACACGTTGGAGCCTCTCTGGGCTCTGAGAAAATAATGCCCCCGACGTTGGAGTCCCACTCGGGGGACTCTTGAACAATAATGATGGCCCCTTCGTTGGAGCGCACTAGCGCTCTAAAACAAAGATAAGGAATAACGTCCCCTCGGTGCAGCTGCCCTCTGCAAGTGCTCTTCGGGAGCTCCTACCTCAGCCCCAACTCACCGGACTGAAGCGGAGGCTGCTCACCGGCGCTGCTCCTCGTGTGGGCACGGCTGGTTGGAGCCTTCCTCCCCGGGGCTCTGTTGTCGGCAGCAAGCGGTGCGCGGTCCTTTCTCGGCCTCGCCGCTTCACCCGGGTCCCCTCCTGGGACCCGGGACATTCTCTTCGAGCGCATGGAGGCGGGGTAGGCTCCCGTCCTCCTCCGGACGTCCTGGAAGGCGGGGTAGGCGGGGTAGTCCTTCCTGGCCTCACTTCACCGGCAATTTCCTGGTTCTGCCTTCGTTGCGAGGCCCCGCCTGCAACCAGGGTTTACTTGTCTACTTCCGGGTCACCGCAGGCAGCGGCCCGGCAACGTCGCTGCAACTACTGGGCCGCAGCGGTGATTTTCTTCTTTTCCACAGGGGCAATGAGGGGTGGGCTCCCTCTTTCTTGCGCCTACCAAGCGGGGTAGGCACCCGCTATTGGAGATAAATTCTTGACGGCGGCAATGCGGGGTGGGCACCCGCGAATAACGTTATAAGCGGGGTGGGCACCCACCAACGAGCGCCACAATGCGGGGTAGGCACCCGCTTGAAACCAAGGCCAACAGCGGGGGAATCCCTACGTCGGGATTCCCTCGGAACTATCGCAGCACAGCGCTGCCGCTCCCAACGAGGGCGCTCCTCAGCAAGTAAAAATAAAGCGCTCCTCGGCCAGGAAAGACACAGCGCTCCTCCCAGGCAAGGCTCAGGAACAAAGTCTTCTTAGGAGGCAGGGGGGCAAGGGCTGGGCCCAGGGGCCAGCTCACAGGGCCCTCCAGGCAGGGAGGCAGTCCCCAGTGGCGGTCTCTCCTGGCGCCCAGCAGCAGCAACGGCCCCCCCAGTTAGGATCAGCAAAGAACATTTTGTAAGGGGTCACAGCCCCTTTTTATACATAGGTTTCCTTTGTCTCAAGGTGCAGGGAAGGGGCGAACCAGATGCAACTGGTTCTTGAGTACTTTGTTTTGCTCAGCCCCTCTCCCTATTCACAGAACAGGCCAGGGTCATCAGTCGCACCACAGGGGGCGGAGCCAGCATTGTGTGGGGAAAGCCCAGCCCTATTCAGGTCCCAGGTGTACTCCTCCCACCCATCTGGCTGCTGATCTCCCCATTCACCACTGGGTGACTCCTCCTGACTCTGGGGATTCCCTAGCCCATCACATGACCTCAGCCAGCCAATCGCCAGACAAGGCACTCATCTCACACTGCACACAGAAATGCCAACTTCTAGAAGTGGCACTTCCACACTAGGTACATGGATGCCGCACACATCATCGCACAGCATTTCATCACACGAGTCCGCACATATCAAACTCGCACCTGCACTCCCCACGCATCAGGAACTACCAGGGACACATAAATTCCCCCCATGCATTTCTATGGGAGGGCAGGCCACCCTCACTACACGCACGCACGTTACCCTGGGACACAGTGGTAAAGTGCGCAGAAGCCAAAAATCACTAACACCAGGTCACAATAAAAAGCAAAAAGTTTTAGGGGTGAACCTGCCTGAAGGGCCAAGTACAACACCTCACTACCACAATCCACCAGTGCCCCTCATTTCCCCATGGCCCCTCTTTCACATGCTTTTATTTTATAGTGCTTCTCATACAAGTGTAGGACATCAGAGCACTTTATATCACACACACATTATAGAGAGCCAATGGATCATACGTGTGTAAAGCAATCTAAAGGAAATGTTACATAAGACAATGAGGATTACAAGGTGCAAGAGTCCCATGTCACAGATACTTGTAGGCAGTATATTTCAAGAGTGTTCGTTGGCTTTACTAATGAGAAAGTATTCCTACCTAAATTAACCTTTTTAGCAACATTTGGATAATGAAAGACTAGGGAAAACACATAACATGCTAACCTATACCATGCAGTTTTCATGCAGCTGTTTGATGACAGTGTATAGCTCACTGTTCTATATTTGGATTGTAACTTATTTTTCAAAAGCATGTCTGTGACAAAAGTAGTAACCCACTGAGCAATCCTCATAAAATATAGTTTGGTGATTTGCATGGTACACGGTCTTTGCAGCAGGAATATTACCCCTCTGCACTACTTCATAATGAGTGGGGACTGCCGCTGGACAAAAGATCTCTCCCCAGCAGGCACATTAATCACCAGAGCTTCCATGACATTTTTATTGTTGCCTGAAAACTGTTGGACTCACAAGGAACTCTGCAGCAGGTGCTTTTTAAACCTGTCTTAGTTCTAAACAATGTGCCCCCTGAGGTCAGCACCAGTTAAGATGGCACCGGTTGCACCACCCTACAGTCAACCGTGGTTGTGGAAAGTGAATGACATGAAGAAAGTACAAAATGACATGGAGAGAGTGCAACATGGACAACAGAGGGAGTAGGGTGAAAAGCAAATGGGTGAGAGAGACAGAGCAACATGGAGCTTGGGGAAAGAAGCACACAGACGAGGAAACAATGAGGGAGTATTCACTGATGTGTGCATCACAAAGCAAAGCACAGGAAAAGCACGAAGGCAACAGGGAGCAACACGGAATGCAGGGGAAGAAGTACACAAAAGAGAGAGAGAGTAAACACATGCACTCTGGTGGAGTGGTTAACCTACATGAAAGAAGTAAAACTTGACAAGCAAGTAGTGGAAAGATTTAAGTAATCCATCTATGCTCCAAGGTAGGGACAAACACTAGAAGAGGAAGTCAAACCCACACAAGTCAAGAAATAAGATGCAATCAAATTAGTGTTACAATAAATCAATCAATCAGGAAGTTCTTATATAGCATGGCTTGTCACCCCGGGGGATCTCCAGGTGCCTGGGTTCTACTCTTGGTCGAAGAACCAGGTCTTGAGCCTTCTTATGAATTCCTGGAGGGACGGGCAGGTGCCCAGGTGGAAAGGGGAGGTCATTTCAGGACTTTGCAGCATGTAGGAGAAGGAAAGACCTCAGCAGTGGCTCCGTCGGATGTGTTTTTTTTTGCCAGGGTGCGGAAGGGGGAGCGGAATCCTTTAGAAGGCTGGTGGAATGTCAGGTGGGGGTTGAGGTATTCAGGTTCGATGTTGTGGAGGGCCTTGTATGGAAGGGTGAGGAGCTTGAAGTGGCATCTTTTGTGTACGGGGAGCCAGTAGAGGGATTTGAGGTGGGGTGAGATTCTGGTTCTTCTGGGAGGTTGAGGATGAGCCTCACTGCAGAGTTCTGGATGGTCTGGAGGTGGTTCAGTATTCTCTTGGTGGTTGCGTGGTAAAGGGCGTTGCCGTAGTCGAGGCGGCTAGTGACGACGGCCTGGATCACTGTTTTCCTGGTGTGGGTGGGGATCCAGCAGAAGATCTAGCAGAGCATGCGGTGGGTGTGAAAGCATGAGGCAGAGACGCTGCTAACTTTCTTCTTCATAGTTAGCTCACTGTCGAGGATGATTCCGAGGTTTTGTGCATGGTTTGAGGGTGAAGGTGCTAGGCCGAGGGCGGGGCCCACCAGGAGTCATTCCAGAGGGAGGGTTTGCATCCGAAGGTGAGTTGAGCTTCAGGCACATGACCCTCATCCAGTCTGCTATGTCAGACATGGTGTTCTGGAAGTTGCTTCTGGCGGTGTTGTTGTAGTTTGTGATGAAGAGGATGAGCTGGATGTCGTTGGAGCAGGAAATGATGTTGAGTCCATGGGTGTGGCGATGTTGGCAAGACGTGTCATGTACAAGTTGAAAAAGGTGGGGCTGAGGGAGATTCCCTGGGGAACCCCACAGATGATGTTCTTGACGGCGAGGGGGATGGGAGAGAGGTGGATTCTCTGGGTTTGACTCTGGAGGAAGGATGAGATCCAGTTGAAAGTATTGTGTTAGATGCCTAGGTGGTGAAGTCTGGGGATGAGGGTGTGATTGGAGACGGTGTTGAATGTAGCGGAGAGGTCGAGGAGGATGAGGGCCACTGTTTCCCCTTGGTCAAAGAGGCATCTGATGTCATCGGTGGCAGCTATCAGGGTGGTCTCAGTGCTGTTGTTGGTCAATAATCCTGCTTTGGAGGTGTTGAGGAGGTAGTTGTGTTCGAGGTATTCAGTAAGCTGGAGGTTGATGGATTTCTCCAGGACTTTGGCTGGGAAGGGTAGAAGTGAGATGGGGCAGTAGTTTTTGAGTTCGCTGGGGTCGGCTGAAGGCTTCTTCAGAAGGGGTTTGACTTCTGCATGTTTCCAGGCTGTGGGGACTGTAGTTGTCTTAATGGAGCTGTTGCTGGCTTTGGTGAGGTGGGAGCTGTTTCTTCTCTCCCTAGGTTGTAGATGTGGTGAGAGCAGGGGTCCATGGGTAAGCCGAAGTGGATTGTCATCATGATGGTGCAGGTATTTTTGGTGGAGAGCTGGTTCCAGTCGGTGAGTTGGGGGGCATTGCTAGTATCGGTGTAGGAGTGAAGATGGCTGAGGCTGGTGGGCTGGGGGTCAAACTTACTGTTGATGTCCGAGATCTTCTGGTGGAAGAAGTCAGAGTAACCAATTAAGGAGGGGGACCCCAACGTGGCAATAGAGAGCCAGACCAACGGGGTAATGAAGTCAAAATGAATCAAAAACAGAATCAGGCCCTCGTAAACATAAAAAGGGCCTAAAGTATAGGTCCCAGATTCAAACAACACTAATAGGGAGCTGAAACCACACTAGGAGATACATCAAACATGGAACGAACAACAAAGAGTTCAACATGTTGGTTTGATATAAAAAAATAAATTTCAAGTTTATTTAGTTATTTTTTTTGTTTGTAAATACACATAGTATAAATAAACTGTTTTTATATATTTTGTTTGGTAAAAAGCATTTTTTTTATATATATAGTGCAATTGGGTGATATGAAAAGCGACAATACATAGTATTGGTGTATAAAACAGAAGAAGAAGTCAGAGTGCCTGGGAGGGCTGAATCGCGCACTCTGTGGCTGATGGGCGGCAGAATTCCCTGCCAATGTAGAAGAGCTCTTTGGTTTGGTTGGAGCTGGCTTCCATGCGGTTATTGAGGCTGGTTTTCTTGGCTTCCTTCAGTTGGTGGTGGTAGTTGCTGAGGGCCGACCTGAAGGTGTTGTGGTTCGGGGGGTTCCTGCTGGAACGCCAGCATCTCTCCAGTGCTCTGCAGCGGAATTTGAGGTCGTGAAGTTCAGGGGTGAACCAGCTGGCTCCTTTGTGGGTCTGTCCTTGTGGGAGTCTTTCAGGGGGTCAATGGTGTCTGCGGCGGCAGAGATCCACTTAGAGAGGTTTTGGGCTTTGAGTTTGATGTTGTCGGCGGGGACAGGTAAGGTATCTTTGAGGGCAGAGATCCTAGTGGTTTCTGTTACTCCGATCTATTTCCTGCGGGGCTGGGAGGGGGGTTTGGTCGGAGCATGTGCTATGCCGGTATCGGTGAAGTGAACTCTGCTGTGGTCGTTCCAGGTCAATTTGGTGGTGTGGGAAAATTCGACTCTTTAGGAGAAGATAGGTTCTAAGGTGTTTCCGGCATTGTGCATGGGGATGGAGACTAGCTGAGAAGTACGAGATTGTCCAGGTTTTCCAGGAGTGTGGTGGAGTTGGTGTACTTGGGGACCTCTAGATGCAAATTCAGGTATCCCAGGAAGATGTAGTGGTCAGAATCGATGGTAAGGGGGTCTATGAAGTCGGCGATAGCTTTGCAGCCAGCAAATGGTAAGCAAAGTGCATGTTCCAAGCCCACTGTATGCTGACAATACATCTTGCATCAGACAGCGCATACACTGTCTAGTAGGTGTGACCTAAAAAGACAATATGAACCCCTTCACCATATTGTCTGTATAGCTCCCAAAATAGAGTCACTGGAATTATGAAGCAATGGAGAAAAACATGTTATACATTAGTACGACTAAATTATAAAGCAAAGAAAAGGGAAAAGGTATGACAAGGGAAGATACATTATGAGGCATATTCTGTGAATATTATCTAGCTATATTGATATTTTAACACAAATCAACACGAAATTTATCGGAATGCTATAGAAAATGTAGAGCTTCTTAAAAAATTGAACAAATTGAAGATGGGAAAACATGAATGTCCTGGCCCTTCTCACTTCCCAGACTAAAATAGTTTGTGGATAACATATATGATGCTCATCTCAGCTGAAAAGGACCCTACGTGTACGCGTTTCACAGTATAAGGCAGGGACATCTTAAGGATTTAGGGAGCCCTGGGCCAAACGTATTTTGGGGGCCCCTGTTTGGAACAGCTTTGAATTTATGATCCAATTTCAGCTCTTTCGTGCCCCCTTTGGCCAGGTCACCGGCAGTGCACAGGCACACTAGTGCAAATTCTAAATGTGTTTACATCTAATATTCAGGGATAGTGACGTGTTTTCAATATTGTAACACAGCAGCAGCTCACTAACATTACTGCAAATAACCTCAGTGACACCCTCTCATTTCTCATATTTGAGATCCTCTTTCGATCTAAAAAAACCTTTTTTTAATTGATGTTGCATGAAACATAAACACAACATTTCTCTGCAAAATGTCTGTCTTCTCTGTTCACATTATATAGACACTGAAAGCAATTCTTTCCATTAGGAAAAAGTACTGCAGAACCGTATTGTATATTTATCACATATGTCAATCAATGGAAGACACTGTAGGATTTAAGTAGTCATACACTAAAGAGAGATGCCACATGTTTGATATTGTTTTAAATGCCGATTTTAAATGACCTTATTGAAATAATGGTTGCTTTGAGAACCGTGTCTGTAATAAAAACGTGAGTTTTTGCACATTCTGATATGAAATTGACTCTACAGACTTTGTTTTAACAGCTGATTGATTTCTTTAAGCTAGAAACGACACGTGTTTTGCTACTATGCGCAACATGTTTTGTTACCAAGTACAGCCTATGCAGCAGCGGTTTAACAGTGTGCAGATGCCACAAGAATGACGAATCTTTATTTTCCTAGTTAGTGTTACACGTATGGCGAATCTGTATTTTCGTAGTTAGTGTTACACGTATGGCGAATCTGTATTTTCGTAGTTAGTGTTACACGTATGACGAATCTTTATTTCCGTAGTTAGTGTTACACGTATGGCGAATCTGTATTTTCGTAGTTAGTGTTACACGTATGGCGAATCTGTATTTTCGTAGTTAGTGTTACACGTATGGCGAATCTGTATTTTCGTAGTTAGTGTTACACGTATGACGAATCTTTATTTCCGTAGTTAGTGTTACACGTATGGCGAATCTGTATTTTCGTAGTTAGTGTTACACGTATGGCGAATCTGTATTTTCGTAGTTAGTGTTACAGTTCTGTTTGAGCCGCTTTTCAAATGTATCCCTACATTTTCTCAAATGATACAGCTCACTACTCCTTCAATTTGGTGCTCTGTGCTTTACTCAGAGTCAAATGATCTTCAGAATATGGTGACAGGGTGAGGCTCATACAGCATGTGAGAACCAAAATGGAATGATGAGAATGGCTCAGCCAAACGGGGTGTGCGGCTCACGAGTGACAACACACTATTGGGAGTCAGATGTCCCTCCAATTCTGAAAGTACCTACAGTGTGACCCTTTATCAGATATGAGTAAGGTATTAAGGCCCCCACACACTTTGACAACTTCTCCCATCCATGACAAGAGTGAAAAAGGACATTACTGATGGCCCGTTACAAAGGGTCTCCCTACTACTCTGTTTTTTTCACTGGTTTCATGGTGTTTGTCTCTTTTCCCCCAAAGCATCTGATATGCTCCTTTGGACCAGAGCCAGCTGACCCCCTGAGATCAATTAAGGCCCCCCCCCCCCCCGGAGGGCCGCCCCTACAGTTTGTAGATCTCTGGGTTGGGGGGGGGGGGTGGTGTTAGCAGCTTTACTGCTCATATGCTATCAGGCCTTAACAACTGATAATTGTCCCCCACCGCTTTTGGCTCGGTGTATAGTTGCGGGGCAGGCCATTAACGGCAGTTAATGCCCCCTGCAGAAAGACTGGTAATTGGATTTTTCTGTATAAAACTTTGGGGGTCATTAAGATGACAGACAGACTTCTGTCCGTCGGCCATCGTATCGTATTTAGGACTGCCCGCCTACAAGGCGGCGGTCCCACATGGCAATTAGGATGCGACAGCCACCGTCGCGCTCGCATTGCCCATGTTTTGTATTGCAGCAGGTGCTGCGCTCTGCAGCAGCCATCGCAAGACAAAACAGACACCCCACCCATTTCCCTGCATTATGTGAGAGGCACCATGTGGTGCCTACCACATGGTGTAGGGATATGTAGGGGGCACCATAGGTGTCCCCCCAGGGCCTATGTCCCCGGCCCAGGGGGTTAGGGGGCCCGCTACTGGCCCACAAATCCGTTTCCGCCTGAAGGTTTGACTGCAGCAGAACGACATTCAGAAAGGGATATTGTAATCCTCACAGCGGTGCCTAACGCGCCTATCAGGGAATACAGGGAGGTCCGACAAGCGGTTGGATGAAGACCGTCTGTCGGGACCCTGGCGGTCAGTGCTTCCGACCACCACATGTCAAAATACCATAATAATAAGCTGGACAGAGATCCCTGGTTAGCAGTTGCGGTGCGTCCATTGGGACGCTGGGGCGTTGCCCCACTAATGCCACATGGCTACAATATTTCTTCCTCGTTATTACACTTTGTTCTACTTCTTACGTTCTTAATACTGACTCGAATTCAGGCCGGCCGGTCGCTGAGCCACGCCTGAGGCAGTCAGGATGCTGAAGGGGGTGGGGCAGCACTACAGGGTTTCATTGACTGACAACAGTGGTCTAGTAGTGCAGCAGCAATAGTATTAGTGCGCATGTTCGGTTTTGGGCTGGTCATTTTTCCGACCAGCCCGAACATGCGCACTCTAGACTGCACATTTGAGAGCGAGGGTTGCTTCATGCCACTGCCCCCGGTCTCCTAATGGGCGGGGAACATTCCTGCTCAAACCAATCCTGCTACAGCTGGAGCAGCGTCTGCATTGGCTGTCTGAGAGGCACGCGGCGTTCACTGCACAGTCAGTCCTGAGAGGCATTGGGTGCCACGCGTGGGTGGCACTATGGAAACTATGAGCAATCACTGTGGCTTATGTGAAGCCATGCAGACAGTGATTGGCCATTTGCACGTAATGAGGACGACCGTGACATTGTCGCAGTACAGTAGACTGCGCAACACACACCTCGTGTTCAGTGGCTGCTCGTGCTCGGGTCACCTACTGCTTGGTTGATTTGATTGATGAGTTCACCAAAAAACGAACGCGAACTGAAGATCATCCAGACTAGACAAGTAAGTCAGTCTGTTGTAGTGCAAATTTTGCCTCAGCCGGGTCAGCCCTCTCCCTGGGAACACATTAAATAACACTTCATGTCCCCATGTATTGTCTCTCACCATCAAATTAATCCCGTGACCCTTGCCGTAATTATTGTCATACAGGTCACTCAGGTCTAGCTGAGCATGCAGGAAGCTTTATTTCATGTCGACACTCGACAGGCACCCACCCGCATTGAGGGTATGTCTATAAATGCATTTGGGCCTAAGCGAAGCCAAAGGGTTTTTATACAGCACGATCTAAACTGGAACGTATTGGAGTGCTGTACATGAACACCAGTCATTATGATTACACAACAATACATACAGGCTGGGAGTTCATTAAATAACACTTCAGTGTCGGTACACATTTCCCCGTGTATTGTCTCTCATCATCGAATCAATCCCGCGGGCCGTGACGCTTGCTGTATTTATTATTATCGTACAGGTCAGGTCTAGCCGAGCCTGCAGGAAGCTCTATTTCATGTCGACACTCGACAGGCACCCGCCCGCATTGAGGGTATGTCTAAATGCATTTGGACCTAAGCGAAGCCAAAGGGTTTTTATAGAGCGCAAACTAAACCGTAACGTATTGGAGGACTGTACGTGAACACCAGACTGGTCATTACACAATGATACATACATTTTTGTTTAGGGTTTTGATCGGGGCTGGCAAGGGGAATGGATGGTATTTCTTGAGGTGTAGGGGTGACATGGGTTGTTACTGTGTTACATCTGGATTCTGGAATGGACTAGGCAACAATCAGGGGTTACAGTGCAGGCCGGTAAGTTACGGGTTACGGTCTGTCTTTCTGTTGGGACAGGTATGGGAATAAAAAAAAAGGAATTTTATTAAGGAGCCTTAAACAGCAAAACTGCAATTTTTAATAGAATGACTGTGTGGTTCATTAAGCTATTATAGTTCAATAAATGGAGCATGACACAGCAATAGGGTAATCCTAACACAACATTTGCAATTGTAGTCTCAATCCCTGAAATGGCCATGACACACAGCTACCCATGTTATATGACATCTCTTTATTAATGTAATAACTGCGCTTTCACAATTGCTTTATTAACCTTCCTGCTTTCTCAAATTTGCTTGAAAATGCACCATTTGTCCACTCTTTTTTCAAAATTTTCTCGGGGGAGAACCCCCCGAACCACCCTTGGGTTGCTCAGTCTCACTCGCTATGCTCGCTTGCTACGGTGCAGTATGACAATCATTTTACTTCTCACCACTTTCAAATGTCACCAGCCGCCACTGCTGGTTAGATGGCCGAAGGACTGCCACCGACAGCCTGTTGGTGGCGATCCTTCGGCCATCGTAATGAGGCCCAATGTCACTGAACCTTCATCCTGTAGATGCTAACCCATAAACAGCTTTATTTACTTGCAGTACTCCAAAGAAATGCATAGAACAAGTATTATATGAATATTTGTTAAAGTAACAAAAGTAAACTCTTCACGGACAGTGAGCAAATATTTAACCATGTTCTAGCAGTGCATTTCTGGGCTAGTCATAGATTATTTGTGTGTATGTAGTGGCTAACCCACAGGCCACCTCCCCAACCCTAGCAGAATGTATCTGTCTATGCGTTAGCCATAGAGGTAAACCACTATCCTTCCTGTTACTGCCCAGTGCTGAGATTGTAACTCAATTTAACATTTTGTAAACTCCTAAAAGATGGAATGATGTCAGAAATAGCCGCATTCTCCCCTGCACAGGCGCCTCTGCTACTGTACCTAGCGCTTTGCATTAGGGCCCATGGCGCTCTTGCTATGTCACAGCGTGGGTGCACGGTAAACGTCACAATGCCAGGATGGCTGCTGTGAATGGAGCTACGGAATTCCGCCAGTGCACCGCTGATTGTTACTGTAATATAAGCAGATCAGCCCTGATCTCAAGCCCAGTGGGCACTGCACGTATACCACGCTCAAGAAATGCAAATGAGGATAGTCGCTGCACTTACCATCCTTGTGGCACTTAGCGTCCAGCTGCTCGGAAATGCAGCATGTCCTCCGATGCGAAGCTCTTCCCTGCATATGCTGTCAGCGCTCTAACGGGCACTTCCCTTTTTTAATTTTTTTTTTTTTATGGCTGCGGTCCATCAGCCCATCTCATGGAAATGTCTCAAACAGTGAGCGCTGCTTTGCATCCATATCCCGAGTCGAACAAAAGAGCTAGCAACGTGCCCTTGTCTGTGCACAAACAAAGTGAGCAGGACACGTTCACAAGCACCTATCCAGTGACGTATCGCGTAGTGAGCTGGTTACCGCCTTGTGCAGACCCTACTCGCACATTCATCCGCCCGACGCCGATCAAAAGATTGACTTGTTTACTCAGAGCCCCACGCAGAATCCTGGATTAATACCCGCAAAAGGTGCTTACATTGTGATTGAATGAGTATCGGTGCCCACATTTCTGCTCCTAAGGAAGGAAGGGGAACTTAGAAATACTGCTGCTGCATCTCGTTAGTAAGTGTCTTTCGATGCCACCCCCCCCCCCCCCCCCCACCCTCCAAACTGATGCTCTGGAAGGCGTGGAGAGGCACAGAAATACTGTTCCATGCAATATGGGTAACTGCGTAAGAGCTTCCGTTTCCTAGAACCAACTTTGTGATATTTGCGTTTTGTGCATACAAATATTTCTGTAAGCTATGTTTTAAATGCCATTGGGCACACTTCAAGCACACCAGAGACATGGATGTCAATGCATCTTTTCATTGTGGAGGATGTGGCATTTGCAGCAGTGAAAGAAAAATAATGTTCTGAAGAACCCTTGGGTTAAATTGTTTAAACTGGTGTGCATGAACCTTTGTGTTTTCCTGTCCATAATAACAAATAAGGCAAATCTGGCAGAATGCCTGTACACTTTCCAATTAATTATGCCATAATCTACTGACATATTCGAATTCAGCAGGGCCCAACCAGCCTATCATCCCTCCAAGCTCGCTAAACTGAGTACCAATACATTTGGTAGCTTAGAAACTGCATAAGTGAATTATGAAGTGCTGTATTATGATCGGAGGACATGTGGCCTAATGGCTAGCGTTGCTGAGTTTGGACCACTTCCTCAACCCTAGCAGAATTCATCTGGCTATGGGTTAGCCATAGAGGGAAACCACTTCCTTCTGTTAATGCCCAGTGCTGCCATTTTAACTCAGTGTAACACTTTCTAAACTCCTATTATATGGGATGATGTCACAAATATCGGTATTCTACCCTGCACAGCCGCTTTCTGCTACATTACCCAGTGCTTGCATAAGGGCCCGTGGCGCTCTGGCTACGTCACAGTTGTGTGTGCACGCTAAACGTCACATTATTAAGGCTGTAGTAAATGGAGCAGCAGAATTCCACTAGTGTGCCGCTGAACTGTTACTACGATATCAAGCAGGGATGCACTATTCACAAGCCCAGTGGGCACTGCACTTATACCACGCTCAAGAAATGCAAATGAGGAAAGTCGCCGCACTCACCATCCTTGTGGCACTTAGGGGCAGATTTACAAGCCCCTTGCGCCACTTTTGCGTCACTTTTCCCATGTTAAAAATGACGCAAATTGGCGCAAGGGCCATGTAAATAAGCCGCTTAGCGTCCAGCTGCTCGGAAATGCAGCATGTCCTCCGATGCGAAGCTCTTCCCAGCGAATGCTCTCAGCGCTCCAGCGGGCACTTTCCACCTTTTAATGGCTAGTGTTGCTGACTTTGGAACTGGTTCACCAGGCTCAAGATCACTGACAGGCCTTTCATGAAGGTAATTTACATTTATAAGTAATTTTCATTTGTAATTCATGTAAAAGACTCTAATGCACGTGTTATATAAAACGACAAAACAATCATATTTGTACAAAATCTAAAGCTACAAAGCTCTTTCCCTTTGAACGGTCACACATGGGAGTGCAGGGTGGTCGAAATGTGTTGATCCCTGCACATTCCGAAATGATCTTTCACAGGAATATTAGGAAAAAGCATCATTTACTCCCACTCTGATGGCCCATGTATCAACACTATGCTTGCCATGTGGATGGTCTGAGCCCCAGGATGGCAGGAAGCAGTTGTGGGCTTTAGAGGTGTGGGTGCGGCCTGATGACAGGACAGGCGTCTCCCCATCCAATTTTGAAAAAATATCACTGCCATCCAGTTTGCTTTCTAAACTCTGGGAGATATTTGGAGCAAATTCTCTAATCTTTCCCTCAGGAAGTGAAGTGAAGAGAATGTATGTTGGGGCGTAAGGGATGGGAAGTGTGGACTGATAGAGGGTAGCCCCGACCCCCTTTATTTTTTTAAAACATTCACAGGTGTGGTGGGCTGTCTGGCTCTCTCATCACCATAAACCTCTCGATCTGTCCAACAAGGGAACAGAAAGACTGCTGGGGATTGTTATGAAGTGGGGGTACATTCCAATGATTGGGTAAACCTCTACACTGCATCTATTTTAAATAAATACATACAATCCAATGTGTTCAGTGAGCTTTGGATTCAAGGGGTTTACCAGAAAGACTGTTATGGTCATTTTAATGAGGGGGCATGGACTGACCCCTAGATGGGCCATTCTCACTCCTTGTGTTTTAAATCTTTTTTCCCTGGAGTCTAGTAGGCTTTTTGACCACCTCCTGGGCGTGCATTTTGAGGTAAATCCTCCATTCGCCCCCCCATTTGGGGGAAGAAGGGCTAATTTATTAATTGGGAGAGCACTGAAGCATGCATAGGAAGGCTGTTCTCCTCGTATCTAGTGGACGGATCCGTGCTTTGAGATTGCCCCTGGGGTGGATTTCTATACAGGGATAGACTAAAGTGTGGAACAGCTGGAATTAGGATATTGTCTCCTTTTCAGTGACCCTTTTTTCCACATTGATGGAACTGAAAACAGACTGCTTTTAGTTTCTCACTGTGACCTCAGTGAGAGGTAGTATGGCAGAATATCAGAGACAAAAATATTGTCTTTACATATTTTCTATGTACACTAAAAAAGCATAGACTGCAAAAAATAGAAATCAACAATGCATCATAAAATAGGTAAGTATATTGAATTTTAACTATTTAATATTATTTTTACTTTCCAATATATATTAAAATATTACATTAAAACATACAAATAATTTCAAAAATATATAACAAATGTTATTTGCAAACATACAATAAAATATAAAAATATATACTGTTAAAATGGAAAAAATAATAAAGATTATGTAAATAAATAAAATGAATAAATAATCACAAATAATTATATAAAATTCTAGTGTTTAGTTGTAATTACACACAGTAGATAGCAAAAATGATAAAAAATGAAATAGTAAAAAAACATTATTACAAATATTGCTCCAAAAACAATTAATTAGTATAACTTTTCAAAATAAATCACAAAAATATAAAAAAAATCTCATAAAAAGTACAATTGGAGGGGTTTTCCTTGTCAAGGGATTTGACAATTACTTGTTTGCTACACCTAAAATTTGGATTGTTTTTCCCAAGAGGGGTAGGTTGGGAGCGTCTGCTATTCTCACAGTAGAGGGGGTAGCACCGGTGTGCACCAAAAAGGTGACATTGTGACAATCTATATCAGCATCAACATAAAGTCTACTCTGGTCTACCTCTACGACTGTGCAAAGTGTAAGTCTTCCTCTCTCCTCAGGCACCCTCATACAAACTGATCGGTACCTAAGTCATTGAAAGCCTCCACCATGGGATACTACTGGAATGGAACATTACCATAAGAGACACTCTGCAAAGCTTGCAGTGGCATCGGAGGCTGCCGCACCGGCATCACAGGGCCTTAGGGTCCTCCAATATTTTGGGCTCTTGGCCTAGACATTCTCTGAGACTGTGCAGTGCTTCCATGTGGCTGATTAAACCCCCCATTCTGATCTTGATTTACAGGATTTAGATGACATTCATGCTTCCAATGCCCCACCCTATTACAATAGTGACATGAGCAGGTTTTCTTTGAAGTAGCCACATTCACTCCGGTTTTAGGATCTACTGGAACACCCCTACCTCTTTCTTGCCCCTGTATTCCTCTACCCTACTGCACTTAAACTCCTTGGGCCTCATTTATGAAAAGTGACGCATCACTGCGTGAAAATAGTGCTGCGCCACTTTTCACTGCGCCCTCCCTGCGAGTCCAGTGATGCGTCATATTTACAGTATGACGCATCATGTCGCAAGGAGTCACAGATACGTCAGTATTTCTGACGTATCTGTAGGCGCAAAAGTGACGCATCGCTGGAGTGTGTCACAAAAGTGACGCAACTCCAGCAATGTGTCCTTTCACATTGGGCAAGCCCCATGTGAAAGGGCCTGCGTCAGTCTTACGCCTGCTGTGAGGCAGGCGCAAGAAATTGACGCATTTGCACACTAGAAGTGGCGCAGTGAAATCTCGTAGATTTCCCTGCGTCACTTCTACGACCCTTTTTTGCGTCAAAACGCCCCCCTTGCATACATTATACCTGGCGCAGGTATAATGTGGCGCAGGGGTTTACAAAGTGACGCATCTACCTAGATGCGTCACTTTGTAAATATGGCGCAACATGGCGCATGTTTTATGCCACTGGTGCGTCACAAAAAGTGACGCACCGGCGGCGCAAAAGTGACGCAGGGGCTCATAAATGAGCCCCCTTGTGAGTATGTTCCTGTTTAGGGACAATGTTTCCACTGGAGAGTTTAACCTGACCTCCTCTCTGATTAGCCTTCATTTACACCAACATCTGTTTCTCCTTCATCCCTTTATGTTTCGTGCCAATCTCATCACTGCAATATTTGGCATAACACAGAATTTCGTCAATAGACTTGTTCTGCCAGCAGATTAAATGTTGTTGAATCATCAAGCTGTTAAAAGCGTGTTAAAATCAATCCATAGTACCTTTGAGATTTTCACAAAAAGATCCAGCTGTTTGTACCGCTCTACAGGTTTTTCCCTCATCCTCGGTATGTCATTTGTAAGTGCGGCTAGATCACCCCTATTCCAAGGCACATGTACTTATTCTCCACTTAGCACCTCTTGTAAAGGGAACGCTTGAACACTCACTCCCTTTTCTTTAGAAGACTTCCTTTTCACCCATCTCACTTCCCACTTAGCCAAAGTACTCTAAATCCGAATGCATAATATCAATTCCCAAATTTGTGTTTTGAGTCCTGGCACTCTCAAATTCTCTATGTCTTGATCACTAAATGCAAGTCGATGATTTTTCTATAACGCTTTAGTCCATTCCATGTCAGCTTCAAACTTACTGGCTAATTCAGGTAGCTTTGCATGCGCATCTCTTGCCCTCCAAGTATCATATTTACTCATGAACAACAATTTCTTCTGTTGGTACAAGCAGGAATGGCCCATGCAGGTAAGAGCAGTGGGGTGGGCTGGGGGAAGTCGACAGATGACAACGAGGGAAACTTAAATAAAAAAATTACGAAAACCACTTACTCCGCACAAGGTAAATGGTTTTATTTTGATACATTTAGGTTTCCCTCATTGTCGTCTGTCGACCACCCCACCACTCTTACCTGCATAAGCCAAGTCTGCATAATAGTCTATTAGATAAAGCTCCAATGTTCCACCTATCATTGCATCCAACTCATGCTTCAACTTGAATACATCCACCAAATCCACCTTTCTGGCGGACTTAATAGTGCCTTGGGTCTGTACCCTGGTTCTCTTGCTAGAGTTACTACTTTCTTTCAACCATTTCTCTAAATCCAGGACATCAAAAATGTTTAGGCTCTCAGTTGATCTCTGTGTATTTACAGTTTCTTGGGGCGTGATGTTTTGTCCTCTTGGAAGTGTCTCCCACGTGGAGAATTCCTGACCCAATCAGGATTGCCGAAGAATCCGCAGTCACTGCACAACGGGTGCTTGCATTCATCGGCATTAGGGTAACGAACCTTGTGTGACGACTCTGTACTCTTTCCTGTGATGCTTCCCCCCTCTGTTACTCTGGACACCCCCTTGTCCCCGTTCCCAACTGGATTCGGATCGTAAAGGGGAACGATAGGGCCAATAGTAACCGGTACTGTAAGAGCATCCGGAATCCTTGAAGTAGGCCAGAGCCACAACATCCTGGGGCTTCTGTAACTCCTGTTCATATCTCCTCCCAGGTTTGAACTTCCCTGCTAAATGAATCCCTACGACATTCGAGTTGGGAGCCACTGGAGTTGACATACTTACAGTGTTATTAGTGTCATCCAGACTTTCCCCGTTCCAGGCTGGCTACATGAGGGTGAGCGTTCTGCCAACAACCCATCAAACAGACTATCACCAACATCAATGTCGCTGTCCTCTCATCCCTCTCCTTTTTTACCCTTCCATCCTCTCTTTTCGTCTTCCCCCATATTATCTCCATCAGTTACTAATATGGGGTACAATCTAGCTCCCTCAATCATGTCTCTTCTCCACCTCTTTTGTTGATTGTCCCACCTCGCATCTGAATATGCTTGCATCGCTTTTGGAATTTTCCTTTTGTATTAGACCCTTATTTTGACATGTGCTGCTCTCTTCCACGTATTGAGTGCTTCAAACTGCGTTGGTCTAGGTAATGGTTTAATTGCAAACAACATTTCTCTTAAATGGTGAATTATTCTCAGATTAAATGTGTCATAGCGTGAAAATGTCAATGCACTCTCTTTCTCTGTGATCTTATGCTAATTCTTAACCCAAATGATAGTGTGAAGCCCTACGTTCGTTTTTATATGATGAGCTGGCATATACTCCCGGGGTGCCTCCTCTCCCATTCTAGAAGGAACATGCACATCTCCTCTAAACATTTCTCTTATTGCTTTAAAACACCTCATTTTGATCTTCTAGTTTGTACACAATACAAGTTTAAATTTTCTTAATTCTCTCTGACGTTACCTTCACCCCTCGCAGCAGCTCACCCTCCATCACAATTTTCTTCACATACACATGTTTCCTTTCAAACTACAATTTTCTACTTCCCTTAAAGAATCAATGGAATTCAACCACACAAAGAATGTGCTTTCAAAATGAAACCTCAACTTGAGGGGAATCACCTGAATCAGTATAGTCTCAAAATTCTGTGAAAGAAGATCCACCACACTATTCACAATTGTCACATTCACACAAAGTTCCCTGTCTCAATTGGACCATCGATGACGTCTATGACAAACCCCATAAAACTCAGCAGACACATAGAACAGAGTGTCTTCTGCACCTTACTATATAGCACAGTGATGTTAGGACACATCAGGCCCGATAACAACTTTAACAATAACTTATCACCACATTCACACGACTATCACAACACCTCCGTCAGACATCATACAACCAATTTTTCAAAGCCATGTAACATAACTGCTATTGAGCTCCATGCTAACGATCATCCACCGTTTTGGAACCTTACTCACTAAGCCAATCGACCCTCATCGTGACTTAGGCTGCCGGCTACCCTGTATTGACGGGTTGCGTACTGAAACTAACCTCGGAATTTGACAGGTTCTTATCACGGGCAATCGATTGTTCCCGCCGCCACATCCTTACCCCAATTGTACTTATTTCAGGCGTTCTGTTGCCGGACATTGCTCCCTGCACTCCCCTTCCTCGCATCAACTGCTCATAACCACAATTGGTTAACTTCACCCAGACATATCGAGTCACAGATGTCCTTCAGGCATATAATGTTTGTCCTGATGATGATCCCAATATCTATGTAAACGGGATCGAAACGTCGTCGACCTCTGTAACCAACGTGCACACTTACTATTTCTTTAAACCAGTGTCACGATTGTGCCAATTATTACGCTTGTATTATCCTTTATATTTCACAACAAGTTTTGTTTTGCCTGAATGTTTGTTTCTCGTGTTTAAATGTCACAAACTACTTCACCCTTATGTCTCTGGATACAGGACTGAATCCCACTATGTATTTGCTCCTGCATTGATAATTAAGAATAAACTGGATCTAATCCCTATCCGGCTGGATAGTTAATACATAGAATCGATTCTATTCTATAATCATTTTTCCTTATCCACTACTTACAAGGACCATTGTCCATGATAAAAATTGATACCCAAGGTCCTTGCTTACCTAAATTGGGTTCCTTTGTCTCCTTAAAACACATGTAACATAACTGCGACACGCACACAACCCTACTAATACTCACTTTACCTCTGCCACTGGATTCGCCGCATGTCACTGGAACCCTCCAATTCTCGATTTTAGGTTCTAGACTAGTGAAGCACATGGCCCTCTAGGGCCACGAGGGTACTAATGACCACCTGCTATGCCTTCCCAAATGATGAGTCGATCAGACAGTAGAGAATGGAAACTTATGTATTTTTTGCATTTCTCTGCAGAGGACCCCAGTCAGACCATCACCATAAGATGCTGTCGAGGGGGACTAACTCCCCAACATTCGCTAATAGAAGATAAACCCTTCCGGAGACTTCGGCCATGCCTCTGGTGAAAATGTACCGGTCTGAGCCGGGCATGAACAATGGAGGCACAGATAGATGAGCTAACACCTGCCAGATGGGCATGCTATCAGCGACCGAAGGCCACTGTGCCGTCTCAGCATCTCCTAACGTGGGAGCAGAGCTACATGTACACAATGGAATGCAAAGCAGAATAATTGCCTTGTTAGCAAGTCGAGTCGCAGCCTTGAACATAGAGAAGAAATATAAGAAAATACAGTATTCTGCTGAGGCAAGCTATTCTGCATTCTAATGCCCAACACGGGCTCAGTAGAGGCAGTCTAATAAGGATTACGAAATACAAAATGGAGTCACACTGGCAAACGAAAGCTTGCATGGTACCGGGATAACTCAGCTGGTTGTATAACATGAGCATTATTACATGTATTTTAGTCACACATTGCTAATCTAATGTAGCACACTGAATGCAATTTGGGAACAGGGAATTTTAAATCTAACACTAGGGACACTAGGGTGGGGCTCTAGGAATATTCTAGGTCTGGTTATAAGATCTCCCTTTCTGCAACTGCACAACCATCCTCTGTAGCTATCATCTGGGAAAGCTAGTACCCATCTTCCTTGATAGTCTGGTCAATGGTTCTTGTGCAGCATGAGAGGTAAAGGGAGACTCTTTGCACAATATACAAATCACAAAGTATCCAAACTACTGTATTAACTCAGGTCGCTACTGAACAGCAGTGGTAAAGTGCCCAGAGTCATAAAACAGCCAACAGCAGTTCAGAAAAAAATACAGGAGAAAGGCAAATATTTCAGGGATGACCCTGCAGAAAGGGCCAAGTCCAACAGATAGCTAAACTCAGGTTGATCTATTTCTTGCAAACTCTAAAACAGCCTAATGTACACCAATCTAAGCATTATGGTATAGAAATACAAAGACAATAGGATGAAGCCAAATCTCTGGCACTGATTCACCCTATATAACAGAAAGAAAATGACTAGTTCTATAACAGCCACATAAGTTATCAGGAGACAAAAATGCATACTATATTGCATCAAAACTCCATTTAAGAAATCCCTACAAGTTCCCTAACTGTCCCTACACTATCTTAGAGTGAAAACCCTCACCTAAGGAAAGCTTCAGTCAAGATGGAGAAAAAGGTGTCACCGTCAGAGTCTTTGAAAGAAATAGCTCCAACCGGGTCATGTACTGTAAAGCCACAGAAAGCACATATGAGGAGCCTCATTTATGAGGCCCCTGGATCACTTTTGCCCACCAGCACGTCACTTTTTTGATGTTCCAGTGGCGCGATATACCGAGGCATATTTACAAGGTCACGTAAAGCCACTTTACGTGGCTTTTCATGCATTGTAAATATGTGCCCCTGAAAGCTGTTGGTGTTCCCACGCAACACCCATGGAACCTGAAGCATTCCCAGATTTCTGAGTCATTGTAAACCTGGTGATACGTCAGGGTCTGACTCCTCCCCAGGGGTGGCATTAGGGAGGCACAATGAGGAGAAATATTTTAATTTCTCCTAGTTTTTTCTTCTTTTTCTATGTGTGTTGCATACTGCAGCACACACAGAAAGAGAAAATCTCCTGAGCTGATTGATTTTGTGCAGGAAGGTGTCCCTTCCTCCACAAAATCAATCAGCCCTGCAATGCAGGCAACGTTGCACCACGGTGCAAGGGTGCCTGCGTTGGCACATGGCAGCCCAATATGCACCAGCACAGGGGAAAAGGTTAGGAATGTGCCGTATCTTTAAGATACGGAGCATTCCTGAACTTCTCTTTTGACAGAGGGCAGCTCAGCAAGATTCCTTGCGGTGCTGACCTGAGCCAAAACCTCATAAATGAGGCCCGATGTCTGTACCTCAAGGCGTCCTAAAGCAAAAATGTCAGCTGTCCCTAACTATGTTACAACATGTGCAATCGCTGAATCAAGACACATCCCACAGTTGGACTAGTATTTTTCCATTATTCCAGCACTCCTCTAGCTTTCTTCCTCCTCCTCCATGTTCACGAGTTGAGATATTGCATATGTCCTTGGTGCCATCTTGTACCCCACGAGAACTCGTCCCCCATCCGTTATCGCCTTTCTTCTTCTCAGGTCTCTCTATCTGCTAAGAACAATTACTCTTTCTCTCAACTAATGAAGTCTTGTCTACCGGCAGTGGGAACAAAAAATACATGCAACATTCCATGATGCAAGCAGAATGCAAATTCAAACGCTTAGCTAGAAAGTACATTATAAATGCATTTCAGGCCAACTGTTAGGCTAAATTAACAATGCACAGGTGCGCACTTCTTCAAAGCAAATAAACCGTATTTTCGATATATACTTCAACAGTTACAATTAGTAAATCGTAAAATATTAGTGTCAAAAGTGTAATATTAAACAAATTAGCAACACATCTAGTTTGTTATCCCCCAATTAAGTATTAATGCACACTTTTGTTAGTTACATTTCTAAAGTACACATGTGATTTTCCTTACTCACGAGGATACTTTAACATCTCGTATTCCTCTTTCTTCTTTTCATACATTAGTCTCACAGAATATATGTGAGTGCAGTCTTCCCATGATTATAACACACTCCTACTGTCAGTTCATAGAAGGGGCCCAAACTACTCTCCTCCAAACCTTTTCCTTGACATCTAAAGTTGCTCTTTGTCTTGCAGCAGCTTGATGTCTGTTTAGGATTACATATCTTAATTGCCTCGCCCTGGTAACTCACTTGGACTGTCAAGGTTGAGGCTAACGTGTGACCAGTGTTGTGGTTTCTGTTGGTAGTCTCACTCAATTAAATTTTTATTATGATTTGGAGCATCAAAGAGTTCCACATAAAAATGTACACAAAAAACTCCAATGTACCAAATAATCCGGAACTTAATAACAAGATAAAAAACCTCACAAATTACAGATTTCATAAAACAGTTCAGAATTCATAGTAGCATACAGGAGACAAAAAAGCAGGAGTGGGGATGCAAAACCAATTTCATAGGTCCTTTAAAATACAAAACTAACTAGATCAGTGCAAATCGAGTTGTACCATTAGATTCTTTGATAACTTCAACTGTACGATGCAAAGATCCTAAAATATATTTATAATGTAAAATGAATTTTGCCCAACGATGGTTATGTTACAAAACGATTTAACAATTCTAGATTTTGTTGTACAGTACACAGTACATAGCAGCATTAAGGATGACGAAAGTGCAGGTGCTCCAGCATGATAATAAAAATTCACAAATCCTTTAAAAGATTCTGATTATAGTGAAGAATGCATTTTTCCCTAAATGGATCTTATGCAGATTACATTCAAAAGGCCTAACAAATACACATTTCATTGTGCGATACGAAATTCATAGCAGCATACAAGTTTTCACGTACAGTACACAGTACATAGCAGCATAAGAGATGTCAAGAGCGCAAGTATTCAAGTATGATAGCAATTTCATAAATCTTTTAAACGACTCTAATTGAGGTGAAAAGTAAATTTTGCCCTAAGTAGACCTTATGCAAATTACATACAGAAGCCTGACAAATACGTATTCCATTGTACGTGAGAGAATTCATAGCAGCATACGAGGTGTTGAAAGTGCAAGAGCGTGACTACAGTACCAATTACACAAATCCTTTAGGGTACCACCCTAACGTTGTCAGTACAAATCATATCATACATACCATTAAATACTCTAACAACTTCAGCTCTATGCTAAAAAGGACCATAACATTCTGCTTAATATGCATTGGATTTTGCCCAGAAGGAGCACTATGCAGCCTACTAAAGCTAAGCACAACACAGTAGTCCTTCCATAAAATATATTAAAAAATTGCTTACAAAAACATTTTTTTTAAGCATACTGGTTCAGAGAGGGGGGCATAAGATAATGTTGGGTCTCCTCAGCTGTAGCAATGTTGTAGTTTAGAAACAGTGGTCTCAAAAAGCCACGTCGTGAGGGGACAGACAAATAAAACTTGATTTAGAACCTGCACCCAGTTTCCGCATAGGTGACAAAGTCTATCCTGCCTAGGTAGAACCTCCCACATCCCTGTTATAATTTGTAAGGGAAGCAAATTCAACCTTAGCAGCAAGATGGTTCTGCGCACTTCATGGGGAAGATTCCATAGAACGTAGTGTTGGGGCTGTTTATAAATGCTACTCCCCTCTATTACATCGTTGCTGGAATTCCCTGAGCACAATGCAATGTCTCTTTTACGAGAGACTTCATAAATAATTTTTTTTATTTGAGTTTTCAAAACTTGTTTAGGATGAGCGCCCGTGTCGCTGTGCTCTATTTCAAACAAGTTTGCAACTTTCCCATAATTTCTGAAGAGAACACTTTTCCCCTTCAGTGAGGCAAATATTTCCTCACGCAATGCTACCCATAAGGGGTTCTCAACACTATTCAGTAGTGCATTGCTCCATCTTAAGCACGCAGCCATAGCAAACACGTAAGCATAGAGTAGTCCAAATTCGAGCCGGATCACCGCTATCGAGGCTGCGTTGTTCAGATAATAATAATAATAATAATAATCCACATTTGTAAAGCGCGAACAATCACGGAAGGGTCTCTAGGCGCTGTGGGCCATCTGGAAGATTAAGCAAGCTATTGCCCAGAGTCACATGGTGCTGGGCTAATCTGCCGCCGGCGATCGAACCGTGATCCCCAGATTCTGGAGTCAGTCGCCCTGGCCGCGGCGCCACACCTCTTCCACCATGTAGTCAATTAGTGATTGCCCACGTAAAGCATGAAAAGTGAGAGAGGCTGGAGAGTCATCTGGGAATGTACTATTTAGAATAACGAGGCCATTCGTTCTCAGATAATACAGAAAAGACAGCCCTCGCCTATCAGATCTAATCTGGCTGGGCAATGATGATTCAGGTATGGTCCATACATACTCCAATTTCTGGTTATAAAAGGCCATGGAAGAACAGTTTGAAGTTTTGACATTAAAAATGACCCACCATCAATATCAAATTGCACTCCTCTGAAATGCTAGTTTTCTGCACAACAGGAAAAATAGATTCAACCAGAGAGTCGGACTCTCTCCCAGGGGGAATATATACATTTACGAATAAAAGAGTTGAATGCTTACCACGTGTCCCATTACTCAGCATAAGTTTCAAACCCATGCAAAGTTTTGATAGATGGAGAAAAACCACGTGATTCCAATTTACAGTGCAGCTGAGTAAGATAACTAGACCTCCACTTGCGTGACCTTTTACTGAGGGTTTTGCTGCGCAGCAGAAAACATAACTATTCTCAAAGTTTAAAATTCACACAGCTCCATGTTTCCTGAAGGCAAATTATTTTAGGATCATGTATCAATAAGAAATTTAACTTAGAGCTGGGATTTCCTACACCAGGCAGGTTCCAGGACAAGATTTTTCCCAGGGGATTACCTCCGCAGCATAGGAAGTTTTATATTTTCTTTTGAGGCATTCAGTGAGCCAGCTACCCAACTCCACTGGGCCATCTCTTCTTCCCCTCTATGTTTGATGGCCCTTTAAACCTCAGGACCTGCAATATTAATCACTCTTTTACCCGAGAAGCTACCAACCAAGATTTTAAGATCTTTCGGATTTATTGCTCCCCTTAAGTCAGATAACACTCTACCTGGCCTCCCATAGGATTTGAGTGGCCCGAAATTGGCTCCTCATATGGGAGAACATCAATCCAATTATTTTCTAAAATGATTGACGTTAGCCAAAACTAACATTGAAATTATCCTGGAGCGAAAAGTTACTCTGGAGTTTGGAACTCCACTACTGAGGTCTAGGTAAACCCGCTCAATGTCTTTACTTATTACCAATCGCAAGTCCTCAATTTCGGATAGTAACTGCAGAAGGGAGCTTCTGTTAAGTGGACTTAATTCTCTATCAAACAGTGAAACAAAAATTTCAATATTAGATACTTTCCCTGGCCTATGTCCTACACATGCATTATTATTTAGCCTTGAATTTGCGTCTGACTCTGGCATTTGTCCTATGCAAGAAGCAAGGTCAGGTCCCTCTCATAGAACCTCTCTTGACTAGGATCAATCGTACAGGGAGAGGTTTGGGAGGACATTATCCACAACCTGCACCACCTCTAACATAACATCATTAGACTTTACTGCTAAGCTCACCAAATCATGGTCTTTCCTAATTATAAGGTGCTCTAAAACTGGGGCTCTCCTTACTTTGTGATTCTCCCATTTATTCCCCCCCCAATATAATATGTGGTTATCCCAATAGCCTCGTGTCCTTCCATCTTCATCATCTATCGTAGGGGGGGTGGAGGGTTTATCTCCAGGAGCCCCGGGTTCTGGCCGTCATGGCACGCAGTGGACTTAGGTTAATTTCCATTTTGAGGTGAAGGTGTCTGGCCTCTCGGATACCGTAGGGAACACATTTTTTGCGGCTTACGCTTTGCAATACACCGAATCCTGTCCTTCTTCTCCCTCTGTACTTTTAATCCATTACTTTCTATAAGAGGGGCACCCTCCCCGGCAGGGGGCAGTATCTAAATCATCCCTAGGCTGTTTGACAAGGGGAGGGTCAATTGATGAATTTATATCACAAGGCCCACTGGTGGTCCCTTTATTGAATATAGAATAAACCTGCAGCGGGTTCTTAAGAGCTGTTGCATTTGTGTTTTTCCCGGGACCGATGTGCAAATGGTCCCCGTCACTTGATTTTTGAGGGCGTTACATGGCATATTATATAACGTAAGGCTACCTCTGCGCAGCACTATGGTGTTATAATCCGCTTTAGGTGTCCATAAATAGGTTTTCATATTTAGGCATTAGCCATGCTATCCAAATACAGGCATGGTCACCTACATCAGTCCGCCCCAACGTCACAACGAGTTCTTAGAAACCAGACCCTTAAGCTCTTGGGAGTTTCCCCTAGCAGATGATTATTGATTTCCCCAAGAACTCATTTATTAACCCCTAAGGGTTCATTCCTGACGTCTTCCTCTGCTTGACTTTACGTCAATGCTCACATTCTAAGGCACCTACCAGGTATAAATATGCTTTCCCTTGCCCAAGCAAGTAGGAGGAGACCTCGACCTTAGAGGAGCCTGTGTCCCAGCCTGACGCACTGACAAGAAACGCCGTCATCCCTGCTCACAGAGAATCCACCTTCCAGTGTTCTGTCTCCCTTCGTGGGGTGTTAGAGGTGGAGACCCGGAAAGAGATACCACCTCTCTCAATATCAAGGTATGGAGCTGACTAGAACCTAGAGGGACTCTTGGCATACTAAACTTGGCATATTATATTAAACTATAGAATAACATCCTATTGAATACAGCACCTACTTCTTACATAGTACTACACTTAGGTTAGGTACACTAGGGTAGAACTAGTTAGAGAGGCATCTCACGAGTACTTGCATTTTTAGCTTATGTTATTTATGTATATGAATATATGTGTCATAACTAAAAGATAATGCTAGCTCAGTATTATTTCTTTCTACTGCTTACGCTGTAAATAATATATCTTGCATACTGTCTTGCGATTGTAACAGCTCATATCTCTTGCACGAGAAACAAAACTGTTCAATAAATCCTTTTATTGAAACGCCCGTCTATTCTTTCTGTGTAACTCTGAAGAAACTAAGCATGCACGATTACTGACTGAAACTGTTATCTATTGTTTCCACGATTCTGAGAGTGTTCCGATTCTAAAAGGAAACAAAGTTGTCATGTTTATGTGGTTGCCAAAAACGACTTCCTTCTTGTTTACAAGGAGTTTCTAGTGGCCTCTGAGTTAGCTGGTACAAATTAATTAGGTTTAATATACTCGATAGGGGTATACTGACCTCAGTCCTATGCCAAATCTATATTATTTCAATGCGCAGAGCCTGTTAGGGAAATAGGAACTACACTACATGGTGCCCAAACGTTTGGTAATTTTTAAGAAACAAGGTCCCATTCAATTTAAAGATAGGTATAATCTCACAATTTTCCAATCAAAAATTGGATTATATGTTTTATTCAAAAAATGATTCAGATATAATACAATTGCTACGAACCAAAATACATGTGGTGAAATAAGTGAGCAGCCCGTGAGTTGTAAAAGGAAATCAGCCGATTTCCTAGCCGCAGGCAAGTGACTTAAAATGTGACTTTTTGTGTTTGTGAGAATAAAGGTTATTGAAAGTCACAATTGAACAACATCTCGTACTCAAATAAAATTTACAATGTATTATTAGGAGATTAGAGATGTGTGTCGACGACGTTTCGATCCCCAAAGTAGTGGTGGGATCTCTTCAGGACTAACCGATTGATGAAATGCCTGGGAAAGTATGCTGTGCAATATACCGCTGGAGAGCGAGAGTTACAGCAGGTGAATGAGCTAAAAGGATCTCCTGTGCCACAAGGGAATTTCTGGAATTAGCGTAATAGGACTATAGGAACCGTCAAGATTGAGGATGGTGGAGAGTTAAGTCTACGAGCACTCATTCCGTTTGGCCGGAAAGCGGAAATCCAGTCTTAGGTAGTGGAGCAGTGGAATTCCTGGGAATTAAGCCAGGAACTGGATAGGTCCTGGTACGGGAAAAGCGGCAGAAAATTCGCCGCGAGTAAAGAATCCTTCGTGCTGGAAAACGGAGAGCCAAGACTGTTCACGCCAATGGTGGGTAATCTGAAGGGTCAGCTGGTTCTCCGTAGCGAGACTGGGCTCGAGTAGAAATTCCCGGGTCACTCGATGCTCCGGTGTAGTCCATAGGCGTCGCCAAAACGCCAGAGGCCTATACCGGACCATATCCTCAATAGGCTGACAACCTAAATCATAAAGCAGGGGGATACGTGGGGTGGAAGGGGGTAGCCCTACTAGTGACCTCAGGAAATTATTTTGGGCCACCCTCAAATAATCCAGATTACTGTACCCCCATAACTCAGCACCGTACATAACTGCTGGAAGTATTTTGGACCCATAGATTTGTATCAGTGGCGCTACAGGTTTTGTGCAGGATTGCCTATGTTCTTTAAGTAAGGCGCCACCTAATTGTGAGTGCTTGGGGCTAAGCAGATCAGTCTGGGGCCTCCAACTTAGGTTATCGCTAAAAGTGATCCCCAAATATGTAAAGGTGGAGGTCTGTTCTAGCCTAACACCACCCATATCGACCCTGGCTTTGACGGGACGAGGGCCACGGAGGACCATAAATTTAGTCTTCCCCACATTTACCTCGAGCTCATGTTCGCGGCAGAATAACTCAAACCTAGATAGTGCTAATTGAAGCCCCTGTCGGGTTTTGGAAATAAGGAGGGTATCGTCCGCGAACATGAGCAGGGGAACTTTCATACCTGCTAACGAGAGGGCATCTGTCGGGAAGTTTAAGAAATAACTGGTTACACCATTAATAAACAGAGAAAACAAGGTGGGGGCCAGTACGCACCCTTGTCTGACCTCTTTGGACACTTCAAATCTCGCAGTCACTTCCCCTGGTTTACCCCATCGGACCTGGGCATAAGTGTGAGTGTGCAACTTAACTAGGAGCCGCAAAAATTCGTCCGGCATGCCCCTCTCCCGGAGGACCTCCCACAATTTGGGTCTTGGCACCATGTCAAATGCAGACCTTGGGTCCACAAAGGCCCACTAGGTAGACTTCCTTCCAGTATAAAAGCGTAAACCTAAAGGCTTGATCTATGGTTCCGACGTGCGTCCGGAACCCTGCCTGAAGTGGCGTCAAAATATCATTATCCGAGATCCAGGTAGTGATGCGGCCCAGCAACAAACGTGCGGTGATTTTTTGGGCCGCATCAATGAGACTAATAGGGTGATAGTTGGCAGGGGCAGAGCGATCGCCTTTCTTGTAGATTGGCAGAATCTCTGCCCCAAAACAAGAATCCGGAACCGACGCTTCACTGGCCAGGGCATTAGCTAAAGTTTTTAGGTAGGGGACCCATATATCCTGATCCTGCTTAAATAAGTCAGCAGGGATACAATCAGGTCCTGGGGCTTTGCCATTCGGGAGTAATTTCAAAATTAACATCACCTCACTACAGGTGTACTCTATCACACCTGCACCACTATATAGCTGCGAGGCGTTTTGGGGAGTCTCAGTGGACTTAAACTGGTTTTCAAAATATCTGACCCACTGACCAGGTTCGACGTGGTTGGCCGGGATCATAGCCTGCGGGTTCCTACCCCATTTTAAGAGGTGCCAAAATTGGCACATGTTTCTACCCACACATGCCTCATATAGCTCTCGCCAGCGTGATTCGTCCCAATTGGATTTTGCTGAACTTTGGGCAGATTTATACGCAGCTCCACAACTCCTAATCATTAACGGGTCCCTAGATTTATTTGCTAAAATTAATGCTTTACGAGACTCTCTACAACCTGCATCAAACCATGAATTTTCCCTCCTACAAATGGGTTTAGCAGTAGCTGGAACTCTTTTAATAAATTTTTTTTTAAGGGCTGAGAATAATTCACTATGGATATCCGGAATGGTGTTGATGATCCCTTCCTTGGGGTCACAACAGGACAGCTTAAGCATAGCTACATTAACCAATTCCCTAATAGCAGCCCGAGCAGAGGGATCAGAGGCAATCTTAGGCCAGCGGACCCTTTTCATATCATTAGACAGGGTGACTTGCACCTGCAGAGAGCGTTCATCATCATTACAGCCCCCTGCAAAACTACTATCGGATAAGGTCAGCATCAGAGGGTTATGGTCACTTTCTGACCTATCCGTCACCACCATGTCAATGACATTGGCCCACAACTCACAATTAACCAGAATATAGTCAATTCTGCTCCCACTTCTGCCATTATTAAAGGTTATCTTTCCTAGCCTATCCGAGGTTGTTCTTCCATTGACAGCCCGCAGCCCCATTTCTAAGCAAAGCCCCTTCAAAAAAAGGGCTGCTTGAGTCCATTTGCTAATAGGGTTTAAATCTAATTGTGGAATTCCCCACACAGAATCCTCAGCCTCGGAAAGCTGCCCGTCGTCGGACCCCAGTGGTTCGAACCAGGTATTAAAGTCACCTGCCACCACCCTGTGACCAACTCTAGGGGTGTTACGGAGTAATTGGTCCAATACATAAACAGAGGGAGGACATTTACCTCCAGGAACTCCCCTAAGATAGGTATTAATTATAAGCATATTAAGGCCCTTGGTAGAGGAAACATTTATTTATTTATTTATTTGTGTATTTTATAAAGCGCACAGCTGCCCCAACGGGGCGTCCCGGCGCTGAGAACTTCTGGAAAAAGAGGAGAGGGCAGAGGACCTATCTAGGAAGAGAAAAGGAAGGTCTTCAAAGATTTACGAAAAACTAACTCTGATTGGCAGGTGCGTAAAGCTAGCGGGAGCTTGTTCCAACGCTGAGAGGCACAAACCTCAAAGGTTTTTCCACCTGCACGAACTCGTTTGAATCGCGGAGTGTCGAGAAAAAATAGAGAGTTGGAGCGCAATGTCCTAGAGTGGGCATATGGTCGCAGAATGTTTTTCAGGTGAGCCGATCCGGTGCCTTTTGAGGCTCGAAAAGCGAGCGTCATGGCTTTAAAGATACTTCTTTTAGCAATGGGTAACCAGTGCAGTTTGCGGAGAAGTGGAGAGATATGGTGTCTAGCAGGAATTCTCTTCACAAGTCGAGCGGCGGCGTTTTGGACTGTCTGAAGTTTATGACATAAGCCTGCTGTGATGCCAAGATAGAGGGCATTGGCATAATCAAGATGGGAGATTATCAATGCCTGGATCACAGTCTTACGGCAGTCCGCGGGTAAGTAGTTGATAAGGCGTTTAATGGTCCTGATTTTGGCGAAACAGGAAGCTGCAACTGTTTGTACCTGATTGCTAAAGCTGAGATGGTTATCCATCGTACCCCTAGATTTTTCACCGAGTCTTTTGGGATAGGTGCTTGGCTCAGGTCATCTGGCCACCACAGGCTGGGATCCAAAGGGGATGGTGAATTGAAAAACAAGACCTCCGTTTTTCCTGCATTAAGTCGGAGGGAGTTGGCGTCCATCCAACTAGAGATGTCCCTAAGGCATGATTTCAGCGGATCAAAGGCATTAACAGAGGGGGTATCAAAAGTAAAAAGAAGCTGGATATCGTCAGCATAGGAGGTGGATGTAATCCCGGTCTGGGCGATTAGCTTGGCCAAAGGGGTGAAATAAACATTAAAAAGGAGCGGACTCAGGGAAGAGCCCTGAGGGACTCCCCATTTAAGTGGTCTGGGGAGGGAGGTGTAGGGAGGGGTAAAAACCTGCTGTGTGCGGCCCGAAAGAAAAGATGAGAGCCATCTCAACACAGCACCTCCCATACCCAGATCCTCAAGCCTTCTCAGCAAGATCTTGTGAGAGACGGTGTCAAATTCAGCTGATAAGTCCAACAGCACTAACACCGCCCTCGACCCCTGGTCAAGCGTCCACCTCACCGAGTCCGCCAATTCAATAAGGGCCGACTCCGTGCTGTGGCCCGACCTGAAGCCGTGCTGGGAGTCGTGGAGAAGTCCATTGGATTCAATGTAGTTCGCCAACTGAGAGTGCACCAGCTTTTCCAGAATCTTCGCTGGTGCAGGCAGGAGGGAAATGGGTCGGTAGTTGCTAGGTTGGTCTGGATCCAAGTTGGACTTCTTGAGGATAGGGACCAGAGAGGCATGTTTCCATTTAGCAGGAAAACAACCCAGTCTGAGGGAGCTGTTCCAGATGTGGTTCAAATAAGGGTTAAGTAGAGGTGCGAGTTTTTTGTATTGCTTGGCTGGCCAGGGGTCATTAGGCGAGCCTGATTTACATTTAAGTAGCTCTGCCATAGATTCGGCTTCCGAGATGGCTGCAAATTCGGTTAAAGTGGACAGTAGAGGCGTGAGAGTAGTGGGTTTTTCTTCCCGTCCTGCTGTATTGAGGGTAGGGAAGGAGGAATAGATGATTTCGATTTTATCCTCAAAAAATTGGGAAAGTTTATCACATAAGGACTGTGAGGCAGGCTGGGTGCGGGTCAGCGCGTTGGGGTCCGTGAAGGATCTGACTATGTTGAAAATCTCCCTTGCACCATTACTGGCGAGCATAATTTTGGAGGCCAGAAAGTGTCGTTTGTGCTCTACAATCAATCTCCGGTATTCTTTAAGAGCTAATTTATACGAGATTTTACTATCCATGGTGTAGTTCTGTCTCCAGCGGCGTTCAAGAAATTTGTATGGCCAATATGTCGGGACTGTCTGTCGGAACTTCCCTGACTTCAATACCCTGGCATTGACGGACCCAAGTTGTCAAACCACCCACCGGTCTACCTCTAATACCCTTAACGGCTGGTTCATAATAGTTTACATACCCTACACGAAAGATCGGATCCACCGCCCATGTCTCCTCCAAATATCAGCCTGATCAGCAAACACCACCCAATCAGGGGAAGCCTGTTTTGGATGGAGACCAGCTATATTCCAAGAGGAAAATGATAACATGTGACAGGCAATTGGCGGATTCGTCAGCTGCGTCTCCATAGTGGGATCAATGGTAGGGCAAACAGTAGGTAAACTTGTAAGTTCAAGGGTAACAGGTAGGACGGGTTCCGCAACATGTACCATAGGTTGCAAGAGGGCAGGTGGCTCCCAGCAAACACACAATAAACGCCCATTTGGTTCAAACGAGGACAGAACAGAGCTATCCCCCTGTCAATCGTTGTCCTCCAAGGTGGAAAGAACAGTAAAACGATTATTTAACCTAATTGGCTGGGAGCCTAGTTGAGGGACAGACTAGGGGGCACGTTGCTGCATAAAATTTGCTGCCCTTACCGGCCTATAGAAATAACCCTAGGGTAAAATCAAAATCTCATCTTGGGAAGGAGCATGATGTGTGGCCAACTCCAGAATGCGTTCTACCAATAGGGGGGACCTAAAGCTTAGCACCACACAATCACCTTTCAAGGCCTTTTGGGTATGACCAACCCAGGACACCCGCCTGACCATTTTGAACTCTTCAAATAGTGGTTGGGTCGCCCCAAAAGTTTTACCAAGGAAATACAGAGCTTTATTTTTTAGATTGGACCAATGCTCACTAGACCCCTCCGACAGTTGGGGGACGTTAGCTAGGATGACTGTATAGGGGGTGGCTTCTGGGGGGAGATGTAAGCTCCTTAAATCTTCAGAGGCCACTGGGTTACGTGACGCAGGCCTTATCGAATCCTCAAAAGACTGTCGATCAATCAATGAGCTTCTTACAGCATTATGAGCGGGTGACGGCCTAATAGGATGGGTCCTTGATGCTAACAGGGCCGGGGGGGTACTTATATGGGGTCCTAAAATGTGTTGACCAATAGTAGTCCGTAGTCTGGTTCTGCTAACCACTTCCTCATTATTCTGTACAGGTATTGTTACAGCCAGATGCTGGAGTTTTAACAAATTAGCTTCAATGTGGTTAAGTCTAGTCACCACAGTTTCAAGTTTAGCCAGAACAGGTTGTATGAGTGTCGTTAGTTGGTCCCTAAGTATGGAGCTTAAACTGTCAAGACTCTGCTGGTCTAAGCGATGTAAGATATCTGTATATATAGGGGCAATAGGTTGAGTTTTGCATGGGGGTTCTCTAGCTTTCGGACCAGCAGCTCTATTGTTCGCACGAGTGGAGACCATTGCTGGGATTGATGGAGGGCTTGAAAGAAAAGGAGGGTCAGTGTGTCCAAAACAAGAAGGGACACTTACTAGACCCCCCGATGAACAGGGGTCAGAGCATATTTCCAATAGGTTGTCATTGACAGCTGTGGGCAAGGCACAAGGCAAAGTTATAGAAGGGTCCAATGACAGCCTCCGTTCCACTGCTAAGATCTTATCAGCAATTTCTAATTCGACCCTTGTGGGGTAGTCGTCAAGTGTACCCGCTATCCTACCCTCGGCCTTCCTTTTACTCATGTTAGAAGGTAACTACACAACAACCAACCCACCAAATACCCCACAAATAGAACCAAGTACTACACAAAACCCCAGCACAAACTCAACTAAACAATAGAAACAAAGTCCAAGAGAGTAGGCCCAGCCCTGCCACTATCGGCCACTGACGGTCAAGGACGGGCCTGCCCTTGGCCCGGGCTTGGCCCGGGCGCTGCCCGCGCGCGTCCCGCGCTGCGTAAGCACCCGGCGGCTTTAATGGAGATCCGGCGAGCCCGGATGACGTCAGGCGCAGCGCCGGTACCAGGGGATGCTGGGTATTGAAGTTCTGTTGAGCCGTTTCCCTCACGGCGAAGGAGAGAGATGCAGGGAGCAGGATTCACCCGCTGACAAAGCCGTTCCCCTCACGGCAGGTAAGGAAGTGTCACACAACTCATGTAGGCGCGTCCCGCGCTGCGTAGGCACCCGGCGGCTTTAATGGAGATCCGGCGAGCCCGAATGACGTCATGCGCAGCGCCGGTACCAGGGGATGCTGGGTATTGAAGTTCTGTCGAGCCGTTTCCCTCAAGGCGAAGGAGAGAGATGCAGGGAGCAGGATTCCCCCGCTGACAAAGCCGTTTCCCTCACGGCAGGTAAGGAAGTGTCACACAACTCATGTAGGCGCGTCCCGCTCTGCGTAGGCACCCGGCGGCTTTAATGGAGATCCGGCGAGCCCGGATGACGTCAGGCGCAGCGCCGGTACCAGGGGATGCTGGGTATTGAAGTTCTGTCGAGCCGTTTCCCTCACGGCGAAGGAGAGAGATGCAGGGAGCAGGATTCCCCCGCTGACAAAGCCGTTCCCCTCACGGCAGGTAAGGAAGTGTCACACAACTCATGTAGGCGCGTCCCGTGCTGCGTAGGCACCCGGCGGCTTTAATGGAGATCCGGCGAGCCCGGATGACGTCAGGCGCAGCGCCGGTACCAGGGGATGCTGGGTATTGAAGTTCTGTCTAGCCGTTTCCCTCACGGCGAAGGAGAGAGATGCAGGGAGCAGGATTCCCCCGCTGACAAAGCCGTTCCCCTCACGGCAGGTAAGGAAGTGTCACACAACTCATGTAGGCGCGTCCACTTACATTCTAAATTACGCAGAATGGGTTAAACCTCTCTATGAATTAATCAAACCTGATTTTTCAACAAAACATTGGACACAGGAACACACAGACATACTGCGTTCACTCCAAGCTAACATGTTAGTAACAAATCATTTACAAACACGCGTAAATATATGCAATTTAGTGATCCGAATAATTTCGGGTCAATGCGGATTCACCTATTTAACATTTAATGAGGGTGAGTGCAGCACCCACCGCAATAAAAAACATGGGCAATGCGACCACCATGATGGCAGTCGCATGGTAATTTGCCCTGGGGGACGCTGCCTTGTTGGGGGGCGATCCCAAATACGACACGATGATGGACTGCTGAAATCTGTCCGTCATCGTATGATCTGTTATAGTTGTTTAAAATATCGTTTTTTAATTATTGTTATTTTTTTGTATATATTTTGAATGTGTATGAAATTGTTTAATTATTGTTTGATTCTTACCATATTAGTTACATTTTTAGTAGTTATGAAATTTAATTTAATTTAATTTTGTCCTTTTTAGCTCTGTAGCAGGTTGTGGGTGTAAAGGGGTATAGAATTGGAAGTAATTTTTTAAAATGTATTAATAATTAGGGCCCAATTCCGATCTTGTTTGGAAAGCATTCCTACCGAATTAGCTCTGGACTGCTTTCCGTACAACTCTGATGAGGAGAGTCTGACCGAACGAGTACGATGCATTTGTATGCATCCGATACGATTTGGTTGGGCTCTCTTTGGCTTCAATGGTAGCCTGTGTTCCGAACGAGAACACAGGCTCCCATTGACAAAAAAGGTTGGTTGGGGATAATCGTGCACCCTGTGGTGGCACTCTACGGTGCCTAACACACTGTGCACGGTTGGGAAGAGGGGACCTGTGGGTACCCCTACAGGCCCAATTCGGAGGGCCCCGGATGAAGGGGGACCTGCTATGGGCAAACAAAAAACGATTCCAGCAGCCTTTTTGTTCCGGGCAAACCGAATCGGAAAGGCTGTCTAAATCGTTCATCGTACTTGCTCGCTTGGAAATCAAGTCCATACAGCTGTACTAATTGACTCCGGAAAGGCTCTATCTCTCCGGATGCCTTTTGGAACCGATTCGGTCAGCGCTAAGGGATCATACTTGGTCGTTCGGGATTGGGAAACAAGCTGGTTGGAAAAAAGGGCTCTGGATCGGTTTTGGCAAAGCCGAATCCGATTCGGAGTCCTTCCGACCGAGATCGGAATCGCCCCCTTAGTTGTTAATTAATAATAATTAATTCATTGATAATTAATTATGTTCATTGTGTACTTTTTTTATTGATTTTAGGGGCATGTTGGAGGGCAATAGAGGTAAAGTGTGGGGAGTAATTTATTTTTAATGTCTTAATAATTAGTTAATTAATAATAATTAAATAATTGATAATTAATTATCTTAATTGTGTAATCATTTTTTTTAGGAGTGGTTTGTGGAGTTATAGGGGTAAAGGGTGGGAAGTAATTTATTTTTAAGTTAATAATAATTAGTTGTTAATAATAAGTAATTGATATTTAATGATCTTAATTGACTAATTCATTTTTTGTTGTTATGGGGTTTATAGAGGTAAAGGGTGGGACGTAAATTATTTTTTAAGAATGAATAAATAATAGTAAATGAATATTACCTAATTAATTGATATTTAATATTGTTAGTTGTTTAATTAAATGTTTTTAGGTTTGGGTTGTCGGGTTTATAGGGGTAAGGAGTGGGGAGTAAGCAATGTTATTAATTTTGTTAATTACTTGTGAAATACTAATAATTGTTTACTTGTAAATGAATTATTTTAATTGGGTTATTACTTGTTTAATTAGTTTAATTTTTGGTTGGGGTTGTGGAGTTTATACGGGTAAAGGGTGGGCAGTTAATTAATTTGAATGAATTTAGAGATTTTTATAAATAATATTTGTTTAATTGAAAAATAATTATGTTAATTATGTAAGTAAAATTCTTTTAATTTATATGTGGGTTGTGGGTTTTGTAGGGGTGTGGGTTGGGAAGTAAATTCATTAAAAAATTTAATATTAATATATTTCTATTTTGTATTCAACATATTTTTTATGTATTTAGTTTTTTTAATAATTTACATTTTATTAAAGATATTTAACTTATTTTTAATGTTGCACTGACTGACATTTACCCCTCCGCAATCCAACACTTTCCCTACTGTTGCATTGACTTGAGTGATAATAGTACATTTTACTCCTCCGCAATCCATCACTTTCCCTACTGTTGCACTGACTGGCGTGGAAATAGTAAATTGTACCCCTCCGCAATCCAACACTTTCCCTACTGTTGCACTGACTGGAGTGGGAATAATATTTGTTTTGTTTTTGTTAATTATATTTATTGTTGTGTTAATTGTACTGGGAATAGTAAATTGTTGTATTTTCCAATGTTATATTTTAATGTTAAGGGGTGGGAAGTTAATTCATTTGAATCAATTTATATTTGGATTTTTATAAATATTATTTGTTAAATTGATAAATAAAAATGTTAATTGTGCAAGTAAATCTTTATAAATTTAAATGTGGGTTCTGGGTTTTTTAGGGGTATGGGTTGGGAAGTAAATTAATTTTACATTTTTAATAGTAAATATATTTCTATTTTGTATTCAACATATTTTTTAATTATTTACATTTTATTTAAGATATTTAACTTATTTTTAATGTTGCACTGACTGGAGTGGGAGTAGTCCATTTACCCCTCCGCAATCCAACACTTTCCCTACTGTTGCATTGACTTGAGTGAGAATAGTAAATTTTACTCCTCCGCAATCCATCACTTTCCCTACTGTTGCACTGACTGGAGTGGAAATAGTAAATTGTACCTCTCTGCAATCCAACACTTTCCCTACTATTGCACTGACTGGAGTGGGAATAGTAAATGTTACCCCTCCGCAATCCAACACCTTCCCTACTGTTGCACTGACTGGAGTGGGAATAGTATATTTTACCCCTGTGAAATCCAACTCTTTCCCTACTGTTGCACTGACTGGAGTGGGAATGGTAAATTTTACACCTCCGCAATCCAACATTTTCCCTACTGTTGCATTGACTGGAGTGGGAATAATAAATCTTACCCCTCCGCAATCCAACACTTTTCCTACTGTTGCACTGACTGGAGTGGGAATAGTACATTTTTCCCCTTACCAATCCAACACTTTCCCTACTGTTGCACTGACTGGAGTGGGAATAGTAAATGTTATGTCTCGGCAATCTAACACGTTCCGTACAGTTGCACTGACAGGAGTGGGAATATACATTTTTTCCTTTCGCCAATCCAACACTTTCCCTACAGTTGCATAGACTGGAGTGGGAATATTACATTTTTCCAATCTGCAATCCACACACTTTCCCTACTGTTGCACTGACTGGAGTCAGATTAGTAAATGTTACCCCTCTGCAATCCAACACTTTCCCTACTGTTGCACTGACTGGAGTGGGAATATATTTTTTTTGTTTTTGTTAATTATATTTATTGTTGTGTTCATTGTACTGAGAAAAATAAATTGTAGTATTTTGCAATGCTATATTTTAATTAATTTTATATTTATTGTAGGGGTAGGGTTAGGCTGCTGGGACTCTTCCAAGATAGAAGGGATAGTCCTAGTTGGCAGTCTGCTGGACTCAGGGACAATCTGTGTAAGCAATGTAGGCATAGGGTTGTTGAGTACATGATCTTTTAGGGTGGCAAAGTAGTCATTGGATATCTTCAAGTCATTATTGGAAGCTTGAATAAGAATGATGCAGTTTTTGTAGGTGGTAGTAGATACATCAGCTCTTAATCTGTGTGTTAGAGCGACCAAGATCTTAGTATCATAAGGAATGTTTTTGATTTCTTGTGTGTTGAATATCTTGGTCATGGCAGAGCACCATTTTGCAATATTTCTGGAATAAAATATCACATTATTAACAATAACGCCTTTTTTATGGTTGAAGGAGGGATCTGAGATCAATGTCTCAGGGTAATTCCTCAGTAAATTGTGTTTGAAGATTCTAGTTGCAGTCCAGGAAAGGTTGGAAGGATATATTATGGGGTAGGAGTTACTACCTGCTGGTGTTAGGTTGGTTCCGGGCATATTTGGGTAAGCGTTAATAATGATATAAATCACTCACTGGGTAGTCACGGATGAATGCCAGATTATCTATGGGATCCTTCGCTTAAACAAATTACCAGTGAACAAACCGTGTCAATGTCAAAACTACGAACCTGAGCAGGACCTGCAAATAGAAACCTCATCTCTCACAACCAAATGGAATCAGTCATTAAAGAAGATGATGCAAACAAAGGAAGATGCAACTAAGGGGCTCATTAGGAAGGCAGGCGGAGGCACTGTCATTTTCGGCACTCCAGCAGCGGTCTTCACGCCCGCCGTATTACAATGGGCAGACATAGCCCATTTCCCGTCTGCCGCCGTGCGACGTGAACCGTAAATAAAAATGCGCCAGCTACCACTGCAGTGGGAGCCAATAGAGACCCACCGCCATGCAGAATGACGTCCCATCCCCTGTACAAATCAGGATGCCACAAACATCCCGTCACACCGCAGTGGAGAAACCACCCAACTAGAGACGGCGGAAGCACGACAGCAGAGCCGAAACCAGACTCCCGGTCCCCTCCACCCGGTCATGAACGCAATGGATCCAGCTCTACAAGCATTTACGGTGCTGCACCTCCTCCACTACCAGCTAGTAATGGACCGTCGTGGACAACGCCGCAGGTACGCAATCACACAACTTCGCACACACCACAACACACAACTCCTTCGCCGAAACACAGTTCCTGTCCACATCAGACACTCTGGTGGGGACAGGAACACATCCCTAAGTGTACTCACACATGTCCTACCTTTTAGAAAATTACCCCTCCGAATTAGGGTCACCCATCAACCCCGAAATCACTGCAATGTCCCGGTCACGTCACCGCAGCGGTGCAGACGCGGGAAAACCTGTGCACAATGTAGTAGGCAGGGCTGGCACCAGGCATGGGCAGTTCACAAAGATTTACAGGGCCCCACCTCCACCCTACACACACTATGCCCCCACCCCTATTTTGGGACATGCTGTGTGCTCCTCCTGTGCCCCCATGCACAATGCATCTTCCAGGTGTAGCCGACCCTGCACCACATACACCAAACAACCAGGGAGCCTGACTTGGAAGGTGGGGGTGAAGAGGAACACCATGCACAGAAGCTCAGGGGCAGGGCATCCCTCCTCCTCACACCTACCTTCCACTCATGTCAAGCAAACGGAGTCTAATCACAAAATGAAGACTCACACTGCATATGAACATCCACTGAACTGTCCACACGGCCTGTCAAGTCACTCAGGCACACCCCACACTGACACATAGCCACATACACATACCAGATGTCAGCAGCAATGGAGGACAATAAATGGCCTAACCAAAAGTGAAGTGGACAGTGCTGGAAAGCCATGGAGCAAGCCACAAAGCATGTGTACATCACATGCAAGAGAAGGAACATATCACACCACCGTTAGGCCCTCAAATCAGACATGGGTGGCACAGCGAGTGAAATCAAACCAAAATGACCTCTGTGCAACAACTCAGGGAGACATCAAGGCAAGCCATGCATAGGCACAAGAATGATAGGAAGTGTCTGAAGTTGAGCAGTGATCAGCCACACATCTGTCCCAACTTACTTGACATGTGGATGTCATCAGCACAACACACATGGCTCATTGTCACACTCCCTGACTGTCAAACCCAAGTTGGACCTTCACACATACCCCTCCTCTAGACACCTTACACCTGCAGCACTCAACAGCAGTGTTAAACACACAAATGGTGCAAATGATGTCCTGTGAGTTCACTGACAACCAATCATACTCCCTGGTGTGCATCCACAAACATCACACTCACACTCAAGGATGCCTGAACCAATGCAGCCACAAAAACAATAGTCTAACACAAACCTCAACAAACAACATACACAGAAGTCCAACAAGCCCACATATGGCCACCCAGACATTGGAAAGGCAATGGGACCCCAGACAGAACAGGAGTACACTACATTGTCACTCAGGACCAATGGACAGATACCATACCCCAACAGAATTGCATCATCTCAAAACAATCATAAACACAAACTGGGATCAATTGGACAATAAGCTAACACAGACAGAGACATCACACCACTCATCAAGTCAACATGGTGTCATAGTGTACCACAAGTATGCACATGCACAATCCTGGCAAAAGTGACAGGTCAAATATAGGAGGATATAGCACTACTCTGCACCCAAAACAAGCCCAGTAACACGAATACACCATGCTGCATGTGACAGACACACAAGTAATGCACACTACACTTGCAACACACATCAGAATGTATCACAATGCACAAACTTCTCACACACAATGTCATGCAAATAGAACATCACACACACAGAGCATTTGTCAGCAGAAAGAGCCAACACAGGCCAAACACTGCATACATCCACAACAAAAATACAACGGATGCACATACCAATCCATCACATTGCAAACTCAGCTGGACATCAGGGGGATGCCCACCAGGCAAATACAAGGCAACATACACTGGCAGCACTGCATGCAGGCCAAGCAGTGTGTGTTCACCAACCAAACCAGTAGCACACACATCTCAGTGCCACAACATGTACTACCACAACACAAATCAGCACAGCACATATACAACATCCCACTCAGGAAGGGTAGCAGTACCTCAGCAAACACACATACAGCTTACCAGACACCCACAGATGCACAACTCAGGGACACCCACGTGCAAACAACATGATCAGAGGACTGTGCAGCACAAACATTTGCACTGCACATGAGCAGCCATGACTGCAAACCAGTACTAGCAAATCACACATAACTAATTGGGAAACTGTCCTGAGTGGCACATTGGTCCTGTGCACAGCTCAGCAACCCAAAGGGTAGGTGACATGAGATTGAAGTGGCGTGTAAATCAGTAGTGGACAGGTCAGGAGTGTACTGTACACAAACACATAGAGGAGTCACTCACAACGGGTAGGCATCAGAAGCACAGATAGGGGATGGTATGACTCCACATCCCACATACCAATCTGGAGCCAAAAATGGGTCAAGTGACAGTAATGCATGAGAAAACTCACCAATAATGTCAGTGTGGCTGAACAGGTCTGCACAGTGAGCACAAACAGTACCAAGACACATGGCTGATCAACAAAACACAACACTGACTTGGCAGTCACACACTCTGTATACTCACAACTGGCAGCAATAACAAGTAGGTGCTCCCCGGGATTGCAAGGACACACCAACACACTGCACAGTGCACAACCTACAACTCCTACATGTGCCCACAATCTGAAGCACATGGCTGACAATTGAAACAAACAGGCACTCAGCTCCTGGGTCACACATGTGTGCAGTTGGCATTGCAGAGGCACACACACATCAACACTACTGACAAAGTCACCCCTTCACACTTCAAGACCACTCAAGTGCACACATACAAATGTACCCATGTGACTAGGAAGACAGGCCATCACAAGATGACCATACATCAACACTGCTGTTGACACATCAAGAAAGATCACACAGACATGATGGACCCTGGCCAGCCCACATGTAATTATGTGGATAGAATTCCCCTCCTGGTAGTGCATCCTAACATGATGTGTACAATTTAGCAAACCTGACTATAGAATGATTAGGATAACAGTAAATCATTGCAAACAGCCATCATTGCACCCTCAAGCCTCAGAGTCCAGAAGAACAAAAGTGCCTGCCACCTCTGGCAACCCTGCAAAAGTATAACAAGCAATTGGCAATGTTAAAGTGGCATACAGAGCAATGGGTAAACAAAGTTACAAACAGCTATGCCAGTGGCCAGTCCATAGTGCAAAGGAGGGACATGTGTGCATGAGAACCTGCACAGGGAATGGGCATCCAAATTACAAACAGCAAGGCCAGTGGCCAGTCTATAGTTCAAAGTAGGCACATGTGTGCATGAGAACCTGCACAGGGAATGGGCAAACAAAGTTAAAAATAGCAAGGCCAGTGGCCAGTTCATAGTGCGAAGGAGGGACATGTGTGCATGAGAACCTGAACAGGGAATGGGTGACACCGTACACTGCCATGGTCAGCAACACAGCTAGGGGAATAACAATGGGCAGTCCAGGCACCGCTGTGGGAGAGATAGGTGTGGGAGGGGGACTTTGCCTCAGACTTTGCTGTCAGTCAAACTGTAAGGTGGCTGATTGTTGGGCCCAGTTGGAGGACTGGACCTGTGTGAGAGAGGACCAGCTGAGGTAGATGCATCAGTGGCTTTGGGAGCCGGAGGGCTGCTTGGACCTGGTGGTGTGGTGGCACGTGGAGGCGGAGACATGCTGCTGTGAGACGCAGTGTGTGAGGGAGAATATGGAGGGCTGTCTTTCCACTTCTTGGGGATTCGATAGGGAATAATTGTCTTCGTAGGAGTGGGAAGTGGTGCGGACACAACAGGCACACTCTCCACCAAAGGTGCATCAGGTGCAGGTGATGGCCCTCTAGCGGTCTGCTGGATCTGGCGGTGCGCTTGGCCTGGCCTTGCCTTTTCCCCTCCATCCCCTGTTGACCAGGTGAACCCCCTACAGTGCCCTCCTGTCCCATCTTCACAGGGGTGTGGGTGGAAGTTGAGGTTGTGGGTGAATCTGCCTTAGAGGGCTTTTTCTGTGGACTCATAGCAGGCACCAGCTTTACAGCAGGCATGACAACTGTTTGCCTGTCTTTGGGAGCCGCTTTTGGGACGGTAGTGACCTTGGATGGGGCAGATTTTGAGGCATGTGAGCCTGAGGCCTGCTTCTTGGCTTGATGCCCCTGAGTGTCACCTGAAGGACTTTTGCCTTTGCGCTCCTGTGTGACTTTTGTTTGTTTGGTGGATGGTGTCTGCGGTCTGGCCTGCATGGGGTACTGCTGTTGTGTGCTGCGTGTGGTGTACCTGGAACCTGTGGGCTGTGGTGTGTGGTCACTCTCATCAGATGTAGCCTCTGGCAGGGGGGTTGGCAAAGGGACTGGAGCTGGACTCTGAGCCTGTGACAGCTAAATTGCTGCCTTCACTGTGAGGACAAAGACTGGACAGTCCTGTGTAGCCCACCCATGTCAGAATGAATGCCCTCCATGAAGGCAACTACCTGTGCTAACTTCTTGTCATGGTCTTGGAAGGCATTCAGGAGAGTTATCTGACCGACACACAGCTGGCGCAAAAGGTCCACAGCCTCAACACTGAGGGCAGAAGTGGAGACAGGGGTAGGGGCAGTGGTGCCTGGGGGGAAGGACACTCTTCCCTTCTTACTGGTGTGAGCACAGGCAGCACTAGTGGAAGTAGCTGGGAGGGTGGGCACTGGACGATGTATGGTGGAAGAGGAGGCAGATTTCCCACTCCCTGTGCCCGCCAACATCGAGGAGTCACCGCTGGCGTCAGATTACCTTGAGGTTGGTGTTTCTGGGCGCATTTCGTCAAGGACACTCCAGTCCCCCTCCGAGGCGCTGGTCGCAACAGTGTCAGTGAGCTCATGTGTAGCAGTCGTGCAAGATGACTCACCACTGGTGTCTATCCCCTGTCCTTCTGGGCCCTCGGTAGATGCTACAAGAGACAGAGACGTAGGTTCAGTTTAGTGCCATACACACAAACATTATATGCAAACAAAGCACAAAACAAGATGATGATACCCCCATGTTGCACACCCCCTGTGCAGTCTGCATGTGCAACCTTAATGCAAAACTGAGAAGATGCATGGAAACATGTATAGTTGGCATTAATGACCCATGTGATGTTCACACAGACAAATAGCTTGCCCGTGCCTCCGTGTGACCTGACATACAGACCCCTGTGAGCATACCTAGGTCCCTGTGGGTGAAAAAAATGTACATCTCAACATGTTGTCACAGCTGTGGGACAAGGGGGCCTGGTGGGAGTTGTGGTGCTGGCTGCCTATCCACAGACACCCCTCCCTGTTAAGATGACTACCTACCTGTAAGTTTGATGTGATTAGTAGAATGTCTGCCACATGGTTCTGGATGGTGGGTTTGCTCCATCCTGCTGAGCTGTGGGACAAGGGTGCCTGTTTTGAGGTGTAGTGCTGGCTGCCTATCTGCACACAACCCTCCTTGTTAAGATGGTTGTCTCTCTGTGGAGCAGAGGGAGGGAATCATTACACATGGCTCTTGGGGGGGAGAGTGTTCCATCCTGCTCAGCTGTGGGACAGGGGGCCTGGTGGGAGTTGTAATGCTGGCTGCCTGTACACATGCAACCCAGGGAATGTAGCTAGCTACCTTTGGGGTGAATGTTGGATCTGTGAAACATGTGTTGGGGAGTGTGTGGTGCAAATGAATGGATGGAATTGGGCCTAGGAGGTGTAGCTTTGTAGTTGTGCAAGACAGTACATAGCAGTGTGATAGTAGACATTTGTTTGTACTTACCAGCCTCCACTCCCCCGGTTGTTCCTGTGAGACTCTCTGGATGCAGTATGGTAAGCACCTTCTCCTCCCATGCAGTGAATGTTCTTGGTGGAATGGGAGGGCCTCCACCAGTCATCTGAGCCAGCTGACGGTTCTTGTTGTTCCTCTCTTTCACCTGCCTCTTGAGGTCATGCCACCGCTTCATGCCCTACTTCTTGGTGCGCAGGGTGGTCCCTACTGAATTGACTTTGTTGACTATCCTTTCCCATATTTGTGTTCTGGTGGCTAATGGTGTCTGTTGGACCAGGTTACCAAACAATTGTGGTTCTACTCTGATTATCTCATCTACCATGGCTGGCAACTCATTGTCAGTGAATTTGGGCATTTTCTTCTGTGCCATGGTGTGTGATGTGCAAATGGGTGGAGGTGCAGGTATGAGGGTGGTGGTGGTGATGTAAGTGGTGTGTGTGTGTGTTGTTGTGCTGGTGAGATGTGTGGTGGTTTGCCACTCCTTTGTGCTGTAGGGTTAGTTCCTTCAGGGGTGGAGTATTGCAAAGAATTCTGGTCGTGGAAGGGGCTGGTTTTCTACCCAGCTATGTGGGTGTGTCAAAATGGAGTATTGCTGTCAGGTGTGTTGTGTGGGTTGTCCTGGGATTTATATTTTTTTACTTGCCATGGGGATGTGTCATTGGGGTGTGTTAGGTCTTTTTGGGAGCTCAGCTAGTTTGATGTGTACACTTGGTGGCCTTGTTGTGTGGTTTTTTTGTCGACCACCATAATTGTTCTGGAGCAACCGCGGCGGTAGGGATGCAACCGCCCTTCCGCCGGCTCTCCCATTCATTGCTGTTTGCGGACGCGGCAGTCAGAAACAGCGGATCGTTCCGCTGTCACCTCAATGGTATCCTAATTGTAGGTGCAGTCAATCTGCTGGCCTTGCGACGGGTTTGGCTTTTCCCGCCCTGACCGCCACGGAAGGATTTTCACCGGCGGTCTTTTGTGGCATCGTTCCGCTGCGGTCAATTTTTTTCTGGGGGTTGACCCTAATCCGACCTCCGGTTTTGCCGTGGTACGCGCGGACGGTTCATTTCTGCTACCACAGCGGTTGGAATGTTTTTCCAACCGCCATTCTAATCGACCCCTAAGATGAGTACAAGGAAGATCGTACTAAAAGATTGCCTAGGCAGTAGTATGGGACAAACACCTAAGAACGGACCCAAACACCGCATGGTGCCTGCCACGTAGTGCAGGGATATGTACAGTGTCCCTTTTTTGCATTGTGGCAGGTGCTACTGCCAGTAGCAGCAGCTGCAATCCAAAATACAGGCATTGCGACCGCCGTGGTGACTGGCGCATCGTAATGCCTACTACGGGACCTCCGACATCCTGTCTGGCAGTCCCTTCTGCAATAGGGTACGTCCGCCCACCATTGTAATCAGCCCCAATGTTAAAAAGTTGCTGCCTATTTGCAAAGAAAAGACTAGCCAAAACGAGGTAGTCCTATCTTTATTTCCATGAGCAGTTGTGGTCAAGTCCTCTCTCAATTACTATTACAAGAGGAGTAGCACAGGCGTCCGCCATTTTGAGGGTGAAAGACAGAGAGGAGATCAAGAAGCAGGGCAGGATGGCCGGGTCAATAAAAACAACATAAGGAAGTCTGACACGCACCAAAAGAAACAGCTTCAGTAGGCCCTGAAGGATGATGACCCAGAACTTACTGCTGCAGGGCCGAATCTGGTGCCAGCATGTCGAAAACAGTGATCCTCCAGCCCATCTCTATTCACACTGACATTTAGACCAATTGAGTGGTAAGACTCACTGAGACGGCAGCACACCTACCTGGCAGAGTCCGAAACAGCTGAAGTTGCCCCATCCTCTCAACAGAGAGTCAACCTCACCTACCTCTGCTCTGAACCCGGAAGGCAGGGACCACAGACACCAACACCATGGTAGCGAAGGCACATCAGCATCCGCAGAGTATCCCAGCTCAGAAGAAGGAGACCGTTCGATCATCAGTGAGGCAGATGAGCTCCTGGGCAGCCAGAGCAGAGCTAGGCAGACGGTGAGCACAGCAGCGGTGAGTCCATTCTCAAATGGTAATCACTCGTAATAGTCTTGTAGTCACTTGTAGTTTGATTATAGTCTTTCCGATGCTCCAAACTTATGATCCAATCATTGAAAAGTAAGAATATTCAGGCTGACACAGGATTTATGCAACTTTGCGATCCCCAATCTGAGAGCTACTTCCTCAATCTCCTCACCAGTTGGTGGCCATCTTGAAATCAAGCATCTTGAAAACAATACATGACCCGGAAGGGGGCATGCGTGGGGCCCTCTCTTCATTTCTACTTTTGCCCCCCCTATCTCCCCAATAACCAACAAAGCAGAGAGTGGGGGAGCACCATTGTGCTCACTGAGAGAAGGAGGAGGGGCCTAGGACCCCAACTCCAGGCCCTCTCACCAACAGTGGTGAGCCTGACCCCCTCCCTGTGCCCATGTCTAGGTGGAGCAGTTTAGGACGAGAGATGAGCAGGGAAATAGAGGCGATGCTGACTGCACAAGGAGCTGGCATGGGCAGCCAGGGACGGGCTTCCTGAGCTGTCTCCAACCAGTGGAGGCTTGTCTAGGGGTGTCCCATGTGGAAACGGGCAACCCTGACTAAAGGGGGAAAAAAAAGCTTTGCCGCACAGCAAGAGAGCTGCTACTATGAAATTCACTGCTCGTGGCTGGAGCACCTCATAATGCCCTGTGGGTCAGGCTCATATACATTTTCTTCTTGCCTTGGATTGCCTCCAGAAGGACAGGGGCACCACCAATGAATTGGGAAAGTACAGCAGCCCACCAGAAGTAATCTTTATAAAGTAACCCTACGTCTGCTGAGTCTTAACATTTAGGACCATCCTAGGATTTTCACATACTTTTAAAACACTCCCAAGGCTGGAGATTTTACTTTATGGCTGGGAGTGCAGTCTCCTCTAGTGGCTGGTCTGATGGCTACATCTAATGTGGCCTCAAGGTGTGTAATGACGATACATGTGAAGAAGTGCTCTCTAGAGGATGAATCTGTGGTTGCCTTTTATGTGATCAGAAACTGATGCTTTCCAGGTGCTCTTATTATGATTGCGGTTCAGTGACAGAATATTGAGGAAAAAAATATCGAAGAAAAACGTATTGAGTAAAACATATTGAATAAAAAAATATCGACTGCCTATACTTAAAAATGTATGCAAAAAATTATTGAGAAAAAATATTGTTTACAAACATATAGTTGTATTAAATATTGATTTTTAAATATATATAACTTAAAATATTAAAATAAACATATATTTAATACTAACATTAATTTATAAAAAATATGTGTAAATTTATATTTGAACAAATATAACAAACTTACTTTTAAAAATGTAAACACATATATATATTCATATATATGTATATACATATATTTTTTATATATTTTTAAAGATTTTTTAAATTATATTATTATTTAAAATATTAGTTTATTTATATATGTATAAATAAATGAATATTTTAAATATTAACATAATTTCGAAAATCGTAAATAATATATTATCAAAAATATATCTATACACATTTAATTATACCAAAATCATAAAATATTTAAAATGAAAACCAATTTAATTTAAAATAAAAAGTAAACACATGTTTTTAAACATTTAATTATAAATAATTTACAAATACAAAATATTGACATTTATAAATATTATTATTATAATAAAACTAACAAATGATTATCTAAATTACAACAACATAAAATAAATAATTGAAATAAATACATATAAATTTCCCACTACATTAAAACACCTAAAATTGGTAGTACATTCCTTGGCCATTATAGGATCGAATATGGCTTTACAACTCTTTCAGGCTTACCCAAGATCTCCACAGCCCCACTAAAAGCCTGTCTTTATGCTGCAGCAAGACGCTTCACAGGGTCTAAAAAAATTGACCACATCTCTATTCATCTGAAGGTTCTTCACTGGCTAACATATGATGCCAGAATTCAACTTAAACTGGCATGTGTTACACATAAAGCACACCACCACAAAACGACGATTTATCTTACAATTTTTTTTTTACATTTCTGGTAGAGGCAGGTAATCTCCGAGCGCCAGGGACCTAGGGGGCAGAATAAATAAATTAAAAGATTGTGCCCCGACCCCCGGGCCCTGGCCCACCCTGGGGGTAATTAGCGACCGGGCGGCGGAGCCATATATGAACCATTGTTGAAAGAAAGGTTGAAGGTCGCCAACCTTCAAAATGCCATAACTCGAATCATGTTGGGCTGATTCAGACTATCTTGGCTAATTTTACTCCTGGAGGTGAGCTCTAGCCACCAGGAGCAGGTTTAGCAGACCTCCTCACCTTCAAAGTGGTGTAGTCTACAGGGAGCTGGTTTTACTGCTTTACAGGGCAGCAGCCTTCCTACTTGTCTTTGTTTATGGGTACAGAGGTCAAGGGCTTTCCCCCAGCTCATCCTCCAGTGCAAGCGGGGCCGCATCACTGGCTGTTGGGGAGACCCACTGGTCCTTGGGTTGACTGGTTCACTGACACAAAAATGAACCCTCAAAATATCCCAATACCAAAATATTGTGAACCAAAATATCATCAAAAATATTGTCATCCTATACTTATAATGGTAAGTACAAAAATATTGGCGAAAAAATATTGTTGGAATAAATATCATTGCACTAGATATCATTTTTATTACTTTTGCGTTGTGTGAAGTGGGAATAGTGAATTTTACCCCTCTGCAATCCAATACTTTCCCTACTGTTGTATTGATTGGAGTGGGATTAGTAAATTGTATTCCTCCACAATCCAACAGTTTCCCTACTGTTGTGCTGTCTGGAGAGGGAATAGTACATTTTACCTATCGGCAATCCAACACTTTTCCTACTGTTGCATTTACTGGAGAGAGATTTTAAAATTCTACCCAGTTTTATTATTTTTGCATTGTGTGAAGTGGGAGTAGAATTCCTTTTATATATTTACTATAATAGTTTGCATAGTTCTGTATAAATTGCAGTCGGAATAATTTGTGTATTATATTTAGGGGCCGTTTACAATGCCGGACGGACACGGCGTCTGCTCATTCATCAAAAGTACAAGCATCTATTGCTGCTAATGCTAATGGGTGCAAGGATTCTGGAGGCAATGCAAACAAAAGAGTGAAAAAACACCTTCCTCTCCAAATAAATCACCACTGGCTCTGACATTGGAAGATATTATGGAAGAACTAAGAAACATTAGACCCTTCATGGCGGATACCAGCGCAACGCTTCAGAGAATGGAGGACAAATGTCCTGTTTGGGCTCCAGACTTTCAGAGGTTGAGCAGAGAGTTAGTTATGCTCACGATGTGATCGCTAAAGTTAACACATTACCTAAAGAGGTGTCTCAACTAAAAAAGGTAGTGGAGGACTTTGAAAATCGCAACAGGCGCAATAACCTACACGTTTAAGGTATACCAGAAGGATCTGAAGGCCCTGATATGATTAAATTTTTGAAGCTACACATTCCTAAAATAGTATGCCTACAAAAATCCGTTGATCTCAATATTCAGAGGATGCATAGGATTGGTCCTTCACAAGCCTCGTCATCGACCGGACCAGGAGGAATTATTGCCTTTTTTCTCCAATATTCTGATCTCATGATGGTTCTTACTGCAGTCCAGCAACACAGGCAAATGCTTTGATCGGGTCATAAGATTTCCTTCAGTCAGGATGTCTGCAGGGCTACTGCTACTCGTCTGAAGGAGTTTCTCGACCTCAGACCAAATATTTGCTTAATGAATACTCGCTACGGTTTACGTAGTGGCATCCTGGAATGTAAAAGGTATTCATAATCCAGTTAAAAAGGAAAGGGGGTTGTCTCACCTTTCAAAACTGAAATGTCAAGTAGTTTTATTACAAGAGACGCATCTTAAATATTAGGATATAAATGCTTTACGTAGGCAATGGGTTAGGAGTGTTTATTGCTCCCCTGCCTTAAATAATAAGAATGGTGTTCTAAAATTGTTTCATAAATTGTTATATATTCAACTGAGGAATGAGGTTAATGATGATATAGGTCAATGGCTTTTGTTAGAAATTAAGATAAATGACACCCTGCTTTCTATTTGTAATGTTTATGATCCTAATGGTGTAGATTTAGCACTTTGGGCTAACTTTTTTACAGTCTTATCGTCCCATACATCGGAGAACCTTATAGTGGTTGGGATTGTAATCAACTTATGGATCCCTTTTCAGATCGCAGATCGCAAACCAAATTTACTCCCAATAAAATGCATAAGGCTTTTCAAAGAGCCATTTCATCCAGAGGATTAAACTTCATATCCTGATGTTTTAGAATTCACTTTTTCCTCTCCCGTTCACAGATACCATTCTAGAATAGATTACATATTTTTCATTCAATCTATTCTTCAATTCCTAACACATGCTGAGATAGGTTCAATACATATCTCAGCCCATGCCCCTGTCATGGTTGATTTGGAGTATCTCACCACTACACCCTCTTCACGTAGGTAAAGATTTAATAACGCTCTTCTGCTTGACAACCAATTTACAGAGCAGTTTGCATTGTTCCTCCTTAAAGTTTTTGACCTTCCCTCGGATTCACAGATGAAATTTCTTTGGGATGCCTTTAAAGCAACTGTAAAAGGATTCATTATAGATTTTGTGACAAACAAGAAGAGGAAGGCGCTCAAAGAATCTTTGTTTCTCTTAAACCAAATTAAAACCTTAGAACATTAATATTATTCTTCAAATCACACTGATACATTATCCAAACTTAGTAAGGCTAAATGCAATATAATAAACACTCCTGGGATAATGCTTGTGGTAGCTTGCTCAAATTTTATGTTAAAATTTATGGTGGATGTAATAAGGCTGGTAAATCTCTGACTAACTATCTTAAAATAAAATCTAAGGGCCTCATTACGATGGCGGACAAACTGAAGTCCGTCCACCATTGTTTCGGATTTGGGACCACACAATCAAAATTATGATGCGACTACCACCACGGCGGTCGCATCACCTATATTTTGCATTGTGGTGGGGATGCGGTCAGCAGCCACCGCTGCAATAAAAAATATAGGGTGCAGACACATCCCTGCACTACGTGACAGGCACCATGCAGTGTCTGCCACATGGTGCAGGGATAGGGGGCCACCATAGGTGCCCCCCAGGGTTCATGTCCCTGCACCTGCGATTAAGGGGGGCCCACTACAGGCCCCAAAATCCGTTTCTGATAGCTGTTTTGTGGCAGATTGACTGCCGCAGTACGGCCGGAGTAAAGGGATATCATAATCCCTACTTTGGTGCCTGGCAGGCAGTGCTGCAATTCAGGGGTGTGCATTTGGTCCGTACGGCGGTCGGATTTGATCTGGCCCGTGGCAGATGGAAAGACAGAACGCTACGCTTCCCCTGCCACCATAATATGGCGGGTGAAAATTGCATTGCGATGGCAGAGGGACCTCCACCGACAGCTTGTAATGAGGCCTTAAGATTGTTGCTATAACTGATATTAGTAGAGTAAGGCATGTTAGTTACTCCAAAATATTAGAGCGCTTCACTAAATACTACACTTATTTATATATCCCTGAGTCCTCTGCCACAACTGAGCAGATAGATGCTTTTTTCTCATCAATCCCCAAGTCCTCAGATAGCATTGCTGACTTATCCTCTCTTGATATTCCAATTTCGGAACAAGAAATTTTAAATGCTATTAATATTCTTCCAAAAGATAAAACTCCAGTGCCTGACAGCTTCTCTGTGCATTTTCTTCTCCATTTCCAGCACCTGTTAGTGCCTAAACTGTTGCTCCTTATTAGTCATTTTCTAAACATGGAACGGACACAAGGGGGTCGATTAGGATGTAGGGTGGATTACCACCGCCTGCATGGCGGTGGCGATCCGCCCTACACCCTTCCCTGCCCGCCACCCATTTATTAGTATGGCGGGGGGGACCCCGGCGGACGGAAAGACTGTCCACCGGTTTTCTGCCAGTCACACAGGTGACCGGGCGGAAAAGGTGCTATATATGATGGCGGTGTCTGCTAAACACCGCCATCCATATTAGCATGGGCAGCAGTGCATGGCTTTCCATGGCGTAGACCCCCCCATGGAAAGTAATGCGGAGTCTGCTTTTGGGGGCCCGTTGCGGGCCGCCAGGGTATTGGGGGTTAGGGGTGTGCATGGGGGGGGTACCTATGGTACTCCCCTGCAATGTCATGGACATGGTGGCAGGCACCTCGCGGTGCCTGTCACCTTGTTCATGACAATGCACACAGTGCATTCCCAGCATTGTGGCGGGCGGGGCTGTGACCACCGCCCACCACAATGCTGGGAATAGAGGATGCCACCGCCACTGTGGCATCCTAATTGCAGTTGTAGGACCGCCGCACCACTGGTGGCCGGGCCCTGCACCGCTAGGGTGGTGGGCGGACTAAAGTCTGCCCGCCATCCTAATCGGCCCCAAGGTCTTTTATCCAGGCCATGCTTTGTTTGATCCCAAAGAAAGGTAAAGATCCTTCTCAATGTGCTAACTACAGACCTATTTCCTTGATAAATACTGACTGTAAGAGTTTTGCTAAATTATTGGCACTTCGTATTAATCAGGTTGTTCCTGATATAGTTGGCCTGCATCAGTCAGGGTTTGTGAAAGGATGCTCTATTGCAGATAACTCTAGAACTTTCCTCAACATCATTCATCTGGCCTCTAAGTTACACACTCCCTCAACTGCTATCACTCTTGAAGCTGAAAAGGCTTTTGATAGGGTGAATTTGGAGTTCATTTTTGGAGCATTGAAAAGTCCTTGTGTCCTTCAATAAATTCAGTTCCTATATTCTGAACCCTTTACTTCTATCTGGGTCAGCGGTAATCAATCCAATTTCTTTTCCCTCCACAGAGGGACTAGACAGGGTTGTCCTTTATCTTCACTTTTATTTATTTTATCTTTAGAACCCTTTTTGGAAAAACTTTGTTGATCCTCTAGTTTCACAGGTTTCCAATTTAAAAACATGGATATAAAATTCATTGCATATGCGGATGATATTTAACTATATTTGTCTAATCCTAACACATCCTTACCTGAATTCTTTGCATTATTAAATGAATATTCTATAGTTTCTGGATATAAGCTTTATATAGATGAATCAGAGGTCCAGCCCCTTAATGAATACTGCCTCCCGGATATGTTTAAGGATACAGGGTTCACATGGAATTCAAAAAGCATTAAATGTTTAGGCATAATATATTCTAATAATATTAAAGAAACCATTAAAAGTAACCTTAATGAAAGGTGGGGTAGATTAGCAATGATTAAAATGATTCTACTACCAATAGTTAATTTCTGTTTGTCAATGCTACCGATTTCTCTTCCAGTTTCTTTCTTTAAACCGATTCACCACTCCCGGATCAACTTCTTGTGGAACAAACGTAAGCCTCGAATCTCAATAGCTCGTCTTCAACAACATATGGACACAGGTGGGGTTCACTTTCCCATAATTAGGCGATATAATTCTGCCTTTATACTAAAACACATTTGGACTTCCCTTTCGGCAAACCCTCATAAAGTATTAACAATTTGGGGTCAACTGGAACAGACTCAATGTACATCATTCTCTTTGACTGAAGTGGTTCATATTTATCAACCTCCCAGAGCTTTTTCCTCGCCTATACTTACCCATACTATAGCCATTGCTAAACCCTTAATTACCTCCTCGATTATAGTCTCTAATAATATTTCTCAAACCCCTATTTGGTATAATAAGCACTTAAAATTGAATAATAGAGCTCTCTACTGGAAGGAATGGACTGACAAAGGAATTATATGCATTGGCTATATACTTTCTGATGGATTTCTTATGGACTTTTCTGAGATTCGGAATAAATATAACATATCTTCTTATCATGCCACTCATTATCCACACCTTAAAAATACTCTTCTTCTACTCTCTCAAAACTCTATTTCTGTCCCACATAATCAGATCCCCTTTCTTCTATTGGATTTCTCTTCTGAAATGAAGGCATCTTGAATTAATAAGATTTTGTCTCGTTCTTATGATTTGAGAAAGAAGTCCAGGGTGGAACATTTGTGGGAATCGGATCTTCAACAGGAGTTCCCTTTCCAGACCTGGGGCTCTATATGGGCCAAGATTCACACTGCATCAGAAAACCAAACCCAAATGTTATATTACTTTTACAATAGACTATTCCTGACTCCCAAGGACCTGCATAAATTTAAACTCACTAACAATGCAAAGTGTTGGTCTTGCTTCCATTTTAAAAGTGATTTTTTACATATGTTTTTTATTCTCCTATTTGTAAAGAAGTTTTGGTTGCCCATATGGTATAAACTTAATGAAATATTGTTCACAACTATTCCTTTTGGTATCGCACACATTTTGTTACGTGGCTGCTCGCCCCTTGGTGCTCTCAGGGTATGGTGGGAAAGTTTATTGACTTGACTGTTGCTATTGCTTTACAGATTATTACCACCAATTGGAAAGACACCACAAAAATTACTCTTTTCTGGTTGGTGGAATCTTTTGTGTCATCATCACAGATTAGACCGAGGGTATGCTACTTCTATTCCTTTAATGATTAAAGAATATTTTTTACCGTCACCACTTACTTCTTTCTTATCTAGGCAATCCACTCAATCTTCATCTATTATTACCAGTTATGATCTTACATAAATATTGGAAGTTGTAATAGTTGCTACTGTTATTATTGCATTATTGTTAAGTTTCTTCTATTTCTTTTCTCTTTCTTTTCTTCTCTTCTTTTTTTTCTTTGTCTTTCTTCTCTTTCTTAAAAATTATTATATGCACATGGCTTACAATGTTTATTAAAATTATATATTTCTAAATTCGTGCTCCTTGGTCTCTGTTGTTCATTCATCAGTTTAAATATTCATCATTTGTGGTTGGTTTACTTTTTTAATGTCTACTTTCCTTGCTCATGAGACCTAATATATTTTCATATTTTATTCTTTCATTCCATTTGATGGGTTTGAATTGATTGTGCATTACTTTTCACAATTGTAATTGTTTATCTACATAATTTTAATAAACCATTCTAAACAGAAACAAATATGTATTACATCAATTTAATTTAGTTAACTCCCACACTATAACTCTACAAAACTCCCAACCTGCACCTAAAACTTAACTTTAAAAAGCAAATTATTTACACTATTAATGTAAATATTTATCAACAAACTCATTATCATTAATTAAATATTAATCCTTAATTAATTATAATTAGTTCACTTCCCACAATATACCCCCACAAAACACACTCATAAAATGTAACCGAAAATTCTCTACACAATTAACATAATTGGACTTAGTAAGGAACCTGCAGCATATGTTTATTTTATTAAGGTTTCGCCTAAATCTTATTCCCCTAATGCTGGGTTTTCCCCCCAAAACAGTATGCTCATAGCGATTTGCCAAAATGTCCATGCTATAACCTATCGGCTCAATCTGATCTCCACCTTCTCTTTTTTTGCCATTCCTATAAGGACCAGAGAGCCAAATATATCAAACCTCTCTTAATGGGCCATGATTTTAAGCAGTGTTGTGTTGACCTTCTGGTTTATCTGAAGAAGCTTCATGACCCTTTTGTATGTTTCTGTGTAGCCTCTTGTTTATGGGCCTGTAAGCGCAGGAGATACTTATTAAAATTGGAGACCTATGCTAACCGTTAGTTTAAATACATTGACATAGGACAATGGGCTCTCTCATAATTTTTACGTGCGTATTTTTAAAATTTTATCAGGTTTATTGTATAAAGACCATTCAATGAATTGCGTGATTTGCAAAGATTAATTCTATATTTTATTGCTTCGGGGTCTGAATTTGTACATTGCACTGGGAAGAATGTCACTGTTTTTATCCTTTTAGAAAAAATATTTACTTTTATGATCAATGTTCAAAATTAGATCGAATATAGTTATTGAAAAAGAACATAATTATCATTTTAATAATGAATACTAATGAAAACATTAATTATTAATTATTTGAAATTAATTTACTTCTCACTTCATACTCCTACAAAACCCACAATCCACAACTTTAAAAAAATTAATCACACAATTAAAACAATTAATTTAAATTAAATAATTATTAGTATTTAATAATTAATTATTAATTAATTTAAAATAATTTACTCCCCACCCTTTACCCCTATAAACACCACAACCTGCACCCCGAAAAAGAATTACACAATTAACATAATAAATTATCAATGATTTCATCAATATTAATTAACAACTCATATTAATTAATAACAAATACATTACTTCCCACCCTTTACCCCTAGAAACCCCACAGCCAGTACATACCATTTACATTTAAAATATGAATAACACAATTAACAAAATTGAGGGGCCGATTCCGATCCTGTATTTTTTGTTACCATACGACCTGCATCCATAATTTTTTCCGTACGAATCGTGCAAGTCCCGTCCGACCCATGAAGTACGATTCGTATGTGAAAAATACATACGGATCTGCCCTATCCGTACGAATCAGATCGGGAAAAGTTGTACGAGACGGACCCGGACACTTTTCTGTACGAAGCCTAAAAATACAGTCCGACCATACAAGTACAATCCGGACTGGCTTCCTGATTTACGAATTGTACGGAAAAAGTCCCATACACGGGGCATGACTTGTACATACGCAATGTCGTTGTACGCACTGTACATATGCAATGGCGATGTACGCATCATACATATGCAATGTCGGTGTACGCACCGTACATATGCAATGTTGGTGTACGCACCATACATACGCAATGTTGTTGTATGCACCAATGTTTTTGTACGCACCGTACATACGCAATGTCGGTGTACGCACCGTACATATGCAATGTCGGTGTACGCACCGTACATACGCAATGTTGTTGTACGCACCAATGTTGTTGTACGCACCGTACATACGCAATGTCGGTGTACCCCCGTACATACGCAATGTCGGTGTACGCACCAATGTTGTTGTACGCACCGTACATACGCAATGTCGGTGTACGCACCGTACATAGCAATGTCGGTGTACGCACTGTACATACGCAATGTTGTTGTACGCACCGTACATACGCAATATCGGTGTATGCACCGTACATAGCAATGTCGGTATATGCACCGTACATTCGCAATGTCGGTGTATGCACTGTACATACGCAATGGCGGTGTACGCACCGTACATAGCAATGTCGGTGTACGCACTGTACATACGCAATGTCGGTGTACGCAGTGGTGGCTGGTGACATTTAAACGTGGTGGGCCGTAAAAGTTGCGGCTGAGTGCAATGTGGCAAACAACCGAGAAAATTTTGAAAAAAAGAGGGGGCAAATGTTTCATTTTTAAGCAAATGTGAGAAAGCAAGAAGGTTACTAACGCAATTGTGTGTAGTTATGACATCAATAAAGAGATTTCATATGATAACGTGGGTAACTGCTTATTCAGTATAACCACAGAGCTTCATAACAGGCTTCGAACTTGCATTGCACACAGTATAAAATAGGCTGCTACAGAATACACAAAAAGTTTTAAGATAAGTGTTTCCAAAATATAGATTTACTGTGGACTGCACTCAGTAAGTGCAGTTTTGTTTATAATGCCACGGTCTTTTAAAAGCACACACTTCACACACCTTAGCTGGTAGCTCCCTTACAATACCCATCAAAAAGAATAAATATGTGTCTTCAGGAAACCCTTTTTTTTTGGCAACCATCTTTAAAAGCTCACACTTTACATTATAGCTGGTAGGTCCCTTACAATGCATCTGAAAAAGAATAAACGTGTACCTTCAAGTGATTCCATCAATCAGCCAAAAAAACGCTTCCAGCCCAGCCACGGTTTGAAGACGGACGCCCATTTACCTGTCTCACCTCACCCGTGACCCCTACCATAAATAGTGCAACTGTCAGCACCCCACCTTCCAAAGGGAAGAAGGAATGTGACATCAAAGAGGGAGAAGGCAGAGAGAGTTTACAGTGCTCCGGCCAGCGTCAACATGATGCTTCTGCTGCTTCTCGCCGCTGGAGTCTGCCTCTCCCTGTTTGCTCGTCCATCCACCGCATGGTTTGGTAAGAGCGAGGAAAAGTTATTCAATTGTCACTCAACTTCCTGCATCGGGTGGTCTAAGAGCAAGCCACCTGTCTAGGCAAAGTGTACCCCAAAACTGTCCGCTTCGACTGAACAATTACAAATCTCGGTCCAGCCCTCTTGCTTATTACATAATAGATGCCAGGCATAATTTTTTATCTATTTGTGCAGAAAAACACAAAATCTATTTGCGCACTGCATGCACTTGTAATCCTCCTACAGTTGTTGAATTTCCCATACGGGAGACAGTTGACAGACTTTTACATAGTCCTGCAGAAAGACAGAAGGCCCTAAACTGCTCAGTTTTCATTTTTGTATTTAAATATACACGTGCCCGGTTTGTGCCGAATTCCACGGACGAAAACAAGCACCCACAAACCGAAACTAAACACATACAGGCACCCATGAACAGAGGCAGAGAAGATGTAGACAGGTGTAATAAATAAAAATCAAAGACAACACACATCCGAACTTGGCACCCTTTACATTTGCAGATTGGGGAGTTGGCGCGCACATTTCCATTTCTTACCGGGAAGTAGGCACACTGACAAGAAGGCTTATCTTAAGTCGCGGCTCGCGGGGGAGGGGGGTCGCGCACGGGGGAGGGGGAATGAAATATTTTTTTTAAAAAACACCTCACAGCCGGTCCACGGGTCCACGCCACCTCTCAGACCTCTGATCCCCTGGGCGCCTTCACTAACGGTACTGGAGGAGGGGCCTGCCAACCCCTCTCAGCCAATCCTGGTGCTGCCAGCAGCGCCAGGATTGGCTGAGGGCACAGCTTACGCTACGCCCGCCGCCTGCGCATTAGGAGACCGAGGGGTTCCTAATGGGCATGCGCATGGCAGTAAAAACACAAGTACGCATGACTGGGCACGGACTAAAAATTAATCTCCATGCCCACTCATGCGCACTTGTGCTGCCTTTCCCTGGCTTGTGACAATGCATGTCAGTCAACATGATGCCGGACCGCCCATGGTCCGACGTCATGCTGACTGACATGCATTGTCAGTTAGTTCTCCACACCCTCGGCGTCTCTGAACTTAAGTAAACTAAGTTCAGAGACACCGAGGGAGCTGCGGGCGCGGGCGGGTGCGCGGGGGGGCAGGTGGGCTACGCCCCAACGCCCCAATGGACGATCCACGCCTGGGTGTACGCATCGTACATACACAATGCATGGGGGTGTGTGCCTGTACGACTCGTACCCCTGTACTGTACTGAACCACGGACACTGTAAAACAGCACAAGGAGGGTCTATTCGACTCGCACAACACCACAAAACACGTCTACAGTGCACAAAAAATGGAAATGACTGACCTGGCCACATCCAAACAGGCAAACAAAGGGGTAAACTCACAACCACTCCTTATAACGCACCCACCAAAAATTCAAACTGAGGCCCACCCACAAATGGACCAATAAAAAGGGCCCACACACACAAACCATGACCCTTTGCAACAGACTCACTGCAGCTAGAGAGCACACACCAACAACTGCACCCATCCACCTTAACATATACACCTTCACACAACCTCCTTCACACATACCCCCTCTTCACATTCTGACCCACACCTCCACATTCAGACCCACACACCCACAACCATCCACACCCTCACCCCACACCATGCCCACAGACAAGAATCCAAAGTTCACAAGGGAGGAGCTGGAGATCCTTGTCAATGAAGTCATCAGAGTCGAGCCACAGCTGTTTGGAACATTGGTTAGACAGACCAGCATAGCCGAAAAATCACGCCTGTGGCAGAGGATCGTCGATAGGGTGAATGCTGTTGCACCCATCAGAAGGACCAGGACTGAATGCCAAGCCAGGTGGTACGATCTGCGGAGGTCGGTCAAGCGAAAAATGAATGACGACTACGCCCAGAGCAACATCACTGGAGGTGGTGGGCCCCGCAGACCAGTACATTTCCAGCCCTGGGAGGAGAGGGTGATGGCCCTGCTTCCACCGGTGGGAGTACATGGACTTCAAGGACTTCCAGAGCCTGGTGAGTACACAAACAACTTATGTAACATGGGGGTAATCGCATCTACACCCCAACTACACCAAATGCACACAACTACCCCCAAGCCCTCACCGGCCAGAACCACAGTAAAAAAAAACGCTAATGCCAATAACATGTGTATGCCCCATTGAGAAAGCAAGGCCAAGCTATGTCCCATGCTGCACGAAGCACCAACCCAAGAATGGATGTCCGGTATGCTGGGAGGGTGGGTGTCACAAAACACATTGTTGAACTCCAAATCAGACACAATTGCCCTCATCCCATATGGCCCAGGTACATACCCATGCACCATGCGCAATGCACAGTGATTCGGAAAGTACTGACAAGATAGCTCACACTTGGCCCGGGTGTAGGCAGCACAAGGCCTTCCTGTGACCAGTGCACACACAAACACCAAGACAACAAGGTCAGATATCTAGGACTGGAACTCACACTCACTGTCATGGCAGCATGCTCCATGGGGGGACAGCTACATCACCTGGGAGTCCCAGTGCCAAATCACACTACACACACCAGCAGGCCCTGCCACACACACCCCTTACACAAGCAGACACCCCCGGGACAGGCAATGGATTTACCCACTGTCACAATCGACATGTAACACAACAAGACCAATACATAGCCGAAGAAGCATCCAAGCCAAAAATCTACATGTCAAAGACTCAGGAGAACATATCAATCTGTCCCCCGCAACATACCCATCCACAAGTGAACATTGAGGAGAATGCTAGGCACATACAACTACCTGGAGGAACAGTGCCAACTAGAATGTGTATGAAACATGGATGTTGCATGAAACAGCATTAACATTGTCTGTCTCTCACACACAGGACAATGTGATGAATCTCCCCCCAACATTGGGGGTGAAGAATCACAGTCCCAGGCTTGGGAGGAACCTGATCCCACCGGCAGCGACGCCTCTCAACACTCTGCGGATGACCCCGACGACCTGGACCCTCTGGTGTCCAAGCCCCTGCAGCACCTGGTTCAGGAACATCTGTGCCAACCACCACCCCCATTCCTGCCACATCCCAGGAGACACCGAGGAGCCCTGCCCGCAGTGAACAACTGAGCCAGTCTGACCAGGAGGGACAAGGTGCGGCGGGCACCCAGGAGGAGGCAGACAACACCGCCACTGCCATCCCTCAGGGGTCCCATAGACCCGATGTGCCCACAACGGAAGGCCAGGCTCATGTGGGCAGGGGTGGTGGGAGTGGAGGCAGGCGGAGGTGAGAACCTGACCAACCAGTTGAAGGGACCGGTATGTCACACATACACAACATCATGGACGCATACCGGCGTGACACCAGGGAGTTCAGCCAGGTAGTGGTGACCCTCACAGAGATGAAGAACCTGCAGGCCGAGCAACACGCCAGTCAACAAGAACACCAAGGACGGATGGAGGTAAGACTGGTTGAGCTCCGGGCGGTGCAAAGGGACATAAGCCATTCACTCCGTTGGATTGCCAACAACATGGGCAACCCTCCCTGTGCCATCAGGCGAAGACCACCACCAGCCACAGGGAGGTAGGAGGAGGAGGATTAGTCCGACGGAGCGTCCCAAGCATCGTCAAGGCCTGCATCTGAGGGTCCCCTGAGGAAGGTGGGTCGTCCGCGGAAAAGACCGTGAGAGGCAACGGCACATCCACATCTCCCAGGTCACCTGGCCTGGCACCTGGCCTTCATGTGCGACAGCATCACCTCATTGACTGACATCATCTGCCATATGGTTAAAGCTAACCTGATAACGATTTTAGCAGCTTACACAGCAACCCCACACATTTTCCTACTCCCTGCTGACGAGAGGCAACTACCTCGAAACACGTGTCCAGGGATGGCACACGCCACGCATACTTGCATTCACACTCGAGCATAGGTGTATCCGCCGACGCTGACCTTCAGGGACCATTTTCATTGGGGGAACACGCCTGGTAGGTGTAGCAGTGTGCGACCAATCTGGTTTAACTTTATATTCAGGCTCCCTTGAGCCGGTGGAGTCGACGGACTCATGGTTACGCACCTGCGCGCTACGAGAGGTACTAGACCTGATAACGATTTTAGCAGCTTACACAGCAACCCCACACATTTTCCTACTCCCTGCTGACGAGAGGCAACTACCTCGAAACACGTGTCCAGGGATGGCACACGCCACGTATACTTGCATTCACACTCGAGCATAGGTGTATCCGCCGACGCTGACCTTCAGGGACCATTTTCATTGGGGGAACACGCCTGGTAGGTGTAGCAGTGTGCGACCAATCTGGTTTAACTTTATATTCAGGCTCCCTTGAGCCGGTGGAGTCGACGGACTCATGGTTACGCACCTGCGCGCTACGAGAGGTACTAGACCTGATAACGATTTTAGCAGCTTACACAGCAACCCCACACATTTTCCTACTCCCTGCTGACGAGAGGCAACTACCTCGAAACACGTGTCCAGGGATGGCACACGCCACGCATACTTGCATTCACACTCAAGCATAGGTGTATCCGCCGACGCTGACCTTCAGGGACCATTTTCATTGGGGGAACACGCCTGGTAGGTGTAGCAGTGTGCGACCAATCTGGTTTAACTTTATATTCAGGCTCCCTTGAGCCGGTGGAGTCGACGGACTCATGGTTACGCACCTGCGCGCTACGAGAGGTACTAGACCTGATAACGATTTTAGCAGCTTACACAGCAACCCCACACATTTTCCTACTCCCTGCTGACGAGAGGCAACTACCTCGAAACACGTGTTCAGGGATGGCACACGCCACGCATACTTGCATTCACACTCGAGCATAGGTGTATCCGCCGACGCTGACCTTCAGGGACCATTTTCATTGGGGGAACACGCCTGGTAGGTGTAGCAGTGTGCGACCAATCTGGTTTAATCATCTGCCATATGGACTTGCTGGTCACAGTCTGACCAATGATGCCAAACACTGTGGTCTGGAGTCTGATGACTTCAAATGCCAAGGATCCCATCTCCCCTGTGAACTTTGGATTCTATGGTCCCTGTATTGCACCTTTTTCTGCGCACAAATCACGCCCCAGACCTATGATAAAAAAAATAATAATTGAAATTTTATGTTTCAGTCATTTAGCATGAGTCCACAACATACGTGTGGGGATATGTCAAAGTATGCCTGAGTGTGGAACTAACGCCAGCCATCCATACACTTAGATCTGAGTCCGGTCGAGGACACACATGGGTCACAATGTATCACCAAATACAGACATGGAGCCCAATACTCACCCGTAATGGCCTCAAGCTGCTGAGGGGGGGGCTTGCAATACTTCGCAGACAGACCAATTTGGAAGAGTATCATGAAGATGTAGAGGTCATGGGTCAAGTTGAGGTGCCCGGGGAGGAAGTCCCAGGTCTGTTTGACGAGGTGGGAGAACTATCTCCTGCATGCGGTTTTTCTGTGGATGTGATGAATGGTGGCCAGGGCAAGGTGGGCTGCACGGAGTTGGGCCAACGGGGTGTTGGATGACAGGCGTCCAAGGTCGGTTTTGGGTCTGGGGTTGTGGACTGCCTCCTGACTGTGGTTGAGGAGTCTGAAGGTGATCCTGCAGCAGACAGTGAGCCATTGTAGCTATCTCAGGTGGACGGTGATGTGGCTGGGGCGGGGGATGTTGAAGATGAGGTGTGCGGATGCACCCTGGATGTGGACAAATTCTCCTGCAGTTTTGCTGTTGTTCTCCGTAGAGGGCGGAGCTGTAGTTGAGCCGGCTGGTGTCGTGGACCTGGGGGACGGTCTGTCTTGCCTTGGAGTGGATCTATCTGTGGATCATTTGCAGCATGCGGAGGGTGTTGCAGCATGAGGTACAGATGGTGGTGAGTTGCATGGTAATTGTGAGCGATGAGTCCATGATGAACACCAGCTTGCGTGCAGGGCCACTGGGTGCTGGTGCGGTGCCCATGCCGGTGGGACACAAGGAGTTGACCCAGCCGTAAGGGGACAATCCTCAGATGATGACCTCAGTCCTGTCCAAGTTTAGCCTCAGGTGGCTGATGTTCAGCCATTCGTCAATGGATCTCATGCCTTCTTGAACGTTGGATCTGGCAATGGCTGGGTCTTTGGTGAGGTTGAGGAGCAGCTGGGTGTCAATGGCATACGAGATGATGATGATGTTGTGTGCACATGTGATGGTGGAGAGGGGGGTCATGGAGACATTGAAGATAGTCATGCTGAGAGATGAGCCCTGGGGCATGGGCCAGATGACCCCAGTGTACTACATGCTGCAGGGTGGAGGCCGACTCCCTGGGCCTTGCTGGTGAGCTACTTGTTGATTTAATCCTGGGCCCTCCTCTGGATACCAGTGTTGGAGATGTGTGAGCTGACAGTGTGGTAGCACATGGTGTAGAATGCCATTGAGAGGTCAAGGGGGGTGGTCTCACCATTGTTGAGCCGGGCAAAGTTGTCGTTGGTGGTGGCAATGATGACGGTTGCAGTGGTGTGATTACAGTGGAAGATGGTCTGGTGCCGGTTGCCTGGAGCTGTTTGCGTGGACGAAGTTTGTCAGTTACTCTTTGAGTGTCTTCCTGATGACATTTGCTGGGTAGGGAAGCAGGGTGATGTTCCAGGAGATCCTGCGGTACTGCCGTCCGTTGTTTAAGAAGGGCCTGGGTCTCTGCATGCCTACAGCTCCCATGGAATGTGGCAAACTCAAAGGAGACGCGCTGGACGTGGGCTTCAAGGATGGGGAATGATGTGTTTGAGATGCTGTGTGGGAAGGGGCCTGATGGAGAGCCAGAGTGAATGGTGCACATGAGGCAGGTGGTGTATTTGCTGCTGACGGGAGTCCAGAACCTGAGGGGGCTTTGTCCTGTGGTTAATAGTGCTGTCTGCCTCTGTGTGCCAAGGCTGTCGTGTATGGCCATGAGCTTGTAGTGGTAGAAAGTTGCAAGGGATGTGATCTGCCTTGCAAGGGTGGGGTGTCTTTTGGATGGAGATCTACTGTCAGTTCACTCACCATGCTGATGAGCTCCTTGATGTCGTGTGTTTTGGTGCCTCGGCCCTATCTGAAGGATCTCCACTTGTCATTGCTGATGATATGGTGATGGCTGTGTGTGGCGTTTTCCAGGGCTGTAAGGTAAACGATGGTTCTTTGTGTTGCAAGGTTTGCACAAGAGGCCGGCTAGATCTGTATGAGTCCAGTAGGTCTGCCTTGTCCCAGGTGGCTTAACTGTTGTTGTGCTTCACAGGAAAGTCCGTCAATGTGGCAAGATTGTTGGATCAGTTGCTGATCCAGTGTGTGAGGTTACAGGGTGTGGCGGTGGTGTTGTATTGAGTGTCCCACACAGCTTGTCTGTGGTGACTCACATCAAGCATCTTTGGGGGATCGGTAGCGGGGTGTGGGGCAGTGTGTTGCTTGTGGGAGACGTGGATGCAAATGTTGATGGACCAATGATGGATGGTGGTGTGGTTCTCCTCCAGTAAGAAGTTACTGGCCCCCAGCCACATGTAGCCTGTGGAGGTGAGGGCGTGCGTGCAGATGTACGTGTTGATGGCTTAGTGGAATTGTGGATGTAGGCCTGGAAATCTGTAGATGAGTGTTACTCTGAGGGTTGCCAGGGGGTTGGTGCTAAACCGGATTTGTGACTCTGAGGGTGTACCTGTGAATAAATTGCAATTCATCCTCCGTGATTGTTGGTGCCGTCCCTGCGGGTGATCTTGTATCTGTCTGAGATGGCAATGAAGAAATTATGTGCTGAGGATGCTTTTGTCCAGGTTACTGTCATGAGGGTGATGTGTGGGGCTGTTGTGTTGAGGAGGTAACAGAGTCCAATGGCGTGCTGGTGGACGGAGCGGGTGTGGAGTAGGAGGCACATTACCTGGTTGTTCTGACAGGGTCTGGTAGGCGGGGCAGCGCTGTGTAGGCAGTTGGAGTTGCATACTCAGCATGCGAAGGTGTCGTGTGTGCGCTTAGGGGTTGCCTGATAGCAGGCGGTTGATTGTCTGGAGGACATTGCTTGGAGGGTGGCTGCAGCATGAGCCTGTTGTGTGACGTGGGTCATGCAAAGACCAGAGGGTCGTGCACTGTGCACGTTGCAGGCGCAGACGGTCCTGCCTTTGGCACAGACAAGCTGCTGGCTGCATTTGGAATGGGTGGAGGGGGAAGGGAGGAGCATTTTGGAGGCGTGTGGGTTGCAGAATCAGGGCACTCGGTGGGGCGGTGCCGCAGGTGAGGCAGCAGCAGGCAGAAGGGGTGAGAAACTAGGCAAAAAGTAGCACACAAAGACAAGGAGGTCATAAAGGCACAGTGGAACAGGTGTATGTAAAGGAAGGAGTGTCAGGTTACTCATGGGTCACTCCGACAAAATGTATGAACAATCACTAACAATGACGGCCACAGGATCAGGCAACAAAATGCGGAGCTGCGCACAGGAGACACACCATCAGCAGGCTTTCACGTCCCGTTGTGGGGAGCAATCTGCACAAATACATACACAACCAGATACTTCATGCACAATAGATATTATTAGACATGAGGAACTGCATGCATGTTGCCGAAGTACACATACACCCATATGCTCAATCTTTGACAATGCCATAGATGACGCATGCAAACTGGCAAGAGGTCTGCAGTGACAGAGATGAGGCACTTTGGATTGTGCTGAACACCTTTATTCCACAAACTCACACAAAGGGAAATGTATCCATATGAACAGACTCACAGGTCAGTTGACATAACATGTGGGACATACGCTGGACCCCCCCTTCACAACACGGATGATGTAAATCCCAATGAACTGGCACACAAGTTAAGGGGATGAGCCAAACACATCCTGCTGCACATGGAGAGGCTGCAATTCCTCATAGATCCTCTTGTTGTGATGTCCCACACAATGTCCACCCGAACCATCCGCAATGTTTCAGAAGCAAGGTTTACACACATTGATGCCTTCATCAGACTCCACACTCCACTACAGATGACTGACAAGAAGGGTGACTATCATGTCATGGGAATGATGCTACATGTGATATGCTCCATGGTGAGAAGACATGTATGCATGGTACCACAACATGCAGAGAAGCAGTCCCCACACATTCCCAACCCGTACCACCACCAAAAAGCCTTGCTGCAATCCTTACCCAAACTGACATTTCCACATGTCCGTGCATGGAACACTGATTCTGCACACGTTGCAATCATCATGAGCAATAGCAGGAGGACAACGATGACACAAGCAGACAACAGGCGCAAAAACCTGGGAATGACAGACACACAAGAAGTCACCTAAAACAATTCTCCCCGCACACATGGTCATTTACGAAACGAACAATGTTGGACACATGCAAATTTTTAAAAAACTGTCTCCGCAAAACTGTGTGGCATGACATTATCACTCGAGTGACACATCAGAACACACATCAAAGTCACTTTGCATTCAGTCAGCTGGATACACACATTGCAACACATGCCACTCAATGCTACAAGCTTGCACACTCATGCCCAGTGACTCACCATTATGAGAAGAAGTTGCGTATGAGCTGACTCCGGATATCATCCTCCTCCTCCTCATCACTAGCCTCGTGACCAAGCCCTTGATCCTCCACGGGTGGATGTTCCTGCTCATCCTGATCCAGGATGAGTGGCACTGCGTTCTGAACTGCCATGTTGTGCAGCATGCAGCACACGAGGAAGATTTGGCAGACCTTCTCTGGTGCATATGGGAGGGACCCGCCTGTCTTGTCAAGGCACCGGAATCGGCTCCTCAGGAGTCCAAACGTCCTCTCAATCACTCGCCTGGTCTGCCCATGTGCATTGTTGTACCGGTGAGCTGCAGCTGTTCTTGGGTTGTGGAGAGGTGTCAGCAGCCATGGCATGTTGGGATATCCAGAGTCCCCTACATGGAAACATCATGTAAATAAGTGGGTCAGGAGATGCCGTAAGAGCCAAAGATACCGCAACACACAGGACAAACAGAGTATACCCACCAACAAGACATGCTCATTCGTTGTGCAGCCGCAGCATCATTTGTGGCACCCTGCTACGCCTCATGATGTAGGCATCGTGTGCTGATCCTGGAAATCGTGCACAGACATGGGAAATCAGCATGTTAGCAAGACACACCACAAGGGCATTTATTGAGTGGTAATGTTTTTGGTTGCGATAGGCTTGCTCCTGTGTCTGTGGTGGTACCAAAGCCACATGTGTCCCATCAATGGACCCAATGACATGGGGCATCCCTCCCAGGGCATAGAAATCACCCTTAACATCTGTCAACTACTCAGGAGTAGGAAATTTGATGAATTCATCAAGGTGCTCCAACATGGCTGCCAAAACATCACGCAGGACACGGCTGAACATTGTCTGTGACATCCCACCAACATCAGCTATGGTCAATTGAAACGTACCTGTGGCAAAAAAATGTAGGGCTGCCATCACCTTCATTTTGGGGGCCAGCACAGTAGGATATCTGTGTCGCGGTTGGAGGTGTGGTGCCAGCTTGTTTGTCAAGTCCTCAATCAACTGACAAGTGAATCTGTAACGGCGGATGAAGGCACGTTCCCTCATGGCAGCCAAGTCTGGCATTGTTCTTGGGACAGGCGGTGCCCTGCAAGACATTGTTTTGAAGAATGAAGTTTGAGATTCGGGCAACATCAATGTCAATGAACATGGCACCTGCTAAACTGCTACTACACATCAAGTAACTATGGAGTTGGGTGTGTGCAATACATCCAGGACACAGATGCCAGCTTGCTGGCACTCCTACGAAAAGCCAGATACACCTGTTGATTGTCAAGTCTACATGACATGCCCTGAAATTAGCTGGGGGCCAGTCTGAGTGAACAGCCAGAGATATCACCGGAGTGACACACATCCACATAGCTGCATTGGAAGGATGTCATCTCATCCAGACAGCTGACTGCAAGGCACACGCACAGGTCACATGGAATGTCAAATGTACATATCAAACACATTGCGATGAAGGGGTACACGTGACAACCGAAAAACACAGCCATTGAGACGAATCAGACATGTATGCCTGGCAAAATATGTTGTCCGATGCACACAGACCCTACAGCCGTGGGAATCCACATATGGCATGGTGTGCGTAGATGTGTGCCATACCCATCTCCACACAGACCCATGTTGGATGCACCAACAGCAGATGCAGTTGACGGAACACTGACAGCAAGCTCATGGGAACACATGACACACACCTGACATAGTCACAAAGGGGCACGCTGATCGTGACATCTCAGTTGGTAGAGTGTCCCTGGCATCAGGAGACAGGTGCGGGTGTTGATGACTGTGCCATCCCACTGCTGCTATGCATGACACAGTTGGACTACAGACACACATGTGGCAAGTGTCAAGGTGATGTGTGCCACATAGTGCCCCATCACACATGACATGTGTCCACAGGTCATCACACATCAATTGTGTAACTAGATGAGATGACCTGTGCAATATCACTGGCTGCCACACCTAGGGCCTGCACATGAAAGTATGCAGTGACAAGTACTTGATGGACATCTTTGTGCGACTCGTAGCCCTCCATTCCTGGCATGTGTACGCCTGTATTACCATTGTAAGCATGTGAAACGCACTGTACAACTAGTGCGTACCTGTATGTGTGAAACACACCGTACAACTAGTGCTGTGGGGGTACGTGAGAAACGCACTGTACAACTAGTGCGTACCTGTACGTGTGAAACGCACCGTACAACTAGTGCTGTAGGGGTACGTGTGAAACGCACAGTACAACTAGTGCGTACCTGTACATGTGAAACGTACCGTACAACTAGTGCTGTAGGGGTACGTGAGAAACGCACCGTACAACTAGTGCATACCTGTATATGAGAAACACACCATACAACTAGTGCTGTAGGGGTATGTGTGAAACGCACTGTACAACTAGTGCGTACCTGTACGTGTGAAACACACCGTACAACTAGTGCTGTAGGGGTACGTGAGAAACGCTCCATACAACTAGTGCGTACCTGTATGTGAGAAACGCACCGTACAACTAGTGCTGTAGGGAAACGTGTGAAACGCACTGTACAACTAGTGCGTACCTGTACGTGTGAAACGCACCGTACAACTAGTGCTGTAGGGGTACGTGAGAAACGCACCGTACAACTAGTGCGTACCTGTACGTGTGAAACGCACCATGCAACTAGTGCTGTAGGGGTACGTGTGAAACGCACTGAACAACTAGTGTGTACCTGTATGTGTGAAACACACCATACACCCGCAATGATTGCGTGTGGACGCTTCGTTTCACCATTGTACTGGTGCCGTAGGGGTACGTGTGAAACGCACCATACACCTGCAATGATTGCGTGTGTAAGCTTCGTTTCACCATTGTACTGGTGCCGTAGGGGTACGTGTGAAACGCACCGTACACCCACAATCATTGCGTGTGTACGCTTTGGTTCACTATTGTACTGGTGCCGTAGGGGTACGTGTGAAACGCACCGTACCTGTGTGTGGATTTCAAAATTACATAGGGGACACATAAGGGACAAGTATTAGGCCATAAATGCATGCTGGTTGTCATGGATACAGAGTTTTCAGTTGAAATGTGTCGATCAGGTGTCCTGGAGCAGTCAGTTGGCCACAATATACAATGTTGCAAACTGGTTGTTGACTTGACATGATGCTCAAAATGTGAACGATGTGAATGCGTGACATTGGTGTATGTTTAAAGTGATTGGAGTAAACGTACGATGCAAATGATTCTGACCAATCACTATGTACTCCTCTAAATGAATGCCCCTCAGCAAGACACATATTAGGCAGCCAGAACCCATGAGAGGGCACTTGCCTGCACAACTTTTGAGTCAACCACACTGCTGCTGTCTCTGCTTCCTCTGGACCATGTCATGTACTGTGGAGAGGGCCCAGCCATTCACCATGGAGGAGAATGAGGCCTTGCTGGACTGCCTCCTCCCACAGTACACCAAGCTGTATGGGAGACCAGGGGAGCAGGTGAGTGCTGACTCCACTACCTTTGCCTATACACTTGTTGTGTGACTGTCAATATTGTGTCCAGGTGGGACAGACATGCTATGTTGTTTAGAGTGGGTCCCGGGGGGGGGGGGGACATGCTGATGTCTCTCATGCAGAGCATGATGTAGTTCCTGTGTGCACTCCTCACTAGCATTGTGCTTACTGTGACTTTCACTACATAGTGCATGACACATTCAGCCTGGCAAATCCTTGGCTTTTTTTCCTATTGTTCTGAGGTGATTCAGTGGTCCCCCCAGTGTGACAGGTGACTGTACCCACAGATATGTATGAGTTGAGTGGACCTGTGGTGAGAGTGTCCAAATGATGTGTACGACCTCATGGACCTTGATGTGTGTGAATGTTCCTTGACATGTGGGTGAGTGTCTATGTGAAGTGTTGCACCACAGCTGCATGGAGGAGGCAACAGATCTACCCATCTGATGTGACAAGTAAGCCGTGCTGTGTGTCTGACTTGCAGAGCTAGCACGACACCTGTGACACCCCACTGGCAAGTGGCACATGTGCAGAGTGAGGGTTGTATCTGCTGTTGTCAATGACAGGCAAGTGATCTGTGCCTGGGTGTGTCTGTCTAGTCTGCTGAGGGTGTGTCAGTGGAGTGGGACATGACTGCTTGGCACGTGCTGGCCATCAGCCTGCGGTTGCATGTGCTGCACAGTGTGTGGAATGATCAGTGAGTGTGTCGCACCCCTCATGCCACCTGGTGACTTTCAATGCCATGTAGTGCATTGGGGCTTGCACACAGGCCAATTTCTTATTGTGTATGATGCAATTCCTGTCTGCATCCTATGCCCTGTTCAACATTTCAAAGATGTTCAAATGTGTGTCTCTGGGACATGGAGCAGGTGCATTGATGTTGTGTCACTTTGTCATCCTCACAGGTAACTGCCTACGAGAAGGGGGAGATCTGGCGGAACATCGTCAGGGCCGTGAGATTTGCAGGGGAGCGTAGTCGGCAGCTGCCACAGGTCCACAAAAGGTGGCAGGACATCCGGTGCTGGACCCGGCGGAACGCCCGGGTCCAGCTGGGGCTCGACACTCCTCGCCCCCACGGCGGCCGCCGACGCCTGACCACATGAGCCGTGTCCTGGCGGTGGTCTTCCCTGACCTCGATAGGCAGTTACAAGAGAGACAGCAGCAAGGAGGGGGTAGGTACATGGCTTTTTGTTGTGTTATGTGTCACCAGCTTTTGGAAGTGCTCTGTAGCCTGGATACACTCCCAGAGTTTATATGTGCAGTGCATTTTCTGTTCCCCAATGTCACCTGGTGCTCTTTTTCATCACTTCCCCTCCTTGACATGTGTCCCCTGGTCTGTGTGAAATCACATTTGCACATAGTCATCTAGGGTGCCAGTAAATCTAAGTGCACATTGCTTTCTGCATCATGTGGGGGGTGGTCTGTGACTTCTGTTGGTACCTTGCCTGTGCCATGACCGGTTCACTATGTTGGGGGTCCATATTTGTTGGCACTGATGATGATTCTCAACATAGGAGTGTGAGGTTTCAACTGAACACCCTTGCACCATGCATGACCAATGTTGTGGCCTCAGACATGATGTGCATGAGTGGGAGATATGCATAGTGCCATGACGGTTGATCATGGTACAGTCAGCTCATTCCAGGAACACGGAGCAGTGTGCCCACCACAGTCCCCTGAGACACCCTGGTCTCCTAATCATGTGTGTCATCCAACACTGTGCACATTCTCTGTGGGGTCAGCATAGGTCTGCCTCTGTGGCATTGTTCCCTGGCCTAGTTTGTATTTTTCAAATGTGTGCTACATGTGTCCGCTGGACAGGGATACACCATTTTGCTTGTGCATACTCACACTGGGCAGTGCCTGTGTGGCTACTCACAACAATCTGTTGATGGTTGTTTGTCACAAATATGTGTTGGCAGCCCCACGAGGTGATGTTGTGTAAATGTAGCAATTTTTGCTGCACAGTTTTTGTAACCCTGAATAAGAGGTGTCACTTCTTGATCTGTATCAATCACATTGACTCAGGTATGGGTGGTTGTGCGGGAGAGGCCTACATGGGCAACCCTGATTTTTCCTTGCTAGGTCTGACCTGTGTGTGAGAATTGGCTGTACAAAGAATCACCGTGCAGTGCCCCTGTGATGCTGGCCAGTGCTTAATGTTCGTGCTTTGCAGCCTGTGTCAGTTTTTTAAAAACATGATTCCTGCTCATACATTTTTGGCACATGTGTGTGGTTCAGATGCAATGTAGTTTGGACTTTGTGTGCTGACATCTGTGTGTACATTCTGGCTTGCCATGAGGGTGTCTCCACAGTACAGCTATGCTTTTTTACAAACAAATTGCAGGCCCAGTAGCTTATGCATTGTCCTGGGTGTGGACATGTGTGCCACTCCAGATGACAGGCAGTAAGTCATAGGTGTAGCCAACTGTGTAATCAGGTGACGGATGGCCATGTGACAACTGACATAATTCAAGTTAAATAAATTGTACCTTGGCACTCACAGCACTTGTCAACAGTTCTTCAAGTTTTAAATGTGGTAATTTGATGATTTGTGTTAAGAACACTGATGTGCCTGCATGAAAGATGTCTCCCAAGGAAGTGCACACCAAACGACATTTCCACTTTCATGGACCACGCTGGCACCTTTTCAAAGAAGCCACTGTTAGAATTAAATGGTGTTGCTGATTCTCCATGTACATGTTCTCACAGTGGTCTTGATTTGGTGAGACTCCTTTGTTGTTGGTGATACAAACTACTTTCGGCAACACCATTTATTTCTAACAGTGGCTTCTTAGAAAAGGTGCCAGCTTCTTCAATGACAGTGTAAATGTAGTTTTGTGTGCACTGCCTTGTGAGACATATTTCGCTCAGGCAAATGAGTGTTCTTTTCACAAAATGGTGAATTGGCACTTTCAAAACATGTCGATTGTGTAAAGTATTGTGAGTCCCAAGGTACCAACATTTTTTCGTTTTGTGTTCCAAAGTACTTACAGGTCTCTGAGTGTGGTGACACCTTGAGTATTGAGGTGTGTTAGTTTACCTTGGGTGCACCACTACTGTTTCTTTCAGGGTAAACAAGAGGTGGCATGACTTCGTTGTATTGCTGTGCTCACCGGTTCACAGACACTAGCTTCTCAGTGTATTTCTCATTCAAGTTGTGGCCTGGTGTGTTATTTTTTTTCCTGGTGTCCAAGTGGCATAGTGGGTCTACCAATTGGGAAGTACAGGGCTTACATATGTGCGGCGTAATCTAGCTGTTACTCATGATGCATTGCCTGATATGCACTGTGACCTATTGTTTTTGTGCTCATCTGTCAGATGTATACAGTGACTGATGCATTTCGGTTTCTTCTCCTTTCCCACAGCATCATCATCCGCAACAGAGGGAGACACCTGCACGGACCTGGAGGAGGGACCCAGCGACAGTGCCACCAGTGCTGTGGAGTCAGAAGGAGCCAGTGGCATTAAGGGTGAGGGGAGTCAGTCGGAGGACCTGTCTGGAGGCGATAGCAGCTACGACGCCGACGGGTCAGACGCTGACCTCCTCAAGGAGGCGGAGGCTGCAACACCACCTGGCAGCATCCCCACATCTGTCCCTGCCTCCTCCGTTACCATCTCTGCCCTCTCAGTTGCTCCAATCCTTTCTGTCTGTGCAGAGGCCCACCATGTCTCCTTCGGCCCAGGCACCGCACCCCCCGCCCCTGTCACCCCAGCTGCCCTCAGTGAAGAGTCTGTGGACATCCTGCGGCATTTGCAGGTTGGGCAGGCATTGGTGCTGAATGTCCTCCATGGACACACTAAACTGCTCACACAGATGGTGTCGTTCATGGAGGGCATGTCAGCAATGATGTCTGACCAACGCAGGATTCTGCGGTCCATGGACTCTTCCCTGACAGCAGCAGTTACTCTCCTGCAGCGCTCCGTCCCCCCCTACCCTGGCCCCATCCATACTTCCCTCTCCCATGCCTGCCCAACGCACACCTAGACAGTCACGGGCATGCACCCCACCAGACACATCCAGCACACCCCCAAGTAAGGCAAAGCACACACCTTCTGACATGCACACTCAGGGGGATGTAGGCACACCCACAGGGTCTGGGGACAGACGACATACACGCAGCCACAGTCGCAGTCCGCAGTCCTCACAACCCTGTCCCTCCAAAACCACTCCCCTTAGCTCCCCTGCCAAACGCTCACCCAAGCAACTCTTTATGGGTGAGCTGGACCTTGCCCCCTACTGAGCCACCAACCCACAAACGGGCGAGGAAGTCCACGGGCACGGGAGTTGAGTCCCCCACCATGTCCACCCCCTCCCCAAGAGTGCTGCACCCCATCCCTCGCCCACCACACCCTCCGTTGACCCTGGGGAATCCTCAGGTGCAGGGGTTAGGATGGACATCCCAGCAGCAGTGTGCAGCACCAAGCTCGCCTCCACCTTCGGCGCTGCCCCACTCCCTGTGGTGGAGACGTCCATCCCTGCACCCACCACACCTACCCTTCCCCCTCCTATCCCTGTGGTGCCTGGTCCTGCCACAGATGATGCGCCCCCCCCCCCCCGGTCGACAAACCTTGAGGTTCCTTTGTGCAGGCAAGCTAGGGGTAGGCGGGGTCCCCTACGTCCACCCTTGGACTTGAAATATGGACTGGCCAATATTCAATATTTTTAAATTTTTGGTTTGTGCTGAATAAAGCCTTTTTTTTACTTTTCACACTTTTGCATTTCAGGTACTTGATGTTGGTGATGAGGCTCCTGGAGTTGGTGTTCTGGTAATGTGTTAGGGTTCTGAGAAATGTTTTTGTATGATGGTCATGAGGTGGACCATGGTATCTGTGTGCCATCACAATGTGTCTGCAAAGAATCATTGGTAGTGTGTGTTCATTTTGTTTTGAGACATTGTCCCAAGGAGTGTTCCTTCCTCTGTGGCACCTGACATCTTCCCTGCAAACAGTTGCACTATTGTTGTGCGAACCTGTGTTAACATTTCCTTTGTTGGTGACTGTTGGACTTGGCCCTTCTGGCAGGTTCACCCCTGAACTTTTTGCTTTTACTGGTGACCTGGTGGTAGTGATTTTTGGTTTCTGCGCACTTTCCCTGTGTCCCAGAGTAAAGTGCGTGCGCACTCTGAGTGCATGTGGTGAGATAGGCCTGCCCTCCCATAGGAATGCATGGGGAATGTATGTGTCCCTGGTAGTTCCTGATGCGTGGGGTGTGCAGGCCCGAGTTTGGTATGTGCGGACTCGTGTGATTGAATGCTTCGCAATGATATATAATGCGTGATTATGTCATGTGCGGAAGTGCCACTTCTAGGAGTTGGCATATTAGTGTAAAATGTGTCTGGCGTGTGATTGGCTGGAGCTGGCTGGTGAGCCTGGCTCCAGGAGTCTGGGTGGGTCTGCCCCAGTGGTGAGTGTGAGATTAGCATGCTGATGGCTGGGGAGGAGTGCACCTTGGACCTGAATAGGGCAGGGCTCTCCCTACACAATGCTGTCTCCGCCCCCTGTGGTGCGACTGATGACCCTAGCCCTGCCAGTGAATAGAGTGAGGGGCTGAGCACATCAAGGGTGCTCCCCAACCAGCTGCGACTGGTTTTCCCCCTCACCCTGAACCAAGAACAAAGGGAAAAGGTGTATAAGAAGGGGCTGTGTCCCCTTGCAAGTTGTTCTCTTCCAGGATCCTATCTGAGGGGGGCTGCTGCTGCTGGAGGCCAGGAGGAACCGCCACTTAGGACTGCCTTCCTGCCTGGAGGGCCCAGTGAGCTGGCCCCTGGCCCAGCCTTGCCCCCCTGCCTACCTTCCTGAATACAGAGGGAAACTTTGCTGGACCTTGTTTTTATTTGTATCCCTAAGCGCCTGGGAGCGCTTTTATTTGCCTTATAGCGCTAGGAGTGCTTTATTTGGAACCCAGCATAGAGAAGCGCTTTCTCTGAGAAGCGCCTTCATTGTGGCCCGTAGCGCGGCGCTACGATAATCTGCGAGGGAACCCCGACGTAGGGATTCCCCCGCTTTCTGCGCGTTTTGAAGCGGGAGCCCACCCCGCATTGTGTGCTCGTTGGCGGGTGCCCACCCCGCTTATTTAATTGTTTTGATAGCGGGAGCCCACCCCGCTTATTGCCGTGTTTTTATTGAGGGAGCCACCCCTCATTGCCGTAAAGAGAATCACCGCCGTCGGCCCGGGTACCTCGCAGGAACTGGTCGCTGGTGCCCGCCTACATCACAGACCTGCCGCGCTTGGATTGGCTCCAGCGTTGCAGGTTGCCAGGCAATAGGAGGCTCGCTCTAACGGAGCCGCGCTGCGTCTCCAGGAGGCACCCGGCGTCCTCCTCCCCCGCCCTACAGCTAGAGACGAATGAGAGGGGAGGTCCCCAGAAGAGGATTCCCCCCCCGCGTTGAGGCCACGGAGCGGATTTCGACGGAGTCTGGGCCAAGGCGGGAGCCTACCCCGCCTTGACGTGACCCTTGCAGAGAAGTCCGGGAAGCCTCCGTAACCGCCGGTGAGTGGCACATTGTTGGGGACATTGTTTTATTTGCGGGAAAGAAGAGCCCCAAGCCACAATCGCAAGGAGCCCGGTAAGGAGAGGGCTCGGGGTGGGTCCTGCCGGCATTCATTCCAGAACGGCCCCGCTTGGCAGTGGGCCGCTCCAACGAGGCCCCCTCCCTCTGACAAAGGGAGCAGCAACTCGGGGGCATTCTTGTTTTCAGAGCCCACGAGGCTCCAAAAAGGCGCATGGTCTTAGAGCCTCGAGGCTCCAACGTTGGGGGCATTGTTGTTCCCCAAGCCCCGTGGGGCTCCAATGTAGAGGGGGCATTTCTTTGGTGACCAGAGCGCGAGTACGCTCCAACGACGGGGCACATTGTTTGCTTAGAGCCCACAAGGCTCCACCATTGTCCCAGGGCATATTTGCATACCAGAGCCCAGAGAGGGCTCCAGAGGCACGCCGGTGCCCAAGTTCAGTTCCACAGCTGCCCAGCACTTAGTGGGCAGCTGCAACGTTTAGGTTGTGCCCAGTGCTACTTGCGCTTTGGCTTGCGCAGTCTTGCCCTAACTCTGCTGGACATAGGGCGTCCTAGCCCCGACAAGGCCAGTTGGCCTAGGGACTGTCACAGGTGGTGACTTATGTGAGTTTTGCGCTATTGTTCCTAAACCTGCACCTCTGAATGTGTTTTTATGCATCATGTGCCTTGTGTTTACACCTCTGAATGTGTTGTGATGCATCATGTGTAATGTGCGTTTACCCCTACAGGTATTGTGATACTTAGGTGGTTGTTTTTCTCCTAGTACAGGTGGTGCTAGTGAGGTCCTGGTTCCCTACGCAATATTTTCCTAAGGTGGTTAGGGTTGCGTAGGTGGTACTTACCTGTTACCAGTAGTTACTGGTTGTGTGCTACATGTGTTATTTTGTGCTACAGTAATTTTATATCCTATGTTCTAAGTGCTAAGTTCTAAAAGTGCTAATTCCTGACAGAGGTCCCTGTGGCCCTGTCCCCTGTACATATAATCCCTTGTAAAATTCTGCCCAGTGCCAGTTGGCACAGTGTAAATTGTGTGAATATTATCTAATGTGTTTTGGTATAATACAAAGGCTATTTTTATATAAAACCTTGTGTGGAGTATCTTTTGTGGTGGGCCTTGGGTGTTGTTGCTGGGTGCGCGCGCAAACACTTTACACATTGCCTCCGGGATAAGCCTGACTGCTTGTGCCAAGCTACCAAGGGGGTGAGCAGGGGTTATCTTTGGCGTGTAACTTCCTTGCCCTGACTAGAGTGGTGGTTTCTGCCTGGCTTTGGCGCAAGCCTTAGCCATTCAGAAATCCCATTTCTAACATTGGTGATCAGCGGTGGGATTTGGACTTGCATTTGCGCTGTACCGCAGCGGCAACTGGCTGCACTGCAAAACTCTGCATTTAGATAATCACATGGTATAGGGATTATTGTTCTAAGTTTGCTTTTGAATGTCATTTCTTTGGAAATGTGTTTCTTGTGCACTGTGAGTTTGGTGTCCCTAGCTCGGGAGGGTAGATCATCCCCCTAAGTGCAGTGTGTTTTCTGGATTCACCAGTAAGGGTGGGATCCAGTGGTGGCAGCATAATAGTGTCCAGTACATTTGTTCCCCGCCCTGCGCCCAGAGTTGGTACCTGTGTCACTTGTGGACAGGTTGAGGAATCAAGGGTGGTAGAAAGTGCCTTACCAGTCCGAGGGGAGGGTTGTGTGTGGATGAATGGTGTGTGGCACTAGGCAAGTGAGTGTGAGCTCTCGGGGAGAGAGAGCTTGCTGAACCCTTTTTGTGAATTGTGTGCTCCTGATAAGCTCAGATCCCTAGGTTCCCTGTGTAATCTTTTCACCAGAACGTCCGCCAGAATGGAGCCTGCTTTTGATCTCAGTGATCTAGCTTGGTACAGTATGCAGGAGTTGGAAAGGTTCTGTAGAGAGAGAGACATAGGGGTGAGAGAGTCAGACACTCTGTACGAACTGAGGGACCACCTGATCATATGGCAAAAGGGTGAATGGAAACGTGAGCGCAGTGAGGAAGAAAGGGCCCGGGCCTCACACCTGGAGGGTGGTGGGTCTGTAGGGAGCCCTGAAGATTCAGAAGAAGATGACAGTACCTGGACGCCAGTAGAGAGTGAAGACCCCATAGGTAGGGAGTCCCTTGCTGGGTCCAGCGTAGGAGGCAGCGCCTCATCCCTTTCCCTGTCCCCAGAGGAGTGGGAAGATAGGAGGAAAGAAAGGGAGCACCAGCTGGCGTTAGAAAAGCTCAGGTTAGAGCATGCCCAGGCTATGGCGCAGCTGGAGGTCAAGAAGCAACAGCTAGAGACTGAGAGGGTCTTGGCGCAGGAGAGGATAGAGGAGGCTGAGAGGGCCTTCACCAGAGGCGAAGTAGCTCTGGAGGGTAGACTATACAGTGACGGATCCCTTCAACAATGGTCATGCCTGCTCACCGATGTCTCCTGCTGAATCGTCTGTGCCATCCTTGCTAGTCACTGTACTTGTGTTTTGAGTATGTAGGAATGCCTTCAGGGACAAATTCCCCCTTTTCAGCACTATGCATGTGTGTAATCATGGCCTACCACACAAATGGTACTTGTTATGCAGGGTATTTGGGCACCTGAATCACAATTGTGGGCATTGTATCTAGGGGAATTCCACCCTATTCCTTCCATGAGAGACAACATCTTGGTGGCTGGACCAGCACGTGGACATTCTGATCACTCCTGGGATGTGCGTGACAGTGTGTGTTCCCTTTGGCTATCTTAGTTTTGTAGGCAGTTGCATGACTATACAGACTTGTGGCATGATATCAGGGTGTATATTGTGCTGCATCCGCCATGGGTGGGTATGCATGTGTTATATGTCGTCACACCCACATGTGGTGTGTCATGCAGTGTGTGAAAGACATCCATCCTATTGGGAGTGGGACACTGCTGTCAGTGATGTGTTGTTATAGCACTATCATCATAGTTCAAAGTTAGGGATGCGTCCATACCACCATGTAGGTGTGGTCATCTGATAATGATGTATACACCCCCCATACCTCTGTCCACTGCTGGGAGTCCTCTGCACCCACCCCCATGTCGCTGTCCACTGCTGGTAGTCATATGCACCCACCCCCATATCTCTGTCCACTGCTGGGAGTCCTCTGCACCCACCCCCATATATCTATCCACTGCTGGGAGTCCTCTGCACCCACCCCCATGTCTCTGTCCACTGCTGGGAGTCCTCTGCACCCACCCCCATGTCTCTGTCCACTGCTGGGAGTCCTCTGCACCCACCCCTCATATTGCAGGCCACTGCTGGTAGTCATATGCACCCACCCCCATATCTCTGTCCACTGCTGGGAGTCCTCTGCACCCATCCCCATATCTCTGTCCACTGCTGGGAGTCCTCTGCACCCACCCCCATGTCTCTGTCCACTGCTGGGAGTCCTCTGCACCCACCCCATGTCTCTGTCCACTTCTGGGAGTCCTCTGCATCCACCCCCATGTCTCTGTCCACTGCTGGGAGTCCTCTGCACCCACCCCCATATCTCTGTCCACTGCTGGGAGTCCTCTGCACCCACCCCCATGTCTCTGTCCACTGCTGGGAGTCCTCTGCACCCACCCCCATGTCTCTGTCCACTGCTGGGAGTCCTCTTCACCCACCCCCATGTCTCTGTCCACTGCTGGGAGTCCTCTGCACCCACCCCTATATGTGTGGTCACTGCTGGTATTGATCTGCAGCCCCCCCATATATCTGTCCACTGCTGGGAGTCCTCTGCACCCACCCCCATGTCTCTGTCCACTGCTGGGAGTCCTCTGCACCCACCCCCATGTCTCTGTCCACTGCTGGGAGTCCTCTGCACCCACCCCTCATATTGCAGGCCACTGCTGGTAGTCATATGCACCCACTCCCATATCTCTGTCCACTGCTGGGAGTCCTCTGCACCCATCCCCATATCTCTGTCCACTGCTGGGAGTCCTCTGCACCCACCCCCATGTCTCTGTCTACTGCTGGGAGTCCTCTGCACCCACCCCATGTCTCTGTCCACTTCTGGGAGTCCTCTGCACCCACCCCCATGTCTCTGTCCACTGCTGGGAGTCCTCTGCACCCACCCCCATATCTCTGTCCACTGCTGGGAGTCCTCTGCACCCACCCCCATGTCTCTGTCCACTGCTGGGAGTCTTCTGCACCCACCCCCATGTCTCTGTCCACTGCTGGGAGTCCTCTGCACCCACCCCTCATATTGCAGGCCACTGCTGGTAGTCATATGCACCCACCCCCATATCTCTGTCCACTGCTGGGAGTCCTCTGCACCCATCCCCATATCTCTGTCCACTGCTGGGAGTCCTCTGCACCCACCCCCATGTCTCTGTCCACTGCTGGGAGTCCTCTGCACCCACCCCATGTCTCTGTCCACTTCTGGGAGTCCTCTGCACCCACCCCCATGTCTCTGTCCACTGCTGGGAGTCCTCTGCACCCACCCCCATATCTCTGTCCACTGCTGGGAGTCCTCTGCACCCACCCCCATGTCTCTGTCCACTGCTGGGAGTCCTCTGCACCCACCCCCATGTCTCTGTCCACTGCTGGGAGTCCTCTTCACCCACCCCCATGTCTCTGTCCACTGCTGGGAGTCCTCTGCACCCACCCCTATATGTGTGGTCACTGCTGGTATTGATCTGCAGCCCCCCCATATATCTGTCCACTGCTGGGAGTCCTCTGCACCCACCCCCATGTCTCTGTCCACTGCTGGGAGTCCTCTGCACCCACCCCCATGTCTCTGTCCACTGCTGGGAGTCCTCTGCACCCACCCCTCATATTGCAGGCCACTGCTGGTAGTCATATGCACCCACTCCCATATCTCTGTCCACTGCTGGGAGTCCTCTGCACCCATCCCCATATCTCTGTCCACTGCTGGGAGTCCTCTGCACCCACCCCCATGTCTCTGTCCACTGCTGGGAGTCCTCTGCACCCACCCCATGTCTCTGTCCACTTCTGGGAGTCCTCTGCACCCACCCCCATGTCTCTGTCCACTGCTGGGAGTCCTCTGCACCCACCCCCATATCTCTGTCCACTGCTGGGAGTCCTCTGCACCCACCCCCATGTCTCTGTCCACTGCTGAGAGTCCTCTGCACCCACCCCCATGTCTCTGTCCACTGCTGGGAGTCCTCTTCACCCACCCCCATGTCTCTGTCCACTGCTGGGAGTCCTCTGCACCCACCCCTATATGTGTGGTCACTGCTGGTATTGATCTGCAGCCCCCCCATATGGCTGGCCTCTGCTGGGAATCCTCTGCACCCACCCACCCACCCACCCCCTTGGAGCAGTACACTGCTGGCCTGGACCTACACACACACCAATATGAAGGTAACATGCAGGGCCAGTCCGTAAGCCCACATTCCTGGTGTGTGTACGCCTCGTAGCCCAAATGTCCTGGTGCCGTAACGGGGTACGTGTGCAATGCACCGTACCCACGCATTCATTGCGTGTGTACGGTCCGTATCGCTGTTCTACTTTTGCCGTAGGAGTACGTGTGCAATGCACCGTACCCACGCATTCATTGCGTGTGTACGGTCCATATCGCTGTTCTACTGGTGGCGTAGGAGTACGTGTGCAACGCACCGTACCCACGCATTCATTGCGTGTGTGCGGTCCGTATCGCTGTTCTACTGGTGCCGTAGGAGTACGTGTGCAACGCACCGTACCCACGCATTCATTGCGTGTGTACGGTCTGTATCACTGTTCTACTGGTGCCGTAGGAGTACATGTGCAACGCACCGTACCCACGCATTCATTGCGTGTGTATGGTCCGTATCGCTGTTCTACTGGTGCCGTAGGAGTACGTGTGCAATGCACCGTACCCACACATTCATTGCGTGTGTACGGTCCGTATCACTATTCTCATGGTGCCGTAGGGGTACGTGTGCAATGCACCATACACGTCCACTTCCGTTGTTGCGGTACGCAGGGGTTGCTGGACACGCCCCCCCAAGTGACCAGACCCTGGTGGTAATGTATGGGCTCCATAATATAGGTTTGGCTTAGGGTATGGGGTATGTTTCCTGCCCATCACCCCCACCCTGGCCCCTGGGTGTTGTTCTCAGCTTCTGCGGCATGTGCGTCGGGTCCTGTGCACCAGGTCGTAGGTCAAGAGGACCGGGATGACACGTACGATGGGGTTCATGGCGTGTACGTCGCGTACCGGGGCTCTGTTGCATAGCGCTTAGCGTAGGACTCTGCTTTTCCGGCTGTGTTTGGCTCCCGTAAGAAAAGAGCCGTACGAAGTGCCGTAGGGACGAATCATACTTGCTGGGCCGGAAACCGCTGCTTAAATACGTCCGGACGTCGCGTACAAGCTGTTCCGGATCAGAATCGTTTTTTTTTTACCCGCATGTTCTTTTGTACGATTCGTACAGAAAAAGGCTTTCTGTACGAATCGTACTTCCTAGGTTGTAAGAAAAGTTTACCGGGTACGAGTCGTACAGAGAAAATGCTCCGTACAACGATTCGTACAGCCTTTTTCCAGGATCGGAATCAGCCCCTAAATGTCAATTAAATAAATAAATAATATTAAATATAAAATAATCATTAATGTAATATAATAAAATTACTTCCTACCCCATACCCCTATAAACCAACAACCTGCTACAGCACTAAAAATCACAAAAATTAAATAAATGAGATTTAATAACTACAAATAATTTAACAAATATATTAAAACAATATAAACAAGTATATACAAAAAATGTACATCCTATATATTTAAAATATATACAAAAATAGATCACCATTACTTACCTTAAAATTGATATTCTTGACAACTATATTCTTCCTGAAGATATTTCCATATCACGATATTTTAAACACAATATTTTGGGTATAGCGATATTTTTTTTCCATATTTTTTGACATCAGGGAGTTCCTCCTCCAGTTTTTCATGACTGTCACAGTCACATAATCCAGCAGTAAACATCACAAAACAACACAATTGTGCAACGATTTTTAAAGGGGCATGGGAGGTTCTAGAAGCCAGGCACCTCTGTCAGTCCTAGGGTGCCACATCAACTCTCCATTCCTGTCCCAACCATCCTGCACAACATTTTGGGACAGCCCAAGATGGAATCATCCAGGAGTCACTGGTCACATCTCCTCCTGGGGTCTCAGCTCCGCCTCTCACTGACATCACCACAAGGTCAAGGAGGAGCCCCCTCTGTGCTGGAATCAGTTGTATGGGCTTTCTCCTTTATTTAGTGGGCCTGGGCTGTCCCCAACCCTGGTGATATGACAGGTAATTCACAGATGCAGATTGTTTTAATTTCCATCCTTCCCTCCTCAGGAGCAAAAAGAAGCACTGGTAATTACTCCTTTTGTGTGAAGCAGTCTTTGTTCCTGCTTCTCGAGAGAAATGTAATTAACTTGGCACAGCAGGGTGACATAAGGGTTGGGCTCTGATCCTGAGCTGAGCCTGAAAAATATGACAACTTTGGATGACCCATAAGTTGTATAGATATCCTCTTGAAACTCACCAAATTTGACTTTCTTGCACAGGCTCCACCCCATTTTGAATGTAGGCCAAGGAAAGTGAAACTGCACTCTAGGGCAATTTCATCGATGTGTATTACAGAGTGTCACTACAGACAAAACAGTAAATCACACTGACTTTCTCTATTAGTGTACAATAACATAATAAGGTCTCATCTGTGCCAGGCTACCTGTGTGCAGTTACCAGACTGCACACAATAGTAGTTTCAAACACGCAGCGCTCACATGTACACACACACATGTGCACACACGTTCATGTGTAACCATCTGAGTGCCCCTTACCTTAGCTGTGTCACAGTGGCCTCATCTCTAAAGGCGGACACTGGTAGTAAACACGTGCAATCCATTAGACATATGATTACTGTGGAAGAGACTGTTGTAATCTGTTCTTTCCTTTATTTGTACAGTGGGAAATGTGTATTTAGCAAAAAAAGGATCTAGGTTGTTAGGTTGGGCTCACCAAGAGAATTAGGGATGAAACTTGATCCCAACAGTCCAGAACAAGTTTTAACAGTAGATAAAAGAGATGGTTGTACCAACATTGTTGAAGAATTTCCCAAAGTGTTTCAAGAGGAGATTGGCCATCTTAAGAACTTTCAACACAGAATGAAATTTAAAGAAAATGCAGTGCCAGTGGTACACAAAGTCTGTCCTTTCCCTCTTTTGATGCACAAACCCCTTAAGAAAGAACTTGAGAAATTAGTAAGTCAAAAAAGGATTGAACCTATCGAGAGATCATTATGGTTGGCTCTCATAGTCATCGCCCAAAACTTGGTGGAAGGGGTTTGCGGGTCTGTGTTGACCTAAGAGACCTTAATGCTAATATATGGGTTGACAGATTTCCGCTCCCTACAATAAATGAAATGATCAGCATGATTGGAGAAGCCAAACATTTTAGTGTAATAGATCTCTCCATACCATCAGATTGAACTTCATCAAGATTCTAAGTCTCTGACCTCATTCATTATACCCTTTGGAGCGTTTAGATACTGCATGATGCCGTTTTTACTTGCGGCAGCAGTGTTACAAAGAGTGATGCATCATATTTTGTAAGAACTTAGGACTGTTCTCTGTTTTCAAGACGACATACTAATTTATGGAGAAAAAAGTGAACAACACAACAACGTATTAAAACAAGTTTTACAGGCTCTCAGTGAAGCTGGTCTGACCATAAAGAGAGAAAAGTACAAAATCTATGTAGACTCTGTTGACTATTTGGGACACACCATTTCGAAGAATGGAGTTAAGACTAAAATAAATCTTGTGAAGGCAGTGAGGGAAGCGCCAGCACCTACTAACAAAGAGGAAGTTAAGTCATTCCTTGGGTTAGTCGAATATATGACGACGTTTGTAAAAACATTTGCTGATATCACAGCGCATTTAAGAGAGTTACTAAAAAAAGGGGAACACTTGTCTGGAGTCCAGACTGTCAAGAGTCTTTTGAATTCCCCAAGAAAGCTATCGTGAATGCTCCAATTTTAGGCAATTTTGACCCAAGATGAAAAACTTTACTAACTACAAATGCCAGTAGAAAATGCATTGGGTGACCCTGAGTCAAATTATAGATGGTGAAGAAAAAATTATGGCATTTGCCTCGAGAGCATTAAAAGATGCGGAACCCAACTACTCCACTGTGGAGCGAGAGGCACTAGCTGTGGCATGGGCTATTATTCACTTTAAATTTTATCTGTGGGGTTTACCCTTCATTGAACACACAGATCACAAACCACTAATATATATTTTTTCAACTAAAGGCAGAGGAAATACCACTCCTCGCATAAGCAGATGGATCATGGGCCTGGAAGGATACAATTTTAGAGTTGATTATGTTCCCGGTAGTAGGAATGTATTACCTGACTGCTTGTCTAGATTACCGTGCTGTGGAGAGGGGACAGAAGTGGACAGCAGTCATGCTAGTAGAGATTCCAGGTATTTCTCAAGAAGAATGGGAAGTGGGCATGAGCACAGAGGAGTCCCTTAACAAGGTTAAGGAAAAAATTGTTCATGGTTGGCCTTCGAAACAAGGGTGTGTAGATGACGATTTGAAGGACTTTTGGGGAATTCGCCATGAATTAAGCATTATAAATGAGAAAGTTATGAGGAAAGAAAAACTGGTACTACCTAAAGATCTTTGGGACAGAATTGAAGATCTAGCTCATGAAGGTCACTTGGGCAGGAACTTAACTAAGTCTAAGGTCAGAGCATCCTACTGGTTTCCAGGTATTGATAGAATTGTAGAGAACAAGGTAAAAGAGTGAATGATCTGTGTATAGAGGGACAAAACCAAGGTTACAAGAGCTGTCCTAATGTCTCCTGTAAACGTACCTTTAAAACCATAAGATAAACTTGGATTAGATATTATTGGTCCTATTAAAAACTCTATGTTGGAAGGTAAATTCATGTTAGTATTGGTAGATTACCATTCACATTGGATAATGACAAAAGTCTGCATGAGAATAAATATGTTATCTTTGATTCAATTTATTTCCGATACCTTTATGACTGAAGGAGTTCCTAGTACCATCATAACAGACAACGGAGTTCAATTTACTTCAGATGAAATGCATGATTTTTTGAAGAAATTGTCTATTTGCCATTTTAAAACTGCTTTGTACTGTCCAAGAGCCAATGGTCTTGTAGAACGTGTAAATCGTATGATAAAGGAATGCATTCAAATGGCCCAAGTCTCTGGTAAACCTGTTGATAAAGCACATAAAGACATGCTCTGGTCCTATCATTCAACACCAAATTCTGTGATGAATATTTCTCCATTTCTAGCACTCAAGGGTAGGTTACCAGGAACTAAAATGATCCCTAACTGGTTGGGAGGAGGAGAACCCAGATGGGTAAACAGAAAGGAGATTGAGGGTCACGTTAAACAACATCAAGAAATGTATACTAAAAGATATGATTTGAAACATGCAGTGAAAGTTCCCGATTGGAACGTTGGAGACAGTGTAGTAGTAAATCTTCCTGTTGGCCGTCGTCCCTGTGACAGCAAGTTCTCCATACCCATGAGAATAGTTGAGGTCAAAAAGAATGTGGTTACACTCAATGATGGTAGAACCTGGTGCATGGATAGAATTTCCCATGACAATACTAGACAATGATAATAGTCATTTTAAGGCTTACCCCGTAAATGGAATTATTGTGCAATTCCTGAGTCTTCTCAAAGAGACCTTATGATTAATGGGGAACACACCTGCTCTCGTTCATGGAGGGCTCCTTTGTGGCACACTGACATGATATTCGTTATTAATTTTACCTTGTATCAGAAAATCTTGTTCCATATGTACCCTGTGTTATTTCATCTTAATTCATTGTATCGCCCTTTATATCCTCAGTCTCACTTTTTACCTTCTTTCTGTTGTTGTTATGGAAGGGTGAAGTGTTGTAATCTGTTCTTTCCTTTAGCCCTCCTCTCACTTTTGCATTGTGTCCTTTTCCCTTCTTCCGCCAACCCCGCTCCTGTCACCCTCTTGGAATGTTCCTACAGGACCTGCAGACAATGACAGGTGTTATGACAGTTAAGAGACTGTAAGCTCTTGTGGCAGGAGGTCGTACATTTACGTTAATAAAGAGTTTATTTTAAACCTTTTCAGACTTTGTAATAGAGACACATGTAGCGAGACTCACCCACAGTAAAAAGTCAGAAACCTGATGATCCAAAAAGCAAAAAGTCCCAGTGTTCTGAAAGGGCTGGACCCAACTACACCAACTATCACAAAGTGTGTACTTTTTATTTCATGTTTATTATTTCAATTTAGAATTTGAAGTATTAGATTATAGTATGATGTTCTGTTTTCTCATTTTTCTTGTTTAAGATGGATTGTTACGCAATAAATTGAGAACTCTTTTTTTTATTTTTTATGTATATTTACAGCCTTGAAAATGAGGAGATTCCTTAAAACATATGTGGACTGCTTATGCACTTATTTTATGAGATTTGCAAAGAATAAGGGATTTGAAGAATCCACTTTATCAATAAAGATTTAATTTGGAACAGATTGAAAGGAACTGGTAATTTTATCAAAAATGTGTCCGTATCACGACCTCTGTTAGGATAATGAGGGGCATATTCTCAAGAACGTGTGATAACCATCGCAAAAGTTACTTAACGCAACCTACAACACCGCAGTCTATCACAGGAAATTTACGCCGTGTCAACCAAGTATTCACAACACGGCGGTACCATGCGATTATAACCAGATAACGCGCCGAATGGCCGCGTTAAAATCAACGCCACGCCGCAAAAAAGCGAAACACGAACGCCTAAAAAGCTGCGATGAGGCCAAGCTCGATACAAAAAGCTGTGAAAACCAGGCCTGCAAATCCCACGCATCTGGCGGGAAAATGCACTATAAAAGCAGAACAAGAAAAACACACCAGAAACAATCCAAAGTGTGCAGCACCATGGATGCACCCTGACCCAGCGCAGAGACCAACTGGAACCCCACAAGCCCCAGAGACCACCAGCAAGGTCGGGGAAGACCAGGGAGAAGAGGGAGAGGAAGACTGGGTGCAGTCCGTAGGAAAACAAGACCAGCGTCACAGAGGTTACAGAACAATACCATCAACTGACCCAGTTGAATGCAACCGGAGTGTCGAGGAGGCCAATGGAGGAGGCCTAGATGCACTGGCATGACCTGAAAACCGAAACCAGGCACCAAGGCGCCGCCAACAGGAAGGCAGCAATGGCGACAGGAGGTGGGAGTCCTGCGCCACAGGAGGAGCAGAAGGAAATGGAGGCCAGTCATCAGTGTGGAGACGGTGCAAGGAGGTGGGAGTACGGACACAGCCCAGAGGACCTGACAACAACAACAGGGTCAGTAACAACCAGGTACTGGGAGGACAGGGGGAGATGGGCACAATGGCACACATGCACGACAATGTGTAGCACACTGCACAACCACAATTACCCTGGATCATGTCCCTGAACCCCGTGGCACACTGCAGCACACACACATAGCTATCACAGCACATCCCATGACAATGTGGCACAAAGTGCAACACCGACACTGCAAAACAGGGAACACAACTGGGTCCGCACATGTGCAGAAACAGGCCACTCATATTGAACAGAGCAGGAAACTGTGAGGTGCATATGTACGTGTACAACCTCACATCCTTCACATAGTCCAAATGTCCACTGTCCCCCCTCAAATGGCCATCACCACCCAAACAGTCACAATGTACATTGTCACACAGTCTGCATGTCAAAAAGAGCAATGCGCAAACATACATGTCAAAATGCATCTCCCCTTCACATTGCAGGGGGACAAAAAACACCTCCAGCAGGTCGACCAGACAACCCAGCAGTGATGCCCGAGACAACCACCACACCTTCGACACCGATGCCTTACAACAGCCCATGGACATTACAGTCAAACCACCCCCAGGAGCAGGGCAGCCAAGCTACATAGAGAAGACCCCAGCCCCTGCACAGACCACACAGTGGGAAGCACCCGCCATCCCGGCTGGCTCCCAACACTCCACCTAGGCACACATCGCATTTCAATGCCAGGTGTCCCAATGCCAAAAGAAGGTGGCCGAAAAGGTGCGGGTGGGCTCAGAGCTCATGGAAGCTGAACTGGACCACATACGTGGGTGTCTATGTCCCATCAGGGAACACCTACACCCCACAAAGGAGACCCACACAGCGACAAAGACACATGCAGATGCACATTCCCAGCACAGAACCACGCCCAGGGGCACGCACATATCAGTCACACACTCACGTAGGCTCTGTGTACGATGGGCCAGTACACCCGTATCGAGTGGCTGATGACAATGCGACATGTCAAAGCTCCGACCTGCTGCCTGCGGTGACATGTCTGCGTCCGTTGCACACAGCACAATGCAATGTCATAGGGCCCTCATGCATACAACAAGACCACAGGGACACACGCATACATCATGTAGAACTGGCTACGGGCACGTGCGCCCGGCCTCTTTATTGGCAGGGCCACATGTACAGTGACGCCTGTGCTGGATGTATGTGTGGTGAGTATAAGGCAGCCCGCATGGAGTGCTTTGTGCTGGCAACAACTTGAACAGTGGACACCAGTGCAATGGAAACAGAAAACACCTGCATAATAAGAGTCAACTGCTGAGCAATATGGAGGGAGCCAGAGCAAGGACAGAGGTCACCCAACATGCAAACAGAAGTGTCCATAAGTTGCAGTGCACTGAGGTTGGGGCATCAGAAATTAGCGCGCTCATGTGAAGAAAATGCTAGGATTGTGTCCCTTTGGGTTGTTCCTGGTGCAACTGCAGGGGGTGTCACACCTGCATCATCTTCCTCATCGTCGTCCCTGGTCTCCCACACTGCCTGAGGTGACATTGCTGTGTGAGCTCTCTACAGCACATAACCAAAACAGTAATGGAAGATGATTTGTGGTGCACTGAGTCAGTGGCACCTGCTGTGCTGAGCAGGGGAACAGGCAGAAGATGGCATCCACAACAGTTGCAAGCAACTCCGTCAGTCTGTCAGTACGACCATTTCGGCACTGGCAGTTGGTGTTTGGAGTTGGTCCATGCGGTGGTGGCGTGTGCCTCTAGTGGTGATGCGACATCCGGGCCGGTCAGAACTCGATTTGATGCCTCAGAGGCCATCCAACATCTCAGAAGAAGGGGTCTCTGACCTGACCAGCACATAGTTAGTGGCCCGGATGCACTGTGGCCAGCACAGGCACGCCCCCACGGGACGATGACTTGTGTTGCAGTGAGATAGGGGCACATGAAGTGCTGAGCGGGTCCTCGTCGATGTTCAAGGTGGGGGACAGTGGAAGGTGTCCTCCAGGCCATGATGCAGAGGGTGGAAGCTGTCGGGAAGCAGCAAATGGAGGAATGGAATGTCACATCATCGTTTGAGCCACAAAGTCAGTTTCACCGACATGATGGCGACGACAACCCCAAGACCATGGACTCAGTCACCACCAAAGTCCGACCAGAAAGTGTCCATGGGTCTCGGGGAACAGACTTAGTGGCTCGGGGCTGAAAGGGAATGCAGGCCTGTCCAATGACATCAAGTCTGCCATAAACTAATCAAGGCTGAATTCAAATTGTGTGTGGCAAACTCGACCGCAGTGTAGGCCTGAGGCAGCGGTCAGAGCGGGCCAGATGCAGTTCAGCGAGCTCCTCCTGGAACTCTAACACACAATGTTGACATTACATTTGGGGGTGACTTGTGGTTGACGGAGGCAAAAGCACCAGAGCCGGGCGGGTGTTCAGTCAGCGACAATGACGTGTCCTACCTGGTACGGACTGGATTGGAGTGGCGTGAGTCCTGCTGGACCGCAGTGTAGGCCGACGCCGTAGTCTTCAAGGGTCCACAGACACGTGCGGTTGGGAGGCCAGGCACAGACTTGGTGTCACCACATCGAAGGGAGTACAGTGAGGTGAACTCCTCTTTATTGTGCATACTTGGACAATGTATGATCAAGACTCAGTTCCAAATGTATGATCTACTTGGCCGTAGTAAAGGCTGGAGACGGCAGTAGAGTACGTCAACGAGAAAGGACTAAAGCGTGCCTGTGTCGTGGAGGCCGTGATGGTCTGAGAAGGCTGCCAGACTTGAGGGCCTCGGGCTTGGATCTTGTGCTGGCATGTGGTGGGCCCTCCTTGACACACACCCTGTGTCAGAAGGTGATCAGTGTGGCCGGGCTGCGCTAGGACGGGCCTGACGGGTTAGGAGTCCTGCTGGCCAGGGTATGGGTATGGGTATGGCAGGCGCACAGGATCGCAGGCAACTCTGCTCATGGGGACGGCATCAGCCTCGTGGCGGGGTGAGAGGTGCCGCCCTGGCAGAGACGTTGGGCATTCTGGAAAAGGACCACGCCCAGGGCTATGTGCTTTTTGTTCACACCCCTATGCTGGCCTGGCATACGCTGGGCCATCCCACTCTGCTCACGCTTCCGGGGGGGGGGGCGTAACTCGCAACATTTTCACGAACTCCCCCACAGGCTGCGGTGACATGGTTGCGTCCACTGAACTCCATACACCAGGAGTGTATGTCACCATGGATATGGGTGTGTTCTGCATACTGCAGTCTGTCCAGCACATCGCCGCCACTCTTGCCATTGTGTACTTTCCCAATCATGGTCTCCTGCCTCCTTCACACGTGCCTGGTTCCCACCTCTCCCCACATTCCGTATTGTGTGGCTGAGGTGACATGCCATTGATGGCTCATGTTCACGGCTTGCCCAGGTTACCATTGTGAGTTGTTCTGTCGTGTCTGGTGGGTGGGCATGTTGTTTTGCATGTTTATGTGATTTTCTGACGTGTGCATTGCCAGAGTTGTGTGTTGCATGGTTGTGGAGTTGAGGTGTGTGGGGTATTCATTTGGAACTTGCCAAGGGGCTGTGCATTTCCCTTGGTGCCATCCTGGTGGCGCTGGTTGTTGATGGACTGTCGGAGGATGAAGGAATCATGCACACTGGCTGGGTATTTGGCGACGACATTGGTGGGGATTCCACCGTGTTCGGAGGTTGCCTGCACATTGATGTGAGATGTGTGCTTTCTGTTGCAGTGATTGTGTGCTGTGTCACCAGGGGGCACAGGTAGGACATGTGTGCTGTGGATTGCCCCCAACACGTGCGTGCATCCGGGTATGGCGTATGGTCCCTGCTTGGTCCCCAGCGGATCCTGAACATTGTTGTGGACCTATGGATACTGGGGTACTGGGGTACCAGGTTGATGGTGGCATCCAGGACAGGTGTGAGGGACTTGGATGTGGCTGGCTGTGTGACTCCTCTGACTCTGGCGGGTGTTGGTTGGGGGTACCAGAGGCCAACAGGTGCATCACAGCCAGCAGCTTTGTGTGGGGTGGGATGTTGGTTGTCTGCAGTGTTGGCGCCGTCTGCCTGTTGGGCGATGATGGTCAGGATGCGTAGGATGGTTATCCTTTTGGGCCTGAAGTGGGCAATGGCATCCTCTGGTGTTGCGTCTGTGAGGCTGGTGTGTTTCCTGTGGGTCCGCTGTCTCTGTCCGTGCTGCCTCTGTGGTAGTCTAGGGTGGGAGGGGAGTCCAGGGGGGGTTGTGGTCCTGGGTGTCGTGGCGGTGGGTGTTGTTGCCCCATTGGGGCTCCGGACTGCGTGTTCAGTTGCTCGGGGGCAACTGTTGTTCTTGATGTTTGGCTAGGAGCTGTGCTCCCTTGGCTGCTGCTGGTTGTAGTCCGACTTTACACCAGGTCAGAGCAGGTGTTAGTTTCCTGCTGCTAACACACCTTATCGCATGTTTTGTGGTCTTATTGCTGATATGGCTGGTCATTGAGAATGTTGTGGTGTGGTGTTGTCGCGGCTTTTTGATCGAGAACGCCTACTCTGCATCTCATTAGCGATAGTTGCCGGGGTCGTCTGTGGAGATGATTTTTTAGGCTGCTAATGCCGGGAAACTGGTGATATGGGCTGTTTGCACCAGCTTGTCAAGGGGCGATGAATTTATCGCGACTTTGGAAGTGATAAAGTGCCAATAACTCGGCGATAGCTCCTTGAGAATATGGCCCTATGATAGGTTAGATTGGGTGGGTAGGTATTGTAGGTGTTGAAGATATGGTATGTTAGTTGTGGTAGGTAAAATAGGTTCAGTATGGTAGAAATGCTAGGTTTGGTAGATAGGTATCTATGGAAGTTATGCTAGGCCTATATGTAAGGTATGGTATACAGGTTATGGTAGGTAAGTAGCTATGCAGTAAAGTAGGCAGGTTAGGTATAGTTGGTTAGGTAGGTTATTTATGGTTATCTTAAGTATGGAGGTTTAATAGGTAGGTATGGTTGATTTGGTATGGGAAATTAGATATGGAAGGTAAGTTATGATGGATAAAGTATTTTAGACATGGTAGGAATGTATGGCCATTATGGCAATTAGGTATGGAATGTTTGGTAGGGGAGTTACGAATATGTTAGGTATATGGTAAGTAAGTAGTTATGGCAAGGATAGTAGGCTTGGTATTTACATATGGTATGTTTGTTTGGTAATTAGAGTAGGTAGGTATGTTAGGATAGGTTTGGATCTTAAGGGAGATGTGTTAGCCTAAATATGATTGGTAGATATGATGGGTATCAAAGGTATGGTAGGTTTGTTATTGTAGGTAAAGTAGTTTAAGTGCCATAGAGAGGTAGATATAGTAGGGAGGTAGGTATGTATGGTAATTATGTTAGACGTGGTAGGATAGGTAGGTATGGTAGGTTAGTAAGGTAAGTAGGCAGGGTATGTAGGTTCATTAAGGAAGGCAGGTAGGTATGTTTGGTTAGATACAGTAAATAGATTGGGTATGATAAATTACATAGGTATGAAAGGTATGGTGTGTTAGGTATGGTTTGGCAAAGTAGTTTAAGTATGGTAGTTATATATGGTAGGTAGGTACGGTAGGTATTGCTTGTGCTGCATAAACTAAGTCTCTGACTTAGTTCTACAAGGTTTGGCTTTCTCACCCATGGGTGCCTGAACTTAGTTGAATTCACTAACTCTTGAGCACAAAAGTCCCATTTGTTGTGGCCTCACATGACCCCACTTGACATACTTGTTGGTGTGGTGCCCTTGAAGGGGACAGAGATTCATTGGTAATTCCAATCCAATTCAAACTCATTTTTGTGCTTTAGAATATAACACACCTACTGCACACAAAGACACTATGGGCCTGATTACGATGTCGGGCGGACAACCCTGTTGAGGATTGGGACCAATTGACCTCAGGTTGGCGGTTCAGACAGCATTATTTGGATGTGACTGCACACAGTGTGGTCGGAAACATCCATTTTCCTATAAGAGCTTGTGCGGGGGGTGGAAAACGTCCGCAGAATAAGCTCTGATTGAAAAATTGATGTTTTCAAACATCCCTGCACTGGGTGGCAGGCACCTCATGGTGCTGCAGGGATGTTTAGGGGGGCACCATAGGTGCCCCCCCAGGCCTTATAGCGGGGGCCACAGAGGGATATGGGTCCTGCTAGGGACCCCCAATGTAGCTTTCTGACAACCCTTCCATGTGGAAAGGCCAACATGGAATGGCTTTCGAGAACCGACCTCATAATCCCGACGGTGGAAACGCGATCTTTAAAGGATTCTGAGGAGTTTCTGACTGATCGATGGGGTCCTTGAGCCAGTCGGAAAGCGTTGCTTGGTCCCTCTAACTGCTGCTTCTGACCGCACGTATCGTAATGTGTTGGTCGGACCGCATAAGTAGATGGAGGTCGGACCTCAACCAACAAGCCGTCAGTTGCGGTCCGACCACCATCGTAATTAGTCCCTATCCATTTAAAAAGGGTTGGTTTCAACAGTCTCATCCTGTTGCTTAGTACATGAGTAATTTGCACACAGAATATAATTAGAACAGCACTAATGCATGTCACTAGTAGTGAGAATAATATGAACATTTCTAACATGGTTATGATGTCATTGGCAACCTAACACCCTAAAGACTACTTATTAGAGCATGGAGTAGCTAACTTGCCTCTAGAGTTTCTTGGGATTCAGAACCTGCATACCTGTTCACAGCAGAGGAACTGCAGTCACTTCATGGGTTTTTTATAGTATTGATCAATCAATCAATCAATCATGGCATTTGTAAAGCGCACTACATACCCGCTAGGGTCCCAAGGCGCTAGGGGGGGAGGAAGCTGCTACTGTTCGAAGAGCCAGGTCTTGAGAAGTCTTCTGAAGGTCAGAAGGTCTTGAGTCTGCCGTAGGCGGATGGGGAGGGTGTTCCATGTCTTGGCGGCGAGGTGGGAGAATGATCTGCCGCCGGCGGTCACTCTTCGGATGTGGGGGATGGTGGCGAGGGGGTGGTCTGCGGAGCGGAGCTGGCTGGTGGGGGTGTAGAGGCTGAGTCGGCTGTTGAGGTACGTTGGTCCGGTATTGTGGAGTGCCTTGTGTGCGTGGGTGAGGAGTTTGAAGGTTATCCTCTTGTTGACAGGGAACCAGTGCAGGTCTCTCAGGTGGGGTGTGATGTGGCTACGGCAAAGGGATGTCGAGGATCAGGCGTGCGGAGGCGTTCTGGATGCGTTGAAGCCGTTTCAGGAGTTTGGCCGGGGCTCCTGCATAGAGTGCGTTTCCGTAGTCCAGTCTACTGCTGACGAGGGCCTGGGTGACCGTCCTTCTTGTTTCGGTGGGGATCCACTTGAAGATCCTGCGAAGATTACTGACTTTTAGCCTATATTGGGGAATTTCCAATTAATTCCTGACATTACGCGTATGAACCAGTATAGAAGTTCAAGACAAATTGGCATGAACTGTTATGACAAAAGTTTGTTAATTCCAACTGCATGTTTACTTTATGCATTCACTGTCTGACCTTCAAACATTGATAACATGGAAATTCTCGCAGACTTAGGTCACCTTACGAGTTTGTCAGGATGATTTGACACTTCCATGAGTTCCTCGAAGGAGAACGATATACGGTATCTGAATCAAAGGTAGACAGGCCAGCTTAATGGTCAGACATGAACTAGAGTCCGGCCTTTGGGTCTTTATTACATCCCTAACTTGTATGTCAGAATTGTTGTGTGAAATTTATGTGCATGACATTATGGTTAGGGATTCTGTTTCAGTTAAGTAAAATTCATGCCCTCGAATGGGAGACCCAAAGCTTCCTATCTAAAAATTAACCCATCAGCATAAATAGGAATAAAATTAGTATATGTAAAATATCATAACATGTACAGATTAGCATAAATTGATGCAGTAAGTGTTGCACAAATACTTCTTTCAAGCCTTGCATGTATCAAGCAATAAGGTAAAACTATATATCATATAAAACATAACAAGTCAAGTTAAGTAAATATTGTCTTTATTTCGATTGTCATAATCATTAAAGACACAATAAAAAAAGTGATTGAGGGAATTCATAATGTATAAAAATACATCCTATTAAAAACATAGTTAAAAGTTGATAAAAAGGTGTAAGTAAAATGCATAGGCAATAATACACAATAAACAAATATTTACACAACTATTGGCAGATGCTTTTTCCCCCCTCTTTGATGCAAAAAAACAAAACATAACAGACATTATCATACCATGTCACGTATCAAGAAAAGAAGCGATTTGATAATCAAGCCAACTGGATATGATATTGAATAGACCAAATTAGGAAAAAATTATGCAGTTTATGAGGAAATAAAAAAAAAAGAAACATTGTCTATTGATAGTTTCTTTCTTCATAACCGAGTCTTTATAATTAATATGGGATTTTGTGCATGTTTCTCGTTACACCAGGGGGCAACTCCTCCTAGTCGTCATCTGAGGATATTTCTATGATAGCGGGATCACAGGCAGCTAGCCATGATCAGTAAGACAGATGGCACATGCATGTCACTGGTAGCTCATGAGGTGAATGGACCAGAGAAGTAAAATTGTTGCTGTGGTTCCAAAGTACTCTGATCAATGGCTCCAAAACAGCAGTGATGTGAGCCAGTCCTCAAGAAGTTCTTCAAAGTGTGACACTGGTGATGCTGGTCCTTCAAAGAGACAGTTTTGCTGTATTGGCAGTTGCATCACTCCACAATACCTCTTGTATGGCTGGAGTGGTTGCAGGAGCACATCCATGTCTAGGTAATCCATTGGGGGCGCTCCAGATGTAGATCCAGGATGATTTAAATTGCACAGTTCATGCACCAAAAGACCGGTTTCACTTGCAGAGCATCCAATTTGCAAAAGACAAAATCCAACCCTTACTGAATTCAGTAAGCCCCTTATGTGCTCTAGGGTTTTTCAGCACTTTTGCTCAGGTGGATGCTTGTACTCTTTAAACTTGGTCACCAGACCAAACCCAATGTTCTTGAAAAAGTGCACTGTACCAGTTGTAAGACACATATTGAATATCAAATGTACGATATTGGCAAAAGTTGGATATTGTGTTTGTAACAGCCTCTGTATTTCCGAAGCAGATCTGTCTGTCTGCAAATCATAGATCTCTGCCAATGAAGTCAAAGAGACTTCTTTTTGTAGTAAAACTAGTTTACTAGGTTTTTCAAAATATGTTTTTTATATCAATTGTATGCCAAGGGACACCTGTGATTACGTGTTGAGATGGTGAGTGAAAGGTTCGTCCACAACACTGTATTGTTTTAGAAAGTATGATCACATAAAGTTGACTGGGTTTCAACGCGCAGCAGATGATGTTGGTTAACATTAAATAAGAAGTATTATTTAATAGTTTATGGTGCATGGGGATGGATGGAATGGGAGTTGTTGATAAGACATAATTCAGTTCAGGCATCAAAGCATTACACATTCCATGCAAAGAAATTGAATTGCACAGTACTGAAAAACCTAGAGGATTTCTGCAGCTGGAGAAACTAACACATGGCTCTCCTCATTTAAATACATGTAAGAGAAAGGAAATTTCCACAAACGAAATAGATGTGAATGGTTCATTTTTTCATACCAGTCCAATAATGTACACTAGCAATCATGAAAAATGAAAAGTTGTAATTGGTAGAGAAATAACTCAGTGCATTAGCCATGAAACAGGTGGATTATCAGTAATAGAAAATGGTATTCCTCGCATTTGCTCAATGCTTAACAGCTTGTAAGTGGATTTCTTTTGAGCCATTGTTTTCTGTGTTCACCTCAAATCATAATGTTCAAGAATGGCTGTTTTGTTGAAATGCTGCCAGTGTACATAACCTGATCCAAAGCCTGGTGCAATTTTGCTAAAGATCTTATTTGAGCTTGGCCATGCTGTAAAAAACCTAAATACCTCTTTAAGAGTTGGCTTGAGTCACTCTTGCACCATGCAAAGTGATGCAAGAGCTCCACAAACCTTAAGCCATATTTATGAAGCCATGCAAGGCCACTTTGCATGCCCCTGAGTGGCTCCATAAAGCTGGAGTAAAGCAACACAGTGCAAATCACTGTGTTGCCTTACTCTGCCCTGGGAAGATGTTCCATGGGTGTTGTGTGGTTGTTTCCGGGGGGCTGCAACATTAGTTAACGGGAAATTGTAATATTCAGGTCAGCATTCTAGACGCCGACGCGCACGCCCGATTAGAAAAGGGGCGGATGACGTGGCCACGCAGCGGTGCCTTTCACTGAACATGAGCGGTGTTCCTACAGAGAGTCGTTATCTTTTAAAAGAAAGCTTATGTGTTGTTTTAAATTTGCTTGGTTTGCACTTTATTCTGCTTGCACTGCCAGGGAGCTGTTTTATAGCTCCGGGGGGCTGCAACATTAGTTAACAGGAAATTTTAATATTCAGGTCAGCATTCTAGACACTGACGCCGATGCGCAAGCCCGATTAGAAAAGAGGCGGATGACATGGCCGCGCAGCGGTGCTTTTCACTGAACACAAGCGGTGTTTCTACAGATAATTTTTGTCTTTTAAAAGAAAGCTTATGTGTTGTTTCAAATTTGCTTGATTTGCACTTTCTTCTGCCTGCACTAACAGGGAGCTGTGTTATAGCTCCAGGGGGCTGCAACATTAGTTAACAGGTCAACATTCTAGACACTAACGCCGACCGCCTCCAAGGCAAGCCCGTCTGCGCCCGTCTGCGCCTGTCTGCGCCCGACCGGGTCCAGGGGCCAGAACCCATGCCAGTTTTACAAGGGAAAGGTTCTCTTACACCTCGGACCAGCTTCACCACCTTAGAGAGGCTACGAGGAGTAAGTGTGCTCATTTAATTTTGCCTGACAGCAATGTTAATCAGTGCCCTCGCTGTTCTTTTAAACTATGCCCCGTTACAAAAGCTCCCATGGTCTCATCCCCTCAGACTGTTTTTAAAATGTTTCTACTTAACTGTCGATCGATTCCTAAGCAATCTATGGAAATGTGGTTATTGCTGGAAGAAGAGGACCCTGATGTTCTGTTCTTAACAGAAACATGGCTGACTAGCGAGGCCGACCCTGTTCTTGTTCAAGCTCTCCCCTCTGGGTATGTTATTCAGAGACTTGATCGAGAGCTAAGCAGAGGAGGTGGTATAGCAATTATTTATAAAACCAAATTCAACTGCCGCATTTTAGCAAGCCCTATACCGGACTGCGAGAGTCTTTCTTTTGCAATCGGTTTATCCCATGTCTGTACTTTTTCTGGGATTCTAATATATCATCCCCCAGGGGCCCTTGGCCAAATCTGTAAGGATCTACCTGAAATAACAGCTAATCTAGCTAGCCCTCTGTCTAATTGTTCCCTATTAGAGGATTTTAATATCCATTTTGATGACATCTCACTGCCAGCCACATGCAAGTTGATTGATGACCTGGGGGCCTTTCAACTCAATCAAAATGTGAGAGGTCCCACTCAATCTTAAGGCACTTACTCGACCCTATTTTTTCAAACATCAAAAATCTTCTGGTCGTGAACCCCATCCCGGTGCCCTGGTCAGACCATTGCCTTATTCCATTTTCCTGGGCCCCTCAGGCCGTCAGTACGCCGGCTGTAAAATCTAGAAAACTGATCTGCAAGTGGTCAAAACTTCCAATAGAGTCTTGGGTGTCAACTCTTAATAACATCAGACCAATATCTGATCCAAACCCCATCACTGCGAACGATAAGCTCGACAAATCGCTTGAATCTTCAATAGACACTGTGCTTCCCAAAAAATGGACTAATAATGAGACAGGAGCCAATAGAACCGCTTGGTATTCTCCAAAGCTTTGTGAGATCAAGCAAGCTTGTAAACGACGGGAGAGAAGATAGACAATTTTTTTTTCCTCAATTAACAAAATTAAATACAGGGAGGCTATACTAGTGTATAAGGAAGACATTAGATGTGCTTAGGCTCTTTAATACGAAGAAAGAGTTACTTCAGCCTCTAATTCACCGTGCGGAATATTTACCAATGAGAAATCTCTCCTCCTATTGTATCTGATGATGCATCATCTCGTTGCAACATTCTTTTTTAATAAAATTCAAATTATTTATTCCTCTTTTCCCCAGGCCCTAGTACAACAAAATGTATTACCTGTGGTCAACGGGCCTCAAATTAAAGAGTGTTCCTTAGCGGAAATTCCTCCTCTGAACCCGACCTCTTTGCGAGGCATCTTCAACCAATTGAAATATGGCTCCCCTAGAGACTTGGTCCCCCCTACTATTTTAAACCAAGTCATTGATACTGTATCTCCAGTTATCATGGACCTGATCAACGCAACATTTTTGATGGGACTTGTCCACCCTTCGTGGAAACAAGCAATGGTTAATGCTCTTTTTAAAAAAACGAACCTGGACCCAGAGGTGTTGGTGAATTACTGTCCCATCTCTTTACTGCCAGGAATCAGCAAAATTGCTGAAAAAACATGTTAACTCTGTTCTCTCCGCATTTCTGGAGAGTAATAATTGTCTCCATCCATCAAAAACTGGATTTAGACCTCAACAAGGCATGGAGACTGCACTTCTGGCAGAAGTAGAAGAAGCCAGAAAATGTTTAGATGATGGAGACTGTGCTGCTATTATTCTCTTAGATCTCAGCGCAGCCTTAGACACAGTCTGGGACAGCTCTTAAGTGGCTGCAATCCTTTTTGGAGGACAGATCATTCCAGGTGTTTGAAGATGAAATTACCTCCGAATGTATGCCACTTATATGTGGGGTCCCGCAGGGATCGTCCCTGAGCCCCACTCTATTTAATGTGTACATGAGCCCCCTTGCAGAGGTAGTGAAGCCGTTCGGTATCCAGATTGTCACCTATGCCGACTTCACGCAGCTGATTGTCTCTTTCAACCAGCTTGACAAAACTGGGCCTGATCTAGCCGGGTGTCTAGAAAGTGTGTCAATCTGGATGGAAGGATCATACCTGAAACTCAACGGGGCCAAGACGGAGCTGATGCTCCTATGCAAATATCCCTTTCTGAATGTAAGCCTGCGCTGGCCCAGCTGTTTTGGTCCAATAGCCCCCTCCCCCAAATAACAGATTAGGAGCCTGGGCGTATGGCTTGACTGTAATCTAGAATTTAGGGAGCAAGCACGTAAGGTGGCAGGTAGCTGTTATGGGATTCTCAGGATGATACGGAAAATCCACCCTCTGCTGCCTTTTCATGCCAGAAGACTGATGGTGCAGGTCTTGATTCTTTCCCGGCTTGATTATGCCAATGCCCTTTACCTGGGAGCTCCTTGCTCCTGAACATTCCCATTCGTCAATCAGCAAAGTCCCCCATTGCCACCCTTCACTGGCTCCCCATTCAAGAGAGAGTCCAGTTTAAGGCTTTGTGCATTGCACACAAGGCAATGTCAGCTAATGGACCGCCTATCATTAGTCTCATCATCTCGCCCTACCGTCCTAATAGGGCTCTGCTCTCGGATAGTAAGTATCTGGCAGCAGTCCCTAAAATAAAAAGATCACGAAGTGGAGGGCGTCTCTTCTCCTATAATGTCGCCAAGTTGTCTCCCCCTCCATATTTGTCTTCAGACCAACCATCTGGCCTTTTGAAAACTCATAAAAATCTTTCTGTTCCCCTAAACACTGTTACGGAGTTCGTGATTGGACTGCTTCAAGCGCTGGGATGCCTCTGGGTAACCACGCGCTCTAGAAATGCTGATTCAATTCAATTCAATTCAACTCTCATGGTTTTTGATGCATTCCAACATTTACCAGAACTGGTAAACTTGTGAATGCGCCAAAAAGATAGGCCTTCCTAGAAGTGGCATAACAAGGAGAAACATATTAATTTCTCCTCGCTACTTCCTCTTCCTTATGAGTGCTGCAGTCTTCATATATGCCTATCACTATAACTCTTTAATTTCTAGTGGGCATGGTCCCAGGAGGATATCAGAAAAATCTATATTTTCTTTAATCAAGGACAAATGCTCCTTCAAAGCAAGAAGACTGGAATGTGCTAACCAATATTGGCCCAGCTCACCCACGCTATATGTAGTCATGGCCACAGATCTGTTGTATTGTGGATTAGGACGATTAGCTTTAGGACCAAGAGTGTTGGGAAGTAAGCAATGCATATTTGTTTTGGAATAATAGGGCCATAGGACCAAACCTTAATAAGAGTACTGAGGAATTGAAAGTTCCATTTTGGATCATATAATTTATTTCAAAGTCAGAAATGGTAATTTGTAATTGCCAATTAGTGAATAGTGTTGAACTCACCTTTGGTATAGAGAGTTTTTATTAAAGCCTTTCATAGTTCCAAATCCCAGACAGGCAGACTGCTGGGTTGTTTCATTTAGACCGATCATTTCTTTGGGTAGAATAAATGCTCTTTTAAGTACTTCTTCACCTTGGACGTGTCAATATTTGATTCCGCAAATAGTTTTCTCATCAATATGTTTTTTCCAATAGTAATATCCCTGAAAGGCCGAATTCCTCAGAATAAATCAGGTTACTGCTAATTAAATTCTTATGGAGTTGTTGTGGATGTAGTGAAAAAAGAGACAGTTGAGGGATGTGATCGGTCCTCATTTTGAAAAATTCTTTAAGAAATTTGGTTGACTATTAAGGAACAGATTTTCACAATGCTCCCAAAGTGTGTAATTGTATATCTCTTTATAACAACTAGTCCAATGTACGTAATATGTGCATAATGATCAAAGCAATACATTTCTTAATAATTTAGTGCATTCAAATAAGTATCTTCATTATTTAAATTGGTATACATCTGTAAATCAGACATCAAATGTTTTACGATCTTAGGGCCCAATTCACAAAGGGCCTTCACACTGATGGCAGAGGCATCGCAGTTGTGGTGGGGGGCCTGCACTCATGGCGGGACCTCCTTAATGAGAAACTGTAATGTGAAGGTCCCACTATGAGTGCGAGGCCCCTGAAAAAACTGCTGAAATAGAACCAGGAATAATCACTTCATTCATAGAAACTTTCAATTCATATGGCAATTGCAATGTCTCAGTGGGTCCTGTAACCTGATAAGGAACCCTTTCACAGACAATGCTTTTGGGCAATGGATAGGCTCTGGTGTTTGCAGCGTGGAGATCATGTTGAGCTCTGTGGGATGAGAGATTCAGTTGAAGTTTTAAAACCACAGGTTGTAGAATAGTTCTTTCAGATAAGTAATGTCCATATAGCAGCAGCAGAACGTCAGTCAGTATTGTCAGCCACATGATGAAAAGAAACACTGCTGTAGCAATCCTGGCATAGGACCACGTATGTATCAAGTACCTTTCACAAAGCAAATGGTAATCAATAAGAAGTTGATGGCGTAGAATGACTAGGCGTGTGATGACAAAGTCCTCTGTACAGAATTCAGATTCATTTTCATAAAGAGTTGTTTCTCGAAAAGGCATCATCTCGCTTGATGCTATCTCATGTGGGGCTTCATAGTAAAAAAAATAGCATTACTTCCAACACCTGCAACTGTAGCAATATAAGCTTCAGATTAATCCATAGAATCTGTTGCTTGATGAAACCTGGAGACATGGTAGGCTTAAATATATCCCCAATGAGTATTCAAGCTAGTGATGTTACTGTGCTTTTCTAGGGCTATTTCATTTACAGTAGGGAGAAGCTGAGAGGTTATCCTCTGAATCTTTCATAATGTCCAGGAGGGTCTGCTCCACGAAATAGGCCAATTAGTGCTGCTTAACGTGGTCATGGACAACTGCCAGTTTTTCTTTGAACCAGACAACTGAGGTAGGATTACAGTTTGTTAGCTTTTTACCCCAAGAATAAGAAAGGGTGGTCTGTAGGATGGCTCAAAAGCTTGCTTATCATGGATCTTTTATTAAAGTAGATCCCCTATTTGTGGGATACACCTGTCAGCAGTTGTTGAAACATTCTCTTCATTGGTGATAGCTTCAAAATGCTTCATATTAGACCTGCTTGTCTCTGACATCTTCGGACATTCTGTAAGACAGTTAGATGTTGGCCCAGGTCAAAATCTTTTTCTTCCGCCACCTTCCCTGGATTATCTTAGAGGTGTATTCCAGAGACAGGCAGAAAACATCAAATGGTTTAAGTAAGAAAAAGCCAACTTTCTAAAAGTGGGATTTTTAGAGTTGCAATTTTAAAAAACCCAACTTCACCATCAGTTGTGTTTTTAAATTGTGAGTACAGAAACACCAAATTTGGGTTTCACATCTCCTGCCACTTGCATATTGCACTTATAAAATGTAATAAGACACTCCCAATGTTATCCTATGGGAGAGATAGACCTGTAGTTAATACAAATTTAAGTGTATTTCACTACCAGGACATGGAAAACTTAATCGTACATGACCTACTTTTGCACCCTGCCCATAGGCTCTCCGGGGCCTATCTTAGGATTGACCTATATGTAATAAAAAGGAAGGTTTAAGCCTGGCAAGTAGGATTACTTGGTAGGTTGAAATTACAGTTTAAAACTGCACACACAGGCTGTGAAGTGGCAGGTCTGAGACATGTTTAAAGGCGTAAGTAAGTGGGCGGCAGAATTGGTGCTGCAAGCCCACAAGTAGCATTTGATTTACAGGCTCTGGGCACATGCTGTGCACTTTACTAGGGACTTGTAAGTAAATCAAATATGCCAATTGTGGATAAAGCCAATGTTATCATGTTTAAAGTAAAGAGGACGTGCACTTTAGCACTTGATAGCAGTTGTAAAGTGCTCAGATTCCTAAGGCCAGCAAAACATGAAGCCGGCAAAAACAGGAGGGCAGGTGGCAAAAGGCCTGGGGAAACCAAGCAAAAGCTGCAGAGCAGGGTGCAATGTATTTAAATAGCAGGACATATACTTTAACATTTTACATGTGCTGGTATTTAAAAATATATAAATTTGTTTTTCACTACTGCAAGGCCTACAGCTCTCATAGGATAGCATTGGAGTTGCGTTATTACATTTAATAAGCTGCTATTTCCAAATGGGAGCAGGTAACTAGTTCATGTCTGGTGCCATTGGAATTGTAATGAAGAATCCTAACTTATGGTCAGGGCCACTGAAAATATGCAATTGTGTGACTGTGGCATTTTTCGCATAGTTATAGTTTTGCTGCATTTGCCACAGAATCCATCATCTGCTGCATAATCTGTAGATTTTAACCCAAAAAAATTGTTTCTAGCTCAAACGGTTCAAAAGTTTCTAAATATGCAGTGATAAGTCCTACTGCTCAGTGAAGATCCCATTCAAAGCTTGACTGGTCACCTTTTTGTAGCTTATGGCTATATTTGGGTGTCAAACTGGTACTATTTAGATGCAACCATTGCACAGACAGTGTTAACAAGAGTAAAAATAATTGTAAATATCATAAAATGTACAGCATTATGCCACGTATTTTGCCTTTTCCTTGCCGCATAATTTACTAAATCCTGATGCATAATTTGGCCTTCTCCTGCAGCATAATTCAAGTGGCTCTGCTAATAGTGAAGTCAGATTTTAAATTATATTTTTGAAAATGGTGCCTGCAGGCTGTCTCTGGGTCACATGACAGGGTGTAGTTGACAGTTGGGCTTTGCATATTTTTACTATACATTCATACAAAATAGGGAGCTTAGGTGTGCCACATTGGCACGATGGGAGGGAGAAGTTAGGCATAGCCCCACTTACAATTGAATAGGCTGTGTCCTGCCTCCACACAATGGGCTGCATACCTACTTTAGTTAGTCTTTGTTGTCACTATCTCCACGGTCCGAGCCTGCACTATTTGTGCCCTTTGCAACTTGGCCTGCCTTGGCCACCTCTATGTCCCCTGGGTCCTTTCTTAAACTGTGTTTCCACAATAGCTCATGAGCCCCTCTTTGTGCACGGCTTTGTTACTAGCCTTCTGTTTAGAGTATAATAATGATTTACGCTCTATTGTCCCCTTTTACTAAAGGCTTCCATTTTGTGCTTACTAATATTTAAGCACCCTAGAGTGACTCCTGAATTCCTCACCTGCCTCCCCCGAGTGTCTCCTGCCATTTCTGCAATCGCGCAAAGTCTTGTGAAACTTCAAGCGTGACGACGTGGTCGGCAGGCATTTTGAAGAGGTGGATACAAATATCACACCCTTTTTTAAACCGGTGCTTGACTTCCTGAATCTTGAGGAAGAAGGATCTTCCTCGCTTGCTCATGCCGACCCCGCCTGCATATACCTGCACCAGCATGGCTTAGAGCCAACACTGATCAACCCTGAACCCATGCCTCATTTGCTTGCCTCTTTTGGATGGAATCACCTTGCAGCTAAGTCTGGAAATGCACAACAGCGCTCTTTGCTGAACCCTACGAAGAAAAGAGAGAAGACCCTCAGGTTAGTGCGCACTGTCATCTAGTATATAAACTCGAGCACATGCACAAAACAAGATATAAACTTGAAGATAGAATGAGAACGTGATTTTGAGTCTTGTTGGAATTTTGAAAATCATAGTTTGACGCTCACTTTGCAGTAGTGTGATTTCATGGACTTAGAGGTCACCCATTTGGAGTGCAGTGATTTTTCTGGATTTTGAAGACACTCTTTGGGGATTGCTGTGATTTTTTGGACTGAGAAATACAACGAGCCCAGTACTGCAAGCTTCTAACAAAGAAAAACTAATTAGACAAAAAGCCTTGGGGTGAGTTGAGTGAACTGTCAGGTCAGTCCACTTCAGTACTGTGTACTCTTAATTGTCAGATCTGAGAACCCATGGATTGATATGGCATTGTATTGTTATGGTGTTGTAATGTGATACTAATAGTTTGCTGTGTTTCTTGGATGCAGAAAAGCCAACCACTAGAAGCAGAATAGAATCCTGATGCTACATTCCCAAATGCATGCCTCGTAAAAAGCCCATAGCCTCAAGGACAAGATCTCTCTCTTCCCCAAACCCCCTCTCCCTTCGCGAACATCTGCCAGTGCCCGCAGAGCTGAGTGTGCTCTGAGAAAACATGAGCTTTGCAGGTTAGTGCCAGTCTTGAGCCATGGCTAGGAAGGCAGGTCACCTGTGCCGTTCAAAGTCATTCCTCTAAAAGATTCTCTCCAATTCAAAGGCACAACTAGGTATAAATATTGGACCTCAGACACCATGTTTTCTGTACACTTCTGGACCTGCGGATACTCTGCCAGGAAGAAGGACTGCTTTGCTGCTGAAAGCACTGCCACTCTGCTAGACTGTTGCTCTGAAGAACTGTTGTCCTTCTGTGCTGACCTCCTGGACCCCCAAAGTGACTCCAATGGCTAGTTGGCTGGCCTCATGACTTGAGCCTCAGGGACAGAAGGCTTCAACAACCTTGAACCCAGCACCTAGCCATCTGTGAGTCTATTCTACCAAGTGGCACCACCCCAGCCCTGGACCCTTATTACTGGAGTGAGCCTTTGGTGCTCAGAGAGCTTTTGTGGATCAAGTGGAACAAATGCATGTCCTCTGCTGTGCGGCGCAACCCCAAGCAAAGCTGATGCATAGCAGCTGCTGTGTGGATTGAACCCATATACAAAGACATGCATTGCCTCTTGGGAACTGCTGCTGTGCAACGCATCCTCGACACAGGCCCTTGCATCCCTTTTCAGTGGCAACCTCGACAACACCAGACTACACATGGCAGCTTAGCAGCTCCTTGTAACTGACACATCGCCCCAACTGTGTGACGCATCTACTATGATGGACTTCACATCACAAGCCTTCGCCAACTAGATCCTCACTGATGACACACAAGCTCATATCGCAGCCTCACTGTACCTTGGAACAGACAGATGCTTCAGCTGCATGACACATCTTTGACGCTCATCTTCGCAACGCTCCGCAAAGCAGGATTTAAGTTGCTTTGTTCAATGGGCCTAACTGGGTCCCTGTAGCCGACCCACGCTCAATTGTGGTCGGCCTGAACTTGTGAATTTGTCCCGGTCAAGTGCAACCAGATATCAACAGTTGGGGCTTTGTGGTTTTTGGCGCTATTTTCACTACAATATTTTAAACTGCATATCACCAGTTCTACTGATTGGATTTTTGCCATTTTGGTCTTGCTTTATATATTTAAAAAAAAATCTAACTTGGTGTGGGGTCCTTTTTGTGTGCTGTGTTTCACTTTAATACTGTTTCAAGTGTTGCATAAATAACATACTTTGCACATTGCCTCCAAGTTAAGCCTGACTGCTCTGTGCCATGCTACAAAGGAGTTTAGCACAGGTTAATTTAAGGTTGGCTTGTGTCTCACCCTTATAAGGATCGTGGTTGTTTTGTGACTAAGGCTTACACCCCAGTCAACCAGAAACTCCATTTCTTACATGAAAATTGACCTTTACCCTACATTGGGGAATGTACACTTAATTCCAGGAATAACCGATATGAACTAGCATGACAGTTCAAGACAAACCGGTATGAGCCAGTATGACAAAAGTGCACCAATTCCGATTACATGTTTACTTTATGCATTCACTGTCTGATCCTGAAACAGAGACTTGTGTCGTCTTAGATGTTTGTCAAGGTTATTGTCTGGATGATTTGACACTTTCACTAGTTCCTCAAAGGATAAGGTCATGCGGTATCTAGATGAAAGGTAGACAGGCTAACTAAACTGTCAGGTACGAACTGGTGTCTGGCCTTTGGGACTTTATGACACTTAAACAGTCCTTGTCCCATTTTAGATAGCCCAAAGAAGCAGTGATTCCTCAGAAAAAAATGACGATGCTACCCTACACGTAACAGTAGATAAGAAAGGTGCCAAGTGTCTCGTTAAGAAGGTTCCAAATGGGAAGAAAAACCCACAGTGGGAGAAAAAGCTTTTGCCAATCTCATGAATCTTAATTGAAGAAGATGAAATAGAAAAGAAGAACTCTGATGTGGGGGAATATATCATAAACAAGAAAGTATTCCTTATCCTAGGAACGAAAAATAACATATTTGACTTGATTTGTGATTATGCAAGAGTCTAAAGCGATTAAACTAATGAAGCGAACAATGAAGGGTTACTCCTTGATTAAGTCAGGTTAGGGGATAGAACCCTCTTTGTGCTGGGTTCATACGCTGGCCGACAGATATCTACTGGTACAGCTCGGATTTGGATTTATTTATTTAGGATTTATTGTGATGATATGACATGGGTGAATTTCTATGTTTAAAAAAAAGTTTTATTAAAAACCAAAATAAAATATGTAAACTAGTTGACTGAATATAAATGTTGAAAAATGACAAAGTTTATCCTGAGGGAAACGGAAGCATAAAAGAGCCAGACCAAATGTTATGAGATGAATCCAAGAGAAAATCCAACTGCAAGTAGCAAATTGAGGACAAAAATAGAAGCAAGGGATGAAGAATGCAACATAAAATAATGACAAAAAGGTGTTTCAACTTAAAATACCTCCTTATATAGGATTTGAAACATTCTAACTGACATTACAGAAAAAAGGCCTTACTTCATCTTGAAATGGAACCCAATGTTATGTTATGTTATTTGCACTAATAGAGCGCGCGATTACACTGGGGTGTCCTGGCACTAAGTACTGGTTACCTGGGAAGATTAAGTGTAAACTACTGAGAGAAGAGCCATATCTTCAAGCTCTTCTGAAAGGAGAGTAGATCCGGGGCATTGCTAAGAAAAAAAGGAAGATTGTTCCAGGCTCTGGAGGCACAGAGAATGAAACTCCTACCTCCCCAAATGACTTTTTTAAATGTAGGGACTTGCACTTGTTTGGCACCAGTAGACCGTAGCATTCTACCAGGGACGTACCATTGGAATTTATGCCTAAGAAACTCAGGACGTGTCATGGCCTTAAAAACGGTACATAGTGCCTTAAAGCGGGATCTTTGTTTTACAGGGAGCCAATGCAATTTCTTAAGCTCCTCTTTCACAGAAACACATTTTGGCGTTCCGGACAGCAATCTGGCTACTGCGATTTTGGACTAGTTGGAGCCTATTTGTATGTTGTTTTTGAACATTAAGATATAGGCTATTACAATAATCTAAACACGACATTATAAGGGCCATCACCACTGTCTTGAGATTGCTCTCTGTCAAAAAGATCTTAATTTTCCTTATGATTCTAAGAACCATAAAGCAGGCAGAGATCACCATGCTTACTTGATCACCCATGGTGAGTTTGTTGTCCACTAATACCCCATGGTTTTTAGCTTTCCTAGTGGGTATAGGGCAAGAACCGAGGTCCTCCGGCCACCACTTCGGTGTCCACACCTGTGGATTGTTTCTGAACTTTAGGACCTCGGTCTTGCTGGAGTTAAGTTTTAGACAATTAGAAGACATCCAGCCTGAAATTGCGCTCATACAGCCATGGAAGCGTTCCCCCGTTTCCATCTCACCTCCCTCAGTCAACGACAACACAATTTGCATGTCGTCAGCGTAGGAGGTGAGCTGGAAGCCAAAGAACCTGATAACTCCTGCCAGTGGTTCCACATATATGTTAAAAAGCGTTGGGCTAAGTGATGAGCCCTGTGGCACCCCACAAGGGAGTGAGAAAGGTTTGGATGTATTGCCATCCAAATCCACGGTTTACGACCTATCTGATAGAAAGGATTGTATAAGTTTCCATGCTAGGCCTTCAACACCGATCTCAGACAACCGGTCCATCAATATTTTTGATGGACCGTATCAAAGGCCGCAGACAGGTCCAGTAAGATCAATACGGCATTGCCTCCTCTGTCTACGGCCTCTCTGATTTTCTCTGATTTCAACAGAGCCAACTCTGTGCTATGATATGCTCTGAACCCATATTGTGATGGGTCCAGAGAATTGTTAAGATGAAGAAATGCACTGAGTTGGATGCTCATTGCCTTTTCCAAGATTTTGGCAGCAAAAGGATGCCGTGAGATCGGCCTGTAGTTATTGGGATCGTTAGGGTCCAGCGTCTGCTTCCAATAACAACACCCAGGGACTGACCACCATCTTGGAAAGGATCCCTTCTAAGTCTTGGCAATTTTCCCTTCCTGGCAAGCATGGGGTTACTTGGGAATCAAAGAAGAAGCCCAAGTTTGTCCTCTTTGTCCCAGCACTGTATTCTGTCTGAACTATAAACAGCTGTCAGGCTTTGCACTACGTTCGTGTGCAAGATCCAACAATAAAAAGGTATTTTCAAGTTCTCACCATCTCCATCAGTGAAAACATATACTAGAACAGGAAAGCTAGAGGAAAAGAAAAATGGGATAAGAGATAAAACAGAGACACAAGATTCCACACCCTGTCTTGTCACTACTGGGGTCAAGGAGGGCTGCGGGTTGTAGAGGATCTGAATAAGTCAAAGATGCACCTTAATTAACTTGTTACTGAAACACTGGAGAGATTCCTAACAGTGACATTATATAACATAGTGATATCTCCATATAACCAACTCTCGAAAGTGTACTGGGAATTCGTGAAAGCTACACATAAAGAGACCTAAATATCTTCTTATACACATATGTATGTGCAGCTCTCCTTATGTTAGAAACACTTCCTCCAGCTATTTCACTTTAAACTCTATAGTGGAAGATGAATAACGTTTCGAATGGACGCATGTAAACTGAAAACAGAATGCCATTAGCATCCTGTGACTCTCCCTATACTAGTGTAAATATACAGTTGTGCATCATCATTTTTATACACTTGAAATGTCTTTTTGGATTCAATCCTATTTCGTCACAGGAGCTATTGTAGAACATATCACTACCAGACCAGTCTTTATAAATCATACAAATATGCAAAAATAGTTTGAAGTTCATTTACACAAATCAAACACAATTTGAACATATTTCTCAGAGCTAAAATATTCATAGTCAAGTCCATAGAAAACTAAAGGTTTAGGGCCAGATGTACGTAAATCAGAAATACCGATTTCTTAATAGCGAATTTTACCGATTCGCTATTAAGAAATCGGTATTTCCTATGTAGGTAAAGATTCGGTAAAAAATACAGAGTCCTTAATATTCCTTATTACCGAATCGGTAATTGAGATTTGGTAATAAGGAATACCTACCCATTCATTTCTATGGGCTTGGAGGCCCATAGGAATGAAGGTGAAGACATTCACTATTAGCGATTCGGTATTACCGAATCGCTAATAGCGGGAGCACTTCAAGGGTGCCAGGGTGTCAAAAGGACACCCTGTTGCACCCCTGAAATGTTCATGTGTGCCCATGTGGCGCACATACATGCCCTAAGGGCATGAATGTGTGCCACATGGCACTTAACAAAAAACAAAAAAGTGATTTTTTAAAGGAAATCGGTAATTACCACCAACTTGAAGTTGGTGGTAATTACCGATTTCTTAAGGCTCAAAAGCACTCTTTAATGTGCTTCCTACATTGCATTTAAGGAATCGGTATTACCGATTCCTTAAATGCAAGAGCAATAAGGAATAGGTATTTACCGATTCCTTATTTACCGATTCCTTACCTACATTAGGAATGGCTAAATACCGGTCGGTAACGCTGAAATTTACCGAAATTCGGCGTTACCGACCGGTATTTAGCCACCTACATCTGGCCCCAAATGCTTAAAAATCACCATCCATGCAGTGAGGGTTGGCTACAGCAACATTGTTGCACATATTGCCTAGCAAGGGTACCAAGCACCACAAGGAAAGTTATACCTGAAGCTCAAAGTTGGCTACTGACTCTAGCCGCATAAGAGCCACAACTAACTCACAGAGCAAGTCTCTCCAGTCAGACACTTGGTAGCAGGAAACTGACAGAGGACTACAGGACTACTGAGGGCTACAGAGATTGCCGCGGCCACGAGACGCGGCGCCGAAGCTCTTTCCCCGCTCTTCCACCGGGCAAAGAAGGCGGCGGCGGGGCCGAGCGGGCACAGGCGAGCGAACAAGCATAGGCAAAGGCAGCAGGAGAGGAGCGACGGGTCGCGGTCTGCAGTGACAGTGATGGGGAGAAGCGGCAGAAGAGGACAGCAGAGGATGGCAAACGGCACACAGCAACGAGAGAGGAATCCAGAGGAAGGTAAGAGTTCTCAGTTTGCTTCCTCAGCGAGATTCCTTCCCTCGGTCTCACCTCTGGTCCAGCATCCAGCTACCACTTCCCTGCCTGCCGACCTGCCCTGCTGCCTGCCCCGTCTGTTCTGTGCCCTAAGCCTGAACCTGAACCTGCGCCTGCCCCTGACCTTCAGCGCAGAGAGCCGCAGCGATTCTGGGCTTCAGGTTTTTGCTTCTGTATTCAGTCCCTGAAACCTCCGTGCCTGAGCCTGCTCCTGTACCTCAGGCCTCCAGAGCTTCGGAGGCTTAGAAATCGGTCGGGGTGGGCGCTCAGTGGTAAGGTCATACCAGGAAAATAGTCTGGTCTGCTGATCCTGGGTCAGTTTTGCGAGGACTCCGGCACAGAAGCAGCCTCACAGCAAACTCCGAGGAGTGAGGAGCAGCGAAAACCCACCAGATCAGATCAGTCCGGATCGAAATAAACTGCTATATTGCCACATCTCCAAGAAACTGCTGGAGCTTGCCAGAGTTTGCCAAGTTAGCCAGACCGGTGACAACAAAATCCTTCCATCTATCAGCACCTTTCAGCCCCCACTAGCCATCACTAGCAAGGACCAGCAAATCACCAGTAATTATCTACTAGCAAGGAAAACTCACGAAAAATCAACTAAAAATAAAAGGAACCAAAGGAACTCAAGGGAAAGGCAACTAACATAAATTCAACTGATTAGAAATTGATCATTAACAATATCAATAAAAAAAAAAAAGCCAACCAAATCAAACAACTAAACAAGCAACAAGCAAACAATAACAAGCAAATAATAAACAACAAATAACAACCAATAAACAACTAATGAACCAAACAATTGAAATAACCCAAACAAACAAAAAAGAAAATAGCAACAACAACAGCAACCAACTGCCAAATCAAAAGACAAACAAAAAAGGGGGGAAACCAAACACCAAAAAGGTCAGAAAAGGACAGGAAAGGTCAGGAAAGGTCAGGAAAAATTAAAAAAACGGAGCACAAACTCGAGATTTGGATGAGTTTTCCTGCAATATCAAAAAGAGCTTTAAGGATCCAATGAAAAACGGAATAACAGAAATCGCAAAAATTACGGGACCAACACGTGCACAAGGGTTTTGGACGGGATGAGATCAGACAGGGAGCGAACTGCCACACCCACAAAGAATAAACGGAAAAAAAAAAGAATAAAGGAACAATTGACTTACCCAGCAACAAGAACTCATTGGTGGAGGAAAACTCTAACCAGATCCTGGTAGACATTGCAGGTTCTGAACTGAACACAAAACCCACAACAACAAAAAGCTATCAGCCAAAAATTTACACAAAATTTGCATTTCTGAGAGACCCGTGGGCTGCCCTCTGCATGAGTAACGAAAGCTCAAACGGCCTCCCCTCTGGACCACCCATGTCCTAAGGCAACCACTCCTGAAAAAGGCAGCAAAGGCATAGAGGATAAAAGGGGAAACTCCACAGTCACAAGTACCCCATATAGGAATAGACAGCAAGGGGAGCTAGCGTCCACTCAAATAACCAGCGTCCCCACAAAGAGGAAATGCATAGGATCTGGCCAAGCACAAATAATGGAAAAGTCATTAGAGGCAAACCAGGCAACAAGAACAACATCACTTTCTGCTGGAATCAAGCCCGGCTTAGGCATTCCCCTAGAAGCAATTATTCAAATCTTCTCGGGGAGAACACATTTTAATGACATTATTCAATAAAATACTGAAATAGTGCCAATATTTGCCTCAAATACATCCCCACCAGTCTCATCCTACAACGAGGCACCTAAAGAGCACCCAGAAAGCACGGCCTGTGGTTCCATGCCAACACATATCGAAGTCACGAACATCGAGGCAGTCACCAACATCAACTCTCCAGTGCCACAGTTGCATAAACCCCTAGGGCACAAGGACTCAAATCAAACCAGCCCAGAGATAGGCAGGGAACAAGGGCACACTAAGGCCAACCCCAGTGGGGCAACAAGTTCAGGGAGAAAGGGCAAAGGAATATCGACAGGGGACAACCCAATCATCACCAACTGCTGCAGTACTGACAGCAACCCCCAGCTTAACCCCCAGCTCAACTCACAATTCAACAAAACTTTTAGTAATTCTGATGAACAATTTAGGGACAGGGAACCTAGGATCACAGAGGCTAGAAAAAAAGCACAACAGATGGTAATACAGCCCAAACAACTTATAACCAAAATCAGCAAGAGTTTCTCCATTACTCCGCAGACGGGCAGGTACACGCCACCACTCTCCAACAAATTAATAGCAAAGGACTCAACCAACTGGATCCAAACAAGCTCTGGGAATCTTTACTAGACACCATGCAGCTTTCAGTGAAGTCAATGCAATATCATTCGGACAAGATGGACGTCCAACTATCGATCCTCAATTCAGTTGCCATCCACATCTCAAACATCGACAGCAGATTAGCCGACATGAACAACTTGATAAAAAGGGCCCAGGCAAACATGCAGTTACTTCCAGCAGACTGCACCTGCTTTTCCATAGTTGACAAACTATCCACCCTCCCAGAGGCAATGGGGGATATCCTGGCAGAAATCAGGGAAATGCCAAATAAAAACAGCACACCACTGGAATGGACCCCAACAAATTGGCCCTCAATAGGCCCATCCTGCAGACTGGACGTTACAGCAAAAATCGAAGGGGCAAAAGGTCCTCCAAAGGACCCCTGCAAGGAGACAAGATCAGTTCAGGACCCAATCGCCAAATCACTCAGTACCTCCGAAGAGTCAGCTAAGGAAAGAAGCGAAGAGCTCTACTGTTCCAATAGACCAGCACACATATGGGTCCCAGAACAAAGCCACGACTTTCATCTAGCAGACCCAACACAAACAAAGCTCGAATTAGAAGCTTCAGGAAAGCCCCTCGTTGGGGGGAAAGGAGACCAAGTACACAGCCGTAAGCAAAAGAGGAAGGGTAGAAAGAAGAAAAAGAACATAGCGGATTACTTCCAATCAGGTAGTACTCGATCTGGAACAAAAGCACAAGACACTAGCACATTATTGGAACTATTACCCCAAGAAAGAGATAGCAAATTGAGCCATTTGATTACTTCAACATTAGGGGACTCAGAAACAAAGCAGTATACGATAAAGGATGAACCATCAAGGCCATTTAACAAAGCAATTGACGGAAGCAAAAAAAACTTTTCAAGAAAAAAAGATCTGTAGAGGCAGCTACCTCCTGGAAAACAGAAGGAGATAAAAAACCAAGCCCTTTGATCACTTAATCACAAGAGGATTCAGATATTAAACTGGTCACGACTGAGGATGATTCAATAGAGCCATCCACAACCAGGTCGGATCAAACTATCAAACAGGAAAGTACGAGAGCTCCAGAAGATTCCATCAAGCAAAATCCTGGCAAGTCAACCATTTCAAGGAAAGTAATCACCACCACCAGGGAAAATTGCAGACTTCGAATGGATCTCTTGAACCCTCCACTCAAAGAGGAACTGGCAAAACTGGCAACATTTCCAACTGCCAGTCAATCACAACTTAAATACAACTCAAATCTATTCATTCCTGAATATAAATCCAGAGGTTGTGGGGACATCCTCAACAGAGGGAATATTCTACATCTACTTCAAGCAATTAGAAGCTTGGAGGACATAAGAACACACGATCTGGAAAGAATCGCATTTAAAAACATCAAAGAAATCTCTGACAGAGAAATAACAAAGACAACCTGGTCCTCAGAAGAAATAGTGAAGAGAATCCTGGATGAGGAACCCCAACTAAAAGTATCGGGAATAAAAATACATCTCTATCAAAGGCCCGGCTACCCGGAACCACTGACTCTAAACAAAAGTAAAGACGAAAATACAGCCACCTCATCAGTAGGTTTGCAACCACACTCAGTCCTTAAAGGAGCACGAAGCATAGACGCACAGACAGCAGGAAGGAATGATCAATTCCGAGCAATCAGGTCAGAAGACTGGTCCTGGCTAATGAGGACAATAAACCGTCAGGAGGTGAGCACTTGACGCAAGACAAAACAACCACCTGCAAGCAACCACCACCTACGAATTTGCTCCTGGAACATAAACGGCTTGGCCAACAAAACATCGGACAAAGTCCTCCTGGAATATTTTCAAGGCTTTGATGTCATCCTACTACAAGAAACTTGGTTAGAGGAACCCTTTCATCTACTTGGCTTCAGAACCCACCAATCTCCAGCAGTGAGAGGCTCAGAATTTGGACATCTAAAGGGAGGTCTAAGAATCTACTCATCAATAAAAAACAGTAACTGCGACTGAAGACGTCTATATCTTCACTTCTTCCACCAACGCAACTAAAGCACTAAGAGTGAGCATACAGGATGGAAACACCATAGAACAAATACTACTCTTAAACTCCTATATACATCCCCGCGACAAAACTAAAGGTGCCAAAATGGTGGAGGCAGAAATTATCAGGCTCCTCTCGGAAGAATCAACTTCAAAACTACTGCTGACAGGAGACTTCAACATGCACCTAATGTGGTCACAGTCCAGGGACGACCTACTCGAGGAACAACACTCAGCCTGGAACATCCCTTGCCAGGAGCTGAGCACCAAGAGGCAACAATCAGCTCTCTCCAGGAACTTCGCAAAAGATCTGGAACATCTAGGCCTTGTGGCCCTAAATTGGCGTTTTCCAGGAGATCAGTCCCTGGCGGTAACATTCCACAGCTCAACCTCAAGCACGCTAATGGATTACACTTTTGTATCCCTATCATTTTTTAGTTGGATCGCAGACTTCCAGGTAGGGATCCAAGATCAAAGTGACCACCTCCTGCAAGAAATTTCCACAAGAATATCTGGATCACCACCTAACCAACCTGCTGAGGACCCCAAGTCTATTTATATGGACAATTTCAGAAGAATCAAATTCAAAACTAACCAACTGGAGGATCTACTGGCCTCAGCGAAGTTAATATGGGAACAAAGGGAGGAGGCCGACAGAAATGAGATAACGCACTGGGAAGAATTTACCAAAACACTTGGAGCAAAGCATGCGGCTCGCGCTCCTCCAGCCTCGACGACAAACAGGACCTCAGACCATCAAGATAAACACCTTAACACCATAAAAACTCCACATCTCCGAAACCTCAAAAAAGCAATAAACAAAACATTGCGGGCGATTAAGCGTACAGGGCATGACCTGAGTTTACAAAGGGAGTTAGTGAAACTCAAAGCGGAAAAGAAAAAAATAATCTGGCACGAGATTCTGGCGCACAATAAACAGTCTAGCTAATCCGAACGCCTTAAGAATCAACTCACATCTAACAGAGGATGCTTGGGCCTCCCATTTGCTTCAACACTTTAATTCTGAATCAGGGCACACACCGATCCTCAGAGGGAACCCCTATGAATCTTAAAGTTATCCCAGGAAACAAGCGTTCTTCGTTTACAATTGACCAGGTAAAGGCCAGGATAGCCAAAGGCAAATGGGAGGGCGCTCCGGGTCCCAATGGGATTCCTCCAAGCCTATTTAAAAAAGATCCGGAATACTGGGCTTTTAAACTGTCACAGCTGTTTGCACAAATCGCAGGAAGAAACATCATCCCGGACTCCTGGAGGGGTCAATCATTTCCCCAATATATAAGAAAGGGGATAAGAACTCAGCAAACAGTTACAGGCTGGTGGTTTTAATCGATATTGAAGCGAAATACTACGCTGGACTAATTCTGGAAGTTCTCACCGCCTAGACAGAGGACAAATCAATCATCCCCCTCAATCAAACAGTCTTTTGCAAGGGCATGGGTACAACTACAAACATACTAGCCCTGTCCCTATCGATAGATAGAATGAAATTAGCAAAACAACCTCTATTCATATGTTTCATCGACTATTCGTCAGCATTTGACAAAATTGACAGTAGCAAACTCTGGCATAAGCTAATGGGAAAAAAATACCATCTGCTCTCCTAAACCAGCTAATACTCCTCTACACAAAAACGTGGGTTCAAGTCAAATTAGGAGACGGCAGGTTCGTGTCCCGGAAAATTCCAATGACTATGGGGCTCAAACAGGGGTGCGTACTGGCGCCGACACTTTTTAACTTGTACATGTCCGATTTAACATCGGAACTAGACACATGTAATTCGCATGCGCCAAAAATAGGCGGGCTGCCACTTTCCAATCTCCTGTATGCAGACGACCTAGTGCTGCTGAGTCGAACTCCCATTGGCCTTCAACATCTACTAGATACAACTAGCAGGTATTCAGCAGAGAACGGTCTATCTATCAACTATGATAAAACAAAGGTAATGCGGCTTCATCTAAGACAGGATACCTCCAAGTTCCGCTGGCATCTGGCCAACTTGATAATCGCAGTGATAGACCAATACAAATACTTAGGAGTGATTTTAGATAATAAAGGCACATTTAACGCACAAAAAGACGTCATCAAAAGGAGATGCAACTCTATCGCCGCAGCAATAAAATCCATCAAGCATACAACGACCGGTCCAAATCTTACTCCACTATTACAAGTTTGGCGAGCAAAGCTCATTCCGGCAATCACTTATGGGAGCGAGTGCATGAGGGGAAGAGACGCAGCCACATTAGACAGCACTCGCTCAAGAGCGGCCAGAATGAATTTCAGTCTACCTAAGTACGTTTCACCGGCACAAATAAGGCTGGGATTCGGCCTGCAAAGCCAAGAATCAGCCCGAAAAGGAGCCTATGTCAATAGTTGGCAAAGAATCAAAAGAGCGGAAGCAGGAACACTGAATTCTTACCTATGGACCAAAATACAACAAAAGAGGGACTGTGCAGCCATGAGCTATCTGACCGCATCAAAAGACCGCCTAGGACTGGAGGAACTTTGGGCAGCATAAGCGTCCTACCATTGTTTAACACAGATTGTAAATAAGACAGTGAAAACACTATCATTACTTGAAGACAAGGTGGCCCTCACAGAAAGAACCCATGGATGGTTTGTTCTGCAAAGCTACGTCAAGCCCTCCCCACAATCCTACCTAGGTGTAGGCTTCAACCGGAGGAAGAAAGAAAAATATCTTCGTCTCTGAATGGGGATTTTACCATCATAGCAGCATTTTCCCCCTTGGAAAAGATCGCCGGGCCAGACAACATGCCGTTTATGCAAGGAAGCTAACAAAAGCATAATACACCTTTTGTGCATCTGCAGAGAATTACAAGCAGAACGACGCCATTTTCTGAAGCCACACTTCATAAGCGAGGGGATAAGAACATGTAGGCAAGCAGTAATGGCATGCCTCAGAGGAGGGAATGTCCAGCTGGCGTGTCGCTTCGTAGAATTCATGGCAGCAGTTGGGGTGAAACTCGGCTGATAAGCCACTAGTATCATCCACCACTGCACCATTGTTCAGTTTTTGCTTTCTCAGCAAACAAGATACACTCAGATTGCCCCTCTTCCGGTCAACAGATGCTCCAGCATGACTGTTAATTGCAAATGACTTCTACCACAGTCAGTAAGCAACTGGTATATCGTATAATCACTCCTCTAACCGAACTGTGCATGCGTTTTATCACATTTTTTAATCTGTTAGAATCTTATTTCCCTCATAAAAATGATTAGGATCTGAAAATCCGTCAAGAAACAGAACGATTAAATCTCTTATCAATGTACTGTAATAGACACAATTGCGGACATTTGCACTAAAGATGTAAATACAATTATTGTAATATTGTAATATTGTTTTATGAAATGATATCACTGAGAAGTTTTTAATCATGAACCTTGCTGCTGTAATTTTTGCCACTTTCTTTTAAAGAGAAATTGTAAAGGTTTTAAATCCGGAAAATAACTATTACTTACTTACTTACGCATAAGAGCCCATGGCCCACTGGGAAAAAAAAATAGTTCACTGCTAAAGCTGTCTCTAGCGAGACTTAAGGATAAAGCACCTCCATTGGACTCCTAAAATTGCCAAGTTAGCTAAAGTTAAAACACATCTCTAGCCAGACCAACACAGAACACAGGGTACTGGAGCCTCTCAAAACAGTGCAGTGGACTTTTGCCCAGATAGGGTGTGTGATGGGAAGATGACAGCATAGCCCATTTAGCAGTCCTCAGTCCATAGCAGAGAACTGAATTCCTGAGCTCTAAAAAGTAAACATAATTTAAAAAATATGGGGTCGCACTCAAATGTGTATGACTTTCATCATACCCTCATACTATTAGGAAATATTTGACTTAGGAGTATTAATAACAACCCGTGCTTACAAGGCTCATCTATGCCCATCTTTTTAGTTTACATATGTTGATCCTCAGTTAACTCATCCTATTCAACTTCAGAAACTATACACAATAAAGATACTTCTTTTTAAGTGTTACTTGTTTCTGACCCGTTGATTGAAAGGTTGTATTTAAATATGACATCTGAGCAAGACTTCAGCAAGGAAGAGCACTGAAAGAGGGTTGTGAAATGGCTGTTGTTCCTCTAGAGCACATTTTTGTTTGGTCAAAAAGTCACATTATACAAAATGTCAGCCTTTTAGTTTAGTTAGCCTTTCCTGGGGAAATGTGATCAAAAAACGGAACTTGTAAATCTACAGCCCTGACTTCTGGAAACCCCAGGACAACGATGAGCCCTCGCAGTGTCAGTGTTCAATATGGGCATCTGGCGACTAGTTTCCTCTTTTGACTTCCTGAAGATAGACACCTCGAGGCAGTTCTCCGTTTTCGATTGTGCAAACATTATGCCGTGAAATGGGAACAGCCTCGGATTGGAAAACCAAAAACGATATATATGTTGTGCATGTATAATAGCAAGGGAAACATGCAACAAACAGAAAAGTCTACTCAGTTTAATAAAAAACATTAACTGTTACATATGATTGCTTATCTTACCAATTCTCAAAGACAAAGGAGGGGCAGATAGGTATATTTCAAAGATGTGTGAGCAGAGCACCTGCTCCTTGCACGCTATGGCCAATGATACATTTGTAAAGTATTGAAACATATGGGTGATTTGTGGTGGGTGGGGGATGGAAGGGTTAGACAATCCATCACAAAGGGAAATCATGATTCCCGAGCTCTCATTCTGCCCTGAGAACAGGCCCGGCTTTTGGCATGTGCCAGCCAGGCCGGGTCCAGGGCGCCAATCTTCAGAAGAGTGAAAAGAACTATTTGCAAGTCCTGCAAACTGAAAAGCCCCTCTACCTCGGCTCCAGTGATGTCCCGCTGTACCGGGAGACGCAACCCACCCTAGAGGGATGGTGGTTAACCCACCCTGTGGGCGGCGCCAGAGGGCACGACAATGGAAAAGGCATGAAAAACGCACAAGGACAGTGGTCAGCTGAGTGACAAAACAAGCTTGTTTCAAATGGCCCAATGTGGGAAGAGGGGCGTGGCCACAAGCACAGCACAAAAGGCGACAAGGCGAGGTGGGCAGCATCATGTCACCTTGAGGAAGAAGATCGGAGACCCACCCACCCACACCAGCTAACACGGGTGTCGCAGCCACAAGGGTCACGGCAAGGGAGTATAAGGGTTAACAATTAAATATCATCTTACAAGGACATAAAAGGACAATTGCCTGAACAAGGTCCTTGGGATGCCTCACGGCAGGTACACTTGAGTGCACACAAAATGGACAAGAAATGGTCAGCGCTGAGTGACACAGAACTTGCAGCCCAGGCATGGCCACGAGGCCATGAACGACAGACACTCGGTAGCAAGGGAAGCCTCAAAGCTGCGACCCACGGCGGGAGGGCCCATGGGACGCTCACACTTCTGTGTGGGGTTTCCGTTTAAAGTGTTTCTAATTGTTTTTAAAATGCTGCAGTTCCTGTTTCTAGAACCCTCTCTATCCCCTACATTGGTCTCCCATCTACTGGGTACCCCTTGCTGCCACACATCAACATCCCCCCTAACAAACTGGGTGATTCAGGGGAGCTGGGAGGTGCAGAGATGCGTGTTCAGAGGCCACTGCCTTGATGTAGCCAGACAGAGCCTGACCTGTAATAAGAGACTGCTGCTTCATTTTATTCATCAGCACTTGTAGGGGTGGCACATTTCTCTTTGGCCAGGGCACTATTGGAGCAAGGGCCAGCTCTGGCTGAGAAATCCGTATTGTATCCTCCAGAAATAAGTAAAAGAGCATAATTAAAGAACATAACAACGAATAGATTGCAGACACTTTAGAAATGTAAGTCTTTGGACAAAAAAAAAAAAAGAAAGTAGCTAAAACAATCCTGAGAATGCTCTGAGCACTGCTATGGCTTGAAAGATGTGTGGAGGATGCCCATGGGGGAAAAGAAGAGGTTGTGACCAACTAGATTCCAGACTGCAAATGGGGCCTGCACAACACAAGAGCATCTCGGAAAGAAAAGGAACAAGCATTTGCAAAGCAATAGGTCTTGCATTTACGAGAGTTTAAGCTACTGGCATTGTAAATGACAATTGCTTAAATTCTTGCATATGACCTATTACATTGCAAATATTTTTTGTTTACAAGCGCTGCGCTTTCACATTAATCGAGGCCCCTCCCCTTTCTCTAGACGAACCGTGTCTAAAGAAGGGTCCGTGGCTGCTATTAAAGGGAGAGCGCGGTATTGGGCACTTTTACCAAAAAAAGCATTTGTTTGCCACGTTGACAAACAAATGCTTTTTTTGGGTAAAAGCACCCAATGCCTTGGTTTCACTTTAATAGCGGCCACGGACCTTTCTTTAGACACGGCTCGTCTAAAGAAAGGGGCATGACCTCTATTAATGTGAAAGCTCAGCATGGGGTGCTTGAAAACAACCAAAAAGATAATTGGTAAAAAAAAAAACATGCAGGCGTCTGGGGGAGAGGGTATGTAACGGAGCATATTTCAAATTTATAGCACTGGGTTACTAAATACAATTTCGGCAAATTAACAGCGCCCACTTCTCACAGTTTCTGTGCAGGGGGTTGGGGGCATATTTATAGCTGACGCCCATTAAGGGAAAGTGAAATCACGCATATCCTGCTGCAAATACCCCCCCCAAAAAAGCCTGCAATTGCTAAACCTGGTGTGCCTTCTGTTCTCTTTACATTAATTACCATTAAAGAAAATAGTGCTCACCGGCTAGTTAAAGCAGGCTGTGTAAGACCGCAAGTAAAAAGTCCAGTCATTATGGAAGGTTACAAATGCAGACAAGGCGGTACCAAGGAGGGACTACAAAGCCTATTCACAAATGAAAAGCAACGATTTTGAAAGGACTGTAACAGGAGCCAATTGAAATGATGGGCGGGAAATGGGCGGAGCTTTTATTCCTTCCTCAATACAGCATGCCTTGCAGAGCAGCACATGCTCTGCCCAGGCTCGACCTAAAAAGAGACCCCAGTAGAGCCACACATGAACACACTAGGGGTGTGAGTGGGAAGAGACTGAAATGGAGTAAAGAGCTGCAGATAATAGAGCATGTAATGCCCAACTGTGCTTCCCACTGCAGACAACGAAATCCCTAAGGTAAGAGAAATTAAACAGCAAAATACAGCCGAGCAGTGAAAGTAAAGAGGAAGGGTTGTCCGCGAACAGAGAATGCACAGCAAGCGGTAGGTGCTGAGGCGCCTTGACAGCAGAACTGCACGTCATATGTTATTAAAGAAGCCTTCTTAGAAACTAAAAAGTTAGCACTGGGAGCTGCTTGCATAAAAATACGCAGCTAAATGAGCACGAAGTACAGGGCTTTTGTTGGCTGAAAAAAATTGGCTGCGTGTACTGCTTCACATTAAGAAAACTACAGCAGCTTAAGATAGTCAAGCAAAGCAAAAAACAGTGTGCGGTGATCAGAAAACATACCAAGCAAAAATGGTGAAAGATAAAATGGCCAAACTAATTTTATGAAACAAAATGAAAGATTATACAAGGACCCCTCTAATGAGGAAGGATTCAAACAAGAGATCCACAGATGAATCCAAGACTGCACTCAACGAGACAGCCAGAACAGTGGAACCCACCATCAAGGACATGCTTGAAGCAATTAAGGAAACCAGATCATCAATGGAGCCCAAAATGGATGCAGTAGCAATAGACTTGCTGAAAATAGACCTTTGGAAGGCCTCTGGGAGTGCATAAAGTGGAAAACACATTGAAACGGGTTACAGAAGAAGTATTAGAAATGAAGCATAAACCAGATGGCACGAAATCTGAAAGCAAGGACACAAGATAAAGAAGCCTGTTCACGAAGGAATAACATTCACTTGAGAGAACTACCAGTAGAGGTTGAAAGGAGAAGTGTGGAATTCTTCATGGAGGAATGGATTGTAAATGAGTTGAAACTGAAGGGGATAACCACAATGTTCTTGGTGGAAAATAAACATAGAGCACTGGTCATAGTGGCAAAACCAGGAACAACAAAGAGAGCAATAATCTGCATAATGTTGAGTTATAAAGACGGAGACAATATACTTGAGATGGCAAGGATGATAGGCGCTATCAGGATTCAAATGCTGCATTAATGCTATTTGCTCACTACATGCAGCTGCTATAAAAACAAAGATGTTCATTTGAGATGTTAAAAAGAAGAATGAGAGATTTGGTATCTAATATAAATACATGCTCCTGTTTCTGGCAAATTCATAAACGAAACATATCTTTGCTTTTCACAGACCCGGATTAAGCTTGGGAATGAATTGAAAACACTAAACAAAGAGGAAATAAATAATAAATGAGATGCAGTGGAAACAGAACAAGAATGGAAGAAGATGAGCGCACAGCGAAACAGATGATGACACAAACAACTGACAAAAAAGCAGGAGAATAAAGATTCATTAAGATCAGATGGTGACTCAAGAGTCTGTAACATCAATGATCACAGATGATGAACATCTCTGATCTCAAATCTCTGAAAAGGAGAACAATGAATTGGTAACTGTTGGACTTGGCCCTTTCTGTAAGGTCATCCCTAAATTTTGCCTTCACCCTCTTGTTTTCTGAACCCGTTTTTGTTGGCTTTTAGGATTCTGAGCACTTTATAACTACTGACCAGTGTTAAATTGCTTGTGCTCTCTCGCCTTTAAACATGGTGAAATTTGCTTACACCCGACTGGCACATTTAATTTACTTGTAGATTCCTAGTAAAGTGGTACTACATGCACCCCGGACCTGTAAATTAAATACTACTAGTAGGCCTGCAGCACTGATTGTGCCACCCACTTAAGTAACCCTTTAAACATGTTTCAGACCTGCCATTGCAACCCGTGTGTGCAGTTTGGAACTGTCATTTTGACCTGGAAAGATACACCTAATTCCAGGCCCAAACCACTCTTTTAATTACATATACGTCGCTCCTAGAGTAGGCCCTAAACAGCCCAGGGGCAGGGGGCAGTGTATGTAAAAAGATCAATATGTTTACATGCCCTTGTAGTGAAATACTCCTAAATTCATTTTTCACTACTGTGAGGCCTACCTCTCCTATAGGATAACATTGGGTTAACATATTACATTTAGTGACCAATAACTTTCAATTGAGAGCATATAGGAATGTTGAGTTTGATGTCTAAAGAATTAAAATTTAAAGCCCTCTTTAATGGTAAAGTTGGGTTTTAAATCACAATTCTGACCAATCCACTTTTAGAAAGTTAGCATTATCTTGTCCTTACTATTTGGTGCCTGCAGCCTGTTTACTGGGTCATATGAGTAGGTGTAGCAGCAGCTGGTCATTGTGTATTGCACCCAGATAGTGAGACAAAGGGAAGATAGCAGTTGGTCCTTGTGTGTTGCTCCCAGACAGTGAGACAAAGGGAAGACAGGTGTTGGCAGGATGGGCCACTCTGACTCAATAAAGGAGCAGGGCTGTCACCTGCTACACTTGCACATCACACAGACCCTGCCTGAACACATTCACAAAGGGTTTGTCACTTGTCTTTTGTGTCCCCAGACAAGTTGAGGCTAAGACAGAGAAGAAGAGATGCCTGATACCTCAGGGGGTGGAAACCTCCTGAACCTTCTCCTACTTCAATGTGGCCACCAGGACCCTCAGACCCAACTCCTCTGTTCACATCTTTACCTGTGGAATTCTCAGGAGAAGGACTGCAGTGCTACTGTGCTGCTGTGCTACAAGAAGGACTGACAGTCTGCTGCCCTGCTACCCTTATGCCTGATTGGGAAGGACTTGACCTGCGTCTTGAACCCAGGACCAACAGAAAGACTCCAAGGGATAATTGGCTGGTCTCCTGATCAGAGTCCTAGGGGCATAAAAGTCTCCAACCACCTTGAACCCAGGACCTGGACTCTGTCTGCTGTGAGTACTACCACTCTGGCAGTGCCACCCTAGTCTGGAACCTTGGAAGTCATCCTGAAGTTGCTCTGCCAGCCCTGCTGTGGTCAGAACCAATGCAGCATGACTCAACTCCTCTCAGCCCTGCTTTGGAACTGCTGCAGTGGGACACATCCCTGGCACTAAATTCGCATCTCAGCCTGTAGTCTTCTCACAACCGCTGCTGTGCGATGCATCTTCGATGCAGGTCTTCACATTGCATGTCTCTCGTCTACAGCTTCCTCGACTATGGCACATGACTCCGCATTTCAGCTCCGCTGCTTCTTGGGAACTACCGATGCATGACGCATCATTGGTGTGGGACATTGCATTACAAACCTCTCAATCATTGCATCTGTGATGACAATGCAGAACTCCATATTGCAGCATGTCAGCTCCTCTGAACCACTGACGAGCAACACATTCCTTGATGCAGTAGCTCGCAATGGTCCGCAAACCAGCATTTAAGATACTCTGTTCAGTGGGCCTAACTTGGACCTTTTATCCGGCATGTGCTTCATTGCGGTCGCAAAAACAACAGTTGATGGACAGAATGCAGAATAATGTCATACATTCACCCCAGTACAGAGATCTGGGCCTAAATCCAATCGTTTTTTTGCTCACCATGCCATTACAGTTTGAGCCCAGCCATATGCAAATCACTCTTGACCCTGTGCCTCATGGGAACAGTCCAGCCCGAACTGCCAAGCCAGGTCCTCCCTGGACTGGAACCAAGCATCCTAGGACCGGTTTCGGGGTTTCACCCCTCTTCAGCCAGGATAGCTTGATTCCAGTGGCATGGAGAGCATGGGACTCACGTCTGAGCATACCAGTCCCACTCGGGGTGACAAATGCAAAAACAACAGTTGATGGACAGAATGCAGAACAATGTCATACATTCACCCCAGTACAGAGATCTGGGCCTAAATCCATCGTTTTTTTTCTCACCATGTCATTCCAGTTTGAACCCAGCCATATGCAAATCACTCTTGACCCTGTGCCTCATGGGAACAGTCCAGCCCGAACTGCCAAGCCAGGTCCTTCCAGGACTGGAACCAAGCATCCTAGGACCGGTTTCGGGGTTTCACCCCTCTTCAGCCAGGATAGCTTGATTCCAGTGTCATGGAGAGCACGGGACTCACGTCTGAGCATACCAGTCCCACTCGGGGTGTCAAATGCAAAAACAACAGTTGATGGACACAATGCAGAACAATGTCATACTTTTACCCCAGTACAGACATCTGGGCCTAAATCCATAGTTTTTTTGCTCACCATGCCATTCCAGTTTGAACCCAGCCATATGCAAATCACTCTTGACCCTGTGCCTCATGGGAACAGTCCAGCCCGAACTGCCAAGCCAGGTCCTCCCTGGACTGGAACCAAGCATCCTAGGACCAGTTTCGGGGTTTCACCCCTCTTCAGCCAGGATAGCTTGATTCCAGTGGCATGGAGAGCACGGGACTCATGTCTGAGCATACCGTCCCACTCGGGGTGACAAATGCAAAAACAACAGTTGATAGACAGAATGCAGAACAATGTCATACATTCACCCCAGTACAGAGATTTGGGCCTAAATCCATCGTTTTTTTGCTCACCATGCCATTCCAGTTTGAACCCAGCCATATGCAAATCACTCTTGACCATGTGCCTCATGGAACAGTCCAGCCCGAACTGCCAAGCCAGGTCCTCCCTGGACTGGAACCAAGCATCCTAGGACCAGTTTCGGGGTTTCACCCATCTTCAGCCAGGATAGTTTGATTCCAGTTGCATGGAGAGAACGGGACTCACGTCTGAGCATACCCGTCCCACTCGGGGTGACAAATGCAAAAACAACAGTTGATGGACAGAATGTAGAACAATGTCATACATTCACCCCAGAGATCTGGGCCTAAATCCATCGTTTTTTTGATCACCATGCCATTCCAGTTTGAACCCAGCCATATGCAAATCACTGTTCGCCCTATGTGGGAAGGGTATGCCCAGAAGTGGGTCCCGTGCTCACTACGCCACTGGAGTCAAGCTATCCTGGCTGAAGAGGGGTGAAACCCCGAAACCGGTCCTAGGATGCTTGATTCCGGTCCAGAGAAGACATGGCTTGGCAGTTCAGGCTGGGCTGTTCCCATGAGGCACAGGGTCAAGACTGACTTGCATAGGGCCATGTCTGAACTGGGGTGGCGTGGTGAGCAAAATATCGGTGGATTAAACCCAGATCTGTCACTGGGGGTGAATGTTTTGCCAATGTGCAACATTCCGTCCATCATCTTGTGTGTTTTGCTTCATTGCGGTCGGCCTGAACTTGTGACTTTGTCAAGGTCCAATGAGACCAGACCAGATAACAATTGGCACCTTGCACTTCTAGGAACTATTTTTACTTAACACTTTGAAATAGTATATCTCTGGTTCTACTGGTCGGATCTTTGTCATTTTGGTATCATGTTAATTAAATGTTGCTCTATTTTTCAAAATTGGTGTGTTTTCTCTTTATTACTGTTTGAAGTGCTGAATAAATACTTTACTCAATGCTTCTAAGCTAGGCCTGACTTCTTTGTGCCAAGCAACCGGAGGGTTAAGCCCAGAGTTTGCTTGTGCACCCTGACAGACAGGGTTGGTCTGGCCTATGGAGCAAACAGGCCAGTCAGACTAGTGTCCTGTTGTGACAGATCAGTGAGTGGGATGTGTTTGAGCTGTTTGGGGATCTATTATATGGTCTGCTGAGCAGTGTTTTTACTGTTGATTTCCCTGACATTAGAACAAACATTGCCTGCAGAAAATTAAAATCCATACAGTCGTCCATACCTTGCAAAACTGCCCTAAAATTGCAAACATGGCCACATTTGTAGCTTTCTAATTCACTACATGTGCCACATTTATTTTGGTGCCCAAGCCAATTTTCTGACTTTGCTGACAGAGATTCTGATGGGGGTTGAGTAGTATTTCACCCCCCTCAAACAGTAACCTAATTTCCAACAGTTAAGAATATACAGCGAATGGTCGAAGAGAAGTGTATTTATAATGCAGGGCATTGGAAGAAACAGGAAGAAAAACAGTAGAAATTGTAGCAAGTGATGCATAGAAAAGTTCATGACTATGGGAGGCTGCCCCACCTGTTCAAGACGACTGAAGTGCAGCTTGTAGGCTGCTATGTTGGCCACTGTGGCGGGCTAAGGGATACATAGCTGGAGCAAACCAAGAACACAAGTTGTGAGTTAATGGTTCATTTATTAAAAGGGTTACAAAGATGGGGAATTTCAGACCCTGCTACACTTCCCAACAGGAAGTGGGGCCTGATTACAACTTTGAACATGAGGCAAGATGTCTGCAGGGAGGAAGCTGGGGAATCAAACATAATAATCGAGCACAAAACAAATGAATAGAGAATAAATATTTAATTTGTGACATGGATTATCAGAGAACTGAATAACAGCCACAAAAGATGTCAAGTGGGAGCATACTTTAAGAGACAGAGGGCGCAGATTGTGTTTATGAGAGAGACACACCTAAAATAGAAAGAAAGTAAAACGTCTGAAAAAAGTGGAAAGATACTGTTAATAAATAAAACACACTTTGAAACAGCAGGGACAAATGTAAGTAGGAGGAATTAATGTGATAATATGAAAATATTAATATGTGTATATATAACAGGAAACACATAAGGGGAGTCAAACAAACACTGTCAAAGCTATTAAAACCGAAAGAAAAAACTGTTTCAAAACATGGAATTTACTACTAAGGGAGCAGAAATTCCAGAAGAGTTAACAAGGCAGAGACACTAGCACTATTAGCTAAACTAGCATTGTTTCCGTTGAACTGATCTAGCCTGGCTAATGAATAGAGATAACCCAAAGACACACATTGTAGCAGTGACTGACCCAATAAAAATACACTCGTAGGAAGCAATGAATAAAATATAGTATAATTATCTAAGCAAATTATACAGAGACTATTGCACAGAGACATAGCATCATTAAAACATGGTTTGCAAGATATTCCAATGAAGACTCATACCGGAGCAGAAAGAAGCATTAGAGGATCTGTTGTCGAAAGAAGAGATGATGCCAGCTATAAGAGACTTAAAAGAGGGAAAGACATGGGGGCATATCAGCAAGGCGGTGCTATGCGCATTTGTGTCTGTTTTCGGGCAAAAAGCGGCGATAATTTGCTATCGCGTGCTTTGCTGACTTAGCGCCCATCACAACAACGCTCCGCTTTGCATCTCTAATGAGATACAAAGTGGGCGTTCCGTCCCAAAATAACTGGAGAAATGTCGCTAACAGACATTTCTCCAATTATCAATGGGCACGCTAACAAGCATAGCGATAAGAAAAGTAGCGATAACCGCGGTTATCGCTACTTTCCTTACATCTGCTTCCAGGTTGACTTAGCCATGATATCCAATGGAAGGTGGATATCATGGTTAACCTCTTCAGTGCCCCGCCCTTTCCCCGCCCTGTGCCGGCCGTTGCATTAGCGGGCGGGGTTCATGACGAGATAGTCTCGTCATGGGCACAGCTCAACCGCGCTCCATGACGAGACTATCTCGTCATGGGCACTGAAGGGGTTAAGTCTGCCCTGCCCTATCAGCAAGCTATCGCCAAACGTTGTGCGATTATCGCTGGATTTCCAGCGATAATCGCACATTTAGCAGCTTGCGCCTGGAATTTTATCACTTTTGAGATAAGCGTTGCTGATAGCACGCTATCTCAGCAATAAAAGTCAGCACTAGCCGGCAATAATTATTCTCTCGCTAAGCGCGCTGAGCGATAATTATCGCCGGCCCTTGCTGATATGCCCCATGGAGAGGCCATGGCCTAAGTGCTGAACTATACAAAGGATGCATGTGCATACTTGCTGAAAAATACTATAATTATTGTTGGAGGCTAAAGTGATAGGAATACTCCCAAAAACTATGGGAGAAGCGGAAATAGGTATGATAACTAAGGCAAAGGGAAAACCAACCATTAATAAAACGCACAGACCACAGGAAATTCTGGAAACTCTGACCGACAATTAACATGGTTGGTAGTAAAGTGTGTAGTGTACCCACAGTTATACATCTGTGGTGAAAATGCTGTTATAGTTAGGTTTTGAAATAAGATAAAAACACACATTTAAAAAACAAAAATACACTGAAACCACCAGTTGTAGGTTAATGAGCTAACTATAACTTGTACCCCACCATGCATTTCTTATGACCTCACATAATATATCACTCATGTTAAATGACATCACTGATTACATGATAGTCAGATACAGCATACAGTCACTGAGTATACACATGTGATTCCATACCATGGAAATAGTGTACACCCTAGCAGCAATTGTGATTGGGCATGTTGAAAGTTATATTGCACACTATTTATCAGTCACTGAAGTAAGGGTGCAAGATCTACTCCATATTAAACAAGGTAAAGGCACCTGATGTGGGTTGCAGATATAGAAGTGAAATATTTGATTAGAAATAGTGCCAAATGTGGGTTTGGTTTGTTTTGCATAAACTTGGCCAAATTAATAGGAGTGCTAGTCACATTGCAGAACTGTGCATGTTCATTTATTGTGCACGAGCTGCATACGTTCATGTGTCCACGTATTTATTTTGCTTTCATACAATGATTGAAATTCAGCTGCAAGCCATGGTCTCGGTCCTTGTGTGCAAATATAACTTATCTCTCTGCTTCCTCTGGAAGGAATTTACTTGTTTTGCAACATTGCACGGCTATGAGCTAAGTCTTCTTCGTTATGAATGTGCAGAAGAAATTATTTGTTCTTTTGTGTTTTTGCATAAATAAAACATACAATTTCTTCTGTGCAACACGTTATGTATTTAACAGTCAATGTAATTAATGTGCAAGTATGTGCTATTTTGAAATAATAAATTGGCTCTGTTCAAGTATCATTGTTAGCGCTGCCTCTTTATGTAAAATCATGCTTTGAATGTGTGTGTTTCTTTTTGCAGAACCTTATAAAAAGACATTAGAGCTCTTCTTAGAATTAGAGACTGTATCTGACTTTAGATACAGTAAAACTCTTCTTCTTAGACTGCCAAGCTTTGACTATTTGTTTAGAGAGGGCTACATGTTCAAGGTCTTTTCTGCATTTACTATTATTAATATGATTGATTGACAGATGTGATGATATATTGTCTTTAACTTTATACTAATTACCTTAATTAACTGACTGTAACTTTCTGTAATGATACCATTATTTGAATGATTCTACAAGTACTGAGAACTGGAAATGTCTTGTGCAGGTTTCCTTAAAGGTCTGAATGAAAATTAATGTCCTGCCTATCAACCTTTCCTAATTAATTAAACCCAAAGTCTGTTCCTAAAAAATCTGTGAGAAACGCAAAGCTTCTGTTGACAATAGACCAACCACCAGTGGGTATCTGGGCACATGCTCATGTTAAATAGTTGCACTAGACAAATTCTCTGTTGTTTTCAGAACTTGGTTGCAGATTTTGAGGCATTGCAGATTATTGAATAAGGTAGAATGTAGAGCTGTCCCACCTATAGATTTCTCAGACTGGTTTGTAAGCATAGCTCAAAGGGTTGTATTCCAATGTGCCCATCTCACGATTGTGCCAGACAGAAGGTGCCTTTTCAGTGGCAAATGTATACTTGTCAACCTCTTGACTTAAAATTGTGGACCACGTGAAGAGGGTAATCCCATTAATTTGAATGGAAAATTGTCCACAAGCGTAGAACTTTGAATTACTTCAAGCTTTTTCCTTGTTATATAAATCTGTGCATTTTACACACATACTTCAAACTATTCTTTCTCACGAACTTCAACCTCACCCATACAAATAATCTGTCCTACAACTACAGTTGACTACTATTCAAAGGACTCAGTATATGTCAACCCTCAAGTGGGCCATAGTTGAGTAACCATAGTCAGCCATACCACATAAACACTCTGTCATATCCCAGAATCAACCGCAAAGCATTTCTCAATGCCTATAGAAAAAGACCACACAGAGTCGTGAACTGGGCCAAAACATTAATGGAACAATGAATCACAGTGGTCAAAAAGACAAAAAAGAAGTGATATCCCTGTTATGCATTAATTTCACTGCCCTTTCTGAACCCTAATAATTCACTGAAAGCCAAAACCAGCCGTAAAGGTGGAAAGCATGCTTCTTGCACACCAGTCTACCCTTCCTCCTTAAATACAAGAACTGGATACAAGCCACCAGTAGAGGAAATTAATGATGTTAGCAGGAGAGACATGCATGTGACCCCATCAAGAAGCAACATCTTACACAAATCTAAAAATGCACACTCGCCCTCCCATTGTCTTTCTCTAGAACCATGTTTGATCACTGAAGACTCATCTAACGGAAGTCCAAACTATATATATAACTGTGAACCTAGGAAGAACAGAACAAATCCTGTGCTGGACAATAATGAACATAGTGAACTCAGTGAATGTTATGGTAACTTAAATGTAGGCACCAAACCAGTCCTTATCGAAGCCAAGACTCCTTCCCCATCATTTAGACCCCCAGACCTCCATATCCATACCCTCCACCCAGAAATAAGGGGCTTACCAATATGATTCTGGTTCCCACTGAACACCCTAATTGTCCTGCCTCTAAATCCATTCACTCAACTCTACGATGTCTGCTACATAAATTGTGATCCTCAGGTAAACACTTCATGGAGCTTTCAGATATGATTGTGAATCTCAACCTTAACATCTTGGTCCTTATAGAAACTTGATGCTTTGAGCAATGTCCTAGACCTTCTGCTCCCTCCACAATATTCCATTCTCTGTTGTGACCGTCAAATAAGACAAGGTGGTGGAGTAGCAGTTCTTGACAGGAGCATGCTAAGTTGCAAATTATTTCCAACTGAAAGCTTACTTTCCTTCAAATGTCTGTCTCTTGAAATTTCTGCTCCCAGGACTTCTATTCTCAGAATGCATTTATTATACCACAACAGAAGAATACAATAAATGCATGAAAAACCTAAATAACGAATATGCTACAGTGACTAGCAAGAAGAATATGCTCCACTAACAAGCAAGAGGAAAAGACCGAAGCCCTATCCCCCCTGATGTTGTAAGGACCTATATGCCAAGAATAAACACTTAAAGAAAAACTTGAAGCAAGCACCTTCTCCCTTTAATCCGTCTATTCTCAGGGCTGCTAGAAGAAACTACAAACTGAACAACTTCAAAGGTAAATCTGAGTACATTCAATTTATGCTAGATGCTGCTAAAAGTCAGCCAATGCTTCTTTTCGATGACAATAAACAACCAAACTCCCAATGCTCCACAAGCAGAGCCTCCACTTGAGCAACAAAATGTGAAAAATGTACTGTCTTCTATGCAGACAAAGTGTAGTATAATAAGCAGTCTCTTCTGTGAAGTGGCAAAATTCCAGGTGAGTGCAAACTTCACTGCAAAGCTCAATGACCCTGATTGCACTTTAACTCAATCTTTGAGGCGAAGTTACTTAAAGCTATATCTAAGGTGGAATCTTTCAATCACTTCTCTGATACATAACTTGGCACCATGAGCAAGGAAATAGCAAAGATGCTGCTATCATACTGGATCTCCCTGACTAATTCCTTAATTCCTCACTAAAGCAAGGGGTTTTCCCAACAATATGAAAATAGGCCAAGTATCCCTATCCAAAAAAACCACAATGTTGACACCAATTACCTGATCAACGTCTGCCCAGTTTCCACACTTTCCTTCTTTTGGAAAGTGTCAGAAAACTATGTCATTTCACAGATATCTCTCCATGTTCAGGTAATTAACCTCCTTGATATTTTCCATTCTGCATTCAGAAATAGGTTGTCGCATAGAAACAGCCATTGCACATTGCAAATGATTTTCTCCGCTTCCTCAACTCTAGTGGCACCTGCCTTATTCTACTTCTGCTGCATAAACAAATGTTGGACGGAATGCTGAACAAATCAAGCATTCATCCCCAGTCAATAGATATGGGTTAAATCCATCGTTCTTTTGCTTACCAGGCCACCACAGTGTGGACCAGCCATGTGCAAATCAGTCTTGACCCTGAACCTCATTGGAACAGTCCAGCCTGAACTGCCAAGTAGGGTCTTCCCTGGACTAGAAACAAGCATCCTAGGACTGGTTTCGGGTATCACCCCTCATCAGCAAAGCAAAAAGAACAAATGATGGACAGAAGGCGAGCAACACAATGATGGACTAAACCCAGATCTGTGACTGGGGTGAATGTTTGATTAGTTCTGCATTCCATCCATCATCTTTTCTTTCTGGTTTTGTTGCCCTAAGTGGGAATGGTATGCACAGATGTGGGTCCTGTGCTCACTGTGCCACTGGATATAACCATGGCTGATGAGGAGTGATACCCTGAATCTTGTCCCAGCATGCTTGTTTCCGGTTCAGGGAGGAACTTGCCTGGCAGTCCGGGCTGGACTGTTCCCATGTGGAGCAGTGTCAAGAATGATTTGCATATGGCTGGGTCCAAATTGAGGTTGTGTGGTGAGCAAAAAGAATAAAGATAATGGATTAAACCCTGATTTGTTACAGGGGTGAATGTTTGATTTGTTCAACATTCCATCCATCATCTGTTCTTTTTGCTTTTGTCACCCTAAGCAGGAAGGGTATGCCCAGACATGGGTCCCATGCTCACTGTGCCACTGGATTCAAGCTAGCGTGGCTGATGAGGAGTGATTGTTGAACCTTGCCTGGCAGTTCTGGCTGGACTGTTCCCTGGGGAGCAGGGTCAAGACTGATTTGCAAATGGCTGGGTCCAAACTGGGGTGGCATAGTGAGCAAAACAATTATTGATTAAACCCAGATCTGTGACAGGGGGTGGATGTTTGATTTGTTCAGCATTCTGTCCATCATCTTCTCTTTTTGCTTTTGTCGCCCGAAGTGGGAAGGGTAAGCCCAGACATGGGTCCCATGCTCACTGTGCCACTGAATTTAAGCTGGCCTGGCAGATGGGGGGTGACAGAGTGAAACCGCTCTCAGGATGCTTGTTTCTGGTCCAGGGAGGACCTAGTCTGGCATTTAGGGCTGGACTGTTCCCATAGGGAGCAAGGTCAAGGCTGATTTGCATTTGGCTGGGACCAAACTTGAGTGGCGTGGTGAGTAAGAAAACAATGGATTAAACCCAGATCTGTGACTGGGGGTGAATGTTTGATTTGTTAAGCAGTCCATCCATCATCTGTTTTGTTTTTTTTCTGCTTCTGGACCTTTCGACTGCTTTTCATTAACATCCAGAAGGAACAGATGGGCATCAATGGGTCAGTCCTAAACTAGTTTGATATCTATTAGTCTAACAATTCTCAAACAGTGGAAATAGGGAGCTCTGTCTCTAACCAAAGGGATTCCACAGGACACAGTCCTATCCCCAACCCTGTTTAATCTATTTTGAACAACTTGGGGGTCAATTCCGATCCTGTAAAAAGGCCCTACGAATAGTCGTACGGAGCGTTTTCTCCGTACGACTCGTACCAGTTAACTCATCTCACAACCTAGGAAGTACGATTCGTACAGAAAGCCTTTTTCTGTACGAATCGTACAAAAGACCGTACAGCTAAAAAATACCCATGATTCCGATCCGGAAATGCTTGTACGCGATGTCCGTACGTATTTCACCAGCGTTTTCCGGCCCAGCAAGTACGATTCGTACCGACGTCACTCCATACAGTTCTTTGTTTACGGGAGCCAAACACAGCCGGAAAAGCAGAGTCCGACGCCAACGGCAACACCACGGAGCCCCGGTACGCGACGTACAGCCATGAACCCCATCGTACATGTCATCCCGGTCCTCTTGGCCTACGACCTGGTGCACCGCACCCGACGCACACGCCGCAGAAGGTGAGAACAACATGCGTTGGTACGGTGCGAACCACACGTACCCCTACAGCACCATGACAACAGTGGTACGGACCGTACCCACGCATGAATGCGTGGGCACGGTGCATACCCCTACAGCCCCATGAGTCCGCAGTGCCCAGACATATGAGGGGTGGGTGTAGAGGACTACCAGCAGTTCCCAGACATATGAGGGGTGGGTGTAGAGGACTACCAGCAGTGCCCAGACTTATGAGGGGTGGTTGCAGAGCCCTCCCAGCAGTGCCCAGACATATGAGGTGTGGTTGCAGAGCCCTCCCAGCAGTGCCCAGACATATGAGGGGTGGGTGTAGAGGGCTGCCAGCAGTGCCCAGACATATGAGGGGTGGGTGCATATCACTCCCAGCAGTGCCCAGACATATGAGGGGTGGGTGCAGAGGCCTCCCAGCAGTGCCCAGACATATGAGGGGTGGGTGTAGAGGACTACCAGCAGTGCCCAGACATATGAGGGTGGTTGCAGAGCCCTCCCAGTAGTGCCCAGACATATGAGGGGTGTGTGCAGAGGCCTCCCAGCAGTGCCCAGACATATGAGGGGTGGGTGTAGAGGACTACCAGCAGTGCCCAGACATATGAGGGGTGGGTGCATATCACTCCCAACAGTGCCCAGACATATGAGGGGTGGGTGCATATCACCCCCAGCAGTGCCCAGACATATGAGGGGTGGGTACAGAGGACTCCCAGCAGTGTCCAGACATATGAGGGGAGGGTGCAGAGGCCTCCCAGCAGTGCCCAGACATATGAGGGGTGGGTGTAGAGGACTACCAGCAGTGCCCAGACATATGAGGGGTGGGTGCATATCACTCCCAGCAGTGCCCAGACATATGAGGGGTGGGTGCATATCACTCCCAGCAGTGCCCAGACATATGAGGGGTGGGTGCAGAGGACTCCCAGCAGTGCCCAGACATATGAGGGGTGGGTGCAGAGGCCTCCCAGCAGTGCCCAGACATATGAGGGGTGGGTGTAGAGGACTACCAGCAGTTCCCAGACATATGAGGGGTGGTTGCAGAGCCCTCCCAACAGTGCCCATACATATGAGGGGTGGGTGCAGAGGACTACCAGCAGTGCCCAGACATATGAGGGATGGGTGCATATCACTCCCAGCAGTGCCCAGACATATGAGGGGTGGGTGCATATCACTCCCAGCAGTGCCCAGACATATGAGGGGTGGGTGCAGACGACTCCCAGCAGTGCCCAGACATATGAGGGGTGGGTGCAGAGGCCTCCCAACAGTGCCCAGACATATGAGGGGTGGGTGTAGAGGACTACCAGCAGTGCCCAGACATATGGGGGGTGGGTGCAGAGCCCTCCCAGCAATGCCCAGACATATGAGGGGTGGGTGCAGAGGACTACCAGCAGTGCCCAGACATATGAGGGGTGGGTGCATATCACTCCCAGCAGTGCCCAGACATATGAGGGGTGGGTGCAGAGGTCTCCCAGCAGTGCCCAGACATATGAGGGGTGGGTGTAGAGGACTACCAGCAGTGCCCAGACATATGAGGGGTGGTTGCAGAGCCCTCCCAGCAGTGCCCAGACATATGAGAGGTGGGTGTAGAGGACTACCAGCAGTGCCCAGACATATGAGGGGTGGGTGTAGAGGACTACCAGCAGTGCCCAGACATATGAGGGGTGGTTGCAGAGCCCTCCCAGCAGTGACCAGACATATGAGGGGTGTGTGCATATCACTCCCATTAGTGCCCCACTCCCAGGAGGATGGATGTCATTCACACACTGCATGACACACCACATGTGGGTGTGAGGACATACAACACATGAATACCCACCCATGGCGGATGCCCCACAATACACACCTGGATATAATGCCAACAGACTGTATAGTCATGGAAATGCATACTAAAATAAGTTAGCCAAAGGGACCACACACTGTCACGCACATCACAGGAGTGATAGGAAAGTCCAGGTGCTGGTCCAGCCACCCAGATGATGTCTCTCATGTAAGGAATAGGGTTCACTGCCACTAGATACAATGCCCACAATTACATTACACGTGCCATTTGTGTGTTAGGCCGTGCATAGTGCTGAAAAGGGCCAATTGCTCCCTGATGCCATTCCTACATACACAAAACACAAGTACAGTGACTGGCAAGGATGGCACAGACGAGTTAGAAGGAGACATTGGTGAGCATGCATGGCCATTGGTGAAGGGATCCGTCACCAACAAAGGATATGTTGACATAGGTCAGCACAACAATTGTTTAACTGTTTGCAGGAAACATGTCAGGTGCCACAGAGGAAGGAACACTTCCTGGGACAATGTCTCACAATCCAAAGGAACACACACTACAAATTAATATTTTCACAGACATTGAGATGGCACACAGACACCATGGTCCACCTCATGACCATCATACTAAAACATTTCTCAGAACCCTAACACATTACCAGAACACCAACTTCATGGGCCTCATCACCAACATCAAGTACCTGAAATGCAATAGTGTGGAAACTAAAAGAAAAGGCTTTATTCAGCACACAAACAAAAGAACTTGTAATAAAACACTATTTACAAAGGCCAATGGCCAGTCCATAGTTTGAGTCCAAGGGTGGACGGATGCGAGTGTGTCCACCCCTACCTTGCCTGCACAAAGTCACCTCAAGGGTTGTCGACCGGGGGGGGGCATCATCAGTGGGAGTACCAGGCACCGCAGGGACAGGAGTGGGTTGGGTAGGTGTGGTGGGTGCAGGGCTGGACGTATTCACCACAGGGGGTGGTGCAGCGCCAAAGGTGGTGGTGAGCAGCTCGCTGCACACTGCAGCCAGGGCGTCCAGAGGAACCCCTGCACCGGAACGAACACCAGGGCCAACGGCGGGTGGGTGTCCGAGGGATGGGGTGCAGCGCTCTCTGGGGAGATGGTGGACATGGGGGGGGGACTCAACTCCCCTGACCGGAGACTTCCTCAACCGCTTGCGGGGTGGTGTCACAGTGGGGCTGAGGGACAGACTAGCCATGTAGGTCTCTTTGGGTGACATTTTGCCAGGGGAGCTAAAGGGAGTGGATTTGGAGGAAGTGGGTCATGAGTACTGCGGACTCTGACTGAGGTTGCGTGTCTGCCATTTGCCCCCAGACCCTGTGGGTGTGACTACATCCCCCTGAGTGTGCGTGCCAGGAGGTGTGCGCTGTGCCTTAGTTGGGGGTGTGCTGGATGTGTCTGTTGTGGTGTGTGCCTGTGACTGTCTGTGTGTGCTTTGGACAGGCATGGGAGAGGGCAGTGTGGATGGGTCTGGGGTAGGGGGGGACGGAGCGCTGCAGGAGAGACACTGCTTCCTTCAGTCAAGAGTCCATGGACCGCAGAAACCTGCGTTGCTCAGTCATCGTTGATGACATGCCCTCCACGAACGACACCAACTGTGTGAGCAGTCTAGTGTGTTCATGGAGGACATGCAGCATCGATGCCTGACCAACCTGCAGTGTGTCATCTGGTGCAGTGTGTCCGCAGACTCTTCACTGAGGGCAGCAGGGGTGACAGGGGCAGGGGGTGCGGTGCCTGGTCCGAAGGAGACACGGTGGGACCCTGCATGGACAGAAGGGACAGGAGCAACTGGGAGGGCGGAGATGTCAATGGAGGAGGCGGGTACAGATGGTGGGATGCTGCCAGATGTTGTTGCATCCTCTGCCTCCTCAAGGATGTCAGCCTGGGACCCGTCGGTGTCGTACATGCTCTCGCCTCCGGACAGGTCCTCCAACTGACTCCCCTCGCCCTCCGTGCCATTGTCTCCTGCTGACTCCACAGCACTGGTGGCACTGTCGCTGGGTCCCTCCTCAAGGTCCATGCCAGTGTCTCCCTCGCGTGTGGATGATGATGCTGTGGGCAAGGAGAAGAAACCAGAAAGCATCAGTCACCTGTATACATTTGACAGATGAGCACAAGAACAATAGGTCACAGTGCATATCAGGCAATGCATCATGAGTAACAGCTGGATAACTCCGCACATATGTAAGCCCTGTACTGCCCAGTTGGTAGACCCACCATGCCACTTTGACACCAGGAAAATCAATACACAAAAGGCCACTACTTGAATGAGCAATACACTAAGAAGCTAGTGTCTGTGAACTGGTGAGCACAGCAATGCAATGAAGTCATGACACCTCTTGTTTACCCTGAAATAAACAGGAGTGGTGCACTCAAGGTAAACTTACACACCTGAATACTCAAGGTGCCACCACACTGAGAGACCTGTAAGTCCCTTGGAACACAAAACGAACAAATGTTGGTACCTTGGGACTCACACAACTTCAACCAATCTACATGTTTGGGATGTGCCAATTGGCCATTTTGCTAAAAGAACACTGATGTGCCTGCATGCAAGATGTTGCACAAGGCAGTGCATACAAAAGTACATTAACACTGTCATTGAAGAAGCTGCCACCTGTTCGGAGGAGCCACTGTCAGAAATATATTGTGTTGCAGAAAGTACATATACATGGGCCCACGGAGATCTGGACGTCTTGACACTCGTTAGTTTGTATCACCGACAACTAATGAGTCTCACAAAATCAAGACCACCGTGGGCACATGTATATGGAGAATCATTGCATATGCATGCTGCAAGGGTGTCCAGTTGAAGGCTCACACTCCTATGTTGAGAATCAGCATCAGTGACAACAACTATGGACCCCCTACATAGTGAACAGGTCATGGCACAGGCAAGGTACTGACAAAAGTCACAGACCACCCACCCATATGATGCAGAAAGCAATGTGCACTTAGATGTACTGGCACCATAGATGACCATGTGCAAATGTGATTACACACACACCAGGGGACACATGTCTAGGAGAGGAAGTGATGAAAAAGATGGCCAGGTGACATTTAGAAAGAGAAAATGCACTGCACATATGAACTCTGGGAGTGTATTCATGCAAAATAGCACTTCCTAAAGCTGGCGACACATAACACATCAAAAAGCCATGTACCTACCCCCTCATTGCCGCAGTCTCTCCTGTAACTGCCTATCGAGGTCAGGGAAGACCACAGCCAGGATACGTTTCATGTGGAGGGTCAGGTGTCGGCGCCCGCCGTGGCGGCAAGGTGGAGAGAGCTTCAGCTGGACCCGGGCGATCCGCCAGGTCCAGCACCGGATGTCCTGCCACCTCTTGCGGACCTGGGCCAGCTGCCGATCACCCCCCCTTCAGTCCTCACGGCCCTGACGACATTGGTCCAGATGACCCCCTTCTCGTAGGCAGTTACCTGTCAGGATGACAAAGTGACACAACATCAATACACCTGCTCCATGTCCCAGAAACACACATCAGAACATCTTTGAAATGTTGAACAGGGCATAGGATGCTGACAGGAATAGCCTCATTCACGACATGCAAGTGGCCTGTGTGCAATCGCCAATGCAGTACATGGCATTGAAAGTCTACAGGTGGCATGAGGGATGCAAAACACTCAATACACATGCCACACACTGTGCAGCACATGCAACAGCAGGCTGATGGGCAGCACGTGCCATGCAGTCACATGTCCCACTCCACTGATGCACCCTCAGCAGACTAGACAGACACATCCAGCCACTGAGCACTGGCCTGTCATTGACTACAGCGGATACAACCCTCACTCTGCACATGTGCCATTTGCCAGGGGGGGGGTCACAGGGGTTGTGGCAGCTCTGCAAGTCAGACACAAAGCACGGCTCACTTGTCACATCAGATGGTTAGATCAGTAGCCTTCAACATGCAGGTGTGGTGCAACACTTCACATAGACACTCACCCACATGACAAGGAACATTCACACACGTCAATGTCCATGAGGTCGTACACGTCATTTGGACACTCTCACCACAGGTCCACCCAACTCATACACATCTGTGGGTACAGTCACCTGTCACACCGGGGGGAACACTGAATCACCTCAGGACAACATGAAGAAAAGCCCCCAAGGATTAGCCAGGCTGAATGTCTCATGCACTATACAGTGAAAGTCACTGTAAGCACCATGCAAGTGAGGAGTGCACACAAGAACTACATGATACACTGCATGAGTGACATAAGCATGCCCCCCCCCCCCGGGACTCACTCTGAACAACATTGCATGTCAGTCCCACCTGGACACAATATTGACTGTCACACAACAGGGGCGTAGGCAAAGGTAGTGGACTCAGAACTCACCTTCTCCCCTGGTCTCCCATACAGGCTGGTGTACTGTGGGAGGAGGACATCCAGCAGGGCCTGATTCTCCTCCAGGGTGAATGGCTGGGCCCTCTCCACAGCACGAGACATGGTCCAGGGAAGCAGAGACAGCAGCAATGTTGTCGACAGGAAAGTTGTGCAGGCAAGTGCCCTCTCATGGCTTCTGGCTGCCTTATATCTGTCTTGCTGAGGGCCATTCATTTTGAGGAGTACATAGTGATTGGTCTGAATCATTCGCATCTTACGTTTACTCTAATCCCTTTAAACATACAGCAGGGACAGCATTTGCATCGTTCAAATTTAGAGCATCATGTCAAGTCAACAACCACTTTGCAACTTTGTATATTGTGGCCAACTGACTTTTCCAGGACACCTGCTGGAAAATTTTGAAGACAAAACTCGGTATCCATGGCAACCTGCATGCATTTAGGGCCTAATAACTGTCCTTTATGTGTCCCCTGTGTAAATTTGAAATCCACACACAGGTACGGTGCGTTTCACACGTACCCCTACGGCACCAGTTGCACTGTGCGTGTGACACGTACCTGTAGGCACTGTTAGTACAGGTACGTGTAGGCACTGTTAGTACAGGTACGTGTAGGCACTGGTAGTACACGTCCGTGTACGCACCAGTTGTACATGTACGTGTACTATCAGTGCCTTCACGTACCTGTACATGTACGTGTAGGCACTGTTAGTGCATGTACGTGTACAACTGGTGCATACACGTCCGTGTACGAACCAGTTGTACATGTACATGTACTACCAGTGCCTACACGTACCTGTACACGTACGTGTAAGCACCAGTAGTACACGTACGTGTACGACTGGTGCGTACACGGACGTGTACAACTGGTGCGTACACGTACGTGCACTACCAGTGCCTACACATACTTGGACACGTACATGTACGCACCAGTTGTACATGTCCGTGTACACACCAGTTGTACACGTCCGTGTACGCACCAGTCGTACATGTACATGTACGACTGGTGCCTACACGTACGTGTACTACCAGTGCCTACACGTACTTGGACACGTACGTGTACGCACCAGTTGTACACGTCCGTGTATGCACCAGTCATACACGTACGTGTACTACTGGTGCCTACACGTACGTGTACAGGTACGTGTAGGCACTGTTAGTACATGTACGTGTAGGCACCAGTAGTACACGTACATGTACGACTGGTGCATACACGGACGTGTACAACTTGTGCGTACACGTACGTGTACTAACAGTGCCTACACGTACCTGTACATGTAGGCACCAGAAGTACACGTACCTGTACGACTGGTGCGTACACGAACGTGTACAACTGGTGTGTACATGTACGTGTACTACCAGTGCCTACACGTACTTGGACACGTACGTGTACGCACCAGTTGTACACGTCCATTTACGCACCAGTCGTACACGTACATGTACAACTGGTGCGTACACGTATGTGTACTAACAGTGCCTACACGTATGTGTAGGCACCAGTAGTACACGTTCGTGTACCACTGGTTCGTACACGGACGTGTACAACTGGTGCGTACACGTACGTGTCCAAGTACGTGTAGGCACTGGTAGTACACGTACGTGTACAACTGGTGTGTACACATACGTGTACTACCAGTGCCGACACGTACTTGGACACATACGTGTACGCACCAGTTGTACACGTACGTGTACTACCAGTGCCTACACGTACTTGAACACATACGTGTACGCACCAGTTGTACACGTCTGTGTACGCACCAGTGGTACACGTACGTGTACCACTGGTGCGTACACACATGTGTACGCATTTCACATGCTTACAAAGGTGATACAGCCATACACATTCCAGGAATGGAGGGCTACGATTCGCACATGGATGTCCATCAAGTACTTATCATTGCATACTTTCAGGTGCAGGCCCTAGGTGTGTTAGCCTGTGATCTTGCACAGGTCCTTCCATCTCGTTGCACAATTGATGTGTTCTGACCTGTGGACACATGTCATGTGTGATGGGGCACGATGTGGCACACACCACCTTGACACGTGCCACATGTGTGTCTGTAGTCCAACTGTGTCATGCATAGCAGCAGTGGGTGGCACAGTCATCAATACCCGCACCTGTCTCCTGATGCCAGGGACAGGGACACTTATGAACTGACCTGTCACGATCAGCGTGCCCCTTTGGAACTCTGTCGGCTGTGTGTCATGTGCATGTGTTCCCATGAGCTTCATGTCAGTGTCCCACTTTGTACCACTGCAAGCTCATGGCCATGGACAACAGCCTTGGCACACAGAGGCAGACAGCACTATTTTCCGCTGGACAAACCCCCCTCAGGTCATGGATTCCCATCAGCAGCAAGTACACAACCGGAATCATGTGCACCATCCACTCTGGCTCTCCATTAGGCTCCTTCCCACACAACTTCTCAAACACATTATTCGCCATCCTTGAAGCCCACGTCCTGCGCGTCATGAATGTCTCCTTTGAGTTAGCCACATTCCATGGCTGCAGGAGGCATGCAGAGCCCCAGGCCCTTCTTAAACAACGGACGGCAGTACCACAGGATCTCCTGGTACATCAGCCTACTTCCCTACCCAGCAAATGTCACCAGGAAGACACTCAACTAGCAACTGTCCAATTTCCTACATGCTACCAGCTCCAGCCAACTGGCACCCCACCGTTTTACACAGTAATCACACCACTGCAACCGTCATCATTGCCAACACCAACGACTACTTTGCCCTGCTCACCAATGGTGATCCCACCACCCTTGTCCTCTCAACGCCATTCTACACCATGTGCTACCACACTGTCAGCTCACACATCTCCAACAGTGGTATCCAGAGGAGGGCCCAGGATTCACTCAGGAAGTTGCTCACCAGCAAGGTCTAGGGAGTCTGCCTCCACCCTGCAACATGTAGTACACTGGGGTCATCTGGACCATGCCACAGGGCTCTTCTCTCAGCGTGACGATCTTCAATGTCTCCATGACCCCCCTCTCCACCATCACATGCGCACACAACCTCATCATCATCTCGTATGCAATTGACACCCAGCTGCTCCTCAAACTCACCAAAGAGCCAGCCATTGCCAGATCCAAACTTCAAGAAGGCATGAGATTCGTTGATGAATGGCTGAACATCAGCCATCTGAGGCTGGACTTGGACGTGACAGAGGTCATCATCTGAGGATTGTCCTCTTATGGCTGGGTCAACTCCTTGCATCCCACTGGTCTGTGCACCGCACCAGCACCCAGTGGCACGCAGGCAAGCTGGTTTTCGTCATGGACCCATCGCTCACAATTAACATGCAACTCACCAACATCTGTACCTCATGCTGCAACACCCTCCACATGCTGCTGATGGCCCCCAGATAGATCCACTCCAAGGCAAGACAGACCGTCCCCCTGGTCCAGGACACCAGCCGGCTCAAATACAGCACCGGCCAACAGCAAACATGCAGGAGAACTTATCCACATCCAGGGTGCGTCCGCACACCTCATCTGCAACATCCCCCGCCCTAGCCACATCACCGTCCACCTGAGATAGGTACAATGGCTCACTGTGTGCTGCAGGTTCACCTTCAGACTCCTCAACCACACTCAGGAGGCAGTCCACAACCCCTGACCCAAACCGACCTTGGACATGTGTCATCCAACACCCCGTTGGCCCTACTCCATGCAGCCCACCTTGCCCTGGCCACCATTCATCACATCCACATGACCTCTGCATGCAGGAAATAGTTCTCCCACCTCGCAAAACAGACCTGGTACTCCCTCCCCGGGCAAATCAACATGACCCATGACCTCTACACCTTCATGTAACTCTACCAAATTTGTCTGTCAGAGCAATATAGCAAGCCCCCCCTCAGCAGCTTGAGGCCATCACGGGTGAGGGTTCGGCTCCATGTCTGCATTTGGTGATACATTGTGAGCCATGTGTGTCCTCAACCGGACTCAGATCCAAGTGTATGGATGGCTGGAGTTAGTTCCACACACAGGCATACTTTAACATATCCCCACACGTAGGTTGTGGACTCATGCTAAATGACTGCAACATGAAATTTCAATGATTACATTTTTAATTTCGAACTCTGGGGTGTGATTTGTGCACAGAAAAAGGGGAAATGCAGGGACCATAGAATCCAAAGTTCACAGGGGGAGATGGGATCCTTGGCATTTGAAGTCATCAGAGTCCAGCCCACAGTGTTTGGCATCACTGGTCAGACTGTGACCAGCAAGTCCATGTGGCAGACGATGTCAGTCAATGGGGTGATGCGGTCGCACATGAAGGCCAGGTGCCTGGCCAGGTGACCTGGGAGATGTGGATGGCCCGCTGCCTCTCACAGTCTTTTCCGTGGATGACCAACCTTACTCCGGGGACCCTCAGATGCAGGCCTTGACGATGTTTGGGACGCTCCGTTGAATGAATCCTCCTCCTCCTCCCTCCCTGTGGCTGGTGCTGGTCTGCGCCTGGTGTCACAGGGAGGGTTGCCCATGTTGTTGGCGATCTAACGGAGTGAATGGCTTATGTCCCTTTGCACCGCCAGGAGCTCAGCCAGTCTTGCCTCCATCCGTCCTTGGTGTTGTTGTTGGCTGGCGTGTTGCTCGGCCTGCTGGTTTTTGATCTCTGTGAGGATCACCACTACCTGGCTGATCTCTCTGGTGTCACGCCGGTATGCCTCCATGATGTTGCGAATGTGTGACATACTGGTCCCTTCAGCTGGCTGGTCAGGTTCTCACCTCCGCCTGCCTCCACTCCCGCCACCCCTGCCCACACGAGCCGGGCCTGCCGTTGTGGGCACATCGGGTCGACGGGACCCCTGAGGGACCCATACACAAGTGAACATTGAGGAGAATGAGGCACATACAACTATCTGGAGGAACTGTGCCAACTTGAATGTGTATGAAACATGCATTTTGCATTAAACAGCTTTAACATTGTCTCTCTCTCACACACAGGCCAACGTGATGAACATCCCCCAAACAATGGGGGGGAAGAATCACAGTCACAGGCTCGGGAGGAACAGGATCCCACCAGCAGCGATGCCTCTCAACACTCCGTGGATGACCCCGACCGACCTGGACCCTCTGATGTCCAAGCCCCTGCAGCACCTGCTTCAGGAACATCTGTACCAACCACCACCCTGGGTGCCCGCCGCACCTTGTCCCTCCTGGTCAGACTGGCTCTGTTCACTGTGGGCAGGGCTCCTGGGTGTCTCCTGTGATGTGGCAGGAATGGGGGTGGTGGTTGGCACAGATTTTCCTGTACCCCCATAGCGAATGTACGGTGCGTACCCGCAACATCGCGTACCCGCATCATCCACCGTACATACGCGATGTTGGGGGTACGCACCGTACATTCGCTATGGGGGTACGTTGCGTACATTCACGCAGGGTGTACGCACCGTACATACGCGCTGGGGGTACGGTGCGTACCTGCGTGCTGGGGGTACGCACCGTACATATGCGCTGGGGTACGGTGCGTACCTACGTGCTGGGGGTAAGCACCGTACATTCGCGCTGGGGGTACGGTGCATACCTACGCGCTGGGGGTACGCACCATACATTCGCGCTGGGGTTACGGTGCGTAAAAACTTCGCTTCTTAGCGGGCAATGTCATTCCCCGTGTATGGGACGTTTTCCGTACGAATCGTAAATTGTAACGCTGGTCCGGATCGTACTAGTACGGTCGGACTTCATTTTTACGATTTGTACGGAGAAGTGTCCGGGTCCGTCTCGTACTAATTTTCCCGCTACAATTCGTACGGATCGGGCCGATCCGTATGTACTTTTTCCCGTACGGATCATACTTCCCGGGTCAGACGTGACTTGTACGATTCGTACGGAAAAAAATACGGATACGGGTCGTACGGGAAAAAAATATACAGGATCGGAATCGGCCCCTTGGTGAGATGCTGAGAACTTCTGTAATTCTTTATTGGCAATATGAGGAGCATACCCAGATCTACCTAAAGATTTTATCCCCTAACTATATCTGCCTATTCTCCTACACCCTTGACAGAATTACAAAATGGGTGGCTAACCTAAAATTCAATCCTACAAAATCAGAATTTTTAAAAATCTCACAAAAATAAATCCAGCCTCCCTGTACAAGAGTGGTTGGACTCATTTGCTCCCACTGAACTGCAATCTGGCCATTATGCAGAATACCAAATCACTGGGCTTAATCGCGGAACTTTCAAAGGCAAATGTCAGTCATAGTCAAAAGTGCACACTTTCTGCTTAGACTGCTCTGTTGCACCAGTCAGTTCATTCCTGAGCAGGGCTTGAAATCCGAAGTTGAGGCGTTGGTTCTTTCCAGACTGAGAGCAGTGCCCCACACAGCTGTGCGGTTTGTATCATGCCCCAAGAAGCTCAAGAACGGCGGGGCCGGCATCGGCCATGCCAAAGGTATGGCGGTCGAGCCTACCCCCTCTGCTACAACAGGGGGCGTGCCTCTCGCGCACCTAGGTGACGCGGCAGGCGTGTCCCCTACCCCCATAGGTCATGGTCTTGGGCGCGACCCGGAAGTGATTGAAATCGCTTCCGGGTCGCACCGATTGAAAAAACGTCTGGCCAGTATGTCTGGCCGGACCATACAGGGTATAAAGGGCTGGGGAGCCCAGGAATCTGCCTCTTGGTTCCTGGCTCCCCAGCTTGCCCCCACGCCTCACTAGGAGGCGTTTACTTTTGTTTTTTATTCCAGGTCGGGGTCAGCTGTAACGAAGGGCCGTCGGCTGCTGCAGACATTGGCTGAATTCACGATTCACGAAGCACGAATCGAGGGAGCCGGCTCCCGCCTCTGCAGCGTCGGGACAGTTGGGCGAAAGCAAGTATTTTCCTCTTGGTTCCTGGCTGCTGGTCTTCCCCGGACATCGGCTGATCACGAGGCAATCCAACAGAGGGAGCCGCGGTCACGAAGAGGCCGCTTTTTTCGTTCGGAGGCGGAGGGGCAGGAGCATCCTTGGCAGGTACCCGGTTGGGGTCGTGCAGGTCCTAGTAGCGGCACGCACCCCTCCGGTTTGCATCGCACTGTGCGCACCATTTGAGGATCTATTTAGGCGCGTTGTATTGTGAGCCTGGAGCCTGGCTCAACGGTGCAGGCGCTTGTTTGTGGTTCGACGTTGCCTTGAGGTCAAGGGTTCCAGTCCTGCAAGGGGGCTGAGGCACACTTAGTAGTGATGACGCTGACCGCATTTAAAAAAAGTTGCTCACCGCACGTATAAGTTCGGTTGCGTGTGCAAGGGCTAGCGTTGTTTGCAATAATTTGGGCACAGATATGATGTATTGAGCAGCGTCCATTGGGGGAATCAAGTGAGGGTTCAACACCATATGCCATGTAATTGTGTGATCACTAAAACAAGTAGGTACACACTACAATCGGTTTTAGGGGCAATTATTTGCTTTATTTGAATTTAAAAAACGTTACCGTGTTGCTTACTTTGTGTGGGGTCTCAGTACCTTGTGGGGTCTTTAAGGTAATTTCAGCTTGTTTTGCCTGTTAGCTCATTCATTTTAGGGGCAATTATTGGCTTTGTTGAATTTGAATTTCCAAAACGTTGCCTTGTTGCGTATTTTGTGTGGGGTCTCAGTACTTTGGGGTGTCTTTAATGTAATTTCAGCCTGTTTAGCCTGTTAGCTCATTCATCTCAGTACCCTCCCTTCACGGGTAAAGGCCACTAAATAAAGTACCCTCCGTGCACATCGTAGCTATCGCGGTAAGCTCAAGGTTGAGGTAAGGGTTGTATTCTGTGGGCGTTTTTTGTGGTTGTATTAGGATCTATTGCATAATGGCAGGGAAGGCAAAGAGGGGGGAGCAGGGCTCTCGTATGGAGAGGCTGATGGAGGATATGATGAGGAAAGTGACTGAGATGGGGCAGGATCTTGCTAACCACAGGGAGAAAGTTGAGGGACAGGAGGGAGAGAGGGCTAGGCGCCCAAATGTGCCCCCCAAGGCGGCTTTTCCACCAATCCCTAAAAGGGTGAAAACTAAGAAGCGCGTGGCAACAGCCCCACCATTACCTGCACCATCATTGGCACCACAGACCCCACCTCTACATCCAGAGCCACCAGCGATCCCCGTGGTCCCAGTGCCCCCACCCGCCCTCCTAGGGGCGCCAGTCCCGGCCATCCCAGCCGCCGTTCCTTTACCAACACCCGCAGGGGAGACACCGCCGGGGCGGGGGGTTGTCCCTCAAGATGTAGTGTCACATTTGGCGGCAATTTTGCCCTGGTTGGGGAAGGCAGGCATTCTCGCCCCAGAGGTGGAGTTGGGTACCAATGCTTTAGCAGAAGCAACGTGAATTGTTTATGAGTTCAATGCAGGGCCCAAGGAACAGATCACTGCAGGGCCTGTCACATCATTACCTGTCTTTTCAGGGGGGGCACCGGCACTCTGGAGAACAATGGGGTGTCAGTCCCCAGTGCGGCCCCAGGGATTCCGCCGGAGGCACCTGGGACAACGGTAACAGGTAAACTGCCAACATTACCAATGTTGGGCGTGGGCGAGGCCAGCTCTGAGCGGGAGTTTTTAGGCAGGCATGTGTCTCTGGAATTGAAGAACAGAATTTGGGCTGGTGAATATATTAACATGTTTTCGTTACTGAGCTGCCAAAGGGAGAGGGAGGAGTCAAGGAAGAACAAAGATTATATGCTCCCCAGGGAATGGGCTACTGAGATGCTGAAGTATAGGGTGGAAGAGAACTTACTCAATTGGATCAGAGCCTTTTCTATATTTATGGCAGTCACAGCCGAGCGTTTCCTAAACTTGCAGGCACAGATGGCTTGTTACCAGAACAGGATAGTGCTGGCCCATGATAAATTCGCAGGCGGGGGTGGTTAGTGTATGACAAAAATTTCAGGGTGGCCAAGGCATCCGACCCATCCCTGTCATGGGACCGAATTTACACAATATCTTGGTTGGATCTTTTTGGGGGCGTGGGGCATGGTAACACAAAGAGTCAGTCCCCGCAGTCAGCTCAGCCTTTTCAGCCCTTTCGGTCACAGGGTAAAACAAATTACACCACTAGTTCAAACAGTAATGGTGGAAGGAAAGGGATGTGCTGGGACTTCAACAGGCGGACTTGCACCAGACCACAGGGTCAGTGCAGGTTCAAGCACGCGTGTTCCATTTGCGCCAACCCATCCCACCCCGAATCCAAATGCCTCAAAGGATAAGGGTAGGAAGAAACAGGTGTGAGATGGGGACCCCGCTCAAAGCGCGCTCCCCCATTGATGTGAAGGCTCTGACTCCGTGGCTCAACAAATACCCATGTCACCTTACGGCAAGAACTCTGTTGGAGGGTTCCAGGGATGGTTTTAGGATACCAGCTCCAAACTATGTGGGAGCATCTGAGTGCCAGAATCAACTCTCTGCCCGGACCAATCCAGGTATAGTCTCCACAAAGATTGCCAAGGAGTTGCGCCTGGGTAGGGTGGCGGGCCCTTTCGAGTCTGTGCCGGTTGAGAACTTTGTCTGCTCCCCGTTGGGTGTAGTCCCCAAAAAAGGTTGAGGGGGAATTCAGACTAATACACAACTTGTCAGCCCCCAAAGGTAATTCTCTGAATGATGCAATTGACGATGAGTTCGGCAGTGTTAAATACGCGTACTTTGACCAAGCGGTGGAGATCCTCAGGGGTTTGGGCCCTGGAGCATTGATGGCAAAATCTGACATAGAATCAGCCTTTCGGTTACTCTCAGTACATCCGGACGATTTTCATCTGCTTGGTTTTAAATTTCAAGGAAGTTTTTATATGGATATGTGTATGCCAATGGGCTACTCTGTTTCATGCTCATATTTTGAGAAATTCAGTTCATTCTTAGAATGGGTTTTCAGACAGAGGACAGGGCACCAGTGGGTCATGCATTACCTGGACGACTTACTTATCCTGGGGACATGGGGCTCCCCTGAATGTGGGTGGGCGCTGCAGGAATTTTGCGGGCTCATGCAGACTTTGGGGGTTCCTTTGGCTCCAGGAAAGACAGTTGGGCCTGCATCTACGATAGAGTTCCTGGGCATTGAGTTGGATTCTATTCAGAGGTGTTTTAGGTTACCCATGGACAAAGTCAACAAATTCAGAGCTGCTTTACAGCTATGCTTGGGCAAACAGAAGGTCACACTACACCAGCTGCAGCAGTCAGTAGGGCCACTGAACTTTGCTTTAAGGGTCATTCCAATGACTAGACCGTTCTCCAGATCTATCTCCCAATCCATGGCCGGCCTCAAGGAGAAACATCACCACACAAGGCTGTCAGCTGAGGTTCGACAGGACATGCGGATTTGGATGACATTCCTGCAGGATTTCAACGGCAGAGTAGTGTGGCCCGGTCCTCCCACTGCTTCCGCGGAGTTGGGTTTAATGACTGACGCTGCGGGCAGTGAGGGATTTGGCGCCATACTCGGTACCGAGTGGGTGGCGCAACGTTGGCCGACATGGTGGGTAGGGATCGACCTAACATGTAACATTGGGTTCTTGGAGCTCTTCCCCATCTGGGTGGCATTGACGGTACGGCCTGAACAATTGCGTAATCAGTCGGTAGTTTTCTGGTCAGACAACATGACCGTCATGGAATGCATAAACCAGCAAGCAGCCCGGTGTAAGATGATTCTCTGCCTCTTGAAGGAGATTGTTCTCACATGCATGAAATTGAATGTACAATTGAGGGCTAAGCACGTGCCTGGTGTCCTTAATCATGCTGCTGATGCACTTTCTCGCTTTAAGATGCAGGTTTTCAGGGCTCACCTCCCAGCAGCGGCAGAGTATGCCACCCTCTTCCTAGAACGACTCTGGCAGATTGGTGCCCCCACCTACCGGACCTCGTGGCAGCCAGCCTAGCACCCAGGACCAGGAGAGCATACGAAGGGGCGTTCTGGCAATATTGTTCATTCTTGGGTGTGGGGTGGGATGAGAGGTGGCACGACACTGGGGCACTCATTCAGTACCTGGGTTGTTTAAAGACCAACGGGCGTTCAGCGGAAGCAGCTAAGCGGCATGTGGCGGCGATCACCTTCACTCAGATCAGCGACAGGGGGGATCCCACCAATAGTTTTACAGTGAGGAAGGCTCTAAAAGGTTGGCAACGCCTCCAAGTGTCGGCCCCAGACACAAGGCAGCCAATTGGGGTGGAGCTCCTGACGTCATTACTAGCAGCCCTCCCCGCAATTTACAGCACATCAGGGGAAGTACAGTTATTAACAGTGGTTTTTACGTTGGCCTTCTACGGCGCATTTAGAATTGGGGAACTAGTGGCCCAAAACAAACTGGACATACATGGCGATCTACAGTTTGAATGCATTAAGGTCAAGGCCGACACCTTTCTAATATTAATCAAGAAGTCCAAGACCGATCAGGAGGCCCGGGGTGATGGGGTAGTTCTACACCGGGCACAGGGTAACCCATGCTGTCCTATATAACATGTTGAGAGCTACCTGCAAGTTAGACCACATAACGAAGGGGGGCCTTTCCTGTTCCATGCGGATGGGGTCCCACTGACACGCTTTCAATTCAAAAGGGTGTTGGACATGACAATTCTAAAGGCAGGTCAGAATCCAGGCAGTTTTGGTACCCACTCCTTTAGGATAGGGGCTGCCACTGAAGCAACGGCCAGGCGTCTGCCAAACAGCGATGCACAGAGGATCGGGAGATGGGTTTCCAAGTGTTACAAACGATATGTGCGCCTACACATGCTGTGAGTGAGAGAATCACAAAACACTGATGCATGTCTTTTCTGATTCCATTACAGTTTCTCAAGCCTGTCACGCAGGGGAGAAACTGAGGACCCAGCGTCAGCAACATTTTACAACGCAAATATCATCACCAATAAAGGAAAGACCACAGACAGTTTGGATCATAGGCCATTCATATGTAAGGCGTCTGTCTAGCCTTTTCTCTACAGGTGATTTTAGGGACAGAGCACGACGGGCAGGTTTTGAAATAGCATGCCATGGGAAAGGGGGGCTATGTTTTAATCAGTTCAGGGGTATCATACTGGACTTGTTAAAGAAAGGTGGTCCGCCCCCCAATATAATTATACTACACTTGGGGGGGAATGATCTAGCAAGACTGGGAAGAATAGGGTTGGTGGAAACTATAGTCACTGAAATAGTCTGGTTAGCCAAGACTTGTCAGGGCTGCACTATCGTGTGGTCTCAGATGATACCCCAATTCCAATGGAGAGGGGGGGAATCTGTAAAGGCTTTGAATCACTCCGCGAGGAGAATAAATAACAAGATTGAGAGACTTTTCAGGGCTCCTCACTTACAGACCATCGCCCATGGATGCATTAGGGGCAAACCGTGCTTCCTAAAAGACGGCGCTCACTTGTCCAAAGTAGGCAATGAGGTTTTCCTGGAGAATATGTTGGCATGGTTGGTGGGCCTTAGTCGCAGGGGATGACCTTTCTAGTGAGCACAGGGGGGGGCTAGATAGTCGGTCAACTATGCTAGCCTCTGGCGGTAAGGTCATGATTGGTGAGCAGTAAATTTAAGGTCCTTAGAGGGCGGCGCCATTCCCGAATGGTGTCGCCCAAGTGGGAGAGACAAGTGGTCTCTCCTAGAACTCCAGGGGCAGTTGGGTGCGGGGGAGGAGGGAGTCACGCTTTATCTAGGCTGATTGGCCATCCCGCACGTGCCCAACGGCTGCAAGGGTCCCTTTATGGAGATCAGGTACAGAGCGTACGGGGGTAACCGGGGGGATGTACCCTCACGGTGAACAGGCCCTCCGGCCGGAGGGCGTGGTTAGAAATTGATAAGGATCTGACACCAGTTAGTGACCTTGCCGTAGGCTCTATAAGGTATGTAGAAAATAAAGATTGTAAAGATTATTAAAGATATGTTTAGATATGGATAGGAAACCTTTGTATTAGAGTTATGTTAAGGTTAGCCATCTGATATCTGTACTTATCAATTGTAATCTGTGTAAAGTATATTTTCTGCTATATTTTGTAAATATTGTAATTGTGATTAATGTTTATTAATTTTGTATAATAAATACGGCCGGGGAGTGTCACGCCCCCCGCATCCAAAAACTTCTCTCCTGTCACGGGTCTTGAGTGGGGAGGAGGGGGTGTAGGTAGTACCTGGCCATACTCACATCTACCCTATCTTTTGCATTCTTCACCGGCTCCCTGTCGAAATAAGAGCTCAATTTAATGTGAAATCAGCACTCCTAAAGTTCTGGAAACAACTCCACACCCTTCTATTTGGTTGGAAACTGAAGGTTCTGGAACTCAACGAAGATTAAAAAAAGCTAATTCCTCCTTCTTGAAACTCAAGCATACAGGCAAGAAAGCTATATGAAACAGGATTTCTCTGAAATCTCAAAAAGGAAATGGAACTCTCTCCCACCATCTCTTTGACCAACCTCTAGTGTGAAGTAGTTTGAAAAGGGAACACAAGAACCTCTTATGTGAGAACCACTTCATATATAGGGAGGATTGTTGCAACACATCTATCTATCATGATGCAAGCTGTTCTATCTGTTTTTTGGTGCTTATCTGTTGTTTTATGATAGCTGTTATGTTGTGACACATTCTTCTCCCATTGGGCTAAATCCATGGTAAAAATAATCACCAAATAAATATATATATAAATACATTTAAATAAGGGTCTAGTGCCTTGAAGCTTTTTTGTACTATTAACATTACATAAAGGGGATCATTACGATGTTGGGCGGAAAGCCTACACCCAGCACCGACTCAGATTTGGGACGGACCGACTTGCGATTGGCGGTTCTGACCTCTGGATTACGGTGCGACCGAACAATGTTCAGTTGGACTCCATTTGTTTCCTGTGGGAGCTCATGTTACGCCCGTCAACCAGCCATAACACAGGCTCCTATGGGGAAATGGGGTGTGTGCAGAAAACCCTGCACTCTGTCGCAGGCACCCCACGGTTTTACAGGTGGGTCCCTTAGGTACCCACTCGGCAATCAACTGGGCAACAGGCCGACACAGAAAGGCTGTTGGGAATCAACATCGTAATCCCGAGGGTGGAAACGCTGTCCATAGGAGTGTACGATGCGTTCCAACTGACATGAATACTCAGAGAGTCAGTCCGAACTGATTCGGAATGACCGCACGGTTTACTTTCCCACCGCGAACATCTTAATCGGGTGGTTGGAATGTAAACCGACTGAGTCGATCAGAAGGGCTCCGACTCGGTCGAGGAGATTCCGACTCTCGGTAGGAGGCTTTCTGCCCCACATCGTAATGAACCCCGAAGCTGTGAGTTTTCTGCATATTAGTGAAAATCAATGCAAGACTTCTCAAATAGTTCATCCAATTATTAAATCGAATAGGATAGGAGTGAGAATAGAGCCACATGGGAATCCAAAAGTAATGACAGAGTGTTAAGGCAATGAATATCCAATCTTAATATGTTGTGATCTATTAGCTATGCAAAAATCCAAATGCTTTAAAATAGTACACAAGTCAAAACCTATTCTTTTACTAAGGATATGATGGAGGATATCACAATCCACAGTGTTGATAACTGTTGATAGGTTTAAATGAACAAGGGGGTATTTTTTCCACATTAAGGATCATGAGGGGGTTACCAACAATTTTGTCCACATGACCCAGACTTAAACTATTTAAATAGTCCCAGTCATTGGTTATCAGAGATAAACCCTTCCACCTGATTAGCAAAACATAGCTCTTTAATGTTAGTGAGTACATGTAGCATAATGTAGGTCTATATTTGTCCAAGAGTTCAGTATCAACATTTAGGGGCTCATTATGATGTCGGGCTGAATCACTTTCACCCGACTCAGTCATGGGTCTGACCAACACCCGGTCGGCGGTCCCAACCGCCCCAATAGGATGCGATCGAACACTGTTCAGTCGCATTCCTATATTTCATTATGGGAACATGCATTACAGCAGTAAACTGGCCGTAATGCATGCTCCCATAGTGAAATGGGAGGTGCAGTTCATTCCTGCACCACATGGCAGGTACACAATTTGCAGAGATCAACAGGTGCAGGGATCAGCCTCGAACCGGAGACAATGCACCAAAGGGGGACTTGCTGCAGGGCACCCTAACACTCTTTCCGACATGGTTTTCATGTCGGACAGATCGGCATGGAAAGCATGTCGGAAAGTGTTCATTGCAATTTCAAGGGTCGGAAAGAGCCGCCCTTGAGATTACATGCCGTAGTCCAACTGGTGGACGGGCTCTCTGAGCTGCCATGACCAGCAGGTTTCCTTTCCGACCGCCTCCATCAAGACGAGGCTGTCGGAAAGGAAACTGACTGGCACATTAAGATGCGGCCCTAAAGGCTCCGGCCGAGGGTAATCGGCCCTTTTTTGTTTTCAGGAGGGGTGGTCATGGTCGTTTTTGGAAAAGAGCTTCAATTAAGAGAGAGATTTATATTCTCAAGTCAGATGGAGATGAGTGGCTCAGTAAGTTTGTTGGATGGAAGACGACGTCCAGGATCAGAGTACTACAGTGAGGATTTTCTGATTGCAGTAGCAGCCTTTGGATCTGTTTCTGGAGTGAGATAGAAGTTTGGCCCTATAGGTAGTCAGACAAAATATCGAGTCAGTAATATCGACTGCCACAATTATCGAGTTGGGAATATTGTGACCTAAAATATCGTGAGCAAGAATATTGTGGACAAGAATATCGATTTTAAGGTAAGTAATATTGATTTTGAAAATATAGAAGTCATTAATATCATTTGCAAAAATATAGTTGTTTCAAATATCGTTTTTTAATTAGTGTTATGGATTTTAGGATATATATTTTAAATGCATGTTATGTAATTTTTTTGTATACGTATTATTTATGTTTTTTATTATATGTGTTACATTTTTAGTAGTTATTAAATTAAATGTAATTACATTTTGTGGCTTTTAGTTCCGTAGGGTCTTGTGGGTTTTTAGCGGAATAGGGTGGGAAGTAATTTAATTATAATAAATAAATGATTATTTTGTATTTAATAATATTTATTTAATTAATATTTAATAGTAGGAATTGTGTTTTAATTTTTTGGGGGTACATTTTATGTGTGGGTTGTGGGTCTATAAGGGAAAAAGGTGGGAACTAATTTATTAATAATTAGTTGTTAATTGATATTAATTCATTGATCATTAATTATGGTAATTGTGCAATTTATTTTAGGTGCGGGTTGTGGCATTTATAGGGGTAAAGGGTGGGAAGTGATTTATTTTCAATTAATTAATAATTAGTTGATAATCAATATTAATTAATTGATAATGAACTATATTAATTGTTTAATTACATTTGTTTGGTGTGGGTTTAGGGTTTATAGGGGTAAAAGGTGGGGAGTAAATTAATTTTAATTAATTTATAATTAGTTATTAAATACTATTAGTTATTTAATTGAAAATAAATTTTACTTCTGTAATTAATTCTTTAATGTTTAATTTTAAAGTGTGGGTTGTGGGGATTATAAGGGTAAAGGGTGGGAAGGTAAATAATTTTAATGAGTTATGATTTGTATTTTAATTAATACATGTTTAATTGATGATTAATTATGTTAATTGTGCAAATACATTTATTTGTTTTAGGTTTTAGAATTATATTTGTTAAAAATTGTGTGTTTTGTGGGGTATGTTGTGGTAAGTACATTAATCAGAATTAATTAATAGTGAATATTAATATTTAATTAATGAAAATTAGTTGGTTGATGAATATTTATATTAATAGTGTAAATATTTTTTTATGTGCAGGTTGTGAGTGTTTGGGTGTTAAAGAGTGGGAAGTAACCAAAGTAAATTTATATAATAATTAATGTTTTTATTAATAAATAACTTCTACATAAAAATATTTATTTGTATGAAAATTATTTTTGTATTTTATTTATAATAATATTTGTAGGCATTTGTGATATGTATTTAACGTGATATTATGTTTTTATTTTTCAAAATTAATAATATTGCATATATTTGTATTTTATTCTTCAATATATTTATATATCTTTTTATTTAATTTGGGGGTGATTACGATGGCGGGCCGACAAGTCCGCCCGCCATCATAGCGGAGATTGGGACGCCCGCCTGTCATGCGGCGGTCCCGCACGCCACATTATGATGCGACTGCCACCGTGGCATCCTCTATTCCCAGCATTGTGGCGGGTCGTGCTCACAGCACCGCCCGCCACAATGCTGGGAATGCACTGTGTGCATTGTCATGCACAAGGTGACAGGCACCGCGCGGTGCCTGCCACCTTGTCCATGACAATGTAGGGGAGTACCATAGGTACCCCCATGTACATCCCCCACCACCCCAATAACCTGGGGGCCCGCAACAGGCCCCCAACAGCAAAATCTGCAAGCCTTACCGTGGCGGCGATGGGCTGCTTCCCGCACCCATGCTAATATGGATGGCAGTGTCTAGCAGACACGCCACCATATCTAGCCCCTGTTCCACCCAGTCGACCAGCGGAAAACTGGCGGACGGTCTTTCCGTCCGACGGGGTTCCCCCCGCTATACTAATATGGCGGGGGGAAATGGGTGGTGGGCGGAGGGAAATGTAGGGTGGATCACCACCGCCATGCGGGCGGTGGTGATCCACCCTACATCGTAATCAGCCCCTTAGAATTCGATCAGTGTGAGCATAATCTGATTGCGCATTAGTCAAAGTACGATAAATTAGTAAATGCATATGAATTAAAACAATTTGAAAATATATACATAATTCAAAAACAATAAATGTTTTAAATATCACAAAATGCACTGGATGTTAAATAATTGAATATTTAGATGTCCATAAGGATGGCGGGCGGAAAACACCCTGACCACCGTGGAAGCGGAAAACAACCGCCTGCCGGCACCGTGGGAAGACCGGCGGCCAAATTAGGATTAACTGCCCAAAAAATCCGACCGCTGTGGAACAAGGTCAAGACAAACCGCCCATAGCGGGCGGAGATGGCCAAAATCCGTCCCCGGCGGTTGGAATCGCGGCGGAAAAACACCAACCTGACACCGCCCCGGAAATTAGGATATCCCCGACGGTCCCGCGTGATGTACCGCTGTCTCCAACTGCTGCGTTCGCACAATGGGGAGAATGGAAGAGCCAGCGGAAGAGCTGAAGCACAGTCACCGCGGCAGATAAACCGTCAAAAATATGGCGGACGAAGCCAAAACCCCACACGAAGGCCAAAAAGTGCACACAGAAAACTAGCCATGTCCCCCAATACACAAAACACATCCCAATGACACAAGCACATAGCAAAACAAAAAATACAAATCCCAGGACAGCACACCTGTCAGCAACACCCCAATTGGACACACCCACACAGCTGAGTATAACACCAGCGCCTTCCCTGACCACAAACACTTGCAAACCTCCAGGAGAGAAGGGACACATTCTCCAGCTGACAGGAGAGGCAAAGGACACAACATCACTAGCCACACCACACACAGCACCACCACCACCTCCACACCAGCACAACCAACCCCCTGCACAACACACACCATACACAGCACAACCACAACCACCACTCACACTCCTGCACCACCAATCACTTTGCACACCACACACCATGGCCACACAGAAAATGCCCAAATCCACTGAGAGTGAGTTGACGGTCATGGTAGATGAGATAGCCAGAGTGGAACCACAGTTTTTTGGTAGCCTGGTCCAACAGACACCATTAGCCACAAGGACGCAAATGTGGGCAAGGATAGTCCAGAGGGTCAATGCAGTATGGATCACCCCAAGATCAAAAAAGGAGATCATGAAGCGTTGGCATGATCTGAAGAGGGTGGTCAAGGAGAGGAGGAGCAAGAACCGTGAGCTGGCTCAGAGTGCTGGCGGTGGCCCTCCCATTCCACAAAAAACATTCACACAATGGGAGGAGAAGGTGCTTGCCATACTGCATCCAGAGAGTCTCACAGGAGTAGCCAGGGGAGTGGAGGCTGGTAAGTACAAACAAATGACTACCGCCACTTTGCCATGTACTTGCACAACTACAAAGCTACACCACCTAGGACACATACCATCCATCTGCACCACACACTCACAAAAACATGGCTCACAGATCCAACATTCACCCACTCCCATTCACCCCAAACATAGCTACCAACATAACCATGGGGGCATGTGTACAGGCAGATAGCACTACAACTCCCACAAAGCCCCCTGGCACACAGCAGCAGCAAGATGGATCCCTCACCCCACCCCATCCAGAAGCATGTGTCAGCCATTACACAACCCACATCAAACTCACAGGTAGGTAGCCATCTTCCATGGGAGGGTGTCTGGTGGTGGGAGGCCTGCACTACTACTACCAACATTCCCTCTGTCCCACACCTGAGCAGGATGAAGCCCTCCCCCACCCCACCCAGGAGCAGTTGGAAGCCATTGCAGTACACCAATCAAACTTACAGGTAGGTAGCCATCTTCCCTGGGAGTGTGTTTGGGGGTGGGAGGCCTGTAACACTACTCCCACCATGCCCCCTCTCCCACACCTGAGCAGGATGGAGCCCTCCCCCACCCCACCCAGGAGCATGTGTCAGCCATTACACAACCCACATCAAACTCACAGGTAGGTAGCCATCTTCCCTGGGAGGGTGTCTGGGGGTGGGGGGCTTGCACCACTACTCCCACCATGCCCCCTGTCTCAAAGCCTAGCAAGATGGATCCCTCCCACCACCCCACCCAGAAGCATGTGTCGGCCATTACATCACCCTCATCAAACTTACAGGTAGGTAGCCATCTTCACAGTGAGGGTGTTTGTGGGTGGGAGGCCTGCATTATTACTCCCAACATTCCCTCTGTCCCACACCTGAGCAGGATGGAGCCCTCCCCCACCCCACCCAGGAGCAGTTGGAAGCCATTGCAGTACACCAAACAAACTTACAGGTAGGTAGCCATCTTCACAATGAGGAGGTCTAGGGGTGGGGGCCTGCACCACTACTCCCAACATCCCCTCTGCCCCACACCTGAGCAGGATGGAGCCCTACCTGACCCCACCTAGGAGCAGTTGAAAGCCGTTGCAGTACACCAATCAAACTCACAGGTAGGTAGCCATCTTCCCTGGGAGGGTGTCTGGGGTGGGGGGCCTGCACTATTACTCCCAACATCCCCTCTGCCCCACACCTGAGCAGGATGGAGCCCTCCCCCACCCCACCCAGGAGATTATGTCAGCCATTACACAACCCACATCAAACTCACAGGTAGGTAGCCATCTTCACAGTGAGGGTTTTTGTGGGTGGGAGGCCTGTACTACTACTCCCAACATTCCCTCTGTCCCACACCTGAGCAGGATGGAGACCTCCCCCACCCCACCCAGGAGCAGTTGAAAGCCATTGCAGTACACCCATCAAACTCACAGGTAGGTAGCCATCTTCACAGTGAGGGTGTTTGTGGGTGGGAGGCCTGCACTGTTACTCCCAACATTCCCTCTGTCCCACACCTGAGCAGGATGGAGCCCTCCCCCACCCCACCCAGGAGCAGTTGGAAGCCATTGCAGTACACCAAACAAACTTACAGGTAGGTAGCCATCTTCACAATGAGGAGGTCTGGGGGTGGGGGGCCTGCACCACTACTCCCAACATCTCCTCTGTCCCACACCTGAGCAGGATGGAGCCCTCCCTGACCCCAGCCAGGAGCAGTTGAAAGCCATTGCAGTACACCAATCAAACTTACAGGTCGGTAGCTATCTTCCCTGAGAGGGTGTTTGGGGGTGGGAGGCCTGTACCACTACTCCCACCATGCCACCTCTCCCACACCTGAGCAGGATAGAGCCCTCCCCCACCCCACCCAGGAGCATGTGTCAGCCATTACACAACCCACATCAAACTCACAGGTAGGTAGCCATCTTCCCTGGGAGGGTGTCTGGGGGTGGGGGCCCTGCACTATTACTCCCAACATTCCCTCTGTCCCACGCCTCAGCAGGATGGAGCCCTCCCCCACCCCACCCAGGAGAATGTGTCAGCTATTACACAACCCACATCAAACTCACAGGTAGGTAGCCATCTTCACAGTGAGGGTGTTTGTGGGTGGGAGGCCTGCACTACTACTCCCAACATTCCCTCTGTCCCACACCTGAGCAGGATGGAGCCCTCCCCCACCCCACCCAGGAGCAGTTGAAAGCCATTGCAGTACACCAATCAAACTTACAGGTAGGTAACTATCTTCCCTGGGAGGGTGTTTGGGGGTGGGAGGCCTGTACCACTACTCCCACCATGCCACCTCTCCCACACCTGAGCAGGATAGAGCCCTCCCCCACCCCACCCAGGAGATTGAGTCAGCCATTACACAACCCTCATCAAACTCACAGGTAGGTAGCCATCTTCCCTGGGATGGTGTTTGGGGGTGTGAGGCCTGTACCACTACTCCCACCAAGGCCCCTGGCCCACAGCATCAGCAAGATGGATTCCTCCCCCCACCCCACCCAGAAGCATGTGTCAGCCATTACACAACCCACATCAAACTTACAGGTAGGTAGCCATCTTCCCTGGGAAGGTGTTTGGTGGTGGGAGGCCTGTACCACTAGTCCCACCATGCCCCCCTCTCACACCTGAGCAGGATGGAGCCCTCCCTCACCCCTCCCAGAAGCAGTTGGAAGCCATTGCAGTACACCAAACAAACTTACAGGTAGGTAGCCATCTTCACAAAGAGGGTGTCTGCGGGTGGGGGTTCTGCACCACTACTCCCAACATCCCCTCTGTCCCACACCTGAGCAGGATGGAGCCCTCCCCCACCCAGGAGTATTTTGAAACCATTGCAGTACACCAAACAAACTTACAGATAGGTAGCTAGTACGTGCACCCACCCAGTTTTAAAATAGTCTAATGGTGCCATATGACAACACCAGCCCTCTCATTGCACAAAGAGGCATACCTACCCCATTGCCAAGCACAGTGTGCACACAGGCAAGTGAAGGAAACTGTCACAGCTACCAAAGTGTGACACACCAATGCACAACTAGAAGAAAGTCAGGGCACAATCATGCACAGCACCTATTGACAGGTGCATCACCATGGGGCCAGAGCAACAAGGATCATTTGAAAAATAAGACTGCATTTCTGGTGGTAGAAATCAAGATATGCACATGACAGGACAAAGGGATGCAGGAGATAACAACGGCGAGTCCTTGGCCAGATGTGACGTCTGCCAGGTCAGACAAATAAACAATGAGTTCTCAATTAAACACATGCTGTGCCAGGCGCTAGATGGCAACAAGTCCCTGTAAACCTCAATTGTGCACGGGTCGCATGGTATGCCTTGACGCCTCACACCATGGACAAGTAATGCCTGTACCACTGCATCATGTCAGGAAGCACAGTACTGCACATAGTCTAAAATGTGGTGATATGTCAATTGTGCAGTTTACAAAAAGTGAATGACACACAACTAACACAAAGCTTGCCGGTTGCACTGCAATGACCATTTCACATCTGACCCACAGGTGACCAAGAACTCACTACAGAGGACAACACCAGCAACCTGCAGACCCAGTCTCCACCCCGGTACAATGACTCTCGGATGTTGACTCCCAGGATTCCATGGACGATGAGCTCGAGGCCGGCCCATCTGGTGTGCCAGGGAGTAACAGGTCCCAGGACCCCATCGTCCCCCCACCACATCTGCAGCAACAACAACTCCACAGCAGACTCCTGCTGTCACGGCCTGTGCAGACACCGCCACCACCATCACCACCACCACCACCTCCACCACCACCACCAGTGCTGCCTGCAACACCCTCCCTGTCCCAGAGGAGGACCAGCACACACCACCAACGGAGGAGGGCAGGGAGAGGATGTGGGTGCCCACAGTGGTGAGGCAACAGGTCCGTGGAAGCAGGGCAGGTGGGAGGGGCAGGGTCACCCAGGGAAACCAGGAGGCTGGGACCCACTCCCTGGAACACATCACCAGAGTCCTGGGTGCATACGAACATGCCCAGGGACAAACGATCCGGTCGAACCAACTATGGCACGAGCTCATCCTGCTGATGAGGTCCATCGACACCCGCATGGGACAAATCATGGACCTCTTGGGCCAGCAAGTGGCGGTACTGAGGGACAGGCATGTGCCACAGACAACACCTCCACTTCCCTCTGGTGAGCCGCACGATGACAGTTCACCATCCTCCCCTGTGCCCACAGAGAGGGTGAGTCCTCAGGCCCCACTGGCTTTGCAGCAGGGCCCTCCCTGCCAAACGACGAAGGGGCCGTCCTAAGAAGACCCTGGGAGTATCTGAGGCCAAGCACCTGCCAGACGCCAGTCACAGAGCCAGCCAGGATGGCAACCCTCTCCACCACTGCATTGACTTTTTGGACTGTCCTTCCCCACACAGTCTTGTGAATGGCATCTGTCTGTTGGACTGGGTCACCACAGCAATGTGGTGACTACTCGACTATCTCATCTACCACAACTGTCAACTCATTGCTCCACCCCACCCCCAAATGGAAATGAACACCCCCCCTTGCATCTCACCATTGTAAATAAAATATCCTCACAGACATGTTGGCGTGTCCGCTACATCTTTATTGCAGTATGTCTTCAGCATGATCACAATGTACCAGGAGCATGGGCTGTAGGTAGGCAAGGATAAGTCGAAGGCACCTAGGGAAACACAACAGAACAACTCTCACTGGTCTGGGTGTGGCATCACAGACATCACACAACAAATATCATCAGGATAACCCAACATGCACATGTTACAATTGCCAACAAGTGTCAACATACACGTCCTGTAGATGTCCCCGAATGACATGTCCCAGAAGCATTTCCAACCACCACTGAGTCTACAACTGATTGATGCTACAATTCTCACATGCCCCTTCATGACAACAGCAATATAATCGGACAATGGGTATGTTGCACATTGACACCCACCGTCAAGTGAAGGTGCGGGTGATGAGCTGTTCACGCAGGTCAACACCTTTCTCCTCTCCACTGTCCTCATCAGTGGACACGGCTTGGTTTGCAGGCTGGGGCCTTGGGTCCTTACCATCATCCAGGATCAGGGGAATCTCCTTGCGTATGGCTAGGTTGTGGAGCATGCAGCATGCCACAACAATCTGACACACTTTCCCGCGCGAGTATGCCAGTTCACCTCCGGTCGTGTCCAGGCAGCGGAAACGTGACTTGAGCAGACCAAAAGTACGCTCCACCACACGACTTGTCCTCCCATGGGCCTCATTGTAGCGGACTTCAGCCGGGGACCTGGGATTCCGCAGTGGGCTCAGCAACCAGGGACGGTTGGGATATGCAGAGTCACCTAGGTATGACACACACAAATAGACATTGCAACCTCACTGAGGCTGAGGGCTGCAGATCACACACACAGCATGCCACACGACTAGGCATACTCACCCACAATCCATGCACGCTCGGGAAGAAGATTAGCCATCAGCTGGGGCACTATGCTGTTCCGCAGGATGTAGGAGTCATGGGCCGAGCCTGGGAATTTGGCAAACACCTGCGAGATGGTAATATCTGCCAGGCACACCACCTGCACATTGATGGAGTGGTAATGCTTGTGATTGCGGTATATGTGCTCACTTGCCAGTGGTGGCATAAGACCGACATGGGTGCAATCAATGGCCCCAACAACATTGGGGATGTGTCCAAGGGGATAGAAGTCTGCCTTCACAGCAAGCAATTCAGCACCCCTGGGGAAATGGATGTATCTGTCCTTGTATAGCATCATGGCAGACAGTACATCACGCAGCACCATGCTGAACATCGGTTGTGACATCCCACCAGCGCTGGCCATAGTGGCCTGGAACGATCCAATGGCAAAAAATGCAGGGCTGCCATCACCTTATAAGTAGGGGTGAAAGCTGTTGGATATGCCCTGCGGGGTTGCAGGTGGGGTTCCAACAGATCACAAAGGGTTTTCATGGTGGCTCTGTCCAGGCGGCATTTCCGTATGATCGCAACATCCTACATGTCCTCCAGCAGCGTCAAGTGACGAGTCAAATTTGGCCTCCTCTTATTTGAGATGATAGTGGACACATGTCAATGCAATACTTCATGAGATGTGCACAGCATATCACATTCTGCATGACACAATCACAACAATGACTGACATCTACAGTGACTAACAAACCAGCTGACATGGAGTGACACCTTCAGCTACACAAAGGGCACACGTGTCAACTTACACAAGACAAGTACCTCAAACACCACCTTGGTCAATGTGAATGCACATAGGGATATGGCCACAGTACACATGGGCACGCCTGGGAGTATAGCATCCAGCATATGTGTAACTAATCAAAACCACTGTCTCCTACCTAGCTGCTGTACCTGTCACACCTTGATGCGTCATTGCAACCTGGCACACATCCACCACACAATGACCAAAGTCGGCGCTGGAATGACGAATGTGTTCATGAGCAGACATGAGAGGCAATGCTAAATAGATCACCATTCATTGAGACGAGCATTGCTGTGATTACCACTGGACCTCAACACATTGACATGTGTATATATTGTACAGTCCAGAACCACACTATCCTGCCTACACCAACATCAAATAAATAAGTGACATGTGAGTGGGTACAGGCAAATCTACGTTACACACACACAAACATGGCATGTGTAGCCATCAGTGGACTGAATTGAACATTAGCATCGTGTGCACAATGATGTGCCATTGAACATGTTGGCACTGTGCACTGTTGATGTTGGACAGATGGCCATCGCCATTGTATGGCACCCAAATCGCGGTAGCTACCGCCTGGGCCCGGCGGTGTGTCACCAGCACCTCCATTCACACAAGTGCGGTAGTCATAGGTATGTAGACATGACCATATGGCAATTGGCATGCTCCGCCGCCTGAATGGCGGAGCCTCGTGTCAATGCATGACACCCATATCGCGGTAGCTACCGCCTGGCCCCGGCGATGTGTCACCAGCACCCCCATTCACACAAGTGCGGTAGTCATAGGCATGTAGACATGCCCATATGGCGGTTGGCGTGCTCCGCCTCCTGAATGGCTTAGCCTCGTGTCAATGCATGGCACACATATCATGGTAGCTACCGCCTGGCCCTGGCGGTGTGTCACCAGCACCCCCATTCACACAAGTGCGGTAGTCATAGGCATGGAGACATGTGGAAATGGTGGTTGGCATGCTCCGCCACTAAAATCACGGTAGCGCACACCGGGCCCCTGCGGTGTGTCACCGCCATGGAGATCACCCTAGAGCCAATGTGAAGCTCGATAGCGGTGGCATGATGCAATTTTGAAGATTGCGGTAGGCGTGCTCCGCCACCGCGGAGGCGGACATTGGCTGCATTTGAAAGATGCACCATCGCGGTAGCGCACCCCGGGCCCCAGCGTTCTATTACCACCATGGAGCATGCCCTTACAGCCAATGCGAAGCTCGATAGCGGTGGCATGATGCAATTTTTAAGATCGCGGTAGGCGTGCTCCGCCACTGCGGAGGCGGTCATTGGATGCATTTGAAAGAGGCAGACCTGGACCACCAATTGCTGCAGCTTGGCACCTTTGAAAGAACCCCAGGGGGCTATATGTGGGAGTGAGCCTCACAGAGCCTGTTGCCTGAGACCCCTCACCTGCTGCTGCCTCCAGGGACTGCTGCCTGAGACCCCTCACCTGCTGCTGCCTCCAGGGACTGCTGCCAGAGACCCCTCACCTGATGCTGCCTCCAGGGACTGCTGCCTGAGACCCCTCACCATCAAAATCCCCTGCTGTTGTCTCATGTTCACAGTGATAGCAAGGACAGAGAAGATCCGTGCCAGTCCCTTCACGAGCGAGGAGCTGGACGTTCTGGTGGACGAGGTGCTCACACAGTACCCAAGGCTATATGGTGCCCAAAATGTTGTGGTAAGTTTTGAACAGTGGTGGGGTAGAGTAGGGGGGCCACACATGTAGTTGGACTGATGCAGTATGTGCCTGGGAGTGTGGTGTAGTGTCATGCACTGCCTGACATGCTGTCTCCAGTGGGAGGGTGTGTGTACCCATTGCCACAGCTTTCCCTCCCTGCACATGTATGTATGAGTGACCTGTGTTGCGTTGTCAGCCATACAGTGACACAGAAGGTTGTTCATGCTGTAGTCAGGATAGTGATTGCTTGGCTGGATGGCTGTGTGTGCCCCTGTAGTCCATCTCAGTGTGAGCCCAGCTGGCCTGCACAGTCCCTGCCTACAAAGACAAGGACAACTCACTTAACTTACAGAGCATGACATCAGTCTTTTCACATAGCACTCCAGCTATGGTCCATCTCAGCACTGTGTTTTGCACACAACGGCCCTTGTGAATGGCATTTTGTATTTGTGATATCATGTCCCTCCATGTGACCACCATGACACATTCAAATATTCACAAGACAGGGACATTGATGGCTGCGCAGCCTTGGACACAGTGAGTCCACCCCCAAACACAGGTTGACATGTGATGTATGTGTTGCTCAAGCCAACAATGGACTGGAGATGTGGGCAGGCTATATGGGTGTTTCCGTGCTGGCATCCTGCATGTGTTTGAGATGTGCAGGGACTGTGTTCCCTCTCACACCTGCATGCTTTAACATCAGCTTTTCCCATGCAGAGGTCCCATGTGAGCTGTACTATAGTCTCTGATTGACCTATCGTTGGATATGTGATGATTTTGTATCTTGCTGCTATACTGATAGATGTCGGTACATGAAACTGTGTCCCTCATCATTTCTCCCACTCGTCTCCCATGCCTGCAGCTCAAGGTACACCAGCGTAAGGCCGTGTGGAGGGCCATTGCAGCGAAGGTGCGAGCCCTGGGGGTCTCAAACCGTGGTGCACCCACTGCCACAAGAGATCGGACGACATCAGCCGGCTGGCAAAGAACGTGGCGGAGATGACCTTGGGGCTGCTTCCTCGCACTGGGCGTCTGGCACTGCGCTGTATGACACCACTAATGGGGTGCATATTGGCAGTGACCCAGCCTGAGCTGAATGCACGTTTGAAGGAGCATCTGACTTTGGCTGGGAGTCGCTGCATGTGTACAGAGCCTGTGCCAGCGCTGGCCTCAGTGATGTTGGCAGTGTGATGCTGTGGCATGTAAGTGGCTGCTGGCCCCGGTGCCTGTGGCATGCATTTGCCCTACCTGTACTTACAAAGGTGATTCGGATGCTGTCCCTTCACATTACATTCTGAGTTGTGCTCTTCTGGTTTCTTCTGCATTGGTGTAATCTTGGGAATCCCATGGGAGGGAACGGCAGTGTGCCCAATCTGACTGTGCTTACATCAATGCGTCCATTGCATGCACCCATATTGGGGAGGCCTACACATCTTACAGCAATGTGCAGCAATATATTGTCCCCAAGGTACGACATGGTGGGTGGCATTGACTAATGTTCATTGTGGACTGTCATGTTGTAGTCTGGGTCTGTGTTGTCCCCTCCTGTTCCATCCAGTTATGTCATTGACAACAAGTAGTGTGCCCCCATCATGTCCCTAGGTATGCTGAGAACTAGTTCTGTGTCTGTTTGAACAGAGCCACAAGCAGGGTGTTGTGCTGTGTGGTCATCACATGGCTCACTCATGCCTGAGTATCCTGTTTCTACGCACTGCTTGAGTATGTAGTGAGTTGGCACGATGTGATTTCACAGGGTGGTGTGCAACATGTAGATTTGGTTAACTTTTGTCATGCATTGCTTGCATATGTTTGGTCTGTTGCTGCCACTGACCTGACCCTACATCTCTCTCTCCCATGCAGCATCACCGGTGGTTACAGTGGTACAGGAGACGGACACCAGTGGGGGTAAAACTAGCACCACAGCTGCCCTGGAGCCCAGTGACACAGATGTCACCAGCACCTCCGAGGGGGACAGGAGTCTGCTGGAGGAGTCCCAGCCTGAAACGCAAAGCACCACATCATCTGATGCCAGCGAGGATGCATCCATGTTGGAGGGCACAGGGAACGGGGACGCTGCATCAACTTCCACCACACAGTGGCCATTGCCCACCCTCCCAGTCACTTCCTCTGGTGCTGCCTGTGTCTGCCTCAGTAAGAGGGGAAGAGAATCCTTCACCCCTGGCACCGCTGCCCCTGCCCCTGTCCCCCCTGCTGCCATCAGTGCTGAGTCTGTGGAGCTTTTGCGCCAGCTGTGTGTAGGCCAGACAGCTCTCCTCAATGCCTTCATTGACCATGACAAGAAATTGGCCCAGGTGGTTGCTTTCATGGAGGGCATACATTCCGACGTGGGTGGGCTGCAACGGACAGTCCAGGCTTTGTCATCAACAGTGACGTCTGCCCTGCAACAGGTACATACTCACAGTCCAGCTCCAGTCCCTTTGTCCACCCCCGGCCAGTGGCCAGGTCTGACGATAGTGACCATGGTCCACATACATTAAAGTAATGATACAGCACACGGAGCACACAGCAGCAGCAACCCAAGCGGTCCTGGGCACAGACACCATCCCCACAGAAGACCAAAGGCACCCCAGAGCGCAGGGAGAAAAGCCCGTCAGGCGACACTAGTGGACAATTAGCAAAGCAGCTGACCTCAGGCACACATGCCTCAGTGGCATCCCCATCCAAGGACTCTCCTGCCCCTAAATCATCACGCAAAGATAATCGTACAGTGTCTGTGCCTACCAAGGAGGTGGTGCATGCCAAGGGTACACCTAGGAAGGTCTCCAAGGCAGTATCACCAACCACCTCGACTCCCATTCCAAGCCCAGTGAAGCAGGGGCAGGAGGGCACTGTAGGAGTAAAACCTAGTACACAGGGGAAGTGGGGGGCAGAGGCGAAGCAAAGCAAAGCGTTCCGCTCGGTCGAGCACAGCACCAGAGGGGCTGCCAGCACCTGCACCTGCTGCAGCAGTAGTGGTGAGTGTGCATGTTGTGCCCACACCACTTTCCATTGATTCACAGTCAGTCAAGCCATTTAGGATCCCCAAGAAGTGGAAGGGTACCCCTCCACAATCTCCCAGCCACACCGTAACTTCCATCTGCATGACTCCACTTCCACGTGCCACTACACCACCTGGTCCAAGCAGCCCTCCAGCTTGCCAAGCCACTGATAGACATACCTCAGCTGTTCCGCTCTCTCCCCCGTCAAGTGCCCCGACAGTCCCCGAGACAGAGCCAGCTCCCAGTCCGCCTGACAGCCAAGTCTGAGTGGTAGTCACCCTCACACACTTGTGTCTCACACAGGTGGGCCTGTACTGCACATTGTTGCCCCCTGACTGTATTGCTGACCATGGAAAGGTACAGTCGCACACATTCCCTGTGGCGCTTCTCATGGACTCACTCTGCACTTTATCCGGCCCACTGGCCTTGTCGTTCACTGCTGTTTTGCCCTTGTCTGTGCAGCTTCTCATGGACATACTCTGCACTCTGCCCTGGCCGCTGGCCTTGCTGTTTTGCCCTTGCCTGTGCAGCTTCTCATGGACATGCTCTGCACTCTGCACTGGCCACTGGCCTTGCTGTTTTGCCCTTGCCTGTGCAGCTTCTCATGGACATGCTCTGCACTCTGCCCTGGCCTTGTTGTTCACTGCTGTTTTGCCCTTGCCTGTGCAGCTTCTCATGGACATGCTCTGCATTTTGTGCCTTACTCTTCTCTTCTCATGGTACCCATCTGTGCATTATGTGAATAAAGACAGTTGCTCCAGTTGTCTATTTTGTCAGTGTCCTTACTGAATAAAGTACTTTTGATGTGTGTAAATGGTTTACTGTGCCACATGGTCTGTGTGGCACTTCAACACAGTCAATGTTTGGGCTCACTTACTCTTTTTTTTTCAGGGGTGACAGGGTCTTCAGTTCTTCTTGACCCAGATACTCGTGGGGGCAATGTTGTCAATTTTGAATGGGTAGCAGTAGTCATTTACTTGATTAGTTCATGTTGGCTATATTGTACACATGTCAGGTTGGGGGGGCATTGCCAGCACAGTGGGCTTCTGCACACAGTATTGCAGGCAAGCTGTCCAGGGTCATCATATGTGTGTTCTTCCTATATGTGTGCCCAGTGGTGTATGTGTGTGGTCATCTTGTGATGGCCAGTCATCCTAGTCCCATGGCTTACTTTCCATTTGTGCTCTTGGATGGCCAGGTAGTGTGCAGTGTGCAGGCTGTGTGTCCATTTGGATGTTGATTCCTTGTGTGTGTTCATTTGTTGCTTGTCCTCATTGATATTTCCCTGAGTGTGGTGTTGTGTGTGTCTCCCTGGCCCTGTGCTACTGTGCTGTGTGTTGTGTGTTCCTGTGCAACCACTCCTGCATTGTGTGTCTCCATGATTGTTTGTTGTGTGGTGCAGGGTGTGTATTGCCCTGGCTTGTTGTTGTGCATGGGGGGCACAGGAGGGTCACATGGCATGTGCCTTCATGGGGTGTGCTAGTGTGTGGTGGGAGTGGGTGTGGCCCTGTGGTCTTTGTGCCCAGCCCATGCCTGGCACTGTCCCTGCCTTCTGCATTGTGTGCATGTATTTGCTTGTGTTCACCGCTGCCGTGACGTGACCGGTACATTGCTGCATGGTAGCGGTAGCTGTGTGTCCAGGATCCAGCAGGATGACTTTGTGGCAGGTGGGTGATGTGTGGGTGCCCTTGTGGATGTGTCCTTGTCGCCCCTAGGGTGTCTGATGTGTATTTGGGGTCATAATATTTGTTAGAAACCGCTTCAAAATACTATACCCTTGTTGACAGAATTAATGTATTTGTCATAGAGGGCTGAGCAATATGTGCAATGTAATGTATACTGTAGAATCATGTTTTAGACATGTATTGACGTAATTGCACTTTAGCGTTGAGCATGGAGGTTTTTATGTAGCTGTATAATATTACGATGAAGAATTACATTGAACCAAAGAAAATTAAATTCTGAGCACACGTTCGGCATCTAATTGTATGTATCTTTTATTTTTTAGATTTATTGGTTTGATATAAAGAGCACTTTGTTGTGCTCAGCTCCTCTCTCCATTGTCAGGTGGGGGCTATGTGCTTAGACGCACCACAGGGGGCGGAGCCAGCATTGTGGAGGGAAGGCACAGTCCTATTCAGGTCCCAGGTGCAACTCCTCCCTCCCAACTGCATGCAGATCTCTCTATTCACCACTGGGCTGACTCACCCTGGCTCCCGGAATTCCCCACACCATCCAGCACCTGTCAATCACAAGCCAGACATGCACTCCACATCAGGCAGGCAGACACACAGCACACAGAAATGCCAACTTCTAGAAGTGGCCCTTCTCCTATAGTTATAATAAATCTGCGCACATCATTGCGCAGCATTTATTCTTACGAGTTCGCACATACTACACTTGACCCTGCACTCCTCTCACATCAGGAATTACCATGGACACACATATCCCCCATGCATTCCTATGGGAGGGCAGGCCAGTCTCACTAAATGTATCACACTGCGCACGCACTTTACACTGGGACACAGTGCTAAAGTGCCTAGAGGCCTAAAACCACTTGCACTACATAGGGACAAAGGCTAGGATAAATGCAAAAAGTTTAGGGATGAACCTGTCAAAAGGGCCAAGTCCAACACATAAGCAATGACTGGTTTCTAATTCTACCAAAACGTGAGAACAGGATAGGTTTTTAAGCAGTTATGTGTCTACAAACACATGAAATACCCAAATCCTTCTCTCAGAACGGTTCCTAAATGCATACAGACTCACAGTGTGATTCTAGACAACAAACACTATCCCTTGCATATTACCAAAACAAATTTACTAGTCTGGAAGGGGTAAGCGGACTGCACATAATCCACATATTTTACTACTGCACATTAGTGTAGAAGCCTGACTCATTTTGCAAATACATAAGCAATGACTGGTTTCTAATTCTACCAAAACGTGATAACAGGATAGGTTTTTAAGCAGTTATGTGTCTGCAAACACATGAAATACCCAAATCCATCTCTCAGAATGGTTACTAAATGCACACAGGCTCACAGTGTAATTCTAGACAACAAACACAATCGCTTGCATTTTACCAAAATGCATTTACTAGTCTACAAGAGGTAAGGTGACTGCACACATTCCACATATTTTACTACTGCACATTAGTGTAGAAGCCTGACTCATTTTGCAAATACATAAGCAATGATTGGTTTCTAATTCTACCAAAACGTGAGAACAGGATAGGTTTTCAAGCAGTTATGTGTCTGCAAACACATGAAATACCCAAATCCTTCTCTCAGAATAGTTCCTAAATGCACACAGACTCACAGTGCGATTCTAGAAAACAAACAGTATCCCTTGGATTTTACCGAAACACATTTACTATTCTTGAAGAGGTAATGTGACTGCACAGATTCCACATATTTTACTACTGCACATTAGTGTAGAAGCCTGATTCATTTTTCAAACACATAAGCAATAAATGGTTTCTATTTCTACCAAAACGTGAGAACAGGATAGGTTTTTAAGCAGTTATGTGTCTGCAAACAAATGAAGTACCCTAATGCTTCTCTCTGAATAATTCCAGAATGCACACAGACTCATAGTGTGATTGTAGACAAGCAACACTATCCCTTGCATTTTACCAAAACACATTTACTAGTCTATAAGGGGTAAGGTGAGTGCACACATTCTACATATTTTAGCACTGCATTTTAGTGTAGAATCCTGACTCATTTTGCAGATACATAAACAATAACTGGTTTCTAATTCTTCCAAAACGTGCGAAAAGGATAGGTTTTTAAGCACTTATATATCTGCAAACACATGAAATACCCAAATGCTTCTCTCACAATGGTTCCCAAATGCACACAGACTCACCGTGTGATTCTAGACAAACAACACTATCCCTTGGACTTTACCAAAACACATTCACTACTCTGGAAGGGGTAAGGTGACCGCACACAATCCACATGTTTCAGTACTGCACTTTAGTGTCAAAGCCTGACTCATTTTGTGAATGCATAAGCAATGACTGGCTTCTAATGCTACTAAAACTTGACAACATGACAGGTTGTAATGCAGTTATGTGTCTGCAAACCCATGGAATACCCAAATCCTTCTCTCAGAATGTTTCCTAAATGCACACAGACTCACAGTGTGATTCTAGACAAACAACACTATCCCTTGGACTTTATCAAAACACATTCACTAGTCTGGAAGGGGTAAAGTGACTGCACACATTCTACATATTTCAATACTGCACACTACTGTGAAAGCCTAACTCATTTTGCGATTGCATAATCAATGACTGGCTTCTAATGCTACTAAAACTTGACAACATGACAGGTTTTAATGCAGTTATGTGTCTGCAAACACATGACATACCCAGATCCTTCTCTCAGAATGGTTCCTAAATGCACACAGACTCACAGTGTAATTCTAGACAAGAAACACAATCCCTTGCATTTTACCAAAATACATTTACTAGTCTGGAAGGGGAAAGGGGACTCCACACAATCCACATATTTTACTACTGCACATTAGTGTAGAAGCCTGACTCATTTTGCAAATACATAAACAATAACTGGTTTCTAATTCTACCAAAACTTGATAACAGGATAGGTTTTCAAGCAGTTATGTGTCTGCAAACACATGAAATACCCAAATCCTTCTCTCAGAATAGTTCGTAAATGCACACAGACTCACAGTGTGATTCTAGAAAATAAACAGTATCCCTTGGATTTTACCGAAACACATTTACTATTCTTGAAGAGGTAATGTGACTGCACAGATTCCACATATTTTACTACTGCACATTAGTGTAGAAGCCTGACTCATTTTTCAAACACATAAGCAATAAATGGTTTCTATTTCTACCAAAACGTGAGAACAGGATAGGTTTTTAAGCAGTTATGTGTCTGCAAACAAATGAAGTACGCAAATGCTTCTCTCAGAATAATTCCCGAATGCACACAGACTCATAGTGTGATTGTTAGACAAGCAACACTATCCCTTGCATTTTACCAAATCACATTTACTTGTCTATAAGGGGTAAGGTGAGTGCGCACATTCCACATATTTTAGCACTGCTTTTTAGTGTAGAATCCTGACTCATTTTGCAGATACATAAACAATAACTGGTTTCTAATTCTTCCAAAACGTGAGAAAAGGATAGGTTTTTAAGCACTTATATGTCTGCAAACACATGAAATACCCAAATGCTTCTCTCACAATGGTTCCCAAATGCACACAGACTCACAGTGTGATTCTAGACAAACAACACCATCACTTGGACTTTACCAAAACACATTCACTACTCTGGAAGGGGTAAGGTGACCGCACACAATCTACATGTTTCAGTACTGCACTTTAGTGTCAAAGCCTGACTCATATTGTGAATGCATAAGCAATGACTGGCTTCTAATGCTACTATAACTTTGACAACATGACAGGTTTTAATGCAGTTATGTGTCTGCAAACACATGAAATACCCAAATCCTTCTCTCAGAATGGTTCCCTAAATGCACACAGACTCGCAGTGTGATTCTAGAGAAGCAACACTATCCCTTGGACTTGACCAAAACACATTCACTACTCTGGAAGGGGTAAGGTGCCTGCACACAATCTACATGTTTCAGTACTGCACTTTAGTGTCAAAGCCTGACTCATTTTGTGAATGCATAAGCAATGACTGACTTCTAATGCTACTAAAACTTGACAACATGACAGGTTTTAATGCAGTTATGTGTCTGCAAACCCATGAAATACCCACATCCTTCTCTCAGAATGTTTCCTAAATGCTCACAGACTCACAGTGTGATTCTAGACAAACAACACTATCCCTTGGACTTTATCAAAACACATTCACTAGTCTGGAAGGGGTAAAGTGACTGCACACATTCTACATATTTCAATACTGCATACTACTGTGAAAGCCTAACTCATTTTGCGATTGCATAACCAATGACTGTCTTCTAATGCTACTAAAACTTGACAACATGACAGGTTTTAATGCAGTTATGAGTCTGCAAACACATTAAATACCCAGATCCTTCTCTCAGAATGGTTCCTAAATGCACACAGACTCACAGTGTAATTCTAGACAACAAACACTAACCCTTGCATTTTACCAAAAGACATTTACTAGTCTGGAAGGGGAAAGGGGACTCCACGCAATCCACATATTTTACTACTGCACATTAGTGTATAAGTCTCACTCATTTTGCAAATACATAAGCAATGACAGGTTTCTAATTCTACCAAAACATGGGAACAGGATAGGTTTTTAAGCAGTTATGTGTCTGCAAACACATGAACTACCCACATTTTTCTGTCACAATGGTTCCCAAATGCACAGACTCACCATGTGATTCTAGACAAAAAGAACTGCTACCTACATTTTAGCAGGAGAAACACATTACTCTTATTAAAAACAAAATGCACCACATACATCCCCTCACAAATTAATAACTCACCTTTCAAATTGTTTTGTAGATTAAGAAGTATGTCAGTCACACACCAGATTTTCTTATACAGAATCTCTGTATTGTACTGCTTTCAGGAAAACCAAAGAATGGCAAAGTTTCCCTCTCATTCTGCACACATATACATGTAAATATCACATCACATTGCTTCCCACATTAATTCAAAAGCAAACACACATTTCTATTCGTTACACATTTCAACCCTTTCCAATTGATATAAGTTCGAACCCTACATCCAATGTGCCTTCTGCCTGTTACCATAGTAATAGTTCATGGAACACTCAACTTAGCACACAGGTCGCAAGTTCAGCACACAGTGTTGCTAATCAAAACAGCAAGTGTGCTTGACTTTTCAATATATCAGCTTATCCTATGTAATGTTCCTTTCAAACAATTTTTGTTAACCAATAAGAAACATGCTTTTAAAAAAGAGAAACATGCACCCTAGTTTTCAATCTAGAATGTTCTCAAACAACCAATCTTTTCTTTTTTTTTTTTTAAACTGCATCTTATCCACCATTTACGGAGACCATCTGAGTGCATCCAGACCTCCTTTCAAGATGCTTAGAGTGTGGATTATGGGACACAGCTATATTTTCTGGAGCCAAAGGTAGACCAAAGGTAGAAGACCCAGCTTTGCCAAATGTAGACATTAAATGGATTGGACAGAGAGAGTTAAAGTGGCACCAATTGATGCCATTGGTTAAATCCTTTTTACATCTCCAACACCCTGACCTCATAATTGTGCACTGTGGTGGCAATGACCTAGGCACTTTGACTGCGGTAGTTCTGGAAATGCTTATGAAGGACACCTTTGCAGAATTTATGTCACTTTGCCCCCAAACTGCCTTTGTCTATTCTAGCATATGCCAAAGGCAGAAATGGAACTGGCCCAATCAATTTTGTCCACAGATTGAGAAAGCTAGGAAACATGTCAATAAATCTGTTTCTGCTTTTCTCCGAGATTATAGGATGGGGTCCATTTACCACAACAATCTGCGTTTCAATATGGATGGCTCCTATAGGAGAGATGATGTACATGTTACAGATGAGGCTAACAGAGTCTTCCTCATGAACTTTAGACTCTGCATCGGTACTTACTTGTAGGTACCAAAATCTGTCCATAAACACAATGGCTCTTTTTAGAGCCACCCAAGAACTAAACACATAAGCTTGATGTATATCTGAAATTAATTTTTTTTGTTTTTGCTTGGAGTCGCGCTCCCAACGTGATCGAATTCGCGCACCCAACACGAGATAAATCGTGCAGCCGACGCGCTTGATTAGCGCACCCTACACGTTTGAATCGTGCACCCAATGCGTACACACCAGGGGGCAGCGCTGAGCGCCGCGCTGGATGTGCGACTTCTAATTTTACCGTAAATTATTTTTTAGCACCTATCACTAATTTCTATTCTCCCCGGGGACCCCATCCCCCGGGGCTCATATATAACGTTGGGGACCGTGGGGGGAGCCCCAATGCCCTCATGGTCCCAACCGGCTCCCCGCGTCCTTCGGGAGCTGGCATTTTTTTCCGCATGGGGAGTTGCTAACATGCAGTTCCCCATGTGGAAAAGCAAAATAGTTTGGATTTTGAAAGAGAGAGCAGGTTTCCCTGCTCTCTCTTTCAAAATCCAAAACAAGGTTGCTATGACAGGGCGGGAGCCTCGGCTCTCGCCCTGCCATAGCAAACAGTAGTGTCCTGGGGGTGGGCACCCTGGGACACTGCAGGAGCCGGCCCAGGGGGTGGCGGTCCCCAGGGCCCTCGAGGGCTCTAGGAGGGGGGCCACGCGGCCCCCTCCACAACATACAAAGCCCCGGGGGCTTGGGTGGGCCTTTGAGCCTCCCCAGCCATTTTTGAGAAAGCCCCAGGGGGTAGCGGTCCCTGAGGATGGGTGGGCCTTTGAGCCCCCACCCATCTATTTTGCTGGGGGGTGGCGGTTGAGCCCTCCACCCATTAATGTTGTAGCCCTGGGGCGTGGCGGTCCCCGGGGCTGGGGAGGCCCTCTGGGCCGGGGAGCCCCTCTGGGCCCCCATAAAATTTAAAATGATTGCCCCCCCCGGCGTAATTATTAAAGCCCGTGCTTAATTTTTTTTTTTTTACGGCAGGATCCTCACACCCTGCGTGCATTTGCCGTTTTTTTTTTGTTGTTTTTTTTTTAAACCGTTTATTACAGAATCCAAAAAATATACAAAGATGGGCTACAACCTTCAGGCCGGCCGCTAGCAAACAGAAGGAGCATGTAATACAGACAATAGAACGCACGCTGCGGCAAAAGGGAATTCACAGGAGTTGAAAGAGGCGTTGGCAGCCACACCATCCGGACCCCACACGACGGTTTTTATATAAATAACAACAAAAAACAAGTCCACAAGGCAACCCAAAGTCGGAAACAAGAGCATGTGGGGACCCAATCGAGGGGGGGAATAGGTCAGGACGGGGACTAAGTAAACTCATTGCCCAGAACCGGGAAGACAAACAGGCTAAGGAGACGGGCCGGTGACGGATCAGGCAGTAGCGGCGGGGTACAGATTCCCCCACGGTAAGCGTTCCAGGGGCCCCATACTTTCACCCATGTCCCAGGCTTACCTCTCGCAACATACACCACCTTTTCCCGAAACATACACCAATCCATGTTGTCCTTCCACGCCGAGACAGTCGGCGACCTCTGGGAACCCCACAGTTGCGCAATGTCACGTTTGGCCACCATATATCCCAGAGTCGCCCACCACGTCTGCGGCACTGAGTAGTCGGTTGGCTCCCATACATTCAAAAGACATCTCCTCGCCTCAGGCAACAGCGGCACATGCGTAACTACCTGCAAAACCTCATGCACACCACGCCAGAATCGCACCACCTCCGGGCATTCCCACAGAATATGGAGAAAGGTCCCCAAAGAACCACACCCACGCTTACACAACCCATCCACAGCATAGCCCATACGCATCAGCCTCGGCCCCGTAACATAGACCCTATGGAGTATCTTGAGCTGGACGAAGCGAAGGCGGGCCGGTATGGCCACCTCTTTCGGGGAGGCCACCGCAGACACCCAGTCCTCGTCATCCAGCTCCAATTCATCAGCCCCCCACGCCTCACGCAGGCCGGTCAGCAGTCCCGAACGGTCATTGATGAGCTTTTTGTAAATTAATGAAATCGTGCCGTCCGGGACATGCCCATCTAGCACTCTATCCTCCAGAGGGGAGTACTCCGGGATGGAGGCAACGTCCGGAAATACGGAGCACAACGCATGACGGATCTGCATATAACGAAAGTACTCCCTGTCCTGCAGCTGGAATTCTGTCTGCAGCACATCGAACATTTTGAATCCCCCCCTCGTCCAGAGATCGCCCACCCTGCTGATGCCTATCATGTCCCACTTCTCAAAGCCCTTCGAGGTCCACAGGGAGCCCAGCCGCTCAGATGCGTATAGTGGCGTCGCCCGGGTCAAGCGATCCTTCCACCCCATCGCCACGTTAGCCGTGTGCCACACCCGTACCATGACCCTCGTGGGGCCCGTCAGCCGCGCGTCATGCGAGCTAGAATAAAGCGCCCGATTATAGTCACCACCCGGCAGTAACATTTTATCCATCTCAAAGGCCGGGTTTAGGGCGGGCCCGTAAAGGCCGTGATTGATCGCAGCCAGCTGGGAGGCCCAGTAATATCGCTTGATATCTGGGAGGGCAACCCCCCCGTCGTACCAAGGGAGCGTCAGCTTCGCCAGGGCGATACGCGGCCTACCCTCCCAGAAAAGTCGGCGCTGCAAACTCTCCACCTCGCGAAAGTAGCGCGCCGGGACAACGTCCATTGTATTCTGCAAAGCATACAGGAAACGTGGCAGCGACATCATCTTAAACAATGCCGCCCGGCCGAGCGGCGAGAGCGGCAAGCGCCTCCAACGCGCGACGGGGGGGAAGCAAGTTCTGGTTATATCGGGCCTCCGCGTCCAGGGTAATGAAGACACCCAGGTACCTAAATCCCCGCGGGGCGATCTGGATAGGACAACCCCGCGGAAGGATAGGATCCTCCCCAGAGAGGACATACACACACGATTTAGCCCAGTTGATGACCAAGCCAGAGTTGAGGCCAAATGAGTGCAATACATCAACCAGTACTATCAGTGATTTACGTGGGGAAGCCAGGTACAGGAGAATATCATCAGCGTAAAGAGATACGCGGTCCTCATACTCGGGGGTCCATCGGAGACCACGAATAGAAGGATCCCACCGCAGCCACTCCGCCAGGGGCTCCAGGGCAAGCGCGAAGAGGAGCGGTGATAATGGGCAGCCCTGCCGCGTGACCCTGCCCAGCTCAAACGGGGCCGACACTCTACCGTTCACAACCACCTGCGCCAGCGGTCCAGAGTACAACAATTTCACCCAACCGATGAATCCATTTGGCCAAACCCAAATTTCGCCAGTGTCGCCCAAATATATGGCCACTCAAGTGTGTCAAACGCCATAGTGGCGTCCAGGGATGCCAAAATGGCCGGTTCCCGTATAAACGGGACACGCGCGAGCACCCCATGCAAGCGCCGCAGGTTAAGCGCAGTGTTGCGATGAGGGATAAAGCCGGACTGATCCTGGTGAATCAAATCGCACACCACGCCAACCAGCCGATTGGCCAACACCTTGGCGAGAATTTTGGGCTCCGCATTCAGCAGCGAAATAGGCCGGTAGGACGTGACCCGGTCCCGCGGCCTCCCCTCCTTGTGAATGACCACGATAGTAGCCAGACGCTGGTCTAGCGGGAGGGAACCCGCCGAACGGGCCGCGAGGAACATCGCACGGAGATGCGGCGCCAGCGTATCCGGTCGCAGCTTGTACAATTCGATGGGAAGACCATTAGGACCCATGGCCTTGCCGGAAGCGACCGAGCGTATGGCGAGGGCAATTTCTTCAGAGGTTGGGGCGGCGTCCAACAACACTCTGTCCTCCTCCGAAAGGGAAGGCAGCGCGATATCTCTAAGCAGGGCATGGGAATCCTCTTCCGAGCGGGAGGACACCGGGGAATACACCCCACGGAAATATTCTGCAAAGCAATCGACTATTTCTTCCGGTTCCGTGACACACACACCATCCAGTTTCTCAATCGACGGGACAACTCGACTCGCTCTCTCCTTTTTATCCAGCCACGCAATCAATTTCCCAGCCTTATCACCCACATCATACAGTCTCCCCTGTTGCTCTCTACTGAGGCACCTGGCCGCCTCCGTGACGAGGGCCTTGTAGGCCGCCTGCTTGAGTCGGAGAACATGTAATTTGTCATCCGTCACCCCACATTCGAGGTCGCCCTCCAACTCAGTTATTTCAGTTTCAACACGGGTCACCTCCTCCCGCTCGCGCCTCCGGGAATGGGAAATAAGGGACAGGGCATCCCCCCGAATCACCGTCTTAAATGCCTCCCATAGCGAGACCGCAGATGACACCGACCCCACATTATCATCAAAATATCGCTTAAGGGACTTAACCAACTCTGCGCGAATGGTGGGGTCACGCAGGTACCAGGGATTAATCGGGGCCACCCTACCCTCTCCCCTCGGGAGAATATCGAAGTGCAATAACAGCGGGGAGTGGTCTGAAATACCCCGCGCCAAATGCGCACCTCCCCGATCCTCCCCGCATGCGCCGCCGGCACCAGGACATAGTCTAGCCTTGAGAGACTGCCATGGGCCCCGGAATGAAAAGTGTACTGTTTCTGCATAGGATGTTTCAAACGCCAACAATCCACCAGCCCCAAGGCATCCAATAGGCCAGACAACCACGCTTGGGCACGGGGGAGATCCCTAGGGGGGTGACGGTCCTCAGTTCCGGAAACCACAGCGTTAAAATCCCCCCCAACCACCAGAATCCCCTCCGGAAGGCCAAGGAGGAGGCGCCCCAGATCCGCAAAGGTGGTCGTCTGCAACCCTGGCGGGACATAGACAGAAACAAAAATAATCACTCTGCCCTCCATTCTACCCACCAGAACCGTGTAACGTCCCCTGTCATCATGGAGCACCTCATCAACTTCCAACGGGAGCGAGGTCTTGGCCATGATGCCCACACCCCTTGAACCCGACGTGAAGCCCGAATGGGCCAGAAGGCGGTAGCCCCGTCGGTTCATAGCACGAAAGGAGTTGCCAATGAGGTGCGTCTCCTGCAGAAAAACTATGTCAGGTGAAATTCGTTTCAGGAACTGCAGGACCACACCTCGTTTTATCCTGTCCCCCAGTCCATTAACGTTCCAGGACAAAAGACTCAGTCCCCTACCCCCCATCATAAACGAAAGCAATCACTCGTCCCCCCGAGAGCACTTTGGGAATAGCACGACGATACTTTTGCCTAGTGGTACAAATGAACAACACCCCACCCCAACCCAACCGCCCCAACAAAACTCCCCCCTCCCTGTACCCCTGCATGAGCCCAAACAGCCCCCCCAACTTGCAGTGTGCCTGTCGCCCCTATATAGTTGAAACTAGGTAAACCCCCTAGAGGAGGAAAGAGTACCCCTTCGAGACCCCGCACCACCTACAAAGGAGGGAGAACGAGTACAAAAAACGAGAGACCCTAAGCTTGGCCGAAAGCGGCAGCATCTTCGTCCAGAGTGAGTCCCAGTATCAGCACCTCAGTCCCAGTCCAGTGGGCCTTCTCCTCCCGCAGCCCCCTCCCCGCCATCCCGATCCCGACCCCCAGACAAAGTGTCCAGCCAGTCCCCGGCCGTTTCAGGACGGTCAAAAAAGTGAGTGCGACCATCCACCTCCACCTGCAGCCTGGCCGGGAAGAGCATGGTGTATTTTAACTTCATGTCCCGAAGCCGCCGCTTGACGCCCAAGAAGCTCAGTCTCTGCTTCTGGACCGCTTGGGTGAAGTCAGGATAAAAGTTCACCTCCATGTTCTCCAACTTAATCGGCCCTTGCAGTCTGGAGGCTTGCAGAATCGCATCCCTGTCCCGAAAATTAAAGATACGGGCAATAAGAGGCCGCGGAGGGGCTCCGACCTTCGGCCTTCCCCCGGGAACTCTATGAGCCCTCTCCACCGCAAAAAATTTACTCAGTCCCCGAGGCTGGAGATGGGTAGTGATCAGGTCCTCCACAAAAAGATCCGCCGCCGACTCCTCCCGACCCTCAGGTACTCCGATGATGCGGATATTATTCCTCCGGGCCCGGCTCTCGGAATCCTCCAGGCGCCGATCCATGAGCGCACTCGCCTGACGAAGCCGGTGTACCTCCGTCTGAAGGGCCGCCACCTCAGTCGTGAGGCCCGACGCAGTGTGGGCCAAAGAATCGACCCGGTCGTTGGTCTTCGAGAGATCAGCTCTCACCAGGTTGACATCAACGAGGACCGCGTCGATTTTATGCGCTAACGTGTCAAACCGCTGGCCCACCGAGGCCTTCATCTCAGCAATGGCGCCCATGACGTCTTGCAGAGTCAGATCTGTGGGCAAATCCGGGGCATCCGGGGGGCACTCAGAGGACTTGTGCGGTCCACCGGGAGATCCCTTCGGGAGGGTGTAGCGGTCCATGATGTTGGCCTGATGTGCGGCGCCACGCCGGGTCGACTTGGCCTTCAGCCGATCTCCATCTTGTTTAGTGGCCATCGTCGCGGGTCTCACACCCTCACCAGCCACGCAGTAAAAAGCGAGCAATCAAGGCCACGAGCTCCGGGGGGCCACCCCAGGACGGCGGAGCGGGCCACAGCAGGCAGGCAGGCAGGGTCTCCCAGCGAGGCCACCCCAACACAAAGATCGCCGCGATCCCACTTGCAAAGACAGCAAGGGGGCGCGAAAGTGAAAGTGAAAGTGCGGGGTACGCGACTCGCCAGGCCCAGCCCGCCGTTGTTGTTCACTTTGCCACCGGGTCGCCCCCAAACGCGAATCCGGGGTCAGGAGAGAAGTAGGCCGCAAACTTCAATCGGTGCTCACTCCGGCACCCGAGGTCCGATTCGAAAACGGGAAACGGGTACCACCTCGGCTCAGGCTCACCGACACCGTTCCCTCAACCGATGCAGGATGAAGACAGGATAAACGTAGGAGGTTGCGGAGGTCCTCGGGAGCCTCGCACCTACGCGGCCATCTTGGTTGCGCGCTAGGCTCCTCCCCCTGCCGTTTTTTAAACAAAAAAAAACATTTATGACCATTGGGGGTCCTTGTGGGACCCCTAAGCAGGTCTAGAGGGTGAGAGTATTTCTACCCTGCCCCCTTTATGAGTTTTACACGCTAGTTCCACAGATTTCTTCAGCCTCGCTTCTACCGAGGCACAAAATGGCTGCCAACACTTCCTGGTTTGGAGTTTTGTCAGACAGTTGACAGCCAATTAGCATGCAGCTCGTGATCGGGAGGGTGTGCTTAGGGTGCGCTCAGGGTGCGCAGATCCAGTGCAGCCATAGATATATATGTGATTTTCATTTTCAGTTTCGCAGGAACTACTGAACGAATTTACACCATTCAAGCAAAAGGCATGACTCTGAACCAAGGTCTACCTTTCTGCCAAATTTGGTGTAATTTGGTTCAGGAGTTCGGGCTGTAGCTGCGACTAATGGTCCCTATAGAAAATTGCATGGGGAAAACACGTTTTGGGACCCCCCTTTTTTCTCAGCCCCCAATTGACGAATCACCCCGAGACTTTCAGGATAGGAGAGGACCGGAGCGGGCCACGCGTTTTGGAAATTTCGTTAAGATTAGTCAACTGGTGCCAAAGTTATTCCAAATAGAATGTTGCGGATTTCCTATGGATAATAGGTCCTAACTATAACTACCTACTGGTGACCGCCAGTAGGTTATATATATATAACTTTATATATATATAACATTTTTAATTTTTTGATTTGTTGATCCTTTTTTACCTTTGATCTCCTGACACCAGGGTGCACAGAACTGAGTCCAACTCTGACGATGTGAGATATTCCAACACATTCAATTTTATTTTTTCAATATATTTTATTATATTTTTTATAATATAAAAACCGGGGTCCTGCGAACTCAATCACCCAATGCACTACATGTAAAGAGTTTTTTGGTCCCGCTCTCAATGAGCTTTCTCCACTCTAAAAGAGCACAAACTTGCTAGCGCTACAGGTGATACCTATCACTGTGGGCAGCAAGTTTTTATCATGTACATTGGTCGCTCCATTTGGGAACCGAAAGATGTCTTCTGACACCTAGTGCATACCATTACCACGTTCCTGCTTATTTTTGCAGGTACTACGTGATTCGCTTCCTGGGGACACTCAGTTATCATATTTCCTTTTTCTTTCTTTCAGACACTGATTAAGGCATACCATTAGGTATTGTATATAAATGCTTTATTAACTGCATTTTCACAAACATTACTAGTCTCTATTGAGAGTAAAGATAGTAAATATAGGAGGGATCTTTATCTTGTCCTGACGAAGATTCCTTGCCGCATCGAAACATGTTGACTCATTAGGAGTATCCGCACATTACGCAGGACATCTCCGCACCACCTTTTAAATAGCACCAGCCTCCCTTGACCTATTAAAGTTTGTATGTCTAAGAGGCCAGGTACTTTTTATAATTAACCACCTACATGCACCCCAGACCCTCCCTCTTGCATAACATATAGCACTACATCATCAGTGCTCCCGCGCAGTCGCAGGTCGTAGCACGCCCCATCCCGCAGCAGAGCGGGAAGACCCCTATGATGAAGCATGACACCAAGGGCCATTTTGGTGTGTGAGGGGTATTTAAACAAACACAGTGTGCGTCCAACTACTGTAGGATACACACCCTCCACTACCTATGATATCTGACCCCAGCTCTTCCCCCCCTCCCCTGAAGTGGATTCCTTTGTTTTGTAACTGATTCTATGTGGAGGACGTATCCACCTCCAATGCCCATGTAGGGCGTTACCTCTGCTCTCCCCAATCGTGTTATTTATAGCTATTTCGACAGCATACAGCTGTGGGAGTTTATTTGGGACATTATAGCCAGTGTTCTTTCATTTCCCACTTATTTTTCACAAAACTACACACATTTTAGGAAACACACACTCAGATCATTACACACTTACATCTACTCACCCACAAACATGGCCGAATCAACAGGCCTCACCTTTGATGATGAAGAATTTGACAGAATCCTTGCAGCTCTCAATCCTTTTGAGGGTTTGAGTAACACAGACCCTGGTCTAAACAGCTCGGATTGGGATGAATTATCCAACCTAAGGAGAACGCAGATAAAAACAGCTTTACATGGCCTACTCATGACGGAGTATTTGAGGGCCAATGCAGCACCAAGGGGCCTAATAGTCCGCAACGAGCCTTTCATCTTCCATCACGACAAGACTTTCAAAAAGGATTGGTCACTAATATCGTGGCACTGCACCAGGGACTGGCTAGTCCTCATATATCAAGACAGCTACCACCTGACACAGGAACTAATAATTGATATACAGAAGATTGAGGTCCAATTGGAGAGCTACCAATCAACTACTGTACTCAAGAAGAGGCTGGAGGAACTTAACCAATTAATGAGTGAGCATGAAATCTCACTGAAACAAAGCAAATATAAAAAACTGAAAAAAGACACCGCAGCCTTCAGTCATGAACGGATCTACCCCTACATACGGGATGACTACGTCCACAAGAGAACTGGCAGTGACCAAGAGATGGCCAGTGATCTCTCCGATACAGCATCCAATGATTCCTATTCAAGTAGAGGGAGCAACCCGAGGAACCAAAGAGGAAGAGCACAACAACAAAGACCCTCAAACAAAGAGGAAGAGGATGGGGAGGCTACCAAGGACCACCAATCTACACCCAGTACCCTTTTGGCTCACCACCGATGGGAGGACCGTTCCAACATTGGAACCCCGTCCCGCAGGATTACAACTATTATGGACCACCTCCTTTTTTAGGAGTACGCCAGGGACCACCACAAGGAAGGAAGCGGAGGGGCAACCAGGTCCATTGGAACAACGATCCAGAGGAGCTGGCGAGGGTATCCACGAGGAGCATGACAGCAGCATCGAACCAACCGTCAACCAGCAGAAAGGACAATTAGTGGTCAACCAAATGGGATTGACCCTTTCCAAACCCCAAAAGGAAGCCCTGGAAAAGGGCCTGGGGTTCGTGCCAACCAATAGAGTGGATAAATTCAAACTCAGCTTGGAAATGAAAGAGTTCATACGCAAACTAAAGCTCAGGGCTTTCTTTGCAAACAAAGAGACGGTCGACAACCAGACATCTGACACTTGACTACGACCCAAATCCACTTTCACACCATTGGACTCCACACTACCGATTGAATTACTGGCTTTCGAAAAAGCGGTAATAGAAGACCTAAACAGTATACTCAAAACTGACAACACCACTTTCCAAAACATCACGCGACTGGAAATGGAAGCAATACAGCAATTGGCCAACAATACCGACATCATTATCAAACCTGCCGACAAAGGTGGGGCAACCATAATCCAAATATCTGACAGCTACGACACTGAATGTAGGAGACTTTTGGGAGACCAAAGAAACTACGAGACCCTCCTTGATGATCCAACAGAGGCGATCCAGATACGTATCATGGGGATGGTGGAAGAAGCCATAGCGCATGACTGAATATCTGGAAAGGAGGCAGATTTCCTTATCCAAAAGTCACCTAGAACACCCTATTTTTACACCATCCCCAAAATTCACAAAAATCTGGAGCATCCCCCCGGACGCCCTATCGTATCAGGGATTGGCTCGATACTCGAGCCACTCTCAAAATTTGCCGACGCTTTCCTCCGGCCATTGGTTCAGAATACTGACACCTATCTCAAAGATACCAAGGCAGTCCTACAGCTCCTTGAAGACCTTACGTTTGATCCTGAACAACACCTCCTACTTGGATTAGATGTCGAAAGCTTATACACTAGCCTGCCACATGATGTGACTCTGGAAATTATAGAATAAGTACTTTTCTCCCCCACCTGGAACCATCATACACCAAGAAATATGGTCATGGAGTGCATCACACTGACCCTCAAAAAAAACTTCTTTCTATACCAAGGTGTGCATTATTTACAGAAACACTGGACCAGCATGGGGAGCACCTTCGCACCGAGCCTAGCTGGTCTCTACGTACACCACCTTGAATCCCAAAAGATACTTCACCAGCACAACCCATTCTATGATAACATCATTCTATGGAAGCGTTACTTTGACGACGTTCTGGTAATTTGGAAGGGTGACTCTGAATCGGTAATGACATTTATGACTTGGCTGAATCAACAGAACACATTTCTGAAGTTTACCCACACATCATCCAACAAAAACTTGGTGTTTCTCGACCTAAACATCTACCCAGATGAGGGTAGACTAAAAACAAGAACACATTTTAAACCAACGGCGAAGAATTGTTTATTACTCTATAATAGCTTCCACCCAAGACACCTCCGGGACAACCTCCCGTATGGTCAATTCCTCTGCCTACGGAGGAACTGTTCTGAACTAACAGACTTCAGAAGACAAGCCAAGGATCTAGAGAAGAAACTACTGGAACGCAACTACCCAGAACCCATTGTGAAGAGAGGATTAAAATGGGCTAGGAATAATAACAGAGACTCCCTTTTAGAAGATCACACATCACAAGAACAAGAAACTAGACCTATTTGTGTGACCACTTTCAACACTCACTCCAACCAAGTGTCAAAGATAATCAATAAGAACTGGAAAATCCTCATCTGCGGGGGCCTTGACTTCCCTAAACCCTTGTTCTCCTACAAAAGGGGTAGAAACCTTAGGGACATTCTGGCCCACACCAGACCACGCACACTACCAGCAAGAAATCCCACTATCACGACTCTACCACCAATCCAAGGTCACCATTGGTGTGGCCTATGTAGCACGTGCTACCTAACCAAGAAAAGCACGCACATCACCTTCCTTAATGGCACAACCTGGGAGCAAAGGAAGTTCACAAATTGTAACAGCATGAACGTGATATATTTGATCACGTGTCCTTGCAGAATGGAATACGTCGGAATGACTTCGAGACAGGTTAAGACACGTATCGGCGAACATAGGAACAACGTACGCTGTAGGAAGAGTACAACCAAGATGGCCAATCACTTCCTAACTATGTACCACAGTGTTGATGACCTTAAATGGACAGTTATAGAACAACTAAACTCAGAGAATGGCCTTTTTGAGAGAGAGCAACGATGGGTGTTCCGTCTAGGTACCCACATAACAGGCCTCAACGATGCTATAGCTTGGTCTCAACTCACATAGTGCCATTGTCACTTATCAACGAGGACATCTGATCGGGTCTCCCTCCTTTTGTCTCTAATTTTCGAATTTTTTGATTTGTTGATCCTTTTTGACCTTTGATCTCCTGACACCAGGGTGCACGGAACTGAGTCCAACTCTGACGATAGTGAGATATCCAACACATTCAATTTTATTTTTTCAATATATTTTATTATATATTTTTTATAATATAAAAACCGGGGTCCTGCGAACTCAATCACCCAATGCACTACATGTAAAGAGTTTTTTGCTCCCGCCCTCAATGAGCTTTCTCCAATTTAAAAGAGCACAAACTTGCTAGTGCTACAGGTGATACCTATCACTGTGGGCAGCAAGTTTTTATCATGTACATTGGCCGCTCCATTTTGGTACCGAAAGATGTCTTCTGACAGCTAGTGTATACCGCTACCACGTTCCTTTTTTGCTCCCGCTCTCAATGACCTTTCCCAAATCTCGAAGAGCTCGAACTTGCTACCACCTTGGGCAGTAAGTTTTCATCGTGCACATTGGCCGCTCCACTTGGGAACCGAAGGATGTTTTTTGACACCAAGCACTTCCGGCAGTCCGTAACCAACACAGGTTAGCGCTCTAGTTTCAGCGTTAGCTCACAAACGGAAGTACCACCGCATCACACCCTCGGTTGCTTGGCTGACAGGATCCAGGTGAAACCGTTTCCCGGTTTTCACCAATTACTGCCCGCATAAATAGAGTGCCTTCAGCATTCTCCCGCAGCACAGCGGAACCGCGTGATGTAGCTACATTGAGCTAGGGACTTTCACAGGGCACTTAAGTACGGCATAGCCGTCTCAGGGACCAGACACTTCTTTTACTTCTAGTATAACCGGAAGGTAAAGGACGCTCTTTCTTTCTCCCGCCAGTATCAAGTGACCTCGCCCTATCCATCCGTTCTTGAGGTTCATGAGGCATTGCTTTCTCATATATATAAGTATGTATCATACTATACGCCATTTTTTCCTATTTTTTCCAATTTGCTCACCAATTGAGAGTATTACGATAGAGTGTGGGTTTTCTGTTTTTTGTGTGTGTGTCTTGTATTGTCTCATTTTTTCCCTAACAGGTCACTACACCTCTTTTGCATTAAAGGATTATGGTTAAACAACACTAAATGTCACTTTGTGGCGACCTGCTTATTTTTGCAGGTACTACGTGATTCGCTTCCTGGGGACACTCCCCCAACTTAAACCGCACCACGGGACGCGTTTGCAGAGTGGTGGAGAAAGGGGGCATGGCCTTTGTCTACCTCTCACCAATCCCACTGCGTGCGACTTACTGGAGGTAAAAGGTTGGCTAGTTGGCCCCTAAAGGACCCCCAGCACTGAAGGGGACTTCAATCCCCATCCAAGAGCGTGCCAGGGAGCGCGTTTGTAGAGTGGTGGGCAAAGTGGGCGTGGCCTGGTACGAATACTTACGAATGCTGCTGTGTGGGACTGACTGGAGGTAATAGTTTGGGATGTTGGCCCCCAAGGATGTCCTTGGGGGCCAACTACCCCTCTTGTTATGTCCAGTAAGTCCCACACAGTAGGATTGCTAAGATGTCTTCGGAGGCCATGGCCCCCTTTCTCTACCACTCTGCAAACGTGCCTCGTGGTAGACTACGGGATAGGGGAAGAAGTCCAATTTAGTCCTGAGGGAGTTTGGGGGCCAAGAATCACTCCTGGTACCCCCTATAAGTCCAATGCAGTAGAATTCCTGAACATTGGTTGGACGCCAAGCACCCTTTCTCCACCACTCTGAAAACGCGACTTCTAGTTAAAGTAGAATATTTCTGCACCTCTGACTTAGAGGTAGTTTTAAACCCCCTGCCCTATTATGTACTAGGGTCTTACAGAGGAGGTCATGCTAATCACAGGGGTACCCCAACGCATAGTGTTCCCTAGTGTATGTAGGTGTTTTCACTGTATTCTAAGTGTCTTTTAGCATAGCACTGGCATTAGGCCTGGTTAGTCAGAGTCAGTTACCACCAGTACCCATCTGAAAAAGTTGTGGGCACAGGATGATTTTGCAACAAGGCCTCTTTCTGCTCCTCTGTTGGTTCTTTCTGCACATGTCTTCCTTCTTCCTGCACTTTTCTTTTTCTCTGTGGACTTCTGTTGCTTCTTTCTGCATCTCTTTTTCTTCTTTCTGTGAGTATTTTCTTCTTTCTTCACATGTCCTACCTCTGTAGGCATAGTTAGAAACTAGCATTTAAAAAACCTTTGAAATTCACTGAAAAAAACCATAGGTTTCAGGCATGTTATAGTTAGAAATTAGCATTTAAAAAACCTTTGAAATTCACTGAAAAAGCCATAGGTTTCTGGCACATTATAGTTAGAAATTAGCATTTAAAAAACCTTAGAAATTCACTGAAAAAGCCTTAGGTTTTGAGGGGCGTTATAGTTAGTTGGACTATATTGTGGACATGTGTAATTTAATAGGATGATATAGTTTTACACTTCTTGATACAATAAGGCTTATGCCATGATTGCCCAAAGGGAGATATATTTTGTACCTATTGTTTAAACATGACCAACTGTGAGAGGATAATTATTGCAGTTGCATGAAACAGGGTATATCTCTAGCACCATATATAAGGGATGTAAAACGTGTATAATTTTACATGGAAACACTGAGCGGTCTACATGTGCACACCGACAAAATCGATGATTTGGTTTTGTGGTTATACTTTGTTTGTTTATCAGTTTACCATCTTTCTCCACATATTGATTGATGTTATTTAACCCCTTGTGTGCCCCGCCCTTTCCCCGCCCTGTGCCGGGCGTTGAATTAGCGGGCGGGGTTCATGACGAGATAGTCTCGTCATGGGCACAGCGCAACCGCGGCCCATGACGAGACCATCTCGTCATGGGCACTCAAGGGGTTAAACTTTATTGTTCACGATGATGAAAACAAGTATTTCTTTTATGTCTATTGCACTATACTAGCACTTTTTGCTTTAAATGAAACTGACAATTCACTAACCTCTGCCCGTGACAAAGGAGTGAGGAAACTCCAAAACGCGTCGGACCTAGTGGTATCAATAAACGCGCTTTAATTTGTGGCCACGGCTCCAGTGTTGTTTCTATTCTACCAGCTTGCTACACATTGGACTTTGCGTGGATATATATAGATATCCTCACGATGGCGGTACTAACCCCCCGTGTGTGGCCTTTCCTCTGAGGGCAACCTTTGGTTTTTCATATATAGATATATATCTATATTCACTGAAAAAACCATTGGTTTCAGGGATGTTATAGTTAGCTGGGCATTTCACTCTTACAAAACCATAGAAATTCCACTGTTATAGTTAGTTCAGCTAACTATAACTTGGGCACCCGCAATGCACTGACTGCTCATGACGCCACAAATTACATAATTCATGACATGGTCAGTGACATCACTGATGACATCTGAAATGACATCACTGATGACATCACTGATTACATCATCCGTTGACTGAGTGTTTTTATAACATTTAAATATGTTTTACATATGTGCCAAGGTGTATTGAAGAATGAATGAGTGTATAAGTGTCTGGATGGATGATTTAGTTGGTGTGTGACTGACTATATAAGTGAGTGATTAATTGTGTCTTACTGAATGCATGTGTTAGTGACTGATACAGACATTCACACAGTTTAGTTTGTCAGTTGGTGTGTAAGCGGTTGCATGGGTTGGTGAGTAGCTAAATGAGGATATATATGGGTTATTGATTGGTTGTCTGAGTATCTGTATGGGTGCCTGAGTGTCTGTGTGAGTGGGTGGGGGGTGTAACTCTTTGCATAGATGTGTGAGTGGATGATTAACTGGGTGTATGAGTTCAAGAGTGCATCTGTGAAGAGCTGTATGGGTGGGTGAGTGTGTGTATGGGTGTGTTGGTGAGTGAATGGATGCCTCAGTGGTACATGTGTGAGTAACTGCATATGTGAAAGGCAGTATATGTGAGTGTTGGAGCGTATACATGACTATATGTGAGAGTGAGTGATTGTGAGAGTGGCTGTATGGAACAGTGTGTGCTTGTATTACTTATTGTAGAAGAGTGTAAGTATGTTAGTATATGTTTAAATAAGTGAGGTGGTGCGTGTATAACTGTACGGGTGAGTAAGTGGGAGTGTGATTTATTCTTTGCATGACTGACTAGGTGTGTGAGTAACTCTATGAATGAGTGGCAGTGTGTGAGTGTCTGTATAGAAATGTGAGTGCATATGATAATGCCGTATGAATGGCTGACTGCATATATGAGTGACTGTATGGGTGAATAAGTGGATGTGTGTATAGATGTATGAATTAGTGAGTGGGTGTGTACTAACTGGTATTGGTGTGTTTATGGTTTCGAAAATGATAGTCTGTATTTTAGAGTGGGTGTTTCAAGGGTTACATGAGGGTGTGATTAGGTGCATCAGATTTTCACGTGGATGATGCCATCAGTGATATCATCAGTGATGTCATTTGAGATGTCATCAGTGATGTCATCAGTGATGTCACTGACCATGTCATGAATGATGTAATATGTGATGTCATGAGCAGTGCATTGCAGGTGCGTGAGTTATAGTTAACTGAACTAACTATAACAGTGGAATGTCTATGGTTTTGTAAGAGTGAAATGTCCAGCTAACTATAATGTCCCTGAAACCTATGTTTTTTTCATTGAATTTCTAAGGTTTTTAAAATGCTAATTTCTAACTATAACGTACCTGAAACCTATGGCTTTTTCAATGCATTTCAATGGTATTTTAAATGCTAACTCTGACATCCCTATTAAGTCCCCTTGAATCCTGAAGGTCCCTGGTGGCCAAGTAGCCCACCATGTACATCCAGTAAGTGCCACAGACCTGCGTTTCAGAGAGGTGTTCTGTGGCCACGCCCCTTTTTGCACCACACTGCAAACACGGCTTCTGGAGCACTGCTGCTCAGAGGATGAAATCCACTTGTGTCTTGAGGTCCTCAGGACACAAGAGGACCTCATCGCCCCACCAGCAGTGCACCAGAAGCCGCGTTTGCAGAGGGGTGTAAAAAAGGGCGTGGCCTCAGAGCACCTCTCTGCAACGCAGCCCTGTGGCATTTACAAGAGGTACCAGGTGGACTAGTTGGCCCCTAGGGACCCTCAGGATTGATGGGGAATTAATCCCCCAACTTAAAACACACCACATGGCGCATTTGAACTGTGGTGCAGGGTGGGGGGGCAGGGCCTGATGTGACAAGTGTGCAAACGCGCCCTGTGGCACGTTTTAGGTTGGGTAATTAAGTCTACTTGAACCCTGAGGGTTGCTAAGGGCCAACTAGCCCACCAGCTACCTCCAGTAAGCACCACAGAGCTGCGTTGCAGAGTGGTATAAAAAGGAGGCGTGGCCTTGGACCACCACTCTGCAACGCAGCTCCCTGGCGCTTTCTGGAGGTACCTGGTTGGCTAGTTGGCCCCCAAGGACCCTTAGGATACAAGGGGACTTAATCCTCCAACTTAAAATGCGCCACAGGGCGCGTTTTCACACTTGTCAAACCAGGCTTCGCCCCCTCCCTGCACCACTGTCCAAACGCGCCCCCTGGTGCATTGTAAATTGGGGGATTAAATCCCCTTGAGTCCTGAGGGTCCCTGGGGTCCAACTAGCCCACCAGGTACCTCCAGTAAGCGCCACAGAGCTGTTTGCATAGAGGTGTAAAAAGGGGCGTGGCCTTGGACCACCTCTCTGCAAGGCAGCCCTGTGGTGCATACTGGAGGTACCTGGTGGGCTAGCTGGCCCCCAGGGACCCCCAGTTTTGATGGGGAAATAGTTCCCCATCTTAAAACACGCCACAGGACTCCATCTCCCAGGACATAACCCCTTTTAAAAAAAAAAAAATCTAAATGGGAAGGGGGCTGCATGGGACCCCCTCCCGTGGCCAAATCCGGCCCCGGGGACTCCATCCCCCGGGGCATGGCCACATATATGTATTTATTTAAGGAGGGGGGGTGTGAGGCCCCCCTCATGAGGCCTCTATTGGCCCCAGGGACCCCATCCCCCTGGGCCAGCCATTATTTTTTTGGGGGGAGGGGGCCCACGTGGCCCCCTCTCGGGCCACTTCTAGCCCTGGGGACCACATCCCCCGGGGCTGGCCCTATCTGTTGGGGACCGTGGAGGGAGCCCCAATGCCCCCACGGTCCCGCTGGCTCCCCGCCTCCTGCGGGAGCCAGCATTGCTTTTCCACACGGGGAGCTGCTGACATGCAGCTCCCCGTGTGGAAAAACAATCTGCTTTGGATTTTGGAAGAGAGAGCAGGCTTCCCTGCTCTCTCTTCCAAAATCCAAAGCAAGTTTGCTATGACAGGGCGGGAGCCGCTCGGCTCCCACCCTACCACAGCAAACAGGATGTCGGGGGGTTTATTTTGATGAAAGTTGTGATAAACCTTAGACCATTAATTCCAAAGTTTTCAAGCTTTATTTCGCTTATTTTTGACATTTCAACAAAAACATTCATAAATCAATAGAGCAGGTATTTTGAAAGAAACACCACATTAGTAAATCGCACAATTCAAAAACGTTTGAAATAGAACTATATACAACATTTACATAGTGCAAAAAAACATTTTGTGTGAAAAAATAATAATATATGGAAAGTTTTTGCAAACAAATAATAACAAGTCAATAATCGAGAGAAAAACATCAATAACTCATGTGTGCCAGCCTGAAATTAAACCAGTCCTACATTCATATTAACACCAGACGGACAGTTACTCATTTTCGCAATACATGTTTCCTGTCCTGCCTGTGAGAGGATGGGGATACCTAACCTACAGGTGGGTGTTGTCAGAAGCTGCTGAGGGAAAAATTATTTAATGTTTCTCATGACACACCCCATCAACAGTCCTTGACCTCATTGAGTCCCCGGGGGACAGAGTGCTCTACCTGAAATTCAGGTATGGCACACTCCCTCTCCGAGATTTCCAGAATGGTTGGAGCGGCCAATCGGGAAATAATGAGGGCTGTCCGGGCTGTGCCTGCCCTACGGAATCTACAGCACATTTTATCTTTGCTTGTAGGGCATACAGCCAAGTGAGGTCCAGGTGGCTAAAACCAGTTTGTTCTAATTTGGGCTGTTCATCCCATCGGGTGGCCTTATGCATTTTAACTTATGAGACGCTAATCCCAAGTGTTACCTGTGGTACAGCAAAGTTTTTAGGACATGCTTGGAGGATAAGGCAAAGGCTCGTCAAGGGAAAATTAGCTTAATAAACTGTTGTGAGCTTTGTCTACCGAGCTCTCTTGTTCTGGATGGGTTTTTAATTATACTGCTATGTGGTTTTTATGTATGTATTATCCATGGCTTGATCTATCTTTAGCCTCGTTTTTAGTTCTGCTCTCTTTCTACATCCATCTATGAGAACAAGAAAACTGACCGTTTGCTGATATGAATTTTTCTGGTCCCTTTGATTATCAACTTGTGATGCATTTTTGTACTTTTATGATTGATATTTTATTAATCGAATAAAGTGATTTGAATTGAATATATACATATATATATATATATTTGGCCTATCCTGGTTTTTCCTTTTTAAAATCTAGTCACCCTAGACTAGGGACAGCCTAAGCATGAAGAAACCAGAAAATGTTGAAACACATTGCTCCTCCAGTTGTCCACAATGCAGCAGAACATAATAATACTAACACAATTCTGTTCTTCAAAATTGAAACAATGCAACAAAAGACAACATTGCCATAGTACCTCCATTGTAACTTACTAAGCAGAACAAAAACTATTTTTTTTATTTTTTATTTTTTATTGATTTTCACAGCAGCAAGTAAATAGTTGACCAAACACAATATTGTCCAATGGGTTACACAAGGACATAAGTAGTCAATTAATTAAACAACTTTTTACATAATTCATAACAAGAAAATCAGGTTAATTACCAATTATATTATTAACATTGTAACCAATAGTAGATTGGAGCCCATAATTTTAAACCAAAATTTCTCTTTTTCGTCCCCTTTAGACAATACACAGCTTTCTCTAGTTGAGAGATATTTAACAATTTAGTTTGCCATTGAAAAAATAAGGGAGGATCAGCATCAAGCCAATGCGAGGTGATACAGTATCTAAAAATAGACATTGATATAAATAGGAAGCCTTCTTCTGCACGTGTGTACAGCCTAACTGGATTAGCTTGGATGCCAAGTATTACGAGATCAACAGACAATACTAAGGGAACATTCATTATTTGGTTTAAAAACGCTTGAACTTCAGAAAGAAATTGAAATAATTTAGGACATAAAAAAAACATATGGATAGAATTTGCACCTATACATCCACAACGATTACACTTGTCTCCAACATTCCCTTTCCATTTTAATAACTTGGCTGGAGTATAATGTAAGTCAAAAGTACTCATAAAACTCTGACTTTTTAAAAATCCATTACATAATACTTGATTAGACAAAGCTAAAGCATCCAGTATGTCTATATTTTCAATACCCATTTCTTTTTGCCATTTTGCATTATAAGATACGAGATTGTCTTCTAAACCTTTAATCATTGCCTTATAAATCACCCCAATTCTATTTTGTTTCCAACAGCATTCTAATACCTCATGTTTCTTAATTTTATTAGAATTCACTAAATTTTTAGAGTTTAGGAAGCTGCGTATTTGAAGGTATTTGAAAAAGTCTGCTTTAGGTAAATTATATAGTTGTTGAAGATACGAAAATGTTGTAAATTGTTCATTCGGAAAAAGATCCCCAAGCTGACAGATATTAAAATTTTGCCAGCGCTGCATGATATGGTCTGAAAATATTGGTGGCAACGATGGATTGTCAAATAAGGGCATATAAAAATTAAAATTACTATCTAAACGGAGTCTTCGTTTACATATTTTCCATAATTGGAAGGCCGTTTCCATTACTTTAAATCTTGTCTTCTTATAGTAACTTGGTTCTAAGAAACGGACTAAGCATCTTTGTGCTTGACTGCCAACAATCATTGTATAAATAGAAGGGTATAGGAAATCATCCAGAGATATCCCCTGAAAAATTAAAATACTCATTAGTCTAAGTGATATCGCCATATAATATAAACGAAAGTTAGGAATTCCCCAGCCACCTCGAAGCGGGGGTAAAGTACAACTAATAAGAGACTTCCTTGCTCTTTTATATCCCCATAAAAATCTAGAAATTATCCTATCTAATTTAATAAAAAAACTAGATAGGAAAAGTAATGGTATAGTCCGAAAAAAATAAAGAAATTTAGGGAAGAAAAGCATCTTAACAACATTAGCACGACCATACAGAGAAAGATGTAAATTATCTAACCTCTCGAGGGACCTATTCGTGGAGACAAGTAAAGGATCAAGATTAAGCCCCACAATGTCTTCTACTTTAGGTGACAAAATCACGCCTAGATACAAAGCCGTCTTGGATAATGGCAAACCAGTTGGTACGCCAGCAGCTGAATGAATCATCTGTGTTTTTGAGATATTTAATTTGTAACCAGAATATGAACCAAATTCAGTAGCTGTTTCTATAATCTTGGGAAAAGCTCGATTAATGTCGGAAGTCACTATCGCGACATCGTCGGCATAAGCCAAAATTTTGTACTCTGTTTGATGGATCGTCACTGGGGGAATATTGCCATCTCGCATAATTTTTTGTAGATATGGTTCTATGTATAGTGCGAATAACAGGGGGGAACAGGGGCAGCCCTGCCTTGTCCCCCTCGTTATTAAAAATGTTGTAGAAATATCCGAAGCAATTCGTATGCTTGCCTTAGGGTCAATATATAAAGCTTTCAAGGCTGTTATATATTTACTTGGGAATCCCTTCCAGACTAGGACGGACCATAGGAATCCCCAGTCAACCCTATCGAACGCCTTTTCTGCGTCCAATAGTGCCACACCGACCGGGGATCCCGAAGCCTGAGCCCAGTCTAGAAGGGTAATGATTCTTCTTATATGGTCCGTTGTGTCTCTATTTTTAATAAAACCATGTTGAAATTTTGCAACTAGATTAGGCATAAAGTCTTTCAGTTGGTTTGCTAGTATTTTGGAAAAAATCTTACTATCAGAGGTTAGTAGAGAAATTGGTCTATACGACCCTAAATCCAAAGCATCTTTACCTTTTTTTTTAAATACAACTATAGTTGCTAATGACCATGAAGGAGGAGATCGGCCTGAAAATAGCAGAACAAAAACTAAATGTGAACATGTAGGAAACTGGATTATTAAACTATGGGGGACAGCGGGCTCACACTTGATATAATCTGTGGCTTTCATGAAATCCCCCGTTCACCCTTGGTAGCTTGTCACAAGAAACATAACCTGCATTAGAAAATAAATGCATACAGTATACGAATAGCAACACCAAAACAACATTGAAATTAAGAAATAATAGATAAAAATTCTGAAACCAAGTTATATAAAGAGCAAAAAAAAATAAAGTTTGAAATAGCACAAACAATATTGGCATAGAATGTAGGTATCAGGTCCGTAGAAAACTCAGGAAGACCAAAATCCAATGCCAATTAGCGTGATGAGGTTGACTGGACCAAGGTAATCTCTGAGGCCAACTGGTGATTGAACAGTGCTTAATTAGAGCTGGGGGGTTCCGGTCATTTAGACCGGAACTTAATTGTCAACACCAACGCTTGTGAAAGTCTACCACAAGGTGGCGCTGTCTGGATAATTTGGAGATGACCAGAACAATGGTTAATTATTAATTCAATATACTTTTAAAAGTAACTTTGACCTGCCGCCCAAGCCATTCTTATAGCTTTGGGTCCTGAAATAGCCCAAATTGTCCCACTTGTAGGAGTGTGATTGTTAGTACTTGTGCTGTTACTATCATTGGCAGCATGGCAGGGGCAATGTGTGGTGCAAGCTGCACTGAACTTCAACGGAGAGCCCTGGTACCAACTTTTTTATAAGTTAGTTGTGTGATTGAATGGGATCAGTTTGTAGTTAGTGGGTTGCCCTAATCACGATTCAAGCAGGCCCAGGCCTTGATCATGTCAGGAAAATACTGGTGGTTCATCCAGAACTTGGTGTTTCATCTGGAAGCCAATATCAACAAGTGATGCTAGGCTCAAGGCGCGGCCACATCAAGCTCTATAAGTTATGTTGCCTTGCTGCATTGCTGAAGCCCTGAACTTTACTGCAAAACGCTTGCAGTGGAGCCAGCCTGGAAATCGTAGAAGCTGAGGTCCCATCATTGTTTAGTCTATTTGGGTGGGTTTAACACTCTTAAGGTTCACACTGGCACTTTGAAATTTTTCTGGGGGGTAAAATTCATCAATGGGGAAAGGTTAGCAGCAGTACCAGTGTAGGATGACTACAAGTTGGATACCTTGTTTTCACACTCACCCTGGAGGCTTGAATCTTTCTGCAAAAGCTCAGAGCAGAATAAAACATGCAATCAAGTGTGCAGAGGTAACATCTTTGACAGGTGGAAACATTGTCCCGGTCCTAAAGAGATGAACATATTTCAAAGTCGTAAAATTTTCCAAAGCTCTGTAACTTCCATCCTGATGCTCCAAAAGTCCAGAAGCCTCCAGGAAAGCTTCACGGGAATCAGGTCACTGGTTCAAGTAGGAAAAGGAGCCTCACTTAGATTCTTCTGTTTGTTGGACATTGCACACTTTCCTAGCCACAAGAAGAGAAGTCACAAGGCAGACAGGATCATTCCGGACAACATTTACCCTATTATCAATGAAGGTTAGCAAGAGGCCAGCTCCCCCACCCTACAGAGTAGAATTTCAGGTCAAGAAAATCAGGGCAAAGTTAGAGTCAGCCACTGCAGATGTCCCTTCGCAAGGCATAGGAGACTTTTTCAGCATGCACCCATCCAACGTCTACTCTTCTTCTGCCCCAAGTAGCCCTCTCCTTTAGAGTCATTACAATGGTTTCTATAAAGTGAACCTAACAATAATTGGCGAATCTTCCTTTGAGAACCAAATATGAATTCACGCGCATATTTTTTTCTATCTTTCACTCAAAATCAGTTGATTTCTCAGCAAGGCAATCGATGGAAAAAAATTAAATAAGCCCACAAGCCCATCAATTTTACAAAATGACACAACTTTTCTTGGCCTAGAATTACCCTCATCTTTTCTGTAAACTCTCCCAAGGCCCACCTATTCTAATTCCTCCAAGATCAAAGTAGAATCCATCTCTGTCTAGGCACATCTGCTATCACTACCTGGGGAGAGGTATTCTCCTAGTCTGCAAGGTCATTGCCAGGCAAAGTAGCGAAGCGTCATGGAATTCCCTTGACAGATAGCTGTCAAAGCAGGAAGAGGGGCGAATTCTTTAAAGGCTTTTGTTTAGGGAAAGCTTTGTTGAGTGGACGTAGGGCACCGGTCCAGGAGATGCTGTGAATTAAACAATTATCTTGTGAGTCACAGGGTGCTAAACTCTAAATGGTGTTTGATATAAGATGCAAAAATAAACTGTAACCGACCTTAATGATGTAAATTTTTTTAAAACTGTGTATGTTTTGAAGTGTCACACATCACTGCTGAACTCAGAAATACATACAATTAAGTGAGTACAGTTATTTAAACTTTATTTATGGGCCAGAATACGTCCACTTTTATATAAAAATCAATTTCTGCTAGCAATAGCCTACTGCTGCTAGACTGTTGCTTGATCGTGCTTTTGCACATTTTGGCTGAAGTGTTGCTTCACTGATGGGGTGGCCATTTTTACTCGCTGCCAGAAGCACTCACACTAGACTCCATCTTGATATATGTTCTAGTTCATTTTGCACACCGTGAGTCCCCGCCCTATTTAATGGGAGACGGGCCATGGATGTGCAGCAGATACGTGCAGACTGCGTTCCAAAGGCAAACCCGTGTGCGCCGATCTGCACACAGAATGCACACAACTCCAGCCACTATGACAGTTCTCCCTCGCTTTTGCTCAGCACAGTCCAGGTGGGCAAGCTAATAATGAGGTGACCCCTGATAACGCCGGATTCTTATCTTATCTTACCATCTTTTACCACCCTTAAGAATCCTTGGCTGACTGGACCCTTTTACCTGCTGTGGAATGTAAATTATTAGAGAGCTAACTCATTCAGATAAAGTCAATAACCAATCAATTCCGATGCTGAAAAATCTCTAACTCCGAGTTAAGATTTAGGAGATTTATTACAATGCCAAAAATAACTGAACATACAAGCACCTCATGACGAGGTTAAGAAAATACATGGGAACTAATACAAAGTTTAACTTACGCAACAGCCTAATTCGATGAAGCATAAAAAGAATAATGAACTCTAGAAATATCAAACAAAAGATAACTGCTCCAATATCTAAATCAGTCTTCATGGATACCTTCAAAGAAATGTATTAGTCTATCCCTACACTACCGCTTAGGTGACATCCCGACTTAGCATCTCACAAACGAATCAAGAAAAAGGTGTCAGCGCTTGAAGACTTCCTAAGAAGTACACTCACGTTGAAGGAGTCAGTAGCCAAAACTAACAAACTCTTTCTAAGTCTCCTTCCTCAATATCGATCTCTTCCTTCTACCCTCATCTGTTCTTCTCTGCCGCTCCTCCCTCGGGGCACTGTTCCTAATAAAAAATGCACAACATGGAGGACACGCCTCCGTAACACCACTTCTGGCTGGACACCTCCTGGAGGTAATTTCCCATTGAAACCTGTATGTCATCCAATAACGGTTGAAACGTCCTTGAGTCCCAGGCTCCTTCAGCACTGAAAGTATGGGCTCCTCATTATCTGCATTCCTGGAGACACTTTTAGCAAACTCTCCTCCATACCTAACTCCTAAAACAAACATTAGTCTTTGCTAACGAGAATGATGTCCTTGCACCTGCAACAGAAGCCTGGGAACAGAAAATCCTTCCCTGCACATTAAATTAGCTGACTACCTCCAAACGAGAGCCTTCCCTAAGGAAAGTGCATTGCGGCCTGCACAATTCAGCTAACATAAGAAATGTGAGTAGGCCTTTTCATAGCAAAACATAAACGTTCAGTTAGGACTCTATACCTCAAGAACTACACGCTCTAATAAACGTTGCATCTGTAAGCATTATATTTCATTACATTTAATATATAAGTAATCACTCCTACAAGTGCAGACTAATATTGTGCATGTTTAAATCTAATGCATTACATCACACATGAATTAATAAATTGAGCGGTTACAATAGACAGTTACATTTAAAATAATGTTCATCTTTCGACTAACACGAACTACATTTCTACCATTACACTCTCTGTTCATTATTACAATTACTCTTCTAATGATCATCAATTAATACCACACTTGATTATATATGGGTGCGGACTACTCTCGATTATGATGCACCCCTACAATTTTCAAAACCCCATGGCGCTCTATCAGTTCCCCCCATTGATGACTAGTGTCATCATCAATATCACAACTCCCTGGAGAAAGAACAGACCTAAACAGAGCTCGTAGCCATTCTTCCCTGTTGGAACTTCTCTAGATTCTTGATATTCTGGTAGTGACTGACCTGCAGTCTAGCCATCCTTATCTCTTGCTCCCTAAGGGACCTTTCAACTTGGTTCGCCTTGTACCACTGATAAGCTCTAGCAAATCTCCACAAGCAAACCACACAAACCACTATGATAATGATAGGCTTCAGAATATAACCAAGAATACCCTTTCCCAAATTCGCAAACCAAGTTCCCACACTGCCAAATCCTTTTCCAACCTTTTCCCAAACACCATCTTCAGCCAGATCCTGGATCTCATGATGGATCGCAGTGATGTTACTTATATACTTCAGATCTTTGCTGTTATCTGGTATATAAGTACAGCACTCTTGAACCTTCAACATTTAACAGACTCCGCCCTCTTTTGCCAATAAGACTTCTAAAGCAAGACGGTTCTACATCACCATCGTCCTTATCGACAACATCTCTCCATCCACAAGTATCATCGACTTAGCTGTATTTATTGACAACTCCTAATCTTCACATCATTCAGTATCACTCCCAGACTTGGTATTACTGCTCCAAAGATATCTCCAATCACAGCTCCTGCACTCGCACATCTTTTCACCCTAGAGTGCTTCCCATCTTCCAAAAGCTCTAATTCCTCTGCGTGGTATATTTTGGGAAAAATAATTCCTAAATAACAAGTTCCATAACAATTTGCAGGCAATCTCACATAAGCATTCTTTCCACACACATAGTATACTGTTGGCACCACCTGCACCGAACCCTGCAGAAAATCCTTTGTGGACTCTTCCAAAGTGAAGACATGATCACACGTGCTTTGCCCCACATAGACCTTATCATAATAGGTCTGTACACCCTTCACACACAGCTTCCCCTTCTGCACTAAGTAAGTCCAATGCTATAGGGCCATAACTCCCCTTTGCTCTGTGAGATCTCTCCTCCTCAGTCCAATCTACTGGACTTTCCCCAGTATCTCATGTTTGTGGTAGCTGTCTATATCTATCTTCTACTTGATCTACAAATATCTTCTCTACCTCAGTTAATGAACAAGTCATGGTATGTCTAAGGGCATATGCTGTGTCTAATGTTGAAGTCGGTATGAAATACTTCCCAATCCTATCTTCCTGCTCATACTTATTCAAATGCTTGTAAGCCGGTACCTCTGAAAGCACTGCATCGTAATTCGAAAAGAAGTGCTCATAATGGCCTCTCCCATAGAACATACTAAGCAGCAAGCTACATGAGATTCCATACGTCAGTGGAAGATGGTGATATTTAATCCCCCTGTCCACTGAGGCAGGCAACTGCATATACACATAACAATCTTTCGCATCCATCGCCTCCACATATTCATATAGCAGCTTGGCGTATGCCATAAGCTTGAAATCACCTCTAGAGAAATCTACATGCAATCTACGACTATCTTGATCTAGCAAAGCCTTTTCAGCTCCTATGATACCCTCTTTCTTGGTTGAAGTACTAGGTGTAGGTGTTCCCTTCACCTCTACGACTTCTACCTCATGTGGTATAGCAACTGACACTGTAATAACTGCAGAGCAGGAAGGCAAAAGTAAAAAGGTTAGAACGCCCCTGCGACTGGTTGGTGGCTGGTATGTGGGCCCATAGCCCCAACTAGGTAATGGATCTGAGCTCATAATCCTAACCATCTCTGGGATGCACAGTGAATATATCTCCCGTTGAGCTAATCAAGCTGTATGTTGTCTTTTTGTGTTTGTCAGTCCGTTTTAAAGGTGTGTGTCCAGAGAAGGTGATCTTTGACCCCTTCTTGCCCTGATGAATTTGCCACAAATCAACTGGCAATGAAACATGTTGGCCGTCATTACTAAGGTATGCAACATGCTGTGTTTTTAAACAGTGGGATAGACTCCTAACCAGAATAAATAATTATTTGAGAGTCTAAAACCCCTTCCTTTTTTACTGTTTTTGTTCGCACAGTTTGTGTGTTTCTCTGTTTTCACACTACACCGTCTTGTGTTATGTGTTTTTTCACTGGACACTGCACACTTTTTTCTTGAGAGAGAGTTACCAATGATGAAATAGACGTGGGCAAGCTGGTGAGAACCAACCAGTAGCTCCTCTGGTGGTGCGCACGTGAGGTACTCTCTCTCTCTTTACACATTTTTTCACCTCTTCATCATTGAGGGTTTGTGTAGAGTTTATCAATCTGTGGACTGATTTCACATTTCTTCCATTCTTTCTTTACTGTCTCATACAACTTTTAATTTTTGTAGCATTCTGAATGGGGTGATACCATATAATATAATGATCGTTGGTGGTTTGTGATAAAGCACACTCCCTCCACCCATTCTAGAACAAAAATAAATATTTGCTACAGTGTGCCAGTACTTTTTGTGTTGAAACTGTAATAACTGCAACAGTTGAACCTATCACTCCTCCTATGAGTGTACCTATCATACATTTGGACATACGGTTCGGATTTTCAGCCTCCACTTTTGTTATCAATTTTGGGTTCAGCAATGAACACTTAGAATCTCTTTCTCCACCACAAATTGCTGTTCCAATCAGTTCAGAACACCACTCCGGAAGTGCTGGAAATTCCCCTTACAGTACTTTTAGTTGCTTATTTACACAGTCCAAAAAGACTTCCTTAACCCTCTTTCTTCTTCTATGGAAAAGTCCCTAAATTTCTTTTTCTTCCTCTCGGGCCTAGGTTATCTTCTTTTAAACACTTATTTACAAAACACAGTTCATTCACAATCCACGATAAGTTCAGATCCAATTGCAGCTAGAACATGATGTAAAATTTCAAGACGAACATCTACCATTTGATGAGGTGGCAGTTCAAATCCGAACGATGGAAAGACCAATCTGTGCAAGATCAGGATTCGTACCTTACTCAAAACTGGAGGTTCTGGAACCGTGAGTGTCAACACACCTTCGATTTCCAGTCCTGGAACTAACAGTTCCACATCAATTTTCATTTGAGGACTCCTTCTGATCACTTTCACAGACTTCAGCCTCCCGGAACTCACTACTCCCGGCATCGGTTACTGCGTAAGTCCACTCCGGGGCAGCGTATCTCTGGCAAGGTACTCTCGTCCTTTTTGATCTTCTCAGACTTTGAGTTTGTTCTTCTTCACTCTCTTCTGATTCAGAGACCTCAGACACAGAAGCAAGATCTCTCTCGTGAGCCAGTCTCAGATTCAGCCTCCTCTGTCTCCCAGGCCAGGCTTCTTACGCGCGCGCTCGTAACCCTTCTGCTTTCTTCTTGGTCACACTGTGCACCACTTCCTTCCGCTGCGTCCGACTCAATGCCACTCCCAACGTCACTTTTCTCCTCAGAGTCGATCTAGGTTATGGATAACGTGACCCTCCGCAGCCTGCTCTGGTGAGCAACCAGCTTCTCCAGCCACCTTCACAGCTTGGCTTGCCCTCTCTTGTGGCCCTGCCGCCACAGCTGGATTTTCATTTGTGAGAGGAGCTGTTTCTTCCAAGGAGGCTGAAACTCTGCGAGTGTGAGAAGCATGTACGCAGTTCAGGAACGCCACGCACTTCACTGTTGTGTTCATCACCAGTATCACCTGATGAGGGCCTCGCCGCCGAGCATCGAGGAAGCTCTTTCTCACGTGCTTACGGACAAGTAACCAATCTTCCGGGCACACATGGCATAGATCACTTGAAGCTGGAACAGCGGCAGCCTGCACCTGCTGAGACACAGAATGGACCACATTAGCTAGTCCTTTGCAGTAGTCAAGGATTAAGCAAAACCAAAGGGGATGATGGACGGAGTGTTGAACATTGCAAGCACTCACTTCCAGTCAACTGATCTGGGTTTAATCCTTCATTCTTTAGCTCACTCTGTCACCCCAGTTCAAACATGGCCATATGCAAATCAGTCTGACCCTGTGCCTCATGGGAACAGTCCAGCCCGAACTGCCAAGCCATGTCTTCCCTGGACCGGAAACAAGCATCCTGGTACCGGTTTCTGGCTAATCAGCCGTCATCAGCCAGGCTAGCTTGAATCCAGTGGCAAAGTGAGCAAGGGACCCACGTCTGGGCATACCCTGCCAACTTAGGGCGAACAAAGCAAAACCAAAGGGGTTGATCGACAGAGTGTTGAACATTGCAAGCACTCACCCCTAGTCAACTGATCTGGGTTTAATCCATCATCGTTCTTTAGCTCACTCTGCCACCCCAGTTCAGACATGGCCATATGCAAATCAGTCTGACCCTGTGCCTCATGGGAACAGTCCAGTCCGAACTGCCAAGCCATGTCTTCCCTGGACCGGAAACAAGCCTTCTGGGACCGGTTTCTGGCTAATCGCCGTCATCAGCCAGGCTAGCTTGAATCCAGTGGCAAAGTGAGCAAGGGACCCATGTCTGGGCACACCCTGCCAACTTAGGGCGAACAAAGTAAAAACAAAGGGGATGATGGACGGAGTGTTGAACATTGCAAGCACTCACCTCCAGCCAACTGATCTGGGTTTAATTCATCATCATTCTTTAGCTCACTCCCTCACCCTAGTTCAGACATGGCTATATGCAAATCAGTCTGACCCCGTGCCTCATGAGAACAGTCCAGCCCGAACTGCCAAGCCATGTCTACCTTGGCAGGAACCAAGCATCCTGGGACCGGTTTCTGGCTAATCAGCCATCACCAGCCAGGCTAGCTTGAATCCTGTGGCAAAGTGAGCAAGGGACCCACGTCTGGGCATACCCTGCCAACATAGGGTGAACAAAGCAAAACCAAAGGGGATGATACGGAGTGTTTAACATTGCAAGCAGTCACCCCCAGCCAACTGATCTGGGTTTAATTCATCATCATTCTTTAGCTCACTCCGCCACCCCAGTTCAGACATGGCCATATGCAAATCAGTCTGACCCTGTGCCTCATGGGAACAGTCCAGCCCGAACTGCGAAGCCATGTCTTTCCTGTACCGGAAACAAGCATTCTGGGATCGGTTTCTGGCTAATCAGCCGTCATCAGCTAGGCTAGCTTGAATCCAGTGGCAAAGTGAGCAAGGGACCCACCTTTGGGCATACCCTGCCAACTTAGGGCAAACAAAGCAAAACCAAAGGGGATGATGGACGGAGTGTTGAACATTGCAAGCACTCACCCCCAGTCAACTGATCAGGGTTTAATCCATCATCATTCTTTAGCTCACTCCGCCACCCCAGTTCAGACATGGCCATATGCAAATCAGTCTGACCCTGTGCCTCATGGGAACAGTCCAGCCCGAACTGCCAAGCCATGTCTTCCCTGGACCGGAAACAAGCATCCTGGTACCGGTTTCTGATTAATCAGCCGTCATCAGCCAGGCTAGCTTGAATCCAGTGGCAAAGTGAGCAAGGGACCCACGTCTGGGCAGACCCTGCCAACTTAGGGTGAACAAAGTAAAACCAAAGGGGATGATGGACGGAGTGTTGAACATTGCAAGCACTCACCCCCAGTCAACTAATCAGGGTTTAATCCATCATCATTCTTTAGCTCACTCCGCCACCCCAGTTCAGACATGGCCATATGCAAATCAGTCTGACCCTGTGCCTCATGGGAACAGTCCAGCCTGAACTGCCAAGCCATGTCTTCCCTGGATCGGAAACAATCATTCTGGTACTGGTTTCTGGATAATCAGCTGTCATCAGCCAGGCTATCTTGAATCCAGTGGCAAAGTGAGCAAGGGACCCACATCTGGGCATACCCTGCCAACTTAGGGCGAACAAAGCAAAACCAAAGGGGATGATGGATGGAGTGTTGAACAATGCAAGCACTCACCCTCAGTCAACTGATCTGGGTTTAATCCATCATCATTCTTTAGCTCACTCCGCCACCGCAGTACAGACGTGGCCACATGCAAATCAGGCTGACCCTGTGCCTCATGGGAACAGTCCAGTCCGAACTGCCAAGCAATGTCTTCCCTAGACCTGAAACAAGCATCCTGTGACCAGTTTCTGGCTAATCAGTCGGCATCAGCAAGGCTAGATTGAATCCAGTGGCAAAGTGAGCAAGGGGCCCACATCTGGGCATACCCTTCCAACGTAGGGCGAACAAAGCAAAACCAAAGGGGATGATGGACGGAGTGTTGAACATTGCAAGCACTCACCCCAGTCAACTGATCTGGGTTTAATCCATCATCATTCTTTAGCTCACTCCACCACCCCAGTTCAGACATGGCCATATGCAAATCACACCATTTGCGCTCGCAAAAATGGTTGATGCATGCGCCCAGAAAAGCCTTAATTGGAGAGATTGGCATTGGGACAAGAAACTATGAAACCAAGCACCCACACTCTACATGCCACATTAGTAGCACTGCACTTGTGTCTGCAACCTGTTACACTGTCCTTATACAGAGTTATGAGTGAGGTGGTGGAGAAGGGGTACCTTGATTCCTGAGTGTAGTGGCCCCTCTCGGAAGATTAGTATCTGTATACTGTTGTGTGTGATACCTCGTTTATGAGTGCATTAAAATTCTTTTCTTTCTAAAAAGATAAACACTGGGTTGGGCACACAGTTATTGCAATGCTGGGCGAATTGTTGAGTTCTGATCTCGATGCATCACCACACTACCTCCCTGAGAAGCCTGAGACTGCTTGCCATCACTACTTCTGAGAGTCAAGTGCTGAAGGGGTTGCACTTGACCCAGTTTGCAGAGCTATTGCAGGATGGGCATTGGAAGGTCAGAGTCAAACAACCCCAGCACCAACTGCAGTGGCCCAGCAATCCCTTCTTTGCCCATTTCTCACAACACTGTTTCTTGGTACTTACTAATAACTAATTGTATTGCTCACCTGAGTGGTGCGCATTGGTTTGATTTTAGAAGTCATGTCGTGTTTCAGACGTTCGAGGTAAAGACTCCACATATTTCTGAGCAGGAGATACTCAACCTATTATATATCTTAATGGCCTTTGGTTACCACATTTCTTTAGGTGAAGATGAAAAACGAAAAGTTTTCTTTTCTTTATTTCTTTTAGATCAACAGTCTTCTTGAGCTCACCATTTTGAGGTCTATTTTAAACTTGGTAGAGAGATGCCAAACACTTTTTCCCCAAAAACGTTCTGAAACTCACATTCATGCTGGCAATTACTAGACTGAGGCACACAAATACCAGGTAGATTGCAGCATACACTTATACACTACCAGAGCACCTAAAAAGGGCCATGGTAGAACTAGCTAGTGGTGCCTACTGACAATTCTAACATGGCGTAGAAGGGTAGAAGGATGGTGGTCAGTTTAGAGCTGGCGGAAGTCTCTCGTACCTCCCATTTCATGGCTTAGAGAATCCCTGAGGAATTGCTCAGGCCAAGGGAGTGAAAGATGTCACCACTGCTTCCCAAAGGATTATGGTAAAGCATAGATTTATTTTTCTTTGGATGTGGAAACACCCCTGACAAAAAGGCATGAGAATGTCCTTTTTTTGCGCATGTGTGGGAGAGATGAGGGCATCTGTGGGATTTCCTTTCTGTATGGTTGACAGCCCTAGGTATTAACATGGTCCCCTGGGCCCTTAGGTAACACCAGGATTTTCCTACATGACAGTTCAATGGGAAATCCTAGAGATTCTTCAGGGTATAGAGATTATTTGCAATTCCAGGTACCACCCGAAGGCCTTATAGAACCATCATCTACAACAACAGGATCTGTTACATGGTATGAAACTGTCCAAAACCACCACAATTCTCCTATCATGGCTTGGCTGCCCCTGTGATTCAAGGGCAATACTGCCAACGATAGGTGGATGCCTGCCAGGTGGGCAACGTTGATTAAGGCTGGGAGAAGGAAGGCGCCGCCACCCAGACATAATATGGGTTTAATATCAGATGGCTCGCCTGATGGATTTGATAAAAGTAGAAAGGTATGGAAATAGCGCAATTGTGTATGCCTTAATCCATCTAATACATACGTAAGTAACAAACAGCTATTTAACTAAATCATACATACAAACGCATAGGAAGAGATCATATTTTTTTAATTTTAATTTCCATTTGAAAAGGGTGTAACAAAACATATGTTGGCGTTTAGACACCTCACAATATAATTTTAAAAAGTCTGTGTTTGTAATATTCGATACCAAGCCAACACAAAAACTAGATTTTATAGTTGCTGACAATGGTAGACACAAAGGCAAAAAATATTTCAACCAAAATGTATTTTAATTTCATGGACTACATCAAAATATCTGCGTTTAGTTTCTCGGGAAGTCCATTTTGTCGTCCAGAGGTCATCAATGGATCTTATTCTTTCCATGATAAGTAAAGTGATATCAACAACACAAAAACAAGATACCAAAAGTAACAGTGTTAGACAGTATTTCTTGGACGTACAGCGGATTGCATGTTGTTCAGCAAACACCTGACAAAACAAAGAGCAAAAAGAAAACATTACAGCTGATTGGTGAGTAGAAAACTAAATGGTTCTAATACACACGTAGACTGTGACACACTGAGTAAAACTAAAGAATAAAATAAGGAACACGTAATAATGAATCCTTTAGGGTGCAAAAATAATGGTTTGATAAAACTGCAAAAATGCCTACTAGGACTTACCTTTCTTCAAATCTTAATGAAAACTCTAGTTCTAAACATAATCCTAAACCTAATACACAACCTTAATTCTGACCCTAATCCTAACTTCATTCCTAACATTAGCCTCAGCTCTAACCCTGAAACGTGCACTAGTACAGATTCAGAACTATATTTATTGTTTTCAGCAATTCGCCTTCCAATTTGCAATATACAATTAAAATTACACATTAAAAACAATTCCATACCCTAAAAAATATCTGAACAGCAAATTAAAGTGCTAAAATTTGTGAAGATTTACAGACTCTGTACATTCACGTATATCCATGAAAATCTCCCTTAAAACATTATAACTCAGCTTGTGAATCCCCCCCCCCACATTGCATTCACAATAGAACAAGATAGAATAAAACAACTAATATTTACGTCCACTGTGCCGACAAGCATAGCCTTAAACAGCAAACTCATGACATGGGAGATACTGACCGAAGCATATGCAATGTACAGAATGGCTCAATAAAGTGCAAGTTCTTATGCATTTTGAAAATCACAAAATATACATCATGTCTAAAACAATTTTTATTAAAAATATACTATTTACTATTCTGAAAAATATGCCCGCTATCAATCAGTTTACTGTTTCACTATTCAGCTAATTATCTTAGGCTGACTAGTGTAGATGCTACACATACATAGGCAGCTACAGAGTTAAAAATTACTTTATCATCCTGTCCTACAGCAGAAGTCCAGTGCTATCCTAGCTGCATTTATCTCATAAGAACTAAATAAGGGCAATATCCATTTTTTGTGTGCTCTTACAAACTTGGGGGCTTATTTACACGCCATGTATCTCGCCGGAATATCACTTTTTCTGATGTTCTAGTGGCGCACTGGGCTTAGCTATATCTACAAGGCCATGGAAAGCCACCCTATGTGGTGTTTCATGGCCTCGTAGATATGAAGTAAGGCATAGCAGCGCAAGTCACTGCCTTGCATTACTTTGTGTCAAAGAGGAGTTCTATGGGCGTTGCGGTGGGTGTTCCCCCACAACACCCAAGGACTTTGACGCTGCGTGAGTTCTGTAAGATTAGGTAAACTTGGAGCAGCACCAAAATCCTGCGCCTCCCTAGAGCAGGCGTACCGAGGAGAAATGTTTACATTTCTCCTCGTGTTTTCCTCTTTTCATGTGTGCTGCATTCTGCAGCACACATAGAACAAGGAAAACGCCTCATGTGATTGTTTTTGTGCAGAAAGGTGCCTCTACGGTGTAGAGTGCATTTCTGTAGTCCAGCCGGCTGGTGATGAGAGATTGGGTCACCGTTTTCCTGGTGCTGAGGGGGATCCACCTGAAAATTGTATGAAGTATGGTGTGGAAGCAGGAAGAGGCAACTGCATTGACCTAGCTCTTCGTGGAGAGATTGCTGTCCAGGATGATGCCGAGGTTGAGGGCGTGGTTGGTTGGAGTTGATGAGGGCCCAAGTGCAGTGGGCCACCATCTGTTGTCTCATGGGGAGGGGTTTCTTCCGGAGATTAGCAATTTCGTCTTGTCTGTGTTCATCTTCAGGCAGTTAGATCCCATCCAGTCGAGGAGGTAGGTCATGGCGCTCTGGAACTTGGATCTGGTGATGGTGGTGTCTTCCATGAGAGAGAGGATTAGTTAGGTGTCTTCAGTGTATGAGATGATGTTTAGTCCGTGGGTGGGGATCATGTCAGCCAATGGTGTCATATAGGGGTTGAAGAGAGTGAGGCTGAGGGAGCATCCTAGGACAACACCGTATTGGGTTCGGAGGTGAAGGGCTGTAGGCAGATTCTCTGTGTGCATCCTGTGAGGAAGGAGGTGATCCACTTTAGGGCATTTCCTCTGATACGAATGTGGTGGAGTCTGGTGATTACTGTGAGGTGGGATAAGGTCAAAGGCTGCTGAGAGCTCGAGGAGGATCAGGGCTGCTGTCTCGTCATGGTCAAGGATGATTCTGATGTAGTTGGTTGCAGCTATTAGGGTGGTATCGGTGCTGTGGTTGGAGCGGAGACCGGATTGGGAGGTGACAAGTAGATGGTTTCCTTTCAGGGGATCATTGAGCTGGTGTTTAATGGCTTTTTCCAGGACCTCGGCCAGAAAGGGGAGCAGCGAGATGGGGCGGTAGTTCTTGAGCTTGCTGGAGCCAGCTGAGGGTCTTTTCAGGAGGGGTTTAACTTCTGCGTGTTTCCAGGCGTCAGGGAATGTGGCAGTGGTGATGGATACATTGAGGATGTAGGTGAGTGCGCTGCTGATTTCTTTCCGTCCCAGGTTGAAGCAGGGGTCTGTTGATGCTCCGGAGTGAATAGAGGTCATGATCACTGTGGTGATTGGTGTGGTGAGCAGTGTCCAATTGGTGAGGTGGCTCTGGGAGTTGTTGGTGTGTGTTAGGAGGTGGCTGAGGTCAGTTGGCTGCATTTCGAAGTTGCTGTAGTTATCTGCTATCCTATTGAGGAAGTGGTCTGCCAGGGATCACAAAGGGCTTGGTAGGGATGGATCGTGGTCTCGGTGGCAGACAGGCAGGAGAATTCTCTGACGATGCTGAAGATTTGTTTTGTTTGATTGGAGCTTGCCTCGATGCGTGTGGTTAGGGCATTCTTTTTGGCTTCCTTGAGGCCGTTGTGGTATTTGCTGAGGGCAGATTTTAAGGTGGTGACGTCTGAGGGATTCATGCTTGAGCGCCATCATCTCCCATCTCACCCAGTCACATACATTTGCTTTTGAAGGCTCAGAGTTTGGGTGAACCAGCTGGAGCTGGAGTGTTTGCTGGGTCTGCTGGTGCCGGCCATTTTCATGTGGGTGATAGTGTTGGCGCAGTTGGAGATCCAGTTGGAGACGTTTTGGGTGGCTAGCTCAAGGTTGCTGGTGGCGTACGGTCTGATGGTATTTAGGGCGACAGTCCATTGGGTCTCGGTGATTTTGTTCCATCTGCGGTGGGCTGGGATGAGGGGCGTGAAGGTGGATCGTGGAGAGCCTATGATGGTGAAGTGGACGATGCTGAGGTCTGTCCAGGTGAGTTTGGTGCTGTAGCTGAATTTAATTCTGTCATTTGCTGCAAAGATTAGGTCCAGGGTCTGATCTGCACAGTGAGTGCCACTGGTGACCAGTTGCATGAGTCCAATTTTGCTCATGCTTTCCAGGAGGTTGGCGGAGCTGGTGTCATTGGGTTCATCTATGTGGAAGTTGAGGTCGCCACGGAGGATGTAGTGCTTGGAGTTGATAGCCACGGGACAATGAGCTCAGAGATGGCTTCGCAGAAGAAGGAGCGGAGGCCCAGGGGTCTGTAAGTGGGGGTTCTTCTGACAGTTGTGTTTGTGTCGAATCGGATTTGGAAGTTGAGGTCTTCCATGACTGATGAGCTGTCGTCCTCGGTTTTGGTGCATTGGAGGGTCTCCTTGTGGATGATGGTTAAACCCAGATCTGTGACTGGGGGTGAATGTTTTGCCAATGTGCAACATTCCGTCCATCATCTTGTGTGTTTTGCTGTTTGCCCTATGAGGGAAGGGTATGCCCAGACATGGGTCCCGTGCTCACTACGCCACTGGAGTCAAGCTATCCTGGCTGAAGAGGGGTGAAACCCCGAAACCGGTCCTAGGATGCTTGATTCCGGTCCAGGGAAGACATGGCTTGGCAGTTCGGGCTGGACTGTTCCCAAAAGGCACAGGGTCAAGACCACTGTTCCCAATAATGTGCACACGAGCGCGCGCGCGCGCACCATGCTCACCTGGAGCGCGCAGTGTCCTGTATTTAGCGCACACACTGCCCCTGAGAGACCGTTCGCGCCGCCGGTTTTACAACGCGAGCCGCGTGAAATACGGTCATTTCCTGGTTACGGGAGGCAGGAAGAGACAATGGTGATACAGCGGAGCGGCAGGTAAGTGTCTCCCTTACCACCTGTGGGGTTAGGGAGGGCTGGCATTCACTTGCTGCATTAATTTTTCTAATGGTGCGCGGCTGTGGGGCTGATGTGGGCCTTTGAGATAGTATTCGTGTTAATTTCAGTGCACAAAGGCGCTGCAATTAACACGAATACTATCTCAAAGGCCCACATCAGCCCCACAGCCGCAGACCATTAGGAAAATTAATGCAGCAAATCTAAAGCACGACGTGTGCTTTCAGGATTCTGAAAACACACGTCGTGTTGATCAACTTTCTGCATTTCTTTTCTTAAGAGTGCGCTGTGGCGGGGCTGATGTGGGCCTTTGAAATAGTATTCATGTTAATTGCAGAGCACAATGGCGCTGCAATTAACGTGAATACTATCTCAAAAGCCCACATCAGCCCCACAGCCGAGCACCATTAGGAACATTAATGCAGAAAGTTGACCAACACGACGTGTGTTTTCAGAATCGTGAAAGTACACGTTTTGCTTGTTGACTTTCTGCATTTCTTTTCTTAAGAGTGTGCTGTTGCGGGGCTGATGTGGGCCTTTGAGATAGTATTCATGTTAATTGCAGAGCACAAGGGCGCTGCAATTAGCATGAATACTATTTCAAAGGCCCACATCAGCCTCGCAGCCCTGCACTATTAGGAAAAGCAATGCAGAAAGTCAATAAGCACGACTGTCCAACAACTGAGAAGGAGCCTACGAATTTAGTCCTAAACTTATGGGACTGCTCATAATTTAGGCCTTTGAAATTGAAAAATATATTAAGAATAAAACACTCTGTGCGCTGCTCTTAAGTACTGGTAATGCCTAAATCCTCTGCTTGTGCGTGGTAACCAGAAATATGCCCATAAGGATGAGGAAACGTAACACAATGACCAATGAAGACAATGATGTGCTCGCATAAGATGGGTCCCTCCCTCCCATTCATGTGTCCATTGTATAATACATGCTCTGATCTTTCTATTCAGTGGGAAAGCAGAATGCTACCGGTAGACTGGCACACATACCCGGTTGCATCATTACAGCGGCAATACGGAAAACTTTAAAAAACAATCATTGCTTAAATGTGCACAGGTTTATTCCAAGTCCTTGCTTTTAAGCTTTTACTTTCAGTGCAATGAGTATTTGCAAGGCAGGAATCCTTTGTATGTTTGCGAAATTCCCCTGGAAAAATGTGCAAAAAAGAAAAAAAATACCACGCCACCCTCTGTGAAGTTTTAAATATGTATTAATTTTTCTCTGCAGTGAAATCTAATAAGAAAAACTAAAGCCATAGACTCGAAATTTGACTTCCATTACGCATGGTAAGATTCTTTTTTTAGGAGTTTTACACAGCGCAATTTTGAACCGTAGCTATTGGAGCGCTTTACACGAGCACCGGTTTCATTACACCTTCATTTGTGGTAGCATGGTACCTCTTGGTGCATTTGGTGAGGATATTAGCTCTATTTCATAACGTCATTGCTTGTTTACAATAAAATACATCTCTCCCTCGTACCTTCACCAACCCAATCATCTCTCCCTCACACTCCCAATACCCCTCTTATCTCTCCCTCCCAATCCCCCGTCTCTCCCTCACAATCCCCCCATCTCTCCCTCCCACTACCCCTCTTATCTCTGCCTCACACTCACACTACCCCTCTCCCTCCCACTTGCCCATCTATCCCTGCCACTCCCCCCTCATCTCTCCCTCCCACTCCCACTCCCCCTCTCATCTCTCCCTCCCACTCCCCCCTCATCTCTCCCTCCCACTCCCCCCTCATCTCTCCCTCCCACTAACTCCCTCATCTCTCCCTCCCACTAACTCCCTCATCTCTCCCTCCCACTCCCCCCTCATCTCTCCCTCCCACTAACTCCCTCATCTCTCCCTCCCACTAACTCCCTCATCTCTCCCTCCCACTCCCCCCTCATCTCTCTCTCCCACTGCCCCTCTTATCTCTTCCTCACACTCCCACTCCCCCTCCTCTCATCTCTCCCTTGTGTATATATGTGATCTTGTATAGGCTCCCAACATTCCCCACCCTATGAACAGTGCTCGAGTTGAGGATCTTTAGTAAAATCGTATTACGGTACCACCATTGGAGTCCTGTGCTTTTCTAAACCCAAAGTGTACTTGCCTGTGTAACCAATTCATGTAATTGTGTGTATTTCTAAATTGAAAACCTGCTTTAAGACACTTCATATGGCGCTACATGTGTGGAAATGCACTCTCTTTTCATTTTTTTAAGTAAAAGTTTGGAGTGATATTTGGTGCTGCACCCACATGCGCAGTCTGGTTCCCGGCGCATATAGCCTTAGTTGCAGAGCACGGAGACCTTATACTGCCGCACACAGAGGAAAAAAATTGGAGGGAACATTGGTCAAGACTGCTTTGCATATGGTCATGTCTGAACTGGGGTGGCGTGGTGAGCAAAATAACAATGGATTAAACCCAGATCTGTGACTGGGGGTGAATGTTTTGCAAATGTGCAACATTCCGTCCATCATCTTGTCTGTTTTGCTGTTCGCCCTATGTGGGAAGGGTATGCCCAGACGTGGGTCCCGTGCTCACTACGCCACTGGAGTCAAGCTATCCTGGCTGAAGAGGGGTGAAACCCCGAAACCGGTCCTAGGATGCTTGATTCTGGTCCAGGGAAGACATGGCTTGGCAGTTCGGACTGGACTGTTCCCATGCGGCACAGGGTCAAGACTGCTTCGCATATGGCCATGTCTGAACTGGGGTGGCGTGGTGAGCAAAATAACAATGGCTTAAACCCAGATCGGTGACTGGGGTGAATGTTTTGCCAATTTGCAACATTCCGTTCATCATCTTGTGTGTTTTGCTGTTCGCCCTATGTGGGAAGGGTATGCCCAGACATGGGTCCTGTGCTCACTACGCCACTGGAGTCAAGCTATCCTGGCTGAAGAGGGGTGAAACCCCGAAACCGGTCCTAGGATGCTTGATTCCGGTCCAGGGAAGACATGGCTTGGCAGTTCGGGCTGGACTGTTCCCATGAGGCACAGGGTCAAGACTGATTTGCATATGGCCATGTCTGAACTGGGGTGGCGTGGTGAGCAAAATAACGATGGATTAAACCCAGATCTATGACTGGGGGTGAATGTTTTGCCAATGTGCAACATTCCGTCCATCATCTTGTGTGTTTTGTATTATGATTATGGCAGTCGGAATTCAAACCAGCCGGTCATTCCGTATGGCTTCCGTTGGGCTTAAGGAGCCCATCGGCCAGGCGGAACCGCCACCATAATCCCAAATGGATGGCGTTTTTGCCATCAGGATTATGATGTCGGTTTCTGACAGGCTTTCCATGTCGGGCTTACCGACATGGAAAGCTTGTTGGAAAGCTTCTTCAGTGGCCTCCGGTTGAGGGCTGATGGGGCACCTAAGGTGCACCCCTGTACATCCCTGCACAGTGCAAGGATTTACAGTCACTCCCATTTCTCAATGGGCACTCCCATTTCTCAATGGGAGCTTGTGCTGCGGGTGGTTTCCGACCACTGCAAAAGCTCCATAGGGAAATGGGAGTCTGCGACCAGACCATGTCCGGTTGCATTGTAATTGCGGTTTTGGACCGCTGACCTGAGCCCGGTCGGTTGGTCGGTCTTGAAACCGCATGGATGTCGGGTCAGAGTAAACTCCGAGCGACATCCTAATTAGGCCCATTATGTTTCTGGGTACTAAGGCAGACTCGAAAGTACTGGATTGATCTGGGACTAACTTTCCACAATTGTCTGTAAAAGTTTGGATTGCTTGCTCATTTTTTATATTGTGTTGCAAAACAAACATTTAGTTCAATTTTTCACCAAATGTTCTAGGGTGTGCCCCCTAAAGATCCTTTCCGTAAGGGCTGCATTAATTTTAGTTTCCTTTGTGTGAGGGAAACATACAATGAGTCCCTAAAACTCTTTCATGTCAATAACTCCGAAATCAGTTTTTATTGTGCCATACTGTCTCTCACTGGAGTACATGCATATGCCAAACACCTAACTATTTTTCCTTGGATGCTAACTCTACAGCTGAAACTCCTCCATATTCTGTGAGGTCCGCAGCATTAAGGCATTGCCACACAACGATGAGCAGGGTTATTGCCTGGGGCCCCCTCAGCATAACTTGCATTCCCCTACCATCCTAAGCTTTCGTTCTGCCACTGTGTTTGCTTCCCACTCAAAGTCATTCTTCCATCAGTAGGGGCTCACATTCTTGAATGTAATTCTTTTGTGGCATTTTGTGCCAGTCTAATGACTGATGGCTCTGATATGTATGACAAGACTGGTAAAAACGCTGGTGTTTGTTGCATTTCTTCTTCTGTTGTTATTTATTTGCTTGTGTGACATGAATGATAATGTTTACAATGTCATAAACAACATCTGTCTTGTTAAACATAGTATAGTTTGATTTCCCTAAAACAATATAATTAAACTGGCATTAATAAAGTTTCACGGAAATCCAAATCTAATACTGAACGCTCACTCTAAGCAGTTTATTACTGTGTTAGTGTCCTTTGTATTCCTTTTACAACAGTCTGTCTAGAGGGCTGCAGCTAAGCAAGTCATAATGGTACACTTTTTATCTTAGTGAAATCATTCTGTTACCTGGAGCAATTCAGAAAACTATTTGATAATTACACTGTTGGAAATGGCCCTTTCTAGAGTGTTTTCCCTCGACTTTTTGCTTTTCTCCTTTCCAGTTTTCTGCTGATCTAGGTGTTAGCTATGGGACTTTGAGCGCATTTGACCATGCCATTCAGTGCTAAAGCGCTGTGCTTGTCATATACATACTGGTGATTGTGTATACATGGCTGATTCGAGTTAGCTGTCCCCTGTCTAGTGGTAAGACATATACCCTGGGCATGTACCTTGAATGCTCCGCCGTGGGCCTGCAGCACTGGTTGTGCCATCCAGGAACGTACGTACTTTTTAACGCACATTTTCAGGGCCAAGAGACTACGTACCTGTAGGTCTGCCATTATTGGTGCTTTGGACTCAACATCCCCCATAATTAACTGCAAACTGATAAAGTTCCTGATAGCTTTTGAAAAGCGATTGAAAGCAATATGAAATATCTAAACAAATAGGCCTTTTATATTAATGACTGAATTACTGATATACAATTGTTAAAATTTCATGGTATTTTCAGAAATTCTGCTTTTTTAAACTGTGCCTGGAAATAATTTTTATCTGTTTTATTGTAAAGGACAATTTTTCTTTTAATCGTTTGTTATGGTTTTAATTAACTAAACAATAAACGTTTACTTACCATCCACGGAGATAGCTCATTGATCATGCAACAGGTTTGCCCTGATGGGGCCTGTGTGCGCAGGTTACTGTTACTCGGTTTGGCATTTAAAACGCTACATGCCAAGGTTCTGCATGTCTCTTGCTATATCGGAGTTCTCCCTGGTGACAGGGTGCGGTGTTGGGAAGCGGAAGGGCATGTAAATGTGTGCGTTACATACAAGGGTCATGATGGCACAGGATGATGTGTTCGGTACGATGGGGCCTGCTTCTCGCATTGAACTAGCATGGGGAAATGTAGGGTGAGGCTATTGGGCAGCATTTTCAATGTGCGGAATAGTAGCAGTATAATGTTTGATATCAATGAGTTTGTAATGGCGAATCCTCTCCGGTAGTGCAAGTGGATCCAAAATTACATATCCGGAAATGTCACTTTGGGAAAGAGGGCATTTCAATGCTAGTGGCTCTGTGTACCTATCGGTCAGTCTCCAATTCACATCTGGATTCTGGGGGGACAGCTACATATGTGCATTCCTGACATAAGGCCATAAACTAGGGCTTCAAGGAAAATTGCAGACCTCTGACTCCGAGGGGCCTTTCTGGGATTGTTATTTGGGGGTGGAATTGGCACCTGCATTCCAAGGGGCAGGGTCTTGGCCGCACTAAAGATAGCGCTCAAACCTCATGGGGTAGGATGGCAGACAAGACAAAATTTAGAGCGGGCCTGTGCATTTCCAAGGTGGCATTTAGAACTGATTGTATCTTCAAAGGCGATTGTGGGGCTCTGGCCTCCGAAAGTAGAGACACTTTTGGATTTGGAACCATACTATGATGGTTCGACGCTGGGACATGGACAAGAGGAATCATTAGGGTAGGAAGGACTGCAATTGGATTATCTGCAGACTTGTGATAGCCTGAAGCTTGTCATGCTCTAGAAAGGGGACTGCAACTTGGTGGATTTTGCCAAGATGTTGCTGGCCTACAGCTAAGTGGCACACGTCATGGCCTAGGTCCCTAAGTACTCTCTAAGAGCCGGTTGGCTGGTCTCCTATCCACGAGATGTCAGGGACACAAAGACACAACACAAGATTGTAAGGACAACGTAGGGTACGGCAGAAACAGGTAGAAGTAATCAACGGTGGGGACAGGGACTGTTCTGACATACAAAGTCATCACACTGTGCAGAGGAGTGTGCCTGCAATGATCAGCAGCCACCGGAGGTGCCGGGATGTGAGGAGTTTGAGGAGTGCGTGAAAAGCCTGCAGAGGCTGAGGGACCTGTGCTTGCAACCATGGAACCTGTGCTAACTTGCACTCTGGAGCGTGTGGTGTACTAGGGGTGTTGGGGAACCTGAGCTGACAGCTGAGACTGTCTACAACCTCTAGATCTGAAGGACGACAGTGCCTGACATCGCGGCCTCCCTCCGAGTTCGCTGGTTCCTTCTCCCTAGACCCAGGTCACGAGCTACTTTGTTTAGCTGCTAATGGGAAAGTTCGACAATTGCATATACCGAAGGCGTGCCAAAGGCAAGCCCGTCTGCGCCTGTCCTCGCCCGACCAGGACCAGGGGCCAGAAATCCTGACCCACGCAAGGCAGGTAGATATAGATACTCTAGTGAGCAGTTACTGGATATCAGACTACAGCCACATCATGCCTGCGCGACTCAAATAGGAATCAACGACATAGCCTCTCCCGACAAGTTATGCTCAGACAAATACCTTTAAAGAGGACATTTCGAAAATGGGGCTGATAAATGCTCACTCTATTCCAAAACATCTATCAGACATTAGAATATTGCTAGAGGAAGAACCTCTGGATATTCTATTTGTTACTTAAACTTGGCTTAATACTAGCTCAGGTCCAGATATTTATCTCGCCTTTGCCCTTGGCTATCAGCTACACAGGCTAGATCTCCCAGACAGAATAGGGGATGGCATTGCTATCATCTTAAAAGATGAATTCAAATGTACCATATCCACTTTTGGGCTTCCCAAGTGTGAAAGTGTCCAGTATCGTTTTGCCTTATCCCCTACCAACACATTCTCAGGAGTACTTACTTACAGTCCCCCAGGCACTAGCAGCAGATTTTTAGAGGCCCTACCCGACTATATATCCAGCCTCATAATGGAAAAGGTCCGATTGACAATTCTCAGGGACTTTAACCTTCATGTGGATAATCACGGCTCCCATCACATCAGACAGTTGCAAGATGACATGGAAGCATTACAATTAACCCAACTCATAACTTCTTCTACGCACGAGAAAGGTCATATTCTGGATCTCATCTTTTCCTGCAGCTTATAGTTTCTCAACCTACTCCAGTACCCTGATCAGACCACTTTTTAATCACCTAAGACGCTGCAGGCGGGAAAAACCCCCGTACGAAACATCACTACGAGGTGTTGGTCAAAAGTGGACCCTAAAACTTGACAGACTACCCTTAAGGAAAATTCCCCCACCCTTTTGGGAAATAAAGATAAGAAATATCAGCAGTGGGAACACTGGATTACCCAATCTGTCAACATCTGTGCTTCCAAAAAAACGTTTAACAGTAAACCTCACTCCAAAATTTCCCCATGGTAAAATGAACAGCTCCTTGACCTGAAAAAACAATGCAAAAAAATAGGGAGATGCTGGAGGAAAAATTATGACCCTTCCCTTAAATCTAATTACAAGTTGTTAATCAGAGCATATCATAATGATATGAAGACAGCCCAATCCAAATTTTATGAAGGTAAAATAGCTTGGGCTGCTAATTCTCCTAATGAGCTATTCAAAGTAGTAAAAACCTTGACCAACCCACATGAAAATACCAATACCCCCTACATCTATGAAAAGATGCAATGACATAGCAGCCTATTCCTCTAACAAGGTGACTGAACTATACGAGCAGTTTCCGAAAAATAGGGAACCTATCACAGCAATATTGGATAGGACACCCCCAATCCCCGCATTAGCTAATTTCCCCAGATTGGAGGAAGAAAAGGTCTGCCACCTAATCATGACCACCAAATCTGGTTCTCCGTTGGACCCAGTGCCCCCTTGTCTCCTAGCAGATGCTCTGGATATTCTTCTACCATCAGTGACTGAACTTCTCAATCTTTCCCTAGATTCGGCGCCAGTCCCTAAAGTTTGGAAGCATGCTATCATTAAGCCCTTATAAAAGAAACCAAATCTCGACCCTACTATTTTGAATAATAGTTGTCCCATCTCCCTTTTACCATACCTGGGCAAACCTTTGGAGAAACATGTCAACCTGTTCCTGTATAATTTCTTGGAGTCTAATGGCACCTTGCACTACTCTCTCGAGCGACATAAAGGACTGAGTCTGTACTACTGACAGTCACTGAGGAGCTAAAATCAATACTTGATGAGGGTCGGTCAACCCCCATCCTCTTGCTGGACCTCAGTGCTGCCTTCCACACCGTAGATCATGCCATCTTAAAACGGAGACTAGGGAAAGTCGGCATTCAGGGAAAAGCCTTGGAGTGGCTTGCCTCCTTTCTGGAGAACAGAACCTTCCAGCTGATGGAAGGGGACTGTGTCTCAGAGTGCCTCCCTATCACAAGTGGTGTTCCGCAGGGCTCGTCACTCAGTCTTTATTTAATGTCTACGCCTGACAGCTGGCGGAGGTGGTGCAGGAATATGGAATATCTGTGGTATTGTGGTATCTGGTATCTGTGGTATCATGTGCTGACGACACCCAGCTGGTTGTGTCTTTTACTAACGGCCCAGAACCCAACAATAACATGCTGCCCGTCTGTCTGGAGAGAGTGTTGATTGGGTGTCCGGCAGCTGTCGGTGGGAAAGCAGAGCTCATGCTGCTTGGGAATTTGGGCATCCACTCTCCCCGATACACTGGCCTAAATGTATGGGTTATCCTCCTATCCCCAAACGAGTCATAAAAAACCTGGGAATAATGCTTGAGGATTCCCTGACTCTGGATTGCCAATCCAAAAAGCTCTCAGAGACATGTGTTGCCCTTCTTAAAATGTTGAGGAAAATCACTGATGTGATCCCTGAGCACCTGAGGAAAACGGTGAACAATCCCTCCTCATCTCACGACTGGACTATGGCAACTCGCTGTATCTGGGCTCACCTAAGTACGTCATTAGGAAACTTCAGGGGGTACAGAATGCGGCAGCCAGACTACTGTTGAAAATTTCCAACCGCAGCTCTGCAAGGGAAGCACTTAAACAGCTGCACTGGTTGCCTATCGAAGCTAGAGTTAAGTTTAAAACCCTTTGCATAGCTCGTAAAGCTATTAATAACACTGGGCCTGAAAAACTGAGGAATCTGATTTCTAGGTACACCCCAACTAGATATCTCAGATCCTCTCACCAACAGCTCCTTAAGAAAAACAGAATTAAAAGAGCTAGATGGGGTGGTAGATCTTTCGCCCATCTGACACCTAAGCTGTGGAATGCCTTCCCACTGGAAATCCAAAGCCTCACCAAACGAAACTTCTTTTAGAAAGAAACTGAAAACTTGGCTATTTCTCCACTAACTCTGCCTTAGCTCATCTCTTCACTGGCAGCACTCCTCCTAGCGCTGGGAAGCCCTTGGGCAGCCATGTGCTCTATAAAGTCAATAAGTTTGACAATTGCATATACCTGTAAAGTGTATATACAATATGTATATCGTTTTGATTTCAATGTGTGTGTAATACAAAGACCAGTGTTTCATACATACGGTGTGGAAATTTTCTGTTGCGCATGCAATGTGTTGCAAGGGTGGTGTTGTACCAATGCTTTACACTTGGGCCCTGAGGATAACCCTGACTGCCCGGTGCCAAGCTACCCAAGGGTGAGCACAGATTATCAGACATGTATATCATACTCATCCTATCTAGAACAGTGGATTCTGACTGGCATTAATGCATCTCAGCTAGCCAGAAACCACTGTGTTTAACATACACTGTATAACAATGTTATAATAGGAGTATTATTTCAATGTTACAATTTAATGAGCAACCTTACCAGATTGGCTGCCACGTGGTGAAAGGTAGGATATTAACAGTCTTCAGTTTCTACATCCATTCCTTGGCACACACTGCCCCCAGGTCCTGGTGCTGGATTGTTACATTGGCGACGGCGTGTCTTTCTTTCGTTGACACATTCGGACCAGGCTGACCAGCATCCCCATTTTCCATCAACTGGTGGAATATCTGAGCACAAAATTAGATTTCATTAGAACAAAACTTTTAAAAGCAAAATTATGCTTTAAACATTTGCAACTTGTACTCTCTCTTGTTCCAAGTTTTTACAGCTCACTAAGATCAGCAACTGTGCAATAATTTTCAGCACATTATCCTTTTATGTGCTACTTCTCTCCTAAGTAGAAATACTTTTATGTAAATGTTGAGCTGCCACTAACATCTTACCTTGCCTTTTTAAAGTGCCACCCCTGATCCTCAATGCAATAATTTAAGGTTGACCTGTCACTCAAAGTGGTTTACAGTGTAGCTCCTGGAAGGAATTTCACACCGTATTAAGATTAAGCACTTGCTTGACAGCTACTTGAGAGCTACTGTAAATGAGCCTTTACGAACTTCAGACAGGGAAAAGGTAACTTTATAACAGTTACTGTTCCCTAATACTTTTCAAACATACGACTTTGCCATTTAATTGTATTTTTAATAAGCATTAAATAGTGCCTTCATTATTTTTCTAGCTGGTCCCAAACCAAAGAGATCAATACTAATATGTTAATCTGTACTATGATCTTTCTGTATATGACAGCCAGGACTGCTACAGTTAAAATAGCTTTCGGTACCTTGTCACTTTTGGGACATGGTGACATTAATTTTTATATCTTCCACTCTTAAGTACCATTGACCCTACCTTCTTGGCTATAAGGCCCATATAGGGGGGACTTATTACATATTAAAAGGGAGGCTTTTGACTGTCAAAATGGGATGTTTTGACAGGTCGCCTGCTGGTTCTATACTCCAGCCTGAAGTCATGTTTTGTAGGCCCACTCCCTGGTGCTGCAGTCCACAGGTGGCATGCCCGCTGTGGCCAAAATGATACATGTGATAACAATAATGAAACAACTCAGACTAAGAAAAAGGCACTGAGCCCTGCTTGAGCAGGACATCTTGGAAAGAGCAATACATACAAGCATCAAGGAGATCAACACTGGTAAAATCTCCTGGGAAAGAGTGGCTTCCCATTTGAATTGATACAAGGAACTTCACATCTCTATAAAATGTTTGACGATATGGAAGCAAATGCAAATATATGAAGTAGGTTTCTCAGATGTTAATATCAATAGCGAGCTAGGATTCCTCTTGTGAAACCTATACCCCGCCCCACCTTGGTAATCAATATGACGGTAAGATTCCTGGCTAAGATAATGCGTGACAGACTCAAAAATGTGGTGCCCACTTTGATAGAACATAAATCATGATATTCCCGGGAGACTCATTATAAGATTGCATGTGAACAACTCTACACATAGCATGAAATAGACACACTCACTGACTGGTTGTCACAGCACAGAGGTAATTTGTCTTCAGAAAACTCATGGAGAGTGTTGCAAGTACCTGTTGCTGAATGTACATTGGTATGAGTAGCACCACATGAGTTATATAAAAGAGGTGCACCTAGTTACTCTACTTATAACCGCTACATTTAAAAACAACTGGGGGCTCCTCCACATTTACAAGGACAGGAAAAGCCACCCTACGTGACTTCCATGGGTGTTGCTGTGGGTGTTCTCACACAACACCCATGGAACCAGACACATCTCCAGATTTATGAGAAATTGTAAATCTGGAGATGTGTCCGAATGCTACGCCACCCTAGAGGTGGCGTAGCGAGGTGCAACGAGGAGAAATGTTTTCATTTCTCATTGTTTTTTCCTCTTTCAATGCATGCTGCATTCTACAGCACACATTGAAAGAGTAAAATGGCTGCAGTGATTGTTTTTGTGCAGGAAGGTGCCCCTTCCTGCACAAAAACAATCTCCCCACGACGTAGGTATCCTTGCACCATGGTGCTAGGGTGCCTGCGCCGGCACATGGCTGCAGTTTGTGCGCCAGCGCAGGGGGAAGCACAGAGATGCGACATATTCCTGTAAATATGTCACATCCCTGAAATATGTTGCATCCATGTGCTTCGGAAGTGCCGCAGCGTGGCGCAGCCAAAGGGATTGCGGTGCCACGCTGTGGCACTTCCTTGTAGATCTGCCATTGGGTGTTAAGGTCACCCCAAGAAAACAATAGCACCTCTTGAAAACGAATACTAATGGGGTAGTTCCATAACTGCAAAACTCAGAGACTTTTTCTCCATGTGGCACATAGTTTTGACACAATGCAATAACAATAAATGCATGTCAATATTCACTTACTGCCTAATAGTTCTGATTTGCGTGTCTGGCAGGCAATGCCTTCAAAATACGGTGAGCATTCACAAAAGCATTCCCCGTCCACTAGAATCACCGTCCCGCCATTCTGGCATGGCTGACACCTGCATTCACTGTATTCATCAAGGTAATCCTCAATGGATCTTTCCAAGTTCCTTTTCTTTTCATAGGCATTTTTCATTTTCACAGGAACAAGGTTGTGTATTGGAGCAGGCTGCAATCCAAGAAATCCCATAAAATTAATTTATTATACTGCCTATAATGCATATTGAAATCAAAATTTTATATAATATGACCTTGTAACCTGCATACCAGGTGTTAAAGAATCCAGACAGCATATATTTGTTAACAAGGTAGAGGGAAAAGGAGGTTGAATGCTTACAGAAACAGAGTACTATATTTTCATAGAAACAAGAATGGTAATTTCAAAGTTCAAGGCATATTTCAGAAGAGTGAAATAATGGACAAACAGTACTGGTATGTGTGAGAAATTGGGTTCTTGGTTGAGTGGTGGTGGGAGGGGGGGTGGGGGGGGTGAAACCCCACTCAAGCAGGAACCACAATCCTTGCCAGGATGAAGTCACAAGCAATCCCTAAATTAACCTGTGCTCAGCCCTTGGGAAGCTTGCTACAGAACAGTCAGACCAGAGGCTAAGTGTAAAGTATTTGTGCAACACTTCGAGCAGCAACAGAGTGAAGACACCACAAAAGAGATTCCAAACCGGATTAACAAAACAGTATAATCTTTATAAATAAAACAAGGCTAAAAGGTCAACAATCCAATCCGTAGAACTGGAGATATGCAGTTTTAAAGATTTATGAAAAAATAGCTCCTAAAAGCACAAAGCGCCAACTGTGGATATCTAGTCGCGCTAGCCCAGGATGAAGTCACGAGTTGAGACTGATCTTGATAAAGAGCAGGCCAGCTAGAGGGACCCAGTTAGGGCTGCTGAATAAAAGTACCTTAAATCCTGGTTGAAGAGCGTTGCGAGGTCTCACGTCGAGGATGCAATGGCGAGGCCACTTCCATGGTTCCAGGACTGAGGTGGCAGGGTAGGACTCACAGATGGCAGAGTCCTGGAGCTGGTTTCAAGGTTGTTGGAACCTTCTGTCCCTGAGACTCTAGTCAAGAGGCCATCCAACAAAGGCAAAAGGCAGAACAGCAGGGCAGCAGTCCTTCAGGGCAGACTGCCAGTCCTTTCAGAAGCACAGGACCTCTTCTTCCTGACAGATCCCACAGGTCCAGAAGTGTACTGAAAAGTTGGTATCAGAAGTCCAATGTTTACACCAGGTGCCTTCTTTGAACTGGGACTCAGAGAAGCTTCTAGAGTTTTCACTTTGAAGTGCACAGGTTTCCTGCCTCCCCTGTCCTCACTCCAAAGTAACTACAGGGGGTATGTACCCCTTTGTGTGGAGGCAAATCACAGCCTATTCCAGTGTAAGTAGAGTTGTGCCTAGCTCTGCCCTCCCATCCTGCTAGTGATGGCTCATCCAGGCACACCTAAGCTCTCTGTGTGCAGTTGCCTAGGAGGAGTACACAAAGATACACCCAGTCATGAGACACTGAGACAGGCTACAGACATTAAATGACCTATGTTTGAAAAGCACCTTCTCACAACTGGGCAATTGGGCGTAAGGAAAGAAAAGGAGATGGATGGAGTCCAAGAAAGACACCACTTCATGGTCCTGCCGAGGTATCCAAAGATATTGGAATAGTTGCCTCACTCACTTTATCGTGACATGCTCCATCATTGGTGCCTATCCACGCCCTGCTAGGATGATGCCACTAGGGCAGAAGAAACCATTCCATGCACATACATGAGGCCAAAGGCTCTCACCTGAGTCAGTACTCTGTCGACTGAGGATACCCCGTTTTTAGGTTGTTCAAGGATCATGCGTGTCTGGCGCCTGGTGCCGTCCTATAGTCATATTGCGTCAAGGTATGGGCACCATCGGTGCACCTATGTGTCATCTCTGCTCAGACTGCCACTGAGCAGCAATGACACAGAGGTGCACCGGCAGTCAGACATGCAAGAATCGGAGGTTAGATAATGTATCCTCTAGAAAAAGGGCTACCAAATGTAAATAACTTGTTCTCTAATGGATACTTCTAACCGTAGATTCCTCACCTTTGGAATAAATAAAAAGTAGTACCTCCTCCAGTGGTGAGTCTGTGGAATGACATGGACCAAAAATTCCTTCAGGACTTGAATGGCCAAAATGCTCTTCGCATTGTATTTAGTTGTCAAGGCACAAGTGCTTTGTGAACTTGTGCACTGATGCCCATGTTGCTGCCTGACAAATATCCAGAACAGGCACACCATGTGCAACGCATTGGTCCTTGTGGAATGGGCCTAAACCCTTCTAGAAGCTGCTTCTTGGCCGTCACATAGCAGATATTAATACAGTGGATCATGCACCTGGACAAAGTATGCTTCTGCACTGCTTTGCCTTTCTTTGCCCTGGAGAACACTACAAAGAGCTGTTCGTCTTTGGTATGATCGATGTAAAAGCTCAGCGCTTTTTAGTGTCCAAACAAAAGAGCTTCTCCTCCTCCTTGAAGGGGTGAGGAAGGGCAAAGAACGTCAGAAGAGTGATTGACAGCCCGGTGTGAAAGGAAGTCACAACATTTGGCTGCTCTAGCTCTCAGCATCAGTTTGTCAGACAGAAGGTGGTGCAGGCTGGCCATACTGCCAGAGCTTTAAGCTCACTCACTCAATAAGCTGAGGTGATTGCGATAAGAAAGACCATTTTCAGGGTCAGGAGACATAGGGAACAGCTGTGCAACAGCTCGTAAGGGGCACATTTAACCCCTTCTGTGCCACGCCCTTTCCCCCTCCTGTGCCGGGCGTTACATTAGTGGGCGGGTTTCATGACGAGATAGTCTCGTCATGGGCACAGCGCGACCGTGCTCCATGACGAGACTATCTCGTCATGGGCACAGAAGAGGTTAAGGAAAGTAAGGATACCATGGCACCATAAAAGGTTTTTTAGGAGGAGGCATGCGAACCTCACCTATAAGAAAAAGCATCACAAAGGTGATTTGAACAAGGACAGTTGGTCCGATGAAGGCAAAAGGGCTGACAGATAACCTTTAACAGTGGCCACTGCAATTCCTTGCTGGGCCAAAGACAGAACAAACAGTAACATGTCTTATAGTTTATCCTGTAGTGGCCTACAGGTGCCACACCAACCCACAAACATGTCCCAGCATCCGGCATAAAGAGATTTGATAGAAAGATGCCTGCCTGTCCACCAGTATGACATGACATCCATTTATTCGGGGGCTGATCGAATACAGTCAACTGCAACCGCTCAATCTCCACGCATGGAGGTATAGATTGCAAAGGCCGGGGGCATGACTCTGCCCTGCTGCAGTGATGAAAGATCTCCCGAAATGTCATGGGCTCATTCACATAAGCTGCGGGTACCACACTCTCCTGGCCCAATTTGGAGCCTCTAGGAGGGTTTGTGCCTGGTTGCTACTTATCTTCACCAGAACGCAGGGCAGCAGAGGCAGCAGCAGGAGTCTTGTGCTCCACTCTAGGTGGAATGAGTATTTTGGGGAACTAAAGCACACAAAAGTGTTGACATTGCATGTTCTCAGTGGTAGCGATGAAATTGAGTTTTGATCATTGACGGAAGGTGCCCTGCACCACCTGCGGGTGTAGATGCTTTTTGTGATCTGATAAATGTCTCAGGCTGAGTTTGTACACCCTGTCATTTACATTTCCCACCACTTGCTGTTCGATGAGGGAGATACCCAAATGATTCAGCCGGATCTAGAGGTGTAGGGCCTTCTGCCACACAGCCTATGTTTATTTAATTATCGCATGGCAGTGGTGTTGTCGGTGAGCACCTGAACCAGCCTCCTCATGATGAATGGCAGGAAGATTTTCAATGCCAAGTGGAGGGCTCTTAACTCCAGCAGGATGATGTGAAGACAGGTCTCTGCCAGAGACCACAGTCCTTTTAACTTCCCCTCTCCCAGATGAGCTCCACAACCCAGCAATGACGTGTCTGTCACAACCGTCTGGCTTGGCGGTGAGGTTATAGAAAGTGGTCTGTCTCTAGTCCAACTGTGATCGAGGAGCCACCATTGTGGATCTTGTGCAGTCTACTCCGAAACCTGGATGGAATCTTAGAGGTTCCCTTGATGCAGAGCACACTGAGCCTTCAGATTCCACTGCAGATTCAGCATGTGCCACCTGGCAAGGCTGACTAGTAGGATGCAGGAGGTCAATAATCCAAGCAGCCTCACTGCCAACATCCATGAGACCGAGGACCAAGACTGACATATTGGAATCATAGCCTGAATGTCCGGGACTCGTTGATCTTAAGGGAAGGCCCAAAAGTGTACCATATCCAGGGTGGCACAGATGAAAGGTAGCTTCTGCGAAGAAATGTAAGCAGGTTCACAGTCATCTGGAGGTGCTGTATGACTGACTGTAGTGCCCCCCCTCAACAGCCAGTTGCCGGGATAGTAGAAGACCGCTACGCCTGACTTTTGAAGATGTGCAGCGACAACCACCATCACCTCTGTGAAAACCTGAGGGGCACTGGTGAGGACAAATGAAGCATTGCAAACCGAAAATGCTCGTGGGCCGCTTTGAACTGCCGACAGCACCTATGGGCTTGCAGGATGAGAATATGGAAATAGGCATCCTGCAGGTCCAACATTACCATGCAGTCTCTTGGATCCAGGGCAGAAAAACATGGGCTAGCATGAGCATCTTAAATTTGTCCCTCCACAGGAAGAAATTTAGAGGTTGAGAGAGATCTAAAATAGAGTGAAGGCCTCCACCCTTTAATGGCACTAAGAAATAATGGGAGTAACACCCAGTTCCAATCTCCGAGGCGGGAAGCATCTCTATAGCTCTGTGAAAAGGACTGTGAGCGGAGTTCCAGGAATTTCTGGACGGCTGCCACGGGTTGCCTCCAGGACGACTAGAGTGCAGCTCTAGTTTCTCTTCTGCACTCCTAAACATGACTGAAGAAGGCGCTGCCCCTAGGGGGCGCAAAAGCGAAGATGGATGAGACCAGGAACATGGAGGAAGATGACGGAAAGGCGGAGAGGGTGGGAGACGCAAGAAACAAAGCAACAAGTGGCGGCCCTGGGGACGTAGAGCAGAGGTTCAAGCGGAGAAGCAAAGATGAGAGAGACAGCCTACAAAGGATAACACTGCGCACAACTGGTGACATAACGCAAGAGGATGCTGTGTCCTGTACCACTAAAGGTCAGGAAACGGGCCATAGCACCAGCCAAATGTTATTCTATGCGGTTACTGAATGGAGGCAATAGCACAGTGTCTTGACACTTGATGGTGGCAGAAAGGGGCGTGGTGAAGTCCACAGAAATGCTTGTTAAGTTCACTGCGTGAACTGGGAAAGGCACTGGCCTCACCAGAAGGTTTAAATTCACAAAGACACACCACACTGTTGGTTGGTGGAGGGGAAAGTGCATTACAAATGTTGTGATACTCAAGACCTGTTTTGTTTTCCCTTGTTTCTTCCCAAGAGTCGTTTACATCAAGGGGACTTCTTTGAAAGGAGAGACACACTGAAAGGAAGTCCCAGGGCTGCAGCAGCGAGATAGGAGTGACATAACTATTTGACTGTTCCAATTGAATACCTTCTTATTTTACCTTGATTATTCTTTTCACCAGTAGCCGTATATCATTCTGGCTGCCTGATAAACAAAAAATAGACACCTCCACTGCTTGTGTTGTGTTATGTCATGTAACCTTGTGATCAGTGGTGTTAGAAGTGGGATCTCAGTCTGTGATCACTGGCTACAGACATGATACAATCATCACGATGGAACAAATGGTACAACAATTGGCAGAGGGACAGATACACTTGCAAATGATTATGGACCAGCAGGCAGCACAACAAGATAGGGAGAACCTGAAAACTTGTTTCAATTCCCAACTCGCACTAGTACTGAAAAACAGCAGACACACAATGCAGTATTTTTTAAACTAACAAATGCCCTTGTGAGTTCAAAAGTACATCCCAACTTTCCCAGCACTGTTTTACAATAATATAAGCCATAGAAGACCTAGACTTTTTATTTACAAACTTTGAAAGGGTTGCTACAAGTGCCTCCTGGCCTCCTGAACATTGGGGACAATATGTTGCTCCCTTACTGTCAAGAGAACTACAAACTGCCTACCAGACTGCCACCACTTTGGGTTCTACTCCGTATGAAGGCATTAAGAAAATTATTCTAGAAAGTCTGGGGTACGATAGCGAATATTATAAAACAAACTTCAGGAAAGAGAAGTGGGGACTTAAGGATATTTGAGGCTCCCTGTTTTCCATTTTTACAGATGGATACAGACAGGAAAAACATTTATTTTCCTTTTTGTATTTATTTTTAAATGCGTATATAAACAGAAATTGGAATCTTTATGTCTGATTCTAAATGTGGTCAGTCATGACTGCTTAGCAAATAGTGGTGTGGACTGACAGATAAGGGGTTAAAAAAAGGAATTTGAGTAAAGAGGCTTAAACAATTGTAGATATGGCCAACCTTGATATTAAAATGTTCATATCATTAAACCTATCAGGCGTTCGACTTCTTTTTTTCACAAAACCCAAAAGGAATATGGATAAGTACAGAAAACATTAGCAAAAATAAATATGGATAAATACAAACAGAAATGTAAAAAAAGAAAATACCACAAATAAAGAGCCCTAATGATAATCCCCATCGTTGTACTACCGTATACTGGACTTGGTGAATAAATGGTTAAAACCAAGCACATCTACCTTGGATGAGGTTATACTTAGAACAATACCTAGACGCCCTACCAGGATCTACAAGGGCATGGATCGAATAACAGCCTAATATCAGAGTTACAGGAGTAATCGAGCTAGCCTGTGCTTACCACAGATCTGTGGATTTTAGACCTAGCTAAAGTAGGAGTCAGCCTACCCAGAACCCCACTTGGAAACCACAAATAAGGCCCAATCAGCATCTCCCTTTGGAAAAGAAAAAAGCGATTAAACGACCTGTGAGGGAGATAGGATCTAGCCCTCAGTGTTTACACTGTTCTGAACGGGGACAAATAGCAAGAAATTGTCCTCGAAAAGCACCTACACCTGAACCCATGGAAGTATGTTTAGTAAGGGGCCAGGTGTTATACATGGAGGACTGGCCAAGTCCTATAGATGAAGAGCATCACAAAACAGACACAACGTGTGCTTTGATTGATTCAGGGTGCCATCATTCGGCAATCCACAAAAAGTGGGTTTCCCCTAACACTGGAGTAAGCATCAGGAAAGTAGCTATTACCTGATTTCATGGGGTTAGGAAGGTTTACCCTACAGCATTTATAGAAGTTAGATGGGGAAACTAGTCGGAGGTATTAGAAGCGGGGGCTCTTCCCAATGTGGCTGAGGACGCCATCATTGGTACTGACCATACCCAGTTCTCAGTTGTTTGATGAAAAGGAAGCAAAAAAAACAAATTAGATAAACACCTTGATAAACAGTTGTTTTAAGGGAATCACCAGAGTTATTTCCCATATTTATTTTCTTCCATAGTAAACTGTGGGAACTCACAATCTAGTTTCAGGGCCGTTCAGCAGGACAATTTCAATCTAGTTCAGGTGTGGGCTCAGACTACTACGGAATACCAGGAACAGGTAGGCTCGTATGTTTTTTATTGCATTGAACAGTTAACAAGGGAGAAGAAAAAAAAGTGCAGTTATTAGTCCCCTTCACTTTTAAGAGCAGGGTCTAACCCTAGCCTAATGCTAGGTTGGGAATGGACACTGTGGATCTGAAAAGACAGAGGAATATCTACTAAGATGTTTCTGTTGGCCTCGTGTATACTCTGATATTCAATGATATTGTGCCTCGTGTAACCGCTCTCAGTTAGTCAATCCTCCTAAGGAACCAAAGGCTCCATTACAACCACTCCCTATCATTGACCTACTGTTTAAACGGGTCACGATGGATTTAGTGTGTATGCTGATACCGTCCTCCTAAGGATATCAGTATATATTAGTCCTAGTTGACTACGCTACCAGAAATCCGGAGGCCATACCCTTAACTAGTAGGACGACCCCTGTGGTGGAGCGTGCCATGCTGGTATTTATTTCTAGGGTGGCGTTTCCCGTGGAAATATTGGCAGACCAGGGCACACCGTTTATGTCCCAACTCATGTCCCAGGTCTGTAAGATATCAGGTATTCATCAATTCGGGCCTGTATACCAACCCCAAACTAACGGTCTGGTTGAGCGCTACAATTGCATACATAGGGCCATTTAAGAAATAAATTGGTTTGTGATTCAGGGAGGAATTGGGATAAGAAGCTCCCTATGGTCCTAATTGCTATCAGATGTCACACCCAATCTTCCACTGGCTTCTCCCCGTTTGAGTTGGTTTTCAGTAGACAGCCACACGCGCGGCGCTGCTGCCGATGTAAACATCTCTTTGGGCGGTGACTATGTGGGACAGTTGGCCTGATCTGCGGTGGGTGTTGAGCCTCTCTTCCCCCCTGCCCCGCTGTGAAGAGAGGTGCCCGCGGCGATCCGGAAGAGAGGAGCGCTGCGGATCGACTTGTCCCGGTGCTGCGGTCCTCCCGGTTCCCAACTTCGCTATTGGTCTTCTTTGATAGATGGGTTGCCGGCGGGAAGGGAGTGAGTGGCGCCAGACAAGCCGGAAGGGCCGTGGAGCGGCGGCGGGTGCCTGTGGGACAGGAGTGAGTGACGCCAGACGGCTTTGGGGCAACGGACATTGCTTGAGCCCTCCAGCCAATAGACATAGAGACACACCGTGGGGGCCCCGGTAGTAATACATCCCTGGTGAAGCCAAGCAGTGCCTTTCTGGGTCTGCTGAATGTATGTATGCGCCCCAGACACAGATGCATTATCATTGCCCGGAACTGGTCAGTGGCGCGGACTGAGTTTCCCCCCCATATTGACCTGGCTGGGCCCAGTGTGGATTTGTGCTGAAAGTCATGCTTCTTGGGTCTGATTTGTGTGGGGCGACGACCACCCTTGTTTCAGCGCAGCTTCGTACTCTTTATTGGCCGGCATCATTAACTGTGATTTTGGTGCCATGGCTACCAATAAGGGATCCACGTAATCTATCCTGGCTAAATTGTCAAAGTTTGCTCACTCTAATGCGGAAGCAGCAGAAGATAAGCCGGCAGAGTCTGAGACGAAGCAACCGACGCCTGCTGAGGGCCCTTCCCTCGTTGATGTAATGGAGTAAATGTCATCCACCATGGCTGCCAGACGGTGAGGAGCTCCAGGATGGAGCTCCGAGGCTGAGGATTGCTCAAGTGAGCTGTAATCCTTGTTTGGCCTCGTATCCCGTACATTGGACCCCCGAGCCGATATCGGAACATTCGACCCAAGCTGGGGAACCTATCTGAATGAGGACTCACTGCCAGTGGCCGGGACGCTTCAAGAAGGGACAGGAGAGGTGCCCCGGCAGGTCGTTGGTTTTCGCCGCATCCCTGGATCGATGGTGGTGACTGCGGCTCAAGGTGAGGCTGGGCCTTTGTTTTCGAGTGTGGCCCAGGTGGCACTGCCGATGGGTGAGGGCATGGCTGGCTGGAGTGCCCGACAAGACTTGTTCCAGGTGCGAACCTGGAGTTCGCTTGAGGTTCTCGTCCAGGCTTGAGAGGCCTGCACTGCACCCTCACCCCCCCCTGAAGGCACAGCAGATACTGTAAAAATATGGTTGGTGGGGCCCTGACCTCTTGTGAGTTAGGAGATACAGTGCTAGAAATGTTTTACACTGCAGTTAATATGGCACTTTAAAGTTTAGTGTATATACTGCATAAAATTGTATGATAACTACCTCCCTGCGTTATGCTTGATTCCGGACTGTGCCTCGGCATTTCTTCTTCGGCCCGAGCCCTGATTGTATCTCGGAATTTCTACCGTTCAACCATGCGCCCACCTTACCCCACCCGGAACTCGAATCTTGTGCGCTACGGACCAAACTCCTGGTCCATTAACTACCCAGACAAAATGACCAGTAATGCAAAAAAGAACTTTAAGCATAGTATTCTAAAACAACACCCGGAAACACTCATTGTAGATAACTACCACACAGCGACCAACGGCAACACGAAAACTAACTTCATTTTCTACACAAATCGCCCGGCTAAATGGAAAACCACCTTCTCTCTTCACCTTCAAGTCGCCAAGTCAGTAATCATTCCCTATGGTGAAAAAATCTCCACTACCATCTCCCCGACCTTCAAAGGGAAACTCACCATCTCCATCTACAGAACTGGAACCATTCTCATACAGGCCACCGACCCGCACCTCACCACTTTTGACCGCCACTTCCCCACACTTCTTTCCTCATTAACTCAACTGAGCCGTCAAACCATATCTCCCCAATCCACCATCACCCTTACTAATAACGTGGAACTGATCCCATCTCCCTGCCCTGAAGAACCTCTCTCCAACTCATGGACATCCACCATCACTCACTATAATAACACTACCCTTATCATTACTCTCCGACGCCAAACACCCACAACTATTACATCTACTGAGCACACTAGGAACAACAAACTCACAATTAACAAACACCACAAAACCGATCTAGATCTTGACAGCTCGGACTCTAACCTCTGCCCTCCCATGACCAAAATCCTCACAGGCACTCTCCGCTCGACCCATGATAATCTGAACCCTCCCTCACAAACTACCTCTTCCTCCAACACAGACCCTTTTGCCCCGACCCTTACGTCCCCCATGTCCAAATTACCTCACTGACAACCCCCGCGACATCCCCATGGCCAACATTGTCACCAATCCTTTAAACTCGTTCCCCCCTATTATCACTACACGCTCCCCCTCCGCGGTCGCACACCCACATACACAACCTGCCTTCACCGCTAATCTCATTGACATTCCCCGGAAATCTGACTTCTTACCTAGAATTTCTCTCCCTCCTCACTTGGACAGTAGACCCTCTACTCCTCCTTTGAACCCCTTGAATGGGAGCATTACTAATCCGGCTCCTTGCGTCCAACCTCTCCCCTCTCCTAACCCCACTGACTCTGTCCAATCCCCGACCCCTGTTCACTCTCCCTCCAAAGACCCAAGTCATTCTCAGCCACTGCCTAAAACATTAAACTTTTTCAGCTCAATAGCACAGCAACTGAACAGAATGGAGCTGAAAATTAACTCCCTTGCTGCTTATTTCCTATACTTACAACAAGATCTTCTCAATAGGACCAAGCCGCCGTGCTCCCTCTCCCCGGGTAGATTTCCTCCCACCACACTCAATACCGCTCCCTTGGCCCCTCAGTGCACCCCTCATCCCTCCAGTCCGTCAGCGAGTCAGGCACTTCGACCCAACCGGGATCGCCAACCCTTTTCGATACCGAAACCTGGTGAGATCAACGACTCTTACCTCTGTTTGAGCCAGAAGTCAGCCCCTTTCCCCATCCCTGTTATTATCGGCACTACCAGAATCCCTAAAAATGTACACTCGCGTAGACCTCCTGCTCAATACTCCTCTATCCACCTTACTCCCCCCATCATCGAGGCTCCCCGTCCTCTCTCTTGCATGCTCCTCAACTGCAGATCAGCAGTACAACACGCCACAGACATTGCTGAAGCTCTACTCGCTGAAGAAATTGACATCGCTTTCCTCACTGAATCCTGGCTCAATGTCCACCCCACACCCATTCTTGACATTCTCACCCCTCCAGGGTACTCCAGCATCAGACAAGACAGACCGACCAAAACTGGGGGGGGGGGGGGGGGAGTAAACCCCTCGAACTTAAATCTGCTCGACAAGCATACAAAAAACACATTTTCAGTGAAAAGGAGTCTTTCTTCCACAGCCAACTAGATCTGGCAAAAAACAGACCGAGAGAACTCTTCAACATTGTCAAAAGCCAAGCTAACTACACTCCCTCTCAAGAAATCAAAGCCACCAATGAGCGTTGAGAAGAAATTGCACCTTCTTCACTAATAAAGTCTTGAAAATTGATCATCCTTCATCCAAACCTCTAACCCTCCTTCCCTCTTAACCTGCCCCACTCTAACCACCCCTGATCATTCAGAAAGAGTTCTTACCAAGGACAATCAGGTCTGCCTCCAGCTAAAAAACAATGCGCATTGGTCAGACTTTGAGCTAATGTTGGATAATGAGGTTTTCAGTATAATTTCTAACCTAAAACCTTCCTCCCACACTATGGACACCATCCCACATCCACAATCATAAAATAACTTAACCACACTATTTCCCCTTTCTGGACAAAAATCATCAACGCCTCTCTCACCTCAGGCTGTGTCCCAGATTCCATTCAACTTGGGCAAATCACACCCATTCCCAATAAAACCAGGGGCCGACCCTAATGATCTCAACAACCTCAGACCTATCTCCAACCTCCCATTCCTGGCAAAAACATTGGAGAAATGCGTTCTCCACCAACTCAACAAACACATTGATGAGTTCAACCTCCTCGACACCTTTCAATCAGGATTCAGGAAAGGCTGTACCACGGAAACAGCTATGCTCAACGTCTGACGATATTCACAAGGCTTTAGATGAAGGTGATGCCTGCCTACTCATCCTTATTGACCTATCTGCGGCATTCGACACAGTAAATCATCCAGCGCTTCTGGAGACCATGTCGATGCGCTCCGGCATCAATGGCACAGTACTAAAATGGTTCACCTCCTTCCTTCAACACCGCTCGCAACAAATTAGAATCAACTCCTGTCTCTCGAAGCCAACAAAAGTCACACTTGGGGTCCCGCAAGGCTCGATCCTCTACCCGGCCCTCTTCAATCTTTTCATGGAGCCCCTCACAATCATCTTGAAAAAAGCTGGAGTGAATTACCACCTTTACGCTGATGACATCCAAATCTATTACAAAATCAAGTCTCCCAGCGACATCCAACACCTCAATGCCACTCTAACCGAGATCCAAACTTGGTTCAACGCTAACCACTTAAAACTCAATCCAGATAAAACAGAACTAATCCTATTCTCTCCAAAAAGCAACCATCGTCAAATCCAAGAGTGGCTCAAGAATCTGGTCGCCCTAAACTGCCCCATCGTCCTATCCGACTCAGTTAAGTCTCTAGGCATCACCCTTGACAAGAACTTATCTTTGGAGGCCCACATCAAAAACTCTGCAAAAAGCGCTCTTTTCTCTCTAAAACACCTCAAGATATTGAAACCTTTTCTTCTCCATGATGACCTCAAGACAGTAGTCCAATCCCTAGTTCTCTCTAAAATCGACTACGGGAACGCCATCCTAACAGGGACTCCAAAAGCTCTCCTAGCCCCTCTAAAGGCAGTGTTGAACATGGCCGCTTGACTCGTATCTGGAGTAAAAAGATTTGATCACATCACTCCAGCTCTCAACTCCCTCAACTGACTTCCCATGGAAGGGAGGTGTATTTACAAACTGGCCTGCATCACACACAAAAACCTTCACTCTCCGGTCCCTAACTACCTGAACAACAAACTGGTAAGAGCAGGTCAATCCAGATCGCTGAGAAGCTCCAACTCACTCCTTATTCCTCCAAAACTGAAAAAGAAAACCACACAATACCGATCGTTCTCTGGCCATGCTCCCAGGATGTGGAATGCTCTCCCTAGAGTCCTCAGATGCTACCCCTCGTTCTCCTGTTTCAAAAGGGACCTGAAAATCCATCACCTTAACAAATACTTTCCTGACCAACGACAACTAACCTAGACTTTAATATCAGAGTTTACTTCTCTCTCTTGACATTCAAGGATAGTTGGCGACCAGACTGTGTTAACCACCTTATCTTCCATGCTGTATTTTTGTTATCTCTGGTTTTGCTTCCTTACTGCCTGCCTACTATGTAATGCAATTTCCGACTGTTTTTCTTTGCAGTATGTATGTAAAGCGCTCTGATACCTACGGGTCAATATATAAAACGCGCTGTTTACTTGCTCTTACACGCCGTGAGGGGAACGGCTGGTACTTACCCTCGCTGCTCCAGTTGCCCTGCTCCTTCATCTACTTCATAGCTTTTGCCGTGAGGGGAACGGCCCGGAGACTGAGCTACTTGTCCCAGGGGGCATGGACGCCTCCCGCAGTGCCCTCTAATGTCAGCAGGGTGTCCTGGCGGTGTCCACAATAGTTGAAAGTTTTCACTTGTGTTTTTGTTTTTTGTTTTTGCTATTATATTGTATTCAACTTTCGTGGAGATTTGTTACAATGAACAGGAGGGACACCAAAAGGGTTGCTCCGCCTTCAGGGGGAGGGGTGGTGGGCACCCTCGATCAATTTATAATAAGAGCAACCTCAGTGTTGGAAAAAGAGATTGCTAATACGGAGCGACGGTTATCTCTGGAACCTTTGTTGAACAAGAGATCTTCTCCGGGTTCATTAGCTGTACCTCGCTCCCCTGACCACGACTCCTCACCCGTTTTGCAGACGGAGGTTATTGAACTATTGGGCACCCATTTCCATAACATAAGTGAGGCAGCAGAGAATCCCTCCAACTCCCCCTCCCCCGTGCAAGCAACGGTTCGTTGTAAAAAGAAAAGAGCCCCTGTTAGAGCTGCTCCTATTAATAAGATCAAGCCTTCCGATGTTATTTCTGACTCTACTGCTAAAAGGAAGAGGGGTAGTGGTCCACAAAGACCTTCCGTTGCCAAAGTCCCGAGGCTTAATACTCAAGCCAATGCAGTGACACCAAATCCGGGTAACAGACAGGTCCTCCCCATATTTCCGGATTCAAATTCTCCAGTTATTGGAGATTTTAGCCTTCGAGGTGGCGAAGATATGTGGCGCAGACTAGAGAATCTCATGTATACCTTATTACCCCTATTACTTATAGATTGACCAAAATAGAGGAAAACATAATCCAGCTTTCTATGATAGCTAATTCCGAAAATAAGGAGCTTTGTGTTAAAGACGGCCAACAGACCACTCTACAGCCCCTTACTAATTTTAATAACGATAGGTATGATAGTATTCCCCTATCCCAGACCTTAACAGATCCCTTAAGATCATCTGCTAGGGATCCAAGTATAAGGGGGGAGGGCATTGTCAAGCGTTCAACTATAATCAACAGGCCCTCTTCGCCTTCTAGGAATTTGGTTGTCCAGGGTAATACGTCAGGTGAATTTGCACAAACATCTATGTGCTCCCCTGTGGAGCCCAAATTGACCGCAGTTAATATGACCAACGGTCACTTACCTGACAGTAGAAGTGGTTCAAACAGTAACTTCCAACCTAGGGTAAGAACCCCTTCACAAGTTCACACGGATGGTGATAGGGGTATGCAAGGATCTTGGAAGAATAGCAGATCCCTTCATCTACCGCCGGCTGCAGCACCCTTAGTGGTTATTTTGAGCAATGTACCTCAGAGTCAGAGTAGTCACCTTGAAACCACAGGGCAACTTCTTTCCAAAACCAGACACTGGCTTAATTCTAAACTAAAGGGAGCTGGATTTTGAGACGAAGACATTCCTAACCATATGATCATGGCTAGACGTACCTTGTGGGTAGGCCCCCTAAAGAAGGAACTGAAGGGCGACTGTGTGATAGTCAATTTTGATAACATACAGTCTCCCAGAGTGATACTGGATATCTTGGGTGGGCCCTTAAGGCCTAAAGATAACTCAATAGTGGTTTTACCGCTTGGGTTTTTCTACAAACAAGGCCCTCAATATTCTTATCCTTGGAATCTCACTAAGGGGTTTGGACCACCGAGAGCAAGTTTGAGACCCGCCCCTAGATTATTTGAGGCCCCAGTCCATAATAGGTTTGCACCACTATCAGACTTAGAAGCCTGCGATTGACCATCACAATGTACCCTTCCTATTATGGACTCCATTGAGGAGTGTGGTATAGGCCATAGCCAACAGTCATCTTCCCCAGTAGCCCCACAATTTGACCAAGGATCCCAATTATTAAGAGTTCAATTGACTCCTTTTGTTGTGGTTTTACAGGACTCTACTGAGAATTCATTCCGCGTGAATTCTTTTCTGATGTCCTGGAATGTTGCTGGACTGTCCTCCAAACTTCCATACATTGAATGGTCGGATTTGGTGGACAACCATGACTTCATTGTGCTACAGGAGACTTGGTCTTTGACTATTACTCATTGACTGGGCTACCTGGCTTATGGGAAAGTGGCCACTACTAAAGGGAAAGGACGACCTAGTGGGGGACTATTAATTTGGGTCAGCCAGCACTCATCCCTTCATATCAGGGAAATGCCCATGGATGATGGTGATATTATGGCCTTAAAAGTTACAAGGGAAGGTGAGCTAGCTTTCATTTTAATTAATATCTATTCGCGAGGGCTAGCGGGGGGTAGATCATCCCCTATTATTCAGCACTTGGATTCTTTTATTGATGGGTTAGCAGGTCCTAAACCACTGGTGATTATGGGTGATTTTAATTGTACTTTTGAGCCCTTAGGGTTTGAAGACGGCAAACTTAGTGCAGAAGAGGATTCTAACTGGGGTGTTCCATCTCTGTCCATACCTCCTATCAAAAAGTGGACTGAGGCGGCCCTCCAACTCAAAAGTTTTTCTTTGGGGTGGGGCTTGAGAGCCGTTAATGGGAGATCCTTATCAGATAGTAATGGTATTAACACCTTCTTTAACGGGAAGAGTGGCAGCATGATCGATTACATCTTTGTTAGTTTGGATTTATGGTCTACTGTGTTGGATATGGTCGTGATTAATAGACCAGAAAGTGACAACGCTCCTTTATCTATGAGGTTAGCAACGAAGCCACCTGTGAGTAATAGCCCTTTCCGGGAAACGCTGGTAGGAGATATTGTATTATCAAACGACCTTCGTCGATTGAAGTGGGCTAATATATATGATAATGCAAGTACCCAAAGTCTGCTTCGAAAGTCTCTTGAGGAGTCAGGTTTCAAAGTCTTTATTTCGATTATTAGCAATCATAAAAGACATATTAAAAAAAAAAAAAAAAAAAAAAAATATATATATAACTGGTTCATTTAAAATATCCAAAGGAAATCAATAAACATAATTATTATTTAGACACTCACAAAAATACAGAAAAGCAAAAAAAAATATTTAAAAAATTAGGATTACAATTCTAGATTGCGAACAATGAATGCAGTTAATAAGACATAGTCGTGGGGTCGTAGGGTGGTTTAGCAGGTGTATACTTAAACTAAACAGATGATGGCAAATAGCAGAACAACTTTTGCACTTAGCGCTAAGACGAGCGCTTTTTTAACCTAAGGAGCCAAGCCCAGCCCAAGTACTTTGCCAAGGCTACCACAAAAACCTCTGAGGTGTTAGTCCTGAGCACCTGTATAGCTTCCATTACTGTTTTATATGGTAAATTTTGGAACAGAGGTTTTAACCATTTTTTCCGAGGTGCTCCATACCTAGGACAGGCAAAAAGGAAGTGACCTTCTGACTCAATATGACCTAAGCAGCACATACAATAAGGTGATATCCCTGTGGACCATTTGTTCAGAAAGATGTTTAATGGCAAAGCGCCCACTCTAAACTGATGGTACAGTTTCTTATCTAGCGGTCGGGAAATAACATCCCAGTATGGCTCTCTCAATAGGTCAATTTTGAATGTTAGAAACCTGCCGGTGAGGTCATTTTTATTGGACAGCATCACTCTTTTTAGGCGGGTAGTGGCCCAATATAGAGATTTGAATTCATCTTTAGGTGGGAAGGGATTAGATTGTGGGGATGACCAAAGATGTTCCAAGCCCATGTCTATCAGAATTGTTTTTACAGCAATGAGCCATGGTATTTTCCCTGAACCCCTGATGAACCTAACTTCTGACAATTCCTTTGCAAAAAGGAATAAGTCTGGAGATGTCCATATTCGTCTCCACATTGCCACTAACCTAAATCTTGCCATTTCATTTATGGGGGCGGTGCCGAGATCTAAGCAGAGAGGGAGCGAGGGTGTAGACTGTGGAAGGCCCACTAGATTTCGGAGGAATCTACATTGAGTTTTATACAGATTAGACAAGTCCATATGACCCCATAGATCTGCGCCATATAAGATGGCTGTAGAAATTTTAACATCATAGATCTTAAGGGCCGGCAGGACCCGTCTAGTGATTGATTCCTTCTGCTCTTTAACGAGACAGCCAGTAAGCCTGGCAAGTTTGAGTTGTTGCATATTGATCTGATCCTTCCATCTCAGACGACTATCAAGGGTGACCCCTAGATAGGTCATGGTATCAACCTGTTCAAGGTTTACTCCATTCATCTTCACTGAACTTCGGACTGGGTGGTTTTTTGTAAAGACCATAAATTTTGTTTTCCCCACGTTGACTACCAGGTTGTTGATGGCACAAAACTCCTCAAAGCGGTCCAAAGCCCGCTGTAGTCCGCTGCGTGTTTTAGAGAGGATTAGAGTGTCATCTGCAAAGATGAGTAGCGGGAACCTCATCCCTGCCAACATTGGGGCATCAGTGGGAGTATCCAAGAAAAATTTAACAACTTGGTTGATAAAAAGAAGAAACAGGGTAGGGGCCAGGACACACCCTTGGCGGACGCCTCGGGTTACGGGGAAAGTTTCTGTGACTTGTCCCTGACCCCCCCACCTCACCCTCGCAAAGTTGTCCTCGTGGAGTCTTATGATAAGGTCCAATAATTCGGGTGGGCATCCCAAGGTTACCAGCACACCCCACAACCTGTCCCTGGGCACCAGATCGAAGGCGGACTTCAGATCAATGAATGCAGCATAGATGTTACCACCACCTAACCAAACCTCCTTCCAATAGATCAGGCAGAATCTAAAAACCTGATCTATGGTGCTCATTCCCGATCTGAAGCCCACCTGCATGGGGGACAGGATGTTCTCCATTTCTATCCAACCCAGGACCCTTCCCAAAACCATACGCGCCACTATCTTTTGGATCGAGTCGATTAAACTGATAGGGCGGTAGTTTGCTGGAATAGATTTATCACCCTTTTTATAGACTGGAACTATTTCTGCCCCTTTCCAGGATTTCGGGACTGTAGCTCCAAGTGCCAGAGTATTAGCTATTCTAGTGATATACGGAAGCCACAAAGTGGGATTAGATTTAAAAAGATCCGCCAGGATTAGGTCCATACCTGGGGCTTTGCCTCGGAGAGTAAGTGCCAATGCCAACTCAACCTCAGCAACCGTAAAAATGAGTTTCCCGCTTTCTGGGGTCTGCGTGAATGGATTGCCTGAGGGATTTGAAGTATCATCGTCCCCAGCTCTAAATTGGGCCGAGTAAAATGATACCCAATCCTCGAGTGGCACATTATTTCCGGGTGTGGAAGAGTCAATGTTTTTGCCCCATTTAACCAACTCCCAAAACCTTTTCTGGTTATTAGAGGATGATGCCTCTAAAAGATCTGACCAGAACTCATCCTCCCACTCCCTTTTGGCTTTGCTAAGGGTTTTTTTGTAATGGAGTCTAGCAGTTCTCACTTTGACCATGTCCCGAAATTTAATGGCAGAGATGAGAGCTGTATGTGCCTCTCTACAGTCCTTGTTATACCATTTTTGGGGCAAGGGATTAGTTTTAGTAACAACTTTCCTATATGGTTTGGATAGCATTGATTTTAAGCTGTCAAAGCACTTAATATGAACACCCATCACACTATTTGCAGCTCCAATCTCCACCCCCGACATATCTATTTGCAACATTTCATTGAGTGCATTTCCTACTACAGCATTAATATTATTTAATAAGCATTCATCTTCTATAACCTGTGACCACTTCAATCTCCTCCTATCATTAGTAAGTAGGACATCCCCTGTATAAGTTGCAGATGGTTCCTCCCTTCTACTTAAATCCGGTGTCTTCATCGATAGGGACAGTGGGTTATGATCGCTTTCCGGGCGCTCTAAAACTACCATATCAATTAAGAGAGCCCAATGCTCCATGTCCAGTAAAATATAATCAATGCAGCTTTGCCTATGGCCATTATCAAAAGTGCTTTTTCCCTTCGCATCAGAGGCAGAGCGGCCATTACATGCCCTAAACCCATTTTGTAAGCAAAAGGCCGTCCAAGACACTGCAGCCTCTGTAGCTTTAGCCATCTTCTCCACTTGTAAGTCTGGAATACCCCAAGCAGAATCATCTGCCATAGTCCATGTGTCTCCCATATCTAGCACAGGTTCTATAGTACAATTTAGGTCCCCAGCAATGATGGTAGTAATACCTCCGACCATTTTCGTTATCATGTGATCAACAAGGTTCAACAGGGGTGGGCATCGACCGCCAGAAAGGCCTCTAACATAGATGTTAATGATATTCATAGCTTGCTTGTTCCCTTTGTTCAAAACAATGGATAACAGATCCTGATTCTCCACTGGGAACTCTGTTGGATAAAAGCCCAGGGAATGTTTCACCCAGATTAACAGGCCACCTGCGGCCCGCCCTTTACCTCCTTTAATTGCGGGTTTGAAAAAGTTAGAATAGCCCAGCTTATGGACAGGTTCCGTTGCCCATGTTTCCTGCAGCAGGATAATATCGTAGTTGTCCATAAAACTTGACCAATCCGCAGACACAAGGCGTGCCTTAATACCCGCTATATTCCAGGACAAAATTTTTAGATGGTCATTCAAATTGCCTGGCAACAAATAGTGTAAGTGCTGTACAGATCCATGAGCAGCCCCTGTACTATCATTATCCACTAGATGCCCAACACAGTCTACCGGGGCAATGATTTTCTCCTCGATCTGAGACCCCTGGATAACTACGTGTGGTCTAGGGCTGTTTGGCAGATATGTTCGGCCTCCCTCCCCGTCAACTAGATTGGTCGGTAGAATTAGGCATACCACATTATAATCACTGGGGACTTGGGCTATCACACTACCAGTCGGAGACTCGCTAAAGGGTTTGTTAAGTCAATCTATAGCTTCCAAGTCAGAAAGGGGGCCAAAATGATTAAAGAGAAAGGGGCGCTGGCAGTCAATCGGGGTCAATGCCATGGGATGTCTTGCAGCAGGACCTTTACGGAACAGAGGATAAGATTGGAAGGGTATATGCCTGCGCGGGTAGAAGTAGGATAAATCTAATGTTTGTACATCCCCCTGCCTTGCAAATCTGGGTACTCGTTTAATAGCATCTACTACCCATGAGTCTTTGAACGATATAAGGATACAGTCTCCTTCTAGATCTTTAGCCTCAGGCCCCACCCAATCAACTCTCCTCACATACAATATCTCTGTAGGAGTGGAGGGGGGTAGCGGACGATTTTTGTTCAGCCAAAAGGTGACTTTATTACGAAGGTCACCATATGATTCCCTAAATCCTGGTTTTAATGGTGCTACGCCTGTCAAGACGATGGTGTGTAGAGCCGCTTCAGGTGGAAGATCAACACTGGGGATGTTCGGCCTTTTACGCCCCCCCTCCCTGCGACTGGTAGAAGCAATATTTTGAGTTCTTGAAGAGATTGGTGAAGGACAATTTATATTAGATTGTATTTGAGGACCCATGTGTTGACGCCCAACCATATTTTGTTTAGCCTCTATTTTCGTTTGCGGCTTTAATGTCTGAGTCTGAGAACTAACACCTGGTTTAAAAGAGATGGTAGAAGAGGTATTGGTTTTTTGACCCCCTTTAGCTATGGTGTTATTTATTCCTGTCATTTTATTGAGGGAATTTTTGCCGTTTTCCATATTTTTACTAGTAAGTACCCAAAGTCTGCTTCGAAAGTCTCTTGAGGAGTCACTCTTGACCCTCTCAGCTTTTAATTTTCTAGAAGAACCTCCTCAGTGTTTAATGGGAGAACATAAGGCTCTTTTTGTTAAATTGAAATCATTACTTACTACCAAAAGGAAGGAAAGTAGACCTACCCTATCTAAATCAGCTAAATGGTACGATCAAGATTGCTCAGCAGCTTTTAAACTGCTTTCCCTAGTGATCAAATCTAATGATATTCAGGCCATTAAAACAGCTAGGGTTACGTATAAAAGGGTGCTCCTTAAGGCAAAACAGAGTTTTGATAATGATAGATGGGAGGAGTTAACCAAAGCTTCGGAATAGAAGAATTGGTTGAAATTTTGGCATTTAATAAAATGGGTAGTGGGGCGTCTGAGCCCACTCCCCACAATAATGTTCCTCCAGATAAATGGGTTTCCCACTATCAAGCTCAGTTCATTTGTCCTTTAACCTCTGTGTCTGGCTACAATGATATTGCAAGTACGGAGGTTTTAACCTTCGGCTTGGCGGAGATCGAGGCAGCTATAGAAGCAGCACCGGCAGGCCGGGCTCCTGGTCCGGATTGTATCCCTACGGACCTTTTTAAATCAGATTAAAAAAACTGGGCCAATTACATTTTTATTTTGATAAACGCCCTGGCTCGGGGTGCACCCTTGCCTGCCTCCTGGCTAGGTGCGGAAATTATTCCTATCTTCAAAAAAACGGAGATCGCTCCAGTCCATGCAATTATAGACCTATCAGTCTAATTGACTCTCTTCAAAAAATTGTGGCTAGGACTATATTATTTAGGGTCAATGAATGGATTGACGAGTTTCAGGTGTTATCTATCTATCAAGCTGGCTTTCGGTCACATGTAAGCACAATTGACCAGGTATTCAGGATTATAATGATTTATTGGAGAACGGTCATTTTATCGGGGGGGACTCTGTTTGCAGCTTCTGTAGATTTAAAATCTGCTTTTGATTTAGTCCCCCGCAGCAAGTTGTGGGATTCTCTCAAGGAGGCAGGTATGCCTTTGGCGCTCCCATCCCTCATTGTCAAACTTCATACCTCTAACTATACACAAGTTAGATGGGGACAACACTGCGAGTTAACTGATAAATTCCCTGTAGATAGGGGCGTAAGGCAGGGGTGCGTTTTAGCACCGACATTGTTCTCCTTGTTTATTAATATGGTTATTTCCTACTTTGCAAACTATCCAACCGATGCTCCTTCATTAGATGGCTCTAAGGTCCCACTTCTCATGTTTGCAGATGATACGCTTATATTGTCTAAAACACAAATGCAGCGGGCATTAGATAGATTTATGGTCTTTTGTAATAATCATGACCTGGCTATTAATGTTGACAAGACAAAGTATATGGTGATGCATAAAAACAAAACAATTAAGAGTAAAGTGTCAATGAATGATATACCCCTAGAACAAACTGACACATTTACATATTTGGGGATCACCGTGGGCAGAAGGTTGACTTGGAAGTCACAAATAGATTTACTTGTTCTCAAACATAACCAACTAGCTGGTGGCTTACTGAAAGAACATAGAGCTTCGTAAACAAAACCGGTGGGGCCTGCCATTGCCCTGTATAAAGGGAAAATAAGAGCATCAATTATTTATGGGGCTACGATAATTTATCCCCCTTAGTCATAGCCCAAAATAAGTTTTTGCGCTCATTGACCACCCTTTCTCAGTCAACACCCATTCAGCCTTTATTGTTAGACTTGGGCTTTAGGGCGTTTGACGATGATGCTGGATTTAGACCTCTCTCCTATTGGAGAAGACTGTGGACTACACCTGAGCGTCTATCTTATGCTAACGCAATCTGGTATATTAAAGACCTAGATAAGCATAGGAGAATATCCTGGCTCCAATACATAAAAAGTGGTTTGCATGATATGGGACTGGGCCACCTGTGTTTAGATCCTAGGGGCAACCAATTTCCTAACAAATTGGATTATAAAGTCTTATATTGGGAATCCAGGCTTAGGAAATCATGGTCAGTGACAAACAGCAGTTCACTATCTGGCCTCTTTATGAATCACAAGTACATAAGTAGTTTTGAACCTTACTGGAATTTTATCTCCAGACCAGATGATCGCAAACTATATCATCAATTTAGAGTGGGGTCTCTCCCTCTCAACTCTTATAGGTATAAATGGAAGGGTGGTCATGATAGGTTCTGTCCCACATGTTTAACACCGGAAGAGTCAATTACTCATGTGCTGTTTGTGTGCCCTGCCTTTGTCCATCCCAGGCGTAAATGGCTTAAGCCGATTTGTTCTAATTTAGGCACTAGATCGTATAAAACAGTATTGCGTATTTTGAGAACTAATACTCGAGAGGACATAGTTATTGCAATGGCCAAATTTTTGAGCTGGTCATGGGTCATTCGCAGATCTATTGAGAAGAGGATTATTCCTCCAGAACTCTCTATTCTTGATATTTAATTGTATAAGCGGCCCAGTCATTTTTAGTTATTATTAATTTTATTATGCAAGGAAAGATCGCTATGTTGGTTTATTTATGCTTTAGTAGTGCTCTCTTGGGCTGGACCCAGTTAGAGATATTCTATATTTACAAGGATTTTAGACTTTGTGTCTTTTTTATCTTAAATTGGCATTTGTATTTGCATTGGCACTACTTCTTATTTTTCTTTTTCTTTTTGTCGCAGTGTATCTTTCATGATGTAATAATCGAATAAAGATTCTTTGAAAAATGAAATATAAAACTTTTAAAATAAATAAATAAATAAGATGGTAGTGGATCAATGGGAAGAGGAAGAAGGTGAGGGTAAAAACCTTGTAATACACAGCCCAGTTCAAAAGTGATGTTACTACTCTCTGGGGAAAGGTCCTGGAGAACATGAGAAGGGCTAACACAAGAAAGATTTAAGCAGGGGGGTCCTAGGGAAATTTTAAAGACCTGCATAGGATTATATCCCCAATGTTATACGTAACAAAATCCAGTCGAAATCCTTGGATCTAATCAAAAAGGGTGGAAGCACAGAAGCCACAGACTATATCACACAGACCTAGCTGTGAGAAATTCCCTTTTCAGAACGAAATCCCTCACTCACCAGAGGTGATATGCTTCATCATTTGGGATTTCCTCTCAAAGGAAAAACCTAGTTCCTTTGAGGGCTACAACCCCCTCTCTGAGAGGGAGGAGCGCAGGGATGTTTTGGTGTGTACTCTACCAGATATTCTAATTCCACAAACAATGAGAACTGGAGTGTGAGTTAGGGAGCAGTGCAAAGAAATATAAATGTGAGGATGTGATGATAAAACTAGCTAGAGAGGACAAAATGCAAGCTTTATTAGGATGTACTCCCGGCCAGGATTAAAAACGGTACACCTGCGATATGGGTTTAAACCGCATGTGTGTGGTGGAATGTCATGGTGAACATGTTTCAGCCATAATACCACAGGGTCGGGCAAGGATTTCGTCAGGACCTATTTAGATGCTGCTGCTAGAGTGTCTTAGTGAAGTAAAAAAATCAAAAATACGGAACCAATAGTACTCCTGGTTCTTCTTCTTCAAAGGGTGGCTGTACCTGATAGGAACAGAACCATAGGTAAGTGATATATAGCCAGTGGCCTTTAACTTTAGACAAAAAAATAACTCTATTGAGTGTGTTTCTAAACAAACATAGATCAAGAAAAAGAGGCTCTTACCCGCAACTGCTGGGTAAGGATCTCCACCTCAACCTGGCGACGGCTCAGGAAGGGGGCACCGCTCTACAAAGAAAATCATTAAGGGTGTCTGTGTCAATCACACTATTATATATTCCGCATAAGTCATTACAGATACATCTAAGTAAACTGACCTGGGTGAGCAAGGGTGTTGTGTCTTTTGGGGGGCTAGCGCTGTTGGGCCCGTTGCACCCCAGTCCCTGCACGTGGCAATAACGACTCGGGACACTTGTGGTGTGGTTACTTCGTCTCTGCTGCCGTGGCCGTTCTGCCTACGTGCACACATGACGTCACATTTATTACTTGCTTGTAAACACGTGACCTGACGCGCACGCCTGTGCGTGTCACGTCAGTATCGCGACATTACATTCCTCCCCAACACGCGAAAACTAAAACAACAACCAAACACATTAATGCATTTCAATCATGAACCACAGATACCTTTGTAGTTGTCGGCTCCGCTCTAGACATTTGCAATACTAACCAACTCAAATGAAACAAAAACAGTCTTACTTGACGTAGTCCTTTAAGCGACGGGAGGGCTCAGGGTGCGGCCTCAGATCATATCGCGATTCCCCACGGTCCGGCACAACACCCATGTCCCTACTCACAGATTCACCATTTACGCCACCATCTCCAACCTCTGGCGCGCCAGCTTCCTCTGGTGGCACCACCTCTGGCTGGTGGCCTTGCTGCGGTGCGACAACTCCATGATCCGGGGAATCAGCTCCTCCACTCGCATAGTCCATATGCTCAGCATGTTCTAAGAACCTCTCTTCTCGTGGCGTGCGCCTCTGGGGAATGTCTTGATGTCTGTCTTCCGTTCCAAGGGGCACTGGAATTTTCTTGAAGTATGAAATGTTCCTCGTTATCCTCTCTCCGCCTTTCCTTGCTGTCACGCACGTGCCCGTGACCTTTTCCACAGTCCACGGTTGTGGTTCAAAATTCAACCGAAACTTGCTACCTGGCATCCGATTTCGGATCAGCACCCTGTCACCTGGGGCCATGTTTGGGGTAACAGCCCGCCGTCGGGCATCAACACGAGCAAAAACTCCACGTCGGTGATCATCAATAGCACTGTCATCAGGAGTTTCGGGCCTCCACTCTGGGTGGTGTGGTATTGTGTCGGTGACGACCCGTCCCATTAGCAGATGCGCAGGGGCCACTCCCGTGGTAGAGTGGGGCGTCTGGCGATAGCTTCGGAGAAATGTAAAGATTGCGAGCTCCACAGACTGGCTTGTCTCGTGAGCAATTCTTATCACTTTGTTGAGTGTCCTCATGAAGCGTTCAGCTTCTCCGTTTGCTTGAGGCCAACGGGGGGTAATTCGCCGGTGATGAATGCCTAAAGCCTGCAGGTACGCTGCAAATTCTTGACTCTGGAACGGTGACCCATTGTCGGTTCTGATTTCCTTTACTATGCCATGTGTCGCCATGATTTTCTCTAATTTCGGGATCACTTCCTTGGCACTCAAAACGGCTAGTATCTCTACTTCGGGATACTTCGAGTGGTCATCTATGGCAACAAGGGTGTGCCTTCCGTCCGGCAGGCTGCCAAAGTCTACGCTTATCTTGGACCACGGCCTTCTGGGTCGAGGTTCCATAACGACAGGCGCTGGCCGGGGTGCTTCTCCCGTTACCTGACAGGCATGGCATGCTCGAACGGTGACTTCTACTAACTCGTCCATGAGAGGGAACCACACTTTAGTGCGGAGCCTTGACTTAGTCTTGACCATACCTTGGTGACCAATGTGGGCCAGGTCCACCATTCTCTGGGTTAGGGACGTTGGAATGACCAGTCTGTGGCCCCTCAACAAGCATCCAGTGTCATCTTCAGTCAGTTCTTCTCTTACGTTGTACAGACTATCCATTATCTGCTTCGCCCGAGGTGTCAAACTCTTCCACTCTTCTCTGGCTCTGTTCCAGCTGTTGTTTTGGACCGCCACTCTAGCCCTTTGCAGGCATTCATCTTCACTGGTAGCCCGCGACAAGCTGGCCATGGACACTGGCCTGGGACACGATCGCGCAGTGATACATCTCACGTACTCTTCTGTTTCCGCCACCTCATTCATCTCTTGTGGGGTTGCCTTGCGAGGGTGGCGAGATAAGTAGTCCGCCGGGTTCCGTGCGCCCGGTTGGTACTCGATCTTGCAGTTATAATTTTGCAGTTGCAACATCCACTTTTCGATTCTCGGTGGCGGCTTCGTGGATGTGCCCGCAAACAGGGATACCAGCGGCTTGTGGTCCGTGGCTACAACGAATGGCTTGCCGTACACGTACAGGTGGAAATGGTGACAACCCCAGTGAATGGCGATTGCTTCCTTTTCTATTTGTGAATATCTTTGCTCAGTCTCTGTGAGTGACCTGCTGACGAAGGCCACCGGGGCCCATTCCTCTGCGCTTGTTTTCCTTTGTAGCAGGACTGCGCCTAATCCGACCGGACCTGCGTCGACGGCAATTAGTGTCAATTTGGCTGGCTCGAAGAACGCCAATGTCGTGGCTTCTGAAAGTGCCTGTTTAATTTCCTCGAATGCTCGATCTTGTTCGCTGCTCCATGTCCAGGGGGTGGATTCTTTAGTGAGCTCTCTCAGTGGCGCCGTGAGGTTCGCCAGGTCCTTAATGAACCTGCCGCAGTAGTTCACCATCCCTAAGAAGCTTCGTACCTCGGTAATGTTCGTGGGAGCAGCCGCTTCTTTGATATCCTTCACCTTGTCCGGATCCGGGTTGACGCCTTCTGCCGAGAAGGTGTATCCAAAAAATTGGAGCTTCTTACACAGAAATTCGCACTTCTCACGATGCAGTGTAAGGCCTGCGTCTCTTATGCGTCGTAGCACTTGCACCAGCCTCTCGTTGTGTTCCGCAACGGTCGTGGCATGCACCATGATGTCATCGCTGACATTAATCGCTCCGGGGATTCCAGCGATGAGCTCTTGTATCACGTTCTGGAATACATCGGCAGCGCTCGACACTCCAAAACTCAAACGCGTGTACCGCCTTAGACCTACATGCGTTGAGAACGTGGTGATGTTCCGGGACGCTTCGTCCAGTACTAGTTGGTGATACCCAGAGCGTAAGTCCAACTTTGAGAACCACTTGGCGCCCGCCATTTCTCCGATGATGTCATCGATGGTAGGAGTGATATGGCGCTCCCTTTTGATGGCAGCGTTGGGGAGCCGCATATCAACACATATTCTGACAGCGCCTGGCTGTTTGGATTTCCTTGCCACGACGATAGGCGACACCCAGGGGGTTGGCCCGGACACCTTCTCGATGATTCCCGCTGCCTCTAGCTTCTTCAGCTCGGCTTCCACCAGCGGCCTGAGATGAAACGCTATGCGGCGATGTCGTAAGGCTATCGGCTGAACAGTGTGGTCAATGTGTAAGTGGACTTCTTTGCCGCGGAACTTGCCTATTCCATGAAATATCTCCTCAAACTCCTCCAGGGTGTGGTGTATTGACTCTTGGTGTACTCCAAATGCGAACGTTACCACTCCGAGATCTTCTGCAGCTCTGCAGCCTAGGAGCATGCCTTGTCCGTCTTCTGTAATGTAGATATTTGACGTGATTGACCGCGTTCCATGGGATATCGTAGTCCTGAATTTTCCCCGCACTTTTAACGGTTCCTCCTGTCCATATGCGAACACCGTTATCGTTGACGGGTGTAGTGTTGGCTTTGGGTGCATGGAACTGTGCATCGCAGCGGCCATGATATTAATGCTAGCCCCTGTATCTACTACCGTGGTGACTTCTTGCGACCCTACCCGGACGCTGCATTGCGACAATCGTCTAGTCCTGCGTACCGCCGTGCCTATCATGTGTACTCGGTGTATCACCTTCTCTTCCTCCTCATCATCATCCATATCGCTGGCCACCGGGCCTCCTTCTTCTACCGTGTTCACTGCTTGGCGTGGCTTTCGGAATTTTTTCGACCGGCACACTTTCTCAAAGTGGTTGAAGCGCCCACACCCCATGCATTTCCTCCCTCGTGCTGGACACTCTGCCGCGGTGTGTGGCGAACCACCACAGTACCCGCAGGATTTGGGTTGGTCTTGAACGGCCGGACCTGTTCCTCTTCTGGGCCATCTCTGTTTTGGTTTGACTGCCACTGTATTAACTGGCTCTGTCTTCACAGGCACCTGTAGGGCTGCTTCCATGTGCGCAGCACGCGCTTTTGACAATTCTTTCGTCCGACCCATTGTCAATATGTCTGTTAGGGGCTTGCCGGATTCCTCCAAGATCCTTTCCCTCAGCTTGACTGACGCGCACCCCTGTATTATCTGGCCTCTTATTTCCTCCGTCTCATCCCGAAATCCGCAGGTGGCCGCCAGATTTTTGAGACGAGCGTGGAACTTGTCGAGCGACTCCTCGGGCAGTTGGCGTGCTTGGCGGAATATGAATCGTTCATAATCGCGGTTCGCCATCGGTTCAAAGTACTCGTTGAGCGCCGCTATCAACGTCGTGTGCGTTTTGGGAGTGTTCTCCGCGAGCGTCTTAACTATATTGTGGATCTCCTTCCCTCCGAGGTGGATCATCATCGCACGTTTTTGGTCTCTTTGAACCTTCGTGGCCTCAAAGAAAATGCGCACTCTATCTTCCCAGTCTCTCCATCGGGCTGCCACTGCTGATGGGGACCCCTCTACTGAGAACGGCTCGATTGGTGGAATATTTGCCATGTTGCGCGTGCGCTGCTTGCGCTAGGCGAGACCTTTTCCTGCCCTTGACTGTGATGGCTTTCAATATCCTTTCCCCTCTCCCACGTGGTAGGTGGGGGCCTTCCTCTCAGGCTGGGTCAGAACTTCCCTCCTGTGCTCCCCCGGGTATAGCAGGTATGTGGGGACCTTCAGCGCTCTTCAGTCATGTCCCTCGTGACTCCCCCTCAGGCAGCACACACACGGGGCCATCCACAGTACTCACTGGCACAGAGGTGGTGGGTTCAGCACCGTTCCCGGCAACCATGAGGCAGCGCCACTCAGGAGACCGGCCTCAGCCGGGAAGCAGGAGATTCAAAGCGCTCAGCGCGCTACGGGCATTCCAGAGAGGCAGCACGCACGTGGTAAGCAGCGCGCTGGGGGCGCCGAGGCAGCTGTTATCCCCACGCTTCTCCGCCTCTAGTCGGGAGCGCGTTACAGCGCTTGCGCTCCACACCACTTCACCACGCTGCAGGAGGGGGCGAATAGACGCGGTGCACTTCGCTGCAGGGGCACGAGCACCGAGAGCGAGACACGCTCACCGGCCGCCACACCTACCGGACGCGAGAGCACGAGCGAGGGCACGCCCACCCTCGTCGCCACTTTGTTGTGTCTTTTGGGGGGCTAGCGCTGTTGGGCCCTTTGCACTCCAGTCCCTGCACGTGGCAATAACGACTCGGGACACTTGTGGTGTGGTTACTTCGTCTCTGCTGCCGTGGCCGTTCTGCCTACGTGCACGCATGATGTCACATTTATTACTTGCTTGTAAACACGTGACCTGACGCGCATGCCTGTGCGTGTCACGTCAGTATCGCGACATTACACGAGGGTACAAGAGAAAGTGTGAGCGAGTGAGAACACATTTTACAACCAAGCTAATGCGATGTTGGTGACTAACACCGCAAGAACACATCATGAAGATGTGTGGAAGTGCCTGAATAACTGGGCAACCGTGCTTGGCCACCATTATAATAAGATAGTGACACAACCGCTGATGATAAAAAGGCTGTGCCACTCGATGATTTAATTTCCTACTGTCAGCCCCGTGCACAGGAATGAAGTCCTAGACTATCCTATCCCCGAAGCTAGAGCTTAAGCGGAGTTCTATAGAAAAACAACTGCAATCCGCTATAGGCTTTTTGCTCTATTGCAAGAATATCATGGCTAATATAAACCGTTGCCCACAACATACATATGGTAATTGTGGCGCCGTGTTAGCATGATGGTTAATTCTTGACAATAATGTGCAAGTGATAGTAGTGGTCCACATGATCGCAGGTGTGGCACACATGACCAAACAACATAAGGAAGTACAACAGGCGGACATAGTGACCACACCGTCATCCGCTTCAGTCAACACGCATACACAGACATCACCCAAAGATTACACTGACACTTTATTTGTGGGTGAAGAACTGCTGCAGGTTTATTTCATACAACACAGTATGATAATAAAATTGGGTTATCTTACGGGCGATCCAGGGCAGGCAGCCCCTTGCTGCTCCGCCCGCCTGGTGAGCCAGCACACACGGTGGGTCGATGCCCGGCAGTGTGGCACATAAATATTTGCAGATCATCCACTGGGTCACGTGATCTGCCTCCTACTCCCGCCCCTTCCGACAGGGGCGGAGCGTGTTGTGGCCACCCCCGGTTGGTCAGGCCCCCCAACCGCCCGAAGGACTAACGGGGCGCCGTCGCGGTCTTCCCAGAACCCCCTTCGGCTCCTGGACCTTGGCTCGGGCACCCTTACTGTGCCGGACAGGGGTACCCTTACTGTACTGCCTGTCGCAGAGGTACCCTTACTGTACCAGTCTGCATCCAGATCGCCCTGTAACTCCGCCTGCAACGCAAAAAGAAAAAATTAAACATTCCAATAACGCGCTGTGCCTGACACGTGGGGTAAGTGGAAAGGGTGGGAGAACGCGTGTCCAGGCTGGTGCGACGCGCAGGAGACAGAGGAGGAACTGGGCGAGAGAGCCAACTAAGTAGGGGGGTAAGCCGCGCCCCCCGGCCCGCCTCCAGCTCCACACGATAGGGGGGTCCTACCCAAGTGGGCGTAGGCCTCGCGCGCGAGGCAGCAAAGGGGGAAGGCTCCGACGGGCGGCCACTAGAATGCTGCCCTGCTGATGTCCCACTGCTTGGGACGCGGGCAGCGGCATAGTGACCACACCGTCATCCGCTTCAGTCAACACGCATACACAGACATCACCCAAAGATTACACTGACACTTTATTTGTGGGTGAAGAACTGCTGCAGGTTTATTTCATACAACACAGTATGATAATAAAATTGGGTTATCTTACGGGCGATCCAGGGCAGGCAGCCCCTTGCTGCTCCGCCCGCCTGGTGAGCCAGCACACACGGTGGGTCGATGCCCGGCAGTGTGGCACATAAATATTTGCAGATCATCCACTGGGTCACGTGATCTGCCTCCTACTCCCGCCCCTTCCGACAGGGGCGGAGCGTGTTGTGGCCACCCCCGGTTGGTCAGGCCCCCCAACCGCCCGAAGGACTAACGGGGCGCCGTCGCGGTCTTCCCAGAACCCCCTTCGGCTCCTGGACCTTGGCTCGGGCACCCTTACTGTGCCGGACAGGGGTACCCTTACTGTACCGCCTGTCGCAGAGGTACCCTTACTGTACCAGTCTGCATCCAGATCGCCCTGTAACTCCGCCACAGCTCTGGGGAGGCTACCGTCGCTGCCAGAGCCCCCCTCTCCTAACAAATGCTACTGGTGTCCCTTGCTAGCCAATGCCTCTTGTACATCAAGCAGGAACATGTCCATACCTACCCTGGACAGGTGCACCCCGTCAGCCTCATAATACCCTTCAACCTTCTCTTGGATCAAAGCATGTCTGATGAAGCCCATGCCCCTGCGCTCCAAGAATTTCTGCATGGACCTATTAAGCCTCCTACGGGACCGCTCTACCGCCGCCGGGGACCTAGCCCCTCTCCAAACCCTGCGGGGGACGATTTCAGACCACCAAACCTCGCATGACCCCACGGCTTGGCTGATGGCCTGTAAGTCAGATTGCATTGACAGTAGCAGAGCCCTCCTCCCCCTGGCAACCAGGTCATTACCCCCCAAGTGCAAGATGATAACAGTGGGCTGAACCCCTGCAACTGCCAGGCGCTGCTCAATCATGCCGCGAGCTTCACTCCATTTCATGCCCGGGGAACCCAACCACACAAGCTGTGTAGTGGCAAAGTTCTGCGACCAGTTCCTGTGGGCTGCCCAGCGTTCCATCCTCGAGATGTAGGAATGGCCTACCAACCATACCCGGGGACCTGCCAATAAAGCGATGAAACGGCTTTTAGGTAAGCGTATCTTTATTGCACACACAAAACGATGCGTTCATGACAATTGTCCAAAACAAAACTTGGAGCGGGAACAACGCTCCGGGTTGTGCCACAGCATTACGGACGGACATACTTCTTGAAACAGTCCGATTCCCAGCGGCCTACCCCTTTTACTCCCTCTGGGCCCAAGCCGGCCTTGGCCGCGGAAGTAGCAGCACCAATCCTAAAGGAGTGCGAGGAAAACCTGCGCCCGCACCCCGCTAGACCGGTAGACGCGCAGGAGACAGAGGAGGAACTGGGCGAGAGAGCCAACTAAGTAGGGGGGTAAGCCGCCCCCCCGGCCCGCCTCCAGCTCCACACGATAGGGGGGTCCTACCCAAGTGGGCGTAGGCCTCGCGCGCGAGGCAGCAAAGGGGTAAGGCTCCGACGGGCGGCCACTAGAATGCTGCCCTGCTGATGTCCCACTGCTTGGGACGCGGGCAGCGGCATTCTCTGCTCTAGCCTGAGTTGCACAGTGAGAATCGCTAGAAATGCGGGGACACCAAAGTGACTACAGGAAATGAAGTGTTCTCGCATGGGAGACCAGCATACGCCTTTCCAAATCTTAACTTATTTCTACCAATTATGTTAACAGCTATTCCTAAAGAACCGCGCTGCAGAACTTTCCCTGGCCCTATGTTGGCAAAAATCGCCCAAACAATATGTTTAACATGAAATCACATTCTTGTGCACCGCCTCGACTCTCACTTCTCCGTCGGTACTCCACACTGGAATGAGCCTGTGGCCGGAGGTGAGAATCAAGAGGCGCGGGCACCCTAATATGCAACTTGATCAATTGGGAAACACGGAACCGGTGCATGAAGCCGCCTCCCTCAATCCGCAAGCCGCATGCGTCAGGAAGTGATACTATTCCACAGCGCATGCGCAAATGCAGATTAGCCTAACGGGAAATGTAGTATTAACAAAAACGCGTAAATGAAAATTAAGAGGAACACGCTGTATGTGCTTGTAGACCAGAGACACCAAGGGAGCTGAGACCTCTAAATATGTGGTCTACTATTGAAAAATGTGCCTGACTTAAAAGTCGCGCCAAAATGAAAAAACGCATTAGAATAGAAATATGCTCAAAGGCCTGACGGGAATTATAGTAATTGCTGTCATGACTCCCTGGTCTTATAATAATAAGGTATACGGACTCCACTTCATATTATTCATATGGACCCCCGGTTTAGTGTGGTAATCCTGACAGTACATTCTATTAATTTCCAAGTTAATGATGTACACAGAAGAGGAGTGCTTAAAAATGGCTCCCATTAGAACACATCCATCTAGTGATATAACGGCAAGGTCTACCCTCACCAAATTCGTTCCTCATAGAGAGACCCATGGGATCTCATCCTTCAAACCTATATTGTCACTGTTAAGTCTGTGCACCCACCGTTGTTCACGCCTGAAGAGGTATGTAGCAATATCAGTGACATGATTTGGAATAAACGGTTTCTCCAGTACCGTCCATTTGAGATCTTCTGGAGAGTGGTTGACTTCTAAAAAGTGACTGGTCAGCTTGGTTGCAGTTTTTTTTAAAGCAGATGGCGCTTTTATGTTCTAAGATGTGGAGTCTTCACCTTCAGGGTAGTCATGCCCATGTAACGCAATGTACACGGGCAAGTGATCAGGTAAATTAACCTGTCACTCTTACAATTTGTGTGATTGGACAATACCCACGGTCTGGTCTACCTGATATCTATTGCAGTCGTGTGTTCTGTTTGTGGGCAAGCTGCACATGTGCCACAGGGAAAATGGCCTTTCACAGGAGGTATATCACAAAGAGTGTTTTGGTGTCCAGTCTTAGTCATGTGTGGATGTGTATGCACCAACTTATCTTTAATGTTGGCGCTGTGTTTAAAGGCAAAAAGCAAACGCGGAAAAGGAGTACTGCCGATGTTCAGTATCTTCCAATACTTTTTTTGATTTTGTTAGAGAAGCTGCAAAAAGTATTCCCACAAGTGAGTCTGGTATTGGCTTCTTTAGGTCCGCTGGGTTCAATGAGAGCTTCCCTGTTGTTATTAACTGCACGTTTCATTGATCTCTTCACCAACTTCCTAGGGTAGTGCCTCACATTTAACTGGACCGACATATTCTGGGCATGTTCTTGATACTTGGAGGTCAAGGAGCAGTTCCTCCTAATTCGTAAGAATTGCCCGAATGGCAGGTTGTCGCGAAGAGCTTTAGGATGACAGCTCTCGTACGACAAAAGCGAGTTCCTGGACATGGGTTTTTTGTATAGTTCAGTCCCCAAGCCACCCCCCGAGGAAATATCCAAACATCTAGAAACGGTAGACTGGTTTTGCTGTATTCACAGGTAAATTTAATGAAGTCATTCCTGCTGTTCAACCATGCCTTAAATTTAATGATGGAACCGGGAGTCCCTCTCCAAACAAACAACACATCATCAATGTAGCGCTTCCATAGACGTATGTGATCTTTGTATGGATTGTTGCTACTGAAGATGTGATCCTGTTCGAAAATATGTACATATACTCTGGTGAGTGAGGGATTTCGTCCTGAGAAGGGAATTTGCGACAGCTAGGTCTGTGTGATATAGTCCGAGGCTTCTGTGCTTCCACCCTTTTTGATTAGACCCGAACATGAGAAGGGCCCAAGAAAAGCAGAAATCAGGGTATAACAGCACAGCTGCACTGCACAAACTCAAGCAAGATATTGTTACCCTCCTCTGACAAGTTGTTGGCCATATGGCAGGGTCCCATTACAATATAAGTCGAGTAATTCCAGTGACATACCGGGTAGCGGTGCCAAACAGAAAACACGGGGAACAAATCTTTCATGTAAACCTTCTGAAGAAGTGGGAACAACCAACCCTATCAAATTCTCCAGAGGCTAAGTCGCTATTGATCACCAATTTCCATCGTCTTGAGATTAGCTTTCCACCAAGGGACCATCTCCCAAAAGCAGAAGATGAAAAGCTAGGAACCTAAATCACTCCTGAACAACGGAAACAGTTACGAGAGTTCCTCCAGAAGTACACAGATGTGTTTTCAGGAAAACCAGGGAGAAATATCCTTATACATCATGATATCGTAGTAGAAAGAAAAGCGATAGTTGATTTACGGCCATACAGAATACCAGAAGCCAGAAGAGTATCTGTAGTAAGGGAGAGGAAGTTAATGTTGCAGGATGACATCATAGAGCCCTCCCCCTGTGCCTGATGTTCCCCAGTTGTGTTGGTACCCAAATTAAATTGCTCCCTCCGTTTTTGTATTGACGTTTGTCCGCTAGACAGTATATCGAAGTTCCATCCATACCTCATGTCACGATTGGATTAACGGATTGAACAGTTAGGCAAGGCGAAATATCTATCTACCCTTGATCTCACTAAAGGGCATTGGAAAATCCCGCGACTGAAACAGCTAAAGAAAAGACCATTTTCACAACTCCGTCAGGCCATTATCAATTTAAATTATTGCTCTTCAACCTCCATGGAACTCTTGCGACCGTTCAAAGATTGATGGTCGAGGTCCTGCAGCCACACTGAAAGTTCACAGCCGCCTACTATGACAATATTGTAATCTTTAATTCAAACTGGGGCACTCACCTTCAACACTTTGAAACTATCTACTCTTCACTAAAAGAGGCAGGCCTGGTAATAAACACTGAAAAGTCTACTCTTGCCACAGATTCCATTTGATATTTAGGACACCAGATTCATTCAGGGATGACTCGGCCTGAGGTTGGCATAGTGCAAGCAATCAAAAACCTACATAGACCACTCACAAATTGAGAGGTTAGGTCCTTCGTAGGTGTGATCAGATACTACAGAAGATTGATTTCACACTTCTCAGGCACTGCCCATCCACTAACCAATCTGCTGAAAAATGTACAGCCACTGAAAATTAAAGAATGGTTCTCTGCCCACCAACAAAGCTTCAACCAATTAAAGAAGATCTTATGTCATGACACTGTACTGGTGTGCTCTGACTTTCGGAAACATGATGCGTCAGGCGAAGGTCTAGGTGCAGTTCTCTCACAATTCGATATACAGGGTCTGCTTTGAATTAGTCGGAAACTCCCCGGAAACTCCACTATGCCACCTTAGAGAGGTAGTGTCTAGCGATTAAATGGGCTGTACAATCACTTCAATATTATTTGCTGGGACGTACCTTTGTTCTTCTTGACGGCTCATGCTCTCCTTGTCTGGTTGGCCCGCAACAAACATTTTAACTCTAGGATTCTCCAGTGGTTTTTAGCACTCCAACCTTTTTCTTTTTGTACTCGTCATCAGGCTGGCCGGCTACAGTCCAATATTGACTTCTTGTCCTATGCCATCTGTTCTGCATTGCCAATTGGCCATCATTAGTTGGGATTGCTGTGAAAGGGAGGGTGAGTGGAGTTCCAGGAATTTCAAGATGGCAACCCCGGGTGGCCTCCAGGATTAGGACAGCGTGACTCTAGTTTCTATTCCACACTCGCAAACGTGACCGAAGATGGTGTCTCTCCTAGAGGGCACAAAAGTGAAGATGGAAGAGACCAGGAAGATGGAGGAAGATGACAGAAATGCGGAGAGGATGCGAGATGTGAGAAGAAGAGCGACAAGTGGGGACATAGCAAAGACAGACAGATTGGCTACTTTCCTTGGGGACGCGGAGCAGAAGATCCAGAGGAGGAGTGAAGGCAAGAGAGACGACCTACAAAGCACGAGACACACCTGCAACCTAAGGCAAGAGGAGGCTGTGGTGTGCACCACTACAGCTCAGGAAACGGGCTGTAGCACGAGACAAAAGTAATTTTATGCTGTTACTGAATGGTGGCAATAGCACAGTGTCTTGACACTTGGTGGTGGCAAAAAGGGGCTTGGCAAGGGCCCAAGAAACGCTTGTTAAACTCACTGAGTGAACTGCAAAATGCACTGGCCTCACGGAAGGCTTGTTTTCACAAAAGGAACACTGTACTGTTTGTTCTTTGGGGGGAAAGTGGAAGACAAGTATTGTAATACTCAGGACCTGTTTGTTTTGTTTCTTCCTGAGAGTCGGTCATTTACATCAAGGGGACTTGCTTGAAAGGGGAGACACAGTGAAAGGAAGTTCCAGGGCGACAGCAGCAAAATACTAGTGAAGTAACTAAGTGACTGTTCCAATTAAATACGTTCTTATTTTTCCTGGGTTATTATTTTCACCCATAGTCCTGATATCATTCCGGGTGCCTAATAAAAAATAAGTATATAACTTCACTACTTGTGTTGTGTTCTGTCCTGTAAGCATGTTACAGGCCCCTTTCTCCAAAACATCCTCAACTTCTTATAGGATAATGAAATAAATAGTCCTCCAAAAGCTACTCCAATGTGGGTGGCAGAAGTAGCAGAATGGAAAGGAATAGTAGGGCATAGCCTTGTTGGACTATCTGTCGGATGTTATGGCTGCCCACCTGTGGAGAAAATGACTGATCCTGCCTGCTACAAGTTGGTCATGTGCCGTTAAGGGCAAACTAAATTGGCTTGGAGGCGGTTGCCTGAGGTTCTAGGGACTGGGAGTTCTCTGCCCCGTCGGGCCTGGGTGTTGTCTGCTCGAATCCCTACTCAGACCCTATAACGACTGGGGTGTCTGCTGTTTGGCTGGTGAGCATGGAAACTACCTGAAGTTGAAGTTCCTAGTGCTGCCTCAAAAAGGACAACATTGCTGGGGATATCGTTGTGCAGGTGTGGAAGGACTGAGGAAGTGCATGGTAGCTCTATTCTCTTTAAAGTGTTCAAAGCTGGAGTTAGACTCACCTCAGAGGTGAGACCTGTCAAACGACATATCCATGAGTAATGCCTAAACATCACCCAAAAAGCCAGTGGATCTCATGTACACGTGGTGCAGGAGCACCATCCTAGTGCCAATCTCTCTGCCTAAACAGTCGTGTCAAGCCTTGACCAGATAACATACTTGGCCACGTCCTAGCCTCTCGAATGATCTGTCCCAAATTGGTGCAAAATTCTTCTGGGACTGCTGGTAATAGCTCGGCAACTGAGTCCCATAATACATGGGAGTGCTTTCTCAGCAAACATCTGTTGTTGACTGATCTGGGGAAGAGACTACTGGAAGTAAACACTCTCCTCCCAAATGCCTTCAATGTTTAAAGCATTCTGTCCACAGCAGGGAGGGTTTAGTAGGAAATGAACTGTGGTGAGGCTCTCTGGAGTAGAACAGCAGTAGAGGTTCAGATGAGAATTGTCCGAGTTGTAACACGTCAGTGAGGAAATTGGTATTTAATTCCAGGTTTTAGAATTCAGTTCCCTATCTAATGACCATGGCAAATGAATCCTTCTGTAGAAGGACCGGAGGGAGAAATCAGCTATGTGTCAGGGGAAGCATCTAGCCCAAAGGCCTCTTGTAGGTCTAGATAAAAAACTGTCATTAACGCAGTAGAGATAATTTGTCCCCAATTTCACCATCATACCATCATCACGAAAAGCTGGTTGGCTTTGGTCAGAGTATAATCAAAACTTGTTGGAGCACTGGGACATGGCTCCTAAGCCATATTAAAGAGTGTGGAGGGCTGAACGTGTAGGAACTAAGCTACAATGCAGCTTTGACCGAGGTGGAGATGGATTCAGTTCTGAGTCAAACAGGACAATGGCAATGATATCTTTCTCTAGCATCTGTAGCATTGTGTGGGTGTTGACACACTAGGAATTGGCATGGATCTTGGTGCCAGGTGTAAAGTTGGCTCGGGAAGTGGAGACGAACCCGAAGCAGGTTTAAGAGGCACGGATGGCACAGAGGGAGGATGTGCTGGCAGTAACTCAACTGGAGTCCTCCACATATCCATTGGGGCAAAAGATGCACTAAAGAGAGCACGAAAGGGTGATGAAGATGTTAAACATGGCTTCCTTAAATGCCTCATTCTGTTTCTAAAGGACCCAGGAATTTGAGGTGCATCAGACTCAACCGCGGAATCAGCTCCTTGGTAGAGGACTGGCAATGAGACCGTATGGCAACTTTACATTCTTTTGACTTCTTAGAGGGAGAGTGGTGAGGCTGGAACGAGGTCTGCTTGGACTTCTTGTGCATCTTTTCTGATTTTAACTTACCCGAAGACTGGGACTGTGACGGGCCCTAGAATGGGAACACGTCTGTGTCTTTGACTGGTTTGCCTTGTAGTGTATCAGGACACACTCCTCGCATGACTCGGAGTTACGGCCTGACCCCAAAAACTAAACACACAGCCCATGATGATCTGTCACAAACATCTATTTGCGTCAATCGCTACAAGGCTTAAACCTTCTGGTTTCAGTATAGGAAATGTTCCCTTAAATCTGTAGAGAAAAAAACTCATCAATTGTCCAGAAAAATTAGGAGCTTACTCCGGATCTGCGTAGCACGGAAAGAAAGTAACTGACTTCAGCTTGCTTGGGTGCTGCTTATATGTGGATCCAACCAAAACGTTTGGGCAGAGTGGAGTTGACACAGAGCAGAATGATGCCACTTTCTTGCACGCAGGGCCTACGCTGAAAACTTTTCCTGATCCAGTCTAGCACCAGGGATGTTCTAAAAGTGAGGAATCTGAGGTTAGAAGTATCCATCAGAATTTCAGTTACTAAGTAATTCTGCCAATACTGACAACCTACGCTCCTTCCATTATACATAAAAAACTGCAGCAATTGGCCATCAAAGTGTATTTAATTCTGACCCTGAATAGAGCATTAAAGCAGTTTGTTCTATGAAGGTCATTGTTAGATTTGCCTGTTGCAGCTTTGATAATCAACTCTTCTGTGAGCAATCATGCTTAGTGAGAATGCACACATTGATTTCTACTCAGATGATGGCTGTCTGTATTAACATAACATACCATCCACTGAGCACCAATGTAATAAAGATTTTCTTGTGTTAGTGAAAAATGGCTTTCAATTAAATATTTTCCTTGGATTTCTCATTCGAGTTAGTGCTTGCTACTGAGAAATAACATGAAGGCATAGTCTTCTCTCCCCAGTTTTAGCATTCTAGGGTCAGGGGTATAACCACTTTCCACAGGAAGTGGCCATATAGAGGGTGTAGACACCCTAAAGGTAGGTAGCCCATTGGCTACTACCTGTCACTCCCCGTAAATGCCCCTAAATTGAGTATTTTGGTGGCATCCCTGAAGCCAAGAACTTAGATTCAACGGATCAACAGAAGGACGAAGAAGAGTCACTGCCTGGTGACAACTACAGCAGAAGGTTGGACTTTGCCGCGAAACCCTGCCGTCCTCAGTCATCTCTTTACAATCGCAACAGTGTGACTCATCCTATGGGCTGGAGAACTACCAAAGCCTTGGGTAGCCTGCCAGCACTTCTAAAACCACCAACAGTTTCCCTTGGAGTAGAGGAGCTATTTCCCTGCAGTCCACAGGCACCGACAAGCAGAGTACGGTCAACAGCCTTGCAGCTCCCCGGCCCGACTGATGCCACAGACAACCAGGAGAAGGTACTCATGCTCTGGAAGATCAGATCTGTCTTCCCACCTAGAGTGAAGTCACCAGGACCAACCAGAGCCATGCAGCACCGACCTCCATGGGGACGGATGCCCTGCACCAAACACCAACAGTGAGAGTCCAGTCCGGATTATCACTGCACCAGAACCAAGCAGCCGTCGAGGGATGTCAGCATCACTGAGACCCACTTTGAGGGTGGCCCAGCTGCTATGATTTTTCCCCTGCCAGCTGTTGGTCCCTGACCACGAGGTGCATCTTAGTGCACTCAGCCAAGCTGACTTAACCACTCAGCACCTGAGTCGCCCGGCCCGGGTCCTGATGAACTGGCTGTGCCCCCTGTGAGAAGTTGGCCTGATATGTAGTGCTCACTATTCTAGTGATCACTGTGTATCATTCCAAACAACCCCTATTGATGATTGGTTGTAAGTCAACCTTATAGACCAGCTATCCTAGTAGCGTGGATACGAGCAGTCTTAGGCTAAACTCTAGAGGGCGTGTTAAGCCAGCTGTTTACCATCACATATACCCCTTGAACACCAAGTGAAAGGGCACCACACAAGTTGTTATGAAAATAAAGGATATTTATTTATAACAAGACTACCCTGGCTCTTTATGAGTCAGGGAGCTAAGCACAATATAAAACTCTTAGGAAAATACTTCTGGTTGCACAATTTACACAAATGCCCTTAGGGCACGAAACCATTACACTGCAAGTGGAAGGGGAGAGGTTAGAAAGTCTAAAGTTACTGATTCCGGAGTGATCCGATTAGTGGGACTAAACGAAAAAGGAACTGGACACTTGTAAAGCGAACCTGCGATGGAGCACCGAAATGCTCGAGTTACCTAGCCCAGAGGCTGCGGCTGTGGAAGGTTCGGCAAGATGTCGGAAGTCCTCGTTGTAGTCTCAGGAGCCTGAAAGAAGAGTTGCTGGCAGGCGACCAGTGTCGATGTTCAGCGAGATCCAAACCTGGATCGGTGATGAAGGAAACCTGAAAGCAGAGGGGACTCAGTTCTCAACCGCTAGCCAGCGATCGTGTGGGCACCAGGGGGGTACCGGCTGAAGTCACCTCGACCAGGTGAGTGGATGACGTCGGACTCGGCTGTTCCTCGGACCAGGAGGCGCGGCGGCGACCAGGATGGAGGGCGAGCTGTCCCACGCAGGTGTCTCCTGTCGATGATGCTGGGCCCAGGAATGGGGCAGCGGATCTTGGCAGTGGCAAGCCCACGCGGTGGAGTCAAGATGGCGTCTGGAGTGGACCAGGAGGGTCCGTGGTACTCCTCTGTTGAAGGGGAGCAAGAGCCAGTCTGGAGCAACCAGACTAGTGATGAAACAAACGTGGTGCGTCGTGAAGAGGGCCACAAGCCGGTCGGCAAGTGGTCGAACAACGCGGTGAACAGCAAGGAGCGGAAGGGCCCCCACGCCGATCTCGGGGATGCTGGGGAGGCAGACTTCGGTGCTGGAGCTGCTCAGGGTTAGGGCTTCTCAAACCCTAGGTGCACTCACTCAAGGGTCCCTCGGTGGGCGTGCTTAGATAAGTGTCGTGCAGGTTCTGAAGATGGCCGGTCCCACAGGTCTCGTCACACCTACGACTCTCAGCTGGGCTGATGAGGGAGGTAAAAGGTCAGAGATGGCAGGGAACTCGGGTCTCGTCGAGCTGGGCAGTCTTGATCCGTAGGAGAGACTTACAGCAAACCGCAAGCGCTTAGGTGGTGCCTGCTGGTGCAGGGTGGCTACTCCTTAGCCACAAGGGAGAGTCTTCAGAAATAGTCAAGAGTTCCTTTCGTGGAAAGTAGTTCAAGATTCAGAATTATCCAATTTGGGAAGGGGACTCGCTCCTACCTTTATTCTAAGAAAAAGGGGCTGGCCCGTGACTAGGTTCTACCTATGGGTGGAGCCAGGAGGGGGGTGGTTACACCCCTATCCTTTGTCCGGCTTCGCCCCAGCTCAGGGGCTGGTGTGCCCCCGAAACTGGTTTGAGCCGGGCTATGCACAGTGAGCACCGGGGTGCCACTGGCAATCACCTTCCTTTCAGCCCTGCCTACCTGGGATACACAAACCCTGTCTGGGATGGTGCTAACACCGCCCTCGACAGGAAACCCTTTGTCCAAGCTCCCCTCGCTAGAAGGTCTCCCAGCAGCAGGAGGTCAGACTTGTGTCTGGTGGCAGCATTCATTTTGTGATGCTGAGGCTTGAGTCAACTTTAACCGGGGTTCAAGGTTACTTCCATGTCGTGCCCCTCTAAAAGGATGGAATGCTAACCCCGTCGCCAGAACTGGCGAGGGGTTCGTATTCCGATTCGTATGACACCTTACTCGACATGTGTAGGTGATGCGATGCCAAAGTTAGCAAATAACCGCGAGGATTATAATGCATTTAAAAGTAGTTGGCCCGCGTCACCATGGAACGGCTATTAGGACTTGGTTCCGCAAGCCGTCGACGGGCTCAGCTCGCGCCAGAGCACCGTCCCACATGATTCCCTGCACTCTGCCTTCAGGATTGATAAGGCCTGCCATAGGAGTGACTGATAGGAATCCATGTGTCCATTTTAGGGTTAGGTGTAGGAATACTACACCTACAGCAACGGGTGATTATACCACATTGCCCCAGCTGTCGTGCAGCCAGTTGTGTCAGATTTGGGCGGCCATTCCAGGGGTGGCATAATACATGCTGCAGCCCCTGGTAGGCCCTGGGTCCACCGATGCCCTAGATACCTGTGGTATGCTGAGACAGGGACTGACAAGGCGGCCCAGTTCCAATTGGTGGATGCACCTAATGTACATGTGTTTAATTTCGAGAGAGAACAGCTAGGCTGTGGGTCTGATTGGCAGGCCCACAGCCGGGGAAAGTCATAAACCAATGAAGCAAAAACAAAAAATCTGGGTGATCATAGGATTGCAGACCCTACTCTCCTACATGACCCCCCCCAAACTTTGGGACAATAAGCTAACCTTGACCAGGTGAGTCTTCTTGCTCTAAGTGGAAATACCTGGAGAGCCCATCTGCATTGCCATGATCAGTGCCAGGTCTATGCTCCACTGTGAAGTCCATCCCCTGTAGGGAAATGGACCACCTAAGTAGTTTGGGGTTTTCACCCTTCATTTGATTTAGCCACAAGAGGGGCTTATGGTCGGTCTGAATCTTGAAGTGAGTGCCAAACAAGTATGGCCTCAACTTCTTCAGGGCCCAAACCACAGCAAAGGCCTCCCTCTCAATAGCTGACCAATTCTTCTCTCTGGGGGTCAGCCTCCTGCTAATAAAAGCTATGGGCTGGTCATGACCATCAAAATTCAGTTGAGATAGAACAGCTCCCACACCCAGCTCCGAAGCGTCTGTTTGGACAATGAATGGTCTGGAGTAGTCTGGACTCTTTAGGATAGGTGCTGTGCACATGGCCTGCTTTAGGTCATCGAATGCCTTCTGACAGCTTGCTGTCCACTGAACTTTTTTTGGCATCTTTTTACTTGTCAGGTCGTTTAGCGGGGTCACAATGGATCCATAATTTCTGACAAACTTCCGGTAATAACCAGTCAGGCCCAAGAAAGCTCGAACCTGAGTCTGGGTGGTTGGAGGAGCCCAGTCCTGGATGGCCTGTATTTTGCTCTCCAATGGTTGAACCTGGCCTCCACCTACAAGGTGGCCCAGGTATACAACCTGTGTCTGCCCTATCTGGCACTTAGTGGCCTTGATAGTGAGGCCTGCCTTTTGCAGGGCCTCTAACACTTTCCTCAGGTGGACCAGGTGATCCTCCCAGGTGGAGCTAAAGACAGCGATATCGTCCAGATACGCCGCGCAGAAGTCGTCCAACCCAGTGAGAACTCGATTCACCAGCCTTTGGAAGGTGGCAGGTGCATTTTTCAAACCAAAGGGCATTACCACGAACTGATAGTGCCCACCCGGGGTAGAAAATGCTGTTTTGGGCTTGGCCTCCTCAGCTAACCTGATTTGCCAATACCCAGCTGTCAGGTCAAACGTACTTAAGTAGCTGGCCGAAGCCAACCGGTCGATAAGTTCGTCTGCTCTTGGTATTGGGTGGGCGTCAGTCTTAGTGACTGCATTGAGACCTCTGTAGTCCACGCAAAACCTCATCTCTTTCTTACCGCCCTGGGTGTGAGGTTTCGGCACGAGAACTACGGGACTAGCCCAGGGGCTGTCCGAGGGTTCAATGACTCCCAGCTCCAACATTTTCTGCACCTCCGTCTTGATGCAGTCTCTGACATGATCAGGTTGCCGATAGATTTTACTCTTTACGGGCAGACTGTCCCCAGTGTCGACCTCATGGGTACACCAATTGGTCTGACTGGGCGTCAGAGAGAACATATGTCGAAAGGATTGAAGAACCTGTTTACAATCCTTTTGTTGATGTCCAGAGAGGCTGCCACAAAAGACAACACCATCTACTGACCCATCGTCAGGGTTCTGAGAGAGCAGGTCCGGGAGAGGGTCACTCTCCTCCTCCTGTCCCTCGTCTGTGGCCATGAGCAAGCCCATGCCCTCCCTGTCGACATATGCCTTGAGCCTGTTTACATGGAGCACCCTGTGGGGGCTCCGGGGAGTTCCCAGGTCTACCAAGTAGGTGACCTCTCCCTTTTGCTCAATGATCGTGTGGGGCCCAGACCATTTGTCTTTGAGTGCTGCTGGGGCCACTGGCTCCAGCACCCACACCTTCTGTCCAGGCTGGTACACAGTCAGGACAGCCTTTTGGTCGTGCCAAGCTTTCTGTAATTCTTGGCTCGCCTCAAGGTTTTTAGACGCCTTTTCCATGTACTCCGCCATCCGCGAGCAGAGACCGAGTACATAGTCCACAATGTTCGATGCCGGCTTTCTGAGAGGTCTCTCCCATCCTTCCTTTACCAAACAAAGGGGTCCCCTTACAGGATGTCCGAACAGAAGCTCAAAAGGGCTGTAGCCAACCCCCTTCTGCGGGACCTCTCTGTAGGCGAACAAGAGGCAGGGTATCAGGACATCCCATCTCCGCCGAAGCTTTTCAGGTAGTCCGTGAATCATCCCTTTTAGGGTCCTGTTGAATCTCTCAACAAGCCCATTGCATTGTGGGTGATAGGGTGTGGTGAACTTGTAGTTGACACCACACTCCTTCCACATTGCAGTCAGATATCCCGACATGAAGTATGCACCTCTGTCTGAGACGACCTCCTTAGGGAAGCCCACTCTGGAGAACACTCCAAGTAGGGCCCGTGCTCCACAGGTGCTGTAGTGGTCCTAAGTGGAATAGCTTCAGGATACCTAGTGGCGTGGTCCACCACCACCAGTATAAACTTGTGCCCTGATGCTGTCTGGGGTTCCATTGGTCCGACAATGTCGATCTCCACCCGTTCAAAGGGTACCCCCACCACCGGTAGTGGTATGAGGGGGGCCTTTGTCGTGCCACCTGACTTACCGCTGGCTTGGCAAGTGACACAGGAGCGGCAAAACTCCTTCGTATCTTCGGACATGTGGGGCCAGTGAAAGTGTGGAACAATTCTGTCCCAAGTCTTATTCTGGCCTAAGTGACCTGCAAGGGGAATCTCGTGGGCCAAGGTAAGAAGGAAACCTCTCAGAGACAAGGGGATGACCAGCCTCCTGGTCGCACCAGGTTTGGAGTCCATCGTCCCAGTACACTTTGTGGGTACCTGTGGCGTTCCCTGCAGCCTCAGCAGCAGCCTGCTGTCTGAGGGGTTCAAGGGAGGGGCAGTCTAACTGTGCCTTCCCCAGGTCTTCCCTGGAGGGTCCCCCTGAGCCCAGAAACTCAACCTGACCAGGTTCAAGCTCTTTCGGCTCAGTTTCCCTCAGTTCTTTAAGGTCAGCCTCCTCAGAGACTTGATCCACGACCTGGGGCAAGGGGGAAGGCGAAGCCTTACCCTTACTGCTCCTCTTCTTGGAAGGTGTCTGGTCCGTTCTTCCAGGATCCAGCACCTGTTCAGTGGGGCACCTTTTGGCCTGTGACCTGGTCACAGCAAGGACATGTGCTGGCAAGCCTAACATTTCCATGTGAGTCCTCTGCTCCACTTCTGACCATTGTGACGTTTCCAAATCATTGCCCAACAGACATTCTACGGGGAGGTCTGAACTAACCACAACCTTTTTCGGGCCACTTACCCCTCCCCAGGAGAAATCAACAACTGCCATACTGTGATTGGTAGTGACGTTGCTGGCATTGGTCACTAGGTAACTGGTACCTAGCATGATCTGTCCAGGGTCCACAAAGTTAGGCGTCACCATGGTGACACTGGCACAAGTGTCCCTGTAGGCCTGAGCCACTTTTCCATTAATCAAAGGTGTCTGTCTGTATTTGCCCAAAGTATTGGGACTGGCATCAGGGGACATATCCATATCCCCTGTACAGACAAGGACGGCCTGAGTGAGTGTGCCGACTAAGTCGTCACTCCCCTCGGTTCCCAAGGTTAACCCAACTAATGCCTTGGGAGGCGCACTACCACTGCTGAAGGTACTAGGGGGTGCAGGTGCCTTAGGGGCTGCAGTGGCAGGAGTTTGCCCTCCTTTCTTGGTGCACTCACTAAACCAGTGAGTCTTACTTTTACAGTATTGGCACCACCTTTTTGACTGGCCTTCTTGAGTCTTCTTCTTCTGTGAAGCCTGACCCCCACCCTCTTTGGTTTGTTGGGGACCTGTCGAAGACTTCTGGTCATTTTGTTCGTTTTTGTTACTACCTTTCTGGTCTGCTTTCTTCTGACCACCCTGGTTCTGGTTCTGCTTGACCCTTGTTCTGACCCATCTGTCTGCCTTCTTTCCCAATTCTTGGGGAGAGGTCAGATCCGAGTCGACAAGGTGCTGATGCAACAATTGGTTCTGACAGTTGTTTAAAATCTGTTCTCGCATGATAAGATTGTACAATCCTGTGTAATCAGTAACCTTGCTACCCAGCAACCAGCCTTCCAAAGCCTTAGTGGCACAATCGACAAAGTCAGTCCAATCCTGAGACTGAATCTTCTGGGTGTCCCGGAACAGCACCCGGTACTGTTCCGTGGTTAAGCCGAACCCATCAATCAGTGTGTTCTTCAGGACTTGGTAGTTGTTAGCATCCTCAGCTCTAGTAGTGAGGAGCATGTCTCTTCCTTTACCTTCAAAGGAAAGCCACAGTATAGCTGCCCACTGACTTGGGGGGACGCACTGGACAGTGCAGGCCCTCTCCAAGGCAGTTATCCACTTGTGGATGTCGTCCCCTTGTTTAAAGGGGGGCACTATTTTACTCAGGTGTCTAGTGTCTATACCCCTGTCTTTCTCTCTATTGAGAATGCTGCCACCAGTGGGATCTAACCCACTTAATTTCTGCTCTCGGGCCAGGGCAAGTCTTTCTTTGGCGAGGGCAAGTTCTTCCCGCTCGATCCTCAGATTGACTTCCCTCATCTTCGCTTCATGCTCCCTTCTCTGAGGCGACGTCATTCCTCTCTGAGAAGATGCCTGAGAGACATGTGTGTGAACCGATCTGCCAGAGCCTCTGGAGAGAGACCTAGCTCGTCCGTTCCCAAGGTTAGGCCTGCTTGAGCGTGGGCCCGGGGGTCCCCCAGTTCCATTCTCATGCCTGCTTAAGTTGGTCCTTGTAAGCCTGCCGACTACCACTGGACCTTTGTCTGCCTCGTCCCCTGATAACTCCTCCTCGTCCTCCTCCTCTGTGTGGAGGTCGAGGTCTGGGTCATTGAGGGTTCCCTCTAAGGGAGGCATGTTCCCATCAGCACTGGGGGGACCTGTGTTAGAGGACCTCCTAGCATCGTACGCCTCTAAGAGACCTATCAGAATTGCGATGGTAGGGTTAGAACCCTGGTTTAGCTTCCTGGAGGCGCACAGTTGTCGCATCTCCTTGAAGCTAAGATCTGCATATCGTGACACGACCTGTGGAGGGTCACCGACCACTAAGGGAGTCTGCGAAGACTCTCCGTGGACCGACATGCTTTTCTAGTGAGGTGTAAGTGATGCACCTACCTACACTATGTGTTTACCTACTGATCCCTTGCTAAGAGTTGTAGTCAGGGTGTGCTAAGCCCTGTTACACTACAACAGCCGGTTCAGTAGAACTCGGAGTATTCTAAGTTAAGTTATATGTACCTGGGTACTTATGTGATCTTTCACTGCGATATTCTTAGGATACGTGTGTGGTAAAACAACAGCAAGCTCAAATCCCAACCGCTGCTCACCAATGTGAGAAGTTGGCCTGATATGTAGTGCTCACTGTTCTAGTGATCACTGTGTATCATTCCAAACAACCCCTATTGATGATTGGTTGTAAGTCAACCTTATAGACCAGCTATCCTAGTAGCGTGGATACGAGCAGTCTTAGGCTAAACTCTAGAGGGCGTGTTAAGCCAGCTGTTTACCATCACATATACCCCTTGAACACCAAGTGAAAGGGCACCACACAAGTTGTTATGAAAATAAAGGATATTTATTTATAACAAGACTACCCTGGCTCGTTATGAGTCAGGGAGCTAAGCACAATACAAAACTCTTAGGAAAATACTTCTGGTTGCACAATTTACACAATGCCCGAGGGCACGAAACCTCCCCCCAGAGCAACCGGCCAGTTCAGGGCGGTCTTGCCGGGACACGGAAGGAATACAGCGGCGGCCATTTTGGGTAGGGCTAGATAGTATATAAATAGACGGCTATGACTCCGCGCAGCGGACGCGCTCAGCGGGCACGCCGCATTCACGCCGGAGTCAAGCCAGAGTCCAGCCCGTCTGCGCCCGCCCGCGCACAGGCCGGGCACAGGGCCAGGGACCCTGTGAAAAATGTCATACCCAGGTGCTATGATAGACAAGATCTGCTTGCCTTACAAACAAAGCCCTGCTGTGGCTCAAATAAACTCGATCCCTCATACTGGGCAGGCCCAGTGAGCTGCCAGGCCTGTCGCCACACTTTTCTGTGGTCCCAAGTTTCGGCCTTCTCAACACCCCAGGATAGCTTTAAAGCAGCCCTAATAAATGCCAGATCTGTACCGAAGCATGCCCAGCATATCCAGGACTTATTGATAGATGACAATTTAGATTGTCTCTTCATTACGGAGACATGGCTTAAACCCTGGTGCACCCCTGATGTGGTTCACACCCTGCCTCCTGGATATGAAATACAAAGAGTAGATAGAGAGAATGAACAATGCGGGGGAGGAGTGGCCATTATATATAGGGACTCCCTCAGCTGCTCGACGATACCACTGCAAGAGCTAACAGATGCAGAAGGGATGGGTTTCATAATTAAAATTAATGATAACTTCTCCTTCTCGGGGGCTTTGATCTATCGCCCACCAGGACCCTGTGCTGGCTTCCTGGGTAACATCGGAGAGGTGCTCAGCCCATTGATACTTAGATATTCTAATTTCACTCTGATGGGTGACATAAACATCCAACTAGAGTCCACAACCGATGCACCTGCTGCCTCCTATCGGGAAACCATGGAGGTTTTGGGCCTCACTATTCGAGACACCCTAGCCACCCATGAGGCAGGGCATACAATAGACTGCATTGCCACTAACCTAGACACTTTGACAACTAACCCCCTTAGACCCCAAATTTGGACTGACCATATGCTGATTCCTTTTATGCTTCCCCTTATGTCCTACCGAGAAAACGATCATAAAAAGGAACACAGCAAGGTCACAAGGGATGAATGGAAAACGATACTGTCCCACCCAGAACTTATAACTATAGCCAGGAACTGTAGACCCCAGCTGGTAGTACCTGTAAATCCCATCAGTTTCAGAACATGGATGAATGATCTGAAAGGTACAGTTGGGCAGGGAAAAAACAGAACGAGGCAGGGTAGAAAGAAAACATCTGCACCCTGGTTCGATCGAGATCTCAAAGATAAACAAGGGGAGCTTAGAAGAGCTGAACGAAGCTGGCGGAAATACTACTCTAGCCTAGAACATAGCAAATACAAAAGGATAAAAAATGACTATCATGCGCTAATTAAACAGGCTAAAAAAAGGTACTTCTCGTTGGCAATAGAAACAGCCAGCAGCAAACAAAAGGAAATATTTAAAATTGTAAACGGCTTTAATAAGCCTAAATGTTTAGCGCAGGATATCCCGCCCTCGCAGGCACTCTGTGACAAGATCGCAGATTTCTTTGAGGGAAAAGTACAGGGGCTGACGAAGGACTTCGATGTCCCTATATTAGAGCCAAGAACAGAGGATGATATAGTGAGGCAAGGAGCCACGCAGTTGACAACTTTCCTTCCAGTTAGCCTGGAGGATACCAAAAGAGGAATTCTGGCAACAAAATCCGGATCCCCCTTCGATCCATGCCCAGTTAGACTTTTACACCTCATTGTGGACATTGCCAATCCAATAATAAATGCCATTGTCAACACCTCACTGTCCACAGCCAAAGTCCCCCCAGAGTGGAAACTGGCAGCGGTGAAACCACTGCAAAAAAAACAACTCCCTGACCCCACCACATTGTCGAACCTACGACCCATCTCACTACTTCCGGCTCTGTGCAAAGTCACAGAGTCAATTGTAAATAAACAACTTACTCGTTTCTTGGAAGATAGTGATGTATGGCACCCTAACCAGGCAGGTTTCAGGGCCCAACATTCCACCGAATCGGCCCTCCTGTTCACTACAGAAACTATCCGCTCAGCCCTAGACCAAGGCAAGAAGGCCGTCCTGATTTTATTAGACCTATCGGCGGCCTTCGACACGGTCTCACATGCCATCCTATTAGACCGGTTAATAACATCTGGTGTCACAGGGACAGTGCTTGAGTGGATAAGAAACTTTTTAAGTGACAGGAGGCAAGTGGTGACCCTGGGGGAATTCTGCTCCAGTGAAAAAGTGCTGTTGACGGGAGTTCCGCAGGGTTCGAGCCTGAGCCCGACCCTGTTTAATGTTTATACTGCACCCCTGATAAAACTGATATCGTCATTTGGCATAGACGCTATAGCCTATGCCGATGACACACAACTTATCCTGGTAATGGATAAGGATAACCAAGCCTGGGAGGATAAGCTCAAAGGTTGCCTAACGGCCACCTTTGAATGGATGCGCCTAAATCACCTGAAATGCAACACAGGTAAAACAGAGATCATGCCTATAGGCCCAAAAAATGAGTTCACCCCACGATTATGGTGGCCAGAAAAAGCTGAAATACCACCTCATACAACCAACTCGGCCCGTAATCTGGGGGTGCATTTTGACTCTGACCTGTCTTTTAGACAACAAGCAGCTAGAGTGGCAGGCATGTGCTTTGGGGTAATAAAGGGACTGAGAAAGTTCTTTGATCTTTTGCCCCTTGAAGCAAGGAAAACAGTTACGGTTGCACTTGTAACATCGCGCATCGATTACTGCAACAGCCTCTATGCTGGTACAAATAAAGTTGTCACACACAAACTTCAGATGGTGCAACATGCAGCAGCGAGGCTGGTTCTAAAATGGCCGAAAAGATCATCTGCAACCAAAGCCCTCAAGGCATTACATTGGCTGCCCATTACAAAAAGGGTTTTGTTTAAAGTACTGTTAATTACTTTTAGAGCTGTTCACAACCTAGGCCCGTCCTATCTGAGGAAAAAATTCAGCAGATACTGTCCAACCAGAGCACTGCGTTCTTCAACGGCCAACCTGCTTACCGTCCCGAGTTTCAGACTCAAAACTCGAGGGGGCAAATCCCTGGCGGTACTGGGAGCAAAAGCATGGAATACTCTTCCCCCCCAGTTGAGATTACTGGATAAAGAAATAGACTTCCGTAAACATCTAAAAACCTGTATCTTTAATCTCCAAGATATAACTGCCAGAAGCCTAGTGTAATTCGGGTTCTCGGTCAAGTAAGCATAGGGACTACCTAACATCTGGTGGTCCTTTCTGGGCGCCTAGATGCTCCTTGGAGCGATTGCCGCGCGATATAAATTGGCACTTACATTACATTACATTACATTACACTGCAAGTGGAAGGGGAGAGGTTAGAAAGTCTAAAGTTACTGATTCCGGAGTGATCCGATTAGTGGGACTAAACGAAAAAGGAACTGGACACTTGTAAAGCAAACCTGCGATGGAGCACCGAAATGCTCGAGTTACCTAGCCCAGAGGCTGCGGCTGTGGAAGGTTCGGCAAGATGTCGGAAGTCCTCGTTGTAGTCTCAGGAGCCTGAAAGAAGAGTTGCTGGCAGGCGACCAGTGTCGATGTTCAGCGAGATCCAAACCTGGATCGGTGATGAAGGAAACCTGAAAGCAGAGGGGACTCAGTTCTCAACCGCTAGCCAGCGATCGTGTGGGCACCAGGGGGGTACCGGCTGAAGTCACCTCGACCAGGTGAGTGGATGACGTCGGACTCGGCTGTTCCTCGGACCAGGAGGCGCGGCGGTGACCAGGATGGAGGGCGAGCTGTCCCACGCAGGTGTCTGCTGTCGATGATGCTGGGCCCAGGAATGGGGCAGCGGATCTTGGCAGTGGCAAGCCCACGCGGTGGAGTCAAGATGGCGTCTGGAGTGGACCAGGAGGGTCCGTGGTACTCCTCTGTTGAAGGGGAGCAAGAGCCAGTCTGGAGCAACCAGACTAGTGATGAAACAAACGTGGTGCGTCGTGAAGAGGGCCACAAGCCGGTCGGCAAGTGGTCGAACAACGCGGTGAACAGCAAGGAGCGGAAGGGCCCCCACGCAGATCTCGGGGATGCTGGGGAGGCAGACTTCGGTGCTGGAGCTGCTCAGGGTTAGGGCTTCTCAAACCCTAGGTGCACTCACTCGAGGGTCCCTCGGTGGGCGTGCTTAGATAAGCGTCGTGCAGGTTCTGAAGATGGCCGGTCCCGCAGGTCTCGTCACACCTACGACTCTCAGCTGGGCTGATGAGGGAGGTAAAAGGTCAGAGATGGCAGGGAACTCGGGTCTCGTCGAGCTGGGCAGTCTTGATCCGTAGGAGAGACTTACAGCAAACCGCAAGCGCTTAGGTGGTGCCTGCTGGTGCAGGGTGGCTACTCCTTAGCCACAAGGGAGAGTCTTCAGAAATAGTCAAGAGTTCCTTTCGTGGAAAGTAGTTCAAGATTCAGAATTATCCAATTTGGGAAGGGGACTCGCTCCTACCTTTATTCTAAGAAAAAGGGGCTGGCCCGTGACTAGGTTCTACCTATGGGTGGAGCCAGGAGGGGGGTGGTTACACCCCTATCCTTTGTCCGGCTTCGCCCCAGCTCAGGGGCTGGTGTGCCCCCGAAACTGGTTTGAGCCGGGCTATGCACAGTGAGCACCGGGGTGCCACTGGCAATCACCTTCCTTTCAGCCCTGCCTACCTGGGATACACAAACCCTGTCTGGGATGGTGCTAACACCGCCCTCAACAGGAAACCCTTTGTCCAAGCTCCCCTCGCTGGAAGGTCTCCCAGCAGCAGGAGGTCAGACTTGTGTCTGGTGGCAGCATCCATTTTGTGATGCTGAGGCTTGAGTCAACTTTAACCGGGGTTCAAGGTTACTTCCATGTCGTGCCCCTCTAAAAGGGGGGAATGCTAACCCCGTCGCCAGAACTGGCGAGGGGTTCGTATTCCGATTCGTATGACACCTTACTCGACATGTGTAGGTGATGCGATGCCAAAGTTAGCAAATAACCGCGAGGATTATAATGCATTTAAAAGTAGTTGGCCCGCGTCACCATGGAACGGCTACTAGGACTTGGTTCCGCAAGCCGTCGACGGGCTCAGCTCGCGCCAGAGCACCGTCCCACATGATTCCCTGCACTCTGCCTTCAGGATTGATAAGGCCTGCCATAGGAGTGACTGATAGGAATCCATGTGTCCATTTTAGGGTTAGGTGTAGGAATACTACACCTACAGCAACGGGTGATTACACCACGTTGCCCCAGCTGTCGTGCAGCCAGTTGTGTCAGATTTGGGCGGCCATTCCAGGGGTGGCATAATACATGCTGCAGCCCCTGGTAGGCCCTGGGTCCACCGATGCCCTGGATACCTGTGGTATGCTGAGACAGGGACTGACAAGGCGGCCCAGTTCCAATTGGTGGATGCCCCTAATGTACATGTGTTTAATTTCGAGAGAGAACAGCTAGGCTGTGGGTCTGATTGGCAGGCCCACAGCCGGGGAAAGTCATAAACCAATGAAGCAAAAGCAAAAAATCTGGGTGATCATAGGATTGCAGACCCTACTCTCCTACACCCCCTTGTTCCAAGACCGCTTTCGACCTGAGCCCCTGTTTAGGAGCCCTCGGACTTGTCCGCAAGTCCCCCTGTGCAGCCTGTTTTTGGTGGCCCCACTTCACCGAAGCACGCCGCTACCAGCCTCACAGTACCTTGCTCTTGGTTGAACCCAGGCGGTTCCCAAAGAACTGCTGGTAGTACTTAGGGCCTTGGCCCACTACAACTCCCAACCCTGAAACTGACTGTACCTACCTTTATGCATTTTTGACTTTTCATCCCATAGGATTGCATTGTGCGTAAAAATGGACTGGTTTGAACATTTTAATTACCTGCGAATATTACTATAGAAAACAGTACTTTTTAAAAAGAAATTATACGTTTATTTTTAGAATTTTACAACAGGAAACAAAAGATTACATAAAAGAGCTCAGCAGAGCGTAGAAGACACGGTGAATTGAAATAAATGCGGCATTAGTTTCACACAGGTACATACACAATATGCAGAATATTAGATGGAGTGTAAATTTGGTACAGCGTGTGGGCGTATTCACTACCCTTCATAAGACCAGGTAAAGCAGTTGGTAGTTAAACAAAGCATAATACACCAGGCCAGTTACAGAAAGGTATAGAGGACTTCTATATCTCAACAAAGTATGTTAACATCACCAATTCAGGAGTATAATGCATAGCACATATTCCACTAGGTTCATTATAACAATAAAGCACATGTGAAGAAGTACATCGACATGAGCGACCGATATATTACACTTCTCTGAAATGTGACTATTCATATCACGTCAATACCTCCAGGACAGCCATCTGGGATCCCGTCGGGTGCGTGAGGAGATAGCCTTGCTGAGGACCCATATATCTTTCGGCTTAGAAGCACGGGGCAACGTTTCGGCATGCAGGGTCAATTGTTCTTGGCAGATTACTAGGTCTTTAAGCCATTCCTTGAACTTTGGGGCCTGACCCCTTCCCCATCTACAGGCAGCTCTACATTTAGCTAGCAGCAGTGTAATTGCGAGATATCTGCGAAATGACTTGGGAATAAGTTTAGTATAGCCCATCAATGCTAATAAAGGTGTGTGCTCTAATATGAGGAGTAGCATCTGTTCTAGAGCATCGAATACCTGAGTCCAGTAGTCATTCACCCGTGGGCATTCCCATGACAGATGCAGGAAATCAGCCCCAGGGCTACCGCATCTCTCACAGTTGTCTGTAGACTTCAATTTAAAGCGAAGCATTTTGACAGAGGCATAATACAAGCGATGCAGACATTTATAGTGTATAACGCGTAGCCTATTACTAGTGGATATTTGTTCTGTTTGTGAACAACGGTATGTCCATTGATCATCCGTTATGTCACACCCCAGTTACAAAAAGACCACTTTGCCCGAGCAGAGCTGAGAGGGTATGCCTGCTGATTGCGTATGGTATGTTATAGTGGGGAGACCAGATGCCCCGGCGATGCAGTGCAGAGCAATATGTGTAAGGGAGCCAAGGTAGGGGGTTCCTGAGGGAACGGTGGGGTGATAGATCGCATTCCTTGTCGGAGGCTGCCATACAAAAAGATATCCAATTAAGATGGTTGCATCTCGTTAAAAAAGAGCTCGGACGAGCAAACATTCCCATTTTGATAAAGATCCCCCCATGTGGCAATTTTGGAGCGTTCACAGGGTTTGAGGAACAATGTTTCTTGGAGCAATGGTATGCGGGAATGATAGGAGAGTGGAAGGAGCGGCGAGTATATCATTGGGCCTTGAAGGAGAGTCAAGATGCGATGCCAAGTGTCTACTGTGCATGTGATCGTGGTAGGTGCAATGTCACGTGTGCAGGGGTGTGTGCCTAACATGCCATCTAGAGGGATGGGATCTGCTAACCAGTGCTCTGCTGCAATCTGTGGCATGTACCGAAGGGGGTGAAACAAATATGCGGCATAGTGGGCTTGCGTGCAATTATAATACAACTTGAAATCCGGAACATCAAAGCCTCCTTGCGCATACGGTTGTGTGAGCACTCTCCATTGCAGACGTGGTTGTTTGCCCCCCAGAGCAGCTGTATAATTTCTGACCGGAGGGTCTGAATGAAATGTTGACCAGGATAATATGGAATATTTAGGAATAGATATAATATTTGTGGGAGAACCACCATCTTGATCAGTGCAGCTCGCCCCACCAGAGACAATGGCAGCAAAATCCACCGGGTAACGTGATCTGTGGTACAATCTATGGCGGTTCCATAATTTAAGCGCAGTAATTCCTCCCTATCCCTAGATATGACAACCCTGAGATAGCTCAGGTCAGCATTGCACCATTCTAATGGGTAGTCCAGGGGAAATAGAGTGGCTGCTGTCGTTAGGGAAAATATTTGTGACTTTCCCCAATTTATATGAACCCCAAACAGTTTGCCAAAAATTATGAACTTTCTCAAGATTCTCTTGTGGATCTCTCACATATCATCCGCATATAAAGATATGTTGCACCGCAGTGCCTTATCTTGGTGATGCGGCTGTAGTTTACATGCCGATGGTTCGATTGCAAGTGCAAAAAGCAGTATCTCCCCAGGCCAGAGATCTCCAGTACATAATTGGAAAAGCGCGGGCGACGTATGGTTTCAGCTAGGGCCTTCCCGGGTCTCTCACCTTCACCATACCGCCTAGCCATCCAATATCTCCCTTTAAATTTTGTTTCTCGTCGGCAGTTGAGATATATTCCGACAGTTTTCCCAAAATGTATGCTGAATGTCGCTACCTCCACCCATATTCAATTGCGTCTCCAAGGCCTTAAGCTCTTTTTTTTATTTTATTTTTTATTTTTTTTATTTTATTGAAATTTCCAAAAATGACATACAATCAAAGTCTCAGCATATGCAGCGTACATGTAGCCATATCGTAGACAGTAATACAATATCATAAATCACAGGACACCTGTAATATGTGACAGTAATCAATGCAGACAAATACATTCTACCAGAGGTCAATGAGGAGGCATATGGAAGAGTAAAGGACAAGGTTATGGGATCACCAAAAGTACCAAAATATGCGGAATATCAGGGGGAGATCCAGCACAGGGCACCAGGGGTGCTGAGAGAGAGAGGGCGTAGCCCACAGGGTCAGCACAAGTAAGGTCCTCAGCACGCAGCAATGTGAGAAAGTCCGAGGGAAAGTGTGAGTAGGTCTCAAGTCCTGTCCTCCGCAGTAACCGGGTGCTCTAGCAAGTATGTCTGTAGGATAGGATAGGATAAGATTGTTATTTATAAAGCGCATACGTATGCCGGAGCGTCTTGGCGCTGGTAGAGAGAGAGGGAAATATATTGTCATCATCAGCGGGTCTCATTAAAGAGCCATGTTTTTAACTGTTTCCTGAAAGCCTGATGATTCCCTAATATTTTCATAGAGTAGGGAAGCTTGTTCCAAAGACTAGCGGCACGGAAAGAGAAAGCTCTCCCTCCCCATCTGACCTTGCGTACCCGATTTATCTTAATGAGGCCTTGTGTGGTAGACCTTAAGACCCGGCTGGGCACATAAGGAGTGAAAAGCTTCTGAACATCCCTGGCTCCACCTCCAAAAATAGCCTTGTGCACTAAACATATAGCCTTAAATTCTGTACGTTGCTGGATTGGGAGCCAGTGCAGTGCTCTGATGCCCCTAGAGATAGATTGGTCTGTGGGTACTGCAATCTGGAGTCTGGCAGCAGCATTTTGCAGAGTCTGTAGTGGGCCCCAAATGTCGCGGGGACGTGAGGAGTGAGGGAGTAATTCAGCATATGTACAAAGTTGGTTCTGCCTGAGAATCAGGCCCCCCAGTCAGTCCTTAAACTTAGGTGCTCGGCCCGGCCCCATCGGCAAGCCACTCGTCGCTTGCCCAGCACTAGGCAATTGGACACAAATTTCTGATGTGTGGCAGGGATATGTGCAGTGTACCCAAGAAGAGTTATAAGTGGCGACTGGGAGATGTCATAGAGTCGAGGGCCGTGAGGACTTGTCTCCAAAAGGTAAGTACCTCAGGACATTCCCAGGCAAGGTGTAGAAAGTCTGCATGCTCCGCCTTGCATCTATCGCATCTGTGCGTGTCCCGTAACCCAAACTTGTGGAACCTAGCTGGAGTGTGATAACTTCGGTGTAACAATTGATAATGAATAATACGAAGTCTGCTATTGGAGGAGATATGCTCCGTCTGTGTGCAGCAAAAAGACCACTGCTCATCAGTGAGTTCTTGACCAAGTTCCGCTGCCCACTTGGCCTGGTCTGTGCATGGGGGGTAGACAGCATCCGCGTACAAAGTATGATAGAGTGTAGACACTAAGTGTGAGGCAGAAGTCGTGTGCAGTGTCTGGTGTAGTGGGCCCAACTACAGAGGGGTATGTGGGATAACTCGATTGGATGCCGTGACGAAGGCGGGGATATAAAAAAGTCTCCATGGTAGAAGGCAGAGGGTCATGACATAGTTGCTGAAGGGTGCGAAACTTACCACCTATATATAGGTCTCCCCAGCAGCGGATGTTTCACGCACGCGCAACTTCCCTAAAAATCCCTTCTTGTAATAGAGACACCTCTGGATGATAAGTGAGTGGTAGAAGTGGGGAATATAGGCAAGACTCAGGCGTGCGACCCAAAATGCGGGACCAGGCCTTAATCGTACAATCAATGAAGTGGGGCACCGTCCACGTGGCTCAATTCTAGAGAGGAGGATGCCTTCCAGTGGGCATGGCTCTGCGAGCCAATTTTCAGTGGCGATGTGTGGAGTATAGCGGGGTGGGTTAAACCAAAACTGAGCGAAATGAGCCTGAGCGCTGAGATAGTACAATTCAAAGTTCGGCACGTCAAAGCCTCCATGCGCATAAGGCCGCACAAGTGTGTCCCATTGGATACGTGGCTGTTTTCCACCCCACACTAACCTAATCAGTTCCGATCTAAGGGTAGCGAAAAAATGTTGTCCGGGGTCATATGGAATATTAAGGAATAAGTATAAAAATTTGGGGAGTAAGACCATTTTGATAAGGGAGATACGACCAGCTATGGTGAGAAGGAGTGTTATCCAACGATTAATGCAGCCTGTGACATGTTCCATTGTAACCCCGTAATTGTGTCGCATCAGCTCCTCTCTGTCTGCCATAATCCGGATCCCCAAATATCTAACATTGTCCTCACACCACACAATGGGTAGTCAGGCTCGAAAGGAGTGGCAGAGCTGGTCAGCGGGAATATTTGGGATTTGGACTAGTTGATATGGATACCTGATTGGCCGCCAAATTTAACAAATTCACGTAATATTGGGTTCAGATTCTGGCGGGGGTCTTTGATGTAAAGGGTGACATCATCCACATATAAGGAAATTAGAACCGGACGAAGGAGACAGCTTAGGCCAGTGGTCCATTACCAAGGCGAAGAGGATAGGGGAAAGTGGACAGCCCTGTCGGGTGCCGCGAGAAAGAGGGATTTGAGGGTACAGTATGACCGTTAATCAAACCTTTCGCCGTTGGTGAAGTGTAGAGGAGTCTGATCCATAATAAAAAACTCGGAGGGAGTCCCATGTTTTACAGTGAACAGGTAGTCCAACTCCACTGAATCAAACACCTTAGAGGCATCTAGGAATACAGCTACCAGCGCAAGTTTAGGATCTACCGCTTCTAAGATGGAGAACAGTGTCCTGAGATTGTGTGATGTCGCCCTACCGGGAATAAACCCTGCTTGATCCGGGAGGACCAATTTATCCATCAGGAGGCTGAGGCGATTCGCTATTAGTTTAGCAAGAATGTTTGCATCTGTGTTTATAAGAGAAAGGGGTCTGTATGACTCACAGCGGTCTGTGGGTTTACCAGGTTTTAATAGTGACGTGATTAGTGCCTCTCTCATTGAGGCGGGCAGGATTTTGCCTCCCAGGCTTCAAGAAAGACCTCTTTTAGTACGGGGAGAAATTGATCAATGTAGGTCTTGTAAAACTCTATGGCAAGGCCATCGGATCCTGGCGCTTTCCCCGACTTCATCTGCATGATTGCCTCCCTCAGCTCATCATCTTCAAATGGTGCAGCCAGGAATTTGCGCTGCGTGTCGCCTAGCCATCCAAGAGCTATGTCTCCTAAATGGGGAGAAAAGTCGGGAGGAGAGATGCGTTGTGAACTATAGAGATCCGCATAGTATGAGGCAAAAATATATAGAATATCGAGACTATCCCTATGGTGTAGCCCCGCCATTTTTTTCAACACGTAGTTGGAGAAGCGCGGTTGCTTAATAGTGCTTGCCAATGCACGGCCAGGTCTTTCGCCTTCCCCATAACGCCGAGCAACAAAGTATTTGCCTCTGAATTTCACTTCACGGTCTGCAGTAGTAGTATAGTCCGTGAGTTTCTCACGAAGTGCGGCTTGCTGGGCGCCTAAGTTAGCAGACCACATGTCAGCTTCCAGTTGTTTCATTTCAGTCTCTAAACGGCGCAAGCTTCGTCGGATGTCGCGGAGTACCTCATAAATTTTGGATATACCTATGCTGCGGACAGTGACCTTAAAGGCCTCCCACAGCGTGCCCACCCAAGGCCTTAAGCGCTGCTTCCAACTTTCGAAGTGTGCCCTGTATGTCCTGGAGTACTCCAGAACTCTTAGAAATACAAAATTCCCGGACCGTCACTTTGAAAGCTTCCCAAATTGTTGCTACGCTATCGACAGAGCCTCTGTTTCTTTGGAAGAAGTCTTGGATTTCATCTCCTAATTCACTGTGAAATACCATGTCTAGTAACGTTAAGGGTTGTAACCTCCAATTGCTGCGTGGTTTGTTGTACCCGGGTGGGGCAAGTGTAAGTTTAACTAGGGAGTGATCAGAACATGTTCTGGCCAGATGTGTAGTATTTTGTACTAAGGGACCCAACCCCCGAGACAGTAGGTAATAATCTAACCATGCCCAGGAGGCTGCTTGTGTTGTAAAGTGGGTGCCTTTCCGCGTGAAAGGGTGTAGATGACGCCAGGGGACGAGGAGACCTATGTCCGTCATGATTCCCTTTAAGATCTGACAGGATCTGGTGTAATGACGTGCTGTGGGGTTAGATCTGTCCTCCGCTGGGTTAAGGACTACATTAAAATCTCATTCCCAGATTATGTGGGTAGAGCCTATTTCTACAATCTTCCCCCACAGACCAGTGAAAAACTCAGGGGTATCAACATTCGAGCCATAACAGCTTACCAGGGTGACAGTCGGTGCCCAGTCGCCCCCATGCAATGGAGTATCTCCCATTCTGATCTAGTAGCATACCAGCCAAGGCAAAGGGAGTCTGCATCTTAATAAGTATGGCCGTGCCCCTGGCACAGGAAGAGTATGATGAGAATATCCAATGGTCTACCCACTTATTGGCAAATGCAATGGGATGCAGTGGATTAAGATGTGTCTCCTGGAGTAATGCGATATGTATCTGGTGCCTATCTAAAGAAGCCAGGAGCTGACGACATTTCTGTGGGTCCCCCAGCCTTCGCACATTCCAGGTGATAATGTGTACTGTCTGGTGAGTCGACAAATCAGACATTAGTGCCTTTGGTGTGTGATAAATGGCAGTGCGCCCTCTGTGACCTGTGTGACGTAAGAAATGCAACATCATACATCTGCCTGTCTAGCTGCAGTAAATAGATAACAATGAACAATGAAACCAACTCCCATCCTCCCCCCACCCACTGTAGCATCCCAATCATGCCAGACTGTACCTCCCCACCCCCTCCCTGCCCCTAAGTGTCCATAACCAAGCAGCGTTGAACAACGTGATAAACAGTGGTAGGGTAATGCCCTCGTGGGGGAATCTTCTAGGGGCATGCACATTCAAACCTTGTCCTCATAGACCCAGCAAGATGATGTCAGCTACCTCCGAGAGGGCAAGGATACCCGGCACGCATGATCATAGTCACCCTGTATGTCTGTCCTTCAGGCCGAAGGGAATAGAGTTCGACCGTGGCCGGTGTAGAATTCAGTTCCCCTGAGTCCTCATGTAACCTTAATACCCTGCGCCATAAGGGTACGATGCTTCTTCTTCAACTTTCAGTGGATTACTCAGTACTTGATGAATGCAATCCGGATGAGGCGTCTGGTGCATTGGGAGTTGGATTCGAGCGTTTCAAATGTTTCAGGAACTCTTCCACTTGCTGAGGTTTAGTGTAAAACATTTGTTTGCCTTGATGCGTGATTCTTAGACGGGCTGGGTATAACAGCACACAGTCAATTTGGTCTTGTCTCAGCTTCTGCTTAACAGGAAGAAACTTGCGTCTGTCTTCCTGTACAGTGGCCGTGAAGTCAGGGTATATGGTGAATGAATTCCCTTCAAAGCTGAGCTGTCGCTTTTCCCGGGCTACTTTCAAGTTAACATCTCTATCCCTATAATTCAGGAGTCTTGCGATGATGGGTCTGGGAGTACTCCCTGGTGGAGGCCTGGGTCCCAATGAGCTGTGCGCCCTTTCAACTATAAAATGTGAAGAGAGGGCCTCAGCTCCAATTGTAGCCAGCAGCATTTTCTCGACATAGTCTTCCATGTTGCCGGTATTTGTGCTCTCTGGAATGCCAAGGACGCGAATATTATTGCGCCTACTTTAATATCTTCATTTTTTGCGGCTATGATTTTTAGTAGTTTGTCCATTTGCGCCACATTGGCTTGTATGTGAGCCGTCGCATCCTCAGCGTCTGAAATCCTGCGCTCCGTTTCCTTAATACGTTCATCGTGGGTGCGCATTTATGAACTATGGCATCCATGCGTGAGGTCATGGCATCCATTTTAGCCGCAATTGTGGTGAGCCCCTGTCTAACTTCCAGCATAATAGCCTTCATATTGTCACCATTAGAGGGGAGTTCCTGCACAGCGGGTAGCTCAGTGTTTATCCTGTTGTGTGCGTGTATTTTTCTTTGCATTGAATATTAGCCGCGTCTGCTTCATGACTGTTTTCCCCATATTTACACTGTTCCAGTGTGGCTCAGTAGTTCTTGCAGCAAACCTTCAGGCTTACACACACAAAAAGCCTGAGGCACCAATCCCAATCACATCTGCTAACAGCAGGGCCAGCAATTGTCAGTCAAAGTTATTGAATGCGCAAGCACTTCTTCCCCAACAGGAACTCTGGCCGTTTAGCTTCAGGCGCACGTTAGGCTGGTGCGGCAATCAGCAAGACAGGTCAGCTCTCTGCCAAGTGCTCCAGTCAGGAAGGAATACCACCTATGAAGAAGTCTCTAGGCAGCCAATGTACATCCATCTACAGCAAAGCCATTGATTGTCAGCAAGAGTTATTTAATGCGCCACCACTTCTCCCCAGCAGGCGCTCCAGCCATTCAGCTTCAGGCACACGTTAGGCTGCAGCGGCACTCCGCAATACATTTCAATGCTTCCCCAAGGAGGGAGTATCTAGGCAGTTATATCACCCCAGCCAGGTGCCTAAAAGGTACCTAAAGGGTGTCCCAGAGGTGTTGCACTGGAGACCAACTGGAGATCAATATTGCAGCAACATTTGCGCGAGCTCCAAAATCATGACGCACACCACTGCTGCATCCCGCTGAAACCAACAGTCGCTACCTCGTCGTCTCACGCCCAAGATCGGGCTTGGCGCGCAGTGAGCAAAAAGCACACAATGGGGTTGTGCAGGTGTTGGCCCCTGCCACAGCGGAGTATTCTAGTAGCGATGAGCGCTGAAGCGACAGTTATCTATGGCCTGTGCCTGCGTGAACTGCTTGCAGCAATCTTTGGTATGATGCACCAACGAGCAATACCGCCCCACTTGGCGCACTGCCTCACCTCATGCCGCCTGTGGCCGACCTGCCACCCGGGCAGTCAACAATCAAGTGCGTCCCAACTTCAACAAAAGGGAACACACACGGGAACGTCCAAGTCCCATCCACCATGCGCTGGCATGAAGGCAATTTCTTTATTTGGGTTGCGCCAGGACCACTGGACGCGCACTCACCTCTCAGCAGCGGGCGCCCCCACCAGCCGGCCTCTGGCACTGCCCAGCTGCCCCGTGGTCAGCACGGCTGTCGCGTAGCGCACCTAGCCCAGTGGCAGTACCGCGTAGGTCAGGCCTCAGCCCTCGCGGCGGGAGCTTAATGCATCGTGGCCGAGCAGCCTCTTTCACTCCATGAGTTCCTGGACCTCTGAACAACAAAGCGCCGCGTTTCTGGTTTCTTAGAAGACAACAGGGCAGGATAATTGACAGGATTTATACGCCGAGTACATCAGTGCGGCCATCTTGCCAGTGCACCACATAGCGCCCATAGAAAACAGTACTTACCTTTGAATGAAGTTCTTGGTTCTAAAAACATATATAAAAGAAGTGTTATTTTTCTAACTTGGTCTCGGATTTATTCTTTGAGTGTGTGCCTCATTTATTGCCTCTCTGAGTATAACAATGGTTAGCACGACCCTTTGATTAGCCTAACTGCCTGCCGGCAGTACCACAAAAGAGAGCGTTAGTATTATCTACTTTTGCCTCTGTAAACCAATTGGGGACCCACTGGGCTTTCTGCACAGTGTACTTCGTTGTAGTACACTATATTAGAGCCAGCTTCCTACAACATGGATCTGCAAAACCAAGAATTTTATGAAGGAAAACTGAGGACTATAAGGTGGATGCTACATCTCTGCAGGATGTCTGGTGGAAGATAACAAAAATGGAGCGAGTAATGTCATTTATTGTCTTGAATGTGTAAAACACCCATCTACTGGAGTTGTGATGTTTACCTATCCTGCACACTGAATATCCCTGAATATCTGATCCATGGGAAGGCTAATGTCCAGTTTGTGTGTTTCATAAAGGTAGACAGTGAATGAGAGATTTCTGAATCACATTCTTTGTGCTTCTCCAAGAGTTCATTGGACATGGATTGAGGTGAATGTATCTGAGCAGATTATTTTAGATCTGCTTAGTGGATGTTTCTCTAGGAGCACAGCTTCCTTACCCTCAAGTTCTCAAACTGGGATGCAGGTCCTATGCATTTTTAATGTCTAGTTTCCATGGAATGAAACAACCATATATTTTCTCAAGCCTAGGAGCTTTCATCTAAGAGATCAGATAAGGAGAAGCTGGGTCTTCCCACCATAAACCGCAAGTAGATTGGGGATTACAGAGTGAACAACAAGTGTTTTGTTTTCTAAGCTGCTGAAACTCCTTGGAATAGGCAGTTGTGGCATGTCTTTCAAAGTTCCTCGAAGCACCATAAAAGAATTTTCTCCTGAACTGGAAGAAGCCTTTTAAAGCCTTGTTCTGAGATCCAGTTACTCAGGATGAATTTGCAAAATGTTGATGGTTATATTGTGATTAGTAGGTGTCCTAAAACAATTTGCCTGTATTTAAAGAGTCTCCACTCGCACTATCCCTTTGGTACAAGGTGTATCCTGTTCTGAGAGAGTCTGTGGTGGAGCAAAGATGCATTGTACAATAATGCAAGCATGGCATATGGACTCCTCTAACATTTGCTGAGCACTAAAACACTCATAATGAGTTGCTGCACCGCTGATAACTATGCGTCCGGAGAGAGTTTCGACTGGTAGTGCAAATATCCCTGCAAGATTTAAAAACAAAATGGTGAACACTCTCATGACCAGTAAAACCTACCCAAATGTTAAGCTCACCTCCTGGTAAACAGGACTGCCATCCCCCTTACCTTCAGTTTTATCACCACAGGGGCATCTACCAGGGAAGATGCCCAGGCTACATAGTCATCAACATCAATTGTGCTGTGGTCAGAAGCCAGTTTTTCATTCAATTTGGCATTGAAACCAATGGTTCCTCCCTTAATAAATGGTATGATTTTTTTAATAACTCCAGAACTTCCTGGATCAACTGAAAAAAGAAGTATACCAATTGGTTAGTCATTTTTATAGTACATTTCCCTGAAAACTGTTAGATGTATGTCCTTAAGGGTGCTAATGGTATTTGCTTTATGTGGGTGATTAATAGGTATGTTCCAGTAGCCTGGTGCAAGGAATTTAGCATTGAGACCATGGCAGAGAGGACCCTATCTTGATGTTAGTTGTCACATTAAGCTTGCTGCACCTAAACAAAAGGACCCCGAGAGGTAAGTTGCTGTGGGAACAGAGAAATTACTAAGGGCTTACTTTGGAGGAAGCTCCGAATACAGTGTAGAATGAACCATGTAAATATCCTATTCCCTAAGGATATTACAGTGGAGGAAATCCAGCTGGTTAATTCTGTAGTTTCCTTCAGAAATTGGATGATTTTTAGTTGTCATCAAATGTTAAATAAACCCCCCTAGTTCTCGCAGATAATTTGCACTGTACAATGGAGGCACAATCTGCTACATGTGTTAATCAGCATTCAAGATTACATTCACTACCCTTATGACAAATAAACCTGATAAATGTGTAGCATAGCATGGAAATGCTGGCAGGGAAAGGATAAAGGAAAAAGTGCTGTCATGTATTCAAGGGAAATCAGGACACCCACGTATATACATACATATAGCACCCAATGTCTTAAACAATTTCATCTTTCAAAATGGTTATCCCAATACCTTTACTTTAACTATTGCTTTCAGTGTACTTTTCTTCATTTATTTTGCAAATGGGAGTGGCTATTATATCTTAAGAAATGGGAGGCACAACTGTGTTTCATTTTCAATGGTCAGTGTGATGCCTTCCTGTTCTCTCCATTATCTCCAATCTCCCCTTATAAAAAGTCAACGATCTCTATTTATATTGTATTACTTGATATCAACCCACAGAATATCGTGGTTCAAGATTATCGAGGACAGAACATCGAGGGACAAAATATCGAAAGGTAAGTGCATAAAGGAAAGTATAAATTTATTTTTCCAGCACCCTGAGACCCTTTTGGGTGAGTAGTTGCGCTTTATAAGCCACCTGATTGATTGATTCCTTCCATGTCTATGTACCCGGAAGATATAAAGGTAGGTACATATATGTGGGGTTAGGCATTGAACACCTAGACTTACATGCCTGCTGATATTATTTGCGACATTTTGTCCTTGATAATGATATTCTGGGGTCAATATTCAGGGTGCACACCTTCTATTTACACTCGCCGCTCTTTTTTCATGTTAATGTGACAGTGTTTGATGAAGCACCTTCATGGTTCCTTTAATTTTCAGGTAATAGTGATGACTGTTCTATTGTACAATAGGGCAATGTCCAAGCAATAATTTCATTCTTTTAATTGGTGGTTTCATAGGCCTAGATTTACTAACACTTTGCGCCAGTGTACAACTGGGCAGTAGCGGCTCCTCGAGGGAGTACTGCGGGGTGGGTGAGTGGCTGGGTAGGTGGTTAGTAAACTCAGGCATACGGCCGATCGGAGGTAAGTAAATAAATAAAAAAATAAAATGAATTACATTGCGCGCGCTGCATCGACAAATGGCGGAGGAGGAGGAGCCGCTACTGCAACTGGGATTTACTTTGCGTCAAGGGTCGTTCCAGCAGTGGGGGATGGTTGTTTCCAGGGAACCACCAATAGTTGTTGACACCAAACCCTACCTACTAAAAAATATAGACAGGGCTTTGCACCAATAATTTACACCTCCGAAATGCACGTGTAGCACGGAAAAAAATGTTTTCTTTTCTTCAAACATTTCCAACTTTGCATGTGTGCTGTACTGTACAACACACATACAACTCGGATAAGCTTCATACTATGCCTAGCAATATTCGTGGCATATTATCAAGGACGGCGTTAAAAATTATCGCCGGTTTAGCGGCAGAAAACTGCAGCTAAAGCTGCGATAATGGGCTTGATAATATGTACTTGTGAATTCCCAGAGAAGCCCAGGTTCACAGCAGAAGCTGGGCTTCTATTGGAATTCTCCTGGGCACATTATCAAACCCATTATCGCCACTTTAGATGCAGTTTTCTGCTGCTAAACCGGCGATAATTTTAACGCCGTCCTTGATAATATGCCCCATAGTTTGTACTTGAAGGGTACACTGGCAGTACACAACATATGCTGATCACCGTGCACACAACCTTGCACTGTGATGCAAGGATGTGTGCATGGCGCAATGCAGCCTAAAGTGCAGCACCACAGGGGGATAGAGAAATAGCAGTAGTTCTTAGTTAATATTGTAGTGTCCACTACAAATATGGCATTGCTATAGTCTCTCCCTCTAACGCAACACAGTACAGCAACTTTGGTGGCTGAGCTGCGTTGTGTGAAAAATTGTGAATTTGGCCCATATTCTGAAATAAGATGAGCACACTTTCACAGCCAATATGACTTAGTCACAGACGATTTATTTATGTGTGGCAGAATACAAAATTCAGTCCTTTAATTGGATTCATTTTGATTTCCCAAGCACCCACTGTGTCTTAAAGGTGCAGGCAAAGAGATCTACTGCAGTGTACATTGACAACAAAGTATTTGGGATTCAATTGCGATAATTATGCTATAATTTGTCTTATGTATTACGATCACACAGAGGCACACAAACACACCACAGATACACACTACACACATATCACAGAAACACACACACACAAAACATAAATAGTGGTTTGTTCGGAAACGTTTGCTTTAGTGCAAAAATCGGCCAAAATTAATTTATGACATTTTTTCAATGTGTACAATAAGCACATGTGCAAAGAGGTACTGCTGGTAGCACATGCACAATGACATCTCGGTATGCCATAAAAATCACGTGGAGACATTTGCGTGCAGTAATCCGATCTTAATTCATCACATCTATCTAACATTTGGTTCATTTACTTCCGGGGGAGCATGGTTCCCACCACACAGTAGCGAGCTATCACTTATTCCAATTCCTTCTCTTATCTCTTTCACATCCTGTTGGAATCCTGGAGCAAGCAGTGTCCAGTATCAACGCAGAAAGGAAACCTGCCCACAATTCCAATGGTTTCCAAACACCTGGCAGCCTGATTTATATATGCATTATTGTGAAAGTATCAAAATGGTCTCGCAAATTTGCACCAGTGTCAAATATTATTTCGAAATTTGTATTGCATTTCTGAAAGTACTTTGATAGGTTCTGGAAAATATTAGTTGTGTTGATTTATTTTAACTGCATTCCAGGGTCCTCTACTAATCAATATATTCTATTTCCACCTTAAATCAATGTAAGATAAACACGCCCATCAGGTATGATGATTGAGTACCGTCAATGCAGATATTGTGTAAGTTATTTCAGAAGATTGCATTCCATGCTTCACTCACACTGCGAATGTTAGCACATGTATTTGTAAGTCTTTAATAAATTAAAGCATCTTAAATATACCATAATAATATGATAAATACAGTAAGCTGCTTACTTGTTCCTCGCTCCCCTGATTTGGAGCATTTCTTGCCATCTAATTTACCACCTCCAGTTATTCCTTCAGCTGCTGCTTCAACATTGACATTATAACCAAGACATTCGGACACATCTTGAGCAGTTACTTCTGTCAATATGAAACATTTGGAAATTAGTATCTTGTTTTGATGAACTAGAAATTGGTTCAAACAAATCGAATTATGTCTGACAAACGAAGTGCTGCTTGACACAATATATGAGTGAGCAAATAAAAGAAGGATAACACCACGGATTGAAGCAGCATCATTGCATATTATGTTTTTTGTGTTTTGTTTCAGCATTACAATCCTTTGCAGTGTTGCAATGGTCTATTGTGAGCCGGAAATAGCAGTCCTCATGGATCTGTGGATCAGAGATGGCTAGTATACCCAGAGGGGTAACTGTTCCTAAAGAAAAAGAGAGTGGCAACCTATTCTGGTTAGCACATAGGTGTTAGAGTTGTCTGTCTCAGTAGAGTTGGGATATTCTAGAGTGAGGGGGAATTCCTCCTTCTGAATATAGTCCCCTCACACACCCTTGCGAGTGTCATGCTTCATCATCGGACGTTGCTCCTCGTGGGGGTGATCAAAGATGGTTGTCATCTTTCCTCAAAGTTCTACATTTATCGTTATGGCAAAAGGTTACAGTGCCATGCCTTACAATGGCTCATGCAGTCCTATCCATGGACTAGTAAAGTAAAAATGAGAAGAGAAGGTATTCTGATAATAAACGTGATGCTATTTCCTTCGACAGAGAGTGCACAGGGTTTGGTAGAGCCCAACCCCACAATTGGAACAACGGCATGAACACTATTAATATGTATCATTTGCTTCTATTAATTGGTGGCACCTTGAAAATGACCAGTCACCACTGTCATTCCTGCATTAGAAATAAAATAAATGTATGCTGCAGTGACCTTGCCCCTTTCTTGCCCCTTTCTTGCCTCTTCCCCAATCACCCCCCTCTCCGTTTGCGTCCTTGTGTGTTCGCTGGAAGACTGAAAAGTTTTTTACACAAAACGATTGCCTTCGTCAGTATTTAATTAAATGTAAAACATACACTTGAGTGTCACCAATAGGACAGTGTGCATGTACTGTACTATAAGGTGTTTTTAAAGAAGAACCATCCACCTGTAAGCATTGGCAAACTCAACAGGTCTGGCTTAAAAGTGAAAATGCAAACCAGACCCATTGGCTTGAGAAAGTAAAGGGGGTGTTGGGCTTCAGCAAGGGTTTAAATTAATGTAAGGAAGAGGGAGGGAGTGAGGGGACTGAGAGAAGGAAGGGGAGGGAGGTGGACTAAGGAACATAGGGGCTGATTACAAGTTTGGCGGATGGGATACTCGGTCACAAATGTGACGGATATCCCGTCTGCCTTATTACAAGTTACCATGGATATGGATTGCTTTACAGCAAAGACTACATATTTTACCTAGAAAAATGAATCAGCCAAGAATTCATCTAAAGAACTCTTCCTAACAATTACAAAACATATAATGAATCTCAACACAATTACCACCATTTCCAGATTGTCCTTCTGCAACAAGGTTGCCAGATTTTTCTTTAACAAAGTTGAATAAATGTTCAACATCCTTGCCCTCACACAGATTCTATCCCCTGGGTACCAGACACCCCCGGACCTACCCCAGCTGATTCCAGCGTTGCGGCCTTCACTCCTCCGACCATTGACACAGTGGTCAGACTGGTCAAAGTTGCAGGATCTGGGCCCCCTCGGTGACCTCCGCCCACCCAGGATCGCTGCCCTCATCTCAGATTCCATTGACCCGATTCTAACAAATAACTTCCAGCTTTTATTTGATTCTGGCTCCATTCCAACTGGGTGAAGAAAGCCTCAGTTTGTTCTCTTATAAAAAAATCTTCTTTTTATTCTGCTGATCCAAATATTTATCATCCAATATCTTGTCTTCCCTTGCCAGCCAAGATTATCGAAAAAGTAATGAATTCTCAACTCACTGACTTTATTCAACTCAACAAATGATTAGATGCTACTCAATTCAGTTTCAGTTGAAACTGCTTTAATCAAGGCCACCAAAGAATTCCGAAGTACCGTAGATGCTGGAGGTAAAGCAGCCTTGATTCTATTAGATTTATCAGCGACATTTGATACCGTTCATCACAACAAATTGTTATCCTGCCTGATTGATATCGGTCTTATAGGTTCTGCCTGGAACCTACTCAGCTCGTTTCCATTATCAGGAGAACAATCAGTTCAACTGGACAATTATGTCTGTCTGCCGTTCTCTCTTACATGTGGGTTCCCGCAGGGGTCCGCACTCAGCCTCACGTTGTTCAATACTTAAGTTACCCCACTGGCTGAGCTAGTTAAATTATATGGCTTAGCCATTACCTCTTATGCGGACGACAAACAAATCATTGCCTCTCTTGACAAGGAAGGGCTTAACCAAGGTACCAGCTGTTCTAGATGCATGCAGGCTGTTAGTACTTGGATGTCCGTCAACTGCTTTCAGTTAAATTCAGGTAAAAATGAGGTCTTGCTCTTGGGTGCCAGTTCTTCATTCTGGACTCAGGCCTGATGGCCCAAAGAGCTTGACACCCTTCCCACGACAGTCAGTGAACTCCGCAATTTGGGTGTCTTGATAAATGATAAACTTTCCCTATCTGACCAAGCCAACTCAATCTCTTCCAAAGTTTTCTATAATTTGAAGGTGATAGAAAAGCTTCTTCCTTTCATTCTGTCACATCTACAAAAATCATTAATTACCTCTTTGGCAATTTCCAGTCTTGATTATTGCAATGCATTGTACCTCAATGCTCATCCAATGCGATTAACAAGCTACAAAACACTGCAGCTGTCTTCTCCTCAACATTCCAGAACACCAATCAATGTCCAAACATCTGAGGAAAGTTCATTGGTTCCCAATAAGCACAGAATTATTTTCATGGCTCTCTGTATTACTTACAAGGCCCACATCACTGCCTTTCTGAAGAACAGCTTTAACTGCTACATCCCCAACAGGCCTCTCAGATCTTCCAAAGCCATATCTGTGATTGTGCCTAAATATAAACGTGAGTCATGGGGAGGACACAGCTTTGTGCTGGGTGCCTCCAATAACTGGAACAAGCTTTCCCTCCACATAAAATCATCCACGACTCTTCTAACTTTCAGAAAAGCTCTTAAAACATGGCTATTCAATTCTGTATAGGTATTTAACTCTTGGCAGGTTCCCTTATGCTTACAGTAGCAAGTGCCAAGGCACCTACGGGTATTCAACGCTTAGCAAGTTCATTTAAAATAACATACATATAATGGAATTCTAATACGGTGGACAGGATATCCGTCACATTTGTTACTGAGTATCCCATCCACCAAACTGGTAAATCAGGGCCATAATTATGAAAATATCTGAGCTCGGGTAAGCAATAGAAGGCATTTTTAAAAGAGGAAGCAAGTGAGGGAAAAATTAGGCAAATGAAGGGGGTAAGGGACAAGAAGAGAGACAGGCAGGAGTAGACTAATCAGGGAGTGCACGGGAAGGGCAAGGGGAATACTGGAGAAGTTTGAAGTGTCTGTAGGAAGTTGGTGTGGAAGAGAACCGGGGGTGTAACACAGAAGGTTAAATGATATAGATAAAGAAGGAAGAGGGTTGAGAAGGAGACTACGAAAATTCAGTGAGGTGGCCAGAGAATGAAGCTACGGAGGTAGAGTGGAAGGGGAGAGGATGCGACAAAGGAGATAAAGGAGAGCACATGGAAGGTTCTGACACAGAGCCTAAGGAGGGAGGCAACAGGGGTATGGATATACCAGATCGTATACCGATATGGCAGAACAGTCAGAAGATGGACAGAGGGCAACCCAAAACTGGACTCGCTGAAAGATTAAGAGCATCCACTAAGCAGGGGGTGATGGATCATCACATGACTGGGCAATGGGGTGGTGGCAGAAGTGAACCAGAGGGTGCAAGGCCCGACATTATACATGTGATCCTTATGAAAAATAAACATTATCGTTAATATATGTAACAAGAATCTTACCTTTAGATTTCAGCACATTTTTATCCAGAACATATACCAGCTCATATTTTCCTCCGAGATTGCCAGAGACAGCATAATGAGTTCCGTAGGTTTCCAAAAATCCAAAATATTCCCCTTTATCATAGATGAGAGGCAGGGCTTTGAGGTCATCAATAAAAGCATCGGCTAGCATAGGCTCCCGAGATCTCATATGAAAGGTTCCCACCTGCAGATTTCCTTTCACTCTCAAAAACTCTTTGTTCTGCAGGAAAGAGAGAAATATATGTTGGTAGAATCTTGTACTCTGGATGCCTCAGAAAGCCGACCCTTTTTATGTTGCAGCCTACCAGGCAGTGCAGTTGTCTGATTGCATAGGCATATTGGGGACATGCTGAAAGCTTCCCTGGGAATGCATTTCGCCCATTGTTTACCATTGACTTTGTGCCTTGTAACTCACATTTGCTTGCTTTCAATTTGCTGGCCTTATTTGTTTTAGTCTGTCTAGCATGTCTTTGTCTCTCTTGTGGAGCATAGCCTGTTTACCTCCTCTCTGGCTGGCTCCTTGTACGAGTGCTCACTTTCTTGGAACTCTATACCCTGCATCTGGAAAAGTCAGGGTAGCATCTGAAGGGACTCGGTTGGGATAAAAAGAATCCCAAGTGATATCTAGACCAGGTCAACCTAAAAAAATATATCCGACCACGATGGAGAATGAGCAGGGTACGAAAGGTGGTTTGGGCCTGGTCACTGCTTACCTTCTGACTTAAAATAAATTTTGACAAAAATGTGCTTTAGAAGGTAACGTTCAGCAGGGCAAGGCTGCAGGCATCGTCCAAGAAGGAGGCGTTGTAGTCGGGGAGCTGCTGGAGTAAAGATTTTGGATTTAGGGGCATGTTTGTTAAAGAGTTATGTCACTCTTGCACCAATCAACGGGGCGCAAGAGCAGTGCAACTCTTAAGTTAGATTTAACAATTGTGTGGCTTGATAAATCTAGAGAAACACAACACAGCACAAATCGCTGCATTGCGGTACACTGCCCCAAGGAGGTGTTCCAGAGCTGGAGTGTGGGTGTTTAGGAACCATGTTATGTTAAATACAGTGCATTCCTGCCCTTTCTCTAGCATGCAGCGCAGCCAGATGACGTGCAGCGCTGCTTGATTTTTTATAAATATGCCCACTAGTCTCTTTTGGAAGTCAAGAATCTCCAGCAGGACGAGGCTGGAGGCTGTAGCCGACAAGAGTTTCACGAGGCCAGGTACCCCTTTGACGAAGGACCACTGAACAGCTGCAGAGAAGAATGTAGCGGGAGCTGCTGCAGAGTCAGGCGAACCGGCATGCTTCTTGGGGAGATAGACGAGCAGGCTAGTCACAGCCTCTTGGTTCTCAGAGCAGTTTCTTCCCAAATATTTCCCAAGTTTGGGATTTTGGCTATCTGGGCACCTTTAGCACCACCACCAAGGGTCCAGGACTGGGGGGCACCACATGAGGGGTAAGGAATCACTCAGGCTAGGTCCAGGTGTGTATTCAAGACAGTTGGAGTCTTTTCTGTACCTGAGACTCTGATCAGGAGGCCAGCCAACTAGCCCCTGGAGTCACGCAGGTAGTCCTGGGTTCAGCAGTAGTACAGTGCTCAAACAGCAGTGCAGTCCTCCGAGCATTCAAGGCAGGCTTCAGACAGCAAAGCAGTCCTTCCAGATGCAGCAAAGTAAACTTCTGAAGTACATATCAAGCCACAGCTGAAGGCAGTCCTCTGAGAGTCATTCCACTGGTCACAAAAGTGACTGAAGAGCGGGTCTGAGGGTCCTATTTTAATATCCTGGTGTTTTCTTTGAAGAAGGAGACATTTCTAGAGTATTTCCTTTGAAGTGCTTGTAGTTTCTTGCTTCCCCTAACCTGGCTCTGAGCTGGCTGCATGAACAATGCAGGGGTGACAAGTCCTTTGTGTGAAGGCAGAGCACAGTCTATTCAGTTGGAAGTAGAGCTCTGCCCAGCTCCACCCTTCATCCTGCCAGTGATGGCTCATCCAGGCACTCCTAATCCCTTTAATTTGTGATTGTCTGGGAGAAATAAACTAAGTCCATGTGCCAACTACACCAAGTCATGTGACCTAGGAACAGGCTGCAGGCACCAAATATTTAGGGCAGGAACATGAGGCATTTTCAAAATTGTAACTTAAAATCCGACTTCACTATTAAAGTGGGTTTTAAATTACAATTGCTCAGACACCAAACATGAAATGTTCACCTGTTCCCAATCACTTATTAAATGTAATAAGGCAACCCAATGTTTTCCTATGGCAGAGGCAGGCGTCACAGTAGTTAAAAACAAATTTAGAAGTTTCCCACTATCGGAGCATGTAAAAAATACACGTCCAACCTTTTGACTAGAAGGCACCCTGTCCCCTGGGCTATCTAGGGGTACCTTAAATGTAATAAAAGGGGAGTTTTAAGGATTACCAACTCTAATTGCCAGTTTAAAACTGCAATCAGGCTGCAATAACAGAACTGTGACATGTTTTAAGAGGCTACTGAAGTGGATGACATAATACATGCTGCAAGCCCACAAGTAGCATACTTATATATACTTGTGTATATGGTAAACCACTTTACCGGGGATTTATAAGTAACTTGAATATGCCAATTAGGTGTAAGCCTTTTTTACCATGCTTTAGGGAGTGAGCACAAGCACCTTATCAGTGGTAAAGTGCACAGAGTCCTAGGGCTAGAAATCATAAATTCAGCAAAATATGAGGGGTGAGGGCAAAATGTTTGGGGGATTGTAGATATTAATTAAATTAGATGTGGATAAAGATTAGTACTGCTGAGAGTGGTCAGGGAGGCTGTCAGAATGGCTGTTTTCATATATTTTGGCAGAGCAGGTGAGAAATTAACTGATGGTGAAGTGGGTCATTGGCAGGGTAAAATGTACATTTGACATTTAATGTATAGCACCATAAGGGTTTAAGAGAGGTAAGGCCCTTTTGTGCATGATTTCTGATAACTACTTTACCGATGGGCTGATGATCTCAGCAGGGTAAGAGGTTTTGAAAGGGCTATTCTCAACATAAACTTGCAGATGAGTATTTCTCAATAAAGTGGTGTTTAGCACTTCAGGGTTCCAAATTACATTACAGGCAACTTAAGCCCTCACTCTTGTTATCTAGGAAATGGCACTGAATCCCTCAATGGAAAACACCCCTGTTATTGACAGCTATCAATTTAGAATTCTGTATATAATTTATGGGTCTCATTTTGGGTCATTAGCATGAATACCATATCAGAAATCTGGTTATTCACTGCTACTAGATCACAGCAGAGGAAAATGAAAGTTGTTTTCCATTGCTTTGATGTCATCAGAGGAAATGCTTGATTCATCGGTGTTACCCTGCCTTGCTAGATTACGAGAGACTCAATCAAAATGCTTCATGGATGGCTTGTGGTCCTACACACCTTCTCTTGCCTTTCTCAGGTCTTCAAAGACCCAAGGGAGGTGGTGATCGGCCTGCACCAAGTGCCTCATTCCATGTCAGTTGTGAGTCTCTGCAGGATTGGGGAGAGAAGACACAGAGGGTCGTAGAGAAGCTGTCAGGATGCCAGATATTTTTTTTATATTTGGATGGGGAGTGTAAGAAATGGAGAGGGTGTTGTTGGTACGATACGGGATATCAGATTTATTTTGTATTTGACCTGTGCAAGAGAGAAGGAAAGGATAGATACAAAGAGTGATGGGAATCTGTGACAGGACTCCATGTGCGGTTTCTGAATATTTGGGGGAGTGGGAGTAATTATGAGGGTGGTGGGTGTACCAGGTAATTTCTTTTTATGGAGGTGAAGAAAGGGATGGTAATGCAGGGATCAGTGGGTAGCAGGACATCAGACAGTTTTTCTATTTGCGGTAGGGAAGGTTAATGCAGAGGGTATGTGTGGCAGGACACCATATTGACTAGGACTCCACCATTAGTACTTTACCACTGCATGGCTTGTCTGAGAAAGGCAGCAATGTCATAACATAACATAAAATGTGAGGTGGGAAAACTGTGAATAAAAGGATTGTTTATTACCACATTGTTTTGAGTGACATCATAAGAAAATCAAGCTTCACTCTTGTTTTTTAATGTCACTATGAACACATTTATAATTCTACATGTTGTGTATTGCATCTATAATTCTATATGCTGTGTATGGCAACTATAGTTTTATGTGTTGTGAATGACATCTATACCCTTGTATGTTATGTATGGTTTCTACAGTTATCCATCATGCAGAATACCTACATTCAAACCTGGTTATTCACTGCTCCTATGTAACAGCAGTGGAAAACAAAACTAATTTTCCACATAGGCAGGTTACTGATTTACTGTCAGCACTGTTCTGTACTAGGAGGCAGAGGGAATGCCCAGAGGTTGTTAGAGAAGGGAGGCAATGTATGTTATATGACTGGGTGGGGTAGGGGCAGAAGGATGTAAAGACTCCTTTTTATTGTAATGGGAAGGAGAAAGGTATAGTGAGAGGTATGTGAAGCCTTGAATGGTTACTATTATAGTTCCAGGTAGAGGCTGTATCTAAGGCGTTCTAAAGGTCAATGTTCAAGTGTCTTCACCTGTAAAATAAATCAGTGAAATCCACTGTGCGAGGGGCCCTCTCTAATAGTGCCATCCTCACCTCAACTGTGTAGATGGAAATCTATTTACACATGGGTCTTCCTAACTCGGCTTGATAATTACATTCCTGAGTAATGGATAAGGGTCCATAAAATGGCACTGAGTAGTTAATAGCCAATACTGCTCTCTGATTTGCTACTCACAGCCTCCCACTATCTCAGAATTTCCTTTTTCTCCATTGCCCCACAATTACATTAAAGAAATTGTATTTTGGTAATTTTTTACTATCTTTGTTATGCAGCTTCTTACTAATTTTTTTTTCTGTAACTACATTTCACCACTACCTCGGTCTCCTTACACAAATGCTTCCCATCTAATCCCTCCAGAATAAACCCCACTCCAAAACTCCAAGGGGCATATTATCAAGGAAATGCAATAAATATTGCATTTCCCGCTTTGAGCGATTTTGGCCAACGCCAGCTGTCACTGGATTTAATAGCCGAGATATCGCGTCATTATCAACGCATATCTCCAAGGCGATTAAAAATCCGGCGATAGCAGCGAAATGCGGGATTATCGCTGGGAATCCAGCGATAAACCTGCAGCAATAGGGGAATCCTTATTGATAGGGAGATGTGGACTGAGCCGTACAATCCACCTCTCATGATACAGATAGGCAAGTCAGGATTTTTGAAGACGTTAAGTACCGGCGATAACCGCGGTTAGCGCTTCCTTTTTTATCGCTTCGCGGTTCTGGGGCCGTGTTGATAATAGAGCGAAGTTAGTCTGTGAGTGTTTCCATGACTTGTTAGTCAGGAACGCCTACTTTGCATGTCATTAGCGATATATATCGCTGACATGCAAAGTGGAAAGGAAACAACAGCTAACGCCTGTAATCCTGTGCCTGTCAGCGCAGGCTTGTTAATAGGGCGATTACAATATCGCTGCTTTTTTGGCAAAAAGTGCCGCAAAAGTGGCGATATTGCCCTTGATAATATGCACCCAAGCCTCTTGGTTCTGTAAGTTGCTCTCAAAGTGCTAAAGTAGTCTAGGTTAACTCAACAGATGGGCCCAGATTTACTAAGGCTTTCTGCATCACAAAGGGATGCAAAGTGACACAAAATATTAAAAGCAATGCATTTACTTACCAGTACAATTAATTTTTTGTGATGGAAAGGTATTCATTTGCAAAAAGTACTTTGAGCTGCTTTGCATTGCCCTGGGTTGCTTTTCATAAATAGAGCGTTACTGGGCCGTAACTTGGACAAATTAGTGCAAACACCAATAGGTTTTTTTATGCAAAACTCAATCCACTAAAATAGTCAACCCGAGCTTTGTGTCAAAAACTAATGCCTCCTTGAAGCAGGCATTAACAAGGGGAAATGTTTTAATTTCTCAATATAAAATGCCACATTTCATGTAGAGGTGGACGTAACTGATGTAATTCTATCTAGCGTAAATACTCATAATTACCGCAAAATTACTCGCAATCATGCATAACTGCGTGAGAAGCGTAATCCAGCGTTTAATGCTATTTTCAACCTACAATTTCACGTTCAAAATGGGCTTGAGGATGCATTTTGCACTAAGAAAATAGCACTAAATGCTACAGGACATGAACAGCAGACGCCAGCAGCTTCTCACTCTCTTAGGGCCATATTATCAAGGACGGCGTTAAAATTATTGCCGCTTTAGCGGCAGGAAACTGCTGCTAAAGCGGCGATAATGGGCTTGATAATATGCCCTTGTGAATTCCCATAGAAGCCCATGTTCACACCGGAACATGGGCTTCTATGGGAATTCACAAGGGCATATTATCAAGCCCATTATCGCCGCTCTAGCGGCAGTTTCCTGCCGCTAAAGCGGTGATAATTTTAACGCCGTCCTTGATAATATGGCCCTTAGTTCATTGTGCCTGTGCTTCTGCGGTTGGATTTTGCTCCAAATTCTCTTTAATTACTCAAATTGGCATAATTGCGTAATTTCAGTAATGTCACATCACACGAGCAATGCATAATTACTGAAATTACTCAGATTATTACAGTATAATAAGAATTTCACAGATGGCTAATTGCATGTGAGATGAGGTACACAGCACAAATCCAGTGCATAGGACCCATCTGAATTTGTCTAAGCATGGGAATACATACTGAAAGGGTTTGCTTCCAGTTTTAATCCTTTGATAGAGAGCACACGCTTACCTCTGCAGCATGATTCAATGCAATCTAATTAGAGCACCAGTGCAAGAGATTACAATAAGAGCAGGCTAATCTTAATAGATATGGTTCATCACTACCTTATTTGACTTGCGCACCTCAGCACAACAAATTTGGTTGCTGCATTTCATGAAAAAATAATAAATGTGCTTCATGGTATTGAGGACAAAGAGGGGGCTCTGTCGCCAACAGAATGAATCAACAAATCAGAAGGGAGCAAGAAAAGAGCAGGGGAGTGAATGAATAAATGGTGTGCTTAGAGAGCACACTGCCTCTCCCAGAGAAGCATCCAGACGCTAAGTGGCAATGAGAGTGGCTACATGATACAAAGTGACCTAAGAAGAGAGTACATTAGAGGATGAGAAAGCAACACAGCACATTAGAAATACCAAAGAGCCATGTCTTGAACTGCCTTCTAAAGATGCCTTTTGATTCAATGAATCTCAAGTGCCTGGGTAGATGGTTCCAGGCTTTTGTACCCAGGACTGTAAAGGATTTTCCTCTCATGTTTTAAGTCTGAGTGTAGAAGGTTGGCATGTGAGGATCTAAGCGTCCTTGGAGTCATGTAGTGAGTAAATCTGGAAATTAGGTGTTTTGGCCCCAGTGGTCTATAAACTCTGAAGGCAAGTAAAAGGATTTTAAAAACGACCCTTTCATGAACAGTCAGCCAGTGTAGAACTTCCAGGGGTGCTGATGCAGAGGAACGTCGGGGTTTTTCAGTACCAGTCTGGCTGCAGAGTACTGCTCCACCTGTAGTTTCTGAATAGTTTGTTTAGATGAACCTACATACAAACTATTGCATAATCCCAGCTCCCGGATATACTTCGTAAAAAGATTATTGTCCAGAGATTTTCATTTTTGATTTGTGTTTTTGGATCATTAGACAAGTCATTTAGAAAGTGTAGATATTGCTGATGTGTGCCAAATTTTTAAATATGGTGAATGTGTTGCAGTGAAGAAGTAAGATTTTAGGAACTATGACACCTATATACTTCATTTTGGTGTCAAAACATAGGTTTTGGAGTCAAGTAGTCTTTCAGAGACAGAAAATATCTACCAAGAGCAACTCTTCCGCCATTTTTCAATATTAGAGGAAGAAGAGACATATAGAGAAATGAAACAAATAATAATGGTTTTTAATCCTTTTATGTATGTTGAGGTAGAATGCCTATTGAAACAGCCATTGAACGCCCCTTTCATGTTAAGTGAAGCGTGAAAAGGGGCCTTATTTATAATGTGGCTTTAAGCCATGTTAAGTGGCTTAACACCACCTTGTAAATAAGGAGAAGGGGATATCGTCACCAGAACATCGCCAAAAGTGACATTCTGGTGGATATATCCCCTTGTAAAGATGCCCTCTGGTTTACAGGTTTCTCTAAATTTGAACTGAGTGCATTGAACATTGCCTTTCTCTGAATTATGTCTTTTGAATGAAGTGCACCCTGTATCTTATTCACTTCTCGGATAAGAAATGCAAAACCCAATTTGTCATTCTTGTTCCAGAAAGCATTCCAACACAATGTTTCTGTGGCCTCAGATATGATGAGCATACCTTGCAACCAATGAACATATTGAGTTCCGCTTAATACTGAATGGACAGTTTTGCTTACAGTGATTTCAGCCTCAATAAGTGCATTGTCTGTGCCACATACATTGAGATAACTTCCTGTACAATGCAACACAATTTTTGTCATGTGGAAACGCCCGTCATTGGATACAGATCATCAAATTCTACTAGATTGCTCATATAAATGTCTGCTGCAATGCGGAAAACACCTTAATCGCAAAGATATTAGCATATGATGGTGTGGCACAATTGCCCATCGAAGTTCCTGTCTTTTGTAGAAAACAGTCCTCTTTCCATTTAAAATAACTATGAAATAGGGTGAATTGTAAAAGCTCCATCAGAAATACCTTTAATCCTTCCTCATAGTCAGTGTGTAACAGAATATGTTCAACGGCCTCTATTCCCAGTTGATGTGGAATTGAAGTGTACAATGACTTGACGTCAATGGTACATAACAATATAGTTTCATCCTCTGTGGTGGTTATTTGGTTTATTTTATTCCAAAAATCCGTAGTGTCTTTTATGAATGTGCTCATTTTCACAACGCTTGGTTGCAAATAGTGGTCTAGAAGCTTGCCTACCGGCTCGTGAAAGCTTCTTCTTATGGACACGATGGGCGAAATGGTGGTTTTAATGGATCTGTATGTATTTTAGGTACCATGTTTATGGTCGGACTTTTAGGATTCGTTTGTATCAAGAATCTTTTCACTTTCTCATTGATTATTCCTTGATCGAAAGCTTTGTGAACAATTGATTTCAAAACCTCCTGATTCTGTTCTGTGGGATTCATATCCAGTTTCATATATGTGTCTTGATCCAATAAATAAGTTTCCACCTGAGTATTGTAATAACTGGTGTTTAAAAGTAACAGCGCTCCCCCTTTGTCGGCTTTTTGACAAATGATAGTTGATTTCTGCGCTATTGACTTTGAGATCCCGAATTCTTTTTCAGTGAGATTGTTGTGATTGGATTTCCTCTGAAAGTTGAATTTAGATAAGTCTTTAAAACCCTATGGAATGAATGAACGCATGCAGTTTCAATGTTATCTATAATTGTCTGTTCCTATGGTGTACACGCTACTTATACCATTTCTTTTAGCTTTATCCACATAGATAGCATTCACGTAGTCACTCTGTTTTAATTTCATCCATCTCATGTTTAGACATCGCATGTTTTGCCTGTTTCGGTTTTCTTTTAATTCACGCATCATTTTCACTTTATGAGCAACAATGTCCCGGGCACACGTAGTTGGGATCAGGGTCTAGTCATGGGATATCCAGTATCAAAAACAGAATCTGTGGTCCACACCAGAATGATGATTTGAAATGTATTTAATCAATGTAACCACAAAAAAGCAACCAGCCGACACGTGTTTCGTCACATATGGGAGTGTTCCCATGACTTCTTCAGGGCTGGGCGGGGATACAAAAAATCAAATGAGAAAGGAATACTGGGAAATCGTAAAGGAAGTGGATGCTAGGACGATCCAGCATGACCAGCCAGTCATGCGGCAGTACATATCGCATTTACGTGGAAACCTATGGTGTACACGCTACTTGTACCATTTCTTTTAGCTTTATCCACATAAATAGCATTCACATAGTCACTCTGTTTTAATTTCATACATCTCATGTTTAGACATCGCATGTTTTGCCTGTTTCGTTTTTCTTTTAATTCACGCATCATTTTTACTTAATATATAGTCAATACAGTGAAGCAACACCAGGACAACATGTCTGCCAAAATTAGTCCTATTTTTGCTTTCACTGTCCTCTGCGCATTCGTAGTCCGTCTTTGAACACCGATTCACATCTGCATAAAACACCATAATAGACTCACGTGGTAACCACACGGTTATCCGCAATAAGACGCCACGACTTCTGATAAAGCCTGCAGACATCCAGGTCTACAAGTAAGCCGCTTCAGTAATACGTTTAGCTCGCATGGCGGTTTAAACACTCAGGGTGCTTTCTTTGGCATCCGCATATCATTTAATGGTCAGTTTGCGAATACTATTTTTCTCACGTTTGACACCGTGTTGTGAGCACTATCTATTGCATGAGGTTGATATATTCAGTCGCAAACACTATCTTTTTAACGTATATTTCACACATGATTTGGAAACTTTAACACCGGCAGCACACTTTATGTACAGCATGTTCTTTTCTAAAGAAATATTTTGTGTTCCTTCAGTTACACTCAGCTTTTTCTCACATTCCACTTTCCATGGGCACATCTTATCTATACCTAAACCCAGTGGTTCTTCTTATTAATTGATACATGTTTATCCAAATTTGCAGATCGTCCCTAGATGAAGACCACGTTGGCCGAAATGCATTGGGACAAATGAATATTGTAAACCACTAAGAATGCATTCTGGGAATCGCATTCCAATTGTTTGATTAAGAAAACACAGTGTTGTGACGTAACAATACAATTGAATATTGACGTAAAACACTTGAAGTACTGTGTTTTATTTAACATTCGAATAACTTTTGGAACCCCATTGAAGGATACAGGCCTGTGCCCAGGGGACATACCCCACAGTCATGAGGATGCAGCTAGGTTGATTCGTACACACTCTGGTTCAGAGAGTGATACCCAGGAGCACGGCACACCTTTACAAACTTTCACTGGAAAACTATAGCTGTGCACGCACTGTTACCAATTGTATATATCAACCACAGATAACACATTGAAGATCCTCTGCTTTCTGATCAGTTGGTGGAGGTGGAGGTGGGGTAGCCATCGACCTTCTAAGTGGATGGGCACTGGGATTGGTTGTCATCGCTTTCTCAGCAGACTCAGATTCTTGTTGTGATATACTGGTTTCTGCTATGGTTTGACTTATGTTTTCCAGGCTTTTTTCTATTGTATATGACTTGTAGCACTTGTTGTTACAATTATAAAATATTTGATCCTCTTCACCCATCAGTTTCGATCTTTTGTGAACTTTGTCATGCCATATTTCTGCAGCATCTCAAACTCTCTTCTCCCAGCCACAGTTGATGTTAATTTTCTTCCAGATTAGATTAGCATACAACACATTTTTCTTTGTTGAAGGCGTCCTCAGATTTTGTAGTTAGCAACACTGTGTAAGGAGGTAAAGATCCTCTGCTACCACCTGCTTCGCTCATGTTTATGAATTTTAATCAACGGAAAACATGAAACAAAAACAATATTCAAATAAATTATCAATATGATGGCTAAAATACATCATTATAGAGCCACCATTTTCGAAATTGTGGAAGGGTTGCTCTAAGGAGTTATTTTCTGTCTCTATAAAACTACCTGACCCCCAAAACCTATGTTTTGACACCAAAATGAAGTATATAGGTCTCATGGTTCCTGAAATATTACATCATAACTGCAACACATCTACCATTTTAAAAAATGTCGTCCAGAAAAATTTGGCTTGCATTAGCAATGTCTGCCCAAGCTAAATTACTTCTCTAATATTACAAAAACACAAATCAAAAATGAAAATCTCTGGACAACAATGTTTTTACAGAGGTATATCAAGGGGCCAGGACAATACAGTAGTCCAATCTAGATGTTATCATTGCAAAGTCCACTGTCTTTCTTGCAGCTGGTGAGAGGTACTCAAAGACATTTTTCAGTGATATTATTAGGCTAAAACACATTGCTGCGCAAAATATCATGTCTAAAATATTGTGATATAGAAATAAGGTCTGCAGGAATATCGCTGTCAAGAATATCGATTTTAAGGTAAGTAATATACATTTTACAAATATTGAAATCATTAATGTTGTTTACAAAAATATAGTTGTGTCTAATATTGTTTTCTAATTATTGTTATGTATTTTAATACATATTTTAAATGTATATGCTATAAATGTTTTGCATAATTATTGTTTATTTTTTTAATATAGTTGTTACATTTTTAGTAGTTCTTATATTTAGGTTAATATATTTTTGTGATTTTTCATACTGTAGCGTGATGTGGGATTAATAGGTGTACATGGTGGAAAGTAAATGAAATATAATTAATAAATAATCTTCAAATAATATTAATAATTGAATTGATAATTAAATATGCTAATTGTGTTATTACATTTTTTACATTGCATTTAATGTGCAGGTTGTGGGTTTTGTAAGGTTAAAGGGTAGTAGGTAAATTAATTATGATTAATTAATACTTAATTTTTAATTAATAAGGATTATTAAATTGATAATTCGTTATGTTAATTGTGTAATTAATTTTGTACGTTAAATTGTAGGTGCGGGTTATGGGTTTTATAAGGGTATAGGATGGGAGATAAATTATTTATAATTAATTAATAATTAATTTGTAATGAATATTAATTACTTAATTGATAAATATTTATGTTAATTGTGTGAGTCGTTTTTTTTAAAGTACATTTTTAGGTGCGGGTTTTGGATTTTTATAGGGTATTGGGTGGGGAGTAAATGGATTATACTTAATACTGATATTTTAATAATATTAATTATGTAATTGAAATTTATGGAAATTGTATACCTAATTTTTTTAATGGTATGTTTTAACTATGGGTTGTAGGTTGTGTAGGAGTTTAGGTGTTGCACTGACTGGAGTGGGAATAATACATTTTAACTCTTCGCAATCCGACACTTTCCCTACTGTTTCAATGGCTGGAGTGGAAATAGTACATTTTAGCCATCCGCGATCCAACACTTTTCCTACTGTTGCATAGAGTGGAGTGGGAATAGTGAATTTTACCCGTTCACAATCCAACACTTTCCCTACTGTTTCACTTACTGGAGGGGGAATAGTAAATTGTACCCCTCCGCAATCCATCACTTTCTTTACTGCTGCACTGACTGGATAGGAATAGTAAATAATTTTACCTCTTTGCAATTGAACACTTTCACTAATGTTGCAATCATTGAAGTGGGAAAAGTAAATTTTACCCCTCCACAATCCAATACTTTCCCTACTGATGCACTGACTGTAGTTGGAATATTAAAGTTTACCTCTTTGCAATCCAATACTTTCACTACTGTTGCAATCATTGGAGTAGGAATAGGAATAGTACATTTTACCCCTTTGTAATACAACACTTTCACGATTGTTGCACTGACTGGAGTAGGAATAGTACATTTTACCCCTCAGCAATCCAACACTTTTCTAATGTTTCAATGACTGGAGTGGTATTAGTACATTTCATTCCTCCACAATCCAACACTTTCCCAACTATTGCATAGATTGGAGTGGGAATAAAAAAATGTACCCCTTCGCAACCCCCACGTTTCCTACTATTGCACTGTGCGCAGTGGAAAAAGTTGAATTTTCCCATTAGGAGTACAACAATTTCCATACTCTTGCACTGCATGGAGTGGAAGTAGTAAATTAGACGCCTTCTGAGTCCAACATTTTTCTTACAGTTGTATAAATTGGAGTGGCAATTGTATATGTATTATTTACAGAATTTTATAGTGTGCTTTACTTCATTTAAAATGTAATTAATATATTTTTGTGTATGTAAAATTATAATATTGATAATTATTAATATTTTAAAAAAAGTAAATATTTGTAGTACATTGATAATTTTTAATGTTGTTTACTTTTTGGTACATTTTTGTAATTGTATTATGTTATTGGGTATATATATGTGTGTATATATATTTATATTGTCAAACAATCTGCCCCAGCATTGAAAGGGCACTCAACAGCGCCCCTTACCAACAGGTAAATTGATGCCTCGCTGCAGCTCACCTCACATGCCAATTATTCTCCTCTTGCCGACGCGTTTCGAGGCTTACACGCCTCTTCTTCCTGGGCTTTAAAAACAGGCATTGACGATTCACTTTGTTACCAAGTGTGCTTTTATTAACAGCCGCCCTTGTGGGTTTGGCATAGTGCCGTCATCATTCTCTAAGCATTGTGGGTCTTGTGGTCCCTCGAAGTGAAATACATTATTCCCTTTGTAGGTTCAATGTCCTGTTTATATTGAAAGCATTAGTCCTCCTTAGTAGGTTAGGCGAAGTTATGGCGGGCTCTGTATGCAATCGGGACGCTGTGCTGCATGGAGAGAAATCGTTACCCTCCACAGCCTTTCAATTGGAAATGGTGCTCCACGCGACCGCAATCCTCTGCTGATGACGTCAGATATTACATCACTGTATTTAGACACTTATTTACCCATGTCTTCTTCCATTAATTTTTAGCTATATATATATATTACAAATATTTTTTTTTCAGAAAGACACATATGTCATCAGTGATGTAATATCTGATGTCATCAGCAGAGGATTGCGGTCGCGTGAGTCATAGTTGCCGGCACTAACTATAACGGGGGAATTTCAATGGTTTTTCACGAGTGAAATGTCCAGCTAACTATAACATGTGTGAAACCTATGGTTTTTTAAGTGAATTTGCAAGGTTTTTTAAATGCTAATTCCTAACTATAACGTGTGTGAAACCTATGTTTTTTTCAGTGAATTTGTACGGTATTTTAAATGCTAAGTTATGTATTTATTTATTTATTACGGTTTTTCACCGTGCACGCACCGGGGCGCTTCGCGCACCGTGCGCGTACTGTGGGCGCGCGGTGCGCTTCGCGCAACGCGCTCCCACGTTACGCAGTTCGCGGAATTTTTCCGTTTCTACCATGCGCGCACGCTATGCGCACTCCGCGATTTTTCGTAAAAAAATTAAAAGAAATTGTGGCCCTTGGGGGTCCTTCTGGGACCCCCTGACAAAGGCTAGGGGGTCAGGAACTGTCCACCCTGCCCCCTTTTCACGTTCTCCACCTTTGTTTTTCACCCCCTCAGACTGCGAGAGACAAAATGGCGGCCGACACTTCCTGGTTTCGACCGATTTGAATGTTTACTAAGATCTAACAACCAATCAGAATCGCGCTCGCGCACAGCAGTGTGCGCGTTCGGTTAGTTTTACCGAGCGCGCACGGTGCGCGCCTATAGATATATATATGCTTTTAAATGCTATTTTCTCAGGAAATACTGAACATATTTACACCAGGCACATCCCTGCCAAATTTCAAGTAATTCTGTTCAGCCGTTCGGGCTGTAGCTTGGACTAAAGGTCCTATGGAAAAATGCATGGGGAAAACGCGTTTTGGGACCCCCCCTTTTTCTCAGCCCCCGCTTGACGAATCCCCCCGAGACTTTCAGGGAAGGAGCGGAGCGGAGCGCCCAACCTATTTTGAAAATTTCACGAGGATTCGTCATTCGGCGCCAAAGTTATTCCAAATAGAATGTTGCGGATTTCCTATGGAAACACGATCCTAACTATAACTATCTACTGCCGACCGCCAGTAGATAATATATATATATATACCGTTCCACAAGTGCTCAAAGCTTTAGGAAGCACTTTCCATCTGCGAACATCAGTTCCATCAGGCTGCAACACAGTCACTCAATGCACAAGTCCAATTACTTTGCCTTACGCGTTTCAGACATTCATTCCGTCCTTGATCACTGGCTGAGAGGCAACAAATAAATGGCAGAGATTCGTGATGACATCACCAGTTCCTTTTATTGCCCACAGCTGGGGGCTCACATGATCAAAATTTGCATTCTGGGATCCGTAGTCTCAATAACACCAGAGTTCATGATAACAACTCACGCTGCCATCTCAAAATTAGTAAAATTCAATACGGCCATTAGTGGGCTCCTCGTGTACTGCAGACTCTGTTGCACAATAATAAACTCCCCACAGATGGACCGATATGAGGCTCCTTACATAAAGAGCCCACCGGGCCGCTTTTACTCCACGCGGTGGTGTACTCCCCCGGCAGAGCTGCCGAGTATTTTATACCGTTCCACAAGTGCTCAAAGCTTTAGGAAGCACTCTCCATCTGCGAACATCAGTTCCATCAGGCTGCAACACAGTCACTCAATGCACAAGTCCAATTACTTTGCCTTACGCGTTTCAGACATTCATTCCGTCCTTGATCACTGGCTGAGAGGCAACAAATAAATGGCAGAGACCCGTGATGACATCACCAGTTCCTTTTATTGCCCACAGCTGGGGGCTCACATGATCAAAATTTGCATTCTGGGATCCGTAGTCTCAATAACACCAGAGTTCATGATAACAACTCACGCTGCCATCTCAAAATTAGTAAAATTCAATACGGCCATTAGTGGGCTCCTCGTGTACTGCAGACTCTGTTGCACAATAATAAACGCCCCACAGATGGACCGATATGAGGCTCCTTACATAAAGAGCCCACCGGGCCGCTTTTACTCCATGCGGTGGTGCACTCCCCCCGGCAGAGCTGCCGAGTATTTTATACCGTTCCACAAGTGCTCAAAGCTTTAGGAAGCGCTCTCCATCTGCGAACATTAGTTCCATCAGGCTGCAACACAGTCACTCAATGCACAAGTCCAATTACTTTGCCTTATGCGTTTCAGACATTCATTCTGTCCTTGATCACAGGCTGAGACGCAACAAATAAATAGCAGAGATACGGGATGACATCACCAGTTCCTTTAATTGCCCACAGCTGGCGGCACACATGATCAAAATTTGCATTCTGGGATCCGTAGTCTCAATAACACCAGAGTTCATGATAACAACTCACGCTGCCATCTCAAAATTAGTAAAATTGAATACGGCCATTAGTGGGCTCCTCGTGTACTGCAGACTCTGTTGCACAATAATAAACGCCCCACAGATGGACCGATATGAGGCTCCTTACATAAAGAGCCCACCGGGCCGCTTTTACTCCATGCGGTGGTGCACTCCCTCCGGCAGTCCTCTTTCCATTTAAAATAACTATGAAATAGGGTGAATTGTAAAAGCTCCATCAGAAATACCTTTAATCCTTCCTCATAGTCAGTGTGTAACAGAATATGTTCAACGGCCTCTATTCCCAGTTGATGTGGAATTGAAGTGTACAATGACTTGACGTCAATGGTACATAACAATATAGTTTCATCCTCTGTGGTGGTTATTTGGTTTATTTTATTCCAAAAATCCGTAGTGTCTTTTATGAATGTGCTCATTTTCACAACGCTTGGTTGCAAATAGTGGTCTAGAAGCTTGCCTACCGGCTCGTGAAAGCTTCTTCTTATGGACACGATGGGCGAAATGGTGGTTTTAATGGATCTATATGTATTTTAGGTACCATGTATATGGTCGGACTTTTAGGATTCGTTTGTATCAAGAATCTTTTCACTTTCTCATTGATTATTCCTTGATCGAAAGCTTTGTGAACAATTGATTTCAAAACCTCCTGATTCTGTACTGTGGGATTCATATCCAGTTTCATATATGTGTCTTGATCCAATAAATAAGTTTCCACCTGAGTATTGTAATAACTGGTGTTTAAAAGTAACAGCGCTCCCCCTTTGTCGGCTTTTTGACAAATGATAGTTGATTTCTGCGCTATTGACTTTGAGATCCCGAATTCTTTTTCAGTGAGATTGTTGTGATTGGATTTCCTCTGAAAGTTGAATTTAGATAAGTCTTTAAAACCCTATGGAATGAATGAACGCATGCAGTTTCAATGTTATCTATAATTGTCTGTTCCTATGGTGTACACGCTACTTATACCATTTCTTTTAGCTTTATCCACATAGATAGCATTCACGTAGTCACTCTGTTTTAATTTCATCCATCTCATGTTTAGACATCGCATGTTTTGCCTGTTTCGGTTTTCTTTTAATTCACGCATCATTTTCACTTTATGAGCAACAATGTCCCGGGCACACGTAGTTGGGATCAGGGTCTAGTCATGGGATATCCAGTATCAAAAACAGAATCTGTGGTCCACACCAGAATGATGATTTGAAATGTATTTAATCAATGTAACCACAAAAAAGCAACCAGCCGACACGTGTTTCGTCACATATGGGAGTGTTCCCATGACTTCTTCAGGGCTGGGCGGGGATACAAAAAATCAAATGAGAAAGGAATACTGGGAAATCGTAAAGGAAGTGGATGCTAGGACGATCCAGCATGACCAGCCAGTCATGCGGCAGTACATATCGCATTTACGTGGAAACCTATGGTGTACACGCTACTTGTACCATTTATTTTAGCTTTATCCACATAAATAGCATTCACATAATTTCATACATCTCATGTTTAGACATCGCATGTTTTGCCTGTTTCGTTTTTCTTTTAATTCACGCATCATTTTTACTTAATATATAGTCAATACAGTGAAGCAACACCAGGACAACATGTCTGCCAAAATTATTCCTATTTTTGCTTTCACTGTCCTCTGCGCATTCGTAGTCCGTCTTTGAACACCGATTCACATCTGCATAAAACACCATAATAGACTCACGTGGTAACCACACGGTTATCCGCAATAAGACGCCACGACTTCTGATAAAGCCTGCAGACATCCAGGTCTACAAGTAAGCCGCTTCAGTAATGCGTTTAGCTCGCATGGCGGTTTAAACACTCAGGGTGCTTTCTTTGGCATCCGCATATCATTTAATGGTCAGTTTGCGAATACTATTTTTCTCACGTTTGACACCGTGTTGTGAGCACTATCTATTGCATGAGGTTGATATATTCAGTCGCAAACACTATCTTTTTAACGTATATTTCACACATGATTTGGAAACTTTAACACCGGCAGCACACTTTATGTACAGCATGTTCTTTTCTAAAGAAATATTTTGTGTTCCTTCAGTTACACTCAGCTTTTTCTCACATTCCACTTTTCATGGGCACATCTTATCTGTACCTAAACCCAGTGGTTTTTCTTATTAATTGATACATGTTTATCCAAATTTGCAGATCGTCCCTAGATGAAGACCACGTTGGCCGAAATGCATTGGGACAAATGAATATTGTATACCACTAATAATGCATTCTGGGAATCGCATTCCAATTGTTTGATTAAGAAAACACAGTGTTGTGACGTAACAATACAATTGAATATTGACGTAAAACACTTGAAGTACTGTGTTTTATTTAACATTCGAATAACTTTTGGAACCCCATTGAAGGATACAGGCCTGTGCCCAGGGGACATACCCCACAGTCATGAGGAGGCAGCTAGGTTGATTCGTACACACTCTGGTTCAGAGAGTGATACCCAGGAGCACGGCACACCTTTACAAACTTTCACTGGAAAACTATAGCTGTGCACGCACTGTTACCAATTGTATATATAAACCACAGATAACACATTGAAGATCCTCTGCTTTCTGATCAGTTGGTGGAGGTGGGGTAGCCATCGACCTTCTAAGTGGATGGGCATTGGGATTGGTTGTCATCGCTTTCTCAGCAGACTCAGATTCTTGTTGTGATATACTGGTTTCTGCTATGGTTTGACTTATGTTTTCCAGGCTTTTTCTATTGTATATGACTTGTAGCACTTGTTGTTACAATTATAAAATATTTGATCCTCTTCACCCATCAGTTTCGATCTTTTGTGAACTTTGTCATGCCATATTTCTGCAGCATCTCAAACTCTCTTCTCCCAGCCACGGTTGATGTTAATTTTCTTCCAGATTAGATTAGCATACAACACATTTTTCTTTGTTGAAGGCGTCCTCAGATTTTGTAGTTAGCAACACTGTGTAAGGAGGTAAAGATCCTCTGCTACCACCTGCTTCGCTCATGTTTATGAATTTTAATCAACGGAAAACATGAAACAAAAACAATATTCAAATAAATTATCAATATGATGGCTAAAATACATCATTATAGAGCCACCATTTTCGAAATTGTGGAAGGGTTGCTCTAAGGAGTTATTTTCTGTCTCTATAAAACTACCTGACCCCCAAAACCTATGTTTTGACACCAAAATGAAGTATATAGGTCTCATGGTTTCTGAAATATTACATCATAACTGCAACACATCTACCATTTTAAAAAATGTCGTCCAGAAAAAATTGGCTTGCATTAGCAATGTCTGCCCAAGCTAAATTACTTCTCTAATATTACAAAAACACAAACCAAAAATGAAAATCTCTGGACAACAATGTTTTTACAGAGGTATATCAAGGGGCCAGGACAATACAGTAGTCCAATCTAGATGTTCTCATTGCAAAGTCCACTGTCTTTCTTGCAGCTGGTGAGAGGTACTCAAAGACATTTTTCAGTGATATTATTAGGCTAAAACACATTGCTGCGCAAAATATCATGTCTAAAATATTGTGATATAGAAATAAGGTCTGCAGGAATATCGCTGTCAAGAATATCGATTTTAAGGTAAGTAATATACATTTTACAAATATTGAAATCATTAATGTTGTTTACAAAAATATAGTTGTGTCTAATATTGTTTTCTAATTATTGTTATGTATTTTAATACATATTTTAAATGTATATGCTATAAATGTTTTGCATAATTATTGTTTATTTTTTTAATATAGTTGTTACATTTTTAGTAGTTCTTATATTTAGGTTAATACATTTTTGTGATTTTTCATACTGTAGCGTGATGTGGGATTAATAGGTGTACATGGTGGAAAGTAAATGAAATATAATTAATAAATAATCTTCAAATAATATTAATAATTGAATTGATAATTAAATATGCTAATTGTGTTATTACATTTTTTACATTGCATTTAATGTGCAGGTTGTGGGTTTTGTAAGGTTAAAGGGTAGTAGGTAAATTAATTATGATTAATTAATACTTAATTTTTAATTAATAAGGATTATTAAATTGATAATTCATTATGTTAATTGTGTAATTAATTTTGTACGTTAAATTGTAGGTGCGGGTTATGGGTTTTATAAGGGTATAGGATGGGAGATAAATTAATTATAATTAATTAATAATTAATTTGTAATGAATATTAATTACTTAATTGATAAATATTTATGTTAATTGTGTGAGTCGTTTTTTTTAAAGTACATTTTTAGGTGCGGGTTTTGGATTTTTATAGGGTATTGGGTGGGGAGTAAATGGATTATACTTAATACTGATATTTTAATAATATTAATAATGTAATTGAAATTTATGGAAATTGTATACCTAATTTTTTTAATGGTATGTTTTAACTATGGGTTGTAGGTTGTGTAGGAGTTTAGGTGTTGCACTGACTGGAGTGGGAATAATACATTTTAACTCTTCGCAATCCGACACTTTCCCTACTGTTTCAATGGCTGGAGTGGAAATAGTACATTTTAGCCATCCGCGATCCAACACTTTTCCTACTGTTGCATAGAGTGGAGTGGGAATAGTGAATTTTACCCGTTCACAATCCAACACTTTCCCTACTGTTTCACTTACTGGAGGGGGAATAGTAAATTGTACCCCTCCGCAATCCATCACTTTCTTTACTGCTGCACTGACTGGATAGGAATAGTAAATAATTTTACCTCTTTGCAATTGAACACTTTCACTAATGTTGCAATCATTGAAGTGGGAAAAGTAGATTTTACCCCTCCACAATCCAATACTTTCCCTACTGATGCACTGACTGTAGTTGGAATATTAAAGTTTACCTCTTTGCAATCCAATACTTTCACTACTGTTGCAATCATTGGAGTAGGAATAGGAATAGTACATTTTACCCCTTTGTAATACAACACTTTCACGATTGTTGCACTGACTGGAGTAGGAATAGTACATTTTACCCCTCAGCAATCCAACACTTTTCTAATGTTTCAATGACTGGAGTGGTATTAGTACATTTCATTCCTCCACAATCCAACACTTTCCCAACTATTGCATAGATTGGAGTGGGAATAAAAAAATGTACCCCTTCGCAACCCCCACGTTTCCTACTATTGCACTGTGCGCAGTGGAAAAAGTTGAATTTTCCCATTAGGAGTACAACAATTTCCATACTCTTGCACTGCATGGAGTGGAAGTAGTAAATTAGACGCCTTCTGAGTCCAACATTTTTCTTACAGTTGTATAAATTGGAGTGGCAATTGTATATGTATTATTTACAGAATTTTATAGTGTGCTTTACTTCATTTAAAATGTAATTAATATATTTTTGTGTATGTAAAATTATAATATTGATAATTATTAATATTTAAAAAAAAGTAAATATTTGTAGTACATTGATAATTTTTAATGTTGTTTACTTTTTGGTACATTTTTGTAATTGTATTATGTTATTGGGTATATATATGTGTGTATATATATTTATATTGTCAAACAATCTTCCCCAGCATTGAAAGGGCACTCAACAGCGCCCCTTACCAACAGGTAAATTGATGCCTCGCTGCAGCTCACCTCACATGCCAATTATTCTCCTCTTGCCGACACGTTTCGAGGCTTACACGCCTCTTCTTCCTGGGCTTTAAAAACAGGCATTGACGATTCACTTTGTTACCAAGTGTGCTTTTATTAACAGCCGCCCTTGTGGGTTTGGCATAGTGCCGTCATCATTCTCTAAGCATTGTGGGACTTGTGGTCCCTCGAAGTGAAATACATTATTCCCTTTGTAGGTTCAATGTCCTGTTTATATTGAAAGCATTAGTCCTCCTTAGTAGGTTAGGCGAAGTTATGGCGGGCTCTGTATGCTATCGGGACGCTGTGCTGCATGGAGAGAAATCGTTACCCTCCACAGCCTTTCAATTGGAAATGGTGCTCCACGCGACCGCAATCCTCTGCTGATGACGTCAGATATTACATCACTGTATTTAGACACTTATTTACCCATGTCTTCTTCCATTAATTTTTAGCTATATATATATTACAAATATTTTTTTTTCAGAAAGACACATATGTCATCAGTGATGTAATATCTGATGTCATCAGCAGAGGATTGCGGTCGCGTGAGTTATAGTTGCCTGCACTAACTATAACGGGGGAATTTCAATGGTTTTTCACGAGTGAAATGTCCAGCTAACTATAACATCTGTGAAACCTATGGTTTTTTAAGTGAATTTGCAAGGTTTTTTAAATGCTAATTCCTAACTATAACGTGTGTGAAACCTATGGTTTTTTCAGTGAATTTGTACGGTATTTTAAATGCTAAGTTATGTATTTATTTCTTTATTAAGGTTTTTCACCGTGCGCGCACCAGGGCGCTTCGCGCACCGTGCGCGTACTGTGGGCGCGCGGTGCGCTTTGCGCAACGCGCGCCCACGTTACGCAGTTCGCGGAATTTTTCCGTTTCTACCGTGCGCGCACGCTACGCGCACTCCGCAGTTTTTTCGTAAAAAAATTAAAAGAAATTGTGGCCCTTGGGGGTCCTTCTGGGACCCCCTGACAAAGGCTAGGGGGTCAGGAACTGTCCACCCTGCCCCCTTTTCACGTTCTCCATCTTTGTTTTTCACCCCCTCAGACTGCGAGAGACAAAATGGCGGCCGACACTTCCTGGTTTCGACCGATTTGAATGTTTACTAAGATCTAACAACCAATCAGAATCGCGCTCGCGCACGGCAGTGTGCGCGTTCGGTTAGTTTTACCGAGCGTGCACGGTGCGCACCTATAGATATATATAGGCTTTTAAATGCTATTTTCTCAGGAAATACTGAACAGATTTACACCAGGCACATCCCTGACCTGAGGACTACCTCTCTGCCAAATTTCAAGTAATTCTGTTCAGCCATTCGGGCTGTAGCTTGGACTAAAGGTCCTCTGGAAAAATGCATGGGGAAAACGCGTTTTGGGACCCCCCTTTTTCTCAGCCCCCGCTTGACGAATCCCCCCGAGACTTTCAGGGAAGGAGCGGAGCGGAGCGCCCAACCTATTTTGAAAATTTCGCGAGGATTCGTCATTCGGCGCCAAAGTTATTCCAAATAGAATGTTGCGGATTTCCTATGGAAACACAATCCTAACTATAACTATCTACTGGCGACCGCCAGTAGACAATATATATATATATACCGTTCCACAAGTGCTCAAAGCTTTAGGAAGCACTTTCCATCTGCGAACATCAGTTCCATCAGGCTGCAACACAGTCACTCAATGCACAAGTCCAATTACTTTGCCTTACGCGTTTCAGACATTCATTCCGTCCTTGATCACAGGCTGAGAGGCAACAAATAAATGGCAGAGATTCGGGATGACATCACCAGTTCCTTTTATTGCCCACAGCTGGGGGCTCACATGATCAAAATTTGCATTCTGGGATCCGTAGTCTCAATAACACCAGAGTTCATTATAACAACTCACGCTGCCATCTCAAAATTAGTAAAATTCAATACGGCCATTAGTGGGCTCCTCGTGTACTGCAGACTCTGTTGCACAATAATAAACTCCCCACAGATGGACCGATATGAGGCTCCTTACATAAAGAGCCCACCGGGCCGCTTTTACTCCACGTGGTGGTGCACTCCCCCCGGCAGAGATGCAGAGTATTTTATACTGTTCCACAAGTGCTCAAAGCTTTAGGAAGCACTCTCCATCTGCGAACATCAGTTCCATCAGGCTGCAACACAGTCACTCAATGCACAAGTCCAATTACTTTGCCATACGCGTTTCAGACATTCATTCCGTCCTTGATCACAGGCTGAGAGGCAACAAATAAATGGCAGAGATTCGGGATGACATCACCAGTTCCTTTTATTGCCCACAGCTGGGGGCTCACATGATCAAAATTTGCATTCTGGGATCCGTAGTCTCAATAACACCAGAGTTCATGATAACAACTCACGCTGCCATCTCAAAATTAGTAAAATTCAATACGGCCATTAGTGGGCTCCTCGTGTACTGCAGACTCTGTTGCGCAATAATAAACGCCCCACAGATGGACCGACATGAGGCTCCTCACATAAAGAGCCCACCGGGCCGCTTTTACTCCACGCGGTGGTGCACTCCCCCCGGCAGGGCTGCCGAGTATTTTATACCGTTCCACAAGTGCTTAAAGCTTTAGGCAGCACACTCCATCTGCGAACATCAGTTCCATCAGGCTGCAACACAGTCACTCAATGCACAAGTCCAATTACTTTGCCTCACGCGTTTCAGACATTCATTCCGTCCTTGATCACAGGCTGAGAGGCAACAAATAAATGGCAGAGATTCGGGATGACATCACCAGTTCCTTTTATTGCCCAGAGCTTGGGGCTCACATGATCAAAATTTGCATTCTGGGATCTGTAGTCTCAATAACACCAGAGTTCATGATAACAACTAATGTTGCCATCTCAAAATTAGTAAAATTCATACTGCCATTAGTGGGCTCCTTGTGTACTGCAGACTCTGTTGCACAATAATAAACGCCCCACAGATGGACCGATATGAGGCTCCTTACATAAAGAGCCCACCGGGCCGCTTTTACTCCATGTGGTGGTGCACTTCCCCCGGCAGAGATGCCGAGTATTTTATACTGTTCCACAAGTGCTCAAAGCTTTAGGAAGCACTCTCCATCTGCGAACATCAGTTCCATCAGGCTGCAACACAGTCACTCAATGCATAAGTCCAATTACTTTGCCATACGCGTTTCAGACATTCATTCCGTTCTTGATCACAGGCTGAGAGGCAACAAATAAATGGCAGAGATTCGGGATGACATCACCAGTTCCTTTTATTGCCCACAGCTGGGGGCTCACATGATCAAAATTTGCATTCTGTGATCCGTAGTCTCAATAACACCAGAGTTCATGATAACAACTCACGCAGCCATCTCAAAATTAGTAAAATTCAATACGGCCATTAGTGGGCTCCTCGTGTACTGCAGACTCTGTTGCACAATAATAAAAGCCCCACAGATGTACCGATATGAGGCTCCTTACATAAAGAGCCCACCGGGCCGCTTTTACTCCACGCGGTGGTGCACTCCCCCCTGGCAGAGCTGCAGAGTATTTTATACCGTTCCAAAAGTGCTCAAAGCTTTAGGAAGCACTCTCCATCTGCGAACATCAGTTCCATCAGGCTGCAACACAGTCACTCAATGCACAAGTCCAATTACTTTGCCTTACGCGTTTCAGACATTCATTCCGTCCTTGATCACAGGCTGAGAGGCAACAAATAAATGGCAGAGATTCGGGATGACATCACCAGTTCCTTTTATTGCCGACAGCTGGGGGCTCACATGATCAAAATTTGCATTCTGGGATCCGTAGTCTCAATAACACCAGAGTTCATGATAACAACTCACGCTGCCATCTCAAAATTAGTAAAATTCAATACAGCCATTAGTGGGCTCCTCGTGTACTGCAGACTCTGTTGCACAATAATAAACGCCCCACAGATGGACCGATATGAGGCTCCTTACATAAAGAGCCCACCGGGCCGCTTTTACTGCACGCGGTGGTGCACTCCCCCGGCAGAGCTGCCAAATATTTTATACCGTTCCACAAGTGCTCAAAGCTTTAGGAAGCACTCTCCATCTGCGAACATCAGTTCCATCAGGCTGCAACACAGTCACTCAATGCACAAGTCCAATTACTTTGCCTCACGCGTTTCAGACATTCATTCCGTCCTTGATCACAGGCTGAGAGGCAACAAATAAATGGCAGGGATTCGGGATGACACCACCAGTTCCTTTTATTGCCCACAGCTAGGGCTCACATGATCAAAATTTGCATTCTGGGATTCGTAGTCTCAATAACACCAGAGTTCATGATAACAACTCACGCTGCCATCTCAAAATTAGTAAAATTCAATACTGCCATTAGTGGGCTCCTCGTGTACTGCAGACTCTGTTGCACAATGATAAACGCCCCACAGATGGACCGATATGAGGCTCCTAACATAAAGAGCCCACCGGGCCGCTTTTACTCCACGCGGTGGTGCACTCCCCCCGGCAGAGCTGCCGAGTATTTTATACCGTTCCACAAGTGCTCAAAGCTTTAGGAAGCACTCTCCATCTGCGAACATCAGTTCCATCAGGCTGCAACACAGTCACTCAACGCACAAGTCCAATTACTTTGCCTCACGCGTTTCAGACATTCATTCCGTCCTTGATCACAGGCTGAGAGGCAACAAATAAATGGCAGAGATTCGGGATGACATCACCAGTTCCTTTTATTGCCCACAGCTGGGGGCTAACATGATCAAAATTTGCATTCTGGGATCCGTAGTCTCAATAACACCAGAGTTCATGATAACAACTCACGCTGCCATCTCAAAATTAGTAAAATTCAATACGGCCGTTAGTGGGCTCCTCGTGTACTGCAGACTCTGTTGCACAATAATAAACGCCCCACAGATGGACCGATATGAGGCTTCCTACATAAAGAGCCCACCAGGCCGCTTTTACTCCACGTGGTGGTGCACTCCCCCCGGCAGAGATGCCGAGTATTTTATACCGTTCCACAAGTGCTCAAAGCTTTAGGAAGCACTCTCCATCTGCGAACATCAGTTCCATCAGACTGCAACACAGTCACTCAATGCACAAGTCCAATTACTTTGCCATATGCGTTTCAGACATTCATTCCGTTCTTGATCACAGGCTGAGAGGCAACAAATAAATGGCAGAGATTCGGGATGACATCACCAGTTCCTTTTATTGCCCACAACTGGGGGCTCACATGATCAAAATTTGCATTCTGGGATCCGTAGTCTCAAGAACACCAGAGTTCATGAGAACAACTCACGCTGCCATCTCAAAATTAGTAAAATTCAATGCGGCCATTAGTGGGCTCCTCGTGTACTGCAGACTCTGTTGCACAATAATAAACGCCCCACAGATGGACCGATATGAGGCTCCTTACATAAAGAGCCCACCGGGCCGCTTTTACTCCACGCGGTGGTGCACTTCCCCCGGCAGAGCTGCAGAGTATTTTATACCGTTCCACAAGTGCTCAAAGCTTTAGGAAGCACTCTCCAACTGCGAACATCAGTTCCATCAGGCTGCAACACAGTCACTCAATGCACAAGTCCAATTACTTTGCCTTACGCGTTTCAGACATTCATTCTGTCCTTGATCACAGGCTCAGAGGCAACAAATAAATGGCAGAGATTCGGGATGACATCACTAGTTCCTTTTATTGCCCACAGCTTGGGGCTCACATGATCAAAAATTGCATTCTGGGATCCGTAGTCTCAATAACACCAGAGTTCATGATAGCAACTCACGCTGCCATCTCAAAATTAGTAAAATTCAATGCGGCCATTAGTGGGCTCCTCGTGAACTGCAGACTCTGTTGCACAATAATAAACGCCCCACAGATGGACCGATATGAGGCTCCTTATATAAAGAGCCCAACGGGCCGCTTTTTCTCCACGCGGTGGTGCACTCCCCCCAGGAGAGCTGCCAAGCATTTTATACCGTTCCACAAGTGCTCAAAGCTTTAGGAAGCGCTCTCCATCTGCAAACATCAGTTCCATCAGGCTGCAACACAGTCACTCAATGCACAAGTCCAATTACTTTGCCTTACGCGTTTCAGACATTCATTCCGTCCTTGATCACAGGCTGAGAGGCAACAAATAAATGGCAGATATTCGGGATGACATCACCAGTTCCTTTTATTGTCCGCAGCTGGGGGCTAACATGATCAAAATTTGCATTCTGGGATCCGTAGTCTCAATAACACCAGAGTTCATGATAACAACTCACGCTGCCATCTCAAAATTAGTAAAATTCAATACGGCCATTAGTGGGCTCCTCGTGTACTGCAGACTCTGTTGCACAATAATAAACGCCCCACAGATGGACCGATATGAGGCTTCCTACATAAAGAGCCCACCAGGCCGCTTTTACTCGACGTGGTGGTGCACTCCCCCCGGCAGAGATGCCGAGTATTTTATACCGTTCCACAAGTGCTCAAAGCTTTAGGAAGCACTCTCCATCTGCGAACTTCAGTTCCATCAGGCTGCAACACAGTCACTCAATGCACAAGTCCAATTACTTTGCCATATGCGTTTCAGACATTCATTCCGTTCTAGATCACAGGCTGAGAGGCAACAAATAAATGGCAGAGATTCGGGATGACATCACCAATTCCTTTTATTGCCCACAACTGGGGGCTCACATGATCAAAATTTGCATTATGGGATCCGTAGTCTCAATAACACCAGAGTTCATGATAACAACTCACGCTGCCATCTCAAAATTAGTAAAATTCAATACTGCCATTAGTGGGCTCCTCGTGTACTGCAGACTCTGTTGCACAATGATAAACGCCCCACAGATGGACCGATATGAGGCTCCTAACATAAAGAGCCCACCGGGCCGCTTTTACTCCACGTGGTGGTGCACTCCCCCCGGCAGAGATGCCGAGTATTTTATACCGTTCCACAAGTGCTCAAAGCTTTAGGAAGCACTCTCCATCTGCGAACATCAGTTCCATCAGGCTGCAACACAGTCACTCAATGCACAAGTCCAATTACTTTGCCATATGCGTTTCAGACATTCATTCCGTTCTTGATCACAGGCTGAGAGGCAACAAATAAATGGCAGAGATTCGGGATGACATCACCAGTTCCTTTTATTGCCCACAACTGGGGGCTCACATGATCAAAATTTGCATTCTGGGATCCGTAGTCTCAATAACACCAGAGTTCATGATAACAACTCACGCTGCCATCTCAAAATTAGTAAAATTCAATGCGGCCATTAGTGGGCTCCTCGTGTACTGCAGACTCTGTTGCACAATAATAAACGCCCCACAGATGGACCGATATGAGGCTCCTTACATAAAGAGCCCACCGGGCCGCTTTTACTCCACGCGGTGGTGCACTTCCCCCGGCAGAGCTGCAGAGTATTTTATACCGTTCCACAAGTGCTCAAAGCTTTAGGAAGCACTCTCCATCTGCGAACATCAGTTCCATCAGGCTGCAACACAGTCACTCAATGCACAAGTCCAATTACTTTGCCTCACGCGTTTCAGACATTCATTCCGTCCTTGATCACAGGCTGAGAGGCAACAAATAAATGGCAGGGATTCGGGATGACACCACCAGTTCCTTTTATTGCCCACAGCTAGGGCTCACATGATCAAAATTTGCATTCTGGGATTCGTAGTCTCAATAACACCAGAGTTCATGATAACAACTCACGCTGCCATCTCAAAATTAGTAAAATTCAATACTGCCATTAGTGGGCTCCTCGTGTACTGCAGACTCTGTTGCACAATGATAAACGCCCCACAGATGGACCGATATGAGGCTCCTAACATAAAGAGCCCACCAGGCCGCTTTTACTCGAAGTGGTGGTGCACTCCCCCCGGCAGAGATGCCGAGTATTTTATACCGTTCCACAAGTGCTCAAAGCTTTAGGAAGCACTCTCCATCTGCGAACTTCAGTTCCATCAGGCTGCAACACAGTCACTCAATGCACAAGTCCAATTACTTTGTCATATGCGTTTCAGACATTCATTCCGTTCTAGATCACAGGCTGAGAGGCAACAAATAAATGGCAGAGATTCGGGATGACATCACCAATTCCTTTTATTGCCCACAACTGGGGGCTCACATGATCAAAATTTGCATTCTGGGATCCGTAGTCTCAATAACACCAGAGTTCATGATAACAACTCACGCTGCCATCTCAAAATTAGTAAAATTCAATACTGCCATTAGTGGGCTCCTCGTGTACTGCAGACTCTGTTGCACAATGATAAACGCCCCACAGATGGACCGATATGAGGCTCCTAACATAAAGAGCCCACCGGGCCGCTTTTACTCCACGTGGTGGTGCACTCCCCCCGGCAGAGATGCCGAGTATTTTATACCGTTCCACAAGTGCTCAAAGCTTTAGGAAGCACTCTCCATCTGCGAACATCAGTTCCATCAGGCTGCAACACAGTCACTCAATGCACAAGTCCAATTACTTTGCCATATGCGTTTCAGACATTCATTCCGTTCTTGATCACAGGCTGAGAGGCAACAAATAAATGGCAGAGATTCGGGATGACATCACCAGTTCCTTTAATGCCCACAACTGGGGGCTCACATGATCAAAATTTGCATTCTGGGATCCGTAGTCTCAATAACACCAGAGTTCATGATAACAACTCACGCTGCCATCTCAAAATTAGTAAAATTCAATGCGGCCATTAGTGGGCTCCTCGTGTACTGCAGACTCTGTTGCACAATAATAAACGCCCCACAGATGGACCGATATGAGGCTCCTTACATAAAGAGCCCACCGGGCCGCTTTTACTCCACGCGGTGGTGCACTTCCCCCGGCAGAGCTGCAGAGTATTTTATACCGTTCCACAAGTGCTCAAAGCTTTAGGAAGCACTCTCCATCTGCGAACATCAGTTCCATCAGGCTGCAACACAGTCACTCAATGCACAAGTCCAATTACTTTGCCTTACGCGTTTCAGACATTCATTCCGTCCTTGATCACAGGCTCAGAGGCAACAAATAAATGGCAGAGATTCGGGATGACATCACTAGTTCCTTTTATTGCCCACAGCTTGGGGCTCACATGATCAAAAATTGCATTCTGGGATCCGTAGTCTCAATAACACCAGAGTTCATGATAGCAACTCACGCTGCCATCTCAAAATTAGTAAAATTCAATGCGGCCATTAGTGGGCTCCTCGTGTACTGCAGACTGTGTTGCACAATAATAAACGCCCCACAGATGGACCGATATGAGGCTCCTTATATAAAGAGCCCAACGGGCCGCTTTTTCTCCACGCGGTGGTGCACTCCCCCCAGGAGAGCTGCCAAGCATTTTATACCGTTCCACAAGTGCTCAAAGCTTTAGGAAGCACTCTCCATCTGCAAACATCAGTTCCATCAGGCTGCAACGCAGTCACTCAATGCACAAGTCCAATTACTTTGCCTTACGCGTTTCAGACATTCATTCCGTCCTTGATCACAGGCTGAGAGGCAACAAATAAATGGCAGATATTCGGGATGACATCACCAGTTCCTTTTATTGCCCGCAGCTGGGGGCTAACATGATCAAAATTTGCATTCTGGGATCCGTAGTCGCAATAACACCAGAGTTCATGATAACAACTCACGCTGCCATCTCAAAATTAGTGAAATTCAATACGGCCATTAGTGGGCTCCTCGTGTACTGCAGACTCTGTTGCACAATAATAAACGCCCCACAGATGGACCGATATGAGGCTTCCTACATAAAGAGCCCACCAGGCCGCTTTTACTCGACATGGTGGTGCACTCCCCCCGGCAGAGATGCCGAGTATTTTATACCGTTCCACAAGTGCTCAAAGCTTTAGGAAGCACTCTCCATCTGCGAACTTCAGTTCCATCAGGCTGCAACACAGTCACTCAATGCACAAGTTCAATTACTTTGCCATATGCGTTTCAGACATTCATTCCGTTCTAGATCACAGGCTGAGAGGCAACAAATAAATGGCAGAGATTCGGGATGACATCACCAATTCCTTTTATTGCCCACAACTAGGGGCTCACATGATCAAAATTTGCATTCTGGGATCCGTAGTCTCAATAACACCAGAGTTCATGATAACAACTCACGCTGCCATCTCAAAATTAGTAAAATTCAATACTGCCATTAGTGGGCTCCTCGTGTACTGCAGACTCTGTTGCACAATGATAAACGCCCCACAGATGGACCGATATGAGGCTCCTAACATAAAGAGCCCACCGGGCCGCTTTTACTCCACGTGGTGGTGCACTCCCCCCGGCAGAGATGCCGAGTATTTTATACCGTTCCACAAGTGCTCAAAGCTTTAGGAAGCACTCTCCATCTGCGAACATCAGTTCCATCAGGCTGCAACACAGTCACTCAATGCACAAGTCCAATTACTTTGCCATATGCGTTTCAGACATTCATTCCGTTCTTGATCACAGGCTGAGAGGCAACAAATAAATGGCAGAGATTCGGGATGACATCACCAGTTCCTTTTATTGCCCACAACTGGGGGCTCACATGATCAAAATTTGCATTCTGGGATCCGTAGTCTCAATAACACCAGAGTTCATGATAACAACTCACGCTGCCATCTCAAAATTAGTAAAATTCAATGCGGCCATTAGTGGGCTCCTCGTGTACTGCAGACTCTGTTGCACAATAATAATCGCCCCACAGATGGACCGATATGAGGCTCCTTACATAAAGAGCCCACCGGGCCGCTTTTACTCCACGCGGTGGTGCACTTCCCCCGGCAGAGATGCCGAGTATTTTATACCGTTCCACAAGTGCTCAAAGCTTTAGGAAGCACTCTCCATCTGCGAAGGCTGCAACACAGTCACTCAATGCACAAGTCCAATTACTTTGCCATACGCGTTTCAGACATTCATTCCGTCCTTGATCACAGGCTCAGGGGCAACAAATAAATGGCAGAGATTCGGGATGACATCACTAGTTCCTTTTATTGCCCACAGCTTGGGGCTCACATGATCAAAAATTGCATTCTGGAATCCGTAGTCTCAATAACACCAGAGTTCATGATAGCAACTCACGCTGCCATCTCAAAATTAGTAAAATTCAATGCGGCCATTAGTGGGCTCCTCGTGTACTGCAGACTGTGTTGCACAATAATAAACGCCCCACAGATGGACCAATATGAGGCTCCTTATATAAAGAGCCCAACGGGCCGCTTTTTCTCCTCGCGGTGGTGCACTCCCCCCAGGAGAGCTGCCAAGCATTTTATACCGTTCCACAAGTGCTCAAAGCTTTAGGAAGCGCTCTCCATCTGCAAACATCAGTTCCATCAGGCTGCAACACAGTCACTCAATGCACAAGTCCAATTACTTTGCCTTACGCGTTTCAGACATTCATTCCGTCCTTGATCACAGGCTGAGAGGCAACAAATAAATGGCAGATATTCGGGATGACATCACCAGTTCCTTTTATTGAGCGCAGCTGGGGGCTAACATGATCAAAATTTGCATTCTGGGATCCGTAGTCTCAATAACACCAGAGTTCATGATAACAACTCACGCTGCCATCTCAAAATTAGTAAAATTCAATACGGCCATTAGTGGGCTCCTCGTGTACTGCAGACTCTGTTGCACAATAATAAACGCCCCACAGATGGACCGATATGAGGCTTCCTACATAAAGAGCCCACCAGGCCGCTTTTACTCCACGTGGTGGTGCACTCCCCCCGGCAGAGATGCCGAGTATTTTATACCGTTCCACAAGTGCTCAAAGCTTTAGGAAGCACTCTCCATCTGCGAACATCAGTTCCATCAGGCTGCAACACAGTCATTCAATGCACAAGTCCAATTACTTTGCCATATGCGTTTCAGACATTCAGTCCGTTCTTGATCACAGGCTGAGAGGCAACAAATAAATGGCAGAGATTCGGGATGACATCACCAGTTCCTTTTATTGCCCACAACTGGGGGCTCACATGATCAAAATTTGCATTCTGGGATCCGTAGTCTCAATAACACCAGAGTTCATGATAACAACTCACGCTTCCATCTCAAAATTAGTAAAATTCAATGTGGCCATTAGTGGGCTCCTCGTGTACTGCAGACTCTGTTGCACAATAATAAACGCCCCACAGATGGACCGATATGAGGATCCTTACATAAAGAGCCCACCGGGCCGCTTTTACTCCACGCGGTGGTGCACTTCCCCCGGCAGAGCTGCAGAGTATTTTATACCGTTCCACAAGTGCTCAAAGCTTTAGGAAGCACTCTCCATCTGCGAACATCAGTTCCATCAGGCTGCAACACAGTCACTCAATGCACAAGTCCAATTACTTTGCCTTACGCGTTTCAGACATTCATTCCGTCCTTGATCACAGGCTCAGAGGCACCAAATAAATGGCAGAGATTCGGGATGACATCACTAGTTCCTTTTATTGCCCACAGCTTGGGGCTCACATGATCAAAATTTGCATTCTGGGATCCGTAGTCTCAATAACACCAGAGTTCATGATAGCAACTCACGCTGCCATCTCAAAATTAGTAAAATTCAATGCGGCCATTAGTGGGCTCCTCGTGTACTGCAGACTCTGTTGCACAATAATAAACGCCCCACAGATGGACCGATATGAGGCTCCTTATATAAAGAGCCCAACGGGCCGCTTTTTCTCCACGCGGTGGTGCCCTCCCCCAGGAGAGCTGCCAAGCATTTTATACCGTTCCACAAGTGCTCAAAGCTTTAGGAAGCGCTCTCCATCTGCAAACATCAGTTCCATCAGGCTGCAACACAGTCACTCAATGCACAAGTCCAATTACTTTGCCTTACGCGTTTCAGACATTCATTCCGTCCTTGATCACAGGCTGAGAGGCAATAAATAAATGGCAGATATTCGGGTGACATCACCAGTTCCTTTTATTGCCCACAGCTGGGGGCTCACATGATCAAAATTTGCATTCTGGGATCCGTAGTCTCAATAACACCAGAGTTCATGATAACAACTCACGCTGCCATCTCAAAATTAGTAAAATTCAATACGGCCATTAGTGGGCTCCTCGTGTACTGCAGACTCTGTTGCACAATAATAAACGCCCCACAGATGGACCGATATGAGGCTCCTTACATAAAGAGCCCACCGAGCCGCTTTTACTCCACGCGGTGGTGCACTCCCACCGGCAGAGCTGCCGAGTATTTTATACCGTTCCACAAGTGCTCAAAGCTTTAGGAAGCACTCTCCATCTGCGAACATCAGTTCCATCAGGCTGCAACACAGTCACTCAATGCACAAGTCCAATTACTTTGCCTTACGCGTTTCAGACATTCATTCCGTCTTTGATCACAGGCTGAGAGGCAACAAATAAATGGCAGAGATTCGGGATGACATCACCAGTTCCTTTTATTGCCCACAGCTGGGGGCTCACATGATCAACATTTGCATTCTGGGATCCGTAGTCTCAATAACACCAGAGTTCATGATAACAACTCATGCTGCCATCTCAAAATTAGTAAAATTCAATACGGCCATTAGTGGGCTCCTCGTGTACTGCAGACTCTGTTGCATAATAATAAACGCCCCACAGATGGACCGATATGAGGCTCCTTACATAAAGAGCCCACCAGGCCGCTTTTACTCCACGCGGTGGCGCGCCCCCCCCCGGTAGAGCTGCCGAGTATTTTATACCGTTCCACAAGTTCTCAAAGCTTTAGGAAGCACTCTCCATGTTCGCAGATGGAGAGTGCTTCCTAAAGCTTTGAGCACTTGTGGAACGGTATAAAATACTCGGCAGCTCTGCCGGGGGGAGTGCACCACCGCGTGGAGTAAAAGCGGCCCGGTGGGCTCTTCATGTATTGAGCCTCATATCGGTCCACCTGTGAGGTGTTTATTATTGTGCAACAGAGTCTGCAGTACACGAGGAGCCCACTAATGTCTGTATTGAATCTTACTAATTTTGAGATGGCAGCGTGAGTTATTATCATGAACTCTGGTGTTATTGAGACTACGGATCCCAGAATGCAAATTTTGATCATGTGAACCCCCAGCTGCGGGCAATAAAAGGAACTGGTGATGTCATCCCGAATCTCTGCCATCTATTTGTTGCCTCTCAGCCTGTGATCAAGGATGGAATGAATGTCTGAAACGCGTAAGGCAAAGTAATTGGACTTGTGCATTGAGTGACTGTGTTGCAGCCTGATGGAACTGATGTTCCCAGGTGGAGAGTGCTTCCTAAAGCTTTGAGCTCTTGTGGAACGGTATAAAATACTCGGCAGCTCTGCCGGGGGGAGTGCACCACCGCGTGGAGTAAAAGCGGCCCGGTGGGCTCTTTATGTAAGGAGCCTCATATCGGTCCATCTGTGAGGCGTTTATTATTGTGCAACAGAGTCTGCAGTACACGAGGAGCCCACTAATGGCTGTATTGAATTTTACTAATTTTGAGATGGCAGCGTGAGTTATTATCATGAACTCTGGTGTTATTGAGACTACGGATCCCAGAATGCAAATTTTGATCATGTGAGCCCCCAGCTGCGGGCAATAAAAGGAACTGGTGATGTCATCCCGAATCTCTGCCATCTATTTGTTGCCTCTCAGCCTGTGATCAAGGACGGAATGAATGTCTGAAACGCGTAAGTCAAAGTAATTGGACTTGTGCATTGAGTGACTGTGTTGCAGCCTGATGGAACTGATGTTCGCAGATGGAGAGTGCTTCCTAAAGGTTTGAGCACTTGTGGAATGGTATAAAATACTCGGCAGCTCTGCCGGGGGGAGTGTACCACCACGTGGAGTAAAAGTGGCCCGGGAGGGCTCTTTATGTAAGGAGCCTCATATCGGTCCATCTGTGAGGCGTTTATTATTGTGCAACAGAGTCTGCAGTACACGAGGAGCCCACTAATGGCTGTATTGAATTTTACTAATTTTGAGATGGCAGCGTGAGTTATTATCATGAACTCTGGTGTTATTGAGACTACAGATCCCAGAATGCAAATTTTGATCATGTGAGCCCCCAGTTGCGGGCAATAAAAGGAGCTGGTGATGTCATCCCGAATCTCTGCCATCTATTTGTTGCCTCTCAGCCTGTGATCAAGGACGGAATGAATGTCTGAAACGCGTAAGGCAAAGTAATTGCACTTGTGGAACGGTATATATATATATATATATATATATATATATATAGATATATATAGATATATCCACACATCATGTAGCACCAAAAAGGAAGGCCACAGGAAGCTCATTTCAGTTCATTTATTTGAAAATCGTCAACGTGCCAGCCGTCACCTCACCATAAATCAGGTATCAGGAATCTGTAGCCAGACGCGTTTCAGGAGTCTTTTTAGTCCTTTCTTCAGTGGCACAATTAAAGGAATGAGCAATCGCGCTACAAACGTGCAGTTTTATTTCAAACACCTGCCCATGTGTGTGTGGCGCTCCCACAGCCTCTTGGTGTTTGTAGTCCATTTTAAGTAATCCCAAGTGGGTGCGCTTCCATTCCTAAATTTTCAAAATTTTCAAAACAAGATAAAACCCATGTGGGTTGATGCACTGTACTTGGTGCTGTGGCTGCCCTGCTTTGTAGAAGTCGATACGAACTTCGTGTAGGCTGCAGCCCTGAACTACAACCTGCACATCTTCCTTCCGATACTTCTGGCTCCTGACGGGAATCAGAATGGATATATTTAGGGCCTCATTTCGATGTCGGTCAGAGTTGCCTCCGACCGACACTGTTTCTGTGTGTGAACCGACCGACCATAGGTTGGTGGTTTCACACACCTGATTTAATGCGACTGTACATGGTGCAGTCCCAAATTCCCATTTTTCTATGGGAGCTTGTGCGGCGGGCACCGCCTGCAGAACAAGCACCCATAGAGAAGTGGGAGTTTGTGCAATTCTCTGCACAGTGTGGCAGGCATCTGCCACACGGTTTTCAGGGGGGCCGGAGAGCCAGGGGGGAAGGGGACCCTGCTAGGAGCCCCCAAAGTTGCTTTCTGACAGCCTTTCCATGTCGGAAAGGCCGATATGGAAAGGCTGTCCGAAACCGACATTATAATCCGACAGAGGCAACACCCTCCTCAATCCAATACAGTGACAGATGAGAGTGAGCACGTTTAGCAGACAAAGGCATACTGTCAAGAAACAGAGACATCGATTTGGATGTCTGTGACGCTTCTGTAGTGGCAATCTAATAGTTGTAAGTGGCTGCAAATCCAGCAATAAAGATACTACCAAGACATAAATGCTTTATCTCATATACATTGAGCAGTGTGAAGAAGCCGTAATTTATACATAGGATAGAGGAATCCTGGAGTGCACTGAAATAGGAATAATAAGACTAGTAGTTGCAAGGATCTCAGGGAAAGATCTAATGCAGACAAATTTCAATATAGGGGTACTTAAAAAGCATAGGGCTGGGAGGATTAGAGACGGCTACAAAATACATAGAGACTCAAGGAGTACAGAAGATGAGCTGAAAAGCAAAATCACATCATTTTGTTTTTCTTAGAAAAGTTTGATATTGTAGAAAGGGTCGGTAATGTCAAACGTGGCTCTGATTCCATGGAAGGATGGTGGAGTGTCGAGTACTCAAATACACAGGTAAATGTAATAGCTAGTTGAGCCATAAAGCTGGATGTAGCCACTGCTGTATTGCTCTCACAGGAGACCTTCCAGCTGACACCTGTGGAGTGTTCTTCGTGAGAGACACAGCTGTGGAATGTGACATCATAGCATTCTACATAAATCACCACATTAAAACATAGTTGAAGTACAACAGATGGTTAGCAGATTTTTATATACATAAATATATAAATAAAGCAATAAATACATAAATAAAAGTTGTAGAACCTCACCTGTGTCATTTAAATATGAAGGTTCTTCATAATTGGACATGTGTCAAAGGAAGCACTCTTCCAGGAGTGGCCAGAGTGTGTGCTACTAAGAGAAGCAACAGAAGATCTTGTTGTTCTATGAGTCAAGATGTATTCCAAATCCCAAGACATCACAGGACTAGGCTTAGTGGCTGAGCTTTCACTATCCTGGCTGGTTGCATATGGAATCGGCTTTTGGCCAACGTAAAAGTCACAGAGTAGTGGTAATTAAAATGTTATGCTGCACCACCCACCCCATATACAAAAATATTATTGGAGGCCACCTACAATTGAAAACATATCTTTATTTACCGATATACTATGAAATAGGGAGCTCTAAACATATCTAACAAATCAAATATTGAGGTTATGTTCAGCTCTTTTAAAAAATGCAGGCAAATTGCCAACATGCTATGGGGCAGCTTGGCCGACCAAATGTGTAAAGGTGATCCTTTATCAGAAATAGGGGAATGGCTTTGAGGTTTTTTTTTTTGCCAAACAGATCCTTTCAGATGAAAGTGTGCTTTATTAAGTGAATTTAAATAAAAAGGTAGAATCTACCAATCCCTGTGTTTGCAGTCATACCTCTGCAGTCCAGAGACACAGCAAGAGTGCCCATCAGCACTCCTCACCAGGACGGACATTCTGTAATGGACACACTGTGGTATAGTATTAGAGTAGAGGCACAATACCTCAGAGCTCATATTACATAATGCCACCACAGCGTAGAACAATAAATGCATCAGAAGTGTTCGTGGAACCATGACAGACTGAGGGCAGAAGAGGAAGATTAATGTAAAAAATAAACAAATAAATACTCTTCTAAGGAATTCAGATGCTAAGTGTTATTGTTACCTACATTCCTGGTACTCAACTTACCACTCACAAAAGGATGGAAGGCTGGATTGATCTTGCTTGGATTCATACTTGCAACATGCAGATGATAGTAGATGTTAGCAGCAAGCTTTAACTCACTAAGCCATCTTGACAGCTATGTAAATCAGTTAGAACACAGGTGCAATCTGGGAAGAGAGTATCTGTAGAATTTAGAGACCACATGACAAGACACTCACAGTTCTGTGAGTGCAGAATTTAGAGAGTGTTAGTGGTGACAAGATGCCTGACCAAGCTGCAAGTACAGGTTCACCTGTATTAGTTATTATTCCTAAGGGGCTGATTACGTTGGTGGGCGGATCACCACCGCCCATATGGCGATCTGCCCACCAATATTTACTGCCCGCCTGCCTTTTTCCCCTGCCACATTACGATGGCGGGGGGACCCCGGCGGGCGGGAAGACCAACCGCCGGTTTCCGCCAGATGATGAGTCACCCGGGCGGAAAAGGGGCTTAACAGGGTGGTGGTGCCTGCAAGACACCGCCATCCATATTAAGATGCAGGCGGAGAGCTGCCTTTCCATGGTGGTGTTGCCGCCATGGAAAGGCATGCAGTCAGTTTCGCTGTTGGGGACTCGTTGCGGGCCCCCAGGATGTAGGGGGTGGGGGTGCACATGGGGGTACCTATGGTACCCCCCTGCATTCATTTGCATGCACAAGGTGGCAGGCACCACACGGTGCTTGCCACGTTGTGCATGTAAATGCACAACATGCCTTATTTACATTGCGGCGGGTGCTGCTGACAGCACCGCCGGCTGCAATGTAAAAAATGCGGGAATAGCCCGCCAGTGTGGTGGGTGCATCTTAATGTGAATGTCGGGACCGCCGCACATGTGGCGGGCGGTCCCATTTGCCGTTACGGTGGCGGGTGGGCTTTGTCCACCCGCCATCGTAATTGACCCCTTACTTCTTAGTGCTTGACAAGTGCTAACTCTACTACAAGACACCCCTGCTTTTCTCAGCTCATGGAACATGCAAAATGTGTTTATATTATGCTATGTGTATTTGGAAAGTGCACTATCACTGAGGAGGGTATCCTGGCACTGAGTAGGTGTATTATCTAGCCTGCTTAGGGCAGCACATTATTTGAAGAGCCAGGTCTTCAGCTTCTTGCAGGACTCTAGAAGGGACAAGAAGACTATTGTGTGTAGTGAGAGATTGTGCTATACTTTGGGAGTGATGTATGAGAAGTAATGCCTCCATATTGTTTTCTGTGTATGCGTGGGATGTGTGCGAGTAGGAGTCTCTTAGAGCAGAGTTGTCTCTGTGGTTGGTGGAAGGAGATGCAACTGTGCAGGTACGGAGGGCCTATGTTGTATAGTGCCGTGAATGTGTGCATGAGGAACTTGAACTGATCACATTTGTGTATCGTAAGACAGTAGAGCTGGCTGAGATGTCACCAGGCAAGAATCTGCATAGCCATAATGTAATTGCTGTATCTCCACTAGGCAGATCATGTGGTATACTGTATTTTCAAGAGACTATCTAACCAAGGAAACCTCCAAGAAAATGATCTTCCTATGAAAGCACTGAACTTTTACTTTATGCCCAATAAAGCAAAGATTAGGGCAGGTTCAATTTATGAAGGATCAGACTGAAAGGGGAAGCTTCAATTAATACTTTTCATGTCCATCTGTGTAACCCATAAAACACCAGTAGCCTTGCAGATATTTAAAGTGAGGTATGCAGTTTGATAATACATAGCTGAGGATCCTGAGACCCCGACCACTCAACAGTAATATCACAGGTGTAGAAAGGGAGTCATCGGCCATAATGGAAGCAAAAAAATTAGCCCCCCCCCCCCCCAGCAAGGATATCCACACTTGAGTTGCACACCTCAGACTCCTTTGTCCTGTTGCAACTGTACCTGTGGAACTAATGATAGTGGCACCTTGCTTCCATGTCTTCCCTATTTCCATACCACTCTCAGCTCGGCCACCTTTCACACTCCTCTTTCTATACCCTCTTCCCTCCTTTTAGTCTTTCTTTTCCTCTTTTTCCCTTTTTAAGTTCTCTTCTCCCTGTCCCCTTTTCTGTCTCTTCCTTTTGTTTCACCTTTTTCTGTCCACCACTTTACCTCATCCTCTCTTTGTTATTTTCTATGATCTTTCCCCTTTATCTTAGTTATCATAATCTCCTTCTTACCTTTCTCTTTCCCAACTATATATAGTCTTCCATTTTCTCTTATCTGATCTCTGTCTTCCTTCTCCTTGCTCCTGTTTTCGCCTGCTATCTGAACCCTCTCTTTCCTTTTCCTATCTTCTTTTCTTTGTTATCTCCTTTCTCTCTTTTCCTCTCCTTGCTATTATACATTTTCCAATTTTCTTTTCTCGCCTCCCTACCTTCACAATTTTCCCTTCTCTTTTTCTTCCCTTTCTAGCTCTCTTGCACAGCTCAATATTTTCTCGTTTTTTCACTCTCCATTTCTCCCCGTTCTTTCTCTCTCTACAGTCATATCTCCCCTCTCTCTGTGACAGATACCACTCACCCTCAACAGTAAATCAATTGTAAAAGAGATTCTGAGACTGAGTAAAGGTCTTGATAAATAAATTGCAGGATGTATAGGTTACAGTGGGCCCATCACACCTCTCTGCAAAGGGGCCACTGCACTGACTCAACCACTAATAGCTACAACTTTGTCAAATATATTAGACATAGCATGTTGAATACTGCTTGAATGCTCCCAGCTGACCTCCATGGAAGCAACTGTGGAATAACTCATGAGAGATGCCTCATCACATACCATTGGTACAGCTGTGCTGCAATATGTGCCAAGAGCAGTACCAAGATCCTACTAGAGTCGTCAAGTATTCGGATGAGGACAGAGTGATCCATGCTCTGCCAAACAGCTAAACAGAATTCCATCAAACTTGGCATGTTAATAGAACTTTACTAAAAGAAGTGCCTTTGCCGTGATTAGCATAAATCAATGCAGTAGGTATGTTATTCTCCCAATTGCAATTTAATTTCTGTATAAATCAAGGTTCACTGACCTGAAGCTCTCCAACTGCCTGGCCACACAGAAAAATCTGTAATTGCCACCAGTAAAGGTCATGACAAATTGATTGAAAAGAGCCAAAAGGGGGCATGGTTAGCCTCCCTTGACCCTTGGTTCAAGTGGAAGGGCCCCAACAGGACCTCCCAAAGAACAAAATAAAAAATAGTAGGATCGCACATCTGTGGGTCGGGTGAAGGGCCTGACCCTTGCTGCGGCCAACCTGCTTGGCCAATCCATGTAGTCAATCTCTGCTGTGCATGGACTGAGTGTGTAATGTTTGGGTTGGTTATAAATAGGATGTTAGTGCAAGGAACAGTTGGTGTGGCAAATGATCAAATAACCCAAGAAACTCCCTGAACTAAACTAAGGATAGCTTTGACTATAATACCTTAACATGTTTAAAAAGATAGTAACAGGGAGGTTTTGGTGCAGAAACTAATTCTAAAAACCACTGAAATTTGCTAGTTACTAGGTATGTATAGCTAAACTAACCAATACTTGATTACCCATCCTGCACTGATTATGATCCGACACATGGCATCAGTCATGACATGCTAAATCACATCAATGATGAAATCAGTTCAGATATCTTAAATTACATAGCTAATAAATTAACTGATGCAGTTGTACTACTACTCTGCACATTTCCCTTTAGGAAAATTATTTTTAAATTGATTCATTTTCAATACGTGTCTTGCCTAAAACAGAGTTAGAACTAATGATACATTCATTGCAGCACTATTCATCCATGAAATGAATCCACAATTCTCCTATCAATACAACATGTGATAATATTGCAAACGCTACTGCATAAACATATCTTGCCTTCAAACGTTAACCCACTATAGTCATGACAACAATTTTTTGTTTTAAAACATGTGCAGCAGTTTACCAAGATATCAACTTCTTGATGCAATTTGGAAATCCTTCAAAAGATTAGAGGCTTCCAAATGCATACACTTAGGGTCATATTACGACTTTTGGCAGAGCAGCGGCACGACGGTGCCAACCGATGCAGCACCGCTCCGCCAAAGGGCACTGCCGCCCACCCGCCAGATTACAACCACTTTTGTATTCTGGCGAGTGGATGGCGTGGCGGTCCCCCTGCAGTGTCTCTTTCAAAGGCGCCAGAGCCTTTGAAAGAGGAACTGCAATAGGCACTCCACACAGGGTTCCTGCACGGAATGGGCTTGAAAGTGCATGCCGTGCAGGAACCTGGGTGCATGTACACAGGTGGGCACACGTTGTGCACCCTGAATGCATCCCCAGGCTCAGGGGGTACCTGTAGGGCCCCTTTGTTTCAGCACTGCCAGCCTTTTCATGGAGGAAAGGCCTCCAGGAACCCGCTGGTTGCCCTGAAACTTGTCATATGCATGGCGGTGCGCAACGGCACCACCTGCATATTACATAATCCCAGACCACCACACCAACGCCAGAGAATGGTGGTTCTCTGGTGGAGCTGGTAGTCCAATTACAGTCCGACCACCCATGCCACCATGGATCTGGCAGTCCTCAGACCGCCAGACTCGTAATTTGGCCCTAAGTCTTGTTTAGTGACAATTATTCATATGAAAATCAAGATGTCATTTTAAATTTCAGGCCAGGCTCAGGATACCATGGAAGAGTCAAATGCTGTCATGCATTCAGGATACCAACAAAGAATATGTATAAGGCACATTTACAAATGCTTTCCATATGTGTTGGTTATTTCACATTCATTTTACTATTAATTGTGTTTGCAAATTAAGCATACCTCTAACACACTATCAAACTCTATTGCATTTGAGCTAAAGGTGACAACTGCTGAGTGAGGAAGAATAGTAATGTAAAACATAATCTTACCGTTTCTTGTGAATACTCCTTAATCTTTTGTAGACTTTCATTCTTGGCATAATTGAGGCCGGCATTGAGGGAAAGAGTGACGTTGGCTTCAGTTGGTGTAGTTTTGATAGACAACCCAATTTGAAATGTATTTGTTTCTTCTCTGATGACTGATGTCATTACTGTCATGGAGCTCGTGAAGACTTCAGAAGAGATGTATTTGTCTCCTTTTGCCTTGAAAAAAGAAATTGTTAGTTACAACATGCCCTCTTTTTTAATATCTAAAGCAAGTTAGCATTTTAGTAGTTCCTCTGGAGTGCAAACTCAGTGGCGGCTGGCATGGATCGGGGATGGCGTGGCCGAGGGCAGGGGCGGGGGTGGGATGGGTGCGAAGTCGGAAAAGAAAAAAACAAGAAAAGCTTACCTCCTGGCCACGTCTCTTCTCATTGTTCCTCGTCATCATCCCTCTGCTGCAGAACAGGAAGCACCCAAACTTCCAGGCTCCCCTAAGCAAATCACAACTCTGCAATGTAGCATTGTGATTGGTCTGAGCGCCGTGGTTCAGCACTCATCCAGGGAATGGAAGCCTGGGCATGTTCTCCACCCAGGCTGTAGTACAGCCTAGGTGGAGAACATGCAAAGTACGCATGACTGTTTGGCCAGTCCGAGAGGGCGGCCAATCAGTAATTGCGCACTCAGAGTGCCCACTACTCCTCACCCCTGAGAGCAGGCGAGCCCCACTTGCAAAGACGCTGCCTAAGGAACAAACAAAATGATAATAACTCCGAGTTATTATCATTAAATTTTTTCTTAATTTCCACTGCTGAAAGCAGTGGGGCGACACTCCTCCGCCTTAAAGGAGGAGCAGCCATTGGCCAAACTATGCTTTAATTCTCACAACCCTATTCCTTGAAATCCCCATTTGACCCCATTTATACAACTATGGATTGGCATACACGGACTAATGATGTAGTTTAGGTTACATGAACAGACCAGACAGTGATAAGTCACAGTTTAGTGCTACATAAACCTCTATTGCATATTTATAAGGATGGATTATTCTGCTCTCTTCCTTACCATCAGTCAATGCTGTCCACATTTCATCAAAAGTCAATGTTTGTATTTTTGACACAAGTGCAAAATGTAACATGGTGCACCTCTGTGAAAATTAGCACCACAATGAGTTTATGTTATCCTCCCCTGATGTCTGCTTGTACAGAATACCATATGTAATTGCATTTCACACCATAAGTAATATTAATGTGCAAATCAATTACCCAAAAGTTAGAAGTTCTATATTGTTTGAGAAATGTTAGTGCTGCAGGTATTTGTTTTGGCCAAAGTTAAAATTTACATCCCACTGATGGTGATTCTTCAGCCGTAGCCTCAAAAGATCATAGTGCTAGAGCCTGTAGAATACTTGCTAATGTGTCAATTACTCGAGAGCAGAGGTTAGACACATCTCACAATGTTCCTAGATGAAATCAGTGGATATCCTCCAGCTTAACCCTGATTCAAACTGTGTGATTCTATTACATGTTCAGCAAAGTACTTGAAATGCAAAGGTAATAACCAGGAAAGCTCCTCTAAAAGATTCAAGCCTGTGTGCACTAGTCGGCTAGGTTTGTATGAGTTCTCATGGTGGCTAAACAATTTTTGCTGCCATGGTAAGGGAAAAAGTAGGTGGGGAGAGAATGGACAAAAAAAAATCATATTTTCTTTATTTGGATACAAATGGAATACCCTTTTACTTACCGGTAATCTTCATTACTCCCTGTCCAGTTGTCCTCGTCCATTCATGACTTATGGAGATAACCATCTCCCAGACAGAAAAAAGAACAAAGGAATGCTGGGACCCTCTTCCCCACCCCCTCACACTGGGAGTACTTAACCAGTACTTACCCTCCATTCTCCCTGAACTACCAAGCCACCAACAGGAAGGACTGGTCGGCCGGGAGGGAGTGGAGTCATGAGTGGGACGTGGACAACAGGACCAGGAGTAATGAAGATGACGGTAAGCCACACTCAAAGTGCCCGCACACGAACACCAGACAGAAAACCGGGGAACATGTGCACGAGGAGGAAAAAACCAAGCCGAAAAAGACAAAACCAGAAAGGGAGGAAGCATCGACCAGGGAGCAACCCTCCACCAACCTGACGGACACAGCCACCAGAGAGCTCAGATGACATCACTGCCATGGAAAGACCCAGAGGAGGACCAGGCCCCATATCAAGAACGCCCAGCTCTGACCACCAGTGCTGACACAAGACGATCACCAATGCCCAAAACAGGAAGAAGGAGCCGGAGCCTTGGCACAGGGACAGGCCAACAGGCCAAGACAGAGGCACTCATAAAGATCCCATGTGAAACCAGGTTTCAAAAAAAGGAACACCACCCAACGAAGCCACAGCCGCCCCTCACCCCCCACAGCCTTAGAAAGGAAGCAGGCCCGACGAGCAGCAGAATCCCAGCCACCCGAAGACTAACCAGGACAACCAGCCAGCCATAATGCTACCCCCCACCTGGACTGGAAAAGACAGGGGGAGAGCCAGCAAAGCACAACACACAACTAGGAAAAGAGGCCACCAACAGGGCCCCAACAGAGACAAGTAAAGACACCCCCGAAGTATGGACACCACAAATCCCTGAACCGGACCGAACCAGACCAGGACCCAAAAACCAGAAAGGGCCAAGGGCGGAGCAAGGAAAATCCCCAAGGCCACGAGACTAGGGGAACCAAAGACCAAACAGGAACTCCAGGGAAGACCTCGCCTCAAACAACACCCACCAATGATGACACCTCCAATCCTAACCCCAGGGGGTCGACCCAAGGCAACCCCGGTAGGAATTGAACCCATGTAGAAGGGTGGCCTGTGACACCAAAAGGGCCATGCCCATTCTGCTAAGACAAAGCACCTGGTCCTGAGAAAGGAACCAAAGCCTTGTAATCCCGAGAAAGGGGATTCCAATGTTACAGCAGGTGGTGGACTAAAAGATAAAGATGCAGATGGCTCCTGGTTAGGATGGCTAATGTTGTGGCCATTCAACTCTGGCTCCTCAGCCACAGTCTTACTGGAGCATAAGAATGTGACCAAAAAAGTCAGGTGAGACATCTGTTTGTTTTTTCAGTCCAAAACAAAGTTCCAATGAGCCAAAGTGCCTGGGAAGGCTGAGGATTTGACTTCTCGTAGTTGAAGAGGACACTGTGTCTCATCAGAAGCTCACAGACCTTTCGAACATGATTCTTGCCTAAAGGAGAGAAGAAGAGAACCAGTCATGAAGATTCAGGAAGACCTGCATACCTTGAGAATGTAAAATACCCACCAAGGATTCCAAGAACTTGATAAAAACTCTTGCCATCGAAGAAAGGCCAAACGGCAAAACTTGAAACTGGTAATGATTCACCAAAGTAGGATTCTCTGGTATGGAGCGCAGATAGGGACATGCAAGTAAGCATTCATCAGGTCCAGGAATGCCAAAACGTCCCCCAATTGATCAACTAAAGAATGGCCCATACCATGATCATTTTGAACAGTCTGTGAGCAATGAACAGTTTCTCCCCTTTGAGGTCCAGAATTGGACAATAATCTACTAAAGCTTATCTAAACAAGAAGAGGATGGAATAAAGCCGCGTCTGAGTTCATTGGGGGGGAACAGGAATTATTGCTGACTTCTCCAACAGGAGCTGGGCACCTGATAGGCACACGTGATATTGCACTGGATCCCATGGTAGAGGAGTTAGTTGAAAGTAGTCCTGAAGTAGTGTGGAAAAGTCTCTGTGAAAATCCTCTGAATCAGTCTGCTGAGTCTAGATATCCTTCACTGAACAGCTCCATTCTTGGTGGAAGAAAAGTGGAGAAGTAGTTGACCCCTACTGGAAAATACGCATAGTATAGCTTTTGGAAGAGTTGGGGGCTGAAAAGTTTGAGGGCCACCTCAAAAGGCCTGATTGGCAGACTTAAAAGAGCATGGGCCAAAGGTTCTACAATACCCAAAACCTCTGCCGCTTGAGCCATCAACTTTTTATTCCCAACAGACTTCTTCACCATGTCTTCCAACTAGGACCTAAGGACCATGTCTTCCAACTAGGACCTCACCATCTGAGGACAGATCTTTGGGCTGAGTCCACTTTCCAAGCCCACATCCAGATATAATGACGGGCAGCAACTGCAGCTCCAAAGGCCGCAGCAGATGCACATAAGTTATCTGAGAGATTCTGGACCCAAGAATCCATTATAGCCAAGAGACTAGTTGTATCCAGCTCTCTTGGAAAAAACTTAGAAGTTCTCTTAAGAAGGGGGGGTAGGCATTACCAGACCTTAGACTGTATTGTATGGCCTTTCAATTTAAGAACTTTCGCATGTTGGCGGGGAAGCCTGTGAACACCACTTGGGGTTTAATACTGGGTGAAATGACTAAAGAAGTGGGATGAGCCTATCTATATAAATGTGGAGCCCAAAATGTTTTTAAAAAAGTGAGGTTAAAGGTGTTAAAAACAGCCTTAAGTCTCTGGCTTGTAGTGAGACGAACCTTAAAGATTGGCTACTTCCCCGAACAGGCTTTCCAGGTTCAAGTATCTGCAGCTTACTTCATGGGCGCTGGCTGCAGCGGAGGAAGCTAGAGGCAATTGGGAATTTGAGGCCTCGCTCCAGGACTCCAGTCAGAAAGCTAAAGAAGTGGCAATATGGTACAGATATATTTTGGAGGCAGAGGAAGAGAAAATGAAGGATCCATCGGTGGTCTGGATGGATATATTGCAGGAGGGTAGCATACAATCTTTGTGGTTAGATTCCGGAAAACTACTCTGCGCTGTAGTAACACAGGCAAATTTTAAACGTCACCACTTTTTTGTCATCCATAGATTGTATTGGACACCAAAAAGATTATCCAAGTTTGTGCTATAGCCTGTTACAAGATGCAAAAGATGTAACTACCTAAAGGCTAACGATGTACACGTCTTTTTTACATGTCCAGAGCTAAAAGAATTTTGGAAGTCTGTAGAAAACACCATAAGGGCCATCTTAGAAGAAAATATAATTTTAACCGAAACATCGGTGCTCCTCGGGATGGATTATGTCTCCCAACAGGTTCTAAATTGCAAGCAACGGGGTTTATTATTTTATTTGCTACTCTTGGCCAGATGGGAGATTTGTAAACACTGGCTAGATCCTCACCCTCCGAATCCAATCACCTGGCTAAATATACATGTAGCCTAGATACTAAAGGGATACCACGAAGGACTGCAGAAATGTGGGAGGACTTCCTGAAATGGTCTGGTTGATAAGTGTGTGGATGGGTCAGGAATACGGATACCAAGTCCAGTGATTACATCACGCCATGGATTAAGGCGGCGGGAGGCTTTCAGCCCCACTCCCCTTTTTGTAATAGACCAGTGCCTTAGGAAGGTACTTGTCCAAAACTGCTTGGACCACAGACGGATCGAGGGTGTTTACAATCGGCCCAGAGTGCAGTAGCCATGGTGTAATGAGGACAAAAAAAGCAGAGTAGTTCGATCCTGATCTTCACACATTTCTTCTGCCAATGCGTGGAAATCCTTGAAAAGAGACTGGCTAGTGTAAAACATTGCTGCGAAATAAGCTCTCTTTAGAAGCCCTTAAACATTTTCAATCCAACAAATCTGAGGGTAATACATCCTCCAAAATAACAGTCCCTTGCAAGGATAATTAGAGTGTCCACCTTCACCATAGGAGGAAAAAACTCCCCCGAAAATACCTCTAATGGGTGTCTCTTAGAAATCTTTTACAATGCAAGCAGGGCTTTACAATGCAATCCATTACAATGTATTCCCCATTACAACACAAAATACTATTCTAACTCCACGGGACCGTTACTTTGGGGAATGTGTTGTAATAGTTTGCGGTGTAAAGCCCTGCGTTTTGCCGGAGTTAAAAATGCGTGGTAATGGCATGCGGAGTAACACATGCAGGGTAAAGGATGTTTTCCATCATGTAAATGCAGTAAAACATACAATCCGGAAAACCCATGCTAAATTCTTGTGCAGTTTATAATTTTTCACTGTGTGCTGTTTAGTGGAGTTATGTTGAGTAGTTTGTGGCATTGTTTAGCAGTACCTGGAACTAGATAATGGCAGGGTGCATTTAACTAGCTGAAAACAAAGCAACACTGTACAGCGCATGCAAGCTGCAGGCAGTATAACGCACTTGTGTTTAAAAGTTATCGTGAAATATTTATAGAGTCTCTGTGGAGGAGTCCTATGTAGAAACAAGGAATTAAGGGACACGTAAAGCGCTTCTAAATTGACCCAGTGTGTGCAGTGAATGTCCTATTACTTACCGGTAATCTTCATTACTCTTGGTCCTGTGGTCCTCCTCCCATTCATTAGTTATAGAGATCTATTGTCTCCCCGACAGAAAAAAGAATGCAATGAATGCTGGATCCCCCTACTCCACCCCATCCCACCGGCAGTACATAAACTGTACTTACCCAGCATTCGTTCTGAACTAACAAGCCTTCCAAGGAAGACTGGCCGTTCGTGAGGGAGAGAGGGAGGGGCGTAATGAATGGGATGAGGACCACAGGACCATGAGTAATGAAGATTACCAGTAAGTAATAGGACATTACCCCAGATCCCATTGTCCTGGTCCAATTAATTACTTATGGAGAATACCAAAGCCAGACAACCTGGCCTTCCGTACCCCTCCAAAAAAAACAGGACACCACACTTAAAAACAGCAGCCAAGTGAATTTATTCAAACACGGTACAGAAAAGAAAAATAGAGTTAGGAGCACACAGCCCACAACACACCTAACCCAAAATTGTCATCCTCCCCCAAAACATTCTGGAGATGATAATTGTGAACAAAAGTATTGGAGGAAGCCCACGTAGCCGCCTGTCAAACCTCAGCAATGGACACACAATGCATTTCAGCCCACAAGGAACTTCCTTTCACCCCACCAGGTGGAGGGTTCAGTGACTAAATATCGAGGGACATAATATAAAATGCCCAAAATATCGACGCCAATATATAGAAGGACAGAATATCGACTCCCTATCTACAATCAGGTAATTACTAAAATATCGATTCCAAAATATAGAATGTTAAAATATAGTTAGCTAAAATATCGATTTTTTTTAATGCATTAAAAAATATATAAAAGTAATTAAATATTAAAAACAATTAAATAAAACATACATAATATGATATAAAAAAGCTTAAAATGTAAACATAATAAAAGTAATGTAAAAAAAGTAGAGCTTTTGTTGGATAGTGAGAGCGTAAACATTACTATTCCCAATCCAGTGAGTGCAACAGTAGGGAAAGCGTTGGATAGCGTAGGGGTAAAAATTACTATTCCCACTCCAGAGAGTGCAACAGTAGGGAAAGCGTTGGATAGCGGGAGGGTAAAAATTACTATTCCCACTCCAGAGAGTGCAACAGTAGGGAAAGCGTTGGATAGCGGGAATGGAAAAATTACTATTCCCACTCCAGTGAGTGCAACAGTAGGGAAAGCGTTGGATACCGTAGGGGTAAAAATTACTATTCCCACTCCAGTGAGTGCAACAGTAGGGAAAACGTTGGATAGTGTAGGGGTAAAAATTGCTATTCCCACTCCAAAGAGTGTAACAGTAGGGAAAGCATTGGATAGCGGGAGAGTTAAAATTACTATTCCCACTCCAGAGAGTGCAACAGTAGGGAAATCGTTGGATAGCGGGAAGGGAAAAATTACTATTCCCACTCCAGTGACTCCAACAGTAGGGAAAGCATTGGATAGCGTAGGGGTAAAAATTACTATTCCCACTACAGAGAGTGCAACAGTACAGAAAGCATTGGATAGCAGGAAGAGAAAAATACTATTCCCACTCCAATGAGCGCAACAGTAGGGAAAGCGTTGGATAGCGTAGGGGTAAAAATTACTATTCCCACTCCAGTGAGTGCAACAGTAGGGAAAACGTTGGATAGCGTGGGGTAAAAATTACTATTCCCACTCCAAAGAGTGCAACAGTAGGGAAAGCGTTGGATAGCGGGAGGATACAATTTACTATTCCCACTCTAGAGAGTGCAACAGTAGGGAAAGCGTTGGATAGCGGGAAGGGAAAAATTACTATTCCCGCTCCAGTGAGTGCAACAGTAGGGAAAGCGTTGGATAGCGTAGGGGTACAAATTACTATTCCCACTCCAGTGAATGCAACAGTAGGGAAAACGCTGGATAGTGTAGGGGTAAAAATTACTATTCCCACTCCAAAGAGTGTAACAGTAGGGAAAGCGTTGGATAGCAGGAGGGTAAAAATTACTATTCCCACTCCAGTGAGTGCAACAGTAGGGAAAGAGTTGGATAGCGGGAGGGTAAAAAATACTATTCCCACTCCTGAGAGTGCAAAAGTAGGGAAAGTAATGATTTAATTTTAAAATAAGATTACATTAATTATCAAGACCAATAAAAAGTTAATTAAAAATAATTACCAATTAATAACAATTAATTACCATTGAAAAATATTATTTAGCAATTAATAAAAATTAATTACCAATGAATACAAATTAATTACCAATTAATAATTAATTATCAATTATCAATACACATGAATAAAAAAATTAATATTTACTTTATTACAATTAGGTGGGGATTCCGATCCGTTAATTTTTTTTTGCGTACGACTCGTATCTGTATATTGTTACGTACGATTCGTACAAGTGCCCTACAACCGGCGAAGTACGATTCGTACGTTAAAACTACATACGAATAGCGTCGGTAAAAGTGTACGAGAGGGAGCCGGACATTTTTACGTGTAAATCGTAAAACAGAAGTCCGAGCGCGCAAGTACGATCTGTACAGCCCGTCCGAATACACAACCGCATGTAAAAGGCCCCGTACGGAGCGAACGCAGTAGCACACATGTACACGGGTAAACTTGTGCCCGGATACGAGTCGTACAGCCCCCTCTCACCCCACATATGTCAGCATCGTACCCCCATATGTCAGCACCGTACCCCCCGTCCGCACTGTACCCCAGCCCCGTACCTGTACGCACCGTACCCCAGGCCCATACCCCAGCCCCGTACCTGTACGCGCCGCACCCCAGCCCTGTACCTGTATGCACCATACCCCAGGCCCATACCCCAGCCCCGCACATCTACGTGCCGCACACCAGGTGCGTACCCCAGCCCCGTACCTGTACGCACCGTACCCCAGGACCGTACCCTAGCCCCGCACCTGTACGCGCCGCACCCCAGGCCCGATCTCCCAGCCCCGTACCTGTACACACCGTACCCGAGGCCCGTACTCCAGCCCCCCACCTGTATTTGCCGTACCCCAGGCGCGTACCCCAGCCCCGTACCTGTACGCACCGTACCCCAGGACCGTACCCCAGCCCCGCACCTGTACGCGCCGCACCCCAGGCCCGTCTCCCAGCCCCGTACCTGTACGCACTGTACCCCAGGCCCGTACACCAGCCCCGCACCTGTACGCGCCGCACCCCAGGCGCGTACCCCAGCCCTGTACCTGTACGCACCGTACCCCAAGACCATACCCCAGCCCCGCACCTGTACGCGCTGCACCGAAGGCCCGTATCCCAGCCCCGTACCTGTACGCACCGTACCCCAGGCCCATACCCCAGCCCCGTACCTCTACGCACCGTACCCCAGGACCGTAGCCCAGCCCCGCACCTGTACTCGTCGCACCGAAGGCCCGTATCCCAGCCCCGTACCTGTACGCACCGTACCCCAGGCCCGTAGTGCCTGTACGCGCCACACCCCAGGCCCGTACCCCAGCCCCGTACCTGTACGCACCGTACCCAACACTGTACCCCAGCACCCTCACCCAGCATCCCGTATGTACGGACCTTACCTACGTGAAAAAGACTCGTACAGAACCAGGACACTGTAAAACAGCACAAGGAGGGTCAATTCGACTCGCACAACACCACAAAACACGTCTACATGACAAAATACATCTCAATGACTGACCTGGCACATCCAAACAGGCAAACAGAGGCCCAAAATCACAACCACCTCTTATAACACACCAACCAAAAATTCAAACCCAGGCACACCCACAAATGGACCAATAAAAAGGGCCCACTCAAACAACCCGTGAGCCTTTGCAACAGACCGACTGCTGCCAGACCCCACAGACAAACAACTGCACCTTACTTACACCTTAACTACACCTTAACTTACACACCTTCACACAACCTCCTTCACAAACACCCCCTTTTCACATTCACACACACACCGTCACATTCACACCCACACACCCACAACCATCCACACCCACACCCCACACCATGCCCACAGACAAGAATCCAAAGTTCACAAGGGTGGAGCTGGACCTCCTTGTCAACGAAGTCATCAGAGTTGAGCCACAGCTGTTTGGAACATTGGTCAGACAGACCAGCATAGCCCAAAAAACTAGCCTGTGGCAGAGGATCGTCGATAAGGTGAATGCTGTTGCGCCCATCCAAAGGACCAGGCATGAATGCCAAGCCAGGTGGTATGATCTGCGCAGGGCAGTCAAGCGGAAAATGAACGAGGAATACGCCCAGAGCAACATCACTGGAGATGGGCTGCCCCGCAGACCCATACATTACCATCCCTGGGAGGAGAAGGTGATGGCCCTGTGTCAGAGTTCCCCCCTACGACTTACCGTCAGCTGGGTGGGATGTTCCTGCAGAGGCGATAAGAACCACCACCCCGTTCCCCGCCTTGCCCTAGTCGGGGTGTCGCTCCGTCTAGGATAAGGGGGTACCCGGGGTGGAAGCCAGATAGATGCACGGTCTAGAAGGCGCTGGACACACGTTGTGAGGGAAAGAATGGAACACCGTTAGCGTTCTGCTCGTTCCTTCACCTTCCTCTGTCCTGTGTCGTGCGAATGAGGCCCTGGTTTACCTGGTACGAGGGTAAGCGAGCAGCTGGCCTCCTTAGTCTGTTCCAGTACCGATGGTATGCGAGCAGCTGGCCTCCTTAGTCTGTTCCAGTACCGATGGTATGCGAGCAGCTGGCCTCCTTAGTCTGTTCCAGTGCTCTTGGACAACAAATGATATAAACAAAACCAGCGCTCCTGCGCAAATAATAAAGAGCCCAATCCAACTGGGGCACGGGTGAATCAAAATTATATAAACAAAACCAGCGCTCCTGCGCAAATTATAATGAGGGTGAAAACCCCCGTTCCACTGCACTCCGTCGTGCGCCGTGGAAGCAAAGTTACTGGTAGAAACGGCAAGGACCGCCGTTCTTCTGTAGGCGAAGCGCCGTTTGTGAAAGACAGTACCTGAACCGTCGTTGTCTGCTGCCGCGTCCTTCCGTCGGCTGGTACTCGTCTTCTCCGGAGTGGCGTCTCTCCTTTCAGGGCGATGACTTGAATTCAAAGCGATCAGTTGCCGGAGTTCCCGGCTTTTGTGCGCGGTCAACCGGAAGTGAGTCTTTTGGCCTTCCGTTGTCGACCCGCAAGAGCTAGACCGCTGACCCTCCTGTTGAGTAGCGGGTGGCGGAACCATGACACCCTGCTTCCGCCGGTGGGAGTACACGGAGTCGAAGGAGTCGCAGAGCCTGGTGAGTACACAAACTACTTATGCAACATGGGGGCAATGGCATCCACACCCTAAATACACCAAATGCACGCAAGTACCCCCAAGCCCTCACCGGACACAACCACACTCACAAAGCACGCTCATGCCACAAACATGTCCATGCCCCTTTCACAAAGCAAGGCCATGCCATGTCCTAGCCTACACGAACCACAAACCCAAGACTGGATGTCCGGGATGCTGGGAGGGTGGGCCTCACAAAACACATTGTGACACTCAGAAGCAGACACCAGTGCCCTCAGCCCATATGGCCTAGGTACATACCCATGCACCATGCCCAAGGCACAGGGACTGGCAAAGTACTGACAAGGTAGCTGACACTTGGCCATGCTGTATGCAGCACAAGGCCCTCCTGTGACCACTGTACACTCAAATACCAACTCCACTAGCTCAGATATCTAGCACAGGAACTCACACTCACTGTCATGCAGCATGCACCATGAGGGGACAGACACATCACCTGGGAGACCCACTGACAAATCACACTACACACAACAGCAGGCCCGGTCACAACTCCCCCCTTACACAAGCACACACCCCTGGGGCAGGCAACGGATTTATCCACTTTCACAATGGACATGTGACACAACAAGATCAATCCATAGCCAAATAAGCATCCTAGCCACAATTCTACAGGTCAAACACTCAGGAGAACATATCAATCTGTCCCCCACAACATACCCATCCACAAGTGGACATTGAGAGGAATGCTAGGCACATACAACTACCTGGAGGAACTGTGCCAACTTGAATATGTATGAAACATGGATGTCGCATGAAACAGCATTAACATTGTCTCTCTCTCACACACAGGGCAACGTCATGGATCTCCCCCCAACAATGGGGGGGAACAATCACAGTCCCAGGCTCAGCGTGAAGATGATCCCACCGGCAGCGACGACTCTCACCACTCCGTGGATGACCCCGACCAACCTGGACCCTCTGGTGCCCAAGCCCCTGCAGCACCTGCGTCAGGTACATCTGTGCCAACCACCACCCCAATTCCTGCCACATCCCAGGAGACACCCAGGAGCCCTGCTCGCACTGAACAACAGAGCCAGTCTGACCAGGAGAGACAAGGTTCTCCGGGCACCCAGGAGGAGGCAGGCAACCCCGTAAATGCAATCCCTCAGGGGTCCCGTAGACCCGATGTGCCCACAACGGCAGGCCAGGCTCGTGTGGGTAGGGGTGGTGGGAGTGGAGGCAGGCGGAGGCGCGAACCTGACCAGCCAGCTGAGAGAACCGGTATGTCACACATATGCCACATCCTGGACACATACCGGCGTGACACCAGGGGCATCAGCCAGGTAGTGGGGAGCCTCACAGAGATGAAGGGGACCCTCGACGAGATGAAGAACCTGCAGGCCGAGCAACATGCCAGTCAACAACAACACCACGGACGGATGGAGGCAAGACTGGCTGAGCTCCTGGCGGTGCAAAGGGACATAAGCCATTCACTTCGTCGAATCGCCGACAACATGGGCAACCCTCCCTGTGACACCAGGCACAGACAAGCACCAGCCACAGGGAGGGAGGAGGAGGAGGAGGATTCGTCCGACGGAGCGTCCCAAACATCATCAAGGCCTGCATCTGAGGGTCCCCGGAGGAAGGTGGGTCGTCCACGGAAAAGACCGTGAGTGGCAGCAGACCATCCACATCTCCCAGGTCAAACACTGGCACCTCGACCTCTGGCGCAACAGCAGCACCACATCCAATGACATTCTCTGCCACATGGACTTGCTAGTCACAGTCTGACCAATGATGACCAACACTGTTGTCTGGACTCTGATGATTTCAAATGCCAAGGATACCATCTCCCCCTGTGAACTTTGGATTCCATGCACCCGGAAGAGCACCTTATTTTATCTACCAAAACACGTACCCCACCGCAAATAAAAAGATTTATTTTTTATTATGAGATGTTGCAGTCATTTTGCATTAGTCCACAACATATGTGTGTGTTAATGGAAAACTATGCCTGAGTGTTGAACTAACTCCACCCATCCATACCCTGGGATCTGAGTCTGTTACAGGACACTCATGGGTCACAATGTATCATTCAATGCAGACATGGAGCACAATACTCACCTGTGATGGCCTCAAGCTGCTGAGGGGGGCTTGCAATACTGTGCGGACAGACCTATTTGGAAGAGTATCATTAAGGCGTAGAGGTCATGGCTCATGTGGAGGTTCCCGGGGAGGGAGTCCCAGGTATGTTTGCCAGGTGGGAGAACTATGTCCTGCATGCTGGAGTACGGTGGATGTGAAGAATGGTGGCCAGGGCAAGGTTGGATGCACGGAGATGGCCCAACGGGGTCTTGGATGACAGTGGTACAAGGTTGGTTTGGGGTCAGGGTTGTGGCCTGCCTCCTGAGTGTGGGTGGGGAGTCTGAAGGTCATCCTGCAGCAGACAGTGATCCATTGCAGCTATCTCTGCTGGACGGTGATGTGGCTGGGGCGCGGGATGTTGAAGCTGAGGTGTGCAGATGCACCCTGGATGTGTACTAGTTTCCCGGGAGTTTGGATGTACTTGCTCTGTAGAGGGCAGGGCAGTATTTGACACGGATGTTGTCGTGGACCTGGGGGATGGTCTGTCTTTCCTTGGAGTGGATCTATCTGTGGATCATGTGCATAATGCAGAGGGTGTTGCAGCCTGAGGTACAGATGCTGGTGATTACCATGGCAAATGTGAGCGAGCAATACATGATGCACACCATCTTGTGTGCGTGCCCACTGGGTGTTTGTGCAGGGCTCTTGCGGGTGGGACACAAGCAGTTGACCCAGCTGTAAGGGGACAATCCGCAGATGATTACCTCAGTCCTGTACAAGTCCAGCCTCAGGTGGCTGATGTTCAGCCATTCATCAATGGATCTCATGCATTCTTGAATATTGGAACTGGCAATGTCGGCGTCTTTGGTGAGGGTGAGGAGCACCTGGCTGTCAATGGCATACGAGCTAATGATGAGGTGCTATGCGTATGTGGTGGTGGTGAGGGGGGTCCTGGACACATTGTAGATTGACACGCTGAGAGATGATACCTGTGCCATGTGCCAGATGATGACACCATACTACATGCAGAAGCCTTGAGTCCCACTCCCATGGCCTTGCTGGGGTACAGAGCCGGTGGGGAGTAGCAGGGACATGACCTGGTTGGTGTGACAGGGCCCGGAAGGCGTGGCAGCGCTGTGTAGGTAGTCGGAGTTGCACACTCATCATGCAAAGGTGTTGTGTGTGCGCTTAGTGTATGCCTGAGAGCAGGCGGTAGATATGCGGATGGACATTGCTTGGAGGGTGGCTGCAACATCAGACTGTAGTGTGATGTGGGTCATGCAAGGACATGAGGGTCGTGCAATGTGCACGTTGCATGTGCAGAAAGTCAGCCTTTGGCATCGCGTCGCCGCAACAGTGGCACAGACAAGCTGATGACAGCCAAATGAATGGGTGGAGGGAAGAAGGGAGGAGCATCTTTGAGGCGTGTGTGTGGCCAAATCCGGAAACTCTGTGTGCCCTTGCTGCAGGCGCTGCAGCAGCAGGCGGCATGTCCTGGAAAATATGCCACAAGTTGCACACAAAGACAAGGATGTCAGAAAGGACAACTGCAACAGGCGTATGTAAAGGAAGGAGTGTCCGGTTTTCCATGGCACACCCAGAGACAATAGATGCACAATCACCAAAGATGACTGACACCGGATCAGAAACCTGAAGGCCGAGCTGCGCACAGGAAACACACCCTCCGCAGGTGTTGAGGGCCCGTTGTGGGGACCAACATGCCCAAATACATACACAACCATGGACTTCATGCACAATAGAGATTCTAATCCATGAAGAACAGCATGCATGTTGCTAATCTACACATAGACTCATTTGCACAATCTTTGACAACTATGCCAGAGATGCCGCATGCACAGTGGCAAGAGACCTGCATTGACAGAGATGAGGCACCTTGGAGGGTGAGGAACACCTTTATTATTCAGGCTCACACCTAAGGAAATGCATCAATATGAACAGACTAACAGGTCATTTGGCTGAACATGTGGGACCTACACTGGACACCCCCTTCACACCACAGATGCTGTAAATCCATTGAACTGGCACACAAGTGAAGGGGGTGAGTCAAACAACCCCTGCTGCACACGGAGAGGCTGCAATTCCCCATTGAGCCTCTTATGGGGATGTCCCACACTATGTCCACCCGTAGCCCCCGTATGTTTCAGAGGGACGTTTTACACACATTGATGCCTTCATCACAATCCACAATCCCATTACAGATGACTGTCACGTAGGGTGACTATCAATTCATGGGAGTCATGCTACATGTCATGTGCCCCATGGTGAATCGACATGTATGCATAGTAACAAAACCTGCACAGGAGCAGTGCCCACACATTCCAAACAATTACCACACCCAAAATGCCTTGCTGCAATCCTTACCCAAAGGAGACTTTTCACCATGTCCGTGCATGTAACGCTGATTCAGCACACGTTGCAATACTCATGAGGAATAGCAGGAGCCCAACGATGCCACGAGCAGACAGCATGAGCAACTACCTGGGGATGACAGACACACAAGAAGTCACCAAAAAGATAGTCAACTGCATGCATGGTCATTTACTCTACAGGAATAAGGTTGTCACCATGCTAGTTTTAAATTTACTGTCTCAGCTACAATGTGTGAAATGACATCATCACTCGAGTGACACATCAGAACACACCTCTAAGTCACTTAGCATACAGTCAGCTGGACACACACATTGCAACACATGCCACACAAGGCTCAAAGCGTGCACACTCAGACCCAGGGACTCACCATTATGAGAAGAAGTTGCGTATGAGCTGACTCCGGATGTCCTCCTCCTCCTCACTTGCCTCGTGACCAAGCCCTTCATCCTCCATGGGTGAATGTTCCTGCTCATCCGAATCCAGGATGAGTGGCACAGCTTTCTCCACTGCCATGTTGTGCAGCATGCAGCACACAATGAAGATTTTGCAGACCTTCACCGGTGCATATGGGAGGGATCCGCCTGTCTTGTGAAGGCACCGGAATCGGCACTTCAGGAGGCCAAACGTCCTCTCAATCACTCGCCTGGTCTGCCCATGGGTGTTGTTGTAACGGTGATCTGCAGCTGTTCTGGGGTTGCGGAGAGGCGTCATTAGCCATGGCATGTTGGGATAGCCAGAGTCCCCTACATAAGAAAGGAAAGTTGGAAGGTGCACTCGATTCGGAGTCAATTAGGTGAAATAAGTCGCTTATTCTTCGTAAAAGTCCTTTTACTCAACAATTTGGTTCAAAAACTGGCACACAGCCAACGCGTTTCGTTCCCATTACACTGCCAGTGGGAACTTCGTCAGGGCTGCAATGTTATAAGATAAAGTAAAAAACGACATAAATATCACATAACAATTGACAACACAAATATAAAAGTTACCACAAAACATAACATAAATATCCTACATATAGATGACCCAACAACAAAAAAGCACAAAGAACAGTTTTGTATCTTATACCTGTAGAGTCGAATAGTATGTACAACTTGTGTAACAGAGCATTTAAGACAAACATGTAACAAATGACAGGTAAGAAATAATTCAAACCAATTACAATCATGTTAACATAAAAACGAAAACATAAAAAATTAATCCAGAAAGTTGATAAGTGCTCCTATGCAAGTAATGTGACCAATTAAACAATATTAAGTAATGTAACATACTCTGAATACCATGTGTGACAAAACTCAAAACAACATGAAGTTTTCTGAAGGCGAATATTAAATTCCAACAAGCATATCACCAGTAATTGAAAACAAGTAGGGGGGGGAAGAAAATAACTCTTAAATTTACCAAGGGTTCGCTAGGTTATTTCAAAGGGTTCTCACCTCAATGGAGATTTTAAATCCAAAGTTGGTATCAAATGTGAAATACAAATAAACCAGCTGTTTCCAAATGGACAAATCCCAAACCAGTTGTATATGCGGACTTAGTAATTCACCATAATGTGGTGAGGCCAAATGTCTAAAGACCAAGAAACAAGTAAACCATAAGACACTACAGATTGGTAAAAAAATGGTTTTTCCTAAAAAGAAGACATAGGGTCACTAATAAAGGGCCCATATTCTCACCTATGGAATCCTAGGTCCGTAGTGAATACAATACATTTTCAATCTGTTGTTGGGTCATCTATATGTAGGATATTTATGTTATTTTTGTGGTAACTTTTATATTTGTGTTGTCAATTGTTATGTGATATTTATGTCGTTTTTTACTTTATCTTATAACATTGCAGCCCTGACGAAGTTCCCACTGGCAGTGTAATGGGAACGAAACGCGTTGGCTGTGTGCCAGTTTTTGAACCAAATTGTTGAATAAAAGGACTTTTACGAAGAATAAGCGACTTATTTCACCTAATTGACTCCGAATCGAGTGCACCTTCCAACTTTCCTTTCTTTGGTCTTTATATAACACCCTTGGACGGCGGGTGTGGGAAGAGTTTGCACCACTTCAGAAATCATAACGTTACACAGATTGGAAGTGCTTGACCTTGGTTTGCCGTTTGTTCTTTTTTGTTTACAGAGTCCCCTACATGGAAACATCATGTAAAGAAGTGGGTCAGGAGATGCAGTAAGATACAAAGATACCGCTAAATACAGGACAAACAGAGTATACCCACCGACAAGACATGCTCGTTCGTTGTGCAGCCGCAGCATCTTTTGTGGCACCCTGCTACGCCTCATGATGTAGGCATCGTGTGCTGACCCTGGAAAACGTGCACAGACATGGGAAATCAGCATGTTAGGTAGACACACCACAAGGGCATTAATGGAGTGATAATGTTTTCGGTTTCGATAGGCTACCTCCTGTGCCTGTGGTGGTACCAAAGCCACATGTGTCCCATCAATGGACCCAATTACATGGGGCATCCCTCCCAGGGCATAGAACTCACCCTTGACACCTGTCAACTGCTCACAAGTCGGAAAATGGATGAAGTCATCCAGGTGCTCCAACATGGCTTCTAAAACATCATGCAGGACACGGCTGAACATGGTCTGGGACATGCCACCAACATCAGTTATGGTGAATTGAAAGGTACCGGTGGAAAAAAAGGTAGGGCTGCCATCACCTTCATCTTGGGGGTCAGCGCAGTAGGATACCTCTGTAGCGGTTGGAGGTGTGGTTCCAGCCGGGCGGTCAAGTGCTCAATCAACTCTTGCGAGAAGCGGTAGCGTCTTATGCAGTCACATTCCCTCATGGCACCCAAGTCTGGCATTGGTCGGGGGAGAGGCGGTGCCCTGCAGAAATTTGGAAGGAATAACGAAGAGTGAGTACATTACAACACCAATGTCAATAAACTGAGCACATGTTCAACAGCTAATACACATCTGCGAAATACAGAGTCTGGTCTGTGCAATACATCCAGGACACGTATGCCAGCCAGATGAGACTCCTACGAAGAGCCAGCTACAACCATTGATTGTCAAGTTCTACATTACATGCCCTGAAACAAGCTGTGGGACAGTGTAAGTGAACAGCCAGAGACATCACAGGAGTGACATACATCCACATATCTGCATTTGAAGGATGTCATCTCATACAGACAGATGGCGGCAAGCTAGACGCACAGGGCACATGTCATTGAAAATTAGCAGCTCACACACATCGCGATGAAGGGGTACACGTGAAAAAAGAAAACACAGACATGGAGACGACGCAGATATGTCCTCATGTCAAAAGAACATGTTCGAAGCATCCAGACACACGTAACGTATGAATCCACATGTGGCATGGTGTGTGTATATGTGTGCCATGGCCATCTAAGCACAGACACATGTTGGATGCAGCAACAGCAGATGCAGTTGACGGAACACCAACAGCAAGCTCATGGGAACACATGACACACACAACATAGTCACATCGGGCCACGCTGGTAGTGAGATGTCAGGTGTTAGTGTCCCTGTCCCTGGCATCAGGGGACAGTTGCGGGTGTTGGTGAATGTGCCATGCCAGTGATGCAGTGCTTGACACGTTTGTACTACATGCACACATGTGCAAAATGTGAAGGGGAAGTGTGCCACATGGTGCCCCATCACACATGGCATGTGTACACAGGTCATCACACATCTATTGTGCAAAAACATGAGGAGGCATGTGCCACATCACTGCCTGACACACATAGGCCCTGCACAAGAAGGACTGCACTGACAATGACTTGATGTACAGCCTTGTGCGAGTCTGAGACCTCCATTCCTTTCCTGTGCACCTCCTATCACCAGTGGAAGATGTGAAACGCACCGTACACACGCTCTGAGGGCGTGTGTACGGTACGTATCACTATATTGGTGTTGGCGTAGGAGTACGCGTGTGTATATGGACCGTACACACGTACGTGTACGACCAGTGTGTACACATACGTGTACAACAGTAGTACATGGACGTGTACTACGGTAGTACACGTACATGTACACACTGGTCGTACACATACGTGTACACACTGGTCGTACACGTGCATGTACACACTGGTCGTACACACTGGTCGTACACGTACGTGTACACACTGGTCGTACACTTACGTGTACACACTGGTGGTAAACGTACGTGTACGACCAGTGTGTACACGTACGTGTACTACGGTAGTACACGTACGTGTACACACTGGTCGTACACATACGTGTACACACTGGTCGTACACTTATGTGTACACACTGGTGGTACACGTACGTGTACCACCAGTGTGTACACGTACGTGTGAAACGCACTGTGCAACTGGTGCCGTAGGGGTACGTGTGAAACGCACCGTACCTGTGTGTGGATTGTAAAATTACATAGGGGACACATGAGGGACAAGTATTATGGGCTAAATGCATGCTGGTTGTCATGGAGACCGAGTTTCCAGTTCAAATGTTTCCCTCAGGTGTCCAGCAAAAGTCGGTTGGAGACAATATACAATGTTGCAAAGTGGTTGTTGACTTGACGCTCAAATTTTGAACCATGCAAAGGCACTCACTGGTGTATGTTTAAAGGGATTGGAGGAAACGTAGGATGCAAATGAGCCTGACCAATCACTCTGTACTCCTGTAAATGAAAAAGCCCAGCAAGGCAGATATAAGGCAGCCAGAACCCGTGAGAGGGCACTTGCCTGCACAACACGTCATTGGACACCACTGCTGCTGTCATTGCTTCCTCTGTCACCATGTCCAGGTCTGTGGAGAGGGCCCAGCCATTCACCCAGGAGGAGAATGAGGCATTGCTGGATGTCATCCTCCCACAGTACCCTAGCCTGTATGGGAGACCAGGGGAGCAGGTGAGTGCTGACTCCACTAGCTTTGACTGTGCACCTTTTTTGTGACTGTCATTTCTGGCATTGTGTCCAGGTGTGACAGACATGCAATGTTGTTTAGAGTGGGTCCTGGGGGGGGAATGCCTTATGTCTCTCATGCAGAGCATGATGTAGTTCATGTCTGCACTCCTCACTTGCATTGTGCTTACTGTGACAATCACTGCATGGTGCATGGCACATTCAGCCTGGCTAATCCTCTTGGGCATTTTTGTTCCATAGTCCTGATGTGATTCAGTGGTCCCCCCGGTGTGACAGGTGACTGTACCCACAGATGTGTGTGATTTGAGTGGAGCTGTGGTGAGAGTGTTCAAATGATGTGTACGCCCCCCTGGACATTGATGTGTGTGAATGTTCCTTGTCATGTGGGTGAGTGTCTATGTGGAGTGTTGCACCACAGCTGTATGAAGGAGGCAACTGCTTTACCCATCTGATGTGGGAAGGAAGCCGTGCTGTGTGTCTGATGTGCTGAGCTAGCCCCACACCTGTGACACCCCCCAGGCTCACTACGCCACTGGAGTCAAGCTATCCTGGCTGATGACGGCTGATAGCCAGAAACCGGTCCTAGGATGCTTGATTCCGGTCCAGGGAAGACATGGCTTGGCAGTTCGGGCTGGACTGTTCCCATGAGGCTCAGGGTCAAGACTGATTTGCATATGGCCATGTCTAAACTGGGGTGGTGTAGTGGGCAAAAGAACGATGGATTTAACCCAGATCTCTTGACTGGGGGAGAATGTCTGCATTGCCAGCATTCCGTCCATCAATTGTTTGTTGTAATGCTTTTCGCCCTAAGTGGGATGGGTATTCCCAGACGTGGGACCCGTGCTCACTACGCCACTGGAGTCAAGCTATTCTGGCTGATGACGGCTGATAGCCAGAAACCAGTCCTAGGATGCTTGATTCCGGTCCAGGGAAGACATGGCTTGGCAGTTCGGGCTGGACTGTTCCCATGAGGCACAGGGTCAAGACTGATTTGCATATGGCCATGTCTAAACTGGGGTGGTGTAGTGGGGAAAAGAACGATGGATTTAACCCAGATCTCTTGACTGGGGAGAATGTCTGCATTGTCAGCATTCCGTCCATCAATTGTTTGTTGTAACCCCCCAGGCAAGTGGCACATGTGCAGATTGAGGTTTGTATCCGCTGTTGCCAATGGCAGGTGATTGATCTGTGTCTGTGTGTGTCTGTGTACTCTGCTGAGGTTGCGTCAGTGGCCTGGGGCATGTGACTGCTTTGAGGTGCTGTCCATCAGCCTTGTGTTGCTTGTGATGCACAGTGTGAGCCATGATCAGGGAGTGTGTCGCACCCCTCATGCCACCTGTGTACTTTCAATGCCATGTAGTGCATTCGGGCTTCCCCAGAGGCTAATGTCCCTATGACAAAGGTGCTATTAGTTGGCAGCATACTATGCCCTGTTCAAAAAATCAAAGATGTTCAAATGTGTGTCTCTGTGACATGGAGCAGGTGTAGTGATGTTGTCTCACTTTGTCATCCTCACAGGTAACCGCCTACAAGAAGGGGAGAATTTGGAAGCGGGCCGTCAGGGCCGTGATGCCGGTGGAGGGTCGCAGTCGGCGCCTACCCCAAGTGAGGAAACGCTGGCAGGACATCCAGTGCTGGACCAGGAGGATCGCCCTGGCCTCATTTGTATTTACGTAAAGTGTGCTACATGTGTCCACTGTACAGGGTGACCCAATTTGTCTTGTGCATACTCACACTGGCCAGTGCCTGTGTGTCTATGTACAACTATCTGATGATGGTTGTTTGTCACTAGGTGATGTCACTAGGTGATGTTGAGTAAATTCAGGAGGTCTTGATGCACATTTTAGTAAACCCAGATTAAGAGGTGTAAGTACTTGCTCTGTCTCAATCACATTGTCTCAGGTAGGGGGGCTTTGTGCGGGCAAGGCCTACATGTCCAAAACTTATGTCTCCTTGCCAGGTCTGACCTGTGTGTGATAATTGTCTGGACAGACACTCAACATGCAGTGACCCTGTCATGTTGTGCAGGGTTTAATGTTTGTGCTTTGCAGCATGTGTCAAAAGTTAAAAGACATGGTTCCTGCTCATCCATTTTTGGCAACGGTGTGTGGTCCAGAAGCTACGTAGTTTGGTCTGTGTGTGCTGACATCTGTGTGGACAATCTTGGTTCCCATGAGGGTGTCTCCTCAGTGCAGGTGCTCCTTATTCCGACACAATTGCAGGGCCATTAGCTAGTGCATTGTCCTGTGTTTGGACATGTGTGCCACTCCACATGACAGGTAGTGGGTCAGATGTGTTGCCAAATATGTCATCATGGTACGGATGGCCAAGTGACAGGTGGCATGATTCAAGTTGTTAGTCAAGAAGTCTTGTACGCTGGCACTCACTACACTTGTCAACATGTCTCAATAGTTGATATGCATGACTTTGATGTTTTGTGGTGAATGACAATAATGTGCCTGTATGATAGATGTGTCCCAAGGAAGTGCACAAGGCACCACCTTTACACTTTTCTGGGACACGCTGGCACATTTTAAACAAAGGCACAGTTAGGAAAAAATTTGTTTAGAGATTATACATACACATGTTCCCACAGTGTGGTTGCATTTGGATAAGTCCTTGGTTGTTGCTGATACCAACGTACGAGTGTCAAGTCATCCAGACCACCGTGGTGCCATGTATATGTACTTACTGATACCGAATTTCTTCTTTACAGTGGCTTATTTGATTTAGGCTGCCAGCTCATACAATGACAGTGTAAATGTAGTTTTGTGTGCACCTCCTTGTGTGACTTCTGTTATACAGGCACATGTGTGTTCTGATCAAAAAGTGGCACATTTACACATTCCAAACACGTCGATTGTGTAAAGTGTTGTGATTCCCAAGGGTTCACAATGTATTTCTTTTGGCTTTCCAAATTATTCACAGGTCTCTGAGTGTGGGGACACCTTCAGCATTGGCGTCTGTTATTTGCCCTTGGGTGCACCAATACTGTTTCTTTTGTAGTATTCAAATGTATTTATCTTGTTCATCGGCGCCTTATAAAGTTAGCATAATGTATTTAGGTTAGTATTCCGACTGCATAAACACTAGATATGCTTCGGAAAAGGTGTTATTCCTTTTCTTCTCGTTCTTATACGTTAGAAAGGGCCGAATACTATACTATCGCCATCTTGGATTATGACCAACCGTGCTCCAGACCACGTGATCTGCTTTGACTACCAGTTCCCTGATTTAGCTTATGCCAGCTCAGAGACAGGTTAATTGTATTTACGGCCGAGGCCCAAGGTTACATCTGCTGTAGGGAGTATCAATGCGCATTCTGCAAACAGGAAGGACATTGGCGTTCCCAGTGCCCGTTGTATGCACAAAATAACGTTCCGAGGGGCCAGGGAAGAGGACGTGTTGGTGGTCATCGGGGTGGACATACGAGGCAGGAAGTTTTCGGACAAGGTGAAAATAGTCAGAATTGTTTTGACAATGATCAGGGAAAGCAGTATTTTAATGAAGAATGTGTGAGCGATTAATCGATAGGCTATTCTCATGCATAGGATAGCCGAGGACAGAGTGGGGGACATGTGTCAATTCCGATAGATCAAAACGGACCTTATGTTCATGCACGTTTAATGGGTACATCGGGTAAGTTTCTAGTTGACACAGGAGCTATGAACAGTTCTGTTTCGCGTGCCTTTGTCCCTGGGGCTGCTCTGTCTGGCCAGAATAATGTGTCCGTAGGTTTCTCTGGAACTCCGGTGGTAAGCCCCATCTCCCAACCCCTTTCTCTTACTCTGGGCCCAATTACTATAGATTCACCCTTCCTTCTAACCTCACAGTGTGGCGAGAATTTATTGGGCATGGACATACTGAAGAGATTATATGCTTGTATATATTGCTCTCCAGATGGTGTTTATTTGACTATCAAGCAGCCTTTTTCTCTTCCGATACAATGTTTTTCCAAAACAGAGACCTTACCCCCTGAGTTTGCGAAGATTCCCCGGGAACTTTGGGCTACCGGAGACACTGATGTGGGTTTATTGGCAATACCACCAATTTCAATTACTTTAAAACAGAATGCCCGTTTACTGAGAATCCCGCAGTACAAAATTGCCCCAGCGGGTGAACGAGCTTTATTGTCCATCATTCATGATCTAATCCGTACTGGTGTAGTGGAGGAGACAGTCTCCAATACGTGTAATAGTCCTATTCTTCCAATTCTTAAACGAGCCCCGATAGATCAAAACCCTGATTATGCTGATACATATCGTTTTGTGATTGACCTGCGGGAAATAAACAATCTTGTGGTGCCCCAATATCCTGTGGTGCCGGATATAACCACTATTTTAACTATGATTCCTCCTACAGCTAAGTTTTTCTCTGTCATTGATTTGAAAAATGCTTTCTTCAGTATTCCCCTTCATCCTGATAGCAGGTACCTTTTCGGCTTCTCATTAGGAGGCCGAAGCTTCAGATTTTGTCGCGCTCCACAGGGCTATACAGAAAGCCCTAGTATTTATAGTCAAGCGCTTAAAACAGCCTAAATTTGCCGGTAGGTAATGTACTATTGCAGTACGTGGATGATCTATTAGTGGCTTCTGATACTGAACAGGGTTGCAGGGATGCAACAGTTGCATTGTTACAGCATTTAGCAAAACATGGTAATAAGGTATCATTATCCAAATTTCAATATTGTCGACCGGAGGTGACTTATTTAGGTCATCTCCTGTCGAAGGAGGGAAGACGACTAACTCCTGAACGTATCACAACTATATTTAACATGCCTGTTCCTTGCACGCAACGTGATGTCCGCGCTTTTCTTGGCATAACATCTTACTGTCGCCAATGGATCCCTAATTATTCCCTTCTGGCTAAACCTCTTTTGCATTTAACGACTAAAGACGTGCATGAGCCTTTACCTTGGATGGCTGAATGTCAGGATGCCTTTGCTTCTTTGAAATCTGCTCTTTGTTCTGCTCCCGTGCTTGGTACCTCTGATTACCAGAAGCCTTTTGTGCTCTACGTGCATGAGGTGGATGGTTGCTCGCTTTCAATGTTAACACAAGGATTTGGTGGTAAGCAAAGACCTTGTGCGTAGTTTTCGGCGGTATTGGACAATGTCGCCAGAGCACTTCCCAGTTGTCTAAGAGCCACGGCTGCGGTTGCGGTGGCGATTCGACAATCGGAAGGGCTCGTCCTGAATACGGACCTAACAGTGATGGTGCCACACGCTGTGGACGTATTGTTGAACAGGACCCAGATTCAGCACTTAACTAGTGCGCGTCTTACAGGGTACGAATTGACCCTGTTTGCTCCCCACATCACCATTAAAAGATATGTCACTTTGAACCCTGCCACGTTACTACCCCTCCCTGTGGAAGACCGAAATCAGGACATGCACGATTGCATATTTCGAACAGAGGAAGAAACGAAGGAGCGGATAGATCTGACAGACACTCCCTTATCTGACCCTCAAGGGGAATTGTATGTTGATGGATCATGTTTTAGGTTACCTAATGGCACTACCACCGCTGCTTATGCGATCACTACGCTCCAGACAATAGTTGAGACAGCCAAGGTACCTTACCAATCGGCCCAGGCTGCCGAGTTAGTTGCACTACTCAGAGCCTGTGAATTAGGCGAAGGTTTGAGGCTAAATGTCTACACCGATAGCCAGTATGCTTTCAGTGTAGCACACAGTTTTGGTAGATTGTGGGCAGAGAGAGGTTTTCTTACATCCCATGGTCAGAAAATAAAAAATGGCCAGTTAGTTTCGAGATTGTTGGCTGCACTGACCTTGCCGCAAGAAATTGCTATTGTTAAATGTAGTGCCCATAACACTGTAGTTGATGATGTAGGCAAGGGAAATTCATTCGCTGACAAAATCGCCAAAGAAACTGCCCAGTCCAACACCACCTCTATGTTTGTAACCAGTCGATGCAGAGGAATGATAGAAACAGAGACATTCAATAACACTATAGATAGCGTAAAGGAATTGCAACTAGAAGCGACCCCTGAAGAATTAGTACACTGGCAGGAGCAGATAGGGAAACTAGATGGATGTTGGATTGACCTATCAGAGAGATGTAGATGGTTGTTGCCAAATGCATTCGTGAACGCAATAGTGTCCATGGCACATGGTCCTGCACACGTGGGGGTTCAAGGTATTTGTGCAGTACTGGATCCTGTGTGGTATAATCTCAATATCCACAAGACTGCAAAGCATCTGGTCCAGAACTGCATGATTTGCCTACAACATAATCCAGGAGATAGTATCCCTGTCCTAAAAGGCAGTTTCGCGCCCCCTACCCTACCTTTTGAGGTGCTGCAAATGGATTTTATTCAGTTTGAACGAGTAAACAATCTCAAATATGTTCTAGTGGTGGTTTGTACGTTCAGTAAATGGGTGGAGGCATACCCCACAAAGGAAAATACAGCCCTAGCCACCGCAAAGGCTCTAGTAAAAGAGTTCTTTCCCCGCTATGGGTTACAACGGGTGATCTAGAGTGAAAATGGGAAGCATTTTAATGCCGACCTTATCGAGCATGTTTGTAAGGGCCTGTCCATACGACAAAAATTTCACGCTGCTCGTCACCCTAAATCTGCGGGGCTGGTGGAGAAGTACAATGGGATTTTGAAGTTGAAGATGGCGAAGCTGCAAAACACCACAGGGCTGAAATGGCCTGATCTTCTACCCTTAGCTTTGCTGTCTGTGAGAACTACTCCTCACTCCCGTAGTGGGATATCACCTTATGAGGTGATATTCGGTAGGCCCGCTATTATATGGGGTGTGCCGCGACCAAAAACCTTTAGAGATATTGAGTACCCTATGTTGACAGATTATCTTTACGCATTAACTAAAGATCTTCGTTCCATTCACCAACAGATGTCAGCAGTATTGCAGCCCCTGACGGAGGGTCCCGGACAGCATCTCGAACCTGGACAGTGGGTTTTAATCCGGAACTTCCAGCGAAAATCGAGTTTGGAACCTCGCTGGACCAAACCGTTCCAAATCCTCCTAGCTACAAGAACAGCTGTTAAGGTCGAAGGGAAGCGGCATTGGATTCATGTGTCTCATCTAAAAAAGGTTCCTCTTCCCCTGCCGGACGACCTGCGGGACCAGCACGAAGTTCTAGTGCACGATGGTGATCAGCTTGCCAAAGATTCGCCTTCCTCTGAAGCCCAAGGAGAAGTGAATGGGCGAGAGGAGGGTGCAGTGAGTTCGGAAAAGTCTGCAGCAGGTGGTTTGGCACCCAGGAATGTTGCATCTGACCGGGAAAGTCACACATCCAGTCTTTTGCCTGGTCCCACTGTGCCAGTTCTTTTTATCGACCCTCGAACACCGGGTCATGTTCGTTACAACCTGCGGCCCCGACAACAAGCAAAAATACCAGGTTCAGCCTAAAGAACGAGAAGAAAGGCTTGAGTAAAATCCTGGAGAATAAAAAAAACACTGGACTGAACTAGTTGAGAGCCGGGAACTTTGAGTAAAGCTCTGTTCAGAAAGAAGCTAGAGACATTGAGCAGTTGGTGGGGCCCAGGTGGAGTATTTCATCAAGGGTTGTGTCAAGTGCAACTCCAACGCAAGAAGTTTTTCTTTTTTTTTTTATATATTTTTGTTTGGAACAATAGGAGTCTGCCTGTGAGGCTCTAACACGGACACAGGAAAGACGCACCCTCTGGCAGGTTGGTCTGCTCGTAGATTACTTCCCCAAGATTATATCTGGACTTTTAGTGAGAATGTACCCTTTTGCTCGTTTTGTTCCCGAAGAGGAACGTCCCCTAGTGCCCCGTCCTTTGCACCCATATGTGCCTGTGTTTTCCACTTGGAGTTTGCGTACCAAAATAGTATTCATCGCCATAATAGTTGTATCATTAATAATATGTTTAGGTGTGTTCATTTATTTAGAGTTCCGCCATCCTGTGCATACTTTGATAGCTTCCACTCCTGTCCCTGAAGAGCATCGTTTCCAGACTTTTGCCCCACATAAAGAAAGACATCGTCAAACCTATGTAAACAATGCTTTTATTGAAATGCTGCACCAGACTCACAGTTCAACAAATGCTACAAATTGCTGGGTATGTGGCCTCCTCCCCTCAGTAATGCACAAACATGATCTGTTCCTTTCAATGCCTTTGTCGTATTTAGGCAGTTGTGAAGCCTGGTTTAAATTATTATCAATGATATATATGCATTATACTGTTGATGAACACCGATTTTCCGAAAAAGATTATGCAATGATTCTAGCATATACAGAAATGCATCAGGGATTCACTCCAAATGAAGATGGTACAGACGGTACCCTAGATCCATCTGCTTGCATGAATGTATATACAGAATATGAAAATGACACTTGGTTAAGGGATGAGGTGTTAGATTTTGTGTCTTTTAATTTTACTGAGTATTTCAAATGTTTCCAGGAACGAAATGTGTCAGAAGACAAGGTCATTCCAGTCCCTGTGTTGAATGCTTCATCTTCCTTCTGTGTACATGGTACCGGCCATCTATTTGTTGGTTCCAGCAAATGCAATTATACATATAGATTACAAACAGTCAGTAGCCCGCCAATACTTACTCCTCCAAATGTATATTTTGTATGCGGAGAAAATGCTTACACTTGGCTTCCCAGGGGATGGTCAGGTAGATGTTACTTGTCTTTCCTATACCCTCCTGTGTATATAGCCCCTTCCGACTATCATAAGACCCATTCACTGAGCAAACGGAGTTTAGGATCAGGAGCCACTGATGGAGATGCCACGGATCAGACCGATACCCCTGCACATTTCATGGACATAATGAAAGGAGTCCTACCTATATGGGGACCCGTTTTGACCAGCAAAGAGATTAGAAAGTTATCCAGGGTGGTAGAGGGAGTAGTGAATACCACTGCAGGAATACTGACTATTATAACTGTTGAGCTCCAAGCGACCAGACTCGTAACTCTTCAAAACCGTCTTGTCTTAGACGTTATCCTAGCTGATCGCGGAGGAGTATGTAGAGTGATCGGCAGCTCCTGCTGTGTGTATATACCTGACTCCGCCCCCTCGGTACACCTAGCCATTCAAAAGCTGCATCGATTAGCATCTGAGATTCATGCAGATACAGGCACCTGGTCCGTTACTGATTGGTTTTGGGGCCTTCTTACCACCTGGGGCTGGAAAATATTCATGATCCTCTTAGGAGTAGTAGGTTTTCTTTTTACTTGTTGTGTCTGCATCCAATGTGGACCTGCTTGTTGCTCCTATTTTGCCGCTCGAATTCGTCTTGCCCTCCCTGAACCTAAAGCGAGCCCGGCACGGATGGGTGCTCAATTAGCACAAAAAGAGATAAACGACATGATGCAGATAGATGAAGGCATTTTAGAAGATTAATCAGGTTTGTTAGCTACATTATGCTAAAAGGGCCGTATGTAGTATTCAAATGTATTTATCCTGTTCATCGGCGCCTTATAAAGTTAGCATAATGTATTTAGGTTAGTATTCCGACTACATAAACTGCTTCGGAAAAGGTGTTATTCCTTTTCTTCTCGTTCTTATACGTTAGAAAGGGCCGAAAACTATACTACCGCCATCTTGGATTATGACCAACCGTGCTCCAGACCACGTGATCTGCTTTGCCTACCAGTTCCCTGATTTAGCTTATGCCAGCTCAGAGACAGGTTAATTGTATTTACGGCCGAGGCCCAAGGTTACATCTGCTGTAGGGAGTATCAAGCAAATTCCTCCAGGCCTGGGACGAAAAGGGAGTCACCCTGCCGACCTTCTCTGTATAGATAGCAACCCCTTTGTGTGCACTGAAACCAAATATGGTATGAGCTCATTTAGGAGTTCCTGGGCTAACTGGTGTTTTTCCACTTGTAAGGCTTTCTATGCTGAATCTGTTATGTATAAAAGTGTGATTTTGTCAAGGAGCCAGCAGTCTTCCTCGGCGCACCTGATGGGTGAGGATCGATGAGGCTCCTCTATGTAGAGTTCTGTTGTAGCCAATAAACGCTTGAACCTTCTACGTTGCCAACTGCTTGTTATTTGATTTAACATTGCGGGCCACTGGTAAGTGTGGCCCCTGGGATAATTTTTTGATTACAACACTTTCACAGTGAACAAGAGGTGGCATGCCTTCATAGTCTGGCTGTGCTCAACAATTCCCAGACACCATATCCTCTGTATAATTGGATATCGAGTTATTTGCTGTTGTGTCCTAATTTTCATTGTTTCCAAGTGGCATGATGGGTCAACCAACTGGGGAGTGCAGGGCTTACATATGTGCGGAGTATTCTAGATGTTACTCATGATGCATTTCCTGATATGCACTGTGACCTATTTTGTTAGTCATGTGTCATATGTATACAGGTGTCTGATTATTTTCTGTCTCTTCACCTTGCCCACAGCATCATCAGGGGACACCGAGGGAGACACCTGCACGGACATGGTGCAGGGATCCAGCACCAGTGCCACCAGTGCTGGCGAGTCTGGCGCAGCAAGTGGCACGGAGGACGAGGGGAGTCAGGCGGAGGACCTGTCTAGTACCAACACCGACTACGACGCTGACGGGTCCGAGGCTGAACTCCCAGAGGGGGCAGAAGTTGCTCCAACAGCTGGCAGCAGCACTACATCTGTCACCGCCCCCTCCATTTCCATAACCGCCCTCCCAGTTGCTCCGGTCCCTTCTGTCCGTGTAGGGCAACAACATGTCTCCTTCGTGCCAGGCACCGCACCCACTGCCCCTGTCTCCCCTGCTGCCCTCACTGCTGAGTCTGTGGACATTCAGCGGCAGTTGCAGGTTGGCCAGACATCGCTGCTGAGTGTCCTCCATGGCCACACCAGACTGCTGACACAGATGGTGTCGTTCATGGAGGGCATGTCATCAGCGATGTCTGACCAACGATGTTGCTGAGGTCCATGGACTCGTCACGGACGGCAGCAGTGAGTCTCCTGCAGCCTTCGTCCCCCTCCTACCCCTGCACCATCCACACTTCCCACTCCCATGCCTGTCCCAAGCACACCCAGACATTCCCAGGCACGCACCCCACCAGACACAGGCAGCACACCAACATGGAAGGGCAAGCGCATACCTCCTGTCACGCACACTCAGGGGGAAGAAGGCATACCCACTGGGTCTGGGGCACACAGGAAGACACGCAGCCACAGTCGGGGTCCGCATTCCTCACTCCCCAGTCCCTCCAATGTCACTCCCCTCGGCTCCCCTGCCCCACAATCTGAGAAGGAGACCTACTTGGCTGTGCTGGGCCTCAGCCCCACTGGTTCACCAGCCCGCAAACGGGCAAGGCACTCCACGGGTTGGGGAGTTGAGTCCCCCCCCTGTCCACCACCTCCCCCAGTAGCGCTGCAACCCATCCCTCCGACCCCCCCCCTCCATGGGGCCTGTGGTTTCTCCGGGTGCAGGGGAGACGCTGGACGAGCTTGCGGAAGTGTGCAGCGCCCTGCTAACCATCACCTTTGGAGTCGTCTGTCCCTGCACCCACAACACCTACCCTTCCCCCTCCTGTCCCTGCGGTGCCTGGTCCTTCCCCACATGATGCCCCCCCCGTCCATGAACATGAAGTGTCTAATGTGCAGGCAAGCTAGGGGAGATGCGTGGCCATGTGTCCCCCCCCAGGACTTCGCATCTGGACTGGCCTATGGCCTTTGTAAATAGTGTCCTTTTATACGTTTTAATTTAATGCTGAATAAAGCATTTTGTTTTTCCTTTGAACACTATTGCTTTTCTGGTATTGATGTTGGTGCTGATGCTCCATGAGTTGGGGTGGTGATAATGTGTTAGGTGTCTGGGAAATGTTGCAGTCTGCTGCTCATGAGGTGGACCCTGGTATCTGCGTGCCATCACAAGGTCTCTGCAAAGATTCTTTGGTCGTGTATGCTCTTTGTGTTTGGAGACATTGTCCCAAGGAGTGTTCCTTCCTCTGTGGCACCTGACATCTTCCCTGCAGGGAGTTGCACAATTGTTGTGCTGACCTCTGTCTACATTTCCTTGGTGGGTGACGGATCCCTTCAACTATGGCCATGCCTGCTGAGCAATGTCTCCGCCTGCATCGTCTGTGCCATCCTTGGTAGTCACTGTACTTGTGTATAGAGTATGTTGCCATGCCTACATGTAGAAATGGTCCTTTTACGCACTATGCATGTGTGTACTCCCAGCCTAGCACAAATATGTTACTTGTTCAGCAGGGTATTTGGGCACCTGACTCACAATTGTGGGCATTGTATCTGTGGGAACTCCACCCTATTCCTTCCATGGGAGACAACAACTTGGTGGCTGTCCCAGCACCTGGACATTCCTATCAGTCCTGGAATGTGCGTGACAGTGTTTGTTCCCTTTGGCTCTCTTAGTTTAGTAGGCTTTAACATGACTATACAGTCTTGTGGCATGATCTCAGTGTGTGTATTGTGCTGCATCTGCCAGGGGTGGGTATGCATGTGTCATTTGTCATCACACACACATGTGGTGTGTCATGCAGTGGGGGAAGGACATCCATCCTCATGGGAGTGGGACACTGCTGTCAGTGATGTGTTGTTATGGCACTCTCAACATAGTCGCACATTGGGGATGCGTTCATACACCCATGGGGTTGTGGTCATCTGAGGATGATGTACACACCCCCATGTCTCTGTCCACTGCTGGTATTCCTCTGCACCCACCCCCATGTCTTTGTCCACTGCTGGGAGTGATAAGCACCCACCCCTCACATGTCTCTGTCCACTGCTGGGAGTGATAGGCACCCACCCCTCACATGTCTCTGTCCACTGCTGGGAGTCCTCTGCACCCACCCCCATGTCTCTGTCCACTGCTGGGAGTGATAGGCACCCACCCCTCACATGTCTCTGTCCACTGCTGGGAGTGATAGGCACCCACCCTCATGTCTCTGTCCACTGCTGGGAGTGCTCTGCACCCACCCCCATGTCTCTGTCCACTGCTGGGAGTGATAGGCACCCACTCCTCACATGTCTCTGTCCACTGCTGGGAGTGATAGGCACCCACCCCTCACATGTTTATGTCCACTGCTGGGTGTGATAGGCACCCACCCCTCACATGTCTCTGTCCACTGATGTGAATCCTAGGCAGTCACCCACCCACGCGCCTGCACCCTTGGTGCAGTACACTGCTCTCATGGGCCTACACCCCCCCCAATATACTAGTTAGATGCTGCACCAGGCCCTATGACAACATTCGTGGCGTGTGTATGCCTTGTATCACTAATGTACTGGTGCCCTAGGGGTACGCGTGATGCGGTCCATACCCACGCTTTCAGAGCGTGGGTACGGTCCTTACCTCTACATCACCACAACTATGGTGGTACGGACCATACACACGCCTTCAGAGCATGGGTACGGGCCGTACCCCTACATCACCACAACAATGAGGGTACAGCCCGTACCCACGCCCTCAGAGCGTGGGTACGGGCCGTACCCCTACATCACCACAACAATGGTGGTACGGCCCGTACCCACACCCTCAGAGCGTGGGTACGGGTTGTACCACACGTACCCCTACGTCACCCCAACAATGGTGGTACGGGCCATACCCACGCTCTCAGGGGCGTGGGTACGGGCCGTACCACCATTGTTGTGGTGACATAGGGGTATGGCCCGTACCCACGCTCTGAGGGCGTGGGTACGTGCCGTACCACCATTGTTGGGGTGACGTAGGGGTATGGCCCGTACCCACGCTCTGAGGGCGTGGGTACGGGCTGTACCACCATTGTTGGGGTGACGTAGGGGTACGGCACGTACCCACGCTCTGAGGGCTTGGGTACGGGCCGTACCACCATTGTTGTGGTGACGTAGGGGTATGGCCCATACCCACGCTCTGAGGGCGTGGGTACGGGCCGTACCACCATTGTTGGGGTGACGTAGGGGTACGGCCCGTACCCACGCTCTGAGGGCGTGGGTACGGGCCGTACCCCTACGTCACCACAACAATGATGGTATGCCATGCGTACCCCTACATCACCCCAACAATGGTGGTACGGCCCATACCCACGCCCTCAGAGCGTGGGTACGGGATGTACCACCATTGTTGTGGTGATGTAGGGGTACGCGTGGTACGGCCGGTACCCACGCTCTGAGGGCATGGGTATGGGCCGTACCACCATTGTTGTGGTGACGGGACGCGTCCGCGTCCACTTCCGTTGTGGCGGGACGCAGGGATTGGTGGACATGCCCCCCAAAGTGACCAGACCCTGGAGGTACTGTATGTACATGATATATGTGGTATCATTTGGGTAGGGGTTAAGTTTCATGCCCCTCGCCCCCTCCTTTGACCATGGGTGTTGTTCAGACCGTCTGCGGCGTCTGCGTCGGTTTCTGTGCACCAGATCGTAGGCTAGGAGGGCCGGGATTACAAGTAGGATGGGGTCCATGGCTGTCTGTGGCGTACAGGTGCTCCTTCTTCGCGTCATCCTCAATTTCCCGGGAGTTTTTGGCTGCCGTAAAAAATGAGCCGTGCGGAGTGACGTAGGCACGAATCGTACTTGCTAGTCCGTAAAACGCTACCTGACTCCGTCCAGACGTCACGTATGCTATGTCCCGGATCGGAATTGTAGGTATTTTTTAGCCGCACGTAGTTTTGTACGAATCGTACGGAAGTGGTATTTCTGTACGAATCGTACTTGCTGGTTTGTAAGGAGGATTTCCCGGGTACGAGTCGTACGGAGAATACGCTCCGTACGACCATTCGTACCCGGGTTTTACAGGATCGGAATCGGCACCTTAATGTACTTCCCACCCAATTCCCCTATAAACCCACAACCCACTCCCAATAATAAAAAATACAATTAACATTATTATCAATTAATCAATTAATACAAATAATTTTGCAATTAATAAAAATTAATTAGCAATTCGTACAAATTATTTACCCATTAATACAAATTAATTACCAATTAATAATTAATTATCAATTAATCATCAATACACATAAATAAAAAAATAATTATTTACTTTATCAAAACATATAAATATAATTAATATTTAATAAATCATAATTAAATTACTTCCCACCCTATTCAACTATAAACCCACAACCCGCTACGGAATTAAATTACACAAAAATTAAATTACATAACATTCATTAGTTTAAATAAATTAAACATACATTACAAAAATAATACATAATTTTAACACATATACTACCATACATAACACTAAAAAAAAAAATCGATATTATATATATATATATTTTTAAAATCGAAATTATGGTAATCTATATTTAAAAATTTGATATTATGGAATTCTATATTTTTTAATTCTATATTGTGGTAATCGATATTTCGTACCCCAATTTCGATATTCTGACCTATCTATATTTTGATAATTCGATATTCTGTCCACTCTATATTTTAACTTCGATATTCTGGGCAGTCAATATTTCGGAATCGATATTTAGGGTGTTCACCCCGTGGAGGAGCACCTGCCAGAGAATAAGCCAGCTCAATCACCTGCTTCAGCCACCGGCTAATGATCAGAACCATTCTTACTGCATCGTAATGTTCTGTTTGGAATACTTTCTGACCAACCCATTTCAATTGGGTCGGTCAGGAAATATTCCAAACAGATCTGAATGGCTTACGATGGGCTCGGAGAGCCCGTCCGCCATTTGGAAGGCCTTCAGTAATCCCTCGGCCAGCTCTTTCCGGCCGAGGGATTACAATTGCAGCTTCCCGCTGCCTTTGCGTGCTGGCCTTTCTGACACAGAAAGGCATTGGGAAACTGCCTTTGGGGGCCAGCAGCAGGGCCCCACATGGACGCAAGGCCGCCAAATGGCAGCCTAGGGGGCACCTATGGTGCCCCCCTGTGGATCCCTGTACCCGGTGGGAGGCACGTTTAGGTGTCTGCCACCGGGTGCAGGAATGAACTACACCTCTGTTCTTTTCAATGAGAGCATGCATTCTGTTCGGAATGCATGGTCCCATTGTAAAGAATATTATATGGGCGGGAACCGACGACAGGAGGTCGTTCGATTCCAGTACCCAACTGACGTCGGACCGACTCCGGTCCGTCCAAAATCAGAATCAGACCCTTAGTGTGATCCCGATACACTAAGAGAGCCCACTTCATGTCCAACAGGGACCTATCCAAGTCCCCGGAAGAACCAGGAACCTCTACCAGAGCCGGCAGAACCAGCTCCTGGGACTCACGGAATTGAGACTCCACCTTAGGCACAAAAGAGGAATCCAACCTCAAAACTACACCATCATCAGAAAAAGACAAGTAGGGTTCCCTGGCCATGAGAGCACCCAGTTCCCCAATCCGCCGAGCTGAAGCAATCACCACCAAGAAAATCACCTTTAAGGTGACAAACTTAATATAAACCAACTCCAATTTTTCAAAGGGGAACAACACCAGAGCCTTCAGCACCAGTCCCACAAGGGAAAAAGTGGCTTCACCACAGGACAGGCAAGAGAGGAACTGCGACGCAACCTGACCACAAGATCATCCATGTCATCCAGATTATCCCAGGGAGCCCGAAAAGCCTTAATTGGCTGTCCACTGGGCCCTCAGGTAGACACCGCCAGGTGCTTCTCAAAGCCCTCCCACAAAAATTGTAACACATCCATGAGGGACTTCAGAGTGGAAGGAAGACGTAGCTGTTGAATAGCCAGTGCTAGGTGTTGAGGCAGCCCCTGGCGCTGCAACCCCCGCCTCTCAACTTCCAGACCAAGAGACGGAGCCACGGATGAGCCAGAGATGGGACAGCCTGCAGAGGAGAAGGGAAGCACAGCACCATCCACGGACCTTGAACAGTTCTTCAGCCTGGGAATTTGGAACCAAGACTGACTGGACCAAAAAGGCACCACCACAATCACCATCCTGGACTCTCCCTGGAGACGTGCCAGAAACTGGGGAACCAGAGCAATCGAGGGAAGGCAGGCAACAAGTGGTTGGGCCAAGGTACTGTCTGGCCATCCACCCCCCCAGACCTCCACCTGAGAAGCCAGACAACAAAACCAAGGAACCTGAGCATTGTGCTAGGTAGAAAGAAGATCCAGGAAGGGTGCACCAAACCTCCTGCACACCTGCTGAAAAACATCCCTTGTAAGACACAGCTTGTGAAAGGAAGGAAAGAACCGGCAGGCCGTCTGCCACCCCCGAACATACGCAGCTCACAGGGACAGAAGGCGCTGTTCCACCCAGAAGAGCAAAGGCCAAGCCACCGCATTGAGGGACAGGTACCAACCCCCCCCCCGATTCTTCATATATGCTATAGGGACCTGGTTGTCGGAATGAACCACCAGGTTGCGCCTCACCTGCAGGGCTTGAAATCCCAGAAACAGCCCGGGAAACAACCATCAGCTCCCTACAGTTGGAGGACATTCGCTTCTCCCTCAGAGACCAGCAGGCCTACAAGGACCTGTCCCCCAGAGTAGCACCCCTAGCAAATGCGCTGGCATCTTTAGTCAATGCCAATGGGGGTCTGGCTACAGCGGCACACCCCACTCCAGATTGAGCACCAGAGTCCACCACTCCAGCTGCTGCCATACTGCCGGGAACAAAGGAATCATCAGACCGAAGTCGCCACAGCGAGGATCCCATACTGACAGCAGCCAGAGCGCGGCGGTGCAATCAAGCCCAAGGCACCAGAAACACAGCTGTGGACATGTACCCCAACATCCGCAACCACAGGCGAACAGACATACAGGACTTGCCCTTCACCTCCAGGCCCAAGGATCGAAGCACCCAGATCCATGAAACCGGCAGGAACACTCTGTTCAGGTTGGTTCGGAACCGGGCCCCAATGAACATCATGTCCAGAAAGGGCACCAGTTTACACTTCTCCCAGTTCAGGAGAAACCCGTACGCCCTGAGTGAGGAAAACATTATCCCTAGATACCCCAAGATTAGCTCCTTCGAGAAAACATGGAGGAGCCAATCGTCCAGATAAGGGTATAAGAGGATGCCTTGGAGATGAAGGGAGGCCACCAGGGGAGCCACCATCTTGGTAAACACCAAAGGGGCTGACCACAGCCCAAATGGAAGGACCAGAAACTGGTAATGCACCTCCTGCTGCAGAACCTCAGAAATTTCATGAAGAAGCTTTGAATGTGCACATGATAGTACACTCCTGCAAGTCCAATGTGCACATCAGATGGTCCTTCAGCACCAATGGGATAATCTGCTGCAGGGTCTCCATCTTGAAGGGGAGATGAAGCACAAACCGGTTCAGAGCCTTAAAATCCCAAACCAGTCAGATGCCCACGTTAGCTTTTGCCACCAGAAAAATGATTGGATAACCCCCCCCACCTCCAAGGGGAGAGCCACCTGAATGGCTCCCTTCTGTAGCAGAGAATGAATTCCCCATTCCTGTAGCCATGTCTCACAATGTCCAACACCTACGCATCGGAAGTAGACTGCTCCCATGTCTGGAGGAAGTGCCGGAGGCGACCGCAGAATACAAATTCCTGCCCCATCATATAGTCAGGAATGAGGTTTAGGAGGGAGATTTCGCCTTCCAATCCCGACGCCATCAATCTATCAATCAATCAATCAGGGGTTTTATAGAGAGCGCTACTCACCCGTGAGGGTCTCAAGGTGCTGAGGGGAGGGGGAGAGCAGCAGCTCTGGTCATTCAAAGAGGCAGGTCTTGAGCTTCTTCCTGAAGGTGCGCAGGGTAGGGGAGCGTCTAATGTTGACGGGTAGCTCGTTCCAGGCCTTGGCCGTGACGTAGGAGAAGGCTCTTTCGCCTGCTCTGCTTCTGCGGATGCGGGGGATCTCTGCCAGGGCGAGGTCGGTGGAGCGGACCTTTTGGGTACGTGGAAGGAGACTCTCTCGTTGATATATTTGGTCTGATGTTGTGGAGGGATTTGTAGGCGTGGGCGAGTAGTTTGAAGGTTACTCTCTTCTCGACCGGGAACCAATGTAGGTCACGTAGGTGTTGGGTCATGTGTTCATGCTGCGGGGTCCCGAGGATGAGTCTGGCTGCAGAGTTCTGGATGGTTTGGAGCCTGTGTAAGACAGTTCTGTTGATTCCGGCATAGAGGGCATTGCCGTAGTCTAGTCTGCTGGTTATGAGTGTGTGGGTGATGGTTTTCCTGCATTCGGGAGGGTATCCATTTGAAGGTCTTGCGGAGGGTGCAAAGGCAGTTGAAACTGGCGAAGGCGACAGCGTTGATCTGGTGAGTCATGGTGAGGGAGGAGTCAAGGATGATGCCGAGGTTCCGTGCGTGGTCTGTGGGGGTGGGTGGACTCCCGAGGGCAGAGGGCCACCAGGTGTTGTCCCAGGCAGAGGTGGAGGATCCGAGGATGAGGACCTTGCTCTTATCCGAGTTGAGCTTTAGGCAGCTATCTTTCATCCAGGCAGCGACATCCTTCATTCCTTCCTGGAAGCAGAGTCTGGTGTCTTTGGGGTTCTTCGTGAGGGAGAGGATGTGCTGGGTGTCATCAGCGTAAGATGCAATGCTGAGCCCATGTTGTCTGACGATGGCGGCGAGGGGGGCCATGTAGATGTTGAAGAGCGTGTGGCTGAGCGATGATCCTTGGGGTACTCCGCAGTTGATCTCTGTGGGTTCGGAGAGGAAGGGAGGGAGTCTGATCCTTTGGGTTCTGCCGGAAAGAAAGGATTAGATGCACTTGAGGGCGGTTCCTCATAACCCAGCATCGTGGAGTCTGGCTGCGAGGGTGTGATGTGAGACGGTGTCGAAGGCTGCGGAGAGGTCTAGTAGGATGAGGGCTGCAGTGTGGCCCTGGTCGAGTAGCATACGAATGTCATCGGTGGTGGCTAGGAGGGTGGTCTCGGTGCTGTGGCTGCTCCGGAATCTGGACTGGGCGGGGTCTAGGATGGAGTTCTCTTCGATGAAGGCGGTTTACGAGTCTCTCAGTGACTTTGGCAGCGAAGGGGAGGAAAGAGATGGGCACCGGTAGTTGTTCAGGTCCGTCCGGTCGGCCGTGGGTTCCTTCAGGAGGGGTTTAACCTCTGCCTGCTTCCAGTCATCAGGGAAGATGCCGGATTTGAAGGAGACATTGATGGTCCATCCCAATTCGGGTGCAATGGCGGCTGCGGCCCTGTGGAAGATGTGCGCTGGGCAGGGGTCCGCAGGGGCTCCTGAGTGGGTGTTCTTCTTGGTTGCGGTGGTGTGTTCGGTGGTGGCTGGATTCCAGGTTGTGATGGTCGGTTCGTTGTTGGTAGGGGTAGGGTGGGGGTGGCAGGTGTCTGGTCTCTGAAGTTGTCATAGAGGGCCTTGATTTTCATATGGGAGTAGGAGCTGAGCTTGTTGCAGGGTTCCTGGGATAGTGTGATGTCCGTGGCTTTGCTGGGGGGTTTAGTGAATTGCTGCACGACGTTGAAAAGCTCTTTTGCGTTGGTTGCGTTTGTGTGGATCTTGTTCTTGATGAAAGTCCGTTTGGTGTCTCTTATGAGCTGGTGGTATTCCTTCAGGGCGCTCCTATAGCTGTTCAGGTCATCCGTGGTTTTCTCGTTTCGCCATGTTTTCTCGAGGTGTCTGCAGGAGCGCCTGGCTTCTTGGAGTTCTGTTGTGATCCAGGCAGCCTGCAGGGAGCGTTGTTTGACGGGGCGGAGGGGTGCAAGCCTGTCGGCACAGCTGGAGATCCAGCGGTGAAGTTCTTTGGCTGCGGAGTTGGAGTTGGTCGTGGCGCTGGGGGGGGTCTAGGAGGAGGGTGGTGTTCAGGTGCTCCTCTGTGACCTTGCTCCAGTTCCTTTTTTGGCGGGCGCGGGACAGGTTTGGATGCGGTGGTGGTGTTGAAAGTGAAGTGTACGCAGTGGTGGTCCATCCAGAGGGGCTGCGAGATGTGACTGACGTGGATGTTGGTCCCTCCTGCGAAGATGGAGTCGAGGGTCTGTCCTGCTCTGTGAGTGGGGGTGTTGATGAGCTGCTTCGGTGAACAACCATTACAACGCAACTTTTACAACGCACTGCCATTACAACGAAACTGTTACAACGCAAATGCTGTGACAACGCATGCCATTACAACGCAAGTCTTTACATCGACTTGCACTAGATGGCGTGCTAACATTAAAAATAGTGTAGTTTACTATCCAAACACCTTCCCTACTGCAACGTGAACTGGAGTTAGAATAGTAAATTACCCTTTTTTAATGTTAGCACGCCATCTACTGCAAGTCGATGTAAAGACTTGCGTTGTAAAGACTTGAGTTGTCACAGCATTTGCGTTGTAAAAAATTCGTTGTAACAGCATGCGTTGTAAAAGCATGCGTTGTAACATCATACATCCAGCTGCTTCAGTCGGAGGTTGGAGAGGTTGTCAAGGAGGGTGGTGGAGTCAGGGTCGCTGCAGTTGTCGAGGTGTAAGTTCAGGTCTCCGACTAGGATGTAGTCCATGGTGGTGATGGCATGGGGTGCGACGAGGTCGGCAATGGTGGTTGTGGACTGGGTGCGAGGTCCGGGGGGTCTGTAGGCAAGGCTCCTGTGCAGCGTGGTCCTGTGGCTGGTCTGGATCTGGAAGTAGAGGTGTTCTGTGTTTGAGTGGGGGTTGTTATGTTATGTTAAAGTGGATTTGTAGAGCGCACGGCTACTCAGAAGAGTGTCCCAGTGCTAAGACAGAAAAGCACACAAGAGGAACCAAGAGGAGGGGAAAAGAAGAAAGGAGAAGAGGAAAAGATGATTTAAGATGTTTTTTGGAACAGCCAGGTTTTCAGTTGTTTCCTGAAAGCAAGCAAGTTGGTAGTTTCCCTAAGTGGGAGAGGAAGCTTATTCCACAGTCCAGACACTAGCACTTGAAAAGAGCGACTGCCTCTACGGGCTCTAAGGTACTTGAGAGTGACCATAAGATGTAAATGAGCAGATCTGAGAGATCTGCTGGGAACATAGAAGGAAACTCTTCTGCTTATGTACTTTGCTCCCACACCATGCAGGCACTTAAAGGACAAAACCAGGGCTTTGAAACAAATTCTACTGCGGACAAGTAGCCAATGCAGATTATTAAAATGGTGCGAAATCCGCTTTCTAATCCCGAGACTCAGGACAGCCCTGGCTGCCCCGTTCTGCACGACCTGCAATCTGTTGAGTAAGGACTCCAGGAGGCCTAGATAGAGGACGTTGACATAGTCCAATCTAGAGATGATAAGGGCCTGAATTACTATTTTTCTGTACAGGGTCTGTAATAGAAATAGAAACCACCGAAGCATCTTCAGGAGACCAAAGCAGGTCCCGGTTACTGACTGCACCTGGACTGCCATAGAAAGAGTGTCATCCATTGTTACTCCCAGATTCTTGACAGTCCTAACAGCAGCCTGTGGAGGAGACAGATCTTGTGGCCACCATTGTTTCCAAGCGTCCAGCGGGGGGCAGCCGAAGAAAATGATCTCGGACTTCTCTGAGTTACATTTCAGATGGTTAAAGTTAAACCAAGCAAAAATGTTCTTAAGGCAGTTGTTAATCTTCTCCCCATTGAACGCTTCTCCCTTCCTACAGGTAAACAGCAGTTGAGTGTCATCAGCATACGATATTATTGCAACCTCGTTCTCTTCAGCCAAAATAGCCAGAGGGGCCAAGTACAGATTGAAAAGTAAGGGGCTCAAAGTAGAGCCCTGTGGTACACCCACACTCAAAGATGGTATACTGGCAGATAAGGGGGGGTGACCATAGCTCCTGATTTCTGTCCTCTAAAAAGGAAGCAAACCACTTCAGCACCGTGCCCTCAAAACCACCCGCACTCAGCCTCTGAAGGAGGTGGCCATGGGGCATCGTGTCAAAAGTCGCAGAGAGATCTAAGAGAACCAGGACCGCCCTGCCACCAGCATCCAAGGTCTCTTTGATAGATTCAGATACTTCCGGCAATGCCGTCTCTGTACTATGATTCTGCCTAAAACCAGATTGACTAGAATGAAACAGATTATTGGCCTCTGCAAAATTGCTGATTACTGTATGAACATATTTCTCAACTGTTTTTGCAAAGAAAGGGAGAAGAGAAATGGGTCTATAATTAGCGGAGACCATTGGGTCATCCGTAGGTTTTTTTAATAGAGGAATAATTTTCGCGCTCTTCCAGCATCTTGGTACCTGGCCGTTAAGGGATGTGTTTACCACACAGTTGACAATAGGATTCAAAATCTCTGCCATGGATGCCAAGAATTTTGCCGGGCATGGGTCTACAGGCGAGCCAGATTTCAAGCCCTTCATTATTGCTAGTGATGTCTCTAAAGGCATAGGCGGGAAGATGGAAAGGCAAGCCCTCTCTTCCTGGTACTGAGTAACAGTCTGAATAGTGGCAGACCCATCATTCACACTAGAGCTGTCAAACGAGGATTGTATAGTCACGTTCTTTGTGTAGAAGAAATTTGCTAAATTACCAATCCACTCGTTGGAGGGAGGAACTAACCTGGACATCACCCTAGGTGAAGAAAAACTTTTGACGATGTCAAAGATTTCTCTACTTTTATTTCCTGCCGATTCAATTTTGAAGGCAAATAAATTCTTCTTAGCTACCTGTATCTGTTTGTGGTAATCTTTTAGGGCCTCTTTGTAGTTCCTTTTATTTTCAGCCTTAAAGTCCTTCCTCCAAACTCTTTCCTGGCATTTACAGTCCTTTCTGCTCTTATGTAAGGTGTCGTTGAACCAAGGGGCTGAACGTCTAAATGTTCTAAGTGAGCCTGGGGTAGGAGGGGCAAGGGTTAAAGTACCCTGTGCAATCCACTTAACCAGAGCCTCTGCATCCAACTCTATGTCACCAGTGAGTAAAGGAGGGTGTAGATCTAATTCATGTTTAAGAGCATCCGGAGTAACCTTATGAAGATGTCTGGAGGTGGAAGATGGCTGCTTAACCTGAGACGATGGGTGCATTGGCAAATTAGATAATGATCAGACCAGAGAAGGGATAGAGGAGGCTCTGTCTGAATTAAGCAATTTGCAAATACCTGATCAAGGATATCACCTTTTTCATGCGTAGAGGCATATATACATGGACTGATAGTGAGCACACCCAGTGATTCTATCAAGGAAATCGTCTCTAAGGCGTCCTGTTGATCCATATGTATGTTAAAATCCCCTTAGATGGGGAAATGTTTTAATCTAGAAGCCACAGGCGAAATGACATCGCCGATGGACTTTAAGAAAGCCCCTGCCAGCCCTGGGGGTCTGTACAGGAGGACTCCTGCCAGGCACTGATGGGGGGGGGGGCCTTCAATTTCCTCCAGGGGAATACAAGTAACGGTAATATTCGTTTTGCTAATAATAGCGATTACACCTCCCTTGCTTCCAACCCGATCTTTCCTTATAATAAAGTAACCAGGTGGAATGGCTGAAGCTATGGTTGGATTGGACGAATCCGAAAGCCAAGTTTCAGTCAGAAACAAAAAATCAGGTTTGGTTTCAGATAGTATATCATAAATGTGCAAAGCATGTTTATTAAGCGATCTACAATTTAACAGTAGGGCCTCGATGTGTTGTTGTTCCATATCCATAGCAACCCGCTCCTCCTGTCTATATGGATTGTCCTTGGCTTGGGCAAAGTAGTTAGGGTGTCATTAATGTCGCCCTGACTACAATATTTACACTCTATAACAGAAGCACTGGTCTCAATATCAATAATCTTATTGCATTGGCAGGAGGAGCGCAACCCAATGATGGTCTCCCTGTCATATGTACAAACTTTATTAGCTGCTTGGATCACACCGGCAGAAAATACGACCGCGGCCACCTACGGGACGCAGACGGGCTTGCCTTTGGCGCGCTGGCTGGGCACGGCCGCTGTGCGACCGGGCGTCCATCTTGTTTAAATGCCGAGCCGTTGGCGGAAATGACGGAGGCAGGGGGAGGAGCCGCGTCCCTCCACATCAATCGGTCACTACGAGACTGTGGTGGACCGGGGACTGGCTTTGTTCTAAAAAAGATCACCAGTCAAAAATAAACATGCAGAATGACCATAAAATTCCCCCCAACAGCAATTCCCCAATTACAAGAGTTTTTTTAAATTAAAAATGCAAACCCAGCCAAGAGAATCAGAGAGGCACGCGCTGCAGTCACCACACAAAGCTTAGTGTCATGCTGGAGGTGGAGAGTCGGAGGGAGCTCTTGTGTGCGATGGCAAGTCCTCCTCCTGGACAATGGGGGTGGTCCTTCCGCTGGATCTTGTATCCGTCAGGAATGACGGTGGCGATGTTGGGGCCAGAGGTGGCGTTAGTCCAGGTTTCCGTGAGGAAGGCGACATCGGGCAAGAGGATGTCGAGCAGGTCCCAGATCTCTACGGCGTGTCTGTGTAGAGAGCGTATGTTGAGGAGGATGCATGTCAGGGCCTCGGAGGTGACTATAGATACCTGCCCTAAGAGTGAGATGGGAATCGGAATAGAACTTACAAAGGGAGGCATCAATGTTCTTATCCACAACATCCTTGATGACCCTATTTTTCACCAAGGAGGTCCGCCCCACCACACTGGCCAGAAATTAATCCATGGGAATGGCATCTGACTGGTCTTTCTAAATATCCTGCAAGGGATACAATTTTGCAATGAAGCGGGGCAACATGATCTTATCCAGGTCCCTTCACTCCCTCTTCAGGACCTCAGAAATGTACTGATGAAAAAGCACATTCAGGGGTGCCAAAAATCTGGAAATGCCGCAGCAAGCCCCCAGATGAAGTTGAAGGGATTTCCTCATCTGGGAAACCCATATTAGACTTCGCATGCCTGATCAAGTTCGGCAGCATGTATTTGGAAACATACTTCTCCCCATCAGATCCTCAGGCCCTTGCCCCTCCACCTCAGACCCTGAAGAAGAAGTAGACGAAACAGGCCCCATACCCTTAGGCTTAATGGAGTCCCTCATCTCCAACAATATCTCCTGAATCAATATCTTCAATTTAGTGTCCCCACACTCCCTGCGGCGTTTAGGAGGGGAAGGAGAAGAGCTGGAGGAACTAGAGGCAGAAGAGAAAAACTCAGCTCCATGCTTACTTTTTCAGGTATGTTTCCCCATTATCTATTATCAGAAGAAACCACAGAACACAGTAGTGCAACACAAACCGAGAGTAATAAATGCATCAGCTATGCAGTACTTACCCCAGGAACAAAATATTTTCCACCACCAAACAACACAAAGTAACATAACCCCCCAGCCAGCCCAGGCACACCCTCTGTGACCGGCGTGCCTGAACCCAGACCCACTGTCCTCCATGTAGTAAACCAGGCACAGCCGCAGCTCTGCTCAGCAAGCTCCGACGTGCCAAGACCTCCACCATCTGCCAATCGGGCCCGGCCATCAGGCAGACGTGACTGTGACCCAGAAGCACCCCAGCCAACAAGGGCATGTCTCCCGGCAAGCCCCGCAGACTGCAAAGAAGATGGTTGCAACAGGAACCACCGACTGCAGCTCCCACCCCGCTGAAGCAGCCCAGCAAATCCTCGTCCCATTCTGTCTGAGACAGAATAAAGAACAGAAGAAATGATGGGTAAGTACAGTTTATGTACTCCCGTTGGGAGGTGGTGGGGAAGCAGCATTCCTTGTGGGTTTTTTTCTGTCAGGAGATGATAGAGCTCTATAAGTAATGAATGGGACAAGAACCTAGGGATCTGGGGGTAATGGAGATTGTTCAACTAATTTACGACAGAGGCGTGGAGAGCATTTAAGTCGTTACTGCTCAGCATACATGCTGCACACTTGTTGTTCTGTTTCGGGGCCTTGACACACACTCCCTCCTTTGTAGCCTTAGGTCAGTAGGGGCCAGGCTGGGCCCTTTTCAGCTCGAGAGCACAGAGGACCTCAAGCTGAGCCAAAGCCAAGCACTTGGCTCCAGCCAGTCTCATTCAGTCGTGCTTTGTAGTCCATTCTGACTAATGAATAGTGTTTACACTGCACCCACTACACAGCATGGCCCACAAGGCATAGCCTGGGAGCAGCTGCAGGTCTACGTAAGCAGCACACAAACAGACGCACGTGAAACTTCGGATGGCTCGCAGACCAATGCGACCGAGTGTAGGCAGGCACTACTGCCTCCAATCTGGGGCAGGCTCCAGCCAGGCTCATTCAGTGGTGCTCTGTACTCAACTTTGACATATGAGCAGTGTTTACACCAGGGCCGGCTCTAGGGTGGTGTCACCGGTGCCACCGCATCAGGTGCTGGCTTCCTGGGGACGCCATGTTTGCAAGTTTATTTTGTTTTTAAAGCATCAGCTTCTCTGTTCCTTTCCTCCAGCAATTACCAGCCCTCACAAAAATGTCAAGTCAACTCCTGTGATTAATGTTCTTCCTGGAGAGAAATTGGAGTTTTGTAAAGTTGTTGTTTTGACTTATGTTAAGGTAGTGCAGAGGGTTAATATGCCTGCTGCAAAGAACGTGTACCATGTAGATTACAGAGTGCATGTAATGTAAATAGATCAGCAGGTTACTGATTTTTTTAAAAGAGACATCCTTTTGTCACTTGCAATTTATAAAGTCCTAATATAGAACAGTGAGGTATTAACTGTCATCATAAAGTTGCATACACACTGCAAAGTAAACATTAAAGCATAGATTAATGTTGCAAAAAGGGTTAATTTGGGTAGAAATCGATTCATATTATTAAAGAAAACTCCCAACTATGCTGTTTCTATTTCAACTCTGAGTTTGTGCTTCTCCACACTAAGCACTCCTAAACTATACGGCCTACTAGTATGGATGAAATGTGACTCCTACACTTTTAGTCCATTGGCTTATATAACATTTCCTTTAAGCTAATTTACACACCTATGTTTGATTGTCTCTGTGTAATGTGTGTCTCATGCAAGGTGTTCTGACATCCTTTACTGATATGAGTGGCGCTATATAACTAATTCAATGCATCTGAGAGAGAGTGGTTATCAAGACTTGGTCACCGTTAAGGGGTGCTAGTGAGAGAATCCATGGTGGAGTGGTCATTGGGGGGGCGCCAACTAACATTGTCACACTAGGCTCCACCAGCGCTAAAACAGGCCCTGGTTTACACTGCACCCATGATGCAGCATGGCCCATGAGAGACAGTCTGGGAGCAGCTGCAGCTCCATGTCAGCAGCACACAGAGAGTCGCAATGTGAAACTTTGGAATGCAAGCGAGTGTAGGGAGGCAGGCAGCTCTGCCGCCAATCAAGAACAGGCTATGAGTCACGGAATGTGAAACATTCTATAACCATCCTCCTGATTGGCTGCTCTGTGCTAGAAATCAAACGGGAGAGAGAACTAGTTGTCAGCTTGCCTTATTAGTGCAGTTGGTGTATGTGACACTCACCCAGTATTGCTATAAAGTGGATATAAGCCTCAAATGCGTTAGTCTAACCCCTGATGTGTGACACTTGGCAGTGCTGCAGCGGGTCAATGCTAATACCAAAAATTGTGGAACATGTACTACAGTTCTTAAACCTGTGCAAACAATTATGCTTAGAGTGAGTTCTGCTGGAATACTTATTTCGTTTTTATGGCGATTAGCAATCAGTTAATGTCTACTAGTGATCTAGAGGCCAGTGAAGGTTGCTTTGCATATTATCTTCTGGTTTCAGATACTCATAAATGTTGGGATAGCATATCACTCCTTGTAGGCATAATAGCATGTTTCCAGTCCCGACATTTTATACTTTTAAATCATTGGCTCAATTTAGCAAATTAAATCTATAATGCCTAGGCACAGATTTGCTAAATTAAAGACCATGAAACACGATGCCCTGCTTACATGAAGCGATACCCTGGGGACATGTTCTTATGCAGCTACTTCAAAGAAATCTGTACTACATAAAACAAGGCGACACATTAAACAAAGATTGCCAAAGCCAATTGTTCTGCTTTTAATGTGCTGACATATAAAAACAGATGCATGCACAAAGTCGGTTTGCATGTATTAGCAAATTAAAGCCAGGACTATTGCTATTGCTATTGCCTTTGTACATGGTTATTATCTCTTGTTGAGACAAGACTGTATGTGGCTGTGTGACAGGAACCAAGTATGCGTTTACCACGCATGCCCGTTCCACGCGGTTTTAACCATGCATATGCCTTTACCACGCATGCCTTTACAATGAAATATGCGTTGTTAACACAATTATGGCAATGGCATATGCATGGTTAAGACTTATCAGACTTACCCTGCCCTGAGTCCTAATACTACCACCCTCCCTCCTGAAACCCAACCCCCTCCCTCCACAAGCCCTAAAAACTTCTCTGCCCCCCAAGTCCTAAAAATACCCCGCCCTGCTCTAAGCCCTAAAAACTAACACGACCCCCATCAAGCCCTAAAAACTACCTTGGCCACTCCCTAGCCCAAAAAAGTATCCAGATCCCTGCCTCCCTGCCCTGAGCCCTAAAATGGCCCCCCAAACCCTGACTCTGAGACCTAAAACTACCCCCCTCCCTCCTGAAAACCAACTCCCCTCCCCCAAACCGTAAAAACGTCCCTGCCCCCACAAACCCTAAAAATTACCCTGACCTCCCCTAAGCCTTAAAAACTACCCTGACTCACCCAGCCCTAAAAATTTCCCTGACCTCACCCAGCCCTGAAAACAACCCTGACCCCACCAGCCCTGAAATCAGCCCCCACCCTTAACAACTACCCCCACCCCCAAAATACACCCCAGCCCCATTCATGTCCGCGCGTTCCCTCCCGATCCTTCCTGCTTCTGCCCAGCAGCTGCTAGACCGTACACTGCCTTAACCACGCTTATGCATGGTTAAGGCACGCGCGGGAGTGCCTGTGTTGTTGAACACACGTGGCTCTGCCCCCGTTGATCCGACTGTTTCCCCTGCATGCTGGTGTGTGGATGTTTTGATAGAAGTTGTTTCTTTTTGTAAGATGTAGTTGTATTTACTCAGTGTACACATTTAGTTTATTTCCATCTGACTGTTTCTTTTCCACATAACTTTTACTTTTTTCTCAGCCAAAAGCGAGCAGCAATGGAACACACACCAATGTTTAATATGATTAAGGAGAGATGGCTTTACCTCATAAGTAAGAGCAGCAGTATTCCATGGCTTGCGAAAATAGGTTCTTGTGTGGCCATCAAAAACTCTGTCACAGATCCCGTTAAAGTATTCATTATAGAATGGACTGCCCCTCGTGTCCATCCCTAAAATGTTGACTCTGTAAGAACGTCAAAAGCAGGTAAGTATCGAAAGAAGAGAAATGCTGCAAATTCACTGATCAGAGGAAACTAGTGCACGAGGTGTGTACTGTCATCAACTGAATGCACCAATAAGCGATATGACTGCACTGCAGATACATAAATGCTCAGTGTCATGGGTTCAGAAACAACCTGTTGCAAAATGCCTGAAAATTTATTTTGAGCCTTTAAAGGTTTTATGTGTCATTTAAATCAGTTAAACAGAGATATGATGCACAGCTAACCAACTGCCATTTTTAGGTCTTGCCCAAAAAAACATTTAGGTGCCGATTCCGATCCTGGAAAAACCCTGTATGAATCGTCAAACGGAGCGTTTTCTACCGACCGACTGAAAAATACATACGAATGTGACCCGGGACAGCGCATACGCGACATTCGTACGGAGTTAGGCAGCTTTTTACGTACCAGCAAGTACGATTCGTACCGACAGCACTCCGGACAGCAATATTTTTACGGCCCCCAAAAAGTGCCGGTAAAGCGAAGTACGCCGCGAAGCGTGAGGAAAAGGGGGCCCGGTACGCGCCGAACACCCCCCACCCCCGTATGTACGGAGCATACCCCCACCCGTGTATGTACGGAGCGTACCCCCACCCGTGTATGTACGGAGCGTACCCCCACCCGTGTATGTACGGAGCATACCCCCACCCGTGTATGTACGAGCATACCCCCACCCCACCCGTGTATGTACGGAGCGTACCCCCACCCGTGTATGTACAGAGCGTACCCCCACCCGTGTATGTACGGCACTGGGGGTCCGCACCGTACATACACGGGTGGGGGTACGCTCCATACATATATGGGTGGGGGTACGCTCCGTACATACACGGGTGGGGTGGGGGTATGCTCCGTACATACACGGGTGGGGGTATGCTCCGTACATACACGGGTGGGGTGGGGGTATGCTCTGTACATACACGGGTGGGGGTACGCTCCGTACATACACGGGTGGGGTGGGGGTACACTCCGTACATACACGGGTGGGGTGGGGGTACGCTCCGTACATACACGGGTGGGGGTACGGCACGTCCATCTGTGGGGGGGCTGGGGGTATGGCGCGTCCATACGGGGGTGGGGGCTGGGGGGGTGTTCGGCGCGTACATACGGGGGGCTGGGGGAGTGTTCGGCGCGTATGCGGGCACATGTTTGGTTGCTATTGAAGTTCACTCCGAACGGTCTTTTTTCCATACGGTTGTACATTCGGACGGACGGGACGGATCATACTTGCGCGCTCGGACTTCAGTTTTCCGATTCGTCCGTAAAACTGTCCGGGGAGGTGTCGGACACTTTTCCCGACCCGAGGACGTGTTGGGGAATTTACCCAATGCGATTCGTATGGACTTTTTCACATACGAATCATACTTGCCAGTTTGTACGGGACTTGTACGATTCATACGGAAAAAAAATCCGGATACGATTCGTACGGGGAAACTTTTTAACGGATCGGAATCGGCACCTTAGCTGTGATGGAGCGCAATAGTGCTCTAAAATTGTAGGGGTGCATTATAATCATTGATAGTCCGTACCCGCATATATTCCTTTGTATTAATATTTGGTCATTAGAAAATGTGTTGTAATAATAAAATTGCAAGTGAATTGATAGAAATTGTTTCATGCCATGCAAGAGAAACAAAATGGCATTTATGTTTGGAAAGAGTAACCTTTAGTATATTGAAAAGCTCATGTGTGATGTAATGCATTTTGATTTAAATGTGCACCATGTTGGAGTCTGCATGTGAAGATGACTAATTGTGCTTAGCATGTAATAATTGTAAATGATTGCACAGGAAAGCACCGTTAACTTGTGTGTATGATTTGATGTTTAAAGCCTAAATCAAACGTTTACTTTTGTGTATTGAAGGCCTAAGCGTTTATTCTTATGTTGGCCGATTTGTGTAGGCCTGAAAATGTAATCTCCCTGGTAAGCTCTCTTATTTGGAGGTAGTCAGCGAATTTCATGTGTATGCAAGGTTGTTCTTTTCAAACGTTTCCGTTGCAGGTAGAAGAAGCTGCCTTTGTTAGTTAGAACTAATGCCTTTTGTTTTAGGAGTTAGGCATGGAGGAGAAGTGATACTTTGTAAACGGAATGTCGATAATTGGGAGCCAGTGTTCTTTCTCACTGAGGAGGCCTGGAAATCAAGGTCATCGAGCCAAACTTGGATGGAGTGAGGAAGACGGTGGAAATTTACCTATGAGAAGTGCCCAGTGAGATGAGGTGATCTGTGGGCGTATTTTGCACCTTTGCATTTTGTATTAGGGAGGGTTGAGTCAGAAGAAGGGGGTTGAGTCAGGAGAAGAGGGATGCGAGAGGAGAAGAAAGGGAGAAAGAGAGAGCCTCTTAGAACGAGCTCTGTAGCTTTGGCTACTTGACCCATACAACGTGAGTGTACGTCTTAGGAAGTCTTCACGAGCTGACACCTTTAATCGATCTTACCTGGGGAATGCTAAGTAGGGATGTCACCTTAGAGATAGAGTAGGGATAGTCTAATGCTTTTCACTTTTCAGCCGCAGATGAAATCTGACTTAGACGTTGGGGAAGTCCTTGCTTGTGTTCTGTTTCTGGAACTTTTCTTTCTTTTCATGATCTATCGGATTAAGCTCACTCATAGATATGGCTTTGTATTAGTTCCCATGTACTTTTAAAACCTCGTCCTGTGGTGCTTGTACATTCAGTTGCTTCTGGCTTTGTAATAAAACCACTAAATTGGAATCTGGAGTCTGTAATCTTTTGATTCATAATCATTGGAAAATATTGGATTGCCTCAGATGAGTTATTCTCCTATTTACACTTCTCAGCAGGTAACAAAAGATCCATTGACCTAGGGTTCTTAGTTAAATTCTGGAGTGGGTGAAAGACTGCTTACCATGTACAATACCAGCACTTACAGTGTGCTTTGGTCAGCCCCTAGCTTAAAATAAGTTGGTTTTCTTGCCATTACATTTGTTGGCTTCTTATTCAGTGGTTTTCCTTCCTCTTCTTTTCTTTGTGTCCCTCCTCCCTCCTTCATTTTGACTGAATATCTAACATACTTCCACTGTTTACACTCAAGAAACAACAGTTTTTCTTTTTCTTTGAGCAGTCTATCAGAGTGCATGTGTTTCCTTGCTCTCTCCCCATTTTCTGCTCCTCCCCACATTCCAGTCCTGGTGCTCTCCATGCTGTTCCATCACCTCTTCGATTGCTTCTCTCTCCACTGCCCATTCCACTCAGTTTTTTCTACTGCCTTTTTAAATTTCCAACCCCCTGATCTTCTATTGCTCGCTGTAGCTCCACGCTGCTTGGCGGCATCCTGTTGCCGCCCCTCCCCCTCTTTTGCTGCACCTCCTTGTCCTTATCCTGTTTTTTCTGTTTTTATTTCTTTTTTGGACGGCTCAGAAGCTTACATTTTCTACTGAGTAACCCCTTTCATGATAATGCTCTTTATCACACATTTTTTAAATGTCCTGCCACCATCGTGGAATTGTAAAGTAAAAGTAAGAAAATGGGCGCTGCAGCTTTATCAGACATACATGCACATGTGCGGTCATACAAGTGCACATATACGACATCATGCTGGGGCTGACCATAAAGTTATAAAAATGTGCCCATCAAAGCACCAAGACCCAAATGTGTGCATGTGGGTTGATGCATGTGTGAGGATATGTCCTCAAGCTTGGTAAAGCCATATTATAATTTTGCTGATGTTTTTCAGCATTGTCAATAAGCACTAGCAAATGTAAAAGTTAACAAACACCTTTCAAAGCCAAGAGTGTCAATGAGATGTCATGCTGTACTTTTTCACTGTTGGGTTTTTAAAACTACAAAACCTCCTGGTTACAAACTCTGAAGTCCTCCTTTATTCACGTGCAATCCAGCTCCTTCAGAAACATCAATAGTAGGCCATTTCCCTATCCAGCCTTTTTTCTCTGATTGTAATTACAGTAGACTGGGATCTTAAATAGTTTTAAAACCAGAGGTTCTAAACAACCTGTAACAATAATAAACATCTTCTTTTTTGAACGGCATAGACTATCTCAGCTGAGGCCCATTTCATTATGTTCAATGCATATAAGTCGTCGGAGAGGACCACGATCTCAATCAATGTAATGATAACATTCAGTTCACGATACACTCTGATGCCAAAGAACTTGCTTTCCTGGACATCAAGATCTACTGTGAGGACAACAAATTGCACACAACACTGTATCGGAAACCTGCTGAACGCAATTCCTTACTCAGATACAATAGCCACCATCCACGCGGCCTGAGGGATAACTTACCTTTTGGACAGTTTTTGAGGATCCGCAGAAACTGCACTAAAAAAGAGGACTACCTTGTCGAATCTGAGGATCTTAGCAACCGACTACTAGTAAGGGGGTATCCGAGGAGATTGGTCAAGAAAGCACGCAAGAGGGCATGGTTCAATCCCAGAGAAACCCTCCTAACGCCCAAGGCCAAACAAGATGGGGCATTGCAGAGAATGATTTGTGTCACCACTTTCTCCACACAGAGCAATGCAATTAAGAAAGTGATCAATCGGCATTGGAAATTGGTGGCTGATGACATCGACCAACCGAACCCGCCGGTGCACTCCTTCAGGAAAGCTAGAAGCGTGAAGGACTATGTAGTCCACTCCTTCCTGGAAACGGCAACAACACCGACCATCCAAGAACTTTGGAGTCTGCCACCAGTAATCAGACATTTTAAGTGTGGTCACTGTAAGGCCTGCGAAACCACTGATACAACAAATATTTTTACATACAGAGGACACTCGATTACTCTTAGTTCATTCACTAATTGTAACTCTCTCAATGTAATCTATGGTATTAGTTGCCCGTGTGGCTTACTCTATATTGGACAGACACAACAGAAGGTCAAATCCAGAATTCTGCAACACCACAGCAGAATCCGGTGTAATGTGGTGGGTGCCCCCCTCGTTGAACATTGTGTCTCAAAAAATCACAAGCCGGATGATCTTAAATGGCTGGTACTTGAAAAGGTGAAAGTGGGTCCCAGAGGTGGCAATTTGTCAGCTATTCTTAATGTAAGAGAATCTAAATGGATGTCATTGATGGACACTGTGGCTAATGGGCTTAATGAACTCGATGGCAGCAACGCCCAATTAGCGGTCCTTCAAATCTAATCTTTTTGTATTAGATCTGGATATGGTATATCTGTTTTTCTTCTCCCCCCTAGGTCAAGGAGTCAACATCTTGTAAATTCATTGTTTACCAATATACACTAATGAGAATTGAGTTCTAGTGTTAAGCCGTTTTAATTAATATGTATACACTATACAAACGATAACGTATACTGTTTGATTTGTTGGGCCATCAATGTTATCGATGTTGTGTGCTAGACTCTTACGGTCATATCATATATACAGGCACATTAGTATGCGCTAGAATGTTTACATTCCTGTCTTGTTTATGAACTGCAATACCTATAGACTTTATTGACTCTGTGATTCCATCCTTCCGTTAACCACCTAACCATAGTCTTTTCTTCATTACGTTTTTTAACCGGCATCTAGCGCCAGCACGGTAACGGAGATCACGTGTTGACCTCGCGTTTCCCGACTTAAAAATACGAGCTCTCGGCGCGCCTCCCTATTCACTTGTGCAGCGGAAGCATAGATCAAGGGTAAGCATATTTTTGAAGCTCCTATTTGACTTCGGGGTTTTTGACAACTATCCGTTAAATCTTGAATTGCCCCGTGTGGCCACTCATTCCAGTGTTACTTGCCCGCATTTTCCCTCAAGTGCCGTGTTACTTCCCGACACTCTGTCTCGATTGAATGCCCCTTAGTTTGCTACCACCGTGATCCTACCGGATTCATGCATGGGACATAGATGTCTCCCGCAACACCTCTCAGAATCATTTCCCATTAGCTTTAAACATGTGGGCATTTCTGGTGACCCTTTCGTATTTTTCGACTGTTCATTTGCAGGGTCTTTTCTTTTTCAACCGATTATTTATTCTCCTCCCTCCCTCATTTTAGATTTACTCCCCGACGGCGAACTAGCGGTGTTTATTTCCCAGCAGTTCGTCCGTCAGAATCACTTTTGAATACCGTCCCGGTATTGCTGATCGCCGAGAACCTTAGGATTCAATCCGACAGAACAGTGTCCTGCGGTAAACCAATTTTTTCGCTTACTGTTGGAGCGATTTTTTTGTACAAATATCGCTTTTCTGTGCTTTGATTTACCTAATTTGATTTGAGGTGTTCACCACTCTCTACGCCCTTGTTGTTACCACCGAGGAGTCTCAACCCCTCTTTCTTTGACGATCTTCGGACGTCCTAGAGGCCTGTCCTTCGACAGACATGGTAACTTCTGTGTACAATTTTAATTCATTTATTTCAGTCCCTCAGAATAGAGATTGATGAGTCTTACACTCGTTCATTTTTGTTTCTTTAGGTGACCACCCTCCATCCATTTTTACCCCAGTCCTGATGAAGACCCCATCTCGTAAGGTCGCATTGAGTACCTACAACACTCAAGGGGTCGAAACGTCGACATAACACCGTTGCCAATATTTTCACCAGTACATGATGCACTGTGATCGTTTATATATGGCATTCCTTAGAACTGTTGATATTGTGACCATGATTTGATCTGTATGTATTATGCGGCAGTGATTTAAGTATGCCGATAAATTTGATTGTAATTTAGTGTATTTATCATTGTGTTCACTTCCTCTCAAATCCCACACTAATTCACTCACTCCCTTACCCCTTTCTCTGGGCACGTGTATTACTTTAACAAATTGTTGCTCAAATTGTGGACTTCATTTAAACATTTAAACCTATTCGATGTGATTAAATGGCATTTGAATTTCCTTGAGTTTTTGGGTCAACTGTTTTTTTAATGTTTTGTTTTGAATGATTTGTATGCTGGGACCACTTTTCTCCATACTGTTCTCTACCCAGGTCCCAGTGACTTTATATGGGTTTACCCTTTTCTTTAACCACGATCGACCAATGGCATCAGAAAAGGGGCCAAAAAATGGGTGTAGCCTGAGTGGGTTGAAGCACTTTTTTTTCAATCAGTAAATATCTTTGAGTAGGAAATTTAGCCCAAAATGAGGAATACATATTTTTCTTCTAAAGTATGTTATGTCCAGCTTGGTAATACCCAAGGATGTCAATTTGGTGTAGTCACAGCTAGTGCCTGATCTCATGCACAGCCCTTGATACCTCTGTGTGTTCTTGGCGGTAGCAGCAGCAACGGAATGTAAACACAGCTTCTTGGTTTCTACTTGGTTTCTCAGCCAATGCTCTTCCAAAATCCTTTCAGCAGCAAATATGACACTGGTTAGGGGCTACATATCATTTACAGGTATATTGTTCCACTGGGAGTAGATTTTCTTCAAATAACTTCCATGGAGCAATATTTTTGTAAACAAAATTTAGGATACAATATGTATGTAATATTATATTCTGATAATGATATCATGGTACCACACCCTTTGGAAGAATAACGTTCCTCTCTTTAATTTGTATCTCTTAGACAAATAAATGTAGACATTATTAAACAGTTTATTTTTTATCTTCCCATGACAAAATAAATCTGTTGGGGATTACTTTTGGGAACAGTTTCTATTCTAATAGGAAAATAGGCCACGCAAAAAGAAGGAACACAAACAAGAATCTCATTATTTTCAACCTACTTCTGGTTTGCACAAAATAATTGAATTTATAGAAACGTTCAATTTGCATGTATGTAGGGGACTAGATGAAAAAGACTTAAAAATAGTACATAATATAAAAGATGCCAGTGTTTTAAGTATATATTGGCTTATTCTTCATGCTGATCCACCCTGACCTTTCAGCACTTCTGTTATGCAGCAAAAGCTGTCCTTGAAAAGGTGACAATTGGTTTCAGGTCTGCTGGTTTCTCTAATTTCCCTAAATCCACCCATGTGGTTGCCCATTCCAACTAGGGGGCAGATTACGATGTCGTCCGGAAAGCATTCCAACCGAATTGGTTCCGGAGTGCTTTCTGAATGAGAACAAAGTCTCCCAATGCAAAAAGTGGGTGGTTGGGGAAAAGCATGTACCCTGTGGCAGGCACTGGAGGGTGCCTGCCACACTGTGCATGCATGGAAAGAGGGAACCCATGGGTACCCCTATGGGACTGATTTGGAGGTCCTCGGATTAAGGGGGGGCTGCTGCAGCCCCCTAAAGTCCAATTTTGGCAGCCGATATGTGTCAGAACAACTGGTTCGGAAAGGCTCTCCGAATCGGTCACCCTAATCGTACGCTGGGAAATGTAGTCCATTGACCACTGCGAATCGCACTCGACCGACCCGGTTGCTTTGAATGCCATTCGCGAACGAGTCGGACTGTCCGAACGCTTTCAGAACATCCTAATTGGTCAGCCGGAAAGGCAAACGAGTCATTCAGAGACACGGCTTCCGAATCGGAATCCACCAAATTGGATGTTGTTCGGAGCCTTTCCGGACGACACCGTTATCGGGGCCTAGGTGTTTGCAAAGAGAAACCTCCTCTCATCTTGGCCATTCAAATGTTGAACCATACTAGGTGGAGGAGCCAGGGTAGTTGGAGAGACACCTAGCCTGAGAAAGTACATTTCAGAGGGGGAGGGGTTTTGCTTTATAATAGTATTCAGCATTGTTTTATGTCAATCTCAAACTATCCCGGCAGTTCCCCTACATTTCCAGCTCACAGCCAAGGCTATCAGAGAAAGCAGTATTTTAAGAATGTGACAGGGAGTCTCAGGCCCGCTGGGTTGTCTGAGCACCATATGACGGAGAGGGGTTCAGGTGAAGGCCAACTACAGTGAGGCTTAGGATGTGTAAACTGGTCAGATAGTCCACACACAAGGCACAAGTTCACAGCTTTTCTGAAAATCATATCGGTGACCTTGTTACTACAAATCTAAGTTTCACAATAGATTAGAAATGTGCCCTTTAGAACAATGTCATAGAGATGAATTCTATACCCAGTTCTGAAACTGAGATACACAAAGGTACTATTTAACAACTCACTGCCAAAATAATTGGCAATGAAAAAATGACATCAACCTCGCAAAAAGCTAATTTATTAATAACTACAACTAAAACATGTGAATTTGCATACCTTATGTTTCATTTCTGATCATTTTTCACCCGGGCCTTGGGTATTCAATGCAGACTTTACAAGTCACTTCAAAATGATAGAGAGGGGCTCCTCCCACATGGCAAAACAATTGTATTCTGACATGTTAGCACTACAGCTGGGCCTGCAGGATTATACAGCGGATTCATTTTAAAATCCCACATGTTGGTATTGTAAGGTATACCTGCATCCTACGTTGTGCATTTTACATGTATGCTACTTCTTCACATTTTGCTCAAATTGACTTGTTTCTCACCTAAAAACTCAAACAAAGCCAATCAGTGTTTGGCAATTGTAGGTCATGTTATAGAGGTAGAGTATTTTGGCCGTCCCCTCACTGTTAAAAGTAAAAATATACCAGCTTTCCACAGCCACAAAATATCAAGGAGACCAGGTAAAAAAGGCACATTTGTACACAAACCTATAATATGTCAAAGTAAACAAGATACCTTCCAGAGTAGGTCACATTTTGTAATCAGATCTCAAAACAAGTTGCTCTACGATCTTCCCATTCTGAACAATTAAAATCCAGACATATTGTTGCACAAACTAAAGCACCCCAATCGGGAATAAACTACAGTATTAAATTGTTGAAGCATCCAAATACAAATTGGCCTCAATGCAAGGTCTATACTTTTTAACAATTATCCTTGAATTGCGGCATCTACTAAAATAAACCATGGCACTGTAAATTAATCCTGGGAAACACAAATCTATATTGGGCTTGTAATTTGTAAGTATTATATTGCACATTTGGAAGTGGGCATCAGTCGATGCTTGTTCTGCACCGAGAAGAGCCCAGACAAAACTAGTAGAAATGCTGGAAAGTGGCAATGTTTGCAAATATTATAGCATGAATAATGATTGTTTTTTAAGGTCTTTATTAGCTTTTTATATTCTCAAACCATAGGCTGAAAATCTAAATCAGTTATTTGAAAATTAATAGAAAGACGTTCTTTTGATTATCCTATAAAGTACCATTCAATATAATAAACCATTTGCCAGTTTGACGATAACTCTAAAACTAACTCTACCGTAGTGAGTGTCACATTAGTTTCCTTTACCCATCACTTTCAACCACATGGAAATGTCATGTTGAAATGTTAATAAAAAGCACAAGTTTAGAGTTAGACGTACACTTGGATATCTGATTTTTAGATGTTCTTCTTCTAAAGAAAATCGGCTAGTACCCCTACATTTCCGTCTGAAGTCCAGAGGAGGAAAGTCCATAGCTGCTCTAGGAACTAAAGCCTGGAACTAATTACCCACTTACCTGAGACTTATACAGACAGAATCTATTTTTAAGAAAAAATTGAAAACTTGTATATTTACAGTTCCAGATAGTTTGGCCCTTTCTCTTATCTAATCCATCCAACACTGTGACACTAGAGACTACTTTCCTCTGACACCAGCCCTCAGCGCCAAGATGCTCCATTGGAGTGAAAGCCTGCGCTTTATAAATTTCATCATTCATTTTCATACTTAGGCTATGATCCTTTTTTTAATACGCCAAAGAGACTAACCTTTAAAAAAATGAAGACCGCATAAAGACAACCACATCATGTTTAATGTCCAATTCAATGGCAGAACAATCAGATCATGTGATAAAACCACATGTTACGTCTTTGATAGGCCTGGGGATAATGTAAGGCATGTTTATTGTATGATTTTATGTAAGGCTAAAGTTACCCATTTCCAGCTGTTCTTCCGAACTCCGACACCTGCAGATCAGGATGAGCACGACAAGGGGATTTGGGTTCATCATCACAGCTTTCATCTGAATAGTCTCCACAATCATTGTCCCCATTGCACACAAGTCTCTTCTTTATACACCGACCTTAAATTAGACAGAGAAAACAAATCATTAGATAATTTTCTTGTCTGTTAACATGTATTAGTATTCCCTAAATGATTTTGTAGTTTTTCAATGTCATCGAAGCCAGTTTACATTTCGTATCATCAGTAAAGCATATCTTATTTTTCTACCTATAAAAATGATATATTTTAAACGTCAAAATTATTGTGATTCAGAAGTTGTAATAAATAGTATACAGCAGAGTAACATGAATTAATTCAGTTGTTCATGATCACAGAAAAAAAACATACTCACCATCTAAAATCTAACATCGGGATTTCTTCTTAGAGATAATCTGAAAGCAAGCAATCCAGAACCCCAACACCTCCAATGTTAAACATGTTTTATGTCTGAATTTACTAGAGTAGTTCACTGAAGACTCCACTGTTTTAGGATCATTATGCAGTGCCTTCATGCAGAAAAGAAAGTACATAAGCACTATATCTGGCACAGAGACCGACCGAGTAAGTATTGAGACATTAACAAAATACCTTTAACAGGTGGTGGTCCTCCCCTTTATTTAAAAACCTGTTTCTGTTTGAGAGGTTTGTCTACTGGGAATACACAGTCACTGTTGAATTGATGACATTCTGCACAATGGTGGAAAATATGACTTAAGCCCTAAGAAGAGGGAATGAAACAAGCAGAGAGGACCTGCCTACCAAAATTATCTGGTTAACATAGCAGCCGGCAGCTTCCAGGAGCCGTCCGCTGCGTATGAAAGAATGGACCACAACACATTGGTACAATCCCAGCATATACAGTGCTTTTTCTGCCTCTGTTCACTCTTGAACACAGAGCCAACAAAGCAAGATCCTATATTGTCTCCACACTGGCTTATTGCAACACTGTGTGAGTAGGCATCCACTGGTTAAAGGGCAGTGCTGTAAGAACGTGCCCTTGTGGGATCCTCAAGGAGTGCTTGGGGCTGGAGGTCTCAACAAACATACGTTTTTACTTCTCTCGGAGAAACAACGAGATGACTAGTGTTCTGTGGTAATCAATTGCACAAGACATTGATGAGAATCAATAGGAAAAGGTCTCCCTTGTCTGCAATTCAAAGTATGAGTAGAGTACCACAGTTCTGATTGTTTCAGAATTGCACTGAGGTGGGATCCCAAATAGCGACCCATGATTTTATATTATTTCTTTATTATGATCGTGCCAGTCATTTACCAGGGTATTAGAGTGATAGTGTGATCATTTGCCTGAGATTGATTATAGTTCCTTTAATAATGTGAGGGCGGGGGGGGCTGGCCAGTAGTAGTGAACTCCCTCAGTGCGGTTTTGGTGATGCACGTGTTGTATCAAATGGTCCTGATCTAATTGATTATAATGATTCTTGAATGCAAGTAGATGACGGTGGTGCTTTTATCTTGAAAAATGTATTTACATATCCATTTAACTTTCATGCAAACTGTGCACATGAAAGCAAACTGAATTAACTCAGTAAATAAGGATAGCAGAATTCCATGTCAGAGGCTTAATAAACCTACAAACACAAAAAAAAAGAAAGAAAGAAAGAGAGGAAGAAAGAAAGAAAGAAAGAAAGAAAGAGAAAGAAAACGGTTTTGAAGACTGAGCGGCACTCCCTGATATAAAACGGTGGGAACATTTTCAGGAATCCCAGGTTACCCAGGGGTTACTGGCTTCCAACTGTACCAACCACAGCCGTTTATTGTTGGTGGTTTGGAGGTTTATTATAGTGTTTACACCAAAACTGATCCCCAGAGCACCAGACCCTCAGAATAACACAGTACAACTGTCCAAGGCTAAATGAGACAACTAATATCAGTCGATAATTCCTTGATCTGCCAGTGCTATCACTTAGATAAAAAAGTAATTTAACCTGGGCATACAATGTAATATTATACAGAAGTGTTCCACCGCAATACTATGGTATACAGTTAGTCATATAATTCTAAAAATACGCTGGGGCAGCTGGTGCTGACTTAGGCTGCTGCCAGGGGACAGGTATCACTATTTTCATTGCAAGTTGAAACATGTTGACCTCACGGGGAAAAGGAATTGTGTGTTCTATTCAGGTGTCCCCTACACTCTCTGTAACCTTTCCCAAAGGATTGAGTTGAGGGTGAGACATCCAAAAATTCATGCAATGTCCTGTCTATCCCCTGTACATTGTCTTTACATCCATGCAGGCTGTGGCTACTGCTGCCAGCTGGGGGAGGTGGACTTGCCTGCTTCTGGTAGTGAGTTTTCTACACAGCCGAACAAGTGGAATTGCACTGACTCTGCCCCAGCCTGTCTGACACATGTGCAAGCCTCTGGTGGAAGAAGATGGGCCGGTATGGGTGCTGGTGGAAGAGGAGACAGCGCTCTTCTGTATCCAGAAGTAATCAGGTGAATCCTTACTGTGGGATCTTCCTCTGGTTTAAACATTAAACCTCCAACCAAACAAAATGAAGAACCAAGGTCATAGTGATGGTCTAAATGGAGGTTGAAGTAATTTGATGGTGGAGAGTGATCTGGGGCTAGTGCCAAGGCTCACAAAGTGCAGTAGTTTCTACTGATGTGACCTCCATACTGACGTGACCTCCAAATCTACTAGTGACTTTCTTAGTGCCAAGTCATTTCATGTGCTATTTCTTTCCTGAGGGAAGACCATGGGATTAGACAGAGCTTTCCCAGACCTCTCAGCTGTCACAGGTGCTTCTCAATCTAGGCACACTGTAGGGGCACTTGGGTCTTAATGAACCATCAGACATCTTGGAGGTACAGATTCATCCCTCAATTGCAGCGGAAACTCTTGCATCTTTCCTGCCACAACTGCTATCAGTTCTCCTTACCTATAATTTAAGTGGACACACAATTCATTTGTCGGCCCATGATCTTCAGGCCAAAAATGAACAGAAAAAGAGGAAACAATGACTAAAACTGTACCTGAATCACATTCAAAATCATTGCCGCATTCAATTGGTTCTTTCTCACAGGGTTTGGTAGGTTTGCAACTTCTTGATTCCCCCAAAGAATCAAGACATCTTCTGCCACCGTACTGACCAAATTTCAAGATGCTTCTGGAGCGGAACTAATGAAAGAGAAAAGGCTTATTTAAGTATTAAGCACTTGTTGACATTTTTATAAAATCTCGGAGAAACAAAATGTGGAATACAAATGTGAGAATGAAATTCAAGATGAATGTCCATACCATTTGCTAGAAAACAATTCATAAAATGCTTTTGGTTTATTTTTAACAGTTTTTCAAAACTGACTTTTACACACAATGATTTTTCCAAAGGCTGACATGATTCCTGATTGTCCCTTATTTGTATTCCCTTTCCTTCCCTCACTGTACTGTTACTCCATGTTTTTTTATTTCCACTCACAGGGAACCGCCCAAGCCCCCCAGAGTTGTGTTTTTTCTTGCCTTTTACAGCTGCTTCTCTTTTTTTTTTTTTGTTCTTTGGGAGTTTTATATAGCGCAAACTAGACCCGAAGGTATAAGGTATCAGAGCGTTTTACGTGAGCACTAGTTGCATTACGGACAGGCACATTAATGTTTGTTGGCCCTTGTAATGAGCTCAGCACCGCTCTGCAGGTGATGGGATGACCTGGAAACTGTAACCTGTAACACACTCTGGCCATAAAATAAAGGGCTGTGCTTCTTGTCTGCAGCCGCGGTGCGCCAGACTGACCTTGCGGCCTGGGGCCAATTAGGCCACGCCCTTACACTGATGTCGAAGGTGGGGACCCCGTCCACCCTGCCAACCGCAGCCCAGCACTAGCACCAGCTTTGCTGGCAGCCTCCCACACGCATCGCAAGTCTGTCACGAATGCCATTGCGTTCCTACTTTTGGTGCAGGCGCAGGTGCAGCTGCGCGGTAGGCCCACTGAAGCCAGCAATGCCCTCGGCACAGTCTTCGCTGTGCGGCATTGTCTCCTGCCTACCGGAATTCTGTGGCTCCAACCGACGTCAATACATCACCAGCCAGACGCGGGCACTTGGCCCTCATCTGCGCCCACACTATCTTCCAGCCATGGCTGATGAAGCAGGTAATGCTTGTCCGCAGCAGGCGTAGCCTCCCGCCCCACCTACAACCCAGCAGACACAAGTCAGCATGCTGCCGCCGTTCAGTAAACTTGCGGAATCCGCCACCGCCTCTCCTCGCTGGAAGACATGGATTGGGAGGCTGGACAACTACCTCATCGTGACCCGGGAGAACGATAGCACATTACGCTGGGGAGGAAATCTACAAACTTTTCGAGCACCTACCCAACACAGGAGTAGCAAATGACTACAATGCAGCCGTCAGAGCACTCAATGTGCTCTTTGACCCACAATTAAACCTGGACTACGAGCGCTTCAAACTCCGCCAAGCTCGCCAACGGGAATGGGAGTCCATGGACACCTTCTACACATGTGTGTAAGAACTAGCCAGCACATGCACTGCTGACGATCAACCCAAGGAGGTGAGAGTGCAAATCATACAAGGCTGCCGAAACAAAACACTGAGAGGCCTCATCTTACGCCAGCCTGACATAGCCCTGGAGGACATCCTTATTCTGGCACGGTCTCATGACCTATCCAACGCCAGAGCAACATAAATGGACATCGCCATCATGCAACAACCGAAATATCCCATGTATATGTGGAAGAGGGAACTGGCCTTGACAAATAGCTAATCCTCCGCCAGGGTCCCGATGCGGGTACTGTCGGAGAGAACACTCCCTGGAAGAATGCCCAGCGCAAGGATGAACATGCTCCAAGTGTGGCACCCTGGACCACTTCACCACCGCATGCAGAGGTGGGCCAAGGAACAGAAGCAGACGAGGCAGACGGTCACTATTGAAGTCAGTACGGCAACTGAATCTGGAAGACCCAGAACCCAAAGGAGCATCCAAAACATCACAATGTCATTACCACCGCCTAGAAGACTCGTCCCCAGATGATGAAGAAGAAACATTCCTCATCTCATTTGCAGGTAACCTCAAGCAACTCAGGCGACCACAACCTACATGCATGGTTGAAGTAGCAGGATCCAGTATCAAAGCCATGATTGATACAGGTGCATCTGTTAACGTAATAGGATCCAGCAAAATTGGCAACACCATCACGCCCTCCGCTGTCCCCAACTAACACCAAGATATTCACATATGGAAGCCAGACACCCTTACTACTAAAAGGCAAAAAGTCCGTCCAGCTAAGAGTGCAAGACCAAGAAACCACGACCACCTTCCACGTGGTCGATAGAGAGGCAGATACCCTCGTCAGAAGCCACAAAGCAGAGGACCTAGGCCTGGTCACTTTTGCATACGCTGTAAAGTTTTTCCAGACTAATGAGATTTCGGACTAGAGTCCTCACCTGTTCACAGGGCTCAGGTGTTTGAAGGCTTCGTCAAAATGCATATTGATCAACCTAGCAAGCCATTAGCCCTCCGGCACCTACTAATACAATTACACCTGAGGTCCTTGGTCGAACAAGAACTACACAAACTTAAACGACAAGGAGTAATAGAGAAGGTTTCTGGTACGAAGCCTTGGGTGTCACCGCTGAAAAGCCAAAACAACCCGGCAAAATATGGCTGTGCCTCCTGAATCAGGCGATTAAAAGAGATAGACACATAAAGCCCACATTGGACGACATAATAGCCGACCTCAATGGCTCACGAAGGTTCTCTAAATTGGACCTCAATGCTGGCTACCACCAACTAATGCTGGCAGAGGAAAGCTGTTGTATAACTACATTCTCGATGCACTTAGGACTACGCCAGTACAAACGCTGAACTTTGGAATCTCATCGGTGGCAGAATTTTTTCAGGATGCGATTCGAGAAACACTGTCTGGCCTGCAGGGGGTACTGAATGTTAGTGACAACATTTTGATTCATTCATCATCTCTTGAAGAACATCACCAGCACCTTAGAGCAGCATTGAAGCAGCTGGCTGATCACAGCTTACACTACATAATGACAAGTGCTCATTCTTTCAGAACTCCATTGAGTTCTTTGGTTACGTGTTCAACCAGGAAGGAGTTCAGGTAGACCCTTGCAAGTACCATGCCGTCAAGCAAGCACCAGCTCCGATCACCATTTATTTATTTTATTTATTTATTTATAAAGTTTTATATAGCGCGAGCAAGATCCCAAGGGATGTCAGAGCGCTTTACAATCAAACTAGAACTGGAAGGCTAATAAAGTAACAACCGCAAGTTAAAAACACAAATGAATCGTAAGGTGCATGAAAATTCACATAGAAGTTATGTTAAACAAAGTACAGTGTAACGACAGAGGGACACAGTATGTCAAAAAAAAAAAAAAGTATAGTAGTAAATGTTGAACAATGGAAGTAGGAACAATGTCAACGGGCCAAGGGGTTAGCCCAATTACTGAAGGAGTTTATTCACCAGGAATCTTTTGACTTCCAGTTTGAACACCGTTGTTCTGGTGATTCTGCGTATTTCTGGTGGAAGAGAGTTCCATATCTTTGGAGCCGCGCCGGAGAAGGCTCTGTTAGAGGTTCTCTTTTTGTTAAGGATAGGTGGTTTCAAGAGTAAGGTAGTAGCGCTTCTAGAGGCTCTTACACCACAATATAGTTCAAGTTTTGCGCCAGATACCTGGGCGTCTTGAAGTGGATAGCTTTGTGTGTCATCGTGGCAATTTTTAGCTGGATTCGTGCTTCATAGGGGAGCCAATTTAGAGTTTTTAGGACTGGTGATATGCGCTCATTGCGTTTGGTGCCTGTAACCAGCCTAGCAGCAGCATTCAGTGAAGCCCTTAGCAGAGCCAGGGTGTATTTGGACAGGCCACAGAGGGTAGCACTGCCATAATCTAGGATCGGTAGAACAAGCGCTTGAACCACCTGCTTGAAATCCTTAAGTGGAAGGAAAGGTTTGATGTTTCTGAGTGTCCTTATCAAGTGGTTTGCTCCTTTACATCTATTGCTGATATGATTTTTCATATTCAGGTTCTTGTCCATGGTGACTCCTAGAGATTTGGCTGAGTTTACAATCAGCGGAGTGCAGTTGAAAGCAGTGAGGTGGCTCAGCCAGAGGTCAAGATTGGGGGTGTGATTCTGAGGGGAGACGAGCAAGAATTCAGTTTTTGAGGTGTTGAGCAGGAGATGGTTCTCAGTTAACCAGTTTTGAGTATACGTTAGGATGGTGTTGAGTGAGATGAGGTTTTCCGGGGATGAGATTTTCAAGTAGAGTTGCGTGTCGTCGGCATACATGTGGAAATGAATATCCATGGAGTTAAGTGCGTTAGCTAATGGTTCCAAGAAAAGGTGGAAGAGGATAGGAGATAACGCAGATCCTTGGGGGACCCCCATGAGAACAGGCGAAGGCTTGGAGAGAGAGTGATTTGCCTTGACTCTTTGCGATCTGTGATGGAGGAAGGACGAGAACCACTGTAGCACCTGATCACCAAAACCCATCCTGTTTTGCAGGATGGCTAAGAGGTTGTCAAGAGTGACTGTGTCAAAAGCAGAGGAAAGGTCAAGGAGGATCAGGAGGCAGGATTCGTTTTGATCGAGAATCTTTAGAATATCATCCATAACATGAATGAGGGCCGATTCAGTGCTATGCCCCGTCCGAAAGCCGGATTGATGTTGGTCCAAGAGCTGGTAGATCTCAATGTGAGCACAGAGTTGGGACTGAACGCATTTTTCAAGGAGTTTCGCAAGGGTGGGTATGTTGGAGATAGGTCAAAAGTTATTGAGGTCTGACCTATCAGCGTTAGGTTTTTTTAGTATAGGGGATACTTGGGCTGCTTTTAAGCAATCAGGGATTGTGCCTTGTGACAGAGACGCATTTACAATCCTTGTCCAGGTAGGGATGAGTGCATTCATGATTTCCTTGAAAATGGATGGGGATAACGGGTCACTGAAGTGGTTAGAAGGGTTGATATTCAGGAGAATCTTTTTGATGTCTTGTTCACTGAGCGGGGTAAAGGTGTCCCAGGCCGCATTGTTCTTAGGGATCAGGGGGGTAGAGTTGAGCTTTTCAAAGAGGACAGGTGGAGAGGCTGCCCTGGAGGAGAGGAGTCCAGCATTCTTAGCAGCGAGGTCAGATGATATGAGTTTAGATTTCTCAATGAAGAAAGAAGCAAGATTGTCACATGAGGGTGTACTGCTTCCAGGTTGGACCTACAATTGATTGCTGTTTGACCAATTCGAAAAGTTTCTTGGGGCGGTTTGCCGCTTGATCTAATTGGTGTCTGAAATAGTTAGACTTGGCTTTCCTGATTTGTTTGTAGTAAAGGCTCCTGGCGTCTCTTAGGAGTTTGAGTTGGTGCGAGGAGGGATTCGATCTCCAGGAGCGTTCAACTGCCCTAAGGTTGCGACGTTCCGTGTTTAGGTTTTCATTATACCACGGTTTGGATATTTTAGTTGAGGCATTTTTATGTTTGAGTGGAGCAATGTCATTCATGATGTTGGAGATGGTCACATTTTAGGAGTCAGTGAGTAACTGCTCCTCCATCAGGTCCGCTTGAGAGGAGAGGGTCGATGTACAGAGGGCGGCTAGCTCAACAGGGTTTACTAGTCTGAGGTCCCTTTTCCATATCTTTGATTTCGTTGGTTGGGCCTTCCACAATTGTACCTCCTTCTTGATAAAAAAAAGGATGCAGTGGTGGTCTGACCAGTCACATGGGGTAATAGAATCTAAGGTGACGGTCTGCCCGTTCGAAATAATGAGGTCAAGAATTTTTCCTTCATTATGGGTTGGTTGGTCACAATGCTGGGTCAGATCCTGATCAATTAGAAAGACTTTAAGGCTTGAAACTGCAGGGTCTATGGAGTTAGCCCAGTGCAGATTAAAGTCACCAAGGAAGATTTGGGACACGGCTGAGTCAACATTGCTAGAAATGATTTCAAATAATTCCTCAATGAAGGGGAGATTGTCTCCTGGGGTGTGGTAGAAAGTGTGAAGTTTGCAGACCGGTAGGTTCTTACTTGAGATGTTGAGACAGAGATATTCACAGGAGGAGGGCGCAGAGGACTCAACGGGAGAGATCGAAAGTGTGTTTCTATGAATACAGGCTAAGCCCCCACCCAATTTCCCAGCTCTGTCTAACCTACTAATATCATGAGTGGGAGGTACTAGGATGTCGAGAATCTGAGTGGAAGCGGGATTTAACCAAGTTTCAGTGAGGATGAAAATGTCTAAGTCCAAGTGTTGTATGAGATCGAAGATATCAGTGGTGTGTTTACTGGCTTATCTGCAATTTAGAAGTACACATTTAATTTGTAGTGGCTTTGAGGTGGGAGGAGTCTGGGTGATATTCACATGAGTGAGGTTGATCTTATTGCTGCCTCTGGGATTGATAGGCGGTCCTCTATTTGAGTTAGAAAGGATGTACTGTATTTGTCTCGGCGGGCTCCTGTTAGGGTTGGACCAAGTTGGGTAAGAGTTGAGCAGGTCCTGTAGCTCTGAGGACGCAAGGTAGGTCACATATCTTCTAGGGCGGGAGGTGTCATTAGGTAGGGGAATGGATTTCATGATGGAGGAAGGTAAAGGCTTGACCAATGAGTATCTATCACAAGATGGAGCATTAGACAGGTTGGCAGCGGTGAGGAAGGATCTTAGCATGGGGAAAAGGTAATTTGAGAGGGCTTTCAAGCCATGTAGCTCAGATGTTAGAAGGTGCAACTGAAGATGAATCTCATCTAGGTGCGCCACCAAGTCTGTGTGTTGAGCGAGAGGAGGCGAGTGTGAAAGTGAGTCTATTAGTAAGGGGAGGTCTCGGTGACTACCTACAAGGTCCGAGGTGGTGGGCGGGAGATCCTGTGGAGGAAGGTGGTCATAGGACTCTGACTGAGATCCAGGAGCTTTTGAAAATGAGGTAGGTGTCTTAGTGAGGGGGGAGTGATCGTTAGGCTGAGGGTTAGGACAAGGACTCAACAGATTGCTTGACGTTGACTGATCATGTTCGGTGGAGGGCATTTGCTTGGATTCTAGCCTCTTAAGAGACACCGGGGGGGGCTGGAGGAAGATGACTGAATAATTGGAGGCAAGGCAAGATGCATACCCTGGGTGCTCTCTAATCGGGGGACAGATAGGCTCGGACTGGCTAGATGTGCGTCGGGACTCGATAGTTGGGGTGCAGCAACCTGGGATGGGACCCCTCTGTGGTGAACAGGTGGTGAGGCGTGATTTAGATGGAGATGTGGAAATGGGCTTCCTAACGTAGCAGGGAGTGGACTCGCCGGATCCAGAGAGATGTTAAGGTGAGTCTGGGTGACATTGGGTTTCGAGGAAGCCGCGTTTTTGAGTGACAGGAAGATGTTGGTTATCTTCAGTAGATTGACATGAGACGCTTGGATTAGGATGATACCATTGTTATAGAGGGTGATGGTGGTATTAGCGTTGAGTGAAGATGAAGGGGCTGTTGTGAGCTTGATACCATGAGGTGTTTTCTTAGAACTTGTTATTCGGAGCATAGAGTAGAAGACTTTTCGCCAGCAAGCTCTTTTCCTGGTGTAGAAAATAAGGTAATTGACTTTGGTACCATTGATAGTGGAAAAATAGACATCAGAGATTAAAGTTTCGGGCCAGGCCCTGAGAAAGTGATGCTAATATTTCTTGGCCGCATTTTTCGATAGGTTGGGTGGGTAGTTGATGATGGAAGCGTTGGAACCAGAGGGATCCGGAATCAGGACCATTGTGAGAAAAGTGACTATTGACCCATGGATATGGGGAGGATGGTGTTAGCGTGAGGAAAGCTGGCACCATAGAGTGGGAAGACACCAACCAAAAAGCAGTGTGTGTTGGCAACGACAGCAGGACCACTCCCGGAAGCAATCCAACAGCAGGGGGTGAAGAACAAATTTTTCACTTAATATGCACAGTCAATATGTATGGCTATTAATTCAACTCAACTGCCCATTCCAAGATGGCCGCCAAACTATGTATGGCTATTAGTTCAACTGCCCAATCCAAGATTGCCACCAAACTAAGCTGGTGACAGTTGAGCCGGCTCCTTTCTATTTCCATGATCATCTGAACAAAGGGACCGGGGAGGAGGGGTAGCCAGCTACCATCCCAGAAACAAGATGGTCGCGACGAACAGGAGCAATCAGTACCCAATTCAAAACATAAAGTGGCAAAGAATGCATCAGGAAGTCATGGGGGCAAAAGGAAACTGTTGCTCCAGTGCAGAATTCAAGCAGTGTCTATGAGCCAACAGTGCAATTAAACCAATGAACAGAACGCGCCCCGCCTTCAGCTCTCAGACACTCCAGGCTCCCACCCCGTACATGTGGAGCGACATCCGCAGTCAAACTCAGATCCCCATCCATCACCCGCAATGTGGGAGGCTGCAAGGCGGAGGGGAGGGACGCGAGAAGATCGGGACACAAGGAATACAAGGAACATCCCACCTGTGCACGACGTCGCAGCACAAGGGCATGACGGGGCTCCCGCAGTGAGAGGCAGCACAGAGCAGCGGCAAGAGCGAGAGGCAAGCACCAACACCTCCCAGCGCCGAAGTGGATCGGCGCCACCAGCGATCCGGGGGTCCACCGCAACACAGCCACGAGAAACCAGCAAAAGGCTTCAACCATCCGGTCACAGCAATCCCCAACCGAGTAGCCGCCCCATCACGGAGACGGCACCGAGAAGACCACGTTACCCCATGTGACCCACGCAGCGCCGGGGGCCTCGGGTCCAAGCCTCCGGGACGGATCACGCTGGAGGGCTGAGCAAAAGGTGAGAAACGGGTCGCTGCGATAGCGACCAGCCGCCCGACCGTAGGGTGTTCCGATGAGGGATGCATGTAGGGCAACCAACAGGGACACACAGGGATATCCACCAAAAGGTGAATCCCAAGTCCCGGAGCTCCTCTGTCAAGCTCCTCCATGGCGGCCATCTTGGTGTGAAGATGTGTCTGAAATGCACAGATTTCTGGGAATGGCCATGTACTGTGGCCGGTTCATTCCCAATCTTGCAACCATGGCTGAACCTCCCCGGTCCCTAACTAAAAAAAGACACTGCATGGATGTGAGACCGTGGCGAAGAAGAGGCTTTTCACAACATCAAGGAGGCACTGCTCAGCAAGACAACTGTGGCCTATTTTGATGCCAAGAAAAACACATAACTACTGGTCAATGCCAGTCCTGTAGGCCTGGGGGCAGTGATCACCCAAGAGGTGGAATCAGGAAAATGGCCACCCTATGCATTCGCCAGCAAAGCCCTCATGCCAATAGAAGCATGATACCCTCAAACAGAAAGGGAGGCACTTGCAATCAAGTGGCATGCAGCCATTTCTTCCTCTTCCTCAGTGGGACAACCATTTTGTGTAGTCACTGACCACTAGCTGCTTGTTCCCTTATTCCGATGTAATGCACCACACCCTCCACTGTGAACTGAACACTAGGCGACCCAGTCACAACACTACCAAATGGAGCTACTCTACAGACCAGGAGCAAGAAACCCTCTGACTTCTTTTAGGGCCACCCGGCAATTCAGGCGACAGGTGACACCAACACCACCACCACCACGGAAGACTATGTAAATATGGTGTCTCAAGGAGCATGTCCACACTCATTCAGGAAAGGCAGCAAGGCGACTGGAGTTGACCCAGTCATGATGATAGTTTGGACGCCGTCCAACAAGGATGAAATTAAAAGAAATAAAAAAGAGATTTAGATAGCTCATCAGGTAAAAGAAGCCATAAAATCTTAATTCAAAGTCAGAGATTAAACAGCCGTGTTTTTAATGCCTTCCTAAGAGCCAACAAGTGAGTTTCATCCTTTGGCCTCTGAGTAAGAGAGTTCCAGAGTCTGGTCGCACCGACCAGAAAGCTCTGCCGCCCCAGGAGCATATCCTGAACCTAGGAATCACCAGATTGTAAGACTGAGTGAGCGTAGATGGCGCGTAGGAATGTACCGTCAGAAGTTCTGGTTGAAAAAGTCTGGACCTATGTCATGGGTTCCTTTAAATGCTACGCAGTGCTTTGAACTCAATACATCTTTTCACTGGTAACCAGTGTAACTCTTTTAGCACAGCAGTGGCAGAGCTGTGCTTGGGAATGTCCAGCAAACTGCGTGCAGCGGCATTTTGTACAATCTGTAGTTTAGTTAGGTATTTAGTCCTGAGACTGATAAAGAGACCGTTGCAGTAATCGACTCAGGACAAAACCAGAGCAGAGATCACCAGCTTGCGTAGATTACCAGGAAATGAACAGAAGGATTTTTCTGAGTAATTTTAATGTGTAGAAGGATACGGAGGTGACTTGTTTCAAATTGGCTTCGAATGTGAGCTTGGATTCAAAGGTGACTCCAAAGATTTTTAATTTATTTGTAGGGATGGGAAAATAGCCCAGTTCCGAGGGCCAGAAAGTGGTGTTGCTGCCAAATAGTAGAACCTCAGTTTTGTTAAACTTTAATTTCAGACTGTTGATGGCCATCCAATCACCGACTTGACAGAGGCAGGTTTGGAACTGTGATGCTGTGTCCGAAGGCGAGCTTGTCACTGATACCACAATTTGGATATCGTCAGCATAGGACATTGCTGAGAAACCCAGAGGTCTAATCAACTGCGACAGGGGGGCAACATAGATGTTAAAAAGGATGGGGCTCAATGATGAGCCCCGGGATACCCCACAAGGCAATGTAAATCTTAGCACACCTTCCTACAAGATGCCAATGACTGGCGTGGCCCCAACAGAGAGCACCTCGGAAAGATGTGGAGGGCACGTGATGACTTGAGTGCCACTGCAGACCGTCTTCATTACGAGGGTCTCGCATTGTAATCCCTGAAAGTCTCCAGGCCCGCGTAACGACCCTTGCCCACAGGGGCCATCAAGGGGCAGTTCGGATGAAATCCAAGATGAGAGAAAAGATTTGGTTCCTAGAGCTGAAAGCCACTGTGGATGACTTTGTGCGACAATGTCCACCCTGCCAGATGACAAGTACTCAAGAACCCCCAGCGCCTATCATCACCGAAGAACCATGCACAATACCCTGATCCCAGATAAGCCTCGACTTTGGGAAGTTTCCAGGTGGAAGGATCACTGAAGTAATGAGCGACAGCTACTCCAAATACCCGATAGTCGAAGTGATAGAGTCTACAGCATTCATGAATGCTGGCCAGTGCTGGAGAAGACTTTTGATGATGAAGACCGACAACAGACCATCATGTCAAGGGGCTGACTTCAGGTACCTACTCATGTCTCTCAGTATAAGACATCAACGCAACACCGTGCAGTGGCCCCAGGCTAATGGCGAAGTCAAACGTTTTATGCGTACGCTGAGTAAAGTGCTACATATCGCAGTGGCAGAGGGCACCAATCCGGAGATAAGCCGGCACCAATTCCTGTGGGGGGCCACACTGCTCCACGCAATGGTCCCCTTGGTCTTTAATGCTTAACGGACATCGGTGGGACACCATCCCTGGGTCCATTTAGTGGACAATGATACCTTATGAACCAGCAGGTACCCAAGCCCGGCAAGTCCGGCCCAAGAGCGCACAAGGCTAAAACCTGGGGATCTAGTGATGATACGAGATCAGCGGCATGGATGAAAATTCCGGACTCCCTTTGAACCAGGCACTTGGACAAACTCACATGTGAATGGTACTATTGTCACTGCCAAGCAAGAATGAGAAATTATAACCAAGAATCTGTTGTGGTTCCAGAGAGTAGACCGCCGCAGCCAAGACATCACGCCATCAGGAGAAGAAGAAGCTGACTGGGGCGGCCTGAGCCTGCAGCTGGACTCAGAAAGCAGTCCCTTGGCCAGTCCTCAGGTTGAGTCACCGGAGGTGAGAAGAGACATAGACATAAACCCCCAACAGGAGTCTAATGATGGGGTCAGAAGCAGTTGTTCCCACCCACAGCGTTACAACCTGAGGCCAAATCCACCGCCAAGCCAGAGACTGAGAGACTTTGCTTCCAAAGCACTCAGACACAGGTCAACGCCAAGTTGGGTAGGGATGTAATGACCTCAGCACCACTATCGTGGTGCTTGGATGACCAGGAAACTGCACCCTGTAATACCCTCTGACCAGGCATGGCCAGAGGTTATAAAATAAAGCTTGGGGTCTTCCGCCTGTAACTACATTGCAGTGTGCTTGTGCTTCTTGCCTGCAGCCGTGGTGCGCCAGACTGACCCTGCAGGCTGTAGTCAATTAGGCAACACCCTTACAGCCCTCAACTGTTCTCCGCTTATGTCCACCTATAATCTCCTACCCTGGTTATTTAAAAAGAGAACTTGGCGTGACCCCCACAAACCTACTTTATTTAGCAAGTCACCCAATCGTTATTTTTTTCCTATCCTTTCTCTGCCCAAGTCTTTCATAGCTGTCTTTGGTGTATTTTTTAAATATTTTTTTTATTAATGGACAACCACTTCCTAATTCTTAGACTATTTCCCCCCTCCTTTGTACCCTCTTTTAAAACCCACTTCCACTACCCCTGCTCCCATTCCGTATGTGTTTTCATTTTACATTTACCGCTAGACGTATTAACTCTTTTTATAGGGATTTGACTGAAACTGAAAAAGAAACTGCTGCAACACTAATTGTTGTATCTTCTGGACCAAATTTGTACTACCAAAGCTATATAGTACAGAGCTGGAGTGATACAGGATAGCATTTAGCAGGTGCACAATAACACTATTCCAAGTTTCAGCCCTCAGCTTAGGGGATACAAAGCACACATTGTGACATGATTACAATGTGACTTACATCGTTGGTTTCAAATCCGACAGCCTTATAACGATGAAGGCTGTCAGATTTTAAACCGGCTGGTCAGACCGACTGGCTTCTGACGGGCTCAAGGAGGCCGCTCATAATCCCGTATGTACTGCGTTTACGCCGTGAGGATTATGATGTTGGTTTTAGACAGGCTTTTCATGATGGGCTTTCTGACATGAAAAACCTGTTGGAAAGTGACTTTGGGGGCCCCTAGCAAGACCCCCTTGCCACAGTGGCCTTTGGTTGGAGACCTGGGGGACACCTATGGTGTCCCCTGTTGTTCCCTGCACCGAGTAGCAGGCACCGTCAGGTGCCTACCACTCTGTGCAGGGATTCCTGCCACTCGGTGCAGGGATTAACTAAAACACCCATTTCTCATGGGAGCTTTGGCTACAGCCAGTTTATGGCTGCAGCATAGGCTCCCATAGAGAAATGGGAGTGTGCAACCGCACCATGTGCGGTCGCATTCTGATAATGCGGTCGGGATCGCTAACTGGAGGCCAGCTGGTCCCGATTCCGCAACGGTGTCCGACATCGTAATGAGGGCCTGTGTGTCTTTCCCTGGTCTTTGCTGTGTAATAACTAAAAGTGCTGTGCTGGCATACAAGATTTTCACCAGTTTTTCTCCTGCCACATGTTGTAATCTCTGTTAGCGGGATACTCTTATAACACAAGACATGGAATTTGCTCCTTAGGGGGTTTACAGAGGTTTTCCTGCATTGCTAGCACACTCTTTACCATGAGCAATCAAGGATGGAGAATTTTAGGAATGGAAATGAGAATAATACCACAATACATTGATACATGGTTTGCCATAAATCTCAGCATATTGTTCAACTTAATAATAGATTTTTATATCGCTTCTTCATTATGTCCAGACACATCAGGAATGATTACGTTAACATTTTACTGCTGCGCTCATAGAATAATCTACAATTACCTTTTCTTCTTTGCATGGGTCACACTCGCTCCATTCACCCCATTCACTGAATTGGCAGTCTATTGGAGAAGGAGCGCCGACTTCTCTTTTGAGCCTATTCAAATGCTCATCTGAAAAGCTAACACAAAAGGTTGCTTAATTAAAACACATTTGCATGTTACAAACTTACAATAAATGATCACAAAACGACAAATTTTATAACAATTTGCAAACAATACAGCTCAATGTGTTTAGAAGTTTGGTGATAGGATAATCATTAATAGGTAAAATGGTAATTACTGATCGGATCAAGTGGATTTTGTGCCACAATCATTGCTCATTTGCCCCACTGACATATAATAGAGACTCACCGTACTGGTTTATTGCACATAACGTGGGGTTTTGAAGATGGCAGCAATAAAGGAAACTTTTATGTAATGCAGCGGCATACTGTGCTGACGGTATTGGTCAACAATCAACTCACAAAACAAGGCAGGCATTAGCGAAGCCAATAGGTCTGGCTTTGGCTGTCAGCACTCTGGCTTTGCCACTGCTTGTTTTGCTATGATTTTTGTAAAACGTTATTGTTAGGCCACTGTTGGGCCCTCTCCGGTGTATAAGGAATCAATGGCTAAAAAGCAAAAGCTACAAAGGCGCATGTTGCCACAATAGTTCCTGGCATCGAGGTAAATAGTACCACCATTGACAGCCTTCCCCACCCCTCCAACGTAACATGCATGCTAATAAATAAACACACAACACATTTCTTGTTTGGGTAAAGTTGCTACAGGTTTATTACATACACCGTTATGTAATTTGGTGGGTTATCTTATGGGCGATCTATGAGAAGGCAACCAACTAGGCCGCCTGCCCGCCTGATGAGCCAAGCAGCACTGGGGCGAACCCCATTTGTGCTGCCCCTTCTGGTGCTCCTCTTCCCGGATCACGTGACACATGGTCCCTTATTACTCACGCCCCTTTCAGGGCGGAGCGTAGCATAGCAAACCCACGGTTGTTCAGGCCCACAACCGCCCGAAGGACTAACGGGGCGCCAACCTGATTTTCCAGGAACCTCCCATGAGGCTCCTAGGATTTGGCTCTGGCGTCCCCTATGGTGCCACGCAGAGGTACCCTTCTGTACCCCCTCTGCTTCCAGATCGCCCTGTAACTCCGCCTGCAATGAAAAAAGACAACATTCCAACATTTTCTGCCTCGTGCCTGCCACGAACCACGCCGGGTAAGCGTTAGGGTGGGAGACGGCTTGTCGGGCGCTCGAAAGAGGACACCAAGAAGGTGGGGGGGGGCCTATATACTCCTTCCCCTGTCCTCACGCCCAGGAAGTGACACTCCCTAGCGGGCCGCGACAAGGCTGGGGAACTCCTCCCTGAGTCCCTGCCACTAAGGGGTGTGTGGGGTGCCCCGATGATACTAGAGGGCTGCCCTCTTTAGTGGCACACTGCGGGGGCCTCGGTCAGCCGCATAGAACCACCATTGGCAGCCTTCCCCACCCCTCCAACGTAACATGCATGCTAATAAATAAACACACAACACTTTTCTTGTTTGGGTAAAGTTGCTGCAGGTTTATTACATACACCGTTATGTAATATGGTGGGTTATCGTACGGGCGATCCAAGGGCAGGCAGCCAACTGGGCCGCCTGCCCGCCTGATGAGCCAAGCAGCACTGGGGTGAACCCCATTTGTGCTGCCCCTTCTGGTGATCCTCTTCCCGGATCACGTGACACATGGTCCCTTATTACTCACGCCCCTTTCATGGCAGAGTGTAGCATAGCAAACCCCCGGTTGTTCAGGCCCACAACTGCCCGAAGGACTAACGGGGCGCCGAAACGTTTTTCAGGAACCTCCCATGAGGCTCCTAGGATTTGGCTCTGGCACCCCCTTTGGCTCTGTACCCCCTCTGCTTCCAGATTGCCCTGTAACTCTGCCACAGCTCTGGATGTGGCCACCGTTGCCGCCACATCCATGGCCCTACCTGCAACCTCTCATCTTTAGAGCCTCCTGCAAATCTAGAAGGAAGAGATCCATCCCTACTGGTGATACATGGACCTCATCTATATCACAATAGCCCTTGACGTTAGCCTGGATCAGCTAGTGTCTGATGAAATCAAAGGCCCTTATGGCCTATGAACTTGTGCCATGTACTATTCACCCTCAACCGGGAAAGTTCCACTGCATCACATGACTCAGCCCGTGCCAACTCTGGGCGGGACAATTGCAGACACCATGGCTCACATTGCCCCATCTATTTGCTGATCTCACCTAGCTGCCGTCCTTCTAGCACCGTGAGTGCCTGAACACCTGCGTGCCCCATCTATGGGAAAGCAGCCCACTTGCTAGGTGACCTCTCCCCCAACCCGCCTGCCTAATTTTGCTATTATGGCGAGAAGGATTATACTTACCCTTTGCACAGTCACTTTGCTTGCAAAATCATGATGCACCGGAATGTTCCTAACTAGAATTATGTGAAAATAAGCAAGGGGGCCCTCCTGCCCTTGCCATATATCCCTTATTCCTAATGGGAATTTAGCCCGCTCAGTTCCCTCTATGGTGGAACCCCCTAGGCATACCAGCTTAGCTGTCTGATTTAAGCAGTGCGCACTGTCTACGATATTGTTCCGAACATTAAGGATTGACTAAGTCCTACCTTACCCCCATTCTAGAATACTCCCAGATAGGGGGTGGCGGGGAGGGGGGGGGGTTCACACTGCCCCCCTGCGCAGCCCCAGTTGTGGAAAATTACCTGCTCCGTTAAATGTAATTTTTGTTGGACACTGGGCGTGCCACATGCTCTATTACATAGTAGCCTTTTGTGCTTGACACCTTGTTTCCCCATTTCCTGGGACGGCAGCATACTATGATGGCTGACAGCGTCCCCACCCAGCGAGGCTAATCTAGCTAACCGGCATTTGAGCCTGACTGCAGGAACATGTCACCTACCCTTGCTTCTAGGGTGCACTTACTTCTCCCCGTTTACCAGACGTTTGCACAAACCCTTTGATTGCTAAACCCTGGTGAACACCTTACTGGTGTCAAATCTGGTTTGAAACGATATATGTCTTGTGCCCCTTGTTGGAGACACCTCACCCTTTCATGCAGTGACAACTTACGCAGTGCATCCCGCTTGCTTAACTGCCTTCGGATCACAGATGTACAGTACCTACTGTCCATCTCTGGCCCTGGATGCTTCAAACCCCCAAAAGTGTCAGAATCCCAGATCCCCAGTTTACTGTTTAGCTGCAGTACACCTTCAGTGGATCCGCTTGGAGATACCACAAACTGCATTGGTCATGCGAACATTACAAAGTGCACAATTTTCATCTGGGCGCACCTCTAAATGAGACTGGCTCCACTGAGCTGTAAGGCCAGAGACACACATATATTAAACCTATTTACAGTTTTTTGCCACTTGGCACCCTTCTGGTTGAAGCTCTGATTTTGTGAAGCGCACGTGCCCCCGGGGCAGGATGTCGTTGAATAACCGGTGTATGTTACCCACTCGCCGATACTATGTATTGCTAACTGCCCTACTTGGATTGACGGAATGCTGAATGATTCCTAAGGACTGTAACTTAATGCTCAAACCCAGTTCGACCCCAAAACTTTGGGACAACCTAAGTAGCCAGGGGCAGAGGGCACATTTTAGCTGCATCGACCAGACATAGCCAGACACGACAAGATTGCGACCCCAGTTCCACACACTAGAACATAGTCCATCAGGGGCCGAGGCCTTGCCTTTGCCCTCTGTGGTGTGACCTGGACTGCTAAGACCGGGTGTCATGAGATCACACATTTACGTGTACCTATCCTCTTGTGCTACACCCACTGGGGGATTAGTATGTTCCCCACCTACTTGCTCGGAATTAGTGATGGTCCCTCGAGGGTTGAAAGGACACGGCCTTCTCCCTGAAGCCTGTCCATCCAGACTTTTACAAGAAATCTACCACATTGCTTTGTCAAGCTGTTCCTGGTTACACTATTACTTATGGAGATATGCTATACCAGGTTTCACCAACATCATAGCTAATCGTATGCCTGCCTAATTCCCAGGGCTGGCTTGTCAAATGAAACCCCACAAATGAGACCTTGCAGTGAAACTCTGCTGTATTGTTTCAACTTCCTTTCAAAGCTAGAAGTGCCCACCAAGTGTACATGATACCTGTTTCTATGTGGTGGCAGCAGATGTTTTTCATCAAGGCCCTTGTAGCCAGTTGTACAATGCAGTCCCAAACAACGTTTCGTAGCACCTCTCTTCATTGTAATTGCCCAGAGTAAGTGTAAAATTGTACTTTCCCAGCATTGGGCTGATAACCAGCGGCAAAGAAAGAAAGAACCTGGGCGTAGGATCCCCAGTTTCATAGAGTAAAACAATAATTATCCTGCACCCTTATCAAATGTGCCACAAGCACCCATGCCCTATCCACCTGTTGTTATGCAGCTGGCATCCTATTCAATGACATCGGCGACATATAAACCAGTTCTCTAGCATACATGGTCAACAAAATTCCATATGCCGGGATTTCTCCACCAGTACCTATGATGCTGAACCTGGATTTGTAAGGCGCACGTGAGGTTCGGCGATCGTCCCAGTGCTAGCCGCCATGTTTCAAACTTAGCAATATTGTCTGACTTAATGAGGGCACTACGAGGACTCATGGTACGGACTCGAGGGCTAAAGCATTAGTGCCAATTAAGAAATTGCCAGGCAACATCGACATCATACAGCAACTAGTCAATGGGACCACTTCCCCGAAACCTGGCCAGCATCCAGTACCCCCCATAATACCGCAAGCCAGACATTCACCTGGGGGGCAAACCGGCAACTCTGATGAAGGTGAAAGAACATGCTAATTCCATCCCTGCAACCCGGGCATAATACTACGTTAGAACCGCACATCAATATAGACAAACAAAAGGACAGCCGAACACAGACGTGCCACATCCAAGAAGAACCATCTACCGTTTAAAGCCCGCTGAGGGGAGAAGTACAGTTTGCACGTACTTTGAAACCAACCACACTAAAGAGAAGGTGGGCCTCTCTGGAGCATCCCACCTTAGCCCCCAAACATGCATGAGTGCTAGGGGTGTGGGGGCAGAGAAACAATGACCAACTGATGCCCCAAGTGGGCCTGCATTCCTAGTCGCGGTGGGAGTGCCCATGGCGTCCCTGGGCGACCCTGGCTCTACATATCCATCACAACCATGCCCCTCGCACCTTACTGATGCACCACGCCATACGCTCCGCACAGCCCCCAGCTTCGAGGTGTGGGCATACGCTGTGCTCCTGGAGGTGCCTTTGGCAGCAGAACTAGCTGCTCCTGTGTTACAGTATTGAAAGCGCGTCACCGTCCCCGCACATTGGATGTAAACATTCATAAGCTGGACGAGTGTGTCTGTGCCCGTCCTCACAGTGGGCATGAAAGAACCGAACAGTATCAATTAAAAGCAGTTCAAAACAGATGCTCCCAATAATTTTTGCCCCAGGGCACCTGGTAGTACTACAGCATGTACTGTTGATTACAAGTAAATGCACTTCTGACCTCAAAATTTAGGGATGCCGTGTTCTAAATGCGTCAGCACCCCCAAGCGTGCTAAAAAAGGCTGTGCCTTGCCCTTCCCTGGTGTTTTACCGCTATGTCATTGCATCCCTATTTTCAATACTAAAGGAGCACTACACCTACAAAAAGTCCATCTTTTGGCTTAGTCAACGCTTCTATTTACATCAGATAAATAAGTCACAATTCTAGCTCAGTTTCATTGCCAACCAAGGGCTAGCTACCCCATCCCTCAGTGCCAAGGTTTCAGTTTGCTATGTGTGACATTTTCATCATATCAGTGCAACTACGAGTGACATTTAAAGGACTATGACTGACACTTTCCTGTGAGCAAAATCAAACAATGAATATCAGGAAGACATATCGATATCAGGAATTACAAAACAATACCAGTGTACGGTATTCTATAGGCAATACAATTCATAGCTCTGACTAGTTGGAGCATAGTGACCGTTCCTGGTAGGCCCGGCTAATAGTAACCCCACAGACGGCGCGACTTGCCTCACCCCCGGGTCATGGAACCCACCCATAAGCAAACACATGCAAATGAAAGGACAAACCAGCTGTAAATTGCTGAGACAGGGGCCCGCGTACACAGCACCGCAGTTGTCGGTGTAGCCATTGAGTCACAGTATCGCTTGGCACCCAGGGGCCATACATGAAGCAGAGGAGAACACTGGCACGGCATATTTAAAATGCCACCACTGCGAGTTAAACACCACTTGTTTTCCCACATCGACATACGCTATCTGTTTACTCACACCAGGAGGATGCGGGCATCGATCTCGCTACCTCGCGCATGATAAGCTCTGACGCACTCCCCATTGTGCTAATTTCCCCCACTGCCAGGCGCCCTATTCAGGAGGAGACTATCGATTTCAAAGTTAGTCTACCGCCTCCCCATTCCTTGCCGGGCTACAGCTGACATGGAATCGGAGTATGCTCCTGCAAGAGAGTGTACATTTGTCACACTCTCACTTCTCTGCCTACCATAGCGTGCCGTTTCCATCAAGCTCGTCGGTGCCCCCTGGGGTGAAAAAGGCCGAGGCAGCAGGGGGGAGGGGGATGGGGGAGGGGACACCGCTGCTGCTCCCCATGTAGGCCCTGGACCGACGTGGTCCGCCAGTCATGTGGAACTCCGGGAACACAACCTTTGCACCCTTGGCACTTAGGCCCAGTAGTTGCAGATCCCCTTCCCGCCATGCACAAAGGATCCCCTGGGGGTGGGGAAAGTAAAACCAGAGCAGCCCCGTAAAGTCCAGGCGCCGGCTGCAGGCCCACTCGCGCACGTCGCTGAGGGCAGGGGGGGATACACTCCCAGCGCAAAGTCATGCCGGCTCTCCGCAGTCTGCTGTGGCCGATCCCTTCATGCAGTTCATCCCCCCAAGGGTCGGGCCTGATGCGCCACTCTCCACCCCTCGCTTCTCCACCACCGTGCATTCCAGGGCAGAACCCAGAAAAGGGGGGGGGGGGCGTGTGATAAAAGGTAAGAGGAGCCGTACATGTTCCTATTGAAAGCTGCTTTGTCTAAAGTGGTCACCTGTGCGGCGTGAGGCAGAGGAGTACGTGCTCCCTTGCCCTGTCCCAATCCCACGCCACAACCCCACCCACAGGTACCGATGGACATCCTGGGGGGGTGCCGGACCAGGGAAAATGCAATTTGGACGGGGTCCCACACGGGCATAGTCTAACTTGGTGGGACAGATGGAATGCTTCCCCCAATGCCGCACTCAACTCGCCTCATGCGCGACCAATTCCACGACCACAGAACAGCTTGTCCAGCAGCAGGTATCAGCATGACCCGCAAAGACGGCGTGTCGGGCGCGCAAAAGAGGACGCCAAGAAGGTGGGGGAGGCCTATATACTCCTCCCCCTGTCCTCGCGCCCAGGAAGTGATGCTCCCTAGAGCGCCGCGACAAGGCTGGGGGACTCCTCCCTGAGTTCCTGCCACTAAGAGAAGAGTGGGGTGCCCCGATGATACTAGAGGGCTGCCCTCATAAGTGGCCCCCTGCGGGGGCTTCGGTCAGTTGCATACTTTCTGGTGACCATGCGCCTTGTGAAAGAGCAGAACGCCATAACTGATAGCCCTGTTAGCCAATGGCTCCAGTGGGCTGGCCTATTGCATTCATACCGTATGCTGTGGTGATTGGACGATAAATATTAATGACACAACAGTCAATGGATGAAGAGGGCTTACCGGACGGCGCCTCTATAAGTATGCTTCAAATATCAAACTTGCATTAGACATTGCAGGTTATGATTCATGAGCCTCCCCCAATTGAATCAGTCAGATGTAGTAATGGTGACATTTATTTTGATGACTCTTACAGTTAAGGCATTAGGAACTCAATCATACTCATGGGTTATATTATACCCTTACTGCATTTTTTTTTTAAACATGTTTTTCTTTATTTTCAGGTATTGGAGCAAAAACACAGTTGTGTCAAACTTACAATGTTCTTACATTCGCAGTGTCACACATTACCCCCGAAACAGTCATGGGAGCTCATACAAAAATGAGCGGGAGTGTGCAGCCCCCATATCTATGACAAATAAAGTTCAGCCAGTATTAACAATCAAACAAGTGTACCCACTCCTCTTATAGGGAGGAGTCGGCCCCAAGTCCCCTGGCCCAGGTGCCCACCCCCACCATATGGAAGAGTAATACAGCATTCTCAATGTGCTGCCTGTAAAGTACCAAATACAATAAACTCCGTGTAGACCCTACAGGGTGTACAAACCAATGATACCCTTGTTCGGGGAAACATGTTGTGTTGACCAGAACCAATGTGACTGTGGTCTTAGAAAGATAACACTTCCGTGTTCCAGGCAGTTGCCCTCGGACTGAGAGGAGGACTACCCTCGGCTCGTTGTGTCCTATGGGCCAAGTAGCGTACAGATTAGGGGCCATTTGAGTCTGGTGTGTCCTACAGGCAGTGTGTGTGTGATATGTCCCCTGATGGAGTTGTCCCCCGCTCTGTAAAACATATCCTAACGTGGGGGAAGCAAAAGGCTGCACTTCCATGATAGAGGAGGAAGGCTTCTTATGAATGGACCCTCTAGCAGTGTGGTAAAGGGTGAGCCCTGGTCAGGGGCTGGAATATTTCCTTTGGACAGGGAATTGCCCCATACCCTTTCAAATTGTTCCAATTGGTCATTAAGTTTTTCAGAGTTTTATATAGCACAAACTAGACCCAAGACATTGGGTATCAGAGCGCTTTACATGAGCACCAGTTTCGTTACAAATGGACACATTCATTTTTCTTAGGCACGGGGAGATTAAGTGATTTGCCCAGAATCACAGGATGTTGAGCGTCATTGCTAAGACATGAACCCGGTTCCCCAGCTTCAAAATCGACCGCTCTAGCCGTAAGGCTATATTCTCTCCCTCAAGTTGATGTATGCGTGTGCTCATTAGCTGCCATGTCATGCATAGCATGATGCCATGTGTGAATATTTGTTGCAAGTGGGGACCTCCACAGTCTCAAGATACACACTTTAGCTACCACTAGGGCATTGACAAACCAGCACCTGTATTGGTGTGGGACCTCAGGGTAGAGGGTGTCATCATGAAGGCGGGCTGTCTGACCTGCTAATTGTGAGTGCATCCCCACGTTATTGCAAACATCTGTACAGCATGAAATAATTAAGGAGCGATTAAATGGAATAGGCACTATGCCACAGTTGGTTGCAGCACACTTCCAGCATGTTGCACCCAGTAAGAGACTCATGTCGTGGGGGCGTGGCTAGCCGACCATCATGGCGGATGTGAGCTCGTAGTGCTCAGACCGATAACCCCAGTAATCCCCCACAATTCTCCTTAAAGTGCGCCATCCACATCTGCAACCGGTGGAATCTGCCAGCCGGGGTACGGCGCAGCTCGGGGAACCCCTCATGGTGCTGTTTTCGTAGCGGAGGACGTAGTTGTAGGTGGGAAAGTAATTGCGACCTGCGGGAGACGAAGCTGTGAGACAGAGAGCCCCGCTGGGGGCGGCTGCCACACAGATGGTAGTGGAGTACACTGAGCAAGTGAAGCGGGAGCCGCGGCGTGCTCTTTGTGGTGTCTTGTCCAGACTCGAGGAGTGAGATTACCTGCTGCGCCAACGAGGGAGGTGAGGAGCCTGGTGGTGCGGCCCACGGACCAGGAGGGAGATGGAGTGCGGCACGTGGGCCGCCGCCTCGGGCAGAGAGGAGGCCTGGAGCATCCAAGCAGGTGAGGGGAGTGGGCGGCCCCTGGGAAACGTACCGACCCGCCCAGGGTGAAATACGAAGCGGGAGCGGGGTGCCTGACCCACCGGAGGCTTACCAGGACTGGCCCGGACCCGGAGGGGAGCCCACCAGGGATCGCGACATTGCAGGGGCAAAGGCAGCGGGGTAAAGGGGTCTCCAGACCCAGCTGAGTCCTGCGTGCTGGGGGGGACTCCGTGAATGGACCTCCCGGTGGCGCTAGGTACCATAGACTGGCGCTGATGAAGATGCGCGCCCGCACCTGTACAGGATTGCTGAAGCAGCCCTGTTGACCGGGCAGGCAGCCCACACAGAGGCGAAGGAGCTCGAAGGGGACCCCCTTGACAAGCCCAGGTCACAGAGGATACAGGCCATAGCTAAAGGGGACCCAGGGCCAACATGCTCCGGGGAACATACCTGAGATGAAGTGAACGGAGCCAGATGAGGTAACCCTGGGTGAGGCTTACACGGACTGATTGCACACGTGGGCCGCATACTCCCGGCTGCGGACTACACTAGAGGTCGGGAATTAAGTGGGCAGGAGGAGGCTGCAACCAGAGAAACCACAGCTAATGCATCTGGGCCCTGCACGGCACGAAGGATCTCCGCTGGCCTACTGCAAGAAGGTATAGAAGAAGGGCGCTCATCTGCAGGCGAGAGGCAAGATCTGACCGTGTTTGTTGCTTGGGGGGCCCCCCGAGGAGACTTAGCGACGGAATTGCAGGTTCAGCCATGTGAGCTGCGTGAGCAGGAGTGAACCACTTGGCACACTGAGTGCACGCATTACCCTCAGTGCTGTGAATACGCACATATGTTGTGGGTTGGTGCCGCCCGCCCGCCCTTCCACGGACTAAGCCTCACCCACACCCCACCGGCCACGGGACCTCGGGGGAGGCGAATCTGCCCAGTAACTTCAGGATGGATATGTGAAAGACAAACTGGCAAGTGCCATTGCCACCAGCAGGTATCCGTTTCTTCTGGCGCAGGAGGCGAAACACTGGGCGCATATGCACTTCTGGAGCTGCCTTTGCTAGCCCGAGCTGCTTCTGAAGCAGAGTATATTACACAAGTACCCCACTCCGTGACTGCTAGACTCACAGGAGGTGCTGGTGCGAGGAGAGAATTTCGACTACCGCAACTCGGGCCTGCAGAGCGCAGAGCGAACAAGAAGCGGATGCAGCAGAGAGCTTGCCAGTTGCGGCTGGCATAGAAGGCATCAACTGGACAAGTAATCTCAGTGGCACACGCCTGTGTGACAGTCGGTTCCCCCATTGAGCCTTCAACGCGGTCACATTGTTCACAGCGAATCTTGCCAAGCGCCAGCCATGAATGCCCTCAGCGCAACAGCTCGTGATGGGGCGCATGAGAGCAAAAATGCAGCAGGGACCACTGCGAGCTGGCACCCTGGACTCTCCACGTATGAGGGAGGAGAACGAAATGGAGCCAGCATCTGCAGCACTGGCAGCCAAAATGGATTCCGTCCTCGCGGCTGTGGAGAGAATAGGGACCGCACTACAACATACCAGGACGTCCTTGGAAACGCGGATCGACAAGGTCACATCTGACTTTACGCTTCCACATGTGGACCACCGCAAACTAACTGACAGGGTTGCTGCTCAAGGTCAAGTGCTCCAAGATCTCCAGCCGGTTACTCACAGTCATGCAGCTGCATTACAAGATATGACTAGGACTGGCGGGGCACCGTGTGCGCCTCCTGGTGGGCTGTTGCTAGGGCTCTGCCCCACTTACGTCAAAACACCTGGTGTGTCCTTGAGGGGGTGGCCCTTACATACACGTAGCTACTCCACGTCGGCGCTTGAGGGCTGCTGTCTTAGTGAACTGGGATAATGGGTTTCCGAGTGGCAACCGCATGCGTGGGACATGAGGGGGACAGTCACGACAGATTGCTTACCGTGCACACGCCCTACCAGGACACACACTGACCTAGTCCTTTTTCACCATGCATGGTCACATAGTTTGGACGGACAGCTTCGAGATGTTCGCCCCATACGTTATGTTCTTACTAGTTCCTAAGTTGTTATGGTTACCACAGACCGGTTCACATGTACCTGGTCGTGCCCGGTGCTTACAAAACTGCACCCCACCCCTGGCCTCCCAGCAGATTATACACCCTAGCAATGGCAAGAGTTAATATAATCACATGGAACATACGCGGTATGCACACACCCTCACGTAGATATTCCATATTTGCTTATCTTCAAAGACACTCAGTTGACATCGCCCTATTACAGGAGACACACCTAACACAGCTGGAGCTCGACCGACTGCGCAGGCGCTGGAGGGGCCAGGTGTACGACACCGTGTACTCTGCGCATGCTAGGGGCACACTCATTTGGGTGAGGGCAGGCGTCCCATTTGTTAGCACAGAGACGGTAGTAGACCCGGAAGGCAGATACACCCTGGTGCGTGGAATGCTTAATGGTCAGCACATATTGTTAGCATCGATCCATGCTCCAAATGCCTCTCAAGTGCCATTCCTGACGCGTCTTTCGCAGGTGCTAACTCCGTATGCTGGCCTCCCCTGGCTGCTAGGCGGCGACTTCAACTCAGTACTCAACATTCACATGGATAGATCCTCCCCCCCCTTCGGGTCACGACTGCGAGGTCCAACGCACAGGTGCTCACGGACTGGCTCTCACACTGGGCTTTGCTGGATGAGTGGCGGGTCCTCCACCCAGCAGAACGTGTTTACTCCTATAACTCCGTGACGCACGACCTGCATGGCCAACTTGATAGGGTGGTGGGGTCCCAGTCTCTACTACCGTTAGTCGAGGCCTCGGAATATTTAGGCCGGACACACTCCGATCATAACCCCTTGCAAATTCACATCAGTTGGGAAGCTGATCGACCCCCTATCCCCACATGGCGCCTCCAGCCTAACGCGTTGGAAGACCCGGAGTTCCGCTCATCACTGGGGACGGCTAGCCTGACATACTTTGACCTTAATGAAGGCACGGCCAGTAGCACGCTGGTGGAGTGGGATGCCCTCAAATCAACAATCAGAGGTCACTGGTTAGGTGCCACCTGGAATGTACGGAAGCAGCTATCGACAGCTATTGCTCGTCTCAAATCCCAATTACTGCAATTCGAGCGTGGGGGGGAGGGGAGCGGTAGACAGTCGAGCCGTCTGGAGGACCTTCAGGCGCAACTAGTGGAGCTCTTAGAGCGGCTGCTGTTCCATAACTATGCAGCCCATACAGCACTCACGCGCGCTACAGCGGACAGGGCAGGCCGCTTACTCGCTTGGCTGCTGAAGCAAGACAATACTCGTGCTCCGATTGCGGCGATACGCACAAGGAAGGGATACCTGGTGTATACACAAAGAGAGATCCACAAGGTCATGGTGGACCGCTATGCACAGCTGTACCGGTCACAAGTTCACTGTTCGGACCTCGAACTAGGGGGATTCCTGGAAAGGATCCAGTTACCTATAGCTTCAGCCGAGCACCAGGAGGCACTTAACTGCCCCCTAACCCTGGAAGAGATAGGAGAGGCCATTGCATCCCTGGCATCCGGGAGAACACCAGGGCCGGATGGCAGACTGGCCAAATTCTATAAAGCCTACCGAGAGTCCTTGGTGCCGTAACTACACGCGCTCTACTCAAAAGCACTGGAGGAAAACGCGCTTCCACCTTCGATGCGTGAGGTGTACTTGGTGTCCCTGCTGAAGCAAGACCGAGACCCGACGACCTTGGAATCTTATAGACCGCTGGTGCTACTTAATGCCGACTATAAATTACTCGCCAAAGTCCTGGCAGAGCGTTTGGCACCAGTGGTCTCAGCCCCAATTCACAGCGACCAAAACGGGTTTGTGCCTAAGCGGAGTACGTCCCTGAACCTGCGCAGATTCTTTAGAGTTGCATCAGAAAGCGTAAACGAATGGCCAAGAGCGGGTTGCCTAATGTTGGACCTAGAAAAGGCCTTTGATTGTTTGGAATGGAGGTTTTTTACAAATAGTAGGCCTCTTATATAGAAACACCACAGTGCGGATGAGGTTGGGTCCTTACATATCTGAAGCAGTGCCAGTATGCAGGGGCACTAGGCAGGGGTGCCCACTGTCGCCACTCCTGTTCGCGTTAGCGAAACAACCTCTAGCGGCGGCTCTTCGTGTACTGGTGGGAGAGGGTATACCGCTGGGGGACGCAACACATCAGGTGTCGTTATACGCGGATGACCTGCTGGTGTATGTGAGGGATTTCGAGAATATCCCTGCTCAGCTGGCCCTCATTCTGCGGGATTTTGCAGCTATCTCGGGACTAGAGGTAAATGCCAGCAAATCCTGTTTATATGCGTTCGGAGGGGGGAGGCATGATCCGGGATACACCCTTAATGGAACGAGAGTGGCGTGGAGAGAGGACACCATCCGATACTTGGGAATACAGATATACCGTCAACCACTGGACCTCTTTGATGGAAATGTGGGTAGAGCTGTTATGGCTATTAATTCACAGATGCGTTTCTGGGGCACGTTGCCGCTGACAGTCACGGGCAGGGTGGCATTATCCAAAATGGTGATCCTTCCCAGACTATTGTACTACTTTGCCAATCTGCCATTATATATACCAGCGGCCTTTTTTGCCATGTTCTCTAAGCTGCTCCCGGATTTCATCTGGGGGAGTAGCCAACACAGGCTGTCTCTAGCTAAATTATATCTACCCACAGATCAAGGGGGGCTGGCGGCGCCCTGCTTAGAGCACTACTACTTAGCAGCGCATCTGCAATGGATCGCCCGCTGGTTTGCAGATAAAGCTCGGGATGACACGGCGACTGTGCTGCCCCCATACTCTCTGGAGTGGCTTCTCACACTTTTTCATCCAGCTGTCAAACACGCAACACCAACAGGTGGCGTACAAATGTTATCGCAGAAGCCTATTTCTCACCAGAACTCTGATGCCTTATGCACCTGTGTTACCATTAGAGGGCTCCCCCAGCGGGATACGGACACTTACCCCTCTAGCCCTGGCGCGTTGGAGGGATGCTGACATACAGACTCTAGGAGACCTGTACCGAGATGGCTTGCTGGCACCGTACGACCCGTTAGTGGGAGAAGAGGGACTTCCGCCAGGGCAATTCCTCATGCACCGCTCATTAGTTGCAACCTTGACTGCTAAATAGGGGGACATGTCCACAGAGCCAGATCAGGATTTTACCATACAATATCTCCACGTTATGGGGCGAGGTAGACATCTGGTCCGCTGGTTCGCAGCGTCTTTACGCACACATGCAGCGATCACACTGGAGCCACTCCGACACAAGTGGGAAACTGATCTGGGGAGGCCATTAGAAGACAGGGAATGTGAACGGGTATTGAGGGGACCAGTGTGCATTCCCAGGAATATGAGGCTCCGACAGATTCAGATGTTCATAGTACATAGGGCATACCTTACACCGGAGGCTATCAATAGGTATTTCCACCGTGTAGATGCAGTGTGCCCCAGATGCATGGAGCCTGGGGTGGGTCTTGTCCACATGCTATGGAGCTGCCACAGGATACACACTTATTGGAGTGTGATCAGCAAATTGCTACATATCAGTACCGGTCGTAGCTTGCCCTTTGAATGGGAGGTGTATCTGTTGCACCAGTTTCGCAGAACCCCAGCCATGAAGGTGACATCCCGGTTTCTGGATCTGGGAATAGCGGTTGCCAAATGATTGCTCACCAGAAGATGGAAGGCACAGGACCCACCACATGTGCAGGCATGGAGACACTCGCTGTATGCATGGGCTAGGGCAGAGGGGACCGCCATCAGAAGGGAGGAAACGTTGGGATTAAGGAAGGAGCCAATAGCTGCTCAATGGGAAGGTCTACTCCAGGCACTCCAGAGGGTTGAGGAGGAACATATGAGGGGGCAACCTGAGGGGAGGGACGTAGGTCCAGGGTAGATACTGGAGTCTACAATCTGGTGTGACCGGGTTGTTTCATGATTCATGTTTCATGCTCCATGTATGTGTTATTTTGCATCATCATCAGTGGAGAAATTGATAAGTGCCGTTGTAGGGGGATAATAGCCTATTTGTAATGCTGGGCGAGGTTACTGGGGAAGACAAGATGGGGGTGGAATGGGGACACCGTCACTAGCGCTGGTCTGAGTTGGGATTGTAGGGTGTTAACTGTTTTTATTCTGCTATGTCTGTTTGGCAGTCCATGAGGAAATAACAGAAGGACTTATACATTGGACTCTCGAAACTATGCAGTCGCTGAATAGGGATGCATCACATACAGGACAAGAACTGAATGCTATTCTTGTATCTAATCTGGTGTGGCGGCCGTGCCATGGATGGGTACGAGGTTCAACATGTGTGCGATGAGAACTTGTATCTATCGCAATTAAGTGCCACCATGCATGGAGTGTACATAGCTTATGATGCCTTTCAAGTATCTGTAACCTTCAAAATTTCAATAAAAAACAGATATCATAAAAAAAAAAAATAAGAGACTCATGTCATGCAATTGTTTCACAGACACATTACTTCCTATGTAGGATTTTGTAATAGCTCAGTTTTAGGCGCGATTCTCTCATTGCTTTGTCATGCCTCACTAAAAGCTCTTCTCAATCCTCATTCGAATAAGAGACTCATGTTGTACAATTGTTTCACAGACACATTACTCCCTATGTAGGATTTTGTAATAGCTCAGTTTTAAGGCGCGATTCTCTCAATGCTTTGTCATGCCTCACTAAAAGCTCTTCTCAATCCTCATTCAAGTGCTCAAGGCTGAGTCGTTGAGACCACTATTCTGTCAGGTGTCACGAGACAGGTGAAGAGAATATGTGCCTAGTGAGTAGGTTCCTGACACTGCTCCCTTGAACATTCTTAATTCTCCTAGTTATTAGAGCAGTGAGGATTCACGCAAAATAAGAGGTGTGTGTGTAAATAGAGCGGCTAGATAGTGACACAGTCTTTGGTAGTTCCAGGAGTAGGTTGTACCCAATTGGAAGTCTGTCTGCGCTTTAGTGAAGGTATTTAGGCAATCCTCTGTGGCTAAGTAGTCTAAGACTAGCATCCCCCTGGTGCTGAAATGCTTCCAGTTCAGTTCTTTTCCCCAATACAGATGTGACCATTCCCTCATAATGGGGCTCCTTTAGGAAAATGCTCTTGCCTAGGAGCTTGTGCCCTTTACTTCTTGCATACACCATTGCATTTATTATCGGGTTAGGAGTTCACTGCCATATCTTATTATCCATGTACAGTGGATGCAAAGGTTCATCCTGCCACCAGAATTATTTCTTCGGGGATACCCAGAGCAACTTATCTAGGAAATCATGCATCTTAAATTGTATTTGCTAGCTGGGAGTCTAACCAGCAATGTTCTCCGTAAGGTAAGCTGAGCCCTCCACTCACTATGACCGCATATAATATGTGTAACTTCAGTTAGGGTTTTCTTCCTGCCCAAATGTACTCCTTGAGCAAGCGGTTGAGATCATGCTGCATGCGTTTCTGTATATATAGTGGAACCATAGGAAAAAAAATAGTTCATTTGCTACATTTGACCCCACAAAAAAATGTTAAGGGTCGCCCTACGGGCAAGAACTGGTTGTATGGCAAATCAATATACAAAGAATATGCAGGTCCTAAAGTTGTCGCATGCGGGAACACCACTAGTGTACACCCATCACAGGGGTGGTCAATAGAATGTGAGTATTCCAGATCAAGAGCTCTCACCCACACAGATTGGTGGCATGCTTCATCTTTGGGCAGCTCCTCATTGGGCCAGCACTGCAATGCTCAACGGGCCCTCAAGGGGGCTGTTTGCCAGAGAGCTTTTAAAATGAGCAAGCCTGCAGTGAGGGCACTAAAAGTGAAGAATAGAAGGGAAGTGAGTGAAATACTAAAAATTACAAAGGGCCACCTTCTCATTTTTATTGTAATGGTGGTTCTTGTCAAGATTGAAACAGAGTGGAACAAGACAGGAAAACATGTTCCTTCTTGTTTATCCCAAGGGATAGATTTAAATTTGGGTCAACATGTTTCGTGCCCAAGCTGAATAAACTACCTGTGAAGTGTAGCTGAGCCAATATCTCGTACTGAAACTATCATGAAAAGAGGTAAAGAATTCCCTCCCTTTCAAAGTAATAATCAGGCCCCTTAGGTATTGCAGGGAAAAACGCAGTGTGTGCGGTTTGGCGTCGAACGCGGTTATTGTCGGATGACCTAACCACTCACTGCAATCCTGGAGGTGCCTCCAGGATTTCAGTGAGGGGGTAGGTAATCAAGCAAAGGGTCAAAATTCTTTACCTCCCGTCAAGATAATTTCAGTAAGAGATATTGGCTCAACCACACTTCACAGTTGGTTTATTCGATTGGGCACTTTACCAATTTGGACGCCTGTCCGAGTCCCCTGTAGATTAGGTTATTTGATGGTCCTGATGAAATGCCACAAAACATTCATCATACAGGTTAAGGCAAGAAACATGCTGACACATATTTATCCCTTGAGATAAACAAGAGGGAACATTACTGCCTGCCTAGTTTCACTGTGCTTTAATCCTGACAAGCACCACCATGACAATACAATAGCGACAAGGTGGCCTTTTGTCATTTTTAGTATTTCACTCACTTCCCTTTCAATCTACCCTTTTAGTACCCTCACTACGTCATATCAGTAAAAATAATCTCTGGCAAAGAGCCCCCTCAACGGGCCGATTGAGCATTGCAGCACCTGCCCAACGAGGAGCTGCCTACTGATGAAGCATACAACTCACCTGGGTGGGTGGGGGCTCTTACCTCTGAATATTCTCATTCCACTGACCACCCTTGTCACAAGCTTACACTAGTGGGGCTCCCCCATGCAACAACTCTAGGAACTGCATACTCTTTATATATTGATTAGTCTATAGAAAGGAGTGTGTATATTGGACCTGCATTGCTCCCAGTCCCTCCTTTTGTTGGTGAATTTAAGCCATCCATCAAGGTGTTTGGGGGGGGGATGTGTCTGCCATTTGTAGATGTAGCCAGCAATCGCCACCATAGCGGTATGATATGTGAGCAGGAGGGCTTTGCATTTGTCCTGGATAATTCTGTACCCCGAAAACCAGGTCAAGTGGGTTATGGTCTGTACCAAGAGAGGAATAGTCTGCTATGGCTCAGAATGTCTAAGGAGAAGATAGCTCTCGCATGGAGGAATACTTTTTGTTCCCCAACAGATATCTTTATCCCTAAAATGTCTGTGCCCAGAAATGTCTGTGACACAAACTGCGTTTCGATATTTCAATAGTTATTAGTGATATTTTCATGAAATTGACACGTTTGTAAAAATCTAGATGACTTTCTGATTTATTGTGTGCAATTTAAATGCCATCTAGGGCCAGATGTACGGCCGGGGCATTCAGCGACTTGCAAATTGCCCTCAATTGCGAGTTGCTAAATGCCATGTACAACAGTGTCAGCGACACTGTTTGCGATTCCTAATGGGGTCGCAAATTGCATGCCTCATCAATATTCATGAGGCACTTGCAATTTGCGACCCTATTAGGAATGGCTGGCCCTTCCAGGTATGGTGGCATGCTGGGCTCTGCAGACCTCCATGTCTGGGACTGCTTTTCAATAAAGCAGGTTTTAAAAAAAAATCATTTAAAAAAGGAAAAATGAAAAGCTTTCGTTTCATTTTTTAAGGGCAGGTAGTGGTCCCTGGGAGCACCACCTGCCCTTAAAAAATATTTTCCCCTGCATTTGCAAAGGGGAAGGGGTCCCATGGGGATCCCTTCCTATTTGCTAGTGCATGACCACCCTTTGAAGAGGGCGGTAAATTGCGAGTGTTTTGCGACTCCAATTGCGGTGGCAAAACATTCTTACATAGGGTAGCGAGTCGAATTAGGAAGGGACACCCTTGGATCACCCCTTCTTAATTGCGAGTCACAAATCCTATTTAGCGAGTCGCAAATAAATTGCGACTTGCTAAATAGGGTTTGTACATGACCCTATTCGTTTTTACATGCGCAAACGGGTCGTTAACCTGTCTGCATATGCAAAAATGGGTCGCACATCTGGCCCCTAGTTTTGAAGAATAACTTTTGTGCCAAGACTTTGAAATAAGCAAATTTTTAATCCTGAACAGTCATCCCTGAATCTCTCTCTTCCAGGGGTACATCAGTGCTTAGGACCCTTCCATCTCTCTCTCGTCTCCTGCTTTCAGTTCTGTTCCCTCTATCACTCTGAAGCAGCTCAAGAGTATCTCAAAAATTACAAAAAGGAGCAAAGTGGCAATACTAGGCCACCGACCCTAGGACACAGGACACTGGAGCACGGCCATTGACATTTGGATGCAGACACAAACATTGAGGCTGGGTCAATAGCACACTAGCTTGGAGATGGAGCCACTGACAACAGCACAGGAACAGTAACATGAGGGCCCAGATTGTGGCAATGATACAGATGCATTGGCACTTGAGAGACCCGCACAATCGCAGATCCGGGACACCATCGCTGACCAAGGGAATAGGCGACCTAAACAGATGCACTGATTCAGGATTAGGTTTCAAGGGAATAGCTAAACAGATACACTGACTCAGGATGAGGGTTCACTGTAATGCAGTTCCAGATTACCAAATAGGCAAAGTAGGCACCGGCCTATGGGCCCCACTTCTTTTAGGGGCCCCGCGACAACGGATCAAAATACAACTTACAAAAACCGAAGACATCAGATTTACATCACAGTTTGGGGCATATTTACAAAGAACTGACGGGGTGAGGACTTAGCTTTCCTGGCTTAACTCTGCACTCCGCAACTTCTGAAATGCAGGGTTGCACCATATTTACAACATTTTGGTGCAGCCCTGCTTTTCCCTCTGCACTGGTGCTAATTTCTGCAGCCTAGCGCCAACGCAGACATCCTTGCACCATAGTGCAAGGGTGTCTGCCTTGAGGGGAAGATTGTTTATGTGCGGGAAGGTCTCCCTTCCTGCACATAAACAATCTTTAAATACTGTTTTGTAACTTCAATGTGTGCTACTTAATACAACACACATAGAAGTTGCAAAACGTAATTTTTTTTAAATGATTGTTTATGTGCAGGAAGAGACACCATCCTGCACATAAACAATCAATGGTGTTTTGCACAACGCAGCACACAAAAATCAGGAGAAATTAAACATTTCTCCTCGTTTCGCCAGGTTAGGACCAGGTTTTCCCTAGTCTTAATTTTGGTGCTGCCTCCTATTTACGCCACCCTCGTAAATAGGGGTCAGTGTCAAAATCAATGGGTGTTGCGGTGGAACATCCATTGCCCTCCCCTTTCACCCTAAGTATAGCGTAAAAGGGTGACTTATTTACAAGGCAGCCTTAAGCCATGGTTAGTGTCTTAACGCTGCCTTGAAAATAAGGCGAAGCCCTGATCGACACCACAACGTCCTGAAAAGTGACATTGTGGTGGCGATAGGCGCTTGTAAATATGCTCCTTTGTCTCTTAAAAGCTCTCTTCCGGCAGCTGTCAATTTTTTTTAAAAAATCCGGTGCATTGGGTATTAGGAGATAATTTGGGAGGGGGGCTCGAAATGTCTACTACCTAGGGGCCTTCACAAGGTTTCGTTCAGCTCGGGTGTAGTAGGGAGAATGCAAAATTGACGCTGACGCAGGGAGACTCAAATTGACAGTGGGTCACTGACCTGGGGCGCAAAGGTATTCGCATGGGGACAAATAGTGATTCTGTGATGTAGGGTTATTTCTGCAGAGACACTGACATAAATATACGGAAAAAGGGCAAAGACCCTGGCACGGAGACACTGACATTGAAATATTAGCATACTGATTGTAGGAGACATTGTCATTGACATTGAGACACAGACACAGCTACATGAATGAGGGAACATAGACACTAGGACATATATGTGGGGATACCTGACATCTGGTAGCTAACAACAGGAACAGTCTCCCTAGAACATACTTTCAAAAAAGGTAACGTATCCTTAAATACTCATGTAATTTTCAAATGTTATTATAATTTTCAACGAGTATAAATCATTTGTAAAAATAACATTTAAGTATCACACATATACATAGATTTGTCATAAAAAGCCAGCAACAGAGGACATCAATTGTTATGGGGCCCCATAAGCATGACGAGAGACAATAAACATTGTGCATATCAAAAATAGAAGCAAAACACAAACATAAATAAATAAATCAATAAATAAGCAACAGAAATGTATATAATGACATACATAAAATTACAATACATAACAATAACAAATACACAAGAAATGCGCCGACGCTCGTTTCGGAGGTGAGAAATTTACAGCCAATTCCTTCATCAGGGCGCTGAGAAATAAATTGGAACAGTGACCAACAGCCATCCGAGGTTCGTGTGATACTTAAATGTTATTTATACAAATTATTTATACTCGTTGAAAATTATAATAAAATGTATAAATGAATTGTCTATGGGACATGAGTATTTAAGGATACTTTACCTTTTTTGAAAGTATGTTCTAGGAAGACTGTTCCTGTTGTGTTCCCCCTGCTCTCCCTGCTATGATCCAGGGGCCCTCCTATGTTTTTCTAAGATACCTGACACCTGGACATAGCAATTAAGTCTCTGGGATCAAGTCATGACGACACAGGCAATGCCACAGGGGACTAGATTTTAAGCAACCAAATCAGGGTCACAAAGGCTGGAAGACTGCAGACTCTGGTAGGCCCTGGACATTGGGGTACTGCCACATTTTCATTCACATTTCCTGACATATAATACTCCTCTTTCAACCATGTAAGGACCTGCTCACAAATCAAACTTTCACATGCACCACTCTATAGACCACCACAAATGCCCTGATGTTTCGAGACCCAAGTCCGAAAGCACGGCCCCTAGTTTTACTGGGAGCAAATCCGCATCTGGAGAAACTGCGAATGACTTGATGCAGGGAGAGATGCAGCCTGCCCCGCCCCTGAACCTGCACACCACACGGGGAACAGACACTACACCCCAGGTTCTGCTTCACCTGCTGTGATTCTCCCCTCTCCTCTGTCCCCTGCCCTGCAGCACCCACCCTGCTCCCATTTACCACCATAAGTAGGCAGTAAATGACAGTGATGGAGGAATTGTCAAAGGTTCTAGAATTCGGAATGACATGCGGAAAAGGACCCACAATTCCCAGGTCTTTTGTTATTCAGAAATCTCGTTTTAACAGCTTGTAATACCCAATATTAGCCAGTATTAGGTGCGGGTTTACCAGCCAGAGTTGGGCAGTTCACACCCCAGATATCCCCACACCAAATAATGGGGCATTAGTAACTAGGTAAATGGGTAACAATAACTTATTGCACATTATTTTTCCCACAATTTATTCCATTTTGAATTTTTCCTTCCTTTCAAAAAAGCCAACAAATCAAATCAAACAACCAGATACTGGTAACCCTGTGGAGTGTTAAACAAAGAAGGGGAAGAAGTGAGGAGGAAAGGGAAACAAAGACGCGGGGGCTTTGCAGTCTGTTTAGCAGGGGCAGTGGGGGGGATTAAGAGATTGATCCAGACTTCCGGAGCTGGGGAAAGAACCCAAGGCTCAAGCTTCTTGCCGTCCTTAGCAACCACACTAGGTTGTTTCAGTGTGGATCTGAAAATTCTATGGGGCCTTTTCTTTCTCACCAAGTCGGAAACACGCCTTCAGGGGTGGCTTCTCCACTAAGGCACAGGAGTGTTCCCCCACAGGAAAAATAAATGATAATAACAACATTATTATCATTTTATTTTTCCTCATTGGTTATATAAAGGTGCGGGGAGGGGCGGTGTTTCCTTCAGAGCAGGGGGAGCAGTGGTGGCACACTTTTAAGGGTGCATGACTGTTTGGCCTGCATTCTTGGGCCAGCCAAACCGTCATGCGCACTTGCCATGTTCTCCACCAGGCTGTGTTAAACAGCCTGGGTGGAGAACATTCCCAGAATCCCGGTCCCTGTCTGAGCAGTGAACCACGGTGCTCAAATCCGTCACAAAGCTGCTGGAAGGCAGAGCTGTGATTGGCCAGGGGAGTCAGGAGCCTGGGTGCTTCCTGCTTCGTCGATGAAGAGGACGGAGGAATGGCGTCTTCTGGAAAGGCAAGTGATTTTCTTTTCTCTTTTTCTGTTTTCTTTTTTATCATCCCCTCCCTATGCGTTGCACCACTACTGCCCAGTTGCAGCCACTACTGCGTGCCTTGCCATTCTCCAGAACCCCCCACACCTGCTTCTTGATAAAAGGCAAATCCTTTCTAATGTAAGCATTTTATCTGCCAATATCGCCCTCAATTTTTCCATAGAGTAAATGTCAGAAACCACCTGTTCAAACTTAGGACATGCTCTCTTTATATTTTTTAAAGAAAGTAGCTGTCGCTGCCTTCAAACAAATAGACTTAGACATCTCCATGTAGCTGAACCAAATTGCGTTAGGGGAAGTAGCTAACCCTCTGAGTGGAGGCCTGCTCATAAATTGTTTCGATAGGCCCAATAGAGAGCATGAAATAGTTTGAACCTATCTCCATTAGGTATTTTGTATGAGTTCCGACATTCATCTATGGCTTTCAAGGTTCCATTTTCATAAAAATACGTTCAATTCATGTGTACCTGTTGGAAAGTTGGTTATTGGTATGGGCACATTAATATCTGCCACTGGCAATAAGGCCACTAACACAGTATAGGGCTCAGAATAGGTCTTAGAAAATTATGATACCAAAACGACAAAACTCCAATGTAGGGAACCGGAGATATTAATTTTTAAAGATTTAGCAATTTCTTGCACATAGAAACCAATAGCGCCTTATCGGGACATCTGGTCGCGATAGACCGGATCAAAGTCAAAGTTTCAGGCCAATCGCAATGGAGCCCTACTCTGCAACCCCTTGTGGTAGGTCTCATTCACAGTTTTTACCTTCGGAATTAGAAACATTTCTGGAGATTTCCTTCGCGGGGTCCCTCGATGCTGTTCACCAGGCTGGATTCGGTGAGGGTTCGCCAGCCTCAGATTTCACCTTCTCCCAGTCAAACTTTGGAAGCCAGACCCACAGAGCTTTTCAGCAGGACGGACCTGGATGGCTGGCTTGCTCGCGGTTGAAGGCAGGCCGCTCAGCTGGCCAGGTTGAGTCGGTCCCCTTATGGAGATTTTTTCCAAAGTTGCTCCAAAGTTCTCCAAACTCCTGGAACTTCTTTCTGCAGTTCCCCAAAGGGTCCCAAAGTGTCTCAAACTCACTTCAAGGGTCTGGAATCTCCAAGATGGTCCTTGAAAGTTGAGGACTTCAGTTCCCACAATCCACTTAGACAAAACCCTTACAAATCCACTGGTAGTTCTCCAGGTTGTGGAACCTTGGTGGTGATGTTCCAGGTGAGCTCTGTTAACGTGTAGCTTGCAGGGAATCCACTCGTTAGTCCTTTTTACAGCAAGGTAATCCACAGACTGTAGTTTCAGATGCTGCAGAAGGTGCAGTCTTCAGAGTACAGGCCTTGGGAAATGCACATCAAACTTCCAGCATGGCCGGTCTTGCTTTCTTAAGTTTCAAGCAGCAGATCTGAGGGGCTATGTCCTTCTCAGATACTTATTCCAATTTCTCTGGGTCAAGCAGGAGTTCACTCCTGTCCAATAGTCTGCAGGGTACCACCCAAAGGTCTGACCACTTCTTGTCTTATAACTTCTTGTATGTACATTTTAGGAGAAATTCAACAATATCATATTGTTGAGTTTTTTAATATCATTCTGGGGAGTCTTTGAATGGTACTTTTAGCTTCTCCTATCAAGAGTTATTAGTTAATAACGTCTTGCCATGTTAACCTATGTGGCATGGGATTTGCAATGGGAGAAATGACTTGGCCCTTTTTCCAGCATCAGGGCTTATCAAAACATATTTTATAAGTACTCTATATATATCTACAGGACCCCCACCCCTGGAACACCTAGGGGAGAGACCTTAGGGGTTCTGAATATGTAACAGCATTGCAGATCCTCCCTCCACAGTGCTCCTACCACCAAAGTCGATTTTGAATAGCACTTTATCACAATGGGAGTGAACTGTGCCATTCCACTTAACAAAGGGCATATAAACCTCATTTTATAAGGGTCCTCCTTATAAATATCTGATGCCCCACCCCTGGGACACCTAGGGGAGACCCTGGGGGGGGCACCTAATATGCCCAAACATTGTAGGTTAACCAGTTTTAAGTGCCCCAAACACCAAAGTTGAGTTTGGGCACAATTTACTTTTTAAAATTCGCCCTGCAACACTGAGCCACTTTTAAACTGACCTCAGGCTTGAGCAGTGCACACATGCAAGTGCAGAAAGGGCCTCTAAACTGCCATGCCCTACTATATACTAGGGACTGATAGGTAGTTTCAATCCCACTGCCCTATTATGTACTAGGGCCTTATAGGGTAGGTCATTCTTATCACAGGGGTACCCCAACCCATAGTGTACCCTAGTGTTTGTAGGTGTTGTCACTGTGTTCTAAATGTGTCTCTTTCAGCATAGCACTGGCCCTGGATAGGCAGAGCACAGGGTCAGTCAGAGTCAGTTACCACCAGTACCAGTCAGAAAAAAGTTGGGGGGTGCCCAGGCTACAGGATGACTTTCCAACATAGCCCCCCCCAAAACAAAAGGTGATGGGTTACTAACCTACACCCTGGTAGTCCTCATCAGCTAAGTGGAAAAACCTGAAACGTCATCCGCATTTCATGGGCAACCTCAGGTCTGTGCTCCACTGTAAAGTCCATTCCCTGTAGGGAAATGGACCACCTTAACAGCTTGAGATTCTCCCCCCTCATCTGCATGAGCCATCAGAGAGGCCTGTGGTCAGTCTGAACACGAAAGTGAGTCCTAAACAAATATGGCCTCAACATTTTTAAGGGACCAAACCACAGCAAAAGCATCTCTCTCAATGGCAACCCACCTCTGCTTTCTGGGAAGAAGTCTCCTGCTGATAAAGGCAATTGGCTGATAAAGACCCTAATCGTTTAGCTGTGACAACACCGCCCACATCCCTTGCTCGGAAGCATATGTCTGAACTACAATTATTTTTGTGTAGTCAGGGGCCAGCAACACTGGTGCTGAACACATAGCAGCTTTCAGAGTGTCAAAAGCTTTCTGACACTCTGGGGTCCAATCCACCTTTTTGGGCCTCTTCTTAGAAGTGAGTTCTGTTAGGGGTCCCACAATGGTCTCATAATTTTGAACATATTTTCTATATTACCCTGTCAGTCCAAGGAATGCCCTTGCCATAGTCTGGGTAACAGGAGCTGTCCAATCCAAAATAGTTTGAATTTTAGCTTTAGAGGCTGTACATGGCCCCTCACCTACCAGGTGGCCCAGGTACACCACAGAACTCTGCCCTATTTGGCACTTACTTGCCTCAATAGTCAGGCATACCTGCTGCATGGCCTGAAGCACTTCCCTTAGGTGGCTTAAGTGATCCCCCCAGGTAGAACTGTATACAGCTATATCCTCCAGGTAAGCTGCACTGAACTGTTCCAACCCAGACAAGACCCTGTTCACCAACCTTTGGAAGGTGGCAGGTGCATTCTTTAAGCCAAAGGACATTACCTTGAATTGATAATGTCCCTCTGGTGCGGAGAATGCTGATCTCTCCTTTGCTCCATCAGTGAGGTCAATCTGCCAGTAACCTGAAGTCAAATCAAAAGTACTCAGGTACTTAGCAGCCCCTAACCTGTCAATGAGCTCATCAGCTCTAGGTATAAGGTAAACGTCAGTCTTTGTGACTGCATTCAAACCTCTGTAGTCCCCACAGAACCTTAACTCCTTGGGTCCCCCCCTGTGGATTAGGTTTGGGCACAAGCACCACTGGACTGATCCATGGACTTTCAGACGGTTCAATCACCCCATTTCCAGCATTTTAGCTACCTCAACTTTACTGCTGGCTCTGACATGGTCCAACATCCTGTTCAGTTTATTTTTGACAGGTAGGCTGTCACCAGTGTCAATGTGGTGCACAGACCACTGAGTGATGCTTGGGGCCAAAGAGAACGGACCAGCAAAGTGATCCAGCGCTTGCTTACGGTCTCTGTGCTGCTGGTCTGTCAGCTTGGGAGAGCGTACAACCCCCTCCACTGACCCATCTTGCACATTAGTGGAGAGGAGGTCAGGAACTGGCTCAGTTTCCTCCACCACTCCCTCAGTAACATGGTCAATCTATTCACATGCAGGACCCTGTAAGGGTTCCTGCGGGTGCCAAGGTCAACCAAATAGGTAACCTTGCCCTTATTTTCTAAGATTGGATAGGGCCCACTCCAATTGTCATGGAGGGCCTTGGGAGCCACAGGCTCCAACACCCACACCAATTGTCCTGGAGTATACTCAGGCATCGTAGCCTTCAGATCATACCAGTGCTTCATGAGCTCCTGGCTGGCCTTCAGTTTCCTGCTTGCCTTGTACATGTGCTCTGCCATTCTAGATATCAGGCCTAGCACATAGTCAAGCACTTTTTCCTTTGCTTCTTTAGGAGACTTCTCTAATGACTCTCTCAGCAGGCTCAATAGCCCCCTCACAGGATGTCCAAACAATAACTCAAAGGGACTGAAACCAACCCCTTTCTGTGGCACCTCCCGGTAGGCAAACAGTAGGCATGGGAGGAGAACATCCCATCTCCTCTTGAGTTTCTCTGACAACCCATTTATCATGCCCTTCAGGGTTTTGTTGAATCTCTCAACATGACCATTTGCTTGTGGGTGATAGGGAGTGGTGAACATGTAGTGGATACCACACTCATCCCATATAGCAGTCAGATAGCTGGACAGAAAGTTTGTGCCCCTGTAAGTGCTGTAGCGGGTAGTACAACATTTTGTATACCATCCCCATTCTGCATGTTTATATTAATCTGAATAATCAACTAATAGTAATATTATTAATTTGTTTGAAGTGAAAACTCACCAATTATATTAACAAAAGAATTACACGTGGGATTTGCATTTTGCATGGCTAAACTAATTGTATACTAATATATGTACGCATACTAATGGTAGAAAATTAGAATATTGCATGATATATGTTGCTTTTGTGATGTAATTGTAAGCTGTGCATCACTGGGTGAGTATAAACGCTTTGAATGTTGCTATTATGCTACATAATTACTTACACATAGGGGAATTAGTGAGGGTTTAACATTTTATTAGCCATTTCAATGTTTTAATTACGTTTGTGTGTTTGTTTTGCTTAAGTTGACCATTTGGGCCTTCTTAAAGATGGCTGACTGAAACGTACGACGTGACTGCTGCTGTCTCACGAGGTTTTGGGTGAAGTGCGCATGTGCCACCGCCAGCAACAATGGCCTCGTCCTGACCCCAGGAGAAGATGCTCCCACCAAGGACACCCTGGGAGCTTCGCCAGGACCACAACAATAGACTGTCTTTAAAACCGGAACCAGCAAGTGCGATGACTTAATCTTGCGGACTATGTGAGAACTTTACAGAGTGACCCCAAATCCACCAATGAGGACTGTCTAAAACTGAATCTTGATACATTTTGACATTAAAATCATTATAAAAAGACGGTAGAATAGTGAGTTTGGGGCTTGCTGGTTTGCTTACGAAGAGTCCTTCTTTGAACGAACTTTCATTTCCTGACTTTATGCTGATGGAGAGGACGGTGACACTGCTGGACAGCTGTTATCCTGAATCTTTGAGAGACTGAATTGCGGCCTGACTTTGATGAATTTAAAGATTTACCACGACTTGACTGACTTAGAGGACGACTATTAGCCAGATTAGGTAAATATGATGTTCTGTGGTTTGGACGATGATTTTCTAACAATTTGCAATTTAATTAGATAAACGATGTTTGATTAATTGAAAACAGTGTTGTGTTGATTATTTGAAGAAAGTAGAATAAGAGAAGAATATAGATAGATGAATTGAATCACTAAATCATATATACAACTAACTGATTCATCACCCAATGAGGGGAATATCACAAGGTTGGAGTTAATAAAAGTATTCAATGCGCGTTAGGGTTTAAGTGAAAAGATATTCCTTTCGTGTCAGCGTTTGGAAAACTTATCCCTCTAGAAAATCAGATCAATGTTAGTGTGAGTGTTGGTGTTATGGGCCCCACCAATGAATGTATTTGAGTGAATGTGTTATTACGGTATTTGGTCTGTGACGATGGGGGAATTTGACTTTCCGCGCTGCAACATAAGCACTTGCTTTCTGTCTTTGTGCAGCTGGCCTGTCAGCTTGGGAGAGAGTACAACCCCCTCCACTGACCCATCCTGCACATTAGTGGACAGGAGGTCAGGAACTGGCTCAGTTTCCTCCTCCACTTCCACATCAGTGACCAGTAACATGGTCATATCTGCCCTGTCGTGATGGGGTTTCAATCTATTCACATGCAGGACCCTGTGAGGGTTCCTGCGGGTGCCAAGGTCAAGCAATTAGGTAACCTTGCCCTTATTTTCTAAGATTGGATAGGGCCCACTCCAATTGTCATGAAGGGCCTTGGGAGCCACAGGCTCCAACACCCACACCAATTGTACTGGAGTATACTCAGTCATAGTAGCCTTCTGATCATACCAGTGCTTCATGAGCTCTTGGCTGGCCTCCAGTTTCCTGCTTGCCTTGTACATGTACTCTGCCATTCTAGATATCAGACCTAGCACATAGTCAAGCACTTTTTCCTTTGCTTCTTTAAGAGGCTTCTCTAACGACTCTCTCAGCAGGCTCAATGGCCCCCTCACAGGGTGGCCAAACAATAACTCAAAGGGACTGAAACCAACCCCTTTCTGTGGCACCTCCCTGTAGGCAAACAGTAGGAATGGGAGGATAACATCCCAACTCCTCCTGAGTTTCTCTGACAACCCATTTATCATGCCCTTCAGGGTTTTGTTGAATCTCTCAACAAGACCATTTGCTTGTTGGTGATAGGGAGTGGTGAACTTGTAGTTGATACCACACTCATCCCATATAGCAGTCAGAAAGCTGGACAGAAAGTTTGTGCCCCTATCTGACACCACCTCTTTCGGAAAACCCACATGCAAATGGGTTCAGCACTATTTAGAAAGAGTCCGTTGTGTTTAAGGAATGTCCAAGACGTCAAATTGATTTTCAAACGAATTCTTTTCTTTATTGGATCTTTTCACAGGCATAGAATATCACAGCCTTAACAGCATAAGAAAGCCATAGCCGACGCGTTTCGTCTCCTACAAGGAGACTTCTTCAGGGCAAACAAATGACCTATTTCGTGAAGTTTCTTCAATAAAGGAGCAAAAGCCTTTATATAGATAAGGGCATGTGTAGACCTTTAATCAGTAATGATCAATACCCAAATAAAATAATATCTCTAGCTCTTTCTTGGTCGCAATTGTAGATAAGTCAAATACTCGAGCGAAAACTCCTTTAAATCTCCCGCTCCATGGTATTCAATACCTAGCTCTTTCCTGGTCGCAATTGTAGGTAAGTCAAATACTCGAGCGAAAACTCCTTTAAATCTCCCGCTCCATGGTATTCAATACCTAGACGGCATGGTAACCCGTATCCCCGTCTCTGCAGTCTCGAGTAATCTGTAGGAGACGAAACGCGTCGGCTATGGCTTTCTTATGCTGTTAAGGCTGTGATATTCTATGCCTGTGAAAAGATCCAATAAAGAAAAGAATTTGTTTGAAAATCAATTTGACGTCTTGGACATTCCTTAAACACAACGGACTCTTTCTAAATAGTGCTGAACCCATTTGCATGTATGTTCTTAACAGGATTTTTTCCTGATTGAGGAGCTCAGAGGGAAGTGTTCCTCGGTTCGTTGCACTATTGAAATATATGTTAACGACACTATTCACTTGTCAGGTGCGGTAATATAGCCTTCACCCTCTTCTTATTTGTTCAAAAATCTTTCAGAAAACCCATTCCAGTAAACACACCAAGCAGTGCTCTAGCCACTGCAGGAGCATATATGGTTCTCAGAGAGATTGCTTCATGGTACCTAGTGGTATGGTCCACTACCACTAAGATATACGTATTCCCTGAGGCAGTAGGTGAGTCCAGGGGACCAACAATGCCCGTCTCCACCCTTTCAAAATTAACCCCAACCACTGGCAGTGGTATTAGGGGAGCCTTTGCCTTGCCCCCTGCCTTGCCACTGGCCTGACAGGTGACACAGGAGCTGCAAAACTCACTGACCTTTTCAGACATATGGGGCCAGTAGAAAGGGTTCACCAACCGGTTCCATGTCTTTGTCTGTCCCAAATGTCCTGCCAAGGGGATATCATGACCCAAAGTCAGGATGAACGCTCTGTACTTCTGGGGCACCACCAACCTCCTACTGGCCACCTCTTTGAGGTTTCTGGCCTCAGTATAAAGTTGTCCATCTTCCCAGAAGATTTTATGAAACCCACTGTCATCCCCCTCCTCTTGCTTAGAGGCAATCCGCCTCAAGCGCTCAAGGGTGGGACAGTGTATCTGTCCTTAACTGAACTCCTCTCTGAAATGTCCTCCTGCTCCTGACAGTTCTGCCAATTCTGGCAGCTCTGGCAGGGATGGAGTCCCTCCCTCAGAGGCCAGACCCCCCCATCAGGGTTAGATTCTTCCTGCACCACTGGAGTTCCCTGGGCTGGTTCACCAGGCCCAATACCCTTGTCCATGGATGCTTGGCCCTTTGTTCCAGGGTCCAAGTGTCCAGACCCTCCCTTCTGGCTAGTCTGTGAACTAATTACAGCACAAACTCACTCAGGGAGCTCCAATATTTTCATCTGGAGTCCTCTCTCCACCTCTGACCACTCAGAGGCTTCAAGATCATTGCCCAGTACACACTAGACTGGAAGCACCTTCATAGGGCCTGTCACGCTTCCAAATTCCAAATCCGCCACAGCCATAGGATGGAGTTTGGTAGTGCTCTCTTCATAAGTCATCTGGTGAAATTCACCAGGTAGCAACCTCCCTGAAGGCACCAGCTCATCCAGGACATAGTTAAACTAGCCCCTGTGTCTCTGATAGCCTCAACCTTAGTCCCATTCGCTTTAGGCCTCTACCTGTACTTGTTAATGTTAATGTTAAGAATAATTTGTAAAGCGCACATATACCAGTAGGTTTCATGGCGCTGTGATAGGGTACTGTCCATTACCTGCGGAGGAGTCAGTTGTAGGCTTGTGCAAATAGCCAAGTTTTGAGTGACCTTCTGAATTGCAGAAGGTCAGTGGAAGAGCGGATCTCCAGGGGAAAGGAGTTCCACAGAATGGGGGCAAGAGCCGCGAATCTGCAGCCTCCCAGCCGTTTCCGTTTCAACTTGGGGGTGGAAAGGAGCCAGAGGTGAGCTGAACGGAGGTTGCGGGTAGGGGTGTGCTTAAGTATCAGGGTATTTATGAATAAGGGATTTTGACCATGCAAGGATTTGAAAATCAAGCATCCAGTTTTAAAAATGCAACATTGGAGGATGGGGAGCCAGTGCAGTTTCCTCAAGAGTGGAGTCGCCGGTTGCCACCTGGGTTGTTGGAGGATCAGTCTGGCGGCCTGATTCTGGACCATCTGTAGCTGTTTAAACAGGCACAGTGGCATGCCCAGGTAGACAGATTTTGCATAGTCCAGGTGCGACAGGACCGTTGCTAATACAACCTGGGTCAAGGCATCCTGTGTGAGTAAACGGAGGATCTTCCTGATCTTTCGCAGTTGAAAGAAGCATTTAGATATCACTGACCCGACCTGAGTTTTAAGTGAGAGGTCACTGTTTAGGGTGAGTCTGAGTGTTTTAGCCGAGGAGGAGGGAATGGGCGAGGGCTCTAGCTCTGTCAACCAGTAGTTTGGTCCCCAGAACTTATGGCTGTCTCCAGTGAGGACTAGCTCCGTCTTGCCCGGATATAGCTTAAGGTGGTTGAGATCCATCCACTGTTGGATGTGCAGCATGGTAGCCTGGAATTCGGTGACAGAGCTGTCGGAGTTTTCAACCGTGAAAACCTGCTGCAGGTCGTCCACGTAGTTGAAGACAGTCACCTTTCTGTCTTTGAGGCACTGAATCAGGGGAAGGATGTAGAGGTTGAACAGGTGAGGGGAGAGTGAGGAGCCTTGCAGAACACCACACGTAGTTCTTTGTTTCAGGGCATTGAAGTGGCCAGAGCGAATGGCCTAGTACCAGTCCTCCAGGAACGAACTAAGTCAACTAGCAGCAACGCCCTGAATGTCTGCTTGCCTGACAACGGTCTGCCAATATAGTGTGGTCGACCGTGTCAAAGGCGGTGGAAAAATCAAGCAGTACTAGTGCCTGAGGGGAGTTTCTGTCAGCGTTCTCGCGGAGTGTGTCCAAGACGGCTAGTATAACGGTTTCAGTGGAGTGTGCAGGGCGGAAGCCCGCCTGATGAGGGTCAAGGTATTTTGAATCTTCCAAGAAGTTGGACATACATTTTGCTACATAGGCCTCCAGTACTTTTGCCAAGAATGAGAGCAAGGAGATGGGGCGGTAGTTAGACAAAATAGTAGGGTCAGCTCCAGGTTTTTTCAGGAGAGGAACAACTATGGCTTCTTTAAATGCAGTAGGAACGTGACCAGCTTAAAGTGAGTCATTCAGCAGGGTGAGTGCAGGCCCCTGAATGTTGAGAGGGAGTCTTTTAGTATGTGAGGAGGGCAACAATCCATGGGGGGTCCTGATATGACTTTAGCCAAGAGGTCCAGGAAGGTCTCGTGCTGATGGTTGGGAAACAGTTGAGCGTGCGGTTGTTGTTCTGTATGACAAAGGGGGTCACGGTAGGGGGGTGTTTAGGAATGCTGGCTTTGATGGCGGTGATCTTATCAATAAAATAGTAATTAAGTGAGTCGCACAAAGCTTGGGTAGGGGTGGCGTTGGGTAGGATTCTGTCCGGGTTGGACAACTCGTTCAGGATTGAGAAAATGTATTTGGAACTTTTGTTAGAAGTGAGGATTCGTGAGTAGAAGTGAGCGGCTTTGGCCGAGAGAATAGCCTTCAGGTATTCTTTCCGTGCTATAGTACAGGAGTTTTTTGTCAGAGGAGTATTTTTGTCGCCACTGCCTTTCCAGATGGCGCAGAGACAGTTTTTGGGATTTGAGTTCCGGAGAGAAGCATCTCTGGGCGTCGGCGCGGCGGGCCAATTGAACTTTTTTCAGAGGAGCATGCTTATCGTTAGCCGCGAGTAGCCAGCCTGCGATATTCACTTCAGCTGTATTGACGTCTAGGTCAGGTGTCGGGGCAGTGCTGACCAGCGTGTTGAGGAATTCATTTTTGTTGGTGGAGTTCCATTTCCTAGCCAGCCCGCCAGCGACTGTGGGGGTCTTCTCAGTGACGAGGTTGCCAAGGGTGAATTTTAATAGATGGTGAACGGACCAGATGCAGGGGAGAGTGGAGGGAGCAGAAGTTATCGGCCAGTTGATCCAGACTTGGTCCAGACTGTGCCCTTTAAGATGAGTGGGTGAAGAGACCTGTTGGGTGAAGTTCACATTAGTAAGGAGATCAGTCAGTTCAGCCGACTGAGGTACTTCGTGAGGGTCATTATACCAATAGTTGAAGTCGCCCACAAGGAGGATTTTGGGATGGTTGACGACAAGATTAGCGATCTGTTCGCTTAGGGAAAGGGAGAATAGGGGCATCTGGTGCGGGGGCCTATAGATTAGCACACATATGAAAGTATAGGAGGCAGATTCTAGTTTAATTACTATGTTCTCTGCCTCCGGGAGGCAAAGACCGGTCAAAGCGCTGAATTTGAGTTTTGTGCTAATGACGGCTGCAACCCCGCCCCCTGATTTACCGAGCAGGCGGTTGGCGTGGATAATATAGTAATCAGAGGGTAGCGCCGCCAGCATGTCAGGGGAGGAATCAAGTGTCAGCTATGTTTCGGTCAGCAGAAGGATGTCAGGTTTGTCGTTGGCCAAGAGTAGAAAAATGTCGAGCTGGGGTTTGACGATGGAGCGAGTGTTGAGGTAGTAGATCAAAAGGGGCGAGGGCTTCATTTTGTTGAATTTCTGAGGGAGAGGAGTGGAGGTGGTTGATGTCAGGATTTCAGGGAACGAACTCCGTTCTGAAAAGAATTCCTTTCCAGTCAATATGGAGAGCGTTTTAGGGGTTAGAGCCAGTTGGGTGGAGTGCATCCTTTTCAGGGTCTCTGAGGAGAATGTGGTGATATGGGCATAGTGCCTGTCCCCTGGGCCCGGATGGGTGCGGACGGGTGCAGACGGGCTTGCCTTTGGCGCGCCTGCTGCGCACCTCCGCTGCGCCTCCGCGCTGTGTTCTGCATTTAACTCCGGTCCCCGCCCCTAGCTCCGCCCTCTCTTAGCGTGATTGGCTTAATCCGAGGGGAGTGAGCGGGAGCAGCTGGGATGCCGGTGCAGCCTCCAGACGCGCCGTGAACAATTTTTAAAAATGCAAGTAGAGTCAATTTAAAAAATGCAAGTAAGATCAATATATACACAATTTCCAATTTCTAAGGTTTCTAGGAGCAGCAAATAAGCGTGGCCTAGCAGTAGCTTCCGACTAGGTAACTGTGGCAGCCTAATGGATTTCCCACGCTGTGCTCTGCATTTAACTCCGGTCCCGCCCCTAGCTCCGCCCTCTCTTAGCGTGATTGGCTTAATCTGAGGGGAGTGAGTGGGAGCAGCTGGGATGCCGGTGCAGCCTCCAGACGCGTTGCAAACAATTTTTAAAAATGCAAGTAGTGTCAATGTCCATGTTTAGAGGTAAGGCAGCAAGGGTTGCAATATTCACCCCACCCAGGGACACTAAGGTTGCTTCCACCACCTGACTACCCTTCTCTGGGGCACCATTCTCCACCCTTACACTTACACTGGCAATCCCTGTGGATGGTACCTTAGGGGGAAGCTTCTTGGTATAGACAGCATCTCCCTTTTTGTGCCCTGGCTGGTTAGAGTCAAAGCACTTACCCACCTTTGAGGGATCAAAGAACCTACCATTCTTTCCCTGATACCCCCTCCCTTTGAATTTGGGTTGGCTCGGGCCCCCCTCCTTGTGCATGTTTTTGTGAGTCTTTGGATGACTTCTTCTGGTTTTGACCTTCTTTTCCCTGGGCTTTCCCCTGGGAAGGGACCTGTCCTCCTTTCTTCTGGTCACCTCCCTGGTGCTGAATGGAAACCCGGGTTCTCACCCACTCATTAGCTGCTTCCCCCAGCTCTCTTGGGTCTGTCAGCTTAGAGTCCACTAGATACTGGCATAACTTATCTTCTGCACAATGAGTCAAAATATGTTCTTTTATAAAACAAATTATACAATCCCTCTTATATGTCAACTTTGTTACCAACAATCCAGCCTTCCAGTGCCTTCACTGAAATGTCCACAAAGTCTACCTAATACTTGGAACTCAATTTCTGGGTGCCTTTAAACTTCACCCAGTACTGCTTTGTACTCAGATCAAATCTTTTGACTAAGCATGCCATCTGCTGGTATGATTCTGCATCCTCCCCCTTCAGGGCAGGAGCCTATCCCTACCAGCTACTGGAATCAACTCCCACAGGAGTGCACCCCAATACTTAAAGTGGACCCTACTCATTCTAAGGGCCCTCTCAAAGCTGGCTAGCCACTTGTCAATGTCATCCCCCTCGGTGTACTTGGGTACTATACCCTTGGGACGTTTGTGATCAAAACTACCACCCCTGGATGTCTCAAAATCTTCCTCATTTTCACTGCCACCATTTCTTTTCTCCTCCTCCCTCTCCCATTTCTTCTTAGCTAATTAAAATTTCTCCTGCTCCAAAGCTAATAAAGCTAATTGAGCCTTAAGCTGTTTCTCTGCAAGAGACAGTGGTGGTTGCTGCGTAAGGGGCTCTTCCTCTCTCCCACCATGGCTAAAACTAGAGAAAATGGAACATGCATCATCCTCACCTCTATCCTCCCTTGAATCTCCTCAGCCACCACAGCCCAGGACCTTAATCAACCCTGCCTTCCTAATCTTGTGGGCGGCAGGCAGCCCCCTTAGCCTACACTGTACCCTAAGATCAGCCTTCCTGAACTGGGACAGTTTAACCAGGTCCAGCTCCATGGTTCCCTAGTTTTGGGTCACAATAACTAGGCACAATAGACTTAGAACAATTTGGAACAATCAAAACAAGGGATTAAAAACAGTTTAGTCCAAATTCCAAAAATCAAACTCCAAAGTTTTGTTCTAAGGCAATTTAGAGGATTTTTACAATCTTCATTCACTTTACTGAAAGGTGTACTTTTTAAACACAAGTCCTCATCCACAGCACTGAGCACCAAATGTTGGAAAGTGGTTTATTAGTAGAGGCACATGTATATCTGTCACTGGCAATAAGGCCACTAACACAGTTTAGGGCTCAGAATAGGTCTTAGAAAAGTATTCCTATGCTCAATCCTTGGTAGCTTGGCTGCAAGCAGGCAGGCTTAACTTCAAAGACAGGTATGTAAAGCATTTAAAAGTACCATTTCAGTAAATATTTAAGACACAATGCATAATAAAAATCCAACACCAATTTATAAGAATTGGAAATATTTTTATCTTTAGAATGACACCAAAACAACAAAAATCTAATGTAGGAAACCCGAGATATACATTTTCAAAGATTTAGCCATTTTTAGCACATAGAAACCAATAGCGCCTTATTGGGATATATGGTCGCGATAGACCGGGTCACAGTCAAAGATTCAGGCCGACCACGATGGAGCCTTGCTCGGCAATCCCTCGCAGTAGGTCTTGGTCACAATTTTTACCTTTCGACTTAGACACTTTTCTGGAGCTTTTCTTTCCGGGGTCCCTCGATGCTCTTCGCCAGGCCAGATTTGGTGGGGGTTCGCCGGCCTCAGATTTCACCTTCTCCCCGTCAAACTCTGGAAGTCGGACCTGCAGAGCTTTTCAGAGGGAAGAACCTGGACGGCTAGCCGGCTAGTGATTGAAGGCAGGCGGCTTGGCTGGCCAGGTTGAGTCGGTCTCCTTAAGGAGCTTTTTTCCAAAGTTGCTTTAAAGTTCTCCAAACTCCTGATACTTATTCCTGAAATTCCCAAAGGGTCCCAAAGTGTCTCAAACTCCCTCCAAGGGTCTGGAATCTCCAAGATGGTCCTTGAAAGTTGAGGACTTCAGTTCTCACAATCGACTTAGACAAAAGCCTTACAAATCCACTGGTAGTTCTCCAGGTTGTGGATCCTTGGTGGTGATGTTCCAGGTGAGCTCTATTAACGTGTAGCTTGCAGGGAACCCACTCGTTAGTCCTTTTTACAGCAAGCTAATCCGCAGGCTGTAGTTTCAGATGGTGAAGAAGGTGCAGTCTTCAGAGTGCAGGCCTTAGGAAATGCACATCAAACTTCCAGCATACCCCGTCTTGCTTTCTTAAGTTTCAAGCAGTAGATCTGAGGGGCTCTGCCCTTCTCAGATACCTATTCCAATTTCTCTGGGTCAAGCAGGAGGTCACTCCTGTCCAATGGGCTGCAGGGCACCACCCAAAGGTCTGACCACTTCCTGAAGAGTGTGGCACTATTTTTTCCCAGAGTGCACCAATTCTTCCAAATTCATAAAGGCTGATTTTCCAGCAGGGAGAGAAGAGCTGGCTAAAATCACTCCTAGGGATGGCTAATCTCCATAGTCTCTTCCCCTTGCATCTGCTCATTACTTCATTAATACTAGCATCTGGCTGAGGATTAAAAGAGTGGAGTTTTAAATGACACTGGTGTCTTCCCCTTCCCTTGAAGTCCATTGTTTATGACTCCTCCACCTGCTCTGGCATTCCTGTGTAACAGAACCCCAGGGGCTCTTTCTCAAAGAAGCTTGGCTAATCCACTTAACTCTGAACAATCAGGACAGACCACGGGAAGGCTAAATCTGGGCTTACAAACAAGAAAGTCTTATAACTTCTTGTATGTACATTTTAGGAGAAATTCAACAATATCATATTGTTGAGTTTATTCATATCATTCTGGGTAGTCTTTGAACAGTACTTTCAGCCTTCTCCTATCAAGAGTTATTAGTTAATAACTTCTTGCCATGTTAACCTATGCGGCATGGGATTTGCAATGGGAAAAATGACTTGGGCCATGTTTTTTAAGCATCAGGGCTTATAAAAACATATTTTATAATTACTCTACATATATCTACTGGACCCCCACCCAGGAACACCTAGGGGAGACTTTAGGGGTTCTGAATATGTAACGATATTGCAGATCCTCTCTCCGCAGTGCTCCTACCACCATAGTCGATTTTGGGCAGCACTGTATCACAATGTGGGGAGTGAAATGTGCCATTTCACTTAACCCAGGGTGTATAAAACTCATGTTATAAGGGTCCTCCTTATAAATACCTGATCCCCCTCCCATGGGACACCTAGGGGAGACCCTGGGGTACCTAGTATGCCCTAAACAGTTATAAGTGCCCCAAACATCAAAGTAGAGTTTGGGCACAATTTACTTTTTAAAAGTAGTCCTGCAACACAAATCCATTTTTAAACTGACCTCAGGCTTCAGCAGTGCACACATGCAAGTACAGAAATGGCTGCTGGCCTCTAAACTGCCATGCCCTATTATATACTAGGGACTGATAGGTAGTTTCAATCCCCCTGCCCTATTATGTACTAGGGCCTTATAGGGTAGGTCAAGCCAATCAAAGGGGTACCCCAACCCATAGTGTACCCTAGTGAATGTGGGTATTTTTACTGTATTCTAAATGTGTCTCTTTCAGCATAGCACTGGCCCTGGGCCTGGTTAGGCAGAGCCCAGGGTCAGTCAGAGTCAGCTACCACCAGTACCAGTCAGCAAAAATGTTGGGGGTGCCCAGTGCACAGGATACCTTTCCAACAGTACCCAATCCCATCACTTCTAAAAAATGTGGGTCGTGTTTCACTGGTATAAAGTCCGGATGAAGTGTAAATGGGGAAAGGAAAGATTGGAGAGTAGTGACCCTCCCACTCTGGAACAAGCCCTTCCTGGGACCTAGTAATATTTTAATTGTGTGTCAGAGTGTTCTTCTATGTGGTCAGTGATGTGTAGGGAGCAATAACAGGTTCTGTAGATTGCATAAAAACTAATTCTTTCAAATCAAGCTTACTTTTTAAAACATTTGCACTATTAATTTCCTTATTCTAATCTGAAAATTAAGCAATAACACCGACTGCCACACTTTTTAAAAATAGAAATATGTCAGTATATAGAATATTGTTAGAAGCAATGGTTAACATGGGGTCCCATAGATAAGGTAAAATGTTTAATACTACCCACCTGCACCCAGAGGTTTTAATACCACTTTCTTTTACAGTTGTTTGGATAGCTTTTTAATAAAGCAATATGTATTCTATATGATTGATCACTCTACTGCTGTTTTATATCTGTAGGATCATCACCACACTACACTATAATCTAGAAAAATGGCATGCCCAAATGTATGCCGGGATGTTAAATACAATATAAATTAATCTGGAGGATCAAGACTGTTAATGAAGTCTGGGGAAAGAATTACTCAATGTCTAAGGGACCGATGTACTACACAAAAAATTGAAATTTGCACCAATGAGTTTAATAACTCATATGAGTCCAGATTAATTAGCTCACAGATGTTGCCTAGGATAGTCCTAGAATTATGCAAGAGTCGCAGGTTTCCAGACATACTGCAATACAAATGTTGTGAAATTCCTATTATTTGCCAAGAACAACAAACAAGATACAGCACAAACCTGGCTCTCTGACATGAACCTTGACGATTTCAAATCCCACCTCTCACCAAATGCCAAATCACTTGATTTAACCCTGGACACCAAGCTCTCCCTAAAGGAACACATTACCAAAAAAACAAAAACTGACTGGTGCCAGCTATATCATCTAATGAAAGTCAAATTGTTTCCTCTAGAAAGCAACTTAACAACTGCTGTTCAAGCCCTTGTACTCACACATCGGAATGGTGGTAAGGCCCTAGTCTATGGACTCCCAGACTCAACGCTAGCAACCCATAAGAGCATCCTACATGCTGCCACAGGTCACCCTGACCCCTGGTGGATCCCCTTTGGCTTCCCTTGCCAGCCTGGACCATATTCAAAACTAGCTGCATCATATACAAAGCCACCACAACCAGCACACTGGCTTATCTTGCAGACAAGCTCACCATCTATGTTGGTTCTCAGCATCCTCGGAGGCAGGACACTAACAAAGTGCAGACTAAAAAGTGCCAAAAGGAAAAACAAAGACATTAGGCCTTTTCAATCTGTCCACCCAGGATCAGGAACAACATCCCTGTATCCCTCAGAACCATCCTGGTTGCTGTACCAACGCCGGTTGCTGTAACGGTTCAAACACATCTGATGCACAACACTGGATCCGTCCACACATTCCACCTTCACCAATTGGGGAGAGCTCCTAGTTGCTATGGCGTGCCGGAATCCGCCTGCAGCTCCAGGAGTCCCAGCGCCGGCTGTACAAACACACCAACTCCTCTCACGATAGCGCCTGGCCCGCGGAGTTGGAGAGAACTCCCGGTGACTTGACACACTCAGCTCCACCTGTGTCTTGATGCTCAGGGGATCAAAGAGCTTTTGCTCTGCCCAGAACTCTGGTGGCTCCTACCTCATACGCCAGATGTGGCTGTAAATGAGCAAGACAGTTAATGCAACTCAGAGCATGCGGGTCATTCACTACACATCTCATATCTGTGTAGTGGGCTGAGAAAAGAAGCCTCTGCTTTGCGTGCTGCATTCATTTAGTGCACTTTGTAGAACTTTGTAGGGGCCTGAGAAAAGATGCCTCTGCTCTGTGTACTGCAGACATACATTGCACATTTTATGACTTTGTAGTGTACGGTCCAAGGAAGCCTCTGCTTTGAGTGCTGCACCCCCACCTCGTACCTCCTTCACTTCTGGAGTATTGGAGCTTTTACGCCCTTTTGGGAAAGGAGATACATGTTCATACAAAATTCCAGCACTCAAAATGGCTGAACTTATAAAAACAAAAGAAAACAAGGACTACCCAGCACTATTTTTGAAAGTCTACTGAAGACACCCTCAAAGTGGCAGCCATCTTGTAACGGCTCCCAACAGAGTGGCAGCCATCTTGTAACGGCTCCCAACACTAAACAGAAAGACTGAAGACACCCACAAACTGGCAGCCATCTTGTAACGGCTCCCAACAAAGTGGCAGCCGTCTTGTAACAAATATATATACTAAACTGAAAGTCTACTGAAAATACCTTCAAAGTGACAGCCATCCTTTAACAGTTCCCAACAAAGTGGCAGCCATCTTGTAATGGCACCAAACAAAGTGGTAGCCATCCTGTAACGGCTCCCAACAAAGTGACAACCACCTTGAAACGACTCCCAACACTAAACAGAAAATCTATCGACGACACCCACAAAGTGACATCCATCCTGTAACGGCCTCTAACAAAGTGGCAGCCATCTTGTAACGGCTCCCAACCTCCTGCTTAACTGTGGGCCCCGTCACAGAACAAGGAAAATCTCGTAATGGCCGGAACACATATGATACTCGTAGGAAAAAGCGCATATTCCATTCAATACCCCCCAATCTATCTAAAACTGCTTCCAAAACCTTCAAATACAACCTTCTCAGAAGAAAACCAGAAATACTGTTCCTTGACCCTTCCTTCAACGCTAAGAAAGGTGTAATGATCAATGACCTCTTATTTTTCACAAGAAAAATGGCAAAATGGCGCACTGCCTTCTCCAAGCTACTAACCATCCTAGGCAAGAAAATTTTTCCTACGGAACCAGGATCACAACGACATCCGCACAAAACCTCAGAGCCACCCTGAATATAACTTCCTACAAAAATGGCACTGTTCTTATTCAAGCAGCTAATAAGGACCTAGATCTATTCGACAAATACTTTCTCACACTAAAAGCCCACACCAACACCACACACAGTGTCCTACAGGACCTAACTATTCCCTCTATTCCTTCATCTCCTGAATCTCAACGTCCTTCACCCTTACCTAGAACCCTCGCAAGTAGCACCTCAGAAATCATATCACGGACATCAGTAACTAGAACCATCAACAGAAACAACATAATCGCCCCTCCCTCAATTCCCATTCTCCACCCCTCCCCATCCCCACATTCCGCCACCACTCCTATCCCCATAACCCTCTCCCCCTCCACACCCCTTTCCCGTCCACCGGGGATATTATCCACGACAAGGCAATTCCAGCGAATCTTATAAAAGCCCCCAGCTTGTGCATTCCCTCCCACTCTCGTCTACCGTTGAATATATACTTTCCCCAGCTCTCTCTGCTTGCCGATCCTGCCTCCCCCCTCTCACAAACTGGAACTAGACACACTCAAAACCCATACTAACCTCACTTCACGGAACCTACAAAACGTTATCCTAGAAATTAGAAACATTTTACAACTCGCAGAAAACTCTCTCTCTGAGCTCAACCATCTTCAAAACTCACTAGCTGCAGCAAACAATGTGATAAACTCTATCCCACTGCCGCAGACCAATCGCCACTTATGTACACGCAAACTCCCCAACTATTTATCGGACATGGAAATCCAACCTTTACTACTCCTCTACGAAACCCCTATCTGCCCCAACACAAATAATAAAGAATTCTCTATTCTCCCAATCCCCATCAACCCAAACAGAACATCCCAACCAAATCCCAGAACGATAAACCCGAATAACCTTCAAACAATATCCCCAACCTCCGAAAATCATGACCCTCATCAGAGAACACCTCAAACCAGATCTCCTGCCTCCTACTAAACTGTCGCTCAGCCCCAAAACATGCCTCTGACATAGCCGACCTCATCCTAAAACTGAAAATGGACATAACCATCCTCACAGAAACGTGGCTCACTGAATCATACTTGACATGCCTTGACCTTCTAGTCCCCCCAAATTACAACATCATAAGACTAGACAGACCTCACAAAAAGGGCGGAGGCATAGCCTGCATATATCGATCCGACATCACCTTCTCGCAGTTTCACTCTGAACCGCTGGACTTTTGTGAATACCAAGGGATTTCCATAAAATCCTCAGACAACCAATCCCACAAACTACACATACTCTACCATCCCCCAGTTAAGAATGCAGAATTCGAAGACCAACTTATGGAAATCATTACCACAAACTCAACCCCCCATTCCAACGACATATTCCTTGGCGACTTCAATCTCCATTGGGAAAACCATCTAGACAAGCAGATCAACGCCCTCAAAATCTTCCTTGCAGAACATTCCCTGATCCAAGCCATCTCAAAGCCCACTCCCTCTAAAGGTGCTACACTTGACTGGATCATCTCTAAAGAAAAAATGATTTAATCTATCTCGATTACCCCGTGTGATTGGTCAGACCATCACACTATCACCTTCCAAATTCCATCCGCCAGAAAGAAAACGTACTCACAGCAAGTCAAGCCTAAACACTGGATAAGAGACATGACAAACCTCAACTGAAACAACCTAGCTTCCAACTGTGAGAAAGTTCTCACTCCTCCCAATAACTTGTCAGACGTCAATGACCTCACTGCTCACTATAACTCCACGATGACCAATATCTTGGACCAAGTAGCCTCACTAAAACTCAAAAGAATACCAAACAAAGACAAAAACCCATGGTTCGCAGGAGCCCTGAATGAAGAGAGAAATAAACTAAAATTAACTGAGCGCAAACGGAGACAACATCGCTCCCCCCTCCAACTCAAACTACTTAGGAAGGCTAGAAACTCCTAGAAGAAAAGTATTCTTCGCTTATTTAAACAACTCTACATCACAATGCTTTAACTGATAACCACTTAGTTTCATTTTCTATAACTCACCAACTTTCAGCTTACCTTTGACCATGTACAATGCTCTGCTGCTCTGCTGCCCTTTGGCTAGGTTCGGCCCACAGAAATACCAAATACTTACGTACATTTGCACTTGCTGCCAGGCAAAGTTTTTTCTGCATTCACATTTGGACAAAGAAATACCAGTACATTTGTGAGATAGCACCCTGCTTTTTGTATTCTTTCATTGTAAAAAATATTTTCCCTATGTTGAAGGGACCCTTTAAGCCCACAGGGAAATTTAAACACTAAAAGTGTGAATCAGAGTTAGGTAGTAATGGAAAATACTTTGATTTGTGGAAGAGGTTATTTTTCAGGAAGAGAATTGACATGTGGAATTTCATCCCATACAACACCTCTATGGTGATTCACGATCCTCTGACTGATTATCCCCCAGATTTAGTTCTTACTCTAAAAATTGGAGACATTTTCTTTACAAGCAAACCAAGGGTAATGACAATAAGAGGAAGGCAGACCAAGGGGGCTGTTAAGCAGTGGGCAATGATGGGGCTGCTACAAAAACCAGGCTAACCTAGCCATTCATTCACCTCTTGCATCTTGGCCTCATTTAGAGTTTGGGAATAACAGCTTTTCTAAAAGTGGAGTAGCAGTCATTTCCACATTCAGAAAAAGGTTTATGGCATTCCAAACAATAATATTAATAGATTCTTTAAGACAGTTCTCATGCAATGTAAGCTTCCTTTTGTTACCAAAGTGACAGATGGTTGTAGTCATTCTTCAATCCAAATGAACCAATTGAACAAATATATTATTTTTTGTTGTGTTCGATGAATCTTCATGAAACTTTATAGAAATTTGCACTTTTTTGCATAGATTCTTAATGGAAATTTTGGGGTAATCCTCAAGCGGGGACCGAGAAATATGGGCGGTCCCAAAAACTCAAAATCCCCTAGCATTTTCAATAGACTTTTATGAACAGTGGTACCGCAAAAACTGCTGAACAGAATTACCTCAAATTTGGCAGGAAGATGGATCCTGGTCCAGAAAGTGTGCTTTTTGTGATTTGGTGTAAATCTGCTCAGTATTTTTTGAGACATTAAGGATCAAAAATATCTGTAAGGTTGGGATTGAGGGTGATGGAGCATGATTTTTATGAATGTTTTCCTACCCATTGAGTGTGATGCTAATATTCACTAAAGAAACATGACTAACAGAGTGTCCCGTGAAAAGTTAAAAACTGCATCGTAAAAGCATGCAGGAGTGTCACAAATACATGAAAGTTTAAAACTGCATTGTAAAAGCTTGCAGAAGGGTCACAATCTGGTTTGAAATTAAGTAATTCATGACTGAGAGAGAAACCTACTAATGTACTATAATAATAAAGTGAAAAGTATTAATGCAAATTGTAGTTTAGCATTAATATGATTATGAAACATTTAAGTAAAATGATTCCTGTTTAAGGTTTTCTTTGACATGTAAAGCTAAGAGAATATTCTTGCTTATATTTTAATTAATCGTAATCAGATTATGCTTTTAAGTTTAATGAAAGCGATGCTTCATATATTATAAGTGTAATGAATATGATGCTTCATATATTATTTCTTATGCATCTTTATTTTTCTAAATGTTCACAATATTAGTGTGTTTATTCATTAGAAAAAGATGAGTTAGTGGTTTTTCATGTAGGCCTTGTTATACATTAGAAAATAATGACTTAGTAGTTTTCCTATGAAGGCCTCGAAGTTCAAAATATACTTAGTTAATATTGTTTTCTTTGAGTGGTCTAGAAATGGTGACCTGATTGCATTGTAGTAATGAGTATTATCATTGAAGTTTCTTTTCTACAATTTGGAAATGCTAACCTGATTTCATTATAGCTATGAACAGTATTGTTGAAGTTTCTTTTTGCACATCTTCTTTGTGACATATCAACCTTGTTGCAAATTCAGTGGAGAGTCTGTGGAGCTGACATTGACAAGTTGCAAATGCTCTTCCTACTTCCGAAGGGTAGTGATTATACATTCTTACAAAATTATGAACACTAAACAAGGACATTACGTATGGGTTCCGGACGATTTGGGGTTAGAAAAGTGGTCACACCAGGGTTGCACCACAGATTTTGACCAATGGAAATCATGCAAACTGTGAAAAAATTATTTTGTGTGGACGTACGAAGGTATAATTACCCCGTGGGAAAAGGACGGGGACCCACACAGAAGCTCTTACTATTTTCCTTATGGCAGTGGCTATTTTTCTTTGCAAATCCTGAGTCTGACATGCTGTCAGTTTAAACTCTGATTTCCCTTGAACTGAGCTCTCCTAATTACTTTCGTATTTTACACGCTGGTGAAGTCGAGACTCTCACTATTGTATGCTGTACTCCAGCATTCTATTGGGCTCATCTCGTGATTATATTCTGAAAACTACAACCGATACTTGGTTTGTATGATTCTAAATTGCATTTTTATTTTGCAATCTCTCGCTTAAAATGTTATTTGATGATGTATTTGCCATATGCGGTGATGTATTGTGATTTACATGTATTATAAAAGATTTACTAATAATAAATGATTCTAATTTATTTTTGTGTTTTGAACTTTCATATTTGAAATTTAGATAAAGGTTTTTAGTGACTGAACCATGTGTTTGTTTCCTTATTGATGATATTATTGATATTGTGAAAGTGTTATTATTAGCTTGTCACTTATTTATACCAGGTCCTCATGAAGGAGTGGCCTTCTGTCTCTAAATGATCCGAGTCCCTATTAGCTCTTACAAAGATCTATCAGAGGATTTTATGGTTGTGACTTAACGAAGAGTTTCTATATGCCAAATTCTATATTATTGTGAATAGTTTTACAGTGGTTTGAGTTTCTGATATGGTAAGTAGCAGATGTCTAAATTCAATCCAAAAATTATTTACACATGTTTCCGCTGGATCAAGGGACTCTCATGAGAGTCCCTCAAACCCAATTTCATAAAATAGATAGTTGTGATTAACCTAGGCAACTATTTTCCCATGGGCCAACGTGCTCCCACAGGATTAAGACTCCTATGGAAGTGAGAGCTCGGATTGACTGGCCGCAAATGTGGAATCAGCCATTAAGGGACTCGGGGTCTTAGTCCCCTGTCCTTAGATTGTTATAGAAAAAGGGTATAAGGGGGCAGGGTAAGGATACCCTGTCCCCGAGTCCTTGTGGAGGGGGGATTGGATGTCCCAGAGGGACCAATAAAAATAAATATTTTTTAATTGTCGCAAGCCTGCGGGAGTCCCACAGGATTGAGGCATTAAAAAAAACGCAAGCCAATATTTTCTATTTCATTAATTGGACCTCTGGGGTCAGGTTTATTAAATATTTGGGCAAGGGAGCATGAATAGGGCCCCTGTCCCTGAGAAAATATTTCCTCAGGTCCCCTTCCCCTAGGACCGAATATTAAAAACACAGGCAGGGCGCATGCAGCCCCTTCCCGAGGCACTAATAGGCCGCAGGGACCTGATCCCATGGGCTGATTTGTATATAAAATGGGGGGGGGCTCTTGGCTACCCTACCCGAGCTGCTATTGGGCCTTGAGGACCCCATTTTCTTGGGCTGACTATTAGATAAAGGGGTAGAGGCATGCAGACTCTTTCTGAGACACTTTTGGGTCTAGATTCCATCCCCCGGTGGCCAAATTTCTTTGAGAAGGGGAAGGGTGCCACACTGTCTCCTCCCTGTGCTTTGCAGTATCTTGGGGAACCCAGCCTGGGGACACTGTAGTTTCCTACCCTGTCTGCACTCTCTTGGGCAGGGAGCTCCACTTTGCTCCAGCCCGGGTGGAAGCAGTTAAAACAATTCTGCTCCTGTCTGGGTGGCAGCAAAGGAAAGGTGCCTGCTCCGCAGCCAGCACCCTGTATAGTGCAGACTGGGTCCTTGGGACCCCCACTGTGGCTCCCCAATGAGTTCCCACATTGTGGGTACCCCGGGTGGGCACAGTCCATGACATGCAGCCAACCCCAAGCCACTTGTGGCCAAATGGTTGTTTGCCTGTGAGGGTTTGGACGAAGGTCCTGGGCGCAGGCCAGGCCCTGTTGCCAACCCAACGCACTGCAAATCAAAAAGTTGCGCGTGTCGGGGGTTGGCTTTACGTATCGTGATACTATATTACTTAAAAAAAAAAAAGAAATTCAATGAAAAAAACTAAAGTTGAAGTGACATTATAATTAGGAATTTCAATTATATCTTTCTTTGGAATAAACTACCTCCTAGAAATTCTCTGAAAAAAACAAAGATTAAAGAAACTTTATAGTTAGGCGAAACTTTCAGTGACAACGTAACATTTTGAAACAAGAAATCCACTGAAATCTACTAGTTATAGTTATCTATGGTAACTATACTCTATGTCCTAAAGTAACTATAACTCGCGCCATCGCTTTGCAAAGCTAATTACCCCACTTATTCTATCACTTATGACATGTTATATAACATCATCGATATCATCAATAAAATTACATTATGGATGACAAAACTGTGCGTGGCGGGAGCTCGGACTATATTTACTAAAGCTAACTATAACTGGTGAATTTCTGTGTTTTTTTGTTTAAAACGTTATAACCTCAAATTTCCACTTAGCCTTAACGTTAGGTTAATCTTTATTTTTTCAGTGAATTTTTAAGGTTTTTTAATGTAAAGTTAGAGATAGTTTCAAGTCCCAACTATAACGTCACTTTAACCTTTGTGTTTTGTCTTTGAAATTTGTTTAAAAAAATAATAATATGTGTATATATAATGTGTGTGTATATATAAAATCAACACGCTACTGCTGGCTGCCATGGTGCTCCAGACCAAGGGGGCATAATAGAGTACGGTGCCAGCAACTCTGTGCAAATATTATCCAATGCCCAATCCAAAGCAAGGTTCCGATGCTCTGCTGTGACTGTGTGCAAATCATTTATTGTGTGTGGCCACCATAAATACTTTCGGCCGGTGGCACGGTCTTGATCACATAAAGAGAGCCATATTAGTACTACTATTTATACAGCCACATACATTAAGTGCTTAACATAAAAGAAATACTTTGGTTTCTTTGAAACAATGTTTTCTCAGTATGTCGCTGAGGTATGCGCACAATTTACATTTTGCATTACACAGAATATAACATTAAAATTCCTCCGCATATAAAAAAAAACCATCAGCAGCTATTAATCATATTGCTTATTGCACAGCATAATATTAAATCAACAAGATGTCTGCTAAAAAAATCATTGAATTCAGCCACATAACTTCCAAATTGTGCCCAAGTGGCAAATAATATAATTCATCAGCATTTGTGTCAATTTATTTCTACCAATCATATGTCACATGGTGAGCCCCATAATGGCAACTCAACACTGTGCATACTGAAAACTTTTCTACATTCAACTGCATAACTAGTCCAGAATCATGCTGTAGTGGTTGAATGTCAATATATAAATCCAGAAAATGCAAAATAATGAGTAAATAGAATCAAGAAATATAAATTAAAGCAGAATCAAACAAAAATTCTAATTGTTCAGACTAAGGGCACTATTACGAGTATGGAGGTTGCAGTTGTGGTCCGACCACCGCCACATGGTGGGCCCGCCGCAGTATTACAAGTGTGGCGGTCGGACTGTCACAAGACCACTACGTCTGCCAGGGATCCAGGATCCTGCGGCAGTTGCGCATCAGTCAGGGGCCGCCAAGCATGTTATGATGAACTGGATTTCCATTGCCCCATTCATGGCAGTGAGCTCAACATGAAAAGGGTGGCAGAGAGGCAGCTAAGGGAGCCCAAACAGGCCCCCTGCTGCTCCTGACCCTGGGGGTGCATGCAGGGGTCACCTGTTGTGCCCCCCTGGATTTGCACCCCGTGTTCCTGCACGGTGTGGCATGCCCGCCACACCGTGCAGTAACGTGCTGTCGGTGCTCTCACGGCGGCGGTCTGCATGTTAGGCTCAACAAATTAGCCTAACAGACCACCGCCGCTGCACTTCCAGCTCCCGCCATGGATTACAATCATAACACGACGGGTGCAGCACTGCCTTGGCGATCCTTCAGCAGACCGCATGGTAGAGGCCGCGCTGGATGACTGCCAAAAATCATAATAAAGCCAATAAAGTATTGATGCTGATAAACAATCAACTCTATGGCTGTAGGTAAAGGGAGGGACTATAAATGTATATACAATTCCGCTTCTGTATTTAAACCCTCTGGTAATCTGGCATTTAATTTCAATATGTAGTGGGACTCTAATCCCCACCCGCCGCCCATTGGTCAGCCTTTAGCCCCCTCCATCCTGAAATCCATTCCCCTACCTAATGATCCCTCCCGGCCCAAAAGATGTGTGATCTAAGCGGGTCTCGGCCCCTTGGTTTACTGAAGCACTATCAGCCTATCGACGGCAGTGCAAGGTGGCTGAAAGGGCCTGGCGGTCGCAGTATGATCCGGAGTCCAGGCTTGTATATAGGACTGCGGTTAAAGCATACCATCGAGACATCCTCCTTGAAAAAAAAGGCTATCTGGCAAGGAGGATAGAGGCTGCCTCTAACTCCTGTAAGGAGATCTTTACGATTGTCAGGGAATTTATGTCCCCACGGTATAATGGGACCATTGCCGCTCCGTCTGAGCCGTGGGTTTCTGCCCTCGCCAATTTCTTTACTACTAAGATTCAACTGATCCTGGACTCCTTTCCCCCGAGGGTGGCTGAGGTACGTCCCAATTATGAGGACGGCCTAGATTCGTTGGCCCCTACAGGTCCAGTTCTGGCAGTTTTTCCGCCAATTTCAGCTTCTTCGTCTTCAGTACTTATGGCCAATCTTAAATCTGGGTCGCCTCTTGACCCTTGTCTGGCCAATTCTTGGCGAAAATGGCTGAAGTTGTAAATCCGCTGGCGAATCCACTTTTGAATCTCTCCCTGAGTCGGGGGTGGTCCCGCAGGCCTGGAAGCAGGCAATGGTTATTCCTCTTCTCAAAAAGCCTGGTCTAGACCCTGAGGTTTGGCCAACTATAGGCCTATTTCTCTTCTCCCTGCGTTGGCTAAGATCTTGGAGAAGCATGTGCATATCGTGCTCTCCAATTTCCTGGAATCTCATAATCTGCTGCACTCTACTCAATCTGGCTTCCGCCCTAACTTAAGCACCGAGACGGTGCTCTTGGAGGTGTCTGAGGCCATTAGAGAGGTACTGGATTCGGGGGGCAAAGCTATGCTCGTTATGTTGGACTTGTCGGCGGCCTTTGACACCGTCCCCCATGAGGGCCTCCTCGCCAGACTTTATGATATCGGTCTGAGGGGGACGGTGTTTAGATGGTTTAGATCATTCTTGGAGGGCCGTCAGCAAACGGTCTGGGTCCCGCCCAGCTCTTCCACGATGCCGCCTCTGGGAGTCGGAGTTCCACAGGGCTCTGTGTTGAGCCCGACTCTTTTTAACATCTTTATGACTCCTTTGGCGGCATTGGCGGAGTTTTGGGGGGCCCAGATCGTATCTTATGCCGACGATACCCAGCTCCTCTTTTCGTGCAGGAAAGGAGAAGATTTTGATGGAGAGAGTATTCGTGAGTGCCTTGGGGCTGTTTTTAAATGGTTCCAGCTCAACAGCCTCAAGTGCAACTCAGACAAATCGGAGGTACTCTTTTTTGGATGCCCATCTGATCCTGACTGGCAGGAATGGTGGCCTGCTAACATGTTCCCTCCAGTGGGTTCATCTCAGCTGGCAAAGAATCTGGGGATCAAGATTGATAATGGTTTGTCGTTAAGATCTCAGATCCTTGGTCTTACTGGAACATGTTTCGGCCTCCTTAGGATGCTCCGAAAGGTTCTTCCTTTGCTTTCGGAGGATCATAGGAAGACGACGGTGCAGGCCTTGATTGGTTCAAGATTGGACTATTCTAACGTTTTATATCTCGGCCTACCGGAATATCTCCTGCAACGACTGCAGGTGGTCCAGAACTCGGCCGCTCGAGCCATTTTTGGCCTACATAGGCGAGCCAGAGCTTCTGATCTTTTACAGTCACTCCACTGGCTTCCGATCCGGAAACGGATAGTTTTTAAGGCCTTGACCTTAGTTCATAAGGCCCTCTATGCTTCGGGTGCGAAATATCTCCAAAGGAGACTGGCTTTTTACCATCCGGCCCGATCCTTAAGGTCTGAATCTTTGTTCTTGGCTGTGGTTCCTCGAGTTAAAAAGGCTCGTATTGGAGGTCGTTCTTTTAAGTTGTTGGCATCGCAGCGTTGGAATACTCTGCCTCTGGCTCTGCGCAGCACCGCTAATTTGTTGACTTTTAGGAAGGGCCTTAAAACTTGGCTTTTTGCTCTTTAGTCTGTTCTGTCCTTTTTCTGTCGGCCCCGTCTTCTGTCTACTGTGCTGTGTCTCTTGGTGTAGGTTGTTATTAAAAGCGCCGGGACACTCTTTGGAGTAGCCGAGCGCTACAAAAGACCAATTTTAACATAACATAACATAACATCCAGTTAGACCTGGCACCTTGGCGTGAGTCTCCCTGCCACTTTTTGTCGCTGTGCCTCATGTGTTTTAATGGTGTTGGCCGCTCAGAGCACTGTGCCACTGCCAACCAGTGCCACAGTGCAAGTGCTCCCTATGTAAAATGTATTTTTGTTGGTTGGATTCCATGATTGGCTTATTTGGTTTACTATCAGACCCCAGTAAAGTGCACCAGGAGTGCCAGGGCGTGTAAATACAAATGCCGCTGGTGGGCTTGCAGCACTGGATGTGCCACCCACAGAAGCGGCCTGGTACAATGTGTCTAGGTCTGCCATTGCAGAACCTGCGTGCAGTCTGGTACTGACATGCTGATTGGACAAGTGCACACAGTTGCCAGTCCCTAAACCTTCCCTTAACTTCATATTAGTCACCCCTATGGTAGGCCCAAGGGCAGGGTGCATTGTAGGATAAGGTAGGACAAGCCCTGATGTGTGTGGCATGTCCTAATAGTGAATTACAGCCATTTTCGTTTTTCACTATTGTAAGGCTACCCTGTTCTCATAGGCCAGAATGGGCTGTTAAGATTGTTACATCCTATGATCCTAGCAGGCCCAGGGGACATGGTAGAAAATCGAGTTCAGTATGCCTGAACTCAGAATAATAAGGTACATCTTTTAGCAAGGTTTATTTTAATATTCTGCGTTTGCAAATGCCACTTTTAGAAAGTTGGCATTTGCTTGCCTAACCATTTCAGCCCGCCTCTGCGTGATGTGTATCTGCTGTCTGGCTTGTGTGAGTGACAGGGCTGGGGAAACCCAGATGGGCAGGGCTAGGTAACCTGGTGGTGAATAGAAAGATTGACATATAGATGGGTGGGAGGAGTACACCTGGACTCTGAATAGGGTTGTGCTCTGCCACCACAATGCTGGCTCCGCTCCCTGTGGAGCGTCTGATGGCTCTGCCCTGCACCCTGAAAGAAGAAGCCTGCATCGCATCAACAAAGTGCTCCAGAACTGGACTGAACTAGGCAAGGGCCCCCCTGGCCTGGGGGCCGGGGAGAACAAAGGATTTGTGGTATAAATGTAGGAGCCCCGCTCCTAAGAAACTAGATCCTTTCCTGCCAAGAAGAAACCTCTGTCCGACCTGAAGGAACTGGAAAAGCTGCAAGGAGTAGTACTGTTCCTGACCTGGGGGATTGGCCTGGAGTGGTTGCCTTGCTGCTGAAGAAGAGGAAGAAAAGACCCAAGAAACTTTTATTTGACTTGTGCTGAAAGATCTCCAAGGGCTTGTGAGTGAGCTTGCCCCCTGAACGAAGTCCCAGGACCAGTGGACTTCACCGCGGTGAGATCGCCTTGGAAAACGGACCGTTTTCCCCGCATCTTCGACTCGAACTGCTGCGTACGTCTCGCTGATCCCAGCGTACCCCCTGCAAGCTGGTATCCCGCTGTCCGGCCCGAACAAAGTGTCTGAGGCCCCTCTACGAGCCGTAGCTCGCACCACGAAGGAAGGTAACCCCGGCCTGAGTAACGCGACTTACAGGCCCCTAGGAGCCGCAGCTCACACCGTGACTGAAGGACATCGTCCCGTACCCCTTGCAACCCCCTCCGGACCGTGCTGCCAGCGTGCGTACTTCTCATCTGCTTTTGGAAAGCCTGCGGTGCGTATGGTGGTCGCGTACGTGTCCTTGTCCGGAGCGTACTGTTTGTCTGTTGCCAGCACTTCTCCGAGTCAAGACCCGCGATCCCGGTACGACGCGTACACAGTGCCTGGAAAGAGAGAGCCGTACCTTCGCACCGTCCCCTGAAGCCGCGCACGCCCAAGGTCTAACCTACCGTAGTACGCGCCGCCCCCCAGAGGACATCGCACCGTACAGTCCGCTTGTTTCCCGTGAAGTGTCCGTGTCGACCCAAAGACTCAAGGTACTGTGCACGTTCGCACCATAGAGTAGACGCTTCATTTCCGAAGCGCCTGCGGTGCGTATGTAAGACCCGTTCCCAAGTCTATGATAACCGTGTACGAAGTGTACGCCGAGGAACGAAGCGCATAGACTATTCCGAACAACGCTAAGCTCAAGAACTCTTTGTAAACAAGTATTGTGGCCATTCTAAACGCTAACTTTGGTCTTGTGCTAAGCCTGATAAGAAAATATAAAACACAATTTTTTATATATATCCCGGTGTGGAGTCCATTTGTGGAGGGTCACTGGACCACTGTGTGTGTGTTCACAAACGCTTAACCTAAACGCTCTGGGATAGGCCTTGTCTGCACGCGGCAAGCTACCTAGAGGGTGAGCAGGGGTTACTGTTAGAGTGTGCCCCCTTACACTGACTGGAAGAAGGACTCTCTGCTTGTCCCAGGTACCTACCTGTGCTGAACAGAGAACCCGGATTCTAACATCCACCCGACGTCCATTGATCTCCAGGACCCTCACAACTCTTACCCTACGTGGTCCAACCCCAACATGATCACGCCGAGACAAATACAATCCATCTATTCAAACCCGTATAAAGAACCTCCTCGCAATCTTAGAGGCAGTAACATTGACAACCTCGCTCGTGTGACCGTTGCCCAGACACCTTCCTCTCCTAATCCGTTATGACTTAAATGTGTATTACTTATTTGCAGATCAGTAAACATGCCTCCGATATCTTTGACCTCATCCAACACAAGGACTTAGACATTATCATCCTCACTGAAACTTGGCTTAGCCCTTTTCCACTCCTATTTTCGACCTCCTAGTTCCTCCCACTCGCGACATAATTAGGCTAGACAGAACCTGGAAGTTGGGTGGTGGCCTAGCTTGTATTCACGGAAACACACTCTTGATCTCTCAATTAGAGTCCTCTACGCCTTCCTCCTGTGAATACCTTTGTCTCAGCATCTCAAGCAAGAACCTACCAGTCTGTAAACTTCACTCCTTCTACCACTCCCTGAGAGACAAGCTCCCCTTCATCGAGCAACTAATGGAAATCATCTCTGCCAACGTTGATTCAACCATGGCCCAAATCTTCCTTTGTGATTTCAACCTTCAATGGTCTAACCCCAACGACCTTGCTGTATCCTGTCTTAAGTCCTTCTTACATGATCAAGATCTGACTCAGCACTGTGACCAACCAACTCATATTAAAGGAGAAACTTTAGACTTCATTATCTCAAATGAGCAGACCATCACCTTGGATTCCATTACCCCATGTGACTGGTCCGACCACCACTGCATCCTCTTTTATATCAACAGGGAGATGTCAGTGAGGATGACTCAACCAACGAAATTGAAGATATGGAAAAGGGACCTCAGATCAATAAACTCCGATGAAATAGCGGCCCACTGTAAATTGGCCCTCGCCTCCCAAGCCGACTTGGTTGAGGTGAAGTCACTCACAGACTCCTACAATTCGACCATCTCCAACATCATGGATGACATCGCTCCAATCCAACAAAAAAATGCCTCAATAAAAATATCCAAACCCTGGTATAATGACAACTTAAACATGGAACACCGCAACCTTAGAGCACTCGATCATTCCTGGCGATCCAATCCCTCTTCAGACCAACTAAATCTCCTTAGAGAGGCTAGGAGCCTCTACAACAAACAAATTAAGAGCGCTAAGGCTGACTATTTCAGACACCAACTGGATCAAGTGGCAAACCTCCCCAAGAAACTCTTCGAATTGGTCAAACAGCAATCAGTAGTAGGTCCTAACCACTCTGACCCTGGTGGCAGCCCTCCCTCTTGCGACAAACTTGCTGCTCTCTTCACGGAGAAAGCAAGCCTCATCTCCATTAACTTCACCTCTAAGAAGGCTCTAATGTCTTCCTCCAGGAACATATCACCCCATGACCTCTTAGGAAAGCACTGATCTACCAGTCTGATCACCAAGAACAATGCATCATGGTGCACCTTTACTCCAATTAGTGAAAAAGACATCAACAAGATCCTTCAGAATATCAACCCATCCAACCACTTCATTGACCCGTTAGCCCTGGCCATCTTCAAAGAAATCAAGAATGTACTCATCCCCACCTGGACAAGGATTGTAAGCGCTTCGCTTTCACAAGGCACGATCCCCCACTGCCTAAAAGCAGCTAAGGTATCACCTACACTAAAAAAACACTAACGCAGACAAAGCTAATCTCAATACCTTCCGTCCTATCTCCAACATCCCCACCCTAGTGAAACTCATAGAAAAATGCATACAATCCCAACTCTGTGCTCACATAGAGAATTTCCAACTCCTTGACCAGCATCAATCAGGCTTTTGGAAGGGGCACAGCACCGAATCGGCACTTACTCATATTATGGATGACTTGTTAAAAATGCTTGACCAAAACAAATCCTGCCTCTTGATCCTCCTTGACCTTTACTCCGCATTCTACACGGTTAATCATGACAACCTCCTTGCCATTCTGAAATATAGGATGGGTTTCTCTGGTCAGGTGCTACAATGGTTCTCGTCCTTCTTCCACCACATATCTCTAAGGGTCAAGGCAAACCACTCTCTCTCCCAGCCCTCTCATGTTCTCATGGGGGTTCCCCAAGGATCCGCCCTATCTCTGATCCTCTTCTACCTGTTCTTGGAACCATTAGCTAGCTCTTTAAACTCCACAAACACTCTCTTCCATATGGATGCGGACGATACGCAACTCTATTTGAAAATCTCTTCCCCGGAAAACATCATCTCACTCAACACAATCCTAACGTCTACTCAAAACTGGTTAACTGAGAACCATCTCCTGCTCAACACCTCCAAAAAGGAATTCCTGGTCATCTCCCCTCCGAACCACAACCCCAAGCTTGACCTCTGGTTGAATCACCTCACTGCCTTTAACTGCACTCCTCTCATCATAGACTCAGCCAAATCTTGTCACCTTGGATAAGCACTTGAATATGAAAAATCACATCAGTAAGGTGTGCAAGGGAGCAAACCACTTGATGAGGACACTCAGAAATATCAAACCTTTCCTTCCGCAAAACGATTTCAAGCAGGTGCTGCAAGCACTTGTCCTGTTGAGGCTTGACTACGGCAGCCCAACCCTCTGTGACCTTCCCAAATACTCCCTGACTCCATTAAGAATATCACTGAATACAGCGGCTAGACTGGTTACAGGCCCCAAGCGAAACGAGGACATATCCCCAGTCCTAAAATCTCTCCAATGGTTGCCTTAGGAAGCACATATTCAGTTAAAGATCGTCGTTCTGGCGCACAAAACCTTTCACTTCAATACTCCCAGGTACCTTGCGCAAAAACATGAGCTTTCTTGTGGTGTAAGAGCCTCAAGAAGCGCCAATACTTTCCTCTTGAAACCACTCACCCTTAGGAAAAAGGGAACTTGTCACAGAGCCTTTTCCGGCGCTGCTCCAAAGATATGGAACTCTCTTCCACCGGAAGTATGCCGAATCTCTTCAACGACGGCATTCAAATTGGAAGACAAAAAATCCGTTATGAATAAATTCTTACCCTAATTGGGCTAGGCTCACCTGCTCGAAGACATTGTTCTTACTTCCATTGTACTATCATTTGTTATTGCTCTTTTCTTTTTTTCTTTTTTTTTTGTACAACTGTCCCTGAATCAGCAATCATTCCTGTTTTTTACTCCTACTTGATGTCGATTTTGCATTTATGTCCTTCCTCCCATCCTATTGTAAAGCGCTCTGATATCCCTTGTGATCTTGTTCGCGTTATATAAAACTTTATATATAAAATAAAATAAATAAATAATTTATTTTCCCTGTTCCAACCTCTTACATACATGGGTACAGAATCTACTACAAAATATCTTAGCTCTTAATCATTGCTATTATGCACCTGCTCAAAGTGTGTGGCAACAAGATCAGCATGATCCTTATTCTTGATAGCCCACACATGCTATAAGATTTTTTGGTGTGTTTGCAGAATTGTCCTGTCCACATATAAAATATGTCAAAATGTATACCACATTTTCACTTTTACAGTGAAATACTCCACATATCTTGAGTGGGGTATTGGTTAAAGGTGATATAACCTCAATTATGTTTACACCATACTTACAGGCCTTACATTTGTGGCCTTTTCGGAAGCCCTTATAACTTTTTAACCAATTGTGTTGAATTTTCAGCTCAGGGCTACTGCTAACCAATTCCTGCCGCCTAGATTTGGCTCTTCTGAAAGAAATCTGCGGTATATTATGCACTATATATCCAATAACAGGATCGCTCCTAATCAGATACCAATGTTTAGTAAGTATTTTCCAAATTGCCGGATGTTCTGCGCAATATGCTGTAATCATTTTAATTTTATGACCTTGATGCTTTTGTTGAGTTTTTTTGGAACAGATCTCGTGTTTTTTTGTGAGATCTGCAAATTATGTTGCCAATTACATGGTAAACTTAGTGACAAATGCTGTAAATCCATAGTTATATTATAAAAATGCAGCTACAGAATCTGATAAAACCACTGCTCATCACCATTGTTGTTAGACCTGGCACCTTGGCGTGATTCTCCCTTCCACTTTTTGTCGCTGTGCCTCATGTGTTTTGCTGGTGTTGGGTGCTCAGAGCACTGTGCCACTGCCAACCAGTGCCACAGTGCAAGTGCTCCCTATTTAAAATGTATCTGTTGGTTGAATTCCATGATTGGCTTATTTGGTTTACTGTCAGACCCCAGTAAAGTGCACCAGGAGTGCCCAGGGCTTGTAAATACAAATGCTGCTGGTGGGTTTGCAGCTCTGGTTGTGCCAACCACAGAAGCGGCCTAGTAAAATGTGTGTAAGGTCTGCCATTGCAGAACCTGCGTGCAGTCTGGTACTGTCATGCTGACTGGGCAAGTGCACCCACTTCCCAGTCCCTAAACCTTCCCTTAACTTCATATTAGTCACCCCTATGGTAGGCCCAAGGGCAGGGTGCATTGTAAGCATAAGGAAGGACAAGCCCTGATGTGTGTGGCATGTCCTAATAGTGAATTACAGCCATTTTTAGTTTTTCACTATTGTAAGGCTACCTGTTCTCCATAGGCCAGAATGGGCTGTTAGAATTGTTACATCCTATGATCCTAACAGACCCAGGGAACAAGGTAGAAAATCGAGTTTAGTATGCCTGAACTCAGAATAATAAAATACATCTTTTAGTAAAGTTTATTTTAATATTCTGTTTTTGCAAATACCACTTTTAGAAAGTTGGTATTTGCTTGCCTAACCATTTCAGCCCGCCTCTGCTATGATGTGTATCTGCCTGTCTAGTTTGTGTGAGTGACAGGGCTGGGGAAACTCAGAGGGGCAGGGCTAGGTAGCCTGGTGGTGAATAGAGAGATTAACATCCAGATGGGTGGGAGGAGTGCACCTGGACTCTGAATAGGGCTGTTCTCTGCCACCACAATGCTGGCTCCACCTCCTGTGGAGCGGCTGATGTCTCTGCCCTGCACCCTGAATAGAAAGGCAGAGTCACGTCAACAAAGTGCTCAAGAACTGGTTTGGACTGGGCAAAGGCCCCTCTACCCCAGGGGAACAAAGGAATTAGGGGTATAAGTATTGGGACCCTTCTCCAAAGAAATTAGATCCTGCTTGACAAGAAGAACCACTGCCTGAGGAGAAGGAACTGGGAAAGCTGTAAGGAGGAGTACTGTCCCTGACCTAGGGGATTGGCCTGCAGTGGTTGCCTTGCTGCTGAAAGGAGAGGAGAAAAGACTACAAAGACTATAATTCAACTTGTGCTTAAAAGATCTCCAAGGTCTCGCATCATTCCGGAAGTGTCTCGCAACGCCGAAGAAGCGTGTCGCCATCGCAGCCATCGTAGCTGACGCATTGCACCGCATCAAGAGAAGAGTCTCGCATCGAGGAAGAAGCGTGTCGCCATCGCAGCCATCGTAGTTGTCGCATTGCACCGCATCAAGAAAAGCGCCTCGCATCCACGGAGAAGCGTGCCGCCGTCGGAGCTGCTGTCGTCGCATCGCGTAAAGGGGTGACGCCGCTGCAGCATCGCATCGAGCGGAAGCGTCTCACAAATGTCGGAGAAGAGTGCCGCTGCCAAGGCCGCTGTTGTCTCATCGTGTAAAGGGGTGACACTGCTGTAGCTGACGCGTCGAGTCTTCTCGCAACATCGGAGAAGCGTAACGCATCTGGAAGATTTTCACGTCTTTATTTCTTTGCACCAAAAACTTCATCGCATCAGCATCGTTGCAACACTTTCATTGCCCTGCGTGTCGCATCTAAGGTACATTGACTTAAAGTGTCGCATTTAAGAACTTAAGAGAACTAAGCAAACTTCTACCATCTAAAGTAACAGTATTGTGTATTTTTGTCGTTTAATGGTCTTGTGGTAACTCTATATAAAGAATCCTTATTTTTAATATAAAACCTGTGTGGTGTCCATTTGTAGTGTTGTCACTTGGTTACTGTATGTGTTCACAAATGCTTAACCTATAACGCTGTGAGATAAGCCTTGTGAGCAGGGGTAATTTTAGGAGTATAACCCCTTACCCTGACTAGAGGAAAGGTTCCCTGCTTGTCACAAGTACCTACCTGTGCCAACCAGAGAACCCGGATTCTAACATTGGTGGTCAGCGGTGAGGATTCTGGACTTGCATTTGTGACTCATGTACAGTAATTGGTGAACACTACTTAGTGAGTGCAGACCTTAAACGCAACCAATACTTGTTGGTAGATTTCTTTTGGGACTGTCTATTTTTGAGCACTGCCAAGCTTAACCATGGTGGAGAAAGCAGCATCCATAGTCTCTGTGAATACTGAATTTGAGTGGGAAGAAGAGAAATTGGATAGCTACACTGCCAAGCAGCTGAAATGCTATTGCAAGAAATGTAATGTTTCTACAACTGGATGTAAAAACAAGGCAGAGTTCTTTTAGGCGCTGAGGCCCTGGGTAGAAGCAAGGAATGCCACTGATGATGAGAATGCAGATGAGCAGCTGGCTGGGCCAGTGGGTCCAAGAGGAAGGAGAACCCCTTCCCTGCAGGTAGCAGTGTTTGTAGTAAAAGTTTATCTCCAGAGAAGTTGGCAGACAGGAAGGAAACCAAAGCTCATGAAATAGAGATGGCGAAACTAAATGGACAACTGGCAATGGAACATAAAAGGCTGGACATGGAAGAGAGAAAAAGCCAAATGGAGCATGAGATGAAAATGAGGGAGCTGGAGTTGAAAGCCCAGGGTTTTGGAAGCACTCCCTCTGGTGGCAGCACACCCCCAGTGCAGGTAGAGTCCAGAGTGTACATACCCAAAGATGTAGTGAAATAATTTTTTTTAAATGATGACATAGGGCAGTGGTTCAAAGCCTACGAAGTAGCCATGTCTTCCCACCGGGTCCCTGAGAAGTATTGGGGAGCGGGGTTGTGGGGGCGGTTCTTGAGTGAAGGGCGGGACACACTGCTAGATTTGCCCTCAGAAGTGTATAACTCTTACCCCCATATGAAGGAAGCTTTAATGGCTAGGTATGGGTTAACCCCTGAAATGTATAGACAGAGGTTCAGGGGTTGCACTAAGATTCCCAATAGTACGTATGTGGAGTATGTGACTTTTTTTGCAGAGCACTGGATGGTTGGGTGAAGGGTAGCAAGGATGATCATTTTCAAGGGCTTCTTGATTTAATGGCATGGGAGCACTTGTCCAGTAATTGTTTTCCTGAGCTACGCCAGCACCTGATTGATAGTAGTCTGACTAACCCTAGGAAGCTTGCTGAGGAGGCGGACCGCTGGGTCAGTACCAGGGTCCACAAGGGTCCCGTGGGAGACTCCGCCAAAGGTGGGCAGGGTCCCCAGCAGAAGAGCGGGGGGACAAGGGTAAACAGAGGGAGTTCCAGAGGAGGCCCCCAAAGTAATTCCCAAGGGAACCAAGGGAAAGGTTCTCAGCCTCCCCCACCCCAGAAACCGACTGGGGCCCGACAGGTACCCCTGTTCAAAGAGGGCCCCCAACAGATGTGGTGAGCTGGGTCATTTTTCCAATGATCCCAAGTGTCGCCAGTTTGGTAAACCAGCACCCCCTGGTGCAACCCCCCAGCAGACGGCTAGTGTAGCCCTGGGTGGAGAGATGGGTGTCCAAGGTGGGTGGGGTTCAGTAGAAATGTCCCTGGTCTCATTAGGAGACTCTGAAGTGGTCCCCAAAACCCAGCTGCCTGAGAACACTAAAAAATACAGGCAGTGGGTGACCATAAATGGCCATAGGGTTGAAGCTCTCAGAGACACAGGAGCCAGTGTGATGGTTGTCAAGCGCCACCTGGTGTCTCAGGAGCAGGTTGTCCCAGGAGCATTCTATCCGGTTGTTGCCGCCGACAACACCGAGAGTCACTGCCCGGTGGCTCATGTTCCCTTTGAGTGGGGGGGGTTTCTGGTACTCTTCAGGTAGCTGTGAGGGCCGCCATGCCTGTAGACTGTCTGTTAGGGAACGATCTGGAGAGCTCACCTTAGGCTAAGGTGGAGCGGAGTGCTCACCTGGAGATGTTGGGTATGCCATATTGGGCGTGTGTCACCACACGATCCATGACACCGAGTAGAGGTGCTCAAAAGGACCTGGAGCCTGAGAGGGAGGCCCAGGAACTGGCCTTAGGGAGAAGAGGCAGGGGGCTCAGGAAACCGGCCCCTGAAGTTCCCACGGTCCAGGAGGAAGCAGACCTTGAGGGGGATGCCCTGGAACCTACAGGGGAACAGATAGCTGAACTGGGGGACCTGCCTGAGCTGACCCATTGGCAGCAAGAAGGAGGACCCTCCAGGGAGGAATTCCGCAGGGAGCAGAAAGAGAGCCCTTCTCTCATGGGTATGCGGCAGCAGGCTGCAGACCAGGTCAACGGTGATCAGTCTGGAACACATTTCATTTACTCCTGTATTCTGAGCCTAAGGTTGCCGAGCCTGGGTCAGCCCGTGTGCTGGTGGTACCCCAGTGCTTCAGAGCTTTCCTACTGGGGCTGGCTCACCATGTGCCATTAGCAGGACATTTGGGACAGGACAAGACCTTTGAAAGGCTTGTTCCCCACTTCTTTTGGCCCCAAATGGGCAGTAGTTCAGACACTCACTGCAGGACCTGTCAGACTTGCCAGGCAAGTGGGAAGAGTGGAAGGAAGCAGAAGGCTCCACTGCAGCCATTCCCTGTGGTCGGTACCCCATTCCAGCGAGTGGGGATTGACATTGTAGGGCCACTGGACCCCAGGACAGCGATGGGCAATAGGTTCATCCTGGCCCTGGTGGACCATGCCACCCGGTACCCGGAAGCCATCCCTCTGAGTGACGGCCCCCGTGGTAGGACGTGCGATGATGGGAATTTTCTCCCGAGCGGGATTCCCTCTAGAGGTGGTGTCTGACCAAGGTACCAATTTCATATCTAAGTATATGAAATCCCTTTGGCAAGAGTGTGGTGTAACCTACAAGTTCACCACACCTTACCACCCCCAAGGAAAAGGGTTGGTTGAGAGATTCAACCGAACCCTAAAGGGCATGATAATGGGTCTTGAGGAACCCATGAGGCGTAAGTGAGACGTCCTCTTACCATGCCTTCTCTTTGATTAGAGAGAGGAGCTACAGAAGTCTCTAGGGTTCAGCCCCTTTGAGCTTCTGTACGGACACCCAGTGAGTGGACCTCTAAGTCTGGTCAAGGAAGGCTGGGAGCAATCTCCCAGGAAACCTCCCCAGAATGTATATAGCTACATGCTGGCCTTCAGGAACCAGACTAGGCGTTTCAGGGAACTTGCTGAGGTAAACCTGGAAGCCAGCCAGGAGGAGATGAAGCGGTGTTACGACCAGAATGCCACTCTGGTAGAGCTTCAGCCTGGACAGAAGGTATGGGTCTTGGCCTCAGTGGAGCCCTGTGCGCTCCAGGATAAGTGGACCGGTCCCTTTGAGGTTGTGGAGCGCAAGAGCCCTGTCACCTATTTGGTGATCTTGCGGTCTCCAAGGAACCCCTTGAGGGTCCTTCATGTCAACCGCCTCAAGCCCCACTTGGAGAGGTCCCAAGTGGGCATGCTCTTAGCGACAGATGCTGGGATGGAGGAGGAGATCGAGCCTCTTCCTGACCTCCTGTCAGCCAAGGAGCAAGATGGGTCAGTGGATGGTGTCATCCTCTCTTCCACCCTGACCCCTGAGCAACAGAACGATTGTCGCCAGTTACTGGGACAATTCTCTGACCTGTTTTCCCTGATTCCCGGTGTCACTGATTGGTGTGTCCATGATTTGGACACTGGGGATAGTACACCTGTGCGGCACAAGGCCTACAGGGTAACTGACAGGGTAAGGGCCTGCATCAAGGAGGAGGTCTCCAAGATGTTTGCCCTTGGGGTAATTGAGTCCTCAAGCAGACCTTGGGCCAGCCCAGTGGTCTTGGTCCCAAAGGCTGCAGCGCCAGGAGCCACACCCGAACTCTGGTTCTGTGTGGACTACAGAGGACTTAATTCGGTCACCAGGACTGACGCACATTCCCATCCCCAGAGCTGATGACCTCATAGATCGGCTAGGGGCTGCCAACTACCTCAGCACGTTTGATTTGACGTCTGGGTATTGGCAGAACGCCTTGACCGATGGGGCCAAAGAGAGGTCAGCAGTTTCCACCCCTGATGGACATTACCAGTTCCGGGTTATGCCCTTTGGGATGAAGAATGCCCCTGCCACCTGCCAGAGGTTGGTCAACCAGGTGTTGGTTGGGCTGGATTCGTTCAGTGCAGCCTACCTGGATGACATCGCAGTGTTCAGCTCCACGTGGGAGGAACACCTGCGCCACCTCTGGGAAGTGTTGATGGCGCTGCGGAGGGCAGGCCTCACGATCAAGGTGAGTAAGTGCCAGATCGGGCAGGGTTCAGTGGTGTACTTGGGGCACCAAGTTGGGAGTGGCCACGTGGCACCCCTTCAACCCAAGATAGAAACCATCCTGAATTGGGAGTCGCCCAAAACCCAGACAGAGGTGAGAGCCTTCCTAGGTCTCACCGGGTACTACAGGAGGTTTGTCAAGGGGTATGGCAACATTGTTGCCCCCTTGACAGCGCTGACTTCAAGGAAGCAGCCCAGGAAGGTGATTTGGACTGACATCTGTCAGAAGTCTTTTGAGGCCCTGAAAGCTGCTATGTGCACGGCGCCCGTGCTTTTGGCTCCCAACTTCTCCAAAGAGTTTATCGTTCAGACAGACGCTTCAGAGCATGGTGTGGGGGCTGTTCTTTCACAGATTAATGAAGAGGGCCTAGATCAACCTGTAGCCTTTATTAGCAGGAGGTTACTACCACGGGAACAGAGATGGAGTGCTATTGAGCGTGAGGCATTTGCTGTGGTCTGGGCGCTGAAGAAGCTAAGACCCTACCTGTTTGGGTCTCACTTCCGGGTTCAGACAGACCACAGGCCCCTCAGATGGTTGATGCATATAAGGGGTGAGAATCCAAAGCTGTTGAGGGGGTCCATTTCCCTACAGGGTATGGATTTCACGGTGGAACATCGCCCTGGTACAGATCACGCCAATGCTGACGGTCTGTCCAGATTTTTCCGCCTTAGTGATGAGGAACTCTCTGGGGTAGGGTAGTTCTCCCCCCTTTTCAGCTGGAGGGGACACGTGTTAGACCTGGCACCTTGGCGTGAGTCTCCCTTCCACTTTTTGTCACTGTGCCTCATGTGTTTTGCTGGTGTTGGCTGCTCAGAGCACTGTGCCACTGCCAACCAGTGCCACAGTGCAAGTGCTCCCTATTTAAAATGTATATGTTGGTTGGATTCCATGATTGGCTTATTTGGTTTACTGTCAGACCCCAGTAAAGTGCACCAGGAGTGCCCAGGGCTTGTAAATACAAATGCTGCTGGTGGGTTTGCAGCACTGGTTGTACCACCCACAGAAGCGGGATAGTAAAATGTGTCTAAGGTCTGCCATTGCAGAACCTGCGTGCAGTCTGGTACTGTCATGCTGACTGGGCAAGTGCACCCACTTCCCAGTCCCTAAACCTTCCCTTAACTTCATATTAGTCATCCCTATGGTAGGCCCAAGGGCAGGGTGCATTGTAAGCATAAGGTAGGACAAGCCCTGATGTGTGTGGCATGTCCTAATAGTGAACTACAGCCATTTTCGTTTTTCACTATTGTAAGGCTACCTGTTCTCCATAGGCCAGAATGGGCTGTTAGAATTGTTACATCCTATGATCCTAACAGACCCAGGGAACATGGTAGAAAATCGAGTTTAGTATGCCTGAACTCAGAATAATAAAATACATCTTTTAGTAAAGTTTATTTTAATATTCTGTGTTTGCAAATACCACTTTTAGAAAGTTGGTATTTGCTTGCCTAACCATTTCAGCCCGCCTCTGCTATGATGTGTATCTGCCTGTCTGGTTTGTGTGAGTGACAGGGCTGGGGAAACCCAGAGGGGCAGGGCTAGGTAGCCTGGTGGTGAATAGAGAGATTGACATCCAGATGGGTGGGAGGAGTGCACCTGGACTCTGAATAGGGCTGTGCTCTGCCACCACAATGCTGGCTCCACCTCCTGTGGAGCGGCTGATGTCTCTGCCCTGCACCCTGAATAGAGAGGCAGAGTCATGTCAACAAAGTGCTCAAGAACTGGTTTGGACTGGGCAAAGGCCCCTCTACCCCAGGGGAACAAAGGAATTAGGGGTATGAGTATTGGGACCCTTCTCCAAAGAAATTAGATCCTGCTTGACAAGAAGAACCTCTGCCTGAGGAGAAGGAACTGGGAAAGCTGTAAGGAGGAGTACTGTCCCTGACCTGGGGGATTGGCCTGCAGTGGTTGCCTTGCTGCTGAAAGGAGAGGAGAAAAGACTACAAAGACTATAATTCAACTTCTGCTTAAAAGATCTCCAAGGTCTCGCATCATTCCGGAAGTGTCTCGCAACGCCGAAGAAGCGTGTCGCCATCGCAGCCATCGTAGCTGACACATTGCACCGCATCAAGAGAAGAGTCTCGCATCGAGGAAGAAGCGTGTCGCCATCGCAGCCATCGTAGTTGTCGCATTGCACCGCATCAAGAAAAGCGCCTCGCATCTACGGAGAAGCGTGCCGCTGTCGGAGCTGCTGTCGTCGCATCGCGTAAAGGGGTGACGCCGCTGCAGCATCGCATCGAGCGGAAGCATCGCGCAAATGTCGGAGAAGAGTGCCGCTGCCAAGGCCGCTGTCGTCTCATCGCGTAAAGGGGTGACGCCGCTGTAGCTGACGCATCGAGTCGAGTCTTCTCGCAACATCGGAGAAGCGTAACGCATCTGGAAGATCTTCACGTCTTTATTTCTTTGCACCAAAAACTTCATCGCATCAGCATCGTTGCAACACTTTCGTTGCCCTGCGTGTCGCATCTAAGGTACATTGACTTAAAGTGTCGCATTTAAGAACTTAAGAGAACTAAGCAAACTTCTGCCATCTAAAGTAACAGTATTGTGTATTTTTGTCGTTTAATGGTCTTGTGGTAACTCTATATAAAGAATCCTTATTTTTAATATAAAACCTGTGTGCGGCCATTTGTAGTGTTGTCACTTGGTTACTGTATGTGTTCACAAATGCTTAACCTATAACGCTGTGAGATAAGCCTTGTGAGCAGGGGTTATTTTAGGAGTGTAACCTCTTACCCTGACTAGAGGAAAGGTTCCCTGCTTGTCACAAGTACCTACCTGTGCCAACCAGAGAACCCGGATTCTAACATTGGTGGTCAGTGGTGAGGATTCTGGACTTGCATTTGTGACTCATGTACAGTAATTGGTGAACACTACTTAGTGAGTGCAGACCTTAAACGCAACCAATACTTGTTGGTAGATTTCTTTTGGGACTGTCTATTTTTGAGCACTGCCAAGCTTAACCATGGTGGAGAAAGCAGCATCCATAGTCTCTGTGAATACTGAATTTGAGTGGGAAGAAGGGAAATTGGATAGCTACACTGCCAAGCAGCTGAAATTGTTCTGCAAGAAATGTAATGTTTCTACAACTGGATGTAAAAACAAGGCAGAGTTCTTTTAGGCGCTGAGGGCCTGGGTAGAAGCAAGGAATGCCACTGATGATGAGAATGCAGATGAGCAGCTGGCTGGGCCAGTGGGTCCAAGAGGAAGGAGAACCCCTTCCCTGAAGGTAGCAGTGTTTCTAGTAAAAGTTTATCTCCAGGGGAGTTGGCAGACAGGAAGGAAACCAAAGTTCATGAAATAGAGATGGCGAAACTAAATGGACAACTGGCAATGGAACATAAAAGGCTGGACATGGAAGAGAGAAAAAGCCAAATGGAGCATGAGATGAAAATGAGGGAGCTGGAGTTGAAAGCCCAGGGCTTTGGAAGCACTCCCTCTGGTGGCAGCACACCCCCAGTGCAGGTAGAGTCCAGAGTGTACATACCCAAAGATGTAGTGAAAGAATTTTTTTTAAATGATGACATAGGGCAGTGGTTCAAAGCCTACGAAGTAGCCATGTCTTCCCACCGGGTCCCTGAGAAGGATTGGGGAGCGGGGTTGTGGGGGCGGTTCTTGAGTGAAGGGCGGGACACACTGCTAGATTTGCCCTCAGAAGTGTATAACTCTTACCCCCATATGAAGGAAGCTTTAATGGCTAGGTATGGGTTAACCCCTGAAATGTATAGACAGAGGTTCAGGGGTTGCACTAAGATTCCCAATAGTACGTATGTGGAGTATGTGACTTTTTTTGCAGAGCACTGGATGGTTGGGTGAAGGGTAGCAAGGTTGATAATTTTCAAGGGCTTCTTGATTTAATGGCATGGGAGCACTTGTCTAGTAATTGTTTTCCTGAGCTACGCCAGCACCTGATTGATAGTAGGCTGACTAACCCTAGGAAGCTTGCTGAGGAGGCGGACCGCTGGGTCAGTACCAGGGTCCACAAGGGTCCCGTGGGAGACTCCGCCAAAGGTGGGCAGGGTCCCCAGCAGAAGAGCGGGGGGACAAGGGTAAACAGAGGGAGTTCCAGAGGAGGCCCCCAAAGTAATTCCCAAGGGAACCAAGGGAAAGGTTCTCAGCCTCCCCCACCCCAGAAACCGACTGGGGCCCGACAGGTACCCCTGTTCAAAGAGGGCCACCAACAGATGTGGTGATCTGGGTCATTTTTCCAATGATCCCAAGTGTCGCCAGTTTGGTAAACTAGCACCCCCTGGTGCAACCCCCCGGCAGACGGCTAGTGTAGCCCTGGGTGGAGAGATGGGTGTCCAAGGTGGGTGGGGTTCAGTAGAAATGTCCCTGGTCTCATTAGGAGACCGTGAAGTGGTCCCCAAAACCCAGCTGCCTGAGAACACTAAAAAATACAGGCAGTGGGTGACCATAAATGGCCATAGGGTTGAAGCTCTCAGAGACACAGTGGCCAGTGTGATGGCTGTCAAGCGCCACCTGGTGTCTCAGGAGCAGGTTGTCCCAGGAGCATTCAATCCGGTTGTTGCCGCCGACAACACCGAGAGTCACTGCCCGGTGGCTCATGTTCCCTTTGAGTGGGGGGGGTTTCTGGTACTCTTCAGGTAGCTGTGAGGGCCGCCATGCCTGTAGACTGTCTGTTAGGGAACGATCTGGAGAGCTCATCTTGGGCTAAGGTGGAGCGGAGTGCTCACCTGGAGATGTTGAGTATGCCATATTGGGCGTGTGTCACCACACGGTCCATGACACCGAGTAGAGGTGCTCAAGAGGACCTGGAGCCTGAGAGGGAGGCCCAGGAACTGGCCTTAGGGAGTAGAGGCAGGGGGCTCAGGAAACCGGCCCCTGAAGTTCCCACGGTCCAGGAGGAAGAAGACCTTGAGGGGGATGCCCTGGAACCTACAGGGGAACAGATAGCTGAACTGGGGGACCTGCCTGAGCTGACCCATTGGCAGCAAGAAGGAGGACCCTCCAGGGAGGAATTCTGCAGGGAGCAGAAAGAGAGCCCTTCTCTCGTGGGTATGCGGCAGCAGGCTGCAGACCAGGTCAACGGTGATCAGTCTGGAACACATTTCATTTACTGGGAGAACGACCTCCTGTATTCTGAGCCTAAGGTTGCCGAGCCTGGGTCAGCCCGTGTGCTGGTGGTACCCCAGTGCTTCAGAGCTTTCCTACTGGGGCTGGCTCACGATGTGCCATTAGCAGGACATTTGGGACAGGACAAGACCTTTGAAAGGCTTGTCCCCCACTTCTTTTGGCCCCTAATGGGCAGTAGTTCAGACACTCACTGCAGGACCTGTCAGACTTGCCAGGCAAGTGGGAAGAGTGGAAGGAAGCAGAAGGCTCCACTGCAGCCATTCCCTGTGGTCGGTACCCCATTCCAGCGAGTGGGGATTGACATTGTAGGGCCACTGGACCCCAGGACAGCGATGGGCAATAGGTTCATCCTGGCCCTGGTGGACCATGCCACCCGGTACCCGGAAGCCATCCCTCTGAGGACAGTGACGGCCCCCGTGGTAGGATGAGCGCTGATGGGAATTTTCTCCCGAGTGGGATTCCCTCTAGAGGTGGTGTCTGACCGAGGTACCAATTTCATATCTAAATATATGAAATCCCTTTGGCAAGAGTGTGGTGTAACCTACAAGTTCACCACACCTTACCACCCCCAAGGAAACAGGTTGGTTGAGAGATTCAACCGAACCCTAAAGGGCATGATAATGGGTCTTGAGGAACCCATGAGGCGTAAGTGAGACGTCCTCTTACCATGCCTTCTCTTTGCTTACAGAGAGGAGCCACAGAAGTCTCTAGGGTTCAGCCCCTTTGAGCTTCTGTACGGACACCCAGTGAGAGGACCTCTAAGTCTGGTCAAGGAAGGCTGGGAGCAATCTCCCAGGAAACCTCCCCAGAATGTATATAGCTACATGCTGGCCTTCAGGAACCAGACTAGGCGTTTCAGGGAACTTGCTGAGGTAAACCTGGAAGCCAGCCAGGAGGAGATGAAGCGGTGTTACGACCAGAATGCCACTCTGGTAGAGCTTCAGCCTGGACAGAAGGTATGGGTCTTGGCCCCAGTGGAGCCCTGTGCGCTCCAGGATAAGTGGACCGGTCCCTTTGAGGTTGTGGAGCGCAAGAGCCCTGTCACCTATTTAGTGATCGTGCGGTCTCCAAGGAACCCCTTGAGGGTCCTTCATGTCAACCGCCTCAAGCCCCACTTGGAGAGGTCCCAAGTGGGCATGCTCTTAGCGACAGATGCTGGGATGGAGGAGGAGACCGAGCCTCTTCCTGACCTCCTGTCAGCCAAGGAGCAAGATGGGTCAGTGGATGGTGTCATCCTCTCTTCCACCCTGACACCTGAGCAACAGAACGATTGTCGCCAGTTACTGGGACAATTCTCTGACCTGTTTTCCCTGATTCCCGGTGTCACTGATTGGTGTGTCCATGATGTGGACACTGGGGATAGTACACCTGCGCGGCACAAGGCCTACAGGGTAACTGACAGGGTAAGGGCCTGCATCAAGGAGGAGGTCTCCAAGATGTTTGCCCTTGGGGTAATTGAGTCTTCAAGCAGACCTTGGGCCAGCCCAGTGGTCTTGGTCCCAAAGGCTGCAGCGCCAGGAGCCACACCTGAACTCCGGTTCTGTGTGGACTACAGAGGACTCAATTCGGTCACCAGGACTGACGCACATTCCCATCCCCAGAGCTGATGAGCTCATAGATCGGCTAGGGGCTGCCAACTACCTCAGCACGTTTGATTTGACGTCTGGGTATTGGCAGATCGCCTTGACCGATGGGGCTAAAGAGAGGTCAGCAGTCTCCACCCCTGATGGGCATTACCAGTTCCGGGTTATGCCCTTTGGGATGAAGAATGCCCCTGCCACCTGCCAGAGGTTGGTCAACCAGGTGTTGGTTGGGCTGGATTCGTTCAGTGCAGCCTACCTGGATGACATCGCAGTGTTCAGCTCCACGTGGGAGGAACACCTGCGCCACCTCTGGGAAGTGTTAATGGCGCTGCGGAGGGCAGGCCTCACGATCAAGGTGAGTAAGTGCCAGATCGGGCAGGGTTCAGTGGTATACTTGGGGCACCAAGTTGGAAGTGGCCACGTGGCACCCCTTCAACCCAAGATAGAAACCATCCTGAATTGGGAGTCGCCCAAAACCCAGACAGAGGTGAGAGCCTTCCTAGGTCTCACCGGGTACTACAGGAGGTTTGTCAAGGGGTATGGCAACATTGTTGCCCCCTTGACAGCGCTGACTTCAAGGAAGCAGCCCAGGAAGGTGATTTGGACTGACACCTGTCAGAAGTCTTTTGAGGCCCTGAAAGCTGCTATGTGCACGGCGCCCGTGCTTTTGGCTCCCAACTTCTCCAAAGAGGTTATCGTTCAGACAGATGCTTCAGAGCACGGTGTGGGGGCTGTTCTTTCACAGATTAATGAAGAGGGCCTAGATCAACCTGTAGCCTTTATTAGCAGGAGGTTACTACCACGGGAACAGAGATGGAGTGCTATTGAGCGTGAGGCATTTGCTGTGGTCTGGGCGCTGAAGAAGCTAAGACCCTACCTGTTTGGGTCTCACTTCCGGGTTCAGACAGACCACAGGCCACTCAGATGGTTGATGCATATGAGGGGTGAGAATCCAAAGCTGTTGAGGGGGTCCATTTCCCTACAGGGTATGGATTTCACGGTAGAACATCGCTCTGGTACAGATCACGCCAATGCTGACGGTCTGTCCAGATTTTTCCGCCTTAGTAATGAGGAACTCTCTGGGGTAGGGTAGTTCTCCCCACTATTCAGCTGGAGGGGACACGTGTTAGACCTGGCACCTTGACGTGAGTCTCCCTTCCACTTTTTGTCGCTGTGCCTCATGTGTTTTGCTGGTGTTGGCTGCTCAGAGCACTGTGCCACTGCCAACCAGTGCCACAGTGCAAGTGCTCCCTATTTAAAATGTATATGTTGGTTGGATTCCATGATTGGCTTATTTGGTTTACTGTCAGACCCCAGTAAAGTGCACCAGGAGTGCCCAGGGCTTGTAAATACAAATGCTGCTGGTGGGTTTGCAGCACTGGTTGTACCACCCACAGAAGCGGCCTAGTAAAATGTGTCTAAGGTCTGCCATTGCAGAACCTGCGTGCAGTCTGGTACTGTCATGCTGACTGGGCAAGTGCACCCACTTCCCAGTCCCTAAACCTTCCCTTAACTTCATATTAGTCACCCCTATGGTAGGCTCAAGGGCAGGGTGCATTGTAAGCATAAGGTAGGACAAGCCCTGATGTGTGTGGCATGTCCTAATAGTGAACTACAGCCATTTTCGTTTTTCACTATTGTAAGGCTACCTGTTCTCCATAGGCCAGAATGGGCTGTTAGAATTGTTACATCCTATGACCCTAACAGACCCAGGGAACATGGTAGAAAATCGAGTTTAGTATGCCTGAACTCAGAATAATAAAATACATATTTTAGTAAAGTTTATTTTAATATTCTGTGTTTGCAAATACCACTTTTAGAAAGTTGGTATTTGCTTGCCTAACCCTTTCAGCCCGCCTCTGCTATGATGTGTATCTGCCTGTCTGGTTTGTGTGAGTGACAGGGCTGGGGAAACCCAGAGGGGCAGGGCTAGGTAGCCTGGTGGTGAATAGAGAGATTGACATCCAGATGGGTGGGAGGAGTGCACCTGGACTCTGAATAGGGCTGTGCTCTGCCACCACAATGCTGGCTCCACCTCCTGTGGAGCGGCTGATGTCTCTGCCCTGCACCCTGAATAGAGAGGCAGAGTCATGTCAACAAAGTGCTAAAGAACTGGTTTGGACTGGGCAAATGCCCCTCTACCCCAGAGGAACAAAGGAATTAGGGGCATAAGTATTGGGACCCTGCTCCCAAGAAATTAGATCCTGCTTGACAAGAAGAACCTCTGCCTGAGGAGAAGGAACTGGGAAAGCTGTAAGGAGGAGTACTGTCCCTGACCTGGGGGATTGGCCTGCAGTGGTTGCCTTGCTGCTGAAAGGAGAGGAGAAAAGACTACAAAGACTTTAATTCAACTTGTGCTTAAAAGATCTCCAAGGGCTTGTGCTGAGCTTGCCCCCTGAACGAAGTCCCAGGACCAGTGGACTTCACCCCCAGCTCCCCAGAGACTTTTGGAAGTGCCTGCTGCTGTTGTTGGGCCTTCTGAGGGACTGCGCGTCGCAAGGAGCTGGAAGCGCGACTCAGGAAGGAGAAGCGTGCCACCGTTGGAGCTGTTGTCGGAGCATCGCGCAAAGGGTGTCGCCGCTGCAACATCGCATCGAGCGGAAGCGTCTTGCTTCATTCCAGAAGTGTCTCGCAACGCCGAAGAAGCGTGTCGCCATTGCAGCCATCATGGCTGACGCATTGCACCGCATCAAGAGAAGAGTCTCGCATAGAGGAAGAAGCGTGTCGCCATCGCAGCCATCGTAGCCATCGTAGTTGTCACATTGCACCGCATCAAGAAAAGCGCCTCGCATCCACGGAGAAGCGTGCCGTCGTCGGAGCTGCTGTCGTCGCATCGCGTAAAGGGGTGATGCCGCTGCAGCATCGCATCGAGCGGAAGCGTCTCGCAAACGTCGGAGAAGAGTGCTGCTGCCAAGGCCACTGTCGTCGCATCGCGTAAAGGGGTGACGCCGCTGTAGCTGACGCATCGAGTCGCGTCTTCTCGCAACATCAGAGAAGCGTAACGCATCTGGAAGATCTTCACGTCTTTATTTCTTTGCACCAAAAACTTCATCGTATCAGCATCCTTGCAACACTTTTGTTGCCCTGCGTGTCGCATCTAAGGTACATTGACTTAAAGTGTCGCATTTAAGAACTTAAGAGAACTAAGCAAACTTCTACCATCTAAAGTAACAGTATTGTGTATTTTTGTCGTTTAATGGTCTTGTGGTAACTCAATATAAAGAATCCTTCTTTTTAATATAAAACCTGTGTGGTGTCCATTTGTAGTGTTGTCACTTGGTTACTGTATGTGTTCACAAATGCTTAACCTATAACGCTCTGAGATAAGCCTTGTCTGCTCGCGCCAAGCTACCTAGAGGGTGAGCAGGGGTTATTTTAGGAGTGTTCCCTGCTTGTCACAAGTACCTACCTGTGCCAACCAGAGAACCCGGATTCTAACAATTGTCTATTGTTGTATCAATTTTTTTCATGAAAAGTAAGCAAAACTGAAAAATTTGAATTCCCGTCAGTGACCACTGTTTGCTGCACTTTGCATGACACTCATTTTTCAAGATGAATCTCCAAAACAAACACATAATATATAAATACATATTGGTTAACATGTATGATATGGTAAAATTGTAAATTGATACTTGTTTAGCGCACTACTCACCCGCACGGGTCTCAAGGCGCTTGTACGAATACCGCTGTGGAACCCATCCTGGATTTCCCTGTGAGGCATCCACTCCCTGGCACCCTTAGCATTGTGGGTGCCGTTGTGGAGATTAAGCAAGCTATTGCCCAGAGTTGCAGAGTGGGACTCCATGATTGGAATAGGCACCGAGGAGAGAATTATCAGGTCCGTGGAATTTTTGAGCCCAAGACCTGCAGAGGCAGGGAATTGAACCCTGGTACCGGGCCAGACCTCTGCATCAGGGTCTGCCGCTCTAACCATTGAGCCACACTTCTCCATCTTGGGGTTCAGGTCACATTCACGAATAACTCAGCCTTCAGCCTTCAGCCTTGTGCTATATGTCACCACAATCCCTCGATGGCAATACCTGACTATATTACACATCTATCCATAAAGTCTTGCCCATTAATGCACGGGTCAAATTGCATGGTTTCCCATTTTAACTCCCATAGGATTCTTAGCGCTCAGCTACAAAAATGTAGGTCAGAGTAACACTAAAGTTGGCTTGAATCTAGAACTTTAAACAGATAGAGTAGTGCCTTGGCTTCATTTGGTGCAAATCTGTTCAGTACTTTTAAAGAAATTAGCATTAGGAAAAATGTGTTGTGTGGGCTTCAAAAAGTTGATGATTACAGATAGCTGGACCATTAGATCACAAACCACAAGCATTTTGCTTCAGTCAACCATTTCAGGTGCACAGGCCCAAACCTGTGTCAACAGACCCGAAGTATCTCGGTAGCTGTATTTAATGAACACATGGGCCTTGATTATGATGGCGGTCGTAAACGTCCGACCGCCATTCTGTGGGGAATGGGACTGCCCGACTAGCTGTCGGCGGTCCGCCATAGAGAGTACGATGTGACCGCTATCAAGGCGGTCGCAATGTGCATGTTTTGTATTGTGGTGTGTGTTGTGGGCTGCAGCACATGCCGCAGTCCAAAATGAACACAATTTGCATATCCCAGCACCATGTGGTAGGCACCATGCGGTGCCTGCCACATGGTGCAGGGATATGTAGGGGGAGCACCATAGGTGCACCCCAGGCCAATATCAGAGGGCCAGGGGGGCCTTTTCAATGGCAGGTTAACCACCATAAAACGGCCGGCACAAAGGGAAATTGTAATACCTACGGCGGTGCTTGAGCAGGCACCTCCACTGTTGTAATGATTCAAGTTCCTCTGACGCCCGTCAGATGCATGGCAGTCAGTCTCTCCGACCGGCAACCATCCGTCCGTTGTAATGCAGCAGGTGGACCTCCACGGTCCGATGTCGGTAGGACCGCCACTGACGGCCTGATGGTGGTGGTCCCACCCCCATCATAATCAGTCCCTTGGTTCGGTCCATTTATCTTCTGACCCGCAGGACGATGCAAAACCTATAATGAGATTTAACAAGCCACGCAAGGCCATCTTGCCTGGCCCTGCGTGGCATGGTAAATCTGCAGTTATGCAAGGCAGCGCAAGCCGCCGACTTGAGTTCCTCTGTTACAGGGAGGCTTTCCATAAGTGGAGCTTGGGTATTCCCACGTATCCACCCATGGAGTCTGAAGCATTCCCAGAATGACCAATAATGTCAGACCTGGGAATGCATCAGAGTGCTACACCTTCCCATGGGAGGCATAATGAGGAGGAATATCTTTATTTCCCCTAGTTTTTTCCTCTTTCTAAATGTGCTGCATTCCGCAGCAAACGTAGAAAGAGGAAAAATCTCAGAGGATTGTATTTGCGCATGAAGGTATCCCTTCCTGCACAGAAGCAATCCTGCCTGAAATGCACGCACCCTTGCACCATGGTCCTACATTGGCGCTAGGCAGCAGTTTGTGAGCCAGCGCAGACAGGGAGCAGGAATGTGACGTAAATTGATAGATATGACGCATTCCTGCCCTCTCCCTTTCATGCAACACAGTGAAGCACAGCAAGGTGTCTTGCTGCGTTGTGTGAAATAATGATAAATATAGACCTAAATGTATTCTTTGTATTAATATATAATTTAGCAGGAATGTTCTTCCCACAGATGTATGCATGCATGTAGGATTTGATCAACTTTCATGCTTTGCGTTTTATTATCCACAAAATGTGAAATACAGTCCACTAAAGTAAAGGTGTTGGCTTATGAACAAAGCTTTCAAAGGATTACTGTCCAGCTTTCAATGGTAAGATACATGTAATACTGTAAGAAGAGAAACACTTTTTTAATTAAAGCGTATATGTAGGTTACCACAATTCTCCTCTCGTTTAGTTATAGTAGTATTAACCATTCCCACTTTACGTTCCGGTCATAAAATGTTAAAAGTAATGTTTGTCTACGTTCTTCAATGCTTTGTGTTTGAGGTAGCCAAATAAGTTTTCAAAAGTTTTCAAACTCTTGGTTTTAACGTCTCTATTCGAAGCATTACGGTGGCTTAATCAGGATAATAGTTGATCTGCACTGCAGTTACAAATCCAAATCTACGGTTTACTTAAAAGTAGGTGAGCCAGATTCCACATTTTGTTTTTGCACTAGGGTAAGATCTAACAAATTATATTGCACAGTTTTTGTTTTTTGAGTGATCTGGAGCGGAGGAAAAAGAATTGAAAGCAGTGAATTGTACATGGGCATTTGTGAAACAGCAAAAATTGATCTAAACAAATTGAGAGAAAAGTGAAAAATGAGTACGATACCCCTTAGCTTATAAATTCTTTTACATGTGGAATTGTCTGTGCTCAAAAGCAAAAACAATTCCAGGAATTATCTATCCTCTGTAAGAAAAATTATCACACTAACTTCATACTATTTATTTGATGTTGTTAAATAGAAACTGAGCAAATTGATGATGGCCCTAAAACAGAGCTTTATCCTTCTCGTTTTAAACGTTTTGAAATGTGTAAGTGCTGTCTTTCATATTATGCACACACAATATAAATATTTTTAAAAATCAGTCTACTCCTCCTAGAATATTTAGGGAAAATGCAATGTTCCCCAAACTATTCCGCGGGAGGTGGGGGGTGTTTAATGCTCTAATTCCGCTTCTGCAATATTTTGGGAAATGTTAAAATTTTTTAGAACGGGTTAAAAAGTAGGAACTCTGAATCGTGGAAGGTGTAGCCCTGAGGGTGCAACTCCAGGTAAACCGCTAGGAATACTATTTTTCGCAAATCCTCTATACCCCAGATACTATTATTATTTTTTTTAAATCAATGTGAAGTTCATTTGATCTGCCCCAACGTTCATTTCTACTATCTATTCAACCAAGACGCAAATATGAACTCAGGTGCAGACTCGTGTGTCTAACAAAATATGGGGGCAGATTTACAAGAACTGACGCATCTTTGCATATTAGCAGAGATGCGTCAGTTAATTTGCGTCACGCAAAAAAATCTTTGCGCCACCATGGATGCGTCACATTTACAATGCTGCGCACCGTGGCGCAAGGATTGACAGATGAGTGACGCATCTGGTGGCGTAAAAGCAATGCATTGCTGTAGACGTGTCAAAAGCACGACGCAACTCCAGCAATAATCAGGAATGCCTATTTCTATTATGCTGCATCACTCCTTTCAAGACGCAGTGGTGTCGTAGAAGTGACGCAGGGAAATCTTGTAGATTTCACTGTGTCACTTTTACGAGGCTTTCTTGCGTCAAAACACCCACCCTGCATACATTTTACCTGCCGTAGGTATGTCAGGGCTTTACAACGTGACACATCTCCCTAGATGCATCACATTGTAAATGTGTCACAACGTGGCGCATTGCTTACGACGCTGCTGCGTCACAAAAGTGGCACACCGGTGTCGTAAAAGTGTCACAATAGGCTTATAAATCTGCCCCTGGTTTTAAAGTAGTATATACCCAGACTTGACGATTAGTCAAACTCAGTTCAAGTATGTCGAATTAAACTTGATCAAAATCTAGATTCCCTTTTTGATTATGTTAATAACGATAGGTGAGGAGAATTTACAAAAGCACAAGGCTCAACACACAAAACATAACATAGACGTGACTTTACCTTCCAGAAGCGCGGCTTTCTGCCGTGAGGAACACGCACATCAGCGCGAGGACAGCGTGCAGCGTGGCCATTGCTGCTGTGAAGAGGCTGGAGCTCGAGCGCCGAGGCTCGAGCCAAGGGTATTTATTCAGGCTGCTGTCATTCATTACAAGAAACACGAACAAAATCCAGTCAGTCCGAGGAGGCTGTGTCGTAACCGCCCAGCTAGCTTTACGGTAAGTAATTCAATTGGGCAATGCACAGAGATTACTGCAAGAAAAGGCCAGAACAAATTAAATTAGGTCTCCATTGCAGTTAAGCAACGGAGTGGAAGTTGTTTATGGCAGTGTTGGCTCATCGTGTGATCAGAGGTCGCCAGAAGAAACTCTGCCAATCCTGAGCTTTCGTTTTGTTAGTTATTCCTGTCGGTTGTGTTGGTCTAATTAGTTCAATTGAAGCAACGCAAGACTGCAGCTCGCAGAACAGTGACTTGTGCACTGATCGCTTAGAAAAAAGCTCAGGGAGGTCTGAAGTCTGGTAACAACACATGTAGAATCTCTCCAAAAAGGCCGGAGGCACTAGGATGAAATACATGTATGTAGTTCCTCTAGCTGGACCCGCGAGTCAATGGAGGGAGAACAGCTAGTGAAAAAGTTGTCAGTGCTGCGCAGTGCCACCTCCAAATTACGCTGGGCTAAAAAAACACTCACGGTCATATTCTCGAGCCCCTATGCCACCACAATGTCACTTTCAATGACGTTTTGGTGGCGATAGGGGCTTAGCCCTATTCACAGGGCAGCGTTAAGCCTGTTAAGCCACTTAAAGTGGCTTAACGGTGCCTTGTGAATAGTGTCCCCTTCATGCTGTTTTTAGCGTGAAAGGGGCGTGCAGTGGGTGTTAAGGTGGGCGTTCCACCGCAACACCCATTGAGTTTGACGCTACCTCCTATTCTCAAGGGCAGTGTAAATAGGAGGTAGCGCCAAACTTAAGACCAGGAAAAATCTGGTCTTAAGGTGACGAAACGAGGAGAAATGCTTTATTTCTCCTCGTTTTTGCTTTTTCCATGTGCGCTGCCTTGTGCAGCACACATGGAAAAAGCAACATGCCATGATTTGTTTATATACAGGAAGGTGTCCCTTCCTGTACATAAACCAACCTTTTTTTTAAAATGCTGTTTTGTAACTTACATGTGTGCTGCAGAAAGAAGCACACATGTAAGTCACAAACTGGCATTTTGTGTTTGTTTATGTGCAGGAAGGGACACCTTCCTGTACATAAACAAACCTCCCTGCTTGCAGACACCCTTGCACTCTTGTGCAAGGGTGCCTTAGCTGGCGCTAAGTTGTGAAACTTAGCGCCATCGCAAGGGAAAGCACGAGACTGCACCATATCCTTGAGATGAGGGTGCAGCTTCGCGTTTCCAAAGTGACGGAGAGAGGCGTTAACCCAAGAAGGCTAACGCCTCTCTCCGTCACTTCATTGAGAATATGGCCCTAAGCATCAGGTGAGGGCTGGTCACTTATATCCTTATTTAGAGTTTGGCAGACTGGATACGCCATCACAAGCATTGCGGTTATCCTGTCCGTCCTACTGCAAGTGCCATTGGCAATAATACATTTGCGATTTGGCAAACTGAATATCCACCACGTTTGTGACAGAGTATCTCGTCCTCCAAACTTTTATTAATGCCCTTACTTTTTAATTTTTTTCTCTATTGCGTGTCCCAATGCGGGTCATGCAAGTGCATGGGTTCAATGGGAAAAATGCATGCTTAAATGCACAAGTAGAGTCTTAAAGAACTCTGCAAAAGTGTTGCGTATTATATGTGAACCATGTGTGCCTTGTATATTAGACTACATTTGGTCTGCACCTGCTGACGCCTGTCATAGGGGCAGGAGGGCGAAGGGGAACTGCATTTGTGACCACATTCATACTGGGGTGTACTCATGAAGGTGCCTAAAACATGAATATGGCATGACTTCTTTCTGTGCAGAGATGCACCGAGGGTTGTGGCAGTGGCAGTCTGCATGCACTGTGCACGTGCAACTGGGCCTTCTTTGGACTTCTGCATTAAGATTGCATGTGTGAACTTCCAAAAATGTAGGCCGGTGATTATGCTGGTGCTAGGAAAAGACAGGCGCATGTAATGATATAAAGGAACCAGGTAATTGTTTTTCTATTCAAATTGTTATTTTAGAAGAGTGGGTTACTTTTAAAGCATACCTGAAAACATTTCTTCTTCTGCCCTTTCGACATTACATTTTGTGTAAAAAAAATGTAAACGCACGCTTGCATCCATTACAACTATCTCCTTTTGAAACATGAAGGAAAAGGGCATAGAAGTTGGTAGGGTTCTGGAAGATTGCAGGAGACAGGAAGGCAGCATGGATTCTGTTGTCAGTTGGGCGGGAGGGTGCCATTTCAAAAGAGAATGTTTATTTTTACAAATTAATTTGCTTCAGACTTTGAAAGTTGTGGCTTTTCCTGCTAGCGATTTATGTGCTCTTCATTTATTGCATGAGGCTGGCTTGTCATCTTCTTTACTAGCTTCATCTTTGATCGTGTTGTCCTTGTTGATCTGAAAAACGTGGTCACTTTAAGTATTATTTTCTGATTTGTCATGATTCTGCCTGTGAGAGCCTGTAAGTTCCTGCAGTCAGACCTGCTTTCCATTATGCACTATCTGACACATTGGAAGCCTTGCTTCAGTTCCACACCTTTTCTGTTTTTCATCCTGGCATAATGCTTTAGTCTGGTCCTTTTAGTTCTTTCCTTCCTTCAATCTTCTCTGAAGGAGAAATCCTGTGTAAACAATTTCCTGATCCCTTTAGATTCACTGCCACATTCATACACACTTTAATGAGTTTTGTCTCATCTTTGATTCGTACATCACCCAGATTTCCACCTCTATTTTCTCATGCTTTCTGGCTCCTTTAGTCTTCCCCTTTCTCAGGCAGTTTGGCCCAGATTTCTCAAATTTTGATGCAGCACACCGCAGCAAGACAATTTGTTGTGGTGCCCTGCTTCAAATGGAGAGGGCAGGAATGCACCATATCTTGATAGATTTCTATCAAGAAGATATGGCCCATACCTGCTCTCGCCTTGCTCCAGTGCACTCAGTGCAGAGTAGCTCGAACACAGACACCCTTGCATCATGGTGGTCCTTTGGACAAAATATCGAGTTGCAAATATCAGGAGACAGAAATATCAGAAAAAAAGACAATGTTACAAAAATATTGTGATGCAGAAATATCATTGTCAAGAATATATATATTTTTTTAGGTAAGCAGTCTAATTTGTAAGAATATCGTTGTTGTTGATATTGTTTTCAATAATATAGGGCCTGATTACGAGTTCGGCGGTCCAAACCTGTGGTGGCCTTCCATTGACCAACAGACTGGTGATGCATTCACTTTATTACAAGTACTGCAGTTAGACCGCTGCTACCGCTGGGATCCTTAATCCTGCAGCAGAGGTGCAGCGGTTTGAGACTGCAGTATGCTCGGTGGTGCCACTGCAGCAACGCTGAGCATATTACAAGTTGCCTCAGTGGAGTGAGCCCCGCCATAAAAAGGATGGCTGTGAGGCAACTGTGAAAGGGGGTGCATGCATGGGGGCACATGGTGTCCCCCCCTGAATTCTTGCACCCCCTGTTCCTGAATAAAAAGAAATGCACAACATTGTGCACTTCTGTCCATACAGGAACGGGGTGCTGGGCTCCTATCGTCGTGCCAAAGACACAGCCGTTGCAGGACCGCCTTCCAGGATGATACTCGTAATTGGGCGGGCAGTCAGACTACAGGTTTGGCGTCTTGCAGCGGGGCACTGGCGTGGCGGCCCGCTACGAGACCGTCAAACTAGCAATCAGGCCTTTGTTGTAAAAAATATTGCTTTTTAATTATTTTTATTATTTTTATTTGGTTTAGTTCATGTATTATTTTAGCTGTTACTATTATTTGCATAATTGTTATCATTTTTCCTTAAATATAGTTTGTAATTTGTAATGATTTAGAATTGTTTATGTAATTGCTACTAGTAGATTATGGCGTTGTAGTGGGTTGTTGGGTTTGTAGGGGGATAGGGTGGAATTTTAATGAAGTTATTATTAGTAATTAAATAATAGTAAGTATGTGATTGATCTAAATTATGTACATTATGCAATACTGATTTATTTTACTTGTATTTTAGGTGCAGGTGCTACATTTGTAGGTGTATAGGCTTGGAAGTTAACTAGGTAATATTTAATTAATAATTAATTTTTAATGTATTGTTAAATATTTAATTGATTATTAAGTATATACATTGTGTACTAATCATATATTTTAGTGGTATTCTAGATGCAGGTTGATGGGTTTGTAGGGGTAACGGGTGGAAAGTTAATTAAGTAATAATTGATTAACAATTATTATTAATGTATTAATTATTGAATCGATTATTACTTAAGTACATTATGTAATACTGATTTATTTTTTTTATATTTTGGTTGGGGGCTGCTAGGTTTGTAGGGATACAGGGTGGGAAGTTAATTACGCAATAATTAAATGTTAATGATTATTAATGTATTATTAAATATTAAAGTGATTAATAATTATGTAAATTGGGTAATAATTATATACTTTAGTTATCATATTGTTTATTCATGTTGTTAATTGTTTTTCATATGTAGTTTATGTAAAGTAATAATATTAAGAGTTTTGTACTTTTCTAGATTAATACTATTATTCAAATATGTAATGGGTTTGAAGTGAAGTAGTTTACCTACTGCAGCTTAGACTGGAGTGCGAATAGTAAATTTAACCTCTCCGAAATCCAACTCTATATGTAATGTTGCAAAGACTGGACTGGGAATAGCAAATCTTACCCCTCCGAAGTCTAACACTTTCTCTACTGTTCCACGGACTGGAGTAGGAATAACAAATCGTACCCCTCCGAAGTCCAATGCTTTCCCTATTGTTGCACAGACTGGAGTGGGAATAGTAAATTTAAGCCCTCCGAAGTTCAATGCTTTCCCTACTGTTGCACAGACTTGAGCTGGAATAGTAAAACTTACCCCTCTGAAGTCCAACGCTTTCTCTACGGTTGCACAGACTGGAGTGGGAATAGTAAATATTACCCCTCTGAAGTCCAACACTTTCCCTACTATTGCGCTGTTTGTAGTGGGAATAGTAATTTTAACCCCTCCAAAGTCCTACACTTTCTCTACTGTTGCATAAACTGGAGTGGCATAAGTATAACTATTTATTCCCACATTCAAATGCTTTTCCTAATATTGGTTAGCTCAATTTATTATTAATATGTGTTTATAATTAAAACTTTATATTAGTTGTTTATATTTTTATTTGTTTTTAAATTGTTATCATATTTTTGATATTTGATGAATGTCTATTTTTTATTTTTTTACATTCTCTTTGTTTGGTAATTTATTTCATGTTTTGGAATTGAGTTGACAATATTTTGTATGTTTCATATATATATATATTACCTACTGGCGGTCGCCAGTAGGTAGTTATAGTTAGGACCTATTTTCCATAGGAAATCCGCAACATTCTATTCCCAATAAGTCTGGCGCCGGTTGACAAATCTTCGCGAACTTTCCCAAATTTTGGCCAGCTCCGGTCCGCTCCTATCCTGAAAGTTTCGTGGTGATTCGTCAAGCGGGGGCTGAGAAAAAAGGGGGGTCCCAAAACGCATTTTCCCCATGCAATTTTCCATAGGACCTGTTGACGCAGCTACAGCCCGAACTGCTGAACGGAATTACACCAAATTTGGCAGAGAGGTAGACCTTGGTTCAGAGTCGTGCCTTTTGCTTAAATGGTGTAAATCCGTTCAGTAGTTCCTGAGAAAATCAAAAGTAAAATCACATATAGATCTGGGCGGAGCCTAACCACACATCTCATCGTGAGATCTGATTGGCTGTCAGCACTTCAACCAAGAAGTGTTGGCAGCCATCTTGGGACCAATATACATGATAGCACCTCATTAAAAAGCATTGCAGTTAATAGAAGGTTTTAAGACTTTAGTTACTTTATAAATCATTTGTTGATGGTACCATACTCATTTTAGGAATTGTGGTATGTTCTAAGGTGATTTTACCATGTGAAAAAGCCTTCTGCTGGGATATCATGAATCATGTTTGAGAGAAAATTATTTTCACATGCTTTTCCCACAGAGGTTTGGAAGGTGATCTATAAGCTAAACTGAGAGCATATTTTCTGTAAATTCACATTATCTTTCTTAGTCATGTGAGAATGAAGTCTGACATTCTCAGTAAAACATGTACATCCAACAAGGGTAGAGACTGTCAGTTGATTCCTTTGTGTTCTACTGCAGCTTCCCAGACTGTTCCAAAGAACAACTAGAGCGCTAACACTCCTAATTATGATAAACGTATGGCACACCTGAAGCAATCCTGATTGGAATAAAGTGGTAACTCTTAAAACATTTAATTTAAAAAGGAACAAAATGAGGGGGTTCATTTTGCCATAGAATATATGATTAGTGCTGCAGAAAGAAAAATTAGGGCACATTTTGAGTGGCTTCTCAAATCCTCTTCTATTTCATTAAAGAATTCTGCCATGCAGACTGAAACATGCACTTTCAATACCAGCAGCAGACTTCCCTGGTGAGCAGTAGCTTTACAACAGTGATCTAATGAGCAACTAAAGTGCTAACATTCTGAATTTATGGCAAATGTGTGACACATCTGAATGCCTTCTTCATTGAATCAAAGTAAACAAGCATTTGCAATGCAATAGGTCTTGCATTTACGCGAGTTTAAGCTATTGGCATTGTAAATGACAATGCCTTTTAGTTATGTTTTAAAAATGAAAACAAAAATAAAAGGCATTGTCATTTGCAATGTCAATAGCTCAAACTCGCGTAAATGCGAGACCTATTGCATTGCAATTGCCTATTAATGTAGGGTAGGGTTGAGGGGGTTTGTCTTCCTCCTTGCTTTCGAGACAACTTTTAAAAGACTTTGGAAAGGAGCAGCTCAACCCTTACTGGACTCCTGCTGTTCACAATCAATCCCTCTCTTTCTTCTCTCACGGCCTGAGGCCCACCTGGGGGGGGTGTAGCTCTAACACCCCTCACCTCCAGATACAAGCTGCGAGAGAACCGACTCAAACAGGCCAGAGCAGCTCCGGCCCCAGTAACACCTTCCCCCTCCCATGAGTTCGCACTTCAGCACTGCTCACACTAAAACCTGCACACTCACAGTGACCACTGCTGAGTGCCGAATTCTCTTCCATCTGGGAGAGGAAAGGTAATTAAACAAGTGCTGAAAGAACAACAAAAGTAGCAGCCGCAACAGCAAACTCTGAGATGGAATGCTATTTATTCAACTAGCGCCAACCAGACGGCCAACTCGTGTTGCTACAAAAAACGAAGTTGTGACCTTCGGTAACGTGACTGCTTCTTGTGCACTTATGTAAAGCACTGCGACGCCTTTGGGTCGGATTCTCACTATATAAAACGGCAAAAATAACAAGCGCTGAAAGAACAACAAAAGTAGCAGCCGCAACAGCAAACTCTCAGCTGGAATGCGATTTATTCAACTAGCGCCAACACAACTAATACCTCTGATACAAAGTATGTGCCCCGAACAGACTGTGTGAGCGCGAAAGGCGAACAGGAACAAACAAGAACACAAACAGCTGTCGCCACGCGTGTTACAGCCGGGGGCAGTTGGTGTGCACGGACATGGATGCCTAAAAAACCATTTAAACCGTTAGCGTCGCAAGCGAAGACATGATACACGTTCACAGCTGCCGCTTTCCGACCGTCATATAGTCTTTGCGCTATGGACATCGTGTTGTATTCTGGTATTCGTAGATTCATTCTGAAATGACTCGCAAATCCCGTTTAAATTGCTGGTGGTGTATGACGTCACACACGGCCTGGGGTCACCTGAGACCTTTGTAGCACCTGGTATCCTTTCTTTTGTGCTTGCTGCCGTCATGACCGCTGCGACCAGAGATAGCAAGGGCAGTTCCAAGGATAACAGGGGCAAGCGAGGGGCAGCAGCTGCTGCCCCTGATGATCCTTGGCATCTCTGAAGGGACCGCCTGAGGTCGGGTCTCTCCTTCTCGCAGCCCACTAAAGGCTGCTTTTAATGTGATGAGTAATAGTGCCTGCAGCTTCTCATTTTCCCTTAACTAAATCCTAAAAATGGATGAATACGTGTCTGTCACCTTCTTCTTCTGCTGCTGGGATCTAAGGTTATGGGCCGGGGTGGGGGTGAAAAGCGCTCAAGTTTCCCTACTACATTAATACTGTAAACCTGATTTTTTATTAACATGAATGCCCGTTTCATATAGCTCCTCTCCTTCCCTCTTGCCCGTGTGTGTGTTTAGATTTCTGAGTCTCTCTTCACGGAACCAGAAACAGAGCACCTTTGATGAACGCGGCCGCGAAAGCGAAAGTGATCGCAGGGACGCGCGCTGTGGTGGGGCGGAACGAGGCGCGCTGAACTGCGACGGGCAACGGCAGAAATGTCAATAAAATAAAAGTCAAATGAAAAGAAGCGGGACGGGCAAATTCAACATTTCTGGGCGGAAGGCATCAATGTAAAAAAACATTCAAATTAAAAGAATGCAAGACGGCCAAATGCTATGTTTCTGTCACAGACAGAAGATAAACGCAAGATAAAATCAAGAGTGAAAGCAAGCGTGGCGCGCGCGCTTGGCGGGGGCGGGGGAGCGCATTACAGGCGGGGGAGCAGACCCTTTGAAGTTTGATGCCAATTCGCAGCATTCCTGGGTGGCAGCGGGTGACTGGATTCGCTCGGCCGCTTCCATCTTGAGCCTTGTGGGGGCATTTGAGCCCAGGCTGGACTGCATGCAAGGACTAGGCGAATATACAGGAACGCCGCCGGGCTCTCGGGGTCCGTATGCACATAGTAAACGCTCACATTTATCCTTTCAGTTGTTTGTAAAGCACGTAAACTAGCCGATTTTAACATATGCTATTTTTAACGCAGAGAACAACTCAAGTACGGTAATTGGTGCTATATAAAACCGGTTGACAGGCCACCGTTGGTAGGTTTAATCATAAAGGTGGCCTTCTATCCCCATCAGTTGCCAGTCCCTGAAATCATCAGTCTGGGCGAGTCGGTGGGACCCTGTAAGGTGTTAAGGGCTCCCTTTGGGAACATACCGAGGGAGGCGACGGAAGAAGATTACGGGGTGGGGGTGATGGGGAGTGGTTCTCTGGGGTGGTGTCAATCCTTGTACACAGTAACCTGTGAGTTCCCCCTAGCCAGGGTAGCAAACGCCTTATACACAAAAAAACACCACACACACTCCTCTCTGGCATGCCCCTATTTTGGGCTGCAGACCTGCATTACACAAACAGCTGGGCACCACGCTGCCTGCATGATATAGTGCAAATAGCAACCAGACACGCCATACTAAGGCCTGTGCTACGTGCCCTCAGAGCCCCTCTATGTGATCGTGCACACAGCCATCGTTCACGCTCTGCACTGATGACACTACTAGTCTGCAGACAGTAATATCCCATCTGGGCACCGTGCTGTCTGCATGCGCGCACGCAAATAGCACCCCCAGCACAATAAACAGATGCTCGTGGTTTCTATGCGGCGTGAAGCGCCCCACGACTCTTGCTCCGTGCTGCCTAAATATGTATCCTGCCAACATACACTGCATATCGAACCTTACACATACTTCCTACTCTGGGCTGTAGACGTGCACCACCCAAGCAACAATGCCAGCAAAAAGACCAAGTAGAGAACGGAGAAATAACCAGGGAGAGAGGGTTGGAGAGATGCGGGGGGCGGGGGGGGGGGCTCGTCGCCTCACAGGCACAAGATGGGACAGGCCAGTGAGATGAGTGGGGGGGTTGTCAGTCCACTACCCCCATAATCATTGCTGATCTGGCTCCAACCCTCACGCATAAGGAGAGGACGCAGGTGCCTTGGATAGCACATGCAGGGAAGAGTCCAAATGAGGGAAGAAAAAAAATACAGAGGGAAGAGCTCATGTGAGAGCAAAGAGAAAAATACAGTGTGGGTAGAGCGCGTTTGAGACCAGAATGAAAAACATAGAGGGTAGAGCATATGTGAGGGTAGTGAGATAAATATAGAGGGAAGAACACATGCGAGAGCAGAGAGAAAAATGATGAGCGAAGAGCGCATGTGAGAGCAGAAAGAAAAATATAGAGGAAAGAGCACGTGAGAGGAGAGAGAAAAATAAAGAGGGAAGAGCACATGTGAGTGAAGAGAGACAAATACAGAGGGAAGAGTTCATGTGAGAGCAGAGCACATGAGGGGAGAGCTCATGTGAGGGCAGAGAGAAAAATACTGAATGAAGAGCATGTGAGAGGAGAGAGAAAAATACAGAGGGAAGAGCACGTGAGAGGAGAGAGAAAAATACAGAGGGAAGAGTTCATGTGGGGACAGAGAGAAAAATGCAGAGGGAAGTGCATGTGAGGGAAAAGAGACAAATACAGAGGGAATAGCGCATGTGAGACCAGAGAGAAAAATACAGAGGGAAGAGCACATGTGAAGGCAGAGATTAAAACATAGAGGGAAGAGCACATGCGAGAGTAGAGAGAAAACAGAGGAAAGAGCACATGTGAGGACAGTGAGAAAAATACATACGGAAGTGTTCATGTGAGGGTAGATAGGAAAACAGAGGGAAGAGCACATCCTAGGAAAGAGAGAAAAATACAGAGCGAAGTGTGCATGTGAGGGCAATTAGAAAAACAGAGGGAAGAGCACGTGATGGCAGAGAGAAAGCTATAGAGGGACGAGAACATATGAGGGCAGAGAGAAAAATACAGAGGGAAGAGTACATGTGAGGGCAGAGAGACAAATAAAGAGAGAAGAGCACATGTGAGGCAAGTGAGAAAATATAGAGGGAAGAGCCCATGTGAGAGCAGAGAGAAAAATACAAAGGAAAGAGCACGTGAGAGGAGAGAGAAAAATATAGAGAGAAGAACACATGCGAGGGCTGTGAAAAAAATACAGAGCGAAGAGCACATGTGAGAGCATAGAGAAAAAATGCAGAGGGAAGAGTACATGTGAGGGAAGAGAGACAAATACAGAGGGAATAGCATGTGTGAGGAAAGAGAGAAAAATAGAGAGGGAAAAGCACATGTGAGGGCAGAGTGAAAATACAGAGGGAATAGCACATGTGAGACCAGAGAGAAAAACATAGAGGGAAGAGCATATGTGAGGACAAAGAGAACAAGTACAGGCTATGCCAAGCGGAAGTGATCGCGTTTGCGAAAAAACATCAAAGCCGCGAAAGTGAAAGTAATCGAGCAGAGCATCAAAGGGCTGGGTGAGAAGGGAGGGGGGAATGCAAGGAGCAGAGGAGCAGCTGTGCACGTGCACGCCATCGTGCACTCAAGCTCTAGGCCAGCAAACCATGTGGGTAGCACTTTTGAAAGCCCACTTACAAAATGTCTCAAAGAGACAGCTTTCGCTGTCTCAGCGAGACCTAAAAACTGACAGTATACCTACTGAGGAGACTGTAGTAAATGAGGAAATTAGGAAACTTTATAACAAGTCTCCCAAGATGGCCACCAGAGACAAAAGAGCCCAAATGTAGCACAAATATCACCGAGATGTAGCCCAAGTATAGCCCAATGACAAAAAATCCCGGAGTGTTTTAAAGAACAACTAGAGCGCTAACAGTCTTACTTGTGACAAAAGTATGGCACACCTGAAGCCATCTTGATTGGAATAAAGTGGTAACACTTAAAACATTTAATTTACAAAGGAACAAAATGAGGGGGTTCATTTTGCCATAGAAATTATGATTAGTTCTGCAGAAAGAAAAATTAGGGCACATTTTGACTTCTCAAATCCTCTTCTATTTCATACAAAAATCCTGACATGCAGACTGAAACATGCACTTTGAATACCAGCAGCAGACTTCCCTGGTGAGCAGTAGCTTTACTACAGTGATCTAATGAGGAACTAGAGTGCTACCATTCAGAATTTATGGCAAATGTGTCACATCTGAATGACTTCTTGATGGAACCAAAGTAAACAAGCATTGAAAATGCAATAGGTCTCGCCCTCGTTTAAGTAAAAGCAATTCTGTTTGTATTTAGGTAGCTTTTTAGCTTTGCTTTTATTAGTGTTTTTCAAAATTTCATGTACATAACATGCATATATGTATATGTATGCATGCATTTATATTTGTATTTATATAGATATGCAGATTATACATACGTGTGCGTGTAGAGAGAGGTAGAGAGAGGTAGAGAGGTAGAGGTGTAGAGGTAGAGACGTAGCAGTGGAGAGGTAGAGAGTAGTAGAGATAGAGGTAGAGAGAGGTAGAGAGGTAGAGAGTAGAGGATGAGTTATAGAGAGTAGAGAGTAGAGAGAGTGTAGTAGAGAGTAGTAGAGAGAGTAGCAGAGAGTGAGTAGGAGAGAGTAGTAGAGTGAGTAGTAGAGAGTGAGTAGTAGAGAGTAGTAGAGAGTGAGAAGAAGAGAGTAGTAGAGAGTAGTAAAGAGTGAGTAGTAGAGTGAGTAGTAGAGAGTAGTAGAGAGTGAGTAGTAGAGAGTAGTAGAGAGTGAGTATTAGAGAGTGAGTAGTAGAGAGTAGTAGAGAGTGAGTAGTGGAGACTGAGTAGCAGAGAGAGAGTAGTAGAGAATGAGTAGTAGAGAATGAGTAGTAGAGTGAGTAGTAGAGAGTAGTAGAGAGAGAGTAGTAGAGAGTGAGTAGTAGAGAGTAGTAGCAAGTGAGTAGTAGAGAGTAGTAGAGAGTAGGAGAGAGAGAGTAGTAGAGAGTGAGTAGTAGAGAGTAGTAGAGAGTGAGTAGTAGAGAGTGAGTAGTAGAGAGACAGTAGTAGAGAGTGAGTAGTAGAGAGTAGTATAGAGTGAGTAGTAAAGAGTGATTAGAAGAGAGTAGTGGAGTAGTAGAGAGTGAGTAGTAGAGAGTAGTAGAGAGTGAGTAGTAGAGTGAGTAATAGGCAGTAGTATGCAACTCACCAAGACAACACATATCCTGTAGCTCGGCATTTTAAAGAATTTCATCAATCAGACATTAAACATTTGAGCTACTATGTGATTGATGCTATACCCCCTAGCAGACGTGGCGGTGATAGGGACCACAAACTGAGACAACTGGAGACTAGGTATATTATCCAGCTGGATACCAAGTCACCAGGGGGCCTGAATGCCACAGAAGATCTTTATACATGTCTTTAATGATGATTTTGGTGACTACACATAGCACACTTTGCACAATAAATATTCTCTTAGTGTCTGACCGCATTTTCAACTATGGTGCTACGATATAGGTATAGTGATTTTGAAAACATGCATTTTATTCATTTAAGGTTCAAACTCATTTAGGAAATGTGTAAGGAAAGGCATATCAGGAATGAAAAGATTTTATGTATTTATTTATTTGTTCATATTCATGACTATTTATTATTATGATATATATATTTATTGACAAATGGAACATTGTTTGCAATATGCTGTTTTGCACATATTTATACATATTTTATACATATTTTATCTTTGCTAACATTCGCACTTCCCTTCGCCTTATCCTTTAAACACAAACTCCCCAAGAGACTTCGTCTCTTGTTTGCACCAGGCACTTTACCAATATCTATAGATACTGTAATTCTCTACGATTTTATATCTATTTTCAGGAAATTTTTCCATGTTGCTGCTATAACCTTGTCCCTGATTATCACACAAGATAGGAGGTTTTTCATCTCCGTCCTCCCATGATTCCACCTATTCAAACAGATAATTTCGGATTTCTGTTTTACCAGTCCAATGATGTACCTTTGTATTCCCCCTTCTTTGCACTTTGCACTTTGCGCACTTTTTCCCAACTCCCTATATTATTCAGGGTAAATTCAGTGATTTTACTTTGAGTTTCCAATATGTATTCATACGTATTATACATCTGCTTGACTTAGAATACATATGCTGTATCTCTATATATTTATTGTTTCAACAAATGAAATCAACATTTGAATACAATCATTTTGGGAATAACTGCACTTGCCTAATTTGGTTAATTTGATTCGCACCGTTTCCATATTATGGGCATTTTTCCCTCATTATTTCCCCCCCCCCCCCCCTTTTCTTTGAGGCACTATTTTTGTCATACGTTAGCTCACCTACTCTCTAGTCCATTAGCATAGTTTCTGCAACACTATTCTTGTACCCAGACGTTTGTATTGCCATCCATACAAATCCAGATCCAGCAGTATTTTACCGATTATGCATGTGGACGTTATTTGTATTTGACCTTTTATACAATGTGGGTAACCAAACGTGATTTATTCTCTACAAGTCTGTTAACTCTTTCTCGTTGTATATAATATGTATTTTACATGTATCCATGAGCAACAGAAGATTTGGCATATATTTGTGACACATTAGCCGCAAGTTGGTTCTGAGGCTATTGTCTGGTATTACTATTGTTTCTATGTCTATGGCTATGAGATCATGTGACGTGGCTACGTATCTGTATTTGCACTTGAAATAGTTCCATGGATTGGCTCCGACATGTCATGTGAACAAGGCTTTTTACGAGCTGAAACGCGTCATGGCGAAGAAGGAGTAAAACTTTATTTTGAGGACTTACTTTGGGTCTGTGTCTTGTTTTTGTTCGGCGGATTATCGTCACCGGATTGGAAAAGAAGTAATGTGATTGGCCGTTACCGTTCTACACGGTCACACACGGACCCCTCCACAGTTTGGTCGACGCGTGCAGTAGAACACCACTTCCGGGTTTCCCTGGAATTACTTTGGTCCGAGAAAGGAATCTACGCGTCTGACCCCCCCAGAACCCATTATTCCCAAGAAACCTGCACAGTCGGTGATACGCAAGTCGGAGGACTCGGGTGACCACGGACTGAATCAGGTAGGACGCTGGGTATTCTGGGGTTGTGGAGAGTTCATCACACGCTCAGTAAGCCGTATTCTACGCGCAGAGCTAGCGCTAAGTGATATTGTACATTTACATTAACTCCTTCATAATGTCGGTTGACACAATGCGAGAAAGAGAAGCTGCCACAATGGAAATGTTTTCAGACGCCCCAACGGCTTCTCGCAGTGCCACAACATTTGAAAACACAGACAGTAACGAATCCAATTCAGCAAAACAAAAATTCAAAATACTTGAAAAAAAGATGCGTATGGAGCAAAGTAAATGGTGGGAGTCAAGATCTCTGCAAAGATACATTGATGTGGAACGTATCCCCCGTGGCCTCCGAATACTTACTGCTCCTACATATGAAGATCCCAACCCTGATCTCATGCGGGAGTGGGCGGAATGTAACTTGGAATCTTCACGTAAACTCGTCCTTATCTTGATCAAATATGCTGATATTGACCGGGCACGGCTCTTGAAAGAAATTGATGAACTTAACGAAGAAATTGACAAACTTGGCGAAACTGAGGAGGTTATTAAACTTCGTAAAGAAATGACATCCAGACTCAAAAAAGAAGAAGAAAAAATAAAAGAACGTAAAGCTTTTAAATTTCTTAGAGACAAAACGGATTACGACCTTGGACAAATTTTTACATTTGCAAAAAAGTATGATTCACTACGGGCATCTAAAATTAAAAAATCCCAAAACACACACAATACTGTATCAAATCCAACAAAAAAAGTGGGAATCAATAATGATACTATATATTCTGACCTCAGCTCAACGGGAGGAAGTGAATCAGAATCTGAAATGCGGCAACCTCAGGGACAACAACAAAAGGTCAAACCATCACCTGGCGAAGAGCTAAATTTTTTATGCGAAGAGAGAAGACAGACTCTTCGCCCGAGGCCTCAAAGAGAGCACGCCGCACAATCGCAAATTACAGGAGAAAGCAGAGACGGAAAGCAGGGAAACACCGCCTTCAACAACAAAAAAAGAGGTTGGGGAAACTGGAAGAAACGATAAACCCAGTAACCCCCAACAAAAACACAGTAATTAACCTCTCTCAGCTAGAACTCACCCCGGAAGAAATCCGTATTTTGAGTCTGGGTCTATCCTTTTGCCCAAGAAACGATTTCAACTATGCATCAACTAGGACGGACATTTATAAAGGGGTCAGAAAACTAAAACTAAAAAAATATTTCCTACTTCAGAATGACAATTCTCGGAACAAACGTAACACCTCTGAGGTTGATGACAATACCCAATCTTGGCTAACACAGTCAGACGTCCCACTATTCAATGAACTAACTGACCTATGGGATGGAAACACTACACAAGAACTTGTGAACTTTCCATCTACCAAGGAAACTTTGCAACAAGGAAATCAGAAAGTCCGGACCCCTTTTAAACCAACTTCCAACTTCAATCCTATTGCCCCACGAGATGCCATAGATGTGTTTCATGAAACAGTCACTGCGAACATCAAAAAATTAAACAAATCTATGCTGATGACCAAGAGAAAATACAACAAACAGGACCAGCAGTATTCGAGATTGATTCAAAAACTACAAAAAAACAAAAATATAGTCATACGCAACAGTGACAAAGGTGGCAACATTGTTCTTTGGCCTCAGGAGGAATACAAAAAAGAGGCATTTAGCCAATTGAATGATCGACAATGTTACAGTCGCAGCAACACAGCACTTCTTAAAGACACTTATCTCAGGTTTTACAAAAAACTGGCAATTTGGAAAGGTAAAGACCTTATTAGTGACAAAACGGATTACGACCTTGGACAAATTTTTACATTTGCAAAAAAGTATGATTCACTACGGGCATCTAAAATTAAAAAATCCCAAAACACACACAATACTGTATCAAATCCAACAAAAAAAGTGGGAATCAATAATGATACTATATATTCTGACCTCAGCTCAACGGGAGGAAGTAAGTGAATCAGAATCTGAAATGCGGCAACCTCAGGGACAACAACAAAAGGTCAAACCATCACCTGGCGAAGAGCTAAATTTTTTATGCGAAGAGAGAAGACAGACTCTTCGCCCGAGGCCTCAAAGAGAGCACGCCGCACAATCGCAAATTACAGGAGAAAGCAGAGACGGAAAGCAGGGAAACACCGCCTTCAACAACAAAAAAAGAGGTTGGGGAAACTTATTAGTGAAGATGAATATAGATTTCTCAAGAAAGATAATCCTACAACTCCATCAATTTATTTTATTCCCAAAATTCATAAAAACAGAGATAAACCGCCAGGTCGTCCGATCATTACAGCCAAAGATGGATTACTGGAAAATACATCTATCTATGTAGACTACTTTTTGCAAGATCATGTTAAGAATTTAGAGTCATATGTGCGAGACACGGGTGACTTTATTCGGAAGATAAAGGATGTGCATTGGCAACAAGACTATCTTCTCATGACTTTAGATGTATCTTCACTTTACACCAGCATCCAACACCCTGATGGCATCAATGCAGTTCAACATTATTTGGCCAAAAACCCCATGTATGATCAACAACATAGTGATATGATGTATCAATGATTGAATATTGTTTGTACAACAACATTTTTATGTTCAACAACTTACTGTACCAGCAAATCCGGGGCGTGGCAATGGGTGCCAGCTTCTCCCCCAGCTACGCGTGCCTACACATGGGCTGGTGGGAGGAGCTGGTACTCAAAATTGAACACAAGCACACAGTTGAATGCCACATCATCAAATGGCTCCGTTACATTGATGATCTTTTAATTATCTGGCGGGGCACAAAAGAACAAGCCTCTAACTTTGTAACGGCCATCAATCTTAACCTTTTGAATTTAAATTTCACTGCTACGATTAGCGAAACTGAAGTTAACTTTTTAGACACACAAATCTATATTCATGATAATGTGTTAGAGACACGTCTCCACAGAAAGGAGACAGCTGGTAATTCCACTTTGCATGCTTAGAGCTCTCACCCCAAGCACTTGATTAATAGCATACCTTACGGTGAGATGCTCCGTTTGAGACGCATATGCAGCAACGAAGTGGATTTACATAAAGCCCAACTTGAGAGCGAAAAGAGATTCCTCGAACGAGGGTATGCCCCTAACATCATCTCACAGGCTATTACTAAATCTATGAGCAGCTCTCACGATAGTCTCCTCAAAGACAAACAGACACATACAGCTTCCCTTTCCTTGTCTGCCATTACCCCTTCAGCCAAAGAATTTTGTTTGATTTTAGGTTATAGTCGCCAACATAAAGCCATTCAAAAGATTGTACAAAACAACTGGCCGTTGGTACTCAACGATCCAGTAATAGGACCCTTGCTTCCGCAACGTGTGTCCATTACGTACAGTAAAGCACCCTCTATGAGGGATAGCTTAGTTACTACCAACCCCGAAATCATTGAGAGCACAACTTGGCTACAGACTCATAAGGGTTTCTTCAAATGTAAAACTTGCAAAGCATGTATCCATGGTAGAAATACCAAGACTTACACTACCCCGTTTTGTGATAGAGAGTACAAAATACAAAAATTACTCACTTGCAAAACCGACTATGCTATTTATGTCCTAATGTGCCCTTGTGACCTAAAATACATAGGCAGCACCAAACTTTAGGTCCACAAAAGAGTTTTACAACATCTTCGAACTATAACTCACCAAGACAACACATATCCTGTAGCTCGGCATTTTAAAGAATTTAATCAATCAGACATTAAACATTTGAGCTACTATGTGATTGATGCTATACCCCCTAGCAGACGTGGCGATGATAGGGACCACAAACTGAGACAACTGGAGACTAGGTATATTATTCAGCTGGATACCAAGTCACCAGGGGGCCTGAATGCCACAGAAGATCTTTATACATGTCTTTAATGATGATTTTGGTGACTACACATAGCACACTTTGCACAATAAATATTCTCTTAGTGTCTGACCGCATTTTCAACTATGGTGCTATGATATAGGTATAGTGATTTTGAAAACATGCATTTTATTCATTTAAGGTTCAAACTAATTTAGGAATTGTGTAAGGAAAGGCATATCAGGAATGAAAAGATTTTATGTATTTATTTATTTGTTCATATTTATTATTATGATATATATATTTATTGACAAATGGAACATTGTTTACAATATGCTGTTTTGCACATATTTATACATATTTTATACATATTTTATCTTTGCTAACATTCGCACTTCCCTTCGCCTTATCCTTTAAACACAAACTCCCCAAGAGACTTCGTCTCTTGTTTGCACCAGGCACTTTACCAATATCTATAGATACTGTAATTCTCTACGATTTTATATCTATTTTCAGGAAATGTTTCCATGTTGCTGCTATAACCTTGTCCCTGATTATCACACAAGATAGGAGGTTTTTCATCTCCGTCCTCCCATGATTCCACCTATTCAAACAGATAATTTCGGATTTCTGTTTTACCAGTCCAATGATGTACCTTTGTATTCCCCCTTCTTTGCACTTTGCACTTTGCGCACTTTTTCCCAACTCTCTATATTATTCAGGGTAAATTCAGTGATTTTACTTTGAGTTTCCAATATGTATTCATACGTATTATACATCTGCTTGACTTAGAATACATATGCTGTATCTCTATATATTTATTGTTTCAACAAATGAAATCAACATTTGAATACAATCATTTTGGGAATAACTGCACTTGCCTAATTTGGTTAATTTGATTCGCACCGTTTCCATATTATGGGCATTTTTCCCTCATTATATTTTTTTCCCCCCCTTTTCTTTGAGGCACTATTTTTGTCATACGTTAGCTCACCTACTCTCTAGTCCATTAGCATAGTTTCTGCAACACTATTCTTGTACCCAGACGTTTGTATTGCCATCCATACAAATCCAGATCCAGCAGTATTTTACCGATTATGCATGTGGACGTTATTTGTATTTGACCTTTTATACAATGTGGGTAACCAAACGTGATTTATTCTCTACAAGTCTGTTAACTCTTTCTCGTTGTATATAATATGTATTTTACATGTATCCATGAGCAACAGAAGATTTGGCATATATTTGTGAACTATTTACACATTAGCCGCAAGTTGGTTCTGAGGCTATTGTCTGGTATTACTATTGTTTCTATGTCTATGGCTATGAGATCATGTGACGTGGCTACGTATCTGTATTTGCACTTGAAATAGTTCCATGGATAGGCTCCAACATGTCATGTGAACAAGGCTTTTGACGAGCTGAAACGCGTCATGGCGAAGAAGGAGTAAAACTTTATTTTGAGCACTTACTTTGGGTCTGTGTCCTGTTTTTGTTCGGCGGATTATCGTCACCGGATTGGAAAAGAAGTAATATGTATATGTATGCATGCATTTATATTTGTATTTATATAGATATGCAGACTATATATATGTTTATATATGTATGTAGATATATACACATACATATAGAGGTAGAGAGTTAGAGGTAGAGAGGTAGAGAGTAGTAGAGAGAGAGGTAGAGAGAGGTAGAGAGGTAGAGAGTAGAGAGCGAGTAATAGAGAGTAGAGAGTGAGTAGTAGAGAAAGTATCAGAGAGTGAGTAGTAGAGAGTAGTAGAGTGAGTAGTAGAGAGTGAGTAGTAGAGAGTGAGTATTAGAGAGTAGTAGAGAGTGTGTAGTAGAGAATAGTAGAGAGTGTGTAGTAGAGAGTGAGTAGTAGAGAGTAGTAGAGAGTGAGTAGTAGAGAGTAGTAGAGAGTGAGTAGCAGAGAGAGAGTATTAGAGAGTAGTAGAGAGTGAGTAGTAGAGAGTGAGTAGTAGAGATTGAGTAGCAGAGAGTAGTAGAGAGTGAGTAGCAGAGAGAGAGTATTAGAGAGTAGTAGAGAGTGAGTAGCAGAGTGAGTCGTAGAGAGTAGTAGAGAGAGAGTAGTAGAGAGTGAGTAGTAGAGAGTAGTAGAGAGTGAGTAGTAGAGTGAGTAGTAGAGAGTAGTAGAGAGTGAGTAGTAGAGAGTAGTAGAGAGTGAGTAGTAGAGAGTGAGTAGTAGAGAGTAGTAGAGAGTAAGTAGCAGAGAGAGAGTATTAGAGAGTAGTAGAGAGTGAGTAGCAGAGTGAGTAGTAGAGAGTAGTAGAGAGAGAGTAGTAGAGAGTGAGTAGTAGAGAGTAGTAGAGAGTGAGTAGTAGAGAGTAGTAGAGAGAGAGTAGTAGAGAGTGAGTAGTAGAGAGTGAGTATTAGAGAGTGAGTAGTAGAGAGAGAGTAGTAGAGAGTAGTAGAGTAGTAGAGAGTGAGTAGTAGAGAGTAGTGGAGTAGTAGAGAGCGAGTAGCAGAGAGCAAGTAGTAGAGAGTGTGTAGTAGAGAGTGAGTAGTAGAGAGTAGTAGAGAGTGAGTAGTAGAGAGAGAGTAGTAGAGAGTGAGAAGTAGAGAGAGTAGTAGAGTAGTAGAGAGTGAGTAGTAGAGTGAGTAGTAGAGAGAAGTTGAGAGTGAGTAGTAGAGAGTAGTAGAGAGTGAGTAGTAGAGAGTGAGTAGTAGAGATAAGTAGAGAGTAAGTAGCAGAGAGAGAGTATTAGAGAGTAGTAGAGAGTGAGTAGCAGAGTGAGTAGTAGAGAGTAGTAGAGAGAGAGTAGTAGAGAGTGAGTAGTAGAGAGTAGTAGAGAGAGAGTAGTAGAGAGTGAGTAGTAGAGAGTGAGTATTAGAGAGTGAGTAGTAGAGAGAGAGTAGTAGAGAGTAGTAGAGTAGTAGATAGTGAGTAGTAGAGAGTAGTGGAGTAGTAGAGAGCGAGTAGCAGAGAGCAAGTAGTAGAGAGTGTGTAGTAGAGAGTGAGTAGTAGAGAGTAGTAGAGAGTGAGTAGTAGAGAGTAGTAGAGACTGAGTAGTAGAGAGTGAGTAGTAGAGAGAGAGTAGTAGAGAGTAGTAGAGTAGTAGAGAGTGAGTAGTAGAGAGTAGTGGAGTAGTAGAGAGTGAGTAGTAGAGAGTAGTAGAGAGTGAGTAGTAGAGTGAGTACTAGAGAGTAGTAGAGAGCGAGTAGCAGAGAGCAAGTAGTAGAGAGTGTGTAGTAGAGAGTGAGTAGTAGAGAGTAGTAGAGAGTGAGTAGTAGAGAGAGAGTAGTAGAGAGTGAGAAGTAGAGAGAGTAGTAGAGTAGTAGAGAGTGAGCAGTAGAGTGAATTGTAGAGAGTAGTTGAGAGCGAGTAGTAGAGAATGAGTAGTGCAGAGTGAGCAGTAGAGAGTAGTAGAGAGTGAGTAGTAGAGAGTGAGTAGTACAGAGTGAGTTGTAGAGAGTAGTAGAGAGTGAGTAGTAGAGAGTAGTAGAGAGAGAGTAGTAGAGAGTGAGTAGTAGAGAGTAGTAGAGAGTGAGTAGTAGAGAGTAGTAGAGACTGAGTAGTAGAGAGTGAGTAGTAGAGAGAGAGTAGTAGAGAGTAGTAGAGTAGTAGAGAGTGAGTAGTAGAGAGTAGTGGAGTAGTAGAGAGTGAGTAGTAGAGAGTAGTAGAGAGTGAGTAGTAGAGTGAGTACTAGAGAGTAGTAGAGAGCGAGTAGCAGAGAGCAAGTAGTAGAGAGTGTGTAGTAGAGAGTGAGTAGTAGAGAGTAGTAGAGAGTGAGTAGTAGAGAGAGAGTAGTAGAGAGTGAGAAGTAGAGAGAGTAGTAGAGTAGTAGAGAGTGAGCAGTAGAGTGAGTTGTAGAGAGTAGTTGAGAGCGAGTAGTAGAGAATGAGTAGTGCAGAGTGAGCAGTAGAGAGTAGTAGAGAGTGAGTAGTAGAGAGTGAGTAGTACAGAGTGAGTTGTAGAGAGTAGTAGAGAGTGAGTAGTAGAGAGTAGTAGCGTGAGTAGTAGAGAGTGAGTAGTAGAGAGAGAGTAGTAGAGAGTGAGTAGTAGAATAGTAGAGAGTGAGTGGTAGAGAGTAGGAGAGAGTAGTAGAGTGAGTAGTAGAGAATAGTAGAGAGTGAGTAGTAGAGCAAGTAGTAGAGAGTAGTAGAGTAGTAGAGAGAGAGTAGTAGAGAATGAGTAGTAGAGAGTGAGTAGTAGAGAGTAGTAGAGAGCGAGTAGTAGAGAGTGAGTAGTGGAGAGTGAGTAGTAGAGAGCGAGTAGTAGAGAGTGAGTAGTAGAGAGTGAATAGTAGAGAGTGAGTTGTAGAGAGAGGGAGTAGTAGAGAATGAGTAGTAGAGTGAGTAGTAGAGAGTGAGTAGTAGACAGTAGTAGAGAGAGAGTAGTAGAGAGTGAGTAGTAGAGAGAGAGTAGTAGAGTAGTAGAGAGTGAGTGGTAGAGAGCAGCAGAGAATAGTAGAGTGAGTAGTAGAGAGTAGTAGAGAGTGAGTAGTAAAGAGTGAATAGTAGAGAGTAGTAGTAGAGAGTAGTAGAGAGAGAGAGTAGTAGAGAGTGTAGTAGAGAGTGAGTAGTAGAGAGTAGTAGCGAGTGAGTAGTAGAGAGCAGTAGAGTGAGTAGTAGAGTAGTAGAGAGTGAGTGGTAGAGAGTAGTAGAAAGTAGTAGAGTGAGTAGTAGAGAGTGAGTAGTAGAGAGTGAATAGTAGAGAGTAGTAGAGAGTGAGTAGTAGAGAGAATAGTAGTAGACAGTGAGTAGTAGAGAGTAGTAGAGCATGAGTAGTAGAGAGTGAGTAGTAGAGAGTGAGTAGTAGAGAGTAGTAGCGAGTGAGTAGTAGAGTAATAGAGAGTGAGTAGTTGAGAGTGAGTAGTAGAGAGTGAGTAGTAGAGAGTAGTAGAGTAGTAGAGAGTGAGTAGTAGAGAGTGAGTAGTAGAGAAAGAGTAGTAGAGAGTAGTAGAGAGTCAGTAGTAGAGTAGTAGAGAGTAGTCAGTCAGTGTCAGTCAGTGTCAGTCAGTCAGTGTCAGTCAGTCAGTCAGTGTCAGTCAATCAGTGTCAGTCAGTGTCAGTCAATCTTTGTCAGTCAGTGTCAATCAGTCAGTGTCAGTCAGTCAGTGTCAGTCAGTCACTGTCAGCTAGAGCAGCTCTGCTGACCTGGTTCTCTGGCTCTAAAGCAGCTCTGCTGACCTGGTTCTCTCTCTCTAAAGCAGCTCTGCTGACCTGGTTTCTCTGGCTCTACAGCAGGTCTGCTGACCTGGTTCTCTGGCTCTAGAGCAGCTCTGCTGACCTAGTTCTCTGGCTCTACAACAGCTCTGCTGACCTGATTCTCTGGCTCTAAAGCAGCTCCTCTGACCCAGTTCTATGGCTCTGAAGCAGTTCTGCTGACATGGTTCTCTGGCTCTAGAGCAGCTCTGCTGACCTGGTTCTCTCCCTCTGAAGCAGCTCTACTGACCTTGTTTCTCTGGCTCTGCAGCAGCTCTGCAGACCTGGTTCTCTGGCTCTAGAGCAGCTCTGTTGACCTGGTTCTTAGGCTCTAGAGCAGCTCTACTGACCTGGTTCTCTGGCTCTAAAGCAGCTCTGCTGACCTGGTTCTTAGGCTCTAGAGCAGCTCTACTGACCTGGTTCTCTGGCTCTAAAGCAGCTCTGCTGACCTGGTTCTGTGGCTCTAAAGCAGCTCTGCTGATTTGGTTCTCTGGCTCTAGAGTAGCTCTGCTGACCTGGTTCTCTGGCTCTAAAGCAGCTCTGCTAACCTGGTTCTCTGGCTCTAAAGCAGCTCTGCTGGCCTGGTTCTCTGGCTCTAAAGCAGCTCTGCTAACCTGGTTCTCTCCCTCTAAAGCAGCTGTGCTGAACTGGTTTCTCTGGCTCTACAGCAGCTCTGCTGACCTGGTTCTCTGGCTCTAGAGCAGCTCTGCTGACCTAGTTCTTAGGCTCTAGAGCAGCTCTGCTGATTTGGTTCTCTGGCTCTAGAGTAGCTCTGCTGACCTGGTTCTCTGGCTCTAAAGCAGCTCTGCTAACCTGGTTCTCTGGCTGTAAAGCAGCTCTGCTGGCCTGGTTCTCTGGCACTAAAGCAGCTCTGCTAACCTGGTTCTTTCCCTCTAAAGCAGCTCTGCTGACCTGAGTAGTAGAGAGCAGTAGAGTGAGTAGTAGAGTAGTAGAGAGTGAGTGGTAGAGAGTAGTAGAAAGTAGTAGAGTGAGTAGTAGAGAGTGAGTAGTAGAGAGTGAATAGTAGAGAGTAGTAGAGAGTGAGTAGTAGAGAGAATAGTAGTAGACAGTGAGTAGTAGAGAGTAGTAGAGCATGAGTAGTAGAGAGTGAGTAGTAGAGAGTGAGTAGTAGAGAGTAGTAGCGAGTGAGTAGTAGAGAGTGAGTAGTAGAGTAATAGAGAGTGAGTAGTTGAGAGTGAGTAGTAGAGAGTGAGTAGTAGAGAGTAGTAGAGTAGTAGAGAGTGAGTAGTAGAGAGTGAGTAGTAGAGAAAGAGTAGTAGAGAGTAGTAGAGAGTCAGTAGTAGAGTAGTAGAGAGTAGTCAGTCAGTGTCAGTCAGTGTCAGTCAGTCAGTGTCAGTCAGTCAGTGTCAGTCAATCAGTGTCAGTCAGTGTCAGTCAATCAGTGTCAGTCAGTCAGTGTCAGTCAATCAGTGTCAGTCAGTGTCAGTCAGTCAGTCAGTGTCAGTCAATCAGTGTCAGTCAGTGTCAGTCAATCTTTGTCAGTCAGTGTCAATCAGTCAGTGTCAGTCAGTCAGTGTCAGTCAGTCAGTGTCAGCTAGAGCAGCTCTGCTGACCTGGTTCTCTGGCTCTAAAGCAGCTCTGCTGACCTGGTTCTCTCTCTCTAAAGCAGCTCTGCTGACCTGGTTTCTCTGGCTCTACAGCAGGTCTGCTGACCTGGTTCTCTGGCTCTAGAGCAGCTCTGCTGACCTAGTTCTCTGGCTCTACAACAGCTCTGCTGACCTGATTCTCTGGCTCTAAAGCAGCTCCTCTGACCCAGTTCTATGGCTCTGAAGCAGTTCTGCTGACATGGTTATCTGGCTCTAGAGCAGCTCTGCTGACCTGGTTCTCTCCCTCTGAAGCAGCTCTACTGACCTTCTTTCTCTGGCTCTGCAGCAGCTCTGCAGACCTGGTTCTCTGGCTCTAGAGCAGCTCTGTTGACCTGGTTCTTAGGCCCTAGAGCAGCTCTACTGACCTGGTTCTCTGGCTCTAAAGCAGCTCTGCTGACCTGGTTCTTAGGCTCTAGAGCAGCTCTACTGACCTGGTTCTCTGGCTCTGAAGCAGCTCTGCTGACCTGGTTCTGTGGCTCTAAAGCAGCTCTGCTGATTTGGTTCTCTGGCTCTAGAGTAGCTCTGCTGACCTGGTTCTCTGGCTCTAAAGCAGCTCTGCTAACCTGGTTCTCTGGCTCTAAAGCAGCTCTGCTGGCCTGAGTAGTAGAGAGCAGTAGAGTGAGTAGTAGAGTAGTAGAGAGTGAGTGGTAGAGAGTAGTAGAAAGTAGTAGAGTGAGTAGTAGAGAGTGAGTAGTAGAGAGTGAATAGTAGAGAGTAGTAGAGAGTGAGTAGTAGAGAGAATAGTAGTAGACAGTGAGTAGTAGAGAGTAGTAGAGCATGAGTAGTAGAGAGTGAGTAGTAGAGAGTGAGTAGTAGAGAGTAGTAGCGAGTGAGTAGTAGAGAGTGAGTAGTAGAGTAATAGAGAGTGAGTAGTTGAGAGTGAGTAGTAGAGAGTGAGTAGTAGAGAGTAGTAGAGTAGTAGAGAGTGAGTAGTAGAGAGTGAGTAGTAGAGAAAGAGTAGTAGAGAGTAGTAGAGAGTCAGTAGTAGAGTAGTAGAGAGTAGTCAGTCAGTGTCAGTCAGTGTCAGTCAGTCAGTGTCAGTCAGTCAGTGTCAGTCAATCAGTGTCAGTCAGTGTCAGTCAATCAGTGTCAGTCAGTCAGTGTCAGTCAATCAGTGTCAGTCAGTGTCAATCAGTGTCAGTCAGTGTCAGTCAGTCAGTCAGTGTCAGTCAATCAGTGTCAGTCAGTGTCAGTCAATCTTTGTCAGTCAGTGTCAATCAGTCAGTGTCAGTCAGTCAGTGTCAGTCAGTCAGTGTCAGCTAGAGCAGCTCTGCTGACCTGGTTCTCTGGCTCTAAAGCAGCTCTGCTGACCTGGTTCTCTCTCTCTAAAGCAGCTCTGCTGACCTGGTTTCTCTGGCTCTACAGCAGGTCTGCTGACCTGGTTCTCTGGCTCTAGAGCAGCTCTGCTGACCTAGTTCTCTGGCTCTACAACAGCTCTGCTGACCTGATTCTCTGGCTCTAAAGCAGCTCCTCTGACCCAGTTCTATGGCTCTGAAGCAGTTCTGCTGACATGGTTATCTGGCTCTAGAGCAGCTCTGCTGACCTGGTTCTCTCCCTCTGAAGCAGCTCTACTGACCTTCTTTCTCTGGCTCTGCAGCAGCTCTGCAGACCTGGTTCTCTGGCTCTAGAGCAGCTCTGTTGACCTGGTTCTTAGGCCCTAGAGCAGCTCTACTGACCTGGTTCTCTGGCTCTAAAGCAGCTCTGCTGACCTGGTTCTTAGGCTCTAGAGAAGCTCTACTGACCTGGTTCTCTGGCTCTGAAGCAGCTCTGCTGACCTGGTTCTGTGGCTCTAAAGCAGCTCTGCTGATTTGGTTCTCTGGCTCTAGAGTAGCTCTGCTGACCTGGTTCTCTGGCTCTAAAGCAGCTCTGCTAACCTGGTTCTCTGGCTCTAAAGCAGCTCTGCTGGCCTGGTTCTCTGGCTCTAAAGCAGCTCTGCTAACCTGGTTCTCTCCCTCTAAAGCAGCTCTGCTGAACTGGTTTCTCTGGCTCTACAGCAGCTCTGCTGACCTGGTTCTCTGGCTCTAGAGCAGCTCTGCTGACCTAGTTCTTAGGCTCTAGAGCAGCTCTGCTGATTTGGTTCTCTGGCTCTAGAGTAGCTCTGCTGACCTGGTTCTCTGGCTCTAAAGCAGCTCTGCTAACCTGGTTCTCTGGCTGTAAAGCAGCTCTGCTGGCCTGGTTCTCTGGCTCTAAAGCAGCTCTGCTAACCTGGTTCTTTCCCTCTAAAGCAGCTCTGCTGACCTGGTTTCTCTGGCTCTAGAGCAGCTCTGCTGACCTAGTTCTTAGGCTCTAGAGCAGCTCTGCTGACCTGGTTCTCTGGCTCTACAGCAGTTCTGCTGACCTGGTTTTCTGCACTCACGATGCACGCACCCGACTTCGCGAAAATATATTTAAAAATAATATAAGTTTATTATAAGTACAAATATATTATTTTGATGAATATCTTACATAATCTCTTGCCTTAATATCTATATTAAAGACACATACATATAATTTTGGAACATAAATTATTTTTTGCGGGAGTCGCGCACCCAGCACGCCCCAGCACATATATGATGTCACGCGGGACCCGCAACCGCGCAAACATCTCGTACCGTAATGCGTATGTGTCGCGAATACGTGGGAGCAGGAGTCGCAGACTGGTCGCATACCAATCGCGCATATCACGTGATATTAAATGTATATGATGTAACTGAAAAACACGCAGCCGTCGCACACCATACGCAGATCCTTCATGACTTTTCTAAAATGGCGCCTAGAATGCACGCACCCACCGTGATGTGTACACTTTGAGTGCGCGACTCCGAAAAAAATTGGAATTTTTAAAAAAAAGAAAATAATATAAATATATTAAAATAAAAAACGAAAACAAGAAAATTAATCAATATTTCAGTTTTAATTACCCCCCAAAAAATTTGTGCAATTTTCTGAAAAATATATAATGTTATTTAACGAATAAAATATTTATAAATAAACAGTTAAAAAACTGTAAAAAATCAGTACAAAAAATATATATAACTACTATCGCACTTAAAAGTTAGCATTTAAAAAACCTTTGAAATTCACTGAAAAAAAACCATAGGTTTCAGAGACGTTATAGTTAGAAATTAGCATTTAAAAAACCTTAGAAATTCACAGAAAAAACCATAGGTTTCAGGGGTGTTATAGTTAGCTGCCCATTTCACTCATACAAAACCATAGAAATTCCTCCGTTATAGTTAGTTCTGCTAACTATAACTCACGCGCCCGCAATGCACTGCTGATGATGTCACATATTGCATCATTCATGACATGGTCAGTGACATCACTGATGACATCACTGATGACATCTCAAATGACATCACTGATGACATCATCTACTTGACAATCTGATACACCTCATCATACACTAGTATAACCTTTCATCACTCACTGTAAAATACAGAGTAGTATATTTGAAACCATTGACACACCAATACCAGTTACTACATACCCACTCACTGATTCCTAAGTCTACACACACAACTACCCATTCAACAACAGAATCATCTATACATGCAGTCATTAATTAATAGAACACTATCAAATGCACTTATACACATATATAGACATTGACACATCAGCAGTCATCTTAGTCGGTTATGCAGTCATCCTACTCTCTCATGAAAAAAATGTATCACACTTAAATTTACTCACTTACACAATTATCCAACAACATCTCATTTATTCAAACACATAGTAACTCATCGTTAATATGTTAAAAAGGACCATTACAATTATACACTCATTCATATAGTTACTCTCACAATCACTGACTCTTACACATACTTATTTGTATACACCAACTCTCACATACAATGCCTTTTATTTTTTTACTTTGTCGAAGATGTACAACTAAAACATATATTCGCTCACCAACACACAAATAAATACACTCAGTCACCCAAACAACTGTTTCCACAAGCACTCTTAAACCCATACACCTAGTCAATCAACCATTCACACATCTATGCATAGAGTTACACACACCCCATCCAACCACACACAACTGATGCAGCATGTTATACAACAACAGAGACAGTGCTGCACACATTCACATAGTTTAGTTACTAATTGTTGGAGCCGGCCTCGTGGCGTGGTCCTGTTCCCCCTCGCTGAGCCGCACGAGGTCCCATGCACCTCGGGGCCCCTCCATTTTGGATTGTACGTGACTCTACGTAACCACCTACGTGACCCCGCTTCACCCGGCCTCGGTCCCAGCGAGGCCCGACATTGAGGCGCCAACCCCTGGCCAGGGGGATACCACGTGAACCCTTCCCACTCCCGGCGGAGGGCAGTATCGATGGGACCCCCAACCGTCCTTCCACACCTAGGTGCGATCGCCCCACAGCTCTCTGGGGCCTGGCGCCTCTCCTGCTGGGCGTCTGGCCGCTCCCCACCCGGCCTCTCCGCCCCCTCCGGGCGCAAGGGTCCGGACATCAAAGGGCTCCAGTCCTATATCTGGGGCGGCCCGACAACAGGACAACAGTTGTATCCTGGAGTCAAGAGCCCTGCTGATCGGATCGCGGCTGACCCTACGGAAGAAGACTCATCCTGAACCCACACTCTGAGCCCTGCTGACGACGTCGCGGCTCCACCGTGCTTAAAGACCTACACGAACCTTTGGGGCCCTGCTGACGCTGTCGCGGCCCGACCTTGTTGAACCTTACCATCAGAGCCCAGCTGACCTCATCGCGGCTCAACCGAAGCGGACCTACCACCGGAGCCCTGCTCACTGTGTCGCGGCTCGACCCAAGCGGAACTACCACCCGAGCCCTGCAGACGCCGTCGCGGCTCCCCACGTCCGAGCCGCTCTGAGACCAGCACTCAAGGTCTGGCACAGAGCCCACCCGTACCTGGTTGGTACTAAGAATGCCCCGCTACCCTATCCCTCTAAAAGACATTGAGACTCTTACTGGATCCCTCGATCCCGCTGTAAATATTGAACGTATACTACTGCTGATAAAGAACCAAGTCAAGCAACTGATACCGAGTCCTGTGTGGTGGTATTACTGGGCCTAGTACGATCATAGGAGAAAGACCTCCCCGAGGGGGCTTCTCAGCGGCGCTCGGCTATAACTTTGCGGAGAGGTGTGGCTCACTGGTTAGAGGCGGCAGACCCGTAAACAGAGGACGGCCCGGGACCAGGGTTCGATTCCCGACGCGGCAGGGTCGTGGACCAGGGTCAGCGGGCTCGATAATTCTCGCTTCGGTGCCTACTCCAGTCAGGGACCACACTCGGCAACTCTGGGCATTAGCTTGCCTCATCTTCACAACGGCCCCCCCAGACTGCCAGGGATGCTTGGTCGCACCTTAGAGATACCCATTAGGGACCATCTCTCAGGGTGAGCCAGGACGGGTTCCCCAGCGGTCGAAGCGCGGAGATACTCCTCTGGGAGTCGATTCTAGCGCTATATAAACCCACAATTAATTAATTAATTAATTAATTGTGCCCCGGAATAGTCTCCCCGACTCCCCGGTGGTCCTCCCTCCAACATTTGGTGGCCAGCGACGGGATCCGAGCCAGACGCAATCGTACAGGCAAGTAACGCACCCACTACCTAACCAGACGGAAAAGGAAAAGGGAACCATGGACGGCCAAGAGGCAACCGTGGCCGCAGCCTTCCAGCCGGAAAGGTTGGAAGAATACACCCACAAAGAACTGAAACAATTCTGCAAGGACAAAGGGATCCCAACCACAGGATTTGGCACCAAGGAAGAAATGCAGAAAGCCCTGAAAGGCTGGGCAGAACCCGAGACCACTCCACCCCGAGCCGAAGGGACCTCGGCCCGGGACGGAAACCTGCCGACCCCAACCCCGACAGATGGGGGGCGAAACGTCCCAGAAACCAGCCTTTCCCACGAAGAAATGCGGGAACGGGAGAGGGTCCGGACACACGAAATGGACCTCGCCCGACTCCGGCTGGACGGTGAGCTCCTACTGGCGGAGAAGAAAATAGCTTGGAGCAACTACAGCTGCAAGAGGAAATCGAGGAAAATAAACGGCATCGGGAACTAGAGGAGAAACGGCTAACCCTCGAGCACAAGAGGAGCCTTAAGGAACTTGAACTAAAATCTAAAACGGGGGAGACCAGCACCCCCGGAGCCCGGGACGCTCTGCCACTGACCGAGCCAAAGGTTCATATCCCCAAGGATGTCGTCAAAGAGTACTATAAAAATGACGACATCCAGCAATGGTTCCGAGCCTACGAAGTAGCCATGACCTCCCATCGGGTACCCCGGAAGGATTGGGGTGCCGGCCTATGGGGGAGGTTCCTCAGCGAGGGCCGGGATACCCTGCTGCAACTCCCCGACGCGGTGATGACATCATACGACCACATGAAAGAAGCCCTACTCACACGCTACGGACTATCAGCCGAGATGTACCGGCAGCGCTTCCGGGACTGCAAGAAGCTCCACGGTACCACGTGGGTCGAATACGTGGACTTCTTCAGCCGAGCCTTTGAAGGATGGATAAAAGGGAGCAAGGTCACCTCATACAATGAACTGTTCGACCTCATTGTCTGGGAGCACCTCGCCAACAACTGCTTTGTTGAACTAAGGCAACACCTCCTGGACAGTAAACTGACCGAGCCCCGGAAGCTCGCCGCCGAAGCCGACCGATGGGTCAACACCCGGGTCCCCCGGAACCCCGTGGGGGACTACCAATGGAGTACCACGGGACCTCCCCGCCAGCGAGGCGGAGGAGGGGGGGTCCCACCGCAGTCGAGAATTCCCGGCCGGGCCGCCCAGAAGCCCACCACGAGGCCAAGCCACCAACCACACGTCCCCGACCCTGGGCCGAAGGGGGACCCCTATCGCACGGCCTGGACCCCGACCAACAGTGACCTGCTTCGGCTGCCAGCAGACCGGCCACTATGCGAGCGACCCGGCCTGCCCCGTGAACCGACGGAACAGGACCGCTGGGCCCCCTCCCCGGCAAATAGCTGCCGCACCCTGGGGGAAGGAGAAGACGAGGAGGAAAACCACGACGGCGGGTCCCCCGAGTGGGAACCAGCTGCCATGTCGCTGGTATGCCTGGGCTCCCGAGAAATGGTGCCCCAAGCTGCCATCCCAAGCAACACCCAGAAGTACCAGCAGTGGGTCACCATCAATGGACGACGGGCCGAAGCCCTCCGGGACACTGGGGCCGGTGTGACCGCTGTCCGCTGCCACCTGGTGACCCCCGAACAAATCCTGCCACATGTCCTATGCCCTGTCCGGACCGCGGACAACACCGAGAGCATGTGCCGGATGGCCAGGATCCCCTTCGAGTGAGGAGGAGTGTCCGGCACCCTAAAAGTAACTGTCCGCGACAACGCCCCAGTGGACTGCCTCCTGGGGAATGACCTAGAGAGCTCCCCCTGGGCCCAGGTGGAACGCCGAGAGCATCGGGGATGCTAGGGCTGCCCGAGTGGGCCTGCGCCACCACCCGGTCCATGACCGCCCAACCAGCCGCTGCCGCGGCCCCCGACAAGCCGACGGGCCCCGAACTACCACCCTCCTCCGGCACAGAGGAACCTGACGAGGAGGCCGGGCCCTCCGAACTTTCTCCCGACGAGGCCGCCTCCCTCAGCGAGATCCCCGAGCTGGCCCAGTGGCGCCACGACGGGGGCCCCACCCACGAACAATTCCAGCAAGAGCAGAAGGCCTGCCCGTCCCTCGAGGGGGCCCGACAGCAAGCGGCCGCCCAGGCCGCGGGGGACCCCACGGGAACCCACTGGGTCTATTGGGACAATGACTTATTGTATAGCGAGCAGAAAATCACCGAACTAGGGGCCGGCCGGGTGTTGGTGGTCCCCCTCCGATTTCGAGAGTTCCTCCTAAAACTGGCGCATGACGTGCCCCTCGCCGGACACCTCGGGCAGGACAAAACTTACAGCTGCCTAGTGACCCATTTCTATTGGCCCCGAATGAGAAGAGACGTGGACCATCACTGCCGGTCCTGCCCGACCTGCCAGGCTAGCGGGAAGACTGGGGGTCGAGTGAAAGCCCCCCTCCAACCATTTCCAGCCATCCACACCCCGTTCGAACGAGTGGGGATCGACATCGTGGGGCCCCTCGACCCCCGAACCGCCCTGGGACACCGCTTCATCCTGGTACTGGTCGACCACGCCACCCGATACCCCGAGGCCATCCCACTCCGCACCGTGACAGCTCCAGTGGTGGGCCGGGCCCTGATGGGCATCTTCTCCAGGGTGGGGTTCCCCCGAGAAGTGGTGAGCGACAGGGGTACGAACTTCATTTCCAAGTACATGAGATCTCTCTGGCAACAATGTGGGGTCACCTACAAATTCACCACCCCTTACCACCCCCAGGGGAACGGACTGGTCGAGCGGTTCAACAGAACCCTGAAGGGGATGATCAAGGGCCTGGAAGAGCCCCTGAGGAGGAGATGGGATGTCCTGCTGCCCTGCCTCCTGTTCGCCTATCGGGAGGTACCACAGAAATCCCTGGGCTTCAGCCCTTTCGAACTACTGTATGGGCACCCCGTCCGAGGGCCCCTCAGCCTGGTCAAGGAGGGCTGGGAGGCGCAAGTCCAAGATGCCCCTCCCGACGTCTACCGGTACCTCCTGACCCTGCGGAACCAGACTCGGAAGTTCCGGGCCCTGGCAGAAGCCAACCTCGAAGCCAGCCAAGAAGATATGAAACGCTGGTATGATGAAAATGCCTCAACCATCGAGTTCGAGCCGGGCCAGCAAGTCTGGGTCATGTCACCCGTGGACCCCTGCGCCCTGCAGGACAAGTGGACCGGGCCCTTCAAGGTAGTTGAGAGGAAGAGCCCCGTCACGTACCTGGTCGACATGGAGTCCCCGAGGAACCCCCTCCGGGTCCTGCACGCCAACCGGCTCAAGCCCCACTTTGCCCGAACTGAACTAAGCCTGCTGCTGGCTACCGACGATGGGGGTGAAAGTGACTCCGAGCCCCTACCAGACCTCCTGGGGTCCTCGGGCCAAGACGGCTCCTTGGAGGGCGTCCGCCTCTCCGCCACCCTGACACCAGAGCAGCGCCATGACTGCCGGAAGCTGCTGCACCCCTTCGCTGCCCTCTTCTCTCTCACGCCCGGGGTGACCCCCTGGTGGGTCCACGACGTGGATACTGGGGACAGCCCCCCTGTGCGACACCGCGCTTACAGAGTACCTGACCGAGTCCGAGCCTGCATACAGACCGAGGTCTCCAAGATGCTCGCCCTCGGAGTCATCGAGCCATCAGACAGCCCGTGGGCCAGCCCGGTAGTCTTGGTGCCGAAGGCCGCCGCCCCCGGCACTGCCCCGGAACTCAGATTTTGTGTCGATTACCGGGGCCTGAACGCAGTCACCAAGACTGATGCCCACCCCTTGCCACGAGCAGACGAGCTGAACGATCGCTTAGGGGCCGCCCGCTACCTAAGCACCTTTGATCTCACCGCTTGGTACTGGCAGATCAAGCTCACTCCCGGCGCACAGGAACGATCCGCCTTTTCCACCCCCGATGGGCACTACCACTTTCGGGTAATGCCCTTCGGTATGAAGAACGCCCCAGCGATCTTTCAGAGGCTAGTGAACAAGGTCCTGGCCGGACTAGAAGCCTTCAGCGCGGCCTACCTAGACGACATTGCAGTCTTCAGTGACCACTGGGCCGCATACCTAGGACACCTCGGGGAAGTCCTGGCCGCTCTCCAAAGAGCCGGGCTCACAATTAAGGCCAGTAAATGCCAGATCGGTCAAGGATCTGTGACCTATCTGGGCCTCCAGGTGGGGAGTGGCCAGGTGGCGCCCCTCCAGTTAAAGGTCGACGCCATCCAGGCGTGGGAGCCCCCCGCAACCCAAACCGCTGTCCGGGCCTTCTTAGGCCTCACAGGCTACTACCGACGGTTCATTAAGGATTATGGCAGCATTGTGGGGCCCCTTACGGAACTCACTTCCAAGAAACAGCCCAAGGCGGTGCACTGGACGCCCCGCTGTCAGACCGCTTTTGAGGCCCTCAAGGCGGCCATGTGCGCTGCCCCTGTGCTACAGGCCCCTGACTACAGCAAGGAATTTGTAGTCCAGACCGATGCCTCGGAGTACAGGGTCGGGGCGGTCCTCTCCCAGATGGACGCCGCGGGCCTCGACCGACCTGTGGCCTTTATCAGCCGCCGACTGCTGCCACGAGAACAGAGGTGGAGCACCATCGAGCGGGAGGCCTTCGCCGTGGTATGGGCTCTCAAGAAGCTCCGGTCCTACCTTTTCGGCACCCACTTCAGGGTCCAAACTGACCACCGGCCCTTGCGGTGGCTCATGCAAATGCGGGGCGAGAACCCCAAGTTGTTGCGATGGTCCATCTCGCTGCAAGGGATGGACTTCACCGTGGAACACCGGCCCGGCAACGACCACGCCAATGCTGACGGCCTGTCCAGATTCTTCCGCCTCGGCGAGGAGAACCCCCAAGAAGATGGGTGACTCTCCCTGCCTTCAGCTGGGGGGGACGCGTGTTGGAGCCGGCCTCGTGGCGTGGTCCTGTTCCCCCTCGCTGTGCCGCACGAGGTCCCATGCACCTCGGGGCCCCTCCATTTTGGATTGTACGTGACTCTACGTAACCACCTACGTGACCCCGCTTCACCCGGCCTCGGTCCCAGCGAGGCCCGACATCGAGGCGCCAACCCCTGGCCAGGGGGATACCACGTGAACCCTTCCCACTCCCGGCGGAGGGCAGTATCGATGGGACCCCCAACCGTCCTTCCACACCTAGGTGCGATCGCCCCACAGCTCTCTGGGGCCTGGCTCCTCTCCTGCTGGGCGTCTGGCCGCTCCCCACCCGGCCTCTCCGCCCCCTCCGGGCGCAAGGGTCCGGACATCAAAGGGCTCCAGTCCCATATCTGGGGCGGCCCGACAACAGGACAACAGTTGTATCCTGGAGTCAAGAGCCCTGCTGATCGGATCGCGGATGACCCTACGGAAGAAGACTCATCCTGAACCCACACTCTGAGCCCTGCTGACGACGTCGCGGCTCCACCGTGCTTAAAGACCTTCACGAACCTTTGGGGCCCTGCTGACGCTGTCGCGGCCCGACCTTGTTGAACCTTACCATCAGAGCCCAGCTGACCTCGTCGCGGCTCGACCGAAGCGGACCTACCACCGGAGCCCTGCTGACTGTGTCGCGGCTCGACCCAAGCGGAACTACCACCCGAGCCCTGCAGACGCCGTCGCGGCTCCCCACATCCGAGCCGCTCTGAGACCAGCACTCAAGGTCTGGCGCAGAGCCCACCCGTACCTGGTTGGTACTAAGACTGTCCCGCTACCCTATCCCTCTAAAAGACATTGAGACTCTTACTGGATCCCTCGATCCCGCTGTAAATATTGAACGTATACTACTGCTGATAAAGAACCAAGTCAAGCAACTGATACCGAGTCCTGTGTGGTGGTATTACTGGGCCTAGTACGATCATAGGAGAAAGACCTCCCCGAAGGGGCTTCTCAGCGGCGCTCGGCTATAACTTTGCGGTAGGAAGGTGCCCCGGAATAGTCTCCCCGACTCCCCGGTGGTCCTCCCTCCAACACTAATCCATGTATTAAGTGAAACACTTTTAATTACTCACTTAAAAAAACAGTCAGACAGCTACTAAATCCTCCATCCAGACAGTTATATATCCACTCAATCTTCAATACAGATTGGTATATATATAATACATATTTAAATTTCAAACTAAACCACATTCAGTGGATGATGTCATCAGTGATGTCATCAGTGATGTCATTTGAGATGTCATCAGTGATGTCATCAGTGATGTCACTGACCATGTCATGAATGATGCAATATGTGACATCATCATCAGTGCATTGCGGGCGCGTGAGTTATAGTTAGCAGAACTAACTATAACTGAGGAATTTCTATGGTTTTGTATGAGTGAAATGGGCAGCTAACTATAACACCCCTGAAACCTATGGTTTTTTCTGTGAATATATATATATATATATATATATATATATATGTGAAGAAAAAGGTTGCCCCTAGTTGAGCAGCACTCCCAAAAGGTAAGGTAGAGATCAGGGGAAGCCAAGTTGTGCTCCTTGCGTCCAACAGTCCTGACGCGTTTCGAGCATGCGCTCTTCATCAGAGGACACCTGCAAAGAACCACCAGCAAACGTTATTCCAGAGTCTTCCCTTTATTTAAATTTCAAACAGGCTCAGGTGAGTATTTCGCTAAGCATTTTGGGTCTGGAAGTCCATTCACATATTAACCCCAGTGGGCTGCTGGCAGGTTGCAGTCGTGGCTAAAACAATCCGGTGCACACACAAGCACTGCCCCCAGTGCTAACGATCACCTTCTGTTCCGTTTAACGCTGTAAGAAATCACAGCACGGATCCGCATTCTCAGCGGCGGTGCAAGCTCGCGACCAGGCGGGCCGCAAATATGTGAAGAAAAAGGTTGCCCCTAGTTGAGCAGCACTCCCAAAAGGTAAGGTAGAGATCAGGGGAAGCCAAGTTGTGCTCCTTGCGTCCAACAGTCCTGACGCGTTTCGAGCATGCGCTCTTCATCAGAGGACACCTGCAAAGAACCACCAGCAAACGTTATTCCAGAGTCTTCCCTTTATTTAAATTTCAAACAGGCTCAGGTGAGTATTTCGCTAAGCATTTTGGGTCTGGAAGTCCATTCACATATTAACCCCAGTGGGCTGCTGGCAGGTTGCAGTCGTGGCTAAAACAATCCGGTGCACACACAAGCACTGCCCCCAGTGCTAACGATCACCTTCTGTTCCGTTTAACGCTGTAAGAAATCACAGCACGGATCCGCATTCTCAGCGGCGGTGCAAGCTCGCGACCAGGCGGGCCGCAAATATGTGAAGAAAAAGGTTGCCCCTAGTTGAGCAGCACTCCCAAAAGGTAAGGTAGAGATCAGGGGAAGCCAAGTTGTGCTCCTTGCGTCCAACAGTCCTGACGCGTTTCGAGCATGCGCTCTTCATCAGAGGACACCTGCAAAGAACCACCAGCAAACGTTATTCCAGAGTCTTCTCTTTATTTAAATTTCAAACAGGCTCAGGTGAGTATTTCGCTAAGCATTTTGGGTCTGGAAGTCCATTCACATATTAACCCCAGTGGGCTGCTGGCAGGTTGCAGTCGTGGCTAAAACAATCCGGTGCACACACAAGCACTGCCCCCAGTGCTAACGATCACCTTCTGTTCCGTTTAACGCTGTAAGAAATCACAGCACGGATCCGCATTCTCAGCGGCGGTGCAAGCTCGCGACCAGGCGGGCCGCAAATATGTGAAGAAAAAGGTTGCCCCTAGTTGAGCAGCACTCCCAAAAGGTAAGGTAGAGATCAGGGGAAGCCAAGTTGTGCTCCTTGCGTCCAACAGTCCTGACGCGTTTCGAGCATGCGCTCTTCATCAGAGGACACCTGCAAAGAACCACCAGCAAACGTTATTCCAGAGTCTTCCCTTTATTTAAATTTCAAACAGGCTCAGGTGAGTATTTCGCTAAGCATTTTGGGTCTGGAAGTCCATTCACATATTAACCCCAGTGGGCTGCTGGCAGGTTGCAGTCGTGGCTAAAACAATCCGGTGCACACACAAGCACTGCCCCCAGTGCTAACGATCACCTTCTGTTCCGTTTAACGCTGTAAGAAATCACAGCACGGATCCGCATTCTCAGCGGCGGTGCAAGCTCGCGACCAGGCGGGCCGCAAATATGTGAAGAAAAAGGTTGCCCCTAGTTGAGCAGCACTCCCAAAAGGTAAGGTAGAGATCAGGGGAAGCCAAGTTGTGCTCCTTGCGTCCAACAGTCCTGACGCGTTTCGAGCATGCGCTCTTCATCAGAGGACACCTGCAAAGAACCACCAGCAAACGTTATTCCAGAGTCTTCCCTTTATTTAAATTTCAAACAGGCTCAGGTGAGTATTTCGCTAAGCATTTTGGGTCTGGAAGTCCATTCACATATTAACCCCAGTGGGCTGCTGGCAGGTTGCAGTCGTGGCTAAAACAATCCGGTGCACACACAAGCACTGCCCCCAGTGCTAACGATCACCTTCTGTTCCGTTTAACGCTGTAAGAAATCACAGCACGGATCCGCATTCTCAGCGGCGGTGCAAGCTCGCGACCAGGCGGGCCGCAAATATGTGAAGAAAAAGGTTGCCCCTAGTTGAGCAGCACTCCCAAAAGGTAAGGTAGAGATCAGGGGAAGCCAAGTTGTGCTCCTTGCGTCCAACAGTCCTGACGCGTTTCGAGCATGCGCTCTTCATCAGAGGACACCTGCAAAGAACCACCAGCAAACGTTATTCCAGAGTCTTCCCTTTATTTAAATTTCAAACAGGCTCAGGTGAGTATTTCGCTAAGCATTTTGGGTCTGGAAGTCCATTCACATATTAACCCCAGTGGGCTGCTGGCAGGTTGCAGTCGTGGCTAAAACAATCCGGTGCACACACAAGCACTGCCCCCAGTGCTAACGATCACCTTCTGTTCCGTTTAACGCTGTAAGAAATCACAGCACGGATCCGCATTCTCAGCGGCGGTGCAAGCTCGCGACCAGGCGGGCCGCAAATATGTGAAGAAAAAGGTTGCCCCTAGTTGAGCAGCACTCCCAAAAGGTAAGGTAGAGATCAGGGGAAGCCAAGTTGTGCTCCTTGCGTCCAACAGTCCTGACGCGTTTCGAGCATGCGCTCTTCATCAGAGGACACCTGCAAAGAACCACCAGCAAACGTTATTCCAGAGTCTTCCCTTTATTTAAATTTCAAACAGGCTCAGGTGAGTATTTCGCTAAGCATTTTGGGTCTGGAAGTCCATTCACATATTAACCCCAGTGGGCTGCTGGCAGGTTGCAGTCGTGGCTAAAACAATCCGGTGCACACACAAGCACTGCCCCCAGTGCTAACGATCACCTTCTGTTCCGTTTAACGCTGTAAGAAATCACAGCACGGATCCGCATTCTCAGCGGCGGTGCAAGCTCGCGACCAGGCGGGCCGCAAATATGTGAAGAAAAAGGTTGCCCCTAGTTGAGCAGCACTCCCAAAAGGTAAGGTAGAGATCAGGGGAAGCCAAGTTGTGCTCCTTGCGTCCAACAGTCCTGACGCGTTTCGAGCATGCGCTCTTCATCAGAGGACACCTGCAAAGAACCACCAGCAAACGTTATTCCAGAGTCTTCCCTTTATTTAAATTTCAAACAGGCTCAGGTGAGTATTTCGCTAAGCATTTTGGGTCTGGAAGTCCATTCACATATTAACCCCAGTGGGCTGCTGGCAGGTTGCAGTCGTGGCTAAAACAATCCGGTGCACACACACGCACTGCCCCCAGTGCTAACGATCACCTTCTGTTCCGTTTAACGCTGTAAGAAATCACAGCACGGATCCGCATTCTCAGCGGCGGTGCAAGCTCGCGACCAGGCGGGCCGCAAATATGTGAAGAAAAAGGTTGCCCCTAGTTGAGCAGCACTCCCAAAAGGTAAGGTAGAGATCAGGGGAAGCCAAGTTGTGCTCCTTGCGTCCAACAGTCCTGACGCGTTTCGAGCATGCGCTCTTCATCAGAGGACACCTGCAAAGAACCACCAGCAAACGTTATTCCAGAGTCTTCCCTTTATTTAAATTTCAAACAGGCTCAGGTGAGTATTTCGCTAAGCATTTTGGGTCTGGAAGTCCATTCACATATTAACCCCAGTGGGCTGCTGGCAGGTTGCAGTCGTGGCTAAAACAATCCGGTGCACACACAAGCACTGCCCCCAGTGCTAACGATCACCTTCTGTTCCGTTTAACGCTGTAAGAAATCACAGCACGGATCCGGATTCTCAGCGGCGGTGCAAGCTCGCGACCAGGCGGGCCGCAAATATGTGAAGAAAAAGGTTGCCCCTAGTTGAGCAGCACTCCCAAAAGGTAAGGTAGAGATCAGGGGAAGCCAAGTTGTGCTCCTTGCGTCCAACAGTCCTGACGCGTTTCGAGCATGCGCTCTTCATCAGAGGACACCTGCAAAGAACCACCAGCAAACGTTATTCCAGAGTCTTCCCTTTATTTAAATTTCAAACAGGCTCAGGTGAGTATTTCGCTAAGCATTTTGGGTCTGGAAGTCCATTCACATATTAACCCCAGTGGGCTGCTGGCAGGTTGCAGTCGTGGCTAAAACAATCCGGTGCACACACAAGCACTGCCCCCAGTGCTAACGATCACCTTCTGTTCCGTTTAACGCTGTAAGAAATCACAGCACGGATCCGGATTCTCAGCGGCGGTGCAAGCTCGCGACCAGGCGGGCCGCAAATATGTGAAGAAAAAGGTTGCCCCTAGTTGAGCAGCACTCCCAAAAGGTAAGGTAGAGATCAGGGGAAGCCAAGTTGTGCTCCTTGCGTCCAACAGTCCTGACGCGTTTCGAGCATGCGCTCTTCATCAGAGGACACCTGCAAAGAACCACCAGCAAACGTTATTCCAGAGTCTTCCCTTTATTTAAATTTCAAACAGGCTCAGGTGAGTATTTCGCTAAGCATTTTGGGTCTGGAAGTCCATTCACATATTAACCCCAGTGGGCTGCTGGCAGGTTGCAGTCGTGGCTAAATCAATCCGGTGCACACACAAGCACTGCCCCCAGTGCTAACGATCACCTTCTGTTCCGTTTAACGCTGTAAGAAATCACAGCACGGATCCGCATTCTCAGCGGCGGTGCAAGCTCGCGACCAGGCGGGCCGCAAATATGTGAAGAAAAAGGTTGCCCCTAGTTGAGCAGCACTCCCAAAAGGTAAGGTAGAGATCAGGGGAAGCCAAGTTGTGCTCCTTGCGTCCAACAGTCCTGACGCGTTTCGAGCATGCGCTCTTCATCAGAGGACACCTGCAAAGAACCACCAGCAAACGTTATTCCAGAGTCTTCCCTTTATTTAAATTTCAAACAGGCTCAGGTGAGTATTTCGCTAAGCATTTTGGGTCTGGAAGTCCATTCACATATTAACCCCAGTGGGCTGCTGGCAGGTTGCAGTCGTGGCTAAAACAATCCGGTGCACACACAAGCACTGCCCCCAGTGCTAACGATCACCTTCTGTTCCGTTTAACGCTGTAAGAAATCACAGCACGGATCCGCATTCTCAGCGGCGGTGCAAGCTCGCGACCAGGCGGGCCGCAAATATGTGAAGAAAAAGGTTGCCCCTAGTTGAGCAGCACTCCCAAAAGGTAAGGTAGAGATCAGGGGAAGCCAAGTTGTGCTCCTTGCGTCCAACAGTCCTGACGCGTTTCGAGCATGCGCTCTTCATCAGAGGACACCTGCAAAGAACCACCAGCAAACGTTATTCCAGAGTCTTCCCTTTATTTAAATTTCAAACAGGCTCAGGTGAGTATTTCGCTAAGCATTTTGGGTCTGGAAGTCCATTCACATATTAACCCCAGTGGGCTGCTGGCAGGTTGCAGTCGTGGCTAAAACAATCCGGTGCACACACAAGCACTGCCCCCAGTGCTAACGATCACCTTCTGTTCCGTTTAACGCTGTAAGAAATCACAGCACGGATCCGCATTCTCAGCGGCGGTGCAAGCTCGCGACCAGGCGGGCCGCAAATATGTGAAGAAAAAGGTTGCCCCTAGTTGAGCAGCACTCCCAAAAGGTAAGGTAGAGATCAGGGGAAGCCAAGTTGTGCTCCTTGCGTCCAACAGTCCTGACGCGTTTCGAGCATGCGCTCTTCATCAGAGGACACTTGCAAAGAACCACCAGCAAACGTTATTCCAGAGTCTTCCCTTTATTTAAATTTCAAACAGGCTCAGGTGAGTATTTCGCTAAGCATTTTGGGTCTGGAAGTCCATTCACATATTAACCCCAGTGGGCTGCTGGCAGGTTGCAGTCGTGGCTAAAACAATCCGGTGCACACACAAGCACTGCCCCCAGTGCTAACGATCACCTTCTGTTCCGTTTAACGCTGTAAGAAATCACAGCACGGATCCGCATTCTCAGCGGCGGTGCAAGCTCGCGACCAGGCGGGCCGCAAATATGTGAAGAAAAAGGTTGCCCCTAGTTGAGCAGCACTCCCAAAAGGTAAGGTAGAGATCAGGGGAAGCCAAGTTGTGCTCCTTGCGTCCAACAGTCCTGACGCGTTTCGAGCATGCGCTCTTCATCAGAGGACACCTGCAAAGAACCACCAGCAAACGTTATTCCAGAGTCTTCCCTTTATTTAAATTTCAAACAGGCTCAGGTGAGTATTTCGCTAAGCATTTTGGGTCTGGAAGTCCATTCACATATTAACCCCAGTGGGCTGCTGGCAGGTTGCAGTCGTGGCTAAAACAATCCGGTGCACACACAAGCACTGCCCCCAGTGCTAACGATCACCTTCTGTTCCGTTTAACGCTGTAAGAAATCACAGCACGGATCCGGATTCTCAGCGGCGGTGCAAGCTCGCGACCAGGCGGGCCGCAAATATGTGAAGAAAAAGGTTGCCCCTAGTTGAGCAGCACTCCCAAAAGGTAAGGTAGAGATCAGGGGAAGCCAAGTTGTGCTCCTTGCGTCCAACAGTCCTGACGCGTTTCGAGCATGCGCTCTTCATCAGAGGACACCTGCAAAGAACCACCAGCAAACGTTATTCCAGAGTCTTCCCTTTATTTAAATTTCAAACAGGCTCAGGTGAGTATTTCGCTAAGCATTTTGGGTCTGGAAGTCCATTCACATATTAACCCCAGTGGGCTGCTGGCAGGTTGCAGTCGTGGCTAAATCAATCCGGTGCACACACAAGCACTGCCCCCAGTGCTAACGATCACCTTCTGTTCCGTTTAACGCTGTAAGAAATCACAGCACGGATCCGCATTCTCAGCGGCGGTGCAAGCTCGCGACCAGGCGGGCCGCAAATATGTGAAGAAAAAGGTTGCCCCTAGTTGAGCAGCACTCCCAAAAGGTAAGGTAGAGATCAGGGGAAGCCAAGTTGTGCTCCTTGCGTCCAACAGTCCTGACGCGTTTCGAGCATGCGCTCTTCATCAGAGGACACCTGCAAAGAACCACCAGCAAACGTTATTCCAGAGTCTTCCCTTTATTTAAATTTCAAACAGGCTCAGGTGAGTATTTCGCTAAGCATTTTGGGTCTGGAAGTCCATTCACATATTAACCCCAGTGGGCTGCTGGCAGGTTGCAGTCGTGGCTAAAACAATATGTGAATGGACTTCCAGACCCAAAATGCTTAGCGAAATACTCACCTGAGCCTGTTTGAAATTTAAATAAAGGGAAGACTCTGGAATAACGTTTGCTGGTGGTTCTTTGCAGGTGTCCTCTGATGAAGAGCGCATGCTCGAAACGCGTCAGGACTGTTGGACGCAAGGAGCACAACTTGGCTTCCCCTGATCTCTACCTTACCTTTTGGGAGTGCTGCTCAACTAGGGGCAACCTTTTTCTTCACATATATATATATATATATATATATATATATATATATAAAATTCACTGAAAAAAACATAGGTTTCAGGCACGTTATAGTTAGGAATTAGCATTTAAAAAACCTTAGAAATTCACTGAAAAAAACATAGGTTTCAGGGGCGTTATAGTTAGCTGGACTTTTCACTCGTACAAAACCATTGAAATTCCCCCGTTATAGTTAGTTCAGCTAACTATAACTCGCGCGCCCGCAATGCACTGCTGATGACGTCACATATTACATCACTCATGACATGGTCCGTGACATCACTCATGACGTTAAACCAGATTGGTCGCACACTGCTACACCTACCAGGCGTGTTCCCCCAATGAAAATGGTCCCTGAAGGTCAGCGTCGGCGGATACACCTATGCTCGAGTGTGAATGCAAGTATGCGTGGCGTGTGCCATCCCTGGACACGTGTTTCGAGGTAGTTGCCTCTCGTCAGCAGGGAGTAGGAAAATGTGTGGTGTTGCTGTGTAAGCTGCTAAAATCGTTATCAGGTCTAGTACCTCTCGTAGCGCGCAGGTGCGTAACCATGAGTCCGTCGACTCCACCGGCACAAGGGAGCCTGAATATAAAGTTAAACCAGATTGGTCGCACACTGCTACACCTACCAGGCGTGTTCCCCCAATGAAAATGGTCCCTGAAGGTCAGCGTCGGCGGATACACCTATGCTCGAGTGTGAATGCAAGTATGCGTGGCGTGTGCCATCCCTGGACACGTGTTTCGAGGTAGTTGCCTCTCGTCAGCAGGGAGTAGGAAAATGTGTGGGGTTGCTGTGTAAGCTGCTAAAATCGTTATCAGGTCTAGTACCTCTCGTAGCGCGCAGGTGCGTAACCATGAGTCCGTCGACTCCACCGGCACAAGGGAGCCTGAATATAAAGTTAAACCAGATTGGTCGCACACTGCTACACCTACCAGGCGTGTTCCCCCAATGAAAATGGTCCCTGAAGGTCAGCGTCGGCGGATACACCTATGCTCGAGTGTGAATGCAAGTATGCGTGGCGTGTGCCATCCCTGGACACGTGTTTCGAGGTAGTTGCCTCTCGTCAGCAGGGAGTAGGAAAATGTGTGGGGTTGCTGTGTAAGCTGCTAAAATCGTTATCAGGTCTAGTACCTCTCGTAGCGTGCAGGTGCGTAACCATGAGTCCGTCGACTCCACCGGCACAAGGGAGCCTGAATATAAAGTTAAACCAGATTGGTCGCACACTGCTACACCTACCAGGCGTAGCAGTGTGCGACGGGCTGACGAGCCTTGGATCTGCATCTGCGCGCCAGGAGAGGTACTTGACCTGTTTTTAATTACATTTTGGCAGTCCACACGGCACCCCCTTACACTGACCTGCTCCCTGCTGACGAGAGGCAACTACCTCGAAACACGTGTCCAGGGATGGCTAACGCAACACATACTGTTCTATTTACATATCGTGGCATAGGCGTACCCGCCGTCGCCACTACATTTCCCTCAGTCCTTTGGGGCAACTTGCTGGTGTGACGAGCAGTGTGCGACCTACTTTTGCACAATTTAATACGGCTCCCTTGAGCCAACGGGCTGACGAGCCTTGGATCTGCACCTGCGCGCCAGGAGAGGTACTTGACCTGTTTTTAATTACATTTTGGCAGTCCACACGGCACCCCCTTACACTGACCTGCTCCCTGCTGACGAGAGGCAACTACCTCGAAACACGTGTCCAGGGATGGCTAACGCAACACATACTGTTCTATTTACATATCGTGGCATAGGCGTACCCGCCGTCGCCACTACATTTCCCACAGTCCTTTGGGGCAACTTGCTGGTGTGACGAGCAGTGTGCGACCTACTTTTGCACAATTTAATACGGCTCCCTTGAGCCAACGGGCTGACGAGCCTTGGATCTGCACCTGCGCGCCAGGAGAGGTACTTGACCTGTTTTTAGTTACATTTTGGCAGTCCACACGGCACCCCCTTACACTGACCTGCTCCTTGCTGACGAGAGGCAACTACCTCGAAACACGTGTCCAGGGATGGCTAACGCAACACATACTGTTCTATTTACATATCGTGGCATAGGCGTACCCGCCGTCGCCACTACATTTCCCACAGTCCTTTGGGGCAACTTGCTGGTGTGACGAGCAGTGTGCGACCTACTTTTGCACAATTTAATACGGCTCCCTTGAGCCAACGGGCTGATGAGCCTTGGATCTGCACCTGCGCGCCAGGAGAGGTACTTGACCTGTTTTTAATTACATTTTGGCAGTCCACACGGCACCCCCTTACACTGACCTGCTCCCTGCTGACGAGAGGCAACTACCTCGAAACACGTGTCCAGGGATGGCTAACGCAACACATACTGTTCTATTTACATATCGGGGCATAGGCGTACCCGCCGTCGCCACTACATTTCCCACAGTCCTTTGGGGCAACTTGCTGGTGTGACGAGCAGTGTGCGACCTACTTTTGCACAATTTAATACGGCTCCCTTGAGCCAACGGGCTGACGAGCCTTGGATCTGCACCTGCGCGCCAGGAGAGGTACTTGACCTGTTTTTAATTACATTTTGGCAGTCCACACGGCACCCCCTTACACTGACCTGCTCCCTGCTGACGAGAGGCAACTACCTCGAAACACGTGTCCAGGGATGGCTAACGCAACACATACTGTTCTATTTACATATCGTGGCATAGGCGTACCCGCCGTCGCCACTACATTTCCCACAGTCCTTTGGGGCAACTTGCTGGTGTGACGAGCAGTGTGCGACCTACTTTTGCACAATTTAATACGGCTCCCTTGAGCCAACGGGCTGACGAGCCTTGGATCTGCACCTGCGCGCCAGGAGAGGTACTTGACCTGTTTTTAATTACATTTTGGCAGTCCACACGGCACCCCCTTACACTGGCCTGCTCCCTGCTGACGAGAGGCAACTACCTCGAAACACGTGTCCAGGGATGGCTAACGCAACACATACTGTTCTATTTACATATCGTGGCATAGGCGTACCCGCCGTCGCCACTACATTTCCCACAGTCCTTTGGGGCAACTTGCTGGTGTGACGAGCAGTGTGCGACCTACTTTTGCACAATTTGATACGGCTCCCTTGAGCCAACGGGCTGACGAGCCTTGGATCTGCACCTGCGCGCCAGGAGAGGTACTTGACCTGTTTTTAATTACATTTTGGCAGTCCACACGGCACCCCCTTACACTGACCTGCTCCCTGCTGATGAGAGGCAACTACCTCGAAACACGTGTCCAGGGATGGCTAACGCAACACATACTGTTCTATTTACATATCGTGGCATAGGCGTACCCGCCGTCGCCACTACATTTCCCACAGTCCTTTGGAGCAACTTGCTGGTGTGACGAGCAGTGTGCGACCTACTTTTGCACAATTTAATATGGCTCCCTTGAGCCAACGGGCTGACGAGCCTTGGATCTGCACCTGCGCGCCAGGAGAGGTACTTGACCTGTTTTTAATTACATTTTGGCAGTCCACACGGCACCCCCTTACACTGACCTGCTCCCTGCTGACGAGAGGCAACTACCTCGAAACACGTTTCCAGGGATGGCTAACGCAACACATACTGTTCTATTTACATATCGTGGCATAGGCGTACCCGCCGTCGCCACTACATTTCCCACAGTCCTTTGGGGCAACTTGCTGGTGTGACGAGCAGTGTGCGACCTACTTTTGCACAATTTAATACGGCTCCCTTGAGCCAACGGGCTGACGAGCCTTGGATCTGCACCTGCGCGCCAGGAGAGGTACTTGACCTGTTTTTAATTACATTTTGGCAGTCCACACGGCACCCCCTTACACTGACCTGCTCCCTGCTGACGAGAGGCAACTACCTCAAAACACGTGTCCAGGGATGGCTAACGCAACACATACTGTTCTATTTACATATCGTGGCATAGGCGTACCCGCCGTCGCCACTACATTTCCCACAGTCCTTTGGGGCAACTTGCTGGTGTGACGAGCAGTGTGCGACCTACTTTTGCACAATTTAATACGGCTCCCTTGAGCCAATGGGCTGACGAGCCTTGGATCTGCACCTGCGCGCCAGGAGAGGTACTTGACCTGTTTTTAATTACATTTTGGCAGTCCACACGGCACCCCCTTACACTGACCTGCTCCCTGCTGACGAGAGGCAACTACCTCGAAACACGTGTCCAGGGATGGCTAACGCAACACATACTGTTCTATTTACATATCGTGGCATAGGCGTACCCGCCGTCGCCTCTACATTTCCCACAGACCTTTGGGGCAACTTGCTGGTGTGACGAGCAGTGTGCGACCTACTTTTGCACAATTTAATACGGCTCCCTTGAGCCAACGGGCTGACGAGCCTTGGATCTGCACCTGCGCGCCAGGAGAGGTACTTGACCTGTTTTTAGTTACATTTTGGCAGTCCACACGGCACCCCCTTACACTGACCTGCTCCCTGCTGACGAGAGGCAACTACCTCGAAACACTTTCCAGGGATGGCTAACGCAACACATACTGTTCTATTTACATATCGTGGCATAGGCGTACCCGCCGTCGCCACTACATTTCCCACAGTCCTTTGGGGCAACTTGCTGGTGTGACGAGCAGTGTGCGACCTACTTTTGCACAATTTAATACGGCTCCCTTGAGCCAACGGGCTGACGAGCCTTGGATCTGCACCTGCGCGCCAGGAGAGGTACTTGACCTGTTTTTAATTACATTTTGGCAGTCCACACGGCACCCCCTTACACTGACCTGCTCCCTGCTGACGAGAGGCAACTACCTCGAAACACGTGTCCAGGGATGGCTAACGCAACACATACTGTTCTATTTACATATCGTGGCATAGGCGTACCCGCCGTCGCCACTACATTTCCCACAGTCCTTTGGGGCAACTTGCTGGTGTGACGAGCAGTGTGCGACCTACTTTTGCACAATTTAATACGGCTCCCTTGAGCCAACGGGCTGACGAGCCTTGGATCTGCACCTGCGCGCCAGGAGAGGTACTTGACCTGTTTTTAATTACATTTTGGCAGTCCACACGGCACCCCCTTACACTGACCTGCTCCTTGCTGACGAGAGGCAACTACCTCGAAACACGTGTCCAGGGATGGCTAACGCAACACATACTGTTCTATTTACATATCGTGGCATAGGCGTACCCGCCGTCGCCACTACATTTCCCACAGTCCTTTGGGGCAACTTGCTGGTGTGACGAGCAGTGTGCGACCTACTTTTGCACAATTTAATACGGCTCCCTTGAGCCAACGGGCTGACGAGCCTTGGATCTGCACCTGCGCGCCAGGAGAGGTACTTGACCTGTTTTTAATTACATTTTGGCAGTCCACACGGCACCCCCTTACACTGACCTGCTCCCTGCTGACGAGAGGCAACTACCTCGAAACACGTGTCCAGGGATGGCTAACGCAACACATACTGTTCTATTTACATATCGTGGCATAGGCGTACCCGCCGTCGCCACTACATTTCCCACAGTCCTTTGGGGCAACTTGCTGGTGTGACGAGCAGTGTGCGACCTACTTTTGCACAATTTAATACGGCTCCCTTGAGCCAACGGGCTGACGAGCCTTGGATCTGCACCTGCGCGCCAGGAGAGGTACTTGACCTGTTTTTAATTACATTTTGGCAGTCCACACGGCACCCCCTTACACTGACCTGCTCCCTGCTGACGAGAGGCAACTACCTCGAAACACGTGTCCAGGGATGGCTAACGCAACACATACTGTTCTATTTACATATCGTGGCATAGGCGTACCCGCCGTCGCCACTACATTTCCCACAGTCCTTTGGGGCAACTTGCTGGTGTGACGAGCAGTGTGCGACCTACTTTTGCACAATTTAATACGGCTCCCTTGAGCCAACGGGCTGACGAGCCTTGGATCTGCACCTGCGCGCCAGGAGAGGTACTTGACCTGTTTTTAATTACATTTTGGCAGTCCACACGGCACCCCCTTACACTGGCCTGCTCCCTGCTGACGAGAGGCAACTACCTCGAAACACATGTCCAGGGATGGCTAACGCAACACATACTGTTCTATTTACATATCGTGGCATAGGCGTACCCGCCGTCGCCACTACATTTCCCACAGTCCTTTGGGGCAACTTGCTGGTGTGACGAGCAGTGTGCGACCTACTTTTGCACAATTTGATACGGCTCCCTTGAGCCAACGGGCTGACGAGCCTTGGATCTGCACCTGCGCGCCAGGAGAGGTACTTGACCTGTTTTTAATTACATTTTGGCAGTCCACACGGCACCCCCTTACACTGACCTGCTCCCTGCTGACGAGAGGCAACTACCTCGAAACACGTGTCCAGGGATGGCTAACGCAACACATACTGTTCTATTTACATATCGTGGCATAGGCGTACCCGCCGTCGCCACTACATTTCCCACAGTCCTTTGGAGCAACTTGCTGGTGTGACGAGCAGTGTGCGACCTACTTTTGCACAATTTAATATGGCTCCCTTGAGCCAACGGGCTGACGAGCCTTGGATCTGCACCTGCGCGCCAGGAGAGGTACTTGACCTGTTTTTAATTAAATTTTGGCAGTCCACACGGCACCCCCTTACACTGACCTGCTCCCTGCTGACGAGAGGCAACTACCTCGAAACACGTTTCCAGGGATGGCTAACGCAACACATACTGTTCTATTTACATATCGTGGCATAGGCGTACCCGCCGTCGCCACTACATTTCCCACAGTCCTTTGGGGCAACTTGCTGGTGTGACGAGCAGTGTGCGACCTACTTTTGCACAATTTAATACGGCTCCCTTGAGCCAACGGGCTGACGAGCCTTGGATCTGCACCTGCGCGCCAGGAGAGGTACTTGACCTGTTTTTAATTACATTTTGGCAGTCCACACGGCACCCCCTTACACTGACCTGCTCCCTGCTGACGAGAGGCAACTACCTCAAAACACGTGTCCAGGGATGGCTAACGCAACACATACTGTTCTATTTACATATCGTGGCATAGGCGTACCCGCCGTCGCCACTACATTTCCCACAGTCCTTTGGGGCAACTTGCTGGTGTGACGAGCAGTGTGCGACCTACTTTTGCACAATTTAATACGGCTCCCTTGAGCCAATGGGCTGACGAGCCTTGGATCTGCACCTGCGCGCCAGGAGAGGTACTTGACCTGTTTTTAATTACATTTTGGCAGTCCACACGGCACCCCCTTACACTGACCTGCTCCCTGCTGACGAGAGGCAACTACCTCGAAACACGTGTCCAGGGATGGCTAGCGCAACACATACTGTTCTATTTACATATCGTGGCATAGGCGTACCCGCCGTCGCCACTACATTTCCCACAGTCCTTTGGAGCAACTTGCTGGTGTGACGAGCAGTGTGCGACCTACTTTTGCACAATTTAATATGGCTCCCTTGAGCCAACGGGCTGACGAGCCTTGGATCTGCACCTGCGCGCCAGGAGAGGTACTTGACCTGTTTTTAATTAAATTTTGGCAGTCCACACGGCACCCCCTTACACTGACCTGCTCCCTGCTGACGAGAGGCAACTACCTCGAAACACGTGTCCAGGGATGGCTAACGCAACACATACTGTTCTATTTACATATCGTGGCATAGGCGTACCCGCCGTCGCCACTACATTTCCCACAGTCCTTTGGGGCAACTTGCTGGTGTGACGAGCAGTGTGCGACCTACTTTTGCACAATTTAATACGGCTCCCTTGTGCCAACGGGCTGACGAGCCCTGGATCTGCACCTGCGCGCCAGGAGAGGTAGTTGACCTGTTTTTAATTACATTTTGGCAGTCCACACGGCACCCCCTTACACTGACCTCCTCCCTGCTGACGAGAGGCAACTACCTCGAAACACTTTCCAGGGATGGCTAACGCAACACATACTGTTCTATTTACATATTGTGGCATAGGCGTACCCGCCGTCGCCACTACATTTCCCACAGTCCTTTGGGGCAACTTGCTGGTGTGACGAGCAGTGTGCGACCTACTTTTGCACAATTTAATACGGCTCCCTTGAGCCAACGGGCTGACGAGCCTTGGATCTGCACCTGCGCGCCAGGAGAGGTACTTGACCTGTTTTTAATTACATTTTGGCAGTCCACACGGCACCCCCTTACACTGACCTGCTCCCTGCTGACGAGAGGCAACTACCTCGAAACACGTGTCCAGGGATGGCTAACGCAACACATACTGTTCTATTTACATATCGTGGCATAGGCGTACCCGCCGTCGCCACTACATTTCCCACAGTCCTTTGGGGCAACTTGCTGGTGTGACGAGCAGTGTGCGACCTACTTTTGCACAATTTAATACGGCTCCCTTGAGCCAACGGGCTGACGAGCCTTGGATCTGCACCTGCGCGCCAGGAGAGGTACTTGACCTGTTTTTAATTACATTTTGGCAGTCCACACGGCACCCCCTTACACTGACCTGCTCCCTGTTGACGAGAGGCAACTACCTCGAAACACGTGTCCAGGGATGGCTAACGCAACACATACTGTTCTATTTACATATCGTGGCATAGGCGTACCCGCCGTCGCCACTACATTTCCCACAGTCCTTTGGGGCAACTTGCTGGTGTGACGAGCAGTGTGCGACCTACTTTTGCACAATTTAATACGGCTCCCTTGAGCCAACGGGCTGACGAGCCTTGGATCTGCACCTGCGCGCCAGGAGAGGTACTTGACCTGTTTTTAATTACATTTTGGCAGTCCACACGGCACCCCCTTACACTGACCTGCTCCCTGCTGACGAGAGGCAACTACCTCGAAACACGTGTCCAGGGATGGCTAACGCAACACATACTGTTCTATTTACATATCGTGGCATAGGCGTACCCGCCGTCGCCACTACATTTCCCACAGTCCTTTGGGGCAACTTGCTGGTGTGACGAGCAGTGTGCGACCTACTTTTGCACAATTTAATACGGCTCCCTTGAGCCAACGGGCTGACGAGCCTTGGATCTGCACCTGCGCGCCAGGAGAGGTACTTGACCTGTTTTTAATTACATTTTGGCAGTCCACACGGCACCCCCTTACACTGACCTGCTCCCTGCTGACGAGAGGCAACTACCTCGAAACACGTGTCCAGGGATGGCTAACGCAACACATACTGTTCTATTTACATATCGTGGCATAGGCGTACCCGCCGTCGCCACTACATTTCCCACAGTCCTTTGGGGCAACTTGCTGGTGTGACGAGCAGTGTGCGACCTACTTTTGCACAATTTAATACGGCTCCCTTGAGCCAACGGGCTGACGAGCCTTGGATCTGCACCTGCGCGCCAGGAGAGGTACTTGACCTGTTTTTAATTACATTTTGGCAGTCCACACGGCACCCCCTTACACTGACCTGCTCCCTGTTGACGAGAGGCAACTACCTCGAAACACGTGTCCAGGGATGGCTAACGCAACACATACTGTTCTATTTACATATCGTGGCATAGGCGTACCCGCCGTCGCCACTACATTTCCCACAGTCCTTTGGGGCAACTTGCTGGTGTGACGAGCAGTGTGCGACCTACTTTTGCACAATTTAATACGGCTCCCTTGAGCCAACGGGCTGACGAGCCTTGGATCTGCACCTGCGCGCCAGGAGAGGTACTTGACCTGTTTTTAATTACATTTTGGCAGTCCACACGGCACCCCCTTACACTGACCTGCTCCCTGCTGACGAGAGGCAACTACCTCGAAACACGTGTCCAGGGATGGCTAACGCAACACATACTGTTCTATTTACATATCGTGGCATAGGCGTACCCGCCGTCGCCACTACATTTCCCACAGTCCTTTGGGGCAACTTGCTGGTATGACGAGCAGTGTGCGACCTACTTTTGCACATCACTCATGACATCACTGAATACATGGCCTAGTGAGTAATGTTTAAATGTGTAAATATCTGTATCAGTCTCTCACTTTGTGTATAAGTTGCTGCATGGGTTGGTGAGTAGCTACATGAGTGTCTATATAGGTTATTAGTTGGTTTTTTGAGTATCAGTATGAGTGTCTGAGTGTCTGTATGGTTCGGTGGGGGGTATTACGTAGTGCATAGGTGCATGAATGAGTGACTCACTGTTTGTATGTGTTGAAGACAGCATGTGTGCAGGACTGTATGCGTGGATGAGTGTATGCATGGGTGTGTTAGTGAGTGAATGACTGTCTCAATAGTGTCTTTATGAGTAACTACATATGTTTTAAACTAGTATATGTGACTATTGGTGTATATAAGTGAGTATATGTGAGAGTGAGAGATTGAAAGAGTTCCTGTATGAATAAGTATGTCTTTCTATAAGTGACTGTTTAAAATACTAAGTATGTGTAAGTTTCTGTAGAAGTAAGTGTGGTGGTGTGTGTATAACTGTATATGCAAGTAAATGGATGTTTGATTCTTTATTAGCATGAGTGACTATGTGTGTGAGTAACTCTATGGATGAGTGGCGTTGTGTAACAGGATGTATAGATGTATGAGTACATGTATGAGTGACTGTATAGGACAGTTGGTGAATGAGTGGATGTGTATGTGGATCTTAGAATTATTGAATACGTTGTTGTAACTGGTATTGGTATGTCCATTGTTTTGAAAATTTTAGTTTCTATTTTTGAATGTGTGTATCAAAGGTTATATTAGGGGGAGAAGAGGTCTGCCACTCAATCCAAGGATGATGAAATCAGTGATGTCATTTGAGATGTCATCAGTGATGCCATGAGTGATGTCACTGACCATGTCATGAGTGATGTAATATGTGACGTCATCAGCAGTGCATTGCGGGCGCGCGAGTTATAGTTAGCTGAACTAACTATAACGGGGGAATTTAAATGGTTTTGTACGAGTGAAAAGTCCAGCTAACTATAACGCCCCTGAAACCTATGGTTTTTTCAGTGAATTTCTAAGGTTTTTTAAATGCTAATTCCTAACTATAACGTGCCTGAAACCTATGGTTTTTTCAGTGAATTTCAAAGGTTTTTTAAATGCTAATTTCTAACTATGCCTACAAACATAGGACATGTGAAGAAAGAAGACAGAAAGAAAAAAAAGAAATGCAGAAAGAAGCAACAGAGGTCCTCAAAGATGAAGAAAAGTGCAGGAAGAAGGATAACGTGCAGAAAGAACAAACAGAAGAGCAGAAAGAAGCCTTGTTGCAAAATCCTCCTGTACCCTCAACTTTTTCAGACGGATACTGGTGGTAACTGAGTCTTACTAACCAGTCCTAGAGCCAGTGCTATGTTAAAAGACACTCAGAATACAGTGAAAACACCAACATACACTAGGGAACACTATGCGTTGGGGTCCCCCTGTGATCAGCATGACCTCCTCTGTAAGTCCCTAGTATATAATAGGGCAGGGGATTAAAACTACCTCTTAAAACGTCCCCGTCCCCTCCCTTCCCCACTGTGTAAACACGCCCTGTGGCCATTTTAAGTTGGGAGATTAAGTCCCCTTGAATCCTGAGGGTCCCTAGGGTCCAACTAGCCCACTAGGTACCTCCAGTAAGTGCCACAGAGCTGCGTTGCAGAGAGGTGTAAAAAGTGGCACGGCCTGGACCACCTCTCGGCAACGCAGCTCAGTGGCGCTTACTGGAAGCACCTGGTGGGCTAATTAGCCCCCAGGGGCCCTCAGGATTGAAGGGGAATAATTTCCCCAACTTAAAACGCACCATAGGGCGTGTTTGCACACGTCACCTCAGGCCCCGTCCTCTCCCTTCCCCACTGTGTAAACATGCCCTGTGGCCGTTCTAAGTTGAGGGATTAAGTCCCCTTGAATCCCAAGGGCCCTAGGGTCAAACTAGCCCACTAGGTACCTCCAGTAAGCACCACAGAGCTGCGTTGCATAGAGGTGTAAAAAGGGGCGTGGCCTCAGAACACCTGTCTGCAACGCAGCTCCCTGGCGCATACTGGAGATACCTGTTGGGCTAGCTGGCCCTCAGGGACCCTCAGTATTGAAGGGGAATTAATTCCACAACTTACAACTGGCCAGGGGGTGCGTTTGCAGAGTGCTGCAACGAGGGGGCGTGGCCTCCGGCACGATGCCGGTCTTTTATTTATTTTATTTTTTTAAGAAGGAGGGGTGTGTGGCCCCCCTTCTTTTTCTAATTTATTGGCCCTGGGGACCCCATCCCCCAGGGCCTGCACCCTAATTTTGTTTGTTGAAAAAAATTAATTTGGCCCTCCTAAGGCCTTAATCGGCCCCGGGGACCCCAACCCCCGGGTCATGGCCTTTGTTTTTATATTATTCTTTAGGAGGGGGCTACTTTGCCCCCCTCCTCAGGCCACTTATGGCCCCGGGGACCCCATCCCCCAGGGCCGGCCTTTGTTTTTTATTATTTAAAAAAAATATATATTTATAGAAACACCTAGAACATGCTGGACAAACCATATGTACCTATCACCAAGACGATTTGCGTGATATTCATTAAAAGGCAACTATGCATACAATGAATCCACGTGGAATGTATTTACAAAGCTAGTGAAACTCTGACGTGTCTGACGCCCTACCATGCCTAATCCCGGCGCCCCCGCCGGTGGGTACTCTCCAAGTAGACACCAAGCTATTCAAAGGGGATTCGACAAAAATTCTACCAAACTATGCAAGAAACCACCCTCTCGGTTAATAAAACACAAATCCACCGCCGGATGTGTAATACTTTTTATTTTACTCTCTGGAAAGGAGACAAACCTCACTTGAGAGTCACAGCGTGCTCCTGGCTGAGCCCAATGCTGTGTTACACCCAGAAGTGCCCACTGAGTGCCACACACCTCTGTGTTGTATTCCACCAGCTAGTGCGTATGCTATGACACTCTCTAGCCCATGTGCACTGTAGCACCACCCCGTGAATATGTCATGCCACACTTGCCTTCGCACAGGTTATATTGCCCCATCTAACGTGCCTTCCTCGATGCCTATGTTATAACGCACAGCGCTATGCCATACATATTACAATCTGGGATCCATATCTTTGTCACAGTGCATATGCAACGTCACACTCCCCAGCACATATTTTATATTACAACTTTAGAGACGAGTTAGGTTACACAACACTGCCCTGTGCATATTACACTTCAAGGCGCATATCGCATAGCACGCGCTAGTGCCTGTGCTATCTCGCGCTCTCCAATGAATCTGTCATTGCGCACAATGTATTGCATATTATATTTCATGCCCCGGTTCATCTTATATCACACTTTTTGGTGCATAGTTTATACCATATACTATATGTAGTTTTCATTTTCAATCGTGCTCTCAGGACTATGTTCCATATAACACTGCGTCCACCTACCCTTTTCACGGGCATTACATTTTGCGATGGGGGGTGGAGGGTCAGGGGGTGTTTCTGTAAAGTGAGCCCGGAGTCACAGTCACAAACGTCCTCTTCTTCCTGAATAAAAGTGAGATTACGCTGCATACGTGTTCATATTTTAAGTAGTTCGCACAGACACACATTTTAAAAACAATAAAGCTCCTTATACCCACCTTCTCTGAACAGTTAGCTTGCTGCCCCATCCACCTCCTCCCTATCCTCTGTTGTCTGAATCCATGGACTAGCCTCCTCCCTCCTGCCATGCATGGTCTGATGTGCTGCCACTGCCCTCCATTTAGCATGATGTACCAGTTCACTCCTCCTGCCCTCCATTGCCCAATTATATGGCCCATCGTTGAACTCCTGCTTAGCCTCTGTGCTTAGCTTGCTGCTCCTATTCTCCTTCCCCCTGCCCTCCGATGTCTTTGTGCATGCCCCTGCTCCATCCTTTTTGCCCACCATGTTCCATGGACCTGCCACTCCTATCTACTCTGAGTGTTCTGTTGAGCTGCCACTCCCCTCCCACCTGGGTTGCATTGTCAGATGACTGTAACCTGTCCCTGCCACCTCCACCCTGCCTGTCCACATGCCATGCCCCTATCCCCGTCCTCCTGTCCTCCATGGTCCATTTTACTGCCACACCCTTCTGCCCTCCCTGGTCTGTTGTGCTGCAACTGCTCCTCCTGCCTGCCCCGCGCGGTCTGTTGTGAGGCCCCTTCCCCTGAACTCTCTTGCCTGTACCCAGGTCCTGACCCTCCCTTCTATCCTCCATGGTCCTTTGTGCATGCCCCTGCACCCTCCTTCTTGCCCATCATAGCCATTGTGCTGGCACTAACCCTCCCGCTTGCATTGCATGGTCTTCTGTGCTGCCATGGCCCCTCCCACCTTCCCTGTGTGGTCAGCTGGCTGCCCCTGACCCCCTCCCACCTTTCCTCCATGGTCTGTATGTATGCCATCATAGTCTCCCTGTTGCTCTCCATGGTGTGTCTTGTTTCTAGTGCCCATCCTGCCTGACCTCCATGGTCATCTTGCTGCTCCTGCCCCCTTGCCCCAGCCCTCTGTTTCCATGTGCAGACCCCTATTCCCTCCCTCCTGGCTTGTCTGTTCCAATGTAATGCCCCTGATCCGTCCCTCCTGCCCTTTATGGTCTGTTATGCTGCAGCTTTCTCTCCTGTCTGTCCATTATGGTCAGCTAGCTACCATTGCCTCTTCCCCCTCTGTTCTCTGTTGTCCATGTGCATGGTCCTGTCACCTCCCTATGGATTGTTGTGCTGCACTCCGTCACGTATGCCCTGTGTGGTGTATTGTGCTGCTGCAAACCCTGATGCCTGCCCCGTAGGGTCAGTTTGGTGCACCTCTCCATGTCGCTCCTGTCCTCTGTTATCCGAGTCCATGTCCCTACCCCAATTCCTCCTGCCTACCATGATCCAATGTACCATACTTGCGAACATTTTGAACTTGGTAAGAGGGAGATTTTGAAAAAAAACTGGGGTATTGATTTTCCCCTCTGAGTTACATTGAAAAAGAGGAGATTGTAGACAGGAGACAGATCAAATAAAGCCCATTTGAGCTTAAAAACATTGGACGTTTCCTGGCTGAAACGGGTCTGTTGGCATGTATGGTTGTACTACCACTGCCTCTTCCTTCTGCCCATAATGGTCTACTATATGGCCACAGCCTCTCTTGCCAGTCCTGCATTGTTGGTTTGTTGCCCCTGCCCCCCTTTCCACTGCCCTCCATAGTCTGTCGTGCTGCCACTGCCCTTCCTGCCTGCCCAGTGTGGTCAAATTGTTGCCTCTGCACTCTCCTACCTGCCTTCAATTTTCAGAGTCCGTGCCCCTGGCCTCTGCCTCTCAACAGTATCCCAATGAACAACTAGATTGCTAACATTCTATATTTATTACAAAAGTGTGGAGCACCTGACATCATCTTGATGTAATCAAAACTGTAATACCTAGAGCATTTCCTTTAGAAATTACATATATGAGTGGGTCTTATTTGCATCAACAGTATGGTTAGTGGTCTAAAAAACTAAAATGAGGACGTATTTTCTGAGTTTTCAAATAGTGACAAAGAACTTTTAAATTATTTGTAATCTTTATGTTTTTTTATCCAGTTGACCACTTGATTAAATGTTGCACTTAGGGGAGAGGATGGGGTGTTACTTCCAGAGCTGCAGACTTTGCAACTGGGAAACCAGGTTGGAGTTTCTGCTTCAGCTCAACATTCTGTGATTCTGGTCAAATCACTTAATCTCCCCATGTCTACAACCAAAATGAATTTGATCTTGTGTGATGTAACCAATGCTCATGTAAAGCACTCCAATACCTGACAAGTCTGCACTATATAAAACTGCAAATACACAAAAAATAAGTGTTTTGCACACTTCTGTCATTGGGCTACATGTGGGCTACATCTGGGTGATATGTGTGCTGCATTTGGGCTCTTTTGTCTCTGGTGGCCATCTTGGGAGATTTCTTTGTTATGAAGTTTCCTAATTTCCCCATTTACTGCAGTCTACTCAGTAGGAAATGCTTTCAGTTTTTTACTTTGATTCCATCAAGAAGGTATTCAGATATGTCACACATTTGCCATAAATTCTAAATGTTAGCACTCTAGTTGCTCACTAGATCACTGGAGTAAAGCTACTGCTCACCATGGAAGTCTGCTGCTGGTATTAAAAGTGCATGTTTCAGTCTGCATATCAGAATTTTTTAATGAAATAGAATAGGATTTGAGAAGTCACTCAAAATGTGCCCTAATTTTTCTTTCTTCAGCACTAATCATAATTTCTATGGCAAAATGAATCCCCTCATTGTGTTCCTTTTTAAATTAAATGTTTTAAGTGTTACCAGTTTATTCCAATCAAGATGGCTTCAAGTGTGCCATACTTTTGTCATAAGTAAGACAGTAAGCGCTCTAGTTGTTCTTAAGAACACCCTGGGACATTCTGTCATTGGGCTATACTTGGGCTACATCTGGTGACATTTGGGCTACATTTGGGCTCTTTTGTCTCTGGTGGCCATCTTGGGAGATTTATTTGTTATGAAGTTTCCTAATTTCCTCATTTACTGCAGTCTCCTTAGTAGGAAATACTTTCAGTTTTTTACTTTGGTTCCATCAAGAAGGCATTCAGATGTGTCACACATTTGCCATAAATTCAGAATGTTAGCACTCTAGTTGCTTATTAGATCACTGTAGTAAAGCTACTGCTCACCAGGGAAGTCTGCTGCTGGTATTGAAAGTGCATGTTTCAGTCTGCATGTCAGAATATTTTGATGAAATAGAAGAGGATTTTAGAAGTCAAAATGTGCCCTAATTTTTCTTTCTGCAGCACTAATCATACTTTCTATGGCAAAATGAACCCCCTCATTTTGTTCCTTTTCAAATGAAATGTTTTAGGAGTTACCATTTTATTCCAATCAAGATGGCTTCAGGTGTGCAATACGTTTGTCATAAGTAGGACTGTTAGCGCTCTAGTTGTTCTTTAGAACACTCTGGAAAGCTCCAGTAGAACACAAAGGAATCAACTCACAGTATCTGCCCTTGTTGGATGTACATGTTTTCTTGAGAATGTCAGACTTCATTCTCACATGACTGAGAAAGATAATGTGAATTTATAGAAAATATGCTCTCAGTATAGCTTATAGATCACCTTCCAAACCTCTGTGGGAAAAGCATGAGAAAATTGTTTTCTCTCAAACATGATTCATGATATCACAGCAGAAGGCTTTTTCACATGGTAAAATCACCTTAGAACACACCACAATTCCTAAAATGAGTATGGTACCATCAACAAATGATTTATAATGCAACTAAAGTCTTAAAACCTTCTATTAACTGCAATGCTTTTTAATGAGGTGCTATCATGTATATTGGTCCCAAGATGGCTGCCAACACTTCTTGGATGAAGTACTGACAGCCAATCAGATCTCACAATGAGATGTGTGGTTAGGCTCCGCCCAGATATATCTATCTTTTTAACTCAAATTTTTTCAGGAACTACTGAATGGATTTACACCATTTAAGCAAAAGGCACGAGTCTGAACTGAGGACTAGCTCTTTGCCAAATTTGGTGTAAATCCGTTCAGCAGTTCGGGCTGTAGCTGCGTCAACAGGTCCTATGGGAAAATGCTTGGGGAAAATGCGTTTTGGGACCCCACTTTTTTTTCAGCCCCCGCTTGACGAAATAACGATGAAATTTTGAGGATAGGAGCTGGCCAAAAGTTTGGAAAAGTTCGCGAAGATTCGTCAATCGGCGCCAACGTTATTCCACATAGAATGTTGCGGATTTCCTATGGAAAATAGGTCCTAACTATAACTACCGACTGGCGACTGGCAGTAGGCAATATATATATATATTCTATACTTCATGTCATGCGATGGTTTGCACATGTTTATCCTGTATTTTGCTCATATAATATCCAGTGAGCTATCCGTTAGTTATTAAGTAAAAAAAAGAGAATTTACTAGGATATGCAATTTTATGTAGGATTTCTGCCATAAAGAACATTCATTTTTATGGTTTTACCCTTGTTGATAAACATGTTTTTAATTATCTAATCAAGGAGTTTGTTGCATTTAAAATAATACTATTAAGATGCATTTACAATTAATTTTTAGAAACATTGTTTTTTACTCCATTTTATCGTATGTACACATCATTATTTATTACCATGTTGTAAAAATGTGCACTTTAAGCCATTAATGGTAAAGCAGAAGTTCGATTTGGGTATAAGAGTCAGAATGGTACTGATAAGAAAACAGACTCAACTATATGCGGAGCAGTGGGCTAGTGTTTTTACTATGTTTACTATGTTTGTGTACCACGTAGATTCAGTACACAGCATACAAAAAAATATGGCGGGCAGCATTCTCCGATATGTGATCATGGGCAAGTGGTGCCCGAAATGCATCATTTGAGGAGTAATAAAAATGAATGCCTGCATTTCGGGTGGTTCGTGGTTCTCTGTTCGCCAAAACGACAGTGCCGAAGTACGGAGAAACTGTGTGGTAATATCATTTTAAGGAAATTATATATTTTTAATAATTGTGTTATACTTTCTCTATATATAAAGATACGCCCACATACATATATTGCTTTGCTCTTCGCTCCTTTCTATTCCCATTAATTCAAAAGAACGAATACGGACTCCGGTTTGCTGGTGCAAGATATTTATTAATCGATTACACCGCTATGATTCGGTGCAGCCTGAAGAGGCCATGATCACATGACGCGGCTGCAGAGTAAGTTTCGTCCTTTTAAAGTGACGAGTGCCTAAAGCACGTGATAAACAGATCATAGGCATTGTAGACATACTGTTGTTGCAATTACTTAATGTCTTTTCAATCATACAGACAGAACATATTGTCTATACATATTATATGATACGTACCATGAACGTTATTAAGCTGCTTCCAGTTGTGTATACCAGCGATATACCTTACACTATATTTAATGTGTTTCATTTGGTGCACTGTCATCTGTTTATACCAAGACTTTTAATGAATTTTATTGAATAGGTACAAAGACTATCATTTATCTATGCTACAGTGATTTCAGGCATTTGTCCACATGCCATATAGCCTTCATTGGGCCAACTCATCTACATCAAGTCTATGTATGTGTGTGTAAATTGCCTGAGTGCGAATAAAATCATGAAGTGCCACCGTAAAATAGTTCTTATTACTAAGTGCTGGATAAAATAAGTGTATGCACAGTTAAAAGGTTATCCATATGGGGATGTGCAGATTGCAGAACAGGAGATAAAAAGTTATTTAACAGTCTCATATCTCGAGATTTAATCTTGTTTTAATATCTGTATGCAGATTTTTAAAGACAGCTATGGAAATCCTCACTAGAATTAAGCCCCTGTGGGTATTTGGTGTCGAGCTCAATAATATACATTTTCCTTAGGACAGCCTCACGTTTACCCCTTCGTCTGGGGAAAGGGACTGAATCTATCACTAAATATTTCAGGCATTGTAATTTATTGCTATGGACATCTTTGAAATGACGTGCCACTGGATACGCTGGATCTGAGTTTGTAATTGCTCTTATATGTTGGAGCATTCTCTTGTGGACTTGCATCTTGGTGCTGCCCACATATTGCAGTCCACAGGAACACTCCAACACATACACAGCATATTCGGTTTTGCGTGTAAGCAATTTTGTGATGGTAATGGGTTTGTCTCTAAAAGGTGTTATGGAAGTTGATTTATTCACCCCAAATTTACATGCACGACACATGGTACATTTCACAAAGCCCTTTCTTTGTGTTAACCAATTGGTTGCTTTTGGTACTTCCGGGCTGCTGCGGACTAAGTCATCGCTCATGGAGGTGGTTTTTCTGAATGTTATGGCTGGACTTTTGGGTAAAAGCTCCCGTATCAACGGGTCACTTCATACAATAGGCCAGTTTTTGTTAAAGATCTTGCTGAGGCTGTTTTCTTGTTTATTGTATGTGAGAATCAGCCTAGTGCTCTGTTTGCTAGGGGGATCCTGATCCTGTGTGACTGTATTTCCCTTGTATGGCTTCTCCTCCAATAAGTCTGATCTTTTTAATTGAAATGCCAATTATTTTTTCAGAGTACCCTCTTGCTAAGAATCAACTTTTGCTCTCATTTTGGGCCTTCAGTAGGTCTGTGTCGTTACTGCATATTCATCTGATTCTAAGCATTTCCCCATAGGGGATGCTGTTTGTCAGATGTTTGGAGCGAAAACCTTTGGCATGCAGGATGGTGTTACCTACTGTCTGTTTGCGATGCAGCCTGCTTACAATCTTATTATTTTCAATGTACACCTCTACATCAAGGGAATAAACTCCCTTTCTGCTCATTGTCACTGTGAATTGCAAATTGATGTTGTTATTGTTTGAACTATCCTCTGAGCCCCGCCATATTATAAAAAGATTGTCAATGAATCTAAGTCATACAATAACATGCTCATTTAGTACCTCTTTGAATTTAGCTTTGAGGACCTGCTCCTCCCACCATCCCATGTGGGGACAAGCATAGCTGGGCGAGAAGCTGGCCCCCATTGCTCACACCCCGTATTTGTTGGAATATTTGGTTTTGGAACATGAAATAGATGTTCTCCAAACAGAATGTGATCGTGTTGATTAGCATCTTGTTATGTTGGTATAGGTACAATGGCATAGTGCCTAAATAGTAATCAACAGCTTTTATGCCATCATGATGGTGGATACTAAGGCTGGGCGGAGCTGGTGGAGCCTCCACCCCCCCAGGAAGAATTACATTAAATATACATTAAAGGTAAAAAAAAATAAACACTTACCTTGACTGCGGCGTCCCCGGGCTGCCGTCCTCCTCTTCCTCTGTTTCACGATGATCTGCGCATGCGCATGTGCATTTCTTGCGAGGAATGTGCATGCGCAGGCGCGCGCGCATGCACAGGTCATTGTGAAACCAAGGAAGAGGAGGACGGCATCTCGGGGAGGCATCAGTCAAGGTAAGTGTTGATTTTTTTAACCTTTGATGTATATTTAATGAAATTCTTCCTGGGGTGATGGAGTCAGGATCTGGGCAACTCTGCTCCACCGCGGAGTGGGCAGAGTTGTGCCTACTCCGTGTTCTCCACGGTTAGTGGATACTAGTATATAATGATGTAATATCCAACGATATTGATAAATAGTCCGGATCCCATGTGAGTTCGTGGATATGTCTGAGAAAATCACTAGTGTCCTGAATATAAGATGGCAGTAGTTGTACATTTTCCTGTAAGAAAAAATCAATATAGCTGGATGAATTTTCCAGGAGACTTCTTTGTGCTGGAATGATTGGTCTCCCTGGTGGTTTTGTGGCATGTTTGTGAATTTTGGGAATAAAATAAATTACAGGCATGATTGGATGGTCATTTTTCCAGGCTAGTAATTTTGAATAGAGTTCATTCCAGGCCACTGAAGTTGCCTGGATGTTGCTTCTTCTGTAGCACTCTCGGTCATTTAGCTGTTTCATGGCTTCTTCCAGGTAGTCCTCTTTGGGCCAGATAACTATGTTGCCCCCTTTTTCTGAATTTCAAATGACAATTTGATTATTACCATGTAATTCCTTGATTAGCTGACGATACTTGAAATTTTGATAATTATGATGTTTCTTAGACCATGATATTTTATGGCTAGTTTTTTCACTTCTGATGTTATTTGTTCATTGAAGATATCAAGTGCATCTCTTGGCATAACTGGCTGAAATGTTGATTTAGGTTTGAAATTTGTGCGTATCGTCCCAAAAGTGTCTTGCTGCTGTTGCGCAATCACTGTCTGTGTGGATGTTGCCTCCATTCCTGGTTTAATTTTCTAGTTTTTGCAGATCATGCATGAATTGTACATCCGCAGCTGGGGCTTACTGCATGGACAGGATCTCTCTTGTGTTGGTTATTCTTGGCAGTATTGTGGAGGAGATTATATTTTTGGAATTTTAATTTGCTGATAAATTTGTATACATTATTATTGAGCATAGTTGAAGTTGCTCTCGGGCAGAAGGATAATCCTAAGGATGGTAATTGTATTTCTGCTAGACTCAAGGTTATTTGTGACAGATTGATTAGAGTGTTAGTTTAATTGCTGTCACTGCTTATTTGGGCTCCCACTTGTTGTTCACTGATCTTTTACCTAAACATATATTGTATTAAGTATTAGTATTAGTATTAATTATATTTATGTAATTGCCATTATTTTAACGGTATTTATTAAAATATTAAAGATTTACTACCTAAAACTATATATATGTCAAGAAGCATTATTTGTTTATGATTTTTTTAGCAATATTAGTGTGTAACGGTATTTTTATCCAATATTTTTGAACTTACCTTTATAAGGATGGGGACACAATATTTTGAGCACAATATTTGTGTTACACAATATTGTTGAATTGCGATATTCTGTCAGTGCAAGGGTGCATGCATTGCTGGCAGGATTCTTTTTATGCAGGAAGGGTCACCTTCCTGCACAAAAAAAATCTTTAGATGTGTTTTCATCTGTCTAAGTGTGCTGCAGGATGCTGCACACTGTCTTTGTAAAACTGGGAATGAGCCAAAATTCATGGGTGGATGAGTGGGAACATCACCTCTCCACCTATGTAACGCCTTCCCAGTTCAGAGTAATGCAAGGAAGCGACTTGTTGTACATTGTGTTTCTCCAGATTTACCAAACAACGCAGATTTACCAAATAAGGCAGGGCTGCAGTTACCTCAGTACCGTTATGAATGATGCACTTCGCAGGGTTGTAGAAATTCGCAGGGGAAGTCTTATTTCAAGACCTACTATTACATACGGCACAAATGTTAGTCTTAGATTTATTACAACATATGATCAGAAAACTAGAGAGTTGAGACACATTCTGGGCAAGCACAGGCCAATGCTTATGCATGACAGTAGTTTAGAGGGGACTATTGATGTTTTTACAAGAATATCTCACAGGAATGATACAACATTGAAAGACAGACTTAGGGGTTGATTACAATGTCGGTCGGAAAGGCTCCGAACGGCATTCGGTTTGTCAGAATCCGATTCAAAAGCCTTGTTTCCGACGGACTCGGAAACATTTCCGAGCAACCGATTACGATGGTCGAAAACCATTTGGACGGTCTGACTTGGTTCCGAGTCACATCCGAATGGCATTCAGAGACACCGAGTCGGTCGGAGCTGACTTGTACATCTCTTTGGGCTGGGCTTCTGACCGAACAATTACGATGTCGAATTCGGACAGCCTTTCCGAATCGGTCTTTCTGGCACAGATCGGCTGTTGGAATCTGACTTTGAGGGCCCGTAGCTTCTCCCGGAGGCCTCCAAATGGGCCCCCAGAGGGTACCTATGGGACGCCTCTTTGCAACCATGCACAGTGTGGCAGGCACCATGGGGAGCCCGCTAGAGGGTGAAAGGTTTTCCACAACCTCCCCTTTTTTCAATGGGAGCCCGTGTTGTCGGTCGGAACACAGGCTCCAATTAAAGTCAATGGAAGTCTGGCCGAACGGTGTACGGAACCATCGTAATCAGTTGGTCAGACTCCCCCAACCGGAGTTGGTTGCAAACTATTCCAAAACCGACATCGTAATCGGCCCCTTAGTAAGAATGCCATCAGCAACAAATCATCCCCAGTGTTTCATATCAAATGTTGTTTCTAACCATGCAAGAAAAGTAAGTCTTGCAAGAACAGCTCCAATACTATAATATATCTGTCACCCTGCACAAATGAGAAAACGAATATTTATAAGTATCTTACTTGTACATGGGATTTTGTAATTCATGTTTTGGTGTGCCCCTGTGATAAGTGGGTAGCACCAACCACTCAGTTAAGAAGCGTGTGATGGAACATCTTAGAGCAATTGGCCACAATGACAAACGTTACCCAGTAGTGAGACACTTCACGCAAATCCATGATGGTGTCAACAGTTTATTGAAGTTCTTCCAGCACTTGGTGAACAGCATTCTACAAGAGTTTTTGGATATTTTTGTACTAGTGTACATTGATGATATTTTGATCTTTTCACACTCCCTTTCCAAACACATTGAACATGTGCGAAAAATATTACAGGCATCACGCAAAAACCAACTATTCGCCAAGATGGACAAAATGTGCCTTTCATGTCACTAAAGTGCCCTTTTTGGGATTTGTTATTTTACCTGAAGGTTTGGCTATGGATTTCGCCAAGGTACAAGCTGTCCTCCAATGGCCAGCACCCAGTTCCGTTAAAGATATCCAACGCTTTCTTGGCTTCGCCAATTTCTATCGACGCTTCATCACAGACTTCTCAAAAGTGGTTGCCCCCATCAACACTCTCCTTCGTAAAGGTAAAAAATTCTGGTGGATCCCGGAAGCAGAGCAGGCTTTTCAGTGTCTCAAAGAGGCCTTTACGTCTGCACCTATTCTTTTGCACCCTGACTCAAACCAACCCTTCTGTCTAGAAACCGATGCCTCGAATATTGCTCTAGGTGCTATATTATCTCAAAGACACCCAGACACAGGGCAGCTCCACCCAGTGGCTTTTTTCTCAAGAAAAATTGCCGAGGCTGAAAAGAATTATACCATCTTCAATAAAGAAATATTGGCTGTCAAGGCCTCTTTTATGGAGTGGCGACATTATCTTATGGGCACAAAACATCACGTCACTGTGTACACGGACCACAGGAACTAACAGTTCTTGAAATCAGTTGAAGCGCTCAAGCCCCGGCAATTATGCTGGATGTTGTTTTTTCCAGATTTCTCCTTCTTGATCACTTTTCGACCCGTGTGAAAGAACGGAAAGGCTGGCGCTCTTTCCCGACCCACTCTAGAGGCGGAACAACCGAATGCACCTCCTTTTTTATTGGATAAAACAAACTTTGTGAATAACATCAACATCACAGATGTTTCATGGTTGGCACAAATACAACAACCCTCTGCTCAGTTCGATCAAGAAAACTGGATAAAGGAACACAGCGACAGAGACGTGGTAGAGGGTATATTATACCATCAAAAACACTTGTTTCTACCCACACCAGCTCTTCAACACGAAGCCTTGGGGTGGTGTCATGGCTCTCCACTTTCTGGTCATCATGGAATCACGAAAACACTCGAATTACTGCAAAGGGATTATTGGTCGCTGAACATGCGTTTTGATTGCATCAGTACGTGAAAACATGCGACACTTGCACTCAAACTAAATCTGAATAGCGAAAAGCCGCGGGGTTGCTTAATCCTCTTCCAACACCACCATCACCTTAGCATTAAGTATCTATAGATTTAATACTTGATCTACCTCAAGACCAAGGATTTACATCGATCGTGGTGGTAGTCGACCTGTTAACTAAAATGTGTCATTGCTTCCCTACTAAAGGGATACCTGATGCCCCCATCTAGCTAATCTGTTTTTACAACACATAATACGGCTCCATGGTTTACCATCACGTATCATTTCCAACCATGGAACCCAATTTGTGGGGAGTATTTTACAAATTACTTAACATTTCGGTGGACCTCTCTTCCGCCTATCACCAGAAGTCTGATGGGCAAACGGAAAGAACCAACCAGGAGATCGAACAATTATTACGAAATTATGTTATCGAACAAGAGCAATGGGTTGATCCCTTTGGTTAGCTTAATTCGCTCATAACAATGTAGTAAATATATCTAGCGGATTCTCTCCCTTCTATGTTCTGTATGGTTATCATCCCAGATCTTCCCCATTACTAACACAGCATGCACTCTCTCCTAAACCTTTAGCTCAAAAACACTCCTTACAACATCAGTTTCTCGAAAAATTCAAACACAACGTGACAGGTGCAAAACTATTGTACAAACAATACGCGGACAGAAAGCGACGTTTAGCTCATCCTTACCAAGTGGGCCAGCAAGTGTGGTTATCCACCAAACACTTACGCTTAAAAGGGCCTTGTAAATTTCAACCATTATACATCGTTACATTCCCCATTCTAAAACTATATCAGAAATCAGCAGTACGCCTGGCTTTACCGGCTCACTTAAAAATTCACCATACCTTTCATGTGTCCTTTTAAAACCCACTGATCCAAACACTCGTCACCTCGCTCCACCACCTCCTGTTAGTGTGCAGGGTCACTTAGAACATGAAGTAAGTTCTATTTTAGATTCTCGCCGAACCAGGGGCACTTTATATTACCTGGTAGCTTGGAAAGGGTATGGCCCACAAGAACGCACCTGGGAGCCACTAGCTCATGTCCATGCTCCCTGACTGTTCCATATATTTTATCAATGTAACCCCCACAAACCAGGCCCTGTCACTGGGCCTTGGAAGGGGGGTACTGTCAGGATCCATCGGACTGCCCACCACCTTCCGCACTCCAGCAGTAGTAGGGGAACTATTCAGGGTGAACCCCAGGGCGCTAGGTGCATATCACTCATTTACATCCTACCTAGGAAGATTTCCTGTCGGATGGGGGCTCCAAGAAGGCTCCCCCCTCTTTTACTCCCCATGTTCCCTGAGGAAAAAAAGCGGACTTATATTTCTTTAATTCCCTGCTCCGTTATGTGGTGGTGTTTTCCTTATCTTTGTTTCCAGGCCATGCCAGAGCATGACTCAGCAGCCTCCATGACTCAGCCGCCTCCATGACTCAGCAGCCTCCGTGACTCTGTGGAAATATACCTTTTAGGGGTACACCGGTGAAGGGTCGCCCTTTTGTCCACAGGTTCAAAAACCAACAAAATAGAGATCAGCACTGAAGTAGGAATAAATAACAAGTTTCTAAGTCACTCATGAGTGGGACCACGTCCACACAGCACTTTCAAGTTCTGGAGGAGGTGGTACATTGAAGTCACAGAATACAGAGCTTTTATACATTTTTTTTGCAGTGTAAGCATGTGAACAGAAATAGGAAGAGTAAGGTTTCGAAATAGTTATTAACAAACAAGGGCAGATAAAAACTACATGGTCAGCAAAGTGGGAGGGTGAGCAAAAATGCTTAGGGCAGCAACAAATGATTGAAAGTCAACAGATGTACTGACAGCTACAAACTCGCAGCATGTACATTGCTTTTAGCTGAGTCAGGAAGTCAACTAAAATAGATAGCACAGGCAGGAAAAGACGAGCAGCAGAGGGCGGGAGAATTACGAAGGAAAGGAAATGAACACCTCAGCCAAAATGGCTGATGCTTATGCCAAATAAAATATTACACATTTTCCACAACTCAACAAGCCTCCATGACTCAGCAGCCTCCGTGACTCAGCAACCTCCATGACTCAGAAGCCTCCGTGACTCAACCACCCTCCATGACTCAGCAACCTCCATGACTCATCAACCTGGCAAAAGGTATTTAACTCTCACCCAGGCCCATATTCATTGAGTTTCCTGTTGAAGATCCTGCGGCATGACGGCTCTTCTCTACAGATGCTGGTCGGACGAGTCCTGTTCCATCCTTGCTGCTGCTACTCACAGATAAGTCTAAATTTCTTTTGGGCTACATGTAAATCTTGTGCTCAGTGGAATTCCATTGTTTTGACTCCCAGCTCATTTCAGGTTATCGGGGAGATCTTGGGTAACTGCGCACAAAACGTTTTGTAATCAGAGTGCTAACTTTACTACTCCTAAACTGAGAAAAATCCTAACTTTAAGACTTTCAGTATTCACATAAGGCATTTAGGAGTCCTAAAGTTAGGACTCCTAACTTCTGTGAATACCGAAATGAGTAAGTGCCTTCTGTGAATACCAAAAGGGTAGTAAGTTTAGGATTTTGTCTTTAAGTTAATTCTGTGAACCGAGCCCCATAATATTATTGTAGTGTTTATTGTTATCCTGTTACGTCTCTGTTTTATTGTCGCTGAAAAAAGTTCTTGGTAATGCTCTCAAGCCTTGGATATACTTCAGCTGAAGGATACAAATTCTGTCTTATCTCATTGAAATAAGAATGTATAGTGTGCTTATGTGTAATCTCCGTTGGCACAATATTGTGTGAGTGTATATTTATCTTTGGCGCAATATTGTATGAGTGTGTATTTATCTTTGGCGCCATATGGTGTGAGTGCAGTTCTGATTTATACTGATCATTCTATAAAACCTCTTTTATCGTGACCCCGTGCAGAAGTTTATGCATGATATATGCAATTGATTATTTGTGTTCATATTGATGTCTTTTACTGCTGCTGCAGGAGCTGGTCTCCATACTCATTCCTAGCTTGAGGACAGATGTCACAGATTGTTCTGTGACCCAGAGTTTGCTTCTCCACCGGCACAAATGCGCACCAGTTTCTTTATTTCTTTTAGCTTTTTGTTTTAACTATTTATTTTAGTCTATTGTGCGTTCTCAAACCCCCTACCCTTGGGATTATCGGATGAGCACTGGTGTCTCTGGTTCAGTGTTCGTCGGATGATTTCTGGGGATTGTTGGGGTCCAGCTGCCTTCGCATGTCCAGCAGAGCGAAGAACACGTTCCAACATTCATCTTCCCAGATTGGTTCCTGATTGCGGCCTGTGGATCACCAGACTCGTAATGGGGCCTAAATTAACCTGTGCTTACCCTCTGGTAGCTTGGCACAAAAGCAGTCAGGCTTCACTTACAGGCAATGTGTAAAGTACTTAGGCAGCACACACACAGTAATGAAGTGAAAAAGCAACACAAGAAAAAATCCAAACCAATTTAGAAAAACTTTTGTACATTTTAATAAAATATTTGTCACCAAAAATCCAATTAGTAGAACCGCAGTTATGAATTTTTAAAGTTTAAAGTGAAAACAAGTGCCTAAAAGATGAAAGCACCAACTACGGACATTTAGTGGCCCGAGACTGGGGGCAAAGTTGAAAGTTACATCTGACCGCGATGGAGAGCAGTTCAAATACATAAAGTGGATTGGCCCCAGCCTCCCCTTACACCTTAGAAGAAGTTTCAAGTAAAAATGTCAGAGAAGGTAAAGTACTGCAGGGCAAGGCAGCTGGCAGTGTCCGAGGAGGAGGAGTTGTCGGGAAGCAGAAGGACAAAGTTTAAGTGAAGATTTCTTTGTTCAGACTTAGGGGGTCGATTACGATGTTGTTTGGAAACTATTCGTACCGAATCGGTTTCGGGAGCGTTTCCGACAGACTAGGTTTCTGCGAGTCCGACTGACCGATTATGATGTTTCCCAACATCGTTCGATCGGACTCGCATTGACTTCAATGGGAGCCTGTGTTCCGAACGAGAACACAGGCTCCCATTTAAAAAAGGGGAGGTCCGTTTCATGTCGGGCTGACGGTCGAACGGATTTGGTCATCGTAATCGCTTGTTTGGAAACTGTGTCCATAGAGCTGTACGAATCAGCTCCAAGTGACCTAGGCTGTCTGAATGCATGACCAAATGAATGATTCAGGCGGCCCGAACGGTTTCCTTGCATCATAATCAGTCATCGGAAAGGTGTCTGATTCAGTTGGAATCATAGGTTCCAAATCAGATTTGCTGAATCCGAATCCTGTTCGGAGCCTTTCCAGAAGGCATCGTACTCTACACCTTAGTCTCTTTCTTAGAAGTCCCAAATCTCCAGCGAGTACGGATACCCCTTCTGCGAGGAGACGCTGAACAGGATTTGTTGTTGTGGAGAAGAATATAGCAGGAGCTACCATGAAGTAAGGCTGACCGGCGATGCACCTTCGGCGGATCGACAAGCAGGTAGTTCCTGGTCTCCTCTTAGTTCTCAGAGCACTTTTTGGCCAAAAGTGTTCTAAGCAGTGTTCCCTCTAAGGTGCGCACTCACCTTAGTGACCCCGAGCGTGCAGTGTCCTCAGTGAAGCGCGCACACATCCCGGGAGAGCAGGAAATTTCAATTTTTCACACCGCGTTTTAAAAGCGGCAGCGGCGCGAAAAACGGTAATTTCCTGCTTTGCGAGTACACATTCCATAGCAAGTGGCTCTTGCTACATTTCATTCTTAATCGGCTGCAGGCTGTTTGTGGGGCTTTGAGACCGTAATGGCTGGCAGGCGGCGCATCTGCCCAGATGGTCTGCCTACATGCTCCCGTTTCAGGCCATTGGGCCTCGCTGTCTCGCCAAGGGGGCCATGAGCGTGCCCCTGCTCCCTGACTGGCATGACCGGAGGGGTAACAGTGACTGCCCAGGTGGCGGTCTTGTGCAGGGCTACATTTGGTGCGGCAGGTGAACCGGGTCTCCAGGGCATACGAATCCTTCCTAGCCAACAACAGGTGGCGCCAGGTTTGGCCGGGAGGCTCATTGCAGAAGTAGCCTCATATAAAAGTGACACCATCAGACAAAAATGTTTATTATGCACTTGACTTTTGTTTACACCGATGGAAACCCAGAATCAGGCTTTGAGCGGGAAGCATTTTCACTTAAATAACAATTCCTTTTAATGCAACATAGAGAGAAACCTAGCCCGGTCACCCCTGCAGAGCTTGGTAGAAATATCATCTTGTTTCTGTTTATCTGAAACTGAGGGAGCTCAGTTGCTAGGAGTGTGGCTTTGGGACAGGTTAAAGATCGGAGCGATTATACATGAACCAGATGGAAAAAGGGAGGGTAGGGGCGGAGCGGGTGTTTCACCCTACCCCTCATCATGTTGTGGCTTGACAAACTGGGTGCTGCTTGTGTGCGCGCCTCCATCCCATCTGACACATTCCATGGTGAGGGTGTTGGCCTCGTTCAGAGCCAACAGTGGACCACTTCCAAAGCATCGCAGTCGCAGAAACAGGTGAAGAGGTAAACTACTTACATTCCCTTTTGTTGCCTCTATCCCTCCCCTTTGCCATCATGTCTCCCAATGTTTACCTTCTCTTTGTCCACTCTTTCTTTTTCTCTTCTGCACCTTCCTTTCTCCTGTACTTCCGTTTCTACCCTTGTCCACCACTTTCCACTTTTCTGTCATGTATTCCTTTGTCACGCTCTCCTGTCGACATCCTTTATTTCTTTTCTGTTTCCCACCCTTCATTCCTTTCCTCACTCCCATCCTTTATTCATTTCCACCCTTTATTGCCTTCCACCCTTCATTCCTTCAACCCTTTATTCCCTTCCACCCTTTATTCCCTTCCACCCTTTATTCCCTTACTCACTCTCACAATTCATTCCTTTCCTCTCTCCCACCATTCATTCCCTTCCTCACTCCCACCCTTTCCAGTCCGTCTCTCACTCTCTTACTTTTGGTCACTGCTCCTGTAGTCCCGCCCTTCCTTCTAGGTTGCTTGACTTTACAAATATACACACATCCTTGAGTCTGGATCCGACCTGTTGAAGTTAGTATTCACTATTTCTATTTAATTTGCTGTGAGTTCTTGCTCATGCCTAAACGAATCCTGGGTTTTTCCCTGCGGCCCTTCTGGGCCTAACACCCCAGTTGGAGACTTTCGATTCTGAGTTTAAATAAATTCAGCATTTGACAAAGTTCGGTATGATGGTGCATAACGTAGCTCGTATGCTTTGCCCAGAAGATTTAGTGGTGTTTTACCGTGGGGCAATGTGTGAAGTTTCTCAGTTTACGATAAGCGCTATCACACCTAAATGACAGAAGCAGCAAAATATCAGTCGAGTGTCACACTATGCGATGCACATATTTTTAGCTTAATTGCTTTTAAGCCATGCCCTTAATTGCATCAGTTACGCCCCTTTGGGAGACACCCTCGTTTTTTCATCCCACTCAAAGCCCTGGTCTACATGTGCAGTCGGGTTCTTGGCGCACATAGCCTTGGCTGCAGCGCACAGAGACTTTATTCTGCCGCACACAGAGGAAAACAATTAGAGGGAACATTGGTTCTAAGTCCAACGTTTTGGATTTGAGGACCTTTAGCACCACTTCCAAGGGCCCAAAACTAGAGAAACACCAATTGGAGGGCCAGGACTCACTCAGGCAGGGTCCAATTGCTAGTTCAAGATGGTTGAAGATTTTTATGTCCCTGAGGCTCAGATCAGGAGGTCAACCAACTAACCCTTGGAGTCACTTCTGGAAGTTCTTGGTTCAATGAGATGAGCAGGGTCCAGCAGCAGGGCAAACCTCTGGGGCTCAGAGGAGGCTTCAGGCAGCAGAGCAGTCCTTCTTGGTGCAGCAAAACAGTCCCTCTGAAGTACACAGCAGGCTACAGCAGCAGGCAGTCCTCTGAAAGTCCTACACAGGTCCAGGAGTAAACTGAAGAGTGGGTCCCCTTTTTATCCCTTGTGCCTTCTTTAAGTGGGAAAAACGTCTGAAGGGTTACCTCCACACAAATGTATGCAATTTCCAGTCTCCATGTGCTGCCCCAGTTTGGCTACTGGCACAAAAGGCTTGTGTGAAGTTCTTTGAGTGAGAGCAGGGCTCAGCCTATTGATGTGCAAGTGGAGCTATGCCCAGACCCACCCCACCATCCTGCCACTTATGGGTCATTCAGGCACATCTAATCTCTCTATTGTGTGACTGTCTAGGGGGGATATAAAAAAGGCCAGCGGCCACTCACACCTATTCATTTGACTGAGGAACAGACTGCAGGCACCAAATGGTTAGGAAGGCAAAATGCAAGCTTTCTAAAAGTGGGATTTTCAGAATTGTGACTTTAAACCAGATTTTATCATTGAAAAGGATCTTAAATTACAATTCCTCAGATATCAAATATGAGTGTGCCACCTGCTCCCAATCTAACGATAGCATTTTTTAAAAGTAGTAAGGTAACCTAATGTAATTCAGTGGGAGAGGTAGGCCTCACAGTAGTGAAAAACAATTGTTTTTGGTTTTCACTACCAGGACATGTCAAACTTAAAAGTACATGCCCAACTTTTTAATTATGGAGCATCCTGCCAGATGGGCTGTCTAGGGCCTACCTCAGGGGTGACGTATATGCAATATACAGGGAGTTTTAGGCTTGGCAAGGGGATTATTTTGCCAACTCAAATTGGCAGTTTAAAACTGCATACAAGTTGTAATGGCTTGCCTGTGGTAGGATTTAGGGGTTATGAAGTAGGTGGCTCAATAGGTACTGCAGGCCCACTAGTACAATCTGATTTACCAGCCCTGGGTATATTGCATACCACTTTACAAGAGACTGGTAAATTAAATAGGTGTAACCCGATTGTACTATGTTTTAGTGAGTGAGCACAAGCCCTTTAGCACTGGTTAGCAGTGGAAAGGAGCACAGGAAAGTCAACAAAAACTAATTCTGGGACAAATAGAAGAGTGAAGCCAAAACATTTGGGGGAAGACAACCCTAAGGTTGACAGGTCTAACACACTGCCTCAATTTTCCATCAAAGACATGAAAAAATGCAAGTCAAAATGTCTTGGGATCCAACCCCATTGTTCTGGTTCGTTCCTCCACTGAATTCTATTTTGATGCTAACTTTTTTTCATTCTAAATCTCCATGCAGATTTCTAACTCTTGTATCTTCGATCCTGTGCCTCCTGTAAGCAGATTCTTTGGGCCATATGCATGAACACATTTTCCCATAGAAACAGAATGGGCAAAACCCTTTGATGCATCTGGCCCTTTATCTTGCATTATGAGTTCTAAGCTCTTTCTGCATACTTTCAATCTATGATTTGCTCTATTCCCCATCCCTTAGATGGCAGTCCTACTTTTTCCCATATCTATTTCTGCATTGTTATGCTTCATTTGATCAGTGTTTCTTAGAAACCAGTCTTGCCTATCTTTGCCTCCTGTTCCTTTATTCTGTCACTCTAGCAGCAGTACCCTTTCTTAGAAAATGGTTGCACTTTTCCCTGAGGCCTGCTTCAATATTCTTTTCTCCTTGGACCAGTCTCTTTGTTGTGTCTTTTGTTTTTGTTAATACCTGGACATTGTTTTCATAGGGTTCCAGGAGCTCCAAGGTTGAGTGCTTCAGGCACAGAGCCTCATTTTAGGGGTCTTATTCATTAAGGACTGGATAAGTGCCTCCTATAACTCTCTGGGTCCCATCTTAAATGTAATTTTGGCTGTACACATACGTTTATGGTCAAACATTCTTCAATTTTCAAATACCAGCAATTCACAAAAATATTCCCGGCAAGCATAAATGGATTTACTACTGCATATTTCTCCACCATGAGTTTGTATAAATCTTCAGCTGTAAATGTCACTCAAGCGAAGGGAAAGGCGGCAATACCAGGCGTGGTTTGCCAAGGAATTTTAAGAATGCCCACCTAAGTACATTTGCGGGCATTCTCCAACTCCAATCCTTTCCCACACTGGAAATGGTCATGAATTTACTTCAACCAAGAGCTTGAGTCAACTCTTTCAGGATGGAAAGGCAAAAGGACCATCCCCAGATTTATCAGAGGTGTAAAAATGGCTTTCTACACAGGGACTCATGTAGAAAAAGCAGAAAATAAGCTTGCATTTGTACAGGAAGCTTCATCACCCCTGTAAGTAATTCTGTCTATGTAGAATTCTACATTTGTATGGTAGACTTCATTCTCCCCTGTCAGGTATTCTGGCTAGAATCGGTCTCCAATCAAGTGACATTCCCAGACGTATGCCTGGAATCCTGAGCTTAGTTTAGCATTAGAGGAGTAAATTCGGCAATGTTTGTGAAAATGTAAAAATAGTAAAAGCGTGCACAGGCTAAGATGTAAATCTTCCCATGTACTTTTGCCTAATTTTTCATGAACCTCTAAGAATAACTGGTACATACTGATGTGATTAGATATATCATTTTCTACAGGGTATAAAAAAAAATCTATATTAGCCCATTGATATTTAATCAATTTCTTAAGCGCACACACACAAAGGCTTCATGGCATTGCTAAGTTGTAGCTATGTATAATATTCGTCTTCCTAAGTTTAAATAGTTAAAACAGGACATAGTTCTGACTCATACTTGAGATGCCTGTGTGCCTGGCCTTAAGCTAAAAATCAGTTCCAACCTACCCTGTCTGTTGCTTCAGTTCTCTTCTTTCTCTTCCAGACTCCAGGTACTCCCTGGTATATAGGATAAAGGCCCTCCTCCTGAATTCCTTTGGTTCTTTTCAATATTATCCAACTCACTCCTGGTCTGAGAGGGTGTCCTCATAAGATGCGGGTCACTTAATAGCTAAATGATCATTTTCCTTACTAATTTAATACTTGAATTTCTAAAATCTCTAAAGGATTGTCAGAGGAGTCTTCATGTGCTTGGAAGCAGTAAATTAGTTTATGTGGAGAGGAATTACCCTATGCCATCCATGCTCTTGCTATTCCGGTTAGGCAGGATGTGGTTAATCAAACATTAAGTGCTGAAGACTGCAAGTACTGATATCCATATTCAGATGTATTTTCCTTCTTTTTGCATTTCCAACCAAGTTTTTAGGTGGAGGCAGCATTTTAGTTCAGAAATCAAGCTACCCCAGATAATGTAATTTCTTCTACAGTATGTATGTTTTCACTTTTTCAATTAAATCAGTCTTATGGTATTCTTTCCAGCATACCTATATAAGAATGCCTCTTGATAGCATAATACATCCGTCCCCATATTGGGTATAATTTATGGCACTGTGTTCAAGGTTTCCCTCTACTTAAGCAGTGTGTATACATTGTGGGACACATAGATGGAAATGTACATTTTCTTTATAAATTTGAACATTTTGACATAATTGTCTTTATATAGACATACCACAAAACTGGGACTTAATTAATTGGGACAGATCCGCTGGAAATTCTGTTCACTCCTGTTTTTGCAAATGTTACTTTCCCCAGGTTGTGCTTGATGTGCAAATATATCACCTTTATCTGCTGTTAATGATTAAGCACAGTGAACAGCAGTATTGTGCCAATGATTTTGAAATGCACCTGTCTGCCTGCTTTTCTCTTCTTCACCTAGGCAGAGTTTTGTATTTTTTGTTTCTGTCTCTGACAAAACTCCTAAAAGCTTTCATTTGTATTTAAAAGCATGCAGAATCATGAGCATGGACAATGGTGATTTAACAGCAATGCAGGGAGACCAATATTATGCATATTGTAGTATCCTGTATATTTTCACTGTGCTGTGTATCTCTTCAATGCTTTAGTGTTGTGTCATTTCAGAATGTATGGTTACTTAGCAAAAGTTAAAATTGCCACTGTGTTGGTTGGAGCTGTTGATGGAGCCGGTGCTGTCCGACTCCACTGACCATGTAGCCATTAATAAATCATCCCAATCAACATTTACATGCCTGAGTACTACAAAATAATTGTCAATGAACTTTGGTTACATGGTTGAACCCATTCGTGCTAGGGATTTCTTTGGAAGACTGTTTCCTGCTTCCTTCAATGAGAGCCGGTGAGTTACAACATTCATTTTCGACATCGGATTTTCAGTGAGCTACGACGTTTATCTTCAATGTCAGATTTTGCTGCCTGTGAGGTAGGACCTCTTTGACTCTGCCACATTTGCATTTTGGGGACACCCTATGTAATTCAAAATTCATTTACCTTTGAATCTACAACCAACTGCCATTCCGCATCCCGAGCACGCACCTCGTGCCATCGTCATTCTCCCGATGCGCTTTGCTGCTCTGTTCTGGCTCGTTGCATATGAGAACTCTGTACACATTACGTCACGGTGTATGGCGACGCCCGCGGCCATCTTCAATGATTGGGAAGCCTCTCACTCATTAGCTTTGAAATCAAGTCATTCTGACTAGCTCATTCGCCGATGCAACGCTACACTATACACTGTGCAAGTAGATAATCTTCGTGCATGCCAATCTATTTACGGTGATGCACACACCATACTGCATCTTATGTTCTTCATAAAAAATCTGTGTGCCATGTAAACTTAAAGTCTACAGTGTTGCGCACACCATAAACACACCTTTTCCCTCAGTAACAACGGGCTTTCTTTTGGTGAACAGTGATGCAAACACTTCCAGGTTTTTGTCCAGTGTGCACACTCGCAGTTCAACGTTGATGCACACACTGTTATTTTATTGAGATCTCCAACCAAAGTGGACAGTTATGCACACACATCTGTAATGAATTTCGTCTTGCGCACTGACAGTTAAGCAGTGACGCACACACTTGTACGCTACATTTAGTATTCCAACTATTCAGAACATCGCTCATATCTTTGTTATTTTCCACAAAAGTTTTGCATTTATTGTTATCATCTTTCTTACTCAAGTTTTGGTGTTTTAAGATATGTGCACTATAGAAGCTGTTAAACCTCCACCTGCATTTTCAGACTAACCTGGGGAACCTGCGGTCAGGTGAGAAATCTGGCATGATGCCTTTGAGACCTATTTGGGTGCCATTGGTGCTTCAAGGTTCGTTGCAGAAAGAAAAAAGTGTCTATTCTAGGGTTTGAAGGAAGATCTATTTTCAAACATTTTCCCCCACTGTCACAAGAAGAGTTGCAGGGTATCGATGAGTACCGTGAGCCTGTTTTAAAATTAAAATCCAGGTTCAATAAACAACCCAGCCTTATAGTACTTAGACATACATTCTTCAACAGAAAGCAAACTGAATCGGAGGATGTGGACTCTTATGTCTCTGCGTTACGTAGACTTGCAGTTAATTGCAGATTTGACAATTTCACAGACCAACTAATCAGGGATCAGTTTGTCTGCTAATGTAAAGATGAAAACATCAGGCAGAAATTATTGAGCATGGGTGATCCATCCTTGGATGAGACTATCAAAGTGGCTAAAAGCATCGAAATATCGATGGTCTCGTTGAAGGAATTGGATGAGTAGCCTAATGATGTTGTTAATGTAGTCAGTGTTGATAATCCTGTGAAACAACGTGTTAAGTCAACTAAAAGTGTTGAATACGTCTTCCAAGTCTAAAGCTGATATGTTTAACACCAACAAGGTAAATGGTGGAAATATGTGTCTTATATGTGGTAATCCTCCACATCTGAAGGGATCCAGGTGTCCTGCTATTAACGTGCAACTATTGCAAGACCCACTGTATGTGCAGTCGAGTCTAATGATTATTCCAATTCTGAGGTCATATCCATGGCTAGAAGTGAAAATTATGGAAATATTGATCCTAAGTATGATATTCCTCAGGGTGTGGTTGAGGATGATCATTCATCGTGTATTGATCCTATTGTTGACATTGTTGTGGGTTGTCACACTGTAAAGTTGTTGGTAGATTCTAGGGCATAGATCACCATGATCACACAAATGTATTTGAGGAAACATGGAAGGGTTCACAACCTCTATCTCCGCCTGATCGATCACCTGTATCATATGAAGGAGGGAAAATTGAATTGATGGGTTTTCTTGAGGACAAAATGAGATTCAAAGGGAGGAGACTCAAAGGGAAAGTGTACGTGGCAGTAAAAGGTCTAAACTTTCTTTTTTTTACAATCAACTTTATTGATTTTTCAAATCAAACAAATAACAGCTCAAGACATTTATTCATTGGTACAACGCATTATCGCATGTGGCATCTTAGATTGCATACAGACGAATGGTTTGGATCACACCTACAGTGCATACATGTTTCACTTATGTATTTAAGCAAAATTTTGGTTTGGGTAGTCCATATGATTCATCCATTTGCCCCAAACCTTGTTGTATTTAGTTGGGCAGCCCGAGCCTAAAATAAGGGTTTTTCTTGCGCAGCGCACCTGTCCAGCCCCTGGCGCGATCTGACTTTGCTCGTTGGTTTAGATTGAGCCCAAGTGGCAGCAATATCGCGCTTGACTACTGCAATGGTGGTTGCCAGGACTAGCCTATAAGGCCGAGAACCATTCAGACCATCCATTACCCCCAAAATGAGACTTAAGGGATCATGGAGAACCTGCCAGCCCAGGACCTGTGTGAGCTCGGACTATATTGCCGTCCGATACGGGGCAAGGTTAGGGCATGTCCAGATCATGTGGTATAAATCGGCCGGTCTTTGCCCGCAAAGCACACAGTTTGGGGATGGAAGCAACCCTGCCCTATGTAGACGTTCTGGGGGGAGGTAGGCGGCGTGTGAGTAGTGTAGTTGAATTAAACAAAGTTTGGCTGAGGTCGTGATGGTTTTGGGAGCTATAAGGGCATCAGTCCTCCTCTTCCAGGGGGCCCAGCCATCCCTCCCATCGCGTCCTGATCGGTTTGAGTGTCGTTGGGCCATTATTGACAGGGGTGCGATATATCCGGGACACCCACCCCCTCCCCAGGTTCCCCATCATGACTTGGGCCTCTTGCGGAAATATACCTTTTTAGGGTCACCCTTTTCGTCCACGGGTTCAAAATCCAACAGAGTAGAGATCAGCACTGGAGTAGGAATAAATAACAAGATTATTAATCACTCATGAGTTTGACAACGTCCACACAGCACTCTCAAATGCTGCCTGAGGTAGTACACTGAAGTCACAGAACACAGGGCTTTTTTAATTTTTTCTGCAGTGTAAGCATGTGAACAGAAATAGGGAGGACACGTTTTTGAAATAGTTTTGAACAAACAAGGGCAGATGAATAACCACTTGGTCAGCAAAGTGGGAGGGGGAGCAGGAGTGCTTATGGCAGCAGAAATGATTGACAGTTAACAGGTGTACTGGCAGCTGCAAACTCTCAGCACGGACATTGCTTTTAGCTGAGTCAGGAAGTCAACTAAAATAGATAGCACAGGCAGAAAAAGACGAGCAACAGAGGACGGGAGAGTTACGAAGGAAAGGAGATGGACACCACAGCCACAATGGCTGCAGCTTATGCCAAGTAAAATGTTACATGTTTTGGCATAAGCTAAAATGTTTTCTTATGCTTTTGATGGAGCAGGTAAAACAACATTTTGTATACCTCCTCCTGTTGATTCATTTGGCAGATGGAGGACTTAAAGTATCCCCATCGAAATTGCAATTCTGTCAGAAAGAAGTACAATATTTGGGCCACAAAATTGAAACAGGATTAAGAAAAGTAACTACAGATAGAATTAAGATAATAAAAGGAATGATTGCCCCAATGACTCAAAGAGAAGTGAGAATGTTTCTTGGTAAGGTTGGATATTGTTGTCTGTAGATTAGTAATTTTTCCCTGATTGCAAAACCTTTGGTACGCTTGACAAGAAGTGATGTAAAAGATCACATTAAATTAAATAAAGAAGAGTTGAAGGCTTTTAAACAATTGAGAGATGGGTTGTGTGAAGCACCAACTCTTGGCATGCCTGACTATGAGAAAGAATTTGAGCTCTATTTCAGCAAAAGAAATGGATGTGCACTTTCTGTGTTAATACAGAAACACGGAAAATTGAAGAGACCAATTGCATATTTTTCAGCTATGTTAGACCCTGAAGCTGTAGCATTGCCTGGTTGTTTGAAAGCTGTAGCAGCTACTTGTAAGAGTCTGGAACAGAGTGAATGAATTGTGATGGGATATCCTGTGAGAGTGTTTGTACCTCATGATGTGGCAATCCTTTTAACAAGGAGCCGCACTCTGTTCATGACGCATAGTCGTCTGACTAAATACGAGACAGTCATCTTAGGTGCAACAAATGTGAGCCTTGTGAGATGTCTGAATGTGAATCCTTCAACATTGCTACCTGATGCTGAGAATGTGGAAGTCAGAGATGATGTGGATCATGACTGTTTGGAAGTGCTTGATTTCTATACCAAACCACGTCCTGATATAAAAGATGTACCTTTGACAGAAAGTGACTATGTGATGTTCGTGGATGGATCATGCTTGAGAACGGATGAGGGAATTCTGAGTGCAGCTTATGTAGTATGTTCGGTAGCAGCTGTGCTGGAAGCATCTTGTCTGAAAGGAATAAAATCAGCCCAAGTTGCTGAACTTTTTGCATTAACGGTAGCATGTAAATTGGGAAAGAATGTGAGAGTGACTGTGATAACCGATAGTCAATATGGCTTCGGTGTAGTACATGACTTTGTGCAAATCTGGTCACAAAGAGGGTTTTTTACATCAAGTGGACCTCCTATAAGGAATGCTGAAGTGGTTGGAAAATTGCTTGAGGCGATACAGCTGCCTAAGCAGTTAGCAGTGGTGATATGTGCTGCACATGCCAAGTCCGCTGATTATATTTCAGCTGGCAACCGGTTTGCCAATGACATGGCTCAGTATTGTGCACGTAATCAGAACTCAGCCAATCGTGGGAGAGAAAAAAAAATGAATTCATGTCCCTTGTTGTTTACTAACACTGTGAATACATGGGAAGAAGTGAGGCAGTTGATCAGACTTTTCAAACAGACATGGTATAATGCAAAATTTAGACTTGTAGCTGAAAGCCTTTGTCAAAGATGCCTTATATGTCAGCAATTCAATCCTGGAAGAAAAACAGTGGTAAGTCTGGAAACTATAGGACGAGAAGGAGGGCCTTTCACAAGAATGCAGATTGACTTCATTGAAATGCCTCCCTGCAACAGGTTGAGGTATGTTCTAGTGATGGTTTGTCTGTTCTCTCGATGGGTGGAAGCCTACCCAACAAGAAGGAGTGATGGAATTACAGTTGCCAAACTATTTTTGAGAGAGTTCATTCCTAGGTTTGGTTTTCCAGTCACGATCTAGTTAGATAGAGGAAAACATTTCCATAATGAAATCATGAAATTAATTTGTGAAGCATTGAATGTACAACAGAAACTACATTGTGCCTATCACCCAAAGGCTTCTGGCATGGTGGAACAGGTAAATGGCACCATTAAAAACAGACTAGGGAAAATGTGTTTAGCCACAGGTTTGAAATGGCCTGATGTCTTGCCTCTGGTACTCATGACTATAAGATCTATTCCAGATAGGAATACAGGCTTGAGTCCTCACGAAATAGTGATGGGGAGAGCAATGCAACATGTTTTCATACCAGTCAACAAGTTATTGCCTATATCTGGATTATTGCAAGGGGTTGGCTGATTCTGTTCATTCTGTGTTTCATCAGGTTGGATTGGATGCCACCACTCTTGAAAAGAAGCCACCTCATGATCTGAGCCCAGGTGACTGGGTGAGAATAAAAGGGCATAGAAGACAAAACTGTCTGGTCCCATGGTGGGGTAAACCACGTCAGGTGATCCTGACCACAACGACAGCTGTAAAATGTGCAGGAGTGAAGAACTGGATTCATGCTAGTCACACCTTGCGAATTCCAAATCCAGTGGATAACAAGGAAGGAGAATATTTTGAAGAATCAGATACCAGTTCTGAATCAGATACTGAAGAAATAAGAACAAGACAAACTCCTGGAATGGGGGATTCAGAACCAAGTCCAGCTATTGCACCAGAGAATCTTCCATTAAGAAGAAAATTGCAGATTTCTGACACCAGCTCAGAGTCAGACACTGAACCAGTACAAGCACATAAGAGTGAAAATAAAAACAGTGAAGAGACTGTCAAAGAAATTCTTAATAAAGAAGTTCCGAATGAAAATTCAAGAGAAATTCCACCTGAAATAACAGAAATAGATGGTAAGGTACCAGATACCGAGAGTGAGGGAAAGATTGTCGCAGAAGATCCCCGAGGAGTTGTAGGGAAACCATACATCCAGGTAAAAGAAGGGACAGCTAGTCAGCAGGAAGATTGTGTGGAAGAACCACGAGGAGGGACAGAAATAAATAAGAAAAAGAAAGTGGTGGAAAGAAGAATTACTGAAAGTAAAAGACAAGTTGGAACTGAATCGGAGGATAGTGATGAAGAAATACCAGAAGGTCGAGTCCTGAGGAAAAGAGCATGGAGAACTGAGAGGAATGAAAAGGGAAGTAAGGTTGAAATTTGGACAAACAAGATAAAGAGATTGAGATACAGATTGACACGAGTAAATTCATCTAGAGCTGAGCATGTAAATGAGGTGTCTAGCCAAGAGAAATCAAAAGACGTTGAACAGACACCATCAGAAGAAAACAAGAGAACCAGAAAACCTAACCAGAAGTATAAGTCACCAGAATGGTCGTATGGGGCACTTCCTGAAGTATGAGAAGAGGCAGACAGCCAAGGAGATCTAGAGGTGACTATACCAGAAGTGGTTGAGGAAGACGAAGAATCGGAAATCCTGAGAGTTATCTTGTCCGACATCGGGGAAGAGAAGGATGTTCAGGAAATTCTGAATCAAGATTGTGAAAGGAAAGTAAAAGACGATCAAATGCCAAATTGAAGAAACAAAAGTGATCTGAAAAGAGAAACTTGAAATTTACCGAAAAGACATAAAACTGAAAAGAACCAAGTAGGTGCTTAGAGCCTTGGATTAGACAAAACTAGTTGTGAAGTAGAAGAGGCTAAGTCAAAAGACACTGATCATTTTCTGAAATGGCAAACACAGAAAGTAGAAAATCTAAATGTGTGTTGCTTAGAAGATGGTGCAAAATGTGTTGTTGTTGTACAGGATTGCTAATGCTTCTGTGGAGTGCGTTAGCTTTAATGGTCTCATTTAAGGTTATGTTAGAAACAATAGAAGGTCATAGTGAGAATAAGACTAATGTAGAAAAGATTCAGAAGATTTATTCGACTAAAATAGATAGAAATTATTTCCATAAAGATAGGTCCATAACTGATTTTTCTAAGAATGTTTTTTCAAAATTATTGTACGAATATGTGAAGACAATGGATGTGAGGGATTGTTGCGTCTGCATGCATTTGCCTGCATCAGTATCTGAGGGAGTGACATATCATCACCTCCCAGTAACATATGGAATAACCTGTAGCGTATTATCAAGTTTGTTTTACAAAATAGGGAGACTAGAAAATTATTTTTCAGATGTAGATAACATATTTTCACAAGTACCCGTAGTCAATAAACTGAATAAAGTAAAACCTGCTAAAGTATTAGGTGAGTTTTTCTTAGAAACTAAAGAATTAATATTAGAATCAATATTTTGAAATAATCTAACTTGTAGTCTGAAAAGAGAAGAGAAGACTTTCTTAGATATGGTAGAAGAAAGGAGACTAAAAATGCCAAAGAAGGTACCTGAGGGAAAAGAAGAAAAGACAGTCTGGGATGTTGAAAGAGAAAAACATTTGAAAGGAGAAGCTAGTCCAACAATGGCTTTAAATTGGCCTCAGAAAGGGAAGTTGTCTATTAGAAGAAATCAAACTGCATATGATAACTATTTTGTAGGCACAAGTGATTGCCATGATACTTATAGAATCATGGGTGGATGGGGATTTAAAGGAGGAAATTATCCGGTTTTTCCTGGATTATTTTTTATCTGTGGGAACAAAGCTTATTATCAATTACCTGATCATTGGTATGGCACATGTTATCTAGGCCTGATTTTCCCAAGATATTTCATGTGGGAAGAGGAAAAGATGGTGCACATGAGCTAGGTAGACAACTAACACGTAGGAGAAGAGAATCTTGGTCAGAAATTGTAGGAGACATTTTTGGAGCGTTGAAACCAGCAGTTGGAATATCGCTGAATGCTCAGAAAATTAGAAAATTATCAGCAGTAGTGGATCGCTTGTCAACAAGCACTGCTGGAGGATTTTTATTGGTAAATACCAAAATGGTTGCCATGAGAGCTATGGTAATGCAAAATCGACTTGCCCTTGATATAATTTTGGCAAAAGAGGGCGGAGTCTGTGGAATGTTGAAAGTTCAACATTGTTGTACTTATATTCCTGAAAAAAGTCAAGATTTAAAGACGAACATAAAGAATATAACTGATTTGCATGAGGAGATTGTTCCACTGAAGGTTGAAGGTATTTGGGAAAAAGTTTTCTACTATTAAAGACTTTTTATTAAAACTAGGTAGTACCTTTATTGGTAAGATATTATTTCCAGTAACATGTGTGATTATTCTAGTATTAATTCTGAAATTAGGATGTCTATGTAGCAAAAGAAGGAAAATACGAAATGACATAAAAAGAGAAATTGTAAAGAAAAGAGAGAAAGAAAGAAAAGAAAGAGAATTTGAAGAGGTAGAATTAGAAGAATGGAAAGAGAATATGTATAAAAAGACAAGAGAAGAAGACACAGGAGAAACAGTCATGTGATCTAACAAAATATTAAGAGAACTGAATTCAATTCTATTTACAAATTTTACAAAATTTTAAGGTAGTGTGGTGATGTTAAAAAATCATCAAAGAGGGGATTGATGGAGCAGGTAAAACAACATTTTGTATACCTCCTCTATTTTGAATGAAAAGACTAACTATATAACCTACTGATTATAATTTTACTAATGGCGTGCAGTGTGAAACTAAACCAACCATTTTCATACAAAAATTACACGTGGGAAATTACTATTTGCATGGCAAAATAACTCTAATAACTAAAATATGTACGCATATTAATAGTAGTACATGTGGTAATAAGATATCACATGATTTATGTTGCTTATATGATGTTTGCGTTCCTGTTTGGATCCTAAAGGTGAGTATTATCACTTTAAATGTTGTTATATGCTAGGAAAATACTAATACATAAAGGGATTGGTGAGGGTTTAACATTAGAATCATCATTTCTTATTAATTATTCTTTTGTGTTTGTTTCTCTTAAGTTGACATTTGGGCCTACCTAAAAATGGCGTCCGAAATCGAGTTCAGAAGTGGCCACCGTCTCGTGAGCGCGATGCCTACTGAGCAGACTCGGATGGCTCTGTGAACTTCCTGACGACATCGGTTCACCATGTTCCTGGTCAAAGATAGGATCTTGGTGGACTGCCAAACTTCAGTCAGTAAAAACTGGTCTAAATGAACATTAGGGACATCCAAGCAAACCTTAAACATTGTTGCATAAGGGCAACATCAGCTACGGAAATGAACAGCAAAATCCATGGGAACCTCATAGAATACAAATCGGACGTTTTCCAATCAGCCAATCACAACTTTCTGTCGCCTAAAAATGTTTCATCCCGAAATTTATTGTAAAAAGAGCAGTAGAATAGGGAGGGGCATTCCATACTCCATTATCCATTTTTCCTAACATCTATGCTGGTATTCGGCGGTTTCGATGAATGCACACCCTCGTTGACCCCACAGGCGATGACAGATACTTGCACGATTTCTGGTCCTTTGGAGATTTTTAGGACTGTAATGTGCTGAGCAAAGAACTTTTGGACTTTGAGCTTTGGCCTGCTTTATTTGGACAAATAACAGCTAAATTTGGTTATGCAGAGCCAAATGAATTAGAGAAAACTCCAGATAGCAAGAATAGGTAAATATAAATGTCCTGCAATCTGTATTACTTGACTAAATTTCTAAACTTTGATTAATCATAAAGGTCAAAATTAATTGCAAACAATATTTAGATAAACAAATATTTGATTAACATAAATTATGAGTTTGTGGTTTTTCGATGAAGAGAATAAAGGATTCTGAGTCTTAAAATGTGTTTTAGCTGGTTCTGAATCACCATCAACCAATCCAACTAATTGGTCCATCGACCAAGTGGGTGGAGTGCCTTGATGTTTAGGATTAGGAATCTATAGGTGGTGAATGGTAATGTATATTTTGTAAAATAACTTTTCTTCCCTATAGGTAATAAGGCCCCCCCCCCCACATGTCCAGCGCAAAATCATTATCCCTCCTGTGTGCAGACTGGTGAGTGGAGACGTGTGAGTGTTGGTGTTATGGGCCCCACCAATGACTGCATGTGTGTATGAGCTAGAGTGACGTCGGGTCTGCGACGCAGGGAGGATAGTTGTATATATATATTTGTCTTCTTCTTTTCCCCTTTTTCTCCGGTCTCGCGCTGGATCACTTTAAAAGGGGTACAATAAATATCATGTATATCGATCAGCATCATATCGCTGACTTCTCGGTCTATTGCTAAATGGGCATTTACATTTTGGACATTTGTAAGCACCTGATTTTCCTGCTATTCAAAGCCGCACCAACAAAGAAAAAGAGTGCTAAATAAAAGTCAACATATTGCTGTAATGCAGTGTCAGTTTGATCCACTTCATCATTATTTATAGTTCTTTTGAATCGGTTCAAGGAAATGTCATTAAACAGTTTTTGATCTTTATGATAAGATGCAGGTGCTAGGAATACAGGAGGAAGCAAGAAGTACACGTAGCATGTTCTGTACCATCCAATTGATAGATGATAGTAGCCTTTACTCCCACAAATGAAATAAGTGTTGTGCGAGGATAGAAAACTGCTATTGTTCGTTCCAGTAATGTCCAAAATGTGGTACAGTCACTTTTTCCCACTGGGATACTACCAAAACGGCTCACACAAAGATTTGCTCGGGCTCTAGTAACAGCGATGACAAAAGGCCCGTTACCCTTGGTCGTTCGAGTGTTGGGGAAAACATAACATGTTGAGGAATTTCCTCTGCGATACTCCTACATTTCACATACAGTTCCTTTGGCTTGTGGGTCCCCTTCCTCATCGGGGTAACAAACTTTGTTCATTAGAGGCATATAGAAGTTTGAACCATGCTGGGCATGAACCATTGTGAGAGAATGGCAGCGGTAACAACAGGATTCCTTTCATGTTCTGATGAGGAGGAATCATGCCACAAACCCAACAGTTAGTAGCATTGCTTAGCTGGTGTGTGTGATGCAACATTTGAAGAAATGAATTGTTTCTCAGATGTTGACGGTATCCCTGTTCATGTTGCGGCAAATCATAATGATGGTGCTCTTTTGCAGCAAGTGATGTAACAGTAATGTTAGGTAAGGAGGCTCCAGGCATTACTTCCTCCACTACCCACATTACAGTAGCGATGATGGCAGCAGTCAAAGTGAGACCAAGGAAGCAGATTGTACAGCAGTTGCACATTGTTGCAGCGATCTCCTTCTTAGGCAAGCTCATTTTCATCGGCAAACAACAAAACAGATGGTGCCCTAAGGCCCTGGGCACGCGTTGGTTTCTTCACTAACATTGAAATGAGTAGTCACTAAAAGGCTACCCCCCTTTCTAGTCAGTCTTTAACCACCCAGGACAGTGGCTCAAACAGTCTCTTTCTGTGCTGAAATGTCTTTCTTCCTGGATCGAAGCGGATATCTAGATGTACCAGGGCTTGTGTGGTCCGGGAAGACTTCCTCAGGTCCTTCAGGTGATACAGCTTGTCTTTTCTCGGTGACCAGGATGTTGCGGTGGTCTGTCAACACAGCAGGGCTCATGAAGGAAGAGCATCCCGCACCTGCTGATAAATAGAAGATAAGCTGTCAATTAACAGGACAAATAGTCACTCATCAACATGTCGGGGGTACCTAATACTGGTGCAGAACAAAAGGCTTGGCGTAACTGTTGTAAGTCGCTCTGGCACTCAGCAGTCCATGGGAGGGGCAAAAAAGGGTCAACAAAGGTTTAATAATGTGTGACAAACTACCAACAAAAAAAAGGCGAGGCCAATCAGTGCACGAACATCCTTCTGAGTGCGGCGTACAGGAGTGTCTAGAATGGTCTGAATGCGGTTTGGTGTGAGTGCACTTCCCCCTTAGACAGGAGGTAACCTAAATAGGTAACCTGCTCTCTACAATTTTGCAATTTCTTTCGCAAGACTTTGTGATGATGGGAGGCAAGAAATGATAACAATAACAGTGTTCCTTCTTCACACTAGGTAAGAACGCAAGAGGGGCATCATCATTGATAAGACAGAATCTCTCAACCATTGGATAGTTGTTATTTAAAATAACACGCACACCTTCTGGAGAACAATGTATTGTGGCACGGAAATATTTAGGTATATCGATACCCACAATGTTGTCAGGTGTGTTAGGGGAGAGCAAAAATGGACATGCTGCAGTAAATTTATCAAGCCAGAATTCAAGTGGCTGTGAAAGTGGGCTAGGTGTAGGTGTCCCATCGAATCCTATCGACGTTATCATTGTACCGGAGAGGACAGCCCTAAGAACCAATTTTTTAGACAGGGCACTGCGAGTAGCCCCTGTATCAACCAGAAACCGATCAGTAGATCCCAAGACGTTTGCATCAACATAAGGACCCATTTGATCTACTGGCACCTCAACCGGTCGCTTACCCAATCCTAGGCATCCCTATGCATAGTCGGAATCTGCAAGAGCATCAGCAGAATAATCAGACATTTGATATTGATTTCGTCTATCAGAAGAATTAGAGTAATTTGGTCCTTGTTCAACTGTTTCAAATCTGGGGCGAGCTCCTGTACCTCCCCTGTTTCCTGAATTCCCTGGGCGTCCTCTCATACTTCCCCTTCCCCGCTGATACTGCTGGCCTCGCAAAAGGGGGCACGCCAGGTGTATACATTGCACGTCCGCCTCTTCCACCTCCCCTAAATGGTCGACCATATACTTGAGACAATATAACTTTTGTCTTTAATTCTTTAACCTTCTTATCCTCCCTGCCTTTTGCTTCCTGTTCCTCTCGCTCATAATATTGGGCCATGATCAAAAGGTAAACTGGGGAAGACGTGGTCCAAGAACTCTCGCTGGCCTTTAAGCTACTAGCTATTTCTGGTAACATATTAGCGACAAATGTATCAACAAACAAACGTTTACCCGTGTCATCGGCCAATGACTGACCAATAAAATCATGGAATATCTCCTCAAATCTTGAAAAGAGATCAGAAATTGACTCATCCTTTTTCTGTTTACAGGACGCTAAAGTAGTCCAATCTATTTTCTTAGGGGGTATGAGAGTTTTCAACGTAGTCACAATAGCTTTGGGAAGATCTAATATCTCCTTCTGAGGTTTCTGCGCAGGATCCCTTTCCACACCTATTCTTTCTAATTCCACCCAGGTGTCACCAAATGCCGCATTTTCATCTATTTTACGTATTGTTCTCCACATAGAAAAGGGCAAAATAAGCCTAAAGAACATATCAATATCTTGCAAGGTCATAGTGCAGGAGCTAATGGCTCCTTCCACCTCCTCATAGAAGGCGGCAGGATTTTTCCAGGGGTTGGGCAAAGAAGCTTTAAGAGCCATCACATCAGCTCTACTCCAAGGAGTGTAAACCCAGTTATATATAAAATATCCCTTTGTATCATTTGAAGTTTTATCATTATTGGTTCCCGCACCCTTCAGAGGAACATACAGGGGTACAGCTTCATGCATAGGTTTCATAGCAGACTCACTACTACTGGGTTTATTCGCATCCACCAAAGCATCTACTTTCTTTGCCTGAGATTGAACTGCTTCTGCAACTTTATTTTTCCTAGCAAGTCTTGCTCCTTTCACAAACGCAATGTGTCATCTCGCAATTTGACCACCCGTCTAATCATATCAGGTAGGTTCCAGAAAAAAAAAAGTCCCATCTCCTAACCGTTTATAATCAGTACTTATCCCATCTGGTTCTGTTGCATTAGAAATATGCCGCCAACCATATATTACCTTCCAAGTTAATTTTTCTACAAAAATAAAACTGTTCGGCGTCTTACAAGTCTGAACTGTAACTGTGAGGACCCTTGCTGTAGTAGTCTGACATGCTTCCTCTCTAGCAATATCCCGCAAGTTATCTTTCTCTTCCCTAGATAAAGTAGAGCGACTCTGCTGCCCAATTTGCTTATCTTTATCTTTTTCTTCTGAAGGCAAATGCTCCTTATCAAAAACCTCATCCTCAGGGGCACTTGGAGTGGGGAATTTACACGGGGTGGAGGTTGATCTAATAGGATGCAGTCATCCTGAGGTTGATTAAGTATGAGATAAATAAGGCGCCTTATAGGGTACTGGCCATTTACCTCTAATCGACGTTCTCTATCTTCTTTTTCTATTTGTTTCCTCCTTTTCTTTATTTTTTTTTATTTATAGCGCTTTTTTTATATCGTTTTTCGTTGTTCTTTTTCTGCTATAACTTCTGCTCTCTTCACTCTCTCTCGTACTTCTTTCTCTCACATACGCACACAATCAAACATATTCTGTCTATTTTTTCTTTCAAATAAACACTACTCTACATATTGAACCTTTTTTAAAATCAAATGACCCATTCACAGGCCATTGTAGATCAGAATCTTTCTTTGTGTATTTGTTCCACAGTGTACTGTACATTATGGAAGAAATACCATATTTGACATATATGTCTTTATTAGGTGTCCCCTCTGGGGGTGCCGGCTGACTTTTTTTTAAAACTTTGTTTGCTACCACCAAAGCAGCAACACCACCTACAGAGTGTGCTGAGAACAGACATGCTTCATCAAAAATGTGTAAAATATTACTACTTCAAAATATTTCAAAAGGAGAAAAATCTCCACATTACCTGCCTACAATTTTTGCAAAAAGTGAATCACAAATTCAAACAAAAAGCCCAGGCTTAACAAATCAAGAGTGCCGCTTTAGCGACCTTACCAGACAGAAGTCTCCAACTCCCACCTGCTGATCTCTGGTCGGCCTAATGGTCACTATAAAAGTGCGCCAAAGAAAACCCCAGTCGAGACCGGCACCACCTGGAGGGTCAAATTGGGAAAACCGGAAAAGTCACGTCGTTCTGCAAAGACAAAGGTCTCCTCGTGCAGTGCGCTTCCTCAGTGAAATTCCAATCCTCCATCAAGACCACTCCTTCGGGAGGCTGCGTCTCCGATGGGTTCCCACGACGGGTGCCAACTGTAGAAATATACCTTTTCAGGGGTACACTGGTGCAGGGTCACCCTTTTGTCCACGGGTTCAAAAACCAACAAAGTAGAGATCAGCACTGGAGTAGGAATAATAACAAGTTTTTATTCACTCATGAGTGGGACCACGTCCACACAGCACTCTCAAGTGCTGCCTAAGGTAGTACACTGAAGTCACAGAACACAGTGCTTTTATACAGTTTTTCTGCAGTGGAAGCATGTGAACAGAAATAGGGAGGTCAAGTTCTTGAAATAGTTTTCAACAAACAAGGGCAGATGAATACCCACTTGGTCAGCATAGTGGGAGGGGGAGCAGGAGTGCCTATGGCAGCAGAAATGATTGACAGTTAACAGGTGTACTGGCAGCCACAAACTCTCAGCACGTACATTGCTTTTAGCTGAGTCAGGAAGTCAACGAAAATAACTAGCACAGGCAGAAAAATACGAGCAACAGAGGACGGGAGAATTACGAAGGAAAGAAAATGGACACCACAGCCAAAATGGCTGCAGCTTATGCCAAGTAAAATATTACACGTTTTCCACACTCCAATGGGCTGAATTCGGGGAGCGATGTGCCTGTTGAGATGTGTGTGCTATGGGTATGGCGTGGGTGCTGCTAGTATTTGTAAAATTGTGAGGTGTGGAGAGTATAGCGCTCCCGTAGGTCCTGGAATGCCCTAATGTGGTCACCCACCCATACGTCACCCAGCAGTGATATACCTACGTAGTCCCATTGTTTGAACTCCGTCAGTGCTGCCACTTCTCTTAACCACATGTCATGCCAGAGGGGCGTGTGCTGGCTTAGTTGTTTGTCCCAACGCTTGTGCCTCAGGGCCATACGCCAAGCCATCAGGACCGCTCTGGTTATCGGTGGTATTGATCTGGGTGTTGGGGTTCCGTATGGGTATGTTTGTATTTGAGGGAAATCCATATCCTTGAGCTCTACCCTGTAGGCCGGGTCAGACCAGCCCCCGGTGAACCAGTCGTGAATTACAAGAAGTCCGGTGGCTAAGTAGTATAGGTGAAGATCAGTCATACCCATGCCACCGTCAAAGGGGGGGATCCTGCATCAGGCGAGGGCGATGCGCAGTCTCGCCCCTCCCAACAGAAACCGCGTGGTCACATTGTCTATCTCTTTAAACCAGTTGCGTGGGCAGTGGAAAGTGGTGTTCTGGATGATGTATAAAAAGCGTGGAAGGATCATCATTTTGAACAGTGCCATTCTCATGAGTGGGTTGAGTGGTAGGGTCTGCCATTGTTTGAGATCCTCCTTGGCTTTTGTGTGACCAGCGGAGTAATGTTTATTGCCCATTCCAAATCGAAAAGAAGGGCAACCCAAATCCCCAAGTATTTGAATGACTGTTGCCTGATGGAGCTGGCTGATTGCCAGTCAAAGCAATCCCTACAGAGGTGGAGGGGCACCAAGGTCGATTTTGCCGGGATGAGCCCGAGGCCCGAGACCTTTTCGAAGGCTTGGAGCGCCCGAAGGCACCTAGGACAAGAGCAGGCTTGGTCAGCCAAGAAAAGCAGGACATCGTCCGCGTACATAGCAATTTTGTCAATGTGGTGGCATCCCCAAGCCCAGCCTTGGATCAGATTATCTGACCAAATATGGCATGCCAAGGGTTCCATTGCCAATGCAAATAGGAAAGGTGAGAGAGGACACCCCTGTCTCCTGCCTCTCTGAATCGGGAACGCCTCTGAAAGGGCTCCATTGGTAAGTAATCTGGCTCTGGGGTTAGAATAGAGGACTTGAACAAAGCATCAGAATTGTGGACCGAGGCCCACGGTCTTCAAGGCGTCCTCCAGGTAGCACCAGTCCACCGTGTCAAAAGCTTTTTCAAAATTGACAAGGAGGAGTGCTAGGTAGGGTGTAAGGAGCCAGCGTGGAGCAAGGGCCAGGTGAAGGCGCCTAAAGGAATGTCTTGTGTTGCGTGCGGGCATGAAGCCGCACTGGTCCAGGTGGACCAATTTGTGTAGAAGGGGACTAGGATTTATCTCAGTGTTAATTACCAAAATTGGACGGTAGTCCGCGCACGATGGGGAGGGCGGGTCGGTCTTGGGGATAACTACAATGGTCACTACATCAGTTTCGGGGGGGAAAGAAGCCAATCTCTGCAACATATTGGTAGAGGCCTGTGAGGTGGGGGACCAGCAAGCCCCGGTAAGCAGCATAGTACTCCTGCGGGAAGCCATCGGGCCTCAACACTTTCCCGAGCTTCAGCAGGGTGATTGCGTCGTGTATCTCCTCCGGGGTAAAGAGAGGTCTAAGCCTGCCACCTCTTCCCTAGTGAGGTGGGGGAGCCGGGTCTTACAATGGCTCAGCATTTCAGGGAGGGTAGACTCCGGCTCACGGGTGGAGTACAGCTGGGCATAGTAGTCAGCAAATGCCTGGGGTTTCAGAAAGGGCTGTTTCCATCCGTGCTGCTTGTGCCTCAAGAAGGGTCAGACGTCCGCTCTGCACCAATCTCTTCACGTGCACCCGGCCCCTAGCTACTCCACGGATAGTGGCTTTACTAGCCTCCCAGAGGGTGCTCGGGGAGGGAACCGTACCGGATTAATGGCGTAATTCCTCCCCTATCGCCTTTTTGACCTCCTTGTCCTGCAAGAACCATGCGCTCAATCTCCACACCGTCCGGGACATGTCCGAGGTTCAGCCCAATTGTAAAGATAGGGCTGAGTGATTTGAGATTCCCCAGGGGAGGATGACGACATTCAATATTCTTTGACAGTCGGGGGCAGGCAAGAGGATCAGATCAATTTGGGAGTGCGTATGGTGGGCTGCCGAGGTGTGAGTGTGTTGAGAGCCTTGGGGGTTCCAGACAATCCAGACATCGCACAGGCCAAGGGCGGCCTCCCAATCGGCCAGTTTCTTTGCCTGTGCTAACCTCGCTGGTGAGGGTGTGCCAGTCGCGTCAATCATCGGTTGCATTACTGCATTACAGTCGCCCCCTATCACCGTCTGCCACAGGGGTAGGGAGGCGATTGTGTCAGTGAGGTGTCGCAGGGAGGAAGTAAGCAGTGCAGGTGGGATGCATATGGATGCCAAGTTGAGGGTGTTCCCTTATATCTTCCCGGATACAGTCACAAACCGGCCTTGGGGGTCCGTAGTAATGTGGTTGGGGATGAAGGGGAGACCTGTCACATCAGGATTGCAAACCCCGTGAGCCTCGTTCAAAACCAAAATGCCATACACTGTCAAAACCATACCTCGTGAGGAAGGGGCATTGGGTTCCCAAGAGATGTGTCTCCTGGAGCATGAGGATATCGGGTGCGTGGCGCTGGGGCTATTTTAGGGCTGCCGTTTGCTTGATACGGTCCAATAGTCCATTCACATTCCAGTATAGAACGTGGAGGGACTTACCCTTGGTGGATATCTGTACCATGGTTGGTGTATGGAATGAGTGGGTCATAGGTTGCTGGGTCCCAAAGGGATAGGCGCACCTTGATGTGAGCACGTAGGTGTGGTTCGTGCCTTGTGGTGTGTGGTATTGCGGTGTCAGCGTGGTGAGCAAGTGTCAAGAAGCTGTAACAACGGTCTTCTCCCTTTCTCGACCTCCCTCCCCCACCCTATACTTCCAGAACTGAAGCATCTGTCACCATGAAAAAGAGAGAAGAATAACAACGACAGTCTAGACTTAAACGCTTAGCTGGGAACTGCGTGGTGGTGGTGGACCCCTCCATGATATCTCATTAAGTATTGTCATTGGCGTGCCTCTGAGTTTGTATTTCTGCAGGATATATCTCTCATCTCTCACCCAAACGGGATCTCTCAGATCTGTGCTTCTGTATATCTGGCTGGTACCCTACAGTGCAGGGCTTCTGGAGAGATCCGAGTCCGTGGCCGCTGGGTCCGGGGCTCCGGAGGGGCCTGGGTCAAGGTGTAGTTCATCCGCAGAGCTTTCTCGACTTCAGTCCCTGGAGGCCGGAGGGCCGGAGGGCCCACAGTGGTTTTAGGTCCATGGGCCTTTGACTGAGGTTACTCAGACTGCCCCCTCCGCATCTCTTGGCCCCTGTGTGACTGTGTGTCCCTCCTTTGCTGCTTAGGGGAGAGCGGGCGGTCTTGTATGATCTGCATGGCTGCAGAACAGACCCGAAGGGGTCGCCTCAGTTAGCCAGGTCCAGGCGGATTACGGGGTTTCAAAGAAGAGATTCTTGTTTAGGAGAACAACCCGGACACGGGCCGGGAAGAGGAGCCTATATTGGAGGCCCAAGTTGCAGAGTTTCTGCTTAACCTCTTTGTACAAGCGTCGTTGAGCCTGGACCTCCTTTAGTATGGTCCAGAAAGAGAATTATGGTGTGGTTCTGGAACTTCAAGGTACCCTGGGCCTGGGCTGCATTCAGGACAGCGTCTCTGTCTTTAAAGTTTAGAATCCTGGCAATGATAGGACAGTGCGGGCCCTGGGAAGTGGTTTAGGGGCAAGAGAGCGGTGGCACGCTCAATAGCAAACCATGGCGAGAGTGTGTCTGTGGGCATTCAAGAGTTCAGCCAGGTTTCCACAAAGGCTGCTGTTTTGCCTTGCTATATCCCTTCTGGGAACCCCAGTAGATGGAGGTAGTGGCGGTGCAACCGATTTTCGGCATCCTCAGCCCTCCAGTGCAACTCCGTAGTATGTGTTTGCAGGCGGGATACCTGGTCCTTTAGTAGGTTAACCTCGTCTTCGACTGTGGAAATATCGGATTCCATAACCGAAATACCGGCTGTGGCATTGCGCAAATCTTGGCGAATGAGGGCCATGTCCACCCAGATGTCACCGATCTTGCCCTCCACTGAGGCTTAAGACATGCTGATGACCTGCAGGATTGTCATTAGATCAGTCCTTGGGAGGGAGGAGCTCCCAGTTGCCCCTTCCGCCGGACCCTGATCACTCGTAGTGTACTGGTCCATTTTAGTTTGAGTCTGAGTAGTGGATGACCTACGGGCACGGTCTCTCCCCATCGCAGCTGTTAAGATGGGGCTGGGTCCACCCAGGAAGTGTTGTGCCTCGACGCAGAAGTTCTGGCGGGGAGGCATGGGAAAGTCTACACCCCTTCTAGGAGATGATGCGGGCATATTGGTATTTCAGGAGCAGCCACTGGATCCCACCGTGGGGCAAGTGCTCCTCTCTTCCCTGTGAGGCTATTCACCTGTGGAGCTATTGGGTCCGACTGGGCAGGACGGGGGAACCCTTCAGGAGACCACCGCTGCACGACCTCGCAGCCGATTCCCCCACCCAAGGAGCTCCAGATGTTGCGCTTCCACCAAGGTTGTGGCGGTAGCTGGGGGAGTCTCACCCAGCCCAGGCGGCCTTTCTTGCATAACACAGCCTGCCTCAGTTGGGGCAGCAGGAGGCTTACTCTCTGGGATCACTCAGGGCTCAATGCGCTCCTTGTGCGCCATATGCAGGGGCCACAGGCACCTGTTGTATCCGGCTGGGCAGAGGGGTCTCACCGTTGATGTTCTCTCTTGCGGCTACCCCTATGTGTTTTTGCCTGGTCACCCTGGGGTGTGGTTGGCTGGATGTCTCAATATGGGGTTCGGGGTCCAGGGTCCAGGCCGCAAGCCAGAGCGATGTCACCACGGCAGAAGCAGGAGTGCTCAGTCCAGCACCCAAGGGCTGGGATGTTGCTGGACAGGCACGCCCCGGGAGTCAGGTGCAAGTAGAAGTTGCGGACTAGAATGGAGGAGAGGGGGGAGCCTCTCTTAAAGCCTCCGCTGTGCGACTCAGGCAGCTGATCTACCCACTCACCGGGCCATTGTGGTGTGGATCCTCGAGTCCGCGGCCGGTACCAGGTCGGAGAGGACGTCTAGAAGCCGGCCTCCCCACCCGTGTGCCATGGTCCCTCTCTCCCACTGGATCAAGAGATGGGTGCCTCTCACACGCTGGTGGTTCCCAAGGCAGTGCTCTCACCGGCGCAGAAGACGATCGCAGGAGGGATCTCCCAGCCCAGGCCCCGCCGGGTCAGGTCAGGGCCCGGGCCGCTCCTGCACACAGATCTCAGTGTCCGAGGGGAGGGAGAGGCCCAGATAACAGGTCACTTACTGCCTGAGACAGCAGCAGATCCTCCAATCCCCCTCCCGCCCGCGACCCAGGCAGTGTCCTTGCAGTTTAGGCCCTCGCAGCAGCCCTAGAGGCTCGGCTGGGGGAAGGGAGGTTTCACCTCAGGCCACACTGCAGGAAGCCTCTCACCAGACTACATGGAATCAGGGTTGTTTCAAGGCCTCACCACTTCGCCTCTTCTCCCCACCAGGTAGGTCACTTGGCACTTGGCCGGGAACCGCAACACAGAGGGAGCCCCAGTTCGCAGCTAAGACATTTCCACGTGCAGGTTATAGCCCCGGGGCCCGGCTGACGAGCGCCGCTATCTTGGCATCTGCGTGTCCCGGAGACTTTGTCAGAAAACCAGCTATTTCGCCCAAGGATGCGGTGTTTCTCGCCCCCAATGGACAGCATGGGCTATGGGAAAGTGCTGATGGCGAGTTAGGAAGATGGATGGCAGCTGCTGGTGGTGGATTGTGAAGCGGATGACTGAGGGGTCCGGAGAACTCTTAGAGTCTGACCGCCATCTAGACGCTTCAAGCCACGCCCCCAGGTCTAAACATTTTAAGGTGGTTTCACCAAGGCCTTTGTGGAATGATTTTGAAGCCTGGTGCAAAGCAACAGATGTTGGTAGTGAGTAATGAAGAAGAAGGATATGTGTGTAAAAACAAATTTCCTGAAGTTTTCCGGAGTGGTTTAGGTAGAATAAGAGGATTTAAACACAAAATAATTGTTAACCCCTTCAGCGCGGCGTGGATTACCGCGCCGTGCTGAAGGTTCGTTGCGCGGGTGGGGCCGTGACGGAGCGGTTCCGTCATCCGCACAGCGCGACCGATGCGCATGACGGAACCGCTCCGTCATGCGCATTGAAAGGGTTAAAGATGGGGCAATACCAATAAAACATTAACTCAGAGAAGTACCCTTTAGTGTTAGAGAGGATTTGGAGAAGGAATAAAAAATCTGTGTGCGAAAGTTATCAGTGAACCCACAGAGTCTTCTTTGTGGCTTTCTCCCTCAGTGGTGGCCAGGAAAAGGGGAGGGGAGCTTCGGGTCTGTGTGGACTAGAGGTCATTAAACAGAGAAATTTGGGTGGACTCTCATCCCCTACCTAAAATCAGTGATTAGTTCTCGTTCACCAAGGGAGCGAGTTTCTTCACCAAACTTGATCCAGCCTGTGCATACCACCAGGTGGAACTGGATCCTGAATCTCATCGTTCGACCGCATTTGTTTCACCCCTAGGTATGTTTTGCTATTGTCGCATGCCTTTCAGGTTGGCGTCAGCAGGCTCTGTGTTTCAGAGAATTATGGGGAATATTCTTAGGGATGTTGACGGAGTTTTAGTCTTTCAGGACAATGTCCTCATGTTTGGAAAAAATATTGCTTCCCATGACACCGTTCTTCATAAAGTGTTGACTCTGTTGAAAAAACATGTGTGTTTTAAACAAGGAGAAAAGCAAATGTTTGTGTTCTAAAGTGGAGTATTTGGTACATGTAATTTCACGAGATGGAGTCAATCCTAAATCAGGGTTGTTAGAAGCCATTGTTGATGCTCCTATACCAGTGGACAAGTCAGGTGTAAAATCTCTACTTGGATTATGTGAGTACTATTCCAGGTTCATTCCAAACTTTATATCCATAGTGAGACCCATTAGTAATCTTTAAAAAAACGGTGTGAAGTTTGAGTGGTCTGATGAGTGTGTAACAACTCTCAATGTAGTTAAGTCTGCATTAAAAAATAGTTCTGCTTTAAAGTCTTTTGATTCTAGTCTTCCTTGCTGTGTCACAGTGGGTGCCAGTCAGGTGGGTCTGGGAGCCACTTTGACTCAGTGGGAGGTGGTTTGGAAAACACTGTGGGATTTGCTTCCAGGGTGCTAAGAGCAGCCGAACTGCAGTATTCAGTCATCGAAAAGATGCTGCTGGCTTGCATCTGGACAATTGAGAAATTCTGCCCCTACATTTGGGGTAAACGTTTTCTTTTGTAGACTGATCATAAACCCTTGGCAAGCATTCTGGGTGTCAGCATCAGCAAATGTTTCACTCCTACAATTTTACGGATAGTCACCAGACTTCTCCAATATCAATTTGATGTGAAACACTTATCAGGTGGGAAAAATGGGAGAGATGATTTTTTTCTCATTTTTCTGTCAAGTCAAATGAACTAGACGAGGCCAGGCTTGATGATTTAACCAGGGAGGACTGTGATGATTGTTTGGTGAATGTGCTGCAAATACCTGGTTTGAATCTGTGTTCTGAAACTGAATGGATGCAAGCTTTAGAAACTGACTGTGTGTTGCAGGAGGTGTGTTCATTTGTGAAGAATGGATAGCTCAGAGAAAAGGTCCTGTCATCATCGCTTCAACCATTCTGAAAGGTGGAAAGTGAGCTTTCTCTTGAAGATGGTTTGCTTCTCAGAGCTGATAAGCTTGTTCCTCCCCATGTTTTTGGCAAAGCTATTGTTCAAAGGGCTCATAAGGGGCTTCTTGGGTCCACTCTCACCAAGCGTCACATTAGGTAACGTGTTGGTGGCTGGGTATGGATGCTGAAATTGATGATGCTGTTTTTGGTTGTTGTGTGTGTGGTACAGCGAACAAGAGTCTGAAAGTGTCTGTTCCTCCTTTGATGCCAAGTGAATGTCCACAAGGTCCATTGATGAAACTGGGCATTGATGTTATGGGGCTCTATGACAGTCTCCCAGGAGGATTCCGGTTGATTTTGGTCCACATGGATTATGCATCAAAATGGCCAGAGGTAAAGCTGGTGAAAGAAGCTAATGCCAAGAGTGTTGTGGAGTTTTTAAGGGAGGTGTGGCTGAGAGAAGGATTTCCAGAGGTTCTAGTCTCTGATAATGAAAGACAGTTCATAAGTACTAAATTCCAATCATTCCTTCTTGAATCTGTTGTCAAGCACCCTCAGACAAATGGCTTCCTAGAAAGGATGAATCAGGTGGTGGAGAAGTGTGTCATGTGGGCCACAGCGGGGCACCCTGAGGTACATAAGGCTTTGGATAGTATGGCGTGGTTTTATAGAACAACGCCTCACTCCTCCACGAAGATATCACCATTTGAGCTGGTGAGCGGAAGGAAGGCCAACACCAATTTCAGGCCTGGGTGGATGGCTACATGGGTCAAGTCAGTGTCAGATGTTTCACAGTTAATGCCTATCATTAGAGAAAATATGTCTGATACTCAGACTAAACAAAAGGAGTGGTATGTCACGAAAAGGGGAGTCAAGTTGGATCCGCTGGAGGTGGGGGACAAAAGGTGATAGTAGTTTAGTGATCCTGTTAAAGTACTTAATATTTGTTGGCAATGCTGTAAAAGTCAATGAAGGTCATTGGTGGAAGCTCAACAGGGTGGTGAAAGTTCGCATTAAGGAGGTCATTCCTTTGTACGAGAATATTGGTCCACCTTATATTAACTAAACCAATCTCAGAAGGAGGTCCAGAGATGTTTTTTTGTTGTTGTTGTTTTTTTTAGATGGAAGGGAAGATATGTAGTATCCTGTATATTTTCACTGTGCTGTGTATCTCTTCAATGCTTTATTGTTGTGTCATTCCAGAATGTATGGTTACTTAGCAACTGTTAGAATTGCCACTGTGTTGGTTGGAGCTGTTGATGGAGCCGGTGCTGTCCAACTCCACTGACCATGCAACCATTGATAAATCAGCTTAATCAACATGTATGTGCCTGATTACTACACAAATCTTCTTTACTGCTAGCAGCAAAGTAAGAACACACATATGGAATTAATGAAAATATCCAGAACACACATAAAACCCTAAAATGATCACCCCTCTTTTGTTAATGCTCAGGAACAGGTAAGTACAGTGCTGGCTAGCACATGGTAGTGCGTGTGTCTTGGGCATCAAACATGTTTAATAGGTGAAGGTTGGGCCTGTAGCGGGCAGAATGATAGGTTAAAATATTCATCAACTTCCCTGGATTATGTGTTTTATCTAAAGTATTGTCTCACTGTGTCTCTTGAGTATATTTAGTAAAATGCTTTGTGTCTCAGTTCTGGTTTAAAAAAGGTGCACACTGTCTAAAATGATTAGTAGTGCCTGAGTCATCATTGGCCATTGGTAGGCAGATTGGCATCCAAGTGTGTTAGTCGTATACAGCAGGCAGTGGCAGGTTGTGCAAGGTAGGATGGGGCATTTGAGTGCTCAGTATGGTGCCAGAGAGCAGAAGAACCACAGTCAGGAAAAGTGATTTGACCTCAATGAGCTGCCATAAGCATGCAGTGCTGATTTGTATGCTGAAGCCATTTTAGAGATTGGGAAACAGTGGTTATATGTTTAGGAACAGGCGGATGGCCATATTTTGGGAGCAGAGCTAATGGAGCTTCTGTCGGAGCAAACAATTGATTGATGATTGTGCAAGGAACTAGTTGTCAGTTGACTGTAGAGATAGGTAGCAAGGGCTGTTAATGAGTCAGCGACTCTGTTAGAAAATCAGGATATGTATAAATGAATGCTGCTTTGAAAATAGTATTTTGCCTACTGGCGGTTGCCAGTAGGTAGTTATAGTTAGGATCTAGTTCACATAGGAATAGCGCTTTTTGATTTGCCAATATCTTTGGTGTCATTTGACGACAAGGTTCACTCAGTTCAGGTCCTGTCTTTAAAGTTTTGGTTCAGAAAGAGCCCTTTAAAAAAAAAAAATAGTATAAATCCATTCAGTAGTTGCTGAGAAATTAAAAAAATATATATATCGATATCTGAGCACCGAAGAGGGTTCGTGAACCCTCCAGAGCACAAGCTCAATTTTGATTGGCTGCCAACACTCTAAACCAGAATGTGTTGGCAGCCATCTTGTGACTTGGTAACCGAGTCAAAAGAAAACAGTTAAAAAAGAGTTACAAAAACAAGAAAAGGGGGAAGGGTAGTAACACCCTGATCCACTAGGCCTGGTCAGGGATCCCATAGGGATCCCCAGGGCCCAAAAAAGCTTTTTTTTTTTTAAAAACAACAAAAAAAACGAAGCGCAGAAGCAGCCTCAGGGTGGGTCAGGTCCCAGGGGCAATGCTGTTTTCTGTAGCGGGGGCCTGCGGTGGCCCCCGCAGCCCTTGGGACCGCCACCTATCCAGGGCTTTATTCTAATCAGGGGGGCCTCACGGGCCCCCCCAAGCCTCAGGGACTGCCACCTCCCCGGGGCTTTATTAATATCTGCTCTCACTTCCAACAAGCAAAGCAGAATTGCTTTTGGGCAAGGGGAGCTGCATGTTAGCAGCTCCCCTTGCCCAAAAGCAATGGCAGCTCCCACAGGAGGAGGAGATCCAGCAGGGACTGTGGGGGCATTGGGGATCCCCCCCATGGTCCCTAACATATGGCCAGGCCCTGGGCGATGAGGTCCCGAGGGCCAGAAGTGGCCTCCCCAATGATTATTTTTTTTTAAAAGAGGCCAGGCCCCGGTGGATGGGGTCCCCGGGGCTGAACTTGGCCTTGGGAGGGGGGCCGCACAGCCCCCTTCCTGTTTTCTTGCAGAGAGGTGGTCCGAGGACATGCCGCTTTTTACATCACTATGCAAACGCACCTCTTGGCACACTGCTGGTGGGGTGATGAGGTCCTCTTGTGTCCTGAGGTGGACTTCATCCCCCGAGCAGCTGTGCACCAGGAGCCGCGTTTGTAGAGTGGTGTAAAAGGGGGTGTGGCCTCAGACCACTCTCAGCAATCCAGGTGTGTGGCGCTTACTGGAGGTACCTGGTGCGCTAGTTTGCCCCCAGGGACCCTCAGGAATGAAGGGGACTTAATACCGCAACTTAGAATGCTCAAGGAGGCGCGTTTACAGAGTGGTGGGGAAAGGGGGCATGGCCTTTGTCCACCTCTCGGCAGTCCCACTGTGTGTGGCTTATTGGAGGTAAGAGGTAGGCTAGTTGGCCCCTAAAGGACCCCCAGCAGCGAAGGGGACTTCAACCCCCATCCAAGAGCGCAGGGAGCGTGTTTGCAGAGTGGTGGGCAAAGGGGGCATGGCCTGCTATGAGAACTTAGCAATCCTGCTGTGTGGGACTTACTTGAGGTAATAAAAGGGGTAGTTGGCCCCCAAGGATGTCTTTGGGGGCCAACTACCCCTCTTGTTACCTCCAGTAAGTCCCACACAGTGGTATTGCTAAGATGTCTTCGGAGGCCATGCCCCCCTTTTTCCACCACTCTGCAAACGTGCCTCCTGGCAGAATACGAGATGGGGAATGAAGTCCAATTTACTCCTTAGGGGCATTGGGGGCCAAGAAGACCTCCTTGTACCTCCTGTTTGTCCTACGCAATGGAATTCCTGAGCGCTGGTTGGAGGCCCAGCACTGTTTCTCTTCCACTCTGCAAACGCGACTACTAGTTAAAGAAGTATTTGCAATGTAATAGGTTTCGCATTTGCGAGAATTCAAGCTATTGGCATTGTAAATGTAAAAGTTTTTTACTAATGTTTTTTGGAGTGGAGTGGATGTACGTTGTGTGTAGTGGAATTATGTGGTATGTTGTGCTGTGAAATTATGTGGATGGAAAGTATGTGGTATTTAGTGTATAGGAATTATGTAGAGTGGAATTATGTGTTATGGAGAGTAATTATGTGGTATGGTAGTCTGTGTTGTGGAGTGGTAATGTCAGGTTTAGTCTTCCTCGTTTCCATAGAAGCTCAACTATGAACTCAGTGAGACAAAAAAAGAAGGACTCACTCAGGAGGACTTGTGGACCTAGTCAGAGGTATGAGCAGGGCTACTGGAATTATGCGACTGTTTGGCTGCACCGACTTTCGCACAATTATACATTTTCTGCATTAGCCACATAATTCATCATCTGCTCCCTAATCTGAAGATTTGAACAAATAAGCCTTGTCTCTGGCTCAAACGTTACCAAAAATGCAGCAACAAGTTTTACAGAGTGGTGGAAGGCCCTTCGCAAACCTAGAATGGTCAACTGTTACTTATTGCTAAATGTGGTTGTTAAATTGGTACTAATGATGTGAAAGCCACTCTTGCTTCCTTCTGCGCCTCTCTTGCCTCTTTCTGCATTTCTGTTGCTTTTTTCTGTACATTTCTTTCTTTTTCTGCACTTCTCTTGCCTCTTTCTGAAAATCTCTTCTACTCTCTGCACCTCTCTTCCCTCTTTCTGCATATCTGTTGCCTCTTTCTGCACCTCATTTGCTCCTTTCTGTATCCCTCTTGCTTCTTTCTGCACCTCCCTTGCCTTTTTCTGTACCCCTCTTACATCTTTCTGCACCCATTTTGCCTCTTTCTGCACCTCTGTTCCTTCTTTCTGCTCTTCCTTTGTTTCTTTCTGCACCTGTCTTGCTTTTTTCTGCACCCCTCTTGCCTCTCTCTCCACCCATCTTCCCTCTTTCTGCAGTTCTCTTGCCTCCTTCTGCACTTCACTTGACTCTTTCTGTAACTCTCTTACTTCTTTTTGCACCTCTCTTGCCTCTTTCTGCACCTCACTTGCTTCTTTCTGCACCCCTTTTGCCTGTTTCTACACCCCTCTTTGTGCAACTCTCTTGCCTCTTTCCACACCGCTCTTTCCTCTTTCTGCACCACTCTTGCTTCTTTTTGTACCTCTGTTCCTTCTTTCTTCACCTGTCTTGTCTCTTTCTGCACTCTTCGTGCCTCTTTCAGCACCTCTGTTGCTTCTTTCTGCAGTTCTCTTCTTCTTTCTGCACCCTCCTGCCTCTTTCTATACCCCTCTTGCCTCTTTGTACACCTCTCCTACCCCTTTCTGTACCCCAATTGCCTCTTTTTCCACCTCTGTAGCTTCGTTCTGTACTTCACTTGCCTCTCTCTGTACCCCTCTTGCCTCTTTCTCTGCACCTCTGTTGGTTCTTTCTGCACTTCTCTGGCTTCTTCCTGAACCTCTGTTCCAAATTTCTGCATCCATCTTGCCTCTTTCTGCAGTTCTCTTGCCTCCTTCTGCACCTCACTTGCCTCTTTTTGCACTTCTATTGGTTCTTTTGCACTGCTCTTGCTTCTTTCTGCACCTCTCTTGCCTCTTTCTGTACTCCTTTCACCTGTTTCTGCACCTCTCTTGCCTCTGTCTGCACCTCTGCCCCCTCTTTATGTACCTCTTTTGCCTGTTTCTGTAACTCTCTTGCCTCTTTATGCAGTTCTCTCGCCTCCTTCTGCGCCTCAGTTGCTTCTTTCTACACTTCTCTCTTCTCTTTCCTATTTCTGCACCCCTGTTGCTGCCTTCTGCACTTTCCATGCTTCTTTCTGCACTCGTCTTTTCTCTTTCTGTACCTTTCTTGTCTGTATCTGCATCTTACGTGCCTCTTTCTACACTTTTCTTGCTTCTTTCTACATCTCTGTTGCTTCTTTCAGCACTTCTCTTGCATCTTTCGGCACTTCTCTTGCCTGTTTTGGCACCTCTTGTGCCTCTTTCACAACCTCTCTTGCCTCTTTTGGCACCTCTCTTGCCTCTTTCTGCACCTCACTTGCTTCTTTCTGCCCCCTCTTGCCTCTTTATGTATCTCCCTTGCCTCTTTGTGTACCTCTCCAACGTCTATCTGCACTCCGCTTGCCACTTTTTGCACTTCTGTTGGTTCTTTCTAAACCTCCTTGCTGTACTTCACTTGCTTGTTTCTACACCTCTCTTGCTTCTTTCTGCACCTCTGTTGCCTCTTTCTGCACTTCACTTGCTTCTTTCTGCACCCCTCTTTCCTCTTTCGGCACTTCTGTTGCTTCTTTCTGCACCACTCCTGCCTCTTTCTGCACCCCTCTTACTTCTTTGTGAAACTCTCTTGCCTCTTTCTACACCTCTCTTCCCTCTTTCTGCACCACTCTTGCCTCTTTCTGTACCTCTGTTGGTTCTTTCTGCACTTCTCTTGCTCTTTCTGCACTCTTCCCGCCTCTTTCAGCATCTGTGTTACTTCTTTCTGCACTTTCTTCCTTCTTTCTGCACCTATCTTGCTTCTTTCTGCACCTCTCTTGCCTCTTTCAGCACCTCTGTTGCTTTTTTCTGCAGACCGCTTGCATCTTTCTGCACATCACTTGCCTCTTTCAGCACCTCTATTGCTTTTTTCTACAGATCTCTTGCCACTTTCTGCACCCCTCTTTTCTCTTTCTGCACCTCTCTTGCCTCTTTCTGTAACTCTCTTGCTTCTCTCTGCACCTCTCTTGCCTCTTTCTGTACCTCACTTGCTTCTTTCTGCACCCCTTTTGCCTGTTTCTGCACCTCTCTTCCCTCTTTGTGCACTACTCTTGCCTCTTTCTGTACCTCTGTTCCTTCTTTCTTCACCTGTCTTGTCTCTTTCTGTACCCTTTGTGCCTCTTTCAGCACCTCTGTTGCTTCTTTCTGCAGTTCTCTTCCTCTTTCTGCACCTTACTTGCCTCTTTCAGCACCTCTGTCGCTTCTTTCTGCACTTCTATTGCCTCTTTCTTCACCTCACTTGCTTCTTTCTGCACCTCACTTTCCTCTTTCTGCACCTCTGTTGCTTTTTCTGCAGATCTCTTGGCCCTTTTGCACCTCACTTGCCACTCTCAGCACCTCTCTTGCTTTTTTCTGTACCTCTCTTGCCTTTATCTGCACCCCTGTTCATCTTTCTGCACCTTTCCTGCCTATTTCTGTACTCCTCTTGCCTCTTTCTATACCTCTCTTGCCTCTTTGTGTACCCCTTCTACCTTTTTCTACACCCATCATGCCTCTTCTTGCACCTCTGTTGGTTCTTACTGCACTGCTCTTGCTTCTTCCTAAACCTCTGTTGCTTCTTTCAGCAATTCTCTTCCCTCTTTCTGCACTTCACTTGCTTCTTTCTGCACCCCTCCTACCTCTTTCTGTATCTCTTATGCCTCTGTGTACACCTCTCCTACCTCTTTCTGCACCTCTCTTGCCTCTTTTGGCACCTCTGTTGGTTCGTTCTGCACTGCTCTTGCTTCTTTCTCCACCTCACTTGCTTCTTTTTGCCCTTCTCTTGGTTCTTCCTAAACTGCTCCTGCTTCTTTTTGCACCTTACTTGCCTCTTTGTGCACCTCTCCTACCTCTTTCTGCAACCCTTTTACCTCTTTTTGCACCTCTGTTGGTTCTTTCTGCACTGCTCGTGCTTCTTTCTGCACCTCACTTGCCTCTTTCTGCACTTCTTTTGCTTCTTTCTACACCTCTGTTGCTTCTTTCAGCAATTCTCTTGCCTCTTTCTGCACCCCTCCTGCTTCTTTCTGTACCTCTCTTACCTCTTTGTGCACCTCTCCTACCTCTTTCTGCAACCCTCTTACCTCTTTTTGCACCTCTGTTGGTTCTTTCTGCACTGCTCTTGCCACTTTCTGCACCCCTCGTTTCTCTTTCTACACCTCTCTTGCCTCTTTCTGTAACTCTCTTGCTTCTCTCTGCACCTCTCTTGCCTCTTTCTGTACCTCACTTGCTTCTTTCTGCACCCCTTTTGCCTGTTTCTGCACCTCTCTTCCCTCTTTGTGCACCACTCTTTCCTTTTGCTGTACCTCTGTTCCTTCTTTCTTCACCTGTCTTGTCTCTTTCTGTACCCTTTGTGCCTCTTTCAGCACCTCTGTTGCTTCTTTCTGCAGTTCTCTTCCTCTTTCTGCACCTTACTTGCCTCTTTCAGCACCTCTGTTGCTTTTTTCTGCAAATTTCTTGCCTCTTTCTGCCCCCCTCTTTTCTCTTTTTGTACCTTTTTGTACCTCTCTTGCCTCTTTCTGCACCCCTTTTCCCTCTTTCTGCACCTTTCCTGATTGTTTCTGCACCTCTCTTGCCTCTTTATGTACCTCTCTTGCCTCTTTCTGCACTTTTCTTTTCTCTTTCCACACCCCTTTTGCCTCTTTCTGCACCTCTGTTGCCTCTTTCTGCACTTCACTTGCTTCTTTCGGCACCCCTCTTTCCTCTTTCGGCACTTCTGTTGCTTCTTTCTGCACCACTCCTGCCTCTTTCTGCACCCCTCTTACTTCTTTGTGAAACTCTCTTGCCTCTTTCTACACCTCTCTTCCCTCTTTCTGCACCACTCTTGCCTCTTTCTGTACCTCTGTTGGTTCTTTCTGCACTTCTCTTGCTCTTTCTGCACTCTTCCCGCCTCTTTCAGCATCTGTGTTACTTCTTTCTGCACTTTCTTCCTTCTTTCTGCACCTATCTTGCTTCTTTCTGCACCTCTCTTGCCTCTTTCAGCACCTCTGTTGCTTTTTTCTGCAGACCGCTTGCATCTTTCTGCACATCACTTGCCTCTTTCAGCACCTCTATTGCTTTTTTCTACAGATCTCTTGCCACTTTCTGCACCCCTCTTTTCTCTTTCTGCACCTCTCTTGCCTCTTTCTGTAACTCTCTTGCTTCTCTCTGCACCTCTCTTGCCTCTTTCTGTACCTCACTTGCTTCTTTCTGCACCCCTTTTGCCTGTTTCTGCACCTCTCTTTCCTCTTTGTGCACTACTCTTGCCTCTTTCTGTACCTCTGTTCCTTCTTTCTTCACCTGTCTTGTCTCTTTCTGTACCCTTTGTGCCTCTTTCAGCACCTCTGTTGCTTCTTTCTGCAGTTCTCTTCCTCTTTCTGCACCTTACTTGCCTCTTTCAGCACCTCTGTCGCTTCTTTCTGCACTTCTATTGCCTCTTTCTTCACCTCACTTGCTTCTTTCTGCACCTCACTTTCCTCTTTCTGCACCTCTGTTGCTTTTTCTGCAGATCTCTTGGCCCTTTTGCACCTCACTTGCCACTCTCAGCACCTCTCTTGCTTTTTTCTGTACCTCTCTTGCCTTTATCTGCACCCCTGTTCATCTTTCTGCACCTTTCCTGCCTATTTCTGTACTCCTCTTGCCTCTTTCTATACCTCTCTTGCCTCTTTGTGTACCCCTTCTACCTTTTTCTACACCCATCATGCCTCTTCTTGCACCTCTGTTGGTTCTTACTGCACTGCTCTTGCTTCTTCCTAAACCTCTGTTGCTTCTTTCAGCAATTCTCTTCCCTCTTTCTGCACTTCACTTGCTTCTTTCTGCACCCCTCCTACCTCTTTCTGTATCTCTTATGCCTCTGTGTACACCTCTCCTACCTCTTTCTGCACCTCTCTTGCCTCTTTTGGCACCTCTGTTGGTTCGTTCTGCACTGCTCTTGCTTCTTTCTCTACCTCACTTGCTTCTTTTTGCCCTTCTCTTGGTTCTTCCTAAACTGCTCCTGCTTCTTTTTGCACCTTACTTGCCTCTTTGTGCACCTCTCCTACCTCTTTCTGCAACCCTTTTACCTCTTTTTGCACCTCTGTTGGTTCTTTCTGCACTGCTCGTGCTTCTTTCTGCACCTCACTTGCCTCTTTCTGCACTTCTTTTGCTTCTTTCTACACCTCTGTTGCTTCTTTCAGCAATTCTCTTGCCTCTTTCTGCACCCCTCCTGCTTCTTTCTGTACCTCTCTTACCTCTTTGTGCACCTCTCCTACCTCTTTCTGCAACCCTCTTACCTCTTTTTGCACCTCTGTTGGTTCTTTCTGCACTGCTCTTGCCACTTTCTGCACCCCTCGTTTCTCTTTCTACACCTCTCTTGCCTCTTTCTGTAACTCTCTTGCTTCTCTCTGCACCTCTCTTGCCTCTTTCTGTACCTCACTTGCTTCTTTCTGCACCCCTTTTGCCTGTTTCTGCACCTCTCTTCCCTCTTTGTGCACCACTCTTTCCTTTTGCTGTACCTCTGTTCCTTCTTTCTTCACCTGTCTTGTCTCTTTCTGTACCCTTTGTGCCTCTTTCAGCACCTCTGTTGCTTCTTTCTGCAGTTCTCTTCCTCTTTCTGCACCTTACTTGCCTCTTTCAGCACCTCTGTTGCTTTTTTCTGCAAATTTCTTGCCTCTTTCTGCCCCCCTCTTTTCTCTTTTTGTACCTTTTTGTACCTCTCTTGCCTCTTTCTGCACCCCTTTTCCCTCTTTCTGCACCTTTCCTGATTGTTTCTGTACCTCTCTTGCCTCTTTATGTACCTCTCTTGCCTCTTTCTGCACTTTTCTTTTCTCTTTCCACACCCCTTTTGCCTCTTTCTGCACCTCTGTTGCTTCTTTCTGCACTTCTATTGCCTCTTTCTGCACCTCACTTGCTTCTTCCTGCACCTCACTTTCCTCTTTCTGCACCTCTGTTGCTTTTTCTGCAGATCTCTTGGCCCTTTTTGCACCTCATTTGCCTCTTTCAGCACCTCTCTTGCTTTTTTCTGTACCTCTCTTGCCTTTATCTGCACCCCTGTTCGTCTTTCTGCACCTTTACTGCCTATATCTGTACCCCTCTTGCCTCTTTCTATACCTCTCTTGCCTCTTTGTGTACCCCTTCTACCTTTTTCTACACCCACCATGCCTCTTCTTGCACCTCTGTTGGTTCTTTCTGCACTGCTCTTGCTTCTTCCTAAACCTCTGTTGCTTCTTTCAGCAATTCCCTTCCCTCTTTCTGCACTTCACTTGCTTCTTTGTGCACCCCTCCTACCTCTTTCTGTATCTCTTGTGCCTCTGTGTGCACCTCTCCTACCTCTTTCTGCACCTCTCTTGCCTCTTTTGGCACCTCTGTTGGTTCGTTCTGCACTGCTCTTGCTTCTTTCTGCACCTCACTTGCTTCTTTTTGCCCTTCTCTTGGTTCTTCCTAAACCTCTGTTGCTTTTTTTAGCAATTCGCTTGTCTCTTTCTGCACTTCACTTGCTTCTTTCTGCACTTCCCTTGCTTCTTTCAGCACCTTTGTTGCTTTTTTCTGCACCTCTCTTGCCTCTATTTGTACCCATGTTCTCTTTTTCTGCACCCTTCCTGCCTGTTTCTGCACCTCTCTTGCCTCTTTCTGCACTTCTCTTATTATGTACTAGGGCCTTACAAGGGGAGGTCATGTCAATCACAGGGGTACCCCAACCCATAGTGTACCCTAGTGTATGTAGGTGTATTCACTGTATTCTAAGTGTCTTTCAGCATAGCACTGGCTCCGGGCCTGGTTAGTCAGAGTCAGTTATCACCAGTACCAGTCAGCAAAAAGTTAGAGGCACAGGATGACTTTGCAACAAGGCCTCTTTCTGCACCTCTGTTGGTTCTTTCTGCATATCTCTTTCTTCTTTCTGCACTTTTCTTCATGTTTCTGGATTTCTGTTGCCTCGTTTTGCATTTCTCTTGCTTCTTTCTGCGCCTTTCTTCCTCTTTCTGCACATGTCCTACTTCTGTAGGCACAGTTAGAAATGAGTATTTAAAAAACCTTTGAAATTCACTGAAAAAAACATGGGTTTCAGGGATGCTCTAGTCATAAATTAGCATTCAAAAAACCTTTGAACTTCACTGAAAAAACCATAGGTTTCAGGGACGTTATAGTTAGAAATGAGCATTTAAAAAACCTTAGAAATTCTTTGAAAAAACCACAGGTTTCAGGGACATTATAGTTAGTTCGACATTTCACTCGTACAAAACCAGAGAAATTCGGCCGTTATAGTTAGTTGAGCTAAGAATAACTCGCACCCCCGCAATGCACTGCAGTTGATATCACATATTACATCACTCATGACATGCTCAGTGACATCACTGATGATATCACTGATGACATCATCCACGTAATCCTCTGATGCACCTCCTCACAGCCTCATCTAACCTTTGATACACCCACTCTAAAATACAGACTGCCATTTTCGAAACCATAGACACACCAATACCAGTTACTACATACCCACTCACTGATTCCTAGGTCTACAGACATATCCACTCCCTCACCCATACAGTCACTCATACATGCTGTCACGCATCAATACAGCCACTATCATATATACTCATACACCTATACAGGCACTCACACACCGCCACTCACCCATAGAGTTACTTACACAGCTAGTTAGTCATGCAAATGATCAATCACAGTCCCATTTACTCACCTATGCAGTTATACACACACCACCTCACTTATTCACACAGATACTAACACATACTTACTCTCATATACAATCACTGACACAAGCACACACTCAACCACACAGCCATTCTCACAATCACTCACTCTCACATATAGCCATTTATATACTCCAACACTCCCATATACTGTCTTTCACATATGTAGTTACTCACACATGTATCACTGAGACATCCATTCACTCACCAACACAGCCATACACAAACTCACCCACATACAGTCCCTCACAGATACACTCTTGAACCCATACACCCAGTGAATCACCCACTCACACATCCATTCAGTGAGTCACACATACCCCATCCACCCACACAGACACTCAGGCACCCATACAGATACTCAGACAAGCAATCAATAACCCATATAGACACTCATGTACCTACTCACCAACCCATGCAACCACTTACACACCAAAAGACAGACTGTTACAGACATTCACACAGTTTAGTCACTAACCCATGCATTCAGTAAGACACGTTTAATCACTCACTTATACAGTCAGTCACGCACCTACTGAATCATCCATTCAGACAGTCATGCACCCACTCATTCTTCAATACACCTTGGCCTATATATGTATATAAAACATATTTAAACTTCGCAGAAACAAACAGTCACTGGATGATGTCATCAGTGATGTCACTGACCATGTCATGAGTAATGTAATATGTGATGTTATCTGCAGTGCTTTGCGGGGCGTGAGTTATACTTAGCTCAACTAACTATAATGGCCGAATCTCTCTGGTTTTGTACGAATGAAATGTCCAACTAACTATGACGTCCATGAAACCTGTGGTTTTTAAATGAATATATGTATTATATATATATAAATATGTATATATATATATATATATATATATTTATATGTATATATCCTTCGCCGTTTGATTGCCCGTTAGCGTACCGCAAAGTATCCAAATTCAAGTTGACAAAGGCCATCTTTTGGCTGAAACGCGTTGGTGCAGAATAAATATTCATTTGTGAACTCTTACTTTACCCGTGGATTGAATTTTGTATATATATATATATCTATCTATCTATATATCTATCTATATACATGTATCTATATATATTTTTTTTTTGATATGTCAGAAGATTCATGTGTGAAGAAGGCCCAAGTCAATGTTGAGGTTTTGCATTAGTGGGTGTAAAGGCAGAGTTGAAGGTTGTGCATTGCAAATGTTACCATAAGCATGGAAAGGAGAAGAGTACTGATGAAAATGTATCTACAAAGTAGTGAATCTTGCAACCTATGAGGGTGGAATTTCAACAAATGGCATGTTGTTTGGAGAGGAATTCATAAAGGAGCACCATGAACACTAAGGCAAAGCCTTTTTAGGCCTATTTTATTTTTTATATATTCTTGTTTGTAAATTCCTATATTTCTTTGTATTAGAAATTGTGAAATTTTAGACATACACAGAAGTGTTCAAATCATGTTTGCCTCCTATCTATTCTGACCTATTCTTATGGATTTTATTATGGTCACTGTCATAACATGGATGCTTACAGTGAAAGCTGAAATGTTTCCATTTTGTTAGTTATAGGGACAAATTATCTACAGGTAAATAGAGATGACACATTTATCACCATATTTGATTTGTCTTGTTGAGGCTTTAGTCTCTCCAAATGCTGTTTTCATAAACATGAGATAAAGGCAAATATCAGATACAATAAAAAAAACAGGTATCTGACAAGAATTTGGAGGGGTTTCTCACTACAACTACAAGCCAGAGGTCACACCGCTTTGCAGCAACAACCAGCCTGCGTCAGGCGCAGCTCAGGGAGTGGTGCAGACAAGTGGCCTTCAGCCCAACACTGCTTATTATTCCAGAGCAAGAGCTGTGATAGATAATAGCTAAGCAGCTATTTTTACTTAGAGAAAATATGCTGTGCAAGCTATCTTAAGAAACTTGATTTATAGGTGGATATTTTTTGCTAAAATTTAGCATTGTGCTTAGAAGTAGTGATAGGGTGTCAGGATGATAGGAATTTACTAATCATGTTAGGAATGTTCATATTGTTTTCGCTGGCCACGTCATTCATTTTGTGTCATTATAGTTCATATTGTATGCACTAGAATTGGGTTTTAGAAAAAAACTTTTCACATAAACACATGCACTGTTTTACTTAGTGAGTTTCTGCATAGGACACAGAAATTCGACCCCTGGGGCTCAGGTGAGGTCGGTGGGAGGGAGCAGCCTAGATAGTGACATTGGATACCCAAGATGGGATGCTTGGATTAATGGAATTCTTGAGTAGTGTTTGACGACACAGTCAAAAAAACAATTATTACAAACATACAGAGACGTCCATTGTGATATTGGTCCCCACCTTCAGGTTAAATTTGAAATCCCTGTTTACTGTAGGTTTGGCTAGCTTAATTCTTAAAAGGGTATTTTCCCATCTGTGGTTTCTGCATTTTGGATCTCATGTTAATTGAATCTGTTCATTAAACATGGTAGCTCCTATTGTGATAGGAATAAAAACAGGGCCTCACAGTTTGCTTCTTTGCACTTCCTTGGAAGTCGAGCTGGTGGGCGGACTTGCTGGCAGCAGAATGCATGGTGAGTGTTGGTGCTTGGCCGGTTGGAGCCACCATTTCAGGATGCTTCAGGACAGATTCCAGCGGGCTGCAGCAGCCATGAGGTAGCCAACACTAAGCTGCAGCTGGTGCCATTGGTGTCGCCGTCCAGGCGATCGCCCCGCACCCGTTGACCTTCGTTAGCTACCCCGATTCCACTCTACTCTGCTCACCTGTTCATACCTCTCCCCTGTCAGGCATTAATGCATGTGGCTTCCCTCATGCCTGACAGTACCCTGGAGCACAGCTCCAATATTATGCAGAGGCATCCAGGTAAGTGAGGGGTGCTTGTGATGGGTGTTTGAGATGGGGGTGAGGTGGGTTGAGATTGAGCATCTCTCTGGTGACTGGCACTCATTGTTTGAGGACTAATACTTACATTTCCAGTTCCGGGTGACGAGCTGAGCTGAGTGTGCTGGAGCTGATGAGCTGCCAGACAAGCGAGTAGGCATCTGCGGTGATGGATTCGCTTTCGGGGTTGAGGTCGGCGTGCAGTAACAGATCAGTGAGTGGTGGGCGTGGCATGCATTGCGGACCTGCCAGCGCCTACCTGTGCCACACTACACATTACTGTCCTGTCCTGTCCTGCTATTCCAGTGCAGCCAAAGAGAAAGGACTATCTCTGCACCACACTGCACTACGATGTCATGCCGGCCAGCTCTGCCCCTCATGCCCTGATGCCCCTGGTACCTGGTGGAGGAGAGGAAAGGAAACTAAACAAATAAACCTGGGGCTTTGGTGTGGATCCAGCATCCAGATCCAGCATCAGTGGTGACCTTTTATTCGGCCTCCTTGGCCCCTTGGCCCCTTGGCACCTTTTTAAACTTCTCAAACTTTCCCCTCTGTTTGACTGCTAGCAAAACAACAAAAACAGCAAAAAACTGCGATTTACCATCCAGTGTGCTCTGCCTGTTTGGTGAGGTCAAATGCGGGTGCATCAATAGTTAGCGTCTGGTAATGGTGGCTCCGGTGTTCTGCAGAGGTGGCTTGGTCAACTGAGTGTGGCTTGTAGGACATCAGAAGGTCTCACTTGCTACAGCCTCCTACCCATACCCCACTATACATGCTGCACAAGGACACGGACTCAAAATCTTCCATAATCTTTCATAATTGCAGGAAACAGCAAAAACAGCGAAAAACAGTGTTTCCAGCAGTGTAGCCGCAAACTACGACCCAGCACTCCGGATTCTCCAGCACACCTAGCAAGTCCCACAGGCTGCAGCGGCCGCAGTGAGTGGTAACTGTAACTGAGGCATGGTTATTGCTGCTGCTGTGTTGTGATGCTAAAGTCAGGCTGTTCTTGTACCAAAGCAGTGGTAACTGTGGCTGAGGCATGGTTATTGCTGCTGCTGTGTTGTGCTACTGAGGTCAGGCTGTTCTCGTACCGAAGCCCCGTGCTCCTCTTCTGTAGCTGCAGACTGCAGACTGTAGGGGTGTGGCAACGCAGTCCATTGGTAAAAATGAACTTGATAACTAATTGCCCGCATAGGTGGCTCCATAAAGCCCTGAATAAATAAATTAATAGGTAAAGTAAGGAAGACGTTCCTGCTAAAAGGCGTATCATCTTTTTTGTGGGTCCATAGAATGCCCTCTAGGTGTTTGCACTCTGACCTCCTAATTTACATACTCAGGGTCTCTTACAGAATCTAAAGGATCTCTTCCTGGTACCTCTGGGGCTGCTTCTAACCATTCCAGTTCTCCAACATTAATAAAGACCATCAGGCGAAAGAAGCCCAGAGCCTGCCTGTCCCACGTAGAATCTCATCCCTCTGTGCGGTCTTTGCTCACAAGGGGCTTGAGGCCATCAACGCTAAGGAATCAGGAATCAGGAACTCCCTCCCGGCCGACCTGCGCCTTACCCAAGACCACCTCTCCTTCAGGAAGAAGCTCAAGACCTGGCTGTTCGAGCAGTAACGGCACCCCCCCCCCCCTAGCGCCTTGAGACCCTATGGGTAGGTAGTGCGCTCTATAAATGTCTTTGATTGATTGATTGAGGAATGGCTCCAGGTGTAGTTGATGTGGAGATAACAAGCATATGTACTGCTCTTCCAGAGTTGACAGTCTCGCATCACCCCAAGTTCTCCAATTGAACTCTCTTGTACCAATCCATCTAATTCAGGCCATTGATGATTGTATTTTACCATCAGAAGCTGGAATATCCAGAAATGTAATGGAAATGGAAGTGGATGAATGTGCTTTATTGACAGAAGTCAGAAAGACTGAATCTGAATCGGAAATGGACATGGACTTTGATAATGACAAGGCTAAGCACGAGGCAATTGTTGCTGTTGATGTGAATCCGTCAGCTGTGGCTAAAATGGAACACATGATCTTGACTTCTATAACGAGTCCTTTGAAAGTTTTAGAAACACCACCAGGTCCTCTACCAGTCAAAGTGAGCCTACGAGCATCCCAGATTGTCAACTACAGTTGTGATCATGAGGCTCTGGAGGACCTTACACTCCCGGACATTGCCATATTTATGGAAAAAAATCAAGAAATACAGGCAAAATAAAAAATGAAATGTGCGCCAGGTGCTCCAGAATCAGCCTTGAGATTGTCACAAGTTAATCGTGTTAGCTATCCTATTATGCCAGCTGTGTACAGTAGCAATCCTTCAAGCGCATCGTTGATACGATTTTTGGGATTATCAAATTTGGAAGCAACCCCAAATGAAAGGGCACAAGATGCCTGGTATACACAGAATGAGGGTGTTAATGAAGATAAGAAAGGGAGGGTAAATTTGGGTGTACTTTATGCATTAGAGAGGATTATTTCGTCTATTTTAAACTTGCTCGAGAAATCCTCTGCCCATTCTGACCATGTGTTGGGTGTTTTATCTCCAATTTTACAGGGAGTGCAGCAGCTTAATTCTGCCAGTTCTTGTCTAGGAAAGTTTGGAAAATGTATTGAAGTGAAAACTCAGACGAGTCAGACCAGTATAAAGGGGGCTGACATATGGACTCAGGCGGGTAATTGGGAAGGTCTGGGTGTTATCTCCTCAGTGCAGCCCAGAAATAGCCCTATGCTTGTTAAATTGTCTTGTGGCTTCCCAGAGGGCCATTAATCAGGGGATCTCCTGCATGCCACCACAGAGGAAAATACAAATGCATTAGTTCCTACTAATACCCTGCCGGTTTAATCTATTTTTAAAAAGGGGAATACCGGGATGTTGCATGGTACAGTGTTAACAACTGATGTCTCAGTCATTAGACAACCTATGGTTGAGTCAGAGGATGCTCCCCCTGGGGATGCTACCCCTCAGGTAGAAGCTAATGGCCCTAAAATATGGAAGGAGAAGAAGAAGAGGACCCAGCGCATAATAAAACGTAAGCCAAAAAAGCTACGATTTCCATCTCTATTCAACGAGCCTGTTGATACCTCCTTGCTGCAGAAAGGTAGTGAGTTTAAGCCCGTCGGGTTCTCGGCTGGTCAGAATCCTGAGTACCCAGAGGCAAATCCTCCCTCTTCACACATTTTTCTGAAAGATGAACAACAAGAGATGGATTTAGGACCAGAAGAAGGGCACAAGGGATTGGGGGTAAGGGGTCATAACGGGGGCAGGGGGTTGTGCTCTAAATGGGGGAAACACAAAATATTGACGAATCAGGATTTTGTCCCTCATGAAGTAAAGATAAACCGAGACTCGCAGAACACTGTAGCAAAGACATACAATGCTTTGTCAGAGGTAGGGCAGGTGGGGGATAGCTTTCTCTCAAACCCCACTGGTGGAGATACTATCCCTGTACGGTTAGATCCCAGCTATGGGAGGATGTATGTGGGAGGACCTACCTTTACTTCCCCTATAGCATAAATACCAGAGCCAGTGTCTGAATCAAGGCTGAGTGATAGGGTACGTGTAGGACAAAGCAAAGGCCAGGACAAGTAGTAAACACCATGCTCTTTGTGTCACTATTTGACAGAGAACTGGGCCCTTTTAACAGAAATTTCCTCCTGCAGCTATTAATTGAAATTGAAGATCTGAGATTGGTAAAAAGCAAAGATATCGACCTTGTATTTTTAGAACCAAGAAGTGTTCTCCCACTTGCCAGACTAACTTTTAGCTCTGGAATAATTGCATCTCTCTGAACCCAAAAGGGGGCGTACACGCAGTGTTCTAGTGGTTGGCTGATGGCTTAATGCAACTGCACCAGCCACGGTGCTAGCAGTACAGCAGCATGTTACAAGCAAGACGAATGACAAGCTGAAAGCTGAAGCCAAGACTTTTAGTGGCTAGCAGTGGGACTTGCCACTTCAGCCTGTTAATTCCACATGACCTAAGTATGAGTCAAGTAAGGCCCGCCAAGATAATAGTGGAACAGTACCCAGCAGCTATCACTGATTCTAACTATTACCACCTTAAATTAGAGTCAAGTCAAATCAAAAATCCATTTACCTGAACTGAAGATCCACAAATGAGATCTGGCAGGATCAGATCAAGTGTTTTGCTGGGACCCAAATGTAGGAGATTACAACGTTTAAAAACCAACATGAAAGGGCGTAGTAGGGTAAGAAGTCTAAACGGCATGACTACTAGGTGATCTCTGTGAGAACGGATCAAAAAAGCAGTCAAATCTCCGCACACAGATCTTCAATTTCTATAAAATACTCCCACCACAGTAAAGCAAAATTGATAAACCCGAAGACAGCGAGGCTTCTGCAATTACAACAACAACAACAATAGACCCGCTAATGGTGAAAATTACACATCCAATTAATACAATAGTAGAAGAAGACCATGATGGTGAGTGCGATGGTCCCAGAGTCAACAGTTAGAAATAAGCTGCAATGTTTCATCAAAAACTGATCAATTATCTATGACAGAGACTCGGGCAGCTACCGAAGAAACAGACGCTAAAACAATGAATCATACTAGACCATCAACCCTGAGAGAGCAACTGAAAGACAATAACCGTATAATAGCATCTTTGATTGAGATTGACTCTTTCTCCATTAGCCCACTCTAAATACAAAACCAAAAGGAAACCTTGCCCAACTGCGCGAGCAGTTGGATCAGTATACTCTGAAAACAACAGGACAATATGGGCACATAAGTAAGACCAAGAGGAAAGAGACACAGTTTGGAATTGACTCCACGGGCATGTGTAACCTATCATTGCTTCTCAAGGGTAAAGTGGATACCAGCCCTCTCAGCCTGACATACGCAGGCCCCGTATACACAAGTTGACTTACTGAACAAACTTTCAGTGTATGTGGGGAAATAGACCAAATACTTATACAACCCAATAACCTTGTCCTATGGACGCAAGCCAACACTGCAAGTGAACTGGCCCACATGCCTGTTCACCAATATTGGACAAACTTTGCACCCTGCCGGAATCTATAAGAGATATACTGACAGGAGAAAAGTCAATGCCCGCACCAGAGAAAGAGAATCAGCCATCTCACAATAATACAGAAATTAACCAAACAAAACTGGCAAGCAAGGATTGTAATATTGAAGGACCATAGACCCTGCCCTGCCAACCTAAAACACAATTTTAGGTGGTGGTGATAGAGCGCGGGTCACCAGCTCAGGTCACACACACACATATCTAAATACTCACCTGGGCCCAAACCATTCACATAAATGAGCAAGCAAACCCCGCTGATATCAATTTTGAGATTTTACCTGAAATTTTAATTTCACCTTTACCAAGTCTTACCAATTTTATCTCCTTAATGATTTCTTCCTCGATGAATCAGGTTTCTGAGATAGTTTAAGGTAGAAAATGACATTTATCTTATACTTGAAATAACCACAACCTCAGTAAATTTGGAAAACCTTTATCTAAAGTAATAATTTTGTGAGTCAAAATCAATCACTGCTTAAACACATTATTTCAAGAGGCAAAATTAAGTCAACATAACATAGTCAAAATAATGATTAATGAAGACGGTACCTGAAAAAGGGAGAGAGAGAGAGAGAGATAGCAGGTACAATAACAGTCTTCACAGATTTATATTTACCTAAGGTGATAGATGAACCCAACTCTTTGAAGATAAGCCAGATAGAATCTGCCAGGAGAGGATGCAGACAAGAAGTTGGACAGATTTGGATCTGAGAATGTGACCTTTTCTAAGTGCAATGCCAGCGTTGCATCCCTCTCTGATACTACTCTCCTCGGGAGTCCCTCTTCCGAAATTCCCTTCTAGATGGTTAGATTAGCGATCAGTATCTCAATTTCTCGAGCAGAGTTTCTGGCAGCAGCAGGGTCTGAGACAGCGTCTCAGACAGAATAGCAGCATACACGTTGGGTCGGTGACGAGTCGAAATGGTGGATCTGACAAGTCTGACATAGTCTCTAGCTAACTTACCTCAATTATACTATTCTGTATTCATGTACATCCCCTAATATTGCAATTTCTGTGTATTCCCTTAATCTGATTGGTCAGGGCGAGGAGGTGAGTTCATCACACTATATTAAAAGTAATAATTTTACTGTGGACTATTCTTCTATGTTTCGCCCCTTAATTTACTTTCCCATCGCTTTATTCCCACCCGCATTTCTCATTATGATCAATTCGAGTTTATACATTTTATTCAAAATTATTGCCGATATGGGTTAATAGTTTTCTTTCCCAGGCGTCTTCGGCCACTGTGGTTCAAGTGTGTGTCATCTCAGTTTTCCGGCAAGTTTCTATGCGCACAGGTCATGTGATGTAGGAATTTCAGTCACCCTCCGAGATCCAAACGTGAACTAATAATACAGTCAGAGAAAGACACGTTAGAATGTGACAATAAATGATTTCACTGTATGCCACTTATCTCTACTCTATCCCCGTTTACTTATTTAAATCCTTTGCATTAGTGTTTAGTGGAATTTACGAGTTTTAGTCCAAGCAGTAGCATAAGCGTTAATGTGTGAGTTTCAAGCCCCCATATTTAAAGCTATTGCGCAGCTGCAAAGTTTTCCCACCAAGCGACAGAATACGTTATACCACGTAGATGCAGTAGACGCATGCGCAATGAAGTTCCTGCGTTTTTGGCGGCCATATTAAGACACACGGGTTACTTGTTAGTAATGCACATAGGAAAGCTTCCCCTAGATACAATATAATGTGTGTAATGCAATTTTAATATTCACAAAACAGGTGGATTATAGTGTTACACGTTTTTTGAGAGGATTACGTCCGAGCAAATCTCTTTTATTATGAAACCTTGTTCCGTCAATCCCCTTTCTGATGGCATTTAATGCCATCACTCATTTCTATTAAATCAGATGCCAACTTTAGCACATCTCAATTTCTTCTTCAACCTTTCACTCCTTTATTTTCCCCCTTACACTGTAATCCTCTCATTCTTTTGTAAAAATCTCCTTTTAATCCTTCTAGTTGTATTTCCATAAATGTTCTTTTCTTACCTCTTTCATTCATTTCATATTTCTTTCTCTCTTTGCCGCATTTATGCCAGAACATTATAGCTAATACTAAGAGTGTTATTCCCATTATGGGCAATATTATATGGCCTAGAATGCCATTACCTATGTTAGAAAACCAACAACCTACACTAGTAATGCTATTTGCTAATTTCATCCAAACATTTTCAACTTCTAGTGGTTTCAACTCTTCTTCTAATTTTGCAATATTTTTAATATATTTCCCAATTTCAACGCTTTTGTCTGGAATATACATGCAACAATGTTGTGCTTTCAATAATTTACAGACCCCACCCTCTTTTGCCAATAGCATGTCAAGAGCAAGTCGATTTTGCATAACCATAGATCTGACCGCAACTAATTCAGTGTTAATCATTTAGAATCCTCCAGCAGTGTCAGTAGATAACCGATCAACTACTGTAGGCAACTGACACATTTTCCGTGAATTTAGAAGAACTCCCACTGAAGGTATCAATGCACCAAAAATGTCATCTACAATTTCTGATAAACTAGCTCTCTTTACCCATAGTTTATTGTTGTCTTCATTGCTTCCAGTGATTCTCTTTACATGATAAACTTTAGGGAATACTATTCCAAAATAGCAACTCCCATACCAGTGGTCAGGCAGCCTAAAGTAGGCTTTATTACCACACACATAATGCATTCCAGAAAATACTGGATCTGCCCCTCCTTTTAGTCCCCATCCCCCAATTACTAAGAAATGATGTTCACACTCTCTGGAACCAATAAACATATGGTTATATTCAGTCTTTAACCTATGAAGACAGATTTGTCCCTTCTTTTCAAGATCCAAAGACATCGCAGCATGAGTCTTGCCATTTGCATAATACTCTTCCTCCTCAGCCCACTTAGGTATCTGAGGTTTAGGTTCAGCAGCTCTCTTTTGAAAATCCTGTCTCCTTCCCTCAACTAAGTTCAAAAATATTTTCTCTTCTTCATGTAATTTACAAGTTAAATTGTGTTTGTGTGCTTCGGCTAGATCTATTGCTTTCATTGTTAGAAAATATTCACCCATAAATTGTGAGTCTTTCGTACTAAGGACAGGGTTCATGCTTTTCCGCACAGGAACCTCAAAAAAATTCACATCTACATTAGAATAATAATACTGCAATTTTCCTGTTCTATAAAATAAACTATCTAAAACGCTACACGAAATACCATATGTCAATGGTAAATGATGATATGTTACTCCTTCTGCTACAGATGCGGGTAATTTCTTACATACATAACAATCACTAACCTCCATGGTGTCTACATATTATACTAACAAATTGGTAAAAACATTCTAGTCTGTATCATTTTTATTAACAGTGTGATGTAAATCTAACTCATCTGGTGCTTCTAATTCTACTTTGTCTCCTTTGATGGTATCTACCTTTCCATGTATATTAGTGCTATTTTTTACATTTGTAACCATCAAATAAGGGATGGCCACAGTTAGTACTAACCATATTATGAGTACTATAAATACACTACCTATACATATTCTACAACATTTCTTTACACAGTTTGGTTTTCTAGCAGCTCTATTGTCAGCCATTTATCAATTGGAATAAGAAGATTTCTCTTCTTTACTTTAGTATTACATTTCGTGACAAAATACAAAATGAATTTCTTTTCAGGTTGGTCTCACTTCTTCATCAATTGGTTTTGCGATTAAGCTTTCATCATCTTCTCCAATTATCTCCAAATTTTTTAAATCTTCAAGAATAACATATGTCCATTCGGGACCCTCGAATTTGTTATTTATTATTTTCAATCTTGGAGTTCTTCGCTTCAACACTTCAGTTGACGGTCCAGATTGACTGGATACTTCATCTACTTGTTCTGGTTCCTCTGCTATGGATTTAAAGCAGTATTTCACTCTCTTGATGACATTAAGCCAATTATCACCTCTCCTGATTCTTTTAGCTTGCACTACGCTTTCACCTTCTTCAAGTGTTCTTTTATTTTCACTATGTTGTGGCACAACTTGGTTATTCCTCTCTACCTGACCTTGTCCAGGGCTTCCTATTTTTATGTCTTCTGCCTGCATGCGTTCTTCTTCCGTTTTAATTGGCTTTCCTTCTTTCTTTACCGGAACTAGTTTGACTTTGCCTGTCTGGTCTTGCTCAGGTCTTTCTGTTTCTTGATTTTCTTCTGCCTGAACATTTTTTCTATCTGTCCCTCCTCAGACACTGGGGCTGTAACTTCAGCTTCGTCTATCTGGGTAGATTGCTCTTTACTTATCTGGTCCTGCTCAGGTTCCTTAACAATCGTGGTTTCACTTACCTGAGCGTGTTCTTCTGTTCCTACCTGGTCCTTGCTCTTTTCCTGACTAGCTAATCTAGTTTGGCTCCTTATCCATATAATTTCTTCAGGTATCTCAACTATTGGGATCCAATCATCTTGACTGGTGCTTGGTTGTTCCTTCTCAGCTACTTCAGGATTTATTATTCGTGATCCTTCAGCTTTACAACCTTCCGCCCCTTCTCCTACTTGAGTCTGTTGAGATTCTTCTTCGTCTGGTGTTGGTACTCTTTTTGTATGGCTTGCATGAATCCAATTAGGCAACCCTGCACATTTTACTGTAACCAATATAACCTTGTGTGGTTTTTCCCACCTCGGTGCTAGGCACGATTCTCGAGTATGATTCTTCACTACAGCCCAGTCACCGGGATTCAGATCATGCGCTGGGTTCGGCTGCCTGGGGACTGTGTCTTCGCCAACCTGGTGAGATATATAACACACTTGGCCAGCCAACTCTTTGCAATACTCCAGTACCAAATCATCAGTTATATTTATCAGCTTGTGTCCTGGTATACATGCCTGCCTCATTGTTCTTCCCATGATTATTTCATGGGGACTCAATCCGGAATTCTTGCCTGAAATACTTCTAAGTCCCATCAGAACAAGAGGTAAAGCATCAGGCCAATTCAGTGGAGTGGATGCACACACCTTTCCCAGCCTTGACTTACTTGTGCCATTCAAATGCTCTACCACTCCAGATGCCTCTGGCCGGTAAGCACAGTGCAGCTTTTGTACAATTTTGAAAGCTTCGTAAATTAATTGAATTATTTCATTATTAAAATGAGACCCTCGGCTGATTCAATAGTTACTGGAAAACCAAAACGCGGTATGAGCTCTCTTAATAGGAGTTTGGCCACTGTCAAGCTGTCATTTCTACTGGTAGGGTATGCCTCCACCCACTTTGAAAATAGACAAACGATGACAAGTACATATTTTAATCCTAGACAAACAAGCAACTGAATGAAATCAATTTGAAGTCTTATAAAGGGACCTTCAGCTTTTCTTATTTTCCCAGTATAGACTATTGTTCTCTTGCCAGGATTAATTTGCTGACATGTTAAGCATATGTGGCAAAGGCTCTCTGCAATGTTTCTGAACCTTGGATTAAACCAATCCCGTCTAAAGAGTCTAATCATTGCATCTCTACCTATGTGGGTGTCTCCATGATACATCCTAGTCATGGGTGCAAGCATACAGTCTAGCAATACAGGTCTGTCATCTAAGTAAACCCATACACCATCTTCTGCCTTTCTCTGACAACCAATTTTTTCCCACTCTTCTCTTTCTTTTGTCTCAGCTTCATCTTGGAGTTCTCTTATTTCTCTCCATGTTTGTAATCCTGACAATGGCATAAGTTGGCAGCTGAATCCACAATTTTCAGCTTCCCTGTTTACTGCCATTTGAAACATAGCAAAGTGTTGGGCAACCTGGTCAGCATATCAATTGCCTGCAGTCACACGGTCATTTCCTGACTTCTGTGCAGCACATTTTACCACTGCCACCTCTATTGGTAATTGTATTGCTTAAAGCAATTCTTTAACAAAAATTCTGATTTTAATGGGGGACCCTGAAGAGGTCAGGAAGTCCCACTGCATCCAAAGCTGGCCAAAGTCATGCACAACCCCCTAACCATACTGACTTTCAGTGTAAATGGTTACTCTCCAATTTTCTCCCATTTTTGTAGGCTTTAATTAAAGCTATCAATTCGGCTACTTGTACAGACTTGACTCCTGGTAAATAGGATGGTTCGACTAGTCCAGCCAAGGTACATACAGCATAAGCAGCACTTAACCCTCCTTCCTCATGGCGCATACATGAGCCATCTACAAAAAGTTTGTGCTCAGCATCTTTCAAAGGTTCATCCTGTATGTCTGGTCAGGGTTTGGTACTGAGTTCTGTTACATCAAGACATTCATGTTCAGCTTCATCTTTCACTTCCTCATTGTATGGATCTGGCAACAAGGTAGCTGGGTTAAGAATTGTACATCTGATTACGGTTACATTTTCTGCTCCCAATATGATCCTTTCATATTTGGTTAATCTGCTCGGGGTGAGATATTGAGTATGTGTCCTTGTTAGCAGAATTTCAACTGCAAGAGCGACGTATACCTTAACAGGATGTACTTTTCAGGTGAGAAAGGTGACTGCGACTTTGGCCGTGGAAGAGAAGAAGAGGCGGTGGCGTTGCCATTCTGTAAGAAAGGATTTCCTTTTACACAGTTCTGATTGCTGTCGATTTCAGTGTTAAGATCCACTAATAGGATATCTTTACTTTCCTATTCATTAGGCAAGAAAATGACATATAATTAGTTGAAGAAGCAGGATCATGCACAGTTTTATGACAACAGGTTACACAGGTGTTGTCTTATTATTCATAAATGACCTGGAAAAAATCTTGTTTCTAGAAAAACAAAGGAAACGAAATTGGCTTTTGCCCTTTATGCTGTAAGTATACATATATCTTTCAGCTACAATAAATATTGGCTTGCAAGTAAAATATGTTATCATCAGCCAATATATAACATCCTGCAGCAAGCATACACACATTCAGCTATGTCCCTGGTCTATTCACTGTATGTCATAATTTCAACTGCACAAGCATTCAAATGTCATATTATAATATCGAAAAGCAACATTTGAGTTAATGACCCAATTAAAAATGTGCTCAGAATTCCGATTCAGCCAATAATTGGAAGTACTGGCCGAATAAGGATTATGAGTAACGTGGGAATACAGAAAAACTCAGTAGCGGCTCGTGGAGGGAGTTCGGTGGGGCAGTGAGGCGCGGCGGGGAAATGTAAACACCGGAATATGGATGAACGGAGGTAAGTACACATTTAAATAAATAAAATGAATGTCGTTGCGAGCACTGCATAGCAAAATGCGATGCAGCGCCCGCAAAGGAATTCGTTTTATATATTTAAATGTGTACTTACCTCCGTTCATCCATATTCCGGTGTTTACATTTCCCCGCCCCGCCTCACTGCCCCACCGAACTCCCTCCACGAGCCGCTACTGGAAAAACTGTGTTCTCCCTCATGCACAAATTTCCAGGAAAAGTCTTGCAAATGGAAAACAGGTCAAAATGACAGAAACACCTGCGGCATGGGTTTATGAGCCTCAATGCTCAACCTTATCCCCATTTATGAATTCAAAACGCATAATAGCCCAGTAATTCGGCATCCTACAATGTTCGTAATTCCGGGTATAAAATTGCTGAGGAGGGGTGTCCCACACCACTCATAAGCAGAATTTTTGATGGAATAGTTCGTTTTGGACCCATAGTTTGGCATGCCCACATCACTCAGAGAGCTTATTCGTGCATAACACACACTCAGGCCCTTGAGGGGTCACTGATTGTACTTAGTCTCTACTCACCCAACTGAGAAACTTTATGCCCGCTCTCAAAGACTGGGGATACCCCAAGCAGACACTTGTGGAGCAACAGGTTTACTCGCCTCTCTGCAACTGCTGCATGTTTTCATGCACAGTCACATAGTATCTGTGTGCAGCTCCAAATGAAGCTAGGCATGTTTTTAAATGAAATGGGTGCATGACCCCAGTGTGCGGGAAGTGTTGGTGTTTGCAAACATTTGCATACAACTTGGACTTGCACCTGGCCCAGGACATGACTTATGACAAAACAGTTTAAGAGGGAATATGAAAATAAACAAAAGCCACATTTAATTTTATTAGGTGTCTAGATTAGTACTGGCTATTTTTTTTTCTTCTAGTTTTTAACATTGAAAGTGTGTGATATTATATGTTTAATTATGTCAGGAAGTCATCTGGTGTTGTTTTTGAAAATGTTGGGTAAACACCACACTAAATAAAACTAACAGATTAAAAAGTGGATTCAAATGGGTATATTGTTTATTGACAATTTGAAATCCAGACAAGATTTTGTCTATAGCTATGAAAGAATTTAGGTAAATATATTTAGAAATATTTCCTTGAACTTAAATGTCATTCCTAAGACATTTTGGCAACATTGATTAAATACAGTTTGACAACCAATAACCAACTGAGCCTATTAAATAGCTTGCACTAATGCTTCAGTTGTTATTTATAATATTATTAGGACTATTTACATTTTTAAAGAATACACAATTATTTTAGCTATTTCTAGAATGCTGGCATATGTATAAAAATAAGAAGTCACCTTTTTTTGTAAGAAAACCTAATCTGCTATGATCTTATACTTTTTTTTAAAATGCGATTTAAAAAAAATATATTTTATTGAAAACTGAGGAGCACTTAAAAAAGCCTCAAAAACATGTAGTAAAATATATAGCTTTTTAGAAGAAAAATTCTGAAATACTGTCCAAACTGCAATAATTTACAAATGTTTAAAAATTTCTTAACAGTTAAAGATAGCAGCAGAAACGTTGAAATTAGTTAAATGAATCAGAGGAGTGTTTAAAGATGTGTACTTTTAGTTCAGTTCAGTTCATAAACTTTATTCGGATAAAGCATTGTATCCATAAAAGTCCGAAACATTAAAAACAATATAAATGACAGGAGAAGAGTGACAATAAGGGGCCAATTCCGATCCGGGTCGGAAGGGCACCGAACGTGATCCGGCCGGAAAAACTACGAGCAGTACGCGCGTTTTCCAGCCGAGTCGTACAGCTGTACGAGCGAGCAAGTACGATGCGAGCTACATGAAATTCACCAACCGAGTCGTTTCCGGGTCCGAACCGCTCCGTACGTCTCAGTCGTAAGCTAACCGTGGAGTGCAATGGATGCAATTCACGACCGAGCCAGTACGATGCACGCGTTGGACAGCTTGTGTGAGCCGGAGTGTCCAGCTCGCAAATCGGCCGGGTGGTTGCCTTTGGGGGTCCGTGTCAGACCCCCTGTCACCCGCAGCCCTACGACTCGGACACAGGGGGAGACCCATGGGTCTCCCCAACACAGGCATGTAAGGTGCAGATGGCACTGACGCGTACCCACTGTAGTGGGCGCACTTGTCCGTGACGTACCCATTCAGTCAATGGGAGCCCATGTACACGTCATACGACCGGCACCCATTGACTTCTATGGGAGTCCGACCGAACCGAGTCCGGCAGCATACGGCCGCATCGTACTCGCTCGGTCGGACTGCAGGACTCCGGCTCGGTCGGAAAACACTCTGGATCCGGCTTGGTCGGAGTGCTTTCCGACCCGGATCGGAATCGGCATTGGCTCCTAAATGTTAATGAGAATTTACAATTTACAAAACACAATATAGCAAGCTCAGGGTTGTAAGTCAAATGAAAAATTCATTATCAACAATTCTAGACTTAACCATTCATCACTTAAAAACTCAAGAATTGAGCATTGTCTTACATGCCCTGGTAGCAATTCTCAAGAATGTGCTTAAACGAAAGACCAGCTCTTCATCGTTCAAGGCAAGCATACTTGAGTAGGCAGAATTCAAGTTTATAGGCCTGCTCCTGTTGAAAAAAGGGTAGAGAAGCCCCTTGCTGTATTTCATGTAATATTTACAGAAAAACAAAAAATGGAGAGAAGATTGGCCACTCACCCCGTCACATGGACAGGGTACTAAATCAAGTTTTGGGTGGTAGCCAAGAAGGAAACACAATACGAATTTGACTGTCCCTGCTCTCAAGCAGAATAGAAGGCTCCTTTCCCAGTAACTCATGGGTAAAACAAGATAATTTGGTAGAGTGTGGTAGTGCAGCTCCAGAGACATATAACTAGAAACGAGGGGTTTCTTCGATTCTAGCGCTGTTCTTTCGGTGCTATATAGCAGATAAAGGGCACTTCTGAGGTCTTTTTTGTGCAGAGTTTCAGCTTTACCAGGATTTAAAAAGATACAGCTTTTGTTAATACTACATAGACTCTAATATACCCCAGATAGCCAGGGGATATCCATCCCCTTATCACACTTCAAATAATCAGTAATAATGTCTCTGGTAAGAGTCGCTGCCTCATTCTTCCAGATCGATGACCAGAAAAGGGCTGGTCGGGCACGTATAAAATCAGTTATATAGTTTAAATGTAGTTCTTTGTGGCATACATATTGTGAAGTGGAGATTGGGATACCCGGGGTGCCGTTCGTGGCTGGAGCCCTAGCGTGACTTTTTAACTTGCTTATTTTACCTTCATGAGTGCTGCCAACGGAGGTGTTGTTTAACTTACCACTGGTGACTGCTGCCTGAGGGAATCCAACACGGGAATGCGAGGACCAGCAGCCCCGTAACTGCAACCAGCTGTGTCCTCTTCCCGTCCTCCCGCCCTGACGCTATAAGACTCCTCACGGCCCCCGCTTCGCGGGACGCGGGCGGGCGCGCGCCGGGCGAAGCCCGGGCCAAGGGCGGGCCCGTCTGAGCCCGTCCGAGATCATCAGAGAACGGAACGGGACCTTCCTCTAACAACTACAGATCAAGATCATCAAACCATCGAGGGTAAGCCCAAGTACCTAGTTTGTACCTTAGAGATATCTGTTAATTGAGGTTGCTAACAATACCCAGTAATGGATAAATTTGCCAAAAAGGATGGACCCATTATGCAATCGCCCGGGGAGCTCTATTGGGAACTCTAGATAACTTCTTAGTGCGAGTACAATCAGTGCTTGCCAAGGACATAGAACTAACTGAAAAAAGATTATCTCTAGATATCCTTTGTGATAAGAGGTCTTCACTGGGAAACATGGCTAATATAAGATCACCACCGTGTCGCCAGTCTGTTATGTCGAACTCTCAGGGATCAATAACTTCTCTGACGGAAGAGCACTCTGGCGAAATAACGACATGCTCCCCAAAAAAACCGGGTGAAACTGAAGATATCTTGAATATTGACAAAATGGCCCCAATCCCTAAGCCCCTACCAAGCATAAAGACCCGCTCTGCTAGTAAAGGGAAAACGGTTCCTGTCCTTCATCAACAACTAGCTCAAACCTTGAAAAAAAAACGTAGGGGAAACCAACAGTCTGCAGCTGGGAAAAACTCTAAACCTGACATTGTTTCTGTTTTAAGGAAGGACATTGTTCCAGGCCCAAAACCCACAACTGCTGAGGCGAGGACAAACTCATCATTATCACTGGGGATACAAACTATGGAAAATACAGACGTAATGTTTTGGAAAAAATTTGAAAGTATCGTAAAGAATTTATGTGATCCAATTTATGAAAGGCTAGGCTCCATTCAAAGTAGGCTTGTATGTATGGAGCTTTCACTTGCCTTGGCCCAGTCACGATGGGGTAGAGAGGGTGCGGGTCTGCAAAAGGAATGTCCTCGTGGGGTAGGCCAATGCCCTGAGATTAAATCTACCACTGATAAATCAATAAGTGTTATTGTGAAAGATAATCCCCCTATTTCGAAGGTGCCTCAAGTAACTTCTGTTGCTGATAATCAACCAAGAGCTGAACACCTTCCTCAACATGTTGTATCAAATAGTCCCGGGATAGGTAGGGCTAGAAGTGCTAAGCAATCGACGCCTGTACAGCCTCTAGCGCAGGCTTCATCAGGCTTAATTGACATTCACCTACCCCCTGAAGCAGCCCCCTATGTGGTGGTCCTAACAGGGGTCCCACCATTGGCTAATGGAGCAAGGGAATCCTATAGGGACCTAAAGAACAAATGTACATTTTGGCTCAATGTTAAGCGTCCATTGCCGGCCCATATGCGTGCTGAAATTTTGTACGCTAGAAGAGTAAATTGGGTGGGCAGGAGACCCAAGATGATAAAGGGGGATTGCATCATTATTAATTTCAGGGACAGGCGTTGTGTGGAATATATCTGCTCTTGGCCCCAGGATGATTCTTCCTCTTTAATTTGCACAATGTCACTGTTTTATTTTTACGCTCATCCATCTCAGCCCCTAGGAGGGGTAACACACGGGGGACCTCAGACAAATGGATGTTCCTTGTAGGACATAAGGTCCATTAATAGATTTGATGTGTTATCCGGGTTGGCGGACTGTGATTGACTGAAAGATGGTAGAGGGTATTTCAATCATGAAAAGCCATCTGTAGCTCGAGAGACAATGGAGGGTATTATAAGTAGCAACAGAGGTGAAATTGAGCTTTATGCCCTAATAAATACTACTGGGGCTGGGGAACAAGGCCTACAAGTTGTGCCACAAAAAGAAATGTTAAGCAACGCGGGTAATCTCTCTAGATATGTTGCAGTTGCTCCTCCTATATTAAATATAAGAAGTGACGAAGGGGGTTTCAATACCACAGGCCACATCATGTTTTTATCCTGGAATGTGGCGGGCGTGGGATCTAAACTATCTTCTCCCCTCTGGTCAGATTTTATTAACAAGCATGACATCTGTCTTTTCCAGGAGACATGGTCACTAGAGCCCGTGTTTATGTTGGGTTATTTGAATTTTTTTGTCCCAGCGGAAAAAAGGGCTAAGGGCCGGCCAGCAGGAGGATTGACTATTTGGATCAAACAAAGTCTGGAGTGTAACATTCAACCTGTCCCAACTCAGAATAATGACATTTTGGGAATCAGGTTGAATTTCCTGCCGAATTTTAAAATTGTTATATATAATGTGTATGTAAGGGGTTTACCGGGAGGGAAGAGATCGGAGGTGGTTTTAGCACTAAATACCCTTGTTGAAACCAGTACCATTGATGTGCTTCCATTGGTTGCGGGAGATTTTAATACGACTTTTGAGCCACTGGGGCCTCATGACATGCTCTTAACAGAAGAGGAAGACCTTAGATGGGGCGTTCCACAGCTTGAGATCAAGTCAGCCAGCAAATGGACAGAGGCGGCTCTGTATTTGAAAGGGTTCTGCCTGGGTAACCAACTGAGGGCAGCAAATGGCAGAACCATATCCGATAGGACATGTAGTAAAACTTATGATAATGGAATCAGGGCAAGTAATATAGATTACATTCTGGTTCACTTGAAGATGTGGTATACTCTAGTGGATATGGTGGTTATGCCACAGATCGAAAGTGACCACAACCCACTAGTTGCTACTTTTGATTTGGGTCAGGGAGATAGAATGGATCGAGTTCCTGAAATGACTTGTCAGGCTGCTGTTCTATCAAATGATGAACGCCACCTTAAGTGGCATAAAGTTGCAGAGCACCCTGACCTCTTAGACAGCATCAAGACTAATGTTGAAGATGCGCTGACATCAATAATGGCAGGAGGAACTAAAAGCCAACCTCCAGCTGTAATTGAGAAAATACATGGAAAACTATTTACCAACCTTAAATCTTGCTTTTGTAGATCTTTCTCTTGAAAAAAAGTCACTAGAAGCAAACAGGAGGAATGGTATAACGCCTCCTGCAAACTAGCTCGTAGTGATCTGGGACTTGCTCTGAAATTAAAAGATCCAAGCAAGATTAAAAAAGCCCGCAACACCTACAGGAAGGCCCAATGGAAAGCAAAAAAGGAATGGGAAGAGAGCGAGTGGCAAGACTTAAAGACAGCATGTAGTGACAAAAACCAGAAAAAGTTTTGGGACATATTTAAATGGAAGAGGGGTGAAATTACTGACAGCCCGCATAATCATGTCCCCCAGAGCTCCTGGGTCGAATTTTTTAAGCCACAATATGCAAAAGGCGCTGAGGAGATCAGTATGCTTCACCAGGAGAGGGTGTTTTACAATAATCCAGTTTTTTGTGTTGAGGAGGTTGACATGGCGCTTGACACGGTAACCCAGGGACGTGCACCCGGCATGGATTGTATCCCGGCCGATGTATTTTTGCACGATAGACAAAGATGGCGCCTATGTATTACCTACTTAGCCAATGCTATAGCTCAGGGAATGGCCATTCCCCAATCCTGGAAAGGTGCTGAAATTGTCCCGATATACAAAAAAGGGGATAAATCGTTGGCCAGCAATTACAGGCCAATCAGTTTAATTGATGCTATGCAAAAAATTTTTGGCCGGCTGGTCTTGGGCAGAATCCAGACCTGGATGGAGGATAATAACATTTTAAGTCCTCTCCAGGCTGGATTCCGTCCAAAAACCAGCACTATAGACCAGGTTTTCAGGTTCATTGTCCTCTATTGGAGGACCGTGGTCATAGGAAAAGGGGTCTTGTACGCAGTGTTTGTTGACCTGCGGGCGGCATTCGATCTAGTCCCGCGCAGCAGACTATGGCAAGTACTGGAGGGGCTGGGGATGGCACCGGAGTTGTTGGCATTGGTCGTTCGGTTGCATGAGGATAATTTTGCCCGGGTACGGTGGGGACGGCAGGGTGAGGTTACGGAGCCTTTCCCCGTCGAGCGAGGAGTTCGGCAGGGTTGTGTTTTGGCACCGACCCTGTTCTGACTCTTCGTGAACGGGGTGGCCGAGTTCCTCTCCCGGGTCCCCTCGGATGCCCCGGCCATGGCAGGTAATCGCATTCCAGTCCTCATGTTCGCGGACGACACCTTGCTGATTTCCAAAACTCCGAGTGGCCTGCAGCTCACCCTCCGACGCTTTGAGGAGTTTTGTTTGCTGCGTGGACTGGAAATAAATGTTGCCAAGACCAAGTTTATGGTCCTTAATGGTCCTAATCCATGTAAGTCTTACAAACCCTTCAATTGTGTAATCCTTATGAATGGCATACCTTTAGAGCAGGTTGACACATTCACTTATCTGGGAGTCACGCTACAGAAGAATATGCGTTGGAATAGTCAATTAGACTTGTCTATATTGAAGTTCCAACAACAGACAGGTTTCCTTCTGAAAAGATTTAAAACCTCGCAGACACAACCAATTGGCCCACTCCTCGAGATATACTCGATGAAGATTCGTAGCTCGTCTCTATATGGTTCTGAGCTATGGGGGTACGGCAATAACCCAAAACGTCTGAACGTTATGGAGAGCGAGTTTATTCGGAAAGTTGTTGGTGTGCCACAAAGCACTCCCTTGTTACCTTTATTCTGGGACCTTGGTCCGGTACCCTTACAAGATACAGCCAATTTGCGGCCTCTGCTGTATTGGCGCAGGGTTTGGTCAACCGAGGAGCTTAAGCATTATGCTATGGGCCTAAAGGAAATTATGGAAAAAGATCTTTTTCATAAGATAGAGTGGCTGAGGTCTATAAAATCATTACTTTATAGATTGGGATGGAAAAACCTATGGGATGATCCCCAAAATGCGGTGTTCCCTTCAAAAGAAACTCTTAAGGCTAAGTATTGGGAATTGATCGGTTTAGAATCAATAGCTAAGGGGAGTACATCCCATTTAACAGCCAGATACCTAGAAATTAAGGCCTATCCTAGACAGGAACCATTCTGGGGCTTGATTGAAGCCCCAACTGACCGTAAACTTTACTTCCAGTTTAGAATAGGTACCCTCCCGATTCGCATCTTTTCATCTAAATGGGTCAAAGGGTCTCAGGATAAATGTCCCAAGTGTCTGGATACGATCGAATCTTTGAGTCATTTTGTGTTCTTTTGCCCCCTCTATGTGCTCCCGCGTAAAAAATGGGTACTACCTGTCTGTCGACTAATAGGCTTCCAAAGGCATGAGGAGGCCATAAGAATTCTGTGCACAGATCCGAGCCCGATAATTGCAATAGCAATGGCAAAATATATAAGGTGGGCTTGGACAATACGGTCCAGGCAGATTAACACTAAAGTGCCCAACGAATAGGCGCCTACATTTACTTATTTATTTGTTCATTTATACATTCACTCATACAAAATGCTAGTCTGGGATATCTAGACGTTTTTATAGTTTATTCTAGAGGTGGACTAAACATTGTTGTGTAAATATGAAATGTCCTTATTTATTTGGACATACAGGTACCAACATTGTGTATGAAAAATGGTGAATAGCGTAATTCATGGCATTTACTTATAAGAATTATGTTGATAACTATGTTTTGGTTTAACCTGTATCGATGTAAATGGTTGATGTATGACACTTTTATGACTTAATTGTCGAATAAAGTTTTTGAAATTGAAATTGATACCCAACAGCTTCCTACAAAATCTGTTTTCTTCCTGCTGAATACAGGTACTGTTCGCAATACCCCATATCTCAGCTCCGTAGGTGGCCACTGGTACACATTGTAATTTAAACATTTTTAAGATAGCTAAAATAGCGTCTGTGTCCTTTGGACGGGGAAAGCTAAAAATTGAATTGATGGTCTTTGAGAACTTGCTCATTGAATGGCTAAGATGCTCAATCCAGGAGCCGTTCGCAGCAAAGACCACCCCAAGGTAGGGAAATTTGCAGGTGCCTATCAGTTTTTTAATACCAACAGCAATAGAACTGAGCTGGCGTCTCCGGTGACCACAGGACATTAAAAATGATTTACTAAAATTGACTCTTAGATCCAAACTATCCATGTATTTAACAAAAGACTGTACTAAAATGCACAGAGAGTTAGGGGTACGGCATATAAGAACGGCATCGTCAGCGTATAATAACACAGGAACGGGTTTTCCGTTAATCATAGGGACATCTTGGGACATGGATACTAATGATTTATTCAATCCATTAATCATCATATCCCTGCCTGACCTCCCTTTCGACCTTAATTGGCCCTGAGACCTCTCCACCTCTGCCGATCCTCACTTGTGCCTGGAGATCTTTATGAAGATATGCTAGGAAATGGACCAAAGGCTCATCCAGACCATAGGCCAGCAGGATTGCCCACAGCCTTGACCTATTTACAAAGTCAAAGGCTGTGGACAAATCCATAAAGTTTAATTCAAAAATGCATGTTTTGTTTACATAATTTCTTAAAAATTGCTTAATCAGTTTAGAGAGCTTCACATTATTTCAAAGCCTAGTTTACTTTAAAATATATGTTACAACTGTGATATTTTCTAATATTGTAACTGCAAGGTAAAATATTTGTTTACATTTAATTGCAATTACAAAAACTATAGGATATTCTGGAGAGATCTAATCCATTTTTTATGGAAAACGTTTTCAAACTCGGACTGCTAAAATAATCTATGATTTATTAAATGACTGAACTATTTTAAAATTATTTTACATTTTTAAGTATTGATGATCTATAGTTGTGACACAAGGAAATGTCTTGTTTTTATAATGTGTTGAAAATGATAAAGCTATATGAACTTTAATTCTTTGTAAAAAGTTATTTTCTTTTCAGTCACTGTGCTGTGATGCTTTTAAACTAATCATTCAAAGAATAAAATACTAAACTGAAATCATAAAATAAGCCATCATAACAATGAGTGAAAGATGCTTTTACATCATGTTACCTGTGTGGTTCCTTTTGATGGCAAATTTGAAAGAAATTAGCAAAGTGTCACATTTCACACTTAAGAGCAAAAAGAAAACAAACAATTATGTTTTGAAGTTCCATTTCATTATCCTGTTCTGATGTTTTTCTTACACATTTAGAATCAAGGCACACCAGGTAACCGTACGTAGTAACCTGCACCATTTTAAAAGTGTTGCATGCTGTTTCTCTTGTACATTGACCACTTTCTGTTGTCTCAAACATTATAACATAACATAAACAAAATGGTCATGGAAAATACACTTACAATTTGTTACATAATGAATACCATGTTTTGTGCTGTTTTGGGGCAGAAAAGCTTTGATGTTAATGTGTGGACTATGGTCTAGTGTATTCTTTGTTATATACAGCCTGTCACAGATTTCAAATCGCCCCTTATTTCTCTCTAGTTGAGTGAACAACTGAAGGTCAAAGAGTATTTTAAAAGGGACTGACATTCCCTGCTACAGACAAAGTGCTATTTACTGGTCTTTATTATAGACCATCAGCAGGTTCTGGACAACATGAAAAAGGTTGGGTTTACAGAGGAATTTTCCAGACTTGAGGCAGCGTCAAAACTGGGTTAAGTCAGGAAGGATGGGCCTGATGTTTAAAAGTGCTTTCTAAACTTAAAGGACAATCTTAAAAATGTTTTAAGACATCACAAACCTTTGCAAATCATGCCTGATTTCCATCAAATTGGCCAGGGAAACTGATAGTAAAAATGCAAACATTACATATTTTGCCCTCACTTTTAGTCCATTTGCAGAACATAGTTATGTTTTTATAAAAATGCCTCAATCTGCTCCCTGGACAAACTAGAGAAAGGACAGACCCAAGGAAGGAACACATAAAACCACTGAAAGTTGAACTGTTCACATTTTTGTGGATGGAATACATTGGTCACAAAGGACACTCAGAATGGTCTGTAGACACAGGGTCCTTATTCAGATTAGGTGAATGGGACTAATCAGAACTGCTGAAACAGAGTAGTGTTTCCACAATCTGAATGTTCTGATGTATTAAGGCCTTTCTAATTTACTGCTGGCAGCCTATCAGAATAACTGTGGTATGGAAAGCAGGAGTCTTTAATGTAGGCCAAACATCTCACAGTAGTCTGTGGATTGCTGTAGGATACCAACAAATGTTAATATTTTTTAGAGAATGCTAAGTAGAAGAGAATTGCAGATAAAAAAGTGAATTTACCAGGAATGTGCTTCTGCTTATTGTTGACTTTAGTCAGAACCCTAGTCAAACAGCTCTATCTTTCCAAGCGTAAGACATTCCTAAGATTGCATTAATTTAGTAAAACTCCTTAGGGAATCAAGTCCTGAGTCTGGCCTTCAGGGTGTTGGGAATGCAGACTACTATGGGCCCATCTCACTAAAACTCCTAAATCATGTGAGTAGTAAGCCCACATGCAGGGAACTCAGACAAATAGAATTTTGAACTCACTTCGAAATGTTCTATGGTAATATTAATATTGTACTTACATTTATGTTAATCAAATATGCATGTTACATAGGTCCTTTCGTAACCAACTTATGGCCCTCAATTGTTCTTGGAAAGATGAAAGTTTAAAACAACACTGCTGAAGTTCATTTCTGTGACTTGCTGTTAATCAGGAATTTCAACAGCTATTCAACCACACACAGCAGTTAAATAGGGATTTCAACACCCACTGCTAAAGCCACTGAGCTTTTATAAAAATTATGCTGCAGTTTCCCGTTCAGTTTATTTCACTTGGTAATACTTTGACACTTTTAAACAATTACTTTTCTTTGTTACAATTGCATAGTAATACACATACACAGTCTCTTAAAAAAAATAATAATAAACCGGTGTTCACTGTATATGGTAGCTGCTATTTTTGCCCTGATCTAAGTAAATACCTTTGCATTCCTCAGACAGTGAATCCAAGCATCATATTCAACTAATGGTGTGCAATGATTTCTCCTATGCAACTTAGTGAAGAATGTTAACGTTGCAATCTTTGAGAACTTTATGAAGTGTGAAAAATCTGAAAATGCCATAATTACACTTGCCAAAATGCAAGAAAATCACCAATTAGCATGAAGAACGTTTGAAACTGCCCACCCTTACCCACCCTTAGTTTTACCCATTGCACTTTCCATAGTCATGGGACCTGCTAGCTGATAGATTCAAACAGTAAAGCAATGCTTTAGACTTCCTGATGACCCATGAATCAGGGCAAAAGACAGTACAGTTATTAGAACTAAAACATAAATCCAATTATGCTCACTAAGTTTAGAAAGCATCACAATGTTTGTTTTTATCAGTGTGGACTTTGTTGGAGGCAATATAATGTATATTCTAAGAGGCTAAAACATGTGTTCAAAATGCACACACTCACTGACAAACAAGAAGACTATCCTTTACAGCAGACAATATTGAGCATGTACTGGAAAAGTGATACTCTGTTATAACAATTTTAAATAATTTTAAAATGTATATAGATTTATATATATTTACATTAAGCATTAGAATGATAGTACCATCGACCAAACCTTTCGTTTTACATTATTATACTGGAAGACGGTGGTATTGGGAAAAGGCAGCCTGTATGCAGCATTTGTAGATCTAAAATCAGCCTTTGACCTTGTCTCTCGTAATAAACTTTGGAGAGTTTTACAGGATTTAGGGATGCCCCAAGCATTATTATCACTCATTGCTAGGCTCCATCAGGAGACATATGCCAAAATTAGATGGGGTGGACAGGGACAGGTTACCCCTTCTTTTGGTGTGGAAAAAGGAGTGAGACAGGGCTGTGTGATGGCCCCAACCCTGTTTTCCATTTTTATAAACGGGGTAGTAAAGTTCTTGGAAGATACCCCTACGGACGCTCCAATGTTGGCGGGCGTAAGAATACCAATTCTTATGTTCGCCGATGATACGCTATTGTTAGCAAAAACACCGAGCAGCCTGCAACGTGCCCTGTCCCTGTTTGAGGAATTCTGTATTCTCCGGGGTCTTGAAATAAATGTCGCTAAAACAAAATATAATGCCCATAGATCGTTCGGCGGAACTATGTTGTTAAATAATCGCCCGCTGGAACAGGTAAAGGAATATACTTATCTTGGGGTTGTCATTCAGAGGGACATGAAATGGGGCAAACAAATGGATATGGCTACATTAAAACATAGACAACTAGCTGGAACATTACTATCTGAGCTTAAGGCATCTTTTACGAAACCTGTCACCCCAGCTTTGATGATTTATAATATGAAAATTACTAGTGCCGTCCTTTATGGAGCTGAGTTATGGGGTGATAGAAATTTATCTAAATTGTCTATTGCAGAAAACTGCTTCCTGCGAAAACGGACTAGTCTCCCACAAAGCACTCCCATAGTGCCTTTATTAAGTGATCTAGGAATGAAGGCTTTGGTCGATAGCGCTAGATTGCGTCCTCTAATGTACTGGCGAAGAATCTGGACAACTCCGGAATTAACCCTGTATGTTGAGGGCTTCAAAGATTTAATTGGAGTTGACCGATTTAGAAAAATCAAATGGCTATCGAACTTGAGGTTGATGCTTGAAAATATTGGCATGGTCGATCTTTGGGAGAATCCAGGAAAAATACAGTTCCCTACGAAAATGCAACTAAAGGAAAGGTACTGGGGTTGGGTGGAAGCCAGCACCTTCAGGAATAGTGACCCATCGACATTGTCTGGTCAATTCCTCATGGCAAAACCAAGTAAAAGGCTAGAAGCTTATTGGGACATTATCACCAAGCCTCATGATAGGAAGCTTTTGTTCCAACTGAGAGTTGGTTCATTACCGGTCAAGTTTTTTACTGCAAACTGGGACAATTCATCTGATACATCGTGCCCCCTTTGCCATGCACCTAAAGAGTGTCTGTCCCATCTATTATTTGTGTGTCCTGCTTATACCATTCCTAGGCGCATTTGGCTGGTCCCTATTTGCAGACTTTTGGGTACTAGAAAAGCTGAGATCGCTCTCAGACTGATTCGTACAGAAACTTGGCTTCCTCTCCTTTTAGCTATAGCCAAGTATCTTGGTTGGGCATGGACAATACGTATGAAGGTGGTGGCGCCTTGCTAAGCTTGTGTACGCAGTCTAGATATGACTGCGGAATTGTCTCAAACTTCTATTTGTACCTTGCTCTGTTTACTACCCTTCCATTTTGTACGTATTGCCCTGGTACTATTTGCACTGTATTATACCTGGATAACGAGTTCATGAATTTTATTCTTGTGGTTTTTATCTTTTACTAGGGTCTTTTTATTGTAAAACAATTAATGTTTACTAATTTTTTTTTACTGTGTATTGTATTGTGCTTTTATGACATTCAGTCGAATAAAGCTTTTATGATGATTATTCGGTTATTAAATGTTAATATGGAATTTTAAGAAGATAGGATATACACAGTTGTTAATCTAGAAGCACAAGATTCATTGAAATTTGTAGAACATATTATTTTAAAACAGAAAAGGTGACAGTAGGTAAAACAATGGAATGGTACACAATGGAGTTTTAATAATAAAAGCAATGTAATAACAGCAGATGTGATTCATAACTAAAATGCTATGCATTCTGAAAAAGACTGTTCAAATTGGTTATTTGAGGCATATTACATCGAAACCAACTTTAGCATTTAAATTTTCAACATCTGCATGCTTAAGACTGGTTTACAGGGATGTTTATTTGCATCAGGTAGGATTTTTACCTTTGATGAACTTCTGTATCCTTACCAACATATCACTTAAAGCAGTCCACACAAAATGTCTACTTGTCTGTATGTGATGGCCCATTTGCATCCCATACATAATATACTGGCTATGTGATCCAAGTAGGACCACCTTTAATTTTCTGGAGGTATGACTTTTGAAGATGTCATCCTCTATCTTGATAGGCAGATTAGCAGAGTTGAGACAATATGGGAGTAGACGGCTTACATTCAAGTGAGTATCTCATGTTATATATAATCAGAAATACTAAATGATCATCCATGAGAAATGTACTAGAACTTTGTGTCGGCTAAGACAGTTGATTCAATACTGCACCTATTTGATTTCAATATGGTCTGCCTCCTTTTATAATAACTGTGTCAAATTACATGCAATGGAATGGAACACTATCCAGAGAACTTCCCAGTGGTTAAAATGACCTCAAGCATTTATATCCATCTTTCTTATGTTGTCTTGCTTAAGAATGTGGCAGAGTTTTCTTTTAATTGGTCATTGTGTTCCCCACTTAAATGTGAAATTCTTTATGAACTCAAAATTAACTATTTGCCAATTCAATCATGGGACCTCGGAGACAAATTCCTAACTCCCTAAGCACAGCTCTTAGGGATGGCTGTGTCTTCTACAAAGGTTTCTACTTATCTAAATGTGTTTACGCAGCAGCAGGGTTTTTAAACATCAATAGTCCTGTGTGGAGACAGAAGGGGCTAATAACTGGCTAAACTTTAATTGCACAACCTAATGACCTAGCCAACAAATTGGCTTCTAGGAAGCAAAGGAGAATCAGGAAAATCATTCAATTAACTCCTAGTGAGAATAAATGAATGCTGGAAAACCACCACCAGAAATAAGAATGTGAAGACATTTACGTCACGGGGTCATTAAAAAAACATTTTAGTAAATGAAGCTGTTATAAACAAAGGAGGAAGTGTGGTGAGCTGTGTCCCGACCTCCACTGCTGCTTCCAGACTCACAGCAGTGTCCCTGTACATCACCCAGAGGCAATCACAAAATGTCAACTGGAAAGTTGAACTAAGTGGGTCCATCTTTATGCTTTGTTAGAAATACTGACCTTTCTACAGAGGAGGCATATGGGGCTCGTGCCCTTGGCTCTGCTTGCCCTGGTCCCTCTTGTGCCCCCTCCCCCCAACACAGCTGCGGACTGTGCCATGGGACGACACAGAAAACAAGCATTTACAATGCAATAGGTCTCGCATTTACGCGAGTTTCAGCTATTGGCATTGTAAATGACAATGCCTTTTATTTATGTTTTGCTTTTTAAAACATAAATAAAAGGCATTGTCATTTACAATGTCGATAGCTTAAACTCGCGTAAATGCGAGACCTATTGCATTGCAAATGCTTGTTACCTATACTTTTCAAACAACACATCTCCAGTTCTACAGATTGGATTTTTGTCATTTTGGTGTCAAAATTATTATTACATTTTAATATATTTTTCAAATTGGCATGGGATTTCTCTGTTGTGTTTTCACTTTATTACTGTTTGTGTGCTGCATAAATGCTTTTCACATTGGCAAAAAAGCAGTCGGGCTTAACTTGGAGGCAATCTACCAGGGGGTTCAGATCATGTTAATTTGGGGTCTAGTTGTGTTTTACCTTAGCAAGAATTGTTGTCACTGCTTGAGTAAGGTTTCATGCCTCAGAACCAGTAACCCAATTACCTACAGGGAGACAACCAGCACTTTTGAGCAGCCAACAGGTACTCTGGGACAAAGAATACCTGCACTTCTTTATTTCCATTTCGGGCACTAGATTGTACCCACAGCGCCAGCACTAGTTTGTACCCACAGCACCAGATTCCACCCAAAACACTTGCTACAGCATCAGCTATAAACCCACAGCAGTTGCCTTGGCACTGGATGGTATCCACATCCCCAGATATAATCCCACATCACCAGGTATATCCCCACAACACTAGATATAACCTCATGGTACAAGATATAAACCCACTGCACCAGATAAAGATCCACAGCACTTGATATAATCCCACAGCATCAGATATAGAGCCACTGCACCAGATTTAAACCTGCGGCACAAGACATAAACCCACAGCACTAGACAAAACTCCACAGCAACAGATACAGCACCATAATGCAAGATATAAATCCACAGCAACAGATTACACCCACACTTCCTACATCCATGCCATCTATTTTCCCCGTTGTCTTTTCTTCCTCCACCCCTGCCATCTTTCCCCCTTTTATGTGTTCCATTCCTCCACCCCAGCCATCTCTTTTCCATTCCATTGTATGTATGTTTCCCCCACCCCTGTCATCTTTCCCATTGTTGTATTTTCTTCTCCCTGTCAGTCTGTCATCTCTTTTCCCCGTTATGTCTTTTCCTCCTCCATTTATTTTTGTTACATGATCCAGGTCCACCATTTTCCAACCTTTTGGGTGGTAAGAAAGGGCAGCAGGTTTCTTGCGCTCTCGCATAGATGGTAGGTTGCAGAGACACGTGAAGCTGACCTGCCACTGCCCCTGTGTGGAGCTGATGTCTCGGCGCACGGTCATGTCATCTCAATTTGGGCAACGCAATCTTCAAATATTTTTAAAGGGAAAGTTAAAAATCCATTGTCCCCGCTCCCCCTGCCCTCCCTCTGCAGACGCCTATTGTGGCTGTATCCCTCTGCGCACTTTTTCTTTCAACTTGCTGTACTCTCAGCAGTTTGGATTCAGAAGCTAGACAGGAGCCGGCCTGCCTTAGATACTAAAGGTGCGAAAATAATTACATTTGCATTTGCAGCCATTAACTATATTAATGAGATGACTACTTCACGCCGAGTAAGCATGGGCTGACAAACTCTTGAATGTAGGTCCTTATGCGGGAATTTGGAAAAAAATATGCATAAATATAATATGTATCGAAAATCCGTTCAGGAGAGTGAAAAAGAAAGCTGCTCTTTCATGTGCCATATTGGTCATACTGAGCTCCGAGCAGTTTAAATTCAGAAGCAGCGGTGATAGAACGCGTAAGATTTACATAGCACTTTGACTGGATATATGTGCATATATACGTATTTCCAAATATATAACGGCACACATATATACAAAGTTAGATTTAAACATTTGAAGCAAATATGTACAGATGTGGGAGTATATTTTTATCTGTGATCCAATGTGTGCCTCCCTCCTTAAAGTTCACTTCTAAAGACACCATTACTTGTCAAGATTTATTCGAGGAAGACAGATAAACGGAGCAGATTAAAAGTGTGTGTGAGTGTTTTTGTGACAGGAGGTGTCCCATTGTAAATTAGGAGCTGAACCTCGAAGTTCCCTTTCTTCTGCAGTGCTGATCCGCTTCAGAAGAGCCAGGCGAAGCTAAATGGGTGGTTAAGGGTTTAAAGACCCGGCCGCTTTGACTGCATGATAACCTCAGATGTTAAGTTCATCACAGTATGCAGAACTCTGCCCTTGACTGTTCAAATTCTGAAATGTGATATTTCAACTGCATGGTGTTTTCTTTCTGGACATAAACTGCACTTAAGAACTTAAGACATATTTTATTATTAATTTACCAAAAGGGAACGACGGGGCTGATGTATGCGCATAGGTTTAGTGGACAAGCCTGAACTGCTTCTAGTAAATAAACTATTAAGTAATGTTGTTGACAACAGCTGATTGTGAAACTGACCTCTGACCACTATTGACCAATGGTTGGAAGTCAAAGGATCGGCTTTCCTGAAACCCACGTGACTACAGTTTGCCAAAGCTGATCCCTTCAGGGCAGGGTTTACAGAACAGGCTTCTCTAGCCAGCTGCGGGCAAAATGTTGTTTGGAAACAGCAATCTTATTCTATCTTTTCAAAAACAGATATTTTAGTCGCCATCTTATGTTCATGTGCTTTAGTCAGTATAACGCTACTTTAGACAGATACGGTTTTCTTAATATGCACTAATACGGCTTTTGCTAATAGTTGTTTTGAATGTGGTTCCAGCGTGGAAAGCAGCAAGCACAAAATATGTAACTGGCCACAATCTTACAAATTTTAGGTGGTCTCTTTACATTGCCAAAATGCCTAGCCACCCATCTGGCTTCGCCATTTTCCCATCCCTAACGCTGGACTTTACACTGTGGAAAATGTACTGAATTAGAACATTTTCCACTATATTATACGTCGCCCAGTAACATACATCTCCGCAGATATTGATTATTTCAGCCAGGATCTCTAAATCAGTGAATACAATTTTTTTTGCACACCTGGGTTTAAATGGGAGGAACAAAAAAAGTGAATGAATAAGGCACCGAAATCATGACATATATTCTCTATGAAGTATGGAGCCGATTCACAAAACACTTTGTGAACGAGCTTAATATCTGCTCTCATAAACTCAGTAGCACATTTGGAGCACATTTCTGACTCCTTAGGGATTCACAGACAGTAAGTACTTCAGTAAAGCGTACGATGGTGCAATCGAAGACGTCCTGCTGGTCCAAGGTGCAAAACGTGTCTTACATTTATTTCAGCTGAAACATTATGCATGCATAATGATGTAGAACTATGTATTGGGACATGTAACTGTTATTTTTCACCACAATTAAAATATTTAACTCTATGCTATACACTCTAATTACAGCCCCTGGTGGTTCTGCTGCATTTGAAACTATAGAACGAGTCATCCATGTCTTGTAGTTTATTTTCAGTCACTTCTAGGGAGGTAAATTACCTACTGGAGTTTGCAGCTCTACCCCTGCCAGAATGCTCAAAATTCTGCACATATTCCTAAATCTGTTACTGCAACAATTCAATCCTCCTGGCAGATTTTGTGCGTTTTTAAGTGCTCTTTTCAAAAGTAGAATTCAATCAATTCTGAATCTGTGACTCGTAGTGGCAGGATGTGGATTTGCTCACCTAGGTGAAAAATATTGAGGCGTAAAATTTAGGCCCAAGGTGAACCGTCTATAGCGGTCCTACATTGCCACCTAGTGGTTTCAATCACATAATAAACATGAAGGTGAAGGGTAGGTGCTTTACAGATTTCACTTAAACCTAAAGATACAACTATAAGTGCATAAGGATTAGTATTTAATATCACTATGTTTGTTTTTATATTGCATGGGTGAATTTTGTTTCATAGTGAAGCTGCATCGATAGAAGCGTTTCACGGTCCAATAGGCTACATCATTATTTTATCAGTATAATTCTAGTAACTCTGTGTTTGTTGACAAAAATGTTGCTTTTAATCATTTTATTGGCAACCTGTGAGAAGTGATGTATTAGTTATTGCACTTTCTTCTGTCCTCCTGCTGTGGCCCCCATGTTTCATGTTGCATTATGCTGGATGCCACAGCTCAATTACCTGCTAATAGAGCATACATGTGCTCACACCCACTAGTTAACATCTTTTCCCAGCACAGCCACTGTGACTCAGTCAACCTCTGAGGTTTGCCTGTGCAGGCCATGCAGTCAAGCTGCACGAATAAAAATACTGCTGCATTTCTTACCTAGGGTCTGCAGGTCTTAGAATATTATTGGCCAAGATAATCATATATTCACTGTCATGACGTTTCAAAATGCTGTAAAATACATAATTAACTTTAACTTATTCTGTAGCTGGACCTACCATTCTGCCACCCTAACACACTTTAATAGGGAGTGGCGCAGACGTGCAGGGCTCCCCTGGATTGGAACTTAGAAGGCCGCCTTGCTATGTTTACCATACAGCGCTTGGGGAGTGGTTATCTCATATAATGCTGGAGCAACCATAAATGTACTTCCAGCAAATCACATTTTCCTCCGGTAATTCGAAACAACGAGCTGAATGTGTAGCGGTACATACCGTGGGACTGCTGAAGTCAGGAGGTGTCGACATATCGCCAAACAAATCCAGCTGGTCAACGCCCTTTTTCAAAATAATCAAGATGTTTAGTGATTTGGCAGTGATGATTTCACCAAATTTGTGCATTTTGTTAAGATAAGAGTCTCCTTATCTAACACCACCAATAATTTTGTGCACATTTAGGAAAATAACCTTGTGCGCTCTTTCAGACTGTGGTTTAGTATAGAGAACATACTCATAAGTGGCAGGGTATAAAGGAGTCCGACAGATGCACATAAAAGTAGTTCCACGCTGAGTGACTTTATGTTGGAACAAGCTAGAGTGCTGGTGTGTTAGTTTTTTCCACCCATGCTATGAAAAATAGGAACTAGCATTATTTGTGAGTTTTTACCTTCTTAATGTGTCAAAGAAATATGAAAATAACCTGGTGAGATTCATGAAGATGGAGGCGAGAAATGGCAGAATGAAGATGACACATCATTGCTTAGGAAGAGTTTGGTGTAGTTGTTCTATCCAGATGGAAAGTGAGGCAGAATAGAAGGAAAAAGGTGGGCGTGATGGAAAGTCTGAGAGATAACCATTTCAATAGTTCTAAAATAATATGATAACATTTTTTATTGAGCTTAGAAAAGAGAGTGGAACGTACCAGTTTTAGCTTGCCAACTTGATCATCCACCAGGACCAGAGCATCACTGCCATTCTGAAACCAATGAGAGACATGGTTACCATTGTGTGTACAAGCCTGTGTGCGTCCTGGGAACAGGGTAAAGAAGAAATCATGATTTATATGACTGTGCTTTCAGACCAGCACACAGTGCTCAATTTGTAAAATAAATAAGATATTTCCCAGAAGACCACAACAGCTTGCACCATCCAAATGTCAGTAACTGATGCCACCTGCAAACCATCACAGTTCCACAAATGTCAGAATTTGGACTATTCAAGTCACCAAAGCTGTAAGAATAGCTCGGGTATGGTACCATTGCGATATTTTTTAATGTATATTGAATTGTTGAAGCAATTGCTTATGTACTCTGTTTAAAATGAGGCAGACTTCGCCACCATGTAGTGGAATGCCATAGAAATGTGCAGGTGCTACAAATAAGTGCCGGTTTCGAGCCCCTGTAAACACTGGCACAAATTAAGACCTTCATACCACTACAGCCCCAAAATTGAAGTTCAAGGGAATGAGAGGGTGCATGAGTAGTCACTGAATGTGCCCTCTCTAAATGTAACCCTACTCACAATAAACAGACGTGACAAAGTAAGGATAGTTCTAAATGTCCATCTTAAAAGGTAGTAACCATATATGGTGGTCCTGGATGTCTGTGTGGTCGCAGAGAGGTCGGTGCTCAGAAGTTACAAACAATTGGAAACTAAGACCTCACTCTCCGCCCTGGGTGTCATGCTTCATCATCAGCCCACCACATTTGTCAGAAACGTTTCTAGTGACAAATGGGCTCCCCATGATAGTGGAGAGTTCTTAAGGGATGGGGATACCGGATCGAGAGTGTAAGTTCCCAAATCTTGGGCTCCATCCCAAAGTGTTTCCTTTATTGCAGGAGGGCCAACAAGATGATTAGTTCATGAGCGCTTATTCCTGCTGCAACTAAGAGGTCGATACGTTTCAGCCTAGGTAAGCACTGCCATCACACGGCGTCAACCTGTCTGGGGCTTCCTTTTTCACTGAATAGTAGTAATTGCAATAAAAACAGAGAGCACAACGCTTCCTGGACCGGCACCATATGATAATTTTATACATTCTCAATGTTGCCACGCGCTCATTACTGACGGAACGTACCGGTTTGGTGTTGCACTGCAGTACTGGAATGATCAAATGCCTGATGTGTCACAATTCCTATATTTTTAATCACTACTGCTCGCATCGCAAAAAGACCTCTGCTGGCCTACACTGGATGTAGATACAAACATTGGTGACAACAATATGAGTCTGAGGGCTTAGAAAGAATGACTTGATAAGATTTGAAACCATCTTTTATATCCGTCAATCAATCATAACGTAGCTGTTTGAAAGCATTATCGATGTCTTCAAGTTCAAGGAATTACAAAAGGGTGCGGGGGGAGACAAAGTAGGACCAGAACTCTTTAACTACTGCGGTTCTAATCACATGCTTGCATGGTTTCTTTTTTTCTTGCAAAACCTGGTTTTTGGCTCAAAAGCGACATTAAAAAAAAGAAAGAAGTTAAGTCTTACCTCCACGGGCTTGTCACCGTCTTCATTCTATTAAGAAATAATTTAGACAATCATTAATACCTGTCCGCTGAGAGCTGTTCTCACATTAATCTGTGTGATTTATTACATGGAATCCTGACTCGTGTGTTTCCCGTGATGCTTTTTACTTACTTTGGCGTTCTAGTTAAAACTTACATTTGCCCCAACGCTGCTTACGATTAATACACCCTAGAAATATGCAGCATATTAACGAGAAAGTGGAACATCGAGTACAACGCATGAAATACTAAGGGTACAAGGCCAGGACCACCATGAAAGCACGGCAGTCTTGGCAGGTAAACCAGGCGCGGTGCGTCCATTGGGGCGTTGGGGCGTAGCCCCACTAAGCCACATCATGGACCCATTCACTAGTCGACCACCAAGCACACAAATTAAATAAATGTAATTGCCAATGCCTCAAACCACGTCTCGCTGAATATTATACGCGGCCGCTAGGGGACACGCCCGACTCAATCTGGACTGCGCGGAAGCCAGGGGGTGGGGCTGGGCTGCGGCAGCTTGAGTGACAGACTCAGCTGCAGCAGTAGTGCACATGTGCGTTTTTGGGCTGGTCATTTTTATGACCACCCGAACATGCGCGCACACTACCTTCCCCTTACGAGGGACCCAAGGGTGCTGCTTCATACAGCAGCCAGGGCAGCAGCCCCCGGGTCTCATAATGGGCGGAGAGTAACTGTGTCCCTAGCCAATCCTGGCGCTGCATGCAGCGCCAGGATTGGCTGAGGCACCGCGCAGAAGGGCAGGCAATCCATTATTGGGTGCCGCGGGTGGGTGGTGGCACTGCCGCAGCCGCACTTTGTATGGCCAATCACTGTGGCTTCATGTGAAGCCATGCAGTAGTGATTGGGCATTTCGGGACGCTGGCTGTCGTGGTGACGCCGCGTCACTGCACCCACTAGACCTCGTACTGGTATACTGCAGTGCTACCTGGACTGCTGGTGGCTCCCCTGCTGCTCGTGTCGTCGTCGTGTCGTACACATAGTAAGAGTCAGAATTAAACACACCAAAAAGCTGTTCGTATAGTCGCAATTATTATGACAAACTATGACTGTATAAATACAAAAAATGCAATTTTAAAGATCGGTGCCCCACTACGTCAAGTAGCTTTCTGTATTTTAGATTTTTATATAGCTCTGATGATGGCGTTTAATTTAAGACAACTTCTTCAAAGCAGCTCAATGACCGCTGCTGTGTACTGGGGCCCTGCAGGCCAAAGTGTCTTTGCTTTGGTCCTTTACAATTTTTATATTTTAACTTATGCAGTGTTATATGGCGCGCGCAAACTCCATCCGAAGGTATTGGAGCGCATTAAATGAGCACCAGTTATGTCACACAAGGACACAGTTACGTCACACAGGGACACATTATTTTTTTCTAGGCAAAGAGACTGATTAAATGAATTGTCGTGATTCACAGGATGTTGAGCCGCCCGACGCCAAGACTCGACTCAAACCCGGTTTTATATCTCAAAGGGCGGCAGCTCTGACGGTTACTCCACGTCTTTCTCTCTTTGGTAACACCGTCGTCCTAGAGAACCATATTTATATTTTAAGCTCCATAATTTGGACCAGACGGTCACACCTCCCTCGGCCGTGTACCTATTTCACACAAACCCCTTTTTGTGGTGTCTCAGGTTCAGTACCGGCGGTACAAGATGACCCAGCTTTGAGAGCTTGCAATGCGAGAACCGACAGACACTGTGCCTTCCCACTCCCTGGGCGCAAAATAGTAAAGGCGCAATTAAGTGCCACCACGGGAACCTGGAACAAATAGTGAAAAAAGACAAGAAAGTCGCGCAATGCCGCGATTGCACTGGAGGGGCACGATCAACATAGGGGCAGACGGTAGCAAGAAATAAGCGGATGAGGGAGGCGCAGACAGCCCCTCCTACTTAACTCAGGTGAGGGAGGGGAGTCTGGCTGCGCACTGCCCCAGACAGGAGTGTTCACTGTCAGAGTGCCAAGTTTTCTGTTGACATCTGTGATCTTTTCATGTATATGTACCTTTTGTTTATTTATACCATGCCCATACCATTATTGCAACCCCCGCTGAATTTGTTGTCAATGCAGACTACTGTCTAGAATGCAAAGTCCTTCCCAGTGTAATCTATGCCCTGCTGCTCCGTGATCCAATTACACAATCCGCTTCCGCTCTACTCCAACTGATAGTTTTCATGGTGATTACTCGGGCGGCCTGGCCACATTGTCTCCTAATTTGTGTTGTGTTAGAGGTATTTTATGCAGACTTAATGCAGAGGCCTCCCTCACCTGTCCTGCTCTGTCAATGCCTGCTGCCCTGCCCCCCGGCCCTTATCTTCACTCACTCACACACTCAGCCATAGTCAGGTACTACTATACACTAACTCAGGGCAAGGCCGTGATTAAGGGCAAACCTTTCTTGGCATTCTATGTACTTTGCGTGTGCTCTGTATCTACTTGAGTTTTTGCTGAGCACTAGGCGTATTTTAGGGCTTCGCGGGAGCCGCCTGCGGTGCTGGACTGCATGCAGTAATGCTGTGTCAGGTAGGTGCATACCCAACCGGGACCAGGGAGTAGAGGGTTCAGGCACTTCACGCACCAGGACTGTTGTGCGGATTGTGTCAACAGGCCTCAGGCCTGTGCTTCGGGCAGGGTGTGCCTCACACCTTTTCAGGGCTCTCGTGACGTGTGCCTCAGATTCCATCCACTCCTTTCTCCTGGCTGGGGCATCGAAGTTAGTTACTCCCGGCCCTGTATTAATGACTTAGTCGCTGCTTGGTTTTGTCTCGAGTCACAGCTGGGCAACGCAAGTCATCACCTTTGCTTGTGTGGCCCCACTGATGAATAGCTTCTGGTAGTATTGGTAGCTGGTGGTTTCAGTGGTGACTTTAACATTAAAGTTATTGACAAGTTTGCTGCTCTTGACGTGCTGATTTCATTTACAAAAAGTAAACAATATGTTGTTGAATGCTGCTACTTTGCGACCAGTTTAGCTGTTTGTTAAATAAAAAACATTTGTGAGTGAGGTACTCAGAAATGCATTGTATCTCGAAGTCTGTTACGAAGCTCTGTGGTTATACTGAATAAGCAGCTACCTATGTTATATGACATCTCTTTATTAATGTAATAACTGCACTTTCACAATTGCTTTATTAACCTTCCTGCTTTCTCAAATTTGCTTGAAAATGCACCATTTTTCTTCTCTTTTTTTCAAAATTTTCGCGGGGGAGTACCGCACGAACTTCCCTTATAGTGGTTTGGACTCACTTGCTACGCTCGCTCGCAACGGTGCAGTATGACAATCATTTTACGCCTCACCACTTTCAAATGTCACCAGCCGCCCCTGACAATGATGCGAGGGCGTGGAAAATCTAATATTAAGACACGTCGTGGTTCATTTTTTTTTTTTTTGCTTGTCAAGAAACCAAGTCCTGCTTTGGGAATTGGTAATTTGAAATCAAAACTGTTTTAAAGGATGGGTGCAACAAACATTGCTCCCACTCAGCCAAGGCCTGTGCTATCAAAGGAGCAGCTTGCGGTCTGGGGTTAAACGAGACAAAAAATAATTTGCTTCAGATCACATGTTTGGGTCTTTTGGAAAGCTTGGACTGTGCCTAATTGTTCTGCTTTCGCAGCCTGCAACGTAAAGACCAGAGAGCATCTCCACTTGTGTTAAACGTGCATGTGTTCGAAGTATCTTTTCACTAAGTGTAGTTTGATGTAGTATTGCCATTTGAAAGGCATGAAACGAATCACTGAAAGAGCAGAGACTCTAAGGGGCTTATTTACAAGCCCTTCGCGCCACACTTTCGTCACTTTTCCCATGTTAAAAATGACGCAAAAGTGGCGCAAGGGGCTTGTAAATCTGCCCCTAAATATTTCTCACAAGCCCTAAAATTTCAAACAATCCATTGAGTGTTGATAGACCGTCATCTGCTGGCCACAAAGGGATAATCAGGTTTTGTATTCAAACAGATCCTTACAATTACTAGATGTTGCTTGATTTGACTTCTCTTTCCTTTTCCTTTATTTTGCCAATATCGTCTTTTTTATCGACTCCCAATAATCACTGCTGGTTTGTGAGGAAAACGAGGGCCTCTTTTTTTACTGCTGGATGACTCCAGCTAAGATGTTTGTTTGCCTTCCCAGTTGCTACATGAAACACACACATGCACGCCCAATTGGTCAACTTATGTGCAAGGAGATTTTCTAGATGGTCTCATTAAATGTATTTGTCCTCTCCACTTACTTTTTGCAGTTCCTTAGCGTTCTTTGCGGTCCCTATCGTCTAAGCTCGTTTCTCAACCACAAAGGCTGTTAAAGAGGCAAGGGGGGACTCCAGGGGCTGCAGGTGAGCAGTGGTGTGTGCGAGCGTCACTATTAGTCCTGGTTCAAGGCTGACTCAAGTGTGTGGACAAAAATATCCACGGGTTTTGAAATTTGATAGCTCTTTGTGTAGATATAATGCACATACACAGGCGTGGAGCTTCCAGCTCCCATTTCTAAGAGCTATTAGTGTCCTGTTGTAAGCAGTGGAGTCTACCATATATATAAAGTGGTGGTGCAGGGGCAGGGGGTGCGAGGGAGGCATGGGAGGGGATGCTGGGGAGGGGTACCAAGGGAACGGAATATTAATGAAAACATTTTTTTTAAAGTTAAATGTACCAGACGCCGGCCGCCTCCATTGTCGCGCCTTGGAGCTGAGACTTACTTGTCCCAGCAGACACTGTGTCTACGTCAAAGACCCCCGTTCAATCCCCTCGCTGCTCAGCACGGGTACTGGCCTGAGCAGGCTAGAATGACGCTCTGCTCAGGTGAGGGAGTCTGTGGCGTTTCTCTAACCCGGCTGATCAATACAGCCAGGTTAGAAAAACCTAAGTGCGCATATGTGTTTTGGTCGGCCTGAGACGGCCGGCCAAATACACATGAGCACTTTGTGAGTGCTCCTCTTCACCCCTCCCATGCCTCGGCCCCACCCCTCCCTGCACTTCAAAACTGAGCCAGTGGCTTGAAAAGAAAATGATAATGAAATATCATTTAATTGTTTTGCTGCTGGCACTGACTTCTAAGTCTAATGAAAGAAACGCAGAGACCAGGGGCTGCATTACGAAGTGTGCCGGGGGCGCAATAGACATGTGCACCCATTTTGTTCACCACTGGGGCACTTTAGTATTACAGAAGGGGTCGCAGACGCTTGTACTGCTGCTTCTCTAACAGAGATAGAGCTGGTGCACATGTAGCTCTAGAACTATCTCAAGAGGGTGTTACCTCACTTGCATGAGGGCATGGCACCATGCAAGTGAGGAAATCTCTTTACCTCTGCGCCCACGACATACTGCAGGCGCAAAGGCAGGGTAGCTGTCAGGAGGTGCACTGAAAGCGCCACAAAAACGTGGTGCACTGTGAGTTTGTCCCCTGATGGAAGCACTCTGGCAGGGGGAATGGATTCCCTTGGACCCACAGACATCCCCTGCAGGTGTGTGTAGCCATTTACTGCACCAAACTGCAAGGGGATCCCTCTCCCCTCTTAAAAGTTCAGGTGAGTAGCAGGCTATACTATGAAATATGGAGCGGCTCTAGAGCAGCCACTCTGTAATTCACTTGAATGCACTGCCCCAGGGCAACATAGGTTTGTGGCTTCCATGGTGACAGTGCATTCACTGTCTGTGCATGGTGTAACTATTTAAAGATGCACCATGGCGCAAACAGGGAAAGTGCGCTGTATATGTAATACGTCCCCAGATTTGTTTTGATGTGTCACAAAAGATATAGCTACTTCACAGAAATGAAATAACTGGTAAACCCCCATTTCACTCCAGTTTGGAGCTAACAGAGATTTAAACCAAAAGGCAGATAAAGTATTGACTGCAGTGAGAGTGGAGGGCTCAGAGTCATTCTTGGCAATTCTGAAGAGAAGCCAAAGAAGGCGTGGGAGACTGGAGACTGAGAAGGAGGAGGCTAGGGAGGGGAAAGGGGGGATGGAGACAGTAACATCAGCTCCAGCTCTGAGAGAAAGGATACTGATAGACACCACGCGTGATCAGGGGCAACAACTGAGCATAACCTATGCCTCAAGCAATGTGGAAGGCTTACCTGACCGTGTCCCAAAGACCTCCCCAAATCTGATGGTGCAGGTGGATGCAAAATCATCACCATTACCACCAAACTCTTCACAACTTAATATGATAACAAAGGTACCACCTAAGACAGAGGTGGAGGCGGCCGGCCTTGGCAGAAGAAGCAGCCCACGATATACATCAACAGCCTTAGGGACAGCTTTAAGTACAGTGAAAATCCTTGCTAAAACTCACTCTGTGGAAGCAACAACCTACAGACCTATAATGTCTGTTAGAAGCTCAACATAAAGAAATATTTAATATATGTTGTGAGTTACTAGAAGAACTTAAAATGAAAAAAGGGATCTGAGGCTAATAAATTAAAAGAAAGGTAGGTAAAAACATATAACCCAGGCGATCCTGGTTCAATCATCATTGCTGAAGTATGTGAAAAGGGCAAACCAACAGGACCTCTGGTACCCCAAAGAAACAGCAATCCCCTTTCCATGTAGCCCCCACATGAGGCAAAGATCATGTGATTCCATGAAAACCAGAAATGGGCCAGATCCCCATGCCAGGCACATACTTCACCAAGTCAAACACCGAAATTGTGACAGCCAGAAACATGACAAGGACCAGGGCATGAAGTGCACTGGCTGTACCCATTCACCCCACTGCACAGGTCAGTCACGGATGTTCCCACAAATAAAGCATTATAAAAGACCAATTTTGCATCATTACTGAGTTTACAAGATTACAGAATTAATCTTACTATCCCTGGAAATCTGGAAGTTAATCCCCCAGGGTTTTGACCTTTCCATGAGGATGTATTTTACTTCAACTACCTGAAACCAACACTGGTTATCCACATCTTCATGTTCATCATTTTAATTCATTGAGTGGTCTGGGATGGTTATAAGGAAATATTATTACCTGACCCTTTAAGTTCCGTGAAGACCTTTGGGTGTCATCAGTGTAGATACTGAACATTAAGGCAACATCTTCTAATGGTTAAACATGTATTTTAAGCAGGGCTGGTGAATGACATGATTCCGGGAAGAATCTCAAGATGTTTTGCAGCAGGGGCGATAACACCTTGTCAACCACACAAACACTTGCTTATCTGTCGCTCGAGAAGAATTAAAACATCTTCTCAGCCTCCTCCGTCATCCCTGTCACTTCCTTTAATGTATAAATCGTGATTCAATTCTCCAGAGTGTACAATAGGTGTCCAAAAGCACAGGCACTGTATGTATCTCCAATTGTTCACCCACTTTCTACAACTGTGTTTTCAGACTGCTCTTTCTTGTAGATCTTAAAATCCTAAAATAAGGACAATTTGAATAACAGGGAAGCCATCATATTCAGACTTCCATTGTATTTTGGTTTACAAACAAGTTTAGAATATGAGAATCAGATAATGATCAATAAAAGTGAAATACAATGATTTAAACAATACCTTTCCATTTCTTTCCACTGCAAAAGCTGTTAGACCTGCCTAAGAAAACTGACAGGAAACATTCTGCTTATTAAAACTGCAAACTCTTACATAATGCACTTATTGAAATAGGAGCTATCAGATGGCATACCTGAACAATATGAGAATAATTAGAATTGCACATCAAAGTAAATGTTTTCTTCAAATTAGTAGAGTTCTGAAAAGAAAGGCAGAAAACAACTGGGTTCAGCAACACAGGATCCAATAGTTACTTCTTGAAACCCATATTTTGATCTTTGCCAGGCCCAAGTAACCACGATCACTACTACTTTTTATTGCTGCATGATATCATAGTTCCAAATGTCAATATTCGTTATTCCATAGCAATTTAACACTTAAACAAATAAAAAATAAAAAAATAGAACGAAAGAACAATAAATTGCAAATAAAGATCATCATGCAGAATTATTGATTTTTACCCACCCATTACCCCCCCAGCTCACCCTGCAGGAGTTGTGCGCTATCCCTTATCTTTGGTTTAACGATACATTGCATAAGAAAAAGAAGAAGCAAAAAGGATGGCGGAGTCCTCCCACTGACTGAGTCCTCTATCTTGCAAGCCATTCAGTAATTGGTTCCCAAATTTTTAGCCCTTTCTTCCAAGCCCGTGTTCCTCTTTTTCATAAATAGGCTTTCTCGCAGTATAGCCATACCAATAAACACCATTTTTTCTCCTGGCTTCCCTTGTAGATCCAAATCTACCCCTAATACAATCAGAGATGGAGAGAGAAAAAGATCATTGCCAAGAACTTCCTTCAAAAAGTTTAAAACTCTTGTTTTAAATAATTTAGAACTGTACAAGTAACGAACATGTGGTTTAAATCCGCCTGGTATAGTGAGCATCTGTCCCTTTCCCTGTCCCCCAATGTGCTATTTTATTTGGGGTGTAATAAAGTGAAAAGTAAGATTTAAAGTACTGGGCCTAGAGTCGGGCCGGGATTAATATATTTTGCGCTAGTTCTGTTGAGTGTATAAATAAATCTTCCGAGATTCCTATTTCCTCTTTCCACTTTCTTGCACGAGCTTCTAAATCATCTGGCATTAGCGAGTTAAATAGCTTATAAATAACTCTAATAGGTTATGACTTAATCTTTCTCACATTATCAATACTATAGTTATTGCCAAAACCATTCGGACCTCCACATTTTTTGCTTAAGAAGTCCCGTATTTGGAGGTATTTATAAAAATCCCTACTGTCTAGGTCATACTTTTCCCTCAGATTTTCAAACGGCACTATATCTGTTACTGAGTAAAAATCCCCCAATTTGGATAGGCCTTTACCCTGCCACTTTTTAACTATAGAGTCTTTAAAAATTACCGGCAAATTAGGGTTATTACAGATTGGTGTATAGCAATTTAATCGACCTAATCCCAACATTTTACAAACCAGTTTCATAGCTTTAAATCCACCAACCAATGTCTTAAAACGCACCTTCTTATAGTGGCAATCATTCAGGAATCTCCAAGCCCATCCCCATGCCTCTTCGCCCATTATTAGTTCAATCGGTGTTGGTTTATCTTCTAGACATCTTTCTTTTGGTTTTTCCCTGATAAGGGTTAGATTACTCAAGAGAGTAATAACCAAATAATATAATCTTATATTTGGCAATGTTAAGTATTTATAAGCCCTTCTTGGCTTTTCATATGCCCAAATAAATTGCGAAAACAAATCTTAAATTTTCTTCAATCATTTGATGCTAAATTCTAATAGAATTGCTCTTAAAAAATATAAACATTTAGGAAAGAAAAGCATTTTGATTATATTGCATCTACATATAATTGATAGATGTAAATGATGCAGCCTAACTAGCTCAGTTTTAGTTTTAGCTTCCAACGGATCAATATTATCTTCAACAATATTTTCTATATCAGTCATAATATTGACTCCAAGATATGTGGCCTTATCAACCTGTCTAATGTCATTATCCATGGCTATATTCTTACACATAATTTGTGTCTTGGTACTATTAAGATACTATCCTGAGTGTCATCCAAATCTCACCACCTCTCCCTCAAACTCGATCATAGTTATTCCCAGGTTAGCAGTCAGTATAGCGACATCATCGGGATAGGCCAATACTTTAGTTTCCCAGCCCTGGGAGATAATAGGGCTGATGTTTAGATTAGCCTCCAATTGTAGAAATGGTCTATTTATAAAGCAAACAGAAGCAGAGAGCTTGGGCATCCCTGTTGTGTGCCTCTTGTTATATTAAATGAGTCTGTAAATTCTCCATTTATATAAAGTTTTGCTGTGGGTTGAAAATAGAGCATTCTTAAATGCCTGTATAAGTCCTTGGTCAATTGCGGCCCTTGCCAGAGTCTCCCATAAAAAAGGCCAGGAGACCCTGTCAAAGGCCTTTTCTGCGTCAAGTAAAATTAGCGCAGTATGGTCCCTGGTAATATTAGCAGCATCAAAGAGTGATATAGCCCTTCTAATGTGATCTATAGTGCCACGTCCTGGAATAAAGCCATGTTGTCTTGGTGATACTATTTTGTAAATTATTCCCGCCAGGTGAACAGCTAGAATTTTAGAGTAGATTTTACTATCAGCATTTATCAACGTTATCGGGCGATAAGATTCTAGAGCTGTTTTATTCTTTTTCAGAAAAACTATTATTTTTGCTTGTGTCCATGATTCAGGTGGCCTCCCCCCTTTATATACATGTTCGATTAGCTGCAGCATACCTCCCTTCAATTCAGTCAAAAAACTCTTATAAAATTCTATTGGGATACTATCTAAGCCAGTGGCTTTGCCACTAGGGAGGCTATTAATGCATAGTAAGATATCAATCCATTGAGGGGCCTCTTCCATTTTCATCTGTTCGTCTTGAGTTAATTGCGCAGCTGGGAGTTGATCAAGATATATCTTAATGTCGTTCAAGTTATCAGAATTGGTCTTGTGGTACAGATCTTGATAGTATATGTAAAATACCTTACAAATCCCTTCTGGATCTGTAATTTTACCTTGTGAGGGATCATTAATGGCTGCAATTGAATTCTGTGTGGCTTTTTGTCTTTCCTTAATCGCTAGGTGGTGACCAACCTGCTTGCTGCATTCATAAGCTTCCTGTCTCCATGCAGTTAGTCTATCTGCTGCTTTTTTTGCTATTATCTCCATTAGGGATGATTTAGCTGCCATTATTTTTGCAAGCGAGTCGGTAGGATCTCCCCCACCCTGCATTACTGTTATCAATTCTTCTTCTACCCTCGCCAGGCACCTCTGTTTATCACTTAATAATTGAATTTTCTCTTTATTACTAGACAATGAAAACCAAAGTGTCTCTCCCTGTATTGCTGCTTTCAGTGCATCCCACACTACTTCTATCCCTGTGCTCCCTAAATTCTCTCTAAGAAATTGAGAATCCACAATCTCATATGTGTGCAGTATTCGTTGTTCATAAGTAAAGAGCGTTCAAAGCTCCAGTTAGTTGTTCTTCTACTTCCCAACCCTGTCCCTTTAAATTCAACTACTAGGGGATTGTGGTCTGCTACTATACGGGGTGCTTTTTCTATTGAACAGAGGTGTAAAATGGAGTGGGATCCAAACATATAATCTAACATCACAAGTTTGTTATATGGAAAGGAATAATATGTATATCCGGGATCTTAGGGGCGTTGTGCATGCCCTACATCCGTGAGTGCTTGTTCATAACATAATGGCTTCAAAGTTCTCAGTACCCTAGGTTTCCTACCATTGTAAATCCAATTCTTATCAGTATTAATATTCTTGCTAGCAGGTACGTTTATATTAAAACCCCCACATATAAGCATGGGTAAAGGCCTCATTATTCATTTGGTCAAACATCACCGGGTCATCCAGGATATTTCCATAGATCGTACCTATAGTGAATGTATCTCCATTCTCTCTACAGCATTCTGTGATGACCCACCTCACATTATGATCGACTGATGGACGTGGAAACTGAATCATATGATTAGCTGAGGGAATCGCTACCCCACGTGTCCGTGTGTTTTGTGTCGTGGCCCCTACAACTTTGTATCCCAGTGTGTCTAACAGGTGGGTCTGAGCCCTTTCAATATGCATTTCCTGCATACATATTGTGAGAAGGTGGCCTGATATAAGCTGTCCACTAGTTCTAGTGGGCACCTTGTATCAGTCCAAACCACCCCTTATGGTGAATTGGTTAAAGACAGCCTTTATTGTAAGCTATCCTAGTGGTAGCTATGGAGAGCAGCCTTCAGGCTAAGTCTTGAAGGAATGTAAAGCAGCATGTTTTACCAGTCTATAATCTCTTGAATGATCAAATGAAAGGACAACCACACCAGGTATATATTTAAAATATATGTATTTAGGATAAACCACACCCCTCTAGTCTCTTTATGAGACTGGAGTTCGAAGTACTTAATTGACAAGTTTAGCAATCAACAGTAATAGCACAAATACACGTTTGGGCCCTAGGGGCGTACCAAACCATATACCAATAAAGTGGTATAAGAACCACAACTGAACTAGACACAAGGCCTAGAGCCCGTAGAATCGCTGGGACTCCAAGGAACCACCCAAGGTAGTGACACAGGGGACCCACGGGGGCCGTGTGCAGTGTGTAAACACAACCGCGGGTTCCCATTAGCTTCTACGGGCAATATAGCGGTTGGAAATTTAAAGATTAGGGACACTTAGAATCGAATCAGGACCAAACCCTTTTGGACTTAAGAAGTTCTAGGGCTAGCACCCATGGAAGCACCAGAGTACTCGAGTTACCTCACACAGTGAAGCCGGGTGCATAGGTGTCTTTTGGTGTCGGGTCGCGTCGTCGATTACAATGGAAGCTGGCAAAGAACTGCTGCTGCCATGAAGAGGAGAAGTATCCGAAGGGATCCAAGCCTGGATCTAGGATGGAAGGAACCTGAAAGCAGAGGGGACAGAGTCTGGATCACTAGCCAGAGACCGAGGGCAGGATGGACCAATTCCCACAGATGCCGGGTGCTTCAGGTGAGTTGATGGGTGTCTTGACTCTTCAGTCATGAAGTCCAGGAGGCATCGACGAAGTCCATGAGCCGGATTCGAGCTGACCCACAAAGTCTGTCGAGTGCTGCAGTGTTGGCGACCAGAATGGACCCAACAAGCTTTGGCAACGGCAAGTCACTGGAAATCATAGAAAGGACTGCGGTGCAGACCAGCAAGGTCTGAGGGACTCACCCAGCAACGGTAAGTCAGGGCACATCTGGAGCAACCAGTAAAGCCCAATTAGAAGAGGAGTTGCCTTCGTGGGGACCTACTAGCCAACGGTCTAGCGATCGCAAAGGAGCCTCGAGCGGTCGCACTTGAAACTGGCCCACGGGTCACTCATGGATTGGAGGCCAGCAATCTTCGGTGCAGGAGATGCTCAAGGCTGGGGCTACTCGGAGCTCAAAGCACTACTTCAAGGAATTCCCAGAAGATAGTGTTGCTGCAAAAGTTCACGGTGTCCAGGGGTCCAGGTTCCACGTCACCCACGATAGCCACGGGCCTCAGCTTTGCTGTGGACTCAGGGTAGCCTCGGGGAAGTCTGGAAACCCACCTCTGGTGATGCAAAGACCTCGGCGTCCGGCGGGAGCTTCAGAGATGCAGACCAGTCAGTTGCTTCTTTGGTGCCTGCCAAGCAGGGGAGTCACTCCTTGACCCCAAGGGAGATTTCTTCAGTCTTCTAGTCAGGATAGAACATTGAAGGTCCAGGATATATATTGCAGAGTTTCGTCCAGGGTAATCTAAAGTCGCAGGGACTGGGTTCTCATACTTATACCAAGTTTGGGGGTTGGACATACTCTAGGGACCCACCTATGGGAGGGTTTGGAAAGAGGGGTGGTTACACCCATTTCCTTTGTCCAGTTTCGCACCAGAGAAGGGGCAGGTAGCCCCTGCAACCGGTTTGAACTGGACTATGCACAGGGACACCAAGTGTGCCCCCAGTGCAGGACTTCAAAGCACCAGAGAGTGCTCCCGCCCAGCCCCAATACACATCTGCCTGTCTGGGGAGGTGGTTACACCTCCCTGGGACAGGAAACCTATTGTCCATGCCTCCCCTGCTGGAGTTTCGGTCAGCAGCAGGAGGCCAGACCCGTGTCTGTGGCAGAGGCATCCATTGTGTGATGCCAGGGCTCAAGAAAGTCATACCGGGTTAGACCAGTGTGAACATGTCTCTCCCTCTAGAAGGGTGGAATGCTACTCCCGCTGCCAGAACTGGTGGGGGGGGGCGTAGTATTCCAAAGCGTTTGACACCAAACACAACATGTTTCCATGCAGCCATCCCACAGTTAGCATTTACCGCGAGGTCATAATGTACTTAAGAGTATATGGTCAGGCTGCACCACAAACAGCATCAGAGGAGATACTCCGAACGCTGCAGAGGGGCTCTGTTTATGCAGGGGCACCCTCTCACATAAAAACCAAGCACTCTGCCTTCAGGATTGTCATAGGAGTGACTTATAGGTTTTATATGTGTGTGCAATGATAGTGATATAGGTAGCCTATACCACTGTAAGGGGTGCAAGCACACCCTTACCCAGGCTGCAGTAGCAGACCTGTGGTGCCATTTTGCAGTGCTTCCCAGGGGTGGCATAATACATGCTTCAGCCCCTGGTGGGCCTCTTAGGTACCTATGCCCTAGGTACATAGTATACCATATACTAGGAGCTTATAAGGCACTCCAGAATCCAATTAGATATGTACCTAATGTACATGCAAACCATTTTAGAGAGGAAGCAGCTAGGCTGTGGTCCTGATTAGCAGGGCCACAGCCAGACTAAGGTCGAAAAACAGTCAAACACCAGCAAAAAGTGGGGGTACCCATGTGAAGCAGATCCTACTCTCCTACACATATGAAATCAGCTTTAAGAAGGTGAAGCACTGCCGCAGTATTTCGCCATGTTTTAAAGTCATTTAGGCCGCATATCAATTGTAGCTATTCTTAGCTTACTCATTATATTTTTGCATGTTTTTTGAGCTCCTATAATCAAAACCAGAAAAGAGAGAAAAACACAAAAGAAAAACTAACTCAAAAGTTGCCAACCCTTGCCCCCCCTGCAGCTGCTCCCTCCCACCTTCTGTCCCCACCCTCCACCCGCCACCCGCCACCCCCCACCTACTATTGAGGCTACCTGGCTCCACAAGAGCCAGGATTGAAAACATCTGAGCAATCGGACCCTGTACACCCCTGCCGCCCCCACCACCACACCTAGTTTTATCTTATTATAAGCCCGCCTTGCCATATGTCTATTTCCTACTTATTTTCAATATACCTTTTTCCGGCATTTAGAAAAAGGAGAATAGCAATTCTGTTTTTTTTCTCCAGTTTTTTTGTCTTTTAGTCTTTTAGTCTTTAGCTTTACCCCCTCCAGCATCGGTAATTTCTCGTCAATACAGCTGAGCCTGGATTTCGAACGTGAAGCTTCGCCTGGCCCCCTTATATATAACCTTTAGCCGGGCAGGGTTTTGAAGGTATATGGTGGCTCCTAGATGTTGTAAGGGTGCAAAAAGTTGTTTCAACCTCCATCTACTCTCAACGGTGGCATGGGCAAAATCCTGTCTTGTAAAGAATGTAGTGCCATTGAATGCTCTCTTATTAGTCGGTCTTGCTAGATCATAGAGTAGCTGGCGCATAAGGAAGTTACCAATGTATAATAGCATAGCACGTGGATATTGTGTGGACGACACAGGGCGTTTAGATGGTGTCAGGGGTACCGGTAAGCACGTTGTACCTCTTTGTCCGAGTTCCAAGATTGTAGTTCTGGAAAGGCACCTTTGAGGAGCGTGATCATAAAGGCCCTTGAATCACCCCCTTCTGCTCCCTCCGGGATGCCCAGAAAGCGGAAATTGTTTCGACTGAGTCTATTTTCTTGCTCTTCTACTTTGAGCATCTAGTCCTTAACAATACCTTCATGTTCGTCCCCTTGTGTCTTTAAGGTCAAAACATCTTTCTCAAGGTGTTCTGTGCGTATTTCAGCTGAAGCCATTCTATCGACAATCTCAGCGCAAGTTCTGCCCACTTTTCTTATTGTTCCTTGCAGTTTTTGTGTGGCAAGACGTGATCGTCGATTATCCTGTTTGACTTCTTCCTGAAAGCTTTTAATTGAATGGAGCACTTCAAAAAGAGTAGATTCATTCTTCTTGTCTGAGTTTCCAGGATTCTCATTGCTCAAACCGCCCGTTGCTCCCTTGTTGCCACCTTGATCCCCCTTGAGCCGCAGTTCTTAATTGAGCTCCCGAGTCCGTATTGCTGCACACCCTGCTATCCCCATCAAGTCTCAATTCTTCGCTGGATAGAAAGGTGCCGGTTTCATAAATCTCTGAGTCCTCTGATGTATTATGCGGGTTTCCCATGTTATCCAGTTTCTTAGATAAGGTGCATCCAGGAGCAGATTGGCTTTTAGGCTCGTTCTCGATAGCGTCACCCAGACCACCCAGGCTGGTTTTCCTTTTGGTGACAGCAGTATCGGTTGCCGTTTCTGTCTCAATCTCGATAGAGCTTTCCGGATCTGTTACTGCTTCAGTTATAGGCGGTCAATGTTCACTCTCGCTCACAGAGGGCACTGACAGTTCTACAGCTTCGTCCTCATTAGGAAGTGCAGCAATGTGAGCAGTGATATCAGTTTGCGCAGTTCAATCAGTCAATGCGGACCCTACATCAGTCTCATTTGACTGTACTCTCCCTTCTCTTGCACCAAATATGTTAGAAATTAGTGGCAGCATATTCTGAATTTTAGTGCTTTTGGGTTGTGTCTTTTTTCCCTGTTTAACAGTACGACCGCTCCCCTCAGCAGAGTTGAGACCTTTCTCTTGGTCCCTAATTTTGGCCCCTCATGTCTCAGGTCTTTTCTGGCCCCCCTCCATTGTGGGATAAGGCATAGGTTGAATATCTTGATTTGTGTCACAGGCAGAGGCAAGCATAAGAGCATTTCTATTTTTTAAAGATTTTACACCTCGCCCCATCATCCTTACTTGCTTGTTTCCATGATCCCTTGTTTCCATGATCCTGGAAACAATGTATCTTTCGCTCACCGCGTCTCGCCCAGTTCGTATGTTGCAGTCTGTGTTTGAAGACCTCGCTCGGCTTCCCGGCTGCCGCAGCTGTAATTGACAGAAGACTGCGGATGACCGATAGAGAGCACCTCGCTGAAGCTGACGTGGGAAAACGCCGCTGGGCAGATGCATTTGAGGATGTCAGAGCCACCGTCGACACGTCGGCAGAATCTCTCCTCCCGCCGTGGGGCCTGCTCCGGCTTCGAGCAACAGTTACCGTGACCAGCAGGTAGTTAACCCGATCCATAAATCATATATCGGGGACTTCTTGCTTCTTTGTAGTTATTTGCTATATTGTCCACCCTTCTTGCCGGGAATCAGCTCAAAATCCCAATCTCAATCTCTCACATGTAGCGGTAAGTAAGGCAGGCAGTGCTTAATTCCAGATCATCTGAAAGTCGGACTGGCGTAGCTGTCGGTGCCGGCGGAGCTGAGCTGTGAGGCCGCTACTCAGACGCCATCTTGCCTCAGACGTATTCATTTTATTTTCTATAGCGCCAACATAGCCCAAGTGAGGTAAAACGCTTCCATCAGAGCTCAAGTATTAAACAGAAACATGAATATAAGCAAATAAACGAGTCCCATCCGAGGACATAATAGAAAGAAAGTAGGTTAGAAATCATCAATGGATGAGAGCAAAGAGTAAACATGTTTCCTTCAATCTGCATTATAGAAATACATCTGTTAGTGTGAACAATGTCATGCACTGCTGGCAGATCTTACAAGGCAAGGACTCTGACACCACTGCCATCCATCCAGATCTTAAGGTCATCATAAATTGATGAAATCACAGACCCAGTTCAATATATTTGGATCAACAATTGATTTTATTTCCAGGAAGGGATGTAGCTGCATATTTATTTATTTATTTGAAAAGTGTTATAAAGCGCGAACATGACCCGTATGGGTATCAAAGCACTGTACAAAGGACCTGAAGCAAGGGGAGGTAAAAACACAAGTACAGCACCAAGGAACTTAAAAAACAAGAACAAGCAACAACCCATCTCGTGGGACATATGAGGTACGAGAAGAAGCAACAGGTCATATGGAGCATTTGGAAGACACATATTACAACACTGAACAAAGGTAACAGCCCATCTTGTGGGACATGTAAAGAACTAGAAGACCAACAAGTCTAAAGGGCACATGGAGAGACAAAAATAAAAACTTATTCACAGAGGTATAAAAGAGTGTTAACAGGAAATAAAAGTTAGTGAAGCTGGCTTTAGGCTTATTGCTGTAGATGGTCATTCATGAATAACCATTTAATTTGTTTTTTGAATGAGAAGGTAGAGGGGTTTAGATTTGATCTTGGGAGGAAGAGCGTTCAAATTCTTGGAGCAAGATCAGAAAATGTACAATTGTAAATTATTTTCTTTTTGAATTTGGGGGGATTCAGCAGTAGGGAGTTAGAGCTTCTTAGAGTTTGATTCGAACCTGATAGTTCAGGTTGTTTTGCCAGGTAGACAGGCGTATTGTAGTGAATAGCTTTGGCGTCAAGCAGGCAATCTTGAAACTGATCCATGCTTCGATAGACAATAATTTACTGCACTTTCAGCTGATAGATATGACAGGTTAGAGATAGGGTCAAGACTGGTGAGGACAATATATCAACTTCTTTAAAGGGGGTCAGTAATGCAGTTTTAAACGCAGCAGGAAGAGAGGTACCACTTTCAGGATCAGGACAATCAGGAAGGTCAGCGGAAAATAAGGACAATGTCCAAGAGAATCATGACCAGAAGGGTCAAGACAGGACGATCAGAGCCAGGAGGGTTAGGAGGGAGAACATCAAGAAGATCAAAAGGACCAAGAGGAGAAAGGATACCAGGAGACCCATGCAACCGGACAAGGAAGACCAGATGAGCTAGGCACAAGTATACCTAGGCCAGGAGGACTAGGGTCTGGTGGGTCAACATCAAGAAGACCAGGACCATGGGGGCCAGCACCAGGTATACATTTCTAAGGTGGAAAATGACTAGAATGACCAAGAGGAAGAAGATAGACATAAACAGAATCAGACCTAGTATGGCCAAGAACAGGATCGGGCCAGAAGGACCAAGTAAAGGGCCAGGACTCAGAGGGGCACCATGAGCAGGAGGATCAGGACCTGGAGGTCTTAGAACAATGGAACCAGGACATCAAAGGACTGGATGATCAGAGCCAGGACGACAATGGCCTAGATCATCAGAGAGACCAAGACAAGGAGGTGCAGGAAAATGAGGGGCAAGAGGACCAGGACTATGGAGATCCAGGCCGAGGGGCACCTGGAACAAGACCATAAGCACAAACAAAAGAATGAGGACCTGATGAGAACCAGGACCAAAAAGAGTAATAATACCAGGATCAAGAAGACAAGAAGGGCCAAGACATCGAGAAGCAGGAAAAGGAAGGCAAGCAGAACTAGGAGGACCAGTTTGAGAAAACTCCACATTAAATTCTCCAAGAGACCAGGTTCAGGAGAACAAGGGTTATTAAAAGCAAAAAGACAAAAAGGAACATGAGAACAAGGCCAGCAGGTGACCCACGGGGGCAAGTACAAAGAAAATGTTAATTAATTCTCAAGCGGGTAAAATATCTGCAATCTTCTCTAGCCAGGGAGGAGGTCTACAAATAATGCAGCCTATTGGCCTTCAAAATACAACCAGAGACCGCCCTCTTTCAACAACTTCAACATCTGAAGAGAGTCTGAACCCTCTCATTCACAAAATGCCTGGTCACACGAGTCACCATTTTGGGCTAAGTAATGGCCACGTAAATATACTTGTTGAGACGGCAAATCATTCTCCTGAATCTATCTTTTTTATTTGATCAGACTTTATTGTATGTAGCACCACATGCCACGGTTCAAACACCTCTTAGCACTCGGTATTGATGGAGAGGAAGCATATTCCACAGGTGTTAAAAGAAATGGTAGCTTGCGTAAAACTGAGTTTGGATAGGAGTGTTTTCATTGGCTTTGCTCTTCTGTAATGAGGTGACAAGGGCAGTAAAGATCCTTTGACAGTTTACTGGATAGATGCCTTTAAGAAAAGGACAAAAGAAGGAAGGAAGAGTTGAAAAGGGAAATTAGGGTATAGAAACAAAAGAGGTAAGGTAGAAGGGGACACAGAAACAACAAAAGGAGGGTTTGAGGACAGGAAGAAGAAAATCGAGAGACAAGGTGAAGAAAAACAAAAGAACATGAGGAGGTAGAACGCTAGCTGAGAAGGAGAGTGGATGGGAATGGGTGATAGGTTGAAAAGGTGAAAGATGGGAAGATCTATCCTCATAACAAATTCCCACTTTCCCCAAAAAAATAACAAGGGAGAAAATGACAGGAACAGTTGATGTATTTTTGAGAAAAAATGTATTTTACAAGAAGAATCTGATGAATGAGACGTTACGATGAAAAACACAATATCAATCCAGTCCGAACTGTCAAACCAGGAACATATGAAATGACATTCAGAAGACTCACAAATGGAGATTAACTTCAATGGAATACTAAAGAACTATGAAAGAACTAGCGTGATTATTTATGACAATATATAAGGACGATAAGCTGGTTTTCGGAAAATACTTTTAAATTCATATATACATCGCTGGATACCCTTCGGATGTGGTACCCAGCAGAGCCTAGATTGAGCGATGGTTGATCTGAAAACACATAACACTGGCAATAAACCCCTATCTAAGTCTGTAGGGAAAATACTAGCATTCAGTTTGTAGCTATAACATTCACCCGAACCCATGCTGTCAACACGCTTTCAATAGTGTGATTCAAATTCATAGCAGAACTATGTATGTTTTTTTAGATTATCTTTTTTGACAAGGGGTTAAAACTCCAGAAGTAGCACTTTTTTCATTGCATGAGAAACCTTTTCCACGTAATGTCGTCAGCCATAAATGAAGAAAAATATATTCACACAAGCCAGCTGTTAAGGAGCCACACAAAGGCAACTATCTAAATATATTGCCTATGACAAGACATATTACGTCAAATGATGACACCTATTACCTTTCTAATGACATCACACATTAGAAGAGCGCTGATCTCAGCATCCCCTCAACCACACGTAACCAGCGTCTAGCTACATACATGACGTTGGAACAGGCTTGACTCTCTATCATTCGATTACTGACCCCTGAAACCTATTGCAGGCTGAAGAACTACACAATTAACCAAGATTTCTTTGGCAATTTAAATCTTCGGTGAATACCAACTGGGCTGCAGTCCAGGTAGCAGTATGAAACTGGAACCATGTAAGTTGCAGAGTCCAGCATTTGCATACTGGAAAAAGGCAACACATGCCTTCTCACCTTGACTGCACCTCGGCCGACTTGACCATGTTCATCTGAATCTGAGCAATAATAGAGAGCACCCTCGACCAATCCCATCAACTAATACGAACACTTTGACACGTTGACCCCGAGTATGGAATGCAGAACCCTTACTTGCAGCAATGAAGGGGATTCGATCTTACTTGCTTTAGGCAGAACAATGTGAGGAAGTATGAAGAAAAACAAGGTCCAGAAAAGGCTAATTGAAAACTCGGAGACACCACTAAATGGGTAGGAATGATAATAGTAGAACTTAGGTTAAAAAAAACAACAACAAACCACTACCAATCAGGGCCTTAAAGTTGTAGCTAGCTTTACATGAGTAGTATTTGTCTCTTTTGGGACTGGGCTACTAGCTTTTAAATAAAAATGAAATGAAGGACTGCTGAGTGTACACTACAAATACTAACAAGACCGAGTGCTTGGTAGTCTTAATGATAGACATGGAAGATCTCTTCAAAAGTAACTACGAAGCTTTATATGCTCACCTCTAAAACTGAATGCCCTGTCTAGTCCTTCGTCTATGCCGCATGGCAAAGACTAATTAATTTTGTTTTCTGCGCACTAATACCTAAAACTATTTTACTAAATATTGAAATCTAATAGGAAACTTTGTTTAACTTCAAGGACCACAATGTTGAGCTAAAAGGAATGAAGAGGAAACAGATTTAACAAGCATTGGCAACACCAATAGGTCTCGCCTATGAGAGATCTATTGGCTTTGTCAATGTTTTTAAGACATGTTTCACAGCAGCGCATTACAAAACAACAATTAATTAGCATCTTTTATGTAAAAAACCCTTTGGGGTGTACTTCCAAGTGTTGTTTCTTGCTGTTCATTAGAATCTGACTGTAATGTAAATAGGGAATCTGCTCACTTTAAATGACTCACCTCAATCTTACCATTTTACTTATCTAGCTAGTATCATGTGTGACAAATTGTACAATCTGCTATATGACTTGCCTTTTTCTTGTCCTCATCCTCCTTCTTCTTTATGTTGTAGATGACCTGGAAAAGGTCCTTGAGATCAACCACAAGAGGCTCAGCCTAAAACCTTAAACACATTTTAAATAATTATTTTGAAATAACACCTCCAGAAGTATGCAATAAAACACCTCATCCTGATAAGGGAATATTCATCTTTCTTTAATCGCCTGCTAATTACAAATATAGTGATTGTAATGTAATGCCCATTAAATACTTAGGTGTTATTTTATTCAGATTGACCAAACGCAGTGCTTTGTGACCACATTATATCCAAAATCCAGCATATATACGGAGAAAAGTACATTTGCACACCGAAATACATTCATAAGCCGGATAGAGAGAAATGGAATGGCATTTAAGACATGCTGTTTAGTAACACTGCAGTAACAAGATTACAAGAGCCCAACCGACTTACTCAGGCCCTTATTACGAGTTTAGTGTTAACAGGTGCTATATATGGTACCTCATAAATACCAGCATACACATACGTTATTTATCAGGTGTGATAAATAGCGCTATTACGAGTTGTTTAATACACCAAAATCAGCTTGGTATGGTAAGTACTGTGTTAAATTTCGGCAGGTTTAATAAAGGTTGAGGTATTAACGCACTGCATATTCACCGGATGCATTAAATACCACCAAACTCGTATTGCCGGCCCCTGGCAAAGAAGGGTTTACACAGGGGTTGGAAAACAACAAACCACTACCAATCAGGGCCTTAAAGTTGTAGCTAGCTTTACATGATTAAGTCGTATTTGTCCCTTTTGGGACTGGGCTACTAGCTTTTAAATAAAAATAAAATGAAGGACTGCTGAGTGTACACTACAAATACTAACAAGACCGAGTGCATGGTAGTCTTAATGATAGACATGGAAGATCTCTTCAAAAGTAACTACGAAGCTTTATATACTCACATCTCAACGTTAATGCCCTGTCTAGTCCTTCGTCTATGCCTCATGGCAAAGACTAATTAATTTTGTTTTCTGCGCACTAATACCTTAAACATCAAAAACTATTTTACTAAAAATTTAAATCTAATAGGAAACTTTGTTTAACTTCAAGGACAACAAGGCTGAGCTAAAAGGAATGAAAAGGGAACAGATTTAACAAGCATTGGCAACACCAATAGGTCTCGCCTATGAGAGATCTATTGGCTTTGTCAATGTTTTTAAGACCTGTTTCACAGCAGCGCATTAAAAAACAACAATTAATTAGCAGCTTTTATGTAAAAAACCCTTTGGGGTGTACTTCCAAGTGTTGTTTCTTGCTGTTCATTAGAATCTGACTGTAATGTAAATAGGGAATCTGCTCACTTTAAATGACTCACCTCAATCTTACCATTTTACTTATCTAGATAGTATCATGTGTGACAAATTGTACAACCTGCTATATGACTTGCCTTTTTCTTGTCCTCATCCTCCTTCTTCTTTATGTTGTAGATGACCTGGAAAAGGTCCTTGAGATCAACCACAAGAGGCTCAGCCTAAAACATTAAACACATTTTAAATAATTATTTTGAAATAACACCTCCAGAAGTATGCAATAAAACACCTCATCCTGATAAGGGAATATTCATCTTTCTTTAATCGCCTGCTAATAACAAATATAGTGATTGTAATGTAATGCCCATTAAATACTTAGGTGTTATTTTATTCAGATTGACCAAACGCAGTGCTTTGTGACCACATTATATCCAAAATCCAGCATATATACGGAGAAAAGTACATTTGCACACCGAAATACATTCATAAGCCGGATAGAGAGAAATGGAATGGCATTTAAGACATGCTGTTTAGTAACACTGCAGTAACAAGATTACAAGAGCCCAACCGACTTACTCAGGCCCTTATTACGAGTTTATTGTTAACAGGTGCTATATATGGTACCTCATAAATACCAGCATACACATACGTTATTTATCAGGTGTGATAAATAGCGCTATTACGAGTTGTTTGATACACCAAAATCAGCTTGGTATGGTAAGTACTGTGTTAAATTTCGGCAGGTTTAATAAAGGTTGAGGTATTAACGCACTGCATATTCACCGGATGCATTAAATACCACCAAACTCGTATTGCCAGCCCCTGGCAAAGAAGGGTTTACACAGGGGTTGGAAAACAACAAACCACTACCAATCAGGGCCTTAAAGTTGTAGCTAGCTTTACATGATTAAGTAGTATTTGTCCCTTTTGGGACTGGGCTACTAGCTTTTAAATAAAAATAAAATGAAGGACTGCTGAGTGTACACTACAAATACTAACAAGACCGAGTGCATGGTAGTCTTAATGATAGACATGGAAGATCTCTTCAAAAGTAACTACGAAGCTTTATATACTCACATCTCAACGTTAATGCCCTGTCTAGTCCTTCGTCTATGCCTCATGGCAAAGACTAATTAATTTTGTTTTCTGCGCACTAATACCTTAAACATCAAAAACTATTTTACTAAAAATGTAAATCTAATAGGAAACTTTGTTTAACTTCAAGGACAACAAGGCTGAGCTAAAAGGAATGAAAAGGGAACAGATTTAACAAGCATTGGCAACACCAATAGGTCTCGCCTATGAGAGATCTATTGGCTTTGTCAATGTTTTTAAGACCTGTTTCACAGCAGCGCATTAAAAAACAACAATTAATTAGCAGCTTTTATGTAAATAACCCTTTTGGGTGTACTTCCAAGTGTTGTTTCTTGCTGTTCATTAGAATCTGAATGTAATGTAAATAGGGAATGTGCTCACTTTAAATGACTCACCTCAATCTTACCATTTTACTTATTTAGCTAGTAACATGTGTGACAAATTGCACCACAAACCACTTTTTCATAAAAATGTCATTGTAAGGACCCACAGTCAGTGTTGTGCTTTTTCAACGTACGCGACATATTATTGTTTAGTAATACTAAGACATAAATTGTTCAAAACCCCACTTGATTTTAGTGGACTGAAACCAGTAGCCAGCTTTGATCTTTAATAATCGTACAGTGCCAATGTAAGAGCCATATCGATAATTACATACGTCTATTTGGGTAATATGCCAGATTGCTCCCTTGATGGACACATACAATATTTCATAGCAGAATGCACCCATTTGCACTAAAGTCATGGGTATGCTAGAGCTGAAAAGGTATTTCATATAACGTGTCTTCCTTTACCACTAGTATACCTCTTATATACTACCAGAACTACCGTTGGCCCTACTAGTTTTAGAATGTTTCGCTTTTCACCATCATTCACCCATCATTTAATAATAGTGTTGGAAATTACAGTAAGAGCGGGCGCTGGGGCGCTGACTTCATGTCATAAAAAACCTGGCTGAGCACCAGAAGGTCGGCCATGGGACCAAAATAAGTGGCCCCTTTTAGTGAATTAGATAGCTAAGAAAGTGGCCCATGTTTGCAAATTGGGGCAGTTATCAATTTGCAAAGATTTGCCAAGGCACACAGTATAAATGATTTGCGAGGTATGGACGACTGCATGGAATTGAGCTTGCTACAAGCAATGTTTGCTTTAATCTCATGGAAATTAACAGTAAAAACTGTCTCAGCAGACCATAAAACAGGCCCAAAAAAGAGCCAATGAAGCAACCCCGTCAGACCAGCCCATTGGGAATTACGTGATTGCCCTATAGGTCAGTCTGACCTCGAGTAAGCCTATAGAAGAAAAAGGTAAGTCTGAGTTACTCTTAGAAGTATTTTGGGAAATTGAGACCTATGCAAAGTAATTGTAGGAACCTTTCACATGCTTTTATTCAAACTGATTGTAATTCCGGATGGTTTTTATTGAGAATTTTCTGTACCAGCCCATACTAATTATGTAATCAAGTAGCAACTCTAATCACACCTGCCAATGGTAACGAAAAAGAAGGTATTGCTCTGCTGTGGAACTCCCCCCAACTAGACCAGAGGGCTTCACAATGGGGGCAAGCCTATCTGATGGGGCCTGCATTGATCATAGGGGAGCCCAGGCACTGGCCATAAGGAGCATCATGTTGAAAACAGCACCGAGTTTGCAGTGAAAAAACAGAGTGGCAGTGAGTCCCTCTGTAGTGGGCCATCATAGCATTTTTTGTCACTTCCTGAGATAGGTCTTAAAGGTATTGAATGGGAGATAGGGAAGGCTACCGATAACCTTCAAACTCACAACTCTCCATTCTTGATAAAGGATCACTCTGCGGATACATTTACACTTTAGGAAGACCAGGCTGCCCAAAGCATGTTACCAATTGTGTATTTGATTGCATTTTTTAAAGGGATAACTGAGCATGAATGCAATATTTGAACAATTTAAATGTTTGGAGCTGCCAAATTTATAGAATAATTGTGAAAGCATGTCTTTGCTATTCTGGGTGGGTTTGGATGATTTTTTCTTTACATAGGTCTGAATGCAGCCTTAGAAAGTTTGAAGTCTATTTAGGATTACAATTTACACCTACGATCCCAGGCACAGTAGCACTATGTATGAATACTTGTATTCGGAAAATTTCGGAGCTTACTACCAAATGGCACCCTCTTTATTTGTCTTGGTGGGGCCGCCTTGACACTATAAAGATGATGCTTTCCCCTATAGTGTTATACACAATCTCCAATATACCAGTTCTCATCTCAACTACATTTTTCAAATCTATTAATTCTATCCTTTCCTCTTTTTTATGGAATAAGAAGAAATCCTGCATGTCTTTGTCCAAATTAATCCGTCCTAAGGCCGAAGGAGGAGTCAATTTTCCCAACTTCACTGTTTATCATAAAGCCTTTTTACTGCGCCAAGCCTCATTCTGGTTATTGGATTCCACCGATGATTATCCTTTATGGGCGTTAGTTGAAAACTCTTTTTTATCTCCATTCTCTTTTCAAGAATACTTATCCTTTTACCGCAAACCTCAAACTCTTTCCACTCCCATATTTAAACTCACTTTAAAACTCCTTGCTCCACTTTATCCTTCAACTCATATGACTCTAGACTCTTTCCTTGCTTCAACTATTTGGCACAACAAAACCCTATTAATACGTAACAGACCCTTTTACTGGAAAACTTGGAGACAAAAAGGCCTAGTTTGGATTCATCAACTATTTTCCAATTCGGATTTCATTTCCTTTGCATCGCTCAAGCAATTATGCGATTTACGATCTTCATTCTTACCTAAATACCACATTCTCAGAAACACTGTTCTTGACACTTATACCCATTTAATTAGCACCTCCTCTACAGTCCATAATTTTACTTTACCTATAGATTTCTCCACTTTACTTCGCACTTCTCCTAGAGCATCTACAATATATAATTTTCTTCAATCTCCTGACAAAAGTAGACTAAAATCAAAGACAGAACTAGCCTGGGAAAGAGATTTTAACACATCCTGGTCTCTTTCCATGTGGAGTAATATATATACCAAGATCCGTAAATCTACAAGAGCAGTTAGTCTAACAGAAACTTTGTTTTATATTTACAATAGGCTTTTGTTTTCCCCAACAACCTTGAACAAGAGATTCTCTGATTTTCCTGATACTTGCTGGACTTGCCACTCTCCAAGTGCTGATTTATTTCACATGTTATTCACTTGCCCATTAGTGCATGACTTTTGGAAGTGCGTATGGTCTCAAATCACCTCAATTTTTTGCACCAATGCTCCCTTTTCTATCATTAACATTTTTCTAGGGAGTATTTCACCGATGTGGATTAAGTTTTCACATAATGTTAGAATTATTGACCTGTTATTGGCGGTTGCCTTTCAACAAATAACACGGAATTGGAAGGATTTTTCAAAAATTTCTTATAAAGCATGGTGGTACGATATTTGTCACAATCATAGATTGGATACTTTCCTTACCTATCCCACGCATTTGTCCACAAAACGTATTCTATTATGGTCACCTGTGACAAGGTTTTTTGATATATGCGCTACACAATCCTTTTCCTTACCTCCTGCCCAACAAGAAGTGCTTAAACCCCCATGAGTTTCCTGGACATTCCCAATATCTCTACTTCATATTCTGTTTATTCCATTTTGCTTCCCTTTTTTTTTTTTAAATTGTTACTGCTTTATTATATAACCCTTTTCATGTATTACTCTTTGACAGAATATATGATGTATTGATTGTTAAACACATATGTATCGTATATTGACACCTTCATGTTTTCAATAAACTCCTTTTGAACTTAAAAAAAAAGAAAGTTTGAAGTCCACTGAATTAGGACGTCAACAAGGATGGCATTTATTTTGAACTTTCTGGGCTTCTTGAAAAAAAAAAGAATATTTCATGCACCAGATGTACCAAACGTAATCTGCATATTGCAAAATGAGCAGAAACATCTCCAGCTGCACCAAGTGCAAACAGTCCACGATATAAAAGTCACATGGTTGTATTGCAAATTATACACAAAAATCGGAATTTTTTCCAAAAATAGAAAAAGATGTTGCTCATTGTCAAGTGCAATGAGAAAAAAGGTTCTTCAATAAAAATAAAAATAAAGAAATACCTGCCTCTGCTCATTAGACACTAACTCCCACAGTCCCTTCCCAAATGATAAACAAAATATCCTCGTCTCTAATGGCAAATTAAATCTATCTCTGACATCAGCTAATAACATGGTGGGGTTCACTGCAAATCATAAATTCCATAATCCATAAAGTAGTGTTCTGAATTCATAGACACCAGAAATGTGAAGAGAAACAAACTACAGGAATAAACAGACTAAAACTAACCCATACCCCACAAGCCGTTCATAAAGCTAGGAGGCCAGCACAAATTCAATTGCCTCGTAGACGCATGGAAAAAGCCAAGAAGCCTACTATACAAACAATTTTATCACCTTGACCAAGGGGAAAAGTCTCTCATGTAGTATCATCCAAAGAAGAATCACAGAAGGGCTACAAAAACAATGAAAGACTCTGAGGTAGCACACTGGGAAACAAGCTTAAAAGAATAAGGCAGATGCTTCCAAAGCAGAAAACATACACAAATGTGGTGATAGTTCTAAACAGCAGCACCAATGGAAGATTACCAATAACTATGCCAAGAGCCACTGAAAAAATATTTTTTAAAGGAAAGTGTTTCTGGCGAGGTTTACATTAAGATCTATAGGTAATACCATACAAATATTGCCATGGAAAATCACTTGAGTGCTAAACAAAAAAATTGGTCTATGACATACAGATGTTCCTGATTGACCATGAAATAATAGTATAAAAATCATTGAATACCTAACACTGATAATTTCAGGGATACTGCCTGGATTTTTGAGTAATAACTCACAGGTTCTGATGATAATCCTCCCTACACCTCAAACTATAGGACAGAATATAGGACTGCCCGAACCAAAGCCAAAGTTCCAGGCAGAGCTAAATACCGGAAGGAATTGGGAACGGGATATATATATATACTTTCGCTAAGGGAAAGAGGTGAACTGTCTCAGATAGGACAGGAAACAAACCCTGAGACCCAGCAAACAGCAAATCCAGCCAAACAAAAATGCAACGAAAAACGAGGACAAAGGCGCAAATGCAACTGGAAGCGCAAGCAACAACAAAAAAACGCCATACTAAAAGAAATGGCAACGAAAGTAAACACAAACACAGTAGTGAATCTATCTCCCATGGCGCTAACTAAAGCAGAAATTCAGCTGTTAGAATTGGGACTGACTCACTGTCTGGAAAAAAGTTTTGAATATACAAGAACTCATGTGGATGTGTTTCAATTTATACGAAAACTAAAACTTGAAAAATATAATTTAATAAATTGTAACAAATCAAAAATGGAACAAGCCACAGCACAACACCAAATACAAAGTTTGGAACAAACCAATGTCCTAATGGTAGCAGATGCAGACCTATTGGCTAACCTACAAGATTTGATGCAAGAAAATACAACGACTAATGGTGGTACGAGCAGCCCAAGTGGCGGAGTGTATTGCACAACACCAACGAATTTCAAACCCAAATCTACTTTCCAGCCTCTAATGATAAGAGATTCGTTAGACATATTTGGAGATTTGGTAACAAATGAAGTAAAAGAATCTTAAATTCAAAACGGCAAGGCAACAAAAAAGATACAATTACCATCAAAATGCTTACAATAAATTAATGAATTAATGAAAAAATTGCAGGACAATTAAAAAATTATTGTAAGAAACTCGGACAAAGGAGGGAACATTGTTATCTGGCCTCGCAAAGACTACATGAATGAGGCCCTCCAATAATTTGAAGACAACAACTGCTACAAAAAATGCAATTTGCAAACAGTACGCACCTCATGGAATATCTACTATTCAAAATCAAATGCATGGCGTAGTGCAGGGCTTCTAAGCATGGATGAATTAAGATTTATTTCAAATGAATATCCGTTGATGCTGGTTATCTATTTTATCCCTAAACTGCACAAAAACGCAATAACTCCTCCAGGAAGACCAATAATTTCAGCTATGGGAGGATTGTTGGAGAATACATCAAAGTACATAGACTTTTTTCTCCAAGACTATGTAAAAAGATTACCTTCCTTTGGACAGGATTCAAGTGATTTTTTGAGACAATTGATTGACTTTGTATGGGACCCAAGCTATTTACTTATGTGCCTGGATGTGACGTCGATCTATACGAGCATTCACCATCAGGACTGAATGAGGGCTATTGAGTTTTATTTAAATTCTAGACCGTTACATCTAGCTCATCAGAATAAAATGCTCATTGCGATGATTTTATATTGTCTAAACAATAACTACTTTATGTTTGCCGACCAGGTTTTCAACAAATAAGAGGAGTAGCTATGGGAGCTTGTTTCTCCCCTAGCTACTCCTGCCTCCATATGGGTTAGTGGAAGGAAATGGTGCTTTATAAGGATCATAAGGCAGACATAGACAATAACGTAAGGATTTGGCTACGCTATATAGACGATTTATTCGTAATATAGCAAGGCACAAAAGAGTCAGCACAGAACTTAGTAAATAGCATTAATCAGAACAACGTCAATCTACATTTTACTTCCAATAACAGTAGCACTAATGTATGTTTCCTAGACGTGGAGGTATATATCAAGAATCATAAAATAGAGACCAGACTTCACCAAAACCAACTGCCGGAAAAAGCACACCGCATGCGTCCAGCCACCATCCACGTCATCTCATCCATAGCAAACCCTATGGAGAAATGTTGTGGATAGGCCGCACACGCAGTCGAAAAGAAGATCTTTCAAATCAATAGAAAAGTACTACTAGTGAAGAAGGCTCCGCGAGAGCCCAGTTCTAGAAGATTGACAGTGAGACTAGACTTATCCTAACTTTTAGTAAAGAGTAGAAACAATCAGCAAATTTGGCCAGTGGCCAAAAGAGACCATATTATTGGAAAATTGTTACCAGAAAATCCAAGTATTGCATTTCGTAAATCGAAATCCATGAGGGACTACCTGATAAAAAGCAGCCCAGAACTGATCAAAACCACAATCTGGCTCAGTACACGAAAGGGATTTGTAAAATGCCAAACATGTAGGGCATCCAAATATGGGACTAATAAAACAATGTATAACACTCCATTTTAAGAAGTTCCTCAAAAAAATCATAACATTTCTTACGTGCCGTACTGAATATGTGGTCTATGTGTTGGTTTGCTCTTGTGGACTGCAGTATGTGGGCAGTACGAAACTACAAGCCCATAAGAGTATACTGCAGCACATGAGAGCAATCACCAACAATGACCACACATACCCGATTGCACGCCACTTTAAGGAGATGCATGCCAGTAATTTAGACCATCTATCATATTACTTGATCGACTCTATCCCAATGTTGAGAAGAGGGGGCAATAGAGAAGCAAAACTAAGACGCTTGGAAACCCAGTACATTATAGAACTGGATACCAAGACCCCCAATGGACACAATTCCAGTGAGGACTTCTACATGTAGTTGTATTAAATATATAAGTATGTTAATATAACAACTACTCCTCATCTGATGACCAGTCCTTTTATCTCTAACACATATATTTCCTTGAACTATCTTGATGAAATTCCCATCGAAGTTTCTAGCCTGCTCCCTAAAAAAGCACTTATGCTATAATGTAATCTGTAATTGGGTTTGGTTAAAAAAACCATACAGTTTTTACATTTAGTTAATAAGACCAAGGGACAGGGGTTGTCCCAGGTAACACATGTTAGTTTTTTTAAAGCACTAAGCACTTTAGATAAACACTGAATATAACTCTTTTTTTTTTTGATAATCAATTTCATTGAGTTTTCAATGTAACCAAACAAACAGCACCATTCAGAATTACATCGCATGAGATTAGTCCAGGGTAAGCACATTCCACATTGATACGAAAAGTGACGTACATGTAAAAACAAAGGTCAAGATATCCAGAGGCGGGGGGGCGTGGCTAACGCCTTACGAAGATGGCGGCTCTTCCCTGACGCTCCCGGAGTCGGGAGAATAGCGCCGATTTTTTCTCTCGTAATTACGAGTACGAGGATGCCACAAAGTTGGGACAAGCTGTCTGAACGTCCGGAGCACTGAATTTTGCAGTCGCTATGTCAGTAAGCTGCATGTAACCCTCTTTAATTCCCTCGGAGGCTCCGTTTTTGGAACGGCCGCCATTTTGTTTTTTCGTCTGAGGTGAATGTAAGCTGATGACCTGAAGAAACATGCTGCAAAAGTGATTTTTCTTCCCTTTTGGCTGTTATTCTGCTCAACTCTGGCTTTTGTCTTCATTTCTTCTCCAACTTTGGATATTCTCAATGACATATTCTTGGAAAAATACGTGAGGTGCGTAGTTTGTGCAGCGTCTTCTTCTCCGATTCAGCCGCCATTTTATGTACGCACTTCACGAGAGTGTTTTTTCTGCACTGTTCTCCTCCGATAATACAGCTCTTCCTCACTCATGGCTGTTTTTGACGGGGATTCTTCTCTCAGATATTGAAATAGTTTGATGGAACTGCCTCATCTCCACGGATACGTCAATTCAATGACTACTTCTCCAACTCAGCTCGAACACGCTCTTCAATGAGACTTCCTGATAATTGCTGGATCTGACAGTGATGTTAACCATCTGACTAGTGAAACTCTCCCTCTGCCCTTCTCGCTTACCTGGACTGTTGGTCTTGCCTCTTATGGGGAGAACGAAAGGCGCACTTGCTAAACACCCTACGCCCAAGTACACCCTTATCAAAAATTCAAAAGTTTTTACTGCCTTCTCTAAACTAGAGGATTCACTGTTATCCTCACAAGACCTCGCGGAGAAAATGGATCCCTCTCCCTCGCCAGTACCTGCTGTGAAGTCTGTCACCAAACGTCTAAAGCACAACCCCCCTTCTCCTCCTAAACCTAATTCGCCTATCTCTATGGAAACACTACTAGAAGAAATTAGGGCCCTTCGTCCCTTTATGGAGGAAACAAATAATAAATTACAAGTCCTCACTGACTCTTGGGCTCAACTTGATACACGAATTACCGCAGTGGAAAGTCACATGTCTTCCTTTACGGACACTAACACTAATGTCTCTCACCTTCAATCTCAAGTGTCTGTCCTCCAACGCCAAGTCGAAGACCTTGAAAACCGTAATAGACGGAACAATCTGCGTATTTATGGTCTGGTGGAGGGATCAGAGGGATCGGACCCTCCTACTTTCTTTAAATCTTTTCTGCCCAAGATTCTCCACATGCCAGAAGGCACCGCTCTCAACATTCAGCGAGCCCATAGGTTAGGACGTCTTCCATCGAGTGCATCTCCTTCACAGAGGCCGAGAGGTGTCATTCTGTACTTTTTGGAGTACACAGACTTGCTAAAGGTTTTATCAGCGGCCAAATCCTCTCAACGAGTCACCTGGTCCGGTGCCACTTTGTTTTTTGCTCAAGACTATGCTAAGTCCACAGCCAACAGACGTAAGGCCTTTCTTGATATGAGACCTACTCTTCGTACCATGGGAGCACGTTATGGTCTTTTTCACCCCTGCCTCTTTAAGGTCACGTTTAATAACAAGACAACATCCTATGAAGATCCGCAGCAGTTACAGAGTTTCATAAACTCTCACAGGACGGACATCATGGAAGCTTCGGGACCCTCGTCGTCAAATATTACTTGATGTTCTGATGATTCTTCTTATGGTTCTTTCACTTATTGTTTCTCTTTATCACTGTCCCTCATGTATTCTTTGATGTTCTTTGTAGTCTGGATAGTCTTCTTAGTCTAATTGGAGTTGGTACCTAATCGTTTTGCTCTTTTTGAATCCCCTATTCCTCATCGCTTACTGTGCTAAATGGTTCTGAACGTTTTTGTTTTTTGTTCCCTCTCGCATCCGTAGATATCCCATTTTTATTGGCGTTTTCCCCCTCGTCCTCCGTCTGGTCCGCCTGGATGGGCTGTCTGTCTCGTGTGGCTTCTTCCCCTCCCCCCTGTTCTCTTGGATCTTCTTCATGTAAGTATGCCTTTTGTTCACATTTTACTTCTATGCTTTCTGTGCTGTTCTCTATCACTGTTTCTCTTCTCTTCTCCTCTTTTTCTTTTTCTCTTCTCCTTTTCTTTTCTTCCCGCTTCCACCTCCCTCATTCCACCCCCTTCTCCCCTTCTTTGATCATTTGCAATTCCATATCCCTTGCTTCTGTTCCTTATCCCTTATTGAATTTCTTAATGCCATTGTTTTCAATCTCTCCCCCTCTTATCTCCTTCTTTCTACGCTTCTGAGCTCTCATTTCTCTACTTTTTTTCAATTTCAACCCTATTTATCGCATTGTATGTTCATGGTTTCTGAATTCAATCTCATCCAGCCAAGTTCAGAGTTGTCACATGGAATGTTAAAGGACTGAACAATCCCATTAAAAGACAACGAGTTCTTTCCCACTTGGCAAAGTTAAAAACTGATGTTGCTTTCCTTCAGGAAACTCACCTTCCTGAGGCTGAGGCGGCTAAATTAAAAAGATGTTGGGTAGGTAATGTGTTTTCTTCTCCAGCTTTAGGTAAGAAAAATGGTGTTCTTATTCTCACTCATAAAAAGTTTAATGTGTCGGTGATTTCTCAGGAAACTGATTCTGAAGGTCGTTGGTTAATTGTTAAATTACTTATTGACAAAATACCGGTGGTTTTCTTCAACGTTTATGCTCCAGTTTCAGTTGACAATGTTTTTTGGTTGCATATTTCTGATAAGTTGCTCTCCCTTACACATGATTATATTGTTTTTGGGGGTGATTGTAATCAAGTTTCTGACCCCGTTTTCGATAGGAATTCCCCAGTCAGATTTGTAAACAACAAAATGCACTCACAATTTGCTTCCACCATCCGTCAAAAGTCTTTAGTTGACATCTGGAGACTATGTCACCCTGAACTCCGTGAATATAGCTTTTTCTCCCCCCCACACAAATCGCAATCCCGTATTGACTACCTCTTTTTAAGTAAACCTCTAACGCAACACGTACTTCATTCAGAAATAGGGTCCATTTTAATTTCAGACCACGCACCGGTTTCTGTTGATTTTGACCTTCTTCCTCACACCCCAGGCGCTGGACGTTGGCGTTTTAATAATTCATTACTTACAGATCCTAATTTTTCCAGCCAGTTCAGTTCTTTTGCGTCGGAATTCTTTATCATAAACACTACCCATGATTCCTCCCCTGCTATGATTTGGGATTCTTTTAAAGCAGCTGCCAGGGGCTTTATTATTAATTTTGTTTCTCGGAAGAAAAAAGTTTTTGAGAAACAAGCGGCTCAATTGCTTGCCAAAATTAAAAAGTTAGAATACGCATACTACCACTCGTACTCTGAAGCTTCTTTGAAAGATCTTATCACTGCCAAAATTACCTTCAACAAAGCATCCACGGAAGCGGCTTCGTCTTATCTCCTGAAATGTAGTACTCGTTACTATGGTGGTCAGAATAAAATGGGGAAGTTACTGGCCAACTATCTAAAATCTCGGCGAGATAGAACCAGGATAGAGTCTCTGAAAAATTCCAATGGTGACACTCTTCTCAAGGATGAAGATATCTTAAATGAGTTTGTCTCCTTTTATAAAACTCTCTACACCCCGGAGACCCAACCTCTTCAATCTGACCTTTCCTCCTACTTTCAATCTATCCCTTCTCCTCCCTCGCAACATGTTGATTTTGACTCACTGCAGTCAGATATCTCGCTAGCAGAAATTTCTCATGCAGTATCGGTTTTGAGACGAGGGAAGACCCCTGGTCCGGACGGTTTTACCATTGAATTCTACGAACACTTTTCGAAACTCCTCCTTCCACAACTTCTTCTTTTGTTTACTTCTTTTATCGCAGACGGATCATCTCAAGGTACCTTCCAAGATGCTATGATTTGCCTAATCCCCAAAGAGGGCAAGGATTCCTCTTTCTGTAAAAACTATCGCCCGATATCTTTAGTGAACACGGATTATAAAATTTTTGCTAAAATTCTTGCCTTACGTATTGACCCAATCTTACCTGAGCTTCTTGGCCCGGAACAATCGGGCTTTGTGAAAGGGCGCTTATCCTCTGATAACTCCAGAGTCTTTTTTAACATCCTTAGCAAGGCCTCTTCCTTAGATTATCCGCTTGCTGCCATAGCTTTAGACGCCGAAAAGGCTTTCGATAGGATTGGCTGGGACTTTATGTTCCGCGCTCTTCAATGGATAGGGTTTCCCCCTAAGTTAATTTCCTTTATTTCTCTCTTATACTCTGGTCCTAAAGCGTCTATTTTTGCTAATGGTAAAGTCTCCGATTATTTTTCTCTTTCAAGAGGTGTACGGCAGGGTTGCCCCCTATCCCCTCTCCTATTTGTAGTGGCACTAGAGCCTTTCCTTACCAAAATTAGGCAGGACCCCCTAATTACAGGATTTCATTTAGGCTCCCAACAAGTCAAAATGTCTGTTTATGCAGACGATATTCTGTTATACTGCTCTAATCCCGATACTTCCCTTCCTCCCTTCCTTTCCCAAGTAGATGCGTTTTCTAAACTCTCAGGATACCGCCTAAATCGTGATAAATGTGAAGTCTTACCCCTCAATGTTCTGTGTCTTAAACACTTTTTTGATCATACCGGTTTTTCCTGGCAGTCCTCTAAATTAAAATATTTAGGATTATGGTTTTCCCCGTCTATCTCCGAAACCCTCAAACACAATTTTGACTACATTACTAAGAAGCTAAAGGACTCTATTACTAAGTGGCACCCTCTTTTCCTCTCCTGGTGGGGTAGGTTAGACTCCATTAAGATGATGCTTGCTCCCGTCATTTTATATTCTCTCTCAATGATTCCTGTACACATCCCAGATTATTACTTTAAGACATTAGACCGCACTTTACTAAAATTCCTCTGGAAAGGTAAACCCCCTCGGATAGCCTTATCTACTCTCAAAAAAGATAAATTAAATGGTGGGCTTAAGTTTCCTGACTTTAAATCTTATCACCACGCATTTTCCCTAAAACAAGCCTCTTCGTGGCTTTCTTCGGACCTTCCTACCTATCCTCCAATTTGGCTTCGCATCGAGGAGTTTTTTACTTCCCCTTTCACCTTCTTGGAATCCCTTGCCTTCTCTGCGCACACTTCTTCTTTGCGTCATCCTGTTATCTCCCACACGCGAAAACTTTTATCTCCTCTCTTACCACCCTCTTATCCCTCACGCGATTCACTCTCTCAACAACCTATTTGGCATAATAAGTTACTACGTATTAAAAATCGTGCTTTCTACTGGAAGATATGGCACTCCAAGGGCTTGAAATGGATTTCCCAACTCTTAATGGATGGTACACCTCTTCCTTTCTCAGCTCTCAAATCTGACTTTGCCCTTCCTAATTCATGTAAAAAGCAATATGACCTTCTGCTTCCCTCTCTTCACCAATATCTCTCATCGCTCCCACCTTTTCCAAATCTTCCTACAACCTGCTCTACTTTGTTCCCTTTAATAAACGCTTCCCCCTCTGCATCTTCCCTCTACAATGGTCTCTTATCTTTGGCAACGCGGTCCAAAACAAAGACTGAACTGGCATGGGAAAAAGATTTATTACATTCCTGGCCTGTCCCCTTGTGGGACAGGCTGTGGTTAAAGATTCATAAAACTTCACGGGCGGCCAACACCACTCAGACTCTTTATTTTGTATATCACCGAGCGTTGTACTCACCCGCACAGTTGGCTTCCTTTTCTTCCACCACTTCATCACACTGCTGGTCCTGCCCTTGTTTAACGGCTGACTTAAAACACATGCTATTTGATTGCCCTAACATTGCTAAATTCTGGCTCTTAGTTTGGTCTCAAATTAACAAATTATTTAACACTAAAGTTCCTTTTTCCCTTTCAAATATATTTCTCGGTTCCCTATCCCCCTCATGGCCTCATCCTTCACCACATTGTCAATTAATAGATTTGCTAATCGCTATAGCCTTACATCTAATCACCTTGAATTGGAAACACGCGGATAAAGTCACTTACAGAGCCTGGTGGAACGCCATCTGTTTTAACCACAGACTTGATACCAACTATGTTACCCCTATATCACTAGCAATTAAAAGGGATTTGTTATGGCTCCCTCTCACTACATATTTATCTGCTTCCTCCCCTCCGAATACTGCCGCTACTGTCATTGTGAGAACATCGGACGATGTCCGCAAACCGCCTTGATTTAATTTCGTTGTCTTTTGTTTGAATAATTTATAATTGTTCTTGCATACTGTACTTATTCCATTATATCATTATATGCGTTTCAGAGTTTCATAATACATGCAATGTAATGCTTCATTTTACCTCTTTTGCTACCCCTGATTGCTCTGTACTCTCCCCAATGAAATTCTTTTTGCCTCCTCCCTCTCTCCCCCTCTTCTCTTTTCCCTCCCCCTTTCTCTTTTCTAGGTCACCATGTTTATTGTACCCTTTATGCTTAATATCCTTTATTGTTTATATCATAAGTACTTATGTTCTCTGATCGGATTTTCATTGTGTATTGTATTTTCTTATTGGGCTCAATAAACTTAAACTTAAAAAAAAAAAAGATATCCAGAGGCAATCTGTAGATCCAACCAACCCACCTCAAATCTCTATCACTCCCACCCACTTCCCCCACATTCGGCGAAATTTCTCCGGGCATCCCCAGGCCACATAAAGAGGTCGTTCCTGGATGGCACACCAGTCCACCCCCTTGCGTCAATGCGCCAATGTTGGCCCGGTAGCAGTCAGCTAATGGGCAGCAATATCTCTCTTTGCTACCACCAAGGCCGTATTAAGAAAAAGCTTTTCAGCTCTGCTACCATCCAATCCATCAGTGATGCTCAAAAGAACACATGTAGGAGCCAGAGGAACCTCCTAGCACAAGACCTCCCTCAATTCTCCTGTCAAGGACTCCCAGTACCTCTGTATCGCAGGGCAAAGCCACACCATGTGAGGGGGCAAAGGGCATCCGACCGGACTGTGAAGGCGCAGGAGTGTAAGATAGGCAGCATGCAGGAAGTAGACTTGGACCAACCAAAGCCGTGCCGAGACCATGATTGTTTTAGGGCCCATCAAGGCATCTCTCCAGTCGGCATCCTCTAGAGCCCCAAGCCAGCCCACCCACTTATCACGGAGTTCAGAGAGGGAGTTGGGGGTATTATTGGTAAGTGATCGGTATATTCTGGAAATCCCCCCTTTCCGCAAGTCACCAATCATAATCTGAGCTTCTGGCGGACTGTATTCCGGCAAGGAAGTACCATCTGGGATGTATGAGCGGAGGGCATGGCGCAGCTGCAGATAGCAGAAAAATTGGGAGGGGTGGAGAGAGTGCCTGGCCTGCAGGTCTTGAAAGGAGCATAAGTGGGTACCGTTCCAGACATCGCCCAACAGGGATATCCCAATGAGGTCCCACTGCAGGAACCCTGCCAAGGAAGCCACCTCTTCGAGCCGGGTGCCGCACCACAGGGGGGTATATTGAGTCAGCCTGCCCGACCAGCGGGTGTGGCGCAATGAGGCCCGCCAAGCCAGGAACACTCCACGGGTAACCTCAGGGAGAGCCCGAGGGACAGCCGCACCATATAGCATCCCCTGGAGGGAGGCGAAGCCCAGAGTGTGCAATTCCAGGTGATACGCTGGGTCAGACCATCCGCCATTAAACCAGTCGTGAAGCGTGAGGAGTCGGGTCGCTAAGTAATACAAATAGAGGCTCGTCAGACCAAGACCACCGTCGAAAGGTGGAATGCGACATTGGGCCAGGGCCAGCCTGGGCCTCTTTCCCCCCCATAAAAACTTCGTGATCAGACCATCCATTTCCCAGAACCAAGACCTGGCAAACAAGAGGTGTGTGTTTTGGAGCATGTAGAGAAAACAAGGTAAAATCATAATTTTGAAGAGGGCTATCCTTCCTAAAGGGTTTAGGGGCAGAGCACGCCACTTCGAGAGATCCGCATGGACCCGCTTGACCAGCGGGGTGACGTTTAGCGACCATGCAAGTTCGGGGAGAAGGGCCACCTAGCTCCCCAAGTACTTGAAGGACTGCCGTCGAAGGGGAATCGTCGACTGCCAAACAAAGCACTCCAGAGATACGTGCAGGGGGACCAGAACGGATTTAGCCGGGTTGAGCCGTAAGCCAGAAGTACATTCAAAGAGGCCAAGCGCTCGGAGGCATCGGGGTCCCAAATGGGCTGGGTCTGCCAAAAACAGCAGGACATCATCCACATAAAGTGCGATTTTGTCTTCTTCAAAGCCGGCCCACCGCCAGCCTGTGAGGGAGTGGTCGCTGCGAATAAGGCAGGCAAGGGGCTCCATAGTCAGGGCAAAGAGGATCGGAGAGAGGGGGCATCCCTGCCGCGTACCACGTTGAATGGGGAAAGGGTGGGATAGAGTTCCGATGACTAGGACCTGGGCCCGGGGCCGATGGCACAGCGTCCTCACCAGCTTGCAGAAGGGATCACCAAAGCCCATCTGCTCCAAGACAGCCTCCAGGTAACCCCAATCAACCGAATCCGCCACCTCCTCGGGGGTAAGCAGAAGATCCAGATCCGCCGCCTCAGAATCACTAAGACACAGAAGGGGGAAACGTTCTCGCTGGAGGAGCTCATGGAGGGAAAGACCAGGCGCCTGCGCCGAATAGATAACTCTTATACAAGAGATAGGTTGGTCAAATGCAAATTAATTGGGCCATGTTAAACCTTTGTGATCAGCATTTGGAAAAGGTTTCATCAATGTGGATAATGCTTAAACAAAAAATATAAAGGTTTTTTTTTTAAACATGTTTTAGCATCATCAATTATTTTCACTAATATAACCTTTGATGTATTTTATATATGCAAATTGGTTTTAGTGTGTGCATTGATATACTATAACATTATTCCTTTAGAACGTTTTTAATTTAATGATGTTTTTTGCTGAATTTGCACAGTCCTACTCAAGGACATTTGTAAAAGAATTTCTTCTATGTCTATCTCTTCATGTTTTGAAAGAAATATATATATTATATATATATATATATATATATATATATATAGAGAGAGAGAGAGAGAGAGAGAGAGAGAGAGAGAGAGCGAGAGAGAAATAACAAGCCAAAGCCTCTGTGGCACTACTCTCTCCCATCTTAAGTCAGGTATTGCTAATATAACAGTCAATACTGTGTAGTAAGGGACTGTCACTATATTCAAGTAGAACATTTATAAGACTGTGTAAACGTAGTTAACATATTAAACCTAATAAGATGGTTGCATGCCCCAATCACTTACTGTCTTCAAGATTGCGTGCCACAAGTGTACCTAAGCAAAAGTGAACAGATTTAGAGCTTCATAGCACTTTCATATTGCAAATTAAGCTGGAATGTTCGCACAGAAATATGTGTTAATCTGTACAAATTTCACAACTGAGATGTGGGCAACAGAGACAATCACTGCAACAACAGGTTACCACAGGGCTGAAGAACTGCTGACATCAATGATTCATATTAACATATCCTATTGTGTCCTAAACTCACGCCCTCGAGCTACATATATTGCTTTGTCTTCTCATTGCTCTCCTTTAAGCTGCTTTTGTATGTATGTGTTTAAGCATGTGCTAATGAATACAGAGCTCTCCTAGACTAAACATGGGACGTGCTGTACAGTGTCAAAGGCAAAAAAGCAGTCAAGTCATTGGAGGGGTAGCTGGGTTCTGGAAGCAGAAGGGAACTGTTACCACATCATGAGGTAGTGTTCCTTAATGAGGTGTGTGTTCAGTTATTTCCTAAATTGGAGCTGGGTTCGGGTGATCTTTATGAAAGAAGCGTGTTGACCCAGATCCTGGGTGAATAGAGAGAGGAGGTCTGTAGACTTGTTTTTTTTCCTGTTTTCCACTTCTTTGTCTTCAGTCTGATGGTGTCCTAGCTGCAGGTGTGCCAAGAGGCACCGGAGGTAATGAACTTGTCAGTCAGATACGCAAGGCTGCTGGTCATGATGTCTTTGTGTTCAAAATGGTGTGCACCGTCAGTGGAGTTACATCAACATGGGGAGTCATATAATATCTTGAAAATATGTTATATTCATTCATGAACAATATGCATAAAATGCTAAGAAACTCAACTAAACTGTGGTGGATGCATTGTTCACTTAACACAAATATTCAAACGGGGTCCTAGGGACAATCTTTAAAGACCTAAACAGTTTTCAATACCCACGTTATAGCTTATAGACAACACAAGAAAAACTGTAGGTCTATTAATATATGACCTCAAACAACAACTAAGGGGCCGATTCCGATCCTGGAGAAACCGGGTACGAACCGTCGGACGGAGCATTTTCTCCGTCCGACTCGTACCTGGTTAAATAACATTACAAAAATGCAAGTACGATTCGTATGGAAACACTATTTCCGTACGAATCGTACAAAACACCGACCGACGAAAATATACATACAAATGTGATCCGGGAAAGCGCCGACGTGATGTCGGGACGCATTCAGGCTGCGTTTCACGAACCAGGAAGTACGATCCGTACCGACGTCACCCCGCACGGATTATATTTTCCGGCTGCCAAAAACTGCCGGGAAATCAGGACGACGCGCACAAGGAGCACCTGTACGCGACGGACAGCCATGGACCAGAACCTACGTGTCATCCCAGCCCTCATAGCAGTCCACCTGCTCTACAGGAACCGCCGCAGACGCCGCAGAAGGTCAGAACAACACCCAGGGGCAAAGGGGGGGGAAGGGGCAGGACACATAACCCCCACCCAAGTCACAAATCATACATGCCCTGGACATACCTGACCTTCAGGGCCTGGTCACTTCGAGGGGGTGGGGGCGTGTCCAGCAACGCATGTGTCCGCCACAATGGAAGTGGATGTTGATGCGAACCGGCAACACAACAATTCTGGTACGTACCGTACCCACGCCTTAAGAGCGTGGGTACGGGTCGTACCACGCCCACCCCTATGTCACCCCAACAATGGCAGTACGGCCCGTACCCACGTTCTAAAGGCCTGGGTACGGGCTGTACCAGCATTGTTTGGGTGATGTAGGGGTACGCGTGGTACGACCCGTACCCACGCTCTGAAGGGCTGGGTACGGTGCGTACCCCTACGGCACCCCATTGAGGGTCCGCACCGTACCCAGGCCTTAAGAGCATGGGTACGGGCCGTACCGCCATTGTTGGAGTGACGTAGGGGTACGCGTGGTACGACCCGTAACCATGCACTGAAGGTCTGGGTACGGTGCGTACCCCTACGGCACCCCATTGGGGGTCCGCACCGTACCCAGGCCTTAAGAGCGTGGGTACGGGCCGTACCGCCATTGTTGGAGTGACGTAGGGGTACGCGTGGTATGACCCGTACCCACGCTCAGAAGGCCTGGGTACGATGCGGACCCCCCTACGGCACCCCAACAATGGGGGTACGCACCGTACCCACGTTCCAAAGGCATGGGTACGGGCCGTACCCAGGCCTGCAGAGCGTGGGTACAGGTATGTACGGAGTGTAACATAGGAGGGGTGGGTGCAGAGTCCTCCCAGCAGTGCCCAGACACAGGAGGGGTGGGTGCAGAGTCCCCCCAGCAATGCCCAGACACAGGAGGGGTGGGTGCAGAGTCCCCCCAGCAGTGCCCAGACACAGGAGGATTGGGTGCAGAGTCCCCCCAGCAGTGCCATTGGAAAGAAAAGGGTGCAGTACCCACAGATACAATGCCCACAATTGTCAGTCAGGTGCTCAAAGACCCTGCAGAACACGTAACACATGTGTGCGAGGCTGGGAGTACACACATGCATAGTGTGTAAAAGGGAACATGTCCACATGAAGTCATGTCAATATACTCCATACACAAGTACAGTGACCACCAAGGATGCCACTAATGATGCAGGTGGAGACATTGCCCAGCATGCATGGGCGAAGTTGAACGGATCCGTCACACACCAAGGAAATGTAGACACAGCTCAGCACAACAATTAGGAAACACCCTGCAGGGAAGATGTCAGGGTCCACAGAGGAAGGAACACACCTTGGGACAATGTCACCATGCAGTAAGAGCTTACATGAACAAAGATATTTCGCAAATACCTTGTGATGGCACACAGATACCAGGGTCCACCCCATGAGCAGCACACTACTACATGTCCCAGACACCTAACACATTATCACCACCCCAAATCATGGAGCAGCACCACCAACAGCAATACCAGAAAAGCAGTAGTGTTCAAAGGAAAAAAAACATTGCTTTATTCAGCATGAAAAAAAATTGGTTAATAAAAGTTCAATATGTACAAGGCCCATAGGGCAGTCCATAGTCCAATTCCTGGTGGGGGACACATAGGGACGCGTGTCCCCTAGCTTGCCTGCACAGTTCATACCTCCTTTGCTTCCACAGGGGGGGGGGCATCATGTGGGGGGGAAGGACCAGGCACCGCAGGGACAGGAGGGGAAAGGGTAGGTGTTGTGGGTGCAGGGATGGAGGACTCCACCACAGGGGGTGGGGCAGCGCCAAAGGTGGTGGTGAGAATGGCGCTGCACACGGTTGCAAGGTCCCCCAGCGTCTCCCCTGCCCCCGAAGGAACCACAGGCCCCAAGGAGGGGGGGGTCGGAGGGATGGGTCGCAGCGCTACTGTGGGAGGGTGTGGACACGGGGGGACTCAACTACCCTGACCGGGGACTCCTTTGACCGCTTGCGGGGTGGTGACACACTGGGGCTCAGGGACAGAGCGGCCATGAAGGAATCTTTGTTTGAATCTTGGCCAGGAGAGCTGAGGGGAGTGGATTTGGAGGGAGTGGGTTGTGAGGAATGTAGACTCCCACTGTGGATGCGTGTCTTCCCTTTGCCCCCGACCCAGTGGGTGTGTCTACTTCACCCTGTGTGCGCGTGACAGGAGGTGTGCGCTTGGCCTTCCCTGGTGGTGTGGTGCCTGTGTCTGGTGGGGTGCGTGCATGGGTACGTCTGGGTGTGCTTGGGACAGGCATGGGAGTGGGAAGTGTGGATGGTGCAGGGGTAGGGGGGGACGCAGCACTGCAGGAGACCCACTGCTGCAGTCAGTGTCTAGTTTATGGACCTCAGCAACTGGCGTTGGTCAGACTGCGCAGCTGAGATGCCCTCCATGTATGCCTCCATCTGGGTGAGCACTCGGGTGTGGCCATGGAGGACATTAAGCATCGCAGTCTGACCAACCTGCAACTGGCGCAGGATGTCCACAGACTCGGCATTCATGGCAGCAGTGGAGACAGGGGCAGAGGGTGCGGTGCCTGGCAAGAAGGAGACATGTGGTGACCTAGCACGGCGGGAAGGGACCCGAGCAAGTGGGAGGCCGGTGATGGGAATGGAGGGTCGGGTAGAGATGGAGTGCTGCTTTCAGCTGTGGGAGCAGCCTCCGCCCCCTCTGGGAGCTCAGCCTCGGACCCGTCAGCGTCATAGTCGGTGGTGGGACTGGACAGGTCCTCCGCCTCACTCCCCTCGGCCTCCGTGCCACTCGATGCTCCAGACAAGACAGCACTGCTGGCACTGGTGCCCGCTCCCTCCTCACGGTCCGTGCCAGTGTCTCCCTCGGAGTCCCCCGACGATGCTGTGGGCAAGGTGAAGAGACAGGAAATAATCAGACACCTGTATACATATGTCACATGAGTCAAATCTACATAGGTCACAGTGCATAGCCTGAAAAGCAACATGAGTAACATCTACAATACAAGGTACATATGTAGGCCCTGCAACACACAGTTGGTTGACCCACCATGCCACTGAGAAACAATGGAGAGCATGACACAACAGCAAATTACTTGATATCAAATTGGACAGAGGAGCCAGGCTCTGGGGACAATCGTGCCCAGCATCTGCACCACACAGCGTTGCCAAAAAAGGGATGACCAGGAACCATGTTTATTAACTTTTTGCACATGCTGCAAAGCTAATACATTAAACCATGCCCAACATGACTGGGTCACTGCACCTTGAGTGTATGTGCAGACAAACATCACACACAGGCCAGACCTAGCAAGGAGACTTCATATTTTGACATGTAGGCCTTGCCCGCACAAACCACCCCCTACCTGAGACAATGTGATTGAGACAGAGGAAGTACTTACACCTCTTACTCTGGGATGAAAACACATGGCCTGCACTAAATCCTGATTGTACACAAACTACCCCTGGTGCGCCAGACCACATATATCATTGACAATCAACCATCATCAGATTGTCGTACCAAGACACACAGGCACTGCCCACTGTGAGTATGCACGAGCAAAATTGGGTCACACTGTACAGTGGACACATGTAGCACAGTTTACGTAAATACAGATGAGGCCAGGGTACAATGCCACAGAGCCCAACCTATGCCGAAGACACAGAGAATGTCCACATTGTTGGATGACACACATGATACCTAGGAAAAGGTGCCCCAGGGCACGGTAGTGGCCACACTCCTCCATGGTCCTGGATGGATATGACTGCAACTGAAGCAACCGTCCCTGCACTATGCATTACTCCCACTCATGCACATCATGTCAGAGGGCACAACATTGGACATGCATGCTGTAAGGCAGTACACTTTTAAGACACACTCCTATGTCGGGACTCACCATCAGTGGACCCCACAATTACTGAACTGGCCAGGGCACAGGCAAGGTCCTAAAACCTGTTACACACCACCCCCACACATGATGCTGCAAGCATTGGTCACTTGGATTAACTGCCAGCCTAGATAACCTTGTGCAAGAGTGACTACACACAGACCAGGGAACACATGGCAAGGAGGGGAAGGGAGGAAGAACAGCACCGGTTTACTTTGGGGAACAGGTTATGCACTGCACATTTAAACCCTGGCAGTGTATCCATGCAACTTCGCACTTCCAAAAGCTGGTGACACACAACAAACACACATGTACCTACCCCCTTCCTGCAGCTGCTTCTCTTGTAAGCGCCTATCCAAGTCGGGGAAGACCACCGCCAGCACACGCTTATGGATGTGGGTCAGACGCTGGCGCCCACCGTTCTTGTGGCTCTCAGGTGAGTCCCCCAGCAGGACCCGTGCGATCCTCCTTGTCCAGCACCGGATATCCTGCCAGCGTTTCCTCACCTGGGCTAGGCGCCGCTTCCGACCCTCCGTCTTCCTCACGGCACTGACGGCTTGCTTCCATATCTCCCCCTTGGCATGGACGCCTACCTGTGAGGATGCAAAAGTGAGAATACTTTAATACACCTGAGCAATGACACAGAGACACACATATTAATAATTTGTCTTGTTTGAACAGGCCATGGTATGCAGGCAACTCATTGCACCTTTGTCATAGGGACATTATCCTCTGGGGAAGGCCAAATGCACTACGTGGCATCGAAAGTACACAGGTGGCATGAGGGGTGCCACAAAACCAATGATCCTGGATCACACTGTGCATCACAAGCTACACCAGGATTATGTACAGCACCTCAAAGCAGTCACATGCCCCAGCCCACTGACGCAACCTCAGCAGAGTACACAGACACACACAGGCACAGGACAATCACCTGCCATTGCCAACTGCGGGTACAAACCTCACTCTGCCCATGTGCCACTAGACTGGGGGGTGTTACAGGTGTGGGGCTGGCTCAGCACGGCAGTCACACAGCACTGCTCCCTGCTCACATCAGATGGGCAGGGTATATCCATCCCTCATGCAGCTGGTGTGCAACACTCCCCATATGCACTCACCCACATGACAGGGGACTTACACACACACACCAATGTCCAGGGGACGAACACATCATTTGGACACTCACAGCACAGGTACACTAAACAAACACACATCCATGGGTACTGTGACCTGTCACACTGGGGGGACCACAGAATCACATCAGGACTGTAGAAACAACATTCCCAGGAGGAGTAACCAGGCAGAATGTGGCATGCACCATGCATTGATTGTCACAGTAAGCACTATGCAAGTGAGGAGTGCACACAGGAACGACAGCATGCTCTGCATGGGAGACATGAGGCCTTCCCCACCCTGGGACCCACTCTTAACAACATTGCATGTCTGTCACACATGGACACAATGCCAGAAGTCACAGTCACAAAAAAGGGGCACAGTCTAAGCTAGTGGAGTCAGCACTCACCTGCTCCCCTGGTCGACCATACAGCTTGGTGTACTGTGGGAGGATCACATCCACCAACGCCATATTCTCCTCCATGGTGAATGGCTGGGCCCTCTCCACAGACCTGGACATGGTGCCAGAGGAATCACGAGCAGCAGCAGTGTTGTGGAATGAAAGGATGTGCAGGCAAGTGCTCTCTCATGGGACCTGGCTGCCTTATATCTGCCTTGCTGGCCTGTTTCATTTACAGGAGTACAGAGTGATTGGTCAGTCACATTAGCATCCTACATTTCCTTCAATCCCTTTAAACCTACCCCAGTGAGTGGCTTTGCATGGTTTAAAAATTGAGCATGATGTCAAGTCAACAACCACTTTGCAAAAAAGTATATTGTTTCCAACCGACTTCTGCTGGCCACCTGATGCAAAAATTCAAACTTTAAACTCGGTCTCCATGACAACCAGCATGCATTTAGGCCCTTATACTTGTCCCTCATGTGTCCCCTATGTTATTTCAATATTTACACACAGGTATGGTGCGTTCCACGGCCCTAGGGCACCCCAAATGCAGTGAAACGGACCGTACAGGCGTGTGTACGGTCCCTATCACTATGGGAGTGCTGGCGTATGCGTACGCCATAGTAATACGGACCGTACACGCGTGTGTAGGCTCCCTATCACTATGGGAGTGCTGGCGTATGCGTACGCCATAGTAATACGGACCGTACACGCGTGTGTTGGCTCCCTATCACTATGGGAGTGCTGGCGTATGCGTACGCCATAGTAATGCAGACCGTACACATGCGTGTACGAGTCGTATTACTATGGCGTACGCATACGCCAGCACTCCCATAGTGATAGCGAGCCTACACACGCGTGTATGGTCCGTATTACTATGGCGTACGCATACGCCAGCACTCCCAAAGTGATAGGGAGCCTACACACGCGTGTACGGTCCGTATTACTATGGCGTACGCATACGCCAGTACTCTCATAGTGATAGGGAGCCTACCCACGCCTGTACGGTCCGTATTACTATGGGGTACACATACGCCAGCACTCCCATTGTGATAGGGACCCTACACACGCCCTCAGAGCGTATGTACGGTGCGTTTCACACCTGACAGTGGTGACAGGTGGCACACAGACAGGAATAGAGCTGTCATACTTGGCCAAGGCTGGACATCAAGGCATTGTCTGTGCAGTACTACATGTGTCGGGCACAGGTGTGTCAGGCTGTGATGTGGCACATTACTCCTGAGGTGTGAAGCAAATAAATGTATGATGAGCTGTGTACACATGTCATGTGTGATGGTGCACTATGTGCCACACATCCCCTTCACTCCTTTGACATGTGTGCATGTAGTACAGACTTGTTGAGCCATGCGTCACTGGCATGGCACAGTCACCGACACCCGCAACTGTCCCCTGATGCCAGGTACACGGAATATTACACCTGACATGTGAATGCCCACGTTGCACGCTGTAACTATGTCATGTGTGTGTCATGTGTTCCCATAGGTTTGCTGTAGGTGTTTGGTCAAATGCATCTGCAGTTGCTGCAACCAACATGTGTCTGTGTGTAGATGGGCATGGCACACTGTTACGCACACCAGCCCACATGTGTAATCCGACGTAAGGTGTGTATGTATGCATCGACACGGAGTTTCAAAACAAGGACATATCTGCATACTCTCAATGTATGTGTGATCATTCTTGACATGTACTCCTTCATGGCAAGGTGTGTGGTCTGTCCTTTTTCTATGACATGTGACCTGTGCATCTAGTGTTCCGCAACCTGTCTGTACGATAAACATCCTTCTTCTGCACATATGTGGATGTCTGTAACTCCTGTGATGCGTCTGCCTGTTCACTTACACTGGCCCACAGCTAGTTTCATGGCATGGCATATTGAGGTTGAGAATCGACGTTTGTGGCTGGCTCTTGGTAGGAGTGTCACCTGCCTGGCATGCATGTCCAGGGCATATTGCACAGACCTGACTCTGTATGTAGCATATGTGTATTGCCTGTTGAACATGTGCTCAGTACATTGACATTGGTGGTGTACTGTACTCACTCTTCGTTGTCCCTTCAAATTTATTGCAGGGCTCCGCCTCTCCCTCAACCAATTCCGGACTTGGCTGACCTGAGGGAACATGACTGTATACGCCGCTACCGCTTCCCCCAACAGTTGATTGAGGACTTGACGACACGGCTGGCACCACACCTCCAACCGCTACACAGGTATCCTACTGCACTGACACCCAAGATGAAGGTGATGGCAGCCCTACATTTCTTTGCCACGGGTACCTTTCAATATACCATTGCTCATGTTGGTGGCATGTCCCAAACCATGTTCAGCCATGTTCTGCGTGATTTTTTAGAGGCCATGTTGGATCACCTGGATGAGTTCATTAAATTCCCAACTCTTGAGCAATTGACAGGTGTCAAGCGTGAGTTCAATGCCCTGGGAGGGATGCCCCATGTCATTGGGTCCATAGATGGAACACATGTGGCTTTGGTACCACCACAGGCACAGGAGGTAGCGTATAGGAACAGCAAGCATTACCACTCTGTTAGACCCGGCCCTCGTAACATAGTCAGACCTGACCCCTGCACCTCACACCAGCCCTGAGCCCCTGGCCTGGCCGATCCTTCCCACCAGAACACACACACCCGACCCGGACTTCCCCCGTCCGTAGGCCTTCCTCTTTCGGACACCCCGGGCCCGCGTGCCCACTTCATGCACCAAGATGGTCGCCCGGCCCCAGCGCGACCCTAGCCTACAGGCGCCACTCCGGCTGGAGGACATCGCGCTCCCCTTGGGATGAGAGAGGGAGGAGCAGTTTTCATCACACCTCTGCGCTTCCCTGGGAAGGTGGGTTTCGATCGACCCGCCAGCCTCCCCGAGGGCTGGCTCCACGCCTGCTGGGTGTCTGGGGCTCCTCCCGACCCGGCCCTGAAAGGATCAAAGGACAATGGCAGGAAACCCCCAACAAGCGACCCCCAGGTGACAAGACCCCTGCCTGCACAGACTCCGGACATCAAAGAGGAGTCGCCCTATAACAAGGGGTGCCCTGGGACTGTCCGGCAGATTCGCCTTGGAAACACCTGAGCCCTGCTGAGTGACTCGCGGCTCCCTGAAGATCGTAAGACCTCCGAACTTGTGCTTGAGCCCTGCTGAGTGACTCGCGGCTCCCTGAAGATCGTAAGACCTCCGAACTTGTGCTTGAGCCCTGCTGAGTGACTCGCGGCTCCCTGAAGATCGTAAGACCTCCGAACTTGTACTCGAGCCTGCTGAGTATCTCGCAGCGCCCCCAGACTCCCTTGGTCCCGCCGGACCCCACGACGACAAGCGTAACCCCCAGCTCGAGGATTGTGAGCTGTGCGCCGGATACGCTCCTGCATTTGATCCATTCCCCCAAAGACTGTCCAGCTACCTCCTAACCCCCCTCCAAGACTTCGTGAGCCCGCGCTCTACTTGTATATATATTGCCTTGCTGATCATAAAGATCGTACCACTCCGATCTGATAAAGATTTGCTCTTAAGAACTCTCGGTGTGGTGTCTCTTTGTCGTGTGGTGCCGAGTGTACGATCCTAGATACGAGATTCCTCCCCTGAGGAGTCTCCCGCCAGTGCCCGGCTACGATACCTCGAGGGTTGGTCTCAGGACAGTCAGGGCCCCCTCCGGGCCCCTCTGAGGTCGCCTTCTAACACACTCCATTAATGCCCTTGTGGTGTGTCTTGCCAACATGGTGATTTCACATGTCTGTGCTCGTTTTCCAGGATCAGCACACGATGCCTACATCATGAGGCGTAGCACGGTGCCTGAAATGATGCTGCAGCTGCGCAACGAACGTGCATGTATTGTTGGTGGGTATACTCTGGCAGTCCTGTATTTAGCGTCATCTTCCTGTCTTACTTCTTCTCCTGACCCACTTTTGTCCATGATGTTTCCATGTAGGGGACGCTGGCTATCCCAACATGCCATGGCTGATCACGCCTCTCCGCAACCCCAGCACGGCTGCCAAGCACCGCTACAAAAACGCCCATGGGCGGACCAGGCGAGTGATAGAGAGGACGTTTGGCCTCCTGAAGAGCCGATTCCGTTGCCTCCACAAGACCGGCGGCGCACTCCCATATGTACCGGTGAAGGTCTGCAAGATCTTCCTCGTGTGCTGCATGCTGCACAACATGGCAGTGGAGAAAGCTGTGCCACTCATCCTGGATCCGGATCCGCAGGACCATCCACCCGTGGAGGATGAAGGGCTTGGTGACGAGGCAAGTGATGTGGAGGAGGAGGAGGCGGTAGAGAACATCCGGAGTCGGCTCATACGCGACTTCTTTGCTTAGTGGTGAGTTCCAGTGTCTGAGTGTGCACGCATTGGGCCGTGTGTGGCATGTGTTGCAATGTGTGTGTCCATCTGCATGTCTGCCAAGTGAGTCAGAGGTGTGTTTGGATGTGTCACTCGAGTGATGGTGCAATAGAAGAATGTTTTTCCAGAGTCATCATTGTCACCTAGCATGTTGACAATCTTATACGTGTCGAGTACATGCACATGCATGCGGATGTGCTTCTTTTGGCTGACTTCTTGTGTGTCTCTCATCCACAGGTACTTACGCATGCTGTCTGCTGGTGGCATTGTTGTGCTCCTGCTATTCCTCATGAACACAGCAACATGTGCTGAATCAGCGTTACATGCACGGACAAGTTTGAAAATCTCCTTAGGGTAAGGGATGCAGCACGGCTTTTTGGGTGTGGTATTTGTTTTGAATGTGTGTGCACTGCTCCTGTTCATGTTTGGTTACTTTGCATACATGTAGAATCACCATGGGGCACATGACATGGAGGTGAATTCACCTGAATTGATGGTCAGACTTGGTGACAGTCATCTGTAATGGGATTGTGGATTGTGATGAAGCCATCAATGTGTGTAACACTGCCCTCGGAAACATACGGGTTGCACCGGGTTGACATGGTGTGTGAATTCCCCATTAGAGGCTCAATGGTGTATAGCACCCTCTCCGTGAGCAGCAGGGGGTGTTTAGCTGTAACCCGTCACTTGTGTGCCAGTTCTATGGATTTCCAGCATCTGTGGTGCAAAGGGGGGTGCCAGTGTGGGTCCCACATGTTCATCCACATGACCTGTGTATGTGTTGACAGAGTTGCATTAGCATTCTGACACACATGACTAATAAAGGTGTCCCTCTGCCTCCAAGGTGCCTCATCTCTGTCAATGGTGGTCTGTTGCCACTGTGCATGCAGCATGTCTGGCATAGTTATCAGAGATGGTGCATATGAGTCTATGTGTAGAGTAGCAAGATGCAAGCTGTTTGTCAGGGATTAGAATCTGTATTCTGCATGATGTCCATGGCTGTGTAGGTGTTTTGGCATGTCAGTCTTCACGACGGCCACTGTGCTGCATGTGCATCCATTGTGTGTGTGTGTGCCATGTTGAACCAGACATTCCTTCCTTGACATACACCTTTTGCATAGTTCCTTCCTGAGATCCTTGTCTTTGTGTGCAACTTGTGGCATTTTTTACTTGACATGGCGCATGCTGCTGCAGGCCCTGCAGCAAGGGCACCCAGTGTCCACGCAAACGAGCTGGTGTTCATCATGGATTGCTTGCTGACATGTGCTATGCTGATCAGCAGCATCTGTGCCTCATGCTGCAGCACACTCTGCATTATGCACAAGATCCCCAGTTCCATCCACCTCAAGGCAAGAGAGGCCATCCCCCAGGTCAACTACAACATCCGTGTCTAATCCTACCCTGCACTCTACGGACGTTGTGCGTTACAACTCCCATGATACTTGTCCACATCCAGGGTGCATCTGCACAGCTCTACTTCTACATCCGGCGACCAAGCCACATCAACGTCCAACAGAGATGGGGGGAATGGATCACTGCCAGCTGCAGGATGACCTTCTCAATCCACGCACACACTCAGGATGCAGCCCACAACCCCAACACAACATTGTGGCACTGTGATCCAAGACCCCATTGTATCATCTCCATGCATCCAACCTTGGCCGGCCCACCATTCTCCACATCCACCTGACTCAAGCATGCAGGACATGGTTCTGCCACCTGTCTACACATACCTGGGAGTAGCACCCCAGGACACTCCACATGATCCCTGACCTCTGCGCATGACTGTTGCTCTTCTAAATAGGTCTGTAGGCACAGTTGTGCGGGCACCCCCTCAGCTGGTTGGGCCCATCACGGGTGAGTATGGTGCTCCATGTCTGTATTGGATGATACATTGTGACCCATGTGTGTCCTGTGCCAGACTCAGACCCCAGGGTATGGATGGTTGGAGTTACTTCTTAAATCAGGCATGGTTTGACTTTACAACACACACATGTAGTGGAATAATGCAAAATGACGGCATCATCTCGTGATTGTGATGATTTTTATTTGTGGTGGGGTACGTGTTTGGGGGGATGACAAGAGGTGCTTGGCAGGAGTGTAGAATCCAAAGTTCACTGGGGGAGTTGGTATCCTTGCCATTGGAAGTCATCAGAGTCTATGCCACAGTCTTTGTCAACATTGGTCAGACAGTGACCAGCAAGTCCATGTGCCAGAGAATGTCATGTGATGATGTGCTGCTGTTGGGCCAGAGGGCCAGGTGCCAGGCCAGGTGACCTGGGAGATGGTGATGTTCCGCTGACTCTCACGGTCTTTTGCGTGGACGACCCACCTTCCTGCGGGGACCCTCAGAAGCAGGCCGTCACGATGCTTGTGATGCTCCGTCGGATGAATCCTCCTCCTCCTGATCCCTCCCTGTGGCTGGTGATGTTCTTCGCCTGGTGGCACAGGGAGGGTTGCCCATGTTTTCGGCAATCCGACGGAGTACACGGGTCATGTCCGTTTGCACCGCCACGAGCTCAGCCTGTCTTGCCTCCATCCGTCCTTGGTGTCGCTGTTGACAGGCACATTGCTCGGCCTGCAGGGTCTTCATCTCCTCGAGGGTCCCCTTGATGTCTGTGAAGGTGGATGCAACCTGGCCCATGCCCCTGGTGTCACGCCGGTATGTGTCCAGGATGTTGGTGACGTGTGACATTACCGGTTCCTGAGCCAACTGGTCAGGTTCACGCCTCCGCCGTCCTCCACTCCCACCACCCCTGCCCACTTGCACCTGGCCTGCCGTTGTGGGCACATCGGGTCTCCGGGACTCCTGAGGGATGGCATTTGCGGTGTCGCCTGCCTCCTCCTGGGTGCCAGGAGAACCTTGTCCCTCCTGGTCAGCCTGGCTGTGTTGTCGTGTGCGGGCAGGGCTCCTGGGTGTCTCCTGGGATGTGGCAGGAATGGGGGTGGTGGTTGGCACAGTTGTACCTGACGCAGGTGCTGCAGGTGGTTGGACACCAGAGGGGCCAGGTTGGTCTGGGTCATCCACGGAGTGGTGAGAGTCTTCGCCGCCGGTGGGGTCCTCTTCACGCAGAGCTTGGTCCTGTGAGTCTTCCCCCCCAGTGTTGGGGGGAGATCGACGAGGTTGACCTGTGTGTGAGAGAGACAATGTTAATTGTGTTACATGCGACATCCATGTTTCATTCATTTTTGAGTTGGCACAGTTCCTATGGGTAGTTGGATATGTCTAGCATTCCTCTCACAGTGCACTTGTGCATGGGTATGTCCCTTGGCCACAGCTTTCGACACTTTACCTATGTGTGACACAATCTTAGTTGATGCATCTTTTTGGAATGCAGTCAGCAGTGTAGTGAGCGGGCGTAGCGAGCCATGCAAAGCCGCCTTACGTGTTGCACTGTACGTGGCCAAATGGTGTTTTTTCCATGCTATTTGAGAATGCAGGTAGGTAACTTAAGCATTAGTGACAGGGTTCTAACAAACACAGTGGGTGGGTATACTGGGTGTAAGGTTAGGTTTGTGCCTGCAGAACGGATGTACTCGTGCACAGATTGACACATGGCCCAGTGTTTATCAAAGGAAAAAGGGGGGGTTAAGGCACTGCCAAACCTTGTCTACATGCAGACAGTCCACCTGCTGACGAGCGGACATGGCCACACCACCCAAGAGTGATTTGGTCTCCCTCTGTCTCCCTTTCTCCCTCCCTCTGTCACCCTCCTCCCTCTGTCCGTCTCCCTCTGTCTCCCTTTCTCCCTCCCTCTGTCAGCCTCCTCCCTCTGTCCGTCTCCCTCTGTCTCCCTTTCTCCCTCCCTCTGTCACCCTCCTACCTCTGTCCGTCTCCCTCTGTCTCCCTTTCTCCCTCCCTCTGTCACCCTCCTCCCTCTGTCCGTCTCCCTCTGTCTCCCTTTCTACCTCCCTTTGTCAGCCTCCTCCCTCTGTCCGTCTCCCTCTGTCTCCCTTTCTCCCTCCCTCTGTCACCCTCCTCCCTCTGTCCGTCTCCCTCTGTCTCCCTTTCTCCCTCCCTCTGTCACCCTCCTCCCTCTGTCCGTCTCCCTCTGTCTCCCTTTCTCCCTCCCTCTGTCACCCTCCTCCCTCTGTCCGTCTCCCTCTGTCTCCCTTTCTCCCTCCCTCTGTCAGCCTCCTCCCTCTGTCCGTCTCCCTCTGTCTCCCTTTCTCCCTCCCTCTGTCAGCCTCCTCCCTCTGTCCGTCTCCCTCTGTCTCCCTTTCTCCCTCCCTCTGACACCCTACTCCCTCTGTCCGTCTCCCTCTGTCTCCCTTTCTCCCCCCCTGTCACCCTCCTCCCTCTGTCCGTCTCCCTCTGTCTCCCTTTCTCCCTCCCTCTGTCAGCCTCCTCCCTCTGTCCGTCTCCCTCTGTCTCCCTTTCTCCCTCCCTCTGTCACCCTCCTCCCTCTGTCCGTCTCCCTCTGTCTCCCTTTCTCCCTCCCTCTGTCACCCTCCTCCCTATGTCCGTCTCCCTCTGTCTCCCTTTCTGCCTCCCTCTGTCACCCTCCTACCTCTGTCCGTCTCCCTCTGTCTCCCTTTCTCCCTCCCTCTGTCACCCTCCTCCCTCTGTCCGTCTCCCTCTGTCTGCCTTTCTCCCTCCCTCTGTCAGCCTCCTCCCTCTGTCCGTCTCCCTCTGTCTCCCTTTCTCCCTCCCTCTGTCACCCTCCTCCCTCTGTCCGTCTCACTCTGTCTCCCTTTCTCCCTCCCTCTGTCAGCCTCCTCCCTCTGTCCGTCTCCCTCTGTCTCCCTTTCTCCCTCCCTCTGACACCCTACTCCTCTGTCCGTCTCCCTCTGTCTCCCTTTCTCCCCCCCTCTGTCACCCTCCTCCCTCTGTCCGTCTCCCTCTGTCTCCCTTTCTCCCTCCCTCTGTCAGCCTCCTCCCTTTGTCCGTCTCCCTCTGTCTCCCTTTCTCCCTCCCTCTGTCACCCTCCTCCCTCTGTCCGTCTCCCTCTGTCTCCCTTTCTCCCTCCCTCTGTCACCCTCCTCCCTCTGTCCGTCTCCCTCTGTCTCCCTTTCTCCCTCCCTCTGTCAGCCTCCTCCCTCACTCCATCTCACTCTGTCTCCCTTTCTCCCTCCCTCTGTCAGCCTCCTCCCTCTCTCCGTCTCCCTCTGTCTCCCTTTCTCCTTCCCTTTGTCAGCCTCCTCCCTCTGTCCGTCTCCGTCTGTCTCCCTTTCTCCCTCCCTCTGTCACCCTCCTCCCTCCCTCTGTCTGTCTCCCTGTGTCCCCCTCTGTCTCCCTCCCTCTCTCTCCCCCTCTCCCTCCCTCTGTGTGTCACCCTCTGTCACCTCATCCCAGCTTCCTGGGCACACACAGTTTGCAGGTCTTTCAAAGGCCATTGGCTTGTTCATGTGGGTTTGTTTCTAATCTCCGGGCACCCATTGGGCGGAGTGTCTGAGTCTGCGCTGCTGCTGTGGCGGTGTGTGCTGACACTCTTTCAGAGTGATACGTCTTCATTAGCTGCTGTTATGTGCAAATTGTGCCTTCATACCCATGTCATCCTGCAACGCGGCCACCATTTGCAGGCAACACAGTACTGTGTGGGGACACACTGTTTGTATGGCTGTGCCCTGGGCCATATGGGCTGAGGGCATTGTTGTGTGCTTCTGAGTTGCTCAATGTTAGTTTTGAGGCCCACCCTCCCGGCATCGGGGACATCCTGTCTTGTGTTGGTGTTTTGTGTGGCCTGTGACTTGGCATGGCCTTGCTTGGTGCATGGGGCATGGAGGCGCTAGTGGCATGTGTGTGTTTTTGGAGTGTGGTTGTGTCCGGTGCTGGCTTTGGGGGGGTTGCGTGCATGATTGGGATTTTGGTTGTGTATGGCGTTCCCCCCATGTGAGGTGAGTTGTTTGTGTACTCACCAGGGTCTCGGACTCCTTCTAGTCCGTGTACTCCCACCGGCGGCAGCATGGCCATCACCTTCTCCTCCCAGGGATCGTGTTGTACCCGTCTGCGGGGCGGCCCTCCTCCAGTGATGTTCCCCTGGTTGTGATCGTCCGTCATTTTGTGGCGGACCGTCCTCCGCAGATCGTACCACCTGGCTTGGCACTCATGCCTGGTCCTTCTGGTGGCCCCAACAGCATTCGCAGAATTGACAATCCTCTGCCACATGGCTGATTTTTGGGATATGCTGGTCTGTCTGACCAATGTTCCAAAGAGCTGTGGCTCGACTCCGATGATTTCGTCGACAAGGATCTCCAGCTCATCCTTTGTGAACTTTGGATTCTTGTTAGTGGGCATGGTGTGGGGTGTGGGTGTGGATGGTTGTGGGGGGGTGGGTGTGGATGGTTGTGGGTGTGTGTGTGGTTGTGAAGGTGTGTGTGTGTGAATGTGATGAGGGGGTGTTTGTGATGGTGGTTGTGTGAAGGAGTGCAAGTGTAAGGTGTATTGATGGATGTAGTATGGTGCAGTGCGTTGTCTCTGTGGTCTGGCAGAAGTGGATCTGTTGCAAAGGATCATGGTTTGTGTGTGTTGGGCTTTTTATTGGTCCATTTGTGGGTGTGGCTGTGTTTGAACTTTGGGTGGGTGTGTTATAAGGAGTGGTTGTGTTTTGGGCCTCTGTTTAGTTGTTTGGCAGTTGCAGGTCAGTGTATAGGACGTATTTGGGCTTGTTGGACATGTTTTGTGGGGTTGTGCGAATCGAATTGACTCTCCTTGTGTTGTTTTGCTTTGTCCTGGTTCAGTACGAGTGTTTTTGGCGTCTGTACGGTGCCTACATGGGCCATGTTGTTGTACAGAAGTTGGTGGAGAAGTGTGGCTCAATGATTAGAGTGGCAGACCCTGATGCAGAGGTCCAGCCCGGGACCAGGGTTCAATTCCCCGCCTCGGCGTGTCTTGGGCTCAAAAATTTCACGGACCTGATAATTCTCGCCTTGGTGCCATTCCAATCATGAAGTCCCACTCTGCAACTCTGGGCAATAGCTTGCTTAATCTCCACAATGCTAAGGATCCCTGGCCTCCACCTTGGGGGTGCCCAGGAGTGGACCCCTCACAGGGAAAGCCAGGATGGGTTCCACAGCGGTATTCGTACAAGCACCTTGAGACCCTTGCAGGTGAGTAGTGCGCTATACAAGTATCAATTTTTTACAGTGCTGACCTTTGCTATGGCTTAGTACGACTCGTATATGCGCGATGTTGGGTGAGGGTGCTGGTGTAGGGGCCTGGGGTAGGATGCGTACAGACACGGGCAGGGTGTTGGTCCGCACCGTCCATAGGTGGTGGTGTTTTGCACCGTACATACAGGGGGGGCTGGGTGTATGCTCCGTACATACACGGGTGGGGGTATGCTCCATATACACGGGTGGGGGTGCGCTCCGTACATACACAGGTGGGGGTGCGCTCCGTACATACACGGGTGGGGGTACGCTCCATACATACACTGTGGGGGTACGCTCCGTACATACACGGGTGGGGGTATGCTCCATACATACACGGTGGGAGTACGCTCCGTACATACACGGGTGGGGGTATGCTCCGTACATACACTGGTGGGGTGTTGGTATGCTCCATACATACACGGGTGGGGGTACGCTCCGTACATACACGGGTGTGGGTACGCTCCATACATACACGGGTGTGGGTACGCTCCATACATACACGGGTGGGGGTACGCTCCATACATACACTGGTGGGGTGTTGGTACACTCCATACATACACGGGTGGGGGTATGCTCCGTACATACACTGGTGGGGGTTTGGCGCGTCCATCCGCGGCCGGGGGGGCGTTTGGCGTGTACATATGGGGGCTGGGGGGGTGTTCGGCGCGTACATACGAGGGCTGGGGGGGTGTTCTGCGCGTACATACGGGGTCTGGGCTAGGGTGTTCGGCGCGTATGCGGGCACATGTCTCCATGGTTGCTATAGGAGTTCGGTCCGTACGGTGTTTTTTCCATACAGTTGTAAAATCGGAAGGACGGGACGGATCGTATTTGCGCGGTCGGACTTAATTTTTCCGATTCGTACGTTAAATCGTCCGGGGATGTGTCGGGCACATTTTCCGACCCGAGGACGTGTGGGGAAATTTTCCCAAGGCGATTCGTATGGACTTTTTCCCATACGAATCGTACTTGGCAGTTTGTACGCTACTTGTACGATTCGTACGGACAAAAATCCGGATACGATTCGTACGGGGAAAATTTTTACAGGATCGGAATCGGCACCTAAGTGAACTAAATTCTTAAGAAAATCTCTAATGAAGAAAATGAGATCCCATCCTCTAAGCGGGTTTGATCAAGATGGTCCTGAGACCTCCCCGATGTTAGAAGTCACCAGGAACGTTCCCTTCTTGAGAAGTTTCCAACCTCCTACGGAAGAAACCTTCAATAACATTGCACGGGAGATTTCGTCTGGGTCACCTCTTGACCCCCTTCCACACAAGGGGCCCGATTCACAGAACTAACTTAAGACAAAATCCTAAACTTACTACTTTTGGTATTCACAGAAGTTAGGATTTTGTCTTAAGACAAACTTAAGACAGACTTAGGACAGACTTAAGACAGACTTAAGACAAACTTAAGACAGACTTAAGACAGACTTAAGACAAACTTAAGACAGTCTTAAGACAAAATTAAGACAGACTTAAGACAGACTTAAGTTAGGATTTTGTCTTAAGTCTGTCTTAAGTCTGTCTAAAGTCTGTCTTAAGTCTGTCTTAAGTTTGTCTTAAGTTTGTCATAAGTCTGTCTTAAGTCTGTCTTAAGACTGTCTTAAGTCTGTCTTAAGTTTGTCTTAAGACAAACTTAAGACAAAATCCTAACTTCTGTGAATACCAAAAGTAGTAAGTTTAGGATTTTCTCTTAAATTAGTTCTGTGAATCGGCCCCAAGATCTGGAAGGAACTTGGCCCTAACCTACTCCCAGATTTGTGGCATATCTGCTGCCATTCCTTGACGGAGGGTACCGTACCTAGTGTCTGGAAGCAGGCGATAGTCACCCCGCTATTAACAAAACCCTCCCTAGATCCCTCACTGCCAGCCAACTTCCGCCCAATATCCCTTTTACCTTTTCCAGTCAAAATTCTGGAGAAACTGTTTAGCAAATCCTTGTCTAACTTCCTGGAAGAACATCAGCTCCTGGATAGAGACCAATTTGGCTTTCGACCAGGGCATGGAACAGAGACCGCGTTGGTAACCGCCTTGGACAAACTTCGAATGCGGGCCGACGGCGGCAGCTCCTCAGTTCTGGTGCTGCTGGACATGTCGGCCGCTTTCGATACGGTTAGCCATTTGGTGTTACTGGCAAGACTGGAAGGACTGGGGATTACGGGCTGGGCCCTGAAATGGCTGAAGTCCTATTTGACTAATCGTCAACAGGCAGTGACCCTGACACCTTTCGTCTCTCCTTGGTTCCCGGTTCGCCATGGAGTACCTCAGGGCTCTGCCATCAGCCCAATCCTCTTCAATGCATACTTGGGACCTCTGATCCCCCTGATAAAATCTCATGGGATCGAGGTAGTTAATTATGCGGACGATATACAACTGATGTTCCCCCTGGAAGGAGAGCAGGCAGTCTCCTTAAACTCATTCCAGGTTTGTATGAGGAAGGTCTCTGATTGGCTGAAGATCAATTCACTCCAGTTGAATGCCGGGAAAACGGAGCTCCTACACTGCGGCGCAGATAAAATTTCCAAATTTCCTCTGTCCGAGTTTCAACTATGGCCGGAGGACCCTCCCATATTCGCAGTAAAATCAGTCCGTAACCTGGGGGTCATGATGGACAATGACCTCCAGTTGCAATCCCAGGCCAATAAAACTATTGGCTCCTGTATCGTTTTGCTGAGAGCTCTTCGCCAAATCCTCCCGCTCCTCCCTGATGAGACTAGGTCTCTGGTGGTCCAGAGTGTGATCCTGAGTAGACTGGACTATTGTAATTCTCTGTACTTGGGTGCTTCCCTTTTATTGTACAGGGATTGCAAAGAGTTCAGTCGATGGCAGCAAAACTGGCTCTCAGAAGGCGGCGTGAATCATCTGTCACGCTGGCACTAAAGGACCTCCATTGGCTCCCGGTTAAGAGGAGGATTGAGTTTAAGTCGCTAGTTATGGTTTATAAGGCCTTACACAACCTCGGCCCGTTGCCTCTGCGAGATAGCTTTTCTTGGTACCAACCAAAAAGGTCCCTCCGCTCCTCTAGCCAGAGCCTGGCAGTTGTTACTAGAGTAAAGCGTGCCTGGATGGGAGGAAGGGCTTTCAGCACGACGGCAGCTCGTCTGTGGAATCGGTTGCCTCTAGAGCTGCGCCAGGCCAAAACATTGCTGGGTTTTAGGAGGATTCTAAAGACCTGGCTCTTTCGTCAGGAATAGTATGGCACCAACCCTGACTCCTGGCTAGCCGTTTCTGTATTGTCCCTTGTTGTTGTGTCTCATAGCGCCAGGATACCCGTTGGGTGGCAGACTCGCGCGTTACAAGAATTTTTACAATACAATACAATACAATCACCCACCGAAGTGGCTTGCTTCATCATTTGGGAACTCTAGTTGGACCACACACCCTTGTACAACTAAGGGTTGTGGATTAACAGATGTTCTGAGAGAGTCGTGAATAGTAACATACCCTCTTAATCCCAGAGAAAAACATAGGTGCCGATTAGGATCCTGGAAAAACCGGGTACGAACCGTCGGTCGTAGCGTTTTCTCCATCCGACTCGTACCCGGGACAAAAACATTACAAACATGGAAGTACGATTCGCACGGAAACACCATTTCCGTACGAGTCGTACAAAACACCGACCGACGAAAATATACATACGAATGTGATCCGGGAATGCTCCGACGTGATGTCGGGACGCTTTCAGGCAGCGTTTCACGACCCAGGAAGTACGAATCGAACCGACAGCAGTCCGGACGGCAATATTTTTACGGCACACAAAAAGTGCCGGAAAAGCGAAGTACACCGTGAAACGACCAGATTAGGGGGCCCGGTACGTGCCGCACCCCCCCTGCCCCCGTGAGAACGCGCCGAACCCCCGTGTATGTACACCCGTGTACGTACGAGTTAAACCCCCGTGTATGTACACCTGTGTACGTACGAGTCGAACCCCCGTGTATGTACGAGTCGAACCCCCCAGTGTATGTACACCCGTGTACGTACGAGTCGAACCCCCGTGTATGTACACCCGTGTACGTACGAGTCGAACCCCCGTGTATGTACACCCGTGTACGTACGAGTCATACCCCCACCCGTGTATGTACACCCGTGTACGTACGAGTCGAACCCCCCGTGTATGTACATACACGGGGGGTTCGACTCGTACGTACACGGGTGTACATACATGGGGGGTTTGACTCGTACGTACACGGGTGTACATACACGGGGGGTTCGACTCGTACATACACGGGTGGGGGTTCGACTCGTACGTACATGGGTGTACATACACGGGGGGTTCGACTCGTACGTACACGGGTGTACATACACAGGGGGTTCGACTCGTACATACACGGGTGGGGGTTCGACTCGTACGTACACGGGTGTACATACACCGGGGGTTCGGCGCGTACATATGGGGGCTGGGGGGGTGGTTCAGCGCGTACATACGGGGGCTGGGGGTGTGGTTCGGCGCGTACATACGGGGGCTGGGGGGGTGTTCGGCACGTATGTGGGCACATGTCTCCATGGTTGTTATGGGAGTTCGGTGCGGACGGTGTTTTTTCCATATGGTTGTGACATCGGACGCACGGGATGGACGTCCGATGTCTTGCGCGGTCGGACTTCACTTTTCACGTTTGTACGGTAAATTGTCCGGGGACGTGTCGGACACATTTTCCGACCCGAGGACGTGTGGGGAATTATTCCCAATGCGATTCGTATGGAGTTTTTCCCATGCGAATCGTACTTGGCAGTTTGTACGGCACTTGTACGATTCGTATGGTAAAAAGACCGGATACGAGTCGTACGGGGAAAATTTTTCCAGGATCCTAATCGGCACCCTAATGTCTGTTTTCAAGGTGATGGTTGCAGTGCAAATAACCAATATGTGAAAAAAAGTGATTACAATTGGCTACCAGGACACAGAACAAATTTATTAGGCGCTGTCCTAGTGTCAATACTAAAACAGTGTGTGTACAGTTTCAACAAATAACTGTAAAAAGTCCAAAAAAAGGGAATAATGGCAGGTCTACATGTTTCAGCCTGTGGATCCTTTGATCCAGGCATTCGTCAGGACCTTTGATGTAATCGCTACTGCAAAAACCTATGCTTAAGTGCAAGATAACAATACAAAGGTTGGTAACAGTACAACCTGTATGCTCCTGTGGATCCAAAGTGGAGAGTTACAAACAGGAATGCTGGACAAATATCCGGCTTTATGCGGGTGCGCTCCTCGCCTCACCTGGCATCCGCTCAGGAAGTGAGGCACCGCTCTATCCGTCGGTACCCCTCTCTGGACATGAGCTGCTCCAGAGAGTTGATATGAACCTTCCAAATCACTAAGCGTGACCACTTCTCACAATCCTATTGTTCTTGTAGTCACAAAGGGGGCCATCCAGGTGCAGATGGAAGAATGGGAATGTAGCCCAGGTGAGGAAATTCATGCTTCCACATATATCACTAAATATGAGGTATGTGTAATGTTTAAGGCCCTAGGCCCTCATGCAGCACTAATACCCACACAGACACACAGCCATACAGTCTGGATCTGGCCCAGGGCACATGCGTCTGGCCCCTTTTATTAACAGGGTGAGCTGACCGGTGACACCTGTGATGGATGAGTGAGTGTGGAAGCCAGCCCTCAATGGGTGGCAGGTGGAAACACTAGATGCACAAACACTAGACCATTTCCTGCAGGGTACTACAGTATGCACACAAAACCTAGACAAACAAATCTTTTCCTAAAGCGTGGGTAGAGGAACAGGGGCCTACTGACGCTGGCAGGACCTAGTCATTAATTTACTTAGGTGCTCAGAGCCCATATTTAGAGATGGCTGTTAAAGACCATCCTTCTGAGATTCTAGGTTTTTAGTACTAACCTCAATTAAATGGCGGAGATGAACATGTATATGTGCCCCATGAGACCCTCTAACCTGAGGCTGAAAGAAAATAGGCTTTGTGCACATCCATTTATGAATTATAAGATGGTCATAAATATGTGCTGATGGTGATAAACAGACATCATATCGAATAAAAAATATCGACAGGACAGAATATCGAGTTTTTAATATAGAATGGACAGAATATCGTATTGCCAAAATATAGTGGTGACGAATATCGGAAATCAGGTAAGAAAAATCGATTAAAATAATATAGAAGTAAGTAATATCGGCAGTAATAATATAGTTGTTAAAAAAATCGAATTTCTTTATAGTGTTTTAAGTGTTAGTATATGTGTTAAAAGTATGTATTAATTTTGGAATGTATGTTTGAATGAATTTTAGGTTATTTAATTTTTGTGTAATTTAATTCCGTAGCGGGTTGTGGGTTTATAGGGGATTACGGTGGGAAGTAATTTAATTATAGTACATTAAATACTAATTTTTAGGAGTTATTAATAATTTTTAATTTAATTTTGTGTTTTACTTCTGTAGCGGGTTGTGGGTTTATAGGGGAATAGGGTGGGAAGTAATGTAATTGTTATTCAGGTAATTATTAATTGGTGTTAAAAATTAATTGGTTGTTGATTAATTATTAATTGGTAAATAATTTTTATTAATTGGTAATTAATTTGTATTAATTGTTTAATTGATAATTATGTTAATTGTATTAATTTATTATTTGTAGCGGGTTGTGGGTTTATAGGGGAATATGGTGGGAAGTAATTTAATTGTAAATAATTAATTGAAATTATGTTTTTATATTGATAATTAATTTATTAATTAATTATTTATTAATTGGTATTAATTGTATTTATTATTTTTTGGTATTGAAAATTAATTGGTTGGTAATTAATTATTAATAGGTAATTAATTAAAAAATAAATGATTGGAATTTATAATTAATTAATTATTAAATACTGTGTCATTGGTAATTAATTTTAATACTTTTATTTTTGGTATTATTAAATAATTTATTTTTAACAAAATATTACATAATTATTTTCCCTACTATTGCACTCACTGGAGTGGGAATAGTAATTTTTACCCCTACGCTATCCAACGCTTTCCCTACTATCGCACTCACTGGAGTGGGAATAATAAATGTTACCCTCCCGCTATCCAACGCTTTCCCTACTGTTGCACTCTCTGGAGTGGGAATAGTAATTTTTACCCCTACGCTATCCAACGCTTTCCCTACTGTTGCACTCTTTGGAGTGGGAATAGTAATTTTTACCCCTACGCCATCTGACGTTTTCCCTACTGTTGCACTCACTGGAGTGGGAATAGTAAATTTTGCCCTCCCGCTATCCAACGCTTTCCCTACTGTTGCACTCTCTGGAGTGGGAATAGTAATTTTCACCCCTACGCAATCCAACGCTTTCCCTACTGTTGCACTCTCTGGAGTGGGAATAGTACTTTTTACCCCTACGCTATCCAACGCTTTCCCTACTGTTGCACTCTCTGGAGTGGGAATAGTAATTTTTACCCCTACTCTATCCAATGCTTTCCCTACTGTTGCACTCTTTGGAGTGGGAATGGGAAATTTTTACCCCTACGCTATCCAACGCTTTCCCTACTGTTGCACTCACTGGAGTGGGAATAGTAAATTTTACCCTCCCGCTATCCAACGCTTTCCCTACTGTTGCACTCTCTGGAGTGGGAATAGTAATTTTTACCCCTACGCTATCCAATGCTTTCCCTATTATTGCACTCTCTGGAGTGGGAATAGTAATTTTTACCCTCCCGCTATCCAACGCTTTCCCTACAGTTGCACTCTCTGGAGTGGGAATAGTAATTTTTACCCTCCCGCTATCCAACGCTTTCCCTACTATTGCACTTACTGGAGTGGTAATAGTCAATTTTACCCACCCGCTATCCTACACAAAAAATATTGAATATTTTAAATTAATATTACGTTAATATATATGTATTAATTTTTATTTTTTTACTTACATTAATTATTTATTAATGTTAAAGTTATTTAAGTATTTGTAAGTAAGTTTCAGTTAATTATATGATTTTTTCATTAATTTTACATTACTTTTAAGACAATTAAAACGTTCGATATTTTGACTAACTATATTTTTTTTACAATGATATTTTGGATTCTGTATTTTTGTACTTACCTGTTTGGAGATAGGCATTCGATATTTTGGCATTCTATATTTTTCCTTCTATATTTTGGTAGGTCGATATTATCCTTCTCGATATTTTGTCAGTGATCCCTGATGGTGTAGCATGAGTACATCTTGGCTGTGCATGTGTACTTATTACCCATGTGCTATGTAAATATACCAAGTATAACTGTACTTTGAGAATTAGACAAGCACAAATAATGTCTCTCTTTTCTAAACGTGTTCACACATATTGCTCATACAGTCGGATGAAAATATTACAGATCAGACCTCCTAAATAAAAGCAATCTTGAAATTCTTAAAATTCCAGTTACGTGCCGATGGACTCCACACATTCCAGATAAGAGCCCATCTACTTGCCCAAAGCCTGGGAGAATCTGAGAATTACCTACATTATTGAAACCAGCATGAAAAGGATGGTTCAAAACCTGGATCCATGGTTGTGCCAGGACTTTGGAAAAAGGACACTCCCAAAGACTTAGGGCCATATGTAGAAAGCAAAATTGCGATCGCAAACGACGAAATTCGCCGAATTTCGGCGTTTGCGATCACAATTTTGCTAAGTGGTATGTAGGAAGGCAAATCTGGGTGCAAAATAAGGAATCGCTAAATTTGCGATTCCTTTTTTTGCTATTGCATTTAAGGAATCGCAAATTTTGCGATTCCTTAAATGCAATGTAAGGAATTGCAAATTACCACCAACTAGAGGTTGGTGGTAATTTTCGATTTCTTTCACAAATGCATATTTTTTGCATTTTTCAAAGTGGCATGTGGTGCACACACATGTCCTTAGGGCATGTATGTGTGCCACATGTGCACCCATGCTCATTTCAGGGGTGCAACAGGGTGTCCTTTTGACACCCTGGCACACTTGAAATTGCATTCTCAATTTGGGATTCTCTAATTGAGAATCGCAAATTGAGAATGTCTTCCCATTCATTCCTATGGGCCTCTAGGCCCATAGGAATGAATGGGGAGGTATTCCTTAATTGCGAATTGCAATTTGCAATTCGCAATTAAGGAATATGTAGGATTCGCAAAAATATTTGCTAATCCTACCTACATTTCGTTTTGCAATTCTCTAATTACGATTCCCTAAAAATTGCAATTAGAGAATCGCAAAAGACGTTCTACCTACATATGGCCCTTAGATCTGATTTAGAGATTGGGGGAACAACTTGCCACCTGCTATCATGGTGGAAGCTAGGTTCCCTACTAAATTGGCACTTCACTAAGGTGGCACTAGTGCTTGCTACCTTAGTGATAAGGTTTCGATATGAATGCTGTTGTCTCCACCATGACAGGAGCTACGTTGAGGGGCTGGCGGCTATTTCAGTGTGAATTCTACTAATGCACAGGTGGAATCCTGGAATTTATGCCATCAGCTATAGGCAATGGAAATCTTTCTCCAAGGTTACATTATCAGTGTTCACATATTTGGTCTCACTAATATATTGGGTGTGGTTTTCAGCATTTTATAGACACTACCATTAACTTTTAATGAACAATTATTACCTTTTCTATGGCAGTATTTTACAGAGTTAACGTACTCGTTGATGGTGACAGACTCAAATAGGATGTTTTGTCTGCCACAGGCACAGATGTAGTATCCACCGTTCTTAGGCAGAGTCCCCATTTCGGCCCCCCACCCGCTTATTTAGGTATTTAATTAATATTAGAACTAAATAAAAGACTGAAATGATTGGTGTTTTTTATAGTCATATTTAATAATGTGTTGTAGCACAATGCCGTTATTTAAGTATACAATTCAGAAATAAATCATGCCATCATATGTTGACTTAATTCCATATAACAATATGTGTCTTTAAACTGCTGTCTTGTTTCAATTTCACAGAAAACAATGTGTGTATGATAACCATATTATGCCTTTATCATACACCAGTGGTGTAATGAAATCTGAGTGATTAAGGCTTCCTTTTTCAGCGGTACCTGCATGAGTTTGCCAGCCTCCATCTCAGTCGGTCTGAGCTTTGGATTCACCACGGACCAGCACAACCTCAAGTAACCCATATGCACTATTTGCATCTAAGCACTACATTTTGATTTAATCTTTAAAATGAATAAGTTTGGTTTTACTTATTGGATTTTTGTTGTTTTGGTCTTGTTTTACTCATAAATATATAATCTATTTTTCTAACCGTGTGTGGAGCATGTTTGTGGTGTTTTCATTGTGTTACTGTGTGCATGTGTGTTGCACAAATACTATACATATTGCCTCTTTAGATAAGCCTGCCCACTCTGTGCCAAGCTACCAGGGGGTGACCACAGGTTAGCTTTTAGTGTGTATATAGCTTACCTTGGCTAGAGTGGTGGTTCCTGCTTGTACAAGGTGCACACTGTGACAACCAGAAACCCCAGTTCTAACACTGATCTAGATAGAAATATCTCCACTGCCATCACCAGTGAAATATGTCAAATTAACTTTTATTTAGATGTAGATTTGAATTGGGCTACAAGCATTTGAAAGTGTAAAAACTTCATCAATGCACCTTTTCTTCACCAATGAACTCTAAAATAATGAATACTTTTCCTGTGTGGCTTTTCATGAACACCACATATAACAATCATCCTGGCAATGATTTCCCAGCTTTAACCCAGTCATAAAAACATACCTAACTTATCACCAGTATGATCTCAACCTCAAGTATTTGTTAAACTCTGTCCAAAATTCAAAGAAACTTGAGCCATTCTGCAACTCTATCCCAACACAGTTGGAAACTATCACATGTTTATTTCAACTTAGATATACACTTCTCTGTAGCACTGACACAGTCTCAGTTGCTGTATTCAATTAACCTCCAGGACAAGAAACACCACTCAAAAGGGTATATTTTTCAGTTTTTGTAAAACTGAGGAGCACATTTTCTGACTTTGCTGACAGCTGTTAGTTTTGTGATATCTCTAGCAGTCTTGCTATTGATGGTACATTGTCAATTTCTTCCATTTTGCCTGGATCTCTTGCACTAATTACCAATGGCCTGCACACATTTTTTATTACATTATGTTTAGGGACAAACTCAGTGTTATTTGAATGGCTCTATTTGATATGTTATTCTGTTAGACGCTGTAGCTAGTTACAGCCTACCTTCGTGTTAGACGTTTGGTGAAGTCATGCCCATCAAAATATAGATGGAATTGACGTGCCTGACAAATTCAGAGCAGATGGTGCAAATATTTTACTTTAAGATGTTTCAAATAAGTTTTGACTAAAGCCTTCTTGTGAACTTCTGGAGGCCCATTACTTTCACATGCCCACTGGCTATGGGATGCTTAAGGCTATGCTCTAGAACAGGTTTCCAATGTAGCTTACATCTGTAATTTTATTCCTAGGGAGAATTTGCTTACATTGAACTTTAGCACTTCACTTTAATCGTCACTTCCATTCTTGACCAAAATACCTCCTGTATGTCACTAAAGATATTATAATTATGGAACTGCTTTACTGAATCCTATGGCCTAGCTACGTATTATCCTATCTGTAAAACACTCTTCAAATCCAGTTGAGGCTGGCAGAGAACGGGGGTGGCGGGTGGGGAGGATGGGGGTGAAAAAACAAGCTATTAACAAAACAACACTTACCTCTTCAAGGTCTCTGCCGTTGCTCCTCTTTCTGGTGAGTGCCGACATCAGGAAGCACACAGGCTCCCCATAGTCAATCACAGCACTGTAATGCATCGTTGTGATTGGTCCTAGCGCCGTGGCTTGGCACTCAGTCGGAAAGTGGGAGCCTGTGCATGTTCCCCACCAGGCTGTGCATTACAGCCTGGTAAGGAACATGCAAAGTGCGCATGACTGTTTGGCCAGCACCAGAGGGCCGGCCAAACAGTCAGCGCACTTAGAGTGTGCCCACCACTCCTCCCCTGTAACCCCAGCCCCACCCTAACCTAGCCCTGATGCTACGAAAAATAAAATGATAACGAAGTTATTAACATTTATTTTTCCTTTTTTCACTGCTCTGTGAGCAGAGGGGTGACGCTCCTCCGCCCCTGTTCAAATCATACCGATACTGATCCCCTTTGCCACGGTCTCCCATTTGTCACTGAGGATAGAGGATAGTTAGTTGTGAGGTTATGGGGTTAATTCAGGCAAATGGATAGATGAAGCAGGCAGATCAATGTATAAAAGTGTTATTGTATATCTGGAATAAATATCTTAAGTGCAGAGAAAATGTATGAAAATGCAAATTGCTGCATTTATGATCTACTGCATACAGAAACAGAAATTAATATTATTTTGATGAGAACTGCAAAATACATATAATGAACAAATTAATTAGTTTTAATATTTTGACTTTATAATGAATACTCCAACTGTTGCACTGATTTCAATGCAAAAAATTGATGCTGTCCTTCTGCACCACAAAAATAGCCAAATGCACGGTTATCGGTCACATCACGAGCAATGAAGGAGATTTTATTTACAGGATGTTCGTGCTCTATGACCTAGGACACAAAATAAGAAATATGTTTCATTTAGCGTGGCAGCCAATAAGGAAACTTCATAGTGACGGGGCAAGATGAGAGAAAGAAGAGAAAAATAAAACATATTGTCATCCTTCCATCTCCCCCACCCCCGTCAGCAATTCATAAACATAAGAAGGGGAAAGTGGCATAAGGGGAACCTGACCCTTCCACAATCTCAGCAAGATAAGAGGGTACAAGGGGGCATATCAGCAACACCCGGCTATAATTATCGCTCAGCGCTTTTAGCGTGAGGATAATTATCGCCGGGTAACAAGGATTTTTATCGCTGCGATAGCGTGCTATTAGCAATGCTTATCTCCTCAGCGATAAAAATCCTCACGCCAACTGCCTAACGTGAGATTATCGCTGGAAACCCAGCGATAATCTCACGCAATGTGGCGTTAGCTTGCTGATAGGGACTCACAAACTTAGCCATGATATCCACCCTCCATAGGATATTATGGGTAAGTCAGTCCTGAAGCAGGCGTAAGGAAAGTAGCGATAACAGGGGCTATCGCTACTTAGCTTCATAGCTTCATAGCGTAGGGCTCGATGATAGGAGAAATGTCGCTAAGCGTCATGTTAGGTCAGGAACGCCCACTTTCCATCTTATTAGAGATGCAAAGCTGGGCGTAAAGAATCCCCATGCTAAAGCAAGGTTTCACGCGTTAGCGTGGCCTTGCAAATTAGGCGATAAAATTATCGCCGCTTTTCGTCTGAAAACGGCCGCAAAAGCGGTGATAATTTTTTATCGCCTTCTTGTAAATATGCCCCTAGGTTCTGAATGAGCTGCTACCTCACTACCATTATTTGCAGCAAGCGGCTCCTCCGCAATGGTAGAGGAGCACTGCCCCACTCACTGTAGAAGAAAAATAAAACAATAATAAAATAATTTTATTATCATTTTATTTTTCTCTGACAGCTGATGCTGCTGAGTCAAGGGTGGGCTGGGAATCATGAGTGACAGCCAGCAGGGGGAGGAGGAGTTGCTGAGCACTGGAAGTGCGCATGGTGCTTTGGCCGGCCGTCTTAGGCCTGTTGTGTCGGGTGAGTGTACGGGTCACTAGCCGGCTCCGACATGAGTCGGGGTCACGAGGGAGCCTTAGGGGCCCACAAAAATCACAGGAGACGGGAGTGTAGTTGTGTGGGTATCGCCGTCTGTAGCCTAACTGTCATACGTTTGTGCGTACCCTTTTTATTTAGTCTGCGGTCACCTGACCCTCACGCAACGTGCCTGTTGCTTCACAGGCACAACACAACATTCCTCCCCAACAAACATTAAACCAACAAAAAAGATCGCCCAGGCGCCTAACCATATGTGGGCGGTCCCACCAGTTTCAGGCGTACCATAAGCAGTTTCTTATTCAAACAACTGAGAACAGTCTTACGTGAAATAGTCCCGCAGGCGGCGAGTGGGCTCTGGATTCTCCCGCAGGCGATGCTGGGACCTGCCACGCCCCAGGGTCTCTCTTGCTCTGGTAGCAGATGTTACCTCACCGCAGTTATTTCCAGGGTGACCATGATCCTCCTCTGGCATTGCGCTCACCGCTTCATCTCCTTGAGTCGGGACACTTTCAATGGTTTCACCACGACTTTCTGCTGGGGAGGTCTCAACAGTTTGGTCCTGTCTGCCATCAGTCGGTGTCAGAGCGCCAGAGGGAGGTCTCACCCGGGCCGACAGAGACGGTGACACCGCCTGCTCATATTTCTTGAAGTGTGACACATTTCGGGTCACTGTTTCTCTTCCTCGAGTCGCGATGATGCGAGTGCCTTTGACGTTGACAACAGTCCACGGGTCCTTCTCATAGGGCAATTGGAATTTGCCACTGGTTATTCGATTTCGGAGTAGGACCAAATCTCCCTTTTCAAATAGCAGGGGTTGCGCCCGCCTCCTTTGGCTGACATGAGCATGAGCTTTTAGACGTCTCGAGTCAACTTGAGCATCAACAGGCACCTTAGGGCGCCACTGGGGGTGATGTGGAATGGAATCCGTGACCACTCTCCACAGGAGGAGATGTGCTGGGGCTAGCCCCGTGGTGGTATGGGGTGTCTGGCGGTAGCTTCGTAGAAAGGTGAAAATGGCTAATTCAACTGACTGACCCTTGTCATGAGCAATGCGTATCACTTTATTTAAGGTCCGCATGAATCGTTCCACCTCCCCATTTGCTTGCGGCCATCTTGGGGTAATTCTCCGGTGGCGAATGCCAAGTGTGCTTAGATATGTGGCTAGCTCTTGTCCTTTAAAAAGGGGCCCATTGTCGGTCCTCAGTTCCTGTATGAGGCTGTGAGTTGCCATGATCTTTTCAAGTTTTGGGATCACTTCAGTAGCACTGGGCGCTGCTATGATCTCGACCTTGGGGTATTAGGAGTGATCATCGATGGCCACAAACGTGTGGCGACCGTCGGAGAGACTGCCAAAGTCTAAGCTGACACTGTTATGAGAAAACTACAGTTGTCAGCATTTACCCAATCTATGTAGCTTCCTCCCTCCTGTAAATTGGCCTAGTAACTCAATCCATGTGTTTCCTGAATACTCATCACCACCCTCCAAAACGAAACAAATTCATTTGCTCAAAGATTAATACCAATTGTTATGGGATAATATTTGGCTGTATTAATGATTGTTTGTGGGTTACTGCTGCCTTTACCAATGATTGTTTGCTAAAGCAGGAAGCACAGTCTCCACATGTGTTAACCATTTTCTGGGAAGCACTTGTTGACTCACGTTTCTTCAATGAATGGCATGCTTCACGTGTTTCTCAAATCAGGACCACGGATGCATAGACACATGAAGAATCGTAAAACGTGAAGCACGCCCTTATTCCTGCCAACTATAAAAACCCCACCCATTGCAATCCCGGTGCTTCGCTTACTTGTAGCGAATCACTCACCTGTTCCGAGATCCTGCCCAATCCGAAGACAGCAGCTCGTCTATTACCGGCACATCACTTACCTGATCTGAAAACAGTAGCGCGTCTTAGTATCGGCTTCAGCTGGTTCCGGATTCTCCTGCGGCCTGACGTCCTCTCCGGTTCTCCGCTTTCAAGTCGGACCCTTCCCCGGCAACACCAGTCTGCAGTTCCTGCGGAAAAAAGAAAGAAAGAAACAAGAAGTTATTTTACGAGACGGTAACTTGCAATTATTGAATTGCTTACTTCAAATACAGAAATGCGGTAAGACTTACATCGCTTATTTTAACAGAACCAAGCGCAACCTCAAACAAGTTGGGTTATCAATCTTTCGAGGCACGTAAAAGCCTTGCAACTACTATTGTAAAAAAAACTGATTGAATTTAAACAAAGACTGCCACATTCACGGGGACTTTTGTGTTTAATGTAAATCGAGACTGCCATAGTCAGAGGAAGCCTCTGAGTTGAACATGTGCTAATATTTAAGACATATGTTTGAGAGTATATTGCAGAGTTTCGAAGCGCTTATGAAAATGCACTGTAGCGCTTATGAAAACGCATTGTACCGCTTATGAAAACGCATAGTAGCGCTTATGAAAAACGCATTGCAGCGCTTATGAAAAAGCACTATAAGGTATAGAGAAAGTACTTTAATCTGTGCACAGCCAGTATTTTGTGTTGTCTATTTTATTTTATTATCTTTTTAGTTCTCGAATTCTTGAAGACAAGACTGCAGAAAATTCAAGGTATGCTAGCACGGTTCAAAGAGATAACAGCGCCACAATTAACCAACTAACAACTAACAGTGTTACATTTACGTTGGATTGACATCTTATGTTGTTTATTTTTCTTAAGGGCAGACACCTTGAAATCTGATAGCAGTGACATTTTTGTTTCCACGAAGGGAACAATGAACCAATCCTTTTAGGGTATGTTTTACGCATAAAAATAGGAATGTTAATGTTTAATACACAGTAAGGATAAAGCCTAATCAGTATCATTTGTATTTTTGTAGATGTACGTCCCTTTGGTTCTGTGACGCTTCATTTGTGAGAAAACAGCGCACCTTATACCAGGTGATAAACTGAAGAATCTTCTCAGTGTCTCTCTGTTTTTCTCATTCCCAATCCCCTTTCCCTTGGAGGTTTTTCAGAGTGGTCGGTACATTGCCTTGCCACCCTGTCTAGCCTTGGAGGGATTTGGGATCTATCGTCATCAAAGAAGAAACAATCAGGGGAACAGGTGGGTGACTTCGTAACAGACACATGACCAGGGTACTCGCGGCCTTGGTTCTGCAAGTATTGGGGCTGGACGAGGGACGTCTCCAGTCACTTGACACGATGAGCAGGAGCAAACCGTAGCTTCCACAAGTTGGTCCATGAGAGGGAACCATACCTTGGTTCGGAGCCTGGACTTTGTCTTGACCATGTCTTGGTGCCCGATGTGGGCTAGCTGAACAACTCTGGCTGTTAGATTACCAGTCGATGTCCTCTCAATAGACATCCCGTGGTGTCTTCAGTGAGCTCATCTCGGACGTGGTGCAAACTGTCGATTATGTGCTGAGCATTTGCTGTCAGTATTTTCCATTCGTCTTTGGCCTTGCGCCAGTTACCACACTTTGGCGCCGCTCGGGCCCGTTGCAGACAGTCATCTTTGTTGGTCTCCTCTCTAAGGTCTTCCATGGAGAGTGGGAGAGGGCAAGACCGGGCTGTGACACACCTCACATACTCCTCGGTGTCAGCAGCATCTTCCATCTCCCGGGCCGTGGCTACTGTTGGGTGACGTGACAAGTAGTCTGCAGGGTTCCTGGACCCTGGTTGATATTCAACTCGGCAGTTATAATTCTGTAGCTGCAACATCCACTTTTCGATCCGAGGTGGCGGTTTGGTGGAAGTGCCTGAAAAGAGAGCTATGAGGGGTTAGTGGTCCGTCGTTACCACAAACCGCTTGCCATAGACATAGAGGTGGAAGTGACGGCACCCCCAATGGATGGCGAAGGCCTCCTTTTTGATTTGGGAGTAACGCTGTTCTGTCTCGGTGAGGGATCGGCTGGCAAAAGCTACTGGAGCCCAATTCTCCTCCCGGTGTTGTCTCTGCAATAGAACTGCACCTAACCCCATTGGACCGGCGTCTACGGCTATCGAGGTCATCTTCCCAGGGTCAAAGAAAGCCAGTGTAGTTGCCTCTGAGAGTGCATCCTTGATGTCTGCAAATGCCTTGGCTTGGTCTGGGCCCCACTTCCAGGGAGTGGAATCCTTCGTGAGGTCCCGTAGTGGTTGAGTTAGTGTGGTGAGGTCTCAGATGAATCTCCCACAATAGTTTACCATACCAAGGAAGCTGCGTACTTCAGTAACGTTGGTGGGGGCAGCAGCATCTTTTATGTCCTTGACCTTTTCAGGGTCTGGGTTAACTTCTTCAGTGGAGAAGGTATACCCGAAGAACTGCAGCTTCGTTTTTAGAAACTCGCACTTCTCCCTATGGAGAGTGAGTCCAGCATCCTGCAGTCGGCGAAGGATCTGAGTCAAACGTGAGTTGTGTTCCGGGATGGTCTTGGCGTGCATCATTATGTCATCACTGACATTGATGACTCCTGGTATGTCCATTATTAGTTTGTGTATTATGTTCTGAAATACTTCTGCCGCACTGGACACCCTGAAACTCAGGCGAGTATACCTTCGGAGACCGACGTGGGTTGAGAAGGTTGTGATGTTGCTGGACGCCTCATCTAGCACTAGCTGGTGGTAACCGGATCTTAGATATAACTTGGAGAACCAGTATGCCCCGGCCATCTCCCCTATCAAATCATCTATAGTCGGAGTGATATGGCGTTCCCTTTTAATAGCTGCGTTGCGTAGCCTCATGTCCACGCAGATTCTCAGGCCACCTGGTTGCTTGGGCTTCCGGGTGATGACTATCGTGGAAACCCACGGAGTGGGCCCTGTCACCTTTTCAATGATGCCAGCTGCTTCTAACTTCTTTAACTCTTCTTCCACCAGGGGACGCAAGTGAAAGGCTATTCGGCAGTGGCGTAGAGCCACAGTGTGTACTGTTGGGTCGATGTGAAGATGAATCTTTTTGCCTTTACATTTCCCTATTCCTTCGAAGACCTCTGAGAATTCTGCCAGAATGTGCTGAATCGTCTCCTGGTGCACCCCGAATGCAAAGGTCACCACTCCCAAGTCTTCCGCTGCACGGCATCCTAGTAGCATGCCTTGCCCATCTCCCGTAATGTACATATTGGTGTCGAGGGAATTCGTCCCCCCTGGGAGATGGACGTTCGGAACCGGCCCCATATCTTCAAGGGTGTGTCTTGGCCATAGGCAAAGACAGTGATCGCTGATGGGTGTAAGGTGGGTGCCGGAGACTTGCTCTCGTACAAGGCAGAGGCCATGATGTTGATCGTGGCGCCGGTGTCAACCACAGCCATGACATCTTGGTGCCCCACTCGGATGTTGCACTGGGGCAGTAGTCGCGCTTTTCGGGTTGTCGTCCCGATCATATGCACTTTGTGTACTACCCTCTCTTCTTCTTCGTCATCCTCCATGTCGCTGGGCTCTCTCTCTCCCTCCGGTATTGTGTTGACCTCTTGCTGGGGCTTCGATATCGCTTGGACCTGCAAACTTTTTCGAAGTGATTAAATCGCCCACAACCCGAGCATCTCTTGCCTTTAGCTGGACATTCAGCCGTTTTGTGAGGTGGTCCTCCACAGTATCCACAGCTTCTTCCTTACCCTGAGGGCGCAGCTCTTGCTTCTTTCTTGTTTCACTTGGCCGTTGGCCTGATTGCTACAGCATTCACCGGTTTTGTCTTAACTGGTGACTGGAGGGCAGCCTCCATGTGAGCGGCACGGGCCTTGGACAGTTCTTTGGTTCGCCCTAGGGTCAATATGTTGGTCAACGACTTTCCAGCCTCCTCCAGGATTCGTTCGCGGAGCTTGGCCGACGCACAGCCCTGGATCATCTGTCCCCTAATCTCTTCCGTTTCGTCGTGGAATCCGCATGTGCATGCTAGGTTCTTGAGCCGTGCGTGGAAAGTGTTCAGCGACTCTTCTGGCAGTTGGCGCGCTTGCCTAAATATAAACTGTTCATAATCCTGATTAGCCATCGGTTCGAAATATCCATTGAGAGCGTTTATCAAGGTGTGGTGGGTTTTAGGCGTGGCCTCGGCAAGTGTTTTGGTGATATTGTGTATGTCCTTGCCCCCTAGATGTAATAGCATGTCTCTTTTCTGGTCCTTATGGACTTTGGTGGCCTCGAAGAAGTTTTTTAGGCGGTCTACCCAGTCTTTCCACTTTGCTGCGAGTGATGATGGGGACCCTTCCACTATGAATGGTTCTATCGGGGGAATTGTCGACATGGTTGTCCACCCTGTGCCTTATGCTGTATTTCTCTTGAGGCGTTTATCTCCACCCTGGTTCACCAGTCATGTGGTGCTCACTGCCCTGCGCGCTGTCTTTTCCCCAGCACTTGTGGAGGATGTGATGACTTCCTTCCCCTCTGTTGCTTACTCCTTCTGCCCCCCACAATGATGCGCTGAGGCCATGCTCCTGTAGCCCCTCAGTATTTTCTGTTATCTTTTACATTTTTTGTTGTTGTTGTTGTTGCTGCCAGTGCTTGTTTTTTTTGTTTACTGCTGCCTTGCCCATCTCCCGTAATGTACATATTGGTGTCGAGGGAATTCGTCCCCCCTGGGAGATGGACGTTCGGAACCGGCCCCATATCTTCAAGGGTGTGTCTTGGCCATAGGCAAAGACAGTGATCGCTGATGGGTGTAAGGTGGGTGCCGGAGACTTGCTCTCGTACAAGGCAGAGGCCATGATGTTGATCGTGGCGCCGGTGTCAACCACAGCCATGACATCTTGGTGCCCCACTCGGATGTTGCACTGGGGCAGTAGTCGCGCTTTTCGGGTTGTCGTCCCGATCATATGCACTTTGTGTACTACCCTCTCTTCTTCTTCGTCATCCTCCATGTCGCTGGGCTCTCTCTCTCCCTCCGGTATTGTGTTGACCTCTTGCTGGGGCTTCGATATCGCTTGGACCTGCAAACTTTTTCGAAGTGATTAAATCGCCCACAACCCGAGCATCTCTTGCCTTTAGCTGGACATTCAGCCGTTTTGTGAGGTGGTCCTCCACAGTATCCACAGCTTCTTCCTTACCCTGAGGGCGCAGCTCTTGCTTCTTTCTTGTTTCACTTGGCCGTTGGCCTGATTGCTACAGCATTAACCGGTTTTGTCTTAACTGGTGACTGGAGGGCAGCCTCCATGTGAGCGGCACGGGCCTTGGACAGTTCTTTGGTTCGCCCTAGGGTCAATATGTTGGTCAACGACTTTCCAGCCTCCTCCAGGATTCGTTCGCGGAGCTTGGCCGACGCACAGCCCTGGATCATCTGTCCCCTAATCTCTTCCGTTTCGTCGTGGAATCCGCATGTGCATGCTAGGTTCTTGAGCCGTGTGTGGAAAGTGTTCAGCGACTCTTCTGGCAGTTGGCGCGCTTGCCTAAATATAAACTGTTCATAATCCTGATTAGCCATCGGTTCGAAATATCCATTGAGAGCGTTTATCAAGGTGTGGTGGGTTTTAGGCGTGGCCTCGGCAAGTGTTTTGGTGATATTGTGTATGTCCTTGCCCCCTAGATGTAATAGCATGTCTCTTTTCTGGTCCTTATGGACTTTGGTGGCCTCGAAGAAGTTTTTTAGGCGGTCTACCCAGTCTTTCCACTTTGGTGCGAGTGATGATGGGGACCCTTCCACTATGAATGGTTCTATCGGGGGAATTGTCGACATGGTTGTCCACCCTGTGCCTTATGCTGTATTTCTCTTGAGGCGTTTATCTCCACCCTGGTTCACCAGTCATGTGGTGCTCACTGCCCTGCGCGCTGTCTTTTCCCCAGCACTTGTGGAGGATGTGATGACTTCCTTCCCCTCTGTTGCTTACTCCTTCTGCCCCCCACAATGATGCGCTGAGGCCATGCTCCTGTAGCCCCTCAGTATTTTCTGTTATCTTTTACATTTTTTGTTGTTGTTGTTGTTGCTGCCAGTGCTTGTTTTTTTTGTTTACTGCTGCCAGTGCTTGTTTTTTTGTGTTTACTGCTGCCAGTGCTTGTTTCTTTGTGTTTTGTGGCTGCCACTCGCTCCACACACGGAGCAGCCTCTGGCAGCGCCTCACTATAAGCAGGGGCTCCTCACCTTCACACTCTGCTGCATGAGGGGCGGTGTTTGCAGCACAAACTGCCGATCGCAGCCGTTCACCCAGGGGCATTCAGCATTGAAATGCGCAGGAGCGTGTGTTCACTCACGGGCACGCGCATCGCCGCTGCAACGTCCAGCCGCGCACTGCCTCACACGCAGCGGGCCAGAACGCCGACCATAGCGGTTCACCTCGTCTGCCGAGGGACAGTCCGGAGCACACAGGAGACGCTCAGCTTGGGCCTCCCGATCACCAGGGTCACCAGGGCACAGCGCACCACGGCACGAGCACCGCAATGACGATGGTGGACACTCGCGGCCGCCGCACGGTGCAAGAAGAGGGCAACCTACCCTCGTCGCCAGCTGTTGTGTCGAGTGAGTGCACGGGTCACTAGCCGGATCCGACACGAGTGGGGGTCACGAAGGAGCCTTAGGGGCCTACACAAATCACAGGAGACGGCAGTGTAGTTGTGTGGGTATCGCCGTCCGTAGCCTAACTGGCGTACGTTCGTGCGTACCCTTTTTATTTAGTCTGGGGTCACCTGACCATCATGCAACATGCCTGTTGCGTCACAGGCACAACACAACAAGGCCGGCCAAACCATTATGCACCTTTTGATTTCTCCAAGCCATCTCTATTGTCCAACTAGGTGGAGAAATGGCAAAGGCTACCAGTCACATACTGAGTGCCTAACCAGGCCTCTAAGACCAATCCTTGCACTTCTATCAGCATCATCTGGGTTGGGTGGGAGTGGCCCATGGGCTTCCTTATACTTTTTCACCAAGGCGACTGGCAGCCAGAGCGGCAGCGTGAGGTAATTGTTTTTTAAAAATTTTGCCCTCACCTCCGCACTCCCCCATCAGTTTATTTTGGCAGCAGCCACCCCTGACTATTTGAAGCCCATGACATTTGACATCAAAACGTCTGTACCAACATCTCTAGTCTCATGTTAAACTCCTGCATCTTTACTTGACTGCTGGCATGTCTAAGAGCTTGCATGCAGACACGCCTACGACCGTGGTTGCGGGGCTGATTTCTGACGTCAGGAATTCATAGAAATTTCCGGAAGGACCCTTGGAAGCCTGCTGCTGTTAAAGGTTTCTAGATGTACATCTAGCAAACGTTTGTGAATTGTAATTTTCCATGAGAAATGAAGCTGTTGGTATACCTTCTCCAAAAGCCCAGGGTGCCATGTTATTTTGAGTAAGCGATGCCAATGCTTTGTGGAGCCGGCGTGCAGTTCTTAAGCAGAGGCTGCTGCTGAGCTGCACGTGACTCTAGTGAATTCAGGTAATTATTGTATTAGTTCAAGCCTGGAGTGGCCGCATTTAGCTTTTGCTGATGTTACTGCAAGATCTTACAGAGCATTATCTGGTGGGTGGCTGGTTTCAAACAGAAAACAGAAGATTTGCGTGATTTGGTTGAATTGCTGCCACTGATGTTTACTGTCAACAGTGCTTGATAAAGGCTTCTTTTCAAAGGGAGCTGACACAAGTTGGTGCACAGAACTCAATTGATGATACATAATTGAGTAGTAAAATCACAGAAAACGAGCATAATTTACATGGATGTATATTCACTTAACAACAAATCCACCTAGTATTCTTTTATTTGTCAATATTAAAATATAATATTTAATGAATGAATGACTGGGCGTTCTTAAACCTTCAATGGCAACTTATTTAGGACAGCAATAGCTTCTGATTTGGTGCAGGGGGTGATCTTGTCACATAGTTCTGCCTTCTTTTCATTGCAGATGAAAATGAATTTCTTGTGTCAATTACCTGATCAAAAAGCATCCTCATGAATGCCCTCAATCATAAAAATTGTAAATGCATCCCAGTGGGAGCCTCATTTTCTCAATGATATGCCTCACATCATTTCGCTTTGAGCTTGCATTGCATGATGCGTGGTCTAATTTGCATATTTTAAAACAGCTTCACATATATCCAGCAGTAAGCAGCTTGTGGCGCCGCGCTCACCTCATGGCCTTGGCCTTGCTCACATATGACCACAGCAGCTGGAATTATGTGGCAGGAGAGCGCCAAATTATGCAGCGGTGTTGACTAAATTATGCCGCAAGAAAAGGCTAATTATACAGCATAATTCGGCACATTTTTTCATTCTATTACTTCGAGTTTTGTATTTTTTACACCTAGTAATACTGTCTGGGGAAACATTTCACCAGATTAGTACCAGTTTAGCAACCAAATACAGAAAAAAAAGATGACCTGATAACCTTTGCAAAGAGCCTTCCACTGCGCATGACCCACGTTTTTAGAACCTTTTGAGCGGTCTGAGCTAGAAATTTTTTTTTTGCTAAAATCTGCAGATTAGCAGATGATGGGTTATGTGGCAAATGCAGCAAATACATAATTATGCGAAAACAGCCACAACTGCAGAATCACAAAAGTCCATTGGCCCCGCATAAGACGCATACTCTTTTTTTGTGATTCAATTTGGTGATTACTTGCTAGTCACAAGGATTTTTTTGACAAATTCCCCTGTTCTTCTGCTAAGTAGGCTAAAGAACAAGATGTCAGAGAATTATGGAATGTTTTATCAGCCAGAGACATAATAAAATTGGCGATTTCAAAGTAATAGCCGTTTTAAACCTCAATAAAAGAATTGTAGACTTTGTAGGATTAAGTCAGAGTTAAGTCTAGTTGAGAGGTTCCCTACTTTTGCTCAAAGACTTTACTGCCGGGGTCCACTGATCAGTATGGTGGACTGAAAACAGTAAGCAAAGGTAGATCTGAAAGCGCCTGAGGACTACTTTCAAGCTAATAAAATAGCTAACCTTCCATTGGTAGCAAGGACCGAGCATCAGCTTCTCTAAGGAAGTGTGGAGAATTAGTGAATGGAGGTAGTACATTACAAATCCAGCGAAAAACGAACCATTCAACATCCAAACTCATGGATCACATTTGAAAGAATGCAATCAATAAAACCTAGTAAATGTTATTGAGCATTTTGTATAGAGCGGTGTGAGGATATCCAGCATCTGAATTACTGGATATATTTTGAAATGGTCCACTTTGTGGCTTTTGTCCCAGAAATTTGAAAATAACCACCAGGGGGCACTCAAAGGCTGGGCTTCCTTGATTTATGCCGGCCCTAACACCAATACCGAGGCGAGGTCTGGCAGCAGTGAGGACAGGGATGCTGTGTGATTCATGTCTGAGGTGATGTGAGAATCAGATTTGGGGCGCTGTGGATGTGAGCGGAGAGACTGCCCTAGAGGGAAGGTTATGCCTTCTTGTTCTTCTGTCTTGGGTGTTCTGTAGAAGGTTCAGGAGCAAAAGGCACAGTGCACTTGGAGTGCCAGTACTCAATCCGTTTTCAAGTCCTTGGATGCCGCGGTTGTTAGGCATGTATATGGCAGGAAGAGTACTTTGAATTGTAGTTTGGATTTTACCAAGAACCAGTGAAATGTGATTTATGCAAGACCGCGGCATTGTTCACTGTTTGTGGTCCATATATGTCCCAGATGGGAGTATAGCGCATATTTCTGTAGATGAAGTGAAAGTTGACTAGAGTGCACTCAATGATGTGGTTCTGCTGGGATATTGCTTTAGGAGTTGAGTTGAAAGTGGACAGATTTGATGACTTCCACATTTTGGTAAGCGACACAAAGGTCTGTGTCCCACAGGAGTCCAATATATCTCACTTTGATTCATTTATTCTCTGGAGAATATGGAGGCGAGAGTCGGTCCATCCTACTCAGGAGCTATTTTAGCCGAGGCCCAGGATTTCCAGTATGGAGTCTAAGTCTAGAGGCTGATCTGGTACATCTAGGCGGCTATGGCTGTTAGCACTTTCAATACAGTGTCAAATTGTTGTTTATTCCTTCTAAGTCAATTTGCTTGTCATTCAGGACTGAATATTGAGGGTGTGGGGGTGTAAGAAGTCCATTAGTATCTTGGTTTAGAGTTCAGCTGAGGGTTTACTCCCTCTCAAATGTGATAGATATCCCGCCGCCGTATTACAAGTGCCAGTGGATATAAAGGACTTGTAATACAGCGGGCAGGATATCCGTCACATGTGTGTGGTAACCCGTACGCTGAACTCTACATCAGGATCTCAAGGGTGTGAGGTTGAGTGAGGACTCTTAAGAAACTCTTAGTCAATGTTCTCTATTAAAAGGTCATATCTGTCAGTCTTAAGCTGTATTGTAACCTCGGTTGGGAAAGACTGAAATAAAGGAGAGGGGACTTGGACAAACTGGCTACATGTTGATCGGTCATCCTGAGCAGGATGGATGAGTGGGAGGAGTTGACACTCTGCACCTAAAAGGTCTGTGTCCTGTCTCCACACTAAGGTATACCCTCCTGGAGTGAGTCTGGAGCCAGGCAGGAAAGGTAGGCTTTCATGCACTTCAAGCGTTACAACAAACAAATGATGGACGGAATGCTGACAATGCAAACATTCTCCCCCAGTCAAGAAATCTGGGTTAAATCCATAGTTCTTTTAACCACTACGCCACCCCAGTTCAGACATGGCCATATGCAAATCAGTCTTGACCCTGTGCCTCATGGGAACAGTCCAGCCCGAACTGCCAAGCCATGTCTTCCCTGGACCGGAATCAAGCATCCTAGGACCGGTTTCTGGCTATCAGCCTTCATCAGCCAGGATAGCCTGACTCCAGTGGCGTAGTGAGCACGGGACCCACGTCTGGGCATACCCATCCCACTTAGGGCGAAAAGCGTTACAACAAACAAATGATGGACGGAATGCTGACAATGCAAACATTCTCCCCCAGTCAAGAGATCTGGGTTAAATCCATCGTTCTTTTGCCCACTACGCCACCCCAGTTCAGACATGGCCATATGCAAATCAGTCTTGACCCTGTGCCTCATGGGAACAGTCCAGCCCGAACTGCCAAGCCATGTCTTCCCTGGACCGGAATCAAGCATCCTAGGACCGGTTTCTGGCTATCAGCCTTCATCAGCCAGGATAGCTTGACTCCAGTGGCGTAGTGAGCACGGGACCCACGTCTGGGCATACCCATCCCACTTAGGGCGAAAAGCGTTACAACAAACAAATGATGGACGGAATGCTGACAATGCAAACATTCTCCCCCAGTCAAGAGATCTGGGTTAAATCCATCGTTCTTTTGCCCACAACGCCACCCCAGTTCAGACATGGCCATATGCAAATCAGTCTTGACCCTGTGCCTCATGGGAACAGTCCAGCCCGAACTGCCAAGCCATGTCTTCCCTGGACCGGAATCAAGCATCCTAGGACCGGTTTCTGGCTATCAGCCTTCATCAGTCCATCAATTGTTATATTTGCATTTGTCACCCCGAGTGGGAAGGGTATGCTCAGACGTGAGTCCCTTGCTCTCCATGCCACTGGAATCAAGCTATCCTGGCTGACGAGGGCTGAAAGCCCGAAACCGGTCCTAGGATGCTTGTTTCCAGTCCAGGGAGGGCCTGGCTTGGCAGTTCGGGCTGGACTGTTCCCATAGGGCACAAGGTCAAGACTGATTTGCATATGGCTGGGTTCAAACTGGAATGGCATGGTGAGCAAAAAAACGATGGATTTAGGCCCAGATCTCTGTACTGGGGTGAATGTATGACATTGTTCTGCATTCTGTCCATCAATTGTTATATTTGCATTTCATGCACTTCAAAGCATCTCTTTGACATCTCCCTACTTCAAAGGCCCAACTGGGTATAAGTACTGGGCATCTGACACCACCAACTCACTTCACTTCTGGAAGTGAGGACATTCTACCAGCAAGAATGATGGCTGTTCTGCCAGGAGAGACTGCCACTTTGCTAAACAGCTTTGCTGCGTTAGTCTGCTGCTTGATTGTTCTTTCCTGGGAGTGAGAAAGACTGGAAATGCATCTCTACATCCCAGAACCTAGGTACTCTCCAAGGGCTTGTTGGTTTGCCTCCTGTCTCTGAAGTTTTGCCCTGCGACAAGGATTATGGTACTTTTGCTTAGCTTTCCCTGCATGGGTCCGGTAGACGGTCTGTGCTCCATCACGGGTGGTCTGAACTCTTGACTTTGCCCTGGTCCAGCACGACCTATTAACTCTTTGAGCGCTATTTGCTTCTAAGTAATATTTTTGCTTTACATTTTTAAAAATTCATATCTCGTCTTCTATTAATTGGATTTTTATCTTTTTGGTCTTGTTGTATTTATAAAAATTATTCTCTATTTGACTAAACTGCTGCAGAGTATTTTGCGGTGTTTTCACTATGTGTTGTTTTCACAAATACTTTACAAATTGCCTTTTAGTTAAGCCTGACTGCGCCAAGCTAGCAGAGGGCAAGCACACAGGTTATTTTAGAGAGTGTTACTGACTTACCCTGACTAGGATTGTGGTTCCTGCTTGGACAGGGTGTATACCTCTGCCGACCAGTAACCCAATTTCTAACAATATTTAAAAGTATTTATTTCAACAGTCTCATCCTATTGCTTTGTACATGAGTAATAACCACACATAATATAATTATAAAAGCTCTAATGGATGCCACTAACAGCGAGAATAATAATAAAATGTCTAACATGGCTGGAATGTCATTGGCAACCTAACACCCTAAATTCTACTTCTATGTGCTGCACTATGAGAGCATGGAGTAGATAACTTGACTCTAGAGTTTCTTGGGATTTAGTGCACTACATACCTGTTCACAGTGGAGAATCTGTGGTTATCGGATTTTGGCCAGGAGAGAGTGTTCCATCAAAAGGAAAATAGACATCAGCTGGGCTCAGCTTCTCTCCTCTCGGAATTGGCTCGGTATCAGCACTCAGCATAGGAATGGATGATTCAGCAGTACAGCAGCCTGGCAGGACCTCTTGCAATAATCCGGGGGGAAGACCTTTCGGAATCAGTGGTCACTTCATTGGGTTTTAATAGCATTGACCTTTTGGACCTGGCATCCTTGGCGTGGTTTGCTCCCTAACTTTCAACCCTCCTGTTTGCTGACTTCATTTTTGCTGGTTAAAGGACGCTGCTCACTTTACCACTGCTAATCAGTGTAAATGTGCTTGTGCTCTCTCCTTAAAACTTGGGAGAATTGACCTATTTCTAATTGGTATATTTAATTTACTTCTATGTCCCTAGTAAAGTGGCATTACCTATTCCCAGAGCCTGTAAATGAAATGCTAAAAGTGGGCCTACAGCACTGATTGTACCACCCACTTAAGTAGCAATTTAAGAACGTCTCCGGCCGCCATTGCAGCCTCTATGTGCAGTTTCAAACTGCCATGTTGACCTGGCAAAGGGAACATTTTGTCAGAACCAATCCTTCCTTTTTAATACGTCGGTCACCCCTAGGGTAGGCCTTGGACAGCTCAGAGGGCAGGGTGCAATGTATTTAAATAGCAGGACATATAATTTTACATTTTACATGTGCTGGTAGTGAAAAATGTACAGATTAGTTTTTCACTACTGCAAGGCCTACAGCTCTCATAGGATAGCATTGAAGTTGCCTTATTACACTTAATAAGCTGCAATTTCCAAATGCGAGCAGGTAACTAGTTCATGTTTGATGTCTTTGGAATTGTAATGAAGAATCCTAACTTATGGTCAGGGCCACTGGAATTATGCAATTGTGTGACTGGCATTTTTCACATAGTTATAGGTGTGCTGCATTTGCCACAGTATCCATCATCTGCTGCATAATCTGTAGATTTTAACAAAAAAATTGTTTCTAGCTCAAACGGTTCAAAAGTTACTAAATATGCAGTGATAAGTGCTGATGTGCAGTGGAAGGCCCCATGCAAAGCTTGACTGGTCATGTTTTTGTTGCTTATGACTATATTTGGGTGTTACACTGGTACTATTTAGGTGGGACCAATGCCCAGACAGTGTTGACAAGTGTTAATGACAAAATAATTGTAAATATCATAAAATGTACCGCATTGTGCCACATAATTTGCCTTTTCCCAGCCGCATGCATTACGAAATCCTGATGCATAATTTGACCCTCCCCTGCAGCATAATTCAAGTGGCCCTGCTAATGGTGAAGTCAGATTTTAAATTATATTTTTCAAAAGTTTCATTTTCCTGTCGTGGCAATTTGGTGCCTCCAGTCTGTCTCTGGGTCACATGACAGGGTGTAGTTGACAGTTGGGCTTCACGTATTTTTCATAGACATTCACTCACAATAGGGAGCTTAGGTGTGCCACACTGGCAGGTTGGGAGGAAGGAGTTAGGCATAGCCCCACTTCCATTTGTATAAGCTGTGTCTAACCTCCACATAAAGGGCTGCATACCAACTGTAGTTAGCCTTTGTTGTCACTATCTCCACCATTTGTGCCCTCAGCAACTTGGCCCGCCTTGGCCACCTCTTTGTGCCCCGGTTCCTTTCTTAAACTGTGTTTCCACAAATAGTCTCTGAGCCCCATTTGTGCATACCTCTGTCACTAGCCTTCTGTTTTGGGTATAATAATGATTTTAGCCCTATTGCCCCCTTTTACTGAAGGTTTCCATTTTGAGCTTACTAATATTTAAGCACCCTAGAGTGACTCCTGAACTGCTCACCTGCCTCCCCGAATGTCTCCTGCCATTTCTGAAGTCGCGCTCGAAGTCTTGTGAAACTTCAAGTGTGACCACATGATCGGCAGGCATTTTGAAGAGGTGGATACAAATACCACACCCTTTTTTAAACCGGTGCTTGACTTCCTGAATCTCAAGGAAGAAGGATCTTCCTCGCGAGCTCATGTCTACCCCGCCTGCAAATACCTGCACCTGTGTGGCTTCGAGCCGCCTCCGATCAACCCTGAAGCCTTGCCTCATTTACCTGCATCTTTTGGATGGAATCTTCTTGCAGCTGAGTCCCGAAATGCACAAGGGCGCTCTTCGCCAAATCCTACGATGAAAAGAAAGAAGTCCCTCAGGTTAGTGCGCACTATTTTAGTTTAGTATATAAACTCTAGCACATGCAGAAAACAAGATAGAAACTTGAAGATAGAATGAGAATGTGATTTTGAGTCTTCTTGGAATTTTGAAAAATTGTAGTTTGACGCTCACTTTGTAGTAGTTTGATTTCGTGGACTTAGATGACACCCACTGGGAGTACTGGGAGTTTTGTTGATTTTGAAGACACTCTCTTTGGATTGCTGTGATCTTTTGGACTGAGAAAAACAACAAGCCTAGTACTGCAAGCTTCTAACAGACTTGTGAGGCAACAGCTCTTTACAAAGAAAAATTAAACAGACAAAAAGCCTTAGGGTGAGTTGAGTGAACTGTCAGGTCAGTCCACTTCAGTACTGTGTACTCTTAATTGTCAGATCTTAGAACCCTTGTATTGATATGACATTGTATTGTTATGGTGTTGTAATGTGACACTAATAGTTTGCTGTGTTTCTTGGGTTCAGAAAAGTCAACCACTAGAAGCAGAATAGAATCCTGATCCTACATTCCCCAAAGCATGCCTTGTAAAAAAGCCCAGAGCCTCAAGGAGAAGTTCTCTCTGTTCCCCAAACCCCCTTTCCCTTTTTCGAATATATGCCAGTGCCCACAGGGCTGAGTGTGTATTGAGAGCTGTTCTGGAGGTAGTGGTTGGACTTTCCTCGCTCCTGTGGATACATGAGCTTTGCAGGTTAGTGCCAGTCTTGAGCCAGGTCTAGGAAGGCAGGGCACCTGTGCAGTTCAAAGTCATCCCTCTAGAAGATTCTCTCCAATTCAAAGGCTCAACGAGGTATAAATATTGGACCTCAGACACCATCTCTTCTGTACACTTCTGGACCTCTGGATACTCTGCCAGGAAGAAGGACTGCTTTGCTGTTGAAAGCACTGCCACTCTGCTGGACTGCTGCCCTGAAAAACTGTTGCCCTGCTGTGCTGACATCCTGTCTGGGTGAGTAGGACTAGACCGGCATCTGTTGAACCCAGGACCACAAAGTGACGCCAATGGCTAGCTGACCTCATGACTTGAGCCTCAAGGACAGAAGGCTCCAACAACCTTGAACCCAGCACCTAGCCATCTGTGAGTCTATTCTACCAAGTGGTGTCACCCCAGTCCTGGACCCTTAGAAGTGGAGTGAGCCTTTGGTGCTCTGCCAGCCTCTGTGGATCAAGCGTAACCAATGCATCTCCTCTGCAGTGCAGCTCAAACCCAAGCAGAGATGATGCAACACAGCTGCTGTGTGGATTGGACCCATATGCAAAGACCCGCATTGCCTCTGCAGCCTCTTTGGAACTGCCGCTGTACAACGCATCCTCAATGCAGGCCCTTGCATCCCTTTTCAATGGCAGCCTCAACGACAACACCGGACTACTCATGACAGCTAATCAGCTCCTCGTAACTTACACATCGCCCCAACTGTGTGATGCATCTACTATGATGGACTTCACATCACAAGCATTCGCCAACGGGATCCTCACTGGTGACACAGGAACTCGCATCGCAGCCTCACTGTACCTTGGAACAGACACATGCTTCAGCTGCATGACACATCTTTGACGCTCATCCTCGCAATGCTCCGCAAAGCAGGATTTAAGGGGCTTTGTTCAATGGGCCTAACTAGGTCCCTGTACCCAACCCACGTTCCATCAAGGTCTGCCTGAATTTGTGAATTTGCCCCGGTTAAGTGCAACCAGATATCAACAGTTGGGTCTTTGTGGTTTTTGGCGCTATTTTCACTAAAATCTTTAAAACTGCATATCACCAGTTCTACTGATTGGATTTTCGCAGTTGTGGTCTTGTTTATTTATTAAAAAGTTCTTTAATTTCTATCTTGATGTGGGATCCTTTTTGTGTGCAGGGTTTCACTTTAATACTGTTTCAAGTGTTGCATAAATAACATACTTTGCACATTGCCTCCAAGTTAAGCCTGACTGCTCTGTGCCATGCTACCAGTAAATTTAGCACAGGTTAATTTAGGGTTGGCTTGTGTCTCACCCTGACAAGGATTGTGGTTGTTTCTTGACTAGGGCTAACACCCCAGTCAACCAGAAACCCCATTTCTTCCATGAACATTGACCTTTACCCTACAATGGGGAATTTACACTTAATTCCAGGCATAACCGGTATGACCTAGCATGACAGTTGAAGACAAACCGGAATGAACCAGTATGACAGAAGTGCATCAAATCAGATTACATGTTTACTTTATGCATTCACTGTCTATTTGAAACAGAGATTTGTGTGGTCTTAGATGTTTGGCAAGGTTATTGTCTGGATGATTTGACACTTTCACTAGTTCCTAAAAGGATATGGTCACATGGTATCTGGATGAAAGGTAGACAGGCTAACTTAACTGTCAAGTGCAAACTGGAGTCTGGCCTTTGGGACTTTATGACACTTAAAAACAGTCTAAGTCCCATTTTAGAATGCCGAAGGAAGCAGTGACTCCTCGAAAAAGCCAGAATGCTACCCTACACATAATAGAAGATAAGAAAGGTGCCAAGTGTCTCTTTAAGAGGGTTCCAAATGGGAAGAAAAACCCACAGTGGGAAAAAAAGCTTCTGCCAATCTCATAAATCTTTATTGAAGAAGATGAAATAAAAAAGAAGAAATCGGATGTGAGAAAATATATCATAAACCAGAAAGTACTCCTTATCCTACGAAAAATAAAATATTTGACTTGTTGTACGACTTCATTATGCAAGAGTCTAAAGCGATTGAACAAATGAAGCCGACAATGAAGGGCTACGTCTTGATTAAGTCAGGTTAGGGGATAGTGCCCTGTTGTGCTGGGTTCAGACAGATATCTACTGGTACGGCTCGGATTTGGATTAATTTTGGATTTTATTGTGATGATATGACATAGGTGAATTTCTACGTTTTTAAAAAGTTTTATTAATAACCAAAATAAAATATTTTAACTAATTGACTGAAATAGAAATGTTGAAAAATTACAAAGTCACCCTGAGGGAAATGGAAGGAGAAAAGAGCCAGACCAAATGTCATGAGATGAATCCAAGAGAAAATCCAACTGCAAGCAGCAAATTGGTGACAAAAATAGAAGCAAAGGATGAAGAATTCAACAAAAAATAATAACAAAAATGTGTTTCAACTTAAAATGCCTCCTTATATAGGATTTGACACATTCCAACTGACATTACAGAAAAAAAGGCCTTCCTTCATCTTGATTTGGAAAGCATGGGGTTACTTGGGAAGCAAACAAGAAGCCCAAGTTTTACCTCTTAGTCTCAGCACTGTATTGTGTGGTACCTCGGCTGCCATTCACAGTCTGAACTATAAACAGCTGTCAGGCTTTGCACTACATTTGTGTGCAAGATCCAACAAAGAAAAGTTCTTTTTCAGTTCTCACCATCTCCATCAGTGAAAACATATACTAGAACAGGAAAACCAGAGGAAAAGAAAAATTGGATAAGAGATAAAACAGAGACACAAGATTCCACACCCTATCTTGTCACTACAGGGGTCAAGGAGGGCTGCGGGTTGTAGAGGATCTGAATAAGTCAAAGATGCACCTTAATTAACTTGTTACTGAAACACTGGAGAGATTCCTAACAGCGAAATTATATAACATAGTGATATCTCCATATAACCAACTCTCGACAGGGTACTGGGAATTCGTGAAAGCTAAACATAAAGAGACCTAAATATCTTCCTATACACATATGCATGTGCATCTCTCCTTATGTTAGAAACACTTCCTCCAGCTATTTCACTTTAAACTCTTTAGTGGAAGATGAATAACGTTTCGAATGGACGCATGTAAACTGAAAACAGAATGCCATTAGCATCCTGTGACTCTCCCTATACTAGTGTGATATACAGTTGTGCATCATCATTTTTATACACTTGAAATGTCTTTTTGGATTCAATCCTCTGTCGTCACAGGATCTATTGTGGACCAATCTTTATAAATCATACAAATATGCAAAAATATTTTGAAGTTCATTTAACAAATCAAACACGATTTCAACATATTTCTCAGAGTTAAAATATTCATAGTCAAGTCCGTGGAAAACTAAAGGCTTTAATGCTAAAAAATCACCATCCATGTAGGGAGGTTTGGCTACAGCAACATTATTGCACATATTGCCTAGCAAGGGTACCAAGCACCACAAGGAAAGTTATACCTGAAGCTCAAAGTTGGCTACTGACTCTAGCCACGTAGGAGCCCATGGCCCACTGGGAAAAAAAAACAGCTCACTGCTAAAGCTGTCTCTAGCGAGACTTAAGGATAAAGCACCTCCATTGGACTCCTAAAATTGCCAAGTTAGCTAAAGTTAAAACACATGTCTAGCCAGACCAACACAGAACACAGGATACTGGAGCCTCTCAAAACAGTGCAGTGGACTTTTGCCCAGATAGGGTGTGCGATGGGAAGAAGACAGCATAGCCCATTTAACAGTCCTCAGTCCATAGCAGAGAACTGAAGTCCTGAGCTCTAAATAGGAAAAATAATTTTAAAAACTCAGGGGTCGCACTCAAATGTGGATAAAATGTCATCATACCCTCATACTAGGAAATATTCGACCTAGGGGTATTAATGATAAGTGGTGTTTACAAGGCTCATCGATGCCCATATTTTCAGTTTACCTATGCTTATCCTCAGTTAACTCATCCAATTCAACTTAAACAAGCATTTTCAATGCAATAGGTCTCGCATTATTAAAGTTTGAGCTGTTGGCATTGCTAATAATAATGCAACACCAATAGCAGCTCAAAGATTCAGTAATGTGAGACCTATTGCATTGCAATTGTTTTTTTTTTTTTTATATAGCACGAACTTGAGTGAAAGGTGTGTATTTATGTCGCATTGAGTACAGGGTAATTATGTGTTGTGTTATAATGTGGCACAGAGTGGTATTGTGTGGAGTGTATTTATCTTGCGTTAAGTAGAGAGTAATTATGGGATGTGCAATCATGTAGTACTGAGTGATATGTCGAGTGTATTTATGTTGTATTGAATACAGTGTAATTATGTGATGTGTAATCACACAACCACACCCAACCACACAACCACACACACACACAACCACACACCCACAACCACACACGCAACCTCAACCACACACGCAACCTCAACCACACACACAATCACAACTATCACAACCACACACACACAACCACACACACACACACAACCACACACACACAGCCACCCACACACACACAGCCACCCACACAACCACACACACACAACCACACACACACAGCCACCCACACAAACACACACACACACAACCACACACAACTTAAGGGAATCGGGTAACGGAAAGAGAAAGAACTCTATCCAAAATCCCACGTTTTCAGTCCAGTCAGAAAGTATGACTTAGCCCCAATGAGTCCTTGTTTTGTAACTAAGCAGATACAGTCAATTTTTTCAGTAAGCCTGACGCGACATTAGAAAAAGAGAAGTAAAGTGCAATTATTAGGCACGCATTGTTTACCTTGTAACGAAGTAAATATTTGTCGCATATTTTCATTTACTTTGCCTTGTAACCGCCTTCATTTATTTTACCTTGTAACCGCGTAAAGATTAGCCACGCATTCCTCCCAATTAGGCAACAAACTGTATTGCAGCTGCAAAGCTACAAGTAAAGTGATCGCAAAACTGAAAGCAAAGCCACAAGTAAAGCGATCTCGAAACCAAAAGCAATCGCTTTTGGAAGCAGAGACAGCCGCCAATGGTGCGCGCGCCACAGACAGCCATATGGTTTCAATTATCACGCCCGTGTTTGGGCACGATAATTGAAACCAGATAGGCTTTAGTGCACGTAACAGACACCAATAAGCCGTGGGTGGAGCGATGCACCCTCCTTTGGCCTATTGCGTACTCTGTCTAAAAAATCCAGCCACTAAAAGCCGAATAATAGAAGAAAAAACAAAAAACACAAGCACTAGCGTGTACGATTCCAGGGTCCATTTCTGAACCCCGGACAAAAGGACTCTTGCTGTGCGAGCACTGCTATGCAGTGCAACGCTAGGCGCGAGACCTAAAAATGTGAATGCCAACAAACTCACAAGTTTGTGGGTATACATAGACTTTCCGGGGCACCCCTAACAGGGAACATTCACTTGCCATCCATTGAAGCAGATTTAGACCCATCTAATGTACACAGATTTATAAATTCACGTTCACATTTTGGAAATACAGAGTGTGAATTCACATTTGCAAAGTGGGGTGTTGTGAATCCCCCTCTTTAGCAGCAACAGCGGGGGTTCTTGATGGGCCTCCTCTTTCTGCAACTCGGCAGACAACGGCTCATAATTAACGTTAACCAAAGAGTGGGTGCATGGGTGGCATATTGAAGGGATGGATGAATGTGTGAGTGAAAGGGTGGATTAGGGTGAGTGAAAGCGTAGATGGGAGATGGATGGATTTCTACAATCGTACATTCTCAGGTATTGCCCCGAGAATCTGGAACTACCTTCCTCCGGAAACTAGACTGATTCCTTCTATACTCGTCTTCAAAAGGGAAGTGAAAACTACACTGATGAACTCCGCTCTGAGGTAGAAACTTTTGTCCTTTTGTGTCCTATCACGTACCGCTGATTGATGGCCTACTTGGCAATTGTATTGTCCCATTGCCTGCCTCTTTATGTCATTTTGTTGTCATTTTTTCCCGGCTGTTATATCATTGTTGTTCTCCCACAATTATCTACCTATGGGTTCCTCAACTCATATGTAAAGTGCTCTGATACCCACTAGGGTCACGTTCGCGCTGTATAAAAGTTTTTAAAATAAGATGGATGAATGAGTGAAAGGATGGATTTATGGCTAGATGAGGGAAAGAATGGATGAATGAGTGAAGGAGGATGGATGGATATGTTGCGTGACAGAGTGGGCAAATGAGCGAATGGATAAATGAATGAAATTAAGGATGGATGGATGAGGGAAAGAGAGGATGGAGAGATAGCTGAACAGATGAACTGGTGGATGGATAAATGGAGTAGAAGGGTGGATGAGTGGAAGGACTGATCGATGAGTGATGGAATGGATGGATCAGTAAATGGGAGGATAGAAGAATGCATGGATGGATGGACTGCATGAAAGTGGATGAATGTAAGAATGGATCAGTTGAAGGATGGATGGATGAGTCAAGGTGAAGATGGGCGGATGGATGGATTGATGGCTAGCGTGAATGGGTGGATGTATGGACAGAGTGAAAGGGTGGATGAGTGGATGGATGGATGAGTGAAAGGATTGGAGTAAAGAGCGATGAGTGAAAGGATGGCTGTTAGAGTGGATGAGTGAAAGAGTCCATAGATGAGTGAAAGGGAGGATGGATGGATGAATTGAGTGAATGGGTGGATGTATGGACAGAGTTAAAGGGTGGATGAGTGAAAGGATGGATGGTTGGATGGATGGGTGAAGGGATTGATGTAAAGATGGATGAGTGAAAGGATGGCTGTAAAAAGGGCTCAGTGAAAGAGTCGATGGTTGGGTGAAAGGGAGGATGAATTCATGGGTAAAAGAATGGAAGGGCAAATGAAAGGGAGGGTGAATGGATTGACATATGGTCAAAGCATGGATGGATGAGTGAGTGAAAGAATGGATGGATGTGTGAAAGGGTAAATGGATTGATAAGGTAAAGATGGATGGATGAATGAAAGGATGGGTGAATGAGTGAAAGGATGGATGGAGGAATGGAAGAGTGAAAGGCTGAGCGAAGGGTGGATTAATGAATTAGTGAAAGGGGATGTATGAGTGAAAGGTTGGATGGGTGGGTGGATGGATGGGGTGGAAGGATGGATGAATGAGTGAAAGGGTGGATGGAGGGTTGAAAGAAAGGATGGATAGGTTTGTAGATGGATGGGGAGGTTCGGAGATGGGTGGGTAGGCAGACAGAATGGTGAAAGACTGACTGATAGATGAAAGAATGAATGGATGACAGAATGTAAAGGTGAAAAGGTGGATATTAGTGGGTAGCTGGAAGGATGAAAGGATAGATGCTTGGGTGGAAGAGACAAGAGAACTCCTATGGGGAGGGTCACAGTGACTTGCATCATGCCATAAGAGCTTTGGTTAAAAGTGAGGGGTGTTTTAATTATCTGTCTACTCCCTTGCTCGCAAAACAATCCACTTGCTGATGTAAGTTCAATGTACATGTGTAATTGTCTTCGTGAGTCGTGCATGCCCCACCGTGGTATTCTTAGCAAATCACGATACACAGTGTCAGGGCAATTAGCATGTGCACGTTTAGGTAGCGTGGAGGAATCGCCTATGTGCATGCGCACAGCATCTTTTTATCATTAAAAAAAATCATGCGTTTCCGCTTTTGAAAAGATTTTCTCACACATGTATTTTTGCGTGAATAAATGCCCTATAAGGTATTCTTTGAGTGTCACGTTGCTAGAATGTCCTGCTACGCTTTTGTTTTGGGGTTTTCACAATTTTTTTCTCAGCTCTTTCTCCTTTTGGAGATTGTTACAGATTTACTTCTGTCGACAGCAGTAAATCCATTCCCATAGTGGAAATGGTCAAGGAATACCTCCAAAATTGGTGAGGGTTTAGGTGAAGTGAAACATTTTTTGAAAGCTACAATTGATTCAGGCAAAACATTTTTGCATGGTAGTTGTACATCATTTACAGATTTGCATGCAAAACTGCCGTCGTGAGTGAGGAAGTATTAATGCACGTAGCTTTTTTAGGAAAACTCCTGGAATCCTTTGAGTTTCAAAAATGAGTAAATGTACGCCCAAACCAAGGAGTAAACCTACTAAAGATGTACATTGAAATTTTTTTGAGAACCCATCCCATTGTTAGCTATTGCAACCGCTACAGAGCAGTATGATGTAATATATAAAGCCCCCGGTGACAATGGACTGTTTCCATGACATTACGGCTTAATAATACCGACCATGAGGTGGCTTTGATTTTTTGGGACCCTGCTGGCTTCTGTCCCCAATTAATAGCACAGAGTCCTGTCCTCTCTGAAACTAGAGAGGCGTTCACAGCCCAAACAGGCAGGGTTGGCCCGAGAGCTCGACATATATTCCCGCCCATAATTACACAATTTCGTCTGCAAGGCCTGAGTTCTCACCAAAAATAGCCCCTAATTAGAAGTTAGCAATTTGCTGCGGAAGAGAGGGCAATAGTAACTCTTGCTAATGGATGTTTTAATATTTGCAATAGATGCGGTACTACTCGCATCATCAACGCTTAGAAACTGTAGAAGTTTAAACAGAAGCTCTATGCTGTAAAGTCACTGTCACATAGCAGCTCCGCAATGGGCACATGAACTCACTGAGCTATCTTGATGCTGTATCCTACCTTCGCGTGTAACCTTATAAACATGATGGGAACACAGTGAATGATGCTGGAACACCGAGACAATCTATTTGTTTACTTTTGGTATAATCGCGGCACCCGCGCTTTACTTATAACATTAAAAGTAAAGAGCGGGTGCCGCGATTATACCAAACGTAAAGAAATAAATGTTTTTTTCTATTTCTTTACCTTTGGTATAATCGTGGCACCCGGGTGCCGTGCTTATACCAAAAGTTAAGAAAAACAAGCAAATCGCTGGGCAGAAAGGTAGGAAAAGCAGGAGCTTCTGAATGAAATAGAGATACAGGGACTAACGAGGGTAAAGAGAATGTCTCCGTGAGCCTTGTGCTCGGCTGGCGCCTCGGGCATGTTTACTACGGGAACACATGGGAATGCAAAGCCATTAATCAAGCAGGATGGCTCTGTCTCCCTTCACGCCCAGGGAGGAGGGAGATGCGAGCAGAGCATCAAAGGGCTGGGTGAGAAGGGAGGGGGGAATGCAAGGGTCAAAGCGGCGAAAGTGAAAGTAATCGAGCAGAGCATCAAAGGGCTGGGTGAGAAGGGAGGGGGGAATGCAATGAGCAGAGGAGCAGCTGTGCACGTGCATGTGATCGTGCACTCAAGGTTTAGGCCAGCCAAAAGACTGTGGGTAGCACTTTGAAAATCCCACATATAAAATGTCTCTTCGAGCCTTTGGCTCAGCGAGACCTAAAAACTATACACAATAAAGATACTTATTTTTAAGTGCTACTTGTTTCTGAACCGTTGATTGATTTAAATATGACATCTGAGCAAGACTTCAGCAAGGAAGAGCACTAAAAGAGGGTTGTGAAATGGCTATTGCTCCTCTAGAGCACATTTGTGTTTGGTCAAAACGTCACATTATACAAAATGCCCAAAACGAAATACAAAATGGCAAAGTTGGTCGTTTCTGGGGAAATTGGGCTAAAAAACGGAACTTGTATATTTGCAGCCCTGACTTCTAGAAACCCCAGGAAAACGATGAGCTCTCGCAGTGTTAGTGTTCAATATGGACATCTGCCAGTTAGTTTCCTCTTTTGACTTCCTGTAGATAGACATCTCGAGACAGTTCTTCGTTTTCGATTGTACAAACACTACACTGTGAAATGGGAACTACAGCCTCGTATTGGAAAGCCAAAAAACGATATATATGTTTTGCATGTTTTATAGCAAGGGAAACATGTAACAAACAGAAAAGTCTACTCTAATAAAAAACATTGATTGTTACATATGATTGCTTATCTTGCCAACTGACTGTAAATTCTCAAAGTCAAAGGTGGGGCAGATAGGTATATTTCAAAGATGTGTGAGCAGAGCACCTGCTAGTTGCTCGCTATGGGCAATGGTAAATGTGTAAACTATTGAAACATACGGGTGATCTGTGGTGGGTTGAGGGGGGTGGTAGGGTTAGACAGGGAGGTGGGCATCCTTCACATAGAAAAGACAAGATTCCAGAGATCTCACTGTGCCCTGAGAAGAGGGCTGGCTTTTGGCATATGCGAACTAGGCCAGGTCCAGGGCTCCAATCGTGAAAAGAACTGTTTGCAGGTCCTGCAAACAGAAACGTCCCTCTACCTTGGCTCCAGTGATGTCCCGCCGGAACGGGAGACGCAGCCGACCCTAGAGGGACGGTGGCTAACCCCCCTGTGGGTGGCGCCAGAGGGCACAGCAATGGTAAAGGCGTAAAAAACGCACAAGGACAGTGGTCAGCTGAGTGACAAAACAAGCTTGTTTCAAATGGCCCAGTGCGGGCAGAGGGGCGGGTCCAGATGCACAGCACAAAAGGCGAGAAGGCGAGGTGGCCAGCATCATGTCACCTGGAGGAAGAAGATCGTAGACCCACCCACTCACAACAGCTAACACGGGCCTTGCAGCCGCAAGGGTCACGGTAAGGGAGTATAGGGGTTAACAATAAAATATCTTCTCACAAGGACATAAAAGGACAATTGCCCGAACAAGGTCCTTGGGATGCCTCACGGCAGATACACTTGAGTGCAAACAAAATGGGTAAGAAATGGTCAGCTCTGGGTGGACACAGAACTTGCAGCCCTGGCATGGCCATGAGGCCATGAACGCCAGACACTCGGTAGCAAGGAAGCCTCAAAGCTGTGACCCACTGTACCAAGTAAGTGACAGAAGAAGAGCTGTCAGAGCAGTTGACATACAGTGATTAATGCCTTTATGGTATTAATTGCAATAGAGATAACACTGCACTGTATGACCAGTATGATCTGAATGCTTTACATTTAAATACAAGATAAGCAAAGAGCTGAGCTTGTTAATAACCAATGCAATCAATCGTGATAAATTATGTACCAGCTTGTGATGCGAATAAACTGCGGCCGTTCTAACACCACAAAGGTCTTTCAACTCCAACCAGGGCCTTCCCTTTGCTTTTAATCAACTGTTACCCCAACACAGTTAAAACATCAAAGCCACTGGCAACAGCTCTTTTGCTCAAGCATCTGGAAGAGCTTTTACTTGAGTTCGCTTCTGCTGAAGTTTTGTTATTAGGTGATTTCAACATCAGAGATTTGGCATCTAACGCTCAATTAGTCACCAAAACCAAAGAGCAAGAAGCCATGATCACTTTTTTAACCAATTACAATTTACGTTCTGCAAAGCAAATCGTATTGGAACAGGATCCCAGTGTCCACCTATCTCCAAAAATTAAGAATCTCTCGACCATTGATTATATTTTTTTATCACCACCTCTGGGAAGTAAGTTAGTTAAAATGGAGATCCCCACTTGTACAGGGAGCGATCATAACCCTTTGGCCGTAACAATGGACCTGCAAGTTCCTGTTGCTGCCGAAGTAATCAAAGTGGGGCAATCAACGCAGATCGAACTCCACACTCTAGTCAGAAGAATCAAATGGGACTCTTTAGGTGCCGATAAGGTGGGCACTTGGCTCATGGAAACTCCAAATTTCACTCACTATCCTCCCACAGGCTATCACCATCGGTGGGACATTGCCATTGTTAAATTACAAGACCTTCTAATAGGCCCTGAAGTTCATCACAGACTTCCCAGGCCTCTCCTGCAGCATATTTTTGATCTAGTTTTAGTCATCCAAAGAAGAGCCCTAAGGAGGGCTGTGCGCATGCATAAATCAAAAGGTACAGAGCTTACTGCCAATACCATGGCCTTATTCCGTAAAGCCTATAAAGAATCAACATGGGTAGCTAAGAAACAAAAAGAACAGAACGACAGGCTAAAAATATTTGCCCTGTTAAATGAAAAAAACCTGACTCACTTTCGGAACCACATAAACAAACTTCGTTCCTCCAATAAGAGCAGGAGGAACGCGGTTTCTGAAGAAGTCTGGTCTCAGTATGTGACTCAACAAAACTGCTGTGATATCCTGGACCTCGCTGAGGTTGAAATCAGAGATCCCGCCGACACTACGCTGATGGAAACCCATGAGCTGGCTACCTCAGCCCAGGTCTGCAAGTTTCTGAAATCCATGAAAAACGATGGTGCTCCAGGGCCCGATGGCCTTCCATCTGCTGTGTTCAAATGTGCGCTGGAAGAATGGGCGAAGCAATTATTTCCCTTATATAGCTATGCCTTTACTACCTTTCAGATACCAGACTCATGAAAAGGCTCGATCTTATGCCCAATTTTCAAGAAAGGATATCCTTCCCTTCCAGCTAATTACCAACTCATTGCCCTATTAGAACTTGAGGCTAAGGTATATGCTCGGTGTCTTCTCAAGTCACAAGAAAAATGGGTAGCGGAAAATAATATTTTACCATATTTTCAAACCGGGTTCCAAACTTCTGCCTCCACAATTGACAACATCACCACCCTAGCCATCCTGAGTCAACAAGCAGCGCAAAAAAATCAACTCCCCCTCTATTGCTGGTTTATAGACTACAGCGCTGCCTTCGATAAAGTGTCTCGTAACACTTTATGGAGGAAATTGGATAAGTGGGGGATCCCACAGAATATGCACGGACCCCTTATCTCCTTTCATAAGAACACTTGGGTACAAGTTAGAACTGGCTCCACGACAGTCTCTGCAAAAATTCCAACTTCAGATGGCCTAAAGCAAGGATGTGTTCTTGCTCCCCTCTTGTTCAACCTCTACACCGCTGACCTGGGGAGATTCCTGGAGAAAAGCAGGCTCCTTCCACCAAAACTGGGCCTCACAAAAATGAACTTGCACATTCTGCAATACGCTGATGATATTGTCATAATGGACCAGGCCAAGTCTGGCCTCCAAAGAGCAGTGTGCATGCTCCACAAATACAACATAGCTAATGCTCTTAAGATTAACCAGGATAAGACCAAGGTCTTGATTTTTGGCCGTTGCAAGAAAAATAAAAGTCTAACGTGGAACATTGGGCCCGCAAAGATTAAAACAACATCAAAATACAACTACCTGGGGGCCTGGCTTAGCGAGTCTTCCAGACCATCAGTCCACTTGGCTGACTTGAAAAAGAGAGCTGGAGCAACAACATACAGCCTGACTCGACTTAACCAGTCCCTGAGTAGTACTTCTGCTGAACCTACTCTGAAAGTGATTAAAGCTACCCTTCTTCCTGCCTTAAGTTACGGGAATCAGGCCTTTCCTGGTGCGTGCTCGGCCAGTCTCAACCATGCCCAGGTCACCATTTATAAAAAAATCTTTAGTCTCCCGAATTACATTCATAGGGCAAGACTACAACTGGAGCTGGGCCTTCAAAGACAATCGATTTTCTGTGAGGCTGACACCCTGAAGTCTGCTGGTGATGAGTGCGTGCGTGACTGTCTTTCTTGACTCGGGGGGATCCACTTGAAGGTCTTGTTGAGGATGCGGAGGGTGTTGAATCAGCTGGAGGTGACGGCGTTGACCTGTCGGTTCATGGTGAGTGATGAGTCTTGGGGTGGACTGAGGGGGTAGGTGGGCTTCCGAGGACGGTCGGCCACCAGGTGCTGTCCCATGCAGAAGGGGTGGTACCGAGGATGAGAATTTCTGTCTTCTCTGCATTGAGCTTCAGGCAGCTGTTGGTCATCCAGACTGCGACGTCTTGCATTCCTTTCTGGAAGTTGAGTTTGGCAGTGGTGGGGTCTTTGGTGAGGGAGAGGATGAGCCCGGTTAAAAGAAACTCTTGCCAGCTCTGGGAATCCATGGACCTGTCAAATTGTAAAAGCCATAAGAACGCTACATATTGACGAAACATCACTAACTGCAGACTCTATTCTATACACAGTCTGGAAAAGGGTTATCAACAAGCAGGTTAGACAAATTTCCTACCAGATGGACATTCGGGTCTTAAAAACATCAAGTATCCTGCTCCCCTTGAATGATTCATACCTCCCTGGGGTACCACAACCTTACCTTCTTGATAGTCAGAACGCAGTGGCCCGCAAACATATAATGTTTATGCCTCTCCTAGGTCTGCGCTCCACTGCCTTCAACCGATGGGCTCCAAGTAGTGAGGAGGAGGCTTGTAGACTGTGCAATTACAGGTTTGAATCATGGCTGCATCTTCTGTGTTGTTGTCCCCCCCTTGACGCTCCCAGAAGACTTTTCTTAAAACCCTTATATCTAAAAAAGGGCATCATCACATGTTGGGAGGCATCTGCTCTCTGCTTTACTTCCTCAGATATTCAAGAACTTGCAATGTCCGGAAAATATGTGGGACCCTTAGACAACCTGCATTCTCCCTCTCCTGCCCCTGTCCAACTGGCTCCTCCTCCCCAAAAACTCATCCCAGACTATTTTTGCACTTTGCCCTAATGTCTCTGCATCAAATTATTTTATCCTTGGATTTTGAAGCCTGTAACGTGTTTACAACAGTAATTACAAGACTGCCTCGTCAGAAATATGTGTATGAATTTGATGGTTTGCTTTGCTTTGTTTTTAATGTGTTAACAATGCTACAATGACATTTTATTGTAATGGTTTGAATTAACTGTGTTAATTTAATAAAATAAAAACCTTTAATAGCACCCACAGACCTTTCTTTAGACATAGCCCATTTAAAGAAATGGCCGTGGCCTCTAGTAATGTGAAAGAGCAGCATGGGGCGCTTGAAAACAACCAAAAATGTAAATAGTAAAATAAAGAAATGGAGGCGTCTGTGTAACGGGGGAGGGGGCAAGTAACGGAGCATATTTCAAACTTATAGTGCTGAGTTACTAAAAACAGTTTTGACAAATTAACAGCGCCCGCTTTGCATGGCGTCTGTGCAGAGAGTTGGGGGCATATTTATAGCCGACACCCATTAAGTGAAAGTGAAAGCGCGCATAGCGTGCTGCAAATACCCCCCAAAAAATGATTGCCATTGCTAATGCTGTTGTGCCTTCCGTGCTCTTTCCATCAATTACCATTAAAGAAAATAGTGATCACTGGGTAGATCAAGCAGACTGTGTAAGACCACAAGTAAAAATTCTAGTCGTTATGTGAGGTTACAAATGCAGACAAGGTGGTACCAAGGAGGGACTAGTAAGCCTATTCATGAATTAAAAGCAATGATTTTGAAAGGACTGTAACAGGAGCCAATTGAAAATTTGGGCGGGGAAATTGTCGGAACTTTTATTCCATTCCTTAATACAGCATGCCTCGCAGAGCAGCGTATGCGCTGCCCAGGCTTGACCTAAAAAGAGAACCCAGCGGGCTCACACATGAACATGGTACAAACTGAAATGGAGTAAAGGTCTGCAAATAATAGAGCATGTAATGACGACTGTGCTTCCTGTTGCAGACAACAAAATCCCTAAGGTAAGAGAGAATAAACAGCAAAATACAGCCGAGCAGTGAACGTAAAGAGAGAAAGGTTGTCCGCGAAACGAGAAGACGCAGCAAGCGGTGGGTGTTAAGGCGCCTTGACTGCAGAACTGCACGTCGTAGGTTATTAAAGAAGCCTCAAGAACTAAGCTCTAACTAAACACTATTATATGGAAGATGAGGGGTGAGAGACTAAGGGGCATATTAGCAAGGGCTGGCGATATAATTATCGCCGCTTTAGCGTCCGTTTTTGGGCAAAAACCGGCGATAATTATATCGCAATATCATCAAGGACACGCTAGCGCGTGTTTCCTTGATGTAGAGCCCGTTTTTTCACAGCCTCGCCTCGCATCGCTAATGAGATGCAAAGACGGCGTGGCTGTGAAAACAACACGTGTTAATATCGTGAAAACAGTTTCGCAATATTAACAAGGAGGTGAAGCGATAAAAAAAATCAGGCTACCTCAGCCTTAACTCAGGAATTTAACGTCTGGTAAATTCATGACTAAGGCATACTTTTAATGGGAGATGGATTATGCTGAAAGGACCACAGGGTAGTATCAGCAATGTTATCGCTGGTTTCAATGGAACATCGCTGGAAAACCAGCGATGTTCCATTAAAAACACCGCTATCGCTGAAATTTTACCGCCATAGCGCTATGCGTTGAAAATATAGCGTTATCATGGCGATAATATTCAGCGATAGCCGCCGATAATATTTCTATCGCCATGTACGGCTAGCGATAATTTTCGCTGACCATTGATAATATGCCCCTATATTTCCTAGAAACTAAGAAGTTAACACTAGGAGCAGCCTGCATAAAAATACACAGCTGATTGAGCTTTTGTTGGCTGAAAACAAACATTGGCTGGGAGTACTGCTTCACATTAAGAGAACTACAGCAGCTTAAGATAGTCAAGCAAGGCAAAAAGCAGTGTGCGATGATCAGTAAACATACAAAGCAAAAATGGTGAAAAATAAAATGACCAAAGTAATTTGATGAAACAAAATTAAAAATTACACAAAGATAAGCAAATAAGAGATCCACAGATGAAAGCAAGACTGCACTCAACGAGAATGCCACAACACTGGAACCCACCATCTGGACCAGCCTGAAGCAACTAAGAAAACCAGATCATCAATGGAGCCCAGAATAGATGCAGTAGCAATAGACTTGCTGAAAATAGACCTTTGGAAGGCATCTGGGAGTGCATAAAGTGGAAAACACATTGAAACCGGTTACAGAAGAAGTATGAGAAATGAAGCAAAAAGCAGATGGCCAGAAAGCTGAAAGCAAGGACGCAAGATAAAGAAGCCTGTTCACGGAGGAATAACATTCACTTGAGGGAACTACCAGTAGAGGTTGAAAGGATAAGTGTGGAATTCCTCATGAAGGAATGGATTGTAAATAAGTTGAAACTGAAGGGGTTAACCACAATGTTCATGGTGGAAAAAGTACATAGAGCACCGGTCATAGTGCCAAAACCAGGAGCAACACAGAGAGGAATAATCTGCAAAATGCTGAGTTATAAAGACGGAGACAATATACTACAGATGGCAAGGATGATAGCCGCTATCAGGATTCAAATACTGCATTATTGCTATTTGCTGACTACATGCAGCTGCAACAAAGACAAAGGTCTTTATTTGAGATGTTAAAAAGAAGAATGAGAGATTTGGTGTCTAATATAAATACATGCTCCTGTTTCTGGCAAATTTATAAACGAAACAAATCTTTGCTCTGCACAGACCCAGATTGAGCTTGGGACTGAATTGAAAAACACTGACTAAAGAGGAAATAAAGAATCAATGAGATACAGTGGAAACAGAACAAGAATGCAAGAAGATGAGCGCACAGCGAAACTGAAACAACAGAAGCAACCAACTGACAGAAGAGCAGGAGAATAAAGATTCAATAAGATCGGATAGTGATTCAAGAGTCTGTAACATCCATGATTACAGATGATGAACATCGATTATCTCAAATCTCTGGAAAGGAGATTAATGAATTGGTAGATGTTGGGTTGGCCCTTTCTGTAGGGTCATCCCCTAACATTTTGCCTTCACCTTCCTGTTTTCTCAACCCGTTTTTCTTGGCTTTTAGGAATCTGAGCACTTTACCTCTACTAACCATTGCTTGTGTTTTCTCTCCTTTAAATATGGTGAAATTGGCTTACACCCGATTGGCACATTTAATTTACTTGTAAATTCCTAGTAAAGTGGTACTACTTGTGCCCAGCACCTGTTAATTAAATGCTACTAGCAGGACCGCAGCACTAATTGTGCCACCCACTTAAGCAGTCCTTAAACATGTCTCAGGCCTGCCATTACAACCTGTGTGTGCAGTTTTAAACTGCCATTTTGACCGGGCAAGATGCACCTAATGCCAGGCCCTAATCTCTCTTTTAATTACATGTATGTCACCCCTAGAGTAGGCCGTGAACAGCCCTGGGGCAGGGGGCAGGTTATGTAAAAAGTTCAATATGTTTTACATGTTCTGGTAGTGAAAAACTCCTAAATTTGTTTTTCACTACTGTGAGACCCACCTCTCCCATAGGATAACATTGGGTTAACATATTACATTAAATGACCAATAACTTTCAATTGGGAGCATATCGGAATGTTGAGTTTGATGTCTAAAGAATTGTCTAAAGAATTGTAATTTAAAGCCCTCTTTAATTGTAAAGTTGAATTTGAAATCACAATTCTGAAAATTTGACTTTTAGAAAGCTAGCATTTTCTTGTTCTAACTATTTGGTGCCTGCAGCCTGTTTACTAGGTAATATGAATAGGTGTAGCCATCGGCGGTTCCTCCGCAATGGTGGAGGAGCGTTGCCCAACTGCCTGGCTCAGAGCCAGCAAAGGTAAAATAAAACAATGTTCTTGCAATGTTTTATTTTGCATTTGCCGGCTCTTAGCCAGCACTGTAGGGAGGGGCAGGGCCTAGGCATGGTAGGGGAGAGGAGCAGTGCTACATGCACTCTCTAAGTGCTCATGTGTGTTTGGCCGGCCATCTCAGGCCGACCAAAACACACATGCACACTTAAGTTTCTCCAGCTCGACTGCATTCAGCATCAGGGCTGGAGAAACCCCCACAGACTCCCTGGGATGAGTGGAGCATCTTTCTAGCCTGCTCAGGCCTATCACCTTTGGGGATTGGAGGGGAGTCTGCCCCAGGGGCTGCTGGGACCCCGGAAAAGGAGAGGTGGCGCAACGCTGTAGGCGACCGGATGCTAAAGGTAAGATTTTTTTTCCTATAATTTCAAACACCCCCCAATCCCACGTGACCCCCTCTGTGCGGAGACCGCTCCTGGGTGTAGCTGCAGTTGGTCCTTATGCTTTGCTCCCAGATAGTGAGACAAAGGGAAGATAGCAGTTGATCCTTGTGTGTTGCTCCCAGACTGTGAGGCAAACGGAAGATAGGCGTTGTCAGGATGGGCCACTCTGACTCAACAAAGGAGCAGAGCTGTGGCCTGCCACACTTGCACTTGCACATCACAAAGGCCCTGCCTAAATACACTCACAAAGGGTTTGTCACTAGTCTTTTATGACCCCAGACAAGTTGCGGCCAGGGCAGGGAAGAAGAGATGCCTGATAGCTCAGGGGGTGGAAGCCTCCAGAACCTTCTCCTACTTCAAAGTGGGCACCAGGACCCTCAGACCCAACACCTCAGTGCACATCTGTACCTGTGGATGACTCAGGAGAAGGACTGCTGTGCTGCTGTGCTGAAAGAAGGACTGACACTCTGCTTCCCTGCTGCGCGGCCCCGCTACCCTACTGCCTGAGTGAGAAGGTCAAAACCTGCATTATTGAACCCAGGACCAACAAAGTGACTCCAAGGGCTAGTTGGCTGGCCTCCTGATCAGAGCCCCGGGGCATAAAAGTATCTAACCACTTTGAACCCAGCACCTGGACTCTGTCTGCTGTGAGTACTACCTCTCAGGTAGTGCCACCCTAGTCTGGACCTTTGAAGTTGTCCTGAAGGTGCTCTGCCAGCCCTGCTGTGGTCCGAACCAGTGCAGAACGACCCAAATTCTCGCAGCCAAGCTTTTGAACTACTTCAGCAGGACACATCCCTGAAACCAAACTCGCATCTCAGTCCGCAGTCTTCTCACAACCGCTGCTGTGCGACGCATCTTCGGCGCATGCCTTCACATTGAAAGTCTCTCGTCAACAGCTTCCTCGATGATGGCAAAGGACTCCGCATTGCAGCTCTACTGCTTCGTGGGAACTACCGGTGCCTGAAGCATCATCAGCGTGGGACTTCGCATTGCATGCCTCTCAATGATGGCATCTGTGATGACAATGCAGGACTCCATATTGGAGCCTGTCAGCTTCTCGGGACCGCGGATGCCAAACACATTCCTCAATGAAGTACCTTGCAATGGTTCGCAAACCAGAATTTAAGGTACTTTGTTCAGCCGACCTATCTTGGCCCTTGTATCTGGCCTGCGCTCCATCGCTGTCAGCCTAAACTTGGGACTTCGTCATGATCCAATATGGCCAGACCAGATAACAATAGGTGTTTTGTTGTTCTAGACACAATATTTACTTAAGACTTTGACATCGAATATCTCTGGTTCTACTGGCCAGAGTTTTGTCATTTTCATCTCAAACAATTGATTGCATTTTGCTTTATTTTTCTAAATTGGTATGGGATTTTTCCTCTGTTGTGTTTTCACTTTATTACTGTTTGAAGTGCTGCATAAATACTTTACACATTACCTCTAAGCTAGGCCTGACTGCTTTGTGCCAAGCAACCAGAGGGTTAAACCCAGATTAATTTCGGGTTTGCTTGTGCACCCTGAGAGCCATGGTCGGACTGGCCTAAAGAGCAAACAGTCAATGCCCAATGGGCTGGTCTGACAGATCAGTGTGTGGGATGTTTTTGGGCTGTTTGTAGATTTATTATATAGTCTGTTGGGCCATGTTTTTACTGTTGATTTCACTGATATTAGAACAAAGATTGCACGCAGACATTTAAAATCCATACAGTGTTCTATACTTTGCAAAACACAGCGTGTCTTTGCAAGATCATAACTGCAAACATGGTCACTTTTTTACCTTTCTAATTCACTATCTGTGCCACTTTTTTTGGCGCCCGGGCCAATTTTCTGTTACAGTCTGACTTTGCTGACAGATTGATATTGATGCTTGATTAGGATTTCACCCCCTCAGCCAGTAACCCACTTTTCCAAAAGTTAAAAATATACAGTGAATGTTCGAAGAGAAGTGTTCACTGTATATTTTTTCAACCGCCCTGCATTATAAGCAGGGCGGTTGAAGAAACAGTAAGAAAAAAAGTTAAAATTGTAGCAAGTGATGTATGGAAAAGTTCATGACAATGGGATAAGACTCCTCCTGATCGAAACTACTGAAGAGCAGCTTGTAGGCTGCTATGTTGGCTAATGTGGCGGGCTAAGAAGATGCATAGCTAGAACTAACCCAGAACACAAGTTTTGAGTTAATGGTTCATTTATTAAAAGGGTTACAAAGATGGGGCAGTCCAGACACTTCTACACTTCCCAACAGGAAGTGGGTCCTGATTGGAACTTTGAACATGAGGCAAGATGTCTGCAGGGAGGAAGCTGGGGAATCAAACATAATGATCAAGCACAAAACAAAGGAATAGAGGATAAATATTTAATTTGTGACATGGATTATCAGAGAACTTAATAACAGCCACAACAGATGTCAAGTGGGAGCATACTTTAAGAAATTTAGGACGCGGCTTGTGTCTATGAGAGAGTCACAATTAAAAGAGAAAGAAAGTAAAAAGTCAGAAAAAAGTGAAAATGTACAGTTATTAAACAAAAACACACTTTGAAACAAAATGTGATAATATGAAAACATTAATATGTGAATATATAACAGGAAACACATGGGGGGAGTCAAACAAACATTGTCAAAACTATTAGAACTCAAAGAAAAAACGGTTTCAAAACCTGGAAATAGAATGTGCTACTAAGGGAGTAGTGATCCCAGAAGAGTTAACAAGGCAGAGACACCAGCACTATTAGTTAAACTAGCATTGTTTCAGTTGAAGTGATACTGACAATGGCTACATAAAGAATGGGATAAGCCATGGAAATATCTAACTTGGCTAATGAATAGAGAGAACGCAAAGACACACATTGTAGCAGTGACTGACCCAATAAAAATACACTGGCAGGAAGGAACAAATAAAATATAGTATAATTACCTACGCAAATTATACAGGGACGTATTGCACAGAGACATAGAATCATTAAAAAATTGTTTGCAAGATATTCCACTTAAGACTCACACTGGAGCACGAAGAAGCATTAGAGGATCTGTTGTCATAAGAAGAGACAATGCCAGCTGTATGAGACTTAAAATATGGAAAGTCACGGGGAGGCGATAGCCCAAGTGATCAACTATACAAAGAATGCATGTGCATACTTGCTGAAAAAGTACTAAAATTATTGTTGGCGGCTACAGAGATAGGAATTCTCCCAAAAACCTTGGAAGAAGCGGGAATAGTTATGATAACTAAGACAAAGGGAAAACCAACGATAAAACTCAGACCACAGGAAATTCTGGAAACTCTGACCAATAATTTACATGGTTGGTAGTAAAGTGTATAGTCAGTGCACCCACAGTTATACATATCTTGTTAAAAACTGCTATAGTTAGGTTTTAAAATAAGATACAAATTAACGTTTAAAAAAATCACTTAAAATCACCAGTTATAGTTTACTGAACTAACTATAACTTGCACCCCACCATGCATTTCTTATGACCTCGCATAATATATCACTCATGATATGTTAAATGGCATCACTGATGATATCACTGACAATGTCGTAGTCATAGCAAATGTGATTGGGCATGTTGTAAGTTATATTGCGCACTATTTATCAATCACTGAAGTCGGGGTGCAAGATTCACTTCATATTAAACAATGTAAAGGCACCTGATGTGAGTTGCAGACAGAGGCACAACTAGAACCAAATTTCGGGGTGGGGGGCTACTAAAATGTTCCGGGGGGGGGGGGGCTGACTCTTCCAGCAATATGCAGAGTGGAGATGCAGGGGCTCTAAGAAGGGGTGAACAACAACAAAGCCTCATTAACAAGCAAATGGTCTTTTAAAGACCCGTGAAATACTCGGGTGCGGCTGTGTGTGTGCCCAGGAAGCTGTCTCAGCCTGGGCTGAGACACACAACTTGGGGGGTGGCGGAAGCCCTTTGAGCCCAATGGGCGTTGCGCGCCTAGTTGCAGATATAGAAGTTAAATATTAGATTAGAAATAGTGCCTAATGTGGGTTCGGTTTGGTCAGCATAAACTTGGCCAAATTAATAGGAGTGCTAGTCACATTGCAGAACTGTGCATGTTGATTTGTTGTGCACGAGCTGCATACGTTTATGTGTCTCTGTATTTATTTTGCTTTCATACAATGATTGAAATTCAGCAGCAAGCCATGGTCTCTGTCCTTGTGTGCAAATGTAACTTATCTCTCTGCTTCCTCTGGAAGGAATTTACTTGTGTTGCAACATTGCAAGGCTATGAGCTAAGTCTCCTTCTTTATGAATGTGCAGAAGAAATTTTTTGTTCTTTTGTGTTTTTGCATAAATAAAACATACAATTTCTTCTGTGCAACACATTATGTATTTAACAGTCAATGTAATTAATGTGCAAGTATGTGCTATTTTGGAATAAAAAAATTGGTTCTGTGCAAGTATCATTGTTAGCGCTACCTCTTTACGTAAAATCATACTATGAATTTGTGTGTTTTCTTTGTGAAGAACCTTATAAAAAAGACATTAGAACTCTTCTTAGAATTAGAGACTATTCTGACTTTAGATACATTAGAATTCTTCTTCTTAGGCTGCCAAGCTTTTTCTATTTGTTTAGGGCTACGTGTTCATGGTCTTTACTGCATTTACTATTATTAATATGATTGATTGACACATGTGATGTGTTTCTTTAATTTCTTAAAGCCACATTGCATTACACATATTATTTTTTACTTTATACTAATTACCTTAATTAACTGACTGCAACTTTATGTAAGGATACTATTATTTGAATGATTCTACTAGTACTGAGAACGGGAAACGTCTTGTGCAGGTTTCCTTGAAGGTCTGAATGAGAATTAATGTCCTGCCTATTGAACTTTCTTAATTAATTAGGGGTCGAGTGTTGGCAAAGAGGTATGTTTGAAAGTAGGTTGAGGCTTAAACCCAAAGCCTGTTCCTAAAAATTTGTGAGAAAGGCAAAGCTTCTGTTGACAATAGACTTTCCACCGGTGGGTATCTGGGCACATGCTCATGTTAAATAGTTGTAATACAGCGCACTAGACAAGTTCTATGTAGCTAGGACTTTAATAAGCAGTGGATGCTTTTTTTAGAACTTGCAGATTTTGAGGCATTGCAGATTATTGAATAAGGTAGAATGTAGAGCTGTCCCACCTATAGGTTTCTCAAACTGGTTTGTAAGCATAACTCATAGGGTTGTATTCCAATGTGTCCATCTCAGGATTGTGCCAGACAGAAGGTGCCTTTTCAGTGGCAAATGTATACTTGTCAATCTCTTGACTTAAAATTGTGGGCCATGTGAAGAGGGTGATCCCATTAAGTTGAATAGAAAATTGTTTACAAGTGTAGAATTTTGAATTAGTTCAAGCTTTTTCCTTGTTATATAAATCTGTACATGCATGCAATACAGATATCCAGTTATCTGACACTGAATCTAACAGATGAGGAGAAAACAATCAAATCATAATGCTCAGGAATCAATTGTTTTAATTTAAGATCTGCAGACTTGGCAGCCAACCATGGCAGAACACATGAACATATGACAGGGCACTGACATCTCACGTGGATGAAAACCCTTAATACTGAATACAGCAAACACACAATACTGATTATGAGCATGCATGAAACCAGCAGTTGTTTAATATACTCAAACAACAGAAACCTGAAAGGACTTCATACCAAATAAAACACTGCAAGCAGATAAACTCTCGACTACCAGTGATGAAGCAAAGACTCATATTAAAGAGACTTGCTCGGATGTAATCCTCTAAAATAACTTGTAGACCTGTATAATCATGTTTATAAAGATTAATATACACCACATTCCTTACAAATTAAGCTTAGAGGAAGCTTGCGTATGTGTCTTACTAACAAGTAACCCAAGTGGAAACTTAAAATGGCTACTAACGCGGAAATCTTTGCTGCGCATGCGTCAACTGCATCTACGTAGTATGACGGTCTTTTGCTTGGAGGGAAAGTTCTGCAGCTGCGCAATCGCAATCAAAATGACCGCTTGAAACTCACATGTTAAGCATCTGCTTCGCTGACACTAATATATGTAATTTACTAAATGCTAATGCAGGGAGAGTCATATTAAGTAAATGGGAATAGAGTAGAGATAGGTGGTATACAGTGACATCATTTTATTCTGATTCTAACATGTTTCTTTTTGACTTCTTTATTAGTTAGTATTTGGGCCTCTGAGCGATGCTAAACACCACATCCCATGTGACTCCTCACACAGGTGCAGTGACACCCAGCCAAAAGGAAAGCATCTGTCATTGAAACCCGTCCAAACTTAACTTGCAACATGTCCTGGGAACCTGACTGTCTTCCACAGTGCTGAATGAAATCGAACACTAAAACATATACATTGTTGTTGATAAAAATGTGAATGCGGGTGGGAAATAGAGCTTCGGAAAGCAAATTAATGGGCGGGATCATTGAACAAAGAAGTAAAGAAAAATTATTAAAACTTAGCACGGTTTGATGATCATCTCCCCTTGCATGTCCAATCAGAATTAGGAGTTTCATAAATTTGAAACATTTGGGAGTGGTACATACCATTAGAAAAGTATAATAGAGGTAGTTTAGTTAGTTAGTTAGAAGCTCGTGATGCAGAGATGCTGAGAGACCGGGATGCTGTCCGAGAGTTGATCAAATACTGAAGAAGAAGAATCGAATTGTAGAACTTAGAGCCAAAATCATATTTAATTAGAAGAAGATTGTGGAAGAATCGTGGAGGGAAATATGGTAAATAATTAGAATAAGATCACAGAAGAATCAAGGAGGAAGATAGTGTCAGAGAGGGGTGCGACACAGGCGTCGGATCTAGAAGAGGCCATCTATCCTGTCCCTGAAACCTGTCCTGAACCTTTGTCAGCTGAGCTGTCCCAGGGGACCCATCCAGATCCTTGGCCAAGGGGTTGGTTTCCACACCATTCAGGGTAACTATATTTCTGTGTAGTATGTGATTGTACTACTCTCTCTGTTTTTTTCCCTCTCCATGTACTGTCATCGTAATAATATCGTTTAGATGATTTACTGACTTATTTGACAGATTGATTTTTCTTCCACAGAGAAACGGTGTAGGTGTTGTATTTGCTTTTGGCTCACATGAGTTTAACTAGATAAACATTTAAAACTCTTCCAGAGTCTGTGGTTATTGAAAGATACTTCATGTCATTTCACCTTCTACTAGCTAACTAAAAGGTCCATTGACCAGAGGAAAGTACATTTGAACAGGAAAGATTGGTTAGAAATGTTATACTGATCTGAAAAGCATATTACAAAATTTGACCCCAGTGGTACATTACTAGCTTATGTGAATGTGTGTTTAAGGGCCCAGGTGAGTATGGGATTTGTGAGTACCTCTAGCTGGTAACTCGCTGAAACAAAAACATAGTTATATAAATTAAAATAATATAAAATAAGTTATTAAAATTTATAATTAATACATATAAATTTCCAACTACAACAAAAATAAACAAATTCTTATAGTAATAATATATAACATTTACTACTCCCACTTCACACAACACACAGTAATAAAATTGTTACAACAAATAAAAGTAAAATGTACTACTCTCACTACAATAAATACAAAATTAGATAAAATATTATATTGAAAAGTACTAAAATTGCTATTCCTACTACAAATAATACAACACTAGTAAAAGGTTTAGATTGCAGATAAATAAAATGCTATAGTCCCACTCCAATAACTGCAAAAGTAGGAAAAGTGTTGGGTTGCGGAGAGGTACAATTTACTATTCCCACTCCACTGAGTGTAACAGTAGGGAAAGTGTTGGATTGCTAGAGGGATACAATTTACTATTTCCACTCCAGTCAGTGCAACAGCTGGGAAAATGTTGGATTGCGGATGGGTAAAATGTACTATTCCCACTCCAATAAGTGCAACAGTAGGGAAATGTTGGCTAGCAAGGGGTAAAATGTACTACTCGCACTCCAAGAGTAGGGAAAGTGTTGGATAGCGGAGGGGTAAAATTTACTATTCCCACTCCAGTCTGTACAACAGAAAGGAACGTGTTGAAATGCAGAGGGGTGAAATGTACTATTCCCACTCCAATAAATGCAACAGTAGGGAAAGTGTTGGATAGCGGAAGGGTAACATTTACTATTCCCACTCCAGTAAGTTCAACATTAAAAACACACAAAATATCTTCAACAAAATACAGATTACAGTACGGCCCGTAAAAGCTACGACCTTTGGTCGGAGCCTTTAGGGCTTCATCAGCATCATAATGTGCTGGCAGTTGATTCGGCTGCCTTGCAACTGCGTCTTCTCCAACCTAGTGAGAGACAGACCGCACTAGGTCAGCCAATCCTTTGCAATAATCTAATACTAGATGATCAGATATATTCAACAGTTTGTGTCCTGGTATACATGCTTGCCTCATTGCTCTTCCCATGAGAATTTCATGGGGACTCAATCCTGTATTTTTGTCAGGAATGCTTCTGAGTCCCATTAGAACAAGAGGCAGAGCACCATGCCACTCCAACGGTTTGGATGCACACACTTTTGCCAATCTTGTCTTTATTGTGCCATTCATTTGTTCCACCACCTCAGAAGCCTCTGGGCGATATGCATAGTGCAGTTTATGTTCAATTTTAAATGCTTCACGGATTAATCAAATTATTTCATTATTAAAATGAGATCCTCTATCTCATTCCAAAGATACCGGAAAACCAAATCGTTGGATCAGTTCCCTCAACGGTAATTTGGCGACTGTTATGCTGTCATTTCTTCTAGTAGGATATGCTTCCACCCACCGTGAAAATAAGCAAACTATGACAAGGACATACTTTAATCCTCTGCAAGGTGGTAATTGTATAAAATCTACTTGCAACCTCACAAATGGTCCTTCTGTCTTTCCAATTCTTCCCCAACTGACCACTGTTTTTCTGCCTGGGTTCATTTGTTGACAGGTTAGGTATCTCTGGCGTAGACTCCGTGAACTTTGGATTAAATAAATCCTGTCTAAAGAGTCTGATCATCCCTGCCTAGGTGTGTGTTTCCATGATACATTCTGGCCATCTGTAAGAGCATACAATCCGGCATTACTGGCCTGCCATCTAAGTAAACCCACACATCAACTTCTGATCTATTCTGGCACCCTGCTTGTATCCATTCTTCTCTTTCACTCCCTTCCACCTCATTCTGTAGTTGTCTTACTTCTTCCCATGTTTCTATTCCTGAGAGTAGCATAAGTTGGCAGCTAATTCCACTTGTTTCAATTTTCTTGTTCACCGCCAATTTATTTCTGGCACCGTACTGGGCAACCTGGTCAGCATACCCATTACCAGCTGTCACATAGTCATCTCCTGACTGATGTGCAGCACACTTGACCACTGCCAAATTGTATTGCTTTAAGCAGTTCTTCCACGAATTTTCCATTTTCCATTTTTAATTGGGAATCCTGATGAAGTCATGAAATGCCTCTGCATCCAAAGCTGGCCACAATCATGCACAACCCCTTAACCATACTGGCTATCAGTAAAAATGGTTACTTTCCAATTTTTCCCAATTTTGCAAGCTTTAATCAAAGCTATTGATTCGGCTACTTGTGCAGATTGGACTCCGGGTAAATAAGATGCTTTGACTATTCCAGCCAATGTACATACAGCGTAAGCAGCACCTAATCCTCCTTCCTCATGTCTTAAACACGAGCCATCTACAAATAGCTCATGTTCAGCATTTTTCAGGGGCTCTTCCGGTATGTCTGGACGGGGTTTGGTACACAGCTCAGTCACATCCAAACAGTCATCTTTCACCTCCTCTCCGTGTATGTCTGGCAATAAGGTAGCAGGGTTTAGTATAGTACACCTGACTATTGTCACATTTTCAGCACCCAAATTTATTCTTTCATACTTAAGGTACTGTGTTCGGGTTCTTGTTAAAAGAATCTCAACTGAATGTCGGACATACACCTTTACAGGATGTCCTAAAACAATTGATTCACTTTGTTCCAGACTCATACAAGTTGCAGCTACTGCTTTTAAACAACCAGGTACCACTGATGCTACAGGGTCCAAAGTAGCAGAGAAGTATGCTACTGGACGTCGCATCAAACCATGTCTTTGTGTTAAAACTGAGAGTGCACAGCTTTCTCTCTCACAACAGAATAATGCAAAGTCTTTCGTGTAATCTGGCATACCTAAGGCAGGGGCTTCACACAAACAGTTTCGCAACCTCACAAAGGCTTCCATACTTTCATCATCCCATTCTATTGGGTCCTTTGCTCGTTTCTTGGTCATTTGTATTAAGGGTTTGGCTAGTGGAGAAAACCCTACAATCCACTGTCTACAGTATCCTACCATTCCAAGGAACATTCTAAACTCTCTCTGAGTTTGTGGTAACTGCATATGTTTTAATATCTTTATTCTTTCAGGGGTCACTTTCCTCACTCCTCGTTCTATTTGATGTCCTAGATATCTGACTCCTGTCCTGCAAAATTGCAATTTTTCTAGGGACACTTTATGTCCACCATCTGCCAAATGATTTAACAAGGCAATCAAATCAGTAACACAATCCTCTCTTGTCTTTGACGTGACTAACAAGTCGTCGATGTATTGAACTAGAACTGACTTCCTGGGCAGTACTAATGTTTCTAAACACTCTTTCAATATTTGATTGAAAATTGAGGGACTTTCTATATACCCTTGAGGAACTCGATTCCAGACTAAAATACGATTCTCAAACTTGAATGAAAAGAGATACTGGCTGTCTGGGTGTAATGGAATGGAGAAAAAGACTTGCCATAAATCAATTGCAGTAAACCATCCCACCTTCCATGGTATCTGATACAGAATTACTGCTGTATTGGGCACTACGGGGCAACAAGGTACAACAATCTTTCTTAAATCTTGAACTATCCTATATTTCCCACTAGGTTTCTTTATGCCAATTATAGGCAAATTACAGGGACTGCTCATTATTTCCTTTAGAATGCCTTGTTTAATCATTTGATCAATTTCTGCTGCAACACCAGCTTTGACTTCAGGACTCATTTTGTACTGTTGTGTGCTTGGATAAACTGCACCTTCCTTCACAGTCACCTTCACTGGGTCTACATTTGACATCAACCCTACTTCTTTTCCTGTAAAATTCCACACCTCAGGATGTACGGTTGTTTTGACTTCATCTGATAAATCGTCTTTTGTCATCAAGGAGTACATTTCGTCTACCTCTGTGCCTTGTTTGGCTAACATGATTTTGTAGACTCCGTCTTCATCTGGGGTCTGGATTGCAACACCGTCCGGTGTGCAAAATATTGTGCAATTCATTTTGCACAATAGGTCTCTTCCTAGTAAGTTTACCGGACTGGAGTCTTGTGCATTTCCCTGAAATTGCCGATATGCACCTCCATTGGTTTTGTCATAGGGGATCTAATCTGTTTATTTGAAATACCCACTACTTGGATCGCTTCTCCCGAGAGGGGTAGGTTTGAAATATCTGCTGTTCTCACAGAAGAACAGGCAGCACCAGTGTCCAACAAAAAGGTAATATCTTTTCGTTCTACTTTACCATCAATATATGGACCTGACTGATCTACCGGTAAGGATGCACCAAGTACGCACTCCTTTTCCTCCCCCCTCAGGCACCATCATTGGTCATTGTCATCAAGATAACTGTTCTGTAAAAGAAATTGTGAAGTTACAGAATTTTTCTTACCACTTACTCCTTGAAATCCGGGGTCCGCACTGTACTTGGCTCTGTTCACAAAATTTGGTGTAGGGGCAGGTGGCAACTGACTCTGCGATTTACAACCTGCTGCGGTTGACTCATGATCACCTCATTCTGCATCTGTGGATTTAAATTTTGATTTGGGCCATTATTATTCTGAATATTTTTACACTTGTTTTTCCAATGCCCCAATTTTACGCACCCATGATAGGGTAACTTCTTCTTTGCCTCCTCTCTACTCATTCGTCCTCTTTGTTTCCCCCCATTATTTTCACTCTGGTCTTTTCTTTCCCTTGATCCCCTGTTTGACTGTTTAGTTTAAGTTTCTGGTGTTCTGCTAATTTTACTTGGGCCCACATCACCTTTTCTTCTAGCTTTTTTAGTCTATTATCAATGTCATCTCCGCAGTACTTAGAGTACTTGAGAATCTAATCTATCGGTTTCGCTTGCCAGCACAACATGTGCTGCTGAATCATCTGACAGATTTCTGGTCCTAATCCTGACACAAAACGTTCCACAAAATGTCCCATATCTTTATCTATGATGTTCTCAAATCCACTATTCTGCTTGAATACCTGCAATAGGCGCTCGTTATGCGCATGTACAGTCTCATTTCTGTCTTGTGTTGTCCTATCTATCTTTACCCAATCTGTTTCTTTTGGAGGGATTTTTCCTTTCAAGAAAATGATCACCTGGTGATATTTCTTCATTACCTCTTCTGAAGGGGCTCCTGTTTTCTCATCTCTCGGGTACTCATCACTAGGCCAATCAATAGTAATTTTACATTCTGTCCACAAATCGGCGGGTACCACTATGTCAAACAGACCATCCAAATCCTTTAACAAAACCTTAGAAACCGTCACAAACCTTTCAACTTGTCGGTACCATTCAACCGGCTTTTCTCCTAATTTCGGGAAATCATTAGTAAATGACAAAATGTCTTGTCGGATGCATGGTACATGTACATACTACAGGAACTACTCTCATTGGACACAACCTTTCTGCCTTTCCTGTTTCTTTCAATAAAAATTCTGAAGTTGTCCGATTTGCCTGTGCTTCCTCATTTTTCCTCATCCACCTAACTTTCCATTTGTCCAAATCTCTCCATTTTTGTAAAATGTTCATTAAATCTTTAATCTGTAATTTCCTTCCAGACATATTCATGTTTTCCAAAACCTTATCACTAAATTCTGCTCTATATGGTTTCTGGAGTACCTTTGATTTCCCTATTTCGATTACCATTTTGGAGGCTAAATCTGTCAATTTCTCATGCAATATCTTCGTGTTTCTAGTGATACTTCTACAAATAAATAGTAATTCTTCTTCACTCTTAGGTATTTAATCTATCTAATCCTACAATTCCAGCTATCATTTCTTCCAATTCTGCTCTCAATTTGTAAATATCTAAAGTCTTTAGTGGCTGTTTCGGCTTGTCTATTCCCTGCACCCATCTTTCTAATTCTTCTGGTGATACTATTGTGCCACTCTTGACTCCTGTTGAAGTTTCTAATTGTACTTCCTTTGAGCAACTGGAGTTGTTCTCTTTGGGGTTTTATTGATCTGTCCTCTTACCGGTAAATCCATTAATGATATTACCCAATCGCATTCACTGCCTTGATTGTCAATTATTACATTTTCTTTTCTAGGTTCAATTGTAGTCATGGACATGACTGGTGGTTTGGGACAGATTGCTTTATCCCCCTACAATGGAACAACCGGACCTATAGTCACTGGTATAGTTAGTGGTTCAAGGTGGGTTATTTTTTGTGTTAGTTCTTCTCTATTTTTATTTATTGCTTCTCTTTCCTTTTCCTGAGGTACCCTTCCAGAAGTGTGGCTCAATGATTAGAGCGGCAGACCCTGATGCAGAGATCTAGCCCGGGACCAGGGTTCAATTCCCCGCCACGGCAGGTCTTGGGCTCAAAAAAGCCAACGGACCTGATAATTCTCGCCTCGGTGCCATTCCGATCATGGAGTCCCACTCTGCAACTCTGGACAATAGCTTGCTTAATCTCCACAACAGCCCCCACAACGCTAAGGATGCCTGGCCTCAACCTTGCGGGTGCCCAGGAGTGGACGCCTCACAGGGAAAGCCAGGATGGGTTCCACAGCGGTATTCGTACAAGCGCCTTGAGACCCTTGCGTGTGAGTAGTGCGCTATACAAGTATCAATTTACATTTACATTTTACCCCTCCTTCACAAGGTAATACGAAAACTTGATTTCTTACAACTTTGCATTTAAAATTCTCATTAATAACAACAAAAAACATTCGCTACTCTGTCTGCTACGCTAAAACCAAAGACCAGTCAATTTTTTTTACTGCGAGTAAAACATTTCCGCTTACTCTTCACACACTACGAGTAAAACTCTTCCGCTTACTCTTCACTCAAGCTCCGGCGAACCTGCTACTTCTTCGGTATTACCCTTTCTAGGTGATTGATATAAGACCAAAGTTTCACCAGTGAACTCTTTTGCCGTCAATCACTCTCACTTTTATACAGAAATAATCCCTAATTTAGCACTGCCAGCCCTGCATAGCTTTTGAGTACTATTCCAACAGACGAGTAACATCACTGCAGTGTGGCTTCAATTTACCACACGCTATTAAATATTCCCGGGAATTTCCAGACAACATAGAACAAAATACAAAACGGGTTTGTTAATACATAATCAATAGCTCAAACGTCGATATTTGTCACCAAACTAGTAAATAAAAAACCATAGCACTGCTACCAGAAACTGATCCAGCGAGGTACCAGCTAGAGGTACTCACAAACCACATACTCACCTGGGCCCTTAAACACACATTCACATAAGCTTGTAATGTACTGCTGGGGTAAAAGCTGGTAATATGCTTTTCAGATCAGTACAACATTTCTAACCAATCTTTTCTGTTCAAAATGTTCTTTCCTCTGGTCAATGAACCTTTTAGTTAATCTAGTAGATGGTGAAATCATATAGATTATCTTAAACAACCACAGACTCGGGAAGAGTTTAAATGTTTATCTAGTTAAATTCATGTGAGCCAAAAAGCAAATACACTACGTACACCGTTTCTCTGAGGAAGAAAAATCAATCTATCAAGTAAGTCAATAAATCATCTAAACAATATTATCTCAATAACAGAACCTGGAGAGGGAGAACTAGAGAGAGCAGAACAATGACATACGACACAGAAAATATAGTTACCTAGAATGGTGTGGAAACCAACCGATTTGCCAAGGAGCTGGAAGGGTCCCCTGGGACAGATCAGGTGACAAAGAATTCAGGACAGGTTTTAGGGACAGGATAGATGACCTCTTCTAGATCTGACGCCTGCATCGCACCCCTCTCTGATACTATCTTACTCCTTGATCCTTCCGCGATCTTCTTCTAGTTCTTTGCCTCAATTGTCCCTCCTCTATTCTTCTGCGATCTTCTTCTAATTAATATGATTTGGCTCTAAGTTCTGCAATTCGATTCTTCTTCAGTATTTGATCAGCTCTCGAACAGCATCCTGGTCTCTCAGCATCTCTGCATCACGAGCTCTCTCTAACTAACTAAACTACCTCAATTATACCTTTTCTAATGGCATGTACCACCCCTAAATGTTTCAAATTTGTGACATCCCTAATTCTGATTGGACGGGCAAGGGGGGATGATCATCACACCATGCTAAGTTTTAATAATTCTTCTTTTAGTTCTTTGTTCAGTGTTCCCGCCCATTAATTTTACTTTCACAAGCTTTATTTTCCACCCGCGTTCACATTCTTATCAACAAAAATGTATATATTTTAGTGTTCATATCAATTCAGCACTGAGGATGTCTGTCAGGCTCCCAGGACATGTTGCAAATTAGGTTAGGACGGGTTTCAATGACAGGATCATGGCGACTGGTTTTGTTTCTACGCCTGCGTGAGGAGTCACGTGGAATGTGAGGTTTAGCATCGCTCAGAGGCCCAAATAAGAACTAATAGAGAGGTCAAAAAGAAACATGTTCAAATCAAAATAAAATGATTTCACTGTATACCACCTATCTCTACTCTAATCCCATTTACTGAATATAACTCTCCCCGCATTAGCATTTAGTAAATTTTCATGTTTTAGTTTCTTCGAAGCAGATGCTTAACATGTGAGTTTCAAGCGGCCATTTTGATTGCTATTGCGCAGCTGCAGAACTTTCCCTCCAAGCGAGAGACGGTCATACTGCGTAGATGCAGTTGACGCATGCGCAGTATAAATTCCCGCTTTAGCAGCCATTTTAAGTTCCACTCGGGTTACTTGTTATTAAGAAACATATGAAAGCTTCCTCTAAGCTTAATTTATATGGAATGTGGTGCATATTAATCTTTACAAACATGATTAATACAGGGTTACGAGTTATTTGAGAGGATTGCGTCCGAGCAAGTCTCTTTTATACGAGTCCTTGCTCCATCAGCGGTCGCCAGTAGGTATTTATAGTTAGGACCTCGTTTCTATTCAAAAAGTGTTTTTACTTTTGCCAATATCTTTGTCGCTGGTTGAAGAATCTTCCTGAAATTTTCAAAGCTAATGGGGTGGACTGGTCAGATCCTGTGTTGAAAGTTTCGGGGTGAATCGGCAAGCGGGGTCAGAGAAAAAAGGGGGGTCCCAAAGCACATTTTCCCATGTTAATTTACATAGGAATTACAACCTGAACTGCTGAACGGAATTACACCACATTTGGCAAAAAGGTAGGTCTTGGTCTAGAAAGTGCGCTTTTTTTAAATGGTGTAAATCCGTTCAGTAGTTTCTAAGAAATTCAAAAATAAAACAATATTGATATCTGGGAGAAGTGCCTAACCACACATCTCATCGTGAGATCTGTTTGGCTGTCACCACTTCATCCTGGAATTGCTGGCAGCCATCTTGGGACCAATATACATGGTAGCACCCCATTGAAATGCATTGTAGTGAACAGGTTTTGAGGGTCACCAAAAGGAGAACTATAAAGGGTGATAACAGACTTTAGTTACATTAGAATTCATTTGTTGATGGTACCATACTAATTGTAGGAATTGTGGTGTGTTCTAAGGTGATTTTACCCTGTGAAAAACCTTCTGCTTGGATATCATGAATCATGTTTGAGTAAACCATTTTCTCATGCTTGTCCCATAGAGGTTTGGAAGGTGCTCCAGATGTTAAAATGAGAGCATATTCTCTGTAAATTCACATTATCTTTCTCATCAGTCATGTGAGAATAAAGTCTGACATTCTCAGTAACACATGTATATCCAACAAGGGCAGAGACTGTCAGTTGATTCCTTTGTGTTCTACTGCAGCTTCCCAGAGTGTGCTAACAGTCTTATTTATGACAAAATTATAGCACACCTCAAACCATCTTTATTGGAATAATCTGATAACACTTAAAACATTTAATTTAAAAAGGAACAAAATGAGGGGGTTAATTTTGTCATAGAAATTATGGTTAGAGCTGTAGAAAGAAAAATGAGGACAAGTTTTAAGTGAGATCTCAAATATCTTCCTGTTATACTTCATCAGGAGCAGCCTGTCAGTTGATTCCTTTGTGTTCTACTGCAGCTTCCCAGAGTGTTCTTAAGAACAACTAGATCGCTAACACTCTTACTTATGACACAATTATGGCACACCTGAAGCTATCTTGATTGGAATAAACTGGTAACACTTAAAACATTTAATTTAAAAACGAACAACATGAGGGAGTTCATTTTGTCATAGAAATTATGGTTAGTGCTGCAGAAAGAAAAGTTAGAGCACATTTTGAGTGACTTCTCAAATCCTCTTCTATTTCATTAAAAAATTCTGACATGCAGACTGAAACATGCACTTTCAATACCAGAAGCAGACTTCCAGTTTACTCCCTGGTGAGCAGTAGCTTTACTACAGTGATCTAATGAGCAACTAGAGTGCTAACATTCTGAATTTATGGCAAATGTGTGACACATCTAAATGTGTTCTTGATGGATTCAAAGTAAAAAACTGAAAGCATTTCCTACTGACGAGACTGTACTAAATGAGGAAATTAGGAAAGTTCATAACAAGTAAGTCTCCCAAGATGGCCACCAGAGAAAACAGAGCCCAAATGTAGCACAAATATCACCCAGATTTAGCCCACATATAGCACAATGACAGTAGTGTGCAAAACACTATTTATTTTTTGTTTTTTTGCAGTTTTATATAGTGCACACTGGTCAGGTATTGGAGTGTTGCCTCTTACTTGGACCCGGTATTGCGTATTTTGCACAAAGTACGTGAGATTGATCTTGCGAAACATGAACTTTACTATTCTGTTAACCTGAAGTTGCTCTGGGCTGGGCTTTGTAACACCCATTTTTACATAATGGTTTCAATTAACCCCTTCAGCGCTGCGCGGATTCCCCCGCGGTGCTGAAGGGTTCGAGCGCGGGCGGGGCCATGACGGAACGGTTCCGTCATGAGCACAGCTCAACCGATGCTCATGACGGAATCGTTCCGTCATGAGCATGGAAGGGGTTAATTCTCATTGTATTGTATTAAGAAAGAGGATTTACTGTTTTATGTACACTTTTATATGATCTATGTTTCTAAATCAGATCGAAAAATGTTTACTAAATTGAATTGAAGACTCCCAATATGGCCACCAGTGAAAAAGGAGCCCAAATGTAGCACAAATATCACCCAGATTTAGCCCACGTATAGCCTAATGATAGAAGTGTGGAAAATTCCAGAAACAGTTTGGGAACTTTTAGAAGTCAGTTGGTAAGGGTTAATATGTCTAACCAATAGAAATATGTTTTATAATTTGAAATAATGTAGAAAGGAATGTGATTTCTTACTTACATGTATTTGTGTGGAGAGAGAGAGGGAAACTTTGCCATTATTGGTTTTGCCTTGCTCAGAGCAGTACATTTATTGTGAGCATAACAAAATCTTTTCTGAGTTTCTGATATTTTATATTCTACAAATCAATTTGGAAGGTGAGTTATACATTTGAAAGGTGTATTATGTGTAAGTTTTATTTTTCAAGTTAAATAATTAATCAAGAGCTTTGATGTTTGAAATATATTATTTAAATGAAGAGATGTTCATTGTAGTTTGTTTTATGGTAGTTAAATGTTGTTTGAAATAGATTTTTTATAGTATTATATGTATATTGGAATATAGATTTGTGATTATGGTAGTTTGTTTTAGTGTGTGGATTTGTAGTATACCGCATAATTCTAGCTGTTGCTTTAAATTTAGAGGTGGAGTCTGTCAAATTTTAAGGTGTGCACGGACATCTTTCTGAAGTATGTTTCTACTTGCATATGTAGTTTCATATGTCTTATACGTTTGGAGGTGCATGATGTATAACAAAGAGGTGTTGTTGCTTTTTACTTGGTAGGCTCAAGACTGTGAGTACTAGTAGAATGGTGACGATGCAGCACAAAAGTGTGGTGTAAAAGATGGTGACATAAGGTGTTATTAAGCAGGATTCTTTTTGTAAGTTTCGAGAGAGGTACATTTGAAGTATGCCGCATAATTTTTGATGTTTGCTTGAAATTGGAAGTTTGTTCTGTGCTTTTTTTAGGTTTGGATAGTGTTATGGTACATACATATTCATGTATGGTTTTAGTAAAATGGTGAGACTTTTCCTAAAGATATGTGAAGGGTTCTTACTTTCTATTTGGGTAGGTGTAATATTAGAAGTAGTCATAGAATGGTTAAGCAGTAGCCTGAAAGTGAGGTTTGAGACGTTTGTATAGATGTTATTTATGAGAGTAATTTGTATGATGTGAAAAAAGTTATATTTCATATATACCGCATAATTTTCAGTGTCTGTTTGAAAATTGAAGTGTACTCTGTGAAGTTTTGAGCTGTGCATGATGTTGTGACTGAGATATGTGTCTATTTGCTCATACACTTATAAAAATCACCCAGGCACTACCTTTGCACTCCTGTAATCACTCAGGCAGTACCTTAGTACTTCTGTAATCACCCAAGAAATACACATGTACTTTTAAAATCACCCACTCACTTTTTATGTATTCCCGTAATCCCCCAGATATTACCCCTGCAGTCATGCAATCACCCAGGCAGTAGTTATGTACTACCCTTACAGTTATGCAATCATGCAGGCTGTACCTATGTAGTCATATAATAACCAACACTCTATCCTTGCAGTCATAGAGTCACCCAGGCCCTTCTGTTGCATTCATCTATTCACCTAGGTATTGCTCAAAAACTCATCTATGCCTTCAGGTGTTAGTTATACATTTATCTATGCACTCAGCGTGAATGTTTGCAATCATGCAATTAGATAGTCACTATCCATCTTTTCCTGCAACTATCCAGTGACTACCCTTCAACTCATTCAATCACTCAAACACTACCAATGGAGTTTTGGAATCACTCTGGCAGATCTATTACATGTCTCAGTTTCTAGGTTTTACTATATTCCAGAAATATTGTATATCTATTTGTTTTAGATTTGAAAAGGTAGAGACATATGTATGCACGCTTTTAACAATATGCAGAGATTTATGGTTGAATCATGTAATAGTGTGCTGCTTTATAATTGGCTAGGCCCAACACTCATGCAGTTATAAAAACACTCAAGTACTACCCATACAGTCTTTGAATGATCCAGGCACTACATATGCACTACTGTAATCACTCAGGCATCACTGCTGCACTTATGCAATCATCTAGGCACTACCTATGCACTCATGCAATCACCAAGGTATTACTCCTGTAATCTTTCAATCATGTAGTCAGTACTCATGCACTTACATAATCACCCAGGCACTACCTATGCACTCATGCAATCACCCAGGTATTACTCATGTACGTATATAATCACCCAGGCACTACTGTTGCACTCCTTCAATCACTGAGGCACTACCCTTGTACTCATGTATTCACTCAGCCATTTGTCATGGTGTTATGAAATCACCCAGGCACTACCTTTGCACTCCTTTATTCACTTAGGCAGTAACTCAGTAGTCCTGTAATCAGCCAAGAAGTACACATGCACTTATAATATCACCTAGTCACTTCCTATGTAGTCATGTACATCCCCAGATATTACCCCTGTAGTCATGCACTCATCCAGGTGTTACTTATGTACTCCTTTAATCCCCCAGACGTTACTGCTGTACTCATGCAATCACCAATGCATTAGCCATACAGTGCTTCATATCACTCAGGCACTATCCTTGCAGTCTTTCAATCATGCACGCACTACTCTTGTACTTATGCAATCACTCAGTTAGTACTCATGTACTTATAAAATCACCAACGGTACCATCTTTGTAGTCATGTACTCACTTAGGCAGTATCTTATTACTTTTGTAATCACCCAGGCAGAACTCATGGACTTACAAAATCACTCACTCACTTTTTATGTATTCCAGTAATTTCCCAGATATTACCCCTGCAGTCATGCAATCACTCAGGCACTAGTTATGTACTACCTGTAGAGTCAGGTAGTCCTGCAGGCTGTACCTATGCAGTCATGTAATAACCCACACATTACCTTTGGAGTCATAGAATCACCCAGGACCCACTGTTGCAGTCATCTATTCACTTAGGCACTACTCCATGACTCATCTATGTCTGCAGGTGCTATTTATACACTTATCCATGCACTCAAACTCTATGTGTGCACTTATGCAATTATCCAGTCACTATCCATCTTACGCTTCAATTACCCAGTGACTACCCTTGCAGTCATACAATCACCCAAGCACTACCCATGGAGTTATGCAATAACCCAGGCAGACCTATTACATGTCTCAGTTTCTAGGTTTCACTATGTTTCAGAAATATAGTACACATATTATCTTTAGGTATGATGATGATTTGAAATGGTAGATTCATATGTATGTGTGCTTGAAACAATATGGAGAGACTTATAGTTGAGTCATGTAATAGTCTGCTGCTTTATATTTGGCAAGGCCCAACATTCATGCAGGTATAAAAACACCCAAGTACTCACCATGCAGTGTTCCAATGATGCAGGAACTATACATGCAGTGTTGTAGTCACTCACGCATTACTGCTGCACTGATGCACATCTAGGCACTATTTATGTACTCATGCAATCACTAAGGTATTACCTATGCACTCTTTCAAACATGTAGCCACTACTCATGCACTTACATATTCACCCAGGCACTATTGTTGCAGTCCTTTAATCACAGAGGCACTACCCTTGTACTCATGTAATCACTCAGCCAGTACTTATGCACTTATAAAACTACCCAGGCACTACCTTTGCACTCCTGTAATCACTCATGTGGCACCTTAGTAGTTTTGTAATCACCCTGGCAGTACTCATGGACTTATAAAGTCAATCATACACTTTCTATGTATTCTAGTAATCCCTCAGATATTACCCCTGCAGTTATGCAATCACCCAGGCACTACTTATGTACTATCCCTGCAGTCATGCAATCATGCAGGCTGTACCTATGTTGATAAGAATTCACCCAGGCAGTATGTTAACACTCCTTTGTTCACTCAGGCAATAACTCAGTAGTCGTGTAATCACCCAAGAAGTACTCATGCCCTTATAAAATCACCCAGGCATTACCTTTGCACTCCTGTAATAACTCAGGTAGTACTTTAGTACTTCTGTAATCACATAGGCAGTACTCATAGAGTTATAAAATATTGTATACATATTTCTTTTAGATATGATGTTGGTTTGAAAACATAGAGACATATGTATGCATGCTTCTAAGAATATGAAGAGACTTGTATTTCAGAGATGTAATAGTGTAACTGCTGCCTTATATTTTGCTAGGTCCAACACTTATCCAGTTATAAAAACAGCCAAGTACTACCCATGCAGTCTTCTAATGATCCAGGCAGTACATATGCACTGTTGTGATCACTCAGTCATTACTGCTGCACTCACACAATCACTTAGAGACTACCTATGCACTCATGCCAGGTGTTACCCATGCACTCTTTCAATGATGTAGCCACTACTCATGCACTTATATAATCATCCAGCCACCACCGTTGCTCTATTTCAATTACGGAGGTACTGCCCTTGTACTTATGTAATCACTCAGGCAGTAGTCATGCTGTTAAGAAATCACTCAGGCACTACCTTTGCACTCATTTATTCTCTCAGGCTCTACCTGAGTAGTCCTGCAATCATCTAAGAAGTACCCATGCAGTTATAAAATCCCCCAGTCACTTCCTATGTAGTCATGTAAATCCCCAGATAATACCCCTGTAGTCATGCAATCACCCAGGCGTTACCTATGTACTTCTTTAAGCCCCTAGACGTTACCTCTGTACTCATGTAATCGCCAATGCATTAACTATACAGTGCTTAATTCAGCCAGCCACTATCTTTCCACTCTTTCAATCATGCAGGCACCACTCTTGTACTTATGTAATCACTCAGCCAGTACTCATGCACTTATAAAATCACCCAGGAACTACCTTTGCACTCCTGTAAACACTCAGGCAGTACCTTAGTACTTTTGTAATTTATGTATTTATTTATTTAAATATTTATATAGCTCGCTACTACCCGAGGGCGTCTAGGCGCTTGCAGAATAGGCACACAGAACACACTGAGATGTTAGATTTCCAGTCCTTGGGTGGATTTACAAAGTAAAGGGCCATGTCTTGAGTCCCTTCCTAAAGGACAATAGATCAGAAGCATTCTTTAGATAGAATGGTAGCTTATTCCACCATCTTGTGGTGATGCTAAAGAAACTTTTACCACCTCATCTCTGGAGACGGAAGGTAGGCTCAGTCACCAGCTTCAGTGAGGTCTATCAAAGTGTTTGTGCAGGGGTATGCCATTTGAAGCACTTTATCAGGTAACTAGGGCCTGAATTTTGTAATGCCTTAAAGGCAATACATAAGGCTTTAAACCTGATGTGCTTCTCCATTGGTAACCAGTGCAGAGAGTTAAGAGCATGTTTAGCTGACGAGTATTTTTCTAATCCAAAGAGCAATATCACAGCGGAGTTCTGAAGTACCTGTAGCTTTGCCACTACCGATTTGTTTACTCCGACCAGTAGTCCATTGCAGTAGTCGAGTTTTGATAACACTAAGACTGACACCACAGTTTTCTGCAAATTTTTCGGTATAAATGGGAGCACTTTCCTTAGAATTTTCATAGTGTAATAAACTGAGGCAGTAAGTATTTTAACATGCTGGGAAAAGGAAAGGGTGGAAATCATAACGACTCCAAGGTTTTTGGCATTGGTGACTGGGATGGCAACAGCCCCCAAATCAAATGGCCACCAGTCTGAGGACCAGAATGTTGTATCCTTGTCAAAAAGTAGAACCTCTCTTTTATTTGAGTTTAACGTAAGGCAGTTTTCAGCCATCCATTCGCTGACGCCTCTCATGCACTCCTTAAAATTCAAAGCTGTATCATGATTTTTGTTTGAGATCGATATAATAATCTGTGTGCCGTCTGCGCATGATACCATTTCAAAACCAGGGGTTTTGATCATACAAGCCAAGGGAGCAACATAAAAGTTGAACACAGAAGGACTCAGGGCTGAGCATTGGGGCACCCCACAAGGGAGCCTGAAACATTTTGATTTAAAACCTCCTACTTCTACAAATTGTTTCCGACCATGCAAAAATGATTTAAGCAGTGCGAGGGCTGGGCCACCTACTTCTGCCTCTCAAAGCCAAACTATTAAGGTGCTGTGGTCTACCGTATCAAAGGCAGCTCACAGATCTAACAGTATCAGGGCTGCCGATCCTCTTTTGTCAACTGCCAGTCTAATTTCCTCCGTATGCGTGATCAAGGCCAGTTCTGTACTATGTTGGGCTCTAAAACCATACTAGGTAGGATCCAGGACCTGATTTTTCTCAATAAAAGTGACTAATTCCTGATTCATATGTTTTTCAAGAATCTTAGCTGGTAGAGGTAAGCGGGAGATGGGACGATAATTTCCTACATCTGTTTTATCCAAGTTGTTTTTTTAATAAAGGTAAAATAGATGTCTTTTGTCACAGCAAGGGGGAAATTGCAGTCTCAATAGCAGTGTTAAGACCCTCCATGAGAGGGCAAGCAATTGTCTCCACTAACATATGACTTACTCTCAGTGGACATGGATCCAACGGGGATGCTGACTTAGTTGCTTGCTACAAGGATTTTTGTGGTGTGTTCATGAGAAATTGATGTGAAATTTAAAAAACAGTGTGGATTGCGTTCATGGGCTGAGATAGGCAAGCCTAAGAGTGGATTTTCAATAAAAGTTGGTGGAGCCTGAGCAGTCGGGGTGTTTAGCGGCCGTGCCAAAAAGGTGTTATAAATGGACGAAACTTTATCACAGAAATTCTAAGCCAGGTTTTCGCAAAAAGCTTGATCTATTGTGCTTTGACTAGTCTCCTGCAAATGACTAAGCTTCAAGACTGTTGCAAAGAGTTCTTTGAAATTGTTCTGTGCTCCTTCTATTCTTTCTGAGTAATAGCTGATTTTAGTATTTTTATCAGTTCTTTATATTGTGCCAGTCTTCACTTGTATCTGTCTTTTTCCCTGGGATCATGGTGTTTGCGCCAGCATCTTTGTTGACTACTGCAGAATCTTCTTAATATTCTTAGTTCTTCAGAGAACCAAGGTTCAGTAGGTGCCGTTCTGCTGATTTTTCCAGCTCTCTGGGGGATGGTGGTATGCGCCGCTACTGAGATCCAGTTATGGTATTGTAAGGAGGCTGCTTCTGGATCTGTGGAAAGGCAGGGTATGCTCTGACTCAACTGGTTAATAAATTCAGTTTTATCAAACCACTGCCACAGGTATCTTTTATGGTAATCACTCAAGCATACTCATGCACTTTTCCAATCATCCATGCATTACCTCTGCACTCATGCAATCACCCAGGCATTAACCAAGAACTTACAAAATCACCTAGGCACTTCCCATGCACTCCTCCAATCACCCAGGTACTACTCATCCACTCATGCAATATCCCAGGCACTACCCATGCACTGCTCCAATCACTTATGCACTATCCATGCACTCCTCTAATTACCCAGACACTACTCATTCACTCCTTTGATTACCCAGCCAGTAGCCATGCACTCCTCCAGTCACCCAGTCACTAACCATGCACTTATAACATCACCATGCACTATCCTTGCACTCCTCCAATCATGCAGGCAATACCCATGCACTCATGTAATCATCCAGGCACTACCCTTGCACTGATACAATCATCCAGTCTTTACCCATAAACTCATGCAATCACTCAGGCAAAACCTATGTACTTCCAAAATCATCCAAACAATACCTATCCACTTACAAAATCACCCAGGTACTACTGATGCACTCCTGCAATCACCCAGGCACTACTCATCCACTCATTCAATAACCCAAGCACTACCCATTCACTGCTCAAATCACCCGTGCACTACCCATGCACTCGCCCAATCACCCAGCCAGCACCTATGCCCTTATCCAATCACTCCACCAATACCCAAGCACTTATAAAATTACCACGCATTACCCTTGAACTCTTACAATCACCCAGGTACTACTGATGCACTCATGCAATCATCCAGGCATTACCCATAAACCAATGTAATCAGTCAAGCATTACCCATGCACTCTTCAATCACCCATACTTTACCTGGGCACTCATGCAATCACCCAGGCAGTAACCAAGCGCTTACAAAATCAGCCAGGCACTGCCCATGCACTCCTTCAATCACCCAGATACTACCATTGCATTTATACAATCACTCAGCCATTATGCATGCACTTCATCAATTAGTCACATACCATAGGTTTCAAGGACGTTACACTTAGAAAATAGCATTTAAAAAACCTTAGAAAATCACTGAAAAAAACACAAATTTCATGGACGTTATAGTTAGAAATTAGCTTTTAAAAAACCTTAGAAATTCACTGAAAAAACTCCAGGTTTCAGGGACGTTATAGTTAGAAATTAGCATTTAAAAAACCTTCGAAATTCGCAGAAAAAAACACAGGTTTCAGGGACGTTATAGTTATTGGAGATTTTACTCGTACGAAACCAGAGAAATTCAGCTGTTATAGTTAGTTGCGCTAACTATAACTCGTGCCCCCGCAATGCACTGCTGATGATGTCACACATTACATCATTCATGACATGGTCTGTGACATCACTGATGACATCACGGGTGACATCTCAAATGACATCACTGATTTCTAACTATAACGTCCCTGAAAACCTGTTTTTTTTTTCAGTGAATATATATATATATATATGTGTATGTATATTCATGAAATTTTCCAAACTAATTTGGGGGTGATTCATTAAGGGGGGGCCGAGAAAAAAGGGGGGTCCTAAAACGTGTTTTCGCCATACAATTTCCATACGAAACTTTAGACCAGGCTACAGGTCGAATGGGTGAACGGAATTACCCCAAATTTGGAAGGGAGAAGGGGCTTGGTCTAGAAACCACACTTTTGTTTATTTGGTGTAAATCCGTTCAGTAGTTTTGGTGAAATATCGAAATTTTCAGATATCGATATTTGGGAATTCTGCCATCTGATTGGCTGAGGCGTTACAAGCACAAGCTTGCTGCTTATTGGCTGTGAGCGGTGCAAGCGGTTGCAACTAGGAAGTGTTGGCAGATATTTTATGATTCTGTTGAAGCGAGTAATGGGAAAAAGGGCAAAAAAAGAAGGAAAGAGGAGGGTAGGAGCACTGTAACCTCTGTGGGGTGTTTAGGGTGTGCTATACAGGGGTGCGAAGCGAAGTACTCATCCCTACTGGGCTGAAAGTGCTGGGCTACGGAAATTAAGTGAGGTATTGCCTAGAGTCTGATGCTGCTAAGGTTAGCTGCTGCGGGACTTGGGGATTAAAGCAGGAGGCCAAACTGTGTGTCTTATTCTGTGAAGTCAGGTGCCCTCTCCATTGCACCACACCTGTGGATGTAGTGTCAGCATGTGTTTATACCTACTAGGACGAACTACTGACCCCTCCTGGTCTGAAAGTGCTGGGGTACAGAAAATATGTGAGGTATTGTCTAGAGTCTCATGCTGCTACGCTGAGCTGCTGCCGGACTCAGGGATGAAAGAGTGAGTCCAAACTGTGTGTCATATGCTGTGAAGTCATGTGCTCTGACCGCTGTGCCACATCTGTGCAAGTAGTGTCAGCATGTAGTTCTACCTACTCGGAGGAACTTTGTTTTGAATATTGTAGATTCTGCATGGTGTTTAGGGGGTGTTATACTGTGAGTGTGCAGGGAAATTCACGCATATCAAATCAATTCGGTATTTGGAAAGTGCAAACTACTCACTCGTATGTGTCTGATGGCGCTGGGGGCGTAGGCTGAGCTGCTGCCGGACTCGGGGATAAAGACGCTGAACTACTGACCCCTACTGGTCTGAAAGTGCGGGGTATGGAAATGAATTGAGGTATTGCCTAGAGTGTTATGCTGCTAAATTGAGCTGCTGCTGGACTCGGGGATGAAACCGTGAGTCCAAACTGTGTGTCCTATGCTGTGAAGTCATGTGCTCTGGGCGCTGTGCCACACCTGTCCAAGTAGTGTCGGCAATATTTTATACGTAGTAGGAGGAAGTTTTGTTTGGAACATAGTAACTTGTATATGGTGCTGGTAAGTGATCTGCAGCATTGCAAGGGCAGTGCACCCAGGACATGCAGCCGACATGCAAGGTAAAGGTGGACGTGAATGGAGTCGACCATGTGTTCGGGATGCCCTGCTGTGTGTCAGTGGCTCTGCTTGTAGCTGCACTGGCTTGCCTTGTGCCAGTCTTGTGGATGAAATGGCACAGCATGGTGCAATGAGCCGGATCTGTGTGCAATGGGTGCCAACCAGGGTTTGGGTGGGAGTACGTGTGAAGGCCATTTCATGCACGCTAACTACGACGAAGGACTTTTGAGTGTGATATGTCCACTCGTTGTTCTGAAATCGGGCAGTGGGTAGTGTGGGAGACGGATGCAAATATCGTATCTTTCAGGGGGGGCTGGCTACTTGCAAGTTTCTTCTCGGAGCAGCAGATGTGTTAGCGCAAGATAGCTCATACAAAGAACATTTCATCCTTACAATAACTTCTCCAGGTGCATTCACACAGGATGTGTACAAAGGCCAGTCGTGGGTGTTGTGGGATGTCTGCGACCCTGGTCATCATGGAGGAGATGCCCATCACGTGGCACATGGACGGGTTCACTGTGTGTTACGTTGCCAAACAGCTGCTCCTCCCTCCAATGAGCTCCCACGCTTTTGTGCGCTGCGGTGTTGTATCCCGTGCACTCCTACGGCACACCTTTGTAATGCCTATTGGCGTATGTCCTGCGGCATTCCAATCACACCGTGACACTGCCGTTTGGAGGTGGTGCATGCCAATTTACAACATCGACTGCTGCGGCCCTTGTGGCGGCCACAGCAGAACACAGAGACACACTTACCGTACTTCTTGCACACAGACATGTGTGAGACACCCCGTTCCCTTTGCCGCTTGTGCATGCAGGAGGATGCGTGCATAGCTACATCTCCAGGCTCACTGCCAACGCTGAGGTGACTTGGTAACGTCCACTGAAGACAGCACACTGTGATGTTGCAGGGCCGGTGCCTATCATGCTAACACAATGACCACATGGATGCAGGTTCCGGGGGTGTTGGCAGTCCTTGGGTTGTTGCGAGGAGTGTTATGGCCCTTATGAGTATCCGTGTATCATGCTCATTAACTCTATGGCACCTGTGGGTGTTCAGGTGTGGCTCTTGGCTGTGTTCCTTTTCATGCTGCAGGTAGTCGTCCTGCTTAACACCAGCAGAAAGCAGGTATAAAATCTCTGGTAGTAATGCGGCTTATCGCCGGAATTTGTTTCACTTAGTACTTTTTGGCTTTCGTTGTGAAAGTTGTGATGTGGTTTTTTTGTGTACAGAAAAATAAACAAACAAGGCAGTGTATCCCGTCAAGATCAAGCACCTGACCCACTATTCCCAATCAATATAAATACAATGAGATTTCTTTATTGATTTTGTGTGTACACTGTAAATGCACCCACTACTACAGTGGAATTCAATACAGGATTTTAGTAATTAGAATAGATCGCAAAGGTGCACCTCGTGTGTTTTTGCACGGGAACGCCTACTCTGTATCTCATTATCAGCACTTTAATGCAACTAAAGTTGAGATAAATCTAACACTCTATTCAGAAGCTGGTGCAAACTGCAGACATCACCAGTATTTCCGCGATAACTGCCCCAAAATTTAACACCATTGTGGACACCACCAAATAACAGTAATAAAAACGAGAAAGAGTGACACAGCACTTAAGTAACAGCGAAACACTTTATTGAAATTTAACAAACTCAACATAAAACAACAAGGCGGGAGACTCCTGTCGGGTCCATCAATGTCGATGACACAGCCTGGAAAATAAAGCACAAAATAAGGACGTGTGTAATGTGCATATCAGAGGAGTGAGACACAGAGAAAGAGAGAAAGAAAAAATGCCAGAGAGAAAAAGAGAGGGAAGTAAAGAAAGGGAGTGAGAAAGGGAGAAGGGAGAGAGAGAGAGATAGAAGGAAAGGAAGGGAGAGAGTGAGAGAGAGAGTGAAGAGAGGGAAGTGATAGAGAGAGAGAGACACTGCCGCCCCTGCGCAGCCATGACCAAATAATTACCTGCTGCCACCGGAGTGTCTACCAGTGGGCACTACACGTGCCCGTCAAAGCTCTGCAGCCCGGCAATCTCACAGATGTCTCTGAGTCCTGAGTCATGAATGGCGGAGACCACATCAGCTTCTCCGCGGGCGGCAGATCTCACATATGTCGCTTAGTCCTGAGTCATCAATGGCAGAGGCCACATCAGCTTTTGAAGCCGCTAACCCTGTGCAACGCAAGTCAGCGCCACGTGGTGGTAGGCTGCTGACGGCCATACAACTTAGGGTGCGACAAACCTTGTGCAACTCAAGTCGGCGCCATGTGGTGGTAGGCCCCTGACGGCCACATCAGCTTCGGGTGTCACTAACCCTGTGCAAGTTAAGTTTGCGCTACATGGTAGTAGGCCCCTGACAGCCATGCAGCTCAGGGTACAACTAACCCTCTGCGCAACTCTTCATGGACTCTTTATGATTCAGACCCGTGGAGCGTCCGCCATCCAGTCACCACCGGCAAATAAAGGATGTGACGTTGTCGATGCATTATATTTGCATGGTCACATGGCTTGTGACGCATGTGCCGGATGGGTGAGGTGTGTGTGTAAACCTGCCCTCAGGGAGTGGCAGTGAGATGTTGACAACTAGAGCACTGACCTGGACACCAACAGTGAGTACGCCTGCGTCAGGAAGCTATGTGGGGGTGTGAATACGTGTTTTCACAATGGATTTTCCATAGGAATCTTTAGACAAGGCTACAGGTCAAACTGCTGAAAGGAATTACGCCAAATTTGGCAGGGAGCAAGGTCTTGGTCAAGAAAACGGGCTTTCTTGCATCGAGTGAAAACATAAAAGAAAGGTCTCGGGGGCAATTTAATATACCGGAGCTCTGTTTCTGCAAGTTAACTCTTTTACGCTGCCTCTGCCCAACATCACCACTTCCAGCTATGCCGTTAGAAGTCAATCCGTCGGCTCGTAGCTCTCTACCTTTGTGAGCTAGTACGCTACTGTGCCTGTACCTCTGCGAACAACTACGGTTCTATTCCTTTGGGAGCGGACGGCTCGTAGTACTGCGTCTGTGAGTCGATCGGACGCGACGCAGTTTTCCCTCTGCGAGCCTGGGTGCGAACTGTTCATAAGTCAAACTACATAAGCATTTTGTGATTCAGTCCGTCAGCTGGCCTCTGTCCGAAGCATTTCTGAAAACATGTCGGAGTTCTTTCTGTGAGAGATAACCATTTCACGCTGCCTCTCCCCACATCAGCAGGTAACGCACCCTCTTCCAAGATGACCAACATACCCCTAAATACCTTCTTAGGCCCAGAATTGTCCCTGTGCGGTTGGACAAACAAGAAGTCAGGTATAGATTTACATATAAAACATTTTATTTAAACAAAACAACAACAAATAAAACTGAAGGGAGTCTGGTGCTGTGGTCACTGCCACGATGTTGGGGTTACTGTCATTCAGGACTCAGGACACAGTTCCACATGTGGGATCGGCTTGTATTGAGCAGGGTTAGTGGCACCAAGTGTCGCGCCTTGTGTTGAACAGGGTTAGTGGCACCACGTGTCGCCGGCCTTGCATATGGAAATATGCCTAACTGATCAAAGGGAGTATGCTGCTGTGGTTGCTGCCACGGACTTGGGGTCACTGCCATTCAGGACTCAGGACAGAGTTCCACATGTGGGATCGGCTTGTGTTGAACAGGGTCAGTGGCACCATGTGTCAAAAATTCAAATTGCAAGCTCTGTTGCCCACAGTGTAGAGTGTTTATTGAGTGTTTATCGGCACTTGAAGATGAATTTGTTGATTGTACTAAAGCTATAACTGATATAAAAAAAGTTCTTGAAGCAAGGATCCTAAAAGGATATTATGTAGGTTTTAGGCCTGTGAAAGTTACTTGCCTAGTGGACTCTGAAATTAATGAATGAAGATTTAATTTTAATTGTGAGCCCTACTGACCGCAGTTTAGGCGTATCATGAAAAGATAAAATATGTATAGAATACACTGTCGAAGTGTATGAGCCTGTGATGCTGCTTGGTGCGGATGGAATGCTGTGGGAGCTATGTCTCTTACATACTGCATCATCTGCAATTGTGACTGTATCTGAATTGTGAGTCCTGCTGACAGTAGTGTTGGCCAGAGGTAGCGGTGAGGAAGGGCCCATATCCACATGCATAGATTGGTGGTCGCTGCCACGGACTTGCGGTCACTGCCATTCAGGACTCAGGACACAGTTACACATGTGGGAATAGCTTGTGTTGAAGAGGGTTAGTGGCACCACGTGTCGCCGGCCTTTCATATGGAAATATGCCTAACTGATCAAAGGGAGTATGTTGCTCTGGTCGCTGCCATGGACTTGGGGTCACTGCCATTCAGGACTCAGGACACAGTTACACATGTTGGATCGGCTTGTGTTGAACAGGGTTAGTGGCACCACGTGCTGCCGGCCTTGCATATGGAAATATGCCTAACTGAGCAAAGGGTGTATGCTGCTGTGGTCGCTGCCACGGACTTGGGGTGACTGCCATTCAGGACTCAGGACACAGTTACACACGTGGGATTGGCTTGTGTTGAACAGGGTTACTGGAACCACGTGCCGCCGGCCTTGCATATGGAAATATGCCTAACTGATCAAAGGGAGTATGCTGCTGTGGTCAATGCCACGGACATGGGGTCACTGCCATTCAGGACTCAGGACACAGTTACACATGTGGGATCGGCTTGTGTTGAGCAGGGTTAGTGGTACCAAGTGGCGCCGGCTTTGCATATGGAAATATGCCTAACTGAGTAAAGGGAGTATGCTGCTGTGATCACTGCCACGGGCTTGGGGTCACTGCCATTCAGGACTCAGGACACAGTTCCACATGTGGGATTGGCTTGTATTGAAAAGGGTTAGTGGCACCACGTACCGCCGGCCTTTCATATGGAAATATGCCTAATTGATCAAGGGAGTATGCTGCTGTGGTCGCTGCCACGGACTTGGGTCGCTGCCATTCAGGAATCAGGACACAGTTATACATGTGGGATCGGCTTGTGTTCAACAGGGTTAGTGGCACCACGTGTCGCCGGTCTTTCATATGGAAATATGCCTAAATGAGCAAAGGGAGTATGCTGCTGTGATCGCTGCCATGGACTTGGGGTCACTGCCATTCAGGACTCAGGACACAGTTACACATGTAGGATAGGCATGTGTTGAACAGGGTTAGTGGCACCACATGCCGCCAGCCTTGCATATGGAAATATGCCTAACTGAACAAAGGGAGTATGCTGCTGTGGTCGCTGCCACAGACTTGGGGTCACTGCCATTCAGGACTCATGACACAGTTACACATGTGGTATCGGCTTGGGTTGAACAGGGTTAGTGGCACCACCTGCCGCCGGCCTTGCATATGAAAATATGCCTAACTGAGCAAAGGGAGTATGCTGCTGTGGTCGCTGCCATGGACTTGGGGTCACTGCCATTCAGGACTCAGGACACAGTTACACATGTGGGATCAGCTTGTGATGAACAGGGTTAGTGGCACCACGTGTCGCCGGCCTTGCATATGGAAATATGTCTACCTGATCAAAGGGAGTATGCTGCTGTGGTCGCTGCCACAGACTTGGGGTCACTGCCATTCAGGACTCAGGACACAGTTACACATGTGGTATCGGCTTGTGTTGAACAGGGTTAGTGGCACCACCTGCCGCCGGCCTTGCATATGAAAATATGCCTAACTGAGCAAAGGGAGTATGCTGCTGTGGTCGCTGCCACGGACTTGGGGTCACTGCCATTCAGGACTCAGGACACAGTTACACATGTGGGATTGGCTTGTGTTGAACAGGGTTAGTGGCACCACGTGCAGCCAGCCTTGCATATGGAAATATGCCTAACTGAGTAAAGGGAGTATGCTGCTATGGTCGCTGCCACTGACTTGGGGTCACTGCCATTCATGACTCAGGACACAGTTACACATGTGGGATCGGCTTGTGTTGAACAAGGTTAGTGGCACCACGTATCGCCGGCCTAGCATATGGAAATATCCCTAACTGATCAAAGGGAGTATGCTGCTGTGGTCGCTGCCATGGAGTTGGGGTCACGGCCATTCAGGAGTCAGGACACAGTTACACATGTGGGATCAGCTTGTGTTGAACAAGGTTAGCGGCACCACGTGTCGCCGGCCTAGCATATGGAAAAATGCCTAACTGATCAAAGGGAGTATGCTGCTGTGGTCGCTGCCACGGAGTTGGGGTCACTGCCATTCAGGACTCAGGACACAGTTACACATGTAGGATTGGCTTGTGTTGAACAGGGTTAGTAACACAACGTGCTGCCGGCCTTTCATATGAAAATATGCCTAACTGATCAAAGGGAGTATGCTTCTGTGGTCGCTGCCATGGAGTTGGGGTCACTGCTCTTCAGGACTCAGGACACAGTTACACATGTGTGTCCGGGAGGGCGGCACTTGGATCAATGTCTTTTGTCTATTGAATTCTGCCTCAAGAAGGCCATTTGGCGATGACTTATGGTGCACTGAGTTAGTAGTACCTTTGGCGCTCAGCATGTAGGTACCCTGCCATGATGCGTGGTCTGGGGGAGGCCGCAGTGGGAGCAATGTCTTTTGTTTATTGAATTCTGCCTCAATTCGATTTTCGAATGATAGTATGCCTCACTGTTGACATAAAACTGTTCACTCTTCCGTGCGATGACTTATGGTGCACTGAGTTCGTAGTACCTTTGGCGCTCAGTGTGTATGTACCCTGCGATGATTCGTTGTCCGGGAGGGCTGCATTCGGAGCAATGTCTTTTGTCTATTGAACTCTGCCTTAGTAAGGCGACGTGTTGATGTCTTGTGTTGCACTGAGTTAGGGGTACCTTTGGCGCTCACCATGTACATACCCTGAGATGATTTGTTTTCCGGGAGGGCCGCATTTGGAGCGATGTCTTTTGTCTATTGAATTCTGCCCCGGTAAGGCCAAGTGGCAATGACTTGTGGTGCACTGAGTTAGTGGCATCTGAAGTACTCAGCGTGGGTGCACCCTGCAATGATGCGTGGTCCGAGAGGGCCGCACTGGGAGCAATGTATCTTGCATACTGCACTGCGTCATCTGCAATCGCTACTCCATCTGAATTGTGAGGCCTGCTTTCCGCAGTGTAGATCGAAGACAGTAGTCTTTACAGACATAAGTCTACGGTGTTGTGCCGCTGGGTTTGCAGGGGGCCTGTGTCAAGGAGAGCCGCGGTCATGGCGGCAGCCTCGTGGCAGGGTGAGGCCCACTGACTCTGGCACAGTCGTTGGTCTTCACAGTTCACAAGTGAACCACGCACAGAGCCCCGGCCTATTTATTCACACTCCTACGCTGAAGTGGCGTACGTTGGACCAGCCCACTCCTGTTACCTTTATGCTTACAGGGGGGACGATACAGCTACATGACTGAGATCGTCTCTAGTGTTTGACGTAACATGGTTGGGTCCACTGTCCACAACACTACAAGCACCAGTAGTATTTGTGCACATGGAGAGGTGTGTGTTTTGCATACTGAGATGTGTCCAGCACATCACCGCTACACTTTGCATTGTGTGCATTGTTATTCATGCGTGAATTGCTTCCTTCACATATAGTTTTTTCACACCTGTCCCAAATTTTCAGCTCTTGTGTGGCTGAAGGGCCATGCCGTTTTCGTAAAGTTCGCTGTCTTGTTCTGCGCTGCCTCGGTGGTAGAGGGGGGGCCTGGGAGTGGTGGTGGGTGTTATGGTGTTCTTACGTATCGGAGCTGCTTCATCAGTATGTCTATGACATGTGTTGGTCTTCAGATGTGGCTCTGGGCTGGACTCCCTTTCATACTGTATGTAGTTGTTTCATATTTAAAAAACAAGAAGACATTAAATAATGAATAAAAACATACAAAATCAATTTTTAGGATATTAAAGTCACAAAATATCACATTTTTATCAGAATTACTGAGAAAAATATAGGTTTTATGAACATTATAATTTGAAATTAGCATTTAAAAAACCTTTGAAATTCACTAAAAAACCATAGGTTTCAGGCACATTATAGTTAGAAATTAGCATTTAAAAAAGCTTAGAAATTCACTGAAAAAACCATAGGTTTCAGGGACGTTATAGTTAGTTGGACATTGGACTCATAAAACCAGAGAAATTCGCCCGTTATAGTTAGTTGAGCTAACTATAACTCGCGCGCCCGCAATGCACTGGTGATGACGTCACATATTACATCACTCAAGACATGGTCAGTGACATCACTCATGACATCACTGATGACATCTCAAATGATATCACTGATGACATCACTGATGATATCATCCACATGATAGTCTGACACACCTCCTCACACTCTAATATAACCTTTAAAACATGTACTCTAAAATACAGACTACCATTTTCGAAAACATAGACACACCAATAGCAGATACTAGATACCCATCCACTGATTCCTATCTATATATTGTGAGCTAAACATACACTCATACAGTCACTCATACATGCTGTCACTCATCATTACATCAGTATAATATTCACTCATACACCTATACATACATTCACACAGTGCTACTGTTCCATAGCCTTACTCACACATCTACTCAGTCATGCCAAAAATCAATCACACACCCATGTACTCACTTATGCAGATATATACACACCACCTGACTTATTTATACGCACACCACCTCCCTTACTTATATAGATGTTATCACGTACTTACTCTCTTATGCAATCACTAATACATGTACACATTCATGTATGTAGACACTCTTGCAATCACTCTCTCTCACGAATAGTCAACTATACACCCCAATACTCACATATACTGTCTAAAAACATATTTAGTTACTCACATATATACAACTGAGACATCAATTCACTAATCAACACACCTGTATAGCTACCCATACAGCCCTTTCGAGATGCACTTTTGAATCTATACAACCAGTGAATCAGCCATTCAGACATGTATGCACAGAGTCAGACATCCCCCACCCACCCACATAGACACTCAGACACCCATACAGATACTCATACAATCAGTCAATAACCCATATAGACACTGATGCAGCTACTCACCAACCCATGCACCTGCTTACACACCAACTGAGAGACTAATATAGACATTCACACAGTTTAGTCACTAACCCATGCATTCAGTAACATACGTTCAATCAGTGACTTATACAGTCAGTCATGCAGCTACTAAATAATCCATTCAGGCACTTCTAGATCCACTCATTCTTCTATAGACCTTGGCATAGATATATATGAAAAATATTTAAACTTTACAGAAACACACATTCACGGGATGATGTCATCAGTGATGTCATCAGTGATGTCATTTGAGATGTCATCAGTGATGTCATGAGAGATATCACTGACCATGTCATGAGTGATGTAATATGTGACGTCATCAACAGAGCATTGCGGGCGCGCGAGTTATAGTTAGCTCAACTAACTATAACGGGCGAATTTCTCTGGTTTTATATGAGTCCAAAGTCCAACTAGCTATAACGTCCCTGAAACCTATGGTTTTTTACAGTGAATTTCTAAGGTTTTTTAAATGCTAATTTCTAACTATTATGTGCCTAAAACCTATGTTTTGTTCAGTGAATATATATATGTATATATGTATATATATATATATATATATTACCTACTGGCGGTCGCCAGTAGGTAGTTATAGTTAGGACCCCTTTTCCATAGGAAATCCGCAACATTCTATTTTGAATAACTTTGGCGCCGGTCGACGAATCCTCGCGAATTTCTCAAAATAGGTGGGGCGCTACGCTCCGCTCCTACCCTGAAAGTCTCGGGGGGATTCGTCAAGCGGGGGCTGAGAAAAAAGGGGGGTCCCAAAACGCGTTTTTCCCATGCATTTTTCCATAGGACCTTTAGACAGGGCTACAGCCCGAACGGCTGAACAGAATTACTAGAAATTTGGCAGAGAGGTAGTCCCTAGGTCAAGGAAGTGCCTTTTGTAGGTTTGGTGTAAATCTGTTCAGTAGGTCCTGAGAAAATAGCATTTAAATCAATATATATATCTGAGCCAGCTTACGGTGGCGTGCGCGAGCGCGATTCTGATTGGCTGTTAGATCTTAGTAAACATTCGAATCGGCCGAAACCAGGAAGCGGCGGCCGCCATTTTGTGTGTTTCACTCAGAAAAAAAGAGTGAAAACAAGAAAAGGGGGCAAGGAGGAGAGTTACAGACCCCCTTACATTTGTGAGGGGGTCAAAGAAGGACAGAAAAGTACAAAGAAAACATTTATAGATTTTAAAAAAAATCACGGGGTACGCGTACGGTAAGCTTACGGTAAGCGTACGGAAGAAAAAAAAAATAAAAAAAGAAATGAAATGCAGATTTAAGAGTTTAGATATTAGGGGGCTCTAAAAAGAGCCGTTGTGTTTATGAAGTGATTTTTTAAGTGGTACCTACAAGTAAGTACCGATGCAGAGTCTAAGGTTCAAGAGGAAGACTCTGTTCCCTTCATCATTGAAGTGCACACCATCTCCTCTATAAATGTCTTGCATGTCATAACGCAAGTTGTTGTGGTAAATGGCACCCATACCATAGTCACAGAGGAAAGCAGAAACAGATTTGTTGACGTGCTTTCTTGCTTTGTCAATTTGCGGACAGAAATGATTGGACCAGTTCCATTTTTGCCTTTGGCATATGTTGGAAAACACAAAGGCAGTTTTAGGGAAAAGTGAAAACAGTTGTGCAAAGGTGTCCTTCATAAGCATTTCCAGACCTACCCCAGTCAAAGTGCCTAGGTCATTGCCACCACAGTGCACTATTATGAGGTCAGGGTGTTGGATTTGCATGAAGGATTTCACCAATGGCATCAATTGGTGCCACTTTAACCCTCTCTGACCAATCCATTTAATGTCTACATTTGGCAAAGCAAGGTCTCTCACCATACCTGTTTTCTCTGCAAACTTTTCACTCCAGAAGACATAGCTGTGCCCTACAATCCACACTGTGAACATCTTCAAAGGAGAACTGGATGCACTCAGGAGGTGTCTTTCAGTAGAATGGCAATAAGAAAAGAAAGACAGTTTGGAAATGGAGGCATACATATTTTTTTCAAAACAAAAAGAACTGATTGGCTGTTTCATACCATTCTAGCATAAAAACTAGGCTGTATGTGTAAATTAATAGAAGCATGTTTTGTATTGGTACAAAAAAATGTGTTACCAAAGAACAGTACTATGGATTTGCTGTTAGGTTTGAAAAGTCAAGCACTCTTGCTCTGTGGAATTGAAACATTGTGTGGCGAACTTCTGACCTAACTCCACACAGCAGTGTTCCATGAGCTGTTGCTATGGTAGCAGGCAGAAGTCAAGTTGGGGGAAGGGTACTAGGCAGAAGTCAAGTTGGGGGCAGGGTACTTTTGGAAAAGGGTTGGTTTTCAGCCAATAGAAATGTGTGATTACATTTGAAAAAAAGGGGGAAGCACTGAGATTTGAAACTTACATGTATATGTGTGGAAAAATAGAGGGAAAGTTTGCCATTATCTGGTTCTGCTGAGAGGAGAGAGGTGTAGAGAACAGAGATCCTGGCTCTGATAATCTGCTGTTTGAGTGCCACATTTCTTTCACAACTAACTAATTTTAAAGGTGAGTTTAGAGTTTGAGAGGGGATGTATATGGTAAATTAAGAAATGAATAATAGAATTGGAATTCCTTTTGTAGAAGTTGTGTTTATTATTTTCTGTTTTGGGAGAAATTTAAATGTGAGGAACATGTAAAATAATATGGACAATTTTTTCATGATAAATTAAGGTGTACTGGTAAAAATAAGGAATACTTTAAGGGTTTGAGGTTGCAGTCAGTAATGCAAATACATTCAGCATCACTAAGGCTGGTTGCCCTTGCTGGAGTGTAGGCAGTCACCGAGGATACACATGGTGGTGGTCTGAAAAAGCAGTTTGGACATGGGCTTTTTAAGAAAATCTAAAAAGTGGATTCATAATGTGTCAGTCTGTAAAAGTGATTTTCACTTGCCAAAAAAAAAGAGCAGTAAGTGTGCATTTAAATTGGCAAAGAAATTTCGTTTTGTGACTAATGTGAAAACATGACTCTGTGTGCAAATAGGAATTACAGGCAGAGATTTATTGCGTATTGCTCTGGTGATTTCACAGTTGCATTAGATGGAAAGGGGGAGCGATTTTTTGGTGCAGAAGCAGACTCTTAGCACACACCCAGCTCCTGTCCATGTATAATCATGCACAGTATTTACAAGCGAGTGGGGTTTTCAGGTTTCAGTCTGTAATGCAAATACATTCAGCATCACTAAGGCTGGTTGCCCTTGCTGGAGTGTAGGCAGTCACCGAGGATACACATGGTGGTGGCCTGAAAAAGCAGTCTGGACATGTGCAATTTAAAAAAATCTGAAAAGTGGTTTCATAATGTGTCAATCTGTAAAAGTGATTTTCACTTGCCAAAAAAAAGAGCAGTAAGTGTGCTTTCAAATTGGCAAAGAAATTTCGTTTTGGGACTAATGTGAAAACATGACTCTGTGTGGAAATAGGAATTACAGGCAGAGATTTATTGCGTTTTGCTCTGGTGATTTCACAGTTGCATTAGTAGGAAAAAGGGGGAGCGATTTTTTGGGGGAAGAAGCAGACTCTTAGCACACACCCAGCTCCTTTCCATGTATAATCATGCACAGTATTTACAAGCGAGTGGGGTTTTCAGGTTTCAGTCTGTAATGCAAATACATTCTGCATCACTAAGGCTGGTTGCCCTTGCTGGAGTGTAGGCAGTCACCGAGGATACACATGGTGGTGGTCTGAAAAAGCAGTCTGGACATGTGCAATTTAAAAAAATGTGAAAAGTGGTTTCATAATGTGTCAGTCTGTAAAAGTGATTTTCACTTGCCAAAAAAAAAGAGCAGTAAGTGTGCATTCAAATTGGCAAAGAAATTTCGTTTTGGGACTAATGTGAAAACATGACTCTGTGTGCAAATAGGAATTACAGGCAGAGATTTATTGCGTTTTGCTCTGGTGATTTCACAGTTGCATTAGTAGGAAAAAGGGGGAGCGATTTTTTGGGGGAAGAAGCAGACTCTTAGCACACACCCAGCTCCTTTCCATGTATAATCATGCACAGTATTTAGAAGCGAGTGGGGTTTTCAGGTTTCAGTCTGTAATGCAAATACATTCAGGATCACTAAGGCTGGTTGCCCTTGCTGGAGTGTAGGCAGTCACCGAGGATACACATGGTGGTGGTCTGAAAAAGCAGTCTGGACATGTGCAATTTAAAAAAATCTGAAAAGTGGTTTCATAATGTGTCAGTCTGTAAAAGTGATTTTCACTTGCCAAAAAAAAAGAGCAGTAAGTGTGCATTCAAATTGGCAAATAAATTTCGTTTTGGGACTAATGTGAAAACATGACTCTGTGTGCAAATAGGAATTACAGGCAGAGATTTATTGCGTTTTGTTCTGGTGATTTCACAGTTGCATTAGTAGGAAAAAGGGGGAGCGATTTTTTGGGGGAAGAAGCAGACTCTTAGCACACACCCAGCTCCTGTCCATGTATAATCATGCACAGTATTTACAAGCGAGTGGGGTTTTCAGGATTCAGTCTGTAATGCAAATACATTCTGCATCACTAAGGCTGGTTGCCCTTGCTGGAGTGTAGTCAGTCACCGAGGATACACATGGTGGTGGTCTGAAAAAGCAGTCTGGACATGTGCAATTTAAAAAAATATGAAAAGTGGTTTCATAATGTGTCAGTCTGTAAAAGTGATTTTCACTTGCCAAAAAAAAAGAGCAGTAAGTGTGCATTCAAATTGGCAAAGAAATTTCGTTTTGGGACTAATGTGAAAACATGACTCTGTGTGCAAATAGGAATTACAGGCAGAGATTTATTGCGTTTTGCTCTGGTGATTTCACAGTTGCATTAGTAGGAAAAAGGGGGAGCGATTTTTTGGGGGAAGAAGCAGACTCTTAGCACACACCCAGCTGCTTACCATGTGGAATCATGCACAGTATTTAGACGCGAGTGGGGTTTTGAGGTTTCAGTCTGTAATGCAAATACAATCAGGATCACTAAGGCTGGTTGCCCTTGCTGGAGTGTAGGCAGTCACCGAGGATACACATGGTGGTGGTCTGAAAAAGCAGTCTGGAAATGGGCTTTTTAAAAAAAATCTGAAAAGTGGTTTCATAATGTGTCAGTCTGTAAAAGTGATTTTCACTTGCCAAAAAAAAAGAGCAGTAAGTGTGCATTCAAATTGGCAAAGAAATTTCGTTTTGGGACTAATGTGAAAACATGACTCTGTGTGCAAATAGGAATTACAGGCAGAGATTTATTGCGTTTTGCTCTGGTGATTTCACAGTTGCATTAGTAGGAAAAAGGGGGAGCGATTTTTTGGGGGAAGAAGCAGACTCTTAGCACACACCCAGCTCCTGTCCATGTATAATCATGCACAGTATTTACAAGCGAGTGGGGTTTTCAGGTTTCAGTCTGTAATGCAAATACATTCAGCATCACTAAGGCTGGTTGCCCTTGCTGGAGTGTAGGCAGTCACCGAGGATACACATGGTGGTGGTCTGAAAAAGCAGTCTGGACATGGGCTTTTTTTAAAAAATCTGAAAAGTGGTTTCATAATGTGTCAGTCTGTAAAAGTGATTTTCACTTGCCAAAAAAAAAGAGCAGTAAGTTTGCTTTCAAATTGGCAAAGAAATTTCGTTTTGGGACTAATGTGAAAACATGACTCTGTGTGCAAATAGGAATTACAGGCAGAGATATATTGCGTTTTGCTCTGGTGATTTCACAGTTACATTAGTAGGAAAAAGGGGGAGCGATTTTTTGGGGGAAGAAGCAGACTCTTAGCACACACCCAGCTCCTGTCCATGTATAATCATGCACAGTATTTACAAGCGAGTGGGGTTTTCAGGTTGCAGTCTGTAATGCAAATACATTCAGCATCACTAAGGCTGGTTGCCCTTGCTGGAGTGTAGGCAGTCACCGAGGATACACATGGTGGTGGTCTGAAAAAGCAGTCTGGACATGTGCAATTTAAAAAATCTAAAAAGTGGTTTCATAATGTGTCAGTCTGTAAAAGTGATTTTCACTTGCCAAAAAAAAAGAGCAGTAAGTTTGCTTTCAAATTGGCAAAGAAATTTCGTTTTGGGACTAATGTGAAAACATGACTCTGTGTGGAAATAGGAATTACAGGCAGAGATTTATTGCGTTTTGCTCTGGTGATTTCACAGTTGCATTAGTAGGAAAAAGGGGGAGCGATTTTTTGGGGGAAGAAGCAGACTCTTAGCACACACCCAGCTCCTTTCCATGTATAATCATGCACAGTATTTAGAAGCGAGTGGGGTTTTCAGGTTTCAGTCTGTAATGCAAATACATTCAGCATCACTAAGGCTGGTTGCCCTTGCTGGAGTGTAGGTAGTCACCGAGGATACACATGGTGGTGGTCTGAAAAAGCAGGCTGGACATGGGCTTTTTTAAAAAACTGAAAAGTGGTTTCATAATGTGTCAGTCTGTAAAAGTGATTTTAACTTGCCAAAAAAAAAGAGCAGTAAGTGTGCATTGAAATTGGCAAAGAAATTACGTTTTGTGACTATTGTGAAAAGAAATGTAGTAATATATTTAAATAAAATAAAGGATTTTTTTTTTAGTTTTTTTCAGGTATTGCTGAAGAGCAGTGGACAAAATTTAAGATGCCTACAAAATCCAGAGTTCAAAAAACGCACAAAAAAAACCTATATTTGAAGACAACTAGAGGACCAAAGTTAGTAGAAGATGCTCATGTTGGGAAAAAGAAAAAATCTTCTGGTAAGCAGAAAAAACAATTTCTAAAAAATATATTCAAAAGAATGAAAAATGTACAAAATGTCTGTACTCGAAAGGATGTTTTGAACAAAAAAGGAGAGGAAAAAATTGACAATTTAGGTAATGCAAATATACCTTCAGCAACTGAAAAGATTTATATAAATAGAAAAACAGCGTTTAAAGAGATACGTAGAAAAATGTTTCAGAGAAGAGTTATGTCCAATTTGATGAAGGATGTGAAGAAATATAAGAAAAAGACAAAGTTTTATAAAAGAAAAAAAGAAATAGAAGCCATTGCAGCAAAGGCATTAGAATTAAAAAGGAAACTATTCATTTTCATTTTGAATAGGATGCGTACATTAGACAAAATGGTTAATGTACTGAAATCACATAGCAAAAGGAAAAGAGTAGTGAACAGAACAAACTTTTGTAAAGTGTTTTTAGGAAAGTGGATGCATAGTTCAAGTAGTGAACCTTTTTTTAATGAAGAGAGCTATTTTCAAAGTAATAGTTTGCTGCATGCAGTTGACACCAGAGGTCGTTCTTACGAAGTAAAAAATGGTTGCATAATGGAGAAGGAGATAATGGTTCCAAGAGATGAGGTACAAGTGATGGCAGATGAGGCTATGGGGAGACGTCCTAAAGCCCCAGTGTACACTTGGAATTGTAGTAGTATTTGCACTGTGCGTCAGGAATCTATTGACAAATTTCGAGAGTTTCTAAGAGAATATAGTAAAAAAAGTATAAAACAGAAGATTAAGGTGCTTCAAAGTCTGGATCCATGCAGAGTGAGAGAGAATACTGGTTTGCAGGGTCATTCTCTGGCTTGTCTATCTAGAAAAGTGTGCAATAGTGTTTTCCATCATTTTAGGATGCTGGCTGTTCATCATACTGAAATGAGAAAGTTTGTGAGACGGTTGTATTTTGCCAAAAGTCCAGCAATAAAGTTAAATGAATTGAATAGGGCTCTGTTCCGAGGAACGGTATCAGATGTAGAGAAGGTTGTGGATGAAATTCAGTTTTGTTACTTTGGTCGTGAACAAAACAGTGCAGAGAAGGACACAGTAAATGAGGAAGAAGTGGAAGAGAATGTAGAACCCTCTGTAAGTAACACATTTAATGATCATATAACAAAATTTGCAATAGTCTCTAATAAAAGACCAAATTTTACTTGTATTTGTTGCCGCAGAACTCATTATAGAAAACAAACTAGGAATGTTGATCTCTACAGAAAGAGTGAAAATGAAGATAATTATAAGTGGAAGGATTTTGCCACATATATATTTCTAGAAAATTGTTTTGATTTGGGTGAAGATCAGCGTATTTGTAAATACTGTTACAACAAGTTAGAGGAAAATAGAATGCCGACCAGAGCTGTACATTTAGAATTGGATGCTATTCCTGCTGAACTTTCTGAATTAAATACATATGAGTCTATACTCATTCAATGTGTTCATCCGTTCCAGACCATAGTACGTATGGAGCCCAAAACTGGTAAATTGCCTCCTTCTGATTTACTGAGAGGTTTAAAAGGAAGAGTGGTGTATTTGCCCTTGGATTTGAAAAAAAATATGGAAACTATTGATGCGGATACTTTGGAAACTGAACCATTAATTATTCTGGTTAATGGTGTACCTACAAAGAATAAGAAGATTTGGCAGGAGCTGGTAGATGTGCGGAAAGTACAAAGAGCAAATTTGTATTTGAAAAGGAATAACAAATGGTATGAATCAATTTATATAGAAGAAGAAGAAGAAGAAGATTTACAAGAAGACACAGAAACACCAACTGGACAAATTGAAAAAGTGGACAAGTCAAAGGAAGAAGAAATTTATGAACATTTTAGCATACATCCTCTTCATTCAAAAGAAGTTATGGGAGATAATATTGATCTCTTTCAGATGAAGAAAGCAAAAGGAACTCCCGTGAGTGTATGGGAGGAGAGCTTGGAAGCTCGATGTTTTCCCCAGCTGTTTCCTAAAGGAAAAGGAGGACGATACGATGAACGTCCAGAACAGATTCCAGCTTCTGAGTATCGGACTACAAGACTATATGCTGAAGATCCCAGATTTCGACAAAGTATTCCTTATTTGTTCCATCTTTTATTTGAAAGCGACTTGTCTGCACTGTCTTATGCAGTAAATCACATTTTAAAAAGTGGAGTACATTTACAAAATGTGTCTGCTAAGGATTTTATGGAGAAAGTGCAGCACCGAGATGATCATTTGGAAACACAACTGATCAATCTGATGGCTTGTCAGCGTGGGACAAATGAATATTGGTACCGACGCCATGGTGAACTAAAATGCATGTTACGGAATTTAGGAACACCAACATGGTTCGTTACCCTAAGCTGTGCGGAGTACGCTTGGGATGATTTACTGGATTTTCTACGAGAGGCAAATTCAAACATTAAAAACATTGAATACAAGACAGCAGGAGAACTGTGCTCATTGGATCCGGTTAATGTTTGCAGATATTTCAATCATAGATTTGAGGCTATGATGTCCTTCATCTGCAATAAAAAAAATCCACCTCTTGGAGAAGTAGTAGATTTCTTTTGGAGAAAAGAGTACCAGGCAAGAGGTGCTCCTCATATTCATATGCTGTTGTGGATCAAGGATGCCCCAAAGTTTGGAACAGATACTGATGAAGCAGTGTTATCTTTCATTGAAGAATATGCAACATGTGCTATACCAAAAAGCACAGAAGAGAAAAAGTTAAAGGAGCAAGTTTTACGTTTCCAAAGTCATCGGTGTGGAAAATACTGTCGACGGAAATACAAGAGCAAAGATAAATACTACACTAAATGTCGATTTGGATTTCCTAGACCTGTTCTTTCAAATGGAAGAGTCAACAGTTTTATGTCAGCTGTGAGACATACTATCACAAGGAAATCACCTAAGAATACCTACAACCTAAAAAGAAAAGAAGAATCCAAAAATATAAATGACTACAACCCAGTCATTTTATCCATGTGGAACGCTAACATGGATATACAGTATGTAGCTGACAATTCCATTGCTGTTGCTCGATATGTAACGTCTTACATTACAAAATCAGAAAAAACAGAATTGAAGGAAATGTGGGAAGAGATTTCTCACGAGAAGACTGTCAGTAAGAAGCTGTACAGTTTCAGTTTGAAGATGTTATCGCATCGAGAAATTGGATCCTACGAATGTTCAGATAGGTTATCTTCTGCAAGTCTCTACTCGAAGTCAAGAAGAATAATTTGGGCAAGTTTAGGCCTTGCAGCAATGAGAAATCGGGTACTGAAATCTGTTGGAGAAATTGAATATTTGGCCGAGAATGACCCAGAAAGTACAGATATTTTGAAATCAAACATGTTGGACACATATTATCCCAAGAGAAGTCAACATCTGGAGAACATGTGTCTCTATGAAGTGCTGCAGAACTACATTTATTCACGGAAAGCCGCAGAAGACATCAACAATGGAAAATATAAAGTCGTTGGTGAGGAAGGATGTTTGGTGAAGCAAACAAAAGGAAGTTTGATAAATCACAGGAAGCTGAGTTGCGACACTACTGACAAGAAGGAATTTTACTACTTGGCTCTTTTACAGTTATTTAAACCATGGCGTACAGAGGATGAACTACTGGGAGAATTTCAAAGCTATGAAGATTCTTTTAATGCTTGCAAAGACAGCATACAATGCAGTACATTCTCAAGTTATCTGCAAATGTTAAATGAAGAAATTGAACAGGAAACTACAATTGCAGCAGAAATAGCTAGAGACAGTTCTCAGGACAGCCAAAGTTCAGGAACACTCAGTCAAGATCCCCTAGGACAACCAATCGTTGAAAATGAAGCATCAATAGCCATGAATGAAGTGGAAACGGCTATGAATCAAGCTCAAGAAGAATTTATAGACTTAGAAAATTTGGAAAGACAACTGAATCAAGAGCAGCAACAAATTTATGATGAGATCAGAAGCAAAATTGAACACGGATTTCTACATGAAAAAAAAGAGTGCTCATGCACATCATTTCATCCAATCAGGATGTATGTAAGCGGACAAGCTGGAACTGGAAAAAGTTTCCTTATAAAAGTCATCAGAAGCTACCTACAGCAAAAAACAGATTCTACTTTGTCTTGTGTAGTTACTGCTCCAACTGGGTTAGCAGCATATAACATAAAAGAAATCACTTTACATCGTTTGCTAATGTTACCAGTGGAGCATGAGAACAAAATACAATACAACAAGCTAACTGGAGAAGCATCCTTGGAAGTTTCAAGAGTATTGAAGAAGATGCAAGTTCTCATTATTGATGAGGTGAGCATGGTATCAAACTTAATGCTTGCCTTTGTGCATTTAAGAATGCAGCAAATTTTGAAGACAGACTATGACATGTTATTTGGTGGAAAACACGTCATAGTTTTTGGAGATCTTTTGCAACTTACTCCAGTTAAAGGACAACCAGTGTTTAGTACTGTCACACATGAAGACACGAAGAAGTCATTGGGAAGCATCGGAAATACAAATATTTGGTCCTTCTTTGAGTAGAAGGAACTTACTACTAATATGAGGCAAGCAAGCGATGAAGAATATGGAAGTATTCTGAAAGATATCAGAATTGGACTACTCACAGAAGTTGGCAAAAAAGCATTACAGAGTCGGCTGCTACATAATTTATTTCCAAAGGAAGAAATAGTTGCAGAGAAGATATACAAGAACATTGCAGAAAACAAAAGTGTCATCTGCTTAATGCCAACTCTACGTGAATGCTCAATATTTAATGAGGAGCTTTTGAAATTGGAAAAGGAAGAGATCAGGAAATTGGAAGCAGTGGACAAAATTGAGGATGGAAGAATTACTGTCACAGTAACAGGCAAACTGAAAAATAAATTGGACTCACTAGAGAAGAACATCTCCAAAACAGCTGGATTAGAAAAAAATCTATATGTTTGCATGAACTGTAGAGTATTTTTAAGAAGAAATTTGGATGTTGAAAAAGGTTTAGTTAATGGAGCTATGGGAAGAGTTGTGGGTTTTATTAATTATCAGAAAAAAGATGGAATTGAATGTTTAAAAATAAAATTTGATCAGATAGAAGAAGTTAAAGATATTTGTCGTTGTACAGTTCGTTTCATGCTTGTGAAAGACTTATATGTACGTAGGAAGCAGTTTCCGTTTTCTCTAGCATATGCTGTAACTATTCACAAGTCTCAAGGATTGACTGTAGATTGTGCATTTGTGAACATTGGTTCAACTGTATTCAAAGAAGGTATGGCATATGTTGCTTTGTCACGAGTGAAAACATTATCAGGTTTATTCATGATAGACTTTGATGATTCAAAAGTTAGTGCTGATACAAACTGTGTAAAGGAGTATAATAGATTAAGAAGAAGCTATGCTCCTCATTTAGGTCAGTATCCTGTGTTCGAGAAACGTGTAGTTTCTCGTAAAAGAAAAAATGAGAATATCTGTAATGAAGATGTAGAGAAGAGGAAAAAAAAGAGGAGTGATGTAATTGCAAGCAAAAAGAAAAAGGAAAATGAAGAACAGGTTGTAGGATGTCATTTTGAAAATAGCTCTGGTGTCAACTGCTACGCAAATGTAGTGCTGAATGTTGCATTTTATCTGGAAAGTTTGCAAGAGCAGATAATAGTAAATCAGGGAAAAAGATTCTGTTCTGAGCTGAGTCTCCTTTTTCAAAAGCTGAGTAAAGATAAAACTCAAATAGAAAGTGCTACTGAAATTAGAAAACTTTTAGATATATGTTCAGGACGAACACAGTTTTCTCAAAATGTACAGCAAGATGCACAGGAATTCTTGATGTATTTTCTTCAGGTACTGGAAGAAGAAGGGGTTCCCAATGAAAATGTATTTGGTCTCTCTTATAAATGGGAACATAGTTGTGAAAACTGTTATAATATATGTGGCTCTAATGTTGATAATGAAAGGTTTATTTATTTGACATTGCCAGACAGTAAAACAGTCACTTTTGCAAAATTAGTTAAAGATGCTAATCATAGCATGAAATGCGGTGAGTGTAAATCTGACATGTTTTCAACATTAATTTTAAACGAATACGGAAAGTATGTAATTTTAATGATGCAACGATGTAGAGCTGATGGTTCAAAATTGGATACTTTAATAAAGAAGTTTACAGGACAGCAATTATCAATTTCAGGAAAAACTTTTGTAACTGTTGCAATAATTTTCCATGATGGACCTACTGTTACTTCTGGACATTACACAGTTTATCTTAAATGTGAAAAAGGCTGGACACTGTGTAATGATTCCCAATTGATTTTCAAACAACGTTTGCCTTTTGATTTAGCAAATTCCTATCTAATCTTCCTGAAACCTAAATTTTAGAGAAACTTGGCAAGATCTGGACAAAATAATTTTACCATTTTACTGGATTACCATTGGAAATTTCTAAAAAAAAGATTTTTTAAATTATCATTTGGCCTAATGGAAAGATAACCAATTGTAATGTTGACTTTTTTAATTTTTAATGAAACTTTCAAAAACCAATAATTTAGAGATAATCGGTAACATCTGCACAATTTAAATTTTGGAATGTTATTGGAGTGCCATTGGAAATTTTTTCAAAAATGATTTTAAAAATTACTATTTGGCCATGCGGAAAAGTAACCAATTCTATTGTGGACTTATTAAATTATTAAAAAAAAATTCTTGAACCAAAATGTTACAGAGAATCGGTGAGATCTGGACAAATTAAACTTTAGAATTTTATTGGATTACCGTTGGAAATTTAATCCAAAAAAAAATTTAAAATTACTATTTTGCCTAAAGGAAATGGAATCAGATGTATTGTGGAGTTATTTGAGATATAATATTGTGATTATACTTCTGAAACAAAAATATCAGACGGTATTTTAAAGAAATAAGTATTGTTTTTTGATGATATTTTTTTAGAATATTATGCATTTCTGTAATGTTAAGTTTAAGTGAGAAGAGATTCTTGGGTTTTTTAATACAATCTTTGAGATTGTTATTTTTTTTTTGCCCGCTGTTAAATGATGAATGCAATTGCTTTCACAATTTAAAGTGAAATGCAATATATTCTGAAAACAGCAAAAATAAGGCAAAAATATTTTTTTTAAAATATGTAAATACGAGTACTGTATTTTAAAATGTTTAAAAAATATTAATACTTTTATCTTTTTTTTCAGATTGATATAGAACATTTTCGAAAACTAGACCCATTTTTAAAGGAATTTTTTTTAAAAAAAACAAATGAATAAATATTTTTTTGAGTGGGTATGGTAAGTCAATAATAATAATTGTAGTGTTTCAAAGTCCTTGTAATGTGATTATTGATTTATTTGAATTACGCGCACCGTACGCGTACGGTAAAAAAAAAAAAAAAGTTTTTAAAAAAATCTATAAAAAAAAGATGAAAGATAAGGTTGGCTCTTAAAAGAGCCGTTGCGTTCATGCAGGGAGAGAGGAAAGAAAGAATGGGAAAATTAGTCTCTGTGACAAGTGTGCTGATCTATTTTGAGGTCCACTAGGGAAACACTGGTCTCCCTATGACAAATTAGATCATGACAAGAGGCACATCGAATATCAACCCTCAGAAATCGAGGGTTAATTTCCAGAGGGCCAGCAAAAGGAGATGCTCCCCCCACAGATGAAGGGCTCACCTGACCTGCAGAAGAAGGAGTCAGCCCTGCAGATGATGGTCCAGGCTGAGCTGCTGTGGATGTGCTTGGTTGACTTTCTGAAGGGTTACCTCCAAAAAGTCGAGCATGTGTCCTTCTGTGTACATCCTTGAGGTGTCTCTTCATGGTATGATTCCCAAAGGAATACTTCCTGTCAGGATTACCTCTTGAAAGTACACGCTTACACAGCTTGCAAGTTACTAAGGGTGCATTTACCTTTTTCTGGCCTTCAGGAAAAGTAAAATAATCCCATACATAAGAGGTCTTTTGTTTCCTCGCTCTCTGCCTCAAGGTAGTGCTGCTAGTGCTAGCCTCACTCTCAGAAGAGCTCTGCTGGTCTGCCATCGTATCACAAAGACAACCCAGCTCCTTCTCCTAAGGGATCACAAGCAGAAATGAGGGGAATGGGTGTGGTGTAGGAGAGTTCTAGAACTGAAAGTAGTTTCAACCAATCAAAAGTTGTGTTTCATGATCACATGACCTACCGTACGCTTACGGTACGCTTACGGTACGCTTACGGCAAAAGTGCGCATGCGCGTAAAAAAGACACGCGCTTGCGCGCATGCGCATAACAGTCACTACCCGACACTTCCGCGTAACGTGCGCGTGTAGCGTACACGCGTACGCGTCCCACGCGGAGTACGCGCGGCTACGCAAATTGCGTAACTATACGCAAACAGCGTAGAAAAATTACGGGCGTTGCGTAAACCGTACGCTTACCGTAAGCTTACGGTACGCGTACTAAAAAAAAAAAAAAAAAAGGAAAAAATGTATTGCTAATAAATTTTACCTTTTTGTATTATAAAATATTTTTAAAAAACATATTATAGAATTTTAAAAATTTAACCACAGTCTTAAAAAAAGGATAGAAAATTAAAAAAAAAAATATGTAAAAAAAATAGAAAATACATAACTTAGCATTTAAAAAACCGTACAAATTCACTGAAAAAACCATAGGTTTCACACACGTTATAGTTAGGAATTTGCATTTAAAAAACCTTGCTAATTCAATGAAAAAACCATAGGTTTCACACACGTTATAGTTAGGAATTAGCATTTAAAAAACCTTAGAAATTCAATGAAAAAACCAAAGGTTTCACACACGTTATAGTTAGCTGGACATTTTACTCGTAAAAAACCCTAGAAATTCCCCTGTTATAGTTAGTTCAGCTAACTATAACTCGCGCCCCCGCAATGCACTGCTGATGACGTCACATATTACATCACTCATGACATGGTCAGTGACATCACTCATGACATCACTCATGACATCTCAAATGACATCACTGATGACATCATCCATGTGATAAATTACTGCATCTTCTCACACCCTAATTTAACCTTTGATACACCAATTCAAAATTTCAGACGTCCATTCTCAAAACCATAGATACTCCAACACCAATAGCTACATACCCACTCATTAACTCTTAGGTCTACATACACCTCCACTCACTCACCTGTACAGTCACTAATACTTACAGTCACTCCGTACAAGACTATCATATGCATTTATACACCTATATAGACACTCACAGACCGCCAATCATCCATTGAGGTACTGACACACCTAGTCAGTCGTGCAAGTAATTAAACACAGTCAAATTTACTCACCTATACAGTTAAACACACTCAAGTCACTTATTCATAAAATAGTACCACATTCTTACGCTCTTAGACAATCATTGATACAAGCACACACTCATCCATACAGCCACTCTCACAATCACACACTCTCACATATACCCACTTAAATACTCTTACACGCATATATACTGCCTTTCACATATGTAGTTAGTCACACATGTACCACTGAGATATACATTCAATCCCTAACACACCCATACATACACTCACCCAACCATACAGTTGATCACAGATGCACTCTTAAAACCATGCACCCATAGAATCACCCACTCACACATCTATGCATAGAGTCACACACACCCTACCCACACTAACACGCAGGCACCCATACAGATACTCAGACAACCAATCAATAACCCATATAGACACTCATAAAGCTATTCACAAAACCATGCAGCCACTTATACACCTACACACAGACACATACAGACATTCAGTCAGTTTAGTTACGCACCTAGAAAATCATCCATTCACACACTTGTACACCCACTCATTCTTCCACAGGCCTTTCACTATAAATATATAAAACATATTTAAACTTTACAGAAACACACAGTCACTGGATGACGTCATCAGTGATGTAATCAGTGATGTCATTTGAGATGTCATCAGTGATGTCATGAGTGATGTCACTGACCATGTCATGAGTGATGTAATATGTGAGGTCATCAGCAGTGCATTGCGGGGGCGCGAGTTATAGTTAGCTGAACTAACTATAACAGGGGAATTTCTAGGGTTTTGTACGAGGGAAATGTCCAGCTAACTATAACACCCCTGAAACCTATGGTTTTTTCAGTGAATTTCTAAGGTTTTTTAAATGCGAATTCCTAACTATAACGGCCCTGAAACCTTTGGTTTTTTCAGTGAATTTCAAAGGTTTTTTAAATGCTAATTCCTAACTATATCAGGCCTGAAACCTATGGTTTTTTCAGTGAATTTCAAAGGTTTATTAAATGCTAATTCCTAACTATATCAGGCCTGAAACCTATGTTTTTTTCAATGAATTTCAAAGGTTTTGTAAATGACAATTTGTAATGTATTAATTGTTATACTGATTTTTAGGTCTCGCTGAGACAGCGAAAGCTGTCTCTTTGAGACATTTTGTAAGTGGATTTTTGAAAGTGCTTCCCCGGCATAGAGCTACAGTGCACGAGGCGTGCACGCGTGCAAAGCAGCCATATGGCTTTACGTCGCTCTCCCTGCCTCTTTGACCCTTGCATTCCCCCTCCCTTCTCACCCAGCCCTGATTACTTTCACTTTTGCCGCTTTGTTGTTTGATCGCAAACGCGATCACTTCCACTTGTTTACTTTTGTAACCTCCCAGGAGGGCTGCCCGTTACATATGACTTTACTCGGTTCGTTTTAGTTTAAGAGCCCTCTTTACTTAATGAAAGTTCCAAAATCTGAAACTTACTTTTCAGCCCCTCCCACTTATCCTCGGTGTTGTCGTCCTCTACAGCAGGGCCACCGCAACCACTATTCTGGAATGGGTGGGTAACGGCTAATTCTGCGCCATGTTTCCTTTCACCGTTCGCCGTGCACATCGTCTAGCAGGTACGTGTTTTTCCCCCAGACAGTCAGTCCCACAAGAATTAGCTCTACTATACAGAGTTTGCTAGTGAAGCGCTACTTCGTATTCTTTCTTTGAACAACTTTGTTTTTGACCGGTTGAGGAAGTGCACCATTCCTGGAGGTACTGCAATACCTGATTGATGCGTACAGTGGAAAATGTTTAATGTGATCCTTCTCAGCTCTTTTTCTTTGCCGTGAGTTTAAATGCTTTACAACTTCCTGCTTGCTTAATGTTCCATGCTCTAGCCCCTCCCACTTATCCTCGGTGTTGTTGTCCTCTACAGCAGGGCCGCCGCAACCACTATTCTGGAATGGGTGGGTAACGGCTAATTCTGCGTCATGTTTCCTTTCACCGTTCGCCGTGCACATCGTCTAGCCAAAAGGAAGGCTTTTTTAAAAATAGAAGTTAAGAGAGAGTAGATGGTAAGATGACTTTTTATTTGCACATCAATTTCCCAAAAATAAAGTTATCTTAGCAGAATAGGAGTACTTGTGCCATCTGTGTTAATTTCTGCCATGTGGCCAACTTGAAGAGACTGACCATGCCGCTGCAACAGTGACTTCGCTTACATCTTTCCATAGAAGATGACTGAGCAATTTTGCCTATGTGTCGTTATAAAACGTAAGCGTCACGTTTTACCATTTGTCACGAATGCATATTCTCCCCTATGTTTATATTATTGTTTTATTTAACAATTATAGCATCGAGGAGTTGAGCATTCCCAAAACTGAGGCATCACAGGATAGCTCTGCTTACATGAAGCCTCGAGATAAATGCTTTGCGCAAAGGCCCCCTTATAGTGGTTAACATGATAACTTTATTGCAGAGGAGCACATGGGTGGTTTGGCTTCACAATTCGCGGTACTGATATGTATTATATAAAATGCCAGACGCGCTGTACGTTTCCAGTTCAGTTCAGCATCTTACAACCGTGCAGGTTTCTTTGGCGCATCCCTTAAACGAACGTTTTCTCCTTCAAAGAATACGTCCTATAAAAAGGTAAAGTGTGCCTATGTTCGGTTGGGGTAAGCTTGACAGCCACTGCGTGAATGTTTTAATAAATACGAGCCTCGTCCCACCCTATACAAAGGTGTCCACCGACAGCCGGAAGATTGAGCAAAAAAATACAGCATTGAAGAAGCTGACCTATTCAGACCTTTCTGACATAGATTTTGATAGATTTATGGTTTAAACTGATTAATAGTCCGTTTCTGAAGATTGCCTACGAGACACGTCTATGAGGCGCAGTCTTATGGACGCGTCTTTCTGCCATTTGTGACTGCTGACCTCGGGCACTCACTGCAATCAGTCACCCTGTCCTTACACGGGCCGGAGGAACGCGCATGCTCACGTGTGCTCAGCTTACAGGCGCATGTATGCCCAGCTCTGCCCTGCCCCGCGATCACTCGGTGTGGAGAGCACGGGTGAGCCGGCTTGTTCATCTTCGAAAAGCGTTAATACGGAGGCTGTGCACAGCCCCCTTTAAAGTCACTGTGTACACATTTTTGTGTTCTATACATAAGGTACACACTGATCAAGGATTCAAAAACGATATTATAATGTTGGGTAAATGTGATATTCGTAGAATGTTAACTGTTTAGAAAATAAATTGCAATTGCGAGGTTTGAGCTGTTGGCATTGTAAATAACAATGCCTTTTATTTACGTGTTGGTTTTTAAAACATAAATAAAAGGCATTGCCATTTCCAATGCCAATAGCTTAAACTCTCGCAAATGCGAGACCTATTGCATTGCAAATGCTTGTTTTGATACTGATTTACTACATTTTTAAAACTATTTATTTTTAGATATTTTTTTTTAATTACATTATATTTACATTATACATTACAATACAAAATTTACTTTCTCAGAATGAATTACTTTAGTTTAAATGCTTGGCAAATAGGCAACAGACTTTTAAGTACAGTAGTTACAGTTGTTGCAATGGCCAACCCAATTTCATACACAAAGCAACATTGAGCTCAATGTGAATTTCTAGTTAAATGCAATTAGTTACTTTATGGATTACTTTTCTAACCACAGGACTGGATCCTAGATTCAGTCCTTGGACATCTCCTGTAAACAGTTGAGTAAAAGCGTTTTGGTTACAGTAGTTATTTTTAAGGAATATTATTGTATTTTAAAAGTTGACACTTAGAAATTTTTTCACATAGAATCACCAATGTTATCCTATGGCAGAAAATTCACTTAGCAGGTAAGTAGTGTTATCGTTACTTTTTCTTACTCAGTGGTGGATCCTGGATCCAGCACTGGCCAACCTCCTGTAAACAGTTAAATGAATGTGTTTAAGTCATACAGACGATTTTTTAGGAATATTTTTTGTTTGTGAAAATAGACACTTAGAAACTTTTCTGCTGAAAACCATACAATGGATTCCTATGGAAGGAAATACAAGTTACTGGTAAGTACGCTTAAAATTACTTTTCAGGGTCAGTGCTGGGCTAAAAGATGCAGCACTGGGTTCTCTCCTGATTACAGGTGAGTAAATCGGAAGTCGTAGTTCGGCTGATTTTAGACGAATATTTGTATGTTTCATAAATGGACACTTTGAAAATTTTCTGGTGAAAACCACACAATGGATTCCTATGGAAGGAAATACAAGTTACTGGTAAGTACGCTTAGAATTACTTTTCAGGGTCAGTGCTGGGCTAAAAGATGCAGCACTGGTTTCTCTCCTGATAACAGGTGAGTAAATCGGAATTTGTAGTTCGGCTTATTTTAGAGGAATATTTGTACCTTTCAAAAATGGACACTGAAAATTTCTGGTGAAAACCACACAATGGATTCCTATGGAAGGAAATACAAGTTACTGGTAAGTACGCTTAGAATTACTTTTCAGGGTCAGTGCTGGGCTAAAAGATGCAGCACTGGGTTCTCTCCTGATTACAGGTGAGTAAATCGGAAGTCGTAGTTCAGCTGATTTTAGACGAATATTTGTACGTTTCATAAATGGACACTTTTAAAATTTTCTGGTGAAAACCACAAAATGGATTCCTACGGAAGGAAATACAAGTTACTGGTAAGTACGCTTAGAATTACTTTTCAGGGTCAGTGCTGGGCTAAAAGATGCAGCACTGGTTTCTCTCCTGATAACAGGTGTGTAAATTGGAATTCGTAGTTCGGCTGATTTTAGAGGAATATTTGTACGTTTCAAAAATGGACACTTAGAAAATTTTCTGGTGAAGACCACACAATGGATTCCTATGGAAGGAAATACAAGTTACTGGTAAGTATGCTTAGAATTACTTTTCAGGGTCAGTGCTGGGCTAAAAGATGCAGCACTGGGTTCTCTCCTGATTACAGGTGAGTAAATCGGAATTCGTAGTTCGGCTGATTTTAGAGGAATATTTGTACAATGGTGAAGGAAGGGGGAGGGGCCTGAGGTGACCTGTGCAAACACTAGCCCACCAGGTACCTCCAGTATGTGCCAGGGAGCTGTGTTGCAGAGATGTGTTCAGAGGCCACACCCCTTTTTACAACACTCTGCAACGCAGCTCCGTGGCGCTTAGTGGAGGTACCTGATGGGCTAATTGTTCCCAAGGGGACCTCTGGATTGAAGAGGAATGAATTGCCCAACTTAAAACGCGCCACAGGGCGTGTTTGCACAGTATCACCTCAGGCCCCGCCCCCTACCTTCACCACTGTGCAAACGCGCCCCGTGGCACGTTTTAAGTTGGGAGATTAAGTCCCCTTGAATCCTGAGGTCCCCTGGCAGCCAACTAGCCCACTAGGTACCTCCAGTAAGCGCCAGGGAGCTTCGTTGCAGAGAGGTGTAAAAAGGGGCGTGGCCTCATTACACCTCTCTGCAACGCGCCAGGGACCCCCAGTATTGAAGGGGAATTCGTTCCCCCTCTGCTAACGCGCCAGGGGGCGCTTTGCAGAGTGATGAAAGGAGGGGGTGTGGCCTCCTCCCGATCCCGTTTTTTTATTTCTCCTTTTTAAGAAGGGGGCTGTGTAGCCCCCCTTCTTTTTCCTTTTTTTTGGCCCTGGGGACTCCATCCCCCAGGGCCTGCCCCCAATTTGTTTTTTTATTTAAAAAAAAAAAAAAAATCGGGAAGGGGGCCGCGTGATGTCATTTGAGATGTCATCAGTGATGTCATCAGTGATGTCACTGACCATGTCATGAATGATGCAATATGTGACATCATCAGCAGTGCATTGCAGGCGCGCGAGTTATAGTTAGCAGAACTAACTATAACTGAGGAATTTCTATGGTTTTGTATGAGTGAAATGGCCAGCTAACTATAACACCCCTGAAACCTATGGTTTTTTCTGTGAATTTCTAAGGTTTTTAAAATGCTAATTTCTAACTATAACGTCTCTGAAACCTACGGTTTCTTCAGTGAATTTCAAAGTTTCATTAAATGCTAATTTCTAACTATAACGTCTCTGAAACCTATGGTTTTTTTCAGGGAATTTCAAAGGGTTTTTAAATTTAAATTTTTAACTGTGATAGTAGTTATACCTATTTTTCTGTACTGATTTTCAACAGTTTTTTAACTGTTTATTTATAAATATTTTATTAATTAAATAACATTATATATTTTTCTGAAAATTGCAAAAAAAAAATGTTTTAAAACAGTCAAACTGAAATATTGATTACTTTTTTGTTTTTATTTTTTATTTTAATATATTTATATTATTTTCTTCGTTTTTTAAAAAAAAAATCCAATTTTTTTTCGGGTTCGCGCACTCAAAGCGTACACATGACGGTGGGTGTGCGGTTTCTAGCCGCCATTTTAGAAAAATTGTGAAGGATCCGCGTACGGTGTGCGACGGCTGCGTATTTTTCAGTTACTTCAGATACATTTAATATTACGTGATGTGCGCGATTGGTATGCGACCAGTCCGCGACTCCTGCTCCCACGCATTCATGACACATGCGCATTATGGTACGAGATGCTTGCGCGGTTGCGGGTCCCGCGTGACGTCATATACGGGGCGTGCTGGGTACGCGACTCCCGCAAAAAAAAGTATGTCCCAAAATGATATGTATGTGTCTTTAATATACATATTAGGGCAAGTGATTATCTAAGATATTCATAAAAATAATATATTTGTACTTATAATAAACTTATATTATTTTTAAATATACTTTTGCGAAGTCGAGTGCATGCATCGTGAGCGCAAAGAACCAGGTAAGCAGAGCTGCTGTAGAGCCAGAGAAACCAGATCAGCTGAGCCGTTGTAGAGCCAGAGAACCAGGTCAGCAGAGCTGCTCTAGAGCCTAAGAAGCAGGTCAGCAGAGCTGCTCTAGAACCAGAGACCCAGGTCAGCAAAGCTGCTCTAGAGCCAGAGACCCAGGCCAGCAGAGCTGCTCTAGAGGCCGAGAACCAGGTCAGCAGAGCTTCTGTAGAGCCAGAGAAACCAGGTCAGCAGAGCTGCTTTAGACGGAGAGAACCAGGTCAGCAGAACTGCTATAGAGCCAGAGAACCAGGTCAGCAGAGCTGCTCTAGAGCCAGAGAACCAGGTCAGCAGAACTGCTTTAGAGCCATAGAACCCGGTCAGCAGAGCTGCTCTAGAGGCAGAGAACCAGGTCAGCAGAACTGCTTTAGAGCCAGAGAACCAGGTCAGCAGAGCTCTTTAGAGGGAGAGAACCAGGTCAGCAGAGCTGCTTTAGAGCCATAGAACCAGGTCAGCAGAGCTGCTTTAGAGCCAGAGAACCAGGTCAGCGTAGCTGCTTTAGAGGCAGAGAACCAGGTCAGCAGAGCTGCTTTAGAGGGAGAGAACCAGGTCAGCAGAGTTGCTATAGAGCCAGAGAACCAGGTCGGCAGAGCTGCTTTAGAGCCATAGAACCAGGTCAGCAGAGCTGCTCTAGAGGCATAGAACCAGGTCAGCAGAGCTGATTTAGAGGGAGAGAACCAGGTCCGCAGAGCTGTTTTAGAGTCAGAGAACCAGGTCAGCAGAGCTGCTCTAGAGCCAGAGAACCAGGTCAGCAGAGCTGATTTAGAGCCATAGAACCAGGTCAGCAGAGCTGCTTTAGAGCCAGAGAACCAGGTCAGCAGAGCTGATTTAGAGGGAGAGAACCAGGTCAGCAGAGCTGCTCTAGAGGGAGAGAACCAGGTCAGCCGAGCTGTTCTAGAGCCAGAGAACCATGTCAGCAGAACTGTTTTAGAGCCATAGAACCGGGTCAGCAAAGCTGCTTTGAGCCAGAGAACCAGGTCAGCAGAGCTGTTGTAGAGCCAGAGAACCAGATCAGCAGAGCTGCTCTGTAGCCTAAGAACTAGGTCAGCAGAGCAACTCTAGAGCCAGAGAACCAGTTCAGCAGACCTGCTGTAGAGCCAGAGAAACCAGGTCAGCAGAGCTGCTTTAGAGGGAGAAAACCAACCAGGTCAGCAGAGCTGCTTTAGAGCCAGAGAACCAGGTCAGCATAGCTGGTCTAGCTGACACTGACTGACTGACACTGACTGACTACACTGACTGATTGACACTGACTGACACTGACTGACTGACACTGACTGACACTGATTGACTGACACTGACTGACTGACACTGACTGACACTGACTGACTGACTGACACTGACTGACACATTCTGACACTGACTGACTACTCTCTACTACTCTACTGCTCACTCTCTAATCACTCTCTACTACTCTCTCTCTACTATTCACTCTCTACTTCTCTACTACTCTCTACTACTCTCTCTCTACTACTCACTCTCTACTACTCACTCTCTACTACTCACTCTCAACTACTCTCTACTACTCTCTCTCTACTACTCACTTGCTACTAATCACTCGCTACTACTCTCTACTACTCACGCTCTACTACTCACTCTCTACTACTCACTCTCTACTACTCTCTACTACTCTCTACCACTACTCTCTGCTACTCACTCTCTACTACTCTCTACTAATCACTCTACTACTCTCTACCTCTCACTCTCTACTACTCACTCTCTACTACTCTCTCTCTACTACTCACTCTCTACTACTCACTCTACTACTCTCTACTACTCACTCTCTACTACTGTCTCTCTACTACTTACTCTCTACTACTCACTCTCTACTACTCGCTCTCTACTACTCTCTACTACTCACTCTCCACTACTCACTCTCTACTACTCGCTCTGTACTACTCACTATCTACTACTCTACTACTCTCTACTACTCTCTCTACTACTCACTCTCTACTACTCTACTACTCTCTACTACTCACTCTACTACTCACTCTCTACTACTCACTGTTCTACTCTCTACTTCTCTCTACCACTCACTCTCTACTACTCTACTACTCACTCGCTACTACTCTCTCTACTACTCACTCTCTACCCTCTACTACTCACTCTCTACTACTCACTCTCTACTACTCGCTCTCTACTACTCACTCTCCACTACTCACTCTCTAGTACTCGCTCTAAACTACTCTCTACTACTCACTCTACTACTCAATCTCTACTATTCTACTACTCTCTACTACTCTCTCTACTTCTCACTCTCTACTACTCTCTCTACTACTCATTCTCTACTACTCTCTACTACTCACTCTCTACTACACACTCTCTAATACACGCTCTCTACTACTCGCTCTCTACTACTCTCTACTACTCACTCTCTACTACTCTCTACTACTCACTCTACTACTCACTCTCAACTACTCTCTACTACTCACTCTCTACTACTCCACTACTCTCTACTACTCACTCTCTGCTACTCTACTACTCTCTACTACTAACTCTCTACTACTCACTCTCTACTATTCACTCTACTACTCACTCTCTACAACTCACTCTCTGCAACTCTCTACTACTCACTCTCTACTACTCTCTCGCTACTACTCTCTACTACTCTGTACTACTCACTCTCTACTACTCACTCTACTACTCACTCTCTACTACTCTCTACTACTCTCTACTACTCACTCTACTACTCACTCTCTACTACTCACTCTCTAGTACTCTCTACTACTCACTCTCTACTACTCACTCTCTGCTACTCTGTCTACTACTCTCTACTACTCTCTACTACTCACTCTCTACTATCTACCTCGCTACCTTTATCTACCTCTCTCTCTACTACTCTCTACCTCTCTACACCTCTACCTCTCTACACCTCTACCTCTCTACCTCTACCTCTCAACATCTACACCTCTACCTCTCTACCTCTCTCTACACGCACACATATGCACATATATAAATGCATATATATGCATATGCATTTATATATATATGTATCTATATTATATATATATACATATATAAACATATATATAATCTGCATATCTATATAAATACAAATATAAATGCATGCATACATATACATATATCCATACATATGCATTTTATGTTCATGAAAGTTTGAAAAACACTAATACAAGCAAAGCTAAAAAGCCACCTAATTACAAACAGAATTGCTTTAACTTAAACGAGGGCGAGACCTATTGCATTTTCAATGCTTGTTTACTTTGGTTCCCTCAAGAAGGCATTCAGATGTGTCACACATTTGTCATGAATTCTGAATGTTAGCACTCTAGTTGCTCATTAGATCACTGTAGTAAAGCTACTGCTCACCAGGGAAGTCTGCTGCTGGTATTCAAAGTGCATGTTTCAGTCTGCATGTCAGAATTTTTTAATGAAATAGAAGAGGATTTGAGAAGTCAAAATGTGCCCTAATTTTTCTTTCTGCAGCACTAATCATAATTTCTATGGCAAAATGAACCCCCTTATTTTGTTCCTTTGCAAATTCAGGGGCATATTATCAAGACAGGCGATAAAATTATCGCCGCTTTAGCGGCAGAAAACTGCCGCTAAAACGGCGATAATGGGCTTGATAATATGCTCTATGGAATTCCAATTGAAGCCCATGTTATATGTGAAGGACATCTAACCTGAGCTTCAATTGGAATTCCATGGAGCATATCATCAAGCCCATTATCGCCGTTTTAGCGGCGGTTCTCTAAAGCTAAAGTGGCGATAAGTTTATCGCCTGTCTTGATAATATGGCCCTAAATGTTTTAAGTGTTACCACTTTATTCCAATCAAGATGGCTTCAGGTGTGCCATACGTTTGTCATAAGTAGGACTGTTAGTGCTCTAGTTGCTCTTTAGAACACTCTGGGAAGCTGCAGTAGAACACCAAGGAATCAACTGACAGTCTCTGCCCTTGTTGGATGTACATGTTTTACTGAGAATGTCAGACTTCATTCTCACATGACTGAGAAAGATAATGTGAATTTACTGAAAATATGCTCTCAGTTTAGCTTATAGATCACCTTCCAAACCTCTGTGGGAAAAGCATGAGAAAATAGATTTCTCTCAAACATGATTCATGATAACCCAGCAGAAGGCTTTTTCACATGGTAAAATCACCTTAGAACACACCACAATTCCTAAAATGAGTATGGTACCATCAACAAATGATTTATAATGTAACTAAAGTCTTAAAACCTTCTATTAACTGCAATGCTTTTTAATGAGGTGCTATCATGTATATTGGTCCCAAGATGGCTGCCAACACTTCTTGGATGAAGTGCTGACAGCCAATCAGATCTCACGATGAGATGTGTGGTTAGGCTCCGCCCAGATATATCTATGATTTTACTTTTGATTTTCTCAGCAACTACTGAACTGATTTACACCATTTAACCAAAAGGCATGAGTGTGAACCAAGGGCTACCTATTTGCCAAATTTCGTGTAATTCCGTTCAGCAGTACGGGCTGCAGCTGCGATTAACAGTTCCTATGGAAAATTGCATTAGGTAAACACGTTTTGTGACCCTCCTTTTTTCTCGGCCCCCGCTTGATGAATCACCTCGAGACTTTCAGGATAGGAGCGAACCGGAGTGCCCCACCAGTTTGGAAAATTTCGCGAAGATTCGTCAACCGGCGCCAACGTAATTCCAAATAGAATGTTGCGGATTTCCTATGGATAATAGGTCTTAACTATAACTACCTACTGGCGACCGCCAGTAGGTAAGACATATATATATATATATATATATGAGAAGAAAGAGGGTGCCCCCAGGTGAGCCGCACACATAGGAGGTAAGCATGGATTCAGGGGGAGTAGGAAGAGTCCATCGCGTCCCCGACGCGTTTCGAGCAGACGCTCTTCATCAAGGGGTTCAGCTCTACAAACCACCAGCGAGGTATCATTCCAGACCTTCTTTTATTTCTATTTAAAGGCACGCTCAGGTGAGCCTATAGCAGGAATTCTGGGACTGGAAGTCCAAACACCGTTTCCCAAGTGGGCCGCATGGCAGGTTGTAGTATGGATAGTTTGTATGGTTGCTCAGCCAGGTACTCCCTCTAATGCCACCACACAGCTCCCGCTCCGTATTCACCAACGAGTCATTAGTAACGGATCCGCTCCCATCAGCGGCAGTGCAGCTCGCGACCGGGCCGGCCGCATATGTGAGAAGAAAGAGGGTGCCCCCAGGTGAGCCGCACACATAGGAGGTAAGCATGGATTCAGGGGGAGTAGGAAGAGTCCATCGCGTCCCCGACGCGTTTCGAGCAGAAGCTCTTCATCGAGGGGTTCAGCTCTACAAACCACCAGCGAGGTATCATTCCAGACCTTCTTTTATTTCTATTTAAAGGCACGCTCAGGTGAGCCTATAGCAGGAATTCTGGGACTGGAAGTCCAAACACCGTTTCCCAAGTGGGCCGCATGGCAGGTTGTAGTATGGATAGTTTGTATGGTTGCTCAGCCAGGTACTCCCTCTAATGCCACCACACAGCTCCCGCTCCGTATTCACCAACGAGTCATTAGTAACGGATCCGCTCCCATCAGCGGCAGTGCAGCTCGCGACCGGGCCGGCCGCATATGTGAGAAGAAAGAGGGTGCCCCCAGGTGAGCCGCACACATAGGAGGTAAGCATGGATTCAGGGGGAGTAGGAAGAGTCCATCGCGTCCCCGACGCGTTTCGAGCAGACGCTCTTCATCAAGGGGTTCAGCTCTACAAACCACCAGCGAGGTATCATTCCAGACCTTCTTTTATTTCTATTTAAAGGCACGCTCAGGTGAGCCTATAGCAGGAATTCTGGGACTGGAAGTCCAAACACCGTTTCCCAAGTGGGCCGCATGGCAGGTTGTAGTATGGATAGTTTGTATGGTTGCTCAGCCAGGTACTCCCTCTAATGCCACCACACAGCTCCCGCTCCGTATTCACCAATGAGTCATTAGTAACGGATCCGCTCCCATCAGCGGCAGTGCAGCTCGCGACCGGGCCGGCCGCATATGTGAGAAGAAAGAGGGTGCCCCCAGGTGAGCCGCACACATAGGAGGTAAGCATGGATTCAGGGGGAGTAGGAAGAGTCCATCGCGTCCCCGACGCGTTTCGAGCAGACGCTCTTCATCAAGGGGTTCAGCTCTACAAACCACCAGCGAGGTATCATTCCAGACCTTCTTTTATTTCTATTTAAAGGCACGCTCAGGTGAGCCTATAACAGGAATTCTGGGACTGGAAGTCCAAACACCGTTTCCCAAGTGGGCCGCATGGCAGGTTGTAGTATGGATAGTTTGTATGGTTGCTCAGCCAGGTACTCCCTCTAATGCCACCACACAGCTCCCGCTCCGTATTCACCAACGAGTCATTAGTAACGGATCCGCTCCCATCAGCGGCAGTGCAGCTCGCGACCGGGCCGGCCGCATATGTGAGAAGAAAGAGGGTGCCCCCAGGTGAGCCGCACACATAGGAGGTAAGCATGGATTCAGGGGGAGTAGGAAGAGTCCATCGCGTCCCCGACGCGTTTCGAGCAGACGCTCTTCATCAAGGGATTCAGCTCTACAAACCACCAGCGAGGTATCATTCCAGACCTTCTTTTATTTCTATTTAAAGGCACGCTCAGGTGAGCCTATAGCAGGAATTCTGGGACTGGAAGTCCAAACACCGTTTCCCAAGTGGGCCGCATGGCAGGTTGTAGTATGGATAGTTTGTATGGTTGCTCAGCCAGGTACTCCCTCTAATGCCACCACACAGCTCCCGCTCCGTATTCACCAACGAGTCATTAGTAACGGATCCGCTCCCATCAGCGGCAGTGCAGCTCGCGACCGGGCCGGCCGCATATGTGAGAAGAAAGAGGGTGCCCCCAGGTGAGCCGCACACATAGGAGGTAAGCATGGATTCAGGGGGAGTAGGAAGAGTCCATCGCGTCCCCGACGCGTTTCGAGCAGACGCTCTTCATCAAGGGGTTCAGCTCTACAAACCACCAGCGAGGTATCATTCCAGACCTTCTTTTATTTCTATTTAAAGGCACGCTCAGGTGAGCCTATAGCAGGAATTCTGGGACTGGAAGTCCAAACACCGTTTCCCAAGTGGGCCGCATGGCAGGTTGTAGTATGGATAGTTTGTATGGTTGCTCAGCCAGGTACTCCCTCTAATGCCACCACACAGCTCCCGCTCCGTATTCACCAACGAGTCATTAGTAACGGATCCGCTCCCATCAGCGGCAGTGCAGCTCGCGACCGGGCCGGCCGCATATGTGAGAAGAAAGAGGGTGCCCCCAGGTGAGCCGCACACATAGGAGGTAAGCATGGATTCAGGGGGAGTAGGAAGAGTCCATCGCGTCCCCGACGCGTTTCGAGCAGACGCTCTTCATCAAGGGGTTCAGCTCTACAAACCACCAGCGAGGTATCATTCCAGACCTTCTTTTATTTCTATTTAAAGGCACGCTCAGGTGAGCCTATAGCAGGAATTCTGGGACTGGAAGTCCAAACACCGTTTCCCAAGTGGGCCGCATGGCAGGTTGTAGTATGGATAGTTTGTATGGTTGCTCAGCCAGGTACTCCCTCTAATGCCACCACACAGCTCCCGCTCCGTATTCACCAACGAGTCATTAGTAACGGATCCGCTCCCATCAGCGGCAGTGCAGCTCGCGACCGGGCCGGCCGCATATGTGAGAAGAAAGAGGGTGCCCCCAGGTGAGCCGCACACATAGGAGGTAAGCATGGATTCAGGGGGAGTAGGAAGAGTCCATCGCGTCCCCGACGCGTTTCGAGCAGACGCTCTTCATCAAGGGGTTCAGCTCTACAAACCACCAGCGAGGTATCAATCCAGACCTTCTTTTATTTCTATTTAAAGGCACGCTCAGGTGAGCCTATAGCAGGAATTCTGGGACTGGAAGTCCAAACACCGTTTCCCAAGTGGGCCGCATGGCAGGTTGTAGTATGGATAGTTTGTATGGTTGCTCAGCCAGGTACTCCCTCTAATGCCACCACACAGCTCCCGCTCCGTATTCACCATGCGGCCCACTTGGGAAACGGTGTTTGGACTTCCAGTCCCAGAATTCCTGCTATAGGCTCACCTGAGCGTGCCTTTAAATAGAAATAAAAGAAGGTCTGGAATGATACCTCGCTGGTGGTTTGTAGAGCTGAACCCCTTGATGAAGAGCGTCTGCTCGAAACGCGTCGGGGACGCGATGGACTCTTCCTACTCCCCCTGAATCCATGCTTACCTCCTATGTGTGCGGCTCACCTGGGGGCACCCTCTTTCTTCTCACATATGCGGCCGGCCCGGTCGCGAGCTGCACTGCCGCTGATGGGAGCGGATCCGTTACTAATGACTCGTTGGTGAATACGGAGCGGGAGCTGTGTGGTGGCATTAGAGGGAGTACCTGGCTGAGCAACCATACAAACTATCCATACTACAACCTGCCATGCGGCCCACTTGGGAAACGGTGTTTGGACTTCCAGTCCCAGAATTCCTGCTATAGGCTCACCTGAGCGTGCCTTTAAATAGAAATAAAAGAAGGTCTGGAATGATACCTCGCTGGTGGTTTGTAGAGCTGAACCCCTTGATGAAGAGCGTCTGCTCGAAACGCGTCGGGGACGCGATGGACTCTTCCTACTCCCCCTGAATCCATGCTTACCTCCTATGTGTGCGGCTCACCTGGGGGCACCCTCTTTCTTCTCACATATGCGGCCGGCCCGGTCGCGAGCTGCACTGCCGCTGATGGGAGCGGATCCGTTACTAATGACTCGTTGGTGAATACGGAGCGGGAGCTGTGTGGTGGCATTAGAGGGAGTACCTGGCTGAGCAACCATACAAACTATCCATACTACAACCTACCATGCGGCCCACTTGGGAAACGGTGTTTGGACTTCCAGTCCCAGAATTCCTGCTATAGGCTCACCTGAGCGTGCCTTTAAATAGAAATAAAAGAAGGTCTGGAATGATACCTCGCTGGTGGTTTGTAGAGCTGAACCCCTTGATGAAGAGCGTCTGCTCGAAACGCGTCGGGGACGCGATGGACTCTTCCTACTCCCCCTGAATCCATGCTTACCTCCTATGTGTGCGGCTCACCTGGGGGCACCCTCTTTCTTCTCACATATGCGGCCGGCCCGGTCGCGAGCTGCACTGCCGCTGATGGGAGCGGATCCGTTACTAATGACTCGTTGGTGAATACGGAGCGGGAGCTGTGTGGTGGCATTAGAGGGAGTACCTGGCTGAGCAACCTTACAAACTATCCATACTACAACCTGCCATGCGGCCCACTTGGGAAACGGTGTTTGGACTTCCAGTCCCAGAATTCCTGCTATAGGCTCACCTGAGCGTGCCTTTAAATAGAAATAAAAGAAGGTCTGGAATGATACCTCGCTGGTGGTTTGTAGAGCTGAACCCCTTGATGAAGAGCGTCTGCTCGAAATGCGTCGGGGACGCGATGGACTCTTCCTACTCCCCCTGAATCCATGCTTACCTCCTATGTGTGCGGCTCACCTGGGGGCACCCTCTTTCTTCTCACATATGCGGCCGGCCCGGTCGCGAGCTGCACTGCCGCTGATGGGAGCGGATCCGTTACTAATGACTCGTTGGTGAATACGGAGCGGGAGCTGTGTGGTGGCATTAGAGGGAGTACCTGGCTGAGCAACCATACAAACTATCCATACTACAACCTGCCATGCGGCCCACTTGGGAAACGGTGTTTGGACTTCCAGTCCCAGAATTCCTGCTATAGGCTCACCTGAGCGTGCCTTTAAATAGAAATAAAAGAAGGTCTGGAATGATACCTCGCTGGTGGTTTGTAGAGCTGAACCCCTTGATGAAGAGCGTCTGCTCGAAACGCGTCGGGGACGCGATGGACTCTTCCTACTCCCCCTGAATCCATGCTTACCTCCTATGTGTGCGGCTCACCTGGGGGCACCCTCTTTCTTCTCACATATGCGGCCGGCCCGGTCGCGAGCTGCACTGCCGCTGATGGGAGCGGATCCGTTACTAATGACTCGTTGGTGAATACGGAGCGGGAGCTGTGTGGTGGCATTAGAGGGAGTACCTGGCTGAGCAACCATACAAACTATCCATACTACAACCTGCCATGCGGCCCACTTGGGAAACGGTGTTTGGACTTCCAGTCCCAGAATTCCTGCTGTAGGCTCACCTGAGCGTGCCTTTAAATAGAAATAAAAGAAGGTCTGGAATGATACCTCGCTGGTGGTTTGTAGAGCTGAACCCCTTGATGAAGAGCGTCTGCTCGAAACGCGTCGGGGACGCGATGGACTCTTCCTACTCCCCCTGAATCCATGCTTACCTCCTATGTGTGCGGCTCACCTGGGGGCACCCTCTTTCTTCTCATATATATATATATATATATATAAAATAATCGATGCTGCTCCTTCTGTCTCCCCTCGCCCCACGGCAGAGGATCACTGCAGCCGGTGGAGAGCACTGGAAAAGTTTCTTAGATTCCAATAAACAAAGCGATCACTAGGAGTGTCAACTTGCACCAAAAGATGGTTTATTCAGTAACACGTTTCGCTTGCAGGGCAATCTTGTTCACACACTGTGGGGCCGATTCCGATCTCGCTGGGAAAGCCCTACGGCCGACTCGTGTCCGTAGAGCTTTCCGAGCGACTCAGGCTCCTTGGCTCCAAGTGACAGAGTACAATGCGCTGCAACGCTGATGGACTCGGGTCCATAGAAGTCTATATGAGCCTGGTGTACGTTGCGTATATAGGCTCCCTTAGACAAAAAAAGCACGTCTCGGACAAGGATGCCCCCTGTCACGGGGATGCCACGGTCCCGCCAACACCATGCATGCATGTGTAGGGGTGACCCTTGGGACCCCCCCAGTGATCGAGTCGTAGGGCCCCGGGTTAAGGGCTGCTCTAGAGCCAGAGAACCAGGTCAGCAGAGCTGCTTTAGAGCCATAGAACCCGGTCAGCAGAGCTGCTCTAGAGGCAGAGAACCAGGTCAGCAGAACTGCTTTAGAGCCAGAGAACCAGGTCAGCAGAGCTCTTTAGAGGGAGAGAACCAGGTCAGCAGAGCTGCTTTAGAGCCATAGAACCAGGTCAGCAGAGCTGCTTTAGAGCCAGAGAACCAGGTCAGCGTAGCTGCTTTAGAGGCAGAGAACCAGGTCAGCAGAGCTGCTTTAGAGGGAGAGAACCAGGTCAGCAGAGTTGCTATAGAGCCAGAGAACCAAGTCAGCAGAGCTGCTTTAGAGCCATAGAACCAGGTCAGCAGAGCTGCTCTAGAGGCAGAGAACCAGGTCAGCAGAGCTGATTTAGAGGGAGAGAACCAGGTCCGCAGAGCTGATTTAGAGTCAGAGAACCAGGTCAGCAGAGCTGCTCTAGAGCCAGAGAACCAGGTCAGCAGAGCTGATTTAGAGCCATAGAACCAGGTCAGCAGAGCTGCTTTAGAGCCAGAGAACCAGGTCAGCAGAGCTGATTTAGAGGGAGAGAACCAGGTCAGCAGAGCTGCTCTAGAGGGAGAGAACCAGGTCAGCCGAGCTGTTCTAGAGCCAGAGAACCATGTCAGCAGAACTGTTTTAGAGCAATAGAACCGGGTCAGCAAAGCTGCTTTGAGCCAGAGAACCAGGTCAGCAGAGCTGTTGTAGAGCCAGAGAACCAGATCAGCAGAGCTGCTCTGTAGCCTAAGAACTAGGTCAGCAGAGCAACTCTAGAGCCAGAAAACCAGTTCAGCAGACCTGCTGTAGAGCCAGAGAAACCAGGTCAGCAGAGCTGCTTTAGAGGGAGAAAACCAACCAGGTCAGCAGAGCTGCTTTAGAGCCAGAGAACCAGGTCAGCATAGCTGGTCTAGCTGACACTGACTGACTGACACTGACTGACTACACTGACTGATTGACACTGACTGACACTGACTGACTGACACTGACTGACACTGACTGACACTGACTGACACTGATTGACTGACACTGACTGACACTGACTGACACTGACTGACTGACTGACACATTCTGACACTGACTGACTACTCTCTGCTACTCTACTGCTCACTCTCTAATCACTCTCTACTACTCTCTCTCTACTATTCACTCTCTACTTCTCTACTACTCTCTACTACTCACTCTCTACTACTCACTCTCTACTACTCACTCTCTACTACTTTCTACTACTCACTCTCTACTACTCACTCTCTACTACTCACTCTCTACTACTCACTCTCAACTACTCTCTACTACTCTCTCTCTACTACTCACTTGCTACTAATCACTCGCTACTACTCTCTACTACTCATGCTCTACTACTCACTCTCTACTACTCACTCTCTACTACTCTCTACTACTCTCTACCACTACTCTCTGCTACTCACTCTCTACTACTCTCTACTAATCACTCTACTACTCTCTACTACTCTCTACCTCTCACTCTCTACTACTCACTCTCTACTACTCTCTCTCTACTACTCACTCTCTACTACTCACTCTACTACTCTCTACTACTCACTCTCTACTACTGTCTCTCTACTACTTACTCTCTAATACTCACTCTCTACTACTCGCTCTCTACTACTCTCTACTACTCACTCTCCACTACTCACTCTCTACTACTCGCTCTGTACTACTCACTCTCTACTACTCTACTACTCTCTACTACTCTCTCTACTACTCACTCTCTACTACTCTACTACTTTCTACTACTCACTCTACTACTCACTCTCTACTACTCTCTACTACTCACTGTTCTACTCTCTACTTCTCTCTACCACTCACTCTCTACTACTCTACTACTCACTCGCTACTACTCTCTCTACTACTCACTCTCTACTCTCTACTACTCACTCTCTACTACTCACTCTCTACTACTCGCTCTCTACTACTCACTCTCCACTACTCACTCTCTAGTACTCGCTCTAAACTACTCTCTACTACTCACTCTACTACTCAATCTCTACTATTCTACTACTCTCTACTACTCTCTCTAATTCTCACTCTCTACTACTCTCTCTACTACTCATTCTCTACTACTCTCTACTACTCACTCTCTACTACACACTCTCTACTACACGCTCTCTACTACTCGCTCTCTACTACTCTCTACTACTCACTCTCTACTACTCTCTACTACTCACTCTACTACTCACTCTACTACTCACTCTCGACTACTCTCTACTACTCACTCTCTACTACTCCACTACTCTCTACTACTCACTCTCTACTACTCACTCTCTGCTACTCTACTACTCTCTAATACTAACTCTCTACTACTCACTCTCTACTATTCACTCTACTACTCACTCTCTACAACTCACTCTCTGCAACTCTCTACTACTCACTCTCTACTACTCTCTCGCTACTACTCTCTACTACTCTGTACTACTCACTCTCTACTACTCACTCTACTACTCACTCTCTACTACTCACTCTCTACTACTCTCTACTACTCTCTACTACTCACTCTACTACTCACTCTCTACTACTCACTCTCTAGTACTCTCTACTACTAACTCTCTACTACTCACTCTCTGCTACTCTCTCTACTACTCTCTAGTACTCTCTACTACTCACTCTCTACTATCTACCTCTCTACCTTTATCTACTTCTCTCTCTACTACTCTCTACCTCTCTACACCTCTACCTCTCTACACCTCCACCTCTCTACCTCCACCTCTCTACCTCTACACCTCTACCTCTCTACCTCTCTCTACACGCACACATATGCACATATATATATGCATATATATGCATATGAATTTATATATATATGTATCTATATTACCTACTGGCGGTCGCCAGTAGGTAGGTATAGTTAGGACCACGTTTCCATAGGAAAACCTCAACATTCTATTTTGAATAACTTTGGCGCCGGTCGACGAATCCTCGCGAATTTCTCAAAATAGGTGGGGCGCTACGCTCCGCTCCTACCCTGAAAGTCTCGGGGGGATCCGTCAAGCTGGGGCTGAGATAAAAGGGGGGTCCCAAAACGCGTTTTTCCCATGCATTTTTCCATAGGACCTTTAGAACGAGCTACAGCCCGAACGGCTGAACAGAATTACTCAAAATTTGGCAGAGAGGTAGTCCCTAGGTCAAGGAAGTGCCTTTTGTAGGTTTGGTGTAAATCTGTTCAGTAGATTCTGAGAAAATAGCCTTTAAATCAATATATATATCTGAGCCCGCTTACGGTACGCTTACCGTACGCTTACGGTAAGCGTACGGTGGCGTGCGCGAGCGCGATTCTGATTGGCTCTTAGATCTTAGTAAACATTCGAATCGGCCGAACCCAGGAAGCGGCGGCCGCCATTTTGTCTCTCGCACTGAGTGTTGTTTATCAAACATGATGGCCAAAAACATGTTACGGGGCTGTTTTGACAACTCCCTCCCACATAGTCATGTTGAGGGAGTCCACAAACATCCCCCAAGAGCAAAAACGGTTTTATTTTTTTTTCGGCAATTTCGCGGGGTACGCTTACCGTACGCTTACCGTAAGCGTACGGTAAAAAAATAAAAATAAAAAAAACACTATCCACACTTACCCCACCCCCTGTGCTTTTGGTGGCCGAAGGCCACCAAATGTACAGGGCTTATTAATAGGTAAAAAAAACTAAATTTTGGCAACATGAAATTATAAAATTGAAATAAAAAAAACACTATCCACATTGACCCCACCCCCTGTGCTTTTGGTGGCCGAAGGCCACCAAATGTACAGGGCTTATTAAAGTTGATAAAAACCGTGCACGGAACGAACTGCGTTAAGTGGGCGCGCACGCCTCGAATGGCGTAAAGTAACTTAGCATTTAAAAAACCGTACAAATTCACTGAAAAAACCATAGGTTTCACACACGTTATAGTTAGGAATTAGCATTTAAAAAACCTTGCAAATTCACTGAAAAAACCATAGGTTTCACACATGTTATAGTTAGCGGAAATTTTACTGATAAAAAACCAGTGAAATTCCCCCGTTATAGTTAGTGCAGGCAACTATAACTCACGCGACCGCAATCTTCTGCTGATGACATATGTGTCTTTATGAAAAAAAAATATTTGTAATATATGTATAGCTAAAAATGTATGGAAGAAAACATGGGCATATAAGTGTCTAAATACAGTATTAGCATCAGCAGAGGATTGCGGTCGCGTGAGTTATAGTTGCCTGCACTAACTATAACGGGGGAATTTCACTGGTTTTTTATCAGTAAAATTTCCGCTAACTATAACATGTGTGAAACCTATGGTTTTTTCAGTGAATTATATATATATATACATATATAAACATATATATAATCTGCATATCTATATAAATACAAATATAAATGCATGCATACATATACATATATCCATACATATGCATTTTATGTTCATTAAAGTTTGAAAAACACTAATACAAGCAAAGCTAAAAAGCCACCTAATTACAAACAGAATTGCTTTAACTTAAACGAGGGCGACACCTATTGCATTTTCAATGCTTGTTTACTTTGGTTCCATCAAGAAGGCATTCAGATGTGTCACACATTTGTCATGAATTCTGAATGTTAGCACTCTAGTTGCTCATTAGATCACTGTAGTAAAGCTACTGCTCACCAGGGAAGTCTGCTGCTGGTATTCAAAGTGCATGTTTCAGTCTGCATGTCAGAATTTTTTAATGAAATAGAAGAGGATTTGAGAAGTCAAAATGTGCCCTAATTTTTCTTTCTGCAGCACTAATCATAATTTCTATGGCAAAATGAACCCCCTTATTTTGTTCCTTTGCAAATTCAGGGGCATATTATCAAGACAGGCGATAAAATTATCGCCGCTTTAGCGGCAGAAAACTGCTTGATAATATGCTCTATGGAATTCCAATTGAAGCCCATGTTAGATGTGAAGGACATCTAACCTGAGCTTCAATTGGAATTCCATGGAGCATATCATCAAACCCATTATCGCCGTTTTAGCGGCGGTTCTCTAAAGCTAAAGTGGCGATAATTTTATCGCCTGTCTTGATAATATGGCCCTAAATGTTTTAAGTGTTACCACTTTATTCCAATCAAGATGGCTTCAGGTGTGCCATACGTTTGTCATAAGTAGGACTGTTAGTGCTCTAGTTGTTCTTTAGAACACTCTGGGAAGCTGCAGTAGAACACAAAGGAATCAACTGACAGTCTCTGCCCTTGTTGGATGTACATGTTTTACTGAGAATGTCAGACTTCATTCTCACATGACTGAGAAAGATAATGTGAATTTACTGAAAATATGCTCTCAGTTTAGCTTATAGATCACCTTCCAAACCTCTGTGGGAAAAGCATGAGAAAATAGTTTTCTCTCAAACATGATTCATGATAACCCAGCAGAAGGCTTTTTCACATGGTGAAATCACCTTAGAACACACCACAATTCCTAAAATGAGTATGGTACCATCAACAAATGATTTATAATGTAACTAAAGTCTTAAAACCTTCTATTAACTGCAATGCTTTTTAATGAGGTGCTATCATGTATATTGGTCCCAAGATGGCTGCCAACACTTCTTGGATGAAGTGCTGACAGCCAATCAGATCTCACGATGAGATGTGTGGTTAGGCTCCGCCCAGATATATCTATGATTTTACTTTTGATTTTCTCAGCAACTACTGAACTGATTTACACCATTTAACCAAAAGGCATGAGTGTGAACCAAGGGCTACCTATTTGCCAAATTTTGTGTAATTCCGTTCAGCAGTACGGGCTGCAGCTGCGATTAACGGTTCCTATGGAAAATTGCATTAGGTAAACACGTTTTGTGACCCTCCTTTTTTCTCGGCCCCCGCTTGATGAATCACCTCGAGACTTTCAGGATAGGAGCGAACCGGAGTGCCCCACCAGTTTGGAAAATTTCGTGAAGATTCGTCAACCGGCGCCAACGTAATTCCAAATAGAATGTTGCGGATTTCCTATGGATAATAGGTCCTAACTATAACTACCTACTGGCGACCGCCAGTAGGTAAGACATATATATATATATATATATATATATATATATATATATATATAATCGATGCTGCTCCTTCTGTCTCCCCTCGCCCCACGGCAGAGGATCACTGCAGCCGGTGGAGAGCACTGGAAAAGTTTCTTAGATTCCAATAAACAAAGCGATCACTAGGAGTGTCAACTTGCACCAAAAGATGGTTTATTCAGTAACACGTTTCGCTTGCAGGGCAATTTTGTTCACACACTGTGGGGCCGATTCCGATCTCGCTGGGAAAGCCCTACGGCCGACTCGTGTCCATAGAGCTTTCCGAGCGACTCAGGCTCCTTGGCTCCAAGTGACAGAGTACAATGCGCTGCAACGCTGATGGACTCGGGTCCATAGAAGTCTATATGAGCCTGGTGTACGTTGCGTATATAGGCTCCTTAGACAAAAAAAGCACGTCTCGGACAAGGATGGCTCCTGTCACGGGGATGCCACGGTCCTGCCAACACCATGCATGCATGTGTAGGGGTGACCCTTGGGACCTTCCCAGTGATCGAGTCGTAGGGCCCCGGGTAAAGGGGGGCCCACTACGGACCCCCGAAGTTGGCTTCCCAGAGCTTTTTCGAGTCGGAGGCTCCGACTCGATCCGGCTGCTCGACGCGCCCATTGTACTTGGTCATCCGGGAATACGTCCCATTGCACTGTGTGAATTTGCCATGGCGGGGACGTCCAGAGGGGCGCGCTGATGCGTACGAGTAGCTCATAGTGCGAGGCAATTTTTGCATTGTACTTGCACGCTCGTACAGCTGTACAAATCGCCCGGAAATCGCACGTACAACCCGAAATCGCTCCCGACGGATGCTGTCAGGAGTGCTTCCAAGCAGGATCCGAATCAGCCCCTAAATTGCGGGTAGTAGTCACTACATACAGGTTATCATAAAGTAAAGAAGGACAAGTTAAGTTAAACACTTGTACCAAAGTGGCATCCATATTGTAATGGTCAACCTGAAATGGAAAATTACATTAAATGCATAAACATTTATATTGCATCGTGCTTAAACATATGATTGGGTCAAAAAGAAAGTAAATCAGCAATGAATATATCAACATAATGTTTTCTTATGTCAAATACCATAATTTCTACTTATATTAGTGTAAAAAAAAAAAACTGGCACCACGAATGTGAATTGCGTAATTCTTAGGCAAAGTGCCCACCGTTGCGGTCATGTGTAGGTATTTCCACCCACACTCTAAAGGAGTCCTGGAATACTAACCAATCCTAAAGTATTGCATGTTGCTCTACTCAAGGTTACTGCACTGCAAGCGAAACACGTTTCTGAATAAACGATCTTTTGGTGCAAATTGAAACTCCTAGTGATAACTTTATTTATTGTCTGGCGTGCTCCACCGGCTGCAGCGATCCTCTGCCGATCTCTCTGGAGCATGCAAGAGTTCTGAAAAAATCCGCTCTATGAAGCAGAGCTTTTTCCTCACTCGAGCTCACCAACATTAAGTTAGCGAGCGAGGAAAACCCAAAGTGGGTTGTCACGGATGGTCACAACTGCTCGCGTTGAGAAACCATCAGATCGCGTTGAGGAATCTGCTGCTCGAGTAGAAAATCTACACGAGTGGCAGGAAGAAGTGCATCCTCTTGAGCTACACATGGTGCCATTTGCGATGATTTTCTAGAGTGGGGCAAGCATAGTTTAGCATACTATGCCCAGGCTTAGTCATGAGTGATGTTACTGATCATCTCATGACTGATGTAATATGTGAGGTCATAAGCAGTGCTTGGCAGTTGTAGTTAGCTTAGGTAACTATAACTGCGGAATTTCTATGGTTTTGTATGAGAGAAATCAGTGACATCATTGACGACATCAAATGACATCATCCAGTTTGTGTATGAGTGTTGAACATATATGCTAAGCTACTACAAAACTTAAATTAGCATCCCAGGTATACTACTAAGGGCCCGATTCCAATCCCTTCCGGAAAACTCTCCACACAGCTTTGATCTGGAGGGCTTTCTGGATGAAACATTCTCCGGGAGTCCAAGCGAGCGAGTACGATGCGTCGTTAAGCATACGGACTCGATTCGCTCGGACTTCAATTGAAGTCTATAGGAGCCTGAGCATAGACGCGTACACAGGCTCCCATTGCAGAAAATCTGTGGGTGGGGAAAAGTGTACACCCTGTGGCGGGCACATTGTGCATGCTTGGATGTGGGAACCCATGGGCGACCCCGTTACCGATTTGGAGGGCCCCAGGTGAAGGGGGTCCTGCTACGGCCCCCCAAAGTACCCTTCCCGGAGCTTTTTCGAGTCAGAGGCTCTGACTCGATCTGGCTGATTGCCGCGTGCATCATACTTGCTTGCGCGGAAATCGGACCCATGACGCTGCACAAGTCGACCATGTTGTAGTCATCTGGAGGGCTTCGCTGATAGGTACGAGTTGCTTGGAGCGTGAGGTGATATTCACATCGTACTTGCTCGCATGTACAACGGTATCGGTCATTTGGAAACCGGAGCTACGAATCGGACTCGCTCGCTATGGGTCCTGTTCGGAGCCCTTCCGAGCGAGATCAGAATCGGGCCCTAATTTGTGATACTATTTCTAACATAAGCTATGTGAGTGGCAATGCAACTGTGTGTATCCATGTGTGAGTGGGTGTGTGATTGGCTGTATGGGTGTGTGAGTGGGTGTGTGAGTAGCTGTATTGATGTAAAAGTAGATGTGTGAGTAGCTGTGTGGGGCAGTAAGTGACTCTGTGAGTGGCTGTATTAGTGAGTGAGTGGGTGTGTCAATGGCTGTATGAGCGAGTCTGTGGGTGTGTGAGTGGCCCTATGGATTATTTAGTGACTGTATGAGTAGTATTATGAGTCAGTGAATGGGTTTGTGAGTGGTTTTGTGTGAGTGTAAGAAGGTGTATGAGAGGCGGGTGTGCAGACAGAATATCGAGTAAAAAATATCGAGTTGCACAAATATGGAGTCATATATATCGTATAGGAACATCGACAGCAAGGAGATTGTGGTGAAGATTATCGACTTAAGGTAAGTAATATCAATTTAAAAAAAATCTAAGGGGTCCATTAGGATCTGGCGGTGCAGAAAAATGCCTTTTTCCGCCCGTGAGCAGCGGTCCTCACGTCCGCCATATTAATATGGCCAAATATAGCCCATTTCCCGTCCACCGTGATGCGACGTGCACCGCTATCAAAGTGCGCCCACCACTGTGGCAGTGGGAGCCAATGGAGATTCACTGCCTTGCAGAATGACGTCCGCCCCGCTCCACAAATTAGGATGCCCCAAACAAGCAGACGCACTGCAGCGGAGAAACCGCTCAACCAGAGACGATGGAAGCTCGACAGCGGAGTGCGAAACCAGAGTCCCGGTCCACACCACCCGGTCACGACCGCCAAGGATCCAGCTCTGTACGCTTTCCCGGTGCTTTACCTGCTACATCACCTGCAAAACACATGGACCTCCGCAGACGCCGCCGCAGGTACGCAATAACACAAATACAACACACAACACATGGGCTGACACAGGGTCCAAATCCACATCAGACACCCTTGTGGGTACAGGAACACATCCACAAGGGCACCCACACATCACCTACCTGCCACCAAGTCACCCCTCCGCATCCTGGACACACATCTTCCGCGACCATGCAGCAGTGTCCCGGTCACGTCACCGCAGTGGTGAACACAAGGAAATACATGCGTACAATGCAGAAGGCAGGGCTAGTGCCAGGCATGGGCAGGGCACAAAGAAAGACCACAGGGCCACACCCCCGCCCACCACACACTAGCACACCCCATGAAGGCACATGCCATGTGCCCCTCCTGTGCACCCCCATGCACAACACCAAGCCAGGTGAATACACACCCTGCACCACACAACAAACAACCAGGGAGACAGCCACTGCAGGACTGGCTGCACAGGAACACATAACACACAGCACAGTAGCACAGGGCCAGGGAAACACACACACCACCACAACACCACACTCAGGGAAACAAAAATGAGTACAAGCACCAAATGAACACATACAAGGAACAAACATCCAAATGGACACACAGCCTGCATAGTCACACATACATACCACAGACTGACACACAGACATACACACACCACTTGCCAACAGCAATGGAGCACAAAAAATAGGAAAGCCAAAGTTGGCACACAAATGGAAGGCCATGGAGACACACAATAAGCATGTGTACATCACATGCAAGACAAGGAACAGAGAACAACACCCTCAGACCATCAAAGCACACATGGCTGGTACAGTCAGTGAGGTCAAACCACAGACATCTCAGTGCAACAACACAGGGAGACAGCAAGGCAAACCATGTATAGGCACAAGGATGAAAGGAAGGCCCTGAAGCCAAACTGTGAACAGCCACACATCTATACAACTACTTCACAGGAGTACACCAGCAGCACTACACACAGGGCCCATTGACACACCCCATGACTGCCAAACACCAGTAGGAATCTACACACCTACCCACCTCACACCAGCAGCTCACAACACCAGTGTCAAACACACTAAAGGCTGGCAATACTTGGCAGTCAATACACACACAAACAATCACACACCCTGGGGGTAGCCACAAACATCACACACACACGGGGATGCCAGAACACATGTCTGCACAAAAACAACAGACAAACACATAACCTAACAGAAACACACACAGAACCACAACAAGAACAGGCATGCCCTGTGCAGCTAAACCGTGGAAAGGCAATGGGAGCACAGACACAACAGGAGTGCACAACCTCATCACTCAGGAACAATGCACAGACAACATACTACAACACACACAAGAAGTTCACCATCACACAACAACACAGCCACATCAAACAAACAACAGATGCACAGGCAGAAAAATCATATAGCAAACACAGCTGGACATCAGGGGATGGATACGAGGCAATGACAAGGCAACATACGCACACAGCACTGCATGCACAACAAGCAGTGTGTGCACACCAAGCATACCAGCCCCACGCAGACATGAGTGACAGAACATCAACCCACACAACACCAATCAGCACAGCACAAAGACAACAGCACACCCAGGAAGTGAAGCAATCACACAGCCAACACACATACATCCAACACAACACCAACAGATGCACAAGTCTGGGACACAAAGGTGGAAACAAGTTGACCAGAGGACTGGGCAGCACACACAGCTGAACTGCATAGGAGCAACCATGACTGCCAAACAGCACAAGAACATCACATACAACCCATTGGTGAAATATCCTGAGTGAGCAAGGCACAAAATGCAGAGTATGTCCATGAGAAGCTGCACAGGCAAGGGCAAAACAGCAGTGAACTACAAGGCCAGTGGCCATGGCTAAGTGCAGAGTATGTCAATGAGAAGCTGCACAAGGAATACTTGAACACAGCAAAGAGCAACAAGGCCAGTGGCGAGGGCTAAGTGCAGAGTATGTCCATGAGAAGCTGCACAGGCAAGGGCAAAACAGCAGTGATCAACAAGGCCAGTGGCCAGGGCTAAGTACAGAGTATGTCCATGAGAAGCTGCACAGGCAAGGGCAAAACAGCAGTGAACAACAAGGCCAGTGGCCAGGGCTAAGTGCAAAGTATGTCCATGAGAAGCTGCACAGACAAGGGCAAAACAGCAGTGAACAACAAGGTCAGTGGCCAGGGCTAAGTGCAGGATATGTCCAGGAGAGGCTGCACAGGGAATGTGTGCGACTGTACCTTTCCATGGTCAGTAACACAGTCAGGGGGTTACAATGTGCAGTACAGACCCACTTGTGTGTGAGACAGGTGTCTGGCCTACACACAGCAGGTGCAAAAGGTCCACAGACTCAGCACTGATGGCAGCAGGGGGAACAGGTGCAGGGGCAGCGGTGCCAAAGGTGAAGGACACTCTTCCCCTCTAACTGAGGCGGACACGGGCAGCACCAGAGGAAGTGGCTGGGAGGGTGGGCACTGGCCGCTGTGTGGTGGAAGATGATGCAGAGTCCCCGTTCCCTGTGCCCGCCAACATGGATGCATTCCCCTGGCATCAGATGATGTGGTGCTTTGCGTCTCAGGCTGGGATTCCTCCAGCAGACTCCTCTCCCCCTCTGAGGCGCTGGTGATATCTGTGTCACTGGGCTCCTGTGCATCTGTTGTGATAGTTTCACCCCCACTGGTGTCCATCTCCTGTCCCTCCGTGACCACAGGAGATCCTGCATGAGAGAGAGAGATGTAGGGTCAGGTCAGTGGTAGCAACAGAACAAACATATGCAAGTAATGCATAACAAAAGATGACCAAATCTACATGTTGCACACCACCCTGTGCAATCACATCGTGCCAAATCACTATATAGATTCAAACAGTGCGTGGAAACTGGAAATTCAGGCATGAGTGAGCCATGTGATGATCACACAGCACAACACCCTGCTTGTGGCTCTGTTCAACCAGACACACAACTAGCTCTGAGCACACCTAGGGACATGATGGGGGCACACTACTTGTTGCCACTGACAGATCTGGATGGAACAGGAGGGGACAACACAGACACAGACTACAACATGACTGTCCACAACAGCCATTAGCCCATGCCACCCACCATGTCGTACTTTGGGGCCCAAAGACTGGTGCACATTGTTGTCAGATATCTAGGCCTCCCCAATCTGGGTGCATGCAATGGACGCATTGATGAAGGCACACTCAGATCGGGAACACTGCTGTTCCCTCCCATGGGATTCCCAAGACTACCCCAATGCAGAAGAAACCTGAAGAGCACAACTCAGAATGCAGTGGGAATGCACAGCATTCAAATCACCTTTGTAAGTACAGGTACGGCAAATGCAGCCACTTACATGCCACTGCATCACACTACCAACATCACATAGGCCAGTGCTGGCACAGGCTCTGTACACATGTAGCCACTCCCAGACAAAGTCACACCCCTGGCTTGCTGCTGATGCTCCTTCAAACGTGCATCCAGCTCAGGCTGTGTCAGCGCCAAGATGTGCCCCATTAGTGGTGTCATGCTGCGCTGTGCCAAATGCTCAGTGCGAGGAAGCAGTTCCAAGGTCATCTCCGCCACATTCTTTACCAGCCGGCTGATGTCGTCCCACCTCTTGTGGCAGTGGGTGCGCCGTCGGTTTGAGACCCCCAGAGCTCGCACCTTGGCTGCAATGGCCCTCCACCCGGCCTTACGCTGGTGTACCTTGAGCTGCAGGCATGGGAGACAAAAGGGGGAAATGATCAGTGACACAGTGTTATGTACCGACATCTATCAGTATAGCAGCAAGATACAAACCCATCACAAATCCAACAATATGTCTATCAGAGACTATAGTACAGCTCACATGGGACACCTGCATGGGAAAAGCTGATGTTAAAGCATGCAGGTGTGAGGGGGAACACAGTCCCTGCACATCTCACACACATGCAGGATGCCAGCACTGAAACCCCTATGTAGCCTACCCACATCTCCAGTCCATTGTTGGGTTGAACAACACATACATCACATATCAACCTGTGTCTAGGGGTGAACTCACTGTGTCTAAGACTGCGCAGCCTCCAATGAACCTGCCCTGTGAATAGATAACTGTGTCATGATTGTAATATTGAGGGACATGATCTCACAAATCCAAAATCCTCATCACAAGGCCAGTCGTGTGCAATCTACAGTGCTGAGATGGCCCATAGCTGGAGTGCAATGAGAAAAGACTGATGTAATACTCTGTAAGTGAAGTGATGTGTCCTTGTCTTTGTGGGAGGGGACTGTGCTGGCCATGTGGGCTCACACTGAGATGGACTACAGGGGCACACACAGCCATTCAGCCAAGCAATCACTGTCCTGACTCCTGCATGAACAACCTTCTGCGTCACTGTATGGCTGACAACATGAAAGAGGTCACTCATACATACATGTGCAGGCAGGGAAACCTGTGGCATTGGGTATACACACCTTCCCACTGGAGACAGCATGTTAGGCAGTGCATGACACAACCCCACACTCCCAGGCACATACTGCATCAGTCCAACCACATGTGTGCCCCCCTGCCCTAACCCCCCACTGTTGAGGACTTACCACAACATTTGGGGCACCATATAGCCTTGGGTACTGTGTGAGCACCTCGTCTAGCAGGACCTCCAGCTCACCGCTCGTGAAGGGACTGGCACAGATCTTCTCTGTCATTGCCATCACTGTGGACATGAGACAACAGTGGTGGAATTGGGTGGTGAGGGGTCTCAGACAGCAGTCCCTGGAGGCAGCAGCAGGCGAGGGGTCTCTGGCAGCAGCCCCTAGAGGCAGCAGCAGGTGAGGGGTCTCAGGCAGCAGTCCCTGGAGGCAGCAGCAGGTGAGGAGTCTCAGGCAGCAGTCCCTGGAGGCAGCAGCAGGTGAGGGGTCTCTGGCAGCAGTCCCTGGAGGCAGCAGCAGGTGAGGGGTCTCAGGCAGCAGTCCCTGGAGGCAGCAGCAGGTGAGGGGTCTCTGGCAACAGGCTCTGGGAGCAGTGGAAATGTGAGGCTCACTCCCACACATATATAGCCCCCTGGGGTCATTTCAAAGGTGCCAAGCTGCAGCAATTGGTGGTCCAGGTCTACCTCTTTCAAATGCATCCAATGACCACCTCCACGGTGGCGGAGCACGCCTACTGTGATTTCCAAAATTGCATCATGCCACTGCAATGAAGGTTACCATTGGCTGTAAGGGCATGCTCCATAGCGGTGACACACCGCTGGGGTCCAGTGTGCGCTAGTGCGATGGTGCATCTTTCAAATGCATCCAATGACCGCCTCCGCGGTGGCGGAGCACGCCTACCACGATCTTCAAAATTGCATCATGCCACTGCAATCAAGGTTACCATTGGCTGTAAGGGCATGCTCCATAGCTGTGACACACCGCTGGGGTCCGATGTGCGCTAGGGCGATGGTGCATCTTTCAAATGCATCCAATGACCGCCTCCGCGGTGTCGGAGCATGCCGACCGCGATCTTCAAAATTGCATCATGCCACCACAATCAAGGTTCCCATTGGCTCTAGTGCAAGCTCCATGGCGGTGACACACCGCTGGGGCCCGGTGTGTGCTACCACGATTTTGGTGGTGGAGCATGCCCCCCGCCATTTGGGCATGTCTCCATGCCAATCACTGCCGCACTTGTGTGAATGGGGGTGCTGGTGACACACCGCTGGGGCCAGGCAGTAGCTACCATGATATGGATGGCGGAGCATGCCCACCGCCGTTTGGGCATGTCTCCATGCCAATACTACTGCACTTGTGTGAATGGGGGTGCTGGTGACACACCGCTGGGGCCAGGCAGTAGCTACCGCGATATGGGTGCCATACATTGACATGAGGCACCACGATTCAGGCAGCGGAGCATGCCAACCGCCATTTCCCCATGTCTCCATGCCTATCACTACCGCACTTGTGTGAATGGGGGTGCTGGTGACACACCGCTGGGGCCAGGCAGTAGCTACGGCGATATGGGTGGCATACATTGACATGCAATAGGCAATACACAAGCAGTGATTCAGACCACTTTGGGATAAAACTATTGACAGTTTTGTGTCTCCCAGAGAGCAGAAATAACAATATATTCATCGCTCCTTCGAAAAGCATCTAGAAAAACAACTTCTGACCCTGCTTAGGACCAAAAAGTAGCTCACGTTGAGGACCTAATAATTTAGGGTCCCTATAACTTAAGCAATTGGATATCTATATATTGTAATGTAAGAATTTTCTTTTTTGTTGAAAGTATTTCATTTTTGTATGATATGCTATAAGGTTATATGTTATAACCCGAAAAAAAAGTGTATGACAAGTTTGCACGTTTTATGTACAGGACATGTGTTTGTCGTAATGAAGAAGTGGTTTCAATGTATAAACTAATTTAAAAAAAGTAAAAATCGAATTGCAACTCGCAGTCAATAAATAGGATTGTTGAGTAAAGAAACATTGTTATCAATGGTGTCAGAGGTATTATTGTATATATAAGGATACATTGACACGCGGCACCACGATTCAGGCAGCGGAGCATGCCAACTGCCATTTCCCCATGTTTCCATGCCTATCACTACCGCACTTGTGTGAATTGGGGTGCTGGTGACACACCGCTGGGGCCAGGTGGTAGCTACCACGATTTGGGTGCCATACAATGGCAATGGCCATCTGGCAAACGTCCAACAGTGCATAGTACCCACATGGTCAATGGCACATCATTGTGCACATGATGCCAATGTTCCATTTACTCCACTGGTGACTACACATGTCATGTTTGTGTGTGTGATTTCGTAGGTTGGCCTGTACTCCCTCACATGTCACTTATGAATTTGATGGTCGTGTAGGCAGGACAGTGTTGTTCTGGACTCTACAATGTGTACACATATCAATGTGTTGAGGTGCAGTGACATTCACAGCAATGTTCGTCTCAATGAATGATGATCTTTTTTGCATTGCCTCTTATGTCTGCTCATGCACACATACGTCATTTCTGCGTTGACTGTGGTCATTGTGTTGTGGATGTGTGCCAGGTTGAAATGATGCATGAAGGTGTGACAGGTACAGCAGCTAGGTAGGAGACAGTGGGGTTGATTTGTTACACATATGCTGGATCCTATCCTCCCAGGCGTGCCCATATGAAATGTTGCCATATCCCTATGTGCATTCACATTGACCAAGGTGGTGTTTGAGGTACTTGTTCTGTGTAAGTTGACAGGTGTGCCCTTTGTGTAGCTGAAGGTGTCTCTACATGTAAGCTGGTCTGTAACTCAATTTTGATGGCAGTCATTGTTGTTGTTGTGTCATCCAGAACATGAGATGCTGTGCCCATCTCATGATGTATTGCATTGACATGTGCCCACTTTCATCTCAACTAAGAGGAGGCCAAATCTGATTCGTCACTTGACAGTGCTGGAGGACATGGAGGATGTGGCGATCATCCGGAAATGCCATCTGGATAGAGCCACCCTAAAAACCCTTTGCGATATGTAGGAGCCCCACCTGCAGCCTCGCCGGACATATCCAACAGCTTTCACCCCAACTTATAAGGTGTTGGCGGACCTGCATTTTTTTGTCACTGGATCGTTTCAAGAGACAGTGGCCAGCGCTGGTGGGATGTCACAAACTCTATTCAGCATGGTGCTGCGTGATGTTCTGTCCACCATGATGGTACACCAGGACAGATATATACATTTCCCCAGGGGTGCTGAATTGCCAACTGTGAAGGGAGACTTCTATCCCCTTGGACACATCCCCCATGTTGTTGGTGCCATTGATTGCACCCATGTCGGGCTTGTGCCTCCACAGGCAAGTGAGCACATTTACAGGAATCGCAAACATTACCACTCCATAAATGTTCAAGTGATGTGTCTGGCAGATATGATCATCTCCCACGTGTGTGCCAAATTCCCAGGCTCGGCCCATGACTCCTACATCCTGCAGAACAGCATTGTGCCCCAGCTGATGGCTAATCTGCTTCCCGAGCGTGCATTGATTGTGGGTGAGTATGCCTAGTCTTATGGCGTGCTGTGTGTGTGACCTGCTGCCCTCTGCCTCAGCGACATTGCAATGTCTATTTGTGTTTTTCATACCTAGGTGACTCTGCATATCCCAACCGTCCCTGGTTGCTAAGCCCACTGCGGAATCCCAGGACCCCTGCTTTAGTCCACTACAATGAGGCCCATGGAAGGACACGTCGTGTGGTGGAGTGTACTTTTGGTCTGCTCAAGTCACGTTTGCGCTGCCTGGACAAGACCAGAGGTGCACTGGCATACTCAAAGGTGTGTCAGATTGTATTGGCATGCTGCATGCTTCACAACCTAGCCATTCGCAAGGAGATTCCCCTGATCCTGGATGATGATGAGTACCCAAGGCCCCAGCCTGCAAACCAACCCGTGTCTAGTGATGAGGACAGTGGAGAGGAGGAAGGTGTTGACCTGAGTGAACAGCTCATCACCCGCTACTTCACTTGAAGGTGGGTGACAATGTGCAACATACCCTTTGTCTGCTGATATTGCTGTTGTCGTGAAGGGGTATGTGAGAATTGTAACAGCAGCCAGTTGTAGACTCAGCAGTGGTTGGCAATGTTTCTGGGACAGGTCATATGGGAACATCTACAGGACGTGTATATTGACACTTGTTGCCCATTGTGAGGTGTGCATGTTGGGTTATCTTGATGGGAGGTGTTGTGTGATGTCTGTGATACCACAAAACCAGACCAGTGAATGTTGTTCTGTTGTGTTTCCCTAGGTGCCTTCAACTTCTCCTTGCCTACATACAGTCCATACTCCTGGTACATTGTGATCCTGTTGAAGACTGTACATCCTGAAATAAAGACGGAGCAGACAAGACAACATGTGTGTAATGATTTTTTATTTATAATGGTGACGTGTGAGGGGGTGTACATTTCCATTGAGGTGGTGGCGGAGCAGTGAGTTGACAGTTAGAGTAAATGAGATGATTGAGTAGTCACCACATTGATATGGTGACCCAGTCCAACAGACAGATGCCATTCACAAGGCAGTGTGGGGAAGGCAGTCCATAAAGTCTATGCAGTGGTAAAGAGTGTTGCCATCAGGGCTGGCTCCGTGACCGGCGTTTGGCAGGTGCTTTGCCTCCAGATACTCCCAGGGTCTTCTTAGGGTGGCCACTTCATCGCATGGCAGGGGGGGCCCTGCTGCAGGATCAGTGGGGTCTAAGGACTCACCCCTCCTCAGGGGAGGATGGTGAACTGTCATCCTGCGGCCCACCAGAGGGAGGTGGAGGTGGTGGTTGTGGTGCAGGCCTGTCCCTAAGTACCACCACTTGCTGGCGCAAGAGGCCCACAATGTGTCCCATGCGGGTGTCGATGGACCTCATCGGCAGGATGAGCTTGCGTAACAGTTCATCCGACCGGCCCGTTCATCCCTGGGCCTGTTCATATGCGCCAAGGACTCTGGTGATGTGTTCCAGGGATTGGGTCCCAGCCTCCTGGTGTCTGTGGGTGACCCTGCCCCTCCCACCTACCCTGCTGCCACGGACCTGTTGCCTCACCACTGTGGGCACCCGCATCCTCTCCCTGTCCTCCTCAGTCGGTGGTGTGGGGTGGTCATCCTCTGGGACAGGGAGGGTGTTGCAGGCAGCACTGGTGGAGGTGGTGGTGGCGGTGGCACACAGGCCGTAACAGCAGGGGTCTGCAGTGAAGTTGTTATTGCCGCAGATGTGGAGGGTGGGACGATGGGGTCCTAGGTCCTGTTGTTCCCTGGCATACCAGATGGGCCGGCTTCGAGCTCATCGTCCAGAGAATCCTGGGAGTCAACATCCGAGAGTCCATGAACCGGGGGGAGACTGGCTCTGCAGAATGCTGGTGTTGTCCTCTGCAGTGAGTTCTTGGTCACCTGTGGATCAGATGGGAAATGGTCACTGTAGTGCACCCCGCAAGCTTTGTGTTAGCTGTGTGTCATTCACTGTTTGTACACTGCACAATTGACTGATCATCACATTGTTTTCTATGTTCACTACTGTGCCTCCTGACATGATGCAGTGGTACATGTATTACTTGTCCATGGTGTGAGGTGTCAATGCACACCATGCGACCCGTGCATAATTTATGTTTACAGGAACCTGTTACCATCTAGGGACTGGCACAACATGTTTTTCATTGAGGACTCTTTGTTGATTTGTCTGACCTGGCAGACGTCACATCTGGCCACGGACTAGCCATTGTCATCTCCTGCATACCTTTGTCTTGTCATATGCATATCTTGATTTATACCACCACACATGCTTACTTATTTCTCGAATGGTCCTTGTTGCACTGGCCCCATGGCGATGCACATGTCAATAGGTGCTGTGCATGATTGTGCCCTGACTTACTTCTACATGTGCATTGGTGTGTCACACTTTGGTAGCTGTGACAATTTCCTTAGCTTACCTGTGTGCACACTGTGCATGGCAATGGGGTCGGTGTGCATATTTGTGCAATGAGAGGGCTGGTGTCATATGGCACCATTTATTTTGTGACAAATGTGTGGGTGCACATACTGGCTACTTGCCTGTTACATGCTCGCATTTGGCTTTGTGATGTGACATATCTGTGTGTGTGTGGTGGAGGCTTACATCCTGCTCAGTGGTGTCATAAGACAGAAAGATATGTCTACCTACCTGTAAGTTTGTCTGGTGTACTGCAATGTCTTCCAACCGCTTCTGGGTGGGGTGGATGGAGGGTTCCATCTTGATAGGCTGAGGGCCAGGGGGCATGGTGGGAGTAGTGGTGCAGGCCTCCCACCCACAAACACCATCCCAGGGAAAATGGCTACCTACCTTAAGTTTGTTTGCTGTACTGCAATGTCATCCAACTGCTTCTGGGTGGGGTGGGGGGAGGGTTCCATCTTGCTAGGCTGTGGGACAGGGGGCATGGTGGTAGTAGTAGTGCAGGCCTCCCACCCACAAACACCCTCCCCGGGAAGATGGCTACCTACCTGTAAGTTTGTTTGGTGTACTGCAATGGCTTCCAACTGCTTCTGGGTAGGGAGTGCTCCATCCTGCTGAGGTGTGGGACAGGGGGCATGGTGGGAGTATTGGTACAGGCCTCCCACCCACAAACACCCTCCCAGGGAAGATAGCTACCTACCTGGAAGTTTGATGAGGATAATGTAATGGCTGACACATGCTTCTGGTTGGGGTGGGGAGAGGGCTCGATCCAGATCAGGTGTGGGCCAGGGGGTATGGTGGGAGTAGTGGTACAGGCCTCCCACCCCCAAACACCCTCCCAAGGAAGATGGCTTCCTACCTGTAAGTTTGATGAGGGTAATCTAATGGCTGACACATGCTTCTGGGTGGGGTGGGGGAGGGCTCCATCTTGCTGATGATGTGGGACAATGGGGCCTGGTGGGAGTTGTAGTGCTGCTGCCTGTACACATGCCCCCATGGTAATGTTGGTAGCTATGTTTGAGGTGAATGGGAGTGGGTGAATGTTGGATCTGTGGGACATGTTTTTGTGAGTGTGTAGTGCAGATGGATGGAATTTGTCCTAGGTGGTGTAGCTTTGTAGTTGTGCAAGACAGTACATAGCAGTGTGGTGGTAGTCATTTGTTTGCACTTACCAGCCTCCACTCCCCCTGCTACACCTGCGAGACTCTCTGGATGCAGTATGGCAAGCACCTTCTCCTCCCAAGGTGTGAATGGTTTTGGTGGAATGGAAGGGCCAGAGCCAGTCCTCTCAGCCAGCTCACGGTTCTTGCTTCTCCTCTCTTTGACAACCCTCTTCAGATCATGCCACCGCTTCATGATCTCCTTTTTGGATCTTGGGATGGTCCCTCTGACATTGATCTTTTGGACTAACCTTGCCCACATTTGTGTCCTTGTGGGTAATGGTGTCTGTTGGACCAGTCTACCAAATAGTTGTGGTTCCACTCTGACTATCTCATTTACCATGACTGTCAACTCACTCTCAGTGAATTTGGGCATTTTATGTGTTGACATGGTGTGTGGTGTGCAAAGTGGTTGTGGGTGCAGGGGTGTGAGTGGCGGGTGTGGTTGTGGTGTGTATGGTGTGTGATGTGCAGGGGATTAGTGGTGCAGGTGTGGAAGTGGTGGTGGTGGTGGTGCTGTGTGTGGTGTGAATAGTGCTGGTGTGTTCCTTTGCCCATCTTTTGTTGTGAGGGTTGGTGGCCTTCAGTCTTCGAATGTTGCAAAGGATTGTGGTCAGGGAAGGGGCTGGTTTTATACTCAGCTATGTGGGTGTGTCCAAATGGGATATTGCTGTCAGGTGTGTTGTGTGTGTTGTCCTGGAAATTGTATGTTTCTTTTTGCCATATGGTTGTGTCATTGGGGTGTGTTTTGTGTATTTGGGGGGCATGGCTAGTTTGCTGTGTGCACTATTTGGCCTTATTGTGGGTTTTTTGCTTCGTCCGCCATATTTTTCACAGATCGTCTGCAGCGGTGGCTATGCTGCAGCTCTTCCGCTGGCTCTCCCATTCATCCCAGTGTGCGACCGCGGCGGTCAGAAACAGCGGTACGTACTGCGGGACCATCGGCGATATCATAATTTCCAGTGCGATGTCTCTGATATGCTTGTGGCGGGTTGGTGTTTTTCTGCTGCGTATCTGACCGCCGCGGATGGATTTTGACCATCACCGCCCGCTACGGGCGGTTTTTCTTGGCTCCGTTTCGCCGCGGTCGGTGTTTTTTGGCGGATGATCCTAATTTGGTCGTCTGTATTTCCACAGTGCAGGCGGACAGTTGTTTTCCGCTTCCATGGCGATCGGGGTGGTTTTCCGACCGCCATCCTAATAGGCTCCTAAGTGTTTAATATCATTTGCAAAAATATAGTTGTTAAAAATATCGATTTTTTTATTAAAGGTATGTATCTTAGTATATATTTTAAATGTATGTGATGTATGATTTTTTGTATAAGAATTGTTTGGATTTTGAATATATGTGTTAAATTTTTAGTAGTTATAAAAAAGATTTATTAGAAATTTGCGTTTTTAGTTCTGTAGCGGGTTGTGGGTTTATAGGGTAATAGGGTGGGAGGTAATTTAATTATATTAAATGAATTGATTATTTTGTATTTATTAATATTTGTTTAATTGAAATGTGATAGTGTTAAATTGTAAAGTAATTTATTATTAATGAATTAATAATTGGTTGTAAATTAATAATAATGATTGAATTGGTAATTAATTATGGTAATTGTGTAAATAATTTTAGGTGTGTGTTGTGGTGTTTATAGGTGTTAAGTGTGGGAAGTAATTTATTTTTAATTCATGAATTGATAAGTGGTTGATAATTAATTGTAATTAATTAATTGGTAATTAATTAAGGTAATTGTGTAATTAATTTTAGGTGTGTGTTGTGGTGTTTATAGGTGTAAAGGGTGGAAAGTAATTCATTTTTAATTGATGAATTAATAATTTGTTAATTTTAATTAATTATTGGTAATTAATTATGGTAATTGTGTAATTCATTTTAGGTGTGTGTTTTGGTGTTTATAGGTATAAAGGGTGGGAAGTAATTTATTTTTTATTGATGAATTGATAGTTGGTTGTTAATTAATTATACCAAATGAATTGGTAATTAATTATGGTAAGTGTGTAATTAATGTTAGGTGTGTGTTTTGGGGTTCATAGGGGTAAAGAGTATTAAGTAGTTTATTTTTATTAATAATTATTTGTTAATTGATATAAATTAAATTAATTACAAATATATTATGGTAACTGTGTAATTCATGTAGGTGTGCGTTGCGGTGTTTATAGGGGTAAACGATGGGAAGTAATTTGTGTTTAATTATATATATATATATAGTTGTTAATTAACATTAATTATTTGATATTTATTTTGGGTAATTGTTTATTTTTTGTGTTGTTTTTACTTTTAAAGGGGTAAAGGGTGGGTATTAAATACATTTAATTACTTTATAATTAGTTGTTCATAGTAATAGTTTTTCATTTAAAAATAAGTTTTAATTGTGTTTTATTATTCAATAGTTTAATTTAGGTGTGTGTTGTGGACATTATAGTGTTAAATTGTGTGTAGTTAATTAATGTTTATTAGGTATTCTTATTAATATTTTTTTAATTGATGATTACTTATGTTAATTATGGAAGTAAATTTATTTAAAAATGTTGAAGTGTTTTGTTATTGGTGTGGTGTTATAGGGTAAGAAATAAAATATATACATTTATGTATTAACCAATGTTTTTGATTTGTAAGTATTTTCTAGTTTAAAAGAATTTTAAAACAAAATGTGTTTATTATTTTATTTTATATAATATTTGTAAGTATTTGTTATATGTAATTAATATTATAATATGCTTTCTTTTTATATATTTAATATATCAGATTTTTTTAATTTTTTTATTTTATTTATTTATTTTTTATTTAAAAGAAATTATTTTTAATATATAAATATATTTGCACTAGCACATGCAGTTTAAGTCTACAAGTTTACATGGAACGAAAAAATCAACTGTGCTGTATTTGCGAAATTTGCACTCAGTTCAAGGACTATTTATTCTGATTAAGGTATTTATACCGAGATGTTATACATCAATGATTTTATGTAACACAAGAATTTTGGCCTTTTAACAATTAATTTTAAAGATTTTTCGCAAAGGGGCAATACATATGGAATGAAATTGAGACAACTCTTGATCAATTGTTGGGAATTTTAAGCAAAATCAATTTAGTTATGGTATTTTACCTAAACATCTAGGGGCAGATTTATGTTCCCTGGCGCATCCCTGCAAATCAGCATGGATGCGCCAGGGAAGATGCGTCACGAAAGTTTACCCTTGCGCCACAATAGATGCGCCGCATTTACAATGCAGCGCATCGTGGCGCAAGGATAAACAGATGCGTGACGCATCTGATGGCAGAAGGTTGGCGCATTGCTGGAGTTGCGTCGCAAGCGCGACGCAGCTCCAGCAAGGCTCGGGGATGCCCTATCGTTACAATGCTGCGTCAATCCTTACGCCTGCTTCAAGCAGGCGCAGGGTTTTGACGCAGCATGGCCGGAAAGGTGACTGAGTGAAATCTTGTAGATTTCACTCAGCCACTTTTCGGAGGCGTTCCTGCGCCGGAACGCCCCCCCCTGTGCAGGTATGCCCACATGTGGCGCAGGCTTTACAATGTGACGCATCTCCCTAGATGCGTCACGTTGTAAATGGGGCGCAACATGGCGCAGGGTTTACGCCGCCGCTGCGTCACAAAAGTGATGCAACGGCGGCGTAAAAGTGGCGCAAGTCCGTTATAAATCTGCCCCCTACATTTTAAAAATGAACTGTTTTGCCAAAATTCCCCTAATTCCTGTTGAATTTTTCTTCTGTTTCTATGGTTTTAAACTTAAGCACCTGTCACTTTAAATAAACACTGGTTGAGTAAAAGAAAAAAAAGAGAAAAAACTGTATAAAAGAACTGCTCACCTGACAGAGCGTATCATGTGATCAAGGCCCGTGACGGGCAGAAACGCGTCATGGCTGGAGAGGTCTTCGAGCAATAAAGTATTGTTTTGCTGCACAAACGCTGTGGTCCACACTGTGGTGATGGAGTAAACGCTGATATATATATATATATATATATATGTATATATATATATATATATATATATATATATATATTCACTGAAAAAACCATGGGTTTCACACACGTTATAGTTAGGAATTAGCATTTAAAAAACCTTTGAAATTCAGTGAAAAAACCATAGGTTTCACACACGTTATAGTTAGGAATTAGCATTTAAAAAACCTTAGAAATTCAGTGAAAAAACCATAGGTTTCACACATGTTATAGTTAGCTGGACATTTTACTCGTAAAAAACCAATGAAATTGCCCCGTTATAGTTAGTTCAGCTAACTATAACTCGCGCGCCCGCAATGCACTGCTGATGACGTCACATATTACATCACTCATGACATGGTCAGTGACATCACTCATGACATCACTCATGACATCTCAAATGACATCACTGATGACATCACTGATGACATCATCCAGTGAATGTGGGTTTTTCTGAAAATTAAATATGTTTTATATATGTATATCTCAAGGTCGATGGAAGAATAAATGGGTATATAAGTGTCTAAATGGATGATTTGTTTTTGAAAAATTGATTGTTTAACTGACTGATTAAGTGTATCATAGTGAATACATGTTTTAGTGAGTAATGTTTAAATATGTATATATCTGTATCAGTCTCTCACTTTGTGTATAAGTGGCTGCATGGGTTGGTGAGTAGATACATGGGTGTCTATATAGGTTATTAGTTGGTTTTTTGAGTATCAGTCTGAGTGTCTGCATGGTTCGGTGGGGGGTATTACGTAGTGCATAGGTGTATGAATGAGTGACTCACTGTTTGTATGTGTTGAACACAGCATGTGTGCAGGACTGTATGGGTGGATGAGTGTGTGCATGGATGTGTTATTGAGTGAATGACTGTCTCAATAGTGTCTTTATGAGTAACTACATATGTTTTAAACTAGTATATGTGACTATTGGTGTATATATGTGAGTATATGTGAGAGTGAGAGATTGAAAGAGTTCTTGTATAAATAAGTATGTGTTTCTATAAGTGATTGTTTAAAAGACTAAGTATGTGTAAGTTTCCGTAGAAGTAAGTGTGGTGGTGTGTGTATAACTGTATATGCAAGTAAATGTATGTTTGATTCTTTGTTAGCATGAGTGACTATGTGTGTGAGTAACTCTATGGATGAGTGGCATTGTGTAACAGGATGTATAGGTGTATGAGTACATATGATGAGTGAGTACATGTATGAGTGACTGAATTGGACTGTTGGTGAATGAGTGGATGTGTATGTGGATCTTAGAATTACTGAAAAGGTTGTTTTAACTGGTATTGGTATGTCCATTGTTTTGAACATTGTAGTTTCTATTTTTGAATGTGTGTGTCAAAGGTTATATTAGGGGAAGAGGAGGTCTGCCACTCTATCACAAGGATGATGTCATCAGTGATGTCATCAGTGATGTCATTTGAGATGTCATCAGTGATGTCATGAGTGATGTCACTGACCATGTCATGAGTGATGTAATATGTGACGTCATCAGCAGTGCATTGCGGGCGCGCGAGTTATAGTTAGCTGAACTAACTATAACGGGGCAATTTCATTGGTTTTTTACGAGTAAAATGTCCAGCTAACTATAACATGTGTGAAACCTATGGTTTTTTCACTGAATTTCTAAGGTTTTTTAAATGCTAATTCCTAACTATAACGTGTGTGAAACCTATGGTTTTTTCACTGAATTTCAAAGGTTTTTTAAATGCTAATTCCTAACTATAACGTGTGTGAAACCCATGGTTTTTTCAGTGAATTTGCAAGGTTTTTTAAATGCTAATTTTTTTTTTATTCTTCAATTTTTTCAAACATATTTTTAATTTAATTTTCTTACCTTTTATAAAGACTATGCTTACATTTTTAAAATCCTTAAATATTTTTTTTTAATATATTTTTTAAAATAAACATGTAAAATTTATTTCCAGTTCTTTTTTTTTTTTTTTCTTTTTTTTTTAGTACGCGTACCGTAAGCTCACGGTAAGCGTACGGTTTACGCAACGTCCGTAATCTATCTACGCTGCTTGCGTATAGTTACGTACTTTGCGTAGCCGCGCGTACTGCGCGTGGGACGCGTGCGCGCTTACGCCACACGCGCACGTTACGCGGAAGTGCCGGGGAGTGACTGTTATGCGCATGCGCGCAAGCGCGTGTCTTTTTTACGCGCACGCGTACTTTTTGCCGTAAGCGTACCGTAAGCGTACCGTAAGCGTACGGTAGGTCATGTGATCTTGAAACACAACTTTTGATTGGTTGAAACTACTTTCAGTTCTAGAACTCTCCTACACCACACCCATTCCCCTCATTTCTGCTTGTGATCCCTTGGGAGAAGGAGCTGGTTTGTCTTTGGGATACGATGGCAGAACAGCAGAGCTCTTCTGAGAGTGAGGCTAGCACTAGCAGCACTGTCTTGAGGCAGAGATCGAGGAAACAAAAGCCTTCTTATGTTTGGGATTATTTTACTTTTCCAGAAGGCCAGCAAAAGGTGAATGCACCCTTAGTTACTTGCAGGCTGTGTAAGCGTGTACTTTCTAGAGGTAATCCTGACAGGAAGTATTCCTTTGGGAATCACACCATGAAGAGACACCTCCAGGATGTACACAGAAGGACACATGGTCATCTTTTTGGAGGTAACTCTTCAGAAAGACGAGCCAGTACATCCACAGCAGCTCAGCCTGGACCATCACCTGCAGGGCTTACTCCTTCTTCTGCAGGTCAGGTGAGCCCTTCATCTGTGGGGGGAGAATCTCCTTTTGCTGGCCCTCTGGAAATGAACCCTCGATTTCGGAAGGTTGATATTCATTGCACATTTTGTAAAGATCTAATTTGCCATAGGGAGACCAGTGTTTCCCTAGTGAACAACAAAATAGATCAGCACATTTGTCGCTTTGAATAATTTTCCCATGCTTCCTTTCCTCTGTCCCTGCATGAACACAACGGTTCTTTTAAGAGCCAACCTTATCTTTCATCTTTTTTTTACATATGTTTTTAAAAACTTTTTTTTATTTTTTTTTACCGTACGCGTACGGTGCGCGTACTTTTTTTTTTTTTTTTTTTAAAAACACTAAAAATCATTCATCAGATTACATTGTCCTTGAGAGACTACAATTATTATTATTGACTTACCATACTCACTGAAAAAATATTTATTCATTTCTTTTTTTTAAAAATAGTTTTAAAAATGTTTGTAGTTTTCGAAAATTTTCTATATCTATCTGGAAAAAAAGAAAAAAGTATTAATATTTTTTAAACATTTTATAATACAGTACACATATTTACATTTTTTACCAAAAAATCTTTTTGCCTTATTTTTGCTGTTTTCAGAATATATTGCATTTCACTATAAATTGTGAAAGCAATTGCATTCATCATTTTACAGCGGGCAAAAAAAAATACCAATCACAAAGATTGTATTAAAAAAGCCCTGATTCTTTTTTTAATTAAACTTAACATTATAGAAATGCATAATATTGTAAAAAAATATCATCTAATACCAATACTTATTTCTTTAAAATACCGTCTGATATGTTTGTTTCAGAACTATAATCACAATATTATATCTCAAATAACTCCAAAATACATCTGATTTCATTTCCTTTAGGCCAAATAGTAATTTTAATTTTTTTTTTGGAATAAATTTCCAACGGAAATCCAATAAAATTCTAAAGTTTAATTTGTCCAGATCTCACCGATTCTCTGTAACATTTTCGTTCACGAAAATTTTTTGAATAATTTATTTAGTCCACAATAGAATTGGTTACTTTTCCACATGGCCAAATAGTAATTTTTTAAATCATTTTTGAAAAAATTTCCAATGGCAGTCCAATAACATTCCAAAATTTAAAATGTGCAGAAGTTACCGATAATCTCTAAATTATTGGTTTTTCAAAATTGCATTAAAAATTAAAAAAGTCCACATTACAATTGGTTATCTTTCCATTAGGCCAAATGATAATTTTAAAAATCTTTTTTTTACAAAATTGCAATGGTAATCCAGTAAAATGGTAAAATTATTTTGTCCAGATCTTGCCAAGTCTCTCTAAAATTTAGGTTTCAGGAAGATTAGATAGGAATTTGCTAAATCAAAAGGCAAACGTTGTTTGAAAATCAATTGGGAATCATTACACAGTGTCCAGCCTTTTTCACATTTTAGATAAACTGTGTAATGTCCAGAAGTAACAGTAGGTCCATCATGGAAAATTATTGCAACAGTTACAAAAGTTTTTCCTGAAATTGATAATTGCTGTCCTGTAAACTTCTTTATTAAAGTATCCAATTTTGAACCATCAGCTCTACATCGTTGCATCATTAAAATTACATACTGTCCGTATTCCTTTAAAATTAATGTTGAAAACATGTCAGAATTACACTCACCACATTTCATGCTATGATTAGCATCTTTAACTAATTTTGCAAAAGTGACTGTTTTACTCTCTGGCAATGTCAAATAAATAAACCTTTCATTATCAACAATAGAGCCACATATATTATAACAATTATCACAACTATGTTCCCATTTATAAGAGAGACCAAAAAAAATGTCAATGGGAACTCCTTCTTCTTCCACTACCTGAAGAAAATACATCAAAAATTCATGTGCATCTTGCTGTTCATTTTGAGAAAACTGTGTTCGTCCTGAACATACATCTAAAAGTTTTCTAATGTCAGTAGCACTTTCTATTTGAGTTTTATCTTTACTCAGCTTTTGAAAAAGGAGACTCAGCTCTGAACAGAATCTTTTTCCCTGATTTACTATTATCTGCTCTTGCAAACTTTCCAGATAAAATGCAACATTCAGCACTACATTTGCGTAGCAGTTGACACCAGAGCTATTTTCAAAATGACATCCTACAACCTGTTCTTCATTTTCCTTTTTCTTTTTGCTTGCAATTACATCACTCCTCTTTTTTTTCCTCTTCTCTACATCTTCACTACAGATATTCTCATTTTTTCTTTTACGAGAAACTACACGTTTCTCCAACACAGGATACTGACCTAAATGAGGAGCATAGCTTCTTCTTAATCTATTATACTCCTTTACACAATTTGTATCAGCACTAACTTTTGATTCTTCAAAGTCTATCATGAATAAACCTGATAATGTTTTCACTCGTGACAAAGCAACATATGCCATACCTTCTTTGAACACAGTTGAACCAATGTTCACAAATGCACAATCTACAGTCAATCCTTGAGACTTGTGAATAGTTACAGCATATGCTAGAGAAAACGGAAACTGCTTCCTACGTACATATAAGTCTTTCACAAGCATAAAACGAACTGTACAACGACAAATATCTTTAACTTCATCTATCTGATCAAATTTTATTTTTAAACATTCAATTCCTTCTTTTTTCTGATAATTAATAAAACCCACAACTCTTCCCATCGCTCCATTAACTAAACCTTTCTCAACATCCAAATTTCTCCTTAAAAACACTCTACAGTTCATGCAAACATATAGATTTTTTTCTAATCCAGCTGTTTTGGAGATGTTCTTCTCTAGTGAGTCCAATTTATTTTTCAGTTTGCCTGTTACTGTGACAGTAATTCTTCCATCCTCAATTTTGTCCACTGCTTCCAATTTCCTGATCTCTTCCTTTTCCAATTTCAAAAGCTCCTCATTGAATATTGAGCATTCACGTAGAGTAGGCATTAAGCAGATGACACTTTTGTTTTCTGCAATGTTCTTGTATATCTTCTCTGCAACTATTTCTTCCTTTGGAAATAAATTATGTAGCAGCCGAGTCTGTAATGCTTTTTTGCCAGCTTCTGTGAGTAGTCCAATCCTGATATCTTTCAGAATACTTCCATATTCTTCATCGTTTGCTTGCCTCATATTAGTTGTAAGTTCCTTGTACTCAAAGAAGGACCAAATATTTGTATTACCGATGCTTCCCAATGACTTCTTCGTGTCTTCATGTGTCACAGTATTAAACACTGGTTGTCCTTTAACTGGAGTAAGTTGCAAAAGATCTCCAAAAACTATGACGTGTTTTCCACCAAATAACACGTCATAATCTGTCTTCAAAATTTGCTGCATTCTTAAATGCACAAAGGCAAGCATTAAGTTTGATACCATGCTCACCTCATCAATAATGAGAACTTGCATCTTCTTCAATACTCGTGAAACTTCCAAGGATGCTTCTCCAGTTAGCTTGTTGAATTGTATTTTGTTCTCATGCTCCACTGGTAACATTAGCAAACGATGTAAGGTGATTCCTTTTATGTTATATGCTGCTAACCCAGTTGGAGCAGTAACCACACAAGACAAAGTAGAATCCGTTTTTTGCTTTAGGTAGCTTCTGATGACTTTAATTAGGAAACTTTTTCCAGTGCCAGCTTGTCCGCTTACATACATCCTGATTGGATGAAATGATGTGCATGAGCACTCTTTTTTTACATGTAGAAATCCGTGATCAATTTTGTTTTTGATCTCTTCATAAATTTGTTGCTGCTCTTGATTCAGTTGTCTTTCCAAATTTTCTAAGTCTATAAATTCTTCTTGAGCTTGATTCATAGCTGTTTCCACTTCATTCATGGCTATTGATGCTTCATTTTCAACGATTGGTTGTCCTAGGGGATCTTGACTGTGTGTTCCTGAACTTTGGCTGTCCTGAGAACTGTCTCTAGCTATTTCTGCTGCAATTGTAGTTTCCTGTTCAATTTCTTCATTTAACATTTGCAGATAAGTTGTGAATGTATTGCATTGTATGCTGTCTTTGCAAGCATTAAATGAATCCTCATAGCTTTGAAATTCTCCCAGTAGTTCATCCTCTGTACGCCATGGTTTAAACAACTGTAAAAGAGCCAAGTAGTAAAATTCTTTCTTGTCGGTAGTGTCGCAACTCAGCTTCCGGTGATTTATCAAACTTCCTTTGGTTTGCTTCACCAAACATCCTTCTTCACCAACAACTTTATATTTTCCATTATTAATGTCTTCTGCAGCTTTCCGTGAATAAATGTAGTTCTGCAACACTTCATAGAGACACATGTTCTCCAGATGATGACTTCTCTTGGGATAATATGTGTCCAACATGTTTGTTTTCAATATATCTGTACTTTCTGGGTCATTCTCGGCCAAATATTCAATTTCTCCAACAGATTTCAGTACCCGATTTCTCATTGCTGCAAGGCCTAAACTTGCCCAAATTATTCTTCTTGACTTCGAGTAGAGACTTGCAGAAGATAACCTATCTGAACATTCGTAGGATCCAATTTCTCGATGCGATAACATCTTCAAACTGAAACTGTACAGCTTCTTACTGACAGTCTTCTCGTGAGAAATCTCTTCCCACATTTCCTTCAATTCTGTTTTTTCTGATTTCGTAATGTAAGACGTTACATATCGTGCAACAGCAATGGAATTGTCAGCTACATACTGTATATCCATGTTAGCGTTCCACATGGATAAAATGACTGGGTTGTAGTCATTTATATTTTTTGATTCTTCTTTTCTTTTAAGGTTGTAGGTATTCTTAGGTGATTTTCTTGTGATAGTATGTCTCACAGCTGACATAAAACTGTTTACTCTTCCATTTGAAAGAACAGGTCTAGGAAATCCAAATCGACATTTAGTGTAGTATTTTTCTTTGCTCTTGTATTTCCGTCGACAGTATTTTCCACACCGATGACTTTGGAAACGTAAAACTTGCTCCTTTAACTTGTTCTCTTCTGTGCTTTTTGGTATACCACATGTTGCATATTCTTCAATGTAAGATAACACTGCTTCATCAGTATCTGTTCCAAACTTTGGGGCATCCTTGATCCACAACAGCATATGAATATGAGGAGCACCTCTTGCCTGGTACTCTTTTCTCCAAAAGAAATCCACTACTTCTCCAAGGGGTGGATTTTTTTTATTGCAGATGAAGGACATCATAGCCTCAAATCTATGATTGAAATATCTGCAAACATTAACCGGATCCAATGAGCACAGTTCTCCTGCTGTCTTGTATTCGATGTTTTTAATGTTTGAATTGGCCTCTCGTAGAAAATCCAGTAAATCATCCCAAGCGTACTCGGCACAGCTTAGGGTAAGGAACCATGTTGGTGTTCCTAAATTGCGTAACATGCATTTTAGTTCACCATGGCGTCGGTACCAATATTCATTTGTCCCACGCTGACAAGCCATCAGATTGATCAGTTGTGTTTCCAAATGATCATCTCGGTGCTGCACTTTCTCCATAAAATCCTTAGCAGACACATTTTGTAAATGTACTCCACTTTTTAAAATGTGATTTACTGCATAAGACAGTGCAGACAAGTCGCTTTCAAATAAAAGATGGAACAAATAAGGAATACTTTGTCGAAATCTGGGATCTTCAGCATATAGTCTTGTAGTCCGATACTCTGAAGCTGGAATCTGTTCTGGACGTTCATCGTATCGTCCTCCTTTTCCCGTAGGAAACAGCTGGGGAAAACATCGAGCTTCCAAGCTCTCCTCCCATACACTCACGGGAGTTCCTTTTGCTTTCTTCATCTGAAAGAGATCAATATTGTCTCCCATAACTTCTTTCGAATGAAGAGGATGTATGCTAAAATGTTCATAAATTTCTTCTTCCTTTGTCTTGTCCACTTTTTCAATTTGTCCAGTTGGTGTTTCTGTGTCTTCTTGAAAATCTTCGTCTTCTTCTTCTTCTTCTATATAAATTGATTCATACCATTTGTTATTTTTTTTCAAATACAAATTTGCTCTTTGTACTTTCCGCACATCTACCAGCTCCTGCCAAATCTTCTTATTCTTTGTAGGTACACCATTAACCAGAATAATTAATGGTTCAGTTTCCAAAGTATCCGCATCAATAGTTTCCATATTTTTTTTCAAATCCAAGGGCAAATACACCACTCTACCTTTTAAACCTCTCAGTAAATCTGAAGGAGGTAATTTACCAGTTTTGGGCTCCATACGTACTATGGTCTGGAACGGATGAACACATTGAATGAGTATAGACTCATATGTATTTAATTCAGAAAGTTCAGCAGGAATAGCATCCAATTCTAAATTATTATGTACAGCTCTGGTCGGCATTCTATTTTCCTCTAACTTGTTGTAACAGTATTTACAAATACGCTGATCTTCACCCAATTCAAAACAATTTTCAAGAAATATATATGTGGCAAAATCCATCCACTTATAATTATCTTCATTTTCACTCTTTCTGTAGAGATCAACATTCCTAGTTTGTTTTCTATAATGAGTTCTGCGGCAACAAATACAAGTAACATTTGGTCTTTCATTAGAGACTATTGCAAATTTTGTTATGTGATCATTAAATGTCTTACTTACAGAAGGTTCTACATTCTCTTCCACTTCTTCCTCATTTACTGTGTCCTTCTCTGCACTGTTTTGTTCTTGACCAAAGTAACAAAACTGAATTTCATCAACAACCTTCTCTACATCTGATACCGTTCCTCGGAACAGAGCCCTATTCAATTCATTTAACTTTATTGCTGGACTTTTGGCAAAATACAACCGTCTCACAAACTTTCTCATTTCAGTATGATGAACAGCCAGCATCCTAAAATGATGGAAAACACTATTGCACACTTTTCTAGATAGACAAGCCAGAGAATGACCCTGCAAACCAGTATTCTCTCTCACTCTGCATGGATCCAGACTTTGAAGCACCTTAATCTTCTGTTTTACACTTTTTTTACTATATTCTCTTAGAAACTCTCGAAATCTGTCAATAGATTCCTGACGCACAGTGCAAATACTACTACAATTCCAAGTGTACACTGGGGCTTTAGGACGTCTCCCCATTGCCTCATCTGCCATCACTTGTACCTCATCTCTTGGAACCATTATCTCCTTCTCCATTATGCAACCATTTTTTACTTCGTATGAACGACCTCTGGTGTCAACTGCATGCAGCAAACTATTACTTTGAAAATAGCTCTCTTCATTAAAAAAAGGTTCACTACTTGAACTATGCATCCACTTTCCTAAAAACACTTTACAAAAGTTCGTTCTGTTCACTACTCTTTTGCTTTTGCTTTGTGATTTCAGTACATTAACCATTTTATCTAATGTACGCATCCTATTCAAAATTAATATGAATAGTTTCCTTTTTAATTCTAATGCTTTTGCTGCAATGGCTTCAATTTCTTTTTTTCTCTTGTAATATTTTGCCTTTTGCTTATATTTCTTCACATCCTTTATCAAATTGGACATAACTCTTCTCTGAAACATTTTTCTACGTATCTCTTTAAACGCTGTTTTTCTGTTTATGTAAAACTTTTCAGTTGCAGAAGGTATATTTGCATTAACTAAATTCTCAATTTTTTGCTGTTCTCTTCGTTTTGTTACATTCTTCCCAGGACAGACATTTTGTACATTTTTCTTTGTTTTGAATATTTTTTTAAGAAATTGTTTTTTCTGCTTACCAGAAGATTTTTTCTTTTTCCCAACATGAGCATCTTCTACTAACTTTGGTCCTCCAGTTGTCTTCAAATATAGTTTTTTTTTTAGCGTTTTTTGAACTCGAGATTTTGTAGGCATCTTAAATTTTGTTCACTGTTCTTCAGCAATACCTGAAAAAAACTAAAAAAAAATCCTTTATTGTATTTAAATATATTACTACATTTCTTTTCACAATAGTCACAAAACAAAATTTCTTTGCCAATTTGAATGCACACAAACTGCTCTTTTTTTTGGGCAAGTGAAAATCTCTTTTACAAACTGTCACATTATGAAACCACTTTTCAGATTTTTTAAAAAGCCCATGTCCAGAGTGCTACACTCCAGCAAGGGCAACCAGCCTTAGTGAAGCTCAATGTATTTGCATTACAGACTGAAACCTGAAAACCCCACTCGCTTCTAAATACTGTGCATGACTATACACGGCAAGCACATGGGTGTGTGCTAAGACTCTGCTTCTTCCCCCAAAAATTCACTCCCCCTTTCCATCTAATGCAACTGTGAAATCACCAGAGCAAGACGCAATAAATCTCTGCCTATAATTCCTCTATGCACACAGAGTCATGTTTTCACATTAGTCCCAAAACGAAATTTCTTTGCCATTTTTAAAGCACACTTACTGCTCTTTTTTTTTTCGGGGCAAGTGAAAATCACTTTTACAGACTGACACATTATGAAACCTTTTTTTTTAATTTATTTAATTGCACTTGTCCAAGCTGTTTTTTTCAGACCACCACCATGTGTATTCGCGGTGACTGCCTACACTCCAGCAAGGGCAACCAGCCTTAGTGATGCTGAATGTATTTGCATTACAGACTTAAACCTGAAAACCCCACTCGCTTGTAAATACTGTGCATGACTATACATGGCAAGCACATGGGTGTGTGCTAAGACTCTGCTTCTTCCCCCAAAAATTCGCTCCCCCTTTCCATCTAATGCAACTGTGAAATCACCAGAGCAAGACGCAATAAATCTCTGCCTATAATTCCTCTATGCACACAGAGTCATTTTTTCACATTAGTCCCAAAACGAAATTTCTTTGCCATTTTGAAAGCACACTTACTGCTCTTTTTTTTTCGGGCCAAGTGAAAATCACTTTTTACAATTGGAAATCACTTTTACAGACTGACACATTATAAAACCACTTTTTTTGATTTATTTAAATGCACATGTCCAAGCTGTTTTTTCAGACCACCACCATGTGTATTCTCTGTGACTGCCTACACTCCAGCAAGGGCAACCAGCCTTAGTGATGCTGAATGTATTTGCATTACAGACTTAAACCTGAAAACCCCACTCGCTTCTAAATACTGTGCATGACTATACATGGCAAGCACATGGGTGTGTGCTAAGACTCTGCTTCTTCCCCCAAAAATTCGCTCCCCCTTTCCATCTAATGCAACTGTGAAATCACCAGAGCAAGACGCAATAAATCTCTGCCTATAATTCCTCTATGCACACAGAGTCATGTTTTCACATTAGTCCCAAAACGAAATTTCGTTGCCATTTTTAAAGCACACTTACTGCTCTTTTTTTTTCGGGCCAAGTGAAAATCACTTTTTACAATTGGAAATCACTTTTACAGACTGACACATTATGAAACCACTTTTTTTGATTTATTTAAATGCACATGTCCAAGCTGTTTTTTCAGACCACCACCATGTGTATTCTCTGTGACTGCCTACACTCCAGCAAGGGCAACCAGCCTTAGTGATGCTGAATGTATTTGCATTACAGACTTAAACCTGAAAACCCCACTCGCTTCTAAATACTGTGCATGACTATACATGGCAAGCACATGGGTGTGTGCTAAGACTCTGCTTCTTCCCCCAAAAATTCGCTCCCCCTTTCCATCTAATGCAACTGTGAAATCACCAGAGCAAGACGCAATAAATCTCTGCCTATAATTCCTCTATGCACACAGAGTCATGTTTTCACATTAGTCCCAAAACGAAATTTCTTTGCCATTTTTAAAGCACACTTACTGCTCTTTTTTTTTCGGGCCAAGTGAAAATCACTTTTTACAATTGGAAATCACTTTTACAGACTGACACATTATGAAACCACTTTTTTTGATTTATTTAAATGCACATGTCCAAGCTGTTTTTTCAGACCACCACCATGTGTATTCTCTGTGACTGCCTACACTCCAGCAAGGGCAACCAGCCTTAGTGATGCTGAATGTATTTGCATTACAGACTTAAACCTGAAAACCCCACTCGCTTCTAAATACTGTGCATGACTATACATGGCAAGCACATGGGTGTGTGCTAAGACTCTGCTTCTTCCCCCAAAAATTCGCTCCCCCTTTCCATCTAATGCAACTGTGAAATCACCAGAGCAAGACGCAATAAATCTCTGCCTATAATTCCTCTATGCACACAGAGTCATTTTTTCACATTAGTCCCAAAACGAAATTTCTTTGCCATTTTTAAAGCACACTTACTGCTCTTTTTTTTTTCGGGGCAAGTGAAAATCACTTTTACAGACTGACACATTATGAAACCTTTTTTTTTAATTTATTTAATTGCACATGTCCAAGCTGTTTTTTTCAGACCACCACCATGTGTATTCTCTGTGACTGCCTACACTCCAGCAAGGGCAACCAGCCTTAGTGATGCTGAATGTATTTGCATTACAGACTTAAACCTGAAAACCCCACTCGCTTCTAAATACTGTGCATGACTATACATGGCAAGCACATGGGTGTGTGCTAAGACTCTGCTTCTTCCCCCAAAAATTCGCTCCCCCTTTCCATCTAATGCAACTGTGAAATCACCAGAGCAAGACGCAATAAATCTCTGCCTATAATTCCTCTATGCACACAGAGTCATGTTTTCACATTAGTCCCAAAACGAAATTTCTTTGCCATTTTTAAAGCACACTTACTGCTCTTTTTTTTTTCGGGGCAAGTGAAAATCACTTTTTACAATTGGAAATCACTTTTACAGACTGACACATTATAAAACCACTTTTTTTGATTTATTTAAATGCACATGTCCAAGCTGTTTTTTCAGACCACCACCATGTGTATTCTCTGTGACTGCCTACACTCCAGCAAGGGCAACCAGCCTTAGTGATGCTGAATGTATTTGCATTACAGACTTAAACCTGAAAACCCCACTCGCTTCTAAATACTGTGCATGACTATACATGGCAAGCACATGGGTGTGTGCTAAGACTCTGCTTCTTCCCCCAAAAATTTGCTCCCCCTTTCCATCTAATGCAACTGTGAAATCACCAGAGCAAGACGCAATAAATCTCTGCCTATAATTCTTCTATGCACACAGAGTCATGTTTTCACATTAGTCCCAAAACGAAATTTCTTTGCCAATTTGAAAGCACACTTACTGCTCTTTTTTTTTTCGGGGCAAGTGTAAATCACTTTTACAGACTGACACATTATGAAACCACCATGTGTAACTACAACAAAAACAATTCCCATTTCTATTATTCATTTCTTAAGTTACCACATACATCCCCTCTCAAACTGTAAACTCACCTTTAAAATTAGTTAGTTGTGAAAGAAATGTGACACTCAAACAGCAGATTATCAGAGCCAGGATCTCTGTTGTGTTCACCTCTCTCCTCTCAGCAGAACCAGATAATGGCAAACTTTCCCTCTATTTTTCCACACATATACATGTAAGTTTCAAATCTCAGTGCTTCCCCCTTTTTTTCAAATGTAATCACACATTTCTATTGGTTGAAAACCAACCCTTTTCCAAAAGTACCCTTCCCCCAACTTGACTTCTGCCTAGTACCCTTCCCCCAACTTGACTTCTGCCTGCTACCATAGCAACAGCTCATGGAACACTGCTGTGTAGAGTTAGGTCAGAAGTTCGACACACAATGTTTCAATTCCACAGAGCAAGAGTGCTTGACTTTTCAAACCTTACAGCAAATCCATAGTACTGTTCTTTGGTTACACATTTTTTTGTACCAATACAAAACATGCTTCTATTAATTTACACATACAGCCTAGTTTTTATTCTAGAATGGTATGAAACAGCCAATCAGTTCTTTTTGTTTTGAAAAAAATATGTATGCCTCCATTTCCAAACTGTCTTTCTTTTCATATTGCCATTCTACTGAAAGACACCTCCTGAGTGCATCCAGTTCTCCTTTGAAGATGTTCACAGTGTGGATTGTAGGGCACAGCTATGTCTTCTGGAGTGAAAAGTTTGCAGAGAAAACAGGTATGGTGAGAGACCTTGCTTTGCCAAATGTAGACATTAAATGGATTGGTCAGAGAGGGTTAAAGTGGCACCAATTGATGCCATTGGTGAAATCCTTCATTCAAATCCAACCCCCTGACCTCATAATAGTGCACTGTGGTGGCAATGACCTAGGAACTTTGACTGGGGTAGGTCTGGAAATGCTTATGAAGGACACCTTTGCACAACTGTTTACACTTTTCCCTAAAACTGCCTTTGTGTTTTCCAACATATGCCAAAGGCAAAAATGGAACTGGTCCAATCATTTCTGTCCGCAGATTGACAAAGCAAGAAAGCACGTCAACAAATCTGTTTCTGCTTTCCTCCGTGACTATGGTATGGGTGCCATTTACCACAACAACTTGCGTTATGACATGCAAGACATTTATAGAGGAGATGGTGTGCACTTCAATGATGAAGGGAACAGAGTCTTCCTCTTGAACCTTAGACTCTGCATCGGTACTTACTTGTAGGTACCACTAAAAAAATGACTTCATAAACACAACAGCTCTTTTTAGAGCTCCCTAATTTCTAAACTCTTAAATCTGCTTTTCATTTATTTATTTTTATTTTTTTTACCGTACGCTTACCGTAAGCTTACCGTACGCGTACCCCGTGATTTTTTTTAAAATCAATAAATGTTTTTTTTGTACTTTTCTGTCCTTCTTTGACCCCCTTACAAATGTTAGGGGGTCTGTAACTCTCCTCATTGCCCCCTTTCCTTGTTTTCTCTGTTTTTTTTCTGAGTGAAACACACAAAATGGCGGCCGCCGCTTCCTGGTTTCGGCCGATTCGAATGTTTACTAAGATCTATGGGCCAATCAGAATCTCCTTCGCGCACGCCATGTTTCTTCCGTACGCTTACCGTAAGCTTACCGTACGCGTACCCCGTGATTTTTTTAAAAATCAATAAATGTTTGTTTTGTACTTTACAGTCCTTCTTTGACCCCCTCACAAATGTAAGGGGGTCTGTAACTCTCCTCATTGCCCCCTTTTCTTGTTTTCACTCTTTTTTTTTCAGAGTGAAACACAGAAAATGGCGGCCGCCGCTTCCTGGTTTCGGCCGATTCGAATGTTTACTAAGATCTAAGAGCCAATCAGAATCGCGCTCGCGCACGCCACCGTACGCTTACCGTAAGCGTACGGTAAGCGTACCGTAAGCGGGCTCAGATATATATATTGATTTAAAGGCTATTTTCTCAGAATCTACTGAACAGATTTACACCAAACCTACAAAAGGCACTTCCTTGACCTAGGGACTACCTCTCTGCCAAATTTTGAGTAATTCTGTTCAGCCGTTCGGGCTGTAGCTCGTTCTAAAGGTCCTATGGAAAAATGCATGGGAAAAACGCGTTTTGGGACCCCCCTTTTATCTCAGCCCCCGCTTGACGGATCCCCCCGAGACTTTCAGGGTAGGAGCGGAGCGTAGCGCCCCACCTATTTTGAGAAATTCGCGAGGATTGGTCGACCGGCGCCAAAGTTATTCAAAATAGAATGTTGAGGTTTTCCTATGGAAACGTGGTCCTAACTATAACTACCTACTAGCGACCGCCAGTAGGTAATATATATATATATATATATTATCTACTGGCGGTTGCCAGTAGATAGTTATAGTTAGGACCGTGTTTCCATAGGAAATCCGCAACATTCTATTTGGAATAACTTTGGCGCCGGTTGACGAATCCTCGCAAAATTTTCAAAATAGGTGGGGCGCTCCGCTCCGCTCCGCTCCTACCCTGAAAGTCTCGGGGTGATTCGTCAAGCGGGGGCCGAGAAAAAAGGGGGGTCCCAAAATGCGTTTTCCCCATGCATTTTTCCATAGGACCTTTAGTCGAAGGTACAGCCCGAACGGCTGAACAGAATTACTTGAAATTTGACAGAGAGGTAGTCCTCAGGTCAGGGAAGTGCCTTTTGTAGGTCTGGTGTCAATCTGTTCAGTAGTTCCTGAGAAAATCAAAAGTAAAATCATATATATATGTGGGCGGAGCCTAACCACACATCTCATCCTGAGATCTGATTGGCTGTCAGCACTTCATCCAAGAAGTGTTGGCAGCCATCTTGGGACCAATATACATGATAGCACCTCATTAAAAAGCATTGCAGTTAATAGAAGGTTTTAAGACTTTAGTTACATTATAAATCATTTGTTGATAGTACCATACTCATTTTAGGAATTGTGGTATGTTCTAAGGTGATTTCACCATGTGAAAAAGCCTTCTGCTGGGATATCATGATTGAGAGAAAAATATTTTCTCATGCTTTTCCCACAGTGATTTGGAAGGTGATCTATAAGCTAAAGCTTATTTTCTGTAAATTCACATTATCTTTCTCAGTCATGTGAGAATGAAGTCTGACATTCTCAGTAAAACATGTACATCCAACAAGGGCAGAGACTGTCAGTTGATTCCTTTGTGTTCTGCTGCAGCTTCCCAGAGTGTTCCAAAGAACAACTAGAGCGCTAACAGTCCTACTTATGATAAACGTAAGGCACACCTGAAGCCATCTTGCTTGGATTAAAGTGGTAACTCTTAAAACATTTAATTTAAAAAGGAACAAAATGAGGGGGTTCATTTTTCCATAAAAAGTATGATTAGTGCTGCCGAAAGAAAAATTAGGGCACATTTTGAGTGACTTCTCAAATCCTCTTCTATTTGATTAAAACATTCTGACATGCAGACTGAAACATGCACTTTCAATACCAGCAGCAGTTTTCCCTGGTGAGCAGTAGCTTTACTACAGTGATCTAATGAGCAAAAAGAGTGCTAACATTCTGAATTTATGGCAAATGTGTGACACATCTGAATGCCTTCTTGATGGAATCAAAGTAAAAAACTGAAAGTATTTCCTACTGAGGAGACTGCAGTAAATGAGGAAATTAGGAAACTTCATAACAAATAAGTCTCCCAAGATGGCCACCAGAGACAAAAGAGCCCTAATGTAGCCCAAATATCACCCAGATGTAGCCCAAGTATAGCCCAATGACAGAATGTCCCAGAGTGTTCTTAAAAACAACTAGAGCGCTTACTGTCTTCATTATGACAAAAGTATGGCACACCTGAAGCCATCTTGATTGGAATAAACTGGTAACACTTAAAACATTTAATTTAAAAAGGAACACAATGAGGGGGTTCATTTTGCCATAGAAATTATGATTAATGCTGAAGAAAGAAAATGAGGGCACATTTTGAGTGACTTCTCAAATCCTCTTCTATTACATTAAAAAATTCTGACATGCAGACTGAAACATGCACTTTTAATACCAGGAGCAGACTTCCATGGTGAACAGTAGTTTTACTACAGTGATCTAATGAGCAACTAGAGTGCTAACATTCAGAATTTATGAAAATGTGTGACATATCTGAATACCTTCATGATGGAATCAAAGTAAAAAACTGAAAGCATTTCCTACTGAGGAGACTGCAGTACATGAGGAAATTAGGAAACTTCATAACAAATAAATCTCCCAAGATGGCCACCGGAGACAAAAGAGCCCAAATGTAGCCCAAAATCACCCAGATGTAGCCCAAATATAGCCCAATGACAGAAGTGTGCAAAACACTTATTATTTTGTGTTTTTGCAGTGTTATATAGTGCAGACTTGTCAGGTATTGGAGTGCTTTACATGAGCATTGGTTACATCACACAAGAACAAATTCATTTTGGTTGTAGACATGGGGAGACTAAGTGATTTGACCAGAATCACAGAATGTCAAGCTGAAGCAGAAACTCCAACCTGGTTCCCCAGTTGCAAAGTCTGCAGTTCTGGAAGTAACACCACATCCTCTCCCCTAAGTGCAACATTTAATCAAGTGGTCAACTGGATAAAAAAACATAAAGATAACAAATAATTTAAAAGTGCTTTGTCGCTATTTGAAAACTCAGAAAATATGTCCTTATTTTAGTCTTTTAGAGCACTAACCATAATTTTGATGCCAATAAGACCCTCTCATATATGTAATTTCTAAAGGAAATGCTCTAGGTATTACAGTTTTGATTACATCAAGATGATGTCAGGCGTTAAACACTTTTGTAATAAATATAGAATGTTAGCAATCTAGTTGGTTATTAGGATACTGTTGAGAGGCAGAGGCCAGGGGCACGGACTCTGAAAATTGAAGGCAGGTAGGAGGGTGCAAAGGCAACAATTTAACCACACTGAGCAGGCAGGAAGGGCCGTGGCAGCACAACAGACTATGGAGGGCCGTGGAAAGGGGGGCAGGGGCAACAAACCAACAATACAGGACTGGCAAGAGAGGCTGTGGCAATGTAATAGACCATTGTGGGCAGAAGGAAGAGGCAATGGTAGTACAACCATACATGCCAACAGACCCGATTCAGCCAGGAAACGTCCAATGTTTTTAAGCTCAAATGGGCTTTATTTGATCTGTCTCCTGTCTACAATCTCCTCTTTTTCAATGTAACTCAAAGGGGAAAATCAATACCCCAGTTTTTTTTCAAAATCTCCCTCTTTCCAAGTTCAAAATGTTCGCAAGTATGGTACATTGGATCATGGAAGGAAATGGGGTAGGGACATGGACTTGGATAACAGAGGACAGGAGGGACATGGAGAGGTGCACCAAACTGACCCTGCAGGGCAGGCATCAGGGTTTGCAGCAGCACAATACACCACACAGGGCATGCGGGACGGGAGTGCAGCACAACAATCCATAGAAAGCAAGAGGGAGGGGACAGGACCATGCACATGGACAACAGAGAACAGAGGGGCAAGAGGCAATGGACAGACAGGAGAGAAAGCTGCAGCATAACAGACCATAAAGGGCAGGAGGGACGGATCAGGGGCATTACAATGGAACAGACAAGCCAGGAGGGATGTAAACAGAGGGCTGGGGGCAAGGGGGCAGGGCAGGAGCAGCAAGATAGCCATGGAGGTCAGGCAGGATGGGCACTAGAAGCAAGACACACCATGAAGAGCAACAGTGAGACTGTGATGGCTTACACACAGACCATGGAGGGAAGGTGGGAGGGGGTCAGGGGCAGCTAACTGACCACACAGGGTAGGTGGTAGGGGCCATGGCAGCACAGAAGACCATGCATGGCAAGTGGGAGGGTTAGTGGCAGCACAATGGCTATGATGGGCAAGAAGGAGGGTGCAGGGGCATGCACAAAGGACTATGGAGGATAGAAGGGAGGGTCAGGACCTGTGCACAGACAAGAAAGTTCAGGGGAAGGGGCCTCACAACAGACCGCACGGGGCAGGCAGGAGGAGCAGTTGCAGCACAACAGACATGGGAGGGCAGAAGGGTGTGGCAGTACAATGGACCATGTAGGACAGGAGGAAGAGGATAGGGGCATGGCATCTGGACAGGCAGGGTGGAGGTGGCAGGGACAGGTTACAGTCATCTGACAATGCTAGGCAGGTGGGAGGGGAGTGGCAGCTGAACAGAACACTCAGAGTAGATAGGAATGGCAGGTCCATGGAACATGGTGGGCAAAAGGATGGAGCAGGGGCATGTACAAAGACATCGGAGGGCAGAGGGAAGGAGAATAGGGGCAGCAAGCTAAGCACAGAGTTTAAGCAGGAGGTCAATGATGGGGCATAGAATTGGGCAATGGAGGGCAGGAGGAGTGGACTGGTACATCATACTAAATTGAGGGCACTGGCAGCACATCAGACCATGCATGGCAGGAGGCAGGAGGCTGGTCCATGGATTCACACAACAGAGGATAGGGAGGAGGGGGATGGGGCAGCAAGCTAACTGTTCAGAGAAGGCGGGTATTAGGAACTTTATTGTTTTTAAAACGTGTGTCTGTGCGAACTACTTAAACTATGAACAAGTATGCAGCATAATCTCACTTTTATTCAGGAAGAAGAGGACGTTTGTGACTGTGACTCCAGGCTCACTTGGCAGAAACACCCCCTGAACATCCACCCCCTATCGCAAAATGTAATGCCCGTGAAAAGGGTAGGTGAACACAGTGTTATATAGAACATAGTCCTGAGAGCACAATTGAAAATGAAAACTAGATATAGTGTATGGTATAAACTATGCACCAAAAAGTGTGATATAAGATGAACCGGGCGTGAAATATAATATGCAATACATTGTGCGCAATGACAGATTCATTGGAGAGTGCGAGATAGCACAGGCACTAGCGCGTGCTATGCGATATGCGCCTTGGAGTGTAATATGCAAAGGGCAGTGTTGTGTAACCTAACTAGTCTCTAAGGTTGTAATATAAAATATGTGCTGGGGAGTGTAACGTTGCATAGGCACTGTGACAAAGATATGGATCCCAGATTATAATATGTATGGCATAGCACTGTGCGTTATAACATAGGCATCGAGGAAGGCACGTTAGTTGGGGCAATATAACCCGTGCGAAGACAAGTGTGGCATGACATATTCACGGGGTGGTGTTACAGTGCACATGGGCTAGAGAGTGTCATAGCATATGCACTAGCTAGTGGGATACAACACAGAGGTGCGTGGCACTCAACAGGCAAGGGTGGGTGTAACACAGCATTGGGCTCAGCCAGGAGCACGCTGTGACTCTCAAGTGATGTTCGTCCCCTTTCCAGAGAGTAAAATAAAAAGTATTACACATCCGGCAGTGGATGTGTGTTTTATTAACCGTGAGGGAGGTTTCTTGCATAGTTTTGGTCGAATTTTTGTCGAATCCCCTTTGAATGGCTTGGTGTGCATGTGTATTAAATGTGCCCATCAATAGCTACCCATGTTTGTATAAATAAACGACAAGGGTGTCTACCGGGATTAGGCACGGTAGGACATCAGACATGTCAGAGCTTCACTAGTGGTGTAAATACATTCCACGTGGATTCATTGTATGCATAGTCGCCTTTTAATGAATATCACGCAAATCGTCATGGTGATAGGTACGTACGGTTTGTCCAGCATGTCCTAGGTGTGTCTATAAATATATATTTTTTAAAAATAATAAAAAACAGTGGCCGGCCCTGGGGATTGGGGTCAAAAATATATAATTAGGAGACAGGCCCTGGGGGATGGGGTCATCAGGGCCAATAAATTAGAATAAGAAGGGGAACCACACAGCCCCCCTTCTTAAAAAATTTAAAAAATAAAATACTGGCATCGTGCCGGAGGCCACGCCCCCTCCTTGCAGCACTCTGCAAACGCGCCCCGTGGCGAGTTGTAAGTCGGGGAATTAATTCCTCTTCAATACTGAGGGTCCCTGAGGGCCAACTAGCCCAACAGGCATCTCCAGTATGCGCCAGGGAGCTGCGCTGCAGACAGGTGTTCTGAGGCCAAGCCCCTTTTTACACCTCTCTGCAACGCAGCTCTGTGGCGCTTACTGGAGGTACCTAGTGGTCTAGTTTGACCCTAGGGACCCTTAGGATTCAAGGGGACTTAATCTCTCAACTTAGAACAGCCACAGGGCGCGTTTACACAGTGGTGAAGGGAGGGGACGGGGCCTGAGGTGACGTGTGCAAACACGCACTATGGCACGTTTTAAATTGGGGATATAATTTCCCTTCAATACTGAGGGCCCCTGGGGGCTAACTAGCCCACCAAGTGCTTCCAGTAAGCGCCACTTCGCTGCATTGCAGAGAGGTGGTCCAGGCCGTGCCACTTTTTACACCTCGCTGCAACGCAGCTCTGTGGCACTTACTGGAGGTACCTAGTGGGCTAGTTGGACCCTAGGGACCCTCAGGATTCAAATTAACTTAATCTCCCAACTAAAAATGGACACAGGGCATGTTTACACAGTGGTGCAGGGAGGGGACGGGGCCTGAGTTAACGTGTGCAAAAACACCCTGTGGCCTGTTTTAAGAGGTAGTTTTAATCCCCCTGCCCTATTATATACTAGGGGCTTACAGAGGAGGTCATGCTAATCACAGGGGACCCCAACGCATAGTCTTCCCTAGTGTATGTAGGTGTTTTCACTGTATTCTAAGTGTCTTTTAACGTAGCACTGGCTCTAGGACTGGTTAATCAGACTCAGTTACCACCAGTATCCGTCTGAAAAAGTTGAGGGTACAGGATGATTTTGCAACAAGGCTTCTTTCTGCTCTTCTTTTTGTTCTTTCTGCACGTTATCATTCTTCCTGCACTTTTCTTCGTCTTTGAGGACTTCTGTTGCTTCTTTCTGCACTTCTTTTTTTTCTTTCTGTGCATTTTTTCTTCTTTCTTCACATGTCCTATCTCTGTAGGCATAGTTAGAAATTAACATTTTCACTTGTACAAAACCATTTAAATTCCCCCGTTATAGTTAGTTCAGCTAACTATAACTCGCGCGCCCGCAATGCACTGCTGATGACATCACATATTACATCACTCATGACATGGTCAGTGACATCACTCATGACATCACTGATGACATCTCAAATGACATCACTGATGACATCATCCTTGTGATAGAGTGGCAGACCTCCTCTCACCCTAATATAACCTTTGATACACACATTCAAAAATAGAGACTAAAATTTTCAAAACAATGGACATACCAATACCAGTTACAACAACCTCTTCAGTAATTCTAAGATCCACATACACATCCACTCATTCACCAACAGTCCTATACAGTCACTCATACATGTACTCACTCATCATATGTGCTCATACACCTATACATCCTGTTACACAACGCCACTCATCCATAGAGTTACTCACACACATAGTCACTCATGCTAATAAAGAATCAAACATACATGTACTTGCATATACAGTTATACACACACCACCACACTTACTTCTACGGAAACTTACACATACATAGGTGCCGATTACGATCCGACAAAAACCGGGTACGAACCGTCGGTCGGAGCGTTTTCTCCGTCCGACTCGTACCCGGTCGTAAAACTTCACAAACATGGAATTACGATTCGCACGGAAACACCATTTCCGTACGAATCGTAAAAAACACCGACCGACGAAAATATACATACGAATGTGCTCCGGGAATGCTGCGACGTGACGTCGGGACGCTGTCAGGCAGCGTTTCACGACCCAGGAACCACGATTCGAACCGACAGCAGTCCGGACGGCAATATTTTCACGGCACCAAAAAAGTGCCGGAAAAGCGAAGTACGTCGCGAAACGACCAGAGTAGGTGGCCCGGTACGTGCCGTACCCCCCCAGCCCCCGTACGTACGCGCCGACACCCTTGTACGTGTCGAACCCCCCGTGTATGTACACCCGTGTACGTGTCGAACCCCCCGTGTATGTACACCCGTGTACGTTCGAGTCATACCCCCACCCGTGTATGTATGGTGCGTACCCCCAGCGCGTAGCGCTGGGGGTACGCACTGGGGGTACGCTCCATACATACACGGGTGGGGGTATGACTCGAACGTACACGGGTGTACATACACAGGGGGTTCGACACGTACACGGGTGTACATATACGGGGGGTTCGACACGTACACGGGTGTACATACATGGGGGGGTTCGACACATACAAGGGTGTACATACACGGGTGGGGGTACGACTCGAACGTACACGGGTGTACATACACGGGGGTTCAACACGTACACGGGTGTACATACACGGGGGGTTCGACACGTACAAGGGTGTACATACACGGGTGGGGGTACGACTCGAACGTACACGGGTGTACATACACGGGGGTTCGACACGTACACGGGTGTACATACACGGGGGGGTTCGACACGTACACGGGTGTACATACACGGGGGGTACGACTCGAACGTACGGGGGCTGAGGGGGTACGACTCGAACGTACGGGGGCTGGGGGGGTACGGCTCGTACGTACAGGGGCTGGGGGGGGTCGGCGCGTACGTACGGCGGCTGGGGGGGGTCGGCGCATATGCGGGCACATGTCTCCATGGTTGCTATGGGAGTTCGGTGCGGACGGTGTTTTTTCCATACGGTTGTAACATCGGACGCACGGGATGGATCGTAATTCCTCGGTCGGACTTCACTTTTCACATTTGTACGGTAAATCGTCCGTGGACGTGTCGGACACATTTTCCGACCCGAGGACGTGTGGGGAATACTTCCCAATGCGATTCGTATGGACTTTTTACCATGCGAATCGTAATTGGCAGTTTGTACGGCACTTGTGCGATTCGTACGGTAAAAAGACCGGATACGAGTCGTACGGGGAATTTTTTTACCGGATCGTGATCGGCACCTTAGTCTTTTAAACAATCACTTATAGAAACACATACTTATTCATACAGGAACTCTTTCAATCTCTCACTCTCACATATACTCACTTATATACATAGTCACATATACTAGTTTAAAGCATATGTAGTTACTCATAAAGACACTATTGAGAGTCATTCACTCACTAACACACTCATACACACACTCATACACCCATACAGTCCTGCACACATGCTGTCTTCAACACATACAAACAGTGAGTCACTCATTCATGTACGTATGCACTACGTAATACCCCCCACCGAATCATACAGACACTCAGACACTCATACTGATACTCAAAAAACCAACTAATAACCTATATAGACACTCATGTAGCTACTCACCAACCTATGCAGCCACTTATACACAAAGTGAGAGACTGATACAGATATTTACATATTTAAACATTACTCACTAAGCCATGTATTCACTAAGATACACTTAATCAGTCAGTTATACAATCAATTTTTCAAAAACAAATCATCCATTTAGACACTTATATACCCATTTATTCTTCCATCGACCTTGAGATATACATATATAAAACATATTTAATTTTCAGAAACACACACATTCACTGGATGATGTCATCAGTGATGTCATTTGAGATGTCATCAGTGATGTCACTGACCATGTCATGAGTGATGTAATATGTGACGTCATCAGCAGTGCATTGCGGGCGCGCGAGTTATAGTTAGCTGAACTAACTATAACGGGGGAATTTCAATGGTTTTGTACAAGTGAAGAGTCCAGCTAACTATAACACCCCTGAAACCTATGGTTTTTTCAGTGAATATATATATACATATATGATAGATTTACAAAGCGTCTCTCTTTCAATGCGGGGTCGTGGGAGACCTGAAGCTCAATAAATAAGCCTTATTCTCACCTACTACGTGTACGTGCCTCCACTTGCTGGGAGTTGGTTTGTCTTCATATATTTATATATATATATATATATTTTATCTACTGGCAGTCGCCAGTAGATAATTAGAGTTAGGACCGAGTTCCCATAGGAAATCTGAAAATTCTATTTTGAATACCTTTGGCGCTGGTTGACGAATCCTCGCGAAATTTTCTAAACTAATGGGGCGCTCCGCTCAGCTCCTACCCTGAAAGTCTCGGGGTGATTCGTCAAGCGGGGGCTGAGAAAAAAGGGGGGTCTCAAAACGCGTTTTCCCCATGCATTTTCCCATAGGACCTTTAGTTGAAGGTACAGCCCGAACGGCTGAACAGAATTACTTGAAATTTGGCAAAGAGGTAGTCCTCAGGTCAGGCATGTGCCTTTTGCATATATGGTGTCAATCTGTTCAGTAGTTCCTGAGGAAATTGCAGTTAAAAGTAAATAAATATCTATATGCGCGCACCGTGAGCGCACCAAATGTCCGCAAGCGTATTTCTGATTGGTGGTTAGATGTCAGTCAACATTCGAATCGGTCGAAATCAGGAAGTGTCGGATGCCGTTTTGTATGTGACAGTGAAAAAGAAAGGTGGAGAACGTGAAAAGGGGGCAGGGTAGAGAGTTCCTGACCCCCTAGCCTTTGTCAGGGTGTCCCTGAAGGACCCCGAAGGGTGAAAAAACATTTAATTTTTTTTTTAAAAATCGCGGGGTGCGCGCACCCCCCAGCCGCCATTTTGAGTTTTAGAGGCAGAAGAGAGCTAAAAACACAAGTGGAGAACGTGAAAAGGGGGCAGGGTAGAGAGTCCCTGACCCCCTAGGCCTTCTCAGGGGGACCACGAAAGACCCCTAAGGTCCCCAAAAAAATAATTATAAATATTGTGCCGTGCGCGCACGGTGCGCGCCGTGCGGTGAAAAATTCATTAAAAAAATAGAATCAGAAATCAAGTTTAAGTGTTTAGATGTTGGTTGGCTCTAAATAGAGCCGTTGTGTTCATTGAGTGTTTTTTTGTACCTACAAGTAAGTACCGATGCAGAGTCTAAAGTTCAAGAGGAAGACTCTGTTCCTTTCATCTGTGAAATGTACACCGTCTCCTCTATAAATGCCTTGCATGTTGTAACGCAAATTGTTGTGGTATATAGAACCCATATCATAGTCTCTGAGGTAAGCAGAAACAGACTTATTGATGTGCTTTTTTGCTTTCTCAATCTGCGGACAATATTGGTTGGACCAGTTCCACTTTTGCCTTTGGCATATATAAGAATATACAAAGGTAGTTTGTGGAAAAAGTGACATCAATTGCACAAAGGTGTCCTTAACAAGCATTTCCAGACCTACCCCAGTTAAAGTGCCTAGGTCATTTCCACCACAGTGCACAATTATAAGGTCAGGCTGTGGGAGATGTAGAAAGGATTTCACCGAAGGCATTAATTGGTGCCACTTTAACCTTCTCTGACCAATCCATTTAATGTCTACATTTGGCAAAGCAAGGTCTTTCACAATACCTCTTTTTTCTGCATACTTTTCACTCCAGTAGACATAGCTATGACCTACAATCCACACTGTGAACATCTTTCAAGGAGATCTGGATGCACTCAGAAGGAGTCTTTCAGTAGAATGGCAATATGAAAAGAAAGATAGTTGTAAAATGGAGGCTTACGTACTTTTTTTTAATAAAAAGAACTCATTGGCTGTTTCAGACCATTCAACACTAAAACTAGGATGTATGTTTACATTTTTAAAAGCATGTTTTGTAATGGTTCAGAAAAATGTGTTCCCACAGAAGATTACTTTGGATATGCTGTTAGGTTTGAAAAGTCAAGCACTCTTGCTCTTTGGATTAGAAACATTGTGTGCTGATCTTCTGACCTCTCTGCTCACACCAGTGTTCCATGATCTGTTGCTATGGTAGCAGGCAGAAGTCATGTTGGGGGTAGGAGTCATTTGGAAAGGGTTGAAATTTGCAACCAATAGAAATGTGTTTTTCCATTAAAAAAAATGTGGGAAGCAATGTGATTTGGAGTTAACATGTATATGTGTGAAAAAAGAGAGGGACATTTTGCCATTTAGTGGTTCTGGTGAGATAAGTAAAGCTCAGAGATTCTGGCTCTGATAATCTGCTGTGTGAGTGGCACATTCCTTTCTCAACTAACTACTTTTAAAGGTGAGTTACAAATTTGAGAGGGGATGTATGTGGTGTATTTTGATATAAATAATAGAAATTTGTTTCTTCTTTTAAAGTTGTGTTTTACATTTTATGTTTTGGAAGATATTTAACTGCCTTGAACTTGTAAGATATTATGGAGTATGTCTTCACCATAAGTTAAGGTGTACTGGTATCACCCAGGAATACTGTTTTGTGCCTAGAATCACATCATGAGTCTGTGTGCACACAGGAATTGTTGTCAGAGATTTAATTTGTGTTGCTCTTGTTCTGTAAGGCTTGCACTCGTAGGAAAGGGGCAGCATGTTTTCTTGACCTGTGATGGTTAGCATTCAGCAGAAGTCACTCTCTCACAGATGAGTGGCAAATGCTAACACATTTGAAAACAATAGGGTAGATTTTCCTTCCACTCCTGCAATGGGTGAGGTAGTTCCTACATGTTCAAAACTCCAATTATCCCTTACCACAGGTGATCTTACATACATCTCTGCAGTGTTCATGCAGTTGTGCAAGCGTCCATTCAGATCTCTCTTGCACCTGACAATACACAGTCTCCAGAAACACGCTCTTAGCACACAGCCAGCTGCTTCTCCTGCACTCCCATGCTTACTATTCAGCACTGTGTGGTATTTCAGATAGCAGTGTGTAACGCTAACACATTCAATATCACCAAGGCTCATTTCCTTTGCTCTAGTCTAATCACTCACCCAGGTTCGACATGCTCATGGTCTCAAGTAGCTGTTAGGACATGTGCTCTTTTCTGCCTCTCTAAACTATAAGGAAAATGTGTCAGGCTGTTACAGTAATTATCACTTGCTCTACCACAGTAGTAAATGTGCTTTGAAATTACCAATCAAATATCGTTTTCTGCCTAGAATCACACCATGAGTCTGTGTGCACACAGGATTTGTAGCCAGAGATTTAATTCGTGTTGCTCTTGTTCTGTAAGACTTGCACTCGTAGGAAAGGGGCAGCTTGTTTTCTTGAACTGTGATGGTTAGCATTCAGCACAAATCAGTATCTCACAGATGAGAGGCAAATGCTAACACATTTCAAAACAACAGGGTAGATTTTCATTCCACACCTGCAATGGGTGAGGTAGTTCCTACATGTTCAAAACTCCAATTAACCCTTACCACAGGTGATCTTACATACATCTCTGCAGTCTTCATGCAGTTGTGCAAGCGTCCATGCAGATCTCTCTTGCACCTGACAATACACAGTCTCCAGAAACACACTCTTAGCACACAGGCAGCTGCTTCTCCTGCACTCCCATGCTTACTATTCAGCACTGTGTGGTATTTCAGATAGCAGTGTGTAACGCTAACACATTCAACATCACCAAGGCTCATTTCCTTTGCTCTAGTCTAATCACTCACCCAGGTTCCACATGCTCATGGTCTCAAGTAGCTGTTAGGACATGTGCTCTTTTCTGCCTCTCTAAACTATAAGGAAAATGTGTCTGGCTGTTACAGTAATTATCACTTGCTCTACCACAGTAGTAAATGTGCTTTGAAATTGCCAATCAAATATCGTTGTCTGCCTAGAATCACACCATGAGTCTGTGTGCGCACAGGAATTGTTGTCAGAGATTTCATTTGTGTTGCTCTTGTTCTGTAAGACTTGCACTCGTAGGAAAGGGGCAGCTCATATGATAGGATTTGAAAAGCTCCAAAAAAATATAGTAATATATTTAAATTACATAAAGGTATTTTTTTTTTAGTTTCCTTTAGGTATTGCTGAACAACACTGAAATAAATTAAACATGCCTATAAAATCAAGAAAGAGAAAAGAACAGCAAAAACATCTATATTTGAAGACAACTGGACAACAGAAATTAGTTGAAGAACCTCATGTCGGAAAAAAGAAAAAGTCTTCTGGTAAGCAGACTAAGGATTTTTTTTAAAATATCCTCAAACATAGAAAAAATGTACAAAGTATATCCACTGCAAATAGTGTTTCAAGAAGAAAACAACAAGACAGTAGAAAGAAAATACTAAATGCTAATGTACAATCTGAAGCAAGAAAGAATGACTTAAAAAGAAAAACAGAATTTCAAAACATTCGTAAAAAAATGTTTCAGAGAAGAGTGGTGTTCAATTTGCTAAAGGATGTGACAAAATATAGGAAGAAAGCTATATTTTATAAGAAAAAGAAACATATTGAATCAATTGTTGCAAAGGCTTTGGAATTAAAAAGAAAACTATTCATTTTAATTTTGAACAGGATCGGTACATTAGATAAAATAGTCAATGTAATGAAGTCAAAAAGCAAAAGGAAAAGAGTAGTGAAAAAAAATAACTTTTGTAATGTGTTCTTAGGAGAATGGAAGCATAGTTCAAGTACTGAACCATTTTTTAATGAGGAGAGTTATCTTCAAAGTAATAGTTTGCTGCATGCAGTTGACACCAGTGGTCGAAGTTATGAAGTTAAAGATGGTTGTGTAATGGAAAAGGAGAAAATGGTTCCAAGAAATGAGGAAGAAGTGTTAGCTGATGAGGTTATGGGGAAACGTCCTAAAGCCCCAGTGTACACTTGGAATTGTAGGAGTATTTGTACTGTACGACAAGAATCTATTGATAAATTAAGTGACTTTCTAAGAGAATATAGTGTTAAACAGAAGATTAAGGTGCTTCAAAGACTAGATCCATGCAGAGTGAGAAAGAATACTGGTTTGCAAGGACATTGTCTGGCTTGTCTTTCTAGGAAAGGTTGTCAAAGTGTTTTTCACCATTTTAGGATGCTGGCAGTACATCATACTGAAATGAGAAAGTTTGTGAGAAGATTGTATTTTGCTAAAAGTCCAGCACTAAAGTTAAATGAGTTGAATAGTGCTCTGTTGCGTGGATCTGTATCAGATGTAGAGAAGGTTACTGATGATATTCAGTTTTGTTACTTTGGTCCAGAACAAGAAAGTGCAGGAAATGACACAGTTATTGAAGAAAATGTGGAAGAGAATGTAGAACCCACTGTTAGTAAAAATTTTGAAGATCAAATGACAAAATTTACTATCATCTCTAATGAAAGACCAAATATTACTTGTATTTGTTGCCGGAGAAGCCATTATAAAACTCAAACAAGGAATGTTGATCTCTATAAAAAAAGTGAAAAAGAAAATAATTATGAGTGGAAGGATTTTGCTACATATTTGTTTCTGAAAAATTGTTTTGATTTGGGTGAAGATCAGCGTATTTGTAAATACTGTTATAACAAGTTAGAGGAAATTAAAATGCCAGCTAGAGCTGTACATAATAATTTAGAATTGGTTGATATTCCTGCAGAATTTAGTGATTTAAATATGTATGAGTCTATACTCATTCAATGTGTTCATCCGTTTCAGACTATAGTTCGTATGGAGCCCAAAACAGGTAAATTACCTCCTTCAGATTTACAAAGAGGTTTAAAAGGAAGAGTTGTCTATTTGCCATTAGATTTGAAAAAAAATATTGAAACAATTGATGCAGATAGTTTGGAAACTGAACCATTAGTTATTCTGGTTAATGGTGTACCTACAAAGAATAAGAAAATTTGGCAGGAGCTAGTAGATATACGAAAAGTACAAAGAGCAAATTTATATTTGAAAAGAAATAATAAGTACTATGAATCAATTTATATGGATGAAGATGAAGAAGTTTTACTAGCAGACACAGGAATACCAACTGGGCAAATTGAAAAAGTGAATAAGTCAAAAGAAGAAGAAATTTATGAACATTTCAGCATACATCCTCTTCATTCTAAAGAAGTTATGGGAAACACTATTGATCTGTTTCAGATGAAAAAAGCTAAAGGAACTCCCGTGAGTGTATGGGAGGAGAGCTTGGAAGCTCGTTGTTTTCCCCAGCTGTTTCCTACAGGAAAAGGTGGACGATATGATGAACGTCCAGTACAGATTCCTGCTTCTGAGTATCGGACTACAAGATTATATGCAGAAGATTTCGTCAAAGTATTCCTTATTTGTTCCATCTTTTATTTGAAAGTGACTTGTCTGCACTATAATATGCAGTAAATCACATTTTAAAAACTGGAGTACATCTACATAATGTGTCTGCAAAGGATTTTATGAACAAAGTGCAACAGCGAGATGATCATTTGGAATCTCAATTGATTAATCTGATGGCTTGTCAGCGTGGAACTAATGAATATTGGTACCGACGCCATGGAGAATTGAAATGTATGTTACGGAATTTAGGAACTCCTACATGGTTCCTTACACTAAGCTGTGCTGAGTACGCTTGGGATGATTTACTGGATTTTCAAGGCAAATTCAAATATTGAAAACATCCAATACAAGACAACAGGAGAATTGTGCTCATTGGATCCAGTTAATGTTTGCAGATATTTCAATTATAGATTTGAGGCTATGATGTCCTTCATCTGCAATAAAAAAAATCCACCTCTTGGAGAACTTGTGGATTTCTTTTGGAGAAAAGAGTACCAAGCAAGAGGTGCTCCTCATATTCATATGCTGTTGTGGATCAAGGATGCCCCAAAATTTGGAACAGATTCTGATGATGCAGTTTTATCATTCATTGAAGAATATGCAACATGTGCTATACCTAAAAGCACAGAAGAAAAAAACTTAAAAGAGCAAGTTTTACGTTTCCAAAGTCATCGGTGTGGAAAATACTGTCGACGAAAGTACAAGAGTAAAGATAAATTCTACACAAAATGTCGATTTGGATTTCCACGACCTGTTCTTTCAAAAGGAAGAGTAAACAGTTTTATGTCAGCTGTGCGACATACCATTACAAGAAAATCTCCGAAAAATACCTACAACCTAAGAAGAAAAGAAGAGTCAAAATATATAAATGACTACAACCCAGTCATTTTATCCATGTGGAATGCTAACATGGATATTCAGTATGTAGCTGACAATTCTATTGCTGTTGCTCGGTATGTCACATCTTACATCACTAAATCTGAGAAAACGGAATTGAAAGAAATGTGAGGAGAGATTTCTCACGAGAAGACTGTCACTAAAAAGCTATACAGTTTCAGTTTAAAGATGTTATCGCATCGAGAAATTGGGTCATACGAATGCTCAGATAGGTTATCATCTGCAAGTCTGTACTCCAAATCCAGAAGAATAATTTGGGTAAGTTTAGGCCTTGCAGGAATGCGAAATCGGGTACTGAAATCTATTCGAGAAATTGAATATTTAGCAGAGAACGAACCAGAAAGTACAGACATTTTGAAAACAAATATGTTGGACACATATTACCCAAACAGAAGTCATCATCTTGAGAACATGTGTCTCTATGAAGTGCTGCAGAACTACATTTTTACACGGAATGCCACAGAAGACATCAACAATGGAAAATATAAAGTCATTGGTGAGGAAGGAACAAAAGGAAGTTTGATTAATCACAGGAAGCTGAGTTGCGACACTACTGACAAAAAGGAATTTTACTACTTAGCACTTTTACAGCTGTTTAAACCATGGCGTCCAGAGGATGAATTACTTGGAGATTTTCAGAGCTATGAAGATTCCTTTAATGCATGTAAATATAGCATAGAATGCAGTACTTTCACAAATTATGTACAAATGTTAAATGAAGAAATTGAACAAGAAGCTACAATTGCAGCTGAAGTAGCTAGAGACAGTTCTCAAGACAGTCAAAGTTCTGGTACGCTCAGTCAAGATCCCCTAGGACAACCAATCGTAGAAAATGAAGCTGCAATAGCCATGACTGAAGTGGAAACAGCTATGAATCAAGCTCAGGAAGATTTAATAGACTTACCAAATTTGGAACAACAACTGAATGATGAACAACAACAAATTTATGAAGAAGTCACAAAACAAATTTATCATGGATTACTACATGAAAATAAAGAGTGCTCATGCACATCATTTGAACCATCAGAATGTATGTGAGTGGACAAGCTGGAACTGGAAAAAGTTTCTTAATTAAAGTAATTATAAGCTACCTACAGAAAAAAACGGATTCAACTTTGTGTTTTGTTGTTACTGCTCCCACTGGGTTAGCAGCATATAACATAAAAGGAATTACCTTACATCGTTTGCTAATGTTACCAGTAGTGCATGAGAACAAAATAGAATACCACAAGCTAACAGGAGAAGCATGTTTTGAAGTTTCAAGAGTGTTGAAGAAAACGAAAGTTCTCATTATTGATGAGGTAAGCATGGTATCAAACTTAATACTTGCCTTTGTGCATTTAAGAATGCAGCAAATTCTAAAGACAGACTATGACGTGTTATTTGGAGGAAAACATGTTATAGTTTTTGGGGATCTACTGCAGCTCACTCCAGTTAAAGGACAACCAGTATTTAATACTCTTGCACATGAAGACACGAAAAAGTCATTAGGAAGTATAGGTAATGTGAATATTTGGTCATACTTTGAGTACAAAGAACTCATTACCAATATGCGGCAAGCAAATGATGATGATTATGCAAGTATTCTCAAAGATATCAGAATTGGACTACTCACAGAACATGGCAGAAAAGCTTTGCAGAGTCGATTGCTATGTAATTTGTTTCCAACAGAACAAATAGTTCCAGAGAAAATATACAAGAAAATTGCAGAAAAAAATACTGTAATCTGCTTAATGCCAACACTACATGAATGCTCTATATTCAATGAAGAACTTTGGAAATTGGAAAATGAAGAAATTATGAAAATGGAAGCCGTGGATAAAATACAGCATGAAGGAATAACAATTATATTGACAGGCAAATTGAAAACTAAATTGGATTCTCTAGAGAAAAACATATCGAAAACAGCTGGTTTAGAAAAGAATCTTTATGTATGTATGAACTGTCGAGTAATTTTAAGACGTAATTTGAATGTAGAAAAAGGTTTAGTGAATGGAGCTATGGGTAAAGTTGTGGGTTTTGTTAATTACCAGAAAAAAGATGGAATTGAATTTTTAAAAATAACATTTGATCAGATTGAAGAGGTTAAAGACATTAGTCGTTGTTCAGTTCGTTTTTTGCTTGTGAAAGACTTATATGTACGTAGGAAGCAGTTTCCTTTTTCTCTAGCATATGCTGTAAGTATTCATAAATCTCAAGGATTAACTGTAGATAGTGCTTTTGTAAACATTGGATCTAGTGTGTTTAAAGAAGGTATGGCATATGTTGCTTTGTCACGAGTGAAAAAATTATCTGGTTTATTCATGATAGACTTTGATGACTCAAAAGTTAGTGCTGATGCAAATTTTGTAAAGGAGTATAATAGATTAAGAAGAAGCTATGCTCCTCATTTAGGTCAGTATCCTGTGTTTGAAAAACGTGTTGTCTGTCGGAAAAGGAGAATTGAGAATATCTGTAATGAGGATGTACAGAAGAGAAAACAAAAAGAGAGTGATGTGATTGCAAGCAAAAAGAAAAAGGACAATGTTGTAGAGGTTGTTGGTTGTCATTTTGAAAATAGCTCTGGTGTCAACTGCTACGCTAATGTAGTGCTGAATGTTGTATTTTATCTTGAAAGTTTGCAAGAGCAGATAATACTAAATCATGAGAAAAGATTTTGTTCTCTGCTGAGTTTCCTTTATGAGAAGTTGAGTAATCGTAAAACTAAAATAGAAAGTGCTTTTGGTGTTAGAAATCTTTTAGATGTATGTTCTGGATGTACACAGTTTACACAAAATGTCCAACAAGATGCACAGGAATTCTTAATGTATATGCTTATGGTACTGGAAGATGAAGGGGTAGAAATAGAAAATATGTTTGGTCTCTCTTATAAATGGAAACATTGTTGTGAAAACTGTATGAACACATGCAGCACTAATGTTGATTCTGAAAGGTTCATACATTTAACATTACCAGAGAGTAAATCAGTGACTTTTGGTAAATTAGTTAAAGATGCAAATCACAACATGGAATGTTCTCAATGTAAATCAGGAATGTTATCAACGTTATTTTTAAAGAAATATGGACAGTATATAATTTTAATGATGCAACGTTGTAGAGCTGATGGAACAAAATTGGACACTTTAATAAAGAAGTTTGTAGGAAATCAATTATCAATATCAGGAAAGACTTTTGTTGCAGTTGCAATAATTTTCCATGATGGACCTTCTATAACTTCTGGTCATTACACAGTTTATCTAAAATGTGAAAAAGGCTGGACACTGTGTAATGATTCTCAATTGATTTTCAAACAACGTTTGCCTGCAGAATTACCAAATTCCTACTTAATTTTTCTAAAACCAAAATTTTAGATACAAATTGCAGCATCTGAAGAAACCATTATTTCGATTTTATAGGATTACCATTGGATATTTCACCTAAAAAGGATTTAAAAATTAACTTTTGGCCTCATGGAAAGGTAAATATTTCTATTGTGGACTTCTTTGACGGATATTATTTTGGTGTATGTGCTTAAGCAACAAGATTTACAGACGTTATTTATTGTAAATAGTTATTTTTCTTAGAAGATATTTTTAATATATGTGTTACATTTCTATCAAGGTATGTTTTACTGAGGATAGATTCAGGGCTTTTTTAAACAATCTTTCAGATTGTTTATTTTTTTGCCCGCTGTTAAGTGATGAATACAATTGATATCACTATTTTCAGTGAAATTCAATATATTCTGAAAACAGCAAAAAAAGGGCAAAAAATTACTTCGTTAAATATGAAAATATGTGTACTGTATTCTAAAATGTATTGTTAAATATTACTACTTTTTTTCTTTTTTTTTCAGATCTAGAAAGAAAATTTAGGAAATTGAATCCATTTTTCTTGTAATTAAAAAAAACATTTATTTCTAATTAAGTTATTTTGTTGGTCAGGTTTAAAATATCTGTATTTCTCACCCCTTCACTTTCATGCTCCCTTTTCTTCACTTCTCGTCACTCTGCTTTTCTCATTCCCCTTCCCTCTCTCTTCTTCCTTTACTGCTCTTTCGTAACTCCCTCACTCCTTCTCTACTACTCCCCTAGGTTTACTGCCTCCATCACAATTTTTTCAACCATGTTTCTCTCCCTGTCTCCATATGTCTCAGTCATTCTAACTGCCTTACTCCTTCTCAGTTCCTTGCTCTCTGTCTCTGTTTCTGTCTCTCTCCCTTTGTCCGTCTTACCCTTAATTTCCTTAACATCTCTGTTTCTACCACTCCTCCTCTCTCCATCACTCATTTTCCATGTATGTTAATTTTTTAACCTTCTCCTTCCCTAACTATCACTATCCTTTACTCATAGTCACTCCTATTCTCCTACTTCACTTCGTCTTGTCTGTATCTCACACCCCTTCACCTTTTCTCATTCTTTCTTTCACTCTCCCTCACTCTCCTTTGCTCATTGAAATCCTGACTCCCTTTCTCTCACTCCAGTTTCCTAAATCCCTCCATCCCCTCACTCCCCATCTCTCACTTTCCTTTACCCCCTTTTCTAATCCTCATACCCCTTATCTCACAATCACTCCACTTCTCTTACTTTCAATTCCTTTACCCTGCTGTACTTCATCCGCTTCATCTGTTACTCCCTTTTCCTATCTCCGTCCCTTACTCCCCTTTTCTCACTCCCCCTCCATCACTCTCCATTACTCACTGCCATTCCCTTACTCATTCACTCTTCTTACCTGTATCCTCTACCCTTAGTCCTTTTGTTGCAGTCAGTCTTTCACTTCCCTTTCATGACTGATCATACTTTCCTTTTCTCACTCCTTGGGGCTGATTCCGATCCTGGAAAAATGTCCCCCGTCCGAATTGAATCTGGACTTTTTTCCGTCCGAATCATACAAGTAGCGTACAAACTGGCAAGTACGATTCGCATGGGAAAAACTCCATACGAATCACATCCGGAAAAGTTCCCCACACGTCCTCGGGCCGGAAATTGTGTCCGACACATCCCCGGACGATTTACCGTACTAATCGGAAAAATGAAGTCCGACCGCGCAAGTACGATCACTCCCGTCCTTTCGATTTCACAACTGTATGGAAAAAACACCAAACAGACCGAACTCCCATAGCAAACGTGGAGACACGTGCCCGCATACGCGCCGAACACCCCACCACAGACCCCGCATGTACGCGCAAAATGCCCCCCGGCCGCAGATGTACGTGCCGAACCCCCACCAGTGTATGCATGGAGCGTACCCCCACCCATGTATGCATGGAGCGTACCAACTCCCCACCCGTGTATGTACGGACTGTACCCACACCCCACCCATGTATGTACATACCGTACCCCCACCCCACCAGTGTGTGTACGGACCGTACCCCCACCCGTGTATGTACGGACCGTACCCCCACCCCACCAGTGTATGTACAGACCGTACCCCCACCCCACCAGTGTATTTACGGACCGTACCCCCACCCCAGCCGTGTATGTACGGACCGTACCCCCACCCGTGTATGTACGGACCGTACCCCCACCCCACCAGTGTATGTACGGACCGTACCCCCACCTGTGTATGTAAGGACCGTACCCCCACCCCACCAGTGTATGTACGGACCGTACCCCCAACCCACCAGTGTATGTATGGACCGTACCCCCACCCTTGTATGCATGGAGCGTACCAACTCCCCACCCGTGTATGTACGGACCCTACACCCAGCCCCCCCTGTATGTACAGTGCGAAACACCACCACTGATGGACGGTGCGGACCAACACCCTGCCCGCACCCTACCCCAGGCCCACACACCAGCACCCTCACCCAACATCGGGCATGTTCGAGTCGTACTAAGCCATAGCAAAGGACAGCACTGTACAACAACATGGCCTATGTACGCACCGTACAGATGCTAAAAACACTCCTGCTGAACTAGGACTAACCAGAAAAACACAAGGACAGTCAATCCGAGGCACACAACACCACAAAACATATCCAACAAGGCCAAATACATCCTATACACTGACCTGCAACTGACAAACAGATAAACAGAGGCCCAAACCACTGCCACTCCTTATAACACACCCACCCAAAGTTCAAACACAGCCACACCCACAAATGGACCGATAAAAAGGCCCAACACACACAAACCATGATCCTTTTCAACAGATCCACTGCTGCCAGACCCCAGAGACAATGCACTGCACCATACTTCAACCATCAATACACCTTACACTTGCACTCTTTCACACAACCACCATCACAAACACACCCTCATCACATTCACACACATACACCCACACACTCACAACCATCCACACCCCCACCCCCACAACCATCCACACCCACACCCCACACCATGCCCACCAACAAGAATCCAAAGTTCACAAAGGTCGAGCTGGAGTCCCTTGTCGACGAAATCATCAGAGTCGAGCCACAGCTCTTTGGAACATTGGTCAGACGGACCAGCATATCAGAAAAAACTGCCATGTGGGAGAGCATAGTCAATTCCGTGAATGCTGTTGGGGCCACCAGAAGGACCAGGCATGAGTGCCAAGCCAGGTGGTACGATCTGTGGAGGACGGTCCGCCGCAAAATGACGGACGAGCACAACCAGGCCAACATCACTGGAGGAGGGCCGCCCCGCAGACCGGTACACTACCATCCCTGGGAGGAGAAGGTGATGGCCACGCTGCCGCCGTTGGTAGTAGACGGACTAGGAGGAGTCCGAGAGCCTGGTGAGTACAGAAACAACTCACCTCACATGGGGGGAACGCCATATACAACCCAAATACCAATCATGCACGCAACCCCCCCAAAGCCAGCACCGGACACAACCACACTCCAAAAACACACACATGCTACTAGCGCCTCCATGCCCCATGCCCCAAGCAAGGCCATGCCAAGTCACAGGCCACACAAAACACCAACACAAGACAGGATGACCCCGATGCCGGGAGGGTGGGCCTCAAAACTAACATAGAGCAACTCTGAAGCACACAACAATGCCCTCAGCCCATATGGCTTAAGGCACAGCCATACCAACAGTGTGTCTCCACACAGAACTATTTTGTCTGCTAATGGTGGCCGCGTTGCAGGATGACTTGGGTATGAAGGCACAATTTGCACATAACGGCAGCTAATGAAGATGCATCACACTGAAAGAGTGTCAGCACACACCGCCACTGCAGCAGCGCAGACTCAGACACTCCGCCCAATGGGTGCCCGCAGAGAAGAAACAAACCCACATGAACAAGGAAATGGCCTTTGCAAGACCTGCAAACTGTGTGTGCCCAGGAAGCTGGGCTGAGGTGACAGAGGGTGACACACAGAGGGAGGGAGAGGGGCAGAGAGAGGGACACAGACAGAGGTGGACACAGGGAGACAGACAGAGGGAGGGAGGAGGCTGACAGAGGGAGGGAGAAAGGGAGACGGACAGAGGGAGGAGGCTGACAGAGGGAGGGAGAAAGGGAGACGGACAGAGGGAGGAGGCTGACAGAGGGAGGGAGAAAAAGAGACAGACAGTGGGAGGAGGCTGACAGAGGGAGGGAGAAAGGGAGACGGACAGTTGAAGGAAGCTGACAGAGGGAGGGAGAAAGGGAGACAGAGGGAGACCAATTCACCCTTGGGTGGTGTGGCCATGTCCGCTCGTCAGCAGGTGGACTTTGTGCATGTAGACAAGGTTTGGCAGTGCCTTAACCCCCCCTTCAACCTTTGATAAACACTAGGCCATGTGTCAATCTATGCACGAGTACATCCGTGCTGCAGGCACAAACAGAACCTTACACCCAGTATACCTACCCACTGTGTTCGTCAGAACCCTGTCACAAATTTTTAAGTTACCTACCTGCATTCTCAAATAGCATGGAATAAACACCATTTGGCCACGTACAGTGCAACACGTAAGGCGGCTCAGCATGGCTTGCTACGCCCGCTCACTACACTGCTGACTGCGTTCCGAAAATATGCATCAACTAAGATTGTGTCACACATAGGTAATGTGTCGAAAGCTGTGGCCAAGGGACATACCCAAGCACAGGTGCACTGTGTGAGGAATGCTAGCCAAATCCAACCACCCAGAGGAACTGTGCCAAATCAAAAAAGAATGAAACATGGATGTCGCATGTAACACAATTAACACTGTCTCTCTCACACACAGGTCAACGTCATCGATCTCCCCCCAACACTGGGGGGGAAGACTCACAGGACCAGGCTCTTCGTGAAGAGGACACCACCGGCAGCGACGACTCTCACCACTCCGTGGATGACCCAGACCAACCTGGCCCTTCTGGTGTCCAACCACCTGCAGCACCTGCGTCAGGTACAACTGTGCCAACCACCACCCCCATTCCTGCCACATCCCAGGAGACACCCAGGAGCCCTGCCCGCACACAACAACACAGCCAGTCTGTCCACGAGGGACAAGGTTCTCCGGGCACCCAGGAGGAGGTAGGCAACACCGCAAATGCCATCCCTCAGGGGTCCCGGAAACCCGATGTGCCCACAACGGCAGGCCAGGCGCAAGTGGGCAGGGGTGGTGGGAGTGGAGGACGGCGGAGGCGCGAACCTGCCCAGTTGGCTCAGGACCCGGCTATGGCACATGTCAGAACCATCCTGGACGCATACCGGCGTGACTCCAGAGGCATCGCCCAGGTAGTGGGGACCCTCAATGAGATGAAGGCCTGCAGGTTGAGCATCATGCCAGGATGGAGGCAAGACTTGCAGAGCTCTTGGTGGTGCACAGGGACGTGAGCCAATCCCTCCGTCAGATCGCCCAAAGCCTGGCAAACCCTCCCTGTGCCACCAGGCGTAGAGAAGCACCAGACCCAGAGAGGGAGGAGGAGGAGGATTCATCTGACGGAGCGTCCCTTGCATCGTCAAGGCAGGCGTCTGAGGGTCCCCGCAGGAAGGTGGGTCGTCGACGAAAAAGACCGTGAGAGTCAGCGGAACATCACCATCTCCCAGGTCACCTGGCCTGGCACCTGGCCCTCTGGCCCAACAGCAACACAGCAGCAAAGGACATTCTCTGCCACATGGCCTTGCTGGTCACTGTCTGACCAATGTTGACAAAGACTGTGGCACAGACTCTGATGACTGTCAATGGCAAGGACACCAACTCCCCCTGTGAACTTTGGATTCTACACTCCTGCCAAGCACCTCTTGTCACCCCCCCAAACACGTACCCCAGCACTAATAAAATTCATCACAATCACAAGATGATGCCGTCATTTTGCATTATTCCACTACATGTGTGTGTTGTAAAGTCAAACCATGCCTGATTTCTGAATTAACTCCAAACATCCATACCCTGGGGTCTGAGTCTGGCACAGGACACACATGGGTCACAACGTACCATCCAAGACAGACATGGAGCACCATACTCACCCGTGATGGGCCCAACCAGCTGAGGGGGTGCCCGCACAACTGTGCCTACAGACCTATTTAGAAGAGCAACAGTCATGCGCAGAGGTCAGGGATCATGTGGAGTGTCCTGGGGTGGGAGTCCCAGGTATGTGTAGACACGTGGCAGAACCATGTCCTGCATGCTTGAGTCAGGTGGATGTGGAGAATGGTGGGCCAGCCTAGGTTGGATGCATGGAGATAGCACAATTGGGTGTTGGATCACAGTGCCACAAGGTTGTGTTGTGGTTGTGGGCTGCATCCTGAATGTGTGCGTGGATTGAGAAGGTCATCCTGCAGCTGGCAGTGATACACTCCCCCCATCTCTGTTGGACGTTGATGTGGCCTGGTCGCCGGATGTAGTAGCAGAGCTGTGCAGATGCACCCTGGATGCGGACAAGTATCATGGGATTTCTAACGCACATGTCCGTAGAGTGCAGGGTAGGATTAGACACGGATGTCGTAGTTGACCTGGGGGATGGTCTCCCTCTTGCCTTGAGGTGGATGGAACTGGGGATCTTGTGCATAATGCAGAGTGTGCTGCCGCATGAGGCACAGATGCTGCTGATCAGCATAGCACATGTCAGCAAGCAATCCATGATGAACACCATCTCGTTTGCGTGGACACTGGGTGCCCTTGCTGCAGGGCCTGCAGCAGCATGCGCCATGTCAAGGAAACAATGCCACAAGTAGCACATAAAGACAAGGATCTCAGGAAGGAACTATGTAAAAGGTGTATGTCAAGGAAGGAATGTCTGGTTCAACATGACAGACACACACAATGGATTCACATGCAGCACAGTGGCCGTCGTGGAGACTGACATGCCACAATACCTACACAGCCATGGACATCATGCACAATACAGAATCTAATCCCTGACAAACAGCTTGCATCTTGCTACTCTACACATAGACTCATATGCACCATCTCTGAGAACAATGCCAGACATGCCGCATGCACAGTGGCAACAGACCACCATTGACAGAGATGAGGCACCTTGGAGGCAGAGGGACACCTTTATTACTCGTGTGTCGGAATGCTAATGCAACTCTGTCAACACATACACAGGTCATGTGGATGAACAAGTAGGACCAACACTGGCACCCCCCTTACCGCCACAGATGCTGTAAATCCATGGCACTGGCACACAAGTGACGGGTTACAGCTAAACACCCCCTGCTGCTCACGGAGAGCCTGCTATACACCATTGAGCCCCTAATGGGGAATTCACACACCATGTCAACCCGGTGCAACCCGTATGTTTCCGAGGCCAGTGTTACACACATTGATGGCTCCATCACAATCCCATTACAGATGATTGTCACCAAGTCTGACCATCAATTCAGGTGAATTCTGCTCCAGGTCATGTGCCCCTTGGTGATTCTACATTTATGCAAAGTAACCAAACATGAACAGGAGCAGTGCACACACATTCAAAACAAATACCACTCCTAAAAAGCCGTGCTGCATCCCTTACCCGAAGGAGATTTTCAAACTTGTCCGTGCATGTAACGCTGATTCAGCACATGTTGCTGTGTTCATGAGGAATAGCAGGAGCACAACAATGCCACCAGCAGACAGCATGCGCAAGTACCTGTGGATGGGAGACACACCAGAAGTCAGCCAAAAGAAGCACATCCGCATGCATGTACTCGACACGTATTAGGTTGTCAACATGCTAGGTGACAATGATGACTCTGGAAAAACATTCTTCTATTGCACCATCACTCGAGTGACACATCCAAACACACCTCAGACTCACTTGGAAGACATGCAGATGGACACACACATTGCAACACATGCCATACACAGCCCAATGCGTGCACACTCAGACACTGGAACTCACCACTAAGCAAAGAAGTCGCGTATGAGCCGACTCCGCATGTCCTCTACCGCCTCCTCCTCCTCCACATCACTTGCCTCATGCCCAAGCCCTTCATCCTCCACGGGTGGATGGTCCTGCTCATCTGGATCCAGGATGAGTGGCACAGCTTTCTCCACTGCCATGTTGTGCAGCATGCAGCACACGAGGAATATCTTGCAGACCTTCACCGGTGCATATGGGAGTGCGCCACCGGTCTTGTGGAGGCAACGGAATCGGCTCTTCAGGAGGCCAAACGTCCTCTCTATCACTCGCCTGGTCCGCCCATGGGCGTTGTTGTAGCGGTGATCGGCAGCAGTGCTGGGGTTGCGGAGAGGCGTGATCAGCCATGGCATGTTGGGATAGCCAGCGTCCCCTACATGGAAACATCATGGACAAGAGTGGGTCAGGAGGAGCAGTAAGACAGGAAGATGATGTTAAATACAGGACTGCCAGAGTATACCCACCAACAATACATGCTCGTTCGTTGCGCAGCTGCAGCATCATTTCAGGCACCCTGCTACGCCTCATGATGTACGCATCGTGTGCTGATCCTGGAAAACGAGCACAGACATGTGAAATCACCATGTTGGCAAGACACACCGCAAGGGCATTAATGGAGTGGTAATGCTTGCGGTTACGGAAGGCTACCTCCTGTGCCTGTGGTGGTACCAAAGCCACATGTGTTCCATCTATGGACCCAATGACATGGGGCATCCCTCCCAGGGCATAGAACTCACGCTTGACAGCTGTCAACTGCTCAGGAGTTGGGAATTTAATGAACTCATCAAGGTGCTCCAACGTGGCCTCTAACAAATCATGCAGAACACGGCTGAACATGGTTTGGGACATCCCACCGACATGGGCAATGGTATGTTGAAAGGTACCCGTGGCCAAGAAATGTAGGGCTGCCATCACCTTCATCTTGGGTGTCAGTGCACCAGGATACCTGTGTAGCGGTTGGAGGTGTGCTGCCAGCCGTGTCGTCAAGTCCTCAATCAAGCGTTGGGGGAAGCGGTAGCGGCGTATACAGTCATTTTCCCGCTTTTCAGCCAAGTCCGGAATTGGTCGAAGGAGAGGCGGAGCCCTGCAGTGAATTAGAAGGGACAACGAAGAGTGAGTACAGTACACCACCAATGTCAATGTACAGAGCACATGCTCAACAGGCAATACACATATGCTACATACAGAGTCAGCGTTACAACAAACAATTGATGGACGGAATGCTGACAATGCAGACATTCTCCCCCAGTCAAGAGATCTGGGTTAAATCTATCGTTCTTTTGCCCACTACGCCACCCCAGTTTAGACATGGCCATATGCAAATCAGTCTTGACCCTGTACCTCATGGGAACAGTCCAGCCCGAACTGCCAAGCCATGTCTTCCCTGGACCGGAATCAAGCATCCTAGGACCGGTTTCTGGCTATCAGCCGTCATCCGCCAGGATAGCTTGCCTCCACTGGCGTAGTGAGCACGGGTCCCACGTCTGGGAATACCCATCCCACTTGGGGCGAAAGGCGTTACAACAGACAATTGATGGACAGAATGCTGACAATGCAGACATTCTCCCCCAGTCAAGAGATCTGGGTTAAATCCATCGTTCTTTTTCCCACTACGCCACCCCAGTTTAGACATGGCCATATGCAAATCAGTCTTGACCCTGTGCCTCATGGGAACAGTCCAGCCCGAACTGCCAAGCCATGTCTTCCCTGGACCGGAATCAAGCATCCTAGGACCGGTTTCTGGCTATCAGCCGTCATCAGCCAGGATAGCTTGACTCCAGTGGCGTAGTGAGCACGGGTCCCACGTCTGGGAATACCCATCCCACTTGGGGCGAAAAGCGTTACAACAAACAATTGATGGACGGAATGCTGACAATGCAGACATTCTCCCCCAGTCAAGAGATCTGGGTTAAAATCCATTGTTCTTTTGCCCACTACGCCACCCCAGTTTAGACATGGCCATATGCAAATCAGTCTTGACCCTGTGCCTCATGGGAACAGTCCAGCCCGAACTGCCAAGCCATGTCTTCCCTGGACCGGAATCAAGCATCCTAGGACCGGTTTCTGGCTATCAGCCGTCATCAGCCAGGATAGCTTGACTCCAGTGGCGTAGTGAGCACGGGTCCCACGTCTGGGAATACCCATCCCACTTGGGGCGAAAAGCGTTACAACAAACAATTGATGGACGGAATGCTGACAATGCAGACATTCTCCCCCAGTCAAGAGATCTGGGTTAAATCCATCGTTCTTTTGCCCACTACGCCACCCCAGTTTAGACATGGCCATATGCAAATCAGTCTTGACCCTGTGCCTCATGGGAACAGTCCAGCCCGAACTGCCAAGCCATGTCTTCCCTGGACCGGAATCAAGCATCCTAGGACCGGTTTCTGGCTATCAGCCGTCATCAGCCAGGATAGCTTGACTCCAGTGGCGTAGTGAGCACGGGTCCCACGTCTGGGAATACCCATCCCACTTGGGGCGAAAAGCGTTACAACAAACAATTGATGGACGGAATGCTGACAATGCAGACATTCTCCCCCAGTCAAGAGATCTGGGTTAAATCCATCGTTCTTTTGCCCACTACGCCACCCCAGTTTAGACATGGCCATATGCAAATCAGTCTTGACCCTGTGCCTCATGGGAACAGTCCAGCCCCGAACTGCCAAGCCATGTCTTCCCTGGACCGGAATCAAGCATCCTAGGACCGGTTTCTGGCTATCACTTGTCATCAGCCAGGATAGCTTGACTCCAGTGGCGTAGTGAGCACGGGTCCCACGTCTGGGAATACCTATCCCACTTGGGGCGAAAAGCGTTACAACAAACAATTGATGGACGGAATGCTGACAATGCAGACATTCTCCCCCAGTCAAGAGATCTGGGTTAAACCCATCATTCTTTTGCCCACTACGCCACCCCAGTTTAGACATGGCCATATGCAAATCAGTCTTGACCCTGTGCCTCATGAGAACAGTCCAGCCCGAACTGCCAAGCCATGTCTTCCCTGGACCGGAATCAAGCATCCTAGGACCGGTTTCTGGCTATCAGCCGTCATCAGCCAGGATAGCTTGACTCCAGTGGCGTAGTGAGCACGGGTCCCACGTCTGGGAATACCCATCCCACATGGGGCGAAAAGCGTTAAAACAAACAATTGATGGACGGAATGCTGACAATGCAGACATTCTCCCCCAGTCAAGAGATCTGGGTTAAATCCATCGTTCTTTTGCCCACTACGCCACCCCAGTTTAGACATGGCCATATGCAAATCAGTCTTGACCCTGTGCCTCATGGGAACAGTCCAGCCCGAACTGCCAAGCCATGTCTTCCCTGGACCGGAATCAAGCATCCTAGGACCGGTTTCTGGCTATCAGCCGTCATCAGCCAGGATAGCTTGACTCTAGTGGCGTAGTGAGCACGGGTCCCACGTCTGGGAATACCCATCCCACTTGGGGCGAAAAGCGTTACAACAAACAATTGATGGACGGAATGCTGACAATGCAGGCATTCTCCCCCAGTCAAGAGATCTGGGTTAAATCCATCGTTCTTTTGCCCCTTACGCCACCCTAGTTTAGACATGGCCATATGCAAATCAGTCTTGACCCTGTGCCTCATGGGAACAGTCCAGCCCGAACTGCCAAGCCATGTCTTCCCTGGACCGGAATCAAGCATCCTAGGACCGGTTTCTGACTATCACTTGTCATCAGCCAGGATAGCTTGACTCCAGTGGCGTAGTGAGCACGGGTCCCACGTCTGGGAATACCCATCCCACTTGGGGCGAAAAGCGTTACAACAAACAATTGATGGACGGAATGCTGACAATGCAGACATTCTCCCCCAGTCAAGAGATCTGGGTTAAACCCATCGTTCTTTTGCCCACTACGCCACCCCAGTTTAGACATGGCCATATGCAAATCAGTCTTGACCCTGTGCCTCATGGGAACAGTCCAGCCCGAACTGCCAAGCCATGTCTTCCCTGGACCGGAATCAAGCATCCTAGGACCGGTTTCTGGCTATCACTTGTCAGCAGCCAGGATAGCTTGACTCCAGTGGCGTAGTGAGCACGGGTCCCACGTCTGGGAATACCCATCCCACTTGGGGCGAAAAGCGTTACAACAAACAATTGATGGACGGAATGCTGACAATGCAGACATTCTCCCCCAGTCAAGAGATCTGGGTTAAACCCATCATTCTTTTGCCCACTACGCCACCCCAGTTTAGACATGGTCATATGCAAATCAGTCTTGACCCTGTGCCTCATGGGAACAGTCCAGCCCGAACTGCCAAGCCATGTCTTCCCTGGACCGGAATCAAGCATCCTAGGACCGGTTTCTGGCTATCAGCCGTCATCAGCCAGGATAGCTTCACTCCAGTGGCGTAGTGAGCACGGGTCCCATGTCTGGGAATACCCATCCCACTTGGGGCGAAAAGCATTAAAACAAACAATTGATGGACGGAATGCTGACAATGCAGACATTCTCCCCCAGTCAAGAGATCTGGGTTAAATCCATCGTTCTTTTGCCCACTACGCCACCCCAGTTTAGACATGGCCATATGCAAATCAGTCTTGACCCTGTGCCTCATGGGAACAGTCCAGCCCGAACTGCCAAGCCATGTCTTCCCTGGACCGGAATCAAGCATCCTAGGACCGGTTTCTGGCTATCAGCCGTCATCAGTCAGGATAGCTTGACTCCAGTGGCGTAGTGAGCACGGGTCCCACGTCTGGGAATACCCATCCCACTTGGGGTGAAAAGCGTTACAACAAACAATTGATGGACGGAATGCTGACAATGCAGACATTCTCCCCCAGTCAAGAGATCTGGGTTAAATCCATCGTTCTTTTGCCCACTACGCCACCCCAGTTTAGACATGGCCATATGCAAATCAGTCTTGACCCTGTGCCTCATGGGAACAGTCCAGCCCGAACTGCCAAGCCATGTCTTCCCTGGACCGGAATCAAGCATCCTAGGACCGGTTTCTGGCTATCAGCCGTCATCAGCCAGGATAGCTTGACTCCAGTGGCGTAGTGAGCACGGGTCCCACGTCTGGGAATACCCATCCCACTTGGGGCGAAAAGCGTTACAACAAACAATTGATGGACGGAATACTGACAATGCAGGCATTCTCCCCCAGTCAAGAGATCTGGGTTAAATCCATCGTTCTTTTGCCCCTTACGCCACCCCAGTTTAGACATGGCCATATGCAAATCAGTCTTGACCCTCTGCCTCATGGGAACAGTCCAGCCCGAACTGCCAAGCCATATCTTCCCTGGACCGGAATCAAGCATCCTAGGACCGGTTTCTGGCTATCAGCCGTCATCAGCCAGGATATCTTGACTCCAGTGGCGTAGTGAGCACGGGTCCCACGTCTGGGAATACCCATCCCACTTGGGGCGAAAAGCGTTACAACAAACAATTGATGGACGGAATGCTGACAATGCCGACATTCTCCCCCAGTCAAGAGATCTAGGTTAAATCCATCGTTCTTTTGCCCACTACGCCACCCCAGTTTAGACATGGCCATATGCAAATCAGTCTTGACCCTGTGCCTCATGGGAACAGTCCAGCCCGAACTGCCAAGCCATGTCTTCCCTGGACCGGAATCAAGCATCCAAGGACCGGTTTCTGGCTATCAGCCGTCATCAGCCAGGATAGCTTGACTCCAGTGGCGTAGTGAGCACGGGTCCCACGTCTGGGAATACCCATCCCACTTGGGGCGTAAAGCGTTACAACAAACAATTGATGGACGGAATGCTGACAATGCAGACATTCTCCCCCAGTCAAGAGATCTGGGTTAAATCCATCGTTCTTTTGCCCACTACGCCACCCCAGTTTAGACATGGCCATATGCAAATCAGTCTTGACCCTGTGCCTCATGGGAACAGTCCAGCCCGAACTGCCAAGCCATGTCTTCCCTGGACCGGAATCAAGCATCCTAGGACCGGTTTCTGGCTATCAGCCGTCATCAGCCAGGATAGCTTGACTCCAGTGGCGTAGTGAGCACGGGTCCCACGTCTTGGAATACCCATCCCACTTGGGGCGGAAATACAGAGTCAGGTCTGTGCAATGTGCCCTGGACACGTATGCCAGGCGTGTGACACTCCTACCAAGAGCCAGCTACAAACATTGATTCTCAACCTCATTATGCCATGCCATGAAACTAGCAGTGGGCTAGTGTAAGTGAGCAGGCAGACGCATTACAGGAGTTACAGACATCCAAATATGTGCAGAAGAAGGATGTTTATTGTACAGACAGGTTGCGGAACACTAGAGGCACAGGTGACATGTCATAGAAAAAGGACAGACCACACACTTTGCCATGAAGGATTGCATGTCAAGACTGATCACACATACATTGAGAGTATGCAGATATGTCCTTGTTTTGAAACTCCGTGTCGATGCATACATACACACCTTACGTCGGATTACACATGTGTGCTGGTGTGTGTAACAGTGTGCCATGCCCATCTACACACAGACACATGTTGGTTGCAGCAACAGCAGATGCATTTGACCAAACACCTACAGCAAACCTATGGGAAGACATGACACACACATGACATAGGTACAGCGTGCAACGCGGGCATTCACTTGTCAGGGGTAAAATGTGTCTGGGCACTGCTGGGAGGACTCTGCATCCACCCCTCCTATGTCTGGGCACTGCTGGGAGGACTCTGCACACACCCCTCCTGTGTCTGGGCACTGCTGGGAGGACTCTGCACACACCCCTCCTGTGTCTGGGCACTGCTGGGAGGACTCTGCACACACCCCTCCTGTGTCTGGGCACTGCTGGGAGGACTCTGCACACACCCTTCCTGTGTCTGGGCACTGCTGGGAGGACTCTGCACCCACCCCTCCTATGTCTGAGCACTGCTGGGAGGACTCTGCACCCACCCCTCCTGTGTCTGGGCACTGCTGGGAGTGATAGGCACACACCCCGCCTGTGTCTGGGCACTGCTGGGAGGACTCTGCACACACCCCTCCTGTGTCTGGGCACTGCTGGGAGGACTCTGCACCCACCCCTCCTATGTCTGGGCACTGCTGGGAAGACTCTGCACCCACCCCTCCTGTGTCTGGGCACTGCTGGGAGTGTTAGGCACACACCCCTCCTGTGTCTGGGCACTGCTGGGAGGACTCTGCACACACCCCTCCTGTGTCTGGGCACTGCTGGGAGGACTCTGCACACACGCCTCCTGTGTCTGGGCACTGCTGGGAGGACTCTGCAAACACCCCTCCTGTGTCTGGGCACTGCTGGGAGGACTCTGCACCCACCACTCCTATGTCTGGGCACTGCTGGGAGGACTCTGCACCCACCCCTCCTGTGTCTGGGCACTGCTGGGAGTGATAGGCACACACCCCTCCTGTGTCTGGGCACTACTGGGAGGAATCTGCACACACCCCTCCTGTGTCTGGGCACTGTTGGGAGGACTCTGCACCCACCCCTCCTATGTCTGGGCACTGCTGGGAGTGATAGGCACACATCCCTCCTCTGTCTGGGCACTGCTGGGAGTGATAGGCACACACCCCTCCTATGTCTGGGCATGTACGGTCGGGACATACACGGGTGTGGGTACGCTCCATTCATACACGGGTGTGGGTACGCTCCATTCATACACGGCTGTGGGTACGCTCCGTACATACACTGGTGGGGTGGCGGGTACGGTCCGTACATACACTGGTGGGGTGGGGGTACGCTCCATTCATACACGGGTGGGGGTACACTCCGTACATACACTGGTGGGGTGGGGGTACGGTCCATGCATACACTGGTGGAGTGGGGGTACGGTCCGTACATACACTGGTGGGGTGGGGGTATGCTCCATTCATACACGGGTGGGGGTACGCTCCATTCATACACGGGTGTGGGTACGCTCCGTACATACACTGGTGGGGTGGGGGTACGGTCCGTACATACACTGGTGGGGTGGGGGTACGCTCCATTCATACACGGGTGGGGGTACGGTCCGTACATACACTGGTGGGGTGGGGGTACGGTCCGTACATACACTGGTGGGGTGGGGGTACGGTCCGTACATACACTGGTGGGGTGGGGGTACGCTCCATTCATACACGGGTGGGGGTACGCTCCATTCATACATGGGTGGGGGTACGCTCCGTACATTCCTGTACCCACGGTTTGCAGGCCTGGGTACGTACCGTCCCCAGGCCTTAAGAGCGTGGGTACAGGCCGTACCACGCCCACCACTACGTCACCCCGACAATGGCGGTACGGCCCGTACCCACGTTCGAATGGCCTGGGTACGGGCCGTACCAGCATTGTTGGGGTGATGTGGGGGTACGCGTGGTACGACCCGTACCAACGCTCTGAGGGCCTGGGTGCAGTGCAGACCAACAATGGGGTGCCGTAGGGGTACGCACCGTCCCCAGCCCTTCAGAGCATGGGTACGGGTCATACCACGCGTACCCCCACATCACCCCAACAATGCTGGTACGGCCCGTAACCAGGCCATTCGAACGTGGGTACGGGCCGTACCGCCATTGTCGGGGTGACGTAGTGGTGGGCGTGGTACGGCCCGTACCCACGCTCTTAAGGCCTGGGTACGGTACGTACCGGTATTGTTGTGTTGCCGGTTCGCGTCAACATCCATTTCCGTTGTGGCGGATGCTTGCGTTGCTGGACACGCCCCCACCCCCTCGAGGTGACCAGGTCCTGCAGGTCAGGTATGTCCAGGGCATGTGTGATTTGTGACTTGGGTGGGGGTTATGTGTCCTGCCCCTGCCCCCCCTGGGTGTTATTCTGACCTTCTGCGGTGTCTGCGTCGGTGCCTTTAGAGCAGGTGGACTGCTATGAGGGCTGGGATGACACGTAGGTTCGGGTCCATGGCTGTCCGTCGCGTACAGGTGCTCCTTGTGCGCGTCGTCCTGGTTTCCTGGCAGTTTTTGGCAGCCGGGAAATATAATCCGTGCGGGGTGACGTCGGTGCGGATCGTACTTCCTGGTTCGTGAACCGCAGCCTGCATGCGTCACGACGTCACGTCGGAGCATTCCCGGATCACATTGGTATGTATATTTTCGTCGGTCGGTGTTTTGTACGATTCGTACGGAAATGGTGTTTCCATACGAATCGTACTTGCATTTTTGTAATGTTTTTTCACCGGGTACGAGTCGGACGGAGAAAATGCTCCGTCCGACGGTTCGTACCTGGTTTCTCCAGGATCCGAATCGGCACCATGTCTCTCCTTTCCTCCTCTTCACTCAGTCATTTCAATCATTTCAATCATTCATGTATACAGTACACATTCATTCAATAAAATTACAACACAGTATATTAGGAATATAGCTCTTCTTGGAGAAGTGAAGTAAGTTCTGAAAATAACTGTTTTTTTGTCTTTTTTGTTTTGTATTTTATTTTAGTTTTTTAACAATTTTGTATTTTTTTTGATTTTTTTAGAGCACCAGAAAAACACTGGTAATGAAAAACTGTTCAACAGGAACAAAAACAATAAATGAAAACAATTATGGGCTGGAGCATGTGTGCTGCTGTATTCTGTTTTCAATCAAGTTAATGCTGCCCTCACCGTAGCAAAGAACAGCATTGCACACATTACAGTGTATGTGCACCTTCTGGAAAAGTGGGCGGATGTCCAGTGGCATGGTGCACAGAGAATCTGCGGCCACAGACGATGTGCTCGGCTGAGCAGGTGGAGGGTTGTCCCTTAGGGCTCTAGTTGTCACCCGAGCATAAGGTACAGGATGCACTGTCTTGAAGTGCCTCAGCATTGAATAAATACTAAAGGAGTATTTCTTGCTGGGATCTCCTCTGGATAAGACAGTTTCACAAACAGTGCATGTCACCTTCGGGGCGTTGACCTTCTTTTGGCCCTCTGGAAAGGTGAAAAATTTCCAGATGAAAGAGTCTTTTTGTTTGCTCTTCCTTGGTGGTACCACAAAGGTCTCCTCCTCACTCCCAGAAGTTGACTGCTGTTCTGCCATTTTCCAGTAAGATTTTACTAGAGTAGCTGTTCAGCTCCTTCTCCCAGGAAATAAGAAGAAATAGTGAGGGGAGTGGGTGTGTTTGAAGATTCTGGAACAGAAACTACTATGAACCAATGAAAATTGTTGTTTCGTAATCACATGACTTGCCGTGCGCGTACAGTGCTCGCACGTATGCGCGCACGGGCCACGCACGGATCGGAAATGAATTACTTTTAACCCGATTTCTAAAACATGAAAAGGAGGCAGGGAAGACACTCCCTGACCCCCTAGACCTTCTCAGGGGGTCCCTAAAGGACCTCGTAAATAAAAAAAAAACATTTCCTTTAATAAAAAAAATTGCTGGTGCGTGCACGGTGCTCACACGGATTGGAAATGAATTACTTTTAACCCAATTTCTAAAACATGAAAAGGAGGCAGGGAAGACACTCCCTGACCCCCTAGACCTTCTCAGGGGGTCCCTAAAGGACCTCGTAAATAAAAAAAAAGCCATTTCCTTTTATAAAAAAAATTGTCTGTGCGCTCACGGTGCGCGCACCGTGAAAAACCCTTAAAAAAAAAACATTTTAAACTGTTTATAAGTTTATAGAAGATATTAACTATGCTGTTCAACTTTATCCAAATTCAAAAAAAAAGAGCTGAGCCATTCCATATTACAGGATACAGTCAATCTATAACTATATACATAGGTAGTTTATTGTAAAATAAATATATAAAAAATATAATAATACATACATAAATTAGCATTTAAAAACCTTACAAATTCACTTAAAAAACCAAAGGTTTCACACACGTTATAGTTAGAAATTAGCATTTAAAAAACCTTGCAAATTCACTTAAAAAACCATAGGTTTCACACACGTTATAGTTAGGAATTAGCATTTAAAAAACCTTGCAAATTCACTGAAAAAACCATAGGTTTCACACACGTTATAGTTAGGAATTAGCATTTAAAAAACCTTGCAAATTCACTGAAAAAAACATATGTTTCACACACGTTATAGTTAGGAATTAGCATTTAAAAAACCTTGCAAATTCACTGAAAAAAACATAGGTTTCACACATGTTATAGTTAGCTGGACATTTCACTCGTACAAAACCATTAAAATTCCCCCGTTATAGTTAGTTCATGACGTCACATATTACATCACTCATGACATGGTCAGTGACATCACTGATGACATCACTGATGACATCTCAAATGACATCACTGATGACATCACTGATGACATCATCCTTGTGTAACAGTGGCAGACCTCCTCTTATCCTAATATAAACTTTGATACACACATTGAAAAATACAAACTAAAGTTTTGAAAACTATAGAGATACAAATACCAGTTAGAACAACCTATTCAGTAATTCCAAAATCTACATACGCATCCACTCATTCATCAACACTTCTATATAGTCACTCATACATGTACTCAGTCATCATATGTACTCATACACCTATACATCCTGTTACACACCTACACTCATACATAGAGTTATTCACACACATACTCACACATGCAAATAAACATCCATTTACTTGTATATACAGCTATACACACACCACTACACTTACTTCTACAGAAACGTACACATACTTACTCTCTTAAACAATCACTTATAGAAACACATACTTATTTATACAGGAACTCTTCCAATCTCTCACTCTCATATATCCTCACTTATATACATCAATACTCACATATACTAGTTTAAAACATGTGGCCTTACTCATAAAGACACTATTGAGACAGTCATTCACTCTCTTACTCACCCATACACACACTCATCCACCCATACTGTCCTGCTCACATACTGTCTTCAAAACACATACAAACAGTGAGTCACTCATTCATGCATCTATACGCTAAGTAACATCCCCCACTGAACCATACAGACACTCATGCTGATACTCTAAAAACGAACTAATTACCCATATACACACTCATGTAGCTAATCACCAACCCATGCAGCCACTTATACACAAAGTGAGACACTGATACAGATATTTAAATATTTAAACTTTACTCACTAATACTTGTTAATAAGTCAGTTATACAATTAATTTTACAAAAAAACATCCATTTAGACACTTATTTACCCATTTATTCTTCCATTAACCTTTTGATATACATATATAAAAAATATTTATTTTTCAGAAAGACACATATTCACTGGATGATGTCATCAGTGATGTCATCAGTGATGTCATTTGAGATGTCATCAGTGATGTCATCAGTGATGTCACTGACCATGTCATGAGTGATGTAATATATGACGTCACAAGCAGTGGATTGCGGTCGCGCGAGTTATAGTTAGCTGAACAAACTATAACGGGGGAATTTCAATGGTTTTGTATGAGTGAAATGTCCAGCTAACTATAATATGTGTGAAACCTATGGTTTTTTCAGTGAATTTGCAAGGTTTTTTAAATGCTAATTCCTAACTATAACGTGTGTGAAACCTATGTTTTTTCAGTTAATATATATATATATGTAGACATTTTTAACTGTTGGAGTGTGAATAGTAATTTTGCCTCTCCTCTATCCAACACTTGCCATACTGTTGCACTCACTGGAGTGGGACAAGTAATTTTTGCCTCTCCGCTATCCAACACTTTCCCTACTGTTGTACTCACTGGAGTGGGAATAGTCAATTTTACCCCTCTGCTATCCAACATTCTCCCTACTGTTGTACTGACTGTATTGTGAAATGTAAGTTTAAATATTTTTTGATAGTTTAATGTTTTAGTTTATTATATAATTTAGTTTTTTTATATTTGAAATCATTGATATATATTTTTATTTTTCATATAATTTAATCTTTTAACATAAATTAGAAATTAATTTTTGTAAAGTAAATATATATGTATAAATAGTTGTTTGTGTGTTTATCTTTTTTTAAGTTTATTTGTTATATTTTATTAAAATGTGTATTAATTTTATTTTATTAAAATTAAATGTAATATTTAATATATAATATTTTATTTTATATTTCTAGTCGATATTTTATACATCTATGGGCCAGATGTATCAATATTTGAATTTGCGATTCCATAATCGCGAATTTTACCAATTCGCTATTATGGAATCGCAAAATGCAATGTATGTAGGTTTCGCAATAATAATTGCGATTCCTACATATTCCTTATTTGCGACTCGCAAATTGCGAGTCACAAATAGGGAATGGCTTCCCATTTATTCCTATGGGCCTGGAGGCCCATAGGAATGAATGGGAATTGCATGTGCAATTTGCGAGTACCCAGTAGGTACTCGCAAATTGCGCATGCAATTTCAAGGGTGCAGGAGTGCCAAATGGACACCCTGTTGCACCCCTGAAATATGCATGTGTGCACATGTGGTGCACATACATGCCCTATGGGAATGTATGTATGCCACATGGCACCTAACAAAATGCAAAAAAGTTAATTATTCTTGGAATTCGCAAATTACCACCAACTTGGAGTTGGTAGTAATTTGCGATTCCTTAAAGCCAGGTCGCAATTTTTTTTTGCTTCCTGCATAGCTTTTAAGGAATCACAAATTGCAATTCCTTAAATGCATTTGCAAAATAGGCAATCGCAAAATTTGTGGTTCCCTATTTTGCAAATGCCTTTGGGATTATGTATCCCAAAAGGCTTTTTCCCATTCGCAAATGTGCCGATTCTGTGAATCAGCCCATTTGTGAACAGGAAAACGCTTGATACATCTGGCCCTATATATTTTGCATCAATATTTTTTAGTCTTTATTTTTGTACTTACCTGTTTAAATATAGGAGTCGATATTTTTGTTGCCTATATTTTTTCATCAATGTTGTGTCAGGGAACCGTACAGGGGTGTAGCCTTTGTTTTTTTCTGTGAATTTCTAAGGTTTATTGTTTCATTTCCTAACTGTAACCTGTAACCTTTGAAAGAGGGTGTGTGAGTGGCTGTATTGTTCACTGCCAGGATGTTTAAGTGGCTGTATGGATCTGGGAGTGAGTCTGTGAGTGGTTGTATGGGTCTGTGAGTGGGTCTGTGATTGGCTAAATGGGTCTGTGAGTAGATGTGTGCGTGGCTATATAGGTCTGTGAGTGGGTGTGTGAGTGCCTGTGTGGGTTCATGAGTGGGTATGTAAGTGCCTGTGTGAGTGGTGCATGGGTCTATGACTGGATGTGTGGGTAGATGAGTGGGTATGTGAGTGGGTTTATGAGTGGCCGTATGAGTTTGTGAGTGGGTGTGTGAATGGCTGTATTGGTCTCTGAGTGGGTGTGAGAGGAGCTGTGTGGGTGTGTGAGTGGGTTTGTGAGTGGCTTTATGAGTCTGTGATTGTGTATGTCAGTGGCTTTATGTCTGTGCAGTGAGCGAATAAAGGTAGCAGGGCCTCCAATGAGCTCTCAGCAGTCCTGCCGTGTGGGACTTACTGTTGGTAACTGGGGGTTCTTGGCCCCAACGATCCTCAGCATCCAAGGGGACTTCATCCCCTACTAGCAATGCACCAGGAGGCATGTTTGCAGAGTGCTAGACAAAGGGGGCAGGACCTCCAACAACCTCTCAGCAATCCTGCTATGTGGGACTTATTGGTGGTAACAGGAGGAGTTCTTGGTCACCAACAATCCTCAGCATCCAAGTGGACTTCATCCCCTAACCAGTTGCGCACCAGGAGGCGTGTTTGCAAAGTGCTGGACAAAGGGGGCGGGCCTACAATGAAATCCCAGCAATCCCGCTCTGTGGATCTTACTGTATGTAACAGGAGGGGTTCTTGACCCCCAAGGACCGTCAGTATCCAAGGGGACTTCATCCCCTAACCAGTATTACGCCAGGAGGTGTGTTTGCAGATTGGTGGAGAAAGGGGTTGGGCCTCTGATGAGCTCTCAGCAATCCCGCTGTGTGGGACTTACTGGAGGTAACAGGAGGGGTTCTTGGCCCCCAAGGACACTCAGCATCCAAGGGGACTTCATCCCCCAACCAGTAGTGCAACAGGAGATGTGTATGCAGAGTGCTGGACAAAGGAGGCGAGCCTCCAACAACCTCTCAGCAATCCTGCTATGTGGGACTTACTGGTGGAAACAGGAGGAACTCCCCTCCCACATGTTTTCTATTATCTGGCCCCAGGGAGGTAGTGTTCCCCAGGGTGAGGGTGGTCCTCATGGCCCTCCTACTCTTTTTGCTGTAAAACCCCAGGGAGGTGGTGGTCCCCCATGTTACTGAAGAGCCTGTGTGACCCTCCCTCCTTTATAAACACATTGCCCCGGGATCAGATCAGTCTCATTTCAGCAAAAAAAAAAAATCTTTTTGGCCCTCTCGGTGTCACAGGGTGACCCCAGGACCAGATCAAAGGTTTCAGAGTAGTCCTACCTTCCCCCTTTTTAATTTTTAATGGGACTCAGCTGTAGCCGAGTCCCAAGATTGCTGCCAACACTTCCTGGTTGAAGAGTTGGCAGCCAATCAGATCTCAGCATGAGGGTGGGAGGGTTAGCAGGACCTTTTCATCCCTACATATACAAATTAGTTATTTGACGGATCTCCCCAAAACTTTCAAGACAGCAGCTGATGTGGATGGTAAACTAGTTTTAAAAATTTCCCAAAGATTCGTCAAATGGCGCCAAAGGTATTGGCAAAACAAAAAAATGCTCGTCTATGGAAACTAGGTCCAAACTATAACTACATACTGCATGTATATAGGTTGAGGAAGGTTGCTGCGACAGCCGAAATGCATCTCTCTGTATTGCCGGGTCGGAGGAGGCCCTATGGAATAAAAAATGCCTTTTATACCAAGCAGTCCTCGTGCGCGAGCTCTCTTCCATATGAAGTGGGGTGTTGTTGGATATATATATATATATATATATATTATCTACTGGCAGTCGCCAGTAGATAGTTATAGCTGGGACCAAGTTTCCATAGGAAAATCATTTTTTCATGTGCTTATAACTTTGGCGTCAATTGACAAATCTTTACGAAATTTTCCAAACAGTTTTTCTTTTTTCATCAGCTCCTATCTTGAAAGTTTGGGGGTGATTGGTCAAGGGGGGCTGAGAAACAAGGGGGGTCCCAAAACGTGTTTTCTCAATCCATTTTGCATAGGAATCTTTAGACAAGGCTAAAGGTCAAACTGCAGAACAGAATTCTGCCACATTTGGCAGGGAGAAAGGTATTGGTCCAGAAAGCACGCCTTTGTTGAAATGGTGTAAATCCGTTAAGTAGTTTTTGAGATATTAAAGGAAAAATATAAATATACATCTGGGCGGAGCCTAACTCCGAGCACAAGCTTGCCTGATTGGCTGCTAACTCTTCAAACCAGGAAGTGTGCTCTGATTGGCTGCTAAAACTTCAAAACCAGGAAGTGTTAGCAGCCATCGTGTGCCTCGCATCAAGTGAAAAAATATAAAACAAAGGTGCCGGGGGCAATTTAATATAAATGAGCTCTGTCTGTGCGAGATACTCCTTTCACGCTCCCTCTGCCCACATCACCAGCTTGCAGCTATGCCTTTAGAAGGCAGTCTGTCGGCTCGCAGCTCTCTACCTTTGCGAGCTAGTACGCTGCTGTGCCTCTTTGCGAATGGACGCGCCACTTTTGGCAGGAAGAAAGGTCGTGGTCCAGAAAGCACGCTTTTGTTTATACCCCTACGCTCCCTCTGTCCACATCACCAGCTCGCAGCTATGCCATTAGAAAACAGTCCGTTGGCTCGCAGCTCTCTACCTTTGCGAGCTAGTACGCTGCTGTGCCTCTTTGCGAGCAGACGCGCCACATTTGTCAGGGACAAAGGTTGTGGTGCAGAAAGCACGCTTTTGTTTAAATGGAGTAAATACGTTCAGTAGTTTTTGAGAAATATCATATTGCACAGATATCGAGATTTGAGAATTCTGACATCTGATTGGTTGAGGCGTTACGAGCACGACCTTGCGGCTCATTGGCTGCGAACTGTTGAGACTAGAAAGTGTTGGCAGCCATTTTGTGATACAGTCCGTCAGCTCGTATCTCTCCGTAGTTCTACCTCTGCAAGGCAATACTGAAAATATACCGGAGCTCTGTCTGTGCGAGATTCCCGTTACATGCTCCCTCCCCCACATCACCACTTTGCAGCTATGCTTTTAGAAGCCAGTCCATTGTCTCACAGCTCTCTACCTTTGCGAGCTAGTATGCTGCTGTGCCTCTACCTCTGCGAGCTAGTACGCTGCTGTTCCTTTGGGAGCAGATGGCCCATAGTTCTCCCTCTGCAATTCGGGCCAACGGGCAGCAGCTGTCCCTCTGCGAACCTGGGTGCGAACTGTTGATAAGTCACACTAAATGAGCATTGAAAAGTCATTTTGTGATTCAGTCTGTCAGCTCGCATCTGTCTGAGGCAACTCTGAAAAAATATTGGAGCTCTGTCTGTGCGAGATACCCCTTTCATGCTGCCTCTCTCCACATCAGCAGGTAACGCACCCTCTTCCCACATCACCAGCATACCCCCAACAACTTTCTTGGGCCCGCAACTCTCTCTCTGTGAACCACCGTTCGGCTTGCAGCTGTTTGGGTGACTTGCGTTCTTCACACACGTTTGGTTGCCACATCTCACTACATTCAGCTATTATGTGGCTGAGGGGCCATGCCGTTTTTGGAAGGTCCGCTGTCCTGTTGTGCGCTGCCTTGGTGGTAGTAGGGGGGGTGGTCCAGGGGGAGGTCCTGAGGGTGGTGGCCATGGGTTTTGTGGTCTACTTGGGTGTCGGAGGTGCATGAGCAGTAGCTCTATGACATGTGTTGGTCTTCAGATGTGATTCTGGGCTGGGCTCCCTTTCACACTGTAGGTAGTCGTCCTACTTTACACCAGTAAAAGGCAGATGTTACATTCCTATTGCTAACACAGCTTATCACCTGTTTTTGGAACGCACCGCAGAGTTGGCTGCTTGTTGAAGATATTGGGAAGTGGTGTTTTCGTGTTATTTTTGTACAGGAACACATACTCTGTATATTATTTGCGTTAGTTGTTGCTCTCATTTGTGGCAATTTGTTTAGGCGGGGCTATTGCTGGAAAACTGGCGATATCAGCTGTTTTAACCAGGTTGAGAATGGAATGATACTTTAAAATCACTGAAAAAACTATAGGTTTAATGAACATTATAATTAGAAATTAACATTTAAAAAACCTTTGAAATTCACTGAAAAAAACCATAGGTTTTACAGACGTTATAGTTAGAAATTAGCATTTACAAAACCTTTGAAATTCACTGAAAAAAACATACTTTTCAGGGACGTTATAGTTAGAAATCAGCATTTCAAAAACCTTTGAAATTCACTGAAAAAACCATAGGTTTCAGGGACATTATAGTTAGTTGGTCATTTCACTCGAACAAAAACAGAGAAATTCGAACGTTATAGTTAGTAGAGCTAACTATAACTCGCGGACCCAAAATGCACTGCTGATGACATCACATATTACATCACTCATTACATGGTCAATGACATCACTGATGACATCACTGATGGTAGCCCTTGGTTCAGAAAGAGACCTTTTTTTTAAATGGTGTGAATCTGTTCAGTAGTTGCTGAGAAATTCAAAAAATAAGAGTCAAAAAAACAATTTCCCATAGGAAACTTTATGCAAGGCTACAGCCGAAACTACTGAACGGATTTACCCCAAATTCGGCAAAATGGTACTGCTTGGCTTAGAAGGTGACCTTTGTAAAAATGGTGTAAATCCGCTCAGTAGTTGCTGAGAAAATCAAAAATAAAAGTTTTGATATTTAGGGACTCGGAGGATCCGTGCACCCTCCCGATCACAAGCTGCATTCTAATTGGCTGTCAACACTTCAAACCAGGAAGTGTTGGGAGCCATCTTGTGCCTCGGTAGAACCGAGGCACAAGAAATCAGTAAAACAAACGTGAAAAAAATGAAAAGGGGGCAGGGTAGAAACACCCTGACCCCCTAGGCCTGCTTAGGGGGTCCCACAAGGACCCACAGGGCCAAAAAAAGCATATTTATTTTAATCGAGGGATGCACGATCCGCGGATCCGGCCGAGAAAATAAAAAAAATGAAGCGCGGCCTCCCACGCTTCTTTATTAATTAGCCCCCGGGTGGGCCAAGTCCTGGGGGCATCTCAAAAATATATTTGCGGATCTCAGGGGGACCCCCGCAGCCCCGGGGCTTTCTAAAAATATTTGCGGGGGGCACACAGCCCCCCTGCAGCCCCGGGGACCACCACCCCCCGGGGCTTTTCTCAAATATTTGCGAGGGGGTTCAGGCCCCCCCACTGCCCCGGGGACCGCCACCACCTAGGGCTTGTTTAAAAAAAAAAACTACCTGTGTGGGGGGGCTCGAGCCCCCCCACACACCCCACGGACCGCCACCTCCCCGGGGCACTAAGTATGCAAATTTGGGGGTCCGTTACAGACCCCCCGAGCCCCGGGGACCACCACCTCCCCGGGGCTTTGCTAACATTGGAAGGGGTGCCACGCGGCCCCCCTCCTGGAGCCAGTGATGGCCCTGGGGACCGCCACCCCCCCGGGGCCAGCTCCTGCAGTGTCCCGGGGTGCCCACCCCCAGAACACTGCTGTTTGCGATGTCATTTGAGATGTCATCAGTGATGTCATCAGTGATGTCACTGACCATGTCATGAGTGATATATTATGTGACGTCATCAGCTGTGCACTGCAGGGGCGCGAGTTATAGTTAGCTGAACTAACTATAACGGGGCAATTTAACGGGTTTTGTACGAGTGAAATTTCCAACTAACTATAACTTTCCCTAAAACCTATGGTTTTTTCAGTGAATTTCTAAGGTTTTTTAAATGCTAATTTCTAACTATAACGTACCTGAAACCTATGGTTTTTTCAGTGAATTTCAAAGGTTTTTTAAATGCTAATTTCTAACTATACCGTGCCTGAAACCTATGGTTTTTTCAGGGAATTTCAAAGGATTTTCAAATGCTAGTTTCTAACTATGCCTACAGAGGTAGGACATGTGATGAAAGAAGAAACAATGCACAGAAAGAAAAAAAAGAAATGTAGAAAAAAGAGACAGAAGTTCAGAAAGATGAAGAAAAGTGCAGGAAGAAGAGATGTGCAGAAAGAACCAACAGAGGAGCAGAAAGTCCTCCTGTGCCCACAACTTTTTCAGACGGGAGTTTTTTTCAGTGCATTTCAAGGGTTTTTTAAATGCTAATTTCTAACTATAACGTGCCTGAAACCTATGGTTTTTTCATTGATTATATATATATTGGGATCCAGATTTTTGCCCTCGCTGGCTGTTGTTTTCTTGTGATCCTTCATCTTCAAGTATATATATATATATATTCACTTAAAAAAACCATAGGTTTCACACATGTTATAGTTAGCTGGACATTTCACTCGTAAAAAACCATTGAAATTCCCCCGTTATAGTTAGTTCAGATAACTATAACTCGCGCGCCCGCAATCCACTGCTCATGACGTCACATATTACATCACTTATGACATGGTCAGTGGCATCACCCATGACATCACTGATGACATCATCCCTGTGATAGAGTGGCGGTCGCGCGAGTTATAGTTATCTGAACTAACTATAACGGGGGAATTTCAATGGTTTTTTACGAGTGAAATGTCCAGCTAACTATAACGTGTGAAACCTATGGTTTTTTAAGTGAATTTGCAAGGTTTTTTAAATGCTAATTCCTAACTATAACGTGTGTGAAACCTATGGTTTTTAAAGTGAATTTGTAAGGTTTTCTAAATGCTAAGTTATGTATGTATTATTATATTTTTTACATATTTATATTACAATAAGCTACCTATGTATATAGTTATAGATTGACTGTATCCTGTAATATGGAATGGCTCGTTTAAAATGTTTTTTTTAAGGTTTTTCACCATGCGCGCACCGTGCGCGCACCCCGCGATTTTTTGAAAAAAAATAAAATGTTTTTTTCACCCTTCGGGGTCCTTCAGGGACCCCCTGACAAAGGCTAGGGGGTCAGGAACTCTCTACCCTGCCCCCTTTTCACGTTCTCCACCTTTCTTTTTCACTGTCACACACAAAACACACAAAATGGCGGCCGACACTTCCTGATTTCGACTGATTCGAATGTTGACTGACATGTAACCACCAATCAGAATTACGCTCGTGCACGTTATGGTGCGCGCACGGTGCGCCCACGTTGCGCGCACGGTGCGCGCTTATAGATATTTATGTACTTTTAACTTCAATTTTCTCAGGAAGTACTGAACAGATTGACACCATATATGCAAAAGGCACATGCCTGACCTGAGGACTACCTCTTTGCCAAATTTCAAGTAATTCTGTTCAGCCGTTCGGGCTGTACCTTTGACTAAAGGTCCTAAGGGAAAATGCATGGGGAAAACGCGTTTTGGGACCCCCCTTTTTTCTCAGCCCCCGCTTGACGAATCACCCTGAGACTTTCAGGGTCGGAGCTGAGCGGAGCGCCCCATTAGTTTTGAAAATTTCGCGAGGACCTGAGGACTACCTCTTTGCCAAATTTCAAGTAATTCTGTTCAGCCGTTCGGGCTGTACCTTCGACTAAAGGTCCTAAGGGAAAATGCATGGGGAAAACGGGTTTTGGGACCCCCCTTTTTTCTCAGCCCCCGCTTGACGAATCACCCTGAGACTTTCAGGGTAGGAGCTGAGCGGAGCGCCCCATTAGTTTTGAAAATTTCGCGAGGATTGGTCAACCGGCGCCAAAGTTATTCAAAATAGAATTTTCAGATTTCCTATGGAAACTCGGTCCTAACTATAACTATCTACTAGCGACCGCCAGTAGATAATATATATACATATATATGTATATATATATATATATATATATACATATCCACACTTTTGATCCTACTTCTATGTTTAGCCTATCCCGTTTATCCTTTTTAAAATCTAGTCACCCTAGAATATGGACAGCCACAAGCATCAAGAAACCAAAAAGTGTTGAAACACATTGCTCCTCCAGTTTTCCACAATGCAGCAGAACATAATACAAGCACATTTCTGTTCTTACAAACAGAAACAATGCAATAAAAGACAACATTGCCTTAAATTTTCATCGTACCTCCATAGTAACTAACTAAACATAACAAAAACTAAATGTGGACATGTAGGAAACTGGATTATTAAACTATGGGGGACAGTGGGCTCAGACTTGATATAATCTGTGGCTAAGCATTCACAAAGTTGAAATAACTGAAGTTTCTTTCATGAAATCACCCTTGGTAGCTTGGCACAAGAAGCATAACCTGCATTAGAAAATAAATGCATACAGTATACAAATAGCAACACCAAAACAACATTGAAGTTAAGAAATAATAGATACAAATTCCGAAACCAAGTTATATAAAGAGGGCGAAAAATAATGTTTGAAATAGCACAAACAATATTGGCATAAAATGTAGGTATCAGGTCCGTAGAAAACTCAGGAAGACCAAAATCCATTGCCAATTATTGTGATGAGGTTGACTGGACCAAGGTACTCTCTGAGGCCAACAGGTGATTGAGCAGTGCTTAATTTGAGCTGGGGGGTTCCGGTAATTGAGATCGGCACTTAATTGTCAACACCGACGCTTGTGACAGTCAACCACAAGGTGGCGTTGTCTGGATAATTTAGAGATGACCAGAACAACAGTTATTTATGAATTCAATATACTTTAAAAGTAACTATTACCTGCTGCCCAAGCCATTCTTATAGCTTTGGGGGCCTGAAATAGTCCAAATTGTCCCACTTGTAGGAGTGTGATGGTTAGTGCCTGTGCTGTTACTATCATTGGCAGCATGGGAGGGGCAATGTGTGGTGCAAGCTGCACTGACCTCCTGCAGAGAGCCATGGTACCATTTTTTTTACAAGGTAAGCAGTGTGATTGAACGAGATCAGGTAGAATTTGGTGGGTTGCCCTAGTCACGATTCAAGCAGGCCCAGGCCTTAGGCATGCTTCATGACTGACCAAAACTGGATCCAGTCAGGAAAATATTGGTGGTTCATCCAGAACTTGGTGTTTCATCTGGAAGCCAAAATCAACCAGTGATGCTAGGCACAAGGCGCGGCCACATGGAGTTCTACAAGTCATGTTGACTTGCTACATTGCTGGAGCCCTGAACTTTACAGCAAAAAGTTTGGAGTGAGGCAAGGCTGGAAACCGTAGAAGCTGAGGTCCCATCATTGTTGGGTCAATTTTGGTGGGTTTAACTCTCTCAAGGTTTACACTGGCACTTTGACATTTTTCTGGAGGGCAAAATTCATCAATGAGGAAATGTTAGCAGCAGTAGCAGTGTAGGATGATTTCAAGTTTGATACCTTGTTTTCACACTCCCACTGGAGCCTTGAATCTTTCTGCCAAAGCTCAGAGCATGATAAAGTATGCAATCATGGCTGCAGAGGTAACATCTTTGTCAGGTGGAAGCATTGTCCAGGTCCTTCAGAGATGAAAATATTTCAAAGTCGTAAAATTTCCCAAAGTTCTGTAACTTCCATCCTGATGGTCCAAAAGTCCAAACGCCTCCAGGAATGGTTCATGGGAATCAGATCACTGGTTCAAGTAGGAAACAGAGCCTCAGCTTGATTCTTCTGTTTGTTGGGCATTGCACACTTTCCTAGCCACAAGAAGAGCAGCCACAAGGCAGGTAGAATCATTCCGGACAACCTTAACCCTCTTATCTCTGAGGGTTAGCAAGAGGCCAGCTCCCCTAACCCACAGAGAAGAATTTCAGGTCAAGAAAATCAGGTCAAAGTTAGGGTCAGCCACTCCAGATGTCCCGTCGCAAAGCATTGGAGACTTCTTCCAGCATGCACCCATCCAACGTCTACTCTTCTTCTGTCCCAAACAGTCCTCTCCTTGAGAGTGATTACGACGGCTTCTGTAAAGTGAACCTAACAGTAATTGGTGAATCTTCCTCTGAGAACCAAATAGGAATTCCCACACATGATTTTTCTATCTTTCACTCAAAATCAGTTCATTTTTCAGCAAGGCAATTTATGGGAAAAAAAATAAGGCCACAATCTCATATTTTCAGTTTTACAAAATGACACAACTTTTCTTGGCCTAGAATGACCCTGTTCTTTTCTGTAAACTCTCCCAAGGCCCATCTATTCTAGCTCCTCCAAGATCAAAGTAGAATCCATCTCTGTCTAGGCACATCTCCTATCTCTACCTGGGGAGAGTGATCCTCTAACCCTCAAGGTAACTTCCACGCAAAGCAGCAAAGTGCCATGGAATTCCCTTGACAGATAGCTGTCAAAACAGAAGAGGACCAAATTATTCTTTATACTTTTGTTTAGGGAAAGCTTTGTTGAGTGGAAGTAGGGCACCAGTCCAGGAGATGCTGTGAATTAAACAATTATCTTGTGAGGCACAGGGAGCTAAACTGTAAATGGGGTTTGATATAGGATGCAAAAATAAACTGTAACCCGACCTGAAGAATGTTAATGGTTTTTAAACTTTGTATATATTGAAGTGTCACACATCACTGCAGAACACATAAATGCAGACAAATAAGTGAGTACAGTTATTTAACCTTTATTTTCTGAGCCAGAATAAGTCCATTTTTATTTAAAAATCAAGTTCTGCTAGGAATAACTCACTTCTGCTAGACTGTTGCTTGATTGCTGTTTTGCACATTTTGGCTGAATTAAGAACCGTCTGCAACACTGAGCAGACACATTTCTATGCTATCGGATGGTAGCAGAAGATGGTTCTGCACTTGAAGTAAGGAACAAGATCTAGATTAGTTCAAGAGTCCAATTATAGTGTCCCTTGTGTAGAACCCAAACGTTAGTTGCGTATGGAGAAACATGTGGCGGAGAGGAAGTGAATATTAATAGGGTAATGAGAGTGGTGGATGTTAGAAGTCAGCTGAAAGATGTCTGGCGGAGATGTTGTGAGAGTTGCGTGAATGTGGTGATACGTTATCGGGTCCGACAAGGCCTAAGATCCCGGGATACATAGTGTAGTGTGGTGGTCTGTTGTGAGATGTCGTCCACAGACCCAAATTGAGACTTGGAACTTTGTGTGAATAGGACAATTGTAAATGGTGTAGCAGACCTTTTTGCGCAGGATGGAAATTACACAGATTCAGGTGGCTCCCTACTGGTTGAGGGTTCATTTGCGAGGGTGTACATTCTTTGAGTGATTGAATTCTATCGATTGCTTTAGAGGAGCAGACAATTGTTGTTCAAGAAAATGTGTGTGTGTGTGAAGAGATATTGTGACGGAGGGTGAGCCTCTGTGAGGAGTGAGAGTGATGTCAGAAGGTGCCGTGCTGGGATAGGTTGGATCGGGAATTGTATTTGTGTTGTTGTGGGAACTCTGACATTTTAAAAACTGATGTTGAATTATATATTACAAAAGAGAAGAGGAAAATGAAGTGTTTTAAAGTGATTAGAGAAATGTGTAGAGGAGATGTGCCTGTACCTACTAGGATGGGGAAAGAGGCCCCTCCGGAGGATACTCCCGCTCATTGTATGGCAATGAATGTAGGGCTTCACACTCATTTTTGGCTTAAAAATTGGCACAAGATCATCTAGAAAGAGAACACATTGGCATTTCCACGCTATGGTACATTTAATTTGAGAATTGACCATTTGAGGGAAATGTTGTCTGCAATGAAACCTTTACCTAGACTCAAACCGTTTGAAGCACTTGATGCATAGATGCATGCTGGACATGCTCAGCAAAGAGAGCACTACCAGGGAAAGATGAACAAAGTGATGCAAGCATACCAGGAAGCACAATGGGATGAGAAGCAAAATAGATGGAGAGTAGACATGATCGAGGGAGTGACCCTGCATTGGTGACTGATGGGACAAAAGCGGGGGAGGACACAAAGCGAGAGCGTAAGGGTAAAGAGGAGGAGGACAGTTAGAGCAATGTTGGATATAGTTTTCTGGATGGGTTGTTAGTGGAGCGCCTGCCCCCATACAGTCCATCACAACCAGGAAGTGGGGGAAAATCCTAATATCACCGATGGCCCTGTGAGTCCTCTGGCACCAGTGGCCGACAACCCAAATGTTGTAGGGACACTTTCAACGGGGCAGTCCCAAGTTGTGGGACTGGAGGGAACTCAGACGGGAGTTATGGAAGCGGCCACACATTGCGATCCTAGTTTGGCTTTGAGGATCCCGGATGCCTTGACTGTACCAGTGACCATTTGCCCCATTGTTCCCGTCTACAATGTGAACGGGGGTCAAGGGATGCCCATAGTTGCTGAGGAGGGCATATCACGGGATCCTTTGAGATGGTTCCTTTGACACCAATGAATGCGTGCAATCCTTGTGGGTTGGGACATGTCAGGCCACTTTCAGAGTTGACATGGATTGGATTTGCCTACATGAGAAACGCTACCCAGAGTGCGTAATAGCATGCCCAGAGAGGAACCTAATACACAAAAGACACTTGAGAGCCAGAGTATGTTTGATATTTTGGATATAGACAAATGGTGGAAGGAGCCTAGTGGCACTAACGAGAGTGAGAGCACAGAGGCGAGTTCAGGAACACTTAAGTCAGCGGTAAAGGTAAATTTGGTGGATGAGCTCAAGCTGAAAACTGAATTAGACGCCATGATGCATGGGATTTTGGAGCTCTATTGAATAGACTCATACCAGCAGAGTGAAGAGCATGGAAAATTGGCCAATATGGCTACTAAATTTGAAGTTGATATAGAGAGAACAAAGGCACTGCAGAAAAATCATCAGCTTGAGTACTGTGATCAAGACCTGGAGAATCTAAGACACCAGGACTTAAGACTAAAATTCAGGAGCTCATACTATGCATCAGAGTTTGGAGTTCACTGGATAAGAGGGCAGAAATATAGACAAAAAGGAAGGCTACAAAAGAAAGAGGAGGGAGTGCTAAGGCATTCCCTTGATGAAGGTACAGAGCAGAGGATACATACATGTGCCATGGAGTAGAGGTGATCTGGCCTCATTTACATTAAATGATTTCCCAAGGTTGAGAGAGAAGCTTGTGGAGTGGTATAAACAGTTTGACTGTTTTGTGAAAATATCTAAGGTTTTGTAGGTCGATCTTAACACGTTTGAAATTGTGGTCCTGAGAGACTTATGGTCAGCATTTAAATAGCTAAAGAATTACCTGATGGTGAACCCAAAAGAGATCAGGTAACTCATGTTCCGTCACCTATGGTAATGAAGAAATACGATCAGGTGATCACATGGTTAAAGGCAAAGGTGACTCCACAGGATGTGGACTGGGTAAAGAGACAGTACATGCCTACTATGAGAGGTTGTTGCAGGTTTTTAGACAGTTTAGTGGAATTGATACTCTAGAGCCAAAGGATATGGAACAGTTTGTTTCTAAATTTGAAACTGGGTAGCGAACTGATGTCAGTTTAATGATTCAGCAGCATTTGATATGTTGGCAAGACAAATCAATTTATGAAATTTTGGGCTATGCCAAATATTGTAGCAATGAAATTGATGTGAGACATAAGAAGGTGGAGAAGTTGATGTTGGTGCAAATGAAGGCTGCGCAGCGGGTGGGTCAAGGTCAGACATATAACAGGAACATGGCCCCTGTGTTAGGAAATTACCCACAAGGAGTAAAGATGCCGCAAGGGGAGGAGTACAGGGCCAATGAAGAGGCAGGGGTGGTCTGATAAACTGGAATAGGCATCACGACCCTTAAGAAACCAGCCTGTGCAACTATTGCAATAGGGTGGGGCATTGGAAGTGCGGATGTCATTTGAATCCTGCAAACCAGGATCAGAGTGGGGGACCTAACCAACCCCAGGGCAGTTTCATATAATCACTACACATGACCCGGCCAAGATCTCAGAATATGGGACCTGTAATGCAGGGACCTGTAATGCAGGCGTGCCAACCTCTAGTGCCAGCACAAGCTTTCCAGGATGTCTCCTATGGGAATGCCTCAGTACAACAGTCCCTATGTTCAAGGAATTCTATGGTTCAGGGACAACTATGACCTTATGATGGTGCCTGAGAGGGGAGGAAGACTGTAAACTTGGCGCAGTATTGGAGGTAGACCAGAATGGAGCCTATGTTGACGCTGATGTAGATGGTCACAACGTTACCTTTCTGATTGACACTGGTGCTACCCGATCTTCTGTGAGAACAGCAGAGGCTCCCAACCTACCCCTCTCAGGAAAATCAATCCAAGTTGTAGGCGTAGTTAATAAGAGAATGTCGAACCCTTTGACTGAGGAGGTCCCTGTGATAATAGGAACCATCGAGGACAATCACCAGTTTGCAGTGCGTACCTCAAGCCCTATAAGCTTGTTGGGATGGGACTTGCTGTGTAAGGTCAATTGTACTATATACTGCATCCCAGAGGGCATTGAGATCCAAACCAAAGATGAGGATGTAGCATTCAAATTGGCGAATCGGAAGGAAGGAGTTTGATTGTTTCCTTTGTTAACCCTAGAAGTTCTGCCAGTAGATCTGTAAGGGACAGTGTTGAAAGAAGTTTGGGATTTCTCAGGAAAGGACATCGTACTCATTAAAGAAGTCAAGCCTGTTCACATCAAGTTAAACCTGATGCAGAGTATCCCAGAATGACACCATACAACCTGACTCTGGAAACAATTGTTGGGATCACGCCTTTAATGGCGTCCTTGAATGGGCAGGGGAGTTTTGAAGGAGATTCCGGGGAGCTCATGTAATTCTCCAATTTTAGGTTTGCAGAAGCCAAATAGCAAGTACCGTATTGTGCAGGATCTCAGACAAATCAACAATAGTGTGGTCCCTTGTTGTCCTGTGGTGCCAAATCCATCTGTGATACTGTTTCAGATTCCATGTGAGGTCGAATGGTTCAGTGTTATCGATCTCTGTCATGTTAGGCAAAAAGACTGCAAAAGGCATCAGAAAGGTGTCACAAGAGAGAATATTGGCAGTCATGTAGAAAGAAGGTAGGATGTTTCTGGGAATGGTGGGTTACTGTCACCTGTGGATACCCCGCTTCTCCCTTTTGGCCAAGTCTTTACAGAGGCTGACACACAAGGATGTGTCCGATCCAGTACCTTGAGATGATAACTGTTTAAGTGCGTTTCTGGAGCTGAGAGAGATCCTTTGTCGTGCACCAGTGCTGGGAATGCCAGATTACAACAAAGCGTTTTTGCTCTTTGGCTATGAAAGGAAGGCCTGCGCTCTATCAGTGTTAACCCAGACTCATGTAGGTGCCAGTAGACCAGTTGTCTACTTTTCTGCTACTCTAGATCCAATAGCATCTGCATTGCCCGGATGTCTCAAGTCTGTTGCTGCAACAGGTGTCAGTTTTGAGAGGTGTGCAAGCATTGTGATGGGTCATACACTCACAGTGCATGTTCCTTATTCAATAGAGTTGTTGCTTCCTAGAACACACAAGCAACATCTCACAAACAGTGGGCCTACTCGTTACGAGCAGGTCATACTGGCTGCTGAGAATGTCACCTCGAAGCACTGTTCTACACTGAATCCTGCTACTTTGTTGTCATTGCCTGAAGATGATGAGGGTGAGCCCGACGAACAACATGCGTGTCTTAATGTCACAGAGTTATGGACCAAGCCCCGTCCTGGCATTATTGACGAGGCTTCACTCGAGGCTGACCAAACCCTGCTCATAGATGGTTAATGCTTAAGAGATCACGAAGGGTAATGAGGGCTGCCTATGCTGTCTGTACTGTCATGGGTGTGGTGGAGCCTGGCTGCTTACAAGGAGCATTCTCCGTACAGGAAGCTGAATTGATTGCCTTAACATGTGCATGCTGGGTTTCTGACTAATTGAGGGTGACCATCTTCACTGACAGCCAGTATGGCTTTGGTATGGTGCATGACTTCAGTCAATTGTGATCTCAAAGGGGTTTTATGACCTCCTCAGGATCACGCATCAGGAATGGGGAGTTGGTAAGAAGACTGTTAGAGGCTCTTCAATTGCTTTGAGAGGTGGCTGTGGTCAAATGTCCTGCTCGCTGTAAGGGAAATTACTTTGTTACCATCGAAACAGATTTTCCGATGAAGCTGCATACTACTGTGCTCTGAATGCTTGTACTTTCAATGGGGAATACGTAAATGAGCAAGCTGATGAGACTGATCTCAACCTGTTGTTGCCAGTTGCGGATACATGCGATGAGGTGAAATGGTTGCAGGAGGAGGTTTCAGAGGAAGAGCAAGCTGGATGGGACAGGGCCGAATGTGTGAAAAGGGAAGATGATATATGCGTTTCTGGTGATGGAAGACCAGTGTTGCCAAATAGCTTGTTACACCCAATGGTGAGACATTTCCATGGGCCGGCATATGTGGGGAGAGATGCAATGATGAGAGTGTTTAGGCAGAGCTGGTTGAATCACAAATTGTGAGTGACTACTGAAGGTCTGTGCCACAGGTGTGTGACGTGTCAGCAGATAAATGTGGGAAAAGGTACAGCAGTTACCTTGAGTCATATTGGAAAGTCAGGGGGGATCTTTTAATTGAATGCAATTGGATTTTGTGGAAATGCCTGTTTGTAATGGTCTGAGATAAATGGTGTGCATATTCTCTTGTTGGGTGGAGACCTACCCTACCAGGAGATGTGATAGTCTGACAGTGGCAAAGTTATTGTTGAGGGAGCTAATTCTGAGATTCGGGTTTCCAACTACTTTGGAATCAGGTGGAGAATCTCATTTTAATAATGAGATCATGAAATTACTGTGTGCAGCTTTACAAGTGGAACAGAGATAACATTGCAGTTACGTGCCAGAGGCTTCTGGCATTGTGGAAGAAATTAACAGTACCCTGAAATACAGACTAGCCAAAGTGTGTGCTTCAACCTCCCTAAAATGGCCTGAGGCCTTGTAGTGATAAACCTCCATTGCATTCCAGACAGAAAGACTGGTCTTTCGCAGCATGAGATCCTCATGGGGTGCACTATGAGACTACCTGATGTGGTTCATTCTGTGTCTCACCAGGTCAATGCCTCGGTTGCACCGCCTCAACAGAAGCAGTGTCACGGCCTGGCTCCTTGTGCCTCGGTGCTTGTCAAAAAGCCTATAAGGAAGAGCTGTTTTGTACCGCACTGGTGTGGGATGTTCCAGGTGATTCTGCTGAAGACACCAGCTGTGAAGTGTGGGACCCTTCTGAACTGGATGCACACCTCTCATACACACAGGGTTCAGTGTCCCATCAATGAAACAGCTCCTTTTCCAGAAGAAACTCCAGCAGTAGTTGAGAGGCCACAGGAGAGGGTAATTCAAGCTGTGAGGGACCACGCTGAATCCGAAAGTGCACTAGAGCAAACCAAGGGGGGGACCAGAAAAGTGAAGTGTGGTGAGTGGCTCTTGAACAGCTGATTCCTAGGTAGTGTACAAGTCAGGTCCTACCTCTGAGGATGGAACAAATGCTGTGGGTCGACAGGAGGCAGAAGAATGCTGGCCACAGGTGCTGCCAAGGAAAGGTCTGCGATTGTCCCCTGATATACAGCTCACATCTATGAAAGAGATGTCCAAATCTGAGCAAAGTGAGAGTGATGTAGAAGAATCTGGTTCATGGAGGTCCAAGAGACAGAGGGTATCTTGTCGAGGTACGCTTACCCTACCTACCTAGCTGCCAATGCCTACGAGAATGCACTCTGGAACATCATTGTTGATCATCAGCATTTTGCTGAGGATTCCAGAGAATGATTTGCATATTCTTCTCTTATTTGCTGTTCCTTATCCGCCATGATTGAGTGGCTTGCGAAACCCAATATTGAATTACACCGTTTTACACCATTCGAATCCAGAACAGTCCCTAGGGGAGATTGCAGAATTAATCGATGATTTGTTGCAGTTGCTCATACATGGGTTAGGGTCTGAACTTATAAGAGATGTTGAATGAACTTTGTGAATTTTGTCTATAAGTTTGAAGAAAATGCCTAGGCCCAAGTGAAAGAAGAACACATTTAGGGAACCTGTCATTTAGAAGAACACGGAGTAGAGTTAGGGAAGTCTCATGAAGAACTGTATATACATGTGTTTGAACTGAACTTTGAACAAGAGACTGTTTTGCCTTTGCACAGGTGGAGAACCACAGAGAAGATTCTGTAGCTGCTATTTCTCCACTGAACTTATTCTGAGCCTATAGTAGTATGGAAATTAATCATTCCAATCGCAGACGTACATCCATAATGTGTACCTCCATAACGCTTATAGTAATTAGATTAATAGTGCTAGTTGTAGTATTGTGTCTTATACCTGCAGGTAGTATAAGTGAGTCACATGTGTTATAGACTATGCCCTCGCCCAAGCCTAAAGAAGAGGTAGTAATGGTATGAGGGCTAAACACTTATGATAGGTTACTTTATCAGTATGTGGACACAATAGAAGCTAAGGATTGCCCTGTCTGCATGCAGCTGCCTGCTTCGGTTACCTTCACCTTCCTTTGACCTATGGTATTAATTGTAGTTTGCTCCTTAGTATATTTTATAGAGAGGGTAATTTTGAGTATTATTTTTCTAATTATGATTTGGTTCTTTCTGAGGTGCCCATGTTTAAGCACCTCAATAGGCATTCAAATGCCAAAACGGCTTTAGGTAGCTGGTCTATATTTCATTTCTTCACAAAACACTTGACACCGCTTATGTACACTGAAACAATTTGACATGCTCTAACAGAGATTGAAAATAAATTCATTGATCAGGTGAAAGACAGTTTTAAGGGAGTGGTTGCGGGGGCGGATGTAGGATTCTGCGCTTAAGAGTGGACACAAGAGGAAAAAGATCACAAAACAGCAGGAGAGACAGGAGCCTTATCCCTAGATTGGCAACATAAATGGAGATTGTGTATATACCACAAACAGACTGACTATAGGTTTATATTTGTAGGGAAGAGTGAATGTGATCACATCTTTGAAGTGTGTTGATCTTGGAAGTTGTACAGTAATTCCTGGAGTTTGTTTTTTGTGTGGGAAAAATGCTTATTTTAAGCTACCCAGCAAATTATATGGCACTTGCTATCTAGGTGCAGGGTTCCCTAAGATCTATCATGTGGGAGATTTTGATCATCCTGTGTGGGATGCAAAGTTAAGGCCCAAATGTGTATTGAGTGCTGGGGAAATTGTGGGAGTGATTTTTGGAGCAATCATACCGAGTGTTGGAGTGATACTGAATGACCTTAAGATTAGAAACCTATCTACCCTAGTTGCAAAATTAGCGACTAATAAAGCTGGATCATTGTTATTAGTCAAGACGAAAATGGTTGCCATTAGGGCAATGGTTTTGCAGAATCGTCTTGCGTTAGATGTTCTGCTCACCAAAGACGGCGGGGTCTGCCGGATGCACTTACACCCCGTATAAGAGTAGGGACTTGGAGAAATACATAAAGAATACTACGGATATTAAGAAAGATGTGAGTGGATTGGCTGCTGAATGGGTTTGGGATGCGGTTGGTGATGGATTCAGTGCTGTAGGCAAATAGTTTGCAAATTTGGGAAGAGGTATAGTTGGATTTCTTTTGAAACCATTGTTCATAGTTGTGTAAACTGAGGTCAGAGAATGCAAGAGATGAGTATTATCATGATCTGAACAGATTGGAAAATCTCAAAAGGAAACAACATGCAACCATGACAGTTTAGAGCGGTTCATCTGAAGGCACATCTGATAAGATATGGAGATTGTTGATGGCTTGATACGCCATCACAGGGGGCATTGGAGAAGCATAGTTTTACGCTTTATGTTCTACTTCAGTCTTTCCTTTAAAATTTCCGTAGGAGTGCGTCATGAGTACTCCGCATTCACGTGTATTTGTGACTAATTTAGAACTAAAAGGGTTAAAGTTCAAAATGTCAAAGTAATTCTCTAATTAACCAAATTATTAAGGGTGGGCGTAGTGGGCGTAGTGGGGCTACGTGAAACAGCGCGTAGTGTGCCCAAATCTACGCACACTACGTGCTCCGCGTAGCCCCACTATGCGCCACCCACCTCCCGCCTGCCCGTCCTCCTTTTAAAACATACCCTAATTGTAAATTAAATAAAAGTAAAGACACTTACCTGAAGCGCGGCGTCTCTGGGGCTCCCTCTTCCTGGTTTCCAACTTCTTCTGACAAATGCGCATGCGCGGACGCCGCGCATGCGTATTTGTTGCGAGAAATGCACATGTGCGGGCGTCCGCGCATGCACATTTGTCAGAAGAAGTTGGAAACCAGGAAGAGGGAGCCCCGGGGAGGCCGCGCTTCAGGTAAGTGTCTTTACTTTTATGTAATTTACAATTAGGGTAGGTTTTAAAAGGAGGGCGGGCAGGAGGTGGGTGGTGGGTGGTGGGTGGCAGGCAGCTACGCTTCGCCCTGGCGTGTGTGTAGCGCTGCCTGCTTCGCCTACTTCGAAAACTGCGAAGCAGGCAGCGCTACGTAAACTACGTGGGCGAAGCGTAGTGTCACGCCCAGGGTTACAAATTATCCATGTGTGTTAGAAATGTAACTGACAACTTTGAATCTTATATTCACACCCAAGCATTGCATGCCCTTTAAAACATGCTTGTGAAATGATCTAACATTTCAATTGTAATAATACTTTAGCAGAATTGGTTATTAATGATGCTGAAATTTATGTTATGACGTGAATTATTAGAGACAGATAATGTGTTGTAATCTGTGTGATATTAATTTAGTCTAATGGTAGGTCTGAGTTGTGCTTCTATTTTGATTCTCCAACTAGTGTTTAACTTTGCTTTTTGCCTGTACTGTGAAATGTTGCATGTATTTGTGTTCCCACCGCAGGTGGACAAGACTTTGTTAGTTTAAAGAAGAGTCTATTGTTCAGGCGATAGATAGGTCTGGGAAGGAATGCGATAATGAAGAAGGGATGATTTATCGTGGAAGATGGAGGTTGCACCAAGTATGTGTGGGAAGTTTTACTGTGATACGCAGGAGGTGGAGAAAGGAGTCGGTGAAGGACGCTAGGATAATGGAAAGTTACCCAAAGTTTGTAGGAGGTGCCTGTATTTTGGTGGTTGCTATTGTACTAATGAAGATAGGGATAGCTGACATTTTTCTCTGAAACTCTTCGAGGGACAGAACTCTCTCGGTGATTGTGGAGTTAAGCTACATGTCCATAGTTGGAGCTTTCTCTCAGGAGGACATTAACAGCTGACAACTTTTTGATGCTTTCTTTTTGAACCTCGCTTAGTCTACTTTCGCCTTTATGTAGTGTAGGGATCTTTATGGAACTTTGGGGAATATTTCCTTAAAGGAGCTTGAAGCAACTTAACTTACAATATAGTCTTCTAATAACCTATGTGGGAATAACCGAATTTGCAGTTTTCTTTTTGTTGTATAGGGTGAATCGGTTCTGGAGAATTAGCTTCATCCTTTTCTCTTTATTTTTTTGTAGTATCATGCTAAGATTGATATATCTGAATCTGTTTCAAAATTTGCAATAAACTGACTCTCCCGAACCCAGTTGGGGACCTGAGTTCCTGAGAAATTTTCATTTTGGGTTCAATAGGTTGTGAAGTTCCTTACATCTCATGCTGCTTATTAAGAATCATCGACCAAAATTGAGGAGGCAAATTTCTGCGCTAGCAGGACAGTCAATTTTTTGGAGACGTTCTGTTTAAATTCTCTTTTTCACCACCCTCCACACAATAATATTGCAACAATATAGTCCAGAAGTGCGGCTAAACTTGGGACCTGGGTTTCTAACGGCTTTCCCCCTATCATCAGAGGAAAATCGAGTGGCAACTAATTTAGAAGAAGCCTGGCATAGCTATCATGGTTGGATTACACAAACCCTTGATATTGGGTTCCTGGTAAAGAAAAGACAGACCGGGAGAATTCCATCCGCCATCTGGAACAACGACCAACTCAGGGAAGCCAAGCTTTCATGTAAAAGGGCGGAAAGGAAATGGAGGACAGAATTCCTACACCAGAAGAAAACAAACTAGAAATAGACATTAAGAGATTATAAAGATCTAATAAAAAAGATAAAGGCCAAATATTTTGCAAAACAGATAGTATATGCCCCAAACATGGCCAAAACTGCGTTCTCCTTAGCAAAAACATTGTAATTCCCGGACTGCGCCGCACAAAGATTTGTACTATCGCAAGTACTTTGTAATGGGATTACTTCATTTTTCAAAAATAAAATAATGACCAATGTAGGTAACTTAAAGAAAAATGCCACAGTAAGCACTGACAACCCGAACATGTTCTGCGTCTAGAATCCACCATACAGGAGGGGAATTACAGGAATCAAAGGCTTGAGATTATCCCTCAAATTGTGGAGGAAAACTTCCTGGAGTTGGCCGGAACCATTAGTTTGGGGTCGCCACTTGACCCTCTCCCTCCAAAATACTGAAAAGTACTTGCACCACAGCTGGCCGAACCTTTAAGATAAAGCTGTAATCTTTCTTTCTCTGGCCACTGATAAAGTTCCCAAGGCCTGGAAACAGGCTTTAGCTGCTCCCTTACTAAAGAAATCATCCGCAAGCCATAGAACTTTTTGAATTTTAGGCCCATTTCTCTGCTGCCTTTTCTGATAAAAGTATTGGAAAGTGTTAGAACAGAAAGGCATATTAATTAAATTTTATAGACCCATTTTGAAGCTCGTAACTGGCTCGACATGGTTCAATGTGGGTTTAGGCCTCATCATGGGACCGAGACAGCTCTGGCCGTGGTCTCTGATGATATCCAGATGGCTGTGGATAGCAAGTGGTTCTGGTACTTCTGACCCTGTCCGCAGCATTCAATACTGCCCAAGGGACTAGAGGAAGCTGGTATAACGGGAAAATGCCTTCGACTAATGCGGCTCGTATCTATCTGACCGTGAACAGGTAGTACAACTCCCTCCTTTTCACTCCAGCTTCATCACACCAAAGTCTGGAGTTTTCACAGGGCTCCTCTCTTAGTCTCATCATGTTTAATATATACATTCCGCCTCTCATTAAACTCATATGTGGGCTGGGAATGAACTGCATTAATTATGGAGCTGTCACGCAGGCTCTGTGGGTTCCTTGGACTCTTTTTACCAGGGCATGAAGGGAATAGCTGACTGGCTTAAAGCAACTCACTGCAGTTTAATGCTAGCAAGATGAAGACCATGCTCTGCCAGGTGGTGAGGTCAAGCGCCAGTCATGTAAATGATTTCTGACCGACAGGAGATGGGTCAATTCCTGTATGGGCAGACTCCGTACGAGATCTGGGGGTAAACCTAAACGCCACCCTAGCAAAAAAGATATCCAATACCTGCTTTGCTCTTTTGAGAGCTTTACGTAAAATCCTCTGACTTATTCCGACCAGTTGGCACTCCCTCATCATCCATCCATCATAAGCCAGATGGATTATTGCAATTCCCTTTTCATCGGCACACAAGAGAAGATAATAAAGTCAGTGGCGGCTGGCATGGATCAGAGGTGGCGGGGTAAAAACAGTAGAAACAAACGTCCCTTATCGCCGGGTCTGTCCTCTGCCGTCGCTCCCATCGGGCTGGAAACAGGACACCATCCAGGCTCTCCTAAGATAATCACAACGCTGCAATGCAATATTGTGATTGGTCTGACCATCGTGGTTCGGTGCTTAGATGGGGACTGGGAGCCTGGGCATGTTCTCCACCCAGGCTGTAATACAGCCTGGGTGGACAACTTGCAAAGTGCGCATGACTGTTTGGCTAGCCCAAGACGGCCGGCCAAACATTCATGCACGCTTACAGAGTGCCAACACTGCTCTCCCTGCACTGAAAAGAGCAGCCCCACCCCGCAAAGCTGCAGCAGCAGGAACAAATATAATGATAATAACGTCAAGTTATTATAATTTTGTTTTTCCTTTTTTTAACTCTGCCAAAAAGCAGTGGGGAGCCGCTCCTCTGCCTTAGCGGAGGAGCCGCCACTGAATAAAGTGTCCCTCACAAATCCAAGCTTTCAAACTGGCGCTTTGACAGAAATGGAGTTCCTCCACCTCCACAGCCCTTGATTCCTTCCACTGGTTGCCAGTGAAAAATATTTTTTTTAAAGAAGTGTGCTTGATGCACAAGACTGTCTACCAGCAGGCCCCTTGCATCCCGGCAGGTAGGATTACTCCGTGCCAACCAGGCCAAGTACTCTGCTCAGCCCCTGCGCTTAAACTCCAGATTTAGGTACAAGAAAGCAAGAGCTGGAGATAGAACCCATTCAGTTCAGGGACCCTCACTGTGGAACAGTATATCAACACATACAAGACTGACCCAGAACTACAAGCAGTAGACTCCCCTCGGGATGGTCATGCATATGCCCCGCAGTACCAGAGTAATACCCGTGGGGTTGCAGTTGCACTTAACAAATGCTTATAAAAATAATAATAATAATGTAACATTTTCCTGTATAGCACCAAGTGTTATTACCTTGCTTTCCACTGTAACCAAATTATACTACTGAAAGGTCATTTGATGAATCTGTAGCAGTTCATGAAATACTTCTGCATATTCAGTTCAATATTTACAAAAAGGAACGCTTGATAGGTTGATAAGCATTTTGATTGGTGATGCTTCCTAATGTGGAAGCAGTGGACAAGAGGGCATATACTCCCAACGGAAACTTGTTAGATTATGGGGCAGATTTATGTTTGACTTGCGCCGCATTTACGCCGCCGTTGCGTCATTTTTTTGACGCAGCAGCGGCGCAAATCCTGCGCCATGGTGCGGGGTATTTACAACGTGACGCATCTGGGAGATGCGTCACGTTGTAAAGCCCTGCGCCACATGTAGGCGTTCCAGGGCATGTGGGGGCGTTCCGGCGCAGGAACGCCTCCTAAAAGTGGCTGAGTGAAATCTACAAGATTTCACTCAGTCACTTTTAGGCCCATGCTGCGTCAAAACCCTGCGCCTGCTTGAAGCAGGCGTAAGGATTGACGCAGCATTGTACAGATAGGGCCCCCCAGAACATTGCTGGAGCTGCGTCGCGCTTGCGACGCAACTCCAGCAATGCGCCACTTTTACGGCACAGATGCGTCACACATCTGTGCCGTTTTTGCCCCATGGTGCGCCGCATTATAAATGCGGCGCATCCATGGTGGCGCAGCTGTGGCGCATAATAATTGGCGCATCCCTGCTGATATGCAGGGATGCGCCAGTTAACATAAATCTGCCCCTATGTTTTTAGGATCAAGACGTGTTAAATGTAATATACTTCTTTGTTTTACACCTGACGTCTGCTCCAAAGTATGTACACAGTGGAAGAACGATAAACTAAAAAAAATAGATGCACAACTAATTCCTCATTTGATTTAAACTTACTTAACTATTTCTCTTCAATAATTCAGTACGTCTGCTACACAGTTTGTGTCGCAAGGCTTCCCAATGCGAGGGTAGAATCGTCTCTGCAGGCTCACGCGTGGAATCTGACTTTGACACACGGATGTACGAAAATATCAAAATCAGCAAATAAACAGATAATAGTTTTTCAGGTAAAGCCAAAATACCTACAGGCTCGAAAATATCTGCTGTTCGAAGTAAAAAACAGAAATACAAAGGGCCATATTATTAAGGAACGGCGATAATGGGCTTGATAATATGCCCTTGTGGATTCTCATAGAAGCCCAGGTTACAGTGCTCAGAAATACAAAGGGCCATATTATCAAGGACCGGCGTTAAAATTATCGCCGCTTTTGCGTCCGTTTTTGGACAAAAAGCGGCAATAATTTTATCGCCCTATCAGCATGAACACGCCAACTCGTAAATCCATGCTTTAGCGCCCATTTTTTTTTTGCCTCGCATTGCTAATGAGATGCGAGGTAGGCGTTCCCGTGAGAAATACAGCGAAAATAATCGCTAACGAAGGATCTCCCTATCAACAAGGGAATCACTAACTGGCCTCGCGACATTAAAAGTTGCGCTAACCGGCTATATCGCCGGTTCCTTATGCCTGCTAATTCTTTGACTTAGCCATGTTTAACATGGGAGGTGGATCGTCATGCTGAGTCCACATCTCCCTATCACCAATGTTTTTACTATTGCTGCTTTTTCATCGCAGGTCATTCTGCGATATTGCCTCTTATCGCCGCTATTGCCGGGATTCCTATTGCCTCGGCGATGCACCTTGCTGATAGTGCGCTCACCGGGCGATAGAATCCGGCGATAGGCGGCGTTATTATTGTGCACACTAAACATGATATGCCCCCAGGTTCGCACGAGAACCTGGGCTGCTATAGGAATTCACAAGGGCATATTATCAGGCCAATTATCGCCGCTTTAGCTGCAGTTTCCTTGATAATATGGCCCAAAATGTCAAGCAAATCAAAACAAAAGGCGGGAAGGGATAGACATGCTTTACTGGTACCATGCAATTAGAGCCATGCCGAAAAGTAGACAAATTCACATTACAAGGAGGATCACATTGAATTATTGCCGAAACAAGGCAGACAGAGTTATCGCAAAGATTGGCTTTAGAATAAGAAACACTCCCCAGAGAATGAATCCTGGTGTCACATAAAAGATATCAATGATTGACCAAAGATATCAGTCAGTATAGTGCCACACCAAAACACCTCATTAACTTGAATATGAGGCTACCCAGCACATGCAATACTTCACCAGTGCAATACACTACTGCACACCACCATGCTCATGACCTACCACACCTAGGAGAACACTAATCGCACATCCCATTACCTTGCAGATGATCATTTTACTCTGCTGTGCAATTGGATGCAAAAGGACCTGAGGTGGTCAAAGCAGTGTGTTATCTGGGGCTGGCCTTGGAAGTGTGGGCATGGTAATGTGTAGATATTACAACCACCACCTATGGATTTCTACCCAATAGATTTGACATTTTTGTAACCAAATAAATAGTTTGGCCCAGATCAAAAATAAAAAGTGAGCAGCTCATCTTAAATCAAACTGGGAAGGCTGGAGATAACTTGCCTCCCTCGCCCAACATGGATCCTGAATACAAATGTTTTTACAAGGCTGCTGTCAGCTCCTCGTCCACCTTGGATGCGAGAGGGTAGAGTAGTAGGCATAGTGAAAAGGGACACACTGTTTAGTGCACTGCTGGGATATGAGAGCATGCCTCGGCTGCCAACATGTGTGTTTTGACCTGGTTTGTATTGTTACAAGCGAATAGATGATCAGTTCTGATTTTTTTCATAATAATCGAAAAATACAGCCCATCTCACAAAATCAGCCGGAACCTTCTGCGTCTACTACTAACATAGCAACGAAGCTCATTCTGATCGAATGGAAATCGTCCGATCAGATCTCTATACTTTCTTGGTGGCATTGGGTTACCTATACTCGAGGTGCACACAGTTCATATCACAACCTAATTGACAACCTGAAGAAATCCACCAGCTTATGGAACTCAATGGAAGATTCTTGTAAAATGTTGTCCCTCCTCAGTTTCTCTACAGCTTAATGACACTATCTTTTTTAGGCCGCAATTTTCTCACATCTCACCTAAGTATTTACAGCAATGGCTCCATTTAATTTTGACCTCTGCTTAATAGAACTTCCGTTCTCCTCTCCCCTCCCCTTCCTCCTGCCCCTACTCTACGTTTCTTTCACCACCTTTCCTTTCTGCTGTACCCTGTCTCTCTTTTAATCTTCTATTTTCGAGGGTACAAGATCCTTGGTAATTTTCATCTATGCGATGTTGGTTGCTCCAGACTGGTCTCTATTACATAGTATAAACATTACAATCCCAACTTTTCCTATTACTAAGTTTTGTAACCTTTTTGTAGCTTGTGACTTGTTTCACGTTCTTAACGCTAGTCAATAATATCACATCTTGCTGCCCCCCTTCTCTCTACAACTGTAATCAACATCTACTAAATACTTTCAATAAAAAAATCTGATATAAAAAAAATGAAAAATATATTTGTTGGGACAGGAATGTCCCCTGCGTGGTGTACAGTTGTGTTCCCATGCACTGCCCAGCTGTATCTAGTATCCTGGATTTGATTTTGGCACAAGTCTCATGATAATCTAGTGTGAGTGTGAAGGCCTAAGCTGGTCCTTTGACATGAGAGAGGTCCTGGACCTAGAAGGGCACAAAAAGTTTGTTCTCAGTTATTAGATAGTGGACTGCTGTCCTGATCATGGGTTTAGTATGTAGCGTAGTGGTGGCAGCGTGCCAAGTTTCGTGAATCTGTCGGTGGCCGATGTATGTCGTTACAACGCACACTTTTACAACGCATGCACTTACAACGCATTTTTTACAACGCACAATCCATTACAACGCATGACATTACAACGCATGACACTACAACGCATTTTTAAAAACTACCTTTACAACGCATTCCATTACAACGCATACTACCATTTCAACGCATACCATTACAACGCATAATATTAAATTGCATTTAAGGTAAGTATTAGATAGTATAGGGGTAAACATTACTATTCTAACTCCAGGGGGTGCAACAGTAGGGTAAGTGTTGGATAGTATAGGGGTAAAAATTACTATTCTAACTCCAGGGGGTGCAACAGTAGGGTAAGTGTTGGATAGTATAGGGGTAAAAATTACTATTCTAACACCAGGGGGTGCAACAGTAGGGTAAGTGTTGGATGGTATAGGGGTAAAAATTACTATTCTAACTCCAGGGGGTGCAACAGTAGGGTAAGTGTTGGATAGTATAGGGGTAAAAATTACTATTCTAACTCCAGGGGGTGCAACAGTAGGGTAAGTGTTGGATAGTATAGGGGTAAAAATGACTATTCTAACACCAGGGGGTGCAACAGTAGGGTAAGTGTTGGATAGTATAGGGGTAAAAATTACTATTCTAAGACCAGGGGGTGCAACAGTAGGGTAAGTGTTGGATAGTATAGGGGTAAAAATTACTATTCTAACACCAGGGGGTGCAACAGTAGGGAAAGTGTTGGATAGTGTAGTTTAATATTATGCGTTGTAATGGTAGTATGCGTTGTAATGGAATGCGTTGTAAAGGTAGTTTTTAAAAATGCGTTGTAGTATCATGCGTTGTAATGTCATGCGTTGTAATGGATTGTTTTTGTAAAAAATGCGTTGTAAGTGTAGTGCGTTGTAAAAGTTGCGTTGTAAAGGTTGTTCCCCGTCGGTGGCTAGACCTTTTCAACTGCGGCAAGCCAGTGGAGGCCTACTGATTCACGAGTGTAGAGTTCCACTGCTGCACACTAACCAGGTCCTAGAGCTAACTTTCCCATGCATGTTTGCTAGTGTGTCTGCGTGTGTGGCCTGCGTTGTGAGTGCATTATCTGCATGAGTGAACCAGAGTAACGGAGGACTGTGGGTTCCATGGTCCATTCGTGGGCACAACATGGAGGTGAGTTTTTTTTCCCAGCCAATGGAAGTTTAATGCTGACATTCCTGAAGCTGGTTCCAGGAGACCTAAACATTGAAGTAGAGAAAAAGGAGACAGGTTCAGTATAGAAATGTTATCAGGCCCTTTTATTGTAAGAGCTACTGCTGAGTTGTCTTAGCACTCCCATTTGGTAGATGGTGGGGATGAAGGGTGGGATAGCTGTCTATGCTGTTTGGAGTGTGAAGAGCCAGCCTTTGTTCCTGATAACTGTTAAGTGTGGCTGTTAATAGCCAGGTGCAGAATGCTCACATCTGTTTGTGCCTATGGTGTGGTTGCTCCAACCTGGAGATGACCCTGCTTTGGGGAGCATCACTCCACACAAAGGCTGAACCTGGAAGACATAATGGAAAGGGCACATGAAAGAAGAGTCGATCTACAAAGGTTTGATAGTACAGACAGAGAATACACTTCCATTGTAAGCTTTATCTGAACAAGAGTGTGGGGGCTGTTGACCGACTTGATATTCTCTTTGACTAAGGAAGGAGCTGTTCGATGGACTATCCAGAAGACTGCTGTGCTACCAGACCAGGTGTCTAACCTGTAGCAAACATCCCAGAGGTGAGGGTACGTCACCTGGAATCTGACCTAGAAGGAAGAGCTGTGTCCCTGCCTTGGGGTGCCTGGAAGCTGACCTGCCTGCAAAGAAGAGGGGAGGAGGAAGCCAGCATTGCAGGAGGAGCTGACTACTGAGGCAAGCAAGAAGCAGCTGACCCCAGAGCTGCTGGTCTGACCACCCAGAAGAGACTCGAGAGTGAATAACTGGCATGCTGCTGATCTGGTGTGCCATTTCATTTGCCAGCAGAGACCTATGCAGTGGCACTGTTCAAAAGTGTGCCCAAAGCAGACTGCACTGCTCTGATTTCAAAGAGGCAGGACAGTGTCACTATCAGAGTGTGCTTGAGCGGCCTGCCAGCTGCGACCATTAACACTGTGCCCCCCAGCGGATCAAGTCAACTTGTTAACGTAGAATAAAGTCGGAGCAACCCAGCTGCTTGTGAGGTTCATAGGGTGACACCATGACCTCAGACCCTGCCCAGTGCACCTGTGCCCAGAAGAGGGCTTCAAACACCGAGGGCCATCAGTTATGCTGCGGTCTGCTGACAGCCAATCCATGGGTAATGGCCCTGCAGCTGCTACTGCAAAGACTAGAGCCAGAGTCCAGCCACTGCCAGTGAGCCAGCATGTGGTTCTCCCACGAGAGGGAGGAGAAACCAGATGCATGAGGGGAGCCTGATCACAGCAGGAAGAGAACTAAAAGCCTTAATTGGAGAGATTGCCATTGGGACTAGAAACTATGAAACCAAGCACACACACTCTACATGCCACATTAGTAGCACTGCACTTGTGCCTGTGATGGAGCGGGTAAAGCAAAATGTTGTATACCCCCGCTATCTTGCAGGAAAATACTAATTATATAACCTACTTCTATTATAATTTGACTAACGGTTTGCTGTGTTAAACTAAATCAACCATTAGCATACACCAATTACACATGGGACTTATTGCTATTTGCATGGCAAAATAACTCTACTAACTAAATTATGTACGCATAATAATAGTAGTGCATGTGGTAATAGGATATCGCATGATGTATGTTGCTTCTGTGAAGTTTGCGTTCCCGTTTTGGATCATAAAGGTGAGTATTATTGCTTTAAATGTCGCTATAAGCTAGGAAAATAGTAATACATAAAGGGATTAGTGAGGGATTAACATTAGAATCTTCATTTCTTTGTATTAATTACTCTTTTGTGTTTGTTTCGCTTAAGTTGGCATTTGGGCCTACCAAAATATGGTGTCTAAAATGGAGTTCGGAAGTGGCCACCGTCTTGTGAGCGCGATGCCTGCTGCGCAGACTTGGATGGCTCCGCAAACCTCCAGGCGACCCCAAGTCACAGTGTTCCTGGTCAAGGATAGGAACATGGAGGACTGCCAAACTTCCGTCAGTAAACTCTGGTCTAAATGAACAATTAGGACATCCTAGAAAACCTTCTACATTGTTGCATAAGGGCAACATGGACAGAGGAAATGAACTAGCAAAATCCATGAGAACATCCACTGCTGTAAAATCGGATGTTTCCAATCAGCCAATCATTTTCTTTCCTTGCCTAAGAAAGTGTCATGTTATCCCGAATTTTATTATAAAAAGGGTAGTAGAATAGGGAGGGGCGTTCGTTTACTCCATCCCCATTTTTCCAACATCTATGCTGATGCTGCCTTCTTACTCGATGACCGCAAACCCTTATCGAACCCACAGGCGATGACAGATGCTTGCACGATTTCTGGTCCTTTGGAGATCTTTGGGACTGTAACGTGCTGGGCAAAGAACTTTTGGACTTTGAGATTTGACCTGCTTTATTTGGACAATTTAATGGCTAAATTCAGTTATGCAGAGCCAAATGAATTAGGAAAAATCCAGATAGCAAGAATGGGTAAATATGAATGTCATGTGATTTGCACTGATTGAACAAAATTTCTAAACTTTGATCGACCAAAAATGCTAATATTAATTGCAAACAATATTTAGATAAACAAATATTTGATAAACAGAAATTACAAGTTTGTGGTTTTTCAATGAAGAGAGTAGAGAATTCTGGGGCATATTACCAAGACAGGCGATAAAATTATCGCCGCTTTAGCGGCAGAAAACTGCCTCTAAAGCGGCGATAATGGGCTTGTTAATATGGTCTATGGAATTCCAATTGAAGCCCATGTTAGATGTCCTTCACATCTAATATGGGCTTCAGTTGGAATTCCATAGAGCATATTATCAAGCCCATTATCGCCGTTTTAGGTGGCAGTTTTCTGCCGCTAAAGCAGCGATAATTTTATCGCCTGTCTTGATAATATGCCCCTCTGAGTCTTAAATGTGTTTTAGCTGGTTCTAAATCACCATCAACCAGTCCAACTAATTGGTCCGTCGACCAAGTGGTGGAGTGCCTTGATGTTTAAGGTTAGGATTTTATAGGGGGTGATGCTAATGTATATTCTGTAAAATAACTTTTCTTCCCTATAGGTAATAAGGTACTCCCCCACATGTCCAGCGCTTGACCATATCATCCCTCCTGTGTGCAGACTCGTGAGTAGAGACGTGTGAGTGTTGGTGTTATGGGCCCCACCAATGACTGCGTGTGTGAATGAGCTAGTGTGACATCGGGTCTGCGACGCAGGAAGGGATAGTTGTAAATTTGCCTTCTTTCCTCTCTTTTTTCCCCGGTCTCGCGCTGCATCAGTTCTAATGGTAGAAGAATGATGGTTTTATTGCATTGGTTTGGTGATTATTGCTTATAGATTTGATTATTGCTTATTGATTTACGAATTTCGAATATTGATTATTGTTTGCGGATGTTTGGATGAGGATTGATTTATGTACTAACATTCTATGTTAAGCCGCATTGCGTTCAATGTTGTTTTTGAAGACTTTTGGGATGTAGGGAGTCGGATGGCCAGTGGCAAGTGAAGTCACATGGTGAATTGTTTGTTGCCCTGTAGGTACACGGGGAAAACGTGTGACGATTGAAGTTGCACGACGCATTGTCTGGGTTCGATTTGGTAACATCGCCGTGTGTTATCGTTAGGGACATTTCTGTATAAAAAAGAGGTGTATGGGTAGCAAAGGTCACCTGTGAAATTTTGGTCCTAAGCAACAGGAGTCCACGTGAACTCTGATTACGCTTATCACTGGAAAGGTGAGAGGTGTTCCCTAAGCTTGATAGAAGGGTAAAGTAGATGCTACTTTATTAACGAGTGTAATAATTTTGTAGTAGGGCAGAGGTAAGCGCTGCTCTTGGGAAAGACTGGATTCTGTGTGAATGAACTACATTTTCCGTATGAATGTGTGTAAATGAAATAGCATTCGACTTAATTGTGAAACTCTGGTTTTATTTCTCAGGAGCAGTGAGTCTCCAACAGGTGTCTTATTTCCAGAGAAACGGTCAGTTAATGCTTGCTAGAAGGGTAAGGTAGAGGGAAGTGCTACTTTATCGGCAGATATAATGATTCCGTAGTAGGGCAGAGGTAAGCGCTGCCCTCGGGAAAGACCGAGTTCTTGTGAAAAAGGTCAAGACTATCTCTTTTGTTAGCGAAACAGATAATGGTGGCGTTTTTATGTCGTTATTAACAGATTTTGAGTAAGAGAGAACATAAGAAAAGTTTGCCGATAACTTTTGTAAAGGAGAGGTCAGCAGAAGCAGGAGTAGTGAGAAAAGCTGACATTAGAAAAGACCGCACTGGGATTGGCCAGTCAGTAAGAGACGTAGACGCTCTTGATTGGTGCATTAGTGTATGCCGCGCTAGGAGTGGAGTATTACAGGGTGACATAGACGCTCCGGATTGGTGCATTGGTGTAAGTCGCGCTACGATTGGATAAAACAGAATAGTTGTAGGAGAAATCTAGCGATACTAAGAAAAGAAGATGATGTATTACAATCCACCAGAGAAAGTGAAAAAGTCCTGGTTCGGAAAGATCAAGAGTTTATTTAAAAAGGACAAACTGATTGTGACTAGAGAGGGACAGTTGCTTCCTCCACCGAAATCACCTGCATCCTTTATGGTTGCGAAATATGGATATCATACATGTATTTGGTTAGACAATTGGGCAAAATATACAAAAGATAATGGAGTTTTAGCATTTCCGGAACATGGTTCAATCAATTTAGCGGTAGTGAGAAATTTAAGAGAAAAAATTATGAGATTAGAACTAAGACCTAGACCTACTCAGTTTGAAGCATCGACAGAATAGAAAGATGAGATGTAGGACAGAGAACGACAGCGGAGTGGCGGAAGGTGCAAATATATGTTTGGGAGACCGTGTGGACAAGAGAATCATGATGATAGAATGAGGAGATGGTGAAGTGCAAATATGGTTGATGGTATGTTCCGTATGAGAAGTGCTCAAGAGATTAGTAGTAGAAAATGTACAGAGAAGAGAAATAATACAGGATCAGAAGGTTATAAATATGGTGTGCATGAGTTGGAGGACCAAGTGCCCCAGTAAAAGAATCACCACAAAATATAAAGTTTGAGTCAATACCACCTGAGGTAGGAAGAAATAATCCCTTTAGAGAAGCAGAAAATACACAACCTGGTTAAATGACAAATGAATATTCAGCAGAATTAGCCAGAACTACTTTAGAGTTAACTGAAAAGATTAGGGAATTAACCAAAAACATGGAAGCTGTAACTGTTCCTGTAACAATAGGACCCGTAATCCCTATTTTTGATAAGCAAAAGGATAGTGAGCATTGTCTGACGATTCCTTATAACAGTAATAAACAAACCGAAATGGAAAGAAGAGATTCAAGAGAAAACCCATGGGGACAGGTGATAGAAACTACTGGACAAAGTACTCCTAAAAATTTGACTGTAAATCAGAGTTTAGCAAATAGAGCAATAATGACGACAGAATCAGTACCAGGGTCACCAAAAAGTTTAGAACAAACAGGAAATGAAACGGCTCCTGTAGGTCCTTCTTCTGATAAATTAAGTGAATAGTTAAGGAGTTTACAGCAAAAAGATGCTGAACCTCGACCTTTGGATGTGTCTAAATTAAAAATAGTTTTAGAAGAATTAATAGTAGGAACTATTCCCACAGAAAAGTTAAAAGCTTATCAGGTTGAAGAACTAATGTGTCTATGTAAAAGTATAACATGGAGAGCAAGAAATTTACATGAAAGATTGGAAGAAGTAGCGAGTGAAATGGGTATCAACTTTGAAAAGGTAAAGTCATTACAGAAACCATACAGAGTAGACTTTTCTGAAAAAGACATTGAAAATTTGAATACTGCAGGAAGAATAACCCATATTAAAGACTTAATTATTTTATTGAGAAAATGGGGCGATGTAGACAAATGGAAAAGTAGGTGGTTTAGAAAACGAGACGATGCAACAGACAAAACGTTTGCAGCTTTCCCAGTAAGAGAAAAAGAAAAGGTGGTAACTGAGTGTCCCATGAGGGAAATTCCAGGCGGAGGCTATGTGCATGTCCCCTGGACTAGACAAGACATTTTATCATTCACCAATGACTTACCTCGCTTGCGAGAGAAGCCGGTTGAATGGTATAGGCAGGTAGACAGGTTTGTAAAATTATTAAAAGTACTATGGATTGATTTGAATAGTTTGTTTGACATAATTGTTCCGGCAGACCTATGGGCAGAATGTAAAATTACAATAGGTTGGCCTACTCAAGAATACCCTAGAGATCCAAAAGCAGGTGCTCCTGATCCAGAAGTAATGAGAAAATATGAACAGGTAGTTACCTTCCTGAAAAACAAAGTACCTCCTAATGAAAAACTGATTGGGTAAAAATTGATAGAACTCATCAAGAAGTAAAGGAATCTGTACACGCCTACTATGAGAGATTGTTATTAGCTTTTAAGCAATACAGTGGTGATGAAATTTGAGTGAGAAGGATTTGAGTCATTTTTTACATCGATTTGTGTATGGGTTGCGTCCTAAAGTAAGTGAAATGATTAAACAGCACACAGTGGATTGGCAAAATAAAAAGATAGATGAAGTACTGAGGCATGCAAAATATTTTAGTGATGAGATTGAAGCAAAGCAGCGTAAATTAAAAGAAAAGGCCATGTGGGCTCAAGTAAAAGTGGCAGAGAGACAGGAAGCTCAATTGATTGAACAAGCAAATGGTAAAAGTATGAGACAAAAACCCAACATTGGGAAAGGGAAGCATCTTGCCTGAAAGGAGTAAAATCAGCCCAGGTTGCTGAACTTTTTGCCTTAACAAGAGCATGCAAGTTGGGTAAGAATCTGAGAGTCACTGTGATTACCGATAGTCAGTATGACTTTGATGTGGCTTGGACGGCAATGGGACTAGATGCCTGAATCCTACGCTCCGCCAAACCTGGTCGTGAGCAACAAAAAGAACATGCTAAAGCCGATCATTGAGGGAAGGAAGCACACCAAAAGTCGTCCGAGATAGCAAGGAAGAAAGTGGCCCGGACACGCGATCCCGACCCCAACAGCCAAAGGGAGGAAAATACGAAGAAGAGGATCGCCCGGAGTGAAGAGGAAGAATCCAAGATGGTGCCCGCAAGTGAGACCCTCCACTGCTGCCGGGTCTGTTGCTGATCATACCCAAATCATACACTGGAGGACCAGCAGCTAGCTTATGGAAGGTCAGCGCTGGGGGCCTCCTGTGGAGATCACCACGGCATCAGTGGCAATAGCAGCAGACTCTGGCGGGGAGGTCAACCGTACATTTGCAGAACAAAACTGAAACCACAGAAGGGGGCCGCCATCTTAGGTCGGACTACATGATAAACAACTCGGTCACGAAAGAACAATCGGTCACTTGCAGAAAACAAAACTGAATCCACAGAAGGGGGCCGCCATTTTAGGTCCGAATACCTGATAAACAACTCGGTCGAGAAAGAGCTAACTTGTGGGGATAAAAGAATTCACGAGGAAGATTCAGCGGAAGGGGTGTGCTGTTTCAGCCTTGGAAAGCGAACTCTCTCATAAGTGCGGGGAAGACCTAGGATAGCCTATAGGCAACGAAAGCTCCGAAAACAATCGCAAACCGCAAAACGAAAGCAAGCTTTCAGTGCGAGCCACCATTTCAGCTAGGGAAGGAACACAGCGCTTTTGGACACGGCGAATACAGTGAATTAGAACCAACCTCGAGGCCCACACGGCAAAAAAAGAAGGCAACGCCAAGCGAATACCCCTCTCTTTTTTCAGTGACAGAGAGGGAGAGTCTTGGGGAGAAAAAAAAGAGTGCCGATACAGTTGATCCTGGCATAGCGCTACAACAAGCGTAATAAACCGATTTTTGTTGCGCAGAATATAGAGGGAGTTCAGACCCCAAAAACCCCACTCATGGCATTCGTACCTGGCACAAGGCGCAAAGTACAACAAAAGAATCGGACAGGAGTGGAACCAACAAGGCAGGGGTGGCTAAGCCACGTGGTCCCAAGAGTCCAACAAATAAGAGAAACCAGAAGGAGACGATGGAGCACAACATGATAGGATGCACATAACTCAGTGGGGTGCATAACGAGGGAGTAAACAACCGAATAAGATACAAGCTGGCAGCATACACAGCCACCACTGTGCCCACCACAGAGTAAGGTAGATTAATAACCAACTACTGTTCAATTGAACAACGAGTGAGACGGCCAATACACGCTATTCAGGCGGCTCTAATCAAGTAACAAGGGAGGTCTTGAGGCTGATGAAGACACACACAGTCTACAAGGGCAGAAACCTTCAACAGAACAACGCCAAAAGCACAACAACCCCATAATAAGTGAGGAGACCAACAAGGGACGCCAAATTTTCATCAAGGTGTGGGCTCAAGATAGTAACCATTGAACGGAAAGCGAGAGGAAGGCTCAGCCTACAACAGGAGAGAAGGATATCAGACATGGCTGGAACCGAAGGGAGAATTACGCAGCAGCCAAAAAAGAACAAGAGCGACCCTCTTGACTCCCCTATCAAACAAAGGAATGACATCAACACCACGCTGGACATGATACTGAAAAAACTGGCGGATGTCCACGACCTAGCAAAATCGACCAAACAAACAACTGATGCTATATAGCTGGAGCTAGCCACAGTCAGAGCTGGCATCCATGCGGCGAACAACAGACTAACGGAAGTAGAGCAGAGGGTGAGCGATATAGAGGATGGTGAACAAAAGGCAAACAAGACTCTGTTAGAACTATCCAAAACCACTGCAATACTCCGAATACAAACAGCGGAACTAGATGATCGCAACAGAAGGGGGAACATCAGAATACTAGGGGTCGCCGAAGGAGAGGAAGAGAAATGCGGGTCATGCATCGCATTTATACAAGACACGATTCCTAAAATTACTAACATTAACTTTGACCATCCTTTCGAGCTAGACAAGGCCTACAGTGTACCAGCCTTCAAAAACTCAAATAAGTCGATCCCTCGTCCCATTATTTGCAAGACTCTCCGATTACAACACACGGAAGCCATCTTCGCAGTGGCTAGGAAAAACCAGAATATACAGTGGAATGGCCAAAAAATAATCCTTACTCAAGACTACTCCAGACCCACAGTGGACTTAAGGAAAGGTTTTCTGGCACAGCAAGACATTTTAAGGAAGGAAAATATCCTCTTCTCATTCATAGGCCCTACAAAATTCAGAATTACCGACAAAGGCAGAACACACGTTTTCGAAGACCCAAATGAACTGACAAGATACCTACAAGGCCCCACACAGCAAGAAATGGAATTCTCTCAAGCAAGCACGAGCAAGAGGAGAGCCTCACCAGATCTAAGAGTGGAATGAGTGTCTGTACGAAATCTCAAAACTGGCTAAGCGGTCAATCTATGTAGCCTGGCTCTGCAGCTACTGTAACACACACGATCTACCTCAGACAGGTCCATACCCTCACATTATCTACCTCGAATGGCCAAACAGCCGAAACTACCTCAAGAAAGGAACCTGAAACTTGGAACTTTAAAACCACCCCATCCGGAGTATTTGAAGTCTTCGGGGTTGCGACTTTAACAAAGTACACTAAAAAAAAAAAACAGCTGAAGAGACAAAGAAGATATATAATAGAACACTATAATCACTAATATCCTTTTTAAGAACATCTTTACAGAAATGTATAAGTAAGAACGTATTAACCATGAGTGTACAGTCACCCGTATTGTTCATAAGGGGAATATAGCATGCTAGACATGATATGCAGAAACTTTTAGGCTGGAAAGGGTAACTATAAAGATGCTCGGGCGTACAGAACCAGAATGTTCCAGGGGAAAGCGGAGCTGGATCTTTGCTGTCGCACGTCCACAATTAGATGTGAAGGAAGTGGGGGAGGAGGGGTGGGGGGGGTTTCGAATTTTTTGCGTCATGTTAGTAATGTTTGTCAGGCACACAGGTTTTGTTTCTACCCACTGTATCCTATCTTTTTAAAACCTTTTTATCTACACTTTTGCAACCATGGGAGAGAACGACAACAGGTCTTGGAAGGGAGCAGAGATGAAGGACCATTGGGGTGCGGCACAGTTAGCACACACCCGATCTAAAGAGGGGTGGGGCAATACTGAACAGAAAGGGGAAATGGCTTTGGTTAAACAACCAATACCTAGCATATCACAATGGCAGCAGATAATACGAAAACACTAGCGTCCAATCTAAAGATAGTCTCCTTAAACGTTAAAGGTCTAAACCACCCAGTTAAAAGAAAAAAAATACTTGATTACCTAGCTAAAACTAAAGCAGATATCTTCCTCCTACAAGAGACCAGACTATCCCTTGACGATGCAGAATGGATTAGGGCGAGGTGGGTTGGACAGATGGCCTGCTCTCCGGCCGTAGGAAAGAAACGAGGTGTGATCACTCTGACAAACAAGAATTCCAAAATAAATATAGAAGATCAGAAAAACGATGAGGGAGGGAGAATACTGCTGACGTACTTGAAAAGGGGGGAAGAAAACATCCATGTACTCAACATATACGGGCCAAACGCTGATGACTCCGGTTTCTGGGAGGGCAGCTATAAAAGGCTGGAGGCACTCCCACAAAATGACCTAACAGTGATGGCAGGTGACTTCAATATGGCGTTAGATTACACCATAGACAGACAATCACAGTTCCACTCAGGAGGAGTGTGGCTCAATGGTTAGAGCGGCAGACCCTGAAGCAGAGTTCTGGCCAGGGACCAGGGTTCGATTCCCGCCTCGGTGGGGCTCGGGCTCAATTTCCTCGTAACTGTCTATTCTCGCCTCGGTGCCTATTCTAATCACGGGCCCCACGCTGCAACTCTGGGCAACTCTGGGCAATAGCTTGCTTAGCCTCCACACCAGCCCCAACAGCGCTAAGGATGCCTGGCTTCACCCTGGGGGTGCCCAGGAGTGGACACTTCACAGGGAAAGCCAGGAGGGGTTCCACAGCGGTATGAGTATCAGCGCCAGGAAACCGCAAAGGCGACACCGCAAGGTGGCTGTCTGGTGACAGTGCGCTCTATAAGTACCTTGACATTTACATTTACCCCCGGGTGCACACAACGTACTAAAAAATGTATGCACCAGATTTAATCTTAAAGACACTTGGCGACTACAACACCCGGAAACAAGAGATTACACTTTTTATTCAAACCCACACAATTCATACACCAGAATAGACTACATACTGATCACAGGAACACACATCCACTTAATAGAACACACAGACATAGCCACGAGAACTGTCTCAGACCACTCCTGCATTAGCCTACTGCTATGCGGGAAGTCACAATGAGGATCATCCACGAAGATGGAGATTCAACAGTGATGTCCTGTCAGACCAGAGCAACAGAATCAAAATAGAGAATGCCATTAAGGAGTACATTACCTTTATTGACACTGCAGACACAGACCCTAAAACCATGTGGGACGCATTAAAGGCCACAATTAGGAGGACAATTATGGATATTAAATGCAAGAGGAACAGGAATGCGAAGGCACGTTTGGGACAACTAGAGTTGGATATCCAAAGATTAGAGGCAACCCATATCTCAGACTCAAAGTACACAGGTGCACTTACAGAACTCACAAAGAAGAAATACAAATTCAACAGAATTCTGAGCGAAAGAGCGGGTATGTGGATATACAAATTCAAAGCAATAAACCTATGCGAGGCTAACAAAGCGGGGAAGCTTCTGGCCTCTTACCTAAAACATAAACAAAGACAGAATACCATCTCATCAATCACGGACTCACAAAATATCACATACACAAGACATAAATAAATACTACGAACATTTAGTGAATTTTATCAAGAATTCTATAAAAAAGACCAAACACTGGACGAGAATGGTTGCTCCGAGATATCACCAGAAGCTCGCAGCCTAGGAAGGGAGATAAGCTCAGCTGAAATTGAGATGGCAGTAAAGCCCCTTAAAGTTAACAAGGCACCCGGGCCAGATGGATACACAGCCACCTTCTGTAAGACTTTCTTAACTCACTTACAACCCACTTTGAAAAACGTTTTTAACCACTGCGAGGGGGCGGGGATGGTCTCACATTCCATGTCCGAAGCTTATATTATAGTCATCCCAAAGGAAGGTAAAAACACCCAGTTGACACAAAATTACAGGCCTATCTCGCTGATTAACGGTGATTGCAAGATATACGCAAAAATTCTGGCAGCAAGGCTTAATAAGGTACTACCACGACTTATAAGTAACACACAAGTTGGCTTCCTCAAGACATGCATGTCACATAATAACACCAGACTCCTATGGCATATTCTGAATAGAGCTCCTAGGGAGACTCCAAACCTGGATGGAGGACTCTAACATCTTGACCCCTCTGCAGGTGGGCTTCAGAGCCAAGATGTCAACTGTGGACCAACTGTTTAGGCTGCAAATGATCCACTGGAAAACTATCATCTTAGAAGGGGGCAGCCTTTATCTCACGTTTGTTGATTTAAAGTCTGCCTTCGACATGGTGGATCGTAGCCAGCTCTGGGAGCTGCTAAAGGGGATGGGAGTACCCCTCCATCTTTGCAATCTACTAGAGCGACTCCACAAAGACACCTTCGCTAGAGTTAGGTATGGACTAAAAGGAGAACTCACGCACCCATTCGGCGTTGAAAAGGGGGTCAGGCAGGGGTGCGTCCTAGCCCCAACCCTTTTTGCTCTTTTCTTAAATGGGCTGGTCGAAGATATTCTGGCCCTAAGAGATATAGACGCCCCTAAGTTGGCAGGCAGGAAAAATCCCTGCACTAATGTTTGCAGATGATACTCTGCTCTTGTCCAGGACCCCCATGGGGATGGGAAGAGTTCTGGACGGCTTTGCATCTTTCTGCAGGAAAAGGAATTTAATCATTAATGTGAGTAAGACTAAATACATGGTGTTCCACGCAGATACTACTAATCACCCTACCCCTAAATTGGATGGTCAGCCCCTAGAATGGGTGAACACATTTGACTATCTGGGTCTGACTCTTAATAACAAAATGACTTGGGGCCCTCAGATCTCAAAAGTAAACTTAAAACTGGTTCAGATAACTGGGGGTATCTCTAAGATGCTTAAAAATAGTCATTTAAAATTGATCAGCCCACTTGTGGAGATTTACAAAACCCAGGCTAGGGGCGTCGCAGCTTATGGCGCTGAACTATGGGGCCATACCCCTTCCCTGTTCTTAGTTAAGTCAGAAAACAAATTTTTTAGACATTTATTTGCACTTCCACTAAGTACACCTATGCAGCCGCTTAGGATGGATCTAGGTATCCAACCGATTACGGATATTGTAGCCTCCAGACCAATAATGTATTGGCGCCGACTATGGAATACCCCTGAATTGATAAACTTTCAGGAGGAATTGAAGCACATATTGTCGATCCCAATGGCAGGTGCCATCCCTTGGCTAGCCTATGTAAAAAAATCATTAAGAGAGATAGGGAGAGAAGACCTCTGGCTTTCACCTGAGGATGCATGCCTTTCTCTACGAAAAAGATCATTGGCAAAAATTCTGGAGGAACGAAACTTCACTCAGCTTATTCAATTTACTAATATAGCTAATTTGACCTCTATTTTTCTCGAGGTAAAAATTAGCTATAAATTTGAGTCCGTAATAGATCTGATTCATCCAGTCTTGGCCAAAAAACTCTTTCTATAATTTAGGCACGGTTCCCTCCCGCTCCTCTCGAGAACGAATAAGTGGGCTGGCTCAGTTTGGCAACCCTGCCCCGGCTGTGGTGCCTCTGAAGAAACTGAGATCCATGTTATATTCTTTTGCTCGGCATATAAAATCCCTCGCCGAATATGGATAATCCAACTAGCTAAGAATATAGGGGCTAGAAACTATAGAGACCTCTATAGGCTGCTGAAGTATGACACTTCTTCTATATATCCTACGGTGATAGCCAAATTCCTTTTCTCAATGTGGCTAATTAGAAGAAAACTGTTATCCCAATAAGACAATTATTGTGTTATCATATATACACTATGTTAACTGCTTTTACTCCATGCACTGATGAATGTGTTTTTTTCCCTAGATCAATGTTTTATCCTTTCTAATAATTGTTGATATTATATTGTGTTTTTATTATGAACTTTTAGGGCTTAAAGCCGAAATAAAGTTTTTTCTGACTCTGACTCTGAATAGAGCTGCCAAGTCTGACAAACCAGCGGTGACCGTCACACTAGACGCGGTAAAGGCTTTCGATAGAGTATCGTGGCATTTCCTAGAACAGTGCATGCGGACGTTCAACCTGGGAAACTCTTTCACGCATAAAGTAATGGCACTATACGAAAAGCCCATGGCCCGTATCGTAGTCAATGGGGCGGTCTCAGAGCCCTTCACCCTGCAGCGAGGGACAAGGCAGGGTTGCCCCCTGTCTCCCTCTCTGTTCCTATTAGCTCTAGAACCTCTGATTAAGGACATCGAGGCAAATGAAGAGATGGAAGGGGTCACCATCAATGAGGTCACAATCAAACTAGCCGCATACGCTGATGACATTCTCGTTGTCAAAGAAAGCACTAAATCCTCTATCACGGCCCTCATGGAATCCATAGGTAAGTATTCGTCCCTTTCCGGCTATAAACTCAACAAAGACGAGTCAGAAGGCAAACCACTCAACATACACACCAGAAAAGACATACTGGGAGAGTTGGGCCTTGCCTGGCAAACTAGTTTTGTAAAATACCTGGGTATATATTTTGGGAATGACCTTAAAAACACACTGGAACACAATGAAAAACGAATACTGGACAAGATAAAGACGCTATTGGAGGGCTGGTCACCTAAATTCATTATTTGGTGGGGAAGGTTTGAGACAGTAAAAATGATTGTCACCCCAATGGTCAACTACTTGGCAAATATGCTCCCTCTAATACTTACTGATGACTTCCATCGCAAATTAGATAAGATGCTGAATAACTTCATCTGTCGAGACAAGAAAGCAAGGATTAGTCTTAAAAAATTAAGATTGGGGAAAAAAATGGGGGGGGGGGGTTAAACCTGGCGGATTTTAAAACCTTCCAAACGGCCTTCTTGGCAAAACAGGGGAGTTATTGGATCCTGACCGACCAGGAGCACACACCTGTTTTACTGGAACTTGAGAGAGCCGTACTTAACAACCTTGAACCCTTACCCTACTAACAGCCAATAAACACATGCTAGCAGCAAACCCAATACTCAAAAATACCAGAAACACCCTACTGAAGGTAGACCAGACGATGGAACACAGCATAAAAAACTCGAGATGGGAATCTCTGTGGGCAAACAATAAGATAAAATACAGGGGAAAACCACTCTCTATGGACTCATGGGGAAGAACAGGGATTTCCCACCCTATTCAACTCGTAGATGGTGGGAATCCCACCACGTTCAGTATGCTAAAAATCAAACGAATTACCAGACATAGAATTATATATTTCCTAAAAATCAAAATAGCACTGACCAAAGCGAGACTTTCCGATACCAAGCCGTCAATCATCCAATATATGACCAACGTCAATAAATTAGGCCACCAAGTATGGCACCTCTATAGACTCCTCCGGCCCAGCTCAACCAAACTTAATGAAAAGACACGCAAATACTGGGAAGCCAAACTTGAAGACTCACTTAGCGAAAACGAGACCCAGTTACTATGGTCCTCCCCCACTCAAAGTAAGATATCCCCAGTACTAGCTCAGAAAAAGTTCTGGACACTACACAAAATATACTGGACACCAGCGCGCCTGGCGACCCTGGGACTGAACACCAATGATCAGTGCTGGAATTGTAATAAGGGAAGGGGGGATCTGGCCCATCTCATATATTACTGTCCCAAAGTCAAATCATACTGGGAGAAGATCTTCGCCTTTCTAAACAACATGTTAAGTTGTTCTCTTAAAACGGAGTTTGCCACCCTGGTAACTGCCTTTGTTAGGACAGATATACACTCACAACAGGACAGAGACCTACTCGATCTCCTACTAACAGCAGGTGTAAAATTGGTACTCAATAAATGGAAAGACACCTCCAAGGCAACGTTCAAGAGATGGCTCAATTGGGTGACGCACCTCAGAGGAGCGAATACAGTGGCCCTACGTGACTCACCATGTAGACTGCCCGGCAGAAAAATGTGGGCATCCCTGGACAAATACCAAGACCCCTATGACCCGCCCTGAAAAGGCCAAGTATAACGACCCGGATAGCAACCCTCTGTGGACAGAATTAGCAGCCTAACTCTCCCTACATGAGATATCTCCACTCTCTCTGCTCTGGTTCCTTTTTCCATGTCCCTCTCTGTGTTTTCTGTGACCCATACGAGGACAGTGGGTGGTTGGCAGCCAAAATAGGCATACTGTACCATAACTTACACAGCCAGCGTGGGCTGTCCTGTAACAACAAGTGATGCGAGTGCACGTTTTTATGTTATATGTAGGTGTTATGTTTTATGTTTTATGTTAATGTCCTTTGTATGTGACAAAATAATAATAAAAATTCTATTGAAATAAAAAATAAAACAAGAGCATGCAAGCTGGGGAAGCATGTGAGAGTGACTGTGATAACAGATAGTCAGTACGGCTTTGGTGTGGTGCATGATTTTGGCCAAATCTTGTCCCAGAGAGGGTTTTTGACATCAAGTGGAACTCCTATAAGGAATGCTGAAGTGGTTGGAAGATAGCATGAGGTGATACAGCTGCCTAAGCAGTTAGCAGTGGTGAAGTGTGCTGCGCATTCGAAGTCTGCTGATTACATTTCAGCTAGCAACCAGTTTGCAAACGACATGGCTCAGTATTGTTCACGTAATCAGAACTCTGTGAATCGGGGTAGAGAAAAAGAAATGAATTCATGTCCCTTGCTGTTTACTAACAACGTGAATACATGGAAAGAAGTAAGGCAGTTGCAGGAAGAAGCAGGAGATGAGGAAATGAGACAGTGGGTAAAAGCAGGATGTGCACCACGGGAAACAGATCATGTGTGGGTTTATCAGGATGGAGGACCAGTCATGCCTGATAGCATGGTTTCTACCATGGCACGGATGTATCATGGACAAGCACATGTAGGAAGAGATGCTATGATCAGACTTTTCAAATAGACATGGTATAACGCAAAATTCAGACTTGTAGCTGAAAGCCTTTGTCAAAGATGCCTTATATGTCAGCAATTCAATCCTGGAAGAAAAACAGTGGTAAGTCTGGGAACAATAGGACGAGAAGGAGGGCCTTTCACAAGAATGCAGATTGACTTCATTGAAATGCCCCCCTGCAACAGGTTGAGGTATGTTCTAGTGATGGTTTGTCTGTTCTCTCGATGGGTGGAAGCATACCTACTATTGAGAGAGTTCTTTCCTAGATTTGGTTTTCCAGTTACGATTGAGTCAGATAGAGGAAAACATTTCCATAATGAAATTATGAAATTAATTTGTGAAGCATTAAATGTACAACAAAAACTACATTGTGCCTATCGCCCAGAGGCTTCTGGTGTGGTGGAACAAGTAAATGGCACCATTAAAAACAGATTAAGAAAAATATGTTTAGCCACAGGTTTGAAATGGCCTGATGACTTGCCTCTGGTACTCATGACTATAAGATCTATTCCAGATAGGAGTACTGGCTTGAGTCCTCATGGAATAGTGATGGGGAGGGCAATGAGACATGTTTTCATACCCGTCAACAAGCTATTGCCTATATCTGAAGACTTGGTGTTGGATTATTGCAAGGGGTTGGCTGATTCCGTTCATTCTTTGTTTCATCAGGTTGGATCGGATGCCACCACTCTTGAAAAGAAGCCAGCTCATGATCTGAGCCCAGGCGACTGGGTGAGAATAAAAGTGCATAGAAGAAGAAATTGTTTGGTCCCAAGGTGGGGTAAACCACGTCAGGTGATCCTGACCACAACAACAGCTGTAAAATGTGTAGTAGTGAAGAACTGGATTCATGCTAGTCATACTTTGCGAATTCCAAATCCAGTGGATAACAGAGAAGAAGAATACTTTGAAGAATCTGATACAAATTCTGAATCAGATACAGAAGAAATAAGAGCAAGACCAACTTCTGAAAGGGGGGAGTCAGAACCAAGTTCAGCTATAGCACCAGAGAATTTACCATTAAGAAGAAAATTGCAAATTTCTGACACTAGTTCAGAATCAGACACTGAACCAGAACAAGCACACAAGAGTGTAAACAAAAACAGTGAAGAGACTGTCAAAGAAATTCTTGATAAAGAAGTTCTGTATGAAAAGCCAAGAGAAATTCCACCTGAAATAACAGAAGTAGATGTTAAGGTACAAGATACAGAGAGAGAGGGAAAGATTTTTGCGGAAGACCCCCGAGGAGATGTAGGGAAACCATACATCCAGGTAGAAGAAGGGACAGTTAGTCAGCAGGAAGATTGTGTGGAAGAATCACGAGGAGGGACAGAAGTAGATAAGAAAAAGGAAGTGGTGGAAAAAAGGCCTACTGAAAGTAAGAGTCAAGTTGGAACTGAATTTGAGGACAGTGACGAAGAAGTACCAGAAGGTCGATTCCTGAGAAAAAGATCGTGGAGAACTGAGAGAAATGAAAAGGGAAGTAAGTTAAAAAGGCCAGCAAAGGATGAAATTTGGCCAAACAAGATAGAGATTGAGATACAGATTGACACGAGTAAAATTATCCAGAGCTGAACAAGTGAATGAGGTGTCTAGCCAAGAGAAGACGTTGAACAGACACCATTAGAAGAAAGCAAGCGAACGAGGAAACCTAACGAGAAGTATAAGTCACCAGAATGGTCGTATGTGGCACTTCCTGAAGTACAAAAGGAAGCTGACTGCCAAGGAGATCTAGAGGTGACTATACCAGAAGTGGTTGAGGACGACGAAGAATCGGAAATCCTGAGAGTCATCTTGTCCGACATCAGGGAAGAGACGGATGTTCAGGGAATTCTGAATCAAGGTTGCGAAAGAAAAGTGAAAGACGATCAAATGCCAAACTGAAGAGACAAAAGTGCTCTCAAAGGAGAATTTTTGAAAATTACTAAATAAAAGACATAACAGAAAGAACCAAGTAGGTGCTTAGAGCCTTGGGTTTAGACAAAACTAGTTGTGAAGTAGAAGAGGCTAAGTCAAAAGACACTGATCATTTTCCGAAATGGCAAACACAGAAAGTAGAAAATCTACACGTGTGTTCGTTCAAAGATGGTGCAAAATGTGTTGTTGTTGTACAGGATTATTAATGCTTTTGTGGAGTGCGTTAGCTTTAATGGTCTCATTTAAGGTTACATTAGAAACAATAGAAGGTCATAGTGAGAATAAAACTGATGTAGAAAAGATTCAGAAAATGTATCCGACTATAATAGATAGAAATTATTTACATAAAGATAGATCCATAACTGATTTTTCTAACAATGTTTTCTCAAAATTACTATATGAATACGTGAAAACAATGGATGTGAGAGACTGCCACGTATGTATGCAGTTGCCTGCATCAGTGTCTGAGGGAGTGACATTCCATTATCTTCCAGTGACAAATGGAATAACATGTAGCGTATTAGCAAGTTTGTTTTACAAAATAGGGAAACTAGAATATTATTTTTCAGATATAGATAATATATTTTCACAAGTACCTGTAGTTCATAAACTGAATAAAGTAATACCTGGTAAAGTGTTAGAAACAAAAGAATTAACATTAGAGTTAGTATTCAAAAATAATCTAACATGTAGTCTGAAAAGAGAGGAGAAGGCTTTCTTAGATATGGTAGAAGAAAGAAGATAAAAAATGCAAAAGAAGGTACCTGAGGGAAAAGATGAAAAGGCTGTTTGGGATGTTGAAAGAGAAAAACATTTGAAAGGAGAAGCTAGTCCAGTAATGGCTTTAGATTGGCCTCAGAAAGGGAAATTGTGTATTAGAAGAAATAAAACTGCATATGATAATTACTTCATAGGTGCAAGTGATTGCCATGATACTTACAGAATCATGGGTGTATGGGGATTTAAAGGAGGAAATGATCCGGTTGTTCCTGGATTCTATTTTATCTGCGGGAACAAAGCTTATTATTGATTACGTGACCATTGGTATGGCACATGTTATCTAGGCATGGTTTTCCCAAAGATATTTCATGTGGGAAGAGGAAAAGATGGTGCACACGAGATAGGTAGACAACTAACACGTAGGAGAAGAGAATCTTGGTCAGAAATTGTAGGAGACATTTTTGGAGCATTGATACCAGCAGTTGGAATATCTCTGAATGTACATAAAATTAGAAAATTATCAACAGTAGTGGATTGTTGGTCAACAAGCACTGCTGGAGGATTTTTATTGGTAAATACCGAAATGGTTGCAATGAGAGCCATGGTGATGCAAAATCGACTTGCCCTTGATACCATTTTGGCAAAAGAGGGTGGAGTCGGTGGAATGCTGAAAGTCCAACATTGTTGTACTTATATTCCTGACGAAAGTCAAGATTTAAAAACGTGCATAAAGAATATAACTGATTTGCATGAGGAGATTGTTCCACTGGAGGTTGAAGGAATTTGGGAAAAGATTGGGAAAAAGCTTTCTACTATTAAAGACTTTTTACTAAAATTAGGTAGTACCTTTATTGGTAACATGTTATTTCCAGTAACATGTGTGATTATTTTAGCATTAATCTTGAGATTAGGATGTTTATGTAGCAAAAGAAGGAACATACGAAATAACATAAAAAGAGAAACTATAAAGAAAAGAGAAAATTTTGAAGAGGCACAATTAGAAGAATGGAAAGAGAATATGTATAAAAAGACAAGAGAATAAGAAACAGGGGAAACAATCATGTGATCTAACAAAAAATAAGATAACTGAATTCATTTCTATTTACAAATTTTATCAAAATTGATGGAGCGGGTAAAGTAAAATGTTGTACACCTCCTCTATCTTGCATGAAAATGCTAATTATATAACCTACTTATATTATAATTTGAGTAACGGTTTGCTGTGTTAAACTAAATCAACCATTTGCATACACCAATTAAACGTGGGACTTATTGCTATTTGCATGGCAAAATAACTCTAATAACTAAATTATGTACGCATATTAATAGTAGTGCATGTGGTAATAGGATATCGCATGATATATGTTGCTTCTGTGATGTTTGCGTTCCCGTTTTGGATCGTTAAGGGTGAGTATTATTGCTTTAAATGTCGCTACAAGCTAGGAAAATACTAATACATAAAGGGATTAGTGAGGGTTTAACATTAGAATCTTCATTTCTTTGTATTAATTACTCTTTTGTGTTTGTTTCGCTTAAGTTGGCATTTGGGCCTACCAAAATATGGCGTCCAAAATGGAGTTCGGAAGAGGCCACCGTCTTGTGAGCGCGATGCCTGCTGCGCAGACTCGGATGGCTCCATGAACCTCCAGGCAACCCCAAGTCACAGTGTTCCTGGTCAAGGATAGGAACATGGAGGACTGCCAAACTTCCGTCAGTAAACTCTGGTCTAAATGAAAAATTGGGACATGCAAGCAAACCTTCTACATTGTTGCATAAGGGCCACATGGGCAGAGGAAATGAACCAGCAATATCCATGAGAACACCCACTGATGTGAAATCAGACGTTTCCAATCAGCCAATCATTTTCTTTCCTTGCCTAAGAAAGTTTCATGCTATCAGAAAGTAAAGATAGACCTGTAAAGGATTGACGAACTACATTTATCGATCATAGGAAGGGGTAACTACCTGAAAATGAATATCTTGCCACGGATTCTTTATCTTTTCCGTGCGGTCCCTCTTTTAGTTGATGAAGTAATCTTAAGGGGCTTCGAATCCCATATGGGTAAATTCATGTGGGGTTATGGGAAGATTAGGAGATCTACACGGAAGCTTTGTCTACCGATTATCAGAGGTGGGTTAGCAATTCCGGATTTGAGTTTATACCTATGGGCTGCACTTCTTCAACAGATGAAGCCACTATTCGAGGCTAGACCAACTGGAAATGAAGGAGCGACAAATTATATACCCTCAATATTTGAATTATCCATTGGAGAAAGGGCCAATGGCTTGTTAATAAAACAGATTGAACCGTCCTATTTCAAGAAAGTGAAATTTAAGGTTATAACAAACGCCTGGTCTTTATGGAGAAAAATTATGAGACACATGAAAATACCAAAATATAATAGATATATTTCCTTATGGCATTCATCAATATTACCACCTCATATGTATGACACTATCTCGAGACTTTGGGAAAATTTAGGAGTAATAACGATAGGAGATTTCTTACTTACCCCCCAAGGGCCTAGATTTCAACAACTGCAATCTAACTTCTCGATCCCAATGAATAGTATATTTAAATTCATACAAATCAACTCAATCCTTAATCGCAAAGCCGCTGACATATCTTTGGATACTATCGCTTTAATCGACTGCATGTTAAGATCTAAGTCAAAGATTGGCATTTTGTATGATATATTATTAGAAAACAGACAAGATGATCTGGAATCTACCGAAGTAGGTTGGTCTCGGAAATTAAATAATCCTAATGGTGATATTGATTCATCTCTGACACTATCAACCCAGGTGTTTATGTCATCCAATTTGAAAGCTCAACTTTATAAAACCATCTTTGACTTATATTTTACTCCGGCCAAACTTTACTCCTGGGGGAAAAGGCCTACATCAGATTGCCAAGGTGTGGTAGAACAGCAGCTAATCTAATACATATGTTATACGAATGCGATAAACTAACAATGTTGCGTACAATGATTGCTGGATTCTGGCAGGAAGTGTTCGGGCACCCTTTAGAGGAATCTCCTACATTATATATTTTGGGTAAAGATAACACACTTAATCATACTAAGGCAGAAGAAATATCTCTTTTTCTGGGTACTTCAGTCTATAGAATAATAATTACCGCCCGGTGGAAAGATACCGAGCCTCCAAATTTTCAGATCTGGCTCTCTAGGCTATTAGGGATGTATAATCAGGAAAAGGCGATCTTTGCTTGTAAAGGAATTAAATCGAAAGTACGTGGTACTGAAATTTGGAAACCAATTGAGGATTGGAAAAACGATAATTTAAATTGTATATAAATAAGCTTAAATTGGAAGTAGCTATTTTTCATCTTCCTTAATTATGCCCTTTCCTTCAGTATAGAAGCGTAAAAATATGTATTTCATTGTTTACTTTTGTATGTTTGTGCAACTGTGATTTCCAAATAAAAAATATATTAAATAAAAAAAAGAAAGTTTCATGCTATCCCGAATTTTATTATAAAAAGGGCAGTAGAATAGGGAGGAGCGTTCGTTCACTCCATCCCCATTTTTCCAACATCTATGCTGATGCTGCCTTCTTACTCGATGACCGCAAACCCTTATCGAACCCACAGGCGATGACAGATGCTTGCACGATTTCTGGTCCTTTGGAGATCTTTGGGACTGTAACGTGCTGTGCAAAGAACTTTTGGACTTTGAGATTTGGCCTGCTTCATTTGGACAATTTAACGGCTAAATTCAGGTATGCAGAGCCAAATGAATTAGGAAAAATCCATATAGCAAGAATAGGTAAATATGAATGTCATGTGATTTGTACTGATTGAACAAAATTTCTAAACTTTGATGGACCAAAAATGCTAATATTAATTGCAAACAATATTTAGATAAACAAATAGTTGATTAACAGAAATTACGAGTTTGTGGTTTTTCAATGAAGAGAGTAGAGAATTCTGAGTCTTAAATGTGTTTTAGCTGGTTCTAAATCACCATCAACCAGTCCAACGAATTGGTCCGATGACCAAGTGGTGGAGTGCCTTGATGTTTAAGGTTAGGATTCTATAGGAGGTGATGCTAATGTATATTCTGTAAAATAACTTTTCTTCCCTATAGGTCATAAGGTACTCCCCCACATGTCCAGCCATCGACCATATCATCCCTCCTGTGTGCAGACTCATGAGTGGAGACATGTGAGTGATGGTGTTATGGGCCCCACCAATGACTGCGTGTGTGAATGAGCTAGTGTGACGTCGGGTCTGCGACGCAGGAAGGGATAGTTGTAAATTTGCCTTCTTTCCTCTCTTTTTCTCCGGTCTCACGCTGCATCGCCTGCAACTTGTTACACTATCCTTATACAGAGTTAAGAGTGAGGTGGGGGAGAAGAGGCACCTTGATTCCTGAGTGTAGTGGCCCCTCTCGGAAGATTAGTATCTGTATACTGTTGTGTGTGATACCTCGTTTATGAGTGCATTAAAAAAAAAAATTCTAAAAAGATAAACACTGGGTTGGGCACACAGTTATTGCAATGCTGGGAGAATTGTTGAGTTCTGTTCTTGATGCATCACCACACTACCTCCCTGAGAAGCCTGAGACAGCTTGCCATCACTACTTCTGAGAGTCAAGTGCTGAAGGGGTTGCACTTGACCCAGTTTGCAGAGCTATTGCAGGATGGGCATTGGAAGGTCAGAGGCAAACAACCCCAGCACCCACTGCAGTGGCCCAGCAATCCCTGCTTTCCCCATCACTTCACTACCTCCCTGAGAAGCCTGAGACTGCTTGCCATCACTACTTCTGAGAGTCAAGTGCTGAAGGGGTTGCACTTGACCCAGTTTGCAGAACTATTGCAGGATGGGCAGTGGAAGGTCAGAGGGAAACAACCCCAGCACCCACTGCGGTGGGCCCGCAATCCCTGCTTTCCCCCTTTCTCAAAACACTGTTTCTTGGTACTCACTAATAACACATTTTATTGCTCACCTAAGCGGTGTGCATTGGTTTGATTTTGGAAGTCATGCCATGTTTCAGACGTACGAGCTCCACATATTTCTGAGCAGGGGACACCCACCCTATCCTAATGGCCCTTGGTTACCCCATTTCTTTAAGTGAAATTGGAAAATTAAAAATTGTTCTTTTTTTAATTTCTTTTAGATCACCAATCTTCTTGACCTAACCATTTTGAGGTCTATTTTAAACTTGGTAGAGAGATTCCCCCAAAACATCCTAACGCCCACATCCCTACTGGCAATTACTAGACTGATACACACAGTCTAGTAATTATAGTCAGTATAGTAGATTGCAGGATACCCTTATACACCACCAGACCACCAAATAATGGCCATGGTAGAACTAGCTAGTGGTGCTTACTGACAATTCTAACATGGTGTAGCAGGGCAGAAGGATGGTGATCAGTTTAGAGCTGGCGGAAGTCTCTCGTACCTACCATTCCATGGCTTAGAGAATCCCTGGGGATTTGCACAGGCCAAGGGAGTGATAGCTGTCACCACTGCTTCCCAAAGGATTATGGTAAAGCATAGATTTGATTTTCTTGGGACGTGGAAACACTCCTGACAAAAAGGCATAACTGAGAATATCCTTTTTTTTGCGCATGTGTGGTAAAGATGAGTGTATCTGTGGGATTCCCTTTCGAAAAATTGGTGCATGGTTGACAGTCCTAGGGATTAGCATGGTCCCCTGGGCCCTTGGATAACACCAGAATTTCCTACCTGACAGTGCAATGGGAAATCCTACAGATTCTTCAGGGTATAGAGATTATTTGCAGTTCCAGGTATCACCCGAAGGCCTGGCAAAAACCAAAGGAAATGATGGACGGAGTGTTGAACATTGCAAGCACTCACCCCCAGTCAACTGATCTGGGTTTAATCCATCACCGTTCTTTAGCCCACTCTGCCACCCCAGTTCAGACATGGCCATATGCAAATCAGTCTGACCCTGTGCCTCTTGGGAAAAGTCCAGCCCGAACTGCCAAGCCATGTCTTTCCTGGACCGGAAACAAGCTTCCTAGGACCGGTTTCTGGCATTTCAGCCGTCTTCAGCCAGGTTTGCTTGAATCCAGTGGCAAAGTGAGCAAGGGACTCACGTCTGAGCATACCCTGCCAACTTATGGCAAACAAAGCAGAAACCAAAGGAAATGAAGGACGGAGTGTTGAACATTGCAAGCACTCACCCCCAGTCAACTAATCTGGGTTTAATCCATCACCGTTCTTTAACCCACTCTGCCACCCCAGATCAGACATGGCCATATGCAAATCAGTCTGACCCTGTGCCTCATGGGAAAAGTCCAGCCCGAACTGCCAAGCCATGTCTTTCCTGGACCAGAAACAAGCTTCCTAGGACCGGTTTCTGGCATTTCAGCCGTCTTCAGCCAGGTTTGCTTGAATCCAGTGGCAAAGTAAGCAAGGGACGTCTGAGCATACCCTGCCAACTTATGGGTCAGACTGATTTGCATATGGCCATGTCTGAACTGGGGTGGCAGAGTGGGCTAAAGAACGGTGATGGATTAAACCCAGATCAGTTGACTGGGGGTGAGTGCTTGCAATGTTCAACACTCCGTCTATCATTTCCTTTGGTTTTTGCTTTGATCACCCGAAGGCCTTACAGAACCATTTCGTACAACAACCGGATCTGTTAAATGGTATGAAAATGTCCTATTACCACCACCATTCTCCTATCATGGCTTAGCTGCCCCTGTGATTGAAAGGAAATACTGCCAACGATTGGTGGAAGCCTGTCAGGTGGGTAACGTTGATTAAAGCTGGGAGAAGGAAGGTGCCGCCACCCAGTCATAATATAGGTTTAATATCAGATGGCTCGCCTGACGGCTCTGATAAAAGTAGAAAGGTATGGAAATAGCGCATTTGTGTATGCCTTAATCCATCTAATACAGATGTAAGTAACAAACAGCTATTTAACTAAATAATAATTAGAAAAACGCATAGGAAGAGATCATATTGTCTGAATTTTAATTTCCATTTGAAAAGGGTGTAACAAAACATATGTTGGCGTTTAGACACTTTTGAAGAGAGGGATATCGTTAATTTAGAACAATCGCTTTATTAAGTATCTTTACAGCAATCCCCAACCCCCAACAGCTGTCATCTAGAGCACCTCTGTCTCCGTCTCTGCGACTCCAACAGACTGGATTCTCGTAGTGGAAACAGAAGTTGCTAGGAACAATATAGTGACATCACAAAATAGAATACATAAAGAATACAACATATCCTCTTTCCTAATAAATAAGAACTAATAAAATATTTAATTACAAATGTAATCTTGTAATTTCCTTGGCGGTGTTTTAATGCGAGTGCTGCACCTGAAATCTTTATTGGAAATCTCATTGTTGGGAACCACTATTTTGTTGGGAACCTCCACAGGCTGGTCTCCCTCAACAGGATTGGATTTCAACCATTCCTGCATCTCAGTTTCATTGCACTTTGCCACTCGATTACTATTCCACCATTTTCCATCAGAAAGCTTCAGGAAGTCACCATTGACTTTTAGTATCTTTTTGGGATCAGACAACTTGGAACTTCCTTTGCAATTAATAGAATTAGTTTTCACTCTAACATACATATCCGACTCAAACAGTCTTGGTTTCCTGAACAACTTGTTATTATGTTTCTGCTCATACAAGTTTTGATATTTCTCTACTTTAGATCTCATGGCACTTTCATTGATTGCCCTCCTACCATTTCTTCCCATCCAGGCGGGCACAGCAATAGAACATGGTACTCTACCCTTCAACAAACAAAAGGGAGTTTCACCAGTAACAGAATGTGGAGTTATTCTGTAATTCCATAACATGTTTTTCACTTCACTTCTCCAACACCCATTGTTTTGTACAGCCATCTGAATACATTCACCTATCACACGGTTAAAGCGTTCTATTAAACCGTTTCCCCTGGGATGATATACTGGTGTCTTACAATGCTTGATACCCCATTTTTTGAGAAACTCACCAAATTCCTTAGATACAAATTGAGAACCATTGTCAGTCAAAATCTCAGCTGGACAACCTTCCCTATGGAATATCTCTTCACAAAATTCTATCACATTGCTGGATTTAACCTCGCGGACAAATGCTATCTCCGGCCATTTGGAAAAATAATCCATTAAAACAATGGCATACTTGCTGCCAACTCCTAATATCTCAAACGGACCACAAATATCCATGGCTACTTTTTCCCAAGCTTGTTTCGGCCATTTTACATGGTGAATGGGACTTTCTTGAATTACATGAGCCTTGTCACTACGTGAACACGCTACACAATCCCTTACAAATCTCTCAATCTGTCTATCCATTCCTGGCCACCAGAAATCCTCTCTTGCTTTTCTCTTCATAGCGGTCATTCCGCCATGGCCCTCATGTAAAAGTTCAATTAAACTTGGTCTTAAAGAAATGGGAACCACTAACCTGTCATTCCTCCTCAAAATACCATTCACAACAGATAATTCACTTCAAACTTCCTTGTACTGTAACATGCTCTCCTGAAGTCTCCACCCTTCACTGATAGGCAAACTCTCTATTACCTTTTTCATAACAATATCATCTGACATGGCCTGTTTCCAGTAAACTTCTTCAATAGCTTGACAAACATCAGACAAATTTGCTACAATCCATTCATCCATTTCTGAATACGCCTCATCATTGTCAGACTTGGCTACCGGAAGACGTGATAAACAATCAGCATTAATATTTCTCACACCTGGAACATACTTCAAACTAAAATTAAATTCTTGTAAGCGATATATCCATTTTGCGATACGTGAAATGGCTCTGCCTGCACCCGAAGTGGAAAATATGTCAGTCAACGGTTTGTGATCTGTGTGTAATTCGAAATTCGTTCCCCACACAAAATTGCGGAAAGGTTGCACACCCCACCAACACGCTAAGACCTCCTTCTCAATATGTGCTCTCGGCACCTTTGAGTGTGCGTGAAGCAAAAGCTACTACACGTTCTTTACCATCATGAATTTGCATTAATACTGCACCCAAACCATACCCGCTAGCATCAGTTACAATTATACTCTTATCATTGGAATTGAATAGTTTTAAAGAGGTCGCACTTGCAACAGCTTTTTTCACATCTTCAAATGCACGTTGGAAATTGTCAGACCATACAAAAGTTACATTTTTCTTCATAAGTTCTAGAAGCGGATAAACACAAGTTGAAAAATTATAAATGAATCTTGAGTCGTATTCAGCCAGTCCAAGGAATGACCTTAACTGGTCTTTATCTCGCGGAACAAGAGCATTTTCTAAATCTTCCACAAGTTTGAACTTAGGTTTGACACCCTCTGATGATAATGTGTGACCTAGGTAATCTACTTTTGTATTACAGAATTTACACTTCTGTAAACTTATAGTTAAACCAGCCTGCTCTAGTTTGTTTAGCACATTCTCCAAAAGATTGCTGTGTTCCGATTTATCCTTTCCCCACACCAGGACATCATCTTGGAATACAAGCACATTTGGGATATCTTTCAAAACACTTTGCATGACTCTTTGGAAAACTGCCGAAGCAGAAGCAAGAACGAAAGGCAATCAGACAAATTGAAATGCTCCCTCAGGTGTAATGAAAGATGTTAAATACTTAGATTCAGATTGCAATAAAATCTGATGATAAGCACTTGACAAATCTAAAGTGGAAAAAAACTTACCATTGTCAATACTTGACAACATCTCATTGATATGAGGCAAAGGATAACGATCTATCCACATGCATTGGTTTAAGTCTCTTAAGTCCACATACATGTGGATACTGCCATTGGGTTTGTGTGCAATAACGATTGGACTTAACCACTCTGACGCTTCTATAGGTTCAATAATGCCTTCTTTACACAATCTGTTTAATTCTTCTTTAAGGGGACCCCTTAATGCCAATGGAACATTCCTCACTTTATGTACTTTGGGAATTGTTCCTTCCTTTAAAATTATACGATGTCTACATTTTTTCAGACAACCCAATTCTTTTTTAAACAGATTAGGAAGCTTAGTTATCCATACATCACTATCATGTGACTCAGTCAAAAGTACTTGAGCAGGATGATTAGGATTGAGTATCATGTTTAAATTTTTCTGCTCCTTCCATCCCAGTAACGACTTTCCTTTTTCTACAACATATATTTTAGGGGAACAACCTTTACAACGCAACTTTTACAACGCACTACCTTTACAACGCATTTTTTACAACGCATAATCCATTACAACGCATGACATTACAACGCATGACACTACAACGCATTTTTAAAAACTACCTTTACAACGCATTCCATTACAACGCATACTACCATTACAACGCATACCATTACAACGCATAATATTACACTACACTATCCAACACTTACCCTACTGTTGCACCCCCTGGAGTTAGAATAGTAATTTTTACCCCTATACTATCCAACACTTACCCTACTGATGCACCCCCTGGAGTTAGAATAGTAATTTTTACCCCTATACTATCCAACACTTACCCTACTGTTGCACCCCCTGGAGTTAGAATAGTAATTTTTACCCCTATACTATCCAACACTTACCCTACTGTTGCACCCCCTGGAGTTAGAATAGTAATTTTTACCCCTATACTATCCAACACTTACCCTACTGTTGCACCCCCTGGAGTTAGAATAGTAATTTTTACCCCTATACTATCCAACACTTACCCCACTGTTGCACCCCCTGGAGTTAGAATAGCAATTTTTACCCCTATACTATCCAACACTTACCCTACTGTTGCACCCCCTGGAGTTAGAATAGTAATTTTTACCCCTATACTATCCAACACTTACCCTACTGTTGCACCCCCTGGAGTTAGAATAGTAATTTTTACCCCTATACTATCCAACACTTACCCTACTGTTGCACCCCCTGGAGTTAGAATAGTAATTTTTACCCCTATACTATCCAACACTTACCCCACTGTTGCACCCCCTGGAGTTAGAATAGTAATTTTTACCCCTATACTATCCAACACTTACTCCACTGTTGCACCCCCTGGAGTTAGAATAGTAATTTTTACCCCTATACTATCCAACACTTACCCTACTGTTGCACCCCCTGGAGTTAGAATAGTAATTTTTACCCCTATACTATCCAACACTTACCCTACTGTTGCACCCCCTGGAGTTAGAATAGTAATTTTTACCCCTATACTATCCAACACTTACCCCACTGTTGCACCCCCTGGAGTTAGAATAGTAATTTTTACCCCTATACTATCCAACACTTACCCCACTGTTGCACCCCCTGGAGTTAGAATAGTAATTTTTACCCCTATACTATCCAACACTTACCCTACTGTTGCACCCCCTGGAGTTAGAATAGTAATTTTTACCCCTATACTATCTAATACTTACCTTAAATGCAATTTAATATTATGCGTTGTAATGGTATGCGTTGTAAAGGTAGTATGCGTTGTAATGGAAATGCGTTGTAAAGGTAGTTTTAAAAAATGCGTTGTAGTGTCATGCGTTGTAATGTCATGCGTTGTAATGGATTATGCGTTGTAAAAAATGCGTTGTAAGTGCATGCGTTGTAAAAGTGTGCGTTGTAACGTCATACATCCTATATTTTAGCATCGGTTTCCCTATCTTGAAATTTAATCTTGGATGAGAAATATCCTAAAACAGGTAACTCCTGCCCACAGTACCTTACTGGATTAGCATCAGTAGACTAATATTTTGGTACCCAAACTCATCCAGATTTGTTTATCGATAATCATAAACGGAGAACAAGAATCTGCCCACATCGGAACGATTTTGTCTTCTATAAAAATGTCACATTTAAGATGGTTGTAATTATCACTAGATTTTGCACCTACATCACTGACATCATCAATTACATATATTTCAATATCACTTTCATTGGAATTAGCAGTGGACTCGTCTCTAATCACATTTACAATTGGTTTGGAATGAGATGCACCAGATGATTTGCAAACCCTCGAAAAATGCCCAATTCTTTTGCATTTGTAGCATCTACTTTTATCTGCTGGACAGTGAATGGCATCAGAAGAATGTCTGTTACTCCCACATCTGTAGCATACCTTATTAACATTAAAGGAGTGTTTCTTTTTTTCAGCTTTGTTTTCTATAATTTTGTTACTTTGCTCATCACTAGTGCTTACTTCACAAACCTTAGATGTGTTTGATTCTAAAGAAGTTCCAGTACATGTTAACTCTTTAACATATTGTGTAGTATTCTCAATGCGTTTGGCTATCTGTATAGCTTTATCTAAAGTGGGATCCATCAAATCTAATAATTTTTCTTAAACTTTCTTGTTACTAGTGATATTAATTAACCGATCCCTGATGATTTTGTCTCATAAGTCTTTAAATTTACATGTGGTAGCTAATCTTCTTAGCACCGTAACATATTGTTCTATTTTTTCTCCTTGCAACTGCTTACGTGAAAATAATTTGTGTCTCTCAAAGACAATACTCATTTTTTTTCCATAGTTTTCCTCTAACATAACCATGGCAACTTCACATACATCCTCATCGTCATCATCAGAATTAGAATTTTTATTACCACCACTCCTTACTGCTGGTAAAGGTTTAGGAAGCGTTTTTAATACATTTCTGCCTTCTACGCCTAAATGGTGTTTCAAAATTGCTAATTTTCTACTAGCAATATAAACCTCTCCACCAATCGCCTCCAAATACGTGATGAAAGACTCTTTCCAATATTCCCAGGTCATGCAGGGGGCACCAGGTTCTTGTAAAAATGTGGGAGGCAGAGTAATAACTTGATTGGACATTGTTGTTTGAGTTGTATACAATCAACACGCTGAATTCGTGTATAGACACAAACACAGACAGACGTTGGAAGAAATCTCTTAAAAACAACAGGCGGAGTATTTATCACAATAGTATAATGTCACAAACACTGACAGAGTCTGAAAGGAATCTCCCCAAATAACAAGCGGTGCGTTTTTTCCCAGAAAGGAATCTCCCAAAATAACAAGTGGTGCGTTTTTTCACAGTTGCATTTCCTCACCTTGAACTGTGTCACATCGTCGCACTGAATCTATTTAAGGTGAAAGTGGTTTGTTCATTGTATATGTTCATCCAATGATGAAGTCTCAATGACTGGTGTAATGAAAACAAATCCTACGTAAGAATTTTTGGTAATTAAAATGGCGGCACGCACGACGTGACCCTAAAAACAACGAGGTCACGTACATCCGCACTAGAGGTTCTGACAGACGCACAACACAAGGTTCCGGAATCACAAACACAATGCAGGAGCGAGAGACTATGATCCCGTGTCCTCTCCTTGTAATGATTCAAATGTCTTCAATGCCGCTGCTGCATATTGACAAAACCGTTACACGTAGGTACATTTATACTCACGAGTGTTGAAATTTGACTGATGTGACTTCAATGTCACGCTTGTACACGTAAACAGCTGACTATTGATCAAATGATTTTCCAATGCGGCTTTCAGTCTATCCCTTCTCCTGGCAACAGATTTCCTTGTCTTCGCCCGCACTTTGTTTAAACGGAACAACTATCTTTACAAGGTTGTACGCTGACAGGGAGAATTTAAGGCTGACAACGCCGACATTTTGTTCCTGTTGAGGGTCTTCGGTACTTCATGGAAGTATGCTGCACGATAATTCCTCTTTCTTCAGTGACGTCCAATTTTCCTCAATAATGAGTCAATCCCATCCTCGTCACCATTTTTGAAGAGAGGGATATCGTTAATTTAGAAGAATCACTTTATTGAGTATCTTTACAGCAACCCCTAACAGCTGTCATCTAGAGCACCTCTGTCTCCGTATCCACGAATCCAACAGACTGGATTCTCGTAGTGGAAACAGAAGTTGCTAGGATGCAGTTGCTAGGAACAATACAGTGACATCATGAAATAGAATACATAAAGAATACAACAGACACCTCACAATATAATTTTAAAAAGTCTGTTTGTAATAGTGGATACCAAGCCAACACAAAAAATAGATTTTAGTTGCTGACAATGGTAGACACAAAGGCAAAAAATATTTCAACAAAAATGTGTTTAATTTCATGGACTACATCAAAATCTCTGTGTTTAGTTTCTCGGGAATTCCATTTTGGTGTCCAGTGGTCATCAATGGATCTTATTTTTTCTATGATAAGTAAAGTGATATCAACAACACAAATAACAATTTAACAAAAGTAACAGAATTAGACAGTATTTCTTGGACGTACAGCAGATAGCATGTTGTTCAGCAAACACCTGGCAAAACAAAGAGCAAAAAGAAAATATTACAGCTGATTGGTGAGTACAAAAATAATTGGTTCTAATACACACGTATACTGTGACACATTGAGTAAAACTAAAGAATAAAATAAGGAACACCTAAGAGTGAATCCTTTAGGGTGCAAAAATAATGTTTTGATAAAAACTGCAAAAATGCCTACTAGGACTTACCTTTCTTCAAATCTTAATGAAAACTCTAGTTCTAAACATAATCCTAAACCTAATAACCTTAATTCTGACTCTAATCCTAACTTCATCCCTAACATAAGTCTCAGCTCTAACCCTGAAACGTGCACTAGTACAGATTGATAATTATATTTATTGTTTTCAGCAATTCAATTAAAATTACACATTAAAAACAATTCCATACCCTAAAAAAAATCTAAACAGCAAATTAAAGTGCTAAGATTTATGCAGATTTACAGGCTCTGTAGGTTCACGTATATCCATGAAAATCTCCCTTAAAACATTAGATCTCAGCTTGTGAATCCCCCCCCACATTGCTTTCACAATAGAACAAGATAGAATAAAACAACTAATATTTACGTCTACTGTGCCGACAAGCATAGCCTTAAACAGCAAACCCATGACATGGGAGATACTGACTGAAGCATATGCAATGTACAGTTTGGCTCAATAAAGTGCAAGTACTTATGCATTTTGAAAATCACAAAATATACATCCTGTATAAAACAATTTTAATTAAAAATATACTATCTATTAAACAGAAACATATGCATCCTATCAATCACTCAGTTTACTGTTTCACTACTCAGCTAATTATCATATGTTGCCAGGATATCTCTGACCAGTGTCCATGCTACACATACATAGGAAGCTACAGAGTTAAAAATTACTTCATCATCTGTCCTACAGCAGAAGGCCAGTGCTATGCTAGCTGCATTTATCCCATAAGTACTAAATAAGGGCAGAAGCCATTTTTTGTGTGCTCTTACAAACTTGGGGGCTTATTTACAAGCCCTGCGTGCCACCGGAAAGTCACTTTTTCTTTTGTTCAAGTGGCGCACTGGGCTTAGCCACATCTACTCATCCATGGAAAGCCACCCTGTGTGTTTCATTGCCTCGTGGATATGGAGTAGGCATAGCAGCGCAAGTCGCTGCTTTGCCTTACTCTGCGTCAAAGAGGAGTTCTATGGGTGTTGCGGTGGGTGTTCCCCCGCAACACCTATGGACTTTGACGCTGCGCAAGTTCTACAATATTGGGTAAACTTGGGGCAGCACCAAAATCCTGTGCCTCCCTAGAGCAGGTATACCGAGAAGAAATGTTTACATTTCTCCTTGTTTGTTCCTCTTTTCATGTGTGCTGTATTCTGCAGCACACAAAGAACAAGGAAAACGCCTTACGGGATTGTGTTTGTGCAGGAAGGTGCCCCTACAGCATAGAGTGCATTTCTGGAGTCCAGCCGGCTTGTGACGAGGGCTTGGGTCACCGTTTTCCTGGTGCTGACGGGGATCCACCTGAAAATCGTACGAAGCATGCGGAGGATGTGGAAGCAGGAAGAGACAACTGCATTGACCTGGCTCTTCATGGAGAGATTGCTGTCCAGGGTGATGCCGAGGTTGCGGGCATGGTTGGCGGGGGTTGGTGAGGGCCCATGTGCAGCGGGCCACCATCTGTTGTCCCATGGGGAGGTGTTTTTTCTGAAGATGAGCACTTTTGTCTTGTCTGTGTTCAGCTTCAGGCAGTTGGATCTCATCCAGTCGGCGACATAGGTCATGGCGTTCTGGAAGTTGGATCTGGTGATGGCGGTTTCTTCCATGAGAGAGAGGCTTAGTTGGGTGTCTTCAGCATATGAGATGATGTTGAGTCAATTGGTGCGGATGATGTCGGCCATTGGTGTCATGTAGGGGTTGAAGAGAGTGAGGCTGAGGGAGGATCCTTGGAGGACGCCGTTCTTGGGTTCAGAGGTGAAGGGCTCTAGGTGGATTCTCTGTTTGCGTCCTGTGAGGAAAGAGGTGATTCACTTGAGGTCATTTCCTCTGATGCCAATGTGGTGGAGTCTGGTAGTGAGTGTGATGTGGGATAAGATCGAAGGCTGCTGAGAGCTTGAGGAGGATCTGGGCTGCTGTTTCGTCACAGTCAAGGATGGATCTGATGTAGTTGGTTGCAGCTATCAGGGCGGTCTCGGTGCTGTGGTTGGAGCGGAAGCTGGATTGGGAGGCGTCGAGTAGATTGTTTCCTTTCAGGTGATCAATGAGCTGGCAGTTAATGGCTTTTTCCAGGACCTTGGCCAGAAAGGAGAGCAACGAGATGGGGTGGTAGTTCTTGAGCTTTCTGGGGTTGGCGGAGGGTTTTTTCAGGAGGGGTTTAACCTCTGTGTGTTTCCAGGTGTCGGGGAATGTGGCAGTGGTGATGGATACATTGAGGATGCAGGTGAGTGCGCCGCTGATTTCCTTCCATCCCAGGTTGAAGGCATGGTGGGGGCAGGGATCTGTTGGTGCTCCAGAGTGAATAGAGGTCATGATCACTGTGGTTATTGGTGTGGTGAGCAGTGTCCAATTGGTGAGGTGGCTGTGGGAGTTGTTGGTGTGTGTTAGGAGGCGGTTGAGGTCGGTTGGCTGTGGGTCGAAGTTGCTGTAGATGTCTGCTATCCTTTTGAAGAAGTGGTCTGCCAGGGATCCCATAGGGCTTGGGAGGGATGGATCGTGGTCTCGGTGGCAGACAGGCAGGAGAATTCTCTAACAATGCTGAAGAGTTGTTTTGTTTGATTGGAGCTAGCCTTGATGCGTGTGGTTAGGGCGTTCTTTTGGCTTCCTTGAGGCAGTGGTGGTATTTGCTGAGGGCAGATTTTAGGGTGGAAAGGTCTGAGGGGTTCCTGCTGGAGCGCCATCATCTCTATCTCATCCAGTCGCATACACTTGCTTTTGAAGGCTCGGAGCTTGGGGGCGAACCAGCTGGCGTGTTTTCTGGGTCTGCTGGTGCTGGCCATCTCTGTCATTTGTTGCAAAGATTAGGCCCAGGGTGTGTCCTGTACAGTGAGTGGGACTGGTGACCTATTGCAGGAGTCCAATGTTGTTCATGCTTTCCAACAGGCTGGCATAGCTAGTGTCATTGGGCTTATCTAGGAGGAAGTTGAGGTCACCAAGGAGGATGTAGTGTTGGGAGTCGATAGCCAAGGGGTGATGAGCTCAGAGATGGTGCTGCAGAAGACGGGGCAGAAGCCCAGGGGTCTGTAGGTAGGGTTTCCTGTGACAGTTGTTTTTGCGACTAATCGAATTTGGAAGTTGAGGTGTTCCATGATTGATGATCTATCGTCTTCGGTTTTGGTGCATGGGAGGGTCTCCTTGAGGATAATGTTGATGCCTCCTCCATGTTTGTTTGTTTTTTTGCTTTTTTGTTTTTTAAACTTTATTGTGCAGAAAGCGACATTACAAACGTGGGCCTACAACCACCAGGGCCAGCCGCTAGCACAGGCATGCCAATTATGAGACGTCACAAAGCAGCGACTGATCCCCAGAGGCGCAGCAGGATTACAGAGTTATGTTCAGCAACGCAGAAGTTAGGCAGAATACTGACATTTTAAATTTTGAAAAGAGAAAACGAACAAAGAAGAAAAACAAAACTCAAGGCGAGAAACAATCTAGACAGTGTCAAGCGCCGACGGGGGGACCCCCCCCCACCAGGTAAAGAATCAGGAGGTCAATAAAGATGACCGGGGGTGGGGGGAGGCAGCGGGGAGGCCAGAACAATCAACGTAAAGAGTACAGTAATCAGGGAACCTCAGGATCAGGGGGACAGGGAAATATCAGAAGTATCATCGAAAGGGGGCGTACAAATGTTACCTCGGTAGGCGTTCCACTGACCCCAAATTCTACCCCACGCCCCAGGCTTGCCCTGCACCAGATAGACCGTCTTCTCCCTGAACATACACCAGTCCATGTTCTCCTTCCACACTGACACGGCGGGAGGCCGTCGGGAGCCCCAAAGCTGCGCGATGTCCCTCCTTGCGATCATGTTCCCAAGTGCCGCCCACCGGGCCTGGGCAACGTTATAGTCATTCGGCTCCCATACATTCAGCAAGCATCGACGAGCCTCAGGCAACAGAGCAACCCCAGTAACACACTCCATTACCGCATGCACACGGCGCCAATAAGCCGCCACCTCGCGACACTCCCAAAGGATATGAAGGAAGGTTGCACTCATACCACAGCCGCGCTTACACAGCCCATCCAAAGAAAAACCCATCACAACCAAACGTGGACCCGTCACATACACACGGTGAAGAATTTTAAGCTGGTCAAGACGGAGACGGGCAGGAATGGTGACCTCTTTCGGGGAAGACACTGCAGACTGCCAGTCCTCGTCATCCAACTCCAACCCGTCTCCGGTCCAGGCCTCCCGAAGATGCCCCAGGAGGTCCGCCCTACTGTTGATTAACTTCTTATAAATCAAAGAAATCGTACTATCGGGCAGATGACCATCAAGTATACGGTCCTCGAGCGGTGAAGCCACGGGGATCGTGGTACCGGCCTTGAAAACTGACAGCAAAGCGTGGCGAACCTGTGCGTACCTGAAGAACTCCCTCTCACTCAGCTCATACTCACTCTGAAGCGCCGAAAAGGACTTGACAGAACCTTTCACCCAAAGATCACCCACTCTGCTGATACCAATCATATCCCAGTTCTCAAAACCTTTCGTCGTCCAGAGGCAACGCAATACGTCCGACGCAAACAGAGGGGTCGCTCGCGTCAGGCAATCATTCCAACGCATGGCCACATTAGCATCCCTCCACGCACGCACTGCAATCTTAGTGGGTCCCGTTAGGTTCCTCCCCGCCGTCCGAGAATAGAGCGCTCTATTGAAGTTGCCACCAGGCAACTGATATTTATCCATCTCGAAAGCCGGATTTGGGCCGGGGGCATACGTAGCATGGTTGACAGCGGACAGCTGGGAGGCCCAATAGTACCTCCTGATGTCCGGGAGCGCGATGCCCCCGTCATACCAGGGGAGAGTCAGTTTTGCAAGAGCGATACGAGCGCGACTGTCCCAAATAAGTCTCCTCTGTAGACCCTCCACCTCCCGGAAGTAGGTCACCGGAATAACATCAAAGGAGTTCTGGAGTGCATAAAGAAATCGGGGCAGGGACATCATTTTAAAAAGTGCCGCTCGACCGAGTGGCGACAACGGCAACTTACGCCAACGAGCCACATCCAACTTTAGTCGCCGGAGAGGAGGAAGGAGATTGTGCTCATGGCGGACCGCCGGGTCCAACGATACGTAGATCTCCAAGTACTTGAAACCGGACTGCGAAATTTGAATGGGAAACCTATTCGGCAAGGGAGGAAGGTCACCGGAAATAACATACACACAGGATTTGGACCAGTTGATGATCAGCCCAGAGTTTTTCCCGAAAGAAGTGAGGACGTCAAAAAGGACATTAAGTGATTCACGCGGGGAGGTGAGGTACAAAAGAATATTGTCGGCGTACAACGAGACTCGGTCCTCAAAGCCAGGGGCCCATTGAATGCCCTTCATCGACGGTTCCCATCGAAGCCAAGCTGCGAGTGGTTCTAAAGCAAGAGCAAAGAGCAGGGGGGACAACGGACACCCCTGCCTAGTACCCCTCCCGAGAGCGAAGGGCCGGGACACCCTCCCATTGACAACAACCTGAGCCAGCGGATCCGTATATAAAAGTCTGACCCAACTAATAAATCCCGGCCCGAAACCGAACTTCGCCAGAGTGGCCCAAAGGTATGACCATTCTATCGTATCAAAGGCCATCGTGGCGTCCAAGGAAGCCAAGATGGCCGGCTCAGAAAGAAACTCCGCCCTGGCGAGAACGCCATGCAAACGCCGCAGGTTGAGCGCGGTGTTCCGGTGCGGGATGAAACCAGACTGATCCGGATGAATCAGGTCACAGATAACAGCGAGTAGGCGATTAGCGAGGACCTTGGCAAGGATCTTTGGTTCAGCATTCAGTAGGGAAATGGGCCTGTATGAGGCACAATGATCACGAGGCTTGCCCTCCTTGGGAATCACAACTATGGTGGCAAGCCGCTGGTCCCTAGGGAGGGAACCAAGCTCACGCGACTCCAAAAACATATCGCGAAGAAAAGGCGCGACTTTATCAGGACACAATTTGTACAGCTCAATGGGCAGTCCGTTGGGGCCCATAGCCTTACCAGTACGAAGGGAGCGAATCGCGATAGCAATCTCGTCGGCTGACAACGATGCGTCCATGCACTCTCGATCCTCTTCAGACAGGCGAGGCAGCGCAATGTCCCTCAACAAGGGCATGAGGAAGTAATCAAGCCTAGAGAGACTCTCATGAGCCCCGGAGTGGAAGGTGTATTGACATTGCGTCGGATGCATTAACCTCCAGCAATCCACCAGGCCGAAGGTGTCCAAGAACCCACCGAGCCATGATTGGGAAACGGGAAGAGCCCTGGGGGGTGACGATCCAGGTCGCCAGATAGCACCGAGTTAAAGTCCCCACCCATGAGGAGAAGACTATCAGGGAGTTCCAACAACAGCCGGCCAACATCCGAAAAAGTAGAGGTCTGGAGGCCCGGGGGAACATATATCATGACCAAGGAAAGGGTCTTGACCTCCCACCTCCCAGTTAGGGCAGCATAACGCCCTCTGTCGTCAAGGATGATCTTATCAATCTCTAGTGGGAGGGAAGACCGGACAAGAATACCAACCCCTCTGGAGCCAGTGGTGAACCCAGAGTGTGCAACCAATCGGTATCCCCACCTGTTCAGAACATGACACACATTACCAACCAAATGCGTCTCCTGCAGGAGTACGACATCAGGAGTCAAACGACGCAAATATTGCAATACAACCCCCCGTTTGATACGGTCCCCCAATCCATTGACGTTCCAAGATATCAACCTCAACCCACTACCCCCCATCCCCACAAAAGTAGCAGGAGTCTCCCCACAGAGAGCAGGACACCAGAAGCAAAGAAAGAACCAATATGTCGCCTTGAGAAGAAAAACACAAACACAAACCCCCCAACCAAAACCCATTACAACTCCCCCCTCCCTGCACCCCTGCAAACAACAAAACCACCCCAAAATGCAGTGTGCCTGTCGCCCTAACAATCCCATTCTACAAAAAGACCCCGGAGGAGGAGAGAGGCCCGTCTCCACCCGCCACCCAGACACGAAATACTATAAGACAAAATATACAAAAAAGGGTTAAACCCCAACTGAGCAATGTCCGATTATCAAGGTTAGGGACCGAAAGATCACTGCTGTGGAGGCTCACCGCCTTCGGCACCGCCAGGGTGCCCCGCTCGATCTCCCCGGCCAGGCAGGGAATCCAACCAGTCACTTACATTGTCCGGGCGTTCAAAAAAGAAGGTCCGTTCCTCATGTTCCACTCAAAGCCTGGTAGGGAAAAGCATAGCATACTTCAAGCCCAGGTCCCTAAGACGTCGCTTAACCCCCTGAAAGCCCATTCTCTGTCGCTGCACAAGTTGAGTGAAGTCCGGGAAAAAATTGACAGAAGAGTTTTCAAATTTCACCGGGCCGTGCACCCTCGAGGCCTGCAAGATCGCATCATGATCCCTAAAATGAAAAAGTTTTGCAATGATAGGCCTCGGGGGAGCGCCTGGCTTGGGCTTGCCGCCCGGAACACGATGTGCCCGCTCCACAGCGAAGAACTTGCTGAGCCCAGAAGGGGAAAGATGAGTGAGGATAAGATCCTCAACCAGGAGGTCAACAGAACGAGTCTCGGGATTCTCCGGAACACCGATGACGCGGATGTTGTTGCGTCTTGCCTGGTTCTCAAACTCGTCCAGCCGATGAGACAACAAGTCGTTGGCTGATTTCAGAGTGCCAAGATCTGTTGAAAGGCCCGACACGTCGGCCGTGAGGCTGGAGGTCTTCAAATCCAATGACTTCACCTTCTCATTAGTTTTGGACAGATCAGCCCTGATTAGAGTGACATCAATGGCGACCGTGTCAATTTTACGAGCCAGGGCCTCATACTGCTGGCCGATGGTCTCCTTCATGCCGGTGATGGCGCCCATAATGTCCTGCAGGGACAAGTCAACAGGGGCAGGTAGGTCAGCTCTGGCGTCCTCCTGGGTACAGCTGGAAGGCCCGGGGGATCCTTTGGCTTGAGTATAGCAGTCCATAACATTTGTCTGGAACTGTCCCCCACGAAGAGACGTCTTGGTCTTCCGCTTTTCGGGTTCACCCCTACCCGCCATGGTGGAAGATGCACTCCGGAGGGGCCCACAAGACCGAGTGAAAATGGCCGCCGGCAGGTCGGGCACCAGCCGGGCAAGAAGCTGGCTCGTGGGGTCCGGAGAGAGGCGCGACCTGACCCAGTACGCTGTGCTAATAGGCCGCGATGACAACAGAGGGAGGCTGGATTGGTCCCCGGCAGAGCGAAACAGGCCCTCGATCAGACCACGCCAGAGACCGAAAGCGAAACCGAAAGTGGGGTCACGGCCACTGAGGAGGTCCCAATGCCGTTGTTGTTCAACTACGCCCCGGCTTCACAGATCACCAAGACCCCGGCACGGCCTCAAGGTGGGCCTCAAAATTTCAAAGTGCCGTAACTTCGGTCGCCCAAGTCCGATTCAAATTCTGAAAAGAGTTATGGACTCAGTTGAGGTTCGCCTTCGAAAGTCTGTCCAAGAAATCAGGATATCTTTAGGATAAGTTGCGAGGAGCGGCGAGGGTCCGGGGAGCCCTGTGCTCACGCGACCATCTTGGATGCGCGCTAAGCTCCTCCTCTCTCCTCCATGTTTGTTGATGCGGTATTTGTGTATCAGCTTGTAGCGATTGGGCGCTGCAGTCGCGATGTTGGGGGTTGAGGACGGTGTGAGCCAGGTCTCGGTAATGAACATCATGTCGGGGTGGAAGTGGTGATGGGGTCCCAGATTTCCGTGGCGTGCTTGCAGAGGGAACGGGCATCGAGCTGCATGCACTGGAGCTATTCTGAAGAGTTGGCGGTCTGCTGTGTAGGCGCAGTGAAGGTTTCATGGTTGCAGGTGAACCAGCAGCTGTGGCAGTCGAATGGTCCTTCCGCGTTTCTTTGGGATGAGATGCAGCAGTTGTTGTGGCCTACGGGGGCCAGGGCTAGGAGCTCGAAGGTGGTGCAGTGATGGAAGGCAGGAGAGCCAGGGTTCCTGGCGCTGGTTGCTGTCCAGGCAAGGACCGGGGCAGACGGGCATGCCTATGGCATGTGGGCAGTGCGCCCAATGTGCAGCCACGCCACAGCCTTCTTACATCATCCTTGGAGGTGGGAGGGGCTGGCCGAGAGGTAGGAGGGCAGGAGCAGCACATGCAGGAAATATCAGCGTCAGCATGACCCGATCAGCAAGTGAATGCAGCGGTTGCCAGGCAACCAAAAATAAACAAACAAAAATTAGAGCAAACCAGGAGTGGAATGTGGCAGGGAAGCGGTGACCCTGCCCACAAGGGTCAGGAAATGCTCATAGGGGCTGCGTCGTGGCCTCCATAAATCTTCCTGGGAGGTGCGAGGGGATGGATGGGAGGTGGGAGGTCATGAGTGGCACAGGCGGAAAAAGTCAGCATCAGAACAAGCGTGAGATAAAAAATACGAGAACATTTTTTAAGAAAGAGACGTAGTAGGGACAGAGAAAAGTTAAAACACGAAAAAGGAAAAGAATATATAGCATGAGAAGAACTAAAAGGAGAAAAACAGAGCAGAAGCTGGCTCAAAAATGTATTAGCTGACTGAGTATGAGAAAGGTGGCAGAACAGGAGAAAGCGCCATGAAAGGGAGACTGAGAAAGGGAAGCCAAGGGAGAGAAGGAGGCAGACAGAGAAGGAGAGAGTGAAAAGCAACTATCGGTGCAAGGTGCACAACGCAATAAGAAAGGTGAGCAGAGGTATAACAGGATGAATAAAGAGATGGAAGGGAAAAGTTATATGACAGTGATGTGCAGGTGTGAAGCATCAAAAAAGAGACAGGGGAGAATAAAGTACCTGATTCAGTAGAAGGTTAAGTTATAGATAGAGTCAAAAGGGAAATATTAAAGTGTCCGCTGACAAAGACAGAAACTGGAACAAGAAGGAGTGCGGTAGAAGGACGAGAACTGGGAAGAGATGGTGGTCAGAGAATATGAGAGAAAGGTGGAAGTAGATGGAACACTGGGAGAGCTGTGGAGAGAATGGGATGTGAAAAGAATAGTGTTACATCTGGAGGTAAGCATGACAAATATGATGGCGAGAAAATCAGAAGAATAAAGCTGTCGGGCAGAGGAAAACTAAAGAAATGTAGATCAAGTCAACGGTTCAGATGAAGGATAGAGACAGCATTATACAGAACTAAGAGTTCAAGATGTACAGGAAACTGAGTGAGAATAAGATATTTGGGGTGGTTGAAAAACTGATAAAAAAAGTAAATCTGGCAGCATCAGAATACAAGAGTGATAAATTTGAAGATGAACAGAAAATAGGACGAAATAGATGTAATAGAGGGCAGACATGGAGGTAAGCGAGAAACTGGAGAGCAACATACGACGAGGAAGTAAAACTGATAAAGGTAAATGTAATTATGATGAAAGAAGGAGATGTGCAGATGGGTGAAGTCTGAGGAAAAAGGCGGTGAGAAGACAGCAGTGAAAGTGTGAGACTGAGCAAGAGATGGTGAAAGTCATTGGGATAGATAGTGAAGGATTAAGATTCTGAATGAGGGATTAAGCAGTGAAACAATGTCGGCAGAGATAGACGTGAGACAGGCAATGAGTGGGATGGTTGCAAGAAATGGGGGTGGTAGTACATCTTACGAAATGTATTAGTTTTGTGAAAATGAACTTTGCACATAAACAGCACTATTGAAGAATAGTATATTTTAGGTAAAAATTGTTTTATCTTTTTCTATTCTTGGGACTCCCAACAGTTCACCAGAGACTGACCCTCTCTAAGGTGTATTTATTTCATGTTGAGCAGAATATTGCGATTGAACCCACTCTTGGCCAATCGAAAGAAAACAAACTTTTCTGAAAAGATATGTTATGTTGGTTTTAATTTGTACAATGAAACCGCTGTGTGGTGTAAATAATCGAGTTGAAACTCCGTGTATCTGTTCTGTTTGTGCCTAAGCCCTTCTAGTGTGTTCTTCTGTCATTGCATTAAGTCATGTCTAGTGCATGACCTGTGTTGTAGCAAAGTAGAAGCCCACATGAAGTATGTGATTTATTAAGTTGTGCAAACCAGCTTCATGATTCTGTGTGTAAGCCAAGTGGATGCTGCACTTGGTGAGATCTGTAAAAAGATTAATGCCACTAGTCATGATATCCTTACTAGCACAAGCAAAATAAACAGCCCAGGCAACAAGCAGCCCAAGCATATTTGAGCAGCACTGCTCATAAAGTGGATATCAATTTTTGAGCTGGGGAACACTTTGACAGACTGCTGAACATTGTGTTAATACGAGCGTCATTGGACATTTGAGCATCACTCTGGAGTGGAGTATTCAAGCAACTCCCATGAATATTGAAAGTACTCTGATATAAGATACCAGCAAACTTGCGGATCATTTTGCCTTCCAGAACACTGGATGTTGCCGCTATTATACCTTAATAACAGCAATCTGCTTGTATTTCATTTTCTGACATAAGTATTTTGATTGTCTAATAACTGGCACATAACTAAAAGGGGCAAACAGTATCAAACATTGCTTCTCTTGTGGCACACATATTTGTCTTTTATTGCATTCAGTGCAGCTGACTGCCACATTCATAATTTGTAACTACAAAATACTTGAGGCCTAATTAGGATGTCGATCAGAAAGCCTACAGCCTTGGTTTTAATTCCGACCGCTGTATTAAGATTACGGCAGTCGGAATTCAAACCAGCCGGTCATTCTGTATGGCTTCCGTTGTGCTCAAGGAGCCCATCGGCCAGTTGGAACCGCCACCATAATCCCATATGGACGGTGTTTCCTCCGTCAGGATTAGGATGTCGGTTACTGACAGGCTTTTCATGTCGGGTTTACCGACATGGAAAGCCTGTTGGAAAGATTCTTCAGCGGCCTCCGGTTGAGGGCTGATGGAGCACCTAAGGTGCCCCCCTGTAAATCACTGCACGGTGCAGGAATTTACAGTGACTCCCATTTCTCAATGGGAGCTTGTGCTGCAGGTGGTTTCCGACCACCGCAAAAGCTCCCATAGGGGTTGCATTGTAATTGCGTTTTTTGACCGCTGACCTGAGGTCGATCGGTCTTGAAACCGCATGGATGTCGGTCGGAGTAAACTCCGACCGACATCCTAATAAGCCCCATTATGTTTTTCGGTGTACTACGCCAGACTCGAAAGTACTGGATTGCTCTGGTACTAACTTTTCAGTAAAATAAACGTTTGGATTGCTTACTCATTTTTTTTATTGTGTTGCAAAACAAACATTTAGCACAATTTTTTACCAAATGTTCTAGGGTGTGCCCTCTGAAGATCCTTTCCGTAAGTTCTGTATTGATTTTAGTTTCCTTTGTGTGAGGGAAACATACTATGAGTCCCTTAGACCCTTTCATGTCAATAACTCCGAAATCAGTTTTTATTGTGCCATACTGTCTCTTACTGGAGTACATGCATCTGCCAAACATCTAACTGTTTTTCCTTGGATGCTAACTCCACAGCTGAAACTCCTCCATATTCTGTTTTGACCGCAGCATTAAGGCATTGCCACACAACGATGAGCAGGGTTACTGCCTGGGGCCCCCTCGGCATAACTTCCAGCTCCCTACCACCCTAAGCTTTCGTTTTGCCACTGTGTTTGCTTCCCACTCAAAGTCATTCTTCCATCAGTAGGGGCTCACATTCTTGAATGTAATTCTTTTGTTCCAGTCTAATGACTGATGGCTCTGGTATGTATGGCAAGACTGGTACAAACTCTGGTGTTTGCTGCATCTCTTCTTCTGTTGTTATTTATTTGCTTGTGTGACATGAATGACAATGTTTACAATGTCATAAACAACATTTGTCTAGTTAAACATAGTATAGTTCCATTTCCCTAAAGCAATATAATTAAACTAGCATTAATAATGTTTCATGGAAATCCAAATCTAACACTGAACGCTCACTCTAAGCAGTTTATTACTGTGTTAGTGTCCTTTGCATTCCTTTTACAACTGTCTGTCTAGAGGGCTGCAGCTAAGCAAGTCATAATGTTACACTTTTCATCTTAGTGAAATCATTCTGTTACCTGGAGCAATTCAAAAAACTATTTGATGATTACACTGTTGGAAATGGCCCTTTCTAGAGTGCTTTCCCTCGACTCTTTGCTTTTCTCCTTCCCAGTTTTCTGCTGATCTAAGTGTTAGCTATGGGACTTTGAGCGTGTTTGACACTGCCATTCAGTGCTAAAGCGCTGTGCTTGTCATATACGTACTGGTGATTAGTGTATACATGACTGATTCGAGTTAGCTGCCCCTTGTCTAGTGGTAAGACATATACCCGGGGCATGTACCTTGAATGCTCCTCCGTGGGCCTGCAGCACTGGCTGTGCCATCCACAGAGATAGCTCATTGATCATGCAACAGGTTACTGTTACTCGGTTTGGAAATTAAAATGCTACATCCCAAGGTTCTGCATGTCTCTTGCTATATCGGAGTTCTCCCTGGTGACACGGTGCGTGTTGGGAATTGGTAGGACATGTAAACGTGTGTGTTACATGCAAGTGTCATGGATGGTACCGGATGATGTGTTCGGTACGACCGGGCCTGCTTCTTGCATTGAACTAGCATGGGGAAATGTAGTGTAAGGCTATTGAGCAGCATTTCCAATGTGCATAATAGTAGCAGTATAATGTTTGATATCAATGATCTTGTAATGGCGAATCCTCTCCGATAGTGCAAGTGGATTCAAAATTACATATGTGGAAATGTCACTTTGGGAAAGTGGGCATTTCAGTTCGAGGAGTGCGTGAAAAGCTTGCAGAGGCTGAGGGACCTGTGTCTGCAACCAGGGAACCTGGCTAACTTGCACTCTGGAGCGTGTGGTGTCCTAGGGGTGTTGGGGAACCTGAGCTGGGAGCTGAGACTGTCTTCAACCTAAAGATCTGAAGGACGACAGCGCCTGACATTGCGGCCTCCCTCCGAGTTCGCTGGTTCCCTCTCCCTGGACCCAGGTCACAAGCTACTTTGTTGTGCTGCTAATAGGAAAGTTCAACAATTGCATATACCGAAGGCGCACCAAAGGCAAGCCCGTCTGCGCCCATCCTCGCCCGACGGGGACCAGGGGCCAGAAATCCTGGCCCACGCAAGGCAGGTAAATATAGGTACTCTAGTGAGCAGTTACTGGATTTCAGACTACAGCCACATCATGCCTCCGCGATTCAAATAGGAATTGATAACATATCCTCTCCCATGGCGCCCAGTCAAACTTTCGGTTATAGGACAATTATCAACCGACAAGTCATGCTCAGACAAATATCTTTAAAGAGGACATTTTGGCAAATGGGTCTGATAAATGCTCACTCTATTCTAAAACATCTATCAGACATTAGAATCTTGCTAGAAGAAGAACCTCTAGATATTCTTTTTGGTACTTAAACTTGGCTTAATACTAGCTCAGGCCCAGATATTCATCTCGCCCTTTCCCTTGGCTATCAGCTACACAGGCTAGATCGCCTGGATAGAATAGGGGGTGGCATTGCTATCTTATTAAAAGATTAATTCAAGGGGCGTGGCTTGGCACCTGGCAGGTATGGCGGCATCCCTCTGAGGCTCCTCGGTCCGGCGCGAAGGTAATGCGCCTTTCTTCGGTCTCCAGCAAACACACACACGGATGCATTTGAGGGAAGTCATACGGAATGCAGGAAGCCTTCACCGGAACCGCTTGGGGAGAGAATTTGGCCTAATGGCTAGGGCGCTCGTAATGACGCTGAACAACCTGTGATTCTGGGCAAATCACTTAATCTCCCTGTGCCTAACAAAAAATGTATGTGTGTCCTCATGTAACGTAACTGGTGCTATGTAAAGCGCTCTGATACCAGATTGGATTCGAGTCAAGTTCGAGCTATATAAAACTCTGCAAAACAAAACAGTACCTCTAATCTCTGCCAAAACGCATAAATCTGCAAGTAAGCCTCCTCACTAGTCGCGGGGAAAACGCGGCTGCCATTTTGTATTACAGAACGATCGGATCTTTGCAGATTGTTCCGGTGGTGATAAATGTTCCTTCTTTAGCGGAGTCAAGTTAGGCTTACTGACTAAGGATTATGGTTCCTCCTTTTTTTATCTGCTTGGTGGTCCTCTAGCCCAGTTTCACTTCATTACTATGTGGAATGTGACTACGACTAACTGAAAGGAGCATTTCAAGCAAATAGCCTGTTTTAAACCTGCACTGTTTGGCATGTCATGTACCACATAAAGTTGGCTCTTCTAGTGACTATTCGTCATTATCCTAACATATTACTACTCAAGGTCATATAAGAACAGTCAAAGTTTTATTTAATTCTCTTCAGATCTCAATCTGCGCTGCGGTCTCCTACTTACCTTTTCTGAGTTGCTTAAACTTTCTTTCAAGATTTCTCTTTCCACCCGGGATCTAAGTTGATGGGAAGATTAAAGGGGTCACTTCATACAGCGTCTAAGCCTAAACGCGCGGTTATTAAAAATACAAAGTTATTCACCGAACTCTCTAAGCTAGAAGATTCATGGTTAATCCTTCCAGAGACCATAAGCTGGTGGTTCCCAAACTGTGCGCCGCGGCACCCCGGTGCGCCGTTATGAGGTGCCAGGGGCGCTGCGCTCACAATGTGGGAAAGTGAAGCTTGTTTCAGCTGTAGTGCAAATTACGTACCCCCTGCATAATCTGGCAACATGGTTTGGCCCAAGAGAGTACTGGCGCGATACGTGCGTACGTATACGCGTCGGACATACGTGCTTTCACAGGCGTAGTCTCAGTCTCCATTTTATACGCACGCAGCTCTGACTGTTTCAGGCACGTTATTGCTGTCTGCCGTGCCGCGTGGGACCCTCTCCTTCACATTTAAGGTTAGTACTTGGGCCGTTGGTGTTGAAACTGGCATGGGAGGGATTCCTGTGTGGTCCGCTTTATGTTTGACTTTGAGTTCTTTAACTCGCTCCGTGGAGCCTGCCTTTTTACAGTAAAATTATTAATCAAATGCCATGCCGATCTTCGGGCCAACCCGACGTTTTACACCCGTATCACCAGCATTATTTTTACTGTAAAATTTACAGTAAAAATAATGCTGGTGATACGGGTGTAAAACGTCGGGTTGGGCCGAAGATCGGCATGGCATTTGATTAATAATTTTACTGTAAAAAGGCGGGCTCCACGGAGCTCGTTACATCGTAGGACTTCATTTTATTAATGTTGGCAACAGCATGCCATATATAGTGTTTTAATTTTTCAGCTTTTTTTTCTCCAAACGACCCTCTGTTCTGTGACTGGGAAACTCGTGCACACATTAGGATGGAACAGTCAAAGAAAGAGGAATGTAGAAGTGAAGCAGGATGCTATATTGATTTTTATTTTTGTTTTAATTAATAGACAGGCCATTTTAAAGTGCATGGTCTAGATTTTCTGAACTGACTGAAGTTCCTACGGCCTTTTTAATGATTTCTATTAGCAAACTGTACTGTGAATTGTATCATTTTGCTTCGTTGTCAAAGTGAAAATTGTACTGTGAAGTGCACCATTCGACATATTTTCCTTTTTAAAGTTTTCTCAGGGAAACACCCCTCTCGATTTCCCACAATAAGTAGGATTCTCCTGCCTGATACAAATCACGCCAGTTTAATTATGCCACACTGCTTTAAAAGATTGCACAAGTCTACTTTCCAAAGCTTAGTCACGTGGTAGATTTTCAGAGCGCTGGAAGCATTTCGAACAAGTGTAGTGTGGTCTTGTAATGCTTGTGCTTTTGATGTGGGTGCCATTTTGCAATGCACACACTGACTCGAAACTTCCGTTCACCCGTTTTTTCCCATGAAATGACAGATCAGGCTGAAAATAATGTTTTTTGAGTTAACAGTGCTGTCTTCTGGTCACTTTGAAATAGGCACTGCAACATGTGGATTGAAGTCAACATTTATCAGTTAAAATTAGATTGCCTTGGATTCAATGTTCGTTAAACTTTAACATGGGAATCAGTGGCTGGGCCGGGGTAGGCTAGCAGAGAAGCTGGAATTCTGCTACTTCTCCTGTATTAGTTATTTTTTTGAGGAAAGGCTTACACTGCTGCTGACCTGCAGTATCTGTCGTGTAGAAGCAGGTTGGAGCAGACCGAAGGTAAGAATAATTGTGCTTACGACCAGCCAAGTGGGAGGTCACCCACAGAACCTGGAAATTGATATCACAACTGATAATGGTAGTTTTTGTCCATTTTTAAAGTGCAGCCTTGTAATTAATGGTCATTGGGAGGGGGGGGCACCCAAAAACATTGTCGCACTGGGCACCACCAGTTCTAAAGCCGGACCACCCAGGAATCCAGCGCTGTTTTATTTATACCCACGTATTAATGTATACATTTTTGAGCCTGGCTTGGCAGTTCGGGCTGGACTGTTCCCATGAGGCACAGGGTCAAGACTGATTTGCATATGGCTGGGTTCGAACTGGAACGGCATGGTGAGCAAAAAATGATGGATTTAGGCCCAGATCTCTGTACTGGGGTGAATGTATGTATTGTATGACATTGTTCTGCATTCTGTCCATCAATTGTTGTTTTGCATACATTTTTGCGCCTGCAAAATGGTTCTAAGTCAGAGCTGCTCATGTTTACTATTGTCGGTTCCAACCGCTGGGCTAAATTGCAGCAAACTTACAATTTGCCATTGTATTTGACCTTAGACTTCAATAGAAAACTGAATGCTCTTTCTGTCTGTGCGGGGTACCAATAAGAATAATAAGTCCAAATGGTCACCATCATCATGGGCTACTATTGCAAACTAACAGAAATAATAGATCCATCATTAGGCAGAGAATAACTTTAGTTCTACTTATACTTGTCTTTACCTGGATGTTTTGTACTTCAGGCTTATTATTCCGTGGAGACTGTGGAGGAGACCGGGAAGAAACCTGGAAATACTTCAGCAAAGGAAAAGAATCGACAACCAGGGACTTTACAGATAGAAAGACGAGAGGAACTGATTCCCATCTTTCTGATTGACAATGAAGAGATTTCTAATGCCAAGTTCATCTGAGCAAAGTGAAGTTGCAGGTTCTTCTGCAGGTTCTTCTGACAAAAAAGAGGACGGGAAACGAAAGGCCAAGTACAGAAAGTACGATGACAGGTATTTGGATTATGGTTTCACGTGTGTTCAGGTTAATAACGAGGAACGTCCTCAATGTGCAATCTGTTTAAAAGTCTTGGCTCAGGAATCCATGCTTCCAAGTAAACTTAAGCGACATCTTGAAAGTCTTCACCCAAATGTGGTCAGAAAGCCAAGGGATTTTTTTGTAAGAAAACTTGCAGAAGCCAAACTACAAAAGTCCACTTTCTCAAAACAAACCAAAACTAATAGTAACGCCCTCCTGTCTTCATATAAAGTGGCCTATCTAGTAGCACAGAGTAAAAAACCCCACACAATTGCAGAAGAGCTGATTTTGCCTGCTGCTGTTGAGATGGTAACAATCATGATCGGCGAAGATGCGGGTAAACAGCTGCTGAAAGTGCCTCTTTCTAATAATACTATCAGCCGGAGGATAAATGATATGGCTGAAGATATTAACGATCAGCTCATCTGTAATCTAAGAGGCAAAGACTTTGTACTCCAGTTGGATGAGGCAACAGACAACCACAAAGACACCCATCTTATTTGCTATGTCAGGTTTCTATACGAAAAACAAATTGTTGAGGATTTGTTGTTCTGTATCAAAGGTGGGACCACAGGTCAAGACTTGTATGCGGTTGTGGATGATTTCATGCAACTGAATCAAATTGACTGGGAGAGATGTGTTGGAGTTTGTACAGATGGGGGCCGTTCAATGGCAGGATGCTACCAAGGACTTCAAGCTCGCATATGATCTAAAGCTCCTAATGCTGTTTGGACACACTGCATAATTCACAGAGAAGCACTGGCAGCAGGAAACCTCAGTGAAGAACTGCATGGTATTCTGAAAATTGTCATCAAAGTGGTAAATTATATTAAAACAAGACCATTGAAAGCAAGATTTTTTGCTAAACTGTGTGAGGACATGGGTGCGGAACACTCATGTCTCTTGTTCTATAGCAGTTCTCGGTGGCTGTCTCTAGGTAACTCCCTGCTTAGGGTGTATGAACTGAGGAATGAAATCTACTCATATCTACATGGTGATGAACATTGTTTTGCTGACAAGTTTATTGATGCAGACTTTCTAATACAAATGGCTTTTCTTTCTGATCTATTTGAAAAACTGAATGCACTGAACAAGTCCTTGCAAGGCAATAATACTAACATCTTGCAACTGTCAGACAAAGTTTCAGGCTTTAACCCCTTCAGTGCCCATGACGAGCTGGACTCGTCATGGGCTGCGGTGGCGCTGTGCCCATGACGAGTCCAGCTCGTCATGAACTCCGCCCGCTAATAAAAAGCGCGGCACTGGGCGGGGAAAGGGGCGGGCATGCAAGGGGTTAAGAAGAAAGTGATCCTTTGGAAAAGCAGTCTAAGCAAAGGTGACTATAAATGTTTTCCTTCATTGGACCAGTTCCTGCAGGAGAATGAGATGGCGTTAAAGGAGGAACTGAGGACAGTTTTTGTTCTGTATTTGTCTCAACTGCGTTTTTACCTTGATAAATATTTTCCAGAGGATGAAGTGGAGCCAATAAAATGGGTGAGAGACCCCTTCAACGCTGAGATACCTCAGCATTTCAACAATTTGTAAGGTAAATTTCGGACTCTGTTTTATTATATAGAAATTTGCGAACTATTGTTGTGTGGTTAATAAAAGTTGCATGGAAACATATTTGGCTATTAATCTTGTATCGTTTCACACTTAACAAAGTTTTATTAAACAGCTGTTATCTTCGTATTTTGTTACAAATATGATTATACTACCTTCATTGCATCCCAATTAATTTAAGGAAGACAACAGGAAGTACTCCCGAGGTCGGGCTTACATCCCCCCCCCACCCGCCCACCCGTAAAAAAATGTTGGGGAGCCACGGCCAACTGCCAATTAGGTCAAGGGAGCCATGGGTCAAAAAAGTTTGGGAACCACTGCCATAAGCAATACCATGGATCTGTAAAATCCAATGTGAAACGCCTAAAAAAGGATCCACCTTCTCCACCTAAACCAGCCTCACCTGTTTCAATGGAATTGCTACTACAAGAAATAAGAGCCCTTAGACCCTTCGTTGAAGAGACTAATTCTAAATTGCAGCTCCTCTCAGACAGTTCGCCTCAACTGGATACACGACCCTCAGTAGTTGAACAAAGTGTCTCTTTCTACAAAGATACCACTGGGAATGTCCATCTTCTCCAATCGCATGTACAGATACTTCAAAAGCAGGTTGAGGACCTCAAAACAGAAGAAACAATCTACGTATTTATGGCCTGGTGGAAGGGACAGAGGGTCTGGGTCCTCCTGCTTTCTTTAAGTCCTTTCTTTCCAAAACTTCTGCACATGCCTGAGGGTACGAAACTTAACATACAACGTGCACATAGATTGGGACGACCTTCTTCCACCACTTCACTGGCAGCGGTCAAAGTTACACAAAAGATTTCCTGGTCAGGTTCAACTTTGTTTTTCGCACCGGACTATGCTAAAGTTACTGCAGCCAGACGTAAAGCTTTCTTGAATAAGAGATCGGATTTACGCTCAATGGGAGCCAGATACGGCCTGTTCCACCCGTGTCTATTTAAAGTCACGTACAATAACAGAACAACAACCTACGAAGACCCCATACGACTACAGAGCTTCTTCAATGCACATAAAACTGACCTCATGGATTCTTCGGGATCTTCTCTTGCAACTGTTACCTGACTTCTCTAACTTCTTGTTTTGAGATGTCCATGCTATTTCCATTGCAGGTTACATGATGTTATTCTTATATACTAAATGGTCAATTCTTCTTTCCACAGCTCTAGAATGTATTGCTTTTTATATAAGTATTTGTTACCATGAGCTATTTGAATTCTTTCCTGTTTTTTGTTTAACTCACTTCCTACTGTTAATTATGTTGTTCTTCGCCATTACAGTTATTACGACGTTATGGTGCAGTCCTCCCCGGTTCGGTTCAGCCTTTCTTGAACGTCTTGTCTACTCCATGTGGTTCCATCCCTCCCCACATCTTCGTTTTGTTTATGTAGGTACGTTTTCTGTATTATTTCCCCTTTTTCTCTGTTTCTTCATACACTTTCTCACTTTCTGTTCTTTTGGTGTCTCTATTATTTTCACCTTTCCTCTTCCATCTTTCTTTGTAATTTATGCTGTCATTGCATATACAATCCTCTTTACTCTTTTCTTCATTCACATTATGCTCCTCTTGTTAATTCTTCTAAATATCTTTCGACATCGTCCTTTTTTCAGGCCTCAATTGCGCACTTCCTTTCTTTTCCTTCATGTCTTATTGAGCCTGTTCGCTTCCTTGATATTGTTTCATATCTAAATGTTTTGTTGCCATTTAAATGAATTGGATTATGGTTAAATATTAGTTGTTTTTTTTTCCTTACTATTTTTGACATCTTATGCCATTGAAATTAATTTCTTGGAACGTTAGGGGTTTAAATTCTCCTATCAAAAGACAAAGAGTTTTAACTTATCTTGCTAAGTTGAATGCTGATATTGTATTTCTATAGGAAACCCATCTTACAGATGTTGAGTCTTTAAAAATGAAAAGGGGCTGGGTGGGGGAAGTATACTTTACTCAGGGTGATGATAAACGTAATGGTGTAATGATACTATGTCACAAATCACTTCCAGCTAAATTCATTTCACAAGAATCGGATACAGACAGCCGTTGGCTAAATGTTAGACTATCATTGAAAGATGTTTCAGTTTCTTTGCTCAATGTTTATGCTCCCACTGGTGGTGATTCTTCTTTTTGGCCCACATTCGCTAAACAAATTACTCTTTGTATTGAAGATAACTTTATATTAGCAGGTGATTGCAACCAGATTTTGGATCCCTTCATAGACAGAAATTCCAAGGTCCCTTTTATTCCTAATAAACCCCACAATTCCTTTGTCCATACTATCACCCAACATAAACTTTTAGACGCTTGGAGACTGTGCAATCCTATGGCTAGAGAATACACTTTTTACTCTCCAACTCACCATACCCAATCACGTATAGACCATTTTTTCGTTTCCCATAACATCTCCCAAGCCCTTATAAAAGCAGAAATTGGCCCTATTTTGTTGTCTGATGACGCCCCTGTCTCAATCAATCTTGACATTATACCCAAGATTAACACTCCTAGAAGATGGCGTTTTAATAACACCCTTCTTTCTGTTCCAATATTTACCTCTTCCTTTACCAGTTTTTTCAATGATTTTTTTATGATTAAACAAAATGAGTCCTTGCCCTTCTCAACAGTGTGGGATGCTTTCAAGGCATCGGTAAGAGATTTCGTTATTGGATTTGTAGCCAAAAAGCGCAAAATTGCACACTCACAAGCTAACAATCTTCTCCAAGACATTAAAAGATTGGAACATTTATATTATACCTCAAACTCTAAAGAATGTCTTACAGCTCTCATAGATACTAAACTCCAATTCAACAAAAATTCGACTGATAACGCCTCAATTTACTTGCTAAAATCTAGTGCGAAATTCTACGGTGGGAAAAACAAAGCTGGGAAAATCCTTGCCAACTACTTAAAAATAAAGCATAACAAACTAAATATTGAATCTATCTTTGATAACCAAGCTACTCTAAAATTCAAAGATGACAAGATATTAAATGAGTTTTCTATCTTCTACAAATCGCTATATACTTCTGAAACACAAGCTTCTGAATCTACCTTATCACAATTTTTTTCCAACATCAAAACACCTCAAAAAGGCCTTCCTAATTTGTCTTCCTTGGAGTCAGACCTCACACAGCAAGAACTCCTAGTTGCTCTACAACATCGTAAAAAAGACAAGGCACCAGGCCCGATGGTTTTACTGTTGAGTTTTTTCTTCATTTCTCCAAACTTTTATTATCTAAATTACATTCCCTATTACCTTCTTTTTGCTTCAAGGACGGTTCTATAGGTTCATTTACAGAAGCACACACATGCCTCATTCCCAAAGATGGTAAGGACCCAAACATTTGTAAAAATTATAGGTCCAACTCCCTTGTTAACATTGATTATAAAATCTTCTCCAAAGCGCTCGCCCTTCGATTAGATTCCTATCTACCAGATTTATTAGACAAAGAACAATTTGGTTTTGTTAAGGGGCGACTTATAACAGACAACACACGATTATTTTTCAACGTTCTATCAAAATTTTCCCATTTAAAACAACCCTTGGCAGCTATAGGACTAGATGCTGAAAAGGCGTTTGATAGGGTGGAATGGCCTTACCTATTCTATACACTGAAATGGTTTGGATTTGGCCCTAAATTTATTTCTTTAATATCTCTTTTATACTCTAACCCCCATGCTGTTGTTTGCGCCAATGGATTAATTTCCACATTCTTTGATTTGGGCAGAGGTGTCGTCAGTGGTGTCCTTTATCACCTTTCCTTTTTAATTTAGCCTTAGATCCCTTTCTTTCAAAATTATGGCAAAATCCAAATATACACGGCTACCATACAATAACTTCACATGTTAAACTTGCAGCTTATGCTGATGACATTTTTCTATTCATATCAAGACCAGATGACTCAATTCCGACCTTTTTAGAAGAAGTGCAGGCGTTCTCCCTTATTTCTGGATATAAACTATATAACGATAAATGTGAGATATTGCCCATATCCAAATATACTTTTAAATCCGACTTTACCCAACCCAATTTTAAATGGAGCCCAAATCATATTATATATTTAGGTTTACACTTCACTTACTCAATTTCAGACACTGTCACTGCTTGTTTGAACAACTGCATCCAAGGAATTTCAGAATTAACAACCAAATGGCATCCTCTTTATTTATCATGGTGGGGCCGTTTAGACACGATAAAGATGATGCTTTCCCCTATAGTATTATATACCATCTCCAATATTCCAGTCCCTATTCCTGCTAAATTCTTCAAAAAGATTAATTCTGTTTTCACTTCCTTTTTATGGAATAATAAGAAACCCCGAATTTCCCTATCCAAATTGTTTCGCCCTAAAAATGAAGGAGGTGTTAACTTTCCTAACTTTCCATCATATCAACGAGCATTCCTACTCCGTCAAGCTTCATTTTGGCTCCTCGACTCCATAGAAGAGTCTCCCTTATGGATCTCCATTGAACATTCATACATTTCTCCATTCTCTTTCCACAAATATCTTTCCTTTTCACACAAACCACAATCACTTTCTACACCCATCATTAAATTTACTTCCAAACTTTTAGAAACTAACTGTTTAGCACAGGGCAATACACACTCCTTTCTACACTCAATTTGGTATAACAAGAATTTGCTTATTCGTAATAAACATTTCTATTGGAAGTCATGGAGGCAAATGGGTCTAATTTGTAACTTTCTTCCCAACTAGAATTCATACCATTTTCTGCACCAAGTCAATCATTTCATTTGCCTGCCTCTTTTATTCATAAATATAACCTCCTTAAAAGAGTGGTGTTAGATGTCTATACTCACATTAGTACTGCACAGGTTAACACAAATACATCTGATGCTTCTCATGATCTCCATAATCTGTTTCATACTAGACCCAAAGCTTCTACCATTACAGTTACCTACAAGGTCAAGACACTATCAGACATAAGTCCAAGACTAAGGAAGCGAAGAACGCAAACATTGTTTTTCATATATAATAGACTCCTACTGACCCCAAATACCTTAAGCAAAAGGTATTCGACTGTATTAGATGTTTGCTGGACTTGCTCATCCCCACATGCTGATTTATTTCATATGCTTTTTTCTTGTTCATATGTATCTAAGATTTGGAAACAAGTATGGTCCCAAATTAATTTAATTTTTTGTACTAAATTTCCTCTCTCCTTCGTCCATATATTCTTAGGAAGTCTCTCACCTATTTGGGAAAAGGTTACTCCTAATGTCAAAATTATTGATCTGTTACTAGCGGTTGCTTTTCAGCAAATTACTATAAACTGGAAGGACTTCGCAAACATTTGCTACAAAGCATGGTGGTATGCTGTTTGCCATAATCACAGATTAGATACATCCTTTGTTTATCCTGCACAAATGACAACAATATGATTAGAATTATGGTTACCTGTTACACTGTATTTTGATGCCAGTGCCAAAAAAGCTTCTCAATTAAAACCAATACAACAAGAAGTTTCTAAACCACCTTGAGCCCCTAAATGTTCCTCATGTTTAATTCCTCATTGTGTAATTTACATTCTTCATATTGTTCGTCTTACATATTTCTTATCAATCACTCCAATTCATGTTAAAATGTTATTGTGACATTTGTAATGCAATGACATGAAATAAGTATCTTATTTTGTATAACAACACCTCCTTTCTTTTCAATAAAACTTTTTCAAACGTAAAAAAAAGATTAATTCAAATGCACCATATCCAATTTTGCACTTCCTGAATGTGAGAAATTGCCCAGTATTGTATTGCCTTATCTCCTACCAACACATTCTCAGGAGTACTTATTTACAGGCTCCCAGGCACTAGCAGCAGATTTTTAGAGCCACTACCCGACTATATATCCAGCCTCATAATGGAAAAGGCCTGATTGACAATTCTCGGGGACTTTAACCTTCATGTTGATAATCATGGCTCCCATCACATCAGACAGTTGCAAGATGACATGGAAGCATTACAATTAACCCAACTCGTAACTTCTTCTACGCACGAGAAAGGTCATATTCTGGATCTCATCTTTTCTAACGAACCGCAGCTTATAGTTTCTCAACCTACACCAGTACCCTGGTCACACCACTTTTTAATCACCTTCAGTCTGCCTCAGCCATTGCAGGCGGAAAAACCCCCAGTATGAAACATCACTACGAGGTGCTGGTCAAAAGTGGACCCTAAAATTTGGCAGACTACCCTTAAGGAAAATTCCCCTACCCTTTCGGGAAATATAGATGAGAAATATCAGAAATGGGAACACTGGATTACCCAATCTGCCAACATCTGTGCTCCCAAAAAAAAGTTTCACTGGAAACCTCACTCCAACATTTCCCCATGGTATAATGAAAAGCTCTTTGCCCTGAAAAAACAATGCAAAAAATTTGAAAAATTATGACCTTCCCTTAAATCTGATTACAAGTTGCTAATCAGATCATACCATAATGAAACGAAGACGGCCCAATCCAAAATGTATGAAGGTAAAAAAGCTTGGGCTGCTAATTCTCCTAATGAGCTATTCAAAGTAGTAAAAACCTTGACCAACCCACATGAAAATACCAATACCCCTCCTACATCTATGAAAAGATGCAATGACATAGCAGCCTATTTCTCTAACAAGGTGACTGAACTATACGAGCAGTTCCCGAAAAATAGGGAACCTAATCATGACCACCAAATCTGGTTCTCCGTTGGACCTAGTGCCCCCTTGGCTCCTAGCGGATGCTCTGGATATTCTTCTACCATAAGTGACGAACTTCACAAACTTTCCCTTGATTCGGCCCTAGTCCCTAAATTTTGGAAGCCTGCTATCATTAAGCCCTTATAAAGAAACCCAATCTGGACCCTACTATTTTGAATAATCTCCATCCCATCTCTCTTTTACCATACCCAGGCAAACATTTGGAGTAACATGTCAACCTTTCCCTGTCTAATTTCTTGAAGTCTAATGGCACCTTCCATCAAAATCAGATGGGTTTTCGAGCCACATACAGTACTGAGTCTGCACTACTGACAGTCACTGAGGAGCTAAAATCAATACTTGATAAGGGTCGGTCTGCCGCCATCCTCTTGCTGGACCTCAGTGCCACCTTCGACACCATAGATCATGCCATCTTAAAACGGAGACTAGGAAAAGTCGGCATTCAGGGAAAAGCCTTAGAGTGGCTTGCCTCGTTTCTGGAGAACAGAACCTTCCAGGTGATGGAAGGGGACTGTGTCTCAGAGTGCCTCAAGTGGTGTTCCGCAGGGCTCGTCCCTCAGTCCGACTTTATTTAATGTCTATGTCGGACAGCTGGAGGTGGTGCAGGAATATGGAATATCTGTGGTAGCATATGCTGACGACACTCAGCTTGTTGTGTCTTTTACTAATGGCCCAGAACCCAACAATACCACGCTGCCTGTCTGTCTGGAGAGAGTGGTTGACTGGATGTCCAGCAGCTGTCTGAAGCTGAACAGTGGGAAAATGGTGGGAAAACAGAGTTCATACTGCTTGGAAATTTGGGCATCCACTCTCCCCTGATATACTAGCCTAAATGTATGGGTGATCCTCCTATCCCCAAACGAGTCATAAAAAACCTGGGAATATGGCTGGAGAATTCCCTGACAATGGATTGCCAATCCAAAAAGCTCTCAGGGACATGTTTTGCCCTTCTTAAAATGTTGAGGAAAATTACTGATGTGATCCATGAGCACCTAAGGAAAACGGTGATAAAATCCCTCCTTATCTCACGACTGGACTATGGCAACTCGCTGTATCTGGGCTCACCTAAGTACATCATTAGGAGACTTCAGGTGGTACAGAATGCGGTAGCCAGACTCCTGTTGAAAATTCCCAACCGCAGCTCTGCAAGGTAAGCACTTAAACAGCTGCACTGGTTGCCTATCGAAGCTAGAGTCAAGTTTAAAACCCTTTGTATAGCTCGTAGAGCTATTAATAACACTGGGCCCGAAAAACTGAGGAATCTGATTTTTGGGTACACAACAACTAGATATGTCAGATCCTCTCACCAACAGCTCCTTAAGACAACCAGAATTAAAAGAGATTGATGGGGCGGTAGGTCTTTCGCCCACCTGACACCTAAGCTGTGGAATGCCTTCCCACTGGAAATCCGAGCCTCACCAAACGAATCTTCTTTTAGAAAGAAACTGAAAACTTGGCTATTTCCCCACTAACTCTGCCTCAGCTCAGCTCTTCACTGGCAGCACTATCCCTAGCGCTGGGAAGCCCTCGGGCAGTCATGCGCTCTATAAATTCAATAAATGAATAAAATAAATACCTCTAAAGTACATATACAATATGTTTCTTGTTTTGATTTCTCTGGGCAAGTTTGAGAATTGCCTATCCCTGTAAAGTGTATATACAATATGTATATTGTTTTGATTTCAATGTGTGTGCAATACAAAGACCAGTGTTTCATACATACGGTGTGGAATATTTTTGTGGCGCACGCAATGTGATGCAACGGTGGTGTTGTACCAATACTTTACACTTGGGCCCTGAGGATAACCCTGACTGCTCGGTGCCAAGCTACCCAAGGGTGAGTACAGATTATCAGACATGTATATCATACTTATCCTATCTAGAACAGTGGATTCTGACTGGCTTTAATGCAAAGAATGATGGATTTAACCCAGATCTCTTGACTGGGGGTGAATGTTTTGATTTGTTCTGCATTCCGTCCATCAATTGTGTGTCTTTCGCTTTCTCGCCCTAAGTGCGCCAGGTATGCCCAGACGTGGGTCCTGGGCTCACTGTGCCACTGGAATCAAGCTAGCCTGTCTGAAGAGGGGTGAAACCCCGAAACCGGTTTAGGATGCTTGTTTCCGGTCCATGGAGGACCTGGCTTGGCAATTCGGGCTGGACTGTTCCCATGAGGCACAGGGTCAAGACTGATTTGCATATGGCCAGGTCTAAACTGGGGTGGCATGGTGAGCAAAAGAATGATGGATTTACCGAGATCTCTTGACTGGGGTGAATGTTTTGATTTGTTCTGCATTCCGTCCATCAATTATGTGTCTTTGGCTTAAATGCATTTCAGCTAGTCAGAAGCCACTCGGTTTAACATACACCGTATAACAATGTTATAATAAGTGTTTTATTTCAATTTTACAATTTAATGAGCAACCTTACCAGATTGGTTGCCACGTGGTGAAAGGTAGGATATTAACAGTCTTCAGTTTCTACATCCATTCCTAGGCACACACTGCCCCCAGGTCCTGGTGCTGGATTGTTACATTGGCGACGGCGTGTCTTTCTTTCGTTGACACATTCGGACCAGGCTGACCAGCATCCCCATTTTCCATCAACTGGTGGAATATCTGAGCACAAAATTAGATTTCATTAGAACAGAACTTTTAAAAGCAAAATTAAGCTTTAAACATTTGCAACTTGTACTCTCTCTTGTTCCAAATTATTCCAGCTCACTAAGATCAGCAACTGTGCAAATATTTTCAGCACATTACCCTTTCGAGTGCTACTTCTCTCCTAAGTAGAAATACTTTTATTTAAATGTTGAGCTGCCACTAACTTCTTGCCTTGCCTTTTTAAAGTGCCACCCCTGATCCTCAATGCAATAATTTAAGGTTGACCTGTCACTCGAAGTGGTTTACAGTGTAGCTCCTGGAAGGAATTTCACACCATATTAACATCAAGCACTTGAGTGACAGCTACTTGAGAGCTACTGTAAATGAGCCTTTAGGAACTTCAGAAAGGGAAAAGATAACTTTCGAACAGTTACTGGTCCTTAATACTTTTCAAACATACGACTTTGCCATTTAATTGTATTTTTAATAAGCATTAAATAGTGCCTTCATTAATTTTCTACCCAAACCAAAGAGATCAATACTAATATGTTAATATGTACTAAGATTTTCTGTATATGACAGCCAGGACTGATACGTTTAAAATAGCTTTCGAGACCTTGTCACTTTTGGGACATAGTGACATTAAGTTTTTTTATCTCCCACTTTTATGTACCATTGAACCTATCTTGTTGGCTATAAGTCCTATATAGGGGGGACTTATTAAATTTTAAAAGGGAGGCTTTTGACTGTCAAAAAGGGATATTTTTACATGTCGCCAGCTGGTTCTATACTACAGCCTGAAGTCATGTTTTGTAGGCCCACTCCCTGATGCTGCAGTCCACAGGTGGCATGCCTGCTGTGGCCAAAATGATACATGTGATCACAATAATGAAACAACTCAGACTAAGAACAAGGCACTGAGCCCTGCTTGAGGAGGACATCTTGGAAAGAGCAATACATACAAGCATCAAGGATATCAACACTGGTAAAATCTCCTGGGAAAGCCCATTTGAATTGATACAAGGAACTTCACATCTCTATAAAATGTGTGAAGATATGGAAGCAAATGCAGAAATATGAAGTAGGCTTCTCAGATATTAATATCAAAAGCAAGCTAGGATTCCTCTTGTGAAAACTACTCCCCTCCACCCCCTCCCTGGTAATCAAATGACGGTAAAATTCCTGGCTAACATAATGCGTGACAGACTCAAAAATGTGGTGTCCACTTTGATAGATCATAAATCATGATATTCCCGGGAAACTCATTATAAGATTGCATGTGAGCAACTCTGCACATAGTATGAAATAGACACACTCACTGACTGGTTGTCACAGCACAGAGGTATTTTGTCTTCACAAAACTCTTGGAGAGTGTTGCAAGTACCTGTTGCTGAATGTACATTGGTATGAGTAGCACCACATGAGTTATATAAAAGAGGTGCACCTAGTTACTCTACTTATAACCACAACATTTTTAAAAAACTGGGTGTTAAGGGTCACCCCGAGAAAACAATAGCACCTTTCGAAAACGAATACTAATGGGGTATTTCTATAACTGCAAAACTCAGACTTTTTCTCCATGTGGCACATAGTTTTGACACAATGCAATAACAATAAATGCATGTCAATATTCACTTACTGCCTAATAGTCTTGATTTGCGTCTCTGGCAGGCAATGCCTTCAAAATACAGTGAGCATTCACATAAGCATTCCCCGTCCACTAGAATCACCGTCCCGCCATTCTGGCACGGCTGACACCTGCATTCACTGTATTCATCAAGGTAATCCGCAACGGATCTTTCCAAGTTCTTTTTCTTTTCATGTGCATTTTTCATTTTCACAGGAACAAGGGTGTATATTGGAGCAGACTGCAACCCAAAAATTCCCATAAAATTCTTTTAATAAAATTATACTTCCTATAATGCATATTGAAATCAAACTTTTATTAATATGACTTTGTAACCTGCATACCAGGTGTTAAAGAATCCAGACAGCATACATTTTTTAACAAGGTAGCGGGAAAAGGAGGTTGAATGCTTACAGAAACCGTACTATATTTTCATATATACAAGGATGGTAATTTCAAAGGTTCAAGGCATATTTCAGAAGAGTGAAATAATGGCCAAACAGTATTGGCATCAGTAAGAAATTGGGTTCTTGGTTGAGTGGTGGCTAGGTGGGGTGAAACCAATACAACACAGGGGGCCCCTAATGGCGGATAGCAGGCAGGTCGGTCAGGGGAGAGAACCAAAAAAGTCTAGAAATTGATACACAGAGTCACTAATATTATTAAAAATCGCTGTAGAGACAAATTCCTCCAATCGAATAAATCAAAAAAATATAAGAAAATATATGTATTTTTATTATTATTTAAAGTATTTTATCAAAATTCATACAAAAAAGACATGACATGATACATAAATATACATATGGTCCCACATTTACATACTCAATACACAACAACACACACAGATACATACTCATACATTCTACACACTCACAAATACTTCACAATAAGTGATATGATCAGGGTTCAAGTTTTTTCACATTTGTGATACAGAATTTCTCCAGCGATAAAGCTGCCTGAATGGAAGGCATCTACATATGTCAGTGGTGGTGAAAGGGGTCAGTTGGTAAACTCAAACAGAAACCACAATCCTTGCCAGGATGAAGTCATAAGCAATTCCTAAATTAACCTGTGCTCAACCCCTCAACCCTTGGGTAGCTTAGCACAGAGCAGTCAGGCCAGAGGCTAGGTGCAAAGTATTTGTACAACACTTCAAACAGCAGAAGAGTGGAAACACCACAAAAGAGATTCCACACTGGATTAACAAAATAGTGTAATCTTCATCAAAAAAACAAGGCGAAAAGGCCAACAATCCAATCCGTAGAACCGGAGGTCTCAAGTCGAGGATGCAATGGCAAGGCCACTTCCATGGTTCCAGGACTGGGGTGGCACCACTTGGCAGGGTAGGACTCATAGATAGCAGAGTCCTGGTGCTGGGTTCAAGGTTGTTGGAACCTTCCGCCCCTGAGACTCTAGTCAGGAGGCCATCCAACAGATGCAGGTCCAGCCCTTCTAACACAGGCAAAAGGCAGTCCTTCAGGGCAGACTGCCAGTACTTTCAGCAGTACAGCAGCTCTTCTTCCTGACAGATCCCACAGGATTCAGAAGTGTACTGAAAAGTTGGTATCGGAAGACCAATGTTTACACCAGGTGCCTTCTTTGAACAGGGAGTGAGAGAAGCTTCTAGAGACTTCACTTTGAAGTGCACAGGTTTCCTGCCTCCCCTGCTCTGGCTCCAAACTAACTACAGGTGTGGAGGCAAATAACAGCCTATTCCAGTGTAAGTAGAGCTGTGCCTAGCTCTGCCCTCCCATCCTGCCAGTGATGGCTCATCCAGGCACACCTCAGCTCTCTATTGTGGGCAGCTGCCTAGGAGGATAACACAAAGCTACACCCAGTCATGAGACACGGAGACAGGCTACAGGCACTAAATGGCTGAGGTTGGAAAATCTCTTTCTCACAACTGGGCAATTGGGCGTAAGGAAGGAAAACGTGATGGAGTTGAACACCACTTCATGGTCCTGCCGAAGTATCCAAAGATATTGGAATAGTTGCCTCACTCTCTTTATCGTGACACACTTCATCATTGGTGCCTATCTACACCCTGGTAGGATGGTGCCACTAGTGCGGATGAAACCATTCCATGCACATACATGAGGCCGAAGGCTCTCACCTGAGTCAGTACTCTGTCGACTTAGGATACCCTGTTTTTAGGTTGTTCAAGGGTCATGCGTGTCTGGCGCCTGGTGCAATCCTATAGTCACATTTGGGTCAAGGTATGAGCACCGCTGGTGCACCTATGTGTCATCTCTGCTCAGACTGTCACTGTGCAGCGATGACACAGGTGCCCTGGCAGTCAGACATGCATAACCCTTGAACAACCTGAAAACAGGGTATCCTCAACTGACAGAGTACTGACTCAGGTGAGAGCCTTAGGCCTCACGTATATGCATAGAATGCATGTGTAGTTAGGCAGTGATACATACTTTAGCCCTGATAAGGCCCCAGACTCAATTGGGCTCTTGGTGCGAGCCGAAACATGTTGGCATAGATAATTAGGGTTAATTGAGAGGATAAAGCTCAATACCTAAGAAATATTTTTATTTATACCCCGGTACCCTATTTTGGGTATACAGTGAGGTATTTCTAACTTTCCCACTTTATCTGGATCCCTGCTTTAGCCAGTAAAAACATTATCTAAGAACTCCCATTCTTTTAGTTGAAACTGCCCTGGTGGTACCATCCTGCCAGAGTGTGGATAGGCACCAATGATGAAGCATGTCACGATAAACTGAGTGAGGTGTGTATTCCAATATCTTTGGATACCTCGGCAGGACCATGAAGTGGTGCTTTTCTTGGACTCCGCCCATTTCCTTTTATTTCCTTTTGCCCAGTTGCCCGATTGTGAAAAAGTGAATATTTGGGAGAAAGCAAATGGATAGATAGTCTCTCGCCTAAGCCAGCGCATGCGCTGCTCTGGCAAGACTTTTAGTAAGTGAGCATCAAAAAGCTCACCACATGATTTTTGTGTGGCCTAAAGCGTGCGGTTATGCGCACAGGCATCATCTGGCTTTCCTCTCTCGTCATGGCTCATTAGGCGCATCGCTTGCGGGCCCCCTTACAACGAAGACTCCTCCCTCTGTGTCCATGACTATCTGTTTCCCATCAGTTGCTTTAGAAATACAGGAGAGAGTTGAGGTTGAACTTTGCGGCCGCCAGCTCCGGTCAGTATCTGTCTGTTTTTCAGCCTATATTGACCCCTCCCACCCCGGCGTGTACTTCCTCTGCAAGAGCTCAATTGGCGCTCCGAGTCCGCAGCAGAATTGGTATGCCTCTCACACCGCTATGAACCGGCAGCACCAGCGTCCCACCCCCATACAGCTTCAAGGCTCCTCCAACCGCACCCCTGCAGCCTCTTCACTTTCGCGCCCTCTTAGAGCTCCACGGACCCACCCAGGATCAGTGCTGTTTTGAAACCGCTTTATCAGCCTCAGTCATCTCATCATTGACTCCTTCAAGCCTCGGCTATCCCCCGAGCCCCTCTGCTGGCCTCCCCTGCAGCCTCTGTACACCTTTCATCCTTTTGTAGCCTCAGGGCTCACATGAGGCCACCACCTGCCACCCCCAAGCCTCCTGTAGCCCCAGAGCTGCTCTGAGACCCCTGCAGGATCAGAGGCGTCAATTGCGTTATGTGGCCTTTTGGTGCCATTTCGGAAATGCTTCATTCTTTATCCCGTCCCACTTGTGAACTCTTAGTATCCCTTCACATTGCTCCCTGCTGTTCTATGCAGTTATATTTCTTGTTGGAATGCTACTTCTGAATTACTTTTAGAGTGCATTGTGGTGCTGCCCATGATTGTCATACTCTGCACATGCTGCTCTCTATTAATTGTACTAATTATCCAGGTGGGTGATATCTCTGAATCGATTGCGAAGTCGCTCAGTTTCTTACCATTGGTATTAAGAGCTTCCATTTACTGCGATACTAACGTGAATACTGTGGTATTAAGCGCTCTCTACAAGATAGTGCAGGTAACGTGAATAGACCGCATTCGCTGACACTACATGTCTTCTAGGGGCTACCTTAGGTCACGGGTCCGACTGTACGGTTCAGCAATTCTCCGCGTAATAGACAAGATTTTTCTGCAACAATTAACCCCAGAGACTGTGTCTGATTCTGGACTCTTAACTAATAGGTGACAACTCCCATCAAAGAAATAATGGTGTGTCAAAAATTTAATATGCGTTTTTATATGGTGCGAACTTCACCCGAAGGTGTCAGAGAGCTTTAGAATAGAATCAGTTTTACTTAAGGACTTCAGAGTACACGAATAACATAAAACATACAAACAGATAAACCCTAGATTCACACAAGAATGGTAGTAAGTACAAAAGTCTACTACAGATGTTAGTGGTTAAAGTTACATATATACAAGTTACAAATTCACTCAAGGTTACATTTTAAAACAAGCATTTGCAATGCAATAGGTCTCGCAGATACGGGAGTTTCAGCTATTGGCATTGTAAATAATGCCTTTTATTAATGTTTTTTCGAAAAAAAAAAAAAGGCATTATTATTTGCAATGTCAATAGCTCAAACTCGCGTAAATGCGAGACCTATTACATTGCAAATGCTTGTATAAAATTGTAACCAATAATCCGGCTTCACCATAAGAGAGGATTTTTCATTGCAATTCCAAAGACACCAATGTGAACTGGTTATCTTTTCCCAACAGGAAGTTGCAGCTTATTACATGTAAAAAGGTAACTCCAATGTTATCCTATTGGAGAGGCAGGCCTTGCAGTAGTGAAAAATAATGTAAGAGTTTTCCACTAGCAGGACATGTAAAACATAGACGTACATGTCCTACTTTGCAAATGCACTGCACCCCTATATGTATTAGAAAGGACAATTTGGGTCTGGCAAAAGGCTTGTTTTGCCAGGTTGAGATGGCAGTTTAAAACTGCACACACAGGCTGCAATAGCAGACCTGAGACATATTTGAAGGGCTACTAAAGTGGGTGGCACAATAGGTGCTGAAGGCCCTCTAGTAGCATTACATTTATAGGCCATGGTTACATGTGGTATCGCTTTACTAGGGACTTACAAGTAAAATAAATATGCCAATTGGGTGTGAGCCAATTCTACCATGTTTAAAGGACAGAGCACAAGCACCTTAGCACTGGTTAGTCCTAAGGCCAACTAAAATGAAATGAGAAAAAATAGGAGGGGTGAAGGCAAAAGGTTAGGGGGAAGATCACCCTAAGGCTGACAGGTCTAACAATATGCTAGATACCCCTGGGATAAATAGTCAGATGTGGATTACAGAAACTACATAATTCTGAACTAAGAGGCTCATTTAGAGTTTGGCGGGCTGTAGTCTATTCTGCCTGGTCAGCGGAGTGATGTGCTGCGTAGGCCTGGGCGGTAAATTCCGTTCCGCTCGCGGAATTTGCGGAATTCGGGTAATTTCGCGTTCCGCGGAGAACGCGAAATTGCCCAAAATTCTGCTTTCCGCAACTTCGCGAAATTTTTTGCTTGTTCGCGTTCTAAAAATGCGTGTTCGCGAGATATTTCTCCCCGAGCACGCAAACAGCGATAGTGAACAGGAAAAAAGCATCGCGAGCAAGCAATTCCGCGTGTTCGTGGAATTTCTGCGTGTTCGCGGAGATTTTTTACCGTTTCGCGGAGATTTGCGTAACGCGATTACGCAAATTCCGCCCACCCCTACTGCTGCGCTGACCTGGCAGGGCACAGCCCACCATATTTAGAGATCTCTTTAAGCCAGGCAGTAACGCTCTTTCTAGTGGATAAACGTTCTTCCCAAAGATTCATCACCTTTAGATTATCCCTAGGTACCAGTCTGGATTCGAAAGATTTTTCAGCATAGTCCCTTGGCGCTAGTAGAGGCATTATGCAGCTCCACTTTAACCCCTCTCTGCTCCAGAAGAGATGTCTGGACCTGCATATAGGCACTCCCCAAGCCCGCTGACATCAGTTTCTTTCTGGATGCCATTCACAACCTCAGAGCTCAAAAACAAATTGTTCATGCCTGTGTGCAGATTTTTGATTTGGGACCTTTTTAGAGGCAGGGGAGTGGTGAAGAATCGGTGGTTAGATAAAGTATCTACTAGAAAAATGACTACCAATGGTAAATAACTTGTTCTCAAATGGATACTTCTAACCGCAGATTCCTCACCTTTGGAATAGATAAAAAGTAGTACCTCCTCCAGTTGTGAGTCTGTGGAATGACATAGACCAAAAATTCCTTCAGGACTTGAATGGCCAAAATGCTCTTCCCGTTGGATTTAGTTGTCAATGCACAAGTGCTCTGTGAACTTGTGCACTGTTGCCCATGTTGCTGCCTGACAAATATCCAGAACAGGCACTCCATGTGCAACGCATTGGTCCTTGTGGAATGGACCCTGAACCCTTCCAGAAGCTGCTTCTTAGCCGTCACATAGCAGATTTAATGCAGTGGATCATGCACCTGGACAAAGTCTGCTTCTGCACTGCTTTGCCTTTCTTTGCCCTGGAGAACACCACTAAGAGCTGTTCGTCTTTGGTATGATCGATGCAAAAGCTCAGCACTTTTTAGTGTCCAAACAATAGAGCTTTTCCTCCTCCTTCAAGGGGTGAGGAAGGGCAAAGAACGTCAGAAGAGTGATAGACAGCCCGGTGTGAAAGGAAGTCACAACATTTGGCTGCTCTAGTTCTCAGCATCAGTTTGTCCAGACTGCCAGAGCTTGAAGCTCACTCACACAATAAGCTGAGGTGATTGCGATAAGAAAGACCATTTTCAGGGTCAGGAGACATAGGGAACAGCTGTGCAACAGCTCGTAAGGGGCACATATAAGGAAAGTAAGGACGCTATGGCACCATTAAACGATTTTTAGGAGGAGGCATGCGAACCTCACCTATAATAAAAAGCATCACAACAGGTGATTTCAACAAGGACAGTTGGTCCGATTAAGGCAAAAAGGCCAAAAGGGCTGACAGATAACCTTTAACAGTGGCCACTGCAATTCCTTGCTGGACCAAAGAGAGAACAAACAGTAACATGTCTTATAGTTTATCCTGTAATGGGCTACAGGTGCCTCACCAAGCCACAAACATGTCCCAGCATCTGGCATAAAGAGATTTGATAGAAAGATGTCTGTCCACCAGTATGACATCCACTTCTTTGGGGGCAAATCGAATACAGTCAACTGCAACCGCTCAATCTTCATGCATGGAGGTGTAGATTGCACAGGCCGGGGGCATGACCCTGCCCTGCTGCAGTGATGAAAGATCTCCCGAAATGACATGGGCTCATCCACATAAGCTGCGGGTACCACACTCTCCTTGCCCAATTTGGAGCCTCTAGGAGGGCTTGTGTCTGGTTGCTCCTGATCTTCACCAGAACGCAGGGCAGCAGAGGCAGCAGCAGGAGTTTCGTGCTCCACTCTAGGTGGAATGAGTATTTTTAGGAACTAAAGCGCACAAAAGTGTTGACATTGCATGTTCTCAGTGGGAGCGATGAAACTGAGTCAAAGTTTTGATCATTGATGGAAGGTGCCCTGCACCACCTGCAGGTATAGATGCTTTTTATGATCTGCTAGATGTCTCAGGCTGAGTTTGTCCACCCTGGCATTTACATTTCCCACCACTTGCTGTACAATGAGGGAGATGCCCAGATGACCCAGCCGGATCTAGAGGTGCAGGGCCTTCTGCCACACAGCCCAGGGCCCCATCCCACCCTTCACCTTTCATTATCACATGGCAGTGGTGTTGTCGTTGAGCACCTGAACCAGCCTCCCCTTGATGAATGGCAGGAAGATTTTCAATGCCAAGTGGAGGGCTCTTAACTCCAGCAGGATGATGTGAAGACAGGTCTCTTCCAGAGACCACAGTCCTCTTATTTACCCCCTCCCAGATGACCTCCACAACCCAGCAATGACGTGTCTGTCACCACCGTCAGGCTTGGCGGTGAGGTTATTGAAAGTGGTCTGTCTCTAGTCTAACTGTGATCGAGGAGCCACCATTGCAGATCTTGTGCAGTCTACTCCGAAACCTGGATGGAATCTGAGAGGTTCCCTTCATGCTGAGCACACTGAGCCTTCAGATCCCACTGCAGACTCAGCATGTGCCATCTGGCAAGGCTGACTAGTAGGATGCAGCCTCACTGCCACGCTCCATGAGACCGAGGACCGAGACAGACATATTGGAATCATAATCAAAAAATCAAAGGAGGGAGTGAAGAGGAAAAAGGTAGAATCGTCCTCCTCTTGATACTGTTATCCAACATAGGGATTCTACCATGTATTATGTGAATATATATGCACCCATGTGTGTGCTGCTATTTTTATTTTTATTTAAAGTGTTTAGTCATATGTGAAAAATGGTGCAAAAGGATCAGAGCGCCTTCTCTCAATTCGTGGGAAGGGCAATGTTTCAAAAAATTGTAAAATACCCCTCACACACTGAAACCTGATTCAGTGTCAGAATAGTAAAAGTGGGGAGGTGTAGATGGCGTACTATAATGAGTCACCTCCTATCAAGGTCGACATGTTTCAGAAGCCATCCCCTTGGCTTTCTTCCTCAGGACCAAAAAACCGATCCCTGTTACACCTCAATGGGTGATAGAAAAAATGTACATATGCCTGATAGTCACAAACAATGTCCTTTGTTCCCTGTTATGGGAGTAGAAAAATATACCACTTGTATATCTTAAGAACTTTATGTAATCATTATCGCTCCATGAGCTCACACGAGCGGTGTAGGACGCCATCAAATAGACAATGCTGGAAGGAGCGCGAACAGCAAAGGAAGTACCTTCTCGTGGCTCGTCGGAACCCACTTTTACTATTCTCAGCCAGGGAAGACAATAAAGTATTTTCATTACACTAGCCAGAGAATTTTTAACCATCTCACATTTTCTTTTCACGATCCCTCGCACTACACATACTCACCAATCACTGAATAAAGCGCTCCTGCGTCTACGTAAGTCGTAGCACGCCCGTCCCGTAGAGGGGCGGGAAGACCCCAATGATGAAGCATGACACTGAATCAGGTTTCAGTGTGTGAGGGGTATTTTACAATTTTTTGAAACATTGCCCTTCTCACAAATTAAGAGAAGGAGCTCTGATCATTTTGCACCATTTTTCACGTATGACTAAACACTTCAAATAAAAATAGCAGCACACACATGGGTGCATATATATTCACATAATACATGGTAGAATCCTAATATAGGAATCATAGCCTCAATGTACTGGACTCGTTGATCTTAAGGGAAGGCCCAAAAGTGTACCATATCCAGGATGGCACAGATGAAAGGTAGTTTCTGTGAAGAAATGTAAGGAGGTTCACTGTCATCTAGAGGTGCTGTATGACTGACTGTAGTGCCCCCCCGCAACAGCCAGTTGCCGGGATAGGAGAAGACTGCTATGCCTGACTTTTGAAGATGTGCAGCGACAACCACCATCACCTCTGTGAAAACCTGAGGGGCACTGGTGAGAACAAATGTGTGCATTGCAAACCGAAAATGCTTGTGGGCCGTTTTGAACTGCAGGCAGCACCTATGGGCTTACAGGATGAGAATATGGAAATAGGCATCCTGCAGGTCCAACACTACCATGCCGTCTCTTGGATCCAGGGCAGAAAAACATGGGCTAGCATGAGCATCTTAAATTTGCCTCTTCACAGGAAGAAATTTAGAGGTTGAGAGAGATCTAAAATAGAGTGAAGGCCTCCACCCTTTTATGGCACTAAGAAATAATGGAAGTAACACCCAGTTCTAATCTCCGAGGCGGGAAGCATCTCTATGGCCCTGTGAAAAGGACTGTGAGCGGAGTCGTGGGAATTTCTAGATGGCCGCCACGGGTTGCCTCCAGGACGAGGAGAGTGCGACTCCAGTTTCTCTTCTGCACTCCCAAACATGACTGAAGAAGGCGCTGCCCCTAGAGGGCGTAAAAGCGAAGATGGATGAGACCAGGAATATGGACGAAGATGATGGAAAGGCGGAGAGGGCGGGAGACGCAAGAAGCAGAGCGACAAGTGACGGCCCTGGGGACATGGAGCAGAGGTTCCAGAGGAGAAGCAAAGGTGAGAGAGACAGCCTACAAAGGATAACTCTGCGCACACATGGTGACAAAAGGCAGGAGGATGCTGTGGCCTGTACCACTACGGGTCAGGAAACGGGCCATAGCACCAGCCAAGTGTTATTTTATGATGTTACTGAATGAAGGCAATAGCACAGTGTCGTGACACTTGGTGGTGGCAGAAAGGGGCGTGGTGAGGTCCACAGAAATGCTTGTTAGGTTCACTGGGTGAACTGGGAAAGGCACTGGCCTCACCAGAAGGCTTATTTTCACAAAGGCACACCACACTGTTGATTGGTGGAGGGGAAAGTGCAACACAAGTATTGTGATACTCAAGACCTGTTTTGTTTTCTTTTGTTTATTCCTGAGGGTCAGACGTTTACATTAAGCGGACTTCCTTGAAAGGGGAGACACACTGAAAGAAAGTCCCAGGGCAACAGCAGCGAGATAGGAGTGATGTAACTCTGTGACTGTTCCAATTAAATACCTTCTTATTTTCCCTTGTTTATTCTTTTAACCCATAGTCCTGATATCATTCCTGGTGCCTAATAAACAAACAGTAGACAACTTCACTACTTGTGTTGTATTCCGTCCTGTAAGCATGTTACAGGCCCCTTTCTCCAAAATATCCTCAACTTCTTGTAGGATAATGAAATAAATAGTCCTCTGAAAGCTACTCTAATGTGGGTGGAAGAGGCAGCAGAATGGAAAGGAATGGTAGGGTATAGCCTTGTTGGACTATCTGTCGAATGTTATGGCTTCCCACCTGTGGAGAAAATGACTGATCCTGCCTGCTACAAGGAGGTCATGTGCCGTTAAGTGCAAACTAAATTGGCTTGTAGGCGGTTGCCTGAGGTGCTAGGGACTGGGAAGTTCTCTGCCCCTTTTGGCCTGGGTGTTGTCTGCTCGAATCCTTACTCCGACCCCATAACGACTGGGGTGCCTGCTGTTGGGCTGGTGAGCATGGAAACTATCTGAAGTTGAAGTTCCTAGTGCTGCCTAAAAAAGGACAAAATTGCTGTTGATATCGTTGTACAGGTGTGGAAGGACTGAGGAAGTGCATTGTAGCTCTACTCTCTTTAAAGCATTCAAAGGTGGAGTCAGACTCGCCTCAGAGGTGAGACCTGTCAAACGACATATCAATGAGTAATGCCTAAACATCACCCAAAAAGCCTGTGGATCTCATGTATGCATGGCACAGGAGTACCATCCTAGTGCCAACTGCTCTGCCTAAACAGTCAGTCGTGTCAAGCCTTGACCAGATAACATACTTGGCCACGTCCTGGCATCTTGAATGATCTGTGCCAAATTGGTGCAAAATTCATCTGGGACTGCTGGTAATAGCTCAGCAACCGAGTCCCATAATACATGGGAGTGCCTTATCAGCAAACAGCTGCTGTTGACTGATCTGAGGGAGAAGCTACTGGAAGTAAACATCCTCCTCCCAAATGCCTGCAATGTTTAAAGCTTTCTGTCTGCAGCAGGGAGGGTGTAGAATAGCAATAGAGGTTCAGATGAGGATTGTCCGTGTTGTAACACGTCAGTGAGGACATTGGTATTTAATTCAAAGGTCTTAGACTTCAGTTACCTGTCTAATGACCATGGCAAATGAATCCTTCTGTAGAAGGACCAGAGGGAGAAACCAGCCATGTGTCAGGGGACGCATCTAGCCCAATGGCCTCTTGTAGGTCTAACTAAAACTGTCATTAACACGGTAGAGAGAATTTGTCCCCAATATCACAATCATACCATCATCACCAAAAGGTGTTTGGCTTTGGTCAGAGTATAATCCAAACAGTTGTTGGAGCACCAGGACATGGCTCCTAGGCCATATTATAGAGTATGGAGGGCTGAACATGTAGGAACTACGCTAGAATGCAGCTTTGACCGAGGTTGAGATGGATTTGATTCTAAGTCAAACAGGACAATGGCATTGATGTCCTTCTCAAGCATCTGTAGCATTGTGTGGGTGTTGACACAGTAGGAATTGGCATGGATCTTGGTACCAGGTGTAAAGTTGGCTCCGAAGGTGGAGACGAACCCGAAGCAGGTTTAAGAGGCACAGATGGCACAGAGGGATGATGTGCTGGCAGTAAATCGACTGGAGGCCTCCACAGATCCATGGGGGCCAGAGATGCACTAGAGAGAGCACGAAAGGGTGATGAAGATGCAGAGCATGGCTTCCTTAAATGCTTATTCTGTTGCTAAAGGACCCAGGAATTTGAGGTGCATCAGACTCAGCCGCGGAATCAGCTCCTTGGTAGAGTACTGGCAACGAGACCATATGGCAACTTGACGTTCTTTTGACTTCTTAGAGGGAGAGTGGTGAGGCTGGAACGAGTTCTGCTTGGACTTTTTGTGCTTCTTTTTTGATTTGAGCTTACCCGAAGACTTGGACTGTGACCGGTCCCGAGAATGGGAACATATCTGTGTCTTTGACTGGATTGCCTTTGTGTGTATCTGGACACACTCCTCCCATGACTTGGAGTTATGGCCTGACCCCAAACACCAAACACAAAGCCCATGATGATCTGTCACAGACATCTATTTACGACAATTGCTACAAGGCTTAAACCTTGTGGTTTTAGTATGGGAAATATTCCCTTAAAGACTTACTCCGGATCTGCGTAGCACAGAAAGAAAGGAACTGACTTCAGCTTGCTTGGGTGCTGCTTGTATGTGGATCCAACCAAAATGTTTGGGCAGAGAGGAGTTGACACAGAGCAGAATGATGCCACTTTCTTGCACGCAGGGCCTACGCTTAAAACATTTCCTTATCCAGTCTGGCACCAGGGATATTCTAAAAGTGAGGAATCTGAGGTTAGAAGTATTCATTAGAATTTCAGTTACTATGTAATTCTGCCAATACTGACAACCTAAGCTCCTTCCATTATACATGAAAAACTGCAGCAATTAGCCAGCAAAGTGTATTTAATTCTGACCCTGAATAGAGCATTAAAGCAGTTTGTTCTATGAAGGTCATTGTTAGATTTGCCTGTAGCAACTTTGATAGTCAACTCTTCTGTCAGCAATCATGCTTAGTGAGAATGCACACATTGATTTCTACTCAGATGATGGCTGTCTGTAATAACATAACATACCTTCCACTGTCCACAAATGTAAGAAAGGTTTTCTTGTGTTAGTGAAAAATGGCATTCAATTAAATATGTTCCTTGGATTTCTCATTCGAGTTAGTGCTTGCTACTGAGAAATAACATGAAGGCATAGACTTTTCTCCCCAGTTTTAGCATTCTAGGGTCTGGGGTATAACCACTTTCCACAGGAAGTGACTATATAGAGGGTGTAGACACCCTAAAGGTAGGTAGCTCATTGGCTACTACCTGCCACTCCCCGTAAATGCCCCTACATTGAGTATATAGGTGGCATCCCTGAAGCCAAGAACTTAGATTCGACGGATCAACAGAAGGAGGAAGAAGAGTCACTGCCTGGTGACAACTACAGCAGAACGTTGGACTTTGCCGCGAAACCCTGCCGTCCTCAGTCCTCTCTTGACAATAGCAACAGCGTGACTCATCCTGTGGGCTGGAGAACTACCAAAGCCTTGGGTAGCCTGCCAGCACTTCGAAAACCACCAACAGTCTCCCTTGTAGTAGAGGAGCTATTTCCCTGCAGTCCACAGGCACTGACAAGCAGAGTACAGTCGACTGCCTTGCAGCTCCCCGGCCCGAACGATGCCGCAGACAACAAGGAGAAGGTACTCATTCTCTGGAATTCCCACCTAGAGTGAAATCATCAGGACCAACCAGAGCTGTGCAGCACCGATCTCCATGGGGACCAAACACCAACAGTGAGAGTCCAGTCCGGATTCTCACTGCACCAGAACAAAGCAGCCGAGGGATGTCAGCATCACTGAGACCCACTTTGAGAGTGGCCCAGCTGCTATGATTTCTCCCCTGCCAGCTGTTTGTCCCTGACCGCAAGGTGCATCTTTGTGCACACAGCCAAGCTGACTCGGCCCGGGTCCTGATGAACTTGCTGTGCCCCCTTGCTCCAAGACCACTTTCGACCTAAGCCCCTGTTTAGGAGCCCTCAGACTTGTCCGCAAGTCCCCCTGTGCAGCCTGTTTTTTGTGGCCCCACTTCACCGTAGCATGCCAGCTACCAGTCTCACCAGTACCTTGCTCTTGGTAGAACCTAGGCGGTTCCCAAAGAACTGCTGGTAGTACTTAGGACGTTGGCCGACTACAACTCCCAACCCTGAAACTGACTGTACCTACCTTTATGCATTTTTGACTTTTCATCCCATAGGATTGCATTGTGCGTTAAAGTGCACCGGTTTGAACATTTTAATTAGCTGCGAATATTACTATAGAAAACAGTACTTACCTATGAATGAAGTTCTTGGTTCTAAAAACATATATACAAGAAGTGTTATTTTTCTAACTAGGCCTCGGATTTATTCTTTGTGTGTGCCTCATTTATTGCCTCGGCATTTGCCACTGGGCTCTCTGCACAGTGTACTTCGTTCTAGTGCACTATATTAGAACCAGCTTCCTACAACATGGATCTGCAAAACCCAGAATTTTATGAAGGAAAACTGAGGACTATAAGGTTGATGCTACATCTCTGCGGAATGTCTGGTGGAAGATAACAAAAATGGAGTGAGTAATGTCATTTATTGTCTTGAATGTGGAAAACACCCATCTACTGGAGTTGTGATTTTGACCTATCCTGCACACTGAATATCTGATCCATGGGAAGGCTAATGTCCAGTTTGTGTGTTTCATAAAGGTAGACAGTGAATCACATTCTTTGTGCTTCTCCAAGAGGTCATTGGACATGAACTGAGGTGAATGTATCTGACCAGATTATTTTAGATCTGCTTAGTGGATGTTCCTCTAGGAGCACAGCTTCCTTACCCTCAAGTAGTCAAACTGGGATGTAGGCCCTATGCATGTTTTATGTCTAGTTTCCATGGAATGAAACAACCATATATTTTCTCAAGCCTAGGAGCTTTCATCTAAGAGATCAGATGAGGAGAAGCTGGGTCTTCCCAACATAAGTCGCAGGTAGATTGGGACTGCAGAGTAAACAACGTGTTTTTTTTTCTAACCTGCTGAAACTCCTTGGAATAGGCAGTTGTGGCATGTCTTTCAAAGTTCCTCGAAGCACCATAAAAGAATTTTCTCCTGAACTGGAAGAAGCCTTTTAAAGCCTTGTTCTGAGATCCAGTGACTCAGGATGAATTTGCAAAATGTTGATGTTTATTTTATTAGTAGGTATCCTAAAACAATTTACTTATCTTTAAAGAGTCTCCACTCGCACTATCCCTTTGGTACAATGTGTATCCTGTTCTGAGAGAGTCTGTGGTGGAGCAAAGATGCATTGTACAATAATGCAAGCATGGCATATGGACTCCTCTAACATTTGCTGAGCACTAAAACAGTCATAATGAGTTGCTGCACCGCTGATAACTATGCGTCCGGAGAGAGTTTCGACTGGTAATGCAAATATCCCTGCAAGATTTAAAAACAAAATGGTGAACACTCTCATGACCAGTAAAACCTACCCAAATGTTAAGCTCACCTCCTGGTAAACAGGACTGCCATCCCCCTTACCTTCAGGTTTATCAACACAGGGGCATCTACCAGGGAAGATGCCCAGGCTACATAGTCATCAACATCAATTGTGCTGTGGTCAGAAGCCAGTTTTTCATTCAATTTGGTATTAAAACCAATGGTTCCTCCCTTAACCAATGGTATGATTTTTTTAATAACTCCTGAAGTTCTTGGATCTACTGAAAAAAAGAAGTATACCAATTGGTTAGTCATTTTTTTAGCACATTTCCCTGCAAACTGTTAGATGTATGTCCTAGAGGGTGCTAATGGTGTTCGCTTTATATGGGTGATTATTAGGTATGTTCCAGTAGACTGGTGCAAGGAATTGAGCATTGAGACCATGGCAGAGAGGTCCCTATCTTGATGTTAGTTGTCACATTAAGCCTGCTGCACCTAAACAAAAGGACCCCGAGAGGTAAGTTGCTGTGGGAACAGAGAAATTACTAAGGGCTTACTTTGGAGGAAGCTCCGAATACAGTGTAGAATGAACCATGTAAATATCCTATTCCCTAAGGATTTTACAGTTGAGGAAATTCAGCCGGTCAATTCTGTAGTTTCCTTCAGAAATTGGATGATTTTTAGCTCTCATGAAATGTTAAATAAGCCCCCCTAGTTCTCGCAGAGAATTTGCACTGCACAATAGAGGCACAATCCCCTACATGTGCTAATCAGCATTCAAGATTATATTCACTACCCTTATGACAAATAAACCTGATAAATGTGTAGCATAGCATGGAAATGCTGGCAGGGAAAGGATAAAGGAAAATGTGCTGCTATGTTTTCAAGAGAAATCAGACCACCCACTTATATTCATACATATAGCACCAATGTCTTAAACAATATTATCGTTCAAAATGGTTATCCCAATACCTTTACTTTAACTATTGCTTTCAGTGTACTTTTCTTCATTTATTTTGCAAATGGGAGTGGCCATTATATCTTAAGAAATGGGAGGCACAACTGTGTTTCATTTTCAATGGTCAGTGTGATGCCTTCCCGTTCTCTCCAATATCTCCAATCTCCCATTATAAAAAGTTAACTATCTCTATTTAAATTGTATTACTTGATATAAACCCCCAGAATAGTGTGGTACCAGATTATCGAGGACAGAACATCGAGGGACAAAATATCGAAAGGTAAGTGCATAAAGGCAAGTATAGATTTCTTATTCCTTCACCTTGAGACCCTCACGGGTGAGTAGTTGCGCTTTACAAGCCACCTGATTGATTGATTTCTTCCATATCTATTCACCCGGAAGATATAAAGGTACATATATGTGGGGTTAGGTATAGAACAACTAGACTTACATGCCTGCTGAAACCATTTGCAACATTTTGTCCTTGATATTGATCTTCTGGGGTCAATATTCAGGGTGCACCCCTTCTATTTACACTCGCCGCTCTTTTTTCATGCTAATGTGGCAGTGTTTGATGAAGCTCCTTCATGGTTCCTTTAATTTTCAGGTAATCGTGATGCCTGTTCTATTGTACAATAGGGCAATGTCCAATCTATAATTTCATCCTTTTAATTGGTGGTTTCATAGGCCTAGCTTTACTAACACTTTGCGCCACTGTAGAACTGGGATTTGCTTTGGGTCAAGGGGCGTTCCAACAGTGGGGGATGGTTGTTTCCATGGAACCACCAATGGATTTTGACACCAAACCCTACCCACTAAAAAAGATAGACAGGGCTTTGCAGTCGCGGCTCCTGGTGGGAGTGCTGTGGGGTGGTGGGGCGGGGGCGGGGCAGGGTGCGGGGTAGTAAACTCCGGCATACAGCCGACCAGAGTTAAGTACATAAATAAATAAATAAAGCGAATGACATTGCGAGGGCTGCAACGCAAATGGCGTTGCAGCACGCGCAATGTAATTAGTTTTATTTATTTATGTACGGAACTCCGGTCGGCCGTATCCTGGAGTTTACTACCCCCCAACCTGCCCCTTCCCCGCCCGCCTCACCGCAGCACTCCCACTAGGAGCCGCGACTGGGGCTTTGCACCAATAATTTTCTCCTTCAAGAGGCACGTCTAACACAGAATTTTTTTTTCTTCCTTTTTTCAAACCTTTCCAACTTTGCATGTTTGCTGTACTGTACAACACACATACAACTCGGATAAGCTTCATACTATGCCTAGCAATAATAGTTCGTACTTGAAGGGTACACTGGCAGAACACAACCTATGCTAATCACCACGCACACAACCTTGCACTGTGATGCAAGGATGTGTGCATGGCGCAATGCAGCCTAAAGTGCAGCACCACAGGGGGATAGAGAAACAGCAGCATATCTTAGTTAATAGTGTAGTGTCCACTACAAATAGGTCACTGCTATGGTCTCTCCCTCTAACTCAACACTGTACAGAAACTTTGGTTGCTGAGCTGCGTTGTGTAAAAAACATGGGAATTTGGCCCATATTCTGAAATAAGATGAGCACACTTTCACAGCCAATATGACTTAATCACAGACGAATTATTTGTTTGTGGCAGAGTACAAAATTTAGTCATTTGATCGGATTCATTTTGATTTCCCAAGCAGCCACTCTGTCTTAAAGGTGCAGGCAAAGAGATCTACTGCTTCCACTTGATGCAGTGTGCATTGACAACAAAGCATTTGGGATTCAATTGCGATAATTATGCTATAAATGTTTTTATGTATTACGATCAGACACAGACACACACACCACAGATACACAGCACACACACACCACAGAAACACACACACACAAAACATAAATAAAGGTTTGTTCGGAAACGTTTGCTTTAGTGCAAAAATCGGTCAAAATTAATTTATGACATTTTTTCAATGTGTACAGTAAGCACATGTGCAAAGAGGTACTGCTGGTAGCACATGCACAATGACATCTCGGTATGCCATAAAAATCACGTGGAGACATTTGCGTGCAGTAATCCGATCTTAATTCATCACATCTATCTAACATTTGGTTCATTTACTTCCGGGGGAGCATGGTTCCCACCACACTGTAGCGAGCTATCACTTATTTCAATTCCTTCTCTTATCTCTTTCACATCCTGTTGGAATCCTGGAGCAAGCAGTGTCCAGTATCAACACAGAAAGGAAAGCTGCCCACAATTCCAATGGTTTCCTAACACCTGGCAGCCTGATTTATATATGCATTATTGTGAAAGTAACAAAATGGTGTCGCAAATTTGCACCAGTGTCAAATATTATTTCGAAATTTGTATTGCATTTCTGAAAGTACTTTGATAGGTTCTGGAAAATATTAGTTGTGTTGATTTATTTTAACTGCATTCCAGGGTCCTCTACTAATCAATATATTCTATTTCCACCTTAAATCAATGTAAGATAAACACGCCCATCAGGTATGATGATTGAGTACCGTCAATGCAGATATTGTGTAAGTTATTTCAGAAGATTGCATTCCATGCTTCACTCACACTGCGAATGTTAGCACATGTATTTGTAAGTCTTTAATAAATTAAAGCATCTTAAATATACCATAATAATACGATAAATACATTAGGCTCCTTACTTGTTCCTCGCTCCCCTGATTTGGAGCATTTCTTGCCATCTAATTTACCACCTCCAGTTATTCCTTCAGCTGCTGCTTCAACATTCACATTATAACCAAGACAATCGGACACATCTCGAGCAGTTACTTCTGTCAATATGAAACATTTGGAAATTAGTATTTTGTTTTGAAGAACTAGAAATTGGTTCAAACAAATGGAATTCTGTCTGACAAACGAAGTGCTGCCTGACACAATATATGAGTGAGCAAATAAAAGAAGGATAACACCACGGATTGAAGCAGCATCATTGCATATTATGTTTTTTGTTTTGTTTCAGCATTACAATCCTTTGCAGTGTTGCAATGGTCTATTGTGAGCCGGAAATAGCAGTCCTCATGGATCTGTGGATCAGAGATGGCTAGTATACCCAGAGGGGTAACTGTTCATAAAGAAAAAGAGAGTGGCAACCTATTCTGGTTAGCACATAGGTGTTAGAGTTGTCTGTCTCAGTAGAGTTGGGATATTCTAGAGTGAGGGGGAATTCCTCCTTTAGAATATAGACCCCTCACACACCTTTGCGAGTGTCATGCTTCATCATCGGGCGTTGCTCCTCGTGGGGGTGATCAGAGATGGTTGTCATCTTTCCTCAAAGTTCTACATTTATCGTTATGACATAAGGTTACAGTGCCATGCCTTACAATGCGTCACACAGTCCTATCCCGGGACTAGTAAAGTAAAAACGAGAAGAGAAGGTATTCTTATAATAAACATGAGGCTATTTCATTCGACAGAGAGTGCACAGGGTTTGGTAGGGCCCAACCCCACAATTGGAACAACGGCATGAACACTATTAACGTATATCATTTGCTTCTTTTAGTTCGTGGCACATTGAAAATGACCAGTCACCACTGTCATTCCTGCATTAGAAATAAAAACAAATTATGCCGCAGTGACCTTGCCCCCTTTCTCGCCTCTTCCCCAATCACCCCCCTCTTCGTTTGTGTCCTTGTGTGTTCTCTGGAAGACTGGAACGTTTTTTACACCAAACGATTGCCTTTGCCAGTATTTAATGAAATGGAAAACGTACACTTGAGTGTCACCAATAGGACAGTGTGCATGTACTGTGCTATCAGGTTTTTTAAAGAAGAGCCATCCACCTGTAAGCATTGGCAAACTCAACAGGTCTGGCTTAAAAGTGAAAATTAAATTCAGACCAGGCCTATTGGCTTGAGAAAGTAAAGGGGCTGTTGGGCTTCGGCGAGGGTTTAAATTAATGTAAGGAAGAGGGAGGGAGGAAGGGGACTGAGAGAAGGAAGGGGAGGGAGGTGAACAAAGGAATATAGGGGTTGATTACGAGTTTGGCTGATTGGATACTATGTCACAAATGTGACGGATATCCCGTCCGCCTTATTACAAGTTCCAATGGATATGGATTGCTTTACAGCAAAGACTACATATTTTACCCAGAAAAATGAATCAACCAATAATTTATCTAAAGAACTCTTCCTAATAATGACAAAACTTATAATGAATCTTGACACAATTACCACCATTTCCAGACAGTCCATCTGCAACGAGGTTGCCAGATTTTTCTTTAACAAAGTTAAAAAAAATGTTCAACATCCTTGCCCTCAGACAGATTCTATACCTGGGTACCAGACACCCCCGGACCTACCTCAGCTGATTCCAGCTTTGCGGCCTTCACTCCTTCAACCATTGACACAGTGGTCAGACTGGTCAAAGCTGCAGGATCTGGCACCCCTTCAGCGACCCCCACCCACTCAGGATCGCTGCCCTCATATCAGATACCAATGACCCGATTCTAACAAATAACTTCCAGCTCGTATTTGATTCTGGTTCCTTTCCAACTGGGTGGAAGAAAGCCTCAGTTTGTCCTCTCATAAAAAAACTTCTCTTTATCCTGCTGATCCAATTAATTATCAGCCAATATCTTGTCTTTCCTTGCCAGCCAAGATTATCGAAAAAGTAATGAATTCACAAATCACTGACTTCATTCAACTCAACAAACGATTAGATGCTACTCAATTCAGTTTCAGCTGAAACCGTTTTAATCAAGGCCACCGAAGAATTCAGAAGTACCTTAGATGCCGGAGATAAAGCAGCTTTGATTCTATTAGATTTATCAGTGGCATTTGATACCGTTCATCAAAACAAATTGTTATCCTGCCTGATTGATTTCGGTCTCATTGATTGATATCGGTCTCATTGGTACTGCCTGGAAGCTACTCAGCTCGTTTCCATCATCAGGAGAATAATCAGTCCAACTGGACAATTATGTCTCTCTACCGTTCTCTCTTACATTTGGGGTCCCACAGGGGTCCGCACTCAGCCCCATGTTGTTCAATATTTACGTTACCCCTCTGGCTGAGCTAGTTAAATCATACGGCTTTGCCATTACCTCTTAGGCGGACGACACACAAATCGTCGTTGGCAAGGAAGGGCCCAACCGAGGTACCAGAGTTTCTAGATGCAAATTCAGGTAAAAATGAGGTCCTGCTCTTGTGTGCCAATTCTTCATTCTGGACCCAGGCCTGGTGGCCCAAAGAGCTTGACCCCCTCCCCACATCAGTCAGTGAAGTCCGCAATCTGGGTGTCTTGATAAATGATAAACTTTCCCTATCTGATCAAGCCAACGCAGTCTCTTCCAAAGTTTTCTATAATTTAAAAATGATAGAACAGCTTTTTCCTTTCATTCCGTCACATCTACAAAAATCATTATATACCTCTCTGGCAATTTCCAGTCTTGATTATTGCAATGCATTGTACATCAATGCTCATCAACATGTGATTAACAAGCTGCAAACACTACAAAACACTGCAGCTGTCTTCTCCTCAACATTCCAAAACACCAATCAGTGTCCAAACAACTGAGGAAAGCTCATTAGTTGCCAATAAGGCACAGAATTATTTTCATGGCTCTCTGTATTGCTTACAATGCCCACATGACCAAGGGCCCACCTTTCTGAAGAACAGCTTTAACTGGTACATCCCCAACAGGCCTCTCAGATTTTCCAAAGCCATATCTGTGATCGCAGCTTTGTGCTGGGTGCCTCCAATAACTGGCACAAGCTTCCCCTTCACATAAAATCATCCACGCCACTTCTAACTTTCAGAAAAGCTCTTAAAACAGGGCTTTTCGATTCTGTATAGGTATTAATTCTCGGCAGGTTCCCATCTTATGCTTACAGTAGCCAGGGCCAAGACACCTACGGGTATTCAACGCTTAGCAAGTTAATTTCACATAACATAACATATAATGGAATTCTAATACAGTGGACATTTGTGACAGAGTATCCCATTTACCAAACTCGTAATCAGGCCCATAATTATGGAAATAGCGGAGGTGGGGCAAGCAATAAAAGGCATTTTTAAAAGAGGAAGCAAGTGAGGGAAGAATGAGGCAAATGAGGGGGGTAAGGGACAAGAGAGACAGGAAGGAGTAGACTAATCAGGGAGTGCACGGGAAGGGCAAGGGGAATACTCGAGAAGTTTGAAGAGTCTGTAGGAAGTTGGTGTGGAAGACAACCGGGGGATGGCACAGAAGGTTACATGATGGAGATTAAGAGGGGAGAGGGTTGAGAAGGAGGCTACAAAAATTCTGTGAGGTGGGCAGAGAACGAAGCTGCGGAGGTAGAGTAGAAGGGGAGAGGATGCGACAAAGTAGATAAAGGAGAGCACATGGAAGGTTTGGCACAGAGCCTAAGGAGGGAGGCAACAGGGGTATGGATATACAAGATTGCATACCTATATGGCAGTACATTCAGAAGCTGGACACAGGGTAACCCTAAACTGGACTTGCTAAAATATTAAGAGCATCCACTAAGCAGGGTATGACGGATCATCACATGACTGGGCAATCGGGTTGTGGCAGAAGTGAACCAGAGGGTGCAAGGCCCGACATTATACATGTGATCCTTCTGAAAAATAAACATTATGGTCAAGTGAAATTCTGCAATAGATGCCACAATTTGAAATATATGTAACAAGAATCTTACCTTTAGCTTTCAGCACAATTTTATCCAGAACATATACCAGCTCATATTTTCCTCCGAGACTGCCAGAGACAGCATAATGAGTTCCGTAGGTTTCCAAAAATCCAAAATATTCCCCTTTATCATAGATGAGAGGCAGGGCTTTGAGGTGATCAATAAAAGCATCGGCCAGCATAGTATCCCGAGATCTTATCTGAAAGGTTCCCACCTGCAGATTTCCTTTCACTCTCAAAAACTCTTTGTTCTGCAGGAAAGAGAGAAATATGTGTTGGTATTATCTTGTACTTCTGGGTGCCTCAGAAAGCTGACTCTTTTTATGTTGAAGCCTACCAGGCAGTGCAGTTGTCTGAGTGCATAGGCATATTGGGGACATGTTGAAAGCTTCCCTGACAATGCATTTCACCCATTGTTTACCATTGACTCTGTGCCTTGTAACTCACATTTGCTTGCTTTTGATTTGCTGGCCTTATTTGTTTTAGTCTGCCCAGCATGTCTTTGTCTCTCTTGTGAAGCCTAGACTGTTTACCACTTCTCTGGCTGGCTCCTTGTACGAGTGCTCACTTTCTCAGAACTCTAGGCCCTGCATCTGGAAAAGGGTAGATTACCACAAAAGTCAGGGTAGCATCTGAAGGGACTCGGTTGGGATAAAAAGAATCCCAAGTGATATCTAGACCAGTGATATCTAGATCTAGACCAGAAAAATATATCTGACCACGATGGAGCATGAGTAGGATACAAAACGTGGGTCAGTGCTTACCTTCTGACTTAAAATACATTTTGACAAAAATTTGCTTTAGAAGGTTATGTTCAGCAGGGCAAGCAGTCAGTGTCCAAGAAGGAGGAGTTGTTGTCGGATAGCTGCTGAAGGAAATTGGAGTAAATTTTGGACTTAGGGGCATGTTTATTGAAGAGTTATGTCGCCCTTGCACCATTCAACGAGGCGCAAGAGCAGCGCAACTCTTAAGTTAGATTTATCAATTGTGTGGCTTGATAAGTCTAGAGTAACGCAACACAGCACAAATCACTGCATTACGTTACTCTGCCCCAAGGAGGTGTTCCAGAGACGTGAGTGTGGGTGTTTAAGGAAAATACATGAATGAACCATGTAATGTAAAATACGGTGCATTCCTGCCCTTGCCCTAGCATGCAGCGCAGCAAGATGACTTGCAGCGCTGCTTGATTTTTCATAAATAGGCCCACTAGTCTCTTCTTTGGAAGTCCAAAATCTCCAGCGGGATGAGGCTGGAGGCTGTAGCCGACAAGAGTACTGGGAGGCCAGATACTCCTTTGACAAAGGACCACTGAACAGCAAGTGCTGCTGCAGAGAAGAATGTAGCGGGAGCTGCTGCAAAGTCAGGCTGACCTGCATGCATTTTTGGGGGGAATAGACAAGCAGGTTAGTCACAGTCACCTCTCGGTTCTTAGAGCAGTTTCTTGCCAAATATTTCCCAAGTTTTGGACACCTTTAGCACCACCAGCAAGGGTCCAGGACAGGGGGGCACCACATGAGGGGTAAAGGAATCACTCAGGCTTGGTCCAGGTGCGTATTCAAGATGGTTGAAGCCTTTTCTGTACCTGAGACTCTGATCAGGAGGCCAGCCAACTAGCCCCTGGAGTCACGCTGGTAATCCTGGGTTCAGCAGTAGGACAGTACTAAAACAGCAGTGCAGTCCTCCGAGCGTTCAAGGCAGGCTTCAAACAGCACAGCAGTCCTTCCAGATGCAGCAAACTTCTGAAGTACATATCAGGCCAGAGCTGAAGACAGTCCTCTGGGAGTCATTCCACAGGTCACAAAAGTGAACTGAAGAGCTGGTCTGAGGGTCCAATTTTAATATCCTGGTGGTTTTCTTAAGTAAGAGATGTTTCTAGAGTATTTAATTTAAAGTGCTTGTAGTTTCCTGCTTACCCTAACCTGGCTCCAAGCTGGCTGCACGAACAATGCAGGGGAGACAAGTCCTTTGTGTGAAGGCAGAGCACAGCCTATTCAGTTGGAAGTAGAGGTCTGCCCAGCTCTGCCTTTCATCCTGCCAGTGATGGCTCATCCAGGCACTCCTAATCCCTTTATTTTGTGATTGTCTGGGAGAAATAAACAAAGTCCAAGTGCCAACTGCACCTAGTCATGTGACCCAGGAATAGGTTGCAGGCACCAAATATCTAGGGCAAGGAAAATGTGGCATTTTCAAAATTGTAAGGTAAAATCTGACTTCACTATTAAAGTGGGTTTTAAATTACAATTGCTCAGACACCAAACATGAAATGTTCACCTGTTCCCAAACAAGAGTTAGCACTTATTAAATGTAATAAGGCAACCCAATGTTTTCCTATGGCAGAGGCAGGCGTCACAGTAGTGAAAAACAAATTTAGAAGTTTTCCACTATCCTAGCATGTAAAAAGTACATGTCCAACTTTTTGACTAGAATGCTCCCTGATCCCTGGGCTATCTGGGGGTACCTTAAATGTAATAAAAGGGCTTACCTTAGAGGTACCTTAAATGTAATAAAAGGGGAGTTTTAAGGATTGCCAACTCTAATTGCCAGTTTAAAACTGCAATCGGGCTGCGATGGCATAACTGGGACATATTTTAAGAGGCTACTTAAGTGGGCGACATAATACAAGCCCACAAGTAGCATTTAATTTACAGGCCTTGTGTATATGGTAAACCACTTTACCGGGGACTTATAAGTAACTTAAATATGCCAATTAAGAGTAAGCCAATTTTACCATGCTTTAGGGAGTGAGCACAAGCACCGGATCAGTGTTAAAGTGCGCATAGTCCTAAGGCCAGAAAACATAAATTCAGCAAAACATGAGGGGTGAGGGCAAAATGTTTGGGGTATGGTAGATATTAATCAATTAAATTAGATTTGGGTAAAGATCAGTACTGCTGAGAGTGGTCGTGGAGGCTGCCAGAATGGCTGTTTTCATATATTTTGGCAGAGCAGGAGAGAAATGAATTGATGGTGAAGTGGGTCATTGGCAGGGTAAAATATACATTTGACCTTTAATGTATAGCACCATAAGGGTTTTCAGCGAGGTAAAGCAATTTTGTGCATGATTTCTGATAACTATTCTACCAATGGACTGATGATATCAGCAGGGTAAGAGGTATTGAAAGGGCTATACTCAACATAAACTTGCAAATGAGTATTTGTCAATAAAGTGGTGGTTAGTACTTCAAGATTCCAAATTACATTACAGACAACTCAAGCCCTCACTCTTATTATCTAGGAAATGGCACTGCATCCCTCAATGGAAAACACCCCTGTTATTGACAGCTATCAATGTAGAAGTCTGTATATAATGTATGGATCTCATTGAGGGTCATTAGCATTAATGCCATATCAGAAATCTGGTGATTCACTGCTACTAGATCACAGCAGAGGAAAACAAAGGTTGTTTTCCGTTGCTTGATGTCATCAGAGGAAATACTTGATTTACTGGTGTGATACTGCCTTGCTAGATTACCAGAGACTTCATGGTTGGCTTGTGGTCCTACACACCTTCTCCTGCCTTTCTCGGGTCTTCAAAGAGAAGCTGTCAGGAGGCCAGATGTTTTTTTTTTATATTTGGATGGGGAGTGTAAGAATTGGAGATGGTGTTGTGGGTAGGTCACAGGACACCAGATTTATTTTGTATCTGACCTGAGCAAGAGAGAAGGAAAGGCTAGATACAAAGGGTGATGGGAATCTGTGACAGTACCCCATGTGCAGTTTCTGAATATTTGGGAGGAGTGGGAGTAATGATGAGGGTGGTGGGTGTACCAGGTAATTTCTTACTTATTTCTTAGGTGATAGTGGGGATGGTAATGTAGGGATCAGTGGGTAGCAGGACATTAGACAGTTTTTATATTTGAGGGAGGGAAGGTTAATACAGAGGGCATGGGTGGGGTGTGTGGCAGGACACCATATTGTCTAGGACTCCCCCATTAGTACTTTACCACTGCCCTGCTAGTCTGAGAAAGGTAGTAATGTCTGGAGGGGCATACGTAACATAAAATATGAGGTGGGGTAACTGTGAATAAAAGGATTGTTTATCCCCACAGTATTTTGAGTGACATCATAGAAAAATCAAGCTTCACTCTTGCTTTTTAATGTCACTAAGAACACATTTATAATTCTATATGTTATGCACTGCATCTATTATTCTATATGTTGTGTATGGCAACTATAGTTTGTATGTGTTGTGAATGACATCTATACCCTTGTATGTTATGTATGGTTTCTATAGTTATCCATCATGCAGAATACCTACATTCAAACCTGGTTATTCACTGCTCTTATGTAACAGCAGTGGAAAACAAAACTAATTTTCCACATAGGCAGGTCACTGATTTCCTAATCTTACTTTCTCCCCTGTGACTCTGGAGATCCACATCAGGCAGTGAAATGGTACATGACTTTCCACACGTCTTTCTTCCTCACCCTAAAGCTCTTGGGTCTTTACAAAATTATATAAGGCAGAGGAAGGTATATCCAACCAACATCTCCCCTGTCAACTGCATTCTCCTGCAGACCCTCAGCTGACAATGAGATTTCTGTGTGTGCTCAGAGCCACTGTCAGCACTGTTCTGTACTAGGAGGCAGAGGGAATGCCCAGGGGTTGTTGGAGAAGGGAGGCAATGTATTTTATATGACTGGGTGTGGTAGGGGCAGAAGGATGTAAAGACTCCTTTTTATTATTACATTTGTAATGGGAAGAATAAAGGTATAGTGAGAGGTATGTGATGCCTTGCATGGTGCCTATTTATAGCTCCAGGTAGAGGCCGTATCTAGGGGGTTCTAAAGGTCAATGTTCAAGTGTCACCCCTGTAAAAAAAAGAAGTGAAATACACTGTGCGAGGGGCCTGCTCTAATGGTGCCATACACACCTCAACTGTGTAGATGGAAATCTATTTACACCATGGGTTTTCCTAACTAGTTTTGATAATTACATTCCTGAGTTATGGATTAGGGTCCATAAAATGGCACTGAGTAGTTAACAGCCAATACTGCTCTCTGATTTTCTACTCACAGCCTTCCACTATCTCTGATTTTCCCTTTTCCCTATTGCCCCAAAATTACAGCAAAGAAATTGTATTTTGGGAATGTTTACTATCTTTGTTATGCAGCTTCCTACTAATTTTTCTTCCTGCCATTACATTTCACCACTACCTCAGTCTCCTTCCACAAATGGTTTCCATCGAATCTCTCCAGAATAAGCCTCACTCCATAACTCCAAGCCCCTTGGTTCTGCAAGCTGCTCTCAAAGTGCTAAAGTAGTCTAGGTTTACCCTCAACTTTCTTCACAACACATCTGCCCAGATTTACTAAGGCTTTCTGCATCACAAAGGTGTGCAAAGTGACACAAAATATGGAAAGCAATGCATTTACTTACCAGTACATTTTTTTTATTTTTTGTGATGGAAATGTATTCATTTGTTAGTGCAAAAAGTAATTTGAGCTGCTTTGCATTGCCCTGGGTTGCTTTTCATAAATGGAGCGTTACTGGGCCGTAACTTGGACAAATCAGTGCAAACACCAATAGGTTTTTTATGCAAAACTCACTCCACTAAAATAGCCAACCTGAGCTTTGTGTCAAAAACTAATGCCTCCTTGAAGCAAGCATTAACAAGGGGAAATGTTTTAATTTCTCAATATAGAATGCCACATTTCATGTAGAGGTGGACGTAACTGATGTAATTCTGTCTAGCGTAAATACTCATAATTACTGCAAAATCACTCGCAATCATGCATAACTACGTGAGAAGCGTAATCCAGTGTTTAGTGCTATTTTCAACCTGCAACTTCACGTTCAAAATGAGCTTGAGGATGCATTTTGCACTAAGAAAATAGCACTAAATGCTACAGGCCATGAACAGCAGAAGCCAGCATCTTCTCACTCTCTTAGTTCATTGTGCCTGTGCTCCTGCGATTGGATTTTGCCCCACACTACTCTTTAATTACTCAAATTGGCATAATTGCGTAATTTCAGTAATTTCACATCACATGAGTAATGCATAATTACTGAAATTACTCAGATTATTCCAGCATAATAAGAATTTCACTGATGCCTAATCGTTGCCGGAAAAAAAAAATGAATGTGACCTCATGTAATGCAACTGGTGCTATGTAAAGCACTCTGATACCCAATTCGGGTCAAGTTCGCGCTATATAATACTCTGTAAAAATAAATAAAAAATTGCATGGGAGCTGAGGTGCACAGCACAAATCCAGTGCATAGGACCCGTCTGCGTTTGTCTAAGCATAGGAATACATACTGAAAGGGTTTGCTTTCAGTTTTAATACTTTGATAGAGAGCAAACGCTTACCTCTGCAACATGATGCAATGCAACCTAATTAGTGCACCAGTGCAGGAGATTACAACAACAGCAGGCCAATCTTAATAGATATGGCTCACCACTACCGTATTTGACTTGCGCACCTCAGCACAACAAATTTGGTTACTGCTTTTAAAAAAATAATAAACGTGCTGCATGGTATTGAGGGCAAAGAGTGGAATCTGTCGCCAATGGAATGAATCAACAAATCAGAAGGGAGCAAGAAAAGAGCAGGGGAGTGAATGAATAAATGGTGTGCTTAGAGAGCACACTGCCTCTCCCAGAGAAGCATCCTGACGCTAAGTGGCAATGAGAGTGGCTACATGATACAAAGTGACCTGAGAAGAGTGTGCATTAGAGGATGAGAAAGCAACACAGCACATTAGAAATACCAAAAAGCCATGTTTTGAGCTGCCTTCAAAAGATGCCTTTCGATTCAATGAATCTCAAGTGCCTGGGTAGATGGTTCCAGACTTTTGTAACCAGGGCTGTAAAGGATTTTCCTCTTGTGTTTTAAGTCTGAGTGTAGAAGGTTGGCATGTTAGGATCTAAGCGTCCTTGGAGTCATGTAGTGAGTAAATCTGGAAATTAGGTATGTTGGCCCCAGTGGTCTATAAGCTCTGAAGGCAAGTAAAAGGATTTTAAAAAGGACCCTTTTATGCACAGTCAGCCAGTGTAGATTTTCCAGGGGTGCTGATGCAGAGGAACGGCAGGGTGTTTCAGTACCAGTCTGGCCTCAGAGTAATGCTCCACCTGTAGTTTCTGAATAGTTTGTTTAGATGAACCTACATACAAACTATAGCATAATCCCAGCTCCCTGATATGCTTCGTGAAATAATTATTGCCCCGAGTTTTCATTTTTGATTTGTGTTTTTGGATCATTAGAGAAGTCATTTAGAAAGTGTAGACATTGCTGATCGGGGCCAAATTGTTCAAGACCGCATTTTTAAAAATGGTGGATGTGTTGCAGTGATGAAGTAAGATTTTAGGAACCATGAGACCTATATACTTCATTTTGGTATCAAAACATAGGTTTTGAGGGTCAAGTAGTCTTACAGAGACAGAAAATAAGTAATCACAGCAACTCTATGGGTGCTTGTGCTGCGGACGGCTTCCGCACACAGACAAGCGGGAGTTTGTGCAATTCCGTGCACAGTGTGGCAGGCATCTGCCACATGGTGCAAGGATTTTCAGGGGGCCAGGAGGGCCAGGGAGGAAGGGCACCCTGCTAGGAGCCCCCAAAGTTGCTTTCTGAAAGCCTTTCCATGTCAGAAAGGCAAACATGGAAAGGCTGTCAGAAACCAACATTATAATCTGACGGAGGCAACACCCTCCTTATGGGATTATGAGCAGTTTCTGACTGGCCGATGTGCTCCTTGAGCCCGTCGGAACCGAGTTGGCTTCCCCGGCTGGTTTACACTCCGAACCCCGACATTGTAATTCAGCAGTCGGAATGTAAACCTTCCATGTCAGTCAGAAAACCTCCACCAGCGCTCAGAGACTTTCTGACCGACATCGAAATAAGGACCCAAATGTTTAATATTCATATTTATATATATGGAAAAAAACTATATTTTGTACAATGATATTAATGGCAATGTTATTTTTAATTCTATATTTTTGTCATTTATATTATAAAGATAGCATGACGTTATTTTTGACAATTATATTTATGTGACAGTATTTTGGTATGGTGATATTTCCAGAGGCGATACTTTGTCAGTAAACCCAACTGTGTGTCATCGAAATAAGCTGTGGCTTCAACACTAAAAGAAGTAATAAGCGAGACCAGGTGGCTATGTACATGTCAAATAACGCAGGGATGAGTGAAAAGCCCTGTGCTACCCCTGAATTGACACTCTTTTCTGGGGATAAGAAAGATCCTAACATGACTATTTATCTGCGATCTGCGAGGAAAGATTCAATCCAAGACAGTGACAGGTGAGAGTGAGCACATTTAGCAGACAAAGGCATACTGTCAAGACACAGATACAACGATTTGGATGTCTGTGATGCTTCTGTAGTGGCAATCTAATAGTTGTGAGTGGCTGTAAATCTTTTATGTCGTATACATTGAGCATTGTGAAGAAGCCGTAATTTATACATAGGATAGAGGAATCCTGGAGTGCCCTGAAATAGGAATAATAAGACAAGTAGTTGCAAGGATCTCAGGAAAAGATCTAATGCAGACAAATTTCAATATAGGGGTACTTAAGAAGCATAGGGCTGGGAAGATTAGAGATGACTACAAAATACATAGAGACTCGAGGGGTACGGAAGATGAGCTGATAAGCAAACTCACATCATTGTGTTTTTCTTAGAAAAGTTTGATATTGTAGAAAGGGACTTTCTTCCAAGTCTGTAATGTCAAACGTGGCTCTGATTCCATGGAAGGATGGTGCAGTGTCGAGTACTCAAATACACAGGTAAATGTAATAGCTAGTTGAGCCATAAAGCTGGATGTAGCCACCGCTGTATTGGTCTCACAGGAGACCTTCCAGCTGGCACCTGTGGAGTGTTCTTCGCGAGAGAACCAGCTGTGGAATGTGACATCATAGCATTCTACATTAATCACCACATTAATACATAGCTGAAGTACAACAGATGGTTAGCAGAATTTTATATAAATGAATATATAAATAAAGCAATAAATACATAAACAAAAGTTGTAGAACCTCACTTGGTGTCATTTAAATATGAAGGTTCCTCATAATTGGACATGTGTCAAAGGAAGCACTCTTCCAGGAGTGGCCAGAGTGTGTGCTACTAAGAGAAGCAACAGAAGATCTCGTTGTTCTATGAGTCAAAATGTATTCCAAAGCCCAAGACATCACAGGACTAGGATTAGTGGCTGAGCTTTCAGTATCCTGGCTGGTTGCATATGGAATCAGCTTTTGGCCAACGTAAAAGTCACAGAGTAGTGGTCTTTAAAGTTCAATGCTGCACCACCCATCCCATTTACAAAAATATTCTTGGAGGCCACCTAAAATTGCTAACATATGTTTATTTACTGATATACTATGAAATTGGGAGCTCTAAACATTTCAAACAATTCAAACATTGAGGTTATGTTCCTCTCTTTTAAAAAATGCAGGCAAATTGCCAACATGCTATGGGCAGCCTGGTCAGCCTAAAGCAGTGGTCTTCAAACTGTGGGGCGCGACCCCCAGGGGGGCCGTGGAGTGATGCAAAGGGGGTCGCGCCTTCCAAGTCACACTTCTTCCCAGGCCCAAGGGCTTCAGTCCCCCTTCTTCCTCCGTCCTGTGTCTCAGCCCGGGCTGGTGCAGTGCAACTCGAGCTGCTGTGGGCTGGGGGCAGTGGCTGGAGTCTTATCTCCGGCAAGTTTTTCACAGGTCTTTAAAGACCATTTGCATTTTTACATGCCTTTGTTACAGAGGCTTAGCTTTTTTCCTCGTTCCAGTACCCCCTGGGTCCCCACTCGGCCTATTCCTTGCATTTGTATTTTACATTTACTGCTGTAGTGTAAGAATGCATTTAATGAAAAGGAATATAAAGTAGGGTTGCTAAAAGAAAAATGCCATGCCATGTTTTGTTTAAAGAGCCTATAAAGATCTCCTCTTGACACTAAATAGACTTATAAATAAAAACGTATGTATGCATTCATTATGTGACTTTTCTGTCTTTGTTCTCTTTATCAGTATCATTGAGGCAGCCCTAGAACACAATTAAAAGTGCTTTCTATTTATATTTGCTGTTCGAAGTATGCACAGATAAGTGCTGAAAATACAGCTTTAGGTGACTGCTTATTTTTGTACCGACTGGGCCATCAAAATAATCTGCTGGCAACCCTAACCATAGGACTGTAAGTTTGTTGCAGGATCAGCACATTATTTATTTCCTTCACCCTCTATCCCCGATTAATGCCGCAATAGTTTAACTTAGATCTTAAACTCTACGCCGCCTTCAATAACATGCTGAGTTACTTCATGGGTCTGGGAATGCACCCTGCATTCAGACAACTCATTCCTCATTCTCGCCCTCCACTTTCACGTTCACCCTGCACTCACAGCGATCACAATGCACTCACACTGATCACCATGCACTCACACCATTCACCCGCTCACCCTGCACTCACAGTGATCACTCTGCACTCACAATGCACTTGCGCTGTTCACCCTATACCTCACCCTGCAGTCACACAAGTACACTACTCACCCTGCACTCATGTGACACTTCACTCACCTGTTCCCCTCACTGCTCAATATGCAACTCACTCAAACAAGCCCATCAGTAATCATACATTCTTTCATCCCATTCTGAACTTGCATCCGCACGTAAATTCATACTCCACCTTACTCACCCGGCAGTCACCCCTCTTGCCCTACTCTCACACTGTTGCATCACTCACCGTGCACTCACATGGGCACTCTTGTCACCCACACAGTGCAGAGGGTTAATGTGCCTGCTACAAAGAATATGTACCATGCAGATCACAGAAATGAGTGTGAGTAAACTATGAGTAGCGCTATAAAAAAAATAAATGTTTGTCAGAAAGGTTCTATAGAGAGATGAGGTGCATTGTTGGTAAGTGCAGGTTTAGAAATTTTTGTCAGGAGGGGGTCCTTACGCCTCAAAATGTTGACATGGGGGTCTCGGCATCCAAAAGTTTGAAGACCTCTGGCCTAAAGTGTAAAGCTGATCCTTTATAAGAAATTGGGGAGTGGCTTTGAGTTTATTTATTTTTTGCCAAACAACCACCCTCCCCCCCCCCCCCGACACCCGCTACCAGCTAGGAAATAAGTGATAAAATATGTTACTGAGATACCTTTACAGCTTGGCTCACAGTCACTTTGTTTATTTCACTAAAAACACAGTACTTTTTTTGAGCATGATACTCCTCTTGGGCAGTGCCTGTCCATCCCACTCACCCCAGAGATCAATTGTGGTCCCTTTGTGGAACCCACCCCCAGGCTTGAAGACCTCTGATAGAGATGGTCATTTGAACTTCAGGAAAACACTAAAAGTTGTTTGAGCAATGTTTTGATTTAGCTTTTTATGTGTTGTTTCCTTATACCGTTCGCTTTGGTGCCAAGAGATCCTTTCAGATGAAAGTTTGCTTTATTAAGTGAATTTAAATAAAAAGGCAGAATCTGGGGTGTGGCTACGCATTGAAGCAAAATGGCTGCTTAATGCCATACCTCCGTAACCCTTCCTCCCCTATGCCTATCCGCAGCATCAATCCATATGCCCTGAGGCTCGAGAGGCACATCGGAACTCCAGAGGAGTAGGTTCCTGCCTACCTCGAGCAGGACAGCCGCCGGTACCCGTGGTACCGGAGTAGACCTCAGCGGGGCCTAATTGCCGTATTGAAGCTGGGGAGCAGCATACAGTAAGGCGCCGCGACTGTGAAGGGGCTGAGCCACTCGCTGCCTGTGTGGATCACGGGCTGGGACATGGGCCCTGGAAACAAATCTCTCCCTGAGTGTACGGGGGAGGGGCAGCCAGTGCCCGCCACCGGACATGCGGGTGAGGCTTGCTGCGACCTTGGGCTGTTAGGAGGACCGGGATCGAGCCTGGCGACCGTGACGCCATTATTGTGTGGCGAGCTACCGTCACACTGCAACGCAAGCCCTGAGGTGCGGTGGGATGCCGAGACTCCTGTGATAGTAGCGTGGAGGGGGGACAGTAACAGTCTCCCCCCCTGGGCAATCTGCATAGCAACCATAAGCTGGTATTTTCCAACATCACCTTGGAGGAAGTCAACTACGTGTGTCCTTTACATTTTGATGGTTACTCAGACAGTTTGGCATTGGCCAATAATAACACTTTTACGGACAGCACCCTTGATGTGATTCAGAAACTGCACATATGCACAGTTCTGCTTTTTGAGTCACCAAGAAGGATCTGGCACCGAGAGGTGTCTCAGTGTTTTGGAGTTTCCTCAGTTGATTTATTTTTTATTTTTTATTACAGCACTAGTGGTACTTGCTCTGAAAATTCAAGACCCCATTGGGGCAATCCAGTTATCCGGCCAGGGGTGTGGCGATATTAACTGTGCCGGTCTGCCCCGATTTTGGTACTAACGAGTGTCCTGCTCTGCCTGCACCCAAAAGTGCAAAAACAACAATTGATGGACAGAATGCAGAACAATGTCATACATTCACCCCAGTACAGAGATCTGGGCCTAAATCCATCGTTTTTTTGCTCACCATGCCATTCCAGTTTGAACCCAGCCATATGCAAATCAGTCTTGACCCTGTGCCTCATGGGAACAGTCCAGCCCGAACTGCCAAGCCAGGTCCTCCCTGGACTGGAAACAAGCATCCTAGGATCTGTTGACTGGGTGTGAGTGTTTGATTGGTTCTGATGCTCCGTCCATCACCACCCCCTTTTGTACCGCTTTGTTCGCCATAAGTTGGCAGGGTATGCTCAGACGTGAGTCCCTTGCTCACTTTGCCACTGGATTCAAGCAAGCCTGGCTGAAGAAGGCTGAAATGCCAGAAACCGGTCCTAGGAAGCTTGTTTCAGGTCCAGGGAAGGCATGGCTTGGCAGTTCGGGCTGGACTGTTCCCATGAGGCACAGGGTCAGACTGATTTGCATATGGCCATGTCTGAACTGGGGTGGCAGAGTGGGCTAAAGAACGGTGATGGATCAAACCCAGATCTGTTGACTGGGTGTGAGTGTTTGATTGGTTCTGATGCTCCGTCCATCACCACCCCCTTTTGTACCGCTTTGTTCGCCATAAGTTGGCAGGGTATGCTCAGACGTGAGTCCCTTGCTCACTTTGCCACTGGATTCAAGCAAGCCTGGCTGAAGAAGGCTGAAATGCCAGAAACCGGTCCTAGGAAGCTTGTTTCCGGTCCAGGGAAGGCATGGCTTGGCAGTTCGGGCTGGACTGTTCCCATGAGGCACAGGGTCAGACTGATTTGCATATGGCCATGTCTGAACTGGGGTGGCAGAGTGGGCTAAAGAACGGTGATGGATCAAACCCAGATCTGTTGACTGGGTGTGAGTGTTTGATTGGTTCTGATGCTCCGTCCATCACCACCCCCTTTTGTACCGCTTTGTTCGCCATAAGTTGGCAGGGTATGCTCAGACGTGAGTCCCTTGCTCACTTTGCCACTGGATTCAAGCAAGCCTGGCTGAAGAAGGCTGAAATGCCAGAAACCGGTCCTAGGAAGCTTGTTTCCGGTCCAGGGAAGGCATGGCTTGGCAGTTCGGGCTGGACTGTTCCCATGAGGCACAGGGTCAGACTGATTTGCATATGGCCATGTCTGAACTGGGGTGGCAGAGTGGGCTAAAGAACGGTGATGGATCAAACCCAGATCTGTTGACTGGGTGTGAGTGTTTGATTGGTTCTGATGCTCCGTCCATCACCACCCCCTTTTGTACCGCTTTGTTCGCCATAAGTTGGCAGGGTATGCTCAGACGTGAGTCCCTTGCTCACTTTGCCACTGGATTCAAGCAAGCCTGGCTGAAGAAGGCTGAAATGCCAGAAACCGGTCCTAGGAAGCTTGTTTCCGGTCCAGGGAAGGCATGGCTTGGCAGTTCGGGCTGGACTGTTCCCATGAGGCACAGGGTCAGACTGATTTGCATATGGCCATGTCTGAACTGGGGTGGCAGAGTGGGCTAAAGAACGGTGATGGATCTGGCACCGAGAGGTGTCTCAGTGTTTTGGAGTTTCCTCAGTTGATTTATTTTTTATTTTTTATTACAGCACTAGTGGTACTTGCTCTGAAAATTCAAGACCCCATTGGGGCAATCCAGTTATCCGGCCAGGGGTGTGGCGATATTAACTGTGCCGGTCTGCCCCGATTTTGGTACTAACGAGTGTCCTGCTCTGCCTGCACCCAAAAGTGCAAAAACAACAATTGATGGACAGAATGCAGAACAATGTCATACATTCACCCCAGTACAGAGATCTGGGCCTAAATCCATCGTTTTTTTGCTCACCATGCCATTCCAGTTTGAACCCAGCCATATGCAAATCAGTCTTGACCCTGTGCCTCATGGGAACAGTCCAGCCCGAACTGCCAAGCCAGGTCCTCCCTGGACTGGAAACAAGCATCCTAGGATCTGTTGACTGGGTGTGAGTGTTTGATTGGTTCTGATGCTCCGTCCATCACCACCCCCTTTTGTACCGCTTTGTTCGCCATAAGTTGGCAGGGTATGCTCAGACGTGAGTCCCTTGCTCACTTTGCCACTGGATTCAAGCAAGCCTGGCTGAAGAAGGCTGAAATGCCAGAAACCGGTCCTAGGAAGCTTGTTTCAGGTCCAGGGAAGGCATGGCTTGGCAGTTCGGGCTGGACTGTTCCCATGAGGCACAGGGTCAGACTGATTTGCATATGGCCATGTCTGAACTGGGGTGGCAGAGTGGGCTAAAGAACGGTGATGGATCAAACCCAGATCTGTTGACTGGGTGTGAGTGTTTGATTGGTTCTGATGCTCCGTCCATCACCACCCCCTTTTGTACCGCTTTGTTCGCCATAAGTTGGCAGGGTATGCTCAGACGTGAGTCCCTTGCTCACTTTGCCACTGGATTCAAGCAAGCCTGGCTGAAGAAGGCTGAAATGCCAGAAACCGGTCCTAGGAAGCTTGTTTCCGGTCCAGGGAAGGCATGGCTTGGCAGTTCGGGCTGGACTGTTCCCATGAGGCACAGGGTCAGACTGATTTGCATATGGCCATGTCTGAACTGGGGTGGCAGAGTGGGCTAAAGAACGGTGATGGATCAAACCCAGATCTGTTGACTGGGTGTGAGTGTTTGATTGGTTCTGATGCTCCGTCCATCACCACCCCCTTTTGTACCGCTTTGTTCGCCATAAGTTGGCAGGGTATGCTCAGACGTGAGTCCCTTGCTCACTTTGCCACTGGATTCAAGCAAGCCTGGCTGAAGAAGGCTGAAATGCCAGAAACCGGTCCTAGGAAGCTTGTTTCCGGTCCAGGGAAGGCATGGCTTGGCAGTTCGGGCTGGACTGTTCCCATGAGGCACAGGGTCAGACTGATTTGCATATGGCCATGTCTGAACTGGGGTGGCAGAGTGGGCTAAAGAACGGTGATGGATCAAACCCAGATCTGTTGACTGGGTGTGAGTGTTTGATTGGTTCTGATGCTCCGTCCATCACCACCCCCTTTTGTACCGCTTTGTTCGCCATAAGTTGGCAGGGTATGCTCAGACGTGAGTCCCTTGCTCACTTTGCCACTGGATTCAAGCAAGCCTGGCTGAAGAAGGCTGAAATGCCAGAAACCGGTCCTAGGAAGCTTGTTTCCGGTCCAGGGAAGGCATGGCTTGGCAGTTCGGGCTGGACTGTTCCCATGAGGCACAGGGTCAGACTGATTTGCATATGGCCATGTCTGAACTGGGGTGGCAGAGTGGGCTAAAGAACGGTGATGGATCTGGCACCGAGAGGTGTCTCAGTGTTTTGGAGTTTCCTCAGTTGATTTATTTTTTATTTTTTATTACAGCACTAGTGGTACTTGCTCTGAAAATTCAAGACCCCATTGGGGCAATCCAGTTATCCGGCCAGGGGTGTGGCGATATTAACTGTGCCGGTCTGCCCCGATTTTGGTACTAACGAGTGTCCTACTCTGCCTGCACCCAAAAGTGGGTATATACTTTCAGCTTGATTTGCGTTTTTTGCCAACGCCCCAGCGCTGTCTGCCGTATCGGGGAGTGGGTGCTTGAGGGACACTTGGACATGCCTCACAATTACCACCCCACACCCCCATCATTCTTGCTTCACTGACCAGTCACCCCCGCTGCCGGCTTCACCTGCCTGCCGGGGCGTCTCTTCCCTCCGCATATGCCCAATTGAAGTCGAGACCTGAGAACTAGTGGTTGACCGGTGAGGTGAGATACAGACAATATGGACAGAAATAAGCCCTCAGGCTCGAGGGAGACTAAACCGACGCAGTCCAACAAACTGGATCATTACACTCTGCCCAAGGACATGATGCAGAGCCATCAGTCTAGAGGTGCATCCCTGGGGGACCAGGGAGATGAGGACCGAGAACTCTCCCTCAAAGATGTCATGGAAGCTATCACAAGTGTCAAGACCTCTCTTGAACACAAAATGGACACTATTGCTATTGACATAAACTTAATCAGAGCAGATCTCACCAAACTCAACGAGAAAGTAAAGCAGGTGGAAATCGCTACAACCAGCTTGACGGACGACGTCGTACAGCTTCAGGGAGAAGTCTTGGGACTACAGAGCTTTCGCAAATTTACCAAACTGAAGCTTGATGATTATGAGGGGCACCTCCGCCGCAATAATCTGCGCATTTTGGGGGTTCCAGAAGGGGCAGAGGGGCAGTCCCATGACATTTTATTGAAGACCTTATCCTGCAACACCTCCAGCCGAAAGGTCTTAGCAAGTTCTTCGTCATTGAAAGGGCCCACAGGGTCCCCGGGGGCGCCCAAAGCCAGGAGCCCCTCCGCGTCCTATGCTGGCTAGAGTGTTGAACTACCGGGACAGAGATGTTATTCTCCAGAACGTGTGGGCAGGGCCCCTCTCTGCTATGAGAACGCAGACATCACCTTCTTTCCGGACTTCACCCAGAGGGTACAAAACTTGAGGCGATTTTTCGTGGCAGTGAAGAAGGAACTGAGGGACAAAGGTCTGAAGTACTCCATGTTGTTTCTGGCGTGTCTTCAGATAGAGGCGGAGTGGAGAACCTTGTTCTTCAAACAACCTGAAGAGGCGGCGGACTGGATTGAAAGCAGGAAGGCCCGGAGCCCACACGACCATCGCTCAGGTGATGAGGAGTCGTTGCACCCCACCGGATGAGAAACCATGGCAGCGAGTTGGTGTGCAGCTGGACACTCTCAGCCCGATCTGGGTTGAGCCAGGTACTGAGAGACCATTCTGTTGACGGCCGGAGAGGAACCTTTTATGACTATTTGAGACTCAAGACTTTGAGGTGTGGCTTTCCCTTGGGGTTTCATAATTTGTTTTAAGGGGGGGAAGGGAACGGCGTAATACACCCCTATTTTCTTCTACTTTTAGATTTTTGCTACGGCGACAGGCACTCTGCAAGTTCGTAATGGGCAGTTTCACGCCCAGAGTGCGGGGCAGCGGGGGGGGGGTTGTTGGGAGGGGGACATTTGGTTCATTTCTTGTTGTAATTTTTGCATCGGTGTTAAGAATGGTTTCATTTGCAGACAGGGTCCTGAATCTGTTCACATAGAAAGTACGGATTTCTACGACTTGAATGACAAGTGTAATGGGGGATGTCAATGTTAAAGTATTAAGTTGGAATGCCAATGGACGCGGGGATAAAATTAAGCGCAGTGTAGTTCTCCAATATATCAAACGACAGGCACCAGATATTGTCTTGCTCCAGGAGATGCACCTTGTGGGAAACCGATGTGGAGCTATGCACAGAGGGGGCTATAAAATGGTAGCACATGCTGGGTTTACCTCCGGCTCCAGGGATGTAGGTATCATGGTGAAAAACACGCTCCCCCTGGCTATAAGTTCCACGTGGGCGGATGACCGAGGCAGATATGTTAGCATTTCGGGAATGTGGGAGGGCCATCTCATCACCTTCATGTCCATTTATGTTCCTCCTGGCCTGCAGGGTGCTACTTTTGCGGACCTGGGCACATTCATCCTTTCCGTTCCGGATGGCCTCTTGGTCCTCGGGGGGGACTTTAATGCAGTGGTCTCGGGATCACTGGACCGATACCCCCGGCAGGAACTGGGGTCCTCTTCCCATTGGTTGCCTGACTTTCTCAAAGCCATGGGCCTGGTGGATGGGTGGAGAACTTATCACCCAGCCCAGATACAGTACACCTTTCAGTCTGGTGCACATTACAGTATTTCCGGCTTAGATTACTGCCTTTTGCCAAGATCAGACACCCAGCTAGGGGTATCTCCGATCACTCACCAATATGGGTCTACATGGTCCTTAACCAGCGCAAAGTAGGGAGTGTGGCCCCAATCAATCCTTGGCACCTACGTACCCCGAAAATTCGTAAAAATCTTATCAAAGCCATGGACGTTTACTTCTCCGATAATGTGGGGTCTGTCTCTTCATCCCAGTCCCTATGGGAGGCATTCAAGACTGTGATTCGTGGTCAGGCTTTATTATTAATCTCTGGAAGCAAAAAAGAAAAACAGAAAGAGGTTCTGAACATCGAGGCTGAAATCTATAGTTTAGAAAGAGAGCTGGAATCTGGGGTGACGCCAGAGAAGCTACATCCCCTAAGCCTGAAACAGCATGATTATAAGGCTTTAGTTACTGACAGGGCCAAAACTCTGGGTAATGAGCGACTTGGTAGAATCTACGACTTGGGGGATAAAGCAGGGAAACTCATTGCGTGGCTGGACAGACGAGAGTGGGCGAGCAGACTGGTCCGGAGCTTAGAGTGGAGGGAGATATCTCTGTCACAGATCCACAGGAGATAGTTGATAAATTTGCTAGTCATTTCCGGACTGTTTATACAACGGTAACCTCGTACACTGAGGAAGACTCTCAGGGATTGTTGCAAGACATTAAGCTCCCTCGTCTCTCCTCAGAGGACCGTGACTTTCTGGACAGCAAATTGACAACAGATGAGATAGCGCAAGCTATCCGTTCCTTAAACTCGGCGAAAGCCCTCGGCCCGAACGGCCTCCCCATTGAGTTATACAAATTGCGACCTGACAAACTCTCCCCTTACCTGAAATCTATGTTCAAGGATCTATGGAAGTGAGAACATGGCCCAGGGACCACAGAAAAGCCACCATAGTAACCATTCATAAAGAAGGGAAACACAAAACGAACTGTGCCTCTTATCGACCAATATCCCTTCTAAACGCTGAGCCTAAAATCCTAGCTAAGCTCTTGGCCAACCTCTTGGTTAAAGTAATCAGTGGTTTAGTGCATCCAGACCAATCCGGCTTTAAACCACACAGGAATACTGCCTTGAATCTACGAAGAGTTCATGGGGTTATAGATAGAATGCATACCCTCCTTGAGCCGGCAGTGATCGTGTCCCTAGATGCGACAATGGCGTTTCATACCATCGAATGGCCCTACCTCTGGGCGGTTTTGGAAAAGATGGGATTTGGCCCGGCATACATCAAATAGGTACGTCTCCTGTATAATGAACCCTTAGCTCAGGTGGTGGTGAATAATAAATTGTCAGCTGTGTTCCGACTAGGTTCCCGCCAAGGTTGCTGCTTTCGCCTCTCCTTTTTGCCCTGGCTCTGGAGCCCCTTGCAGCCTGGATCCGGTTGGACCCAATGATACGAGGACTGAAGTGGTCACTCGACTTGGAGGACCGCATTTCACTCTATGCTGACGATATACTGCTCTATTTGGCCTCCCCCCAGAAATCACTCATAGTAGTGTTAGATATTCTTGCGGGTTCACCATCAAATGGGGTAAATCCCTTTTGTTTGTTCTGAGAGGAGACACCTGTCCATCCCGGACACTGCCCAATACAAATCAAAACCGTGGGCTTTAAATATTTGGGAAGTTTTAGCTCACTAGATCCCTCGACTCGTTATGCCCAAAACCTTCTGCCCCCCCTCCGTAAGCATAAACATGACATAGCCACCTGGAAGTCACTCCCCCTTTCGCTCTTAGGTAGGGCCGCCCTGTTCAAAATGATGTCCTTGCCTAGATTCCTTTACGCCCTACAGAATACTCTTGACCCGGTTGTAGCGTGTTTTTTTAAAGAAATTGAACCTACTGAGGGACCTACTGTGGGACAGTAAATCTCGAATTGCCCTCAATAAATTGACGCTTAATTGGTACGATGGAGGAATCAGCCTCCTGGATATCAAGAAGTACTATTGGGCAGCCCATTTGTCAGCCATCAATCATAGCACATACGGTCGTACGGACAACCCCGGTTATGCCATGGACAAGTGGCTTCTCCCAGGAGGTAACTACATCAGAGCATTGAACTCCGGGCCGAGGAGGTACACTTTGTCTGGCCCGACCAAATATTCCGTTCAAGTTTGGCATTAACTCTCTCGGATGGAGGCAACGACTGACATTGGCCACCCCACTTTGGGACTCGGAGACACTGGGTGATTTGTGGAGATCGAAGGGGTTTGACAAATGGGATCTCATTGGCATCACGTATATTAAAGATGTTTGGGGAGGCGGAGGCATCAAATCCTTTAATACGCTCCAGATGCAATTTGACCTGACAGATACTGAACACTTCCGCTATTTGCAGGTCCGGCACTCACTCCAGTCCTCTTTACCTAAGGGGTTTGTCCCTCCGAAAGCCTCCCAGCTGGAGGATAGGATTTTTGACGGTCACATTCCTGATAAAACTATTTGATACAATGTTGTCCTGTGCACACATACAATTCAAAATGCGTAGATGCAACTTGACCACACCAGTAATAGATACAGAGTTCTTTAGTAATACTGGATATTCTTTATTCTTATGAAAAACGCAACCAGCCGACACGTGTTTCGTCGGGGAAGAGTGATCCCACGACTCTTCAGGGCTGAGAGAAGTAGAATGGATGAAGTATATTTCCCGCAACCGGTGATAATTCCAACCCGGCTGGGTACAAAGTAGCAAAGAACAAGAGTGGGGCAGCGGAGTAAGTCTGTGTGGAAACTTGTAGAAGTGGTTATTCGGCGTGCCTGTGATAATTCCAGACCGGCAGTCCGTGCAAGTCAAAATAGAGAGAATGAGTCTGAGTAGAAGAGCTTGGTTAAAACCGTTACTAGTAAATGCGTGCCGCCAGTAAGCGATGACACAATAGTCCAAAAGTAGTATATTGAAATCTTAAGAAGACGTAATCCAACCGAAATGCGGTTAAGAATGAGTTTCAGGGTGGTGATATCAAAAAGGCAGAACACGGGTGTGTGTTCACCGTGATTCTCGTTGAGAGAGAAGACGATCGCGTGTCCTCGCGGCACTTATTCCAACGCGTGTGTGGCTGAAAAAACTATTTCCTTGATCTACAGGAAGTTAATTAATCATATGGTTGTTCCCCTCCAAACGCTGCGAGAGAAATGGATACAGGATGGGGTGGAATTGGATGATGAGGATTGGCCGACGGCAGTGTCTAGAGTGGTTGTGATTCCGGCACATCTGAAGCTGGTGCAGCTTAAGATCCTCCATAGAATATACATTACGGGGCCCAGATTGGTATGACTGGGGTGGTCGGAAAATGGGGACTGTAAACGGCGTTGCGGTCAGATAGGGACGTTCATACACACGATTTGGGAATGCCCACAGATCAGCCCTTTCTGGCTTAAGATCCATGATATTATCAACACGGTGTTGCGGGTCCGTCTCCTCCCGGAGATGCAGCGATGCCTTCCTAACACCTGGGAACCCACAGACTTAAACACTCACCAGACACAGTGGGCTACTCTAGGGTTCATGCTAGCAAAGAGCGATATTGCTCAACTATGGGGAGCAGCTCACCCTCCTACATCAGAAGCCTGGGAAAGAAACCTGGACTGGTGTATGTTCAGAGAGAAGACAGTTTACCTGGCAAGGGAATGCCCCCAAAAATGGTCCCGTGTGTGGGGTCCCTGGAATACCTATTGTGGCGAGCCCTGCGTTCTGCCAAGATGTGATGTACAAGATGACCCCATTACCTCGTGACATTCCACTCATATGTAATGATTATTGTTTTTCCTCCTGTGATTATTGCACTGTACAACTTTGTGGACCCTCTGTAATGTCTATTTGAACTGATGTATGTATAATAAAAAGAATTATTTAAAAAAAGGCAGAATCTCCTACTCCCTGTGTTTGCAGTCATACCTCTGCAGTCCAGAGACACAGCAAGAGTGCCCGCCAGCACTCCTCACCAGGACGGACATTCTGTAATGGGCACACTGTGGTATAGTGCGTAGAGTAGAGGCACAATACCTCAGAGCTCATATTACATAATGCCACCACAGAGGAGAACAATAAATGCATAAGACGTGTTAGTGGAACCTTGACAGACTGAGGGCAGGAGAGGAAGATTTATGTAAAAAATAAACAAACAAATACTCTGCAGTGGATGTGCATGCACACGAAAAACCTGGAAAGTGCTTAGACACCTGCTCTAAGGCATGAAGAGCTAAATAAATGAATTGCATAAAAAAAAAGATGTAACACGTAGTTTTAATGTTTGCCAAATTAGTAAAGAATGGAGTGTCATTTGTTAAATGAACTGCAAAAAATTGTGAGGCATTCAAGTAAGTCCATCATTAAAATGTTCCATTTGTAAGTGTCACATTTCCCCTTGCTTCGCTCTCCCCTTATCACAGCCACATATGTGCTGAAGATGCATTAGAGGTAGGTAAGTACTGCAGGAAAGACACATGCACCATAGGGCTATGCTTGCTGTTTGCACCTACCACTTCTTTGTGGCCCTTCGGATTAAGGGCGACAAAAGTCAACTGTTACCCTTGACTACCGCCTATTGATGTCCATGCACATAGAACCCAGGAGCTGCAAAACATCCAAGTACCTTGAGTAATGACTATGAGACACGCTGCAAAGTTGTGTACACCAAGTAACTTGTCCCTTGAAGTAATAGATTGTTTTATCGTTTTTACAATTAATATTTAGGTTTATCCCAATGTAATGTGTACTTGAGAGGTAGGTATTTTTAATTAAAGAAACCACAAACACGCTGGCACACATTTGAAATTGCGGGCATAACGGTTACTTTTGGGGATTATTGGGTGCTATCATTGTGACCATACAGTTGCTTATGTCTATATTCTTCTAAGGAATTCAGATGCTAAGTGTTATTGTTCCCTAAATTACTGGTACTCAATTTACCAATCACAAAAGCATGGAAGGCTGGATTGATCTTGCTTGGATTCCAACTTGCAACATGCAGATGATAGTAGATGTTAGCAGCAAGCTTTAGCTCACTAAGCCATCTTGACAGCTATGTAAATCAGGTAGCACACAGGTGCAATCTAAGAAGAGAGTATCTGTAGAATTTAGAGACCACATGACAAGGTAGTCACAGTTCTGTGAGTGCAGAATTTAGAGTATTTGTGGTGACAAGATGCCTGACCAAGCTGCCAGTACAGGTGTACCGGTACTAGTTATTTCTCCTTACTTAGTGCTAGCCATGTGCTAACTCTACTATAAGACACCTCTCCTTTTCTAAGCTCATGGAACATGAGAAATGTTTTTATGTTATGCGATGTGTATTTGTAAAGTGCACTATCACTCAGGAGGGCATCCTGGCACTGAGTAGGTGTAGTATCTAGCCTGCTTAGGGCAGTGGGTTATGAGAAGAGCCAGGTCTTCACCTTCTTGCAGGACTCCAGAAGGGACAAGAAGACTATTGTGTGTAGTGAGAGGTTGTACCATAATTTAGGAGTAAAGTATGAGAAGTCATGCCTCCAGATTTTTTTCTGTGTATGTGTGGATGTGTGCGAGTAGGGGTCTGTTAGAGCAGAGTTGTCTCTGTGGTTGGTGGAAGGAGATGCAACTGTTCAGGTAGGCAGGGCCTATGTTGTGTAGTGCCTTGAATGTGTGCATGAGGAGCTTGAACTGATCACATTTGTGTATCGGAAGCCAGTAGAGCTGGCTGAGATGTCACCATCCAAGATCATGCATAGGCATAATGCACTTGCTGTATCTCCACCAGGCAGAGCATGTGGTACTATATTTTCAAGAGACTATCTAACCCAGGAAACCTCCAAGAACATGATCCTCCTATAAAAGCACTGAACCTTTACTTTATGCCCAAGTAAGCAAAGATTAGGACAGGTTCAATTTATGAAGGATCAGACTGAAAGGGAAGTTTCAACTAATACTTTTCATGTCGATCTCTGTAAGCCATAAAACACCTGTAGTCTTGCAGATATTTAAAGTGAGGTATGCAGTTTGACAATGTAATGCTGCTATTCAGCAAAGCTGTGAATCCTGAGACCCGACCACTCAACAGTGATATCACAGGTGTAGCAAGGGAGCCATGGGCCATAATGCAAGCAAGAAAAATTAGCCCCCCCCCAAGCAAGGATATCCATACTTTAGTTGCACACCTCACACTCCTGTGTCCTGTTGTAACCGTACCTGTGGAACTAATGATAGTGGCACCTTGCTTCTATGTCTTCCCTATTTCCATTCCACTCTCCTCTCACCTCAGTCACCTTTCACTCTCCTCTTTCTATACCCTCTTCCCTCCTTTTAGTCTTTCTTTTTCACTTTCTCCCTTTTTAACTTCTCTTCTCCCTGTCCCCTTGTCTTTCTCTTCCTTTTGCGTCAACTTTTTCTGTCCACCACTTTACCTCATCCTCTCTTAGTTATCTTCTACGATCTTTAACCTTTATCTTAGTCATCATTATCTTCTTCTTGCCTTTCTCTTTCACACCTATATATGGTCTTCCATTTTCTCTTATCTGATCTCTGTCTTTCTTCTCCTTGCTCCTGTTTTTGTCTGCTATCTGAACACTCTCTTTCCTTTTCCTATCTTCTTTTCTTTTTTATCTCCTTTCTCTCTCATCTTTCTCTCAGTTCCACGTTTCTCTTTCATTTCCCGCTCCTTGCTATTATTCATATTCCAATTTTCTTTTCTCACCTCCACCCCTTCACCATTTTCCCTTCTCTTTTTCTCCCCTTTCTAGCTCACTTGCACAGCTCACTTTTTTCTTGTTTTTTCACTCTCCATTTCTCCCCATACTTTCTCTCTCTACAGTCATATCTCCCCTCTCTCTGTGACAGAGACCCCACTCGCCCTCAACAGTAAATCAATTGCCAAAAGAAATTCTGAGACTGAGTATATGTCTTGATAAATAAGCTGCAGGTTGTATAGGTTAGAGTGGGTCCATTACACCTCTCTGCAAAGGGGCCACTACACTGACTCCACCACTATCTTTGACAACTTTGTCAAAGATATTAGACATAGCATGTTAAATACTGCTTTCATACTCCCAGCCGACCTGCATGGAATTCCATCAAACTTGGCATGTGAGTAGAACTTTACTAAAAGAAGTGCATTTGCCATGATTAGCATAAATCAATGCAGTAGGTGTGTTATTCTCCCAATGGCCATTTCAGTTCTGTATAAATCAAGGTTCACTGACCTGAAGCTCTCCGACTGGCTGGCCACACAGAAAAATCTGTTGTTGCCACCAGTAAAGTTCATGAAAAATTGATAATACTGAAAACGCTACTGCATAACCATATCTTGCCTTCAAACGTTAACCCACTATAGTCATGCCAACATTTTTTTGTTTTAAAACATGTGCAGCAGTTTACCCATATATCAACTTCTTGATGCAATTTGGAAATCCTAAAAAAAGATTAGAGGCTTCCAAATGCATACACTTAGGGCCAAAATATTACTTTTGGCAGAGCAGCGGCGCGACGATGCCAACCGATGCGGCACCACTCCGCCAAATGTCACTGTCGGGCACTCACCAGATTGGGTGGTGTGGCGGTCCCGCGGCAGTGTCTCTTTCAAAGGCGCCAGAGCCTTTGAAAGAGAAACTGTAACAGGCACCCCACATGGGGTTCCTGCACGGCATGGGCTTGAAAGTCCATGCCATGCAGGAACCTGGGTGGATGTACACAGGCGGGCACACATTGTGCACCCTGAATGCATCCCCAGGCTGAGGGGGCACAGTGGTACCTGTAGGGGCCCTTTGTTTCAGCACCGCCAGCCGTTTCATGGAGGAAAGGCCTCCAGGAAACTGCTGGTTTTCCTGAAACTTGTAATATGCATGGCGGTGTGCAGCGACACCACCTGCATATTACATAGCCCCAGACCACCACACCACCGCCATAGAACGGCGGTTCTTTGGTAGAGCTGGCAGTCCAATTACGGTCTGACCACCCATGCCAGCATTGGTCTGGCAGTCCGCAGACCGCCAGACTCGTAATTTGGCCCTAAGTCTTGTTTATTGACAATTATTCATATGACAATCAAGAAGACATATTAACTTTCAGGACAGGCTCAGGAAACCACGGAAGAGTCAAATGCTGTCATGCATTCAGGATACCAATAATGAATATTTTTAAGGCACATTTACAAATGCTTTCCATGTGTTGGTTATTCCACATTCATTTTACTATTAATTGTGTTTGCAAATTAAGCATACCTCTAACACACTATCAAACTCTATTGCATTTGAGCTAAAGGTGACAACTGCTGAGTGAGGACGAATAGAAATGCAAAACAAAATCTTACTGTTTCTAGTGAATACTCCTTAATCTTTTGTAGACTTTCACTCCTAGAATAACTGAGGCCGGCATCGAGGGAACGAGTGACGTTGGCTTCAGTTGGTGTAGGTTTGATAGACAACCCAATTTGAAATGTATTTGTTTCTTCTCTGATGACTGATGTCATTACCGCCATGGAGCTCGTGAAGACTTCAGAAGAGATGTATTTGTCTGCTTTTGTCTTGAAAAAATAAATTGTTAGTTACAACATGCCCTCTTTTTTAATATCTAAAGCAAGTTAGCATTTTAGTAGTTCCTCTGGAGTGCAAACTCAGTGGCGGCTGGCATGGATCGGGGATGGCGAGGCCGAGAGCAGGGGCGGGGGTGGGATGAGTGCGAAGCCGGAAAAGGAAAAAAAAGAAAAGCTTACCTCCTGGCCACGTCTCTCCTCATTGTTCCTCGTCGTCTGGCCTCCGCTCTGCAACAGGAAGCACCCAGGCTTCCAGGCTCCCCTAAGCCAATCACAACTCTGCAATGTAGCATTGTGATTGGTCTGAGCGTAGTGGTTCGGCGCTCATCCAGGGAATGGGAGCCTGGGCATGTTCTCCACACAGGCTGTAGTGCAGCCTGGGTGGAGAATATGCAAAGTACGCATGACTGTTTGGCCAGCCCGAGAGGGCGGCCAATCAGTCATTGCGCACTCAGAGTGCCCACCACTCCTCACCCCTGCAAGCAGGCGAGCCCCGCCCACAAAGACGCCGCCTAAGGAACGAACAAAATTATAATAACAACGAGTTATTATCATTAAATTTTTTCTTAATTTCCACTGCTGAAAGTAGTGAGGCGACACTCCTCCACCTTAGAGGAGGAGCCATCACTGGCCAAACTATGCTTTAATTCTCACAACCCTATTTCTTGTAATCCCAATTTGACCCCATTTATACAACTATGGATTGGCATACACGGACTAATGATGTAGTTTAGGTTAAATGAACAGACCAGACAGTGATAAGTCACAGTTTAGTGCTACATAAACCTCTATTGCATATTTATACGGATGGATTATTCTGTTCTCTTCCTTTCCATCAGTCAATGCTGTCCACGTTTCATCAAAAGTCAATGATTGTATGTTTGACACAAGTGCAAAATGTAAGTGCAAAATGTAACATGGTGCACTTCTGTGAAAATTAGTACCACAATGAGTTTATGTTATCCTCCCCTGATGTCTGCTTGTACAGAATACCATATGCAATTGCATTTAATACAATAGGTAATATTAATGTGCAAATCAATTGCCTAAAAGTTAGAAGTTCTATATTGCTTGAGAAATGTTAGTGTTGCAGGTATTTGTTTTGGCCAAAGTTAAAATTTACATCCCATTGATGGTGATTCTGCAGCCGTAGCATCAAAAGATCATAGTGCTAGAGCCTGTAGAATGCTTGCTAATGTGTCAATTACTCGAGAGAAGAGGTTAGACACATCTCACAATGTTCCTAGATGAAATCAATGGATATCCTCCAGTTTAACCCTGATTCAAACTGTGTGATTCTATTACATGTTCAGCAAAGTACTTGAAATGCAAAGGTAATAACCAAGAAAGCTCCTCTAAAAGATTCAAGCCTGTGCGCACTAGTCAGCAAGGTTTGTATGGTGGCTAAACAGTTTTTTGCTGCCATGGTAAGGGAAAAAGTAGGTGGGGAGAAAATGGACAAAACAAAAATCATATTTTCTTTATTTGGATACAAATGGAATGCCCTTTTACTTACCGGTAATCTTCATTACTCTTGGTCCAGTTGTCCTCGTCCATTCATGACTTATGGAGATAACCATCTCCCAGACAGAAAAAAGAACAAAGGAATGCTCGGACCCTCTACACTGGGAGTACTTAACCAGTACTTACCCTGCATTCTCCCTGAACTACCAAGCCACCAACAGGAAGGCCGGTCGGCCGGGAGGGAGGGGAGTCATGAGTGGGATGAGGTCAACAGGACCAGGAGTAATGAAGATTATGGTAAGTCACACTCAAGGTGCCTGCACACAAAACCAGACAGAAAACCGGGGAACAAGTGCACAAGGAGGAAATATCAAGCCTAAAAAGACAAAACCATAAAGGGAGGAAGCATCGACCAGGGAGCAACCCCCCGCCGCCACCAGAGAGCTCAGATGACACCACTGCCATCGAAAGACCCAGGCCCCATGGCAAGAACGCCCAGCATCGACCACCAGTGCTGACACAAGACGATCGCCAATGCCCCCAGAAAGGAAGAAGGAGCCGGAGCCTTGACACAGGGACAGGCCAACAGGCCAAGACAGAGGCACTCACAAAGATCCCAGGTGAAACCGGGTTTCAAAAAAGGAACACCGCCCAACGAAGCCACAGCCGCCCCTCACCTCCCACAGCCTTAGAAAGGAAGCAGGCCCGACAAGCAGCAGAATCCCAGCCACCCGAAGACTAACCAGGACAACCAGCCAGCCATAATGCTACCCCCACCTGGACTGGAAAAGACAGAGGGAGAGCCAGCAAAGCACAACACCCAACTAGGAAAAGAGGCCAACAACAGGGCCCCAACTCAGACAAGTAAAGACACCCCCCGAAGTATGGACACCACCAATCCCTGAACCGGACCGAACCAGGACCCAAAAACCAGAAAGGACCAAGGGCAGAGAAAGGAAAACCCCCAAGGCCACGAGACTAGGGGAACCAAAGACCAAACAGCAACTCCAGTGAAGACCCTGCCTCAAACAACACCCACCAAGGATGACACCTCCAACCCCAACCCCAAGGCAACCCCGGTAGGAATTGAACCCATGTAGAAGGGTGGCCCGTGACACCAAAGGGCCATGCAGATGCTGCTAAGACAAAGCACCTGGTCCTGAGAAATGTGTGTCATAATAGGAACCAAAGCCTTGTAATCCAGAGAAAGGGGATTCCAATGTTGCAGAAGGTGGTGGACTAAAAGATAAAGATGCAGATGGCTCCAGAGTGGGATGGCTAATGTTGAGGCCATTCCACCCTGGCTCCTCAGCCAAAGTCTCACCGGAGCATAAGAATGTGACCAAAAAAGTCAGGTGAGACATCAGTTTGTTTTTTCAGTCCTCAGTAAAGAAGACTCTTCTTTGATCAGTCCGAAATAAAGTTCCAATGAGCCAAAGTGCCTGGAAGGCTGAGGATAAGACTTCTCGTAGTTGAAGAGGACACTGTGTCTCATCTGAAGCTCACAGACCTTTCAAACATGTTTCTTTTGCCTAAAGGAGAGAAGAAGAGACATGGAACCAGTCATAAAGATTCAGGAAGACCTGAATATCTTGAGAATGTAAAATACCCACCAAGGATTCCAAGAGCTTGATAAAAACTCTTGCCATCGAAGAAAGGCCAAATGGCAAAATTTGAAACTGGTAATGATTCGCCAAAGTAGGAATCTCTGGTGTAAGCGCAAATAAGGACATGCAAGTAAGCATCCATCATGTCCAGGAATGCTAAAACATCCCCCAATTGATCAACTGAAGAATGGCCCGTACCATGATCATTTTGAACGGTCTGTGAGCGATGAACAGTTTCACCCCTTTGAGGTCCAGAATTCGACAATAATCTACTAAAGCTTATCTGAACAAGAAGAGAATGGAATAAAGCTGAGCCTGAGTTCATTGGGGGGGGGGGGGGGACAGGAATTATTGCCGCCTTCTCCAACAGGAACTGGGCTCCTGATAGGCACACTTGATGATGTACTGGATCCCGTGGTAGAGGAGTTCGTTGAAAGTAATCCTTAAGTAGTGTGGAAAAGTCTATGTGATAATCCTCTGACTCAGTCTGCTGATTCTAGATGTCTCTTACTAAACAGCTACATTCTTGGTGGAAGAAAAGCTGAGAAGATGACCCCACACTGGAAAATCCGCATAGTCAAGCTTTTGGAAGAGTTGAGGGCTGAAAAGTCTGAGGGCTGGACCCCGACCTCAAAAGGCCTGATTGGCAGACTTAACAGAGCGTGGGCCAAAGGTTCTCCAATACCCAAAACCTATGCCGCTTGAGCCATCAACTTTTTATTCCCAACAGATTTCTTCACCATATCTTCTAACTGGGACCTAAAGATCTTAGCACCATCTGAGGACAGATCTTTGGGCTGAGTCCACTTTCCAAGCCCCCATCCAGATATGACGACGGACAGCAACTGAAGCTCCAGAGGCCACAGCAGGTGCACATAAGGTATCTGAGAGATTATGGACCCGAGAATCCATTATAGCCAAGAGAGTAGTTGTATCCTGACCTTCACACATTTGTTCTGCCAATGCATGGAAATCATTGAAAATAGACTGGCTAGTGTAAATCAAATAGACATTTGCTTAAGCACGAAACATTGCTGCGAAATAAGCTCTCTTTAGAACCCCTTAAAAATTTGAATCCACCAGATCTGAGGGTAATACATCCTCCGAAATAACAGTCCCTTGCAAGGATAATTAGAGTGTCCACCTTCACCATAGGAGGAAAAAACTCCCCCGAAAATACCTCTAATGGATGTCTCTTAGAAAGAAAGCGAGGAAAATAGGATTTGCCAATGTCCTTTCACTCATGATTCATTACCCTGTGCACCACACTGTAAAGGAATAAAGGCTCAGGATCCGGGCATTGGTATTTCGTGAAGAACTCCTCCTCATCTATGCTTGACTGAGGACTAGGAAAGTCCACCTTTTCTCAAATATGCTGAAAGATCTTGTTTGTCTTCATCCTCAGGGTCCTCTGGAGGGACTTCATCCAGCCTGGAATGCTTAGGTAGGTGGGTTCCCATGGTGTCTCTGGCTTGGGAGGCAGCTATCATGGCTGTCTCAATCATTTGCTGAATTGACAGCAAAGCAGGGGACTCAGACGAGGTGCCAGCTTGCTCCATTTCTACATGCGGCAAGTCTCATGAACACACTGAGACTTCTGCATATCCTCTTACAAAGGGAACAAAATAACGCGGCTCCAGAACACTAGCGGGAGCTCCCATAAAGGCAGGTACTGGCCTAAGGAAGAAAGAAACAGTGCTTCTCACTATTGAAATAAAAGAAATATGTGCCGAAAAGCACCACTTAAAAGTCAAGAAAAGGCTTGCAATAGCACAAACATCCCTAAGCACTTCGCCCTCCAGGGAATATAATTCACTTCGGTCCTCACCTGTTGAGCACAGCGATACAACCAGACCTAAAACAAAGCTGCTGGAGTGAGCCTCGAAAGGGGAAGAAAAAACATTCTTAAACAGACAAACTAAAGAAACATAGACTTAGCATAGACTTAGCTTTAAGATGCCCGCAATGGTGTCTCCATCTCGCAGAAAGGAAAAAACAAGAAGTGGTCATACTCAGTTTCTCCTTTTCTGGATTATGGGAATGAAAGCCATATCGGAAGAACTTTCTTTCAACTAGGTAATGGTGTTCTACTAAGCAGGGGAACTGCTCACTTGGTGAGGTCTGCGGCAGGAAGATGAATGAGGAGGTAATGACGAAGAATTTAGAAGCTCTCTATGAAAAGAGACGAATTTGCTCAAAGTAACTCATCAAAGGATGAAAAACAAATGGGCTTGCAGTGAAGCCTTGAGTGCCAGAAGGTTCCCGAGACCAGGCACTGTGAAGAGGGGCATGCAAAGGGCAGAATATGTTGACAAGGCAACAGGGAGGGGACAGCTAAAAAAACAAAGTTTCCTTTTCGCAGCACATTTACCTTTAGAGGTGATAAGAACGAGTGCTACCACCTGCAATGATATTGTCTAAAGGAGCTGGAAAGTGGCCACAGAATATCAGCATACCCGCCTAAAGACCTAAGATGCCTTTGAGAAAGAGGCCCAATGTCCAGTGAATTCCAAATACTTTAAAAAGTTTAACATTGATTCAGAAGATGGTGGTGGGGAACTGAACCATAAAACTGCACACAGGGACAAATATGCCCCTTCAAATAAATGTCTTGTAATGCACAAGTGTCTCCATGTAGGCAGTTATAAGGTAAAGTTGCCTTTCCTAACACACACATATGCCAATATTGTCTAAGGAGTCAGATTAGCGCAGGTATAGCAGCTCGGCGTGTGAGTCATTTCATAAAATGACAAAAAGACTGCTAATTTCTTTGGGAGGCTATGAGTTATTTTTCAGTAGTCATGAAAAATAGGACACTTTACCCCACACACGTTTACTCCACATGCCATTAACCCACTATTTTTACACTGCAAAATCTTTTACAACGCAGGGCTTTCCAATGCAATCCATTACAACGCATTCCCCATTATAACGCAATTTACTATTCTGGCTCCACGGGGGCGTTACTAAGTGGAATGCGTTATTATAAAATGCGGTGTAAAGCCCTGCGTTGTAAAAGATTTTTCAGAGTAAAAAATGCAGGGTAATGGCATGTGGAGTAATGCATGTGGGGTAAAGGATGTTTCCCGTCATGAAAATGCAGTAACACACACAATCCGGAACACCCATGTTAAATTCTTGTGCAGTTTATAATTTTTCACTGTGTGCTGTTTAGTGGAGTTATGTTGAGTAGTTTGTGGCATTGTTGAGCAGTACCTAGAACAAGATAATGGCAGAGTGCATTTAACTAGCTGAAAACAAAGCAACACTGCACAGCGCATGCAGGCAGCAGGCAGTACAACACGCTTGTGTTTAAAAGTTATCGTGAAATAGTGGAGTCCTATTTAGAAACAAGGAATTAAGGGATACATAAAGCGTTTCTAAATGGACTCAGTTTGTGCAGGGAATGTCCTATTAATTACTGGTAATCTTCATTACTCTTGGTGTAGTCCTCCTCCCATTCATTACTTATGGAGATCTATCATCTCCCAGACAGAAAAAAAGAACGCAAGGACTGCTGGTTGCCCATGCTCTATCCCCTCCCACCGGGAGTACATAAACTGTACTTAACCCAGCATTTGTTCTGACCTAACAAGCCTTCCAAGGAAGGCCGGCCGTTCGGGAGGGAGGGAGGGGCGTAATGAATGGGACGAGGACCACAGGACCATGAGTAATGAAGATTACCAGTAAGTAATAGGACATTACCCCACATCCCCATGTCCTGGTCCCATTCATTACTTAATGAGAATACCAAAGCCAGACAACCAGCCTTGCGTACCCCCCCCCCCAAAAAAAACAGGACACCACACTTAAAACAGCACCCAAGTGAATTTATTTAAATTCTCCTTTGCCCCTTCTAGCTCCCACCACATCAGCTCCTCCATTTATGAAGTTTCTGTCCACAGTTGGGTCGGATACATTGGCCATCCTCAAATCACTCAAGTGGGGTTCCCCGACAGACCCATGACCAGCTAAAGTTCTGGCTGTGGTTGCTGAGGTGGTATATTCAGAGGTAAATACGATTATTAATCTATCCTTACAGACTGCTACTGTACCTCTGAATTGGAAACAGGCAAAGCTCTTGCCACTTTTAAAAAAACCTTCTTTAGATCCTTTCAAACTTGCTAGTTATCGCCCCATCTCTCTCCTACCGGCATTGACAAAGGTTTATGAAAAGGTGGTCTTTCAACAGCTAGAGGCCTATGTTGAAGCATCCGGTGCTCTCCACCCGGCGCAATCTGGTTTTAGGGCATCATATAGCACCGAGACCACACTGGTGGAAATGGCTGAGGCGATTAGGGAGTGTCTAGAAGCGGGCGGCAGGGCGGCCTCGATTTTGCTTGACCTCTCTGCCGCCTTCGATACGGTGCCCCATCAAATACTTCTCGCCCGACTTTCAAACATTGCCATCACTGGCACCGCCTGGGATTGGATGAAATCCTTTCTGGAAGAGCGCACTCAGCAGGTCTGGATGCCACCTTTTTCATCGCCTGCCAGGAAAATGTCTACCGGAGTCCCACAGGGTTCTACCTTGAGCCCTTTGCTCTTTAATATCTGACTCCTTTGATTTTTCTGGCAGAGGAGCTGGGAGCAAAAATATTAGCTTATGCCAATGACACCCAGCTCCTATTTACCTGGAAGGACTCCGACCTGTTGACAGAAACTGCCCAGAAATGTCTCTCATCTGTGTTTAAGTGGCCCAACTGAAATGCAACGAGGACACGTCGGAGGTCCTTCTCTATGGTCAGTTTCCGCCTGCCTTTAGAGAAACCTTGAGGCCACCAGACTTCCCTCGACCCAACTCAGAGGGCGATCCAGCAAAGAACTTGGGGGTCTGGTTCAGAGAAGACCTTCGGTTTTCGGTGCGAATCAAGAAACTCACCAGAGTTTGCTTTGGCACCCTTAAATCATTAAGAAGGTTCTTCCCCATGCTTCCAAGGCCAACCAAGGAAATGGTCACCCATGCGCTCATTCTCTCCCGCATTGACTATGCCAATGCTTTGTACATTGGCATCCCTGGATATCTGATAAAAAAAACTGCAGACCATACAGAATGCCGCGGCTAGAATTCTGTTTAACATCTCTGGAAGATCAAGCGTAAGACAGCATTTACGAGATCTGCATTGGCATCCTGTGGCCCACAGAGTGCAATTTAAAGCCCTCACGCTGGCTCATACAACCCTGCACGGTCTTGGACCAATATATATCAGGAAGTGTTTTGCTTTCTATGTCCCCAGCAGATCTATGCGTTCAGCCACCCAACGACCGATGGCGATCCCCCGATTCCGCAGGACGCGGCTGGGGGGTCAGTCCCTCTCCGTCAAAGCAGCAATGGCATGGAAGTCCCTTTCCTTGGAATTACGGTATATTCAGGACTTCAGACTCTTTCAAAAACAACTTAAAGCCTTCCTTTTTAATCAGCCGATTTAAACTCTTCGCTCCACTTGGTCACGGTTACTTTGCGCGCCAGGACACTCTTGAGTATTTGTGTGCAGTATAAATCTACTATAACATAACATATAACAAGGTACAGAAAAGAAAAATACAGTTAGGAGCACACAGCCTACAACACACCTAACCCAAAATTGTCATCCTCCTCCAAAACATTCTGGAGACGATAATGGTAAACAAAATTATTAGAGGAAGCCCACGTAGCCACCTGTCAAACCTCAGCAATGGACACCCCATGCATTTCAGCCCACGAGGTCGCCACAACCCTCGTGGAACTGCCCTGCACTCCACCTGGTAGAGGAGCACCTTCCAGGGAAGAAGCCGGCTCAATCACCTGCTTCAGCCACTGGCTAACGGTCGGAGCCATTCTTACTGCATCGTAATGTTCTGTTTGGAATAATGTCTGACCGGCCCATTTCAATGGGGTCGGTTGGGAAATATCCCAAACAGGAGTTCCGAATGGCTTCCGATGGGCTCGGAGAGCCTGTCCGCCAATCGGAAGGCCTTCAGTAATCCCTCAGCCGGCTCTTTCCGGCCGAGGGATTACAATGGCAGCTTCCGACTGCCTTTCTGTGCTGGCCTTTCCGACACAGAAAAGCATTGAGAAATTGTCTTTGGGGGCCCGCAGCAGGGACCCCATGGGTGCGAGGCCGCCGAATGGCAGCCTGTTGACCACCGGGTGCAGGGATGAACTACACCTCTGTTCTTTTCAATGAGAGCTGCATTCCGTTTGGAATGCATGCTCCCATTGTAAAGAATAGGCATGCGACCGAACAGGGTTCGGTCACATCCTAATTCCTGGGCTGGAACCGATGACAGGAGGTCGTTCGATTCCTGTTCCAAACCAATGTTGGACTGACTCCGGTCCGTCTGACATCGGAATCAGGCCCTTAGTGTGATCCAGATACACCACTTCATGTCCAACAGGGACCAATCCAAGTCCCCGGAAGAACCAGGAACCTCTACCAGAGCTGGCAGAACCAGCTCCTGGGATTTACGGAATTGAGACGCCACCTTAGGCACAAAAGAGGCCTCCAACCTAAAAACTACACCATCATCAGAAAAAGACAAGTAGGGTTCCCTGGCCATGAGAGCACCCAGTTCCCCAATCCACCGAGCTGAAGTGGTCGCCACCAAGAAAATCACCTTTAAGGTGACAAACTTAATCTCAACCAACTCCAACGTTTCAAAGGGGGACGACACCAGAGCCTTCAGCACCAGTCCCACAAGGGAAAAAGCGGCTTCACCACAGGATGGGCAAGAGAGAAACTGCGAAGCAACCTGACCACAAGATGATCCATGTCCCCCACATTATCCCAGGGAGCCCGAAAAGCCTTATTTGGCAGCCCACTGGGCCCTCAAGGTAGACACCGCCAGGTGCTTCTCAAAGCCCTCCCACAAAAATTGTAACACATCCATGAGGGAACACTCCAACGGAGACAGATGGAGGTAACCACACTAACAGGCAAAATTCCTCCAGTGTCTCTCACAGGACTTCAGAATGGAAGGAAGACGTGGCTGTTGAATAGCCAGTGCTAGGTTTTGAGGCAGCCCTTGGTGCTGCGACCACCGCCTCTCAACTTCCAGATCGAGGGACGGAGCCAAGGATGAGCCAGAGACGGGACAGCCCACAGAGGAGAAGTGAAGCATGGCACGATCCACGGACCCTGAACAGTCATCAGCCTGAAAATGGGGAACCAAGACCGACGGGGCCAAAAAGGCACCACCACAATCACCATCCTGGACTCGCCCTGGAGACATGCCAGAAACTGGAGAACCAGAGCAATCAAAGGGAAGGCAGGCAACAGGCAGTTGGGCCTAGGTACTGTCAGGCCATCCACCCTCAGACCTCCCCATGAGAAGCCAGACAACAAAACCGAGGAACCTGAGCATTGTGCCGGGTAGCAAGAAGATCCAGGAAGGGTGCACCAAACCCCCTGCACACCTTGTGAAAAACCTCCCTGGTAAGACACAGCTTGTGAGAGGAAGGGAAGAACCGGCAGGCCGTCTGCCACCCCGAACATACGCAGCTCGCGGGGACAGAAGGCGCTGTTCCACCCAGAAGAACAAAGGCCGTGCCACCGCATTGAGGGATAGGTATGGAACCCCCCCCCCGATTCTTCATATATGCTATAGAGACCTGGTTGTCGGAACGCACCACCAGGTTGCACCGCTCCATCAAGGCTTGAAATCCCCCAACAGCCTGGGAAACAACCATCAGCTCCCTCCAGTTGGAGGACATCCGCTTCTCCCTCAGAGTCCAGCAGGCCTGCAAGGACCTGTCCCCCAGAGTCACACCTCAACCAAATGCGCTGGCATCTGTACTCCTGAATGGGGGGTCTGGCTACAGCGGCACACCCCACTCCAGATTGACCACCAGAGTCCACCACTCCAGCTGCTGGCATTCTGCCGGGGACAAAGCAATCGCCAGATCAAAGTCGCCAAAGCGAGGATACCACACTGACAGCAGCCACAGAGCGCGGCGGTGCAACCGAGCCCAGGGCACCAGAAACACAGCCGCTTACATGTACCCTAACATCTGCAACCACCGGCGAACTGACAGACAGGACTTGCCCATCACCTCCAAGGCCAAGGATTGAAGCACCCAGATCCAGGAAACCGGCAGGAACACTTTGTTCAGGATGGTTCGGAACCGGGCCCCAATTAACATCATGTCCTGAAAGGGCACCAGTTGATACTTCTCCCAGTTCAGGAGAAACCCATGCGCCCTGAGTGAGGCACACACTATCCCTAGACACCCCAAGATCAGCTCCTCTGAGAGAACATGGAGGAGCCAATCATCCAGATAAGGGTATAAGAGGATGCCTTGGAAATGAAGGGAGGCCAGCAGGGGAGCCACCACCTTGGGAAACACCAAGGGGGCTGACCACAGCCCAAATGGAAGGACCAGAAACCGGTACTGCACCCCCTGATGCAGAACCTCAGAAACTTCTGGAAGAAGGGTTGAATGGGCACATGATAGTACGCTCCTGCAAGTCCAATGTGTACATGAGATGGTCCTTCAGCACCAATGGGATAATCTGCTGCAGTGTCTCCATCTTGAAGGGGAGATGCAGCACAAACCGGTTCAGAGACTTTAAATCCCAAACCAGTCAGATGCCCAGGTTAGCCTTTGCCACCAGAAAAATGAGTGGCTAACCCCCCCCCCCCACCTCCAAGGGGAAGGCCACATGAATGGCTCCCTTCTGTAGTAGAGAATGAATTCCCCATGCCAGAGTCATCTGCTTAATTTCCCTGGAAGGCCAAAGATTCGGACGGATGCCGGATGCCGACGGGAACTCCCCAAACTCGATCCTGTAGCCGTGCCTCACGCATCGGAAGTAGACTGCTCCCATGCCTGGAGGAAGTGCGACCACTGAACACAAATTCCTGCCCCATCATATAGTCAGAAATGAGGCTTAGGAGGGGGATTTCGCCTTCCAATCCCGACCCCGTCCAGCAGTGAATCAACCATGAGACCTGGGGAACTGCTTTCTGGAGCAGGAGCGAAAGGGAAATTCAGGCTTAAAGGACAGTCTCTCACTCTCACTAGTAGCACCTTTGAGGGAGGAGAAATGTTTCTTCACCTTGAATAACTTATGCAGCTTATCCTCCAACTCTGCCCCAAACAAACCCATCAATCCCTGAAAAAGCAACCTCAGCAAAAATGTCTTCTAGGCAGAATCTGTCCTCTAGCCCTTAAGAACAATATTCTGATGGCCTCCACAAAGGGCCGAAGCCCTGACCACATCAAAAGAAATATCAAAAAGATATTCGACTCGGCATTTAATCTGGTCCAGCAGACCTGCACGGTGAGAGGCATCGTCCAAGGACCTAAACAGCACCTTGAGATCCGTTAGTAAAGATTGCGCCACATAGGTACTATAGATACCTGCCCGAAGAGTGAGATGGGAATTGGAATAGAACTTACGAAGGGAGGCATCAATGTTCTTATCCACAACATCCTTGATGACCCTATTTTTCACCAAGGAGGTCCGCCCCACCACACTGGCCAGAAATTAATCCATGGGAATGGCATCTGACTGGTCTTTCTAAATATCCTGCAAGGGATACAATTTTGCAATGAAGCGGGGCAACATGCTCTTATCCAGGTCCCTTCACTCCCTCTTGAGGACCTCAGAAATGTACTGATGAACAAGCACATCCAGGGGTGCCAAAAATCTGGAAGTGCCGCAGCATGCCCCCAGATGAGGTTGAAGGGATTTCCCCATCTGGGAAACCCATATTAGACTTTGCATGCCTGATCAAGTCTGGCAGCATGTCTTTGGAAACATACTTCTACCCATCAGATCCTCAGGCCCTTGCCCCTCCTCCTCAGACCCTGAAGAAGGAGACGGAACAGGCCCCATCCCTTTAGGCTTAGTGGAGTCCTTCATCTCCAACAATGTCTCCCGTATCAATATCTTCAATTTAGCGTCCCCACACTCCCTGCGGCGTTTTGGAGGGGAAGCAGAAGAGCTGGAGGAACTAGAGGCAGAAGAGAAAAACTCAGCTCCATGCTTCCTTTTTCTGGTATGTTTCACCATGATCTCTTATCAGGAGAAGCCACAGAACACAGTAGTGCAACACAAACGGAGAGTAATAAACACAACAGCTATGCAGTACTTACCCCAGGAAAAAAATATTTTCCTTCACTAAAAAACACAAAGTAACATGCCCCCCCAGCCAGCCCAGGCACGCCCTCTGTGACCGGCGTGCCTGGACCCAGCCCGATTGTCCTCCATGTAGTAAACCAGGCACAGCCGGAGCACTGCTCACCAAGCTATGACGTGCCAAGACTTCCACCATCTGCCAATCTGGCCCGCCATCAGGCAGACGTGACCGTGACCCAGAAGCACCCCAGCCAACAAGGGCCAGACTTCCACCGACCTCGTCCCATTCTGTCTGAGACAGAAAAAAGAACAGAACAAAGGCTGGGTAAGTACGGTTTATCTACACCCGGTGGGAGGCGGTGGGGAACCAGCATTCCTTGTGTTCATTTCTCTGTCGGGAGATGAAAGAGCTCTATAAGTAATGAATGGGACAAGGACCTAGGAATGTGGGGGTAATGGAGATTGTTTAACTGATTTACGACAGAGGTTTGGGAAGCTTTTAAGTCGTTACTGCTCAGCATACATGCTGCACACTTGTTGTTCTGTTTCGTGGCCTTGACACACACTCCCTCCTTTGTAGCCTTAGGTCAGTAGGGGCCAGGCTTGGCCCTTTTCAGCTCGAGAGCCCCAGAGGACCTCAAGCTGAGCCAGGCTCATTCAGTGGTGCTTTGTAGTATATTCTGACTGATGAGCAGTGTTTACTCTGCACCCGCCACACAGCATGGCCCACAAGCCACAGCCTGAGAGCAACTGCAGCTCTACGTAAGCAGCACACAAACAGACGCACGTGAAACTTCGGATGGCTCGCAGACCAATGGGACTGAGTGTAGGCAGGCAGGCAATACTGCCTCCAATCAGGGGCAGGCTCCAGCCAGGCTCATTCAGTGGTGCTCTGTACTCAACTTTGACATATGAGCAGTGTTTACACCAGGGCCGGCTCTACGGTGGTGCGACCAGTGCCACCGCACCAGGTGATGGCTTCCTGGGGGCGCTGTGTTTGCAAGTTTATTTTGTTTTCAAAGCACCTGCTGCTGCATTTCTTTCCTCCGGCAATTACCAGCCCCAACAAAAATGTCAAGCTAACTCCTACAATTAATGTTCTTCCTGGATAGAAATTGGAGTTTTGTAAAGTTGATGTTTTGACTAATATGCCTGCTGCAAAGAACGTGTACCATGTAGATTACAGAGTGCATATAATGTAACTGATTTTAAAAGAGACATCCTTTTGTTACTTGCAATTTATAACTTAAAGTCCTGATATAGAACAGTGAGGTATTAACTTTCATCATAGAGCTGCATACACACTGCAAAGTAAACATTAGAGCATAGATTAATGTTGCAAAAAGGGTTAATTTGGGTTGAAATCAATTCTTATTATTAGAGAAAATTCCCAACTATACTGTTTCTATTTCGACTCTGAGTTTGTGCTTCTCCACACCAAGCACTCTATACCGCCTACCAGTATGGATGTCAACAAAAAGAGGGACAGATGGGTAATTTTAACGAGGTCCAGTGTACATACCCTAACGACTAGTAATACAAAAAGAGTACAAAGTTCCTCTGGTCGGAGAAAGATGTAGGTCAGTGAGAAAGGTAATAGTATCAGCGGGGTTGTCATGTGTTACGGAAGGGGGAAACCCTTTGTTGGAACTAGGGCTCTCACACACCCAGCAAGCTAGGTGTCATGCTTCATCATTTGAGCCTGCCCCTCGTCAGGTCGGCGCTGCAATTCCTGACGGGCTCCCAATAATGGGGCTCTTTGGCGGGGATCTTCTGTTCCTGCCGAAGGTTGCTGTGGGGGTAAGGGGCCCTAGAATGTGTAGACGTGGTGAAAGGATAAAATAGGTACTGTTAGTCCACGAAAAGATATATTTAATGAAGTGGTAAACAGCCTAGCTAAAATAAGTGAAAATTGAGGTGGGTATAGCTACTAGTGGTTATGACGCTAGTTGTGTATGCCCTACACTCAAGGAGATCAACATGTTTCTTGCCTAGTTAGCCAGAAATTGGTCACGGCAATTCATCAGGATCAAAAAAACTTAAACTATCTACAACCAAGGTATGTGGATACTACATACCTAAGGGGTGCTCAGAAGTAACATAGGAAAAAATGGAAAACAGAAAAGAACACATGACAAAATACCACATGATAAATTACACACACACAACAGAGTAAGCTGCGATCATCAAGAGACTAATGGGGACATGCTCCCAGGTGGGTAATGAAAAGTCAATTGTGACAAGCCAAAATTAAAAGACAGGACTATGGGCGGAGACAAAGGAGGAGGTGAACAACTCACCTCTAGTACTAGCAAGGTAATCTTGCAGCAGTCTCCGGCGGGTAAAAAGGACTCCAACGTGGGTCCTGGGATAAAAACCGGGAAGTGGGATGTTAAAACCTGAAACTACAAAGGCCCGTGTGTGGCGTAGTCATCCCATCAATCCAGAGGGGTGAGTGAAGTTACGGAAGGTAAAGGCAGCCTAGCATTTCATAATGTACTCCCATGGGCGGTCTGGTGTGCAGCCATGGTGGCCCTCCTACTCAGGGGCTCAGGCGTATCAACGCACAAATGGTTAGAGAGGTGAAAATCCATAATGTAATGGAAATCTCGTAGACATAGCGGGAACCGCCGTAGCCCCTGGTAGCGGATGGGTCAGTGCAGGACGGTGGCGCCCATGGTGTCATTGAAGTTGAGGAGGCGCCAAAAGAACCCTCCGTGTAAAAAGACTCACCTTGGAAAATATGCGGATGTCGGGGAGATGACCAAGTCCGTTACACTCACCTGCGTCGTTCGACGCTCGTGCTGAAAGACCTACCCCTGCCGCCGGACCTGGGATGGGTACCGGAGAGGGTGAGTGTGAGCTAGATAAGGACCCCGGAAGACGCTAATGGCGTCACGTGACCTCGGGTGCCCCAACCCCATTGGTGGAGAAATCAGCTAAAGTGCGGCCATGTTGGAACGGGCAGCGCATCTGACTAACAGTATCCGGTTTATACCCGTGACCGCGGGAAATAGTCCCCCATTGGTTGAAGTTTGTGAGGAACGGGTAGCCATGATGGAGCAGGCAAGCGAAGTGGGAGGTATGTCGGAAGTGATGGACAAACCAGCGCCCCAAAGGATTGGGTTGGCGAGGGCAGTCGCAATGACCATGTAGCAGTATCATGGTAATACTGGATCTATGGGGATATGGCCCGTGAGTCGAAATCCAGTACCAAAGCGGTAATAATCCACCAGGAAAAACAGACACAAAACACGGAAGGGAGGGTGACAGATTAAAAATTAAAATAATAATAAAATACAGTTGTTATATCTATGCAGTACAGGTGGAAAGTAATACCAGAGAGATCTATATGACATCTGGTCTATTTATGGGGGATGTACCAATGTCCCCAAAGCCAAGAGGGAGTGGTCAGGGGCAAAGGTCCCATAATCTATCTGAACGGTCGTGTGGGATGTAAAACACACATGGCATTAGAGGGGGCTCAAGCCTTAGTAAGGAGATTACTCAACCAGTGAGTGCGGACCATGGGATGTCATCATTCAAACCAGTCAGATGTGAAGATAACCTAAGGACCCATCTTTGTTCTAGTTTGAACAATGCATTCTGAGAGATCTGAGGATGTGCTTCTAAGACCACCCAGCTGATGGTGTCTGTTTGGTGTTGCATTTCTTTGAAATGAGTGTAAAGTTTGGTAGTCACTCTCTGACATCGTATGTTGCTCTTGTGTTCCATTATCCTAGTCTTGACCATGCGGGTGGTCATGCCTATGTAAACCAACTCGCAGGGACATCTGATCATGTATATGCAGTTTTTTGTATTACAATTGGTATGTCTACTCAATGTCCAATGGAAATCATTCTTAAAAGTGATGTTCTTACAGGTGCTGGTCAATTTGCATACTACACAGGAGCCACAGGGGAAATGGCCCCTGACGGGTGGTAACTCCCATATTGTCCTTTGTGAACCGATGGTACTCAATCTAGGTCTAGTGTGAACCAATAGGTCTTTGATGTTCTGTGTGCGTTTGTAGGCAAATCTAGGTTTGGGTATGTTGAGATTACCCGTGTCAAGAATCCCCCAGTTTTTCAAGATGATCTTTCTAATCCTACTTGAATCAGATGTGAAGGAAGTGACACAGGTCAAGATGTCAGTTTCAGGTTTGGTGTGTGTTTCTAGTAGTGTCTCACGTGGGTTATTCTTAGCCCTTTTCATAGAGTTGTGGACACACCTAATGGGATAGCCCCTGGCCATCAGGTTAGTTGATAGTATTTTAGCTTCTGTGTTGTAGTCCGACACCATAGTGCAATTGCGTCTAATGCGTAGGAATTGCCCGAAGGGCAAGTTATCCCTAAGTGTTTTGGGATGGTGACTGTCATACCGCAGAAGACTATTGCGATCAGTGGGTTTTTTGTACAGTGTGGTTGTGAGGGTGCCATTGAGTAGAGTGATATTCAAGTCCAGGAACGGGACCGAGTGCTCTGATATAGTGTGAGAGAATCTGAGGAACTCATTTTGCTCATTGATCCATTGTATGGAATTCACACAATCAGTGTGTGTACCGTGCCAAAAAACGAGTATATCGTCTATAAATCGTTTCCAAAGGGCGATGTTGTCAAGGAACGGATTTGAAGTACTTAAGATCACATTTTTCTCAAAATCTGCCATATAGAGACACGCTACACTGGGAGCAAAGGTACTACCCATAGATGTGCCTTGGCTCTGATGGTACAGTTGTCTATTGAATTCAAAAAAATTCTCAGTTAAAGCCAAGGTAGCACAATCAACAATGAATGTGACTGGTGTAGGTGACGACCAATCGAGTGCCCGAAGTGTTGACTCAATGACTGCCAGCGTAGCCCTCTGGGGGATGTTAGTGTAGAGGGCCTCCACGTCTAAGGTCACAAGATAGTCAATAATACCAGTGTCTGGAAAGTCATCAATTATTTTGAGGACGTCAGTGGTGTCTTTGATGAATGAGGGTGTGTCTCGCACCAAAGGTTGCAAAAAGTGGTCGCAGAATTTGGACAATGGTTTGAGGAGCGAGCCAATGCCAGACACAATTGGTCGTCCTGGGACTGGGGTCGTGCCCTTGTGGATCTTTGGGAGGGTGTAGAAGAAGGGGATCCTAGGTTCCCGAGTTACCAGAAACTCTGCCTCTTTATGGGTGATCCAACCATTGGCTTCAGCTTCATACACCATGGTCGAAATGGTGGTCTTAAGACGGGGGGTCGGATCAGACGCTATGGGAGTGTAATATCTCTCATTAGTAAGTTGGCGTCTGCATTCAATCTCATAATCCGTGGTGGACTGGATCACGATCGCCCCACCCTTGTCTGCCTGTTTGATGGTGATGGTGATGGAGGTGTCCTCAGAGAGGTTTTTCAAGAGCAGGGTTTCGTGTTTAGTCAGGTTATGGAAAGGTGCCTCCCTGTGGGGTAAGTCCAGTTCTTTCATAACCGCTTTTTCAAACGTGAGAATCTCCACAGGAACCATGTTATTCTGTGGAGTAAATGTGGAAGGGTTTCTCAATCCAGAATCACTCCCCTCATTATGAGGTTGGTCCTGGAAAAAGGATTTGAGGCGTATTTTACGAAATAGATTCTGAATTTCACAGTGATCCCTGAACCTGTCAACCCTTGGAGTTGGGACAAAACCAAGGCCTTTTTGTAGTAGTGATTTTTCGGGAGCTGTGAGGACCCTATGTGAAAGATTCACTACTAGTTCCTCTTGTCCTTCGTTCTGCTCCTGGTGTCCATGCCGCTGGTCGGTGGTTCCTGCCAGTGGACCTGCTTCTGTGCGCCTCTTCTGTTGCGCCCTCTTCCTCTGCCCCAGCCTCTGCCTAAAAAAGGCTGGTTATTACCATTGTAGAACTGAGGGGGGCAAGGTTGGTATTGGGGAAATTGCCAGAATGGTAGTGGTGGTGGTGGGCCTTGGAACATGGGGGGGCCATGGAAGGGAGGACCATTATAGAACCTGTTGTTCCTGGACTTGAATATCACTCTACTCAATGGCACCCTCACAACCACACTGTACAAAAAACCCACTGATCGCAATAGTCTTCTGCGGTATGACAGTCACCATCCCAAAACACTTAGGGATAACTTGCCCTTCGGGCAATTCCTAAGCATTAGACGCAATTGCACTATGGTGTCGGACTACAACACAGAAGCTAAAATACTATCAACTAACCTGATGGCCAGGGGCTATCCCACTAGGTGTGTCCACAACTCTATGAAAAGGGCTAAGAATAACCCACGTGAGACACTACTAGAAACACACACCAAACCTGAAACTGACATCTTGACCTGTGTCACTTCCTTCACATCTGATTCAAGTAGGATTAGAAAGATCATCTTGAAAAACTTGGGGATTCTTGACACGGGTAATCTCAACATACCCAAACCTAGATTTGCCTACAAACGCACACAGAACATCAAAGACCTATTGGTTCACACTAGACCTAGATTGAGTACCATCGGTTCACAAAGGACAATATGGGAGTTACCACCCGTCAGGGGCCATTTCCCCTGTGGCTCCTGTGTAGTATGCAAATTGACCAGCACCTGTAAGAACATCACTTTTAAGAATGATTTCCATTGGACATTGAGTAGACATACCAATTGTAATACAAAAAACTTCATATACATGATCAGATGTCCCTGCGAGTTGGTTTACATAGGCATGACCACCCGCATGGTCAAAACTAGGATAATGGAACACAAGAGCAACATACGATGTCAGAGAGTGACTACCAAACTTTACACTCATTTCAAAGAAATGCAACACCAAACAGACACCATCAGCTGGGTGGTCTTAGAAGCACATCCTCAGATCTCTCAGAATGCATTGTTCAAACTAGAACAAAGATGGGTCCTTAGGTTATCTTCACATCTGACTGGTTTGAATGATGACATCCCATGGTCCGCACTCACTGGTTGAGTAATCTCCTTACTAAGGCTTGAGCCCCCTCTAATGCCATGTGTGTTTTACATCCCACACGACCGTTCAGATAGATTATGGGACCTTTGCCCCTGACCACTCCCTCTTGGCTTTGGGGACATTGGTACATCCCCCATAAATAGACCAGATGTCATATAGATCTCTCTGGTATTACTTTCCACCTGTACTGCATAGATATAACAACTGTATTTTATTATTATTTTAATTTTTAATCTGTCACCCTCCCTTCCGTGTTTTGTGTCTGTTTTTCCTGGCGGATTATTACCGCTTTGGTACTGGATTTCGACTCACGGGCCATATCCCCATAGATCCAGTATTACCATGATACTGCTACATGGTCATTGCGACTGCCCTCGCCAACCCAATCCTTTGGGGCGCTGGTTTGTCCATCACTTCCGACATACCTCCCACTTCGCTTGCCTGCTCCATCATGGCTACCCGTTCCTCACAAACTTCAACCAATGGGGGACTATTTCCCGCGGTCACGGGTATAAACCGGATACTGTTAGTCAGATGCGCTGCCCGTTCCAACATGGCCGCACTTTAGCTGATTTCTCCACCAATGGGGTTGGGGCACCCGAGGTCACGTGACGCCATTAGCGTCTTCCGGGGTCCTTATCTAGCTCACACTCACCCTCTCCGGTACCCATCCCAGGTCCGGCGGCAGGGGTAGGTCTTTCAGCACGAGCGTCGAACGACGCAGGTGAGTGTAACGGACTTGGTCATCTCCCCGACATCCGCATATTTTCCAAGGTGAGTCTTTTTACACGGAGGGTTCTTTTGGCGCCTCCTCAACTTCAATGACACCATGGGCGCCACCGTCCTGCACTGACCCATCCGCTACCAGGGGCTACGGCGGTTCCCGCTATGTCTACGAGATTTCCATTACATTATGGATTTTCACCTCTCTAACCATTTGTGCGTTGATACGCCTGAGCCCCTGAGTAGGAGGGCCACCATGGCTGCACACCAGACCGCCCATGGGAGTACATTATGAAATGCTAGGCTGCCTTTACCTTCCGTAACTTCACTCACCCCTCTGGATTGATGGGATGACTACGCCACACACGGGCCTTTGTAGTTTCAGGTTTTAACATCCCACTTCCCGGTTTTTATCCCAGGACCCACGTTGGAGTCCTTTTTACCCGCCGGAGACTGCTGCAAGATTACCTTGCTAGTACTAGAGGTGAGTTGTTCACCTCCTCCTTTGTCTCCGCCCATAGTCCTGTCTTTTAATTTTGGCTTGTCACAATTGACTTTTCATTACCCACCTGGGAGCATGTCCCCATTAGTCTCTTGATGATCGCAGCTTACTCTGTTGTGTGTGTGTAATTTATCATGTGGTATTTTGTCATGTGTTCTTTTCTGTTTTCCATTTTTTCCTAGGTTACTTCTGAGCACCCCTTAGGTATGTAGTATCCACATACCTTGGTTGTAGATAGTTTAAGTTTTTTTGATCCTGATGAATTGCCGTGACCAATTTCTGGCTAACTAGGCAAGAAACATGTTGATCTCCTTGAGTGTAGGGCATACACAACTAGCGTCATAACCACTAGTAGCTATACCCACCTCATTTTTCACTTATTTTAGCTAGGCTGTTTACCACTTCATTAAATATATCTTTTCGTGGACTAACAGTACCTATTTTATCCTTTCACCACGTCTACACATTCTAGGGCCCCTTACCCCCACAGCACCCTTCGGCAGGAACAGAAGATCCCCGCCAAAGAGCCCCATTATTGGGAGCCCGTCAGGAATTGCAGCGCCGACCTGACGAGGGGCAGGCTCAAATGATGAAGCATGACACCTAGCTTGCTGGGTGTGTGAGAGCCCTAGTTCCAACAAAGGGTTTCCCCCTTCCGTAACACATGACAACCCCGCTGATACTATTACCTTTCTCACTGACCTACATCTTTCTCCGACCAGAGGAACTTTGTACTCTTTTTGTATTACTACCAGTATGGATGACATGTGACTCCTACACTTTTAGTCCTTTGGTTTATGTAACATTTCCTATAAGCTAATTTACACACCTGTGTTTGATTGTCTCTGTGTAATGTGTGTCTGATGCAAAGGGCTCTGACATCCTTTAACTGGTATGAGTGGCGCTATTTAACGAATTCACTGCATCTGAGACAGCGTGGTTATGCAGACTTGGTCACCGTTAAGGGGTACTAGTGAGAAAATCCAAGGTGGAGTGGTCATTGTGGGGGGCACCAACTAACATTGTTGCACTGGGCGCCACCAGCGCTAAAGCAGGCCCTGGTTTACACTGCACCCACCATGCAGCATGGCCCAGTCTGGGTGCAGCTGCAGCTCCATGCAAGCAGCACACAGACAGTCGCACATGAAATTTTGGAATGCAAGTGAGTGTAGGGAGGCAGGCAGTTCTGCCGCCAATCAGGGACAGGCACGGAATGTGAAACATTCTATAATCATCCTCCTGATTGGCTGCTCTGTGCTAGAAATCAAATGGGAGAGAGAACTAGTTGTCAGCTTGCCTTTTTAGTGCAGTTGGTGTATGTGACACTCACCCAGCATTGCTATAAAGTGGATATAAGCCTCAAATGCGTTATTCTAACCCCTGATGTGTGACATTTGGCAGTGCTGCAGCGGGCCTATGCTAATACCAAACATTGTGGAATATTTACTACAGTTCTTATAACTGTGCAAACAATTATGCTTAGAGTGAATTCTGCTGAAATACTTATTTAGTTTTTATGGCGATTAGCAATCACAATCTGTTCATGTCTACATAGTGATCTAGAGACCAGTGAAGGTTGCTTTGCATATTATCTTCTGGTTTCAGATACTCATAAATGTTGGGATAGCATATCACTTCTTGTAGGCACAATAGCATGTTTCCAGTCTTGACGTTTTATATTCTCAAATCATTAGCTTAATTTAGCAAATTAAATCTATAATGCCGAGGCACAGGTTTGCTAAATTAAAGACCATGAAACACGATGCCCTGCTTACATGTAGCGATACCCGGGGGACATGTCCTTTAGTAGCTACTTCAAAGAAATCTGTATTACATAAAACAAGATGACACAATAAACAAAGATTGCCAAAGCCAATTGTTCTGCTTTTAATGTGTTGACATATCAAAACAGATGCATGGACAAAGTCGGTTTGCATGTATTAGTACATTAAAGCCAGGACTATTGCTATTGCCTTTGTACATGCTTGTTATCTCTTGTTGAGACAAGACTGTATGTGGCTGTGTGACGGAACTAAGTATGCGTATACCACGCATGCCCGTTCCACCCTGTCTTAACCATGCATATGCCTTTACCACGCATGCCTTTACAATGAAATATGGGTTGTTAACACAATTATGGTAATGACATATGCATGGTTAAGACTTATCAGACTTACCCTGCCCTGAGTCCTAAAACTACTACCCTCTCTCCTGAAACCCAACCCCCTCCCTCCACGAGCCCTAAAAACTTCTCAGCACCCCAAGTCCTAAAAATACCCCGCCCTCCCCTAAGCCCTAAAAACTAACATGACCCCCCATCAAGCCCTAAAAACTACCCTGGCTGCTCCCAAGCCCTAAAAAGTATCCAGATCCCTGCCTCCCTGCCCTGATCCCTAAAACAGCCCCCCAAACCCTGGCCCTGAAACCTAAAACTACCCCCTCTCTCCTGAAAACCAACTCCCCTGCCCCCAAACCGTAAAAACGTCCCTGCCCCCACAAGCCCTAAAAACTTCCCTGCCCTCCCCTAAGCCTTATAAACTACCCTAACCCCCCCAGGCCCTAAAAATGTCCCTGACCCCCCCCCCCCCCAGCCCTGAAAACAACCCTGACCCCCCCAGCCCTGAAAACAGCAGCCAACCCTTAAAAACTACCCCCACATCCCCAAAATACGCCCCAGCCCCATTCATGTCCCCGCCTTCTCTCCTGATCCTTCCTGCTTCCGCCCAGCAGCAGCTAGACCGCACACTGCCTTAACCACGCTTATGCGTGGTTTAGGCAAGCGTGGTAGCACCTGCGTTGTTGAACACGCGTGGCTCTGCACACATTGATCCGACTGTTTCCCCTGCATGCTGGTGTGTGGATGTTTTGATAGAAGTTGTTTCTTTTCATAAGATCCAGTTGTATTTAGTCAGTGTACACATTTAGGGGCATATTATCAAGCACTGAGTTAAAATTATCGCCACTTTAGCGGCAGAAAACTGCCGCTAAAGCGGCGATAATAGGCTTGATAATATGCCGCAGAGAATTCCTATAGAAGCCTATGTTGACACCAGAACATGGGCTTCAATGGGAATTCACAAGGGCATATTATCAAGCCCATTATCGCCGCTTTAGCAGAAGTTTTCTGCCGCTAAAGCGGCGATAATGTTAACGCCGTTTCTTGATAATATGCCCCGTAGTTTATTATCTCCTGACTGTTTCTTTTCCACATAACTTTTACTTTTTTTCCTCAGCCAAAAGCGAACAGCAATGGAACACACACCAATGTTTAATATGATTAAGGAGAGATGGCTTTACCTCATAAGTAAGAAAAGCAGTGTTCCATGGCTTGCGAAAATAGGTTCTTGTGTGGCCATCCCTAACTCTGTCACAGAGCCCGTTGAAGTATTCATTATAGAATGGATTGCCCCTCGTGTCCATCCCTAAAATGTTGACTCTGTAAGAACGTCAAAAGCAGGTAAGTATCGAAAGAAGAGAAATGCTGCAAATTCACTGATCAGAGGAAACTAGTGCACGAGGTGTGTACTGTCATCAACTGAATGCACCAATAAGCGATATGGCTGCACTGCAGATACAATAATGCTCAGTGTCATGGGTTCAGAAACAACCTGTTGCAAAATGCCTGAAAATTTATTTTGAGCCTTTAAAGGTTTTATGTGTCATTTAACTCAGTTAAACGGAGATATGATGCACAGCTAACCAACTGCCATTTTTAGGTCTTGCCTAAAGACACATTTAGCTGTCTGTGGTTCAAAGACTGCTTACCATGTACAGCATTTACAGTGGGCTTTGGTCAGTCTCTAGCTTAAAATGAGTTGGTTTTCTTACCATTACATTTGTTGGCTTCTTATTCTGTGGTTTTCCTTCCGCTTCTTTCTTTGTGTCCCTCCTTCATTTTGACTGAATAGCTAACATACTTCCACAGTTTACATTCAAGAAACTACTGTTTTTCTTTTTCTTTGAGCACTCCATCAGAGTGCATGTGTTTCCTTACTCTCTCCCCATTTGCTGCTCCTCTTCACATTCCAGTCCTGGTGCTCTTCATGCTGCCCCATCACCTCTTCGATTGCTTCTCTCTCCACTGCCCATTCCACTCAGTTTTTTCTACTGCCTTTTTAAATGTCCAACCCCCCGATCTTCTATTGCTCGCTGTAGCTCCACGCTGCTTGGCGGCATCCTGTTGTCCTCCCCCCCCCCTCCCTTTCGCTGTGCCTCATTGTCCTTATCCTGTTTTTTCTGTGGGTTTTTCTTTTTCGGAGGGCTCAGAAGCTTCCATTTTCTACTGAGTTACAGTAACCCCTTTCATGATAACGCTCTTTATCACACATTTTTTAAATGTCCTGGTCCTAAATAGGCAGCCACCATCATGGAATTGTAAAGTAAAAGTAAGAAAATGGGCGCTGCAGCGTTATCAGACATACATGCACATGTGCGGTCATACAAGTAAACATATACAACCTCATGCTGGGGCTGACCATAAAGTTATAAAAAAGTGCCCATCAAAGCACCAAGACCCATATGTGTGCCTGTGGGTTGATGCATGGGTGAGGATATGTCCTCAAGCTTGGGAAAGCCATATTATAATTTTGCTGATGTTTTTCAGCATTGTCAATAAGCACTAGCAAATTTAAAAGTCAACAAACACCTTTCAAAGCCAAGAGTGTCAATGAGATGTCATGCTGTGCTTTTTTTCACTGTTGGGTTTTTAAAACTACAAAACCTCCTGGTTACAAACTCTGAAGTCCTCCTTTATACGCGTGCTATCCAGCTCCTTCAGAAACATCAATAGTAGGCCATTTCCTTATCCAGCCTTTTTTCTCTGATTGTAATCACAATAGACTGTGCTCTTAAATAGTTTTAAAAGCAGAGGTTATAATCAACCTTTAACAAGAATAAACATCTTCTTTTTTGAACGGCATAGGCTATCTCAGCCGAGGCCCATTTCATTATGTTCAATGCATATAAGTCGTCGGAGAGGACCACGATCGACCAATGGCATCAGAAAAGGGGCCAAGAAATGGGTGTGGCCTGAGTGGGTTGAAGCACTTTTTCTCAATCAGTAAATATCTTTGAGTAGGAAATTTTGCCCAAAATCAGGAATACATATTTTTCTTCTAAAGTATGTTATGTCCAGCTTGGTACATTGGTGTAGTCACAGCTAGTCCCTGATCTCATGCACAGCCCTTGATACCTCTGTGTGTTCTTGGTGGTAGCAGCAGCAACGGAATGTAAACACAGCTCATAAAGCGCTTCTTGGTTTCTACTTGGTTTCTCAGCCAATGCTCTTCCAAAAGCCTTTCAGCAGCAAATATGACACTGGTTAGGGGCTACATATCATTTACAGGTATATTGTTCCATTGGGTGTAGATTTTCTTCAAATAACTTCAATGGAGCAATATTTGTGTAAACAAAATGCAGGATACAATATGTATGTAATATTATATTCTGATAATGATATCCTAGTACCACACCCTCTGGAAGCATAACATTCCTCCCTTTTATTTGTATCTCTTAAATAAATAAATGTAGACATTATTAAACAGTTTATTTTTATCTTCCCATGACAAAATAAATCTGTTGGGGATTACTTTTGGGAACAGTTTCTATTCTAATAGGAAAATAGGCCAGACAAAAAGAAGGAACACAAACAAGAATCTCATCATTTTCAACCTACTTCTGGTTTGCACAAAATAATTACAATTATAGAAATGTTCAATATGCATGTATTTAGGGGACTAGATAAAAAAGGGGAAACATCGTTTACAACGCACACGTTACAACGCCTGTCATTACAGCAAATGTTTTACAATGCGAAATCCATTACAACGCATGCCATTACATTGCATAATCCACCACAACACATTCCCCAAAGTAACGCGCCGTCGGAGTTAGAATAGTAATTGCCTTGTAATGGATTATGCATTATAATGACGTGCATTGTAACGACATGCATTGTAATGTATTTTGCGGTGTAAAAAATTCATTGTAATGACACGCGTTGTAACGCTGTACGTTGTAAAATTTCCTATTCATTAAAAAGACTTAAAAATAGTAAATATTATTAAAGATGCCAGTGTTTTATATGTATAAACATCTGAGTATATCTTGGCTTATTCTCCATGCTGATCTACCCTGACCTTTCGGCACTTCTGTTATGCAGCAAAAGCTGTTCCTGAAAAGGTGACAATTGGTCTAAAGCCTGCTGGGTTCTCTAATTTCCCTAAGTCCACCCATGTGGTTGCCCATTCCAACTAGGGGGCCGATTACGATGTTGTTCGGAAAGAATTCCACCGAATCGGTTCCGGAGTGCTTTCTGAAGGACTCAGTCTGGGGGAGTCCGAATGACCGATTAGGTTGTCTCCGGACAGTTTTCATTTGGACTCCCATTGACTTCAATGGGAGCCTGTGTCCCTAGTGAGAACACAGGCTCCCAATGCAAAAAGGGGTAGTTGGGGAAACACATGCACCCTGTTGCATGCACCCCATGGTGCCTGCCACACTGTGCATGCATGGAAAGGGGGGACCCATGAGTACCCTATGGGACCAATTTGGAGGTCCTCGGGTGAAGGGGGGGCTGCTGCGGCCCCCCAAAATCCGATTCCGGAAGCCGATCTGTCTCAGAACAACCGGCTCAGAAAGGCTGTCCGAATCTGTCATCCTAATCGTTCACTGGGAAACGTGGTCCATAGACCACAGCGAATCGCACTCGACCCACTCGGTTGCTTCGAATGCCATTCGTGAACGAGTCAGACTGTCTGGACGCTTTCAGGACATCCGACTAAAGAAAATGGGGTAACCCAGTAACCCTCAGAACCTGGGCGTTTTAACGGAACAAAAACAATGGTTCTGTTGGGAATCACATAACCTTAGTTAAACATGTACTTAATACATATGGTCAATGTTTCAATAATCATTCAGTAACACAAAAGCACACACATAAACCAAAGCAAGAGATTCTGAAATTCAATTCGTTTTTACTCTGTTGTATAAATCAACCAAATATTTAGCAAAATATTTACAGGACTAACCAACAATAGGACACATAGAACGTGAGACAATTAGTGACTGGGCATGCTTAGTGGCATAGTGTTGACCACAAATTCACATATAACATATATATAAAATGATGGACGCAGTTTTACAAAGAAAGTCCAAAATCAAAAGCATAAACCACAACAGGATATAATTTTCCTAATTCTAATTGTGGGATTGTGTGGACAAGTTGGACGAGCAACGTCGACGTTTCGACCCTATGAAGTAGTGCCGGTTTGTAAGTATCTAGAGCGGGTCTTCATCAGGACAAAAAGTGGGAATGGCAGCCTGTAAGTGCAAAAAATGACATCAGGGCTATGTGTGTGTTATGTAACTTAAGATAAACTAAAAGTTACATTCAGTGGCAAAATGCTCACCTGTTATCAAAGAATTATAGGATTTGAATTCCTGGTATCGCATTTAAGGAGATGTCATCCGACACCTTTCTAGATCATCTATTCTGTAACAGATAAGGGAGATTGGAATAACATCATGGCTTCCCTATTGAACTAATCAGAGTCATGTGGTACAAGAGAAAGGCACGTACCTTGAAAGTTATTTGTTCCACTGGAAAGAAGGTGGTGCTGTCATAACGATCGCCACAAACTGTAAATGGAAGGGCATAGTTAAAGCCACTTGGGGAGGCCGGTGTAAATTAATTGTGAATAAATGGCTAACTGGAAAAGCGGGGGATTCGTTAGATAACCACCCGTGGGAAAAGGACATGTGAGTAGCATGAACACCTTGAATGGTGGGCACTAGAAAAAATCGTATTACACCAAAGGGGAGGGAATATTGCCACCTCTCTCAACTATAAAGAGTGCCATTGGATTCATACCCTTGATGCTACCAGCCATGGCCTCAATGAGCATGAAGAGACATATTTACAAATGAGCAAATTGTGAGATTACTCAAGAGTTGAGTTTTCCGATCTGAATATGTAAAAACATTGTTATTTCCTGAACCATGTATCTCTATTCAGGCATGCATTGGCGGGAGGCATATGTGTTCATTGTTATAGAATAATCTCACTTGACTACATCAGATCATTACAATATATTTATTTGGGGACATCATGAACTATTTCATTAGTCTTTTACTTAATATGTACTAACGTGAAAGAAATATGCTCATGCATTTTACTGCACAATGTTACATCATTACAATATATTACAATCGTGATAATGATGAATCACACCATCTTAATGTGCTAATTTTGTGATATTTATGCACCTCTTTATGAGTCATCTGCATTATATACATTGATGTGAAATCCATTTGTTTAGGCGCTTTACTATTGTGGTCACATTTTTACAATATACTGAATTGGTACCCTAAAAATGTTCTATTCGGGTGACTTGTATATGTGAGAAATCAATTAGGGAAGATATGCCTGATATAAACCCTGTTTATACATACATTTTTATATATTTTTTCAATTTTGAATAAACACCGCGTTTTTCGTCACAGTTGTAGTAGACGCCTGGTCTTTCTCTTAAGATTCCAGACCGCGTTTTGCAGAATACGAGCCGTGTCTGCTTTCCGCACGTACACGCTAATTGAGATTGCGTCATATAGCTGACTTCACCTCTCACTGGCTGTCATTAGTTGCTGAGTAACAGACGGACGCAGACGTCTCTCCGGATAACACTAAGTAAGCCTTCACTGCAGCACTGTTCTGTTATACGATCGCCGTGCCACTGTGGAATCTATGTGATCCGTTCGGTGAGCCGGTTTATCTCACACCGCTGTTAAAAGATTGTAGATCGATCGAAGCGATCTGTAAGGCATGCGCGCAATTAACAAATCTTCGGGGAATTTTTGAATCGTCTTACCACGGTCTCACTCTAAACCCCGTTTGTTTGTAACATGTACCGGTTTAAATATAATGTACGTGTACACTTTGAAATAACCTCTTCCCCCACGGGCGATATATTTAGTATGTTCCCTCTCGTGTGCACTGCTTCGCACATGTCCTTTCCCCACGGGTGGTTATTTAACGAATCCCCCGCTTTTCCAGTTAGCCATTTATTCACAATTCATTTACACCGGCCTCCCCAAGTGGTTTTAACTATGCCCTTCCATTTACAGTTTGTGGCGATCGTTATGACGGCATCACATTCTTTCCAGTGGAACAAATAACTTTCAAGGTACGTGCCTTTCTCTTGTACCACATGACTCTGATTAGTTCAATAGGGAAGCCATGATGTTATTCCAATCTCGCTTATCTGTTACAGAATAGATGATCTAGAAAGGTGTCGGCTGACATCTCCTTAAATGCGATACCAGGAATTCAAATCCTATAATTCTTTGATACCAGGTGAGCATTTTGCCGCTGAATGTAACTTTTAGTTTATCTTAAGTTACATAACACACACATAGCCCTGATGTAATATTTTGCACTTACAGGCTGCCATTCCCACTTTTTGTCCTGATGAAGACCCGCTCTAGATGCTTACAAACCGGCACTACTTCATAGGGTCGAAACGTCGACGTTGCTCGTCCAACTTGTCCACGCAATCCCACAATTAGAATTAGGAAAATTATATCCTGTTGTGGTTTATGCTTTTGATTTTGGACTTTCTTTGTAAAACTGCGTCCATCATTGTATATATATGTTATATGTGAATTTGTGGTCAACACTATGTCACTAAGCATGCCCAGTCACTAATTGTCTCACGTTCTATGTGTCCTATTGTTGGTTAGTCCTGTAAAAATTTTGCTAAATATTTGGTTGATTTATACAACAGAATAAAAACGAATTGAATTTCAGAATCTCTTGCTTTGGTTTATGTGTGTGCTTTTGTGTTTTTTACTGAATGATTATTGAAACATTGACCATATGTATTAAGTACATGTTTAACTAAGGTTATGTGATTCCCAACAGAACCATTGTTTTTGTTCCGTTCAGGACATCCGAGTCGGTCATCCGGAAAGGCGAACGAGTAGTTCGGAAACATGGCTTCCAAATCGGATTCCACCGAATCGGATGCCATTCGGAGCCTTTCCGATGACAACGTAATTGACCACTAGGTGTTAGCAAAGAGAAACCTCCTCTCATCTTGGCATTCAAATGTTGAACCATGCTAGGTGCAGGAGCCAGGGTAGTTGGAGACACCCCTAGAGTGAGAATGTAAATTTCAGGGGGGGGTGGGGTCTTACTTTATAGTGGTATTCAGCATTGTTTGATGTCAATCTCAAACTATCCTGGCAGTTCCCCAACATTTCCAGCTCACAGCCAAGGCTATCCCAGAAAGCAGTATTTTAAGAATGTGACAGGGAGTCTCAGGCCCGCTCAGTTGTCTGAGCACCATAAGGCCGAGAGGGGTTCAGGTGAAGGCTAACTACAGTGAGGCTTAGGATGTGTAAACTGGTCAGATAGTCCTCAGTTCATAAGGCACAAGTTCACAGATTTTCTGAAAATCATATCTGTGACATTGTTACTACAAATCTAAGTTTCACAATAGATTAGAAATGTGCGCTTAAGAACAATGTCACAGAGATTAACTCTATACCCAGTTCCTTAACTGAGATACACAAAGGTACTATTTAACAACTCACTGTTAAAATAACTGGCAATGAAAAAAAGCCATCAACCTCGCAAAGAGCTAATTTGTTAATAACTACAGCTAAAACATGAGAATTTGCATACATTATGTTTCATTTCTGAACATTTTTCACCCGGGCCTTGGGTATTCAATGCAGACTTTACAAGTCACTTCAAAATGATAGAGAGGGGCTCCTCCCACATGGCAAAACAATTGTATTCTGACATGTTAGCACTACAGCTGGGCCTGCAGGATTATACAGCGGATTCATTTTAAAATCCCACATGTTGGTATTGTAAGGTATACCTGCATCCTACGTTGTGCATTTTACATGTATGCTACTTCCTCACATTTTGCTCAAGTTGACTGTTGCTTACCTAAAAACTCAAACAAAGCCAATTGGTGTTTGGCAATTGTAGGTCATGTTATAGAGGTAGAGTATTTTGGCAGCCCCCTCACTGTTAAAAGTAAAAATATACCAGCTATCCACAGCCACAAAATATCAAGGAGACCAGGTAAAAAAGGCTAATTTGTACACAGACATATAATATGTAAAAGTAAACAAGATACCTTCCAGAGTAGGTCACATTTTGTAACTAGATGTCAAAACAAGTTGCACTACGATCTTCCCATTCTGAACAATTAAAATCCCAACATATTGTTCCACAAACTAAAGCACCCCAAATCTGCAATTAACCACAGCATTAAATTACTGCAGCATCCAAATACATGAAAAATTGGCTTCTATGCAAGGTCTATAAATTTTAACAATCATCCTTGAATTGCGGCATCTACTAAAATAAACCATGGCACTGGAAATTAATCCTGGGAAAAACAAATCTATATTGGGCTTGTAATTTGGAAATACTATGTTGCACATTTGGAAGTGGGCATCAGTCGATGCTTGTTCTGCACCGAGAAGAGCCCAGACAAAACTAGTAGAAAGTGACAATGTTTGCAGATATAATGGACCAGAAGCCTGAATAATGATTGTTTTTTAAGGTCTTTATTGGCTTTTTATATCCTCAAACCATAGGTTGAAAATCTAAATAAGTCATTTGAAAATTCATAGAAAGACACTCTTTCGATTATCCTATAAAGTCCCATTCAATATAATAAATCATTTGCCAGTTTGACGATAACTCTAAAACTAAATCTACCGCAATGTGCGTCACATTAGTTTCCTTTACCCATCCCTTTCAACCACATGGGAATCTCATGTTGAAATGTAAATAAAATGCTCAAGTTTAGAGTTACTGAAATCCAAACAGTGGTTCAAGTACAACACTAATAGTGAGAAGGAGTTTGAAAACAAGAGAAAATGAATCCTCAAAACATTTTAATTAGGAAGAAATAGAAGAAAGAACCAAAAACTAGTGCTAACCATCTAGTGAAACACCCAAAAACCCATGTACATAGAATCACTTTAAGCTTATAAAATGTATTTTCAGAAAAAGTTTTTTAATGTATAAAACAGTAATGTCGCTCAGAGTTGCACAAACAATGTTACAATTAAAGACAGTGATTCCAGTGGAGGCGTTTGTCCGGACCGATATACTGTTGGAACGAAGCCGAAAAACTGCTACTTCTATGAGCACACTGACTGGGTTTCCATTAACAGCATTATCAGTGGATTTCTTGTACTTGTGATTTGATTCCTATATTTTTTCTAATCTCGATACTCAAAGTTCGTGGACCAGTATTAATTACTTCTTATGGGGCATTGATATTTCCTTTTGAGTTTTTTGTCTCGGGACCGCCGTTTTGAAGGTTGCATGTTGGAGGCACTTTTGTATTGAAGCAATTAACTCTGCCAATACAGATATTTTATCGAAATCCATTGGACGCTCTAATATCTGTTTTGATGATGACCCCTTAATAATCTCTGAGTCGAAACGCCGTTGATACCAATATGTGACCTGAAATGAAGAGGATACAATTTTTGTTGTGTGTTTCTGTTTTGTTTGGAACCATGTTGTTGTATTTCCCTCAGCCACGTTCTGTTTGTTTACACATGTCATTGTCTTTAATTGTAACATTGTTTGTGTAACTCTGTGAGCGCCATTACTGTTTTATACATAAAAAAACTTTTCTGAAAATAAATTTTATAAATTTAAAGTGATTCTATGTACATGGGTTTTTGGGTGTTTCGCTAGATGGTTAGCACTAGTTTTTGGTTCTTTCTTCTTATTTAAAATGTTTTGAGGATTCATTTTCTATTGTTTTCAAATTCCTTATCACTATTAGTGTTGTGTTTGAACCAGTGTTTGGATTTCAGTATTATTTAACCCCTGGTTCAGGCTCTAGGGTTGCCCCTGTTGTTCATAACTAACAAGTTTAGAGTTAGGCTTACACTTGGATATCAGGTTTCTAGATTTTCATCCCTGGGCGATGATCTTTTTTAATACGCCATAGAGACTAACTTTAAAAAAAAAGACCGCATAAAGACACCCACATCATGTTTAATGACCAAGTCAATGGCAGAACAATCAGATCATGTGATGAAAGCACATGTTACATCTTTGATAGGCCAGGGGATAATGTAAGGCCTGTTTATTGTATGCTTTTATGAAAGGCTAAAGGGCTAAAATTACCCATTTCCAGCTGTTCTTCTGAACTCCGACACCTGCAGATCACTATTAGCACGGCAAGGGGATTTGGGTTCATCATCACAGCTTTCATCTGAATAGTCTTCACAATCATTGTCCCCATTGCACACAAGTCTCTTCTTTATACACCGACCTTAAATTAGACAGAGAAAACAATCATAAGATTATTTTCTTGTTTGTTAACATGAGTATATATTCCCTAAATGATTTTGTAGTTTTTCAATGTCATCTAAGCCAGTATACCTTTTGTATCATCAGTAGAGCATATCTTCTTTGTCTATCGATAAAATTAATATATATTAAATGTTAAAATAATTGTGATTCAGAAGTTGTAGTATACAGCAAAGTAACATTAATTAATTCAGTTGCTCATGATCAAAGAAAAAACACATAATAACCATCTAAAAACGAACCTCGGGATTTCTTTTTAGGGATAATCTGAAAGCAAGCAATCCAGAACCCCAACACTCCAATTCTTTACATGTTCTATGCCTGACATCACTAGAGTAGTTCATTCCATGAAGACCACACTTTTGTAGGATGATTATGTTGGGACTTCGTGCAAAAAAGTAAGCACATAAGCTCTACATCTGCCACAGAGTCAGTCCGAGTAAGTATTAGGACATTTTACAACATAACTTTAACAGGTGGTGGTCATCTCTTTTATTTAAAAACCTGATTTAGAAGCTTGTCCATTGGGATTACACAGTCCCTGTTGAATTGATGACATTCTGCACAATAGTAGAACATATGACTTCAGGGAGTGAAGCAAGCAGAGAGGACCTGCCTTACAATATTATCTGCTTAGCATAGCAGCCGGCAGCTTCCTGGAGCTGTCCGCTGTGTATGAAAAAATGGACCACAACACATTGGTACAGCTCCAGCATATACACTGCCTAATCTGCCTCTGTTCACACTTGAACACAGAGCCAACAAAGGAAGATCCTATATTGTCTGCACATTGGCTTATTGCAACGCTGTGTGTGTACGCCTCCACTGATTAAAGCTCAATGGTGAAAGAATGTGTCCTTGAAGGATCCTCCGGGAAGTGCATGGGGGCTGGAGGTCTCAAGCAACATAGACAATTGCTTTTCTCAGAGAAACAAAGAAATGACTAGTGATCTGTGGTAATCAATTGCACAAGACGTTTACGAGAATCAATAGGTAGAGGACTCCTTTGTCTGTAATTCAGAGTATGAGTAGAATACCACAGTTCTAACTGTTTCAGACTTGCACCGAGGTGGGATCTCAACTAGCGACCCATGATTATTATATCATTATTTATTATGAGCGTGCCAATCAATTACTAGGATATTAGAGTGATACTGTGACAACTTACCTGAGATGAATAACAGTTTCTTCAATAATGGGGGGATCTGACCAGTAGTACGTGAACTCCCTCAGTGCTGTTTTGGTGATGCACGTGCTGTATTAAATGGTCCTGATCTAACTGATTATAATGATTCTTGAATACAAGTTGTAAAATGGAAGAGAGATAATATTACTCAGACCTGCCAGAAGAGGGCTGTGCGTTTATCTTAAGAAATATATTTTGAAATAAAAAATGCCATTACATATCCATTTAACCTTGATGCAAAGTGTGCCCATGAAAGCAAACTGAATTAACTAGGTAAGTAATGATAACAGAATTCCATGTCAGAGGCTAAACAATCCTACAAAGGAAGTAGATAAAAAGGAAGAGGCTTTGAAGACGGAGAGGTACTTTCTAATAAAAAACTGTGGGAACATTTTCAGGAGTCCCAGGTTACTCAGGGGTTACTGACTTCCAGCTGTAGCAACCACAGGCCTTTATTGTTGGTGGTTTAGGGCTTTATCTTACAGTTTACACCCAAACTGATCCCCACAGTACCTGACCGTCAAGATAGCACAGTCTGACAATCCAAGGCTCAATGAGACAAATAACATCAGTCAATAATTCATTGTCCAGCCAGTGCTCTCACTTATATAAAAAAGTACTTTACTCTAGACACACAATGCAATATTATACAGAAATGTTACACCGCAATACTGTGGTATACAGTTAGTTGGATAACTCTTAAAATACGCGGGGGCCGCTGGTGCTGACTTAGGCTGCTGCCACGGGACAGGTATTACTATTTTCATTAAAAGTTGAAACATGTTGCCCTCACGGAGAAAAGGAATAATTTGTTCTCTTCAACTGTCCCCTATGACTCTCTGTACACCTTTCCCAAAGGATAGTGATTGAGTGGAGGGTGAGCCATCCAAAAATTCCTGCAATGTCCTGTCTGTTCACTGTGCATTGTCTTTATGTCTCTGCAGGCTGTGGCTACTGTTGCCAGCTGAGAGACTTGCCTGCTTCTGGTAGTGAGCTTTCTACACAGCCCACCAAGTGGAATTCAACTGACTCTGCCCCGGCCTGTCTGACACACATGCAGGCCTCTGGTGGAAGGAGGTGGGCCAGTACAGGCGCTGGTGGAAGAGGAAACAGCGCTCTCCCTGTATCCAGAAGTGATCAGGCGAATCCTCACTGTGGAATCTTCCTCTGGTTTAAACAAAAAACCTGCACCCGATCAAAATGAAGAAAAATGGTCATAGTGATGATTCAAATGGAGGTTGAAATTATTTGATAGTGGAGAGTGATCTGGGGCTAGTGCCAAGGCTCAGAAAGTGCTGTAATTTCTACTGAGGAAACCTCCATACTGACGTGACCTCCAAATCTACTAATGACTTTCTTAGTGCCAAGTCATCTCATGTGCTATTTCTTTCCTGAGGGAAGACCATGGGATTAGACAGAGCGTTTCATGACCTCTCAGCTGTCACAGGTGCTTCTCAATCTAGGCACACTGCAGGGGCACCTGGGTCTTAATGACCCATCAGACATCTTGGAGGCACAGATTCATCCCTCAATTGCAGCGGAAACTCTTGCATCTTTCCTGCCACAACTACCATCAGTTCTCCTTACCTATAATTTAAGGGGATGTGCAACTCATTTGTGGACCCATGATCTTCGGACTAAATACTGACAGAAAATGAGCAAACAATGACTAAAACTGTACCTGAATCACATTCAAAATCATTGCCGCATTCAATTGGCTCTTTCTCACAAGGTTTGGTAGCTTTGCAACTTCTTGTTTCGCCCAAAGAATCAAGACATCTTCTGCCACCGTACTGACCAAAACACAGGATGCTTCTGGAGCGGAACTTACGGAAGAGCAAAGGCTTGTTTAAGTATTAAGCACTTGTTGACATTTTTATGAAATCTCTGAGTAACAAAATGTGGAAAACAAATGTGAGAAGGCATCTCAACATGAATGACATTACCATTTGCTAGAAAACAATTCACAGAATGTTTTTGTTTTATTTTTAACTGTTTTTTTAAACTGACTTTTATACAGTTTTTTTCCAAAGGCTGACATGATTCCTGATGTTATCTTTTTTTATTTCCACTCGTTCCCCCACTGTACTGTTACTCCATGTTTCTATGCTTCCACTCACAGGTAACCACCCTAGCACCTCCTGAGTTGGGGTTTTTTCTTGCGTCTTACAACTGCTTCTCTTTTGGCCCTCAACTCTTCTCCCCTTATGTCCACCTCCAATCTCCTACATTTTTCATTTAAAAAGAGAACTTGGTGTGAACCCCAAAAACGTCCCTCATTTAGCAAGTCACCCAATCGTTTTTATTTTCTCTCCTTTCTCTGCCCGTATCTTTCATAGCCATCTTTTTTTTTTTTTTAAATAATGGACCACCACTTCACCTTACTTCGATTATTTCCCCCCACCATTGTACTCTGTTTTAACACCCACTTCCACTGCCCCTGCTCCCACTCCTTTAGTGTTTTCGTTTTGTATTTGCCGCCATCCGTGTTCACTCTTTTTGTAGGGATTTGACTGAAACTGAAAAAGAAACGGCTGCAACACTAAGGGGCATATTCTCAAGGACCTATCGCCATGTTATCACTACTTTAGCGCAGCCAAAGTTGCAATAGATTTATCGCCCCCTTCACAAGCTGGTGCTAATAGCCGACAACACCAGTTTACCTGCGATAGCAGCCATAAAAAGACATCACCACGGATGACCACGGCAACTAACGCTAATGAGATGCAGAGTAGGCGTTCCCAAGCAAAAAGCCGCAACAACACCACACCTCAACATTCACAACGACCAGCCCGACCGGTGATAAGATCCCGAAACAGGCGATAAGGCGCGTTATCAGCAGGAAATTAACACTTGCTCTGATCTGGTGCAAAGTCGGACGACAACCGCCAACAGAAAAGGGAGCACAGACCACAGCCACACCTGAAGTCCAAAAGATGCCTTGGAGCCACTGATCATGCAGGGACACAACACCCCCAGCCACCACACCCAGGACCGCCACCCCCCCGTATCCTCCCCACCTCCCCCCTTCGGACCACCACAGAGGCAACACAGACCCAGACAACGGACCATCAGAAACCGCGCCACCCTCACAGACCCAACACCAGAGAATGTCATTGCCCACGACAGGCACAATAGGACAATCATGCTACGCATCCTGACCACCATTGCCCACAGGCTGAAGGTACCAACACAGCAGACAACTAACATCCCTCCGCAGACAAAGCACGCCGGCTGTGCCGCACATGTTGGTCTCAGGGACCTTCCAACCAACAACCGCCAGTGTCGGAGGAGTCTCACAGCCAGCCCTATCAAAGTTCATCACAACTGTCATGGATGCCATCATCAGCTTGTTACCCAGTACCTATACTACCCCCCCAATGCAATGGAACAGCTGGAGACCAAGCAAGGCGTCTACGCCATAGCTGCCTTCCCGTATGTGTTAGGTGGCAATTGACTGCAGACATGTCCTACTTGTGCCCCCTAGTGACACTGCACACAATTACTGCACCAGAACGCACATGCATTCCATCACTGTGCAGGCAACAGTTGACCCCCGGGGATTCGCCACCAACATCGCCGCCAACTACCCAGGCAGTGTGTATGATACCACTCCTACCGACAGTCCATCATCAACCAGCGCTACCAGGATGGCACCCATGGAAATGCACTGATCGTCGGTAAGTACCAAATGAACACACCACTCACCTCAACTCCACAACCATGCAACTCACAACACTGGGAATGCACATGTTACAAACTCACATACAACATGCCCACCCACCAGACACGACAGCACAACTTACTGTGGCAACCTGGGCTAGCCATGTACATGAGCCTTCAACAGCATGGCACATCAGCCACACCATAGCAGATTGTGTGGAGAGGTGGGCACCAGGCATGTAGGAAGGAGGCAAGTGACCCATGCATGAATATGTACACAAGGCCAAGTTTGGCAGAGATGTGCTGTGCAGACTGCAGTATGCAGACCACACCCATATCCATGTCGACATACACCGCTGGTGTATGGAGTGTATTGGACAGTGGACGCAACCATGTCACCCCAGCCAGTGGGGAAGATTGCAGAAATGTAGCATGTTACGTCTCCCTGTAAGCGTGAGTGGAGTGGGCTGGCCCTGCGTAGGCTAGGCCAGCATAGGGGTGTGAATAAAAAGCACATAGCCCTGGGCATGGTTCTCTTCTGGAATGCCCAACATCTCTGCCAGGGCGGCGCCTCTCACCCTGCCACGAGGCCGACGCCGTGAGCAGAGTTGCCTGCGATCCTGTGCGCCTGCTGTACCCGTGGCCGCTGGTCCCCAAACCCGTCTTGCCCGCCCCTGCGCAACCAGGCCTCACTGCTCACCTGCCGACACCTGCGTGTGTCAAGGAGGGCCCACCACGTGCCGATGCAACCTCCACACCCGAGGCCCGCAACCTTGGCAGTCTGCTCAGACCATCACGGCCTCCTCGAGCAAGGCCCACAGTCCTCCTTTCTCGTTGACATACTCCACCGGCATACACAGTGGACAAGTAGGTCACACATTTGGATCGGAGTCTTGATTACACAGTGGCAGAGTACATAATCATGGCTGATTGTATGTCACTATACTCCCTTCGATGTGGTGCCACCAACTCTGTGCATAGCATCCGCACGACACCTGTCTGTGGTCCCTTGCTGACTACTGCCATCGGCCTACACTGCGGTCGAGCAGGTCACACAGTTGGAACTGAGTCTTGATTTGTGTGTGGCAAAGTTCATATCACTGAACGCATGGAGGGAAGTAAGAGGAAGACGTGGTTCAGTCCGGAGGAAAAAAGGATCTTTTGTTATGGAGGTGATCGAACACTGCCAACAACTGCTCTGGTGTCACTAACTCTGTGCCACGCGAGTCAACAACACATGGCTGTGGGCCCCTGCTGAACGTTGCCTTGGGCCTACACTGCGGTTTTGATTTATTTATGGCTGCGTTTATATCATTGTACTGGCCGGATCGCAGACTGCATTACCCCTTCAGCTCCTGTGCCACTAAGTCTGTTCCCCGACATCCATGGACACTTTCTGCTTGAACTTTGGTGGCGACTGAGTCGATGGACTGGGGGTTGTCTTCATCATCATGTTGGTGATACTGATTTTTGGGTAAAAACTAGGCTGTAGCATTTCACTCCTCCATTTACCGCTTCCGAATGGCTTCTACCCTCTGCATCATGCCCTGGAGTACACCTTCCACTGTCCCCTGCAACCCTCCGCCACATTCACCTCGGACATTGATGAGGACCCGCTTATCTCGCAGGGCCAACCTCACTACACTGCAAGTCACTGTCCCTTGGCGGTGTGCCTGTGCCGGCGACAGTGCATCCGGGGCCACTAACTCTGTGCAGCTCAAGTCAGGGACCCTGTCTGGTGAGATATTGGATGGCCTCTGAGACGACGGCCTTGGGGTCATCAATGCTATGTGTCTGTGGCCCTGCGCTGTCCGCTGCCTCCGGCCTCAAATGCGGTCCACCAGGACTCACACATCAAATCGAGTAATGACTGGACCAGACGTTGCGTCACCGCAGGAGGCACACGCCACCACTACCAGAACCACCTCCAAATGCCAACTGCCAGAGTCGAAACAGCCGTACTGGCAGACTAATGGAGTTGCTCACACCTGTCGTGGATGCCTCATCTGCCTGTTACCCGGCTCAGCACTCCAGGTGCCACTGACTCAGTGCACCACGACTCATGAACCATTTCTGAATGAGTTGTGCACTGTGGTGTGCTCACGCAGCAATGTCACCTCAGGCAGTGTGGGAAACCTGGGACGATGATGAGGAAGATGATGCATGTGAAACACACCCCACTGCATCTGCATCAGGAATAACCTGAAGGGACACATTCCTAGACATTTTCTTCACATGAGCACGCTCAGCTATAGTGCCCCAACCTTCTGTGGACTGCAACTCACTGACACTTCTGTCTTTGGCTACCACCATGATGCTCTGCAGTTGTCTCTGTAACGCTCCTGTTTTCTGTTTCCGTTTTAATGGTGTTCACTGTTCAAGTTGTTACCAGCACCAAACACTCCGTGCGGGCTGGCTTACACTCGCCCCACACCCATCCAGCACAGGCATCACTGTACATGTGGCCCTGCCAATAAAGTGGCCGGGTGCACGTGCCCATAGCCAGTTCCACTAATTATCTGCGCGTGTCCGTGTGGTCATGATGTATGCATGAGGCCCCCAGGGCCTACTACATTACATTGTGCTGTGTACAGCGGACGCAACCATGTCACCGCTGGCAGCGGGTAAGACCTTGGACATGTAGCTCTGTCGTCACACTCTCAATACGTAAGAGGAGTGGACTGGGCCATCAAACAGCGGTCCAGCTTGGGGGTGTGAATGCTGATTCTGGGGCTCTGGGCATGGTTCATTGCAGGAAATGTGCAAATGCATGTGTCTCTGTCGCGGTGTGGGTCTCCTTTGTGGGGTGTAGGTGGTCCCTGATGGGACTTGTACACCCACATATGTGGTCTACTTCGGCTTCCATGAGCTCTGAGCCCACCTCACCTGTTCGGACACCTCCTTTTGGCATTCTGACATCTGGCAACGAAATGCGATGTGTGCCTAGATGAAGTGTTGGGTGCCAGCCGTGGTAGCGGATGCTTTCTGCTGTGTGGGCTGTGCAGGGGCTGGGGTCTCCTCTATGTGGCTTGGCTGCCCTGCTACTGGGGGTGGGTTGCCTGAGATGTCCATGGGCTGTTGTAGGTCATCAGTGTCGAAGGTGTGGTGGTCATCTCCGGCATCACTGGTGAGTAGTCTGGTCTGCTCTGCTCTAGGTGTTATTTGTCCCTCTGCAATGTGAAGAGGAGATGCATGTTGACATTGTGTTGACATGTATGTTGGCGCATTATTCTAGTTTACATGCAGACTGTATGACAATGTACATTGTGACTGTTTGGGTGGTGCGGTATATTTGATGCGGGACAGTGGACATTTGGACTACATGACGGATGTGTGGTTGTACACGTGCATTTCCGTCTCACAGTTTCCTGCTATGTTAGATGTGATTGGCCAGTTTCTGCGCATGGGCAGACCCAGTTGTGTCCTCTGTTCTGCAGTGTCGGTGTTGCACTTTGTGCCACATTGTCGTCGGATGTGCTGTTATTGCTATGTGTGTGTGCTGCAGTGTGCCACGGGGATCAGGGACATGATCCAGGGTCATCGTGGGTGTGCGGTGTGCTACACATCATTGTGCATGTGTGCCATTGTGCCCATCTCCCCCATCCCCCAGTCCCTGGTCGTTACTCAACCTGTTGATGTTGTGTCGGGTTCTATCGAGCTATGTCTGGACTCCCAACTCCTTGCGCCATCTCCACCCTGACTGTGGGCTCCGTTTCCTCCAGCTCCTCCTGTGGCGCAGGACTCCCACCTCCAGTCGCCGTTGCTGACTTCCTGTTGGCAGCGGGTTTGTGCTTGGTTTGGCTTTTGACATCATGCCAGCGCCCCTTGTCCTGCTCCATAGACCTCCTCGACACTCCGACTGCATTCACGTTTGTCATGTTGATGTTCAGTGGATGGTAGTGTTCTGTCACCTCCATGACGCTGATCTGGTTTTCATGCGGACTGAACCTCCTCCTCTTCTCCTTGCCTTCCCCGACAACGAGGTTCCTTGCTGGTGGTCTGTGGGGCTTGTGGGGTTCGCGTTGGCCATCTATGGTGCTACACAGTTTCTTTATTTCTCCCTTTTTTTTTTGTTGCTTTTATTGTGCTTTTTCCCACATGACGCGTGGGGATTGCAGGCCTGTTGCTGGTTTTCGCTGGTTTTTGTATCGCTGTTGGCCTCATCGCAGCTTTTTTGGCGTTCGTGTTTCGCATTTTTGCGGCGTCGTGTTGCCTTTATTGCGGACATTTGACGCGTTATCTTGAGCCTATCGCATGTTACCACCGGCTTGAGAATTCCACGTTACCACGGTGTTATTTTCCCGCGATAGAATGCGATGTGCAAAGTTGTGTTGGGCTAATTTTGCGATGATTATCACACGTTCTTGAGAATATCCAGCTAGATGTCTTATTATCTTCTGGACCAACATTGTACTACCAATGCTACAGAGTACAGAGCTGGAATAATATAGGACAGGCACGTAGCAGGTGCACAATTACTCTATTCCGAGTTTCAATTCTCAGCTTCTTGGGTACAAAGCACACATTGTGTGTCTTTTCCCCGGTCTTTGCTGTGCAGCATTTAAATGTGGTGTGTTGGCAGAAAAGATTTCATCAGTTTTTCTCCTGCCACCTGTTGTAATCTCTGCTAGAGGGATACTTCTATATTTACACAGGACTTGGACTTTGCTCCTTAGGGGGTGCCCAGATGTTTTCCTGGATTTTCAGCACACTGTTCTCTCACTTTTTACCTTGTGCAAACAAGGATGGAGAAGCTGGAAAACAAGTTGGAGCTGCTGACATGAGTGCATTGATCACCAGCAACCGTGGGCTGTGGAGCTCTTCCACGATTCATAGTCATTTTATGAATGGAAATGAGAGAACCACCATTGTACAATAATGCATGGTTTGCCAAAAATCTCAGTCTATTGGTCAACTCTATAATAGATCTTTATATCGCTTCTTCATTATGTGCACCTTGATCTCCAGTTACATCTGGATTCATCAACATAAAGTCTATAATTGTGTCAATCTTTATATTTTCCCACGTATTCATCATACAGCTCATAGCCTCATCACTGAATATTTTCTTAAGCACTATTCTTTCTAAACATTTAACTGATGGACTCATTGTATAATCTACAATTACCTGTTCTTCTCTGCATGGGTCACACTCGCTCCATTCACCCCATTCGCTGAATTGGCAGTCTATTGGAGAAGGAGCGCCGACTTCTCTTTTCAGCCTATGCAAATGTTCATCTGAAAAGCTAACACAAAAGGTTGCTTAATTAAAACACAATTGCACGTTACAAACTTACAATAAATGACCACAAAACGACTAATTGTATAACAATTTGCAAAAAATACAGCTCAATGCACTTATAAGTTCGGTTATAAGATAATCATTAATAGGTAAAATGGTAATTATTGAATGGATCAAGGGGATTTTGTGCCACATTCACTGCTCTTTTGCCCCAGGGACGTGTAACTGAGACTTACCGTACTGGTTTATTGCACGTGACGTGGGGTTTTAAAGATGGCCGCAATAAAGGAAACTTTTATGTAATGCAGCGGCATACTGTGCTGACTGTATTGGTCAACAAGCAACTCACAAAACAAGGCAGGCATTAGCGAAGCCAATAGGTCTGGCGTTGGCTGTCAGCCCTCTGGCTTTGGCAATGCTTGTTTTGTTATGCTTTTTGTACAACGTTATTGTTAGGCCGTGTTGGGCCCGCTCCAGTGTGTAAGTAAACATTGGCTAAAAGCAAAAGCTAAAAAGGCGCACCTTGCCATAATAGTTCCTGGCACCGAGGTAAATACTTTCTGGCAGACATGCACCTTGTGAAAGAGCAGAACGCAATAACTGACAGCACTGTTAGCCAATGGCTCCAGTGGGCTGGCCTATTGCATTCATACCGTATGCTGTGGTGATTGGATGATAAATATGAATGACACAACAGTCAATGGATGAAGAGGGCTTAATGGACGCCCCTATAAGTATATAATATGCTTCAAAGATCAAACCTGCATAAGACAATGCAGGTTATGATTCATGAGCCTCCCCCAATTGAATCAGTCAGATGTAGCAACAGTGACATTTATTTTGATGACTCCATCATACTCATGTGTTATGTAATACCCTAACTGCATTTCTTTTTTTTTATTATTCTTTTTTAAACATGTTTTTTTTTAATTTCAGGTATAGGAACCAAAACACAGTTGTGTCAAGCTTACAATGCTCTTCCCTTCGCAGTGTCACACAGCCCCGCCGGATCAGTCAGGGGAGCTCATACAAAGATGAGGGGAAGTGTGCAGCCCCAATATCTATGACAAATAAAGTTCAGCCAGTATTAACAATGAAACAAGTGTACCCACTCTCCTCGTGTAGGGAGGAGTCGACCCAAAGTCCCCTGGGTCAGGTGCCCACCCCCACCATATGGAAGAGTAATACAGCATTCTCAATGTGCTGCCTGTAAAGTACCAAATACAATAAACTCCGTGTGGACCCTACATGGGGTGCAAACCAACATGAACCTTGGGGCATATCAGCAACGAGTCGATAGAAAATTATCGCCGCTTTTGCGTCCGTTTTCGGGCGAAAAGCGGCGATAACTTTATCGCCTAATCAGCAAGTTCACGCTATCGCGTGAAACCTTGCATTAGCGCCTGAATTCTGAATGCCCAGCTTTGCATCTCTAATGAGATGCAAAGTGGGCGTTCCTGCCCTGACATAACTGGAGAAATGTCGCTAAGCGACATTTCTCCTATCATCAAGCCCCACGCTATGAAGCATAGCGGCAGGAAGAGTAGCGATAACCCCTTTTATCGCTACTTTCCTTACGCCTGCTTCAGGACTGACTTAACCATGATATCCTATGGAAGGTGGATATCATGGCTAAGTTTGCCTTGTCATTTCATCAAGCTAATGCCAAACGTCGTGAGATTATCGCTGGGTTTCCAGCCATAATCTCACGGTTGGCAGTTAGCGCTAGGATTTTTATCGCTTTTGAGATAAGCGTTGCTAATAGCACGCTATCTCAGCGATAAAAATCCACTTTAGCCGGCGATAATTATCCTAGCGCTAAGTGCGCTTAGCAATAATTATCGCCGGTTGTTGCTGATATGCCCCCTCGATTGGGCAAATATGTTGTGTTGACAGGAACCAATGTGACTGTGGCCTTAGAAAGGTAACACCTCCGATAGGTTGTGCTTGTAGCACTACTGTGTCCCAGGTAGTGGCCCTCGGACTGAGAGGAGGGCTACCCTCAGCCCGTTGTGTCCTATGGGCCAAGTAGCGTACAGACTAGGGGCCATTTGAGTCTGGTGTGTCCTACAGGCAGTGTGTGTGTGATCTGTCTCCCGATGGAGTTGTCCCGTGCTCTGTAACACATAGCCTTACATGGGGGAAGCAAAAGGCTGCACCTCCATGATCGAGGAGGAAGGCGTCTTATGAAAGGACCCTCTAGCAGTGTGGTGAAGGGTGGGCCCTGGTCAGGGGCTGGAATATTTCCTGTTGACAGGGAATTACCCCATACCCTTTCAAATTTCTCCAATTGGTAATTAAATAGATGTGTGTATGTGCTTCTAAGCTGGCATGTCATGCATTGTCTTATGCCATTTGTGCATATGTGTTGCAAGCGGGGACCTCCACAGTCGCAGGATACACACTTTAGCTACCACTAGGGCTGTGGCAAACCAGCACCTGTATTGGTGTGTGATCTCAGGGTAGAGGGTGTCATCATGAAGGCGGGCTGTTTGACCTGTCAATTGTGAGTGCATCCCCAAGTTATTGCACACATCCATCCAAACCTCCATACAGCATGGGGTAAGCGAGGGGCATCCCCATGGAATATGCACTATGCCACAGTTGGTTGCAGCACACTTTCAGCATGTTGCACCCGGTAACAGACTCATGTCGTTCAATTGTTTCAAGATACTGTACTTCCCATGAACGATTTTGTAATAGCTCAGATTTAGGAGCCATTTTCTCAATGCTTTGTCATGCCTCACTAAATGCTTTTTCCAATTCTCATCTGACTACTCAAGGCTGAGTTGTTGAGACCACCATTCTGTCAGGTGTGACAAGACAGGGGAAGAGAATACATGCCGGGTGAGTAGATTCCTGAGACCGCCCCCTTGAACGTTCTCAATTTCCTTAAGTATTGGAGCAGCGAGGATTTGGGCAAAATAAGAGGCGTGTCTGTGAATAGTGCGGCTAGATAGTGACGCAGTCTTTGGTAGTCCCATGAGAAGACTGTGTCCAATTGAAAGTCCGCCTGCACCTCAGGGAAGATATTCAGAAGGTCCTCTGTGAATAAGTGGCCTAAGACTAGCATCGCCCTGGTGCGGAAATGCTTCCAGTTCAGTTCTTCTCCCCAATATGGATGTGACCCTTCCCCCATAATGGGGCTGCTTTAGGAAAATGCTCTCGCCTAGGATCTTATGCCCTTTTCTTTATGTATACACAACTGCATTTATTATCGGGTCCCCTCCCATGCCTTTTTATCCGTGTACAGTGGATATAGCGAAACAGCCTGCCACCAGAATGATTTCTCTAGGGATACCCAAAACAAGTTATCCAGAAAATTGTTTATCATAAACCATAATTGTGGTAGCTGGGAGTCTAATCAGTAATGTTCTAGGTGGGGTAAGCGGAGCCCCCCACTCTCTGTGGCCTCATATAGTCTATGTAACTTCAGTTGGGGTCGCCTTCCTGCCCAAATGTACACCTTGAGCAAGTGGTTGAGATCATGCAGCGTGAGTTTCTGTATATGGAGAGGAACCATAGAAAAAAGTAGTTCAAGCGCTGCACTTGACCCCACAAAAAGATGTTAAGGGTAGTCCTATAGACGAGGTTTAGTTGTATGGCAAATCAATATACAAAGAGTATGCAGTTCCTAAAGTTGTAGTGTAGCTAGACCTTTGGCTGCCTGTGGTGGTCCCTGCGATAGCCGCCCCGCGGCAGCCGCATGTTAGAGCAGGGTGGGGGGTACTGGCAATTTCTCTATGATGACACCCCGGGATGGCCGCAGGTAAGAGGGGGGGAGGCCGCTGCCCCCAACTGGTGCCACCTGGAACGGACCACCCACTGTCAAGGGTGCCACTGCTCATGACAAGGGTGGTCGATGGAATGTGACTATTCAGGAGGAAGAGCCCTCACCCACCCAGATGGGTAGCATGGTTCATCATTGGCCAGCTTCTCATTGGGCCAACTTGAGGGGGCTGTTTGCCGGAGATCTTTTAAAATGATACGCCATAGCAAGGTTATAGCAAGGGTACTAAAAGTGTAGATTAGAAGGGAAGTGAATGAAATACTATAAATGAATAAAGGCCAACTATTTTATTGTAATGATGGTTCTTGTCAAGATTAAAACAGTGAAACTAGACAGGAGAATTGTTCTTACTTTTTTATCCCAAAGGATGGAGTTAAATATGGGTAAACATGCTTCTTGCCTTAAACAAAGGCATGAATGATCAGTGGCAATTCATCAGGACCATCAAATAACCCAATCTGCAGTGCAGGGGACTGGGACAGGTGTCTACATTGGTAAAGTGCCCAATCAGAATAAACCACCTGTGAACTGTAGTTGAACCCACATCTCTTGCTGACTGTTGGTGATTGAATGGCAGACATCAAGGTGTTTAGATTGGCTTCGATCATATCAAGTCCCATACGGATATGAATACCCAGGTACTTAAGGCGGGATGTCTGCCATTTGAAGGGGTGACCAGCGTACTCCGCCATAGTTGTATGATGTGTGAGCGGAGGGCTTTGCATTTGTCCCAGTTAATTCTGAGTCCCGAGAACCAAGCAAAGTGGGTATCAAGTCTGTATTAAGAGAGGGATAGACCGCTGTGGGTCAGAATGTGTAAGGAGGAGATAGTTCGCATGGAGGAAAAGATTTTTTTCCCCAACAGATGTCTGTATCCCTATAATGTCTGTCCCTGAAATGTCTGTGACCCTAACTGCATTTCAATATTTCAATAGCTATTAATAATATTTTCATGAAATTATCACTTTGTAAAAATCTAGATGATTTTCTGATTTATTCCGACAACTACCATGAACGTTTGTGCCAAGACTTTGAAATAGGCAATCCATAATCCTGAACAGCCATCCCTGAAAAAACTCAGGACCCTTCCATCTCTCTCGTCTCCTGCTTTCCATTCTGTTTCCTCTATCACTCTGAAGCAGCTCAAGAGCATCCCAAACATTACGAAAGGAAGCAACGTGGCAATACCAGGCCACCGACCCTGGGACACAGGACACTGGAGCACGGCCATTGACAGTGGGATGCGAACACAAACAAGGAGGTGTATAGCAAATGGAGTAACCCGTAAAGCCACTGGACCCGGGTAGACAATGGTACATAAAAACGGTCACTGTGGACAAATATTTTTCTAATATCATAATTGATCGAACATAAATCAAATGCATTAATTAGTTCAGACGTCACTGCAAAAAACAAGTAAATGCTTGTGATTTAATTTTCATCATAGATATAGAATGAAACAAAACATAATAGGATAATATTCCTCATTGATACACATTGGTGCTCAGAAGAAGAGATGAGGGGGGAGTGAGTGCTCAGGGAGAGTTGAGTGATTATGTGCGGGTACGGAAAGGTAATGTGGTTCTAGAAACATCCAAATCTTTTTGAACCAATCCGCCTTTTTCTTTGGCAACAAGAAACATATAATTATAAACATAACATTCTAGGCACAGATAAACATGTCTCTGTTGCCTATGTTTGATGAAAAAAAAAGGTGTGTCAACGTTTCGACCCCTGTTGTCATAAAGGTAGCGTCATCCTTATTGGGGGGTCTTCATCAGGACTCTGAGAGATAGTGAAGAAAGGGGAGGAGCACCTAAAAGTAAATAGGCTTGGGGTTAGGTGACGTCAAACAATGAAGCAAAACCAAATTAAAAGGTAGTCAGGGGTAATTGTTAAATCAATGAGGACATTGTTCTATGTTGGCGGTGAAAACAAAATAAGTGAACACCTGCTCAACAAAAGAAGGAGTAAAAAGACAAAGAAGAGAGAGAGAGAGAGAGTGTAGAGGGGACGGAAGGTAGAAGGGAAGTAGGGGTGAAGGTGAAAAGAGGCAGAGAGAACTATCCCCAGTATCAAGGATCCAATCCCGAAGGGGAGGACTCAATATGGCCTCTTGTTGGCCCTCACACACCCCGAAGGATGTCTTGCTTCATCATTGGGCTTGTTATTGCTCCTCGTCGGGCCGGCGCTGCAATGCCCGACGGTCCCCCGAAGGGTCTCTTTGTCGGAGGTCTTTTAAAGAGAAAAGCCGATAGGTGAGTGCGAGTGTGTGGGATAAAAAAGGGTGGTGGATCCAAGAGGTAGGTGGTTACGTGCGTGCAAAGTGTGTGGATAAAATTACCTAGGGGTGTCCAAAAACGCTGTTTTAATGTAACGGGACCCCTGGTAAAGTAAAAAGACCGGTAGGTCGGGGAGTCACTCATAAGCGCAAGGTGCTAGTGTGACTCATAAAGAGGTCGACATGTTTCACGCCTAATAAGCCTAGGAAGGTCAGTGGCGTGTCTTCAGGACCTAGTTGAGTGAAAGGGTGTGCACGATACAGACAGGGGTTCCAGGAATTGGAAGGGTAACCCGCGTCAATGGAAGGTGGTGTAAGGTACAGAACTGCGGGGTTCAATGACCGAGTTAGCAGTGTGAGTCAAGGAATGATCTCTACGAAGCGTACCGAACTTTTGTTACCTAAAAGGGGATAAAAACGGGGAGGGAAAGGGTAGGGGAGTGGAGGGGGGAGGGGTGGAGAGGAGGGGGAGGGGGGGGAAACAAGTGACACAAAAAACACAAATGGAGGTTTGGTATAAATGATAATAACAGTATAACAGGCGTAGCACAGCACAAACTGTCCGTGCCCCCTATTGCCATCCAAATGGTGGTTGTACAGTCAGACATGAGGTAGCTCACATTATAACATAACGGAATGCTACACCAACCATACGACATCCGTGACAGACAAAACATGTAAGAAGGGGATACCGCAATTTCCGTGGGAGGAAAACGGTGTTAAGGGTTGCAAGTCAGCCTCAAGACGGGTCAGCATTAGTTGCATTCAGTCAAAAAGATTTAAACGAATGGTCCGTGCACATAAACGTAATTGCACGGTGGTGGTCAACTGTTGAAAGTAGACGCCCCAAGTTTGCTAATTAGTTAAGGCAGTGATTTCAACGATCGCTCGAGTCATGCGTGGGAACTCTGCTCACCCTCAGGGGGTGAACCAAATAGAGATGACAGGAAATCACATACGGGACATTCAAACACACGTACCATGTTGCTTACCCTCGTAAGTGTTAGTGACGGCTTCATAGGTATTGCCGTGGCTGCCTGCGCCCTATTTGCTAAAATAAAAGAGCACAGATAGATTGGTGGTGTACCACCGGTGCCCTAAAGCATGGGTAAGCTGCGCTTTGAAATCGTTGAGCGTCTCCTGTGAGGTCCCATCGTGGTAGAGTACTTACGGTTGTGTCGGGGGCCGGCTCATTCAGCACCTACCCTCTGCCAGCGGCTGCCTGTGTGGGCTGCGTTCGGCCTCTCATTGAAGTAGTGTTGGTAAAGGCGTTTCCTACTTCCTGCTCTGGACGTGACAGCCGTTGATTTTGCGGGCGCTGATTAATGCGCATGCGTGGGTAAGTGTGTCTCGAGGGTGCGCATGCTCAGATGGGACAGACCTGTTGTGTGCGCATGCGTCCTGTGGTATCTGCGGCTCACGCCTAGGAGTGGGACTGTGCCTGCGCATGTCGTGGGGCACGGAACTTGGAACTATGCCCATGATCCTGATCTGGTACGTGTAGTGGTGGTCCCTCCCCAGTAAATAGATGCAATACTTAGTATGCAATTGCAGCTTCCCTTAACCTAATTAGATGTGGCCAGTGAGGTTAAGAGGGAACCAGAGCTCACAATAGAGGTAGAATAAACCTCAACAATGAACCCAGCGAGCGGCTGCACAGTCATAAGTGTGAAGACACTTGAACCAAAAAGGTGGGATATTTAACGGGGGGCCTGGTCAGAGTTCCACCCAAGGTATCTCATCGTTGAGTCCTTTTGTGTCAGTGTGAAGACAGAATACCCAGCGTTGTTCTTGACGTAGGAGGGCCTGGGCATTCCAGAACGGTCTGGATTCTAGTACCGTCCATGATATTTGTTTGCAGTTATGCCCATGTTCAAGGAAGTGGTTGGTAAGCTTGGTGGCTGTACGTCCCCGTCGGATAGTGCTCTTATGCTTGCTTATACGTGTTTTGATGGGGCGTGATGTCATGCCAACATCCCTGAGACCACATGGGCACGTGATAAGGTAGACACAGTTCTTAGTATTGCAATTGGAATGTCCTCTTTGTTCCCAGATGAAGTTCTCCAGGGTTAGTTGTTTACTGTGAGTTGTATTAGAGCAGTCATGGCAGTTACCACATGGGTAGTGGCCTGTCACAGGGGGTAGATTACACAACGTGGTGCTTTGTGGACCCGTTTTTTTTTGGAGTGGTCGTGTGTTGACCAGGGTGTCTCGTAGGTTAGACGTTCTCTTGAACGCAAACCGTGGTTGTTCCATTTCCAGTGAATCACTGTTCAGGATCCTCCAGTTGCGCTTGATGATTTGTTTGATCCTATTGGACCGAGGTGTAAACGTGGTGACACATGTGATAGACTTGTTGGGTACCTTAGTTCTTATTTCCAGTAGCGTTTACCTTTGGTTGTTGTGGGCTCTTTTCCTTGCGTGCCTGACGACCTTCTTCGGGTAGTGTCTTTCTAAGAGATTTTTTTCTAGATGGTTGGCCTCGGTCTCGTAGTCCTGACTAGTTGTGCAGTTGCGTCGTATCCTCAAGAATTGACCGTACGGTAGATTCTCCCATAGGGTCTTGGGGTGGTGGCTGTTGAAGTCAAGGATGCTGTTACAATCCGTGGGTTTCTTGTGTAGTGTGGTCCTCAAGACACCGTCCTCCAGGATTATCTTGAGATCCAGGAAAGGGATAGTAGTTTCACTCATAGTTCCTGTAAACCGGAGATGTGGGTTCAATTGGTTGACCCATTCTAAGAAAGTCTCGCAGGTTGATCTGGTGCCCTTCCAGAAGATTAGGATGTCGTCTATATAACGCTTCCATGTAATGAGGTTTTCCTTCTATGGGTTGGTGTCTGAGAAGATGTAGTAATTCTCGAAGGAGGCAATGTACAGACCAGCCAGACTGGGCGCGAAGGTACTACCCGTACTGGTACCTTGTACCTGATGGAAGATGGAGGTCTTGTACATGAAGAAATTGTCTTTCAGGGCTAACGTGATCAAGTCCAAAATGAAGGCCACTGGTGTGTTGGTTAGGGGTTCTGCCTTCTGTAATAGATCTTCAACAACCTCGATGGTAGCGTCGTGCGGGATGTTTGTGTATAACGCTTCTACATCCATCGTCAGAAGTAGATCAATAGGTACGGTGTTATCCTTGTTGATGGTTTCTATTAGGTTAAGTACATCACGTGTATCCTTGAGGTAGGCGGTAGTGGTTTGAACCAGGGGCCGAAGGAAGTGGTCGCTGAATTGACTCAGTGGTTCCAGGAGGGAGTTAATGCCTGAGACGATGGGTCGTCCTGGCGGGGGGGTTACACCCTTGTGTATTTTGGGAAGGATGTAGAAGTAGGGTGTCTTGGGGTCATCGTTAATCAGGAAGGCCGCTTCATGGGGGGAAATCCACCCCTCCGTGCTCGCCTCATTCACCAGAATATTGATCCTCTTGGATAGTCCCTCAGTAGGGTCTGTATTGAGTTTACGGTAGTATTTGGTGTTGCTGAGTTGTTTCTCGCATTCAGCCTCGTAGTCGGTGATATCTAGGAGGACGGTGGCACCCCCTTTGTCTGCTGGCTTTATGATGATCGTCTCATCTCTTCTGAGTGATTCCAAGGCCCGGCGTGTTTTGTTTGGAAGGTTGTTGTACGGTGACCCTGGTGTTAGTCGGTTCGTCTCTTTGAGTACGGCCTTCTCGAATGTTAGGACCTCAGGTGGAACCATTGCGGTGGTGGGTGTGAACTTGGATGGGGGTCTGAGCCCAGAATCATTTCTGTCCTGAGTGGGTTTCCCCTGGAAGAACGCTTGCAGTCGTATTTTCCTGAATAGTTGGTGATGTTCCTGATTCATCCTGAAGTCATCCTCCTTGGGGGGTGGGGACAAAGCCAAGACCTAGTTCAAGGGTGGCGGTTTCTTCTTCTCTCAACTGTTTCTTGGAAAGGTTGACGATCAGGGTCTTTGGTTTGTCATGCTTCTGGTTTGTCTTTGTTGTTGTTGTTGGTGTTGGCCGGCATCTTGCCATTGTACCTGTTTCTGACCTCTTCTTCTCCCTCTGCCTCGTCCCCTGCCTCTGTACTGAAAAGGAGGTGGCGGGTTTGGGAAGAATGGTTGAGGGTAGCCGAGTTGTACATATCCTGGTCGTGGTCCGTTGAATGCGGGGTACCACATTGGGCCTTGAGGTGGGTAAGGAGGATGATGAAAACCATACGGGTGTGGTGGCATATGTTGGGGTGGGGGGAGGAGTCCTGAATTTTTCGTTGCTCTCCCCCAGCTCCTGTCACTCGAGTTGCTGTAGGACGACTGTCCTGATTGATTAGATGATGTTGAGCCGTCTTCTGAGAGGGCATCGTTATCTGTGATTTGGTAGTCGTCTTTGATATAGGGATAAACTTTCTCTCTGTCAAACTTCTTGACATCTTTCTGAAGTTTAGTGTTCGTTCATCTCATTATTGATCTCCGCTAGGCGTGTTTTGAAGGATGATATATTAATGCCTGTTTTCAGGCCATCTTCAGAGATTTTGATTTTGATAATCAAGACTTCTGATAGGCGTTTGGCTGTACTGATGATAAGTATTAGCCAGTCACGAGTGCCCTTCCAAGCGATCTGACTCCATTCCCTTTTGAATATAGGATCGTCTAAGACGATGCGGGGAGCGGTCCGTACAATGAGACCATTGGGGGCTGCATTAGCCCTGAGGTATTCAGTCATTATCTGGCCATGGAGTGTAACCTTGACCAGTGTCTTCTTAAGGGCAGTTAGTGAGTTCCAGTCTCCTTGGGAGCTGGAGCATGCCATATTCCCGTCCGTGTCAAGAATAGACGGGGTTTTCAGGATTTCAGAGACCATGTCTTCGCTGAATGCGAGACCTAAGTTGTCCCCCGTGTTGGATGTCGTCATGTTCACAGGTGTGCAGTGTCGGGCAAGTGAGGTTTATATAAAGAGATAGAGGGGTCCCTCGGCTGAGCCGCCGTACTAGTACTAAATCAACAAAAAAGAGAGGGGGACCAGGAGCTGTTTATGGTCCAATGTCCGTGCTCCACTAATGACAGTTAAATCAATGAGGACATTGTTCCATGTTGGCGGTGAAAACAAAATAAGTGAACACCTGCTCAACAAAAGAAGGAGTAAAAAGACAAAGAAGAGAGAGAGAGAGTGTAGAGGGGAGGGGAGGTAGAAGGGAAGTAGGGGTGAAGGTGAAAAGAGGCAGAGAGAACTATCCCCAGTATCAAGGATCCAATCCCGAAGGGGAGGACTCAATATGGCCTCTTGTTGGCCCTCACACACCCCGAAGGATGTCTTGCTTCATCATTGGGCTTGTTATTGCTCCTCGTCGGGCCGGCGCTGCAATGCCCGACGGTCCCCCGAAGGGTCTCTTTGTCGGAGGTCTTTTAAAGAGAAAAGCCGATAGGTGAGTGCGAGTGTGTGGGATAAAAAAAGGTGGTGGATCCAAGAGGTAGGTGGTTACGTGCGTGCACAGTGTGTGGATAAAATTACCTAGGGGTGTCCAAAAACGCTGTTTTAATGTAACGGGACCCCTGGTAAAGTAAAAAGACCGGTAGGTCGGGGAGTCACTAATAAGCGCAAGGTGCTAGTGTGACTCATAAAGAGGTCGACATGTTTCACGCCTAATAAGCCTAGGAAGGTCAGTGGCGTTTCTTCAGGACCTAGATGAGTGAAAGGGTGTGCACGATACAGACGGGGGTTCCAGGAATTGGAAGGGTAACCCGCGTCAATGGAAGGTGGTGTAAGGTATAGAACTGCGGGGTTCAATGACAGAGAGACCAAGAGACACAAAAAACACAAATGGAGGTTTTAAGGCAGTACTGGTATAAATGATAATAACAGTATAACGGGCGTAGCACAGCACAAACTGTCCATGAAAGATCAGATGGGGAGACGTCAGGCCAAACAATGGAGTGACTAAAAACGAACAATTCGTATTCCAACTCACTTGGGAAATGAATAAAATATGAAGGTGCCTCAATCGGCCAAACACGGTTGCTTAGTAACCTGCAGAATATGAGAAAAACCAATGGTTGCTTAAAAGCAGCACAGGTCGCAGTGTCAATCCAAAAAAAACACACAACTCAAGAAACATTTAAAAACAAAGGTCAAAAGCCCGGCACCTCAGGGAAGAGAGCACTGGAGCTGAAATGATTATGTGCTCCTCGTGTGAGTAATATAATGTACCAAGGGCCTCTTTAAGGTCATCAAAGTTAAGAAAAACTCAGGGTATGAGAACATACTGGATTAGAAACATTGGGCCCGATTCACAGAACTAACTTAAGACAAAATCCTAAACTTACTACCGTTTTGGTATTCACAGAAGGCACTTACTCATTTTCGTATTCACAGAAGGCACTTACTCATTTCGGTATTCACAGAAGTTAGGAGTCCTAACTTTAGGACTCCTAAATGCCTTCTGTGAATACTGAAAGTCTTAACGTTAGGATTTTTCTCAGTTTAGGAGCAGTAAAGAAAGGAGTCCTAACTTTTCTACTCCTAAAATGAGAAAAATCCTAACTTTAAGACTTTCGGTATTCACAGAAGGCATTTAGGAGTCCTAAAGTTAGGACTCCTAACTTCTGTGAATACCGAAATGAGTAAGTGCCTTCTGTGAATACCAAAATGGTAGTAAGTTTAGGATTTTGTTAGTTCTGAGAATCGGGCCCAAAGAGACATGACCAAGTCTCGCACCATGCTGTATTAGAATAAACCTGTAGCCAAATACAGTATTGGGAAAGAATCATAGGAGGCTCCATCAGCACGGATGGAAGTTATAAAACATTGATGGTCGCCGTGTCCGATTCCTGACATGAACCGTGTGTAGAATACAGTATTAGAGAGAGCTAACATCATGGGAGGCTCCATCCCCGCGGATGGAAGTTATTTTTTTTTTTTTTTCTTTTTTTTTTTTTTTTATTTCAAAAGTTTTTATTGGTTGAACAGCATAGACATATATAAAGCAAGTCCAGTAGTGTAATATGAGTCATAGATTTACGAATCAAAATTACTGTACGCTACAGTACATCATAGTAAATGACAGTACAAAAGTACAACAGTAGAGTACGTATAACATACTCACGACAATTCAGTAACAGACATTGTATTTCAACAGCATTTTACTCATTCATTAAAGACAAGTATTTATGGTGGCTAGGAGTGCAATGAAGGCAGTCGGGCAGCCTGTGTTGGTGAGTCGTGGGCGGTGTGTGGGCCCATCTAAGGTGGCTTACGTGTCGTGAAGTAGTTATCAAGAGTCGACCATAGTTTTCTCGTGGCAGGTCGCCACGGTGTCTGACGGAGTGTAATATTGTCTGCTCCACGTAAACTAATTATCCAATTCAACCACCCTGCGTAGTTAGCCTTGCTGGTATCTTTCCAGTTGCTGAGGACTGTCTTAACTGCAGCCGAGAGGAGGAGGTCAAGTAATGCCTTATCATCTGCATCCAGGGATGGGTTCTGGGTGAAACCGAAAACTAGGTAGAGGAGCTCTTTCACCGGTGAGATGTGGAATAGCTTTGAGATCAAGTCGAATATATTCTCCCAGAACTGCGCCACGCAGTCGCAGTCTAGGATGATGTGTGATAAGTCACCCTCCGCGCGTTTGCAATTCCAGCAAAAGGCATCTTGGGAGAGGTTGTGTGCGAATAAACGTGCAGGGGTCCAGAAGGCTTTGTGCAAGAGCCAGTATTTTGTCTGTGATAGTGTGGGGCTGATTTTGTGTCGCGTGCAGGATATCCATGCATTGGTCCAATCCGAGTCTGTGATTGGCCTAGACGAGAGGTTATTCCAGAATTGTGTGATTGGGGCAGTGAGGCCCGATTGTTGGGGGCGGCTGAGTTTATAGAGAAAGGAAACCTGGTGTCCTAGTCTGTTTAGTCTGGCAAGGTATGGTGGGAGTGAGGGCGGCGTCGGGGAGAGTTTGAGTTTGGATAAAGCCGTTTTTACATTGAGGAAGTTATAAAATTCAATTGGTGCAAGATCGTATTTGATTTGTAGGTCTCTGAAGGGAATAGGGTATTCCCCCGCGTACAGCTGGTGTGGGAACAGTATGCCTTTTTTGATCCATGCCTCGTTGTGCATGGGCTTACCCTTGTACAAAATGGTACGGTTGTCCCAGAGGGATTCCCAACGTGAGCCTCTGATGTTGAATTCTAGGATTCTATCAAACTTTAGGAGAGCAGATTTTGTGTTATGAAATATCGATTTAGAATGGGTCAGCTGGTTCAGGTTGGATGAGAGGGCCGCGCTAGGGGAGATACCGTTAAGAATTTCCTCCTCAATTTCGAGCCATACTGGGGTGTAGTCAGGTGAGGGAGCGAGCCAGTGGGCTCCTTGTTTGGCTAGGAAAGCGGTCTCATATCTCTTAAAGTCTGGCAAATTAACCCCTCCCGCGGATTTGTCTAAGCGAAGCTTTTTTATGCTGATTCTTGCTCTTTTCCCTTTCCAAAGGAAATTAGAGATGGCCATGTCTAATTTGTGATAGAAGTCTGGTGTGAGGGTTAGTGGGAGCATAGATATGAGGTAATTAACCAGAGGCGAAATCATCATCTTGATGGTTTCCACCCTACCCCACCAAGTGATGAAACGGGGGGACCATCCCTCTAGTTGCGTCTTGATTTTATTTAAAGTGATTTTTTCATTTCGATGGAGGGTCTCCATGAGGGAGTCACCAAACTCGATACCTAGGTACTTCACAAACTCTGGTTGCCAGCATAGCCCTGAGACTCCCAGCACCTCTTTGGTGGTTAAAATATTGAGTGGTTTGACCTCGGATTTATCCCGGTTAAGTTTGTATCCAGAATGGGAAGAGTAACTGTCTATGGTGGACATTAGTGCAGAGATTGAAGATTCTGGTGATTCCGTTATAATCAGTATATCGTCCGCATAGGCGGCGAGTTTGACGCACTTATCCCCGAATTCCACCCCTTTGATGTTATCATTTTTTTTTATATGTGCAATTAGGGGCTCCATTGCCAAGAGGAAAAGTGAAGGGGAGAGGGGGCATCCCTGTCTAGTCCCTTGTTCTAAGGAAAAGGCGTCCGACAATGAACCATTTATAGCAATGCGTGCGGAAGGTGACCGGTATAGGGCCATAACCAAATCAGTGAAAGTTTCTCCCAGATTAAAGGCGGACATGCAGCTCTTGAGAAAAGACCAGGAGACTCTGTCAAACGCCTTCTCTGCGTCGAGGGTGATGGCTACGGCCGGGGCTGCGAGCATTTTGGCTTTTTCAATGACGTGACAGAGGATCCTCGTATTATCGTTAGACATGCGCTGCTTCATGAAGCCTACTTGTGATGTGCTGATTAGCTTTGGGAGTTGTAGATTTAGACGTGTGGCGAGGATTTTAGCATACATTTTGCAATCTAAGTTAATTAGGGAGATTGGTCTGTAATTTTTGGTTAGCAGGGGGTCTTTACCATCTTTAGGTATGACTATGATGGTAGCTTCACTCATGGAATTGGTAATACTTTTTGTTACACTAAAGGATTGGAATAATTTTAGGAGAGTTGGGCTCAGGGAGTTTGTGAGTTCTTTATAGAAGCTGGCTGAGAACCCATCAGGACCCGGTGCTTTCTTACTTTTAAGCGTCTTAATGGACGCTGATATTTCCTGAAGGGTAATCGGAGAGTTCAGTGTGTCCTTATCCGAACCGTTTAGTTTAGGAAGACCCAGTGAGGTTAGGTACCTGTCACAATTTTCCGAGTTAAAGTCTAGGTTGTTTTTGTACAAGTCTTGGTAAAATGATTTGAACGTATTAAGAATGAGATTCTGCTTTGTTTGGATGACATTGTCGCTATCTTTTACTGAGGCAATGTTGAATTGCTTATGTTTATGTTTTAGATATGATGCTAAGATCTTCCCAGCTTTGTTGCCCTCACATGTTCTTAGAGCCTTAAACTTATTAATCCAGACCCCTGCCCTTCTGCTGAGTATCGAGTTGTATTCATATTTGAGTTTGGTGAGGTCGTTTAAAATGTTCGAGTTTTGGAGATCTGCTATATGGGCGGTTTCCAGCTTTTTGATGTTGTCTTCCAGAGTGGATAGGTCTTTGTTTAGTTTTTTGTTAGTATGAGCTCGGATGCCTATTATTACTCCTCTCAAAGTGGCTTTGAGTGCCTCCCAAACACTCGCTATGTCTGAGTCGGGGGTGTCATTATGTTTGAGGTAATCAAGGATGGCCTCCTCGATTTTTCGTTTGTTTTCTGGCTCGGAGAATATTTCGTCATTGAACCTCCATCTTTTAGGGGGGAGAATGGAATTAGAGCCCACTAGTTTGGTCTGAATGCTGGAGTGGTCGGAAATCAATTTAGGGGCAATACTGGTTTCTTCGATGAGGTGGGTGAAGGGGCTATTAATGAGGATATAATCTATCCTCGAGTAGGAATTATGAGGATGCGAGTAGAAAGTGTAATCACGGCCATCAGGGTGTTGGAGTCTCCATGAGTCGTGTAAGTTGAATCTGGAACATAGGCGTTGTAAGCTAGTATGTGAGCGTGTGGGGTGGTAGGCGCAATTCGAATGTCGATCGGTGATTGGGTCAAGTGGCAGGTTAAAATCGCCTCCCACAATTAGTAGTTCTCCCTGGGGAATACAATCTAGGGTCGGGGCTAGTGAATCCCAAAACTCCGGATCGTCAGTATTGGGGCCATATATATTTAAGACATGGATCTGATCTTCGTTTCTCTGAAGGTGTGTCATGATGAAACGGCCGTTATCATCGTGAGTGTGTGAAACTACGGAGATGTTGGATTTCTTAGCTATAAGTGTGAGAACCCCCCTTTTTTTGCCAACTGCTGGGGAGCAAAGGTTGTGAGAAATCCAATGTTGGTTTATATAGACAGCGTCATCCTTTGATAGTTTAGTCTCCTGCAGGAGTAGAATGTCGCCCTTGGATTTTGCTAGATAATCTAGAACTTTTCTCCTCTTGACCGGATGATTGAGCCCTTTGACATTGAGGGAAACAATGTTAAGGCCCTCCGAGATGGATGTGGTCCGAGTCATTGGTTACTATGGTGTCGCTCTAGTTCTGGTGTATTGTTGTTGAAGAGTACGTTAAAGGGTGGCAGGTGTGTGATGAGTATGAATGAGTAAGCTGCGTAATTGGATCTGTACTTTCTCGCGTGTAGCGCTGATACAATGGTGGCGTTAAAACAGACACATTTCGGGTTTGAAGTGAACATGGTACTGGAGGCTACTGCTGTGGATAGACTAGTAGCACAAGGAGTTAGGTCACCGTATGTGTGCTGCGAGTGCCCCCATGGCACATCGGAAAGCAGTCCTTTTGCTGACATATAATTGAGAAAGAGCATTAACCTCAAACAGAAAAAGCATGCTGAAACAAACCAGATTTTTCCTCCCCCTTCCCCCCCCTTCCCTCCTCCCCCCTCCCTCCTCCCTCCCTCCCTCTGCTCCCCTCCCCCCTCCCCCCTCCCTTCTCAACAGAACTTGGGAACTGCGACGGCATTGCCATCCATCTGCAGCACAGGAAGGAGTTAGACTGATGGATGTAATAGGGAACAGGTAATTAACCATATTCGATAGTTGTAGTTAGTAAGCAGTATATAGTAGTGTTTGATACACTGATGGTTTTTGTAAACATAAAACATAAAACTTAACCAACCAGTGAAGTTTAAGAACATATTCAAAAAGAGTAATGACCGTTTAGCCCCGCACACCGTGTGCATACATGCATGTAAGACATGCTTAAACAAAAGGTATGCACAAATAGAGGACAAGATGACATGAGGGGGTGTTCTGCAGATACATATATAGAAAGTCCCTGAGGAACAGCTGATGATAAGTATTAGCCAGTCACGAGTGCCCTTCCAAGCGATCTGACTCCATTCCCTTTTGAATATAGGATCGTCTAAGACGATGCGGGGAGCGGTCCGTACAATGAGACCATTGGGGGCTGCATTAGCCCTGAGGTATTCGGTCATTATCTGGCCATGGAGTGTAACCTTGACCAGTGTCTTCTTAAGGGCAGTTAGTGAGTTCCAGTCTCCTTGGGAGCTGGAGCATGCCATATTCCCGTCCATGTCAAGAATAGACGGGGTTTTCAGGATTTCAGAGACCATGTCTTCGCTGAATGCGAGACCTAAGTTGTCCCCCGTGTTGGATGTCGTCATGTTCACAGGTGTGCAGTGTCGGGCAAGTGAGGTTTATATAAAGAGATAGAGGGGTCCCTCGGCTGAGCCGCCGTACTAGTACTAAATCAACAAAAAAGAGAGGGGGACCAGGAGCTGTTTATGGTCCAATGTCCGTGCTCCACTAATGACAGTTAAATCAATGAGGACATTGTTCCATGTTGGCGGTGAAAACAAAATAAGTGAACACCTGCTCAACAAAAGAAGGAGTAAAAAGACAAAGAAGAGAGAGAGAGAGTGTAGAGGGGAGGGGAGGTAGAAGGGAAGTAGGGGTGAAGGTGAAAAGAGGCAGAGAGAACTATCCCCAGTATCAAGGATCCAATCCCGAAGGGGAGGACTCAATATGGCCTCTTGTTGGCCCTCACACACCCCGAAGGATGTCTTGCTTCATCATTGGGCTTGTTATTGCTCTTCGTCGGGCCGGCGCTGCAATGCCCGACGGTCCCCCGAAGGGTCTCTTTGTCGGAGGTCTTTTAAAGAGAAAAGCCGATAGGTGAGTGCGAGTGTGTGGGATAAAAAAAGGTGGTGGATCCAAGAGGTAGGTGGTTACGTGCGTGCACAGTGTGTGGATAAAATTACCTAGGGGTGTCCAAAAACGCTGTTTTAATGTAACGGGACCCCTGGTAAAGTAAAAAGACCGGTAGGTCGGGGAGTCACTAATAAGCGCAAGGTGCTAGTGTGACTCATAAAGAGGTCGACATGTTTCACGCCTAATAAGCCTAGGAAGGTCAGTGGCGTTTCTTCAGGACCTAGATGAGTGAAAGGGTGTGCACGATACAGACGGGGGTTCCAGGAATTGGAAGGGTAACCCGCGTCAATGGAAGGTGGTGTAAGGTATAGAACTGCGGGGTTCAATGACAGAGAGACCAAGAGACACAAAAAACACAAATGGAGGTTTTAAGGCAGTACTGGTATAAATGATAATAACAGTATAACGGGCGTAGCACAGCACAAACTGTCCGTGAAAGATCAGATGGGGAGACGTCAGGCCAAACAATGGAGTGACTAAAAACGAACAATTCGTATTCCAACTCACTTGGGAAATGAATAAAATATGAAGGTGCCTCAATCGGCCAAACACGGTTGCTTAGTAACCTGCAGAATATGAGAAAAACCAATGGTTGCTTAAAAGCAGCACAGGTCGCAGTGTCAATCCAAAAAAAACACACAACTCAAGAAACATTTAAAAACAAAGGTCAAAAGCCCGGCACCTCAGGGAAGAGAGCACTGGAGCTGAAATGATTATGTGCTCCTCGTGTGAGTAATATAATGTACCAAGGGCCTCTTTAAGGTCATCAAAGTTAAGAAAAACTCAGGGTATGAGAACATACTGGATTAGAAACATTGGGCCCGATTCACAGAACTAACTTAAGACAAAATCCTAAACTTACTACCGTTTTGGTATTCACAGAAGGCACTTACTCATTTTCGTATTCACAGAAGGCACTTACTCATTTCGGTATTCACAGAAGTTAGGAGTCCTAACTTTAGGACTCCTAAATGCCTTCTGTGAATACTGAAAGTCTTAACGTTAGGATTTTTCTCAGTTTAGGAGCAGTAAAGAAAGGAGTCCTAACTTTTCTACTCCTAAAATGAGAAAAATCCTAACTTTAAGACTTTCGGTATTCACAGAAGGCATTTAGGAGTCCTAAAGTTAGGACTCCTAACTTCTGTGAATACCGAAATGAGTAAGTGCCTTCTGTGAATACCAAAATGGTAGTAAGTTTAGGATTTTGTTAGTTCTGAGAATCGGGCCCAAAGAGACATGACCAAGTCTCGCACCATGCTGTATTAGAATAAACCTGTAGCCAAATACAGTATTGGGAAAGAATCATAGGAGGCTCCATCAGCACGGATGGAAGTTATAAAACATTGATGGTCGCCGTGTCCGATTCCTGACATGAACCGTGTGTAGAATACAGTATTAGAGAGAGCTAACATCATGGGAGGCTCCATCCCCGCGGATGGAAGTTATAAACATTAGCGGTCGCCGTGTTAGATTACTAATATGAAACAATCCCAAACAGACAAATATGTGCGTGTGATAGACGGGCAAATAACAAGTCCCTCGTGATGATAATCGGGTTGAGAAGTGTTGTGTGCCCCCGTAGAGTGGTGACATACTGTTTCTAAAATGCCATAACCACAAGTTAAGAAAACCGCATGCTCAAACAGAATCTAGATTGAGATTAGATAAAACGCTGTGTGTAAAACATCACAGAAAATGATGGGTCGTGATGCAGTTACCCGAATTTTAACAGAGAAATCTGCCCAAGGATAAACCGCTTCAAGTTACAATCGCAAAAAATTACAAGACTCACCGCTGGCTGCTCCAGATTCACTCGGAACGGCAGCCCGACCGCCGTAGCTGTGTCTATTTAAAAGGAGTATGTGATGCGTGCACGTTGCAGTACGTTAAGTTAAAGGCGGCCGATGTTGGCTGCATATTTAAAGGGTAAAGAACATGGTGGAAAGACGGGCTCTTCTAATTGGTCGGGTGTATAATACACAACTGGTGAAATGTGGTGAGTGAACAAAGTTGGGAGAATAAAATATATGGTGACTCTGGTTGCACGAAAAATCTGAAAGGAGAATGGGTACATGCTAAATGAGGGGGCAAGAGAGATGTCAAAATCAACTGGATTGTACATTATAGGGCATACAAGCAAATGTCACGCTGCTAAAGATTATTGTGTATGTCGACCATTAGGTCAATCAAGATTGAGAATGAAAAATATCTCCATGTTTGCTCGTGGGAAATAAAAAATGAAAAAACAACAGCCCTGTTTGCAATACTAAGGCGCATTTAGCATGAACCACCTGTATTCCATATACAATACATGTAAATGAGACATTGACTGTCCTAAAGAAAGGCGCACAATATAAACACGGGATTAGATCACGAATGCCATGAGAAGTAAAGTCACGTTAGGAAAAATGTGGTACATTGAGAAAGGTACATACGTTCTGGGGGAGTCCCTGAATCGTAGATTTTGAATAGGTCGGTGGGTTTGAGAAAAGACATATGAATAAACCCACAGATGACAACATATGTAAAAACATATGTAAAAACCTGCAGTGTTCTATGTACTAATCCCTAAACAAAATGGACAATTGGGCATGTGTAGCATCTAGCTCATTCAAACCATCCCTGACTGAATCGAAAAGTTCCATCCACTTACATTCGCGAATGTTCAGTATAGAGGCTAGGTCACCTCCCCTTGGTCCCAGTGTAATTTTCTCCAAAACCACCCATTTCATGGATTCAGGTTGGTGATTGTATGCTTTGAAATGGTCAACCATTGGGGCCCCAGCAGTGTTACATCGAATCCTGCTGCAATGCTGGAATATGCGTGCCTTTATTTTTTGTCTGGTTTGTCCAACGTAGATCAGGCCGCACTGACATAAGATTGCATATATCACATCCTGGATGTTGCAGTTTGTGTGTGCCATAAGATCTATCTTATGAAGGCGATAACTAAACTGTTTGGTTTGTATTGTCATTTTTCAAGCTTTGCAGTGACTGCATTTAAAATTTCCAGCGACTGCCGGAAGATGCCATAGTGTTTGGATGGTCGGTATAGGTAATTACCCCTGACTACCTTTTAATTTGGTTTTGCTTCATTGTTTGACGTCACCTGACCCGAGCCTATTTACTTTTAGGTGCTCCTCCCCTTTCTTCACTATCTCTCAGAGTCCTGATGAAGACCCCCAATAAGGATGAAGCTACCTTTATGACAATATCTGTGCCTAGAATGTTATGTTTATAATTATATGTTTCTTGTTGCCAAAGAAAAAGGCGGATTGGTTCAAAATGATTTGGATGTTTCTAGAACCACATTACCTTTCTGTACCCGCACATAATCACTCAACTCTCCCTGAGCACTCACTCCCCCCTCACCTGTCCTTCTGAGCACCAATGTGTATCAATGAGGATTAATATCCTATTATTATGTTTTGTTTCATTCCATATCTATGATGAAAATTAAATCGCAAGCATTTACTTGTTTTTTGCAGTGACGTCTGAACTAATTAATGCATTTGATTTATGTTCGATCTTTTATGATATTTGAAAAATATTTTTCCACTGTGACTGTTTTTTTGTACCGACACAAACATGGAGGCTGGGTCAATAAAGCACTGACATGGACATGGAGCCACTGACAGCAGCACAGGAACAGTAACACGAGGACACTGATTGTGTCAATGATACAGATGCATTGGCACTTGAAACACCCACACCAAAACAGACCCGGAACACTATCGCTGACCGAGGGAATAGTCAACCTCAATAGATGCACTGACTCAGGATGAGGGTTCAAGGGAATAGGCGACCTAAGCAGATTCACTGACTCAGGATAAGGGTTCAAGGGAATAGGCAACCTAAACAGATTCACTGACTCCGGATGAGGGTTCAAGGGAATAGGCGACCTAAACAGATTCACGGACTCAGGATGAGGGTTCAAAAGAATAGATGACCTAAACAGATTCACTGACTCAGGATGAGGATTCGAAAGAATAGATGACCTAAACAGATACTTTGACTCTGGATGAGGGTTCACTGTAATGCAGTTCCGGATTACCAAACAGGCGAAGTAGGGACCAGTCTATGGGCCCCACTCCTTTTAGGGGCCCCACGACAACGGATCAAAATACAACTTAAAGTACATAAACCAGAGACATCAGATTTACATAACAGTTTGTCTCTTAAAAGCTCTCTTCTGGCAGCTGTCAGTTTGTAAAAAATCTGGTGCACTGGGTATTAGGAGATAATTTGGGAGGGGGGGCTCAAAATTTCTACTACCTAGGGGCCCAACAGGGTTTTATTCGGCACGGCTGTAGTGGGGAGAATGCAAAATTGACGCTGATGCAGGGAGACTCAAATTGACAGTGGGTCACTGACCTGGGGCACAAAGGCATTTGCATGGGGACAAAGTGACATTGGGATGTAGGGTTATTTATGCAGAGACACTGAGGTAAATATATATGGAAAAGTGGCAAGGACCCTGACACGAAGACACTGAAATTGAAACATTAGCATACTGATCGTAGGAGACATTGCCATTGACAATGAGACACAGACACAGCTACATGAATTAGGTAACATAGACACTATAACATAAATGTGGGATACCCAACACCTGGACATAGCAATTAAGTCTATTGGATCAAGTCATTGAACAAAATTAGGATCATAAAGGCTGGAATACTGCAGAGACTGGTGGGCCTTGGACTTTGGGACATTGCCACATTTTAGTTCCCATTTCCTGATATAAAATACTCCTCTATCAACCATTTAGGGACCTTTTCACAAATCAAACTGTTTACACATACACCACTCTACAGACTATACAAATGCCCTGATGTTTCGAGACCCAGGTCTGAAAACATAGCACCTACTTTTACAAGGAACAAAACCGCATCTGGAGAAACTGCGAATGACTCCATGCAGGGCTGCAGGAAGAGATGCAGCCTGCCCCGCCCTTGCCCCTGCGGCACCACACAGGGAACAGACACTACACCCCAGGCTTTGCTCGGTCCGCTGTGAACCTCCCCTCTCCTCTGTCCCCTGACCCGCAGCACCCACCCAGCTCCCATTTACGACCTATGGCAGTGATAGAGGACTTGCCAAACAAAGGTTCTAGAATTCGGAAAGAAATGCTGAAAAGGACCTGCTATTCCCAGGTCTTTTTGTTATTCACAAATCTCGTTTTAACAGCTTGTAATACCCAATATTAGCCAGTATTAGGTGCGGGTTTACCAGCCAGAATTGGCCAGTTCACACCCCAGATATCCCCACATCAAATGATGGGGCATTAGTAATGAGGCAAATGAGGAAAAATAACTTTTTTCCCACAATTTATTCCATTTTGTACGATTCCCTCCTATCATAAAAGACAACAAATCAAAACAAAGAACCAGATACTGGCAACACTGAAGAGTGTTAAACAAAGAAGGGCAAGAAGTGAGGAGGAGAGAGAAACAAAGAGGTGGGGGCCTTTGCAGTCCGTTTAGTCAAGGAGGGGGGGGGGGGGAGGATTAAGCGATTGTTCCAGACTGCCAGAGCTGGTAGGAGGAACCATGGCTCAAAGTTCTCGCCATCCTCATCCACTAGACTGATTCAGTGTGGATCTGGAAATTCTATGGGGCCTTTTCTTTTTCACCAAGTCGGGGACATGTCTTTAGGGGGGCTCCTCTGCTAAGGCGGAGGAGCGTCGCCCCACAGGAAAAATAAATGATAATAACAATTCTTATCATTTTATTTATCATTATTGGTTATGTAAAGCTACGGGCCGGGGCAAGGCTGTGCTTCCCGCAGAGTAGGGGGAGGAGTGGTGGAAGGTAAGTGATTTTCTTTTTTCTTTTTTTTTTTACCCCTCCCTTCCCTGTCGCACCGCTACTGCCCGGTAGCAGCCACTACTGCGTGTCTTGACATTCCCCACCCCCTCTCCCCGCACCTGCTTCTTGATAAAAGGCAAATTCTTTCACATGTAAGCATTTAATCTGCCATTTTTGTAAATGTCAATAAACACCTGTTTAAATTTAGGAAGTGCTCTCTTTATATTTTTTAGCTGTCGCTGCCTTCAACCAAATAGACTTACACATCTCCATGTAGCAGTACCAAACTGGGTTAGAGCTCGTGCCTGGAGTCCTGTAGGCACAGGGTCAGACTGATTTGCATATGGCCATGTCTGAACTGGGGTGGCGGAGTGAGCTAAAGAATGATGATGGATTGAACCCAGATCAATTGACTGGGGGTGAGTGCTTGTATTGTTCAACACTCCGTCCATCATCCCCTTTGGTTTTGCTAGAGTCCTGTATAGGCAGGTGCGACCCCTCTGAGTGGAGTCCTGCTCATCAATTGTTTAGATAGGGCCAATAGAGAGCCTGTAATAATTTAAACCTATTTTGTATGAGTTCCGATATTCATCTATGGCTTTCAAGGTTCCATTTTCATAAAAAAATGTTCAATTCATGTGTACTCGATCAATCAATCAATCAATCAAACATTTGTAGAGCGCACTACATACCCGTGAGGGTCTCAAGGCGCTGGGAGTCGGGGGAGGAGCTGCTACTGATCGAACAGCCAGATCTTGAGTAGCCTTCTGAAGGTCAGCAGGTCTTGGGTCTGTCGGAGGCTCAGTGGGAGGGTGTTCCAGGTCTTGGCAGCGAGGTGGGAGAAGGATCTCCTGCCGGTGGTAGTTCTTCGGATGCGCGGGATGGTGGCGAGTGCAAGGTCGGCGGAGCGGAGCTGGCGGTTGAGCATGTAGAAGGAAAGTCATCTGTTGAGGTAAGCTGGGCCGGTCTTGTGGAGTGCCTTGTGTGGGTGGATGAGGAGCTTGAAGGATATCCTCTTGTTGACGGGGAGCCAGTGCAGGTTTCTCAGGTGGGGGTGATGTGGCCGTGGCATGGTACGTCGAGGATCAGTCGTGTCGAGGCGTTTTGATGCGTTGCAGTCGTTTGATGAGCTTGGTCGGGGCTCCCGCGTAGAGGGCATTTCCGTAGTCGAGTCTGCTGCTGACGAGGGCCTGGGTGACTGTCCTTCTTGTATCTGTCGGGATCCACCTGTAGATCTTGCGGAGCATGAGGAGGGTGTTGAAGCAGGAGGAGGAGACGGCGTTGACTTGCTTGGTCATGGACAGCGTTGAGTCGAGGACGATTCCCAGGTTGCGTGCGCAGTTGGTGGGTGTCGGGGCTGCCAGGAGTCGTCCCAGGCTGAAGGGTTGGAGCCGAGGATGAGGACCTCCATTTTGTCCGTGTTCAGCTTCAGTCGGCTGATCTTCACCCAGTTGACGACAGCCTACATTCCTTCATGGAGGTTGGCTTTGGCGGTGATGGGGTCCTTGGTGAGGGAGAGGATCAGTTGATTGTCGTAGGAGATTATGTTGAGGTCGTGCTGTCGGGCGACGTGTGCGAGCGGGGCCATGTAAATGATGAAGGGAAATGAGGGATGATCCCTGGGGTACGCCGCAGATGATCTCGGAGGCTTCGGATCGGAATGGGGGGAGGCGGACGCTTTGGGTTCTGCCGGAGAGGAAGGAGGTGGTCCATTCCAGAGCCTTGTCTCGGATCCCTACGGCGTGGAGGCGTGCGTGTAGTGTGCGGTGGCAGACGGTGTCGAAGGCAGCGGAGAGGTCCAGGAGGATGAGGGCTGCGGTCTCACCGTTGTCCAGCAGGGTCCTGATGTCGTCGGTGGCGGCGATGAGGGCAGTCTCAGTGCTGTGGTTGCTGCGGAACCCTGACTGGAAAGGTCCAGGATTCTGTTTTCTTCGTAGTATCGGGTGAGCTGTCTGTTGATGATCTCCTCGATGACCTTGGCCGGGAACGGGAGCAGACAGATGGGCCAGAAGTTCCTGAGGTCTCTAGGGTCTGCCTTGGGTTTTTTGAGTAGGGCGTTGATCTCGGCGTGTTTCCAGCTCTCTGGGAAGGTCGCGGTCTCGAGGGAGAGATTGATAACATTGCGCAGGTGGGGTACGATGGAGCTGCTGGCTCTGTTGAAGATGTGGTGCGGGAATGGGTCTGACGGGGAGCCGGAGTGGATTGTGCTCATGGTCTTGATGGTGTCATTGATGCTCACGCTGGCCCAAGCTAGCAGGGGGTCGTGGTCGATGGTGTGCTGAGAGTCTTTTGTGTTACTGTCTGTTGGGTCTGTTTGAGTGTTGAAGCTGTCGTGGATGTCTGCTATCTTGCGGTGGAAAAAAGTGGCGAGGGAGTCGCACAGGGCTCGCGACGGCGTGATGTCGTTGGTTTTGGAGCTGGGGTTGGAGAGTTTCTTCACGATGTTGAAGAGCTCCTTGCTATTGTGTGCGCTGTTGTCGAGGCGGTCTTTGAAGGAGGTCCTCTTGGCAGTCCTGATGAGGTGATGGTGGTTGCGGGTGGCATCCTTGTTCGCGGTGCCATTTCTTCTCTAGTTTCCGGCAGGCTCGCTTGGAGGCTAGGAGTTCTGGGGTGAGCCAGCTGGCCCTCTTGCTGGTGTCTCTGTGGGGTGTTTCTTCAGCGGGGCGAGGGTGTTGGCGTAATTGTTGATCCAGCGTCTGAGGCTGTGGGCAGCGTCGTCGGTGTTGGAGGGTTCGGTGGGTGGGCAGAGAGCGAGGTTTGCGTGTAGTTGTTCTTCGGTGATTTTTCTCCAGCAGCGGCGGGGGATCTGTTGGGTGCGGTGATGTGTGGTGGGTTTCTGGAAGGTGAAGTGGATGCAGCGGTGGCCGGTCCAGAGGAGTTTGGTGGTGTGGCTGAAGGTTTCGTGGGGGCTTGAGGAAAAGACAGGGTCAATCGTGTGGCCGGCGGAGTGGGTAGGCGTTGTGACGAGTTGCCTCAGTCCGAGGTTGGCGAGGTTATCGATCAGGGTTGTCGAGTTGCTGTCGTTGTTGTTCTCAAGGTGAAAGTTCAGGTCTCCGAGGAGGATGTAGTCCCTTCACTTCTTAATAATGTGGGTCGTGTTTCACTGGTATAAAATCCAAAATGAAGTGTAAATGGAGAAAGAAAAGATTGGAGCGTAGTGACCCTCCCACACTGGACCAGGCCCTTCAGGTGATCAAGTGATATTTTATTTGTGTGTGAGAGGGTTCTTCTATGTGGTCTGTGATGTGTAGGGAGCAAAAACAGGTTCTGTGGATTACATAAAAATCAATTCTTTCAAATCAAGATTACTCTATTAATTTCCTTATTCTAATCTGTACATTAAGCAATAACATCTACGACTGCCACACCATAGTAAGATGTCAGTGTGTAGAATACTGTTAATAACAATAGTTAACAATGGGCTCCCATAGATTAGTTAACATGTTTAAAATGATTATCACTACCTACCTGCATTCAGGGGTTTTAATAGCACCTTTATTTAACGGTTGTTTGGAGAGCTTTATAATAAAGAAATATGTATGCCATATGATTGATCACTCTGCTACTGCTTTATATCTGCAAGATCATCACTACACCACACTCCAATCTAGAATAATGGCATGCCAAAATATATGCTAGACTGTTGAAATACACTATTCACTTATCTGGAGGATCAAGACTGTTAATGAAGTCTGGGGAAAGAATTACTCAATGTCCTCATGCCCGATTTACAACACAAAAAATAGAAATTTACACCCATAGGTTTAATACCTCATTGAGTCCAGATTAATTAGTTCACAGAGGTTGCCTAGGATATCCTTAGAATTATGCAAGAGTCTCAGGTTTCCAGACTTACACCAATACAAATGTGAAATTCCTATTATTTGCCAAGAACAACAAACAAGATACAGCACAAACCTGACTCCCTGACATGAACCTTGACAGTTTCAAATCCCAGCACTCACCAAATGCCAAATCACTCGGATTCACCATGGACACCAACATCTCCCTCAAGGAACACTTTGCCCAAAAAACTAAGACTTCCTGGTGCCAGCTGTATCTTCGAATGAAAGTCAAATTATTGAACTGCTGTTCAAGCCCTTGTACTCTCGCATCTGATGGTGGTAATGCCCTAATCTATGGTCTCCCAGATTCAACACTGGCAATCCATAGGGGCATCCTACATGCTGCAGCAGGTCACCCAGACCCCTGATGAAACATCTTTGGGTCTCCTTTCCAGACTGCATCATATTTGAAACTAGCTGTATAATTTACAAAGTCACCGTAACCAGCACACTGGCTTATCTTGAAGATAAGCTCACCATCTCTGGTGGTTCTCAGCATACACGCAGGCAGGACACCATCAAACTACAGGCTAAAAATGGCAAAAGGAAAAACCAACACAGTATGCCTTTTCCATATGTCCACTCAGAATCCGGAACAACATTCCTGTAGCAATCAGAACCATTGCAATGCTGTTGCAATTTAGTAAAGAGTTCAAGACTCACTTCTTTAAAGAACACTAGGAACATCACAATGCTTTAACCGATCACCACTCAGCTTCATCTCCTATAACTCACCAACTTTGAGCTTACCTTTGACTATGTACAGCGCTTTGTTGCCCTTTGGCTAGGTTTGTGCTACAGAAATACCATATACTTGCGTACATTTGCACTGGCTGCCGGGCAAGAAAAATTCTGCATTCACATTTAGACAAAGAAATACTACTACATTTGTGCGACAGCACTTTTCTTTTTGTATTCTTTCACAGTAAAAATATGTTGCCTGTGTCTATGGGAAATGTAAACACCAAGGGCCTCATGTAGGTAGCCAAATACCGGTCGGTAACAGGCGATTTTCGGTAATTATACCGTTACCGACCGGTATTTAGGCTTTTGGTATGTAGGGGGACAATTTCTGTATTCGGAATTCGCTGAATCGGTAAAATTACCGAATCGGTAATTTTACCGATTCGGTAAATTCCGAATACAGAAATTAGATGTAGGGGGAGTGGGTAATGTTTGGAGTCGGTATTTACCACCAACTAATAGTTGGTGGTAAATGAAGAATGGATGTGGAAATGCATTTCAAAGCGCCTACAAGTGTGCAATGTGGCAGACATACATGCCCTTAGGGCATGTATGTGTGCCACATGTGCACACATGGCCGTTTCAGGGGTGCAACAGGGTGTCATTGTGACACCCTGCCACCCTTGCATGTGTTCCCCCCATTACCGAATCGGTATTTACCGATTCGGTAATGAGGCATACCTTCCCATCAATGGGAAGGTATGCCTCATTACCGAATCGGTAAATACCGATTCGGTAATTACCGAATTTTAACGAATCGGTAATAATTACTGACTCATTACCTACATAGCATTTACCACTTCATAAATACCGATTCGGTATGATTCGGTATTTATGAAGTGGTAAATGCAAGCCCACCTACATGAGGCCCTAAAAGCCTGATTCGGAGTTAGGTAGTAATGGAAAGTACTCTGATTTGCGAAGGAAGGCTTTATTTAGGAAGATAATTGACATGTGGAATTTCATCCCATACAACACCTCTGTGTTGACACGAGATCCTCTGATTATCCTCCAGATTTAGTACTTCATCTAAAAATTGGAAACTTTTTATTTACAAGCAAACCAAGGGTAATGACAATAAGAGAAAGGCAGACCATATGGGCTGTTAAGCAGTGGGCAGTAGTGGGACTGCTACTAAAAACAGGTTAACCTAGCCATTCATTCATCTCTTCCACACTTTGCCTCATTTAGAGTTTGGGAATGACAGCGTTCCTAAAAGTGGAATTACTGTCATCTACACTTTCAGAAAAAGTGTCGGGGCATTCTTTAAGGCAGTCCTACTCATGCATTGTATTCTTACTTTTGTTACCAAAGTGACAGTTGAGTGTAGTCATTCTTCACTGCAAATGAACCAATTGAATAAACATATTAAATTTCCATAGAAAAAGCCATTTTTATTTTGCCAATAACTTTGGCATAACTTGATGATTCTTCATGAAACGTCCCGAAAAAGTACTCCTTTTTGCTTAGTTTCTACTTGGAAAGTTAGGGGTAATTCTCAAGCGGGGACTGAGAAAAATGGGTGTGTCCGAAACCTCTAAATCCCCATGCGTTTTCCATAGACTTTTTTTGAACAGTTCGAGGTATCCCGGAGAGCCCAGCCCGGGGACACTGTAGTTTCCTGCCCTGGACAGTGCAGGTGTTCCTGTCCACACTCTCTTGGGCAGGGAGCTCTACTTTGTTCCCACCAGGGTGGGAGCAGTTAAAAAATGCTGCTCCTATCTGGTGGCAGCAAAGGAAAGGTGCCTGCTCCCCAGCCAGCATCTAATATAGTGACTGTGTACCCCGGGTGGGCACCGAGGCACCCACCTATAAAAACACAATTTCTGGCTCCCCTGAGTTCCCTAGGGCTTTCCCGTGGCCCCCAAATAAAAGGAAAGGAATTGTGGGTGCCCCATGTGGGCACCGGGGCACCCATGCAATAAAAGATATGCCAGCTCCTGCCGAGGTACACTATATGTGTCAGCTGGAAAGCTGGCTAAAGCAGCGGATGCCCTGCGTCTCCGCCCACAGTCCATAAATGAGATAAAACATATGGGTGTCCTGGGTTGGCACTGAGACACCCTTAAAAATCTTTAAAAACAAAAAAAATAGCAAATGAGTGGCAGGAGCGACTCATTTATTATTCATTGCTCTGTGAATGAGCACCCATATTGCCTTCTGAGGGCTATATACATTTTGTTTTATCTTGGTGGTGTCCCTACAAGGAGCAGGGTCACCACCCAGCTTCTTTTTTTATTGTTACGGGGGCTGCATGGAGTGTTGCAGCTCCTCGGCAACCTTAAAAAAACAATAATAATACTCCTGACCCGAGGAATCCATAACCCGAGGAGGATTACCATCATTTTTTTAACTCTATGCTCTTCAACTAGAGTTCAAGTCCCTCTTGTGGATGTTTTTATGATTGCATTTTGGGGGCTGAGAAAATGTTAAAAGAAAGTTTTAGACATGGTGGTTTTATTTAAAAACAAACCCCAACACATCTCTCAGACTTTCTTTTACATTTTTCGCCAACAAAATACAATAATAAAAACTTTTCTTAAGACTTTATTACACATTTTTATCATGATCACAATTATTCAAGATTGCATTGTGTGAATAATGAAATAAACATTAGAATAAAAATATTGGTGATTTTTGGAGAAGGATAATAGATCTGCTTTAAATATATTGATATGCTCACCCCTATGAATATTTTGGTGTTATGAATCGTTGACAAAGTCAGTAAGTCTGTCTGAGTGTGGCTAGGACCTGTGAGAACAAGCACATGCTGCGCATGCCAGAAGGCCATGTGTGGTGGGGGGTGACTGCCCGCGGAGGGTTAGATACAGGCCCTGGCCACAGTCCAGGCCCGGTGGCTAACCCTAGCCACACATAGCCAAATGGTTGTTTGCCTGCGAGGGGTTGTACAAAGGACCTGTACGCAGGCCAGGCACTGCTGCCAACCCAATGCCTGCAAATTGAAAAGTCGTGTGTGTCGGGGTTTGGCATTACATATGGCAATAAAATATTACTTTACGTTAAAAAAACTAGAAATTCAATGATAAAAAAAAAAGTTAAAGTGACATTATATTTAGTAATTGCAATTATATCTTACTTTGCAACCCTCCCTAGAAATTCACTGAAAAAACAAAGCCTAAAGTAACGTTATAGTTAGGTGAAACTTTCAGTGACAACATAATGTTTTAAACTAAAAAAACAGAGATCCCCCAGTTATAGTATCTACTACAAAATATGATCATTGCTGTTATGCACCTCCTCAAAGTGAGTGGCAACAGGATAAGTATGATCCTTTTTCTTGCTGGAAGATTCTTTTGTGTGCTTGTAAAATTATACTGCCCACATATAACTTGGGACAAAAATATGTCAAAGTGTATACCACATATTCACTTTTACAGTGAAATGCCCCATGTATCTTGAGTGGGGTATTGATTAAAGATGATATAACCTCATTTATATTTACACTACTTCTAATCAGATGGTTAGTAAGTATTTTCCTAATTGCCTCATGTTCTGAGCAATATCCTGTAATCGTTCTAATTTCATGACCATGTTCCTTTTATTGAATTTTTTGGGAAAACAACAGATCTTTTTATGTTTTGCATAGGCCTGGGCATTGAACTCCGCTCCATTCACAGAGTTTGAGGAGTTTTCTGCACTTTGTGCTCCGCGGAGCTGGCGGACTGCAGAAAACTCCACTTCGCGTAGTGCATTGGAGTTTTTTCATGCTCGCGAACAGTAAGTTTACGAGCGCGAGCTGCCGCTCGGGTAGAATTTCTACCCGAGCAGCAGGAAGACCAGCGCGAACAGCAGTTCACAATACACTCCACCACTTACAGAACTTCGAGGAGTTTTTCTTGTAACTTCGCGGAGATCCGTGTAGCAAAACTCAGCGAACTACGCCCAATCTTGTATTGGCCCTATCCCTGGCAGCTTATATGATCTCTTGTCTGTAGCCCCTTGAAACGCATGTTTGTCAATTCATCTTGTGCATGGTTCAATTACTCCTCATCTAGATATATATATATATCATTCTACAGAGCTTTACCATTATCAGTTTTACCAGATTTATATGGCAAACGTTCTACATTATGTGGTAAGATATTTAAATTGTGTGCAAAAAAGGCAACTTAAGCAGCACATTTTCTGACAGTATTAATTTAATCCATTTCGGGTAGAAAACAATTTTTTGTGAAATCTGCAAACTATTTAGCAAATTACGTGGCAAACTATGTGGCAAATGCTGTAAATCCATTGTTATACTGTAAAAGTGCAAATACAAAATCTGATTAATCCACTGCTCATCACCATTGTCTATTATCGTATTAATTTGTTTGTATGAAAAATAAGCAAGCTCAAAAATTCTAATTCCCGTCAGTGCCCACTGTTAGCTGCACCTTTCATGACACCTTTTTCAAGATAAATCCCCAAAACAAAAATATAATATAAAAATGCACATTGGTTAAGATGTATAATATGGTACTATATGTCACCTTGGGGTTCAGGGCAGATTCACAAATAACTCAGCCTTCAGTCTTGTGGTTTATGTCACCAAAACCTCTCGATGGTAATACTGGACTATATGACACAGCTATCCGTAAAGTCTTGGCCATTAATGCATGGGTCAAATGGAAGTCTTTCCCTTTTTAACTTCCATATGATTCTTTGCTCTCAGCTACACAAAAATGTAATACAGAGTAACACAAAAGTTGGCATGAATCTAGAACTTTAAACAAGGATTGCCTTGGCTTCATTGGGTGCAAATCAGTTCAGTACTTTTAAGGAAATTAGCATTATGAAAAAAATGTGTTGGGTGGGCTTCAAAGAGTTGGTGATTACAGATTGCTGGACCATCAGTCTGTAATCGGTCCCCAGTTCACAAACCCAAATTTGAAAAACAGGTTCCACATTGGACGAGAGAGATTTTTGCTTCAGTCAACCAATTCATGCACGTGCCCAATGTGTGTCCACAGACCCGAAAGATCTCATTGGCTGTAATTAATGGACACATGGGTCGGTTCCTTCATCTTCTGACCCCCTGTGCTCATATGTTTAAGGGATTGAGGGTATGCAGGGAACCTCCCTGGGGTTTAAAAAAACATTTCTTTTCTTTTTTTCAAACAGTTCACAAACCCCATTTCTGGTTTCATAAAATGCTAAAACCCCTTGTTAGGATTCGTCAACTTGGAACTAGGGTATAAAAACACCAACAAAATGCAAACAAAAAAACACTATCAATTAAAAAACGAATATAAAATACATTGATTCAAATAATCCTAATAATAATAATACATAAACAGTGCGGGAAACAGTGCACATTTCGAGTGTGCGCACTTCAGACCACCTACACATTTAGCCTTCCATTCTGTGGTCCTTAGCCCAAATTAAGCACCAAATCATACTTTGCGCAATTGGTACTTACCTGGTGGACACTTTGCACCAGGGTTTTCGTATTAATTGCAGTTAATGAATCTCCTAGAAGCCTGGTTTTAAAGTGTTATACCCAGACTTGAGGATTAGTCAAACTCAGTTCAAGTATGTCGAATTAAACGTAATCAAAATCTAGATTCCCTTTTTGAGTATATTAATGATGTTAGGTGAGGAGAATTTACAAAAGCACAAGGCCCAACACACATAACATAGACGTGACTTTACCTTCCAGAAGCGCGGCTTTCTGTCGTGTGGAACACGCACATGAGCGCGAGGACAGCGTGCAGCGTGGCCATTGCTGCTGTGAAGAGGCTGGATGGAGCTCGAGCGCCGAGGCTCGTCGAGCCAAGGGTATTTATTCAGGCTGCTGTCATTCATTGCAAGAAACACGAACAAAATCCAGTATGTTTGAGGAGGCTGTGTCGTACCCGCCCAGCTAGGTTTACGTAAATGATTCAATTGGGCGATGCACAGATTACTGAAGGAAAAGGCCAGAGCAAATTAAATGAAGTCTCCATTGCGGTTAAGCAACGGAGTGGAAGATGTTTGTGGCAGGTTTTGGCTCATCGTGTAATCAGAGATCGCTAGAAGAACTTCTGCCAATCCTGAGCTTTCTTTTTGTTAGTTATTCCTGTCGGTTGTGTTGGTCTAATTAATTCAATTGAAGCAAAGCAAGACTACAGCTAGTAGAGCGACGTGCACTGATCTGTTAAATTAAAGCTCAGGAGGGTTTGAAGTCTAGTAACAGCACATGTAGAACCTCTCCAAAAAGTCCGGCGTCATTAGGATGCAATTGCTGGGGCCCAATTTTCTTGTTTCCATTAGTCTCCAAGAACCCACTCTGGTCGACTGAACCTTTTTACTTGCCCAATAGCGTGGAGGGAGCAAACACAATTATCAGAGAACACCTTCCGCAATTTGACATAATTGAGGACTCGAAACTCAATTTCTAGTGCTCTCTGGATTTTATTATCAGTATGAACATCTGCAGATATAAGCACCTTAACACAAGGCACAACAGGTAAATAGGCACTAACACAAATGCTACTCTACGAAGAATCCGCATTCAACTAAATATAAACAAAAGTACAAATTGTAAAAGCATGAGGTAGATAACTACCAAGCCAATGTCAATATTAGGAATCATCAATCCAAAACATCTCTGTCCCTACTCTATGCTAGATGTCATCCCTACTTGGCATTCCCTTAAGGCCCACGAAATCGTGAAAAGGTGTCAGAAGTGAAACTTCCTAAAAGTCTTCACTTAGAGAGAGCTTGATCTACCATGCTCCTTCTAGCTCCTCGCCCACCTCTTCTCTCTCCTCTCCTCTGCTGTATTCTACTCTGGTGTGGTCTACTCTGGGCTGCCCTACTCTCGACTGCTCAACCCACGGGGCGCTGGCCCTAATACGAAACCCCAAATTCTAGAACACGCCCTCCGGCACACCTCCTCGACCAGGTCTTCTTCCAGTACTTTTCCATCCAGCGCTGTCCATCCTCCATCATCCATCAGCTTGGCCTTGGGTCCCAGACGCCGTCTGGACTAGGAGTTGCGATTGGCACATTCCAACGTACTCCCATGTCTGGCTTCCCCCATAATTCAACTCTTAGACAAAGACCTTTTCTACTAACGAAGCAACTGTCCTTGCACCTGCGGTGAGATCATGGGATGGAGAAATACTTCACATCTTTTAACTTTACAATTTACTGCAGCCCAAAACCTCTACTAGAATAAATCATTGCAGCCTACCGCATTCAGCTAACATAAGAAATTAACAGGCCTTTCTTCTCAACGATATATGTGCATTCGGGCCTCTACTTGGTTAAACACGCTATTAAATCACATTCTAAGCATTAGTACTTTTACTTTCATATACATGAATAAGCGACCTACATGAGTAATTCTTCATCATGTCACACGTTTAACCTAATACATTGCATTGAACGAAACTATTCATCATGCATTTTATTGAATATATTCACAATATGGTTCACATCTCTAACGCTTCTATGTTGCGATATAACTGATACATTTTCTTAATACATTTCGCACGACGCATCTAAGTATACATTGATTATATGCGGGTGCCAACTAACAGTAAAATATGATGCACCCCTACAAATTTCAAAACCTTTAGGCGCTACATCACAATAAAGGTACGCAGTTTCGCTCGCTGGACCTGTGAGTCAAAGGAGGAACAGGTAGTTAGTGTAAGAATTGTACCAGTGCTGTGCACTGCCACCTCCACACTACGTTGGGATAAAAAACTAAGGGCCATATTATCAAGAACGTTGGTAATATTATCGCTGCTTTAGCAGCAGGAAACTGCTGTTAAAACGGCAATAAGGGGCTTCATAATATACCCTTGAGAATTCCAATAGAAGCCCAGGTTTGGCGATAATGTTATCGCCGTGCTTGATAATATGGCCCTAAGGGCCTTATTTATCAGAAATGTTGCATCGCTGCAACAAAGTAGCAATGCAACGCTTCTCAGTGCGCCCTCCTTATGACACCAAGATGCGTCGTTTTTACAGTACTGTGCATCATGTCGCAAGGAGTTAGAGATACGTCAGTACTACTGACGTATCTGTATGCGGAAAAGTGGCGCGTTGTTGGGGTGTGTCTGAAAACAGACGCAACTCCAGCAATGTGTCCTTTCACATGGGGCAGGCCCCATATTGGCTATCCGTGTAAATCGTTACACGGATCTTATCAGCGGCCAAACAGGCACGGGTCAAGGCAATAAGCTCAGCCACCTGTGCGGAGTGTACTCCTTCTAGACAAGCGGCTTCAACCACCCTTGTGATGGTACACACAGCAAACGCTGCTCTCAATCGACCAACACTGTCTCTTAAACATGAACCGTCCACAAAGAAAATCTCATCTGAAACTGGGAGCGGTTCATCGACAATGTCAGGTCTCGGTTTGGTGCATAGTTCAGTCACATCGAGACAATCATGGTCCTCACAATTTTCATCTTCATCTACATTTGGAATAGGCAACAGTGTAGCAGGATTTAAAACAGAAGACCTCTTCAGCGTCACATTATCTGCAGCAAGGATGACTTGCTCATAACGAGTCAATCTATTATTTGTGAGGTGCTGTGTTTTAGTCCTAGTCATCAACAATTCAACAGAATGTGGCACATGAACAGTAAGCGGATGTCCCATCACAATGCTCTCACATCTTTCGATACTGACACCTGTTGCAGCAACGGATCTGAGACATCCGGGCAACGCAGAAGCTACTGGATCTAAAGTAGCTGAAAAATAGGCAACTGGTCTACGGACACCTCCGTGACTCTGAGTCAACACTGCTAATGCGCAACCTTCCTTTTCGCAACAGAATAAGGCGAATGCCTTGTTATAATCTGGCATTCCCAAAGCTGGCGTGCTGCATAAAGCTTCTCTCAGCCTCAAAAATGACCTTAAGCAGTCGTCATCCCATGGTACCGGATCACTCACATCCTTTCGCGTCAGCCGCTGTAAAGGCTTCGCTTCAAAGGAAAAGTTTGGGATCCACTGGCGGCAATAGCCCACCATTCCCAGAAACATTCTGACCTCTCTCTGAGTCGAGGGAACCGGCATTCTCAAAATCGCATCAATGCAATCTGGAGACACCTTTCTCTTGCCTTTCTCGATTCGGTGCCCCAAATACTGTACCTCGCTCAAACAGTATTGCAGCTTGTTTGGAGACACCTTGTGACCATTCTCTCCCAGGTAATTCAACAGAGCAACGGTATCAATTCTGCAGGCGTCTTCCGTCTCCGACGCAATGAGCAGATCATCAATGTATTGCACTAAAACAGAGTTTTGTGGCAACACAAGACCTTCAAGATTCTTCTTCAAGATCTGATTAAAGATAGATGGGCTCTCTGTATACCCCTGTGGGATACGACACCAAGTTAACACACGATTTTCCAGCTGAAATGCAAAAAGAAATCAGCTTTCCCTATGTAGAGGAATCGAGAAAAAAGCTTGACCCAAGTCAATCACTGTGAACCATTCAGCTTCACATGGGATCTGAAATAGGATCACAGATGGATTCGGCACCACTGGACAACATGGAACAACTATTTCGTTTATTTTTCGCAAATCTTGCACAATCCTAAATTTCCCACTTGGTTTCTGCAGTCCCATGATAGGCGAATTACATGGGCTACCCATAATTTCCATTAGTATTCCCTGCTTGATCATAGACTCAATCACAGGTTTAATCCCTGCAATAGTCTCAGGAGATAACTTATACTGGGGTGTCCTCGGAAACTCTACGTTTGGTTTAATCTGGATTTTCACTGGGTCTACTCCCTTGACTAAACCAATCTCCTCACCACTAAGGTCCCATACGTCAATAGACACTGAGCCCTCAAATCAAGTGGAAGCTCCTCCACCGTCAATGCTGCATACATTTCCACACACACACACACACGTTGATTCGCAACCTTAAAGGTCGCGTCATCATCTCTCGTCTGTACCTCCACTCCTTTCGGGGTACAGTAAATCGTGCAGTTGAGCTTGCACAATAGATCTCTCCCTAACAGGCAAACCGGACTAGAATCGCACACCACGAACTGGTGTCGATCACTGAAATTCCTTATCCTGATTGGAATTGGCTCCGTCAGTGGACTAATCAGTTTCTTATTTGCCACACCAACAACCTGGATACTTTGTCCAGAAAGAGCTAAACCTGGAACCACTGCCGATCTTAGAGGCGATCTGGTAGCTCCCGTATCAACCAAAAAGGTTGTAGGGTGACCATCAAGGTCTGCTTCCACAAAGGGTCCTTTCTGATTTACCTCTAGGATGGCTCTAAGCATGCAATCCTTATCTCTCTTTGAACATGATCGTGCCAACAGGCTTGTATCATTTTCCTCGCTCACTTCAAACATTGGCATCAGCAAATAAGTTTGAGCTCCCTGCTGTACATTCTGTATTCTGGGTGGCTGGGGAATCTGCACCTGCGGAACACCAGTCCCCACTTTTATCATTTTAGGTCTAGTCACCGTCGGTACCGCCTCCGTCCCAGGGACCTGAACTATTTCTCATTCCGGCTGTATCTGATTCCATGGGTTCAGGGGACACTCGCGTCTCCAGTGTCCAACCTGGTGACACTGATGACATGCTGTGGTCTTTTTCAATGTCGCCACATCCATACCTGTTCTAGGGTCTATTGGTCTTGGTCTTCCCTGCCCCTGAACATTCGGATTTCCCGCCTGATTATTTCCCTGTCTCCTTACCAACGCTCCCCCATTAGGCTGTCCCTGAGCGGTTTGCATCTGAACAAGCATCAGGTTATCTTTCAACTTCCTGTGTTTGGATTCAATCTCATCTGTGCAATATCTGGCGTACCGTAAAATCTCATCAACAGGCTTGTTCTGCCAACAAATCAAATGCTGCTGTATCATAAGACTAACCTCTGGCCTCAAACCCAACACCAACTTTGAAACAAACTGTCCCATATCTTTCGTGTCCAACGCATCTAGACCACTGTACTGCTTAAAAAGCCTGCAAGAGTCTCTCATAGAATTCATGTACCGTCTCCTTAGGTTCCTGCACTGTCCTATCTATCTTCACCCAATCGATGTCTTGTGGTGAGACCTTCGACTTCAACCAAGCAATCACTTGCTCGTACTTCCTCATCACTATCAGTGCTGGACCATTCGTGATCGCGTTCCTATCAGGCTCGTAAGTCGGCCAATCAACAGCAATCTTGCATGCTGCCCACAAATCTCCCGGAACCACAATATCAAATAAGGTATTCAGATCGATCCACAATACCTTCGAGATCTTTACAAAGCGGTCAACCTGCTTATACCACTCTGCGGGCTTCTACCTAAGCCGGGGAAAATCATTCGTAAACGCCGCCAAATCACCCCTGCTCCAGTGTACATGCACGTATCCTCCATTCTGCACTTCCCTTAAAGGGAAATTCCCTATCTCCAACACCCCTCCACCCGGAGGTGGGGTCTCTCCTATCGTTCTCCTAGAGCTTTTCTTCTTGGACCATCTTTCTTCCCATTTATCAAGCATCATCCATGCACGTATGGCTGTGATCAGATCTCTGCTGTGGGCCCTCAATCCAGCAACCCTTTTCTCCTACAGTTCCTGATCACTGTACTGCAACCTATGACTTCCTTGCGATGTTTTAGTCTTGGACAGATCCACCTCATATCGCTTGGCCAATTCTGACAATTTCTCATGTGCGACTCGTGCTTTCCGCGTCACATCCTTCGCTACGAAGAGTAATTCATCTGGTCCATATATTAATATTCTCTCAAGGGGTAAGTTTCCACCTATTATCTCATCCACTTCCGCCTTTAACCTTACTACATCTATCATCCCCCCTTTCAGGGCTCCTCTCAGCATGTCTCGGCAGACTGCCCCTTCCCTATCGCTGTCCTCGCATTCTTGCTCCTGCGACCTACTCTCTTCTGGTATGCACATTGGAGCAGACCGATTCATGAAAGTAACCCGCTCTCTTTCTGCTGTCATCACTGTTGGGTTTTGATTTCTCACTGGTGGTACCCATGATCGTAAATCTGATCTCGACTCCATCAGAGACCTCGACCTCTCTGATCTCTGTTATCCTTGACTCCGAGATGAGTCTGACAGGGCTGGCAATGGTGTACTCCATTCTATAGGGTTCGGAGCCCACGCCATTCCACCCACTAAGCCATTTCCTCCCATTAGGCCACTTCCTGCACCCTCTCTTCTTACCCCTCCGGCTGTCTACTCAGTGTTCGCAACCTCCTCTGAATCTGGGTAATAAATCGAAACAATAGGTCCAATAGTGACCAGTACCTTTAGAGCATCCGGTAACCTCACATCTCTCTCGACCTTTACGCTAGCCACAGATTGGCTCCTTGTACTCTCTGTTCCTATCGAGATCCTTCCTTCTACTCTCGTCTCTGGTTGGATTGTTACTCCTCTAGTGTCTTCTATCTGAACCAACGTCTCTTCTGGGACCTCTGGATTATACGGAGGTGGTCTCTCTGATAACAACCTCTCCAATAGGCTATCCTCAAAATCACTATCATCCTCATCATCTAACTTTCTGTTCTTTGTCTGTCCCCTCCGAAGTGATCAATAAGGGATACAGTCTATCTCCCTCTATTGCCTGTACCCTCCACCTTTTCTCCGCTGCATCCCATCTGGCATCCTGAAAAGCCCTGACCGACTTTTTCACCCTTTCCTGATTTCTTCCTCTTTCCCTATCATGCGCTGCTCTAATCCACGCATGTAGCGCTTCAAATTGTGTTGGCCTTGGCAAAGGTTGTAAAGCCTCCATCACAGACTTCAACTGGTACAACACTGCTAATCTGAATGAGCCTTACCTCGGGAATGCTAATTCTCCTTCATTTTGAGTCATTTTATGCCAATTCTCAAGCCAAATTATCGTATGCAATCCCACATTCTTTGCCATGTAGTGTGCTGGAGTATCCTCAGGAGGAGCTTCTTCTCCTCCTCGAGAAACTAAATGTTTGTCACCTATACACAGTTCTCGGAAAACCTTAAAACACTTCATGATTGACAAAATTCAATCTCACACACTGTTTACCTCTTGATGTCAAACCCTCCAATAACAGCGCGACTAACACCAACCAGCCTATCACAGCGCGACACTCTCTGACGTCACCTTCCTTCGTTCGCAGCAGTTCCCTTTCCTTACGCTTACGTCTCACTCCTGCATTCGTCCCATTCATACACTGAAATAACCATTGTCCCAAACAAGTTACTTCTCTGGCTGTCCGTCCACAGCCTCTGACGGTTCGTCCACAGTCTCTCGAAATTGTTGACCTCGGTTGGCAACTGTCTGTCCCCGTCCGGCCAGACAGATCGCCTCTGATAGGTTACAAATACTCAAATCCACATACAGCAACCCACGACCAGCGTCGAGATGTCATGCACTCACACATTCGCTCCCCCTATCTCGGTCCAGGTGATCGATGGTACCTCACGAGCTCCTTTGGGTGGTCAACAAAATCTACCACGGGTGTCTTCTACACCACAATTCCCGGGCTGCGTGCACTCACAGCCTGATCTCACAATCACTCAACATTCACTCCAACTCCGCAAGACATCACACAACAAATCAACACCGCAATCTACAACATCTCATCCTATTCATACTCACTCCACGAACTGCTGCTTCCTGCCGCACTGCTACTCGCCGTCAATGTTCATCATCCGCCGTCGTCTGCTGCTCACCGTCTGATGATTCACCATCACTTATCGTCTATGGGTCTCAAGGATCACTTATCCTAGTCTAATCGTCCCTCGCTATCGGAAGTAACCATCCGCCTCTGCTACCAACTGCTGGGGCCCAATTTTCTTGTTTCCATTAGTCTCCAAGAACCCACTCTGGTCGACTGAACCTTTTTACTTGCCCAATAGCGTGGAGGGAGCAAACACAATTATCAGAGAATACCTTCCGCAATTTGACATAATTGAGGACTCGAAACTCAATTTCCAGTGCTCTCGGGATTTTATTATCAACATGAACATCTGCAGATATAAGCACCTTAACACAAGGCACAACAGGTAAATAGGCACTAACACAAATGCTACTCTACGAAGAATCCGCATTCGACTAAATATAAACAAAAGTACAAATTCTAAAAGCATAAGGTAGATAACTACCAAGCCAATGTCAATATTAGGAATCATCAATCTAAAACATCTCTGTCCCTACTCTATGCTAGATGTCATCCCTACTTGGCATTCCCTTAAGGCCCACGAAATCGTGAAAAGGTGTCAGAAGTGAAACTTCCTAAAAGTCTTCACTTAGAGAGAGCTTGATCTACCATGCTCCTTCTAGATCCTCGCCCACCTCATCTCTCTCCTCTCCTCTGCTGTACTCTACTCTGGTGTGGTCTACTCTGGGCTGCCCTACTCTCGACTGCTCAACCCACGGGGCGCTGTCCCTAATACGAAACCCCAAATTCTAGAACACGCCCTCCGGCACACCTCCTCGACCAGGTCTTCTTCCAGTACTTTTCCATCCAGCGCTGCCCATCCTCCATCGTCCATCAGCTTGGCCTTGGGTCCCAGACACTGTCCGCACTAGGAGTTGCGATTGGCACATTCCAATGTACTCCCATGTCTGGCTTCCCCCATAATTCAACTCTTAGACAAAGACCTTTTCTACTAACGAAGCAACTGTCCTTGCACCTGCGGTGAGATCATGGGATGGAGAAATACTTCGCATCTTTTAACTTTACAATTTACTGCAGCCCAAAACCTCTACTAGAATAAATCATTGCGGCCTACCGCATTCAGCTAACATAAGAAATTAACAGGCTTTTCTTCTCAACGATATATGTGCATTCGGGCCTCTACTCGGTTAAACACGCTATTAAATCACATTCTAAGCATTAGTACTTTTGCTTTTATATACATGAATAAGCGACCTACATGAGTAATTCTTCATCATGTCAAACGTTTAACCTAATACATTGCATTGAGCGAAACTATTCATCATGCATTTTACTGAATATATTCACAATATGGTTCACATCTCTAACGCTTCTATGTTGCGATATAACTGATACATTTACTTAATACATTTCGCACGACGCATCTAAGTATACATTGATTATATGCGGGTGCCAACTAACAGTGAATATGATGCACCCCTACAAATTTCAAAACCTTTAGGCGCTACATCACAATAAAGGTATGCAGTTTCGCTCGCTGGACCTGTGAGTCAAAGGAGGAACAGGTAGTTAGTGTAAGAATTGTACCAGTGCTGTGCACTGCCACCTCCACACTACGTTGGGAAAAAAACTAAGGGCCATATTATCAAGAACGTCGGTAATATTATCGCTGCTTTAGCAGCAGGAAACTGCTGTTAAAACGGCAATAAGGGGCTTCATAATATACCCTTGAGAATTCCAATAGAAGCCCAGGTTTGGCGATAATGTTATCGCCGTGCTTGATAATATGGCCCTAAGGGCCTTATTTATCAGAAATGTTGCATCGCTGCGACAAAGTAGCAATGCAACGCTTCTCAGTGCGCCCTCCTTATGACACCAAGATGCGTCGTTTTTACAGTACTGTGCATCATGTCGCAAGGAGTTAGAGATACGTCAGTACTACTGACGTATCTGTATGCAGAAAAGTGGCGCATTGTTGGGGTGTGTCTGAAAACAGACGCAACTCCAGCAATGTGTCCTTTCACATGGGGCAGTCCTCATGTTAAAGGGCCTGCGTCACCCTTACACCTGCCATGAGGCAATAGTGGCCTAGAAGTGGTGCTCTGAAATCTTATAGATTTCAATGCCCCACTTCTACGAGGCTTTGATGCGGGGGAATGCCCACCCTGCATACATTATATCTGACGCAGGTATAATATATTGCAGGATTTTATTTAGTGGCGCATTATTTACGCTGCCGCAGAGTCAAAAAAACTGACGCAAACGTGGCATAAAAGTGACACAAGGAGGGGGCGGAGCTTGGCTCGCGACGAACATGGCCGCCTGAGCCCGGAGCTCCTCCGCACCGGCCTACTATCCTGTATTTATCCGACACCCCCTCAGGCAAAAATCATCTTTGGACGACTGCTTTTGGGTCCGGGGGCCTCGACGTCCCAGATCTGGCCTTTCGACTCTTGGTGGCCCCCCCGTTCCGGAGCTGTGAGGCGAGGCCTCTGGCGCGTTGCTGGGCCTCGCATCCCCGGGGCCTGGTAGACAGGGGGCGTGGCTGCGTCGCCTTGCGTGCGGCCGGGCTCTGTTGGGACGGGCCGGTCCCCGGAGCGACCTGTGGCAGGACTCGAGGGCCCTCGGCGGACTCGCGCCGGGGCGAAGACGGGGTGCTGATCTGGCCCCGCGGAACGGTCTGGCCCCGCGGATCGATCGTGTGAGCTGAGCCACCTGCGGCGCCTCCTTGAGTGATAACCCTGGTACAGCCGCCCGTCCATCTCCGTGCCTAGAGGGACCTGGGCAGCGGCCCGCGCCTCGAGGCAACCAGCATTGAGGAGGAGCAGGGGTGGACTCGCCGGCTACAGGGAGGTTAGTGGAGATCGGACTTTGGGATTGACCTACGCGGGGCTGGCGGCGCCCTGCCGCTCTGGACTGCGGCCTTCTGAGGGGACTGTGAGCGCCTGACCCGGGTGGTGCCCTCACGCAGACTGCCGGCCAGCACGTGTAGTCCTGGGATACAGTGCATCGCCCCAGTGCCTGCGGCCATACTCTGACCTTTTGCTGTGGTGACCGTCGCTTTGCCTGTGGCTTGCCGGCGCTGGGGCGCCTCGGATATCGGCGGCCGCGCCGTGGGGGCGACCTGGAGATATCTCGGCCCGCTGCGGCACTCGTGGTCGGGCGGCGCCGCCCTTGGGCCTGCCCTGCACGTGGGTCGGTCGCTCCTGCGGTAGCCCTGTGCCTGCACCGGCCGGGAGTGATCGCGGAGACGGCCTGGCACCATGGGGGGGAAGGGCCACCGCAGTGGGGCACAGGCGAAGCTTGAAAAGTACGCGTTCTGTCAGGATCAGAAACGGTCCCCCCCGGACGGGCCTGCGGAGTACACGCTGGCGGACGTCATGGCCACGCTGACGCAGATGCAGGCCTCAATTGGCACTATCTCCACAGATGTTGCGCTCCTCCGGGCGGATGTCGCCAAAATCAACTCCAGACTGACTGAGGTCGAGGCCACCACGGAGACCCTCACGCGGGGCACGGCAGACCACCACAAGCGCATACAAGCCCTTGAACTGGTGCAAAAGCAGCTGCTGGCCAAGCTGGACGACCAGGAGGGCCGGTCTCGGCGCAACAACGTGCGGGTCGTGGGTGTGCCTGAGAGTGAACGCGGCCCTGCCTTAGACCTCTTTGTTGAAAAACTGATCACCGAACAGCTGCAGCCCCGCGGGCTCTCCAAGTTCTTCTCGGTCGAGAGGGCGCACCGGGTGCCGGGTGGGAGGCCTAAGCCTGGGGCCCCCCCCGCGCCCGATCCTGGCCCGCATTTTCAACTTCCGAGACCGGGATGCGATCCTCCAGGCGGCGCGTGCCGCCCCACCATTACGGGTGGACAACGCTAAGGTCACCCTCTATCCGGACTACACCGCTACAGTAGTGCGGCAACGTAAGGACTTCATGGCAGTTAAGGCAGACCTCCGCTCTCGAGAGCTAAAATATTCAATGTTGTACCCTGCAAAGCTGCGAGTGGAGGCGGAGGGGCGCACATGGTTCTTCACATCGCCGGCGGAGGCCTCGGAATGGCTCGAGGGGTGGCGTCCAGCAAGAGCGAGGGGCAGGGGAGAGCGCGCCCTGGGCGGCCTTCCCGACTCTCGCCAAACCCTGAACGTTGAGGACTCAGGCGCGGGTGACGAAGTGCCCTGAGGCATGGTGCTGTGATGTGACCGAACTATTGGACGCTTGGCGACCTGGGACCTTGCAGTGGCCGCCGGCCCCTGGGGCCTTGAACCTACAAGGAGCGTATGACCCCGGATCCCCCTTTTTCCTTTTCTCTCATCTGACAGTCTGCTGCTTGAGGGGACAAACTTACGGTATGGGGAGTGGCGGCTGTGTGCTGAGCGGCTTTCCCCCGTACGCACGTACCAAGTTTATGGGAACTAAGCACTCTGCTGTGTTGGGGTGGCGGGTAGTTGTAAATCCGCTGGGCAGGGAGGCAGGGAGGGGGGTGGGGGGATGGGGAGTTCGTTTAAATGTTGATTTTTGTTTTGTTTTAGGTTCACCGACCACTCAGGGGTACATACGGCAGATTGGGCAGGTACAGGTGCACAGGGGTGGCACAGGGCAGGACGCGACTAACACACCCTCCCCTGGAGACGACGTCACATAGCTTGCCTCGAGCGGCCTCTGACTCACTGCCAGACGCCCCTGCTCAGCAGCGTTCTCCTTCCTTTGCGGTCCTCTCCTGGAACGTTAACGGCCTGGGAGACAAGATTAAGAGGGGGCTAGTGCTTCAATATCTCAAGCGCAAGGGGCCCGGGGTGGCGCTCTTGCAAGAAACACACCTAGTAGGTACGTCCACCAAAGCCCTGGATAGGTGGGGGTTTAAGATGGCAACACATTCAGAGTTTACGACAGGGTCCCGGGGGGTGGGCATACTGGTGAACAAGCGTGTCCCCCTGATTCTTCTTGATTCCCGTAGGGACGAATATGGCCGCTTCGCGGCACTCACTTGTCAATGGGAGGGGAGGGTTTATAATCTGGTTTCTGTCTACATCCCCCCGACACTACACCAAGCCTCCCTCAGGGCACTGGGCGAATTCCTTTTGGCGCTCCCTCCTGGGGAGCTCATCATGGGCGGAGACTTCAATGCAGCCATGGACCCTGCACTGGACAGGTCTGCACACAGGACTCTTGGGGCCGACGCCTCCACGCTCGCAGACTTTGCTACCGCGCTTGGCTTAGTAGACACATGGAGGGCATACTGGCCTGATGAGAGACAATACACCTTCCTCTCCGGGGTACACCACACCCTCTCCCGTATCGACTACATCTTCACCTCACCGGCCGGGTACAAAGGGGTGACGGAGGTGTCGCACCTACCCAGGGGCATCTCGGATCACTCGCCGGTGGTCATCACGTTTGCGTCCGGTGACCCAGGAAGGCGCACATTGTTCCCGATCCGCCCCGGATATCTTAAAATCCCTAAAATTGCTAAGACCCTCAAAAAGGCGACCAAGAACTATTTTACCGAGAATGCTGAGTCGGTCGAGAGCGCAGCAACCCTCTGGGAGGCCTTTAAAACCGTCCTCCGTGGCCAGGCCATCTCCATCATTACGGACCATACTAAGACCCAGCGGCTCGCTGTACTGGAGCTGGAGCGGGCGATAGTGGAGGCGGAAGCATCCCATACACTGCGGGGGGACGGAGATTCGGCACACACCCTTCATATGGCGCAGCAAGAATATAGGTCCCATCTTTGGGAGGGGGCCCGAGCTCGACAAGTAGCCACCCAGCACACCATCTATGAACTCGGTGATAAGGCTGGCAAACTCCTGGCCTGGCTGGAGAAGGGGGACCGTGCGTCGCGGTGGGTGGCGCGGATTCGCCTGGGCGAAGGAGACTTTACCTCGGAGCCCCAGCGCATAGCCGGGGCCTTCGCGGCCCATTATCAACACATCTATACCCCGGAGGCCTCGGCCACCGTGGCGGACAATGAGCTCTTCCTCAGGGACATCGCAATGCCTCGGCTGGCCGCTTCGGGGGCTGAGGCCCTGGAGGCTGATCTGACGGCGGAGGAGATCACGCTGGCGATTTTGGCCCTCCGCAGTGGTAAGGCAATGGGGCCCAACGGAATCCCAATCGAATACTACAAGCAAAATTCCGCTCTTGTGGTCCCTCACCTATTAGCCATGTATGAGGACGGTCTATCGACGGGGATGCTCCCCCGTGATCAGAGGATGGCTACAATAGTGGTGATCCCTAAACCCAACAAGCCGTCCCACGAGTGCTCCTCTTATCGCCCAATCTCGCTGCTCAATGCCGAGGCGAAGATCCTGGCCAAGGTGATAGCAACGCGGCTGCAGCCCTACCTTTCGACCCTAATACACCCGGACCAGTCCGGATTTATGCCCCACCGGAACACCGCTTTGAATCTGCGGCGTCTCCATGGCATCATTGCCGGCCGCTCCTCGATCGAGGAAGATGCGGCCATACTGTCGTTGGATGCGCGGATGGCGTTTGACAGAGTGGAGTGGCCTTTCCTCTTTGCCGTCCTCCGCCATATGGGGCTCGGCCCCAGGATTTGCGCGTGGATCCAGCTGCTTTACACTAAGCCACTTGCACAGGTGGTGGTCAATGGCCGCGTCTCTGACGCCTTTCCGCTGGGTCGAGGGACTAGGCAAGGTTGCCCCCTCTCCCCGCTCCTATTTGCTATGGCTCTCGAGCCATTGGCGGCGTGGGTGCGACAGGATCCGATGATCCGTGGCCTTAGGTGGACGTTGGAATGGGAGGATCGCATATCCCTCTATGCGGACGATGTGCTCCTCTATCTCGCCTCGCCGGCGCGCTCTATCGCCTGTCTCCTCAACATATGTGAATCATATGGTAGTAGGTCTGGATACGATATAAACTGGGAGAAATCCATCTTATATATGCTCCGAGGCTCCCCACCGCGGCTTCCGTCAGGCTGTAACATTCTACTAGCTAACGACGGGTTCAAATATCTTGGCATATACGTCACGGCCGACCGGGACAAATTTGTCGCGGAAAATCTAATGAGGCCCCTCCAACGGCTTCGCACCGACGTTAAACACTGGCGCACATTGCCGCTGACATTGCTTGGGCGGGCTTCGCTCTTTAAGATGCTCGCCCTCCCGAGATTCCTCTATGCGCTGCAAAATACCCCCTTCCCCATTGCACCCTCCTACTTCACGGCGATCAACGCTGAGATCACTCGTCTCCTCTGGGAGGACAAGTCGCCTCGCATTGCCCTCCATAAGCTTACCAGTGGCTGGTATGATGGAGGTATAGCCCTCCCCGACATGAAGACCTATTACTGGGCGTCGCACCTCATGGTTATCAACCAGTGGCTCCATGTGCCGGGGGATGACCCCGCATACCGTATGGACCGACAACTACTTGGCCCCGGAGGGGTTATGGGAGCCCTTTACAACCCAAAAAGGGGTCGCGTTCCGGCGGGGCCCGCAGCCCATACCCTCCGGATATGGCACGCGGCGCAACGGGTGATGGGATGGGCTGGAAAGATTACCCAGGCAACGCCGCTTTGGGACACCAGGCAGCTCGGGGTACTTCGCACTACCAAGGGGTTCCACCAGTGGGATCTTATTGGTATCTCCAGGGTGGGAGACCTCTGGCGCAAGGGAGAGGTGATCACTTTTGCCCAACTGCAAGCGGACTACGACCTGGCGGACACCGAGCACTTCCGATATTTACAAGTTCAACACGCTCTTCAGGCGGCGATACCACGTGGGACTCGGCTCCCTGAGTCATCGCCCTTAGAGGACCGGCTCCTCATGGAGCATCTGCTCCAGAGGGCGACGTCCCTAACGTACCGGAAGATACTAAATAACCGCCCCGACCCTTTTTCCGCCCTCAAGGGGAAGTGGGAGGCAGAACTTGGAGAATTTGATGAGACGGACTGGAATTCCGCGCTCTCATCCCCCAGGGAGGTGGGCATATCTTCCAAGCTCAGACTGGTCCAACTCAAAATTTTGCACCGCACATACTACACCCGCACCCTCCTATTCAGACTCCACCGGGTGGAGTCCCCGCTGTGTCTCAGGAACTGTGGCCACGAGGGGACCTTCTTGCATACCCTCTGGGAGTGCCCTGTCGTGGCGACGTATTGGAAAGGGGTGTTGCGTATTCTCTCCCAGGTAACAAAAATTCCCACGCTGCCGGAACCTCGGCTGTGCCTCCTTAATGTCTGGGAACAGACGGACCACAAGAAGGTGACCCAGCTTTGGGTGACTTTGGGACTCATGCTCGCAAAGCGTAATATAGCCCAGAAATGGGGATCGGGGCTGGGGCCTACCCTGACGCAGTGGATCCGAGATATGGACCTTGTAATGGTGACCGAAAAAACTGTGTATGTCCATAGAGGGTGCCCCAAGAAGTGGTCCCAGGTCTGGGGTGGATGGAATGTATACCGGGGAAATATCTGTGAGCCCCCACCGGATGCAGCGGACTCGGATCTCAGTGACCAGGATTAATGGCTCCACTGCTGGAGATGGGCGGGGAAGGGAGCGATGGTGTGTTGTCATTGGGCTGTTTATTTCTCTCTGTGACACCTGTACTGTCATTGCTCCGGTACCTTGTAACCCCTGTATGCCATGCCTTGCACTATACGAGTGGTGTTTGTTTTTCTGTTTTGTTGATAAACCCAATAAAAATATTTCAAAAAAAAAAAAAGTGACACAAGGGCTCATAAATAAGGCCCTAAGCATCAGAAGAGGGCTGGTCACTTACAGCCTTATTTAGAGTTTGGCAGACAAGATACGCCATCACAAGCATGGCTGTTATCCCGTCCGTCGTACTACAAGTGCAATAGTTTATAATACATTTGCGATTTGGCAAACTGGACAAAGGGGCCGCACACCCCCTCGCAGGGCCCCGGAGACAGGTGCGGGCCGGTATAGACCAGTTTATGGCGGTGGCCCAAAGGTGGTTGCAAGTTAGAATTTTCGCGGGGAGGTTTCTCGCAGGGCAGCCTAATTGGTTGCCTGGGGGGACAGCGGGGCTATCTGGATGGCTTGCAGGGGCGGCAGTGTAGCGCGGCGGGGCCCGGGGGTGATAGGGCCTGCGCAGCGCTGAAATAAAGCAGCACACCACCTCAATTATACGTTGGTGGGAAGACCCCGAGCGGTCTCTTGCCGTTTATTATATCTCCTCGGGTCGAGCCCGCGTCGAGGAGTGCATGCTTGTTACATTGTTGGTGAGAGCCTGGGTGGCTCTCTACATTCCTCCTTTTCTTTAGTGACTGTCCACCATAGTCTGCGTGCTTAGAGGGATGTGCACATGAAGTCCTTCAGCTTCTGGCTGGGTGCAGGGTTCGGCTGGAGACCATACCTCTGGCTCCGGGAGTTGGAACTGGCCACTGCATCTGCCTGGGTGTTTGGGGGTGTTTGAGTCACGATGTCTTGGCTGGGCCTTTGAGCAGCAGGCACATCGTCTCTGCTTCCTGCCTGCAGGTATCTTGGTGTGGAGGTCACAGGCCCCGGCGAGTTGATAGGCACGTGACACGGACCTCACTCATGTCTTCCGTCTCCCCTGAGCTGGTGTCCGGCCCACAGGCCCTCTTGAAGCAATATACATTCCGGGTGACCACTTGCTGTCCACCTTGATGACGGTCCATTCTTCCGGTTCGTATGGTGTTCTGAATTTCTAGCCCGGGTCTTTGACCACGATGCTGTCTCCTGCTTTCAGCTGTGGTTCTTTTGCTCCTCTGACAGCACTGGCCTTATGATTGGTTACGGTCCTCCTAGCCTGTTTGGCTACGTTGTCTCTCTCCAGAGGTTACCATCCTGAATCTGTCGGGATGCTATCCCGCGGGGCTCTTTTGAAAAGCAGGTGAGCGCGAGCACACTTGGTGGTGCTGTGGGGCGTTTGCCGGCACGCATTTAGAAATTGGCTGAGTGCCGACTCAACATCTTCCCCCTAATCCACTGCGATTCTCAGAACGCGGTTAAGAGTCCGCATGAAGCGTTCCACCTCCCCGTTGGCTTGAGGCCACAGAGGGGTGATCTTCCTGTGGTGGATCGCTTTGTTCTCCAGGTACTCTTGAAACTCGTGACCTTGGAATGGGGGTCCGTTGTCTGAATGGATTTCATCCGGCAGACCTAGGAAGGCTAAGGTCTTGTCCAGGATTTTCCTGACGTGCGGGAACGCCGTTGATGCTACCACCTCCACCACTGGGAACCAGGAGAATGAATGGACGATCGCCAACATATGGCAGCGGGCTGGTGCCGGGTCGCCGCCCGTGATGGTGCATGAGTGACATTTTTGCACCATGTCTTCCACTCGGATATCCATCGCTGGGAACCACTTTGTTTCGTAGCCGAGCTTTGGTTTTTGCCATTTCTTGATGCCCCACATGTGCCAGCTGGATGATGCAATCCTGAAGTGTCCTGGGGATCACAATGACATTCCCTCTCAGGACGACTCCCTGTTCTCCTTCACTCAGCTCGTGTCGGATCTGACAGAGCTGTTGCCGAGCATGGCTATCTTCAGCCCAGAGCGACTGGGTCCCATCCAGGAATTGGGTCCACCCGTTGTTCAGTAGAGCGTTTTTCACCCCGGCGAGCGTCTCATCTGCTCTAATGTCATGGCTTTTGGGCATGCCTCATACGAGACCATCTTCACGAATGCCTCTGAGTATGCTACGTCTAAAGGGGGGTCTCGAGCGACCAACAGCTCGGGGTGCCGTGAGAGGTAGCCTGCCGGGTTATGAGTCCCTGAATGGAATACAACCTTGAAGTTGTACGCCTGCAACTAAACGGCCCACCTTTCGATCCTGGGAGGCTCTAGTCTAGATGACCCTGCGAAGAGTGGGAGCAGCAGCTTGTGGTCCATCACTACCTGTAACTCCTGTCCATACAGATAGATGTGAAAGTGCTGACACGCCCATTTTATAGCCAAAGCTTCCCTCTCGATCTGGGCGTATCTGGTCTCGGTGTCTGAAAGCGCCCGGCTGGCGTAGGCGACTGGTTCCCATGTTTCTCGGTCATGCTCCTCTAGGAGGACGGCTCCAAAACCTACTGGGCTTGCATCCACCACCAACTCCGTGCGTCGTCCCGGGTGAAAGTAGGCCATCACCGTCTTGTCCATTGTCTGAACGGATTTCATCCGGCAGGCCTAGGAAGGCTAAGGTCTTGTCCAGGATTTTCCTGACGTGCGGGAACGCCATTGATGCTACCACCTCCACCACTGGGAACCAGGAGAATGAATGGACGATCACCAACATATGGCAGCGGGCTGATGCCGGGTCGCCGCCCGTGACGGTGCATGAGTGACATTTTTGCACCATGTCTTCCACTCGGGTATGCATCGCTGGGAACCACTTTGTTTCGTAGCCGAGCTTTGGTTTTCGCCATTTCTTGATGCCCCACATGTGCCAGCTGGATGATGCAATCCTGAAGTGTCCTGGGGATCACAATGACATGCCCTCTCAGGACGACTCCCTGTTCCCCTTCACTCAGCTCGTGTCGGTTCTGACAGAGCTGTTGCCGAGCATGGCTATCTTCAGCCCAGAGCGACTGGGTCCCATCCAGGAAGTGGGTACACCCGTTGTTCAGTAGAGCATTTTTCACCCCGGCGAGCGTCTCATCTGCTCTAATGTCATGGCTTTTGGGCATTCTTCATACAAGACCATCTTCACGAATGCCTCCGAGTATGCTACGTCTATAGGCGGGTCTCGAGCGACTGACAGCTCGGGGTGCCGTGAGAGGTAGTCTGCCGGGTTATGAGTCCCTGGATGGAATACAACCTTGAAATTGTACGCCTGCAACTAAACGGCCCACCTTTCGATCCTGGGAGGCGCTAGTCTAGATGACCCTGCAAAGAGTGGGAGCAGCAGCTTGTGGTCCATCACTACCTGAAACTCCTGTCCATACAGATAGATGTGAAAGTGCTGACACACCCATTTTATAGCCAAAGCTTCCCTCTCGATCTGGGCGTATCTGGTCTCGGTGTCTGAGAGCGCCCGGCTGGCGTAGGCGACTGGTTTCCATGTTTCTCGGTCATGCTCCTCTAGGAGGACGGCTCCAAAACCTACTGGGCTTGCATCCACCACCAACTCCGTGCGTCGCCCCGGGTGAAAGTAGGCCATCACCGTCTTATCCATGAAGCTGTTTTGATGGTACTGAACGCTGTATTGGCAGCTACGGTCCATTCCCACTAACAGTCACTGCGGGTGAGGGTGCGGAGTGGCTCCGACAGAGAGGCCAAGTTTGGAATGAATCTGCCACAGTAGGTTGCCATGCCGAGGAAACTGCGAACATCTGTGGGGGACTTCGGGGGTGCTCGCAGCCTGGATGGCTATCGCTTTCTTGGGGTCCACTCTCAACCCGTTTCTGGTAAAGATGTAGCCGAAGAAGTCGACTGACTCCTGGTAAAAGGAACACTTGGCCCTGTGGAGGGTTAGTCCGCAGTCTTCTAGCCGCTGGAGGGTGGCTCGGAAGTGGGTGTGGTGCTTTTCCAAGGTGTTCGAGAACACCAGGATGTCATCGCTCAGATTGATGATGCCCTGCAGGCCAGACAGTGCTTCCTGGATGGCATTCTGGAAGACCTCGGCTACAGACGACACCCCGAAACTCAGTCTCTTGTACCTTCGAAGGCCGACATGCGTAGAGAGCGTGGTGATGTACCTGCTCTCAGGCTCAAGCTCCAGTTGGTTGTACCCCGTGTTCAGGTCCAGTTTGGAGAACCACTTGGCTCCATTCATGTCCGCCACGACGTCATCCATGGTGGGGGTGAGATGGTGTTCCCTTTTAACGTCCAAATTTGGGAGCCTCATGTCCACACACAGCCGTATGGCACCAGGCGGTTTCGGCTTAGGGGCCATGACCAACGGGGACACCCACGGGGTGGGGCCTGACACCTTCTCAATGACGTTGAGGTCCTCGAGTGTCTTCAGTTCCGCCTCTACTCGCGGGCGGAGGTTGAACAGCACCCTCCAGTGTCTCAGGGCTGTAGGCCTCACGGTGGGGTCAATGTGGAGTTTGAACTCCTTCCCTTTCAGCTTGCCAAGCCCTGTGAACAGTGCTGGGAATTCGTGCAAGATGGCGTCAGCGGGTGAGTCGTGGACTTAACGAGCGACGAAGACCAGACCGAGGTCTTCTGCAGTGTGACAACTGAGAAGGGTGCCTTTTCTTCCTTCTGTGATGTGGAACCATGCCCTTGTGAAGTGTTCATCACTGGTGACTTCAGCCTCGATGACTGCTCTGAGGGGCAGAGGGTGCGTACCTCCATAGGTGTAGATCCGGGCCTTGGTAGGTGCAAGAGGGGGTCGTGGCAACAGCCGTTCATACTGCTCTGAGTCCATGACATTCACCGATGCGCCCGTAACGATGAGGGCCTGGACTGCAGACCCTCCTACCAGGACAGAGCACATCGGCAGCGGCCTTCGGTGTTTGTCCGACCTGCTGACGAAGGATATGACAAACACCTCGTCGTCATCTTCTTCAAGCGCAAGGCAGGGCCCCCGCGTCGCTTTGCCATCTTGTGATTGTGCATCGTCGGGCGACACCTGGCGTAGATGTTGCGTCATTGCCAGAGGCCTGGTGTAGGTCTTTTGAGATCTGCCGCTTCTACACACCTTGGCGAAATGATTCACCTTTCCGCAGCAGGAGCATGTCTTCCCCTTGCTCTGCACACTACGGTTGACTGGTGTTCCACCCCACAGTTGCCGCACGCCCCACTCGTAGATGGATGCGGTGCAGGGCGGGCCGTACTTGGGTTCATAAAACATGTCCACAGACTCTGTGTCTGACTGAAACACTTGTCTAAAGTCAGGGTTGAGCTGGGGATCGAAATGCCTCTTAAGCGTGACGACCGCAGCTTCATAGTCGTCATCATTCCCTGTGTTGGGCAATGTCTCAAACAGATCGTAGATCTCAGCGCCACCATAGTATATGAGCAGCGACCGTTTCACAGCGCCGTGTGTCTCCCTGGTGCCCCTAAAATAGTGGTTCAATCGTCTGATCCATGCTTTCCATCGTGGGGCCACTTTGGCAGGGTCAGCAGTCTCGCTGAAAGACTGCAGTGGTGAAATAACCACGTGGCTATGACCTGGTGGTGGGCCGTTATTGCCTCTGTGTGGTCCGCTCGCTCCGGCCTGCTGGCCATCAGCGCCTGTTGCGGACGGCGTGCTCATGGCGTCAGTGTGCTTGGGCGCGGTGGTGCGACGTCTCCACTAGGGGTCCTGAATGCGAGGTGTAAGGTGGCTGGTAGCCACGTGACTGGCGCGCTTGAGGAAGTGCGATGCACCGTGCCTGCTTTTCCTTGTTGAAAATGGCACTTTATACCGGTGGGCTGTGTGGCAGTAAAGGGGTGCCTCCTTGCGCGGTCTTCCCCTGGGCTGTTACAGTGTGCAGTCTGTTGGGCCAGGAGGGCTCCCCCTTGGAGTGGGCTGAAGGTTATTGTGACTGCTCTTCAGTGATTAAGGCCTGCTGGGCCTGACTGGCTCTCTCTGGCTTTAAACTTGCCACTACTGTGCAAAGCAGGAGGCGCTGGTCACGTGGGGCGATCTCCTTTAAGGCAATGGGTGCCTGAGGCCTGCCGCGCTGCAGCGTGTCACTACGGTGGTACCCTGGGGCTGGCTGAGTCACCAGAGCGTGCGTCATCTCCAGGATGCGCGCACAGCCGACATGAGCACCCCGTCACCTCTGGGAAGCGTGCTGGCAGGGTGCTGGACGTTGTCGAAGATGTCGCTCAGGGCAAGGCGCAGAGCCACGGCTCGAAGGCGGCGTCGCAGGGCCAGAGGTTACTGCAGCGGAGCAGGCCGACACCAGACATGCCAGAGGCAAAGGCAGGTGAGGTGATGCACAGAGGGGTGGCAGTGCAGGGCACAGGAGCGCAGCCCAGGCCGCTGATAGCAGGCACAGGGGGGCAATGTCCTTCCGTTCCTGGGGCAAAGGAGTGTTGCGCAGGGCACTGCGCACTCAGCAGCAGGCACAGCGTTGCGTCGCACGGGAGTCCGACTGGCCTCGTCACCAATGTAGCGCTGCGGGGCCCGGGGTGATAGGGCCTGCGCAGCGCTGAAATAAAGTGGTACACCACACTGTCGGTTATACGTTGGCGGGACCCCGAGCAGTCTCTCACCGTTTATTATATCTTCTCGGGTTTAGCCTTCCCCGAGGAGTGCATGCTTCTTACATTGCTGGGGAGAGCCCAGGTGGCTCTCTACAGGCAGGACAGCTTAAAAGGCTGTAGTCTGTCTAATGAGCATCTTTGCTTCCTGTCTGCCCCTGAGGTTTCCCGGAGCACGCTGCCCCACCACGTACGAAGGAGTTTCTTCTTCTGGCCATTTTTTGACTCGCACTTCTGCCGGAATCGCCTGCATTGCAGCCACGGTTTTTGCCTTCTGTTGGTTTTTTAGGTCTCGCTGAACCCAGTACATGCGCTGGCTCGGAGAGACATTTTGGAGGTGAGTTTTCAAAGTGCTGCTGGCTGGCCTAGCGCTTGCATTCACGCGAGCGTGCACGTGCGAACCGCTAGCCTTCAGCAGCACTTTGAAAACTCGTACTTTAGCGCGTCATCGCGATCACTTTCACTTTCAGAGCGATCGTGATGACTTTCGCTTTTACGGCCGCGCGCCGTTACTTTTACTGCCGCGCGGCCAATGCTTTTTGGGATTGTCATCCTGAAGAGATCTATCGCCTGCCATTTGCTGCCATTCTAGCAATGGTGACATCCTGTCCTGGAATTATGCTGACAGCAACCTGGGTTGTGTTTTTTGTCACAAACAACATCCCATTCTTCCAGAATCCCAAGGTGAAAAAGCACAAAGAAATAACCCTATGGCATGATATGTCTCCAAGGAGTGGCACTGAAGAGGAAGCAGTTTCATATTCTAGTCAAGCAGACACTCTCGTGGTTACATCTGGAGTCATGGGGGAAAAGAGACAGGTTGTACAGAGTCGAACTTACTGTCCAAAGAGGCAGGCACCAGGGCTGTTAGATCTTCAATCACTCCGAGTGCCATTGGTAAAGCTGAAGGGCTCTACCTTGTAGCATATCTGCAGTGCAGATGATGATATGTCGCAACACTGTATGGAAGGTGCACATAACAAAGTGAATAACAACACGCCTATAATGGCAGCATCCTTCAAGAGAAGCATTCTCTCGGTGATGTAATAGTAAGTAATCCTGTGCTTGGAAGCCCCTCATAATATAGATGGCAGCTTCCAGGTCCACCTTCATCGCTTTCCTTAAGCAGATATTTCATAGCAGGCTATAACATTAAAAACCGTCTGGGGGTGTTAAGTGCAAAGGGTTGCTTGTTTGTAGATAAAGCACTAAAAAACAAAAGCTGTTCCCTATGAGAAATGGTTTACTTCCTGGTAGTGGAAGTCTACTATTTGCTTTATTCAAATATTTCAGGCTGGCCAATGGGATTCTGCACTGCTGTCGGCCATGATTCACTTACAACCGGGCTCAGCTTCCGGTTTCAACAGCTCTTATCAGTCGCAATGCGCACCGGGCTCTCAGACCTTTGGAATCAAACAGTTTTCATGCTTGCTGCCTGTCGTTATTATTGCAGACACTGTTTGAAGAATTATTTACTTTTATTTTTCGGTGCAAAATCTGCCTTAGAAAAAGACACATTTTCAAAGCTCATTTTTAAGGGCAAATGGTGATGCTGTTATTCTAAAAAAAGTAGAAATCAAATGGTTGTCCAGTATAGAAACACAGCTATGCCCCGTGTTGGTTTATTGCTTTTGTGATTGCTGAGTGAAGCATGTTTTAAAATGGCGGCCAGACACAAACAGCAGTTGCTAAGCAGTTTGTCAGATGATGCCACCTTGCTCCATCATTGGCCTGATAGAGAGAAAGCGGAGAGTGACCTGTCCAGCCTGAGGTTGCTTAGAGCGCCTGACTGGAGGAGCACATACATTGATATCTTTTATAATAAAGGAGTCCTGATTTGACCTGAACTTTGGTGAAAAGGAACAGAGTGGTTCGTTGATAACTGGCAGTCAGAACAGAGTTGTCCGCATCGCTGAAAAACATGGTCCTTCTGTCTCTTTAATCCATTGCCTTTCTTCTACTTCTTTCTGGGCCGCCCACTCACCTCTGTCGTCTTGCCTACCACTGTTTCTATTTTCTCTTCTTGAAAAATCACCTTTTAGAACTGATGAAAAAATTCACTGGAGGCCAGTTTTGGTATGCCAGCAATAATTTATTCTTTCCTCAGAAACCCTTCTCTTCACTCGAACTTCTCGTCCCACACTCTGAGTTGGGCTATTGTAGTAGACTGACACATTGATTTCTGTTTCACCTTTTTTTAAACCAGTAAACGGTCTAAACTTAATAATGATAAGTTGGGCGTGCCTTAGTTGGGCGCTAATTGTTCTTTTCTCACAGCAGTCAAAGATCTTGGATGTTTGAGCCTATTACCAAATCAGTTTCACCAATATTTCCTATAAACAGATCTATTTCCCTAAACTATACAGTGGCATGCTTTCCATGTTCAACAAGGAGTGATCTCTGATTGTTTCTAGGCTCTTAAGTGCGGTGGGGTGGGGTGTAGGTTCTTTAGAGGGCCATTCAGTGAAGATATAAGAAGGGTCCTCTTTGGCTAGTCCTTCGTCATTAATCTCAAGGTCATCTGTACATGTTGTTATGATTCCTTCTTAAAAGATGCAATCTGGAGTAAAGGATAGATTAAGTAGTAGATTTATTAAAGCAACTCGCCAGAGCTGCTGTCCACTAACAGCAGCTGCCCATCTGCCAGCAGCCTCCCATACAACTGCTCATATCATAACACTCCTTAGAATCAGTTCTTAAAGAGACAGCGCATGAGAGTCCTACAATCCATGTTGAACATTAAATGTAAAACATGTTCCTACAGATAATGCACCTATGCAAATGAATGTACGCACCGTCTTAATCTCGCTGGTACAATTCTTTTTATAGATGCAGCCAAGCATGGCAGGCCCTTCTAAAATTCCAAAGTGCGCAGGAGCACAAGAAGTGGGTGCAAGCTCCCAGAATGCCCATAGAGCCCTGTCTGTAATATGGCTCTGAGTGGGGATTGTGATTTTGCAAGTGGCTGAGATGATGGTTATGGTCAGTCCAGATGGTATCGTAGTCACTTTTATGCCTGGTGCATAATCATAGTCAGCACCAGAACGCAAAATATAAAGACTGAAAGCGTACAAGAACACGAGAATGGACTTTTTAGGTCTCGCTGAGTGCTGCTGGCTGGCGACAAGCTTGCGTTCACGCGAACGTGCAGGCGCGAACCGCCAGCCCTCAGCGCCATCTGTCTTTCCTCTTGCTTGCTCCCTGCCTCCGCCCCTCCCCCCGCCTTCACGCTTACAAGCGTAAGCAAATTAACATGATGCAGCATAATATAATGGCTACTGATATACACCATTTTTATTCTGCTAAAATTTCAGAAAGCCAACAATAATTCAAATTCACTTGCAAATACAACATACTGGGTGAATGTCACTCTCATGCCTGGATGCTTGCATTTGCAACAGCACCACTGCCCCCAGAGGACAGAAAACCAACAAGCAACTCAAAATAACAATACGAGTTATGTTATGTTCGTTGTAAGGACATTTACGAGCAGCAGACTTGAATACTGCTTAGCCCTCCACAGAATACAAGAAAGAGAGGTTTCTTCTGCAAGCCAATAGGAAAACAGCATCTCTGAATTTTACTAACTCTTTGTCGAAATCATCAATAAATTCGGGCTACAGAGCAGAAAAATCTACAAACTCGCCTTTAGAAGTGTAAGTTGCTCCATCGCCATTACACTTTTTTTCCTTCTGGATAATTGTATGTGGGTGGTGACATGAGAAACGCAAACTATTTCATCTGCAGGATGCAATACACAAATACATCAACATTTCTACACAACATATATATCGAAATCGAACCGAAATGATGGCTCCGTAAGTTAAATGATCACTGCTGATATCTGCACTGCTCTGCAAGTCAAATGTTCAAATCCCTGCAAAACAGACAGCCATTGCGCCTTTCGAGGCCGGCAATTTGATCACCATTAATCTGGTATAGTAACACTGCGCATTTGCAGGGCTTACAAATGGGAAAACAACAAATACACACACAACCACACACACAACCACACACACACACACATCCACACACACACAACCACACACACACACCACAACACATACACACACACAACCACACACAACACATACACACACACATAAACACACACAACCACACACACAACCACACACAACAACACATAAACACACACAACCACACACACAACCACACACAACCACACATACAACCACACCCACACACAACCACACACACAACCACACACACACAACCACACAACCACACACACAACCACACACAGCCACACACACACAACCATGCACAAACACAACCACACACACAACCACACACACACACAACCATACACACAACCACACACACAACCACAGACACACACAACCACACACACAACCACACACACAACCACACACACACAACCACACACACAACCATACACACACACACAAACACAACCACACACACACAACCAACCACACAACCACACACATAACCACACACACACAACCATACACACACAACCACACAACCACACACAAAACCACACACACACAACCACACACACACAACCACACACAAAACCACACACAACTACACACATCCTCACATACAACCACACACACACAACCACACACACAACCAAATACACATAACCACACACACACAACCACACACACACACAACACATACACACACACAACCACACACACAACCCCACACACAACCACACACAACCATACACACAACCACACACACAACCACACACACAACCACAACCACACACACAACCACACACAACCAACCACAACTAACCACACAACCACACACACAACCACACACACACAACCACACACACACAACCACACACACACAACCACACACACATAAACACACACAACCACACACACACACAACCATACAAACAACACACACACAACCCCACACACAACCACACACACAACCACACACACAACCACACACACAACCACACACGCACACAACCACACACAACCACACACACACAACCACACACACAACCACACACACACAACCACACACACCACAACACCCACAACCACACACAACCACACACAACCACACACACAACCACACCCACAACCACACACAAACACACACAACCACACACACACACAACCACAACCACACACACAAAGGGAGGAGACAACTGCAGCAGAACCTTCGGCTCGATCAGGACAGCAGAACCACCGGAAAAGGAACCCCTCGGCACGACCTGGGCAGCAAGAAGTTGTCACTGGAGACATTGTGACCCTATGAACAATAGTGTCATCAATGATCTAATCCAAACTGTAAACTGTGACAAATAACATCCCTATATATTGCAGTACCACAAAAACAGCACCAAGCATTGGCATAGCCAATAGGTCTCACCTTTGGGACATAATAAGTTTTTTGCCATGCAACAGTTGTTATTGCACCAAGGATATTGTGCTGCATCACTAAATACTTATAAGGTCCCAAAAGCGAGACCTATTGGCTATGCCAATGCTTGTCGCCCTTGCCTGCTGTCGTTACCTCTCCCTGGGCCTCGGGCGGCAGAGGCGGGCTGTCGCCCCAGGGAGTTATATGTTCATTTCAGGCCAGCCCTGCCGGCCCAGCATGCCGGCTGTCGTCCGGGGCCGGGATTGGAAGCCCTAAGTTAAGGCTGGGGCGGTGATCCCACAGAGAGATTTTCTTTTCTGGAACCTTGTACTGGAGGCGGGTGCAGTCCGTTTGCAGAGTGGTGAGAAAGGTTAGTTTGTTCTCCTTCAATAGCTCGCATTTATTCCCCATCGAAGCTTTGACGGTTTTTATGTATCTATTTGCAGCACTTTCCTTTGGTATCTCTCCAGTAGACGGCGCTGTGGGTTTAGTTTTAGACGGGGATAGGAGCTCGGTTTATTGTGTGCATCATAAGTAAATTTTACTTTTTGGCATAGATATGATCGGGGTTTTGTCCCCTCAAAAGCAGAATTTCCTCCGGTCAAAAAGCGGGCGAGGAGGGGGGCCGGCAAAGAGGAGAGAGACCGCAGGAGCACATCAGTCTGATGCTGCCCCCATCTGCTAGTCAGTCTTCCAGTTATGTTATGTTATGTTAAAAGCATTTGTTAAGCGCACGTACACCAACGGTTTCATGGCGCTCAAGTGAGGATCAAGGCAGTGACAGAGATATCGCTTAATTAGTGTATGCTTGGATGAACAACCAGGTCTTTAACTGTTTTCTGAACTGGGCTAAAGAAGTCAAAGTCCTTATCTCAACCGGGAGGGAATTCCAAAATTGCGGGGCAAGGACTGAGAACCTTAGTCCGCTGTGCTTCTTCCGTTTGGCTGATGGGATTTCCAACAAGTTCAAGTGGGAGGATCTAAGGTCTCGAGAGGGAATGTGACGGTGAAGACGAGCCGAGATGAAAGCCGGACCGTTACAATGTAGTGCTTTAAAAATGGTGCAACCCATCTTAAATGCACAGCGCTTAATCACTGGAAGCCAGTGAAGGCTTTTCATGAGAGGGCTGACATGGTGCCATTTAGGCTGATGAAAGATCATCCTGGCCGCCTGGTTCTGAACCAGTTGAAGGCGCCTCAGTTGGTATGCCGGAATGCCAACATACAATGAGTTGGCATAATCCAGACGAGCGATCACTAAAGCTAGAGTGACCAGAATCACAGCTTCCCTGCTCAAGAATCTACTGATCTTCTTGATTCTGCGCAGCTGAAAGAAGCCAGCCGAGACGACTGAGCTGATCTGGGCCTTCATGGACAAATCATTGCTGATAATAATCCCCAAGCTTTTAGAGGAGGCAGCTGGCACAGGGTGATTGCCCAATTTAGGGGGCCAGAAGTTGGAATGCCATGGATTTGCTAACCCACCCGTAAGAATCAGCTCAGTTGTCTCCGGGTTCAGCTTCAACTGGTTGCTGTTCATCCAGTCACTTATGAAAACCATAGTGGCTTGAACATTGGACTCTGATGAAACAGATGAGTCAATATTGAATACCAGTTGAAGATCGTCTGCATAGTTGAAAATTCCAACATTCCTTTCTCTCAAAGAACGAACCAAAGGAAGAAGGTAGAGATTAAAAAGGAGCGGAGAGAGAGAGGAGCCCTGAGGAACCCCATAGGTAATATCTCTTTTATTAGATGAAAAATTAGCGAGGTGCACCGCTTGGGACCGATTACTCAGAAAGGAGGAAAGTCACTTTAGTGCCAGACCCTGAATTCCGGCATTACTGACACAGTAGATCAAGATACCATGATCGACCGTGTCAAAAGCTGCTGAGAGAACCAAGAGAATCAGGGCCTGGGTAGTGCCTATGTCCGCTCCCCCTCTGAGCACGTCCATGACAGTAAGAATGACTGACTCAGTCGAGTGTGCGGGTCTGAATCCGGCCTGATGGGCATCCAAAACCTGGAAATGTTCAACAAAGGAACTGAGGCAGTTAGCTACATGATTCTCTAAAACTTTTCCCAGGTAGGGCAGCAAAGAAATAGGACGATAATTACTAAGAGCCGACGGATCGGCACCCGGTTTCTTCAGGATTGGGATCATTTCTGCCCTTTTAAAAGAGTCGGGAACAATGCTATGCTCAAGCGAATTGTTCAGAAATGGTCGGGGGGTCTGGAAACATAGTAAAAGCTTCTCGGAGAATATAGGGGGGACAGTAATCCATGGGACAGCCAGAGCGGACCTTATTTAGTAAGTTCAGAAAAATCTCCTCCGAAATCGGAGGGATTCGGTCAAGACAGTGTGGGCTCAAATCAATGTTTGGATCCTGTATAGAACAAGCCGCAGAAGGAATACTAGCCTTGATGGTGGCTCTTTTCTCTAAGAAATATGAATTGAGAGAATCACATAGAGACTGTGAGGGAACAGGTTGTTTTTGCATAACTCTATCTGGTTTAGAGAGTTCGTCAACTATAGCGAAAATCTCTTTAGATTTGTTTGATGCATTAACAATTTTTTGAGAAAAATAGTTTGCCTTAGTCTGAATAATCACATTTTTGTATTCTTTCATCAAGACTAGATAAGAAGCTTTTTTATCCGGGAGATAATGACGGCGCCATCGGCGTTCTGCTTGTTTAAGTTCAAGTTACTTTATTTTTAGATCATCGGAGAACCACCGTTGAGCGTCGTGGGGTCTCATGATCTTTGTTTTTTTGAGGGGGTGACACAATCGCTGGCCGATTCCAGCTATGATTTAATGCTCTCTGTCTGAGTCTGTAAGACTTCCAGTGTGGAGGGGGACGTGCTCGTCAAAAGTGACCGAAAATGGTCCATGTCTGCACGTCTCCAATTTCTGGACATTTGATTCACTGTTAGTTGGGGTTTCAGAGAAGGAATACATTAAAGAGTAAATCTAATCAAATAGTGGTCGTACCAGGCATACGGAGCTATCAAGGGAGTGGAGATCTTCAAATTTGATGTCCAGACTTGATCCAGAGTATGCCCTTTTATGTGGGTAGCTTCTCTCACGTGCGGAGTACAATTCATCCCAGAAAGAAGATCGACGAATTCCCTCGAACTAGAGCTCACCCGATCATCTCTAGGCCAGTAATTGAAATCCTCAATTATAAGAATCCTAGCATGATTAATAACAAGGTGAGATATCATCTCACCCAGTGCCTGAGGGAAGGTGGGTATATTACCAGGGGGTCTATAAAAAAAAGGGCAAAGACAAAGGATAACTGAGGAAAATCAAGCTTTAAAATCAGAAAGTCAGTTGAGGGCATATGAGTAGCCCCTAAGGTTGTAAACTGATGTTCATTGCGGATAATGGCAGCAACCCCGTCTCCAACTTTCCCTGGAGACCGGTATGCATGGAGGATATAGTAGCCTTTCGGAATTGCTGCTAAAATATCCGGGGCACAATCCTCGATCCACCACGTTTCAGTTAGAAGAAGTATGTTGGGATTTTCAGATTGTAAGAGCAGGGAGATCATAGTACTAGGGGAGGAGGGGCAAGGGGAGAGGGACAAGGGGTTGATGGGTATGAACTCAGGCAACCCCGCAATGGACCTAGTGAATAATCTAGCTAGGGTATTACCCTGGCTGTCACAATTAGGCAACCAGGGCGCCTCATTCATTGCGGGGGGGGCTGCTTCAGCAGTCCCAACAAACCCATTAGGGGGCCACCCACAGGTTCCACTTAGTAGTGGAGCAGGCGCCCAGAGTCTCCCCCGTGCTTCTATTCAGCAACCTAGGCAAGTTGATACACAGCATACGACAGCTGTGGTTGTCCCCCCTACGCTACCACCAACCGAGGCATCCACAGCAGTTGTTGGGTCTGCGGAAGGGACAAAAGGAGAGGGGGCACCTATTGCCAGTATTGTTCATGATCGAGTCCTTTCTTCTAGGCATCAGTTAGGTTTGCATTTATCTGTGGATATGAGGGCAAAAATAACAAGCATTGAAAAAGCAATAGGTCTCGCCGTTGATTAAGTTAAAGCCATTTGCTTTGCTAATGGTATTGTATAGCAAAGCAAATGGCTTTAACTTAATTAAAGGCGAAACCTATTGCATTTTTAATGCTTGTTATTTATGTAGTGTGGGAGTACCTCTAAAAGTTAAGTCTCCTGTGATCATACCGTGGAATGGTTATTAGCATATTGTGTTTAGCTGTAAGAGGCCAGGGGTAGGTACAGATGTTTAATGCAAATATAAGTCCAACACAGGGACAAACACTCAGGATGGCTCCCCGAACCCATGGGTCGCTTACCTGTTCTGGACGCCGCGCTTTGGGTGACTGCTCTGCTCATCGATGGCAGTGGCTACAGAGAACAGCTTTGTCCAAGCCTTCTGCTTCTGTTTCTGCTTTCGGGTGACTGCTGTGCCCTTTGATGGCGAGGGCCGAGGAGAGCAGCTCCGCTCGAGCCTCCTAATTGTGGTATCCTGCTGCTCAGCCAGAATGACTGCCTGATTGAATGTTAGTGTTTGGAATGTGTGCGTGCGTGAATCAGTTGGATGAAGGGCTGAGCAGCAGGGAAGCTGCTCCTGGTGGGGCTCCTACTTAGACTCTGATTTTACCTCTCTGTATCTACTTATCACCTCAATAAATCTACGTGGTAAACTACCTAGCTTGGAACGTCCTTTCTTCAATACTACATTTTGGTACTAGGAATGGGGTACTACAGTCTGAAAATAAGAGACTGAAGAAACAAGAACCCACAATCAAGCTAAAGGACTTTCTGTTAATTCAATGTGGAGCTTCTCAAGTAACTGGCACCCCGAGCCCCACCAGTGACCTTCCACCGGTCGCCCACAACATTTCTGTGCCAGGTTCTTTCTGCCTGCTACCTACCTGCTGTCTACTGCCTGCTTGCCTTTACTGATGCCCTGGAGCACTGTTCTGCTACCTGCCAGTTCCTGCCTTCAGAGTGTGTCTCCAGTGCAAGTAAACTTCCCACAGGCTTCCCATTTCAACCCGCCTTTTATATGCGTGAGCCCTACAAGGGAGGAGCAAGCACCTGAACTCCCAGTGATCTCTTTTATTCTGTTATTGTTATTACTGCCCTGGACTTGTTTTGCATGCCCTTTTGCTTTCGGTGCGGTTGCCACCATTTCGCTTCATACTCCATGCCTCACTTTCTACCCTGTGACGGGGAGAAGATCTACTGTTCCTGCATCTACCTCACTAGCAGTTCTCCTGTGCCGTGACGGTTCACCGGCAATTACAACATCGACACCTACAACTGTGAGCTGATGTGTCTATATAGACTCTACTAGCCGTAACTGTAAGTTTTCTAATTCATTTTTATTTGCTGCGCATTAGTACTCTGTGTGTTATCGCCATGGCAGTTTAACTGCCTCTTCACATTTAAAAGTGGCTCCAGCAGGCGAGCTCGCGCAGCCTTACTTTTCTCCTGCTGCCCTCCATTGCTGCTCCTGGACATTCTGCTGCTCCAATGCTCTGTGAGCCACCCGGCTTTGCGTCTGGAGCATGCCTCCATCTTGTGGTTGCTGTACATCACAAGCTCTGCTGCAATGTTTTGTCCTGCAATCCTGTCTCTTTGCCAACCACATGTTTTTGCCAACCAGGATCCTCTCTTCAGATGTAGCCGGAACGTCGTCTAATTCAGGGGTCTGCTTATCTCTGCCTTCTTTTGGTTTCTACATACCTCCATCTTTCCAAAGAATTCTTTACTTCTCGGCATCTTCATTCCAATACTTCAAGTCTCGGAGCCGGCATTTGACTGTGGGTAATATAGACAATAATACAACAGTGCCATCTAGTGGCTTTCCAGCACCACCGCATCTGAACATTCGATATAGTTCAAATACATCGGAGCACCATAACAGATCGCCATGCTTCACAGCAGGCACTGTTTTCTTCATCGACCTGCTGCCTCTCCATTGCTCTTCGGACAACCCTTCTCTACCAGTGAACCAGGTATTGTTGTGTTTCCTTTCTTCTTTTCTGCCATCCAGACTGTGGACAAATTTGTACCAAATCACACAATTTAATTAGTTCTACAAGTATTTCATTGGAACTGCTCTCTACGCGTGTGAGAGTTCGCCAGGGGCAAAGAGTAATGTCACCACTTCACTACATGTACTTACCTTACCCTACTGCACTACAAGGATTCAACCTGCTGCGCTACAAAGCTTCAACCTGCTATGCTACAAGGCTTCCACCTGCTACAAGGCTTCAACCTGCTGTGCTACAAGGATTATTCATTTTCCGATGTCATGAGCAGTTTATATTTACATGCTACATGTTTTTGTTTCCTTTTAGGGAACCTTTCTTTGAGTGATTTTTATTTCTGCATACGCCATGTGCTGTGTGGTCTACTCGTCATAATATAAAATGTTGTTCTGTGGCTTGCACCCACATCTATTATGTCCATTTTGCATTGTTCCGTGTGCTATGTTCAGACTTTCATGTGGTATTACCACATCTTATGCGCATTTTACACATTGCATTCACATTGTTTCATGTGTTACCACCACATCTTATGCGCATTTTATATATTGCATTCACATTGTTTCATGTGGTATCACCACATCTTATGCGTTTTTTACATATTTCATTATGCGCATTTTACAGATTGCATTCACATTGTTTCATGTGGTTTATCCACATCAATTGCATTTTACATTTTTACGTTCTACTTTGTGGGTTCCTTCCCACACCTTTCGCCCAACATGCTCTTGGGGAAGTACTATAGTGTAGCTCACCTTTCTATTTCCACCCTTTCCCACCTTTGTGAGCGTAACACCCGTTTATTTACTGTGTTTCATACCACTATTGTATTTTGCTTGTGTGACAACAGCCATCATTTTTTTCTGTCTTTGGCTGTCTTCCACTCTTTCACTGTTATCTGTACTTATTTCGTCATTCCTTTTTCAAATTCTTTCTAACACCCTGTACTTTCCTGTTTGCCTGGCCAGCATACATGATCTTAGTACTTGGTTTCCTCTTTAGTCTGTTGTACGGGTTTGTGTTTATTTTTGTGTTTCTGTGGTAAGGAAAATGGTGTAATACTCGCTTGTACTTGTCTTTTCTCTCACTTCCTATCCACTTTACTTCCTCTGCTTGTTCTTTCCATATTTCATTTTCACGCCTTCTTTCAGTGTACCATTTACTATATTTCATTCTCTTATTTTCTTGCCTCTTTTTGATCCCTTTTAAAACTTTCTTCCTTTGCGTTGTAAAGGGGGAGTTATGTGGTATCCTGCTGCTCAGCCAGAATGACTGCCTGATGGAATGTTAGTGTTTGGAATGTGTGCATGTGTGAATCAGTCGGATGAAGAGCTGAGCAGCAGGGAAGCTGCGCCTGGTGGGGCTCCTACTTAGACTCTGACTTTACCTCTCTGTATCTACTTATCACCTCAATAAATCTACGAGGTAAGCTACCTAGCTTGGAGCGTCCTTTCGTCAATACTACACTGCTTTTATTGCTGCTTTTAGGGCCAAAGCGTCATCACCGAAAGGAACACATTGGGCCCGATTCACAGAACTAACTTAAAACAAAATCCTAAACTTACTACCATTTTGGTATTCACAGAAGGCACTTACTCATTTTGGTATTCACAGAAGGCACTTACTCATTTCGGTATTCACAGACGTTAGGAGTCCTAACTTTAGGACTCCCAAATGCCTTCTGTGAATACCAAAAGTCTTAAAGTTAGGATTTTTCTCAGTTTAGGAGTAGTAAAGTTAGGACTCTTAACTTTATTACTCCTAAACTGAGAAAATCCTAATTTTAAGACTTTTGGTATTCACAGAGGAATTTAGGAGTCCTAAAGTTAGGACTCCTAACTTTACTACTCCTAAACTGAGAAAAATCCTAATTTTAAGACTTTCGGTATTCACAGAAGACATTTAGGAGTCCTAAAGTTAGGAGTCCTAACTTTACTACTCCTAAACTGAGAAAAATCCTAACTTTAAGACTTTCGGTATTCACAGAAGGCATTTAGGAGTCCTAAAGTTAGGACTCCAAACTTCTGTGAATACCGAAATGAGTAAGTGCCTTCTGTGAATACCAAAATGAGTAAGTGCCTTCTGTGAATACCAAAATGGTAGTAAGTTTAGGATTTTGTCTTAAGTTAGTTCTGTGAATCGGGCCCATTAACAGCATCTTGTGATTCTGAGCAAATCACTTAATCTCCCCGTGTCTCCAAGAACAAATGAATGTGTTCTTGTATAACGTAACTGGTGCTCATGTAAAGCGCTCCCATACCTTCCTGTCGAGTTTGCGCTGTATAAATCTGCAATATAACAGGCACTTTTTTCTTTGCTAGGCATTGACAGTTTAAACCTGTCATACTGTATGGGTTGCCAGGTTAGGGTTGCTTTTTGTGTTTTTTGAAGGGAAGTTGCCTCAAATGCAAGCAATCCCATTGTCCTAACAGCCATTGTAGAAATGTGTGCGCAGCAATCTCCAGTTTTCACTCAGTCTTTCATCTAACTGAGATTGCTGAAATAAGTACCAGTACTGCTGAATGGGGCGATTTTATGGTGCTTGGAAGGGTAAGACCGGAAGCAAGCGCTATTATTGTAGAGAGCAGATTCTCTCAGCAGTTCTCGGGATCCGGAAACCTTCAGTATCCTACTCTCCGAAAGAAGCCAACCGCAGTGGTAAAATTAGCAGAAAAACTAGCTCAGATCACACAAAAACAAGCCACGAAGAAAGGCGCAGCATCTGTCCCGAATAAAGGCTGTTGGGAAGGTCATGCATACTGTCGGGGCAGCAGATGCGGCCACCGAGACTGCTCCAAGCAACACATGCTAATAATGCTCCTGCGAATTATCTGTGTTTCATGTAAGGCCAACATGACACCTATCGGCGACTTCAAGGGATTATTGACCAGAGGAAACAAGTGGTCGAGATTGTCCCAACACCTCCAAAAGTGAAAGCGCGCATAGTGCGCTGAATGTGAATAAAGTGGCCCATTAGCTGCCTGCTTCCACTTCACGGGAACAAAGATGGCGTCGGGCTGTCCACATGGGTCGTCCTAAAAGTGTGCAAGGCGGTAACGCAAAACCCCGATTGCCAATCACGCGCCAGTGTTTAACATAAACGCTGACGCAAACCAATGAAAAAGAAGGCCGTGGCTTAAGTCCCCTTCTGAAATTGAATCGATTACAAAAGGCACTCGCATTGTGAGAGCAGCACGCATCCAGGCGAGACCTAAAAAAGGGTGCATGTGTTGATGTTTTCGAGCTGACTGTGGTCAAATCTCCTGATGAGGATAACAAGGAGCCCATGGACTGTTCACATAAATTGAAGAAGCCTAAAATTGAGGAAACAATTATGAACTGGATTAAAGGTTTTACTATTTATCAGTCAGTCCTCCTTGAAAAGTATCCGGAGTGGGGCCCCCAGATTTCCTTTTATATGAACTAAATAGTTGGTGCTTATGAGGAATTTGGGGGGTCCTGCTGGAATGAATACAATAAAGCATTCAGGTTGAAGAAAGCCATGAACCCGGGGATGTTTTGGGCTCAGACTGATGTGAATGCTTGGTTGCAGTGTATGATGTTGAAAAAACTAACCCCGGGCGTAGCACTACGCTTCGCCCACGTAGTGTACGTAGCGCTGCCTGCTTCGCACTTTCCGAAGTAGGCGAAGCAGGGCAGCGCTACGCACACGCCGAGGGCGAAGCGTAGCTGCTTGCCACCCGCCACCCACCTCCCGCCCGCCCTTCTTTTAAATAATATGAGCAATGAAAAATAAAGTAAAGTAAGTCGACTTACCCGTAAGCGCGGCGTCTCCGGGGCTCCCTCTTTCAGTTTCTAATTTCTTCTGGCAAATGCGCATGCGCGGACACCCGCGCATGCGCATTTCTCGCGAGAAATGCGCATGCGCGGGCGTCCGCGCATGCGCATTTGCCAGAAGAAATTAGAAACTGAAAGAGGGAGCCCCGGAGACGCCGCGCTTACGGGTAAGTCGACTTACTTTACTTTATTTTTCATTGCTTATATTATTTAAAAGAATGGCGGGTGGGAGGTGGGTGGCACGTAGTGGGGCTACGCGAAGCGCGTAGTGTGCGTAGATTTGGGCACACTACGTGCTGCTTCACGTAGCCCCACTACGCCCACTACGCCCACCCTTAGAAAAAACCAGAGGGCAGCAGCCAGATGCCCTTTCGTCATGGTTCAGGAGGGGGAGAGCGAAAAAGGGGTGTGTTGGGCATATAATAAGAAAGCATTTTCAAAGCCGCAAGGCACTTGTAAATTCAAGCACAACTGTTCCTTTTGCAGGACGACGGGGCACCCAGAGTTCAAATGCTTTAAGAAATCCAAGGAAAAAAGTGGACAAAGATGAGGGGGCCCTCTCCCTTGGTTTTGCTAATCCCTCACCGGTCTCCCTGCTGGCTATGAACCCTTGGATGAATAGGTACCCCCTCCAGGAACAGGCTTTCCAATTGTAATCTGGTTTTCAATTTGGTTTCAGGACTCCCACGGTGGGATTGCATGGCCCAACAATTTGCAAAAACCAACAGTCTTTAGTTCTGGGAATGGAGGTGGCAAGAAAGAAGATTGTCAAGGAATCAAGATTAGGAAGGGTGGCTGGGCCATTTGATAGACCTCCATTTGCTAATTTTGTTTGATCGCACTTGATTTGGTTCCCAAAAAAGAGCTAGGGGAATTCAGGTTGATCCACCATTTGTCAGCCCCTAAAGGGGCCTCTGTTAATGACGCCATTGACCCTACTTTGTTCTCAGTCAGATACGCGCCCCTGGATGGGGCCCTGGAGCTCTTAAGGCAGCTTGGTCCAGGAGCCCTCCTAGCTAATGCAGATATAGAATCGGCATTCCGTCTGTTGCCAGTCCACCAAGACAATTACTATTTGTTGGGTTTCCAGTGTGAAGGGAAGTTCTACTATGACAGGTGTATGGCCATGGGCTGCTCAGTCTCCTGTGCTTATTTTGAACAACTCAGCACCTTCCTGGAATGGGTCTTTACACAGAGGTCTGATTCTACCTATGTCATTCATTATTTGGATGACTTTCTCTTCTTGGGGCCAAGGGACTCAGACCTCTGTGCCAAGTCCTTAGCAACCTTTAAGTGTCTGATGTCTGACTTTGGTGTACCCCTTGCTCATGAGAAAACTGCTGGGCCTGCATCGACATTGACTTTCCTAGGGATTGAGATTGATTCTCAAAAAGGGGAATGTAGATTGCCAGCAGAAAAAGTACGGGCCTTCAGGGCTCCACTTGAACCTTGTTTGGAGGCTCGGAAGGTATCCTTGCATCAGTTGCAGGTACTGGTGGGGCAGTTCAATTTCGCCTTGCATATAATACCGATGGGCCGTCCCTTCTCGCGCTCCATAGCTCAGGCTATGTCTGGCTTGAAGGAGAATCATAGGGCATGCCTGTCAGCACACCAAAAACAGGATTTTAGGATCTGGTTGTCATTTCTTTCAAGTTTTAATGGTTCCAGGGTATGGTGAGCTCCTCTGTGGTCCAGTCATGATTTTCGGGTCTTCACCGACGCAGCAGGCAGCATCGACTTTGGGGCAATACTGGGCAACAGATGGTGTGCTCAGGCCTGGCCCCAGGCCTGGTTTGAGTCAGGTTTGGTAAGGAACATCACCTTCTTAGAACTTTTTCCAATCTTAGTGGCATTGCATATTTGGACTGACCAGTTTCACGATCAATCTGTCACATTTTGGTCCTATAACATGGCAGTAGTGGAAAGTATTAACTGTCAGCATGCGAAATGCAAGAAAGTGCTCATGTTGTTAAAAGAGTTGGTCTTGATTTGTTTAAAGAATAACATCTTGTTTAGAGCAAAGCATGTGCCCGCAGTCTTGAATAACGCTGCTGATGCATTATCTCGTCTCAAGCTGCAGGAATTTTGGCACTTCCATCCACAGGCAGAGGCGGAACCCACGCACATCCCGGCACATCTCTGGAGCCTTGGAACACAACTATTCCTGGTCTAATCACTGCCAGCCTTGCTCCCAAGAGCTTTGAGCCATTATGTTGCATACAGTGCAGCCAATCCACAAGCGCAGGTTTTTGCTTAGATAACTGGCTGGGCTTTATGGAACACATGGAACTCAGGGTAGTTCGGCATCCTCGGCTGGGCGTCACCTAGCAGCAATTGCATTCTTCGCCAAACTAGGGGGGACATGGATCATTCTCAATCTTTTTTGATTAAGCAGGCCTTGAAGGGATGGGAGAGGTTGGAAGGGTACACCCCAGACAAGAGGTGCCCTCTCGATGTTGATAAACTGGAAAAGATATTAGGGGTCTTAGACAGGGTGTGTCATTCTGGGTACAAGGTAAATTTGTTTACAGCAGCCTTTGGCATTTTACGGAGCCTCAGGGTTTATGAAAATTGTGGCGAGATCCAAACAAGACATCCACGGTGGTATTTTACCCAGTGATATTTCATAGTTAGGGGACACCCTGGTAGTCACCATTCCACGCTCAAAAACAGACCAACGCGGAAAAGGGGACCAGGTGATTCTGAGGAGAGCTGGCAGTTTTTTAGGGTGCCCAGTTAGGGCGACTCATGCATACTTGCAGAAGCGACCTAGGGTGGCATCGGCTTCTCTACTGGTCCATGCTACCGGTGTTCCTTGACAAAATTCCAGTTTTCTCATGTCCTGCAGAAAACCCTCATGGCAGCGGATATTCCGGGTATCTTCAGCACACATTCTTTTAGGATAGGTGCAGCAACATCTGCAGTAGGAGCAGGGTTTAACACAGAAGCAGTAAAAAGCATTGGCAGGTGGAAGTCAGATTGCTACAAACGTTATGTGTGGCTCAATCTGTTATAGACTCAGTGGCTTTCACTGGGCCATTACAGTAATGATAATTTTTCTTTTCCCTCTTGTTCTTTGCATTAAGGCACATGGCTACCACCAGTGTGTGGGTCGTCGGTCATTCCTTTGTGTCAGAGTCGTTTGAGCAAGCAGGCGGCAGCAGCAGGTCTTCAATTTTACTGGGTCGGTAGGGGTGGTCTTCATCTGGAGGGCCTACGCGGGGCCATCGAGGAGATCACAACCTGGGGGCTACTGCCTCCGGCACTCATCATTCTGCAAATCGGCAGCAACGAGGGGCAGAAGGGCCCTATTTGAGGACCTGGTGATAGAAATCCCCTGGTTGGCTAAGTAATTCCCAAATGCAATCATAGCATAGTCACATATAATTCCGAGGAGAGTAAGGAAATTTGGACAATCTGTGAAAGGCCTGAACGAATCTGTCAGGCGTTTGAACAGCAGATTAAAACGATTACTCAAAACAGCACGGCTAACAACAATTGCTCATGGTTGCCTGCTTGGTAAGGAATTCTTTCACAGAGACGGGGTCCATTTCTCTGCTTGACTTTTTTGTTGAAAACTTGGTTGCTTTTTCCATGCAGCATTTCTCTCATCACTAGGTGGTCATATTTGGGGGGGAGTCATGGTTTGTCGGGGAACGACTAGACACTAGACAAAGCCAAAAACCGCCCCAAAGAACTTTTCAACATCATCCAGAAACAGACCTCCAAGCCCACCAAAACTAACCCCCCTGCCTCCAAACTTCAGTGTAACAACCTGGCCAAATTCTTCAATGACAAACTCTCCAATATCTAGCTCTCCCTAGACCCCCACCCTCAATCCCAACACGGCAAATCCTCACCCTTAATGAAACCTTACCCATCCCCAGCTCACAACATGCTCCCGGAAACCGAGACCGCTCCTCTGTCAATCCCCCAAATCACCTCTCACCCTAGTGCCCCATCCTTCCCCAAGCGGTGGAAAGACTACAATCCTCTCTCCGAAGAGGACATTTCCAATGTGATTGCCAACTCTAAACCCTCCAACCACTACGCAGACCCTCTACCCGCCTCCTTAGCTAAGAACCTCAACCTTACACTAACCCCACTGTGGACAAAGATTATCAACAGCTCCCTAATCAACGGACTGAGGCCCGACTGCCTCAAACAAGGACAAGTCACCCCCCTTCTAAAAAAAAACTGATGCTGACCCGAATGACCTCAAAAACTTTAGTCCCATCACCAACCTTCCTTTCCTAGCCAAAATCCTGGAGAAATGTGTTCTCTCTCAACTGAACCAACGCCTGGAATCTAACAACATACTTGACTCACACCAATCCGGGTTCAGGAAGGGATGCAGCACAGAAACCACTATACTGAGCATTACCGATGACATTCAGAACTCCCTTGACTCCTACAGATGCTGCCTACTTGTCCTCCTCGAACTATCAGCTGCTTTTGACACGGTTGATCACAACCTACTCTTAGATGCCCTACAAAAATGTGTCGGGCAGATGGCAATGTCCTAAAATGGTTCTCCTCATTTCTACATAACCTCTCCCAACTCATAAAAATCAAAAACTCAATGTCTGACACCTCCCCCTCAACTCGAGGTGTCCCTCAAGGCTCAGTCCTCTCCCCCAAACTCTTCAACATTTACATGGAACCGCTCACTACCATTCTAAAACAAGCAAGCATCGCCAACCACCTCTATACTGACGCCACCCAGCTGTACCTCGAGATCTCCTCCCTCAATGACATCCTCAGTCTCAACTTCACTCTTTCAAAAGTAGAAAACTGGCTAACTCTCAACAACCTCAAAATCAACCAAGAAAAAAATGAAATCCTTGTCTTCTCCAATCACGAACAACACCCTCAGATCCAAGAATGGATAAACAACCTTGACTCCCTAAAATGCAAACTCACTCCAGCAAACTCAGTTAAATCACTAGGGACCTGTCTAGACCCAAGTCTCAACAGGAGCTCCCACATTAAATCTACAGAAAAAGGCGCCCTCCACAACCTAAAACTCCTCAACAAAATCAAACCTTTCATACCCCCCAATGACCTTAAAATCGCAACCCAATCTCTAGTTCTGGCCAGACTTGACTATGGTAATGCCACACTAACGGGGACAGCTAAAACATACACAGCCCCCATGAGAGCCACTCTAAACGCAGCAGCAAGAATGGTCACAGGTATCAGGAAATACGACCACATCACCCCTGCATTACAGGCCCTCAAATGGCTACCCATCAAAGCGCGCTGCGCCTTCAAAAATGCCCTGTCTCACCCATAAAGCCTTACACACAGGCAAACCGGACTACCTCGTTGCCAAACTCACAAAAGCTGGGCAATTAAGAGACCTAAGAAGCTCCAACTCGCCACTCTTAATCCCCCCAAAAAGACATAAACAAAAAGCCCTCTCCCACTCTTTCTCTGGGAATGCCCAAAAAATCTGGAACTCTCTCCCTACCCACATCAGGACTAATCCCTCCTTCACGATCTTCAAGAGACAACTAAAAGAATTTCTCCTCAACTGCCATCTCTGTGCATCTGCCCAATGACCTTGATCTTTTTGACCTCCTGTACTCTAGATGCTACTCCCTGTATTCTAATGTTTATGTTATCTATTCATGTATGCTGTAAAGTGCTCTGATACCCTGGGTCTTGTAAGCGCTATATAAAACTCTAAATAAATAAATAAACCAACCATTTCTGTGGTGGTTAAGGAGTCATGTTTTGACCACAAAACGGGTTGCCAACGTGGGGCATCACAGATCTAAGCGCAGGCGGCCTCAAGATGTTGGAGGTTTTGAATGACCCTGGGCAGGGGTGACACGGTCACTGGTGAAGGGGTGGGGGCATCCGCTATAGCAATTGTCCCTGGCCCTAGGTATGCCCCATGGGAATGGAGGTGGTGGTGGCTGCGCCAGGGGACCAAGGTTGCCAAGTCTCATCCCCCCATTTGGGTGCCAGGGGGTGTCCCTTTATTGGGTTGCTTTGGCATGATTCTTTTGGGGGGGGCAGCTGCCTTGCTGGCCCTAGCTCTCTCTTTCTTGAAGGAGGGGAAGTCCGTCTTGTAAACAATGCCACTAGGAACCGAGAGGTGGTCAAACATGGCTCCTAATGGAGTGTGAGTATATGCAAGTAGGAGATCAATTGTATTAGTAACGTTTTGTTGTATTAAACTTGCATTTTTGTTTGTATATATGAAGCTGTTATGCAATATGAATATGGAGACAACAGTGAATTGTTTATGTTATGTTTATGAAGTGTAATAAATACGGCCAGAGAATGATTACATTCTCAAAACGCAAATATGGTTGTCTTTGTGGTTTCGTATGGAGGACGCTGGTGTGATTTGTTCTGGTCTGGGGAGGGGAATCTTGGTCTTCCTGTTCATCACACCAGTCTCGTGACGGTCCCTCACCTGTGGACAAAGGGACTGCACACCCCCTCGCAGGGCCTTGGAGACAGTTGCGGGACGGTATGGATCGGTTTATGACGGCGGCCCAAAGGTGGTCGCAAGTTTGAATTTTCACGGGTAGGTTTCCTGTGGGTCACCCTAATTGGATGCCTGGGGGGCAGCGGGGCTACCCGGGCAGCTTGCAGAGGCGGCAGGACAGCTTAAAAGGCAGTAGTCCAGCCTCATGAGCACCTTTGCGTCCTGCCTGCCCCTGAGGTTTCCCGGAGCACGCTGACCCACCACGGACCTTCTAACCACCCACCCATCCCTTTAGCTTCTATGGTTGAGGAGGCGGATAAGGAGTCATGTTTTGACCACAAAACGAGTTGCCAATATGGGGCATCACAGATCTAAGCGCAGGCAGCTTCAAGGTATCGGTGGTTTTGAATGACCCGGGGAAGGGGTGACAGTGTCACTGGTGAAGGGGTGGGGGCATCCGCTACCGCAATTGTCCCTGGCCCTAGAGGGTACCCCATGATATGCCCCGTGGGAATGGGGGGGATGGTGACTGCGCCAGGGGACCAAGGTATGGCCCGGTTGCCCAGGCTCATCCCCCTGTTTGGGCGCCAGGGGGTGTCCCTTTATTGGGTTGCTCTGGCATTATTCTTTTGGGGGGCAGCTGCCTTGCTGGCCCTAGCTCCCTCTATCTTGAGAAAGGGCAAATCCGCCTTGTAAACAATGCCACTAGGAACAGAGAGGTGGTCACACATGGCTCCTATTTGGGTGTGAGAATATGCAAGTCGGAGATCAATTGTATTAGTAACGTTTTACTGTATTAAACTTGTATTTTTGTTTGTATATATGAAGCTGATATGCAATATGAATATGGAGACAACAGCGAATTGTTTATGTTGTGTGTATGAAGTGTAATAAATACGGCCAGAGAATGGTTAATTTCTCAAAATGCAAATATGGTTGTCTTTGTGGTTTCGTGTGGAGGACGCAGGTGGGATTCGTTCTGGTCTGTGGAGGGGAATCTTGGTCTTCCTGTTCATCACACAGGTCTCGTGACGGTCCCTCACCTGTGAATATCCACCACATTTGTGACAAAGTATCCCGTCCTCCAAACTTTTATTAAGGCCCTTACTTTTTCATTGTTTTCCCTCATCTGAGTCGAAGGGGGCAAAAGGCCTCTTTATGCCCTCATGGCCCTTAGCATGTCCCTAAGCGAATAGGTTCAAATGGAAAAACACATGCTTAAATGCACTAGTAGAGTCTTAAAGAACTCTGCAAAAGTATTAGGTATTAGATGTGATCCATGTGTGCCTTGTATATTAGGCTACATTTGGTCTACACCTGCTGACACCTGTCATGGGGCAAGAGGGAGAAGGGGACTGCATTTGTGACCACATTCCTACTGGGATGTACTCATGAAGTAGCTTACAACATGAAATGGCATGACTTCTTCCTGTGCAGATATGCAAGACCAAGGCTTGTGGAAGGGGCTCTTGCTCAGCATGCACTATGCAAGTGCAACTGGGCCTTCTTGTGCATTAAGATTGCATGTGTTTATTCCCATATATGTAGACCCGTGATGATGCTGGTGCTAGGAAAAGACAGGTGCAATCAAGTGTGCACCTTACAGCATGTAATGATATAACGGAAGCAGCTAATTGTTTTTCTGCTCATATTGTTATATTATAAGACTAGATTACTTTGAAAGCATACCTGAAAGAATATCTTCCGTTGCTCATACACCTTTTGGCATTACATTTTGTGCAAAAAAAACTTAAAACACACGCTTGTATCCATTACAACTGTCTCTCATTTTGACTCCTGAAGGAAAAATGCATGGATGTTGGTAGGGTTCTGGAAGAGTGCAGGCGACAGGGAGGCAGCATGGATTCTGTTGTCAGTTGGAGGGGGATGCTGTGCCATTTTAAATGAGAGAGTTGTCTATTTTTACAAATTAATTAGTTGCAGACTTGGAAAGTTAAGGTTTCTCCTGCTAGCCTTTTCTGTGCTCCTCATTTATTTCATGAGACGGGCTTGTCATCTTCTTTACTAGCTTCATTTTTGATCTTAATGTCCTTGTTCCTCTGAAAACGATGGTCACTTTTAGTATTATTATCTGATTTGTCACGATTCTGCCTATGAGAGCCTGTAAGTTTCTGCAGTCAGACCTGCTTTCTATTATACACTATCTGACACATTGGAAGCCTTGCTACAGTTTTCATCCCTTTTCTGTTTTTCACCCTGGCAAAATGAAGTAGTCTGGTCCTTTTAATTCTTTCCTTCCTTAAATCTTTTCTGAAGGAGAAGTCCTGTGTAACCTGATTCCTGACCCCTTTAGATTCACTTCCACATTCAAACACACTTTAACCCCTTCGGTGCATGGCCTCCTCCCCCCGTGCGGTACCTTTTTTGGCTATTTGGGGTAGTTCACGCTAAGGCCCCCATAACGTTTTGTTCACATAAGGTTTTCATGCCAAATTTGTGTCCTATTCTTCTAACATCCGAGGATTCTAAAGGTACTCAGGGTTTGTGGATTCCCCTGGAAGGGACCGAGAAACTAGCCAAAATACAGCTCAATCTGGGGTTTTTAGGGAAATAGTGCTGAAGAAGAAAGCGTCTGTTTTTTCCCTGCAAACGGTATCAACAAAGTATTTGTGGTACTAAAATCACCATCTTCCCAGCTTTTAGGAGCAGGCAGACTTTTGTCAGAAAAACAACATTTTCTACACAGTTTTGGTATTTTACTGGGACATAGCCTATTTTCCCTATTTTTTGTGCTTTTAATCTCCTTCCAGTTAGTGGCAGAAATGGGTGTGAAAGCTATAATGGATCCCAGAAAGCTATTCATTTCCGAAAAGTAGACAAAATTTGAAATTTAGCAAGTGGTCATTTCTGTAGATCCTTCAAAGTTTTCCTATAGAAACTAACAGTTGAAATAAAAACATATTGCAATTGAGTTGAAAAAAATCAGCCAATTACTGCTTGTAAGTATGGCTGATTTTTTAAAGCTGTATACCAGTACTTCTACTGGATCGTTCTGGTTGCAGGGATATATATGACTTATAGGTTTAACAAGAACCCGAGTTACCCAGAGCCAATAACTGAGGTGTGCCTTTCAATGGTTTTTCATTGTGTTCCGGGCATATAGCAATTCATTTGGTAAAATATATATAGTGAAAAATAGTTATCAAAGAAACCTATGTATTTCCTAAATGAGAACAAAATATAGAGTTTAGAAGCAGTGGTTATTTGCGCCTCTTTGAAATTGTGGGTACCCGTACTAGCAAGTGAATCAGAGGACATTTTTCAAAATGACTTCTTTTCTACACATTGTCTCACATTTGGAAGGCAGAAATGCTTAGAAAGTCAATTGGTAATAACAATGCTGCTCTTTGTTCCCCCAAGTCTCCTGATAAAAATGGTACCTTACATGTGTGGGTAGGCCTAGTGCCCGAGACAGGAAACGGCCCAAAACGCAACGTGGGCACATCACATTTTTCTAGTGAAAACAGACCCTTTTCTCGCAATGTGCCTAGCTGTGGATTTTGGACCCTAGTTCAGCCGGCACCTAGGGAAATCTAGTAAACCTGTACATTTTTTTAAAACTAGACACCAAGGGGATCCAGGATGGGGTGACTTGTGTGGCTCTCACCAGTTTCTGTTACCCAGAATCCCTTGGAAACCTCAAACTTTGTGGAAAAAACACATTTCCTCAATTTTCTGTGATAGAAAGTTCTGAAATCTGTGGGGAGCCACAAACTTGCATGCACCCAGCATTTCCCCAAGTCTCCTGATAAAAATGGTACCTCACTTGTGTGGGTAGGGCTAGTGCCCGTGACAGGAAATGGACCAAAACGCAATGTGGGGACATCACATTTTTCCAGGGAAAACGGACCCTTTTCTCGCAATGTGCCTAGTTGTGGATTTTGGACCCTAGCTAAGGCGGAACCAAGGGAAACCTACAAAACCTGTACATTTTTTAAAACTAGACACCCAGGGGAATCCAGGATGTGGTGACATGTGTGGCTCACATCAGGTTCGGTTACCCAGAATCCCATGCAAACCTCAAACTTTGGCCCCAAAAACACATTTTCCTCACATTTCTGTGATGGAAAGTTCTGGAATCTGTGGGAAGCCACAAGCTTCCACCCACCCAGCATTCCCCCAAGTCTCTCAATAAAAATGGTACCTCTTTTGTGTGGGTAGGCCTACTGCTCGCAACAGGAAACACGCCAAAACTCAACATGGACACAGCAATTTTTTCCAGTGAAAACTGGCCCTTTTCTCGCACTGTGCCTAGCTGTAGATTTCAGACCCTAGCTCAGCCGGCACCCGGGGAAACCTAACAAACCTGTACATTTTTTAAAAATAGACACCCAGGGGAATCCAGGATGTGGTGACGTGTGGGGCTCTCACCAAGTTCTGTTACCCAGAATCCATTGCAAACCTCAAACTTTGTGAAACAAACACATTTTCCTCACATTTCCGTGATGGAAAATTCTGGAATCTGTGGGAAGCCACAAACTTCCACCCACCCAGCATTCCTCCAAGTCTACTGATAAAAATGGTACCTCACTTGTGTGTGTAGGCCTTGTGTCCGTGACAGGAAACAGCCCAAAATGCAACATGGCGACATTACCTTCTTCCATACTGAAAACAGACCCTTTTTTCGCAATGTGCCTATCTGTGGATTTTGGACCCTCGCTTAGCCAGCACCTAGGGAAACCTAGCAAACCTGTACATTTTTTAAAACTAGACACCAAGAGTAATCCAGAATGGGGTGACTTGTGTGGCTCTCACCAGGTTCTGTTACCCAGAATCTCTAGCAAACCTCAAACTTTGTCAAACGAAACATATTTTCCTCCCTTTTCTGTGATGGAAAGTTCTAGAATCTGTGGTGAGCCACAAACTTCCACCCACCCAGCATTTCCCCAAGTCTCCCCATAAGAATGGTACCTCACTTGTGTAGGTAGGCCTAGTACCCGTGACAGGAAACAGCCCAAAACGCAATTTGGGCACATCACATTTATCCAGAGAAAACTGACCCTTTTTTCGCAATGTGCCTAGCTGTGGATTTTGGACTACCGTTCAGCTGGCACCTAGGGAAACCTAGAAAACCTGTACATTTTTTAAAACTAGACACCGAGAGGCCTCCAGGATGGGGTGACTTATGTGGCACTCACCAGGTTCGGTTACCCAGAATCCCTTGCAAACCTCAAGCTTTGTAAAAAAAAAAAAAAACATTTTTCTCACATTTCTGGTATGGAAAATTCTGGAATCTGTGGTAAGCCACAAACTTCCACCCACGCAGCATTCCCCCAAGTCTCCCAATAAAAATGGTACCTCACTCGTGTGAGTAGGCCTAGTGCCCGCAACAGGAAATCGGGCTAAAACGCAACATGGGCACATCACATTTTTCAGTGAAATATGATACTTTTCTCATAATGTGTCTAACTGTGGATTTTGGACCCTAGCTCAGTCGGCACCAAGGATAACCTAGCAAACCTGTAAATTTTTTAAAACTAGACAACCAGGGGAATTCAGGAAGTGGTGACCTGTGTGGCTCTCACCAAGTTCTGTTACCCAGAAGCCCTTGCTAACCTCAAACTTTGGCTCAAAAAACAAATTTTCCTCACATTTCTGTGATGGAAAGTTCTAGAATCTATGTGAAGCCACAAACCTCCTCCTACTCAGCATTCCACCAAGTGTCTAAATAAAAAAGGTACCTCGCTTGTGTGGGTAGGCCTAGTTTCCGTGACAGAAACACTCAAAAACATACTGTGGAGACTTCAAAAGTATCGATCACAAAAAGACTTGGTTTTGCGAGGGAGACACCTGCGTTTTTGGTCCTTGGCTTGGTGAGCATTTAGGAAAACATACCAAACCCAGATATTTCTGAAAACTAGAAGTCCAGGGGAGTCCAGAGAGGTGTGGTTTGTGTGGATCTCCCAACAATTTCCTACCTAGAATCCCCTGCAAACCTCAAATTTAGCTTTAAAAAAATCACATTTTCCTCAATTATCTGTGTGGGAAAGTTGTGGAATCACTGGGCCGCCACAAATTTGCTACTGCCCAGCATTTCCCCAGGTCTCCTGATTAAAATGATACCCCACTTGTGTGGGTAAGCCTAGTGCCTGCGACAGAAAATGGTCCAAAACGTATTGTGGAGACTTCAAAATTATCGAAGTCACCATAGTTTTATTAGTACCGAGCTCAGTGTCCATCTAGTGAAATCTACCAAACCCAGACATTTCTTAAAACTAGACACCCAGCGAAGTCCTGGGAGGTGTATCTTGCATGGGTCTCCCAACATTTTCCTACCCAGAATCCCCTGCAAACCTCAAATTTAGCTAAACAAAATCACATTTTCCTCACATTTCTGTGTGGAAAATTTGTGGGAGAACCTGGCTGACACATATTTCCTTACACCCAGTGTTCCCATTGGTCTGCCGATAAAAATGGTACCTCACTTGTGTTGTGGAGACATCAAAATTATATATCACTAAACGACCTGGTTTTGTAAGTGGGGTCACCTACGCTTTTGGTCCTGGACTCAGCAGCCATCCAGGGAAAGCTTCCAAATCCAGACAGTTCTGAACACTAGACACCTGGGGGAGTCCAGGGAGGTGTGGCTTGCATGGATCCCCCAATCTTTTCCTACCAAGGATTCCCTATGAACCTCAAATCTAGTTAACAAAATCATATTTTTCTCACCTGTCTGTGTGGGATCACCATGCCGGCACCCAGTGTTACCCTTGGTCTCCCGATAAAAATGATACCTCACTTGTGTGGGTGTACAAAGCAGAGCCAGCCTTAAACCTATATAAAAGAAATAGCGCTTAGAGCTCACTGTGCTATCCCCTCAAGCTCTACGTTTTTGGCTATTCGCAGTCGCAGGCTCTTGGCCCACCCACACAAGTGAGATATAATTTTTGTTGTGAGACTAAGGGGAACGGTGCTGGTAGGAAAGTTGTGCTGGCGTGGTGATCCCACACAGAAATGTGAGAAAAATTAGATTTTGTTTAGCTAAATTTGAGGTTTGCATGGGACTTTGGGCAGGAAAATGTTGAGAAAACCACGTAAGCCTCACCTACCGGGACTCCCCAGCGTGTCTCGTTTTCAGAAATGTCTGGACTTGGTATGTATCCCTAGGTGACTGCTGAGCCCGGGAGCAAAAACGCAGGTGACTCTCTCGCAAAACCAGGTAGTTTTGCGATCGACAATTTTGAAGTCTCCACAGTAAGTTTGGACCATATCCTGTCGTGGGCACTAGGCCTACTCACACAAGTGAGGTACCATTTGCATCAGGAGACCTCGGGGAATGCTGGGAGGTAGAAAATGTGTGGCGGCCCCATGATCCCTCAACTTTCCAACACAGAAAAGTGAGGAAAATTTGATTTTTTTAGCCAAATTTGTGGTTTGCAGGGGATTCTGGGTAGGAAAATGTTGGGAGATCCATGCAAGCTGCACGTCCCTGGACTCTCCTGGGTGTCTAGTGTTCAGAAATTTTGGGTTTGGTACGTTTCCGTAGATGGCCGCTGAGTCCAGGACCAAAAACGCAGGTGACTCCCTCGCAAAACAAGGTCATTATGTAATAGGTGGGCACCTGTATTTTTGGTCCCAGGCTTGCAGACATCTAGGGTAACCCAAAAAACACAGACATTTCTGAAAACTAGACACTGAGTGGATCCAGGATGTGGTGACGTATGTGGCTCTCATTAGGTTCTGTTACCCAGAATCCCTTAAAAACCTCAAACTCTGTAAAAATAAAACATATTTTTCACACGCTTCTGTGATGGAAGAATCTGTGGAGAGACACAAACTTCCATCCACCCAGCATTTTCCCAAGTCTCCCAATACAAATGGTACCTCCCTTGTGTGGGTAGGCCTAGTGTCCGTGACAGGAATCGGCCCAAAACACAACTTGGGCACATCACATTTTTCCAGTGAAAACGGACCCTTTCTTTGCAATGTGCCTAGCTGTGGATTTTGGGCCCCGTTCAGCCGGCACCTGGGAAACCTAGCTAACCTGTACATTTTAGAAAACTAGACACTCAGGGGCATCCAGGTTGGAGTGACTTATGTGGCTCTCACCAGCTTCTCTTACCCAGAGTCCCTTGCAAACCTCAAACTCTGTAAAAAAACATATATTTTTCTCACGTTTCTGTGATGGAAAGTGCAAGAATCTGTGGAGAGCCACAAACTTCAACCCACCCAGCATTCCCCCACATCTGTCAATAAAAAGGGCACCTCACTTGTGTGAGTAGGCTTAGTGCCCACAACAGGAAAAGGGCCAAAACGCAAAATGGGCACATCAAATGTTTCCATGAAAACTGCCCCTTTTCTCGCAATGTGCCTAGCTGTGGATTTCGGACCCTAGCTCAGCTGGCACCAAGGGAAACCTAGCAAACCTGTAAATTTTTTAAAACAAGACAACCAGGGGAATCCAGGATGGTGAGACTTGTGTGGCTCTCACCAAGTTCTGTTACTCAGAATCCCTTGCTAACCTCAAACTTTAGCCCCAAAACACATTTTCCTCACATTTCTTTGATGGAAACTTCTGGAATCTGCGTGGAGCCACAAACTTCAACCAACTCAGCATTCCCCCAAGTGTCCCAATAAAAATGGTACCTCACTTGTGTGGGTAGGCCTAGTTCCCGCTACAGGAAACATCCCAAAACGTACTGTGGAGACTTCAAAATTATCGATCACAAAAAGACTTGGTTTTGCAAGGGAGACACCTGCATTTTTGGTCCCGGGCTTGGTGAGCATTTAGGAAAACATACCAAACCCAGATATTTCTGAAGACTAGAAGCCCATGGGGAGTCCAGGGAGGTGTGGCTTGGGTGGATCTCCCAACACTTTCCTACCTAGAATCCCCTGCAAACCTCTAATTTAGCTTTAAAAAGAAATCACATTTTCCTCAATTTTCTGTGAAGGAAAGTTGTGGAATCACCGGGCCGCCACAAATCTCCTACCACCCAGGGTTTCCCGAGATCTCCTAATAACGCTAATCTACACACATCAAGCATGAGTCCACACACACCATTTGCCAAGTGCAAGTCCACACACACCACCAGCAAAATGCCAGCCAAAGGTCAGTACACGCAAACCGTCAGCCAAACTGCAGTTCACACACACACACAAACTTTCCCTGGTTTCAAGTGGTTTTCTGCCCGCCTGAAACAGCCAACATGTGTGCCTAAAAAAAAGGGTAGTGACCCTTGACTATGGGGCTTCTCCCTGACATGCTCATAAACATATCCCTGGTGCCTGGTGGGCTTTCTGCCCCCCACCCCCTGGGGGCAGATAAGGGTCTATTGCCCCGATCTGTGTCCGGGGGAGCAAAAATACTTTTTTGGAGGTGGGGGCATTAGCATGCCCATTCTGTGCAGCCCCTACGTGTAAAAAAAACCAACATATTACCTGGTGCCTAGTGGGCTTTCTGCACCCCCGGGGGGCAGATAATAGCCCCCATTTGCCTCCCGAGGGCAGAAAGACAGTGTCACATTTTGTGGGGGGCAGGGGCATTGGCATGCCCATTATGGGCAGCCCCCACCCCTACATATAAAAACAACATAATCCCTGGTGCATAGAGGGCTTTCTGCCCCCCCCCCCCGGGGGCAGAAAGGCTGTGTCAAATTTTTTGGGGTAGGGGCATTGGCATGCCTATTTTGGGCATCCCCGTCCACAATGTATGAAACAAAACACAATCCCTGGTGCCTAGTGGGCTTTCTGCCCCCCAGGACAGATCAGGGGCTATTGCTCCATCAGCCTCTGGGGGGGGCAGAAAGACTGTGGAATTTGTTTAGGGGTGGGGGCATTGGCATGCCAATTTTGGGCCGCTTGCACCCCTATATACATAAAGAAAATAAATCCCTGGTGCAGTGCACCCACTTGCCAGGCCCAAACCTTCCCTTTCCTTGCATGTAAGGCAACCCCTAAGGAAGGCCCAAGTTACCCCCATGGGCAGGGTGCAGCATAGGTAAAAAGGTAGGACATGTGCTTGTGCGTGTTACATATCCTGATAGTGAAATACTGCCAATTTCAGTTTTCACTATTAAAAGGCTATCTGTCACCATTTGCTAACATGGGAGTTACTTTGTAACATCTTACAAGTATAACTTTCAATTGGGACAAAATAGAGAAGTGGAGTTTAGGCTCTCTGAACTCAGAATTTAATAGCACATCTTTTTAGGGAGATGTTTTTTGAACTGTGCGTTTGAAAATGCCACTTTTAGAAAGTAGGCATTTTCTTGTTTAACCATTCTGTGTGCCTCTGCCTGTTTGTGTATTGACTGCCTGGTTTTGGAGAATGGGGTGGGGATGTCCATTCACTGTAGACAACCACCAGGAGGGTTGGCACTCAATGGGACAATACTTTGCATAAAACACATAACCCAGGGACGTTTGCGTACTTTAAATTCCTACTTACAAAAAAGGTTGATGAATACTTTAACCTATCATTCTGCCCCATACAGGCCCAAGCGCCACCTATTAAACACGCGTAATGCTCTAAGGCACAACCATTGCAAGCATTTATAATGCCCTGGACACGTGAACCACCGCGAACTAGCCAGCACTGTACCTACCTGTTCCTGAGCATTAACAAAAGAAGGAAGATAATTTCAGGGTTGTCTGCATGTTCTAATTATTTCAATATGTGTGTTCTTACTTTCCTACTAGTAATAAATAAGTAATGCATTAAATTGGTCGCCGTGCATTGCCATAAAATCACCACTGTCCAAGCGGCTCACGATGGATGGGGGCCCTGTTTGGGGCAAGCAGATTCCATTTCCGACAGCCTTTTCATGTCAAAAAAGGCAGCTTTGAAAAGGCTGTCCGAAATGGAATCTGTTGGCCCCCAACAGGGCCCCCGTCAATCATGGGCCACTTTAAAGTGGCCCTGGGGCAAATGTACTGCCCTCACTCACCTCCATGCATCGTGTGCCACAATATGGTAAATGACACACGTTTCATGGATGTCCAGGAGGAGCTCCATTACATGACGGCTTGTGCTGCGGACCTTTTTCTTGGCCGCACCACAAGTGGCCGTGGTATTGAGCACTGTCCGACCTCCAGCACAGCGGTCAAATCCTCGTGCGGTGGTCGGACCGCTGTATGCTTGTCGGGCGGTCTCCTGACCACCATCGTAATGAGGCCCCTAGTTCGGACTTGGATGCCTGTCTGGCTGGCTTTTAGCTAAAAATCTGTTCCAGCCTACACTGTCTGAGGCTTCAGTTCTCTCCTTTCTCTTCCAGACTTCAGGTACTCCCTAGTATATATGATACAGGCTCTCCTCCTGAATTCCTTTGAGTCTTTTCCATATTATCTAACTCACTTATGGTCTGAGAGAGTGTCCTCATAAATTGCAGGTCACTTAATAGCTAAATTAACATTTTCCTTGCTGATTGACGACTTGAATTTCTAAACTCTCTAAAGGATTACCAGAGGAGTAGAAAATTAGTTTATATGGAGGAGGAATGACCATATACCATCAAAGCTCTTGCTATTCCGGTTAGGCAGGATGTGACTAATCAAACACTTCAGTGTTGAAGACTGCAACTCATAGTACTGATATCCATTTTCAGATGTATTTTCCTTCTTTTTGCATTTCTAACTCAGGTTTTCAGATTCTATTGTCTTTTTTTATAGGTGGAGGCAGCATTTCGTTTCAGAAATCCCAGATAATGTAGTTCCTTCTACAAAATGTTCGTTTTCACTTTTGCAATGAAATCAGTCTCATAGTATTCTTCCCAGCATACATATATGAAAATGCCTCTTGATAGCATAATACATCAATTCTCTTTGTGGGTATGATTTATGGCACTGTGTTCAAGGTTTTCCTCTACTTAAGCAGTTGATTGTGGGACACAGAGATGAATATCTACATTTTCTTTTTAAATTTCAACATTTTGCCATCATTGTCTTTATATAGGCATATCACTGAATTGGGACTTTATTGCGACACACCCACTGGAAAGTTCTGGTCAATCCTGTTTTTGATAGTTTTTGATAGTTTACTTTCCCCAGGCCAAGGTCGGATTGGTAACGCGGGCACTCAGGCAATGGCCGAGGGGCCGGTATCCGAGTGCCAACTGTAGGATGCTTTTTTGGGCAACCTGGGGGTCGATTTGGGCGGTTTCTGCGTTGTTCGGATGCCGCAAGCGGCCCAGTGCATGCCCGAGTGGCCTTTCTGGAGGCAGATGGGCATCCATTACCTCCCTTTTATGAATGGCAGAGGTGTCACTCCCTTTCTCTCGCTGGGCCGGCCCATTAGTGTATGCATATGGTCTGGGACTCCCGAATTTCCCCCTCCCCCTGCGCGTAAACCACATTTCTAATGAGGGACATGAGAAGGTAATTACTTTTTGGAGGCGGGGGTCGTACAACCCCCGGCCGTATTTATTAAAATATGAAAACAAAATTAAAATTTTGAAATAAACAATATTTACACAATTATACGCAGAAACATAACACAACATTTGATTACAATTCATATGCACAGATTTCAGATGGCTAACCTTAAACTATCACTAATACATAGTTTTCCTATCTGAATCTAACATCTGGACATAATCATACATTACTTACTTTCTGCGTATCCTATTTGGGCCTACGGCAAGGTCGCTAACCGGTGTCAGATCCTTTTCAATTAACCACGCCCTCCCGTAGGAGTTGCGCATGCGCAGAGGGCCCGCTTACCGAGAGGGTACTTCCCCCCCCCCCGGTTACCCCCATACGTTCCCTGAACTCCATTCCAATTTGTGGGGTCTTGCACTCTGCGCCATTTAATGACGTCCATACCAGTGCGGGGTGGCCAACCAGCCCAAAGAAAGCGTGACTCCCCTCTTTCCCCGCACCCATCCATCCAACCGGATGTACCGCCCCTGGAGTTCTAGGAGAGACCCCTTGTCCCTCCTCCTGGGCGACCCCATCCGTGAATGGCGCCGCCCCCTAAGGACCATAAATTTACTGCTCACCAGTCATGACCTTACCGTCACAGGCCAGCATAGTTGACCGACTATCTGGCCCCCCCCATCCTAAAACTCAGAAAGGTCATGCCCCTGCCTCAATTCCCAGACCCAGCCTACGAGAATTTATCCAACACTATTTCATAACCTAACCTAGTCGAATGGACCCCAACTTCTATGAAGCACAGTTCGCCATGTGACCAGACTATGCTGCAGCCCTGGCACTCCTGCGCTAACCAGTTAACTTTGGAGATTACCTCATCCAACACGGCCCTTCTGCCTAGTGGTATCCAGTCGTTACCCCACTAACTAAGAACTATCGTGGCGAAGGACTGTGTCCCTTCAGAAGATCAGTCATAACAAACCCCTAACTGACTGAGGCCCAGGAAAGATACTTGGAAACCCCCTGCTCTCAGCCCTGTCTGTCTAGTCCGCAGGTGTAAGAACGCTAGCTAGCCTCCTCCCTACTGAAATCTCTGCAATCCCTGCCGAGGTAAACCTCGGCCTAGACGTGTCACTTTCCCACTCCCATAAGAAGTATTCCCACTGTGCTACCCAGGCATAGGGTCCGCGACCCCCTTCCTAGTGTATGATAACACCAATACCAGGGCCGACTGGATCAAACAAAGTGGACATACCATCAGGGAGCCACTAAATGGTCTTGCTTAAACGCATCGCGATGTGACACGTTGCAACCACACCCCTAGTATTATTAGCACCATGCTGTAAACCATCAGGGTTAACCGTCCACTCCCATACCCCGGCACTCATTGCCGATGTGATTATACCATTGTGTGATACTAACCAAGTAGTGTCCCACAGGCTCCCAAAGAATTCCCATAAGCATACCATGGGCCCCATGACCCATTGAAACCGACCCAATATGCTCTAAGATAGGTTCTGTGTTAACTGCTGCCCCTGCAACGGGACCTCCCAACACACCCGGTGACCAATTTAATGACAAGGGGTGCTGAGCAATAGTTTCGTACCCGGTCATCCCCCATTTCCAGGATAATAATGCCACGGGGCTGGCTTCATCATAGGAATGTACCTGCCGTTTTGGAGCCCTAGACCATGAACTATCTGCAACCAAGCACCATGTTCTGAGATAGGCTCCGTGCCAGCCTATCCCCTTACATAGAGCATCCCAACACTGCTCAATGTCCGCACTGAAAGGCGCCTGCGTGGACATGCGCCGTAATGGCAGTTAGCTGTTCCGTGACACAGGAATCAATGCGTCGCATCTGCCCCTAATACTTATGTTTTATACCATCAGTCCAGGTATTCCCCTACAAGGCAGCGAACTGCCACCATAACACGAATGGCAACAATAAATGGGTGACAACCATACCCTCCCACTATAATGCATGAGCAGCTCTGAAGGTATACACCTGCCGGGCAGACGTACTGCCGACTTACCACAACTGGCAACAACAAACGGGTGACAACTATACATTCCAACTATGAAGCATATGGAGCACTGTCTCAGGCTAGCACCGCTTGTGCCACTGGGTTGATCACCAATCCCACTTGATGTCGCCGCTTGCCACTCACGTTCCGGATCCACCGGTCCCCTTGAATGTCCACTTCTTGTAATCATAGCGGTGTGTAGCACTTCCAGGCATCAGGCGTGGATCCCGGCGTACATAAATGAAAATCAAAGATCAATGATTAGTACCTTATGCTGTGAGATGCCCAACAACAATCTTTTAAGTCATGCTCTACTTCGTGAGACCGTACTCTCCCCTTTCTAACCAGACCCCCAGGCTTTTAAAGTGTACCAGTACTATTCTTTGGGCCGCCGGACCAAGGATGCGTTGGTACTACCGACACTGAACCCTTCTCGAGGTGTGACACGACCAGGTCCCATAACCTGCCGGCCGCCGGGTGCATTGATACTGCGTGGGTCTGACAACATAGGCCCCCAAATACCCTAAATGTGAACCAGCCCCAGAGAGTGGGTCCAGTGCGACACAAACCAGGAATAACCTGCATCGTTTCCAAGTCCAATGCACGCCAGCAATGTGTGGCTCCACACATACATTTCACCGTGCAAGTGCACGGGCAATGGTGCATATAACAGCATAACACACCCCCAGGTATATAACGCCACAGTGTACACGCACTAGGGGAGCGACGGTACAGTGTGATGTCACATGACGTTCAAATAACACGTGCACAAGCACATAAGTGCAGAGATACCGTGTGATACAATACATCATTATGCCTACATGTATGCGCATAAATGGGTGTACAGACACTGTGAGCTTACATCGGAATCCAGTGCCTACGTGTATAAGCGGACCAGCGCAGAGACGCCGTGTGACTTAACACCCCCACAAAGATACCCTTGAAGGTGTGACAACAAGGCCTGGGATGTCCTGTTATGTGACATCATACGTGATGCGAGTTTGCTTAAGAGACCCTCCCCTCAGGCCAGTGCCTAGTGGGCCGAACCTCAATCATTTAAAAGCATTGGTTAACCTGCTAAAGGTTTGCCAGTAAAAGATGATTGTAATCACACTTGCAATAAGTACATTTCAGACTGCAGGCTTGTGAGAAAGTCATCCCTTTTACCCTACTCACCCCCATTTTGTGATTGTGATTGATCATGTTGATGGATACTGGTCTGCATAAAGCAATACTGGGATCAAAAGCTGTTAAAACCATGGCATATCTGTACCACCCACAATAAGGGCATTCTTCAGATTGTTTGTGTATATTTAGGGTGCTTCCCTATCGACAGCGGGCACAAATCTGTTGCCTGCATATCACTATCTGTGCTTTGCAGCAAGCACATTACCCTCTATGCCACCTTATGAGTTGAGTTAAAACTGGACAAAACCCGGAACTGCATTAACCACCAGAGTTACCCTACCACCATTTTAATCCTCTGAAAATTGCCGGGCACACAAAGATCTCTATAACCGGTGTCTTAACCCTGGGTGCTGTTTCAAAAATACCACCTCCTTGCGGCCACTTAAACCAGAACTGATGTACTGGCACATTTGCCTTCGTTCCCATTGTCTTTGCAACATAATTTAAAATATAAATGTAAAAGTTGACTGTTCGACTCCGCTTTACATGACTCCTCCCAATTTTTTCTCCGCCACTTATCATTTTTTCACACCTTGACCCCTAAGTCATGGGTTCCCCTAGTATTTTGCCCAATTGAAGCACTGAAAACAACGCAAATTTCATGCCATCAATAAATTCACGACAGGCATGAGTGATAGTGAAGCCTGTTATTTGTAATAATGTGGTAACTGTCTGTGAACATCCGTGACCTTAGTTGCAATCACTATATAAATCAACATGTGGGCTCCATGCACTTCCCTGAGATTAGACTGAGTCAGTGTCTATACCTGTGGCCACTTGGAAAACTCTACTGGGTGACACTGTGGAGGGTCCCGGTGCCCAAGGGGAATCAATGTCCAATTCAAGCATTCACGCAGCCTGTCCCTTTCACTGTTCGGGGCCAGTGTCTCCTAGGAGCCCCGAGATGCGACAAACGCCATCATATGGGATGTGAAGAGAAGCGCACACCAGGGTAGCAGGGCTATGCTGCCGGCCGGGGCCCAATGCAGGTGACGCACTCTGGGCAGTGCAGCACCGGTCATCCCTTCAGAGCACGAAGGGCTTACAGACCGGTGCTGTTTTCAAGTGCCAATAGTACATCTGTGCCTCTTGTGGCGTCGTGCAGCCCTCTGACCAGAGCAAGATGTCCCTCCCAAGTTCAGAAGGACGGGCGCCCCCACCATCAGCCCTGCACGCCTCCAGGGACAAACATCTCATGGCCACCCCGAATAGACTGCTCTGGGCTTACTTAAATACAAACGCATCCGGGAAATCAGGACGTGCGCACTACAGCGTTAATGTCTTCCGCTCTAGTTATAGGCTGCGCTAAATGCATGGTACGGTTACCAAGTTTCTTAAACTTGTAAACAATAACTAAGTATGCCTGCGAGTTAGTTAACAAATCACCCACATAGTGACGCAACCCATAGTGGAACACTTACATTCCTGAATCTTGATGCGTACAGGGCCGTATGGGCCCGCCCCTGGCTTCTAACCATCGGTTAAAAACATGACCCCTCTCCCCAGTTCTAAACGGGTCAGCCAGCCTATATTGTCAAATCTCGCTCATAATGGAACCTATGCGCTGCTTGGATATGTAGTTAAGGCTACTCTGTCCATGCCACTCTTCATCCTTTTGAACACATCATGCAGCTGGATTCTACTTTTATCAGCACAGTGAGTAGTGTCTGCCACTAGAAAACAAACAACGCAGGGGAACTGGTGTTGCAGGATGACCTACGATTTCATTCCAGTCACCACGTCATCTGGACTTTCCCCCCCTGCTCCCAGTAGAGCGCCCCCCTTCCCCCCCACGGTACTTTTAGTGCCAGGGAAACACCGCCCACCAGTCCGAGTCGTTCACCATAGCCGCTACGGTACACCCTTCATATTTCTCAATCAATATTCGCCTTATCTTGCTGCCCCCAGAATATACGAAGAGAACTATCTTTTATTTTTACAAAATTAAACTCATGTATGTCAGAAGTGGGCTTCAAACCCACGCCGCCTAAGGAGACTATGACCTGAACGCAGCGCTTTAGACCGCTCGTCCAACATGACACTCGTCCAGAAGCAATGCTTTTTAAATCGCAAACTCGACCCGAAGTCATTGGAGCGCTTCACACGAACACCGCATTCCTACCACACACTATTTTATGGCACAGGGAGATTAAGTGACCTGCCCAGAATCACAGGATCTGAACGCGACCTCGAGGCTCTTACTCCAATTTCCAGCACCAAAGTCGAACCACCTCCCCGCCCGATTTGAACTTTGAAACACCCTTCCCTGGGTGTGCTTCGATCCCCCACCCATAAAGTTTAGCAGGGGCGAACGTGCAAACCGATCGCGCCACATCATTAGCATTTACCTTTGAAAGTATGAGTCTTAGAGCTCTTGCATCAGTTTGCCGCCTGTTATTCCTTTCTATATTTCCGTGCCCCCCTCATGCCAGATCACGCCGCATGCTCACCATAAATAACACGGGCAGAGGCAGCCCCTCACATCGCAGCTGACCGACACAGCTGTTCCCTCCGCCGACGAGCCCGACACCGGCACTGGTCATCCTGCGAAGGCAACCTCGACCGACGAAGCTGCAAACACGAAGACCATGCTCGCGTCTCGCCGCTATGACGCTCGTGTCCTCCGCTCTCCACACTGCCGATAAGCCGCACGCCGCTCAAGCTCCTCGTCCCCAGCCCGCTCCCGAATCCGCCGATTCATCCTCCGAAGAAAGATCTGAAGTACAAAGCAAACAAATAGTTAGCAGCCTCCCCGGGGCTGCATCGAATTGCGTGCGAGCGCGGGACCAAGAGACCGCCTCCCGCGCTCCCCGGCCTTTTATGCTAGCACTGGGGGCAGGCCAGTTCTAACTGGCCTGTCCCCCGCCGCCCCCTTGACCCGGAAGCACCTTAATTGCTTCCGGGCCAAGAGTAGCCTGCCGCCACCCAATTCCGGCCGCGGCGCGCCCACCGCGTCACACTGACACGGTAAACGCGCCGGGCCGGGCGAACAGGCGAGGGGGGGGAGGGGGTCAGGGCCCCGCCATATCCGCAGCGGGGCCGATACCGGCACCCGCCTTTCTATATTAAGCAGGGGGCCTGAGCAAAAGTGGCCTCACTTGTTTTCAGGTGTGTTTCACCAGTGTAAACTAATCCGTGCATTTTTTTTACCCCCCTTTTTAAAAAATTGTTTTTGGCGAAGCAGTGTTTTGTGGAAAGGCAATATGCAAATATGGGCCACTTTTTTTTTTGCGTGCCCGGGCCGATTTTTAATCCCAGTCCAACCCTCCCCCAGGCTGTGCTCGATGTGCAAATATATATCACCTTCATCCACTGTTAATGATTAGTCACTGTGAACATCAGTATTGTGCCACTCACTGATAAAGAAATGCACTTGTCTGCCTCCTTTACTCTTCTTCGTCGAGGCAGAGTTTTGTATTTTTTTCTGTCTCCGACAAAACTTTGAAACCATTTCAGTCGTTTCTAAAAAAACATACAGAATCAGGAGCATGGACAATGGTGATTTTACGGCAATGCACAGAGACCAATATTATGCATGCCTTCTTTATTGCTTGCAGTAAAGTAAGAACACACATATGGAGATAATTAAAACATCCAGAACATGCATAAAACCCTGAAATGATCGTCCCTCTTTTGTTAATGCTCAGGTAAGTACAGTGCTAGCTAGCACCTAGTAGAGCGCGTCCAGGGCTTTATAAATGTTTGGAATGGTTGTGCCTTAGAGCATCACATGTGTTTAATAGGTGGAGGTTGGGCCTTAGGGTACAGAATAATAGGTCAAAGTATTCATCAACCTATTTTGGGTCATATTAGCAAGACCGGCGATAAGATTATCGCCGCTTTAGCGGCAGGAAACTGCCGCTAAAACGGCGATAATGGGCTTGCTAATATGCGTTATAGAATTCCAATAGAAGCCAGGTTAGATGTGCAGGACATCTAACCTGGGCTTCTATTGGAATTCTATAACGCATATTAGCAAGCCCATTATCGCCGTGGTGATAATGTTATCGCCGGTCTTGCTAATATGCCCCTTGTAAGTAAGAATTTAAAGTAGGCAAACGTTCCTGGGTTATGTGTTTTATCTAAAGTATAGATCATTGCATGTCTTGAGTCTATTTACGAAATGCTTTGGGTTTCAAAAAGGAGCGCACTGTCTAAAATGATCAGTAGTGCTTGAGACAGTCATGGTTGCCCATTTGTGGGCAGGTTGGCATTCAAGTGTTTCAGTCGTGCACAGCGAGCATGGTAGGATCCATTTGGGTGTGCAGCATGGTGCCAGAGAGCAGAAGAACCACAGTCAGAAAAAGTGATTTGACCCCGATGAGCTGCCGTACCCACGCAGAGCTGATTTGCATGCTGACGCCATTTTGAAAGGTTGGGAAACAGTGGCCATATGTTTAGAACAGGTGGACGGACGGCCGTATTTTGGGAGCAAATCTTACGGAGCTCTGTCAGAGGAAACAATCGAGTGATGTTTGTACAAGGAACTAGTTGTCAGTTGACTGTAGAGTTAGGTAGCAAGGGCTCTTTGTGAGGTAGCTAGTCAGCTAGAAAATCAGATAGCTGATCGTTTGTATAAATGAATGCTGCTTTTGTAATTTGTGTCGGGCAGTTACTAGGAAAGACCTAGAGGATGTGGTGGATGAGGAAAGATATTGGTTAGCTGGAGCTTAGAATTTAGTTCACAAGGACGAGGAAGGAGGATGCATATCATAAATGTAGGTCGAATACGAGTCAGCAGGGTAAGGGACATGATGTCCAGTGTTTCCGAGTGAGTCAATTATGCAAAGAGTCACTGGAAGAGGATGGTATTCATACAAAACAAAGAAAAAAATAACCATGATTTTTTGTCATGCAATCAGTCCTCAGGAAGTGGGGATGCAGTCTTTAGGTGGTCATCTGAACTTTAACTCAGATTCGGATGTGTAGGAGGGCAAACCAAAGAAAAAGAAAGCTAGACCAAGGACCAGATGGATGGCGGTATTAATTGTTTGGTAGACTCTTTAGGAGATTACATGTTTGATCTGCTGTTAGTACAACACCCTTCATCACCACAGTGGACAACAGTCCAACATGTTGCAGAATATGTGAATTCTTGATTAGCCGAGAGATGCTTCAGGATATGAGGTCAAGGTTCAGGTGTGAGTGCCCCAGGCCAACTTTGTCTAGGAAGATAGCTCCCATAATGGATTTGGGTATAAAGTTATTGCCATTCTTGAATAGATCAGGCAGATACGAAAAAGGGATAGATAAAGGGTTAAAGAGTTGCCAGGATACATTGTTATAATAGTTGCATTAGTGGATGTAAAGGCAGTGTTGAAGGTTGTGCAATGCAACATTTACCATACGCATGGAATTTAATTTTAGCTGTTGGTTGTGGGGATTATAGAGGTAAAGTATGGGGAGTTAAATAATTTTTATGAGTTTTAATTCGTTTTTTAATTAATAATATTTCTTTAATTGGTAATTAATTATGTTATTTGGGGAAGTAAATTTTGTTTTAAATGTAGATGTGGTTTGTAAATTGTGTGGGGGTATAGAGTAGAAAATAAAAAAAAGTACATTTATGTAATAATTAATGTTTTTGTTTCTAAATATTTGTCATTAAAAATATGTATTTGTTTTTTATTTTAATATTAAATATATTTGTATTTGAATTTTTAACATATTTCTATGTTTTTAATTTATTTAAAAAAAAAAATATTTTTATGTTGTTAAAAGTTTGTCTGTTTTTAATTTAGAACTGAGTGGAGTGAGAATATTAATTGTTACTCCTCTGCAATCCAACACTTTCCCTACTGTTGCACTCACTGGAGTGGGAATAGTAATTTTTACTTCTCCGCTATCCAACACTTCCCCTACTGTGACACTCACTGGAGTGGGAATAGTAATTCTTACACCTCCGCTATACAACACTTTAACTACTGTTGTAGTCACTGGAGTGGCAATAGTAAATTTTACCTCTCCGCTATCCAACACTTTCTCTACTGTTACACTCACTGGAGTGGGAATAGTAATTTCTACCCCTTCGCTATCCAACACTTTCCCTACTGTTGTACTCACTGGAGTTTTAATAGTACATTTTACCCCTTTGCTATCCAACACTTTCCCTACTGTTGCACGTACTGGAGTGGGAAATTTAAGTTTGATGATTCTTAAATAGTTTAATGTTTTAATTTATAATAGAATGATTTTTTAAATTAGATTTTATGTGATTGGTACACACCCACACACACACATACATATATATAGAGAGCCATGTGCAGTGTCTTCCTACATACGTCAAAGATACAGGTGATTTTCTTAACAAATTGAAGCAAGTGGTTTGGAAAGACAGATATTTACTTATCACCCTTGATATAGAATCACTTTACATCAAATAGGACTGGCAGCTGTTAAACATTATTTAGACACCAGACCCCTGAACTGTTACAATCATAATATTATGTTGATGGAGGTGATCAAATGGTGTCTTTTTAACAACTTTTTTATGTTTAACAAACAAATATACAGACGGACCAGAGGAGTTGCGATGGGAGCCTGCTTCTCCCCCAGCTATGCGTGTTTACACGTGGGTTGGTGGGAGGAGCAGGCTCTCAGGGGGATGTACAGAGATATTGTCGATGCTCATGTAGTAAACTGGTTCCGTTATATAGACGATGTCTTTATAATATGGAAAGGTGACATCAAGAGTGTAGAAATGTTCATATCAGACATTAACACTAATGAAATGAATTTGAAATGTACATCATATGTAAGCAATGATAGTGTCGATTTTTTAGATACCACTGTATATGTAGTCAACAATGAATTACATACAACCCTACATAGGAAGCCCGCATCAGGTAACTCTACGTTACATGCCACAAGCTCACATTCAAAACATTTGATAACAAGCATCCCATATGGTGAGCTTTTGAGGCTAAAGAGGATCTGCAGTACTGAAGAAGAATTCAATAAATGCACATTGGCTTCCTTGGAAAGGTTTAGACAAAGAGGGTAGAGCGAAAAAATACTCAAGGAAGCCACTCAGAAAGCCACACTTAGATCTAGGGATTCTCTTATGAACACATGTGATGCCATCCAGGGGACTAGTCAGATAACTAATGAAGAGCTCAATGCACCGAGGTTAATTACAACATACAGCCAACAACAGAGGCAAGTTAAGGCAATAATAAACAAATAATGGCCCATTTTGCTAACTGATGGGGTGCTTGCACCCAGTTTACCAACAGTACCCACACTCACCTTCAGAAGAGCAAAATCAATGAGGACAGAACTAGTTAAAAATAGTCCAGAAATGACTATAAACACAACATGGTTGAAACTCAAATTAGGCTTTTACAAGTGTTCTACATGTAGAGCTTGTAAATTTGACAAACATACTACCCATTATACAGTTCCGTTTAGTCCTCAGCAAAGAGAAATAAGAGGCCATTTCACTTGCCGAACCGAATTCGCTGTATACGTCCTCACGTGTACCTGCGGTTTCAACTACATAGGAGGCACCAAGCTCTCGGTGCATACTCGCATTTTGCAGCACCTCCGTGCAATTGTCAACAACGACACTAATTACCCCGTAGCACATCACTTTAAGGCAATACACAACAATAATCTTAGTTGTCTTAAATACTATGTGGTGACTGCTATTCCAGTACTTCTACATGGGGGTAATAGAGAGCTCATGCTTAGGAAACTGGAAACACACATGATTATGGAATTTGATAGCAAGGCCCCAAATGGATTAAATACCACAGAAGACCTTCACTATTATTTATAAACTCATTAAAGACATAGTTCGCATCCACATCAGTAACAACACATGATGAAACCAAAACTATAAGGTCATATATCAATTCAAATAGGTAGTTTTCGAACAAGAAGGTTTCAGTCTCACTGTATCATAATGTCTATAATACCATCTACTGATCACACAGATTGTTTTATATAAAAACTCCCTTTTTTAAAAAAATCCCATAAAAATGAAATCAATTTAGAAGTGTTTTTTAAGTTGTGTTTTTAGATATATATTATTTTTAATATATTATCTTATATAATATTGGTATTTAATTATAACACTATTTGCACTTTAAATTGGACACAAGGCATCTCTTGTTGCGTTAATTGCACGATATGCGGGGCTCTGAAAGAATTTGGAATGAATATAGTGCCATATTGAATTAGAGTGGTTTTTTAATTACCTAGAGTTCCACAGTAAAAACACTTCATCTGCATCTTATTTGGTATGATCTACTTAGGTGCATTTTCATAAATACAGCATTGCATTCAATTTATGATGAAAAGAGCTGGTTTGTACAGCGGATTTAGAACCACATATGTGTAGAAGAGTCTTCCATATGATATCATTGCTTTCATGCTGATACATTTATTTATATGAATATTTTGAATTTTCCATATAAATGGTTCTTCTACCCAAGATCCTAAACACAACTGTTATGATCTTATTTCAGTATTTTATCAATTTTAGCTCTCATAGGTTATGTATGTAACTTTAGAAGCTGTTTTATTTTGCTGTGCAAAATAAATAGTATTTATTAACATGCTTTGCAGCTAGGTAGTACAATGTAACAACTATGCATTTATGCTGATAGAAAGGTGTTTCGCTCTAAGGGGCCGATTCCGATCCGGGTCGGGAAGCACTCCGACCGAGTCGGATCCGGAGTGTTTTCCGACCGATCCGGACCCCTACAGTCTGACTGAGTGAGTACGATGCGCACGTATGCTGTCGGACTCAGTTCGGTCGAACTCCCATAGAAGTCAATGGGAGCCAGTTGTACGATGCGTACATGCGCTCCCATTGACTGAATGGGTACGTCTCGAACAAATGCGCCCTATACAGTGGGTACGCGTTGGTGCCATCCGCGCTATATATACCTGCGTGGGGGGGACCCATGTGTCTCCCTCTGTGTGCGAGTCGTAAGACTGTGGGAGTCGGGGGGTCCGACGCGGACCCCCGATTTCCGACTCTTGGAGCTTTGGCGAGCTGGACACTCCGGCTTGCACAGGCTGTCCGAAGCGTGCATCGTACTGGCTCGGTTGTGAATCGCATCCATTGCACGCCACGGTTAGCTTACGACCGAGACGTACGGAGCGGTTTGGACCCGGAAACGCCTCAGTCGGTGAAGTTCATGTAGCTCGCACCGTACTGGCTCGCTTGTACAGCTGTACGAGTCGGGCGGAAAACACGCGTACGGCTCGTAGTTTTTCCGGCCAGATCACGTTCGGTGCCCTTCCGACCTGGATCTGAATCTGCCCCTAAAAGGGGAAAAGAGGTTCTTTTTAGACTCCATGCAATTTATTCAATTTTTATTGTGGCTCTTATATATTCTATTTATGAGTTTAGTATTTTAGCACCGTTCGTTACTAGTAATTACACTTAGTGATATTTATTGTGATAAGTTATGCCCTACTTTGCACATTACGAGTTGTGTTTACATAGTCTTTTATGTCCGATGGGAATCACGTGACACGGGGAGGTGGTATTTAAAAAACAATGGCAAACGCATTACCTTATGTGATCAAGGCTGCTGTGTCAGTCAAAACCCGTAATGACTACTTCAATGTGAGCATTAAAATCTCGCCATACCCAAAAGAGGAGTTTGTGCCTTTTCTTCATCGCCCGTGTGGAGGTTGGTGTTGGCAAAGCTTTTATTTGAATATATATATATATATATAAATATATATATATACATATATATATGATTTTAACATTATAAAATACATTAAAATTAATAGTTAATTAATTGTTTTAAAGTAAATATATATGAGTTATTATGTATGTGTGTTTAACTTTTTTTAATTAAGTTTATTATATTTTTTTTATTTATATTAAATCTACTTTATTTTTATATTAATTTTATTATTTAACATATTTAGGTGCCGATTCCGATCCTGTAAAACCCGTGTATGAATGGTCGTACGGAGCGTATTCTCCGTACGACTCGTACCCGGGAAATCCTCCTTACAAACCACCAAGTACGATTCGTACAGAAATACCACTTCCGTACGAATCGTACAAAACTACGTGCGGCTAAAAAATACCCACAATTCCGATCCGTGACATCGCGTATGTGATGTAGGGACGGAGTCAGGCAGCGTTTTACGGACCAGCAAGTACGATTCGTGCCTACGTCACTCCGCACGGCTAATATTTTACGGCAGCCAAAAACTCCCGGGAAAATGAGGACGACGTGAAGAAGGAGCACCAGTACGCGACGGACAGCCATGGACCCCATCCTACGTGTAATCCCGGCCCTCCTAGCCTACGACCTGGTGCACAGAAACCAACGCAGACGCCGCAGAAGGTCATAACAACACCCATGGTCAAAGGGGGGGGCGAGGGGCATGCAACTTAACCCCTACTCATATTATACCACATATATCATGTACATACTGTACCTCCAGGGGGGCGTGTCCACCAAGGCCTGCGTCCCGCCACAACGGAAGTGGACGTGGATGCGTCCCGTCACCACAACAATGGTGGTACGGGCCGTACCCACGCCCTCAGAGCGTGGGTACGGGTCGGACCACGCGTACCCCTACGTCACCCCAACAATGGTGGTACGGCCCGTACACACGCTCTGGGGGCATGGGTACGGCCCGTACCACCATTGTTGGGGTGACGTAGAGGTACGCGTGGTACGACCGGTACCCACGCCCTCAGAGCGTGGGTACGGCCCGTACCCCTACGTCACCCCAACAATGATGGTACGGCCCGTACCCATGCCCTCAGAGCGTGGGTACAGGTCGTACCACGCGTACCCCTACGTCACCCCAACAATGGTGGTACGGCCTGTACACACGCTCTGGGGGCGTGGGTACTGGCCGTACCACCATTGTTGGGGTGACGTAGGGGTACGGCCCGTACCCACGCTCTGAGGGCGTGGGTACGGGTCGTACCACGCGTACCGCTACGTCACCCAAACAATGGTGGTACGGCCCGTACCCAGGCCCTCAGAGCGTGGGTACAGGCCCTACCCCTACGTCACACCAACAATGGTGGTACGGCCTGTACCCACGCCCTCAGAGCGTGGGTATGGGCCGTACCCCTACGTCACACCAACAATGGTGGTACGGCCCGTACACACGCCCTCAGAGCGTGGGTACGGGCCGTACCCCTACGTCACCCCAACAATGGTGGTACGGCCCGTACCCACGCCCTCAGAGCGTGGGTACGGGCCGTACCACCATAGTTGGGGTGACGTAGGGGTACGCGTGGTACGACCCATACCCATGCCCTCAGAGCGTGGGTACGGCCCGTACCCCTACATCACCACAACTATGGTAGTACGGCCCGTACACACGCCCTCAGAGCGTGGGTACGGGCCGTACCCCTACGTCACCCCAACAATGGTGGTACAGCCCGTACCCACACCATCAGAGCGTGGGTACGGCCCGTACCACCATAGTTGGGGTGACGTAGGGGTACGCGTGGTACGACCAGTACCCACGCCCTCAGAGCATGGGTACGGGCCGTACCCCTACATCACCACAACTATGGTGGTACGGCCCGTACACACGCTCTGAGGGCGTGGGTAAGGGCCGTACCCCTACGTCACACCAACAATGGTGGTACGGCCCGTACCCACGCCCTCAGAGCATGGGTACGGGCCATACCCCTACGTCACACCAACAATGGTGGTACGGCCCGTACCCACGCCCTCAGAGCGTGGGTACGGGCCATACCACCATAATTGGGGTGACGTAGGGGTACGCATGGTACGGCCCGTACCCACGCCCTCAGAGCGTGGGTACGGCCCGTACCACCATAGTTGTGGTGATGTAGGGGTACGGACCATACACACGCTCTGAGGGCGTCGGTACGGGCCGTACCCCTACATCACCACAACTATGGTGGTACGGCCCGTACACACGCTCTGAGGGCGTGGGTACGGGCCGTACCCCTACGTCACCCCAACAATAGTGGTACAGGCCGTACCCTCGCCCTTAGAGCGTGGCTACGGCCCGTACCACCATAGTTGTGGTGATGTAGGGGTACGGACCGTACACACGCTCTCAGAGCGTGGGTACGGACCGCATCACGCGTACCCCTAGGGCACCAGTACATCAGTGATACAAGGCTTACACACGCCACGAATGTTATCATAGGGCCTGGTGCAGCATCTAATCAGTATATTGGGGGGGTGTATGCCCAGGAGAGCAGTGTACTGCACCAAGGGTGCAGGCGGGTGGGTGGGTGTCTGCCTAGGATTCACATCAGTGGACAGAGACATGTGAGGGGTGGGTGCATATCACTCCCAGCAGTGGACAGAGACATGGGGGTGGGTGCAGAGGAATAGCAGCAGTGGACAGAGACATGTGAGGGGTGGGTGCATATCACTCCCAGCAGTGCCCAGAGATATGTGAGGGGTGGGTGTCTATCACTCCCAGCAGTGGACAGAGACATGGGGGTGGGTGCAGAGGAATACCAGCAGTGGACAGAGACATATGAGGGGTGGGTGCATATCACTCCCAGCAGTGGACAGAGACATGGGGGTGGGTGCAGAGGAATACCAGCAGTGGACAGATACATATGAGGGGTGGTTGCATATCACTCCCAGCAGTGCCCAGAGATATGTGAGGTGTGGGTGCCTATCACTCCCAGCAGTGGACAGAGATATGTGAGGGGTGGGTGCAGAGGAATACCAGCAGTGGACAGAGACATATGAGGGGTGGGTGCATATCACTCCCAGCAGTGCCCAGAGATATGTGAGGGGTGGGTGCCTATCACTCCCAGCAGTGGACAGAGATATGTGAGGGGTGGGTGCCTATCACTCCCAGCAGTGGACAGAGACATGGGGGTGGGTGCAGAGGAATACCAGCAGTGGACAGAGACATGGGGGTGGGTGCATATCACTCCCAGCAGTGGACAGAGACATGGGGGTGGGTGCAAAGGAATACCAGCAGTGGACAGAGACATGTGAGGGGTGGGTGCATATCACTCCCATCAGTGCCCAGAGATATGTGAGGGGTGGGTGCCTATCACTCCCAGCAGTAGAAAGAGACATGGGGGTGGGTGCAGAGGAATACCAGCAGTGGACAGAGACATATGAGGGGTGGGTGCATATCACTCCCAGCAGTGCCCAGAGATATGTGAGGGGTGGGTGCCTATCACTCCCAACAGTGGACAGAGATATGTGAGGGGTGGGTGCCTATCACTCCCAGCAGTGGACAGAGACATGGGGGTGGATGCAGAGGAATACCAGCAGTGGACAGAGACATGTGAGGAGTGGGTGCATATCACTCCCAGCAGTGGCCAGACATATGAGGGGTGGGTGCATATCACTCCCAGCAGTGCCCAGAGATATGTGAGGGGTGGGTGCCAATCACTCCCAGCAGTGGACAGAGACATGTGGGTGGGTGCAGAGGAATACCAGCTGTGGACAAGACATGGGGGTGGGTGCAGAGGAATACCAGCAGTGGACAGAGACATATGAGGGGTGGGTGCATATCACTCCCAGCAGTGCCCAGAGATATGTGAGGGGTGGGTGCCTATCACTCCCAACAGTGGACAGAGATATGTGAGGGGTGGGTGCCTATCACTCCCAGCAGTGGACAGAGACATGGGGGTGGGTGCAGAGGAATACCAGCAGTGGACAGAGACATGTGAGGGGTGGGTGCATATCACTCCCAGCAGTGGCCAGACATATGAGGGGTGGGTGCATATCACTCCCAGCAGTGCCCAGAGATATGTGAGGGGTGGGTGCCAATCACTCCCAGCAGTGGACAGAGACATGTGGGTGGGTGCAGAGGAATACCAGCTGTGGACAAGACATGGGGGTGGGTGCATATCACTCCCAGCAGTGGACAGAGACATGGGGGTGGGTGCAGAGGAATACCAGCAGTGGACAGAGACATATGAGGGGGGGTGCATATCACTCCCAGCAGTGGACAGACATATGAGGGGTGGGTGCCTATCACTCCCAGCAGTGCCCAGAGATATGTGAGGGGTGGGTGCCTATCACTCCCAGCAGTGGACAGAGACATGGGGGTGGGTGCAGAGGAATACCAGCAGTGGACAGAGACATGTGAGGGGTGGGTGCATATCACTCCCAGCAGTGCCCAGAGATATGTGAGGGGTGGGTGCCTATCACTCCCAGCAGTGGACAGAGACATGGGGGTGGGTGCATAGGAATACCAGCAGTGGACAGAGACATGGGGGTGTGTACATCATCCTCAGATGACCACAACTCCATGGGGTTATGAACGCATCCACAATGTGCGACTATGTTGAGAGTGCCATAACAACACATCACTGAAAGCAGTGTCCCACTCCCATGAGGATGGATGTCCTTCCCCCACTGCATGACACACTACATGTGTGTGTGATGACAAATGACACATGCATACCCACCCCTGGCGAACGCAGCACAATACACACACTGAGATCATGCCACAAGACTGTATAGTCATGTTAATGCCTACTAAACTAAGAGAGCCAAAGGGAACACACACTGTCATGCACATTCCAGGACTGATAGGAATGTACAGGTGCTGGGACAGCATGGCCATAGTTGAAGGGATCCGTCACCCACCAAGAAAATGTAGACACAGGTCAGCACAACAATTGTGCAACTCCCTGCAGGGAAGATGTCAGGTGCCACAGAGGAAGGAACACTCCTTGGGACAATGTCTCCAAACACAAAGAGCATACACGAACAAAGATTATTTGCAGAGACCTTGTGATGGCATGCAGATACCAGGGTCCACCCCATGAGCAGCACACTACAACATTTCCCAGACACCTAACACATTATCACCACCCCAACTCAGGGAGCATCAGCACCCACATCAATACCAGAAAAGCAATAGTGTGCAAAGGAAAAACAAAATGCTTTATTCAGCATTAAATTAAAACGTATAAAAGGACACTATTTACAAAGGCCCTAGGCCAGTCCAGATGCGAAGTCCTGGGGGGGGGGGGACACATGGCCACGCGTCTCCCCAAGCTTGCCTGCACATTAGACACTTCATGTTCATCCACGGGGGGGCATCATGTGGGGAAGGACCAGGCACCGCAGGGACAGGAGGGGGAAGGGTAGGTGTTGTGGGTGCAGGGACGGACGACTCCACCACATGGGGTGGGGCAGCGTCAAAGGTGATGGTTAGCAGGGCGCTGCACACTTCCGCAAGCTCGGCCAGCGTCTCCGCTGCACCCGAAGAAACCACAGGCCCCATGGAGGGGGGGGGGTTGGAGGGATGGGTTGAAGCGCTACTGGGGGAGGTGGTGGACAGGGGGGGCTCAATTCCACTACCCGTGGAGTGCCTTGCCCGTTTGCGGGCTGGTGAACTAGTGGGGCTGAGGCCCAGCATAGCCAAGTAGGTGTCCGTCTCAGATTGTGGGGCAGGGGAGCCGAGGGGAGTGACATTGGTTGGACTGGGGAGTGAGGAATGCGGACTCCGACTGTGGCTGCGTGTCTGCCTGTGTGCCCCAGACCCAGTGGGTGTGCCTTCTTCCCCCTGAGTGTGCGTGACAGGAGGTGTGCGCTTGCCCTTCCGTGTTGGTGTGCTGCCTGTGTCTGGTGGGGTGCGTGCCTGGGAACGTCTGGGTGTGCTTAGGACAGGCATGGGAGTGGGAAGTGTGGATGGTGCAGGGGTAGGGGGGGACGAAGCGCTGCAGGAGACTCACTGCTGCCGTCAGTGATGAGTCCATGGACCTCAGCAACATCCGTTGGTCAGACATCGCTGATGACATGCCCTCCATATACGACACCATCTGTGTCAGCAGTCTGGTGTGGCCATGGAGGACACTCAGCAGCGATGTCTGGCCAACCTGCAACTGCCGCTGAATGTCCACAGACTCGGCAGTGAGGGCAGCAGGGGAGACAGGGGCAGGGGGTGCGGTGCCTGGCACGAAGGAGACATGTTGTTGCCCTACACGGACAGAAGGGACCGGAGCAACTGGGAGAGCGGTGATGGGAATGGAGGGGGCGGTGATAGATGTAGTGCTGCTGCCAGCTGTTGGAGCATCCTCCGCCCCCTCTGGGAGTTCAGCCTCGGACCCGTCAGCGTCGTAGTCGGTGTTGGTACTAGACAGGTCCTCCGCCTGACTCCCCTCGCCCTCCGTGCCACTTGCTGCACCAGACTCGCCAGCACTGGTGGCACATGTGCTGGATCCCTCCTCCACGTCCGTGCAGGTGTCTCCCTCGGTGTCCCCCGACGATGCTGTGGGCAAGGTGAAGAGACAGGAAATAATCAGACACCTGTATACATATGACACATGAGTCCAAACAAAATAGGTCACAGTGCATATCATGAAAAGCATCATGAGTAACATCCACAATACTCCGCACATATGTAAGCCCTGCACTCCCCAGTTGGTTGACCCATCATGCCCCTTGGAAACAATGAAAATCAGAACACAACAGCTAATAACTCGATATCCAATTAGACAGAGGATATGATGTCTGGGAATTGTTGAGCACAGCCAGACTATGAAGGCATGCCACCTCTTGTTCACTGTGAAAGAAACAGTATTGGTGCACCCAAGGGCAAATAACTGACGCCAATGCTGAAGGTGTCCCCACACTCAGAGACCTGTGAGTAATTAGGAAAGCCAAAATAAATACATTGTGAACCCTTGGGAACCACAACACTTTACACAATCAACGTGTTTGGAATGTGGGAATGTGCCACTTTTTGATCAGAACACACATGTGCCTGTATAACAGAAGTCACACAAGGAGGTGCACAGAAAACTACATTTACACAGTCATTGTATGAGCTGGCAGCCCAAATCAAATAAGCCACAGTAAAGAAGAAATGGGGTATCAGTAAGTACATATACATGGCACCATGGTGGTCTCGATGACTTGACACTCGTAAGTTGGTATCATCAACAACCAAGGACTTACCCAAATGCAACCACACAGTGGGAACATGTATATGTATAATCTCTAAACAAATATTTTTCGAAACTGTGCCTTCGTTTTTAATGTGCCAGCGTGTCCAAGAAAAGTGTAAAGGTGGTGTCTTGTGCACTTCCTTGGGAGACATCTGTCATGCAGGCACATTATTGTCATTCACCACAAAACATCAAAGTCATACATATCAACTATTGAGACATGTTGACAAGTGTAGTGAGTGCCAACGTCCAAGACTGCTTGACTAACAACTTGAATCAAGCCACCTGTCACATGGCCATCCGTAACATCATGACACATTTGGCAACACATCTGACCCACTACCTGTCATGTGGAGTGGCACACATGTCCAAACACAGGACGATGCATTAGCTAATGGCCCTGCAATTGTGTCGGAACAAGGAGCACCTGCACTGAGGAGACACCCTCATGGGAACCAAGATTGTCCACACAGATGTCAGCACATACAGACCAAACTACGTAGCATCTGGACCACACACCGTTGCCAAAAATGGATGAGCAGGAACCATGTCTTTTAACTTTTGACACATGCTGCAAAGCACAAACATTAAACCTTGCACAACATGACTGGGTCACTGCATGTTGAGTGTCTGTCCAGACAATTATCACACACAGGTCAGACCTGGCAAGAAGACATAAGATTTGGACATGTAGGCCTTGCCCGCACAAACTCTCCCTACCTGAGACAATGTGATTGAGACAGAGCAAGTACTTACACCTCTTAATCTGGGTTTACTAAAATGTGCATCAAGAACTCCTAAATGTACTCAACATCACCTCGTGAGGCTGACCACACATATTAGTGACAAACAACCATCATCAGATAGTTGTACATAGACACACAGGCACTGGCCAGTGTGAGTATGCACAAGCCAAATGGGGTCACCCTGTACGGTGGACACATGTAGCACACTTTACGTAAATACAAATGAGGCCAGGGAACAATGTCACAGAGGCCAACCTATGCTGAACACACCGAGAATGTCCACAGTGTTGGATGACACACATGATTCCTAGGAAAAGGTGTCTCAGGGGACTGTAGTGGGCACACTGCTCCATGGTCCTGGAATGATCTGACTGCAACAGGAGCAACCGTCCCGGCACTATGCATATCTCCCACTCATGCACATCATGTCTGAGGCCACAACATCGGCCATGCATGCTGCAAGTCTGTTCATTTTAAGCCTCACACTCCTATGTTGAGACTCAGCATCAGTGCCAACAATTATGGACCCCCAAATGACTGAACAGGACAGGGCACAGGCAAGGTACCAACACATGTCACAGACCACCCCCACACATGATGCAGCAAGCATTGTGCACTTGGATTAACTGGCAGCCTAGATGACCATTGTTAGAAAGGGTCGACGGACCGGGAGGGTCGGCCGGGGTCAGGAGGAGAGGTCTCCGGGGAGAGCCGTCTCCAGCGATCGTACAGACAAGTAACTCCCCCCCCCCCACAGACAGATACCACACACGGATAAGGTTCAGGGTTCTTTATAAGCACTTCTTAGGGTACGGTTGAATGGTACAAGGAGGTCTGGACTCAGGGGTCCCCTCGATTCAAGTCTCTCAAAGCAGGGTAAGGGGTAGCGGGACAGTCTGTCTACCAGTCAGGTAGTTCGGATGAGATGATGACTAGCTCACAATCCTCGAGCTTGGTGGTTTAGTTGGTACGGGCCGCGGCAGCGCCAGCAGGTCCCGGTTGAGATGGTCGGTACACGGTCCGCGGCAGCGCCAGCAGGTCCCGGAAAGATGGTCGATGTACGGTCCGCGGCAGCGCCAGCAGGTCCCGGTGAGGATGGTCGTTACAACGGGCCGCGGCAGCGCCAGCAGGTCCCGACGAGGATGGTCGTTACAACGGGCCGCGGCAGCGCCAGCAGGTCCCGACGAGGATGGTCGTTACAACGGGCCGCGGCAGCGCCAGCAGGTCCCGACGAGGATGGATGCTGCAGAAGGCCGCGGCAGCGCCAGCAGGCAGGACGATGGTTCACAAGAGCGGGCTACGGCAGCGCCAGTAGTCCGTCAAGGCTGAGTTCTCTCGGTGTCTCTCGACTCCAGGATACAACTGCCTTCCTGCTCCGGAGCTGCCCCAGTTATAGGGCAGGCGCCCTTTGATGTCCGGACCCTCGCACTTGGAGGTCGGAGGGCCCGGGATGAAGGTGTCCAGACACCCAGCAGGGGTTGGAGCCAGCGCCTGGGGGAGCTGGAGGCGATCGGCACCTGGCGGGGGAAGAGCTCTTGACACTTCGTTCTCCCATTGACCTGCCAAGTGGTCCGCTCACCTCCTGGGTGGAGGGTGGTGCCGGGATGTCGGGGCCGGCCAGGCCCGGGGTTAGGGTCGGGCCGAGGCCACGCGGCCTTGTGGTGCAGGGCCCAAGATGGCGGCTTGAACCGGCCGGGGGAGCCGGTGGGGCTGGGCCCCGTGATGAGTAGAGGTCCGAGGGAAGAAGATCCGTCGGGAGACGGGGTACAGGTGCTTTTCGTGGGTTATGCCTGGTGGGCCGGAGCTCGGGCCCTGTCGTGCGGGGAGGGAGCAAGCCCTTCGTGTGGCCTGTCCAACATGCGTCCCCCCCAGCTGAAGGCGGGGAGAGTCACCCATCTCCTTGGGGACTCTCTTCGTCGAGGCGGAAAAAGCGGGACAGGCCATCCGCGTTGGCGTGGTCTTGGCCTGGTCGGTGCTCCACAGTGAAGTCCATTCCCTGCAGGGAAATGGACCAGCGCAAGAGTTTTGGGTTCTCTCCCCGCATCTGCATCAGCCACTGCAGGGGTCGATGGTCGGTTTGTACCCGGAAGTGGGTACCGAAGAGATAGGGCCGGAGCTTTTTGAGGGCCCACACCACTGCGAAGGCCTCCCTCTCGATGGTGCTCCAGCGCTGTTCTCGGGCCAGGAGACGTCGACTGATGAAGGCCACCGGCTGGTCATGACCCTCGGGGTTTAACTGAGAAAGGACGGCTCCGATGCCGTGGTCGGAGGCGTCGGTCTGTACCACGAATTCCCGGCTGTAATCGGGGGCCTGGAGCACAGGGGCGGTGCACAGGGCGGCCTTCAGTTTCTCGAAGGCCGCTTGACAATCGGGGGTCCAGTTAATCCGCTTCGGCTGGTTCTTGGACGTGAGACCCGTGAGGGGCCCCACGATGCTGCCGTAGTCTTTCACGAACCGCCGGTAGTAGCCGGTGAGCCCCAAGAAGGCTCGGACCTCGGTCTGGGTGACGGGGGGCTGCCAGGACTGGATGGCAGCAATCTTAAGTTGTAGCGGGGCCACCAGCCCGCTTCCCACTTGGTGCCCAAGGTAGGTCACAGACCCTTGGCCAATTTGGCACTTGCCGGCCTTAATTGTGAGGCCGGCCCGCTGGAGGGCCTGTAGGACCTCTTGGAGGTGACGGAGGTGGTCGGGCCAGTGGCGGCTGTATACAACGATATCGTCCAGATAGGCAGCGCTGAACTCTTCGAGCCCCGCCAAGACCTGGTTCACGAGGCGTTGAAACGTGGCGGGGGCATTTTTCATGCCGAAGGGCATGACCTTGAATTGGTAGTGGCCATCGGGGGTAGAGAAGGCTGACCGTTCCTGAGCCCTGGGTGTGAGGCCGATCTGCCAGTAGCCCGCTGTTAGGTCGAAGATACTAAGGTAGCGGGCGGCCCCCAGCCGGTCGATCAGCTCGTCTGCTCGGGGAATCGGATGAGCGTCGGCCCGGGTGACAGCGTTCAAGCCCCGGTAGTCGACGCAGAATCTCAGTTCAGGTGCGGTGCCGGGGGCAGCGGCTTTGGGAACCAATACAACCGGACTGGCCCAGGGACTGTCCGAGGGCTCGATGACCCCGATTGTGAGCATCTTGGCCACTTCCTCCTGTATGCAGGCCCGTACCCGATCTGGTACGCGGTAGGCCCGGTGTCGGACAGGGGGACTGTCCCCGGTGTCCACGTCGTGCAAACACCAAGGGGTGACCCCGGGGGTGAGGGAGAACAGGGTAGCGAACTGCAGCAGGAGGTTCCGGCAGCCCTGGCGTTGCTCCGAAGTGAGGGCGTCAGAGAGCCGGACCCCGTCCACGGAGCCGTCATTCTCCTGAGTCTTCAGAAGATCCGGGAGGGGTTCGGAGTCTTCCTCTGCCCCACTGTCCGTAGCCATCAGGAGGCTGAGTTCTGAGCGCACAAAGTGTGGTTTGAGTCGGTTGGTGTGGAGGACCCGGAGGGGGTTCCGGGAGGTCCCCAGGTTGATGAGGTAAGTGACGGGGCTTTTGCGCTCGACCACTTGGAAGGGCCCCGTCCACTTATCCTGCAAGGCACATGGTTCGGTGGGGGACATCACCCATACTTGTTGCCCAGGCTCGAACTCAACGGAGGAGGCATTGTGATCATACCACCTCTTCATGTCCTCCTGGCTGGCCTCGAGGTTCGCCTTGGCCATCCCTCTGAAGCGCCGGGTCTGATTGCGTAGGGCCAGGATGTATTTGAAGACGTCTGGAGGGGTCTTTAGGGGGCCATCTCCCAACCTTCTTTTACTAGGCTGAGGGGCCCTCGCACAGGGTGCCCGTACAGGAGTTCGAAAGGGCTAAAACCGAGGGACTTCTGGGGAACTTCTCGGTAGGCGAAGAGGAGGCACGGGAGTAGTACATCCCACTGGCGACGGAGGGGCTCTTCCAATCCCCCAATCATCCCCTTGAGGGTGCGGTTAAAACGCTCCACTAGTCCGTTCCCTTGGGGGTGATAGGGGGTCGTGAATCTGTAGGTGACCCCGCATTGTTGCCAGAGGGACTTCATGTATTTGGATATAAAGTTCGTGCCTCGGTCGCTGACGACTTCTCGGGGGAAGCCTACCCGGGAGAAGATCCCATTAGGGCCCAGCCAACCACCGGAGCTGTCACGGTCCGTAGGGGCACCGCCTCGGGGTAGCGGGTGGCATGGTCCACCAGTACTAAGATGAACCTGTGTCCTTGTGCCGTGCGGGGGTCCAGAGGCCCCACAATGTCTATCCCCACCCTCTCGAACGGGGTGGTGACCACAGGGAAGGGTTGCAGAGGGGCTTTCAGCTTCCGACCACTCTTCCCGCTGGCTTGGCATGTGGGGCAAGATCGGCAGTGGTTCAGGACGTCGTTCCTCATTTTCGGCCAGAAAAAGTGGGTCACTAGGCGGCTGTACGTTTTATCCTGGCCCAGGTGTCCAGCCAGGGGGACATCGTGGGCCAGGTTGAGCAGAAAGTCTCTGAAGCGGAGAGGTACCACCAGTACTCGACCGGCCCCCAGCTCGGCGATTCTTTGCTCGCTGTATAGCAGGTCGTTATCCCAGTAGACCCAGTGAGTTCCGGTGGAGTCCCCTGCGTTCTGGGCGCTGGCTTGTTGGCGGAGTCCCTCGAGGGAGGGACAGGTCTTTTGTTCCTGGCGGAACTGTTCTTGGGTGGGCCCCCCTTCTTGACGCCACTGAGCCAGGTCAGGAAGGTCCTGGGGTTGCGCGTCCCCTTCGGTCGTCGGGTCTGGGAGGCTGGCCTCGTCGTTGTCTTCTACTGGGGCGACCGGGGGCGGAGGTGCTGGCCATTCTGGTTCTTCTGATCGAGGGACGGCACGGGCGGCCATGGACCGGGTGGTTATGCAGGCCCAGTCCGGGAGGCCCAGCATCCCCAGGTGCTCTCTTCTCTCAACGGTGGCCCACGGGGAACTCTCGAGGTCATTCCCCAGGAGGCAGTCCACGGGGGCATTGTCCCGGACCGTCACCTTCAACAGGCCGGAGACCCCTCCCCATTCGAATGGGACGCAGGCCATTTGACACATACTTTCAGAGTTGTCTGCCGAGCGGACGGGGCAGAGAATGTTCGGCAGGATCTGCTCGGGCTTCACCAGGTGACAGCGGACGGCCGTCACACAGGCGCCTGTGTCACGCAAGGCCTCGGCTCGCTGTCCATTAATGGTCACCCACTGACCGTATTTCCTGGTGTTAGCGGGTAGGGGAGCCCGCGGGACCATGTCTCTTCCCCCTAAGCACGCCAGGACCATGGCGGCCGGTTCCCACTCTTGCTGGGCCGGCTCATACTCCTCTGGTTCCTCCGATGATCGCTCTTCCCCCAGGGCGGCGGCAGCTACCTGGCGGGGCTTGGGTGTTTGGTTCTGCGGGCAGCTCGGGTCATTGGCGTAGTGGCCGACTCGCTGCCATCGGTGGCACGTGACGTTGGCTCGGACCCCAGGACGCCACGGGGGGTTGCCCCGGCCGGCCGGAGGCGGGGTGCTGGCCACGGGTGTTGCTGGCAAGGCGTCTCTCCCTCGCCCCTGGCCCCCTCCTCCTCCCCGAGGACGGTGCTGGCCTTGGTTGCTTCTGTTCTGTTCGTGTGGCCCCCTCCGGCCCACTCGGGTGCTTTCCCATCGGTCAGCTTCGGCGGCGAGCTGCCGGGGGTCAGTCAGCTTGCTGTCGAGGAGGTGCTGCCTGAGCTCGACGAAACAGTTGTTCGACAGGTGCTCCCATACCATCAGGTTAAAGAGTTGTTCGTAGGTGGTGACATGGCTCCCCTTTATCCAACCCTCGAAGGCACGGCTGAAATAGTTCACGTATTCTACCCAAGTTGTACCTGGGATCCGGGTGCAATCTCTGAACCTCTGGCGGTACATCTCGGGTGTGAGGCCGTAGCGGGTGAGGAGGGCAGCCTTCATGTGGTCGTAGGACGACATTTGGTGATCTGGGAGCTGCAGTAGGGCATCGCGACCCTCGTTGATAAACCTCCCCCAAAGTCCGGCTCCCCAATCACTCCGGTCGATCCGGTGGGAGGTCATGGCGATCTCGTAGGCTTTAAACCACTGTTGTATGTCGTCTTCTCGGACATACTCGCGGACAACATCCTTGGGGATGTGGACTTTTTTCTCGATTGGCCCCGGGGTGTGTGGTCGCTCAGGCACCCCCAGTTCTTTATTCTGTTTCCGAAGTTCTATCTCCGCTAGTTGGCGCTCGTGCTCGAGCGTTATTTTTTTCTCCTCCAGCTCTCTCTGTCTCTGCTTCTCTTCTCGTTCATCTCGGAGCCGCATATGCTCGAGGTTGAGTTTCTGTTCAGCTAACTTGAGTTCCCCATCCATCTTGAGTCGTGCCATTTCCAACTCGTGCAATCTGGTTCTTTCTCTTTCTCGGATCTCCTCCTGCGAGAGGCCCGTTCCCCGCTCCTCGGGAGCCGTGGCGTTCCCCTCTGGTGTGATGCTGCTTTGGTCGGAGGGTCCGGCGACCCCAGTTTCTGTCCACGACTCTAGGGCGTGCTTTAGATCATCCTTGGTACTCAGGCCGGTGGTAGCAATGCCAAGTTCTATGCAGAATTGTCTCAGTTCGCGGTGGTTGTATTCTTCTAATTTATCCATTTGGAATTTCTCGGTGGAGTTGCTATCTTTGGCTGACATCGTGTTTTTGTCGTGGGGTGAGCTACTCTCTGTACGATTACGCGTTGATTCGGATCGCGCCGCTGGCCACCAATGTTAGAAAGGGTCGACGGACCGGGAGGGTCGGCCGGGGTCAGGAGGAGAGGTCTCCGGGGAGAGCCGTCTCCAGCGATCGTACAGACAAGTAACTTCCCCCCCCCACAGACAGATACCACACACGGATAAGGTTCAGGGTTCTTTATAAGCACTTCTTAGGGTACGGTTGAATGGTACAAGGAGGTCTGGACTCAGGGGTCCCCTCGATTCAAGTCTCTCAAAGCAGGGTAAGGGGTAGCGGGACAGTCTGTCTACCAGTCAGGTAGTTCGGATGAGATGATGACTAGCTCACAATCCTCGAGCTTGGTGGTTTAGTTGGTACGGGCCGCGGCAGCGCCAGCAGGTCCCGGTTGAGATGGTCGGTACACGGTCCGCGGCAGCGCCAGCAGGTCCCGGAAAGATGGTCGATGTACGGTCCGCGGCAGCGCCAGCAGGTCCCGGTGAGGATGGTCGTTACAACGGGCCGCGGCAGCGCCAGCAGGTCCCGACGAGGATGGTCGTTACAACGGGCCGCGGCAGCGCCAGCAGGTCCCGACGAGGATGGTCGTTACAACGGGCCGCGGCAGCGCCAGCAGGTCCCGACGAGGATGGATGCTGCAGAAGGCCGCGGCAGCGCCAGCAGGCAGGACGATGGTTCACAAGAGCGGGCTACGGCAGCGCCAGTAGTCCGTCAAGGCTGAGTTCTCTCGGTGTCTCTCGACTCCAGGATACAACTGCCTTCCTGCTCCGGAGCTGCCCCAGTTATAGGGCAGGCGCCCTTTGATGTCCGGACCCTCGCACTTGGAGGTCGGAGGGCCCGGGATGAAGGTGTCCAGACACCCAGCAGGGGTTGGAGCCAGCGCCTGGGGGAGCTGGAGGCGATCGGCACCTGGCGGGGGAAGAGCCCTTGACACTTCGTTCTCCCATTGACCTGCCAAGTGGTCCGCTCACCTCCTGGGTGGAGGGTGGTGCCGGGATGTCGGGGCCGGCCAGGCCCGGGGTTAGGGTCGGGCCGAGGCCACACGGCCTCGTGGTGCAGGGCCCAAGATGGCGGCTTGAACCGGCCGGGGGAGCCGGTGGGGCTGGGCCCCGTGATGAGTAGAGGTCCGAGGGCAGAAGATCCGTCGGGAGACGGGGTACAGGTGCTTTTCGTGGGTTATGCCTGGTGGGCCGGAGCTCGGGCCCTGTCGTGCGGGGAGGGAGCAAGCCCTTCGTGTGGCCTGTCCAACAACCATGTGCAAGAGTGATTACACACAGACCAGGGAACACATGTCAAGGAGGGTAAGGGAGGAAGAACAGCACCGGTTGACTTGGGGGAACAGGATATGCACTGCACATATAAACCCTGGCAGTGTATCCAGGCGACTGAGCACTTCCAAAAGCTGGTGACACACAACAAACACACATGTACCTACCCCCTCCTTGCTGCTGTCTCTCCTGTACCCACCTATCCATGTCAGGGAAGACCACCGCCAGGACACGCTTCATTTGGTGGATCAGTCGTCGACGCCCGCCATGGGGGCGTGGAGGTGAGTCCCCCAGCAGGACCCGGGCGATCCTCCTGGTCCAGGACCGGATGTCCTGCCAGCGTTTCCTCACTTGGGGTAGGCGCCGACACTGACCCTCCACCGACATCACGGCCCTGACGACCCGCTTCCAAATTCTCCCCTTCTCGTAGGCGGTTACCTGTGAGGATGACAAAGTGAGACAACATCACTACACCTGCTCCATGTCACAGAGACACACATTTGAACATCTTTGCTTTTTTGAACAGGGCATAGTATGCAGCCAACTAATAGCACCTTTGTCATAGGGACATTAGCCTCTGGGGAAGACCAAATGCACTACATGGCATTGAAAGTACACAGGTGGCATGAGGGGTCCGACACACTCACTGATCATGGCTCACACTGTGCATCACAAGCAACACAATGATGATGGACAGCACCTCAAAGCAGTCACATGCCTCAGGCCACTGACACAACCTCAGCAGAGTAGACAGACACACACAGGCACAGGTCAATCACCTGCCATTGGCAACAGCGGATACAAACCTCACTCTACACATGTGCCACTTGACTGGGGGGTGTCACAGGTGTGGGGCTATCTCAGCACGTCAGACACACAGCACGGCTTCCTTCTCACATCAGATGGGTAGAGCATATGCCTCCTCCATGCAGCTGTGGTGCAACACTCCACATAGACACTCACCCACACGACAGGGAACATTCACACACATCAATGTCCAGGGGGCGTACACATCATTTGGACACTCTCACCACAGCTCCACTCAACTCACACACATCTGTGGGTACAGTCACCTGTCACACCGGGGGGACCACAGAATCACATCAGGACTATAGAACAAAAATGCCCAAGAGGATTAGCCAGGCTGAATGTGCCATGCACCATGCAGTGATTGTCACAGTAAGCACAATGCAAGTGAGGAGTGCAGACATGAACTACATCATGCTCTGCATGGGAGACATAAGGCATTCCCCCCCCTGGGTCCCACTCTAAACAACATTGCATGTCTGTCACACCTGGACACAATGCCAGAAGTGACAGACACAAAAAAGGGGCACAGTCAAAGCTAGTGGAGTCAGCACTCACCTGCTCCCCTGGTCTCCCATATAGGCTGGGGTACTGTGGGAGGATGACGTCCAGCAACGCCTCATTCTCCTCCTGGGTGAATGGCTGGGCCCTCTCCACAGACCTGGACATGGTGCCAGAGGAAGCAATGACAGCAGCAGTGGTGTCCAATGACGTGTTGTGCAGGCAAGTGCCCTCTCATGGGTTCTGGCTGCCTTATATCTGCCTTGCTGGGCTGTTTCATTTACAGGAGTACAGAGTGATTGGTCAGACTCATTAGCATCCTACGTTTCCTCCAATCCCTTTAAACATACACCAGTGAGTGCCTTTGCATGGTTCAAAATTTGATCATCATGTCAAGTCAACAACCACTTTGCAACATTGTATATTGTCTCCAACCGACTTTTGCTGGCCACCTGATAAAAAATTTGAACTGGAAACTCGGTCTCCATGACAACCAGCATGCATTTAGGCCATAATACTTGTCCCTCATGTGTCCCCTATGTAATTTGACAATCCACACACAGGTACGGTGCGTTTGACACGTACCCCTACGGCACCAGTTGCACAGTGCGTTTGACACGTATGTGTACACACTGGTCGTACACGTACGTGCACGACCAGTGTGTACACGTAAGTGTACTACGGTAGTACACGTCCGTGTACACACTGGTCGTACACGTACATGCACACACTGGTCGTACACATCCGTGTACACACTGGTAGTACATGTACATGTACGAGCAGTGTGTACACGTACGTGTACGACCAGTGTGTACACGGACGTGTACTACCGTAGTACACGTATGTGTACGAACAGTGTGTACACGGACGTGTACGACCAGTGTGTACACGGACGTGTACTACGGTAGTACAAGTCTGTGTACACACTGGTCGTACACTTACGTGTACAACCAGTGTGTACACGGATGTGTACGACCAGTGTGGACACGGACGTGTACGACCAGTGTGTGCATACAGCGGGGCCAAGTGCCAGCTACCTTGTCAGTACTTTGCCAGTCCCTGTGCCTTGGGCATGGTGCATGGGTATGTACCTAGGCCATATGGGCGAGGGCATTGGTGTCTGCTTCTGAGTGTCACGATGTGTTTTGTGAGGCCCACCCTCCCAGCATCCCGGACATCCAGTCTTGGGTTTGTGGCTCGTGTAGCCTGGGACATGGCATGGCCTTGCTTAGTGAATGGGGCATGGACATGTTAGTGGCATGAGCGTGGTTTTTGAGTGTGGTTGTGTCCAGTGAGGGCTTGGGGCTAGTTGCGTGCATTTGGTGTATTTGGGGTGTGGATGCCATTGCCCCCATGTTACGCAAGTAGTTTCTGTACTCACCAGGCTCTCGAACTCCTTCGACTCCGTGTACTCCCACCGGCGGAAGCAGGGCTGTTAGAAAGGGTAGACGGACCGGGAGGGTCGGCCGGGGTCAGGAGGAGAGGTCTCCGGGGAGAGCCGTCTCCAGCGATCGTACAGACAAGTAACTTCCCCCCCACAGACGGATACCACACACGGATAAGGTTCAGGGTTCTTTATAAGCACTTCTTAGGGTACGGTTGAATGGTACAAGGAGGTCTGGACTCCGGGGTCCCCTCGATTCAAGTCTCTCAAAGCAGGGTAAGGGGTAGCGGGACAGTCTGTCTACCAGTCAGGTAGTTCGGATGAGATGATGACTAGCTCACAATCCTCGAGCTTGGTGGTTTAGTTGGTACGGGCCGCGGCAGCGCCAGCAGGTCCCGGTTGACATGGTCGGTACACGGTCCGCGGCAGCGCCAGCAGGTCCCGGAAAGATGGTCGATGTACGATCCGCGGCAGCGCCAGCAGGTCCCGGTGAGGATGGTCGTTACAACGGGCCGCGGCAGCGCCAGCAGGTCCCGACGAGGATGGATGTTGCAGAAGGCCGCGGCAGCGCCAGCAGGCAGGACGATGGTTCACAAGAGCGGGCTATGGCAGCGCCAGTAGTCCGTCAAGGCTGAGTTCTCTCGGTGTCTCTCGACTCCAGGATACAACTGCCTTCCTGCTCCGGAGCTGCCCCAGTTATAGGGCAGGCGCCCTTTGATGTCCGGACCCTCGCACTTGGAGGTCGGAGGGCCCGGGATGAAGGTGTCCAGACACCCAGCAGGGGTTGGAGCCAGCTCCTGGGGGAGCTGGAGGCGATCGGCACCTGGCGGGGGAAGAGCTCTTGACACTCCGTTCCCCCATTGACCTGCCAAGTGGTCCGCTCACCTCCTGGGTGGAAGGTGGTGCCGGGATGTCGGGGCCGGCCAGGCCCGGGGTTAGGGTCGGGCCGAGGCCACGCGGCCTCGTGGTGCAGGACCCAAGATGGCGGCTTGAACCGGCCGGGGGAGCCGGTGGGGCTGGGCCCCGGGATGAGTAGAGGTCCGAGGGCAGAAGATCCATCGGGAGACGGGGTACAGGTGCTTTTCGTGGGTTATGCCTGGTGGGCCGGAGCTCGGGCCCTGTCGTGCGGGGAGGGAGCAAGCCCTTCGTGTGGCCTGTCCAACATGCGTCCCCCCCAGCTGAAGGCGGGGAGAGTCACCCATCTCCTTGGGGACTCTCTTCGTCGAGGCGGAAAAAGCGGGACAGGCCATCCGCGTTGGCGTGGTCTTGGCCGGGCCGGTGCTCCACAGTGAAGTCCATTCCCTGCAGGGAAATGGACCAGCGCAAGAGTTTTGGGTTCTCTCCCCGCATCTGCATCAGCCACTGCAGGGGTCGATGGTCGGTTTGTACCCGGAAGTGGGTACCGAAGAGATAAGGCCGGAGCTTTTTGAGGGCCCACACCACTGCGAAGCCCTCCCTCTCAATGGTGCTCCAGCGCTGTTCTCGGGCCAGGAGACGTCGACTGATGAAGGCCACCGGCTGGTCATGACCCTCGGGGTTTAACTGAGAAAGGACGGCTCCGATGCCGTGGTCGGAGGCGTCGGTCTGTACCACGAATTCCCGACTGTAATCGGGGGCCTGGAGCACAGGGGCGGTGCACAGGGCGGCCTTCAGTTTCTCGAAGGCCGCTTGACAATCGGGGGTCCAGTTAATCCGCTTCGGCTGGTTCTTGGACGCGAGACCCGTGAGGGGCCCCACGATGCTGCCGTAGTCCTTCACGAACCGCCGGTAGTAGCCGGTGAGCCCCAAGAAGGCTCGGACCTCGGTCTGGGTGACGGGGGGCTGCCAGGACTGGATGGCAGCAATCTTAAGTTGTAGCGGGGCCACCAGCCCGCTTCCCACTTGGTGCCCAAGGTAGGTCACAGACCCTTGGCCAATTTGGCACTTGCCGGCCTTAATTGTGAGGCCGGCCCGCTGGAGGGCCTGTAGGACCTCGTGGAGGTGACGGAGGTGGTCAGCCCAGTGGCGGCTGTATACAGCGATATCGTCCAGATAGGCAGCGCTGAACTCTTCGAGCCCCGCCAAGACCTGGTTCACGAGGCGTTGAAACGTGGCGGGGGCATTTTTCATGCCGAAGGGCATGACCTTGAATTGGTAGTGGCCATCGGGGGTAGAGAAGGCTGATCGTTCCTGAGCCCTGGGTGTGAGGCCGATCTGCCAGTAGCCCGCTGTTAGGTCGAAGATACTAAGGTAGCGGGCGGCCCCCAGCCGGTCGATCAGTTCGTCTGCTCGGGGAATCGGATGAGCGTCGGTCCGGGTGACAGCGTTCAAGCCCCGGTAGTCGACGCAGAATCTCAGTTCAGGTGCGGTGCCGGGGGCAGCGGCTTTGGGAACCAACACCACCGGACTGGCCCAGGGACTGTCCGAGGGCTCGATGACCCCGATTGTGAGCATCTTGGCTACTTCCTCCTGTATGCAGGCCCGTACCCGATCTGGTACGCGGTAGGCCCGGTGTCGGACAGGGGGGCTGTCCCCGGTGTCCACGTCGTGCAAACACCAAGGGGTGACCCCGGGGGTGAGGGAGAACAGGGTAGCGAACTGCCGCAGGAGGTTCCGGCAGCCCTGGCGTTGCTCCGAAGTGAGGGCGTCAGATAGCCGGACCCCGTCCACGGAGCCGTCATTCTCCTGAGTCTTCAGAAGATCCGGAAGGGGTTCGGAGTCTTCCTCTGCCCCACTGTCCGTAGCCATCAGGAGGCTGAGTTCTGAGCGCACGAAGTGTGGTTTGAGTCGGTTGGTGTGGAGGACCCGGAGGGGGTTCCGGGAGGTCCCCAGATCGATGAGGTAAGTGACGGGGCTTTTGCGCTCGACCACCTTGAAGGGCCCCGTCCACTTATCCTGCAAGGCACATGGTTCGGTGGGGGACATCACCCATACTTGTTGCCCCGGCTCGAACTCAACGGAGGAGGCATTGTGATCATACCACCTCTTCATGTCCTCCTGGCTGGCCTCGAGGTTCGCCTTGGCCATCTCTCTGAAGCGCCGGGTCTGATTGCGTAGGGCCAGGATGTATTTGAAGACGTCTGGAGGGGTCTTTAGGGGGGCCATCTCCCAACCTTCTTTTACTAGGCTGAGGGGCCCTCGCACCGGGTGCCCGTACAGGAGTTCGAAAGGGCTAAAACCGAGGGACTTCTGGGGAACTTCTCGGTAGGCGAAGAGGAGGCATGGGAGTAGTACATCCCACTGGCGACGGAGGGGCTCTTCCAATCCCCCAATCATCCCCTTGAGGGTGCGGTTAAAACGCTCCACTAGTCCGTTCCCTTGGGGGTGATAGGGGGTCGTGAATCTGTAGGTGACCCCGCATTGTTACCAGAGGGACTTCATGTATTTGGATATAAAGTTCGTGCCTCGGTCGCTGACGACTTCTCGGGGGAAGCCTACCCGGGAGAAGATCCCCATTAGGGCCCGGCCAACCACCGGAGCTGTCACGGTCCGTAGGGGCACCGCCTCGGGGTAGCGGGTGGCATGGTCCACCAGTACTAAGATGAACCTGTGTCCTTGCGCCGTGCGGGGGTCCAGAGGCCCCACAATGTCTATCCCCACCCTCTCGAACGGGGTGGTGACCACAGGGAAGGGTTGCAGAGGGGCTTTCAGCTTCCGACCACTCTTCCCGCTGGCTTGGCATGTGGGGCAAGATCGGCAGTGGTTCAGGACGTCGTTCCTCATTTTCGGCCAGAAAAAGTGGGTCACTAGGCGGCTGTATGTTTTATCCTGGCCCAGGTGTCCAGCCAGGGGGACATCGTGGGCCAGGTTGAGCAGAAAGTCTCTGAAGCGGAGAGGTACCACCAGTACTCGACCGGCCCCCAGCTCGGCGATTCTTTGCTCGCTGTATAGCAGGTCGTTATCCCAGTAGACCCAGTGAGTTCCGGTGGAGTCCCCTGCGTTCTGGGCGCTGGCTTGTTGGCGGAGTCCCTCGAGGGAGGGACAGGTCTTTTGTTCCTGGCGGAACTGTTCTTGAGTGGGCCCCCCTTCTTGACGCCACTGAGCCAGGTCAGGAAGGTCCTGAGGTTGCGCGTCCCCTCCGGTCGTCGGGTCTGGGAGGCTGGCCTCGTCGTTGTCTTCTACTGGGGCGACCGGGGGCGGAGGTGCTGGCCATTCTGGTTCTTCTGATCGAGGGACGGCACGGGCGGCCATGGACCGGGTGGTTATGCAGGCCCAGTCCGGGAGGCCCAGCATCCCCAGGTGCTCTCTTCTCTCAACGGTGGCCCACGGGGAACTCTCGAGGTCATTCCCCAGGAGGCAGTCCACGGGGGCATCGTCCCGGACCGTCACCTTCAACAGGCCGGAGACCCCTCCCCATTCGAATGGGACGCAGGCCATTTGACACATACTTTCAGAGTTGTCTGCCGAGCGGACGGGGCAGAGAATGTTCGGCAGGATCTGCTCGGGCTTCACCAGGTGACAGCGGACGGCCGTCACACTGGCACCGGTGTCACGCAAGGCCTCGGCTCGCTGTCCATTAATGGTCACCCACTGACCGTATTTCCTGGTGTTAGCGGGTAGGGGAGCCCGCGGGACCATGTCTCTTCCCCCTAAGCACGCCAGGACCATGGCGGCCGGTTCCCACTCTTGCTGGGCCGGCTCATACTCCTCTGGTTCCTCCGATGATTGCTCTTCCCCCAGGGCGGCGGCAGCTACCTGGCGGGGCTTGGGTGTTTGGTTCTGCGGGCAGCTCGGGTCATTGGCGTAGTGGCCGACTCGCTGGCATCGATGGCACGTGACGTTGGCTCGGACCCCAGGACGCCACGGGGGGTTGCCCCGGCCGGCCGGAGGCGGGGTGCTGGCCACGGGTGTTGCTGGCAAGGAGTCTCTCCCTCGCCCCTGGCCCCCTCCTCCTCCCCGAGGACGGTGCTGGCCTTGGTTGTTTCTGTTCTGTTCGTGTGGCCCCCTCCGGCCCACTCGGGTGCTTTCCCATCGGTCAGCTTCGGCGGCGAGCTGCCGGGGGTCAGTCAGCTTACTGTCGAGGAGGTGCTGCCTGAGCTCGACGAAGCAGTTGTTCGACAGGTGCTCCCATACCATCAGGTTAAAGAGTTGTTCGTAGGTGGTGACATGGCTCCCCTTTATCCAACCCTCGAAGGCACGGCTGAAATAGTTCACGTATTCTACCCAAGTTGTACCTGGGATCCGGGTGCAATCTCTGAACCTCTGGCGGTACATCTCGGGTGTGAGGCCGTAGCGGGTGAGGAGGGCAGCCTTCATGTGGTCGTAGGACGACATTTGGTGATCTGGGAGCTGCAGTAGGGCATCGCGACCCTCGTTGATAAACCTCCCCCAAAGTCCGGCTCCCCAATCACTCCGGTCGATCCGGTGGGAGGTCATGGCGATCTCGTAGGCTTTAAACCACTGTTGTATGTCGTCTTCTCGGACATACTCGCGGACAACATCCTTGGGGATGTGGACTTTTTTCTCGATTGGCCCTGGGGTGTGTGGTCGCTCAGGCACCCCCAGTTCTTTATTCTGTTTCCGAAGTTCTATTTCCGCCAGTTTGCGCTCGTGCTCGAGCGTTATTTTTTTCTCCTCCAGCTCTCTCTGTCTCTGCTTCTCTTCTCGTTCATCTCGGAGCCGCATATGCTCGAGGTTGAGTTTCTGTTCAGCTAACTTGAGTTCCCCGTCCATCTTGAGTCGTGCCATTTCCAACTCGTGCAATCTGGTTCTTTCTCTTTCTCGGATCTCCTCCTGTGAGAGGCCCGTTCCCCGCTCCTCGGGAGCCGTGGCGTTCCCCTCTGGTGTGATGCTGCTTTGGTCGGAGGGTCCGGCGGCCCCGGTTTCTGTCCACGACTCTAGGGCGTGCTTTAGATCATCTTTGGTACTCAGGCCGGTGGTAGCAATGCCAAGTTCTATGCAGAATTGTCTCAGTTCGCGGTGGTTGTATTCTTCTAATTTATCCATTTGGAATTTCTCGGTGGAGTTGCTATCTTTGGCTGACATCGTGTTTTTGTCGTGGGGTGAGCTACTCTCTGTACGATTACGCGTTGATTCGGATCCCGCCGCTGGCCACCAATGTTAGAAAGGGTAGACGGACCGGGAGGGTCGGCCGGGGTCAGGAGGAGAGGTCTCCGGGGAGAGCCGTCTCCAGCGATCGTACAGACAAGTAACTTCCCCCCCACAGACGGATACCACACACGGATAAGGTTCAGGGTTCTTTATAAGCACTTCTTAGGGTACGGTTGAATGGTACAAGGAGGTCTGGACTCCGGGGTCCCCTCGATTCAAGTCTCTCAAAGCAGGGTAAGGGGTAGCGGGACAGTCTGTCTACCAGTCAGGTAGTTCGGATGAGATGATGACTAGCTCACAATCCTCGAGCTTGGTGGTTTAGTTGGTACGGGCCGCGGCAGCGCCAGCAGGTCCCGGTTGAGATGGTCGGTACACGGTCCGCGGCAGCGCCAGCAGGTCCCGGAAAGATGGTCGATGTACGGTCCGCGGCAGCGCCAGCAGGTCCCGGTGAGGATGGTCGTTACAACGGGCCGCGGCAACGCCAGCAGGTCCCGACGAGGATGGATGTTGCAGAAGGCCGCGGCAGCGCCAGCAGGCAGGACGATGGTTCACAAGAGCGGGCTATGGCAGCGCCAGTAGTCCGTCAAGGCTGAGTTCTCTCGGTGTCTCTCGACTCCAGGATACAACTGCCTTCCTGCTCCGGAGCTGCCCCAGTTATAGGGCAGGCGCCCTTTGATGTCCGGACCCTCGCACTTGGAGGTCGGAGGGCCCGGGATGAAGGTGTCCAGACACCCAGCAGGGGTTGGAGCCAGCTCCTGGGGGAGCTGGAGGCGATCGGCACCTGGCGGGGGAAGAGCTCTTGACACTCCGTTCCCCCATTGACCTGCCAAGTGGTCCGCTCACCTCCTGGGTGGAAGGTGGTGCCGGGATGTCGGGGCCGGCCAGGCCCGGGGTTAGGGTCGGGCCGAGGCCACGCGGCCTCGTGGTGCAGGACCCAAGATGGCGGCTTGAACCGGCCGGGGGAGCCGGTGGGGCTGGGCCCCGGGATGAGTAGAGGTCCGAGGGCAGAAGATCCGTCGGGAGACGGGGTACAGGTGCTTTTCGTGGGTTATGCCTGGTGGGCCGGAGCTCGGGCCCTGTCGTGCGGGGAGGGAGCAAGCCCTTCGTGTGGCCTGTCCAACAAGGGCCATCACCTTCTCCTCCCAGGGATGGTAGTGTACGGGTCTGCGGGGCGGCCCACCTCCAGTGATGTTACTCTGGGCATACTCTTTGTTCATTTTCCTCTTGACCGCCCTGCGCAGATCGTACCACCTGGCTTGGCATTCATGCCTGGTCCTTCGGATGGGCGCAACAGCATTCACCTTATCGACGATCCTCTGCCACAGGCTATGCTATGCTGGTCTGTCTGACCAATGATCCAAACAGCTGTGGCTCGACTCTGATGACTTCGTTGACAAGGAGGTCCAGCTCCACCCTTGTGAACTTTGGATTCTTGTCTGTGGGCATGGTGTGGGGTGTGGGTGTGGATGGTTTTGGGCGTGTGGGTGTGAATGTGACGGTGTGTGCGTGAATGTGAAGAGGGGGTGTTTGTGAAGGAGGTTGTGTGAAGGTGTGTAAGTTAAGGTGTAGTTAAGGTGTAAGTAAGGTGCAGTTGTTTGTCTGTGGGGTCTGGCAGCAGTGGGTTTGTTGCAAAGGCTCATGGGTTGTGTGTGTAGGCCCTTTTTATTGGTCCATTTGTGGTTGTGGGTGTGGCTGGGTTTGAATTTGTGGTGGGTGTGTTATTAGAGGTGGTTGTGATTTAGGGCCTCTGTTTGCCTGTTTAGATGTGCCAGGTCAGTCATTGAGATGTATTTTGTCATGTAGACGTGTTTTGTGGTGTTGTGCGAGTCGAATTGACCCTCCTTGTGCTGTTTTACATTGTCCTGGTTCTGTATGAGTCTTTTTTGCGTAGGTAAGGTCCGTACATACGCGATGCTGGGTGAGGGTGCTGGGGTTTGGTGTTGGGGTACAGTGCGTACAGGTACGGGGCTGGGGTACGGGCCTGGGGTGCGGCGCGTACAGGTGAGGGGCTGGGGTACGGTGTTGGGGTACGGTGCGTACAGGTGTGGGGCTGGGGTACGGTGTTGGGGTATGGTGCGTACAGGTACGGGGCTGGGGTACGGGCCTGGGGTGCGGCGCATACAGGTGGGGGGCTGGGGTATGGTGTTGGGGTACGGTGCGTACAGGTACGGGGCTGGGGTATGGGCATGGGGTGCGGTGCGTACAGGCACTACAGTCCTGGGTTACGGTGCGTACAGGTACGGGGCTGGGATAGGGGCCTGGGGTGCAGTGTGTACAGGTGGGGGGCTGGGGTACGGGCCTGGGGTGCGGCGAATACAGGCACTATGGTCCTGGGGTACGGTTCTGGACAGGTGCGGGGCTGGGGTACGGTGTTGGTGTACGGTGCGTACAGGTACGGGGCTGGGGTACGGGCCTGGGGTGCGGTGCGTACATGTGGGGGGCTGGGGTCTGGTGTTGGGGTGCGGCGCGTACAGGCACTACAGTCCTGGGTTACGGTGCGTACAGGTACGGGGCTGGGATAGGGGCCTGGGGTGCGGTGCGTACAGGTGGGGGGCTGGGGTACGGGCCTGAGGTGCGGCGCATACAGGCACTATGGTCCTGGGGTACGGTGCGTACAGGTGCGGGGCTGGGGTACGGTGTTGGTGTACGGTGCGTACAGGTACGGAGCTGGGGTACGGGCCTGGGGTGCGGTGCGTACATGTGGGGGGCTGGGGTCTGGTGTTGGGGTACGGTGCGTACAGGTACGGGGCTGGGGTACGGTGTTGGGGTAAGGCGCGTACAGGTGCGGGGCTGGGGAACGGTGTTGGGGTACGGTGTGTACAGGTACGGGGCTGGGGTACGGGCCTGGGGTGCGGCGCATACAGGTGGGGGGCTGGGGTACGGTGTTGGGGTACGGTGCGTACAGGTACGGGGCTGGGGTACGGGCCTGTGGTGCGGCGCGTACAGCCATTACGGTCCTGGGGTATGGTGCGTACAGGTATGGGGCTGGGATACGGGCCTGGGGTGCGGCGAGTACAGGTGGGGGGCTGGGGTACGGTGCGTACAGGTATGGGGCTGGGAGATGGGCCTGGGGTGCGGCGCGTACAGGTGTGTGGCTGGGGTACGGTCCTGGGGTACGGTGCATACAGGTACGGGGCTAGAGTATGCGCCTGGGGTGTGGCGCGTACAGGTGGGGGGCTGGGGTACGGGCCTGGAGTGTGGCGCATACAGGTGGGGGGCTGGGGTATGGTGTTGGGGTACGGTGCGTACAGGTACGGGGCTGGGGTATGGGCATGGGGTGCGGCGCGTACAGGCACTACAGTCCTGGGTTACGGTGCATACAGGTACGGGGCTGGGATAGGGGCCTGGGGTGCGGTGCGTACAGGTGGGGGGATGGGGTACGGGCCTGAGGTGCGGCGCATACAGGCACTATGGTCCTGGGGTACGGTGCGTACAGGTGCGGGGCTGGGGTACGGTGTTGGTGTACGGTGCGTACAGGTACGGAGCTGGGGTACGGGCCTGGGGTGCGGTGCGTACATGTGGGGGGCTGGGGTCTGGTGTTGGGGTACGGTGCGTACAGGTACGGGGCTGGGATACGGGCCTGGGGTGCGGCGAGTACAGGTGGGGGGCTGGGGTACGGTGCGTACAGGTATGGGGCTTGGAGATGGGCCTGGGGTGCGGCGCGTACAGGTGCGGGGCTGGGGTACGGTCCTGGGGTACGGTGCGTACAGGTACGGGGCTGGGGTATGCGCCTGGGGTGTGGCGCGTACAGGTGGGGGGCTGGGGTACGGGCCTGGGGTACGGTGCGTACAGGTGCGGGTCTGGGAGATGGGCCTGGGGTGCGGCGAGTACAGGTGCGGGGCTGGGGTACGGTCCTGGGGTATTCCAGTGGGTGACGTATATCCCTGTATGTGGATGATATGCTGTTGGATGTACAACGCCCACGGCAATCAAAAGACAGAATTCTGCAAATATTCTCTATTTTTGGAGATTTCTCAGGTTACAGCATTAATTGGGATACGTCTTTACTGTTTTCACTGGCAGGAGACATCCCTAAATTAACATCCAGGTGCGAGGTCCCGGCGGAGCTATTGGCATTCAAATACTTGGATATACATATAGCGAGAAATCCTCAGAATTATTATGATCAGAACCTATTGCCCCAATTGATCAGATTTTGGCGTGATGCCCAGAGATGGAAGGCATTGCTGTTGACTTTAATAGGCAGTGCGGCACTATTTTAAATGCTGACACTACCAAGACTGTTACATGTTCTACATAATGCCCCATATCAAATTCCAACTCAATTCTTTTGCTTAATTGAAGCGGAGCTACCCTCCCTGCTGTGGAACGGAGGGGCACCACGAATAGCGCTCCATAAACTACAAACGGGGGTTTATGAGGGGAGGGCTGGCAATCCCGGATATGAAACTATACTATTGGGCATCCCAACTGGTCACACTGACCGACTGGGGTGTTTGAGGACCGGATGGAACCAGCTTATATAGTGGACAGACTATATATGGGAAGCATGGGATACAGCTCCCTGCTTCAAAATAAAAAGGGAATCAGGAATCTGCCACCACATACGCAAACTGTGACCAAAATATGGTGGGAAGTGGTGAAGTATCTGGGCTGGACGAACAGATTGACAGAGATGACCCCCCTGTGGGTGGGCGACCAACTGGCGGAAGTGAGCAAGTTAAGGGCTTTCACCAAATGGGAACTACTTGGACTGCAAAAACTGGGAGATGTCTGGAGAGGCCGGCCCTTTGTGACCTTCCACGTCCTTCAACAAGAGTATGAAATGGGCCTGGGAGAGTGGCTGCGCCACCTGTAGCTGGGCCATGCATTGCGGGGACATATCAGTGAAGGTGAGGAACTGGTGGAAGCATCCCCTCTAGGAGACAGACTGTTGACAGACCCCCTGGAAGAGAAAGCTATCTCATTAATATATAAACAACTAGTGAATAATGCCCTGGAATTCCACGGGAACATGGTGAACAGTGTGTGAGGGTGACAGAGGTACACTGGAAGATTCTAATTGGGTGGAGGCCCTTCAGAGCCCCAGGGAAGTTGCTATAAGCTCTCGTTTCCGTCTGATTCATCTGAAGGTCCTGCACAGAGTATACTGTTGCCGTGGGCTGCTGTGCCGATTGGGCAGGACAGACTCAGCCCTATGCCACAGTGGGTGTGGTCAATTCTATCATCTCCTCTGGGAGTGTCAAGAAACACAGAAGTATTGGGGAAGAGTCAGAGACATCACGTCACATGTGACTGGGCTTAAGATTCCTCTGGTACCGCAGTGGTTCCTACTGGGGATAGCCGGGGAGGAGGACTGGCCTAGATATACAAAAATATGGCTGGCATTGGCAGATGTGGTGGCAAAGCACAACCTGGCGAGGTGCTGGGGGGTAAGGGCACTCCCACGAGTGAGGGACTTGCATGCGGACATGGATTGGAGTTGGCTAGCGGAGTGTACAATTTACCAAAATAGGGGATGTCCTAAAAATGGGAAAAAAATCTGGGAACAATGGCGGGCTTTTTGAGGCCTGTGAAGAAACTCTGAATGAGTGAGCTGGGTACTGTATCCGTAGGGTAATGCTCTCTCAGATGACTAAAAGATAAGAATGTAAACAAATGATCAATACATCACTTGTATAACTCGTATCACTGATGTACTGCTGTTCTGAGTTGTTGTAATAAAAAGATTTTAAAAAATATATATGATAAATAAATTATGGCGGCAGCAGTACACCAACCGAAGAGTACTAATGACCTTCCACTCATGAATTTGCAGAGACAGCATGCAATGTCGGTTCAGTGGCAAAGGCAGTCAAGCCAGTTAAACATAAAACATGTATAAACATTAATTCCGGGAAAAGTAAGGCTGGGGTTACATTGCAATCACAGATAAACTGCTCCCACAAGAGTTGCAATGTGGGGAGCATACCGAAATGAAACACAGGACTCCGATAAAGGAAAAGCGCAGCCTCAGCAAAAGGGAAAGAAAGAGGTTGCACAGAGGCAAACATAAAGGCTTATTAAGGAAAAATGCACACCATTATACAAAACTCTATCCAATCTTTAATAGCCTTAAAATTAGCAGGCATGGTAACCAGGTATAAAGCAAGCACATGGGCGCATTCTACTCTTATTTAGGGGAAAGTATATGGCAGGTGCAAAATATACGTGGTGCTCCTAGGAAAGGATTGCTTGTCATCCACAATCCCACACTGCCCTCTCAATGAAGAGCAAAAAGTAGTCAATCTACAAATCCGAGCACTAGATTAATCATATATATAATAGTGTATATTTTGTAGTCCACTGTAATCCAAGTTCAGGCCCATAAAGTATAGTCTAAATCTTCACAATGATTTTGTGGTAGATGTCATTACAGTTGTATCCAAAAGGAAGACAGTCCAAAGCAATTGTTCACAACGCCGAGCAATTGGATAATCAGTTTAGAAACAACAAGCCAACACTTGTTTCATCGATAGGTCGTAAACACCTCGACTTCTTCAGTGCTGTAGGCATTAAATAGATCATCTTATCACCAACCAATGATGTGCAAAAACCATAAATTAGAGAAAGTGGTGATAAAAATGAAGGGCCATGTTATCAAGAGCGGCGATAAGGGGCTTGATAATATGCCATAGAGAATTCCAACAGAAGCCCAGGTTTGTGGGCCTTCACACCAGAACCTGGGCTTCTATTGGAATTCTCTAGGACATATTATCAAGCTCCTTATCGCCGCTTTAGAACCAAAGATACATAATTCCAAGGTCAAAGATATATCGAAAGTCAAATGTTCGGTGTGCCAAAATATCGAACATTGCATACTTTATAAATACAGTGAACAAACGCAATAAAGCGTCTCCAATATTGCTAATGCAACCTTTTATAAAAACTGGTAGAAAAGCGAGCCCCAACCTTATCTGGTAAAGGGAGTACATATAACTTAAAAAACATGAGCGCATTAGTGTAGTACACTTGATAAATACAGCGAACACGCGCAATAAAGCGTCTTCAATAATGCTAGTACTACCTTATATAAAACGGTAGAAAAGCGAGCCCCAATCTTATCTCGTAAAAGGAGTACGCATAACTTAAAAAACATAAAAACATGAGCACAGTAATGTATTATCAGCTAATAATTAGGCAACACACCTGAATACCATACAACATTGCTTGTAGTTAAAAGTCGAAATCCATCGACAATGAGAGTGCTATGTGAGAGAAAGTAGAAACATTTTCAATGCAAGAACGATAACCACATTGAGGGTACTCACATAAATCCAGATAAGAATCCATGCCTCACAGGAGAGTACTACTCAATGTCCATATAGCGTGGTCCACCCGCGCCATTCTGGGTTTCTAATACACAGCCATCCATGCCTAACGTCCTAGCACGTCTATTGAGAAAAAACAGTCGCGGCCATCTTTGAGTGGCAACTCTAAGCCGGTCATAGTACAATAAGTCAGAACTCCATATCAATCTAAATAAAGGTTGTTAAGAATCAAATGTATAACCCTTCATACCTAACGTTCTGATGCATCTCTTACAGAAAAGCGTTGCGGCCATTTCTAAATGGTTACTGTAAAGTCGTGCCTAGGGCCTAGGAATAAATCGCAGGGGCACACGTGTGTTATGCTAGTGGTCAGTGGAAATGCCTGCCACGCCCAGCGCCCTGGGCTTTTTATTGATGTACATGCGTGCCGTCCGTGGGGACGTCGGGCTGACCAAACTACGGCCACGCTGAAGGGGGGGTGTGACCCTGACACACACACACGGACCCTCGGGCAATGGTTTGGTCCGTTGCGCCAACACTACATTCCTCCTTTACCCAGAAATGAAAAACAAACGAACATGCCGCCTAGCGCGACCCAACAGTTTTAACAGTCTCTAAGAGTCTCATGAGGGAAAACAATGGAACAGTCTTACTTGGCTTTGGTGGAGGTGCAGCCTCCCATCACTCCAGTGGTTGACAGCGGGCCACAAAGTCTCGATACCTCTGGGATGGTCGCGGGCATGGGCATAGATGGTATTTGCTCTGGCTGCGCCCGTCCGGTGGGGTAAGAACCATGTCCTCTGAACTGTCCGCCTCCACCGTGTCCGGGCGGCTTTGCATTCCATGTGGCACCTCTTCTCTCCCGGTTTGCGTGGAAGAACCCGTTCCTGCACTCTCCGCCACGCGTGGCTCATCAGCTCCCGTGGGATTCCGAGGGCCGGGAGAAGGCGTTGGGTAGTAGTCTTCTATCTCCGGAAAGTCTTCCTCCACTTCATGCGGGACCCTCTTGAAGAACGATACATTTCTAGTGACTTCTTCACCGCCCCTGATTGCCGTGATCAGGGTCCCTTTGACGTTGGTGACAGTCCACGGGGCTAGCTCGAAGGGCAGGCGGAACTTTCCCCCGGGGTGGCGGTCCTTCACTAGCACCCGGTCGCCGACTTGGATTGTACTGTCAGCTGCTCTCCTCTTCCGGGAGGCTTCCTGGTTAGTCTTTGTTCGGTTTTCCATGGAGCGGTTGGGTGGGTTTGGTAACGACTCCCACACGGGGTGGTGCGGGCTGGTGTCCCGGATTGCTCGGCCCAGACACAGGCGGCTCGGAGGGACCCTTGTGGTGCAGTGAGGCGTCAGCCTGTACTCGCGCAGGAATTGGTAGAGAGCTAGCTCCACGTTTAGGCCATCTGCTAGGGCGATCTGAATAGTTTTGTTTAGAGTCCTCATCAGTCTCTCAACCTCTCCGTTTGCTTGCGGCCACCTCGGGGTTATGCGTCGGTGCTTGATGCGGTGGGACTGCAGGTACTCGGCCAACTCAGCGCCGTTGAACGGTGGACCATTGTCCGTGCGCAGCTCACCTATGAGTCCATGGGTGGCCATGATCTTCTCCAGCTTGGGGATCACCTCCGTTGCGGCTGTTGAGGGAAGGATCTCTACCTCTGGGTACCGCGAGTAATCGTCTACCACTACTAGCATGTATCGTCCTCCAGGTAAGCTGCCGAAGTCGGCACTGGCTCGTACCCAGGGTGAGGTAGGGCCCTCTTCAGTGATTACGGGTGCTGGGGGGTCGGGTAGGCTGGTCGCCAAACACACCGGGCACCGCTGGACCGTGTCCTCTATCATCTTGTCAAGTCCCGGGAACCAGAGCTTGCACCTGAGGCGTTTTTTTGACTTGACGATGCCTTGGTGGGCGCCATGCGCCAGGAGGGCAGCTTGTTGGGTGAGGCTGCTAGGCAGCACTAGGCGGGGGCCTCTCAGGAGACAGACTTCAGGGGACACTGACCGTTCGTTCCTGACGAGGTGGAGCGCCTTCAGTGATGCTTGAGCCTCTGGCGTGCGAAAAGACGACGGACTTTGGAGCGGCTTCCAGTTTCCTGACGTGACCGCTCGGATAGCCATCTGGAGACAGTCGTCCTCTTTGGTAGCTAGCGCTACTTCCTCCAGCGACATCGGCAGGGGTCGGGACCTTTCCACAATCATCCGGACATACTCCTCTGTGGCTGCAGCCACCGTGGCTCCCACGTCCGTAGCCGGGCGGGCATGCCTGGACAGGAAATCGGCTGGGTTTCGGGCTCCTGGTCGATACTCCACTGTGAATTGGAATTCTTGAAGCTGGAGTACCCATTTCTCTATCCGCGGGGGAGGGCGTGACGAGGAGCCTTGGAACAGCGGGACCAGGGGTTTGTGATCTGTGAGCACCACGAACGGGTGTCCATACAGGTAAATGTGGAAGTGGCGGCACCCCCACAGGATGGCGATGGCCTCCTTCTCGATCTGCGAGTACCGCTGCTCCGTCGGCGTGAGGGTTCTGCATGCGTACGCGACGGGGGCCCACTCTCCACACCTCTGCTGCTGGGCTAGCACGGCTCCTAGGCCTGTCGGGCTGGCGTCCACTAGGAGTTGTGACTCGAGCCGAGGATCGAAATACGCCAAGGTCGTGTCGGCTGAAAGCGCCTCCTTGGTTTTCTGGAACGACTCTTGCTGTGCCGGGCCCCACTCCCAGGTGGCGGAGGCTTTGGTGAGGTCGCGGAGGGGCCCAGTGAGGTCGGACAGGTCTCTGATGAACCTCCCGCAGTAGGTGACCATCCCAAGAAAACTGCGGACAGCCGTCACGGAGGTAGGCGCGGGGGCCGCGTGGATGTCCTTGACTTTATCCGGATCCGGGCCTATTCCTTGGTCGGAGAATCGGTATCCGAAGAAGCTAATGTCTTTATGCAGAAAATCGCAATTGTCCCTGTGGAGAGTTAAGCCTCGCTCCTGAAGCCGGGAAAACACTGCTCGGAGGCGTCGGATATGTTCGTCCAGGGTTGGGGCGTGGACTAGAATGTCGTCACTGACGTTTAAGACGCCGTCCAGCCCTTGCAGGACGGTCTGGATAATGTTCTGGAACACCTCCGCTGCGCTCGATATCCCAAAGTTGAGCCGGGTGTAGCGCCAGAGGCCTGCGTGCGTGGAGAAGGTAGTAATGGGGCGGGGGTCCGGGTGCAAGGGGATCTGGTGATATCCCGATCTCAGGTCCATTTTGGAGAACCACTTTGAGCCCGATAGCTCTCCGACTATGTCGTCTATGGTCGGCGTCAGGTGGCGCTCGCGCCTGATGGCCAGGTTGGGGATGCACATGTCAACGCAGATCCGCACTGCATCCGGCTGTTTCGGCTTCTTGGCTACTACGATGGGTGACACCCATGGGGTGGGTCCACTCACCCTTTCGATGATTCCTGCTTGCTCGAGTGTCCGTAGCTCTGCTTCCACCTTGGGCCGTAGGTGAAACGCAATGCGTCGGTGCCGGAGGGCCACCGGGGTGACTGTCCTGTCGATGTGGAGGTGTATGGCAGGTCCTTTGAGACACCCGATCCCTTCAAACAGGGCCACATGTTCCTGCACCAGGTGGTCCAAGTTGCGGGTTTGGACGGTGAGTGCAAAGTGGATCAGGCCAAGGTCTTGGGCTGTGCGGCACCCAAGCAGGAATCCCGTACCTTCCTGCGACACGTATACTTTGGTTTGCAGCCGAGTGGTGTCGTGGGACAGATCCGTCCTGAAGGCCCCACACAGGTGTAGGGGCCGATGGGTGCCGTAGGCGTACACTTGCACCCTCGTTGGATGGAGTGGCGGTGCGCTCCTCAGCGTCCGGTATACGCTGGCAGCCATCAGGTTGATTGACGCACCGGTGTCGATCAGAGCGGCTACGGCCTGGTCCTGTACAGTGATTGTGCACATGGGTCCTGTCGAAGGCGTCGCTGCCAGGGTGTTGAGCATCCGCACAACATGCACAGACGTACAAAAGGGGGTGGTGATGGACGGAGCATCAGAACCAATCAAACACTCACACCCAGTCAACAGATCTGGGTTTGATCCATCACCGTTCTTTAGCCCACTCTGCCACCCCAGTTCAGACATGGCCATATGCAAATCAGTCTGACCCTGTGCCTCATGGGAACAGCTCAGCCCGAACTGCCAAGCCATGCCTTCCCTGGACCGGAAACAAGCTTCCTAGGACCGGTTTCTGGCATTTCAGCCGTCTTCAGCCAGGCTTGCTTGAATCCAGTGGCCAAGTGAGCAAGGGACTCACGTCTGAGCATACCCTGCCAACTTATGGCGAACAAAGCCGTACAAAAGGGGGTGGTGATGGACGGAGCATCAGAACCAATCAAACACTCACACCCAGTCAACAGATCTGGGTTTGATCCATCACCGTTCTTTAGCCCACTCTGCCACCCCAGTTCAGACATGGCCATATGCAAATCAGTCTGACCCTGTGCCTCATGGGAACAGCTCAGCCCGAACTGCCAAGCCATGCCTTCCTTGGACCGGAAACAAGCTTCCTAGGACCGGTTTCTGGCATTTCAGCCGTCTTCAGCCAGGCTTGCTTGAATCCAGTGGCAAAGTGAGCAAGGGACTCACGTCTGAGCATACCCTGCCAACTTATGGCGAACAAAGCCGTACAAAAGGGGGTGGTGATGGACGGAGCGTCAGAACCAATCAAACACTCACACCCAGTCAACAGATCTGGGTTTGATCCATCACCGTTATTTAGCCCACTCTGCCACCCCAGTTCAGACATGGCCATATGCAAATCAGTCTGACCCTGTGCCTCATGGGAACAGCTCAGCCCGAACTGCCAAGCCATGCCTTCCCTGGACCGGAAACAAGCTTCCTAGGACCGGTTTCTGGCATTTCAGCCGTCTTCAGCCAGGCTTGCTTGAATCCAGTGGCAAAGTGAGCAAGGGACTCACGTCTGAGCATACCCTGCCAACTTATGGCGAACAAAGCCGTAAAAAAGGGGGTGGTGATCGACATGCACAGAGGCTACATCTGCCTCGTCGTCGTCGTCCATGTCGCTGCTGGTGGAGGTGCTGGGTAGTGGTACCAGCTGTCTTACCCTCCCAGGCGGGCCTCCTTGCTTCTTTCTTGACGATGACAGGCACACACTCGCAAAATGGTTGGCTTTGCCACATGCGCTGCAGATTTTGCCTTGGGCCGGGCATGCTCCTCGGTGCGGTGTCACTCCTCCGCACCACACACAGGCTCGGCCGGGGGACGGCTGGACTGGTCTCAGGTTTCTCCGCTGGGGTTGCTTTGTGCGAGTGTCGGCCACCTCCGTTTGGAGGGCACACACCGGCTCCGTTTTGATTGCGACCGCCGGCTTTGGCTCCATGTGCGCGGCTCTGGCCTTGGACAGTTCCTTTGAGCGCCCTAGCGTAAGGATGTCGCGCATGGCCATGTTGTCCGCCTCCAACACCCTTTCGCGGAGTTTGGACGATGCGCAGCCTTGGATGAACTGTGCGCGGATCTCGTCGTCCGCATCAGGGAGAGTGCACGTGCTGGCTAGCTTTTTCAACCTGGCATAGAAGACGTCCACCGACTCTTCTGGGAGTTGGCGGGCCTGGCGGAGCAGGAATCGTTCATAGTCAGCGCTTGCGAACAGCTCAAAGTACGCCGTGATAGCGTCGCGCAGCGTGGCGTACGTCATGGGCGGCCCACCTTCTACCACGTCTTTTGAAATGTCATGGATCGCCTCACCTCCAAGGTGTAGCAGCATGGCACGCCTCCGCACAACCGCGATGTCCGCCGCCACGAAGTAGTTCTCCAGGCGTTCCACCCACTTCTTCCACCGTGCGGCTTGAGACGGTGGGGTGCCGGTGACTTCGAAGGGCTCCAGGGGAGGCACGTTGGCCATGGTCGCCGAGGATGGCTGCAGGGGGCGTCACTAGCTCTCTTCGGGGAGGCACACCAACCTTCCTGGCGTCGTCCGTGGGCAGGTAGGCCGTGCTGAGGGCCAGGGGCCGCTGAGGAGTAGGCAGGGTCGACCAGGGACCTTCTCGACAGCAAAAACAGGCCTCACGCGAGATGCGTGAGAAATGGCAGGCCCGGGCCGCGTGTTGCACGCGAGATGCGTGAGACTTGGCAGGCGGGTCCCAGCGTTCCGCGCGCGCAGGCTCCGCAGGAGAGGCAGGCTGCCGGAGAGGGAGGAGGCAGTCGTCGGGGCCCGGGGAAGCTACCAGGAGCACAGCCAAACAGGTGAGGCCAGCAGGGGGACCTCGCAGGGCGTCCAGGGGCCAGAGGTAGCGCGGGGGCCAGGCCAGCTGCAGGTGGTGCGAACCGCTCCTTGGGCAAGAGCGTGGGTTCGAGATCGCGCGATGGGGTGGCGAGACCACCTCGTCGCCAGTGTAGAGTCGTGCCTAGGGCCTAGGAATAAATCGCAGGGGCACACGTGTGTTATGCTAGTGGTCAGTGGAAATGCCTGCCACGCCCAGCGCCCTGGGCTTTTTATTGATGTACATGCGTGCCGTCCGTGGGGACGTCGGGCTGACCCAACTACGGCCACGCTGAAGGGGGGGTGTGACCCTGACACACACACACGGACCCTCGGGCAATGGTTTGGTCCGTTGCGCCAACACTACAGTTACCTCGAACCGATCCAAAAATCAGTGACATTAGGACTCATCAGTAATGCTTTAACACATCTCATATGAAAAAAGTTGCGGCCATTTATAAACGGTAACTTCAAACTGATCCAAAAACAGTAATATTAAGGCTCTTAGATATCTACAGTCCATATTGATAATAAGTATTAAGAATCCATAAAACAAGCTCTCCATAACAGTATAAATAATGGGTGTAACAAATGCAGTGTATGAGAGCATGGCACACAGGGCAGTGTGTCATGTCGACTCTTTGCTTTTCTTGCACCAAGACATGCAGCCTGCAATGGCAGCTTGCATGGCCTTGGTGAGGGGTCTCTGGGGTGGCACAATATGTGCTGCAGCACAGTGGACCCTCTTCAGTTCCCAGGCCCTAGGTGCCAGGGGTGCCACTTACTAGGGACTTACAGAGGTGGATGAAGTTGTACCAATTGTGGTACAGTTTTGGGAAACAGATCTGGAACTGGGAACCTGGTTATCAGAGACACAGTGCACTCACAGTTTGAAATCATAGCAGGTATCAAGCACAAAGTGGGGGTACTTTCTTACAGTGTGTGAGTGGTTGTATGGATGATGCCATCAGTGATGTCATTTGAGATGTCATCAGGGATTTCATGAGTGATATCACTGACCATTTCATGAGTGATGCAATATATGAGTTCATTAGCAGTGCATTGCGGGCGTAAGTTATAGTAGATCAGGTAACTATAACTGCTGAATTTCTCTGGTTTTGTATGAGTGAAATGTGAGCCTAACTACAGCATCTCTGTAACCTTTAAAAAAAATTATATTTCCTAACCATAATGTCCCTGTAACTTTAGTTTTTTCGATGAATTTCAACGTTTAAAAAAAAGTTATTTCCTAACAGTAATCTGTAACCTTTGAGAGTGGCTGTGCGAGAGGCTGTATAGGTAGATTAGTGGGTGTTTGAGTCTCTGAGTGGGTGAGTGAGTGGGTATGTGAGTCTCTGAGTGGATCTGTGAATGTGAACATGAGTGTCTGAGTGGGTGGATGATTATCTGAGTGGGTGTGTGAGGGGGTTGATGAGTGTCTGAGTGGGTCTGTGAGAGCGTGCGAGAGTATCTGAGTGGATCTGTGAGTTGGTGCATGAACGTCTGAGTGGGTCTATGAGTTGGTGTGTGAGTTTCTGAGTGGGCCTGTGAGTGTGTGAGTGAGTCTCTCAATGGTTCTGCTCATTCTACATGTTATTTTGCCTCTTTCTGTTCGCTTCTGATCTTTATTCTGCCTCTTTCTGCTAATTTCTGACCTTTAGTCTGCCTCTTGCTGCTTGTTTCTGCCCTCTATTCTGCCTCTTTCTGCTCGTTTCTGCCCTCTATTCTGCCTCTTACAGCTCGTTTCTGACCACTATTTTGCCTCTTTCTGCTCGTTTCTGACCTCTATACTGCCTTTTACTGCTCGTTGCTATCCCTCATTTTGCCTCTTTGTGCTCGTTTCTCACCTTTATTTTGCCTCTTTCTGCCTCTTTCTGCTCTCTTCTGACCTTTATTCTGCCTCTTTGTGCTTGTTTCTGACCTTTATTCTGCCTCTTGCTGCTCATATCTAACCTCCATTCTGCCTCTTCCTGCTCGTTTCTGACCTCTATTCTTACTCTTGCTGTTCGTTTCTGACCTCTATTTTGCCTCTTTCTGACCTCTATTCTGCCTTTTTTTGCTTGTTGCTGTCCTTTATTTTGCCTCTTTGTGCTTGTTTCTCACCTTTAATTTGCCTCTTTCTGCTCGTTGCTGACCTCTTTTTTACCTCTTTCTGCTTGTTTCTGACCTTTAGTCTGCCTCTTTCTGCTCGTTGCTCACCTTATCTTGCCTCTTTCTGCTCATTGTTGACCTCTATTCTGCCTTTTACTGCTTGTTGTTATCCTTTGTGCTCGTTTCTCACCTTTATTTTGCCTCTTTCAGTTCGCTTCTGACCTTTATTCTGCCTCTTTGTGTTTGCTTCTGACCTTTTTTCTGCCTCTTGCTGCTCATGTCTAACCTCCATTCTGCCTCTTCCTGCTCGTTTCTGACCTCTGTTCTGCCTCTTGCTGCTCGTTTCTGACCTCTATTTTGCCTCTTTCTGCTTCTTTCTGACCTCTATTCTGCCTTTTTTTGCTTATTGCTGTTCTTTATCTTGCCTCTTTGTGCTCGTTTCTCACCTTTAATTTGCTTCTTTCTGCTTGTTGCTGACCTCTATTTTGCCTCTTTCTGCAGGTTTCTGACCTTTAGTCTTCCTCTTTCTGCTCATTTCTCACCTTTATCTTGCCTCTTTCTGCTCATTGCTGACCTTCATTTTGTCTCTCTCTTTCTGCGCGATTGACCACTATTTTGCCTCTTTCTGCTGGTTTCTACCTTTATTTTGCCTCTTTCTACTCGTTCTTCACCTTTATCTTGTCTTTTTTTGCTACTTTCTTACCTTTATTCTGCCTCTTTCTGCTCATTTCTTACTGTTATCTTGCCTCTTCCTGCTCATTGCTGACCTTTATTCTGCATCTTTCTGCTAATTTCTTACCTTTATTTTGCCTCATTCAGCTTGTTTCTCACCTTTATTTTTCCCATTTCAGCTCATTTCTCACCTTTATTTTGCCTCTTTTTGCTCATTGCTGACATCGGGACAGCTGGGCCACTCACGATGGGCAGCCGCTTTTCTTTATCCTTGTCTTCTTCTTGTCCGTCGAATCTCAAGTTCAAGGTCCAGGGATGCCACTTAAATGCTAAATTTAGGGGCGTTAAAGGGGAGACAAGTAGTAGCCATTGGGCTACCTACCTTTAGGGTGTGTACACCCTCTAAGTGACCACCTTCTGTGGGAAGGGGCATTAGTCTAGCTCTGATAAGTAGTTTTCCCACCATCCCAAGATGGTGGATTTTCAGGAGAGGGTTTCACATCACCTGTCACACCTTAGGGGTGGTGCTGGCTGAATGTGGACACTCCGCCGCATCTAACTAATTTTTCCGCTTGTCATCCTGCTGAATGTCCCCACTATCTGGGGGAGCCTGGACTGCCCTTCAAAGGCGGCAATGCCTTTGAAGCTTCCCACTCTGGAAGACCATTCCAGCCTAGAGGTGTGAAGCAGGCTTTGTTTCAGGCATCTGAGAGCATGGGCTCTCATCCCATGAGGTCAGAAGCATGTCTGGTGGTGGCAGGCTAGCTAGGACTAGTCAAAGATCACACCAGTGCTTGATAGGTTTTATGGGGACCCTCTAAAGGGTCTCCTGTGTGCATTTATTAATAAATCCAACACTGGCATCAGGGAGGATTTATTAACACAAGATGTTTGGTACCAAACATCTTAGGGCACAGTGAAGCCATCATGAAGTTGGGAAACTTGTAATGATGAATATCCAGCCCAAGTACTCTCTTTGGCTTCCCTGTGCACTTACAATATCCAAAAATGGCTTAGATATTGTAGGGTCATATCCGCTCATTCTGGTATTACCGCACATGGGATTTAGTGCACCCTGCCTTAGGGCTGTAAGGCTTGCAGTAGGTGTGACTTACCTATATCTCATGCAGTGTATGAGGCCATGGCACACAGTGCTGTGTGTCATGTTGACTCTTTGCTTTTACTTGCACCAAGATATGCAGCCTGCAATGGCAGCTTGCATGGTCTTGGTGAGGGGTCTCTGGGGTTGCACAATTTGTGCTGCAGCCCAGTGGACCCTCTTCAGTACCCAGGCCCTAGGTACCAGGGGTGCCACTTATCAGTGACTTACAGAGGTGGCTGAAGTTGTACCAGTTGTGATACAGTTTTGAGAAAGAGATCTGGTACTGGGAACCTGCTTACCAGAGACAGTGCACTCACAGTTTGAAATCATAGCAGGTATCAAGCAAAAAGTGGGGGCACTTTCCTACAGTGTGAGTGGTTGTATGGATGATGCCATCAGTAATGCCATTTGAGATGTCATCATTGATTACATTAATGATGTCACTGACCATTTCATGAGCGATGTGATATATGAGGTCATAAGCAGTGCATTGCGGGGTGTAAGTTATAGCTAGATCAGGTAACTATAACTGCTGAATTGCTCTGGTTTTGTACGAATGAAATATGAGCCTAACTACAACGTCTCTGTAACCTTTGTATTTTTCAGTAAATTTAATAGGTTCTTTTAATTCTATTTCTGAACTATAACGTCCCTGTAACCTTTGTTTTTTCAGTGAATTTCAACAGTTTTATAAACGTTATTTCCTAACGGTAACCTGTAACCTTTGAGAGTGGGTGTGCGAGTGGCTGTAGAGGTAGGCTAGTGGGTTTTTGATTCTCTGAGTGGGTGAGTGGCTGGGTACGTGAGTGTCTGAGTCGGTCTGGGAATGGGTGCATGAGTCTCTGAGTGGATCTGTGAATGTGAACATGAGTGTCTGAGTTGATCTGTGAGTTGGTGCGTGAGCGTTTGAGTAGGTCTATGAGTGGGTGTGAAGTCTCTGAGTGAGTCTGTGAGTAGGTGCATGAGTGTGTGAGTTTCTGAGTAGGCCTGTGAGTGTGTGTGTGAGTCTCCCAATTGTTCTGCTCGTTCTACCCATTATTTTGCCTCTTTCTGCTAGTTTCTGGACTCTATTGTGCCTCTAGCTGATCCTTTCTGACCTCTATTTTGCCCCTTTCTGCTCGTATCTGACCTCTATTCTGCCTTTTCTGCTTGCTGCTGTCATTTATTTTGCCTCTTTCTGCTCGTTTCTCACCTTTATTTTGCTTCTTTCTGCTTGCTTCTGACCTTTATTCTGCCTCCTTGTGCTTTATTCTGACCTCTATTTTGCCTCTTCCTGCTCCTTTCTGACCTCTATTCTGCCTTTTTTTGCTTGTTGCTGCCCTTTGTTTTGCATCTTTGTGCTTGTTTCTCACCTTTAATTTGCCTCTTTCTGCTAATTTCTGACCTTTATTCCTCCTCTTTCTGCTCCCTTTTGACCTTTATTCTGCCTCTTTCTGCTCACTTCTGCCCTTTAATTTGCCTCCTCTGCTAGATTCTGACCTTTATTCTGGCTCTCTCTGTCTGCTCATTTCTGACCTTTATTCTGCCTCTTTCTGGTCATTTCTGACCTTTATTCTGCCTCTTTCAGGTCATTTCTCACCTTTATTTTGCCTCCTGCTAATTTTTGACCTTTATTCTGCATCTTGCTGCTCATTGTTCTCCTTTTTGTAGTCTCTTTCTGCTCATTTTTCACTTCTAGCTTGCCTCTTTCTGCTCGTTACTGACCTTTATTCTGCCTCTTTCTGCTAATTTCTGACCTTCCTCTTTCTGCTCAGTTCTCACCTTGATTTTGCCTCTTTCTGCTCGTTTCTGACCTTAATTCTCCAATATTGCATCTTTTATAGTTTCACATGCTTGAATCTTCCCCATCGTCATGGTAGGAGTACCACGATAACAATAAAAATAGCAGTGCTAAAGCATTAGCCTCAATCTCCATTGAAAACAATAGCATTCAGGAACCTATTCACATTGTTTTAAAACATCCAAACTTCAGCCAATCAGAGCAGAGACCTGGGATTATTCATCCCCTGCAAAGCCACATACCTCAGATTTCTTGCCACATGTTGTGTGTTAGGGAGTCTCCCTGAGCCCTGCTCTGTCACAGTGTTTCTTTATTATCCTTTTGACCTTCAGCTTCCAGTTACCATTTCATCACCTATCAACATCTAAGGTACTGTTGGAGTGTGTGTTTGACTATATTCACACAGAATGCCAGAGTCTAAAAAAGTGCTGTTTAGGCACTGCATGACCTGGAGACAAAGGAGACTTTTCTCTGAGGATCTTCATAAGGAGTGTCTATAGCGCCTCTATCCTCACCACAGACTAAAAGAATGTAAGTACTTTTGTCCTTTTTCTGACAAAAACCTCAACCAAACAGATGGCGGACTGCTTCTATGGCTCCAGTTAAAAAAGTCAACCTCTGACTTAGAGCGTGAGGAGAAGGCGCATTCCTCCTCCAGGAAAAGAAGGAGAATCCTCTTCTTCTCACAAGGACACTAAAAGATCAAAGTCTCATGAAAAAGTTGTTTCTGAGGAGAGAAAATCTAAAAACGACCAGGCAGACACTTCCACTTCTCTTTAGAGGCCTGGCTCAGCATCTTCGTCTCTGCCTCATACTTGTTTCAAAGAGCTTTCCTCACTATCTGACCGACCGTCAACGGCTCCATCGTTGAGGATTCTGCTGTCTACATCAACTACCATTGTCTCAACACAATTAACGTTCTTGTTGGCGATGTCCACCACAAGGATGATTAAAACGTAGATTGCAACAGCATTGTAAAGCAAAAAGATGGCAGTTACTCTACCATCAACAACGACAAGACCATCCCCATCGGCGAGGCCTTCATCATTGGCCACCTCACCATCTATGGCTGCATCTATGGCTGTTCCGCTGACAAAGGCTCCTCATGCCACCTTGTCGGCGTTGCCGTCAGCTTTGTCATCAATGACGGTGCAGACAGGCCCGTCAATGGCCCCATTGACGGAGAAAAAGACCATTCTAATGCCATTATCGAAGCCAGTGTTTCAGGACTATTTTAAAATCTCGCTATTGCCCCCAACGCACCTCCTGTTTTTCCACAAATCTGAAGGATTATTTGGCCCTGCCTACAGTCTTTCACAATTGAAGGTTAAATGTCAGGAATCAGATGAAGAGGATGAAACGGACGACAATCCATTCGCTTACCTTACTCCTTCACTGATAGGGGTCCTCACTCAGCTCAACACCTGGACTACCCTTTCAGGAACATTATCCTTATGAGGAGCAAGAGGAGGAGCACCACTACCTCCAGGAACCCTCTGTCAATGTCCCTATATCCTTGGTTACGGATTTGCATTTCATGATCAATGACTATTATAGACGCTTTCCTGATGCAAACTCTGCTCAGTGGCCTCTGCCTCCACAGTACCTCCCCAGGTACTCCAAAACGCCTTAAGGAGAAGATAATACTTATGGTTCTTTCTATCCCGGATGATACACAGGACAGCAATGACCAGCAAATGGAGGAGGGTGAGTTCCACAGATCCGGATGCTCCATATAAATGGTATGATTAGGTTGCCTCAATGCCATCATCAACTACCCCACCAGTAGCTGATTTGCTGCCTGTGGATATTGATGGTTTCCACAATCATTTAGAGCTAGCCTCCAAGCGCTCTGACCTCCCTGTGCCAGCCAAACAAGAGGAGTGCTTTCTGTATGACTTTAAACCTGGCACAGAGTGCACCATTCAAACTATACCCAATGTGGATTTATTGTGGCCTCAAATTGATGAGAACACCAGCATCCACTCAAGCCATTGTGGCGAAGCTCGACAAACAATATGAGGCCTCTGAAAACTCCCCCACGTGTCTCATTGGACATCCTAGGATGGATTCAGTCATCATGCAGGCCACGCAGCAAAGGGCCAAGAATCCATCTTCTTTATGCACGGCCCCACCGGACAAGGAAGGGTGCTGTGTAGATAACATAGGCAAAAGATTTTCTGCTCTGGCGGCCACTTCCATTAGAGCCTCCAATGCCATGGCCATCCTGGGGAGATGCAACCAACAGACGTGGTACGACACCTTGTCTCTGTTGGAGTATCTCCCAAAAGTCAAGAAAAAAGAGGCAAGAGACATTCTATATGAAGGAGAAAAGGCCTCTTCCATGGAAATCTCATCCACCGGCTGGAGCTAGGGAAGTTGCACTGCCAGGGATGGCTTAAAGTCACTACTTTCTGCCTGAAAGTGCAGGCCAAGGTGTTAGACAAGCCATTTGATGGAGAATGTCTTTTTGGGAAGCACATTGATGATGTGCTCCAATCTATCAAGTCAGAAAGTGAAACAGCCAAATCGCTCAGCAGTTGGCAGAAGGGGAGATTTCAGCCCTTTGGAGACAGAGGTAGGGGTCAGTAACTATCTAGGCCACAATTTCACCAGTGGTTCCAACCTTATTCCCAGCAGGCCTTTCACCTGTCTTCTTCCAGCTAAATCTACCAATTGTATACCATGCTATCGTATTCGAGGGTATTAAGGCATTAAGCCATAGACATCAACCATCAGCCAGGAAGTTTCAAGATTCCAACAGGAGAAAATGAGAAGCAGCAGACACCTGTCACTACATTCATTCCCACTTTGATTCAGTCCCACCTTGTCGAAATTCTTAAATCAATGGAAGAACATCTCATCAGACAAATGGGTGTTAGACGTTTTCCAGCATGGTCACACCCTGGAATTTGGAAGGAACTTGCCTGGCAGTTCGGGCTGGACTGTTCCCGTTGGGCGCAGGGTCAAGACTGATTTGCATATGGCTGGGTCCAAACTGGAATGACATGGTGAGCAAAAAAACTACGGATTTAGGCCCAAATCTCTGTACTGGGGAGAATGTATGTCATTGTTCTGCATTCTGTCCATCAATTGTTGTTTTTGCATTTGTCACCCCGAGTGGGACGGGTATGCTCAGACGTGAGTCCCGTGCTCTCCATGCCACTGGAATCAAGCTATCCTGGCTGAAGAGGGGTGAAACCCCGAAACCGGTCCTAGGATGCTTGTTTCCAGTCCAGGGAGGAACTGGCCTGGCAGTTCGGGCTGGACTGTTCCCATTGGGCGCAGGGTCAAGACTGATTTGCATATGGCTGGGTCCAAACTGGAATGGCATGGTGAGCAAAAAACAATGGATTTAGGCCCAGATCTCTGTACTGGGGTGAATGTATGACATTGTTCTGCATTCTGTCCATCGATTGTTCTTTTTGCATTTGTAACCCCGAGTGGGACGGGTATGCCCAGACGTGGGTGCCGTGATCTCCATGCCACTGGAGTGAAGCTATCCTGGCTGATGAGGGCTGAAAGCCCAAAACCGGTCCTAGGATGCTTGTTTCCAGTCCAGGGAGGACCTGGCTTGGCAGATCGGGCTGGACTGTTCCCATTGGGCGCAGGGTCAAGACTGATTTGCATATGGCTGGGTCCAAATTGGAATGGCATGGTGAGCAAACAAATGATGGATTTAGGCCCGGATCTCTGTACTGGGGTGAATGTATTCTGCATTCTGTCCATCAATTGTTCTTTTTGCATTTATCACCCCGAGTGGGACTGGTATGCCCAGACATGGGTCTTGTGCTCTCCATGCCACTGGAGTCAAGCTATCCTGGCTGATGAGGGCTGAAAGCCCGAAACCGGTCCTAGGATGCTTGTTTCCAATCCAGGGAGGACCTGGCCTGGAAGTTCGGGCTGGACTGCTCCCATTGGGCGCAGGGTCAAGACTGATTTGCATATAGCTGGGTCCAAACTGGAATGGCATGGTGAGAAAAAAAATGATGGATTTAGGCCCAGATCTCTGTACTGGGGTGAATGTATGACATTGTTCTGCACTCTGTCCATGTCCATCAATTGTTCTTTCTGGAATTTGTTCAGCAGCCTCCAAATTTTCCTCCACGGAAGAAATCTCATCTTCCAATTCTAAGAAACGAAATATATTCACTTCTTTCCAAACATGCAATAGAAGAGGTACCACGCAAGCGGCGTCATCTGGGATTTTACTCCCAATTCTTTCTCATCAAGAAGAAGACAGGGAAATGGTGGCAAGTACTGGACCTCAGGTTACTAAAATGTTCCTCAAAAATCATCCATTCAGGATGCTCTCTTTCCAAGAGATCCTGCTGCTCATGGAGGCGGGACATTAGTTCACCTCCCTCGATATTCTCGATGCTTATTTTCACATCCCCATATATCCCAAGCATTGCAGATTTCTCAGGTTTGAAGTTGCAGGGTCCCATTATCAATTCAAAGTGCTATCCTTCGGGTTGAAGTCAGCACCCAGAGTGTTCATCAAGTGCATGGCCGGTGGCAGCTTTTCTCCGATGTTCCGGTCACCTGGTATTTCCCTACCTGGACGATTGGTTAATCAAAGGTCCATCCTTCCTAACAGGCAAGAAATCCACGCAAGGCTGCTGGCAACTCTTTCAGTCTCTAGGTCTCTGCCTCAACAAGGAAAAGTCATCTTTCGTCTCCTCCAGGTCCTAAGTTTTCCTATGGGCGATCCTTGACACGAATTTCTCAAAAGCTTTTCCCACAAAAGAAAGGATTTCACGTCTGCAAACTTTAAAATGTCTCCTGTCTGCAAGAAAGTCAGTTTCTGTAAGGACATTCAAATCCATGCTGGGGATGATGTCATCCTGCATTTTGTTGATCCCCAATTTCGTTATCCGCATGAGACCGCTGAATGGAGCAGCTCGATGTGCAGTGGGCTAAATCTCAGGGATCGTTCGACAACATAATTTTCATACCCTTAGAAATTACATTGGCAAAGTCCTGGTGGATGGTCAAGGACAACATCCCTTGTGTCTCTCCTTCCTCCAGACAATACACCAAATGACGATGACTTTGGATGCCTCCATAGAAGGATGGGGAACCCACCTCCAGGATCTAGAGTTTCACAGCAAATGTTCCAACCAGGAAGCATCGTGGCACATAAATGTTCAGGAGCTAAAAGCAGTGTTTCTTGGCTTTCAACCCTTCCTTCCAAGGATCCGGGGCTCTTTGGTCCTCGTCAGGATGGACGACACCACGATCATGTTTTTATCTCCGCAAACAGGGTGAGACAAGGCCCCAAGTCCTCTCAGCCCAAGCACACCAGATATGGGAGTGGTTGATAACCAATGGCATCTCATTAAAGGTGGAGCATGTGCCAGGAGTATAGAACAAGTGGGCCGACTCCATCAGCAGGGACACCAAGCAGTGTCACGAATGGGAGCTCAGCGACCATCAACTGCAAAGTGTCTTCCAGTCTTGGGGTTATCCAACCTTATGTCTGTTCACTACATCCCTCAACTAAAAAATGCACTCTCTTTGCCAGCAGGGTTCCTCAGCCAAGATCTTGGGGAAATGCCTTCCACTTCTCATGGGCAAGGATGTTTGCTTATACATTTCCTCCATTCCCTCTCATCCCAAGGATTCTGCAGAAAATGGAACAGGAACCATGCCAGCTCATTCTCATCACCCCGGCATGGGTGAGACCATAATGGTACATCGAGCTGCATTGCCTATCAGAGTGCTCTCCCATTCAGTTTCCACTGACGGAGGATCTCCTCTCTATGAACCAGGGCCAAATGGTTCATCCATAGATTCGCACTCTTCACTCATCGGCTTGGCTCCTCACCATGCTGAATTCGGAGACCTGAAACTATCTGACAAATGCAGATTGATAGTTCACAAAGCTCAAGCTTCTTTATTAAGTGCTAAATGGCAAAATGGAAGAGGTTCTGTGCATGGTTTCCTACACTGTCATGCCATCCCTTTTCTTCCACACCTGAGCAGGTATTACCATATCTCCTGCTTCTTGCCAAATCAGGCCTCTCCCATTCATCCATAAAGGTACACTTACCTTCCATTTTCAGATATAGACGACGTTCTGTCCAATCGTCCTTGTGGTCCAACAGGCTTGTTGTGAAGGGTCTCTTCAGGGCTTACCCACCTGTAAAGCCTCCTACAGTGCTTTGGCAGATGAACACGGTCTTATCACAACTCATGAAGCCTCAATTCTAGCCTATTCATGAGTATGATCTCAAATTCCTTTCTTGGAAAGTGGTTTTCCTCTTAGCCACCACGTTTGCAACACTTATTAGCGAAATCCAGGCTTTCACCATGAAAGAACCTTACCTTCAGTTCCTACAGGAAAGAGTAATCCTATGTACTAATCCTTCATTTATTCCCAAGGTGCCTTCAACATATCACTTCAATGAACCAGTTATTCTGCCTACATTCTTTCCCAACCCTTCTTCAATGGTAGAAAGGGCATTGAACTCTCTGGATATTAAGCATTGTTTGAAATTCCACTTGCAAAGAACCATGGGGCATATTATCAAGGATGGCATTAAAAATTATCGCCGGTTTAGCGGCAGAAAACTGCAGCTAAAGCGGCGATAATGGGCTTGATAATATGCCCTTGAGAATTCCAATAGAAGTCCATGTTCTGGTGTGAACATGGGCTTCTATTGGAATTCTCCAGGGCATATTATCAAGCCCATTATCGCCACTTTAGCTGCAGTTTTCTGCCGCTAAACCGGCTATAATTTTAACGCCGTCCTTGATAATATGCCCCCGAGTCTTTCCAAAAATCAAATCAGTTGCTCCTAGAAAAGGTCAAGTCTTAGTGCGGGCTAGTATTTCTCTCTGGGTCTCCTCAGCCCTACTTTTCTGTCATGAACAGGCTGGGCAGCCACTGCCTGCAAAGGTAGAGGCTTATTCAACTCGAAAGATTGCAGCCTCTTCAGCCCTGTTCGCATGTGTATCTCTGCCTGACATCTGCCTTGATGGCTGGAGAAAAGCAGATGTGGCAGTCGGTCTAGCTTCCCTGCGGCGTCTCTTCGCATATGGTATGCAACTAATAAGCTCAATCTTATCCATGCTTTAATGTTTTGTAACTGCTCTTATTAGGTTTGGTAAAAGATATTTCTATGTATCTTCTAATTTTGTGCAATTTTTGAAGTCATATCCTTTGATAGTTGTATTTTGGTTGAGTGTCATGGAGGGATAATTAACCTTCCCACCACCATTAGTCTTCGGGATATTGCTAACTAGTCTGATTCAAGCATGTGAATCTATAAAAGGTACAATACTGGGGAAAAAGCAAGTTACTTACCTGTACACTGTGGCTCTCCAGTATTAACATCTTTCATAGATTCACATGCGACACTCCCTCCTCCCCTTTCAGGTTCACCATTACATACCTCTATTGTTTTTTATTTCCAATTGTGCTCGAAATCTGAGGTAGGGTGGCTCTGCAGGGGATGAATACTCCAGTGACTCTGCTCTTCTTACCTGAAGTTTGGATGTTTTAAAGCAATGTAATTAGTTTACTAAATACTATTGTTTTCAATGGAGATTAAGGCTAATGCAATAGCACTGCTATTTGTATTGTTACAGTGGGACTCCAGAGAAGATTCTGGCATGTGAATCTATAAATGATATCAATACTGAAAAACCACAGTGTACAGGCAAGTAACTTGTTTTTTCTGCCTCCTGCTGCTCATTTCTGACCTTTATTTTGCCTCTTTCTGCTAGTTTCTGACCTCTATTTTGCCTTTCTGCTCATTTCTGACATTTATTGTGCCTCTTGCTGATCGTTTCTGATCTCTATTTTCCCTCTTTTTGCTCATTTCTGACCTTTCTTCTAATTCTTTCTATTAGTTTCTGACCTATATGCTGCCTCTTGCTGCTCATTTCTCACTTTTGTTATGCCTCCTGCTCATTTCTGACCTTTATTCTGCCTCTTGCTGCTCATTTCTCACCTTTATTCTGCCTCTTTCTGCTTGTTTCTGACCTCTATACTGCCTCTTTCTGCTCGTTTCTCACTTTTACCTTGCCTCTTTCTGCTGGTTCCTGACCTTTACTCTGCCTCTTTCTGCTCTTTGCTGACCTTTATTCTGCCTCTTTCTGCTCTTTTCACACCTTTATTCTGCCTCATTCTGCTCTTTTCTCACCTTTATTTTGCATCTTTCTGCTCACTGCTGATCTCTATTGTGCCTCTTTCTAATTGTTTTTCGCCTGTATCTTGTCTTTTTCTACTAGTTTCTGACCTTTATTCTGCCTCTTTCTGCTCATTTCTCACCTTTATTCTGCCTCTTTCAGTTCGTTTCTGACCTTTATTTTGCCTCCTGCTGCTCATTTCTGACCTTTATTGTGCCTCTTTCTGGTTGTTTCTCACTTTATCTTGCCTCTATCTGCTCATTTCTGACCTTTACTTTGCCTCGATCTGCTTTCTGCTGATCTTTATTCTACTTCTTTTTGCTTGTTTCTGACCATTATTCTGCCTCTCTCTGGTTGTTTGACAACTTTATCTTGCCTCTTACTTTTCTCTGCTGACCTTTATTCTGCCTCTTTCTGCTTGTTGCTTTCCCCGGGACTATGGGGGAACCTCAAGACCCCCAGGATCTCAGCTGGCTCTCCGTCTCCTGCAGATGCCGGCATTGCTGCTGCACTGAGGGAGCTACTGGAAAGGCAGCCCCCTCGGTGCAGGAGCAATTGTTTAGTCTCTTTCCCTGCCCACATGTCTGCGGGCAGGGAAAGAGATGAACTCTCCGCTTCCAGCAGGCAGGTGCAGCTTGACTGCTCCAGCCCGCTGTAACCAGATTATTTGCTTTGGCTTGACAGGAGCTGTCACAGCTCCTGCCAAGCTAAAGCAAACGGCTATATCCTGGGGGTGGGCACCCTGGGACATAGCAGGAGCTGGCCCTGGAGGGTGGCGGTCCCCAAGGCCATCTATAACTCCAGGAGAGGATCGCGCCCCCCCCTCCTTTACTCTTCAGGGCAGGCGGTGGTTGTCTCTGGGGCTGTATGTGGCCAAAAAGAGGGGCCGGCCCCTCTTCTACTTTGTTTTCTAAATATTTGGTCCCAGGTAGGTGGTGGTCCCTGGACACAGGGGCACCACGGGCCCCCCATTAGGTGTTTTTAGCCCCAGTGAGGTGGTGATGTCTGGTACTCGGGGGGTCTGCGCTCCCCCACCAATGTTTAATTAGCCCCAAGGAGGTGGTGGTCCCCAGGGCTTAGGGAGCCCATGAAGGTTGGCCCCGTGCACGCCCCTCCTTTTTAACAAATAAAGCTCCGGGGAGGTGGTGATCCCTGATGCTCCCTTTCATTTTTTTTTTTAAGTTCCCCTGGGACCTTGCACACCTGGGGGCTGTATTCGAAACAAGCGCGTGTTTTATAAATTTTGCTGGCTGATTTGTGGCTCCGTCGCATTCTCATGACAAAAATTAAAACGAAAAGTGTTTTTTGGCCCTGTCGAGGTCCCTCTGACCCCATGACCAGACCTAAGAGGTCATGGTATTCCTACCCAGCCCCCTTTTCATTTTTTAAAACTTTTTTTGTGGCCGAGACCCAAGATGGCTGCCAACACTTCCTGGTTGAAGTGTTGGCAGCCAATCAGATCTCAGCACGAGATCAGGAAAGTTTTGAGGGGTTTGCGCTTTAAAATATACAAATTTGGATTTCTTTTAATAACTTCAAAACTACTGAATGGATTTACACCAAATAACAAAAAGCGCTCTTTGTGGACCCAGAACTAACGTTCTGCCAAATTTGTTGCAATTCCGTCCAGCGGTTTGGGCTGTAGTACTATTAAAAATCCTTACCGGAATTACCACTGGAAAAACACTTTTTTTGACCCCACCCACTTTTCTCAGCATCCGCTTGACATATAGCCCGTAACTTACCAAGTGCAGCAAGAATCACCGGCACAATTTTTGGTGTAAATTTCATGAAGATTTGTCAAGTGGTGACAAAGATATAGGCAAGTCAAAAACACGTTTTCTATGGAACCATGGTCCTAGCTATAACTACTTACTGGCGGCCACCAGTAGGAGATATATATATATATATATATATATATATATATATATATATATATATATATATATATACAGCCCTATACACCAGTATAAACCATCTTGATGGTGTCAAAGCTGTTGAACATTACTTGAACACCAGGCCTATGTATTTATACATGCACAACAGAATGTTAAGTACCATGATCATGACATGTCTTGAGAATAATTTCTTTCTGTTTCAAAGCCAAGTGTTCCAGCAGACAAGAGGAGTCGCCATGGGAGCATGCTTCTCACCCAGTTATGCCTGCTTACATATGGGATACTGGGAGGAGCATGTCCTCATGGCGACCTATGGTGTGACAATACAGAATCATGTTGTATGTTGGTATAGATATATTGACGATCTGTTCTTAATTTGGAAAGGCGAGGAAAGTGGAGCCAGACTTTTTATCGAACAGATCAACATCAATAATCTTAATCTGGAATTCACGGCACAAATGAGCAAGGAATGTATTTGTTTTTTAGATGTGGAAGTATTTATATCATGTAACAAATTGGAAACCAGATTTCACAGGAAGCCCACTGCTGGAAATTCTGTGCTGCATGCATCCAGTCACCATCCCCAGCATCTTATCCACAGCATCCCCTATGGGGAGATGCTGCGGATACGTAGGATCTGCAGTATGGATTCAGATTGTTCCAAGGCCCAAAGTGAAAGCAGGGACAAGTTAAGAGCAAGGGGGTACTCAGAAGTGTCACTTAGTGCCATAAACAGAACCCACAATATTGATAGATCAGTTGCCTTACTCAATAAAACTGAGTCAGGGACATCAAGAACTGAGCAGCCCCCACAGCAGACACTTCTCATTTTAATCGATAATAAACAACACAAAGCCCTATGCAAGATCATCAATAAAAATTGGCCTTTGATTCAAAATGATCCTATCTTAGGTAGCAACCTGACAAACTCCCCCGATATAGCTTTTAGGAGAGCTCGTTCTATGCACAACACATTAGTGAGCAGTAGTCCAGAAATTAGGCGTGTTAAAACATGGCTTAATGCCAGAACTGGATTTTTTAAATGTAACTCGTGCAAGGCCTGTAAGTACGACATCAATAAGTTCTCATTTGCAACACCTTTCAGGCCTGACACAGTGCCTATCACTAAGGTACTGACTTGCAAAGCAGAGTTTGCGGTGTATGTAATGGAGTGTTCGTGTGGCCTGCAGTACATGGGAAGCACCAAGCTGCAGGTCCACAAGCGAATTCTCCAGCACATACGGGCAATTAATAACAACGACATGACTTACCCGGTTGCCAGGCACTTCAAGGATTTCCATGGCAATGATTTAAAGGATTTGAAGTATTTTGTTGTGGATTATGTCCTTCCGTTGAGAAGGGGTGGCAACCGGGAAGCGCTGTTGAGAAGCCTCGAAACCAGGTACATTTTGGAATTGGACAGTAAAATGCCGAATGGCCTTAATTTCAGTGAGGATTTTTTAACATGCCTTTAATGTATTCTGCTCTACTTGAACATTTTATTTATCCAATAGCTACATTATACTTACTGTGAATTTGCTGCTGCCGACATTGTTTTTAGCTTTCACCATTATTTCACATATGCACTTTATAAATCACGGCTGTGATTTAATTTTGATCATTAATATCTGCACTTTTTGCACTAGCACTCTACATGACTGTTAATGGATATCATGGCCCACTGGGGCAGGATTTAGAAAGGCTTGGACGGGTTTGTAGTGAACTGGCAGCGATATTGAGGCTTGAATGAATACAACCAATTTTAAAATGACCATGTTTAATGTAGAACCATTAAGTTTTTATATTTATAGTTCACCTTGGGGTTGTCAATTTAACTGGTCTTAATGCATCCATGTTGAATTCATGCCTATTTTAAGTATTTATTCATATATTTATTTTTTTATTTATATGTTTATGAATACTTGAAAACGCGTCTTTGCACACAGTGTGTCTCAATAGTGATGTATTATACAGCAATTTCTTGCTTGAGATGCTACAATGAGCCAAGTCTAAATACTTTGTTGATTTCTATGACTTTCATGCAATTCAGTCGTGATTTTGCACTGTCACTTTAAATGGGTGAGAGCACTCCAATAGCGCGTCATGTGATCAAGGCCACTTGCTGGCCGAAACGCGTAATGGCGGAGGTGCTGGGCGTTCATTTAATAAAAAGCAATAGCACTGAGCTTTTGGGTTTGCATTCGTCTTTACTCCACGAGAATTCCACGGGCGAAGCAAGGAGATATATATATATATACACACTCTCTCTCTCTCTCTCTCTCTCACTTTTGGGTTGGCCTCGCCATCTGTTGATCTGTGATATAGTAATTCAAATTTTGCTTGCACCTAAGACAGCATTCAACCAGTGGCTCTCTTGCAGTGTGAGTGACAGCATTTTTCTTTATCATGTTTCCAGGAGGGAAAATACTTTACTTTGTCAATGTTTATCAAATTAAAGACAGAATTATTGGCAGAACTGTGTCAGAATAGGACAGAATTACCAGAGCTTTACCAGGGAAGCGGTGCACACACACTATCAGAGCTGTGCTGGATTAAACAGTGCTACCAGAGCTTTACCTGGGAAGAGGTGAACATACTATCAGAGCTGTGCTGGATAGGAACAGTGCTGCCAGAGCTTTACCTGGGAAGAAGTGAACATACTATCAGAGCTGTGCTGGATAGGAACAGTGCTGCCAGAGCTTTACCAGGGAAAAGGAGAACACACACTATCAGAACCGTGTCAGGATACAGCAGTATTACCAGAGCTTTACCTGGGGAAAAGGTGCACACATACTATCAGAGCTGTGCTGGATAGAACAGTGCTACCGGAGCTTTACCAGGGAAGAGGCGCGCACACACTATCGCAGTTATGCTGGATAGAACAGTGCTAGCAGAGCTTTACCTGGGAAGAGGTGAACATACTATCAGAGCTGTGCTGGATAGAACAGTGCTAGCAGAGCTTTACCTGGGAATAGGTAAACATACTATCAGAGCTGTGCTAGATAGAACAGTGCTAGCAGAGCTTTACCTGGGAAGAGGTGAACATACTATCAGAGCTGTGCTGGATAGAACAGTGCTGCCAGAGCTTTACCTGGGAATAGGTAAACATACTATCAGAGCTGTGCTGGATAGAACAGTGCTGCCAGAGCTTTACCTGGGAAGAAGTGAACATACTATCAGAGCTGTGCTAGATAGAACAGTGCTAGCAGAGCTTTACCTGGGAAGAGGTGAACATACTATCAGAGCTGTGCTGGATAGAACAGTGCTGCCAGAGCTTTACCTGGGAAGAAGTGAACATACTATCAGAGCTGGCTGGATAGGAACAGTGCTGCCAGAGCTTTACCTGGGAAGAGGTGAACATACTATCAGAGCTGTGCTAGATAGAACAGTGCTGCCAGAGCTTTACCTGGGAAGAAGTGAACATACTATCAGAGCTGTGCTGGATAGAACAGTGCTGCCAGAGCTTTACCTGGGAAGAAGTGAACATACTATCAGAGCTGGCTGGATAGGAACAGTGCTGCCAGAGCTTTACCAGGGAAAAGGAGAACACACACTATCAGAACTGTGTCAGGATACAGCAGTATTACCAGACATCCACCTGGAAAAAGGTGCACACAAACTATCAGAGCTGTGCTGGATAGAACAGTGCTACCGGAGCTTTACCAGGGAAGAGGCGCGCACACACTATCGCAGTTATGCTGGATAGAACAGTGCTAGCAGAGCTTTACCTGGGAAGAGGTGAACATACTATCAGAGCTGTGCTGGATAGAACAGTGCTAGCAGAGCTTTACCTGGGAATAGGTAAACATACTATCAGAGCTGTGCTAGATAGAACAGTGCTAGCAGAGCTTTAACTGAGAAGAGGTGCACACAGACTATCAGACCTGTGTCTGGGTAGGACAGTACTACCATATATTGCCCAAGGAACAGGTTCATCCAAACTATCCGAGCTGTGTCTGGATAGAACATTTTCATCAGAGCTTTACCTGGGAAGAGATGTACACACACTGACAGAGCTTTGTCTGGGTAGGACAGAACTACCAGAGCTTCACCGGAAAGACATACACACACACTGTCAGAGCTGTGTCTGGATAACAGTGCACCAGCAGAAAGTCCTGCTACTGGCTGAGCTGTATCAGTGGAGAGGTGAATTAGCACAGCTCTGTCAGAAAGAGGCTTAGGGGCACCTGATACTGTGTCGGGATTTTCATGCACTAGCAGAGCTGTGTCATTGCAAGGGTCACTGGTGGAGCTGTATCAGTGTAGAGGTGTACTAGAAGAGCTCTGTGTTAGGTAGAGGTTAAGGGGGGCAGTTGATGAGAGGATAACAGAATGAAAGATAACGACATTAGAAAAGTGGTGAAGGAAAGAAGGAGTCAGGAAACAAAAGGGTGACAGAAGAAGGGTGGTAGCAAATAGAAGTGGTAAAGAACAAGGCGGTGATGTAGCAATTAGAGTTGTGGAAGACCGAATGGAAGAGGCGCTAGAGAGAGGGCTGAAAGAACGAAATAGGAAATCAGCAAATTAGCGAGGTGACCGATGAACAGGGGGAGGCTGCAGAATAGAGATATGACATATGGGTAAGAGAGGCAGTCACATGAAGTGGTAACAAAATGAAAGGGGGTAGCAGACTAAAAAGTGACAGAAGGAAAAAGAGTAATAAAAGATAACGGAGTGACATATAGCTAGGGGAACGTCAGAAAGATGGCTGACAACGAAAGACAGCGACAGCAGATGGGTGAAAAAAGGATTAAAGGGAAAAATCATAAAATGCACAGAAGGTGTTTTTGCTGAGTGCCCTCAGAAAGCTCAGCAACCGCCTTTGCCAGAGGAATTTTCTCTTTTTGTTCGCCATATGTCCCAGGTGGATGGTACTAAAAATCAAACAATGAGGCTGGGACCTTTAACACGACAAGGAGCTCTTGGAAGATAATCACTATGGCCAATAATAACAGGCAGATGACAAACTAGTCCATGACCTTTTATTGTGAAACAAGGCATCTTTAATAGCAGTTGCACCATGTACTGGCTATCAGAGGCTGACCTGCCTGTACTTCCCACTAATCTCCAGGCTCTCATTCTAGCCGTGGGCTTTGCTAAAACGGCTGAGACGGAAATGCAGGAGAAAGGCAGGTCATGAAGATATAATATGCCCCTCCTGCACCTTTGTTCCATCTCAAGCAATAATACGGCTTGAGGCAAGGGCAGCACGCAGTTATCCAATCTAGAAGCTCAAAAGTGCACGTAGGTGCAGGGATGCCCTGTGAGAGGAACCATAGTCTAAGGGACACACGGTGATGCAAAGAACTCCTGGGTAGGTTGGTGAAAGCAGAGGACGTATAGAGAGGAAACATGCCAGAACACCATACCAAACTCTAGAACAAATGTCCCTCTCAGATGAGTCCCAAGGGTTCACTGGTGCTGGAACAATTTCCAGAGTGGGGGTGCTGCCTTCAATCTTATGCCGTGAAGCCAGAAGTGCTGGAAAAGTCAGTCACGCCTATTCGGCTGAATAATGGTGGCCAATAGTGTGTCCCCAATGGTGCATTTTGGAGAATATTGCCTCAAATAAATGAATAAAGCATGGTGCACTAGGGTCCACAGAGTACATTTTCTATTGCACTGGCCTCTTGAAAAGGCCACTAAATTTGCATAAATTATGCAGCTTTATTGTTAAACCTATGCAGTGCACAAGGAATAACATGCTGAAATGGGGTGTTCGCGCATATTTATCATTTGTACATTGCACAACTAAAGTGCCTTAGGGGCATATCAGCAAGCTGGCGATAAAAAATTATCGCTTCTTTGGCGTCCGTTTTCGGATGAAAAGAGGCGATAATTTTATCGCTTAATCAGCAAGGTCACGCTAACGCGTCATTCCTTGCTTTAGCTCCCTTTCCCATAACGCCCACTTTTGCATCTCTAATGAGATGCAAAGTGGGCGTTCCGTCCCAAAATAACTGGAGAAATGTCGCTAACCGACATTTCTCCAATTATCAAGGGAATCGCTAACAGGCATAGCGATAAGAAAAGTAGCGCTAACCACAGTTAACTCTACTTTCCTTACGCCTACTTTCACCCTGACTTAGCCATTATATCCAATGTAAGGTGGATATAATGGCTAAGTATGCCCTGCCTTATCAGCAAGCTAGCGCCAAAATGTGTGAGATTATCGATGGATTTCCAGTGATAATATCACTTTTGGCTGTTAGTGCGAGGAATTTTATCGCTTTTCTCTTGAAAGATTATGACATCTTGGCATTTCAAGAGACCTGGGAAATTGATTGTGATTTCTGGTTGGACGGGTACACATCCTTTTTTGTCCCCGCATTAAATTCTGCGTTCGGGAGGGCTATAGGGGGTTTAGCCACTATGGTTTCGGTGAAATTTAAAGGGTCAGTTAGTAGGTTAGTTTGTCTCTCTAATAATTTTCTTATCCTCGAATTCAATTTCCCCGATAAAACAAAATTATTACTAGTGAATTGTTACAATGCCCAGCAAGGGGTCTCGCCAAATGTTCACTTAGTTTGGCTGTCGAATTTTTTAAATACTTATAATCTAAAGCAAACCACTTTATGTCACTATATTTTGTTAGGTGATTTTAACGTGCACCTTTGTAGTCATAACTGTCTGATAACCGACAAGGATGGGCCTGATTTTATATCCCCGCAACATTTTGAGCATTCAAGTAAGGGGGAAGCACTGGAAAAACTTTTATCTGAGATCGGCTTGTACGAACCTGGTTTCCCCGATCAAAGGTCGCGGTTCCCACTTTTAAAGGTAGGGACAGCGATACAATTATTGACTACATATTTCTTTCCCTTGGGCTTTTAAATTTTGTTGTGTCCTACACCGCTATACAGTCAATCTTCAGTGACCATAATCCGGTGACACTCGAATTGATTGATGGCCTCCAGTTTTTAAACTCTTGCTCCCCTCACCTGGTGGTGGCGGATCTGAAGGCAAAGGATCAGGGGAGGAGGTTACGTTGGAGCAAGGTAAATCCAGAGGAATTTTTCAAAAGCATTTCCTTAGAGGTGGCGCCGGATTTAGAAATCTGTGGAGATCTTCACTCTACGGGGAAAGAAGTAATATCCTCGTATGAAGCTATCTGTCATTTTGTGGCAAAAGAGCTAACTTGTAAATCTAGGTCGGCCACTGATAGCTCAGTTATGGTCTGGTTCAATCATAAATGCACTAAAGCCCATAAAGATCTCAAAAAAGCTCTCCAGGCTTGTCCAAGGAACAAAAGCCTAGTGTCACAGCTTAGAAAAGAATACAAAAAAATTATTCAGGATAGGAAAGTAGAAATCAAACACAATGCCTGGGTTGAACTTATGGACAAAGCCACTATAAAAGACAGTGCAAAATTTTGGTCTATAATTAATACACCCTTTTTTTCTAATACAAATAATGGTGTCTTGGAAACTAATATCGCAGAGGAGGATTGGTTGAGTCATTTTGAAAACATTTAGGGCATTCACCTTGAATTTGATACTTTTGCGGGACCAGTCCCTGACTCTTCCTCAGCACCTCTTAGGTTTCACATAGGAGAGGTTATAAAAGCAATTGAAGACTCTGCAGGGAAAAAGCCCCCTGGCCCAGATGGAGTTCCTGCCGACATGTACAAAGCTAATCCTCTGTTTTGGGCCAACATATTGACAAATGTATTTAACCACTCGGTCCGTGTTGGTTTTCCTAAATCATGGTCCAGGTCGGTAATAATACCGATTTTTAAAAAGGGCCAAAGGGCAGACCCTAGATGTTACAGGCCCATATCCCTCCTGGATTCCTCGATTAAAATTCTGGGGAAGGTCATCCTAGCCAGGATATCGCGGTGGGCCTCTGACAATAATATCCTGTCAGATGCCCAATACGGCTTCAGAGCAGGGCGGAGCACAGAGGACCAATGCCTGAACCTACTTTTAATAACAGCTAAATATACTAAGGCGGCCAAGGGTTCCATCTATCTTGGCTTCATGGACTTGTCCACGGCTTTTGATTTAGTCAATAGGACTAAATTGTGGACAATGCTCCTGGAACTGGGACTTGATGGTCCCCTTGTGCATTTCCTTGCTGAGCTCCACAAAGACCTGAATGCTTGTATCAGGATGACCTCCAAGGGACATTGTACATCTAGTTTTAAATCCGGTAGAGGGGTACGACAGGGTTGTATTCTAGCCCCCATGTTGTTCACTTTATATATAAATGCCTTGGAACAACACTTGTTGGCAGCAACTCCGGACATCCCGCGTATGGGAGGTTCCCCGATCCCGGTCCTCCTGTACGCGGATGATGCCGTTCTTCTAGCCAGGACCCCTCTGGCCCTGCAAAGACTTCTTGACTCGTTTTGTGACTTTATGACCAGTCTGGACCTGGTAGTTAACTATGGGAAATCACATGTGATGTCGCTGGGTCAGGCCAAGAAAAGTGTTAAGCCTTTTTTTTGTGGGGGAGAAGAAATATTAAGAGTGAAGACATTCACCTATTTGGGAGTAGTTTTTGATGACAAATGCTCCTGGTCCCCTCAGCTCTTACTAAAGGTTAATTCTGTAAGAAATTCCTCTGCGGCAGTTCTTGGTTTCGCAAAAAGGCTAGGTGGTAAACCGGTTGAGGCAATATTGACAATTTACAAAGCTAAATCCATTTCTATTGTAAGTTATGGGGCCTCAATTTGGGGTTATATTAAACCCGATGCCATTCAGACAGAGGAAAATAAATTTTTGCGCTCTCTCCTTGGACTCCCACATTCAACCGCTTCCTACTCAGTCCATTTGGAACTTGGGATGGGCTTCATAGCAGATAAAATCAATTTAGCTCCTTTACTGCTATGGATCAAAATTTGGTTAAACCCGAATTTATCCCTTAACCAGAAGATCTTGAAGGACTGCATGAGATTGGATAAGAGGAAAAAAATTCAGTGGTTGTTGAACATCGAGACGTCGGCTGCATACCTAGGGAGACCGGATATTTTCCTCAATCCGGAATCCCTTTGTAAGGCAGATTTGGAGTGGGTGATATCAAACTTCATTAGACTTAGGGAGGCCGAGCGGGAGAGAGTTGAGTTGGGTAAATCCTCGGTCGGGGGGCATGTTTTGCTAACAACATCTTCAGGGTTGTCCCCATACTTGACATTAGTTTCCAAACCTTTCCACAGATGGTTATTGACCAAACTGCGATTTAACCAAATACATATGGTCCTTTGGGATGTGGAGGGATGGCATAGACCTGTAGACGTTGCTCCATGTAAGTGCGATGACTATTCCCCCCAAGACACTTTGCACTTTCTACTGTTTTGTTCATTCTTTAAAGAGGCTAGGAAAAAGTTTATTATACCACTGTTAAAAAGCATGAATTTTGTCCAGTGTAGGCCAGCTTTAATGTTTTTAACTTTTTTAGAGTGTCCATTAATCATGTTTTGTGTTGCCAGTTTTTTAGCAGCATCTGTTAGAGAGAGGAGGGTCAGACTTAAAAATGCCCAAGACAGTGACCCCGTTTCAGTATCTGGCAACAAATGATCTTGTATTAACTGTTTAAAATGGAATTGGCTGATTTTTAAACCTTTTAAAAGTTAATGAATTAGTTTTTATCCGAATATTTTAATTAAGATGTTTTATATTTCTGTATCTTGCACATACTTTTATGATTTTGAATTATCGAATAAAGTGGTATTGACTTGAATTGACTTATCGCTTTTGAGATAAGCGTTGCTGATAGCACGCTATCTCAGCATTAAAATTCCACGATAGCCGGCGATAATTATCCTAGCGCTAAGTGCGCTTAGCGATAATTATCGCCGGCCCTTGCTGATATGCCCCAGAGTTTGTTTTGATCTTATTAAAATCTTTGTTTCCATCACCTCAAAATCACAAACAAATTGTGCTGCTAATACAGTTTGCAAACATTTATAACGCTAATAGTATTTACATGTTCTTATGTATTAGAAAATATATGACATTCTGCTGTCTTTCCTTTCAGACTTCCTGGGCCCAGCAAGAATGTCACTTGGTTCACATTCTAAAATGTCCTCACTCTGCAGTCAGGGAAAGAAAAAGTAAGCACCAATCTTCTTATTAAAAAGCAGCAGCTTTCAAAAGACATTGATTATATTACACCTGCCCTCTGTCTCTGAACTCACAGCAAATACAAGACAAAAAGTAAACTTAAAGGCTTCCTTATTGCTCATTCCTCCTCTAGACTTTTGCAGGGTTATCTTGGGGGTGCTGCAGCACCTCCCGCACCCCTGTTTCCAGCATCTCTGCAGGGGTAAGAGACATGAAATGGTTTCAAAACTAAGGCTCGTATAAGCAAGCTTTCGAGGAGATGATTGAACCTGGGAGTCACTGTAATCAAGTGCAGTGAACGGGATCTGCCATGATAGCCTGTACAGTGCTTGATTCGAGCTGGTCGTTGGTGGTGGAGGACACAGCACTCATTTTTAGGGACCTGTTGCACTTATTTTTCCTGTTCAGACATTTCCAGAGAGCAAGAGAGGGAAAACGCACAAGGGTTTAAGGAGGAGGAAGAGAAGGGTGGAAAAACAGCCACAAAGAGAGAAAGGGGCAGGGAGTGTCTTGCAGTGAATTAACGAGGTGCAGCCTTGGTATTTGGCACTCTGATATTTATTAGCACTGGCTGCATGCTTCTGAGAAGAGCTTTGGCCACCGGCACTCATCCTTTTACAAATTACGCACTGCCCGTGCACCTGCATGTATGCAGCACAAGAAAATGCTCAACATCAACACCGTTGACATCTCAGATGCCCCTGCAGCACTGTGTATCATCAATATGCAGGGGCCTCAATGCTTAATTCTGTCGTGCAGTTCCTCGGAGGACAGGTAAAATGCAGTCCATCCAGACTGGTCTAAATGACAAGAACGAAGAAGCACTTAGTTCTCTTAGGCGAGGTGTGCCTAGAAGTTGTACTATCCGATCACAGTATTTTCGCTCCAGGAGTACTGTTTCAATCTCCTTGGTGACTGGGACATCCATTGCATAGCAGAAAAACTACAATCAGGACACTTGCTATTAGAAACAGGATCATCAGCAGCCCTCCAAATATGCTTCCAAATACGGAGTGTATAAAGTTTGGTATAACTCCGAGGCCCGTCTGAAAGGGGCTTAACAGTCCAGAACCTATGGTCTTAAATAGGTGGACAATGCCTATCGTATCAAACATGTTAAAGACACGATTTACCATTTCTACAACACGGAAAGGGCAATTTGTACAGATAAGTGCCTGTATCTCTGCTGAAGACCTTGCTGCTTGAAGATCAAAACTCTAGTCCTGAGGTTAAGGGCACAGACGTCTGTGTAAGCATGGCTTTCATTCTGCTTAAAGTATCAAACCGTATTAGTGAAATATTTATTGACGGCCATAGCGGCACCTACCTGACTGTATGTGTTGGGGGAAACAATACTTGCATACAGCAAGTAACCCTGACCCTGAAACTCACAGTTACCAGATATGCGATGCCCGGAAGCATCCCACAGCAACCTTGATCGTTCAGCATCAACTAACTCCCATTTGAGAGTAGTCTGAACACTGGAGTGATCACGGCAGCTGGGGCACCCTTTAAGTGACAGGACAAGTTTGCTACTGAACCGTTACAGGCCCCATGAAGCATTATATTCTGGCATATAAGTGATCCACTAACAATTCTTGCAGTTAGAAACACTTCTTTTTCCCCACTCTGGCATCGAAATCTGTACTGTAATTCCCAAGATTCCTTGATGAATTCCCTACCAATTTTTTCATTTCTGCCTACCTGCATTCGTTCTAGGCAATATTGGAATTGAAAGGTTGTGACTGGAGTTATGAGGCCATGGATTAACCATTCTGTGGACGGTGATTCAGCCACTGTGAAGGCTAATCTGTCCAGTTTTTTAATGCACAGCATTGTATACTTTGCTCACCTCTGTGACATTTCTGTCTGTTTTTCTGTCAGATTGTATGAGAGAAACAGACGTGCTGTTTATGAAACGCCGTGGCACATAGCCTGCGTGCAAAGATGGCAGCTTCCAGCTTAATAACATAATAGAACACAATTGCGATTGCCCGTGTTGTGATATGGACAAATCTTGTACTAGTACATCGATAGCAGAAGATATAATGTTGCCCAGTGAATATAGCCTGGAGGTTAATGTTATTGACCCATTAACGACCACTGCTAGAGCTTTCTCTAGATTAATACGATCTATTTCTCGTTATCTTTCTGCGGCCTCCAGTTGTGAAATCTTCCAAATCTCATTTAAGACAGCATAATAGAAACGTTTGTGACGTGGTTTCCTAGGACCTAATAAAAGGTCCCATAGGTCCACATCCTCTGTAAGTAAGGATAAGTGTTGTTTCACCTGTGTGAGTGTTGAGGTTTTTAGCCAGTCGAGGCATAACTTCCCAACACTGTATGATGTCACTACCCCTTGGTGTTGTCTCTGTACATAGCATGGATCAGGACTATTGATACTAAATCCTTTAGTTTTACCAAATAATCTTTCTTGACAGTTATTGGTGTCTACAGGCCAAATCCACCATCCCTTCCAATCAGGGTCTGATCTATTGTATTACATGATGTCATCTATTGTAACCTCTTTTTGTGATGTTATGTTATCCTCAGTGTGTATTGGTGCTGGCACCCGAGGTGTATTCAAATCTTTATTCCTAGCTAATCCAAAACAGGTTGTTTGTTGCAGTTTCATTCAAGAACATTATTCGTTGAGGATTAAGGCATGCTCTAAATAGCACCTCTGTTCCCTGGACCTGCCAGTCTCTAGTACCCCAGACGGATTTTAAATCTATGATGTCTTTCCATAATTCGAAACCTTGTTTAGACAACTGTGCTATAAAGGAAGCAGAATAAATCTGTTTGGTGTTTGTTAACATATTTTTCTGCGCTGGTGTTGCTGCAACTTTATAATATGAGACTGGGTCTGACGTGTTAAACCCTGAAAAATATTGACATTTTTGTTCAGATGTCTTCGAAATACTTTTTGGCGGTGTCGGGCAATGTTCCCATTGGTGGTATGTAGGATTAGCGGATTAATGCAGAAAATAGTGACCATAATGTTGATAGCAGTACATTGTTTTAAAGTCTGATGTGTCTTCTAACATTTCTTTATTAAAAAAAGCTGCAGATTTCTCTAAATCAGACAACGTGTTATTAACAGTTTCATAATCCCAATCATCGGAAAAGGTACTGGAGGTAATGATATCACTCAATGTTATTTTAAATAAATGTGGTATTTCTAAGAGTTCAGGCGGGCCAAATATATCGTAATCAACCGTGTCCCATACTATACCATCAGGTATTGGAATTGCTGTAATGTTCACTGATGATATGTCTCTTCTTTCATGATGTGATGATAGATGTGGTTTCAGAATCACATTCACTTTTTGTGCTGCAGAGCTTTCTCGAAGATAAGTTCCATTAATAAGCATACTAAAAACAGTTACTAGGCCTATCCAGAAAAGAAAGAAAAGTATTCCTGTAGATACCCAGAGTTCCACCCAAGGTGACACCAGGTAAGTCTTTTTAAGAAAGTTCATAAAATCTATAAATCGCTGTAGATGAGTTTTTGGGGCTGATGTCGTTTCAGGTTCGCTTGGATCTAATGAAAAAGAAAAAAATGAAATAGCCAGATGCAGTTCGATCAATTTTCGGTAGTTATGCAGGTTTTGTGGAAACTGTAGCTTGCTCTTGTAGTGGCATGTTGACGTAGATATCCGTGTTCGGTCAAATTGAAATTTGTCTTTCAGTGGAGTTCTCATTTTGAACTTCAGTGTCAGGAGGAACGAGTTCCATTGCATTGTTGCTTAGTCCTTCATTAAGCGCAGGTGACCCTTCAAACGTGATGAGTCTTTCTGTTTGAACTTCTTGTATAGTTGTGAGAGGAAGATGTCTGTTACTCCGGAGTCCACGCGGCCTCCTACTCAGTTGTGGCCACATAGTGTAGTTTGATTAGGTCAATTGAGACAAATCTTTTCTCCTTTTTACCGGCAAGAGGTGGCAGAAGTACTGTTCTTGTTTCTTCAACTGCCAGGATAGGTATAGGCTTTCTGTATGATGGCCTGAATTCTTTTGTGTCCGCTATTTTCTCTCTGACCAGATCCCCGACTTTAGGGATCCATACAGGTCTTGCAGTGACACTTTTTACTTCCCCAGTGGCATTCCTCTTTACTTTGACATTACTATGTAGTTCCCTGGATTCATTCAGGTCCTGTAAAACAGCCAAACGTTTAAGGATGTCAAAAGGTTTTTCATCCGCCACTGTGCTTTCAAAATCAAGATCAGGTACCTACATTCTTGTCCCAAATAGGACCTCATAAGGAGTGACACCCCCTAGAGAGCTTCTTGGCTGATTGTTTAATGCCCTTTGGACTCCATGCAGATGTTTTGCCCAATTTGCACCCAAGCCTAATACTCCAGCTGTTAAAGATTGCTTTAAGTCCCAGTTTTTCCTCTCCACAACCAAATTTGCCCGAGGGTGGTACGAAGAGGAGTACCACAATGCTACACCCAAACTTCCCATAGCTTTCTTGTAAGCCCTAGAGCTAAACGAAGGGCCACGGTCAGAATGTAGTGTGCCGATTGCGTATGTCCCTATGAAGACTCGTAAATCTTTTATAAGAGTTCGAGCATCACCCGAGCACTGGGGCCACACCTAAAGGAACCTAGAGCAGGAATCCGCTGCTACCATGATATACTTGTAAGCCCCATCAGATTGTAACGGGCCGCAGTGGTCCAAATAAACAGACGCAAGTGGTTTGTCTGATATTAGTAATGGTGTCTGCACTGGACATGTTAATGTGGAGTCTTTCCTCTGCTGACAGATGTCGCATTTCAAGACGTAGTCCTTAGTCTGCTTTCTTAGTCCTGGCCACCAGTAGCGTTGTTTCAATAGAGAAACTGTTGCAGAAACTCCTGCGTATGCAGAACCTATACACTCATGTGCTGTTATGTTATGTTAGGTGGAATTTGTAAAGCGCGCTGACACCATGGGTTTCCTGGCGCTGTAAGACAGAGGTGAAACAGGGGTCAAGAGAAGCGGAGATTAGCCAAGTGAGGGAAAAAGGAAGGTTTTGAGCATTTTCCTGAAGTGAAGAAGAGAGCTGCTAGATTTGATGGACAGGGGAAGAAGATTCCAAAATGTGGGGGCAAGGTAGGCAAACCGATGGTCGCCGAATTTTTTAGTTTTAGCTTTGGGGACAGCAAGCAGATTAAGGAGAGCTGAACGAAGGATGCGCGTTGGGCGGTATGGATTAATGAGTATTGTCAGGAAAGCAGGACTAGAACAGTAGAGGGATTTGAACGTGAGGCAGCCCAACTTAAAGGCCGCCCTTTGTTCTATAGGTAGCCAGTGCAATTTGTGTAGCAGAGGTTTGGCCGACTGCCATTTGGGAGTTTTGTAGATGAGACGGGCTGCTTGGTTCTGTACAACCTGAAGGCGATGCAGCAATGATTTTGGGAGTCCGTGGTACAGGGAGTTAGAAAAGTCCAGGCGGGAGAGTACCAGGGAGATGATGACCTGAACCAGAGCGGCTGGTAGTAGTAGATGGCTGACTTTACGGATTTTGCAAAGCTGGAACGTACATGAGGAGATCACAGTGCCCACATGAGATCTGAGGGAGAGTTCGGTATCGATGGTCACACCAAGACTTTTTACTGATTTCGCAGGAATCGGGGGGGGGGGCAAGTTTATTGGGCCAGAACTGCGGGCCCCAGTGAGAGGGGCTGGAGCCGGGAAGAAGGAGCTCAGTTTTACCAGGATTTAATTTTAACTGGTTATGGTCCATCCACTCCTGGATGAGTAACATGACAGAGTGGAAGTTGTTAACAGCATCCAAGGAGTTGAGTGGAAAGATGATCTGTAAGTCATCAGCGTAATTGTACACTGTGATGTCCCAGCTCAGAGGCGAGTGAATCAAGGGACGGAGGTAAAGGTTGAATAATAGGGGAGACAGGGAAGAACCCTGAGGGACTCCACAGGTCGTGTTGGTTTTAGACGCTGTGTAGGGGCCCAGGCGGACGGCCTGTGTTCTGCTGGTCAGGAAGGATTGAATCCATTTGAGGGCGGGACCTTTGATGCCTGCCCGCTCGACACGGTGAAGAAGGATGTTGTGGTCAACCGTGTCGAACGTGGCCGACAGATCCAGGAGTACGAGGGCCTGGGGGATCCCCGTATCAGCGTTCCTCCTCAGCGAGTCCAGGACTGCTAAATTAACAGCCTCGGTGGAATGGGCTGACCTAAAGCCGGCCTGATTAGGCTCCAGGTAGCAGGAGGCCTCGATGAAGTTGGAAAGACAGCGGGTGACGTGAGCCTCCATTAATTTGGAAAAGTAGGGCAACAGCGATATGGGACGGTAGTTAGAGAGTTCCGCCGGGTCCATGCCAGGTTTCTTCAGGAGAGGCACTAGAATGGCATCCTTGAAGGAGCTGGGGACAATACCGGTGCTGAGTGAACCATTCAGTAGAGGTAGAATGCAGTCAGGTAATTTGAGACAGACATCCCGTAGGACCGAAGGAGGACAGCAGTCGTTCGGAGAGCCTGATTTTACCCGGGTTGCAAGTTCAGCTAGTGAGTTGGGGTTAAGGATGGGAAAGTCAGTGAAGGTAGGTGAGTTATTTGAAGGAGAGTCTGGGGAGAGTATCTGAGGAAAGGGGGGGATGGAATCCTTAATTTTATTGATTTTCTCGATGAAAAAGAGATTAAGAGCAGCACAGGTCTCTTGGGTGGGGACCTGACCCGGGAGAGTTCTGTCGTCTGAAGTGAGTTTGTTCATGATTTTGAAGACCTCCTTTGATTTATTGTCCGCAGAAGAGATTCTGATTGCGAAATGTTCCGATTTGGCTAAGGGGATTGCGTTTTTGTATTCTCTGCGAGCTGTCATGTATTGCAGTCTATCTGGTGCAGAGTAATTGCGTCTCAACGTCCGTTCCAGCTGGCGGACCTTCAGTTTATGTTTCTTGAGTTCGCCAGAGAACCATCTGTGGGAGTTGCGGTGTCTGGTACAGGGGAACTTGGTAAGGGGGGCGAATTGGTCGCTGGCCGACATTAGCCAGGTACCGATATCACTTTCTAACGTGTCGATGTTGGCAGATGTAATGATAGCTGGACGGGTATCGGCTAAGGTCGCGAGAAAGCCTTGGGAGTCGTATGAGTTCCATTTGCGTGAGAGGCCACCAGCCATCAGAGGGGCGGGGGTCCTGCCTGTGACAGTGAGGATGGTGTCGACTAGGTGGTGGTCTGACCAGACGCAGGGGGAGACAGAAGGCTGAGAGAGTACCAGATTTTGAGTCCAAATCTGGTCCAGGATACGGCCCTTGATGTGAGTGGGTGAGGAGATTTGTTGGGTCAGGTTAAGGCTGTTAAGGGCTTCAAAGAGTTCCATGGCGTGAGGCCCGGCGTTGACGTCATTGAACCAGTAATTAAGGTCACCGAAAAGAGCTAATCTGGAGTGCAGTGTCAGTAGGTCGGACAACTGTTCGAACAAGGTGGCGGCAAAAAACGGCATAGGGTGTGGAGGTTGGTATAAAAGGAGAAGTGTAAGAGCTCCTACGTCAGTTTTCAGACTGATAATAAGGTTGTCTACTTCCGGGAGGGTAAGGGAAGATGTGGAGGTGAAGTTAAGGTGTTTAGATATGATGGCTGCCACCCCACCCCCGGGGCGATTTCCAGTGCGATCGGCATGGAGGATGTAATAGTCTGGGGGGAGGGCCGCCAGGATGTCAGGGAGGGAATCTGTAGTCAGCCAGGTTTCTGTGAGCAGGAGTACGTCTGGTTTCTCATTGGACAAGAGGATGTAGATATCGGCTTGGTGTTTTATCAGTGAACGGGTGTTCAGGTACAACACCCGGATGGAAGTGTCACTCCTGACCGATTTAGCGGGGGGTGTGCAACGACTAGGGAGGTGTGAATATGAGCGCGCGAGGCCAGCTGTGATGATCCGACTGGCGGTGGCAGGAGAGAGTGGGGGGTATGGAAATTGCAATTCTCTAAAGGCGTTGGCCGAGTATGAGGTGAGATAACCGGCATGGCTGGCCCCTGGACCCGGCCTGGCGCGGACGAGCGCAGATGGGCTTGCCTTTGGCGCGCCTTCGGCGCGCAAGCGGCGCGCCCGCTGAGCGCCTCCGCTGCGCGTCCGGGGGAGGCACATTTATTGTGTGAGAAAGGGGTGTGACCTTACGGCCGTGGGCGTGGCCTGTGGGTTTTACAAACGAATGGCGGCCAGAAATCTCAGACCCGCGGCAGCGTTCAAATCGGCTGCACAGGGGTTTCTAAGTAAGTAAGGGTGGGGGGAGTGCTCAGGGGAAAGTGCACATAGATAAAAACAATCAGTTTCAGTAATTGCAATTTCATAGAAAGACGAGCGTACTCCCGGCTTCCGCCTCAGGAGTTGATAACCTCAATACGAGCTCTGTGCAGCAGCGCACCTTAAGAAGTGGTCCAGGGGGCGTGACCTCACGGCCGTGGGCGTGGCCTGTGGGTTTTACAAACGAATGGCGGCAAGAAATCTCGGACCCGCGGCAGCGTTCAAATCGGCTGCACGGGGGTTTCTAAGTAAGTAAGGGCGGGGGGAGTGCTCAGGGGAAAGTGCACATAGATAAAAACAATCAGTTTCAGTAATTGCAATTTTATAGAAAGACGAGCGTACTCCCGGCTTCAGCCTCAGGAGTTGATAACCTCATTACGAGCTCTGTGCAGCAGCGCGCCTTAAGTAGTGGTCCAGGGGGCGTGACCTCACGGCCGTGGGCGTGGCCTGTGGGCTTTACAAACGAATGGCGGCAAGAAATCTCGGACCCGCGGCAGCGTTCAAATCGGCTGCACGGGGGTTTCTAAGTAAGTAAGGGCGGGGGGAGTGCTCAGGGGAAAGTGCACATAGATAAAAACAATCAGTTTCAGTAATTGCAATTTTATAGAAAGACGAGCGTACTCCCGGCTTCCGCCTCAGGAGTTGATAACCTCAAAAATGCTGCTAGAATTAATCCTAACCTTCGATCCATATTTGATATGACTCTATCCCCCACTCCAGGAATTTGAGCATATGAAACATTGTTTGCATCTAACTTATAGGAGTACTTGAGTGGAAACTATTTCGGTACTGCTGAGTTATTGCGTGTGGCAATAATGGCAACCATTATCTCACTGTCTATCCTCGTTTTTGAACGAGTGATTGCAGCTATGGAAGCCTTGCGTACAGCCCCCTTTGCAGCTTTATCAGCCAATTAATTCCCTTCAACGTGAACACCATCACGTTGATGACTCAGTGTGTGTATCATGTGAGCCCTTGGTAGTTCGTTTTTCAACTCCACTGCCTGTTACCATAGCATTTTGTGCTTAATCGTGCTAGCTTTTTCATCTTTAAACCCATTCTGTCCCCAGTGATATAAATATTCATTGTATGACTGTACACAGTAAAAGGATTCACACACGATTAGTGTGGGAGATTCGCGATCCGTATTTAATAGTGCCAGTATTAGTGCTTTCCATCATGTATACGTCCTTTAATGATAGCACACGCGGCGCTGTACTGTTGTTTACTCCCTATGGCCGGTTCAGCACAACCATCGGTATAAATAATGTATTCATACTGATCCAGAGGCATTATTTCATCTGGTAGAGGATATTCTTGTTCGCACTGCAGAAATGCTTGTGTTTTTAAATTTGGGAAGTACCTGTATTCTACGTCTGTTGCAACAAGAGAATTAGCCATTGTATCCATCTTGGATGTAAGGCTTTAGCATTGGGAACACTTGCATTTGTCGCAGCCTCTAAGGCTGGAACTGGGGTAACGACTATTATAAGTTTCCCTTGAGCCAGGGCTCTTTCTCTAACTACAGCAGTCTGTACTGCTGTTAGGATTTTTTCAGTTGATGCAAAACGCATCTCAGCATTTGTGTACAAATGTAATTTATATGCTATTGGTACTGTTTCACCTTCATTATATGTTAAATAGGTGTACAAAGATTGACCCACAACTATTCGGATCACCAGGTTGCGAATGTTTACGCGTGTCTATAAGTGTTTTGAAGCTATCATGTCAGCATGTAAGGAACGTAGAGTATCTGTGTGTTCCTGTGTCCATTGTCTAACTGAAAAGTCAGGCTTTATTAAATCGTAGAAAGGTTTTACTCTTTCTGCGTAATCCAAAATGTATGTTCTGCCAAAATTCAAGAATCCCAAGATTGATTGTAAATTCTTTAATGATTTTGGAGGTTGGAGCAGCACACACTTTTCTAAAACGTTAGCTGCCAGGCTTTTCCCTTCACTTGAAAGCTCATATCCTAGAAAAAGGACATTAAGGTGGGCTATATTCGATTTTTAAAGTTGAATTTGTAACCCTCTAAGAAGAATCCCAATATGGTATTCACTCTGTTCAAGTGTTTTCATCCAGGTCATCGTCCGTTAGATAAATATCATCCACATAGGACAATGCCTCTTCATCCAGATTTTGAAGTAATTCAGTTACTCTGGCTGAAAACAACCCTGGGCTGTTCTTACACCCCTGGGGGTGTCGACAAAATTGCCCTGGAACCCTAGTGCTGAGAATGCTGTCAGATATCTGCACTCAGGCGCTATATTTTGGCAAAAAATCCATTTGAGATATCTATTGCTGTTTTGTATTTTTTCCGTACAATGTTATTCATTAATGTGGCACTGTGTTCATTTTGAACTGTAAACGTCTTAGTGCAAGTGTTTAAATGTCTGTAATATAAAACCAAACTATATGAATTGTTGGGTTTTAATACAGGAAACAAAGGATTATTCATTTGAGAGGTGCAAGTTTCAATCACCCCTTGGTATTCAAGTTGATCTAAGATCTCCCTGACCTGTGTTATTGCTTCTTGCTTAATAGGATACTGCCTTTGTGCAGTTGGAGTATTTTTTTGTGGAATAATGTGGTGGGTTGAATCCTTATCCCATCCAACATGGTTTTTGTATAATGCCAGAGCTTGGGCTACTTCCCACTCCCACGCATTTGCATATTTTAAATGTTTTGGAACATGGTCAGAGAATGCTGATAAAATTACTGTTTCTCCCCAGGGCAATCCACGACGAATGCTGACGACCAATCTTGTTCAGCTAACAAAAGTTTATGGCCAAACGTTAGGTTCTCCCAAAAGAAACCTCTAACTGTCCTGCATTTGTCCCCCTCAATTTGGAGTGTTATTTCATACAATTTATGTTGGACACTTACTCTAGTATCAGGTGTTTCCACCGTAATATAATCATTCAAGTCCGCTGTCACCAGAAATTCCATCAGGTTCTGGTGAGCTATTGTTACTTCTGCCGCACTGTCTAGCATCGTCAGAGCCCATTCCCCGTTCAGTAGTCGAGTCCTCAGAATTCTGGGCATGTCTGATCTTTAGACCTGCAAACTTCTTCTTTTTAAACTGTGTTTTTAGTTTTGGTTTGTCTTCTTTTTTGGAAGTATAGTCTTGAGCGTTCTGCTTGTCTCTGGACTTTGTACGCTCAGTCTGACCTTCCTTCCCTCTTGGGGTTTTTTGATGAACCTTGAAAGGAACGAGAGGAACGTGTATCAGTTTCTTGATACCTGTCAGGTTTCCTAATATCCCTATTCCTAAGGTTATACCTCCTTTCGGAGGGCTCCTGTCGAAGAGATCTACCTCTGGATTGAGATCTGTTTTCTTGAACTTTAAGTTTTTTGTTATTGTCCCACTTCTTTTAAGAAGAAGTCGGTGTCTGCTTGAATGTCTCCATCTTGGGACTACCCATCGGTTGTGGCTTTAATGCTTGTCCACCCAAACTGTCCCTGCCTAATTCTACATACGCAGTTTCAATTGTTTTGGGTAATTCGTGTTCCTGTTGTAAAGGACTGAACTCCCTTAGGCCTTAGCGGATAGCCACTGATGCTGCCTCCCCTTTGATAATTGCTAATATTATTGTTGATACCTGGGCATAGTTACCTAGTAACTTCATCCCTAGGTTCAGAGCAGACTCTGCTCCATACTCATTTTGTATTTGTCTCAATACATCTGGTATTACTGCTACTGACAGGATACTATGAGTTCTTGTATATACAGCAGCGAAAACTGTACCCCACGAGGTACAATCCTCTATCTGTGGTGTGATTCCAATGGGCAAGCAGATTGTCCGTATTCTGTGTTTTTCATTAGGGCTTGTATTTGGGAATACTGCTCATAGCTGTGTTATTTTCTAAGCTATCCAGAATGGCATTTGTTCACGTTTTGCAGGCATTTTACCCATTACTGCGTGTAACGTTTGTGGTGTAATTTTAGTTGCTGTGTTTTGAAGGTGAGCTGTATTTGTTGTTACCATCACTGGCTGGACTGTAAGTGTCCTCATGAAGAATTGCGTCACGTTACTGTAAAGTTTTATTCATTCTTTGTGAAGTATGAGTAAGTCTGGTCCTGGCATTGTTTCAATGGCAGGATGTTGTGTGTAGGCTACTAATATTGGCCACGTTGGTCCCTCTCTTCTAAGCAGACCGAGTCTTACTCTACCTCTTATATGGGTTATGGCGCCTTTAAACCAGTATAAGTGTTCCTGATACGTGAGCGGAACCTCAATGTCCTCATACGAACAGTATTTCGCTGGTGCATCACCTTCTGTATAGAAGTTAAATGTTTTTGTTCTTGCATTTGCTGCTGGGAATGTAAACCATGAATAAAATACCCCTGATCTGTATGATTCGTGTGCCTCAATTATGAAAGCTACTATGCCACCCCTAGGTGTTAGACCATGTGCAAGCAGTTTCAGGGTGACTGCATTTCTAATATTTTCTGCAATGTGAATTACATCTGCATTTTCTTCTTCATCTGAGAGGTGCACATTTTGCACTGCTCCTCCCGCGTTATCCGCGTCTTCAGTCATTGTTTTATAGAAGAAGAACTATTCAAGGAAGCTTTAAGATAATGTGTTTTGCACAATTTTAGGAACACTGTGTCCTTCAAGCTTGATTAACCAACAGCCAATAAATAGGATATTTCGCCTACTCAGCAGTGGCGGAGTTTAGCGCACCCACTCCAGACGTCTCTGGTGTTTTGTGAATAGGGATTTCTGAGGTTAGCATGACTGAACTACTCAGATTCTACTGTTAAATAAGTACCCAACCCACGTTGAGCGCCATGTCGTGTAGTTCTTATAGAAAGTATACAGGATCTGTGCATTTAGACAACATACACTGTAGGATTGGTGTCAGACGAACTCTGATCACCCCCACCGGGTATGTTGGCCCTTTTGTGCCAACTAGATCACAGTGCCACTAGAATCTCCTCTTACCAAGGAGAGAATAGTTCTTAGCAACCATCAAACATGACAACCCTGCTCCCTCAGGACCGTGGAAACAATATAATACCTTTAGCTCAGTCACTCGTGCTTACTTAGTTTGTCTCAGAGAGATACACTGAATAAAACAGGCTGGGCATTTTCAAGTAAACATTTATTGAACAGTTGTTATTCTGGCGTAGAATAGATGTGCTGCAACAACCGTTATACAATACAAGATATAAATGATTAACAGTACTATAAACGTGAATGGATGGTATAGTTCTACCATCTTACTAAAATCATGAATACATTTGAGTATATAAAACACATGACAAAAGATGTGAACTCCTACGATGTCTTCCCTAACTAGATGTACCTCCATGTGCCTAGCATGGGTTTAGGTGTTAAGCCAAGAATCCCTCTAGGATTTAGTCAACCCCTTTACTTGAAATGTGAGACTATGGGACCCCGTCCTGGTCTCGAGCTGAACACCCCGCAATGGATGTTAGACCTCTGCAAGCTGGAGTATCTGCATGCAAGAACCTCAGCATCTCTGGTCAGTGTGTCGGCCGGGAAGTCTTAGTCTCCTCTAACTATCTTAGCAAGATGTGATGTATATATATCATTAGGTCTCCCCAGGGGTCGTACCTTGCTGTATTACTGTGTCGGCCTAAGGATGACGTCAGGCATGAACTTTATACATAGATTTTATACAGGAGATGGCAGTCTTCCTATGCTTCCAAGAATCCTCATGCATAATGCATAAGATTTTGAACTAGGGAAAACCCGCATTCTGAATGCCGTGAAATATCTAGGTAAAAGGTCAGTCCCTGTAAACCGTAACAGGTGTAATGTAGGGAGAGAATATAGGTGAAGGGCAACTAGTTTACAGAGGCCTATATTATGGTACCTATATGGAATATAACACTTCCTCCTTACTGCATTGCACATAGTTAGCTCCCTCGAAAGCCAACTATGTAGTGTACCATGTAATGGGTGCCAATGGACTACTTTTCCTGTAAGTGCTTTGTGGTAGCTGGGTAGCAGCCTAAGGGGAGAGCTATGAGATGACCATCACCCCTGTCTGGTGTTGTAACACCATGATGTCATCTAATATGTCATACTAGGGGTTGAAATGTGTTGTGGGTGGAGAGACCAGTGAACGTTAATCCAGGGAAGCTGGTGGATGGATGCATGGGATCGTCTTATGAATAAACATACTTAGCTAAAGAGGCAGAGTGGACTCACTACTCTGGATGAGGTGAAATCAGTGGGGTTTGGGACTAGACGCCCTTGTTTCGGTGCTACTGCGTTTCTTTTTATCATTTAAAAAGGTGAACAGATTATTTTCCATCACCTTCTTAACGTAGGCGCATTGTGACTGCGTGTCACTGTAGGATGACCTGCATTCGTGCCTGCAGTTGACTGCCTGTCACTGTCGGATAAACTGTTCTACACTGTGGGGTTTGTTTTAATACATTTTTGTTTATTTGAGCTTGCTCTGAGGACTGCACAACAACTTGAGATCAACTGCTGGTGCTCGTGTTCTTTATGGTGCAGCCAGACAGAGCTGACATGCAGCTCTCGCTCCTTACTGAGCAGCCGGACTGAGCTGAACACGGAGTTTACGTGCACAGACATACATCCAAAAGAGCAGTATTGGCTCTACACGGCTGCACAGGCACTATTTTTGTAGTATAAGTACAATCGCATTCAACCTTCTAAGGGTTCTACTGCTCAGAAACCATAAATTCCAATGAACAAATATACTTAGAAAGGGAGTGTTTAGGGTGTCCAAAAAAACATTTTAATCTAAATCTGAATTACAGAAATATAATTTCAGTCCAAATTCTTATTTAAATCATGCAACTTCTTCTTTCAGGCCAGCCAATGCACAAAAATTGCTATAGATAAGGATTCGTTTAGATGGGATTTGGTGCCATTTTGCTTGATGCTTCAGGCGTCATGCCCTCCCAGAACTGCTGCAACAAACTCAGCTCCTACTTCCATCTCAAGATCTACGAGAACATCAACAAACAGATACTAGATACCGAAGCCACACCTACCTCCAGCAATGCCAGCCAGCCTACCATCTTGGAAAGTAAAAGCACGCATGACGTGCTAAAAGTTGCAGGAAAGTATGTCATGCCTGCAGTAAGAGAAACGCATTAAAGAAAATTTTGCTTACAGACTATAAAAGACATACCGTGTAACAACTGAAGTAAAAGGGCCAGTCCTCATGGGAGGTTACAAATTAAGACATGGCTGTACTAAGGAGGGACTAAAAAGCCTATTAACGAATCAGAAGCCAGCATCTACAAGCGACAATGACACAAACCAATGAAAAATACAGCATGCCTTTCAGAGCAGCGCATGCGCTACCCAGACCTAACCTAAAAAGAGTTGGGGGCAAATCACTTCATGTAGTCTTGCGCCTCATTAGGGGTATGATGCAAGGACCGCAAACCCAGGAGAGGGAGGGGAGAGGAATGAAAGGACAGAGACCCATTTTGGAGGCAGGTTTATCAGTCATTTCGTACTTGCCTCCCAGGAAGCCCCCTATTAGGGGACTGATGAAGCAGGAACATGCGTGCAATACACCGTCAGTCAGAAACACCGGTAATGAGATGTTTGGGGCTCAATGTAATCATCAACCAACTGCAGACTGTAATGAACCTGCAATTTGGCCTTCGCAGCCAGTCTTATAGCCACCATTCACATCACGGCAGATGGCAAACATCCCACTGCTTCAATCTGCTCCAACTCCAAATTCCAATACATGTGCGGGGCACTGTGAGTGTACAAGTCTAATGTGTGTGATCGCAGTCTGTCACTGTCCCTGCACAAAGCTGATGCTTGTGTTTCACTCTCTCACTGCGCATGTGCATTAGTCTTGGAGAAGATACTGGAAGAGTGATCACTGTATGTCGTGCGCCATGTGCAGTCATCATCAGTGGCAGCACTTTAAAATCACGTGTTCTCTTTAGGTCCTACTTTTGACGTGATATTTCAAAAGTTGCTGCACTGGGAGCTCAGTCCACTGACGGAGGGTGGTGGTGCAGCGTCTCTCCGCTGGTTTATGCTGGCTGGGGAAGTCACAAGCTGATAGTGTTGTGAGTGCCCTCAAGAGGAGGAGGGTTTGAGAACCTACCCTTGCACTAATACTCCGCAGCTCTCTGTAGGCCTCGTTGTGTGCTAACAACACCTGACCCACTGACTGTGTATGTTGCAAGTGATGAAGAACTGGCAGGAGAAAGGCTCCAAAGCCCTCTGCGCAGAAGGTAAACAGGAGCACGCAACATTTGACTCAACAGAGAGGCGACGACTAACAAGTAAAGCTGTCATGGAAGTGGGCACCCTATTAACGACTAAGCGAAAATATCGTCTCAGTGGAAATGTACATACTTACAACTTTGGAAACAAGTATTTTCCATGCAATAGGTGTCGCTTTTGCAAGCGTTTAAGCTATTGGCATTGTAAATGACAATGGCTTTTGTTTATGTGTTTTAAACCCAACACATATATAAAAGGCATTGCTATTTTTAATGCAATGCTGCGGGTGGAATAGGGGAAGAGCATTAAAGAAAAGAGTGCTCACTAATTTATATAGCAGAACATGTAACACGACCAGTAAAAGGTCCAGTTGTTATGGGAGGTAACAATTGCAGACAAGGTGGTACCATGGAGGGACTAACAAGCCTATTAACGACTCAGAAGCCAGTGTTTATGAAGGACAATGACTCAAGCCAACTAAAAATATGGGCGGGGCTTCAAAGTCATACTCTACTACTGCATGCCTCGGAGCAGCGCATGCTCTGTTCAGGCTCGATCTAAAAAATGAGACGTCCAGGGCTTTAAGTGGGGTGAAAAAACGGGGAGACGGGATCTCTAAAAAGGGCATGTGAAGAGCCAAAGGAAGAAGAGGCGAGACTGAAGGCTAGAGTATGCTAGCATGAAAGGACCGAGGGGAAGTGAAGGAGCAAGAGGGATGCGGCAGAGGTATCCAGTGAAGAGGAATGAGGTAGAAGAGACAGAATGAAGGACATTGTAGGGTGTGGAGTACTGTCAAGATATATTTTCCACATAACCAGACACTTTCATGTATAAGATAATATGTTTAAATGGCTATTTAATTACGGTGTATGTGGTGCAATTTAGGAGAACACATTCATTTTGATGAATTATCTGTCATTCTATGAATCCTCTCCTATAGAACTTTGAGGTCAATTTGCCCAATAAATACATTCAAAATGCGAATTGTCTTTTTAGCTCAGGTGACTGGCTGCAATGACAGCTTCTTAGGTTTTCCTCAGGGAATTGCTCTTGTCAACAAGCAAGCATCACTTTGTAACTATGGATTTAGGAGAAGCACAAATACAATTTTGCAGGGACATATTTAAAATTAACATGAGAAATTCAGCACAAAGTGATACCACAGAATTATATCCGTGTTTTAAAAGCACAGGTATTTCAATTCAAATCTGCATAAATGTCATACATTAGCTAGTAAATTGTTAAATGCTGAAGCATAAGCGTTCCATGTTCATGTGCAGCCATGGAACATTTTAGAAGGAAAGGTTAGTGCTGGCAATTAGAGAAAGAAACAAACATCGGGCAGCTGCAGTGATGTGCATTTCTGGTTATAGAAAATGTACAGGGAATTAATGCTTAAAAGTAACTGGAATAAAAGCGACCCACGTACATTGAAGTTTGCAGTCCAGACTATAGGAATCATTTAAAAAGAAATACGTACACGAGAATGGCTTAGTAATAGAAAAGATATTAAAACAGTACACAACAAAATATTGAGAGACTAGTCTGATTCGCCACCCTGGGCAGAATCCTAAACATGTGATTAGTTCAGTTGGAGAAAAGCCTTCGGAAGCCGCCCATAAAACCAAACCCATTTAATGAGGAGAAAGCATGAAGGTAGATGTGTTATGTAGCTGGAAGGCAGTCGGCGGAAAGGTGAGCTGGAAGTTTTGAAGACAGGCTCCAGGTAATGAGTCAATACGCTGCTGTAGAGCTGTTTGGTTATACAATCACGTTTCTTATCACGTTTCTTGTAACATGAATTTGTTGCATGTAAACCTCGACTCTGGAGCGTGGGGGAAAACCAGGGCAAAACAGAGCAGGCCCCCACTGGTGCAATGCCCAGTTTTAAAAACTGTTGGTGACCCGGGCAACTTAAAGCCCTGAATGAGACGCTCCATTTTGGGTGGCCAGAAACAGTGCTTAATTTGTAAAATATTAAGTACAGGTGCTCAAATTTTTGTAGGAAGTCACACCCACTCCCTGGCTCCACCCACTGGCTCCACCCACTCTATATATTCGCTCCACCCACATCCTCAACTGTCACTGGCACTGAAAGCCAGATGTAATACCCGATCTTAATTTCAGCAAAATAGGTTGTTAATAAAATCAAGGCAAACCCAAAAAGAGACTGGATGTCATAACTTGTGGAATTGCAGATAATGACGTTTTTCTCACCATGAAAGGCCTTACTCTAAAATAATGCTGTAATTACTATCTACTTCACTTGTGTTTTGTTTCTCCCCAGGCTTGATTTTCAAATAACACCCTAAACTGCCCAGACCATTCTATTAGTAGAAGAGAGTACCACACCTTACACACTTCTCAATTCTTTTGCTCTGAGAATTTGCGGAATTTGCATTTCACTGATATATGTACATCTTGTTCCCAAAAATATATGGTATTATAGAGCTGAGAGGTAGGAGCCCACTATGAAGGCATCTATCACATGAAGAATGTTGGACTCTGCTAGATGCACAGTATGCACCTCTTTGGCACGTGCACTGCCTGTAACTGATTCATGTACATCATTCAGTCCTGTAATATGCCCAATATGGACATCTAAAACCTCTGACTATATGCATATATCAGGTTTCTAAAATGTGAATATATCATATGCTCATGTAAAATGTAATGTCACAGATATGCCTATAGTATGCAATGCTGACGCTTTGTATATGCACAGTAGGTAATGCTGTAGTATGGTATCTGAAAATTACAATTTTCAGATGTGCAGATGACTTAAGCATTACATCTCATATAATGGAGGTCTGCAAATGTTCCATACCGAGTCAGAAATGTCCACTTGTGCAGGCTTCTGTTTGGTTGGTACATTATATATGGCAAGTTGTGAAAGCCTATGCAAATCATATTGGCAGCTGATATTTGCCCACTATCACATGCTTCTGGCATATACATATTAAATAGCCAGGTGATATTAGCCCAGTGCTTCAAACCTTTGGCACATGCATTTTTTGAGGACAAGAGTGCCCAGTAGTTCAGGCCTCAGGGATAGGCACGTCATGTGAGCAAGGAGCATTCGTCCATATTTTAGATGTGTTTACATCAATATTCAGGGATTATGACTAGTGTTTTCAACATTTAACACAGCAGCAGCACACTAATGTTGCTGTAAATAATCTCTATGGCGCCCTCCCATATCTCATTTGAGAGGTACTGCTTTGGTCTAAAAGAAACTTTTTTATAGAAGTTACATGAAACATAAAAACAGCATGTCTCTCCAAAATGTCCATAATAGACTCTCACATATCACCCACATTAAAAAGGAAAACGGTATTTAAAACATTCTGTTTAAAAAAGAATTAGTCATGGTAATCAGGGCAGGACTCTCTGCAGAACAGAGCTAGCTTTATAAGGGGACCCCTGAAAGGCTGGGGCCCAAGGCAGGGGCCCTCTTGGCCATGCCTTAAAACATCTCCACTGCTTGGTAGGCCAAGGGTTTCTGACTCTGTAGGTGTAGTGCTTCTGAAACATCTTCAACAACATGTGCTCCAGAAAGGGTACCTGAAAGTACAACTAATGTAGGAAGATACACAGATGTGTACTGCAAAAGAAAAAGCAAAACACAAAGCTAAATGGAGGGAGGGAAACTGGATTAAAGGGAGTCAGAAAGGGATGGAATGAAAAAAAGGAGACAAAATGAGTGGATACAAACGAGGTGGAAGCATAGAATGCGAATAGAGATAAAGAACAAGCGAGAGAGAAGACAGAGCCTGAAAGCAGCTGCTCTTCACCTGTAACAAAGACACGGATTTCAAGGGAGACATGATTAACACCTGCCTATCAGAAGTATTCTCCTGGCTCCAGCGTAACCAGCTTAAATGTAATCCTGGCAAATCGGAGATTATCTTCTTTGGCCACCACCCCAGTAACCTCTGGCACAGTTGGTGGCCCGCTGACATGTCCCTTCCCACATCCCCCGTAAAGATAGTGAAAAATCTAGGGGTGAAGATGGACGAAAATCTTTCCATGCAGGCACAGATCCAATCAGTGGCGGGCTCTTGCTTCGGCCTTCTCAAAATGCTGAAACAGTTCCTGCCCCTCCTGTCGATCACCCACAGGAAAACGGTGGTTCAGGCATTAATAATCTCCAGGTTGGATTACGTGAATGTACTCTACCTGGGGCTGCCTAACTATCTACTGGCAAGACTGCAGGTGACCCAGAACACTGCAGCAAGAGCGATACTCATGCTCGGCCCCAGAGCTTGCATGTCCAGACAGCTGAAAACCTTGCATTGGCTCCCTGTTCGCAAAAGGATCCATTTCAAAGCAATGGTTCTGGCTTTTAAGGCCCTACACGGCTTGGGGGCTGGGTACATTGCGAAGAGAGTCCAATTTTACCGCCCCCACCGTGCACTCAGGTCGGCGGCACTCCAGCTGGCCAGGGCCCCTAGACACCTACGGGCACATATCGGGGGCCGCTCCTTCCAGGTGCAAGCGGCAAAATTGTGGAATAGTCTATCGGTGGACTTAAGGTTGACACAGGATCTCCTTGCTTTTAGGAAATCACTGAAAACTTGGTTGATCCAGTGTAGTGAAGATTGCTATCTATATACGTACAATGCTAAGTTAGCACAACCGCGTTAGATGTTAGAAAGCCATCTTGCCGCTTCTGCTGCTTTTGCACACGACACTGTAGCTACATGTTATTAAATTGAGAAATGCTTGCTCGACTTTGCTTCACATGAGAACTGTTTGTTGTTCACATCCCGAACAGTGTGCAGCGACCTTGGTCTGAACATCGTGTAAAGAAACAGTCTGGGTCGCTAGACGGTGCATGTTGTTGGGTTCAGGTTGATCGGCCCACTATTTAGACATAACATGCATGCAGCTGCAAATACCTGAAAGTCGGGTGCTTTTAATATTGCAGTGTTGCATGTTTTTCATTACATTCGGAAGAAGAGCTTTCCCAGGAGCAGAGTCTAGCTGATCCTGTGATGTGATCTCACTGAGCTGATCTTTACGGTATGGGGTTCCCCATTCAAGCCTAGAGACCTTTTATTAGTCAAATAATAATATTAGTTTACTAGCGAAAGGAAGGTGGCTGATATCCACTGTCATTTTAGTATGATTACTCCTTTCATTTTCTATGGTATTGTAACTATGCTGATGGTTTTGATCTTAATCATTTGTCTGCTTATGTTAGCCAAAGTACTGCATCTTAGGACACGAGGTTTATAAAATAAACTCTTTAAACTTTACAGTGTCTCTGTTTATTCTGTTGTGGACTAATATGAGAATAATTACGAACAGGTATTTACGATTCCCACCATTCCTGAGAATACCCTAAGTTGCTTGTTCTGTTATGTTATGTTATGTTAAACAGGTTTTTGTATAGCGTGCGGCTACTCGAAAGAGTGTCCCGACGCTTTAAATTGCACGCTAATCGCAAAACACAACAGAAAAAATGAACAGAAACAGAAAGAGAAGAGACCTGATAGGACCTGAAACTAAGAAGTGAAAAGCCAAGTTTTAAGCCCCTTCCTAAAGGCCAACAGGTTGGTAGTGCTGCGCAGGGACACAGGCAATTTATTCCACAGCTGAGGCGCTAAAAATTTAAAGGAGCGGCCACCAATGCGAGCTCTCTTCACGCGGGGCACTACCGCAAAAAACAAGGCTTCAGACCTAAGCGATCTGGCAGGACGATAAAAAGCCAGCCTTTTCTGAAGATATTTTGCTCCAGATGTGTGCAAGGCTTTGTGTGCCAGGGTGAGAGATTTAAAAACTATCCGCTTCCGGACAGGAAGCCAGTGCAGAGCCTCCAAAAGGCCCGAGGCTCTGGCACGGCGAGATAGTCCAAAAATAGCACGTGCTGCCGAATTCTGAACAACCTGTAATCGTTGAAGCAGGTATTCTGGCAGGCCGAGATAGAGAACGTTGGAATAGTCTATTCTCGAGCCTATCATCGCCTGCACCGTGATCTTCCTGTGTTCCTCCGATAACAAGGGAAGGAACTTGCGGAGCATCCGGAGTAAGCCAAAGCAGGTCCCTGTGAGACCGATTACCTGCGAGCGTAGTGCGAGGCCATTGTCGATCTTAATCCCAAGGTTTTTCGCTACCTGGGACGAACTTGCTGGTGGAAACATGTTCTCAGGCCACCACACTTTCCAATCCGGGTCCGAGCTGCACCCAAAGAAGAGGACCTCGGATTTATCCGAGTTGCACTTGAGGCTGTTATGATGGAACCACTGAAACACAGCCTCAAGACAACCCTGGATCCTACCTCCATCGAAGTCTGCACCCCTCTCACAGGTAAAAAGGAGCTGGGTGTCATCAGCGTAAGAGATGGTCTGGGCCCCGAAAGACTCCGCCAGGGCCGCCAGAGGGGTCATGAAGATATTAAATAGAGTTGGGCTCAGGACAGAGCCCTGAGGAACTCCGACACCCAATGGCGACATCTCGGCGGAGCAAGCAGAAGCCCAGACCGATTGTCGACGGCCTGCTAGGAAAGATCGAAACCACTGGAGCACCGTCCCTCGAAGACCAATCTCTGAGAGTCTAGCAAGCAGACCCTCATGAGGGACGGTGTCAAAGGCCGCCGACAGGTCTAACATCACCAGCATCGCTCTCCCACCCGAATCCAACACCTCCTTTATCGCCTCCGAGACTTCCAGGAGGGCTGTTTCGGTGCTAAGATTGGCGCGAAAACCCGACTGGGTAGGGTGCAGTAGGTCGTGGGCCTCCAAGTAATCGGCAAGCACCTTATGCACGTGCTTTTCAATGACCTTCGCCAAAGCCGGCAGAAGCGAAATAGGTCTATAATTCGCTAACACCTCCACATCCAGACCAGGCTTTTTAAGCAGGGGAATAATCATTGCCTGCTTCCAGGACTGGGGAACCACACCCTGTGCAAGAGAACAGTTCAACAGGGGGTTCACAAGTGGATTAATGACAGCTGCCATTTTAGCCAGGAATTTTGCGGGGCAGGCATCCCGAGGGGAACCTGACTTCAGTCCCACCATCAGGTCAAATGAAGCTGTCAGCGAGAGAGGAGGGAAAGCTGCCAAGGCCACACCGGCGTTCAGTCGGATAGCAGCGGCATTCTCCGCCCGACCTGATACCTCAGGATCCAACACAAGGAAGGAGTCCTGGATCCGCTGGATCTTGGAGGTGAAAAAGTCCGCAATCGCCCTGACCCAGGACGCAGGAGGGGGGGTCTGGGCGGGCGCTGCGCGAGAGGCTGTAAACTCCCGCACAATGGCGAAAAGCTCCCTACAGGAATTGGAAGCGGCTTCAATTTTTCTAGCAAAATAAGCCTTCTTCTCCGCGAGAATGTTCCGATGGTACGCTTTCGCCAGAGACCTGTAGGCGAGTTTCGCCGTCGCGTCGTATTTCACGCGCCAAGCTCTTTCCGCTACCTTGCATTGCCGACGAGAGGCCGCCAATGCTTCCGTAAACCAAGGGGCAGAGGCACCTTTTTCGGGTTTGCGGAGGGGCCTCAGAGGAGCAAGCTCATTGAGCCTCTCTGAGAGCCAGACCTGCAGACGCTCCACATCCTCCTCTAAGTTCCCGGTTAAGGCACAGGGATGATCAGCGCAGGACTGTGCCAACAATTCCGGAGTAATCCGGTGAAGTGGCCTGAATCCCCCTGAAGTCTGCCGGGGGACACCGGCAGGCTTCCCAGCATCTGAGAGATAAAATCTCACCAGCCTGTGGTCAGACCAAAGCACCTGGGTGGGGGCCAACATCTCTATTGGGATCGTAGAGAAGGTCAAATCCAGGGTATGTCCCTTCTCATGGGTCGGCCCAACATGATAAGGAACCAGGCCCATAGGGGCTGTGACCTCCAACATTTTCATCGCATCGGGATCCGTTTCCACGTCCATATGGACGTTGAAATCCCCGGCGACAATGCAATGTTCTGATGTAAGTAACAAAGAAGAGGTCACCGACTGGAACTCTTCAAAAAAAGAGCCCAAGGGCCCTGGCGGCCGATAGACTAGAAGACCCTTCACCGATTGGTGTGGTGAAAGGACAATGGCAAAGGCATTCTGGGTTGTCTATACATTGGGACCGCTGAGATAAAACTCGGATAACGAATGGGACACTGATGCTAGTCGGATAAGGGGTTCTGGGTTCTGAGGTGAGTTTTTGGTACACCACAATTCACTGAGGTCCTGGTTTCCTGTGCATAGTTCTGTGCATAAGCAGAATCCCTGCAACACCAGCTTTAAACATCTAGCGCGGGGGTCAACCTGTTCGGCTGGGCCTTCATCCTGCTTCAGCGCTGGGACACTCAATTGAGTAGCTGTGCGCTTTATAAATAGCCACTGAACATAACATAACATAACATAACTTAGCAAAGAGGGAGACAAACATGAGGAAGAGAAAGAAATCGAAGTAATGAGATGGATGAAGACAGAGCGAGTGCTATGAAGGGTGCAAGCAAAGGAGAGAGACAGACATATGGGAGAAAGAGGACGAGGATCTAAAAAGAGGGAAATGGAGTACATCTGTTGAAAAAAGGAAAGTTGGGGAAAGTTGAGCTGGCAAAGAAAGACATATGGACAAGAGTGGATGGACAGGCAAAGTAATGAAGGGGCAGATACACAGGAATGGAGGCGGAAAGTTATTTTGCCAATAACAACATTTTTGTAAAGAATATTGATGCCCTCTTTCCTCCGGAGGAATGCTGGTTTAAAAAAAACAATGATGCTCAAGACGTGGTGCGCTCTGGTTTTGTATGGAGCAAAACTTGATCAATTGATGGCTTGTGTTAATCAAAGGGAAAAATCACCCCCACGTCACCCATAGAAACCAAGGTACTTAACTGGTGTTTCTAAAAATCCATCTAAAAGGACGCTGCTGTGTATTTACTCATGTTCTTTTGTTTTAGTAAACTATGTAATCTCGTTTTAGTACAATGGGTACTGTTAGACCTGGCATCATTGGCATGAGTCTCTCCTCCATTTTTTTCTGTTTGCCTCCTCGGTTTACGATGCTTTTGCTGGATTATTGCTTTGGGCACTGTGCCACTGCTGATCAGTGCCACAGTGCAAGTGCTCCCTATGTTAAATTGTTACATTGATTGGTGTTACCAAGATTGGCTTGGTTGACTTACTGTTCAGACCCTAGTCTAGTGCACTGCGTGTGCCAAGGGCATGTAAGTTAACTGCTGCTGGTGGGCTTGCAGCACTGGTTGTGCCACCCACAGAAGCAGCTTGTAAAATGTGTCTCAGGCCTGCCACCGCAGCGCCTGCGGGCAGTCCCTGACTGCCATGTCGACTTGGCAAGGAAACCTACTTGCCAGTCTCTAAACCTTCACCTTGCCACATTTCAGACACCTCTATGGTAGGCCCTAGGGCTGGGTGCATTGTGGGTAAAAGGTAGGTCATGCCCTGATGTGTGTGGCATGACCTAGTAGTGAATTACAGCCATTTTCGTTTTTCACTACTGAAGGGCTACCTGCCTCCAATAGGCCAGACTGGGCAGACTGATTATTAACTCCATTATAATCTATCTGACTCAGGGAGCATGGTAGCAGGTCGAGTTTAGTATCCCTGAACTCAGAATTTAATAACACACCCTTTAGGATGGATGGTTTTTAAATTCTATGTTTGAAAATAGCCCTTTTAGAAAGTGGCTATTTTCTTGTCCAACTATCCACCGTTCTCTGCTGGTTTGGTGTGTGTGTCAGGGGCTGGGTGGCTCCAGAGGTCTGAATGAGTCAGTGTGGGGTGAATGAGGCATTTACACATAGAGTGAGGGAAAAGTAGCCTGCCCTGCCTGACACAATGCTGGCTCCACCTCCTGCTGGGCGACTGATAGCCCTGCTCCTGCCAGTGACAATACTGGCTCCGCCTCCTGCTGGGCGGCTGAGGACTCTGCCCTGCTCAGTGAATAGGCCAGGTGCCTCTGCCTGACAACACCCACAACGAACCTGAGATGGGGGGAATTTCCCTGCTTGGACAAAGGGAACAAAGGAGAAAAGGGGTATAAGAGAAGGACCCCTGAACCAAGAACTCAGATCACTTCTGACAAGGAAACCTGTACCAAGGACAAGAAGCCTGCTGATCTAAGGACTTGCCTCCCCTTTCTGCCAGAGTGCTGTTTTGCTGTGGAGGAACCTGAAAGCTGCTTCTTTATTTTTGCCAAGGAACAAGGAGAGAGGAACTTGGTGTGTACTCTCTAAAAGCTTCCTAGAAAATCTCCAAGGGCTGGAAGAGTGCCAGTCTCCTGTTGAAGTCACAGGGCCAAAGGACTTCACCATCTACTGAATTGCTGAAAAGTGTTGTTTCCAGTACACAAGGGAAAATCTGCAGTCTCGACGCCGCCGACGCCGCCGACACCGCCGAATCCAGCTCGACATCGTGAGTAACGGCTCCAGTGTCCCGAGCCTTCGACGCCGGCCGCCGGGCCCGATCGACGCCAGCAGCAACGCCAGTGGGCAGTGGGTATCGGCCCCGGCTCCAAGTGACCCCGTCTCGACTCCGGTATCGACGCCAGTGAGGAGTGAGTATCGGCTCCACCTCCAAGCGACCCCGTCCCGACGCCGCTGCTGATCGCATCGACTCGACGCCCTTCTCGACGCCGTGAGCGCTGCTCCGGCCCGACATCCCTCGACGCCGCTGCGGATTGACCCGACCCCGAGGTACGATCGACGCCGATCTCGACGCCGTGAGCGCTGCTCCGGCCCTCGACGCCGCTGGGGATCGACCCGAATCCGAGGCACGATCGACGCCGACCTCGACATCTCGACGCCGTGGATCGTCGTTTTCTTCATTCCCAAAGGTACTGTGTTTGTGGGGTCTGTTGCAACTCCAGGCTCGACGTAGCGCTCCTCGCGGTCGACGCCGAACCTTGGGAATATAGTAGACTCGACGTCGTGTGACTCCTGTGGGGGTTACATTGTTGCCAAAGAACTGTGTTTCAGAGGAATACTTAATTTTGTTGCTAAAGAACTATTTGCCAAGAAGAAACCTTACTTGAACTATTATTTTTCCTTCCAAAGAGTATTTATTAAGACTGTGGTATATTTTTGTCGATATTTGGTCTTGTGCTAAGCCTTATATAAAAATCCTATTTTTATAATAACTTCTGTGTCGTGTCCATCTGTAGTGTATTCACTTTATTACTGTATGTGGTCATAAATGCTTAACACACTGCCTCTGGGATAAGCCTGTCTGCTCTGCCAAGCTACCAAGGGGGTAGCAGGGGTTATCTGAGTGTGTAATCCCCTTGCCCTGACTAGAGTTGGTAGGTCCCTATTTGTCAGAAGTGTATACCTCTGCCAACTAGAGACCGCCAGTTCTAACAGGTACAATTAAAGTAAACCAAGATTACAGATCTCAGAATGCAATGGGATGTTAAAGAAAATCCAAGGTGAGAGTCCTGTCTCGCAAGTTACAAGAATTCATCCAAATCCCCTATACATGGGTCACATATTAAACTATATGAACGAAGGCCTTAACCATGCCTCTTAGCACCGTAAGTGGTGGGCATCGTGAAAAACCCAGCTGCCCACCTTTCCAAATTTCAGAACTGGTGAATAAGCCAGAAGAATAGTTTGGGGAACACTTTTAACATGGTTACCATTGCTGGGGAAACCACTTCCTTGGTAACTATACTACACCTGACACTGTAGAGCCGGAGTTTTTCTTTCTGAAGCCTATGTCCTGATCACAAAGTGGGCATAATTGTGCATTAAAGTTATTACATGTGCCTTGTAATGAGCTGCAATTTCATTAAACCGATTCCAAGACACATTTTTGGCATACTCAATTGCATTCCCACCTATCAAATGTGTGTATTGTTTAATACATTGTAATATAATTCTTTTATGGACATAGTTAAAATCTTAACTGCAATTATGACGGGGTTTATCATTTAGTAATATAGATCCTTATGTCACCAACCTGCAATCTCTAGCATCCATGTTTCAAGCAAACTCGTCCTCCTCATTCCCTACTACCATTGGTTTCACTTTCTCTTTATATTTATTAAAGCCCTAGCTCTCAGCTCGTCATGCTTTTTTCAGATCTCTGCAAAATACAGTAAGGAAGAACACAACACTGTACGAATCATAAAATGAAAGCTGAAAACATGATTGCTGTAGAAACAACATGCAGACAAACTATTTATCATCACTCGGGTAGCCCGCCAATCAGGATTGTACGGCAGGTCATCTGCAGAAGAATTTGCAAATGAATTTCAGTTACTTTTAAGTAAAAACAAGCACCAGAAATGAGAGGTTACACTTTTCTGGGCACGTACCTCAACCATTAAACAAGACATACTTGCGCATGTTACGAAAATTAAATCATTACTTACTGCCTTTCTGTTTTAAAGCTTTTAATTTTAGGGCTGCTGCTGCGTGACACACTGCTTCTTTAGCTGACAGACTAGTGCTGCAGCTGCGCAGTGCGCTGGGGCGGGTGAAAGGTGAGGACACTTATCAGCATTGGTCAGACTCGGGAGGAAACACTTGCCGATTCTCCAAGGAGGGCCGGGCCGGACTATTAATCCATTTTCAAGCAGTCATTGGTAGCGCACTAGCGCTATGATTGCTGTTAGTTCGGCTGAGGCAAGGACCTCACTCAGGCAGTTTCTGGAGGTTTGTGCCTCATTAATAGGAGGGCGACCGCGTCGTCCAAATTCAAATATTTTACGCGCAAATCCACGCCAAATTAGCCCAACACTGAAACCCAGGTATGGATTTACAGTGGGATATCACATCTTTACCAGTAATACAATGTGAATGTAGCAGTACTGGAATGTAGTGAGCTGATATCATGTGTAGATCTGGCCCTAAAAAATAGGTGCCTGTGCTAAGCACCGGCACAAATTAAGCACTGGCCAGAAAAGTACCCTGCTCTATGAAGATGAGGTTTCGCAGGGACCCAGGCGGGATCCAAAGTGCAAGCACATCACAGATGTGCTAAAACAAACAAGCCTCACCTCTTAATTTCTCGGTCACCTTGCAGAGTCCAATACTATTAACATCACACGCTCTGTCCACTGAAGGAGGAGCCTAGCCAGCGTCCCATTATGGTTTGCACCCTCACGCACTACACCATTGCTCGTTTGTGACTCAGTTGCATATAATAACTAGCTACATTTTTTGGTTTTTATGCTCGTGAACTGATAAACGTAATTGATTACAACATTTGATTCTAAATATTTTAACAAGCACCAGTTCTGTAACTGCGCAACTACTCTTCCAATTATAGAGCCCTCAAATGCACCTCACCACGAGGGAGAGAGACTCTAACATTCAGAGGGCCTGCTGAGGTTTCTGATACTACAACTGTAAGGGTGATATCGGAAGAGATGGTGCATCCAAAATAAACTGCTACACAGGTGGGTGTAAAAGCCGCTTAAATGAGACAAGTGCGCAACCAGAGCTGGAATAAATTTATTGTGGGGACCGAAAAATTAAGGGTCAAGATGTGGCAGCTGAAGGGAGAGGGGCGGGGGGGGGGGGGGGGGTGGGAGTTATGAGATGCAGACTCATAAAAACCGATCAGGTAAAACAACGCCCAAACAAGACACTTTACTCTGGTTATAAGGCCAACACAGTCCACCTGAACGTGCTGTGAAACAAATGTGTGTCCGGATCTCTGAGGCTGCCTCCAAGTTATGTACACAAGCCCAGAATTGAGGCTCAAAGGACAGGTAGTCAGACACTTACTGGTGAGCAGTCATAGTGTCAGTCTGAAGGCTCTCAGCCATGAGCGGGCTCACTGTGTTCCTCCAGGAAAAGAGTTGTGACTCCTCGCCGGCCGCGGCGTGCACGTTGTATTACATATTAAGGGCCTCATGTAGGTAGCCAAATACCGGTCGGTAACGGCCGATTTTCGGTAATTATACCGTTACCGACCGGTATTTTGGCTACTGGTATGTAGGGGGACAATTTTTGGTTTCGGAATTTACCGAATCGGTAAAATTACCGATTCGGTAATAATACCGAATCGGTAATGTTACCGAATCGGTAACTATTCCGAATCGGTAATTTTACCGATTCGGTAAATTCCGAAACCAAAATCGAGATGTAGGGGGAGTGTGTGGGTGTGTTTTAGAGTCGGTATTTACCACCAACTTATAGTTGGTGGTAAATAATTAATGTATGTGTTTAGGCATTTTTACGCACGTAGCAGTGTGCAATGTGGCATACATACATGCCCTTAGGGCATGTATGTGTGCCACATGTGCACACATGGCCGAATCAGGGGTGCAACAGGGTGTCAATGTGACACCCTGCCACCCTTTCATGTGTTCCCCCCATTACCGAATCGGTATTTACCGATTCGGTAATGAGGCATACCTTCCCATCAATGGGAAGGTATGCCTCATTACCGAATCGGTAAATACCGATTCGGTAATTACCGACTTGTAACGAATCGGTTAAAAATACCGACTCATTACCTACATACGAGTTACCACTTCTAAAATACCGATTCGGTATCGTTCGGTATTTTAGAAGTGGTAACTGGTATGCTACCTACATGAGGCCCTAAGTGCGGTGCCTCACAGGCAGTCTGGTGTAGTGCAGTATGTCAGCACTGTGAGGCACCACGGTCCAGGCCACTACAGCAATTATTTTCAGGCACACACTTTCAATCATCGGACAAAGGGACTGTCCCCAAATTATTTTTGGTGTTTAGAACTGAATTGTCTTTGTTTCCACACGCTTGGACACCTGAAAACGCTCGTCCAGTACCGCATAACAACCCTCCGCCGGCCGTACGCCACGCAGCTTGAACTTATCTCACGCATTTAAGAATCCATAAGATTCAAGGTAACTCGCGCATTTATGAATCGATAACCTGCATTACAACCTAGAAAATCGCATTAAATAAATAAATAAAATAAATAAACAGACATATCTGCAGACAACCGCTTTCTACCCCCGGCTACCAACATCACGCAGGAGGAACCTCGCTGTACCTGGAAATATGCTCGATAAAAAATATTCTTGGTACCACATAGGATAGGGCAACAGCCTGTAACAAAGGAGGGCACCATGTTGTGAGAGACAATATACAAAATCACAAAGTGACTTTACTGGCCGGCCACTCGATTACAGAAATAACAAGCCCAATCCTCCATAAAACAACGCCCAAATCAAAACTAACATCCTACAAAAAAAAAGCACAAATGACGGTCGACAGCGAAAATTGCTAAAACGCCTAAGAAAATATGACCAATGAAGAGAGAGGCATGGCGAAAAAAATAACCCCCAAAACAATTGTGGAATTAGGAGGAGGCGGGAGGGAGGAAAACTATGTTTAAATGTAATCAGCTATGGTACCGAAGCTACACACAGGCAAACAGAAACAGAGCAGGAAACAAATATATAAAGTAGTCCCCAAGAGAACAGACAAAGAACTGTAGTGTGATGAGACAGTACTTAGTCCTTGCTGCATGGGAGGAATGAAAGAGAGAAAGGACGGACAAAGAGGCAGGACTGACCACTAGCAAGCAAGGATATTTGAAGGACACTGAAACAACTAATCAAAAGCTGGGGGATGTCTTTAACCCAACATAAGAAATTACAATAGGTCTTGAATGCGCGACCTAAAAAGATGTTGGAGAGCTGCTCCATATTGTTGTAGAGGGAGGAGTGGGGCAACAGGATGGTGTTACGAAGTCAGTTCAAAGAATCCGAGTGGAGAAGTCCTGATATGAGAAAGACATAATAGTTTGAAATGAAAATATCCATAAAACTCTCACTGGATCTCAAGAGCAAGAGGGCAACCTTTAATCTACAATACTTTGTAGCGCAGGCATTACACTTTTATTTTACCTGAACCTTTCCTCGGGGTAAATAACTGAAAAAGTCGAATTGCTTAAAAGAATCATTTCAATATATTAAGCTATTACTGATGTGCCAGCGCTGCCCCCTGCACTTTACAGTTTATTAACCGGAAAGCAGAGAGAAACCAGTACAACACAGAGCATTGAATGTTTACAACCCCACCCCCTCCATTACTAGGAATTAAACACATTCCAGAGGACTCACTGACACTCTATTGGCCAGCGTTCTCCAGAGACGCAGGGTGAAAAGCACTGTTTTGAAATGTGGGAAAAGTGAAGGGAAAAGACAGGGAGAAATTTTGCACTCCATTAAGTCATGGTTTTATATTTTGTAAGGAAACTGTTTTCAACCATGGTTACTTTTATTTTTTATTTTGTTCTCCTTTTAAATACATTAATATATTATATATTTGAAACACTTTGTGATTCAAATTCAATGTATAATTAGTACCCACCGGTAAATTAATATTTGTATTAATCCATATAATATTCAAATAAATAAGCATCACATTAATTTCCTCTGAATGTCTGCAGGAGGCAAACATTGAGTACATTGGGAACAGGAGTAATTTGCGTCGATTAAATTACTCAGATATCACTGAGCCCATCAGAAATGGCCCAACAAACTATAAGTATGGACCGTAATTGGCCAACAAGCAGCAGAGACGATGAAGTCTAGTTGGATAGAGCTTTACCTCCCAAATGCTAATGACGTGTTGTTAATGTGATCACCCTCTCCTTGCGCAAGCATTGTCCCTGAGCTTCGAATCATCCAAGGTACTGTCAGTGGGTCTGCGTGACTCATGCATCTGGCCCACACTCCCTCGCGGTCAGACTAAACTTATGGATATGATCTGGTCAAGCACAATTAGATAGCCCCAGTTAAAGCTATTGATTTCTAAGCACTGCTTTTGATTTCATCTTGCAAAATTCGTATCTTGACTTTTGTATGTTGGATTATAATTGTTTTGGTCTTGTCTTACTCAGTAGTTAAATATTGGCTATTGTTCTAAACTGATGTGGAGTACTTTTGTGGTGTTTTCACTGTGCTACTGAGTGTGTGTGTGTTTGTGGGTGTCTTCACAAATACTTTACACATTGCCTCTTTAGTTTAGCCTGACTTCTTTGTGCCAAGCTACCAGAGGGTAAGCACAGGTAAAAGCAAATTTCTAACAGTATTAATACAATGAGATTATCGGAGAGTGCCCCAAAATCACGTGGACCTTTAAAGTGCACAGAAATTACGGAAGAAGGTTTTCTTAGTGTGAACCCACTTCAAATCGCATCAGTACCCAGATCCACTTTTTTTTTTTTTTTTTAAACCTTTATTCAGTTTATCCGGAACACAGCTATTCAGCCGACAACCCGGAGGTTCGGCAGCTTAGGTGAAGCAACATTGAAATGCATTCGCACTGAACCGACAGGAGAATCAAATAAAAGGTTCAATTTTAAAGAAACACCAACACAAACCAAACCCTTGCAAGGCGTTAAGCTTCGAGTGCACATGAGGGGTGCCCATCAGGGGGAGTTAGTCCCATTCATCTACCAGAGACAACACTATAATGAGAGGAGGGAGGGGGAAAGCAGAGACCCACAACAGGCAATCAGTCATCTACAATACGTACATAGCCGGAAAGAATGTCAAGGGGAAAGCTGCTCCTCTGGCTGATCCAGATCAGGGGGCAGACATATGTCCCCTCTGTAGTGGTTCCATCGCCCCCATACTGCATGCCATTTCCGCGGGCGCCCTCTAGCACAATACACTGTCTTTTCCCTGAGCATGCTCCAGTCCATATTTTCCTTCCACGCTGCCAGCGCGGGAGGCACTGCCGAACCCCACAGGCGCGCAATATCCCGCTTAGCCACCATGTTCCCCAGGGTCACCCACTGAGTCTGTGCGTCATCGAGATCGGTAGGACCCCAGACGTTCAAAAGACAACACCGCGCCTCCGGTTGCATGACAATGCCCGTCACCTCCCCCATCACTGCATGGACTCGCCTCCAAAACTCCACAATCACGCCGCATTCCCAGATGATATGTAGGAAGGTGCCCACCATGCCGCAGCCTCGCTTACATAAACCCTCCTCAGAAAAACCCATACGGACCAACCTAGGGCCTGTCACGTAGACTCGATGAAGTATTTTGAGCTGCACCAGCCGCAGACGCGACGGAATCGCAACCTCCTTAGGAGAGGAAACTGCATATTGCCAGTCCTCATCATCCAGTTCGAGGCCGTCCCTAGTCCATTGGTCCCGCAACCCATGAAGAAGGTCAGCCCGGACATTAATCAGCTTCTTATAGATGAGAGAGATCGTGCTCTCCGGCATATGGCCATCCAGAATTCGGTCCTCCAACGGAGAGGACGCAGGCACCTTCTCACCTTCTACAAGGACCGACCGCAAGGCGTGACGCACCTGGGCATAGCGGAAAAACTCAGTGCTCCCCAACTCATACTCCTTCTGCAGCTCCTCAAAGGACTTCACCTTGCCCCGAGCCAGCAAGTCTCCCACCCTTGAGATACCGATCAAATCCCATTTCTCGAACCCTTTTGTATGCCAAAGCTTCCCCAGGATATCCGAGTCAAACAGCGGGGTAGCAAGGGTAAGTCTGCCCCTCCAACCCAGGGAGTCCGTCGCCAACTTCCACACCCGCACCGCCACCCCAGTGGGCCCCGTAAGGGACAAGTCCAACGACTTCGAGTACAAGGCTCTGTGGTAATTACTGCCACGCAGTAGCCACCGATCCATAGCGAAGCCGGGGCTCAACGCCGAGCCATAGACGCCCTGATTAATCGCGCACAACTGGGTAGCCCAGTAGTATCTGCGAATGTCCGGAAGCGCAATACCACCATCGTACCACGGAAGCGTCAACTTAGCGATCGCTATGCGCGGTCGCCCATCCCACAATAGCGAGCGTTGGAGGCTTTCGACCTCTCTAAAGTAACTAGTCGGGACCCAGTCAAGAGTATTCTGCAAGGCATAGAGGAAACGGGGAAGAGACATCATTTTAAACAACGCGGCGCGTCCGAGGAGAGAGAGCGGCAGCCTCCACCATCCCGCCGCATCCCGCCGCAGACGCGCCAGGGGGGGAGCAGATTCTTCTCATATCGCAGGATGGGGTCAGTGGAGATGTAGATCCCCAGATACCGGAAGCCCTGCTGGGCGATCTGGATCGAACAGTTTCGGGGGACAGGCGGAACATCGCCACACAGTACATACAGATATGACTTACCCCAGTTGATAACAAGGCCCGAGTTCCTACCAAAAGAAGTCAAGACGTCGCAAACCACTATGAGAGACTTCTGGGGCGAGGCGAGGTATAATAGGATGTCGTCGGCGTAAAGTGAGATACGATCCTCATAGTCGGGCGACCATCGGAGGCCACGTATACTCGGATACCATCGTATCCACGCTGCAAGCGGTTCAAGAGCAAGGGCGAACAACAAAGGCGACAGGGGGCAACCCTGCTGGGTGCCCCTCCCAAGCTTAAACGGCCTGGAAGCCCTCCCGTTTACCACAACACTAGCAAGGGGACCCTCATAAAGCAACCTCACCCAGTCAACAAATCCGGGTCCAAAGCCGAACTTGGCCAGTACCGCCCACAGGTATGCCCACTCCACCGTGTCAAACGCCATCGTGGCGTCAAGAGACGCCACAATAGCCGGCTCCCGCAGCGTGTCCACCCTAGCAATCACACCATGGAGGCGCCTAAGGTTCAATGCAGTGTTGCGATGCGGAATGAAGCCCGATTGGTCCGGGTGGATCAAGTCCTCAAGCACCCGGACCAATCGGTTCGCCAGGATCTTAGCGAGGATTTTCGGCTCAGCATTAAGAAGCGATATAGGCCGGTAGGAACTACACTTGTCCCGAGGCTTACCGTCCTTATGTATCACCACTATGGTTGCCAGTCGTTGATCAAGCGGCAGATACCCGTTCAGCCGCGCCTCCACGAACATGGCGCGCAGGTGAGGAGCGATCTTATCCGGACAAAGCTTGTACAATTCGATAGGCAAACCGTTCGGACCGGAGGCCTTACCCGAGTTCAACGCCCGAATAGCACCCGCCACTTCATCAACCGTTATATCACCATCCAGGTCGTCCCTATCTACGTCAGAGAGGCAGGGCAGAGCAATATCACGCAAGAGGTCACACGAGTCCGCAGTCGGCCTGTCCGAAACCGAGGTGTACACTACGCGGAAATAATCCGAGAAACACTGGACTATACCGTCGGGGTCAGTAACAACCGCACCCTCCTCCGTCGTTAACTCCGGCACCACTCTATTGACCCGCTCTTTTTTGTCCAACCAAGCTAGCAATTTCCCGGCCTTATCCCCAACATCATACAGACGGCCCTGCTGCTCCCTGCTTAGGGTCTTGGCAGCATTCTCCGCCAAATCCCTGTACTCCGACTGCTTCAAACTCAGATTATGCAGCGTATCCGCTGCCACCCCCTCCTCCAGGGTCACTTCTAAAGCCGCAATCTCATCCTCAATCTGCACCACCTCGGCGTCTTTCCGTCGCTTGGCGGCCACCACCAGTGAGAGGGCCTCCCCTCTCAATACGGTCTTAAACGCCTCCCACAGAGACACCGCCGAATCAACCGAATCTTGATTTTCCTGGAAATAGTGATCAACTGCCTTCAGCAGCGCCCTGCGCGTCTTGGGGTCACGGAAGTACCAGGGGTTAATGGGAGCAACCCTACCCCCTCCCACCTGGCCAATATCAAAACGGACCCACACCGGAGAGTGGTCAGATATGCCGCGTGCCATATGCCTAGCCTCAGAAACTAGCGAGGCATTCGCAGCCATGGTGAGCACATAATCAATCCGGGAGAGACTCCCATGCGCCCCGGAGTGAAAGGTATACTGACTCTGAGTGGGGTGCCGGAGCCTCCAGCAGTCCACAAAGCCAAAAGTATCCATGAAATCAGGAAGCCACTTCTTAGCCCCCCCGGTATCCCTGGGCGGGTGCCTATCGAGCAGCCCAGAACCAACAGCATTGAAATCTCCCCCCACCACCAGCAGTCCCTCAGGGAGTTCCAACAAGGCCCTGCCCAGATCCGCAAACGTGGAGGCCTGCAGGGCCGGAGGAACATACACAGAAACCAATACCAACTTTCTACCCTCCCACCTCCCCGCCACAGCTATGAACCGCCCCCTATCGTCAACAATGGTGGAATCAACCTCTAGTGGCAGTGAGGCTCGCACAACTATGCCCGCTCTCCTGGAGCCCGAGGAAAAGCCTGAGTGGGCAATGAATTTGTAGCCCTTTCTATTGAGTGCATAGCACATATTGCCTATAAGATGTGTCTCCTGCAATAGGGCAACGTCAGGCGAAGCCCACTTCAGGAATTGTAAAACGATCCCCCGCTTAATACGATCACCCAAGCCATTAACATTCCAGCTAATAATATTGAGGCCCCTACCCCCCATCCCCAAACACCAAGAGTCCTTCGTCCCCCCCCGAAAAACCACCACCAAACCATCCTGACAACAATTACTACGCCTTGCAAGAAAACCCCCCCCCAACAACCACCCCAACACCCCATGTCCACCCCCCTCCCTGCACCCCTGCGTCAGCTTACAAAGCCCCCCAACTTGCAGTGTGCCTGTCGCCCTATCAAAAACAGATCTACAAAAAGAACCCCAAGGGAGAAAAGAGCTCCTAACGGCCCTCTGCCACCCCCTCATTACTGCAGTTAGCCACAAGTCATTGTCCGGGGCAAAAATAAATAGATCTAACACACGGGGCATCACTCCCGCTCAGCCCGGTCACTGTCCTTTCCCGTGGTACAGTCCCCGCTGGTCCGCCTCCGTGGCAGAGCGTCCAACCACTCTCCGGCCATTTCAGGCGAGTCAAAGAAGAAAGTCCGATCCTCATACACCACACGCAGTCTGGCAGGGAAAAGCATAGCGTATTTTAAATCCATCTCCCTAAGGCGTCTCTTAACCCCTAGGAAAGACTGCCTTTGCTTCTGCACCATCTGGGTGAAGTCAGGATAGAAGTTCACAGAGGCGTTCTGAAAAGGAACCGGGCCCGCCACCCTCGACGCTTGCAGGATAGCGTCCCGATCTCGAAAATGAAAAATCCGGGCGACAATCGGCCTCGGGGGAGCTCCCGCCTTAGGCCTCCCGCCAGGTACCCTGTGAGCACGTTCTACTGCAAAAAACTTTCCAAGGCCCTTAGGCCCAAGATGGTTCACCACCAAGTCTTCGACGAGGAGGTCCACTGAGCGCTCCTCCGAGGATTCCGGGACTCCAGTAACGCGCACGTTGTTGCGCCTGGCCCGACCTTCAAATTCCTCCAGCCGACGGGCAGAGAGATCACTAGCAGTCCGCAGCTTCTCGACCTCCGCTTGCAGTCCCAAAACATCATCCGCAAGGCCAGTAGTCTTGAGGTCCAGGGACTTGACCCGCTCATTGGTTTTGGCCAAATCCGCGCGTATCAAGTTAACATCGACCAAAATAGTATCCACTTTTTGTGCCAAGGCATCAAACTGTCGCCCGATCGATGTTTGCATCCCCTCTATAGCCCCCATAACATCCTGCAACGACAGCTCCGAGGCCGGGGCCGGGTCAGCTTTCTGTACTTCCAGCGATTGTCCCGATCCACCAGGGGACCCCTTCTGCTGGGCATATCGATCCATATTGTTGGACTGGGTATAACCTCCCCGCCTGGTAGCCTTGAGTTTCGGCTTGTCAGCCTCTGCTTTGGCCGACATTGCAGACTCGATGGAGACAATTACGGAGAAACGTCCCTCACCCAGCTAAATGAGACAGGCCGGACCGTCACTCAACGACCAGGGCTGGCACGAGTCCTCCAGATGTCCGTGGAGCCTCAGGAAGCGCTCTCAGGCCGGAGCCAACACAGGGCTAGAAAGTGAAAGTGCGACGGTCTCCATCTGCCCGTTCACACCCCCCTGGCCCGCTGTTGTTCAATTAGAGGCCGGGCATCTTGTCAACGCGAGCCCCTGGCATCCCTTGGAAGTAGGCCGCAATCCGCCATCGTCCACAACTCCGGTCCCCGGCGGGCGATTTTGGCCCGGACAGCGTCAATCGTCCCCACGATGACTCATCTACAAGATACCGTGCATAGGAGACAGGATGAAGAACAGAATAATTGACGGAGGGCGCAAGGGTCCCGGGAGCTCAAAGCTCACGCAGCCATCTTGGTCACGCGCTAGGCTCCTCCCCAGATACAATTTTTAAATATATTTACTGCACCATAAGGTAATACCAGGCCTGTGCTCCCACATAATGGTTGTGTAACCCAAGAGCTCACTATTTTAAGAGCTCTTAGCCTGCATCAGCTGTATGAGCATGGTGAACTGACATCATTGCGTAAATGTCATATGTCATTGAGGACAAAGTTAGATGATGTGAATCTGTGAGAAGCAGTTGTGTGGAATGTGCGCTTTACAAACCACGTTATGCTTCATAGAATTGCTGCATTTCCTTATGGAGATTGCATTCACTGATGAACATGTTACAGACCATGTTAGTGTTCAAAGAAATTGTCCATTATCTTGTGGATATGACTTGCACTAATGAACCCATATGAACAGGGACAGCTCCTCCGCAAAGGCGGAGGAGCGTCGCCCCACTACTCTAAGAGCAGGAAAAATAAAATTATAATAACATAGTTATCATTTTATTTGTAGTACATTTGGGGCTGAGTTAGGGCATGGCGGGGCTGGAGGCAAAGGAGGAGGAGTGGTTTGCACACTCCAAGTGCGCATAACTGTTTGGTCGGCCATCTGGGGCCGGCCAAACAGTCATGTGCACTTTACATGTTCCCCACCAGGCTGCTATGCACAACCTGGTGAGGAACATGCCCGTCCTCCCATTCCCCGTCTGAGCGCTGAACCACGGCGCTCAGACCAATCAAAATGCTGCATTACAGCGTTGTGATTGGCTTAGGGAAACCAATCACAATGCTGCATTGTAGCCTTGTGATTGGCTTAGGGGAGGGAGCCTGCTTGGTTCCATCCCTTGAGGGACGACGGAGGAAGCCACAAAGAGGTAAGTGTTTTTTTTGTTGTATTTTGAAAACTTCCACCCGCCTCTCCACTATCGATCCCTGCCAGCCACTACTGCATATAAATACTAATATGTACTCCAGAATTGGATCTTTCATGGATTCACATGCCTGAATTATCCCTGTCATCATGCTAGGAGTCCCACTGTAATCTTTACACAAACAGTTTAATGATGATACAAAGCTATGGCTAAAATAAATACTGTGTAATAGCCTAGACAAATAATTCAATAAGAACTAAAGTTCAACCAATTAGAGACAATCAGCATGAAGACCACAACCTCCAAGGCCACCATCCTTCAAATTTCTTCAGATTTCTAATGCACGATGTGTGTGAAGGGATTGGTCATTTCTCCAGCAAGATAAGGGGCTTTATTTCTATCCAGCTATTACTCTTCAGTGAAGATCTCTTTATTTCACTCTCTGCCATTACCATCTTACTATAGATAATGTCTGCCACTTCTAAAAAAAGGGTTCTTCAAACCATATGGGACTTGTGACAAGAAACTATTCTATCCAACTCTCACATACACGGCCTTTTACATATGTAGTTACTTGGACCACTGAGACATCCATTCACTTACCAACACACCCATACACACACTCATCCACCCATACAGCTGTTTCCACTTGCACTCTTGAACCCATACACCCAGTAAATCAACCACTCACACATCTGTACACAGAGTCACACACCTCTCACCCACCCACCCACACACTCAGGTGCCGATTCCGATCCGTTAGAAAAATTCCCCGTACGAATCGTATCCGGATTTTTTTACGTACGAATCGTACAAGCCCCGTACAAACTGGCAAGTACGATTCGTATGTTAAAAAATCCATACGAATTGCATTGGGAAAATTCCCCGACACGTCCCCGGGTCGGAAAACGTGTCCGAGCGCGCAAGTACGATCCGTCCCGTCCGTCCGAATGCACAACCGTATGGAAAAAACACCGTACAGAGTGAACTCCCATGGCAACCATGGAGACGTCCAAACATGTGCCCACATACGTGCCGAACACCCCCCCAGCCCGCCCCCCCATGTACGTGCCGTACGCCCAGCCCCTTCATGTACGCGCTGTACACCCCCATGTACGCGCCGTACCCCCAGCCCCCCATGTACGCGCTGTACCTCCACCCCACCCCCGTAGGTACGGAGTGTACCCCCACCCCTGTAGGTACGGAGTGGACCCACAGCCCCGTAGGTACGGTGCGGACCCCCACCCCCAAAGGGGGTGGGGGTCCGCACCGTACCTACGGGGGTGGGGGTATGCTCTGTACCTACGGGGGTGGGGGTCCGCACCATACCTACGGGGGTGGGGGACCGCTCCGTACCTATGGGGGTGGGGGTATGCTCCATACCTACGGGGGTGGGGTACGCTCCGCACCTACGGGGGTGGGGGTCTGCACCGTACCTACGGGGGTGGGGGTACGCTCTGTACCTACGGGGGTGGGGGTATGCTCCGTACCTACGGGGGTGGGGGTCCGCACCGTACCTACCGGGGTGGGGGTACGCTCCGTACCTACAGGGGTGGGGGTACGCTCTGTACCTACGGGGGTGGGAGTCCGCACCGTACCTACAGGGGTGGGGGTCCACACCGTTCCAACGGGGGGCTGGGGGTATGCTCCGGATGTACGGGGGCTGGGGGTATGGTGCGGACGTGTAGGGATGGGGGTACGGTGCATACCAGGCCCCCTTTTCGTCGTGCATCGCGGCGTACTTAGCTTTTCCAGCACTTTTTGGGTCCCGTAAAAATTTTGACGTGCGAAGTGCTGTGGGTACGAATCGTACTTGCTGATCCGTAAAACGCTGCCTGACTCTGTGCGAATGTCGCGGACACGGTGTCCCGGATCCGATTTGTGGTTATCTTTTAGCCGGTCGGTGTTTTTTACGATTCGTACGGAAATGGTGTTTCCATACGAATCGTACTTGCGGGTTTGTAAGGTGTTTTTCCTGGGTACGAGTCGGACGGAGAAAACGCTCCGTCCGACGGTTCGTACCTGGGTTTTACAGGATCGGAATCGGCACCTCAGTCTCCCAAGCAATAACTTATCTAGACACTCATGTAGCTACTGAACAACCCATGCAGAAGCTTACACAACAACAGACAGACTGATACAGACATTCACACAGTTTAGTCATTAACCCATGCATTCAGTAAGACACATGTAATCACTCACTTAAACAGTCAGTCACACACCTACTAAATCCTCCATCCAGACACTTATACTCCCACTCATTCTTCAATACACCTTGGCATATATATAAAACATATTTGAACTTTACACAAACACACAGTCACTGGATGATGTCATCAGTGATGTCATTTGAGATGTCATCAGTGATGTCATCAGTGATGTCACTGACCATGTCATGAATGATGTAACATGTGACGTCATCAGCAGTGCATTGCGGGGGCGCGAGTTATAGTTAGCTGAACTAACTATAACGGTGGAATTTCTCTGGTTTTGTACGAGTGAAATGTCCAACTAACTATAACGTCCCTGAAACCTATGGTTTTTTCAGTGTATTTCTAAGGTTTTTTTAAATGCTAATTTCTAACTATAACGTGCCTGAAACCTATGGTATTTTCAGTGACTACATATATATGTTAAACATTTTCAGAAAGGATAATTTAGTGTATATGTCTTAAATCATAATAATAATTGTTGTCTTGTAACTAGATTAGATTTAACGTTGATAGTAGACCTCTTGGCACCTTATCATTGAACTTCCAAACAATGTAGTCAGGCCTCTTTGCAGTATATTGTATCATGTATAGTGTCATTTATTTTGTAGAACTTTGGTATTTGAAAACAATGCTCCCCCCACTCAGTTTTCTTCCAAATACAATACTTAAGGAGTTGTTTAGAGATTAAGATAGCAGCAGCTGCAGTAACAGTTCAGACCTACAAAACAACTATAGGTGCAAAAAGACCCTGTCACAAATATCATTGGCACCAGTATCAGCTGTGATTATGACCCCAGTGGTAAGTGAAATAAAATAATGTGAGTAAACAGTTTTTGCACTTGTTGTGCCCATGGAATTGGTCCTTGCCTATTATTTTTCCAAGGCAATTGCCTCCAGCTACAATCTGATGGTAAGTGCATGTGAAATGCCCTCAGTTCTGAATGGAGCAATTATAAAAGTATTCCTAAATATTATTTGCACTCATGTTTACTCTATGTCATTGGTGTAAATAGCCCCACTAGTGGGCTGCACTCAGTGAAATCAAACTCAAAACCTGCTGCAACAGTCAGTTTCTAACGTATGCTCAAAAAATTATAACTCACTCTTAGAGATATGCATGTACCCTTATGCATAGGTGAGAACGGTGTTGATTGAGTGTAGTGTAGTGTGGTCTTGTAGTCAGTGTAGGGCTGCTGCGCTACTCAGGTTTATCTTCTGACCATTCAGCATAACAGATAACACTGGTGTGTGAGCCAACAGGTGGTCATGGGGGTTCCTCACGAGAGAAGAAAAGGAGTGTAATCATTTCCATCAGCACAGAAAAATTGAAAATCAATCGACATAATCTATTGTATTTGCAATTTCAATTCACAAATGGATCTTTGATCAGATACTGCATATTAGTGATTAGGTTTTGAGTGTTCCTTGTGCAAGGATGGCTTTATTCCCTGTCGTGTAATGTGAGAAATATTGTGGGGCATATGTTCAAGGAAGCGGCAGAGTGAGGCGTTAGCCGTCATGGCTTAAAGCCTCACTCCGCCACTTCAGAGACGTAAGGCTGCACCATATTTACACCGATATGGTGCAGCCTTGCGTTTACCCCTGCACTGGCGCTATACTTAGCAGTGTAGCGCCAACACAGGCACCCTTGCACCCTAGTGCAAGGGTGTCTGCATGCAGGGGAAAGATTGTTTATGTACAGGAAGGTCCCTCTTTCCTGTACATAAACAATCTTTAAATGCCATTTTGTCACTTCTATGCCTGCTGCTTAATGCAGCACACATGGAAGTCACAAAATGGCATTTTATTTTAAAAATTGTTTATGTACAGGAAGGAGCACCTTCCTGTACATAAACAATCCAAGGCATTTTGCTTTTTCCATGTGTGCTGCACAAGGCAGCGCACATGGAAACAGCAAAAACGAGGAGAAATAATGCATTTCTCCTCGTTTCGCCTACTTAAGACCAGGTTTCCTCTGGTCTTAATTTTGGCACTGCCTCCTATTTACTCTGCCTTTGTAAATAGGGGGCAGATTAAAAATCAATGGGTGTTGTGGTGGAACGCTCACCGCAACACCCACTGCCCACCCCTTTCACGCTAAGCATAGCTTGAAAGGTGGCCTTATGTATAAGGCAGCATTAAGCCTTGTTAAGTGGCTTAACGCTGCCTTGTAAATAAGGCAATGCCCCCATCGCCACCACAACATTGTAAAAAGTGATGCTGTGGTGGCGATAGGGGATCGTACATATGCCCCTTTGTTTCTTACTAGAAGCCAGAACTGAATGGAGTGGCCTGGGCTGATGTAGCTCAGTACCTCGAAATTAAAAAGCAGTCTCAAATGAATGTTCTGCATTGTGCAGAAGATATTCGGGTGCACAGACCTAGAGAACCTTGGCAGAGATCAGAAGAAAGTTTCAAAGAGCTTAACCCGGGAACAAAACCCAAGAAACTGAAGACCTCTGTGTATTCTTAAATGACAGAAGGAGGTCCTGACTACAATGTTCATTTGGGGTGCGGGGCTCAAAATAGAAACCAGAGAGAAACTGAGGCTTTTCACTGAAGGTACAGCATCAGTCATTTTCACTGAAGGTACAGCATCAATCACTGGGATGCAAGTAATTTATTTGAAAATGGTACGGAGGATATGAATTCTGTTTCAATGCTATATAGATTCGGACATATTTTTGTTATTCTGTTATGGTATGGGGCAAGGCTGGAACTGGAAATTGCGAAAATTATACTTTTTTTGAAGTTTCATATATGGCAAACCCGACCCAAAGGTCATGCTTTACATGAGCACCAGCTATATTGAATAAAGCCACATACATTTTTTGGTTTGTTTTTAGGCATGGGGAGTGTTGTGGTTATGCACAAGCCCCTTTAAGTGCACCTGCACAGTTCATGCCTAGAATGCTCATGGTCTCCATGGAAAAATGTTCTGCCAGCGTCAGTTGGAGATTGAGAACATACTGCCAGGTTGTATGTTGGTTGACTGTTACTGAAAGAAAAAGGAAGAAGTTGGAAAACCGTGACTCTGTCGTCTTTCAACCGGGAGATTACGGGATTTGCCCAGAATCACAGGATGTTGAGTCAACGCCGGGTCTCAAACCTGGCTCCCCCGTTCCAAAGTAGCAGCTCTAGCCGTAATGCCACATCCTCTCACAATGTAGTTCTAATTTCTGTATAATCTGTGAAGTGTCTGGTGAGCAAGCAATGACAGAACCCTTCTGGCTCCTGATGGACTCCGTAGAGCTGTGACGTAGGTGTTAGAGCGGAATGCAATGCAGACACACAGCAGAATTAAGATGTGTAATACTAAGCTCTGTTTGGGGCATAGTAATTTGTGTATCCAGGCTGGGAAAGACACTACAATCTGTGTGTCCGCATTGTTTTAGTATATTGAACCAAAGCATTTTATGAGGTAGAGCAGTGGACAGAGGTAGATGTTTAACAAAACTGCAGCTATGATGAAGCCATGTGGTAAGTCAGAGTTGAGAGAGCAAGAAGATGTGAAAGAGGGAGCCGAGATGATCTCATGGTGATTTGAAAGGGAAGAGGAAACAAAATGAAAGATCTTAATCTGGATTTTAATGCCACAGAGGTGCAGGTGGAGTGTGGGTTGATAAGCAATGTTAAAGGCTGAGACCAGGAGATTTGATGGTTACAGCCCTGTTCTAATGCACTTGTGCATGATGCTGTCTCTCAAAGTGACAACAGAAAGATGAGTTCCCCAACAATAGCAGAACCCAACGTGGGAGATCAACCAGGAGATAATGGGCTTCAATGCAATCATGAACATGTCAAAATACAGGCTTTTCAGTCAGCTTACTTAGGGTACAGGAGCTGCAAGTTATCAACAGTCATCTAGATTGCTGGGGTTAAGCATATTCCTTTTGAAGAGTAGATTGAGGCATAAGGCTGTCTTCGCATCTGGAAAAATTCACTTGAAAAAGGTCAAAAGAGGGGAGTTCAAGCCACCCTAGAAAGCAAGTCGGAATGGAAGGGGGACGAAGTCGGATCCAAACGAAGTCCAGCAAAGTACAGAGTGCCCAGATGGTAGAAGTGGTGTCTGATTTGAATCTTGTCCCACGTCGAATCTAGAGACCCACCCACCAGTAAGCCCTTAAGTACCCTAAGGAAAGGGTTGGGACGATTCAGGGGACCCTCCCAGGGGAGGGTCTGGACAGGGGGGAGGTTACTCCCATGTCCTATGTCCAGTTTCGTGCCAGAGCAGAGCCAACGGCTCCCAGAACTGGTTTGAACTGGACTATGCATGGGGACACCAAATGTGCCCCTCATGTAGACTTAGTGTTGCTGGCAAGCACACCCACCCGGTCCTAATACACTAAATCCTGTCTGGAAGATGGTCACACCTCCCTGTGACAGGATACCTATTGTTCTGCCTTCCCCTGCTCGAGCCTGGCTCAGCAGCAGGAAGGCAGAATCGTGTCTCTGGTCGGCAGCAACCATTTTGTGCAGTCCGGGATTAGAAGGCTGGCACCAAGAACACTGAGAGCCTTAACGGAGGGCTATTCCAGTGCTTGGAATCATACCCTCCCACCGTTTACGGTGTGGGGGGTATGATTCCAACATGTTTGTTACCAAACATGATAGGATTTGTTGCAGCCAGATTCGAGATGGGCATCCCGTAATTACGGAGTGCCCCTCTATATGGATATGGCTTCTTCACTGACAACAAGGGAGAATGGACTCCGTAGGCTGTATGGGTGTCCTGCTCATGCAGGGGCACCCTCTCACTTCACTTAGAACCAAGCACCCTGCCTTCAGGATTGCAAAGGCCTGCTTGAGGGGTGACTTACAGGTTTTAAGTGCAGTGACCCTAGATATAGGAAACCTATTTCTTTAGTAAGTGGTGCTAGCACCAGCTTAGACAGGCTGAAATGGCAGGCCTGTAGTTCCATTTTGAATTGTCTCTTATGGGTGGCATAATACATGTTTCAGACAATGGGAGACCTCTGGGGTACCTATGCCCTGGGTACCTTAGTACCATATACTAGGGACTTATAAGGGTACCCCAGTATCCGATCTGGGATGTAGCTAAGTATTGAACACAACAGTTTAAGGGAGAAAGCAGCTAGACTGGGGTCCTGATTAGCAGGATCCCAGTTAGACTAGTCAATAACAACATAGCACCAGGCAAAAAGTGGGGGTAACCATAGAAGCAGATCCTACTTTCCAACATTAGCACACAATTTATCCAGTGCCTGGATAAGATTCACGAGGTGTTCGTAGTGGGCTGCACCTTTCTAGTAGGTGCCCAGATAGAGAACATGATCGCTTTGTTGGCCCTTTTGTTGGCACTGTTAACCTTATTAAGTGTTCTGCTTCAAATTAGTTAAACAAATAGTGCTTGAATGCACACAGTTTGTGAGAACTATTCTTGATGATCAGAGTGGAGATATTTCGTGCAGGCCGATTGTGGTGAATGTTTACTCCTCCCGTGTATCAATAAAAGATGGTAACTCACTTTAATCAATACTCTCAAAGGCAATCACTGCAAAACAGGAACTTTCTTCTCGAGCTAAGCTTCATCCTGGTGTGTGTCTCGGATACTTGGTTAACCAAGGAAGAAAGAATGAATTAGTTAGAACCACACGAAGAGAGGCTTTTGGTACCCTGCCAGCAATAACGGTGGTGGAGGTGACGGAGGGAAGGGACGGGTGGTGTACTTGCACCTCTATTCGATTTGCAGCTGATCGTCCAGCAACTTCAAATATGACACCATGATTTTTTCCAAAAGCGAGGCAGTCACTTGTTAATGTTTTAGTTTTACTTTACGCTTACAAAGGAGAAGTCGTTGTCCACACTAAATGGTCTGCAATGACAAGTTGCCTGTTTATGTAATCATTGTATGGAAAACAGGTTGGCCGTCAATACGAGCAAAGCTGAAGTAATATTTTTGGGAAAGAAGCAACTGAAAACATCGGGGAAGTGGGAGAATGAGCCTTTCAACATTGTCTGTCAATACATGGTACCTGGGAATTTTATTTAAAAATAATCCTTCATGGGTGGAACAAATACAGAGGGAATATTTATACATTACCGCCTCGGTAATTATTGCCGGAAGATAGTTGAACGATGTATTGTCATGCAAAAGACTGCGATATCCACACAAGTGGACTATGTATATCAAGCAAATTGGTTGTGGTATATTATGTCTAGTTGCTGTACTTAAATACATAAATGAGTATAAGGTGATGCTTACATGCAAAATGCTCAATAAAAAGTTTTAAAAATAATCCTTCATAAACTACTCGCAATGATCAGGGAAAGGAAGTGCATTAGGCACTCTGATTGCCTCGGGCAAGTTCAAATCAATTTCAGGGCCTTCCAGTGTTGCCTTTAAATAAGGCTCTTAATATCAAGGTGGCACAAGCAGCTCTGTAATGATGCCCTGTAACCTCAGTGGTGAGCCATAGGACTATTCTCAGCTGGCGCGTAAGTGCTGGAAGCAAGCGCTCTTACTCTCACCAACTACAATGATCAAAGCACTTTGTCTGAAACTGGGGCTTCGCTAGGTAGATGTGGAAGTCGAGATATGCAGGCTCCATTCTTGCATTCAAGTCATTTATAGGCTCTTTATGTACGAGACATTAGAAGGCCACACAAACTGTATATTTACTACTACCCAAAGAAAAAAGGGACTTCAAATTAATATTAAGAATAAGACTATTTCACAAATGGTATAATAAACAAATCCATTAAACATGAGACGTATAATTATAATGACAAATAAGCACGTGTAGATCGCGTAGGCATCCCAGCACTGAAAGTGCCACACAGAAATATCAAGATGATGTTGAATACTCTGTTACAGAGAAATGTTCTGGGAGAGGTTTTAAGCCTTTTTCAAAAGGGAAGTAGCTGATTTGCAGAGCACAAAGACAGGGGCAGGGTGTTCCAGAGTATAGCTCCATTATATGAAAAGGAGCGCCCTCCGAATCTTTCCCTCCAGACTCGGGGTACTTTAGCCAGATAAGCATTGGAAGAGTGAAGAGGTCTTTGAGGAAGCAAGGAGTTCAAAATAGGAAATTCCTTGAGACTATTGTCCCGGTAAGGAAATTGGGAATATCATTAGGGGGAATAGCTTTCGGTGATTCACTTTCTTTATAGAACATGTCAGATATATTCAAGGGAAGATTTCAACCAGGTTCCTGAGAAACAAAGGCTGTTGCATGTATTCCAAACTATTTAAACTTTACTGTAGATCCTTATCCTCACATTTTACTGTTTATAATGAGACACAGATTAGCACTGAGGTGCAACCAAACTTTTAAGAATAACCAAACTCCTTGGAGCTTCACATTTGCCTACACCAATGAGCAATACTGTAATTTAAATGTGGCATACTTGCAACCTCTGCGATAGAGAACCCTATTCCCCAAGGGACTCCGCACTCATGGCGGACGCCCCGCAGTTTTGGCGGGGGGCCGGCCCTCATGGTGGGACCTTCACATGGCAGCTTCTCGTTGCAAAAGCCTTGCCACAAGTGCATGCCCCCCACCATGACTGCGGGCCTCCACTAGGAGTGCAAAAGTCCCTTTGTGAATCGGGCCCAGAAAGTGGAACTTGGGACACATAGGTGGCTACTTATTTGCATTGGAAAGTCCTATCATTTATTTTTATGTGAGGAAAAACTTTTACAAACCGTTTCAAAATTATGTGGTAAATAATGATTCAATGTGTTTGTTTTAAGTCTTCCTAGAGACCCTACGAAGCTAGCAAAATTATATTTAAACGATATTTACTTGTAAGAGCTTTCAGTCAGCCCTTTTTAGGTCTCGCCTGACCCAGCGCATGCGCTGGTCTGGCGAGACTTATTGAGAGGGCTCCAAAAAGTGCTACCAGGCCAGCCTAGAGCTACAGTGCATGTGCGCGTGCTTACTTTCACTTTCGCGGCCGCACGGCCGCTTTGATTTTGGATCACGATCGGGATCACTTTCGCGGCCACACGGCTGCTTGGCATAGCCAATAGGTCTCGCTTTTGGGACCTTATAAGTATTTAGTTATGCAACTGTTGCATGGCTAAACACTTATAAGGTCCCGAAGGCGAGACCTATTGGCTATGCCAATGCTTGTTATCCACTGGTCAGGTGCTTCACATTTTTCTCAGGCCCACCAGAGCATGCAACATGGGACAATGGATCAGCTGACTTTGGCTATTGGCTAACTTCCCTGTGAGTGATGCCATTCTGCTCTTTTACCAGGAGCACATTCGCACACAAAGTAGTTCCCTTCAGTGCCAGGAGCTTGAACAATGTTTGCTCTATCCCAAAAAACTATTTTGCTTTTAGATAATTTGTTTATACTGTTGAGTACCCAGTCGCTCCCCCAACAAAAAGGTTGTAGTAAGACCATGACAAAACAAGACTTGATAAAGCCAAGAGGCTGGCAGTCACCACCAGACTTATTGTCAATAGCCAATGCTTGTTCAATATGTAATATTGAACTTTTTATAAAATTTGCATGTGCATTGTGTATCACAGACCAGTTGTCTAATATAGGGAATTTTAACCTTGAGAAGGGGCTGGCGCTGTGGTCAGTCTATAGAAATGGATCACTGATGTGCTACAATGGTTTCTGCAATAGAACATAGGCCATCCAAGGAGTGCCCAGCTGAAAGGTAGGATCCAAGTACATGTTTGTAAAGGTTGAGATCTGCCGGAGAGTATATCATCAATTTGCAAATTGCAGCCCTGTGAAATGGATGATCGAACCAGATATTAAAGTCACCAAGGGTGATCAACAGAATTATGATGAATCAGTCGGGTCCCCACCTGACAGTGCCTGGGCTCTGCCTGGGTAGGCCTCCCTCTAGCTTCCTGATGATCACAGCATGTGTCTATGTGTACAGACAAGTCAATGCTTCATCCCTCACATGTTTCGGTTGCAATAGTGTGAGACTGACAATAAAAAATAAAAAAAACTTTAATATTTGATGATTATCATTACAGTGCAATAAAGAGATTTGATCAGTAAAAGACGACAATGTATTCATATTGACATTTCCTTGGAATTCCAGTTGCAAAAGAAATACAACTATTACAGAGTGAGCTGTAAAGGTCAGTGTTTCAATCAATGAAGTTCGTAACACTGATTCGCAAGTACAATTACAGATTGTTATCCCCGCTGAGTGCCCCGCCTCTGATTCAGGGCCTTCTAGAGTGATACATGTATTCACAAAATAATGCTCTGTGTAATTATATGACGAGGATGAGGTGATTTCCATGGCCAGGTTGACAAAAAAGTTTGTGCAATGTAACATTATTTGGAATGTACTGACATCCGTCATACTACTGAAATATGGATGTTGTATTTATCAGTACATTTTCCAGTTTAATGAAAGAACATCTACCTGTGCCAGGAATTGGTAGATCTATGAAACTAGTCCGGTAAAATCATTTATGGTAGAACCTCAATACTATTGAAAGCTTCTTAAACTAGTAGGAAATATAAGCTGCAACATAAGTTGCTCTTTTGTAACTTATAAAACTGGACATTCAGAGTATTTGGGGGGGGTTGGGGGGGAGAGAAAAAAAGGAGTTGAGAGATTGCTTGATAGACTTCCAAATCTTTAGGCATGGTATATACTTATTGAAAGTATGTTAGTCTGGCTACATGCGTCCTTGATGAGACACCAGTTAGGGGATAACCAATCATTACATGGATGTCCTTGATGAGACACCAGTTAGGGAATAACCAATCATTACATGGATTACATCCATGTGTCCTTGACAGTGCTCTGATGGTCAATGGCATTCGGGTTAACAATTGACATCCTGTTACCGCGGTGTTCCTCAAACTAGGGGCGTGAATACCTTCTTCTCCGTCGGTCTACTGGAGGGGTGTGTGGGGGACAGGGGGAGCATATCAAGAGGGGGAACTAGGTGAATGAAATTGGATTTTTGACATTTTACTTGTTGGGTGCAAATACAATGTTGTCAGTTTGGTCCTGGAGGGCAGCCACTCTCGTTCCTACTGAAGAGTGGCAGCTTAAGGACCTTTGGAGTCATTTTGGAAACAAAGCTAAAAGCGATATGTATTGTCAAGCCAGTTTTATGTGGGGCATTGCGTGAAAGACTCTGGGAAAGACTGAGGCGAACAGTAAACCGGAGCCCCAGTAAAAATGGGCGGAGCTCCCCCGTGCATACCCCGGAAGCAGCTTTGACCGGTCAAAGCCCATCTGTGCAGTGGGGGAGGGGGAGATGGGGCATAAGTAATGAATCGGCGGAAAAAAGATGCTTGTACAGTGCAGTAGCGATAGCCACCAGGAAAAAAACAAAGCAGACTTGCAAGTTGTAGGAAAACTAAAGATAAAATATGATTTTCAGTAGCATTTTACAAATGATACTTACTCATCATTACTATAAGAAACCCAAATAGAATATTGGTAATTCAAAAACTAGTACTGTATTAATCTGAATAGGAAATACGAGTTAGTAGGCCTGAATTCCACTAGTCCAAATGTTGGGGATAACACATTTGAACCTCTAGAGAATAGATTATTTCCATGTTAATCAAATCAAAATACATTCAGTTCTAAAGACCAGCCAAAGTAAATAATACACGTTCATAATTTCATAATGTTATATAATATTTTACTTATGCTATTTTTAATTCTCAGTATGTTCTTTGATTTAGAACAAAAAATACACGGTTACATCCACTGATTACACATAAATAGCGTTGATAATATTGCTACCAAATTGATAGTTCATAACAACACAACCTAATTTGCTTGAGGGACTTATCCATCAGTCTGCTAAAACCTAAAGGCGGAAGTTTCCTGCATATAGACAGAAGTACAAATTATGTAAAAAAGGCATCCGAGGAGATACAGTCAATAGGTCTTCAGGAAAGGCTGGCAAGGGAGGGGCAGTCATTGTTCACTTCCTTTATCCTTCGAAAATCAGCTGGAGTTTTGTAGATTTTCAGGTGTGCAAAATCCATGTTCTGAAAAAAGATTTTTACCTGTAAAAAAAGAGATTTTTTAAGGTTGGCGTCAGTGGCTGAGGTAGACTTCATGCAAGGCACAATTACGTGACAGAATGTGTGATTAATTTAGTACCTTTCTTCTGCCCTTGAGCGGCCAGTTTTGGAGAGTGGACGACTGATTAAAGAAGACTTCGTACCTCACTCTGGGGCATATTTACAAGCCCCTATCGCCACCACAGCATCACATTTAGTGATGTGGGTGGTGGCGATAGGGGCTTTGCCTTATTTACAAGGCAGCGTTAAGCCACTTAATGTGGCTTAACGCTGCCTTGTAAATAAGGCACCCTTTCACGCTGTACTTAGCGTGAAAGGGGAGGGCAATGGGTGTCAGGGTGGGCGTTTCACCGCAACAACCATTGATTTTGATGCTGCCCCATATTTACAAGGGCAGCGTAAATATGGGGCATCACCAAAATTAAGACCAGGGAAAACCTTTAATTTCTCCCGTTTTTTGCTGGTTCCATGTGTGCTGCGTTGTGCAGCACACATAGAAACAGAAAAAGGCCTTTGATTGGTTATGTGCAGGACGGTGTCTCTTCCTGCACATAAACAATCAATAAAAAAATGAATTATTTCAATTTCTATGTGTGCTGCATTAAGCAGCACACATAGAAGTTTCAAAACGCCATTTAAAGATTGTTTATGTGCAGGAAGGGAGACCTTCTTGCACATAAACAATCTTCATCCCAATGCAGACACCCTTGCACTATGGTGCAAGGATACCTGTGTTAGCCCTAGGCTGCTAAATTTATCGCCAGCACAGGGGGAAATGCAGGACTGCACCATATTGTTGTAAATATGGTGCAGCCCTGCGTTTCAGAAGTGGCAGAGCGTGGAGTTAAGCTATGGGCTAACGCCACGCTCCTCTACTTCTCTAGTAAATATGCCCCTCTGTTTTCTGTGTATTTTAAAGGCCTGGGCGGAGTTCGCGGAGTTCTACTGCACGGTGTGGGAAAAACTCAGCAAAACTCCGCGAGTGAAGCGGAATTTCACGCCCAGGCCTACTTTTCTTCAAAATTAAAATAGGAATATAAACACCCAGCTGGTGGCTAGGAAGGCTCAGTTAAGTTACTTGTTTGGTAATTATGTCAAGAGACGTACCTTTCAGACAAGCAGTCGAACAGGGCAGTCTGAGCTCTGAAGCATATACTAATCCGTATCCATTGACAGGATGTCTAAAGAAGCCCTTCGAGAGGAGGTAAGGTACATGGCAAATATGGCACACTAAACGGGATTCAGAAAAGTGAGAAACGTGCACGACAAACAAATCAAATTCCATGTTCAAGTAAATAAAAGGAAAACATGAATAAACCAATTTCAACCATCAACTTTAATGTTTCAATGGACTTATATGTCCATTAAGGTAGGTAATTCCTTGATATTTTATCCAGAGACGTTTTAAGGCAAGGGCAACGTGGGCTCTGTCCCAGGGCCCCAGTCTGTCAAGGGGCCCTAATAGGGCCATCTCTGTTATGCAGAGATTCTTGCCCAAATGACCTTGAATAATTCTTAAACAGATTGTTTTTAACACTGGTTTACTTTATTTTTAATGTGGGTGATGTGTGAGAGTATATTACAGATATTTTGCAGAGAAATGTGTTTATGTTTCATACCACATCCATAAAAAACTTTTATTTTAGATCAAAACGGGACCTCACATATGAGAAATGGGTGTGTGCCACAGAATTTGTTTGTAGTAATGTTAGTGAGCTGCTGTATTCAATATTGAAAATATGAGCCACTATCCTTGAATATTAGATGTAAACACATTTTCAATTAGGACGAGTGTGCCTGTGCACTGCCAGTTACCTGGCCACATAAGGCACGAAAGAGCTGAAATTGGATCATAAACTCAAAGCAGTTCTCAACAGGGGCCCCCAAAAGACATTTGGCCTAGGGCCCCCAAAATCCTTAAGATGTCCCTGATTTTATCGCTGTAAATGCGTGAGTAATGTACATTTGGCATTGCTAAGCAGAGAAAGGTTAGATTCTCAAGGGGAGTAATATAGAGGAGTGGCCATGGACATTCAATGCAATTAGGCTTACTACCACAAAACTAAAACTATGGGACAACCTCAAACGCATACCAGGATGTCACTTAATACAATTCGAACAGTGGAAAGTCGCTAGTTCCACTTATGGCAATGCAGAGGCTCAGGAACAACAATGGCTAGCAAAGCCCTAATGCTGGATGTTAAGCTCCCTCCCCCTCATTATAGGATGAGTTAAGGGCCTTTAACAAACGCTATTGCCCTCGGCAGAAGGCTATAATGCTTAATTAGAACAATGGAGTGGCTCTGGGCAAATAATGCCTGGTATTGACCTTCTGTTGCTCCCTGTTTACTTTAGAACATTCTACCCTCAGTGGTTGGAATGTTCTAGTCACATAACAGTACTTCTTCCTTGGGCTATAATGGTTTCAAAGGCCCTCTCTCTCGTTTGGGCCCTCATCTGCGGTTCAGGCAAAGAACTCGGGTTGAGCTTGCTAACAACCATTACTGGCCACATCCGAACTTCAGGGGCAGAGAGAATCGGGTCCCCAAATGGGCTTTAGTGTGGCAGTCTAACGTGGGGGAGGTGTTTGTCTCCAACCAGACTCCGGCTGACCTCCACTTAACTCTGGTGGACTCGGGGCATGCCATCAGAAGGATGACATGAGCAAGAGCCAATCAAACCTTTTCTTCATTCATTTCAGGAAAATGGTTTCCTGTTGGATAAATCCATTTCCCTACATACCCCAAATGATGGGAATGTGTGAGCAATTATCTCACCCTAACTGCACGCTTAAATTGCTTTTTGTATCAATAACGCCATCATTAAGAGTTGTTTGTAATCTCTGGGTTCATGCATTACCAGTCCCATGACGATTGCAAGTGATTCTATCATCTCCGTTACCCCCTCCATTCCTAAGTGGAGCTGCGGGGCCCGACTCTAAATACCCCGGAGATAAAGTAACCATAGCACTAGGGGCCACACTTTCAGGCCGAATGACCAGGCTGATCACAATGAACGCCAAAGTGCAGGCGCTTGAGCTGCGTGCGAAAACCACTGAAGGTTTTGACCATCCCCTCAAACTTGCAACCCTCTATCTGCTCACTACTTTCAAAATGTCCAGTCCTCCATTCCCTCTCTCTTAGATATACCTATGTTCCTTCTCTTACCTTTAATACTGTCAACCAGAATCTGTCATCTGAAGTGAAAGATGGCATTTATGAGCCCCTACATTGAATGTAGGTGCACTCAAAATGTTTAGTCGATCCTCAGAATTCTTTAGTAAGTAATTTTTCCTTCAAAACTTTTCTTTTTATGCAGTGAAATGTGCCGCAACTTCCTTATGTTTCAGTATTAGGGAGGGGCCTTGCACAGAATGCTTTTGCCTATCAAATATGGCTTGTGGTTCTCTGAGACAGTATTCTTCGTTCCCCTCCATGGAATCACACTGCTGGCCACATGAATGAAACATAGTAAAAAATACATTACAAAGCCATTCTTCCTTTTCTCTTATGCGTCTACTTTAAGGACATGATTAGGAGTGACCCAGTAGTGAGTGATAAAACCACACTCATCAAATCCAATACCGTAGAGCGCTGTATTTAGTAATCCTTAGTGCTCCTATTAGGGCCGCCTAAAACAGAGCCAGCTGCTAACCATGAAATCCTACAAGTGGGGAAATTATGTGGCGTAACGGTCAGACATGCCGACTTTGGAGCCGGGTAACCAGGTTTCAGTCAAACATCCTGTGATTCTGGACAAATCACTTAATCTTCCCCACCCTACCAAAAATGAATGGTGCTCATGAAAAGCACTGCAATACCCAAAGGTCGAGTTTGTGCTATAAGCGCCAGGGTTTGATTAAGTGGTGGTGCCGAGGACCGGAACTCACCTGCTCATATTAAGCCCTGTATTACATCACTTTTCAACAGTTCTGCATCTTGGAATGTGGAGGACGTAATAATACTGCGGGCTTTTCACAGTCTGCAGACGCCAAACCTGGACGCAGGAACGTTCCCCTGCACCAATTCAGCTAGGTTTTGCTTGCCAATCTTAGAGCCGTATTTTCGCACTACTTGTAATCCTAACTATGGCCCATATTTCCTATCTGCCTAATAGTATGAAAACCTAACTTTCTCTTAAAGTACTGTGTGCTACCATTTGGTTCTTCCTCTGTCTGTCCACTGATCCCATCAACATGAACCAGGGCCGGCTTTAGGGCAGTGCAACTGGTGCGGCCGCAGTGGGCGCTGACCTGTGGAGGGGGCACCGACCTCAGGGGTGGGTGCTGTGTTTAGGAAACAGCTTATGATTGGAGCGATGAGGGGCACTTTTACCCAGTGGTAGTGAGAGAATCCGAGGAGGCGGTCATGGGGTGCGGGGGCACCAAAAATGATTGTCGCATCGGGCACTACCAGCGTCAAAGCCGGCCCTGACATGAACTACTGAAAAGGAATTATGAATGACTGAGCCTAGTGTTGGATGAAAGCAAAAGAAAACACTAAAGTTGATAGCGTACAATTCATTGAATCTGCTGAAAATTGCAACACAAACATCCCGAGCTGCCCGCCTGCAAATCTGCTGCCCTCTGAGAACTGACAGCACTTGTTATTTAGAAGAAGCCATACATAGAAACCACGCAGCATTACTTACAATCGGAGATGCTTTCATGCAAATGGGTTTCCAAAAGGATCCGGGAATGGAATCGAAGGCGCTGGCTGCTGTGGCACAGGACTCTGGAATACAGGCACAGAATTGACTTCAGAACATGGTCTACGCTTTATATCTGTTCTCATAGTTGAACAAGATTGATACTCGCAGCAAATGAAGAGAATAGAGGAAGAACTGGCTCTCCCATGAAATAGGAAGTCCCCTTTGTATTGGTGCTATCTACACACAGAGCACAATTCACAAACACCTCATTAACACCTGCAATAATTCACAAAATAAATCCTAGCAGGGGTGAATGGGTGTACCACTAAAGATGTCTCTGCCAGAAGTGCAGAGAAATCTGGAGTAGTAAATCCCTCACAAGGGGTGGGCATTACCACGTGTGGTTTGCCTAGTAAGTTTGTGAACGCCCACACACATGAATGTTTGTGACCACTGTTGGACTTGGCCCTTCTGGCAGGTTCACCCCTGAACTTTTTGCTTTTTATTGGTGACTTGGTGTGGTGATTTTTTTGGTTTCGGCGCACTTTCCCTGTGTCCCAGGGTAAAGTGCGTGCGTGCTCTGAGTGCATGTGGTGAGATAGGCCTGCCCTCCCATAGGAATGCATGGGGAATGTATGTGTCCCTAGTAGTTCCTGATGCGTGGGGTGTGCAGGCCCGAGTTTGGTATGTGCGGACTCGTGGGAGTGAATGCTGCGCGATGATGTGTGCGGCGTGCATGTACCTAGTGTGGAAGTGCCACTTCTAGAAGTGGGCACTTCTGTGTGCAGTGTGTCTGTCGCGTGATTGGCTGGTCATGTCATGTGACAGGCTAGGGATTCCCCAGAGTCAGGATGAGTCACCCAGTGGTGAACGGGGAGATCAGCAGCTAGATGGGTGGGAGGAGTACACCTGGGTCCTGAATAGGACAGGGTTTTCCACACACAATGCTGGCCCCGCCCCCTGCGGTGCGACTGACGACCCTAGCCCTGCCAATGAATAGAGTGAGGGGCTGAGCACATCAAGGGTGCTCCCCAACCAGCTGCGACTGGTTTTCCCCCTCACCCTGAACCCAGAACAAAGGGGTTTGCTGTATAAAAATGGGTCTGTGTCCCCACAGAAACTGTTCTCTGCCAGGATCTTACCTGAGGGGGGCTGCTGCTGCTGCTGGACCAGAGGACCGCCACTTGGACTACCTCCCTGCCTGGAGGCCCAGTGAGCTGGCTCTGGGTCCAGCCTTGCCCCCCACCCCTGCCCTGCTGCATGCAGGGAAGAACTTTGCTGGACTTGGCTTGGATCCTACTCTAGGCGCTGGGAGCGCTTTATTTTCCCCCTAGGGCGCCTGGAAGCGCCTTTCATTCACTTATAGCGCCAGAAGCGCTTTAATTGGGGCCGGCAGCGCAACGCTGCGATTATCAGCGAGGGAACCCCGGCGTAGGGATTCCCTGCTATTGTGCTATATTCGAAGCGGGTGCCCACCCCGCATTGTGTGCTTGTTGGCGGGTGCCCACCCCGCTTATTGAAGTATTCCTACGGCGGGTGCCCACCCCGCCGTGTACTGCATATCGAGGGAGCCCACCCCTCTTATCCCCGGAGAAATCACCGCGGCGGCCCGGTTCTCAAACCGGAAGTCAGGCAACGGCTCGTAGGACGGGGGCGGAGCCTCGGCCTGCAACGGAAGTCCAGGCGGGAGCCCACTCCGCACTGGACGGCTTCCTGGAGGAGCGAGAGGAGGCTGCCGGGGAAGAGAGAGAGAGCCCCCGAGGAGCGGGAGCTCTCTAGTGCCGGCCGCCCTGACCCCGACGCGTCCAGTGAGCCTGGAGCCTCTGAGGCTCCACGAGAAGCGTCGCCGGAGTCCCGGTGAGTGAGGCTCCGAGGGGGGGGGGTCCGGACCGCATTTCGCTCCCGCCCCAGCGGGGGCCTGTCTATGCTCGAGTCCCAGAGTGGGACTCCAACCTTACGGGGGCAGTATTCTGTAGCAGGCCAGAGCGCGAGTGGCGCTCCAACTACGGGGGCATTTCTCCTGCAGTCAGAGCGGCCCCGGAAGGCAGCGGGCCGCTCCAACGAAGGGGCCCGCATTATTTTCTCGAGCACTAGTGTGCTCCAACGGCCTGCATTGGTTTGCCCTGAGCCCCGAGAAGGCTCCAACGTTACGGGGCATTCTCGTCCTCAGAGCCCACGAGGCTCCAACCAGGCGCATTCTTCAGGAGCCTAGGAGGCTCCCAGGGGGCATTTCTATTGGCCATTTCGAGCCCCAGAGGCTCCAACGAAGGGGCATATTATTATTTAGAGCCTGCGAGGCTCAAGGGGCACAGTATTGATTCAGAGCCCAGTCAGGCTCCAACGACTCCCATAAGTGTTCTAAGGGCCCCGAGGTGCCCAGGCCCCAGTCCCTACAGCTGCCCAGCACTTAGTGGGCAGCTGCAACGTTTAGGTTGTGCAGGGTGCGCCTGGCTTGCGCAGTCGCGCCCTGACATTATTGGATTGGTCATTTCTGCACCCCTGAGAGGCCAGTTGGCCTGGGGGACAGTTTTTCTGTATGGTGCCCTCCCCTAGGGGACCTGGTGATTTCTATATATGTACTTTTGCGCCTGCGCAAGGTCTTTATGATATTCTCCTTCCTAAACTGTGTTTATGCATTGGAGATTGTTTTACTAGTAGTAATTATACTAGTGAGTTCTTGTTTCCTTTCCTGCACCTCTGAATGTGGTTATGCGTCATGTGCTTTGCTTTACACCTCTGAATGTTATGCATCATGTGTTTATGTGCTTAGACCCCTACAGGTATTGTGATACTTAGGTGGTTGTTTTCTCCCTAGTACAGGTGGTGCTAGTGAGGTCCTGATTCCCTGCGCAATATTTTCCTAAGGTGGTTAGGGTTGCGTAGGTGGTACTTACCTGATACCAGTAGTTACTGGTTGTGTGCTACATATGTTATTTTGTACTACAGTATTATTCCTATGTTCTAAAAAGTGCTAATTCCTGACAGTGGTCCAGGTGGCCCTGTCCCCTGTATATATAATCCCTTGTAAATTCTGCCCGTGCCTGTTGGCACATTGTAGAGTGTGTGTTTTTATCTAATGTGTTGTGTATAATACAAAGGTTATTTTTATAGAATACCTTGTGTGGAGTTTCCTTTGTGGTGGGCCTTGGGTGTTGTTGCTGGGTGCGCGCGCAAACGCTTTACACATCGCCTCAGAGATAAGCCTGACTGCTCGTGCCAAGCTACCAAGGGGGTGAGCAGGGGTTATCTTTGGCGTGTAACTTCCTTGCCCTGACTAGAGTGGTGGTTTCTGCCTGACTTTGGCGCAAGCCTTAGCCAACCAGAAATCCCATTTCTAACAACCACTCACAAACAGAAATGCGGCCCTTTCCAGCCCTGAATATGGTCAGAAGTTCTGCCCTTCAAGGGCGGTGGGGCGGGGCGGGGCGGGGCAGGGAGATGTCGACAGACGATGGAATAAGGAAAATAAAATAAGTAAATAAATCCGATTCCGTTCGACATACCCCCCACCTCACTGCTCCACCGCGTTTACCTGCACCGGCCGCTGCTGGCTGGAGTAAGACTCCACCCCTTCCACGGTGGGAAGGGAAATTAATCACCTTAGGTATTCTAAGCCTTCTCTGTTGGTGTAATGTTTTCCCCAAAAAGAAAAAAAAATGCTTTTGCACATTAGGCTGTCCTTCCTGCTGTGTGGAATTATTCACTATGGACAACTGCGCATGGGGGAATAGGCAGCTTTTAAAAAGGCACATGACAGGTGCAACCGTATATCTGGTAACCTGTGCCTGACATGACTTTCCAGGTACATCACTACACTTGTTTAGTGAAAATCAAAAAACTGAAAAAGTGCATTCAGGCGGAGTCATAGAACTTCAGTCATACTTTTACACTTGTGTAGGTGAATTGCACTCATTTTTTAATCTTTCACCCGCGAGCCCGATGATGGTTCCCTTACGGAGATCACCGGGTACTCTAGGCATCATGCACCTATCATTCTGCTGTCCACTGATATTGGTTTCAGCCAATAGGCCATTGTTCATGAGCAGGTTTATGGTTTATTGTGCACTGAGACATTTGCATAGAAGTCTTTAGTAACATCACTAGCAACCTTTAGTTATAGAAGGTAGCTATATACAGCAGCCATCACATGGATATTTACATTCTTAGATGCTCTGCGCGTTGTATGTAACTGTTATTCACAGCAGCATGGATATGAGCTAACAATATTAACCCTTTCGATGCGCATGACGGAGCGGTTCCGTCATGCGCATCGGTTGCGCTGTGCGTATGACGGAACCGCTCCGTCATGGCCCCGCCCGCGCAATAGAACCTACAGCACAGCGCGGTAATCCGCGCCGCGCTGAAGGGGTTAAAACACCATTTTCTAATAAACTCAACATTCTAATATCGTTCTTCTATACACTTCAAAGTCTTTTGTGAAAAATTATCTAATGAAATTGTGTCCAGCACTCACAGGGTTTTTTGTAGAGTTGCTGAATAGGTCGGTTCCAAATGGGTTGTCAAAGTTGATTTCTGCAGCTTTGGGAGCAGGAAGATGATTTTGTCTTGGGGCTGGCTTTGGTGGCTCTGAAAAACATTACAAACACTAATACAGGGCTTAACAACATTGAAAATGGGAAAAATATGTATATCATGGATACTATTTTCCCCATGTCCCCTCGCTGACCAAGTGCCATTTAGTAAAGTAGATTAGTATAGAGTACAGTGGCATAGAGCGGCTTGATATAGAGTAGAGCTGAGTTGGGTAGAATGGCATAGAGTGGGGTGGGGTAGACTAGAGTGGCGTAGAGTGAAGTGGCTTGGTATAACCATTATAAGATACATTTCAAACAATGTAAGAGAAATCATTATCTCACAATATCTTTGCAGGTTGTGGGAGTGTCATTTGAGGCAATGGTTTTCAAGACTCAGGAGTTGGTTCACACGAACCACAAATAATTCCCAATAGAACTCATTGCAATGTTTAAAGATGACAGCAATTTTCAGTTCCTAAAATTAAACACATTTAGATGCCAATTTCACTTTCTTATCTGCTTTGCCAAGAGTCCTTTAAAATACCCATTATAACACAATAAAACTGAATTTTGATTTTGTCCACTATCACCATTCAAGGTGGCAAGGGCCATTACCATAAGGAATGGCAATGGGAGGTGGGGGGCAATAAACATGGAAGAGATATTCCCACCACTCAGAAGAAAAGGAACTACGTAATACTATCTTTAATAATACATTTATAATTTGTGCACATGTACGAAGTCATGATTCCCCACTGAGCATACATCAATCAATCAGGGGAATTATAAGCGCACTACTCACCCATGAGGGTCTCAAGGCAAGGGGGGGGGGGGGGGGGGTCAGAAGTTCCGTATCAGTTGAAAATCCAGGTCTTCAGTGCCTTCCTGAAGGTGTTCAGGGAGGGGGCGTGTCTGACGTCGATGGGGAGCTTGTTCCAGGTCTTGGCCGTGATGTAGGAGAAGGATCTACCCCTGCTCTGGCTCTGCGAATGCGTGGGGTTTTGGCGAGAAGGAGGTAGGTGGAGCGAAGATTGCGTTTGGGCACGTGGAGGGTGATTCTGTCATTGAGATTGTTGGGTCCGGTGTTATGTAGGCATTTATAGGTGTAGGTAAGTATCTTGAAAGTGATTCTTTTCTCGACGGGGAGCCAGTGGAGCATGCGTAGGTGTTGGCTGATGTGTTCGCGTTGAGAGATCCCGAAAACTAGTCTGGCGGCGGTGTTCTGTATTGTCTGGAGCATGAGGAGTAGGGACTTGTTGATGCCGGTGTAGAGGGCGTTACTAAGTCCAGATCTGGTGGTTATGAGTGGGTGGGTAACTGTCTTCTTTGCCTCGGTGGGATCCATTTGAAAGTCTTACAGAGGATGCGGAGGGTGTTGAAGCAGCTGGAGGTCACGGCGTTGACCTGTCAATTTATAGAGAGGGAGGAGTTGAGTACGATGCCGAGGTTCTTGGCATGGTCCGTGGGAGCCACCCGGTGTTGTTCCACGCCAAAGGCCAAAGACGTGGTTCCGAGGACGAGGACTTCTGTCTTCTCTGAGTTGAGTTTTAAGCAGCTGTGTTCATCCATGCAGCAACGTCCTGCATTCCTTCCTGGAAGTTGAGTCTGGTGGTGGGGTCCTTGGTGAGGGAGAGGATGAGCTGGGTGTTGTCAGTGTAGGAGTCTATGCCGAGGCCATACCGTTGGACAATGGCGGCGAGGGAGGGCATGTAGACGTTGAAGAGGGTAGGCCTGAGTGATGATCCCTGTGGGACTCCGCAGTTGATTTCAGTAGGTTGGGAGAGGTAGGGTTGCAGTCTGACCCTTTGGCTTCTGCCGATGAGGAACGATCTGATTCAGTTGAGGGTGGCGACTTGTATGCCGGCATTGTGGAGTCTGTCTGTGAGTGTGTGGCGGGAGACGTGTTGAAGGCTGCTGACAGGTCGAGTAGAATCAGGGTCACGGTGTGGCCTTGGTCGAGGAGGGCACGGATGTCGTCAGTGGCGGCGAGTAGGGCAGTCTCAGTGCTGTGGTTGCTTCGGAATCCGGATTGGGAGGGGTCGAGGATGGCGTTGTCTTCGATTAACCGTGACAGTTCTGCATTCACAGTCTTCTCTGCGACTTTAGCTGCATAAGGGAGGAGCGAGATCGGCCGGTAGTTCTTGAGATCCGACGGGTCAGCTGAGGGCTTTTTGAGCAGTGGCCTAACTTTTTTGCATTTCCAGTAGTTGGGGTTGGAACCGGTCTCAAATGTGGTGTTGATGGCATGTTGTAATATGGGTGCAATGGTGGTGGCAGCTCTGTGGTATATGTGGGGTGGGCATGGGTCTGTGGGGGCCCCAGAGTGGATGCCTTTTATGGTCGCGGCGGTCTCCTTGGTCGTGATCAGTGTCCAGGCTGAGATGGTGGTCTGGCTGATGTTGTTGCCAGGTGGGCTGACCGTGGGGGCGTCGAAGTTGTTGTAGAGGTTCTTTATCTTCAGCTGGAATTAGGAGCCCAGTTTGTCACAGAGGTCCCGGGAGGGGGTGATGTTGGTGGCTTTGCAGCGGGGCTTGGTGAATTCCTGGATGACGCTGAAATGTTCCTTGGAGTTGCTGGAATTGGCGAGGATTCTGTTGTGGATGAAGGTCCTTTTGGTGGTTCCGATGCGTTGGTGGTATTACATGAGTAATATCATACACAATGGGTCATCTAGTGTTGGAAAAATGTTTAGGGAAGTACTGATTGCTCTGCATCAACCTTATATTGTGATCTGCATTACAGCACTGCATTACAAGTGCTAACATATTTTAGCAATCACTTTTTATTGTGCCCTGATTTCAAGTGCCCTAGAGTTGGATGTGATAATTATCACACCTGATAAAATTTCACACTGGTATGCTCGGAATTGAATGGGATAGAAAATTATTGCCTATTCTGAGTTTTTCCTGAAAACATGGGGCATAACATATATAGCCTTATTACGATGTCGGACAACTTTGCAGAATCGGGACCTACCGACCTATTACAATGTGATCGCACATGGTGCCGTCGCATACTCACATTTGCCTATGGGAGCTTGTGCTATGGCCATAAACCGGTCACAGAACAAGCTCCCATAGAGAAATGAGAGAATCTGTTCAAGGTGCCTGGTACAAGGTGCAGGGATTAACAGGGGGGCACCATAGGTGCCCCACTGGCCCTCAACAGGAGTCCGCAGGGAGAAGGGGGCCCTGCTAGGGGCTCCCACAGTCGCTTTGCGATAGGCTTTCCATGTTGGAAATCCCAACATGGAAAGCCTGTCCTGTCGAAAACCGACATCATAATCCCAACGGCAGAAACGCCGTCCATAGGGATTATGGTGGGGCCTTTGACTGGGCCCCATCGGAATCCAGCCGGAATGACTGTCCGGTTTCACTTTAGACCACCTGTATTATTGTGATGCGGTGGTCAGAAATGAAACCTACGATGTGACTCGGAAAGTCTCTGACCTGAGGTTGGAGGCTTTCCGAGTCACATTGTAATGATGGCCATAGTGTTTACTGCATGTCCAGTTATTTACTTGCCATTTTTCACCTATTAAATTGCTAAAATGTAACAGTGAGGTGTAGTTGATTATTTATGCATTCCCAGTAGGGTTCGAAATTTACTGGCCCACTCATAATGAGTGCCTTGGTTTTGGATGGCTGCACTTGGAGGGCTTAACAGGAGTGCAGTATGGGGACCAAATATAGTTCTTATTTTGAACTTTAGAGGTTCTAAACCAAAGCATGTTTGCTTTCTGAGAAGTTCCCTGGTGTAATATGTTAGCCTTTAAAATAAATGTGAATGACATTTGGATCTACTATGTTATTGCTAGGCCAAAGACAAACAACACAAGCACATAATAAGAAATTTGTTTACAATTAAATAACATATAAAATACAATTATATTACCATTGACTTTAGCAGAAAGTTGATTAATGTCAAAATCATCATGGTCGTTGGTTTCTTGAGGAATTCCTACTTTGCTGTTGAAATAGTTGGCAAATGCCCCAGATGCACCACCTGAGGTGCCTTGCTGTTCTCCACGCCTCGCAGGAACAGCTGGAGGCTTTGTCATTTGGAAATCCTTGAACAACTCTTTGACATTCTTGTTTTCCTTTTCTCCAAGTGGATCTAAGGCAGTGAAAGCATCACTTTCCTTTTTGGTAGTCTCTTTCAGAGGCACAGGCCTTGGCGGCGGCTGAGGTGGAGATGCTAACATGGATGAAGGCGATAGCGAGAGAGCCATTGGAGAAGTATAGATGCTGATCTGGTTGAAAGGGTTGCCCATGGTTCCGTGCTGAGTCCACGCATTAGGCTGAGCAGGGGCAGGTTGGTTCCAGGTAATAGGAGGTTGGTTCACGGCTGGAGCTCCAAACTGCGTCGGCTGATTCCATCCAGGTCCAGGCACTGGCGCACTGAACACACCCGGCTGATTATACCCTGCAGTCTGGGCGGCCATCACTGGCCCAGTTAGCAAGGCAGGAGGCTGTCCGAAAGCTAGAGACTGTGGACTCCAAGTTGTGGTTTGAGAAGAGATGCCAGGTAGTCCACCTAGAAGATAAAAGGGATCAAAATGACAATGATATTTTTCACAGTTTTGTCATGATACCTTTGAGCTTTCATCAGTTCAGTTTCTATTTCTAATAGTTATTACATTTCAATATCTGTTGAGTAATTTATTCAAAAAAGGCATTTAAAATTAAAATGTGTTACTTAATGCACATCTTTTCATCATATTGCTGTGACTCTACTTTTAGAGTAATTAAGCTGGAGAATTATATAAATATGAGTGTATGTATTATGAGAAGGGTGATTGCTCTATGTTTGTCATCCTAAATGAAGGTTTGTAGTAGAATGAATTCTAGACAGCAAATGCAACAAGCATTGGCAAAGCCAATACGTTTTGCCTACGTGAGGAGTATTGGCTTTGCCAATGTCTTTTAGACATGTTGTAAAGCATCATGGGGTAGAATAGAGTACTGTGCAGTGGAGAGGCATGGTGTAGAGTGGTATGAAGTGGCATAGAGTAAAGTGGCATAGAGTAGAGACATTGAGTGAAGTGGGGTAGAGTGGCATAGAGTTGGACCGTGCTGAGTGGCATGATGTAGAGAAGAGAGACATAGAGTAGGTAGGTAGAGTCAAGAGTGGTATAGAGTGGAATGGTGAGGAGTTTTGTAAAGCAGCATTGCCTAGAGTTGTGTAGAGCAGAGCAGAGTGGACTGGCATAAAATGCAGTGGCATAGAGTGCAGTGGTATAGAGTGCAGTGGCATTCAATGCAGTGACCGAGTAGAGTTGTGGCGAATACAGTAAGGTAGCAGTGGTGTAGAGCAGAGTGGCATAGAGTGCAGTAGTGCAGAGTAGAGTGCAGTGGCATAGAAAGCAGTTGCGTAGGGAAAGGTGGTGCAGAGTAGAGTACAGTGGCAAAGTGCAGTGGTGTAGAGCAGAGTAGATTGGCATAGAGAGCAGTGGCATAGACCAGAGTACAGTGGCATAGAGTGCAGTGACACAGAGTACAGTGGTGTGAGTGCAGTGGCGTACAGTGGTGCACAGTAGAGTGTCGTACAATGCATTGGCATAAGTGCATTGGTGTAGAGTACAGTGGTGTAGAGTGCAGCTGCACAGAATGGAATGCAGTGGCATAGTGTGCTGTGGCATAGAGTGAAGTGGCGTAGAGTAGAGTGGTACATAGTAGAGTGGAGTAGAGTGCAGTGGTATAAAGTACAGGGGTGTGGAGTGGTACAGAGTAGAGTGGTGTAGAGTGCTGTGTAGTAGAGTGGTTCAGAGCATAGTTTTATAGAGTGCAGTGATATGGAGAGTATAGTGGCAAAGAATGCAGTGGTAGAGAGTGCAATGGCATAGAGTGCAGTAGTGTGGAGTGGCGCAGAGCACAGTGGCATAAAGTGCAGTGGTCTAGAGGGGTGCAGAGTAGAGGGCCATAGAATTCAGTAGCATAGTGTAGAATGGCGCAGAAAACACCAAACTTGTGTAGAGTGCACTGGCATAGAGTGCTTTGGTGTACGGAAGAGAACAATGGCACACAGTAGAGTAGAGCAGGGTAGAATAGAGTTGCGTAGAGTTCAATGGTGTAGAGTGGTGCAGAGTAGAGTGCAGTGGTGTAGAGTGTAGCGACATATAGGGCAGTGGCATAGAGTAGAGTGGTACAGAGTAGAGTGCAGTGGCATAGAGTACCGTAACAGAGTGCAGTGGTGTGGAGTACAGTGGCATAGAGTGCAGTGAAATAGAGTGCAGTGGCATAAAGTGTAGTGGTGTAGATTCAAGTGGTGCTGAGTAGAGTGGCATAGAATAGAATGATGCAGCCTAGATTAGAGTGGCAAAGAGTGCAGTGGGGTAAATGCATTGGCGCAAGTGGATTGGTGTAAGTGGATTGGCATAGAGTACAGTAGTGTAGACTGCAGTGATGTGGCGTAGTGTGCAGTTGGGCGGAGTAGAGTGCAGTGACAGATTTCAGTGGCATAGAGCAAAGTAGTATATTTATTCAAAAAGGTATTTAAAGTTAAAATGTGTTATTTAATGCACTTCTTTTCATCATATTGCTGTGACTCGACTTTAATAAAGTGCTGTTGTATGGAGTGGTGCAGAGTACAGTGGCATACAGTGCAGTGGCCTAGAGTAGAGTAGTGCAGAGTAGATTGAAGGGGATAGCAAAAAAGTGCTAAGGCTTCAAGTGCAGTGCCATGGAGTGATGTAGAGTATAGTGACAGAGTACAGTGGCATAGAGTAGACTGGTGTAGAGTAGAGTGGCGTAAAGTGCAGTGGTGTAGAGTGGCTCAGATTAGAGTGGTGTATAGTGCAGTGGTGCAGAGTATAGTGGTGTAGAGTAGAGTGTCATAGAGTGCAGTGGCATAAAGTGCAGTGGTGTGGAGTGGTGCAGAGTAGCATGGTATAGAGTCCAGTAGCTTAAAGTAGATTGGAGAAGAGTCGAGTTCAGTGGTATAGAGTGCAGTGGCATAGAGTACAGTGGCATAGAATGCAGTGGCCTAGAGTAGAGTGGTACACAGTAGAGTGAAGTGGAGTGCAATAAAGTGCTTTGGTGTAAAGTGCAGTGGTGTGGAATGGTGCAGAGTAGAGTACAGTGACATAGAGTACAGTGGCACAGAGTGCAGTGGCATAGAGTGCAGTTACATAGATTGTAGTAGCCTAGACTAGAGTGGTAAGGCTAAAAGTGCAGTGGCATAGAGTGCTGCAGAGTACAGTGTTGTCGCATGCATTGACATAAGTGCATTAGTGTAAAGTGCCGTGACAGAGTGCAGCTCTGCAGAATGGAACACAGTGGCGTAGAGTGGAGTAGCATAGAGTGCAGTGGCATTGAGTGAAGTAGTGTAGAGTAGGGTGGTACAGAGTAGAGTGCAGTGGCATAAAGGGCAGTGGAATGAAGTGGTGCAGAGTTGAGTGGTGTAGAGTGCAATGACCCAGAGTAGAGTTGTGTTGACTAGAGTGTCGGTGAGTGCAGTGGCATAGAGCGCAGTTACAAAGAGTGCAGTGGGGCAGAGTAGAGAACAGTGGTGTAGAATATAGCAACATAGTGTGCAGTGGCCTAGAGTTGAGTGGTGTAGAATAGAGTGAAATGGCACAGAGTGCTGTGACAGATCAGTGGTATAGAGTACAGTGGTATACAGCGCAGTCACATAGATTGCAGTGGTATAGAGTGGTGCAATGTGTAGAGTGGCGTAGAGTGCAGTGGTATAAAGTAGACTGATGCAAAGTAGATTAAAGTGGAATAGAGTACAGTGACATAGAGTGCGGTGGTACAGAGTGTAGGAGAGTAGGATCTGCTTCACATGGGTACCCCCACTTTTTGCTGGTGTTTCACTGTTTTTTGACCTTAGTCTGGCTGTGGCCCTGCTGATCAGGACCCAAGCCTAGCTGCTTCCTCTCTAAAATGGTTTCCATGTACATTAGGTACATTTACAATTGGATTCTGGAGTGCCTTATAAGCCCCTAGTATATGGTATACTATGTACCTAGGGCATAGGTACCTCAGAGGCCTACCAGGGGCTGAAGCATGCAAGCAATCCAAAATGATACCTCAGGTCTGCTACTGCAGCCTGGGTAAGGTGGTGCATGCACCCCTTACAGTGGTATAGGCTACCTATATCACTACCACTGCACACACATATAAAACCTATAAGTCACTCCTATAGCAGGCCTTGACAATCCTGAAGGCAGAGTGCTTGGTTTTTATGTGCGAGAGTGCCCCTGCATGAGCAGGGCCCCTCTGCAGCATTCAGAGTACCTCCTCTGATGCTGTTTGTGATGCAGCCTGACCATATACTCTTAAGTGCATATAACCTCGCGGTAAATGCTAACTTTGGGATGGCTGCACGGAAACATGTCGTGTTTGGTGTCAAATGCTTTGGAATACTACCCCCCCCACCCCCACCAGTTATGGTGGCGGGGGTAGCATTCCACCCTTCTAGAGGGAGAGACATGTTCACACTCATCTAACCCGGTAGGACTTTCTACAGCCCTGGCATCACAAAATGAATGCCTCTGCCACAGACACGGGTCTGGCCTCCTGCTGCTGACCGAAACTCCGGCATGGGAGGACTGGACAATAGGTTTTCTGTCCCAGGGAGGTGTAACCACCTCCCCAGACAGGCAGATGTGTATTGGGACTGGGCGGGACCACTCTGGTGCTTTGAAGTCCTGCACTGGGGGCACGCTTGGTGTCCCCTTGCATAGTCCAGTTCAAACCGGTTGCAGGGGATACCTGCCCCAGCTCTGGTGCGAAACTGGACAAAGGAAATGGATGTAACCACCCCTCTTTCCAAACCCTCCCATAGTTGGGTCCCTAGAGTATGTCCAACCCCCAAACTTTGCATAAGTATGGGAACCCAGTCCTTGCGACTTTCGATTACCCTGGACGAAACTTTGCAATATATATCCTGGACCTTCAACGTTCTACTTTGCTTAGAAGACTGAAGAAAACTCCCTTGGAGTCATGGAGTGCCTCCCCTGCTCAGAGTAGACTGATATAGAGTTAAGTGGCATTAAGTGCAGTGGTGCAGTGGTGTACAGTGGTGCAAAGTAGAGTGGCAGACAGAGCAGTGGTGTAGAGTAGAGTGTTACAGAGTAGAGTGTCGTAGAGTGCAGTGGCATAAAGTGCAGTGGTGCAGAGTAGAATGGCATAGAGTCCAGTGGCCTAGAGTAGAGTACTGCAGAGTAGAGTGCAGTGGCCTAGAGTGTAGTGGCCAAGATTAAAGGGGTGCAGAGCAGAGTGCAGTGGTATAGAGTGTGGTGGCATCGAGTGCAGTGGTGCAGAGTAGAGTAGAATGGGAGAGAGTGCAGCAGCGTAAGTACAGTGGCATAGACTGAAGTGGAGTAGAGTGCAATAGCCTAGAGTGGAGTGGTTTGGCTAAAAGTGCAGTGTCATAAGTTCATTGGTGTAGAATGCAGTGACAGAGTGCAGCTCTGCAGAATGGAATGCAGTGATGTAGGGTGCAGTGGCATAGTGTGCAGTGGCATTGAGTGCAGTGGCATTGAGTGCAGTGGCAATGAGTGCAGTGGCATTGAGTGCAGTGGTGTAGACTGCAGTGGACTAGAGTGCAGTGGACTAGAGTGCAGTGGTATTGAGTAGAATGGTCGAGAGTAGAGTAGCATAGAGTGCAGTGATACAGAGTTGAGTGATGCAAAGTAGATTAGAGTGGTGTAGAGTGCAGTGGGGTAAATGCATTGGCATAAGTAGACTGGCGTAGAGTACAGTAGCGTAGAGTGCAGGGATGTAGCGTGGAGTCCAGTTGTGCAGAGTAGAGTGCAGTGGCATAAAGGGCAGTGGAGTGGAGTGGTGCAGAGTAGAGTGGTGTAGAGTGCAGTGGTGTAGAGTGGTGCTGACTAGAGTGTTGGTGAGTGCAGTGGCATAGAGTAAAGTGGTGCAGAGTAGAGAACAGTGGTGTAGAATATAGCAATATAGTGTGCAGTGGAATAGAGTAGAATGGTACAGAATAGAGTGAAATGGCATAGAGTGAAGTACCAGAGTGCAGTGGTGTGAAGTACAGTGGCATACAGTGCAGTAACATAGAGTGCAGTGACAAAGATTGCAATGGCCTAGAGTGGTGCAGAGTGGAGTGGTGTAGAGTGCAGCGGTGTAGAGTAGAGTGGTGTTGGGTGCAGTGGCTTAGAGTGCAGTGGTACAGAATAGAGTAGAGTAGTGTATAGTGCAGTTGCATAGAGAGCAGTGTTCTAGAGTAGAGTGGTGCGGCATAAAGTGTCGAAGAATGCAGTGACAAAGTGCAGTGACATGGAGTGGAACAGAGTGGAGTGTTGCAGAGTGCAGTGGCATTGAGTAGAGTGGAGCATAGTAGAGTGGTGCTGAGTGCAATTACATAAATTGCAGTCATGCAGAGCTGAGTGGAGTAGAGTGTTGTATAGTGCAGTGTCATAGAGTGTAACAGAGTAGATTGCAGTGGCATAGAATACAGTAGCGTAGAGTGGCGTAGAGTGCAGTGGTGCAGAGTACAGTAGTGTTGAGTGCAGCACCATAGAGTAGAGTGGTGCAGAGTAGAGTGCAGTGGCATAGTGTGCAGTGATGTAGATTGGTGCAGTGTAGAGTGCAGTGACATACAATTAAATGGCACAGAGTGCAGTGGCATACAGTAGAGTGGTACAGAGTACAATAGAGTGCGTAGAGTTCAATGGGATAAAGTAGAGTGGCGCATGGTAGAGTAAAGTGGTGTTGATGGTAGTGCCATAGAGTGCAGTAGCACATAGTGCAGTAGCATAGATTAGAGTGGTGCAGATTAGAGTAGTGTGATGTGGTGTAAAGTGCAGTGGTGTAAAGTGCAGTGACATAAAGTGTAGCAGAGTAGAGTGTTGTAGAGTGCAGTGGCATAAAGTGCAGTGGCATGGAGTGGTGCAGAGTAGAGTGGTATACAGTGCACTGGCCTAGTGTAGGGTGGCACAGAATAGAGTGGTGCAGAATAGAGTGTTGTTGAGTGCAGTGACATAGAGTGCATTGGCATTGAGTGGTGCAGAGTAGAGGTATAGTGGCTTAGAGTGCAGTGGCACAGGGTGCACTGGTGTAGAGTAGAGTGGTGTGGAGTACAGTGTCAAAGAGTGCAGTGGCATAGATTGCAGTGTTGTAGACTAGAATGGTGCAGACAAGAGCAGAGTGGCATAGAGTGCATTGCCATAGAGTAGTGTGGTGCAGAGGCATGGAGTAGAGTGGTGCACAGTAAAGTCTACTGGTGTAGAGTGCAGTGGCGCAGAGTAGAGTGCAGTGGGGTAGGGTGCCGTGTCATAGAGTACCGGATGGGGGTAGAACGAAAAAGAAGCAAAAAGGAAAGGGGACAGGTGGGACAGGACTAGAAGCTACATTGACAAGAATATGGGAGATGGACTTGGTCCATGCTTCAGGGGAGGGTTAAACACAAGAAGAGGACATGACGCATGCATGCCGTGACAAACGGGAGAGAAGGAAGTGACAGCAGCACCGAAGCTAACAAATGGTAAGCTATAGGCGGGCTGTAAGTCCACTATATGCAAAAAAAATCTCACAGAGACAATGCATGCACTGTCTAGGCGAGACCCAAAATTGAGTTCATAGAATTTTCATGATGTGTTCTCAGGTATGATTAGGTGGTAAACAGAAGAACATAAATTGGTAGCTTTACATTATTACTTCCCATGAGAGTCTGCAGAGTTCCGTGGGCGAAGGAATCGGCACATCACAATGGTTTTTAGCGGCAGGAGCTTGTTCCAGACTACAAAATCAGTGTGAACAGCATCAAGCCAAGTGGCACGCCAGAGGGTGCTGCTGCTTTGCTGCCACTCGAGTAGGTTTTCTACTTGAGCTGCAGCTTTCTCAAAGCAAGTGGCAGCTTTCTTACTGCGAATAGTCGCCACTGCCCGTGAGCGCCCGCATTGAGAAAACCTCTCTGAGTGCTGTCCTAGCTCCCAAAAATCACACTATGAGACACCAATTCTTGCTTGAGCTTGCCAACTTAACATTGGTGAGAATAAACTCCGCCACATGGCTGTTGGTGGAGTTTTAACTGAACTCTGTGTTACAAGTGTAATGTGGAGTGGGCAAAACTCTGCCGGCGGAGAAGAATTTATAGCCCACCCCTAGCTTTGAGTTGAGAATATAATCCCCTAAGTGCTTGTTTACCTTTCATACTTCTATAAAATCTCCAATATAATGGTAACAATGTCACTGTATTCTTCATCTATTCAGGAGGAGCTAAGTTTTTTATGCTTTGATGAATTATTTCTCCACATGATCCATTTACATGTTTATGACTGTATAATTGTGTGACATGACTGTGAACATTGGTGTAGAAGTCACACTCATGCAATGGACGAGAAGGGGCTGTTACAAGGCGGGGTAAGCCTTCTAAGTTTGTGAGTGGCCACAAACACATCAGTTTGTGAGCATTCACAAATTGCTCTCTAAAACTTTTTCATCTTGAAATTGTGCGGGGATTTGCTCCTGCCAAAGGCTGGAGTAAATCAATTTATAGGGACGGAAGAGGAACCGAACATTCCCAAACTTGGTGGGGTGCAGTGGAAAAAAATACTTTCCTTAAGCAGAACTAAAGAGATACAATGCACATTGACACTGTCTTTCCCCTAAGAAAATTGTACTTTGCATGCATTGCCACATTAGAAAAATGCATACGCCTGGAAACAAGAATTCCAAAAGTAAATGTGAAAAAGGATAACTGTCACAAATTTCCAGACATACTTCTGGAATTCTTAAAAAAATGTAAAAGTACAATCAAGCAGAGGTGCGAATTGATCCTTTTGTGCTTGCACATTTTATTATCAAGCTGTTGACACCTATTCCTAGCTACATTTTTTGTAATATACTCTAGTCTTGTGATTTTAATTAGGATTGATTCAAGCTTTATTGTTCAAGGTAAAAACTCTGATTTCACTACCTTTGATAGCAGACAGTAGCCAAAGTGTTCACAGCCACCAACCCGATTACTTTTTGCTGTGATGGTGTCACTGCCTACACTCCTTCCATTCCAGCACCCACCTCTCCTCTATTTCTTCTTATGTTTAATTAGCAAGAATATTGCTATAACCAGTAAAACATGTACAAGATTTACACCTTCTCTCAAGAGGGTTTAAATATTAATATGTTACTCTTGTTTCTTCCACATTTGCATGAATAACTTACTTTGGATGACTCTGTGTTTCCTTATACTGAAAAGCATCAATACCTAGCATTGCTGTAAAGATCTAAAGGCCATGAAAAGCAACTTGGAACAATTTTGCTGATGCATTGCAAGGTGCACAGGTTGTTTAAGCCCAGTCATCGAGTGAAAGAGGTTCAACAACACTTTCACGTGGCCATACCAAATGCAGTAAAGATTGGTTGCAAATTATAGGTAGGAGCCAGATGATCTGTATTCTTAAACTTTGAAAAGTTTGGTAATTGTGCAAATTAATACTCAACTGCTTTAAACGTATGTTTGTCAAATTGGGATGTGGTAACTGCCCATTTTATAGCTCATTGACAAAGCAAAATTGTCAAGCAGAAATCCACTTGGCATTACACATACTACTTGGATGATCCCACTACTTGGGGAATGAGAGCTGGAACTCAAACCAACCTATGGCTTCCCACGGCTTTCCTGTTGTGCCCAGGGTACAAGGGGGCAGATGATTCTTGGTCAAACGTTGACCTGCTCCTGCTGATGGATGGAACCAACTCATCCGTTCTGTCTGAGTGCAATCTCACCAGCTCTTCTTCCGGCCCTCTTTGCACCCCTAAATCAGGGGTGCATTGTGACTTTGGTGAAAGATAGCACATGATTTACTCTAAATTGGGTGTCTCCCTGAATTCACCAGTTTCTATTCCATTTATAGAGGAATCTATATGACCTTTACATTTTATAATTCCTAGGATCTGAGGTGAATTTCAACAGTTTTAGTAATGAAAGACACACGCATGGGTGGTGATAGTGTGGACAGTGCAAATATATATGGAGCAGTGGCAGTCTTTATGTTCTTATGCCAGATGCATGCACTTTGGCCAAATGTTATTTTAATTGATTGCTGGTGAAAGTTATGCTGCAAAGCATTTCATATTTACTTTTTCAGAATTGTACTGAGACAAGTCTCACGTTCCTTGCTGGCTCGCGGGTGACTTATTAAACCACCCATCAATTCCTACAGGTACGGAATATATAGTCATCTTACCTAGCCCTCCAATAGTAGACACTGTGGAAGGGGTACTATTGGCAAAAAGATCCATTGGATTTGTTTCCAGAGTTGTTGGCTGGAAGGCCTGGTCTGCAGGCACAGAGGGTTCAGGTTTTGATGCTCCAGGTGCAGAGAATATGTCTGAGCCAAATACATCATTGAGTGGCTGCTGTGAGCAAAGATATTTACCTTTATTGCCATATAATACACATTGGATACATTTCGTCATAATAAAAATTCATTCTGTGCAATACACATTTTAGACTACGAAATATAATTATAGAGAATATGATTATTTGATACATATTAGCAAAAAACATTTATAGGTTAACAGTGACAATGGTATGCATACATCTTCAGTATGGTTTAACAGCCTTGATTCAAAGGTTATAATAAACTAACCTTCAATCTTCCACCTACTATCAAATTATTTAAAACTTCAGTTGCAAAGATAAACTCATCTGGTACTTGCATTTCACCACCAGATATCTACCCCATGCACATATCAATCAGAGTTGGCAAAGCTTTCAATACCCAAACTGTACATACATCAGAGCCAGGGGTGGATGCTTGCAAATTGTACAAGGACGCGTCAGTGCAGTTAGTGCATGAAGGCTACTGTTAAGAGTTCTCTGCTTATTCTGTTAACAAGTCTTGTCTAGGTTCTATTTTTATTCCTCACCTCAGGAAGCAGTAAAAGATCAACAGTTTATGCATAGATGTAAAGAACAGCTTTAAATTAAGCATCTATCACTGTCTCATAGCATATTTAATTATTTATTATTCCTTGTTATTTTACTATACAATCCCTTCATATGAATGTCCTGCTTGATATGGGCTTGTTTAACCATTCCTTTGAGGGGTGCCTGACTGGATATAGATGACTATTACTTTCAGGGTTTTGATAAATGAAACATCATTCTCTTTTTGCAGGAAAGCTAAAGAAGCCCATGTTATGCGAAGAGTGAACACAAAAATCTGAACATTCAACAGGATCAGATTTTAAGCATTAATCCTTGTCTATAGGGATTTAAATGGATCAATTGACAATTTAAATGGCTGTTGATACTGGCAGAGATATGGAGTCACAATCAGTAAAAGTAATACCTTGTAATAACAATTCAGAGCCCTAATGGAACCCTGTGAAACATTTGACTCTCATGTAGCATAGAAGAGTATGCGTCCTAGAGATGTGCCACTCACACCCAAGCTTTTGGCTCAGATTATGTTACATTGATTTGTATAGCACGCTAATCACGCAAGAGAGTATCCAGGTGCTTAGGCAAGGTGTGTAAGTGTGTGGTCCCAAGGTGCTCATATGAGGGGCAAGGTATTCAGCTTCTTGCGGAACTCAAGAACTGAGGAAGAGGCTATGATGTGTTGAGAGAGGTTGTTTCATGTCTTGGGTGTGTTGTGGGACAATGAGCAACCTCCAGTTTTGCTTTTGTGGATTCAGAGAGTGTGTGCAAGTGAGAGTGAGGCAGAGCATAGGTGTATAATGGGTTGGCGAAAGTGTATGGGGCTGTTGAGGTATTCTGGTTTTGTGTTGTGTAAGGCTTTGTATGTGTGCGTGAGAAATTTGAATTGGCTGCGCAATGGAATGGGGAGCCAGTGAAGCTTCCTAAGGTGATGAGTGATATGGGTGTGGCGTGGGAGGTCGAGCATCAGTCTTGCAACTATGTTCTTGATGGTCTGGGGTCTGTGTAGTTATTTGGAGATTTTGGAGTAGAAAGTGTTGCTGTAGTCCAGCCTGCTAGTGATGAGTCTGGTGTTCTGAGGCAACCATATGAAGATCTTTTGCAGCATTCATAGGATGTGGAAGCAGGATGTGCACACTGCATTGACTCCTAGATTTCTTGGGTGGTCAGTGGGTGTTGGCCCTAGCTCCAACGGCCACCAAATGGAATCCCATGGGGATGTCTTGTTGCCAAAGACTAGTACATCCGTATGCAAGAGTAAAGCTTCAGGCAGTTGGTTCACATCCAATCTACTACCATGATCCTGCAGTTGGTTAAGTTGGTTCTGGTGGTGTTTGTGTTGTCTGTCAGGGAGAGGAGGAGTTTGATGTCATCTGCATAGGAGATGACGGTGATGTCTTGTGCTAGGATTAGGTTAATGAGCGGTGTTATGTGTATGTTGAAAAAGGTAGGGCTGAGGGATGATCCGTATCAGTCTCTGATGTGAAGGGTGGCAGCCTGACCCTTTGGGTTCTTCCCGTGAGGAAGGGACAGATCCATTTGAGAGTGGATCCTTGTATGCCTATCTCGTGGAGTCTTCTGATGAGGATGTTTTAGGGGGACAGTGTAGAAGGCCGTAGAGAGGTTGCGGCGGGTGAGGACAACTGTTTCTACATGGTCCTGGATGTTTTGAATGCCATCAATGGCCGCAATGACTGCTGTTTCTATTCTGCAGTTCTTTCTGAATCCTAATTGTGTGTTGTCTAGAAGATGGTGAAGTTTGAGGAGGGTTGTGAGTTGCATGTTGATGGTCTTCTCACTCATTTTGGCTGGATACGGGAGAAGGGAGATGAGTAGGGAAGTTGCTCAGTTGATTCGGGTCGGCAGTGGGGTTCTTGAGTGGGGCACTGATTTCTGCAAGTTTCCATTCATTCGGGAAAGTAGCGGACCTGATATAGGTGCTAATGATGGGGGTCAGGGTGGTGCCGATGGGTGATGTTCTCAGGTTGTATATGTAGTGGGGGCATGGGTCTGTGGGGCCCCTGAATGGAAGGTCCGCATAATTGCTGCTGTGTCACCTCTGCTGATTACCATCTTGAACATCTCTAGGATAAGGTTTTGAATAATCTTTACAAGGCCCACATTTTGTGTGGTTATCTGAAGCTTTCAGGGTGATGAAAGCAATGAGAATGGAAACCTTGAGATAGGAAAATTTAGAGCTTCAACTTTTTTCGAAACTCTTGGATATGATTGCCTTTTGATTCTCGGACAGGATGATGCATAAGCAAACAAAATAGAAAGAAAGTATACTGGATGAACTTCTGTACAGCCAAGACCTTGTCAGAGACAAAAATACCTGTGTCTAGAAATACAACTGTGAACTGAAAAAAGCAGTGACAAGAGTCTTGGCAAAATCAACTCCTCGCTCAATACCTGGATGTGTTGTAATGATCTTTAAATTACAATTTAAACATTGGCAATTAGTTATGGTTTTAATATTTCTATGACCAGCTCAGAGCTGATCTTATTCTGGGTGATAAACACTAATCAAAAAGTTCTTATTTTTTGTAATGGGAATGTCAGTGAAAATGTACCTGTGAATGAAATCTTGCAATTTCCTTTTGCAATGCAATGCAAGCTAAGTTATGTCTGTCAGTACATAATTTTTCAATGGTGGTAAATCCTCTACTCATTTGAAGTTCGCATATCAAAGTAATTAAGGCCTTTTTTGAGTAGCCCAGCATTTCGAGAGGTAATACAGGATCCATCATAAACCAACAGTACAGGGTGTGGCATATAGTCTGTATGGTATTACCTCTGCATAATGAGTCCTTCAGGTAGAAATAAGAACAAATTCGACCACGTTATACAGAGTGAAATTTGTGCAGGGAAAAGGTGCAGTATTTCTTATTACTTGTAATCACTTTCAGGAATAAAATTCTCTTTGTGCAATAATTACTAGTGCATTAGATTGTTACCCATAAGGCTCACAGACTTGAAGGAAGCTATACAGGCTCAATAGAAATAAAACACCAGTACAATGACATGCTACACTTGTTCCTTTTCCCGCGAACATCTTGGAATTGACTGCATTAAGTATTGACCATGTGCACTCCTTTGTCATAAAGCGAAAAGCTTCTGTGCTTTATGATGCACCTGCACCATACTGCAGACATTTTCTCCGCGTTGAAGGTAAACATACTTACCTCCATTTACAGAGCTAGGGCAGCATAAAAATAATAAAGAACATGTGTTTAGTATTAATCACAAATGCGAAGAAACATGCACATGCAAGCAGAAAAGTGAAATTAGAGAGGAAGGGAATTTTTGAAGTGAAAATCAGAGGTGCATTACAATCAAACTAATAGGGACTATAGATGTGTTATCAATTCCCTATCTTTTATGGGGGTACTCAGAGCTAGAGAATGGGATAGACATCCGTCACCTTGCCCTTCGTTAATGCACATGCTTTTTGTATATAACATTTAAAAATATCACCTTAGCACTTCGCCTGCCTCTTCCTGGCTTGGAGCTTTGTGGTGGAGGGCTGATGGCAATGGGGTCACTGGAAGGGGGCTGAACAGCATCGGCCTTGTGACTAGAATTGCCATTTGAGTCCGGTAGCACTCCATTTTGCATGGGTAGTCCTTTGCTCGAGGCTTCCACAAATGGGTTTTGGGCAGACTTTATCACAAAACCATTCTGCTCCTTTAGTGGTACCCCATTGTCTGTCCTCGCACTGCCCTCATAAGGCCATTGGCCTGTCTTTGTGTCCTGTTTGGCAACTCTATTTGAAATCTGCTCAAACTGATGGCCAAAGTAGTCAATATCTCCATTTAGGGCACCATTACTCACAGAGCCATTTAGGGATCTATTCAAATTTTCTTTGTTCTGATTTGCATATTTGAAAGAATCAAGTGAAGACGAGTATGTCGATTTGTCTTGTGCTGTGAATGGATCATCACTAAAAGGATCAGGGTTAGGGGTAGGAAAGAAATCGAGATTGGTAGAAAAAGGGTTTTCAGGCGAGAAAGGTGACTGCGGCTTTGGCCGTGGAAGAGAAGAAGAGGCGGTGGCGTTGCCATTCTGTAAGAAAGGATTTCCTTTTACACAGTTCTGATTGCTGTCGATTTCAGTGTTAAGATCCACTAATAGGATATCTTTACTTTCCTATTCATTTGGAAAGAAAATGACATATAATTAGTTGAAGGAGCAGGATCATGCACAGTTTTATGACAACAGGTTACACATGTGTTGTCTTATTACTCATAAATGACCTGGAAACAAACTTGTTTCTAGAAAAAAAAAAGGAAATGAAATTGGCTTTTGCCATGTATGCTGCAAGTATACATATATCTTACAGCTACAATAAATATTGGTTTGTAGGTAAAATATGTTATCACTAGCCGACATATAACATCCTGCAGCAAGCATTCACAGATTCAGATATGTCCCTGGTCTGTTCACTGTCTGTCATAATTTCAACTGCACAAGCATTCAAATGTCATATTATAATATCAAAAAGCAACATTTGAGTTAAACACCCAATTAAAAATTTGCTCAGAATTCCGATTCAGCCAATAATTGGAAGTACTGTCCGAATAAGGATTATGAGTAACGTGGGAATACAGAAAATCTGTGTTCGCCCTCATGCACAAATTTCCAGGAAAAGTCTTGCAAATGGAAAACAGGTCAAAATGACTGAAACACCTGCGGCATGTGTTTATGAGCCTCAATACCCAACCGTATCCCCATTTATGAATTCAAAACGCATAATAGCCCAGTAATTCGGCATCCTACAATATTCGTAATTTCAGGTATAAAATTGCTGATGAGGGGTGTCCCACATCACTCATAATCAGAATTTTTGATGGCACAGTTAGTTTTGGACCCATAGCTTGGCATACCCACATCACTCAGAGAGCTAATTCATGCATAACGCAGACTCAGGCCCTTGAGGGGTCACTGATTGTACCTAGTCTCCTCTCAAAGACTGGGGAGACCACAAGCAGACACTTGTGGAGCAACAGGTTCACTTGCCTCTCTGCAACTACTGCATGCTTCATGCACAGTCACATAGTATCTGTGTGCAGCTCCAAATAAAAGTACCCATTTTTTAAAATTAAATGGGTGCATGACCTCGGTGTGCAGGAAGTGTTGGTGTTTGCAAACATTTGCTTACAACTTGGATTTGCACCTGGCCCAGGACTTGACTTATGACAAAACAGTTTAAGAGGGAATATGAAAATAAACAAAAGCCACATTTAATTATATTACGTGTCTAGATTAGTACTGGCTAATGGTTTTCCTTCTAGTTGTTAACATTGGAAGTGTGTGATATTATATGTGTAATTATGTCAGGAAATCATCTGGTGTTGTTTTTGAAAATGTTGGATAAAGCCCACACTAATAAAACAAACATATTCAAAAATTGATTCGAATGGGTATATTGTTCATTGACAATTTGAAATCCAGCCAAAATGTTATCTATAGCTATGAAAGAATTTAGGCAAATATATTTAGAAATGTTTCCTTGAACTTAAATGTCATTCTTAAGACATTTTGGCAAAATTCATTAAATGCAGTTTGACAACCAATAGCCAACTGAGCCTATTAAATAGCTTGCACTAACGCTTCAGTTGTTATTTATAACATTATTTTGACTATTTACATTTTTAAAGAATATAAAATTATTTTTAGCTATTTCTAGAATGCTGGCATTAGTATAAAAATAAAAAGTCACCTCTTTTGTAAGAAAATCTAATCTGCTATGATCTTATACTTTGTTTAACCAATTTTTCTTTTAAATATCTTATTGAAAACTGAGGAGCACTTGAAAAAAGCCAAAAAAAATGTTGTAAAATACATAGCTTTGTAGAAGACAAATTCTGAAATACTGACCAAACTGCAATAATTTACAAATGTTTTAGAATTTCTTAACAGTTTTAGCTGGCAGCAGAAACGCTGGAGTTAGTTTAATGATTCTGAGGAGTGTTTAAAAATGTGTACTTTGAGTTCAAAAATGCATGTTTTGTTTACATCATTTGTTAACAATTGCCGAATCAGTTTAGAAAGCTTCACATTATTTCAGAGCCTAGTTTACTTTAAAATATATGTTGCAATTTCAATATTTTCTAATATTGTAACTGCAAGGTAAAATACTTTGTTTACATTTAATTGCTATTACAAAAACTCTAGGATATTCTGGAGAGATCTGATACATTTTTAAGAGAAAAAGGGTTTTCAAACTTTGACTGCTAAAAAGATCTATGATTTATTAAATGACAGAACTATTTTAAAATTGTTTTACATTTTTAAGTATTGATGATCTATAGTTATGACACGAGGAAATGTCTTGTTTTTATTAAGTGTTGAAAATGATAAAGCTCTATCAACTTTGATTCTTTATAGAAAGTTATTTTCTTTCAGTCACTGTGCTGTGATGCTCTTAAACTAATCATTCAAAGAATAAAATACTAAACTGAAATTATAAAATAAACCATCATAACAATGAGTGAAAGATGCTGTTACATCATGTTACCTGTGTGGTTCCTTTTGATGGCAAATTTAAAAGAAATTAGCAAAGTGTCACATTTCACACTTAAGAGCAAAAAGAAAACAAACAATTATATTTTGAAGTTCCATTTCATTATCCTGTTCTGATGTTTGTCTTACATATTTCAAGGCACACCAGGTAACTGTACGTAGTAACCTGCATCACTTTAAACGTGTTTCATGCTGTTTCTCTTGTACATTGGCCACTTTCTGTTGTCTCAAACATTATGATATAACATAAACAAAATGGTCATGGAAAATACACTTACAATTTGTTACATAATGAATACCATGTTTTTCTATGTTGTTTTGGGGCAGGAAAGCGTTGATGTTAATGTGCGAACTATGGTCCAGTGTATTCTTTGTTATATACAGCCTGTCACAGATTTCAAATTGCCCCTCATTTCTCTCTAGGTGAGTGAACAACTGAAGGTCAAAGGGTATTTTAAAAGGGACTGATATTCCCTGCAACAGACAAAGTGTTATTCACTGGTCTTTATTATTAGACCACCAGCAGATTCTTGACAACATGAAAAAGGCTCGGTTTACTGAGGAATTTTTCAGACTTTTAGCAGCGTCAAAACTGGGTTAAGTCAGGAAAGATGGACCTGATGTATAAAAGTTCTTTGTAAGCTTGAAGGACAATCTTTAAAAAGTTTTAAGACATCACAAACCTTTGCAAATCATGCCTGATTTCCATTAAATTGGCCAGTGAAACTGATAGTAAAAATGCAAACATTGCATAATTTGCCCGTACTTTAAGTCCATTTGCAGAACATAGTTATGTTTTAAAAATGCCTCAATCTGCTCCCTAGACTGACTAGAGAAAGGTCAGACCCAAGGCAGGAAAACTGAAAACCACTGAAAGTTAAACTGTTCACATTTTTGTGGATAGAAGACATTGGTTACAAAGGAAAATCAGAATGGTCTGTAGACACAGGGTCCTTATTCAGATTAGGTGAATGGGCCTAATCAGAACTGCTGAAACAGAGTAGTGTTTCCACAATCTGAAAGTTCTGGTGTATTAAGGCCTTTCTAATTTACTGCTGGCAGCCCATCAGAATAAATGTGGCATGGAAAGCAGGAGTCTTGAATGTAGGCCAAAGATCCGACAGTAGTCTGTGGATTGCTGAAGGATACCAACTAATGCTAATATTTTTTAGAGAATGGTAAGTAGAAGAGAATTGCAGAAAAAGTGAATTTACAAAGGAATGTGCTTCTGCTTATTGTTGACCTTAGATAGAACCCTAGTCAAACAGCTCCATCTTTCCAAGCTAAAGACATTCCTAAGAATGTATTAATTTTGTAAAACTCTTTAGTGAATCAAGTTCTGAGTCTGGTCTTCAGGGAGTTGGGAATACAGACTACCATGGATCCATCTCACTAAAACTCCTAATTCATGTGAGTAGTAAGCCCATATTCAGAGAACTCAGACAAATAGAATTTTGAACTCACTTTGAAATGTACTATGGTAATATTAAAAATGTACATACATTTATGTAAATCAAATATGCATGTTACATAGGTCCTTTCGTAACCAACTTATGGTACTCAATTATTCTTGGAAAGATGAAAGTTTATAACAACACTGCTGGGGTTCATTTCTGTGACTGGCTGTTGAACAGGAATTTCAACAGCTACTCAAACACACACAGCAGTTAAATAGGGATCTCAACACCCACTGCTGAAGCCACTGAGCTTTAATAAAAATTATGCTACAGTTTCCCGTTTAGTTTATTTCACTTGGTAGTACTTTGACACTTTTAAACAATTATTTTTCTTTGGTACAATTGCATAACAATACACATGCATAGTCTGTTAAAATAAAATTCAATAAACAGGTGTTCACTGTAAATGGTAGCTGCTACTTTTGCCCTGATCTAAGTAAGTACCTCTGCATACCTCAGACAGTGAATCCAAGCATCATATTCAACTAATGGTGTGCAATGATTTCTCCTATGCAACTTAGTGAAGAATGTTAACTTTGCAATCTTCGTGAACTTTAAGAAATTTGATAAATCTAAAAATTCCCATATTTATAGGCAATTACACTTGCCAAAATGTTTTTGCAAGAAAATCCACCCATTAGAATGAAGAACGTTTGAAACTGCCCACCCTTGCCCACCCTTAGTTTTACCCATTGCACTTTTCGTTCTCATGGGAACTGCTAGCTGAAATATTCAAACAGAAAACCAATGCTTTATACTTCCTGATGACCCATGAATCAGGCCAAAAGACAGTACAGTCATTAGAACTAAAACATAAATCCACAAATTATGCTCACTAAGTTTAGAAAGCATCACAATGTTCGCTTTTATCAGTGTGGACTTTGTTGGAGGCAATATAATGTATATTCTAAGAGGCTAAAACATGTGTTCAAAATGCACACACTCACTGACAAACAAGAAGACTATCCTTTACAGCAGACAATATTGAGCATGTACTGGAAAAGGGATACTCTATTCTAACAATATTAAATCATTTTGAAATGTATATATATTTACATTAAGCATTAGAATGATTCGGTTATTAAATGTTAATATGGAATTTCAAGAAGATAGGATATACACAGTTGTTAATCTAGAAGCACAAGATTCATTGAACTTTGCAGAACATATTATTTTAAAACAGAAAAGGAGACAGTAGGTAAAACAATGGAATGGTACACAATGGAGTTTTAACAATAAAAGCAATGTAAGAACAGCAGATATGATTCATAGCTAAAATGCTATGCAGTCTGAAAAATTCTGTTCAAATTGGTTATTTGAGGCATAATAAATTGACACCAACTGTAAAATATAAATTTTTTCAACATGTGCATGCTTAAGACTGTCTTACAGTGATGTTTATTTCCACCAGGTGGGATTTCGAACTTTGCTGAACTTCTGTATCTTTACTGACATGTCACTTAAAGCAGACCACACAAAATGTTTACTCGTCTGTATGTGATGGCCCAATTGCATCCCATACATAACATACTGGTTATGGGATCCAAGTAGGACCACCTTTAATTTTCTGGAGGTATGACTTTTGAAGAAGTCATCCTCTATCTTGATAGGCAGATTAGCGAAGCTGAGATAATATGGGAGTAGACGGCTTACATTCAAGTGAGTAACTCATGTTATCTATAATCAGAAATATTAAATGATCATCCATGGGAAATGTTCTAGAACTTTGTGTCGGCTAAGACAGTTGATTCAACACTGCACCAATTTGATTTCAATATGGTCTGCCTCCTTTTATAATAACTGTGTCAAATTACATTGCAATGGAATGGAACACTATCCAGAGAACTTCCCAGTGGTTAAAATCACCTCAAGCATTTATATCCATCTTTCTCATGTTGTCTTGCTTAAGAATGTGGCAGAGTTTTCTTTTAATTGGTCATTGTGTCCCCCACTTAAATGTGAAATTCTTTATGAACTAAAAATGAACAATTTGCTAATTCAATCATGGGACCTCGGTCACAAATTCCTAACTTCCTAAGCACAGCTCTTAGGGATGGCTGTATCTTCTACAAAGGTTTCTACTTATCTAAATGTATTTACGCAGCAGCAGGTTTTTAAACATCGATAGTCCTGTGTGGAGGCAGAAGGGGCTAATAACTGACTAAACTTTAATTGCACAACCCGATGACTTAGCCAACAAATTGGTTTCTATGAAGCAAAGGAGAATCAGGAAAATCATTTAATTAACTCCAAGTGAGAATAAATGAACGCTGGAAAATCACCACCAGAAATAAGAATGTGAAGACAGTTACGTCACAGGCTCATAAAAAAAACAGATTAGTAAATGAAACTGTTGTAAACAAAGGAAAGAGGTGTGGTGAGCTGTGTCCCGACCTCAACTGCTGCTTCCAGACTCACAGCAGTATCCCTGTACATCACCCAGAGGCAATCACAAAATGACAACTGGAAAGTTGAACTAAGTGGGCCATCTTTATGCTTTGTTAGAAATACTGACCTTTCTATAGAGGAGGCATATGGGGCCCGTGCCCTTGGCTCTGCTTGCCATGGCCCCTCTTGTGCCCCCTCCCCCCAACACAGCTGCGGACTGTGCCAGGGGTCGATACAGGTAAAAAAAAACAAGTAGACACTGCACCTTGCCACACACATCAATTTGTTAAAGTACATTTCACTGAAAGCAGTGAAGTTTGTGTAAAGTGTTTAAGTTTAACTGGATATATGTGCATATCTATGTATTTTCAAATATATATCTGCACACATATATACAAAGTTAGATTTAAACATTTGAAGCAAACAGGTTCATATGTGTGAGTATATTTTTATCTGTGGCCCAATGTGTGCCTCCCTCTCTAAAGTTCACTTCTAAAGACACCAGTGCTTGTCAAGTTTTATTCAAGGAGGAAGACAGGTAAACGGTGCAGATTAAAAGTGTGTGTGTCTTGTTGTGACAGGAGGTGTCCCATTGTAAATTAGTATGTGGGCCCTCAGCAATATGGGTAAATAACCCGCAGGCCCTTTCTAGGGGTGTACTTCGAAGTTCCCTATCTTCTGCAGTGCTGATTCGCTTCATAAGAGGTAGGTGATGCTAAATGAGTAGTTATGGGTTTAAAGACACGCTTTGACTGCATGATAACCTCAGATGTTAAGTTCATCACAGTATGCAGAAATCTGCCTTTGACTGTTCAAATATAAACTGTTTGGAGTTACGAAATGTAAAATGCGTATACCCACACATCTGGACATAAACTTTTAAAAAGCAAAGTTCTGAAATGTGTTTGTCGCAGATGGACTAAAAAGTAGTGGAGATTGGAAGAATTTTGTGAGGGGAAAATTATGGTTATACCGAATTACACCTCATTCCACTACGGAAGTCAGTCCTTTCCGTCTTTTAAAAGGGAGAGATCCTGCTTCCAAGATATGTCCATGGTGGTTTAAAGAGAAATGCAACTACCAGTCTTTTTCTGACTCCATGATTACTGGGGTTAAAGAAAGAGTTTGTTCCAAACAAATGAAAACGAAGATTTGGTACGACAGCAAGTGGAAAACTAAAGCTCATAATTTCAACAGGGGTGATTGGGTCAGGGTTAAGAAGCCTGGTTTAACCATGAAGTGTTCAGAAAGTTTTGGTAAACCCATGAAGATTGAACGGGTTTTTGGTAATAGTGTCATAACTCGAGATGGAAGATTATGGAATGTGAAACGTGTTGCGAAATGTCGCAATATACCCAGTCAAATTGTGTATTCTCCTTCAGTGCATGATAATGATACTGTAGCGTCCAGAGTTAAGGTTTCTGATCGCATAAGACTAGCTCCAAGAAGATTTGACGATGAATAATGCTTGTATTCAGTTAGTTAGTAATGTATTGTCTGGGTTTTGTCATTCTGTATGTATGACTGTACATAGTTGTTCTTAAAAAACAAAGGGAGATATGTTACAATTGCATTTACGTGTTTCAATGCTTGTTTTATTCAATATGTTAGGCTTTTGGCATTGTGGCATCTTATGAATAACGTTGTGTTCCATATGGAACCTGAGTAGACTGTGAGGCTCTGCGGGCAGTTGCACTGTCTGGAGGATGCTGATCGGTCATCTTTGGTTGCTGTGCTGCTTATAATAAATCTACATATAATCTTTGGATATGCTTCATGAACTTTCTTACAGTGTTATTTCAACTGCATGGCGTTTTCTTTATGGGAATAAACTGCACTTAAGAACTTAATACATATTTTATTATTAATTTACCAAAAAGGAACGACGGGGCTGATGTATGCGCATAGGTTTAGTGGACAAGCCTGAACTGCTTCTAGTGAATAAACTATTAAGCAATGTTGTTGACAACTGCAGATTGTGAAACTGACCTCTGACCACTATTGACCAATGGTTGGATGTCAAAGCATCGGCTTTCCTGAAGCCCACGTGACTACAGTTTGCCAAAGCTGATCCCTTCAGGGCCGGGTTTACAGAACAGGCTTCTCTAGCCAGCTGGGGGCAAAATGTTGTTTGGAAACAGCAATCTTATTCTATCTTTTCAAAAACAGATATTTTAATAGCCATCTTATGTTCATGTGCTTTAGTCAGTATAATGCTACTTTAGATAGGTAGTGTACGATTTTCTTAATATGCACTAATACGGCTTTTGCTAATAGTTGTTTTGAATGTGGTTCCAGCGTGGAAAGCAGCAAGCACAAAATATGTAACTGGTCACACTCTTACAAATTTTAGGTGGTCTCTTTACATTGCCAAAATGCCTAGCCACCCATCTGGCTTCGCCATTTTCCCATCCCTAACGCTGGACTTTACACTGTGGAAAATGTACTGAATTATAAAATTTTCCACTATATTATACGTCGTCCAGTAACATACATCTCCGCAGATATTGATTATTTCAACCAGGATCTCTAAATCAGTGAATACAATTTTTTTTGCACACCTGGGTTTAAATGGGAGTAACAAAAAAAGTTAATGGATAAGGCACCGAAATCATGACATATATTCTCTATCAAGTATGGTGCCGATTCACAAAACACTTTGTGAACGAGCTTAATATCTGCTCTCATAAACTCAGTAGCACATTTGGAGCACATTTCTGACTCCTTAGGGATTCACAGACAGTAAGTACTTCAGTAAAGCGTACGATGGTGCAATCGAAGACGCCCTGCTGGTCCAAGGTGTCTTGCATTTATTTCAGCTGAAACATTATGCATGCATAATGATGTAGAACTACGTATTGGGACATGTAACTGTTATTGTTTACCACAATTCAAATATTTGACTCTATGCTATACACTCTAATTAGAGCCCCTGGTGGTTCTGCTGCATTTGAAACTATAGAAAGATTCATCCATGTATTTTAGTTTATTTTCAGTCACTTCTAGGGAGGTAAATTACCTACTGGAGTTTGCATCTCTACCCCTGCCAGAATGTTCAAAATTCTGCAAATATTTCTAAATCTGTTACTGCAACAATTCTGCCCTCCTGGCAGATTTTGTGCATTTGTAAGTGTTCTTTTCAAAAATAAAATTCAATCAATTCCGATTCTGTGACTCGTAATGGCAGGATGTGTATTTGCTCACCTAGGTGAAAAATATTGATTTAGGCCCAAGGTGAACCGTCTATAGCGGTCCTACATTGCCACCTAGTGGTTTCAATCACATGATAAACATGAAGGTGAAGGGTAGGTGCTTTACAGATTTCACTTAAACCTAAAGATACAACTATAAGTGCATAAGGATTAGTATTTCATTTCACTATGGATTTTTTTTATATTGTAGGGGTGAATTTTGTTTCATAGTGAAGCTGCATTGATAGAAGCATGTTTCACAGTTCAATAGACTACATAACTATTATATCAGTTTAATTCTAGTAACTCTGTGTTTGTTGACAAAAATGTTGCTTTTAATCATTTTATTGGCAATCTTTGAGAAGTGATGTATTAGTTATTGCACTTTCTTCTGTCCTCCTGCTGTGGCCCCTCTGTTTCATGTTGCATTATGCTGGATGCCACAGCTCAATTACCTGCTAATAGAGAGAAGAGAATACATGTGCTCACAACCACTAGTTAACATTTGTTCTCAGCACAGCCACTGTAACTCAGTCAACCACTGAGGTTTGCCTGTGCAGGCCATGCAGTCAAGCTGCACGAATAAAAATACTGCTGCATTTCTTACCTAGGGTCTGCAGGTCTTAGAATATTATTGGCCAACATAATCATGTATTCACGGTCATGACGTTTCAAAATGCTGTAAAATACATAATTAACTTTAACTTATTCTGTAGCTGGACCTACCATTCTGCCACCCTAACACACTTTAATTGGGAGTGGCGCAGACGTGCAGGGCTCCCCTGGATTGGAACTTAGAAGGCCGTCTTGCTATGTTTACCATACAGCGCTTGGGGAGTGGTTATCTCATATAATGCTGGAGCAACCATAAATGTACTTCCAGCAAATCACATTTTCCTCCGGTAATTTGAAACAACGAGCTGAATGTGTAGCGGTACATACCGTGGGACTGCTGAAGTCAGGAGGTGTCGACATATCGCCAAACAAATCCAGCTGGTCAACGCCCTTTTTCAAAATAATCAAGATGTTTAGTGATTTGGCAGTGATGATTTCACCAAATTTGTGCATTTTGTTAAGATAAGAGTCTCCTTATCTAACACCACCAATAATTTTGTGCACATTTAGGAAAATAACCTTGTGCGCTCTTTCAGACTGTGGTTTAGTATAGAGAACATACTCATAAGTGACAGGGTATAAAGGAGTCCGACAGATGCACATAAAAGTAGTTCCACGCTGAGTGACTTTATGTTGGAACAAGCTAGAGTGCTGGTGTGTTAGTTTTTTCCACCCATGCTATGAAAAATAGGAACTAGCATTATTTGTGAGTTTTTACCTTTTTAATGTGTCAAAGAAATATGAAAATAACCTGGTGAGATTCATGAAGATGGAGGCGAGAAATGGCAGAATGAAGATGACACATCATTGCTTAGGAAGAGTTTGGTGTAGTTGTTCTATCCAGATGGAAAGTGAGGCAGAATAGAAGGAAAAAGGTGGGCGTGATGGAAAGTCTGAGAGATAACCATTTCAATAGTTCTAAAATAATATGAAAAAAAATGTTACTGAGCTAAGAAAAGAGAGTGGAACGTACCAGTTTTAGCTTGCCAACTTGATCATCCACAAGGACCAGAGCATCACTGCCATTCTGAAACCAATGAGAGACATGGTTACCATTGTGTGTACAAGCCTGTGTGCGTCCTGGGAACAGGGTAAAGAAGAAATAATGATGTATATGACTGTGCTTTCAGACCAGCACACAGTGCTCAATTTGTAAAATAAATAGGATATTTCTCAGAAGACCACAACAGCTTGCACCATCCATTGTTCGTGGTAGTCCTTAACAAGCATTTGCGATTAAATAGGTCTCGCATTTAGGCGTGTTTGAGCTATTGACATTGCAAATAACAATGCCTTTTATTTTTGTTTTTGTTTTTAAAACATAAATAACAGGCATTGTCATTTACAAAGCCAATAGCTTAAACTCGCATAAATGCGAGTCCTATTGCATTGCAAATGCTTGTTACACTTCTACTTCCTTCATGCTTCCCAGTGGCTGTCTTCTGTCTCTGGTGATACTGCAGTGGTAGATTATGCAAGTTGTGGTCATAGAAGAGGGCCGATTTTAGCCTCATCCAGGAAGGAGAGGAGTTAAGGAAAAGAAAGAAAGAAAAACATAGTGTGGAAACAATGTTCAGGGTTTATTCTTATGTGTGAGTTAGCAACATGCTTTTCTCCAGGAGACGGTTACCTGCAGAAAAGGTGATGACCACTGCCAATCGCTCTGGGTATCTTTGCAACCCTACTGAAGAGCCCCATATAGGTCAAAAAAGGTATAGGGTGGTTTGTGCTGTTCAGGGGTTACCTACTCTGGCAGTTTGGGTTGCACTGTTTCTTTTGGAGCAGTAACAAAGTTGATTGGTGTACGGTCTGTGTGAGGTGGCATGCTGGGCAAAAACTGATGGATCGGAAGCGGCCTGAGTAATTACAAAGTGGATGGGATTAATTTGAGCATTCCACTTATCAATTGTTTTGTTTTCTTCAAAATAACACGCCATATTCACTGAAGCACACATCAGCATGCAGGATTGTGTAAGGCTTCACTTGCTTGGAAGTGCACGAGTCACGTGAATACCATGCCAGTCAAGGCTAGGGTACATAGGGCAGGTTCTCTACTTGTCTTTTTATTGTAGGTAGCAGGAAGGGTGAGAACAGCATTCCTTGTTTTACTGCAATTTCTTTCGACTCAGATACTAAACATGTTTTGTTCAACGCAGATACCTTCCTATGTGGCAACTGAGCACGTCTATATATTGTAATTAGTGTCACAAAATGCGTTAGTGAATTTCAAATACAAAGCTAAAACATGGCTAATTATACACGTCAAAAACTTCATATTTTTAACCAGTACTAGGAAGAACATGTGAGAATCAGGCCTGCTGTGTGCATGGTGCAGGTCTCAGGTTCGAAATACTTGCAGGGACGACGCTGCCTTTCATTCTTCTGAGGCGGGTAAAATAAGTGCCGCCAGCTTTGTACTAATAAAAACATTTGGGATCGATTAGGCTAAGAAACCTAGCGCCTATAGCAGGCAGCGCTATACCGATATCACATGGTTCATTATTACCACTGATTTCCAGTTATCGGGAAGATCTGCCGTGATGATTTGAAGCTGTCACCGGAAACAAATCAATTACCTGCTCACAATAGATCCCTGATGCACGAGGAGCGGGCAAGCGGCCAGGAACTCATTTATTCAAAGCAACGAAAGCCTGACAGGCACCAAGAGCGTGTGAATAACGACTTTCTAACCCGGCATCCTTCCTCGGCCTTACTAAACATTCTGCACAGAAAAAAAAAAAAACCACACGGTTTTCTGCATCTCAGATACTTAGGAAACAGGACAGCGCCGATTACAGAGACTCACCAGGGCGGCAACCCGAGCTTCCAGTCCATGCAGGGCACCGGGAGATCTGCAGTCAGCAGTGGCACATGGGGGAGCTGACGTAAGTGCACCGTGCCGGACAGGAGATGTGCACGCGTATGGTGCAAGCAGGAGTTGTGCTAACGCTGCGAGCCGTATGCGTGCACATCTCCTGTCTTCCACACGCGTGTACATGTCCTGTCCCCCCCTCGCCCACCAAGCCGACAACAATAGGTCTCGCCAAGGCGTTCAGCGCATGCGCTGCATCGCTAGGCGAGACCTAAAAATGTCAGTAACCAATGCCATCTGCAAACCATTATAGTTCCACAAATGTCAGAACTTGGACTATTCAAGTCACCCAAAGCTGCAAGAATAGCTTGGGTATGGTACCATTGTATTTTTTAATGTATACTGAATTATTGAAGCAATTGCTTATGTATTCTGTTTTAAAATTAGGCAGACATGCCACCATGTGGCGGAATGCCATAAAAATGTGCAGGTGCTACAAAGTTCCGGATTTGAGCCCCTTTGAACACTGGCACAAATTAAGACCTTCAAACCACTACAGCCCCAAAATTGAAGTTCAAGGGAATGAGAGGGTGCATGAGTAGTCACTGAATGTGCCCTCTCTAAATGTAATCCTACTCACAATAAACAGACGTGACAAAGTAAGGATAGTTCTAAATGTCCATCTTAAAAGGTAGTAACCATATATGGTGGTCCTGGATGTCTGTGTGGTAGCAGAGAGGTCGGTGCTCAGAAGTTACAAACAATTGGAAACTAAGACCTCACTCTCCGCCCTGGGTGTCATGCTTCATCATCAGCCCACCACATTTGTCAGAAACGTTTCTAGTGACAAATGGGCTCCCCATGATAGTGGAGAGTTCTTAAGGGATGGGGATACCGGATCGAGAGTGTAAGTTCCCAAATCTTGGGCTCCATCCCAAAGTGTTTCCTTTATTGCAGGAGGGCCAACAAGATGATTAGTTCATGAGCGCTTATTCCTGCTGCAACTAAGAAGTCGATATGTTTCAGCCTAGGTAAGCACTGCCATCACACGGCGTCAACCTGTCTGGGGCTTCCTTTTTCACTGAATAGTAGTAATTGCAATAAAAACAGAGAGCACAACGCTTCCTGGACCGGCACCATATGATAATTTTATACATTCTCAATGTTGCCACGCGCTCATTACTGACGGAACGTACCGGTTTGGTGTTGCACTGCAGTACTGGAATGATCAAATGCCTGATGTGTCACAATTCCTATATTTTTAATCACTACTGCTCGCATCGCAAAAAGACATCTGCTGGCCTACACTGGATGTAGATACAAACATTGGTGACAACAATATGAGTCTGAGGGTTTAGAAAGAATGACTTCTGTTAATCAACCATAACGAAGCTGTTTGAAAGCATTATCGATGTCTTCAAGCTCAGGGAATTACAAAAGGGGGGGGGGGGAGACAAAGTAGGAGCAGAACTCATTAACTACTGCGGTTCTAATCACATGCTTGCATGGTTTCTTTTTTTCTTGCAAAACCTGGTTTTTGGCTAAAAAGCGACATTAAAAAAAAGAAAGAAGTTATGTCTTACCTCCACGGGCTTGTCACCGTCTTCATTCTATTAAGAAATAATTTAAAAATCATTAATACCTGTCCGTTGTGCTTTTCTCACATTAATCTGTCTGATTTATTACATGGAATCCTGACTCGTGTGTTTCCCGTGGTTATTTTTTACTTACTTTGGCGTTCTAGTTAAAACTTACATTTGCCCCAACACTGCTTACGATTAATGCACCCTGGAAATATGCAGCATATTGACGAGAAAGTAGAACATTGAGGGCAACGCATGAAATACTAAGGGTACAAGGTCAGGACCACCATGAAAAGCACGTCAGTCTCGGCAGGTACACAAAACAATGACGCTGAGGCGTGGAGAAACTAATATTCCGTCACGTCGTCGTTCATTTTGTTTTTAGGTCTCGCTAGCGTAGGCTGCGCACATGCGCAGTCTCGCTGGGGTGATTTAATATTTTGGGGATTTTTCAGTAAAGGGCTTTCCCATTGGCCGGCATCACCGTTTATGCTAAACGGCGGCCAGCTATTGGGAAAGAGCTGTTGGTGACGTTTTCGCTCAGCTTTTTCTGCCTTCCCACTTGGACGGCCTCGCCTGCTTTCCTTCTGAAGTAAAAGGTTTCTTATCTTTATGGGGCCAAACACATGGCCCCATAAAGATAAGAAACCTTTTAGCAGGCGAAGCCGTCCAAGTGGGACGGTAGAAAAAGGCAAACAAAAACGTCATGGCGAGCGCTTGTTAAAAAGAGCTGTTTATAAATTATTCCATTTAGCCGTTCGAGGTTTTGCTCTACCACACGCACTGCCAGTGGTCTGTGACTTTATTAGGTGTAGATCCTCGCAGTGTTTCAATGCAACTATGGTTGAACCCTGAATTAAACAATATCAACGCTGAATGAGAATTTATTCAATCCAGTTCACGTAAAATGCTTCTTAAAAAACGTTCAATTTTAGGTCGGTTGAAAAAACGTTCAATTTTAGTATTTAACCACCTTAGTCACAGATTTCTGCACACACTGTGTCCTTTCGAAGAGTCCCCGCCCCTAAGAATGACATAATATCCCCACCCCCTTGATAGGAAAAACACATTATCAGGCTCCGCATTGGCTGTCTTTTTTTCAGGACCGGAACTGCCTATGCCAGTCCTCTGCAGCTGGATGATCATGAATTCGTGCCCCGCCCCATCACAACAGCTCACGTCAAGGAGGGGGCGCTAGGGTCGGGGGCATGGAACAGACTGCGAAAATCAAAGGCTCGGGAACTTGAGCCTCCAGAATAACTCTTATTTACAGTTGGAAAAAGGGGGGAAGGGCGTGTGGAGCTGCGTTTCTCTGCACTACATTAGCGCAACTACGGTTCTCCAAAGCGGGTAAAACAGTCACATGACCTAACTCTGTCTGGCGTTAGTCGTCTTTTTCTTCCCCTTTCATAGACCCTCGCCATCAGTTACCATCTTTTCCCTCTCTCGGCTTTGCTATATTATATTTGAACTCATTCAGTTTTCTCTTTTCAGCCTGACCATAATATTTTTTTTTAAACTCGCTAATAAACAAACGAAAATGTTTGTTTCCGTGGTTAAAACTATTCGATAGTGTGGTGTTTGCAGTTCGGTGCGCTGTATGTTTTAGCAGCACGAGATGACGGTCGGCTCAAGTTTATTATGGCCCCGTTAACTCGAAATGTCTTTTTGTGTGCCTTTTTTAGGAAATAACGTTGCAGCAGCGATTATACGTTAAAAGGTCTCTGTTGTCGGGCAAAATGATTGATTGTGTGTGGGGATTTCTCTTGGCGTGAGTATGATATCTTTTAAAAATAACATTTTTGCCTTTTCCTTTTTGTTTGGAAGTCCGCAAATGCAAAAAAATATGTGATTTCTATTTGGTCTACAAAAACAAAGGTTTCCTGGGCCCATCCCAGACCTTATTAAGAGTCTGCAATTGATCACGATCACAGAGTCCGTTTCTTCTCCTGCAGCACAATATTCAAGAGGGACAAGCATGCAAATCAAATTATTTTTTCTTTCCAAAGAATGGCTTGATAAAGCTTCTAAAGAAAGAGCAGACTGAGTGCCTGATGTAGAGTTCAGTGGACAGGGTACTCCGACACAAATGTGGCAGAGTCACTTGAACGCCAGCCTGCCAGGCCGCCGCTCTGGTTTGAGTCCAGCAGACCATCACGTTTCCATCAGTGGTGCCTCCGGCAAGCTCCACCAGCAGAAACAATCACCAGCGGCGGGCGGAGCTGGGGTTGTCGATGTAAGTACATTAGATCAATATCATTTGCTCTATTGAGAGTGGACGTCTGGTGTATTTTTTTTCTGCTCATGACTGCAAGGAAAAGCTTGGCAGTCCCAAACAGAAACAAGCATTGAAAATACAATAGGTATCGCCTTTCATTAAGTTAAAGCCATTTGCTTTGCTAATGGTATTGTATAGCAAGGCAAATAGCTTTAACTTAATCAAAGGCGAGACCTATTGCATTTTCAATGCTTGTTTTTTTTTGCTTTTCAAGAAACCAACTTCTGCTTTGGGAATTGGTAATTGAAAACAACATTTTTTTAAAAGGCTGTTTGCAACAAACATTGCTCCCACTCAGCCAAGGCCAGCGCTATCACAGGAGCTGCTTACGGTCTGGGGTGCCACCCAGCAGGGATTCAACGAGACAAAAAATAATTTTCTTCAGATCACACGTTTGGGTCTTTTGGAAAGCTTGGACTGCGCCTAATTGTTCTTCTTTCGCAGCCTGCAACGTAAAGACCAGAAAGCATCTCCTCTCATGTGTTAAACGTGCATGTATTCAAAGCATCTTTCCACTAAGTGTAGTTTGATATAGTATTGCCATTTGAAAGGCATGAAACGAATCACTGAAAGAGCAGAGACTCTAAACATTTCTCACCACTCCTAACATTTAAAACAGTCCATTGAGTGTTGATAGACCGCCATCTGCTGGCCAGAAAGGGATAATCAGGTTTTGTATTCAAACAGATCATACAAATACTGGATGGTGCTTGATTTGACTTCTCTTTTCAGTTTCTTTTATTTTGCCAATATCGCGTTTTTTATCGACTCCCAATAATTACTGCTGGTTTGTCAGGACAAAGAGCCCCTCCTCTTTTTTTTTACTGCTGGATGACTCCAGCTAAAATGTTTGTCGGCCTTCCCAGTTGCTACATGAGACACACACATGCACGCCCAATTGGTCTACTTAAATGCAAGGAGATTTTCTAGATGGTCTCGTTAAATGTATTTGTCCTCTCCACTTGTTTTTTGCAGTTCCTTAGCGTTCTTTGCGGTCCCTATCGCCTAAGCTCATTTCTCAACCACAAAGACTGTTAAAGAGGCTCGGGGGGACTCCAGGGGCTGCAGGTGAGCAGAGGTGTGTGCGAGTGGAGCGTCACTATTAGACCTGGTTCAAGGCTGACTCAAAGTGGGTGGACAAAATCATCCACAGGTTTTGAAATTTGATAGCTCTTTGTGTATCTATAATGCAAAACTCGCTCCCATTTCTAAGAGCTATTAGGGTCCTGTTGTAAGCAGTGGCAGCCACCATATACATAAAGTGGCGGTGCAGGGGGAGGGGGTGTGAGGGAGGCGTCGGAAGGGATGCAGGGGATGGGTACCAAGGGACCGGAACATTAAATAAAACATTATTTTTTTAAGTTAAATGTACCAGACGCCGGCCGCCTCCATTGTCGCGCCTCGGAGCTGACCCTACCTTGATCCAGCAGACACTGTGTCTACGCCAAAGACCCCTTGTCCAATCCCCTCGCTGCTCAGCACAGGGACTGGCCTGAGCGGGCTAGAATTACGCTACGCTCAGGTAAGGGAATCTGTAGCGTTTCTCAAACCCGGCTGATAAATACAGCCGGGTTAGAAAAACCTAAGTGCACATAAGTGTTTTGGTCGGCCTGAGACGGCCGGCCAAACACACATGAGCACTTTGGGAGTGCTCTTCTTCACCCCTCCCATGCCTCGGCCCCACCACTCCTTGCACATCAAAACTGGGCCAGCAGCTTAAAAAGAAAATGATAATTATTATTATTATTATTACAGTTGCTTGTAAAGCGCAGCTGACACCCTACGGATAACCTGGCGCTATGTTAAGATGTTAGCTGAGTGTGGAAAGAACTATAGCCCCTGCCAGATGGAATTAGCAGGGAACTGGAGAGCATACCCGGGGATAGAGCCAGGGTTTTATCCTTTTTCTGAACTGCAGAATGTTATCTATGTGTCTAATATCCAATGGAAGTTTATTCCAGAGGCAGGGGGCTGCCGTGAAGAAGGTCCGGCTTCTTGATTTAACTTTCTTGACTCTATGCACCCTCACCAGATTTGCCAAAGAGGAGCGAAGCGTCCGGGGAGGGCAGCATACCAAATACATTTTTCCTGCAGGGATTTAGGTCCATGTCCATGCAGGGCCTTGAACATTATGCATAAAGCCTTAAATTGTATTCTCTGCGAGACTAGCAGTCAATGCAGATCAGGGAGTGCCAGGGAGGCAGAGGAATGGCGCGATCGTCCTAATGCTGTTTTTGCGGCCATGGTCTGTATTCTTTGCAATCTCTCAATCAGATATCACGGAGAATTCAAAAGCAGAGCATTGCAGTAATCCAGTCTGCCGAGGATAGTACTCCGGACTATCAGCGTTCTGGCCTCCAAGGAAAACATCGCGAAGATTTTCCGGAAAGCTCTGATCAGACTGAAACAGCTTCCAACTGTCTTGTTGACATGTTTCTCTAATGTCAATTTGTTATCAAACATGACTCCCAGATTGCATACAGCATTACTGGGAGCCAATGGGACGCTGGCAGGAGTTGGCCAGAGGTTAGATGGAAAAGTAGGGGGAATTCTTCCTGCTGCACAATATAAAATCTCTGTCTTCTCACAATTAAATGAAGGGAATCCTCCCTGAGCCAAGTTGCTATATCCTGCAGACATGCATGAAAGTCTGTTAGAGAAACCAATTGCTCACCCTCTAAAGACAGGATAAGTTGGGTATCATCTGTATAATTTACTAGGTTGACATTATGAGATCTTATGATGAAATATCATTTAATTTTTTTGCTGCTGACTCTGACTTGTAAGTCTAATGAAAGAAACACAGACACCAGGGGCTGCATTACGAAGTGTGCCGGGGGGCGCAATGGACATGTGCGCCCATTTTGTTCACCCCTGAGGCACTTTAGTATTACAAAAGGGGCCACAGACGCTTGTACTGCTGCTTATCTAATAGAGAAACCGCTGGTGCACAGGTAGCTTTAGAACTATCTCAAGAGGATGTTACCTCGCTTGCATGAGGGCATGGCACCATGCAAATGAGGATCTTTACCTCTGCGCCCACGCCATACTGCGGGTGCAAAGGCAGTCTAGCTGTCAGGTGGTGCACTGAAAGTGCACCACTAAAAGTTGGTGCACTGTGAGTGTGTCCCCTGATGGAAGCCCTCTAGCAGGGGGAAGGGATTCCCTTGGACCCCCAGACATCCCCCTGCAGGCATCTGTAGTCATTTACTACACCAAACTGCAAGGGGATCTCTCTCCCCTCTTAAAAGTTCAGGTGAGTAGCAAGCTATACTATGAAACATGGAGCGGCTCTGGAGCAGCCACTCTGTAATTCACTTGAATGCACTGCCCCCAAGGCAATACAAGTTTGTGGCTTCCCTGTGGGCAGTGCATTCACTGTCTGTTCATGGTGCAACTATTTAAAGGTGCACCGTGGCGCAAACAGGGAAAGTGCGCTGTATATGTAATACGGCCCCAGATTTGTTTTGATGTGTCACAAAAGATATAGCTACTTCAGAGAAATGCAATAACTGGTAAACCCCCATTTAACTCCAGTTCAGAGCTAACAGAGTTTTAAACCAAAAGGCAGATAAAATATTGACTGCAGTGAGAGTGGAGGGCTCAGAGTCATTCTTGACAATTCTTAAGAGAAGCCAAAGAAGGCGTGGGAGACTGGAGACTGAGAAGGAGGAGGCTAGTGAGGGGAAAGGGGGGATGGAGACAGTAACATCAGCTCCAGCTCTGAGAGAAAGGATACTGATAGACACCACGCGTGATCAGGGGCAACAACTGAGCATAACCTATGCCTCAAGCAATGTGGAAGGCTTACCTGACCGTGTCCCAAAGACCTCTCCAAATCTGATGGTGCAGGTGGATGAAAAATCATCACCATTACCACCAAACTCTTCACAATTTAATATGATATGATAACAAAGGTACCACCTAAGACAGAGGTGGAGGCGGACGGCCTTGTCAGAGGAACCATCCCACGATATACATCAACAGTAGTAGGAACAGCTTTAAGTACAGTGAATATCCAAGCAACAACCTACAGACCTATAATGTATGTTAGAAGCTCAAAAGAAAGAAATATTTAATCAATGTTGTGAGTTACTTGAAGAACTTAAAATGAGAAAAGGGATCTGAGGCTAATAAATTAAAAGAAAGGTAGGTAAAAACATATAACCCAGGCGATCCTGGTTCAATCATCATTGCTGAAGTATGTGAAAAGGGTAAACCAACAGGACCTCTGGCACCCCAAAGAAACAGCAATTCCCTTTCCATGTAGCCCCCACATGAGGCAAAGATCATGTGATTCCATCAAAACCAGAAATGGGCCAGATCCCCATGCCAGGCACATACTTCACCCAGTCAAACACTGAAAGTGTGACAGCCAGAAACATGACAAGGACCAGGGCATGAAGAGCACTGGCTGTACCCATGCACCCCACTGCACAGGTTAGTCATGGATCTTCCCACAAATAAAGCACTATAAAAGACCAACTTTGCATAATTACTGAGTTTACAAGTTTACAGAATTAATCTGACTATCCCTGGAAATCTGGAAGTTAATCCCCCAGAGTTTCGACCTTTCCATGAGGATGTATTTTACTTCAACTACCTGAAACCAACACTGGTTATCCACATCTTCATGTTCATCATTTTCATTGAAAGACCTTTGGGTGCCATCAGTGTAGATACTGAACATCAAGGTTACATCTTCTAATAGTTAAACAGGTATTTTAAGCAGGGCTAGTGAAAATCATGATTCATGGAAGAATCTCAAGATGTTTTGCAGCAGGGGCGATAACACCCAGTCAACCACACAAACACTTGCTTATCTGTCGCTCGAGAAGAATTAAAACAGCTTCTCAGCCACCTCCGTCATCCCTGCCACTACCTTTAATTTATGAATCGTGATTCAATTCTCCAGAGTGTACAATAGGTGTCCAAAAGCACAGGCACTGTATGTATCTCCAATTGTTCACCCACTTTCTACAACTGTGTTTTCAGACTGCTCTTTCTTGTAGATCTTAAAATCCTAAAATAAGGACAATTTGAGTAACAGGGAAGCCATCATATTCAGACTTCCATTGCAGTTCGGTTTTCAAACAAGTTTAAAGTATGAGAGTCAGATAATGGTCAATAAAAGTGAAATACAACGATGTTGACAATACCTTTCCATTTCTTTCCACTGCAAAAGCTGTTAGATCTGCCTAAGAAAACTGGCAGGAAACAATCTGCTTATTAAAACTGCAAAATCTTACGTAATGCACTTATTGAAATAGCAGCTATCAGATGGCATACCTGAACAATATGAGAATAATTAGAATTTACTGAAAATCAAAGTAAATGCTTTTCTTCAAATTAGTAGAGTTCTGAAAAGAAAATCAGAAAACAACAGGGTTCAGCAACACAGGATCCAATAGTTACTTCTTGAAACCCATATTTTGATCTTTGCCAGGCCCAAGTAACCACGATCACTACTACCAGAATGCACAGGTTTATTGTATTCATTTTATTTTCTATAGCGCGAACATAGCCGAAGGGAGCTACGACACTTCACAGCAAAGCTCAAGTATTAAACAGAAACATGAATATAAGCGAATAAACGAGTCCCATCCCAGGACATAATAGAAAGAAAGTAGGTTCGAAATCATCAATAGATGAGAGCAGAGAGCAAACATGTGAAGCACTGCTGGCAGATCTAACAAGGCGAGGACTCTGACACCACTGCCATCCATCCAGATCTTAAGGTCATCATAAATTGATGAAATCACAGACTCAGTTCAATATATTTGGATCAACAATCGATTTTATTTGCAGGAAGGGATATAGCCACATACTTATTTATTTATTTGAAAAGTGTTATAAAGCACGAACATGACCCGTATGGGTATCAGAGCGCTGTAGAAAGGAACTTGAAGCAAGGGGTGGTAAAAAACACGAGTACAACACCAAGGAACTTAAAAACACAAGAACAAGCAACAACCCATCTCGTGGGAAATATGAGGTACGAGGAGAAACAACAGGTCATACGGAGCACTTGGAAGACACAAATTACAACACTGAACAAAGGTAACAGCCCATCTTGTGGGACATGTAAAGAACCAGAAGAGCAGCAAATCTAAAGGGCACACGGAGAGACAAAAATTAAAACTTATTTACAGAGGTATAAAAGAGTGTTAACAGGAAATAAAAGTTAGTGAAGCTAGCTTCAGGCTTATTGCTGTAGATGGTCATTCATGAGTAACCATTTGAACAGAATGCACAATTGTAAATTCTTTTCTTTTTGAATTTGGGGGGATTCAGCAGTAGGGAGTTAGAGCTTCTTAGGGTCTGATTCGAACCTGATAGTTCAAGTTGTTTTGCCAGGTAGACAGGCGTATTGTAGTGAATAGCTTTGTGCGTCAAGCAGGCAATCTCGAAACTGATCCTTGCTTCGATAGACCACAATTTACTGCACTTTCAGCTCTGATAAATATGACAGGTTAGAGATAGGCCCAAGGCTGGTGAGGACAATATATCTACTTCTTTAAAGGGGGTCACTAATGCAGTTTTAAAAGCAGCAGTAAGAGAGGTGCCGCTAGCAGGATCAGGACATTCAGGAAGGTCAGCGGAAAATAAGGACAATGTCTAAGAGAATCATGACCAGAAGGGTCAAGACAGGACGATCAGAGCCAGGAGGATTAGGAGGGAGAACATCAGGAAGATCAAAAGGACCAAGAGGAGAAAGGATACCAGGAGACCCATAGGACCGGACAAGGAAGACCAGATGAGCTAGGCACAAGTATACCTAGGCCAGGAGGACTAGGGCCTGGTGAGTCAACATCAAGAAGACCAGGACCATGGGGGGCAGCACCAGGTAGAAATTTCTAAGGTGGAAAATAACTAGGATGACCAAGAGGAAGAAGATGGACATAAACAGAATCAGACCTAGTATGGCCAAGAACAGGATCGGGCCAGAAGGGTCAAGTAAAGGGCTAGGACCCAGAGGAGCACCATGAACAGGAGGATCAAGACCTGTAGGTCTTAGAACAATGGAACCAGGATATCAAAGGACTGGAGGATCAGAGCCAGGACGGCAATGGCCTAGATCATCAGAGACCAAGACAAGGAGGTGCACGAAATGAGGGGCAAGAGGACCAGGACTATGGAGATCCAGGCCGAGGGGCACCAGGAGCAAGACCATAAGCACAAACAAAAGAATGAGGACCTGATGAGAACCAGGACCAAAAAGAGTAATAATACCAGGATCAAGAAGACCAGAAGGACCAAGACATAGAGAAGCAGGAAAAGGATGGAAAGCAGAACCAGGAGGACAAGTTTGAGAAAACTCCAAATTAATTTTTCCAAGAGACCAGGGTCAGGAGAACAATGGTTATTAAAAGCAAAAAGACAACAACTATTGGCATAGCCAATAGGTCTCGCCTTTAGGACCTTATGTGTTTAGCCAGAACTTTTGGCTATGTTGTAGAGCATTATGGCTGCTGTGCATTATGTTGAAAAGTTATAATAAAAAGTGTTAAGCATTTTTGTTACCTTTATACAAACAAAGACAACATTATATACAACTGAAAAACCTGATTAAAAAAAGATTTTAACATAAAAAATGTCTTCTACTTTTTCTGTACTTGCACTGCTGGCAACTTCTTCCTGCCTGTTCTCATGCTTGTTTGTTATAATTTTGTTTTGTTATGGGGGAGCGGGACATAAATAACGGGGGAGTGGATGTTGGAAAACAGTAATTTAATTAGAACACGAGCAGCGGACAGACACTAGGGGAGAATCATCAGATGCCAGATTCCAAGGGCAGACTGACGGGATGCTTAGGTAGTGCGGTGATGCAAAATGGTGGTGGTGAATGTTGTTTGGTGCTCAGGTGGTGACACCATATGGTGTGGATTGAAGGTACGTTGTGGATTGTGGAGTTGTGGAGTTGAAATATGTTGTTTGGTGTGTAATTATGCGGTGTGTATTGACAATGTGTGGAGTTGAATTGTGTGGCCTGGAACTGTGGTGTTGAGTGAAATTATGCTTAGTGAAATTGTGTCATGGTGTGGAGTGCATTTTGCATTAAGTACAGTGTAATTATGTAGCATATAATTATGTGGCACTGAGTGGTATTGTGTGGAGTGTATGTTGCATTCAGTAGAGTGTAATTATGTGGTGTGTAATTATGTGGCACTGAGTGGTATTTCGAGTGTATGTTGCATTGAGTGCAGTGTAATTATGTAACATATAATTATGCGGCACTGAGTGATGTTGTGTGGAGTGTATGTTGCATTCAGTAGAGTTTAATTATGTGGCGTGTAATTATGTGGCACTGAGTGGTACTTGGAGTGTATGTTGCATTGAGTGCAGTGTAATTATGTAGCATATAAGTATGTGGCACTGTGTGGTATTATGTGGAGTGTATTTATGTTGCATTGAGTAGAGTGTAAGTATGAGGCATGTAATTATATGGCACTGAGTAGTATTATGTGGAGTGTATTTATGACGCATTGAGTAGAGTGTAATTATGTGGCGTGTAATTATGTGGCACTGAGTGGTATTATGGGGAGTGTATGTTGTATTCAGTAGAGTGTAATTATGTGGTGTGTAAATATTTGGCACTGAGTGGTATTATTTGGAGTGTATGTTGCATTGAGTGCAGTGTAATTATGTAGCACATAATTATGTGGCACTGAGTGGTATTGTGTGGAGTGTATGTTGCATTCAGTAGAGTGTAATTATGTGGCATGTAATTATGTGGCACTGCGTGGTATTATTTGGAGTGTATGTTGCATTGAGTGCAGTGTAATTATCTAGCATATAATTATGTGGCACTGTGTGGTATTATGTGAAGTGTATTTATGTTGCATTGAGTAGAGTGTAAGTATGTGGCATGTACTTATATGGCACTGAGTGGTATTATGTGGAGTGTATTTATGTTGCATTGAGTAGAGTGTAATTATGTGGCGTGTAATTATGTGGCACTGAGTGGTATTATGGGGATTATATGTTGTATGCAGTACAGTGTAATTGTGTGGCGTGTAATTATGTGACACTGAGTGGTATTATTTGGAGTGTATGTTGCATTGAGTGCAGTGTAATTATGTAGCATATAATTATGTGGCACTGAGTGGTATTGTGAGGAGTGTATGTTGCATCCAATAGAGTGCAATTATGTGGTGTGTCATTATGTGGCACTGAGTGGTATTTGGAGTGAATGTTGCATTGAGTGCAGTGTAATTATGTAGCACATAATTATGTGGCACTGAGTGGTATTGTGTGGAGTGTATGTTGCATTCAGTAGAGTGTAATTATGTGGCGTGTAATTATGTGACTAAGTGCTATTATTTGGAGTGTATGTTGCATTGAATGCAGTGTAATTATGTAGCATATAATTATGTGTGGCACTGAGTGGTATTGTGTGGAGTGCATGTTGCATTCAGTAGAGTGTAATTATGTGGCACTGAGTGGTATTTGGAGTGTATGTTGCAGTGAGTGCAGTGTAATTATGTAGCATGTAATGTGGCACTGAGTGGTATTGTGTGGAGTGTATGTTGCATTCAGTAGAGTGTAATGCAGTGTGTGAGGGATTGAGAGCTTCCACCGTTCACCCCGGGGTGCTGCTCTGGTGCTTCGGGCAGGTGTGTCGTGTAAGGAGGCTGTGTGCAGGGAAGGAGCGTAACAGTCCCCGCTTCAGGGGCGGGGACGTGAGGGGCATGGTGAACGGAAATTGGGGGTTCTGTGATTTTCTCAATATTTTGGGGGTTTTACTAAGCACCAATCACCATCTGTATATGGGTGGCCATTTAGATAGCGCACATCAAACGGTCTCTTGGCGCTTACCATATTGATGTCACTATCGACCAGGTTACTGGTGGCAATTTTACCAAACACATGAAAATAAATGACAGAGTATGCCCGGCCGGCACAACCAGCTGAGCAACTTCAGCACGGTAAAATGACTTACACACGCATTGGATGCATATAAGGAGCATTTATAGAATGTATTCATGTGTGATCTCCTATTCTGAGGGTGGTGTTTCTATGGAATGGGTGAGCTTGAAGGAGCACAGGGGATGGCAGCCTGGAGCATGTGTTCAGTGTGTGTGGAGGTGCGCATGTATAGAGGGGTGTAGTGTGTGCTGTGTGGGGGTTTACAGCCGTGTGGGGGCGTGGGGTTTCTCTGTAGAGACTAGGGAGGCAATGTCTGTGTGCGCTGGAGAGAGGCGGGTGTGGTGTCTTTTGTGGAGGGGGTGTTTGTATGGGTGCAGGTGTGTGAAAGACATTATGTGTAAAGGTAGGAGTGATTTATATGTTTTTGTATAAGTTAGTCATGCAGGAGGGCGGTTGTGCGTGTTTCTGTGGGGGTATGCAAGAAGGATAGCTGTTGGGTTGGATGCGCTGGCCAGGTTGTGTGTGTATTTTTTGTGTGAATGCGTGTGCCCATGTCTTTGCAAGTGGCAATCAGTATACGAGGAGGGATGTGCAGGAGAAGGGGGGGCGTGGGGTGAGTATGTTTCTGTGGGGATGGGGATGGGGAAGAGGTTTGTTGGGTTGCAGATGTGGGATGTGTGTGGGGTAAAGGAAGGTCTGTGTGTGTGTGTAGCACACACCCCCACCGTCTGCTGAGTTGCTCTCAGGATTGGCTGGAGAATATATTTTTTCACACTGTGCATTTGTTGAGCGCATTGCCCCACGATGCCACATCTATTTTTGGAGCACGCGTTGTTTGCACCTCAGGCAAGAACGATGAATGAATCGCTGCTTATTTCAATCTCTTCATATGTGGGCAAAAAAACAGCCAGGAAAGCGAATTTGGTGAAAAGAGGCCGCAGCTGTTTCTCTCAGAGTGAGCGAGTGTGATTTAAACACCTGCGCCCTCTCGCCTGCACGTCGCACATAGTGCACAGCTTGCCTGGGGTGATGGAGGGGGGCCACTCCCCTGCACAGCCCCAGATGGGACCATGCTAGGCCGATAGGGCATGTGTATGTGGGTGCAAGACTCGCCTGTCGGTGACCTTCAGGGAGGGTAGGTGTAGCGAACCCTCAGACCACAAGTGGTCTGTGAGTCGAGGGCGCTTGGGCACACTGGGTGGGCCTGGCGGTCTTTACTCTGTGACTCAGTGCTCCAAAACGGTCTAATTCCAACATGTGGTGCTCTGTAATACTCCATAGCTGAAGACATGTATGGTACATACGCTAAGAACATGTATGCAAGTATGTGCCAGTTCTCGAGTCTGTGAACACATTGCCCAGTGGATTCTATGCACAGGGCACCACAGACATGCCTCATTTGTTTGGGTAAATGGGGGGGGGCACATCTTAAGTGGGGGGATCCTCACGCATCGTTGGCTAGGAGCCTGGGCTGCTGCCTGCCTTCAAGGTGCTGGCAGAGTGGTCCGAAGTTACATGGAACCTATCGGAACGTGCCCTCACACTCCTCCATTCACAAAACCCTGGGCTTGCGGCTCGGCTTCTCATTCACAGCAGCAGGTACTGGGGAGGGGTGGAGGGCCGCACGCTGCTGGTCAGGAGATATGTGGGCGAGGCCATGGCAGATGCCTGCTCCTGGGGGGGACAGAGGGCTCAGGCTGGATGTGTAGCCGGTGAGGCTGGCGTGCATGGGGGAAGGAAATGTGGTTGTAATTGGAAACGGGAGAGACAGGCGCGGGCCTGAGCGGGTCTTTGTTCTAAGTGGGTGGAGTGGACAGAGGCTGGCCCTGAGCAGTGAGCCTGCTGTAAATTATGCGAATGGGAAACTGAAAGGCGTGACAGTCTGTCCTACAAATACCTATGCAGCGTTCTGTTGGTATTCAAACAGGAACAATACCCCATTATGACGTTAATTATGTCATTAGGCATGACGTGTGGCCACCATCTTAAATTGGGACAATATACATTAACAAGCCTGAAAGTGGAGCGCAAACGCTTGTGCCCGCGAAAAACCAGCACCATCGCGCCATCTGTTTCCAATTAACGCAAACGCGATAATTGGAAACAGATGGCATTAATGCTTGCTCCCGAGCACCCTATGCCAGGGAACAAAGAAGGCGGGACAATCCCCTGCCTTGGACCAATTGCGTGCTGTCTTTTTTATAAAAACGCAAGCACAGGCAAATTGCGGGTTAATAAAATAAAAGCACAGGCACGAGCGTGTTCTGAGTGCAAAAGCCCTTACTAAATGCCTCGCAGTGCAGCGCATGTGCGCTGGCCCAGGTGAGACCTTAAAAGGAACAAAAGAACAAGGCCAGCAGAAGACCCACGGGTAAAATATCTGCAATCTTCTCCAGCCAGGGGTCACAGAGGATGTGTACAAATAATGCAGCCTATTGGCCTTCAAAATACAACCAAAGACTACCCTCTTTCCACAACTTCAACATCTGAAGAGAGTCTGAACCCTCTAATACACAAAATGCCCGGTCACACGAGTCACCATTTTGAGCTAAGTAATGCCCACGAAATTATACTTGTTGCGAGGGCAAATCATTCTCCTGAATCTATCTTTTTTATTTTAGCAGACTTTATTGTATGTAGCACCACATGCCGCGGGTCAAACACCTCTTAGCACTCGGTATTGATGGAGAGGAAGCATATTCCACAGGTGTTAAAAGAAATGGTAGCTTGCGTAAAACTGAGTTTGAATAGGAGTGATTTTCATTGGCTTTGCTCTGCTGTAATGAGGTGACAAGGGCAGTAAAGATCCTATGACGGTTTACTGGATAGATGCCTTTAAGAAAAGGACAAAAGTAGGAAGGAAGAGTTGAAAAAGGAAATTAGGGTATAGAAACAAAAGAGGTAAGGTAGAAGGGGACACAGAAACAACAAAAGGAGGGGTTGAGGACAGGAAGAAGAAAATTGAGAGACAAGATGAAGAAAAACAAAAGAACATGAGGAGGTAGAACGCTAGTTGGGAAGGAGAGTGGATGGGAATGTGTGATAGGTTGAAAAGGTGAAAGATGGGAAGATCTATCCTCATAACAAATTCCCACTTTCCCCCAAAAAATAACAAGGGAGAAAATGACAGGAACAGTTGATGTATTTTTGAGAAAAAATGTATTTGACAAGACGAATCTGATAAATGCGACATTACGATGCAAAACACAATATCAATCCAGTCCGAACTGTCAAACCAGGAACATATGAAATGACATTCAGAAGACTCACAAATGGAGATTAACTTCAATGGAATACTAAAGAACTATGAAAGAACTAGTGTGATTATTTATTACAATTAGGGCTCCCGGTTTTCCGTTTAAACTGATTTTTACATATAAATACAGACGAAAAACAATTCTTCCTTTGTCTTAATCCAGACTGAAGATTTCAGTTATTGCTAAACACCCTTATTGACTGAGTGACTTTGAGGTTTGTTGGAGGAATTTCCGTTCTCCAGTTTGGCAGATGTGGACTGAGCCCTGTATTACACTGGTAAACCGTGCACCACGCCGGTGAGCCCTGAACCAGGCTGTGTTCTACAGCACACTGGTGAGCTCTGAGCCCTGCTCCACGCAGGTGAGCCCTACACCATGCTGGTAATCCCTGCACCACACTGGTGATCCCTGCAGCACACTGGTGATCCCTGCAGCACACCGGTGAACCCTGCAGCACGCTGGTAAGCCCTGAACCACGCTGTGTTCTACAGCACACTGGTGAGCCCTGCAGCAAACTGATGAGCCATGCAGCACACTGGTGAGTCCTAGAGCACACTGGTGACCGTGATCCCTGCAGCACACTGGTGAACCCTGCAGCAAAACGGTGAGCTGTGCACCACGCTGGTGAGCCCTGAACCACGCTGTGTTTTACATACAGCACACTGGTGAGCCCTGCGCCCTGGTACACACTGGTGAGCCCTGGAGCACACTGGTGATCTCTGAAGCACACTGGTGACCATGAGTCCTGTACAACTCTGTTGAGCCATGCCCCACGAAGTTGAGACTTGCACCACATTGGTGATTCCTGCAGCATACCGGTGAGCCCTGCACCACACTGGTGTGTGCTGCAGCATGCTGGTGAGCCATGCAGCACACTGGTGAGCCCTGAACCAAGCTGTGTTCTACATACAGCACACTGGTGAGCCCTGCGCCCTGCAGCACACTGGTGAGCTCTGCGCCCTGCAGCACACCGGTGAGCCCTGGGGCACACTGGTGGGCCCTGGAGCACACTGGTGACCGTGAGCCCCGCACCACTCTGGTGAGCACTGCAGCACGCTGGTGAGCCCTAAACCATGCTGTGTTCTACAGCACACTGGTGAGCCCTGCACCCTGCAGCACACTGGTGAGCCCTGGAGCACGCTGGTGAGCTCTGCGGCACACTGGTGAACCCCTTGAACAGTTCAGTGTTTAGTGCACGCAGTCTCCCTGACTGATCACACATTCTGCACATACCGCCTCTGCATTTGGCAGGATGCAGACAAACAAATTGCTCGCCGCTGATATCTGTCCCGTTGTCCGTGCAACATGTTTTCTGCCTTCTTCTGGGACCGTTCCACGTGACAGGAAGACACAAGAGAAACGCATTGAAAGCACCACAAAAATGCAGTGGCACATCAGAATCCTGCATGAGTGCACAGATCGCACTGCACAAAACAATGCACTGTGGTAGGCAGGCAGCACGCACTGACAGAAGCAGACTGGGGCACAATGAGTGCCACCTACTTACCGCTATCGGTGACAGCCTAAATCAGGGCCACTGGAATTATACGAGTATGTGGCAGTGGCGTTTTCGCATAGTTATATATTTGTGGAATTTGCTACATAATCCATTATCTATTGCATAATTTGCAGACTTTTACAAAAAACAAATGTTTCTTGCTTAGATGTTTCAAAAGTTATTAAAAATGCAGATTTCTAGCTGGCTTTAGATGGAAATACAGAAGCGCTGGCACATGTTTGCTCCTGATAAGTGCTTGCTCTCTGTCCTAAAGTGTTTTTATAGCAGAACAGAGATGCACAGGTCTTTTTCAAATTACTCAGTACCGGACCATTTAAAGCACTGCTAAAGCCACAAGAAATTGTTAGTTTAAGTGAGCGCATGTGTGCATTGTCAATTTAAATAAATGCAGAAAAATACTAGCTGTAGCATCGTCTTTTGCTTGTGGCAAAAATAAATGTGGATAAATACAGAAAAAATGCCCAAAAAATAAATACAGACGGAAATGGCAAAAAAATAAATACCATAAAACCGGGAGCCCTAATTACAATATATAAGGACGATAAGCTGGTTTTCGGAAAATACTTTTAAATTCATATACACATCGCTGGATACCCTTCGGATGTGGTACCCAGCAGAGTCTTGCTGAGCGATGGTTGCTCTGAAAACACATAACACTGGCAATAAACCCCTATCTAAGTCTGTAGGGAAAATATCAGCATTCAGTTTGGAGCTATAACGTTCACCCGAACCCATGCTGACAACACCTGATAAAACGCTTTCAATAGTGTGCTTCAAATTCATAGTAGAACTATGTATGTTTTTTTTAAATTATCTTTTTTGACAAGGGGTTAAAACTCCAGAAGTAGCGCTTTTTGCATTGCATAAGAAACCTTTTCCATGTAATGTCGTCAGCCATAAATGAAGAAAAATAAACTCACACAAGCCAGCTGTTAAGGAGCCATACAAAGGCAACTATCTAAATATATTGCCTTTGAAAAGACATATTACTTCAAATGATGACACCTATTACCTTTGAATGAAGAACACAAGGTCCAGAAAAGTCTAATGGAAAACTCGGAATGCATTAATTAGATACCACTAAATAGGTAGGAATGATAATATTAGAACTTAGCTTAAAAATACATTTTGTTTGATAATAATAATCCAAGGAACTGTGCTACTGGATTTGGGCTTGAGGTTGCAGCTTATATTTGCTTGTTCGCTGTGTTCCCTTTGATTTCAAATGATAGAGACATAAAAAGAACTCGGTTACTTACTCTGTACTCCCATGATGCCAAACAGGTAGCTTAGGTTTAACCCACTTAAAGCTATGCTAAGGGAGGGTAGATATTGCATTAGGGCTAATCTTGCCCTGCGCCAGTATTTTCTTTCCAGACCAACAAAGGATAAATCCAAGTCAAGCACATGTTCAGGCATGCTGATCCCTTGAGTGTCATCAGGCCGAGGTAAGATATTGGTGTATGAAGTAGAGCCCATAGTCCAAGATAAGGCACCCTTTTATTCTTATAATTCGATCTCAGAATTTCGAGGGCAGCACCTTTTTTGATTCTCGGTTCCTAGGATTCAAATTAAGTTAACTGTTCATGAATTTTCAAGAGTAACACGTGCTTACTAACGTAAAATAACTTTTCAGATCAGGTCTGGTGGTAATATCACTGGGGACGTCCCGTATAGTACCGAGTAATTCACGCATGCTAACAGAAGCAATCAGGACAGAGATATTTGTGGTAATAGGCCACAGTAGTACAAATGGCTTGGAATATATGACAATAGTTATGCATTTGTGATATACTTTACAATAAGATTCCACAAGTTTTCAACAATCTTTACAAAACCGATTGCCAATGGGAGTATGAAATGATTTTAAACAATTTAAAAAATACATTGAAAAAGATATATACAGACTATTTTAAAATAATGCACACCCCTTCAGTGACAATGCTAAAAATTAATATTAGATTATAAATTAAGAAAATGATTATTACTTGATCTGCTAACATCTGGGGCAGCCTCCCATGTGACGGGGATAGAAACTCACAACTACAAAGATTTACCTTGACCTTTATTGTATAGAAGCTGACCTGCTGTGTTGGGGGTGGGGAGGGTGTTTATAAATTCACACTCATGCACCACAAATGCTGACAACCTGCTATATGACTTGCCTTTTTCTTGTCCTCATCCTCCTTCTTCTTTATGTTGTAGATGACCTGGAAAAGGTCCTTGAGATCAACCACAAGAGGCTCAGCCTAAAACATTAAACATTTAAATTTTAAATAGTTATTTTAAAAAACACCTCCAGAGGTATGCAATAAAACATCTCATCCTGATAAGGGAAGATTCATCTTTCTTTAATCACCTGCTAATTAGAAATACAGCGATTGTAATGTAATGCCCATTAAATACTTAGGTGTTATTTTATTCCGATTGATCAAACGCAATTCTTTGTGACGATATTATATCCAAAATCCAGCATATATACGGAGAAAAGTACATTTGCAAACCGAAATACATTCATGAGCAGGGATATAGAAAAATGGAATGGCATTAAAGTCAGATGCTGTGTAGTAACACTTCAGTAACAAAATTACAAGAGACCAACAGCATTACTCAGGCCCTTATTACGAGTTTATTATTAACAGGTGCCATATATGGTACCTTCATAAATACCAGTATACACATAAGTTATTTATCAGGTGTGATAAATAGCGCTATTACGAGTTGTTTGATACACCAAAATCGGCATGGTATGGTAAGTACTGTACACTTTTCCCGTGTTAAATTTCGGCAGGTTTAATAAAGGTTGAGGTATTAACGCACTGGATATTCGCCGGATGCATTAAATACCACCAAACCCGTATTGCCGGCCCCTGGCAAAGAAGGGTTTACACAGGGGTTGGAAAACAACAAACCACTACCAATCAGGGCCTTAAAGTTGTAGCTAGCTTTACATTATAAAGTAGTATTTGTCCCTTTTGGGACTTGGCTACTTGCTTTTAAATAAAAATAAAATGAAGGACTGCTGAGTGTACACTACAAATACTAACAAGACCGAGTGCTTGGTAGTCTTAATGATAGACATGGAAGATCTCTTCAAAAGTAACTACGAAGCTTTATATACTCACATCTAAAAGTGAATGTCCTGTCTAGTCCTTCGTCTATGCCTCATGGCAAAGACTAATATTATAATGCATTCATTTTGTTTTCTGCACACTAATACCTTAAACATCAGAAACTATTTGTTTAACTTCAAGGACAATGAGGCTGAGCTAAAAGGAATGAAAAGGGAATAGATTTAACATGCATTGGCAACACCAATAGGTCTCGCGTATGAGAGATCCATCGGCTTTGTCAATGTTTTTAAGACATGTTTCACAGCAGCGCATTACAAAAGAACAATTAATATGCAGCTTTTATGTAAATAACCTTTAGGGGTGGCCTTCCAAATGTAGTTTTTTGCCGTTCATTACCCCCAGATCCCTCCTGTCCTCATCCCATTCCTGAACATAGTGGAGATGACCATCTCTGCGACAGAAAAAAAGAACAGGAGCATGCTGGGATACCTAACCCACTCCCTCCCACTGGGAGTACATAACCGGTCCTAGGATGCTTGTTTCCAGTCCAGGGAGGACCTGGCTTGGCAGTTCGGGCTGGACTGTTCCCATGAGGCACAGGGTCAAGACTGATTTGCATATGGCTGGGTTCAAACTGGAACGGCATGGTGAGCAAAAAATACGATGGATTTAGGGCCAGGTCTCTGTACTGGGGTGAATGTATGACATTGTTCTGCATTCTGTCCATCAACTGTTGTTTTTCCAAATTGAAAGTTATTACTTATTAAATGGAATAAGTTAACCCAATTATATCCTATGGGAGAGGTACACATTTCAGCGTTTTTCTTGTTCAGGGCATGTCAACTTTAAGGCACATGTTCAACTTTTTAAATACACCGTACCATGCCCAATGAGCTATAAATTATATGTAATGAAATTGAGGTTTATGTCTGGCAAGAGGTTTATTTTGCCAGGTTGAAATGGCAGTTTAAAATTGCATACACAGGCTGTAAAGGCATGCCTGAGACATGTTTAAAGGGCTAGTTAAGTGGTGGCACAATGAGTGCTGCAGGCCCACCAGTAGCATTACATTAACAGGCCCTGGGTACATGTAGTACAACTTTACTAGGGACTTACAAGTAAATTGAATATGCCAGTGGGTGTAAGCCAATGTTACTATGTTTAGGTGAGAGAGCACAGATACTATGGGACTAGTTAACAGTGGTACAGTGCACAGAGCCCTAAAACCAGCAAAAAAAAGTCAGCAAAAGCTGGAGGCTGGAAGTCAAAAAGATGGGGGAAAACTTCACCAAAGATGTCAGGTCCAACATGAGGTGTGATGGCACAGAATGTATTGAGCATGAACATAGTGAAACACAATCATGATTAATAACTGAGTATTGACTTGAAATATTGGTAAAATATACTGAACCTTCATTTAGTTTTAGATTTTACTTGCCTCATTGTGTTATGTCTGGAAGTAGTATTTTAGCCAGCAATTACAGTGTGTGCAACCAGGAATCTGGGCAACTCTCCTGTGTCTGGAAATGTACCAGAAAAATGGCACTCAACCGAATTGTCAACTATGCGAATCGAAGGCAGTTCACCATTATCTTTTTAGAAGATTAGTCCATGGCTGAGTAAGGCACTCATTCCTACCTCGTGAGTCAGCTTGTAGGCATGAAAGCTCAAACTGTTGTCGGGATGTATATATAAAGAAAACAATGCAGGGCTTTGTCACTGCAGAATGACAGGCTGACTCCTATCACTCCTTTGCCTCTCTCTCGCGTCCAAACATGATGTTTTATTTATAGCTATATATCCTTGCTGGTTGAACATAACCTTGTAGACATCTGTACCCTCATCTATCAAAATCTGCATTTACAATGAATGTTTGTGATTTCAAAGAAAAACCTTGGCACTGAAATCACAATGCCTTGATTGCCCTTGTGTGGCATAGATGCCGTGAATGAATTTATTCAGTTCGACTGCACCATATCCACTAAAAGTATTGGCAGGAAGGGAATTTGATTCCCCTATGCAGAGCTCAAGAGGGCTAGTGGCTCCTAAAATCTCAGACTGTTGCACTGAATGTGACATTTTTTTGTCTTTCTTTTCCTCCTTCGGTCTGCTGTGTGTGTTTTTCCCTCTCTAGCTCCCCAGAAATGTCTGAAAAGAAAATAATCTGTGATGGCCCCTAAGAACAAGTGTCTGTGCATCCCACCAGCAACCACCGGCTTAAATGTGCTCTGGTAGGGCTTTTGAACAGCTTCTCTGCTGAAGAGTTGCTGCCTGCAGGTTATGATACTGAGGGAAATATTTACAAGCCCCTCAGTGACGTCATGACGGCGAAAAGAGCCTCGCCTTATTTATTTAACGTGGATTAACGCTGCCTTGTAAATAAGACACCCTTTCACACTGTATTTAGCGTGAAAGGGGAGGGCAATGGGTGTTGCAGGGGGCCCTTGTAAATAAGGCGAGGCCCCTATTGCCATCACAACATCACTGAAAGGCAATAGGGGCTTGTAAATATGCCCTAAAATGTGCAGTTTCACACTTACAGCTTACAATATTTTCTACCCGGAAGCACAAACGCAGTGAGAGGTCCATTAGTATATTTATTAGATAGCTGTCAAGTTTTCTGCTTGCTCATGTGTGACATTATAATATTTTCAATATGCTCATGTGTGGCATTCCAATGCCTTATGCGAGACACTATCAATGGCACTGAATTGCAAGAATAACTAATCAGTACTCTCCTTGCACTGAAATAAACTACAAAAAATTACCCTTTTTATTGCAATACAATGATCTAAACATGCTCTTAAAACAAATGAGCACTCTCCCTTCTCTGTTTACATTTTCTTCTCTCCCTCTTTCTTTCCTAGTTCTATGCTCGCCCTTGATTGCTTTCCTCCTCCGTCTCCCTCATTCCTCTACTCTCTTTGTCCACCAGGGAATATGTGTGCTCTCTATAATCCAGGATTGGCTTGTTAAAGTGCTGAAGGCACCACAGCAACAAACTGCCAAGAAAACAAGTACTGGCAAAAGCAAAACCAATAGTTCTGGCATTAGCCGCCAGCCTTTTGGCTATGTCAATGGCTGTTTTGTTTGGCTATGATTTTAGCAAAGCATGTTGGGGAAACTGCCAGGTCCTCACAGTCTAAATAATAAAAGGTGGTTTAAAGCAAAATGATTTTTCCAGTCTCAAAACTCAAATACTGGCATAATAGTCCTTACCACTTAAAGTAACTACCAAGGGTAAACTTTTGAAGTCTAAGTTTATCTTTGTGAATTGGGCCCTTAGATTTCAGGTCTAAACTTAGACTTCAGGTCTATGTTTACCTTTGTTAATTGGGCCCTTGGTGTGTTAAAGGAAAGTTGCCAAATCAATGAACTCGGCTGCCCTCATGCACCGTACTGTACGCTGTAGTGGGCGGAACAATAATTTGAAATAACAGACCAATAAAGGAAGAGAGAAGGATGAAAAGTGCTGTAAATATATTATACATTCAATTTTAGTAAAATCAGAATTTATTGCCTAACGCCAAATCTAAAAAGCATAGCATACCACTGACCTTTTCAGCATAAATATTTGAATTTCAGACAATGAAGCCCACATTGAGAGGACGTCTTGGTCTCTCTAAGTCCATGAGCCAAAAGGAAATGTCTTTCTATGCCTGAAAGCAGTGAGGAAACGTAGAAGTGTTCTACATGCACAATATAAACAAAATGAATTGAATCAATTAGTGTTATTCTGTTTAGTTGTCTAATGTTTAAAACATAGTATTATATCATGACTGCTACACCTGCAACCTATACTTCCTGTCTGCATATTTCGCAGTAATGATTTTCTCTACAGTGCTATTCATTGTAATTTCTCTTGTGCTGTTCTGTCTCAGACCCATCATGGGTGAAAAATGCTCAATCAAACCCAATCTAGAGAGCTTCTTATGTTACCTACATATGAGTCACGAGGTTCTGAGCCCCCAGAGATGGGCAGAGCCCTATAGGACTGGAACCAGTACCACTCAGTGTCTCAGGCACACTCTGCAGCAAAAATAGTAGTGAACAGTGCAGAGCATGGGATTTTCGGAAATGGAGGAGGAGGTGACTGGCTGGCTACATCACCTTGCTAAGTGACAGCTATTGCCCACAACATGCAAAGTTGAGTAAGGACTGGAGTCTTATCCTAGCCATGGCTCAACTCCTGTGGTGCACGGTGGACAGTTCCAGCCCAGCCCACCCAACAAAACAACACAGAAACGTGCTAATAAAACCAACAGTGGTGGCAGGCGTCCACCAGTCAAGTCCTGACTGTGCCGTATATGGCAACTTGACCTGTACTCGACCCCGGTCTGAGTTCTTGACTGCAGGCGTACATCTCAAGCTGGCTTTAAAACCAGGAAGCTCAAAGTGAACCGATCCATAAAACACAGACAGTGGACCTGAAATTGCCATTCCATTCCATTCCTTTTTCATTTCAGAGCAGTGTTGTGGGAACAGCACTGAAATGCATTACCTCCTCGTTAGTCTTCCTCGCCACATGACTAACAGAGTGAGCTTCAGCTCCACACCAGAACCCTCCAAAGCAAAAGAAGTCAGCCTCCCATGCCTCCCATCCCTTCCCAATATGGCCGACCCAGTACACCCATGACCTCTATAAGAGGCGGGCCGGCCCAACCCATCAGCCTGTTTTTTTTGTTCTGCGATGCAGATTCTCCAAAGCGTCTGATCAGGTAAGTTGGGCTGAGGTCCTGCTCCAGCGGGTCCCTGTGCCCTGGGGGGGGGGAGGCCCTGCTCCAGCGGGCTCGCTCTCTGGTTCCCCTGCCTTCTAGCCCTCGCACTGTCCCTTTGGGGTTCGACGCTCTGCTCTAGCGGGCTGCTGGTGCTGGTGGGCTCTTGGGAGTGTTTTTGCCCTGCACCCTCTCCATTCCTTGCTTTGTGCCCTGCTTTAGCGGGCTTTTGTTTTGGGTGGTATGCTGTGGGCTGTCACGTAGTCCTCGACCTGTGACTCTTACTCTCCTGGTTCTCTGAGCAGCTGCCGGGGTTCCTCGCTTGTGCTCCCTGCCTATCATGCCTCGCGGGGCTTCCTGATACCCTGCGGCCGGCTTCGACGCATGTGTGTCGCCTTGGCCGGCCTGCCCGTCGGGTTTTTCTTTCCCCGGCATGCTATGCCCCGACCCGTCTCAGTTGGATGCGGCGGGGGGGGGGGGTTGCTGCCTGCTGTCAGCCCTGCAATTCGCTGCATGCGATCGAGAAGGGTGCCTTCGTCATTGGGGGGGGGGAGTTGGCCTGACGCTAGGGGGATCCCCCTAAATCCCATGGCAATGGTCCTCTCCACCTGTGTGCCTCCGTCTGTTCCTGCGGACGCGCCCCCGTGTCCCGGTCTCCCCCATTGTGATTCCCTGTCCGTTGGGCGCGTGTTTGTTTGGCCGGGTCTGCTGTCCCGGGCTGGGCTTACCTTCGGGTGCCAGGGCTAGTGCGTTCCTCGGCGCACCGGGGTCTGCTCGGGGGTTCTCACGGGGGTCGGCGACTCCGTTGGCTGAGTCCGGGCTGCTGCCTTCTCCTCCTGGTTTCCAGCGGGAGTTCTCTGGTCCGCCTTCTCGAGGGCGGGTCCTGCTCCCGGTCCTGCTTCAGTCTCTGTGCGCTCTGTGCGCTCTGCTTCGGGCTGTTTTTTTTTTCTGGTTGGGGTCCGGCTGCCTGGCTGCCTCCCTTGCAGCTGCTGTGGGTGGGGGCCCCACGGTTGCGTTGTTCCTCGGGTCATTTTGGCCCGGTGTTGGACGGTGGGAACACTTCCTCTGATGAGTGTTCTGTGTTGGTTCCTCCTTTCCCTCCGGGGTTTCCGGTTGCCTTTTTTTGATTGTGTAGTGGCGCTCGTCCTCTTGTGGTTCTGAGTGTTTCGCTTCTGCTTTCCGGTTCCCTGTTCTTTTCGATGTGGCTGCATGGGACGTCCTTGTCGCTGTGTGTTAGGTGTCGCTCTGGCCTCTTGGTTGGGGTCTTGGTCTCTTGCCCTGCTGCTTGAGGTTCACTTTCCTGGTCTTTCGGTGTGACTGGGTGCCTTCGTCTGAAGTGCGCTTCGTCGGCACATATCCTACCATTTGGTGCGAAACTATGTAGTTTAGCTTGGCCCCTGCGCAGGGTTGACACGCGACTTCGTGAGGCGTTCCGTATTACTGAGGTTTTCTGTGGCAGCGCCTGCTGGTTGGGGTCTTTGACTCTTACTCTGTGGCTGGGGTGTTCGATCCCTGGTCTTTCATTGTCTCTGTTTGCTGGAGTCGCTGTGGCCTCATGGGTGAGGTCAGTGACTCTTGCTCTCTAGGCGCATTTTGATTTAGTCTTACCCCTCAGAGTTCAGATATCCTCTCGTTTTCTCTGCTGTGTTGGGATGGATTTTCCCTTCGGGGCGGTTGGGGCCTATTTCGACGTCGGTACTCGGTTTCCTGCTGGGTGTCCGTGCTCGTCGGGTCCCTGGGTTCTCTACTTGTCGCAGTGTTTGTCCCTTCCAGGGCGGTCTGTCTCGCCGACTTGGCCCTGCGGCCGTTCCTCCCTGTAGCCCCTGCTCTCATCTTTTCTCGGGTGCGGGCTGGTTGGTTCCTGGTTGGCGGCCCGCCTGGGTGTGCCTGGTGCTGTGGACATGGTGTTGGGCTTTTCGCCCGGTGAGTTGTGTGTTCCCGTTCCCTGGTTTTGCCTTCCTTCCTATGTTCTCCTGTACCTGCCTGCTCCCCGCTGTTGTTCTTGGCCGGTCCTGGTTGATGTGGCCTTCGGGGTTTTCGGGAACTGTGAGTTCCGGCTTGTCTGCTGGGGTGGGTCCTCTGTTTGCCCCTGTTCTGCTCCGGTTGTTGCAGTTTGGCTTGCCTTCCTCAGGCCGCTACGGTGGTGTCCCCTCCTCCTCCTGCTCCTTGGCCCGGTGGGCGTCCCTTGCACCTTCCTCCTCGTCGTTGCCTGTGTGTACGGTGTTGGGTTCCCCCGCGCTCCCGTACTCCAGTTGGGGCAGGTGTCACGGTTCTCGGTTGGTACCTGTGGTGCGTGTTCACTTCTCCTGCGTCCTTCCGTGGGCTCTGGTGGTGGTGTTTTTCCGCTGGAGTGGCGTGGTGTGCTATGGTGTCCAGTGGATTTGGTCCCTGTTCCCTTGTGCTGGCCTCATCCGTGCGTTCCTTGCCGCTGGTTTCCTGCTTTTCTGGCTGTGTGGGTCTGGTCCCACGTGCTGTGGCTCTGTGGTTGATCTCCTACCTTGGGTGACTGTCCCCCTTCGTCTGGTTTGGTGTGGCCCCCCCGGCTGTTCGGGTCTGGGTTGTCTACCCGGCTGCTGTTCTTCCGTGGGGTCGGTTTTGGGCTCCTTGTGCCTTGTCTGTCAGTGCTTGCCTGGTCTGTCCGTTGGGGGTCCTCCCCGTCTGGGTGGTCCTGGTGCTCTGTGGGGTTTCCCGCTTTCGCCTGTTCCCATGGGTGTCCTTTTCGGTAGGGCGTTTGGCTGCGGTTCCGGGTGTCCCTGGTTCTGTTCCGGGTGTCCCCTGCCTCTGGGGATGGCTCCCCTTCCACCCTGTCTGCCCGTGTAGCCGGTGGTCGTTGTGTTCCGGTCTCCCCTTCCCGGGTGTTGGCGTCCTCTCCGCCTGTGGGGTGTGCTTCGGTTGGTCTGTTTTTGGCGGTGTATCGTCTGCCTTCTGTTGGCCGTTTCCTGGCTTGGTTTTGCCCCTGCCTCGCGGGGTCTTCTTGGGGCTCTTGCCTCGGTCTTTCTCTGCCTGGGTCCCGGGTGCTGGTTCGCGCCTGGGCTTGTTGGCTTGGCCGGGATGTTTCTCCTGTTGTTGGGACTTGCCTGGCTGTTTCCCGATTCTGCTCCTGCGGCTTGTGGTTTCTTCTCCTACCACGTTTTTATTTGTTGCCCCTTGGGGACTGCTGGTTTTCCCGGTTCTCTTCCCTGGTTGGGGCCCGACGCTCCCTGTGCGGATTGGCTCCTGTTCTTCTTTGCCCCTGGTGGGGGTGCTGGGTCCTTCCGGCTCGGGTTTTATCCCTGGGGGTATGACTTTTCTCGGCCTCGTTCCATCCGGCTCTTCTGTCTTTCTCGCCTTTGGTGGCTTGCTGCCTGTGGCCTTGCCCCTGTGTTCTCTCCGGTACCTGTTGGGTCTCCGCTTTTCGGCTGGGGCGGTCCTGGGGGTTGGTTTGCGTTGCTGTGGCCTTGTGGGCTCTTCCTCCTAGGGTCTTGAGTTTGTGTCCCGGGGTTGGTTGGTTTTGCCTACCGGGTGCTCGCCTCGGCGGCTCCCTTGTTGCGTGTGGACTGTTGCTGGGGCTTTTTGCTTGTCCTCTGCGCTGGGCTGTGTTGCTCGTTCGTTCTGCATTCCCCTTCCTTCCGGGTCCGTGGTGCTTTCTTGTGCTTGGGTCCCCTGGTGGGTGTTTGCCTTCATGTTTGGGGCTTGGCCTTGGTCCTCTTCGATGGCCTTGCTGACGGGGGCACTTTGCTGTAGTTTCCTGTGGCCCCTGGGGTCTGTTTTGCCTTGCTCATGCCTGGGCTCTCTCGTTGCTATCGCGTTCCCATCCGGGGATCCTTTGGGTGGCTGTGGTCCGTGTCCCTCCTGCCTCTCCTTGCTGGTGGGGCTTGGGTGCCCTTCGTTTTGTTGTTCGGGTGGGGTGCTGGTTTCCTTTTCTGTGCCTCCACCCGTTCTTGCGGCTCCTGCCAGTCTGGGTTCCCTCTGGTTCCTTTGCTTCTACCCCCGATTGCCTCCGGTTCTGGTGGCTTTTGTTTTCTTCTCCCCTCCGGTCCTTGGTTTGGGGGTGGTTCGTCTCTCTCGCTGTAGGTGGTCCACCATGCGCGTGGCTGGGCTTTGGTCGGCCTGGGTCTCTTGCTGCTGTGGCCTTTTTTTGTTGGGTCTCTGTGGTGTGGCTGCTCTCTGTGTCTTTGTTCCCTGTGGGGCTCCGGTGGCTCATTGGCTGTTTGGGTCCCCCCTCGCTTTGGGCTGTCCGTTGGGCGGTCTTGGCGTTTTGGACCGGCTTGCTGCTTTCTGTTTGTGGGCCTGTTTTCGGTTGCCTTTTGGATCCGTGTGGTCTGGTGCCTTGCCTTCTCTGTCCTCCTTTTGCCTTGGTTGGGCGGATTTTCTGGCGGCACTTCTTGTCTGGGGGGGTCCGGGGTTTTCGGCCCTTCCGGTGTTTTTCTGTCCCGGGCTGGTTCTTCCTGCCCGTGGTTGCCTCTCTCTTGGGTGGTTTTCTCCGCTCGTTTGGTCTGTTGGGTTTGCCCTCTCTCGTGGGTTTCCCTTCTGGTCCATTGGTTTCTTGTGAGTTTCCACGAAGCCGCTTGGCTTTGGTATGTGCTCACTTTGTTAGTCATGTGGCGAGGAAGACTAACGAGGAGGTAATGCCCCGATTACTTACCGGTAATCTTCATTACTCCGCGTATAGTCTTCCTCGCCACATGAGTTCCCATCCCTCCCTCCCTGTCTGGCTATCGGCTTCATGGTTTGGCTTGGTAGTTTCAGGCTGATGGGTTGGGCCGGCCCACCTCTTATAGAGGTCATGGGTGTACTGGGTCGGCCATATTGGGAAGGGATGGGAGGCATGGGAGGCTGACTTTTTTTGCTTTGGAGGGTTCTGGTGTGGAGCTGAAGCTCACTTTGTTAGTCATGTGGCGAGGAAGACTATACGCGGAGTAATGAAGATTACCGGTAAGTAATCGGGGCATTAACTTAAACACTGATGCGGGGCACCTGGCAGGGCTATTATTAGAAAAGCTATGGTGTACCCTAGATTTGCAAGGGCTGTCCAAAGGAATGACTTCACTCTGCCTGCTGCTTTATGTTTGTTAAGTGAGTGTAACTTTATAAGGCAGTTAGAAAAACACACGTCCCCAGGCCTCACACACCACATGTTTGCAAAGCATTCTATAACTCCCCGAAACCCGACTTTCATGTGTATGACTTGCCTCTGAGGTCGTTAAAAAACCAGCCCTCCTTCTAACTAATGCCATATTGGGAGCTGACCTATAGAAGATGGTTCCGAGAGTGAAATTGCCCGCAGCCCACAGTGACACAAAGGCAGGCTCTAACCAGCTACCAAGTCTGTGCAAAGTGCTTCTCTTGTTTTAGAAAAAAAGGAATCAGCTCCAGCCATAGCTCTGCCTTACATCCGGGCTTGTGAGACAGCTGAAATTTAACCACCGCCTTTTCATCTTCTTTTGATGGCAAATTGACAGGCAGTCATATACCAGCTTGAATTCATTGTTGGGGGAAAGGCAGAGGTTTGCTAACCCCATACCAGGAATGAGGATGAAGCCACCGGATGCAGCAACAGCGTAGGGTGGACTCAAGCTGAGAAACTCAGGACGGTGCACTCATGGAGATCAGATTTCTAGCCTCCACCCCTCGCATCAGCAGAATGCCTCTTCAGTGGCAGTAATGAAAACAAGAGGAATGGGAGGGGAGTAGGGAATGTGGGGTAAATAGAAGATGCACTTCAAAGCAAAGTCTCACATCAGACATGGAAGAAGACATCATCCACTCAAAAAACTGTGAGATCGAAAGGCTCCTTGTAGGCCAAACAGAAGAATAGGGAGAAAGGTCTTCCAATCAGGAGCAGAAAAGTGAGATAGACAATTACGCTATCCAACTATTAGCTAGGCGCTGACCCAAATCCCACTCCGCGTAAATAATGGAAAGCATACATCTCCAGCACTTGGCCAACAAGCATTTGCAAATGCAATAGGTCTTGCATTTGCGTTAGTTTAAGCTATGGCATTGTAAATGACAATGCATTTTAATTATCTGTTTTGATAATTAACACATGAATAAAAGGCCTTTTCATTTACAATGCCAATAGCTCAAACTCTAGTAAATGCGAGACCTATTTCATTTCAAAGAAGTGGCCGGCATTGTTTCTGTCAACTCAACTCCTGCTTAATACTTTCAAGATGCCCGAAATGGTGTCAGGCTGCCATAACTGTGCAGGGAACACTGCAGCCAGCAAACACAGGTAGCACATTTGATAAAACACTACTATTAGGGGAACTAACCAATAGAGCATAACATGTGAAGTTTACTGCAATGCATTTTACTGGTATGAGGCAGGTTTTAGACACAAATTTGCATCCATATCAAACCCTGCCTTAGAAAAGATTACCATAGTATAGCATGCATCTTAATAAATAGCATTTACAGACTCAGGAGAAAATTCATACATGGTCTTGTAAGGAAGCATGGAAAGACCATACCTGTAAACCTGCAGCAGCACTAGAGATGTCTGTACACCTGCCCTTTGAACCACCAGCAGGTCGAGTGAATTGCCAGATGCTTTAGAAGTGGAGAAAAATTACATTTCTTCCAAACAAACTCGGATTTCCATGTCCCTCAAAGAATGCTCAGAAGATTTCTATTATGATGCTAAACATATTGTTGAATATTTGTCCCCACCTAGGACAAGATTGCTAACCTTCTATGACAGCTCTGATAGGGCAACCTCTCAGACACAAAACAGATAGGGATGGATAAAAAAATGGCAATGATAACAAAAAACACATTACAATTTCAGGGCAGGGTACTGTTCCGAAACTGTAATGCACGTGAATCAGTCTTGAAAAATTGCCCTCTTTGAAGGTCCACCCCAAATTCTGTGTGCTAAAGTGCATGTGCACACTCTGTCAGTATCTGAGCCTCTGCTGCGCCTTCCCTGAGGTCAACAAGGGCGGGACTCCCTCTCCCAGAAGCCCAAGCAAAGTGGAAGGGAAGAGTCTCGTATTTAAGCAGGTCATGCATGCCTGCCAGTGTGCGTAATTCATTGTACTTGCTGGAAGCCCGCTCAGTGGGTGATTTTATGTCCTCAGTTTTCGGATTTGCCAGGGTTCCAGCTATGAACCCGAGTGCGGCGTGCTAGCTGCACTATCCCCCGTTCTCATGGGAAGGAGAACGAGCCAGAAGTTGTGCGGTTGACAGTTGGTCAATCCGCCCTTTGCTACGAAGCAATGCAGGATTTGCTTCAGCACTGAGGGGGTGCCGTGTTTTCTGCAGCGGCCGCCTCACAGAGTTCCCATGTTGTGCTTTTCCTGGTCGCTTCTCCGAAGATCAGAGAACAGTGGGGCCCTTGGACAAGGCATCTTCCTCTGGGGTTTGCCTGTGTTTTTCAAAAGGTGGTAAGACGGATTACCACTCCGGTGCTATCAACAGTAAGCCACCCATGAATTTCCTTCAAACTGGATGAATGGGAATACTTCCAGGTATGAAGTCGAATCTAGTATTCTACAAAGGGATTTGACTATTTACTTTCTATCGTACTAGTCAGTGAAGTGATAAAGATAAGCATATTCTCTAACGGACTAGTATGGACAATAGTTTCTGAACCCTTTATTTTGTCTGCCTTGGATTATTTGACATTTGGAAATTCTATGTAGCATTGATAACAATTATTGCTATCCAGGACTATGCAGTAAAGAGGAGAGACTATGGTGTGCCTGCTCTATGCTCTTTAACTTTTGTATTTTGGATTGGCCCCTGTTTTTTTGGCATCTTTTTATTTTGCAAAACGGTACGTTTGAATGTGGTTTGCTTATTAGAGATATTATTGGCTTAGAAGAAAAAGAGCATTTGTAATCTTGTCTTTTTCGGTCATATGAGTATGCCAAGAGGATTGTGGGTACCTGTCACAGTCAGAGTGGTGGTGCAATTATACCACTGTATGATTCAGGTACGGATCAGTTGTAGCGAGATCATATGAGTTTAGGATTGTTGTTACTTGTTTTTAATGGTCTTCTTTCTCTTCTACAGGTCTCCTATTCACTGCCTATACCCTTCCCTTGCTTGATCACCCTAGTACTCTGTTATTTATTATCTGAGTTGGGGATGTCAAGAGGTGGACATCTTTTTGCATCACAGGGATTCTGAGGAGTTCTCTGTGGGGTTCCTGATACTTGACACACTCCTCTACACATGACAACTTTGGGATATACACAATTGGGATATTTAGGTTACCTGTAAGTCACTTGTAAAGTGGTATACAATATACACAGGGCCTGTAATCTAAATGCTACTGGAGGGCCTGTAGCACTGATTGTGCCACCCACACATTCAAACCTGTCATTGCAGGGCCTTTGTGTGCAGTTTACTGACACATCGACTTGACATTCAAAACCCTTTGCCAAGCCTGAAACTCCCCTTTTATTACTCATAAGTCACCCCTAAAGTAGGCTCTAGGTAGCCCATAGGGCAGGGTGCTTTTTAAGTAAGAGGTGAATATAGCATGTTACAAAGCATTATAATACATCGCGGTCATTACAACTACCGCCTTGTTAGTACGCAATACCTTTACATCGCAAGTCATGACAACGACTTGCTGTAGGGAGCGAGCTGGATTTAGGAATAGTATTATTTACCATTCCTACTCTAGTTTGCGCAATAGCAGGGAAGGTGTTGGATTTTATATCCAATACCTTTGCCCCCATACAGCAAGTCATTGTAATGACTTGCAATGTAAAGGTATTGCGTACTAACAACGCAGTCATTGTAACAACTGTGTTGTAATAGCATCGCGTTGTTTTAATAGCGTTGTAAACGCTGTTTCCCGTAAGAGGTAGGACATGTACTGTTACATTTTGCATGACCTGGTAGTGGCAGACACCCAAATTCAGACCTACTCCTCTCATAGGTTAACATTGAAAATTCCTTAATACACTTTTAAACTGTAATTCCTGGTTAGAAAGGAGTAGCTGCATCATGTTCCATATCTTTGGAATGGTAAAGATAAATTCTCTTTAATGGTAAAGTTGGATTTAACATTATTATTTTAGAAATGATACTTTTAGAAAGTGGGGATTTCTCCACTCTTACTGTTCTGTGTGCCTACAGTCTGTCTCAATGCACGCCTGGGGTGGTTGAAAACTACTGTTTGCTCCTTCCCTCTAGACAGCCACAAATACAGGAAGGATAGGTGTGACAGAGATCTAATCTGCATAATGATAGCTCTTCCTGGGCAGGAAGAGAGGGGGAGCTGATATTTTCACTTTAATAGGCAGTGTCCTGTTTCCCACTCAAAGGACTGATTACCCCCTACTGATAGTCTGAAGCCAGGGCTGGGAAGAAGGACCTATGAGACTTCAAAGAACCTTATTTTAATTCACTCCCACTTAAAATGAATAACTGAGTACTGAGCCTCTGACCCTACCAAGACAGTACACCACTGGAGCTGTGAAGAACTCTGCCAGGAGTAAAGACTGCTGTCTGACAGGGATCGCCACTCTGCTTGACTGCTGCTCTGGAAGAGCTGCTTTTCTATTTGGCTGTGCTGCCTGCTAATCTCTGCCTTGCTGAGGACAAGGACTTGACTTGACCCATCTCACCTGAACTCAGAGTGGTTCAAGTGCTTGCTGGCCTGCCCTCTGCTCTGAAGTCTCAGTGCCATCAAAGACTTCCTTCAACCGTGCAACAGCACCTGGACTCTGCCATCTATGAGTCCTGCCCTGCCAAGTTGTGCCAATCCAGTCTTGGGCCCTTAAAAGTGAGATTCTACTGTGCAGAACCATCGAAATCAATGCAGTGGCGACTTTGTGCCAGTCTGAACCGATGCATTACCCTTCAACAGAAACGCAGGAGCTGATCGACGAAATCGCGTCGACGGACTGCGCAGCTCGATGACAATGAACAGTGCGGCTCACACACATGCATCGTAAAGGGGTTTGTCGATGAAGCCTTCATCACCTGCGCCGATCGGAACCGACACATTGAGTCCTTGTTGTCGACGCTTTCTTTTTCACTGGTACCTGCACGAGTTGACCTGCTCCATCACAGTCGGCCTGAGCTTTGGATTTACCATGGACCAGTGCGACCTCAAGTAATCCCTAAGCACTATTAGCTTTGAAGCAATACATTTTGATTTAATCTTTAAAATGAATAACTCTGGTTTTACTTATTGGATTTTTGTTGTTTTGGTCTTGTTTTACTCATAAAAATATAATCTATTTTTCTAAACCTGTGTGGAGCATGTTTGTGGTGTTTTCCTTGTGTTACTGTGGCATGTGTGTTGCAGAAATACTATTTACGTTACCTCTTTAGATAAGCCAGACTGCTCTGTGCCAAGCTACCAGAGGGTGAGCACAGGTTAGCTTTTAGTGTGTATCTAGTTACCCTAACTAGAGTGGTGGTTCCTGTTTGCACAGGGTGCATACTCTGACAACCAGAAACCCCAGTTATTACACTCATCTAGATATAAATATCTCCATTGCCATTTGAAAGTGTAATTCTTGAAGATATGTACATGAAAAAACCTCGCCAATGCATGTTTTCCTTAAACACTCTGATCCTAATTAATCCCCATAAAGCCTGTACCACCTCCTCTGGAAAATGCAATAAGCTCCTCACTTCCAACAGGTCAAAAATTGCTAAATGTACTCTAAAACAATAAATACTTTTCCTGTGTAGCCTTTCATAAATAACACATACAACAATCATCCTGGCAATAATTTCACAACTTCAATCCAGTCACAAAAACATACATAACTTATCACCAGTATGAACTCAACCTCAAGTATTTGTTAAACTCTGTCCAAAATTCAAAGAAAAGTGAGTCATTCTCCAACTCTACCCCAACACAGTTGGAACATGTCAAATGCTTATTTCAACTTAGATATAGACTGTTCTGTAGCACTGACACAGTCTCATTTGCCGTGTTCAGTTAATCTCCAGGACAAGATACACCACTCAAAAGAGTATATTTTTCTGGCTTTGCTGACAGCTGTTGGTTTTGTGATATCTCTAGCAGTCTTCCTATAGATGGTACATTGGCTATTTCTTCCATTCTGCCTGGATCTCTTGCACTAATTACCAATGGCCTGCACACATTTTTGATTACATTATGTTTAGGGTCAAACTCAGCGTTATTTGAATGGCTCTATTTGATGCGCTATTCTGTTAGACTCAACAGCTAGTTACAGCCTGCCTTCGTGTTATACATTTGGCAAAGTCATGCCCATCAAAATAGTTGGAATTGATGTGCTTAACAAATTCAGAGCAGACGGTGCAAATATTTTACTTTAAGATGTTTCAAATAAATTTGAGTAATGTGTAATACAGTACATAATTTGGCCAAATAACCAACTATGATTAAAGTCTTATTATGAACTTCTGGATGCCCATTACTTTCACATGCCCACTGGCTATGGGAGGCTCAAGGCTATGCTCTAGAACAGGTTTCCAATTTAGCTTACCTGTAATTTTGGAACTTTCTGCCTAGGGAGAATTTGCTTGCATTGAACTCTGGCACTCACTTTAATCGTCATTTCCATTATTGACCTCCTAGTACCTCCTGTATGTTATTAAAGATATTATAATGTTGAAACTGCCTTATTGAATCCAATGTCTAACTACTTATTATCCTATCTGTAAAACACTCTTTAAGTCCAGTTGAGGCTGGCAGGGGACGGGGTGGCGGGGCAGGGTGGATGGGGGTGACCCAAGCCCAACCCCGCCCTAATATAGCCGCGCAGCTACGAAAAATAAATTGACAAAAAGTTATTGTCATTTTATTTTTCCTTTTTTCACTGCTCTGAGAGCAGTGGGGCGGCGCTCCTCCACCTTCGCGGTAGGAGCCGCCCCTGTCAAATCATACCGATACTGATCCCCTGTGCCACGGTCTCCCATCCGTCACTGAGGGTAGAGGACTGCGAGCTGTGCTGTTGTGGGGGGAATTCAGGCAAATTAATCGATGAAGCAGGCAGATCCATTATAAAAGTGTTACTTTACATATGGATTAACTATCTTAAGTACCGGCAAAATGTATGAAACTGCAAATTGCTGCATTTATGATCTCCTGCATACAGAAACAGAAATTAATATCATTTTGATGAGAGCTGCAAGATACATATTGTGAACAAATTAATGAGTTTTAATATTTTGACTTTATAATGAATAATACTCCACCTGTTGTGCTGTTTTCAATGCAAAAAATTGATGCTGTCCTTCTGCACCACAAACATATCCAAATGCACGGTTATCGGTCACATCACGAGCAATAAAGGAGATTTTATTTACAGGATGTTCGTGCTCTATGACCTAGGACACAAAATAAGAAATATGTTTCATTTAGACTGGCAGCCAATAAGGAAACTTCATAGTGAAGGGGCAAGATGAGATAAAGAAGAGAACAATAAAACAGGCTGCAATCCTCCCCTCTCTTTTTTACCCCCTCCGTCATCAATTGATAAACATAAGAAGGGGAAAGTGGCAGAAGGGGAAACTGAGCCGTCCACAAGCTCAGCAGGATACAAAGGTCACAATGAGTGGAGCACCCGGTTGAGTAATTATGCTGTAGAACAGAGTTAAAGCAATATAAATTCTCAAGGGGACGTATTGCTTGCACACCAAATATTTTAACCTCCAAAACCCATCCCCTTAAAAGCGTAGGCACAAAGGAGAACACTGCACATGACCTTCCAGAATACATATTTAATGCCTGACCCTATCAAATCCCTGCATCCGAACGAAAATAGAAAGACCTGGTTTCAAGCTATGGAAGTATTTGAAACCAGAGAACAAAATGACTTCAAACAAAACAGATAAATTGATGTAGGCACAACTGCAAAATCATAGAACTGCAAAGCGTCATTTCATATACATCAGAAGACCCTAACATGGCCTTGATCTGGGTATGGCAGTGGTACAAGTTACGGTTCTCATAGCGTACCAAAACTCATAAATTTCAGGGATGTTAAGGTTTTGGAAGTGAACCCTGACACCACTTTAAATGACTTTTTTCATGAATTTCCACATGAACCATACCTTAGTTTTAAGAATGGTTTTACACTGAGTATCAGAGTTCCTATTCAAAGGAACATGTTCATGGGTTATTGGTTGTTTGGATGTATATTGGTGGCTGTGTTGCTCCTTGATGGTGGATGCGTGGGTGTATGAGGCAGTACATGTGTGAAGGGGATAGTATTGAGGATTAGGGTAATGTGCTGGCATAGGATGGGTGATGGGCGGACAGATGAAGGTAGAGATGTGTTTGTATAGGACGCTGGGTCTCAGATCTGTATGAAACCTGACATCCCACTACTAGGTTTACATTTCTTACAGCCTGGCAATTTCATGCTAGTTCAGCAAATAGTGTCACATTTAATTAAATGTCATTTCCCCAACAATTTTCCCAACAATAGATGTCATATTAATCAAATGTTGCCAAAATATTTAAGAAATGAATATTTTGCCTCCCAACCCTTTAATTGGACTTGTGTGCCCATGTGACGGATCTGCACATAACTCAACATGCAGAGAGCAAACTAAACATGCTGTCTGCCAAATGTTGATCTAATAGCAAAAACAAAGATTGTCTCCTTTCATTTGCCCCCTTTCATCTGAATGAAGCCTGCTATTCTTGCAATGGAGTGTGCCAGCTGTCAGTCAAATGTCATGCAAATTCATCAAACGAAGTCACAGGCATTAGTGAATGAAACATGTATTGCTCTCCATTTATGAATCCCTTCTTCGAAAAAAATCTTCTCAAAATGTGGCATAGCAGCAGAAAATCAAGGCTGCAAAATGTCTGCCAAGGTTTATGTGGATCATGAAACGGTGCCAAACCTATTAGCAAATGAGCACTTCTTGTAGGCCCCTATTAAATGTGTCTCCCTTGATGGACCTGCTTGGACCTCCACAGTGCCAAAGCAAGTGAAAATGTTATTGGCCCTCTCTAACTATTCCTTTCTTTGATGTATTGACACAAAGCTGACATATCAAATAGCAAACTAATACATCAAAAATTCAGACAGAATGGGTGCAGATGTATCCTAAGGTGCCAAATATATTATCAAATGAACACTTTCTTGCCCCATATATTCAGCTGGGCTCTCTTTATGGATGTGAAGAAATCCCAGAATACCATGAGTAAGCTTAACATTATGCATGCATGCCGAACGGCAAGCATGCATAATCAACCGTGCCAAAAATATGAGCAAATCAACACATGTATTTTCAATGCCAAGATATACAAAAGTGTTAACCCTTTCAAGCCGTCCTGGCACAATTTCAAACACTAACATCATTCAAAATATTGAATGGATTTGCACCAAACCAGAAGAAATTCTTTCCGTGTTAAGGTCCACAAGCATACCAATTTTGATGTAAATGCATTCAGCAGTTTTTGTCGCAGCACTGAGCAAACATTCCTTTGAGAGCTAGAAAGGAACCAGGTATCAGCTTTGAGCCCCTGGTTAACTTTTTCCACTGCATGAATATTGGCTTGCGAGTAACAATTTTGCTGTAAATCTTACAGACGTTATATGCAAATCATATATTCTAGAGTAATACGGCAAGGAAGACCAAATTATGCAGCAAGGTTATCTAAATTATGTGTGCAATATGCTAATTATTTGGCACATACCCTGCCAGTATTATTTTCATCCATTTGAGATAGCAAAAAGTTTTTTGTAAAATTTGCAAATTTTGCTAATTATTTGGCAAATGCAGTAAATATATAATTATGTGAAATGCTTACATGCACTCAATGTTGCATTTTGTTTTATTGACCACTTATTCAAGAAAGTTAAACCAAACCTATACATTCTAATTCCAATCAGTGCCAATTGTTTGCTGATCTTTAAATAAAACAGCTGTTTCAAGCTAACTATCTCAAAGTAAACATGTGATTTGAAAATATACACACAGATACCCATGTGTAATATAGGCCTATATGACCATCTCCGTATTCTGGTTACATTTACACACCACTCGGTCTTCCTTCTTTTAGTTTATTAATTCACTAGAAGCCTTCCATTGTGACATTTTAACATATTACATGGTTCTCCATTATGGATCCTCTTTGTGTGTGTCTTGAAAAACATGTTAATGCATTGATATCCTGCTATAGATCAAGTAGGGCAGAAGAACAACTTTAAAAGGAGTCATGGAGCTGATATCCTGAAAAGAACTGTGAAAAACTGCATCTCAACAACTGCATATTGCCCCAGGCAGACTCATGAGAGCTAAGCATTCCTACTACTACTGCAGGAAATATGTCACCCTATAAGCAATAGATCATCCTAAAGGACAGTTTAACTTTAGTTATGGACGTCAATTCAGCCGAAAGCCAAGGGTAATGAAAGTGACGTCCTGCACTCCTAGATTGCCGGTGACATCTGAAGCAGGTATGGCCTATGCAGGTAAGAGTGGTGAGGCAGGAGGGGGGGGATGAGTTTCGACGGACAATGATGAGCAAACATAAATTATTTATTTAATTTCCCATTGTGCAATGAAAAAGCCCCTACCACCCGGCCCCACCGCTCTTACGTGCACGGGCCACAGCTGATCTTAAGGTTGGACCCTTTACCCAAACATCGATCTTGGACAGCCTCCTATTTGCACTTGAGGGCTAGGAGAAGGCCAAGAACTAGAAACTACATACCTTAAATAGCGATGTTTTAGTCGGCTGTTTACTTCCAGTTTCAGCAGCCATCTTCATGCCCCTAAAGGCAGCAAAATCAGAACCGGGGGTTACAAAAAGGCAGGCCAGGTGTACCAGCTGCTACCTCACTACCATTATTTGCAGCAAGCGGTTCCTCCGCAATGGCAGAGGAGCGCTGCCCCACTCACTGTAGAAGAATAATAAAACAATAATAAAATTATTTTATTATCGTTTTATTTTTCTCTGACAGCTGATGCTGCTGAGTCAAGGGCGGGCTGGGAATCATGAGTGACAGCCAGCAGGGGGAGGAGGAGTTGCTGAGCACTGGAAGTGTGCATGGTGCTTTGGCCAGCCGTCTTAGGCCGGCCAAACCATCATGCGCCTTTTGATTTCTCCAAGCCATCTCTATTGCCCAACTAGGTGGAGAAATGGCAAAGGCTACGAGTCACATAATGAGTGCCTAACCAGGCCTCTAAGACCAATCCTGGCACTGTTCTCATGCTGAGAGCATCATCTGGGTTGGGTGGGAGTGGCCCATGGGCTTCCTTATACTTCTTCACCAAGGCGACTGGCAGCGTGAACGGCAGCGTGAGGTAAGTGTTTCTTTTATTATTTGCCCTCGCCTCCGCACTGCCCCATCAGTTTATTTTGGCAGCAGCCGCCCCTGACCATTTGAAGCCCATGACATTTGCCATCAAAACGTCTGTACCAACATCTCTAGTCTCATGTTAAACTCCTGCATCTTTACTTGACTGCTGGCATGTCTAAGAGCTTGCATGCAGACACGCCTACGACCGTGCTTGGGGGGGTGATTTATGACGTCAGGAATTCATAGAAATTTCCAGAAGGACCCTTGGAAGCCTGCTGCGGTTAAAGGTTTCTAGATGTACATCTAGCAAACTTTTGTGAATTGTAATTTTTCATGACGAATGAAACTGTTGGTATACCTTCTCCAAAAGCCCAGGGTGCCATGTTATTTTGAGTAAGCGATGCCAATGCTTTGTGGAGCCGGCGTGCAGTTCTTAAGCAGAGGCTGCTGTTGAGCTGCACGTGACTCTAGTGAATTCAGGTAATTATTGTATTAGTTCAAGCCTGGAGTGGCCGCATTTAGCCTTTGCTGATGTTACTGCAAGATCTTACAGAGCATTATCTGGTGGGTGGCTGGTTTCAAACAGAAAACAGAAGATTTGCGTTATTTGGTTGAATTGCTGCCACTGATGTTTACTGTCAACAGTGCTTGATAAAGGCTTCTTTTCAAAGGGAGCTGACACAAGTTGGTGCACAGAACTCAATTGATGATACATAATTGAGTAGTAAAATCACAGAAAACGAGCATAATTTACATGGATGTATATTCACTTAACAACAAATCCACCTACTATTCTGTTATTTGTCAATATTAAAATATAATATTTAATGAATGAATGCCTGGGCGTGCTTAAACATTCAATGGCAATTCATTTAGGCCAGCATATGGTTTCTGATTTGGTGCAGGGGGTGATTTTGTCACATTGTTCTGCCTTCTTTTCATTGCAGATGAAAATTAATTTCTTGTGCCGTGTCAATTACCTGCTCAACAAGCATTTGCAATGCAATAGGTCTCGCATTTACTTGAGTTTGAGCTATTGGCGTTGTAAATGACAATGCCTTTTATATATGTTTTGGTTTTTAAAACAGATAAATAAAAGTCATTGTCATTTACAATGCCGATAGCTTAAACTAGCGTAAATGCGAGACCTATTGCATTGCAAATGCTTGTTCTCTTCTGCACACACAAAACCTCAATCCTCATAGTGATGGCCAGAGACAGCTTTAGCGCTGGTGGGGCACAATTGGGTTGCAGCTGAAAGCAGTGTGAGTTTCTCTCAATGTGGCAGTATGGTGTTCAGTGGGGGAGAGGATGTGGCACTCTGCCGATGACAGAAACTGCAAGCCTCTGAGACAAATGGCTTGTGATGGCACTTTTAAGCATATTTGGGACATTTTGCAAATGTCGTGTGTTTCAGCCGAGAATTTTGTGAATAAAAAAGCCAAAGTCACTTTCTTGGCTTCAAACGCCCGTTAAAGGAAGCAAATGGGCTTTGTTTATGTGAACAACAAATGTGTAATAATCGGCATGAAGCACATAATTATTTACCGCCAGTAATACATTGCTTTACTTCAGCTTCTTTGGCAATGTCCTATTGAAGAAGTAAATGTTTTCTGCTCTGAGGTCAGAGGGCAGATGCCTCCGTGTTCTAGTGTGAATCATTCCTGTCGTTGTTTTACGATACCTTTTGTCTGAGCTTTGCTGCATCCAGGGCTCCCAAGTGTTCAGCCTGCTCCTGTGTGATTTCCATGTTTCTTTTGTGTTTGTGTGACGTGTTCAGGTCTTACGTGTGGCACCTTGAGGGACACTTCATTAAGAACCTTATTATTGACAGGCACAGCATAGCTCTAGTGTGAGTAGATTACCCAGTACACACCTGATTTTATAACAGGAGAAAAAGGACTACAAGTCCCAGAATCCTAGAATGCAAAAAATGTGTTGGGGAGATAGGAAAACTGTCTCTAAAACAGATCAACCTCTCTAACAGTGTTGAGTGGTTACCCCTTAGTATATCCAGTTCACCCCAATCACAAGCATTGCTACAACCTGCACCAGAAATATACCAAGCATTAAATGGTGCCTGAGAGGGAGGCCTGCAGGTAGTCGGCCGCTCCAGAGCGCGCAGGTGTCCTGCTTTCATACTTAAGGATACTATTGTCACGTGGGGGTTCTTTGCATCTTTCTACTTATAGTGCTTCATTTATAATGGAAGGAAAGGCGCTACTCATGCATGGAATCTGAAACCTTGAGAGTTCTGTAGTTATTGATGTGGAAATCTGAGCAGCATTTGTCAGCACCAGAAACCCGCCAGGACTCCTCCCTTCAAGCAGATGCCGCAACCTGTCCTCAGACTGCCCGCCATTGATGCCCCATATGGGATTGTCCTCATTCACCCCAACATTTGAGGATGCAAAGGGGTGCATTGAGGTACTGAAATCAACTTATGTGGATGGGGCGGAGGGGAAAGCTGAACCTGCCTGCGAACCTTATCCAAATTACGCTTTGCCATGTTGCCATTGTATTGCTCGCTGGTTCCAAGTCTCACAGGGCATGTACGAGTAGCTCATGCAGGCTTGGTTTTTGCTTTGCATTCTGGGATATTTTGATTTTTAATGTTAACGTACATAGAAGTCAAGAATGCAAGCAAAAACCATGACTGCACGAACCACTCCCACACACACACACACACTGGGGAAAATTAAAGAAGTTAGATTGACCCACTGCCAAAACACAGGCCTTGCAGGGAACTGCCTACCAAAAAAAAACAATCTCTCGGCATGCTGTGGCGGGGGCGGGGAAGCGCATTCCAGGCGGGGGAGCGGACCCTTTGAAGTATGATGCCGAGGCTGTGGCTACACGTGCACGCGCCAGTGGGCTGAAGCGCTTCCCCAAACGGATTGCATGGCGGCACGATGCACGTGATTGTGCGCGTGCTCGCCATGCAATCCACTTTTGGGAGCACTTTGAAATGCCCCTCTTACTAGAGTCTCGCATAGTGATTGCGTAAACGCAATAGCTAGGCGAGACCTAAAAAGCATTCTCATGAATGCCCGCAATCATAAAAATTGTAAATGCATCCCAGTGGGAGCCTCATTTTCTCAATGATATGCCTCACATCATTTCACTTTGAGCTTCCATTGCATGATGCGTGGTCTAATTTGCATATTTTAAAACAGCCTCACATATATCCAGCAGTAAGCAGCTTGTGGCGCCGCGCTCACCTCATGGCCTTGGCCTTGCTCACATATGACCACAGCAACTGGAATTATGTAGCAGGCGAGCGCCAAATTATGCAGCGGAGTTGACTAAATCATGCGGCAAGAGAAGGCTAAATATTCGGCAAATTTTTTCATATTACTCAGTTTTTTGTATATTTTGCACCTAGTAATACTGTCTGGGGAAACATTTCATCAGATTAGTACCAGTTTAACAACCAAATACAGAAAAAACATGACCTGATAACCTTTGCAAAGAGCCTTCCACTGCGCACGACCCACATTTTTAGAACCTTTTGAGTGGTCTGAGCTAGAAACATTTTTTTGCTAAAATCTGCAGATTAGCAGATGATGGGTTATGTGGCAAATGCAGCAAACACATAATTATGCGAAAACAGACACAACTGCGGAATCACAAAAGTCCATAAGACGCATACTCTTTTTTTGTGATTCAATTTGGTGATTACTTGCTAGTCACAAGGATTTTTTGGACAAATTCCCCTGTTCTTCTGCTAAGTAAGCTGCACATTTTCTTCACATAGTCTAAAGAACAAGATGTCAGAGAATTATGGAAAGTTTTATCATCCAGGGTCATACATAAATTGCGATTTCAAAGTAATAGCCGTTTTAAACCTCAATAAAAGAATTGTAGACTTTGTAGGATTAAGTCAGTGTTAAGTCTAGTTGAGAGGTTCCCTGCTTCTGCTCAAAGACTTTTCTGCCGGGGTCCACTGATCAGTATGGTGGACTGAAACCAGTAAGCAAAGGAAGATCTGAAAGCGCCTGAGCCGGGTACTGAGGGCTACTTTCAAGTTAATAAAATAGCTAACCTTCCATTGGTAGTGAGGACCGAGCATCAGCTTCTCTAAGGAAGTGTGGAGAATTAGTAAATGGAGGTAGAACATTACAAATACCAGCGAAAAACGAACCATTCAACATCCAAACTCATGGATCACATTTGAAAGAATGCAGTCAATAAAACCTAGTAAATGTTATTGCGCATTTTGTATAGAGCGGTGTGAGGATATCCAGCATTCCACACAAAATGCGGGTTTTCTCTCTGAATTACTGGATATATTTTGAAATGGTCCACTTTGTGGCTTTTTTCCCCAGAAATTTGAAAGTAACCACCAGGGGGCACTCAAAGGCTGGGCTTACTTGATTTATGCCGGCCCTAACACCAATACCGAGGCGAGGTCTGGCAGCAGTGAGGACAGGGCTGCTGTGTGATTCATGTCTGAGGCGATGTGGGAATCAGATTTTGGGCGCTGTGGATGTGAGTGGAGAGACTGCCCTAGAGGGAAGGTTATGCCTTCTTGTTCTTCTGCCTTGGGTGTTCTGTAGAAGGTTCAGGAGCAAAAGGCACAGTGCACTTGGAGTGCCAGTACTCAATCCGTTTTCAAGTCCTTGGATGCCGCGGTTGTTAGGCATGTATATGGCAGGAAGAGTACTTTGAATTGTAGTTTGGATTTGACCAAGAACCAGTGAAATCTGATTTATGAAAGACCGCTGCATTGTTCACGGTTTGTGGTCCATATATGTCCCAGATGGGAGTATAGCGCATACTTCTGTAGATGAAGTGAAAGTTGAATAGAGTGCACTCAATGATGTGGTTCTGCTGGGATATTGCTTTAATAGCTGAGGTGGAAGGGGGCAGATTTGATGACTTCCACATTTTGGTAAGTGACACAAAGGTCTGTGTCCCACAGGAGTCCAATATATCTCACTTTGATTCATTTATTCTCTGGAGAATGTGGAGGCGCAGAGTCTGTCCATCCTATTCAGGAGCTATTTTAGCGAGGCCCAGGATTTCCAGTATGGAGTCTAAGTCTAGAGGCTGATCTCGTACATCTAGGCGGCTATGGCTGTTAGCACTTTCAATACAGTGTTCAAATTGTTGTTTATTCCTTCTAAGTCAATTTGCTTGTCATTTACGCAGGACTGAATATTGAGGGTGTGAGGGTGTAAGAAGTTCATTAGTATCTTTGGGACTGATTTAGAGTTCAGCTGAGGGTTTACGCCCTCTCAAATGTGATGGATATCCCGCCCGCCATATTGCAAGTGCCAGTGGATATAAAGCACTTGTAATACAGCGGGCGGGATATCCCTCACATGTGTGTGGTAACCCGTCCGCTGAACTCTACATCAGGATCTCAAGCGTGTGAGGTTGAGTGTGGACTCTTAAGAAACTCTAAGTCAAATTTCTAGATTAAAAAGTCATATTTGTCAGTTGCAAGCTGTATTGTACCTCGGCTGGGAAAGACTGAAATAAAGGAGAGGGAATTTGGACAAATTGGCTACAGTTGTGAGTTGATAAATTAGTATTCTGTTGCCAGGTCTGGTATGCAGCACCAGACTGAGTTGAGAACTCACTGTAATGTGTAGGCTGTAACTTAATTAGCACTTTTCTGAGATAGAGTTTCTCTCACTGTGGTGTTCTAGTTGTGAGATGACTGCCTTCTGAGAGACTTTGATAGCATGGAGATTTCTACATAGGGGCAGTAGTTTATGGACGTCAATTCACCGAAATGCCAAGGGTAGCGGAAGTGGCATCACATGCCCTTTGACCTTCACTTCCACTCACACACATACTTACACATACACACAAATTCACACATAGACACTGTCACACATAAACACACTCACATCAGCAAACACGCACACAAACATAAATTTAAACACATTGTTTTACTTACTTCAGCTGCCATGGAAGGGCATATTCTAGCTTATTGTACTCCATTTTTATCACAGTATTTGTGAAGTCTATTTTGTATGTAATATAAAATTGACTGCATCTGTGTTCCTGGCACTAATTTGGCCACCTCTGAGGCCAGGGGTCGAAAAGGATGTGCCTATGGGTAGCAAAGGGCAAGTTAGGGGGTCGCAGCTACGACCCCTGGCAAAACCCGAAATTAAGTCGATGCTGTAGCTGCTGAGCTCTGTTGGACGAGAGATGTTTTATAAAGGATCAGTTGGAGTTATATTGATGATTTCATGGAAGCGACCACCAATATGTTGCAGGGCCTGAGTGCTTTAATTAAATGTAAGATAAACCATTGACCAGAGTCATTGTAAATCAGTGCTGTTGGTTGAGCAATAAGGGGTGGTATACCAAAGGGAGTGTGGGACTGGGTGTTGTGTTAGTGACAGCATTAGGTGTTCTCTTTTTGTGGAGTTGGTTTATAAAGAATTTAGACCAGCCATTGCTTGCCTGTTAAGAGAGGGAGGGCATTTGGAAGGACTGGATTTGATGTGGCCAGTAGGTGAGAAGAATCCTCTTGTGAATAAACGGTGTGAATTTCAAGGGGCAAAATATTGTTACTCAGTACAACAAAACATTCAATGTTCACAAGGTTCTATGTTTTTGTTTTAAAGAAAAGCTATCTTTCATTCACTGGTTTCCAAAGCAAAACCCAAAACATCCACTCCGAGGCACATACAAGCTTAACTCGTACAAAATATGCAAACTCGAAAAGTCCTATGACAATTTTAATCTCTCTCCAACCTCATAGCACCCACCACTGTATGTGCAACACACAAAGGATACAAACAGAGCAATACCAGAGCTAAATTTGGCAATTATCTCCCTAAAAACCTCCACCTACGGTGATGACATGTCTCCAAGACTCACATAACATCTCAAAATGTTCCAGTGAGTCACTACTTAGAGACACCTTGTCATCCTTGGACAAATACTACCCTTTTCAAGAAACCCAAAATCGACCCTAACGAATTAGGAAATCACTGCCCATTTACCCACCTTTCAACCTAAGGCAGATCTGTGGAACAGTACTGTGACTGCCACATTACAGGTAGCGGATGTCAGGAGTCTCCCCAAAGGCCCATACTCTGTGCAAGTAAGATCACATAGAACAGTGGAAGGCATAGACTCAGCTACAAAAGGTCCCAACTAAAAGTATAGAGACTGGATTTGTGGTGGCTGGGGCTCCATGGGAAGGTGAGACTAGGCACTCCCAAAAGTCAGAAAACTCCTTCCAGGACCTTATTAGCAGAGTCAGAAGAAAGTCACATTACCTAGCAACATCCTATTTTGAGGTTCCTGTTTTAGATACCACTCATCTGTTACCGTCCTCCATATTTGTTAGGTTTCCCGTCCCAACTTCTCTCATGTTAGGGTTAAATCATTCTCGCCTATTGGAGGTGGGGGGCTATTGCTCTAACCACAGTTAGCTCCCTTGCAGACTGTGTTCACTTCTCCTTTGTGTTGGAGTGTATCCTGGTTGCTCAGGTGTATGTCATTGATGTTATACTGGCGAAGCAGCTAAGACCTCATAGACACCTATGGGAATGGTTGCTTGATATGACTTACCATATACATGTTTTATCACAGTCATTGCCTGCACTGATTCTTCCTCCTATCTTAGATTTCCTTCTGCTGAGACCTCCCTTGTTGGGAGAAGACTTGGTCTGTGAGTGTATCTATCCAGCTGTCTGTGTCTCTTGTCTCCTCCCTAACCCTTATGTGTCCCATGGGTACAGTTCCAAGAATACTTGCTTTGTGTTATTGACATATATTAGTGTGGAGGCTTGGGATGCACATCTGAGTTGAGATGCACCTTCAAGTCCTGGAACGACCTCCCCCACCACCTTAAAACACCTTCCTCACTTAAAGACTTCAGGAAGGGATTCAAAACCTGGCTCTTCAACTATAGACCTGCGGGACCCTAGCACCTGGATACCTCCCGAGGTAATTAGCCGCACTACACAAGTACTGATTGATTGATGGATGGATTAATTTTCACCCGCTACCCACTTGATTATTTGGCACTAATTACTGTCATGAGAAGTTTAGGATCAATAAATAGTAGACTGTGCCTTAGGATGTGCAACAGAGCAAAGCCACTATAGGCTGCCCGCTCCACCTGGGAATTCAGAGATAACAAAGTGAATCAAGACATCTTTGAAAGGGCTGGGGCTGGTACCATTACTGCCGGCAGGAGATGATTTCTCCATTTTGGTTCGGTGTAGTTTGAGAAAGCTGGCGGATTTCTTGCAACAAAATAGTTGATAGGCAGTCGACGATGGGGGTATTGTTATGCTTCCTGGCGTGGGAGAGTTCAAACATTAGATGGGTGTAACCAGCATAGGTATAAATGCATGCCTCTACTTAGTGGAGAAGTACATCAAGAAGCCATGTATATAAGTTAAGCAGGAACTGTCACAGAATAGATTCCTGTGGGATACCACAGCACAGAGGATGATCATGGGAGAAATAAGTTGCAATTGCCATAAACTAGGATCTGCCTGAAGGAAGGATATGATCCACTTAAACAAATAATTACCAAATATACCCAGTTCAGCCATTGATTTAAGCAAGATGTTGTAGACTATGGTACCAAAAACTGCCGACAAATCCAGTAGAATCAGCGCTCCAACACCACCACCAACAACATAGTGCTCTGGGTGTGGCATGTACATAGAGGATCGGAGGATGTTCTTGTTTCCCTGCCTGCAGCACCAAAAGGAAAAGTAGACCAGCAAAAGCCCTAGATAAAAGCCAACATTTACGATACGAAGCAAAAAATGACCTGCTATTTCTCCTGGCAATTTCAACCAGTAAATCATGAAGGGCATGCTAATGTACGGAAAAATCTTGGCAAAGAAGTGAACTGCGAAACATGATTATATCAGTCTCCTCCACTATATGTTACACTTTGTGGTCCTATACCATAGGCTAATATGCATTCTCACCAATTGTCAAAAGTATGTGTAAATTACAGAGCAAATGGCCGCAAAGATAATATTCTCACATAAGATGTACAATTAAACGGTCCAAGGACCATTACTGGGAGGAGCTCACCCACTAATTAAGTTTCGTATTTAAACTAATGCCATCATATACGTCTCTCATATTTGTCTTCTTTAGCCGGTATTTTTAACTAACAAAGATTGAGAGACGGTTCAGTGATCCAATCGATTCATTGAACAGATCTGTCTTTGTGCGTGTCTGAATGTCACAAGTTTAAATGTTATCAGTTTCATACTTTGGAGGTCTATACCATGATTATCATTGAGTTGGGTAATAATTTACACATTTTTAGACATCAAACACATGTTATAAGTGTGTAAGATAGCAAACAGAGTTGTGCGAACACAGTGCAACTCAGGATCCTCACTACTACAAACGTTCACTTCTGCAATTTACTGGGAATCAAATGTCTAACCTGATATCTGCATGCACCTCTTAATGCAAACATCTCATTCTCGGTCTCAACACCATTCTGTCGAATACTTACTCCAGTTTTCTCATCAATGAGTTTAATTCCAGACAGAGAAATGTTCACCCAGATCCTCTGCTTGTGTTGTCCCTGAGAACGCGCTGCTCCAGCCATTCCCTGTTAACAAGGAACAAATGAAATAACATAATGTGACCAGCCATTTGTAACAGAACAATGAGAAACAGGGGCAGAGCTCGTTGATATGATTTTAGATACCAGAACTGCTATTACACTTCCAGTTGTGCCAAAGAGCACTTGGTGTTCGGCTTCAACCAGCGAGTTTGTGGCTCACGATTCGAAGAAGTAAAAAACAGAAACAGGAGGTCAGAGCCGGTGAATGTCATTTTAATCCAGTATAAAAGAAAATAAATAAATGGCTTTTGTAATTTATTGCTTGTGCCATGCATGTTTATACTTCGAAACCCAGACAGGAATGTAGTGGTGGCTCCTCCGCTAAGGCGGAGGAGCGTCGCCCCACTGTTGACGGAGTGGTGTAAAAGAAAAAATGATAATAACAGAAGTTATTATCATTTTAGTTTGAGTGTCGCCAGGTTAGGGCGGGGAGGGGCTTGGCTCCCGTGATGTCAGGGAGGAGGAGTGGTTTCTGCACTCTAACGAGCACATGATGGTTTGGCAGGACGAATTGGCCCAGCCAAACCGCCATCCGCACTTTGCATGTTCTCCACCAGGCTACATTACAGTGTGGGTGGAGAACATGCCCAGGCTCCCATTGCCCGCCAAGGCGCCGAACCACAGCGCTAAAACAATCACAACGCTGCATTGCAACATTGTGATTGGCTTAGGGGAGCCTGGATGCTTCCTGTTTGCAGAGGGGAGGGGAGACGACGTGGGAGAGACGGAGGAGAGATGCGGCAATCAGTTAAGTAAATTAAGCGCATATGAATTGCCACAAAAGGCAGACGTTAGGGTGGCGTTCTTAATTATCAACATAACACAGTGTCACTGCACCTCGAACACTCTTCCGCCCCTGATGGGTACTAAATGATGCTCCTTGGAATGGCTTCTGCTGAAAATGTGAAGGAAATGTGAGATGAAGTCACAAAATGTTAGGGTAATAGGCCTGGCAGGAGCAGAGAACAGAGTATTGTAGCATCTGCTATAGGGAAGGACTGCTGCAGTCAGTCACAGCGAACAGGGGCAGTCATGGGTCAGGCTCGCCAGAGATACTTACAGGTGTACAGGATCAATTAAGAAACTGCAAGGCGCTGCTGCAATGTGCTGAAAGAGGGTCCTTTCTAGCAGCACCATGCACATCACACAACTGGCAAGACGGCCCTGTCTGCCCCTGGGGACCAGGAATCATGACGTAACAACAGTGGTCTCTGTCGTCTTTGCTTCTTAAGTTTGCTCAATTTTGCTCCTTGGTATTGGTTACACTGGTAGAAATATCCGTAACTACTCCACATTTTGCAGTGCAAGCGATGCTTTGCACATTGCTTTAAAAGTGCTAGCTGACAAGTCTGCCCAGAGGAGGAGCGGCTAGAAAGTCCAATATCTTGGATGTACTTGATAATATCCATCTCTTTGGTGATAGAGCAGAATCTAAATTCCTAGCCTGGCCTTGATCTGGGGCTCTATGTGTGTGAACATACCCCAGCAGCTGTCAACTGTCTAGCTCATAGCTCTGGAGGCTGTGACCAAGGATGGCTCTGACCGAGGTAACACACAGGTGGAAGGGGATCATAAATCCACGTGCAATGACACGTGGCACATTGAGAAAGCATTTGGCAGGCTTCTGGTGAAACTGACTATATGTTGCTTAGAATGTTTAGTATGCTAAATCAACACTGAGTCCTGAAGACGTTTAACAGGATATAAGGCCGACCCAGCATTACACGCTTGTTTGTAAGTCTGAACCATGTGAAAAAAACATTTGGTCTAAGGAGCTAACCGTTAGCAAATAATTATTACTTTTTGCTTAATAGTTCAATTCAAGCATGGATTACAAAAGTATCATACAACTCTCTCAATAACACAATCAAAGAAAAGGTCACCACATTTAAAGTGAAATTAGTATACACACTGTAGTCAAAGCATAAAGATATAGAAGTGACTGTTAACTTGCAAAGGGTGATTATGGGTTACATGTGAAAGGCAGTGAGTCCAAAAGATGGCTCTGCAAGGCACTGGCAGGGGTGAAGAACCTGGATTTGTGGTTTTTGATAAAAAAAATAATTGATGTTTTACGAATGTAGAAAACCAATGTCTGTATGGCTCTCCGGGATGCTGTTTAGATTTGCACTATTATGTCTAAAACTCCCAGAAGATGTTGCAGTTAAACAAGACAGGTTTTGCCATTGTCCGTCATTCTTGGTGCATCATGGGTGATTTACATTGTGACTTTTTATGTCTTCAAGATTTCTATAGTGAAGTCTTAGTTCCGAATTCCACAGAAAGACAATTTGTGAGTTCATGCTTTTACAGGAAATCTGTAGTAGGATGGGAAGATGCACTGTCCAGCACATTCCAAAGTTACCTAGAACAAATGTGATCAGATGAGTGGATAAGTTGTGTGGTGAAGTAATGCAGATATCAAGCCCCTCCTTAGCCCCTCCTTAGACAGTGAATGAACTTGTGAATGCGTTGACAAGTTCACAGAAGTGAGTGGCAGTGCTAGGAGTATGAAAGAGCAGTGTGTGAATTCTAGTATGGTGTCAAACTTAATCAGTTATGTGTTCTTGACTAAAGTCTTACAAGGAAGAATCAAAACAACTGAAATTCCATGTCCTGCTGCTGGTTGTGGTAAATCATAGGATTTCCATGCCCTGGAGGCCCAGCTTTGCTCATACAATAGTAGCTTGTGTTGCAACGTGGGTAGACTTTGCTGAACCATTGGCGATAAGGGAAACAATAGTTCTACAGTTTTCTGACTGCACGGATGAAAAGCCACATTAGATGCTTCCTTTTGTGACTTGAACATGTTCATTGTGTTGCCAGGTATTGCAAGTCTGGGTGCACAAATGTTTCCATGTATGGGTCCTGAAATATCACAAAGTTTACAATATATATGCACTGCCCGATGAGTGTTAGCTGTCGCTATGATATGGGAGACATACATATTATGCCTAGTGGTTTGCTGTTTTATAGGTTCCAAAAAGTGAAGTGAGGAGTATTTCCATGTTGAGCTATGTAAGTTTAGTAAAGTTCTTCAGGAATTCTTAATGCATTGGTGCTACGTTATACATTTTCTGTGTTATGCTGAAAATCAATATTTTTTTTAAATAAACATGGGCTTGTGAGGAAAACACTCACACTGTGCTTAAATCTCTTCACTGGCTTTCCTCAATATATAGATGACATTTTAATATTCTCTATGCCATTCAGAAACCCATCTATGGCTTTCTTCTTACATCAAGATTTCTAGATTGGTAAATCTAACATATAACGTTTTCGGGTGGACCTGCTGCATGGACTCATCTATTTTTTTTACAAAACTCAATTTAATGTTTGTGTGGTTAGTGTGGAGTACCTCTTCAGATGTGCCTCTTATAAGCTATAGATTTAACAAATGTTCAATTCATTCATGGGGTCTATGGGTTCCTTGAAGCAGCAACTCCTCCACTATGGTGGAGGAGCGTCGCCCCTCTGCTGAAACCATTTCATTTTACTCCTGAGCTGCCGCCGAGTCTTGAGGGCAGGGCTTCCGGCAGTAGGATGAGTGGTGGTCTCAGTGCACTACCAGTGCGCATGTAGGTTTGGCCGGTCGGCCAAACCTACATGCGCACTTGGATATCTCCAAGCTTTTGCTTGGAGATATCCGCAGGGCTCAGGAGCACAGGCTCCCAGTCCCTGCTGGTGCATAGAACCAGCCCGCTCCACTCAACCTCTATTCTTCTCTCATGCTGGGTAAAACCAGCATGAGAGTAGCATCAGGATTTGCGCAGGGCACTCTGGGAGCCTGTGCGAGAATCATCACGTCAGTGGCTGGAGCTGAAGCGGCGGCGAGGCGATGGACGTCAGGATTCAGGTAAGTTTTAATTTTTTTTTCGTCCCACCGATTTAGCAAGCTAGTGGCCACCACTAGTTCTTTGTTCGGAAGTTAAGCCTCTGAAATGGCTACTGCGTGAGTAACTGTAACCTGCAATGGCATCTGTTAATGCAATCAACATGGACTGCCTGGAGATGACTGGGAAAATTGAATCACTAAATTCTTCTCATTTTTATGTTTTATAGAATAAGGAAAAATGCCAAATGACAGCAATGTCAAAACAGAATCATATATGTTTATAAGGTCACTGTGCCGACAAACGAATTACGGTGGAGTGGTTCAATAAACAATTTTGAAATCTGAAGATCCTGGAGTCTGTGCCTGGTCCATGTGGATAAAGGAAATCTGGGAGGTGAGATATATATATATATATATATATATATATATATATATATATATATATATATATATATATATGACATATATATAGACATATATATAGACATATATATATATATGTTCCTTTAGCTTAAGCAACCTCCTTTTTTGTGACTATATTGATTTAACAACTTCATTTCATCTTATCTCAAATCACATATTTTAATATTTTACAAGTGCAGTACCTATCAGTCAATAGCTCAATGATTCAAACATCAAACACACTATGCACATATTATGGAATATAAAGAGCACATAATATCCATCCATCTTCCAAGGACGACACGCATTGCGTGCCCCAAGTCCCTGTTACATTCTTGGAATTGTCATCAAATCTAGTCTATTGTGTAGGGTCTGATAGGTCTGTTCTCTCAATATGCTTTTTTCTTCATTCACAAACCTTTGAAAAAGATCACGGCATCTATCAGTTTTTGTAAGAAACTGGCTCTAAATATACTACACCAAAATGAGGTATAGTGTGTATAGAGTCCAAGTGTCCCCAAAGGTAGGCAGAGGTTAAAGCTAGATAGAACCTTACTCTCGGTTTGTGGTAGAGTGGTCGAGCAGTAAGGCAGTATCAGAGGACAGTGTTAAGCATTTGATGTACACACTCAGTCAGCAAATGAATTCACACACTCAATACCTGAACTCTAGGCCAATTGTTTTTGAATAAAAATATTATTTTAGGTATTTTATTTCTAGAACCAAGCAAGCCTGGCACAGGTAAGCAACAAATACTTTGCAGTAATAAATGCTGAATGTTATACAGTTGTATTGCAATTGTAAATGCACTTTGGTTTGACTTAAGAGTATTGTTTCAGGGAAATGCCATCACTTGTAAATACAGTACATAGACTTCAATGGGATTTTCAGTAAAATAGCAGGTAAGTTACTTTTGGATTACTTTTCTTACTCAGTGCTGTATGCCTGGATGCAGCACTGGGACATTTCCTGTAAACAGGTGAGTAAAAGCGTTTTGGTTAAATCATACAATCTTAAAGCATTTCTTTAGTTTTTAAAACGCCACACTTGAAACTTTTTCAGGAAAAAGTGTCAATGTTATCCTAAGGAGGAAAAACAGGTTATCGGTTCTAAGGTAAGTATTTGACTGTGGGAGTTAAGGTTCTGCAGAGTGCTTTGTCAACGTCAGGCGCCCTGTTTTTTTCTATTGAGAACCTCCGGTTTGAAGAAACACTACAGGCTTGGGGACGAGAATCTTCTGGGTGCGACCACCACATCGAGGGGTAAGTTGGAATGTCATGGGTTGGTTGGGCACCATTGGTTTGGGCACACAAGGCCGTGGGGCGTCGGGTGCAGGGGTGCCTTTTAGGGTCGGATTTTCTTACCCACTCTGGTCGCAGTAGAGGGGATCCTCTGGATTGAGGCTGCAGGCGTCGTCTGGAGGCTTGAGGGAGGTCAGGAGTCACCGGATCTCGGGTCAGGAATGCCGGGGTGATCTCCTCATGGTGTTTTTCCACTCGAGCTCGGGCCGTGTTCGGCGGGTGCAGAGTGGGCTGGATTTGCAGTATCCGGTCGGAGCCAGAAGCTACAGTTTGAACAAGTCTGGTGTTAATGGGAGATTCAGTCTTTGAAGTGAAGGCAGGAAGGTCCTCCGGGGTTTGTGAGGTTGCTGGCTGCAGGACACACTGGGATTTCGTAGGAGCAGGTTCAAGGGGAGACAGGCCTGTAGGGCTGGGGCCAAGTCAGTGGGCGTCGTCCTCTTATTAGCTCTGCACGGCTCTTCGGTCCTTCTTCTTATCTTCTTTTCTTGTCGTTTCTGGATCTGAGGAAGCAAGGTTCAGGGTGCCCCCTAAATACTAGATTTAGGGGTGTTACAGGTAGGTAAAGAGCAGGGAACAATGGGTCCCTTCCCTGGTGTGGGTACACCCCCTATTCTGCCACTCTCCAGTGGGAGAGGGCAGGAACTTGTCACTGGTTGGCTGGGTCCCCCCATCCTTAAGATGGCGGGGACTAGAGGTTGTGCTTCACCTCGCCTCCCCCACCAGAGGGGTGGAGTTGGCAGAGGTGGGCACACCTCTCTTTCTCACTTGTTTTCCCGATGGTTCTCCCGCCCAAAGTGGGGGGTAGAACACGTGGGGACCAGTTGCTGAAAGCAGCAAATGGTCTGGAGAGGCTCACAAAGGCGGCATACCTTTGAAGCTTCTCCTTCGAGGACCCTGCCCATCCTGGGGGAGGAGGCTTGGCACCTCGTCCCAGGATGTGCATTGTTTCAGGCCCCCGAGAGCAGCAGGCTCTCGACCCAGGGGCCTGTTGTGTGCAGATTTAGATTCCGTACATAGGTTTCCAGATTTATGCCCTTATATAGGTACAATTCACATTGCCCTTATTTGGCCATAGAAATCTGGCCCTTATTTAGACATTGTCCGTACAAACCAAATACAGGCATGACCACCTACATCCATCCATCCACGTCACAATGAATTCTTGGAAAACCAGACCCTTAAGCCTTAGGAATTTCCCTCAGCTTGAATATTGATTTCTCCAAGAAATATGCATGAACATCTATTCCTTAGGGGTTCATTCATGACGTTCCTCTGCCCGACTTTTACGTCAATACTGGCATTCCTAGACACCTTCATGGTATAAATATACCAGCACTTGCCCTGGCAAATTACGGTTCCCGGAGGATTCGATCCAACCCAGACTACGCGGTTCGCCACGGCAAGTTTGGAAGGAGATCGAGTTCCAGCCTGATACACTGACCTGACGCTGTCATCCTCCTCGCAGAGAATCCAGCTCCAGTGCTCTCTGACTTCCCTTGCGGGGGTTAGACTATCGACTCCAGAAAAGAGATTGCAACCTCTCTCATTCCAAGGTATGGAGCTGACTAGAACTTAGAGAAACTTTTGGCAACTCTTGGCAAAACTAAAATATAGCTAGCTATACTTTAGAAATGGCACCTACTTCAAACTTCGTACTGCACTTAGGTTAGGTACACTGGGGGTAGAACAATTTAGAAGCATCAGATGAGTATCACATTTTAGCTTATGTTATTTATGTATGTATTTTGATTAATATATGACATAGCTACAAACCATGCTATTGCAGTATTATTTTATCTTACTGCTAACCTCGTACATATTGTACTTCGCAGTCTGTCTTACGATTGTAGCAATTCATATCTCTTGCATGAGAAATAAGACTGTGAAATAAACCCTTTTATTGAAACGCCCGTCTCTCTATTTCTGTGCAACTCTCTAGAAACAAAGCATGCACGACTGACTGAGTGAAACTGTTATCTATTGTTTCCACGATTCTGAGACTGTTCAGATTCTAAAAGGAAATAAAGTTGTCATGTTTATGCGGTTGTCAGAAACCAATCCCTTCTTGTATATTCGAGAAGTTTCTAGTGACCTCTGAGTTAGCTGGCACACACAAGTAATTAAGTTTAATATACTCGATAGAGACATACTGACCTTAGTCCTATGTCAAATCAATAGTGTATGTTATTCCAATGCGCAGAGCCTATCAGGGATATAGGAACTTCACTACAGGTCCAGAAACATGTCTGGTGGTGGCAGCCTAAGCAGCCACTCAATCAGGTCACTAGACGTTGGTCAAGTTTCAGGGGGCATCTCAAAGATGCCCTCTGTTGTGCATTTTACATTAAATCCCACACTGGCATCAGTGTGGGTTTAATGTGCTGAGAAGTTTGATACCAAACTTCCCCATTTTTGGTGTAGCCAGTATGGCGCTGTGGAGTTCGTAATTACAAACTCCCATCACCATAAACTCTTGAATGGCAACACTGCACTCAAAATGCCCAAGAATGGACTTGGGCACAGTAGGGGCACAGGGCTCATACCCTTGTGTCCTCACCACTGGCATAGTGCACCCAGCTGGAGGGGTGGCTGACCTAGGCCAGGGCAGTGCTTTGTAGGCATGGCACACAGGGATGTGCCATGTCGACTTTTCACTTTGTTCTGCACCAAAACACGCAGCCTGCAAAGGCAGTGTGTGAGTGTAGTGGTACAGGACCTCCAAGGATGGCACAATAGGTGCTGCAGCCCTTAGAGGCCTTCTCTGGCCACAGTGCCCTGGGTACCAGTGGTACCACTTACCAGGGGCTGATCTGTGGCCAGAGATGCCAATTGGGTGTGTTTTGGGGAAAGAGCACAGGCCCTGGGAACCTGTTTGGCTTAGACCCAGGCCACACCAAGTAAAAGTGCATCAGTAGTCTGGCAAAAAGTGGGGGGGGGGGTTACTGCAACAGAAACCCACTTTCCTACAGTTTTCCATTGCTTTTGGCAATTATTTAATCTCTGCAAGGTTTTATTATGGCAATATAGCACACAGGATATTTACAACACTCTGCCACCATCCTAAGTTTAAGAAATGCATCACTTCATTCTGTTCCATTATTCTGACTGGTAGTGTACAGCTTCAATCAAACAATATTTAGTAGGTTATTCTGACTAGTAGTGCACAGCTTCAATTAAACATCGTTTAGTAGAGTATTTCTGTTCAAGCGGCTCAGATTTGCAAAGTGCCTCATCCAAGCATTCATCGTGATCAAAATCAAGACAGACTGTACACAACTTTGAAGGCTTGCCTTTACTCTGGATGCAATTCCTCTGGTTTAGCTACTCTGTCAATCCAGGGACAAGTACATTACACTAAATGTTTCAAGTCAATGAATTAGTTCACATCAGCCCATACAAGTGTAGAATTTTACCACTGATGATAGGTTGACATTTCCACTGGAAACTCACGTGGACAATCAATGAAGGGGAGATCATTGACTTAGCTCAGTTTATCCTGCTTTCTTATTTGTCTGGTCAATTTGATGTCAAACCATAGTTTGCTAGATGGCACGTTTAGATACAAACATATCTATCCCATGCTTGAGTTAATCTATGTTTCGGTTTTATTTTTTCTTAATCATGTTGTACTAGGATTAAAGTACATTTTTCATCAATTCTGGTCAAATATCCTTACAAAGCTACCTTAAATGGATGATGATCAATTCATTTTAAAGTATTTTTTAACTTAATACCTTCAGTTTCATCATTGAGTCCTGGCTCATTTTATCTCCTCTTGCATCCGGAACTTCATCCACCCCAATCAATTTGGCCTTGTATCTGATGCCATCTCCTTTGAATCGGGCGAGAAGAAACTCATCTGTTTTTTCCGGACCTTGAAAATAATAACATTTGAGTTTAGTACAGAAATATCCATTCAAAAAATACAAAGTCTGAATTAGAGTTAAGCTGAACCAACAAAATGAGCCAGTAACTTCTTGTCAATGTAAAAACAAGGCATAATAGTACTGATGCATATGAGTATTTAATAAGAACCAGTGAATCTGCCATTTTATGCCCACTAGTACTTACTTAGTAATGTGTTCACTTACTAAAGACAATTGCAGAATTCTTCACGGGTCCGAACTATTGAATATTATTTCCTCCATCCAAAGAGTTAGAGATATTAAAAAAAGGAAATTATACATTAACTAGTAGTACATGTAGACACCTCAGTAAGTGAAAGAGCCTATGACATGCCACAAGATTCCACGCATCTTTGAGTTCAGGGCATTTACACCCCAGACAGAACAGTCCAAGAATACTGCCCAGGAGTACAGTGATGAGCCATGTTGTTTCACTGAGAGTTCATTTCAAACTCAAGGGCAAAACTAATGTGACTGAGTAAGGCACTGACTTTTCTTTCCCATGTGGTACTATTAAATGACAAACATTCGTATAAGAAATCATGGACAAATAATCAACAAAAGACAGGGAAGTCAAGAAAAAGGATTAGAGAACAAAAAAGAATCAGAGAACAAAGATAAAACTCTGTTCTACCTTCAACATTCACCTTAGTATTATTTAAAGGCAGTAGTATACAAATGGCAGCAGAAATTATTAATGATGCACATTAATAGGACAACATCACAACCTCTCTGAGTCCACTCCACTGTCTCACACTGTAAGCCTGAATATCCTTCAAGGACTAATTCATGATTTATTGGCAATGGCCAGTATATCTTTTCCTAGTCACGAGGTCCCAGGAAAACCAATGCGGCAGCCCTGTACCCAGAATTACTGATAGTGCTGAGTATGGTCAATTCTGGGCGCACTATTATAGATGTCACACTACAAGAGTTCAGCTGAAGGAAATGGCTGTGTAGGTTAAAAGAGGGCACATCTCCCTGAAAATATTAGTCGAATGGGGCTGTGATGGTTACAGGTGCAATGAGGGGAGACCCAGTCTACGTAATGGGCTTGTGGGTATACGGTATTTGGAAAAAACCTACCGCAGTATTGGGAGCATAATTTTGGCAATAATAGAGCTTACTTAGATGGGATTATATAACTCATTAATGGAGCTGGATAAGGTGCTTTCTCCTCACATAACGTATTCTTTGGCCACAGCATTCTGCGCGGCTATGCTTATGAGTCTCATGATATGTAAACATATATAATCCAGTGAGGAAAAGAGGAATCAAAACCCCTCTTCAGACCGTGATGTATAAGAATATCCTGAATAGGGTAAGGCTGTACAACACATATAAGAAAATGCATGTATTCTTAATTTATGTCTTGGTCACTTTGATTGCATGGTGTGTGTTTGTGTTCGAAGTACTACTCCAATCATGTGTGCCGGTTTATGAATGTTGTGTTGAGTCACTGCTATCAACAGAGCAGAATGACATATCTGACCTTTAACGATGTTGTTTTATTTCATAGTTGAACATACATAGGAAGGAAGGTAGGGCTTACCTGTTCTGATTTTAGTCTGTTTACTTACAAATCATAAAGAATAGAAATCCCTGAAGAGCCCAGAAAAATTCCCAAGACCAGTTTATGGTTAGAATAGGGCAGAAACATGATGGCGAACTCTAAGGATGCCATGGACATTGTACCCCAAAGCATCCACTGACCAATTATCCTAGTATTTTTAATCACACCTAAGGTACCACCCAATAAAGGATACCCTTGTGGTATACCTCAAGATATTTTTAGAGCAACTGGATCCCAGTCTTAACATATCTTAAGAACTTTCTTAACAATTGTGAGGTTGAGCCTGCCCTGGTAGTACCATTTTACCAGGGTGGGATGTCCTATGATGAAGAATGCCACATTATGCAGGTGAGATCACATCATCCAATATCTTTTTATTGGGTGATCACCTCGGACAAAAGATTAAGGATAGAGGACTAGGAACCCTCTTACAGTTAGTCCTCACTGCACTCTTTGTGGTTGTGAGTTGTAGGAGGCAGTACTGTGAGCGACACCTCCATTTCTCTCCTTGTGATAATAGCATCCAATTCTAGTCATTTTGTCTTGTAAGGAGGGCCTTAGCCAGCCAACTCTTTGTCTCTGTATTTTCCGCTCCATCTGTAGTCAATCTAGAAACTCGCACCTCCTTAGCCTCTTATTACTGAAGTACATTGCGGCCGCTCCCTGACAGAGATAGCCCCATAGTCTGTGCTCTCTACCCAACTAGCAGCCTCCGTTGTCATCAGTCTTGAGCACCTGCATTTAACCAAAGTAGAAGATATTTTGCATGTTGATGCTGTATACAGACTTCTTATGCACTCCTGTTTATTTTACGATGGCGCCTACGGAGAGAATGCCACCACTTCAGTCCTGCCAGCTGTCTGCACCAGTAAGCTTAGACTTCATGTACCACTGCCCCCGAAAGGGCATACTGAGGCAACTGTCAACTATAGCCTACTTGGTTCCCTCCTATGCATTATATATGCCCAGTGAGTCGTACAATATCAGCCCTATGTGTAGTATCCAAAGTTTGGTTCACTCTACTGATAAGCCCAAAATAAAAAATAAAAATACTAGAGTCATTATAAATAATAGAAATGATTCATGAAATATCCCTAGACATTTATTTTCATAAATAGAGACAACTCTGAAGGTGAATATGGAGGGCATGTCTTGTACTGAATGACGTCCGGTGATCTGTAGTGCACCGACAGTATGTTTATCTTACAATTTCACCATAAAACCCGCGAAAATAAACACCGGCACATTCCAGTTATACCCTAATCAATGAACAATACTAAACAGCATTTGCTATGTGTATTAGTAAATGTATTGCAGTGAAATGCAGATGCATCGTAGCATGCATTCCCCCTTCATTCCTTTATGTCGTTCCTGCCCTTTGTGTAGTACTTCTATTATTTATTATATCGCTGAGTAACAAAGTGTAAATGAGTTGTATTAATCCAGAAATAATCATCTTTATTAACTGCATGCTATATTGAAAGCACGTATATGGAACCATTCTGAATTCAATTCGGTAACAGTGCCTTTATCACTGTTAGTGTAAAAAGAATGAGACATATATCTAAAAGCCACCAACCACAGAACCAATGCAACTCTTCACCCCTATATATAACATTGCCCAAGCGTCACAAAAACCAGCTCATTTAGAGCAAGAGTTACATCACCAATACCATTAAAGCTAAATCTGTAAGTTTCGATGAACGAAAGGGTTTCATAAAGTGCAGAGATGCTACAAAAAGTCTCCCGGCCCTAGACAACATGGGTTGGTCCTTTACTATGCATAATAGTGTCGGACACATCACAAAACGTGTCCACTCAATCTTTCCCTACTAATAGTCTTTGTGGCCATCCTTGAAGCGCAGATTCACATCACTGTGACGCACGTACTAATAAGCTTATATCTGGACTATGAGAATGTTATTTTGGGTGCCTATCTATGCGCTAATCAAATTCCACCTCGTTACATTTTCTGCACAATAATCTGCTCTGCTCAATTGCCTTCAAGTGAAGAAGATGCCCCCAGAGCAAACCAAGAAAATACTGTGGGCTTGCCCTAGCAGGTTTACCCTCTCATAGGGATATACTTCAAGACCACAGATCTTGAAAATCCACTCGCTCAGGCATTCCAATATGTGAGCGGTTCCATTTCAAAGCGAACCCACAGACGTCCGTCCCATACTGATTTGGTTGAACATTCAGCTCTTTTCCATCTGCAGCCCTCGTGAAGTGTTTTGGGCTTTTTCTGTGTAGCACCATCAGTCTTGTATCAAAAACTTGCAATCAAACCTATAAATGAAGCCTCCCTGCTTTTGATGAAAATGAGGGGGGCGATCTGGCAAGATCGGGACCTGCCAACTGCTTCATTTTCAGGCTTTCTTACCACCGGCTTCTTACCCGATTTCATATCGCAACCTTTACCACAAGATGAAATGTTCAGAAAAGGAGGACATCCAGGCTATGGGAAGGGCACAGGTTGGGATCGACAGACATCCTTCTCCCATCCCTTTAAGCTAAACTAACAGGGACTTCTTCAAAGAAAGCTAGTTTTACATCTTCAACCAAGAATGTCTGGCCCCCAAACACCCTGTTCCAGGCACCTGATAGCAGCTCTACAGGATCATTATACCCAGTGAAGCCTGGAAACCGTTTTTTGATGTTTAAATGATGTGTTGTAGGGTGTGCTGGAAACAAGTAAACTCACCAGACAACACAATAGCATCAAACATGATTAAAAAGTGTTTAAACTAAATATACACTCTGTGTCTGGAGATTCACTATTAGAAAAGATCCAGTTTGAATTCCTTTGTTTTTAGGAAAAGATGAGGGGGCAGCATGCAAACCGATGGTGGTTGGACATCCTTGCTGCACAGGATGGCACTGCAGAAGGCACTGAAGAAGTGTTCTGTGTGGATATTACAGCATTGGACCAACATGCCTTGACAGCAGCGAGAGATGCGAAATAATAACTGTGCATCTGTGATTAAAAAGTCCTTGTCCATCCATCATTTAGCAACTTACTAAGAAGAAAACTTTGTAAACCCATGCCGAGGCCACGTGATCTGAGGAAGAGGAGAGAGGTTTCAGCAACCCAATTAGACTCCAGAAATAGATGTAAGTGCTCTTGAAGAATGAGGGAACTGGCAGCAGCCTCGGCTTGATGGCGCAGAGCAGGTGCGCCGTGTAAAAATCACCCCTTGGTGGGTGCATCTGTGGGCCGCTCTGCAGGAGCGTGCCAGCCATTTGCATAATTTGCATAATCATTCTACCTCAATGCAGGCTTCATAGTCCCACCGAGGCTGCCCTGCACCTGCCGAAGGAGGAACCTCTGGTGCATGAGAATAGGAAGTCACGAAGGAGCAAAATAAACACGTCATGTTTGAAGGAACCTGTGTTATCCTACAGTGTTCACCAGCGTCAGGGCAGAGATCACACACACACGGACGCACGCACGCACACGCACAACACACGTTTTATGTGTGTGCTATTTCACACTACAGCCCAGTAGCATCATTTTACAAATCTGTAGTGATGTGTGGTTAGTTTAATTTCTTGCTGTAGGGATCCCAGATGTTTTGTGACAACAAAAAATGAATGTTCGTATTTGTCTGTATTAGAGTAATACGAACATTGACTTGTGCCACAACAAGTAAGCGTGCTCTATTTTGATCACAGGCCAGCGCCAAGACGCCTCGGAGCAAAAGAGCGCTCCATAAAACCAAAAATCAAATCAAAACAATACAGCACACACTGCGGCAAAAGAAAAACGCGCAAACTAGCACACTCTTACAAATATACCGGATGATGCTAGTGAGCAGAACCCAAGGAGGATCGCACCACCCAGGCCGTTCGGGTAACCCGACCCCCTGTTTATAAACAAACTTCTCTGGGACTGAAATTGGGATGGCACAGTCCCACTTTACGGAGCCTCGTCAGGAGGCCGGCCAGCCACAGAAGGTGAGTCAGCGCAAGCAACAGCTCGGGCAGGTTTTTCAGCGAAATAAACACAAGTGTCTTAAGACTGCTTCTAAGGGAATTTACTTGAAAAGTCTTCAGGGACGTCACTCCGCATATGGGGAAAAAGTCAAAAGCCTGTTTTAAGTTAATGACTGCTTTTGTTGTCACTCTGGCATTTTACTGAAGAGCGCCTGTCATCGCTCATCAATCTCTCACTAATTTGCAGTCATGAGGGTCCCTGGATCTCGCACATGAAGTCTGGTTGTTTTGGTAAACAAAGACTTCTTTATTCCTGCGTCAGTAACGCGGAGCAGCAACTTGCACACCCTGCAAATCATGTCTAGTTACAGAGCTGAGAATGACTGCCAGATAAGGCTTCTTATGGCAACTTGTTCTATTAAATTTCCTCTTTTCCCGTCCTTGTTTATGTCTTTCTTCCTTGTTTCTTCTTCTTATTAGCGTTTCCTTCTTTCATATATATTTTCCTTCATTATACTTAAAAGTTTTCATTTATTCAGATTGTTTGTCTGTATTCCAGATACCTATTTCCTACACTGTATGTTATTATAGATTTCTTAACTTATGTTTTGTGTATTAATTTGTATTGTAATTTAAATTTAATAGTCTCTCGCTCGAATTCTTTATTCGGCACAAACACTAGACCATATGAAATATATCACAATAAATATAACATTCAAGAGCAATTAAAACAGTCAAGTCAGTTCTGAAAATATGTGTTACGATAAAATACTTTTCCTAAAATGAATTGCACCCCGAATATACTGTCATTGGTCAATATTCTAATAAAAACATTAAACTGAAAAAAGGCACATGTAAACCACATAAAACACAAGAGAAGATGGGAGATGCTAAACAGACGCCTGTTGCTCACAATTTCACTCCAGGCTGATTTTTACTGCTTAACGTTCTTAGGCTCAGATTTACCGTTCTTCGCGCAACAGAGTGCTGCGTGAAAAACTGCCGCTCTGTGACGTCTGAACTGTGCAATACCGCGCAGCACCAGATTGATTGAGAGTCGCCTGCCGATGACATCATTACTGGTGCTCAAGTTCAGTGGCGGCTGGTGACATTTGAAAGTGGTAGGGCGTAAAGGTTCAGGATGAGTGCCCTGTGGCAAGCAAGCGAAATGAGTGAGCCTGACTGTCATTACAAGGGTTCCGGGGGTTCTCCCTCGAGAAAATTTTGTAAAAGGTGTTGGCAAATGGTGCATTTTCAAGCAAATTTTAGAAAGCAAGAAGGGTCATAAAGCAATTGTGAAACTGTAGTTGACATCAATAAAAATATTGCATATGAAAAAGTCGCTGGTAACTGCTTATTCTGTATAATCATAGGACTGCTATGCTAACTCACAGGCCTGTGCACGAGAACACAGTGCACGCTTTCCTATTCAAATTGCTACTAGTGAGGCACAGGGTTGGGAAGCACTGGAGAGGGAAGGTTAGCGCTCTGGAGCTGGTAAGATACTGGCAGCAGTACTTCCCTGTGCCTCACCCACGCCAAGGTCCATTGCTGTATATCTAAGGCCTTACTACTGTCAAAGGAAAACTCACTTTGGTGCTTTTTTATCTTATTTTCTTTAGTTTTCAAAGTGACACAAGTTGTCTTAAATGAAAGCTGCTGTAAATTACTCCCTTCCTCCTACCTAAGACAAGTACCAATTTGAACCGTAAAACTCTTCGATACTTGCCCTGTGCAATTCCTATTTTCACACCTCCCCCGCTAACCAGCTCCGCCCAAAATGGCCTGGTTGTTGCACTACTTCTCTAGACACAATATCAATAAAATAATCCTTTCACCCTGCTCTTTCAAATTATTATATCCCCAATTGTAAATGTCTATTGTTTGTAATGAGCAACAAGTGCCAAGCTCCAGCTTCTAGGCGCAATATAAAATTATATAAAAGGCGGAGAGCTAGAACAAGTGGGTGTGTTGTCTGCATTAGGGTGGGTGACACCGACGGAATGTCATTGCAGGCTTTGTTAGCGCTTCAACAAAGTGAAGGTCTGTTGAAAAATACAATTAATTAACTTCACTTCCAAGGCCATTTTCGATAGGCGCCAAAGTTTCACAGTGAGCAAGAGCGACACGTGCACCAGATGGCATCCCAAATAAACGAGCCACCCAAGTATAATTCCTACCATGAGTCCAAGGGAAAGAAAAGCAATCTGTGAGGCAACCCAAGCAGGCAACTGTGCACACAAACGTCTAACACAGACTTTGAAACGTTAATCTTTTGCTGCAGTAACAACAACAAAAAAACACGAGCAGCCATCGCACAATGTGTAGGATTTGGGAAGCCCGTTTTCGGATGGCATCATATGATTGAAGAGAGTAGCATACAGCTGCCCTTAAACAAAAGCTGGTAAGAGAAAAATCTTTTCAAAGAGGGAATGCGTGCCACCGGAATATCAAAGCCTAATGCTCATGTAGCATACTGTTGCACTTCATTTCTTAATAGATGATTAACATAAGCTTTGATATTCTAGTAGCGCGCATTTCAACTTACCGTCTTCTCTGTGAAAACCCTGCCTGGAATTCGGCTTTCTTCGAATTCACTGCGCATGATGTCTGTGTGTCCACTCGACTTGGAGTTAGGATTCTGACGTCAGGTCACATGCTCGCTCCCATTCCCTCAGAGGCTGCAAGAAACACCCATTACCAGCTCGTCACAAGGGGTGTTGCTTGCCGCCTTTGAAGTGATTGACAGACAGCTCTAGGAATACAGGGCTTAAACCCTGGACGCCCGGGATTGCCTGAAAATCTGACGCTGCTGAGCGTCATAAATGGGAGGTCTCTTTAGATCCCCGAAAATTGCAGGCCAGGGCGGGCGCTAGGTAAGCCCTTAGCCTCTATAGGAATAAAAAACAGAAAAGAAATCCTGACTGTGTGGTGTCCCTCTCGAGTGTGCCTGGCTTCCTGACTCATCTCCGCAAGGATAACAAGAGGCAGCCAGGCATTGAGGGCAGCACCCAGCATGCGCTTAAAGCCCTTATATAATTAAAAAGCAATTTATGTGGATGGTAATTGCTCGTGGGAATTACCATCCACATAGTTTGGAAATCCAGGTGGGCGGCGCCCTGGCGCCCTCTACTGGCAGCCGCCACTGCTCAAGTTAAACCTGACCGTTCTGCGTGACTCTCACCCGCAAAGAGAACAGGATAGAAGCTGAGACAGAAACTGAGTAAGAGGATTAGCAACATCCCAGTTCAGAGAAGGTCGCCTTTCCCCTTGGTCTCGTTTTGTTCATTCATCTGCTGCCTGAAACAATTTTTTAATCCACCTCTCCTTCTAGGCTGCAGGGGCCACGCTTGCTCCGGCGCCCAGTGGTCAGGTGCAGCACCATGGCCTCTAGTTGTCACAGGTATGCACTTGTGACAAATAGGGACCCTCTCCTCTAGTCAGGGTAGGGGGTACACTCCTAAAATAACCCCTGCTCACCCCCTTGGTAGCTTGGCACGAGCAGACAGGCTTATCTCCGAGGCAGTGTGTAAAGCATTTGTGAACACATACAGTAATCAAGTGACAACACTACAGATGGACACCACACTGGTTTTATATAAAAAAAAGTATTCTTTATATAGTTTTACCACAAGAGCATTAAACAACAATAACACACAATACTGTTACTTTAGATAGTAGAATTTTGCTTAGTTCTCTTAAGTTCTTAAGTGCGACACTTTAAGATAAATGTACCTTTCAGATGCGACACGCAGGGCAACAAAAGTGTTGCAACAATGTTGATGCGATTAAGTTTTTGGTGCAAAGAAATAAAGACGTGAAGATCTTCCAGATGCGTTACGCTTCTCCGATGTTGCGAGAAGACTCGACTCGATGCTTCAGCTGCAGCGGCGATACACTTTACGCGATGCGACGACAGCGGCCTTGGCAGCGACACTCTTCTCCGACGTTTGCGAGACGCGTCCGCTCGATGCGATGTTGCAGTGGCGACACCCCTTTACGCGATGCGACGACAGCAGCTCAGACGGCGGCACGCTTCTCCGTGGATGCGAGGCGCTTTTCTTGATGCGGTGCAATGCGTCAGCTACAATGGCTGCGATGGCGACATGCTTCTTCGCCGTTGCGAGACACTTCCTGCATGATGCGAGACGCTTCCGCTCGATGCGATGCTGCAGCGGCGACACACTTTACGAGATGCGACGACAACAGCTCTGACGGCGGCACGCTTCTCCTTCTTGAGTCGCGCTTCCAGCTCCTTGCGACACGCAGTCCCTCAGAAGGCCGAACAACAGCAGCAGGCACTTCCAAAGAACTCTGGGGGGTGAAGTCTGTTGTTCCTGAGACTTCATCAGGAGGCAAGCTCTTTTCCAAGCCCTTGGAGATCCTTCACAAGTTGAGCAAAAGTACACACAAAGTTCCTTTCGCCTCTCTTTGGCAGTAAGGCAACCACTGCAGGCCAATCCCCCAGTTTCAGGGATAGTTTCCTCCTCAGCTTCTTCTGGTTCCTCCGTCAGCACAGGTTCTTCTTGTTTTCCCAAAGTGATCTAATTTCTTGGGATCAGGGTCCCAATATTTATACCCAGAAATCCTTTGTCCTCTGTAGGCAGAGGGGCCTTTGCCCAGTGCAAACCAGTTCCTGAGCACTCTGTTTACCAGACTTCTCCTTTCCTTTCACAGTGCAGGGCAGAAAAATGAGACGCCCCACAGGAGGTGGAGCCAGCATTGTGGAGGGAAAGCACAGCCCTGGAGCACTTTGTCGACATGATTCCTTCTCTTCTTTCACAGTGCAGGGCAGAGACATCAGACGCACCACAGGGGGTGGAGCCAGCACTGTGGGGGGCAGGCACTATCCTATTAAGGTCCCAGGTGCAACTCCTCCCTCCCATCTAGATGCAGACCTCTCTATTCACCACTGGGCGGACTCACCCTGTCTCCTGGAATTCCCCAGCCCTGTCACTCAAACTCCAGACAAAGGAATAAACAGCCTAGCAGAGGCAGGTTTGAATGGTTAGATAAGAAAAGGCCTACTTTCTAAAAGTGGCATTTTCAAACACAGAATGTTAAAACCAACTTCACTAAAATATGTATTTTATCATCCTGAGTTCAGGCATACTAAATTCGAATTTCTACCATGCTCTCTGAGTCAGATTATAAAATGTAATAACCAAACTGCCCATTCTGGCCTATGGAGAACAGGTAGCCTTGCAATAGTGAAAAACGAAAATGGCTGTAATTCACTATTAGAACATGCCACACACACCAGGGCATGTCCTACCTTATCCTTACAATGCACCCTGCCCTTGGGCCTACCACAGGGGTGTCTGATATGAAGAAAAGGGAAGTTTTAGGGACTGGCAAGTGGGTGCACTTGCCCAGTCAGCATGACAGTACCAGACTGCACGCAGGCTCTGCAATGGCAGACCTTCGACACACTTTTTCAGGTTGCTTCTGTGGGTGGCACAACCAGTGCTGCAAGCCCACCAGCAGTATTTGGATTTACCAGCCCTGGGCACTCCTGGTGCACTGTACTAGGGTCTGACAGGTAAACCAAACCAAAAAATCATGGAATCACTAATTCGTACAATAATTTACAGTAGGGAGAGAATATGCACTTTAGCACTGATCAGCAGTGGTAAAGTGCCCAAAGTCATAAAACAGCCAACAACAGGTCAGAAAAAATATAGGAGGAAGGCAAAAAGTTCAGGGATGACCCTGCCAAGTCCAGGGCCAAGTCCAACAACGGGGATTAGTGAGGGTTAAACATTTTATTTGTTATTTCCATGGTTTAATTACGTTTTGTGTTTGTTTTACTTAAGTTGACCAATTTGGCCTATGATAAAATGCCCGCCCCTTGGACACGACGAAACAGCTATCATTCCACGAGGTTTCCGACTGAGTGCGCATGCTCCAGGCTCCTGAACAAGTGGCCTCAAGATGACCCACACAGCCTGTTCCACTGACAAGGTCGTGACTGGACTACCGCCAAGAGCTTTAACAATGGACAATCTTTATCAAAACGGAGGGATCATGTCTGACAGTGTGACATCATAGACTTTGGGAAACCGAAACGGACGATCTTAACCATCCAATCAGAAGTGCCTAAAACTGACTTTTGCTACTTTTTATCATTAATTTCATTATAAAAGACGGTAGAATAGTGAGTTACGTCGGTCGATCTTTTCCTGTTTCCTGACGTTATGCTGACGGAGAGGACGGTGACACTGCAGGACAGCTGTTTTCCCGAATCTTTGACAGATTAGATTGCTGCCCATTTTTCTGATGAACTGAGGACTCTTATACTGATGGGCATTGATCGATGTGGACACGTTTATGGTCCATATCAATCTTTGGGACTGTAGCGTGTTGCATGACGAATCGATTGACTTAAGAGGACGACTAATAGCCAGATTAGGTAACTATGATGTTCTGTGGATTTATTAAAATTCTTACTAAAGAAATTTGCATTTATTAGATAAAAATATTATTGATTAACAATCAAATGTGTTGGGGTATTTATTGTTGTCTGAATATAAATGAAAAGGATTAGAATCACTTTTCCAAATTCAACTAAATTGATCCATCTGCAAAGTGGAAGGGATATCTAGAGATTCAGAATTAAGATGTGCTGGATTGAGGATATTCAGTGTATGTATATGTAAATAGAATTTTATTAGACTAAAAGATTTTTTTTCACGCCAGCGTTTGGAACATCTATCTCTCCAGTAAGAGTGAATCAAATGAGTGTGTGTTGGTGTTAGGGGCCCCACCAATGAATGTATAAAGTGAAAGCGTTAGTATGATATCTGGTCTGTGACGAAGGGAGGATAGGAAACTCCACGCTGGAGCAGTTTTTCTTGGTAGCAGGATGATGGTTTTTATTGTTTTGGTGATTATTGCTTGTAAATAGCTTATTGATTGTGGATAGGTATTGGTTTATGTATTAACACTCTATGTTGAGTCGTGTCGAGTTCTATGTTGTTTGCACGACTTCTGGGATGTAGGAAGTCGGAAGTTTGTAACAGTTCCGTAGGAGGGCAGAAGTAAGCGCTGCTGAGGGAAGTGCTACTTTATTAACGTATGTCATAATTCTGTAATAGGACAGACTGTTCGCTGTTCTCGGGAAAGACAGAATTCTGTGTGAATGTACATTTTCCGTATGAAAGTGCATGAATGAAATAGCATTGGGGTTAATTGTGAAACTCTAGTTTTATTTCTCAGGAGCATTGGGTCTCCAACTAGGTGTCTTAATTCCCGAGAAACGGTTAGCTAATGCTTGTTAGAAGGGTAAGGTAGAGGGATGTGCTACTTTATCAACGGAAGTAACGAGTCCGTAGTAGGGCAGAGGTAAGCGCTGCCCTCGGGAAAGATGGAATTCTTGTGGAAAAGGTCATTAACTATCCCTGGTTAGCGAAGCGGACAATGGTGGCGTTTTTATGTTGTTACTAACAGATTTGTAAGTTAGAAAAAGCGAAAAGAGCTTACAGAGAAAATTTTGTACAGGAGGGGTCAGTAGAAGCCGGAGTAAGAGCAGCGACTGCTGACATCAGAAAGACCGCGCTGGGATTGGCCAGTCAGCTAGAAACGTATACGCTCCTGATTGGTGCGTTAGTGTGAGTTGCCCTAGGAGTGGAGAATTACAGAGTGACGTAAACGCTCCTGATTGGTGTGTTAGTGTGAGTCGCGCTAGGAGTGGAGAATTACAGAGTGACGTAGACGCTCCGGATTGGTGCGTTAGTGTGAGTCGCGCTACGATTGGCTAAAATAACAGAATAGTCGTAAAGGAGAGACTACCGATACACGCAAAGACAAAATTATGTATTACGATCCAACTGAAAAAGAGAAATAATCCTGGTTTGGAAAGATCAAGAAGTGGTTTAAAAAGGACAAACCGATCGTGACTAGGGAAGGACAGTTGCTTCCCCCACCGAAAACCCCTGCATCCTTTATGGTTGCGAAATATGGATATCACACTTGTATTTGGTTAGACAATTGGGTAAAATATACCAGGAGTGACGGAATTTTAGCATTTCCAGAGCATGGTTCGTTCAATTTAGCGGTTTTAAGAAATTTGAGAGAAAGAATGATGAATCTAGAACCAAGACCTAGACCAACACAGTTTAAAGCACTGACAGAATGGGAAAATGAGATGCATGACAGAGAAAGACAGAGGAGTGGCGGAAGGTATAAATACATGTTTGGCAGATACGGGCATGATACACATGATGAGAAAATGAGAAGGTGGCGGAGTGTGAGTATGAACGATGGGTTGTTTCCTGTAAGAATGGTTGAAGGAGTTGGAGGGAAAAAATGTACAGAAAAAAGACATAATTTAGAACGAAAGGGGTATGGAGTGAACGAACTAGAGGATGATGTTCTTGATGATATGTTTTTATAAAAATCCACCTCCGTATCAACCAGAATCTGAAATGTTGACACCAAGTGCCCCAATGAGAGAAACTTTGCGAGTCATTAAGACAGAACAAGTACCTCAATAATTAGGGAAAAGTAAAAGGATGGGAGAAATAGAGAGAAAATCAGATGAGAAAACAAATAGTGAAAATTCAGCAGAGTTAGCAAAAACAACCTTAGAATTAACTGAAAAGATAAGAGAATTAACTAAAAATTTAGAAGCTGTAACTGTTCCAGTGACTATAGGCCCTGTAATACCTATTTTTGACAAACAGAAGGATAGTAAACATTGTTTAATGGTTCCTTATATCAGTAATAAACAAATTGAAAAATCAACGCAGAACACAAATGAGAATTAATGGAGACAGACAATGGATGGAGCCAAATGCCTCAAAAAACCCATTTCTAGGCCCAAAGGTAGTAGAAAGCCCTACTGTGAAGATGGAATCAGTATTTGAAACCCAAAGGGACTTAGAACCAACTAATGTAGAGAAACCAGTGGGCCCATCTTCAGAAGAACTGAGCGAATGGTTGAGAAGTCTGCAGAGATAAGACAAAGAATCACAATCAATAGATGTAGCCAAACTACGAATGGTATAAGAAGAGTTAATAGTAGGAACTATTCCCACAGAGAAGTTAAAAACTTACCAGGATGAGGAGTTGCTGTTTCTGTGTAAAAGCATAACTTGGAGAGCAAAAAGTCTCCATGAAAGATTAGAAGAAGTAGCGAATGAAATGGGTATAGACATTTAAAAGGTAAAGGCCCTACAGAAACCATATCGAATAGATTTCACTGAAAAGGACATTGAAAATATGAATACCACAGGACGAATGAGTCAGATTAAGGAAATAATTATCCTGCTAAGAAAATGGGGAGATGTGGACAAATGGAGAAGCAGATGGTATCGAAAATGCGATGATGCCTCAGATAAAACTTTTGCAGCTTTCCCTGTTAGAGAAAAGGAGAAGGTAGTAACAGAATGCCCTATGAGAGAAATTCCAGGAGGAGGATATGTACATGTCCCATGGACTAGACAAGATATTTTGTAATTCACAAATGATTTCCCTCGACTACGTGAAAAACCCGTCGAGTGGTATAGACAGGTAGACAGATTTGTAAAATTGTCCAAATTATTATGGATTGATCTAAACAGCCTGTTTGACATAATAGTACCAGCAGATTTATGGACAGAATGCAAACTTATGATAAATTGGCCTACACAAGAATACCCTAGGGATCCAAGCACAGGAGCCCATGACCCCGAGGTAATGAAGAAATACGAGCAGGTCATTGTCTTTTTGAAAAACAAAGTACCTCCTAAAGAAACAGATTGGGTAAAGATTGACAGAACTCATCAGGAAAGTAAGGAGTCGGTACATGCCTACTATGAGAGGTTGATTTTGGCCTTTAAACAATTTAGTGGTAATGAAAATTTGAGCGAAAAGGGCTTGAGTAATTTTGTATATAGATTTGTATATGGTCTACGTCCAGAAATTAGTGAGATGATCAAACAACATACCGTTGATTGGCAAAACAAGAAAATAGATGAAGTATTGAGACATGCAAAATATTTCAGTGATGAGATTGAGGCCAAACAACGAAAGTTAAAAGAAAATGCCATGTGGGCACAAGTAAAAGTGGCAGAGAGACAGGAAGCCCAGTTAGTGGAACAAGCGAATAATTAAGGTCCCAAAAAGTAAATTCCTGGGAAAGGTAAGGGAAATCTTAACATAGAAGAAGCTAAAAAGAAATTCCCATGTCATAATTGCGGTAGGATAGGGCATTGGAAATCCGAGTGTAAATTTCCCCCAAGTACTAATAATGAAAATGCATCATTGAACCCACAGGTGCCAAAACCGCCTTTTCCACAGAGCAAAAACTCCCAGAAATATAGTAATGAAACAGGATTCTACAACGAAGAACAGGTAACTAAGCTGCCGCGCGCTAACGCTGTTTCGCAGTATTGGCTACAACGCGATGCAAGCGATTCGGAAGAAGGTTATTGACGGTGCCGAAGGGAGGAAGAAGAGTGCGTACTTGGCGCAACTCTAGAAGTAGACCAGACAGGCCCGTTTGTGGATGGAAAGATAAATAATGAAAATTTTACTTTCCTGGTAGATACTGGTGTTACTAGATCACCTGTTAGGTCAGCTGATGTTAAAAATCTTCCTCTCTCGGATGAAACGATCCAAGTAGTTGGTGTATCCAACAGACAGATTAAAACTTATCTGACAGAACCTGTAAAAGTTAGCATAGGGAAATTTTCTGAAATGCACCGCTTTGTTGTGTGCGATACCAGTCCTGTGAATTTATTGGGAAGAGATTTATTGTGCAAAATGAATTGCACTTTATTCTGTACTCCTGATGGTATAGCATTTGAGACCCCTGATAAAGATGTGTTTGTATAAGATGACCATAGCAAACAGAGAAACTGAGGTTACTGAAGCCTATGCTGTATTTAACCCTGATGACCTACCAAAAGAATTGAAACCAACTGTAAAGGCAGAAGTTTGGGATTTCACAGGAGAAGATATGGGGCTAATGAGAAATGTAGACCCAGTAAAAATAACAGTAAAAGAGGGAATACATTATACGAAAATGATAAAACAAGGTATTTTAAGGGAAATAATGGTTAGCCCATGTATTTCCCCAATTATGGGGCTGAAAAAAACAAATGGAAAGTTCAGGATAGTACAGGATTTGAGAAAAATCAACAAAATTGTTGTGCCATGGTGTCCCATTGTACCGAATCCATCTGGGATTCTGAATCAGATTCCCCATGAAGAAGAATGGTATACAGTAAATGATTTATGCCATGCTTTCTTTTCCATTCCATTGCACCATGACTGCCAGCAGATTTTTGCGTTTCGTTTTGGCGAGCGTATTTTGGCATGGTGCCAAATTCCACAGGGGTATACAGAAAGCCCCTCAATCTTTAATCAGATACTGAAGATATCTTTAGAAAGCCTAGAGATGCCCGAGAATTCAGAGTTAGTACAATATATTGACGACCTGCTTGTGGCGTCGAAGACTCACGAGGCCTGTGTAACGGACACTATAACATTGTTGAATCATCTGGCTGATGAAGGACTTAAGGTGTCACCATCAAAATTACAATTTTGTAAGAAAGAAGTACATTACTTAGGCCATAACCTTGAAAAAGGTCTGAGGAAAATAACAATATACAGAATCAGGATAATAAAAGGAATGAGAGCTCCTATGACACAAAGAGAGGTAAGGATGTTTCTTGGAATGGTTGGATATTGTCGTCAATGGATAAGTAATTTTTCCCTAATCGCAAAACCATTGGTACGCTTGACAAAAAGTGATGTAAGAGATCCTATTGATTTGAGCAAAGAAGAATTGGCAGCTTTTAAGCAATTGAGAGATAGTCTGTGTGAAGCGCCAGCATTGGGAATGCCGGACTATGAAAAGGAGTTTGAGTTGTGTTGCAGTGAGCGGAATGCATGTGCACTTTCTGTATTAATTCAGAAACATGGAAAACTAAGAAGGCCAATTGCATACTTTTCATCAATGCTAGACCCGGTAGCTGTAGCTTTACCTGGGTGTTTGAAAGCAGTAGCTGCTACCTGTTGAAGCCTGGAACAAAGTGAAGGGATTGTGATGGGATATCCTGTGAAAGTGTTTGTACCTCATGATGTGGCAATCCTTTGGGATAAGGAGTCGCACTCAATACATGACACATAGTCGGCTGACTAAATATGAGAAAGTCATATTAGGTGCAACAAATGTGAGCCTTGAGAGATGCTTGAATGTGAATCCTTCAACATTATTGCCTGATGCCGAGAAAGTGGAAGTCAGAGATGAAGCAGATCATGATTGCCTGGATGTACTAGATTTCTGTACCAAGCCACGTCCAGATATAAAAGATGTACCATTGTCAGAAAGTGATTTTGTGATGTTTGTAGATGGTTCTTGCTTTAGAACAGATGATGGAATGTGTGCAGCATATGCAGTATGCACGGTTGCAGCAGTAATGGAAGCATCCTATCTGAAAGGATTAAAATCAGCCCAAGTAGCTGAACTTGTTGCTTTGACTAGAGCATGTAAGATTGGGAAAGGTGTGAGAGTGACTGTGATCACTGACAGCCAGTATGGTTTTGGTGTGGTGCACGACTTTGGCCAAATATGGCTACAGAGAGGATTTCTGACATCAAGTGGAACGCCCATTAAGAATGCTGAAGTGGTTGGAAAATTGCTCGAGGCGATACAGCTGCCTAAGCAATTGGCTGTTGTGAAGTGTGCTGCACATAATCAGTCTAGCGATTACATCGCTGTAGGCAATAAAAAAGCTAACGATATGTCTTAATACTGTGCGCGAAATCAGAATTCAATCAATAGGGGAAAGGAAAAGGAAGTGACTTCTTGCTGCTTGCTGTTTACTAACATTGTGGGTACCTGGACGGAAGTGAGACAAGTGCAGGAAGAAGCAGGAGATGAGGAAATGAAACAGTGGGTAAAAGCAGGATGTGCACCAAGAGAGAAGGATCATGTATGGGTCTATCGACACATAGGGAGAGATGCTATGATAAGGTTTTTTAAACAGACCTGGTACAATGCAAAATTTAGACTTGTAGCAGAAAGTCTATGTCAGAGATGTCTCATATGTCAGCAATATAACCCAGGAACAAAGACAGTGGTGAGTCTAGGAACAATAGGTCGAGAAGGAGGACCTTTTACCAGAATGCAAGTAGAATTTATTGGAATGCCTCCTTGTAACAGGTTGAGGTATGTTCTAGTTATGGTCTGTTTGTTTTCAAGATGGGTAGAAGCTTACCCAACGAGAAGAAATGATGGAATCACAGTGGCAAAATTGCTTTTGAGGGAATTTATTCCCAGATTCGGGTTCCCAGTAACAATTGAATCAGATCGAGGAGGACATTTTCAGAATGAGATCATAAAACTGATTTGTGAAGCATTAGGTGTACAGTAAAAACTACATTGTGCTTATCGCCCAGAAGCTTCTGGTGTGGTGGAACAAATGAATGGTACTATCAAAAACAGGATAGAAAAAATGTGTATAGCCACGGGTATGAAATGGCCTGATGTCTTGCCTCTGGTACTCATGACAATTAGATCAATTTCAGATAGAACCACAGGGCTGAGCCCCCATGAAATTATCATGGGAAGAGCCATGCGCCACGTGTTCATACCAGTCAACAAGCTGTTGCCTATAACTGATGACATGGTGTTGGATTACTGTAAAAGCCTGGCTGACGCAGTTCATTCTATGTTTCATCAGGTTGGAGAGGATGCCACCACCCTTGAAAGGAAGCAAGCTCATGACCTGAGCCCAGGGGACTGGGTAAGAATCAAAGTACACAGAAGAAGATACTGTTTGGTTCCAAGGTGGGGAAAACCGCTGTAAAGTGTGCTGGAATCAAAAACTGGATCCATGGAAGTCACACGTTGAGAATCCCAAATCCGGTGGATAGCACAGAAAAGGAATATTTTGATGAGACAGAATCGAGTACTGAATCAGACAAAGAAGAGACTAGAACAAAAGAAAACCCTGAAAGGGGGGAACTGGAGATAGATCAAACAATTGTCCCGCGAAGTGTTTCCTTGAAAAGAAGATTACAAATTTCTGATACCATCTCAGACTCAGAGACTGAACAAGCAACTTCACATTTGAGAAAAGAAAAAGACAGTGAAAAGACAATTAAAGAAACTGTTGATAGAGAAATTCCAGATGAAAAATTTAGAGAAATTCCACGTGAAGTAACAAAATTAGATGGACAGGTACCAGATACAGAGAGAGAGGGAAAGATTCTTGCGGAAGACCCCCGAGGAGATGTAGGGAATTCCAACATCCAGTTAAAGAAAGGGACAAGTAGCTAGCAGGAAGATTGTGCGCAAGAAACCCGAGGAGGGACAGAAGTAGGGAAGATGAAAGAAGCAAAAGAAAGAAAAGAGGTTGGAAAGAATAAGCAAGTTGAAACAGAGTCTGAAGAAAGTGAAGACGAAATACCAGAAGGTAGATTCTTAAGAAAGAGAGCTTGGAGGACTGAAAGGAATGATAAAGGAAATAAACTGAAAAGATCAGCAAAAGATGAAGTTTGGCCGAATAAGATAAAGAAGTTGAGATACCGACTGACAAGAGTAAAATCACCAAGAGCTGAACAGGTGAATGAAATAACGAGCCTTTGATGCACGCTGGTGAAAGCGGCATTCTGAAAAACCACTAATAGAAAATACAAATGCAAAAAAATACATATACTAAAAATCCTCAACAATTATATTAGCACATTGCTTATAAACAGCAGGTTGCAAACACAACATACATTTCTTTTAGCCTGAACTGGTATGACACTTTACTCTTGGCAGTCAGCAGTACTCATTTTCTGATCTTGTAACAATATATGTCCCCAATGCTGTCAACGCAGATTCAAATCGGTATCGCACCTGCATGGGCGAGTTATGTATGATACATCTTGGCAGTTCGTTCTCCTCAGCACCAAAGTTCAAGATTGACACCAGAAGCAAGGCATGGCTCAAAAGCAGTGACAAGCTCGTCCTACTCATGTTTTCAGGAAAGTACACAAAATATAAACCAACACTCTAAATCTGGGATATTACATAAGCACCAGTAACATATTTCTCTTGCTGATAGTTCCTAATGATATCGTTTGTACAGTCCACAACATTTGCAGAATTTGACCTTTGAGGTAGGACCACATTACCGTATTGACCACTGTGATGGCCTAAAAAAGATGCAATTTCACTTCATTTTCATCCCAAGACATCTGTGCACCATATCCTGCCTATGAATTTACAGTGTGAGCAGAACACATTTTAAGGAACAATACAGGTGATACATGGTAAGCTTCCACAATTGTGTAGGACTCCCTAGCACTGCAATAAGTCCCCAACGCTAACACATGGCTGGAAAAGGCTCAAGCAAAATTCAACTGAGTTGGTACACTGGTTCTGGCAAGCTGCAAATATACTGTTTGAGGCGAACTGGAAACACCTCTCCGTGCCCTCGCCTCCACCGGTTTGAAGGTTCCTGGATCCTACAGCAGGAAATACATCCTCAGAAATGGTTTCTTCTTTGGAAAGTGATTTCTTCTAATGATCAGAATCAGCTTGGCGAAAAACAGCTGAGCAGCAGCGGCACGAGGGAGACAGTAAGCAATGTCTCCCAGCTCAAATACTTTATATATTTATTTGTTTTTTATTCATTCGGACGTTTCAATAAGACAAAGCGAGACAATATCAATGACAAAGTAAAAATTAGTGAAAAAATAACCGAGAAAACAAATAAAGAAAAACACACAATTTGTTTTTTTTTTAAAAAGGGTTAGTGATAAAAGACTATAAGAAAGCAAAAGCAATAACTGGTGTCATATCTTCATCTCAACAATTCACAGATGTTGCCTGGTCCTTGGAGTGACATCATGTCCCTCCCTTAAAAACTACGATAATGAATCTCGATCAGGAGAGCGAAGCTTTCTCGGCTAACTTATGTGAAGCCATAGACAAAGAAGCACCAGAACGGAAGGAGAAAGTCAGAGACAAGGGTAAGGGGCCCCATGGTTTACCGAATCGCTGAGGAAAAGGAAACAAAATCTCCGCCAAGCTGAGAGGCGGTGGCGTAAAATTTATGACTAGGCTGAGTTGACTACCTATAAAGCGATCCTTACCTCTTATAAGCAAGCTATCATGAATAGGAAAGCGGAGTACTATGAGGGAAGGATTACAGGGGCAGCTAATATACAGAAAGAGAGGTTCATCATTCTGAAAGAATTAAGCCAAAAGTCAGAGAAAAAAATCTACGGTCGCACCCACTGACTAACGCCTTTCAGGCTTTCTTTCTTCAGAAAGTTAGGGATATTATCTCAGAAATTAAGAACACCTCGACCAACCAGGATTCCTTTTCCCAGACCCAGTCCTCTCCGTCCCCTGGTAGACAACTGACAAACTTCCCTAAAATAGATTCAGCCTCACGGCAATGATGGTTGCCAAGAGGGCCATTGCGACCACCTGGAAATGCCCTGACCCCCCTACTGTTGGGAAATGGCGGGCAGGGGTGGACTGGTGTGCCGCACAGGAGAAGACAATGTATGCAGCGCTCGGCTGCCCGAAGAAGTACCATAGGGTCTGGGGAAAGTGGTTGGGGGGCATGGTTTAATTTCACTGAGGATGCTAAAATTGGCCCTTTTGCTTTTGTACATCCTTGCTTTTTGGGTTGTCCAGATTAATGCATATATTCGTCTGCTATTTTCATATCTTGATGATTTGCCGGTGCTTTCTGTAAAATCAATAACATTTATCAACAAAAAAAATTGATTCAGCCTCTCTGTCTTTATTAATGAATCACGCCAAATCGGGCTCTCCGGCAGACCCCTGCCCTCCGAGGATCTTTCACTTGGCCCTTCCAGGGCAGGAAAAACAGATCCTTATGCTATTGAACAAATCCTGGAAACTGGCTACTTACTGGCCAATCTAAAAGAAGCTAGGGTCACCCCCCTGCTAAAGAAGCCAGGTGCGGATGCTTCTATTCTTAAGAATTATAGACCCATCTCCCAGCTCCCCTTCCTGGCAAAAGTGATAGAACAACATGCACTCTCAAATTACTTGGAGGATCATCAGCTACTCCAAGCACGACAGGCGGGTTTCAGAGCCCATCATAGTACCGAGCTAGTGATGTTATCTGTTCTTGACGAACTCAGAATTATGGCTGACAACAAACAACCGAGTGCCCTGATTTTATTAGATCTATCAGCGGCATTCCATACGGTCAGCCATAAAAAGCTGCTGTCCCATCTTTTAGACCTGGGCATTAGTGGGCCTGCACATCAATGGCTAGATTTGTTTCTTTCAGACCGGACTCAGAGGGTTTGTTTGGGTGAGCATACATCGGCAAAGGGCACTCTTACTTGCGGCGTACCCCAGGGCTCCGCATTGTCCCCGCTCCTCTTTAATATCTACTTGCAACCCCTGGTGGAGACCCTGGCTCAAATGGATTGCTGGGTTTTCAATTACCCAACTCCTCATCCGGATTAACAACTCTAGTCAGGCCCAGAAATCGGCGCAAAAGCTACTCAGATTCACAGTGAATTGGATGACGGCCAATTCTCTGAAAATAAATCCTGATAAGACTGATTAGACACAAAAAATAGCCCTTGGTGTGATCTTTTCTGGCCACCGGAACTGGGTATTGTCCCCATACCAGTCCCGGTTGTAAAAAGCCTGGGTTTAAAAATTGATTCAGAGTTGTCTATGTCCAGCCAGGTCACCATGGTGGTGGAAACTTGTATAGGGTTGATGAGGCAGCTGCGGAAACTTGCCCCCCTTCTGTCAACGGCCTCATTACAGGCAATTGTATCTGCCACTGTCATCTCTAGACTAGATTATGGGAATGCTCTTTATATTGGGCTTCCCCAGAGACTTATTAAGAGACTCCAGGTAGTGCAGAATGATGCGGCCAGGCTCATTTATAGACTTCCCAGAAGGACTCGCACTACCCCTCTTCTACACAAATTGCGCTGGCTTCCAATCAGAGAGAGAGCTCAATTTAAAGGCCTCCGAATTGCCCACAAAGCATTTTACGGCCAAGCACCAGTGTATATAAAAGAACGCCCGGAGAAATATGTTCCTGGCCGGACACTGCGATCATCTGAGGCCTGCTGTCTAGTCCTTCCCCGATATATCATCTAATCCAAAGGGGGCAGAGCGTTCTCTGTCATGCTTCCACAAATTTGGAACAATTTACCGGAGCACCTTCATAGGTAACCGGTACTCCTCACATTTTAGAAACAACTTAAAACGCTCCTATTCAGGGAGACGTTAGTCACAGTGTAATTCTGCCGCCTTGCCAGTTGTCGTCTGTGATCCTGGTCACTCTCTCTAAAAACGCTTAGAGGCCTGAAGGTGATTTTGCGCTATATAAAATACATTTAACATAACATAACATGTTGCATGCTGATTAACAGTGGGGACTTAAATTAAGTTTAGAACCAACAGGAAATATGTATGAGGGCAGCAGCCATCACACTGGTCCCAAGCAGAGGATGCTTCTATGCTTTAAGACAGAAGGCATTTCAATAATTGCCGAAATTCAGACAATGTGGTGAATGTCCTTGGATTACTCCCTTAAAATTGTCTTCCAATATGAAAAGTTTGATCCCCTTAATGGATCAGAGCTGGTGGTTCATATTTCTAGTCAAGTTCCCACAAGTCTGGACGGATCAATATATGATTAAGTTTAGCCGGCCTACCGTAGTGAATAGTGCAAGCCCGATAGTCAAAGCTCCATATGTATCAAGAGCGCTCCATAGAGTTCAGCAATTGGAGTTCACTCACTGCCTGGAAGAGAGTGCCCCTTTTCTCTCAGGCTCAGTGGAGGAAGATGCCAACGTGCTAGACAGCTGGGTCTGAAATACAACCAATAAGCTGACTTGCTAGACAGCTGGTTCACAGACAGTCTCAGGGAAGAGAAGAAACTCTGGAAAAACAATGGCGCAAGGACTACAGAGCTAGTGACAAATTCATATATAAGGCAAGTCTCAGAAAAAATACTATGATGCTGTCAAGAGAGCCAAGAAGCTCTATTTCGGAGAGAAGATAGAGGGAGAAGAAAATAATACAAGTAGTAAAATCAATATGTCAGCCGAGACATGTGCCAGAGTCCAGCAACCATCAGTGGGATGGTGTGAACAGCTGGCCTCCTATTTACAAAAGACAATTTCAGCCTTTCAAGCTAGTCTTACCTCTGGCACCCTGTTAGGAGACAATTTGATGGACACAGTTTACTCAAGTACGGTCACAGCGGTGAAGTCTACACTCTCAAGCTTCCACCACATTCCCTTTGAGGGGTCATTAGCAGCCATAAATAGCTTTAAATCAGGATCTCTCACAGATCCTTGCCCTACCAACCTATTATCAATTGGGGTGACTACCAACAACCCACTGACTAAGACTACCATCAACCCACTGGCTAACAAGGTGCTAAATGCTTCACTGTTCACGGCAATAGTACCCCTTTCCTGGAAGCAGGCGAAAAATCTAACCTGCTACAAAAACCTACAGCCAACCTTAGAGAGCAGTCTAATTACAGACAAATATCTCTGCTACCAGCCCTGTCAAAATTGCTGAAAAAGTTTGTAAATCATCATCTTTACAAGTATCTGGAAGACAAAAACCTGCTCCATCATAGGCAGTCTGGTTTCAGATCGAATTTTAATATGGAGACCGTGTTAATGATGGTCACCGAATACATTATAGGTACCCTAAATGCTGGTGGGAAGGCAGTGCTTTTTATGCTAGGTCTGTCAGCGGCCTTCAACATGGTCCCCCACTCCAGGCTTTTAGCGCGTCTCCAATCTATCAGGGTGGTTGGAGAGGCCTTGGACTGGATTGCTTCCTTCTTGGAGGGCGGAGGGCGGAGGACAGGAGATATGGGTCCCTCCTTTTTCTTCAAAGTCCCTGGAGTTGACATTAGGAGTGCCTCATGGCTCTGCTTTGAGCCCCACACTGTTTAATGTTTATCTCACGCGACAAGCTCAGTTGGCAGACACCTTGGGGGCAAAAGTGATCTCATACACTGATGACTCTCAGCTACTGTTCTCCTGTGACAAGGGAGAAGAGATCGCAGGCGAATCTATTAAATCTTGCCTTAGCCGCTGTTCTCCTGTGAAAAGGGAGAAGAGATCTCAGGCGAATCTATTAAATCTTGCCTAGCAGCTAAGCTTGGATGACCACCAATCACCTAAAGTGTAACACAGACAAAACCAAAATACTATTCTTCTGTTAAAATCCCCTGGAAACATTGCAGACCTTCTGGCTTGAAGACACCCCCCTTCCAGGCCCTCAGGAGTGCTTAGTAAAGAATCTGGGTGTCAAATTTGACAGCTGCCTATCTTTTCAACCACAAATTAATTCTGGGGTAGGCGCATGGTTTAATCTGCTGCGCATCCTAAAGTGGTTCTTGCACTTCCTTTAATTTGCTGCTAGGAAGTTGGTCACCTAAGTACTCATAACTTCGAGGTTGGATTATGGGAGAACCCTGTATCTGGAACTACCTGACCAATAGTCTGCAGTTGGTTCAGAACACAGCAGGTCACATTCTTCTTAGCCTGCCTCAGAGAATGCATGTATCCGCTCACCTTCGTGCCCTCCACTGGTTTCCAATAGGGAAGAGGATCCTGTTTAAACCACTGGCCCTAGTCCACAAAGCGCTCCATCACACCGGTGCGGTCTACCAAAGAGCAAGAATCAGCTTTTATGTCCCCACTAGGAACTTGCAATTAGCCAACAGCCTCCAGGCCAGAATCCCCAACATTTGCCATGCCAGAGATGAGGGACAGTCCTTCTCTTATATGAGGCCGTCCACATGGAATAAGCTCCCTCTTGAGTTATACTCTGTGGAGTCTATTTTCCTGTTGAAAACATGGCTTTTCACATGAATAAGTGGTCTTGGCAAGTCCGGCAAAGCTACCGATGAGCGGAGTGCTGGGACACTCCTTGGAGTAGCCGTGCACTACTCAAATATCGTTTTATTTATTCATGTTTTTGATTTGTTTGTGAAGACTCAGTCTGGTATCAAGGCTGAAGCCATGTGATTTGACACTTTCAAGGATAGCCAGAGAATAGTCTATGATAATAAAGGAGTTCGGCCATTGTTGCTCCAGGACAGAGGATGTGTTTAATGAGATCAATCAAAATTGAATTTTACTATGACTAAGTCCGATGTGATGAGCAGTCATCAATGACTGTAATTTGTCCAGTGTCAAAGCCAATATGGAGATATAATCATGAGCTGAAACCTCCAAATACAATTGGGTATCATTGTCATATTGATAGGAAGAAATGCCAGATTATTTAATGATATCACTAAAGGGTTTGAAACAGATATAGAAAAGGGCAGGGGCCTAGACAAAACCTTGTGGAACACCTTGAGAAACAGACTTTGGGATGGGCACTGAGCTTACAAATTGAATCTGTTGAAATTGGACAGCTAGATAAGTTTTGAACCAATCCAATACTTTGCCTTGGATGCTATGGCATGCAAAAGGATGTCATGATTAACTTTATCAAACACCACTGTTAGAAATGGAATTTCTGGTTGGCTAAGGCTTGCGCCAAATCCAGGCAGAAACCACCACTCTAGTCAGGGCAAGAGAGTTACACGCTGAAGATAACCCCTGCTCACCCCCTTGGTAGCTTGGCACGAGCAGTCAGGCTTATCCCAGGGGCAATGTGTAAAGCATTTGTGCAACACACTCACACAGCAGCAACAAACTAGGCACACCACAAAAGGAACTCCACACAAGGTTGTATAAAAAAATAGTCTTTGTATTATCATAAACACATTAGAATAGTAATCACACAATATACACTGTGCCAACTGGCACTGAGCAATCTTTACAGGGGATTATATACAGGACCATTCCAATCGGGCCCTGGTCAGAACCATCAGAACAGGTAAGTAAAACACAAGTAATGAAACAACCAGTAACTACTGGTATAATAATGACCTCTGCATTATCACTAACATAAACACATTATGCATAAATCACATTTGTCCTAGGTATCACATAAATGACATGGGGCAACAAATCACCTTAGGCCTCAAACCTCATTAGCGTAAACGCGTTATGCCTAACATCCTAAGCATCAATGTGTTACATATTAGGGATCACATTAGGGCCTTGCGCCCTACCACATAAAACGGACCCCCCCCAGGCCAACTGGCCTTGTCCAGGGCTCAAATGCCCTATGTCCAGAAATGTCAGGGCTCTACAGGACCGTCTACTGGCCCTCTGGCTGCCAATGCAGCAAACCAAAAAGTGCGCAGTTGCACAAGCCTAAACGTGGCAGCTGCCCACTAATTGCTGGGCAGCTGTGAAAATGAGTCCGGGCACCAGCGAGCATCATGAACCCCTCTCTGGGACCCTAAACTAAATGCCCCCAAGGAAAGGAATGGATCTGGCACTACTGTGCCTCCTGAACCCCCACTGGGGCTCCTAAGAAACAACTATGGCCCCACGTTGCAGCTGCCCACTGTCAGGTGGGGCAGCTGGGAAAAATGGCACTGGCCCTCCACGGGCCGTCAGAGCCCCTCTCTGGGACTCTCAGACAAAAAGTGCCCTCCTGAGGCAGCTGCCCGCAACTGCGGCACAGCTGCGAAGAACAGTAAAAGATAGGTGGGGAGCACTATGAGGGCTCCCAACTCAGCCCCCACTCACCGGGACCACTCTGGAGCTCTGGCGGCACCAGCGATGTGTATGGGGCAGCCCCTACTCACCGGACTGCTTGGGACACTCCTCCGGTCTCTTCAGCACACAGGAGAAAAGTGCTCACCAGGCACTTCCAGCCACGAGGGTCTCTGTTGCTGCCAAAAGGCGGGCAGACCAGTCCTCGCTCCTCGGCAACTTTCCCTGGGTCACCGCAGACGTCCTCCGGCACTGTCCAGTGCGGGGTGGGCTCCCGCCTGGAGTCTTCCGCTTTGGTCCTTGGCTCCCAGGCACGGAGGCGGAAATGGAGCCCCTTGAGGCTCTGAGATGTAGGAAGGCCCCGCCCACGGTCAGGCAGACGCACCTGCCTTCCGGGTCACCGCGCGATCTCGGCGGCTGTTTCTTTTCTTCCCACACTTGCCTCACTGGCCACGCGAACACCACAAACGGGATGGGCACCCGCGAGGACAAAGAGATAAAAAAATAAGCGGGGTGGGCACCCGCTCTTCTTCTTTTGGTCACCCGAACAGCGGAGTGGGCTCCCGCTGTTAACAAGGAGATGCACGAACACGGGGTGGGCACCCGCCGATGAGACTTGATTTGAGCGGGTTGGGCACCCGCAAACGGTACCAAACGCGGGGTAGGCTCCGGCTTCGGTTTTGAGGCACCTTCCAGCGTGGGGTAGGCTCCCGCCTGGAATCTCCTATCGGTACTTCGGCAGCACAGCGCTGCTACGCCCTCACGCTCCCCTCGTCCTGGTGCTGGATGAGGGCAAAAGCTGGGCAAAGAAAGCCCAGGCAGGCCAGCACGCTGGGGGCTCCAAGGCTAGCAGACCCTCAGCTGCCTTGCAGGGCAGCAAGTCCATCCCCAGCGGCTGTTCCTCCTGGCAGCATACCGGCCACTTGTCCAAGTAAGCACAAGTACAACAACCCTCTCATGGGGTCACAGCAACTACTTTTATACACCATTTCTTTTGTGTAAAGTGCAGGGCATGGGGGAACCAGATGCAACTGGTTTGGGGGGATTTGGAGCACTTTGTTTGGCAAGCTCCTCTTCCCCTTTGTCAGGTGGGGGCTAGGTGATCAGTCGCACCACAGGGGGCGGAGCCAGCATTCACTAGGGCAGGCACCATCCTATTCAGAGTCAGGGGATTACCCCTCCTACTACTCTTACTCCAGGTGTACCATTCAGCCTAGCGCGGACTCACCCTGCCCCTCCTGGAGCCACCCACACCTCTCAGCCCCTGTCACTCACAAGCCAGACATTCAATTCACATCAGGCAGGCAGACATATAGCACACAAAAATGCCAACTTCTAAAAGTGCCATTTCTAAAATTACCACAATAAATCTGTGCACACCAATGCGCAGCATTTATTCACACAATTTCATACATACCAGACTTGACCACACTGTTCCTCTCATAACAGAAATTACCACTGACACACACTGATCAGGGAATCCCCAATGCAGTCCTATGAGAGGGCAAGCTACCCTTACAAATGTAACACAGAGAGCGCACGCACTTTACACTGGACCACAGTGCTAGAGTGCCCAGAGGCCTAAAACCAACAATACTATGTCAGGGAAAAGGCAACAAGTTTAGGGGTGAACCTGCCAAAAAGGGCCAAGTCCAACAATCACCAAAAGGTCTATTAAGATCAGCAGGACAGAATCACCTTTGTAAAGGATACTAGAAGTACCATCAATGAATTACTGAAAAACAGTCTCTGTTGTGCAGCCAGTTCTTAACCAGGCTGGATTTAATTGAAGAGGTTGTTGTAATGACAAAATTGCTTGAGATTACCATTTACTCAGGTCTGCAGGGTTTTAGCCTAGAAAGGTAGACTAACGAACTGGCAGACTTTATTAAGGTCATCCTGGTCAGTAGTGGTTGCTTTACAAATGGAGGCATTTATCCAATTTTAGTGCAGACTGGAAACATTTCTTGACAGAGAGATTAATATGGTTTAACCAGTGAGTTACAAGGTATAACCACATGTATTTGGCTAATTTGGCCAGTAGGGGATCAACGAAGAGATTCAGGGGATTACACTGCAAATGGTGCAGAGATGTTCCGTCTGGGATATTTTTATGGAAGTAGACCAGTAGTTCAGTGATTTTCTGCATAAGGTGGAACAAGGGGTATTAAATTGGAGTGGGAGAGAAGCTTAAAATGTATGGAACAAGCAATCAAACTTCTACCATTTATTGACAGGATCAACTATTATAGGACTGGGTATGGTACCTTAGATTATTTCACAAAAAGTCGGGTTCTGTTTAGGTCTGAGCAATTTGAACTTTGATAGCCTGGGATTTTGTTTTGAAAATGCTCATCATATGATATTAGATAAGATTAGCTGTGGTGGGCTATTGTCTTTAGACATAGTCAGTCCTTCTGAGTCATTGTTTTTCTTCATTACGTCCAACTGCATACGGAGACTTCTTGTATTTGGCCAAGGGATGTATGAGGAAGGACGGAAGAGAGGACATACTTGTGTAAGGATATCAGAGGTGACTCATGTGAAGTGGAAAGATGGACCTGATATTGGGCTTTGGGGAAAAGACATAGATAAGGGAAGTGGAGATGTGCCAGGGAGATTTGAAGTGGTTCACAAAAGAACATTTATGGGCCAGGATGGTCCAGGAACAAATAGAGGTGAACCAGATTAGAGTTTTTCTAAGCTAGGAAGGATGAGTTGTGGTAAGATACATATGGTTCTTGATTAGGAAGGTGTGCCAGAGAGAGATGTGTGTCATAGGAGAGGGAAGGTTATCCATTGGAAAATATGGGTTAGTATATAGGGCTGTAGATCAGTGTGCTGGGAAGAGCAGATGTGGACTAGAGAAGAAAAGAGGTGGTCAGAAAAGAAGGAAGACTGGCCATGGGAGAAAAGTAGAGGGCCAGAGATAAGGAGACAAACAAGTTGTGCTGGAGATGTATGTAAGGAAAGAGCTGATATTAGCATAAGAAGAGGAAAGCAGATGGGCTTGTGAATGCAAAAGATTATCAAAATGGAGGCAGAAAGGGTCAGTGAGAGAAGAGGTGTGACTGAGGAGTAGGAAAATAGGGAGCAGGGCCGGACTGGCCGTAGCGGGCACCGGGCAATCCCCCGGTGCGCCGCATGGGTGGGGGCCGGTTTTGGGCCCCTGGGGACCGTTTTTGTTACAGGGCCGTTTTTGCAGCATAGCTGCAAAATCGACCCTGTTACAAAATCGTCCGAAAACCGGCCCTGGCAAAGTGCTCGGTGGCACCCCGAAGCCCCAAGGTGGCCGGCCGAGCACTTTGCCAGGGCCGATTTTGGTTCCCAGTCCGGCCTTGATAGGGAGAGACTTAGAGTAGTGAGCCTGAAGTAAGCTATTTGGGAGAAGAGAAAGGGTGAACATGCAAGATGAAATGAGAGTAATGTGTAAGAGGAGTTAAGATAGGTATCAAGGAATGTGAGAAAGGAAACAAAGGCATGAGGCACAATAGTCCAAAGGAGAAATAAAGCAACCCAGAGAAAAGGTGATTTGAGTTAGTTGAGGGTAGAGGTGAATGTAGCATTGAGGCAGTGGGGAGAACAGAAAGACCAAGATCGGTGAGAATATCCTGTGGGGGGTGAGAGGTATTAAGACAGTGTAGGTTTTAGAGACTATGAAGCAAGAAGAGGTAATGGTGATACAAAACAAATATCAACTAAAAGTTTTAACCTACCAGGATGAAATATTGTTATGTTCCCCAAACTAGGCCTAAGTAGCAAAGCAACCTTTTACCTACATTTGTCCTACCTTGTTCAGCATAAGGGTTCTAACACTGACCTTTCACCCAGTTATGTGCTGAATAAATGTCGATTGGTTTCCTTGAAACTAGCCTCATTAATTATGTATGAGGATTCTTGGTAAAATCTCCTGCACATGACGTACATAACAGGATTAACATACTCTATACAAAATGTATGGCTATCTTCATCCTAGGGCGACAGAACTGCTTTGCAGAATTGCAATTATTGACTAAGGCTCATTTACATAATTGTACTCACAACATATCGATTTTGGTAGGAACCCTGAGGCTATCCTTGTGGTATAAAAGAATAGCACCTTCACTGGATAACTAGAGGAGAAGCTTCCACGCTGACACAAGACACTGAGGTCCCTGCACACTGAAGCTTTAACACGCAGTGGTGTGACATCCCTTGTGGGGTGCCTAACTTGTGACCAATATTTACTGAAAACATCCCCAATGTTCATTCTCTGTATCTCTCTGAGACTAAGTGATAACAATTAAATGGACGAAAAGTACTGTACTGTTTCCACGATTCCTCCAGGGTCAAGGATTGTCATGTTCAATGGTTGCCAGAAACTATTCGCTCCTTAGTAAGGTTAGGGGGCTTCTAGTGGCACTGTGAGCTAGCTGGTCTATACGCTGACATATCCTGTGGGGATGTCCGGAATCAGTCTAGACACCAATACCTAAGTTTATGCTGTCCAACAAACGTGCAGATCCTAAGTATTTTTAGGAACTACACTGCAATATATGACAGCTATCAAGTACTATATACCTATAAAAAATGTTCCTTATTGCAATTACAAACCATGCAATATTTTTAATTTCATGTTTTTTGATCAATAAGTTTTAGGTTAAATTAACAATGTTCTTATAGAGAAGAATCATCACTGTGACTGTAAATATAGAATTCCCATTTGACCACTAATTCTGAGTAATTATACAGCACAAGATGTAATATCTACAGAAATATGTTTTTTTTTTTAAACCTAGTGTTTTTAAAGTTCAGCTGTGTTGGACTTGCCTTCGGGCAGCCTGGCACTGCCAGAAGGCCAGCTTGAACGGCCAGGTGCGTGGGCTGCCTTGTGTTGTCCTCTGAGACATAATGGAATGAAAAAAGACACGGCACACCCTGGCCCTTTCAAGCGGGCCCATCTGGCTGAGCCAGACAGGCTAAACCATAAATGCTACACTGAAGTTCAGTGCTCCTGCTAGCTAAGGGCATCATTCCCAGCTGCACAAAATGATATTGGCTAAAACCCAAAACCGCATTGTTCTTTATTTATTGGAAACGGTATTGCAATATCAATCCAAGTTTATCAACTCAGAATCGGGTATAATGCGGTAGCAACACAGGTCTTCTTTACTGCTAAGTTGCAAAAAAACTTAGAATGGTGTGTTTTTTCTCCGCACAAATTCCACCAACTTCACCCGCAAAAAGGATGTAGGAGAAAAACCCACAGGTGCGGTAATTATCTCAAAACGTGAAATCCCAATTCAGGCGTAAAATTCCCTTTGCATCTGGATCGGAATCCAGTGGGAGATGTAATGATCCATGTATCTTGCTTAGTATGGGACGTGAATCATTATACGACCACTGTTCAGCACGTCCACATCATTACCTATTCGTAGCTGTGCTCACTCCACTGCTTCGGAGGAGGCTCAGCCCAGGGAGGGCGTGTTTTCCTTTCTGTTAAATCCAAGGGCATTTATTCTGGAATTCAACTTTTCTGCTGCTCTGCTATTCTTAAAATAGCAAAGCTGATATTTCCATATTCCTAGAAACATGAGGCAAAAAAGACAGTCAGCACATTTATGCTGAAAAGCTAGAAGTGATATTTCACCATTAGGCTTAAAAACAGGAAGGGCGAGTCTGTAGAATACACTTAGCTCTGATGCGGCTAGAAGTATAAAACGCATCGTGCCATTGTCCTGTCCGATTTGTCCTGAATTCCCAGGGCATTATCTTTCAAAGACTGTCTGTAAGCCCTGCAAACAAGTATACAAATGTAAAAATTCATTTAATTGTGTCTTTAGGTCTGGCCTAGCTTCAGCTGTCTCGTCAGACTACTGTGTTTTCAAAAATTCCATCTATACTAAACAAACATAGAAAGGCTATTGATGAGAAGGTTTCATCCATTTGTCCATTTGTCTTTTGAATTGTCATTCACGTTTTGCTTTTGCTCACCACAGCATACGGCATGGCAACAGCCTGCTTAACTCATTGGCTCCCTTTGAGTGTCTGCAGAAAGCCAGAGTGCATTGCTCACATCCACCCAAAAGTATTTTCTTTCTCTTCTCTGATAAACCTGGTTTCAAGTATTCCATTTAATTTTAGTTACTTTTTAAATTAATTTTAGCAGCTATATGTTTGACCTCCTCTGATGGGTACCCAATTGAATGGCAAATTATTTTTCGTCTCTTTTTTAAAGATATACAGTGTTTAGGTGACATTGTAACATTGTAGTGGCCTGGAATTTGAGCGCTCGGTTGGTTGGTGATTTATCCTAGTCTCCTCCACAAGTAACTATATAATGCATGGTACAACTAAAAGGCTTTCTTACAACAAAAACAATCACTAGCACAACGTTGAATGTTGTTAAAATTTGAAATTATTAATGCAAGCATAAGGGGCCGCATTTAAGTTGGCACATGCTTTCTCATTTCTTTTTGTGGCTCATTGTTGCAATAAAAAAAATAACAGCTATTTGACATACGGCTAGCCAAGGCCACACCATCTAGTTTTGCCAATGATTGTTCTCCCTGTCATGATTTAATTCCAATACTGCGTTAAAGGTCAGCCATTCCATCAAAGATGTTTGCTTAGGCAAAACATGCTGCTCGCAGGCCCCTTGCCATTTCCTACACACAAGTTTAGAAGAGTAAAAGGGCCAACTAATTCATGAATTTTTAGGGTTCTGTGTAGGGTTTTAAGTATGCAGGAAGAATGGCGCTCTAAACTGGTAGCGGTAAGTAAGGCAAATACAACAAAAGAAAATGGTGTGGTGCTACTAGGTCAGAGGAAACCCCAATCACCCCTGGTGGGAGTGGCAAGGGCCCACTCTGTAAATGCAACAAAGGACCTGTGCACACGTTAGGTTAATACAAGTAAATGTCTGTATGAGGAAAAACAATGTAATGGCAGGAATGGAGACAGGGTCAACACCAGTAGACGGTTTTGTTTAGGTAAAATATATTTGAACCTCCTTCTTCAGAAGGAGAACATAAAAGATAAACCAGCCGACACGTGTTTCGTCAATCGTGCAGTGTACCCGTGACTCTTCAGGGCTGAAAATAACGCGATAAGCTCAGTGGCGTGAGTCCGGTGATAATTCCAACCCGGCCTTAACGGGTTCTGTAATAAAGGAAGGGCCAGTAGTGGCATGAAATCGTGAAGGGGAACACGGGCGGACAGATCAGTCACTTCCCTGTCTGTCCAACAACGAGGGATGACAGGCGGGTTCAACCGTCACCGGAGTAATCTCGTAAATCCAAGACAAGATGGGTATGTTGTTCTCTCCCAGGGAAAGAACAACATACCCATCTTGTCTTGGATTTACGAGATTAATTAGTGAATTTTGCACTGAGAAATGGCCTCTGGTCTATTTAGTTTGGCTTTGTGCATGGAGATTTTATTGAACTGACTGTTCTCTAGGATCCATCTGGTGTCATAAACAACTCCTTCAAGAAGTTATCAAATTCATCAGTTTGCAGAAACCGGTCTTGAAAATGTTCCCACTTCCTCATTACCGGTCTGTTTTCTCAACGTATTTCGCTCTTTTCGTATATATAAGACTATTCACAAACTGCATTTTGCAGTGCGTTTAGTAGTACAATAGTAGTACTAATGTACTACAAAATGGGACTCAACCGACATGGGGGGCGTCTGTACAACCACCTCTCAGATCGCTTATGTGCAAAGATCTTCACGTATGTAGGAATACGTTTTAGTAGTAAATGTAGTAGGGACGGAGGAGTGGCTGGAAAATGTAGAATATTTACGACTAAGTAGGAGGGGTTTAGGGATGAACAAAAAGGGGCTGGGGAATGATTTGAGGAGAACCACCCACAAAAGAGTAAGCACATTCATATCCACAAATTGCACTTCTATATTTACTACAGCTAAAAAAGACCCAAAGCAGGGGAAAATGTACTGCAGCTCTAAGCTGGAGGGAGTTGAGTACCCCAGATGGCCAGCCACTGGTACTGCAACATTCTCCCTTTAGAAAACAATGGAAGTAAGGACTTAATATAAAATCCTATAGGGAATAATATTAAAATAAATTAAAAAAAATACCTTTAAAATATATATATACATTTAGTTTAGTTTTAAAATGTTAAAAGAATGAAATATAAACTATATTTAAACATTGTTCTATTTTGAAAATATCTTTATTAACATTTTTAATATAAAGATAAATGTAAAATTATTTTTTACAAAAAATAATTACGTTAATTATAATTGCTTTTATACATAATGTTTAGTAACTTTTAATATATAATAAATAAAAATAAAAATGTTACTTTTGGTGGACTTTTTAAAATAAATTTAGAAGAACAATTTCAATTTAATATAAAATATTTAGATTTATTTAATATTCATTTCAAAATTAAGTTGATCGAGCTGTAGCACTTATATAAACTTGTCCTACTTTCAAATAAATATATAACATTATTTAAAATAAGATTCAACATAAAAAATAAACACTTTTTTAAAGTTTAATAAATGTTATACATTTCCGTATACTTTATCAAAGTGAGATCTCTGCCCTGATAGTGGAGGTCTGCGCCAAATGTACAGAACGTCAAATAAAGTCATATATAGAGGTTTTAATAACTCCACCCCAAGATTCTGGTGGTGGGGAAATGGTAGTCTACACTTCTGAGCAACTTTACACTCGTACATGGTAAACAGCAAAAAATATTTGTAAATAGCCCAATTAGTTTCATTTGCTTGCTTTCAGGAGTAAACCACTTATTTAATTAATTATTTGATTTTACATAGCTGTATAGGAGTAATCTTCACACATCAGCCCCCAAAGAGCTATTGTAAATCTCATCAGTGGTAGTGGTGGTTTTAGAACGACTGAAAGTTGCATAGCGTTTGAGGAAGCACTTTTTAGAAGGCACTCTGTGATTCAATCTCTTCTAACGAGCAACATGATTCTTGTAGACTCTCTTTATTCTTGGGCAGCACAAACCTAATCGCCCTATAGTCTGGTCATTCAAGAGGTTCTGGCACAATGTGTTAATACAGATATTTTGACCCCACAGTCTGACTAATATATAGTCAATCATATGGTAGAAATGACCCATAGATGGGTAAACTGAAATGTCTACAACAGTGTTTATCAAAAATGGTTTACAATTAGATCTTTCTTATTACTTTACCATAACTGTTTTACTTGATTTGGTCATAAATTCTAAAAAATTATCTCAGGTCAAATTTGAAATATATTTGGGCTTTTTGGCAGCCACTACGCGAAAATGTATGTAAAGGACTCAATGTGGGTAAAGGCATATGATGTGTATTTGAAACTACGCCACCACCAATGCTATCCTAGCTGTCAAATCAGGTAACGTAGTAATCCTTTGGTATAGTCAAAGGTAAAATGGTGCTAGGGATGTGGGAGGTAGGTACAACATGGCAAGGGGGACAGCATCAGCATCCCTTCACGGCAGAAGTGAACTGTTGTTGCTTTTGAATTGCCCATTTTGGGCAACAGAATGCGGTGTAGAAGCTATCCACACCTCACCAGGTGCTATGGGTCCTGCCTACTTCAGCACAAAGATTCATCTCAGACAGCCCCTGTGCATGCAACAACCTCGCAACTTAGAGGGGCCGCTCAGGACAGCTAGAATCTGCTGCCACTTGGCCAGGGCCGGACTGGCCATAGCGGGCAATCCCCCGGTGGGCCGCACGGGTGGGGGCCGGTTTTTGGACCCTGGGGGCCGTTTTTGTTTTAGGGACAATTTTGAAGCATAGATGCAAAATCCGCCCGGAAACAAAATCGGCCGAAAACCGGCCCTGGCAAAGAGCTCGGCAGCACCCCAAACCCTCCGGGGGGGGGGGGGGGGCGGTTGAGCACTTTGCTGCGGTGTCAGGGCCGGTTTAGGTTCCCTGTCCGGCCCTGCACTTGGCAGTCATACAAGCCTTACCCCATTCTGCATACTCCAGGACAACTATTCTTCTCAGCTATACCCCACTGAATGCCCACTACCCTGCATCCTAAACACGCTTGAAGGTTCACACCTTTCCTGTCTGTGTCCGCTGTACTCTTCTGGCTGCCCCACTTCCCGCCACCTACTTGTGTTGGAGGAAGGCAGAAAACAGTTCATGCTTTAGATGCTGTTCTAAGATGTTTCACTCAGAGATATCATACAGCAGTAAATGGAGGATGGGGAGGTGGGACAAAATGGTTTAACTATGCATTGCATAAGCATGGAACATGTCCATGTTATTATTATCCTCTAGCAGCAGTGGTTACAACTTCTTTTATTCATCGCTTGACAGTGCAGCTGTCTGCAAGACCTATTGTTACCAAGGGCCATATGTAGGTAGCCCAATACCGGTCGGTAACGGACGATTTTTGGTAAATATACCGTTACCGACTGGTATTTAGGCTTTTGCTATGTAGGGGGATCATTTCTGTATTCGGTAATTTACCGAATCGGTAAAATTACCGAATCGGTAATTTTACCGATTCGGTAAATACCGAATACAGAAATGAGATGTAGGGGGAGTGTGTGGTGGGTGTGGGGATTCGTTATTTACCACCAACTGAAAGTTGGTGGTAAATGACGAATGTCTCAGTTAATGCATTATTTGGCCCGTATATGTGTGCAATGTGGCAGACACACATGCCCTTAGGGCATGTATGTGTGCCACATGTGCACACATGCAGGAATCAGGGGTGCAACAGGGTGTCAATGTGACACCCTGCCACCCTTGATTGAGCTCTCCCCATTACCGATTCGGTATTTACTGATCCGCCTGGAGGAGTACGTTTCACCTAATACTACTGGCTGTTTCGAATGTCTTTCTGCCTTCCTGTAGGTGCCTCCACAGGAACTATTTTACATCTGAAAAGGACACTGTCATCGCACTGTTTGATATATTCAATTCGTAATCTCGTCTCGACATTCTGTTTTTTTTACTACTTCTTAACAGTACTGGCAAAGCCAAAAAGTGCTAAACAGCATTTGTGCATGCAACACCTGCAAACAGTATTTGTGAATGCAATTTCGTAGCAAATGCCAGACCCACTCTAACTTTGCTTATTAATTGTGCTATTGTTCGACCGTGCCCGTGTATGTGGGATTTTTACACTTTTGAGGGTAGGGCCTACAACCACCCACTTGTGGTTAAATGGTATCATATAGAGTATGTTATTCCCAATATATTTGCAATACATTTCTGACACGGTACAAACTATGAAAAAAAGGATATATGGTAAAGTTAGAAATTATTTTCTTTTTTCTTTTTTTTCAATCTTTCATTGGTGCTTCATGTAGAAATCCATCATTACATTGTCTTTCCTGATATGTACGAAACATTTCCAAATACATCCTTTGCGAAGAATCTTAGTAATGTTCCAGTTTGTAATCACTGGCGATTCATGAATATTAATGAAGCCAAAAAGGGTTTTACCTACTATTTGACTCACAAGCCTGGGGCTTTATCAAGGCTGAAAACGGAACAAATTAATAATAACTATTGATGATTTTGTATTAACTTATCGTGCCTCGTTAATAAGTGAGATGCTATATGGGTGTGAGATGCACCCTGGTGAAAACACCACACATGTGACAGATATCCAGCTAATTGGTCTACCTATATTCTTTATCATAAGTTTATACCTGAGGATTGCAAGCATAAAAAAAAATAATAAAGGAAAAGACTATAGCATGGAATGTATCTATGCTATTTAACATTCTTTTTATTACTTGATTTATTAGTAAGTGTTGAACATGCACTGACATTAATATTATGGTGTTACCTGTTGGATTTCCCTTGAAGTTTCTAAATGCAATAACCACTTGTACATTCATGTTATATAATGATGGTGATCCTTTTTAATGAAGGTTTATTTTGTAAGCCTTATTACTAAGCTCTGGAAAAGCAGTTAAACAGTAAAAACGGCGAGTATTATACTGACACTGGTACAAAAAATTATTATCACCTAGATTTGTCCATTATGCATATTGGTTTGAGCAAAATAAGGCTATCTGAAGTTTGGGGTAAATTACAAGAAACCCGCTCTGTAGTAACAGACACTAAAAACATGGAAAGGCCAGGGGATAAAAAGTTAGTGGAGCATAACTTGTATAGGTTGACTTTCGCTCAGATGCAGTCTCTGCAGTCCTTGAGAATGTGTTATCTACATTTTACTTTGATGCCATATTTATTTCTAGAATGGTATCATGGTTCACTGTGTGGGTGCTTAGTCCATTGTTGGTTTCTAGATCTATGCATTTCCCTGGGCAATCAGATCTATGAGCGCCATCTTTTAGTGTTTTGATTGCATTTTGAGAACAATAGTAGTGATTATAGTGTCATCTTAAATTTTAAGTACTGAAGTATTCCAGTAACTGCATATTTTTAGCAGTGGCACCTTATTTAGAGCCGTTATGGGATATTAGATTCTTGATCTGGAATATCATTATCAGGTGTATAAGTTTGTGAAAAATGTTTTACCTGGTCAGAGATGAACAATGTTTAATCCATAAATTTACAGTAGAAAGGTAGGTGACCTATGGTGACCTATGGTATTTCAGTATCCAGTCCCTTGTGTATATCTGAGTTTACTCATGATCATTACTATTGCAATTCAACATATGTCGTCTTGGACTATTCTGATCATAAGTATGTGCTTAAAGCCATTTTCCCCATATTTATTTATGTTTAATGGGGTTTCCTAATACAGTGTATAGATACTTGGTCCCTTATTAGTTTCTGTGTCCACAAGTTATCTCAAGGCAATCTAAACTATGGGCGCCATTTTTTAATGTTTGTGTTGCAATTGTATTTATAACTCAGTGATCTCAAGAATTTGCGGCCTTTTCATCATCGATGTACTCCTCTCACTAGATATAGGGATGGTTGGTGAGATAGTGTGTGCCACCAGAAGGAATTTTCATGTTGGTTTCTTATCTCTGTTGTAGAATTAGGTCAATACATCCACTTGCCCTATAAGGTCCCCACAAAAAAGTTCTGTTCACTCAGTAGAAATTGCTGAAGGCTTTCATCAACCTTGGCTATGAAAAACTAATATAGGCCTACATTTAAATCTATGCCAACATAGGTAGGTGCACAATTACTTGCGGCACAAACCTTATGCACGGTTAGAAGTGCCTGTTATTGTTCCTATGCTCTTATGCCACACAGAGATAATCAGGGCAGAGTTGTTAGTAATGTTTCGAGGACAAAAAGGGCAGCTCCTTCAACTAATACATTTACTCGAAAATCTACTGACAGCATGGGGAGGATGAGGATTAAATAAAAGGAAGAAAGCACCTCTGCCGCTGCTACAATTCAGCTGTTGGTAATATTGAATCACTGAAAAAGAAGGAATCTGGGTCAGACAGGGGACACTAATGGCAACACCACAAATGTACATAGTGGTGCTCCAAGAGGAAGATGTAACACCAATGCCTATACCAAGCAGTGAGGGTGAGGGCACACCCAGGTTAGCTTTGGATGTTACCATAAGCAATGTTCACATCCCAGCTGCTTTGATTCCCATGAGGAAAATGTATGTGCAGCCTTGTGAAGCAAGAGATTAAGTTCAGTTCAAAACATATGCAAAGAATTTAAATCAAAGTAACCCAATGCTTAGCTGTATCTAGTCATGGATGATGAGTAACATTGTGTGAGTAGAGGTTTCAGACTCCTTTTAAAGAAGTTCATATTTTGTGACTGTTTGATTAATTGGCACAAAATCTTTAATTTTCCATAATGCATGGAAACTATCCACTACTATGCTTAGTTGCTCCAATGAAAAATCTGTTAATTCCATTTATCTGATCCAAGCTTCAGATATGACCTCTGCACCATTTGATGACTAACTCATCCCTCTCCTGATCAGAGAGAAAAGGCTTTCTGCACTCCTCATTCTCATGAGACAATTACCAACCACGCTGACACCAAATATTCCTTAATCATTCTTAACTCTTTTCTCCCCACCGTGAACTTCATCAGTGATAGCTTGTAACACTCCTCCTAAGAAGTAGCCTTTCCCCTGTCTCAGATTGCCCACCTATCATGCTTCTGAGCCATCTCCAACTTGCTCCTCACTAGAGAAAGTCTTTTTCCCTGACTCAGGGGGGCTACCCTGACCAATAATCAAATTCCTGAATCACCTCATTATCCTGTCCCTATCCCCCAGACCGATTCTAAGAGAAAAACCTTCCCTTACTTTTCAATATTCCCAAACGGCAACCATCATGAGTACTCATCAGGCATCAACTTTGCTATATAAAGAAAGTACATTAACTGCACCAAATAACTTAGGCCCAGCTAAGGGCCTCTTACCAATCACTTTGGAAAGCCCTCTCTTTGTAGATTCTGCACACCCATCAAAAAATACACACAATCCATTGGCAAATCAAACTCTACTATTGCAATCAGAATGAATCATTTATAATGAACCGGTACATTTCGATTCCATACACAGAACCATAAATCATTCTACACCTTAACTCACATACGCCTAAATCACACAGCAAATCTTGTGTTGCAAAACTTAATTCCCTCTTCTTAAAATGATAACACTCCTTAAGGACACCAATGACCTCTTGGTGTCTCAAAAAACACTATGTTTCAACCTCCTAATCTCCTATACCACACTGAGACACATGCCAAAACTGCCCCCCAAAATACCAGAGATCCTCGCCCAAATAGAGCAAAACAATGTGTACCCCAGAAGACGTAAATTGTCTCATGCTATCATTCAGCTCTTCTGCAACATGTAACAAGATCAAGAACTTATGGAAAATTATGGTCTGTATGAGCACCAGAGCTCACTTGCCACATCGTAACCAAACCAACATGAACTATGGCAATTTATTATCTCATATCCAAAACATCTGTAACTAGAAATGAGCATCCACAGAGCATACAGAAGAACTCCATGGACTGCTACCACAAAGTAAAGTAAAAGAAAATGCAAAGATGTATAAAGACATGGATCACCATCCATCCAATATCGCAAGAGTGTGTCATAATAAGATGGCAAGACATGCTGGACTACAAGATAAACACATTATTTAAAATGCATGAGATTCTTGGTCTATAGAGCTCACTCTATGCCACAGTACATGTTAATTATCACAATAATTCTCTCTCCTACAGTTTTGGTACCCAAAGTGGTAGTTCTCTGCAATCAGGAACACCTAAAATACTCAAAGCCAGTATTATTATAGGAGTGAAGCCCTCATGAACATGCTTAGTTGAGCTCTCCTCTCGAACATGTGTCCTGCACAACAGAAGATCAGCATTCAAATATTGGATGGAAATTGCAACCCTTATTATCTCTGACTTTGTAGATGGACACTGCTCACAGAAACATCACAGCAAGGCGTACACCTTGTCCTAACTCAGGCTATGTTATAAGACACCTAGTTCACGAAGGGAACCGGGGGTGGTGTGATGATAATCCATCGAAAATCCATTCAATCAAAAACTCTAAATACTAACACATTTCCATCCCATCAATGCCAGTCTGTTAAGTTAAAAACCTCCGAAAAGAACACAATAATTTTCCACATTATCTCCAACCCACCAGTTACAACTCACTATTTGTTAAATAACTGAATAACCTTATAGCAGATAAAACACATTTTACTGTGAACATCATCTCGAATGATGGAGTTCTTGCAACTATCCCTCTTTCTTGACAGCAGAAGTCCCAAAAAATTATGCTGATTGTCCACCAACATGAATTGCTCAACGCTAGACTTCATAATCTCTAATAAAGGTTCCATCAAAACAGAAGCTAGAATTCCAGTTGACTAGTCCAACTGTTTCCTATTTCCTTTCACACTTCACTGTGCAATAATCGGCATTACTTATAAAACAAAGAAAGTTAAGTTATCTGTTTTCGAATATAAAATATCTCCTATGTTAATGAACGAAGAAAGCACCAAAATATGATACAGAACTATAATTCAGTCATAACTAAAGTGATGGACTAATTTGAATTGCTTAGGCTAGAAAAACAGTACTCCGAAAAACCTTCAAATTGGGAATCAAAAGAGCTGCATGAAAAGAGGAGACTTATGAGAGCAACTAAGAGATTAAGGCAGCAAAACCCGTCTTTTTCAAATCATAGAAATCGATAATACAACAGCAACATTTACAAAACAACACATACTTATGGCTAAACCATTTTTCTTCAAATCTGAGATAAATGTGTCAAAAAAACACCAAAAGAAACTGACAAAAATATTTAAATCCCCAAGTCTCTCTACAAATCATTGATTCTAACAAAAACTGTGAGAGATTCTCAAACTTCTTCCAAGGTAAAATAGGAAAGATCAAACTATATTTCCCCACTGAGATCCTTAAAGAACTCTGTGATTCTTTAACCTGCACATCAACAGTGATTTGATCATCTTTCCTGGAAGTAACACAGTTTTAATTGATCTACATCACTACTGACCTAGGACCCCCTTCCCATTTCTGGGATGGTATCCAGCCAACAGAGTAACAGATAGCTCTTCATTCCATGTTTAAAGAATGTGATCAAAGCCTCCGTTAGCCAAGTTGTTATCCCCAACCAAATGAAAACTCACCAAGTCAGTCCACTACTCAGATAAACAGACCCAGACCCAAATGATCTGAACAACTTATGATCAATATCCACCTTCTCTTACCTAGCCAAAATCCTAGAGATCAGTGCCTTGAAGCAAAAAAATAATTTTTTATCAATTAAAACAACCTCCTTAACCAGTTTCTGATCGATCCTCAACACAGAGACTGCAATAATTTAAAATATGGACATGCTCTGCATTCTAGAAAAAGGTGAAATATAGCTATTTATCTTTGTTAAACTGTCACTTACATTTGACAGGGTCAACTATGCCATATCCTGAAAACCTTAGAATATCAAATGGGAATCAATGACATAGTCCTCAAGTGGTGTGATCTTTTCTCAGCAATGGCTCTCAGCATGTAAAACTGTCAAATGTTCAAGCCTATCCCACCTCCAAGGGGTTCCTAAGGATCTATACACTCTTCAGTATGTACAGGGAGCCCCTCTACTCTCCTAGGAGACACTCCAACATCTGTTTCTACCTTTATGATTATGACACTCAGTTGACCTGATAGTCACTTCGCTAGCTGACATTTTTGACCTGGCAAATGCCATAAAATTCCTTTCATCATTGATGTTAAATTATTATCTCAAGAACCCTCTGAAAATGGAGTTCCTTGTTATCTTTCCTTCAAATTTCTCCACTATAGTTCAGACTTAGCTGGATGCTACGAACCTGTTGGATTGCAAGCCTTCCATTGTAAACAAATTGTTTATATATATTGAGGTTTTTACCGAGGGTTTCAACCTTGATAAAACCCCCAATATGCATGCCAACATCGACACACTATCTAACAAAGCACACTAGCTAATCAAGGTGTTATGAAGAAAGAAGTATCTCATCCACATAGATGACTTCATTCCTCATAGATGACTTCAAAACCATGGTGCACATGCTAGTACTCAAGTAAAGTCAAGTCAAGAAAAGCTTTATTTCAAATGCATTTTTTACAATCATAAAAGCACAGATAAAATACAAAGATTACACAAAAATTTACAACAGAATTTAGAAACAATATCCATCAAAAAAGTACATCTGAACAATGTCGGTCCCTAAATCACAATACTCTTCCTTTGACGAAGGACTTGCTTTAAAAAACATGGATATCCTCAAGGCTACATGTTCATTTTCTAAAAGCTGGAGCTTGATAAAAGCTGGATGACATTGCCTCAGCCCCCAGATTTTTAAAAGTGGAACTATTCAGGCCTTTCTTGACTCTATTTAAAATTTACAAAATAAGACTAGGTGAGATGAAGATTGAGCCAATTGGTTATCACAAGGACATAATTGTAATTCACTTGCCCAATCATTCATTTTTGGGAAAGAGACAAATCTATGGATGGTCCCCAATCTAAATCTGATTAATAGCAGCCTATCAAAACCGCTGGGTACAAATATTAAATATGGCTGCAGACTAGAAGTACTAAGGACCATCTGATGTTGCTGGACACTTGGCTTCGTGATTTCCCCACATAATCTTAACATATCCAGGAATTGAAGGGCATCCTTTCTTAGGCTTTTTCTGGTAATCAACGTGAGCGAGTTCGGGTTGGTAAAATATTCCGGATGGCCAAACTCTTTCATAAACTCTTTTACAAACTTGACCCATGGAATTTTTTGCGCCCCTTCCAGCCTCAGACTATCCTGTAAAATCTCCCTATTTAGTTTGGTCTCCTCTTTTGACCAGATCCTATGCCAAAAAAGAATTGGCTCTAATTTTATGAGGTCGGATATGTATGGGAGGGCCAGCTCAGCATGACAGACATAAGTGGAGGTACTGGTGGAAGCTGACAAGATATATCTTAAAAATGTGTTCTCCACTAGTTGAATTGGGTGTGTGTCAGAAAAACCCTAGACCCCCACTCCATATATAACAGTCGAAACACATTTGGCTTTGTATATTTGCAAGAGTTCTCTTGGGGGTTTCCTACCCAGTTTATTTGAGAAACTGGCAAGAGCAGTTGTTGTTCTAATAAATGCCAGTTTTCTTGCTGAGACCGCTTGGGCCCAAGTGTCATTCTGGCTAAACAGAATCCCTAGATATGAAAAACTGTTAGTTGGGGCTATTAGATGTATATCCACATACATATCCCTACATTTCTGGTTCCCACGTCTGCATATCATTATAAAAGTCTTTGAGGTGTTAATACTAAGACCAAGGTCCTTCATAAAGTTAAAAAAATTATTTAAAACCTTCTGGAGACCGATCTGCGTGCGGGACATTATGACAGCGTCGTCCGCATATAAAAGAGCTGGTATGGGGCGGTTGCCTATTTGGGGGAAATCTTTAGCATCCTTAAGAAGAGCCTGCCCTAGCCCATTAATATAACGTTAAAAAAGAAGGGGGCTAGGACACAACCTTGTCGAACCCCCCTCCTAATAGGGAAGGAGGCAGTGCGCTCTCCCCCCAGGCCAAAGCGCACTTGTGACTTTGCTCCACTGGAGAGGTGCGTAAGAAAATAAATTATATTTTTATCAACCCCTATGGTTTCTAAAATCTCCCAAAGTTTAGCATGCCTCACACAATCAAAAGCTGCCGTGAGGTCGACAAAAGCTAAAAACAATCTACCCTTTTTTTCCCTAATATACTTCCCCACAAAAATAGCTAGGTTTAAGCTCTGCTCTACAGTACCTAGTCCTGCATGGAATTCATATTGAATATCTGATAACCTTTGATTATCCTCTGCCCAAACCTGTAGGCGTTCCACAATAATTCGTCCAACAACTTTGGCCAGGGAATCCAACAATGAGATGGGCCTGTAACAGGCGGGATCCTGGCGATCCCCTTTTTTAAATATGGGGACAATAGTGGATTCCACCCAGGTTGATGGAAAAGAGGCCTGACAACTAGCATTTATTATTTGTGTAATAATGGGGGCCCATAGAGTAGTGTTGGACTTATATAAGTCCACAGGGATCCCATCTGGCCCGAGGCTTTGCCACCTGAGCTTGATGAAAGTGCTCTATATACTTCATCTATCTAATCTAATCCAGGGTATAATTAGAAGATCCATGGATATCACTATCTTGACCATTAGAGATTACTTGCCCGTTGTATATCTTAGAGAAGTGTTCAATCCATTGGTCCTCGCTTATGGCTATTTCAGTAGCTGGATCCCCACCCGATGGTCTTTTTAGCGCTTTCCAGAAAGCAGCGCTATCTTTCATTTGTGAGGTTATGGTAAGCGACTCCCACGCTTCTTTTCTTAAAACATTCTTTCTTTCTGTAAGGGCCACTTTATAATCTATTCTAGCCTGCCTGATCTTGATGGTGATCCTTGGGGTATTATGCAGCTCATGTTTCAGAGAGGAGTATGCTCGGGAGCACTTTGAGTCAAACCACCTCTGGGGACCAGACTTTTTTCCACCTTGTTTGAGTAACACATCCCTTACCACACCTGCTATTACTTGAAAAGAGGATAGGATGTTTTCAGAAGATGCTGATTCATTCAGGCAAGTATCAAACGCTAGTCTACACTTAGTAATCAGCTGTTTGTTTAACACATCGGGGTCCACCATATTCCAGCGAAGGGTGTACCCATTAACTTTGTAAATTTTTACATTGGCTAGAACCAGATTACAGCCTCTTCATCCCTCCCCTGTCTATTAGTGGGGAATAGTGCCAAAATGCGTAGTGAGGAAATGATCACTCAGGGGGTTGCCATCAACTGTAAAAGAAAGCAGTCTGGATGCATATGTATTTGATAGCAATATATAGTCTATTGTGGAACAAAGGCCTCTACCATGAAAGGTCTGCGTAATAGGGGCAGGTCTAGTTCATAATTCATTAGCAAAGCCTAGATCCAGGTTAAACACCAGTTCATTGAACAGCTCCTCTGTACTTGAGTGGCAGAAGTGAGTATTACTTATGCCTTCTTCCACATTAAAACCACATATTGTATCATCCTCATGAGGGCACAATGCACAGTTAAAATCACCAAGCAATATGAGCATCTTATATTTAACATTTTCATTACACAAGGTTTTCAATTCATTGCACAAATTCCTAACCACAATAGAAAAACTATCTGGTGGAATATTATTATAAAGGTTAACCCGTACCGTACAATGAGAAGCATTTGAATACAAAATGAGCAATTAATAATATGGAGACTCAAGGCAAGGCTCAATCTTAGTAAGGTTTAACTTATTATATATATATGTACAGAGCCCACCTTTAGCTCTACCGTGTAGGCCCCCTATAGCATGGGTATTAAATGTTTTAAAACCATTTATGTGTATTGAATCCGTCAGCCACGTTTCCTGAAAACATAGAATATCATGTTTTAATATGAATTCAGGCCATTGAGGGTTACTAATCTTGGAACGTAGTCCTGATATGTTCCAGGATACAAGGCTACAACCAGGGCTCACATTAGTATAGGGGAGACTGGCTAACACCAGGTCATGAGAATTACTGTCTCCATGACAGGGCTGCGACTGGACTGTAATTTTAGGATTAAATAATTCAAGGGGAGGGGCCTGATCCCGGGGAATAAAACCAATATCCTGGGCATCCTCCGCTAAGATCTGAAGATTTAATAAATCAGGAGGAGGGGTCTGAGCCCGAGGTGCAAACCCATTGACCTGGACTTCCTCTTCTGTACGGGCCAAAAATGGCATAGACTTGTCCTGCCCTGTTGTAATTTGGGATCTATTTTCTTGTTTTAACAGCCTGTCTCCAGAATACCCAACTTGCTTATCTAAGGATCTTAGGCAGTGACTCTGAGAAGCCAGTCAATCAGTGTCTTCCAGTGTGATCAAAATATCAAAATGGTTACTTGTTGTGGCTGCATACTTTAATTGGTTGCCCTGAGTAGATCTCTCTTCCTCAGCAGTATACCATAGATATCTAGGTGGTGGGTAGAAATGCCCCAAGGGTAGTATGGCTATCTTGTGTGGTCTAACGGGCCTATTGCCAGCCCTGTCTAATATTGACTGTACCAAACCTAGGGTCCTGAATGACAACACAACGCAGGCCCCTGGTAGTCACTTTCTGGACTGTCCAACCCAGCCTATTCTTCGCGCTATCTTGAATTCTGAGAACAGGAGCTTTTTATTAATCCCAGTCCTTGCACTGAGAAAATGAAGGGATTTGTTCCTCAGTGATGACCAATGCTCATTATTACTGGATGACACGATGGGGGCATTCGTCAGCACCACAGTGTACGGGTTTATTTCTGGAGGTAGGTGTAAATTTGTAGCTGGATTATAATGGACCCTTTGATCAGAAGACTGTCCCCTCAAAGTGGTTGAAGGCTGGCCTCTCTCAAATTGAATATGGTTGTCCCTACCAACAGTATCCCCATTTGAACCCTGCATGGACACACATGTCCCCGGTTCGCGCCACCCGGGATAAATGGGGGCTTGACGTTATTCTTAGCCGCATTACTAATTTCAGGAGCAGAGTTACAGAACCTTAAGGGAAAGCCAGGATTGAAATTGGCCAGACCCTTGTTAATTTCAAGACTCTCCAATTGATTATTTATAGAGGTAACTTCGCTCCTACTCCGACAATTGTCTAAGGGTGTTAAAGAGGTATTCGGCATACATTTTTCAAAATTAGCTAACCTAGCTTCAATTTGGGTTAGTTTTTGCACTATTGGGTCTAATAGTGCTGATAGCATTAGCTCTAGTTTACCCAGAAGGTCTTCTTTTGCCAGGATATGTGATGTTTCCATGGCGGCCCCCTCTTTTGATGCCGGGATCGTCCCCTGATTGGGCTCACTATCAGATGGACAGACTTTACGGCCTGAGTATTTTGGCAAATGCTGACTTTGTTTATAAGTGCCCTGCCCCTTCCTTTTCTTAGATGGTGGTGCAAGAGTATGCCTGTGAGCTATTTTATCCTTCTGGCCCCTGGTGGTGACGGGTGGTATGTGTGATTTGTCAGTGATCTCCGGGACCATTGTAACTTCAGAGTCCGAGAACAAAGAATATGGTGTGCTAGAATGTGAAGGAGTTTCTTCATTATTAGAGGGTAACAGAGTAAAGGGGGCATTTTGATTAAGCAAACTTTGGGGGTCTAGGAATAGTCTCCACTCAGTACGTTCAATCTCATGTATAAGAGCAGATTCAGCCCTCAAAAGAAAAGCATCCAATGTCCTAACAACCCCCTACCCTGCTACAGTCTTAGGCCTACTCATACTGGAGGCCCGCCTGCAAAGTCCCAGATCAACCAGTATAATTTTGTATCACAGCAACTTGGTGACAAGAACAGCCAGGAAATATCCGATGTCAACGATCAATAGTGTGGCCCTGCCTGACCTCCTTTGGTCTCTGACAGGCTCGGACGGGCCATCCCTTGGCCCGGGTGCGTCCCATGCAGCGGTAGCCCTGGGCTGTTCTTATGCACCTCCAGGCGTAAAAGGATGACAGTAGCGCCTCCTGGCGCTAAGCCTTGTGGGAGATGGAGTCCTCACCACGACATGTGGCGTGAGCTCAGTCCAGCGTGTCTTGGCCCCCAACACGAGGAAGGTGCAGCGTGCCTTGGCCTCCAACACGAGGAAAGTGCGGCGTGCCTTGGACTCTGAGGAGAAAAGTGCTGAGTGCAGAAAGGGCGTAGTACTCTCTATATAAGACTACAGCGTTTACATCCTGGAGGGCATCTTAAAAACACTTCCATAACAACAGGCCTCAACACTGCTGCTTGTCTGCTAACAGGCACTAGAATATCCAATCATATCACTGCAATATTGTTACAGCTCAATTGGCTACCCATAGAGATGTGATACATGTTCAAATTGACTTGAATTGTATACAAGTCTCTAAATGAGGGAACTACCAACTATCTAGCTGAGAAACTGACCATTTTAGGTGGTCCATGAGTCCTAAGAAGTGCAGACCCTCTCTGTCCTTAAACAGTCTGCAAGAAAGCAAAAATTCTAAATGCAGCTTGTTTAACCAGCTGACCCAGAATCTGTAACTCCCCTGGATTTTCCATTTATCTGCACAGGAAGTGAGATCAGTGGATTTCCAATCATCCATCTGCACATGGAGGGACATCACTCGATTTCCCACTACCCAGCTGCACAGAAAGAGATATCACTGGATTTTCCGGGTGGCTGCAGCAGGGACGCTTGCAGTAGGTGTGTGTAGTGGGTGCACCAAAGGCAAGCCCTTCTGTGCCCATCTGTGCCTACACTGCACTGAGCATACTCCTCGCCCCTCCTTCCGCTACCCCCCAGAGACCTTCATTGCCCTCACCCTTGCTGTTGCACCCCATGCTGATGTCTCACAGCACCACACAACGAGGGAGCACTCTCCTACACTTTGGCAGAAAGATAGTTCTTGATCCAGAAAGAACCCTTTTTAATATTTGGTGTAAATGTGTTCTGTAGCTTTTGCGATAGTAAAGGAAAACCAAATTTGCAAATATAAGGATGTGAAGGCTCCGCAAACCTTTTCAATCTCGTGCTGAGATCTCAACAAGGAAGCGTTGGCAGCCATCTTGGGACTTGGCTTCAGCCGAGTCCCACAAAAATTGGTTTTTTTTTAAAAGGAATAGGGGGCAGGGTAGGCATACCCTGACCCTTTAGCTCTTTTTGGGGGTCCCAGAGTGACCCCGCCAGAGCAAAAAAGCATTAAAAAAAATGTTTGCTGAAAATCATCATGGATCCACAACTCTGGCAAAAACATTTTTTAAAAAGCTACCAGGTGGGCCAGATCAGAGGGCCATGCCCAAATATGTTAAAATGAAAGAAGGGGGGCACCACTCCATAAGGATTTCCATGCCCCAAGGACCAACACCTCACTGGGGCTCAATAGAAAGTAATCAGGGAGGCCTCATGGACCCCCCCGGTGCCCCGCAGATCACCACCTCCCGAGGCTAAATAGTTAGTAATGGGGGCTCCTCGCAGACACACACGGACCCTCCCTGGGGCCAAAATAAAAATTTTAAACTGGGAGGGGGCCGTGTGGCCTCCATTTCGGGCCATACACGGCGCCAGGGACCACCACCTCCTTGGGGCCCGTCCATGAACTACGTCATGAGTTATGTAATATGTGAGGTATAAGCAGTGCATTGCAGGGGTGTAAGTTATAATTAGCTCAGGTAACTATAACTGCTGAATCTCACTGGTTTTGTACGAGTGAAATCTGTGCCTAACTAGAACGTTTGTTTTTTTCTGTGAATTTCCAAGGGTTTTAAAAAAAATTCTTAACTATAGCATCCCTGTAACCTTTGATAAATATATATATAGTTGTTTATTTCTGCTGAATAAACAACTGCTTTAAAAGCCTTCTGGTGTCCGCGGCTGCTGTGAGTCTACGAGGTAACAGCGTGTGTGTGGTGTTTTGAGGCTCCCCCTCGCAGGAGTTGGCCTAACAGCTAGGGCGGTCGACCACAAATCTGGGGAACTGGGTTCGAGTCTCGGCAATGACGCTGAACATCCTGTGATTCTGGGCAAATCATGTCATCTCCCCGTGCCTAATAAAAAAAAAAAAATGAATGTGTCCTCATGTAATGCAACTGGTGCTATGTAAAGCGCTCTGATACCCGATTCGGGTCAAGTTCGTGCTATATAAAACTCTCTGTAAAATAAAAAATAAAAAAATAAAAAATATATATATATATTCAAAACTCAACCTGAAATGTTATCGATATATACTGTCTCATATATGTATCTACATATATATATATATATATATATATATATTCTCACGAAAATGGAGGCACGGCACTCCTCTTGATGGTACGATCTTATTTATTTAAGTCGTGTCTATCTCCTACGCGTTTCGAACCATAGTTCCTGATCACGGTAGTGTATTAACTTGGTCCTTTTTCAATTTTTACTTTTATATACTTCCAATACTGGTGCATTGTGGGTTATGTAGTAGATATTTTAGCCACATTATATATAACTTTATTCACCAGTTGGCTCGATTGGTTCTGGCATGGCCGGTGGCTGAGATGTCATATTGCAAGGGGTATGATCAGTATTACACCCATTATGCGCTCATCATTTAAATAAGAGCAGCGTATAGATGAATTCTTGGCTAAGCCTCGAATTAAAGTGACCCATACTGCATATTTAAGCAGTCGATCTCCCTGGAGCGTAATTTATGGACTGAGTGTCCTATATTATTGTAGCGGGCTGAGTGCCCTTACCCCTTGCTGTGGCATCCGTATACACAGGACAGCCAGAAAGAAAAACATGCAGCAACACATTTATTCGATTGTTGTTAATTAGTGGGCTCCACCCATTTGCAAATTTTCAAATCATTCAATGTCTATCCAATCTCATTTGGATGTTGCCTCATTTACAACATGAGATTTTATCAAGTGCAGTGATTTTATAATTGTTCCAACATATAGTTTGTTACATTTTGAAGAGTTGTATGCGAGGAGCAATGTTATAACAATTGAATTCCATCAAATCAAAACCATTTCTTATCAGTTACAATTATAGCCTTGTCTCCTGCATTCTTTGTTCTTTCAGTCTATAAATGAACGTACATTTCCTCATCTCCATTCAAACCCAGAGGATATTTGGTTTTGAATCTCATTATCATCCGAGATTCCAATCTTCGTAGCTTCTGAATACTATTCCCTCCTCGTTCATTTGGGGGGACTGACACCAATCCTGAATATTTTATGTCCAACCAGGTTTTCCCACTATGGGTGGACATATGTTTCGCAATAGCATATGTGTTATCCATATTTTGAATTGCACGTGTGTGTTCCAGGATACACTTTTTTAGGGGGCATATCATGCTTCCTATGTATTGCTTTCCACAGAAGCATTGGAGCATGTACACCACAAATGTCGAATCACATGGTATAGTTTCTTTTATTTCAAACACTTTTCTGGTGGGGTCTATTGTGTTCCTCAGATTTTTGCCAATTTTACAGGCCTTACATGTTGAACATTTTGTGAAGCCTTTGGATCTTAGCTGTAACCATGACTCTGTATTTTTGGCTTCAAAGTGGCTCCTCACCAGATGGTCTGATAGATTCGGTGCTCTTCTGAATGATATCAAAGGTCGATCTCCTATTAATTTGCCTATTTCAGGATCTTTATTTAATACATTCCAATATTTAGTTACTTATTTTTGTATTTTGTAGCTTTCTTTACTGTAGGTAAGTATCAATCGTGGCTGACTTTCATCGGATTTTGTTGTTTCATTACTGTTTCCTATGCTGTGTTTTATACTTTTTTCTTCTTTCACTTTTCTTTCTTTATCTTTCTTGCTCACCAGTGTGTCTGCTCTGGTTTTCTGTCTCGCTTTGGTTTCCCCACGCTTGATGTCTGTATATTTGTATCCACGTTGTAGGAAGCGTGTTTTAGTTTCTTCGAATTTCCTTTCCATTTCTTGTTCTTCCGAGCAGTTTCTTTTCCTCCGTAGCAGTTCTCCATACGGTGTGCTTTTTTTGAGTGACTGTGGATGAAAACTTGATCCGTGAAGCAGACTATTGGTAGCTGTCTTCTTTCTATGCACTGTTGTGTGCATCTGATTTTCTTTGATATAGATCTTGGTAACAAGAAATTCAATCTCTTTTGGACTTAGGTTGTATGTGAATTTCAGACCAACATCATTATTGTTCAGCTCCGTGAAGAAGGCTTGGAATTCTATTTCAGTCCCCTTCCACAGCAGGAACAGATGGTCTATAAAACGCAGCCAAAGGGCTACGTTCATCATGTGATGATCGTTTTCTTCTCACCAAGCTATGTTCCTCTCCCACCACCCCATCATGAGATTCGCATAGCTTGGAGAGAAGGAAACTCCCATTGCAGTACCACAACATTGTGCATATATCTTCCTATTAAATAAGAAGATATTGTTGTGTAAGCACATGCTTATCATATCAATCAGCATTTTGGAATGCTCCAGTGCATTCATTGGTCTCTGCCTTAGAAAATATTGAATGGCATTCACTCCCTTCTCGTGGTCGATTGAGGTGTACAGTGACACCACATCGATCGTCACCAGGAAGTAGGTTGGTTGCCATTGAGTATCCATTAAGATACGTAGAAAGTCTCCAGTGTCTTTTATGTAGGAGCTGAGTGTTTTCACAATAGGTGCTGAAAAGAAGTCCACGTAAGTTGACAAGTTCTCATACAGGCTTCCACAGCTCGAGATAATTGGGCGTCCTGGTGGTTTATTTAGTGTTTTATGCACTTTTGGAAGAAAGTAAATAGTTGGCATAACTGGATTCTCCACCAACAGGAAATCCTTCTCATCTTCCGTTAATAGACCCTTTTCTTGCCATATGATTAGTTTCTTATTCAGGTCTAATATTAATTAATTGGTGGGATTCTTGGATAGAATTTTGTAGTTTTTTGCTTCATCAAGTTGTCGCATCGCTTCTTCTATATAGTGTTGTTTATCCAGCACCACAATATTTTCGCCTTTATCGGCCGGTTTTATTTCAATCTCATTATTGTTTTTTAATGTTTGCATGGCCATGCGTTCAGTTCTTGTTAGATTTTCTCGTTTGTTATTTTTTGAAACATTTTGCATCGTCTCTAAATCTCCCAATACCATATATATATATTAATATGACAGTACATTATTTATAAAACTTCAGGTTGAGTTTTGATTATTTGTAATAATCGCTCAGGTTTGTATTTAATGTTCTTAAAGTCTCTATCTACAGAACATAACACACAATCTGAAGGCAGATTCCTTTAATACATGTAGTATCTTTTATGGAAGCATTCTGAATTCCTCAGCAGAGGGTGTTATCTTTCTTGCATTGATTTTTTATGCTTTTAATTTGCTTCAAATTACATATGTTTCGCAGATAAACCATAGCTGTCAGTTTCTCTGCTTGTAAATTAAGCCAATTTGTTGCTGTTACTGATGTAGCAGCCACTGAGTGTGAGCAGGTCTGAGTCCAGCCTGAAGGGGACTCTCTAAGCAAATGATGTAATTTCTCTATGATGGTTGGAACAGCACTTAGTCACTTTGCAAACAAATTACAGACATGAAGAGCGGGCCAGGTCTGACACATGGGTAGCTGTACATAATGTCAGCTTTTTCTATGCAACATTGTGCTGGGTACACAACCTTAATCCGTGGTAGAAAAGTGTCCAAACCAATTAATAATTTTTGAGCCATTGGAAGATTTTTTTGGATAGTTACATACGCGTTCATTCAAAAGATTTGGCCATGGAAATCTCTGCACTGACGTAATAGGTATTTGCACAGTGCCTTAAGTTGTCAAATGAGATTTTAGTAAATGGCCAGTTAGAGAGGATATAATGGAGATTCGTGAAAATAAAGTCACAACATTACACAATGAGGTAATGGGAAACTTGAAAATAGTATTATACTTTTCAGATCTCCCTATTGTTGCCAAAACATCAAATTCACTCTGCCTGACTTTTCATTCAACATCACTCACTCACAACTTGACTTGCGGTACTTCAGTTACACATATCTTACACCCAAACACCCATACAACCCAGACTTAAGTGGAGCCAAAACAAGATTGAAGTACAGTAATATTAAAAGCATGGTAATGGTGGAGCAGGTAGAGCAAAATATTGTATACCTTCTCTATTTGCATGATAAAATACTAATGCTAGTATGGCAAATAATTCTAATGATTAACTGTGGTACGCATATTAACTGTAGAATGTGTTGGTATAGAAATTGTATGATTTATGCTGCTTTTGTAATGGTTCCCATTCCTGGTGTTGCGGAATGGTGAGTATTATTGCTTTAAATGTTGCTATAAGCTAGGAAATTACTAATACATATTGGGATTAGTGTGGGTTTAAACATTAGAATCTTCATTTCCGTATATTAACTACTTTTTATGTTTGTTTTGCTTAAGTTGGCATTCGGGCCTACTAGTCTACTGCGCCGACGCGGATGGCTCTGAAGATCTCCAGGCGACCTTCCATTTGGGCACTGTGTTCCTCGTCAAGGATAGGAACGTGGAGGATTGCCAGAACTCAGCTAGTGTGAATGACAGAAAAGACAATGACAACCTGTACTCAGAGGTCTACATGTCGTTACTTCAGGATTTTCGCATGAGAACTATACAAACTAAAGATGACATATTCGATTCCCTGAGAACCAAGAGAACCTGGGAACAACGTTCCGTATTACAAATTTCAATGGCTTAGCCAATCAGAGTGTCTCGATTTTGGAAAATGTTGCCGATTATCTTATAATTTACAATAAAAAGGGGAACTTAGAAGACGGTAGGGGTGTGTGCGTTCCAGAAGTGCGTCCCGAATATGTGTTGGTGGCTGCTGATCGATTTGCTTGCACGATTGCCTGGTCCTTTTGATCTTTGGGATTGTGTCATGCTGAGCGAAAATAACTTTTCCCGGACTTATTTCGGTATTAGCCTGCATTCGATTGGACAATTTCACCCGAAGGGATTTGATTTATGCAGGGCGAACAGGGTTTGGGAAATGGTCATCGATATCAAGATTAAGGTAAATATAATTGTCATGATAAATTGTGCAAAATAATGAAATTGAAGACCCTGTGTTGATTAAAATGCCGATTATGCAAATGAAAACAAATTAATTAGATAAACTAAATCATTGATTAAGAAAATGAGTTTGTGATTCTTTTAATAAGGTATTGATTGAAGGTTCCGAAGCTTTAAATGTGGTTTTAGCTGGTTCTAAATCACAATCAACCAATCCAACTAATCATTGATTAAGAAAATGAGTTTGTGATTCTTTTAATAAGGTATTGATTGAAGGTTCTGAAGCTTTAAATGTGGTTTTAGCTGGTTCTAAATCACCATCAACCAATCCAACTAATTGGTCCGTCGACCAAGTGGTGGAGTGCCTTGAGGATAAAGTTAGGATTCTATAGGTATTGATGTATATAATAATGTAAAGATTTTTCCTCCTATAGGGAATAAGGTACCGCCACATGTCCAGTGTTTCTTTCCCCTTGTGTGCAGATTCGGAGTGAGAAGTATGAGTGTTGGTGTTATAGGCCCCACCAATGAATGCGTGTATGAATGAGTTAGTGTGATGACGGGTCTGTGACGCAGGGAGGATATGTAAATTTGCCCTTTTACGCTGGAGCAGTAACTTCAATTACAAGCATGAATTAAGGCACCAATTTTTGCCAGATCATTAGACGCTTTAGAGAAGAAGAAAGTGAACTTGCATCAAGGCTGCCCTTTTCCTAATTTCTTTTCTCAGCTTGAAACAAGGGCCATCTAAAAGAATACCTTGCTAAATGAATTGTTCTCACTCCAGCAGCACTGGACCACTTTTTTGAAAGGTATGCATTCCTGATCCATCTAACTATCCACGTCAATTCAACATCTATCCAAAGAGATACAAACAGTTTTACCCAAATGCCCAGTGATGATACAGTAGGTGTGAGGTTTCGTTGAAAAACTCTTGCTAAAATTTTAAATACACATCATAAGTATATGACAATATCAGCGCTAATCATTGATTCAGTATTGTTTTCCATTAGAGGTTGGGACTCTTTTTCATGAAAGTAATAAAACCTCCAAAAAATTTGATTTTATAAAACATGTTTGAATTTTGCCTTTGTGGCACCTTATACAATCTTCTTTGTGAATACATATGGTAAGTTATCTGGGTCCTATGAATGTCTTACATGGAAATGTGCATTAGGAATTGGCAATGAAACAATAAGAGGCCTTTCTTAAGATACACCAAATTTTTTTACATACCTTTCTTCTTCTCCCTTTTGAGCGTTGCCTTGGCAGCTGTTGTTGGTGTAGCTGCTACATCAGGTTGAGTGTTGATGTTAGTCTCTACTTCTGTGGACATGATGGGAGGCCAGCCTCACAACTCCAGAAACATTCAAAACTCTTGCAATGATCTCCAAGATCTTTCCAAACGATGATCCTCAACAAACCGGCATAATCAGACCTGCAAGAAGATAAACAAAATGCACATACATTATGAATGCAAACAATGACTGCCATTGACCTATTAACCTCGGCACTGACATTCCCAGTTGAGCTAATCAGCATACTCATATCTATGAACTCATCATTCACATATTTATCACTTTTCTGGTTGGAGTTTCTGCTGTGGCTTCAACCTTTTCTCCCTTCCCACCACGTAACAGGGTAGAATAATGCATTCTGTGTGTTTTCTTATGGCCTCTATGCTGATGATAAACACATGTTCTTCAGTTTTTTATGATAGACCCCTTGTCTTCAATCTAAGGCTCCTGAATACCGTACAGCAATTCACCACTGGAGGACAATTCATCGCCAAAAAAAGTGCTTTAACACCCCATCAGGGGTAACAAGTGCTATATATCCCTCCACTAGCCTTCTGAATACAAATAACTGACTAACCAATCCACCACTCAAATTACTTTCATATTTCACTATACTAACACTAATCCTTTATGGATTACAGAGCAGCGTGCTACTCGCCGAAAAAATGCTTCGACGCCTCATCTGGGGTACTAAGCGCTATATAAATGCAATTACAATACAATACTCAACTCATCTACGACCAAATTGATTCATTTGGTTGGTGCATCTTCTCATTTTCTTTCCTCCTGTCATTTTGATCCCAACATCATCAGAAACCTTGCCATTTACTTCAATGCTCCTGTGTGCACAGATCCCGTTTTAACTATAGCTGTCCAAGTTTTAAAATACCAGGGACCCCATTGCACAAAGGGCGCACTTTCCCTGTTTGCACCATGGTGCACCTTAAATACAGGTGCGCCAGGCACAAACAGGGAAAGTGCGCCCTATTACATTGAATGAGCTGCCCCCAGGGCAGAACTGTCCTGGGGCAGTGCATTCAAGTGAAAAACTGACAACTTTGAAGTAGCCGCTCCATGTTTTACTGTGCAGATGGCAACCAGACTGAACTTTTAAGAGGGATTAGAGATTTCCTTGCAGGCGGGTGCAGTGAGTGACTGCACCTGCCTGCAAGGGGATGTCTGTAGGGTCCATAGGACCCCCATACTCGATCCAGAAGTCTGCCATGACCTTATTCCCCATATTCTTGTTTTATAAAGCATTTCATGTGGAAATGCTCTTGTTAATCATAATAAATCTTTTAAACAATACGCTGCTTAAAATTTGATTTTTGGTTTATTAAACAAGTAGCATTTTCTTCTATTGAACTTTTATTTGAGAACAAATCGTATGTAAAATACTAAAGACCTTTTGCAACAGTAAGAATCAGATACGCATATGAGGAAACCATTAGTGGATTGTGTGAAACAAGAAGGTTCACAAAGCAATGCATTATCAGGATTCATTTTCAAATAATTGTATTATAGGTTAGCTAGAATTAATCTCTCAGCAAGAATACAATTATTTAATACAAGATGACAAATATCTCACTCATCAGCAAAGACCTCTAGGAGCAAAGGCACAATAGCCATTTTCTGGAGGCTTCAACACGTACATCAGTCAGAGAGCAGTGAGAGTGTTGTGCTTCATTTTATCAGAAACCTATCACATTTTAACGATACATTTGTGTTTTATTTGGATTTTAGATCTCTAATGAGCTCGGTAAATTACCTAACACAGTAGACCGGAAGACAAAAACATTTACCATGAAATGCAACATACAAAGACTTGGTATTTTACTGGGCAGCACTGTTAACGTATATTAAGAATATGTTTCAAACTTTATCAAATAAAAAAATATATCTTTTGTCACCACAATAGATTGTTGCCATTTAAAATATTTTTTATAATATTCCCCAAAATATTTAAAAAAAGAATTATCATCAGTTTTCTGTTGCTGAGCAATCGTTTTCTGATATTTTACACCCATTACTCAGTGTGATGGAGAAGAGGTAATATCTCAGTGCAACTTAGTCTACCACCTGCAATGTGGAGGGAACAAAGCCAGGTGCAGCATTCATTCCAAATATCAAACAAGCAGGTGGAGGGGCTCTACAGAGAGGCACCTGATCTAACTTGGCCAACCGAGAGTTACAGGTTGTATTTGTGTGTGTGTGTGTGTGTGTGTGTGTGTGATGGATTGGGGTGGATACTTAAATATAAAGAGTATATTGGACTGGAATGCCCCTCCGCTGAAATTGTGGCAATAGCATTACTTTCTTAAACCTAATGCATGTAGCGTTGATCATCCACCATGTATTCACCCTGTTACATTTAAACAGAGCTTCCTTCATGTCCAGTTCCTTATGTGTGGATCCATCAATCGTCCAATTAATGAGTATCACGATGTGATCAAAGCAGTATTCTTATTCGACCAGAATCTCCGAATACAAGAGAGTGCCAACTCTATGAATTATGGTCAGCGAGTAATGCAATATAGCTCATTTCGCCAAACACAAAAACATCTTCATACTCTACAGCTTATTTTATGCCAGTGCTTCAAGGGAAGAAGAACATTGTACATAGCAACCATGGCCCACAATCTTTGACTCTTTCAGCAAACCCAAAGCATGTCAATTGCCAGCACACACTGTGCACTTTTAATTCATGGGCACAGGGATGAAATGTTAGTTCAGTAACATTCCACACAATGGTCACTACATCACAGTGAAACAATAACTTGATTGGTGCAAACCTTTCCGTGGCGATTCTTGATAGGTTTGATGCTCCACAAGAAGAATGGTCGAACATTTATCTGATTACAGCCATTACTTGGGAAAGTTAATGTGCTCTCAGATATTAAAATTAATTTTGACTGGAAAAACACAGGATGCAGGGTAAAAGGCCCCTGCTTTGAAGACCAACGTGATGCAAGGTGATACAATGCGCAACTGTACATTGTTTGATTGGATACATACGTTTATTTTAAAATAGAATTGCAACTTTTCATTAAAGTTCAATTCTGATGCATGATTATAATTTTTAAGGCTTTTTTCATGTGTGCACTCATTTTGCGGTCTCCGCTCCAGACAGCAAAGTAACCAATAGTTTAGATCTGCTCTCATGATTGGATGGCTCTCTTGTCTATTTCGATTCCCTGTTTCTGATTCCTCTCCATTCTTGTGTTAGTCCTGCCGCCTTAGTATATATATTTGACCCTGATTTCGCAGGGTCAAACCTACATGAGTGAATCCTTGCACTGCTGAGGAAATGGAGCTATTTTTGGTTTTGCATTTTTGTTCAGGCATTTTAACATTAGCACTCATTGGGAATGATTGTCTCCCTCTAACTCTCCATCTCCTCTTATTTCCACAGTTAGTCTCATAGTTTCCCCATTCCAATGTCTACTTATAGCTCTCTCACCCACACACTGCCCCAGCCTCAGCCAACACCATTCACAGTTGATGCTCAGTGGCTCGCTTTCTCTTTTCCATCCTATCTTCCTACACCTCCCATAATACACTCGCTGCAGACTGCCACTGGCAACAGCTGACCCAGACGGCTTTGCCAATCGTTGTACAATTGTAGCGGGTGACCATCTACGAGCATTATTGTCTGCACTTCCAAGATGGCTGCAACATAACATGTTATGTTGCCCCATATGTGTCTCAGTTATTGTAGCAGCAAAGAATGGGTTCCTGTCCTCCTTCTCAAGATGCATTAAAACACATTTTAAAACCTAGATGACAAACTGGATGGCAGTTCACTTATGCCCAGAACTGATTATTTTTTAAAGGCATTTTTTCTAAGTAAGCTTTCTGTTTTATTTCATACCAGTAGTGTGTTGAGTTAAAGTAGGCATACTTTATTGAGGAACAGTGGCCAGATCTGGTATTTCTGCCCTTTCAAATGAACCCATCAATGTTTTCTTTATTTGAACACAATTCTTCCATGAATATAATTGCACTCTAGTCAGTTTCAGACTTGCTAATGTCCGTGAAAGAGTGGGGTTTGTCAAGGATATCAACCAGGAGAGCTGCTATGCCTGGCTTTCACTTTGGGACCACTGGCATTTCTCTGCTAAGCCTGATCTCAGAAGCCACGAAGGCAGTAGCAGAAACCTAAAGGACACAGACTTTAGAGGTTGACACTCCTTCCCTTTCCCTAAATACAAGTTGATAGACTAAGGGTAGGGCAATGGGCCAAAGCAGGCATGTCACTGTAGATCCAAAGGCGTGGGATGTCACAGCCTAGCCTGCAGAAGTTTTTTTGGTTTTTTTTTTTTTAACAAACAGATGCCAAATGTGTTGCAGGACTGGATTGCTGACAATAATGTTCTATCAGAATATCTGGTGGGGTTCAGATCGGGCATTAGCACAATTGATCAGGTCTTTCGATTTTGCACCATCTATTGGAGAACCATTCTGATCAACAGGGGTCAGCTATATGTGACTTTTGTTGATTTGCGCTCAGACTTTGATTTGATCAACAGGTAAAAGCTGTGGGCTGTACTGGAAGAGTTAGGTCTCCCAGGCAATCTGCTAGCTATATTAATCCGGCTATACTCACATTATTATGCCAAGTTAGATAGGGCTAGAGGGGCCAATTGGCTGAGCGTATTAAGTTTCAGAGGGGTGTTTGGCAAGGGTGTGTCTTAGCCTCAACTCTATTTTCATTGTACATCAATGGAGTAGTGAACATCTCGATAAAGATGGCTGCGATGCTCCTAGGGTAGGAGGGCAGAGAGTTCCTGCCCCCTATTCACAAATGACACTCTCTTGTTATCAAAGTACCCACAAGGTTTGCAGCATTTGCTAAGGGAGTTCCATCTAGTCTGCCAAGAAAAGGGAATGGAACTTAATAGCTTCAAAACTAAGTTTATGATCCTTAATACAGCAAAGTCCCCCAGAGTTAAATTGAGTGTAGCTGAGGAAGAGATTGAACACAGAGAAAGTTTGAGTATGTGGGCATTAAGCTTTCCACTGGTTTATTTTGGCTTCCCTAGATGCAGAAAAGTCAACAAAGCCTAATCCATTAATCATGCAGTATAGTAAAAACTTTTAAAGCCACGCAGACTAGACACATATCTCCAGCATTCGAAATCTATAATATCAAGGCACAAGGGGCAGCCCTATATGGTGCAGAAATATGGGGTGACGCCAACTGCAGACTGCTAACAAATTCCTGTGATTCCTCCTTTCATTATCACAGAGCACTCATTTAATCCCCGTCTGCTTGGACTTAGCTCATAGGCAGATAGGTGTGAAAATATGCACTCGGCCGCTATTATATTGGCACCGATTATTAGTAAAGAACTTGTATCCTATACAGTGGGGATCCAAGATGTTTTAAAGCTGCCAGACTGTCTAAAGATTCATTGGCTACAGTTTATAAAGCCTTAGTTATCAAAACTGGGCTTTGAAAGATTTTGGCATCAGTCTGAGGATTTTCCCTTCCTAGATATATCATCAAACAATTCCTTCGGAAGTATGAGACGGAGATGATATTTTGATCATGCAAGCACAGGCTTGGTCTTGGATTTAAAGCTTTTACCCTCATTTGAGGAGTTTATAGATTCCGTCTTCCCCCCCAGCAAAAAACCTCTTCCCACAGATTAGATATGGCACCCTAAACACAAGGGTATTCTGCAAAAAAAATGGTAGAAGCTGGAGGATATCTCTGCACGTTGTCTTGTCTGCTGTGAAAAGGAAGAGTCAGTAGCCCATATATTATTCCTTTGTAGGGCCTACATGGTGCAGAGGAAAAAGTGGATGGTTCCGCTGTGCCAGAGGATCGGTTCAAGAAGATACATGGAGACACTCAGTATACTTCCTAGTGACACAGGTGTACTTGTTGTTCACTTTGTCTCTGGTTTTTGATATCTGTTTGGCTGATCAGAAGTCACAGTGAGAAAATGTTTTGTTAGTGTTGAAGTGCTGAATTCTGTATTTTATGGAAAGCTACTGGAATATTTATAATTGTTCTTATACACTAACATAATAAAGTGTTTTTATTTTATATATTATATAATGAAATATGGTTACTGAAAGCTTTTGAATCTATATTGCATTGTAATTATTGTTGTAAATACTTTTTAATACTATATGAAATTATGTGTGATTGATTTTATGTGGATTGTGTTTTTAAAGGATTTTTTGTTTTCCCAAACTAATGTGATGATGATTATGACACTACCAATACCACACTGGTGGATCAATATGCATGGGCTCTGTACACCTTCTGTACACTTCCTTTTCCAGTGTCATAAATGGACTCGTCCTTACTCAGTCTGGTCCAACAGTGAGGAGGTAGATGGTCAGGGAATCGGTATGCTGCCCTATCAGTCTTGGCCTGCTGCTCCATGTGAAGCAAAGATTCTGGTGGGTCCTCACAAATTTATCATGCATTGGCTCTCAAAAGACACGAGGGCTGATGCCGGTGGGAAGCATTCTGATGTTAGTAATGGACTGCAGGGTCAGAAATGGAGCTGGGGGGAAGTTCTGAACTTTTCTACATTCTGACTTTCCCCTCAAGCATCACTGTGTCTATTCAGGACTGCAGGAGGAGAAAGGAGGTGTAATAGACACCGATTCCATCAAATACTTCTATAAAAGATAGATGCACTCAAAGCTGTGGCTGCTATCAATGCCAGAATTTGAATGAGGCAAGATCCATGAACTCACATATTCTACTAAAACATAAGCGGGGGGCGTGGCCAAGATGGCGGGGTGAGCGGACGCTTCCTCCCGTAGCTCCTCCAGCCCGGCCGAGCTTGAGCCCTTTTCTTACGCTTTTCTCCCCCCGCTGAGGCTCAGCGTGTGAGAGGAGCGTGGCGGAGCACCTGGTGCGCACATTGTTGCCGCTTTGATTCGGATCGCTTCGGGGGAAGTCCCCCAAAAGGTCCGATCGAGTTCGAAGAGCGACGGAGGCCTGGGAGGCGGAGTGCATCGGAGTGCTGTCCGCGCGCCTCGGCTGGGCCTGGTGCTGAAAGTTGCGATCTGGAGGGAATCTGGCCCGTCGCTCGACGGAGGGTGAAGGAGCCGCGGGAGGGGACCCGACGGTGCGGGAGACTTAGGACGGGCGCTTTGGCACTCAGTCTGGTGTCGGCGACACTTCGCACTGCGGGGCCCCTGTCCCTTGACCGAAGTACGGCGGACTTTCTGATGGGGGCGGCCCGTCTGGGCCCTTGCGTGTGACAGACTGGAACCGGTGGCGGAACCTCTTTGATTGCTGTGCGTTTTGGGGGCCCCGGCGGTGTCGCCGGGCCTGGTCGTTCTGCCTTGCCCCGCCCTGCCGCCATCTTGTCCCCGAGAGATCAGTGGTGTTGGCCTTCACTGGAGCCCTTGCTGGTGGATGTATGTGATCGCCGCTGCTGCCGGGCTGACTTTCTGGGGGATGTGCTGAAGAGGAGCCCCCCACTGTAGTTTCCATTGCTGTCTCGGATGGGCACCCGCGGCTGGCGGTGACCGGACTGGACCGCCATTTTGTCACCTGTGACGCAGCGATTCTGCTTGTGGGGGGACACCCACGTCGAGCGCTTGCCAGCAGCTGGGCATCCCTAGGGCGGCTGGACCTGTGCCCGACCGCAGTGCTTGCGATGTCTGGAAGAGGCGGCTCGAAGAAGGGGGACCGCACCCTGCCGGACATGCTTGGCAGGGCCCAGCAACTGCGGGACAGAACACAGCCTTCGCCGGGGTCCTCCCGGGCCTCGGCGGATGTGACTGGGGGGGAGCCACCCGTCACGAGGACCTTTATGGAGGAACTGTTCAGCTCCCTCAGGGAGGACTTCCAGACACTGAAGCGGGAGGTGGCCAGCGAGGTCCGGGAAGTGCGCAGGGAAGTGGAGGGCCTTGGCGAGCGCGTGGAAACGGTGGAGACGGAGGCCCAGCGCCGGGAGGAGGAGATAGTCCATCTTCAACAGGACGTTCTCCGCCTCCGGGAGCAGTGTGTTGAGCTCCAGGCCCACTCTGAGGACCTTGAGAACAGATCACGGAGGAACAACATTCGAGTGCGTGGTGTGCCGACTGCAGACGAGGGGTCCGATCTGGGGGGCTACCTGCGGGACCTGTTCCGAGAGATACTGGGGGAAGCTGCGGACTTCCCCATTAGCATTGATAGGGCACATAGGGTTGGCCGGCAGCGCCAGTCATCGGCACCTCCACCGGACATTTTGGCCTTCCTGCCCGACTTCCCGCTGAAGGAACGCATCATGACTGAGGCCCGCAGGAAACAGCCCCTGACTTTCCGGGAGCGGCCGGTGGCGCTTTACCAGGACCTCTCCGCCATCACGCTGCAGAAACGCAGGTCCTTCAGGATTGCCACTGACTTTTTGCGCGAACACGAGACGCCGTACTCTTGGGGACATCCCTTCCGCCTGATCTTCCGGTGGAATGGGGTGCTACACCAGCTACGCTCCTTGCAGGACATTTGTGGAGTCCTGGGGCTTACGGCGGCGGAGGAGGAAGGAGCTACACCGTCGTGGAGGCCCTCGGAGAGACGGAGCCGGCGGAGGTCGATGAGGCGACGATCAGCGGCCAGCGCAGGGCGTCCTGATTCCCCTACCATCAGGGCGGACATGGCCAATGCTTTGAGGGCGGCGGCCAGGGACTCGGCCGGCTCCACCGGCGTGGCCTTGACGGCCTAACACTCACTCCAGGGGGAGATGCCTTTAGCTTCTTTAACTGCTGGGTACGGGGCGGGGGGGTCGGGGGGGAGCAGATGGAGGTGAGTGGCTGGACTTCCACTTCGTTCTTTTCTACGGACTTGCCCGTTTTGGGGCTTGACTGGGACAATGGGGTGTTTGAGATTGCGTTTGGCTAGTTGCCAGGGTTGTGTTTTGGGTGGGTGTGGGGGTTGTTCTGGGGTTGGGGAGGTCCCGTCCGAGGTTGTCCATGCCCACGCTTGGTCTGTTTTGGCTTGTCCCGCGCGGCTGCCCCGCGTGCCCTACCCGCTGATCCACTGCCCATTGCACGGCGTTCCCGATCCCCGAGAGGAATGTCGGCCCTAAAGGTGGTGACCCTTAATGTTCAGGGTCTGAATAACCCCGTGAAGCGCAGAGCGATCTTATCTTTGCTGGAGGGGACGCAGGCGGACATTTGCCTTTTGCAAGAGACCCACTTATTGTCCCGGGATTGCCATAGGCTGCGCTCTGCTAAGTTCCCTACCCAGTTCTTCTCCTCGGCAGCGAACAAGACGGCGGGGGTAGCCATTCTTCTAGCGAGCTCCTTTAGGGGGGAGGTTTTGTATAAGTGTGCTGAACAGAAGGGGAGGCTTCTGGCGTATCGCATGCGCTTAGGAGGCATAGCGTTTACGGTCGGCTCCGTTTATAGCCCAAACGACCACCAAGAACGTTTCCTAGACTCCGTGTTGGTGGATGTCACTGCTTCTCCCGACCGCCACGTCATTTTGGGGGGAGACCTTAATATTGTCTTCGATTCTGTGATGGACAGATCGGCGCAGCGCTTCCCGCAGACGGGGGAACTGTCCCAGGCTGTGAAGGCCCGGATTGCGGAAATGGATTTACACGACCTTTGGCGCTCCATGCACCCCACGGATAGGGACTACTTTTACTTTTCACACGCACACCGCACCTACTCACGGCTGGACTACCTTCTGGTGAGCGGACCGATGCGTGCCGCTGCCACGGCGGCGGACATCGGGGTCCTGACCCTGTCTGACCATTCACCAGTCACCAGCGTTTTCCAGTGGCCGGCGGCCTCCCCCTCTCGGGGGGTGTGGCGCCTCCGGGATACCCTTTTACACAAAAAGTCTGTAGTGCAGCGCATTGGAGAGGTCATACAGGACTACCTAACTCACAATAGCAACACCGACACTTCGCAGGCGACACAGTGGGCGGCATTGAAGGCAGTCCTCCGGGGGGAATTTATCTCTATCTCCGCAGCCGAAAATAGGGAGCGGCAACGGAAGAGGGACGAGCTGACCGTTCAGATCCGGGAGCTTGAGCAGGTCCACCGCCGCACGGGGGCGCCCAGGGTGTGGAGGCAGTTGAAGGCTGCGAGGAAGCTCCTGTCGGCACTGGATCTTGATAGGGCGGAGTATGCCGCCCTGCGCTTGAAACATGCCTTCTACACTGGGGGGGGACAAATGTGGCAAGCTCTTGGCACACCGGCTCCGGGTCACGCAGCAGCGTGGCGTCGTGAAGGAACTGGTGGGCACGGACGGGGTGGCCGTCTCCGGGGACGCAGAGGTAGCGGAATCTTTCCACGGCTTCTACGAGGCGTTGTATGCTGAGGAGCCCTCCTCGCCACGGGATGCCACAGGCTACTTGGAGTCGGTGACCCTTTCGGTGCTGGATCCGGTTCAGGCGGACCACCTGGAGCGAGATATCCATGTTGAGGAAGTGATTTCCGCTATCGCGCGGCTGAAGCATGGTAAGGCCCCGGGCCCGGACGGGTACACGTCGTTGTTTTACAAGACTTTTTGCACGGCGGTGGCCCCTGTCCTTACTCGGCTATTTAATTCCTTTTCCGAACCGGGAGCCATCCCACCGGATCTCCTGAGGGCGACGGTCGCGGTAATCCCGAAACCTGGGAAGGACCGGGCCCTCTGCGGTTCGTATCGACCCATCTCGCTTTTAAATGTCGACCTCAAGTTGTATACAGGGATTCTAGCGTCCCGGCTGGGTCCGCACCTCCCCGGATTGGTGGAGGCGGACCAGGCTGGCTTTGTGCCCGGCAGACAGACGGTTGACAATACCAAGCGGGTGACGCATGTTCTGGAGAAGGCCTCGCGGATCCCGGGGGAGCGGATGTTGCTGTCCGTTGATGCGGAGAAGGCCTTTGACAGAGTTCACTGGCCGTATCTCGAGCTGGTTCTCAAGAAATTGGGAATCGGGGATAGGTTCCGCACCATGGTATTCAACTGTTATAAACATCCTTCGGCGTCGGTACGGGTCAACGGGTGTAGCTCCGGCGGATTTGCCATCGAACGCAGCACGAGGCAGGGCTGCCCCCTCTCGCCGCTGTTGTTTGCCCTCTACATGGAGCCGTTTGCTCAGAGGATTCGCGATAACCCGGACGCTATTGGGGTCCGGATGGGCCAGTATGTCCACACTGTCAGTCTTTACGCGGACGATGTCCTGTTGACCTTGGACGACCCTAGGAGGTCGCTGCCTGCTTGCCTCCGGGAACTGGACGCCTTTGCCTGTGCGGCTGGCTTCAAAATGAATATGAGCAAGTCAGTGGCGTTAGACGTGTCCCTGGCTGCGGACACCAGGAGGGACCTTCAGCGACTCTTCCCCATGCAGTGGTCCTCGTCCACGGTGCCATACCTGGGGATTCTGCTGGCGCCCACATTGCCGGAGATGGTAACGGCCAATTATGCCTCCCTCAGCAGGAAGGTCAAGGAGGAGCTTGGCCGCTGGAGCAAGGGCCTACTGTCCTGGTTGGGGCGAATCGCGGCGGTTAAGATGACGGTGTTGCCCCAGATACTGTATCTTTTCCGGGCCCTCCCTCTCCAGCCCCCGGTGGGCTGGATACGACAAATGCAGGCTGACATCTCCCGCTTTGTGTGGCAGGGCCGCAAGCCACGAATGAAGAGGGTCCTCTCCACGCTTGCTCCGGAGGCGGGGGGTCTCGGTATTCCGGACCTCCGTAAGTACTTTCAGGCGGCACAGCTGCGTTATCTGGTGGAGTGGAGCAGGTGGGAGTCCGACAAACACTGGCTCTTTCAAGACCAGGCAGTGGCGGGCCGCACCTTACAAGAGGTTCCATTCTTGCGCCGCGCGCATCGCCCCCCTAACCTTTACGCTTCTTTCGTTACGCGGGTCCCCCTGCGGGTGTGGGATGCAGTCTGTGAGGATCGGGGCCTCACCACCTTCCCTTCGCCGTTCACACCCATAGTGGGCAACCCGGACTTTTCCCCAGGGATGGAGCCGGGAGTTTTCTCCCATTGGGTGCAGGCGGGCTGCAGGGCGCTTTTCCAGGTCTATGGCCCGGAGGGAGTGATTCCTTTTCAGCAACTCCGCCAGGAGTTCGGCCTGACGGAGCTGGACAGACTGCGCTACATGCAGGTTCGGCATTGGGCCCTCCAGCCCCAAGTGCGTGACACCGCCGCTCGTCAAATTACACCGTATGAGAGGTGGCTGGCCACCCGGACCTCCGACGCTAAGCTAATTACCGATCTGTATAAGTACCTACAACCCCCGCCGTTTCACTATTACAACCCGGGGAGGGAGCGCTGGCACAGGGAATTGGGTAGGACACTCAGCCACAAGGAATGGGACAAAATTGCGTATCGGGCGCGGCACTCTGCGTACCACACGGGCCTTACGGAGACCTTTACCAAGGTGTCCACTTATTGGTACTACACCCCGGAGAGACTGTATGAAATGCATAAACACACTGACAAGGGGTGCTGGCGGGGCTGCGGGCAGGAGGGTACCCTCTCACACATTCTTTGGGGTTGCCCCGTGCTGACCGCTTACTGGAAGGAAGTTTTGGACGAGGTGGATAAGCACTTTGGGATAGAGCTGCCGCGCTTCCCGGCGTATGTCCTGCTGGGCCTCCCCAATGACCTAATGTACCCACTGAAGTCCCGCAGGGGCAGGCAGATCGCGATTGCGCTGGGGTCTGCGGTCCAGAACATCCTTATCCACTGGCGCACCACCACTGTCCCCTCCATCACGGGCTGGTTGCATAGGCTTTGGCATGTGCTGGGAATGGAGAAGCTGTCGCTTACGGTGGCGGGGGGAGATAGACCAATTTGAAGACCTGTGGCAACCCTTTCTAGCGCTGCTGTCCACCGAATTCCGAGAGCTCACCTGCCCGAGGTATCTTAGGCTTCTCAGGTTGACGCCGCCGGTGATCCCGGTGGACTAGATCACATGTGAGATGGGGCCCTCCGGGGGGGGGGGGAGCGGGGCCTTTTGGTGAGGACTAATCTGGAGCGGGACCATAGGACGGGGGGGGTGGGATATTGTTTTTTCTTTCTTACTTTCTTTAATGGGGGGCTGGGGGATGGGGGGGGGGTGGATTGTGCCTCGTTGAGTTGATGCTGGCTTTCATTGCTCAGATTTGGGGTGTTGGATATGCACGCAGGGATTCCACAGATTGCATTTTTAGCCTTTCATTTATTGTGCTTTTCCCCTGGCCCATCGAGCTATCCATCGCCAACCCTCTTGAGTTGCCCCCTTTTTCTTTGATTGTATTATATGTACCCTAACCTCCTATCCCCCTCCCCCATGGTTTGTTTTGTTTCAATAAAAACGTTTTAAACATAAAACATAAGCAAATGCACAAAATAGATTCCTAGTCGTGTAGGGAATGCCAGTTGCAGGTCTTATTCGGGATTGCATGGTCGAAGGTAAATCCGCGAACTCAGTAAGCAGCTGAAATATCCCAGTGAAACTCCGAGGGAGAACGAGGATTACTGGGTAAATGGGACCCAGACTTACTGATGGAGTTCCTCATGTCTCAGGGAACCTGAGGGTTCTACCTGTAATCCCCGTGAACTCTGACCCATAGAATTGCCTGTACCCTCTGGGACCTCCTAATGAGGGACATCAATCAAAAGAAAGTAATAATCAAATATTACAAAACAAGGAATCTATGAAATGCTCTACTGCAAACAAATTACCTACAAACAACATAGAACTAGACAAAACACATTCACTTTACACACCCCTTCAAAATATTTGCAGCGCATCTAAGTGAATCTTAGAATCAACAGTAAAAAGAAAAGAGCTGGTATTATACCAAAAGAGTTAGATGTAAATGTAGACATACCTTGCAATGATTTTTTGTAAATAATGAAAAACAGCAGTGATGGTAAAACATAATACATTAAAAGAAAGCTACATACCACGCATCAAAAGCAAATTAGAGCAGTGACACCTTGAAGAAATGCAATCATTTTGACAAATGACTTCCCAACAGCGATGGTCCAACAAATAAACTCAAAAAGCACACTATAATGTTCAAGCTGCTCTTCGTACACGACTATAACACCACGTCTACTACAAGGCAAAAGTATGCAAATTGTACCTTAGGATAACCTCAAAATCTGTCCCAGTGCACCTGCTCGCATCCAGTCAGCAAAACCGTGAAAACTACTGAGCAAAGTTCATGAAATGGTTGAAGGTTAGGTTTATAAAGTTAATATTTCAGTTTCGGAGAATTTCTATCAGGCGCTGGCTTAAAAAAACAGAAAGCTTAACCTGGTCAAAGCAACACTTCTTTTTACAAAGAAGCATTCAGTACAAAGTCTGCTTAAAGCAGCTTGCTAAACCACATTTATTTATATCCTGGCAGCTGAATTCATAAGCTCTCCCTGGTTCTTTAGTCAAATAAAAACACAAAAGGCACATTAAGACAAGAGCCTTAGTTTAACACTTGAGAATCAGTAATATTCACAAAAAATAAATGGGACCAAAAATGGTGTACAAAAGTGTGCTACTAAATAAATTGTGATTAGAGGAGTGAAAAAGTTCAAGTCATCCTACAAAGCTCATGATCAACGTATGGAAACTTGAAACGTCTGCAAAAGAAGGATGGACTGGCTTTGAAGAGATACTCACGCAATAAACAAACCACAACGTGTCTTAAGCGTAAAAGGCCATTTATTAGGACCAGGCTGCACAACAATAAACAATAACCAAACATTCCCTGAATAACAACTTCCCCACAACACTCCATAATCCTTCACTCCTTTCACCCACTCCACACCACTCCATGCCCCATCCGTTCCTCACCATTCCACAAACCTCCTTGCATCCTCCCCGCTCTCATCGGCCATTTAACTCATGCCTCCATTACCCCCACCTCGTCACTCTTCCCCCCCCCCGAGGGATGGGTGTGCCCGCTAATGACTCCCCCCACCCCTCCAAAGTACCGCCAGCCCTCGCAGCCTGTCCTAAACTGGCACGCTTTAGCCAACCCTAAACCCCAACCCAACTGCAGGGTGGGTGGGTGGCCTTCGCTAAACCCTCCCGATGGTGCTGAGCGCAGGAAGAGGAAGTCGCCTTCCTCCCCTGCGCTCTTATACCCACCCCCTAACTCCACCCTTTGACCCTACCTGGTCCTCCCCTGCGCGAATGACCCCGGGGGAAGACTAGTCTGCGACTCTGCTTCCCCCGGGGCCCGGCAATGCACTAAAATAAACAAAACTACTTTCAAAAACCTTCTTTTGTTGCAAACCTGAGATTCTCACAGTCACAGGTTTTGTGACGGAAAAAATGTTTATGGTTGCACAAATCTCTTTTGACTCCCAAAAAGTCTGAAAGCTTAAATCACAGTACCGACTCACACTGAAACCGAGTCATGTACCGTGACCAAACTAGACTCGTCTTTCTACAAACTCCACGTACTGACGCAACACGGTGCGTGCCCAACGTTAAGATGGCTGCCCGTCTTAGTGTTTCTTACCTACTGCTGTCATCTACGACTTCACTGCCCTCAGTTTGTGCTTGAGCATTACAGCACGCAAGATTTCAAGCCTTAACGAAAAGACCTCAACCGCTGTCAAAAAGGTATCAAACCTCAATCTTTAAATACTAAATAAAACATGTAAAGCCTAAACCGAAATAAAACCATTCAAATTAAATTTTCATTTTTCCCGTTTTTTTTTTTTAATTGATGAAAAATCTAAAAATTGGATTCCATCCACACTTACCCACATAGAAAAACACTCAAACCTCAAATCCACATTATTTCATTGTTGGGTTGTCAAAGTTCTTTTTGGAATACTTTTAATGTTTGCAGATGGAAGTTGGCAATAAAAAGTTATTGCATAATGCTAGCCTCCTATCTTGCCATAAAATCTCCTTTGCCTCACAAAAAGTGGTTCTGCACCTCTTCCTTAATGGCAATTAAGAGAAGGCATGGACGTGGGCCCCCCTACAACATTGTGATTCTCAATGACATGTATCAATGGCTGGGAACATGAGGTTGCAAATCGTTGATCAGACATCGACCCTCGAGCTTGGGTAGTAACAGATTGACAATGACAGAGCGGTCTCTGCGTGAAAACTTTACCTTTTCGAATTGTGTCAGGAGCAGGGAGATCATAAAGATATTGGGTGCCCTGGGCCAAACATATTTTGGGGGCCCCTGTTTGGAACAGCTTTGAATTTATGATACAATTTCAGCTATTTCATGATCTCTTTAGCCAGGTCATTGACACTGCACAGGCACACTGGCCAACATTCCAACTGTGTTTTCATCTAATATTCAGGGATAGTGACATGAGTTTTCAGTATTGTCACACAACAGCTGCTCACTAATATTATTGCAAATAAGTTTGGTGAGACCCTCTCATTTCTCGAATATGAGTTCCAGTTTTGATATAAAAGGAACTTTTTATGGATGTTGTTGAAAAACCTAAACACATTTCTCAGAAAAATGTCTGTAATTGACTCCCACATTTTACCCTGTCAAAAATAAATTAAAGGAAAACGGTATTTAAAACAATTTAAGTTTAAAAATCATTCAAGGTTATCGGGGTAGGACTGTGTGGAGAAGAGTCTGATCTATCAGGGAGCCTGTAAGACTGCGACACTGGGCCAGAACCCACTCTGCCCATGACTTAAAATGTCTCTGGTCAGGAGACCTCCGAGAGAGACACATATCCCACATAATGTCTTCCTAAATGAGAAACGTTTTTTAAAACATATTTTTTCCAATGAATAGGCATTGGCTTGTCAAAAAATGTTTTCCATTTGGGACTGCAAATGCAGGGAGCATCCCTTCATTCTCAGCGAATGGCAGCGTAGCACAAAGAGTGACCTGCCTTAGTGATATTAATTAGACAGGTCATTGTGTAACACTCACCACATGCACTAATAAATGTGACCTAATGGTACGTGGGTCACATCTCAAAGTGTATCCCTGTTCCTTGTTAACAGGTGTGTAATTTGCATATCCTGGTTTGTGAACAGTGTTTAGTACAGTGGGGTTAATGTATGTATGGTTATGTAAACCAGGTGTCAATAAGTTTGGCTGTAAAATTAAAGCTTATTTTCATGTCACTCATTGATTCACAAATCAATACTGAAAACCAAATAGAGGTATATTTTTACAAAGCTTTTCAGTATCCCAATTAGAAAGAATGCTTAGTTTTGTATTAAAAATGCATACACCTAAAATACAAATAGGTGGTAAATATAAAAAACAATAAATGTAAATGCAGCATCTCTAGTATCACAAACTTAAACTCTGATCTCTGAAATGATTTTGGCACGGGTTTTGGTAAGGTTAGCACTTGATATTCACTCATCTTTCAACTTAGCTAAAGACACACATGACCAGGTGGGGTATTTAAACTTGAAAGGCTTTTTATCTGCTTCGGAGCTATCACCAAAACGTCTAGACATCTGCAGTTATCCTTAACTACTCAACTACATTTTACTTTTGAAAGACAACAAAAAAATTAAAAGCATTGGCAAAGACAAAAGGTCTGTCCTTGGCAGGATGTGTGATGGTTATTATTTCTTATTTTGTTACAACGATATGCCACAAAAAGGAAATATACCGCCGCCTAAACATGGTCGCCATATGCTTGCAATAAAAATTTGAATTTAAAAAACACTTAGCCCTGTGGCTGGTTTATAAGTGATGTTTTCAAATTAGAAACCTTCCAGCTGCTTCATGCATTTTTTAATATTGTTGTTTATGACAGAACAAAAATAAATCACAGCCTAATCAGGCACTCGAATCCCAGTCTGCTGCAATATTAAAATGTCACTTAAACAACTTAAAAAAGCAGACAGACAATACTATCCCATGTGATACCCAGACAGCCTCATATTGGCATTCACAGAACCGAAGTTATTGATTGCTGAAATATGGTAGTTTTGCAAACCAAATGGCAAATCCATTTGCACTATTTTTGTTGAGTGCACCAGAGGAACTGGGTCAAATGCTATTGGTGCCAAAATTAATATTTGTACTGCCGCAAATCCTAGAGCGAACTGAATTCTTTTGTGTGCTTGCAAAATAAGAAAGGGAGAAAATACATTTCTGAACTTTTACGGTTCGTTTTTTAAACATGAATTAAGGGACATGGTCTGTTGCAGATAGGAGAGCTACATTTCTCTTACAAAAGTAGCAAAAACGGAATGATTTCTCAGCAACAATTGGGTTATATATGTTTAGCAAGGATTCCACCATAAACTTTGAGAAATGTTGTCATGATTCAAAATATTTTTGCAACATTAAAAATGCTTTTCTCTCTTTCCGATTACACTAGCAACAAACGAGTGCATAATGATGGCTCTGCCCTACATTTGACTCAGATTCCCACAGCGGCCCTCCTATTGTGAAGCTTCAAGCAGACCACAGTGAATATGTATCTTGCAGAATCCTGAGTAAGGTCAATGGAGTGTTGTCTTTGAAATCTTGAGTCATGTAAATTGCCTGGCACACCAATAGAGTAAAACAGTTATAAAACAGGGAGGCATTGTTCTGCAGCCAAACAAACGTCTACCTTGGCCACAAGCTAGTAACAGCACTCCTGTGCAAATAAACGCAGGTCCCGCCAGGGGGCAGCAGCGAGGCCCTGGTCTGCATTCGATTTGGCAAGGTGGCCACCTCCAGCCTTCCATGGGCATGCCTGCTTTCTTGCTCCAGCAACTGCTAAGACTGCTCTGGCGTGGAATGCATACATTATTTTGGAAGTATTTTGTCTCTTTCAAGTGAGACGAGCACGCGCCCAATGTTGAATAAACCAATGACTGATTATAACCAAGAGTCAGACTGAGGAAGTGTCAGATTCAAAACTGAAAAAATGCGACATACGAACAAATTTCGCAGACACAGAAAGAAGAGTCTCCATTTATTGCACCGACATGGCTCAAAGTGTTAGTATCTCTGCACTGAGAGACTGCTGCTACTGTAAGAGAAGACCGAATGCTCTCTCTTTCGTCCTCCTCTCTCTGTCTTCATTTAAATCACTCGCCCTTTCTCTCTCTCTCATCTTAACTGTCTCTTCCTCTCTCTGCTTTCATTCTCTATTGTCTCTCCCTCTCTATCACTTTCTCTGAAACTCTATCTCCCCTCTCCCAGTATCTCTTTCCCCTTTATTCCTCAAATCTAACTCACTCATTTCAGCCTCTTGTTTCTTCTCTGGCTTCTCACCCCTCTCTTGTTCACTCGGTATGCCACCAAGTCTTTCTCTCTTCATTCTCCCTCCCCCTTTCTCTACGTCAATCAAGTGCCTCTCCCTCTATATAGTCTTTGTTGGTAACTGGTTAGGTGGGTGCAGAACAAGCAATCCGAAATTACCCTGTACTTAACCGTCTGGTAGCTTTTCACAAACCGTCTGGTAGCTTTTCACAACAAGCATTTACAATGCAATGGCCTCGGCCTTGGTAAAGTTAGAGCTATTGGCATTGCTCATGACATTATTTTTGTTTATATGTTTGTTTTTAAAACATTTAAAGAAACGGCATTGTCATGAGCAATGAGCCAATAGCTCTAACTTTAACAATGCCGAGACCGTTGCATTGAAAGAAACGGCATTGTTATTTACAATGTCAATAGCTTAATCACTCTCAAAAGCGAGATTTATTATGCGAGCATTATTTGGGAAGTTTGGCAAACCCATAATTATGAGGAAAACGCTGCAGCATCGCAAAATGCCCGTGGCCCAGACTAATATGCATGATGAGTATTTGGATCCCATGCCCATTCCTTCTTTGTCCTCTCTGCTGAAACTGCTCTCTGAAGTGTCAAATTTTATTAATACTAAACAAAAATCGCACTACCGTGCCAGGGCCAGACTTGGCGTTGATAATGATTGTTTGAAAAGGGAACTTTGAAAGGATACGAACTTGAGCAATTCTGGTTTCAAAATACAATCGAACACTGTAGAGGCATGCGTCTACCGACTGTTATGTATAATTTGGGATATATTTCTTAATCTGTCGAGTTCAGCCACTGCATGATTATATTGTTGTCTCTTTTTGAAACTCAGGAGCAGTAACATTTTCGTGGTGTCACTAGGGCTTCAAGTGGATGCTTTCTCAATATTATATACAAGCCACAGTTACTGCTAATTTATCTTATGCAACTAACAACGATTGACAAAGCCAATAGTCCTAACTTGTTGTAGGTAGCATGTTACTTGCTGTATCATTATGCCTGGATGCAATGACAAAAGAGACAGCAAAATACAATTCGTATCGACCCGGCGCAACACCGTCCCCCACCCCCACCCATGTTTTTTTATCCCACTTAAAGCCCTGGGTAGGATACTCAACAACAGGGCCGAACTGGAACCCCAAAGTAGGCCTGGCAATTATGTCGGACCAGCTGGAGGGTCATGGGGGAACATTAACTAGCAAGTCGTCAAATAGCAAAGGAAGCCAGCGCCGGGCATTTTACCACTTTGTACTATCTTACCAGCTAGGAGGTGACTCGCTGGTCTCAGGCCCCCTCAATACATCGTGCCACATCTGTTACAAAAGCGAAGAGTTACGATAACGTGAGGATATCACTGCCGCTGTCCCACCACATCTGCAGAAAATCGGCCCCTTCTAGGCTCCTCCCTGCATTGTTTACAAGATGCGACGGGTGCAAGCGCCAGCCCCCTTTCGAAAGAATCGGAGGTCAGTAAACAAGAGCTCTGCAGTGAACGGAAAGGAAATGTGTTTATGCCTAACCCTTCCACCCAGCCCGTGGGAGAACCCTTTTAAATTGTGGTAGGAGTCACCTCAACCACAGCTGCCAATTGACTCCACGTCATAAGTGAAACGTTTCGTAAGGTTTGGATTTTTAGCCAAAAACCAATGAAATTCTTAGATCGAATTCTTTTAGCCTTTACTCAAAGATACTACGAGCTTCAGAATGCTCCCCCCCCCCTCCAAACCTGGGTGGCTTAAGGTGTCAACATTTGTAAAATGCGGGGCCGCACATCTGCACGTTGGATTTCAAAGTATGTAATCCTCCGAAATGGGAAGAATTAGCACTAATTATATTGCATGAATAATAAACCTGCATTTACATCGCTTTTATTCTGAAAGGCTTAGGTGCTATATAAAGGCATGCGTGAGAGCCAGTCAGCTGTATTTAGAGAACACGCGTGCCAGGTCAGAGGACATGCCTAAAAACGTGTGATCGTAGGCAGTGTTTCGTTTCCCTGCAGTGCCTCTGCCCAACACTGGTGTAAAAAGGGGAGAGGATGTGGCGTGACGATCAGCGCTGTTGCCTTTGGTGCTGGGGGGTCGGTTTCCATTCTCGGCGTCGGCTCAGCATTCTGGGCAAATCACTTAATCTCCTCCCTGTGCCTACCAAAAATGTATTCGTTTTTGTGTGACATAACTGGTGCTCATGTAAAGGGCTCCAAAACCTTCGGGTCGACCTAGCGCGATCTAAATCTTCAACAAAAAAAGTGATATTTCAGTGTTCAGTAAATGGATAAAACCATCAAATTTAACGTAAAACCAATACAATGACAGTAAGGGCTCACTAAAGTAAACTCCTGGGTTTCAAAAAGGGATATGTATAATGTAGAATCTTTAAAAAAAAAAAGGACAGAACACTACAGGCTTTCAGTGACACGGAGTCTGTTTACAAGCTAGGGCACCGGAAGACACCACCGCCTTTCTCCGAGGCAGAGAATGCCTCGGAGAAAGGCAGCGTCCTTTTCGGATTCGGGGGCGTGTTTTGCTGTTGTCTCCTCCTTGAGACTTCTCGCAAAAAACACGCCCCCCGATCCGAAAAGGACGGGGCCTAAATGGAGTGACTGACCTCTTCTCCAGTGGCTGGCCAGCATTTACGATGCCAGCCAATGGAGAACAGGGGAGAAGAGGGGCTGGTTCAAGCCCCTCTTCTCCAAGTCATTAAATCTCCGACTTCCGGTTCTGCCTTTCGGCAGACCGGTAGTCCTCGACCTAAAAAGCAGGCTTAATTTAAAGGCAATGTGCAAAGTATTTGTGCAGCACTTCAAACAGTAATTAAATGAAAACACAACACAAGAAAAACCCCACACCAATTTAGAACAATAGAGTAAAATGTAATAAATTATTTGAGACCAAAACGATGACAATCCAATCAGTTAGGTCCAGAGACATTCAATTTTAAAGGTTTAAGTGAAAATAGTGCCTAAAAGCATAAAGAGTCAACTGTGGTTATCAAGCAACGCCGGACTGGGACAAAGTCACAAGGTCAGTATGACCGCAATGGAGTGAGAGCCGAATACAGGAACCAAGTTTGGCCCAAGGTAGGGACCAAGTTAGGACTTATCTCCACACCAGGATCTAACATCATCTTGGCTGAGCGACGCATCCTCGGCCAGGTCCTCGCAACACTCTACAATCCGGATTTAAGGTACTCTTGTTCAGATGGCCTAAATTGCATAGCTCCAGTTCAACTGATTGGATTTCTGTCATTTTGCTCTCAAATAATGTATTACATTTTACTCTTTTTTTCTAAATTGTGTTTTCACTTTATTATTGTTTTGCTGCATATATACTTTACACATTGCCTCTATTTTAAGTCTGAATGCTTTGTGCCAAGCTATCAGAAAGTTAAGCACAGGTTTTTTGGGGATGCTGGTGCTTCATTCTGACAGAGATTGCGGATCCTGCTTGAGTAGGGCTTCACCCCCCTAAACCAGTAACCCAATTTCCAAAGTATTTTCTCTTGCTCACTCTCTCTTCGTTCTAACTCCTGTCTTTGTTCATGCTTCATTCCACCTCTCTCTAACTGTATCTCTGCCTCTCTCTAACTGTATCTCTGCTTCATTGTCTGACTCGCCCGGCTTAATTCTCTTATCCTAACTCTGACATGCTGTTCTGCTCGATTTTCCCGGCCTTCTTGTGAGGAGGAATGATTGAATGTGACTTCAGTCTCTTATCATTCAAGTCTAAGGGTTAGAGTAGTGAATGGAGCCTATTTACTAGGCACTTCGACATGATCCTGTGCTCTTCCCCATAGATCAGGGCTTGCACACATAGCCTAGGGGATAGATTCGTTAGTATTAGGGATAACCTGTCCTGTAGTGAGGGTATTTCATGAAGCCGTGCTGAATTCAGGCCTGGTAGGCCTCAAACGGGAGAGACTCCATCTTTCTTTCTGCTCCGGCAGCTTGGGATGCTTCTAGGTCAAATGTAATGTTTTAGTTATGAGGTGTTATTCGCTTGGAGAGAACCGGTTCAGGCCGGCCCTTATCGAAGGATTGTATTTTTCTTCATGCCGAAGACACTACATCAGGCCGGCCGGCTGGGAACGTGTCCTTGGTACGGGGAGGTACAAGAATTTGTGGGCGGCAGGTTACGGGCCGGAATTTTCCATGAGGAAACGCACCTCTATATTAGTGAAAGTCTGAGGCAGTTACATGTTCAGTCCGTAGGCGGCATCTAGCCGTTAGCAGTAAATCTACTACTTATTCCAGGGAAGACAGACGCCATCTTGAAGGCGGAGAAGAACCGAGAGACAGATACTCTCCTAGCAGAGTAGCCAGAGAGGAGAGAGTAGCCGATAAGGAAGAGGTCCCAGTGACTCGGAGAAGGGTGAAGAGAACAGCGCATAGTGGTGCAGATATGTATCCGTGACTGCGGAGGTGTGACTTCCAGGCGAGCCAAGGCACAGACGAGAAGGGAACCTAGATGACCACTGAGTGCAGGCTACACACTACTAAGGTGATGTCGACCCTTTCTTATTAGAGTGTACAACTTAATCTTTCACTTTGCTTTGCAGGTTATGTGTCATATTGTAATGTTATGTGATTGCGTATGTAATGAGTAATAAAGTACCCAGTTTGTAGTGAACCAACATGTGCTGCGTGTTCTTGTATGAGAGGGTAGCCTATTCTTCTAGTCAGCTGCGGCTACATGAACAGATGTTAACCCTGATCAGGTAAGTGGTAACTGAATAAGGGAAAGAGGAGCCCCTCGAACCAGAGAACAGGCTATGCTTGAACTGGCAGTCCTTGTGTGATCTGATGAATAGTGAGACTGATTCCCTTTTTGTATGTTATGGTGATCATAGGATGAACTGTTGTATGAGACTGCCGTCTGGGTAGAGAGGTCTGGATTCGTATGGGATCGCGAGGCCGCCACTTGTGATACTGTCGTATGGGCAGAGAGGTCTGGATTCGTATGGGATCGCGAGGCCGCCGATTGTGCTGAGACTGCCGTCTGGGTAGAGAGGTCTGGATTCGTATGGGATCGCGAGGCCGCCACTTGTGATACTGTCGTATGGGCAGAGAGGTCTGGATTCGTATGGGATCGCGAGGCCGCCTATTGTGCTGATACTGCCGTCTGGGTAGAGAGGTCTGGATTCGTATGGGATCGCGAGGCCGCCACTTGTGATACTGTCGTATGGGCAGAGAGGTCTGGATTCGTATGGGATCGCGAGGCCGCCACTTGTGATACTGTCGTATGGGCAGAGAGGTCTGGATTCGTATGGGATCGCGAGGCCGCCGATTGTGCTGATACTGCCGTCTGGGTAGAGAGGTCTGGATTCGTATGGGATCGCGAGGCCGCCGATTGTGCTGAGACTGCCGTCTGGGTAGAGAGGTCTGGATTCGTATGGGATCGCGAGGCCGCCACTTGTGATACTGTCGTATGGGCAGAGAGGTCTGGATTCGTATGGGATCGCGAGGCCGCTACTTGTGATACTGTCGTATGGGCAGAGAGGTCTGGATCCGTATGGGATCGCGAGGCCGCCGATTATAAGAGGTCTTGGTATGTATAGTAGGAATTCCCTGTCCTTAGGTGGTAGATATATGTGGTTGCACTATTGTAGATAGGCCCTAGGGAGAGGGTAACGTTCTGGTTGGGTTAGTGAGGCTCTGATGAGCGGGTTCTATCTGATCCGAAAACCCAAGCAGAACATTTGGCGTCACGAACCGTTTACGAAACCTGTGTGCGTTGTGGTTGTATCGTGTTTGCTTTCGGCGCGTGCGTGGTTTCGTTTGTATATTATTTCTATATAATTGTGAGTGTAGTTTTTTTTTCTCTCCCTTTCTTCTTTCTCTTTTTCTCTTTTTCTTTCTTTTCCGAGATGTTTTCTAGAAAGTCGAAATCTACTTTTCAGTTGCCCGTTGATATTCCCGGCTGGGATTCAACGCCTTATGAAGCCTTAGCCCGTGAGTGGGCTGATTCTACTGGTTTGAGTGAGAATTGGAATTCTTTTTTGGAGCTGGCGGAGCCGGCTAATGTGATTAATTGTTTACAGAAGGCGCCGGTATCTAAGGGTGATGAGCTTCCCGTTTTGGGGCGCAGAGGTTGGATTGTTCTGTCTGCGTACAGGATTCTGCATGAGAGGTTGTTGAAGTTACAGAAATCGCATAAGGATGTGGAAGCGAACTTTGTTGAGATTCAGAATGCTCATACTTTGTTGCGGTGTCAAAATAAGTTGCTTGCTGACAAACTTGAGACGTACCAAACTATTGCCGAGAGGGCGGCTGTGCGAATTGCTCGTTATAAATACAAAAATCGGCGTGGTCGGGTTTCGACGCGAAAGGTGCGTCTGGTCGTGGCGAAAGCCGGACTGGATTGGAATCCTGATGAATGGGATGGTAATATCTGGAACTCGAGTGATTCTCCTTCCTCGGGTGAGGAGTCTGCCCAGCGCGAGTCCTCTCGCTCCGGCCGTGATTGTAAGTCTGCTTCTTGCGCCTCTGATGGTGCACCCCATGATTGCGCTCGTCCTTCGAGTGGGGTCGGTGCTTCTTACACTGATTGTTCCTCTATGTGTACTGGTCGAGCTCCTTGTGTTGCTCGTCCCGCGGTCTCGGTGCATCCAGTTTTTCGGCGGAAGTTGCAGCAGGCTCCCGGTGCTCCAAATGGTATTGCTTTAGACTCTTTGGAGGATTTTACTCAACAAGAAATTAGTGATATTTTGCAGCGATTTCGGCAGCGCGCTGGTGAGACCTTACTCACATGGATGGTGCGCCTTTATGAACTGGGCGCTGCTGGCATTATGTTGGATGCTGGCGATTGTTTGAAGTTTTGTTCCTTGAGTTCGGATTCTACTGTACAGGATCATTTTCGTAACTTTAATGTTGGTGGTCAAATTTCTTTGCTTCAATTGGCGACTGAGGGTTGTAATCAAAAATATCCTACTGAGTCTGACTGGCCTGTGAATGACAAACCGTGGTATACTTTGCGCGATGCTGCACAACGTCTCAAAGAGGAGGTGATGAAAACGGCAATTTTTTTGAATACTGCTGACAGGTTGCTTGATGGTTTGTTGACATCTTCTGTGCGGAATCGTATCATTCGTTCTTCCCCTGTTGCTTATAAGCAGGTCATGATGACTTTATTGATTAATCAGACTGGTAACATATTGTCTATGGTGCTGGAATCGGTACGCCAACTCGGTGAGTTGGGTGAGTGGTTTAAACCTGAACGGCAATCCCGGCCTGACACTCGTACTCCTGGTGACAATAAACTTACTAGACGTGATATGTTTTTTGGTCTTATGGCCGATGGTGTGCGGAAGGAGGACATTGACGGTGAGACTACTTCTCGTTTGTGGGAAATGTTTCGCAAACGTGGCTTGGATCGAAAGGAGGGTGCCCGGCGTGTTCGGATGACTGAGTGTGATCGTGGTTTTTCTGACGGTAGCGGTGATGACGACCGCCGTGGGCGCTCTGATCGTCGTGATGATCGACGTTATGTACGTGATTTGTCCCCCGGTCGTGAGAGAGACAGGGAGAGAGAGGGGGAAAGAGAGAGGGGGAGAGATGATTATGTTAACAGCAGACGTAGAGATGATAGGGATCAATCCCCTGAGTGGAGGAGGAGAGAGGATCGACACAGATTGGCCGATCGAAACCCGCAGTACAATGCAGAGGACAGGAATCCATTTCGTAATGGAGATGGATATGAACAGGAGGTATCGATACCTGGGAAACGTGAGAGTCTTTATCCTGATTTATCCTGGTACACAGAACGCAGTAAAAATGACTAGGAAATAGGTCAAGCTCCAGTACACAGATGGGCTCACAGAGATAATAGACCCTATGTAGATATTGATATTTATTGGAGACATCGTAATGTCCAAAGGGCCCGAGCATTGGTAGATACAGGAGCGGAGGCCACTCTTATTCATGGAAAATCAAAGAAGTTTAAAGGTCAGCCTTTTACAATTACCGGATTAGGTGGAAAGGAAACTCCCGCAGTTCAAACTTTACTTGAAATGCGAATAGGTAGAATTCCTAGAAAAGAATACTCTGTATTAGTGGTACCACTCTTAGAATTCATAATTGGAATTGATATTTTGAAAGGAATGACTTTGCACTTAGATGATGGATGTTACCAATTTGGAACTAAACATTATATATCGTCCAGGCCTGTACGGGTTGGTCGTTTAAGAATGCCCCCCATAAAAGTTCCCCAGGCGACAAAAGTGGTTCGTCAGAAGCAGTATCGTATTCCAGGTGGTCATGAAGAGATTAGTACCACTATTCAGGAGTTGGTGGATGCAGGAGTTATAACCCCAGTTACTTCTGCTTGGAATAATCCTGTTTGGCCTGTACGTAAGAGTGATAATTCTTGGCGCATGACTGTTGATTATCGAGAATTGAATAGACACACACCCTCTTTGACTGTTGCAGTACCGGATGTTATTACCCTAATTGAAAGAATCCAAAAACATCCAGGTACATGGTATGCGTCCATTGATATTGCTAATGCTTTCTTTTCGATTCCGATGGCCCCTGAGTGTCAGGAACAATTCAGTTTTACGTGGAACGGGCGTCAAATGACGTTTAGGAGTCTTCCCCAGGGCTATGTGCATAGTCCTACGATATGTCACCGGCTGGTGGCAGAGCATTTGGCTGAGGTACCGGTTCATCCGCAAATTCAGATATGTCACTATATTGATGATATTTTGATCCAAGGCGAAACACAAGAAGAAGTTCAGACCCAATTGGACAGAGTCATTGAGTGCCTGCGTGAGAAAGGTTGGGAAATCAACCCGGACAAATTACAAGGTCCGTCCCAGGCTGTGAAATTTTTGGGTATTAATTGGCATGAGGGGCACCGAGAAGTGATCCCTCAGGTTAAACAGAAAATTCTTGATTTTGCAGTTCCGAGGAATAGGAAAGAAGCCCAAAGCTTCATTGGTTTGTTTGGTTTTTGGCGCCAACATATTCCTCATTTGAGTCAAATATTGGCCCCTTTGTACCATGTCACTCGTAAAAAGAATGCATTTGAATGGGATAAACCACAGCAAGATGCGTTCAGTCTGGCAAAAGAAGCAATTCAGCATGCTCTGGATTTATGGCCTGTATGTGATGGTGATGTGGATTTGAATGTGTCTGTACAAGGCCTTTATGCGAATTGGAGTTTGTGGCAGAAACAAGGCAAGAGTAGAGTACCGTTAGGTTTCTGGACCAAAAAGTTACCTGATGCTGGTGAGCGTTATACACCTTTTGAGAAACAGTTACTTGCATATTATTGGGCTCTGGTGGATACCGAGCAATTGACTTTGGGACATGATATAGTTTTGCGACCTGAAATTCCTATCATGCAGTGGGTTATGAGTTCGCCGAAAACTCACCGAATTGGACACGCTCAAGAGGCGAGTGTGATTAAATGGAAATGGTATATAGAAGACAGGGCACGTGTGGGACAAAAAGGAGTTGCATCTTTGCATGAGCAGGTGGCACGGGCGCCATCGACTGAGACTGAGAGTGAATGTTCCGTACCTTTAGTACAGGAGTCTCCTGTTAAGTGGGGTAGACCTTTTGATGATTTGTCGGCGGAGGACAGAAACCATGTCTGGTTTACGGATGGTTCAGCAAGGTTCATAGGGACGAAACGGCATTGGAAGGCGGTGTCCTATAATCCGATCACACAAAAATTGCTGAGTACAACTGGTGAGGGTAAGAGCAGTCAATTTGCTGAACTCTATGCTGTTTATCAAGTTCTGAAACAAGAGTTACCTGGCACATGTCATATTTTCACCGATTCTTGGTCTACTGCCAATGGACTGGCAGTCTGGTTACCGACTTGGCATTCCCATAGTTGGAAAATCCATTCAAAAGAACTGTGGGGAAAAGAATTATGGCAGGAGATTTGGGAAATGCTCCCACAGAGTACTGTTACAATCTTCCATGTGGATGCTCATACCCCGATAGACTCTCTTGACAAATTCTTTCATAATATTGCAGATGAGAAATCTAAAATTGCTGAGGCAGTGGTGGACAGGCAAGATTCTGATATTGCGGGATTGGCGAAATGGGCCCACCAGAAAGCAGGACACTTTGGAGAGAAAGCCACTAGCAGGTGGGCTGCTGATCGAGGAATTTATATTCCCCTAGATTTAATCAAAAATGTTATTCTTCATTGTCCCATTTGTCAGCATATCAGGCAGCGCAAAGTGCCCCAAACTGTTAAAGGTCATTTACATCGCGGGAAATTGCCCGCTCAAATTTGGCAGATTGATTACATTGGTCCACTTCCTATGAGTAGGAATTGTCAATATGTTTGCACTATTGTTGATACATACAGTGGCCTGCTGGTGGCCCTTCCCTGTAAGCAAGCTACCCAATGGAATACTATTAAAACATTGGAATTGATTATGATGTATTATGGTGTGCCATTCCAAATTCAATCTGATAATGCATCCCATTTTCGTGGAAGATTGGTACAGGAATTCTGTGTGGAAAACAATATTGAATGGGTGTTTCATATACCATATTATCCACAGGCCTCGGGTCTTGTGGAGAGGTTGAATGGACTGCTGAAAGATCAGTTACGTAAATTAACAGATGACAAGTATAAGAATTGGCGAGACTTTTTGCCTCAAGCGCTATTGATTTTGAATAACCGTCCTTTTCTAAATGCTGAATCCCCACTTATGCGTTTGTTTCCTCCGAATGTTGATGCTAAGCCCAATGAAATCAGAGAGACCGTGATGTACTGGGAGATTACTCCCGGAGCTTTGGCTCCATGTAGAGCGACCCCAGGGTCGGCAGGTTTAGACCTGCATGCCATGGATAACACCGTTATAAAAAGTAAGGATCGAGTCATCATTGAAACTGGTGTTGGTGTTCATATACCAACTGGAAATTTCGGATCAATCGCCCCTAGATCGGGGCTGGCTGTAAAAGGCATTCAGGTGCTTGGAGGAATAATTGATAGTGATTATCAGGGAGAGATTAAGGTGCTCCTGCTGAACAGCAGTAAGGTTGACTTACTGATACATCAAACTGACCGAGTGGCTCAATTGCTAATGATGCCTGTTTTCAGTGGTGAGATCACAAAAGGCACTGCCCCAACGTTGCTAACTGTACGAGGCCAGAAAGGTTTTGGCTCCACAGATAATCCTGGGGCCAGAGTTTGGGTGCAGTCGCCTAAGAATCCCCCTGAACAAGCAGAAATCATTGCAACCGGTCAAGACAACACCATTTTAGTTATGAGACCAGGGAAAGATAGCTGGGAAGCAGTCCCGGCTGACAAATGTTACTTACGAGAATGAATAATGCCTGTATTTGATTCTCTTTCAGATCATTCTTTGGACTGTTGCTGCAGGATGTGTCGGCGTTGGACTCCTTTTGGGCTGGTACGACGAGAGAGGAGGGATCCCATCAACCCGGGCTGAGTTGAGAACCCGAGTGTCGCGTTCCTTCGCTGCGTGGGATTCGTCGTCGAACTTTTGGATTACATTAGCCAAACAAGTGACTGAAGCCCCTCATTTCTGCTTGACACCGATGAGATCGGTGACTGACATTCTAGCGACTTGTTTAGTTGCTGTCCCTGCTTCATTGGAGACTTTGACTCATATTTTTAATATATCGAATGCTCGCCCCAATGTTCTTCTGGGCGATTTTGCTGCCCATGAGTATTGCCCCTTGTGTACTGTACTGTCAGACCCGATACCCCCCATCCAGTCCCAAATAGTTACCTATAATATCACACAGGGTGATTTGTGTTTTTTCCTTACTTGTGATCCTAGTGCGATTTCTGAATGTATGCGTTTAAGATTGAAAGGTGCCACTTCATTCACCGCTCATGAACGAACTTTGTGCCTTCAAAGGACACCGAAAACATGTACTTCTGTTCAGAATAACATGACTTGCAAGAGTTTGGTAGTTACCCCCAGTCATTATCGCAAGATGTCACTACCTGCCGGATGGCTTTTCTCATGTGGTAATACTTCCTGGCCATATATCCCCGCAAATATTTCTGGAGGCCCTTGTGCCATTACTAGACTGAGCTTGTTGATGTTTTCATCACATCCGAATGCCAACTCTCGTGTGATTCGAGATACAGTGAGGTTACAGGAGGATTGTGACTCATCTTTGCATTTATATTCCAAGTCTGAATACCTTAGCCTGGCTATTTCAATTGTTGGTGTTCCTGCTTTGGCAGTTTATAATGCCAAATCTATTGGGAAAATGGCCTGCTGGATGGTAAAATCCATCAATCATACTTCTACAGTCCTGTCTGACATGCTATTAGACGCCCAGGGTGAACGTAGAGCTATCTTGCAAAATCGAGCGGCCATCGATTATCTTTTGCTTAAACATGGACACGATTGTTCTGACTTTGAGGGTCTTTGTTGTTTTAACTTGTCTGATCATACAAAATCCATTCAAGCTCACATTGACAAACTACATGACTTGACAGAAGAAGTTAGAAAACACATTGACCAGGGCTGGTTTGACTGGCTCTTTAATTGGTTACCTGATTTGCATATGTTACGTCAGATATTAGGAGGTATTCTGATTACTATTGGCATTTTGATTTCTATCTGTTGCTTTATTCAGTGTATTCCTTCACTATTTCAATTCTGCACACCTGGTACTAGACATAGATCAGTTAGTCTTGTTTCATATTATTCTTCCACAGATATTAGTTCTGTTTAATGAATGTATAATAGACTGAAGTCAAGGGTGAAATGTTCTGCTCGATTTTCCCGGCCTTCTTGTGAGGAGGAATGATTGAATGTGACTTCAGTCTCTTATCATTCAAGTCTAAGGGTTAGAGTAGTGAATGGAGCCTATTTACTAGGCACTTCGACATGATCCTGTGCTCTTCCCCATAGATCAGGGCTTGCACACATAGCCTAGGGGATAGATTCGTTAGTATTAGGGATAACCTGTCCTGTAGTGAGGGTATTTCATGAAGCCGTGCTGAATTCAGGCCTGGTAGGCCTCAAACGGGAGAGACTCCATCTTTCTTTCTGCTCCGGCAGCTTGGGATGCTTCTAGGTCAAATGTAATGTTTTAGTTATGAGGTGTTATTCGCTTGGAGAGAACCGGTTCAGGCCGGCCCTTATCAAAGGATTGTATTTTTCTTCATGCCGAAGACACTACATCAGGCCGGCCGGCTGGGAACGTGTCCTTGGTACGGGGAGGTACAAGAATTTGGTGGGCGGCAGGTTACGGGCCGGAATTTTCCATGAGGAAACGCACCTCTATATTAGTGAAAGTCTGAGGCAGTTACATGTTCAGTCCGTAGGCGGCATCTAGCCGTTAGCAGTAAATCTACTACTTATTCCAGGGAAGACAGACGCCATCTTGAAGGCGGAGAAGAACCGAGAGACAGATACTCTCCTAGCAGAGTAGCCAGAGAGGAGAGAGTAGCCGATAAGGAAGAGGTCCCAGTGACTCGGAGAAGGGTGAAGAGAACAGCGCATAGTGGTGCAGATATGTATCCGTGACTGCGGAGGTGTGACTTCCAGGCGAGCCAAGGCACAGACGAGAAGGGAACCTAGATGACCACTGAGTGCAGGCTACACACTACTAAGGTGATGTCGACCCTTTCTTATTAGAGTGTACAACTTAATCTTTCACTTTGCTTTGCAGGTTATGTGTCATATTGTAATGTTATGTGATTGCGTATGTAATGAGTAATAAAGTACCCAGTTTGTAGTGAACCAACATGTGCTGCGTGTTCTTGTATGAGAGGGTAGCCTATTCTTCTAGTCAGCTGCGGCTACATGAACAGATGTTAACCCTGATCAGGTAAGTGGTAACTGAATAAGGGAAAGAGGAGCCCCTCGAACCAGAGAACAGGCTATGCTTGAACTGGCAGTCCTTGTGTGATCTGATGAATAGTGAGACTGATTCCCTTTTTGTATGTTATGGTGATCATAGGATGAACTGTTGTATGAGACTGCCGTCTGGGTAGAGAGGTCTGGATTCGTATGGGATCGCGAGGCCGCCACTTGTGATACTGTCGTATGGGCAGAGAGGTCTGGATTCGTATGGGATCGCGAGGCCGCCGATTGTGCTGAGACTGCCGTCTGGGTAGAGAGGTCTGGATTCGTATGGGATCGCGAGGCCGCCACTTGTGATACTGTCGTATGGGCAGAGAGGTCTGGATTCGTATGGGATCGCGAGGCCGCCGATTGTGCTGATACTGCCGTCTGGGTAGAGAGGTCTGGATTCGTATGGGATCGCGAGGCCGCCACTTGTGATACTGTCGTATGGGCAGAGAGGTCTGGATTCGTATGGGATCGCGAGGCCGCCACTTGTGATACTGTCGTATGGGCAGAGAGGTCTGGATTCGTATGGGATCGCGAGGCCGCCGATTGTGCTGATTCTGCCGTCTGGGTAGAGAGGTCTGGATTCGTATGGGATCGCGAGGCCGCCGATTGTGCTGAGACTGCCGTCTGGGTAGAGAGGTCTGGATTCGTATGGGATCGCGAGGCCGCCACTTGTGATACTGTCGTATGGGCAGAGAGGTCTGGATTCGTATGGGATCGCGAGGCCGCCACTTGTGATACTGTCGTATGGGCAGAGAGGTCTGGATCCGTATGGGATCGCGAGGCCGCCGATTATAAGAGGTCTTGGTATGTATAGTAGGAATTCCCTGTCCTTAGGTGGTAGATATATGTGGTTGCACTATTGTAGATAGGCCCTAGGGAGAGGGTAACGTTCTGGTTGGGTTAGTGAGGCTCTGATGAGCGGGTTCTATCTGATCCGAAAACCCAAGCAGAACACATGCCCATTATATCTTACTCTCATTTTCTTCTCCTCTCTACTGTCACTTTTTCTTTGCTGTTTTCTTCTTTGTATTTATGTTTAGTTCTCTGTCATTACTCTATCACGCTTTTTCTTTCTTTCTCTGTGTCTCCAGCTCCCCCTTTGCTTTCCTTCTCCCAGGCTCACTATCACATTCTATGTCACTCTTACTCTCTTCTCTGAATTCTCTAGGTCTCTTCCCCCTCTTTTGTTTATAATGGTCTCTCTATCTTCTCTGTCAGCCTGACACTCAAACTCCTCTCTCGCCTCCTCTACCTCTCCCCCTATTTCTCTCACCGCAATGAAGGAGCCAGAACTTCGTCCTTCTTGCTCTCAAGTGCATACAAAATGGATTAGAAATCTAATTTAACTGCATGGGAATATACAACTTTAGCTGCTTCATCGCGAAACAATTAATGATTGTTTTGCAGATAAGTATAGGATCAACATTTTTAACACTATCCTTCCAGGAGAAAAATAATTTGTACATCCAGGAGAAAATAATTTGTATAACAAATATATAGGCTGTTTTACTCATTAGACAACTTAGTATGATACAATATGTGTCTCTTTAATTATGTATCACATAATTTTGTTTTAAACCCTGTTTTCAGTTTTGGACTTTCTCTGTTTTATCACCGCTGGGAGTCTAGAAGCACCTCTTAGCAGCCCTGAAGAACAATATTACGGATTTCAATTTATATGTACATGTTTTGTGGTAGGCAATTTTCTATTTAAAATGTCAGATATAAAAAAAGAGGTGCAACGTGTTTGGGATCATTCCAAAATCTATGTATGATCCTTAAATGACTGTTGCTTTGAGAAGGATCCCAGTGAAATAACTGCTTCTCTTAAAACAACGTCTGCAGTGCTTAATTTGAGCTGGTGGTTTCTGGAGCTCAGCACCGGCACTTAATCGTCAACACCGGCGCTTATAGTTCAAACTCGACCATTGGGTATTGGAGCACTCTTCATGAGCACCAGTTAAGGACACATTCATTTTTGTTAGGCACGGGGAGATTGAGTGATTTGCCCAGAATCACAGGATGTTGAGTCTACACCGAGACTGCAACATGGTTCCCCAGCACCAAAGTCAGCAGCTCTGGCTGTTACGCCACACCCTCTCCCCACTTGTACGGTTTCATGGTTAGTAATTGGTTCTCTTATAGGCGGTGCCAATAGGAGTAATGGGCTGGTGCAAGCTGCCCCCTGACAAGAACCCAGGCATTTATCTTTTCACTAATTAACCACTAAAAGTCTGTGATGCAATAGTGTCATAAAAAAGGAATAATTATTTCGAGCCTTTTTAAAAATACTTTCAATCAGCTAATCAAATGTATCAAGGTTGACGCTGCCTAAAAACTCGTCCCCCTTGTCTACTAATTTTGGACATTATAATCTCCTTGGCAATGCTTAGTCTCTTTAAATGTGTCAATACTTCAATCAGCTGTTTAATGGCAACCAGTTACCTAGCCTTATGGAGCAGATAAATGCTTTTTATCCTGCTTTTTATCCATTTTAACTCTGCAAATCATGCAGTAGTTCTCACTAGCTATCTTCTCCTTCATATTGTTTTTCCTTTATTTATCCATGCCCCGTCGCGACCTCATCACCCACTGAGAAATGATCATATGTGGATCTATATTACTAGTAAACAACACCTTTAGTAGTAGACACCACATCACTTCTCTATTGAATTTAACACACGTTTGCTTAAATGCTGCCTCAATCAATTTCTGGTTGTCTCTATTTTCTATATGTACTTGTTTTCAAGCTGAAAGACAAGTGCCCCTTCTGGACTCCGCGACAGCTACATAGATAAGATCTTTCCAGTGAGGGGCTCTATATTACAAATTATCAAGCAAGTCATTAATCTTATTGGGGGGCCCCCCTAAGAATGAATATGGATCCGCTTCTAAAGAACCTATTCAAACTATTTCAGTGTTCTTATTCCCATGAATATATTATAGCAGCAATCCCGAAGTTCCTAAACACTTTAAACAATACATCTGAAATAGTCATAGGCAGTGCTTAATTTGAGCCGGTGGTTTCCGGTATTCAGCACCGCATTTAATTATCAACACCACTGCTTGAAACAGTCTGTCACACATTGGCGCTGTTTGGGTTATTTAAATATGGCCATTATAACAGGTAATTTATTCATTCAATATAAGCTTTGGGCGCCTGAAATAGTCTGAATTCTCACATTTGCAGAAGTTGTCATAGTTGTGTTGTTACTATCATTGGCAGCCTGGCAGGGGCAATGTGTGATGCAAGCTGTAGTGGACTCCTGACAGAGCCCTGGCACTTATTTTGTTTACAAATTAAGCACTGGTCATAGGTCGTGCTCAGGCAACTGAAAACACAAAGAGAAAATTTATAATGAAGAAACATTCCAAGCAAATCGACAAACCATTATTTGAAGGAATCATACATAGTGTAGAACAAAGAGTAAAAGCAGTGTACAAAATATGTAAACTCCATCTGATTATATCATCATTAAGAATATTAATTGTGGGAATCTAATTATGTACCCATCCAGATATTGCTTATTTTGGTTCGTTACACAATCTTAGACATTTACATACTGGACACTATCTTGGTTTGATATGTCCTTTTTTCAGCGCCCTCAGTATCGAAAAATAGTGTTTTTCTTCCTTAAAAAATGTACTTGCTTGATTCCTGTATTTTAGATAAAACATTTTCTTAAGTATGGTGAAACAACCACATGTGTGAATATACTTACACTGACATTTTCTAGCCTGTGTACCTTATTGAGGGGGCTCCACAAGACCTGCTTAGGATTGTTGTCTGTGACCAGCTTGGTCTTACCTAGTAGGCATACACCACAAATCAGACTCAGAGACTACTCTGCTTAAATCCAACAAGTGAGCCCCCAAGTACTAATCCATAAGATTCACCTAAGTGCTAATACTCATGACTCTATCCCTATTCCACACTTGGTTCTCTAAGGCCGCAACAATGGCCTCTCCATCAAAGAACAGAGTGCCAGACGTATGACCAAGGCGTTTTGCGGGTTGCAAATAGCGTTTTTTGCGACTCGCAAAACAGAATGTACTAATGTGTCTCAGACACATTTTGTGATTCCCACTGGGGTCGCAAATGACCTGCCTCACCAATATAATTGAGTCATGTCGCAATTGGGAATGGGATATAATCACAGGAATGGTGGTCTGCTAGGGACAGCAAACCACCATGTATGTGTTTGCTTTTTTAAATAAAGCAACGTTTTTTTTCCCAAATGCAGCCCGTTTTCCTTAAAGGAAAATGGGATGCGTTTAAGAGAAAAAAATGAAAAGTTTTATTTAAATTTTTTAAGGACAGGCAGAGGCCCCTCGGCCCACTGCTGCTCTCAAATATATTTTCGCTGACAAACACGAAGGGGATGGGACCCCTTCCTGTTTGTGACTGGCTTACCACCAATTTGAAATTGATGGTAGCTGCGATTGTTTTGCAAGTGCATTTGGGGTTGCATACCCCTGCGACTCGCTATTAGGAAGGAAAGTCCTTGGCACACCCCTTCCTAATAGCAACTCGTAAACCCTATTTTGCAAGTCGATATTAGGTTACTGATCTCAAAGGACAAATCACCTGAAGGACCACTGCACGGGAAAGCCCAAAGCCCCGTTTTATCATGCACTGGTGTCTCATCATGCCTGGCTATGTCTTCGAGGCAAACCAATCCATCCTGGAGTTGTTGATTAGCCTAGCTCTTGTGTAATACTCACAGCACTGTTTTGCACATGTGCACTAATTTGCAGCTGTGAAGCTACTCACCGGACATGCTCACAGGTGGCAGGGCCTGTATGGCCATTTGCAGGGAGGGGGTAAGCTAAGAGCATTGATTTCTAAAGTTTTTTAGTACTATATGTAGAAAATGTGATAAGTGTCTTGCAAGATCGGCACGTCATGAAAAGTAAGGGCTAAGAGGAGGAAGGAAATGAGGAAATAATATGGTTTGTGAGAGTAATAGGTTACCGACTCGCAATGTAGGGTTTGTACATGCTACAACCCATTTTAGCGGTCGCAAATGGACTAATTTTCAGTTTGCGACCCCTAAAAACGGTAGTATATCTGGCCCAGAAAGTGGCTGGAATTGGGGATCTAGATTTGTCAACATTTACATACCCCTGGAGCTTCTGGCTATCGTCAAAGGGAATATTATGCAGAGACCAGTCTGAAGGTTTTCGGTAGAGGTGAATAAACTTTAAATGGTGTCAAAAAATATGTCAACAGCCAGTTCAAGAAAAACAGTAAAAGATTTTGTATTCTCAAACATTCTCTGCATAATTGAGTCAAAATATTTATGATAGTTACTCCTCCATCACCGAGTGAGTCACCATCATTCAAAAAAGCAAAAAAAACATAGTTCTGTTGTGTTTGCTCCAATTTACAAGGAAATCAACTGCTCCTGAAAATATACAGCTAAAAGGGAGATGTTACTAGTGAAATATCTGTCACTCGCCCATTTTGTTAGGATAAAATAAACCACTTTAATAGCCTGCAGTGGAAAACTGAGCCTGGCCTGGTCCTTGCGGCTGCACTGTTGACTTTGAAGGAGAGCACCGCCCAGACACCAGTGACTGGGGCTTTTGTAGCAGGTGCTGAGCTGCCAGTATTTGGCCCTTCCTGTTGACCTCTATTTGGAAAATTGTGGCTTAAGTTATTTTTAAAGGAGAAAAGGAAAAACAGGTTTAATTAATTTCTGAAAAGAAAATGAAAAAGGTTGACTAGGTTTAAACAGAAAAAGAGAAATGGGGTGTAATTCTTGGAAAGCACTGACTTAGACACACATTCTTTCTTATTTAATGTTATTGAAAACCATAGAAATGAGCAGACAACACATCTCCATGCCAAAAAAGAATCAAAGAACGAAAAATGAAAGAAACTGGAAAATGTATTTATCTGATAAAATAGCATACTGCTTCTTTAAGGACAATTAGAGTTGTCTCGAATGTTGCATACATTAAGAATACTGAGTGCTCCAGACGTCGTGCTTTTCGTAAGATTCTTTAATTGGATACTTTCTCTAGTGAATAATACATTCTCTCATTAATATCGGTAATAAATCTTTTTGAACTCGTGTTTTATTTCCACCTGATAAATATTCTGAGCTCATGAACAGCACTATAGGTCTGCTGCATGAAAAATGTGCCCTGTGCAATCTAATGCTTATTGGCATGTGCAAAATGTTCATGATAGAACAGAAAACCACATATTGCTGTCATCTGTCGATGGATAATGTGCAATACAGGAGCACTTGATGACCACTGGGTTACCAACACACTGAACCAAGCTCTGAAGAGTTCTAAAATTGACCTTGCCCTTCGGCTGAATGAAATCACACCAAATTTGGCAAAAAGCTAGACCTTTCCAGAGAAAGCTTGAGGTTTGTGATTTGGTGACAATCCGTTCAGCCATTTAAGAGAAAATAAAATCTATGGTTAGCTCGCGAGAGAGTACAGAGGGAGTACCGAGGGAGTACCAAGGTACCAAGAACCAAAGGAAACAAGCATTGGCATAGCCAATAGGTCTCGCCTTTGGGACCTTATAAGTGTTTAGCCATGCAACAGTTGCATAACTAAATACTTATAAGGTCCCAAAAGCGAGACCTATTGGCTATGCAAAGCGGCAAAAGTGAAAATGATCGCAATCACGATCAAACATCAAAGCGGCCGTGCAGCTGCGAAAGTAAAAGTAATCGCGGTAAAGCGTGGCGCGCGCGCCCGCGCACATGCACTGTAGCTCTAGGCTGGCCTGGTAGCACGTTTTGGAGCCCTCTCAATAAGTCTCGCCAGACCAGAGCATGCGCTGGGTCAGGCGAGACCTAAAAACGACAAATGAAGCCCTCTGATAGACCGACCGTGTTTAGAGGGGGGTTGGGATAGTTACGTATTGGCAATAAAACCTTACTTCATGTTAAAAAACCGAGAAATTCACTGAAAGCAGCAAAGGGTAAAGTGATGTTATAGTTAGACATGCTAATACCTTATTTTACATATAAAACAAACATACAAGTTCACTAAAAAAGCTATGGTTCAAGTAATGTGACATGACTGGTGTTCACTTAGCACACAGAATTTGCCTGCACTGAAAGACCTGCTTCGGAGGGATCATTCACCTTTCCATACAGAAGCCTGAATATGTACAAGAAAATGGTGCTAATCTCTGCTGCAGCACAAATCCAGAAATAAATTAGTCGCCCAAAATGTTCCTTTACATGTATTGTATTGTATTGTATCGCGTATTTATATAGCATAAAAAACTGTCACCCAAAGGGTATCCTGGCGCTTTGACTTTTTACCAACATCACGCGATGTTACAATATCCAGACAAATTAACCTGACCTAGGAAAAAGATGAGTTTTTAATCCTTTCCTAAAGGAGGAAAGATCCCCCATACTTCTCAGCGACAGAGGTAGGGAGTTCCAACATTTAGCTGCCACAAATCTAAAGGACCGTCCGCCCATCCGGGCCCTCACAACCTTCGGAACCACCAGTAGATAGGCCGACGATGATCGGAGAGAACGTGCGGGTACATACCACGCAAACATTTCCTGCAGCGGGACAGGGCCTTGCCCATGAATCGCCTTAAACACCAAACACAGTGCTTTAAAAGCAATCCGTTGCGAGGTAGGCAACCAATGAAGGTCCGCCAGCGCCATAGTAGAAGAATCAGAACGCCGCCGAGAAAGGGCCAACTTAGCAGCCATATTCTGCACTCGTTGCAGTTTACCCACCAAATTGGCGGGTTCTCCTAACAGCAATGCGTTGCAATAGTCCAACCTGCTCAATATAATGCCACGCACCACTTCTGGTCGAGCATGGACCGGTAGCAACGGAAGGATTTTCCATAGCATACGGAGCAGCGCCATACAAGTGGCCACAGTCTTGTTTACAAATACGTCTAGCTGAAGATTGGGCCCGAACATCACACCCAGGTTCCGGATGGAACCTGCTGCCGAAGGAGCATCCTGGGGGGAGGTGGGCCAGAAATCAAATGGCAGCGGACGGGGGACACGATCCATCGAGCAATGCAGTACCTCTGTTTTGGAGCTATTGAATTGCAGGGAGTTTCGCCTCAACCAATCTGCAGTTGCTGCCATGCAACGATGGAAGGTCTCCAGAGGCACCGCGTCCTTACCCCCGATAGAAAAAATAAGCTGCGTGTCATCAGCGTAGTTAGTGACCGCAATGCCAAATGATTTAATCAAGCTCACCAAGGGCCGAAGATAAAGATTAAACAGAATGGGGCTGATGGCAGACCCTTGAGGAACACCCTGCCCAACCACCTTGATGTCAGACTGAAATGGTGGCAAGGCTACCACCTGACGTCTGCCCCCCAGATAAGAGACCAGCCACTCACGGGCCAAACCCGTCACTCCGATTTCCTCTAGTCTACTGACCAGGATGGCGTGGTTGACCGTATCGAACGCGGCCGACATATCGAGCAGCACTAAAAAGGCTGCCCGTCCAATGTCAACTCGCGAACGAAGATCGTCCAGGACGGTCACCAAGGCGGACTCAGTACCATGAGCTGGTCTGAAGCCAAACTGGGTCACGTCCAGACAGATGTTAGTCTCCATAAAACCGGACAGATGTTTAGTGACCAGTTTCTCCAGAATCTTAATGGGAAAAGGGAGCAGCGAAATGGGTCTATAGTTCGCTGGACAGGTGGGATCCAGTGTTTCTTTCTTCAGCAATGGGGAGACCACCGCGAGTTTCCAACTATCCGGAACTCGAGCCGTGGTAAGGGACTGACAGCAGATAGCATACAGCGGAGGAAAAAGCTCCGCTTGGAACAATTTCCAATATTTATGTGGCAATGGGTCCCGGGGAAAGCCAGAGGATACACTGTTGGCCAAAGAACAGAAATCCTCAAAGGACGGGGGTGGAAAGCTGTCCAACCGTACCTGTCTGCCATCTACCTCTGCGGTCTCTGAATCAGTCACCGACACGGGAACAGGCAAAGGATGAATGGCAGGCGTGGTCAACAAAGCAAGCTTGCTCAAAATCAGAGCGATCTTATCTTCAAAGGCCTGCGCCAGGGAGTCGCACAGAGCCTGAGAGGCTGGGATGTCATTAGCAGCACAGACTGGTCGAGAAAGGTCTCTAAAGATCTTAAATAAGGTCTGTGATTTATTCGCTGCTTGTAGTAGCGACTCTGCGAGAAATCTCGCTTTGGCACCCTTAATCTGCGTCTTATAGTCCGTCAGTGCCTGTTTAAAGAGGACTTTATCCGGTTCGAGGTATTGTTTTCTCCAGGTCCGCTCTGCCCGCCTGCATCGAAGTTTCAGCTGTAACAACTCAGCTGTAAACCAAGGCATAGCGATTTTGGACCTATCCCTAATTTTCCGCAGGGGAGACAATACTTCCAGAGAGTCTAGGATTTTCCGGCTAAGAGACTCATAGCTCTCATCCACACTATCTCATAGAAGGATACCCCCTCCCAGCAGAGACGGCAGGCAAGATTGTTTCAGTAGCCTCGACCACTGCCTACCAATCTTGGTCATAATACCAGTGCTCCCACTCCTAGATGTCTCCATAGGGAGTGCGATGGAAAAATGGACTAGGGCATGGTCTGTCCAACACTGGGGGAGGATGTCTCGAACAGAAACCTGGCTGGCATCTGCAAAGATCAAATCGAGAATATGGTCCTTGATGTGAGTCTGTGAGGACACCAACTGCTGCAGATGAATGTTGCTGCAGGCCTGAACTAGGTCAGAGAAAGCAGACCTTGTAGACCCATCTGGCCGTAAATTAAAGTCTCCCAAAATCAGAATCCTGGCATGGGTATTAAAAAGATCATAAATGGTATCAATTAGCTCAGGTACTGCTGACAAAGTACTAGCAGGGGGTCGATAACACAACAACCCCGAGTAGAGAGTACCTCCCTGTCCTTTCAGGGAAAAGCCTAATACCTCAAAGCCAGAGATAATCTTAGTCTCAAGCTGGGAGAAATCCAAAGACTCCCTATAAATAAGACCCACACCACCTCCTCTAGCTCCCACCCGCGGGTTATGCCTGATCTTATAACCAGGAGGGCAGGCTAAGTCCAGTTCCACCACACAGTCCGCTCTAGTCCATGTTTCTGTCATGAAAAGAACATCTAACTCACAGGACTCTATGAGCAGCACAATTTCCATGTGGTGTTTGCTAAGAGATCTAACATTAAGCAGACCACAGGACAGGGACTGATTCCGCCTAGCAGTGATGAAAGGCTGGCGGCGTAGTGATGTACCTGGATCAAGGCTTAGTAGCATGTCTCTGGAGGAGGTTAACCCAGCAGGAGGAGAAGAAGCAGCATCCCCGGCGCCCGTCGCGACCTGTGTGCGAATGGGCGCAAACGGGCTTACCTCTGGCGCACCTCCGGCATGCCGCCGTCGCGCCCGCTGCGCTCCCACGCTGCGCGCTTGTACGCACATCTCCTTATGTACTAGGATAGTAAACTGCGCGGGAGTCCTGTGAGGAAATCCTCTGGACCCGCGAAAGATGACGCCTGAAAACGGGCCGATCCAAGGACCCTCACCCAAGATGGCGGCCGGGACGCCGCGTTTGCTTTCAAAGTAGCCCCCCGAAGTCTACCTAATTCCCGCAAAATGCGGATGGGTTTACAATTTTATAGTGCAAGTCAGAGCTGACTAGATACCCCCAAATGACGGACTGCAAACGCGCCTATCGCCAAAATGGCAGCGCGAGTGACAGGTAACGTTTAAAATATAAATTATAAAATAGCTAAATAAGGCTGCAAGGTTCGCGTTAGCGCAGTGGTAAAAGGTCTACCTTAGGGCGGCAGGAAGCGCCTTAAATGCACTATCCAGTGCGCGGGAGTCCTGTGAGCAAATCCTCTGGACCCGCGAAAGATGGTGCCTGAAAACGGGCCGATCCAAGGACCCTCACCCAAGATGGCAGCCGGTACGCCGCGTTCGCTTTCAAAGTAGCCCCCCGAAGTCTACCTAATTCTCGCAAAATGCGGATGGGTTTACATTTTATAGTGCAAGTCAGAGCTGACTAGATACCCCCAAATGACGGACTGCAAATGCGCCTATCGCCAAAATGGCAGCGCGAGTGACAGGTAACGTTTAAAATATAAATTATAAAATAGCTAAATAAGGCTGCAAGGTTCGCGTTAGCGCAGTGGTAAAAGGTCATGTGTTTGTATTACATAGTTTAAGTGTTCCTAGCATGTGAAAATTATGTAGCACATGACTTTGTTTTAAAATAGTAATTTTTCTACCTAGTTTACAGATTTATAGACACTAAATATATATTGTTAAACATATTTTATTATTGCTGTATATTTAAATCAGAATCAAAATTATTTTAAAGCAATTACATGTTCATACAGGGAAATGTAACTATTGAAATGGAAGACCTAAAAATAAAAATTAAGGAATCTATTCAAAAAGGCCTCTTGGAATATGTAAATTAGTAATCCTGTAGTACTGTTTTACGCACTCTTACATGCCTTTGTGAATTGCCCACCAGAACATCTAAAATGAGAATATTCATCTATAATTAAAACAAATAGACAGGACAGTGCCTGTCTTTTCACTTTTGCTAGTAAGGAGTCGGATATTTTTGGTCTGATTCTCAAATGCATGCAAAGGTGTGCAAAAGAGTAGTCCTGTAATACTGTTTGCCATCGCAAAAAAAATCTTTTGTGAATCGGCCCAGAAATGTCTAAACAACAAGTCGGAAAGATAGTCTTAGTACCAAGAGTAAATAGCTTCTTGCACCTCAAAAATATCTTCTCCCATGTTTTTGAATGGAAGATAAAAAAAAACTGTATCTAAATTAGTATTGTATGATTAAGATGATATTGAGCAACAGAGAAGATGGACAGTTTAAGGGAACATATGTGGGAGGTGGATGTATTACGTAAGTGGGGACCGCTCCCATTAATTATTTTAGCCTGTCTAAAACTAATGTCTATAAAGTGCTTGAGACCATCTTCAGGACAATGTGTCGATTAAAATACATTTTAGATCCCTTATTTGTAATAGATCCAACATGTAGAAAACAAAAAACAAAATAAAATTATAATCTGATAAAAACAAATGAATTTTGAAGTATGCCACCAATAAAACCATGATGTGAATCAATCTGCAAACAGTCACCTAAGGTGCAAGAAGCACTTGGAAGAAGAAATGGTTCCCAAAGGCTGAGGTTGAAACTCCAAAGATAAAATACTTAAAATGAATAAGACAAATACATTTGAGAAACCCCACCTCACTCGTGGAACCATGCAGTAGAAGATAGTGCACAGAAACAACAACAACAAGTAACCCTTATATCCATTAGTATTGCAACACCACAGGGCAGACTAATCATTCTTACTAGAGGTAAATCCAGAAATGAGGCACATAAGGAGGAAACTAATGTTCCAGATCAACATAGTAGCTAGCGATCCTAATAAAAAAGACAGTCATTATGCCAACACCATCACCTAAACAAAAATGAATCAGAGTCCTTATTCAAAAGTAACTTACAGAATCCGTAGTATGATCAATCTGTGAATACAAGAAAATCTAAATCTTATGCAGTGCTTAATTTGAGCTGGTGTTTCCAGTGCTCCGCACAGGCACTTAATTGTCAACACCGAAACTTATAATAGTCTGCCACATGGTGGCGATGTTTGTCTAATTTAGTGTTGAACACAACAGCAGCTGTTTAATAATTCAAACTATATTTAAAAGGAAAATGACTAATACCTGCCACCAAGGGTGTGGAATAGTCTGCACTGTCACTCTTGAAGGAGTGGTGATGCTTAATAGTCGTGTTGGCCGCGCTGGCGCTGGCAGGGGCTATCAGCTGCAGTGGACTCCTCACGAGGGTTCTTGTGCTTATTGTTTTACAAATTGAGCACTGATCCTATGCCTCACAAAACCAATGTACACCATAATTAAAAATACCAAATAATGGGAGGACAGACAAACAAGAATCTTACCAGTATTTAGAAACAAAAGCGCTCACATGATAACACCTGCGTTTAATGATAACACTAGGAGCAGCGAAATGAATCCAGCCATCACCACCATCAGGGATAAACCATAACACATGAAGAACTTCTGTACTTGTTTTGTGTTTCAATTCTGTACCGCAGTCTTACATTTACAACAGTAATATTAGCAATGCCATAACCTGTCCAAAGTCACAGCTTAACACAAAGGATGTGCAAAACTCATACCAAAAAATGGAAAAATGCATCAACGATGAAGGCATCTACCAGATGATACTATGCATGTTATGGGGGAGTGAGGTGGATGAACGTTTGGACACAGGAAAAGGACTGGAGTCGACTTCCCATAAGTACTGCAGTCCTTCCTATGAGTGGACTAGAACATATATGGAGAACAAACAGTGGCAATACAGTAGCAAGCAAATGTATGCTTAGTCCAGTGTAGACACATGATGCCTTCCATCTGTACCATTCTTCTTCAGTCAGTTTGGTGGGTGTCATTCGGGAGGGTCTAAGTACAGAGGTCCTTGGCTGCCATTTTAGGTGTTGGGATTTTGTGAGTCAGAAATCGGACTTGTGATTCTGAGGCAAGCTTCAGGATGTGAAGCTTGCATCCCATTTGCAAACCCTATTATAGGAAGCGCGAAAAAAATAAGAAACTGAACAAAGGCTAATAATTATGGGGATACTCTTGTGCAATTATCACAGGCCTGGCACTGCTCAAACCCCTCCACACAGCGAAATGCCATGCACAGTGGTTGTTGGTTGGTTCAGGGCTGGGCCTAGCCAGAGGCTAGCCCTGCGGCAGCCTATGCAGTGCACGCCCAGAGGCTGTGAGCACTGGGGCTGTGTTGCCAGGGATAATTAGGGGCAGTGCCAAGCTGCATGTGCAACCAGCCCCTGAGACACACAACTGAAAGCCTTGCGCAGCGAGGATGGGCTGCCCACAGCAGGGAGGAAGCAGGGCCTGGCTTCACACTATGCCCTGCAGCCAGCCCCTACTGCTTATGTCCGAATGTCATGCAGAGAGGGGATTGAGAATTAAGGACATCATAAAAATACAGTGAAACTCACTGAAATAACTTCAATTAAAAACGGAGACATGATTCTGGCTCTAAAGGGTAAATAACTGAAATTCACCAGTTATGGTTTCAAAAGTACACAACACATGCCAAAACTCCAACAGATTCAGATATGTAAGATACTCAAAGAAAGGATTTAAAATTGCCAGTGCTGAAGCAGAAAGTAAAACCAAAAGTGAAATATTATACCCTTCTCATATAACAAGCATTTGCAATGCAATAGGTCTCGCATTTACGTAAGTTTGAGCTATTGGCACTGTAAATGACAATGCCTTTTTTTATGATTTGCTTTTTAAAACATAAATAAAAGGCATTGCCATTTCCGATGCCAATAGCTTAAACTTGCATAAATGCAACACCTATTGCATTGCAAAGGCTTGTTTGCTAAGCTGCTGGAATTTCCTTCTTCTCCTTCCCTATCAACGCCCCCTTACGCCCTCGTGAAGCAGGCGCCTCTGGGAAACACTACCTCAGGGATCGCACAGGCATTTTCCTTTTCCAAAGTTACAAACGACGAATATGCAGAGTTGGACATTTTTGCATTTAGGTCACCTACAATTATTACCTTAGGGGAATCCTCCGAATTACTAATGTCACGGATAAACATGAAGATTGAGTTTACTAGATAATCATACATTTTGCCCGGTGGGATATAGATTGTTGTACACACAAGCACGGCATGCTGTTGTCGTGCTCGTGTTTGATGTAGTCTTGAGCGTAAACCTTGCTTCAGGCTCGTGTCCATTTTCATAGAATGTCGTCATCCGCCACATAATGCATTGGAGGTTGGTGTTAACGGTGGGGCACGTGGAGCTTCATTTGTATTGGGGGGTAAGATATATATATATGGTGGTAATGACAGCTGTTGTTATTACTGTCTTGGACTTACCGCTGTCAACACGTCGCGCTGGAAATAAACGTTTGAATGTTTACAATTAACGGACTCTTCCTTATTAGTGACAACCTAGATCCTACATAGAGGTTAAATATCAGAAAACAAGTATTAACATTTTCCACAAGGGAGCAGCAGTCTCTAGTCATTAAATCAGTGTCCGTTCTGTTGGAAACCTCTGTACTATTTGGAAAGATGTTCCCGCACTACTGAATACGCTAAAATGCCAAAGGACATGAGATTGTCATTTTATATAAACCACAAATAATAAATCAAGCAGTGCAATTTGACAATGCACTACGTTAATGCATGAATTAAAGACTTAATATAAAAATAAAAAACAAATACAGTATAATGTGTTCTCAGAGTGTGCAATATATTTAGGAGTCCGTAGTTGTGTGTTCGTTTTGTACTTCAAACATTATTAAATCAAATTATAAAGGGTTTTTGTTTAGCTTCACATCCAACCACTTTGTGGCGATATGGTGCTGTGAATTCCAAGTGTGAACCAAAATTAAAGCGTGTGAGAGACAGCAAGAGAAGGAAAAATATAGGAAAACACAAAGTCAAAGAGGGACATGGAGCGATGGTGAGAGACAGCGAGTGAGATAGACAGCAAGAGAAGGAAAAATACAGGAAGAGATAGACAAAGTCAGAACAAGAACAAGCGGCGCGAAACTGAAAGTGATCGCAATCGCGATAAAACATCAAAGCGGCCGAGCGGCCGCGAAAGTGAAAGACTACGAGTGCTTTCAGGCTGCCAAATGGTGCGCGCGCCCGGCACACATGCACAGTAGTTGGCGGCCTGAAAGCACTCGTTTGCACTTCCAAAAGTGCTTACTATAAGTCTCGCCAGAGCAGCGCTAAAGCGCTGTCTCAGGCGAGACCTAAAAATGGATAGTGAAGAAAATACCACCATTAGATTTATCAGAAATGTAATAGGGAGTCCACACCTGCACAACAACCCATCAACAAACATTGGAAAGCACTAAGCAATAACAACATTACTGTGAAAGCTTTAAATGTCAGACCATTGATCACCTATAGTAAAGCCGCAACACTACAAGACATGAGTGCACAACTGTTTTAGTGGCTTTATCAAATGTGGGAACTGTAAAGACTGTAGGGATAAAAGCATTTTTAATGAATGTGCATTGCCAAATGTACACAAAAAGAAAATAAGGAAATTCTTGACATGCTCATCTGAGTATTGTGTGCATGTGCAAAATTGTGTTTTGAAACATTTAATAGCCATCGAAGATGAGGATCCATAGTACCCAGTTGCTAGAAATTTTAATGTGTATCATCACAAAAATCCTAAAAAACTATATTTTTTAGTATTGATTTGGTATCCCATTCTTTCAGGGGCTGATCAGGAGAAATACTAGAGCATACTAGAATCAAGGTAAGATATTGATCTTAGCAGCAGGCATCCTAATGGATTAAATATCGATGAAGAGATGGCTATAAATATAGGATGAAAGAAAAAACTCACAACTGATTGTAACCATCATTCAATATATGTAGACACAACACCTTGAGAAACTCTCCCACTATTTTATGAGATTATGATTATTCAGTTTTGCATAACGACCAGTAAGATGTATTATCTTGGACACATAAATTAATTGTACGTTGAACAACAACTGATACCTGGTTCATCATATACTGATAGGTACATGTACGCAACACTATTAAAATAGACACATTACTGGGAGTCAATCAGGCAAGGAAACGTAGATTACACAGTTTATTGGCTGTATAAACTAGCATCTTTTAAATAATGGGAGAGAGTACCAGCTCATATAACCTACTGGGGAGTGACCCACAGTAAAATCCACAAGAATACAGAGATTCCCCCAGGACGCCTTATTGTCTACTGAAGTTGACTACTTCATAAAAGATTTTATACTCAACACCCGATGCTTCATCGGGGATAGTATGGATATGATAAACAAGGTTGAACACTTCCCATTTAATCCAGATATTCTATGCACTTTGGACGTGGAGTCATTATATACCAATATTTTACAAAGAGAGGGCCTCACATTATAGAAAACATACTTCACTGCAGAACACGTCCACACGCTGTACCCTTCTCACTAATCTTACAGCTTCTCACCTTATGCCTAACATGCAATTTCTTTTCATTTGATGGCCAATTTTACCAACAGGTCAAAGGTACATCTATGGGGGCTGTCTTTGCCACAAATTTTGCTATAATCTACATGGGTGACCTAGAGATCTTGAAGATACTGAATGACACTGACCCATACCATGTTACATTACTATCTGGAAATATTATGTTAATGATATTTTTTAAATCTGTCATGGCTGCAAACGTACATTATTTTCCTTCCTTGAATGGCTTAACGCCAATTGCAATGGGTTGAAGTTCATCCTCTCCCATAACAGGACAGAGATTGCGTTCCTTGACTTAACAATCAAACACATAGACGGTGAACTTTTCACCAGTCTTTACAGAAAACCTACACTTTACTATTGCATAGTAGCCATCATCCTCAGGCACTACGTGACTCACTCCCATTTTCAAAATTTCTCTGCATTAGGCGAAATTGCTTATTCAAACAGGACTACTTTCGTGGGCCAACATCTTAACTGACAAATTGGTATCCAGGGGGTATCCCCGGAAACTGTTACGCAGGTCGCTCAAAAGATCCTGGTACTGCCCAAGAGACACATTACTAACCCCCAGAGTTAAGAAGGAGAATACTACCCATCTGGTATGTGTGACTACCTTCTCACCTCTAATAAAGTTTTAAAAAGCATTTTAAAACACTTGCCAATATTAAATACTGGTGAACATAAAATTTTTCACAAGAATAAGAACATTAAGGACCACCTGGTCAGAGTCTCACTTCCACCAAAGAAAACAACACTGACACTCAACGACTATTGGGGCCTTCAGCCACTTGTGCGGCACACTAAATGTGGGAATTGTGTGGTATGCCAATTCACAATTGAAGGTAAAGAATTTGTCTTTGAAAATTTGAGAACTCCACTCAATCAGTTTTCTATCTGTAATACTTCCAATGTGGTATATGCTATTCTTTTGCCCTTGTAACTTGATCTACGTTGGATAAACCACTGAAAAGGTAAATACTCAACTGGTGGATCATTTCTCCATGATGGGACACACAGAGGACGACATCTGCTGGCCGGAAATCAGTGTGGTTAAACCACCACCAAGAGGCGCAGATATCGGCCAGATTCTCAACAAGGAAGAGTTTAAATGTATCTTACGCACTGGAGGTCTACACACTGGCCTAAACCGTACATGGGATTGAAGCTCTATATTCTACTCGGACTGTGTGTTTGAGAACAGCTGAGAGCAAACGGAGAGTGGGGATCGGGCTGCGAGTGGGCTCCTGAATCAGTGTACTGCTGTGTGACCACTTCTTATTAATTTTAACTAACGTGATAAAACTACAAGTTACAACACATTCTATCACAGATATTACTTTAAAGACCTGGCTGACTTTTAAAACCCCGTTTTTATTTTATTCATTCCTCACTTGTTTATCGAGAGCACCTCTCCCGGCTCCACCTCCTCTGGTGCGCGGTGCCCGTCCGTGCGAGTGGGCCCGCCCACCATCCTCCGGTGAGGTTAGCGCTCTAGTTTTTTGCCTCTGCTGCCCGTATAGTACACGCTGGCACGAGCACGCAGCGTGTGTTTGAGAACAGCTGAGAGCAAATGGAGAGTGGGGTTCGGGCTGCGAGTGGGCTCCTGAATTAGTGGACTGCTGTGTAACCACTTATTATTAATTTTAACTAACGTGATAGAATGTGTTGGAACTTGTAGTTTTATCACAGATATTACTTTAAAGACCTGGCTGACTTTTAAAACCCCGTTTTTATTTTATTCATTCCTTACTTGTTTATCGGGAGCACCTCTCCCGGCTCCACCTCCTCTGGTGCGCGGTGCCCGTCCGTGCGAGTGGGCCCGCCCACCATCCTCCGGTGAGGTTAGCGCTCTAGTTTTTTGCCTCTGCTGCCCATATAGTACACGCTGGCGCGAGCGCGCAGCAGACGCGCGCGGCGGGCGCGCCAAAGGCAAGCTCGTCTGCGCCCGTCCGCGCCAGGATCGCGCCAGACGTCTTGCCCTTGGTCGCCAGGCATTCCCTACATTATACTCGGGAGAGGTTGTTGTTGCAACAGGTGAGGAGCCTCCTTCAATGTATTCCCCTGCATGGGCATGAGGACACACTTAACTATCGGTGCCCGGGCTGTCGATACTCTGTGGTCAGGGAGGCCAGCATTGATGGAGAAGACCGGAATATTTCCCCATGTAGGACTGGGGACAGAAAGAGGGTGGGGGCTGGACCCAAGGTTGGTCCTTATGACACACAGACCCGAGCATCAATCCCTGCCTTACAGGCAAACTCAGGGAATCACTCGCTGGGGATCCTCCTAAACGCACGTTCCGTGACTAAACATCATGGAGAATTGGAGCTGCTGCTAACGGCTCATTCCCCCGATTTGGCCTTTATCACAGAAACGTGGACAAATGCGGCCTCCTGCCCTGACTGGAGCATGGCTCTGCCCCCAGGGTATGCGTTACACTGTCTGGATAGAAATGACGGCAGAGGGGGCGGTTTAGCTATCATTTATAGAGACCACCTGAAGTTACAGGTCGAGGTGGTTGAAAATTTGTACGCTGAAGCATTACAATTCAGTATATTTTCAAAAGATACAACTATCTCCCATGGGCTTTTGGTCTATAGACCGCCTGGACCGCTTTTTTGTGGGCCCTGCAACAACATTTGGAGCCTTATATTATTCTTGGGGACTTCAATTTTCATCTGGAGGTCTAGAATCATTCGGACACTGCCAGATTGTTGGATAGTATGGAGGGATATGGACTCCAGCAGTTGGTTTCCGACCCGACCCACACGGGGGGACATACGTTGGATGGTTTATTCTCCAGCCATCCTGACCTTCTATATCTTGGGACGGAAGCTCTCCCGTGGACTGACCATCGGGCTGTGCTATTTAGTGTGGGAGCCAAGATTAGACCTATAGGGGGTCCGCAGAGACCTGCCAGAATTATGTTTAGGAGATGGAGTAGAGTCACACATTCAGCCCTTCTTGAGGCGCTGGGTTCCCCCCCCCACCCTGGATACTAATAATGACACAGCTGCTGCGCAGTTTACGGACTGGATCACTAATGCTGTCAACCAGGTCGCTCCCCTCCAGGTAGCCACCCAGAACAGACGTCCACCTGGTGCCCCTTGGTATGGCCCAGAGTTGAAACGTCTCAAGGTTGAATGCAGACGGCAGGAACGGCTGTGGAGAGTAAGCTACGACAGGACCTGAAGCAAGCCTATGGTTTGGCGTGGTCTAACTATAAACTTGCCATTCAGAATGCTAAGAGGGATTACTTCTCTCGGAAAATCTCGGAGGCAGGAAATTCGTCCAAGGAACTGTTTAAAACAGTATCTTTTCTGGCGAATTCCCAACAGACAAGCCGGTTCAGACCGGATCAGTTGTTTTGCGATCAGCTAGCCGATTTCTTTAAGAACAAGGTTACTACCATCTATGCTGATCTACTAAACACTGTAGGTCTCCCATCTCCTCCATTGGAGGTATCCAGCTGCAGCCTGTCAACTATTCCTCCCTTGTCCAGAGATCAGCTCAGGATACTATTAGGTTCCATAAAATCGGGAGCTGCATCAGACCCCTGTCCTCCCCATATTTTACATCAGGGTACCGATAAGGTCATACCTACTCTTATGGCTCTGATTAACCAGGTACTAGCTGCTGGACGCTATCCAAGTACGTGGAAAACAGCGAGTGTAAAACCCCTTTTGAAGAAATCCTCGCTTGACCCCGCGGAGTTTTCTAGTTACCGTCCTATTTCCGGCCTTCCCCTAGTGGCTAAAATTGCTGAGAAGGCCATAAACCAGAGCCTGATGGAGTATCTTGACAAGAACGATGTACTGGATAGGTCCCAGCACGGCTTCCGACCTAGACACTCCACTGAATCAGCTCTTATAACCACAGCTGAGGGGATTCGAGCTGCAGTGGACGGAGGGGGGCGAGCGGTGCTTGTCCTTCTGGACCTGTCCGCTGCGTACAATACCGTTAACCATGAGGTACTGCTCCAGCGTCTAAAGGGAGTTGGGATTGTGGACCGTGCTTTGGCTCTTTTGGCATCCTTTTTGGACAATCGCACACAAAGCCTACAATGGTCCGGGCTACGTTCGGCCAACTTTTCTCTTCCTTGCGGAGTTCCGCAAGGGTCGGCTTTATCTCTGACCCTCTTTAACATCTATGTCAGACCACTGGCTAGTTTGGTCAGACGACATGGATTCACGCTGGTATCCTATGCGGACGACTCGCAGTTAGTAATATCAACTGTGGACCACCCTGACCACACAGCGGCCAAGTTTCATGCTTGCCTTATTGACGTGATGGACTGGATGCGCCGGAGCTTTTTAAAGATTAACACCGAAAAGACTGAGGTGATGGAGTTTGGGAAAGGTCCCTCAATTTGGAACTCCCTCTGGTGGCCGGCGGAGGCTGGGCATTGCCCCCTCCCGGTCAATAAGGTAAGGAACCTGGGTGTGATTTTTGATGACAAACTAGATATGTCTGCCCAGGTCAACAGCTTAACGTCATCATGCTTCTTTCTCCTAAAAACCTTGCAGAAAATGTTCCCATATATTCCTCAGGCGCTCCAGAAGACTGTGATGGCCGCTTTGTTTATGTCCAGATTGGACTACTGCAATGCCATGTTTTTGGGGATGGATAAGTTTCAGGTGGGAAAAATTCAGTCCTTGCAGAATGCTGCAGTTCGTGTTATTCTGAATCTGCCCAGGGGCTGCCCCTCCTCTGAAGGGGGGAAATCCCTGCGCTGGCTTCCGGTCCAACAGAGGATAGAATTCAAGGCTCTCTGTTTGGTTCACCGGGCCCGTTTTGGGGGTGGCGCCAATGATGGAAGTGACAGATTTAGACCCTATGTCCCGCCTCACGCTTTGCGATCTGCTAACCTAGGCTTTATCTGTACTTCCAGATTTAAATTTGCGAGATGGGCTGGTCGCTCTTTTGGCACGTGTGCCGCAAGATTATGGAATCTCCTGCCTCTGGAATTGCGGCTGCAACCCAATCATGCCCTTTTCAGGAAAATGCTGAAACATCGCTTATTTCAGGCCCAACCATAATCTTTCTGCTCTTCTGCCCGACTATACACACCTCAGCGCCAAGACACCTTCGGTATTCGAGCGCTCTAAAGCGTCTTTATACTTATACTTATACTTCTGAAATCATTTGCTTGCCTTTTTCATTACCTATTGCTGGATCTCCCCCTTGAGGAATATTGTATTTAATTTTTTCTAGCACTTTTATTATTTATCTCCCTTTTTTGTTTCTATTTTGATTATAAGGTTCACCTATGTAGCCTATCTTAACCACGGGCTTCAATCAACAATTTAGCTACCTATGACTTAAGCAAATTTTGCGTTCTTTCCTTATTTATTTTGTATATGGCGGATTTTTCCTGTCAATCTCATTACTGTCTGCCCATGTCTCTATATGCATATACGAATGTTTTTATGATGTATTGATTTCCTTGCTCTTTGGAAATTTTAATTTTTAAATATGTATGTTCGTTTTCTCATGCCTTATTGTTTTCCTAGCTTATGCCACTATTATGTATCAGTGCCCATTTTTGTTACAAAAGAGTATTTAGGATTTATTGGGCACATCCTGCCATGTAATTTGTGGCTTTCTAAATGTTTATTATTTATGTCCAACCTTTTATTTATTTCCTAGCACTTCTTCCCCCCGTTCCCCTCCACACCTGTATGCATGGACCTCTTTAAATAAGGCCGCAAACTTTTCGGTTCCCAGCCGGTACACCTCCCCGGGGGAACACCTCTAATTCCGTCATCTTGTTAAGACGCACCGGCATGTGTTTATATACATGTTAGCTTCCGAACTAGCTCATCTCACTTTGTTCGTACAGCCACTCTTTACTGGAGTGCCTTCCAGTTCCAGTAGGGGTATGAGCCCCCATGCGATTTGACGTAACTTATCCATTGACCATGATGCATCCGTCGTTCGTCAATTTATATCATTCCTTACAGTACCCCTCAGCCGCACAGCAACTCCTGTATTATCATGTACGTTCAACATATTGGGGCGCTTTCTAAGCATATGTTATGGTAAGAATCGCCACCTCCTTCATAACGTATAGGTTCCGGATAAATTGTTTTTCATTTTTATATAATTTGACATATCTTTGTAGGGTCCTCAGAATACTTCTCTTGCCGCGCTTGGTCTCAGAATCTGAGGGTATGTTGCTGATTCATGATTTCAGAAAAAAAAATATTATCCACACCATCATCTCTTGCCGATATTGAAATTGCGTGCAAAATTGTATTAGACCCTTCATCACTAGGCGCCTTATGCATGACGGAAATTTCACGTGTTTTGACTCCCCAATACTAAGCCCAACACTTAATTTTGACGAGCATGACTATCAAAAATCACAATAATTTTTTTACCATCAACAACTGTTTTTTTTTTCTAATTCTATTATTTTAACTTTCTCCTACCCTTACCCCCTTTTTCCCCCCTCTTCAAACCACCCCCACCCTCCCTTCTCTTTTTGCTTTATTGCTAATTTCCTTCTTATTTTCCTCTTCTCTCCTTCCTACACTTACAGTCATCAGTCATAGGCATTTATGCAAATGTCCTGAAGATGATCCCAGTATTTTGTTCTAAGGGATCTAAACGTCGTCAACTATTCACACCTCCCATCAACCCTAAGACAGACAGGCTACCTACTATTGTTTAGAAAGAGAGTTAGAACATGGCTCTTTCCAAACGAGTAAATCAATCTCGCTTGATGATACCTGTCTAGGAATGTGTTTCAATAGCGGTAATAACTTAATATAGCGCCAGGATACCCGTGGGGTGACAGTGCGCTTTATAAATAGACATAACATAACACCGTGACACAACCAGTTATTGTATATTATGATGTGCTATGGTGTTGGATTATAATTCTGCTGTCCTGATTTAGGAATTGTATCCCTGGACAAGCCACTGTGAAATGCCTGAACTTTTTAGTTTCTTTGATCTTTTATTTTGTATGTGACCCCACTTGTATGTTTTTTGTTTTAAACAATCTACATTAAAAAAATGTGTTCAATTGGACAAACACATATAGACATAATTTTATCTCTATATGTATTCTCCATGAAATTCTTCTTGTTTGAGGGACGGTTGTTGATATAAATTCCACAGTAAAGGTAAAGTAACATAAAGCAAACATCCCACTGACCTCAGATACTAGAATCTCTTACACCAAGGAAGATCTTAATGACGTTAGTATGACCTTCGAGGAACAACACGGAAAGATATTTACACTTTTAGCAAAATAATCTCTTACAAGAAATTATATATACATAATTGCATTGACGATCACTCTCCGACAAATCACAATTCATAAATATAACTGGTTGCTGATCATAGTGACTACTAAAAGGAACTAGGTCCTCACATTCAAGAGACCTAGTGACTACTAAAAGGCACTGGGTCCTCACATTCAAGAGAGCTGGTGATTATTAGGAGGCTTGTTTCCACCTGTGAAGCAATTGTTATTTGCAGTCTGGGAGTCAGTAGGTAATAAAGAGTGTTTCTATTGTGTACATTTTGCTGAACGGTGGTAATAAAATCGAATTGGACCTTTGCATTGTAGTAATACATCTGTGAAAGCATGTTTAAACCCATATTTCAAAAGCAACCGTGCACTTTTTTCCATATTTCATGGAAGGTACAACATTGCTAAGCCAGCTTCTCCAGACCTCATGTGATCATCAGTAAAATACATTTAAGAAGCATTACTGAGAGCCAGAATGTGGCCCGGCCAGATGTTGGTTCCATTGTAAACAGATTTTGGTTGGGCAGCAGTTGTGTGCTTCTGCAGAATAAAAGTGGTTGCATTGCACTTTTTGTGTTGTGTGAAACATTATGCTCAACAAAGCAAGACTGAGTTGGCTGTGGCGACAATCCATTAATCAAGCCTATAGACCTGATCTATACATAAGGAAAAATGATGATAATGGCAGTAGGCATGGCTTACTTATTATGGAAAGCATATGATGAAACCATTAGGCCTTTAAGAGGGGATTTTAATTACAATTGGTTAACACTTGTAGACAGGTACTTTGTTACAGGGAGGCTCCCAGATTACTGTAGTAGGCAAGGGCTTTGTTCTTGGTTACCTGCTCTCACAAATCCTTGAGAAAGAAGATGTGCACTTTGAGAATCCTTGTGATGCCAGGAAAACTCTTGAGCAAGAATATCTCCACTTTGAGCATCATTGTTATGCTGAATTAGGAAGGCATGTGTCTTGTTTTCGCATCTATAATTTTGTATACATATATCATTTTAGGACTGCGGAGAGAGGGGCTTTGGCTCCGCCAAAATGCTGAATAGCTTGAGCACAGATTGTGATTGGGAGAAAGTTAAGTGCTTCCACCAAAAAAAGTGTTTGAATATCACTTTGTGGGAAAGCTTATGCTTATGCTCAATACAGCAGGTCTGGGTTGTTAACAGTGACAAAAGATTGATTACGACTGTAGGCCTGATCAGTTTATACTGATTTTTACAGATAAATACAGATAGAAAACTATGCGTTTCCTGTGTGTATTTATTTTTAAAAGCAGAAAAATACTGAAAATGGTGCTTCTTGAGAGAAACTCTCCATATTATCTTTCATGAATTCTAGGCAACAGTTAAGCAGGCAGACAGCATGAAGGGTTAAAATACAGGATGAGATTTCCTTAGGTACAGGCATATGTTAACATATATTTGTAGTATCATGCTAATATTTAATTGTGAGTGTAGTCTTTTGTTATATGTGGCTGCTTAGTTTGCTATAACGTGATAGGCATCCATGTTTGAGTGCACATCGAAGAGTTATATAAATGCAGAAATATACCATTTTATAGCTATATTTGCTCATGAAACACAAATTAAATATGGATAAATACCAATAAGATGGCTAAAAAATAAATATGGATAAATACAGACGGAAATGTTAAAAAATAAATACCATAAAACCGGAAGCCCTAATTTATGCTTTTTAAATTTTATAGCTAGATTCTCACAGATTACCTTAGTAAGCAAGGGTTTTGTGTACTTTACACCAATGAAAAATCTGAGGGGTAGAAAATTTGAAGCCTGAGAATCCTTATTATGAAATTCTAGGAAAGTTGATAATTTTATTGTGTTGCAAACTTGGATTGTGTACATATTTGTAATTGTATGACTCTTTACAAAAGGGTATTATGCTGCAAAGCTTGTCCTCAGGACTGTAGACATGAATTTTTGGGTGACAAGCCAATGATGAAAACAGCTGACCTAGTTGGTTGATTGTGAAAAGTTATGTCAGTTGCCATAGGTCTGGTGAATTTATTATGAAAATGTATTATATTATGATAACTGCAGTAGACTCTGAATATTTATTGTGAAAAAGATATGTTGAAGCCAAAAGGACAACAAAGTTGGATTGTTGATACACTGTTTTAAAACATGTAGTCATGGGTTTTGTAACATGCAATGTCACAGATTACCATAGCAGGCCAAGTTCTGGTGTTGATTATCAGCTTTTTACATAGCCTGAGGGAACAAAATATGTACTGTGTTGATCCTTATTAGGCCCTATTAGGATGAGCTATAATATATTTCTAGTCAACTGTAATGTTGTACAACTTGTAATTTTATGGTTGACTTGTGGGAATGGTTTTGCTCAATACAGTTGGCCTCAGTTGGTTAGGGCGACTAGCCAACGACAAAGGCTGCGGATGTGATTGGAAAGTTATATAGATGACATAAGCCTGATCTACTAATAATAAAAAATAATCAGAACAGCAATTTGCCTGACAGATATATGTATATTGCATTACATGGATTCCCATAAATTACCATGAAAGGTGGCGGTCTGGGTTTGGTTAACTCTCTGACAAAACCCCTCCCATTTGGGAGGGTTGCACATTGTTTTGATAACTCTAATTTGATACAAATTATGACTGTATGGATGAATGAATGAATGGAGTGAGTGAGTGAGTGAGTGAGTGAGTGAGTGAGTGAGTGAGCAAAGTAGTTCTAAGTGCATCTTGACACGGATAGTTATTTAGCAGGCTTATGGTCAATATACTAGGCCTGAGTTGGTTATGATGATGATCCAGTGATAAAGCATTTGGGCATGATTTGTCCATTAGCAAACTTTCTGTCATAGGTGCAATCTGCTTATTATGAAAAGTCACCATAAAAGTAGCATTCCTGACTTATGTACTGTAAAAATTATATGATAAAGTCATTAGGCCTTTAAGGATGGATTGCTATTAAACAGTGTTAATGCCTGTAGACAGTTGCTTAGTTACACAGAATCTCACAGATTACTATAGTAAGCAAGAATGTTGGTGTTGGTTGCTTCCTGAGACAAACCATGGGGAGCAGAAGATATGCCATGCAATAATCCTTACTACAGCCTCTAATAAATGGAATAAACAAAACGTAGGAAAATCTCCACATACATATAAATAAATAGAGGGCCTTAAGGTTGGCCCTCTTCTGTCTGTCTGTCGTTCACATTCTGCTTCTCCCCGTGACAGCATAGCGCATGGGGCAATAGGTTAGCCCATTTCTCCCATTGACTCTATTGCCCTTTGAGTAACAGCATTTTGGCTGATCAGATGTGCACACCCGCCTGAAAATGAGTGTGCTTCAGTGCATTCCTTTCATAGGTCTCCTTTCAATTCTTTTATGGCTCCGACACATACATGTTCATATGCCTTTTTGCTAGTCTAATGATTTTTTCTTCCTCCGAGTTAAATAAATATGCAATGTTGTATCATCTGGAAGCGGCAGATGAGGACATCCTAATATTTCCAGATATTGCAAGTAAATGGTACTTAAAAAGTGGTTGTCCTCTGCACATCAAACAACACCTGCTTATCTTTCTAGAAATGCTGGGAGCTCAAAAGTGGTGTCCCTATTATGGGGTACATGAGTTGTCCGCTGTGAAAGGGGTATCGTGGTATTTCACGATCCCTAAAATTGACTACATTGTGCGCCAATCATCTATATAAAACGTAAGGACGGAAATGTAAACATCTGAAAAATGTCCTAAATGCAGTAGCTGAAGGGTGCTTCCTCCCTGTGTCTTTCTTTCTGTGTTCACTGTGCAGATGCCAGCAGCGCCTGTCACCAGGCCCATAAACACATTACTTATCATGTTTTATATGGCTATTTCACCTCATGACTGCTCTGAAATTGTACTTTGTGCCATAGGCAACTCTTGAAAGAACTGAAATTGATTCAAAGGCAAAGCAGCTTGTATTCTGGTGCAGCCGATTTGTCTTTCGAGAGCCCGAGGGGTTGGGACGCTGTGGGTAATGTGTGCAGCTGCGCGCGCAGTGCGCATTATCACTTCCTGTGCCGGATTCTTTACGGCCAGCCAGATGCATTGTTTGTTGTTGATCCCAACACCTTAACAAAGTAGGCCTCGAGTGGGTGGCAGGTATATTGTAGATATATGATACGAGCTATTTATTGGGCCACGATTGTTTCTTCCTTGTCTTGCAGGTAGAGGGGCTGCCAGGCTTCTCACGGATGCGCACAAGAGAACACACACAAGCCGGGTGCCACGCACAGTGCCAGCGTTCATGTAAGGGTGTCCTGAACATAGGAGGCACACCACATCCGAAAACGTGTGGCTGTATCATGAACGCTGCGCAAGTCGCCTGTTTTCAGTGAGGTTGCACTATCTGTGCGTGAATGCAACAGTAACGCAGGAGCTACATGAATCAGTGCAAGACCTGAAACTTGCAAGTTCAATTTTATTGCAAAATTAATTCAAATTATTGCAAATGTTAAGCATACGAAAGATTAAAGTACACAGAACATGTGATTACATAAACTGGTCCATAAATTGTGGATAGCAGCACTGTGATGTGGTAGTCACTCTTGGTTTCCAAGGTGTGTTGTCTGCAGCCAATGCACTAACTCACGGAGTCACGGCTTCATGTTCCCATAGTTTGCTGTCTAAAGCTTATGTTTGAACTGACAGGGTTCCCACTTCATGTTTCCGGTGTGTGCTGTCTGCAGCTCATGCACTAAGTCACAGAGGCACTGCTTCATATTCCCATAGCTTCCTGTCTTAAGCGGATGATCCAACTCACAGAGTCACTGCCTCATGGTCCCATAGTGTGCTTGCCTAAAGCTCATGCACTAACTCACAGAGTCACCGCTTCATAGCCCCATGGTGTGCTGTCTGCAGCTCATGCACTAACTCACAGAGTCATTGCTTCATGGTCCCATGGTGTGCTTGCCTAAAGCTCATGCACTAACTCACAGAGTCACCGCTTCATGGCCCCATGGTGTGCTGTCTGCAGCTCATGCACTAACTCAGAGTCATTGCTTCATGGTCCCATGGTGTGCTGTCTGCAGCCCATGCACTAACTCACAGAGTCACTGCCTCATGGTCCCATGGTGTGCTGTCTGCAGCTCATGCACTAACTCAGAGTCATTGCTTCATGGTCCCATGGTGTGCTGTCTGCAGCTCATGCACTAACTCACAGAGTCATTGCTTCATGGTCCCATGGTGTGCTGTCTGCAGCCCATGCACTAACTCACAGAGTCACTGCCTCATGGTCCCATGGTGTGCTGTCTGCAGCTCATGCACTAACTCAGAGTCACTGCTTCATGGCCCCATGGTGTGCTTGCCTAAAGCTCATGCACTAACACACAGAGTCACCGCTTCATGGTACCATGCTGTGCTGTCTGCAGCCCATGCACTAACTCAGAGTCACTGCTTCATGGCCCCATGGTGTGCTTGCCTAAAGCTCATGCACTAACACACAGAGGCACCGCTTCATGGCCCCATGGTGTGCTGTCTAAAGCTTATGCTCGAACTGACAGTTGTTCCCACTTCATGTTTCCGGTGTGTGCTGTCTGCAGCTCATGCACTAACTCACAGAGTCACTGCTTCATGGTCCCATGCTGTGCCGTCTGCAGTTTATGCATTAACTCACAGAGTCATTGCTTCATGGTCCCATGGTGTGCTGTCTGCAGCCCATGCACTAACTCACAGAGTCACTGCCTCATGGTCCCATAGTGTGCTTGCTTAAAGCTCATGCACTAACTCACAGAGTCACCGCTTCATGGCCCCATGGTGTGCTGTCTGCAGCCCATGCACTAACTCACAGAGTCACTGCCTCATGGTCCCATAGTGTGCTTGCTTAAAGCTCATGCACTAACTCACAGAGTCACCGCTTCATGGCCCCATGGTGTGCTGTCTGCAGCCCATGCAATAACTCACAGAGTCACTGCCTCATGGTCCCATGGTGTGCTTGCCTAAAGCTAATGCACTAACTCACAGAATCACTGCTTCATGGTCCCATGGTGTGATGTCTAAAGCTTATGCTCTAACTGATGGGGTTGCAACTTCCTGTTTCCAGTGTGTGCTGTCTGCAGCTCATGCACTAAGTCACAGAGGCACTGCTTCATATTCCCATAGTGTGCTCTCTAAAGCTGATGATCTAAGTCACAGAGGCACTGCTTCATATTCTCATGGTGTGCTTGCCTAAAGCTCATGCACTAACTCACATAGTCACTGCTTCATGGTCCAAGGTGTGCTGTCTGCAGCCCATGCACTAACTCACAGAGTCACTGCCTCATGGTCCCATAGTGTGCTTGCTTAAAGCTCATGCACTAACTCACAGAGTCACCGCTTCATGGCCCCATGGTGTGCTGTCTGCAGCCCATGCAATAACTCACAGAGTCACTGCCTCATGGTCCCATGATGTGCTTGCCTAAAGCTCATGCACTAACTCACAGAATCACTGCTTCATGGTCCCATGGTGTGATGTCTAAAGCTTATGCTCTAACTGATGGGGTTGCAACTTCCTGTTTCCAGTGTGTGCTGTCTGCAGCTCATGCACTAAGTCACAGAGGCACTGCTTCATATTCCCATAGTGTGCTCTCTAAAGCTGATGATCTAAGTCACAGAGGCACTGCTTCATATTCTCATGGTGTGCTTGCCTAAAGCTCATGCACTAACTCACATAGTCACTGCTTCATGGTCCAAGGTGTGCTGTCTGCAGCTCATGCACTAACTCACGGACTCCCCTCTTCATGTGTCCACAGTGTGCAGTCTAACACAGTAGCAGCTGCTACCGGACTCGGGTGGTGAGGCGGGGAAGGTAGGGGGGATTAGGCCGGGGAAATGAAAAGGATAATAAAATAATTTTAAACTCTTACCTGACTATGGCCGGTGTTACCGCCGACTCTCCTCCGATCCGCTGCATCTTCTTGTCTTCTTCCTGCCTGGAGGCCAGCAGCAGGAAGCACCCAGGCTCCCAAGCTCCCCAGAACAATCACAACACAGCAATGCAGCACTGTGATTGGTCTGAGCACTGTAAGTCTGCGCTCAGACCAAGCTTGGGACTCTGGGGCATATTCTCCACCCAGGCTGCAATGGATGGAGAGCATGGTCAGTGCGCATGACTGTCTCAGGCCGCCCAAAATGTCATGCACTCTTGGAGTGCCACCACTCGTCCCCCTGCAGTGCTCTGGGTCATGGGGCCCACCCCCACCCCCAGGAAACAACAGAGCCACTGCAGAAGGAAAAAGAAAATGTTAATAATATTACGTTATTATCATTTTATTTTTATTTTTCTTACTGCTCGGACAGCAGTGAGGCGACGCTCTTCCGCTAAGGCGGAGGAGCCGCCACTGGTCTAACACTCATGCACTAACTCACAGAGCCACTGCTTCATTGTCACATGGTGTACTGTCTGAGGTTCATGCATTAACTTACAGACTCCCCTCTTCAGGGTTCCACGATGTGGTGTCTAACTAAAGCTCATGCTCTAACTCATGGAGTCACAGCTTAACGTTCTCACAGTGTGCTGTCTGCAGCTTATGTACTAACTTACAGTCACTGCTTCACGTTCTCACAGTGTGCTGTCTGCAGCTTATGTACTAACTTACAGTCACTGCTTCATGTTCCCACAGTGTGCTGTCTGCAACTCATGTACTAGCTTACAGAGTCACTGCTTCATGTTCTCACAGTGTGCTGTCTGCAGCTCATGTACTAACTTACAGAGTCAAAGCTTCATGTTCTTAAAGTGTGCTGTCTGCAGATTATGTACTAATTTACAGAGTCAACGCTTCATGTTCTTACAGTGTGCTGTCTGCAGCTTATGTACTAACTTACAGAGTCAAAGCTTCATGTTCCCACAGTGAGCTGTCTGCAGCTTATGTACTAACTTACAGAGTCAACGCTTCATGTTCTTACAGTGTGCTGTCTGCAGCTCATGTACTAACTTACAGAGTCAACACTTCATGTTCTTACAGTGTGCTGTCTGCAGCTTATATACTAAATTACAGAGTCAACGCTTCAAGTTCTCAAAGTGTGCTGTCTGCAGCTCATGTACTAACTTACAGAGTCAATGCTTCATGTTCTTAGTGTGCTATCTGCAGCTCATATATTAACTTACAGAGTCAACGATTCATGTTCTCACAGTGTGCTGTCTGCAGCTCATGTACTGACTTGGAGTCACTGCTTCATGTTCCCACAGTGAGCTGTCTGCAGCTTATGTACTAACTTACAGAGTCACTGCTTCCTGTTCTTACAGTGTGCTGTCTAAAGCTCATGTACTAACTTACAGAGTCAACGCTTCATGTCCTCACAGTGTGCTGTCTAAAGCTCATGTACTAACTTACAGAGTCAACGCTTCATGTTCTCACAGTGTGCTGTCTAAAGCTCATGTACTAACTTACAGTCACTGCTTTCTGTTCTCACAGTGTGCTGTCTAAAGCTCATGTACTAACTTACAGAGTCAACGCTTCATGTTCCCACAGTGAGCTGTCTGCAGCTTATGTACTAACTTACAGAGTCACTGCTTCATGTTCTCACAGTGTGCTGTCTGCAGCTCATGTACTAACTTACAGAGTCACTGCTTCATGTTCCCACAGTAAGCTGTCTAAAGCTCATGTAATTACTTACAGAGTCACTACTGCATGTTCTCACTGTGTGCTGTCTGCAGCTCATGTACTAACTTACAGAGTCAAAGCTGGATGTTCCCACAGTGAGCTGTCTAACGCTCATGCTTTGACTCATACAGTTATGGAGGTAGTGCATTCTCTTTATTGAAAGTGGGTGCACCGCCTCTTGAATGTGTCGGAGTCCCTCTGGCATCCTGTCCTGAACCCTTTGAGCTCTGCAGAGATGCAACAGTTATTAGTGATTTAGATTCAGGGCCATATGTAGGTAGCCTCACATTTACCGATTCATAAATACCGAATTTTACCGATTCGGTATTTATGAATCGGTAAATGTGATGTAGGTAATGATTCGGTAAAGTTTACCGATTCGGAAAAATACGGTAATTATGAATCGGTATTTACCGATTCGGTAATGAGGCATACCTTCCCATTGATTCCTATGGGCCTGGAGGCCCATAGGAATCAATGGGAAGGTATGCCTCATTACCGATTCGGTAAATACCGATTCGGTAATGGGGGGAGCATATACAAGGGTGGCAGGGTGTCACATTGACACCCTGTTGCACCCCTGAATCTTGCATGTGTGCACATGTGGCGCACATACATGCCCTAAGGGCATGTATGTCTGCCACATGGCACTCTTAAATCTGCAAAATATTGCTTTTTGCAAGGTATTCGTTATTTATCACCAACCTGTATTTGGTGGTAAATAACGAATTCTGAATACTAATTTTCACTCTTTAGAGTGCTCCCTACATTGCATTTCTGGATTCGGTATTTACCGAATCGGTATTTTACCGATTTCTTAATTTCCGATTCGGTAAATACCGAATCCAGAAAATCAGCCCCATACATCGCAAATGCCTAAATACCGGTCGGTAACGGGATATATACCGAATTTCGGCCGTTACCGGCCGGTATTTGGCTTCCTACATGAGGCCCTTAGTGAGAGCAAAATTGGTTCTTTTTTATATCTATTTGTTTGCTTGAAATAATAATGTATACCACTAATACACGCAAGCATCTATACTTTCTGAAACATATTTCTTTCTGAACAGGCAGCATATTTTAAACAGCTTATGTTTCTGTAAGCCTCATGCATAACAAGCTAAGAGTGTTTCAAGACCCCTTTTGAAGGGGGGCATTTAATTCAACGCATGTGCCTTGCTGAATTGTGTAACTTGCATGCGTTTGATACAGAAACTCGAGACAAAGTTAATTGTCTGGTAAAAAAAATACAGAAAGTATTACTTCTGAAAATAGAGGCTGAAAGTCAGAAATAAAGACAATGACGGTAAAAACACACAAAATGCCACCCGTACTTTCCGATACTGGTATTAACACATGAGGTGGTCGTCTTTTCTCCCGACTTTGAGAGCAGGAGTGCACCCCAGGACGAGTAGGCACTTTGCTCGCTCGGACTTCACTTGTGTACATGTGTCGTTCTGCCTTGTTCTGGTGCGTGCCCGACTGAACCGAGAAAGTTAAGAATGCACTTAAATATTAACCGCACAATGTGACCTTTCAGGCTGGGAGTGGACAGGAAAAGAGGGGCCAGCAGGCTGCTGGACTCAGCATATCCGGATGGGAAATGGAAGTATCGGAAATGACCAGAAAGGCTGCGAAAAACATAATCCTCGAACAGGGAGTCCTTTTTCTTGGCACACACTTCTCAGAAAACCAATTATTCATCTGAGTTCCCGTCTACAGCATTCACCACTCTCCTTTTCTACCGAGTGAGCTCGAAGAATTTCACAGTGTCTGTAAATGTGTTCCTGTAAATGTGTTTCCCCATATGGTGCATAATTTAAAAACTGGTTTTCATTAGGAAACACAACCAATAAAAATAAAGATCTGTGTTATCCTTTTGTGCGGTTGGTTGAAAATAAAAGAGCCCGATGTGCGACTTCACGTGCTCACCCGTTCCATTTGTGTTGGTGTCATTGACTGTGTTGTGCAATCCCTAAACAAGTAAAAGTCTGAGAACTAGGAGGTCTAACATGTGTTATTGATTAATTGTCATTTGATTGATAACTGAGCAGTTGAGTGATAATTGACTGGGCCCCTGTATTACAGATGCAGAGGTAGAAAGGAGGGGACTAGTCATGCCAGCACATTAGATTACCTCCTCGTAAGTCTTCCTCGCCACATGACTTACGTAGTGCGCTTCAGCTCCCCAACAGAACCCTCCAAGCAAATTAGCGCTCTAGTCCTCCCATCCCTCCCTAACATGGCCGACCTCCTTCACTGCTGACCTCGTTAGTACAAGAGGAGGCTCTGCCCACTCCCCTTCCCCACTTCCTGCTCATGTGGCTGGTATTGTATAGCAGTGCATTTTTTTATTATGTCATTGTATAGACTTCAGCAGTTTGCATGATCTTTGTGGTGTGCTGCCTTGGCATATTTGCATACTCACCTCTAAAGGCAGCCTTAGGCACATCTCACCTCTGAAGCATGACACATAGATGGCATGGATCAGCAGCAGAGGGCCTTGCAATGGGGGCCTATATTGAAACATATGTGGTCGCTCTAGACCAGAGGCAATGACTGCCACCGTGAAAGGTGAGTGCAAGAGCCGGAGGAGGGGAGCTGCAGGGCACTCTTGGTTTTGTAGAGTGCTGTGGGGTCCCTCTCGGTTAATTTAAAGTGTTGGATGTGTTTTTGGTTGTTCAGGTGAGAATTTAAAGTATGATAGCTCAGGTGAAACCGTGTCTGGCATTCTGCGTCACAACACCTATCCTGCAGGGAGATCAGCTGTGGGCGAGTTTGAAAAGCTTTGATTTAATCGATTCCGACCCACAAATAGTTTGGTTAGGCTCGCAGATTTGGATTTAGGGAATTTCAGAACCTCAGGCCATGGACTCTGAATGATCTACCATCATAGTTCATTCATTTGAAGCCACATATCGTAAAGTTGACTTTTTATCCTTTAGGTTTTGTGGGTGGTGCAGGGGTAGGTTTTATGTCTCCCTCACTATTGCCCTTTCCAGAAAAAGCCTAAAAGTTGACAGCGGTGATCTTCGGGGAGAAGCTATGAATTCCAGGTATGCAAAAATAAAGCTTCTCTACCCGCTAATAAGCCGCGGATGAATAGTTAAGAAACAACTCACACATCATGTCCCAGGAATTTTCATTATTTGAATTCCTTAACACAGAAAGGTCACTGATCTCAAAGGAAGACAAAGGAAGATTGGTGCATTTTACTAATCTATAAAACAAGCACAGGAAACAAATGTTGCCGATACAACAAGAGGCAACAGAGGCATGGGGTGGGTGGGGAGACAAAGATTGTCAGAATACAACAGAAATAAATGCGAGTTCATCAGGAGGAGGGAAATAGGAAAAAACTGCCAGAAAGCACAGCAGAAAGAAATCCAAATCCAGCAGGAGAAGAAACCTGAGCAGAATGAGTCGAAGAATTGCTACTTGCTACTTGTCAGGGAGGAAGTTGTTGTATTTGGAAGACACAGATATTGTCGGAATCTAAATTCTGAACATGATCTTATGGCACGTGAGCCATGACCACTTTTCTTCTTTGCTCAAGGAAATTTCAGGGGTGGGCTGTAAACAGCACTGGGAACATGTACCATCCTACGAATCAAACATTTAAAGTTTCACTTGCAAACAACCTGAAGATATTTTTGCATATAAGATGGTTTTGAGCTTTGCATTGCAGGGTTTACGAATTACACCAAATCCTCATTTCTGTAAACCTCAGTATGGAAGACGATATGAGCTTAGACTTCTGCCCTGATAATTCCAACTGATTTCCTAGATGGTTTTATAAGAATCTTGGAGCCGGATGTGCACCTACACTGGTCGCAAAGTGCAGTAGCAGTCTGTGAATAGCCTTTCTGCGACAACTATTGGATTTTGGAAACCGACCTATTTATTTATAGGTTGGGTCATTTGAATCGGAGTGGATTGCAGCCTGACCTACCCCATTAATAATCATGAACAAAGTTACAAATTGCAACTCACTTTGATTGGACAAAATCACAGAGATAGTGACTTGTAAGGGTCAGCAGCCCACCAGGTCTGTGACTGATAAAAAAAAAACATTTGATAAGCAGCCAAGGCTCTTCAAAAAGTGTTTTGTTTATTTTTTTTTATTTAAAGAATTTTTAAAGTACTAACATTATCAGAGCGCTGTACACAAGCTGGAACAAAAGCAAAACATGAACATAAAACAAGACAAAATGTATATAAAAATAGAACACAATATGATCTGATGCATCCCAAATTGCTGGGACAATTTAAGGAGCATGGGTGCTGCCATCAGTGATACGTTTCTGAAGGTATATGGATAGTGAAAAATCCAAGCCTTTCAAAGAAAAAGTGCAGCAAAGAATGCATGTTCATTCAGCAATAGGGAGGGTAGGGGAGAAGTATGTGTTCAGAAGAGCATTTTGGAGCACAGTGTCCCAAACATGACTAATGCGTTGTGTAGTGAGGTCCATGAAATAACAACTAAATTTGCATCTGGCATGCAGTTTTAATGCTAAACGCATATAACACTCAGTCAATACCTTTTGAGTGCATATTTATTATTTTTGCATTATAGGAGCAAAGTGTCAGGTTTGTTTTAATCCTATTAAAATCTTTGTTTCCATCACACTTGAGAATTACAAAAAACATACCATGCCTCATCTGTAATTTCCTTACTCCTGATGAGCTTTGAAATAATTGTATCGTTCATTTTCAAATATTCAAATTCCATTTGACATATTACAGCCTTTCCTTTCGAGCTTTCTGTACCCTATCGAGGTACAGGTTCACATTTCACCTCACCTTGTAGTTGGAGAAAGGAAAAGTAAATCACAATCTCCATGTTAAAAACAAGCATTGGCATAGCCAATAGGTCTCGCCTTTGGGACCTTATAAGTGTTTAGCCATGCAACAGTTGCATAACTAAATACTTATAAAGGTCCCAAAAGCGAGACCTATTGGCTATGCCAAGCGGCCATGCGGCCGCGAAAGTGAAAGTGATCGCGATCACGATCAAACATCAAAGCGGCCATGCAGCCGCGAAAGTAAATGTAATCGCAGTAAAGCGCTGCGCGCGCGCCCGCGCACCTGCACTGTAGCTCTAGGCTGGCCTGGTAGCACCTTTTGGAGCCCTCTCAATAAGTCTCGCCAGACCAGCTCATGCGCTGGGTCAGGCGAGACCTAAAAATGTGCAACAATTTGTTAGAAGACTTGCCTGACATTTAACTTCTGTCTTAGATGCACAGTAACTGCACCATGATGAAAACAAAGCTTAAAGACATTCTCCTCATGAACTCCTGTAAGGCGATTTTGGCGCCCATACTTCCAGCGCCCCTGTGTCACAAACATCACTAAGCAACCAGTAACTCAGTTGTGAAGCATCAAGTGCTTCCTCTAAAGAAGGCCTTCTGGGGCCTCAAAACATCTGCTTCACAGTACCCGGATGGACATTGTTTCTGGGCACTCTGCTGGAATGATGGTGCTCATGCCATATACGTAGTTATAGTATTATGGGGGGTCATCCCTCAAATCAGGATTACCAAGACATTAGGTAAAGAACCTGTTCGTTAGGATCCTTTTCATCTCTTTTTTGAAAATGGAGGTTGGTGGGTTTGACCGAATAGTTGGTGGGAGAGAGTTTCCCCTCCTAGGGGCAGATCCTAAAAAGGAGAGTGTGTAGGTTTTTGTTTCCTGAACCTTGGGGTTCTAGCTGGAGGGAGTTTGCACCCCTGAGGAAGTGGCTGCCCCTGATATTGGAATCTTTTCAGCTAGGTACCTGGGTTTATCGCAGTGCAAAGCTTTTTGAGAGAGACCAGCAATTTCCACCTGAGCTCTGGCATCTCATGCCAGTTATCAGTCTTGCTGCTGCTTTGAGGGTTGCCTTGAGTGGAGCCGTTTCTTCGACTTGGGAAGACCCATAAGGGTTGCAAAGCCATATTCGAGTTTGAAGACCATTAGTAATTGTACTGCTAACTTTAAGTCTGGGGGTAGAAGGAACTTTTTTTTTGTTTTTTTAGGTTTCACTGAGAATTGGCAGCGGTCCTCTAGGTCACTGCCTACTCCTCTAAACGTTTACAAAAATGTATAAAGGGCAATGAGTCCAAAGGGGGCTCTTTCTCCTTTGTGAATCAGTTTCCACCCCTACTTGGGAGTCGGTACCTTTTCAATGGCTTGCAACCAGAATTACAGTTGCAAACCATTAATACATTAGATATCGATTCTGTTTTTATAAGGGAGCCCCACAACTACCCATTACAAATAACAAATTGATATTAAGTCACAATCCCATTTTAAGAGTCGATTCAACCTTACAGACTTTAACAAGTGGATTGGTACATATGGAAAATATTAATGAAGTTTAAAATAGAGAATGTTGAGTCACCAAAGTCATTTACCCATTGATGTTTCTATGCTGTTCCTTTGATTGTTATTTGGCATTTGCAAAAAAATATGTATGTTCATCTGGTTACTCTGCTGGTCAGCAGGTACATCAGTAAGAACACAGATGCAGTCAGGGCAGAAGGGCATGCTATGCAAACATTCTTAAAGAATGAATCAAAGAATCAATCACCAAGGAGATAATGTAATTACATTTTCAGGCTTATGTGATAAAAGAGATAAAATGCCACAAAAAGCATAACGGATTATTTTAAGTGAAAAAAACAGAAAATGTTAGGAAAAAGGGGAAACTAGAACAGGATATAGAAGTCGAATGAAATATAAGATGCAATCTGTAGAAAGAGCTTTAAACATTCTGTTCCCCAGTTGTGGCCAGGACAACAGAACGACAGAGTGGCACTGAAAAATATGCCAGTTTCTCACTGTGCACCTTAGACCTCATTTACCGTTTGCTGATAAATGCTGTGGTGATGACATGCAGTGGTAACAGAATTGCAGTGAAGCATTTTTCAGACAGAAGGAAAAACCACAACCTTTGATAAAATAGTTAACCATTGGTGAATTCTGCCTCTTTACTGTGCAGCGTTTTTAGCAGATTTATCTCACAATACTGATATTGTATTGTGTAATATGTTATTGAGCCTTTCGTTGCAGGGATTAGGAATTAGGGGTTGGATGACTGTTATTTAAAATCTCAATGCTCAAAGGAAAGAATTCATATTAGTGCATTGGTGTAACTGTGCGACAATCTATTTGCAATGCTGACCAGTAGAATTAAGCTCCTCTCCTGTAGTAGCACCTTAGGAAATCTCTTGGGCTTCATTCTCCATTCTGGTACGTGTATGCCAAGAAGCCAATCAATCACCTCACAAAAACAAAATTATTCAAAGTCTATTTCCTAAAGAAAACTTAAACCTAGATCCCTCACTCAGATTTCAGTATGGCAATGACCTAATCAGGCGCAGCAGAGTTCACAGCTCACTTCATGATAGCCTTCTCTGGCATATGAGGGTCACTGACTTAAAACTGCAGACCAGCAACGACCCTGATTACAGCCCACATCATTGATGCCCTTCTCTGGCATAGGTAGGTCGCCAACCTAAACCTGCACATGGGCAATGATACGATTGGAGCTGCAAAACAAGATCACAACCATATACAGAAACCTCAAACTTCAACCCACACCTAAGGAGTTCCTCAACAGATACTCCACCACTGCATCCGACACGAACCACTGACTGACCACCTGGAACCTCCACTCTGCCCATGAGACCACCTCCCCCATGAAATCCATTGACTCAGGAGCTCCCACAGACCCATGCCACACCACATCTTCACCCTCAGAAACCAAAGGATCGGCCAGGATCGGCCACCCTGCTCAACACTTCTATCACCACCGCATCATCTCCTGATGTCTGGAAACACAACTAAGTCAGACCACTACTCAAAAATCCCTAAGCCAACTACAGCAAACTCAAAACCTACCGGCAAATCTCCCTGGTCCCATTCCCAGTGAAGAAATGGAAAAGATCGACAACATGCAAATCATGACACACCTGGAGCAGAACCAACTACTGGACGCCTCCAATCTGGCTTCCATAGCAATCACAGCTCCAAAATCACCCTAATCATAGCCAGTCAATCAATCAGGGGCTTGTAAATAGCGGCTATTCACCTGTGAGGGTCTCGAGGTGCTAGAAGGGGGGCTGCTGGTCGGACTGGGTGGAGGATCATACGAAGATCTAGGTCTTGCGGTCCTTCCTGAATTGGGTTGGTGACGCTGAGTGCCTGAGGTGCAGGGACAGGGTGTTCCAAGTCTTGGCGGCGTGGTAGGAGAGCGATCTTCCTTCAGTTTTTGTCTTGTGGATCCTGTGGCTGGATGTGAGGCGAGTTGTGAGGATCAGAGTTGTCTGGTGGGTATGTGGAATGTGAGGCGGTGGTTCAGGTTCGCTGGTCCTTTGTCATGTAGAGCTATGAAGGCGTGAGTGAGGAGCTTGAAGGGGAGTCTCTTGTTGACTGGAAGCCAGTGAAGTTTTCAGAGGTGCTGAGTGATGTGGCTGCTGCGGAGAATGTCGAGGACCAGTCTGGCGGCAGCGTTTTGGACGTTTATTGAGCTGTTCCTGGGTGATGCCGGCGTATGTTGCCGTAGTCGAGTCTGCTGGTGATGAGTGCGTGAGTGACCATCCTTCTGGAATCTGTGGGGATCCATCTGAAAGTCTTTTTAAGCAGGCGGAGTGTGTGGAAGAAGTCTGAGGAGACTGTGTTGATTTGGTGGTTCATTGTGAGCGAAGAGTCCAGCATAATGCCAAGGTTGCATGCATGGTCCTTCAGGGTGGGTGGAGCACACAAAGCCACCGATGACATTCAAACCCTCCTTGACTGAGGAGAAACACACAGCTCTGATCCTCCTCGACCTCAACACTGTAACCCACTACAAGCTGATCAAAAGACTCTACCACATCGGCATACATGGGGATGCGCTCAAATGGATCACCTCCTTCCTCACTTGAAAAACCCAGAGAATCCACCTCCAACCTTTCACCTCCGAACCCAAGGAGATCACCTGCGGTGTCCCCCCAGGGTTCATCCTTCAGGCTCACACTCTTCAATGCATATATGACCCCGCTGGCCAACATGATCAGATCCCATGGCCTCAACATAATTTCCTACCCAGACAACACCCAACTTATCCTTACACTCACCAACGAGCCCAGCCCCACCAGAACCAACTTACATAGATGCATGACAATGGTTGCTGACTGGATGAAGACCAACTGCCTGCAGCTGAACACAGACAAGATAGAAGTTCTGATCTTCCGCAACAGCAGCAACACATGGAACAACTCTTGGTGGCCATCAGATCTAGGACCTGCACCCACTCCCTCCGACCATGCCAGAAACTTTGAAATCATCATTGACAACAAGCTCACCATGAAATCACAGATCAGCGCTGTCTCCTCCACCTGCTCCCTCACTCAGAGTATGCTATGTTAGAGGTTCAAGTTGCTACCCCTACACACAAGACACACATGACTAAGGCCCTCATCACTAGCTGACTGGACTAAGGTAATGCCCTCTATGTAGGAATAGTCGCAAACCTCTTAAAGAGACTTCAGACCACACAGAATGCCACAGCAAGACTCATCCTCAGCCTTCCCTGACAAATCCACATCACCCCCCCCCCCGCTTCAGGCAACTCCACTGGCTCCCCGTACAGAAGAGATGCCAACTTAAGCTGCTGACCCACACGCTGCTGACAAGGCACTATACAACCATGGACACTCCTACTCCCACATCACAGCAAAGACCTGGAACGGTCTCTCCACGCAACTCCGGACCATTACCTCACTTCCAGAATTCCGAATGGACTTCAAGACCTGGCTAATCTAATTAGCCTTCAGACCTGCTCATCGCCTGGATACCCTATAGGGTGATTAGCTGCGCTTTATAAATCCTGATTGACTGACAGCTCATGGTTCACTTCTATGCAGTTCTCCTCTGGCATACATGGGTCACTAACCTAAACATGCCTGTGGGCAATAACCTGATGGGTGCAGCAGCCATCTCCTCACACTTTGCTACAGGGATCCACTCGCCAGGATCCCCTACTGGACCTCGCTTCCTCCAGCTCTCATCTTCCTCACAAGGCTCACTGATCTTGGCAAGCAGGCAGACACTGGTGCCTCAGGCTCCAGAAGCAGGCGGTCGTTGATGTCCCTGGGTGATGACCCCTCACTCAATTTGTAGACTGGCAGGTCTTATCCTCCAACCCTGTTCATAGCCAAACGTCTTTCAACGTTTCCCTTCCTTGCACAGCTCATTTGGTTGCTTAACAATAATTTTGGGGGCTTCGATCTCCCATACCCATTGTCCATTTCCAAGCACCAAATGTGTTTTAGAGTCGGAGTCTTTGAAGAATGTGTTGGGGTCTGCTTCTTTCTGAAGTGCCTTCTCCTCTGCTCTGTCCTTCCTCACAAAGCAGTCTCTCACAGCAGAAGCGGCTCCAAATCACTTCACAATGCCAGCTTTGGAAGTAACTAGAGCTTCACACCTGGATGTCAACCACAGTGATATGTGTATCACAAGGTTACCCCAGGGCCTCAGCCCTACTCTTCATGATTCCCTTACAAGCCCTGTCTCCTTACTGACCTGTGCCCTTTTCAGTGACCTCTCTCTGAATCAAAGAACATCCTTTGAAGTGTGCTGGACAGCCAGACTCTCCTTCCTCCTGTGTGTGTCCCATCAAGCTCACAGGAATGCAGCCATCCACAAATCTGAGGGGGGAGGGTTCCCACCACCTCCTCATGCTACTCCACTCAAAATGGAATCCAGAATATTCAATGTATTGTACCATTCACAGGCACACAAATACCCAGAACATGTATACAACACACATTTAATGCACAGCACAACACACTAACTAGGTGTACATGCATGATCCGTGTTTACGCATGACAACAGAAATCGGCATCAGGGATTAAGACATCATTGTAACCAGGGCACTCAGGGCAGGGGTGCACGTCCATCACCACGTGAAGAACTTTTCCATTCCAACAAGAAAACATCAGATATTTCTAGGTTAATGCAGCTTTCGGAAGGTTGATAAAATTTGGAACATTTAGTGATGAAGATGGGAGACAACAGACATGTGGGAAGAGGAAGGAATGATGATAAAGAAGAGATGGAGAGGAACAAGATAACATCATTTCGGCATTGCCGATATATTTTTGGTGTGTCGGTCAGGAAAGTACAAACATTTAATGAATAGCCAATGCAGTCCACATCATGGTTGAGAAGCTTTCTTGAATTATTTCCACAAGATGTCCTTTGTGATAAACATTGCCATGGCTGCCTTTTGCTTTTGTTTGAGATAAGATGGTGACCCTTTTAGGCCTCACCTTAGGCAGCAGGGGCCCCTTCGAGCTAGAGCCTATATATCTGATGTCCTGGGAACCCCAGGATCATGTATGCTTTCTGCAGTACAGCCGCAGCTGCTTCTAGTGAATGTGGAAGCCAAAAACATAACAGAATAACATGATCCATTGAACTTCAAGATTGAACGAGCACAATAACATGCCATGAAAGCGAACTAAAAAGTGATCCTGGAGTCTGCAACAACCGTATTGCTGTTTTCTTTTTGTTTCTTTTCAACCTAACAAGGGGTTAGATTTATTAGAGGGACTGCCAGTGCTTGACCGAGTAATGTGTTTTCCCTTGGTTCCTCTCGATGTGACACCTTCAAAAGAACCTTTAATTATTTACAGAGCGAATGTTGACACCTAACTGCACAATAGATCATTAATTTGATCTTTACTTATTATTTCAATTTGTTTGCAGATATCTGTCTAGCTAAATACATTGTTGACCTCGGGTTGAGTCAATTATTCTGCGATTCCAAAGTGGCAAACACAGCAAGATTATCTTGCGTGGATTAAACAACTGGGACCTTAATAAAACAGTTACACCAACAACACCAGATCCAATACACCTAAGAGAGGTCAGCCTAGGATGCCCTTAAGTTTGAATCCGCCACTACCGTGTTCTTTAATCAGGGGGTTGATTAGTAGCTGAACTGAAATGCACAGCTATTTCTTTAGCACAATGTGAAGGGCGTCCGTGAGAAGGCCTCGGAGAGCTCAACATTTGCTGCTGACTCAGTGGTTTGGAGGTCATGAACTCAAATCATGGAGGGGCAGGCTCAGCCTTCCATCCTTCCGACGTCTGTGAACTGGGTACTAACAACTGTCCTTGGCAGCACTAAGAACGGACTAAAGTTATGTTTCGAAGTATTAAAGAAAGGAAACAAGTTGTTATTATGATGATGTCAGTCTTGACGACTACTAGCATGATAAGCTGGCCTTTGCCGTGAAATAACACGGGTTTGTAATTTTTTTATGATAAAAAGTACGTGATAAAACGAAGTGTTTCATTTATTCGTCTTCCTTATCTACTACTCCAATAAAGATTACGGATACAACAGTCTCCCTGTGTAATGAATTTAAAAGCAGGCAGGTTGTCCCAAGACGTTCAGTAGGTTTTCAGTGAACGGAAGACATTTGAGGAGCATAGAAAACATGTTGTTGAGTAACAGTTACTAGATGTAAAGTTCCTATATTTTAACAATACTCTGTTAATAGCAGCATGCATGACCAATTCTCCTTTGCTATGAAATAGCATGCATTTTTGTGGAATTTTGTGTTGAAGATGAGATAGTAAATTTAATAAAACATAAAACATAGGGCTATAAGACTTTTTAGAACATTGGAATGTGGAGCACTCCATTGTAGACAATGGAGTGCTCCATGCTTCTACGGGCCGGTAAAGGCCCGCAGAGCAACATTCCAATGTTTTACAAAAGCCTCTCGAAGCTCGAGTGGATTTAAATCCCCTCGAGCTTCGAGAAGCCTTTGTTTAATTTATTAGAACATTCTGCCCTCTAGTGGCAGAATGTTCTAATAGCCTTATAGCCCTTCGTAGCAGGGCTATACCGCTATTAAAGTCCCGCTGCTTTTGTTAATTATAGCCCTTCGTAGCAGGGCTATACCGCTATTAAAGTCCCGCTGCTTTTGTTAAAGTCCCTCGCCTTCGGCTCGGGCCTTTAACGCTGCAGCGGGCCTTTAATAGCCGGTATAGCCCGCTACGGCGGGCTATGAGGCTATAAGAACATTTCACCCACTGAGGGTAGAATATTCTAAATTAGAACATTGAATGTTGGGAGCTCTATTGTAGACAATGGAGTACTCCATGCTTCTACCGGCCGGCCAATTTAAATCCCCTCAAGCTACGAGAGGCCTTTGTTTTATTTGTTAGAACATTCTGCCCTCTAGTGGCAGAATGTTCTACTAGCCTTATAGCTCTTCGTAGCAGGGCAATACCGGCTATTAAAGTTCCAATCCCTTGTTAAAGTCCCTCGCCTTCGGCTCGGGCCTTTAACGCGAGAGCGGGCCTTTAATAGACAGTATAGCCCGCTACAGCGGGCTATAAGGCTATATTAAAAAGGGAGTAGCATGAAGACACACTGTGGAATGTTGGAGCTCAGGCTCATACCAGCCATTGTAAGCCTGTACCCTCTCTATTGTCTTCAATAGAGCTCTCAGCATTCCGATGTTCTAATATAGCTTTGGAGCCCACCGCAGCGAGCTCTACCGGCCATTAAAGACCTGCTTCGGCTCGGGCCTTTAACAAGGGAGCGGGCCTTTAATGGCTGGTAGAGTCCGCTATGGAGAACTCTAAGGCTATAGCAACATTCCGTCCCTAGAGGGCAGAATATTCTAACTTGTGAAACAAAGGCCTCATGGGGCCTGAGGGGGTTGAAATCCCCTCTGGCTCCTTGAGGACTTTGTTAAACATTGGAATGTTGATGCTCCGCAGTTCCAGCGGCTATTAGAAACCTGGAGCCATCCATTGTTTTCATGGAGCGCTCTACATTCCCATGTTCTAATAAAGATTAATAACACAACAATTTGCCTTGTATTATGTAACAAAAACTTACAGGTTATCACAAGGTCAATAGGTTTTAGAAGGAAGAACCCAGAGACTTGAGGGCATAGCAAATGCACTGCAGATAAACAGTGACTAGTCATTTATATCCTACCACTTTGACAATAAATTGTTTAATTGAACTGTGAAAAGAAAATTGAGCATTAGCCCCTAGAGAAATTACTAATACAAGCATATCCAACTTAGGCCCTGGAAGGCGGGATCCAAACTATTTCTCACAATGACTACCACTGACTATGCAAAGAAGTGATATTTGAATTCATGGAGCAATATACCTGGAATTATACATGGCCTAGTAACTTTATTCATGAGAACTAAACCACTTTTCAATATCAGGCAAGTTAGTTTTACGCTCCTAAATGGATTACCACACACAAACGTTTACCCGCAAGGAGGTTAATTTTTCAATAAATGCAAATCCTACACCTGGAGGGGCATTGCAGAGCAGGCATCCCTTTGAGGTTTGTGCACCCCCATAAACCTGCAAGTTCGCATGTATGCAGAAACAATTTTTGGGTCCCATAGAACTCTGGAAATGGTCGAAGATTTACTCTAGTTAAAGGAAGGAGTAAAAAGCTTTCCAGGGATCAATTGAGCAGCATACACACACCCAAAAACATTACTGTGGTTATATGTGAACAGAATTTTCTTTCTGGAAAAATATTTTCTTCAGGGAGAAAAAAGAAGGTTAACACATGTCCCTTACACACAAAAATGGAATTCACTCACATTTTTCAGTTTTAGGTCTGGAAAGCTGCTACTAGTGCAGGGGTTTCATGTGTAATCGGGTCCATTTTTGTAAATTCCTGAAATGATTATAGGCTGAAAGGTCATAATCCTGCGTGTGAAAATTCACTGATTTATTTGAGAATGAGACCCACTGTCTGTAGATATTTTCCTACATTGATATTGTGATAATCTGCCATGGATAAGGCCCTCGTGGAACTACATTTGACAACTATGCACAACTAACACACGTTTCCACAAAATAGAACTATGAATGATCCTACTAGCCTCCAAGAATGGAGTTAAATAAAACTCTCCAAAATTACTCAAACAATTGAAAGTCATGAAATTTAACAGGAAATGAAGTGGAGGTCAGTGTTTTCACATAAAACAATAACAATAAATATCTCCAGAGACTACATATAATATCTACAACATATAGGCATTGCATAGCAGGAAAAAGAATAGAAGAAAAGTATTCAGGATACCACACTAAATTCAAATTTATTTATTATGTTTTGGCTCTCAAAGAGGGCCACATAAGCATGTACAAACAAAACAACACAGTCATCAACAATACAAAAATCATAAAACATAGTATTCAAATCGTAATAGGTACACTGCAAACCAGCAATCCCACATGGCCAGGCCGGCACATCTTCCAGAGAATTTAATAAATATCTAAAAATCCTTTAAAAAAGTTAAAAACATAGGCACAAAACATTTCATTTGGTGGGCAATAAAGTGCATGAAGAAAATCTTGTAAAGTGACAATGCTAAGGCGAAGACAAATTACTTTAAGCCATCTCTTGCGCAAGCTTCGTAGCATAGGACAAATCAAAAGTACATGTATACAGTCCTGATTATTTAATTTACATAGGTTGCACAACGGTGAAGTGCCGTACCATTTAGACAACAGCACATTAAGAGGGATTAAGTCATAACGTAATAAAAACCAAAACCTACGAATCCCATGTGGGAGATTCCACTGGGCATACGGTTGGGGCTGTTTCAACCTATAGGAGGAGACCAGCAGCTCCACATTCCTTTTATCTCCAACTGTTTTTATGTCGGATTGAAAACAATACTCCCACGAGGCCTCCCTAAGGACCTGCTTTAACTGTGTGGGAGAGTAGGAGAAAAGAGCGCTTTCATCCAATCTAAGGATATTCACAGCCCTTCTAAAATTGTTAACAAGTTTAGAGAACTCCTTAAAATTGCCCAAAAGTTCATTTTTGAGTAGGACTCGCAGGGTTCCTTCTCTCGCTCTGGCTAAGTTGGCGACCCACCTTATTAAGGCGCACAGCCCCTGAACCCAGGCACTTCTGAGTCCGAAATCCAGCCTACACGCAGCCAGTGAACAAGCATTATTAAAATTCGAGAGGGATCTTAGGAGTTTTCCCTCGGTCTTATTGCAAAAGTCCCAATATTTTATCTCAATTATTTCTATACCGTACAAGATGGTTGCGGGGATTTTAGCTCTAAATACTTCTAGAAGACTAGAGAAATGTCTTTTCCCCGTTGCCAGGTATAGGGACTTTAACCCATTACCTTGGGCAAGAGCTTTGCAGGAGCAATGCTCTATATGAGAATTCTCGCTCATGTTGGATGAGAATATTTTCCCTAAAAACGTATAACAAGTTACGACCTCCAATCTAAGCCCTCCGATGGCCCAACCGAAATTTGTAGAGCGACATTTCTTCCTACCCGCAATACACATCACTTTACTTTTATTAATATTGATCTTCATATAATGCTCGCCAGCAAAGTCCTGAAGAGCCTGAAGCCTGTTGGCCAGACCCGCAGGAGTTAAATCGAGCAATAAAACATCATCGGCATACATCAGACAGGCTATTGGCACCCCTCCTATCAACGGTGCGATCCCCTCACTACGGGACACAGCTGCAGGGAGGTCAGTTGTATATAGGGAGAACAACAGGGGCGCCAATAAGCAGCCCTGTTTAAGGCCATTCTGAGATGGTATTTTAGCCGACAACCCCCTTTCACCCCCCATTAAGACCCTACACCAGGTCTCAGTGTGTAGAGCCCGTACCAAGTCCAGTAGGGGAGGAGGGACACCCATCCCCATCAATTTTCTCCACAGCGTACCCCGATCCACTTTATCGAACGCTGTGGAGAAGTCTATGAAAGCGGCATATACAACACCCCCTCTAACCTGGACATATTTATCAGTAATAACCTGAAGGGCTGTAAGGTTATCCAGAGTGCCATGTTCCCTACGGAAGCCAGTCTGTTCCAGCGGCAAAATGTTGCGCTCCTCGACCCAATCGGAGAGAGATCTCAGGAGACATTTCGCAAAGACCTTTCCGATGGAGTCGAGGAGCGCAATCATGCGATAGTTACTGGGGTTGTCCCTTGCTCCCTTTTTGAAGATAGGGACCAGAATGCTTCCCCTCCACGATGCAGGGACACATTTAGAAAAATGGCATGCCCTAAACAGGGGATACAAGATTTTACTCCAGGTTGAAGGGTCTTGTTTTAGGACCGTCATCGGGAGCTCATCCGGTCCCATAGCCCCAGAGGATCTCATGTTTTTTATAGCCAACTCGATGTCCTTCTCAGAGGGAGAAAAGACTGAGGCCTCAGGTGCGACATGCATGAAATTATCCACACCCATGGTCCCAATTCCTGCATACAATTCTCGGATGTGAGAGGACCATAGATCTTCTGATATAGCTACGGGAGTAGGAGAGTGACGCGTACCACATCCTTTCCCGATTATTGCCCAAAAATCTTTACTGTTGCCTTGAGCAGCAGATTCCCTTAATTTGATCCATACTTCATCCTCCCTGTCCCTTTTAATTTTTCGCTTAAGTCTGCTTCTCTTTCTTTTTAACCTAGCAATATCTTTCCCACGTTCCAATATCCTTTCAAGGTACTGTGCCCGGATAAGTTTGTTTAATTCCCTATTCAGCTTATGGAGAGTTAGAGGAACCACACTAGTTTAGTTTATTTGTGGATTTGAATTTATTTCCCAACCTAAAGCGATCCCTTTCTATATAGTTGGGTTCTGAACATAGAGTATACCACATTGAGCCCTTATTTGGAGAGAAGCAGGGATGCCCTATAACATGAGCTCAGTGCTCAATTTATGGTGGTGGTTGCGAGTGGTGGCCACAGGCACTCATCTTGGAGTTCCAGGACTCATTTTTTCTCATTAGCCAGAGCAAAAGAGGCAGAGGCAGAAAAGAATAGAAAAAAAGTGAAAAAAGAAAGATAGGAAATTTGTCTCAAAGGGAAAAGCAGCGATTAAAAATAACACACAATAGTGAGGCAAAGAGACAGTATAGGGTGGATGAGGCAAGAGGGTTGAGGTGTTATAATGATAACGTAGCCTTGGTACCTGGTCACCCTTGTGATTAGGTTTGTGCCTTCCTAAGAAAAGATTCAATTTCAGCACTGACAAGAGTAACCGGACCCTAATTTTACTGACATCTAATATTTTCAATTGCAGAACAAAGTCCTCATTAGTGGTTTTCATTTTATTAGAGCCTACATGATCACCTGGTTGGTGCTCTACCACAATACTGACTGCAAAATATCCTGCTAGAAAAATGATGAGGGCATTATATCGCATTGACAAATACATCGGAAGTCAAATTATATAATTAGGTAAGTAGTACTGTAAGTATTCGGAAACAGTTAGGCCTGCAACTACTGTTAGTGCTAGGGACTGTGCTGGGTGTGGTCTTATATTTTTAAGTATTTGCTATTTTACCATTATATTTTCTACACTTAATATATATATATATTATTTTTTTTACCAAAACAACATAAAATATTTTATGCAAGTGTAGGCAATATTATTGTAAAATTCGCAGTTCATACTAAAAACCAAAATATGCGTGCAACATTTTGAAAATTATGTAAGGATTTTGCTTTATGCAGGCGGCCCTACTTTATAAAATAGTTTTCCAGAGCTGCACTGTGATGTTTCCAGATACAGCCACAAGCATCAGCTCTGGCTTCATATGCTGTAAGTGCTGTAAATGTGCTTTCTAAAATTGGTGCAACCAAAAATCTCCTGCAATAAGCTAGGCTATGTATATATATTTCCATAGTGCAGTTGCAACACTTTTAGACAGGACCAAGGAGCTTTATGTAGAGCTCTACATTTGTAAGAATGTAGTCACATTTTTGTAGTCACAGGACATAGCTACAGTTAGAAATTATAGACCTTCTATGTTGTCATTCTATCAGCCATGTTTCATGACAAATGATGCCGGTTTTGTTCATGCCTATTTGTAAAACAAATGTCTTGCTTGCACCAGAGAATATTTTTTATAAAATATTCAATAAAATATATTCTTGATTGTTTAAGCCTTATCGCTGAGAAAACAATACAACACTTTGAATAATCAGGCAAGCCATGCATGCCACAATTGACAGAAGCAAAGCATAATCTGAAATTCGTCCACTCCCTGCATGACTCCCTGCATGATTTATTTGGGTGTTATGCCTTGCACAGCATTTTCTGTTATGGTCAATTCTGAGAACCTGATGATGAGGCCAGTTTTGTAAATGAGGAAGTTGTAATCTCTGGTTGTTTAGCTGTAGTGACTGACTCAACTGCTGATGGCTTTATCAGGAATTCTAAGAAGAGTAACCAGAGTCATGTCCTCTAATTTGTTAACCCTTTTTTTTTTAGTTCTGATATCCTCGAAAAGCTGCACACTATCCTGATCAAGTTATATACTCAAGATTGATAGTTATATAGTTAAGATACCTCATACATGAAAACTCATTTATAAGACAGGTGTCTTTTGAGTTTTCTTTTCAACCTTGTCAGCTTAGGTGAACACTCATCATGATTTAATAACCAGACCATCCTGTCTGGTAAATTCTTGTGGTGAGGAACTTGTTTGTCCATCTGCAACTGTTGCTAGATCTTATTTGGGTGAGGATACACTCCCATAGTTCCTGGAAGGGCGTGCAACAGCACAAATGCTGAAAACAGCAGCTCTTGGCCACGACATTATGACCATTAGTAAACACACGGCCAGAGTCCCTGATCAGTAAAATATTTGATAATTCTTTGATTCAGATAAAACATTATTCCACACTATAACTGAAACTTCTTCAGTCACCCTGAAAAGGTCTTCCTGAATTTCACCTGTAATATGTGAGGGCCATGAGAGAGAGGCTTTTTGCTTACTTAAAAGCACTAAACAACTGTATCAAGCTACTCGATAGTCTTTTAACTCCAATTATGACTTTCCAAATGTGCCTCTAAATGAGAAGGCAAGATACAATCTACACAGACAATGTCTTACAACAGTATTATCAAATAGAATTGTCAATTAATAAAATTAAGCAGATATCTACCACTCCAAAAAAACCTTCAACTGACTTCCATGATTATTTAAATCACAACAAATGAAAATCTTCAACTATTGAACTTCTACCATTCATTCTGTGATGAAAAGAGCCTATTTGATAGAACTCATAGGCATTCCATGATGGGGAATTGTACATCTATTACATTCTTCCCTGACAGAATAAATTAAGTCCATTAATATCATTCTTAAATGTATCTTTTCACAAAAATATGTATTGTAACTGAGATCTTAGAGCTGTTTTATACCTGAAGTTGACTTAAGATTAATTGAAGAAATGTTACCATCTTAATGTTGAACTTTAAAACAATGTAGTGAAGACTGACAAACCTGATAGGTAATGTATGTTTTTTGTTTCGGAGAGGCCTCGTGACCACCCTATTTCTGTTTTTCATAGTCACATGCACTAGCTACATCCAACTTGGAGAATTTCTAATAAACTAAACAGGTATTATTCTAGCAAGATGGTCAGTAAGGAAGAAGATAGTTCATGAACTATCTCCCAGATCCTCAAGAAGGCTCTTACTGGCTACACTTGGCCCTGGGAAAGGGACAGTAGTAAAGTCCTACCACTCATGCCACAGCTGTAACTCTGCCAGGAAAGGAGGCGGCAGCAGTAGGTGCAGATCTTTGCATGACAGAAAGGTGCATTATGGTTGTTTCTCCTTCACCCACAACAGACGCAGCATGGTTTATGTAAGTCTCCCAGGCCATCTCAGCCCAAAGAAAGCATCATACTGCAGGCATCAGCCCCTCAGAACATCAGATCTATGCCCCCAGGTATATAGAGTGCAGAGGACAGGAAATGAGATCAATACTTCAATGCAACTGGCAGCGCCATGGCACATTCCGCAAAAAAGCCAAAAATATTAAGCAGCAGAATTCCAAATTGAGCAACACTTCTGGCATATTGAGTAGCACCCTACATCAAAACCCTGGCACAAATCAGCATCATCATGCACATCAATACGCATTTATGGCACAAACGCCCCGGTAGAGTGACGGCAATGCCTTAGATTCAAGAGTGGGTAGCCATGGAAAAATACTAATATTGGCACATAAAATTAATAAGTACACAGGTTATCATTTTTTTTAAAAACGAAACACTTTGAAAACAGGATTCAAACCAAAGAGTCAGAACAGATACTACTTGGAGTTACTACACCGTAACATCCCAGGCAGTTTACTACTTATACAGACAGAATGGTAACAACTAGTTGAACCTTTCGCGTACGGTATGATGGTTGATAGTGTGGCTCAATAACAAATATGGCGAGAACTATTGCTACTTCTTTTATGCAATATTTCTTTATTGATTTTGAGAAATAAGAAAAACAGACAGAAGTGTGTCACATAAAGGATTGTACACAGTATAGACTTCTAGGGATATGTAAAACAAAATATCAACCTTATCGGAATTACACTAACGAAAAATTTGACTGAAATACAGTGTTGGAGTTATAGATATAAAAACTTTCACTTCTGAGTAGATAGTCCGACTTTCTTACCCATAAATGAAGCAGTGACGACTGCGTGCATTTAAACATTAGTGGATGAGGCACATATAGCACTATGCCCATACCTAGGCCTGGAGACTTCTCTCCTGAGGCAAAAGGTGAAACAGAGGATGGGAAGGTTTAAGGAGCGTAAGATCTGGACACACCAAAGACATTATCACCACAATGATTGTTCAGCTCTAGGTCTGTAGACTGTCACCGCATGGACGCATACATTGGATGACATCACCAATACAGGAGCCGTGTATGCCCTTCTAATACATATATATATTCACTGAATGGGTTAAAGTGTCATTAAAGTAGTAACATTTTAACTCATGTTAAAAAACTCAGAAATTCACTGACAAAACCAAAAGTTTACATTGAGTTATATGTAGGTCTTTCAAAAAATAAAAAACAATGTTTTAACACCATAAAAAACACTGAAATTCACCATTTATACGTAACTGACCTCCAAGAGGCTAATTACATTAATTTTAATCTTAATTTAAAATTCCCTCCATTACAGCTTAGGCGTCCAAAAACATGTGCAAGTTCAACCCTGCTTCTGGTTCACAGGTTTAAGAATATGGGGATTCAATTGGGCTTTACTGACATGGACTGTCCGTTAGTATTAAAATCCTATGTGAGACAACCAACTACTGAGGTGAGCTTGTGGGTGGGTCTACCTGTAAAAGTTGTTGAAAGCTCACAAACTCAGGAGTTTGTGGGTCCATACTAACTTTAGTACTCACAAATTTGTGGACAAGATTTGCATGTAGTTTTCAGCCAGCAAATGCGCCTATATTTCATCCTCACAAAACTCTACGAGTATGAGTATGGAGTGTCTCCTCCCAAAAAGTTATGGTCATTGAAACTTTTACCCGATGGAGAAAAAAATATAAATGTATTCCACTTCAATAGCACTTCAACATTTCATTTATGGATGTGGAAATGTATGTCAATTACATCTCCATAAGTGGAAAATTCAGGTATAAGGGTCCTTTGAATTTGTGACAGTTGAAGATTCCCAACAGTAGGGAGGGGGTCATTCTAGCGGAACCGGTACCCTACACAACAGCAAATAAAATACAATGCAAATGTTTCTGTAATTGCTTTTAAATTCCCAAAAAAGCAGACATTTTCTCCAAGCGTAGGAGTTAAAGTGCATAAGCAAATTTTATTTGTTTACATTTTGTTAATACTGCCTTCTGAGAGATGGCTATAAGTGCAACAATCCCACCAGAGGGATACTGTAGGAAGCTGGCGCTGTATATACTATACCAAAATAAGATATAGTGTGCACAGAGTCCAGTGGATCCCCAGAGGTATAGCAGAGGCTAAAGTAGATAATACCTTACTCTCTTTTGTGGTAGTGTGGTTGAGCAATCAGGCTTATCAGGAGGATAGTGTTAAGCATTTATTGTACACACTTAAGCAAGAAATTATGTCACACACTCAAAGACTGAATGCAGACCAGTTTTTGTATAAAAAGTTATTATTTTGTTATTTTTATTTCTTGCACAACGATTCACTTAGTAGCAGGTAAGTTAAACTCTTCATACCATGTTACTTTCAGTAAGACAGTGAAAGCTGGATTAGTAGGAACATTTGGATTACCTTTTGCTGTTGAGAAAACAGTTAAAAAATGCAGGTAAGTACTTTTTGCTTACTTTTGGACTACTTTCGTATTATAGTTCTGGTTTGGTAAGATATATACTCCCCACACAGTTTATACAACACAAGACAGTTCTAAGCTGGTTAACTCTTGTGCAAGTAATAGATTACTGTTTGTGCAGTACAAGACAGTTCAACACAGAAGACCTTTTTGAGAAAAACTCACCATTCAGTCCTATGGGAAAAATGAAGGGTTAGGTTACAGGTGAGTAAATCTGTTTTGGGATTGGAGTTTTGGGGGGTAGAACCAAGGTTCTCCAAGGTTCAGGTTGGCACTCAAGGAGCACCACCAGTGGCACTAGGGAGGCCAGGAGCAGAATGCAGTGTGCCAAGGTTAGCCTAAGGGGTTAGGGGGCACCTATGTTGGGGACTGCTCCCGGGCAGGCCACTCGGTCTCAGGAGCCAACTTCCTAGGGTTAGTATCAGGACAAAGAGGGTCCCAGGTCTGCACTAAGTCCACACCACGAGCGCCTCAGGGGCGGCCAGGTGCAGGGTGCTTAGGAGGTGTTGGGAGCCCAGTGCAATTCAATGGAGGTTGTCGGTCGTGAAAACGGACTGCAGGCTGGAGCCAGAAGATGGACGGGAGAACCAATGACTGGAGGATGAAGTTGAGGAGATGCTGGACACAAGGACACTGTTGGTTGGGCACCTCAGGTCACAGGAGCTACGGATGCAGGGGTGTCCTTTTGTATCTGGTTCTTCTCACCGGTTCCGGTCACGGTTGGGGGACCCTTTGGATTGAGGCTGCAGGTGTCGAGATGAAGGTCGTGGAGGTCACCCAACAATGGCACTCAGGTCAGGATCACCAGTGGGACCTCGCTGGGGTGTTGGGCCACTCGGACTAGGGCGGCGGGCGTCAGGTGCAGAGTGGTGAGAACTTGTAGATCCGGACGGATCTGGAGTCTTTTGCTTGGGTTGGTATTGGACAAATCCGGTGTCCACTGGAAATAGGAGTTTTTTGTGAAGGCAGGGCAGGTCTCTGGGGTTCTTGGAGGCTGCTGGCTGCAGGACATGCCTGGTTCAGCTCGCAGGAGTTCAGAGCAGGAGACGGGACGGGACGGTAAGGCTGGGGCCAAAGCAGTTATCGTCCTCCTCCTCTTCTATAGCATTGGCTCCTCGGTCCTTCTTTTTCTTGTTACTTCAAATCTACCATCCTGGGTTCAGGGCTGCTGCCTAAATACAATATTTAGGGGTAGTTTTAGGAGTCTCGAGGTAGTAGTCAATGGGCTACTTACCTTAGGGTGACTACACCCTTGATGTGCTCATCCCACTTGGGGGAGTGAGCACATTCCCTAACTCTGATTGAGGGATGCCCTCCATCAGCAAGATGGTGGGCACTGAAGAGTGGGCTTCACCTCACCTCCCCCACCTGAGGGGTGGGGTTGGCAGAGGTGGACCCACCTCCTGGAATTGCTAACTGCCTGTCTTCCTGCTGAAATTGTGGGGGAAGACAGAAATGGAGGCTCCTCCTGCTAGCAGGAGGTGTGGGGTCGCAGTGCAAGGATGATAGGGCCTTTGATGATGCTCAGCCCTTCCTGACCTCCTCCCAGGAAAGGCTTTGTTTCTGGACCCAGAGAGCTAGGGCTCTCACCTCAGGGGTCTAAACAACTGTCTCTTGGTGGCTGGCTGGTGATTACCAGTCAGGGAACCGACAAGAGGCTGGTTTGGTTTAGGTGTCTTTTCTAGAAGGGACCCCCGAGTGTAAGGGTTAATAAATCTGACACTGGAATCAGTGCAGGTTTGTTATCCTGAGATGTTTGATACCAAACATCCCAGGATTCGGTAAAGCCTTTATGGTGCTGTGAAACCGTAAAGACAAGTTTCCAGACCATATACTCGTATATGGCTTTACTGCACTTAAAATATCTAAGACTGGACTTAGAAAGTATAGGGGCCTAGCTGTTCATACCGATAGGTCCTCACATGAGTTACAGTACCCCTTTGCCTTAAGGGTGACTTAACTATTCCTCATGCAGTGACTGGTAGGCATGGCACACAAGGATGTATGCCATGTCAACTCTTCACTTTTAGCTGCACCAAAACATGCAGGTTGCAATGACAGTGGTACATGTTTGTGGTGAGAGGTCTCAGAGTGTGGCATAAGACATGCTGCAGCCCTCAGAGGTCTTTCTCTGGCTACCAGGCCCTTGTCACCACAGGCACCCCTTACAAGGGATTTACAGGAAGGCCAAAGTTGTGCCAATTGTGAGAACAATGGTACATGTTAGGGAAAGAACACAGGCCCTGGGAACTTGGTTGTCAAGGACCCAGTGTGCACTCTGTCAAAGTGCATCAGAAATCAGGCAAAAAGTGGCAGGGTTACTGCAACCGAAACCCACTTTCCTACAGATACTGTTAAATACAACACTGTTGTTGTGGATCAGAGAAAAAAGGAGGCATGTCTTTATCGTCTGGAGTACGTTTGTGTAGGAGTAGGAAATACAGGAGACACTCAAATTAAATGCACTTAGAATACGTTTAGTGTTGGGCTCTTAAATTTCTGAGGGCTTACACTTGTTTCTATGCTAATACCTGATTTTGGGTACACTGTATTGGAACAGATAGTGCTTGTGATAAAACTTCGCTCCCAAAAATTACCCTAGTATAGACATCAACTAAAAAATTACTGGTTCATGAAAGCGGCATCACACACCCTATGATTCCCTTCCACACAATGACATCACATATTTGATACTGTCCTGATACTAATTAAGCAAGAACTACGTTTTTGCTCGTGGGGGAATAGTAGAAGGGTAGGAAGTGGAAACTACAGAGAGAAGCCCTTAGGAGACCGGATCCCTTTTTCTTCCCACTGAGGCATACAGAAACCCTGAGAGCCAGGGCCCTGTTAGGGGTAACACAGGTCAATCCTGGGGCAACAGATGGTACCGGTCTACACTACCCTCATCAGAAGTATAAATGCAAACTCAACGATGTAGAAAAAGAATTCTGTATTTTCCAGGACAGCAATGTTTTAGACTATAGGTTCACCATACAACACTAGAAAAGCCATCCTAAGCTCTGTTTTCATCAGGCTAACTCCATATGTCCCACCCTTCCTTAGCACGCATAAACACTCATTTTAAAATGGCTGGAGATTAACTCCAGCCTTTAAAATCATCAACAGCTGTTGCAAAAGGCCGGTTTCCATGTGATTGTTTACAGTGCTACACGTTGCTACAAGACCCTGCTCTTAGGAATCAGCTGGAATATTTCTTACCTCAATCTCAGTTACCACAAGACGTTGAAAACCGAGTTTAAATACACGTTTTCTTTGGAAAATAGATTACCAGAGCATGTATCGTGTTCCCCTACGTACAATGCATAAGTAATAGAGTATTCCCCCAGTGCGAATGCTCATCTAATTTTGCTATGCCAAGCCTATTGGCATTCCAAAGAAGAGTTTTGTAAAGCAAGCTGTAATATTTGTTGATTAGGACAGCATCTCTTTTTTTGTGAAAAGTGAAAGCGGTAATCTGCCAGTAAGTGTTGGTGCCTTCCCTTGAAAATGGTCAAAGACCTGCACCAAAGGCAAGCATTCCCCGCCCAGTAAACCAAACTCCATCAATTCCAATGAGTGTGTCACAAATACCTTAACTTAAAGGAAAGCAACATCTTAAATTACAGATAACACTAGATCAATTATGGCAAAAGAAAAATAAATAAACTTAAATATAGCACCGCGGGTTATTAAGGGATGCTGCTCACAGCAGGTAGCCAATGGGAGCGTTAATACACACTGACTAGAGAATGCTATGTTGAATTTAGCTTGGAAAAACGGAGTCTGTGTGGTTATTCCCCATACCATGGGGATTCATTTACAATTGCACGGTACTGATGGGAACTGCTGCATGCTGTTCATGCGCAACTCGTAATCAGGCCTGTGGAGGGGTATTTTTAGCTGAGGAACGACCCCACTCAAGCTTGACTATCAAAAAATATTCGGCTTCTGCTAGCCAACATCTGATAGGGATTAGTAGATTGGTCGGTATCATGAATGGTGGTAAGATGCTACTGAGGGGTGCTGAGTGAAATATTAGACAACAAAAGCAAAGGATAAACTGTCCATGTCATTCGGAACTCTAAGGTGGATTGCTTGCACAATGCTGATACCAGTCCATCTTCAAGGGTGTATTGCATGTGCTATTAACATGTATGGCTGGCTTCCTTTGACAATAATATATGTGAATCCTGGATTTGGAACAAGGCTATTGTTAGACCTGGCATCTTTTGGCGTGTTTCCTCTGTCTTTTTGCTTTCTGGCCCCATGTTTTTAATGGTATGTTGGACTTCATTTGGCTGGTTTGGTGCCTCTGTGCACTTTCTCACTACTGTTCAGTGTTGAAGTGCAAGTGCTCCCATTGTAAATTGTGTTTATGGATTCCATGTTTGGATTATTTGAGTTACTACTAAATCCCTAGTACATTGCACTGTGTGTGCCTAGGGCCTGTAAATCAAATGCTGCTAGTGGGCCTGCAGCACTGATTGTGCCACTCACACAAGCAGCCTTTCAAAAGGTATCTCAGAACTGCCACTGCAGTGTCTGCGTGCAGTTTTTGCTGCCATGTTGACCTGGCAAGTGCCCCTACTTGCCAGGCCCTAACCTTCCCTTTTCCTACATATAAGGCACCACTCAGGTAGGTCGAAGGTACCCCCATGTGCAGGAGGCTGATAATGTGAAAGGTAGAACATGTCCCAGTGAGTGTGACATGTCCTGATAGTGAAATACTGCCAATTTCATTTTTCACTATTGACAGGCTATCTGTCCCATATGCTAACATTGGAGTTGCGTTGTAACATTTTACAAGCCTAACTTTCCATTGGGACAAGATGGAGAAATATGCCCGAACTCAGAATTTAAAAACACATCTTATATTAAAGGTGGTTTTTATATTATCTGCTTGAAAATACCACTTTTAGAAAATTGGTATTTTCTTGCCTAACCATTCTGTGTGCCTCTGCTGGTTTGTGTATGGACTGTCTGGTTTGGGAGTGACAGGGGCTGGGGATGTGCATTCACTGTAGACAGCCACAAGGGGGATTGAGGTGTGTCCTGCCTTTCCTGGGAGACTCATAGTTCAGCTGAATAGGCCTGACCTGCTTTTAGAATGGTTTGAGGAGTATTCACCAGCACCTGAAAAGGCAGTGTCTCCTCTGCCCAATGCTATCTCCACCTCCTGTAGTGAAGCTGGGCCAGAGAGAGCAGAGCTGGTTTGGACTGGGTTCAGAGACCCTTGCCACAAAGAGAACAAAGAGGAAATGTGATATAAATATTGGGGACCTGACCCCAGGATTTTAGAACTCTTTTGGATCAAGGAACCTGCCAAAAAGAAGAGCTGGAGAAGCTTTGAGGAGGAACTACCACTTTGCCATGTGCTTTGCAGTGTTGGCCTGCAATGGCTGCTTCGGTCTTAGGCAGAGATAGGACTGGACTGAACTTTCTGCAACTTCTTTGGTTTAGTTTCTCCAAGGGCTTGAGGTACAGCTTGCCATCTGTTCAGGAAGTCTCATGAACAGCAAAGACTTCAAGTTCATCTCCTACCAGCACTGGGAACTGTGTGTTTTGTGCTGCAACAGGAGAAAAAGCAACTTGACGCCGTCAACTACACCACTGCCGACTCCATGTGCTGAAGGCACCATGGAGGGCACCGCCGCACTTCACACCGCAACCCATGTCTCACCAATGATGACACACGCCGCTGCCACCGAGCCGCTGAGTGCACCGCAACCTGTGGGTGCCCCACTTCACACTGTCCCGCTTCACACACCACACTGGTATCCCCGATGCCGCTCCACGCCGACATCAACGCCACTGCTTGCACTATGGTTTGAGAGTACCAGGCCCCACACCGCAGCCTTAGCATACCGACGCGGGCGGCATCGACTCTGCTTTGTCAGCCAACGACAGAGCTTCAGCAATGGCGATGCCGCTGCCTGCACCGTAGCCTGCTAGCACTGCAGCGAGCGCCGCCCCACTTCGCAGCGCAGCCCTGGTCTCACCGACGCCGCTGGATGACCGTCACCGAGCTGCTGCCTGCACAATGACCTGAGGGCACCGCACGCCGCACCACTGTACTTAGCACCGCAGCCCCAATGCCGCCGACACCAGTGCTCCTGCCTTCAACCACACGGAGTCCGATCTGCAACGCGTGTGACTTCAAAGGCCCGATGACTCATGCCCGACCTCCGGAACCGATGACGGCTCTTCAGAGCTCATTGCGAGCTCCTGTCCCTGCATTTCTAAAGGTTCTGTTTTGCGGGTCTTTCCCGACACCGTAGCTGGCCCACGATGCTGCAGTCAGCCAGAACTGTTTAGATTTGTTGTTCACAACGCCGTCATAGTCCCAGACAGAGCTATTGACTTCAAGGAACTGTATTTTATGCCTATTTTTGCTTAGTGATATTTCTAAGAACTGTATGGTGGATTTTTATCTTCTTTGGTCTTCTTTGCACAGATAAATTGGATATTTTTCTAAAACTGGTGTGATGTCCTTCTGTAGTGTTTTCACTGTATTACTGATGGTTATGTGCAAATGCTTTACACACTGCCTCTGAGATAAGCCTGACTGCTTGTGCCAAGCTACCAAGGAGGTGAGCAGGGGTTATTTTTATAAGTGCATTCCTCTTATCTTGACTAAGAAGAAGGATCCCTACTTGGACAGGGTAACAACCTGCCAACGGGAGACCCCCATCTCTAACAGTTATTTACGGATTCTATGTCACTGCAGTGGAATATAGAGGTTTAACTGATGTGGCAACACCAAAGGAAGGGGGATTTTGCTTCCTCAGTCACCCCCCTGCTTCGCCCATGTAAGCAGACATCCAGAGAAGACGATGTAATAAGGGTGGCACTCTTGATCCACCACCCACCACTCCTTCTTTCAGGTGTGGGTCTGCACAGACTCTCGGCTGAAAGGAGAATCTCACTCACGCTGAAGCGATTCACTAAGAGCAGCTGTCAACACAGTGCTGGCTCCCCATTCTCTAACTGAGAACGTAGAGAAAGACAATTGGGTGAAGACAATATGGCAACCTCAGTGAGTGGAGGGAATAGAAGGCACACATCTAGGTTTAGAGGTTTTAAAATAATATCAGAGCGAGGAAGGGAATTACTGAGCATGATTGGGGAAGATGACAAGATGTCAGCTATATTTATTAAAAAATATTTGGCTGTGGGAGGTCACTGGTTAGGATCGTTAAGCATAATGGCACAATATTTCATATTGTTTAGCATTTTTTATTTAGACAGTGGTGAGTATTCTTGAGGATGGTTGGGGAGGGTGAAAGAATGGCAGGTATTGGTATCTGTAATATTTTGGGTGGGGAGAGTTGCTAAGTGAGGTAGGAAGGGAGTGAGGAAGAATAGAGCTTGAGGGAAGTATGAATGCGTTGGGAGAGTGTATTTTGTGAGTGGCTCCCTTATGAATCTTCTCAGTCTGTGGAGTACTCATGGGAGCATACACAACGTAACACTGTACATGGATAACTATCAATGACATTGAGTTTTACACTTTGGGTTCCAAGTGACATCATATACAACTTGAGCTTTGCTCTTGCTATCTATATTATTACATTTGGTCATCTTAGGCGAAAAACCCTATTATTAAACATTACCCATCTGCAGTATTATATATGTCTGCAGCAGGCGGCGGCCTGCTAGAAGAATGACAGCCATCGCTTCAAAAAGGTGAGGTAGTACTGTATAGGTTCAGCAGTCTTCTAGAGACATCCATGGTTAGTCCAGAAAGGAGGAGGACAAATCTAGATTTATATAATCAATTCAAGCAGTAGTACACTTTGTTTTTAAGGTCCGGCTTGACAGAACAGGTGTTGCCAAATAATTATGTGAACATCACTAGAGAGGGGCTTTTCCTCCACATACATGTTGGCATCCAGAAGTACATGTTTTGTGTGCTTTCACGAAAAAAGTGCTTGTCCTCCACGCAGCTGTAATCATTTTTTTATTTATCCAGCTGCCTTAGCTTAGACTTTTATAGAGATGCACATGACATTGGAATGCTATTAAAGGGTCTTACATAACTAGATAATTTATGTTTTCTCTGGCTGCAGCAAAGATGGGAGGAGAGCAGTCATTAACCACCGTGGATTCTTAGGTCTGGATTAACTGTGCAACTTTCAATTGACCTTTTAATCTACACCAATATTATTATACAGTTCTTTGCTTCTACACAAATACCCATGCGTCTTTCTTCTAATGCCTCATAACATTCCTTTAAAGCCAGGCCTATTTGTATTGCCAATGCTTGCTTACTGCTGCAAAATAGATAATAACTGGCTGTAGATTACTGTGATATGGAATTGTGTGATATGTTAAAAATGGTTACACTTAACATCTTCTAGGCAAGAATTAATAGAGGATGCGCATGAATGAATTCCCACCACATGCCACACTAACATCCTACATCTATGCTCTGTGCCAACTATGTCTCTACCACGTATCCTAACACTTGGCGTGTGACACCCAGGCAGGGCTAACAGGAACAATCTAAAGTGGAAATACTTTACTACCTAATTTAACAAGTGAAACTTCTTAATAGGCCAGTATAACCGCTTAGTAAAAATTGTTTTTTATCTTAATAGCTCTCTTCGAGATCAGGCAACAATAGAGCTAACTTCTTGGGCGGTGACGCTTATGGTGTCCCCTGATAAGAGCATATCAACAGAGCACTAAAGGTGGCAGCAGGGGCGGAACCCTGCATATCTGCTACTCCTCGTTTTGGGAGTGAACACTGGTCTATTTTTTTTGGGCAGGACTAGGTCCTCTTACCCATATTGTTAACAAAAACCCATCTCGGGTTTTTAAACTCAATGTGATCACTTTATTTGTGAAAGGGCTTTAACATCACCAATATTTCCATTTCATTGCAACTTTACAAACGCCATCATTTTTTCAAACTCTGAAAAACAGGACTGAAGTTGAAATACACCTTAATCTCTTCACATTTGTAAAGAAAAGTTATACCTTTTTTCACTTGGCTTACATTATATGTTAACAGACTTTTGAAACACCAACATGGAACTTTCATTCCCGTTCATCATAACAGCTTGCTGAAATAGCCACTGGAGTGTGGGGGCTTATATCAATAAATTAAATATAGTTTTCCCAGGAGGGAACAAACCTTGCTACAGAATAAACAATAAAGTCAGCAATAATAGCTTTAAAATAAACACAAAAAAGCCCTAGAAATTACGTGGCACCCTGTGAAACGAAACCAAAATAAATTACTTCCATATGTAAGGCTGCGTTTCTGAAAAGTATGGTACATCTCATGACACACCGCTCAGATGTCCCTCCAGGCATTTCCGCAACAGCTGTTAAAAAAAATCTTATACTGTTTCTTAAAAAATATATCCATTCCTAAAGTTTATCAATAAATACCCTTTGTGATATTTTTCTTTAGAGCTTCTTTCATAAAGTCGCTAGCTGCCATCCCCATTTTGACTCATTCTGCATCTGGCCTTCTGCAAACTCCTCAGTAACTCTCAACCTATTTTTATTTAATCTGCTAACAGGCACGGTGCTTTACAAGGTCATACATTTCATTTTAATCCATTTGCACTCCACATTTACATAGAAATAACTAGTTGTCAACTTTATTGTCTCATCATTTGCTTATTTAATCTTCTCAATGTCTTCACTGTTGGGACGCCAGCGACTGGCCACGTTTGGGGGTGAGGCCTCATAATACCTTGCTGAAGGGGTGAATTATCCCATTTGATTAAATGGATAGGAGTCAGAATTTCTTGCAGAATTTTAAGGGGCCTTAATTACTTCCATATATACAGCTACAGTCATTCCACATATAATTTAGTCAGTTCCTATAGAGTGGCACTAGGAGCAGACTGCTTTATAGAGAACATTTGCGCTTTGTGGTGTGTCTGTGAAGGGTCCGGTAAAGATTACAGAAACCAGAGTTGGATGGGCTGTGGGCCGAGCCCACAGTCAGCACAGTCTCACTTGGGGCCATGCTGACAACACAGCGGTGTGGCTTCCAACACAGCCAACAAGCAGCAGGCCCGGCCTGCAGAGGCCTAAGAAGACGAACACAAGGTCCAGCACAAAGATCAAGCACTGAGGGGAGAACCTTTGGATACTTTACGGTCTACCTGTTTACTATCCTTTGGGGGAGCTGATGCAGATCCAAGGGGAAATCAACATAATTGTATCCGCGAGCCAATGTGCCTGGACTTGCACTAGTCATTCCGATACATGTTCTGCGGAGCAGCCAACGTAAGTACTGGTTGCCCGTGTTTCTAGTAAGGACTTCCTTAAGAACAGTATACCATAGTAAAGCCACCATGTAACTTGTATGTACAATATTGTGTTGTGTGTTGAGAGTAAAGTAGATATTTTCTAATTAAAAGCATTGGTCAGACAATTAATTATTGACGGATATCTGTCTTATTGAGTTCAGTGTCTCTAACCTACAGCACCTCCCTGAGTACACCCATAACTGCTCAACTTTGCTACCCTGAGTGTCAAATGCCAATGGAATGTATTTGGTACTCAGATGTATGTCCACGAATAAGGTAAATCTCCATGACAACAGTGGTAAAAGCCTCTCATCTGATTGCTCTAAGACTCCTTAAAAAGTTCCCACGTATGTTTTCTAAAGTGTTTACTACTTGTTTTGCCAGTTCATAGCACTGTACATAAGGGGATTTACCATTATCTACTTTATTACTAAGTCATTTTTGATCTCGAAAGGATCAAATGTTGGCTAAGTTGGCCAAACAGAGATTTAAATTTGCTCCTTCAACCACTCTGTTTCATTGCTTCCCCTAGCCCTTCCACGTCCCTTTTTTTTCTGTTAGTATTTTTTAGTTTTTTTACTTTTTAGAATGGTCCAGTAGCTGCAGTTTGCTGCTATGCTGACCCTTGAACTATTTTATTTTATTTACTGTTCCAAGATGGTTGTCTGCCATCTTTGAATAGTAAATTTAAAAAAAGGCAAACGGCTACTGTGTCCTAACGTATTCTCATGCATGTGTACTGATGTTTGTTCGTGTATGCCATCACATATTGGCCACCTGTTTTATGGTCAACACCATTCAACAACGTAAATAAACATTGGATTGGCAAAACAAGAAGTTAGCTAATGCCCTCCAAAGGCAAGAACTATTGGCTTTGCCAATTCTTGTTATGGTATGTTGTGTTTTATATTATTTTATGGTAAGCAGTATTATTTAATGTTGCGCTATTATATGTTATTATTGCATTTAATGAATCGCCATACTATGCTACGTTACGGTCTCTTAAGCAATCAAAAATGGCTCCTTAACCTTGTTATCTACATCAGGCAATACTGAAACACTTACATAAACACAAACCACAATCATAAAAGTATCTTTACTTGATTGCATGTTATAATTATCTGTTTGGTTATGATTACAACAATGTAAAAAATAACAAGGGTAGACTAACAAAATTTATTGAGTTGCCACCCAATATCCAGTCTCTATATGAAAGTGAAAAACCCTTTAAACGGAGATTGCCAATCAGCTGCAAAGGTGACCTGCCAGTGGCTTTCAACACACTTGAGGCACGGTGTCAACGCTTTTAGACATGAAGGATGAAAGTTTTAAGATCCTTTATTGGAAACCTACTAAGGACCCGAATCTATTTTGAACTCTCTGTTGCCTTTGACAAATTTGGCCAGAATAGTTATCTCTTCCATCTTGAGAATTACATGGAGATCACGGTACGACCCTAAAATAAAATCCCGCCTTCCCACTGCTCCACATGCAGCAGGTACAAAAATTGTCAAAAAGACCTGACTGGTTATGAACAATTTATTATATTTTAAAGACACCTGAGGAGATTATAAGAAATTTTAAAACTTCCTCACAAGCAAGGCACACTATCACTAACCTGTTGTGTCTAATTGTTCAGTTTCAAGAAGAAAATGTCAATACACCACATAAAAAGGAGATTTGTGTCCCCACAGAGTTTGTGAAAAAAATGTGAGAAAGGTCAGAAAGTACCTCACGGTAGTATCACCAAGGGGGGCTTGCTGGTTGGTACTCACTAGCTCACCCACTTTATCATCATCAATAACTTTCTTGACCAAAAGAAAAAAGTATGTGCTTCTTCAAAGAATTCTCAGAGGTGAGAAAAGGGAAGAAAAAACAGTTAAAAACATGTGTAAATGCACTGTCAGTGCTTGTATCACTAGAGTGCCCACTGGTCCCATGAGAAAAGAAATGCAGTTCTCAGGATTTAAAATGGGGTACAACTCACTTGCTAAACATAATTTTATTTGGTGCCGCGAGCGTCCTCAATTTTAAAAAATGGCTTGTATTGGGCCATTTTCAAAAGCAAAAATCCGACATGTTTCGTTGCCAACCTATTTAGGCAACTTCATCAGGGCTGCCAGGGTAACCAGTCTTCACCTCACTTGTAACTCACACCGGACCGAGTGGTTGCTGTCATCCCTTGTACCTGCAACCCACTCCTCAGGGAATCATGCGCTAAATGGTCGCGTGCCCCATTGATGACTGCGATCGTCAGTATCACCGCTACCACGTGCTGCCAGCAGCTTCGTGCTCCATCCCGAATGAAGCTGCTGGATGCACGCGGTAGTGGATCTTTCCCGGATCAGTATCGACTTGCCCACAGTGTATGGAGCCCAACGGGGGCATGAAAGGACATGTTCTGGAGTTGCCCGCTGTGTGCGGTGGTCACGGACTCACTCCCCAGAATAAGGGGCCGTACTGACCTTTATAGTATGGCGAGTGGCATGCGAGGGCTATAAAAGCACAGAAATGTTGGGAGAGTGACAACCCGCTTTACTGATTTGGTGTTGCTGATGGTCTGTATAATGGTCGCCATGCATTTGAAGGACAGTGTTTTGCTCAGTATGGAACATTGGAGTGTGGCAACACTTAAGTGGAGTAGGGCCGAAGCTGTAGCGCTGCGATAGGAGGAAGCACGTGGATTGCGAAAAGAAACCCATTGCAGCAGACTGGGAAGGTTTACAAGACACCCTACAGGCACCTCAGGCTGACCCGGATGCATTGGATTGAGTAGGGACATGTAGTTACTGAGTATTCACATAGGTCAAAAGGTATAGAACCCCACCACAATCATCCCTGGTCTACCCAGCCACTCTCAGATGTTCAGAGATGGAAGGGTAGTGGGCACAGCAAGGACACTGATCATGGTCTAAAGTACAACGAGAAACAGGGCCTACCACACCAGGGTGGGTGCTGTGAGGGTCTGGTGAGGAGCAGGCTTGGAGGGAATGGCCTATTGCCTATTGTTTGAATTGGTAATATGTTGGTGCACCTTATGGAACCTGCATCTTCTGATTATCTAGAAAACATGTAAAACAGTTATCAGGGCTTCGGAGGGAATACTGCTTGCAGTGATGTGTCTCACTGGTTAGCAAGTTCTGGCCTGCTTACTGTATTGTTGATAATGAAACTCAAATAAAGATGGTTCAAAAAAGAAACTAAAATAAAACCCTTAAAGACAAGCTCGGCATAAGTTACACTGTACTAAAATGGTTTGAATCTTATCTTTTTTTTGATTTATCAAAATCTTTCTTGCAAAAGTGAACACTGCACACTGCACATAGTCAGTCAGTCCAAAAGAGAAACAAGAACACATTCCTCGGTAATATATATATATCACAAAACTAAGTCCCAAAATCAATTAAATCAATCCATACTATGCCCACCACTTTCCCAAAATGTTGGCATGTTTCTCAGGGCATTCTTGAGCGGCATACATGGGCTCTTCCTGTTTACCACTCCAGTCCACCATTCCTGTTGAATCATAGCTTGACAACAGACACCAATTTGCTAACATTGGAAAGTCTCTCTTTTTACTGACCCTGTTACCTTCAATGTACCATGGGCATCAATCTTGTCACACTTATACTTCAATATTCATCTGAAGCCTTTGAGGAGCTTCTAACCAAATAAGGGATTTGGTATCATCTCTATTTAGATGATACCCAGTTGTACCTTATACTCTCATTAATGAAAAAACAGGATAAATGCACATCAATATGTGGGTTTTCGGACCCAAACTTTTGTTTCTGCAAAATCCTTTGCAATTAAACTTGGCAGGGAACTTAAACCTGTAACTCACACCAAGAATCAACCAAGCAGTTTTACAACTCAAATCAGAACTGCAATTGCTTCTTACCCACCAAATAGCCTTAAAAATGCTGTGCAATATTTTGTACTTTCCTGCATTGACTGTGAGAAAGCACTTCTCACTGGGTTGCTTCATTAGAGGCTGTGCTGCATGCCAGGATTGTCTCAAACACATGCATATATCACACTAGTCCCCGCCTCCTAAAAATGGCCCCGATAGAGGCAAACTGCACTTATACAACTGCTTGTTTAATCTACAAGGCGCAGCACTGAAATACCCCTACATACCTCTCTCAGAAACTGAACATCTCTGGAGGCTCCCTCTTAGAGAAGAGTCTACAGATCACACATTTTATGGAGAGGTCCTCCCGTGCCCATTCCTTCTCTGAGCATGCATGTAAGAGAGGGAGCTACCTACCAGTACAGCCACTGCTCATCTCTCTCAGTCTTAAAACCGCACTTTCTCAAGAAGCACTTCAATATTGAAATCTTTCTTTCTCTAATATTGAAAACCATTTTCCTCTCTTCAAAACCTAGTAGGTGCAAATCTTGCTGACCTTTCTGTAGTTTATGGCTATGATTGTACGTCTTGTGACCAGAATGCAGCTGTCATTAAACTCTCACCTTCTATCTCACATATTAACTGTGTACATATTCCTTTTTGTATAGAATTTGAGACAAGGAATATTTAATCTGTGGCGCATAATGTGAGGTGCCCCATAAAAAATAATCCAGTAAAAAACAAAAGTTGGTGCCTCCCATTCTAAGCCTGGCACCTCGGGCTTCGTGCGTCCGGAGAAGAAACCACTATTTGAATGCATTTGATGGCGCTATGCTAAGTGATGTCATGGTATTTACATGTATCTAATTTTCTAGTCTCGTACTGTCTTATCTGTTACTGAGAGAACTTAATTCAGGCGTAAATTCACCTCAGTGTAAACTGGTGAGTGGATGAATGAATGAATACATTTATAGAACGCTGAGGTTAAATCGCTAGCATCTTCAGGTTTTTTTTAGCCTCTAAAGCTTTAACAATCTATCTCAATAAACTAAATGTCAATTTTCCTGTGAAAATGTGCCCTTGTTTGTAACTTAGTTATTCCATGTTTAAAAGTCCTATTTCCAGAGACGAGCAATGAACGTTAACCACCTTCGAAGCAAACGATGTCGTTTTCTCAAATATTATCTCAATGTTAGTTTTATGAAGGAAATAACGGTTTCCTTCAGGCCTGCTGAACTGGATACATAGTAAAAAATCTGCCTTCTCTGCGTGAAAGAACTGAAATAATGTTGTAAAGAAAAGAACAGCGTTAGATTGTTCTTAAAAAGCCAGATCGGCGGCGTGCGTCTGAGAAACAAAAAAAACGAACTCCCCATTGGCTGCTGATCTTGTAATCCCGTCACCCTGCCCAATTATGAAACAATGCACTCTTGTTTACAGTGCAGTTTACTTGTCAGGCTCGCTCCATTAAATGCACGTTGGACTGCTGTTTGTTCACGTCGAGAGCGAGTGGAGGGCTGAGCCCGGCCTGGGCAGATCCCGTGTGTTCAGCCTGAGATAAGCCCATCAGGCAGAGACAGCTGACAGCCACCTGGGAGACGGCGGGGAGTCTGTCACGGGGTGTGAACGCACCACGAGTCACGCACAGCGGTCAGGTGCGAATCACACCTGAGTGAGAGACAACTATTCCACGGTGTCTTCTTCGTCACTTCAAAACAATATGTGACGCATTCGCAGGCTTGTCACAGTGCTTGCCAAGCACCCCCAGCCGGAACGCAGGTCCCAGGCACACAAACACGCCTTCAAATCACCAGCAGAGCGGCTCTTAAACCAAAACTACTGCACGAAACGCACAATTCGGTCTGAGGAAATACATCGTGGGTTACCATAAGCCGTGCACTTGGTATGTGACACCAAGGTTAAAAGAAATCTTGCGCGCCTTTTACAAGTGATGTAATTGCCCAGCCTGCTCGTAATATGTCCAAATCGGTCGCCTGGGTCTGTGAAGGCAGGAAGCCGCATATTTTCTGTCAGGGGTAGGTAATCTAAACCAGCCCCACAAATTCACTGCTCTCTGTGACACGTTCTGTCCTGGAAGTGATTTGTTGGTGGAGGCAAGCAAGGTATGCTCAAAATGCATGCTGTCTCCCTTAAAACTCAGCCGCCCGTGCCAATACATGCACGGTGACAAATAGTCGTCACCCGGCCACTGAAAATTGCTAATATAGCGGATTTTCAGCACTAGAGCAAATGTGAGCGGATGCGCGCTTAAATCACCAAACGGGCTGTGCTGACATATCCCCACCCTCCGAGTCACCGCTTCAAGCCGCTACGGATGGACGCCAGGTCCCGCCTGCGCCAGCACTTCCTTCTCTACTCCACTGAGCCTTGCAACACCAACTGTATAAGAGACCACGTCACACAACGGCATCTGGACCCCATTTAAAGCAAGAACAGGGTGTTTTTCCCCCTGCCCATTGCTTCTTTTACATGAAACCAATACCCGATCTAGCTCATACAGTTGAGACACAAACTTACATTCGATGTGTGATCTTGGCAGGTTTGCCAAAGGCACAAAGGAATGCGACTGTATCAGCTGTCATGGGTGGGCAGCTTGAGTACAAGGCTCGCAGATACACTTAAAAGCCCACCTCTCTAAAAACAATGTACACCAGGGGGTGGTCACCCTTGCTCGAACCCGTCCTCCCCAGCCCCCTGGCCGAGCCCTGAAAGGGGATGGAGGTGATGGAAGAAGCCATAAGATTCTAACGGATGAGTGCATTTAAGACAAGGGCCCGCTGCTCAAAGGGCATTGCCCAGGGGCATGCCCAGTTTGTTAATGTTGGAGTCTAACATTTTTTAAGCGCTCTCCGTCGTGACAAATCATAAAACATCGGATACGTGAAAATCTCAGTACCACAAAGTTTGGTCAACTGGAGAATTGCCATTGAATTCCAGCATCCCTGCCTTAGGAGGGTCATTTCAATGTACTGCATATACACCCCATCACCTGAAGCGAGCATGTAAGGCCGCCATCCATAATGCGCCTGCTGTCCAGTAAGCCCACTCTGTGCACTAGTGACTAGAATGATAGGTGCTCATAACAGAACAGCCGAAGGTATTTATGCATTGCCACAACACACGGGCTTTTCATCAAATCAGTACCAAGGCTGAGTACAAATGAGGGTGATGCTGTGTGCAGCCAGCGGCACACACCGCCACCCCCTAGAAATAGATCGTGATACAATAAACCTGGCAGGGACAAAGCAGAAGAAATGTGGGTGTCACAGCTGCTGGCCGGCGACCGGCTGCAGAGGGAGGCATTGGAGAGCGGTGAATGTACTGCAGAATGCGGCTCACCCCCTAGGGCCTGCCGGGCATCACGCTGTGACATGCTGTCTGCCCCGGCCCCCCCCTCGGGAGACCCTGACATCTGACCCCACGGCAACGCACGGTCCGCAGAGCATCCTCGGTTACTTACGGCAGCAGGCAGGTCCTTGACGCCTCAGGCTCTCCGCATGTCCCCCGGGGCTGGGGTGTCCGCCGGCTCCTCCCGCTGCCAAGGGCCTGCAGCCACCGTCCGGCAGTCTGCGCCGCTCTCGTACCTCCTCCCCGGCTCCCTGTCCGCAGTCTCCTCCCCGATAGCCCGGAGCAGCCACTCAGAGCCGGGCGGACTGTGCTGCCGCCGCCGCCGCTGCTTCTAATCAGATGTTGGCAGCTGAAGGAGAAGCAGGAATGCGCGCTCGTGTTTTTGCTGCTGCCTAGGCCAGGCAACTCCCCCTCAGCGGCGCTGCTCGCCGAGATTAACTATTTCTGTCCTAGGAGAGCGGCCGGAGCTCCGGGTCTGCGCTGCTGCGGCACGCGCGTCGAGGCTGATACCTGATAGCCGCCGGGGCTCGTGCTGCTCAGGCCCTGTGACTAACTGCAAAGCAATGCAATGTTTGCTGCTGACAGAAAACAATCATTGCACTGGCGTTTCGCTTTCTGCTTTAAATTAATTACGCCCAGTCCTCTGAGAAAGGAGGGGATTATTTTCAGGGTTGAAGAGCCTCCCCGAGCCCGTTATTCCGCCTTTTTGTTCTAAAAGGGGTCCAGTGGGATGAAATACTCATCTCCAGGAATACGCATTGAACACGAGCTCGGACTTCCAAGAAGGGTTTCTATTACTCTTTCCGAAAAGCTGCCCCCCCCCCCTTATCCACCAACGAAACACACAATTTCATCTCAGTGATTAGAACTCCCTCCCCCCCACATCCATGTCTGCTCAGCCACCCTGGTCGCCTCCAGTCACCCATGCAAAATACATTAAAAAGGCACCATTATAATTTTCACAGAACGTGTTGCTTTCGGGTAAACATGGCACTATAGAGGTTATACCGGTATGACTTCACCGGAAGCAGTACATTGCAGATTCTCCAAGCCAGTTCAGGAGAGTCCTGATTGTATTAGAGTTAACGAAGGAAAGCCTTATGAATTCTGTTTTCTTACAGCTTATCATTCACAGCACTTAAACACACTTCAACAACCACAGTCTTGGGGCAGCGAAATTTTAGCTTCACCCATACACGTCACAAGTACGCAATATATACGTGCTCTTAGCATCATATATGTTGTGTGTTCTGATATTAATGTACAGTGGTGCACTTGAATGTACCCTGAAGTGCATGCACTGTGGAAACTAGAGATCCATAAACATGTGCATATTAATGTTTAGCCTAATCATGAAGAAGTGTAGTTTTATTACACCTTTCACTTATGTTTCAGGTTATATTGCATGCAGACAAAAAATGCCTTACATGTGTAATAATGATTTTAGTATTCATCTAACATTTATTTTGAAACAGTAGGTGCACCTACATTAATGTAACTGTAGTGAACTCTCAGGCTTGGTTAGCTTGACTGTAGAAGCAGGAACTTCTAAATGTATTTTCGTGCTTACATTGCATGTTCTCTCCTCTACAGGTGCGGTCCCAAGGCAACATTAGTCAGAGAAAGGAGTATTATGTATTAGAGCTATAGAGGCCGGAGAAGAAAACCTTGGCAGAAAGTGTGGAGAAGCTAAAGTTGTGAAGAAGCTGTTTATTCATTGCATATCTGCAACTACCGAGGTGCTCAAGGACGTGAGAGTGCAAACAACACTCAATATATGGGGCACAGGCCTCAGCTCACATAAAATGGTTAGACATGTTGGCGGGGTGGGACAGAGGATTAAAGAAGGAGAAGGTGACTGTATTGTTATTAACTTTGATCAAATAGGGGTGGCAGGAATGTTGTTTAATGAATGTTATAATGTGGGCCCGGGGGCATAAGGGCTCTACCGTTGGGATTTTTCTACCCACCCCCAGAGAGCAATCAGTCTCTGGGTAGGACTCAGCTGGGGACTTCATCTCAAATGAAAAATAAGTTTGATCCACCTTCGGGGCAAGGTCCTAGGATGAACCGGCTTGATAATCTGATTCAAAATAGAGGTCCATTTCCCCCCAAAATATTGTCTAAATCTGTTAATGAGGACACAATGGTGAATGGCCTAGTGTGCTCTAACAGGTTTTTCCCACTAAGCAGTTTGGATGAAAACGATTGACTGCAGCCCCTTATCCCAGTGGGTTGGGAGGGGGGAGAAGGACCCTCCATGGAGAGGGTGGAGGAGAACCTGAATTGGAAGATCTTAAGTTGGAACGTAGCAGGGCTTAGAACAAAAAGTAGGGAACCCAGATGGATTAATTTTCTTAAAGCCTATGATATAGTGGGTTTACAAGAGACGTGGGAAAGAGAAGATCATTTATGGCTGGTGCCCTGATCCCTGCCTATTTACCCACTCCAAGAAGGTGCTAAACCTCTCGAAGTAAGCACAGGAAACTGAACAGCCTATAAGCATACATTTGTCAAAGTAGAAAGCACCCTCAAATTGGAACCCCAATAAATAAAAGTCCTCAGGGGGCACCGGAAGGAGCCTAATTGAGAATTCTATATGTGCCTTTGCTAGCAATGTTCCAGGTCCCAGCTCCTGGAGCATTGCAATTGCCTGATCTAGCGAGGCGTACTTGACTGAGCCCAGTGCCCATTAATAGCCTCATCAACAGCCTCAAGCACATGCACAAAATCAAATAACAATCCAATGATAGATCTTCAAGCTTATAATTGACTTTCGTGGTTTAGTTTAGCAGTTTTATTTTCAGCCTAGTGGCCAGCCTCTTTTAGCCAACACGTGTTTCGTCGTATGGGGCTAAAATTTTGACAGAAAAAAATCTCAATTTTAAACACTCTGCATTGCACATCTAATATTCAACATACAGTGATGATTGTTTTTGATTGGGGCATATTGGGTTTGTCAAACCAAATGTTGAGTTCGCCCAGAATGCATAGGTTGGAGTGTAGTGTTATCAGGTTTGAAACCGTGTCTTGAAGTGCGTCTGGGAAAGTTGCATTGCTAGGTGGAGGTCTGTAAAGGAGCAGGAAGTTACAGGAGAAAGATGGTGTAGGGTTGCATCTGGTGAAGAGGGCCTCACATCCTTGTATGGAGACGTCGTCAGCTTTAGTGATATTTAATGTTTGCCTGAACACAACAGCTAGGCCACCTCCTATTTTGTCTATACGATACACTGGAGCCACATCATCTCCCAACCATGATTCAGTTATGAAGAGTATGTCATGTTTTGTGTCAGTGAGAAGGTTGTAGATATGCTGCTTGTATTTAGGCAGTGATCGAGCATTTATTTGTAGGCAGTTTAGAGAATGAGCTCTGGTGGCAATGTGACTTTGTTTTGTGGAAGAGTGAGCAGTATTTTGTCAGTTTGTTGCAGGTGTGTTCTTAGTGCTGGTATTAACTGTATGAGAATAGCAATAGTGTATCTATTCTGTATTGTGTTCCTTGTCCAACAGGCTAAGGAAGCATTTTGATGGGTCTGTATGTGTAGGTGGTGGAGATGGTGGTTGAGAGTGAGTTGGTGAGCTGTGTTGTTTTTGCAGTGTAGCCTTGTTGTGCAGTAGACATGCAGAAGCTACGTTCTGAGGAGTGACATGTTGCTTATTTTGTTTGTGTCTGTTTAGGGTGGAATGTGTATGAGATAGGGGTGGTGGTGCAGTATGTGGGTCATGTAGTATGGTTCTAAATTGTCCAGTGAATGAGAGGTGCTTAAAAAAGAGTGGTGTTGCTGTATATGAGTTAGGTATGGGGGAAGTGAGAAAGCATGGCATTGGAATTTGTTCCCGGTGTGCATCATTCTTGTAGTCTCGAAGGTGAGAGTGGGTGTTTGATTGTAGTTTGTGATGGAAAGTATTATGAGGTACTGTGTGTGAGAGATTTTGTTGTGCTAGTGTGTGTGTTATGTTTTGTTTTTGAGGAGCAGTGAAAGGAGGTGCTGATGTAGGTGTTTTCTGAGAAGGATTTGTATGTAAAGTATTGTTGGTGAGCGGTAGTTGTAAGCTAAAGGGGGTGGTGATGTGTTTTTGAATAGAGTGCATGTGGTGTGTAAGAGGGGATGAACTAGAGGTAAGAGTGTTTGTGTTAGATTTGATCGCTGACAGACGAAATATGTTTGATGCAGTGGAGTGTAAGAGTTGTGTGGTTGTATTATTGTGATAGAAAGAAGAGAAGGGTGTGTTGGTGGGTGAAAAGATGAAGGCTGAGTATAGGTTTGTTAGTGTCAAAAGGGGTTTGTTTGGAGTAATTAGAGCAGGTAATGTGTGTCTGGATGGGATGTAGTTAAATATGGTGTGAATTTGGGTTGTGTTTGTGATGAGTGGATTGGTTAGTGGTATAGCATAAATTGGTGTATTGTTTATAAGTGATGGTGCAAATGTGTGGTAGCTGGGGTAGATGGGGTATAGGTGTGGTTTGTGGGGTTTTGTAGTGAGTGCTGAGACAATGAACTTCGTTAGGATTAGTTTGTAGTAAATGAGTGAAGTACATTTGCTGTGAGTGTGGTAATCTGGTTGTGGATGTGAATGGGGTAGGGTAGATGTTGGTGACTATGAATTTGGACAGGCCCTAGTCCCAAGCAGTCTCGAACAGCCTCAAACAGGCAGCTGCTCTTGTCCTCTTTAACCAATGAAAACACAAGCCCTAAGCCCTAGGACCAACAGGAGCCCAGCCACTTACAGCCATTCAGAGCCCTTGTGTCAGCAGCCAATCAGACACAAAACCTTAAGCCCTATGTCCAGTAGAAATCCTAGCCCCAGGAACCAATCAGAAACCCTAAACTAACCTACCAATCAGAACCCTAACCCTAAGACCTACGTCCAATAAAAAGACTGACCCAAAGATGATAAGACCCTGTAAGAAATTGGGTTACTGATTAAAGGGGGAGGGGGGTGAAACCCTATTTAAGCAGCAACCACAATCCTTATCAGGGTGAAGTTGCAAGCGAGCCCCAAATCACCTGTGCTTAACCCTCTAGTAGCTTAGCACAAAAACAGTCAAGCTTAACCTAAAGGCAATGTGCAAAATTATTTATGCAACATTTCAACCATCATTAAAGTGACACACAACACAAGAAAAATCCCACACCAATTTACATAAATAGAGTAAAATGTAATAAACAGTTTAGGATAAAGAAAACAAAAATCCAATCAGTAGAGCTGGAGATGTGCAACTTTAAACATTTAAGTGGAAAATTCATATAGGGACGTACGGGGGTGGTCACTAGCAGAGGAGAAGCACATGAAAATGAGAAGGCGGGCTGAAAAAGTTGAGGAGGATCTAGACCCACGTGCAGATACCTACCCCACGAATAGTGACACCACAGGTGGGAGTGTGGGTGATGATTCAAACCCAGGGAGGGATGGGACCTAGTCTTAACAGTAGTAAGGTGATTTCCCCACAAGCTTGGAATGATGGATCATGCCATAGTGTGCACCTGACAAGTCGCCTGAGTGTTCAATGGTCGAAAGAATGCCTTCTCCTGTGCGACCTGTCATGCATTATACACCGTACTGCGCAAACTGCTGTATTATGTTTTCTAAAACTGAAAAATAAAGGTTTTAAAAAAGAACATTTAAGAGAAAATAGCGATAAAAAGCTCAAAGTACCAACTGTGGTCTTCTGGTTGCTTTAGACCAGAGCAAAGTCACAAGTTCAGGCTGACCGTGATAAAGTGCGGGCCGGGTACAAGGTCTCAGATAGGGGAGCCGAACAAAGTACGTTAAATCCTGGTTGCGGCGCATTGCGAGATCCCGCACCGAAGGAAGCTTGCGCAGCCGTTGTTCCAAGGATGCTGCGAGGGTCCATTGTGAGGTCCCCAATCATATTCAAGGATGCCATTGATGAGGGGCTAGCAATGCAAAGTCCTCGTCGAACATGTGTCACTCACCTGCTGATTCCGATGTAGATTGCGATGCAGAGTACTGAATCTTCGTTGAGAATGCCATTGAGGCATGCAATGTGAAGACCTGCGCTGATGATCTGTCATGCAGTGGTTTCGATGCAGAGATTTGGGAGGCTATACGTCACAAGGTGTCAAATTAGCTGGGACCACAGCTGGCAGAGCTCCTTCAGGCTCTCTTCCAAGGGTCTAGGATTGATGTAGCGTCACTTGGAAGGGCAGGACTCACAGCTGGTAGAGTCCTGGTGCCTGGTACAATGATGTTGGAGCCTATTTAGTCCTTGAGGCTCTGATCAGGAGACCAACCAAGTAGCCCTTGAAGTCCCTCTGGTGGTCCTTGGTTCAAGATCCATGTCCAGTCCTTCTCACTCAGGCAGGAGTGCAGCACAGCAGAGTGGCAGTCCTTCTTGCAGTAAAGCAGCACAGCAGTCGATCTTCTGTGTCATACATAGGTCCAGATGGGTAATGAAGAGTCCATTATTTATACCTGGTACCCACTGTGAAGTAGGGGAAGGTTCTTACTGTTTAAACCCCCTGAGGTGTCAGGCATCCCCCTCCACTCTGTCCTGACCCCAGTTTGTCTGGGGACACAAAAGACATAGTGGCATACCCTTTGTGAGTGTGCTCAGGCAGACCCTTTCTGATGTGCAAGTGTGGTAGGTGACAGCTCCTTCTCGTTAAGTTAGAGTGGCCCATCCTGCAAACACCTAGCCTCTCTTTGTCTTACTGTCTGGGGGCAATACACAAGGACCAAGTCATGTAACCAGGGACAGGCTGCAGGTACCAAATGATTAGGACAAGTGTGAGATGACAACTTACCTGCAAGCCCCTAATATATGGTAAGGCATGTATGTTTAGAGGACCAGTAGGTTTACTGCACTTAAGGGTGCACTGCTGTGTTGCCTGTTGTCATTTTAAAAGTCAGCCCTGCTTTGCAAGCTGCTTTTAAAATAAAATGATGTCCAAATTAGAATTTGAAATCAAAGGTACTTCCAACGTCTTAAACTACCTTATTTTTACATACAAGTCACCTCTAAGGTCTATCCTAGAGACATTATAAAATATGTTTTATAAGCCTTGGTGAGGGAAAAACTGCCAATTTCGTTTTCCCTATTATTAGGCATCAGCTCCATAGGCTAACGTCGGAAGGCTTTATTGACAGGAGTGAGCTAAAATAATAATGCAAAGTGTATAAATAATAATTAGAATAAATCCAGAAACAAGGTTAGATTTGTTTTAGCTATGACAGAAAAGAAGTTATAAAACTTGCTTTTCTGATGCACCTGAATCCAGCTCTAGAGCAGCCTCTCCTGATTGGCCAGCCTTTGACAGGCTGAGCCACACCGCTCTGATGAGGTGTAGAGTGGCCTGAAAAGAAACAAAATGACATCTGGTGGGAGGAGATCTGCAAGCTACAGAGCAAAAAGCAGGAAGGGGGCTGGGTAGCTAAACTGGTCTTCAAAGAGGGAAAGACACTGAGGACAGGATCCAGGCCCACCCCTATTTCCTAAACCCCCAGCCAGATCAGAACCCCTGTAATTGAATCAGCAGAAGGGCTGGAAGGGGGTGTTAGGGAAAGATAGCCACACCTGTTGGTTGGGTTAGCCAGACCTGAAGCTCCAGTAGAGATATTCTTTATTTTGGTTTTTAAAGAACAGTGCTTTCTGGGACAAGTATGTGCCACGCTACAGGGAAAGAGTTCATAATTGAGGGTGGCACCCTGCATACCATTGGTCAGGAATGCACCCCTGCTTGCCATACGTTAAACCCTCAAAAAAGGGGCATGCAAAAACAGTCAAAAGCTCAAGCTGCCTGATGTCCAACAGCCAAATATCACCAAAAGAAAACTTGAACAAGCATTCATAAAGCCATTTTTAGGTCGAGCCTGTGGCGGCAGCGCGCAGGCGCTGCGTGCTTTGCGAGGCATGCAGTATTCAGTATGGCATGGAAGCTCTGTGGAAGCTCCACCCACTCTCTGCCCATCTTTTTCATTGCCTTAGGTCCTAAATGCTGCCTTCCGATTGGTTTTAGGCTTGTTAGTCCCTCCTCATGATGGTCATGTCATCATTTGTATCCTTCCATGGCTACTGACCCCTTTACATCGAAAACTACTTTCTTCCCATGCCTCCCCCCTCTCGCAGTCTGTGACTTCTCGACCCCCGCAGCCCCCCGCACTCCCGTTCGTGCCTTCTCGCCCGCCTGCACTCCCATTTCCAATGCAATAGGTCTCGCGTAAATGCGAGTCCTATTGCATTGCAAATGCTTGTTTAGCTTAGATCTAATGCTTTCACTTGCAATAACAACATTTAATTTGGAATTCAGTGTCTAACCAGCTTGGTACCCCTATTGTAGGAAAACATGCTAACGGTGGCTTGGTAGATGGACTAGGGTATAATATTAAAATACGGCATATACACATACCATTTCAAATTGTAGCTTTAGTTACCAGATATTTGCATTCAGAAATTAATTCTCCTTTATTACTGGCGTTCTTGCTGCAAACAGTGAACATGAAAGTGTTTCTCTGAAGATTTATTCCATTCTATTGATTAAATCTGATATTTTTTTCCTAGATTCCCTTCCCCTACCTTTTTCTCTTATCTTCTTTATACATGTTACGTTCTCTGGCTAGACAGTAACCTGTATCCCTGCTGAGTAAGATAAATTGCAATGGCAAGATCCTGGAGAAGGCAGAGGCATAATAAGAAGAGTATTGATGCAGTGGAAGCGTTGGGGGATTTTTGTCAGCTCACTTATCCACACCACCCAGTATATAATAATCGGAAACGTAACTCTAATAACGGGCCCATAAATCATTATCACTCAATTAGCAATATCAAGGTCCTCCGATGAATCTTTGGGAGAGCTAAAAGGGACTAATCAATGAAAGATGAAATGCTATTTCTCCACGAGGACCTTCAATGAAGAAATACGCTAAACATAAATCATTATAAACATGCCCAAAAATCACTCAGTAACTCAGTAAACAAGACAAACACTAGGCCGTTAGGGTATAGTGAGTGCAGCACCATCAGCCGATGATGTGCAAAGTCGCTAGGATAGTATCTTAGGTTCGGCAGGTATTGCCAGCCCGAGAATCAGGAATCAGCACGGCATGCAGCATAACCACAGGCACAGGACAGGTTACCAATCTTGTGAACGAGCCGAGGAACACTTTCCCACAGGAATCTTTATTGTACTCTACTTCCTTTCATCCGTTAATATTGTTGCATTCTCTCTCTGTAGCAAGCCTCTCTATTGGTTATTCACGATGGCATGACAATCTACTGACAGTGACTTTACTACTGTTTTTCTAAGCACTCTTTGTCTGAATATTGTATAACTTCCAAGAGATGAAGAGGAAAAGAACCTAGTTACAAATGTATTTATAGTTTTATAACAGTTATATTTGTCATCTACATCCCTCACCTAGACAGGAAAGAATTCTAAAGACCTATTCAGAAACAGGCAAAATATCTGCACTCGTAAGGAAGCATTTGTAACATTTGAAGGACAGGAGCACAGAAAGTACGTCCTCTAACAATTCTGAGGCCTACATTATTTTAGCAAAATAGAGAATAATTTCTAAAAACCCTGCACTACTTTCACGAAGAATAAAGCTTTTTCTTTTGTCGTTTTTTTTCGGCAGTTAGGAAGACAGAATAACATTCAGTTAGCATTATTCTAATTATTTTAGCTAAGAAAAATCAAACTATCGTGCCTTGTGCACATTTCACATGTTATTCACTCTAGTTTCATGCAAAGCATGCATTAAGGTGGATTTCATTGAACAGGTTTTATTTTTAAAAATCGTGCTCCATCAGTTGCATGAGAGTCGTGAAGTACAGGGAGAAGGAGGTAGAGGTAGAGTTGATATAGAAAGATATTATGAGGTAGGGAGAGAAGTAAAGTATATAGAGAAAGGTAACGTAGTTCGATGGAATGAGAAAGAGAGGTAGAAAGCGAAAGATGTAGGTAGAGACAGGGAGGTTGAGAAATAGGTAAGGTAGAGAGAGATAGTGATTTATAAAGGTAGACACATAGTGAAATACGAGGAAAGGCAAGGAGATCCAAGGTAGCGAGAAAACAAAATGAGATAAGGCACAGAAAAGTGGGTCAGGTAGAGAGTAGTGGTGAAGAGAGAAAGATGTAGAGAGGAATGAAGGATAGAAAGAAAAAAGTAATATAGAGCAAAAACAAAGTTTGAGAATAGAGGTGACTTTGATCAACTGTAGACAGAGATGTGACATAGAGAAAGGGGAAGAAGAAAAGAAAATGAGATAGATCTATAAAAAAAGTAGGAAGATAATGATAGTTGAAATGGAGGAGGTGAGATGAAATGGAAAAGGAGGTCACAAGGAGATGTGTTTTTGTGTGTGAGAGAGGAGTTGATGATAGAGGTAGAGGAATATAGGCAGTCAGAAATGGTTAAGATATTAAAGGGATAAAGCAAAGATAACAGAGGTAGAATGAGAGAAAGAGAAGGTGGAGATGTGAGGTAGTCAACAAATGGTTAGATCATTTGAGAAGTTTCTTAGTCAGAAAGAGAGTGGTGGGGTAGAGAAATGTATGGTAGTGAAGAGATGTGAGGTAGAGGGAAAAATAAAATCGAGAGGTGAGAAGGAGTGATGAGGTAGAGAAAGGAGCCGAGAGAGGTAGAGAAAGTTAACATAGTGTAGACATGAAAGAAAATGGGTAGGTGTGGTAAAGATATAGATGCAGGTTTGTGAGAAGTGAAGTAGATGGAGGGGAGATACAGGGAGGTCAGGTGGAAACAGGGCAGTAAGGTACAGAGGGAGGAATGAGGTAGAAAGAGAGTTGAGGTAGAGAGAGTAATTGAGAGTGATGAAGATATGAGCAGATGCAGAGTCTAACACAGTCAATTGAGTCTAGCACACAAAGTCAGTCTAGAGGGAGTATCCCAGCGCTCAGACAGCAAGCCGTTGTTCCTAAGGTCACAGCGGGACTCCCCAGAGAACCTAGCTAAAAGAGCCATATCTTAAGCATTATTTGGTGCTGTCATCTTTCATGCAGGAGTAGATAGGTGACAGAAGTTTATTCTTGCGCCAAGGTACCACATCTAAAAAGGAATGACCACCACTCCTATCTCTGTGAATTCTACAGGAAGTGGCCAGGGCAAAGTTGGCAGATCTAAGAGTGCTGTGGGGTTGATAGAGACTGATTTGCGTGAGAAGATAGTTGGGGCTACCAGTATATAGTGCGTTGTGGACATGACAGAGCAACTTCGAGATTATTCACTTTCCTATGAGTTGCCAGTGAAGGAGGTTCAGAAAAGGTCCAAAGGCTGTCCTTGTGGGGAAATGACAGACCAGACTAGCTGCTCTGTTCGGAAGGATTTAAAGATGATTACATAGCAATCGGAGTGATGGGACTCGTCATTAAACGGAAGAACTCATTCACGTTGACTCCATAAGGATATTGGAAGAAAACCTTGGGAGAAGTGTGGAACAATAGACAGATAATAGTATTTGTCTCCATATAATGAAAGAGAGTTTGAGAGTACTAATGGAAGTGAGAACCTAAACAGATATCAGTTTAGAAGTGCAAATTTGATGTTTAAGAACATTTGAATTATCATGGGAACGCAATTTTTGCCACCCAGTAAAGATTTAAACAAGGCTCAGAATCTACAAATAATTAGAGATTCCGTGAATAACAACAAATAGATTACTGTTGTCATCTAATTAAAGTCCTGAGGAAGGTGGTCCTATCGAGTGTCATCCACCAAAACGCCTTGCTGGAGCAGGTAGTACAACATTTTGTATACCTTCCCCATTCTGCTTGAAAATACTAATTAAATAATCCATTAACTATAATATTATTAAATGAGTTTGCATGTTTATTAATCAACATTATTAATATTCGATTTACACATGGGATTTGCATATTGCATGGCTAAATAACCTTTGTTGACTAAAATCCGTACCCATACTAAAAAGTAGTATATGTAGTAATTAGAATACTGCATGATATATGTTGCTTTTTGGTGTCTTAGTAATGTTGCCCAAGAAGAGGACCGAAAGGGTGAATATAATTGCTTTAAATGTTGCTATACGCTAGAAAAATACAAGCACATAGAGGGATTAGTAAGGGGTTAACATTAGATTTATTATTTCTATGTATTAATTACACTTTTGTGTTTGTTTCGCTTAAGTTGGCGTTTGGGCCTAAAAACAAAGATGGCTGCCAATGCGACACGACGAAGTGGCCACTGTCCCACGAGGCATGGAGCGAAGTGCGCAGAAGCGACAAAGTCTTCTAGACCTCGTCATGAACCCTGAACCTAATGTTCTTAAACAAGGACACTGTGGGACGACCGCCAAGACGAAAGACAATGGACTTTCACACTAAACCGGAACGGTCTGAATTTAGAGGAACCCATGACATCACTCCTTGAACTGTACCAATATTGCAAACATCAGCATCGAACGTTCTCAACTGACCAATCACGACCGTATTAAAATAACAAAATGTATCTTCTTGCTTTGATTTTTTTAAATAAAAATACGCAGTAGAATAGGGAGGACTATCTATCTTACTTATTGCTATGCTATGCCGCAGATGACAACGGCGACGACGGTGACGCTACGCGAACTCTACCACTTAGGGTGACTGCTGCGTTTTTCCTGAATCCTAGATGATCCAGATGCTGCCCAAACATTGATGACTGCGAACTTTTCCTAAATTCTATGGGCACTGACAGATGCTTGCACGTCTCTGGTCTTTGCTGATCTATTGAGACTGTAGCGTGCTGAGCAAAGAACTTTGACAACTGACTGTGACATGAACCATTCACTTAGAGGACTCCGAATAGCCAGATTAGGTAAATATGACGTTCTGCGCTATGTTTGAAATTCGATATAAATTACTCTTCAGAAATTTAGATAAAAAGATATTGATTAACAAGAAATGAGTTGGTGGTTTATTGAGAAAGGTAAGATCAAAATCTTAAATGTGCTTTAGCTGGTTCTAAAATCACCATCAACCAATCCAACTAAATGATTCATCGATCATTGTGGGAGGAGTGCCTTGATGATTAGGATTGAGATCTGTAGGTGGAAGGGGTATTGTTGTATATTGTTGTAAAATAACTTTCTTTCTCTATAGGTTATAAGGTGTTCCCCTCACATATCAAGCGCTTGAACCGCTCATCCGTCCTGTTGGGTGCAGACTGTGGAATGGTTAGAGTGAGTGTTGGTGTTATGGGCCCCACCAATGATTGCATGTAAGAATGAGTTAGTGTGATGTCTGGTCTGCTGAAGGGAGGATACCGGTACGGGTTTGCTTTCCCCATTACTAGGGTTTTTGCGCTCCAGCAGTTTTTCTGGTAGCAAGATGATGGTTTTTATTGTTTTGGTTTGGTGATTATTGCTTGTAAATAGCTTATTGATTATTGATTGTGGGAAAATATTGGTTTATGAATAAACACTCTATGTTGGGTCGTGTTGAGTTCTATGTTATTTGACGGCTTCTGGGATGTAGGAAGTCAGAAGTTTGTAACGGTTCCGTAGTAGAGAAGAGGTAAGCACTGCTCTCGGGAAAGACGGAATTGTTGTTGCCCTGTAGGTACACGGGAAAAACGTGTGACGATTGGAGTTACACGACGCATTGTCTGGGTTCGATTCGGTAACATCATCGTGTGTTACCATTAGAGACATTTTCTGTATGAGAGAAATGTATGGTAGCGAAGGTCACCTGTGAAAATTTGGTCTTAGGTACCAGGAGTCCAAAAGGCACTCTGATTACGCTTATCACTGGAAAGGTAATAGGTGTTGCCTAAGCTTGTTAGAAGGATAAAGGGAAGGGAAGTGCTACTTTGTTAATGAGTGTCATAATTCTGTAGTAGGACAGACTGTTCGCTGTTCTCGGGAAAGACAGAATTCTGTGTGAATGAACTACATTTTCCGTCTGAAAGTGCGTGAATGAAAAGGCAATCAGGTTAATTGTGAAACTCTGGTTTTATTTCTCAGGAGCATTGGGTCTCCAACTAGGTGTCTTAATTCTGGAGAAACGGTTAGCTAATGCTTGCTGGAAGGGTGAAGTAGAGGGATGTGCTACTTTATCCACGGAAGTAACGATTCCCTAGTAGGGCAGAGGTAAGCGCTGCTCTCGGGAAAGACGGAATTCTTGTGAGAAAGGTTATTGGTTACTGGTTAGCGAAACAGATAATGGTTGGACTTTAATGTCGTTACTAACAGATTTGTAAGTTTAAAGTACGTAAAAAAGCGGACCGAGAAATTTTGCAAAGGAGGGGTCAGCAGAAGCAGGAGTAGTGAGAAAAGCTGACGTCAGAAAGACCGCGCTGGGATTGGCTAGTCAGTAAGAAACGTAGACACTCCGGATTGGTGCATTAGTGTGCGCCGCGCTAGGAGTGGAGAATTACAGGGTGACATAGACGCTCCTGATTGGTGCGTTAGTGTGAGTCGCGCTGGTATTGGAGAATTACAGAAGTGATATAGACACTCCTGATTGGTGCGTTAATATGAGTCGCGCTACAATTTGTTAAGAACAACACAATAGCCGTAGGGAAAGTCTAGCGATACACGGAAGACAAAATTACGTATTAAGATCCACCAGAGAAAGAGAAAAAGACCTGGTTTGGAAAGATCAAGAGCTTATTTAAAAAGGAGAAACCAATTAAGACTAGAGAGGGACAGTTGCTTCCTTCACCGAAATCGCCCGCATCATTTATGGTTGCAAAATACGGATATCATACATGTATTTGGTTGGACAATTGGGCAAAGTATACGAAAGATGATGGAGTTTTGGCATTTCCAGAATATGGTTCATTTAATTTAGCGGTTTTGAGAAATTTAAGAGAGAAAATGATGAACCTAGAACCGAGACCTAGACCAACACAGTTTGAAGCATTGACGGAATGGGAAGATGAGATGCATGACAGAGAAAGACAAAGGAGTGGCGGAAGATATAGGTACATGTTTGGTAGACTCCATTGTCAGGAGAAACCATGATGATAGAATGAGGAGAGGGCGAAGAAATCCTGTGAGACATGTTGACGAAGTTAGTGGAAGAAAATGTATAGAAAAAAGACATAATATAGGGTCAGGAGGGTATGGAGTGAAAGAATCGGAGGATGATGTTCTTGACGACATGTTTTATAAAAATCCACCCTCATATCAACCAGATTCTGAAATGTTGACACCAAGTGCCCCTGTTAGAGAGACTTTGCGAAGCATTAAGACTGAACCAGTGAGGGAGGAGCCTAGCGCTTGACCAAGATGGCCGCGTGAGCTTTGAGCTCCTGAGACCCACGCGCCCTCCGTCGACTATCCTGTCTTCAATCCTGTTTTATATGCACGGCATCTTGCAGATGACTCGTTATGGAGGCGATTGATGCTGCCCGAGTTCGGATCGCCCACCGGGAACCGGAGTTGTGCACGGCGGAAGATTGAGGCCTATCTCCGAGGGATGCCAGGGGCTGGTGTTGGCAGGATGCCCGACCTCTAATTGAACAACAGCGGCCAGGCGAGGTGTGAACTGTCGGACGGAGGACCTCGTCCTTTCACTTTCACTTTCTCGCTCTTTGTCTGCCTTGGCCCGGGAGTGCTTTCGGCTGCTTTATTATCCTCTGGACGCTCTGCGCCCTACTCTGGCTGGCTATTGCAGATCTGACTTCTCCTGCTCCCTCTTACTGAGAGAGGGCCGTCTTTTTGCACCGGCCTGCTTGGTGCCAGACATGTCGGGTAAAGCAGAGGTGGATGGGCTGAAACCCAAGGCTACCAGGCGGGGAGCCTATACTCAAGCCAATAATAAGGATCGCTATGCCCAGCAGAAGGGGTCGCCTGGTGGATCGAGCCAGTCGCTGGATGTACAGAAGACTGCCTCACCCTCAGCCTCGGAGCTCTCGTTGCAGGATGTCATGGGCGCGCTCGAAGGGATGCAGGCTTCGATTGGGAGACAGTTTGATGCCCTGGCGCACAAAGTGGATACCATCTTGGTGGACGTTAACCTGATCCGCGCGGATTTGGGCAAAACTAATGAACGGGTTAAAGCCCTTGATCTCAAGACCACGGGCCTCGCTGATGATGTCTCGGAACTTCAGACTGAGGTTCGTAAGCTGCGGGCCGAGAGTGACCTCTCCGCCCGTAGGCTCGAGGACTTTGAGAGCCGGGCCAGGCGCAACAACGTGCGCGTTATCGGGGTCCCGGAGTCCTCGGGCGAGATTTCTGTAGACCTGCTCGTGGAGGACTTGGTGCTTAACCATCTGAAGCCTAAGGGCCTTGGGAAGTTCTTCGCAGTTGAGCGAGCTCACAGAGTGCCGGGTGGGAGGCCCAAGGTGGGAGCTCCACCGAGACCAATTGTCGCCTGGCTCTTTCACTTCCGAGATCGGGACGCCATCCTGCATGCATCGCGGGTGACGGGCCCGGTCCCTTTTCAGAACGCGTCGGTGAGTTTCTATCCTGACTTCACCCAACTGGTGCAAAAGCAAAGGCAGAGTTTCCTGGGGGTGAAGAGACGGCTTCGGGAGAGGGACCTGAAGTATGCCATGCTTTTCCCTGCCAGATTACGTGTGGTGTACGAAGACCGAACTTTCTTCTTTGAGTCGCCTGCTATGGCCGGTGAATGGTTGGACGCTTTGCCCCGACGGCGGACTGGCGAGGACGCTGCCACAGACGGGGACAGTGGCCGGGATGGGCAGGGTTGATGCCTTTGGAGCCGAACTGACTTGATTTGGGTCTAGATAATGACTTGAACTGATTGCAGTAAATACGGAGGGTTGCGGGAGGACGATGGGAGCTCTTTCCTCCCTCAGGGTACATTTTGTAGATTTGGGTTTTGGTAGGGCGACAGGCACACTGCAAGTTGGGGGGGCTTTGTAAGCTGCAGCAGGGGTGCAGGGTGGGGGGGATAGTTGGGATTTTGGGTTTGTTGTTGGGGGGTTTGTTTTTGCAAGGCGTAGTAATCATTGTCAGGATTGTTCCATGGTGGCTCTTCGGGTGTGGGGTGGGCCTCTTTGTGTGTGGGGATGGGGGGTAGGGGTTTAAATGTTCTTAGCTGGAATGTTAATGGTTTGGGGGATCGCATTAAGCGGGGGATAGTCTTGCAATTTTTGAAACGGTCTTTGCCGGATGTCGCCCTACTGCAGGAGACACACCTTATAGGTAACACTTGCTATGCTCTTAATAGGAAAGGTTACAAATCCATAGCTCACTCGGGATTCTCCTCCGGCTCCAGGGGTGTGGGCATTCTAGTTAGAGCTTCATTACCGTTCGAGGTGAACTCCACCATTGTTGATGATAGGGGGAGGTTTGTGGCGGTGGCGGGGAGGTGGGAAGGAAGAACTTTGGTTTTGGTTTCGGTCTATGTCCCTCCTGCCCTGCAGGCCTCCACGTTTACAGATCTGGGTAGGGCCTTGTTGGACCTCCCGGAGGGTATGCTAGTGGTGCGGGGTGATTTCAATGCTGTCAGCTCTGGGCTGCTGGATAGGTACCCGCCCAGGGACACCGGGGGGGCTCAGAAGTGGCTCCCAGACTTTCTAGACACACTCGGCCTGGTAGACTGCTGGAGGCTTCGGCACCCCACACAGAGCCAATACACCTTCCACTCCGGGGCGCATGGTAGCCTCTCTAGGATTGATTACCTGCTCACTCTGGCTGCGCACGCCTCATTGGTATCTGAGGCCAGGCATATGGCGCGGGGCATATCGGATCATTCGCCAGTGTGGGTCCGGCTGGACGTCGGCCGCGAGGGAGGGGGCAGGGTTGCTCCTATTAACCCCAAGATGCGCAGTGCGCTGTTGAAGACAGTTGATCACTTTTTTAAGGACAACCAGGGGTCCGTTGACTCGGCCGTGTCGTTGTGGGAAGCATTTAAGACCGTGCTGAGAGGAGAGGCCCTCTCCTTGGTAGTGGCAGCCAAGCGGCGGAGAGATGGCGAGGTTATGCAGGTTGAGGAGGAGATCGCGGCTCTGGTGGGGGCCCTGGAGCGGGAGGTTACAGAGGCCTCACTGCATGAACTGAGCTTGAAGCAAGCCGAATATAAGGACCTGGTGACGAATGCCGCCAAGACCCTCAGTAGGGAACAGCAGGGCCGCTTGTATGATGTTGGTGACAAGGCCGGGAAACTCCTAGCTTGGCTGAACAAAAAAGAACGGGTTAATAGAGTGGTGCCAGAGCTGACGAGAGAGGGGGGAGAGGTGGTTGTTGACCCTGAGGGGATAGTACAGTGTTTTTTGGATTATTTCCGTATGGTTTATGCCTCAGTTTCGGATAGGCCGACCGAGGATTCGCTTGACCTCCTGCGTGACATCGCTCTGCCCTGCCTTTCTGATGTGGATAGAGATGATCTCGATGGTGACATAACGGTCGATGAGGTGGCGGGTGCCATCCGCGCGCTGAACTCGGGCAAGGCCTCAGGCCCTAATGGTTTGCCGATTGACTTGTATAAGCTGTTCCCGGATAGGGTTGCCCCTCACCTGCGCGCCATGTTTGTGGAGGCGCGGGGGGGTGGGTCCCTTCCGTTGGATCAGAGACTGGCGACGATTGTTGTAATACACAAGGAGGGTAAACCCCGAGATAAGTGTGCCTCCTATCGGCCAATATCACTCCTTAATGCTGAGCCGAAAATTCTGGCTAAAATTCTGGCAGGCCGCTTGGTCAGGGTGCTTGGAGAATTGATCCATCCGGATCAATCCGGCTTTATCCCGCACCGTAACACTGCGTTAAACCTTCGGCGTCTCCATGGAGTGATTGCCATGGCGGGCACGCTCCGAGAACCAGCTATTGTGGCATCGCTTGATGCCACGATGGCTTTTGATACGGTGGAATGGGCATATCTGTGGGCTGTGCTTGCCAAGTTCGGCTTTGGCCCTGGTTTTGTGAGCTGGGTAAGGTTGCTTTATGAGGGCCCCCTTGCGAGTGTTGTGGTAAACGGGCGGGCGTCGACTCCGTTCCAGCTTGGGAGGGGAACTCGGCAGGGTTGCCCCCTGTCGCCTTTGTTGTTCGCCCTTGCCCTCGAGCCACTGGCGGCGTGGATACGCTGGCATCCGGATATACGTGGACTTAGATGGTCGCCCGAGCACGAGGACCGTATATCGCTCTATGCCGATGAGATCCTGTTCTATCTCGCCTCGCCCAAGAACTCGCTTATAGTGGTTTGTGACGTTCTGACGTCCTTTGGCAGGAACTCGGGACTCGTCATCAATTGGAGTAAATCGTATTTGTATGTTCTGAACGGCGAGGCTCCGCCGGTCCCGCGAACTTGTTCGATCCGGATCGCCCAGCAGGGCTTTGTGTACCTGGGGATTTTTATCTCCACTGACTCCACTCTGCGGTATGAGAGAAACCTGCTCCCCCCACTGGCGCGTTTGCGGCGGGATGTTGCGGGCTGGCGGAAGCTGCCGCTCTCCCTCGTTGGGCGCGCCGCCTTGTTTAAAATGATGTCTCTCCCCCGGTTCCTTTACGCCTTGCAGAATACCCTTGATTGGGTACCGGCCAGTTACTTCAGGGAGGTTGAAAGCCTCCAACGATCGTTGTTGTGGGATGGACGGCCGCGCATATCGATTGCAAAATTGACGCTTCCGTGGTACGACGGGGGTATTGCGCTTCCGGACATTCGACGCTATTACTGGGCCACCCAGTTGAGCGCGATTAATCATGGTTTCTATGGTCCGGCTCTAAGCCCCGGCTATGCCATGGACCGATGGTTGCTGCGCGGCGGTAATTATCATAGAGCGTTGTACTCTCGGGCGCTGGACTCGTCCCTCACGGGGCCCACTGGGGTGGCGGTGCGCGTGTGGAGGTTGGCGACTGACTCGCTGGGCTGGAAGGATAGGCTCACCCTAGCTACCCCGTTGTTTGAATCTGAAAAATTGGGAAGGCTCTGGCATACGAAAGGTTTTGATAAATGGGACTTGATTGGAATCTCCAGGGTTGGAGATTTGCTGATTAAGGGGAGGGTGAAGTCCTTTGAAGAGCTGCAGCAGGAGTATGAGTTGGGGAAATCCGAGTTTTTCCGCTATGTTCAAGTGCGTCATGCCCTGCGGTCAGTCCTCGTAGAGGGTGAGAAGGTGCCTGAGTCCTCTCCATTGGAGGATCGGATCCTCGACGGCCATATGCCAGAGAGTACGATTTCTCTCATATATAAGAAATTGATAAATGTTCGGGCGGACCTGCTGTTGGGGCTGAGGGACCAGTGGACTAGGGACGGACTCGAACTGGAGGATTGGCAGTCTGCGGTCTCCTCTCCTAAGGAGGTCGCGATCCCATCACGTCTGAGGCTGGTGCAGCTCAAAATACTCCACAGAACCTATGTTACGGGGCCAAGGCTGGTTCATATGGGATTTTCTGAGGAGGGTTTATGCAGGAGGGGCTGCGGTATGGTGGGTACCTTTATGCATATTATTTGGGAATGTGGCGTCATCATGGAATTCTGGAGGAGAGTCCATACGGTGATGGGGGAGGTGACGGGCATTGTTATGCAGCCGGAGGCGCGGTGCTGTCTCCTGAATGTTTGGGGGCCTACCGATCACGATGAGGCACAGACCCTGTGGGTGACTCTGGGTAATATGGTGGCTAAACGAGACATCGCGCGCCTGTGGGGCTCTGCGGGTCCCCCCACATTGACTGCGTGGAAAGAAAACATGGACTGGAGTATGCTAAGGGAAAAGACAGTATATTGTGCTAGAGGGCGCCCCCGGAAGTGGCACGCCATTTGGGGGCGGTGGAACCAGTATAGGGGGGGCATATGTCTTGCCCCTGATTTGGTTCCCCCCGATGAACAGCTCTCTCCTTAACATTCTTTCCAGCTTTTGTATATGTATCTGATTGTTAGTTGACTTTTTGGGCCTCTGCTTTTCCCCCTTTTTCCTCTTAACACAGTATTGTGACTGTTAGACGAGGGGGGTCTGCTCTCCCCTGAGGGGCAATCACCAGTGGTATTCAGTGTCCTTCGCCTTGCTGGGGTTTTGTGTGAGTTTGTATTTATTTAAAACAGAACCTTTTCTGCTTCTCCTTCTCTGCACTGTGGACGTTTCTTTGTTCTGCTCTCTCAAAGCTGCCGAACCTCCGGGATGTCGGCTGAATAGCTGTGTCCATGCTTTTTGAAGAATAAAGGTTTTAAAAAAAAAAAAAAAAAAAAAGACTGAACCGGTATCCCAAGAGTTAGGGAAAAATAATTCTTTCAGAGAAATAGAGAGAAAACCAGATAACAAGGTAAGTAGTGAAAGTTCAACAGAATTAGCAAAAACCACTTTAGAGTTAACCGAAAAGATTAGGGAATTGACTAAAAACTTAGAAGCCGTGATTTTTCCCGTAACCATATGTCCAGTAATGCCTATCTTTGATAAACAGAAGGAAAATGAACATTGTTTAACGGTTCCTTATAACAGTAATAAACAGACAGAAAGGATAAGTTCAGAAGAGAACCCATGGAGACAAACAATAAGTTCATCAGAACAGAGTACACATAAACATGTAACAGCAAATCCAGGTCTAGTTGAGAGATTGATAATGACTACAGACCCCGTATCAGAAACCCCAAGAGAATAAGAACGAGGTAATGAAGAGAAACCAGTAGGTCCTACTTCAGAAGAATTAAGTGAATGGTTAAGGAGCTTACAGAGAAAAGACAGAGAATCTCAATCTATAGATGTGGCAAAACTAAGGATGGTTTTGGAAGAATTAATAGTATGGACGATCCCCACAGAAAAATTAAAAACCTATAAGGATGAAGAATTATTGTTTTTGTGCAAAAGTATAACTTGGAGAGCAAAAAGCCTACACGAGAGATTAGAGGAAATAGCAAATGAAATGGGTATAGACATGGAAAAAGTAAAAGCTTTACAAAAACCATATAGAGTAGATTTTACCGAGAAGGATATTGAAAATTTAAACACCACAGGACGAATAATTCAGATTAAAGACATAATCATTTTGTTAAGAAAGTGGGGAGATGTGGATAAATGGAGAAGTAGGAGGTTTAGAAAACGTTTGCTGCTTTCCCCGTAAGAGAAAAGGAAAAGATAGTGACAGAATGCCCTATGAGAGAAATTCCAGGAGGAGGATATGTACATGTTCCTTGGACTAGGCAAGATATTTTGTCATTTACAAATGATTTCCCTCGACTACGCAAAAAGCCAGTTGAGTGGTATAGACAAGTGGACAGATATGTAAAATTGTCAAAGGTTTTGTGAATTGACTTGAATAGTCTATTTGACATAATAGTGCCAGCAGATCTATGGACAGAGTGTAAATTAATGATAGACAGGCCTACAAAAGAATACCCTAGAGATCCAAAGACAGGTGCCCCTGATCCAGAGGTGATGAGAAAAAACGAACAATTAATCACATTTTTGAAAAACAAAGTGCCTCCCAAAGAGACTGATTGGGTAAAAATTGACCGAACTCATCAAGAAGCTAAGGAATCGGTGCATGCATATTATGAAAGGTTAATCCTTGCCTTTAAGCAGTCTAGTGGTGATGAAAATTTAAGTGAAAAGGATTTGAGTCATTTTGTGTATAGATTTGTATATGGTCTACGTCCAGAAATTAGTGAGATGTTAAACAGCATACTTTGGATTGGCAAAACAAGAAAATAGATGAAGTACTAAGACATGCAAAATATTTTAGTGATGAAATTGAAGCTAAACAGCGTAAATTAAAAGAGAAAGCAATGTGGGCACAAGTAAAGGTAGCAGAAAGACAGGAAGCACAATTGATTGAACAGGCAAATAATGCCAGGCCAAAACCTAGATTTAATACTGGAAAAGGAAAGGGACAATTCAATATTGAAGAGGCCAAAAAGAAATGGCCATGTCATAATTGCAGAAGAATAGGGCACTGGAAATCCGAGTGTAAATTTCCCCCAAATACTAATGGTGATAATGCATCATTGAATCCGCAGGTGCAGAAAGAGGTGAGTGGTCAACCGCAGCGACAGCAGCAGGTTGTTACCCAACAGAATCAGGTGCCAAAGCTGCCTATTTCACAGAGCGTAAATTCACAGAAATACAGTAATGAGACAGGATTCTACAATAAAGAAAAGGTAACTAAGCTGCCGCGCGCTAGCGCTTTTTCGCAGTATTGGCTACAACGCGATGAGAGTGAGTCAGAAGAAGGTTATTGATGGTGCCGAAGGGAGGAAGAAGAGTGAGTACTTGGCGCAACTCTAGAAGTAGACCAGACAGGCCCTTTTGTGGATGGAAAGGTAAATAATGAAAATATTACTTTCCTAGTAGATACTGGTGCTACTCGATCAACTGTTAGGTCAGCTGATGTTAGAAATCTTCCTCTCTCGGAAGAAACAATCCAAGTAGTTGGAGTATCCAACAGACAAATCAAAATGTATCTCACAGAACCAGTAAAAGTCAATATAGGGACATTTTCCGAAATGCACCGCTTTGTTGTGTGCGGTTCAAGTCCTGTAAACCTATTAGGACGAGACCTGTTGTGTAAAATGAATTGCACCATATTTTGTACCCCTGATGGTATAGCGTTTGAGACCCCTGATGAAGATGTACTGTATAAAATGACTATGGCTAATATGGAAACTGAGATTACTGAAGCCTATGCTGTATTCAACCCTGATGAACTACCAATAGAATTGAAACAGACAGTAAAAGCAGAAGTCTGGGATTTTACAGGAGAAGATGTAGGATTGATGAGAAATGTGGATCCCGTAAAAGTAACAGTGAAGGAAGGAATAAGCTACCCAAATGTTCCTCAATATAAATTGACACCCGAGATAATTGAAGGAGTAATTCCAATAATTGAGAAAATGATTAAACAAGGAATTTTCAGGGAAATAATGAGTAATCCATGTAAATCACCAATTATAGGACTGAAAAAGCCTAACTGTAAGTTCAGGATAGTGCAAGACTTGAGAAAGAGAAACAAAATTGTTGTATCGTGCTGCCCTATTGTACCAAATCCATCTGTGATTTTGTATCAGATTCCTCATGATGCAGAATGGTACACAGTAATTGACTTATGTCACGCTTTCTTTTCCATCCCGTTGCACCATGATAGCCAACACATTTTTGTGTTTCGTTTTGGCAAACGTATTTTGGCTTGGTGCCGAATCCCACAGGGGTATACATAGAGCCCCTCGATTTTTAATCAGATATTGAAAAGGTCTTTGGAAGACCTTGAAATGCCTGAGAATTCAGTGTTAGTCCAATATATTGACGACTCGAGAAGCTTGTGTAATGGACACTATAGCATTGTTAAATCATTTGGCAGATGGAGGACTTAAGGTATCTCCATCGAAATTACAATTTTGTCAGAAAGAAGTACAATATTTAGGTCACAAAATCGAAAAAGGACTGAAGAAAATAACTACAGACAGAATCAAGATAATAAAAGGAATGAGAGCCCCAATGACGCAAAGAGAAGTGAGAATGTTTCTTGGAATGGTTGGATATTGTCGTCAATGGATAAGTAATTTTCCCCTGATCGCAAAACCATTGGTATGCCTGACGAGAAGTGATGTGAAGGACCCTATTGATTTAGGTAGGGAAGAATAAACAGCTTTTAAGAAATTGAGAGACAGTTTGTGTGAAGCGCCAGCATTAGGAATTCCTGACTATGATAAGGAGTTCGAGCTGTACTGCAGTGAGAGGAATGGATGTGCACTCTCTGTTTTAATACAGAAACATGGAAAATTGAGAAGACCAATTGCATATTTTTCAGCAATGTTAGACCCTGTAGCTGTAGCATTGCCAGGTTGTTTGAAAGCAGTAGTTGCTACTTGTAAGAGTCTGGAACAGAGTGAGGGAATTGTGATGGGATATCCTGTGCAAGTGTTTGTACCTCATGATATGGCAATCCTTTTAACAAGGAGTCGCACTCAGTTTATGACGCATAGTCGGCTGACTAAATATGAGAAAGTCATATTAGGTGCAACGAATGTAAGCCTTGTGAGATGTCTGAATGTGAATCCTTCAACACAATTGCCTGATGCTGAACATGTTGAAGTCAGGGACGAAGTGGATCATGATTGTTTGGATGTGTTGGATTTCTGTACCAAACCACGTCCGGATATAAAGGATGAACCGTTGTCAGAGAGTGATTTTGTGATGTTTGTAGATGGATCATGTTTGAGAACAGACAAAGGAAATCTGACTGAGTGCAGCATATGCAGTATGCACAGTTGCAGCAGTAATGGAAGCATCAGCCCAAGTTGCTGAACTTGTAGCCTTAACTAGAGCATGAAAGATTGGAAAGAATGTGAGAGTGACTGTGATAACTGATAGTCAGTATGGTTTTGGTGTTGTGCATGACTGTGGCCTGATGTGGCTGCAGAGAGGATTTCTGACTTAAAGAATGCTGAAGTGGTTGGAAAGTTGCTTGAGGCGATACAGCTGCCTAAACAATTGGCTGTTGTGAAGTGTGCTGCCCATGTGCAAACCGCTGACTATATTGGAAACAGATTTGCCAATGATATGGCTCAATATTGTGCTCGAAACCAGAACTCAGTCAACAGGGCTAAAGAAAGGGAGATGAATTCTTTGCCTTTAATGTTTTCTAACATTGTAGGGACTTGGGAAGAAGTGAGGCAATTGCAGGAAGAAGCAGGAGATGAGGAAATGAGACAGTGGGTAAAAGCAGGATGTGCACCAAGGGAAACAGATCATGTATGGGTATATCGAGATGGAAGACCAGTCATGCCTGATAGCATGGTGTCTGCCATGGCCCGGATGTATCATGGACAGGGACACATAGGGAGAGATGCGATGATTAGGTCCTTTAAACAAACTTGGTACAATGCAAAATTCAGACTTGTAGCTGAGAGCCTTTGTCAAAGATGCCTTATATGTCAAGAAAGACAGTGGTAAGTCTAGGAACAATAGGTCGAGAAGGAGGTCCTTTCACCAGAATGCAGATTGATTTCATTGAGATGCCGCCCTGTAATAGGTTGAGGTATGTTCCGTTTGTTTTCTAGATGGGAAGAAGCATATCCCAAAAGAAGAAGTGATGGAATCACAGTAGCAAGATTGCTTTTGAGGGAATTCATCTCTAATTTCGGTTTCCCAGTTACAATTGAATCAGATAGAGGAAAGCATTTCCATAATGAGATCATGAAATTAATTTGTGAAGCATTGAATGTACAACAAAAACTACATTGTGCCTATCGCCCAGAGGCTTCTGGTGTGGTGGAACAAATGAATGGCACCATTAAAAACCGATTGGGAAAAATGTGTTTAGCCACAGGTTTGAAATGGCCTGATGCCTTGCCTCGGGTACTCATGACTATTAGATCAATTCCAGATTCAACCACAGGTTTGAGTCCACATGAAATTATCATGGGAAGAGCAATGCGACATGTATTCATACCAGTCAACAAGCTGTTGCCTATAACTGATGACTTGGTGTTGGATTACTGTAAGGGGCTGGCTGACGCAGTTCATTCTGTGTTTCATCAGGTTGGAGCGGATGTCACCACCCTTGAAAAGAAGCAAGCTCATGATCTGAGCCCAGGAGACTGGGTGAGAATTAAAATAAAGTGTGCTGGGATCAAGAACTGGATCCATGCTAGTCATACATTGAGAATCCCAAATCCAGTGGATAGCCAAGAACGAGAATATTATGACGAGTCAGAAAGTAGCTCTGAATCAAATGCTGAAGAAGTAAGAACAAGAGAAAATCCTGAAAGGGGGGAAACAGAACCAAGTTTGTTCGTTGCCCCAGAAAATATTCCCTTGAGAAGAAGATTACAGATTTCGGATACCAGCTCAGACTCAGAGACAGAACAAATACCGGTATGTTCGGGAAAAGCAAAAAGCAGTGGAGAAACAACCAAGGAAGTTATTGATGAAGAGATGCCTGATGGAAAGCTGAGAGAAATTCCACCTGAAATAACAAAAGTAGATGAGCAGGTGCAAGATACAGAAAGAGAGGGAAAGATTCTTGCAGAAGACCCCCGAGGAGTTGTAGGGAATTCCAACATCCAGTTAGAGGAAGGGACAATTAGACAGCAGGAAGATTGTGTGCAAGAACCACGAGGAGGGACAGAAGTAGGGAAAATAAAAGAAGTGGTGGAAAGAACAGCTGAAAGCGAAAAGCAAGTTTAAACAGAAACAGAAGAAAGTGATGAGGAAGTACCAGAAGGACGAGTCCTGAGAAAAAGAGCATGGAGAGGTGAAAAGAATGATAAAGGAAATAAACTGAAAAGACCAGCAAGAGATGAAATTTGGCCAAACAAGATAAAGAGATTAAGATATCGATTGACACAAGTGAATTCACAAAGAGCAGAGCAGGTGAATGAAGTATCAAGTCAAGAAAAGTCGAAAAATGAAAAAATTGTTACAGCAGAGGAAAACAAAAGAACGAGAAAGCCCAACCAGAAGTATAAGTCGCCAGAATGGACATACGTGGCCCTGCCTGAAATAAAAGAAGAGGTGGATAGCCAAGAAAATCCAGATGTGACTGTACCAGAAGTGGTTGAGGAAGACGAAGAATCGGAAATCCTGAGAGTTATCTTGTCCGATATTGGAGAAGAGACGGATGTTCAGGAAGTTCTGTATCAAGATTACGAGAGAAAAGTGAAAGACGATCAAATGCCAAACTGAAAAAGACAAAAATGCTGCGAATGGAAACAAAATAGAATACCGGAAAATACATAACTGATAGAACCAAGTAGGTGCTTAGAGCCTTGGGTTAGACAAAACTAGTTGTGAAGTAGAAGAGGCTAAGACAAAATACACTGATCAGTTTACGAAATGGCGAATACAGAAAGTAGAAAAGCTAAATGTACGTTCCTTAGAAGGTGGTTTAAAATGTGTTGTTGTTGTACATGATTACTAATGCTTTTATGGAGTGTATTAGCTTTGATGATTTCATTTAAGGTTACTATAGACACAATAGAAGGACATAGTGAAAATAAGACTAATATAGAAAAGATTCAGAAAGTATATCCGTATAAAATAGATAGGAATTATCTACATAAATATAGGTCTATAAATGATTTCTCTAACAATGTGTTTTCAAAACTTTTATACAAATTTGTAAAGACGATGGACGTGAGAGATTGCTATGTATGTATGCAGTTACCAGCTTCTGTATCGGAGGGAGTGACCTACCATCACCTCCCAGTAACCTATGGAATAACATGTAGTGTAATAGCTAGTTTGTTTTATAAAACAGGGAAATTAGAATATTATTTTTCAGATATAGATAACATATTTTCACAAGTTCCCGCAATTAACAAGTTGAATAAAGTAAAGCCTGCAAAGGTGTTAGGTGAATTTTTCTTTGAAACTAAAGAACTAACATTAGAATATATATTTAGGAATAATCTGACTTGTAGTCTAAAGAAGGAGGAAAAGACGTTCTTGGATAGGGTTGAAGAAAGTATCTGAGGGAAAGGAGGAAAAGACAGTCTGGGATGTTGAAATGGAAAAACACTTGAAAGGAGAAGCTAGTCCAACTATGGCTTTAGATTGGCCCCAGAAAGGGAAGTTGTGTATTAGAAGGAATCAAACGGCATATGATAATTATTTTGTAGGTAACAGTGAGTGCCATGATACATACCGAATCATGGGTGGATGGGGATTTAAAGGAGGAAATAATCCAGTTTTTCCTGGGTTATATTTTATCTGTGGGAACAAGGCATATTATCGTTTGCCAGACCATTGGTATGGCACATGTTATGTAGGGGTCTGGTTTTCCCAAAGATATTTCACATGGGAAGCGGAGAAGATGGTGTACATAAGTTAGGTAGTCATTTAGCACGTAGAAAGAGAGAATCTTGGTCAGAAATTGTAGGAGACATATTTGGAGCATTGATACCAGCAGTGGGAATATCTCTGAATGCACACAAAATTAGACAACTATCAACAGTAGTGGATCGCTTGTCAACAAGCACGGCTGGAGAATTTTTATTGGTAAATACTGAAATGGTTGCTATGCGTGCCATGGTAATACAAAATCGACTTGCCCTTGATATATTATTGGCAAAAGAGGGTGGAGTCTGTGAAATGCTGAAAGTTCAACATTGTTGTACTTATATTCCAGACGAAAGTAAAGATCTGAAAATTTATATTAAAAATATAACTGAATTGCATGATGAAATTTCACCACTGGAGGTTGAAAGTGTTTGGGAAAAGATTGTAAAGAAACTTTCTTCTATTAAAAATTTCTTATTAAACTTAGGTAGTACATTTATAGGTAAGATCTTATTTCCATTAACATGTGTAATTTTTATTGTATTAATTTTAAGATTAGGATGTTTATGTCATAAACAAAAGTAAATTCAGAAAAAGTTAAAAAGAGAGTATTTGAAAAGAAGACAGAATAAGAAACAGGAGAGGGAATTTGAAGAAGTAGAATTAGAAGAGATGAAAGAAAATATGTATAAAACAGCCAGAAGAGAAGAAATTGGGGAAACAGAGATGTAAACTAATATAAAGAATTCATTTTGCTTTCTTGACAAATTGATAAAAATTTTTAATGGTGTGGTGATACAATCACCAAAGGGGGGATTGCTGGAGCAGGTAGTACAACATTTTGTATACCTTCCCATTCTGCTTGAAAATACTAATTAAATAATCCATTAACTATAATATTATTAAATGAGTTTGCATGTTTATTAATCAACATTATTAATAATCGAATTACACGTCGGATTTGCATATTGCATGGCTAAATAACTTTTGTTGACTAAAATCCGTACGCATACTAACAAGTAGTATATGTAGTAATTAGAATACTGCATGATATATGTTGCTTTTAGTAATGTTGCCCAAGAAGAGGACCGAAAGGGTGAATATAATTGCTTTAAATGTTGCTATACGCTAGATAAATACAAGTACATAGAGGGATTAGGAAGGGGTCAACATTAGATTTATTATTTCTATGTATTAATTACACTTTTGTGTTTGGTTCGCTTAAGTTGGCGTTTGGGCCTAAAAACAAAGATGGCTGCCAATGCGACACGACGAAGTGGCCAGTGTCCCACGAGGCATGGAGCGAAGTGCACAGAAGCGACAAACTCTTCTAGACCTCGTCATGAACCCTGAACCTAATGTTCTTAAACAAGGACACTGTGGGACGACCGCCAAGACGAAAGACAATGGACTTTCCCACTAAACCGGAAAGGAATGACTTTAGAGAAACCTATGACATCACTCCTTGAACTGTACCAAATATTGCAAACTTCAGCATCGAACGATCTCAACTGACCCATCACAACCATATCAAAATAACAAAATGTATCTTCTTGCCTTGAGTTTTTTATAAAATTACGCGGTAGAATAGGGAGGACTATCTATCTTACTTATTGCTATGCTATGCCGCAAATGACAACGACGACGACGGTGATGCTACGCGAACTCTACCACTTAGGGTGACTGCTGCGTTTTTCCTGAATCCTAGATGATCCAGATGCTGCCCAAACATTGATGACTGCGAACTTTTCCTAAATTCTATGGGCACTGACAGATGCTTACACATCTCTGGTCTTTGCTGATCTATTGAGACTGTAGTGTGCTGAGCAAAGAACTTTGACAACTGACTGTGACATGAACCATTGACTTAAAGGACTCCGAATAGTCAGATTAGGTAAATATGATGTTCTGCGCTATATTTGAAATTTGATATAAATTACTCTTCAGAAATTTAGATAAAAAGATATTGATTAACAAGAAATGAGTTTGTGGTTTATTGAGAAAGGTAACTCAATAAACCTAACTAAATGATTCATCGATCATTGTGGGAGGAGTGCCTTGATGATTAGGATTGAGATCTGTAGGTGGAAGGGGTATTGTTGTATATTGTTGTAAAATAACTTTCTTTCTCTATAGGTTATAAGGTGTTCCCCTCACATGTCGAGTGCTTGAACCGCTCATCCCTCCTGTTGGGTGCAGACTGTGGAATGGTTAGAGTGAGTGTTGGTGTTATGGGCCCCACCAATGATTGCATGTATGAATGAGTTAGTGTGACGTCTGGTCTGCTGAAGGGAGGAGACCGGTACGGGTCTGCTTTCCCCATTACTAGGGTTTTTGCGCTCCAGCAGCCTCCTTGACAACTCTATGGTTTTGGTTATTTTATATGTATATATAGATTAACATATGCCAGATATCTTTGTGCTTTTTTAAGGACATTTGGATGATTTAATGTGTTTTTAATTCATGTACATTGATGTGTATATTTTGCCTGTTGATGTACTAAGACATAGTTTTGTGATTAAATAATATAATTTGTAAGGCTGTGATTTTACAATAAGCACTGTTTAAAAAAAATGTTTATACTATTATAATAATAAAATGATATATTATTTCATATAATTGGGTTCAGTCATTCAGATTGAATGGGCGAGTTGTGAATAAGGGAGTGCTTGATGTGTAAGAGAACATAGTGTCATGTGGGGGGACACTACCTTGATTTCTTGTACATAGCAATCACTGCCATAGTCCAAACTGCTGATAATGAAAATCTGTGGAATCCTCTTCCTGGCCTAAAAAGCAATCCCACATAAATATCTTCCTAAAAATGCGAAGGAGACCTAATACCACCGCAATCTGAATTTTCAGGTCTATTGAGAGAGAGGTGAGGTAGACAAAAGTGAATTAATAGACAGCTAAGATCGAGAGACAGTTTGTAGGTACATAGAGCTGTAGAGAAAAAGACAGTGGTTAAAAGACGGGTAAGGTAGAAGAGGGGAGATGAAATAAGGAGAAAAAAATGACACAGAAATATTATTTTTCATTTGAATTGCCAACTGCCAGAGATTGCGAGGGTTAAGGCTGGGCAGGGAAGTAATGCACACTAAGGGATAATTTTATCAACAATGTGATTCGGCTCAAAGCCAACACAAGTAACGCAAAAAGACCCAGGGTCCGATTACGATAGGGTAAGAAATGGCTCCGACTGTTGGTTGGAGCCATTCTTATGGCATCATAATCTCCTGTTTGGGATAATTTCCGACCGACCCATTTTGATGGAGTTGGTCGGAAATTATTCCAAACAGGAGTTCCGAATGGCTTACAGTGGGCTCGAAGAGCATGTCCATTATTCGGAAGCCCTTCAGTAACAGAGCCGGCCGAGGAAGTACGATGCCTTTCTGTGCCAGCTTTTCCGACACAGAAAGGCATTGGGAAACTGTCTTTGGGGGCCCCCAACAGGGCCCCCATGGGTGCAAGGCCACCAAATGAGCCAGCCGAGGAAGTACAATGGCATCTTTCCACTGCCTCTCTGTGCTGGCTTTTTCAACACAGAAAGGCATTGGGAAACTGTCTTTGGGGGCCCCCAGCAGGGCCCCCATGGGTTCACGGCAACCAAATGGCAGCCTAGGGAGCATCTATGGTTTCACCCTGTTGATCCCTGCACCCAGTGGCTGGCACCTTAAGGTGCCTGCCTCCAGGTGCAGGGATGAAATGCACCTCTGGGATTGCGACCGAACAGGGTTTGGTCGCATCCTACTTCCTGGGCTGGAACCAACAACAGGAGGTCGTTCGGTTACAGTTCCAAACCAATTTCGGACTGACTCCGGTCCTTCTGACATCGGAATCGGGCCATTAGCGTTGATTTAGGAATTACTTTCCACTGCTTGTTTTGCACTGGAACGGTGCCTAAAATTAACCCAGTACAATGAACTGCTTTACATACTTTGCGTCAAAGGGGCATCCCGTAGGTGGTACATGGGCTTTACCATGCTACCTCCCTTTGTGTTTTTTTATGTAAAGCCCTAGCTACTAACATTTGAAAACAGTGCTTTGCGTCTAAATAATATGTTCCTTGAGACAGGCGCAAAGAAAACAATAAGGTATTTTTCTCCCTATTTGCATGTGTGCTGCATGACACAGCACACATATAAAATAGGAAAAGTTTTAAAGTTAGCCTAAGATTAGCGTTTTGTAATTTAAGGCTAGACTTCCAGAATAAAACCTATGCTAGACTCACACAGACGTTTGGAAAGAGACCCGCAGTCCTGCTTGCTCCCTTTCATGTAATGCAATGCAGCAACTTAAGTTGCTAAGCTGCATTGCATGAAATAATAGTAAATTTGCCGCCATGATTCTGATAAGTATGTTCAGCTGTCAAATTAGATAAGTAAGCAGGTTTTTATGAACATGGTTATAAAGGCAGGAATTATGACTGTCTCACTCACTTTTCTATCAGGGATCCCTTGGACGCTGGGACCCTGGGCAATTGCTAACTTTGCACATGCCTTAAAATGTCTCTAAAAGACTGGGAAAGAAGCCACTTGACCACCTAGGCACCATTTTTGACATCTACTGCAGTCCTACTAAGTTCTGCAACCACAGTTACACAGTCAACAACCACTCGCTTGGCTTCACAAATGTATGGAGACAGGGAAAGTCATCCGAGTTTATGCAGACAGGGCAGGCCCTCTTGACAAAATCAACATCAAATATTACCTGAAGGACCAATTGGCATTCTTACTGCCTTACAGTTCAATACATTACAGAAATCTATGCTACTGATTCAACACAAGCAGCACAGAGGCACATGTGAGCTCTGCTGGAGGGTTGGTGAAGTTAGGTAAACCCTAACTGAGGCAAATTCTATCTTTAGATCTGGCATATCTGAATTAACAAAAGCAGTGAAGGACCTGTGCCTATTTGCTGAATCCTAGGCAAACAAGTGTATTTAGGGGCATACAGAAAACCACTAACAGGCTGTGGGGACCTCGGTGGAAAGGCTGGCATCTGCAACAACATGTTATATATTTTACTAGATATGTCTCTTAGGAGATCCCTCTGTTTATTTTCGAACTATTTGTTATTGGGGTTTTCCACATAAACCATTGAATACTACACACAGTGAAGCATGAAATGTGCAAGTGCGGATATCCGCCACGGCAGAGATGTAGCCAGAACCCTTACACACATGAATTCTATACGAGGAAATACAGACAGCTAGTGCATCCAGCAGGTCAAACACAGCACCACGGGAGGTTGAAAAGGCTTCTACTCCTAGTCATTGTCTGTGGCAGCTGAGGCAGGTAATACAAAGAATTGGAGAACCCACAATGGACAGGGAATGTGCGCCTCCTTTCATATCTCGCGGCTACAGCTTGGACTGCCCTTCCTCTTCACATACGTGCTCTGAAAGGTGATCTGTGCTTTAAGAGTAACTTGAAAACTTGGCTTTCACGTTCTGCTATGATTAGGTGTTTTGCTGGTTGAAAGGTCACTTATTCGGTTTAGCGCAGGGACACTCTTTGAGTAGCCCAGTAGCCTGCCGCTGCGCTCTATAAACTTTGGTCCTTATTTATGAGGCCTTGCGTCACTTTTACACCGCCGGTGCATCACTTTTTGTGACGCACCAGCGGCGTAAAAAAATGTGCCTTGTTGCACCATATTTACAAAATGACACATCTAGGTAGATGCGTCACTTTGTAAACCCCTGCGCCACATTAGACCTGCTCCAGGTATAATGTAAGCAGGGGGGGGCGTTCTGACGCAAGAAAGGGTCATAAAAGTGACGGAGTAAAGTCTATTAGATTTCACTGCGCCACTTCTAGAACGCAAAAGCAGGCGTAAGACTGATGAAGGCACATTTCGCATGGGACTTGCCTATGTGTAATGACCTATTGCTAGAGTTGCGTCACTTTTGTGACACACTCCAGCAATGCGTAATTTTTGCGCCTACAGATACGTCAGAAATACTGACGAATCTGTAACTCCTTGCGACATGATACTTTAAATATGACGCATCGTTGGTCTCGTAAGGAGGGCGCAATGAAAAGTGATGCATCGCTGTTTTCTCGCAGCGATACGTCACTTTTCATAAATGAGGCCTTTTGTATTTATTTATTTGTTTATGTGTAGTGGAACTCACCATCCCACAGAAAGAGCAACTATTACTGAGCCGAAATGGAAATAGAGTTATACATGGAGGAAAAATTGCTTCTTTCAGTTTTATGTACAAACACTTCAATACTTTTATTTGCTTTCATTTATGAAAATAGACGATTGGCAACATCTAGGCCAAACAATTTTGCTCCTCATCCAAGCATATGACTTAAATGCAAACTAAAGTTTATGTTGATTTACGTAAAAAATAATCCCTTCAGTACGGAATGCACGTCCTTCTTTAGCTCTTTCTGCATTCCGTCCTGGGGTGGCATTTGAGGGAAGGGACATTATCATCACCAGAGTTGTCACTTACAGGTTCCCTTGGAATCCCGTTCATGAGGTCTGTATTGCGCAAGATGGCACATGTGGCTCTGATCATGCAACAAGTAGCTCTTTCGTATTGTAATGCACCCCCTCTCTCGTGCAAACAATGAAATCTGCCTTTCAGCAATCCACGTGTGCATTTAATTATTGATTAGGCGTGCTTATGAGCAGCTTTATACATGCTTTCTATAGGTCTCCCTGAATAGTACACAGAGGGGAAAAATTGGCGTTGTGTGTGTTCATGGATATACTTTGCATACAGTGGCGATGCGTCCATTGGGGGCGTTGGGGCATTTCCCACCCGCCCCCACCCACGCCCGCAGCTCCCTCGGCGTCTCTGAACTTAGTTTACTTAAGTTCAGAGACGCCGAGGGAGAACTGACAATGCATGTCAGTCAGCATGACGTCGGACCGTGGGCGGTCCGGTGTCATGTTGACTGACATGCATTGTCAGACCAGCCAGGGACAGGCTTCACTGCAGCACAAGTGCGCATGAGTGGGCAAGGTGAGCTAATTTTTAGCCCATGCCCAGTCATGCACACTTGTGTTTTCACAGACTTGCGCATGCCCATTAGGAGCCCCTCGGTCTCCTAATGGGCAGGCGGCGGGCGAAGAGTAAGCTGTGCCCTCAGCCAATCCTGGCGCTGCAGCAGCGCCAGGATTGGGTGAGGGGTTGCCACTCCAGTGCTGACGTGCTGTTCCTGTTTGAAGAGGGCAGAGGCGCCAACGCGGACCAGGAGCAGAGGCGGTCAGGTAAGTTTTCGTCTTAATTTTAATTGTATTCTCCCGTGCGACCCCCCCCCTCCGCGCGACCCTCCCCTCGCGACTGCCTCTTCGCTCTTTGAAGAATGTTTTTGCGTGCATTGGAAAATAAAATGCATACTGCACGCGCGGCTCTGTATTCACAAACGTGGTCTTTTTAAACTGTCCTGCTTTAGTTTTTTAATGATATAAGCAATGGGCATTAGGTCTCACTAGGCGCTATAGATAGATAGTTCATGATGTTCAACCGATTGTGAGATGTGCTCTGTACCTTCTCTTTCCTCCTTTCGTTTATTTGCTTCCTTGTGAAATGGATCCAAAAAAGAAAAACACTTGCTGGAAACGTAGTCTTTTGCTGACATTTTTCAATTTCTAAGTGCAGCCTCAGGGTAGAGAGAAATAAAACATTCAAAATATGAAAAATAACTAACTAACTAAAGCATATTGATTTATTCACACCTAAACACATTAGCGCCACATTACAGTGTTTGCCAGCGAAGCCCTACTTTTGTTGCCTCCTCGCTCTTTGAACAACCATGTTTTCCCTGGGTGGGAAAGCACACTATTCCTGGAGGTACTGAAATACCTGCTTGTTGGGTGCATGCATTGGAAAACAAAATGCATACTGCGGCTCTGTATTCACAAACGTGGTCTTTTTAAACTATTCTGCTTTCGTTTTGTAATGATAAAAGCAATGGGCATTAAGTCAGCTCCGTTACTCTCACACGTTCCTTTCTGCACCCTTGTTCCCTTATGTCACTGTTTCTTTCTCTTTCTATTCCACGGTTAACTGACTTTTCTCTCTTGCTCTGGGGGTGGAGGCCGATGATGAGAAATACGCCCCGGACCTTAAAAGAGTGGCAGCGCTAAGTGCCCACCACCTGCAATCGCCGGTACATATTAGGCGCTATAGTAGAGTCTAGAGATAGTTCATCCGATTCTTGTGTGAGATGTGCTCTGTTGTAACTACTTGTCATTTACTATGACGGGGGAATGGAGGTGTGGAGACAGAAAGAGACGAGGGAGGAAGGGATACTGAGATGTAGGGAGGGATAGCAAGCAAGATGGATGTGACAGCAACAAGATAGGAAGAGATAGCAAGATAGAAAGAGGAAGCAAGATAGGGAGAGAGGAGAGCATGGGGGGTTGGGAGACAATGGAAGGGGCAGCAAGAGATAGTCACCGGGCAGTGTCAGCAGCACCCATCCAGTGACAGAGGAGGGGAGATGCTGAGATAGCGAAAGAGATAAGGTAGGAAGGGATACTTAGATGATGGGAAAGTGAGAGTGTCACTGGAAGAGAGTGATGCCGATAGAGCAGCTTGCAGCCACTTACAGGTGAAGGTGGTGAAATCTGGGAGAGAGATAGGTAAAGAGAAATGTGACAGTTCACAGAGGCACTTTCACAATTGCTTTATTAACCTTCCTGCTTTCTCAAATTTGCTTGAAAATGCACCATTTTTCTTCTCTTTTTTCTAAATTTTCACGGGAAGAGAATCGCAACAAACCCCCCCTTTGGTGGTTCGAGCTCACTAAGCTCGCTGGCAACGGTGCAGTATACCAATCATTTTACGCCCCACCACTTTCAAATGTCACCAGCCGCCCCTGTTTGCATAAAGGTCATTAAGGAGGTTTGTGGCATTGCAGGCCATCTGTATTTTCAGGAAGTTCTGGCTCCGACGATTTCTGTAAATTAACTCACTCTGGGGAAACGTATGTGAAGTAGGACATGGGCTTCGATAGCATATGCATTGACATGTGGGAATCATGCAATGGCACACAATTGCACCTTTGTAGCCTGTAACTTATCAGGGTTGTTTGGAAAATGTATATGTGAATTTATTATTTCAACCTTTTTAGCAGGAAAGTTCTCGAAAAACCTGACAGGATATTCTGTGATACCACCCCTCCCCCAACTTTCACTGTATGCTGGTACCTACCAAGTGTTTAAACTGCAGTTTAAACTGCACACACAGACTCTGCAATGGCAGGCCGGAAACAAGTTTAAAGTGCCACTTAAGTAGGTAGCACAATCAATGCTGCAGACCCACTAGTAGGATTTAATTTACAGGCCCTGTGCACTTTACTAGAGACTTATAAGTGAATTAAATATGCCAACTGGATAAAAGCCAGTGCTACCGGGTTTTAAGCAGAGAGCACACAAACTTTAGCTTTGGTTAGCAGTGGTAAAGTGTGCAGAGTCCTAAAACCAGCAACAATAAAGTAAGCAAAAACAGGAGGTCTGAAGGCAAACAATTATGGGGAAACCACGCTAAGGGTGCCATGTCTAATAGTTTGGCTAACCAGTATCCTCTGTATGGAATAAAACATTCGATACAGTGTCCATAAGTGTTTTACAACAACCTATGCACCGCTTGGTGCGGGGACTATTGTCGTTTTCTTGGACTTATTCTCTCTGTAATACAAACATTCTGATATTTATAATAAAATATCTTAGAAACGTGTCCTAGAAAAGCAGCATAGGCAGTGGGATAACATTTTTCTCTTATAAAGAGATGCTGAATTTCTGTGCATTCTCTGACGTTTGTGTTACTACTGGATGGTTTCCAAACATGTCACTCCTATTGAATATAAATCTTTTTGTAACTGCAGAAAAGATTTCCCAAATGTCTTTCATGTGGCAATACAAAAAAACTAAAATGTATAAGAGGTCATGTATCCGGGGTCCTCTGGTATGTACTCGCCTGGTGGACATCTGGTAATTATCCATGTTTTAAAACCATCCTCTGTAGATATATTTTGAAGGTATGCTCTATATTTTTTATTACAATTTTTGAGCACTGTTACTGGCCTTTTTTTTGTTTTCCTTCTCTTTTTTTCTAGGTGCGTTGCAAAAATGGGTAATAGCCTGGCCCTCTAGCCCTGATGAATTTACCTTAAAACCTTAGTGGCAATGAATCATGTTAGCCTTTCTTAATTAGGGGTCAGAACATGGGAATCTGTTTTTAACAATGCATCAGGGTCTGTCTGGACTATTAGATGCCTTTGACACAGTTCCATGTACACGTTTTTTGAAGGTGACGTGAGCACTTGAGGTTTTTGACGATCTACCATACACTTATTTATTGCAGGGTGTTGTTGTGGGGGCGGGTATGTGTTGTGCCCCCTCCCCCAGTGTTTGATGGAACAGTGCCTGAGGGTTATGGTTCCTTTGGTGGTAACTGTTGAGTGTTGCCCCTGCAGTAAGGTGCTCATCCGATGATGAGAAGCGGGAGCCAGCAGGATTGTTCCCCAATTGGCTCGTGGTGGTAGCTTATGTGATGCGACTCCTAATTTGTTCAGCTGGGCTAACTAAGGACCCCATCCCCGGGGCATGGCCATTTCTATTTAGAAAAAAAATACAATTAAAGGAGGGGAGCCACCCATAAAGCATGATTACAGATTCATAATATGCTGAAGATTGGTAAACTTAATTTTGACACACCTACCTCCTCTCTAGCACTACCTCCCTTAATCTTTTCCGATGTTGTTATGGCTACATGGCGGAGAAAGGGTCTTATGACTTTGGGGGATCTAATTAATAATGGTGCTATCAAGGCCTATTCCTCGTTGGTGTCCGAATATGATCTCCCTCAGACTGATTTTTTTAAATATTTACAAATACGGGACTATTTAATAACAAGAGTAGATATAACGAATTTGGCTACGAAAAGTAATGTGTTGGAGATATTGAGAAAGCACTGTAGGATTGGTAATTTATATCAAAGCCTTATTGAACTGCAAAGAGATGACCTCGAAATACAGAATCGTAAATGGAATAATAAATTAGAACAGGAAGGGGATATCCTACAGGAATCAATTGTGATGGCTGATAAACTTCTAGCCTTAAATCACAATATTATAAAACTGTTTTCAATTTGTACTATACGCCAGCCAAAATAGCATGGTGGGGAGGCTAAATGAGGGTAGATGCACGCGATGCGGGAAAGATCAAGCTGACAGTATTCATATGTTTTATGAATGTCCAGAGTTGAAGCAAGTGATACATAAAATGGAAGTCTTTCTGACACTACAACACTACCCTAAACACTACAGTACCCTAAACCCTAAAACATTACACTACACAAACACTACAACACCACCCTAAAACACTACACTACACAAACACTACTACACTACCCTAAACCTTAAAACTCTACACCACACAAACTCTACAACACTACCCTAAACCCTAAAACACTACACTACCCTAAACCCTAAAACACTACACTACACAAACACTACAAAACTACCCTAAACCCTAATGCACTACACTACACAAACACTACTACACTACCCTAAACCCTAAAACACTACACTACAAAAACTCTACAACACAACCCTAAACCCTAAAACACTACACTACCCTAAGCCCTAATGCACTACACTACACAAACACTACTACACTACCCTAAACCCTAAATCACTACACTACACAAACTCTACAACACTACCCTAAACCCTAAAACACTACAACACTTCCCTAAACCCTAATACACTACACTAAACAAACACTACAACACTACACTAAACCCTAAAACACTAACACAACCCTAAAACACTATACTACACTACAAAAAAACACCCTAAAACGTTAAAAAAAACACACAACACAAACATTACAACACTACCCTAAACCCTACAAAAGTAACCCCCACCCCAAGCGCAAACCCCCTTACCTCTCTCCTGTCCAGCGTTGCTGTCACTGCTCCCGGTTCCTGCTTCCTCCTTCCTGCTTTGAGGGGCGGTGCACGTCGTTGTGAGGAAACAGCCTCAGTTTCCTCACAACGACTTGGATAGCCGCCATTACTCATTACATCGCATGCGTTGTAAAAGCACATGCGATGTAATGGTATGCGTGGTTTTTACCACATGTTGTAACATTGCATGTGTTGTAACGCATGCGATGTAATGCCTACGTGTGGTAAAAACCGCGTTGTAATGGCTGTTCCCCCCCCAGGGCCATAGAGGGCTCCTGGAGCCCGGGGGAGTTGGTGGTCCCCGGGGCTGCATGGTGAGGCAGGAGCCCCCATGCCTGTTGTAATGTAGCCTCAGGGAGGTGGTGGTCCCCGGGGCAGTAGGAGGGCACGTGGCATCCCACATTTTAATGTAAATAGCCCCAGGGAGTTGGCGGTCCCCTGGGCTGCGGGGGCCTGTGCGGGCCCACGCATCTATTTTAACCCCTTCCCTGCTCATGACGGAACCGTTCCGTCATGAGCCACGGTTGGCGTGTGCTCATGACGGAACGGTTCCGTCATGACACTCCCGTTGGCGGCCGCTCCGCCTGCGCGGCGCTGTTTCCCCGCCTGTGCGGGGGGACAACGCAAATGGGCGGAGTCATAACGGAACCGTTCCGTCATGAGCACAGCTCAACTGTGGCTCATGACGGAGCGGCTCCGTCATGAGCACAGGCCCACCGCGCTGCCCCCCTGCCCCCCCCAGCGCTGCAGCGGAATGTCCGCAGCAGCGAAGGGGTTAATGATTGTTCCGGGACCTGGCCCACCCGGGGGGCTAAAAGAAAACTAAGCGCGGGAGCTTCATTTCTTTTTATCATTTTCAGCCTTATTCGTGGATCCAAAGTGAATCCCACCGAAAATGTAAAAAATGTAAATGCTTTTCTTGGCCCACGGAGTCCCTGTGAGACCCCCTGAGCAGGACTAGGGGGTCAGGGTGTTTCAACCCTGAACATTTCTCTTGTCTTTAATCGTTTTCTTCACTTTTTTTCTTGTGCCTCAGCACAACGAGTCACAAGATGGTTGCCAACACTTCCTGGTTGAAGTGTTGGCAGCCAATCTGATCTCAGGCAAGAGATTGGGAGGGTTAGCGGATCCACTGCAGCTATATTTGTATATCTGAGAAATCTTAAAATTTCTCAGGAACTATTTAACGGATTCACACCATTTAACAAAAAGAGTGCTTACTGAACCAAAAGCTACCTTTTTGCCAAATTTGGTGTAATTCCGTTCAGCAGTTTGGGCGGTAGTTGTGTGTAAAGTTTCCTATGTAAATTAAAATTGAGAAAACACGTTTTGGGACCCCCCTTTTTCTCTGCCCCTACTTGATGAATTACCCCAAAACTTTCAACACAGCAGCTGACCTGACCGCCCCATTAGTTTTGAAAATATTGCAAAGATTTGTGAACCGGTGCCAAAGATATTGGCAAATCGAAAAACGCTTTTCCTATGGAAACTAGGTCCTAACTATAACTACCTGGCAACCGCCAGTAGGTAATTAATATATACATATATATATCTATATATATATATATTCACTGAAAAAACCTTAGGTTTCAGGGGCATTGTAGTTAGCTGGACATTTCCCTCGTACAAAACCCTAGAAATTCCCCCGTTATAGTTAGTTCAGCTAACTATAACTCGCGCCCCCGCAATGCACTGCTGATGACGTCACATATTACATCACTCATGACATGGTCAGTGACATCACTGATGACATCACTGATGACATCTCAAATGACAACAAAATACCACAAGATACAAATCACAGATATATAAAATGCTTACAGCTAACAAAATTTTATAAGTTTAACTTACAAAAACTGTAAATGTTGTCGCTTTAAAATATTCTCCGAATCTAAGGATTCATTTTTGGAGGACGCACCACGCCCACAACGTTTTCCTTCAGTGGTGTGGAAATGTTTTACTTTTCCCGAGGGGCAAACAAAGACCAATGCCACCTTGGTCATGTGCAAGATTTGCAAAAGAGTTCTGTTGCACGGGGATCCTAACAAGAAATACTCGTACAGCACTACAAGTATGATGAAACACCGAAGGACCCTTCATCCAAACAATCTTGCACGAGAAGAGTGCAAACAGATGAGAAACACTCCTGTTCTGTATCTGTAAAAAAAAAATCACAAATAAACGTATATTAATAACTTTCAAATGTATACTATTCCATTACTGTACAAACACATTTTATATAAAAACTGACTAAGAAACTATAGCCCTGAACCACAAGTGTGACGATCGTTAAAACACTACATGCATAGTGCATACTACTTTGAAGCAGTTCATGCCCTAAAGCCTACCTCACTAAAAGACTACATGCTAACTGACAAAATGATTACAGTACTATAAGGAGACACACTGGGTGAGTGACAGGGTGTTTGCTAGAAGTGTATGAATACTAACTGGGAAATTGAAGGTGTGAAAGACAACTGTGTAGGCGATTAGAGCACTGCATGCATACTGAATAGGCATTTAAAGCAGTCCATGTGCTACGGCCTGGCTCGCTGCATGAGTACTTGGGTACTGACTGAATGATTAGAGTACAGCAAGGAGAGTGCCTGGGTGAATTTATAAGTGGTAGGCTTTTGGCACAGGGAATGGATTAGTACTTGGTTCTGAATGGGTCACTAGAGGAGTGCAAAGGGAGTGACAGGATGTTTGCTGGACTGTATGGATACTGACTAGGGAATTGAAATTGTGAAAGACAAGTGTCTAGGTGGTTAGAAGACTGCATGCATAGTGGATAGGGGTTTGAAGCAGTCCATGTGCTACGGCCTGGCTCGCTGTATGAATACTTAGGCACTGACTGAATGATTAGAGTACTGCAAAGAGAGTGTCTTGGTGAATTTATAATTGTTTGGGTTAGGGCACAGTGAATGAATTTGTACATGGTGCTGAATGGGTCACTATAAGACTGCAAAGGGAGTTACAGGGTGTTTCCTGGAAGTGTATGGATACTGACTAGGGAATTGAAAATGTGAAAGACAAGTGTATAGTATGTTAGAAGACTGCATGCATACTGCATAGACATTTGAAGCAATCTATGTGGTAATGTATGGTTCACAACATGAGTACTTGGAAACTGACTAAATCATCAGACTACTGCTAGGTTAGTGCCTGGGTAAAACTTTTACATTTTCAGTTCTGGCACAGTGAAGAGAATAGTATATGGTACTGCACTTTAGTGTCAAACCCTGACTCATTTTATCAATGCATAAGCAAAGAATAGCTTCTAAAGCTACTAAAACTTGACAACATGCCCGATTTTAAAACAGTTATCTGTCAGCAAATACACTATGTTACCAAATGCTTCTCTCACAATGGTTCCCAAATGCACACAGACTGACAGTGTAATTCTAGACAAGCAACACTATCCCTAGCAGCTTACCAAAACTCATTCACTACTGTGGAAGGGGTAAGGGGACTGCACACAATCTACATATTTCAGTACTGCACTTTAGTGTCAAAGCATGAATCATTTTATCAATGCATAACCAAAGACTGGCTTCTAATGCTACTGAAACTTGACAACATTACAGGTTTTAAAAGAGTTATCTGTCACTAAATACACAATGTTACCAAATGCTTCTCTCACAGTGGTTCCCAAATGCACACAGACTCACAGTGTGATTCTAGACAACAACCACTATACCTAGGAGTTTACCAAAAATCATTCACTACTGTGGAAGTGGTAAGGGAACTGCACACAATCTACATATTTCAGGGCTGCACTTTTGTGTCAAAGCCTAACTCATTTAATCAACGCATAAGCAAAGACTGGCTTCTAATGCTACTAAAACTTGACAACATGACAGGTTTCAAAAACGTTATCTGTCAGAAAATACACGATGTTACCAAATGCTTCTCTCACAGTAGTTCCCAAATACACACTAACTCACAGTGTGATTCTAGAGAAGCACCACTATCCCTAGGAGTTTACCACAACTCATTCACTACAATGCAAGTGGTAAGGGAACTGCACACAATCTACATATTAAAGTACAGCACATTAGTGTCAAAGCATGACTTATTTTATCAATGCATAAGCAAAGACTGGCTTCTAATGCTACTAAAACTTGACAAAATGACTCACTGTGTGATTCGGGACAAACAACACTATCCCTTGCACTATACCAAAACACATTTCTTCATCTAGAAGGAGTACTACATTTTAATATAGAAACATAACTCATTTCACAAATTCATAAACAATGACTGGTTTCTAATTCTACCAAAATATAAAAACAGCACAGTTATCTGTCTGCAAACACACGAAAAACACAAATGCTTATCACAGAATGGTTTCTACATGCACACACACTGTCAATAAGATTGTAGAGAAAAAAAGTACTCCCTACACTTTAGCAGGAGAAATACATTAGTCTGATTAAAATCAAAATAGTCTACATACATCCCCTCACAATTAAATAACTCACCTCAAGTTGTTTTGTAGTTTAAGAAGTATAACAGTCACACACCAGATTTTCTTTTACAGAATCTCTGCACTGTGCACCTCTCAGCAAAAACAAAGAATGGAAAAGTTTCCCTTTCATTTTCCACACATATACATGTAAACATCAAATCACAATCCTTCACACATAAACTCAAAAGCAAACACACATATCTATTGGTTAAACATCTCAACCCTTTCCAACTGAAATACATTTCAACCCTTCCCCCAATCTGCCTTCTGCCTGTTACCATAGAAACAGGTCATGGAACACTGCACCGAGCACACAGGTCACAAGTTCAGCACACAATATTACTAAACAAGACAGCAAGTGTGCTTGACTTTTCAACATATCAGCTTATCATATATAATGTTCCTTACAATCTGTTTTTGTTAACCAATAAGAATCATACCTTTAAAAAACAGAAATATACACCCTACCTTTCAGTGTAGAAAGTAGTCATACAACCAATGATTTCTTGTCTTTTTTCAATTTTTTCGCGCACCCAACGCAAGAGAATCCAAGCACCCAACGTAATAGGATGCGCGCACCGTGCGCGCATTTCGCGGTTAAAAAAAAAAAAAAAAAAGGGGGCCCCAGGGGGTCCTTCTGGGACCCCCTAAGCACCTCTAGAGGGTCAGAGTATTTCCACTCTGCCCCCTTTATATGTTTTGCACACTTATTCCCCTAGCTTCTTCAGCCTCGCTTCTACCGAGTCAGAAAATGGCCACCAACAGTTCCTGGTTTCGAATGTAGACAGACACTCGACAGCCAATTAGCATTCAGCGCGCGATCGGGAGGGTGCGCGATTGGTTCGGGGAGGGTGCGCACACAGTGCGGGTAGGGTACGCGGATCCTCCCCGGCCATAGATATATATGTACTTTTAACTCTAATTTTCTCAGGAACTACTGAACGGATTTACACCATTTAAGCAAAAGGCACGAGTCTGAACTGAGGACTACCTCTTTGCCAAATTTGGTGTCATTCCGTTCAGCGGTTCGGGCTGTAGCTGCGACAACAGATCCTATGGGAAATTGCATGGGGAAAATGTGTTTTGGGGCCCCCCTTTTGTCTCGGCCCTCGCTTGACGAATCACCACGAAACTTTCAGGGTAGGAGCGGAGCGGAGCTGGCCAACAGCTTGGAAAATTTTGCGAGGATTCATCAACCGGCGCCAGACTTATTGGGAATAGAATGTTGCAGATTTCCTATGGAAAATAGGTCTTAACTATAACTACCTACTGGCGACCGCCAGTAGGTAATATATATATATATATATATATATATATAAATATGTATATAGGATTTTTTAGGACCTTTTTAGGATCTCTCTCCTTTTTTCTTTGGAATGTGAATATATGCATGATCCTGACAATCATAGCATACATGGTAGTCTAAGGCCCTCATAAATAAGTCTTCCATAATTGGTGAGTACTACACTCAATAAATCCGCCAACGCTGTCTGGTCACCTGTTTAAGGACCCAAAATAGGAAGTGTTTCCTATGTATACAACAAAACACATAAATAAATAAATAAGAAAGTAAATAAAAAAATAACGAATAATATATAAAAAAATAAAATGAATAAATAAATAAACAGACATACATAAAATAATAATAAAAAATTAAGAATGGAAATGTAAAATGGCGCCTAATGTATGTCATCGCTGAGTGTGGGTTAACATTCTAGTTTACAGATAAACACAAGGTTAATTATTTGTTTTTTGCACTCTGTCACTTTAAAAAGACTGTCTAGATGTTGGGACTCTATGGTCCAGTTGAAGGCATTCGCCGAAACGCGTCGACCGTCCCTGTTGTTGTGCACCTGGTGAAGATGAAATAAAACGTTATTGACTGACCTTGCTGTGCTGTTGGACTTCCTTGTTGCCGTGGATATCTTGGTGGGGATTGCTACCGAGTTTCTTTTCTAAATGTGAAGTGCAGCGGCTGATCTGCACACCACAGGCACTCCGCTATTGAGGTGAAGCAGTCTCTCTCCGTGAAACCAGTCCCGATTCGTGATACGGAGTTCTTGGAGCTGACGCCTCTGCCTCACGTCGTAAGCAGTGAAGAAGGACTATCCAAAGACTGCCGCGACGTAGAACACCGAAGACGAAGCGAAGGAGAGCTGCTCGGTGAGTACGGGAAGGCTGTGGGGGCTGTAGCGAGATCCAAACATCGCTGTGGAGGCGGTGGGGGGAAAACGCTTAGCCAACTCTGTCTGACCTGAAAACCGTGTCAGCATCCGACTCGCGAGAGACGCGGTCCCGGGCGGGTTGAAAGTGAAACCGCTTTGTGCCGGACGTCTCGCTCTCGTCCCAGAAAGTAGAAAAACAACATTCTCTTGAGGCATACAGTGGAATAGTACGCACCTGCTAAACTGCAAGGTGCTTATGAGGAAGACCGTACAGCAAGGAAACAAAAACTAAAAAGAACGATTTATTCACATTTGTAATGAGCCTTAATACTTTGCACCAAACTGCACAACAATGATAAAAAAAACCACGCAACGAAACTGAGTGAATTGTGGTAGAACTGAGCACCAAAATCAAGGGAGCTTATCAGATAACCAGACAGTTACATGGCGGATAGAAACCTCAACCGGGCACAAAGAGCCAATGAGCTCTTAGATGACAACTCAGCCACCTCAGATCCATCCCGCCGCAACAGTGTTCCTTCAGAGGGGAAGAACAAAAATGTCCACATTGTCATTAGAGAACTACAACAAGCAAAAATCATGGAAATTAATAAGTGGTGGGAGAAAACCACGCTAGAAAAATATATCGAATTTAAAAGAGTACCTAGAGGTCTACGAATTTTGATTATGCCCACACTTAATGATTTGGATGCGGACCTCATCAAACAATGGCAAACGGACACAAATGAATGTTCCCTGAGACTAATGAAAACATTAATTACACACGCAGAGCGCAAATTGGCTGGTGCCTTGGAAAGAATTAAAACCTTGGAGGCGGAGTTGGACAAACTTCCAAATAATGATGAGGAAAAAGAACTGATAGAAGCAATGGAGAATAAAATAACCAAACACGAAGTTGATGTGGAGAAAAGAAAAGAAAAGCCAGTAAATTCAACCGTGATCATATTGATTACGCCAATGGGCGTATTTACACATTTGCCAGAAAATATGACTCTCTAAGGAATAGAGTGGCAATGGACAAATGCATCAGCCATGAAACACTAGGATTGTATGACAGCTCGGATCTGAGCTCGGCAGATGAGGACATAGAAATCTCTAAATTGGATTTTTGTGGGGAGATGAGATTAGCCCAGATGGAAACGCGACAACGAGGTCGACCAAGAGCATGGGGAAGGGGGAGGGGTCAAAACCCACCCCAATCAGACGTGGTAAAAGAAGGGGCAAGGCCAAAAAGAGGAGAAGAAAAGAAAAAGCAAAAGTAAAAAGAACCTCACTCGATACAAATCTGGTCATTAATCTCTCCAACATGATTTTAAATACAGACCATATCAGCCTGCTCAATAAAGGACTCACATTCTGTCCAAATACAACTCTAGATATCCCAAACATGCGCTTTGACCTATACAAATTTTGCCGCAAAGCCAAATTAAAGAAATACTTTGAAGAAAAGCTGACATCAACAGGAAGGGCCCTAATCTCTAAAACCCAAGACATCTCCCCTCTGAATCGTAAAGACTTACCAGCTTTAAAGACACTATCCAATCTTGGAAGCCCGAACCTTGACGAGAGTACCAGCATTGGTTCAAGCATTGAAGATGATCTCAAATTCTGTCAAGAAGAAGGCATCACCACCCATGTGGGTGGTGAAAGTGGGTTAAAATCTAAGTCCAAATTTTGTCCACAGCTACCCCCAGGAAATAAAATTGACCTATTTCATGAGATCGTGGTAGATGAAATCAATCAAATCACCATGGGTAAACATAGGAGAAATAATAAACCCTCATGGAATCTCACACGGGGGAACAGCAAGCAATGAAGGAACTGAGAGACAATCATAACATCATTATAAAAGCCGCCGATAAAGGCGGCAATATTGTCCTACAAAATCGAGAGCAATACATTGCTGAAGCCTACAGACAACTGAGGAACCAAGATCATTACAAAATATTGGATAAAAATCCTATGACACAATGGACTACAGAATACCATCAGCAATTACTAATTTGGAAAGAGAGAGGACTAATCAACTTCGAGGAATTTATGTACCTCAAGGTCGATAATCATATTACACCCACAATTTACTTTCTTCCAAAAGTGCATAAGTCAACTGTAGATCCTCTGGGCAGACCAATTGTCAGCTCTATGGGCTCACTCTTGGAAAGAACGTCTCATTATATCGACGTGTTCCTAATTGAATATGTGACAAAATTGCCCTCATACCTAAAAGATACTACGGCTTTTCTAAACAAATTGGAAACCATCCATTGGAACAAACACCAGACTCTGATTACAGTGGATGTGACTTCACTGTATACATCTATCTGTCACCAAGATGGTCTGGCAGCAGTGAACACATTTCTGGATACAAGATCACTGAGTTATTTGGAACATTCACAAATTATCCTAGATATGTTGAATCATTGTCTAACACATAATGTTTTTCTTTTTAATGGGGAAATATTCCTTCAGAGACAAGGCACAGCGATGGGGACTTCTTTTGCCCCGACGTCTGCCAATCTATTTATGGCAGTGTGGGAAGATGGCATCCTGAGAAGCAGATACAGGCCTAATATTAAAACGTGGATGAGGTACATAGACGATTTGTTTATAGTGTGGGAAGGAGACGAATCGACACTGGAAGACTTCATCCAAAGCCTGAATGAGAACAATTATAATCTGTCCTTCACATCTAACTGGAGCAAAAATCAAGTAACCTACCTGTATGTAGAAGTTTTCATTCATAATCAAAAGATCTGCACCAGAATCCATCGGAAACCCACATCGACAAACAGCATCCTCCATGCCAACAGTGGACACCCACAACATCTGAAATGGAGCATCCCGTATGGCGAGATGCTCCGCATCAAGAGAAATTGCTCAGAGACCTGCGACATAGAGAGTAATCTGGAGGATGCAAGTGCTAGATTCCTGGCAAGAGAATACCCCCTGAAGGTCATAAATGACTCAAAGATCAAAACCATGGAAAAACCAAGAACAGAACTACTGAGAGAACGAGATGTGGCAATGATGAAACAATTCGGATCATTATGGATTTTAACGTTGAAAATAAGTGCCTAAGGAAAATCATCAGAAAGAATTGGAATATCTTATTGCTGGATGACTCACTAAAGAAAAATTTACCACCTACTCCTAAAATTACCTATAGGAAGACCTCATCATTAGGGGACATTTTAACACAAAGCCATCTAAAAACACCAAAGAAGGATAGAGTAACATGGTTAACCACACCTGGTTTTTGGAAATGCTCCAAATGCAAAGCATGTGAACATGGAAATAACACACTGTCATACACATTGGCCAATGGCAAAAAGGAATGGATTACTGCTCACATCACGTGTGAAACCAAATACGTGGTATATGTTCTAGAGTGCCCGTGTAAACAACTTTATGTTGGAAGTACCATCAATAAATTAAAACTACGCATTCTACAGCATTTGCGAGCAATAAAAAACCGAGACCTGGCGTACCCTATGGCTAAACATTTCTCCGAAAAACATCAAGGGAACTCACTAGGGTTACGCTATTTCGGAGCCAAAATGATGCAACCTAGCGAGAGAGGTGGGGACATAACTCTGGAATTAAGAAGGGCTGAGTCCAGATTCATTTTAGCGCTAGGAACAGAAAAGCCCTTTGGCCATAACTTGGATGCAGAATTACATGTTCATTTATAAAAACCATGGAAGACCTAACCCTGACCTGTAGCTTTTAGTGGAGAAATTCAGGAGAGCAAAAGGATGAGTTTTTACAAAATCATGACTATCAAAGTGAGACTGGAAACAACTGGAATACCTAGAAATGAACTATGGGCCACCTGAAAAAATAAAAGAGTTTTTAAACAAGACCATAACATTGATGGTAGATTGTAAAATGCAAATTTGCACAATGCATCAGAACTATATATGAACTCATGCTACTTGTAGCATCAAATGATATATCTTATAGAACTGAAACTGCTTGTTTGCACGATATTTTTGTATTAGATGATGGCTATGGCACCTTGTATTTATGAGTCTAAAAAATTGCAATTTTGCACAATACACTTGCATATTTGTACTTTACTGAAATGCACTGTATAACATCTATGGCAGGTTGGATCTCATGAGCCTAAATAATTGCATAATTTGCACGATACACTTGCACTTTACTAAAATGCACTGCGTTACAATTACGGCAGCTTGGATCTCATAAGCCTAAACTATTTGCAAATTTGCACGACACACTTGCACTTTATTAAACACCTTAGCAGGTTATTGACACCATTGATACAATTTGCACATTGCACAAATCCCTTTTCTATCATCCCCTCAAAAACTTTAAGAACTTCCTTTTAAACTCGGGAGATGATTAACTTGAGACCATGGCTTTTGGTAATAATTTTTAATAATTTTTAATAACTTTTAATAATTTTTGGAAGATCTTGAGAATTATTGATAATTCCCTTGGGTTTTGAGGTCTCCTCCTAAAATTAGTCAAAACTGAAAATCCAGTTTTTTTTTTTCCTGCATATCCCTTAGGTTGCTTTTAGGATTTTTTAGGACCTTTTTAGGATCTCTCTCCTTTTTTCTTTGGAATGTGAATATATGCATGATCCTGACAATCATAGCATACATGGTATTCTAAGGCCCTCATAAATAAGTCTTCCATAATTGGTGAGTACTTCACTCAATAAATCCGCCAACGCTGTCTGGTCACCTGTTTAAGGACAATGTATACAACAAAACACATAAATAAATAAATAAATAAGAAAGTAAATAAAAAAATAACGAATAATATATAAAAAAATAAAATGAATAAATAAATAAACAGACATACATAAAATAATAATAAAAAATAAAGAATGGAAATGTAAAATGGCGCCTAATGTATGTCATCGCTGAGTGTGGGTTAACATTCTAGTTTACAGATAAACACAAGGTTAATTATTTGTTTTTTGCAATCTGTCACTTTAAAAAGACTGTCTAGATGTTGGGACTCTATGGTCCAGTTGAAGGCATTCGCCGAAACGCGTCGACCGTCCCTGTTGTTGTGCACCTGGTGAAGATGAAATAAAACGTTATTGACTGACCTTGCTGTGCTGTTGGACTTCCTTGTTGCCGTGGATATCTTGGTGGGGATTGCTACCGAGTTTCTTTTCTAAATATATATATTACCTACTGGCGGTCGCCAGTAGGTAGTTATAGTTAGGACCACGTTTCCATAGGAAATCCGCAACATTCTATTTTGAATAACTTTGGCGCCGGTCGACGAATCCTCGCGAATTTTTCAAAATAGGTGGGGCGCTACGCTCCGCTCCTACCCTGAAAGTCTCGGGGGGATTCGTCAAGTGGGGGCTGAGATGAAAGGGGGGTCCCAAAACGCGTTTTTCCCATGCATTTTTCCATAGGACCTTTAGACAGGGCTACAGCCCGAACGGCTGAACAGAATTACTAGAAATTTGGCAGAGAGGTAGTCCTCAGGTCAAGGAAGTGCCTTTTGTAGGTTTGGTGTAAATCTGTTCAGTAGATTCTGAGAAAATAGCCTTTAAATCAATATATATATCTGAGCCAGCTTACGGTGCGCTTACGGTACGCTTACCGTACGCGTACGGTGGCGTGCGCGAGCGCGATTCTGATTGGCTCTTAGATCTTAGTAAACATTCGAATCGGCCGAAACCAGGAAGCAGCGGCCGCCATTTTCTCTCTCGCACTGAGAGTGATGTTTAAAATATAAAGCACAAAAACATGTAAAGGGGCTGTTTAGACAGCTCCCACACACATAGCAATGTTGAGGGAGTCCCCAAAGATCCCCCAAGGCCAAAAACGGAATTTTTATTTTTTCGCTAATTTCGCCGATTACGCTTACCGTACGCGTACGGTAAAAAATTATATAAAAAAAAAAATTATCCACACTCTCCCCACCCCGTGTGCAATTGGTGCCCGAAGGGCACCAATTGTGCATGGGTTGTTAAAGATGAGTTAAACTAAAATATTTAAAAAAAAAATAATAAAAAAAAAATTATCCACACTCTCTCCACCCCGTGTGCAAATGGTGCCCGAAGGGCACCATTTGTGCATGGCTTATAACATATACGAAAAATTAAAATATTACCTTTCAAAACGAAGTGCATCATATGTCCTCCATGTGCGCACGGTGCGCGAAGCGCATCGTGCGTACATGGCCCATCTAGCGTAACGTGGGCACGCGGTGCGCGTAGCGCACTGCGTGCCCACCGTGCGTGCACGGCACTAACTGCGTAAAGTGGGCGCGCGGTGCGCGAAGCGCACCGTGCGCGCACGGAACGAACTGCGTTAAGTGGGCGCGCACGCCACGAATGGCGTAAAGTAACTTAGCATTTAAAAAACCGTACAAATTCACTGAAAAAACCATAGGTTTCACACACGTTATAGTTAGGAATTAGCATTTAAAAAACCTTGCAAATTCACTGAAAAAACCATAGGTTTCACACATGTTATAGTTAGCGGAAATTTTACTGATAAAAAACCAATGAAATTCCCCCGTTATAGTTAGTGCAGGCAACTATAACTCACGCGACCGCAATCTTCTGCTGATGACATATGTGTCTTTATGAAAAAAAAATATTTGTAATATATGCATAGCTAAAAATGTATGGAAGAAGACATGGGCAAATAAGTGTCTAAATACAGTATTAGCATCAGCAGAGGATTGCGGTCGCGTGAGTTATAGTTGCCTGCACTAACTATAACGGGGGAATTTCATTGGTTTTTTATCAGTAAAATTTCCGCTAACTATAACATGTGTGAAACCTATGGTTTTTTCAGTGAATATATATATACATATATATATTATCTACTGGCGGTCGCCAGTAGATAGTTATAGTTAGGACCGTGTTTCCATAGGAAATCCGCAACATTCTATTTGGAATAACTTTGGCGCTGGTTGACGAATCCTCGTGAAATTTTAAAAATAGGTGGGGCGCTCCGCTCCGCTCCTACCCTGAAAGTCTCGGGAGGATTCGTCAAGCGGGGGCTGAGAAAAAAGGGGGTCCCAAAACGTGTTTTCCCCATGCAATTTTCCATAGGGACCTTTAGTCCAAGGTACAGCCCGAACGGCTGAACAGAATTACTTGAAATTTGGCAGAGAGGTAGTCCTCAGGTCAGGGATGTGCCTTTTGCAGGTCTGGTGTCAATCTGTTCAGTAGTTCCTGAGAAAATCAAAAGTAAAATCATATATATATGTGGGCGGAGCCTAACCACACATCTCATCCTGAGATCTGATTGGCTGTCAGCACTTCATCCAAGAAGTGTTGGCAGCCATCTTGGGACCAATATACATGATAGCACCTCATTAAAAAGCATTGCAGTTAATAGAAGGTTTTAAGACTTTAGTTACATTATAAATCATTTGTTGATGGTACCATACTCATTTTAGGAATTGTGGTATGTTCTAAGGTGATTTCACCATGTGAAAAAGCCTTCTGCTGGGATATCATGATTGAGAGAAAAATATTTTCTCATGCTTTTCCCACAGAGGTTTGGAAGGTGATCTATAAGCTAAACTGAGAGCTTATTTTCTGTAAATTCACATTATCTTTCTCAGTCATGTGAGAATGAAGACTGACATTCTCAGTAAAACATGTACATCCAACAAGGGCAGAGACTGTCAGTTGATTCCTTTGTGTTCTACTGCAGCTTCCCAGAGTGTTCCAAAGAACAACTAGATCGCTAACAGTCCTACTTATGATAAACGTATGGCACACCTGAAGCCATCTTGCTTGGATTAAAGTGGTAACTCTTAAAACATTTAATTTAAAAAGGAACAAAATGAGGGGGTTCATTTTTCCATAAAAAGTATGATTAGTGCTGCAGAAAGAAAAATTAGGGCACATTTTGAGTGACTTCTCAAATCCTCTTCTATTTCATTAAATAATTCTGACATGCAGACTGAAACATGCACTTTCAATACCAGCAGCAGTTTTCCCTGGTGTGCAGTAGCTTTACTACAGTGATCTAATGAGCAAAAAGAGTGCTAACATTCTGAATTTATGGCAAATGTGTGGCACATCTGAATGCCTTCTTGATGGAATCAAAGTAAAAAACTGAAAGTATTTCCTACTGAGGAGACTGCAGTAAATGAGGAAATTACAAAACTTCATAACAAATAAGTCTCCCAAGATGGCCACCAGAGACAAAAGAGCCCAAATGTAGCCCAATTATCACCCAGATGTTGCCCAAGTATAGCCCAATGACAGAATGTCCCAGAGTGTTCTTAAAAACAACTAGAGCGCTTACTGTCTTCATTATGACCAAAGTATGGCACACCTGAAGCCATCTTGATTGGAATAAACTGGTAACACTTAAAACATTTAATTTAAAAAGGAACACAATGAGGGGGTTGATTTTGCCATAGAAATTATGATTGATGCTGAAGAAAGAAAATGAGGGCACATTTTGAGTGACTTCTCAAATCCTCTTCTATTTCATTAAAAAATTCTGACATGCAGACTGAAACACGCACTTTTAATACCAGGAGCAGACTTCCATGGTGAACAGTAGTTTTACTACAGTGATCTAATGAGCAACTAGAGTGCTAACATTCAGAATTTATGGCAAATGTGTGACATATCTGAATACCTTCATGATGGAATCAAAGTAAAAAACTGAAAGCATTTCCTACTGAGGAGACTGCAGTACATGTGGAAATTAGGAAACTTGATAACAAATAAATCTCCCAAGATGGCCACCGGAGACAAAAGAGCCCAAATGTAGCCCAAAATCACCCAGATGTAGCCCAAATATAGCCCAATGACAGAAGTGTGCAAAACACTTATTATTTTGTGTTTTTGCAGTGTTATATAGTGCAGACTTGTCAGGTTTTGGAGTGCTTTACATGAGCATTGGTTACATCACACAAGAACAAATTCATTTTGGTTGTAGACATGGGGAGACTAAGTGATTTGACCAGAATCACAGAATGTCGAGCTGAAGCAGAAACTCCAACCTGGTTCCCCAGTTGCAAAGTCTGCAGTTCTGGAAGTAACACCACATCCTCTCCCCTAAGTGCAACATTTAATCAAGTGGTCAACTGGATAAAAAAACATAAAGGTAACAAATAATTTAAAAGTGCTTTGTCGCTATTTGAAAACTCAGAAAATATGTCCTTATTTTAGTCTTTTAGAGCACTAACCATAATTTTGATGCCAATAAGACCCTCTCATATATGTAATTTCTAAAGGAAATGCTCTAGGTATTACAGTTTTGATTACATCAAGATGACGTCAGGCGTTCCACACTTTTGTAATAAATATAGAATGTTAGCAATCTAGTTGTTCATTAGGATACTGTTGAGAGGCAGAGGCCAGGGGCACGGACTCTGAAAATTGAAGGCAGGGAGGAGGGTGCACAGGCAACAATTTAACCACACTGAGCAGGCAGGAAGGGCCGTGGCAGCACAACAGACTATGGAGGGCAGTGGAAAGGGGGGCAGGGGCAACAAACCAACAATACAGGACTTGCAAGAGAGGCTGTGGCAATGTAATAGACCATTGTGGGCAGAAGGAAGAGGCAATGGTAGTACAACCATACATGCCAACAGACCCGATTCAGCCAGGAAACGTCCAATGTTTTTAAGCTCAAATGGGCTTTATTTGATCTGTCTCCTGTCTACAATCTCCTCTTTTTCAATGTAACTCAAAGGGGAAAATCAATACCCCAGTTTTGTTTCAAAATCTCCCTCTTACCAAGTTCAAAATGTTCGCAAGTATTGTACATTGGATCATGGAAGGAAATGGGGTAGGGACATGGACTTGGATAACAGAGGACAGGAGGGACATGGAGAGGTGCACCAAACTGACCTTGCAGGGCAGGCATCAGGGTTTGCAGCAGCACAATACACCACACAGGGCATGCGGGACGGGAGTGCAGCACAACAATCCATAGAAAGCAAGAGGGAGGGGACAGGACCATGCACATGGACAACAGAGTACAGAGGGGCAAGAGGCAATGGTAGCTAGCTGACCATAATGGACAGACAGGAGAGAAAGCTGCAGCATAACAGACCATAAAGGGCAGGAGGGACGGATCAGGGGCATTACAATGGAACAGACAAGCCAGGAGGGAGGGAGTAGGGGTCTGCACATGTAAACAGAGGGCTGGGGACAAGGGGGCAGGGCAGGAGCAGCAAGATAGCCATGGAGGTCAGGCAGGATGGGCACTAGAAGCAAGACACACCATGAAGAGCAACAGTGAGACTGTGATGGCATACACACAGACCATGGAGGGAAGGTGGGAGGGGTTCAGGGGCAGCTAACTGACCACACAGGGAAGGTGGGAGGGGCCATGGTAGCACAGAAGACCATGCATGGCAAGTGGGAGGGTTAGTGGCAGCACAATGGCTATGATGGGCAAGAAGGAAGGTGCAGGGGCATGCACAAAGGACGATGGAGGATAGAAGGGAGGGTCGGGACCTGTGCACAGACAAGAAAGTTCAGGGGAAGGGGCCTCACAACAGACCGCACGGGGCAGGCAGGAGGAGCAGTTGCAGCACAACAGACCAGGGAGGGCAGAAGGGTGTGGCAGTACAATGGACCATGTAGGACAGGAGGAAGAGGATAGGGGCATGGCATGTGGACAGGCAGGGTGGAGGTGGCAGGGACAGGTTACAGTCATCTGACAATGCTAGGCAGGTGGGAGGGGAGTGGCAGCTCAACAGAACACTCAGAGTAGATAGGAGTGGCAGGTCCATGGAACATGGTGGGCAAAAAGGATGGAGCAGGGGCATGCACAAAGACATCGGAGGGCAGGGGGAAGGAGAATAGGGGCAGCAAGCTAAGCACAGAGTTTAAGCAGGGGGTCAATGATGGGGCATAGAATTGGGCAATGGAGGGCAGGAGGAGTGGACTGGTACATCATACTAAATTGAGGGCAGTGGCAGCACATCAGATCATGCATGGCAGGAGGGAGAAGGCTAGTCCATGGATTCACACTACAGAGGATAGGGAGGAGGGGGATGGGGCAGCAAGCTAACTGTTCAGAGAAGGCGAGTATTAGGAACATTATTGTTTTTAAAACGTGTGTCTGTGCAAACTACTTAAAATATGAACAAGTATGCAGCATAATCTCACTTTTATTCAGGAAGAAGAGGACGTTTGTGACTGTGACTCCGGGCTCACTTGGCAGAAAAACCCCCTGACCCTCCACCCCCTATCGCAAAATGTAATGCCCGTGAAAAGGGTAGGTGAACACAGTGTTATATAGAACATAGTCCTGAGAGCACGATTGAAAATGAAAACTAGATATAGTGTATGGTATAAACTATGCACCAAAAAGTGTGATATAAGATGAACCGGGTATGAAATATAATATGCAATACATTGTGCGCAATGACAGATTCATTGGAGAGCGCGAGATAGCACAGGCACTAGCGCGTGCTATGCGATATGCGCCTTGGAGTGTAATATGCACAGGGCAGTGTTGTGTAACCTAACTAGTCTCTAAAGTTGTAATATAAAATATGTGCTGGGGAGTGTAACGTTGCATATGCACTGTGACAAAGATATGGATCCCAGATTGTAATATGTATGGCATAGCACTGTGCGTTATAACATAGGCATCGAGGAAGGCACGTTAGATGGGGCAATATAACCCGTGCGAAGACAAGTGTGGCCTGACATATTCACGGGGTGGTGTTACAGTGCACATGGGCTAGAGAGTGTCATAGCATATGCACTAGCTAGTGGAATACAACACAGAGGTGTGTGGCACTCAGCAGGCAATGGTGGGTGCAACACAGCATTGGGCTCTGCCAGGAGCGCGCTGTGACTCTCACGTGAAGTTCGTCCCCTTTCCAGAGAGTAAAATAAAAAGTATTACACATCCGGCAGTGGATGTGTGTTTTATTAACCGTGAGGGGGGTTTCTTGCATTGTTTTGGTCGAATTTTTGTCGAATCCCCTTTGAATGGCTTGGTGTGCATGTGTATTAAATGTGCCCGTCAATAGCTACCCATGTTTGTATAAATAAACGACAAGGGTGTCTACCGGGATTAGGCACGGTAGGGCATCAGACATGTCAGAGCTTCACTAGTGGTGTAAATACATTCCACGTGGATTCATTGTATGCATAGTCGTCTTTTAATGAATATCACGCAAATCGTCATGGTGATAGGTACGTACCGTTTGTCCAGCATGTCCTAGGTGTGTCTATAAATATATATTTTTTAAAAATAATAAAAAACAGTGGCCGGCCCTGGGGATTGGGGTCAAAAAAATATAATTAGGAGACAGGCCCTGGGGGATGGGGTCATCAGGGCCAATAAATTAGAATAAGAAGGGGAACCACAGAGCCCCCCTTCTTAAAAAATTAAAATAAATAAAAGACTGGCATCGTGCCGGAGGCCACGCCCCCTCCTTGCAGCACTCTGCAAACGCGCCCCCTGGCGAGTTATAAGTTGGGGAATTCATTCCTCTTCAATAATGAGGGTCCCTGAGGGCCAACTAGCCCAACAGCCATCTCCAGTATGCGCCAGGGAGCTGCGCTGCAGACAGGTGTTCTGAGGCCAAGCCCCTTTTTCCACCTCTCTGCAACGCAGCTCTGTGGCGCTTACTGGAGGTACCTAGTGGTCTAGTTTGACCCTAGGGACCCTTAGGATTCAAGGGGACTTAATCTCCCAACTAAAAACGGACACAGGGCGCGTTTACACAGTGGTGAAGGGAGGGGACGGGGCCTGAGGTGACGTGTGCAAAAACGCCCTGTGGCCTGTTTTAAGAGGTAGTTTTAATCCCCCTGCCCTATTATATACTAGGGGCTTACAGAGGAGGTCATGCTAATCACAGGGGGACCCCAACGCATAATGTTCCCTAGTGTATGTAGGTGTTTTCACTGTATTCTAAGTGTCTTTTAACATAGCACTGGCTCTAGGACTGGTTAGTCAGACTCAGTTACCACCAGTATCCGTCTGAAAAAGTTGAGGGTACAGGATGATTTTGCAACAAGGCTTCTTTCTGCTCTTCTTTTTGTTCTTTCTGCACGTTATCTTCTTCCTGCACTTTTCTTCGTCTTTGAGGACTTCTGTTGCTTCTTTCTGCACTTCTTTTTTTTCTTTCTGTGCATTGTTTCTTCTTTCTTCACATGTCCTATCTCTGTAGGCATAGTTAGAAATTAGCATTTAAAAAACCTTTGAAATTCACAGAAAAAACCATAGGTTTCAGGCACGTTATAGTTAGGAATTAGCATTTAAAAAAACCTCAGAAATTCACTGAAAAAACCATAGGTTTCAGGGGTGTTATAGTTAGCTGGACTTTTCACTTGTACAAAACCATTGAAATTCCCCCGTTATAGTTAGTTCAGCTAACTATAACTCGCGCGCCCGCAATGCACTGCTGATGACGTCACATATTACATCACTCATGACATGGTCAGTGACATCACTCATGACATCACTGATGACATCTCAAATGACATCACTGATGACATCACTGATGACATCATCCTTGTGATAGAGTGGCAGACCTCCTCTCACCCTAATATAACCTTTGATACACACATTCAAAAATAGAGACGAAACTTTTCAAAACAATGGACATACCAATACCAGTTACAACAACCTCTTCAGTAATTCTAAGATCCACATACACATCCACTCATTCACCAACAGTCCTATACAGTCACTCATACATGTACTCACTCATCATATGTACTCATACACCTATACATCCTGTTACACAATGCCACTCATCCATAGAGTTACTCACACACATAGTCACTCATGCTAATAAAGAATCAAACATACATTTACTTGCATATACAGTTATACACACACCACCACACTTACTTCTACGGAAACTTACACATACTTAGTCTTTTAAACAATCACTTATAGAAACACATACTTATTCATACAGGAACTCTTTCAATCTCTCACTCTCACATATACTCACTTATATACACCAATAGTCACATATACTAGTTTAAAACATATGTAGTTACTCATAAAGACACTATTGAGACAGTCATTCACTCACTAACACACCCATACACACACTCATCCACCCATACAGTCCTGCACACATGCTGTCTTCAACACATACAAAGAGTGCGTCACTCATTCATGCACCTATGCTCTACGTAATACCCCCCACGAACCATGCAGACACTCAGACTGATACTCAAAAAACCAACTAATAACCTATATAGACACCCATGTAGCTACTCACCAACCCATGCAGCCACTTATACACAAAGTGAGAGACTGATACAGATATTTACATATTTAAACATTACTCACTAAGCCATGTATTCACTATGATACACTTAATCAGTCAGTTACACAATCAATTTTTCAAAAATAAATCATCCATTTAGACACTTATATACCCATTTATTCTTCCATCGACCTTGAGCTATACATATATAAAACAGATTTAATTTTCAGAAAAACACACATTCACTGGATGATGTCATCAGTGATCTCATTTGAGATGTCATCAGTGATGTCATGAGTGATGTCACTGACCATGTGATGTAATATGTGACGTCATCAGCAGTGCATTGCGGGCACGCGAGTTATAGTTAGCTGAACTAACTATAATGGGGGAATTTCAATGGTTTTGTACAAGTGAAAAGTCCAGCTAACTATAACACCCCTGAAACCTATGGTTTTTTCAGCGAATTTCTGAGGTTTTTTTAAATGCTAATTCCTAACTATAACGTGCCTGAAACCTATGGTTTTTTCTGTGAATATATATATATATATGTATATGTTCCCAAGGTCTCCACGCTCAGATATGCACTCCATGAGAAAATGTTCAACTGAACCTTTATTTCAGGAAGCGGTTTGAATCGCTCAAACAATTCATGTCCCTTACGCATTTTGGTGCACACTTGCACCTTAATTATAGGGTTGAGCAAGTTAGAAAAAATGGCATTGGATTACCACATATTTGACCCTCTTATGGGACATGAATTGTTTGGGCGTTTCAAACCACTTCCTGAAATAAAGGTTCAGTTGAACATTTTCTCGTGGAGTGCATTTCTGAGCGCGGAGACCTTGGGAACATGTTATACTTGGCAGCTCCAGCCGTGAGAAGTTGCACCGCCTAATGATCGAAGTAAGGTCTGTGTGGCTGTGCATTGTCACAGCCTGTTCCAGCACGAGGAAATTCGTAATTTGGGGAAGCGTTTTCACAAGCCTAAGGCCCACTGGAGGGCGATGATAATAAATAGGATATTGGCAGATAAAATCTTGTTGGGAAAACGGACACCACCAAAGGAGAATAATCGGGACTACCGCTCCCAGGATGCTGTGCACTTGAGCACACATGCCTAAGAGGGTCAAATATGTGGTAATCCAATGCCGTTTTTTCTAACTTGCTCAACCCTATGATTAAGGTGCAGGTGTGCACCGAAACGCGTAAGGGACATGAATTGTTAGGGCGTTTCAAACCACTTCCTGAAATAAAGGTTCAGTTGAACATTTTCTCATGGAGTGCATTTCTGAGCACAGAGACCTTGGGAACATATTAATATATATATATATATACACACATACATACATACAGACATATATGTTTTCCAGGCCACCCAAGGAGCGGATCAATGTGGTTTGAGGCGTTTTGGGGACTCGGGAGGAGTATTTGTTTTAAACTGCTTCGACTACCACAGCCCTGAACAGCGTTCTTAATGTTATCCTGATGGTTTTGTTTTACAGACATTGCCGGCTGAAGGCACTTGCCTAGCATGCGGTGAGAGAGCCTACTGGGACTTGCAGTTTACTACTCGGATTGCAGGTCTGTGTGTGACTTTTAACTGGCCTATCAGGAGAGCCACCAATGGCGGAACGACTGGAGGAATTTAAACGGAACTGTGGTTAATCGGGGGAGGAGCAGACATTTGAGAAAGGCAATGTCCGAAACTCGTCATGCCCATGCTCTTTGAAATAAATCCCCTGTTTGAAGTACCCCATGGTGTCCCTCTGGTTCTTTCAAGCAAAAGGATCTCTTCATGACAAATATATACATATATATATTAACTGAAAAAACCATAGGTTTCAGAAACGTTATAGTTAGTTAGACATTTCACTCATACAAAACCATAGAAATTCCGGTGTTATAGTTAGTTCAGCTAGCTATAGGTCATGCCCCGCAATGCACTGCTGATGACGTCACATATTACATCATTCATGACATGGTCAGTGACATCACTGATGACATCATCCAGTGACTGTTTGTTTCCGTAAAGTTTAAATTTGTTTTATATATATGCCAAGCTGTATTGAAGAATGAGTGGGTGTATAAGTGTCTGTATGGAGGATTTAGTAGGTACATGACTGACTGTATACGTGAGTGATTAAATGTGTCTTTCTGAATAAATGGGTTAGTGACTAAACTGTGTGAAAGTCTGTATCAGTCAGTCTGATGTTGTGTAAGCTGCTGCATGGGTTGGTGAGTAGCTGCAGGAGTGTCTATATGGGTTATTGATTGCTTGCCTGGGTATTTGTATGGCTGCCTGAGTGTGTGTGTGGGTGGGTGGGAGGTGTGTGACTTTGTGCATAGATGTGTGAATGGTTGATTCACTGGGTGTATGGGTTCAAGAGTGCATGTGGAAACAGCTGTATGGGTGGGTGAGTATGTGTATGGGTGTGTTGGTGAGTGAATGGATGTCTCAGTGGTACATGTGCAAGTAAGTACATATGTAAAAGGCAGTATATGTGAGGGATGGTATAATTAAGTAACTGTATGTGAGAGTCTGTAATTGTGAGAGTGGCTGCATGGATGAGTGTGTATTTGTATCAGTGATTCTATAAGAGAGTAATTATGTGTTAGTATATGTATGAATAAGTGAGGTGGTGTCTGTATAACTGTATAGGTGAGTAAATGGAAGTATGATTGATTCTTTACATGACTGACTAGGTGTGTGAGTAACTCTGGATATGTGGCAGTGTGTGAGTGTCTGTATAGGTGTATGAGTGCATATGATAGTGTTGTATTGATGAGTGACTGCATGTATGAGTGACTGTATAGGTGAATGAGTAGATGTGTGTTTAGACCTAGGAATCAGTCAGTGCGTATTTAGTAACTGGTATTGATGTGTCTATTTTTTCGAAAATGGTAGTCTTTATTTTAGAGTGGGTGTATCAAAGGTTATATTTAGGTGTGAGGAGGTGCATCAGATTTTCACATGGATGATGTCATCAGTGCTGTCATTTGAGATGTCATCAGTGATGTCATCAGTGATGTCACTGACCATGTCATGAATAATGTAATATGTGACATCATCAGCAGTGCATTGCGGGGGCGTGAGTTATAGTTAGCTGAACTAACTATAACACCGGAATTTCTATGGTTTTGTACGAGTGAAATGTCCAACTAACTATAACGTTCCTGAAACCTATGGTTTTTTCAGTTAATTTCTATGGTTTTTTAAATGCTAATTTCTAACTATAACATGCCTGAAACCTATGTTTTTTTCAGTGAATTTCAGTTTTTTTAAAATGCTAATTTCTAACCATAACGTGCCTGAAACCTATGGTTTTTCCAGTGAATTTCAAAGGTTTTTTAAATGAAAATTTGTAAGTCTAATGTACCTCAATCCTATGTTTTTTATTTTATATATATATATATTATATATTAAGTATTAAGAACTGATTTGTACGAATGGGAAGTGTATGGGGAAACAATAAACAACAGAAACACTGCCAGAACAGCGCTAATTAGGCACACTAAAGACAGAAATATACCAAGGGGAGGGGGACTTGCAAACAAAGCAGTTTTTGACTAAAAGTCAACAAACTTTATTTTCGCCATGGAGAAAAGAGAGGCAAAACGAAATGCAGACATGTCCGAATTATTTGTCACTGCAGCTACACAGAGAGTAGAAAGAGGACGAATAACAACCATGAGTAATATCAAAGACAAACTAAGGTACTGGGAGAGACTGTCCAAAAAGGAAATTAACAAGTGGTGGGAGTTAATAACATTACAGAAATATGTGGAAGTAAAAAGAATTCCAAGGGACCTACGCCTAATGTTAATACCAGGCCACCAGGACACTAGTGGGGAACTATTACAGGAATGGGGAGAGCACTTGCTGGAATCATCCATGGGCTTAATTTTAATCCTGATAAAACACATTGAAAAAACTCTAAAAGAAACACGACGGGAATTAAAAGACCAAGAAGAAGAAATAGAAAAAATGACACTATCAGAAGAGATGGAAAAACTTAAATCAGATATTCTAAAAAACTTACAAAAACATGAAGATAGAGTAAAACAACGCAAACAACACAAATTCCAACGTGATAAAATTGATTTCGAAGAAGGAAGGATTTTTACTTTTGGGAGACAATATGAAGCACGCAAAAGCAAAGCCCAACTAGAAATAACCAACAAAGAATTCTCAAGTTATGATTCACTCACCAGCACGGATGTCAATGAAAATGAAGGCACCCCACAAGTAACATCAGAAAGTAGAAAAAAGACCAGCTTTTTAACCGAGATGAGGATGGCACTGGAACAACAGAGCAAAAACAGTCACTCACTAAGAGGTGGTGGCAGAGGCCGTGGAAGAGGAACAAGAGGAAGACAAGAAGAGGACAGAGAGGCAAGGGAAGAACTGCGAGCAGATACGTGGACCAAAGAACGCCTCAGACAACCCAAGAAACAGAAATAGAGGACTCAAAAACACAAGAACTGAATGTCATCAATCTCTCAAAAAAAATCTTAACTGAGACTGAAAAAGAAGTCCTCAAAAAAGGCTTAGACTTCTGCCCAACTACCCAAATAGACATCGCCCAAACCAGGATCGACCTGTACAAATACACACGAAAAGTCAAATTAGCGAAAATATAAGCAGAAAGTACTTCTTCAAAACAACCAGTAAGAACAACACCTCCAACAAATACCCTTTTGGCAGAAGATGTACAAGGTCTAGAAACCTTATTAACAATGGGGGCAGTGACGCCATCACAGGAAACAGCAGCAATAACAGAATTAAAGGAGGTACTCCTATCAGGTGGTGCAGGAAAGAGTGGATTGAAATCAAAGTCTAAGTACAATCCAATTTTATCACCAGGTTACAAGGTAGATCTGTTTCATGAAGCCATAACAGAAGAACTTTATAAGATCAGAATCACAAATCTAAAAGATAACTTATCGAAACAACAAAGAGAAGCACTGAATAATTTACAACAAGACAAATCAATAGAAATTAAACCCGCGGACAAGGGTGGAAATATCATCATTATGGACAAAAGAGATTATGTTGCTGAAGCAAGAAGACAACTAACAGATCTGGAATGTTATGAAGAACTACAGATGGATCCTACAAAAGAAACTCAAGAAAATCTAACCTTGAAATTACAAAATTGGTTCGAAGTGGGATTGATAGACAATGAGGAACAAAAATATCTAAGTCGCAGTCATCCAACTTTAGCAACATTCTATTGTTTACCTAAAATTCATAAAAGCAAAGAACATCCTCCAGGAAGACCAATAGGATCTGCTAATAATTCCTTGTTGGAACCCATCTCTAATTATATTGATCATTTCCTCGCACCACTTGTTAAAGATCTTAGCCCTTATCTCAGAGACACTACAGACCTCTTATTAAAACTAGAGGGAATCACATGACAGTCAACATTCAAACTTATTACGATGGATGTGATTTCATTATATACGAACATTGAACACTCCATTGGGATAGAGGCATGCAAATATTTCCTAGGGAAAAGGAATAGCAAGTACCATCTACATAACATCATGTTAAACGAAATTATATCATTATGCCTCAATAATAACATCTTTTTATTCAATAAACAACTATACAAACAAATAAAAGGATGTGCCATGGGTTTTCCATTCTCCCCCAATTATGCAAATCTAACCATGGGATGGTTCGAACAAAAACTGGCGTGGGCATCAGAAAATGATGAGTTCTTAGAAAAGGTCGTTTTATGGTTGCGCTTCATAGATGACCTCCTAATCATCTGGGATGGCACGGAACAAGAATTTGAAGATTATTTTGACAGACTAAACAACAATGTATCAAAACTCAAATTCACGTATGAAATTAGTAAGACACAAGTGACATTCCTGGATACGAATATCTATGTGGAAAACAATTCCCTACAAACCACACTACATCGCAAAAAAACAACCACAAACGTGAAATTACATGGAGAAAGATTCCATAATCAATCATTGAAATGGAGCATCCCATATGGGGAATTTTTAAGATCAAGGAGGAACTGCTCAACCGAAATAGAATTTACTAAACACAGTAAAGAAACAAGTAACAGGTTTCAAAAATGTAAATACCCCAAAAAAGTAATAGAAAAAAGTTTACAAAGAGCCTCAAATCAAATACGAGGGGTATTCCTTTAGAGTGAACAAAAATCAAAGGAATCAAACAGCTCTACAGTAATCAGACTAATCACTACATACAGTGCTGAAAATAAGAGTCTAACAAGAATAATAAGAAATAAACATTGGGGTATTTTAAAATGGATACGACCTTAACATCAATAATTGGCAACCATCCAAATATAACATATCGCCGAGCAAGAACCATAGGAGATAAAATTGTCCACAGCCACTTTCAACAAGCACCAGCAACTACTTGGCTACAAAGAGAAGGCTTCTGGCCTTGCAAACATTGCAAGGTGTGCAAAATCGCAAAGCATAAACAAGAGATCAAGATGCGAGATGGCATTAAATGGAAAATAAAACAACATCTTACATGCAAAAGTAATTTTGTAGTCTACATGGTAGAGTGCCCATGCAAATTGCGATATATAGGAAGCACGATCTTTGAGGTAAAGAAAGAATCCTCGAACACATCAGAGCCACGAATCATAAGGATCGCACAAATGCCATAGCAAAACACATGGCAATACACCATGACGGCAAATGGGAATCCTTAAAATACTGGGCCTTAGAACAAATCCCACTAATGGAGAGAAGTGGAGATTGTAAGAGAGTACTGAGACAAAGAAAATCAAAACATATACTCTCATTCCGAACCTTAGACCCGAGGGGTCTTAATCAAAATGAAGAACTTTATGTACATCTCTAAAATAGCATACAGGATCAGAAGCAACAACTATCTCCTTATTAAATACTCACCAGAGAGGAAAGATTCTTTTGAATAAACAATTGGAGATAAAATGATGAAAACAGTGGAATAAAAGGACTCACCAGAGAGAAAAAGAACTGAATGAATAATAAAGGACAATAAGCATATCATGCCATAAAAAGATTAAAGTGTAATAAGTTTTAACATTATAAAGTAAAGAGCACACCATTTTACTAAGTAAACTTGAATGTTACAAGTTTTGTTAAATAATGAACTACACTCACCATAATGCACTGCAATGCAAACAGGAAGTAACTGCGTGCGTATTAAAATAAAAGATGCCCTTTTTTTCTTTTGTGTTAACATCCCGTGAACAAGCCTTGTGCTAAGGCGAAACGCGTTGGGCATGACGAGATTTTGACAATAAAACGGCCACAATTCTTGTTTACAAGTGAGTGCACTTCATAATTTCTGTCGTGAGACAGAGAACTGGCTTTGATAATTATTGGTGCAGCCATGCCGTTAGAAGCGCACCGCCCCAGCAACGAGCGCCGGCGTCGACAACGTTTGGGCTACATTGTTGCAAGATATATATAAATATATATATATATTAAAAAAAATGGTGATTCATTTTTAGTAAAAGTACATTCATTCTTTAAAAAAAAAAAAATATTATACAGAAGTCGCGCACCCTTCGCGCACCCTACACGATGGCTGCGTGCATTCCGGTAGCCATTTTGAAAAGTCGCGCTGGGGTTGCGACTTCGGTGTAATTTGTAAAGTATGAAATATTTTTAAATTAATTATAAATAAAGGTTTTCCTTTAAGTGTTTGTCTAAATTTATTAATAAAAGTATTTTTAAAGTATTATTTTCAATATAATTTTGACTAAAAATTATTTGATTATTATTGGATTCGGAGGTTAGGAGGGATGGCCATTTTGCTCGATCTGTTTTGCAAGATTTTTTGGTCTAGTCAGGTGGAGACCCTCCTCCGGGTGAGGTACGGCTTGAGGATTCTATTCAAAAGGTGAGGAATCAACAGGCAGAAGTATCCATCAGAAGAGCAAGTTACTTAGCTTCGGTAACGCTTTTTCTGGTGGATACAGTATCTGCCTGTGGATTCCTCACTGTCCCACCCGCCTCCTCGTTGCCCAACTGTTTCTACCAAAAAGATGCTTTTACTGTTTGGCATGAATGTTTTTAATATGTCTTAATCATGCTTATGTTTTAATAGTGAGAAATGCTTGATCTGTTGCTATTTCTTCATGCCTTTATTGGTTATGCATTTGTATATATATCTATATAAATATATATTTAGTATACTATGTATACATGTGAAAATTTGTCGGTCCACCTGTTTACCTCAGTGTCATGGAAAAAATCGGTGGAACTGACGTCAGCACGCCGATGAGGTCCTCTTATGGCTCCTATGACGTCATACAGTGTCGCGAGCGGAGCCGTGCTATTATGACATCGTCGTGGGAGAGCTAGGAAAGAATTTCCGCGGAATGCTGGCACAGGGGATATTTACCTAAGTGTTCAGGCTAGGCCTTAGGGAACAACTGTTTATGTTACCACTCCAGAAACCGAAACCATTGATCCGAGGGCAGAGGCCCTGCAGATGCAGTCATGTGCACCGGCAGGGCAGCGAAGTGACAAGCACCACTACCCTCAGAAAAGGTAACGAGGGCATTGAATAACACAGGATCTTCTCTTTGTATCTGGCAGGAACAACAATGTTAAAATGCCCTTGTTCAAAAATGTAGAATTAGTGCTACAACGGTCTTAAAGAGGACCTGCGATGGATGCCGCTTCTGCCTTCCGTACACTGGAGGCGGCACATGGGTCACGCAGTACGGTCATACAGCGGTGGGACGCACACTCGTTGACCTCTCATGGCACTGCTCCACACTTCGGGGACAATGCTTTCCATTAGCTGTGTTTTCTGATGACGTGTCGCGCCGGCCCCGTCCAACAGCAGAACCCCTTTAGATCCAAACAGACTCTTCCACTCTCTCACCGGAAGTGAAACTAGGCCACACGCGGACACTTTCACAATACAACAGCCGGGAATGCACTTTTCGGTAAAAAAAACACATTCCTTCCTCTTAATTTATCAAAAAAACAACTCACTGAAGAACAGGGGCCAGCTTCGATCGGTAAACAGCCGTTACAACAAATTTTTTACTTCGCGATACCATTACAATGCATGCATTAAATAGCATGCGTTGTACATCGCAAAGTCATTACTACGCATTTTTTTTAGAACGCATGGTCATTTACCACGCATACCTTTTATAAGGAATTTTGTTGTAAAGGTATGTATGGTAAATGACCATGAGTTCTAAAAAAATGTAGATGTTCCATGTCATTGTAAGGAAACAGAGGCTGTTCCGTTTCCTCACAACGACGTGCACCGCCCCTCAGAGATGACATGGAGCAGGAACCATGAGGAGAGAGGAACCAACAGGAGTTAGAGGTAAGGGGGATTGGGCATGGGGTGGTGGTTACTTTTCTAGAGTTTAGGGTAGTGCAGTGGTGTTTGAGTAGTGTAGGGGTAGTGCTGAGGGTAGTGTTTTAGGGTTTAGGGTAGTGCAGTGGTGTTTGTGTAGTGTAGGGGGTCGTGCTGGGGGTAGTGTTTTAGGGTTTAGGGTAGTGCAGTGGTGTTTGTGTAGTGTAGGGGGTATGCTGGTGGTAGTGTTTAAGGGTTTAGGGTAGTCGAGTGATGTTTGTGTAGTGTAGTGGGTCGGGCTTGGGGTAGATTTAGGGTTTAGGGTTGTGCAGTGGTGTTTGTGTAGTGTAGGAGGCCATGCTGGGGGTAGTGTTTTAGGGTTTAGGGCAGTGCAGTGGTGTTTGTGTAGTGTAGGGGGTCATGTTGCGGCTAGTGTTTTAGGGTTTAGGGCAGTGCAGTGGTGTTGGTGTAGTGTAGGGGGTTGTGCTGGGGGTAGTGTTTTAGGGCTTAGGGTAGTGCAGTTGTATTTGGTTAGTGTAGGGGTCGTGCTGAGGGTAGATTTAGGGTTTAGGCTAGTGCAGTGGTGTTTGGGTAGGGTAGGGGGTCATGCTGGGGGTAGATTTAGGGTTTAGGGTAGTGCAGTGGTGTTTTGGAAGTGTAGGGGGTCATGCTGGGGTGGTGTTTTAGGGTTTAGGGCAGTGCAACGGTGTTTGGGTAGTGTAGGGGGTCATGCTGGGGGTGGTGTTTTAGGGTTTAGGGCAGTGCAGTGGTGCTCGGGTAGTGTAAGGGGTCGTGCTGGGGGTGGTGTTTTAGGGTTTAGTGCAGTGCAGTGGTGTTCGGGCAGTGTAGGGGTCGTGCTGGGGGTGCTGTTTTAGGGTTTAGGGCAGTGCAGTGGTGTTCGGTCAGTGTAGGTGGTCGTGCTGGAGGTGGTGTTTTAGGGTTTAGGGTAGTGCAGTGGTGTTCGGGCAGTGTAGGGGGTCGTGCTGGCGGTGGTGTTTCAGAGTTTAGGGCAGTGCAGTGGTATTCGGGCTGTGTAGGGGGTCTTCCTGGGTGTGGTGTTTCAGCGTATAGGGCAGTGCAGTAGTGTTCGGGCAGTGAAGGGGGTTGTGCAGGGTTGGTGTTTCAGGGTTTTGAGCAGTGCAGTGGTGTTCATGCAATGTAGGGGGTCCTGCAGGGGGGTGGTGTTTCAGGGTTTATGGCAGTGCAGTGGTGTTCCGGCAGTGAAGGGGGTCGTCTGGGGGTGGTGTTTCATGGTTTAGGGCAGTGCAGTGGTGTTCGGGCAGTGTAGGGGGTCATGCAGGGGGTGGTGTTTCAGGGTTTATGGCAGTGCAGTGGTGTTCGGGCAGTGTAGGGGGTTTTGCTGGGGGTGGTGTTTCAGGGTTTAGGGCAGTGCAGTGGTCTTCGGGCAGTGTAGGGCGTCATGGAGGGGGTGGTGTTTCAGAGTTTAGGGCAGCGCAGTGCTGTTCGGGCAGTGTAGGGGGTCGTGCAGGGGATGGTATTTAAGGGTTTAGGGCAGTGTAGGGGGTCGTGCTGTGGGTGGTGTTTTAGGGTTTGGGGCAGTGCAGTGGTGTTCGGGTAGTGTAGGGGTCGTGCAGGGTGTGGTGTTTCAGGGTTTAGGGCAGTGCAGTGGTGTTCAGGCAGTGTAGGGGGTTGTGCAGGGGGTGGTATTTCAGGGTTTAGGGCAGTGCATTCGTGTTTGGGCAGTGTAGGGGTAGTGCGGGGGCTGTTGTTGCATGGTTTAGGGCAGTGCAGTGGTGTGAGGGCAATGTAGGGGGGTTTGCTGGGGCTGGTGTTTCAGAGTTTAGGGCAGTGCAGTGGTGTTAGGGCAGTGTAGGGGGTCGTGCTGGGGCTGGTGTTTCAGGGTTTAGGGCAGTGCAGTGGTGTTCGGGCAGTGTAGGGGGTCGTGCTGGGGCTGGTGTTTTAGGGTTTAGGGCAATGCAGTGGTGTTCGGGCAGTGTAGGGGGTCATGTTGTCACTGGTGTTTTAGGGTTTAGGGCAGTGCAGTGGTGTTCAGGCAATGTAGGGGGTCGTGCAGGGGGGTGGTGTTTCAGGGTTTAGGGCAGTGCAGTGGTATTCGGGCAGTGTAGGGGTCGTGCAGGGGGTGGTGTTTCAGGGTTTAGGGCAGTGCAGTGGTGTTCGAGCAGTGTAGGGAGTCGTTCTGGGGGTGGTGTTTCAGGGTTTAAGGCAGTGCAGTGGTATTCGGGCAGTGTAGGGGGTCGTGCAGGGGGTGGTGTTTCAGGGTTTAGGGCAGTGCAGTGGTGTTCGGGCAGTGTAGGGGGTCGTGCAGGGGGTGGTTTTTCAGGGTTTAGGGCAGTGCAGTGGTGTTCGGGCAGTGTAGGGGGTCGTTCGGGGGGTGGTGTTTCAGGGTTTAGGCCAGTTCAGTGGTGTTCGGGCAGAGTAGGGGTCATGCTGGGGGTGGTGTTTCAGGGTTTAAGGCAGTGCAGTGGTATTCGGGTAGTGTAGGGGGTCGTGCAGGGGGTGGTGTTTCAGGGTTTAGGGCAGTGCAGTGGTGTTCGGGCAGTGTAGGGGGTCATGCGGGGTGGTGTTTCAGGGTTTAGGCAAGTTCAGTGGTGTTCGGGCAGTGTAGGGGGTTGTTCTGGGGGTGGTGTTTCAGGGTTTAGGCAAGTTCAGTGGTGTGCGGGCAGTGTAGGGGGTCGTGCAGGGGGGTGGTGTTTCAGGGTGTAGGGCAGTGTAGTGGTGTTCGGGCATTGTAAGGGGTTGGCCTTGGGGGTTTAGGGCAGTGCAGTGGTGTTCGGGCAGTGTAGGGGTCGTGCTGGGGGTGGTGTTTTAGGGTAGTGCAGTGGTGTTCGGGCAGTGTAGGGGTCGTGCTGGGGGTGGTCTTTTAGTGATTGGGGTAATGTAGTGATGTTTGTGTAGTGTAGGGGGTCGTGCTTGGAGTAGATTTAGGGTTTAGAGTTGTGCAGTGGTGTTTGTGTAGTGTAGGGGGTCATGCTGGGGGTAGTGTTTTAGGTTTTAGGGCAGTGCAGTGGTGTTTGTTTAGGGCAGTGCAGTGGTGTTGGTGTAGTGTAGGGGTTGTGCTGGGAGTAGTGTTTTAGGGTTTAGAGTAGTGCAGTGGTGTTTGGTTAGTGTAGGGGTCGTGCTGAGGGTGGATTTATTGTTTAGTGTGGTGCAGTGGTATTTGGGTAGTGTAGGGGGTCATGCTGGGGATAGATTTAGGGTTTAGGGTAGAGCAGTGGTGTTTTGAAAGTGTAGGCGGTCGTGCTGGGGGTGGTGTTTTAGGGTTTAGGGCACTGCAGTGGTGTTTGGGTAGTGTAGGGGGTCATGCTGTGGGTGGTGTTTTAGGGTTTAGGGCAGTGCAGTGGTGTTTGGGTAGTGTAGGGGGTCATGCTGTGGGTGGTGTTTTAGGGTTTAGGGCAGTGCAGTGGTGTTCGGGCAGTGTAGGGGGTCATGCTGGGGGTGGTGTTTTAGGGTTTAGGGCAGGGCAGTGGTGTTCGGGCAATGTAGGGGGTCGTGCAGGGGGGTGGTGTTTCAGGGTTTAGGGCAGTGCAGTGGTGTTCGGGCAGAGTAGGGGTCATGCTGGGGGTGGTGTTTCAGGGTTTAAGGCAGTGCAATGGTATTCGGGCAGTGTAGGAGGTCGTGCAGGGGGTGGTGTTTCAGGGTTTAGGGCAGTGCAGTGGAGTTCGGGCAGTATAGGGGGTCGTTCTGGGGGTGGTGTTTCAGGGTTTAGGTCAGTTCAGTGGTGTGCGGGCAGTGTAGGGGGTCATGCAGGGGGGAGGTGTTTCAGGGGTTAGGGCAGTGCAGTAATGTTCGGGAAGTGTAGGTGGTCTTCCTGGGGGTGGTGTTTCAGGGTTTAGGGCAGTGCAGTGGTGTTCGGACAGTGTAGGGGGTCATGCAGGGGTGGTGTTTCAGGGTTTAGCGCAGTGCAGTGGTGTTCGGGCAGTGTAAGGGGTCTTCCTGGGGGGTGGTGTTTCAGGGTTTAGGGCAGTGCAGTGGTGTTCGGGCAGTGAAGGGGGTCGTGTGGGGTGGTGTTTCATGGTTTAGCGCAGTGCAGTGGTGTTCGGGCAGTGTAGGTGGTCATGCGGGTGTGGTGTTTCAGGGTTTTGGGCAGTGCAGTGGTGTTCGGGCAGTGTAGGGGGTCGTGCACAGGGGTGGTGTGTCAGGGTTTGTGGCAGTGCAGTGGTGTTCGGGCAGTGTAGGGGGTTGTGTTTCAGGGTTTAGGGCAGTGCAGTGGTGTTCAGGCAGTGTAGGGGGTTGTGATGGAGGTGGTGTTTCAGGGTTTAGGGCAGTGCAGTGGTGTTCGGGCAGTGTAGGGGGTCATGGAGGGGGTGGTGTTTCAGACTTGAGGGCAGTGCAATGCTGTTCAGGCAGTGTAGGGGGTCGTGCAGGGGTGGTGTTTCAGGGTTTAGGGCAGTGCAGTGCTGTTCGGGCAGTGTAGGGGGTCATGCAGGTGGTGGTATTTCAGGGTATAAGGCAGTGCAGTTGTGTTTGGGCAGTTTAGGGGGTCATGCAGGGGGTGGTGTTTCAGGGTTTAGGGCATTGCAGTGGGGTTTGGGCAGTGTAGGAGGTTGTGCTGGGGCTGGTGTTTTAGGGTTTAGGGTAGTGCAGTGGTGTTCGGGCAGTGTAGGGGGTCGTGCTGGGGGTGGTGTTTTAGGGTTTAGGGCAGTGCAGTGGTGTTTCGGGCAGTGTAGGGGGTCGTGCAGGGTGGTGGTGTTTCAGGGTTTAGGGCAGTGCAGTGGTGTTCGGGCAGAGTAGGGGTCGTGCTGGGGGTGGTGTTTCAGGGTTTACGGTACCGCAGTGGTATTCGGGCAGTGTAGGGGGTCGTGCAGGGGGTGGTGTTTCAGAGTTTAGGGCAGTGCAGTGGTGTTCGGGCAGTCTAGGAGGTCGTGCTGGAGTAGTGTTTCAGGGTATAGGGCAGTGCAGTAGTGTTCGGGCAGTGTAGGGGGTCATGCATGGGGGTGGTGTTTCAGGGTTTAGGGCAGTGAAGTGGTGTTCGGGTATTGTAGGGGGTCATGCTGGGCGTGGTTTAATCTTTCGGGCAGTGCAGTGGTGTTCGGGCAGTGTAGTGGGTCCTTCTGGGGATGGTGTATTAGGGTTTAGGTCAGTGCAGTGGTGTTCAGGCAGTGTAGGGGTCGTGCTGGGGGTGGTCTTTTAGGGTTTAGGGCAGTGCAGTGGTGTTCGGGCAGTGTAGGAGGTCATGCTGCGGGTGGTGTTTTAGGGTTTAGTGCAGCGCAGTGGTGTTCGGGCAGTTTAGGAGGTCATGCTGGGGCTGGTTTTTCAGGGTATAGGGCAGCGCAGTGGTGTTCAGGCAGTGTAGGGGGTCGTGCTGGGGCTGGTGTTTCAGTGTTTAGGGCAGTGCAGTGGTGTTCAGGCAGTGTAGGGGGTTGTGCTGGGGCTGGTGTTTTAGGGGTTAGGGCAGAGCAGTGGTGTTCCGGCAGTGCAGGGGGATGCGCGAGGGGTGGTGTTTTATGCATTGGGCAGAGCAGTGGTGTTCTGGCAGTGTAGGGGGTCATGCTGGGTTGGTGTTTCAGGGTTTAGGGCATTGCAGTGGTGTTTGGGCACTGTATGGGGTCGTGCAGGGGGGGTGTTTTAGGGTTTAGGGCTTTGCAGTGGCGTTCGGGCAGTGTAGGGGGTCTTGCTGGGGGTGGTGTTTCAGGGTTAAGGGCAGTGGTGTTCGGGCAGTGTAGGGGGTTGTGCTGGGGCTGGTGTTTTAGGGGTGAGGGCAGAGCAGTGGTGTTCCGGCAGGGCAGGGGGATGCGCGAGGGGTGGTGTTTTATGCATTGGGCAGAGCAGTGGTGTTCTGGCAGTGTAGGGGGTCATGCAGGGGATGGTGTTTCATGGTTTAGAGCAGTGCAGTTCTGTTCGGGCAGTGTAGGGGGTCTTGCTGGGGGTGGTGTTTCAGGGTTTAGGTCAGTTCAGTGGTGTGCGGGCAGTGTAGGGGGTCATGCAGGGGGGAGGTGTTTCAGGGGTTAGGGCAGTGCAGTAATGTTCGGGAAGTGTAGGTGGTCTTCCTGGGGGGTGGTGTTTCAGGGTTTAGGGCAGTGCAGTGGTGTTCGGGCAGTGAAGGGGGTCGTGTGGGGGTGGTGTTTCATGGTTTAGCGCAGTGCAGTGGTGTTCGGGCAGTGTAGGTGGTCATGCGGGTGTGGTGTTTCAGGGTTTTGGGCAGTGCAGTGGTGTTCGGGCAGTGTAGGGGGTCGTGCACAGGGGTGGTGTGTCAGGGTTTGTGGCAGTGCAGTGGTGTTTGGGCAGTGTAGGGGGTTGTGTTTCAGGGTTTAGGGCAGTGCAGTGGTGTTCAGGCAGTGTAGGGGGTTGTGATGGAGGTGGTGTTTCAGGGTTTAGGGCAGTGCAGTGGTGTTCGGGCAGTGTAGGGGGTCATGGAGGGGGTGGTGTTTCAGACTTGAGGGCAGTGCAATGCTGTTCAGGCAGTGTAGGGGGTCGTGCAGGGGTGGTGTTTAAGGGTTTAGGGCAGTGCAGTGCTGTTCGGGCAGTGTAGGGGGTCATGCAGGTGGTGGTATTTCAGGGTATAAGGCAGTGCAGTTGTGTTTGGGCAGTTTAGGGGGTCATGCAGGGGGTGGTGTTTCAGGGTTTAGGGCATTGCAGTGGGGTTTGGGCAGTGTAGGAGGTTGTGCTGGGGCTGGTGTTTTAGGGTTTAGGGTAGTGCAGTGGTGTTCGGGCAGTGTAGGGGGTCGTGCTGGGGGTGGTGTTTTAGGGTTTAGGGCAGTGCAGTGGTGTTTCGGGCAGTGTAGGGGGTCGTGCAGGGTGGTGGTGTTTCAGGGTTTAGGGCAGTGCAGTGGTGTTCGGGCAGAGTAGGGGTCGTGCTGGGGGTGGTGTTTCAGGGTTTACGGTACCGCAGTGGTATTCGGGCAGTGTAGGGGGTCGTGCAGGGGGTGGTGTTTCAGAGTTTAGGGCAGTGCAGTGGTGTTCGGGCAGTCTAGGAGGTCGTGCTGGAGTAGTGTTTCAGGGTATAGGGCAGTGCAGTAGTGTTCGGGCAGTGTAGGGGGTCATGCATGGGGGTGGTGTTTCAGGGTTTAGGGCAGTGAAGTGGTGTTCGGGTATTGTAGGGGGTCATGCTGGGCGTGGTTTAATCTTTCGGGCAGTGCAGTGGTGTTCGGGCAGTGTAGTGGGTCCTTCTGGGGATGGTGTATTAGGGTTTAGGGCAGTGCAGTGGTGTTCAGGCAGTGTAGGGGTCGTGCTGGGGGTGGTCTTTTAGGGTTTAGGGCAGTGCAGTGGTGTTCGGGCAGTGTAGGAGGTCATGCTGCGGGTGGTGTTTTAGGGTTTAGTGCAGCGCAGTGGTGTTCGGGCAGTTTAGGAGGTCATGCTGGGGCTGGTGTTTCAGGGTATAGGGCAGCGCAGTGGTGTTCAGGCAGTGTAGGGGGTCGTGCTGGGGCTGGTGTTTCAGTGCTTAGGGCAGTGCAGTGGTGTTCGGGCAGTGTAGGGGGTTGTGCTGGGGCTGGTGTTTTAGGGGTTAGGGCAGAGCAGTGGTGTTCCGGCAGTGCAGGGGGATGCGCGACGGGTGGTGTTTTATGCATTGGGCAGAGCAGTGGTGTTCTGGCAGTGTAGGGGGTCATGCTGGGTTGGTGTTTCAGGGTTTAGGGCATTGCAGTGGTGTTTGGGCACTGTATGGGGTCGTGCAGGGGGGGTGTTTTAGGGTTTAGGGCTTTGCAGTGGCGTTCGGGCAGTGTAGGGGGTCTTGCTGGGGGTGGTGTTTCAGGGTTAAGGGCAGTGGTGTTCGGGCAGTGTAGGGGGTTGTGCTGGGGCTGGTGTTTTAGGGGTGAGGGCAGAGCAGTGGTGTTCCGGCAGGGCAGGGGGATGCGCGAGGGGTGGTGTTTTATGCATTGGGCAGAGCAGTGGTGTTCTGGCAGTGTAGGGGGTCATGCAGGGGGTGGTGTTTCATGGTTTAGAGCAGTGCAGTTCTGTTCGGGCAGTGTAGGGGGTCTTGCTGGGGGTGGTGTTTCAGGGTTAAGGGCAGTGGTGTTCGGGCAGTGTAGGGGGTCTTTCAGGGGGTGGTGTTTCAGGGTTTAGAGCAGTGCAGTGGTATTCGGGCAGTGTAGAGGGTCATGCAGGAGGGTGGTGTTTCAGGGTTAGGGCAGTGGTCGGGCAGTGTAGGGGGTCTTACTGGGGATGGTGTTTCAGGGTTTAGGGCAGTGTAGTGGTATTCGGGCAGTGTAGGGGGGCATGCAGGGGGGTGGTGTTTCAGGGTTTAGGGCAGTGCAGTGGTGTTCGAGCAGTGTAGGGGGTCGTGCTGAGGGTGGTTTAGGGCAGTGCAGGGGTGTTCGGGCAGTGTAAGGGTTTGTGCTGGGTGTGGTGTTTCAGGATTTAGGGCAGGGCAGTGGTGTTCGGCTGTGTGAGGTGTTGTGCTGGGGCTTTTGTTTTAGGGTTTAGGGCAGTGCAGTGGTGTTTGGGCAGTGTAGGGGGTCATGCTGGGGCTGGTGTTTTAGGGTTTAGGGCAGTGCAGTGGTGTTTGGGCAGTGTAAGGGGTCATGCTGGGGTGGTGTTTTATGGTTTAGAGCAGTGTAGTGGTGTTCAGGCACTGTAGGGGGTCGTGCTGGGGGTGGTGTTTTTGGTTTTAGGGCAGTGCAGTAGTGTTCTGGTAGTGTAGGGGGTCGTGCTGTGGGTGTGAAGTTTCAGGGTTTAGGGCAGTGCAGTGGTGTACGGGCAGTGTAGGGGGTCATGCTAGGAGTGGTGTTTCAGGGTTTAGGGCAGTGCAGTGGTGTTCGGGCACTGTAGGGGGTCGTGCTGGGGGTGGTGTTTCAGGGTTAGGGCAGTGGTGTCCGGGCAGTGTAGGGGGTCTTACTGGGGATGGTGTTTCAGGGTTTAGGGCAGTGCAGTGGTGTTCGAGCAGTGTAGGGGGTCGTGTTGAGGGTGGTTTAGGGCAGTGCAGGGGTGTTCGGGCAGTGTAGGGGGTCGTGCTTGGTGTGGTGTTTCAGGATTTTGGGCAGTGCAGTGGTGTTTGGGCAGTGTAGGGGGTCGTGCTGGGGCTGGAGTTTCAGGGTTTAGGGCAGTGCAGTGGTGTTCAGGCAGTGTAGTGGGTCGTGCTGGGTTGGTGTTTCATAGTTTTGGGCAGTGCAGTGGTGTTCGGGCAGTGTAGGGGGTCGTGCTTGTGCTTGTGTTTCAGGGTTTAGGGCAGTGCAGCGGTGTTTGGGCAGTGTAGGGGGTCATGCTGGGGGCAGTGTTTCATGGTTTAGGGCAGTGCAGTGGTGTTCGGGCAGTGTACGGGGTCGTGCGGGGGTGGTGTTTCAGGGATTAGGTCAGTGCAGTGGTGTTCGGGCAGAGTAGGGGTTCGTGCAGGGTGGTGGGGTTTCAGGGTTTATGGCAGTGCAGTGTTGTTTGGGCAGTGTAGGGGGTCATGCTGGGGGAGGTGTTTCAGGGTTTAGGGCAGTGGTGTTCGGGCAGTGTAGGGGTCGTGCTGGGGCTGGTGTTTCAGGTTTTAGTGCAGTGGTGTTCGGGCAGTGTAGGGGGTCGCGCAGGGGTAGGTCTTTCAGGGTTTAGGGCAGTGCAGTGGTGTTCGGGCAGTGTAGGGGTTTGTGCAGGGGGTGGTGTTTCAGGTTTTAGGGCAGTGCAGTGTTGTTCGGCCAGTGTAGGGGGTCGTGCTGGGGGTGGTGTTTCAGGATTTAGGGCAGTGCAGTGGTGTTCGGGCAGTGTAGGGGGTCATGCAGGGGGTGGTGTTTCAGGGTTTAGGGAAGGGCAGTGGTGTTTGGGCAGTGCAGGGGGTCGTACTGGGTGTGGTATTTCAGGGTTTAGTGCAGTGCAGTGGTGTTCGGGCAGTGTGGGGGCTGTGCTGGGGCTAGTGTTTCAAGGTTTAGGGCAGTGCATTGGTGTTTGGGCAGTATAGGGGGTCGTGCTGGGGCTGGTGTTTTAGGGTTTAGGGCAGTGCAGTGGTGATCGGGCAGTGTAGGAGGTCGTGCCGGCAGTGGTGTTTCAGGGTTTAGGGCAGTGCAGTGGTGTTCGGGCAGTGTAGGGGTTGTGCTGGGGGTGGTGTTTCAGGGTTTAGGGCAGTGCAGTGGTGTTCGGGCAGTGTAGGGGATCGTGCTGGGTGTGGTGTTTCAGGGTGTAGAGCAGGGGTGTTCGGGCAGTGTGAAGGGTCATGCTGGGGCTGGTGCTTTAGGGTTTAGGGCAATACAGTGGTGTTCGGTCAGTTTAGTCGGTCGTGCTGGGGCTGGTGTTTTAGGGTTTAGGGCAGTGCAGTGGTGTTCGGGCAGTGTAGTGGGTCGTGCTGGGGCTGGTGTTTTAGGGTTTAGGGCAGTGCAGTGGTGTTTGGGCAGTGTAGGGGGTTGTGCTGGGGGTGGTGTTTTAGGGGTTCGGGCAGTGTAGGGGGTCGTGCTGGGGTGGTGTTTTAGGGTTTAGGGCAGTGCAGTGGTGTTCGGGCAGTGTAGGAGGTCGTGGGGGGGTGGTGTTTTAGGGTTTAAGGCAGTGCAGTGGTGTTCGGGCAGTGTAGGAAGTCGTGCTGGCAGTGGTGTTTCAGGGTTGAGGGCAGTGCAGTGGTGTTCAGGCAGTGTAGGGGTCATGCTGGGGGTGGTGTTTCAGGGAGATCCATTCAGTAGTTCCTGAGAAAATTAGAGTTAAAAGTACATATATATCTATGGCCGGGGAGGATCCGCGCACCCTACCCGCACCGTAAGCGCACCCTCCCTGAACTGAGTGCACACCCTCCCGATCGCGCGCTGAATGCTAATTGGCTGTCGAGTGTCTGTCTACATTCAAAACCAGGAACTGTTGGCAGCCATTTCCTGCCTCTGTAGAAGCGAGGCTGAAGAAGCAAGGGGAATAAGTGTGTTAAACATATAAAGGGGGCAGAGTGGAAATACTCTGACCCTCTAGAGGTGCTTAGGTGGTCTCAGAAGGACCCCCTGGGTGCGCGGATCCAATAACATGGAAAAAATATATATAAAATAAAGTTTTGAACATAATATTTTGAAAAATATAAAAAAATATGTTTGAAAAACCCATTAAATTCAAATAATATCTTTTAATTTTTAAAAGAATGAATTGAAAAAATAAGTTTAAAAAATGGTGATAAAAAAGTATTTTAAAAAAATCATAATTAATTAAATTGACACACTGAATTGGAAAAATATAGAAATCCAATCAAAATCATTAAACACGATGGGCCTTATGTAGGTAAATTACATTTACCGATTTTTAAATACCGAATTTTACCGATTCGGTATTTATGAATCGGTAAATGTAATGTAGGTAAAAAAATACCGATTCGGTAAGTGTCGGTATTTTAGAATCGGTATTTACCGATTCGGTAATGGTAACCTGTATCTCATTGATTCCTATGGGCCAGGATGCCCATAGGAATCAATGGGAAGCCAGTTACCATTACCGAATCGGTAAATACCGAATCGGTAATGGGGGGAGCTCAATCAAGGGTGGCAGGGTGTCACATTGACACCCTGTTGCACCCCTGATTCCTGCATGTGTGCACATGTGGCACACATACATGCCCTGAGGGCATGTGTGTCTGCCACATTGCACACATCTAAGGGCCAAATAATGCATTAACAGAGACATTCGTCATTTACCACCAACTTTCAGTTGGTGGTAAATAACGAATCCCCACACCCACCACACACTCCCCCTACATCTCATTTCTGTATTCGGTATTTACCGAATCGGTAAAATTACCGATTCGGTAATTTTACCGATTCGGTAAATTACCGAATACAGAAATGATCCCCCTACATCTCAAAAGCCTAAATACCGGTCGGTAACGGTATATTTACCGAAAATCGGCCGTTACCGACCGGTATTGGGCTACCTACATATGGCCCGATATCTTTAGAGATAAGCTATAGATAGGAATTAGCATTTAAAAAACCTTTGAAAGGCACTGAAAAAACCATAGGTTTCATGCACGTTATAGTTAGGAATTGGCATTTAAAAAACCTTTGAAATTCACTGAAAAAACCAAAGGTTTCAGGGGCGTTATAGTTAGGAATTGGCATTTAAAAAACCTTAGAAATTCACTGAAAAAACCATAGGTTTCAGGGGCGTTATAGTTAGCTGGACATTTCCCTCGTACAAAACCCTAGAAATTCCCCTGTTATAGTTAGTTCAGCTAACTATAAATCGCGCCCCCGCAATGCACTGCTGATAACGTCACATATTACATCACTCATGACATGGTCAGTGACATCACTGATGACATCACTGATGACATCTCAAATGACATCACTGATGACATCACTGATGACGTCATCCATGTGATAAATTAGTGCATCTTCTCACACCCTAATATAACCTCTGATACACCGACTCAAAATTTCAGACGGCCATTTTGAAAGCCATAGATACTCCAATACCAATAACTACAAAACCACTCATTAACTTTTAGGTCTACATACACCTCCACTCACTCACCTGTACAGTCACTCATGCTTACAGTCACTCCGTACAAGACTATCATATACATTTACACACCTATATAGACACTCACACACCGCCAATCATCCTTTGAGGTACTGACACACCTAGTCAGTCGTGCAAATAATTAAACACAGTCCAATTTACTCACCTATACAGTTAAACACATTCAAGTTCACTTACTCATAAAAATAGTACCACATTCTTACGCTCTTATACAATCATTGATACAAGCACACACTCATCCATACAGCCACTCTCACAATCACACACTCTCACATATACCCACTTATATACTCTTACACACATATATACTGCCTTTCACATATGTAGTTAGTCACACATGTACCACTGAGATATACATTCAATCCCTAACACAACCATACATACACTCACCCAACCATACAGTCCATCACAGATACACTCTTAAAACCATGCACCCATAGAATCACCCACTCACACATCTATGCATAGAGTCACACACACCCTACCCACACAAACACTCAGGCACCCATACAGATACTCAGACAACCAATCAATAACCCATATAGACACTCATATAGCTATTCACAAAACCATGCAGCCACTTATACACCAACACACAGACACATACACACATACAGACATTCACACAGTTTAGTCACTAGTCTGCAGTAAGATACATTTAATGACTCACTTATGGAGTCAGTTACGCACCTAGAAAAATTTCCATTCACACACTTGTACACCCACTCATTCTTCAACAGACCTTTCCCTATATATATTAAACATATTAAAACTGTACAGAAACACATACTCACTGGATGATGTCATCAGTGATGTCACTGACCATGTCATGAGTGATGTAATATGTGACGTCATCAGCAGTGCATTGCGGGGGTGCGAGTTATAGTTAGCTGAACTAACTATAACAGGGGAATTTCTAGGGTTTTGTACGAGGGAAATGTCCAGCTAACTATAACGCCCCTGAAACCTATGTTTTTTTAAGTGAATATATATATATATATATATAATTCACCAAGATATCCAAACAAGGATTCACTGCACACCAAGGGAATATATATTTCAATCCTTTATTTGCAAACGTGCAAATTATCCCACTGTGGAAAGGGGCATAATTGGCACGTTTGCAAATAAAGGTTTGAAATATATATTCCCTTGGTGTGCGGTGAATCCTTGTTTAGAAATCTTGGTGACTAACAATTATGAGGGGCAGTTCACCCTTGACACTAGCATCTTCTGTGTGACAGAGCACGTTACCACAGACTAATCGGTGGTGCATATATATATATGCCACCAAAAAGATGACGCTGCACTCACCATACAATATAGCCAAATACTTTTTAAAGTCATAAAGTAACTCAGCCCAACTCTCCACCTACGCGTTTCGACTACGCTGGTCTTGACCAAGAAACACACCATGGTTGACGGAGAATAAAGCAAAAACCGCATTGGAGTCAACTCTGTTTTGTTATTGGAAATTGACAAAATTATTCCGATATTTGCGTGGAGGCTGTACCCACGAGCGAACCACCCATGATTGGATCAGCGGCTTCAGCTGAATTGGACGGGCTGTGTAATTACGTGGCAGGTCAGAGCGAAGCCAAGGCAGTCCTGGTCTCCCCATACTGGAAACCCAAGACTGGGGTATTGGAGGATCGGCACGGCGAACCGTCGACCGGAGGGTTGACTGAGAGGTTGTGATGACCACAGGTGAGGGGGACAGTACGGGTGTGGGGCAGAAAAAGACTGCCGGTAGTATACCTTCCGAGCAATGGTCTTAAGTTTTACAAACAGAGATGTCAGCCACTGCAGTTCGTGAGAGGGAGGAGGAGGCTGAACAAATGTTCAGAGACAAAGGCTTGCAGGGAGCAAGAAAAGAGGTACAAAGCACTGGGAGTTCCTCTCAACCAACAGATTTACAACAGGTTTTGAAAACATTAAAACAACTAAATGGCAAAGAAATAACAAAGTGGTGGGAAGTTAAATCCTTAACAAAGTACATGGATGTGGGTAAGATTCCACAAGGTTTAAGAATCATCATTGCACCAAGTTTCGAAAAATCAAACCCCGAAATGCTGCAAGAGTGGGCTACAAACAATTTGGAAGCATTGGCAAGATACTAATTAAATATGCCGACAAAGATAGTTCCAAAATCTTACAAGAAATAGAAACCTTGGAGCATGACCTTAAAAGCAGATCAGCGAAAGAGGCAATTACGAAATTTAAAATTGAAATGCAAACAAGATTGAATATGTAATTCAACAAAGGAAGGTAAACAAATTCTTGAGAGACAGAATTGATTATGAGAATGGAAAAATCTTCATGTTTGCAAGAAGTTTTGAGCGCCTCAGGAAACAGCGACAGCAGCAGGAACGAATTAAACGAACCCCAGAATGAAATGAGTCAGAGATTTCTAGAGAGGGGCTACAGTAGAATAGTAATAGAGGAGGCGCGTAGGGCTGCCAACAAAAAGAAATGAGAAATTATCCCATTCTCCAAGAGAGAATCAAGGGAGGAGGAAGGTAAACCGCAGGTGAGGTTTTTAATCACCTCCAATACCCAATATAGGGAATTTAGGGATCTATGCAACAAAAACTGGCATGTTCTTAAAACCGATCTTAAAGCCGATCCTGTTATAGGTAAGATACTTCCCAGACACAGAGATTGAACGTGAAGTAAGTTGTTTGAGGCCACACCCGGGCTTTGAGAAGTGCAGTCGCTGCAGGGCTTGCAGCTTAGGTCAGTATGTCACTACCTTTTTGAACCCATTTGGAGGAAGAGAGACAAGATCATGGGGTTGTACAATTGTAAGACTGACTTTACGATCTACGTGTTAACATGCACTTGCAGGCTACAATACGTAGGCTGCACCACGCTGCAGGTTCACAAAAGAATTCTACAACACATGATGGCCATAACCAACAGTACCCAGTAGCCAGACACTGTGAGATGGTGCACCAAAAAAGACCCAACACATGTTAGGTATTTTGTCATTGATGCAGTGCCAGTTAATAGGAGGGTTGGTGACCACACTAGGAAACTCCGGGAGCTAGAAACCAGGTACATCCTGGCACTTGATAGTAAAGCACCTAATGGGCTAAATCATGATGAGGAATTTCACTCTTGCTTGTAAATTTGGAGTTGGAACATATAAATATATGCCCACTGGTACTCAGGAAGACTTACTGTACGATTAACTAACTCCCTGCTAACCTGGCCTATTTTTTATTATAATAATAAATGACGATAAAAACATAACAGGCACTAGGTACTGGAAGTAAATGAATCCTTTTTAGTGGAATTGAGTGCATGATAGGCCACTTGCCACGAATTTCGATGTAGTTTACATGATGAATTAAGTTGCACTTTATATGTTGGTGAGATATACAAGGGATGAAGGGACAAAAGGAAATGTATTACTATGAATGTGAACCAATTTAAGCAACGGGCACTTGCCCGCAATTCTGATGGAGTTGCCATTATTCATGAGGTTGCACTTAAATAAGATGGGGATACGGTAAAGACTTTGCTTAATGAGATGCACTCTTTGCCCTTTAAATCGGCCTGTGTAACTTCCTTGTATTTAATAACAATATTTTTTTGGTTGGGATATGAAGAAAGCCCTTGACATGAGTTAATGATTTGGTCTTACTGTGGTCCAAAATGTCAAAAATTGGGAATATAACCAAGAGTATCGTATTCTGTTAAATGTTCTCAGGAGTCTTTCTTTAATGTCAGTCTGACTCCGGAGAATAAAGGGCTGTCCTCAACATGCAAAAAAGCATGTGATCACGGTCACTGAGATGGCCGAAACGCATCATGGTTGATGAAGAATGAAGCAAAAAAACGCAATGTGTGTATATATATATATATATGTGTATGTATATAGATATATAGATATATGTATATATATATATTCAAAATAGAATGTTGCGGATTTCCTATGGAAACACGGTCCTAACTATAACTACCTACAGGCGACCGCCAGTAGGTAATATATATATCTAGATATATACCTTTGTCAGAGGCATCCTGCATGAAAACGTCAACATCACTACAAAATATATTCCCTCTTTTATTTCAATAATTCTCTGGTGAGTAAACAGCTTGTGCCAAGGATTCTGGGATCTGTAGTTCGAAAGACTGCCCATGTGGACTGCCGTTGCCACACAATCCAAAGTTATTGTCTCTGCTGATGGCATCCAACATAGTTCCTTTCCTTTAGATAAGCACGCCGTGGACCTGCATTGCTTCCTGCGGTGACGCCACTTCAGGACCGAACCGGCCATATAAATGCAAAGAAGAGAGGTTGCCCCTAGACGAAGTGCGCTTTCAGCAGGTTTATTCCTAGAAGGAAAAGAAAAAATTAAATGAATCCCATATAACCAGCAGTCCAGTGTCAATGCATTTCGGGCCTCACGCCCTTTGTCAGAGGCATCCTGCATTAAAACGGCAACATCACTACGAAATATATCCCCTCTTTTATATCAATCATTCTCAGGTGATGGCATCCAACAAAGTTCCTTTCCTTTGCTCAAAATCTGCTGTTCCACTCAAAAGGCTGCCCAGATAAGCACGCTGTGGACCCTCATTGCTTCTTGCGGTGGCGCCACTTTACAACCGGGCCGTCCGTATAAATGAAAAGAAGAGAGGTCGCCCCCAGACGAAGTGTGCTCTCAACAGATTTATTTCTAGAAGGAAAAGAAAAACTTCAATGAATCACATATAACCAGGAGTCCAGTGCCGACACGTTTCGGGCCTCATACCCTTTGTCAGAGGCATCCTGCATGAAAACGATAACAGCACTATAAAATATACCCCCTGTTTATATCAATCATTCTCAGGTGAGTAAATGGCTTGTGCTGGGGATTCTGGGATCTGTAGTTCGAAAGACTGCTCATGTGGGCTGCCGTTGGCATACAATCCAAAGTTATTGTCTCTGCTGATGGCATCCAAATAGTTCCTTTCCTTTAGATAAGCACACCGTGGACCCGCATTGCTTCCTGCAGTGACGCCACTTCAGCACCGAACGGGCCATATAAATGCAAAGAAGAGAGGTTGCCCCCAGACGAAGTGCGCTTTCAGCAGGTTTATTCCTAGAAGGAAAAGAAAAAATTCAATGAATCCCATATAACCAGCAGTCCAGTGTCAATGTATTTCGGGCCTCGCGCCCTTTGTCAGAGGCATCCTGCATGAAAATGGCAACATCACTACAAAATATATCCCCTCTTTTATATCAATCATTCTCAGGTGATGGCATCCAACAAAGTTCCTTTCCTGTACTCAAAATCTGCTGTTCCACTCAAAAGGCTGCCCAGATAAGCACGCCGTGGACCCTCATTTTTTCCTGCGGTGGCGCCACTTCACAACTGGGCCGTCCGTATAAATTAAAAGAATAGAGGTCGCCCCCAGACGAAGTGTGCTCTCAACAGATTTATTTCTAGAAGCAAAAGAAAAACTTCAATGAATCACATATAACCAGGAGTCCAGTGCCGACACGTTTCGGGCCTCATACCCTTTGTCAGAGGCATCCTGCATGAAAACGATAACAGCACTACAAAATATACTCCCTCTTTATATCAATCATTCTCAGGTGAGTAAATGGCTTGTACTTGGGATTCTGGGATCTGTAGTTCGAAAGACTGCTCATGTGGGCTGCCGTTGCAACACAATCCAAAGTTATTGTCTCTGCTGATGGCATCCAACAAAGTTCCTTTCCTTTACTCAGAATCTGCTGTTCCACTCAAAAAGGCTGCCCAGATAAGCACGCGGTGGACCCTCATTGCTTCCTGCAGTTACGCCAGTTCACGACCGGGCCGGCCGTATAAATGAAAAGAAGAGAGGTTGCCCCCAGAGGAAGTGTGCTCTCAGCAGATTCATTTCTAGAAGGAAAAGCAAAACTTCAATGAATTACATATAACCAGCAGTCCAGTGCCAACGCGTTTCGGGCCTCATGCCCTTTGTCAGAGGCATTCTGAATGAAAACGACAACATCACTACAAAATATACCCTTCCTTTATATCAATCATTGTCAGGTGAGTCAACGGCTTGTGCCGAGGATTCTGGGATCTGTAGTTCGAAAGACTGCCCATGTGGGCTGCCGTTGCCACACAATCAAAAGTTATTGTCTCTGCTGATGACATCCATCAAAGTTCCTTTCTTTTACTCAAAATCTGCTGTTCCACTCAAAAGGCTGCCCAGATAAGCACACCGTGGACCCGCATTGCTTCCTGCGGTGGTGCCACTTCAAGACCGGGCTGGCTGTATAAATGCAAAGAAGAGAGGTTGCCCCCAGACAAAGTGCGCTCTCAAAAGATTTACGTCTAGAAGGAAAAGAAAAACGTCAATAAAATCACATATAACCAGCAGTCCAGTGCCGACACGTTTCGGGCCTCACGCCCTTTGTCAAAGGCATCCTGCATGAAAACGGCAACATTACTACAAAAGATATCCCCTCTTTTATATCAATCATTCTCAGAACTGTGAAGTTCGAAATATCTAAGGCTTGATCATTTTTGCTGGTTTTGTTGGGAATAAAGAGGCACAATCCTGCTTGTGAGTGTAACCTCGTTGAGGGCAACTTTTTTCTTTATCTATTTATCTATCTATCTATCTATCTATCTATCTATCTATCTATCTATCTATCTATCTATCTATCTATCTATCTATCTATCTATCTATCTATCTATCTATCTATCTATCTATCTATCTATCTATCTATCTATCTATCTATCTATCTATCTATCTATCTATCTATCTATCTCTCTCTCTCTCTATATATATATATATATATATATACACATATATCCACCTCGTAATTTGGCTGTACCCAAGCCTCTTCCAACGGCGGGCACACACCAAAATCCAGTGAACACAATCCTTGATACCAAGAAAAACACCGGAGCCGTGGCCTCTATTCAAGAGCGTGTTTAATTGCAACGAACGATGCCGACGTGTTTCGTAGTTACATCACTCCTTTCTCACGGGCAAGGTTAAGTGCCTCTTTGCTTTCTTTTAAAGAAACAAATGCTCAAATCATGTGCTTTTTTGGTAAACATAAAAAGCATACTTCAGCCGGTCATTGTATCATAAAACAATAAAGTTGTAAAATACAAACTCAAACCAAGAAATGCAGGTTAATACGATGAATGTTCATTGTAATTGTAAGAGCAATATTCTCCTAATCATTATTATTTCGTATTCATAATGGCGCCATGTGGTCATATAGTGCATTAAATAATGGAATTCATCCTATTATCATTCAAAGTCTTGTGCGGTGAAATCATACCCTTCCAATCGCAAAGGTTTGCATTACTGAAAAACATTTCAACGATAAGCCGATATCGCGTGCTGAACAATTTTGCCCCAGTGGGCATATTAAAGAAGCGGCAATGCTAAACAATTTATCCCAAGTGGGCATATTAAAATAACGGCAATGCATTGTATGCGAAATAATAATGATTATGAGAATATTGCTCTTACAATTACGATGAACATGTATTATTAACCCGCATTTCCTGGTTGGAGTATGTATTTTACAACTTTATTCTTTCATGATACAATGACAGGCTGAAGTATGTATTATATATATATATTGTTGTAACGCTTTTCGCCCTAAGTGGGATGGGTATGCCCAGACGTGGGTCCCGTGCTCACTACGCCACTGGAGTCAAGCTATCCTGGCTGATGACGGCTGATAGCCAGAAACCGGTCCTAGGATGCTTGATTCCGGTCCAGGGAAGACATGGCTTGGCAGTTCGGGCTGGACTGTTCCCATGAGGCACAGGGTCAAGACTGATTTGCATATGGCCATGTCTGAACTGGGGTGGCGTAGTGGGCAAAAGAACGATGGATTTAACCCAGATCTCTTGACTGGGGGAGAATGTCTGCATTGTCAGCATTCCGTCCATCATTTGTTTGTTGTAACGCTCAACGAGGTTACACTCACAAGCAGAAGGTTGCCCTCAACAAGGTTACACTCACAAGCAGGATTTTGATGGATTTGTAAATGATGCAGGTGGTATTGAAGATGGTGCTGGTCGGCAAGGGAAGCCAATGGAATTCCAGTAGAATTAGGGTGATGTGATCATACTTCTCAGGCCCTGAATGAGTTGTGCTGCAGCATGTAAGATTCCCCTAAGGGGTACCAGTGAGGAGTCTGGGAGGCCATGGAGTAGGGTATTGCCACCATCCAAATGTGAGAAAACACGGGCTTGAACATAATTCTGAAGTCTCATTCTGGAAGACATTTTTCACTTTCTTTAGAAGAGAGTGGAGGTATCGGGTCATCTTTGTTTTTTGACAATGTGCTACTTGAGGGCGAGGTTAGTGTAGAGGATGATTTCAAATGACATGACATTCAGTTATAGTTGGGGCTCAAAGACATGGTTCATGTTGTTGAGCCAGGTTTGTACTATTTCTTGTTTGTTGTTCTTGGCCAGTAAAGAAATTCTGTCTTGTTGGGGTTGAGCTTTAGGTAAGTTTTGGGTATCCATCAGAAGGGGAGCATGGACCGGAACTAGTCACATCAGTGTAAAGAGTCGGCGTCTTGCAGAAATGAATTGCATTTTAAAATTTCAGAAAATAAACTTTAAAGAGAGTTAGTCTGAGAGGACCAAATAAATGAATGATATTCAGAACATCCTATCAGATAAATTTACATCAAATTTATCTAAGTGGAACTCAATTGCGTAATCAGTGGTTAGCCTGAAATCTAACATGATTTCGGACCTTCTAGACTTACGTTAGACACCACTACTTTAGTGTTTAAAGGCATGTTAAAATGCTGAGTGTCACAACTTCAATTGAACAATTCAAGAAGATGACAGATGTAAGTGATGAAACTAGCACAACACTTGCTTCCTGGTAGAAGGATCTTCTGCATGAGCAATTGCAGAGGAAATTAGGATGACAATGGTCTTTATGGAAGAAAAATTAGCTGATGATTTGTAAATCTGGTCCGCAATGCTGTACACATTGATGTTGGCAAGTGAAGATGGGTCGGGGGACGGAGGTGTTGCAACTGAATAATTTGAATTATGATATTAAGTCGATTCTTATGTACATGTAATGATTCATGCATTATAATGTATTTATTATTCTGTTGGTATTGTAAATGTTTATGATAAAAGTATAAATACAACTTTGAAATGTGATAATACTAGCATTCCAATAAAGTCTTTGTAGATTTTCTAAAATATTTTTCACATGTACCATATTTCAACCAGCAGATAGGATAGTGCTAGAACTGGTCTCCAGAGGAAATTGTACACACCTTCCTGCATTGTTATAAATGTAACAGCTATGAGTTAGGAGTGTAAGTGAAACTGCCGTGCCTCACATTTTACTGTTCGTGAGAGGGCAGAGTAAGTACATAACGACATAAAACAGACTGTAAGATGAAAATAAGTTCATTTGTAAGTACATCTGTATCTGAAGGGTGGCTACTATCTAGAATGCGGGTATTTTAATTTACCTCAATTCAAACTAATAATTCTGCTTCAAAACCACCTCTTATTGTTCCCAAGCAAATCTCATTTAGAAAAAATGAAACCGGAGAACACGGGTAACCACTAACTCTTCAAATGTTGCTCTAGCTGTGGCGCCACTTATAATTAAGACATTAATGTATTACACTGCATAAATACAAGCTTATAATTATGAGCCTTCTCTAAAGAAAAAGGGAAAATAAGTTAAACCCTAGGGTTTTGGTGAAATATGCATGGTTTATTATTATAGTGACAGTTTAATATCTTTCAGACTGTGCTTGCATAGCAGTGCTTGGTATGAACTTTCCAGTATGCTATCTAAAAAATAACACACATTTTTATGTAAACACATTCGGCCTGATTATATGCCTATTCCCTTTTAAGTCTGCACAGACTGCGTGGGGTGGTTCAAGGTATTTTCTTTATACTCAGTGAACCGGTAACATCCTCTAGATAGCTGAGATTAATATAAAGAAATTCACTTTTATTAATAACTCATTTTATTTGAAAACAAATACCGTCTCAGGCAGAACTCGTTCACGGTGAGCAAATACTTGCAGACATCACTATTTAATAAATCTAATTCTCAAGAAGATTAGACCAACAAATGAATGTTAAATACATACCACTGTTTCCTTGTTAAACTTTGCACAGTCAATTTAAAACCCATTTCTAAAGATGCTCCTTGCAAAATATCAATATCTCTATTATATGGATTGTAAAAAGTCTATTTCTGAATAATAAAATTGAATAATTTCATAGAGAACATTTCATCAGCGCACAAAATAACAAATAATTATTTCCTCAGGACATCATTTTACGGACACAGATGCCACCCTTGAATACAAATACTTTAGGCAAAAATGTTTTTATCTGTAGCTGGTTTTAGTTGCTGATTGCTTTCCCCAGTCATCAAACACTCTATATTGACATGCTACAGATTCTTATTTGCAATGCAGAGATTTTTTGATAAAATACAATAGTTTATTATTGGGGTTGTGTTGTTCGCGCTGTGCCACATTGGCTCTGCTGCCTCTTTGATTTAGGTGTAATGGTGCCAGATAATCAATTCCTAAATGCCAATGGTATCAGAGCTTCCCACTCTACCATTGTACAACTGCATCTCCTCCTGCTATCTGAACAAAAGCTGTGTTGTAAGGGATGGCCCTCCTCACCACCATCATCAGACAGCATGGACTCAGCATAGTATCCTATGCCGAAGACACCCAGCTCATCCTCTCCCTCACGGACCCCGAAGCCACCAGACTCAGCTTCCAGGAAGGAATGAAAGACGTTGCAAACTGGATGAGCAGCAGCTGTCTGAAGCTCAACTCGGAGAAGACGGAAGACCTCGTCCTTGGACCTACCCCCTCAGCTTGGGACAACACCTGGTGGCTCACCGCCCTCGGCAACCTCCCCACCCCCACGGACCACGCCCGGAACCTTGGCATCATGCTCGACTCCTCCCTCACCATGACCCGCCAGATTAACGCCGTCGCCTCCACCTGCTTCAACACCCTCCACATCCTTCGCAAGACCTTCAAATGGATCCCCCCCGAAGCCAGAAACACCATCACCCACGCACTCATAACAAGCAGACTGGACTACGGAAATGCCCTCTAGGCTGGAATCAACAAATCTCTGCTACGCAAACTTCAGACCATCCAGAACACCACTGCCAGACTCGTCCTTGGCATCCCACGACATGAGTACATTCCCCAATACCTGCGAGACCCCCACTGGCTCCCCGTCGAGAAGCTACTCACCCACTCCTGCAAATCTCTCCACAACACCGGACCCAAATACCGCAATAAAAGAGTCTTCTTCCACGTACCCAAAAGAAACCTCCATCCCGCCGACTGCGCCCCAGCAGAAACCCAGTGCATCCGCAGAACCAGAGCGGGTGGAAGAGCCTTCTTCTACGTCGAGGGTAAGGCCTGGAAGGAGCCCCTGGTCAACATCAGACGCTCCCCTACTCTGCACACCTTCAGGAAGAGCTTCATGACCTGGCCCTTTGGCTGACCCAGAGCTGCACCCCCCCCCCAGCGCCTTGAGACCCTCACGGGTGAGTAGCGCGCTTTACAATTCCCTGATTGATTGATTGAATGATACCTTATCATTGACATACTTGCCACCAATACCAAATTTAAAATCTACAGAACTTTTTAACCTCTCCCAACACTTTTGATAGTGAGGTTGCAGTGGGATTCCTGCTTGCCCCATTATCATTTAAAGTGCATGTATAATCAACCCTCAAATGGGGGTGTGGCTAGCACCCGACCATGATGTCAGCGTAAGCAGGGCGCTATGGACCCGAAGTGGATATCATTGCAGATATTCCCTTCCGCTGAAGAGCAACCTGCCTAAAAAATGAACTTCTGTTAATCCCAAGCTCTACTCATGCGGCTGTGTTTTTTTCTTAAGAGGTCCGTGGGCTGCATCACATAGATTGGCGAGCTGGCACGCCTGGCATCCGACGCAAGGTAACGCTTTGCAAAATGGCACCCATCTCTCATCAGAAGCCAGCGATACCGCCTCACACATTGCGCTACAGGGTCTAATACCAGGCCCTAAAGCCCAACAAGCCATCACAGTGCTCTCAGGTCCATCAGGGTTTAGAAGCCACATCTCATAAAAAAACTAAAGCAAGATGGTGAGGAAAATCCCTTGTAACGTAATTGCTTACCAGGATAAAATGGTGGCCACTAGCGTTCCACGCGATTCATAAAGTCACCTTAGTGTCTGCTCCGATTAAGTCTTCCAGTGTGACATTGTCTGGCTGGTTTTATGGCACTATTCAGCTTTCCAGCTTTTTGCTCTCATAAGGATTTAAAATAAATAAATAAATACAAATGAATGAAAATGCCTTCTTTTTAACAGCTTGAGGTGAAAACAAAAGTTAGAAATTGAGAATCTGCTGAGCTCTACAACTGATTTCCGTACCATAGTGCTTTTACTCCAGCACCTGCTCGAAATCTTGGCATTTTTGTGACTAATGCAACGCTTCTGCATGAAGTCCAAAAAGGATATGAACAATTATTTTTTCCTCCTCTGACTTCCGTTCAACATTAGAGGCTCTGGCTCTGAAAGTCAACTGAGATTGTGTACTGTCTATAATATCATCCCAGAATTCACATAGCTTTCACCAAGTAATAGTGCCACTACCCTTCCACAATCCTTCATAACTCTGGACAGCCCTGAGCAACCCTACACATCCGACATCTTTCTTCTGTTATCAGTCATCAGTGAACAACAAATAACAAGAGGATTATATAAAAGTGCTCTCTCAACGTACATGGCCGCAAGATCATCACAGTCACAAGAGCAAAAGACCATAGTTTGAACCATGAGGGCCACAAGATAAGAAGGACCACAAGGGACAAAAACTGGGCTAAAAGAGAACAAATCAGAACCCCCGGTCACCAGACTCCCCTATGAAGGGGAAACAAGACTTCTCGAACGGACTTGACACCATACTATCGAAACTCAACGCTCGCCATGATCTCACTCAGGCAACAAAAGTAAATACTGAGAAGCTTCAAGAGGAAATGGGCAGCCTCAGGCAAGATGTACGTGCACTGGCCAACCGGCTGGAAGAAACAGAATCTCGAATTTGCAAAGTTGAAGATAAACAGTGCTTTATCACAAAATCTTCTGAAATTATGTAGCGGAAACTATTTTCTCTGGAAAAAGAAATATCAGCCTTGGAAGATAGAAACAAGAAGCGACCTTCGAATCTGCGGCTTACCAACAAAACAGAAGAGTCCACTGCAGGGGCCTGTGTTTGACCTCTGGGTCACAGGTTAAGATCCTGGCAGGTCCACTCATCCTTTCATTCTTCTGAAGTCGATAAAATTAGTACCATTGAGTTAGGTAACAATAAGCATCTATTATTCAGCGCCAAGATACCTGTCGCAGTGAACGTGCACTTTACAAATACACATTATATTATGTTTAGAAGACACCGACAAATCTAGTGTCGCTTTCCTGGAATCGTGGACCCTTCAGGTTCTTGAACTTAACTGTAAACAAACTTTTGAAGAGGGCCCGGAAGATTCCAACACACGTCTCCTCCATCTCCCTTAATAAACCAAGGGCCCTCATCTTTCAGACCTCTAAGGTACCAAGGGGCATATGTATCAAAGGATTTTGTATTCGCAAACGCTGCAAATCGCAAAAAAACAGTGTTTGCGAATACAAAATCGCAAAAGGAGATGTATGAGGCATTTCAGCCTCGCAATCTTAAGGAATCGCTAAATTTGCGATTTCTTAAGTTTGCGTAAGCATTTAAGAAATCGCAAATTGCGATTTCTTAAATGCAATGTAACACGCACCCAAGTTGTGCGATTTCTCCTTAAGAAATCGCAAATTACCACCAACTTCAAGTTGGTGGTAAGTTGCGACTTCTTTGAAATATGCACTTTTTTGCATATTTCAAAGTGCCATGTGGTGCACATACATGCCCTTAGGGCATGTATGTGCGCCATATGTGCACACATGCTGATTTCAGGGGTGGATCAGGGTGTCATCATGACTCCCTTGCACCTTTGAAAATATTCTCAATTTGCGATTAGCAAATAGCGATTCGCAAATTGAGAAGGACTTCCCATTCATTGCTACGGGCCTCCTGGCCCATAGGAATGAATGGGAAGGTATTCCTTAATTGCGATTTCGCAATTTGCTAATCGCAATTAAGGAATTTTAAGAAATCGCAAAATTTGTGCGATTTTTTAAATACATCCCGTTTTGCAATTCTCAAATAGCGATTCTCAAAAAATTGCTATTTGAGAATCGCAAATGGAGATGATGATACATATGCCCCCAACATACTGAAGTGGTCCTAGACCTTAAGAAGAAAATCAAACCCCCATCTGGAAAGACCACAAAATTGGCATCGTACAAGACTACGCAAAAATAACAGTGGATCGAAGAAAAATGTTTCTAGCTCTTCGGCCAGATCTCCAATCTCTCAACATATCCTTTTCATTTATTGGACCAGCAAAGCCGAGGACCATCTTTGTAGGAAATCCACATATTTTTGACAAAGCAAAGGATCTGGAAACCTTCACACACCAAATAATTGACAATCAAATGTCATACTGAATGTCAGATAAAATGTTGTGATATACCTTAACCCTCTGTAATGTCACTCCTGTGATATAAGAAGTCCTTACAGGTGTGCTCTTCTGTTTTAGTCGCTAAACATTGTCTCAGACGATATATGAATTTGCCTACAGTTTCTCTGTGCCCTAGTTTATGTTGAATTAGTTTACCTTGCCACCCATGTTATGCCCATGGTATTACATATAGTATTATCACTAGACGTTATTTGCAATGGTTCTTCCACCCTTCTGATATAAGAAGGTCTTCAGGTATGCTCTTTTGGCTCAGTTGATATATGTTTTGTCAGTCCATACATGCTCTTGCTCATAGTTTTGCTGTGTCTCAGATTAGATTAGATTAGATTAGAAGGACTTCTAACATGGGCTTCAATTGGAATTCCATAGAGCATGTTATCAAGCCCATTATCGCCGTTTTAGCTGCAGTTTTCTGCCACTAAAGCGGCGATAATTTTATTGCCTGTCTTGATAATATGCCCCGAAGTCTTCAATGACACCCATTGTTTGTAATGAGCAAGTGTTCAGTAGGGAAATACTGCATATTCTCTTGCAACAGTTTTTATAATACTGCGTTTTTCTCTTTTGTTTTTTGGCCTATTTGCTTTGAGTGTATTAGGTTCAGTTTATTGTTAATTCCCTAAAGACTTTCTAATGGACACAGCAAGAAGTATATTCTGTCTTTCTCTGTTTGGGACACATGTTTTATAAAGGTTTTTAAAAAAATCAAAACTTTTATCATATCATATTTTCGGTGCTCACAATTTCATAATCCTGCTGGGGTCTGGTTCCAATATCCAGCTGCTTTCCTCCTCTACAAGGCCTTCAGGACTCCTCTTTTTGCTTGGGGGGGGGGGGGGGGACTTGTGGGGTGGGGGTGGATGGGGTGATTTTCTTTGTCAATAGTGAGGTTTTGTTTGACCATACTGAAAGTCAGGTCAACTTTAATGCTTAACTCTTATACTACCTTAATACAATACTCACACTGTGCTATGCAGTTCCCTTCCTTTCCCCTTCTGTTCCTTCTCCTCTCCTCTCTTTCCCTGGAGTCTTCCGCCTCCCACATGTTGCTTGTCCAATTAAGTTCAGATTTAAGATATGTCTCAGGTATCACTTAAGATGTTCTCCCTTACCACCAAGGGGTAAAACATCCTTTCAAAGGGAAAAATATTCTAGACTATTGTTGCAAATTAAAAAGTGGTATCCTACTACTCCAAAAAGCAAGTGCCGGACTGGCTGAAGCACGTAGCATGCATCACAGTTGGATATCTGATCACGCTCGCTCTCCCGCGTTCCACAAGAAGAATGGTGTGTTCACCTTGATTTCGAACCTTGCAGGGTGTCAGCTTGATACTATTGTCCAAGATGATCAAGGCAGATGACTTAATTACAAAATGTCAAAAAACAGCTCCTGCTTTCACAGTGCAAACATTTTTGCCCCAACATCGAATGACCCAACATTCTGGTCAGCTCTGAACCATAGATGTCTTAAAATTCCACCCAACAACAAACTTATCCTAGCATACCACTTTAACTTATCCTTTGACACCACACTGGGCAGATTATCACAATATACATACAGGACCAATCATTCACATGCCCTATTTCATAAACGTACCAAGGACAATGAACTAACTGATATTTGGTGCCTTCACAGTCCAACTAGAAGGGATTTTATCTTCTACCCTCATACCCATAACTCCTTATTCAGAATTGATTATTTCTTTATTAGCAACTCTCTGATTCAGTCAGTATCTAATCCCACCATCGAACCGATTATTGCATCGGACCATGCATGCATCACAATTGCTCTAAATGTATCTGTTTGTCCTACTAAAATTAGATACTGGAGAATGAATGATGAGGTTCTGTCTCCAGGAATTCAGTGGCACAGGCATTAGCAATTTCTTTCAAGAATAATATTGCCTCAGAAGTTGATGAATGCACTAAATGGGATGCTATGAAAGCAAATTAAACAGTCCAGAGAAACAAATCCAACTCTTAGAAAAAGACAGAATCAAAGACATTAAAGCTCATACCACCACCAAAATTAAACAACTTAAATACGAATACAACAAAATACTTAGTGAAAGGGCACATGTATGGTCAGCTAAAGTTAAAATCAAAAACTTTCTGCATGCGCAAAAAATCTTGGAGACTATTTGATTTCACCCTCAAGGATGCTAAAAAATCCATCAACATCACGGCCATTAAAGACCATACAGGCTGCCTGCAAACTGATCCCGCAAAAATCGTAGAAACATTCCTCTACTTCTATTTATAATTATATAATCCTTCACAGACATAATGGTTGCACAGCTGCCTGCAAATTCTTTTTAGATCCTCTCCAACTCCCCACAACCCCAAAAGAGGCCCTGTCACCGCTTAATAACCGTATTTCTCAAGAAGAAATGTGTTTAGCCATCAAATCTTTAAAACAAAATAAAGCCCTGGGCCCAGATGGTTTTCCAGTTCCTATTATCATAGTTTCCAGCAACTATAAGCACCACATTATCTCACCCTCTTCTATACTTTTGACTCTACCAGTAAACTTGGAGGCTCCTTCTAAGAAGCACATATTGTTACAATTCCCAAGGATGGGAAAGACCCTCTAGACACAAAAAAGTTTAGACCTATCTCATTCTAAAATACAGACTATAACATTTATACTAAGAAATTGGCACTCGGATTTGAGAAAGTCCTTGCTCTACTCATACATCAATCTCAAACAGTATTTGTAAAAGGGTGCTTAGCCGCTGATAAGAATGGAATCTTTTCCCATATTTTGGAGAAAGTTAAATTACTCCCGTCTCCAACCATGGCTATGACGTTGGAAGCAGAAAACACATCGATACCATAAATATTAGGAGCTCTATCTCATTATATTTTGGATATGTTAGGAAACTTTTCTTAGTTCATGAACCTTAGTGTTACGATGCTTATTATGCACTTGGATATTTATATATATTCATTATTGCCGAACGAGACATTCGAAAGACATTCGAATATCTATTTAACGCAAAGGAGACAATTGTTTACGTAAGGTAGATACACTCGTCATAATACATGTATATAGTCATCGTGACTTGGTTCTGGGTCCTTGTGTCTCACAATGATATTTTTCTATACACACATTTTAGGTGATCTACACGTTATTTATTTTATCCTTGATGGGACATATCCCTGATGTCACTCTTTGTTAGCAAAGTGGGTGTCTAGGATCTATGTAATTGTGGTAACTTTCAGACAATTTGTAATACATGTCACTTAACTGATGTGCTCCTCACCTTGGGCTCCACCTATCTCTCACGACATGAGTGAATATGGAATGAGAGATATTTAGACACTGATGATGATACAGACAAACAAATTTTGTATATTTGTTCATTTTCCAGCCCTAAGGAAGTCGCGGGTACTCCCAGGCGACGAAACACGTGTTGGCTGGAGCAAGAATCAATAAATGAAGACTTGATCTTATACCTCAAGAAACTGAATCACATCATTATTACATACTGTTGTATACTTATGGGTGTGCTCAGGTTTTGTGGCAGAAAACACATTTAACAAGGTTTCCTGGCCCTTCCTACAAGTCACTTTTGAAAAATGTAATTTAGGTTCAAGATGAATTTGTTTGGCCATGGTTATCTACTGTAATCCAATAGCCTGAATTAAACTTAATGGACACATTTCCTAAGCTTTTAATTAGGCTCAGGTTACTAGGAAAGGTTGCCCCTTGTCTCATCTATTGTTCCTCCTATCAGTCGAACCCATGCTACACGCTATTTGGAGCAATGCAACAATTAAAGGATATTCTTTTCAAAAGTGGATCTCAGAAATTGGCAGTATATGTGGATGACACTTTTCTCTACTGATGCAGAAAACGCCATCCCTGAAATTATTAATGTGATCACGGACTTGCCAAAGTCTCTGGTTATTCCTTAAAGCAGGAGAAAACTGAAATCTTTCTCCTTAATATTCTTTGCCTACCATTTATGGCCCCGAATGCAAACCTTAAATGGCAACCCAACAAATTAAAATACTTAGGAATAGAGTTTGCAAACTCTATCTCATGAACTAAACTTCACATAGAAACCTCCCTACTCTCAAAATGAAAAAGCTAACCGAGAAGTAGTCCCCAAATCTCATTACATGGTGGGGCAGGGCTGAAACAGTTAAAGTGATGGTTGCCCCTCAAATTTACTTCATTCTAAACATGCTTCCACTGCACTTCTCCAACTCCTTCTTTACATCACTTAGTGCTCTGATTTCAGCTTTTATATGGAAAGGAAAACAGGCAAGAATTTCTCTTAAAAAATTACAGGCAAACAACAACAGGGTGGTATTAACCTCCCTAATTTCATGTTCTGTCAGACCTCCTTGATCAACCATTTGGTGGATACCACATCGCCCATCTTGGGTGGACATAGAGTCTGACCTAACCTCCCTGCTCTCGCTTATAAATATTCTAAGATCAGAAAATATTAAGGTACCTCATTCTTACCAAATTATTGCAGGTTCCATCTTTGCTATCAAAAAGCTAGACCAATGCTTTTCTCAAAGACTCAAAGGCTCAGAGCTCGCCTCCCTATGGTTTAACCCATCTATAAAACTTGATCTTATCCCATCTTTTTGGAAATGATGGACCTCGATTGGCATAGACATTATCCACCCTGACAACCCGCTATCTTTTGCCCCACTAACATCTAAATTCAACTTCCAATCAATTGATTTTCATTACTTTCTGTCCCTTAAAGTTGCTCTTGGAGGTTTATAAAAACCACACAAAGCAGACTGCCTCACTTTTCTGCAAAACCTTATATCCCAAAACCATAAAGACTCCATATTTGATAAAATACTTTAAAAAAACATCATCAATATTAACAGATGAGATGTAAATTTTTTTCGATGCATCATGTATTAAATATAACATTGACCCCATCTTACCATCACAATGGCCTAGCAAGTGGATATCTATTTTACTGCATAAAGTTTTGCCACTCATCCTACAATGCAAACTATGAGCCACATACAGAGCATTCGGGACTTCTGAAAGACTAAATAAGTGTGATCTTGTTTCTTTAGCTGCTCGTTGGCAATGCCAACACCCCGCAGGAGACCTAGAACATTTGCTGTTTTACTGCAAACACATTAACCCCTTCTAGCTATCTATTCAAGCTACACTATCAAAAATATTCAACATACAAATCCCTTTATCACATACCATAGTCTCTCTAGGTATTCATGCAGCTTCAGACTCGATCACACTAAGCTCACTATCCTACTGGGACTCTTTCCTCATTGATATCTTGCTTGCACTTAGCATTAAAACAATCCTTGACAACTGGAAAAATGTAAACATCCCATATTATAATTGGGGGGCGGGGAGGGCTGTGTATGCTTTACCAGGAGTGCTGACAACCTTCTACATAATCAGATATTTAATAAAAAATATCCTCGCACCTTTAATGGTCCAAACTGGATTTATACATACAACAAAAATTAACCCACCCTGAACCACATCAGGAGACTCTGCAGTATAATCTAAATGTACACTATTCATTTCCCGACACTCTCCCTCCTCTTATTCTATCTATACTTTCTCTCCTTCTCCCTCTTCTTCCTTATGCATGTGTTCTTTTGAGCGACATACCAGGAATACACATCCTCTGCTTTCCAATTTTTGTTTAAGATATGTTATTTTACTCGCAGACTGAAATGCAAAGTGTTGTTACAATCCTGACTGTCTTGAGAAATAAAATTGTTTTGAAATAAAAAGAATATACTATACCCCGCTAAGAATATCCAACTGGTCCCAAAATTCTCCACCAAGTGAACGCTCTAAGTGCCCCAAATGCGATCTTGTTGCGGCTGACATTACACATATACTTTTCTCATGCCCAGCCCTGTCTGAGTTCAGGGCCGGATTTGAAAATATCTTATCGCAAAAACAAATCGTCTTTTGTTCTCTCTCGCCTCTGTCTGTATTATTAGACATACAAGCTTCGAATTGCCCACATAAAGATCTATTAACAATATTATTTTCATGTGCTAGATTGACTATTGCTAGGGCTTGGATATCTCAGAAACCTCCACATATTCTGGAATGGTGGTCCTTGATCAATGAAATTTACACTATGGAACGTGCTATTGCCAAAATAAAGGGATTGAAATCAATGAAAAAATTTGATAGAATATGGGGAACTTTTCTTTAATTTTTCTTTTTATGTCTCTAATGTTTATCTATTTGTAAGGCCTACTTGATATCAAATGTATATGCTATTATTATCAGCTAATCCTAAAAAGCTTGTGTATGTTCTTTTCTTTCTGATTTACTTGTGTTGTCAATAAAGTACTTATAAAATAAAAAATAAAAAAAAGAAATAAAAAGAATAATCAACCCTGAAAGACCTTTATGGATTAACAGAGCATGTCTTGTCCTGTGCTAGCGATGTGAATCTACTATGAGTCACTGACGGGGAACATCAGCACAAGAGAAGTCAAATTTTCTAAAAAAAAGATGAAACCCGAAGCCTGTAGGTCACTGTTCAGCAAGGCCATTACCCATTCACGTCTGTGATTTCATTTAATGCAACCTGAAAGAAAAGGAAGACACAACACTAGATACTTGCAACAAAGGACTTAACTTTCAGAAAGTGATTCTCTAAAATCTCAACACTGCAAAGAATCTTCTTCTCGTGAGTAAATTGCTATAAAGGAATTTGAGATTACGCACGCTATCACCAAGAATGCATATACTAATCTACATTACTGGCAGTCTTGTTTTGACAGTTTGCAAACGTTTTCAACTGAAAATCAGTTGATGTTCAGAGTTTTGTTAGCCACATCAAGATCATGTTTAATTTCAGGAGGAACATGAGGGTGATTCATCATGTAAATTACTTTTTCCTTTTTTGGCACCAATTTTTTTTCGTACACTGCTCTGTGGATATTATCTGCATTTTCATGTAACATCCTAAAAACTCTGCATGATATTGGACAACGTGAACCGAGCCATCCCCTACTCAAGGGACATACACACAGTGGGCCCGATTCACAAAAGTTAACCCCTTCCCCGCTCATGACGGAACCACTCCGTCATGAGCCACGGTTGCGCTGTGCTCATGACGGAGTGGTTCCGTCATGCTGCGGCCGTTGGCGGCCGCTCCGCCCACGCGGTGCTAATTCCCCACCTGTGCGGGAGATTAGCGCAGTGGGCGGAGACGTGACGGACCCACTCCGTCATGAGCACAGCTCAACCGTGGCTCGTGACGGAGTGGTTCCGTCACGAGCACAGCGCCACCGCACCTGCCCCCAAACCCCCCCCCCAGCGCCGCGGCGGAATTCCCGCCGCGGCGAAGGGGTTAATCTGAAACAAAATCCTAAATTTACTTTTGGTATTCACAGAAGGCATTTAGTAGTAGTAAAGTTAGGACTCCTAACTTTACTACTACTAAACTGAGACAAAATCCTAACTTTACATCTTTCGGTATTCACAAAAGGCATTTAGTAGTAGTAAAGTTAGTAATCTAACTTTAATACGACTAAATGCCGTTTGTGAATACCGAAAGTCGTAAAGTTAGGATTTTGTCTCAGTTTAGTAGTAGTAAAGTTAGGAATCCTAACTTTACTACTACTACTACTTGCCTTCTGTGAATACCAAAAGTAGTAAGTTTAGGATTTTGTCTCCGATTAGTTCTGTGAATCGGCCCAAATATTCTCAAATGAAAAGCTTTAGCTGATTACGGCATTTGGCTGGTTGGCTCTTCAATATATTTTGGCCATGCCTAGCAAGTCCTTTGGATGGTGGCTGACGCGTAGTGACTCATAGACAACATATTCTCAACAGTAAAGATTTTGAAATGCAGACAGCGGCGGTTAGTAGCAAATCACATTGGGGGGTGCAAAAGATATACAAAAGTCATATACACATATATACACATACACATATATGCAAATACATACACATATGCGCATAACAGGTAAACATAATATATATATAACAAATACACAACAATATGCACATTAACATAAACATACATTTTAAGAAAAATCAATAAATTACCTTATACTGCCTCTCATTCTGCAGAACTTCCTGGTTGTTCTCTGAGTATGTAGCCCACAGCCAACTCTTATCCAATCAAGACACTTTTCTAAAGTGTCTTGATTGGCTAGAACGGGCTGGCTCCACACAACAGGCACTGTAGGCCTGTGCCTGTTCTCCAACCTGGCTGTCCAAGACAGCCGGGTTGGAGAGGTTTGAATTATGCATGTCGGTTTGGCCTTAGCAAGGTAGTCGGCCAAACCAAAATGAGCATTGCAAACTTAAGTGGCTACTCCCTACTGCTGCCAATCATTGGCAGCAGTGATACATGGGGCCGCCCTGCCCTCACACTCCGTTTGCTGGCAGAAAGTGTCAAAAATAAAATGTTAATAAAATCATTTGATCACATATTTCATTTTTCACACTTTCTACCCAGTAGTGTGGGGGGCAGGGGAGGGGGGCAACGTTCCTCCGATCCCACGGAGGAACCATCACTGCATGCAGAGTTGGTAAATAGGAAGTAAGTTATAATGACATATGGAAAAACGTAAAAATTCAACTGGCACATTAGAAGAGGCATTGCCCCATATTGAACCTTGGAAAAACAGAAAAGTGATGGTGGGAGGCATGAATTAACCTCAGCCACCAGTAACTACACACTTTTTAGATATAAACCATTCAATAGGAACCATCCAGCCTGAACTCCGAGATAATGTCGCCTCCAAAAAGGAACACAGGCAAACTACAAATTATTTCAGAGGTCTGGGTCAGTCAGAAAGTGCAGGTTGAATCCATTTGTACAACAAGCATGAGATGCATCTGGGCATTCCAGTCGCACTAAGGGTGACTTAAATAAAACATTTAAAAAAAGATGGGAGCAATGCTTTAATGAATCTCAGCCATTGGTAAATACACATAGCCTCATATGAGCATATAATTATTTGCCCACTAGGTGCAAGACTAGTCACAGCCTTTGCTTTAGTTGGTGAAATGCTAACAAGTGGGGTCCTGTTTTTATCAGGAGTAATGTGGGAATACAAAATAGTAGAACATTTTTAATTATCATTTGCATTTCTTGTCATTTTGGCTCTGATTGTCAATGTGCAAAAAAGAACACATTTTGCAAAATACAACAGATAACCACTATTCCTAAACTCTATTATGGGCACATTTTAAAAAAATGCATAGGTTTCCTCCATACCTCTTTTCCATTCAATAGTTTTTACCATATGAATTGCTACATGGCTGGTGCACAATGAAATATCATTATATGCTGCTGCTCAGTTAGCTCTGGGTACCATAGGTTTTTGGACAACCAACCAATTCTATATATCTTTGCGGCCAGAAAGGGCCTGACAGATGTAGCAGTACATTACTATAATCGTCCACCGGGGCAAACAACCTACAGACGAAAACTTTGCCATCAATGTCTTATTTCTCCAACTTATTTTCATAATATTTTGTAGTCAACCATTAGTTTCCTTGGGAAAACCAGGAGCAATCTATACTAATGATCCCTGGCTAAATTAGGAATGTTGTCTATTTTTAAAAAACGTTTAGCTTTTAGGGTTGCAAAAACAGCCGTTGATTGACAGAATGCAGAACAATGTCATACATTGACCCCAGTACAGAGATCTGGGCCTAAATCCATCCTTTTTTTGCTCACCATGCCATTCCAGTTTTAACCCAGCCATATGCAAATCAGTCTTGACCCTGTGCCTCATGGGAACAGTCCAGCCCGAACTGCCAAGCCAGGTCCTCCCTGGACTAGAAACAAGCATCCTAGGACCGTTTTCGGGGATTCACCCCTCTTCAGCCAGGATAGCTTGATTCGTCTGGGCATACCCGTCCCACTCGGGGTGACAAATGCAAAAACAACAGTTGATAGACAGAATGCAGAACAATGTCATACATTCACCCCAGTACAGAGATCTGGGCCTAAATCCATCCTTTTTTTGCTCACCATGCCATTCCAGTTTGAACCCAGCCATATGCGAATCAGTCTTGACCCTGTGCCTGATGGGAACAGTCCAGCCCGAACTGCCAAGCCAAGTCCTCCCTGGACTGGAACAAGCATCCTAGGACCGGTTTCGGGGTTTTACCCCTCTTCAGCCAGGATAGCTTGATTCCAGTGGCATGGAGAGCACGGGACCCACATCTGGACGTACCAGTCCCAGTCGGGGTGACAAATGCAAAAACAACAGTTGATGGACATAATGCAGAACAATGTCATACATTCACCCCAGTACAGGGATCTGGGCCTAAATCCATCGTTTTTTTGCTCACCATGCCATTCCAGTTTGAACCCAGCCATATGCAAATCAGTCTTGACCCTGTGCTTCATGAGAACAGTCCAGCCCAAACTGCCAAGCTAGGTCCTTCCTGGACTGGAAACAAGCATCCTAGGACCGGTTTCGGGGTTTCACCCCTCTTCAGCCAGAATCGCTTGATTCCAGTGGCATGGAGAGCACGGGACCCACGTCTGGGCATACCCGTCCCACTCGGGGTGACAAATGCAAAAACAACAGCTGATGTACAGAATGCAGAACAATGTCATACATTCACCCCAGTACAGAGATCTGGGCCTAAATCAGCACTCCGTCCATTATCTCCTTGTGTTTGTTTTTGCCTAGCTTTTAGGGTTCTCCACCTGTTTCCACCCCGAACTGCAAGGATTTAGAAATCACACAAAATAGGAAACTCAACTTCCTTTCAGACAAATAAAAAACGTAATTAAAACATGCTTTTTGACAACAGTTGCTCAATGCTTGGAAGATGATATTACCATAGCAAACCTTTGGTTGATGCAATATTAGGGAAAAAGTGCTCTTTCTTGCACAGCACTTTAACAAAAAAACCACAAACGTGTTATATTTTGAATATCTGCTCAATTCACTCCATGATAATCTACTAACTTTGGGTACCTTTAGAATCCTTCATACACTAGAAAACCTAATGCAAGATTTGGCCTGGATACCTCTAGTGGAAAACGGTTATGAAAACTTATGTGTGTAGTGCCCCGGACATCAAAAAGGGGTAGAAAAAACCTCAGCAGCAAAGTAAGGGGTTAAGGAATTGTCCCGTTATATATGTCATAATATTCATATAGCTACTAAACTGCCACCCAAAATGGCGGTATTATTTAAAAGCCAGGGAAGTCTATAGAGAATGCGGTAAGGTGTAGGTAGGTCTGATAGTTTTGGGAAAGGTATGAGGGAGAGTCTTTTTAACTATGCGGTGTATGCAGTCTGAAAGGACTACGATGATTTGCATTGTTTAATCAATAAAGGAGATTAGTTTCAGTGCCAGCTGAAGTCAGCACTATTTTGCAATTCAGAATAGGAGCCTCTTGGCCTTTAGAGTGAGGAGGGCAAATACCAAGTCTTTCAGAACGAAGTTCAGTGTAGAATGTAATCCATTTAGCTTCCCAAATGGAATCAGGTATAAATATATATCATAGCAGCAGCACAGACACCCCATTCAAATCTAATCGCTCTTGGCATATCATTTAATGATCAATATAATGATGGCAGCCTATGTACACTAAATTATACTAGAGAGACCATAGTACAAGAGCATCATGCCTCACAGAGGGAGCGAGAGAGAGCGACAGAGAGAGATAGAAGGGAGGAGATTATCTATGTCACACCTCTATAGAAGTGTGGGATTATTTGGGTGTGTTTAGTGACATACCACATCCTGCAATCAATTTCAGAAGATGTAATGCCTTATTGAGAGCAGAATCTATAAATTGGTAAATTGGTGATGCTTCTGGCCCTTCAAAATGTGCATTCTCCCACTCTGTTTATAATTGGGTGAGTGTTAGCCTTACACCAGCAGAGCTTCAGGTGCTCTGCATGAGTAAATCTCTAATATGGCGACATGTCTGCCATTGGGCTGCCAAATCACAGTATTGGTTGCCCTGTTTTTCCCTGCCTGAGTCCGAGGCAGATACAAGCAGGGAAATTGCAGACTGACCACCACATGCAGGAAGAAAACTCCCTGTGCCTCAGGCCATTTATTTTTAGTTTAGAGAAAACAAGCTCCTCATTGTTCCCTTTACCATCTTTCTAAACAAAAAAGTTTGCCAAGTGTGATCCTTAAAAATGGCACCCTCTTCCAAACCTTCAGTGCTGTGACAGCGGATCCTTTCCCTGCATAAAAATAGCTGCCAGGCAGGTGGAACTCTCTAAATCGGGAAGAAGTTCCTCTGACATAATCTAAATTACCTTGTGAGAGACCAAATTTACACCACGAAAAATGTTATGCAAATAAAAAAGATCTAAAATTTTGAATGCTTGAGCTCCGAGTAAACAAAGTCACTGTTCCTAGGCAAGGGTTGCAACACTGGCCTCCTCCGCCGCCCTTGCATACTGTTAAAAAGACAACACTGAATTGAAAAGGAGTAGAGTTTATTAGGTCTTACACCACCAACAGGTTCCAGTCAGCTGTAGACAGCTTTAGAATCTTTATTAACAAAAGTGAGAACATTCCAAGAAGGGAGGTAGAGGAGGGGTAAACACAGGCAGGATGAACCAAGTGAATTACAACACATCTCCCTGTGCAGGGAAGTGAATAATGCAAAGAGCCAAAAAGGAGGAGAAGAGGAGAGGAAAGAGAGAGATGAGAAAAAGAGAATACAACATCTCATAAAGTATCATTAACATTCCAGTACATGCACATCATAAGGACACAAGTAGCTGCAGTTGGATACAACCTATACAGCATATAACAAAGAGTTATCCAATAATATAATCTTTATGCCACGCAGGGCGAACATTATTCCTCGGTGACCTCCGAGGAAGATTGGTTGTCCTTTCCAACTGCATAACCATGGTACTGGATCTATTTTGATATAATTGGGTTACTTGCATGCTGTCACTTTGTCTATCCCCCACGTATACCCATTCTCTAACTGGACCACATTTCTTCCCACACTTACTGTCTTGAAAGGTTCGGAGAAACAGGAGTAGTTCTTCCTCCTTGTCTTAGGAAGGTCAATACGGACCCATTCACCTTGTCTAAACAGCTGTGTTTTAACAGACTTAGTATTGTCATATCTGGTTTTGTATTTGTCCTGGTGCAGTTTCTGACCTGTCCACAGAACATGTACTGTATTTGCGTAACCATCCCACAGTGAGGTTAGTCTTAGGCTTCCTACCTTTTAAGGAGATGAAGGATGACACACCTGTGACACTATTAGGTGCGGTGCGGTTGGCTCATATCATCTCTTCGAAGGCAAGCTTGGCAGGTACATTTGTCACCTCTGCCCTTTGCAAACACTCCTTGACAACCCTGTTCATGCGCTCCACCAACCCATTTGCCCGGGGGCAATACAAAGCAGCCTTTTGGTGACAAATGTGAAGATTGGTAAGGAAGTCCCTCATGAGATCAGAAGTTAATTGAACCCCGTTGTATCTTCATTACCTACAGTAAAAAGACAGCGATCCTAGCTGGAATACGACCTGAAGGCGAAAGCACAACAAGCCTCACAGAGGAGTCATAAGAACACAGGCACAACACTGGAGGGATCCCCGTCCATGAAGACAAAATACTGGAAGGACAGTAACACTATGCAGCACACAGGTGAGATTTCTTGCAGATGAAACAGTGAGTAAAATAGGACACAACGTTTGACCAGCCAGGCAAAAACCCCTCCGGTTAAGGAAATGCCTCAAAAGAACAGTACCTCAGGAGTCTTTAGATAAAGGAAACATTGTGTAGAATTCAACAGAAATGGAAATTTCTCACCAAAACTGTAGCAAATGCTGCCACTGGAGTACGGCTGTACACAGTAGGTAGTATACAGTTGGGAATGGTGGTGTGGCTGCCAATATTTTTAACTTCCCTACTGTTGGTCTGGCATTAGTGCATAAGTGTCTGTGTGTTCTCGTTTTCACAAGCATGCTGGCCTTTTCATATCTAACACTTTTACAACCTCATTCGATCATTGCTCATTAGTTTCTGTTTTGTTCCATGTTTTACAGCCACTCACAGGTTTCTGCACGTCTCATTTATAGGTGTGAAGTGGTCTATGCCCGGTGTGTCACTTTTAGCCCTGTGTTTTTATGACAACCGTTGCATGCTGGGGGGTTTAACCCCAAATTTACAATGTTAAAAGCAAAATTGGATGTGCCACTTTTTTGACTCAGGATTGGCTGATAGTTGGGTTGCTATTTTGAAATTCTCCAATGAGTTTCTGCATGTGGTTGTGTGTATAGGAGAAAGTGTGAGGGACTAAGAGAATGAATTGACCAAAGAGGAACTGAATGCATGGGTGAGCTAATGAGCAACAACAGGATAAGGTGCACTAATGGGAGGATAGATTTAACCCAGATCTGAGACTGGGATGAATGTTTGACAATGTTCAGCATCCGTCCATTATCATTTTGTGTTGCTATACCTGCACTCACTCATCAATTTACAACTTTATCTATCCAGGCATGCTTATTCATCACTTTTTCCTTCATCCATACACACACTGACCCATTGATCTAACCAGCCATCCATCATCGCACTCTTTCAACCATTTTTCATTCCATGCACTGATGCATCTTTTTATGCACTTACACGCTCATGTAGTCATTCACTCACTCAGCTACTCAACCATGCGCCCAACCACTCTCCCATTCATGTGTCCATGTACTCAATCATCCATCCATCCATCAATCCACCCATCCATCATCCATCCATCCATCCTGTTACTCATTCTGATATACACCTACACACCAAGCTGTTATAATTATCATATAGTTCTCTTTTAGAATGACATATGCTCATTTATTCATTTCTATGTTTCAAATATAAATGTATATTTATTAATGTTATTCATTGCAATGTGATAATTCAGTCTGCTTTAATATACATTCATGTATGGTTTTGAAAGCGCCTTTCCAGTGATTGTTTTTAAACAAAGAACAAGGTTTCATGAAATCTGATATCTCAACCTCTCACGTTTAAACAATATTTGAGGTTTGACAGAATTATAGTAAGGAGAATGGTAGAAGGGCTTACTACTAATTGTTCATTTTGAAAACATTCAACAATGTTCAGACAGAATATATAAACTAGAACAGAGTGTTATGAGATAGAGAGGGACTTCATATCAGGGTTTCACGACTGAGGGTCATACAGAGTTGTAACCACTTTCCCTTGCTGAAGTCTACGGCAAAAGTGCATCCAGCCTTCACTTGGCTTATCTCCAACTCTGGACACATCAGATTAGGCCTCTGTTGGTGCTAAATTTAGCTTAGTTAGCAGAGAGCACTGAGGGGTGGGGAGATATTGATGATAAGAAACTTTATGGTACTATCATAATGTCACAATAGTTTCCTGGTAAGTATTGTTGCCAATACCTTGTTTGATTTTATAATAGTTTCTATTTACATTGTGTGCACTTGGATAGGAGTTTGATTTTAAATAAATCTTTTGAATGTATTCCTGCTTTCCTCGTATTCTTGAGTATGCCTTTCCATGATGAAAGAAGATCTGGGTTCCACTAACTAACCCTGTGAAATAGCACAAGCCTGATTATTACCTAGATTGCATCTCCCTCAAGATTGCTTTTTACTGTTATTCTTCTACCGTGGTTGCTCAGTATGATTTTACCAGCAAACAGCAATTTCTGCTCACTTTTTATCTAAGATCCACTTGTCAATTTTCCAGCCCCTTTTATAGTCAGTTTTGTCTTTGCTTCACTTATCTCGCAATTTGGAAACATTTTGAAAAGGTGTGATTTTTTCAAATAAAGCATTGACCAAACAAACTTCTCAGTGTAAATACACTACAAAGTGTAGACTTATATATCTACACCTCCTGAAACGCAGAGCAGAACCAAATTTATCAGTGTAAAGCTACTACTCATAATTCTTCACACTAAGGCAGACCCAGAACTCATTTATATCCAGAATAGGATAGGCCTCTGTGCAAACACTAGATTAGTGTGAAGTATGAGCCAAAATCAAAAGAGTGGGACCAAGCTTGCATTTGTTTACTGAGAGTGAGCAACTGTCCCTGTAACGGTTTTAGCATGTAAAGCAGAGGTAGCAGCATATCATGGTCTGTGAATCCTTTTTATTTGTTTCTATGGAGTGAAGGCCTGCTAGTCCACTCACATGATGTTCTGCTGCTATGCACTAACACAGATTCTAGTGCTAACATCACAAGTGTATGTTGTGCATATTTGTGTATATGGCTTGGATAGTGCATGCATTGTGTATATAAGTGGGCCGGGATAAAGGAGACCTGAGGCTCCCATTTTTGAACCACTGGCCTGTTCCTGTGCACAAAGTGGAGGTGAGGTTGTTTTCCCAAACAGTGAAAGTATATTGCTAACATTCCTGAACTTGGAGGGAGAAGACCTTGACACTGAAGTGGGGAGTGAGAAGTCAAGGATCCCTTAGATATTCAATTATACCTTTTGCTGATACAATCTGCTGAGGAGAAGGGGTGAAGAGGAAGTCAATATTACCAAGCACGGGAAGCAATGTAGGTACAGGTAGAGGGGTGGAACATGATAATAAAAGAGGCGTGGGACGTGATGGGGGAGGACAGCAGACGATCTTGGTGGGCAACATGAAGTATGCAGCAGGTGGAGACATGATGCATAAAGCACATTGGGGATAGAGCATGAAAACAAATGCACTCCCATGGAGTAATAGAACCATTAGAAAAGCGTAGTTTACTGGTGTTAGCCACAAGGTCTACAAGTCATCTATTGAAAAGGATTATAAAGAAACTATGCTCTGGGTTCGGGGCCAAACTCAAGAATAGGAAGGGCTGACAGTGAATGAAAAGGAAGCAAACCAGATTGACAAGAAAGCCAATGAACGATAAGCAATGCAATGGGCTGACCCAAGTCCTGCTTTAAGCACTAGTATAACACACAATAGGTCTTTCGGCAACACACAGCTAAATGCAGTCTGTAGGTGACAATTAAAAAAGGAAAAGGAATGGAAAGAAAACAGTGGTAGAGTAAAGTATGGCCCACCCACTCCTGGCACTGAAGTGCACTTCTTTTTAGGCACATGTGCACGTGTTCAACCAACATACCATTATAGTGCAAGAGAGCCAGTGGCAGAAGAGAGCTAATTATATATATATATATGTATGTATGTATATATATATATACATATATATATATTCACTGAAAAAACCATAGGTTTCAGACACGTTATAGTTAGGAATTAGCATTTAAAAACATTAGAAATTCACTGAAAAATCTCAGGAGACGGGGCCGAGGTCTCAGACTCACGGGAAAGGTGAACTTTGACAAGTTATAAGGCTGAGACACGTGGGCTTTCAAGTGGGGATGCAGCCCCAAGCTCACCTGTGGTTGAGCTGGGCACTTACGCTGCAGGCTGAGAGGACCGAAGACTGCACCTGTCAGAGCTTTACCCTGCTGCGTATAATCGGAGAGAGACTCTTCACAGGGAAAACCGCAAAAACGTATTACACTCTTTTACTAACCGTCCGTGCTTTATATGTGGCGCGTCATGCAGCACGGCTGTCGCTTCTAAGCGCTGCCACTAACGGTGTTACAATAACCCCGTGTAATGGTACTTCACTATTAATGTGTGAGGTTGTTGCAGGTTGTGGACTGCCGCACTCATTTGTTGGGGCAGGGGTTTATTTTGAATCATCAGACTCACCGTAACATACAGAAAACAGAAAAGAGGAATAGAATGATAGGAAAACATGAAAATGGGGGAAAGCAGGGATAAAAAATAACTTGCAAGTTATGGGTGGTGGAAGGAAGACGCAGGCGGTGGAATTAAGACAAAGGCGCCCTTGGAATTCAAAGGCTGCAATCCCGGGCACCGCTGGCACCGGGCGCCCAGCAACAACTTTGGGTGTCTAGCTATATATACACTGACCAGCTTTTTTGTTTCGTTTTCTTAATAACTGTGGCGTTCTTTAACAAATCTGATCCGTTTTGATATGGTAGGTGGCTTGCTGATTTGTGAAGGGTATTGAAATTAAAGGTGGGCGAGGTCAAAAAGGTGGTATGTCCTAGTCTAACACTCAACGGATCTTTCCCTCTCCTCTGCAGAATGAAACAGCTAAATTAACTTCCGTCAAACTTAGCATGAAAGTGAAAGTTTACTCGAGAGTGGCTTTGCTTGTTAGTTTGGTCTAAATCCGTTCAACAGTTTCTGAGACATCAAAGTGTTTCAGCGTGGGTATGAAGGGATTACGTTAGCATCTAACAGGGGCATTAAATCAGCATTGCAATAGCTGTGCGCGTCATGGTTTGCACTTTGTGTGTTTTGAGTGAATGGATAGATGTGCATACGTGTTACCAATTAAGCAGGGAGTACTTGACTAGGGTTAAACGGGGATGACATGGTTTGTACTACTGTCATCTGGCCAATATGCGTCTGATTTCGATGTCAGGCGCTTCTTCATGCTCGGATAGCGCCTCGCGCTTCTTCACGCTCGGATAGCGCCTCGCTCACATCCCACTCCGTTTCCGCAGGGGTTTCGCTCCATTACTTGTTCCTCGGCCCTCCATCAGAGCGTCTTCCCCATCTCTATAAAGGCACGTGTCTCGTCCCTCGCTCCCCCCGTCGCCCTTTCTCTCTTGCTCCCTCGCCTGTTTTGGGTTTTTTCCTGAAATCTCTCACTCCGTTCTCTTTCCATCATGTTTCACTCCTAGCACTCTCTTCATTGTTGTCTCTTTCCGGTGTCTTTTGCCTTTAGTCTCTCCTATGAGTCCCATTTCCCTTCCACACCATAGACTCCCTCTGGCCCGAGAGTCTTTACGTCCTCACAGTGCCCTGCTCAAAGCACGTGTCTCTTGTAAGCGCCTTCTTTCTCCGGACCCCTACTCGGGTACTCTTGCTTTCTTCTTCATTCTCTCTCCTGTCACTTATTTCTCACAAATTTCTTAAGACTTTTACTTACCGCTCTCTTTCCCTTATTTATTGTTTCTGCTTCTCTATCCGTTGTTCTTTCAGTATATCTTTACCTCTACATACCTGTTTGTGTCTCTCTTTCCATCTTCCCTTTCTACCCCCTGTCTTTATCTGCTCCCTTTCTGTCTTACCCAGTCCCCCGTTCTCTGAACTCTTTGGTATTCACCTGCCTCTGGCTGCCTCCTCCTTTCTCTTAACCACACTCACGTCTCTCTATTCAAATCGTATCTGTTCTTAGCTTCTGTGATCCATATCTCCCTTTCTTTAATGTATCGATCCTCAAAATCTAACTCTAGTCTTATTTCTCTTTTTCTTGCCCCTTGGTTTAGTATCTACATTTTATTCCTCAATACATTTTCATTCACTAACCATCTCTCTCTTTATCTCTCTTTTTGGTTCCTTTTTCAGTCATCCTTTTTAGGAGCATGCTCTTCCATTCTGTCTGTCTGTTTACCTGCAGATCTGCCAGTCTGTCTGTCTGTCTATCTATCCATATACCTACATATGTATATCCATTTGTATGGTTGTACGGTCCGTGCGTTACGTGCTTTACTTAACTAACAAGTGATGCTAATGGACACTATGCTTGAAACAATCAAATATCTCGTCCCCATGTCTATCTCGGTGTTCTGAGTGGTATGTATGTGGCAGCTTTAATGTAATTCAATAATTTGGAATTTCCAATGCATTTCAGTTTTTGCTCAACAAATTGATTTCTATTGGGATCTCTGTGGAGATCTCTTCTGATATATCCTATCTATCTATCTATCTATCTATCTATCTATCTATCTATCTATCTATCTATCTATCTATCTATCTATCTATCTATCTATCTATCTATCTATCTATCTATCTATCTATCTATCTATCTATCTATCTATCTATCTATCTATCTATCTATCTATCTATCTATCTATGAAGCCAATGGATATTGACATTGGCAGATAATTGTGTTTTAGCAACGGACCCCACCAAGGGGGAAGAATCGGGACTACCGCGCCCAGCATGCTTTTCACTGGAGAAAACCTGCAAATGAAAGGGGAAATACTACATGGCAGTCCAGTCCTGTTGTTACAACATGCCCACCCTATGACTAAGGTGCAGGTGTGCACTGAAACGCATCAGGGACTTGAAATGCAGGTCTGGTGAATCGCTTCTTGTTTGAATAAAAGTTCGGATGAACAATTTCCTGTGGAGTGCTGCTTGGAGGTTTTTTGGGAACATGTTACACACGGCTGCTCCGGCCGTGGAAGTATGCACCGCCACCATCATTGAAAGAAGGTCTGTGTGGCTGTGAAAATCACAGCCTGTTCCAGCGCAGGAAATCTTAACATTTTTTAGGCGATTAAGCAGACCTGAAGCCCACCGGAGGGCCGTGAAGACAATGGATATTGACATTGGCAGATAATTGTGTTTTAGCAACGGACCCCACCAAGGGGGAAGAATCGGGACTACCGCGCCCAGCATGCTTTTCACTGGAGAAAACATGCAAATGAAAGTGGAAATACTACGTGGCAGTCCAGTCCTGTTGTTACAACATGCCCACCCTATGATTAAGGTGCAGGTGTGCACTGAAACACATCAGGGACCTTAAATACAGGTCTGGTGAATCGCTTCTTGTTTGAATAAAAGTTCAGATGAACAATTTCCTGTGGAGTGCTGCTTCAAAGCTTGGAGGCTTTTTTGGGACTATCTATCTATCTATCTATCTATCTATCTATCTATCTATCTATCTATCTATCTATCTATCTATCTATCTATCTATCTATCTATCTATCTATCTATCTATCTATCTATCTATCTATCTATCTATCTATCTATCTATCTATCTATCTATCTATCTATCTATCTATCTATCTATCTATCTATCTTCAGATTATTTCTAATGTATGGCAGTCTCTCCAGTATATTCCCTCCTTGTTCGAGTTTCATTTTCCCCTCTCTCACTCTTCAACACCACTTTTTAAATATCTTCTCACCTCCCTTGAACCCCCTCTATCTAAATCCTTCCTTTCACTTACTTTATTTATGCCCATACTTTGTCCCTCTTTCTACCTATCTTTCCACCAGCTGCCTCCCGCCTCCATCAGTTTCCTGTCAGCCTCCCTTACTCTCTCTCCAGTCACTTTCTTTAGCCCCCCGTCCCTCCCCCATCTTCTTCCCGTCCTCTCTTAGCCTTCTCTACCCCTTCTCGCTATCTTCCCGCCGCCTCGCAGGTGCGTCCCATTAGTGAGAGCACTAGCAGGCTCGGGCAAGTGCTGTCACCATGAGTCGCCGCCTCACCCTCTCTTTGAAGCAGAGCGGCAGTGGCAGGCTGATGCTTCCCGCGGACACCGCACGTTCAGCTTGAGGTCACGGCAAAGTTACTGGGCGTCAGCAGCACCGGGGGGTGCTCGGCTTCCCGTGGCTCGGCAGGCTCCTGCTTCTGTCTGGGGGGCGCCGCTCGCAAGCGGCCATCATTACTTCGCACAGCAAAGAGGATTTGGTGGCCCTCGCTTCCCGGATCTTCCAGAGGAAGTGCCTGTCGTTGCTGTGCTCGGTATCATTATGGTGCTGCTGCTGCTTGTTGCCATCCTGTTCCTCATGCAGCCCCCCAAGGCTTCAGCTCACTACGAGATGATGGGGATCTGCCGCATGATCTGTGACCCTTATAGCGCCAAGCAGCCCAGCAGCACGGCCGTGGAGGCGCTGCAGGGCCTGAGTGCCATGCCCCCTCTGCCTTTGATCCAGGGACCCAAGGGGGACCAGGGCAGGACGAGGAAACCTGGCCCCAGGGGTCCCCCTGGGGAACCTGGGCCCCCAAGACCGAGGGGCCCCCCTGGAGAAAGGGGGGACCCGGGCAAACCGGGCTTCTCAGGACTGGCCGTGGCCGGGACAATAGACACCACTGGGGGACGGTGACCACCTCTTTCAGCGGACCCAAAATCGCCTTCTACGTGGGGCTGAAGAGCCCCCACGAGGGCTACGAAGTGCTGAAGTTTGATGACGTGGTCACCAACCTGGGCAACCACTACGACAAGTCCATGGGCAAGTTCACCTGCCAGGTGCCCGGGATCTACTTTTTCACCTAGCACATCCTGATGAGGGGCGGGGATGGCACGAGCATGTGGGCAGACCTCTGCAAAAACGGGCAGGTGAGCGAGGGCTCCGGGGCTGGAGCAGGGGTGCTCCATGAAGGAGCTCGGAAAGCAGCGCCTTGAAGTGCGGGAGTCACAGACTGGGCACTGGGAGGAAGGAGCGCTAGGGCAGAGTCTAGAGAGTAGAGCAACAGAGACCGGACAGTAAGAGTATGTGGCCGCGGAGAGCGCCGGGGCAGAGTCTAGAAAGAAGTGGAACAGAGGCTGTTTTGTAGGAGTAAGAGAATAGGAGTAAGGGGCTGTGGTGGAACGCTGTGGCAGAGGTTCGACGCCAGGTGAGCAGAGTCTGGGGAGTAAGAGGAAGGCTCGCTGTGGGATTATCATCAGATGGGCAGTATCATCATCAATAATTGTATACATAGCGCCAAAGACATAAAAGACATCAAAGCGCTTTGTGGATGTAGGGACCAGACACCGTAAAGTGGGGAGATCTCCGGAGAGTATGGGGAGCAGAAGCTGGGGCGGCTGCTTGGGGGAAAGAGTGCAGGAGTCAGGAAAACGCATGCCCCCGGGACCTGGCCCACACTTTAATTGTTTTTTTTTTCCGGCCGAAATTCGCACTGGGTGCCCGAATCTCGCAGATTTTGTTTTAAAAAAAATACTTTTTTGGGCCCCGGTGGCATTGTGAGACCCCCTGAGCAGGCCTAGGGGTTCAGGGTGTTTCTACACTGCCCCCTTTTCTTGGTTTGCGCCTTTGTTGTTCTCTTTTCTTGCGCCTTGGTTAAGATAGCTGCCAACATTTCCTGGTTTGGAGTGTTGACAGTCAATTAGAATAAAGCTTGTGATCGGGAGGCTGCGCGGATCCACCGCGGCCATAGATATCACAATCTTTATTTCTTAATTTCTCAAAAACTACTGAACGGATTTCCACCATTTTCAAAAAGAACACTTTCTGAGCCAAGCAGTACCTTTTTGCCAAATTTGGTGTAATTCCGTTCAGCAGCTTTTGCTATAACGGTGTCTAAACTTTCCTAGGGGAAATTGATTTTTTTAACTCTATTTTTTGATTTTCTCAGGAACTCCTGAACGGATTTATACCATTTTAAAAAAAGGTCTCTTTCTGAGCCAAGGGCTACTTTTTTGCAAAATTTGGTTTAATTCCGTTCAGCAGTTCGGGCTGTAGTCTGTTCCAAAATTTCCTGTGGGAAATAACATGGAGAAAACACGTTTTGGGGCCCCCCTTTTTTCTCAGACCCCGCTTGATGAATCACCCTGAAACTTTCGGGATAGGAGCTGACCAGAGCGCCCCACCAGTTTTTAAAATTTTGCGAAGATTCGTCATCCGGCGCCAAAGTTATTGGGAAAAGAATGTTACGATTTTCCTATGGTAACTAGGTCCTAACTATAACTACCTACTAGCGACCGCCAGTAGGTAATATATATGCATGTATTTTTTATTTTTGAATATTTTTAATTATACCAAGCTGGCAACTCATTAAAGCTTTCTTTAAGCCAGACCTGAAAATGCCTCAGTATGCCTGAATGAGGCAGTGTCTTGAGAAAGACTTAGCTGTATTGTTCCCTTTGCACAGTTTCTCACTCACTGAGCCAACCCTCCTCTCATATGTCATGCTTTCCTTCAGCTTGGGCGATCTTCACCAGACTTGAAAACAACATTACAACTGAGATACACACAGTTTTGGGAAACTGATGAGCAGATTAGTTCTTTTATGTCAAAGTTATACATCTCAGAATAAGTCTCTTGGTTGTAACATGAACTGGAGAGAGTTTATTGATGATTCCTTAGTGCGAAAATCCAGACTCGCGTGTTTGATCTCTTTTTACGACCTATTATTATTTCTACAACCTCCGTTTCATTACTCAGTGAAATGCCTGATCTGGTGGCCCTGCTGCTGTCTTTCCAGGACCCCAAGCCTCCATCTCAAGCCTCGATTTGACTTGGCTGCACTTGCACTGCAGCATTTTCTTTTTCCCATCTCAGCTGCAAGGCTTTGGGATTCACCACTGGACAAGAACTTGTTTTCAAGCCCAGATGATATTTTGTAAGTGACATAAATCTTTCCTGGTATGTCGGCCATGCTCTCATTGCTGCATTAGGTTGGCGAAGTCACAGTCCTTGCATTCCTCTCCCTCCACTTGGCAGCAGCTCTTTGTTCTTGTATTGAAAGTTGCTCCACACAGGGCTGTACTACTCTTGTCACTCACATTTATGCGTTCCCTTTTAGTCTAAGAAGACACAATATCTTATTTTGCCACTTTAGTTATAGGGTCATTTCAAGACATCCCTTTTGGCACAAAATACATTTTCCCAACACAAAGAGTCTGTCTAGGTGGAGTTTGCGTGTTTTTTCTGAACACTTAAACCGATTTTGTAAACTGCTGCTAAGTGGCATTGCAGATGTTTCCGATAGCCTGCATTGTCCTTTTGCAAGATCTACTTAGCTTTTTATAGACTTTTAGTTTTATCTTGGTTCTCTGCATGGTACAGTGAATTAATGGAAGCAAGAAATGGAAAATACATTGTGTGAAGGGAGAGAGGAGAGCACTGTCTGATATAGCAGTAGGGGGTACCATTAAGCAAAAGTTCTGTTTACATTATGAAGCCAGGAAATTGCAAATTATTTGATAATTATGCAGCACCTCTGTTTATTAAAATCCATCTCTGCAGGACATTACAGTATATTTCATATTTAATATGTATGTAGTCACTTGGAGGTACTTCAATACGCACGACAAGGCACTTAAAATGCAATATGTTTGTCATTTTTCAGACGTCTGAGTGCGCTCTTTAAATAACTGAAGCTTTGAGAACAGCCCCTATTGTGTAAACATGAATATGTGTGTTCATGGAGTAGTTAAAAAAATATCATGACAAATATAGAACCACTCTAGCCACAGTATTTGAATTACATATCAGCATTTAAGGATTTTATTTCCTGCCGCAGAAAAAACACATTGTCTAGTTCATCACTTGCGAATGTTTACTATCTGGACTATATTGTCATATCAATACTACTCCTCTTTGCTTTCTGACTTTCGCAAGAAGCTGAAGACCTGGCTCTTCGAATAATGCAGGGGAGGGGGGCACACACCTACACCTCTGCTCAAGCACCTGAATACCATCACAGGTGATTACTGCACAACAGTGATGGCCACCATGGATTGAGGGTGGTGGGGTGGGAGGTGAGGGTCGGCAGGGGGAGGGGGCGGCGGGGGGAGGAGACTGAGGGGTGCAATAAAAGAAGAAAAAAAACACACCTCCTCATCGTGTCTCTCCCCGTCGTCACCGCAGCTCTACTCCGTCTTCTTGCCGCATCTCTCCCAGCCAGGAACAGGAAGCACCCAGGCTCCCCTGACCAATCACAACACTGCAATGCAGAGCTGTGATTGGTCTGAGCGCTTTTATTAGAACCTTGGAATGTTGAGCGCTCCATTGAAAACAATGAAATGCTCCAGGCTTCTAATGGATGGTAGAAGCCCGGCACATCAACATTCCAATGGCAGTTCACAGCTGTTGCTGTGAACAAAGACCTTACGGACCCCGAGAGGATTTTAACACCCTTGGGCTCCAGTAGGGCTTTGTTTTGCAAACTAGAAAATGTCACCTTATTAAGGGCCCAAAACACTGGAGCAGGCCTTTAATGACCAGTAGAGCCCACTACATTGGACTCTAAGGCTATATTAAGCGTTTGTTGAGAACATAAAAACATAGAGGCTGAGGTACTACTAATACAGGCAACCAGGGATGTGCAATTTACTCACTGACTGGCATGCGACTTCGAATGCAATTTGGGGGCCTGCATATTAATAGGTAAATCACATATTGTTATATATTGATGTATTAATGGTCACAAAATGGCTTGCCTTACGAATATTATTCAGGCAGGCCACAATATTTGACTCTCCATAATGGCTGCAGACACATGGGATGGACAGTAGACCTACAATTCAATCAAAAAACAGTTCCCCAGCATCCCCCACCACCTCCCTTTGATCTTTACAGTGATCACAAATGACAATCAAACATTGCTTTCTCTAGGGTGTCGCCCCCGTCCCCCCACAAGTCTTGATCCCCCATTCATATGTTGTCCTGTTGGTGGCTCCTGAAAGAGCAGGTCCCCCTCCCAAGGCCGCACACACTACCCCTCTCAGGGTTCACAATGGTGAGTCTCAATCGGGCTCTCAGCCATCTGAGTCTTTCCCCACTCCCCGGCAGGTCAGCAGCCCCCTGTTTCTGTGCCCGTCGGCTGGAGGTTCCTTCAGGTGGGCCAACATGACTGCTGACACCCTTAAATCATACTCAGCTTTTTTGTCCTTTCTGATGGGCTTCATGCGTACCTCCTCCACAACTGCCCACTCATACATATCCCTGAGCCAGTCTCCATATCTCTGGGGCTCTGCCACCAACTTCTTGATAGCTGTGCAGCGTTTTGCCAACAGCAGGCTGAGTATTATAAACTTCCTGCTAACTTTCCTGTTTTAGGAGAGGGAAGTGGGTCCAGTAGGACCTGTTTAAGTGTGTGCTGGACCGCCTAGCCAGTGGCTCTATTAAGTTGCGCTTTTACCTCCCGCCAGAAGGGCACCAGAGAAGGACAATACTAGACTACGTGTAGGAAGTTCACCTCAGGTTCCCGATATCAGGTGCAGCAAGCTGCACGGGTGCCTTATATAGTGTGCAACGTTTTCAGGGATAGGTAGGTCTGATGTATGTAGTTGTGTTGTATCAATTTAAACCGGGCATTAGTGCTAACCGTCCTCACCTCTGTGTGCACTCGTTCCCATTCTCTAGCAGTCAGGGTTTTTTCAAGTTCTTCTTCCTATTTCACATGTATTCGGAGGGGTTCACTTGGAGATCGTCCCGCAATGCTCTGTAGACATTGGATATCAGTCATTTCTAGGAGAGCAGTCAGCATTGGGGAGTACTGTGGAGCCTCCGGGAAGCACAGGCAGAGCTCGCACCAATGGCAGGGATCTTCGCGTACTGAACGTATTGACTGGGCCCCAGTGCAAAGGAGGCAATGGCCTCTTCTCTCGTAACAAACTTGCTGTCAGGGTACATGTTGCCCAGAGTGTCGCAACCCCCATCTTTCAATGTTTGTACTGACATAACCCCATCTATCTTGAGGAATGACTGCAGGGACCACAGTGGTATATCCAGCATGTACAGGGCTCGATGCATCACTTTAGTAACTGGCATCTCCCAGATCCTCCACATCTGACATATGACATATGGTGTACCCAGAGGTATCCTCGCGCCCTAATCAGCAAGATGGACAGTGATGTCATGCCATGGAATACTCACAGTAACCCCTTCTCTCAATTATCGTTGGGGTCTAACCAGTGAATAGCATACTGGAGGTATGCCGCCATGTAGTATGGCTCCACGTTTGAGACTTCTAACCCCCTTTTCCCCACGTACCCTTGAGCATGGCCAGTCCAACTTGCTTCTGCTCATTGGCCCATAGCAGATCTATGATAAGACAGTCTATTTCTGTAAAATAATGTTGAGGAATCTCATAAAAAGTGTCCTGCAAGGTATAAAGGCACTGGGAAGAAGGACCATTTTTACTAGAGCAATTCTATCAATCAAGGACAGGGGGAGGCCCCTCCAGAACCGGACCGAAGCCTGCGACCCCTCCATCACTCTACTGACGTTAAGGTCCAAGAATGTCTGCTCTGTGTGGGCCACCTTGATGCCCATGTATCTCACATTGTCGGTTTTCCAGGGGAGCCCTACGTCTGGTAGCCCTTCAATCGGGATCCCAAGCAATGTCCCCAGTGTGAACAGATTAAATATTTTTCAATTGACATAGAGTCCCGATATCTCCAACTCATGCATCGCATTCAGGAGTATGGTTATAGAATACTCAGGTTGTTTCAAACAGAATAGGGCGTCGTCAGCATTAAAGGAACCGCATGGGTGGTCTCCCCCACTGTGATCCCCCAAGGACCTAGCACCTCTTGTAGCACGTCTACTACCAGTTCCATCGCCAGGGCAAACAGCAGTGGTGACAGTAGACACCCTTGCCGAGTACCTCTGTACAATTAAAAATTGTCTGAGACCATCCCACCCATCCGCACTGTAGTGCTTGGGCTAGTGTAGAGCAGTTTAACCCATTGTATATATTTGGGTCCAAGCCCAACTTTTTCAAGCACCAACCAGTGGTAACCCCAGTCCACTGAGTTGTACACTTGTTCGATATCGAGGAACGCCAGAGCATAGGCATCCTCCTGCAGCTGTGGCACAGGATAAACATGTGAAAGGTGTCACAGATTTTAGAGCGTATTCTGCTTTATAATAAACCCACTTCAGCGACACATCCTGCTTGAAAAATCTGCAACTCTGTTTTTTACCCCGGCATGGACTGTAATTCATAGTTATAGTCCAGCAATTTTAAAGACAAGTGAGCTAAATGAAAGAAGCATTGTACAATCGTTTTGTGATATGAATTTTCATCAGGAGTTAATGATCCCTCCTCATTGTAATAGAGGAATCCAAAATATATTGCTTAAAGTATTCAAGTTTCCAAACACAAGCGCTTTATGTTCTATTACGGCATATTTCTCCTCTGTCAGAGTTAGAGAGTGTGAGGCGAAAGTGACATCTCCCGTCCTAATTTGTTATTAATTTGCGTAAGGACTGCTCCTATACCCTTCCCACTTGCATCAGTAATAACTATGTGTTAGACCTGGTACCATTAGCGTGAGTCTCCCTTCCATTTTTGTTACTGATCGCCTCCTCTGTTTTTGATATGTTTTGCTGGTTTAGATGCTTTGGACACTGTGCCACTGCTCTTATGTGACACAGTGCAAGTGCTCCGTATGTTAAATTGATGTATTGATTAGTGACTCCATGATTGGGTTATTTGATTTACTTGTCAGACAGTAGTACAGTGCACCATGTGTGCCAAGGGCTTGTAAATCAAATGCTGCTGGTGGGCTTGCAGCACTGGTTGTGCCACCCACAGAAGCTGCTTGCCATTGCAGGGCCTGTGTGCAGTCTAGTACTGCCATGTCGACTTGGTAAGTGCACCCACTTACCAGTCCCTAAACCTTCCCTTTTCTTCATATCAAACACCCCTAAGATAAGCCCAAGGGCATGGTGCATTGTAAGTATAAGGTAGGACATGCCCTGGTGTGTGTGGCATGTCCTAATAGTGAATTACAGCCATTTTTGTTTTTCACTATTGCAAGGCTACCAGTCTCCCTAGGCCAGAATGCGCAGTTTGATTATAACATCTTATAATCCTAACTGACCCAGGGAACATTGTAGAAATTCGAGTTTAGTATGCCTGAACTCAGAATGATAAAACACATATTTTAGTAAAGTTGGTTTTAACATTCTGTGTTTGAAAATACCACTTTTAGAAGTAGGTATTTTCTTACCTAACCATTCAGCCTGCCTCTGCTAGTTTGTGTATTGTGTGTCTGGTTTTGTGAGTGACAGGGGCTGGGGGATTCCAGGAGACAGGGTGAGTCAGTACAGGGCTGAATAGACCTATCTGCATGTAGAGTGGTGGGAGGATTAGCACCTGGGCCTGAATAGGACTGTGCCTGCCTTCCACAATGCTGGCTCCACCTCCTGTGGTGCGTCTGATGTCCTTGACCCACCCTGCCAAAGGAGAGAAGGAGTCCTGTAAACAAAGTGCTCCAGGACTGCACAGAACTGGTTTGGACTGGGTGCAGGCTCCTCTGCCTTCAGAGGACAAAGGATTTAGTAGTATAAATATGGGGACCCAGACCCCAAGACTTGAGATCACTTCTGGAACAACAAGACAAACCTCTGCCAAGGAGAAGAACCAAGGAAGCTGTAGGAGTTGGACTGCCCCCCTGCCAGTGTGCTGTGTTGCTGGGTTGGCCTACAGTGGGGTCTTCAGTGCCAAGGAGAGGAGAAGGAACTTTCAAAGAACTTTCATCCTCTTGCAGAATATTACTCCAAGGGTTTGAACTTGTGCTTGCCTCCTGCTGAAGTCTCAGGGACAAAAGACTTCACCACCAGCTCCCCTCTGAATCTCCTTGCTGGGAATTCTGTCTGCAGAAGCCTGCGTGTCGCTGGGAGCTGGAAGCGCAACTCAACGAAGAAGAAACATGTCGCAGTCGCAGCTGTTGCCGTCGCATTGACGGAGAAGCGTGTCGCCGCCGCAGAGGTCATGCCGCACCACCAGAGAAGCGTGCCTTCGTCAAAGCTGTTACACGACGCATTACCGGAGGAGCGTGTTGCCGCCGCAGAGGTCGCCGTCGCATCACTGGAGAAGCGTGTCGCAGGGCCTGTCGCGGCTCCAAAGTTACAGAGTTCCCTGCACGGCCGCCGGGCGTGCACGCACCGTCTTCACGTTGTCGCATCAAGGGCGCCATCTTATCGCATCGCACCGGATTGTCGCATCGCATCGAGGCGCCATCTTGTTGCATCATAACTGGAACGCAGTACGAGAATCAACGCATCACCTCCCCTCCGATAAGGACCAAGACGCATCCCCTACTCTGCGCAAGCATTGAGGCGCAATGCATCGTCTCCCCCGAAGTAAGGAACCGACGCATCTTCATCCCTACGAACCTTTTGTTTGTTTTGCATTACGCATCCAGGTACTTTTGTGAGAACTTTGTTGCATTTATCATCAACTTGAACTAAGTGACTTCTACCATCTTTAAGTCTAGTTTGAGTACAGTATTGTGGATTTTTGTTGTTTGTGGTCTTGTGTTAAGTCTATATAAAGAATACTTATTTTTATAAAACCTTTGTGGTGTCCATCTGTAGTGTTTTCATTGTGTTACTGTATGTGTTCACAAATGCTTTACACACTGCCTCTGAGATAAGCCTGTCTGCTCGTGCCAAGCTACCAAGGGGGTGAGCAGGGGTTATCCAGAAGTGTAATCCCCTTTCCCTGACTTAGAAGCAACGGTCCCTATTTAGCCAAAGGTACCTACCTCTGACAACTAGAGACCCCCAGTTCTAACACTATGCTTTTAAGTTTGGGGTGTAATCTACATAAGGGAGGAGCCTGTCAAATATCTTTTTGTATTTCCTGGAATGCATTTTAAGAGTTGCCTGATGTGATACGTTTTACGCAATAATTCCTCATGAATTTCGAGTAAAATTCAGCAAGACCCAAAAACGCCCTTAGTTCATCCTTACTCTTCAGAGGAGGATCATTCACTATAGTATTCAACAATTCAGTTTGGGGGTTTATTCCTTCACTGCTTACCACATGGCCTAAGTAGCTTACATCCTCCTTTGACAACTTGCATTTTCCATATTCATCAGTAAGAACCTTCCCATTTAAGATGCTCAAAACATGTTCAAGTTTCTGATCATGATCCTTCTTGGTTTTTCTCATCACTATTATCTCATCTTGAAAAAAGATGACATTCTCACCCTCTTAAATGATTTGAACATTAACCTTTGGAACTTCGCCGCTGCGAGCCTAAAAGGTATCCTGACAAATTGGAAACACCCAAATGGTGTTATGGAGGTAGTAAGTCTCCAAGTAGAAAGGTACAGTGGAAGCTGGTGGTAGGCAGAGGTAAGGTTGATAGTTGTGAACTATTCAATACCCTTGATTAAGGACAATAATTCATTTATATTAGGTAGGAAAAACTGGTCAACCAAAATATTCCTATTAAAATTCCTTAAGTCCACGCATAATGGGATCTTACCATCAGCATGACGTGCCACCAGAAGTGGTGCGACCCACTTAGACGACTCTATCTGTTCAATGATCGGATTAGACTGTAGTTTTTGTAATTCCTTAAAGACTTCTTCCCTGATTGTGATGGGTATTTGTCTCGCCTTGTGAACATATGGCACAGCATCATCCTTAAGGACTATCTTGCATTGGAACCCTTGTAACTTCTCAATTAGTCCTGAAACAACCTCAGGAAACTTTCCTATTAACTTTTATTCTTCCTTATCTCGTAACACCAACACAGGCTCAGAGCTATTGGGAATTAATACTATATCCAGCTCAACCTGATGTCTCTAACCCAACACATTTGGGTCTTCCTTGGATACATGCAATTTACACTCAGCTTGTGTCCCCTTGAAATCAAACAATAACTTGCTGAATCCTAGAATGTCAATAGTTTCACTGGTTAATCCTTTGGGCAGTGTATCCGGAACCTCCAAATGCTCACTGATTTTCTTTGAAAACCTTTCTTTCCATATCTTCTTATAATTATAGTATAGGGGAAGCCTGAATCAGCAACAATGGACATTTTCACCCCCCTAGTGTTATATCACAAACAGGCTTCTTTCTTAATTTCCTAACTGATGTGCAATTATTAGAGTTGACATTGTAACCTATAACATTTAAATGATCATTCTCACCTATGCTCATCATACACATATTCATCTAACAATCATCCGTACCATTGGAATTCTGAGGAGCGACTGCAAAACTCCATCAAATTCCACGGAGTTCAGCGGGCAGGTGGAGCATTGCTTGGCCACCCCTAAACAATACAACTAATACAGCTGACGCATTGCTTATTGGCTCAGAGCAAGCAATGCGCCAAACCTTTGATCTTTAACTAAATATTAAATTTCTGTCATTGCTCCTTCAGGGCAACTGAAAGCAGAAAGGGATTTGTTTTTTTTCTTTCTGCCGGCCCATCAGAAGCTTTTGTGGGGCCTGGTAAAGTCCACCAAATGGTTCATCCTGCTTTACCAATGGTCTCAACCTAGGAAACATGTGGCCTGGCACCCACTACGTATAAGTAGCTTGAACAGACTGGGAATATGCAATACCACTGTGTCTATTCTCTAAGTATCCACACATTTTATGCTTAAGCGCAGAGACATAAACCTCCTATGTTCAAAGCATACATCTGGACGCCACACACCTCACCCAACATGTCCCTTATGGAGCATCTGACATCTGACATTATTTTGACAGCACAGTCTGAAAAGACGCCCAGGAACCCGATGCAAACCAAGGTGCTTCTCTGCCTCGTACAACAATTACCATCGCCAACTGATCAACAAAGAAGAATCTGACAAACTCCTCCACCATCCAGTCCACGGTCAATTCTGCACAACAAAAGGAAGCCCAGCAACATAAACTCACCCTGGGTGTTGTAGGGTAGCTCCGGTACTGCTTGGTGCCCGGGGCTGCTGGGCTGGCTTGGAGGGGAGCGGATACTGGAGCCCAGCCAGCACGCTGACCTACTGCTGCTCAGGTGGGGCAGGCAGTGGTGGCAGATGGAGTGTAAACAGGGCAGTAAGTAGGGTTCATGTGATTCTATTTGCACACTGCAGAGATATGCGGAAAGTTCAATGTGGCCTACTCTCCGCCGCCCTCTTTTGGGCCCTACTAGCTCACTGCCTCATTCTCTCTCAGTACTGAGTGGGGACAGAGGGGGAGCAGACACTGGAGGCTGTGGTGTAGGTTCCACAGCTGAAGGTTCTGAACTGCCGACTCCTCCAGATGGGGGGCAGGAGCATCCTCCATGACGTTACCCCGTGTGGGTCCAGCACACGCAGGCCTCTCCCTATTTGAACAATGAGACAGACGTGTTGCCGCTTAATGAAGAAGTTAAACTCTGGTCCGCCGGTAGTTGCAGAGTTTGTGTTGAACTCCGCACTCCAAGCATAGCGCGGAGTGGCATAAACTCTACAAACTCCACTGGTGGAGTGGAGTTTGCCCTCCACACCTAGTTCTCATCCAGGGAACATGATTGTGTAGTCTTTCCTCTTGTGACACACTTTGTAAAAATGACCTAATATGCCACACCTGGAAAACCTTTTATTCTGAGAAGTGCATTACTTGTCATTTGAAAAATGGCCCGTGTTACCACATCTGTAACACATAGTAAAGATGATCTCTTTTTGGAAAATGAAGGCGTCACATTGCCTGACTTCTGGCTTCTTTTATTTTCTGTGTTACTTTTTTTCCCTGTTTTTACTTTGGCAACAGTTCTTTGTCTTTCTTCTCCTTTTATCTTATCAACAAGGCTTTAGCGCATCTGCCTTGTAGTTCAGCTCTTTTTATCACATCAATAATTTCTTGGAGAGATGACTCTCCTTTTTGCCCAAAAAGTGTGGTTGAATTAGAGGCATGCATCACAATCTGATCTCAGATTACTTCATCATGTAGAGAACCAAAATTACACATTACTGCCAGATTTTTAAAGCAGCAACAAATTCCTCTGTCGATTTATCTTTACCTTGTTTCCCGTGTGGCAAAACTTAAAACTATTGACTCCAACACAGACTATTGGTGCAAAGTGACGATCTAGGTCTTCCAGCGCATTCACAAAAACATCTCCCTGTCCAGGTTGTCAAACGTTTTCCCAATGTTATTAAACATTTTCAGAGTACTGGCCCCAAACAATGTAACAATATTTTTTTATTTTTTTCCGGTGTAAAGTCATCATCTTAATCACGAGTCGATATGTAGTTTAAAAAAAAACTCCCACCATTCTTCCCATTTTAGAGATATTTCACCAGAGGATGGAATAAAAGCTTGGAGTAAGGTTCAAAGGAGAGGCCATTGTAACAACTGTAAAGGAAATATCCTTAACAAAATGCAATTTTGTAGCTGCGGTAGAATGAACCTGTAATACTTTAAAACGGTATGCGACTGACTAGAGCGGTGCGATCTTGTTTGCAGTCTCTTAATGTTGCATATGGAAGCTGTTGTCAGAGCTTGTGGAAATGCGGAATGACTAGAATGTCATCCACGGAAGGTGACTTGGCTGCATTAAAGGTTGTGGGCAAGGTCTATATCTCTAATAGTACAGTTTGTAATTCCCAAATGTCCGCATGTAATGTCAAAGGTCATACTTCCACAAAACACATCACGTACTTCTCTTGATGCAAAATTACCCTCGTGGCAGTGCGCGCTGGAACGTTGTGAAGTGCAGCTCGAGAAGGAAGCAACTCGCTGGAGAGTGTTCGCTGGAACGTTGGACTCGATTAAAAAGAGGCAAGTTTCAACTCACAATTCAACAAGTCTTGCTAATTTTCATGTCCTGAATTCCCAGTTGAGTAGAAAGAAACACCAGACCCTAAGAAGTTGTGGCGGTTTCCCACTACTGCCATCAGAATTTCAGGAGTTCCTCTTGCTTTCCTCATACGGACAATTTTACGAATGCGGTTTAGTTGATGGTAAGCCTCCGAACGTTGTACCAGGGCCGGTCAGCACAGGCCCGTCGCCAATTTGTAAAGATGAACACTAGGATGAGTTCCAAAAATTATTTATTCATCAAATTGACCCTGGCACAATACAGGTACTGAGAGCCAGTAATAGACATCCGGCTCCAGTCTCTCTTCGATCCTTCAACACCTCATATTCTATTACTTACATCATTGCAAGAACATCCAAGTATGGTAGCTCATAAGTCCTAACATAGAATGCTTTAACATTGAATGCAATTGCAATCTCAACAGAGACTCTAACTGTAGAGGTCTAATAGAGGAGTATCTAGGCAGTAGTTCCTATAGGAAAGTAGGAGGACCCCGTAAAAAGAGTTATCAACCATACATAAGGCCTTAAATTGGATTTAACTATAGACTGCCAGCCAGTATAAAGCACTCTGCCACATTTCCTGAAGCAAACAAACAAGGCAGACAGCCACATTCTACAATGTTGCAGCATAATAATAATAGATGGAGGAATACCCAATAGCAGTCAATTGCATAATCGAGTCGGAATAGAAAAGACACGAAGAGCACTGAAGCTCTCAGATGTCTGGGATGAAGGGGAGAGATTTTCTTCAAAATTCTCATCTGATGATAACAAGACATGGTAATTAACCTGTGAATTGAGATCATTAATATTTGTTCAGCAGGAAACACATGCTTTTAACCTTTTCTTCTGGGGTGGACATTTCACCTAGATTCAGTTGGGGGGGAGGGGTACAATTTGGATGACTAGGGTGATGTCTGTCCTAGTATCAATACTTTAATTGTGAAGACATGGAGCTTAATTTATCTTCAAAGTTCTTTATTGGTTTACTAGCTATTGACATTTCCAATTGCATATATCAGCCGTTGTCATCAACAAAGTCGCTGCTTCTTCAGATGCACATATGAACTGTGATCTTACATTATCATGGAGCCTCTTATCGCAAAAATGGTGCTATGATCATGTACATTGAACAAAGTTTTAATAAAAACCTTGAACACCCAACGCCCCAACTCACTGTGCCCTCCATGCGTAGATTACCATCGCTAATTTTCTGATTATGTATTGGCCACAATGGTGTTTCAAGCCATGTATACGGTAGGTAGTATTCCCCATAGCATCTCTGGCACATGATGTTCATGTTCCTCCTCCCCAATAATGGGATGGGGACGTTTATAGGTGCTATTTATCAGGAAGGCACTATTGCAATATGGCTGTGAATTGTGTTCAAGCTCAGTTTGGTCATGGGGGCATTTAGTCAGATTTAACCTGCACTGCCAGGGGAAGTGTGTCCCAACTCGTGGTGACAGATCCCCTCCTTGTCTGATAATATGCAATTGTCATCACAGGTATCTCTGCCGTGCTCCACCTGATTAAGTCTCACAGCCATTGTGCGATCAGTGGGGGCACCGATGCCTTTCTATGCTTAGCAATCACTCGTTTGCAGAGGAGCAGTGCCAGATCTATGAACTTGGAGGTGTGCTTGGCTGTATTTGGTCTTGAGAATTCCCTGTTTCTCATTTACGGATCTGCAACAGATGCAATTTATTTGTCAAAACATCAACTGATTATTAAAGGCATCATAATCATTTATAAACTTGAGATAAAGGTGCTCAGAATAAAGAGAAAAGGCAGTGCTCAGGGGAAAAGTGCGTTGGTGAGGGTAGTAAGGAAAGGAGAGGTAATGTGCCATATATACATTATAATTAAATGATAAAACCTGTCCAGCCTATAACAGGCAAACTATTACACCCAAATACATAGCATAGTACAGACACTGATAATACATCTCAGTAGTCAAAGCTTGTTGTAGAGAAAAGCAAAAGTCAATGTTTCGACCCCTTCAAGTATTCAAGGTAAGTAAGTCCTTAGTCTGGGGTCTTCATCAGGACAGAGAGGGGAAGAGCACCTAGAGGTAATTGAACACTCCGCATTAGTAGTGCCTCGAAGCACCCTGTGTATTGATTCAAAGATCAGAAACTGCCTTCTGTGTAAGCCATAGTAATCTACCCAGTCTTCAAATGAGAGAGGTTACCGTTAGTGCAGATGTCACCCAATGTAAAGCACTCTGATACCTGCAAGGGTCTTTTTCGCGCTATATAAAACCTTCAAATAAATGTGTCAATGCCCACCTGTGTCCATAGCTGCTGAGCTGGGTGTCCCACTACTGTCGACAATCTTGGCACCTCCCATGGTGGTAAGTAGGGGGAGAATGGAGAGGTCCCTCCTAATTTCTTGATGTATTTGTCCCAGCCGGACTTAATGACCATTACTGCTTTGGGGTATGTGTGTCTCGGCTTAGTCCAATTATACAGGGATTGTAGGAGTTTCCCTTTTTCTAATAAAGTCTCTAGATACTGTCGCTCTGAGTCAGTTTCTATTGCTAACCAACTCACCATCCAAACTAATTGAGCGGTTATATAATAAACTTCTGGGTTCAGGATCCCATTCCACTTTTGGCCATAGGGTGCATGGCCTTGCCTAGGGCCATCCCCCTACGCCATGTCCCCCATATAAATTCTGAGAATAAAGATCGCAGTTCCTTGAACAATGTCTGCGGTAAAGTCAAGGGTAGGGCCATAAAAAGTAAGGTAGGTGGGGGAATGCTATCCTTTTTATGAGAGTCACCGACCTATCGGCCGTTGCCAGAATGGGAGGGAGCCATGTATCTCAGCGACACATTTGACGTGGTAACCACTCTTCAGTACCGAGTCAGTTTGATATATCCGAAATCCATAGGCATTTGAAAGTGACAAGTTCCCAGTTTAGTGCCTCACCTAAGTACAGATATTCAGTGAGCAAAAACAATATTTTTCCCAATTAACCTTGATTCCTGATATCTGTCCAAATTCAGTCAGTACTGGGACAAGTAGTGGTCTCTAAGAAATACTAATGTGTCATCTGCCTACCATTTTGTCCATTAGTAAGATTTACCAGTCAGAACCCCTTATTTGCATTAAGCAGGCCAATGGCTCTAATGCAAGGGCAAACAGGAACGGGGACATGAGGCAACCTTGCTGGGTGCCCCATTGCAGGTGCCATATAGCTGAATAAATTCTGCCAGTACGGACACTGGCCAGAGGTTGGGCGTAGAGTAATCATATACATTTCAAGAAACCATCCCTAATCCCCATCCTGGATAGCGCTCGTAAGAGGTATGATGATAGTAGAGAATTGAAGGCCTTTTCGAAATCTAGATAAAACACAGATGGTCTCCCCGGGGTATTAATAATCCACTCCATTATCTGTAGCAGATGGCGAATATTGACGTGTGTATTGCGCCCCTGGATAAATCCACATTGGTCCATGTTAGACCTGTCATCCTTAGGGTGGTCTTTCCCCAGACGTTTTGCCTTTCTCCTCCTGAGTTGCTGATTCTTTTTGTTGGCCTTAGGACTCTAAGCACTTCACTACTGCTAACCAGTGCTAAAGTGCATGTGCTTCTACCTTAAACATGATGCTGTTGGTGTATACCTGATTGCCATATTTGATGTATTCGTAAGTCCCTTGTAAAGTGGTATTCCATAAACCCCGGGCCTTCAAATGCTACTAGTGGGTACGCAGCACTAATTGTGCCACTCACACAAGACGCCTTCAAAACCTGTCTCAGGCCTGCCACTGCAGTGCCTGTGTGTGCGGTTTACTGCCATTTTGACTTGGCATTTAAAAATACTTGACAAGCCTTAAACCCCCCTTTTATTACACATAAGTCTCCCCTATGGGAGGTCCTAGGTAACCATAATGGCAGGGTGCTATCTAGTAAAAGGTAGGACATGTACCACTATGTTTTGTATGTCCTGGTAGTGACACTACTGTGAGGCCTACCCCACTCATAGGCCAGTATTGGGAATTCCTTAATACACTTTTAAGCTGGAATTCCTGATCAGAAAGGAATATTTTTTTTATGTTTCATATGTTTGGAATAGTCTTGATAAATTCTCTTTACTGGTAAAGTTGGATTTAACATTACTGTTTTAGAAATTCCTATTTAAAAAGTGGACATTTCTCTGCTCTTAGCTCCTTTGTGCCTTAGAGCCTGTCTCCAATACACATCTGGGTTGGGTGACAGCTACACTTTGTTCATTCCCGCCAGACAGCCACAAACATAGGAAGGTGATGCTCATCTCCAATCTGAGCACTCATCTGCATTTATTTGTAATCTGATGGGTCCTCTTGGGCAGGGAGGAATGGGAGGGGCTGACACACTTTAATAGGTAGCGTCCTGTCCACTCAAAAAGCACTAATCTATCCCTCAGGGTAAAACTGGCAGACAGGACTGGTTTGAAAGGGATCCTTGTGCACTTCAGAGAACTGCCTTGAAGTCATCCCCTGCATCAAAGTCACTTTTGGGTATAAGTAATAGGTCTCTGATCCACTAAAATCAGAAACCTATGGATCATGAACTAAACCTTTGTCAGAAGGACTGCTGTGCTGCTTAAAGGACTCAACTGGACGGCATCCCGGGAAGGACTGCTTTTCTGCTTGTTGCTCTGCTGCATGCTGCTCCCTGACTCTGCTGGAAGGAGAGCTGGACTCTGGCTTCCCGCCAAGTGATCTCCAAGGGCTTGCTGGCTTGACTCCTGTTTCCTGATGTCTCAGGGACACCAAAGACTTCCTGCAATTTGGCTGGTGCTGCTGAACTCTGCCCTGTGTGAGGCCTAACCTTGGCTGAGATGCCCTCTCCAGATCTGGGCCTTAGAAGTGGGTTCTTGCAGCTTTTTCCACATCAACATCTGCGCAGTGGTGACTTTGTGCTGATCGGAACCGACGCATTGCCTTGAAAGCTGAAGCAGCGGCCGCTCAGCAACTACAAATCTACAGCCGGGGCAGCTCGACACCAACGGACAGAGCAATTCGACATCAATGCAGCATCTGCATCACAAAGGGGTTCGACACAGTAGCCTCCATTGATGGCGCAGATCGGTGCTGACGCTTGCCTCAATCCATGGATTGATGCTGACATGGCACCTCCTCGGCACTAGGCTTCGACATAAACACTTTGCTCCATCCAAGGTATTTTGTCAGCGGGACCTGTCTGAGTCCTGTAGCCAGCCTGCCCTTGATCGTCGTTAGCCTGAACTTTGGATTTACCTCAGTATACCGTAACCTCAAGTAACCTTTTAGCACTATTGACTACTGAGCACTGTTTTTGCATTAATTCTTTAAAAATTCATATCTCTACTTCTTCTGATTGTATTTTTTTTCATTTTGGTCTTATGTTGCTGAGATAAAAAAAAATCTATTTGTCTAAACCTGTGTGTAGTCTTTTTGTGGTGTATTCCCTGTGTTGCTGTGTGTGTGTGTTACACAAATACTTTACACATTGCCTCTTTAAATAGGTCGGACTGCTCTGTGCCAAGCTACCAGAGGTTGAGCACATGTTATCTTTTAGTGTATATCTAGCTTGCTCTGACTAGAGTGTTGGACCCTGCCTGGCTTGGGTGCATACCTCAGCCAACCAGGAATCCCATTTCTAATGTTTGGGGTGCACCAATTGTGTTAAATCAGGCAGTAGTCTATTTGCGATTACTTCCCCAAAAGTTTATATTCTGTGGTCAATAGCAAGAGCGACCTTTAGGAGCGGATATCTAAAGTGTCTCATCCTGGCTTAGGTAATACCACATCTGCAGCCTCTCTTGTGAACTCAGGAAGCATACCAGTGCATAGTGGGGGAAGAGGTGTGGCGCCGCGGCCAGGGTGACTGATGCTGGTATCTGGGGCTCACGGTTCGATCGCCAGTGGCAGGTCAGGCCAGCACCATGTGACTCTGGGCAATAGCTTGCTTAATCTTCCTGACGGCCCCCAGCGCCGGGATGCCTTCGGGTAACTGTTCGCGCTTTACAAATACTGGATTTATTTATAGTTCTGCCACATACAGCTAGTATAGTTTGGTTGCCAGTTTGATTGGTAGATGGAGTAGAACTCCAGGGTTAACCCATCAACTCCCTGCATTTCCCCCCTTGCTAATTGGTCTATGGCCATCAACACTTCCTCAAGTTCCAGGTCTGCCTCCAGAGCCCCTGCCTGTGTGGGCACAAGACCCAGGAGATGTGCGCACTTGCGTGGCCTCTATGCATTGTAATGGTATCTCTGGCCTCAGCAGATATGCTAATTGGTGACCCGTATGGTCTCCTTCACTATGCCCTCAGCAAGGTATTCTTTGTAGTGCAAGCAGCACAAGCTTTCTATCAAGACCTGATATGTTTTTGTCAGTTCTAACAGACGTGGTCTATCCTGTAAGTTCGCTACTTTTGCCATTTCGAGGTCTCTATGTCGTTGTTCTATATTTAGTATTTCACTCAGGTCCAGTTCGTCCAGGGCCTTTCACTATTGTAATTGGGGTAAGGGGCCTATTAACGTTGTCCTCTTAATCGGCGCCACCCCTGGGCCTGGTGCAGCATATCCCCACTGTCTCTTCATCCTAGGCGGGGGGGCAGGTAAGTCGAAGCCAGGGGATCTCACTCGTAGGGGAGGAAACACAGCCACTGCACCACCCTTCTCCATGGTCCAGCAGCCCAGGGCCTCCCATTGGCCTGTCTGATGCTACTCTGGTAAAGCTTGTGGGTGCAGCACTGGGCACCATGCTCCTTCGGGTGGGCCGCCCCCACAGCTGCAATGAATCCTGTGGGCGGCTAACCCCCGTCTGCACTGTGTGGGGCGCCTCGCTCCCTCAGTTGGGCCGACTGCCATATGTGTATCACATAGGAGTGGAGTGGGCCCTGTTCAGCTCTTGCTCTGCCACTGGTGCTGACAGGCGGTCCCTGCCTTGCCTCACAACTGCCAGGCTGCACCGTTTGGGTCTACTCGGTGGCCATGGTCAACACCGCCTCTAAGGCCACCCAATGGGTCCGTTACCGGGTGGGGGATATATATGTACTTATGTAGAGGTGTTGATTGCAGGTCTTGGTGGTGATATAACGCCAGGATAACTGTGATGGGTTGGGAGCTATGATTTTATGCATTCCCATCGTGCCTGGTGAGACCATGACCCCCACCAAGGCATTGAGCTTGATTGAGTTTGAATTCATCTAAAACAGCAGATAAACATTAATTTGTCTGACCCTGGATATTCCCTACTAATTTATTAAATCACTGATTAATCTAGATGTTATCTACATAGGACATCACCTTAAATACCTACACTTATTTAAGCTTGGTAAGAGGATAAAGATAAACATTAAACAAAATGTGAGAAAAAGAGGAGCTCTGTAGGTCTCCAGAACTAACATCCGAGATCATGCACAAAAAGGAGAAGCAATAATAGATTGTCATTTTTTCAGACAGGAAGAATATCAACCACTGCCTGAACTTTTCCTGGAATCCAGCTCTTTCAGTTAACTGGTTCAAAATTAAGATTCCAAATGTGCCACATCTCGTGATGGAGTCACCAGGCATTAGAGAGAATCACAGCCATGCCTGGTACCCTGGGCAGTCCACTGAACGTTTACAGAAGGAACGACAATAATGCAAGGGTAATATTGAATATACAATAGGCACCTTTCCCAATGAGCTTCTACTTACCTCTCTATAAGATCATGGAAGTAGGATTTATTTCCCTACTGTATAAAAATGTAAATAAATATGATGGCACTGTAGGCAGGGTCATTGCTTAACCATCATGCTGGCCGGACATACATCCTTCTATTTAACCTTTCTCTCTTTTGACAGCCAGAGTAGCATACAGGATTGGGACATCCTCTTTCATGTGAATAGTAAACTGGTGGATTTAAGGCCTAGTGTACTCATTGATTGTTGCAGAAAATCTGGTCACAATTTGCACCTGGTATTTTTGTGGCCAGTAAAGAATTTAGTGAACCAACTTAAACACCAACAGATTGGTTCACTGAATTTTAATTAATAGCGGGTCATAATCCAAGCTACCACATGAATATTAATAAGGTAGGTTGCAAACTGGTAGTCGCTCTGATTGTAGGCCATCACAGAGATGGTGGCCAGCTGGAATGAGCATGCCACCTGTGATCACCTTTCAATAAAGCAAACTATTTGGAAGTGGCACCTACCACAAGCCCTTTCTGAATTCAAAACTGGTACGTTGTCACACTCACATTCAAGGAGTCCATAAAAGTTTACTAATTCCTAAAAATACATTTACCATTACCATTCACATCTAAGTCAAACTCTTGCACTTTAAACCATGTTCCATTTTAGTAGCTCTTATTTGTGAGAGACAGCTGGAGCGAGACAGAGAGAGTGAGAGAGAGAGAAAAAGAAGGAGAGAGAGAGAGATGAATGATAAAAAGAGAGGGACTGGGTGTGGGAGAGAAAGATGGAAGGACTGGCAAAAGGACATATTAACACTTTTGAAGGGAAACAACAGTGACAAGGTAGCAAAGATGGAATATATTTAAGAAGATGAATGAAATGGGAATAGACCACAATGAGGATGAGATCAATTAAATTGATGAAGGGGGATGTCAGACCAGTCTGGCGGGAAGCAAAATGTCCTGCAGTCAAGGGGACATCCACATTTGGTATCCACTGTGTTTATAGTTCAACCCCCAGAAATTGCACTCTATAACATCTTTTTTCAATCCATAAACACTTTTTATTAACAAATTAAAGGAGTAGCAGTGGGAGATGGGTTAGCCCCTGATCTAGCTAATCTGTTCATTGATGATTATGATCACACACACTTGCACAATGACCAAAACCTTGCTAGACAAAACATAATCATGTGGTGTTGCTATATAGATGACGTTTTTATGATCTGGGTAGGTGACATCACATCAGTTGAGATGTTTTACAGTGGATGAATAACAGAACACCTGATATACAATTTACCATGCAACATGACAGAAATAGCACTGCTTTCCTTGACTTGACTATAAAAGTGAATGAAGGTACAGTATACACTACGTTGTACAGGAAGCCTACTGAGAAAAACTCCTTATTGATGTATTCCAGTCACCAGCCATAAGGGCTTTGTGATGACTTGCCCTATGGACAGTTCCTGTGAGTGAGCAGGAATTGTAATTTGAAAAGTGATTTTTTTCTGGCAATCCAATAATTAATATCTCGGTTATTGGGCAGAGGCTACCACTTGAGATTACTTAAACACGCATGTAAGAGGGCATGATACCCCAATAGAGAAGCCCTGCTGGTCCCCCAAAATAAATCCTTTACCACACAGGACAGGATCACTTGATTTGTGTGCGCACTTTTAACACTGATAGTAATGCCATCAAGAAGATTGTACAAAAAACATTGGCACTTGATACAGGAGACTCTGAATTGTACTAAGTTACCACTCTGTTCCTTTAAAATAGGGCCTAATATCAGAGATAAACTGGTCAGGGCCTCTCTAACTCCCACACATGCCCCATCCAAACAATCACTGTGAGGCCGCCCATCGATAAGGGAACATTTTAAATGTGGCAGATGTATGGCATACAATTCTAGCATTGAAACCAAGGGGCATATTATCAAGCCAGGCGATAAAACTATCGCCGCTTTAGCGGCAGAAAACGGCCGCTAAAACGGCGATAATGGGCTTGATAATATGCTCTATGGAATTCCAATTGAAGCCCATGTTAGATGTGAAGGACGCCTAACATGGGCTTCAATTGGAATTCCATAGAGCATATTATCAAGCCCATTCACGCCGTTTTAGCGGCAGTTTTCTGCCGCCAAAGCGGCGATAATTTTATCGCCTGGTTTGATAATATGCCCCCAAGATCTTTGAACATGAGAATGTCAAAATATAATTGAACGTGTTTTCCAATTGGAACATGAGTGGTGTAATTTATGCCATGTGGTGTACATGTCAAACAATTTACATTGGACAAACACCACAGAGGTTCAAGGTACGGATACTTCAGCACCGTAGCATTATCGATTGTGGGACAATCAGAGCTCCTCTTATGGAACATTACAGGCAACAGGGAGACTCTTTCTATGACATAAGATGGCATGTGATTGATGTGCCCACGTGGAAAATGAGAGGTGACACCAAACTGAATGTGTGCTGCATAAATGCAAATGGATCGAGCATTTGAAATCAATAGACCGAGGTTTACATACCAATGATGAATAGAGCCAACTTTCTATAGTGTTGTCAAGTTGACTGATGGACAATACAACTTGCTTCCCTAGCCATGTATATATTTCTGTGCTATGGATCTGTGTTTCTTTAACACCTTTCTATGGATAATGTGAATTGCCTTTCAACTTGTGTTCATCTGCGCTGTGAGCAATTTACTCTCCAGTACCTTTTTCTTGTCTGCTCCGCTTTGCTCTTTTATACCCCTTTGGCCCAAACTAAACTTCTGCCACCTGAATGCATATAGATTGAACATTTGAGATCCATGTACTGAGATCTGAATACTAAAGATGAGTGTTTCCAATTAACATGGTTTTAGACTATCAGGGGACGTCAGGTCATACATTTGTGAACACATTAGTAACACACAAAACCTTCAGGATGGTTGCAATACAGTCAATCATAATTCCATATGAGTGACTTTCGCAGATTCCTGAGTTTCTCAGTGAGCATATTCCGCTATTGTTACTATTGCCCTTTGGTCTGTTAGCATCTTCAATGGTGTTTTTGAAGGTATTACCACCAATTGTTGCCTCTTAGCATGAGGAGGGAATAATGTTTTTTCCATATTTAGATGATTGGCTAATTTCTGAATCTTCTCTCCATAGGAGAATCAAGGACATACAAGTGTGCCAGGTACTGTAAAGCTTTGGTTGAACTTAGAACTAGGCAGAAGTCAAACCTGAAGCCATCTCAGGACTTTCACTTCACAGGGACCATATTCCAGTCATTGGAGCTGATTTAGATATCATCGAGTGGCCAGTTTCTCTGCCGGGTTGACAAAGTAAAATACGCTGTCGTCCTGATGGAGATGCCGCCCAACGCATTTTCGTAATGACCGCCAAGCCGGCAGTCATTTCCAAAGCATTGGCAGGAACGGCCATCACAGCGGTTACTGTCAATGCTTTTTGCAGGTTGGTGCAAAGCTCCATCAACATGACGGAGCCTTCCACCAAGTAGTTTTCTGTTTAAGTTTCAAAAAGAAATTCCCAAAGCAGGGTTTCCTCTATGAAAATAAAAAAAAAGATAATATCCCTACTCCATAAGAGTCGTTTCCCATGGCGAGGGGGGTGTTTTTTGTTTTTTACTGCCCCTTACCACCAGGGTTTGTCTGGCGGTACCAGACAGTAAAAAACAGCAATATGCCGGCACATCCTAATTGTGCGGATGGAGATATAGCCAATTCTCCGACAGCTCTTACTCAGTTGGCAGTTCAGACAAGTCTGGTTACAGCGGTGACAGAGTTGTCACTGCCATAGCCCAAACTATGGTCCGCCCTCATTTAAAAAGGGTGGGCGGACCACTGTGTAGACAGGGAGGGCACTCCGTCGCTGTTACAATGGAGTTCTCTCCCTGCCAACATATTAATCAGCCCCTTTATTGGGAATCAGGTTTCTTCCTTTTGACATATAAAGAACATTACATAGAAGCCTGCACAGCCCACTTCATCTGGAATTAGTTTCCACAAGAAAATGTCTGAAAGTTTAAGTACACTTAGAAGCCTCTTCTATAGATGAAGAATAAGCAAAACTGCATTAAAACATTGAGTCCCATCTCTGCTGCCCAAGGAAAATGACTAAATTAAATGCAACATTACCACCCCCGCTGCCCACTCACTGAGCTCAGACTGACATGCAGTCACCCACAAGTGGTATTACTGAACCAGGCCTGCCCAATACACGCCCAAAAAGAGTTGATGTGAACAAGTTGGATGCCGTAAGAAGTCCACAAGGCAAGAGAGGCTGTAGTTGGGGTGAGGGGCGAAGCCAAGAGTCTGAAAGGAATGAATGCATGCATGAATGAGACTTTGGACCAACAGCTGTGCCAAAGGGACTGCAGGATGTGCCTGAGACGGTTCAGCCATGCATGCGACTACGCTGCTTTAGTGGTTGATAGAGAAGAGTGGTTGATGGAGAACATAACAAAGGGTTCCCCGAGTGACATATTTCCCCAAAAAATCCACTTTCTCTTAGCCTGTTGCTTTTCCTGAACATTTGGAGAGCAGAAACAATCTTCAGTCAAAGATGAGAAAAAATGAAATACAAAATACTCAAAATTAACACGTCCGGGAGACCCTTCTTAAATTTGCACATTTTTTTTTCTTTTTCATGCTGCTGCAGCCTTTAGTATTGACCGAACTGGAGAGATTTTCGAAGTTTTATTGAGAGGGAAGTGTAGAATTTTAAAGAAATGAAAGGCTCATTGTTTGGGGAGTGCAGGCACGCTGTTATCCAGTGTGACATAGAGCCTTCCCTTTAGAGTGAAATTTACGAAGCATGCATTCTGTACTCCTTTTGGGGTTGGTTTTAAAAGGACTTTGCAGTTCTGATGTGGGTATGATGGTAAAAAGGGGTATGTGGGTGCATGAGAGGACTTCTGGAGCAAGCAGCGTAGACTGCCTCCCTAGTCTTACTTTAGCATGCTGCAATTTATATTAAGTCTGGATCATTACCTAAATAAATAAGCTTAAAGTATGCTCTTAAAGACAGGGTCTTACTTAATGTTTTGGTGAGGCTCATCTGGATATACTGCAGGGACGAAATGGATGGAGGTGATGCTAGGTACCAACATCCCTCACCTACCTCCTTCACCCAACTAGGTCAAAGCAAAAGAGGGATGGTGGGGAAACAAAACTAGGGAAGGAAGAAGGGGTAAACGTCCACTGGTTCTTCTGTAGGGTGGTCTCCAAAAGTCCTAAAGGAGAAAACACAAGGAAAGTACTAATCTAGTGTAGAAGGAACTGGCTGTACATTAACCCCTTCTGTGCCACGCCCTTTCCCCCTCCTGTGCCGGGCGTTACATTAGTGGGTGGGGTTCATGACGAGATAGTCTCGTTATGGGCACAGCGCGACCGTGCTCCATGACGAGACTATCTCGTCATGGGCACTGAAGAGGTTAACCCCCCACTTCTAATGCGATACATGTAAATGAATATGCCAATTATGTGTGGGGAGAACTACTCCCATGGACTGTAGAACACTCCCGGTATCTAAAATAGGAAGGACAATGTACAGTAGGAAGAAGGACTTCGGAAATTTGACATTAAACAAGAGATGAACAATACTATACAAACCTATGATAGAAGCACCATAAGAGCACATAGGACCCTTTAAAAAGTAACCATCCGTTACTCCTGAATTAGAGAAAAAACTAAAAACTAATTTCCCAGGACAGGAGAGGGCACAGAAAAAATAGGGCAAATAAAGACACAGGGTCACTTACCACAAAACAAGTGGGTTATTTGCTTCTGTTAATGTTGCTTCTTCTTTTTCCTTTGCACCAGAAAGAGAATCAGCAGTAACAAAGAAGACCACCAGAATCACTTTTCTAAATATATAACCATCAGATAAGTGTGGGCTTTCCTTTAAATCAAATGAGTAATAAATAATGCGGAAAACGAAGACACTATGGGGCATATTATCAACGGCCAGCGATAATTATCGCTGGCCGTTCATAGCGATAGAAAAATTATCGGCAGCTATCGCTGAATATTATCGCCATGATAACGCTATATTTACAGCGCATAGCGCTATGGCGATAATATTTCAGCGATAGCGGTGTTTTCAATGGAACATCGCTGGTTTTCCAGCGATGTTCCATTGAAAACAGCGATAACATTGCTGATAGGACCCTGTGGTCCTATCAGCATAATCCATATCCCATTAAAACTATGCCTTAGTCAGGAATTTAACAGGTGTTAAATTCCTGAGTTAAGGCTGAGGTAGCGCAATTTTTTTAATCGCTGCACCTCCTTGTTAATATCGCAAAGCTGCCTTCACGATATTAACATGTGTTGTTTTCACAGCCACGCCTCTATTGAATCTCATTAGTGATGCGAGGCGAGGCTGTGAAAAAACGGGCTCTATATCAAGGAAACACGCGCTAGCGTGTCTTTGATGATATTGCGATATAATTATCGCCGCTTTTCGCCCAAAAACGGACGCTAAAGCAGCGATAATTATATCGCCAGCCCTTGCTAATATGCCCATTAGATTCTTTACAACCCTTGCTTTTCCTTGTCTTTCAGAGACAAGCTGCCAGGAAGCCAAGGGTTAAAAGACTGAGGTTCCCAAGAAACAATATTGCCGGCTGGCAAGAAGCTGCATAGCAAAAGTGCTCAGGAAGAGCACCAGAGAACCCAGGAAGGAGAAGGAATGCTGTAGAGGCCCAGCAAGCAACAAATGAAGCGACGACAGGCAGGAAACAGCAGTCAAAGGTTTGCAGGTAAGTGCAGCGGAGGGAAACTGGCAGAGGCCTGGCAGGATCCATGCTGGAATGCGAACTGCGTTACCAATGAGGATCCCTCCCTTAAGTACGCCTCAGGAGCCGTCCTCGCCTGCTGACAGAAAACAGCATGCGGGGCTTGCGTTTACGCACTGAAACGCGGGAAGAAGCGCTGCCCCAGGCTGAGCCCCCATGGGAGCTTGACAGTTTTCAGTGTCACTTTTCAGCCCTCAGCCCATATGTGTTCTGTAACCTGCTGTCATGCAGATTCTATTTATTAAGTAGGGGCTTGCCAAAACTGTGTTGTGATAGGGAAGAGTCATTAAAGGTTCCTCTTCGTCTTTCACCCGAGTCTGGCATTAATTTGTTGCTATGGAGCACGTGCTGTTATTAGCCTGGAGTTTGGCTGATATCAATCAATCAATCACTGCATTTGTAAAGCGCGCTACATACCCGAGAGGGTCTCAAGGCGCTGGGGAGGGGGGGGGGGGGGGTGCTACTGGTCGAAGAGCCAGGTCATGAGGAGTCTTCTGAAGGCCAGCAGGTCCTGGGTCTGATAGTAAAGCACGACTGTCGGCTTAGGATGTGCTTGAGAGTGTGTACTCTGATGCTTATGTTATTAGTGTGGTCTGCCCTCAACCAAGGGATGGCCGGTCCTTACCAACCATTAAATTACTTCAAAGGCTTACACTGAAAAGTCTCTCCTAATGACATTCTGCAGTCCTGCGTAACTGCTGCATGTGGAGAGGGAAGTATAGCAGGAAAGGCGGGGCAATTTTGCATGTGTGATCCCTATAACAATTTGCTTGACTCCTGTAATTTGGCAGAGCTTTCTCTGTTGTCCTCCCAGCAATAGTTGGGAGTCATTGCATTCATTTCTTAGGAGTTCTATTTTGTTAATTTCTTTCTGGGAAATGTGCTGTCGAGGTCAGTTGTGCCGAATAGCAAGCCTGCAGTCCCAGGGGAGCATTTCCTTCCATCTCGGAATGATGCTTGTTGCTTTGCAACATTCATGTTGGGAAGCATAGATGTTGGGTTATTTAGGTTCAGTGTGCCGTTGGCTGTGAGGGCCTCACCAGTCTTTGCTTTAGGCGTTCCAGAATCACTACTTAGTGCATAGTATTAAGGTCATCTCTGGGAAGAGTCCTTGGTGCACAGTTTTTAAGAAGCCCCAGTCTCTGCTATCAGGATTTGTTGGATGAAAAGAATTGCAGACTGCAGCAGATTTGGCAGACTTTCATAAGCCCCAGACCTCCAGTTGTGTCCTGACTGGGAAAGTAGAGGAGGCCTCTGAAGTATGAGCTGGAAGTGTCAGGACTTCATGCTTCATTTTAAACTGTGTGCTCCCCTGCTCTCGCGGCACAGTGTCGGCCAGTTTGCTGCTAGTTTGACTGGCATCTTTCCTCTGAGAATGGAAACACTTTGGTAAAAAGCTGACATTTTGCCTCTTCCCATCCCCTACTTCCTGTTATGGGAGCACAGTTCACCATTCAGCATTTACACATTCTGGTGACGTGTACAAATTTGTATAACATAAACTGTAATTTCAGTTTCCTGGGAGGTGTCTTATCATGGGCCTATCCCTAACTTTATTTCTTCATTTCATTGGTTTTTCTTCTCCCCTTCCAAATAAACTAATCTTTAAAATAAAAATGAATAAATACATAAAAACATTAAGTGCCGTTTATGTTTAATCACTGGTGCCCATCAGAAAAATCTTTCAAAGCAATGCTTCAAGTAACTCAAAAAGTCATAGATCCGATGGCTTGGTGAAAAATAGGCAAGAACATTCTGTCAGGTGTTCTACTAGGTCATCACAGTCCTTTAGTAATAACAACAAATGCAAGGTTGCTCAGATGGGAGGCAGTTGTAAATAGTCACTCAATTCAGGAAAGATGGTCGCTAGAAAGAAAATCAGCAGTCTTCCAACTGGAGAGATGTGATCCCAATCCAAAACTCTTCAGTATGCTGAAATAATATCAGGGCAGGCAGTACTGATAAAGACAGACGATCAAGAGCTCACCTACCTTGGCCTGGGGCAACAAACTGCTACCAACTATGGGTGGAGAAGAATATGATTTTCCTAAAAGCAATGTACATTCCAGGGAATATAAATCAAAATACAGATCGACTAAGTCAAGTTTTTAACTCATGGAATTTCAGACTACATCTGAAAGTATTCAAATTACATTCCAAACATGTGTTTGTCCAATAATGGATTTGTTTGCTTGCAAAGATGACTTACTATTTTCTCTGCTGTGTTGTTGTTCCACCAAGGGGAAGGGTAATGGGTAATGGATGCTTTATCAGCAAATGGCCACAAGAACTATGGCACACGCTTCCTCCATTTCTCTTTCGCCTCCTCCTGAAGGTACTCATGAAGATTCTGTAATAATCCTGGTAGCCCGCAATGGCCAAGAATGCATTGATTTTCTCTTCTGCTGTTAATGGCATTTTCTTGCCACTATTGTTCCACATCTATAGGCAACCTATTGTTTACTATCATCATCAAGCTTCACTAAGTTTCTACATGTATGCAAATGATACTCATATCATCTCTACTTCCACCAAATATCCATGAAAGCAACAGAAAACTTGTCATGTTAATTGTTATCTGAGATACAGTCATCTCAGGAACTGGATGGCAGAGATGTTTGTGAAAACTACATCCTGCCAAAACTGATATCCTGATCATCTCCTGCATCAATATAGCCTGTCTGACAGCTGTGAGCCAATGTCCTTTGCCAGCCAAAGGTTCACTGACAAAATATTGACGGCCAAAATATCCCCATACCAAATTATCGATGTAAAAAATATCATCATCCCATACTTATAATGGTAAGTACAAAAATATTGAAGTCATTAACATAGTTGTAAAAAATATCCTTTTTTAAATATATATCAAATAAAATAAATATTAAATATATTAAATAGTAACATTAATAAAACAAAATATGAAACAGAATTAATGTTTATGTAACAAAAACATCAAATCTTATTTAAAAAACGTTAAACACACATATATAATAATTTATATATATATATTACCTACTGGCAGTCGCCAGTAGGTAGTTATAGTTGGACCTATTTTCCCATAGAAAATCCGCAACATTCTATTTGGAATAACGTTGGCGCCGATTGACGAATCTTCGCGAAATTTTCCAAACTTTTGGCCAGGTCCGGTCCGATCCTATCCTGAAAATTTCACGGTGATTCGTCAAGCAGGGGCTGAGAAAAAAGGGGGGTCCCAAAACGCGTTTTCCCCATGCATTTTCCCATAGGACCTGTTGACGCAGCTACAGCCCGAACTGCTGAACGGAATTACACCACATTTGACAAAGAGGTAGTCCTCAGTTCAGACTCATGCCTTTTGCTTAAATGGTGTAAATCCGTTCAGTAGTTCCTGAGAAAATTAGAGTTAAAAAGATAGGTATATCTGGGCGGAGCCTAACCACACATCTCATCGTGAGATCTGATTGGCTGTCAGTACTTCATCCAAGAAGTGTTGGCAGCCATCTTGGGACCAATATACATGATAGCACCTCATTAAAAAGCATTGCAGTTTAATAGAAGGTTTTAAGACTTTAGTTACATTATAAATCATTTGTTGATGGTCCCATACTCATTTTAGGAATTGTGGTGTGTTCTAAGGTGATTTTACCATGTGAAAAAGCCTTCTGCTGTGATATCATGAATCATGTTTGAGAGAAAACTATTTTGTCATGCTTTTCCCACAGAGGTTTGGAAGGTGATCTACAAGCTAAACTGAGAGCATATTTCTGTAAATTCACATTATCTTTCTCAGTCATGTGAGAATGAAGTCTGACATTCTCAGTAAAACATGTACATCCAACATGGGTAGAGATTGTCAGTTGATTCCTTTGTGTTCTACTGCAGCTTCCCAGAGTGTTCTAAAGAACAACTAGAGCGCTAACAGTCCTACTTATGACAAACGTATTGCACACCTGAAGCCATCTTGATTGGAATAAAGTGGTAACTCTTAAAACATTTAATTTAAAAAGGAACACAATGAGGGGGTTCATTTTGCCATAGAAAGTATGATTAGTGCTGCAGAAAGAAAAATTAGGGCACATTTTGCGTGACTTCTCAAATCCTCTTCTATTTCATTAAAAAATTCTGACATGCAGACTGAAATATGCACTTTCAATACCAGCAGCAGACTTCCCTGGTGAGCAGTAGCTTTACTACAGTGATCTAATGAGCAACTAGAGTGCTAACATTCTGAATTGATGGCAAATGTGTGACACATCTGAATGCCTTCTTGATGGAATCAAAGTAAAAAACTGAAAGTATTTCCTACTGAGGAGACTGTAGTAAATGAGGAAATTAGGAAACTTCATAACAAATAAGTCTCCCAAAATGGCCACTAGAAACAAAAGAGCCCAAATGCAGCACAAATATCACCCAAATGTAGCCCACATGTAGCCCAATGACAGAAGTGTGCAAAACACTTATTTTTTGTGTATTTGCAGTTTTATATAGTGCAGACTTGTCAGGTATTGGAGTGCTTTACATAAACACTGGTTACATCACACAAGATCAAATTCATTTTGGTTGTAGACATGGGGAGATTAAGTGATTTGACCAGAATCACAGAATGTTGAGCTGAAGCAGAAACCCCAACCTGGTTCCCCAGTTGCAAAGTCTGCAGCTCTGGAAGTAACACCACATCCTCTCCCCTAAGTGCAACATTTAATCAAGTGGTCAACTGGATAAAAAAACATAAAGATTACAAATAATTTAAAAGTTCTTTGTCGCTATTTGAAAACTCAGAAAATATGTCCTCATTTTAGTTTTTTAGAGCACTAACCATAATTTATTTTGATGCAAATAAGACCCTCTTATATATGTAATTTCTAAAGGAAATACTCTAGGTATTACAGTTTTGATTACATCAAGATGACGTCAGGCGTTCCACACTTTTGTAATAAATATAGAATGTTAGCAATCTAGTTGTTCATTGGGATACTGTTGAGAGGCAGAGGCCAGGGGCACGGACTCTGAAAATTGAAGGCAGGTAGGAGAGTGCAGAGGCAACAATTTGACCACACTGGGCAGGCAGGAAGGGCAGTGGCAGCACAACAGACTATGAAGGGCAGTGGAAAGCGGGGCAGGGGCAACAAACCAACAATACAGGACTGGCAAGAGAGGCTGTGGCAATATAATAGACCATTGTGGGCAGAAGGAAGAGGCAGTGGTAGTACAACCATACATGCCAACAGACCCGTTTCAGCCAGGAAACGTCCAATGTTTTTAAGCTCAAATGGCCTTTATTTGATCTGTCTACAATCTCCTCTTTTTCAATGTAACTCAAAAGGCAAAATCAATACCCCAGTTTTTTTTCAAAATCTCCCTTTTACCAAGTTCAAAATGTTTGCAAGTATGGTACATTGGATCATGGTAGGCAGGAGGAATTGGGGTAGGGAAATGGACTCGGATAACAGAGGACAGGAGGGACATGGAGAGGTGCACCAAACTGACCCTTCAGGGCAGGCATCAGGGTTTGCAGTAGCATAATACACCACACAGGGCATGCAGGACGGGAGTGCAGCACAACAATCCATAGAAAGCAATAGGGAGGGAACAGGACCATGCACATGGACAACAGAGAACAGAGGGGAAAGAGGCAATGGTAGCTAGCAGACCATAATGGACAGACAGGAGAGAAAGCGGCAGCATAACAGACCATAAAGGGCAGGAAGGACGGATCAGGGGCATTACAATGGAACAGACAAGCCAGGAGGGAGGGAATAGGGGTCTGTACATGGAAACATAGGGCTAAGGGTAAGGGGGCAGGGCAGGAGCTACCCATAGCTACCCATGTTTGTATAAATAAACAACAAGGGTGTCTACTTGGGGAGTACCCACCGGCGGGGGCGACGGGATTAGGCACGGTAGGGCGTCAGACACGTCAGAGCTTCACTAGCGGTGTAAATACATTCCACGTGGATTCATTGTATGCATAGTCGCCTTTTAATGAATATCATGCAAATCGTCATGGTGATAGGTACATACGGTTTGTCCAGCATGTCCTAGGTGTTTCGATAAATATATATATTTTTTAAAATATTAAAAAACAAAGGCCGACCCTGGGGGATGGAGTCCCCAGGGCCAATAAATTAGAAAAAGAAGGGGGGCCACACAGCCCTCCTTCTTACAAAAATAAAATAAATAAAAGACCGGCATCACGCCGGAGGCCACACCCCTCCTTGCAGCACTCTGAAAATGCGCCCCCTGGCCAGTTGTAAGTTGGGGAATTAATTCCCTTTCAATACTGAGGGTCCCTGAGGGCCAACTAGCCCAACAGGTATCTCCAGTATGTGCCTGGGAGCTGCGTTGCAGACAGGTGTTCTGAGGCCACGCCCCTTTTTACACCTCTATGCAACGCAGCTCTGTGGCGCTTACTAGAGGTACCTTGTGGGCTAGTTTGACTCTAGGGACCCTTAGGATTCAAGGGGACTTAATCTCTCAACTTAGAACGCCCACAGGGCGAGTTTACACAGTGGTGAAGGGAGAGGACGGGGCCTGAGGTGACGTGTGCAAACACACCCTGTGGCGCGTTTTAAGTTGGAGAAATAATTCCCTTTCAATCCTGAGGGACCCTGGGGGCCAACTAGCCCACCAGGTGCTTCCAGTAAGCGCCACTGCTCTGCGTTGCAGAGAGGTGGTGCAGGCCGTGCCCCTTTTTACACCTCTCTGCAATGGCGCTTACTGGACGTACCTAGTGGGCTATTTTGCCCCTAGGGACATCAGGATTCAAGGGGACTTAATCTCCCAACTTAAAACGGCCACAGGGCGTGTTTACACAGTGGGGAAGGGAGGGGACGGGGCCTGAGGTGACGTGTGCAAACACGCCCTATGGCCCGTTTTAAGTTGGGGAAATAATTGCCCTTCAATCCTGAGGAACCCTGGGGGCCAACTAGCCCACCAGGTGCTTCCAGTAAGCGCCACTGTGCTGCGTTGCAGAGAGGTGGTCTAGGCCGTGCTCCTTTTTACATCTCTCTGCAACGCAGCTCTGTGGAGCTTACTGGAGGTACCTAGTGGGCTAGTTGGACCCTAGGGACTCTCAGGATTCAAATGAAATTAATCTCCCAACTTAAAATGGCCACAGGGCGTGTTTACACAGTGGGGAAGGGAGGGGACAGGGCCTGAGGTGATGTGTGCAAACACGCCCTGTGGCACGTTTTAAGAGGTAGTTTTAATCCCCTGCCATATTATATACTTGGGGCTTACAGAGGAGGTCATGCTAATCAGAGGGGGACCCCAACGCATAGTGTTGCCTAGTGTATGTAGGTGTTTTCACTGTATTCTGAGTGTCTTTTAACATAGCACTGGCTCTAGGACTGGTTAGTCAGACTCAGTTACCACCAGTATCCATCTGAAAAAGTTGAGGGTACAGGATGATTTTGCAACAAGGCTTCTTTCTGCTCTTTTGTTTATTCTTTCTGCACATTATCCTTCTTCCTGCACTTTTCTTCGTCTTTGAGGACTTCTGCTGCTTCTTTCTGCATTTCTTTTTTTTCTTTCTGTGCGTTTTTTCTTCTTTCTTCACATGTCCTATCTCTGTAGTCATAGTTAGAAATTAGCATTTACAAAACCTTTGAAATTCACTGAAAAAACCATAGGTTTCAGGCACGTTATAGTTAGGAATTAGCATTTAAAAAACCTTAGAAATTCACTGAAGAAACCATAGGTTTCAGGGGCGTTATAGTTAGCTGGACTTTTCACTCGTACAAAACCATTGAAATTCCCCCGTTATAGTTAGTTCAGCTAACTATAACTCGCGCGCCCGCAATTCACTGCTGATGACGTCACATATTACATCACTCATGACATGGTCAGTGACATCACTCATGACATCACTGATGATATCTTAAATGACATCACTGATGACATCAATCATCCTTGTGATAGAGTGGCAGACCTCCTCTCCCCCTAATATAACCTTTGATACACACATTCAAAAATAGAAACTAAAATTTTCAAAACAATGGACATACCAATACCAGTTACAACAACCTATTCAGTAATTCTAAGATCCACATACACATCCACTCATTCACCAACAGTCCTATACAGTCACTCATATATGTACTCACTCATCATACACCTATACATCCTGTTACACAACGCCACTCATCCATAGAGTTACTCACACACATAGTCACTCATGCTAATAAAGAATCAAACATCCATTTACTTGCGTATACAGTTATACACACACCACCACACTTACTTCTACAGAAACTTACACATACTTAGACTTTTAAACAATCACTTATAGAAACACATACTTATTCATACAGGAACTCTTCCAATCTCTCACTCTCACACATACTCACTTATATACACCAATAGTCACATATAACTAGTTTTAAACATATGTAGTTACTCATAAAGACACTATTGAGACAGTCATTAACTCACTAACACACCCATGCACACACTCATCCACACATACAGTCCTTCACACATGCTGTCTTTAACACATACAAACAGTGAGTCACTCATTCATGCACCTATGCACTACGTAATACCCCCACCGAACCATACAGACACTCAGACACTCATACTGATACTCAAAAAAACAACTAATAACCTATAGAGACACTCATGTAGCTACTCACCAACCCATGCAGCCACTTATACACAAAGTGAGAGACTGATACAGATATTTACATATTTAAACATTACTCACTAAGCCATGTACTCACTAAGATACACTTAATCAGTCAGTTATACAATCAATTTTTCAAAAACAAATCATCCATTTAGACACTTATATACCCATTTATTCTTCCATCGACCTTGAGATATACATATATAAAACATATGTAATTTTCAGAAAAACACACAGTCACTGGATGATGTCATCAGTGATGTCATCAGTGATGTCATTTGTGATGTCATCAGTGATGTCATGAGTGATGTCACTGACCATGTCATGAGTGATGTAATATGTGACGTCATCAGCAGTGCATTGCGGGCGCGCGAGTTATAGTTAGCTGAACTAACTATAACGGGGGAATTTCAATGGTTTTGTACAAGTGAAAAGTCCAGCTAACTATAACACCCCTGAAACCTATGGTTTTTTCAGTGAATTTCTGAGGTTTTTTAAATGCTAATTCCTCACTATAACGTGCACCTCACCCGACGCACACGCTGCAGAAGGTGAGAACAACATGCGTGGGTATGGTGCGTACCACACGTACCCCTACGGGGCAATGACAACAGTGGTAGGGACCATAACCACGCATGAATGCGTGGGTACGGTGCATACCATACATACCCCTACGGCGCCATGCCAACAGTGGTACAGACCGTAGCCACGCATGAATACGTGGAGACGGTGCGTACCCCTACGGCCCCATAATTAATCAGGTAAGGACTGTACCCACGCATGAATACGTGGGTACGGTGCGTACCCCTACGGCCCCATGAGTCCTCAGGTACGGACTGTACCCACGCATGAATATCTGGGTACGGTGCGTACCCCTACGGCCCCATGAGTACTCAGGTACGGACGGTACCCACGCATGAATGCGTGGCTACGGTGCATACCCCTACGGCACCATGATTAACCAGGTATGGATAGTACCCACGCATACCCCATTACGGCAGCAGGAAAATTTGGATACGAGGCATACACATGCCAGGAATATGGGCATAGAGGACTGGCCCAGCATGTTACCTACAAATTGTTGTGTGTGTAGGTCCTGGCCAGCAGTGTACAGCTCCAAGGGGGTGCGTGGGTGGGTGCAGAGGCCTCCCAGCAGTGCCCAGACATATGAGGGGTGGGTGCATATCACTCCCAGCAGTGCCCAGACATATGAGGGGTGGGTGCAGAGGCCTCCCAGCAGTGCCCGACATATGAGGGGTGGGTGTATATGACTACCAGCAGTGCCCAGACATATGAGGGGTGGGTGCATATCACTCTCAGCAGTGCCCAGACATATGAGGGGTGGGTGCAGAGGACTACCATCAGTGCCCAGACATATGAGGGGTGGGTGCAGAGGACTCCCAGCAGTGCCCAGACATATGAGGGGTGGGTGCAGAGGACTCCCAGCAGTCCCAAGACATATGAGGGGTGGGTGCAGAGGACTACCAGCAGTGCCCAGACATATGAGGGGCAGGTGCAGAGGACTCCCAGCAGTGCCCAGACATATGAGGGGTGGGTGCAGAGGACTACCGGCAGTGCCCAGACATATGAGGGGTGGGTGCAGAGGACTCCCAGCAGTGCCCAGACATATGAGGGGTGGGGTGCAGAGGCCTCCCAGCAGTGCCCAGACATATGAGGGGTGGGTGCAGAGGACTCCCAGCAGTGCCCAGACATATGAGGGGTGGGTACATATCACTCCCAGCAGTGCCCAAACATATGAGGGGTGGGTGCATATCACTCCCAGCAGTGCCCAGACATATGAGGGGTGGGTGCAGAGCACTACCAGCAGTGCCCAGACATATGGAGGGTGGGTGTATATCACTACCAGCAGTGCCAAGACATATTAGTGGTGGGTGCATATCACTCCCAGCAGTGCCCAGACATATGAGGGGTGGGTGCATATCACTCACATTAGTGCCCAGACATATGATGGGTGGGTGCAGAGGACTAGCAGCAGTGCCCAAACATATGAGGGGTGGGTGCAGAGGACTCCCATCAGTGCCCAGACATATGAGGGGTGGATGCAGAGGCCTCCCAGTAGTGCCCAGACATATGAGGGGTGGGTGCAGAGGACTCCCAGCAGTGCCCAGACATATGAGGGGTGGGTGCAGAGGCCTCCTAGCAGTGCCAGACATATGAGGGGTGGATGCAGAGGACTACCAGCAGTGCCCAGACATATGAGGGGTGGGTGCAGAGGACTCCCAGCAGTGTCCAGACATATGAGGGGTGGGTGCAGAGGACTCCCAGCAGTGCCCAGACATATGAGGGGTGGGTGTATATCACTCCCAGCAGTGCCCAGACATATGAGGGGTGGGTGCAGAGGCCTCCCATCAGTGCCAAGACATATGAGCGGTCGGTGTATATCACTCCCAGCAGTGACCAGACATATGAGGGGTGGGTGCAGAGGACTACCAGCAGTGCCCAGACATATGAGGGGTGGGTGCAGAGGACTCCCAGCAGTGCCCAGACATATGAGGGGTGGGTGTATATCACTACCAGCAGTGCCCAGACATATGAGGGGTGGGTGCATATCACTCCCAGCAGTGCCCAGACATATGAGGGGTGGGTGCAGAGGACTACCAGCAGTGCCCAGACATATGAGGGGTAGGTGCAGAGGACTCCCAGCAGTGCCCAGACATATGAGGGGTGGGTGTATATCACTACCAGCAGTGCCCAGACATATGAGGGGTGGGTGCATATCACTCCTAGCAGTGCCCAGACATATGAGGGGTGGGTGCAGAGGACTCCCAGCAGTGCCCAGACATATGAGGGGTGGGTGCAGAGGCCTCCCAGCAGTGCCCAGACATATCAGGGGTGGGTGCAGAGGACTCCCAGCGATGCCCAGACATATGAGGGGTGGGTACAGAGGCCTCCCAGCAATGCCCAGACATATGAGGGGTGGGTGCAGAGGACTACCAGCAGTGCCCAGACATATGAGGGGTGGGTGCAGAGGACTCCCAGCAGTGCCCAGACATATGAGGGGTGGGTGTAGAGGACTCCCAGCAGTGCCCAGACATATGAGGGGTGGGTGTATATCACTCCCAGCAGTGCCCAGACATATGAGGGGTGGCTACAGAGGCCTCCCAGCAGTGCCCAGACATATGAGGGGTGGGTGTATATCACTACCAGCAGTGCCCAGACATATGAGGGGTGGGTGCATATCACTCCCAGAAGTGCCCAGACATATGAGGGGTGGGTGCAGAGGACTCCCAGCAGTGCCCAGACATATGAGGGGTGGGTGCAGAGGACTACCAGCAGTGCTCAGACATATGAGGGGTGGGTGCAGAGGACTACCAGCAGTGCCCAGACATATGAGGGGTGGGTGCAGATGACTGCCAGCAGTGCCCAGACATATGAGGGGTGGGTGTATATCACTACCAGCAGTGCCCAGACATATGAGGGGTGGGTGCATATCACTCCCAGCAGTGCCCAGACATATGAGGGGTGGGTGCAGAGGACTACCAGCAGTGCCCAGACATATGATGGGTGGGTTCAGAGGACTCCCAGCAGTGCCAAGACATATGAGGGGTGGGTGTATATCACTACCAGCAGTGCCCAGACATATGAGGGGTGGGTGCATATCACTCCCAGCAGTGCCCAGACAAATGAGGGGTGGGTGCAGAGGACTCCCAGCAGTGCCCAGACATATGAGGGGTGGGTGCAGAGGCCTCCCAGCAGTGCCCAGACATATGAAGGGTGGGTGCAGAGGACTCCCAGCAGTGCCCAGACATATGAGGGGTGGGTGCAGAGGCCTCACAGCAGTGCCCAGACATATGAGGGGTGGGTGCAGAGGACTACCAGCAGTGCCAAGACATATGAGGGGTGGGTGCAGAGGACTCCCAGCAGTGCCCAGACATATGAGGGGTGGGTGTATATCACTCCCAGCAGTGACCAGACATATGAGGGGTGGGTGCAGAGACCTCCCAGCAGTGCCCAGACATATGAGGGGTGGGTGTATATCACTACCAGCAGTGCCCAGACATATAAGGGGTGGGTGCATATCACTCCCAGGAGTGCCCAGACATATGAGGGGGGGTGCAGAGGACTACCAGCAGTGCCCAGACATATGAAGGGGGTGCAGAGGACTACCAGCAATGCCCAGACATATGGGGGGTGGGTGCAGAGGACTACCAGCAGTGCCCAGACATATGAGGGCTGGGTGCAGAGCACTCCCAGCAGTGCCCAGACATTTGAGGGGTGGGTGCAGAGGACTCCCAGCAGTGCCCAGACATATAATGGGGTGGGTGCAGAGGACTCCCAGCAGTGCCCAGACATATGAGGGGTGTGTGCAGAGGACTCCCAGCAGTGCCCAGACATATGAGGGGTGGGTGCAGAGGACTCCCAGCAGTGCCCAGACATATGAGGGTGGGTGCAGAGGCCTCCCAGCAATGCCCAGACATATGAGGGGTGGGTGCAGAGGACTCCCAGCAGTGCCCAGACATATGAGGGGTGGGTGCAGAGGACTCCCAGCAGTGCCCAGACATGTGAGGGGTGGGTGTATATCACTCCCAGCAGTGCCCAGACATATGAGGGGTGGGTGCAGAGGCCTCCCAGCAGTGCCGACATATGAGGGGTGGGTGTATATGACTACCAGCAGTGCCCAGACATATGAGGGGTGGGTGCATATCACTCTCAGCAGTGCCCAGACATATGAGGGGTTGGTGCATATCACTCCCAGCAGTGCCCAGACATATGTGGGATGGGTGCATATCACTCCCAGCAGTGCCCCACCCCCAGGAGGATGGATGTCATTCACACACTGCATGACACACCACATGTGGGTGTGAGGACATACAACACATGTATACCCACCCATGGCGGATGCCCCAACAGACTGTATAGTCATGGAAATGCATACTAAAATAAGTAAGCCAAGGGGAACACACGCTGTCACGCACATCACAGGAGTGATAGGAATGTCCAGGTGCTGGTCCAGCCACCCAGATGATGTCTCACATGTAAGGAATAGGGTTCACTGCGACTAGATACAATGCCCGCAATTGTGAGTCAGGTTTCCAAATACCCTGCATTACACGTGCCATTTGTGTGTTAGGCCGTGATTACACACATGCATAGTGCTGAAAAGGGTCAATTGCTCCCTGATGCCATTCCCACATACACAAAACACAAGTACAGTGACTGGCAAGGATGGCACAGACGAGTTAGCAGGAGACATCGGTGAGCATGAATGGCCATTGGTGAAGGGATCCGTCACCAACAAAGGATATGTTGACATAGGTCAGCACAACAATTGTGCAACTTTTTGCAGGGACCATGTCAGGTGCCACAGAGGAAGGAACTCTTCCTGGGACAATGTCTCACAATCCAAAGGAACACACACTACCAATTAATATTTTCACAGACATTGAGATGGCACACAGATACCATGGTCCACCTCATGACCATCATACTAAAACATTTCTCAGAACCCTAACACATTACCAGAACCCCAACTTCATGGGCCTCATCATCAACATCAAGTACCTGAAATGCAATAGTGTGGAAACTAAAGGAAAAGGCTTTATTCAGCACACAAAAAAAGAACTTGTAATAAAACACTATTTACAAAGGCCAATGGCCAGTCCACAGTTCGAGTCCACGGATTAACGTATGCGAGTGTATCCACCCCTACCTTGCCTGCACAAAGTCACCTCAAGGGTTGTCGACCGGGGGGGGGCATCATCAGTGGGAGTACCAGGCACCGCAGGGACAGGAGGGGGTTGGGTAGGTGTGGTGGGTGCAGGGCTAGACGTATACACTGCAGCCAGGGCGTCCAGAGGAACCCCTGCACCGGAACGAACACCAGGGCCAACAGAGGGGGGTGTCCGAGGGATGGGGTGCAGCGCTCTCGGGGGAAGTGGTGGACAAGGGGGGGACTCAACTCCCCTGGCCGGAGACTTCCTCAACCACTTGCGGGGTGGTGTCACAGTGGGGCTGAGGGACTGACTAGCCCTGTCGGTCACTTTGGGTGATGTCTTGGCAGGGGAGCTAAGGGGAGTGGATTTGGAGGAAGTGGGTCGTGAGGACTGCAGACTCTGACTGTGGCTGCGTGTCTGCCATTTGCCCCCAGACCCTGTGGGTGTGACTACATCCCCCTGAGTGTGCGTGCCAGGAGGTGTGCACTGTGCCTTAGTTGGGGGTGTGTTGGATGTGTCTGTTGTGGTGTGTGCCTGTGACTGTCTGTGTGTGCTTTGGACAGGCATGGGAGAGGGCAGTGTGGATGGGTCTGGGGTAGGGAGGGGACGGAGCGCCGCAGGAGAGACACTGCTTCCTTCAGTGAGAGTCAATGGACTGCAGAAACCTGCGTTGCTCATTCATCGTTGATGACATGCCATCCCGAACGACACCAACTGTGTGAGCAGTCTAGTGTGTTCATGGAGGACATGCAGCATCGATGCCTGACCAACCTGCAACTGGTGCAGTGTGTCCACAGACTCTTCACTGAGGGCAGCAGGGGTGACAGGGGCAGGGGCTGCGGTGCCTGGTCTGAAGGAGAAACGGTGGGACCATGCACGGACAGAAGGGACGGGAGCAACTGGGAGGGTGGAGATGGCAATGGAGGAGGCGGGTACAGATGGTGGGATGCTGCCAGATGTTGTTGCATCCTCCGCCTCCTCAAGGATGTCAGCCTGGGACCCGTCGGTGTCGTACATGCTCTCGCCTCCGGACAGGTCCTCTGACTGACTCCCCTCGCCCCTCGCCCTCCGTGCCACTGTCTCCTGCTGACTCAACAGCACTAGTGGCACTGTCGCTGGGTCCCTCCTCAAGGTCCATGCCGGTGTCTCCCTCGCGTGTGGATGATGATGCTGTGGGCAAGGAGAAGAAACCAGAAAACATCAGTCACCTGTATACATCTGGCACATGAGCACAAGAACAATAGGTCACAGTGCATATCAGGCAATGCATCATGAGTAACAGCGGGATTACTCCGCACATATGTAAGCCCTGTACTGCTCAGTTGGTAGACCCACCATGCCACTTTGACACCAGGAAACTCAATACACAAAAGGCCACTACTTGAATGAGCAATGCACTGAGAAGCTAGTGTCTGTGAACCGGTGAGCACAGCAATACAATGAAGTCATGACACCTCTTGTTTACCCTGAAATAAACAGGAGTGGTGCACTCAAGGTTAACTAACACACCTCAATACTCAAGGTGTCACCACACTCAGAGACCTGCAAGTCCCTTGGAACACAAAACAAACAAATGTTGGTACCTTGGGACTCACACAACTTCAACCAATCTACATGTTTGGGATGTGCCAATTGACCATTTAGCAAAAAGAACACTGATGTGCCTGCATGCAAGATGTTGCACAAGGCAGTGCACACAAAAGTACATTGACACTGTCGTTGAAGAAGCTGGCACCTTTTTCGGAGGAGCCACTGTTAGAAATAGATTGTGTTGCAGAAAGTACATATACATGGGCCCACGGAGGTCTGGACGTCTCGTTAGTTTGTATCACCGACAACTAATGAGTCTCACAAAATCAAGACCACCGTGGGCACATGTATATGGAGAATCTGTGACAACATTTATTTAAAACAGGGGCTTCATTGAAAATGTGCCAGCTCATTCCATGACAGTGTCAATGTACTTTTGTGTGCACTGCCTTGTGCAACATATTGCATGCAGGCACATTAGTGCTCTTAACACAAATCAACTAATTTCCACATGTGAAACATGAACAACTGTTGACAAGTGCCGTCAGTGCCAAGGTACAAATCATGAAGAGTAACAACTAGAATCATGTCAGTTGTCACCAGGCCATCCGTCACCTGATTACACAGTTGGCTACTCATATGACCTACTGCCTGTCATCTGGAGTGGCACCCATGTCCACACCCAGGACAATGCATAAGCCAATGGGACTGCAATTGGGTGTTAAAAAAGGCCAGCTGTACTGTGGGGACACCCTCATGGCAAGCCTGAATGTACACACAGATGTCAGCACACACAGTCCAAACTGCGTTGCATCAGAACCACACACGTGCCAAAAATGTATGAGCAGGATTCTTGTTGGTAAAAAAAATGACACAGGCTGCAAAGCACGTACATTGAGCACTGGCCAGCATCACAGGGGCACTGCCCAGTGTATTTTAGTCCAGGCAATTCTCCCACACAAGTCAGACCTGCCACTTAAAAATCTGAGTTGCACATGTATGCCTCTCCCGCACCCCCCTCCCCCAATACCTGAGTCTATGTGATGTATACAGATCAAGAAGTGACACCTCTTATTCAGGGTTACAACAACAGTGCTTGCAAAATTGCTTCATTGACACCACATCACCTCGTGGGGCTGACAACACATATTTGTGACAAACAACCATCAACAGATTGTTGTGAATAGCCACACAGGCACTGCCCAGTGTGAGTATGCACAAGCAAAATGTTGTATCCCTGTCCAGTGGACACATGTAGCACACATTAACCAAATCAAAGTAAGGCAGGGAACAATGCCACAGAGGCAGACCTATGCAGCACACACAGAGAATGTGCACAGTGTTGGATGACACACATGATTAGGAGGCCAGGGTGTCTCAGGGGACTGTAGTGGGCACACTGCTCCATGGTCCTGGACTGAGCTGACTCTACCATGTTCAACAGTCATGGCACTATGCATATCTCACACTCATGCACATCATGTCTGAGGCCACAACATTGCACATGCATGCTGCAAGGGTGTCCAGTTGAAGGCTCACACTCCTATGTTGAGAATCAGCATCAGTGACAATAACTATCGACCCCCTACATAGTGAACAGGTCATGGCACAGGCAAGGTACCGACACAAGTCACAGACCACCCTCCCACATGATGCAGAAAGCAATGTGCACTTAGATGTACTGGCACCATAGATGACCATGTGCAAATGTGATTACACACACACCAGGGGACACATGTAAAGGAGAGGAAGGGATGAAAAAGATGCCCAGGTGACATTTAGAAAGAGAAAATGCACTGCACATATGAACTCTGGGAGTGTATTCATGCAAAATAGCACTTCCTAAAGCTGGCGACATATAACACAAAAGCCATGTACCTACCCCCTCCTTGATGCAGTCCCTCCTCGAACTGCCTATCGAGGTCAGGGAAGACCACCGCCAGGAAACGTTTCATGTGGAGGGTCAGGTGTCAGCGCCCGCCGTGGCGGTGAGGTCGAGAGAGCTTCAGCTGGACCCGGCCGATCCACTGGGTCCAGCACCGGATGTCTCTTGCGGACCTGGGCCAGCTGCCGATCGCGGCCCCCCGCAGTCCTCACGGCCCTGACGACCTTGGTCCAGGTGACCCCCTTCTCGTAGGCAGTTACCTGTCAGGATGACAAAGTGACATAACATCAATACACCTACTCCATGTCCCAGAAACACACATCAGAACATCTTTGAAATGTTGAACAGGGCATAGGATGCTGACAGGAATAGCCTCATTCACAACATGCAAGTGGCCTGTGTGCAAGCGCCAATGCAGTACATGGCATTGAAAGTCTGCAGGTGGCATGAGGGGTACAAAACACTCAATGAACATGCCACACATTGTGCAGCACATGCAACAGCAGGCTGATGGGCAGCACGTGCCATGCAGTCACATGTCCCACTCCACTGACGCACCCTCAGCAGACTAGACAGACACACCCAGCCACTGAGCACTGGCCTGTCATTGACTACAGCGGATACAACCCTCACTCTGCACATGTGCCATTTGCCAGGGGGGAGTCACAGGGGTCGTGGCAGCTCTGCAAGTCAGATACAAAGCACAGCTCACTTGTCACATCAGATGGTTAGATCAGTAGCCTTCAACATGCAGCTGTGGTGCAACACTTCACATAGACACTCACCCACATGACAAGGAACATTCACACACGTCAATGTCCATGAGGTCGTACACGTCATTTGGACACTCTCACCACAGGTCCACCCAACTCATAAACATCTGTGGGTACAGTCACCTGTCACACCGGGGGGAACACTGAATCACCTCAGGACAACATGAAGAAAAGCCCCCAGGATTAGCCAGGCTGAATGTCTCATGCACTATGCAGTGAAAGTCACTGTAAGCACCATGCAAGTGAGGAGTGCACACAGGAACTACATGATGCACTGCATGAGTGACATACGCATGCCCCCCCCTGGGACACACTCTGAACAACATTGCATGTCAGTCCCACCTGAACACAATATTGACTGTCACACAACAGGTGCATAGGCAAAGGTAGTGGACTCAGAACTCACCTGCTCCCCTGGTCTCCCATACAGGCTGGTGTACTGTGGGAGGAGGACGTCCAGCAGGGCCTGATTCTCCTCCAGGGTGAATGGCTGGGTCCTCTCCACAGCACGAGACATGGTCCAGGGAAGCAGAGACAGCAGCAACGTTGTCGATAGGAAAGTTGTGCAGGCAAGTGCCCTCTCATGGCTTCTGGCTGCCTTATATCTGTCTTGCTGAGGGCCATTCATTTTGAGGAGTACATAGTGATTGGTCTGAATCATTCGCATCTTACGTTTACTCCAATCCCTTTAAACATACAGCAGTGACAGCATTTGCATCGTTCAAATTTAGAGCATCATGTCAAGTCAACAACCACTTTGCAACATTGTATATTGTGGCCAACTGACTTTTCCAGGACACCTGCTGGAAAAATTTGAAGAGAAAACTCGGTATCCATGGCAACCTGCATGCATTTAGGGCCTAATACCTGTCCCTTATGTGTCCCCTATGTAAATTTGAAAGCCACACACAGGTACGGTGCGTTTCACACGTACCCCTACGGCACCAGTTGCACAGTGCGTTTGACACGTACATGTAGGCACTGTTAGTACACGTACGTGTAGGCATTGTTAGTACACGTACGTGTACAACTGGTGCATACACGTACATGTACAAGTACGTGTAGGTGCTGGTAGTACACGTAAGTGTACGCACCAGTTGTATACGTCCGTGTACACACCAGTTATACACATACAAGTACGTACCAGTTGTACACGTACGTGTACTACCAGTGCCTACATGTATGTGTACAGGTACATGTAGGCACTGGTAGTACACGTACGTGTACAACTGGTGCGTACACGTACATGTCCAAGTTCGTGTAGGCACTGGTAGTACACGTACGTGTACAACTGGTGCGTACTCGTATGTGTACAACTGGTGCATACACGTACGTGTACAAGTATGTGTAGGCATTGGTAGTACACATACGTGTATGCACCAATTTCTACACGTATGTGTACAACTGGTGCATACACGTACGTGTACAAGTATGTGTAGGCACTGGTAGTACACATACGTGTACAACTGGTGCGTACACAGACGTGTACAACTAGTGCGTCCACGCATGTGTACTACCAGTGCCTACACATACTTGTACACGTACGTGTATGCACCAGTTGTACACGTACGAGTACGCACCAGTTGTACACGTACGTGTACTACCAGTGCCTACATGTACCTGTACACGTACGAGTACGCACCAGTTGTACACATACGTGTACAACTGGTGCATACACGTATGTGTACAGGTATGTGTAGGCACTGGTAGTACACGTACGTGTACAACTGGTGCGTACACGGACGTGTACAAATATGTGTAGGCACTGGTAGTACACTTACGTGTACGCACCAGTTGTACACGTACTTGTACGCACCAGTTGTACACATATATGTACAACTGGTGCGTAAACGTACCTGTACAGGTACGTGTAGGCACTGGTAGTACACGTACGTAAACAACTGGTGCGTACACGGACGTGTACAAGTACGTGTAGGCACTGGTAGTACACATCCGTGTACGCACCAGTTGTACTCGTACGTGTAGACACTGGTAGTACGTACGTGTAGGTACATGTACTAACAGTGCATACACGTATGTGTACGCATTTCATACGTTTACAATTGTGATACAGCCGTACACATTCCAGGAATGGAGGGCTACGAGTTGCACATGGATGTCCATCAAGTACTTATCATTGCATACTTTCAGGTGCAGGCCCTAGGTGTGTTAGCCTGTGATCTTGCACAGGTCCTTCCATCTCGTTGCACAATTGATGGGTTCTGACCTGTGGACACATGTCATGTGTGATGGGGCGCGATGTGGCACACATCACCTTGACACGTGCCACATGTGTGTCTGTAGTCCAACTGTGTCATGCATAGCAGCAGTGGGTGGCACAGTCATCAACACCCGCACCTGTCTCCTGATGCCAGGGACAGGAACACTTTATAAACTGACCTGTCACGATCAGCGTGCCCCTTTGGGACTATGTCGGCTGTGTGTCATGTGTTCTCATGAGCATCATGTCAGTGTCCCGTCAATGGCATCTGCTGTTGGTGCATCCAACAGGGGTCTGTGTGGAGATGGGCATGTAACACATCTACGCACACCATGCCACATGTGGATTCCCAAGGCTGTAGGATCTGTGTGCATGGGACATCATATATTTTCAGTCATACATGTGTTTGTCGTCTCAATGGCAGTGTCTTTGTGTTGTCACGTGTACCCCTTCATCGCAATGTGTTTGACATGTACATTTGACATTCCATGTGACCTGTGCATGTGCCTTACAGTCAGCTGTCTGGATGAGATGACATCATTCAAATGCAGCTATGTGGTTGTGTGTCACTCCGGTGATATCTGTGGCTCTTCACTCAGACTGGCCCCCAAATCTTTTCAGGGCATGTCATGTTGACTTGACAATCAACAGGTGTATCATGCATTTTGTAGGAGTGCCAGCAAGCTGCCATCTGTGTCCTGGGTGTATTGCACACACCCGACTCCATAGTTACCTGATGTGTATTAGCAGTGTAGCATGTGCTATGTTCATTGACATTGATGTTTGCCGACTCTCAATCTTCATTCCTCTAAACTATGTTTTACAGGGCACCACCTGTCCCAAGACTAATGCCAGACTTGGGTGCCATGATGGAACGTTCCTGCATCTGCCGTTACAGATTCACTCAACAGTTGATTGAGGACCTGACAAACAGGCTGGCACCACACCTCCAACCGCAACACAGGTATCCTACTGCGCTGACCCCCAAGATGAAGGTGATGGCAGCCTTACATTTTTTTGCAACAGGCAACGTTTCAATTGACCATAGCTGATGTGGTTGGCATGTCCCAGACTATGTTCAGCCGTGTCCTGCGTGAATTATAGCAGCTATGTTGGAGCACCTTGATGAATTCATCAAATTTCCAACTCCAGAGGGGTTGAGGGATGTCAAGGGGTATTTCTATGCCCAGGGTGGGATGCCCCATGTAATTGGGTCCATTGATGGTACACATGTGGCTTTTGTACCACCACAGGCACAGGAACAAGCCTATCGCAACCGCAAACATTACCACTCGATAAATGCCCTTGCGGTGTGTCTTGCTAACATGCTGATTTCACATGTCTGTGCATGTTTTCCAGGATCAGCACACGATGCCTACATCATGAGGCGTAGCAGGGTGCGACAAATGATGCTGCGGCTGCACAACGAACGAGCATGTCTTGTTGGTGGGTATAGTCTTTTTGTCCTATGTGTTCCGGTATCTTTGTCTCTTACGGCATCTCGTGACCAACTTATTTACATCGTGTTTCCATGTAGGGGACTCTGGCTATCCCAACATGCCATGGCTGCTGACACCTCTCCACAACCCAAGAACAGCTGCAAATCACCGGTACAACGATGACCACAGCGCCAAACCAGGTGAGTGATTTAGAGGACGTTTGGACTCCTGAAGAGCTGATTCCGGTGCCTGGACAAGACAGGCGGGTCCCTCCCTTATGCCCCGGAGAAGGTCTGCAAAATCTTCATAGTGTGCTGCATGCTGCACAACGTGGCAGTTGAGAAGGCAGTGCCACTCATCCTTGATCCAGATGAGCAGGAGCATCCACCCGTGGAGGATCAAGGGCTTGGTCACGAGGCTAGTGATGATGAGGAGGAGGGGGATGATATCCGGAGTCAGCTCATATGCAACTTCTTCTCATAATGGTGAGTCACTGGCTATGAGTGTGCAAGCTTGTAGTGTTGAGTGGCATGTGTTGCAATGTGTGTGTCCAGCTGACTGAATGCACAGTGACTTGGATGTGTGTTCTGATGTGTCACTCGAGTGATGATGTCATGCAACACAGTTTTGCAGATAGACTTGATTGGCAATTTACATGTGTCCAACATTGTTGCTGTTTTGTACACTTCCATGTGTGCGTTGAGAATCTTTTTTTGGTGACTTCTCGCGTGTCTGTCATTCCCAGCTAAAAGGCACATGTTGTCTGGTTGTGTCATCGTTGTCCTCCTGCTATTCCTCGTGTGGATTGCAACGTGTTCTGAATCAGCGTTCCATGCACGGACATGTGGAAATGTCAGTTTGGGTAAGTATTGCAGCATGGCTTTTTTGTGGTGATACAGGTTGTGAATGTGTGGTGACTGCTTCTGTGCATGTTGTGGTACCATGCATACATGTCTTCTCACCATGGAGCATATGAATTGTAGCATCACTCCCATGACAAGATAGTCAGCCTTCTTGACAGTCATCTGTAGTGGAATATGGCGTCTGATGAAGGCTTCAATGTGTGTGTACCTTGGCTCTGAAACATTGCAGAGGCTACGGGTGGACATAGTGGGGGACATCACAACAATATGCTCTATGGGGAATTGCAGCCTCTCAGTGTGCAGCAGGATGTGTTCTGCTCATCCCCTTACCTTGTGTGCCAGTTCATTGGGATTGACATCATCCGTGTTGTGAAGGGGGGTCCAGCGTATGTCCCACATGTTCTGTCAACTGACCTGTGAGTCTGTTAATATGGAGGCATATCCCTTTGTGTGTGTATGTGGAATAAAGGTGTTCAGCACAATCCAAAGTGCCTCATCTCGGTCACTGCAGATCTCTTACCAGTTTGCATGCGTCATCTATGGCAGAATTGGTTGTGTATGTATTTGTGCAGGTTGCTGCCCACAACGGGACGTGAATGCCTGCTGATGGTGTGTCTCCTTTGCGCATCTCCGCATTTTGTTGCCTGACACAGTGGCTGTCATTTATGGTGATTGATCATACACTTTCTGGGAGTGACCCATGAGTGAGCGGACACTCCTTCCTTGACATACACCTGTTGCACTGTGCCTTGCAGACTTCCTTGTCTTTGTGTGTTGATTTTTTCATGATTTCTAACCCCTTCTGCCTGCTGCTGCGTCACCTGCGGGCCACCACTCCGAGTGCCCTGATTCTGCAACCCCCACGCCTCAGAAATGCTCAGCCTTTCCCCCTCCACCCATTTGTAATGCAGCCAGCAGCTTTTCTGTGCCACTGTAGCCCCAGCGCCGTGCAAAAGGCCGGACCGTCTGCGCCTGCAACATGCAGAGTGCATGACCCTCTAGTCTTTGCATGACCCACATCACACAACAGGCTCATGATGCAGCCACTCTCCAAGCAATGTCCTCGTGACAATCATCCTCTTGCCATCAGGCAACCCCTAAGCACACACACGACACCTTCGCATGCTGAGTGTGCTACTCCAACTGCCTACACAGCGCTGCCCAGCCTCCCAGACCCTGTCATTCCAACCAGGTTATGTGCCTCCTACTCCACACCCGCTCCATCCACCAGCAAGCTATTGGACTCTGTTACTCCTCAACACTACAGCCCCACACATCACCTTCATGACAGTAACCTGGACAAAAGCCTCCTCAGCACATAACGTCTTCATTGCCATCTCAGACGGATACAAGATCACCCGCAGGGACGCCAACACCACTTCCGGGGGCTGAATAGGTAATTATTGACAAGTACACCCTCAGAGTCACAAGTCCGGGTTCGCAGCAACTCCCTAGCAACCATCGGAGTAACACTCATCTACAGATCTGCAGGCCTACATCCACAATTCCGCTAAGCCATCAACACGTACATCTGCACGCAGGCCCTCACCTCCACAGGCTACATGTGGCTAGGGGCCAGTAACTTCTTGCTGGAGGGGTCACACACCACCATCCATCATTGGTCCATCAACATTTGAATCCACGTCTCCAACAAGCAACACAGTGCCACTCACACCGCTACCGATCCCTCAAAGATGCCATATGTAAGTCGCCACAGACAAGCTGTGTGGGACACTCAAAACAACACCATCGCCACACCCTGCTAACTCACACACTCGATCAGCAACTGATCCATCAATCTTGCCACATTGATGGACTTTCCTGTGAAGCACAACAACAGTTAAGGCACCTGGGACAAGGCAGACCTACTGGACTCCTACAGACCTTGCCAGACTCTTGTGCGAACCTTGCAACACAAAGAGCCATCATTTTCCTTACAGCCCTGGAAAACACCACACACAGCCATCACCATATCATCAGCAAGGACAAGTGGAGATCCTTCAGATAGTGGCGAGACACCCAAACACACGACATCAAGGAGCTCTTCAGCATTGTGAGTGAAGTGACAGCAGATCTCCATCCAAGACACCCCACCCTTGCAAGGCAGATCCCATCCCTTGCTACTTTGTATCACTGCAAGCTCATGGCCATGGACAACAGCCTTGGCACACAGAGACAGACAGCACTATTTTCCGCTGGACAAACCCCCCTCAGGTCATGGACTCCCGTCAGCAGCAAGTACACAACCGGGATCATGTGCACCATCCACTCTGGCTCTCCATCAGGCCCCTTCCCACACAACATCTCAACCACATCCTTCACCATCCTTGAAGCCCACGTCCTGCGCGTCATGAATGTCTCCTTTGAGTTAGCCACATTCCATGGCTGCAGGAGGCATGCAGAGCGCCAGGCCCTTCTTCAACAACGGACGGCAGTACCGCAGGATCTCCTGGTACATCCGCCTACTTCCCTACCCAGCAAATGTCACCAGGAAGACACTCAACTAGCAACTGTCCAATTTCCTACATGCAACCAGCTCCAGCCAACTGGCACCCAACCGTTTTACACAGTAATCACACCACTGCAACCGTCATCATTGCCAACACCAACGACTACTTTTCCCTGCTCACCAATGGTGAGCCCACCACCCTTGTCCTCTCAACGCCATTCTACACCATGTGCTACCACACTGTCAGCTCACACATCTCCAACAGTGGTATCCAGAGGAGGGCCCAGGATTCACTCAGGAAGTAGCTCACCAGCAAGGCCCAGGGAGTCTGCCTCCACTCTGCAACATGTAGTACACTGGGGGCATCTGGCACATGCCACAGGGCTCTTCTCACAGCGTGACGATCTTCAATGTCTCCATAACCCCTGTCTCCACCATCACATGCACACAAGACCTCATCATCATCTGGTATGCCATTGACACCCAGCTGCTCCTCAAACTCACCAAAGAGCCAGCCATTGACAGATCCAAACTTCAAGAAGGCATGAGATCTGTTGATGAATGGCTGAACATCAGCCATCTGAGGCAGGACTTGGACGGGACAGAGGTCATCATCTGAGGATTGTCCCCTTACGGCTGGGTCAACTCCTTGCGTCCCATTGGTCTGTGCACCGCACCAGCACCCAGTGGCCACGCAGGCAAGCTGGTGTTCATCATGGACCCATCGCTCACAATTAACATGCAACTCACCAACATCTGTACCTCATGCTGCAACACCCTCCACATGCTGCTGATGGCCCCCAGATAGATCCACTCCAAGGCAAGACAGACCGTCCCCCTGGTCCAGGACGCCAGCTGACTCAAATACAGCACCGGCCTTTACGGATGTATGACGTTTCAACTCGTGTGTTTACAACGCGTGCAGTTACATCGCGGTTTTTACAACGAACCGATGTAACCACGCGATGCCATTACAACGCAAGTCTTTACATCGCCTTGCGCTAGATGGCGTGCTAACATTAGAAAAGCGTAATTTACTATTCCATCTCCAGTCCACTTAACAGTAGGGAAGGTGTTGGGATAGTAAACCACACTATTTGTAATGTTAGCACGCCATCTAGCGCAAGTCGATATAAAGACTTGCGTTGTAATGGCATTGTGTGGTTACATCGCGTTCGTTGTAAAATCCGCGATGTAACTGCACGCGTTGTCAAAGTTTTGTTGTAAAGGTTGTTCCCCGCCTCTACAGAGGACAACAACAAACATGCAGGAGAACTTATCCACATCCAGGGTGCATCCGCACACCTCATCTGCAACAGCCCCCGCCCCAGCCACATCACTGTCCACCTGAGAGAGGTACAATGGCTCACTGTGTGCTGCAGGATCACCTTCAGACTCCTCAACCACACTCAGGAGGCAGTCCACAACCCTAGACCCAAACCGACCTTGGACGTGTGTCATCCAACACCCCATTGGCCCTACTCCATGCAGCCCACCTTGCCCTGGCCACCATTCATCACATCCACATAACCTCTACATGCAGGAGATAGTTCTCCCACCTCACAAAACAGACCTGGTACTCCCTCCCCGGGCAAGTCAACATGACCCATGACCTCTACACCTTCATGTAACTCTACCAAATTTGTCTGTCAGAGCAATATAGCAAGCCCCCCCTCAGCAGCTTGAGGCCATCACGGGTGAGTGTTAGGCTCCATGTCTGCATTTTGTGATACATTGTGAGCCATGTGTGACCTCGACCGGACTCAGATCCAAGTGTATGGATGGCTGGAGTTAGTTCAACACTCAGGCATACTTTAACATATCCCCACACGTAGGTTGTGGACTCATGCTAAATGAGTGCAACATGAAATTTCAATTATTACATTTTTAATTTCGAACTCTGGGGCGTGATTTGTGCACAGAAAATGGGGAAATGCAGGGACCATAGAATCCAAAGTTCACAGGGGGAGATGGGATCCTTGGCATTTGAAGTCATCAGAGTCCAGCCCACAGTGTTTGGCATCATTGGTCAGACTGTGACCAGCAAGTCCATGTGGCAGATGATGTCAGTCAATGGGGTGATGCTGTCGCACATGAAGGCCAGGTGCCTGGCCAGGTGACCTGGGAGATGTGGATGGCCCGCTGCCTCTCACGGTCTTTTCCGTGGATGACCAACCTTCCTCCGGGGACCCTCAGATGCAGGCCTTGACGATGTTTGGGGCGCTCCGTCGGACGAATCCTCCTCCTCCTCCCTCCCTGTGGCTGGTGCTGGTCTGCGCCTGGTGTCACAGGGAGGGTTGCCCATGTTGTCGGCGATCCGACGGAGTGAATGACTTATGTCCCTTTGCACCGCCAGGAGCTCAGCCAGTCTTGCCTCCATCCGTCCTTGGTGTTGTTGTTGACTGGCGTGTTGCTCGGCCTGCTGGTTTTTGATCTCTGTGAGGGTCCCCACTACCTGGCTGATCTCCCTGGTGTCACACCGGTATGCTGCAGGGGCTTGGACAACCGGAGGGTTCTTTTCGGTCGGGGTCATCCGCGGAGTGTTGAGAGGCGTTGCTGCTGGTGGGATCCGGTTCCTCCCGAGCCTGTGACTGTGATTCTTCCCCCCATTGTTAGGGGGATGTTCATCACATTGCCCTGTGTGTGAGAGAGAGACAATGTGAATGCTGTTTAATGCAACATGCATGTTTCATACACATTCAAGTTGGCACAGTTCCTCCAGGTAATTGTATGTGCCTAGCATTCTCCTCAATTTTCACTTGTGTATGGGTATGTTGCGGGGGACAGATTGATATGTTCGCCTGAGTCTTTGACATGTCCATTTGTGGCTTGGATGCTTCTATGTATTGGTGTTGTTGTGTTACATGTCCATTGTGGCAGTGGGTAAATCCATTGCCTGTCCTGGTGGTGTGTGCTTGTGTAAGGGGTGTGTGTGACAGGGCCTGCTGGTGGGTGTAGTGTGATTTGGCCCTGGGGCTCCCATGTGATGTAGCTGTCCCCCCATGGAGCATGCTGCCATGACAGTGAGTGTGAGTTCCTATCCTAGATATCTGACCTTGTTGTGTTGGTGTTTGTGTTTGCACTGGTCACAGGAGAGCCTTGTGCTGCCTACACCAGGGCCAAGTGTGAGCTATCTTGTCAGTACTTTCCCAATCCCTGTGCATTGCGCATGGTGCATGGGTATGTAGCTGGGCCATATGGGATGAGGGCAATTGTGTCTGATTTGGAATTCAAACATGCGTTTTGGTGCACCCACCCTCCCAGCATACGGGACATCCATTCTTGAGGTGGTGCTTCGTGTAGCATGGGACATGGCATGGCCTTGCTTTCTCAATGGGGCATACACATGTTATTGGCATTCGTGTTGTTTGTGACTGTGGTTCTGGCGGGTGAGGGCTTGGGGATAGTTGCGTGCATTAGGTGTAGTTGGGGTGTGGATGCCATTACCCCCATGTTGCGTAAGTGGTTTTTGTACTCACCAGGCTCTGGAGGTCCTTGGTGTCCATGTACTCCCACCGGCGGAAGCATGGCCATCACCTTCTCCTCCCAGGGATGGTAATGTACTGGTTTGCGGGGCGCGCCACCTCCAGTGATGTTGGTCTGGGCGTGCTCTTCATTCATTTTTCTCTTGACCGCCCTCCGCGGATCGTACCACCTGGCTTGGCATTCATTCCTGGTCCTTCTGATGGGTGCGACAGCATTCACCCTCTCGACGATCCTCTGCCACAGGTGTGATTTTTCAGCTATGCTGGTCTGTCTGACCAATGTTCCAAAGAGCTGTGGCTCGACTCTGATGACTTCATTGACAAGGATGTCCAGCTCCTCCCTTGTGAACTTTGGATTCTTGTCTGTGGGCATGGTGTGGGGTGAGGGTGTGGATGGTTGTGGGTGTGTGGGTCTGAATGTGACGGTGTATGTGTGAATGTGGAGAGGGGGTATATGTGAAGGGGTGTGTGTGTAGGTGTATATGTTTAGGTGGATGGGTGCAGTGGTTTGTGTGTACTCTGTACCAGTGGTGAGTCTGTTGCAAAGGCTCATGGTTTGTGTGTGTGGTCCCTTTTTATTGGTCCATTTGTGGGTGGGGCTCAGTTTGAATTTTTGGTGGCTGTGTTATAAGGGGTGGTTGTGAGGTTGCCCCTCTGTTTGCCTGTTTGGATGTGTCCAGGTCAGTCCTTTTCATTTTTTGTGCAGTGTCGTGTTTTGTGGTGTTGTGCGAGTCGAATAGGCCCTCCTTGTGCTGTTTTACAGTGTCTGTGGTTCAGTACGGTACAGGGGTACAAGTCGTACAGCCACACACCCCATGCGTTGTGTATGTACGGCGCGTACACGGACATTGCTATGTACGGTGCGTACACCCCATTGCTTCTGTACGGTGCGGGTGCATAGACCGCTAGCGCGTATGTACGGTGCGTACCCCCTGCGCGTATGTAAGCACCGTACCCCCATAGCGAATGTACGGTGCGTACCCACAACATCGCGTACCCGCAACATCCACCGTACATACGCGATGTTGGGGGTACGCACCGTACATTCACTATGGAGGTACGGTGCGTACATACGCGCTGGGGGTACACACCGTACATACGCGCTGGGGGTATACACTGTACATTCACACTGGGGGTACGGTGCATACCTACGGGGGGTACGGTGCATACCTATGCGCTGGGGATACGGTGCGTACCTGGGGGAGGTACGGTGCATACCTATGCACTGGGGGTACGGTGCGTACCTACGCGCTGGGGGTACGCACCGCACATTAGCGCTGGGGTACGGTGCGTACCTATGCACTGGGGGTACACACCGTACATTCGCACTGGGGGTACGGTGCATACATACGCGCTGGGGGTACGGTGCATACCTACGTGCTGGGGATACGCACCATACATTCGCGCTGGGGGTACGGTGCATACATACATCGCTTCATAGCAGCCAAAGTCATTTCCCGTGTATGGGACGTTTTCCGTACGAATCGTAAATTGTAACGCCAGTCCGGATTGTACTAGTACGGTCGGACTTCATTTTTACGATTTGTACAGAGAAGTGTCCGGGTCCGTCTCGTACTAATTTTCCCGCTACGATTCGTACGGATCGGGCTGATCCGTATGTACTTTTTCCCGTACGGATCATACTTCACGGGTCGGACGTGACTTGTGCGATTCGTACGGAAAAAAATACGGATACGAGTCGTACGGGAAAGAAAAATACATGATCGGAATCGACCCCAAAATCTTTAAAAAGCAAAGCATTCAAATTAAAATAAAAAAATAAACAACTTAAAATTCTTTACATTTAGTAAAAATTATTTTACTCATAAACAATAATGATAATGAAAAATATTATATTTTTTATTAAACAACAACATAATAATATCAATATAACAATATAAAATAAATTATACAATATAAAATTGAATACATATTCTATTTCCACTACAATGTATACAAAACTACACATGCTAATAAAGTAAATACATAAAAAATGTACTACTCCCACCTAGCGATAAGCAAAAATTATAAAACTTCATTAAATGTACAAATCTACCTCCAATAAATGCACCAGTAGTAAAATCACTACAACAGTAGGGAAAGTGTTGGATTGTGGAGGGGTATAATTTACTATTCCCACTCCAGTCAGTGCAACAGTAGGAAAAGTGTTAGATAGCGGTGGGGTTAAATTTACTATTCCCACTCCAGTGAGTACAACAGAAGGGTAGATGTTGGATTGCGGAGGGGTAAAATGTACTATTCTCACTCCAGTCACTACAACAGTAGGGAAAGTGTTGGATAGCAGAGGGATCAAATTTACTATTCACTCTCCAGTTAGTACAACAGTAGGGTGGTTGTTGGATTGCGGAAGGGTAAAATTTACTATTGCCACTCCAATAAACGCAACAGTAGGGAAAGTGCTGGATAACGAAGGGGTAAAATTTACTATTCCCGCTCCAGTCAATAAAACATTAAAAACAAACAAAATATCTTAAACAAAATAAAATTATTCCAAAAACAAAGTAATTAAAAATAAATATAAATTTTTTGCAAAATAAAAGACAAATATATGTATTATTATATATATATATTTTTATGTAATAACATCATTAAAAACATATTAAAATGTAAATGCATATCTTAAATGCCTACAAACATTTGTATAAGTAAATTACCAAAATAATGTTCTTATAAATATATATTTTTATTTACAAATTATTTATTTAAAAAACATTATTTATTACATAAATTTAATTTAGTTATTTTCCAACCCATGACATCACAAAACTCACAACTTGCGCCTAAAACATATCTTCAAAAAAACACAAATTAAAACACTATTAATAAAAATATTTATTCTTCAAACTAATTATCATTAATTACATATTATTTGATGATTAATTATAATAAATGTACCCCTACAAAATACACAGAACAATCACAAAATTGAACAGAAAATTATTAACACAATTAACATAATACGTAACACAATTAATAATTATTATTAATTGAAAGAAATATTTATGAATTTGTTAAAATTAATTAACTTCCCACCCTTTACCTTTATAAACCCCACATCCCACACCTAAAATTGAAGTAAACAAAAAAATAATAACCCAATTAAAATAATTAATTTTCAATTAAGTAACTAATAGTTTTCAACAACTAATTACTGATTAATTCACATTAATTTACTCTCCACTCTTTACCCCAATAAACCCAACAACCTACACCTGAATTTTTTTTGGTGTTAAACATTTAACATAATTAATTATCAATTGATTAATTAATCAACAACTAATTATTAATTAATTAATTAAAATTAAATTATTTTCCACCCTATACCCCTATAAACCCACAACATGGTTTGGTACTAAAAAACACAAAATATAATTAAATGTAATTTAATAACTACTATAAATCCAACAAATATATTAAAAAACATAAACAATAATTATACAAAACAATTACATCATGCACATTTAAAATGTATACTGAAATACATAACAATACTTACAAAACGATGATTAAACAACTAGATTTTTGCAAACTATATTTATGACTTCGATATTTTAAAATTCAATATTACTTAACTTAAATTCAATATTCTTGACATCAATATTCTTTCTGACCATATTTCCCTATCACGATATTTATTACTCGAAATTTTGGTTAGGGGATATTTTTGATTTAATATTCCTTCTAAGTACCCCAGCCAAGTCGGTTTGTAACTAAAGAATCTACATGGATTCAAACCTGGCCTTCGACACTGAAGCAGCAAAAGTAACGAGTACCTGCTTCTTCTTTTTCAGATTTCTGATGAGAAAACTGTAATTCATTGATAGCCACCTTTGTGCACCATTCGTCAGTGCATTTATTAAGTCATGCCTTGATTATAGCAACTTCACTTACTCAGCAAGTGAAAGATATTTAGCCATTTACAGCTAATACAAAATGCAGCGATCCACCTATTAGTTGCTCTCTCCAGACATGATCAATTCTCAATCAATCAATCAATCAAGGGTTTGTTAAGTGCGACTACTCACCCGTAAGGGTCTCAAGGCGCTGGGGGGGTGAGGGTTCGCAGGTTCCAGCCCATCAAGGAGAGGATCTGTCGAAGAGCCAGGTTTTGAGGTTTCTTGAGAAGATGGTTAGCGATGTTGTCTGTCTGATGTGGAGCGGAAGGTCGTTCCAGTCTCTGGCCGCGAGGAAGGAGAAGGAGTGGCCTCCCGATCTGGTCTTTCTGGTGAGGGGGACTGCGGCGTAGGAGAGCTGGGCTGATCATAGGGTCCTTTGGGGTGCGTGGAATTTGAGTCGGCTGTTCAGGTATGCTGGTCCGGTGTCATGGAGGGCCTTGCAGGGGTGGGTGAGCATCTTGAAGGTGACTCTAGCTTCGATGGGGAGCCAGTGAAGTGTGCGCAGGTGCTGGGAGATGTGGCAGCGTCTTGGCAGGTTGAGGACCAGTCTTGCGGTGGCGTTTTGGATGTTCTGTAGCTTGCGGGTCATCTCATATGCTCTGCGTACTCCCTATCCATAAAGCTAAAGCCTTATACCCATGACAGGAATTTTCAGACTGGTTTTTCAAAAGTCACCTGAGTTTATAGGCTCCAAATTTCATTGGCAGCCTCCCAGCCATGCTCTAACATCCGCCAGTTTGGCACTTGGTGCCACACCAAAAGCTAACAATTCTTGATTTGTCAATAAAGATTTCTCACTAGCCACAGCTAGAACAACATTTTGTGAAGATTAGGCTTTTTTGCCTAGTGGTTATATTTTTTTAATCTTGTGAATCCAACAATAAGTCTATGCAAGTGTGCATGAATGTTATTTACCCAAAATCTACCCCACGAAATGTTTGTGCAGTTATTCTTTATATGCACACACTAACCCAAGTGATTATTAGTGGGAGGAACAAGAGGCTACAGGGTATTCAGGGTGGGCTGGCCTCCAACTAAGACAGATACACACAAAAAGAAGCTATCCTGAATGAGTGTCTGATTATAAGATGGGAAAAGGCACACTACGCCTTCTTCTGTGGAGTGTTGGGCATTTCGAAAAATTGGAAGGACTGTCCTCACACACCACAAGGTGTCATGCTTCATCATCAGCAGTCCTCCTCTCTAAAAACCATGTTTGATAGAGAGCGGGCCTTCACCTGGAGACAGGAAGGCCCTTCTACAACTAAGGAGCGGATTCCGATCTCGCTCGGAGAAGGCTCTGTCCGACTCGGATCCGAAGGGCTTTCCAACCGACTCGTGCTCCGAGTGCCTGAGTACGATGCGAACAAGCACTGACGGACACGGGTCACTCGGAGCCCCATGGAAGTCAATGGGAGCCTGTTGTACGACGCGTACATAGGCTCCCACTGACGAAAAAGGTACGTTGCTCACAAGGGCGTCCCCTGTAGAGGGGACGCATCTGTGACACCTGCACCATACATACATGTGTAGGGGGGCCCTTGGGTCCCCCCCTGTGATCGACTCGCAAGGCTGCGGGTGAAGGGGGGGTCCGGCGCGGACTCTGAAGTCTGTTTCCCGGAGCGTTTATGTGTCACAGGCTCTGACTCAATCCGGCTGTCCGAATCGTGCATCGTACTGGCTCGGTCGGAAATCGCCTCCATTGCATGGCACGGTTTGCTTACAGACGAGACGTACGGAGCGGTTTGGACCCGGAAACTATTCGGTCACCGATTTTGCGTACTTTTTCGGATCGCGTTCGGAGCCCTTCCGAGCGAGATCAGAATCGGCCTCTAAGTGGGGACCCGTGCAAAGAAGTGAGTGATTTTAAAAATTAATGCAAACTCCACATGTCATTTTATTAATATGGGGTTTGCCTAATATAATGTCTTATGTCTTCTGAAAGACATGGATATTAACCCTACAGAAGACAGGTGATGAACCCGCACACCGGCATCTAGAGCGGCGTTTCGCCACGTCCTAATCCCGCCAAATTCAACAATTCTGCAATCGGAGCACTGACGGATCATTCGGAATGCTAAACCGCCTCTCTCTGCGATCCCACCTTGCCGAGATATGATCCACAACATCCCTGCATGGAAACAAACTAAGATGTTGCCCGGGTAATTGTGAGTAAACACCCGGGGGCAGAGAGAAGTTGACCACGATGTCGCCGGCTGCCGCTTTTACATCCAATAGCTGCCTCCTCCCCTCTTCTCGAAGCAGGGTTCTGCCAGCTGACTCCCCTGGGGGAGAGAACTCCTTGACGAGAAACCCACTTGTCTGCACCATCAGCGAGGTACGAATGCGGCCGGAGGGAGAGGGGCCCGCAAAATTGAGTCTGCTGCCATCCCGCGACTGGGCACCCTCTGGAGACGTTAGTCTTGGCCGGGGAATATATTGTTACCGGCACTAACTGCGCACCATCCCATTGTGGGCAAAACACCCCCCTTTTTTTTGTGAGCGGAGGCGCTACATAATGGGGAAGCACATCTGAGAGCACGTAGTTCTTTTGAAACGTATACCGCGATCTACATGACGGACATCGGAGGGAGCATGTAACAAATCTCTGTATCTCCACTACAGAAATATTAACAAGGGAAGAGAAATACCTCGAAGTAAGGGGCATATTTTTATACTGTTCATGATTCAAGAAGTTTTTACTGGTGAACAGCCTGACTTCAAAATGGCCTCCAAAAAGGCACCCAATGACTTTATTACTGGTCTGCCTGACCTTAAGAGTATGACTAGCAACTGAGTATTGGTAACAAAAGCACAAATCCCAAAGCAATGAATCCTAACGAGATCTCCAGTTCAGACAGATATTTCCCAGCATCACATTAACCGATGCTCTCGACGGAACTTTTGACAATGCCCCCTGGGTAGAAACCTTAACTTGTCTTTGTTTACCTGGAGCTGTCCTATGCAGCTATAGAGGAGCTTGGCTCTGGGTCACCCCTTGGCCGGCACCTACCCAGCCGGACACTCGGACATTGTTTTCCTCTCCCCCCCGTTGTGTTTACTACCTGCATTCCTTACCCCTGTTTACCTTTTTCCCCTTTACCATTTCACTCCCCATAAGACTTGTGTACACGTTAACAACTCCCATTATGGTGTAATCTCATGTTTTTTTTCTCCTATATCTATACTTGGCTATGTAATTTTGGAACCTGTAACTCGCTGATCCTCATGTAAAGAGCTCTGATACCTCCAGGTCTAGCCAGCAGTATATAAAACTTTGCAAATAAACTGGTTCATCACTATGGACATAGAGGACCTGTACACGAGTATCCCACAAAGATGGAATCTGGCAGTAGTTGAAAACATTCTACAAGAGAAGGAGTGGAATTTCCTCACCCCACACAATTTCATCATGGAGTGCGCTGAGATGGCACTAACGGAAAACATTTTTGAATATGATGACACCATCCACCATCAGATTAGGGGCACGTCCATGGGGAGCATCTTTTGCTCCCAGCATGGCATGCCTCTATGACATCAATTTGAGGTAGACTACATATACAGCCAGGAAAACCCCTTCAGACAACAGCTGAAGTAGTTTCGCAGATATGTTGACAATGTCCTTATCGTCTGGCACAGGAACAAAAAACAAGCAACTGAATTCGCTGAATGGGTGAACACCAGAGATGAACACCTCGGGCCCGAGTTACAGAACTAATCTGAGACAAAATCCTAACCTTACTACTTTTGGTATTCACAGAAGGCACTTACTACTTTTGGTGTTCACAGAATGCACTTACTACTTTTGTTTAAACTTACTACTTTTGGTTAAACTTACTACTTTTGGTATTCACAAAAGGCATTTAGTAGTAATAAAGTTAGTTTACTACTACTAAATGCCTTCTGTGAATACCAAAAGTAGGACATTTAACCAAAAGTAGTAATTTTAACCAAAAGTAGTAAGTTGTACCAAAAGTAGTAAGTGCATTCTGTGAATACCAAAAGTAGTAAGTTTAGGATTTTGTCTCAGATTAGTTCTGTGAATCGGGCCCCTCAAGTTTACGTACACCATTGATAAAAACGAAGCAGTGTTTTTGGACCTTGTGATTACCTTAGAGATTACCTTAGACAAAGATGGTATTAAAACTAAACTTAACAACAAACCAACAGACAAAAACAGTCTGCTTATGTATGAAAGCTTCCATCCCAAAACACTGAAACAGAGCCTCCCCGAGGGACAGTTCCTACGATTCAGGAGAAACTGTTCCTCCTTGGAGGCGTATGACAACCAAACCCAATTTTGGAGAACAAATTGATTCAACGCCCTTACCCAAAGAAATTGGTGACAAGAGCAAGGAAGAGGGCACGAAACAACAACCGAGAGGCCCTTTTGGAACATCAGGAAGAACAGGAGAATGAGAGGGTTGTATGTGTCACGACGTACACCCCAATTTCCTACAAAGTCCAAACCATAATAGAAAAACACTGGCTTATACTGAATGGAGCAGGGAAAAAATGGCCCGCAACCCTGTTCGCATTCAAGAGAAATTCAAACATTCACGACGAACTGGTCCATGCGAAAATACCATCACCACCTATTCAGAACAAGCAAACTTTATGGGATCATCAACGACCAGTTGGCCACTTCCAATGCAGGAACTGCGTCGCATGTCAGTACATCCACCACACCAAGGAAGTGGATATACTAACAGGTAAACCCTGGATTATGAAGAACTTTACCAACTGAAACAGCGAGAATGTTGTTTATCTGATCAAATGCCATTGCCTAACATACAAAAGAAACTTCATATACGGGAACAACGCTGGGTCTATCGCCTCAAATCATGGGAAATAGGCATCAACGATGACATCCCATGGCTGCATATCGGATAAACCAATCAAAACACCATTGCACTGTTTTCTAAAACACTGTTTACTCAGATGGGATACGCATCATCCCCCTACATGGTAGATGGCAATGTTCTAACAAAGCACCACTGAAACTTACTACACTGGCAGGTGCATATACACTGACATCATCAATCTATATGATGGAGGGCACTTTAATAGGAGACTTATCATATCAACAGGTGTATGTGTATTTGCATACATGCCTCCAACTTTAAACATCTGAAACCCATCACCCCCACAATAACAGACCCCAGATGTTTCCCAACAACCGACCTTTCCTTTATTTATCACTCTAACTAGACCCTGGTTGAATTTTTACTGAATTAACTGCCTCAATTAGTGCCCACAACAGACTCTACACATCCAGAAATGAGCTGCCTTATGGGGGAATTAATTTATTTTTAATTTCTAGCCCAACACGTCATTCATCCGGCATCTTTTCCGTGTAAAACCGGACGTGCATGAGCGCACCGACACGGATTGCATGGCTTGCTGAATGCATAAACTTGGCAAGGGGCATTACGCATGTGCGCACTTCACTACGCCCCAAGTGACCGGAGCGCTCCTGATGCAATCTAGTGGTGCACGCGTCTACCGCGAACAACACCTGACTGCAATCGGTTGCCTTTGACGCCACAATCAGGCAGTCCGTTCGGACAGTAGAAGTTGATCGACACATTATATAGGCAGCATTAAAGACACCAGATACCAATGAATCTTTAATTAACACAGCCGGTGTCCATTCTCACTTAATAAATGACCAATTACCAATCTGGGTACCTTTATAAACCAAACGCGAAGGCTCATCGCACTACCAGCGGGAAAGAGGCGAGGACAGATTGTAGGAGCACTACGAGGCACGCACCTTGAGGCAGTAAAGGGGTGACTGTGATGGATGTTTGGAAAAAGTATTTTCTCAGCCCATAGAACTCGTTTTCAGGGTTTTGTATGAATGTGTGAGTGAGCAATATTTCACAGCCCTCAAAGTATGAAACTTTGTTATACTAAAGAATTTTCTTTACTCTGATTACAGAGTGTGACTACAGGGTCCCTCATCTCCCCCCCTTCCCATGGGAAATCCCAACCCCTAACCTGGGGTAAGATTGTGAGCTGGACTCACAGTATCCGTTTTCATGTGCACCACGTTTGCTGTGACATGTGTGTTCACATCCACATGCATTACAATGTTTATCTGCATGGTACAAGTCTTATTCTTTTTTTCTGGAATTAAACCCTTTTTGACACTTTGTTAACATTTATTTTACAGGTGTCACATTTTCACAGTAGAGTTTGACAAAGGCCAACCTACCAGGTGGATCTATCTTAGTCTTTAGAAACTAGATAGGAGCCCTTACATCATGTCCTGATGAATGCCATGGACCCTCCGGGCCACTTTGGCAGAAACATGTTGACGACACTGATGGGGATGGGGTACTAAACCCCCGTGTCCACACTCTAGCTTTTAATATTAAGCACACCCCATATAAATAAAATTACTTGTGGAGTTTGCATTAATTTTTAACATCAATCACTTCTTAGCACGGGCCCCCACTTAGTTGGACATTGGTATGTGGTGTTTCGTTATGAGATTCCGGGCCAGAGTAGAGCCCCTACTATTTGTAGGGAAGGTGCAAAAAGAATGATTTGTAGAGGAATGTGTTGTCATCTGCATTTTTTTTGCTAGTGTACCATTGGAGGATAAAATCACCCAGGGAAAATGTGATCGCAAGAGGAGGTGAGTTGATGAGTGCAAGAAAACTATCAATTAAACATTGGTATCAAGTGGTGCTATAAGATGCTCAGCCTAATTGGTTAAGGTGTGGTGCTAGTATTCTCCACAGTGAGGCGTTGGAGAAAAGTGAAGTTTAATGAGTTAATCAGTTTGCACTCAAGGGATTTCATATGGGTAAATGTAACACCCCACCGGTTTTTGGTCGGTTTTATTGATGGGGAGGATATTGCATCCTAGCGGTAACAAAATGGTATGGAGGATGAGCATAACCAGGTTTCCTTAAGTGCGTTAGCAATAAAGCCAGCCTCTTGAATTAGGGCAGATATGGAAGCTGCATTGGAGACTTGCACACCTGCAGAGCAGGAGGGCAGCATTGATGTGAACAGTAGCTGACATGTTACTAACAAAATTCATAGCAGCAAGGTGTCCCATTGTTAAGTGTGATAACTTCCGCTAATCTAGTCTTTTTACCATGCTGCACTTTACTGCTGAGGAATGTGATCAGTAGTTACAATGTTAACAGTATTAAACAGCAAAATTCCAAGTCCCAAACACAATGTAATGTCTGTTGAAAGGTCAGGACTAACTTACAGTGAGACATCTGTCATGGGGACCCTTCACAACCACGAATGTCCACACAAAAGCAGCCCCACCATAATGTAATCAGGCAAAGAATGCAGAAAAGCAGTGGTGAGCATGCTTAAAGCATTAGGCTCCTGGTGCCTTAGAATGCATGGCTTAAATTAAATCTGGTGTAATTCAAAATGTTAAAGGTTACTGTTGGCAGGGTTGACTACCAATTAAAGGGCCGATTCCAATTCCGGCCGCAAAACGAACCGACTGACACGGACACGGACCGAATACCGACCGACACGGACCAGCGCCGTACGACCCATGCAGTACGATACAACGCGAGTGAATTACAACAGACACGTACGGAATACAAGCCGTACGACTGAGCCGGAGGGAAAATAGTGATCCGGCCGGAAAACCGACGCGATTTTCACCGACCAACACGAACCTGGAATCAACCCGACCGACCCGTACCCGCGATGTATGATTAGCGCAGTACGATGCAATGCGTGTAAAACCAGACCGACTCGCACGGAGACCAGGCCACACAACCGACACACACAGACAACCCGGCACACAAGCAATAGAGACCGCCGCGAATGACGCCTACCAAACACAGAAGACAGGCAGCGTGAACAAGGGGAGAAGCCCGCACAAGACAATAGCAGCGTCCGTTTCCGTCACATGAACGTCTCCTACATGCCTACAAAACACAAAGGAAAGAACACAAAAAAAGGACCAAACAAGCAATGACTAAGCCAATAAATACCCAACACAAATTAATTGGACAAAGACACACCCACAACTACAACTATATAAAGGACTACAATCACTACCATCATCCCTTGCAAACAGGAGACACAGCCAGCAGCAAACACCAGTACACAGCAACCACAGACACACTCACAACTCACCCATCACACAACTCACACACCATCAGCACCTCATACAAAAGCACACACACATACACACAGCAAAACCAACACCAAACCAACATCACTTGCACCCTCACACACACATCCCTCACCACCACCACCCATCACCATGCCCCCAAAGAAGAATCCAAAGTTCACAGATAGTGAGTTAGAAGTGCTGGTAGACGAGATCATCAGAGTAGAGCCACATTTGTTTGGTACATTGGTTCAAAGAACCCCCATCTCACAGAAAACCAAGATGTGGGCGAGGATTGTGGACAAGGTAAATGCACAAGCACCAACGTTGCGCACAAAGGACGATATCCAGAACAGGTGGTATGACGTGCGCAGGAGGGTCAAGAAACTCATCGAGAAAGATCACGCCTTGAGTCAGCGCACCAGCAGTGGCCCTCCTGCCAAACCAGTCTACTTCAGGACCTGGGAGGAGAAGGTGCAGGACATCCTACCACCAGAGAGCGTCCATGGCCTAACAGACATCCCAGAGACTGGTGAGTACACAAACAACAAACCCAAGATTGTGTGGCAAGGAGACAGTGAAACCATGCACCCCAAGCAAACCTACACTAACCAATAGATAATCAACCCAAGATGTGTATGCCAGTCACACAAACACAATTCCTGCCATCTCATAGTGACTGGGGACTTTGTCATGACATGCACCAACCTACAAACAAATAGAGCAAGCCACTGGCACTAAGCCAAATACATCCAGCAAGACAGTTTGCCACCACAAGCACACCACCTCACAGTGCAGCTGACTGCCAGGAAGGAATAGTGGGGATGCAGGTGAAGTGAGTGTAGCCAAAAGCATGATGGGGCCTGTAGTCACAGATAATGCTCCCCCTCCTGATTGGCCCATCAAGACCTCTCTGAAACATGCCCACATTACAGGGAGTGGAAAATGACTGACAAGATGGCTGACACTGGCTCCTGCTGTGGGGAGAACAAGGCCCTGCTAGGGCATGTGCGCAAATCAGAAGACACCACTGACTGACATCCTGAAAGACAACTTGCACGCCCTACAATGGAAGCATGTGTCATGAGAGGAAGGAGGACTGACAGCCATGACCATACTAATTAGCATGGGGAGACACCCCCCAACACAAACTCCACACAACTCACCGGGTACAATGCTTTGACACACACCTCATTGAAATATCAGCAAAAGATCCCCCGTACTAGCTGCTGCTGTGTGAAGCACAGGGGCTCACTTGGGACTTGTAGCCAAACAAACACCAGGATTTCACTGTCAGCCATCGTGCCATTGCTGTCACACCCCCTCACAGGGAAGCAGAGTCAAGAGGGAGGAAGCATGGGCATGCTGGGAAGGGGGGTGTAGCCAAGAGTATGATGGGACTCACAGTCACACACAACCTACACCCACCCACATGGCCCAGCAAGATCAACCTGAACCATACTCACCTCACAGGGAGTGGGAAGGGACTGACAAGATGTCTGACACTGGGCTCTGTTGAATGAGCACAAGGCCATGCTGGGACTGCTAGCCAAACAACCACCAGGATTCCACAGTCAGCCATCTTGCCATTGATGTCACACCCCGTCACAGGGAAGCAGAGTCAAGAGGGAGGAAGCATGGGCGTGCTGGGAAGGGGGGTGTAGCCAAGAGTATGATGGGACTCGCAGTCACAGACAACTTACACCCACCCACATGGCCCAGCAAGATTAACCTGAACCATACTCGCCTCAAAGGGAGTGAGAAGGGACCGACAAGATGTCTGACACTGGACTCTGTTGTGGGGAGCACAAGGCCATGCTGGCAAATGGCCAACAACAAGATCAAACTCTGTCCGTGACAAGCTGGGAAAAAAGCAGTGTACAGGCAGGCATCTGTTATAAAAGTAGAAAATGTCATGTTTGTGAACCAAAAATGCATGTAGAAACATAAATCACATTGTGTGTCTCTTCCAAACACAGGTCGTGCTGGGCACCCACTGACAAATGACGAGGATACCCAGTCCCAGACTCTGTTGGACACTGAGCTCTCTGGTCTGACCCTCTCACTGTCCTCTTCGGATGACGACGACCAACCAGGCCCCTCCGGTGTGTGCCATCATGCAGCACCAGCAGCAGCAACATCTGCCTCCCCTGTACCCATGCCTCCACCATCTGGACACCGACAGGGCACCCCCGCCAACACGGACAGACCAAGGACAATCAACACCCACAGCACAAGGACACAGGACCCCCCGGAAGCTACAGCCAACACCCCCAGCAACACCACCCAAGGGGTCCCAGGGTCACCTGTGCGTAGTGCCACTGGTCCTGCCCGTGTGGAGAGGGGTGCTGGGAGGGGTGGGAGGCACAGGGCACGCCTTGCAGAGGGGTCTGGACTGCATGAAGTCCCCCAACTGGCACGCATCATAGATGCGTACCAGGATAGCACCGGAGGATTTGACCAAGTAGTGGGGATCCTCAAGGACATAAAACAGGAGCAGGTCGCCCACTATGCCCGCATGGAGGCAAAGTGGGATGCCCTTACTGCGGTGCATCGGGACATACTACAATGCCTCTGCCAGATCAACACCAACCTGCCCCCACCCCCCTGTGTGCCCACAACATCTGTCGGAACACCATCTGCCAGTGCCACAGGGAGGGAGGAGGACTCTGGCGGAGAGTCCCCTGCACCGCAGAGGCCTGCACATGAGGATCCCCCACCCGGAAGAAGAGGGGTCGTCCGTAGAAGGACATGTGAGAGGCAGATGTCCCAGCACATCCCCCAGGGCCTCTAAACCTGTTCTGGACAATGTTCTTTGTGCGCAACCTGTTCACCTTGTCCAATCGCACACAACTCACCCACATGACATGGAGGGTTCATGTTGGGCCAATGTATCAGATGACTGTGGACTTTACTCTGGACATTTCATCTACCAGCACGTCCAACTCAAATGTTAACTTTGGATTCCCAAACCTCTGTACAGCACCCAACATCCTGTGCACCTCACTCACACATGTTTGTAAATAAACTCACCAGTACACCATACTTGCCTCTGTTGTGATTCAAACTTGTCATGTTCAGGGCGAAGTCGATCTGCTACACAACACAGTGCATGCCAAATACTGCAACAATGTGACCAACGTAAGGTCAGTCATGGGGATGTGACACATGTGAGGGAGACAAACCACTATGGCAAGACAAAACATACTCACCATGGCCATGTGACTCATCACACACAATGATGTTGACCTGAAACAACATCAAGCACAGTCAGTGGTAACAAGTCCACTGGTGAGGTAAGCAGATATCACTCAGATGTGGGAAGACAGACAACGCACATAACAAAGCGTAGCACAGGTTCATTACACACCAGCAACACGTTTATTCCACAATAGTTGCACGGTAATTCTACGTAACAGTGGACACACGCTCACAGTGTTTTGGAGAATGGAATGTGTGGTACATCAGTTGATGGGAATTCTCAACTTCCACACAGGTGTTGGCTTCTGGGTGTTGGGGGTCAGTGTTGACCACACAACAGGCAAAGAACCCTGGGAAGGACAGACAAGATACAGTCAAAAGCACAGACGAACAGGAGAGAAATGCAATACACATGCACAAAACATGTTGCAAAACACCTACACAAATACTAGTTAGCAGTACTACCCTATTGTGGAGTACACACCACCTGAATGGACACATCACAGCACGCATCCAGTCAAGTGGCACACAGACACACTCAGACAGCAACAGAGCTGGCTCATCACATTCCTGGCTACCTCCATACATTCACATAACAACCCTGGAAACTCACTTTCGGGTGAAGAAGTTGTTGATGAGCTGGGAGCGGACGTCACCATCATCTTCATCATCACTGGCATCCTGGCCCACGCCGGGATCCTCCACAGGTGCCGGACGTTGGTCGTGGTCATCCTCATCCAGGATGAGAGGCACCTCCTTCCGCACCGCCATGTTGTGTAGCATGCAGCAGACCAGTATTATTTTGCACACCTTTGCAGGCTCATATGGGAGGGTCCCTCCGGTCTTGTTCAGGCAGCGAAAGCGGCTTTTCAGGAGGCCGAATGTCCGCTCAATCACCCTCCTGCTCCGACCATGTGCGTCATTGTAGCGCAGCTCGGCTGGTGTCACAGGGTTCCTGAGGGGTGTCAGCAACCATGGCATGATGGGGTATCCGGAGTCACCTACACACACAAAAATGAACAAGTAGATGAGTTTGGTAGGAGTGTGGAATACAACAATGACAAACACACACAATGAGAAACAGTCAGTACACACCGACAAGCCAGGCACGCTGAGCTGGCATCTGTGACATCAGCGTTGCAATGTGACTACTCCTCATTATGTAGGCATCGTGTGCCGAACCAGGGAACCGTGCACACACATGTGTGATCAACATGTCAGCAAGACAGACCACCAGAGCATTGATCGAATGGTAGTGCTTCCTGTTACAGTATGCCTGCTCATGTGTCTGTGGTGGTATCAGGGCAACATGTGTCCCGTCAATGGATCCAATGACGTTTGGCATCCTCCCCAGTGTATAAAAGGCATCCTTAATTTCAGGGAGTTCATCTTGGCTCGGGAACTTGATATACAGGTCAAGGAATTGCAACATCCCCTCCAAGACATCGCGTAGCCCCCGATTAAACATCGTTTGCGACATACCACCAGCAGTAGCCACAGTGTACTGGAAGGTACCAGTAGCAAAGAAGTGCTACTGGTACCTTCCGCCAACTCCTCAATTAGTGGCCTGGTGAAGCGGTACCGTCTGATGCTGTCGCGTTCCTGCATGGTTGCAAGGTCTGGGAACGGACGATGCACAGCTGGTGCCTTGCAGTACAGAGATGCACAAAGGAAGATTGTCAGTACATCCCCCCATGTGGCCATTACCACGATCACTCTCACATGCTAGTTCATGACATTACACAATGTACTGAGGTGTGTGCTGTTGGTCATGGACACATATGTCACCTACAAGACCACCACATCACATCTCAATTCCACATGTCCACATGAGTCCCATGTAGTGCAATGGGCTAATCATCTGGCTGTGTCACCCAACCTATGTGCTGCTGCAACATTAAAAAAAAACACCCCAGTGACTAATGAAGACTCATGTTTCCCAGGCATCACAGATCTTTGCCATGCAGAAACCCAGGCTCCCTGTATTGCCACATCAACACAGCAATGGACATGGTGTAGCACGTACACACCACAAGGCAAGCGTAAGTCCCACAGGTAGAGGCCACTGTTGTCCAAGCCGGCCCTACATGTACGTCTCTTAAACACACACCCCATCAAGGTTGATGCATATACCACATGGATGTGGAGACTGTCACCCATTGGTAACATGTGATCAGACACATCTGAGACACAACATGCACACAGACTGTGGGTGCACATCAGTATTGGGGCTACAGGTCTCAATGTGATGTACATGCCATCACCCCCAGGACTCAGGGTGTATGTGACATGCCCCAAACATAGCCAACCTGACACTGTGGCCTTCACTCATGCCAGTTACTGTCCAATTGCACATCACAGTGCAAATGTGCAAAACACACAAAGGACTCTCCCCCATGTACAAGATAACAGCCTGGGAGTGGCTGCACAAGTGCCAGACAAAAAAAACTGCTCTGGCCCCCTCAAACACCCAGGGAATGCAGCCTCACATGCCATGGGACACTTTGTGGCCAATGCTATAGTGTGGCAGGTGTGTGCAGGTGTCCATGGCCAGTATATGTCTGTTGCATCCATCTAATAGTCACACTAATGCGGTCCGACGCAGGTGACAATGCGTACGCATTGCACGGGTCATGTCCAAGCCGTGCGTACGCCTTGTCATTGAATGCAATGAGGTCAGACGCAGGTGACAATGCGTACGCATTGCACGGGTCATGTCCGAGCCGTACGTACGCCTTGTCATTGAATGCAATGAGGTGCGACGCGGGTGACAATGCATACGCATTGCTCAGGTCATGTCCGAGCCGTGCGTGTGCCTAGGCCATTGAATCGTATGGAGACGGGTGCATGTATACATTCAAAATACGTGTTGTATAATCAGTTGAACGAGCCGGGCGCACCCATTGGCTCAGGACTGTCATGGAGACGGATGCGGATTCAAAACTTGTACGAGTTGTGCACTGGAAATTCAGTTGGATGCCTAGAACAATGTTGCAATTTCAAGTGTTCCATGAAGGTGAAGATTTGAACCATGCGGAAGGCGTGTACGAGTCGTACTTTTAAATGGATTGGCCAGATTCATAGAATGCAACCGTGTTGGACCTATCACTTTGGACACATGGCACAGAGTCTGCCTCTGCAGCACAGATATAAGGCTGGCTGGACCCCAGGGAGCTCACTTGCCTGCACTACATGCTACTGGACCACATCCCTGCTACCACTGCTGCTGTCTATGCATCCTCTGGCTCCTGCTATGGCACGTACACTGGAGAGGGCCCCAGCCTTCACTGAGGAGGAGAACCAGGCCCTGCTGGACGGGCTCCTTCCAGAGTACAGAGAGCTCTATGGGACACCAGGGGAGCAGGTGAGTGTGCTGTCCACTGCCCTCCTAATTAAGCATGTTGTCTGACTAGCAGTACTAGCAGTGTGTACAGCAGTGGCAAGCATTATCACTGACTACTTTCACCCCCCAAAGTGTGTAGGGACATGTACTGAATATTTTTCCTGCTGCTAAAGTGCATTTTTGCCAGCTTAAACTATCCATGCATTGTTAACATGTCAGACATGCATGTGAATTTTCATTCCCCAGGGTTGCACTACCTGGGTAATTATTTTCCTTTTGTGATGATGACATGTTTATCTAATTGTGTGCTGCACAAATCTGGGGCATGTGTGTTAATGTACTTTTCACTTTGTCTTCCTCACAGGTTGATGCCCACCAGAAGCAGGAGATCTGGCTGACCATCGCCCGGGCTGTTCGTTCTGTGGGCGTCTACAAGCGCCGGCACAGCTGCCAGAAGAGGTGGCACGACCTTCGGGGCTGGACCCGGAGGATAGCTAGAGTCCAGCTGAAGTTGTCACCTCCACGCAGGAGTGGTGGACACCGGACCCTGACTCCCCACCTGCTACGGATACTGGCGGTGGTCTTCCCGGACCTGGAAAGGCAGCTGAAGGACAGACAGCAGCAGCAGTAAGGGGGTAAGTCCATGCCTGATCTGTGTACTATGTCTGAGATGCAAATAGCAGTATTTTGTCTGGGTCACACTTCCACATTACGTAGGTCTTGTAGTCCCCAAATCAGGTCCCTCATCTGTGTGATGCACCCTCCTCATCTGTTCCACAGGTGTAGCCCCTACAGTCTTTGGATTGTGTCACAAGGGCACTGTGTTCCTGCAGTCAGCTACGTATCAGGTACCAGTCAGCATCAGTTCCCGTGACTCTGTTGTGTGTGTCATGGGTGAGTCAATTGTTTACACAATGCCTGAGATCTGACATGTGAACTGTGTGTGCCCTCGAGATGTGTACCAATTGCTGGTCTGACTCGCAACATGTTTCTGGGGTATTCAATACAAAACCATGCAGCAGGGTACTCCAATTTTTGGGCATCATTAGTAGGTATGGCAAGTATGCCACAATTGCTTAGCCACCTGACTACTGTCCGGGGCAAAACACTGTTTCACTTAGTCCTGCCCAGTCCTGCCCCCTCAAGGGCATTCAGAAACACTCTGTAATCCCACTCCTGTGTGTGAAATTGCAGGTTGTGCTTCGTGACATGTGCCCTTAGGTGTGTGCCTCTGTGTCATTAGGGATGGGCTTGTTGCTACGTACAACTGGGGTGTCCATGATTCTGAGGGTCAGCATGACATCTGCAATGTGACTGTGGGAGACAAGACCTGTGTGACATATAGGTGTGTGAGCATCTGACAGCGCACAATGGTGTATGCAACTCTGTCCCTCATGCATCTGGGTTATATGCATGGCAGACTGTGATGTGTAAATGTACATGGATTCGTGTTTGCTGAGACTCATATGTCTGATTTTTCTGGGTCCTGGATATGTTGTATGCATGGGATGGGCAAGTGCGCCGGTCATCTGCAGAGTCAGATTTGCCCCTGAGCTAGGATTGTGAGTCAGTGCATATTGTTGTTGTCTGGATGCCCTGCCCCTGTGACAGGAGATAGTGTTGACTGACTTACAGGGCATCCCAGTGCATGGCATTGAACTTGCTATGAGTGAGCCTGCGTTGTGTTCAAGTGTGCACCATGCACCTCATTGTGGCCTTGCCCATCAGGACATGAGTACATCATAGTGTGTGTTGCTGGCATGCATCTCAAGCATGTGAAATGAGTCTCTGCCCATCCCTTCATCCGGACACCTGTGCTGAGTCAGTCACAAGAGATGTGCTGTGGGTCTAGTGACATACTCCTACATGTTCACTTGCATGTACAACTAATGTGTGGGTGGTGCATGTTGGCACATTGTGGTATTAGCATCCAACATGCAACAGACATATGTGTGCAAGTCAAGGAGGGATATGTGTGCCATGGTTGATGTTGGAAATGACAGTTGTCTTATTCTAAACAGTGTTGGCACTTTGAGCTGTGTTCAGCTGATGATGCCAGGGCTTGCCCTCTGATGTGATGTACTCACTGTGGTGTGTGCAGTCGGTGCAGGTGACTGATGTTGTTCTGTTACTTCCTATTCCTATCCAGATACATCCACGGCCACAGGAGGGGACAGCTCCACGGAACAGGAGGAGCCACAGAGCCTTACAGGGACAGAAGGAGAGGAGTCAGGTGGACCCAGTGGCACAGAGGGCGATTTCAGCCACTCAGAGGAGTCGTCAGCACCATCCCCCAGCTGAAGGCCACAGCTGCTCTGAGGATGACTCCCCTGTGGAGGCGGGTGTCAGCAGCCACCAAACCCCAGCTAGTGAGGCTGTCTCTGCCACTGCCACCGCCACAACCACCACCACCACCACCAACCCCCTCCCATCGGCTCCCATCCCAGAGGTCCCTGTGGGCTCCCGTGTTCGTGAGCATGTCTCCTTTGTGCCAGGCACTGCACCCCCTGCCCCTGTGTCCCCTGCTGCCCTGAGTGAGGAGTCTGTGGACTTACTTAGACAGATGCATGTGGGGCAGACGTCGATGCTGAAGGTCCTCCATGCACACACAGGTCTGTTGACACAACTGGTGTCATTCATGGAGGGCATTTCCTCGGGCATGTCTGCCCTACAGAGGACCAACCAGTCCGTGGCCTCCTCCCTGACTGCAGCAGTGTCCCTCCTCCAACAGTCCCACACCCCTCCTACCCCTGCAGCTCCCACAATTCCTAGCACACTACCTGTCCAAAGCACAGAAACCCCCAAACCAAGGGCTAGACATGCACACAAGCAAGTGCAGGGGACTGATTCCACACTCACAGGGGCTGGTTTGCTGACACACACACAGTCATCCACAACCACGCCACAGTCATCCGAGACCTCTCCCTCCCAGCCCCCTTCCCTTGCCTCACCTGCAACCCCATCCCTCCAGAAGCTCTTCCTCTGTGACCTTGGCCTCTTCCCCACCGACCCAGCAGATCCTGATTACAAGGGAAAGAGGAAGTCCCCACACACAGAAGGGAGTGCCCCTCACACCCGGACACCCTACCCCAGGCTCACTCAGTCCGAGACACCCACCCGCAAGCCCCCCCGGCGCAAGAAGAGCAAGACCCCCCTGACAGCACGCAGCTCCAAGGCAAAGTCTCCGTCCTCCATCCCCCAGGCTACCACTCCAGAGGTTCCCCCGCCACTCCCTGCCCCGGGTTCCCCCACACACAGATACAACATCCCCAAAATGCTAAGGCCATCCCCCCTAGCACTTGCTCCTCCACACCTGGTCAGACAGTTGCTGCCACTGATGTGGGGACCGTGTCACTACGCCCTGCCCTGCAGACCTCACCTGTCCCCGATTCCGCTCCCATGGATGTAGGCACTGCTTTGGAGTCCACGCCCACCCTGTCTGACTTGGGCACTGCAGTGGTGAGCCAATCCACTCCATCTGACCTGCCCACTGGAGTTGTGCCGGCACCCACCCCATCTGACTTGTGCCCCACAGTTGTGACAGCACCCACCACTTCAGTGATCTCCACTGCAGTTACAAGTGTCTCGCCTGCATCCCCCACCTCTTCACTGCCTCCTTCTGCTGCGCCCTGATCCTGTCCCTGCGGTGCCTGGCTTGCCCCCATGTATGCCCCTCCGAGGGGATGACCCCGGTCCGTAGCAGTGCAGGCAAGCAAGGTGTCTGGATCAACCATTTGTGTACATCTCTCTGTGAGCATTTAATTGCCATGGTCACATCTGTGGCTTGCACCCCTGCACATATGATGTGCTTCCCATTGTCCAAATTGTCACTTTCACATACTTCGTGCTCATCACTACTGGCCCTACGGGTGTGGGCATCATTGGTATTGGAGCAACTGGGTCCTCTGTGCAACTTGCTGTACATATGTATTGAGTATGTGCAGATGACTTAAGGGAGACTCACGTACCCAGGCTGTTGTGACCAGAGCCTTCATTGTGCGGTAACTGATGGCTGACTGACCAAGTGTTCTGCAGACATGAGTGGGACTTGCGGTGAATATGTTTGGCACAGCTGGGCTCCCACAGGAGTTGTGTCCCCTCAAGTTAGTGTGTTGTCCAGTGACATGGCCTGGGCCCATGGTGTGTATTGTATGTGCATGTGTGTGTGTCCACATCCCTGTTCATACACAGTGTTCCCTTGATATGTTCGTGTTGTTGATGCTTGCTGATTGGTACTGGGTTAATCCCACTACTTTTCCAATGGGCTACCAGATGTGTGGGTGCATGACTCACTACTGTTAATTGGTGTATCATCATTGTGATTTGTCAGTTCTGAGTGTTGATGATGTTGTCAGACACAGATGGGACACAGTGAGGGTTCCTCAAGGCACTTGTTTGTTCGCAATATCATGTAGTTGTCCCTAGGTGGTAGTTTTCAGTGATTGAGACATTTGTATGTGTGTGTGACTGCTCCCACTTGTCGGGTTCACGGCAGCGATGCTGGCAGGTGTCAGCATGGGTGCTTTGAGTTCCTCCTTGGCATCTGCATAGTCCTGGGACAGTGGCAGGGATTGTGAAGGTCACATGTGCTTTGAGGTCATGGCCATGTACCGCATACTGTGCAGTGTGTCTGTCATTCCCCAGGGTTGTAAACAGTCCTTGTGTGATGTGTGTGTGCACCTTAGTTCCTGCCAACATTCCTGTGTTTGTCATGTGGGCATGTGCAATGTCACCTGTCCATGTGGGTTTCACAGATACACATTGTTGCAGTTCAGGTGTGTGGTGTTGATGGTGGACTGATGTGAATGTTTGCATGGATGGTCCCTTAGCTTCCGTTTGTCCATGGATGAGGGGCCATGCTGAGTGATTTGTGTATGTGTATGTGTGATGTACGTTTGTGGCACAGGACACATGTCTGGGTTTCCCAGTTAGTACGACATATGCCTTTGCCATCACAGTGGAGGTGTCATGCATCCTTCTGTCACACCAATGTCTTGTCCCTGGGGATTTTGCTGTTGTGTGTCAGTCTCTTGCTGTGTTAGTTGGTGTTCATTCCAGCTAGTGTCACATGTGTCTGTTGTGCTCCCTCTCATCTCCCAACGCCTGATTGCCCACTGAGGGTGTCCCAATGATGGTTTACTTTTGTATGGCACTGTGTCCACATCTGTGTCACTGTGGTTCAGCCCCTCTCATGTGTTGTGTAGTTGCCTGTGGACACTGTGACACACACACACACACATGTTGTGTCCGATGTGCAGTGTGAGTTTGCCTGTTTGTGTTTGTGCATCTGCACCAGTGCATTGGTATTGCTGTTGTGGGCCTTTGTCTGGATGCTGTTTCTGTGATTTTGCATGCTGTCCCTGTGAGTCATTTCAAATCATTGTGCACATTCATCCTGGTTGTTGGGTGCCATTGCTGGCATGGAATGTGAGTTAGTGAGCTGACACCTACAGTCTACACATGTTGTTTTGGTTGGTGTGTCTAGTTTTGAGATGTTTGCATGCATGGTGATGGTCACTTCTGCTGTTGTTTCATTGTACGCTGTGTGCATTGTCAGCCCCCATGTGTGGTGCTTGTCTGCACATGGCAGTGTGTGTTATGTTTTCACAGCACTGTTTGCCTCAACACATCTCTGTGTGTATGGGACACAACCACTATTTTCCCCCAGAAGTGTTTGATGTGTTGGGAGCAGGGATCATACATGCTGTTTGTTTTTTGCAGCTTTGACCATGTTGACACTTACCTTTTGGTCATTGTGTTGAGGGGTGTTTGGTCCCCATCACCACAAATCTCCACATCTGCTGCATTTTGGGAGCCCCCACTTGACTTCTGTTCTACACAGTGAGGGGGTGTTCTTTTTACATTGCCACAGTGCTATGGTGATGCTTGCCTTGTGTATGTCACACTCATGTGTTGGTCACACATGTGCTGTTACTTACATTGTATGCTCGTAGCCATATATACTGTTGTGGGCATTTGTGACAGACTACACACTGTTGTCATGATGGGATGGGATGTATTTTGCGGACATACCTGATGTTTGCGTATGCTGGATGTTTTGCGCATCACCCATCCTATGGCTGGGGGTGGCAGGGGTGATGGGCAACAGGTCCCTTGTGAGTGGGGGTGGCAGGGGTGATGGGAAACATAAGCCCTGTGAGTGGGGGTGGCAGGGGTGATGGGCAACAGGTCCCCTGTGAGTGGGGGTGGCAGGGGTGATGGAAAACATAAGCCCTGTGAGTGGGGGTGGCAGTGGTGATGGGCAACATAAGCCCTGTGAGTGGGGGTGGCAGGGGTGATGGGCAACATAAGCCCTGTGAGTCGGGGTGGCAGGGGTGATGGGTAACAGGTCCACTGTGAGTGGGGGTGGCAGGGGTGATCGGCAACAGGTCCCCTGTGAGTGGGGGTGGCATGGGTGATGGGCAACAGGCCCCCTATGGGTGAGGGTGTTAGCGGTGCTGGCCATGCAACCCCTATGGTGAGCTGTTGTTAGTGGCCAGGATATGTATCCCCTGTGTGTGCCATTTTCCGGGTACGTGTCGTTTGTTTATGTGGTAGGTGTCTGACTTACCATCTGCGCCGTCGGCGTCGGTCCCTGATCCGGTCATAGATGTAGAGTACTGGTATGACCTGCGCGATGGGATTCATGATGTGTTTGTGTCGTACACGCTGCTTGTTGCTCCGTCTCGTACCCACTGCAAGCTGTTCCGTCTCGTAGCCGTGTATTGATTTGTGGCGCGAATCGTAGCTGATATGCTTGTTTTCCGGATGCTGTGACGTGCCGTACGTGATGACCCGTCCGGCGCGTAGGAAGTACGCATCGTACTTGTCATGCCGGAAACTGCTATGGATACTGCTTCCGGGCGACACGGTTCCTCTTTCGGAGTTACGGCTCGGACGGAGAATGGGTCTTGATTCACAACCTACGTGTCGGTCGTGTTTTTGGCAGTTATGCGCATCGTACTTCCTATACAGGACGGACCGGCTCCGGGTACGTGTCGGTCGCAGGGTAAGACTACGGACAGCTGTCCGACTGGCCATCGGAATCGGCCCCTAAATGTTAATATTCAGAAAGGAGTAAGTAAATAACCACTGAAATCCAAAAAAATAAAAACTGAAAACAGGACCTCCTATGAATACAATAGCAGGATAACATAAATGTAGATATCCACATATCCCTCTGCCTGATGTGATTCAACTGGCTGCTCTTGCCAGCCTGCACCATTTTCAATCACAGCTGCCTCATCTACAAAACCATTACACTTACTTTCTCTAGCTGGATGACAATGTCACCATCTTCGGTGACTCTTGGCACACCTAGAGCCAGGGCACCATCAGAATAGGGATGATGAGATGCACAAAGGTAAAACAACAAGGTTTCACAATTTATGCACTCAGGATCTAGAAGGACATCCTGGGCCCGAATTACATATCAGGCACACTGTCCCTGTTTCTGCAGTGATGCACCCTTAACTAGGTGCACCCAACAAAGACAGGGACAGGGTGCCAGGCTACAAACGAAAATGCACGTTGTCTTTCTGTAGAGGAAAGCAGGCCTTTGTTTGAAGTGGAGGAAAGGTATCCATTTTGCACTGCATTACTGCACCCACTTGCAGATGAATGTGTACCCTCCCACCAGTTCCCTCTGGAGGCAAACTGACTGTGCACCCCTACTACATGACCCCCATTCAGTGCACCTCCTAACAGCTTCTTTGCCTCTTTCTGTATATCTACACTTTGATGTAGGAGTAAAGAAAACTGTTCCCTCATTTGGAAAGGACCACATCCCCATGAAAAACATCCCAAAGTGATTCAGTCAGCATAAAATACATGCTGGTATGGTCTATATTGTAAAAGATGTCGCACAGGAATCTGCAGCCTCTACCACAGTAACAAAGTGCCTCAAGGGCACAACAAGTGGGCGCAAATGCTCAGTGCGCCATCAAGTCATTTTCTGTAATATGGCCCATGGATCCATCAGGACTGCCACAACACTGAAGACATGCCTCTAGAAAGAGCACTGCATCTCAACACAGTCATAGTCCACTTCTCCTCTCTAAACCCAGCTACCCCTCCAATCTGTTGTTGGCTGTATTTTTCCCTTTGATCCTCTGCAACCCTCTGCTGCCTTTCAATTAGGTATATGCTATACACTACTCAAACTCCATTCATATTCATAATGTGGCAAAAGCAGAAATATTTACCTCAAAGGATACAAATGAAATTTTCTTTCATATTTTGTTGAAAGGAATCCTTCATTTCTAAATAGCATCCATTCCTTGATCAAACATATTGAAGGCTTCCAAATTCTTCCCTTGAGAGACATTATTTAAATAAAGCAAGTGCATTGACATAAATATTGAGGAGGAAGAGTGGAACAAGGGTGGGGATTTTGTCATTCTGTTTTGTGCAAATACCATGCGAACCTGATCCCTCGACCGCCTCCATTGACCTCTGTTTAACCCCAGAACCCCCACAAACATTTACCACCTGCTCAAAGCATTTGGTAAAGGAGTGCATTAAACACGGAAAAGGGAATTCTGCGGGAAATTGCAGACAGTGATTCGGATTCCTCATTCCATGGGGTTTAACTCAGTATAGCAGTAAATACAGTTGGAAATGGCAATTCCGGACTCCTGGAATGTCCGCATATATAGGAAAAGGTATCCGTCTTAAGTTCACCTAGTAAACGACCTTTAATATGTCTCTGAGATAAATATATGAAAGGATTAAGCTTTGCTTTTTTGAAACAGGCACAGTCCCAATTTGTTCACAAGGGAGAGGCTGAAACAACTTCTTTCAGCCCGAATTCCAGCAGCCCACATCATTCAGATTGATGGTTAACAGACGAGCCAGAGAGCGAGGAATGATCCAGGGTATAAACATGCTTGTGAACATCGTGTACTTCAGGCTGGGGGTGTTAATGGTAAACTAGCAGCTAGCGACAGCCCTATAAAGTATTATATCTTTCTGAGGCAACACACTGATGCAAGGCACATGGTGATGTAAACAAATGTGGCTTAAAGCCTAGAGCCTTTCTTTAGGCGATAGAAACAATCCCCTTAGATTCCAGCTGGAGAGTTTAGGGAACCTAAAAAATCCTTCTTTTTCAAATAAAAGGCCAGTCTATGAGGGGTCATTGAATAACCCAATGCCCAGTCATCCTGTCATTATAAATCGATATCTTTCGGCACTTTTGCAAAATGGCCGTCGTCTCTTCTTTTTAATGCTTGTTTTTATTCACCCTATTGAACTCATTACTCCCTCCTCCTCCAGCTAACACACTTGTCAGCTTCACTCCACTCCAGCCCCAAGCTCTCATAACTCACCCTTAAGCATAGCTGTTAATCACAGTTCTAGGACAGGGGTCTTGGCAAACATTGTTGACTACAACATGGCCTCCACAGACGCCAAGTCATCTATGGGGAGAATACTGGGTGCGGCTGGATGTTGAGGGATACTGTTTTGAAGGGCTGAGCACTGACTCACTCCACCTCTGATGTGAATTGATGTGATCATTAAAGGAAACCCTAATTGGTTGATCCTTTCACTCCCCAGCAGAACTCCTAAATCATGTTAGATCTACAAACAAGGGGAAACATCTTGCCGTCAGTACCTTCCTAAACTCTAGACCGCTTCTGTGTACCCAAGTAGCACTTTAAGACCCCTCTGAAAATTTTGAACAATCAGTGCCAGCAATCTTGCTAAGAATTGGCAGATATCAAACTAAGGACGGCATTCAAAAATGGCTACATGAATGGCCATCTAGTATGTGTAGACTTTGTACTTATGCACAAGAAACTCTACAACATTTAGTTAGCTAAGACTTGGCAGATATCCATCTAAAGACTACATACCAAAATGGCTACATTAAAGGACAGCCAGTCGCTGTGGTTATCCTTAAGAAACCCTACTCCATTTAGTTTGTGTCTGACCAAACCTGATGGGTGCTAACAGAATTCTTTAGAATATCTATTTTTAAAGGCAGGAGTAAAACATGTCACCAGGCACTTACTTTATGCTTATCAGAAAAGTCAATTGATCTTATTTGACGGTTTGCTAAATTATTGACCGAAGTAGAACAATTCTTTTCAACCTTATCTTAACGCCCAATACTTTAAGCATTCATTTATATATGTTTTATGAATGTTTTATCTATGCCCTATTGATAACCAGAAACTGATAAGAAGTTAAATGTGGGTGAATCAATGTTAAGCACTTTAGTACATTTTTGCACAGGTCCTGTAACAAGCAGCTCATAAATATTGTCAAATAATGATCGATTGATGGATTATTATTAAGTATTTAACCACTTTTTTCTAGGTTATGTGAATCATTAACTAGAAGGTAGTGATGTGATGGTGTATTAATTTAAAGCACTTTCATAATTTCTGCACAGGCTGTAAATGATTTGTATTTGCTCCATTTCGAGTGGTAATATACTTCTGAAAGAATTGCACTGCACAAGTCTAGTGTCAAAAACCAATGGATGAGAAATCTAAAAAAAACACAATTACTACTAAGCACTTTAGTATCCTTTTTGAACAGGTTTTTGAGAATGATTTGCACATGCCTAATCTTGAGTTATAACAAATATATAGTTGTTCATGAGATCATTTTATTAATTTGTTTAATATGATTGTAATGATTTTAATTAATCAGGCAATAAACTTATACAACAGGTGGTGAACGCTCTGACACACCTCGCTGGCCACTGCTGGAAGATATATTTTCAAGCCATCCCAACATTTTTCCAATCACTTGGTCCGACAACATGGCGGCGCGGTTTAGTCTTTTCCAAATAATTCACTGGCGAACAACAACGGTCAGGCAAATCTGGTTAGGCTCTGAAATAAAATGAACAGAGGCGAGTTGTCTGAAATTCTAAATTCCTCTTACCCCTCTTTTATCTGTGACATAAATGAAGCTGCCACTAACTATACCAAATGGATTAATTAAGCATTTAACAAACTGGCCCAATCAATATGGTTAGAGACCATAGACCTCACCATCGGCTCCTTGGCATTCCCCCTAACCCAGGGAATTGAAAGAAGGCTGCTGAAGAAAGGAAAAAGCCTGGAGGAGAAACTGCTCCTTAGAAGAATGAACTAAATATAAATGGACTATTCAGTAATACAAAAACATGATAAAAACTGACAAATCTAGGTATTATACGAAAAAATTAACTCGGCCATCATCTCGCCTAGGGAATTGTTTCGTACAGTTCAGATGCTTTTGTGTCCCCCTGCGGCCGGTACAGCTATGTGACAACCTTGCTGAATGTTTTAGAAATAAAGGAGCAGATTTGCAATAACTGACGCATCTCTGCATATCAGCAGGGATGCGCCAGTTATTGTGCGTCACGGCTCCGCCACCATGGATGCGCCGCATTTACAATGCGGCGCACCATGGGGCAAAAAACGGACAGATGCGTGACGCATCTGTGCCGTAAAGCCAGCGCATTGCTGGAGTGGAGTTGCGTCGCAAGCCCAACGCAGCTCCAGCAAGGCTCTGGGGTGCCCAATCTTCAAAATGCTGCGTCAATCCTTACGCCTGCTTCAAGCAGGCGCAGGGTTTTGACGCAGCATGGGCTCAAAAGTGACTGAGTGAAATCTTGTAGATTTCACTCAGACACTTTTAAGAGGCGTTCCTGCGATGGAACGCCCCCTCCCTGCGCAGGAACGCCTACTTCTGGCACAGGGCTTTACAACGTGACGCATCTCCTAGATGCGTCACGTTGTAAATACCCCGCAGCATGGCGCTGGATTTGCGCCGCCGCTGAGTCACAAAAGTGACGCAACGGCGGCGTAAAAGAGGCGCAAGGGGCTTGTAAATCTGCCCCAAAGTTGGGACAGTATACAAAGACTTTAACGTAAGCAGAAATACAATTTTTCCACCGTTAGCGGAAATTCTCTTAGGCATTAGCCTCGCGGCCTTTTGCAACTTTCCTTCTCTTACCACAGAGTGAGTGGTTGAGTTGATAAGACTCACCAGATCAGGAGTAGCATCGGACCCGTGTCCTGTAAAGGCACTACAAGAAATTACAAGATGCATTGCTTCTCCTCTGGCTTCTTTACTAAATAACATCAATAAGGCCAGTATTTTTCCTATTGAGAGGATAATGGCATCCATTTTTCCACTATTGAAAAAGCCAACGTTAAATCCAAATGAGGAAAAGAACTATTGACCGATATCTCGGCTCCCTGCACCAGCAAAAATCTTAGAAAGAAATCTAAATTTCATGCTCTCTGAATATCTTGACCAAAATGACATCTTTGATAACGGCCCACTTCGACTTTAGGACACCCACAGTACGGAATCCGCCTTGGTAGTAGTAACCAAGGAGATTCGGAACATCTTGAATAAACGTGGAAAGGTGGGGTGATCTTATTGGACCTATCCACAGCCTTTGACACTGTGAGCCACTCGGTTCTGAAACAATGACTGCCCGACATAGGAATTGGGGGCTCTGCTCTCAACCTGCTATGCTCCTTTCTCAAGGAAGCAAGCAGTCTCTCTAAGTGATTACACTTCTGAGCCTTTTTCACTATCTACATTATTTAACATTTATGTGGTTCCTTTTGCAAAACTGATCAGGACTTTTGGATTCTTAACAACCTCTCATTCTATTGCCAGTAACATGGAGGAAGTGGCCTCTTGTTTCAACAACTGTATGACAGGGATATTCAACTGGATGAGTAGCCACTGCTTTAAACTGAAAGAAGATGGAGGTGCTCCTTTTTGGAAGGGACACCTCCTTTTGGAATAATGCATGGTGGCCACAGACCCTCGAGTCAAAACCAGTATTGAAAGTAAGGAATTTGGGTATCATCTTTGATTCCAAACTTGCTTTCATAGATCAGAATAACCAATTGTCGTCTTCTTGCTTCTTCCTTTTAAAAGCTGCAGGAATTACATCTTAGATTGAATCATTGATTGAACGAGGTATTTTGAGGGAGATCATGAGGACCCTATGCAATTCACCTATTATGGGAATTTAGAAACCAAATGGCAAATATTGAATCGAGCAGGATTTGCGAAAGATTAATCAGATGGTAATATCATGTTGTCCAATTGTGCCAAATCAGGCCCATGTGAAGCTGCATGGTTTTCTGTCATCGATCGGTGTCAAGCCATCTTCTCCATGTACTTACACCCGGATAGCCAATTTTTATGTGCTTTCTGGTTCGAAAACCATGTCTTGACATTGTGCTGAATTCCACAAGTGTATATGGAGAGTCCTTCCATCTTCAATCAAATATTGAAGAAGAATTTGGAGTCGTTGGCACTGCAGAATCCTTTTGGTACAGTACATTAAAGACTTGTTGGTAGCGTTAGCTACTCAGGAGGCCTGGATATGTGACACCATTGCATTACTGAATCATCTGGCAGTCAGTGGGTATAAAGTGTCACCAACAAAGTTACAATTTTGCAGGAGGGAGGTCCTTTACTTAGGACATCACATTGAAAAGGGAGCCAGAGAGGTGTCACAGGATCGAATTACTGCCATTCTGCAGATGAATCCACCAAGCACACAAAAGTAAGTTCACATGTTTCTGGGAATGGTTGGCTATTGCCCTCAATAGATTCCAAATATATAATTGACAGCCAAGCCGCTTCAGAGGCTTTCACACAAGAATGTGTCAGATCCAGTCCCATGGACCGATGAATGCATGCACACTTTTAATGAACTGCGAGAGAGTTTGTGTCGGGCTCTAGCACTGGGAATGCCTGACTTTAACAAAAGCTTCACGCTGTTCTGCAGTGAGCTACATTAGATCCTGTAGCTGCGGCATTGCCTGAATGTCTAAAGGCAGTTGCTGCCACCTGTGTGAGTTTAGAACAGTGTGAGAGCATTGTGACGGGTCATCCACTGATGGTGCATGTACCACATTCTGTTGAGATTTTGGTTACTCGTATTCGAGCGCAACATCTCAGAAGTAGCCGGTTGAAAAATATGAACAGGTGATTCTGGGTGCTGAGAGTGTGTCATTGGTGCGATGTACGAGTTTGAATCTGGCTACATTGATGCCCTTACCAGGAAATTAAGTTGTGATTGATGAAGCAGAGCTTCAATCCCCGCATGGATGAGCCTCAACTGCATTCTACTGACAAATCTCGACCATTCTCGGTTTCATCACTAGGGGAGCAGGAAGGGCAAAATCATCACAGCTCAGCACTAATCATAATTTCTATGGCAAACTGAACCCCCTCATGGTGTTCCTTTTAAATTTAAACTACTCCACTCTACTACTCCCTCGCTACTACTCTCTACCGCCAAAGGGGTACCGTGACTGCAAGGAGGACGTATCGCCCCGCCACGGCCCAGGAGGGAAGTGGCTCCAACAGGTGCGTGATCGTCTACGGGGATCTGGGTGTCGGGTGGGAGCATCCGTGCCAACTTTCATAGAGGGGAGCCGTACTACACCGAGTCTGTGAAAGCGTGACTGGTCGGACGTACGCTCCGCTCTTCTTCTACCCGCTTGGTGACGGTTATCCCTCCCCACACTGTGCAACCTAGGTGGTGATTGAATCCCCACTCCTTTCCCTCATTGCCGGTTCCGGCTCCCGCACTAACAGTAGTGCTTCTCTGTTTTCTTTCTTTTTGGTGACTTTGAGACCACGCTTACTGGAGACTCAGGACGGAGGAAGAGGATGTCTGAAGCAAAGCGGACCCTGAGAGATATCCTTGCGGCGGTCTCCACCCTGGTGGGATTACCGATCTCGGGGTGCTTCGCGGCGCTTGGGTTGGCTGTGGCTGAGGGGTGGCGTAGCTTGGGGCCGCGGGGCGGTGAGTCCTTGCCCGCCCTCGCCCGGACGGCTTCCCCCTTTCATCTGCCTTTTGGTCCTGGGTGTTGAGCGTACTAATCATCAGGTAATTAAGGTACTGTTGTTCCTGGGACACTCGTCACATTCGTACTTTTGTGCAGAAATTATTGACTACTGCTTCCTGTTGGCTGGATATTAGTACGGCCTTTTTTTGGAACAATTGACTCACAATGGGCAAAAGGAAATCCATTGAGGGAGGAGCAGGCACTGTGGATGTGGGTGAAGAGGGGGATGGTGGTAACTCAGGTAAACCTGGCAGAGGGAAAAAAGTAAGGAAGACAATGAAGAATGCTGGCAGTAATTGTGTAATGGATATAATTAACACCCTAGTCGAAGAATGTGAGGAAATATTAGTGGCAAAATCAAAACCTAGTTATGATGATGTTAATCCCCGCACAGGCACGGATAATAGAACAAGGGTTAGTCCAAATAAAGGCTCAGCTGTACCAGCAATGTTCTTACCACGTAAGAAAAAAATCAGAAATTTAAAGGTAGCCACCAGTAAGAAAATGGCTGAGACAGCTGCTGAGACAGTTGCTGAGCTACATGATAGTTTACTGCAGCCGCACCCTATTGAGGTTGCAGTTACCTGTTCAAATAGATATGCCATACTATCTGAGGCACAGGGAGATTCCAACACTATCCCACACATAGCAGGCATGTTTAATACAAAAGGGGTGGTTGCTGAAAATAACCAGCAACCGACTTTACACGATGTTATCCAGGAGGTGCATACCCTGCGGGATGAAATTAAGTCTATGAGGGTGTTGTTGAAGAGTTTGAGAACCATTGTTGGGTCTCTGTCACGTAGCGAGGTTAATACCCCTGCTAGTGTAACTCGTGATGCAGTGGTTCCTCTCTTATCAAACCAACCATTAGTACATGTGACGATGCCTGCCTCACAAAGTAATACTGGTCTGACTAAGGATGCCCCCTGTAATAGTGAGATGGCCAATCATAAAGTGATACCATCGTTATACACCAACATAAATAGGGGCTAACCAGAGGAGCTAATTGTAACACCCCTCCTAATAGGAATAAAGCGCTTAGTCCCTCACATAACATACAGAGCAATAACATTTCCATGTTAAGCCACACTCAAAAAAAGGGCCTGGACTGGAGGGGCGAACAATGCCCTATTAGAACAAATTAGAACCCAAACAATAAACATGGTGAATGTCCCAAAGGTAGCGCCTAGTAGTGGTAGGGAAAGTGCAGACTCCCTAACTAACAAGGTGACGCACTGGATACGACATGTTAGGGGTTGCCGGTCCCTGATTAGAGAGGATATCTCTAAGGCGCGTAGACTTACTTCACCGAGCAGCCATTGGGACTGCATTGAACTAACCTTAAAGAATGTAGAGTTGGCCGAAAATGTATGTGCTCTGGAATATAGTTCCTGCTCCCCAGACTCGTCTTTAATTCAGATGAGAAGGGCACCATCTACTGCTCTACCTAGATCCCAGTTGGGACAAGTTCCTCGGGATGCAATAAATAGGATGGGTAGTTCAACGCTTGAATGCATTGATTGACTGGAGCTTGAGAGTGTTTTTAGTCCCTTGATGGTCTCTGATACTTTAGTACCTGCTTGTGAGAGTCTAGGGGTAGTCTCCAACTATGCAAATAGTCCCCTAAAGTGTACACCATCTTCTGCAATATGTAAATTTCATTTTGATTGTCCAGTTGTGCCAGGGTACACTCATTTGGAAAATGTTAGTGAAGTAGCGACTACTTGTCTTACCCCCACCAGGGGAAAATTATTATCCTGGAACATCGCAGGGTTGAGTTCAAAACTCTTGTCACCTGAGTGGCTAGCTTTTATCCATTGTTTTGACATATGTCTCTTTCAAGAGACATGGCTCTTGACATCTCTGCACTTCGAGGGATTTGTAAACTACCATGTACCAGCGGTAAAAGAAAGAATGGGTCGCCCTTCTGGTGGTCTAACAATATGGATTCGCCAGGAACTGAACATCAATATAAAATAACTCCCCTCTAATAATAATGATATACAGGTGCTGCGACTAAAGCCAAGTCAACTAGAGTCAATCGACATTTACAATATTTATGCCAGGGGAACACGGGGAGGCAGGTCTGAAATTTTATCAGCTCTGGAGGACCTCCTTGATCAATATTCTACTAATTCTAATATTATAATAGCGGGAGATTTGACTACAACATCTGAGCCACTTGAAATAGGAGATTTGCCTCTTACCGAGGAGGAGGATGCTCAATGGGGCATTCCACAATTCGAACTTACCCCTGTCAAGAAGTGGACAGATGTAGTTATTCAGATCAACACCATTTGTCTTGACAGGGGACTAAGAGCACTAAATGGGAGGACACCACACGATAGATTAGGGTTGAGTACATTTAATAATGGGTCTAGTAATAGTAGAATAGACTACATCTTGGTGAGTTTGAAACTGTGGCATAAAATAGATGACATGGAAATAAGGGATCGTGTGGAAAGTGATCATAACCCCCTGTGGGTTACCTTCGAGAAGTGGTGGCATGCCTGTCTCCAACTCAGTGTGGTAGAATTATGCACATTAGATGTGGTTCCTACTCACGATATGAGGCGACTGAAATGGGCAAATCTACAAAACAGGATGATGTACTGACTAATATTTCTAATGATACTGCCAGTGCCCTGATAGAGTTAGAAAATATTATATCTGCTGGGAGGAACCTAGAATGTGTCACCCAGTTACATGAAAGATTTTTTGCCCACATGAGAACTTATTTTATTAAGAGACATAAGCCGAAGAAACTGCTACCCCAAAGATCTTACCGCTGGTATAATAGCGAGTGTAGACAGGCACGTGCTAGTCTTGGGAGGAAGATCATAAGTAGGTTAGTGCTAAGTAAGATACAGGATTGGATAAACGACAATAATATACTGTCCCCTCTGAAAGCCGGATTCCCGGCTTTCATGAGCACCATTGATCAGTTGTTTAGCTTTATCCTTATATACTGGAAAGTAGTGTTTCTGAGCAAAGGCAGTCTTTATGCCACATTTGTGGATTTCAAGTCGGCCTTTGACTTAGTACCACACACCAAATTGTGGGTATCCTTGAAAGACCTAGGGTTGCCAAGTGAACTCTTATCAATGGTAATTAGGCTGCACGAGGATAACTCAGCTAGAATCCGATGGGGGTCCCAAGGCATGGATACTAGTACATTCCCAGTAGAGCGAGGGGTGCGCCAAGGGTGCGCTATAGCACCCACCCTATTTTCGTTGTTTATCAACGGCATAGTGGATCACATATCATCCGTGAATACTGATGCCCCAACACTTGCAGGGACCAAAATACCCATTTTAATGTTCGCCGACGATACCTTGATAATTTCCAAAACCCCGAGCGGACTCAAGCAAGCTTTGCTTATCTTTAAAGAATTTTGTACAGCTTGTGGTCTAGAATTCAATGTATCTAAGACGAAGTTCATGACTTTTAATTCATATAATGTTTTTAAAGGAAATTTTTTAATGAATAATCAACCACTGGACCAAGTTAGAATGTTCACTTATTTGGGGGTAAACATTTAGAGTGATATGAAGTGGAATCAGCAAATTGATCTTGCCACACTTAAACATCGGCAACTGGCAGGTGCGCTAAATGCGGAGCACAAAAAGTCACTCACTAAACTATGCGACCTGTGCTCCAGGTTTACGACATGAAAGTGGTCAGTGCGGCCCTTTATGGCGCCGAAGTCTCGGGGTCTGAGAATATGCCCAAACTTAGAGTCTCTGAAAATAGATTCCTGCGTAGTATCACCAATCTCCCCCAAAGTCCACCACAGTGCCCTCTGCTCTACGAGCTTGGCAGAAAGTCCATATCAGATATTGCAAAACTACGCCCTGTTTTATACTGGCATAGATCGTGGACTTAAAGTTGTATGCATTGGGTTTCATAGATGTTATTAATTCTGATACTTTCCACAAGATAAGTTGGTTGCGGGGAGATAGGGATGTCCTTACACGTATGGAGATGAATTCCCTTTGGTTGGATCCACTCTCAGCATGTTTTCCCTCAAAAAAAGCATTAAAAGAAAGGTACTGGGAGGTAGTGGTGCATAACACCCAAAGATATAGTGAATCATCTTCATTGACAGGTTTGTTTTTGAATTCTAAAGACGGCCCTGTCTTTGAACCCTACTGGGACACCATAACCAAACCGTTGGATAGAAAACTGTATTTCCAGCTGCGAGTGGGCTCGCTGCCTCTTAAATCTTTTGCATCTAGGTGGTCGAGCTCAGGTGACGACAAGTGCCCAGTCTGTTTATCATGTAGTGAAACGATTGTCCATATGCTATTTGTGTGCCCAGCTTATGCTGCCCCGCGCCGGATTTGGTTGAAACCTATATGTAAAATGTTGGGTACGAGGAAGAGTGTGGAGGCAGAAAGGATAATACGTACTAGCACCTTATCGTATATATCTCTATAGGAGCTGCCAAATTTCTGGGGTGGGCGTGGGTAATAAGGCTAAAACTTACAATAACATGAGCAAATTTGACTGTTTAAACTAGATAGCCGTAGATTGATTGATATAATGAAAATTATATTGTCCAGGCAGCATATTTACTCTATTGTCAAAATTAACTGGAAGTGAACAAAAGAAATGATGATACTGTACAATTTTTCATTGCAATTCTTTTTTATCTGTTTTGAAAGCAATTTCTTAACTCTATTTAATTGTAACCTGCTCCAGTGGTAATAACTATTGTAGGATATTTATCTCTCACATATTTGACTAGATTTTAGCTGTATTTCGGAATAATCATGTATACATATGTAAAATGCTTTTATGACAAAGTGTTGAATAAAGCTTTTTGGACTGGACTGGATGAAGTGGATCATGATTGCTTGGACATGACTGAGTTATGCCCCAAGCCCGACCGAACATTTTGGATTTCCCATTACCTGAGTTAGATCATGTGTTTGTGGATGACTCATGTTTGTGAGATGCAGGAGGAAAATTTGAGAGCTGCATATGCCATTTGTACGGTTGTGAGAGTGGTGGAAGCTTAATGGTTGCAAGGAGTGGATACAGCCCAGGTTGCTGAATTAATAGCGCTCACAAGGGCTTGCAGCATTACTGTTAATGTTAATTAAGAGTTACCATTTTCATGGACAGCCAATATGGTTTTGGGGTTGTCCATGACTTTGGGCAGTTGTGGTCTCAGTGTGGTTTCATGACCTCTTCGGGTTCACCCATCCGAAACTGAGAGAGCGTGAAAAACCTACTGCTGTCATTACAATTGCACACCCAAATTGCGGTGGTAAAATGGCCAGCCCATCAACAGGGAAATAATTATGTGACGGTGACCACTATGCGGACGAGACCGCACGCGATGGTGCCCTACATTTTTACATCTTCAATTTGGACCCATTAAAAGAACAAGCTGATGTCACAGAATGCAGGCTGATGTTTTCAGTTGTGGAAACATGGGAGGAAATAAATGCATTACAGGATGAAGTGCCAGAAGCAGAAAGACTAGGATGGATCAAAGCAAGATGCACACAAAGGCAGGAAGATGAGGTGTGGGTATACACAGATGGAATACCCATTCTACCTGATAGTTTGTTGTCACCAATGGCAAGAAACTACCACGGCCCTGCACATGTTGGGAGAGATGCTATGATGCTTCTTTTTCGACAGACATCGTTTAATCCCAGATTCCGAGCTGTTGCAGAGGTGTTGCGCCAGAGGAGTGTAATATGTGAATATGATTTGGGAAAGAAAATACTAGTCACTATGAGTCATGTAGGAAGATCTAGAGGACCCTTTAATAGAATGCAGCTCAATTTTATCGGGATGCCCCCTTGCAATGGACTAAAATATGTTTTAGTGGTTGTATGTCTGTTCTCTCTTTGGGTAGAAGCCTTTCCAACCAGGCGTAATGACAATTTAACTGTAGCTAATCTATTCGTTAGAGAGCTTATACCATTGTTTGGATTTCCGACCTCTTTGGAATCAGATAGAGGGGCACATTTTAATAATGAGGTGATGAGAAGGCTTTGTGCAGCATTACAAACTAAGCAGAAGTTACACTGTGCATACCGATCAGAGGCATCTGGAGTGGTCGAGCGGGTTAATGGAACGCTAAGGTCCCATCTGGCCAAGTTGTGTGCGTTCACATCTCTGAAATGGCCTGATGCTTTGCCCTTGGTGTTGATGAGTTTGAGAAGTACCCCAGACAGAAGAACTGGACTATCCCTACATGAATCCATAATGGGGAGGGCTATGATGAGACAGCCTACAGTCCCGGTCAATCAGCTAGTGAATATTACTGATGATTTGGTACTGGATTACTGTAAAGGATTGGCTGATGTGGTCTATTCTGTGTCTCAGCAGGTTGGAGAAGCTGCCACACCACAACAGGAGCAGTGCCATGACTGAGTTCTGGTGAAGAAACACACGCCCAAATTGTGTTTGAAGCCTCATTGGCGCTGGACATATCAAGTGTTTCCTGTTAATACAACTGCCGTCAAATCTGGTGGTCTGCCGAATTGGGTACATGCTGCCTACACTCGCCTAATCCCATGTCCCCTCGAAAATGCAGTACCTGTAGTGGATGTGCCAGTGGTTACAGTGAGACGTCTAGCTCAGATCATTCACAGAGAGGAGGGGCGCCAGCTCCTGGGTCTCAAAGCACTGGTTCAAACGAGGGTCCAAGAGTGTCAGTCCCTGTGGGTAAAGAGGGTCATGGAGAGAAGGACCTCACTAGGCGGAGTGTTGATCCAGCTGTTGTGAACAGTGCCAGTGAAAAGCGAGTGATAAGTGGAGACCCAGAAGAACTGCTAAACTGAGGCAAATATTGGCAGAAGGAAAGGTACCCCCAACTGTAATCGAAGTCTCAAGTCAATCTGAACAGAGTGATATGGACGATGACTGACCAACAGTGAGGAAATCGAAAAGAGCTCAAGTACCAAATCGAAGATATGCTGCACCTGATTGGACTTATTTAGCAGCAGCTAATGACCTGGAGAAAGCATATCAAGCTTTTTGCTTCAAGGATCTAAACTCACAAAAAACACCTTGAGAGAATATTGCTTTAAGTGAGAGGTGAGAGATCCAAACCCATTATTGTTAAAACGTAAATGCATCTATGTTTGCTTCTTAGCTGCTTTTCTATAATTTTTGTGCTGTTACTTATTATTTTAAACCTTCCTCGTCATATCTATGTAAAGCATGAAATTAAACCTACCCATGTTACTAAACCGTTGGAAGAAAAGAATTATGGAATTGTAACTAACAACCTAACTGACAACTTTACATCATGATCAATCTATTAATGACTTTTCTCTAAATGTCTTTACTAAACTTGTATATGATTACGTAGACACTATGGATGCTAGAGATTGTTATGTGTGCACGCAACTACCTATCTCGGTATCAGAGGGTGTGACTTACCACCACCTGCCTCTTACTTATGGCATTTCTTTTAGTGTAATAACTAGGTTATTCTATTGCAAAGGGCTATTTCAATATTATTAATTACATTATGATATGATATTTTCAGAAATACCTATTAAGAAAAATATGACTATTGTACCAGATACGCGAACTGCTGAAATAATGGGTACATTTTTCCAATCAACACAAAGTATAGACACAGTGTATGCACATATACATAATTTAACTTGCTTTTTGCATAATGTAGAAAAACACGTAATCAATTCATATGAAGATAGATGTGGGGAAATAAAGAAAGAGGCCAAACACAATGGAAAATTCCACCTTGGGCACACAAGGAGTGTGAAATTAAAAAGGGTATTGCACACTTGATTGGCAACATAAGAAAAGCTATGCATATTTAGATGCAGAACTGAATTTAACAATAAGTTTGCTGGTTCCAGGGAATTCGATCACACCTTCCATATTGTGGGAGGATGAGGGTTGTATCTTGGAGGATCGGAACCAGTATTTCCAGGAGTATACTATATCTGTGGGAAAAATGCCTATTATAGGTTACCAAAACATTGGTACGGATGCTGCTATGTGGGAATAGTATTCCCAAAAATGTATCATGTGGGACAAACTAGTGGAAGCAACGAATTTCAACACACCCATTTGAAAAGGGGAATAAGTGCTGCTGAAATAACTGGGGACATTTTCGGTGCTATAATACCATCAGTTGGGGTTGATTCTAAATTCTCCCAAAATTCAAAAACTGTCTACTGTGGTTGACTGTTTATCAACTGATACAGCCGGAGGTTTGCCTGTCATAGATACTTAAATGGTTGCTATCAGATCTATGGTATTGCAAAAAAGACTTGCGTTAGATGTCCTACTTACAAAAGAGAGCGGAGTCTGTTGGATGCTAAAAGTCTAACAGTGCTGTACTTATATCCCTGACATAAGCAAAGATTTGCGGGGATATCTCAGCAATATTACTAATTTGGGAACATATTTGACTTAATTAAAGGGTGATGGAGCTTGGGAATCCATTGGTGAAGGATTTACCTCTATGAGAAAATGGTTTGCAACTTTGGGAGGTAGTTTAGTGGGAAAAATATGAATCGCTATACTAACTATTGCTATTTGCCTACTAATCATAGTAATAATTGTCAGATATTATAAACATATGAAAATTGAAAAAGAAACTAGGGGATTAAAGAGAAAGAAATCAGAAATTGAACTAGAAGAGAGACAATGTGGGTACTACAATGAATCAGAAGCCTTAGATCAATCTAGGCTAATGCTGCCATATAAATGTGATATCTGATAAAGATAAAGATAAGAGTGTGATGGCTCGATTCACCATCAAAGGGGGAATGGATAGAGCAGAAGTGTTACCTTTCATCTATTTATGACAATTTTACACAGAAATGGTTTCTGTCACCATTTTGCACGAAATGACAAAAAAATGTGTTAGGCTTCACGTTTTAAGAAACTCATAAATGGAGTTCTGATTTAGATACTGCATCGTAAAAGCATGTCGAATGTTGGAAAATAGTTTTCTGATAGCATATACCAGTCAATAAGTAGATGTGAAATCTGACATTTTAGTGGCATGTGTTTTTATGTTTATGTAAACGTGATAAATAAACCATAAACCAGAAAACATTTATGTGAAAATTGAATGCTTCATGTGCTACTTAATGGATAGCAATATTAGAATGTACAACGTGAGCACTGACAAAGACAAGAAAGAGTAGGTGCTACACGGAGTTATGTTAAGATTTCCATTTCGTATAGTTTACCATTGATGTGCCTTTAAACCTTGTATGCTGTAATAACTTATAAAGTGCAAAAGAGAATTAAAAAAAATATGTGAAGTGATGGTGATTTATTAAACATTTTATGAGTACCCTAAACGTACATGAAATTCTGCAATTGATATTGAAGTGATATTAAAAGCTTAATTGAAGAACTAATGCACTATTCTATGTAATGCAAGATTCATATTTTAACACAATTTCATCGTTTATGAGCTGTATTTCAAGAAGGCCTCAACTTTGCTTCCTTTCTTACTATGAACTTATGAACTGAACAGTCTAAAGCCTATGGGAACCTTTCTTAAAGTTTCCACTTGTGTTTTAAGTTTCAATTGCCTTCTTTGACATTTGCAGCTTTGACTAGAATTGCAAAAAAAGTGTTTGCAGAGCAAATGCTTGCAAATGGACAAACAAGGGATGAGAGCAAGAAATCGCCTACTCTCTAAATGCCGCAAATAGCTCTATGACTAAACTGCAGTGGCTCTAAGGAAATTGAGAGTAATGGATTACTTAATTCTTTTTGATCTGTGTACTTTTACTTACTAAATCATCTCATCCTATCAAGATCGACCAATGGATCATAGTGGTCTAACAAATTTGGTGATGTCAAGAGGTGTAAACCTGGAATGTATTAAATATATTTGCCTACATTTTGAAGGGAGGGGCGCCTCCCTTTTACCCATCTTGCAGTACAGAGACTGACAATTTGGACTTCCAGAAACAATGCGAACTGTGACAAAATACTGCGATCTGCTGCAGAATGGTATGTTAGCGTAGCGGAACCTTTTTGGCTGAAAGGGTTAGCGTCAAAGCAGCTGTGACATTGACTCTGCAGTATGGACAGAGGCAGATGATTCTGTCCATGAACTGGAACTGGTCATTTGGAATTCACTGAACTTTCCTAAAGGGTTGGTATGAGACGAAACTGAGTTCTTTGCTAATGAACTTTCTTTAAGATAAAAATCTCCCTCGGCTCAGGAAGATTGATCCTCATATTGAATCTTGCAGCATTTGCAAATGCTTCTTGAACCTTCTCTCATTTGAATTTAGGCTGTATGGTTATTTCATTTGGATCCTAAGAAAAAATACAAAATCAAGATAAATTACTCTGCTGATTCTGACTCATTATTTTTTGTGACTAAATTCAATTTGATTCGGTGGTTATTTAAACTAGAGGTGGGATCACTTGAGAGATTACTCATAGTATGTAATATGCCCTTGAGAATTCCCCATAGAAGCCCATGTTCTGGTGTGAGCATGGGCTTCTATTGGAATTCTCTGTGGCATATTATCAAGCCCATTATCGCCGCTTTAGCGGCAGGAAACTGCCGCTAAAGTGGCGATAATTTTAACGCCGGATCTTGATAATATGCCCCAAAATGTGCACAATTATCTTATTCCTGGTCTTCATTTGATAATTGCTCATCCTCTAAATATTCCAGTCCCATTCAGCACAGAAAATGATCCATCGGAGGACCAAAGAGATTTTATATGAAGGTTAATAGCAATCTGGGTTGAGAAGAAAGTTAAACAATAAATTAGTTAACTGGGGCCCAACACGTTAACACTACATCACAACCCAGACTTGTATGCATTATTCATGTAGCATAAAGAACATTTAAAGTGCTACCTATGGACATGGTCTTCCCTACTTTCATACGGCCTTATACTCGTGGGCTGTAAATAGGACTGTGTGGTGACAGCCAAAGAAATTGGGTTACTGGTTGACTGGGCCATTAGCCCTGGTCAAGCAGCAACCACAATCCTTGCCAGGGTGAGGCACAGGGCCAACTTCAAATTCAACTGTGCTCATCCCTCTGGTAGTTTGGCACCCAGCAGTCATATTTCCACACCAGATTAGAATTATTTATAATAAATAAAACAAGACCAATATGACATAAATCCAATCAGTAGAACCGGAGATATGCAATTTTAAAGATTACAGTGAAAATAGCACCAAAAAGCACAATGCGCCAACTATGGCTACCTGGTCGCGCTGGACTGTGGCAAAGTCACAAGTTCAGGTTGATTGAAATGGAGTGCATGGCGGCTACAGGGACCCAGTTAGGCCCGTGAACAAAGTACCTTAAATCCTGATTTGTGGAGCGTTGCAAAGCAGCATCAGCGAGGCTGAGGTGCGAGGTCCTGAATCATCATCGAGTATCCTGTAAATGAGGGCTTGTGTTGCAAAGTCTGCCGTTGAGGATACATTGAACAGTCAGGACGATTCATTGGTTCCGAAGAGCTGCAAGGCTGAGACAGGAATCCGTTGTCGAGGCTGCCATCAATGAAGGATAGAAGAGCCCTCACCAACGATGCATTGTGGAGAGGCAGTTCCGAAGAGGCTGTGGGCTGTGAAGTGATGCGAAATTTGTCTTTGCGATGAGGTGATCCACACAGCAGTGGCGATGTGCTGGTTCTGCTTGGGGTTGCTCTGCACAACAGACGAGATGCGTTGGTTCTGCTGGATACACAAATGTTGTCAGGGCACCTTAGGCCCACTTCCAAGGGTCCACGACTGGGGTGGAACCACTTGGAAGGGTAGATTCACAGTGGCAGAGTCCAGGTGCTGGATTCAAGGTTCAACTAGCCCTTAGAGTCACGTTGGAGTCCTGGGTTCAATAGATGCAGGTCCAGGCCTCACAGGAATCCTTCTTCCTGGAAGAGTATCCAAAGGTACAGAAGTGTAAAAAAGAGTTGGTGTCTCAGGTCCAATATTTATACCTGGTGCCCTTCCTCTGGAAGGTGGAAGAAGGTTGTAGAAATTTCTTTTTCAGATTTTTTTATATATATATCTATATCTTTTTTTACTGGCAACATTCTCAAAGTGGCATTTTCAAAATTGTCGTTTGAAATCCAACTTCACTGTAAATTAGGAATTTTCATTGCCATTCCAAAGACACCAAACATGAACTGATTTTCTGTTCCCACTTGGAAGTTACAGCTTATTAAATGTAATAAGGTAACTCCAATGTTATTCTATTGAAAAGGCAGGCCTTGTAGCAATGAAGACGAATGAACGAGTTATTTACTAATAGGACATGTAAAACTTGAAATTACATGTCCTACGTTTTCAATACAGTAAATTCTGCCCTATGGGCTGGTCAAGACATACCCTAGGGGCAACTTATATGTATTAAAAAGGAAGAATTGGGCCAGGCAAAAGGTTTATTTTGCTAGGTCGATATGGCAGTTTAAAACTACACACACAGGCTATAATGGCAGGCTTGAGACAGGTTTAAAGTGCTCCTTAAGTGGGTGGCACAATCCATTTTGCAGGCCCACTAGATCATTCTCCTACCTTGCTGCGAAGACTTGGAATTCCCTGCCTCTGCATGTCAGGCAATCACCTTCACTGCTTCAATTCAGGAAGGACCTCAAGACATGGGTCTTCGACTCAATTGCAGACCCCCCGTGCCCCACCAATGCCTTGAGAACCTCACGGGTGATTAGCTGCACTATCCAAGAACATTGATTGATTGATTGAAGCATTTCATTTATAAGCCATGAGCCATTTACTAGGGATTTACAAGTAAAAGAAATATGCCAATTGGGTATAAGCCAATTCTACCATGTTTTAGGGAGACAGCACAAGCACTTTAGCACTGGTTCTCAGTGGTAAAGTGTGCAGATTCCTAAGGCCAGCAAAAACTGAGGGGCTCATTAGGATTGGGGAAGGACTGCCACTGCCAACCATGTGGTGGCGGTCCTTCCGTCCTCCGACCGGAACCGCCACAGGCAATCCTTACGATTGCCTGGGGAGCACCCGCCGCAATGTTAGTGATCAAGATCCGACCGCCATGGTGGCGGCCGCATCATGATTGGGTGTGCAGGACCGCCGCATGCATGGCGTACGTTCCCGGTTTACACCAGGATGGCGGATGGACTTGAGTCCGTCCGCCATCCTAGTGAGCCCCTAAGTCAGCAAACAGGAGGTTTGAAGGCAAAACATTAGGCGGGAAAACCACGCCAAGGATGCCAGGTCTAACAGTGTATATCAAACAATTTGCTTTTGCAAAGCCTACCTCATTTACAAATTTTTAGTTGGTCAATCTTTTACAATTGTGAGAATCTATTAAATTATCAATAGCCATCCATTGCCGTTATACAGGGTTACAGGGTAACCTATAACAAGTAGGGCCCAGGCAAAGATTCCATTATGCTGGAGTAATCTTGTGTAATTTCGGTAATTTTGCTTTACTTTTAATGCACAAACTTCCTGAAATTACATGGTTACATCATGTTATATAATCATGTGCCATTCTACGATGAAATGTTTGAATGAGCCCATGGAAGCACCGCACACAAAACAGAACGCATGCTGCTTCTGTTTGCAACCCTTTTTTTTCTTCTAACACAATGCATTTTAGACACGAGGATGCATTTTGCACCACGGCATTGGACTTTGACATGGTAGAAGCACCAACCATTTACAAGCTCTAAGTGACTCAGAGAGCTAACCCCACTAGGTTCTAACCTGTAAATTTCCAGGTACACTCACATTTTTGCAAGGAGCGCATTAGAGCACTTGGCTAGCATATGCTCTTATTAAGCTTGTGCGAAATTTGTTTCATTTGCTTTTGCAGACTTAATAATATTTCAGAAAACATATAGGAAATTCTGCACAATTATGTGAAATTCAAAACTGCATCTGCCACGACGGCAGATGCAGTTTTGAATTTCACATAATTGTGCAGAATTTCCTATATGTTTTCTGAAATATTATTAAGTCTGCAAAAGCAAATGAAACAAATTTCGCACAAGCTTAATAAGAGCATATGCTAGCCAAGTGCTCTAATGCGCTCCTTGCAAAAATGTGAGTGTACCTGGAAATTTACAGGTTAGAACCTAGTGGGGTTAGCTCTCTGAGTCACTTAGAGCTTGTAAATGGTTGGTGCTTCTACCATGTCAAAGTCCAATGCCGTGGTTTCTGAATTCAGAGCCTTACCTAACACCTATCTACTTTTTTAAAGAAGTATTTTTTCATAAGAAGTAATGAAATTCTGACTTATGGTCGCATGTTGTGAAAAGTCATGTTATGATTTATTGACTGGAAACTTGCAATGGTTTTAATTAATCTCGCAATAAAGTATGAATTCATTCACTCATTCATAGTATGAAGAGACTACCGGACTGTTATGCCATAGTGCTGGTCACACTTCACATCTCTCACTACACTCCTGGAAGGGACTTGCGTTCCTCCAGGAAATTGCTTCTCACAGTCCCCCGTATAAGAAAAGCCAAATGGGGTGGTAGGGCTTTCTCTACTCTGGCTCCTAAATGGTGGAATGATTTATCTTTGGATCTCAGGTCATTGCCCTCCTTACAGAGATTCCGAGGTGCCCTTAAAACCTGCCTCTTCCTGCAAACCTATGCGTAAGGTGATATACTGATATTTTTACCTCTTTGATAGGCGCCTTGATACCTGCGGGTTATTGTTTTTGCGCAATATAAATTTTCTTCAATCAATCAATCAATCAATCACTTGTAATTAGGGAGAGTAACCATCCCTAGCTTTCTTGATGCAGGACCACAGTGGAAAGCATGGCAGCCTCAGGCAGAGAGACCGTTCAATGACCCCCAAATGAAGGGGGAACATTCCATTCTTATGGTTACTCCTCAGACTTTTTAACAAATATTTCTTGCTTAAGTACCTTCTTTCTTGAGAGGAACCTCTGGAACCTTCCCTTTTTCACTTGTCCTTTCCACATCGTCCACAACTGCTCTCTGACCTTTCCTCAACCATCACTTCTTTCCTACCCAGGGCATACCCATCTTTACAATCTCTTCTTTAATAGGAAGCACCATAAACCTCTCTGTTTCTCTTTACCCCTCTTGACTGCAAATCATTCTCAAAATGTTCCAGGTCACTCCATCATTATCAGTCAATACATTTTCAAAACATAGTATTTCTGGGTTGTGCCATGTCATTTCCGCATCCCTTTCCTAACACTTTCCTATTTCAAAAGCCCTGCCAGAGTAAACTCACAGCTTTGCCTTCCTGGCATTATCTGCTTAATCTACTCTTCTATACTAGCGAACACCTTTTAGGGTTGATAAAGAAAAATACATTAGCAGTCTTGTTGTTTTATATTTGTTTTTTATGTTTAAATAGTTTTTTTTAACAAATATCCACATTTAGCATTAAATATAGACTTGCTAGAATTTTGTGTCAGATCTTTTAGGTTGGCTTTTTCCAGTTTATCACAAACACAATGTAGTACACAAGGAAATTATGGTATTATTGGCAAAGACAATGCACTCTCAAGGCCTGATTCGCAAATCTATTTTTTAGCTGCATTCGAAAGTGGTTGTATTCCAACCTGTCAGACAGGCCTGCATGGTTTACTACTGCTAAATTCTCTTCCACAAGTGCATCAAAATTAGGGGAAGTAAACCTGGTGCAAGGAGTAGGAACACCCACACAATTGTGAGATTATGAACATTTTAAAAGTCGGTATGCTCTTTCCACACCCAGAAAATGGTCAGAGTTTCACCCCAGCAAATGACTGGTTTAACCCGACATTCCATTCCAGAGTGGAAGGATAACGGATCACCAGTGCATCTTGTTAGAGAGTGGTTTCACCAGAGGGAAAAGTGTTTTCCTAGTGGAGTAAAAAATAAGAACATTTGCTCTTTCACATTGGGATGCAAGTTCCCAGTACAGAATAGTGCGCCATGTACAATTTACAGTTCATCTAATTAGGGAAGAATTGGCAACAGTACATGATACAAGAGACAGGTTCAACAAAGAATATAACATTTAAGCAAACTTTCGATGTCTTCAACCACTCAGTAATAACTAGAAAAAAAACATTGATGATTTGTTAAGCCTGTGTTAAAAAATAGTTAATATTGATGTCTGCAAATTCCAATTCTTTTGTTTATGGAAGAAATATAGATATTTTTAAAATACAAAGGAGACACTAAGCCCACTACTTCCAGGTTTGAGATAATAAATAAAGAAGACCTAATGTGGGACATAGATAAATAAATACATCTTATCGTAAGATAGAATCCCTTCTCTCTTTTTGTGATGCCTCAGTGTAGCCTGACCAAACAGAGCCTTTATTGAACCTGAAGAGACTGCCCTAATCCTAGTCATTTGTATTGCAACCCATCTCTTTGTGGCTGGCCATCATGCACAGCTGTTTTTCAACTCTCTTTACTTTACGACATTCACCGATTACTGGCTTTTCTGTACTGTCTAACTTATGTTAGCATTTTCGGTGGACTCTAGGCTTGATTACCACAATAGTGCCTATTTCTGTCACCGATTTGGGTCCCTAAGTGGTGTACAAAAAGTTCAAAATGCAGTTTAACTTTGGGTGGGCATGAAAATAAAATATGTCTATCCATTAGACTGGTTAGACTTGGTCCTAGTTTGATGCAATATTGCTTTGCAATTTCATATACTTTTATTGAAGATGTTCTCTTGTATAAAAAGATACACCTAGGGGCTGCACTGGTTTAAATATGTAAGATTTTCTTGACATCTGTATAAGGGTTGCCTGAGGGGATCCTTAACAAGATTACATGTGGGATTCACAAAGATGTGCAAACTGGGACCTCAGCCAAAGGAGGCGCAGGATCTAGGCTGCTCTGAAGATAAGTGAACACCTTTAGTTACAAATTGTAGAATAATCTTTAGACTGGTCCCCTCAAAAACGTTACTTTCTTCATCTCTTTTTCGTCTTAGTCAGTCTGAAAGATTGTTTCTTTATTAATGTTTTCTTCACATTCCTTCATGCCATTATTATGACCTATTCACTGTCCCACACACCTCTTTTTAGGTGGTCTAGGTGGAAAGGACACTACAACATTGCACACCTCTCTTATTAGAAATGCCTGCTCATTCGACACTTCCCCACTCCGACCACCTCCGTGCGATTAGATCTTTAAACTGGCATCTGTCCAGCAGCTTTCCATAGACATTTTACATTTCTGTTACTGATTACATCATACATTCCCCACACTGCTGCTGAAAGACAGTTACCTTTATTCCAAAACATGACTACGATGAATGTCCTTATACTGCTTAAATTTATCTCTGTATTTATACCCTTGAAGCATTTAAATATGGCGGTCATATGGTCCTTTCTCGAATGAGGCACTGAGAAGAGAGTTACAATAATTTAAATCTGTTTAATACATAATGGGGAGTATCAGGAAGGAAAATGATTCAGGGCCTGATTACGAGTTTGGTGGTGTGGGAGCGGGCCGCCATGCCAGCGCCCCGCTCCCACACCGCTCAACTGCTGCCAATCCTGCTACATTTGGAGCTTTCTCCTGGTTTGGTGGGTGGTGCTTTGGTGGCCCCACGGCATTGCATTTCTAAGGCACAGATCTGAGCCTTAGAAAGGCACCTCACTGGAAGCGCCAAATCATGTTCCTGCATGACGTGGATTGTGCAGTCCATGCCGTGCAGGAACAGAGGGTGCATACTGACAAGGGGGGCACAACATGTGCCCCCCTGCATGCATCCCTAGGCCCTGAGGCAACAGGGTGCCTTGTAGGGACCCCTTCATTTCCTCACCACCACAATTTTCATGACGGGCTCAATGCCATGAAAACTGTGGCTGTGAGGAAACTCGTAATATGCTTGGTGGTGCCGCTACGGCAATACCATCACATTCCATCCTCAGACCACCGCGGGATTGCAGATCCCGAGTGGTTTCTGAGGTCCTGTGGAGGTCCAACCGCCAAAATCATACTTGGGCAGGTAGAACATCAGTCTGGCGGTCCACATACCACAACTGCAACTGCGGCGGTCTGTATCCTATGGAACGCCATAATCGTAAAAAGGCCCTGAGTCATTTCCAGCTGAAATTGTGGAAGCAAGGACGGCAACAAACATTTTAGTTCACAGACTTTGTTGAAACTTACACTGGCAGAATATGCTTAAATGTGCTCAGTGATCTTTACCTGGCATCAACATCTATGCCTATGAAGTTCATTTCTGACCAGCCGCAGCTCTTTGTATTGCTACTTTTCTGAGTTGAGGTTATTGTTGAAAGGTCAACTTTAGGCACCACTGAAGATTTTCTAAAGTACTACATTCCCTCCTTCATCAACGATTTTGACTTCAGGAAAGTTGGTTATTTTGCTATTTCTAAGGTCAGCCATTCATGACACCATATGCTGGCTATAAGTATTTCTACAGGCAGCATATTTGTAAATCTATGACCACACCCAACATCCTGCTACTGAGTTTGCAACAATTTTTTTAAACACTCGAATCTCAGGACTCAGCTTTTTCAGCTCCTGTGTGGGAATCACCGGTCACTCCTCCTCCCCCACAGATTTTTCCTAAAACCTTGTGAGTTGGCAGCGAGGACACCACATTTTTTAGCATAAATGCATGAATCATACAACTACTTTTTTGTTTCATATTGACTCAAAGTCTGCAGTGTGCGCTCTACCCATTTAGTGCCCTATCCTCTTAATGGCTCTCTCTTTCCTTGTCCACATATGAAAACTCAGGAAAAACAGATCATGGTGACCTGCAAGGTCAACACACCTCCTGTTGTGGGTCAATATCCTGCAAGTCTCCGTTTAGCATAGTCTTTACTATTAACTTGTATCTTCTATATATTTGTTCTCTTATCTATCATTTTCTCTCTTAGGGGCATATTATCAAGAAACGGTGTTAAAATTATCGCCGCTTTAGCGGCAGAAGACTGCCGCTAATGCGCCGATAATGGCCTTGATAATATGCCCTTGTGAATTCCCATAGAAGCCCATGTTCTGGTGTCAACATGGGATTTTATTGGAATTCTCTGCGGCATATTATCAAGCCCATTATCGCCGCTTTAGCAGCAGTTTTCTGCCGCTTAAGCGGCGATGATTTTAACGCTGTGCTTGATAATATGCCCCTAACTTCACTAACTAATTGTTTTCGGGAGACGTTGTAGAACCAACTAGATATTCACATGAGTTCTGCAAATATGTAATGATTATATGCTATTTAGCCTTCAATGATGCATAACAGTAGAGCCTGCAGTGATCATACTAACCGCAGCACAAAACTGTAAAAGGAAGAGAATATAACCTGCTGACATAAATCTCTATGTGAAATTATCAAAAAGGCAGGTGAGGTAGAAAAGCTCATTTCAAAATGTCTGATTTGTGTGGGTAGAGCAAATGAAAAGAGGAAGTGTATTATTATCAGCGGTCTGGTAACTTTTGGCTTAATGGCTATCAAAGGTCCGCTGTGCCCAGCGCCTTGAGACCGTTGTTAGTGCTATAGAGCCCTATGCCAGTGTGAGTAGTTAATCAGACAAGGATTTGTCATGGTATGTTTCAGTTACAATATATCATCAAACTTACTTAGTTAGGTAAATGTACCTGCCAAACACCCCGTGTTTTTTCTCCTTCACCGAGCACTTTCTCGCTGTTCCTTGACTCAACTTGTATTCCTCTACAACTTACAGTACCTAATACTTTTCTTCTAAGCAACTCCAACAAAGACTTCTTTCCTGTTTAAAGGTATTACAGTCCTTCGTTTGGAATCGGTTACCCTTGCCATTACACTTTATAGATTGGTGCCTACTCTACTTTTCTTAGTAGCAGATATACAGTGTCTTCTTCACCTGACTCTACACTTAGGCCGCAATTACAAGTGATAGAGAGTGGAATTCCATGTGGAATTCCGTTATACAGTAATATCAGTGGTATCCGTTCTTCATGCACCCGGATTTATTTGGTACTGGAACTAAGCTCATTTTCGCGCCCAGGCACATGTAATGCTCCCCTTTTCCAGGTGATATTCTCCACACAGAGACACAGATATTTAACACCTGCTCAGTGCAGGTGGTATATGTTTTTGTGACACCCTTACATGCTAGGTAGTACAGTATAGATTTCTGCCCGATAAAACGAGGTAGTAAGAAATTGGGTTGTTGTTTGATTGGGTGTAAGTCCTGGCAAGCCACAACTACAATCCTATTCAGGATAAGGCACAAGCAAGCCCCAGATTAACCTGTGCTTACCCCCTTGGAAACTTGCCATAGATCAGTCAAGCTTAACATTGAAGCAATATGTAAAGTAATTGCAACACTTCATACAGTAAAATATTGACAGCACACTCAAAAAGAGCCCACAGCTGTTTTAGAAACATAGAGTAAGTTGAAATAAATAAACCAATGACAAAAATCTGATGATTAGAACTGGAGTTATTGACTTTTTATGTTTATAGTGGAAAAAAGCACGATAAAGCGCAAAGCGTTTTTGGGATATCTGGTCACACCTGACTGGGACAAAGATACAGGTTCACTTTGATTTTTAGTACATATAGAAACTATCAAACACAAAACAAAAATTCCTTTCACATCCATACCTCTTAAACACATGAACACATATAAAATGGCCATTAGGATCTTGCACTCTGCTGAAGACAATTTAAGGGCTCGTCCTTTAAGGGTGGTCGACCTCCAAGAAGGTCGACATTCTTGGAGTTCGACCACTGACCTCCAAGAAGCCAGACGCACCTGCAGACGTATCGAGAAGAACTGGAGAAACAGTAAAACGCCTGAAGACCACACCAGCGCCAGGACGCCTCAGGGCAGCAGTGCGCTTTACAAGACACATACATTTACATTTACATTTACCTACAAGAACGCCATGACGAAATACCACCAATGCATCAGAACCACCAAGTGGACCTTCATCCAGAACAAATTCCTCGCCAACTCCAGCAACACCAAGGAACTCTTCAGCATCAACAAGGAATTCAACAAGCCCCCCAGCGAAACCACGGACATTACCCCTTCCCAGGATCTCTGCGACAAAAGCTCGGATCTTACTTCCATCTGAAAATCAAGAGCCTCTACTACAACTTCAACGACCAGACACCTGACTCTGCAACCACTCCATCCACTGGCAATGCCAGCCAGCCCACCATCTCCTCCTGGACACTGGTCACGATCGAAGAGACCGTCTCGAACATGAAAGGCAGCCACTCGGGAGGCCCCACAGACACCTGCCCACAGCACATCTACCACAGAGCCGCCATCGTGCCAGAATTACGACGCACCATCAACACCATCTTCAAGACAGGCACCTTCCCCAATGGCTGGAAATGTGCAGAAGTCAGACCCCTGCTCAAGAAGCCCTTAGCAAATCCCACAGACCTCAAGAACTACCGTCCCATCTCCATCTTCTCTTTCGTGGCAAAAGTCGCTGAGAACACCGTCAACACACAACTTACAAGATTCATCGAAGACAACTCCATCCTCGACCCGTTCCAATCCAGATTCTGGAGGAACCACAGCACCAAGACAGTCCTACTCCCCACCACAGACGACATCTGCAACCTCCTCGACCAAGGACACTCCACGGCCCTGATCCTACTCGACTTCTCAGCAGCATTCAACACCGTCTCCCACCGCACACTCGTCACCAGACTCCACGATGCCATACAAGGAACCACCCTCGACTGGATCCGCTCATTCATCACCAGCAGAACCCAAATAATCAGACTGCCACCCTTCCTCTCTGAACCCATGGAAATCAACTGCGGAGTACCCCAGGGACCATCGCTCTTTCCTACCCTCTTCAACGTCTACATGGCCCACCTCGCTGCCATAGTCAGACAGCATGGCCTAAGCATAGCATCCTACACAGACAACACCCAGCTCATCCTCTCCCTTACCAAGGACCCCACCACCACCAGTCTCCAGGAAGGAATGCAGTACGTCGCATCCTGGATGAGCAACGTCTGCCTGAAGCTCAACTCGGAGAAGACCTCACCCTCTGAACATCCCTATCAGCATGGTAGCCCACCGCCCTCGGCAGCCCCGACTCCCATGGACCATGCCCGAAACCTCGGCATCGCACTTGACTCCTCCCTCTCTATGAACTGACAGGTCAACGCCGCCGCCTCCAGCTGTTTCAATACCCTCCGCATCCTCCAAAAGACCTTCAAATGGATCCCCCCAAAGTCAAGGAAGACTGTCACCCACACACTCATAACCAGCAGACTGGACTTTGGAAACACCCTCTATGCCGGGATCAACAAGTTTCTACTCTGTATGCTCCAGATGATACAGAAAACCACAGCCAGACTCGTCCTCATCATCCCTCGACATGAACACATCAGCCAACACCTACAGAACCTCCACTGTCTCCATGTTGAGAAGAGAGTCACTTTCAAGATACTCACCCACGCCTACAAATGCCTCGACAACACCCAACCCCAATACCTCAGCGAGAGAATCTCCTTCCACGTACCCAAAAGAAATCTCCTATCCACCAACCTGGCCCTTGCCAAAACCCCCCGCAGCCGCATAGCCAGAACCGGAGGAAGAGCCTTTTCCTACATCCCGGCCAAGACCTGGAACGAGCTCCCGATCGACATCAGATTCGTCCCCTCCCTGAACGTCTTCAAGAAGACACTCAAGACCTGGCTCTTCGATTGAAAGGAGCTGCTTACCCCCCCCAGCGCCTTGAGACCCTCACAGGTTAGTAGCACGCTTACAATGCCTTGATTTATTAATTGATTGAAGGGCTAGTACATAGCATTTACTTTGTTTGGTGATACATTTCTGTAACTTGTCTTATTGAAATGTCATGCACTATGTCCCATTTTGACCGTGTGTTGTGTCTGTGTGTGTTTGTGTGCGTGTGTGTAAGTGTGTGTGTATGTGTGTGTGTGTGAGTGCATGTTTCTCTTTTCAATCAATCAATCAATCAATCAATCTGTAGATTTGTAGAGTGTTACTTGTCACCATTGAAGTTATCCAGGCACTGGCAGGGTCGAGTTGATAAGCCGAATATCTAGGTCTTCAGGAACTTTCAGAACTCTGGAAGAGATGAGAAGCTCATTCCATGTCTTCGCTGCTAGGTAGGAGAAGGAGCAACCTCCGCATCTGCATGTTGTGGGGGGTGAGGATTAGAGAAAGGGCTGTGGAGTGGAGGTGTCTGATGGTCTGATATAATTTCAGGCAGTGGTGCAAGTAGGCGGGTTTGCACTTGTGTAGAGCATTGTATGTTATGTTATGTGTTATGTTATGTTATGTGAACTTTAATGCACACAGATACTCCTAGGAGTGTCCCGGTGCGAGCCTGAAGAGAGGGAGGGTGGGCACAGGGAGAGTGAAGCTCAGTTAATCGAAAAGGTAGGTCTTCAATTTCTTTTTGATTAGACAAAAGTCTTGAATACTGCATGAGAGCCAGGGGAAGTGAGTTCCAGGCTATGGCAGCTCTAACAGCAAGTGAGCTTCTCCCCACTCTAGTGAGCCGAAAGTGAGGGATATGGGCCAGAACTGAGAAGATGAACGAAGGTATCTGGCGGGAGCGTAGAGCAGGAACCTCTTCCGTAGATAGGTGGGGCAGAGGGCATGCAAAGCACAATGGATCAGGGTCAAGGCTTTAAACTTGACTCAATTGGCCACAGGCAGCCAATGGAGTAGTCGCAGAAGCTGTTGGAGCCTGCTTCTCATCAGGATGTTAAAAACTAGTCTTGCAGCAGCATTCTGGACAGCCTGTAATTTGCGAAGAAGGTAACCCGGCAAGCCAGTGCACAAAGCATTCGCATAGTCAAGCCGAGAAAGTATCAGGGCCCGAATCACTGTTTCCTTACCTGCTCTGGGAAGAAGAGGGAGAAATCTCCTATTGGTTTTTATTATCCCAAAGCAGATCCCCGCTAATTTCTTGATCTGGGTGGAAAAGGAAAGATTCTCCTCGAACCAGACTCCCAAAGTTTTTGCAGGTTGCCCTGTAGAGGCTGGGAAGGGAAATTCCCCAGGCCATAGCGGTTCTCTGACCTAGGGGGGGTGGAAGGTCCCATAGAGGAGGATTTCAGACTTATCCTTAATGCATTGCTGTGCTGAGGAAAGCCAGTGAAAGACTGCTGCCAAGCAATTTTGGCCAAGAACGTGGAGTACTCTGTTTTTCCCCAGGTAAACAGAAGCTGAGTATCGTCAGCGTATGTTATCATTTTGTCTCTCAGTTCTTCAGCCAAGTAATTCAAAGGGGTGACATAAAGATTAAAAAGAAGGGGGCTCAGGGAGGACCCCTGCGGCACCCTAGTAGTCACCTCCTGAGGTGAGGAGGAGAACGGGGGAAGCCAAACTTTTTGTGTGCGCCCCTCCAAAAAGGATTTTAGCCAGCTCAGGGCAGCACCTGAGATCCCCAAACTTGCAAGTCAGTAAGCAACAGGGAGTGGGGGACAGTATCAAATGCTGCCAAGAGATCCAACAAAATAGGAGCTGCCCTCTCACCTTTATCCAGACATTCCCGAATAGCTTCCGAGACTTCCACCAAATCCGACTCAGTGCTGTAGGAGGCTCTGAATCCAGATTGAGCTGGCTGAAGTAGGTCAGCGCCCTCGACAAAGTCTGTGAGCTGTTTGTTGACCACTTTTTCACAGGCTTTTGCCATGATAGGAAGGAGGGAGTTAGAGGGAGTTAGGGCAGTAGTTAGCTGGGTTCAGGGGATCCAACGATGGTTTCTTTAAAAGGGGCAGGATCTTGGCCTGCTTCCATACAAAGAGAATATGGACCTCCTGAAGGGATAGATTAATAAGTTTGTTAACTTCAGGGTTCACAGTCTCTGCGACGGAGGCCAGAAGCCTGGCTGCAGAGGGATCAGTCGGGGAGCCTGACTTCAAGGTCTTGAGGATCTTCAATTGACTCAGGAAGATCAATGGGTGAGAAAGCTGTCAGGGAGGGTGACTCAACATGCGGCACCTCCGGGGACGAGTCCCCAGCATCATCTTTATCCAAATTAATATTAAGATCTCCCAGGAAAAGATAGTGCGTGAACCGCAAAGCGCGGAGAATGATAACATCCGCCAACATTTTGAGAAAAGGCCGTGCAGGTCCTGGGGGCCTGTAAACCAATGTTCCATCCAGTGAAGCATGTGGGGAGATAGAGATGCTAAAATCGAGGACTTCACCCTCTCCTAGCTGAGAAGATTCCTCACAGCGAAAGGTCCATTTGTCCCTGAACATGACCACTACACCACCACCCCTCCCGACTTTGCAATCTACCCGGGAAATCTTAAATCCAACTGGTATTGCCATCTCAATGAGAGGGTTTGCAGAATCATTGAGCCAGGACTCAGTAATGAATAATAAATCGACCAGATTCTCGGACAGGAGATCAAAAATATCCTGGTGGTGTCTAACTAGTGAACGAGTGTTAATAAGGGCTGCTTTATAACATGGGCCCCTTCCCTCTGCCACTGGGAAAAGACCCGGGATGCTAGGGTGTGTCCATGCCAGAGTGTAGAGCAAAACTGCAGTTCCTGCACACAGGAGGGGAAAAACTAACACCTCCCTCCGAAGGAGATCATTGCGGCTATACGACCAAAGGGCAGCATGGTCCAGTGGAAAACGGGCAGCGTGGCTGGCGCTGGCTGCTTTCGGGACACTGACGGGCGCAGACAGGCTTGCCTTAGGCATGCCTTTGGCGCGTCCACGCAGCGCGCATGTAAATGGGCAAGCCACCTAAAACAACTAGAGCATGCATGGTCTAAAATAGCGTCTCCAGTTGTCCACCCCGGAAGCCAGCATAAGGGAAATGAAGGTCTAATCCCTCCTAAAGTGTGGAGTGCAGGTAGGTGCAAGCAGCGGCAGTAGTACAAAGTTAAATTTAAAGTGACACTTTCACTGATCAATATTAAAATAAGTACAGTTTAGGCATATAAAATACACCCGTTAAAATTGCAGTGAACACAGTAAAACAATCCGTATCACTCAATCACCCCAAAGGCACTGGCGGCCGCGCAGCGCGCATGTAAATGGGCAAGCCACCTAAAACAACTAGAGCACGCACTGTCTAAAATGGCGTCTCTAGTTGTCCACCCCAGTAGCCAGCAGGAAGGGAAATGAAGGTCTAATCCGTAAAACGATCCATGTCACTCAATCACCCCAAAGGGCTGCATGGGTCAGGAGCTTTAACAGGCATCTTTTCTGTACCGGGAGCCAGTGGAGTTCCCAGAGGTAGGGGTAATGTGGATTTGTCTAGGAAGATCCAGGAAGAGTCTGACTGCGGCGTTCTGTATGGTTTGTAGTTGTTGGAGTAGGTGAGCTACGATCTCCACGTAGAGATTGTTGCCGTATTCCAGTTGGCTGGAGATGAGGGCCTGGGTGATGGTGTGTCTTGAGCTTTGGAGTAGCCATTTGAATATCCCATGAAGCATGCAGAGGATGAAGAAGCAGGAGGAGGAGACAGATTTGATCTGAGTTGTCATGGTTAGCTTGTTGTCCAGAATGACACCTAGGTTCCTAGTGTGGTTATTGGGGGTAGGTCCGAGTTCTGAGGGCCACCAGGATGCATCCCATGGGGAGCTTTTGTTTCCGAAAATCAGCACTTCTGTCTTGTCTGTGTTGAGCTTCAGGCAGTTGTCCTACAGCCGGTTGGCAAAGTCTGTCATGCAATTGCAGAAGTTGGTCTTGGAGTTGTCGGTGTCTTCAGAGAGGGAGAGTATGAGTTCTGTGTCATCAGCATAGGATATGATGTTGAGTCTGTGGGTTTGGGCAATGCTGGCCAGAGGTGTCAAATAAGTGTTGAAGAGGGTGGGAATGAACGAGGATACTTGGGATACTCTACGGATGATTTCTTTGGTTTGGAGGAAAATGGTGAAGGTGGACATTTTGTAATCTAAAAGGAAAAAAACATGTTACCAGTAAGCACGGATAAGTCCCCAAGAACAGTGACTGAGCCAAATTGGCCAGCGGAAGTCCAATCCAGACAAATCACCTCTTCAATATTCTCAAGTGTCGAAGCAGATTTCATCCATTTCTGTCATAGTGAAACCACGAAACCAACGTGTTTGATGAGTAAGTAGGTTTACACGTTTCAGCAACACATTTCCCTTATTTCTCAAATCAATACATTCAGGCAAGAAGAGTCTGTGCCATCCTTGGAAATCTATTAGGAACAGTTCTGGATATGACAGCATGATTGTAAATCTATGTATGTATGCATTTATGTATGCTAATATGCATGTATGTAGTATTTGTATAGCGTAAACCTAGATAAAAGGCAGTCGAGTGCTCTTTAGGATCAAAGAAAAAGGTAAAGTCAATGAGTTTTTGGTGAGATAGCTGGGTTCTGGGAGCAGAAGTGGGCTGTTACTGAATCTTGAAGCAGTGTTCTTTAAAAAGATGCCTTTTCAGCTTGTTCCCAAATTGTTGCAAAGTGTTCATTGAAAAAGGCATGGTGTTCCAGATTCTAACTGCATAGATGTAAAAGGCCTCTAGCTTTGTTCTTACTTTTTAGCACTTTTTTTGCTTCAAATATGATGTTTTTATATAGAAAGGTTTGGTATGGAGGGATATTGAGCACAGTGCACCAGGCAGTCTCTGACCGGTTGCATATGCACAGAGGTGAATGTACTTTGTGGCAATACAATGGTGTAATTAGGTGAGTGCCACCAATGTGGAGATTAATTGAAATTGGTGGGTCATCTGTTCATTGAGAAGTTTTATGAAGTGCCATTCTAGTCTTGTTGGGGCAGGAGAACTGTCAAAGGTGAGGAGACTCTATATGAATGGGCATGTTTCTTTAATCATTGCTGAGTTGATGATTCTTTGGTTTTGAGTGACAGACCATAAACGTCTGGATGGCTGATCGGGTTTAAAGATCATGGATATGATTGTGGACTTTCAGCAAAAAGTAAGTAGAGAATCCTTCGAAAACTAATGTACACCCCCACATGTTTTGGACTGTAGTTTGACTAACTTTGTTTTTCCATGTTTGGGGGATATTATTAGCCGCCACATTTGCAACATTTGTTATGACTGACGTTGGTGGGTTATCTACAAAAATGTTTTTCCAACAAAGTGAGTCCTTCTATGTCAGGAATATAGACACGTTAGTGGGAAAACATTTGCTGCCATAGAAAACAGACCAAAACTTATTGGATTGTCAACTGTTACATTGTCAGTCATTATAAGCCTGTTAGCCTGTCTATTGTTAAAAGAATGTTTCTTAACAGTTTTATTTTCTTTTGCAGTAGTGCAAAAGGAAGAAACAGCACAAATCAGTGTGCATAATTTTTCCTACCTGCCGAACATGATTTGTAAGAAACAGTACAGACACCACGGTAAAGCCTGTGATTAAGAGCTTTTATGGTATTATCACTTTACTTATATATGTTCAAATTGTGAAAATACATTGGCTCTTATTGGGATGGAAAAGTCCTCTTCATGGTAATGGACATGCACCTCTGCCCTGAGTGACCAACTGCATTGTCTGTATCCCTAATTATGAGGGATTGCGCTGTTGGGTGAATGGGGTGTGAGCCCGGGTCAAGCAACAGCCACAATCCCTGGCAGGATTTACCACAAAAAGTCACTAAATTAACCTGTGCTTAAACATGGGTAGCTTGGCACAAAAAGCATTCAGGCTTAACTTAGATTCAATGTGTAAAGTATTTATGCTATTATAGAGCTACACTGGTTCAAGAGAAAAGTTGCAAAAATACAAGAATAATCCATTAAAGTCTTTACATAAGTACAAGAAAATAAATTAAACCATTTCAGAAATCGTGACAGAATAAAGAAAACATTAGAAGGTACCTAAAATCATTCAAAAAAGTTACCCATTTTTACTGCAAAATACATCTTTTTACTAAAAACACAGCTATACAGAATAACAATTGATCAATACATAATTGGTGCTCACACAGTTACATAAAAAAACAACTAAGGACATTGTTTGCAGTGTAAACAGAAAAACAATGGCAGAAGAAAGAAAATTAAAACAAAAATAAGTCTGACAGATCACAAGAACAAAACTTGAAACAAATGCTTCCTCTTCAATGTGTGCCATGGACAGGCATTGATGGCGTTTCGAGCTATTCAATTTGTAAGGCCATCATCAGGACAACCAACAGAATTTTTGAGCAACCAATCGAAGTAATTTGTGCTATCTGAATCGGAACATATTCAGATGTAGTCAAAAAAAGAAAAACTCATGATTATTTTTACGGAGTCAGGAATCCAGGCATAACTGTTTAGGAGCACCCGTATAAATCAGAATGGCCTTGAAGGGACTGAAAAAACCTTGAAACCAGCCGACTCGAAATTCAATTCAAATTGTATGGAGCAAAACTCTGACCGATCAATCAAGAATTCATGCTCGTCGCTCCCCATTAGTGTGGTATTTATGTATCACACTAAAGTGTAAACACCACACATGAAAAATCCCACACCAATTTAGAAATATGGAGTAAATTGTAATACATTTTTGACACCAAAACAACAAAAACCAATCAGTAGAACCAGAGTTATGAATTTCTAAAGTTTTCAGTAAAATCTAGTGCATAAAAGATCAATGCGCCAACTGTGGACATCTAGGCTCGCAAGACCAGGTCAAATATAAAAAATATGGCCAATAGTGATGGAGCACAGGTTTGAAATAAGCAGAGGATTGGGCCTTGTTGGCGCTTACCTTTGGACGTAATGGAAATTTCAAGAAAGGTATTCTGAGAAGGTAAAGTTGCATGTGGCGAGGCAGCAGGCAATGTACGAGGAAGGAGCGTCATCATCAGGAGCCACTGTATGAAGTCACAGTGAGATTTCTACGTTTGGATTTAGTCACTTTTATGAAAGTTGAAAATCTCCAGCGGGAAGAGGCTGGAGGCTGTATCCAACGAACGTTCTAGGGCGGCTACCCATTTGGCAAAGGACCATTGAACATGATTTGTTGCTGCGGAGAAGCAGGCAGACTGGTGATGCACATTGGGTGGATTATTGAGCAGGTTGGGCCCAGTCTTCCCTCAGTAGTCAGAGCAGTTTGGAGTTTGGCTATCTGAGCACTTTTAGCAACATCACCAAGGGTCAAGGACTAGAGGGGCACCACTTGGGAGGTTATGACTCACTCAGTGTAGGTACAGGTGCAGATTCAAGAGAGTGGGAGCCAGTTATGTCATATGGTTCGGAACAGGATGCCAGCAAACGAGCCCTTGGAGTCATTCTTGTAGTCCTGTGTTCAGGTGGAGAAGCAGGGCTGTGCTCAGCTCCACTCCACTATCCTGGCAGCAGATGGCCCCTTCAGGCACACCTAAACCCTAAAGTTACTGCTTGTTAGACGTGACAGCCTAAGGGTGGTCTTCCCCAAAAGTGTTGCCTACTTACCTCCACTTTTTGCTGTATTCTGTTTGGTTGACCTTAGGACTGTGAGCACTTCACCACTGCTAACCAGTGATAAAGTGCATATACTTCTCCTCTAAACATCGTTTCATTGACTTATCCACAATTGGTATATTTAATTTATCTGTAAGTCCCAAGTAGAGTGCACTGCCTGTAAATTAAATGTTGGTAGTGGGCTTACAGCACAACACAGGTAGACTTTTAAACATGTCTATGGACTGCCACTGCATAGCCTCTGCGTGAAGTTTACAATGCCATGTCAACTTGGCTTTTAAAACCTCTTGCCAAGCTTTAAACTCCCCTTTTATCACTTATACATCACACTTAAGGTAGGCCCTAGGTAGTCCATAGGGCAGGGTGCTGTGTAAATATAAGGTAGGACATGTACTTTTAAGTTTTGCATGTCCTTGTGGTGAAAGACACCTAAATTAGTTGTCCCCTATTGTGAGGCCTACCCCTCTCATAGGTTAACAGTGGAAATTCCTTATTACATTTATAAACAGTAATTCCTGATTGAGAAGGAGCAGCTCTGTCATGTTAAATATCATTGGAATGGTAATGATAGATCCTCTTTGCTGGCAAAGTTGGATTTAATATTATTAGTATAGAAATGCCACTTTTAGTAAGATGCATTCAGCTCCGTGTGCCTGCAACCTGTCTCCAATACACTTCTGGGGTGGGTGACAGCTAAACTTTGTGCATTCCCTTTAGACAGACACACACAAAGGAAGGTTAGGTGGGACTGGGTGGCCATCTGTATCCTTATGAGTCATCCTAGGCTGGATTTGAGGGAGGAGCTGACACTTACACCTGAATGGGCAGTGTCCTGTGCCCACACAAAGGGCTGCATACCTCCCCCCCCATAGTGAGTCTGGAGCCAGGGTCAGGGAGGGAGGGCATCTGTGCACTTCTGAGCCCCTCTTTGGAGTCACCTCTACTTCAAAGGCACAACTCGGTGAAAGTACTGGGTCTCTGACCCCACCCCATCATACACTACTGAACCCGTGAAGAACTCTGCCAGGAGGAAGGACTGCTGTGCTGCTACAAGCACTGCCACCGTACTGGACTGCTGCTCTAGAAGACCTAATTTACTGCTCTGCTGCCTGCTACCCTCTTCTCTTCTGAGGAAGGACTGTATCCATCTTACTTGAACCCAGAGTGACTCCAAGGGTATGTTGGCTTGCCCCCTGTTCTAAAATCTCAGGGACATTAAATATGTCTTCTGTTCACCTGCAACAGCACCTGGACTTTGCTTGCTGCAAGTCTTACCCTGCCAAGTGGTGACAATCCAGTACTGGGCCTTTGGAAGTGGGTATAAAGTGCTGCAACTGCCAAGATCCATGCATCTGTGTCGTTGCACTGCCCAGAACAGAGGACATAGCTGTGCTGTCAGTGCAACGCATGATGTGCTTTTACAATGCATCCCCGACTTTGTGCAGCTTGAAAATAAATCGCCATCGGCTGGAAGCCTGATAACTCTATGCCAAGCTACCAGAGGGTGAGCACAAGTAAATTTTAAGTGTGATTCAGACTTACCCGGTCTAGGATTGCGGTTCCTGCTTGGTGTGCATACCTTTGACAACCAGAAACCCAATTTCTAATACAACTTATTAAATGTAATAGGGCAACCCAATGTTATCCTTTGGGACAGATGGGCCTCAGAGTAGTGAAAAATGAATATGGGAATTTTTCACTACCACCACTTAAAAAAAGTACATGTCCAACCTTTCAATTTCAATGCACCCTGCCCTATGAGCTACCTAGGTCCTATCTTAGGGGTGACTTATATACAATAAAAGGTGAGTTTAAAGCTTGACCAGGGAGTTGAATTGGCAATTTACAACTGCATTCAGGTTGCAAAAGCAGACATGGGGCATGTTTGAAGGGGCTACTCAAGCGGGTGGCAGAATATCTGCTGCAGACCCACTGACTGTAATTTGATTCTTAGAGACAGACTGGTATAGACCTTCTTACAATGAACTATCCCGTATCGCACCGTAGAAGAAATTTCAATATGCATCTCGATTCTTACCAACAGCAATTATTTAAGATACTACCTTCACCTCCGGTCACCTTGTGATCTCATCCAGAAGCATAGTACCATCTCACGGCAGAACCAGCTTGCAACTACTCTCCTTCACTCCTACCATCTCCACTCATCATCCCATCCAGGATTAATGCTAGACATTTTTAAGCCTCAGACATAATTTAAGTCCTTATTAACATCCCAATATTAATAAGTGTTATTGAAATGTCGTCGACACACAGTACCATGACTATTGCAAATATCATTGTTTTATACATTCAATAGCAATGGTACTTGAAAAACTGTGACAGAATCTGCTTAGCATTGTTAACAAGTCACTTTAAAAAATGTCTGAGTTGTAAAGTATCTTCTTTGTTGTTTGTTTTTGTCTTACGTTTCCCACTTTTTGTTAAGTTTTTCTGTTATGTGATCCAATAAATATTGGAGAAATTTCCAATTCCAAAGCTCCTGTGACATAGAATTTATTTAATTTCTATGATCATTGGTTTGTGAAGATCCATACCAAGGGACCACCTGTTCCTCTACAAATTGACCCCCACTAGCAGCATTTAATTTACAGGCCCTGGGAATATTATACTCCACCCTAGAAGGGACTTGTAAGTAAACTAAATATGCCAATATAACCATGCGTATGGACGTGAGCACAAACATTTTAGCACTGGTTAGCAGTTGCAAAGTGCACGGAGTCCTAAGCCCAACAAAAAGGTATTTCAGCAAACAGGGAGGGATACAGGCAAAATGTTTAGGGGAAGACCATTCTAAGGCTGACAGGTCTAACACTAATGCTGAATTTTGCTGTCTTATGCAAACACGTATGATGCATGTGCGCCAGGACATAGGCCTGTCTGACGGATTGTGGTCTTGTTGGACTCGGAGGAGTGCTCAAAGCACTACCCTTATAGTGGTAGAAGGTTACTACCTTTATCAGGAGTTAAGCAACACAAGCACAGTGGTGGCAGTTTACCCTGCAGTGATCAGTAGGAGAAATACTTTCTGGAGTGAGGCCTACAGGCTAACTTGCTTTTTAAAGGTCCCACTGCCGTGTGCATAATTCACCCTTGACCTCCACCTGGTTGGTGTGAAGTGCCGTATAGAACAGAAGTGGTGTACCTGTGTTTGTGGTATGTGTGCCAGGAAGGCTGCCATCAAGGGAAAATGCGGTACTAAAGAGTGCATGCTGGTGTATGCATGTGCTGGAGGTGCATGTGCCTACGAGTGGTACAAGGCATGAAGGGTGCATTGCATGCATGTTAAATGCCATGCGAAATGTATGTGTGCTTGTGAGTGGTACAGTACACAAAGGATATAGTGCTGGGCAGTGTGTGCATGTTAAATGCATATGCTGCACATATTTGTGCCCGTGAGTAGTACAGTACATGGTGGATATAGTACAGTGCAGTGAGTGTATGCTGTGTGCATGCACTGGGTGTATGTGTGCCTGTGGATGGATAGTACAAAACATGGATTGCGCTGGGTTCCATTTTGGGTGACCCATGCCTACAGGTTGTATGACAGTTGAACGCATGGCTAAACCATGCGTGCCTCTACTACGCTGCCTAAACTACGAATTCGGCTGAACAACTCATTCCTTTATCACACATGCCTTTTACCATGCCTGCCTTTCCCATGCAATTTCGTGGTAAAGGCATGAGTGGTATAGGGATGTGTAGTAGAGATCACACCCTACGCCACCTGCCCTTAGCCCTAACTACTACCCTGAGCCCTAAAAAGTAGCCCAACCCCACCCTAAACCCTTAAAACTAATCTAACCCTCCCTTAAGCCCTAAAGACGTCTCCGACCCCTCAAGACCTAAAACGACCGCAAATCTCCAAAGCCTTAAAAAGTTCCCAGACCCCACCCTGAGCCCTAAAAACTACCTTGACCCTCACTAAGCCCTAAAAACTACCCTGAACCCCCTGAGCCCTAAAAACCACCCCAACCCCACCCTGAGCCCTAAAAACTTATCCAACACCCTCTGAGCCCTAAAACAACCCCAGCTCTAAATCTGAACCCTAAAAATGACCCTATATCCTTAAAAACTAACCCCAATCCCCCAAAACCTGGCCCCATCCCCAGTTACCTTCTGCGTCAACTCCCGATCCTTCCTTTTCCTGGGCCCGCCCATCTTAGTATCTAGACCGTCCATTGCCTTAACCATGCATATGCGTGGTTAAGGCATGTTAATTCTATGTTAAAACGAGTGCGCAGCGGACGCGCGCAGCGGGCGCGCCGAAGGCGCGCCGAAGGCTCACCAAAGGCAAGCCCGTCTGCGCCTGTCTGCGCCTGTCCGCGCCAAGGTCGTGCCCAAGGCAGGAATCCCTGCCCATACAGCATCTGTACTCACCTACAGTTCTGCGGCTTTAAGGGCACTCAACGTTAGGACGGATTGCTACCACCAAGTTGCCCCGTACATACTATGGGGCTCCTTCACATGCTATAAGTGTAGACATGCGTTTCTTGATAGCGCCCCTACAGTGACCAATAAGACGAGCCCCCCTTTCTCAACTCGCAAACTCAAATTGCAAGGAGGACTCATTAACGCAAGGTCTCTCAGTAAACACTGCCAAGATATCAGAGACTTAATACTGCCTATGCAGCTCGATTTCCTGTTTATCACAGAATCTTGGCTGAAAGACTGCTCCAATCCGGATATAGCCATTGCACTCCCCCCTAATTACACCATCCATAGGAAGGACAGGTCAGAAGCGAGAGGAGGGGGATTGGCCATCATCATCCGTGACTCCCTACCCTGCTCCACGGTAGACATAGCCTCCTTGAAAGGCGCTGAAAGCCTAGGCTTCTGTATTTCTCTGGATGCCTCACTGTCCTTTTCAGGGGTCCTCATTTACCGGCCGCCCGGACATAGCACCACTTTTACTGACTCGCTAGGTGATGCCCTAAGCCAGCCACTTCTCAAATATGCCAACTTTACTATGCTAGGGGATTTTAACCTCCACTTGGAATCCACAGGATCCCCTGGGACGGACAACTTTCTTCAAATAACTGACCTCCTCACTCTAAAACAACTTGTGCAGCACCCCACTCACCAGGCTGGCCACACTTTAGATGGTATCTGCTCCAATTTCTCTGTTCTTACGGTGGTCCCTCCCATCCCACTTATTTGGACAGACCATTACATGATCCCACTCATCTTAGATGTCCCGTCCCCAGACAGCCCGGACCTCTCCCCCCTCAATTCCAAACCCTGTCGCAATTGGTCCAAACTCATAAACAACCCCAAGCTTCGGTCTCATGCACAAGCTTGCACTCCTACTCTCACAGGTAACCCGAACCAAGATTCGGGCAACTTCCATACCTGGATCTCCAGCATTTGCAATGATTTAGCGCCCCTGGAGTTTCAGAACAGCAAAGGAAAAAGGAAACCTAAAACACAGAGACCACCTTGGTTTACCCCTGAGCTAGTCAAAGAACAATACCAGTGCAAACAAATAGAACGTCAATGGAGAAAGTCCTACACTATTGAGGATAGGCGAGCCTATAAAGCTTGTAGAAGACTCTACCATGCTCATATTAAAACCACCAAAAAATTATATTACTCAATAGCTATACTAGAGTCTAAACTTGACCAAAAATCTTTTTTTTAAATAGTCAACTCCTTCACGAATCCCAAGGGACTAAAAAAAGACCTTTCCCCTCACAATCTCTGTGTAACAATATCTCCAACTATTTTGAAGAGAAGATTTCCAAAATACAAAAAAAAATTCCCCTACCCCTCCCAGCATCGAGACGGAAGTCTCCACTCCTGCCCCAGCCCTCGCAAATTTCTCTACCTTTTCACCAGTTTCTCTGGAGTCCACACTCAAGGCCATAATGACCTGCAATTCAGGATCGCCATTGGATGCCTGTCCCCCCAGGATTCTGCATAAACTCATTGACACCATCAACCCTGTCGTTAACCAAATAGTCAACTCCTCGCTAAATACTGGCATTGTCCCAGAGGATTGGAAACTTGCCCTGGTTAAACCCCTTAAAAAGAAAGAAAACGTAGACGCATCAGTCCTCTCAAATTTACGGCCTATCTCGCTGCTCCCGGTGCTGGGCAAAATAACAGAGAGGTTCGTGCTTAAAGAACTCTCAAATTTCATCGAATCTAACAATATCCTCCATCCTCAGCAATCCGGCTTCCGTCCTAGACACTCAATAGAGTCAGCCCTCCTAGAGATCACAGAGGTGTTAAAAACCCTTGCTGACTCGGGTAAGAAAGCAGTTCTGATCCTCCTGGACCTTTCCGCCGCGTTCGATACCATCTCTCATGACATCCTTCTGGCAAGACTCGAACGCGGCGGTATGCATGGATCAGATCTTTTCTTACCAATCGGAGACAAACCGTTGCGCTAGGCCCCTTCCTTTCCACAGAGAAGTTCATAACTATAGGGGTCCCTCAAGGCTCCTCCTTGAGCCCCCTGTTATTTAACGTTTACATGGCCCCCCTCATCTTCCTTATAAAATCCTTTGGAATTGAAGTCACCTCATACGCTGACGACACTCAAATGATCGTCTCCCTGGACAAAAATAATAATGAAGCTGAAAGCAATCTCCAAATGTGTCTCTCCCAAGTCATACAGTGGATGAAAAATAATCACTTACAATGCAACACTGACAAAACTGAAATCCTACCCATTGGCACGAATGTGACTTTCATCCCTGACAGTTGGTGGCCGGAAGGCACGCCACCTCCACCGGAAACGGTCAAGGTGGCCATAAACTTGGGGGTCAAGTTTGATTCTTCCTTATCTTTCCTCCCCCACGCTCTGGTAACGGCGGGCACTTGCTTCAGCATAATGAGATCCCTGAAGAAATTCTTTGATCTGATCCCTCTGACTGCCAAGAAATCTGTAACGGTTGCCCTTGTCCTCTCACACTTGGACTATTGCAACAGCCTGTTGGCAGGTGCTAATAAAGCCACAATAAAAAGATTGCAAATAGCACAAAACGCGGCAGCCCGTCTGGTTCTTAGGCTCCCACGTAGATCCTTTGCATCCTCGGCACTAAACACCTTACATTGGCTCCCCATCCATAAAAGAATCCTCTTCAAAATGCTTCTGATTACCCATAAAGCCACTCGCCGGGCAGGCCCTAAATACCTCACAGCTCGTTTCTCACCATACACCACCACCAGGACTCTCAGATCTTCCTCGGCTAATTTTCTAAAGCCTCCCCATGTTAAACTCACCACCAAAGGAGGGAAAACGGTCACCTACCTTGGTTCTAAAGCGTGGAACGCACTCCCGATCAGCCTACGTACGCAAGAATCAGAATCGCTCTTCAGGAAAGCATTAAAAACCTGGATCTACCAGTGCCCCGATGACCGCTGCTTTGCACTAATCTAACTCTTCTCCCTCCTCCTTTTCCTTTCCGGTTTCTCCTACCTCGTCCCCTCAGCGCCAGGAGGCTCCTCGCGGAGTGACAGTTCGCGCTTTACAAATGCACTTTTACATTACATTACATTACATATACGTGATTAAGGCAAGCATGGTTGTGCTTGCTTTGGAATGGAACATGTAGCTCTGTCCATGTTGTTCAGGCCGTCTCCCAGGCCTGCTGTCAAGGTCCCAAGTCTTCGCAGAAGCTGAAGGACGCTGGTCCCAATGCCCGACCACCGGTGCTGCCGCGCTTGTGCTCAGAGCAGCGTAACCAATGGGGGGGAAAGGGGAATGGGATAAAGAAGAGACACTCCTTCTTCGGCCATCACCCTCTCCTGCTCCAGGCATCTTCAATGGTAGCGTTCCAGGATGAGAATGGGTGCCTAAGGCACAGAGAGGAAGAGAACATAAGATACAACAATACCTCCCTACTCTTTATGCATACTTAGATAATGTAACTCTTCCTACCATCTTTAGCTGGAGTATATGCCTCTCTTCTATAGGTTTAGCACAATAACTGTATGGTGGTTTTCTGTCTGTGAATGGACAAGGTGACCTGAAACTGAAAAGGGAAAACGTAAGCAGACTAGGACTAGATATTTCTATTATGTACTATGAAAATGACTTGTCTCTAATTATACCTTCAATTTCAGGCTGAGTAAATCATATTTCATCACTCTCTAAACAAAGTCCTTCAAATAGGTGAAAGTTCTTTTGAATAATTTTTCTGTCATATGCCGGTGCTCCTTTAGACTGCTTTGCTACTCCTTTGCAATGTCTACGCACAATTAGGAACGAAGTAGGGAAAAATAGGAGGGAAAGAAGAAGGGAAAGCGCAAGTGAAAGGTACAGTTTTCTATCCTAGCGGGGGGTTAGAAGCGCTCTGCAGAAGCAGTCTAGTCTCTGATGCGGAGTGCAACAGTTAGGTACATCTTACTTGAAGGGTGACTTCTTTGCGGTCACAGGATTCTCTGAAGCTCCTCACAAACTTCTCCATTGACTCTGGACCTCCCTTTAGAATGCCGGAAGACTTGAGAACTCTAACTGAAGGTCTTCCAGACGAATGCGCGAGTGGACTACTCAGCGCCGAAACTTCCCTCAGGAATGCTTAGGAAACAGCAGACAATATCTCCGCAAACCTCTAACTAAATCTATGAAACCCACTCTCTCGCTCACAAATTACTGAGGAGAAGCGGAGAAGACGTGTGTACTCTGACGAACTTCAGTTGAAGTGCGCAGCAGGAATCGCGCGTACTCTCCTTAACGACTATAACTGTACAGGTGGTTGCAAAGAGTGTTGATTAATGCTACCAATGCGGCGGCCATCTTGTAATGTCCTACAGTGCCTATTCTAAGTCTCTCCAGATATTGACCAAACAGGGTTTAACAATGACCCTAACTTTTTCTGTTGACAGTACTTGTTCTGACCCGTAACAGTGGCAACTGTGAGATTCCTGACACCTGCATGGTGAGACATGGAGTGGAAGTACAGAGATGCCCACAGACAGATTAGTTGATTGCTGCATTCCTGTAAGCTAGGCGGGACACACACTGGGGAGGGGAAGACCAGGCATCCCGTGTACACTTCAGAGGGTGCTCTTTGATTCAGTGATAGGTCACAAGGAAGGGGCCTAGGCACATCTCAGGAAGGAGTTGGGCTGATAAGAGAATAATAAAGAGTAGCACTGGAAGCCCTGGGCTAACCTTTTGAAACACGTATACCTGTAGCTGACATCCAGGTGTGAACTCTAGTCACTCCCATGGCCTGTGTTGTGGGGCTATCAGACACATCCCTCTTTAAAAGTCTTTTCAAGAGGAAGGCAGAACAGAGAATTAGATAATTCAAAAGAAGCAGAACCCTAACATGAAACTTCAAAGACTCAAACCTTAGATCTCATTTGGTGTCTGGAAATGGACTATGAGAGGGGGGAGAATGAAACATCAAAAATTACCATCTGCCAAGCAGCCAGATGGGTTGTGTGAGGAGGGGAAGCTCTGCAAGGCTTCTGCCTGTGACCAGGACTGGGGGCCAAAGCCTGCTAGTCTCCCTGCTGGGTGAGGGGACATTTCTGCCTGCTTTCCAAGACCAGTGAGTCCTGTGAGGAAGAGTAGAGTGTTGGAGGGAGCAATGTCCAGTGGGGAGTCCCCTCAAGTGGACTCCCTGTGAGATGTGTGAAGAAAAACTCATTGCCCATGCACAAGACTGTGTCGCGATATGCCGGGAGAGGGCTATCTGGGAGATACTTGCGAAAAAGATTGTCATGTGGTTAGAGCCAAAGCTTGCCTGGTAATGTTGCAGCAACCCTGTATGCCAGGAGCAGCCACTATAGTATAGACTACCATACAATAAGGGCTGAACCCTTGATTGGCAGCTGTGGTGCTATTGTGTATGTAAGGAGGAGCTGCCAGGAATACTTTTGCCCTCTTTATCGGGCCAGTTTTCGTGAACTTAAGGTCACCAGGAGCATTGAGCGCTGCGACTGGTCTGACCCCGTTGAGCAAGTGAGTATGCCTTGGGAGCATTGTCACCCAAGTTCAGGATCCAGGACTGAACCGTTGGAATCACCAGACGGACATGGAGTGTTGGGGACTCTTACCCCACAGGAAGAGAGTAGGAGCCACTGGGAGTGCTCGCTAATGGGGCGCACTCCAGTACTCTGCATGCTTCACTCCTACCGAGGCTGGTAAGACTTTTCTGGATCTATTGGTCCCTGGGGAACTTGATGCTTAGAGTGCTGCAACTCTAGGACACTTTTGACTTTAATTTAAGGGTCAAAGTGGACTCTTGAGACACGGCCTGCTAGTAGGGCATTCTCTGGATGTTGCCAACAGTTAATGGGGAATAACCACTATCGCTAAGGCAAAGAGGGAGTGAGGCAAAGATGAATTATGTTGCTGTTTGTTAATGTCAGGTTTTGTGTTTAGCAGTAGAAATAAAATACTTCTTTACTTCTGATAGAGATCAGGGTACCTAAAATAAACCCACTTCCACGGATAGAGTAATCTCACAGTTACACGCACATACATTCATCATACACTAGGGCCCATTTCACTAACATACGCTCAAATACTCTACCAGCAATAAACCTGTGGGAAGAAAACTCCAAATCACCCTGCATCTATATCTAGGACGATAGGACCTAATTATAGTGGTTGTCCTTAAACATACTCTATACAATCTATACAATAATGATCAAAATGTACACAATAATTGACAAGAAAGGAAATTCAACACCATGTTTAAAAGTTATATTGCTTTATCTAAATTAGTCAAAGTAAAATCAGAATAAATCATTTCTCATAGTTACCTATTCTAACTAAGTGTCAGAACGGGTCAGGACAAGTCTCTCGGTAAAGTCTCTCAAGACGAAGTCCTTCAGCATCGATCCTCAGCAACGCAAGTTCACGCAGCAAAGGTAAAATGGCAAGTGGCAAAGCCCTCCCTAAGCTAACAATTCTTATAGTGAAAATTACAATGGAAACACACATAAAGTTGGCAGAATAAACTGTATCACTGAGCAGAGCGAGAAGGAAGGGATGTAACATTGCTACCTCTGAAAATCTTCGCACAGGAAAAGTCACAAGACGTGAACTACGGAACAGGAACCAAGAAACTATTAAAGTATCCAACTTGTTCAACTTCCCTCGGCAGCCGAGCCACAGTTCTTTGTCCGTTTCTGAAGCTCCTTCGTTTGCCAAGGACGTTCCATTTCTTTGGAGATCCTCCAAACTGCTGATGTCCTCATGGAAATTTACAACAAGGACCATGGTCAGTTGTCTTCGACCTTTTTCCAGCAGGGGTCTCCCTTGCCACATCACAGAATATGCCACAGCCAGGCTTCGAAATACTGTCAGCTCGGTTAAGGCCTTCATAGGCCACAATAGACCATCTTAATTAAAGAGACAAAATAAATGTTACTACAGCATAGTAATTAAACAGTGTTAACCCCACTAATACCCTTATGTGTATGTATTTATCTAGCTTTGCGACATAAAAAGCATTAATTCAGACAGCATTTTATGCTTAAAATAAATAGCACACAGCAACGTTTAAACATGAAAACTTGCACGTTATCATTAAACAGAAACAGCACAAATAAGCTAACCCTCGTATAACTTTCTCTTATGTTAGAACAAACGGATTGATTAATAGAATCACACTTGCACCAGACAAATAATTAATTGTTATTTATTAATAAATTAATAAAACGCATAGACATGCCAGAGCTTCAAAAGCCCATGAATTTTCTAAAAGAAAACTCTGCTCCAGCAATCCCCCCTTTGGTGATTTTATCACCAAATAAACCCCCCCAAAAAAATAGTGAAAATTTAGTCCCATTTTAGGAGAAATCAGAAATGTCTTTTCCCTTACACAACATTAAACACCAGTCACTCTTTCATCATCTCTCTTTGTCTCTAAATAAACACTCTCCCTCAATTCTTCTAGTTCAATTTCTTGAGGTTCTCTTTTCAACTTCTTATTTTTCTTTTCCTTATTCAATCTCTTTTTCCCTCCCCTGTTTTTACAACACACACACACCAATCTTATTATTAATAAAGCCACAATTATACAAGACAAGGGAAACAATATTCTACCTATAATAGTACTACCTATTTTCGCAATAAAATCCTTAACAGCTATCATCTTATTAGCTATTTTAGTCCATAAACTCCCAGTTTCAAGTGGTACTAATTCTTCATGCAAATCAGTAATATTTTTGATTTTTCAAACTGCAAGTTAAATTATTCTTAAAAATATAATCTAATGTTAATCCTTTTTCTTCAATAAAAATCTCACCTAAAGTGTTAGCTTCTTTAGCTGGATTCAGCTCTTTGTTCATTGGCAAGTGCCCAAAATACTATCTCTGTTAGACATCTTATAATCTATTTTCCCTAACAAATAAAAAACACTACTTAAAATACTACAGGAAATACCATATGTAGCTGGTAAATGGTGATAAGTAACACCCTCTGAAACGGATGCAGGTAACTGCATGCAGACATAGCAATCCCTTACTTCCATTGTCTTCACATATTCATATAACAGTTTAGAAAAAACATTACTAGAAAAATTATTAATCGACCTATCTTTGTGTATGTAACTACTACTTCTAATTGGAACTACTTTTTGTGAATTCTTCTCTACATTTGTCACATTTTCTATATTCATTGCAAACTCTACTCTAAAAGTAACTAATAAAACTAAAACACCCCATAGAAGCATTAATAATCCAGTACAACAGCAGCACATTCTACACCACCTCTTAAAGAAGGCACATCTATTTCTATTATCTTCTATGTTAGCCATTTTAGTTTAGCCTCTACTACTCCACTACTGTTTGAACTTCTTCAATTCTTCAGCAATTCTTCAGCTTTCAGTTTATCCAAATGATCTCTTCGTTCACTTGATCCAAGTGAATCCTTCTTTCACTCAGTTTGGATACTTGTCATTCTTCACTTCAATTTCTTCAACATCAAATTGTATCAGATCTCCAACGTCAGGATCCTCAGTACTCGACTCTTCTCCAATGTCAGTCAAGACTACTTTCAGAATTTCACCAGTATCTTCCTCAACCACTTCTCTCAAGACCACTTCCGGATTATCTCGAGTCACTGTTTCTTCTTTTCCTTCTTCAGACAGTGTCACATAAGACCATTCCGGTGATCTGTACTTTTGGTTGGGTCTTTTAACTCTTTTTATTTCTACTGGTTCTTTCGATCTCTTTGATTCTTCTCCTTCAGCCTTTGAAGTTTGACTTGATATTTCATTTACTTGTTCAGCTTTCGATGAATTTGCTCTTATTACTCTGTATCTCACCCTTTTAACTCGGTTGTTAGGCCAACGATCTCCTTTCACAACCTTTTTCGGCTTTAATTCTTTAACACTCTTTTCTCCAATCGAAGTTCTCTTTCTCAGAACTCGACCCTCTGTTTGTTCATTTTCATCATCCGATTCTGTTTCAATTGCCTTTTGCTTTCGTTTCTTAGCAGTTTTCTTTTCTTCCACAGATTCTTTCACCACTGTTTGAGACTTCCCTACTTCTGTCCCTCCTCGGGTCTCCGACACGCAATCTTTTTGCTGTCTACTTGTCCCTTCACCTAGCTCCTCATCAATGTTCCCTACACCTCCTCGGGGGTCTTCCGCAATCTGTCCCTCTCTATCTTCTTCTGACCCTGTTTTTTCAAGAATAATCTCAAGTGGTTCTTCAATCTCCTCCTCTTCTGATTCAGGAGTAGTCTCTGTGTGATTTCTTTTTTCTTTTCTTTTCCCTCCACTGCTACTTGAAACTTCAGGCTCTTTAACAGAATCTGATCTTCTCTCTGATACTCGCAGTGATTCTCTTGAAGCTCTCTCTGCTTCTTTTCTCACTGATTCCGTATCTTCAGGATCTTCACCATCACTGGAATCTGACTCTTCAAAATACTCTTTACCAGTTCCTTCTTTTGGGTTTGGAACTCTCAGAGTATGACTTGCATGTACCCAGTGCTTCACTCCAGCACACTTTACTGCAGTCGTCGTAGTCAGAATAACTTGTCTCGGCCTTCCCCACCTTGGAATCAAGCAATTTCTTCTTCTATGTACCTTAATCCTCACCCAGTCTCCTGGACTCAGATCATGGGCTTGCTTCTTCTCAAGTGTGGTAGCTTCTTCTCCAACCTGGTGAAACACAGAATGAACTGCGTCAGCCAGGCCTTTACAGTAATCCAAAATCATGTCATCAGTTATTGTCACCAACTTATTGACAGGCACGAATGCATGGCGCATAGCACGTCCCATGATTATTTCATGCGGGCTCAAACCAGTAGTTCTATCTGGAGTAGATCTCATAGTTATCAGAACTAGAGGTAACACATCTGGCCATTTCATGCCAGTGGCTAAACCCATCTTTCCAATTCTATTCTTGATTGTGCCATTGATCTGCTCAACCACACCAGAAGACTCTGGTCGGTATGCACAATGTAGCTTCTGCTGTATTTTCAATGCTTCACAAATTAAACCTATGAGTTCATTTTGAAAGTGTCTACCTCTATCAGATTCAACTGTAACTGGAAACCCGTACCTAGGAATCAACTCTCTCAACAGTAATTTTGCCACTGTTAATCCATCATTTCTTCTAGTCGGGTAAGCTTCCACCCACCTTGAAAACAAACAGACTACCACCAAAACATACCTCAGTCTGTTTACTTGGGGCATTTCAATGAAATCAATTTGCATTCTTGTAAAAGGACCTCCTTCTCTGCCAATTGTCCCTAGACTCACCACTGTCTTTTTCCCAGTGTTAAATTGCTGACAAATTAAACACCTTTGACAGATACTCTCTGCAATTGTCCTGAACTTTGCATTGTACCAGGTCTGTTTAAACGACCTTACCATCGCATCCCTCCCCAGATGTCCCTGGCCATGATACATCCTTGCCATTGACGACAAGATTGAGTTTGGCATTACTGGTCTGCCATCTCTGTAGACCCAAACATGGTCTGTTTCTCTTGGAGCACATCCTGCCTTAACCCAATCTTGTTTCTCTTCTTCTCCTGCTTCATCTTGTAACTGTTTCACTTCATCCCAGGTCTCTAGGACATTAGTAAACATCACAGAAAGGAAAGACATTTCCCCTTCTCTTTCCCTATTAATCGATTGATTTGTCTTGGCACAATATTGTGCCACATCATTGGCGTAACGGTTACCAACCGTTATAAAATCATCCCCTGGACCATGGGCAGCACATTTTACAACTGCTAACTCCTTAGGCAGCTGTATCGCCTCAAGCAATTTTCCAATCAATTCAGCATTCTTTATCGGAGTCCCACCCGATGTCAAGAAACCTCTTTGTAGCCACAGTTGGCCAAAATCATGTACCACTCCAAATCCATACTGACTATCAGTCAACACAGTTGTTCTCAAATCTTTCCCAATCTCACAAGCTTTTGTCAATGCCACTAATTCAGCAACTTCCACAGATTTCACTACTTTCAATGGTGATGCTTCCATGACCTCTGAAACTTTGCACACTGCATATGCTGCACATAGCACACCATCATCATTCCTTAAGCATGATCCATCCACAAACAACACATGGTCATTTTCAGGTAAGGGAATATCCCTTATGTCTGGTCTCGGTTTTGTACAATACTCAAGCACATCCAAACAATCATGATCATCTTCCATCTTTATACCCACATTTTCAATATCCGGCAAGAGTGTCGCTGGATTCACATTCACACATCTCTCAAGAGTCACATTTGATGCACCCAGTATCACTTTTTCGTACTTAGTCAACCGACTATGTGACATGTACTGAGTTCTGCTTCTTGTCAAAAGAATTGCCACATTGTGAGGTACGAATACCCTTACAGGATATCCCATTATGATCCCCTCACTCTGTTCCAGGCTTTTGCATGTTGCAGCCACAGATTTTAGACAACCTGGTAAACCCACAGCTACAGGGTCAAGTGTCGATGAGAAGTATGCAATAGGCCTTCTCAATTGTCCATGTTTCTGGATTAACACTGAAAGTGCACATCCATTTCTCTCACTGCAGTACAGCTCGAATTCTTTTTCATAGTCAGGCATACCCAAAGCTGGAGCCTCACACATTTTACTTTTGAGCTCTTCAAATGCTGCCAATTGTTCTGCATCCAGATCCAATGGATCTGTCATTTCACTTTTTGTCAGTTTAATCAGTGGCTTTGCTATCAGAGAAAAATTAATTATCCACTGACGACAATATCCCACCATACCCAGGAACATTCTCACCTCTCTCTGGGTTTTTGGAGCTTTCATTTCTCTGATTATTCTGATCCTGTCAGTAGTCACTTTTCTCAGACCTTTTTCAATATTGTGTCCAAGATAATGAACCTCTTTTTTGCAAAACTGCAATTTGGCTGGAGATACCTTTAACCCTCCATCTGCCAGATGATTCAGTAAAGCTATGGTATCTACTTCACAAGCCTCACGTGTCTTTGATGCCACAAGTAGGTCATCAATATACTGCACTAACACTGAATTTTCAGGCATGATCAAACTCTCCAACGATTTCTTCAATAACTGATTGAATATCGAAGGACTCTCCGTATATCCCTGTGGGATTCGACACCATGCTAAGATACGCTGGCCAAACCTAAATGCAAAAATCGGCTGGCTGTCATGATGCAATGGAATTGAAAAGAACGCATGACACAAGTCAATCACTGTATACCACTCAGCATCATGTGGAATTTGATACAGAATCACTGATGGATTTGGCACAATAGGACAACATGCCACCACAATTTGATTAACTTTTCTCAGATCTTGCACGATCCTAAATTTGCCATTGGGCTTTTTCAGTCCCATTATCGGTGAATTACACGGACTACTCAGTAGTTCTCTCAGAACTCCTTGCTGAATCATTTTCTCAATTATAGGAGTTATCCCTTCAATTATTTCTGGTGTCATTTTGTACTGAGGAATGTTAGGATATGTAATTCCCTCTTTCACTGCAATTTTCACTGGATCTACATTATTCATCAATCCCACATCCTCTCCTGTAAAATCCCAAACTGCTCTTTTCACTGTGTCTCTTAGCTCTTGAGGCAAATCCTCCGGATTGAACACAGCAAATGCACCAATTAACTCACTTTCTCTATTTTCTAGAGTCATTCGGTAGAAAACATCATCATCTGGTGTCTCAAAAGCTATTCCATCTGGTGTACAAAAAATTGTGCAATTCATTTTACACAATAGGTCCCTACCTAACAGGTTCACTGGACTCGTGTCACAGACAATAAATCTGTGCATGTCTGAAAATTTCCCTATCTGTACTCTTACTGGTTCAGTAAGTCGTGTTCTGATTTGTGTATTGGCTACACCAACTACTTGGATTGCTTCAGCCGAGAGAGGAAGATTTCTAACATCTGTTGACCTGACAGTTGATCTTGTCGCACCTGTGTCTACCAAAAAAGTAACACTCTCCTCATTTATTTTCCCATCCACAAATGGTCCTGCCTGGTCTATTTCTAGAGTTGCACCAAGTATGCACTCTTCCTCCTCTCTTCGGCACCGTCAATAATCACCCTCAGACTCACTCCCTTCACTCTTTAACAAGTACTGTTGTACTTTGTTAGAACGTCTTGGTTTATTTACCTGCTCATCATTGAAGAATCCCGAGTCCTGATTGTACTTTTGTACCCCTCTATTCTGCGGCAAGGGCGGTTTTGGCTCCTGACTCTGCTGTCTCACAACTTTCTGTTGCTGTTGCTGCTGGTTATTCCCTTCATTCTGCACCTGTTGATTTAAGGATTTACCCTCATTATTCACTAATGGTGGATTAGGACATTCCGATCTCCAATGTCCCAGTTGGCCACAGTTGTGACACGGGAACTTTTTTTTCGCTTCCTCCAGACTTCCTTTTCCTTTTCCTGCATATCTGGGTCTATTTCCTGCATTATTTCCTGGATTATTTGCCTGTTCCACCAACTGTGCTTCCTGTCTTTCTGCAACTTTCACTTGTGCCCACATTGCTTTCTCTTTCAGCTTTCTTTGTTTTGCTTCAATTTCATCACTGAAGTATTTTGCATGTCTCAGAATCTCATCTACTTTCTTACTCTGCCAATCCACCGTGTGCTCACGAATTCTCTCACCAATTTCAGGTCTTAAACCATATACAAATCTGTATACAAAATGACTCAAATCCTTGTCACCCAGGTGTTCATCTCCACTGAATTGTTTAAAAGCCAGTATCAGCCTTTCGTAAAAAGCATGAACTGATTCTTTTGCTTCCTGTTGTGTTCGATCTATCTTAACCCAGTCTGTCTCTTTTGGAGGAACTTTACTCTTCAGGTATACCATCACCTGATCATACTTCCTCATTACTTCTGGATCTGGTGCCCCTGTTCTTGGATCTCTTGGATATTCCTCAGTAGGCCAACTCACAACTATTTTACACTCAGTCCACAAGTCTGCTGGAACAATTATATCAAACAGACTATTCAGGTCAACCCACAGCACTTTTGACAATTTCACAAACCTATCTACCTGCCTATACCACTCGACGGGCTTTTCTCTCAATCGAGGGAAATCATTCGTAAATGATAAAATATCCTGTCTGGTCCATGGAACATGTACATATCCTCCTCCAGGTATTTCTCTCATGGGATAATGCTCCACTGGTTTCTCCTTTTCTCTCACTGGAAATGCTGAATAAGTTGTTCTATCTTCAGATTCTTCTCTTTTCTTATACCACCTATCCTTCCACTTTTCTACATCACACCATCTTCGCAATAATGCCACCATTTCTTTAATCTGTCCTGTTCTACCAGAAGTATTCAAATTTTCTATGTCTTTCTCTGTGAAATCCATCCTGTAAGTTTTCTGCAAAACCTTTACTTTATCAATGTCAACTCCTTGCTCATTTGCTATCGCTCTTAGTCTATCATGAGTATTTCTTGCTCTCCATGTTATGCTTTTACACATAAACATTAATTCACCATCATGATGACTCTTCAGAATTTCTGTTGGAACTGTTCCTGTCACCAGCTCTTCTAATTCTATACGTAACTTAACCACATCAATAACTTGTGAATCCTTATCCTTTTTCTGAAGAACCTTCATCCAATCATTCAAATCATCAACTGTTATTTCAGCAGTTTTTCTCACTGGAACCACTTTTTTCTGCGGTTCTAAAATTGGCATCCCTGAACAATTAGGTTCACTAACATCCAATAGTTCACTACATGTGTCATGTCTTGTTTGTCTCAGGTCACTTCTTTCTGTTCTTTTATCTGAATCCCCTGAAGGACCAACTGAATTTGTCAGATTATTCCCAACATATGGAATCACTAGTCCATTCTCACCTGTTCTCTGTTTGTCAAACACAGGCATAACCGGACCTATAGTTACAGGCACCGTAACAGCTTCCAGATTCTTCGTTAATTCCCTAATTTTCTCAGTCAGTTCTGTTGTCGTTTTTGCTAATTTTCTGGCATTTTCCTCACTACTTCGATTCTCTCTCTCCCTGAAAGAACTATTACTTCTTGATTCAGGTGTCATTTTTTCTTTTTCAATAATACAAACTGTATCTCTTATCGGAGAAACAACTGGTGTACTCTCATCTGGTTCTGGTCTATATGGAGGTGGTCTCTTGTAAATCATGTCATTTAAGACCTCATCATCATACTCATTAACTCCAACTGCTCCCTCTTCAATTGTTCTCATAGGATATAATCCCTCTGACATATTAACATCTCGCCATCTTTTCATCCGATCATGATGTGTTTCACGATCATGTCTCCTCCCAAACATATTCCTGTAATACCCTCCAGATCTTTGCTTTTCTCGCTCATGAACTTCCTCTTCCCATTCCACTAAAGCCTCGAACTGTGTAGGTCTCGGCTTCGGGTCCAGACGTACCATCTTTTCCCGTAAATTTCTCAACACGGCCAAATTAAATGAACCATGTTCTGGAAATGCTAGAACACCATCTTCTTTAGTATACCTAACCCAATTCTGCAACCATATACAGGTATGTAATCCATATTTCGCAACCATGAAGGATGCAGGTGTTTTCGCTGGAGGTAGCAACTCACCCTCTCTCGTTTTAACCTCTTTATCCTTGGTAAACCACCTTTTAACTTTCCCAAAGAACGTTTTTTTCTTTTTCTCCTCTTGATAATACATTTTAGCGCTTACTAAACTCTCTACTCTTTCCGTATTATAAATATACAATACGAGGTTAGGTTGAAAAGCTCGATTCCCACTAACGCACCAATCCTGGAGCGTTTACGTCACTAAAACAGCTCTTCCAATCCCTGCGCGACTCACACTAACGCACCAATCCTAGCGCTATCCAATCAGAGCGCGGACCTTCTGACGTCAACAGCCGCTGCAGTCTCTGTCTCCTGTCTCTGTCACTCGTCTACCCCTCCTTTACAAAAACTCTCAGTAGACTTCGTGTCAAAATTTCTACAAAATCTATTAGTTACAACATAAAAACATCTCCATTGTCTGCTTCGCTAACCACAGGATAGTAAAAAAAAGAGTCTATTTCTCAAGAATCAACAAACTTTCATACATCTCATAACTGTTTCCTCTAGGACTTATCCAAAGAGTCTTACAATCAATTAATGTATATACATTCACGCACATTCATACAAGAAAAATATAGTACATGCACACAGAATCCTGCTTCCCGAGAACAGCGCACAATCTGTCCTATTACAGAATTATAACATACATCAACTAAGCAGCTTACCTCTGCCCAGTTCCTCAAACAAGCTCAGAGAATACCTATTACTCCTCCCGCGATAAGCTTTAACGGCAATCCTTACGGATCCCTGGGACTTAAGACCAGAGTTTCACAGATAACCTTCACTATGATACACACTCCTTATATACCAGAAATGTTTTCTAATAGTAACATACAATAATGTCACTGATTCCGAACCCAGACAATGTGAACGCGCAACTTCAATTGTCACACGTTATTCCTTACAATCCCGTCTTTCCCGAGAGCAGCATATACACCTTCCTCTGCCCTACTACGGAACTGCTACCAGCTTCCAAATTCCAGAAGCACTACATATAACTCAACATGACGACTCCAACATATAGTATTAGTACATTACCAACATCAACCAAAATAAATCAATAATCAATAAGCTAATATACAAGCAATCTTATCTTATCAGATCAAGACAACCATCTATAACCATCCTCTGCTACCAGAGAAATTGATAGAGATCAGGGTACCTAAAATAAACCCACTTCCACGGATAGAGTAATCTCACAGTTACACGCACATACATTCATCATACACTAGGGCCCATTTCACTAACATACGCTCAAATACTCTACCAGCAATAAACCTGTGGGAAGAAAACTCCAAATCACCCTGCATCTATATCTAGGACGATAGGACCTAATTATAGTGGTTGTCCTTAAACATACTCTATACAATCTATACAATAATGATCAAAATGTACACAATAATTGACAAGAAAGGAAATTCAACACCATGTTTAAAAGTTATATTGCTTTATCTAAATTAGTCAAAGTAAAATCAGAATAAATCATTTCTCATAGTTACCTATTCTAACTAAGTGTCAGAACGGGTCAGGACAAGTCTCTCGGTAAAGTCTCTCAAGACGAAGTCCTTCAGCATCGATCCTCAGCAACGCAAGTTCACGCAGCAAAGGTAAAATGGCAAGTGGCAAAGCCCTCCCTAAGCTAACAATTCTTATAGTGAAAATTACAATGGAAACACACATAAAGTTGGCAGAATAAACTGTATCACTGAGCAGAGCGAGAAGGAAGGGATGTAACATTGCTACATCTGAAAATCTTCGCTCAGGAAAAGTCACAAGACGTGAACTACGGAACAGGAACCAAGAAACTATTAAAGTATCCAACTTGTTCAACTTCCCTCGGCAGCCGAGCCACAGTTCTTTGTCCGTTTCTGAAGCTCCTTCGTTTGCCAAGGACGTTCCATTTCTTTGGAGATCCTCCAAACTGCTGATGTCCTCATGGAAATTTACAACAAGGACCATGGTCAGTTGTCTTCGACCTTTTTCCAGCAGGGGTCTCCCTTGCCACATCACAGAATATGCCACAGCCAGGCTTCGAAATACTGTCAGCTCGGTTAAGGCCTTCATAGGCCACAATAGACCATCTTAATTAAAGAGACAAAATAAATGTTACTACAGCATAGTAATTAAACAGTGTTAACCCCACTAATACCCTTATGTGTATGTATTTATCTAGCTTTGCGACATAAAAAGCATTAATTCAGACAGCATTTTGTGCTTAAAATAAATAGCACACAGCAACGTTTAAACATGAAAACTTGCACGTTATTATTAAACAGAAACAGCACAAATAAGCTAACCCTCGTATAACTTTCTCTTATGTTAGAACAAACGGATTGATTAATAGATTCACACTTGCACCAGACAAATAATTAATTGTTATTTATTAATAAATTAATAAAACGCATAGACATGCCAGAGCTTCAAAAGCCCATGAATTTTCTAAAAGAAAACTCTGCTCCAGCACTTCATAAACGTGATACTTTGGCTGTACAATCATTTACTGCTCCTGCTGCACAAAGTTTGAATTGTGAGCCTGTGATTAGTAACCTGTATCCACACCTCCCCCTCAAGGAGCCAAAGACTGCTCAACCACATTTACCACTGAGAGTCAAGTGCAGAAGGAGTACCTGAACCAGTTGCTCAGAATCCAAAGTAGGCCGGGCTCCAGGAAATCAGAAGTAAAATGCCTCATCCCCCGCTGTTGGTCCCAGTAGCCCCTGCGTGCCTCGTGGCCCTCTGAAAGGAGTTCTGACAGCTCTCCTTTCACAGTTATTAGCAATTCAAGAAGAAAAATATAGTTCCAATTCACAAGTTTTTTTCATTCATTGTAATGTAATTATCTCAAAATCCATGTAAGTACCTGATGTCAATGATAGTCCAAGTTTCTCCATCCCCATACATGCAGCCATCCAGCTAGATGGGAATTGTGTCTGGTATCCAATTGTTTTTTAAATCTTTAAATCTTTCATAGTGGCACAGTTATTAATAGTGACAACTCTATTTCTGCTACCCATCATGTCCTCTTGTCCCTCACACCAAAAAATAAGTATGGTCTGCATTGTTTTCATTTATGAACTATCACGATGCAAGCTAAGTTGGCCCTACAAAAATATTGTTCTCAAGCTCCTTCACAAAGGCCTCCTAACAGAAAATCCCAGCATTTTGGAGCATTTCCATCCTGGGCTCAAATTGAAATTCCTGGAAGAAGATCAGGGCGGCTACAGGTTTGCTGAAATAGTACTGTCTAGACCTCATACATTAAATATGAACATCTATGAGTAGGTGTATGTGCTCTTGACAGCACAGGTCAAAAACACAAAGGCACGACAACTGCTCTATATTTTTCAAAACTGTGCTGTTTCCTCGCGTCTGCAAGACCTCTTTGAGCCTGCACACCAGGGCAGAATGCATTCCTGATCCAGTCTCAGGATGACCATTCCTATTGCCCTCAATATAAATTATGTTTAGTTCACATGGTGCTGAAGCAAGGCTTAGTATATTGTAATTTCATGTACAAGACTCAATGTAGCTTTATTAAATAGCACCATATCAAGCTGTGTTTATTCTTTCCCCAGAAAATGGAAATGCACTAGAACAATGCATGAGGGACAACTGCTGCACAGAAAGTCAAGTGCCCTATACAATTCCTGTCAGGAGTACTACAGTCCCTGCACTACTTTCACACCAACAGGTCTTGGTGTTGACTTTTCAATAAATACAGGATTCCAAAGTCCTGGTCAAACGTTGTAAAATAGGCACGAGGAGAAGGAAAAAAAAGATTGACAAAGGTGCAAAGATTTTCCATTGGTGGTCTTCCTATATTTAACGCTTCACCTCCTATGCAGTACTAATTTAACTCATTCATGTTATGACCTATAAAGGCAAATGAAAGGAGGTTTTCTGCAGGTAATTACGTTTCCTTACTATCTCATCCGTTTTTGCATAAAGTAGCACAGTTCATTATCGCCCAAGGGGATATAGCCAACAGTATTTTCATAAATTGCTTAGACTGCCTCTCCACTATGATCATGGAGTCCATGACTAGCCCTAGATCAGACACTAATTACGCAATCATTAGCCAAATAATTTTTTTAGTAACATTAGAACAAGGCAAGGAGGCGCTGGCTTACACTAACAGAGCATTAAATACCCCTCAACATGTACCTCACGCTGAAGTGGAAACCTTCATTCAGTCAATCAATGCGATTAGAATGAAGAATGAAGAAAAGAGCAGCAAGGTGGTGTGCTAAATGCCCATAATAACCCCTAATTTGGCTGCAATCAAATTTTAAAGCAGTGCAAACATCTCTCCAGCCTTCCATATTATTGACATTGAGTGGGGCTGACCCACTGGGAAAAGGAGTTTGAGTGCAGACAAATGAGACAGGCAGGGGGAAGAACTAAAGAAAAGCTATAAAAAAGAGTAAATTCAAGGAAAGGGTAAAATGAGAGGCTTCGAAAAGTAGGAAGAAATAATATATTAGATTGACAAATGTAAAAAATAAGGGAATGAAAACACAAATATTGTTAGGTGCTTAGAAACAGTGCCCCTGGCATATTTTCACAGCACAAATAAGTCTTGTAAGAAATTGGATTACTGGTTGAGGGGGGTGAAACTCTCCTCAAGTGGCAACCAGAAACCTTGTCAGGGTGAAGTCACAAGCAAACCCTAAATTAACCTCTACCTAACTCTCTGGTAGCTTGGCACAGAGCAGCCAGGCTTAACTTAGAAGCAATGTGTAAAGTGATTATGAAGCAATTCAAACAGCAATAAAGTGAAAACACAACACAAGTAAAATACTGCACCACTGAGAAAAAATAGAGTAAGATGTAATGAATAATTTAAGACCAAAACATCAGAAATCCATTCAGTAGAACCGGAGACATGCAGTTTTAAAGATTTAAGTGAAAATAGCGCCAAAAACCACAAAACAGCAGCTATGGTTATCTGGTCGCACTAGACCGGGAGAAAGTCACAAGTTCATCCCAATTGCAATAGAGTGTGGGGTGACTATAGGGACCCAGTTAGGCCTGCTAGACAAAGTATATTAAATCCTGGTTGCTGGGCTTAGCGAGATCATGCATCAAGGATGCACCACAGATCAGCGGATTCAAGGTGCTGCGAGTCTGTGATGCAAGATCCTGCGTTGTCATTGAGGATGTCGTTGAGAAGGGGCTTACGATGGGAAGTACTGTCGAAGATATGTCGTGCACCAGCGGTTTTGAAGAGATTTTAGGGTGCGATGCAAGGCCCTGAGTCGAGGATATGTCACACTGCAGCGGTTCTGTTGGGATTACAGATGGGCTTGCAGAGCATGTTCAGGCCCACTTCCAAGGGTCCAGGACTGGGGTGGCACACCTTTGGGGGGTATGGCCCACATCTGGCAGAGTCCAGGGGCTGTGTTCAATGTTGTTTGAGCCTGTTCTGTCCATGAGACTTTGATCAGGGGGCCAGCCAACTAGCCCTTGGAGTCACCCTGGTGCTCATGGGTCCAAGATGCAGATCCAGTCCTTTTCACCCAGGCAGGAGGGCAGGAGGGCAGGAGGGCAGCAGAGGGGTGGTCATTTTGCAGCACAACAGTCCGTCTCTTGAGTCTTCCACAGCTACAAATATGTTCTGAAGAGCTGGGTCTGAGGGGCCATTATTTATACTTGATGTCCAATTTAAAGAAAGGAAAGCTCTGAAGTTTTCCATCCCCCGGAGGTGTAAGGCATTCCCTTCGTCCCGGGCCCCATCTTGTCTGGGGCTCCAAAAGTGTACTGACAACCTCTTTGTGAATGTATTCAGGCAAGACTTTTTTTTATGTGCAAGTGTGATAGGTGACAGCTCTGCCCCCTCGTTAAGTCAGAGTGGCCCATCCTACCAACACCTATCTTCCCTTTGTCCCAATGTCTAGGAGCAATACACAAGGCCCAATAGCCAGCTTCACCTAGTCATGTGACCCAGACACAGGCTGCGGGCACCAAATTGTTAGGACAAAAAAATGCGAACTTCAAAAAAATTGGCATTTTCAGAATTGTGACTTAAAATTAGACTTTACCATTAAAGAGGGCTTTAAATTTCAATTCTTGAGACACCAACCTCGAACTTATACCTGCTTCCAATTGAAAGTTATCACTTATTAAATGTAATGAGGAAACCCAATGTTATCCTATGGTTCATGTAGGCCTTGCCATAGTGAAAAACAAATGTAAGAGTTTTCCACTACCAGGGTGTGTAAAACTTAAGAGTATGTGCTCACCTTTGTAAATATACTGCACTCTGCTCTCCGGGCTTTCCAGGGCCTACTCTAGAGGTGACCTATGTATTAACAAGCATTTGCAATGCAATAGAACTCGCATTTACGCAAGGCCTGTTGCACTTGGAACGGGAGTGCGGGCGGGGGAGTGCGGGTGGGCGCGAGAAGGCACAAACGGGAGTGCGTGGGGGTGGGGCGGGTGGGCCCCAAGAAGTCACGGACTGCGGGAGTGGGGAGGAGAGTGGGAGAAAATAGTGTTCGGAGTAAAGGGGACAGTAGCCATGGAAGGATACAAATGACGACATGGCTGTCATGGGGAGGGACTAACAAGCCTAAAACCAATTGGAAGGCAGCATTTAGGACCTAAGCCAATGAAAAAGATGGGCGGAGAGTGGCGGAGCTTCGACGAAGCTTCCACGCTATACTGAATACTGCATGCCTCGCAAAGAGAGCAGCGCATGCGCTGCAATGCTAGGCTCGACCTAAAAAGGAAGGTTTGGGCCTAGCTAAAGGTTTATTTTGCCAGGTTGAAATGACAGTTTAAAAATGCACTCACTGGCTGTAAGGGCAGGTCTGAGGCATATTTAACATGGATACTAAAGTCGGTGGCATACTTAGAACTACAGCCCACTGTTGGCATTTAATTTACAAGCCCTGGGTACATGGAGTACCATTTTAGTCAGGACTTAGAAGTAAATTAAATGTGGCAATTGAGTATAGACCAATTATACCATGTTTAGGGGAGAGAGCACAACCATGTTAGCCTTGGTCAGCAGTGTTAAAGCATTCAGAGTCCTAAGTCCAACAAAAATGGATTCCACAAAAATAGGAGGTGTGAATACAAGAGGTTTGGTGGAAGACCAGCCTAAGGCTGACAGGTCTAACAAGTGTAAACATTGATAACCACTGATTTTTACTTGTTTTGAAAATACAGAAAAAACTCCATTGAAATTCACAATAAATAAAAATGTAAAATATGACACACTAATTGTTCTTATTTTTGTAGCCTGCCTTGATATGTGTGTTAACTGATGTTTAGTAATCATATTCATGCTACAGTTGTTCAATTTTATATTCACCATGAAATCACACAATATTGTGCCATTATTTTCATTATTCCACATAATAGAATTCTATTGTTTGTTTAAATATGTTTTTTCATTAATATTTGTAGCACCAATAGATAGGTATGCCGTGATATTCAAGGAACCTATTTAATTACTGTCTATATTCTATGCTTCTTAACCATTTTAATAACTTTCTTCTGGGTGTAGGCATACCTCATCTCTTAGAAATGTGATGGGGATCCGTGGGTCAAGTGGGTAATGGGATCATAGAAAAATTGGAAACGGAGACAGAGTGAACACTTCGTTCCAGCTCATTATGGACACTGTCTCCATTTCTCAACTTTTCACCTACAAATCATTTATTCCATGTTGCAGGGTGAAAGTATCATGTGGTATGGCAGGAGTGCCTTACCATATAATACAAGCACAATACACAAAGATGGAGCCCAGGTACTCTCTTGTACACCTTCTCTCAGTCCTGGTAGAGTGGCAAAGAGCAGACAGGTTACTTGTAGGAACATGTGTTCAGCATTCCACATCACCAAAATGGACGACAAGTAACTGACACAACTTGAGAGAAATCTGACACCAATTTAAAAAAATAGCTCAGATTTTTATATATTTTAGACACTAAACCAAGTCAGTACACACAGGATAACCAGAGTTGTCAATTTTCAAGCTTGAAATAAATCAGTACTTGGCAGTGTAAAACATTAATGTTGTGGTCTATGGGAAAAACACATCTATGCAATCGGTTACTTAGAGAGTGAGTTCAATGGAACCCACTTGGGTTAAGCTGTTATGAGTCCTTTTAGCTGTCAAATGGAGCTGTCATTCAGGCTTGCAGTCTTTAAATGGCTACCTTACCAAAAAACTTCTTGCGGGCGATTTGAGTTAAATCCTTTGGAAATGAAGCAAGGAGCTGGCCTTGTACCAGGTGTCTCCAGGCAGATCGGATCTACCTGGCTCAGAGGACTCGGGTACAGAGGTGCTTCTGGCTGTCTGTGATGCTGTACAGGATCTGCAGCAACTTGTGCTGGCAGGAGTGCCAAGAGCGGTTGAAAACAAATGCAGGCTCTTTACAATGGAGCAACAGGAGTGGTTGGTCGATTGTGCAGGTGGATCCCTTCTCTTGAAGTGCAGAGTAAGGGAAAGAGCACTGGTGCTGGGGCCTGGTTAGCAGGGCTAAGAACTCTTTCAGATCAATTACCACATCATCAAGCAGTAAAATGTGAGGGGGTGACCATCCAAAATGGGCACTTTACAACATTACAGATGTGTTAATTTAATGTATTCAATTGAAGCAAAACAAGACTACAACAAACATAAAACCATAGGCTATCTCACAAAAGCCCAGGACTGAAAGAAAAAGTTCCGATAATGACCTGGAGGGAGGTGGTCACCCTAAATGGGGATAAAGCAAAATCTTAAAATATCAATATTTGCCTATTTTGCATTAGATCTCCTCCCTGCCAAACAAATGATCTAATGCTTTTGCTAGTATAATAATCCTCTATCTTGCTTCGTATTGACTGATCACGAAATGTGGGCACATTGGACAATTTGGACAACAAATCAACAACTAGAATGAGGAGCCTTGCACTTCGGCCCTGAGACGCCCACTGCTCTATAGGTTTGCATATACATATTATGCTCATTCAAAATAATGTCAAGAAGAATTCATACGTTCAGTTTTTTTAAGCATTAATATCTACACATAAATGAGACATGTTAAAAAGTGTCTTGGTTGAAAACAAATGTAGGCTCTTTACAATGGAACAACTGGAGTGGTTGGTTGATTGTGCAGGTGGATCCCTTCTCTTGAAGTGCAGAGTAAAACAGGTAGCAGCCGGACTGACCACCAACACACCCTGGTGCCTGCAAGCACTGCAGTTGAGGAAATCTTCTTCCAGAGGACCAGGAGAATGTTGTAGAAAGCTGAGCCTCACTGAGGGTTGGGAATACAGATCGCAGAAGCCACCTTCCCAATGACTTTCGAGTGGCCATGCCAGGCGGCTCGGTGGACAGTACTACATGTTTGTGGATTTAGCAGTTTGTGCCTGCTGACTGCAGGGGACTAGTCCCTCTAGCCCAAGGGTGATCTTGTGAAGTCTGGAGTTTACAGAGGAGTTCACCTTTCTTTTGGAACTGGTCTCTTAGCTTGGTCAAATCAAAATCCAGCTGATGCAGGGTAGCTGCTACATGTGCAGAGCTTAGTGCCTTGTTGTCTTGTAATGGAAATGGGTCTCTTCTTGGTATCACGTCAAATCGGAGGTTCTAGTGTCCAGAGTGCCCCTTAAATCTTGGATTAAGGGGCAGTCAGTGGGTGTGAGGACTAGTAGTCACTGGCCATCGTTTCCTGTGGCTAATCCACCTTGGTAGTGACCACATCCAGTGGGTGTATGTCACTAAACTAGTCAGAACTTACCTTTTTGACCAAATTCAAGATGGCCACAAGCATCCCTGGCTGTACACTTCAGCAGCAGCACTCTAGAGGTGTGGTCAGTCTTGTGGATGTGCACGCCTCCTGAATAGCTGATTTTCCCATCTGCCTCCAAAAAACAGTACCTGGGTTAGGGGGAGGCTTTGTCCTTGAGTGGGGTAGAAGTTCCTTTGTCCAGCAGCACTGGTGAAGCCTTTGAGGCTCACTGCCATGATGGTTCCAATCACTAGCCATCATGAGTGTGCAGAGGTGTCAGCTCCTGCACACAAAGGCCTTTGTTTCTGACCTCTAGGAACAGCACACACTCTCCAGCATGAGGTTAGATTCTGTCTTGTTGTACTACTCTTGGAAAAGTCTGCCAAGGGCATGAGAACACTAGTTTAACTTGGCGGGCAGTGCCTAAAGTGCTATCTAGGTACATGCTGGTTAAACCTCGACACCACCATCATGTTGAAAGTTAAAAAGCACAGTGTTTGACAGCAAACACGAAGGAAATTGACTGTTCCATAATGGAGATGGACATCTGGGGATGTCCAGTGTTCAACCCATGTTATCCTATGGAGTGTCGGTCACTTCCGGTAGAAATACATTTAGACTGCTACCACAAGGCAATATATGCTTGCACATATACTCCCACACAAATAACATAATGCATGCTGCCTCCTGGGCTATAGGAGCCCTACCTTAGGGGTGACTGACATATATTCCTCTTGAACTTCGACTCACAGACAGCTACACGGCGTTTAGGAAAAAACTAAAAACGCATCTTTTTCCCAAGGACTGATTCATCACCTAGGAACCCTTCTCTTGAACTCCCTCATTTAGGATGTGCTCTTCTTAGCGCCGTGATATCCTTACAAATGAATGTTGCGCTCTATAAATAAATAAATAAAAAATATTAAATGTAGTGAGGTGACCCTGTCACACATGGGGTGTGTACAGGGTCGAATTCGAGCAGACAACCTGCTCGTGCATGGCTGACATGGCAGACCTGCAGCAGCTTTTTGTTTCACATGGATCACTCAGGGTGGCACAATAAATGCTGCAGCCCTGGGGCCCCTTTCTCATCCTTACCTTGGGTACCACTGGTACCATATACTAGGGCCTCACAGGGGTTTAAAAGCACTTGCCAATTGGGTGTACCAATTCACATTTACAATTTAAGGGAAGAGCACTGGTGCTGGGGCCTGGTTAGCAGGGCTAAGAACACTTTCAGATCAATTACCACATCATCAAGCAGTAAAATGTGAGGGGGTGACCATCCAAAAAGGGCACTTTACAACATTCCAGATGTGTTAATTTAATGTATTCAATTGAAGCAAAACACGACTACAACAAACATAAAGCCATAGGCTATCTCACAAAAGCCCAGGACTGAAAGAAAAAGTGCCGATAATGACCTGGAGGGAGGTGGTCACCCTAAATGGGGATAAAGCAAAATCTTAAAATATCACTATTTGCCTATTTTGCATTAGATCTCCTCCCTGCCAAACAAATGATCTAATGCTTTTGCTAGTATAATAATCCTCTATCTTGCTTCGTATTGACTGATCACGAAATGTGGGCACATTGGACAATTTGGACAACAAATCAACAACTAGAATGAGGAGCCTTGCACTTCGGCCCTGAGACGCCCACTGCTCTGTAGGTTTGCATAAACATATTATGCTCATTCAAAATAATGTCAAGAACAATTCTTACGTTCAGTTTTTTTAAGCATTAATATCTACACATAAATAAGACATGTTAAAAAGTGTCTCTGTTATAGAAATGGGTTGTGAAGAACCACTTATGTATGCACTTTTCCAGTTGAACACAGGCGCATACTTAAATTCCTGCCAATTAAAAGCAACATTTCAGCTTGAAAATGGACAGCTGCGTCCAATGTGTGAATAGTTAAATAGTAAGAATATTCCGAACAAAACAGTACCCTCTTTGTTTATTGTAATGGGTTCCACACAGAACAGTAACAGAACACATAGATAAAGCCATGCTCTGTCATCTGTATGCCCAGCATAAAGGTAGTGGAGATGCCATGGACAGAAGGAGTCTGACAATGAGGACACATTTATTACTACATTCATTATTTCCCTAGTGGTATCTTTATGATGGTATTTTCTGGTGAGGATGCCTGGGTCTCTGTTGGTGGCTTGGAGCAGCAGTCAGGGCTGATCTCACCCCGCGGCAGCGAGAGTACCACCTCAGAACTTCTAGGTTGGTGGAAGGAAAAGAGTCACCAAAGTGCCGGCTCCGCCGCTGCATTTACAACATCTGTATGAACAGGAGACAGAAATCCTTTAAAAATGGGACGGAGAAATGTCGCAATAACAAGGGTTATATGGATTGCTGATACTACTGTTGACCACATGACTGTACCATCGTCTGGTTCTCCTCACGGCATTGAAGAAACACAACCTTGCACATTGTGAGCTGTTTTGCTCCTCATGTGTTGATTTTCACCTTATGTGATACGGCCCCTTATTTACAGGAGTTAACCCAGAACACCTTTATTCAGTTCTCGACTCATGCAAATGTTAGTGTGCATACTGGTGTATTCCTACTTGTACAGGTGGTTACATTCAAAATATATTCAAATGTGTCTCAATGGGTCCGGTGTCAAGCAATTATTTGCAATTGTGCATGTGCCCAAGGCAGTAATCAATGTTAATTACAATTCGAAATAATCTATATAATTTCCACTAAGAGGTCAAACATCACTTTAGCTCTGCAATGAAATACAATGAAAAGGGGCACAGTGATCAGGAAGCATCACGCAACACTGCTTTTGTACGCTCGTCGGTTCTCTGGCCATCTCACATATAGCTTATGTTGTGCAGGGCTCTACTGCTCACCTTTTGGCTGTTTTCACTAATATTCCTTATGTGTAGATGGGACTGGGAGTTACATTGACCATTTCTTTTGGTTGTTGGCAGTGGCGTACCCCCTGCGTAATGTGACGAGGGACCCCTTGGTCTCACAGATCTTTATTAGTCTTTGGCTGAATGGGGCCTCTGTTACGTTCCTGGTTGTTGGTGCACTTGTCTCTCCTAGACAGAGTATTTGAGGGTTACAGCTGTATTTCCGCACCTTTCAATTGCACTGCTTGTGTACACTCATCCTTACTTAGGTAATCTTTCATGTTGCTTGTCTTCTGGAGGGATTTCATCTGGGCTGTTTTTGTTCCTCTTGTACCATATACCTTATGTGTTGCTAGTAGACTGGGGGTCACAGTCACCATTTTTATGGCCTGGCTTGACAGTGCAGTTGTTGTCAGACAATTCTGTGAGCATCACTAGGGAGGAGTTTTGGCTCCACACACAGTTTGGGAGCAAGGACTACATGTTTTGATTGGGCGGAAGTTGTGTGCTTGCACAAAAAATGTGCTTGCCTGCCACACAGTTGTTATTATTTTGTTTATTTGTCCAGCTGCCTAAGCTTGAACTTTCAGGGGCCACACATATGCCATTGGAATTTATGTTGTTTTTCTACAGGAGCAGAACAGATGGGAGGAGGGCAGTGATTAACCTACATGGATTGACAGTCATTAACCTACCTGGCTTGACAGTGCAATTATCACCTGACCTTTTAACATATGGCAATATTATTTTTAATTTCTTTGCTTCCTCACAAATACATATTTATTCCCCTACTATTTCCTTGAAATGCTCCACATTACCATAAAATGTTCCTTTAAAGTTAGACCTTTTGACATTGAAAATACTTGTTGTTTTTTGTAAGTCATTAAACCAGTCTCTAGCGGACACACAGAACATGTGCATTTATACTTTAGGACTACAGCTGTAAATAACCACAGTAGGTACGTGTTTGGAATGCAGAAAGATCACCAAATGCAAGCCCTTCTTCCACTACTAAATCTCAAAAGATACTCTTCTGGGAACTCCACATATTAAAACGAAAAAATAGCACAAAAGTATTTTTCATCGAAGGTAACACGATCCGTGATCCCTCCCAGTCCGGATTTCGCAGCAACCACAGTACCGAGACCGCCCTCCTCGCCACCACCGATGACATCCGCATGCTACACGACCAGGGCCACACTGCGGCCCTCATCCCACTAGACCTCTCCGCAGACTTCGACACTGTCTCACACTTCACTATCGCAGCCAGACTCCACGATGTCGGGATACGAGGAACCGCCCTAGACTGGATCCGATCCTTCCTCTCCAGTAGAACCCAAAGGATCGGACTCCCACCATTCCTCTCCGATATCAACTGCGGAGTACCCCAAGGATCCTCTCTCAGCCCCACGCTCTTCAACATCTACATGGCCCCCCTCGCTGCCATAGTTAGACAGCATGGGCACAGCATAGTATCCTACGCTAACGACACGCACCTCATCCTCTCCCTCACGAATAACCCCGAAGACACCAGACTCTGATTCCAGGACGGAATGAAGGACGTCTCAGCCTGGATGAACAACAGCTGCCTGAAGCTCAACTTGGAGAAGACAGAGGTCCTCGTCCTTGGACCCTCCTCCTCCGCCTGGGACAGCACCTGGTGGCCTTCCGCCCTCAGAAACCCACTCCATCAGTCCACGCCCGAAACCTCAGCATCATGCTAGACTCCTCCCTCACCATGACCCACCAGATCAACTCCGTCGCTTCTATCTGCTTCAACTACCTCTGCATCCTCCGCAAGACCTTCAAGTGGATCCTCCGAATGCAGAAAGACCATCCCCCACGCACTCATAACCAGCAGACTGGACTATGGCAACGCCCTTTACGCCGGAATCAACAGAACCCTGGTACTCAAGCTCCAAACCATCCAGAACACCGCAGCCAGACTTGTCCTCCAAACCCCACGACACGAGCACATGGCCCAGCACTTACGCAACCTCCACTGGCTCCCCGTCGAAAAGAGAGTAACCTTCAAGTTACTCGCCCACGCCTACAAATCCCTCCACAACATGGGACCCAAATACCTCAACGAGAGAGTCTCCTTTCACGTCCCCAGAAGGAACCTCTTCTCCGCCGACCTCGCCCTGGCAGAGACACCTCACATCCACAGAACCAGAGCAGGCAGAAGAGCCTTCTCCTACGTCGCAGCAAAAGCTTGGAACAAGCTCCCAGTCAACACCAGACGCTCCCCTACTCTGCACACCTTCAGGAAGAGCCTCAAGACCTGGCTCTTCGACTGAACCGGACCTGCACCCAGCCCCGCTCACCCCCCTAGCACCTTGAGACCCTCACGGGTGAGTAGCGTGCTTCATAAAACCCTGATTGATTGATATTTCATAAATCGTTCTTCTGAAATTCAATTGAATTGTGAGTTATGCCCCCAGCAATTACCACACCCTGGATAAACATCAATGGGACACATTTGATTTGTTGATTGCACAACAGTGGGAGATCCTGCTACTTTCTGAAACATGCAGGATTCTTCTGACCAAATCCTTGCCAGTGCCATTCTTTTAGGTTAGAAGATATTACATGTCAATATGTTAAATAAGTGAGTGGAGACGTGGATTTATTTTGCTTGGACAAGTTGACTTACAGATCTATTCAGATTGATCCTATAAAGGATTGCAAAATTATCGTATGTATTTGTTCAGATATCACTAGCACAAACTATTTGATATTTACTCATTTACAGGCCCCCTGTTATGGGCTGACACCTCTTCTGCTTGGATTTTGCCAATGTTGTTGTAGCTGGGAACTTCAACTTTCATGTCAGTGATCCTCTGGAATCCATGGCCATGGGCTTTAAACTATCGTTGGAATATGTTGGTGCGTCTCAACTCATTATAGAGGCCACGCACACAAAAAGTTATTCTTTTGATTTAATTTGGTGGACCGATCTGGCTCTATGAGTCACAAACATCAGCCCCTTACAATTGACAGACAATCATCTTATGTAATTCACCATGTTAACTGTTAGGCCCCACAGCAGTCACACAAGCTAGGTATTACTGATATGCCACTGGGCTTCTTTAAATCTTAATGTGGCCCACAGAACACTTACCACCAGTCCAAGGCTATAGGAAGTAAAGATGATGCAATACATCAGCATTTACGGGTCTTAACAGGATTCTTGCGGTCCTAGTTTCAGTGAAAAAAATATTCCACCTGAGTCCCTAACCCCCAAAGTCATTGTTTCTCTGCGTGCCTTAGATGACTTAACCCTAAATACCAGAAAGGTTCAGCATTGCTGGAGAAAAGATTACTCCAGCAAGGATAAATAGGCATACACCCTCTAACATATGGGCAACATAACTGCCACTAGTCAAGATATATAAGACTTTCCTAATTTAAAAAAACATTGAGACCCCACATTTATCTTTTCACACCTTCTGTGCTATTTTCTCTTTTATGAACCCCCTTTGTCTACACAGTTCCAGACCTTATTTACAAGAAGTTTGGAGCTCACTACCTTTATATCTAAAATTACAAACAAGTCCATTTATGTCACTAACTCCTGCTTTTCCTTCCAGCACAGTGATGTGAAAAGGGCAATTTTTGAAAGATTGTCAGCTATTGCAACCAAAAGAAACCTTAGAGCCTATCACCAAACATAAGTCTATATCTTGTATGAACCCATGCCCCATGGAGATGATTAGCAAACTGGTACTGTGCTTATTAGCTTTCAAATTTTTTGGAAGAGTCCAACATCTTGAACAATTGGCAATTAGGCTTCCGTCCAAGTAAAGGGATCTAATCTACTATTGTTCTGATAATTAAAGCAATCTGTCAGATTCAAGATGGAGACCCTGCAGTCTTAGCCGGTGGACCATGTTGTAGCATCTTCCTCAGCCTGAGTACCAGCCAATTACTACGCCACACATGTCTTTTTTCTTCTGCCTGTAACTGCAAACTCAGCATTCTAAATCAGCCTCCCTTGCATTCCACTCTAACACCCACGTCAAAGCTCTACGGAGTCTACGGAGTCTATCAGGAGCCAAACAGGTTCCGTCATTGCTAATCGTGTTGACCGATAAGCTCGTAGGTTAGAATTTAACACAGTTTTTAGATCAAGCTTTTCAAGAGTAGACGCTGAACTGCTATCTTTAGCATAGTAATAAAGCACTCAACTAGTCTTTTGGCCTCTGGTTTACAGAGTTGTGCTTTTCTGATGCTTTATACATAGATGCTCTAATAAAACTTTAAACTCACTACTGTCAAATGACACGGCTGGAACACCCCATGTTACAAATATGCTATCCATCCTCTCAATTACTATGTCTTCAGTGATAGATGGGAGATTCTCATCTAAGGGAAATCATGAGTGTGTGTCCACAATCGCCATCAAGTGCTGTCCATTGTCAAGTCGACCGAAAAAGTCAATTGCTACTCTCTCCCAAGCAGACTTCAAGTAAGCGTTTTCTCCCCCTGCCTCCATGCTAATGCCATGTGGATTTATTTTTATGGAATATCTCCCTATCAGGAATTTTTATTTACCACTGGGTCATATTTACGGCGCTAAAAAACTGTTCAAACACAACGCCGATTAATCTATTTCTTATTGACAATTGCCCACGCACTGATTTGACAACATAGGCTGCGTGACATAGATATTATTACTCATTTAACCTTGCTTCGTGTTCAGTGCCATTTCTAATCAGCTCACCCCATGACTGTTTGCGGCATTAGATTTAGATAACCGTAATTCTAGTTAGAGAGATTTCATATTGTTTCCTCTTTTTTGTACATTTATTGAATAGGTCCTTATCACAGTACTTAATGCTGTCATTCTTATAGGAAATTTCATTGTGCCATCTCCGTTGCACTCGCATCAAGAGCCAGCCAACATACAACTATAAGCAACCTACCCTCAAGGCTCAAGATATTATTTTTGGCACAAATCTTTCTAAGGTAGTCTATTTGATCGAAGCAACAAGATATCCCGCTTTAAATACAGATACAATACCAATGGGCTTTTTTTGCTCAGTTTCATTTAGACTGGTTAAACTTCAATTCAGTCTTTTCTACTTACCATAATATAAAGCGAAGTCCATAGTCCTAGACGGTTTCCACATTATTCAAGAAATACTCAACAATTCTATCAGGTATTGTTTTATTATTAGAAATAATATTCTATCTGTCCAGTTTTTCGATATAGAAACAAGTCTGAGGTCCCCTTTAATCACATTATTTTTGTCACTTCGGACCTCCACAGACTGATTTAGCTGATTTAACTTGGCATCCCTTGATCCCCATGTAAACTCTCTATCGGATCATCCAGAGCTATATAGTGGATAAGAAATTTCAGCTCTTTTTTTCACTGGTGACATGGCCTTTTTCTTTCTTTCGCCTACCGAGAGGACAACTATTGGGACTCATTGTTTATTCTCTGATTCCCTCTTTCTTCTGATTCTTACCTGGTAGGCATTGTCACAACATTTCTTCTCTATTTCATTGAAAACCACCCTGTTTCTGGTAAAAGTACAGGTTGTTGGCTTTTGCCATTTTTCCTTATCCTTACTGCATACACCTGGGCTACTCTTTCTTCTCCCATTGTTTATCATTAGTTGATTTTATTGGTAAGTGTTCACTTTTGTTTTTAGATTTGTTATCTGTGGCTTTCCTGATGAAAGCGCTGTAGTCGACACACCAGGATCCATTCATGATCAGAGCCAGTTAACTGTCTCTCAAATTGGACATATGAGCTATATCGTTACTTCTTCTGTGGTCTATTTCATATACATCATTGATTTTTTCAGACATTGAAGGTTTTCATTGTTATAACTGTATGACAACATCTTCTTCAATTTCATCAACTAAGTTATATTATGGTATATGAATTCTATGAATATATCTACACAACATGAATATTTGACTGAGGTTGTCCACTGAGAGACATGCATGCAAATAGGATCTTCTATCATATTCTTCTTTGTGTTTTTAAGTTTTGCCAAGTAATATTACAGGCAGGACGTATCATATATTTTTCGATGATTTGTATTAATGAAAGTCTTTTTTACACTATTCAATAGTGATCATTTAGCCCTCTTTACATTTCGTTGTAATTATGTTTCATAATGCAAATTAGAACAGTGATTGCCTAGGAATTTGTTTTTGACAATTGCTTCAGGAGTTTTGACATGTTTCAGGTGTGTTGAGTAACTTTATTAGAAAGACAGCTGCACAGATGACACTCCCTTAATTCCTTCTCAGTCTCCTCATTGAGATACAGAAACCAGACTCAGTCTCAGAGAGTTTGCTTTGTAGCAACCATTCCACAATGTCCTTCATAAACCACTACAATCATCTTCTGACTCTGCCTCAGAATCCGGATTCTTGACCCTCGCAATATAACTCCTTCCTGAGTTATGGTCAGTTCATCTTTGACATTTTTGACATTCACCTTCACTGGTGAGAGGTCAAAGGTGTTGGTTCCATGACTGATGTGTTATTATTTTTCTCAGCTCTAGCATTTCCCTATCATGGCTTGTGGCTGTGATAATCTGGCATGGCAGCCGGTGTGTTTGATTTTACAATGAAATTGATATAGACTTCAGCCTTCTTGGATGGAGTACCATAACCTTTTATAGGCACTCTGAAAAAGTAGTCAGTTCTGATTTTTCCCTGGACAATGCACAGTGTTATAATTGTACTCTTGTAGTCGTGGTCCTCTTCTGAGTGGGCATCTTAGCATTTGGAATGCCAAATAAAGTTAATAAAGCCTGATGATCTGTTGCTAGCATAAAAGGGTTTCCGTACAGGAATACATGGCAATGTTCACAAGCACATACCATGGCTAAACTTTCTTTTTCAGGTTGCTAATATACACATTCTGTTTGGGACATACTCCTTCTGGCATTTGCCACAATATGCCTTTGAGTATTTGGATGCCCGCTGTGCTGTGCGAAGATGGCGCCAAACCCGACTGGGCTAGACTCGAAAACAACCCCTGTATGAAGCTTTGGTTTGAAATATGTCATTTCAGTAGCATTCTCAATGGAGCGCTTATATATATCTGGAACAGTAGTTCTGGCTAGCTCAAGAAATTAACGCAACATCGAAACGTCTTGAGGGGATCAGCATTTGACAGCTCTGTAGTTTAGCAGGATCAGGTGTCATACCCCCATCAGAAAAATATATGGCCAAAGAATTTTCAACTTTGTCATGTGGTACATGCATTTATCTGCATTCAAAATAAAACCTGCATCCGCAAGTAAACAACATACTTGTGTGAGAGCTTTATTGTGCTCTTTCTGTGTACCTCTGAAAACCAATATGTCATTACTATAATCAAATGCATTTATGACAGGCTGTATGATTCTGTGATCCAGTTCCCCTGGAAGCTGTGGATTCTAAGATGGGCACTGCAATGTGTCCCGTGATGCACTATCTCAATGCACCAGATTCCAAGTCATTAGGTCTGACGCCGTCAAAAAGCATACCGAGAGAGAAAGAGGGTTGTTTTTCTGGAAGGGAGACTTGTGAGGTGAGAGGAGGAGAAACAACGGAAGAAAATGTGTGTCCGAAAAACAAAGACTGATATAGAGGAGATGATGAACTCAGCAGAGGGAGGAAACGAGAGGGAGGAGAACGCCAGGAAGGAGAACCACGCTACTGCTGTCACCCACAGCAATCCCCGAGCACAGGAGGAAACTGTGCACCTTCATGCCAAGGCCCCGGAAAGTCGTGGTGGAAGGCAAGTACTGGGAAGAAACGGTGGCATAAGGAGGTGGTGGGTAGGGGTCCGGTCAAGCCCGAGAGCTTGTAAGAAAGCACCAGCACTTGTTTGTTAGTTTCTGTGACACCCCACTATACAGAGCACAGTGGTGATGGGCACTTTAGATGATATGAAGACTTGGTTCTGTAAGTTCAGTCCTTTAAACTGTTGAGAGCTCTTGTTTGCTTTACGAGGGCCACGTTAATCCTGAGCCTGGACTTTTAAAGAGGGAGCTTCTTAATCCTACACAGCAACATTTAAAAGAAGACTTCAGGCCCACTGGAGAGAATTGTAAGGAAGAGGAACAACGGTTGTCGTATCACCTGTATAATGATATATAATAAACCAAAACACCCTGCATCCTATCCATTAAGACTCCGTATCTCTCTCTCCTGACTACAGGGAATGGGCTAAACAAGGTGGGTGGGAACCCCAACGGGACTGCAGATGCATTGAATGATGTCTTTAAAAAACAGTTTTAAAGACTATTTTAAATGATTAATCTTGTTCCTTTTAATAACATTGTTTGTTTTTACCAATAAGGGGAGAATCTAATTGAACCCAATGCTACTTGAACGGAGTACTGCTTATCTTGAATTTGAATTGAACTGAATTTGACATTACACAGACATTACACAGAATCCTCCCAATCTGGATGTTTCGTTTGCGTGTTTCCTTCTTTAATAAGAAGTTGCTTGCACTTGCACTTTACTTCCCCTCCCCTTCCGGGAGGAGAAAGGCCTGCCCTAAGCTGTCATTTTAGGTTTGCAATGCTCTAGAGGTTGGCAGGCTCAAGTACTTAATGGGCCTGCCAACGAACCCGCTTGTGACTGTCCGCGCCCGTAACGCAACCAGAGCCAGCCATGCTGCTCGACTGCCCCCAGGTATTTCAATCTCATCAGACCGTTTAAAAAATTTAACAACGCGCAAAATGTGAATGTCGTCTGGCACCTTGTAAAGTCAAAGGCTCCCTAACATGCCTCAAATGCAGAACGGAATTTAAGTTCCCAGATACCAGCCCCAAGTTCACAGAAACTAGACCCAAAGCACTGAGTAACTCACTTCTAAAGGGGGGACTCATTAATGCAGGCTCACTCTGTAAACATGCCCAAGACATTAAACAGTTGATTGTTGACCTGCAGCTTTCCTTTTTGTTGCCGAAACATGGCTTAAGGAATAGTGCAATCCTGATATTTCTCTAACACTCCCCCCCAACTACACTATCTGTAGAAAAGATAGAGATGAAACTAGAGGAGGGGAACTGGCCATTATGTTTTGCGACTCCTTGCAGTGCACAAACTTTGACCTCCCCTCCCTGAGAGGGGCAGAAAGCCTAGGCGTCTGTTTTCCAACTCAATGCCTCTTCCTCCTTCACAGGAGGATTGAGTTACCGCCCACCTGGCCCTAGCCTTCAATTTTTGGAATCACTAGGAGATACACTAGGTCACCTTAAGCTCCGGTATGCTAATTTTGCCATATTAGGAGACTTGCATCTCCATTTAGAATGCTGGTAAGAACCAGGAGTAGACAACTTTTTCTAAATCTTAGAAATTCTTGGAATCCACCAACTGGTCACTGCACTTACACACCAGATGGGTCACACGTTAGATGGAGTTGGTTCCAGCTCCACTTCATTATGGGTCAGCACCCCCAATCATTCAAGTCTAGTCAGATCATAGGCTAATTCCCTTCAACATTATGATCTCAGTTGCCAAACACCATCTTAAGCAAATACCCCGCCACTGCCAAGTTGCAAATGGGCCAAACTGGTATCAAACCCAAAGATGCCACACCTGGCTAGCGCATCCACCCCAATACTATCAGGAGACATGATGGAAGACACGCAACTCTTCCATACATGGATGACATCGATTAACAATGAGCTAGCCCCTTTAGAATTACCAACAAACAAGCAAAAATCTAAAATCTCAGCACCATGGTATATGCCCACACTAGCAGAGCTCCACCTCCAGTGCAAACAACTAGAAAGGAAATGAGCGTGCTCCTCAGAAGACTTAAACCTCTTCAAATTGAGTAGAAAAAAATATCATCTGCACATCAAATTAGCAAAAAAGAACATTTCTAAAAAAAATGCTAGAGTCCCAGCATGATCAGAAAATGATTTTTACCATCGTAAAGTCCCTCTCTGACCCACAAATGTCAGGTAGGGAAATTCCCCCATCACAGACACTATGTGACCAGATCTCTGGTTTCTTTGAGGAAAAAGATTTTCAACATACAAAAAGATTTTAACATCACACATGCACAGCACTTAGAGCTTGACCCCACCCATGCAATACATCTCCTACATGCTTTTGGAAAATTCTCACTCGAGCAGACACATGAAGCAATAATTGCCTGCAAATCTGGCTCCCCCTTTGACGCATGTCCACCTGGGGTCCTTCATAAGATCGTTGATATTATCAATCCTATAATTAACAATATAGTTATCTCCTCCCTGGTCATAGGTACAGTCCCTGTAGAATGGAAACTGACAATAGTCAAACCACTTAAAAAAACCAGAACATGGATCCATCTATACCTTCAAACCTTCGACCGACACCGTAATTGCCCATTCTTGGTAAAATCACAGAAAGACTGGTTAACAGACAACTAGCTGACTTTTTTGAGTATGCCAATATACTACACCCCCACCAATCTGGTTTTCACCCTAAACACTCATCTGAATCCACACTACTGGAAATAGTTGACACATTAAAATTAACCCTAAAGGTAAGGAGGCGGTGCTGATTCTATTAGACCTGTCAGCCACATTTGACACTATTTCACATGACATTCTCCTTACCCGGATAAAAAATAGCAGCATATCCAGTACCGCACTAGCCTGGATAGAATCCTTCCTCACCAACCACAGACAAGCAGTTGCCATAGGAACTTTCCTTTCAACTGAAAGTCCCATTACATTGGCGTCCCACAGGGCTCATCTCTTAGCCCACTCATGTTTAACATCTACATGATCCCGCTCATTTCATTGATAGCCTTTTTGGGCATTGAAACAACATCATACACAGATGATATGCAACTGATCCTTGCCTTAGAAAAAGAATCCAATAATGTAGAACTTAATTTTAAGCTATGCCTCACAGAGGTTATCCGTTGGATGAAGCTTAACCACCTCAAATGCAACAGGGATAAAACTGAAATCCTGCTGCTAGGGAAGGACAACGCCTTTGAACCGAGCCAATGGTGGCCTGAAAACGCACCCGCTCCACCGAACATAGTAGAAGTAGCTAAGAACCTGAGAGTGAAATTTGATGCCTTGCTCTCTTTTCGACCTCATGCTCTGACGGTGGCGGGGACATGCTTCAACATAATCAAAACCCTTAAAAAGTTTCATTACTACATTCCGTTCTCTGCGAGGAAGACAGATGCGGTGGCACTTATTCTGTCTAGACTAGACTACTGCAATAGCCTACTCGCAGGAATAAACAAACAAGTACTAAAGATATTACAGGTGGTACAGCATACAGCAGCCCGATTAGTGCTAAAACTGCCCCGTAGATCATCCTCATCAGCAGCCCTCAAAACCATCCATTGGTTGCCTATGCATAAGAGAATCGTTTCTGCTAATCACTTTCAAAGCCTTCAGACACCTAGGCCCCAAATATCTATCGGCCAGGTTTACCCCTTACACCACTGCTAGGATACCCAGATCCTCATCAGCAAATTTTCGTAAACCTCCTGCCTAATAATATTTGGAAAGACCAGGCCCACATAATACGTGCCATCCCAATGGTCAGGCAACTTGTAATAAACCTTGTTCCCACAAACATAATACACTCCTGGGAAAACTGGATCTTCTCCACCTTTAAAACCCCATCCTGTTGCAATGAAGTATGTATTATGACACTCACTAGTCCCAACAAAATACCCATCATATTGGGATTTCTTTCTGCTAATGCATAATTTACCCTTCTGTGGTGCATCTAAAGCCAAAGTTGGACTAGCTCCATTCCTCAATTCCTTTCCCATCTCAATATCCCATATTGTCTCACTCACTTTATATTTCCCTGCCTTTTCATGCATGCTCATTCTCCTTTCCTCTACCATGTTTAGGAAAGCCTTCTCTTCTTCTTTCAAACTGCAAGTTAAATTGTTTCTAAAAATGTAATCTAATGTTAATTCTTCTTTCTCAATAAAAATCTCACCAAAAATGTTAGCTTCTTTAGCTGGATTCAGCTTTTTATTCATAGGTAATTGCCCCAAAATATTATCTTTGTTAGACATCTCATAATCTATTTTCCCTAACAAATAAAAAACACTACTTAACACACTACATGAAATCCCATGCGTAGCTGGTAAATTGTGATAAGTAACACCTTCAGAAACGGAGGCAGGTAATTGCATGCAGACGTAGCAATCCCTAACTCCCATTGTCTTTACGTATTCGTACAACAACTTTGAAAAAACATTGCTAGAAAAATCATTAATTGACCTATCTTTATGTATGTAAATGTTACTACTTCTAGTCGGAACTATTTTCTGTGAACTCTTCCCTATATTAGTCATATTCTCAGTGTGTATTCCAAAAGTGTCTATTGTAACCCTAAAAGTAACTAGTAAAGCTAGTACACCCCATAATAGCATTAATAATCCAGTACAGCAGCAGCACATTCTACACCATCTTTTCAAGAAGGCACATCCACTTTGATTATTCTCTGTGTTAGCCATTTTACTACTTTGGCAGTGTCTTTTGACTTAGCCTCTTCTACTCCACTACTGAAATTTAGAACTCTAGATTATTTCAAACAGCTAATTTCAGACTTTCTCTTTTCACTTTTCTCCAAGTGACTCCTTCAGTTCACTCAGTTTGGATTTTCATCACTTTTCACTTCTTCTTCAGCAACATCAAATTGTATCAGATCTTCAACAACATCCTGAGCATCTGACTCTTCTCCAATGTCAGTCAAGATAACTTTCAGGATTCCAATAGTTTTCTCCTCAACCACTTCTCGTACGGTCCCCTCTGGATTTCCTTGACTTTCTGCCTCTTCACCTTCAGACAGTGCCACGTACGTCCATTCCGGTGACCTATACTTCTGGTTAGGTTTTCTGATTCTCTTGATCCCCTCTGGTTCTTTTGAGACCTTTTGTTTCTCACCCTTAGCTTGATTCTGACTCGACACCTCGTTCACCTGTTCAGCTTTCGATGAATTTGCTCGTGTCAGTCTGTACCTCAGTCTCTTTATTCTGTTAGGCCAAAGATCTCCCCTTACAACCCTCTTTGGTCTCACTTCTTTATTATTTCTTTCTCCAATCCAAGTTCTTTTTCTCAGAACTCGACCCTCTGATTTCTCATTCTCACTCTCATCTGATTCTGTCTCATTTGCCTCTTGTTCTTCAACAGTTTTCTTTCGCTCCACAGTCTTTTCCACCACCGATTGAGATTTCCCTATTTCTGTCCCTCCTCGAGCCTCCGACACGCAATCTTCTTGCTGTCTACTTGTCCCTTCACCTAGCTTATCAGGAATGTTCCCTACACCTCCTCGGGGGTCTTCCGCAATCTGTCCCTCTCTATCTTCTACTGACCCTGCTTCTTCAGGTGTAATCTCAAGTGGATTTTCAACCTCCTCATCTGATTCAGGAGTAGTCTCTGTGGAATTGCTCCTTTCTCCTCTTTCTTCTCCACTGCTTGTTGGAATTTCAGGCACTCTTACAGAATCCGATCTCTCCTCTGAGACTCCCAAGGTTTCTCTTGAAGCCTCTCTTGGAAAGAAAAAAGAATCACCTGACTCTCTTTCTTTTTCTCTTTCTCCTTCACCCCTTTCAGGATTCTTTTTTCTTCTCACTGGTTCAGTTTCTGCATCATCACTGGAATCCGACTCTTCAAAATACTCCTTCCCAGTCCCATCCTTCGGATTTGGAACTCTCAGAGTATGACTCGCATGTACCCAGATTTTCACACCAGCACACTTTACTGCAGTCGTTGTAGTCAGAATAACTTGTGTTGACCTTCCCCACCTTGGAACCAAGCAATTTCTTCTTCTGTGTACTTTAATCCTCACCCAGTCTCCTGGACTCAGATCATGAGCTTGCTTCTTCTCAAGTGTGGTAGCGTCTTCTCCAACCTGGTGAAACACAGAATGAACTGCGTCAGCCAGGCCTTTACAGTAATCCAAAATCATGTCATCAGTTATTGTCATCAACTTGTTGACAGGCACAAATGCATGTCTCATCGCACGTCCCATTAATATTTCGTGTGGACTCAAACCTGTGGTTCTATCTGGAGTAGACCTAATAGTCATCAGCACTAGAGGCAAGACATCAGGCCATTTCATTCCAGTGGCTAAACACATTTTACTAATTCGGTTTTTTATTGTACCGTTCATCTGTTCAACGACACCAGAAGCCTCTGGTCTGTATGCACAATGTAGCTTCTGCTGTATGCTCAATGCTTCACAAATTAAACCCATGAGCTCATTGTAGAAGTGTCCACCTCTGTCAGACTCAATTGTCACTGGGAACCCGTACCTAGGAATCAACTCTCTTAACAGTAATTTTGCAACTGTTATTCCATCATTCCTCCTAGTCGGATAGGCCTCCACCCATCTCGAGAACAAACAGACTACCACTAGAACATGCCTCAATCTATTCACTTGGGGCATTTCAATGAAATCTATTTGCATTCTGGTAAAAGGACCTCCTTCTCTGCCTATTGTTCCCAGACTCACCACTGTCTTTTTTCCAGTATTGAACTGTTGACAAATCAAACATCTCTGACAGATGCTCTCTGCAATTAACCTGAACTTTGCATTGTACCAGGTTTGTTTAAAAGACCTAATCATTGCGTCCCTTCCCAGATGTCCCTGGCCATGATACATTCTTGCCATTGTCGACAACATGGAATTGGGCATGACTGGTCTACCATCTCTATAGATCCAAACATGATCTGTCTCTCTTGGGGCACAACCTGCCTTAATCCAATCTCTCATTTCCTCATCTCCTGCCTCATCCTGCAACTGTTTCACTTCATCCCACGTTTCCAGGACATTAGTAAACATCACAGAACAAAAAGACATCTCCCTTTCTCGTGCCCTATTAATCGAATGATTGTTCTTTGCACAATACTGTGCTATGTCATTGGCAAAACGATTACCAAGAGTAACAGAATCATCTCCTTGTCCATGAGCAGCACACTTCACAACTGCTAGTTCTTTAGGCAGCTGTATCGCCTCAAGCAACTTCCCAATCACTTCAGCATTCTTTATTGGAGTCCCACTCGACGTCAAGAAACCTCTCTGTAGCCAAAGCTGGCCAAAATCATGAACAACTCCAAATCCGTACTGACTATCAGTCATCACAGTCACTCTCAAATTCTTCCCAATCTTGCAAGCTTTCGTCAATGCCATCAATTCAGCCACTTGAGCAAATCTCACTCCTTTCAAAGGCGAAGCTTCCATAACTTCTGAAACCTTGCACACTGCATATGCCGCATTCAGCACACCATCATCTGTTCTCAAACATGATCCATCCACAAACAACACATGATCACTCTCAGGTAATGGCAAATCTCTTATGTCTGGTCTTGGTTTTGTGCAATAATCAAGCACATCCAAACAATCATGATCAACATCATCTCCCACATTCACATTGTCAGCATCTGGTAACAACGTTGCTGGATTCACATTCACACATCTCTCAAGAGTCACATTTGATGCTTAGTCAAAAAAGGAGAGGGGGGACCAGGAGCTGGTTATGGTCCAATGTCCGTGCTCCACTCGTAACGATTAAATCAATAAGGACATTGTTCCCTGTTGGCGGCGAAACAAAAATGTCGATCACCTGCTCAACAAAGGTGGAAATGGAGGGAAGAGTGTAAAAAGAGGAGGGGGAAAGAAGGGGGGGGGAAAGGAGAGGGGAATAGAGGGGGGATGAAAAGAGGCAAAGAGAATTTCCCCAGTCTCAAGGATCCACTCCTGAAGGGGAGGACTCTATGAAGCCTCTCGTAAGCCCTCACACACCCCGAGGGATGTCTTGCTTCATCATTGGGCTAGTTGTTGCTCCTCGTCGGGCCGGCGCTGCAATGCCCGACGGTCCCCCGAAGGGTCTCTCTATCGGAGGTCTTTTAAAGAGAAAAGCCGTTAGGTGAATGAGGGTATGTGGGCAAAAAAAGCAGTGAGGTGGATCCAAGAGGTAAGTGGTAGGGTGCGTGCAGGGTGTGTGGATTAAAAAATGCCTAGGGGTGTCCAAAAAAGTGGATTTTTAATAATATGGAGCCTCTGGCAGACTAAAAAGACCGGAAGGTCACGGGGTCACTAATCAGCGTGAGGTGCTGGTGTGACTATAATAAAAGGTCGACATGTTTCACGCCTAGGATGCCCGGACGGGTCAGTGGCGTTTCATCAGGACCGTAGAGAGGTGAAAGGTGGTGCACGGTGAAGACGGGAGTGCCAGAGATTGGAAGGGTAACTCACGTCTAAGAAAAGGTTAAAAGTGGTACGGGGCTGCGGGGTACAGTGACCTGGTCAGCAAGGACAAGGAGAACGTACCAAACTAGTGTAACCCTCGTGTTTCTGTACGGGGCTGCATAGGATCCGCCGAGGCTGCCAGCGCCCTATTTGGGTTGCGTCGGGGGCCGGCTCAGTCAGCACCTACCCACTGCCAGCGGCTGCCTGGATTTGATGCTCCCAGAATGATTTTCTCATATTTAGTCAGCCGACTATGTGACATATATTGAGTTCTGCTTCTTGTCAAAAGAATTGCCACATCATGAGGTACGAATACCCTTACAGGATATCCCATTATTATACCCTCACTCTGTTCCAAGCTTCTGCATGTGGCAGCTACTGCTTTCAGACAACCTGGCAAACCCACAGCTACGGGATCAAGTGTCGATGAGAAGTACGCAATCGGCCTTCTCAGTTGTCCATGTTTCTGAATGAGTTTTCTGTTGAAAATTTATTGAGTTTTAAGCTCCAGTTTTGTCTATATGTTATGTTTAAAATTACTAATTTATAATCATTAATTATTTGTTTTGTTGAAGGATCTAAATTAATCAACATTACTAATGAGAGAAACCACACGTGGGATGCATATATGTTGCTTAATAATAATGTGCAATTTAATTAAATGAGTGTCGCAAAAGTGCTATTTGTTTCGAGTTTGTGCCTTTAAAATAACGTGTGCTAATGCTTCTTTATGTTGCAGACGGCTAGGTAATTACATACACATAAGGGTATTAGTGGGAATTAACACTGTATAATCATTATGATGTGGTAACGTTGTTTTGTGTTTCTTTTAATTAAGATGGTCCGTTTTGGCCTAAACCAAGATGGCTGCTATTTACAGCCTGTGCTCGAGTGATTGAGATGTGACGAGAGGCCTTGCTGAACATGGTTGAAAGTCACCTGACCACAGCCTCTGTCTGAATTAAAAGTTTCCGTGAGGACAGCAGCTCTGGGCATGCTTCCAATTGTCCTTGGAGAAGAATGAAGCCACAATGGACAAAGATAAACCTGCGGTGGCTCTGCTATGGTACCAAGGAAGAGCATTCATTAATGTATCGCTTGCAAACTCGAGTTTCCTTCTTCCGTGTTTTTATTTTTGTGATTTTTCCTGAGCGGAGGTTTTTTCTAAATGTTGCAACATCCTTTCTTGCTCGCTCTGCTCAGCGGCTCAATGGATATTCAGAATTTGTTTGTAACTTTTATTTTGTTAGTTCTGATATAAATATACTAGACTAGAGAGGGTTCGTGGTCATTGCATTCGAGAGTTTTGAGGCCACTTCTTCCTGAACCTATGCTGAGGACGGCAGCTCGAGAGACTTTACTGAGAGACCTGTCCTGACCCATTTAGCTAGAATAGGTAACTATGAGAATAATGATTTTGCTATTGATTGACTTTCATTTGGACTAATTTAGATAAACAAACCATTTGTTTGAATTCCAGTGTCGGTGGTTATTTCTTTGTCATTTATTGAGTTATAGATGTATTTCCTATGTTTTAAATCATGACTCAGGACAATGTCTTTATGGTCGCATTGACCTCGTTTAGATGCAGATTGGTTTAGGTTTCTCTCCTATATTCAGTGTGGATAGAGTAATAGTATGAATTTCAGTGTGATGGGCCCTAGCGTATGATGAGTGTATGTGCGTGTGACTGTGGATTTACTCTGTCCGTGGAAGTAGGGAGAATTTATATGCGCCGATCTGCAGCACTACCACTGAAAATCAAATGCTGAAGGGGGTTCTATTCATCCCAGTTTGCAGAGTAGGACAGCCCCTGGGACATCAGTGGCAAACAACATCACCCCCCACAGCTGAGGACCAGTAACCCCTACTTGCCCAGTGGCTCCGCCAAACAGGGTATGTCAGTAAGGGCCTGATTGTGATAGCAGGCGGTGGGATCGCACCGCACTATCATGGCGGTCAGGAGACTGCCCGACAAGCAGTTGGCGGTCTGACCATTGAATTAGTATGCCACGCCATATAGGCGGTCAGAAAAGTAATCTTTAACATGGCAGCTTGTGCTGCGGCCCAGGAAAAGGGCTGCAGCACAAGCGTCAGTGTAAAAGAGCACTTTGTGCACATCCATGCATAGTGTGCTATGCATCATGTGCATGGATGTACATGGGGGCACTACATGTGGCACCATGGCTACTTTGCAGTGTCCCACGCGGGACGGGGGTCCTGTTTGGGGGTCCCAAAGTCCCTTTCAGAAAAGGACATTGTAATCCCGACAGCGGTGTCTGCCTCAGGCACCGCCGCCATTCAAGGGATACCATTTCTACCGCCACCCAGGCGGGATCGTTGATCCTATTGGAGGCAGCAATGTTCCCCCCAATGGTTTCAGTTCAACCGCCTGCATCATAATGCGGCAGTCAGCCGAAGATCTGTCTGTCTCTGGGACTGCCACTGATGGCCTGTCGGTGTTGGTCCCACCTACTTCAAAGATCAGCCCCTAAGTGTCGGCCACTTTTCATGCATATTTATCAAACAGTGCTATAGTCATACCCAATTACAAAAGTGCCTTTTCAACTTTCAAAGTATACGAAAGTGATAACCCTTTCAAACCCACCCAGCACCTTTTTGTAATGCTAACATCTCAAAAACTGTTGATTGGATTTAAACCAAAGTGGTCGGCAAAGTTTCACACCGAGATAGAAAAATGACAAAGTCTTTTGCCATTTTTGCAGCAAAATATTTAAGATGAAAAATGACAACGGCATTTTACAATTCCAGGAACAAGATTACAGCTTTGAGTTGACATATTACTATCCAAGCCAACCTGAATATGTAAAAACAGCTCTTGACACGTTTCACTCTCATTAGAGCTTATAATAGAGGCATAATTTCGTTCAGACACCAGGAGGCACCATTACAGGTGACGATCAAGCACTTGCAAGCTTAGAGTGGGCATTCATTATTCAAATCACAACCTAGGAACTCAGGGTAGTTCTTGGGTTTAGGAGGAAAGCTGCTCCTGTTCATGGAGAGCTCTGAAACACAAACGGCACTGTGCATTCACCCACGACAAATGCCTGTTTCCTGTGAGGGCTAACATGAGAAAACAAATAATTTTTGACCCCCACATCACATTATTCCTCTGTAATGAACTGCCTGAACATTGGCACCCTGAGTCCAAGCTGAATTTGCTATGCAAGTGTCGGATTCAGTTGCACACCATGATTCATACCCCCCTGCCATGCTCAGTATGCTCTTTTGCCTCTTTTGCAAGAAGGCCATCAGAAAGGAACACATTGCTGGGATGTGAGTTATGATGTGCATTGTACATTGCATGCATAACTGGGGAACTTCAGGGCTTTTTTAGTTTTGTGTTTGCCAACTATAAGTAACTTTGTATTCTTTTTCATATAAAATAGACTTTCAATTATAGGAGAAAACAAACCGGACAGTATAAACCATTAAAACAAGCACAGAAAGAACAAGCTTTGAGGATACACACATCTTAAAAACAACCAAATACCGAAATATTATTTCATAATCATCACACTATAAAAATCCAGATCTATTGTCTTTGTGAATGCTTGTTTTGGGAGGGACTGTTGATCTTGCAACTGCTCCAAGAAGGCAGCGAGGCATCCAAGGGGAAACATTTTAAAGAAAGGCAACACTATCAGAAGAAGGAGATCCAGGCCTTTCTTGTGCAGCCAACAGAACAAGTCAGGAGCGGTTACAGAAGTATTCATGGAACATTTTGAAGGCTACGTTTTCACCTCTATTGCAAGAAACCTAAAAAAAAGAAATACATGGAGGAGTTGATGCCACAATAAAAGGAGAAATCTCTCTGTAGAAAAATGGCGCCTTTGTGTTCGAATGGAGTGGGACTTAGTGAAGAGCAGTGAGGCAGCAGGTTACTCCACAACATGAAATGGAAGGGATCATGTACATGTTCTGTAAGTAATAAAATATAGCATTACATACTAATACAAAATAATTAGCAATAGCACTGGGGTATAGGCATACATTGAATCTAATGTGGTGCAATTTTGTAGTAACAAATGCAACAATGCATCTGGACCAAGTAGAAGTTTGTGTACTAGTGGAGTGGTCTGAATAAATGGTACAGCTTTTTTTTTAATTGTAAATCATGATAGATCAAAATTTGACTCAAATATGAAGATACTCTTATCAAATGCAAAGGAAGTAAGAGGAAAGACAGCCCATATTAATGTAGCATGATTTTTTTTTGCAGAGGAAATGTGAGTAGCACTAATATTGTTATTCAATGTGGAAGTACCTGCCCCTTTATAGAACCACAGTATTTTGGTATGTATCGTATTTATTAAATCAGTCAGCCAGTCAAGCCATTAATATTTTATTTGCGGCACATATTTGGTACAACTGAAAGATCAATGCAATACTCTGCTGAAAAACAAATGTCATTTTAAAAATAGCAATAGTTATTAACATTACAGTCCAAAGAGCATACATAGCAATATCAGAATTAACAGTGCATATTATTATAGCAAGTATCATTGTAAATAATATCATACACTAAAAATCCTAACTCTCTTGCCCGAATCCTTCTACCAAAAACATTGAAACTGTAATCACCACAGTTGAGCAAGGGGTTGATTTCGGGATAAGGTATTTCCAACATCTGGGATCTGTCTTTTCATAAAGCATTGGTCTGAGCCTATATAGTACCTGCGCTTTATATAAGTGACAAAGAAAGACATCGCAGGAGGTACAGGTGAGGTTGCTATCTGGGCTAGGCCATCCTAGATAAGCCCCAATCACTCAACATTAAAGCAAATTATCCTGTCAGAACATGACATCAAAACTCTTACTATGCAGCGGTCTGATGATGTCCAGATTGACTTGACATGAACCCTCTCAGTTTTGCCTCCATGTACTGGATGATCAGGCTAGAACCAACACATACCTTTTACTCCCTTATCCAGACTCATTCCAATCGGCCTCCTTGAATTGGGTTTTTTCATCTCCTGGGGGCATATCTGGGTCTTGGCAGTATGAAGAAGTCAAGACAGCTCTTATGAGCAGCCACACATCCTCTTGCATTCGCATAGTTACTGGAACTCTCATGGTACATTCAACAAAATCCATTCCAATCTTACGTTCAAACCCGTAAGATCCTGAAACCGTCTCCAAAGACTGACTAGGTAAATCTAGTAAAGAAAAGTCTTTGGCGCAACTCTCACCCTAGCAATGGTGTTCTGATGCAGCAGTCACATCCCTCTAATCAACACAAGATCAAGCCCCATAGTTTTCAGAAAATCCCAGAGCTTAGCTTCCCTCGATTCCAGGATCCAGCTGCAAGGAGGCACGACCATCCTACACTTAGATTTGTGTCTTTTGGCGGCGCGTACCCTACCTGGGATACCATTGTGATGTTGTGGCCAAACTCTTTGTACTGTAGGAAACTTCCACTGGTAATGCTGATTAATGTTTGTCCTGCATAAATTACCAATTTACCAGTGTGCCACCCCCTTAGATTGTGGGACTCTATTCCATATCGATTACCTCTTGCTCCAGGGGTACTCTATGACCTCTAGAATCTGTGTTACTCATGATGATTGCTTTGATCTGTCAGAGCCTTCAGGGAGAGGTGACCCCCACTTGTAGTGCTGCTGGCTCAAATGTTCAGCTGCAAGTGTCTGACTGTGCAGCGCGCTTGACCGTACGGGCATTCTACTAGCTTCCTTGTTTTCCCCATTTGAGAAACAATGCAATTCAATGTCCTTCAATGCCCTTCCCTTCCCTCCCTATGGGTCTCCTGCAGGAAGCCCTTTCATGTAGTTGTCCTCCTTTTATCTCACTCGCTCCCCCACATCCCTACACGATAGCGGTCACCAGTCATAGAGCATAAGATGCAGGCACGGAGACGGTAGCAGGTGAGAGTGGGTGCCAACAGCTCAACCACTAATGCTAAATGTAAAAGACAGATATGTGCTTAACCTTGCTAACCACACAACAAACGCACACAAGTAGAATCTTACCGCAATATGAAACTTGCTCATAGATTCAGGATTGAGGTGGTATCAGGTGATGGGTGGCAAAGCTGTTCAGGGTACATATGGTGGGCTGTAGGGTTCTGGGTAGACACCGAAACATGTACCGCACTCCTGGCCACTGGCTGCTCCAAGCAACAGGTTTCGGGCAAACATTCAGCAGTGTCAGGTGTCAAATATCAGATGTGCACGTGAACGCCACGCTGGACGCTTCTGTGAGGGTTGCCCACCCAATCACATATTTTTTCTCTAAAGTACGACATTATTGAAGGCACTGTATCATGTTTCATGCATTCGCCTGAGGCAAGGACTATTCCATTTGCATAGCATGTTTCCATATCAGATGGCGCGGTGGGCATGCATGGGCGACATATTTCCGCATCCTAAACCAGCCGTCGGAAGGCTGCAATGGAGAGACGCTTTAAGGCCCATGCAGAGTGGGCAGTGACATCATTTCATTTAATGTTTGAAAACCGTGCTCTTTTACATACCTGGCTGATGACATATTTAAACGACGGACCGAATGACTTTGTTTCGGGTTCTTAATCTAACGTTCCTCCTTCCGGTAGGATTAGAAACCGGTCTGAAATCTGAATTAGCGCCGAGATGCTGTATTTTGAGTGACTGTGAGCTGTATACATACCTCGTTTCATTTCATTGGCCAGGGTCACCAACTTCCAAGGGGCCCCACGGAAAGGGAATTTTCTTTCTATACAAATTCAGTTCATTTCTCAATTTCAGCCATTAACGTAATTGCAAGGATGAGATTCAATGTATTTTGACATTGTGGAGCTTGAGATAGCAGTAAATGGGTGATAACATTCAAAGTTGTTCCAAACAGGGGCCCCCGTAATATTTTTTTCCCAGTGCTCCACAAATCCTTATGATGACAATGTTGCAATTAACTAATGAAAATAGAACGAAGACTGGATTCCAATCACATTCCAGAGAGTTCCGTGCATGCTTGCTTTCAGTGACAAGATGCTTGGCATCAATGGGGCTAACGTGCCAAATAAACCTTAAATGGCGACGACGAGGGAGAGAATCCAGAAGGCATTTGATCAAGCATGATAGTCAAGTATTACATAACTACACCTTACAAGTGAGCAGATGCATTTTGAAGCGTTGCACACTTCGGTGAAGACGAAGTCCCAATACAACACAAGCGGTTGAACCAACGTTTTGCAGTTTAGTGATGAACGGGGATCCCAGTTACATCCTATACGTGAATCTGTACACGGGTAGGAAATAAGTAAAATAGAGCGAGGCATTGTGTGCAGCCAGGCCCACCTGGACTCTGACACATAAGACAGGAAATGATTTGAAAAGCACCTTGGCGTCCTTTGCAGTCCCAGACATTGAACCAAGACTTGGATTGGAGATGCACCTTCATGGACATTGCCAACTAGTTTCTCCGGAGGTTAGAAGGTGGTCTGGGCAAATGTAGCAGGGGCATCTCTACCCGGTGTAATTACCATGAAAAAGAGAGTAAACTCAGGGCTATGGAAAGGTTGTCAGTGGCACATCCAGGCACTTGAATGGCCTAATGGTAAGCGCGACAGAGGGAATGAGTTCACAAGGCACACACCTTCTCACAACCAGCTCTTACCATCACCAACCAGGCGTGAGCATCTACACATCCGTTTTGAAAGTGATGCATTGCATCTCTCTGCCACAGCTAGTGGGTGCGCCTATAATGTACAAAGAACATGCCCCATTATAGAGGACTGTGGCTAATCAGGACCAGGATCCAACAGCTCAACCACTAATGCTAAATATAAAAGACAGATATGTGCTTAACCTTGCTAACCACACAACAATTGCACAAAAATAGAATCTTACCGCAATATGAAACTTGCTCATAGATTAGAGGGCAATGGAATATATAAGTCTGAAAATGGAATATATAAGTCTGATTCCACCCGAGACAAGTACTCGCACTGGCCAGACAGACCATCAATCCCACATGAAGCAGACATTTCACAGGCAGGCTTCCAAAATTGTTCTTCAACCATTTCTCTTAACATCTTATATTGTGAAAATATTAGGATTAGAACAATATCTCAGTCTAGTGCCAGAGGAAGACACATAAACAATGCACAATTTCTGTCTTTAATATGTCTTAGAAGATGGCAACGTTTTGTAAAATGGATTAGGTGTTAGCCTCTCCAATGTATTCATACAAGAAGGCTGTAAGGAAGAACTTTTAATTAGTTTCTTATCCCAAATGATGTAGACAATAGGAACTTTGCCATGTCCATCGAAAAAAATCACACAATAGCAGGGGTAGCTCCTCCATTAGGGCGGAGGAGCGTCGCCCACTGCTTTGTCGCAGTGCAAGAAGCAGAAACATAAAATGGTATTTTAAATACCATTGTATGTTTCTGCTTCTCGCGCTACAAGAAAGCAGAAGGCAGGGTATGCATGTCTGGAGGCAGGCGGGAGAGTATACCTGGTTGGTTCGGGGAGGAGTGGCTTGCCCACTCTGAGTGCCCTGACTGTTTGGTCGGCCCTCTGGGGTTGACCAAACCAGTCATGCACACTCTGGATTTTATCTATATGGCCTCCCTACAGGCGCCAGTCTGGGCACCGTCCACACCAATCACAACGCTGCCATTGGCTTAGGGGAGGGGAGGGAGGCTGCCTTCTTCCTGTTCCAGCAGCAGGACCTGGCCAGGAGCGGAGGCAGCGCGGGACCTGGTAAGTTAATTTTTAATTTTTTTTTTAAACCCGCGAGTCATATGTTTCACGACTGCACAATAGTTTTAGCTTTATGGCACTTGTACCATTCACACCAGTTGTGGATAGAGCTGCAGTTTGAGAAGCGGCTTGTCAGGCTGCAGACCTCGCTACTGCCAATGCCACTGCCCCAACGGATAGGCAAGGGTGACGCTCCCTCGTTATGGCGGAGGAGCGTCACCCCACTAGGTGGCAGCAGATTTAAACAGATGAAAAATAAAATGATAATAAAATTATTTTATTATTTTATTTTTCTTCTTACCTGCAGGCTGGCAGCGAGCCGTGTCATAGGGTGGGGTGGCCCATGTGATCTATGGGCAACAGTGGGGAGGAGGGGTTATGGGCACTACTAAGTTTGCATGACAGTTCATGTGCATTTCTGTGTTGTAAAGCCTGGTGGAGACAAGCCACAGGCTCCCAGGCACTATCTGCAGGGCAAACCAGGCTGCTCAGACCAATCCCAGAGCTTCTGTCATGCTGGGAATAGTTTTTCCAGCATGAGAGAAGTGCCAGGATTGGCATCTGGGAGCCTGCGCAGTGTGAACCAGCCCTGGAGTTGAGGATCAGGAGAGGAGCAATGCAGCGACAAAAGCGGCATGTAAGTGAAGTTTTATATTTTTAATTTCTTTCTTTGTCTGTCCTTATTTTTGTATTCCACCTCTGTCAATCCCAAGCAACTGCCACTGCACATAAGCCCTCCATGGTGGATAAAGAAACACCGCCACTGGGGAACTACAGTGCCAATCACCAGCCTTCCTGTACTGACATGACCGCCTTTCAACGCGCCTTTGTCTCCAGAGCTATCCATTTTCTTGGGGCAGTGAAAAGCTGCAAGCCACACTGTTTTGAAAAAGAGGAAGTCCAGCAGGCCATACATTGCTTAGGGTAACCGTCCTGCTTATTTCTTCTATGTACAGCATGAACTGAATACCCATCCACCAATACACAGGACAGGGCAGGGCCTCTGGACACTTCTTGCTGGGGAGTCAGCTGCTGAGGTGTAAAAGTCCCTATTCATAGTCGCTTGCTGCTCAGCATTGGCTACCTGCTGATACAGGGCCATCAACTGGGCATGCCCAAGGGACTGGTACAATAATATGTCATTTTAGTGTTCATTTTGTATTCACTGATTTATAAATGACAGTGCCCCACTGTAAGAAATTGGTTTACAGTTTGAGGAGGGTGAAGCACTACTCAAGCAGCAACCCTAATCCCTGTCAGGGTGAAGTACCAAGCAAAGCCCAAATTCACCTGTGCTTAAACCTCTGGTAACTTGGAACAAAAGCAGTCAGGCTTAACTTAGAGGCAATGTGTAAAGTATTTACGCAGCACTTCAAATAGTAATAAAGTGAAACACAACACAGGACAAATCCCACACCAACTTAGAGAAATAGAGTACAATTTAATAAATAATTGATGAACCAAATGACAAAAAAACAATCTGTAGAACTGAAGATATGGAATTTTAAAGAAATAAGTGTAAATAGTGCCAAAAAGCAGACAGCACCACCTGTGGTTATCTGGTCATGCCAACATGTAATAAAGTCACAAATTCAGGCCAACAACAATGGAGCAGGGGCCAGCTACAGGAGCTAAGTTAAGCTTGCTGAACTAGAGTACCTTTAATACTGGTCGAGGAGCAGTACAAAGTCTTGCGTTGAGGATGCATCGCGCAACCAAGACGATGGGAAGTCCTGGAAAGGAGATGCATCACATAGCGGTGGTTCCAGGAACCTACGTGGCTGCGATGTGAGGTCCTGCTTCATCGTTGAGGATGCTGTATACGAGAGGCTTTCAATGCGAATTCCTGAAAATGCATCACGCACCTGCTGGTTCCGAAGAAGCTTCTGGGCTTGTGATGCGGAATCCTGTGCCATCATTGAGGATATTGTCAACGAGAAGCTTGTGATGCAAAGACCTGCATCGAGGATGGGTCACACAGTGGTGGCTCAGAGGAAATTGTGGGCTGCAATGCAACGTCCTGCATCAGAAGTGTGTTGTTCAGAGGTTCCAATGTGGAGTTTGGTAAGCCGATGCGCAGAGGCCCCGATGTGGAGTTTTTGGGAGGCGATGCATTGATTCTGCTGCCACCACAGTTGAGCTGGCAGAGCACCCTCAGGCCCTCTTTCAAGGGTCCAGGACTGGGGTGGTACCACTCGAGGGGTAGGACGTACTGCTGGCAGAGTCCAGGTGCTGGGTTCAAGGTGGTTGGAGACTTTTGTCCCTGAGTCTCTGGTCAGGAGGCCACCCAACTAGCCCTTAAAGTCACGCTGGTGGTCCTGGGTTCCCAAAATGCACACCCAGTCACTGAGGCATCAGGGCAGCACAGCAAGGCTGCAGAGTGGCAGTCATTCTTGCAGCACAGCAGCACAGCAGTCCTCCTTCTGAATCTTTCACAGGTCCAGCTATGGTCTGAAGAGTTGGAGTCTGAGGTCCAACATTTATACCTGGTGCTCACTTTGAAGTAGGAGAAGTTTCTAGAAGCTTCCACTCCCGTGAGGTGTTAGGAATCCCCTTCCTCGCTGCCCTGGCGCCAGCTTGTCTGTGGACACACATGACTATTGACAAACCCTTTGTGAAAGGGCTCTGGCAGAGCCTTTGTAATGTGCAAGTATGGTAGATGACAGCTCCTCCCCCTCATCAAGCCAGAGATGACCCATCCTGTCAACACATATGACCCTTTTTTTCACTGTCTGGTAGGAATGTACAAAAAACAACTGCCAGCTACAGCCAAGAACAAGCTGCAGAAACCAAAAGGTTAAGACAAGAAAATACCAACTTTCTAAATGTGGTCTTTTCATAATTGTGACAAAAAATCGGACATTACCATGAAAGTGGGTTTTCACTTACAGTTCTTAACACACCAAACTCAACCTGTCCCAATGCAAAGTTATCACATATTAAATGCAGTAAGGAAACCAAATGTTATCCTATGGTAGAGGTAGGCCTTGCAGTAGTGAAGAAAGAAATTTTCACTGCCAGGACATATAAAACTTAAAAGTAGATGTCCAACTTTTTACCTACACTACCCTCTAGGCTATTCAGGGCGTACCCTGGGGGGTGACTTACATTCATTAAAGAGGAAGGATTGGCCTAGCAAAAGGTTTTTTAAAACTGCACACACAGGGTGCAATGGCAGGCCTGGGACAGGTTTTACAGGGCTACATAAGTGGGTGGCAGAATCAGTGCTGCAGGCCCACTAATAGCATTTAATTTTCAGGCCCTGGGTACATGGGCGCCACTTTACTAGGGACTTACAATAAGCAAATTCTATCATGTTTAGGGTAGAGAGCACAAGCACTTTAGCACTGGTTAGCAGTGGTAAAGTCAAAAGGCCAACAAAAACGAGATCAGCAAAAATAGGAGCGGTGAAGTCAAAATGTTAGGGGGACCTTTAGGCTGACAGGTGTAACACCCATGTCAGATGATATAAGTGTATTTATTTTATTTATTGATTTATCACAGCACCTTTACCCGTGGGTAACGAAATCACAAACAGTTAAGTGCCAGATAAAAAACTGTGGGCATATAAACAGGTACAACAAGAATACACTTATGCTCGTATAGATGGGAAATGTTCCTTGAGGAGTTTACTGAAATGAGAAAGTGTAGGAGCAGAGCAGATAGAAATTCTGTGGTTATCCCAAAGATATTGAGCGGGGAGTGTGAAGGACCGAAAACATGAAAAGGCACATGAAGGTCAGGAAACAGAATAAATTTGGAGTAAGAATGAAGGGAAAAACTTGAGGTTTACTGAGGTTTATAGGGAAACCAAAGAATATAGATACAATGGAGAAAGTAAGTGTAGGCTTAACAACTATACATAGTTAATACAATCCATAACGATGATAGGCTAAAATATGAGAAACGAGAAGCTGGATGTAGGAATTTTCTATAGATTGAAGTAGTGTGAGCAGGTAATTTTGGAAGGCTTAAATATAGGGAGAAACGGTAGTTGCTGGGGGAAAAACAAGCACTGAAGAGGCAGTTTAAGCGCGGAGAAGGGTAGGAAAGATTTTTTTTTACAGCTATCATAAGGTTTTTGTTGATCTTGTTGCAGACAAAAAGTAGCTGTGGCATGGATCGATGCACTGGGGGGTACCAGGTACCCCCCTTCATTGCCATACACAAGGTGGCAGGCACCGCGCGGTGCCTATCACATTGTGCATTGCAATGCACAACATGCACCTTTAACATTGTGGCAGGTGCTGTTTACAGCACCGCCGGCCACAATGTTAAAGTCAAAAATGCACCTGCCAGTGTGGCGGGCGCATCCTAATTTGCCTCATGGGACCACCGCACCTCTGGGGGTCGGTCCCATTTTCCTTTACGGTGGCTGGCAGATAAAGTCAGCCCGCCATCGTAATGGGGCCCTAAGTCTCCTAAGGGTCAAATGATGATAGCTGTTTCCAGACATAGATCTGCAAACAAGACAACTGACAAACATGATTAATTTGTTGATACATGGAAGAAATACACCTTCTGCTCTGTAATTCACATAAATATTTATCTGAATAAAAGTACTAGAGCCAGTAGTGGTTTATGTGGTTCGCCTTTTTAATGTGATTATTGACTTCTTTCGAAGGATATTTTCATGCTACACATTTATCATGTTGTTTCTATGACATATAGCTATGCATTAACAGTAGTTAGTGATGGAATATGTTTGTTTTGGTTCATGGTATTCATCGAATCTGTAGTCTAGGGGAGATTCAAGAGATTCTGGAGGTCCCACGAAAGAAGATATTTAGGGCTGCATTTTACATCTGGCTCCTTTCCAGATTGAAATGTAACCTTTGCTTTGTGTTTGAATGGGCAGGTACAATTTGCCCCAAACCATGATGGCAATTAACTCACATTCTGAGCCTGTGCACCTCAAAATGGGAATTAGCCCTGCCATGAGTGTGTCAGCCCCATTCAAAGGTGAAGACATTGGAAGGGGTGACAAATGCAAAAAGAACAATTGATAGACAGAATGCAGAACAATGTCATACATTCCTCCCGGGATAGAGATCTGAGCATAAAACCATCGTGTTTTGCTCCCGATGCCTTTCCCTTTTGAACCCAGCCATATGCAAATTAGTCTTGACCCTGCTCCCTATGCCAGGCCAGGTCCTCCCTGGACTGGAAACAAGCATCTTAGGACTGCATATGGGGTTTCACCCCTCATCAGCCAGGCTAGCTTGACTCCAGAGGCATGGAAGGCACGGGACCCCACGTCTGGGCATACCCGGCCCACTCGGGGTGACAAATGCAAAAAGAACAATTGATGGACAGAATGCAAAACAATGTCATACATTCACCCCAGTACAGAGATCTGAGCCTAAAACCATCGTTTTTTTGCTCCCCGTGTCATTCCAGTTTGAACCCATCCATATGCAAATCAGTCTTGACCCTGCTCCCGAGGGGAACATTCCAGCCCTAACTGCCAGGCCAGGTCCTTCCTGGACTGGAAACAAGTATCCTAGGACCAGTTTCATGGGTCTCACCCCTCATCAGCCAGGCTAGCTCGTCTCCAGTGACATGGAGAGCACGGGACCCACGTCTGGGCATACCCGTCCCTCTCGGGGTGACAAATGCAAAAAGAACAATTGATGGACAGAATGCAGAACAATGTCATACATTCACCCCAGTACAGAGACCGGAGACTAAATCTATTGTTGTTTTGCTCCCCAACAACAGCCATATACAAATAAGTCTTGACCCTGCTCCCCATAGGAACAGTCCAGCCCGAACTGCCAGGCCAGGCTCTCCCTGGATGGGAAAGAAGCATCCTAGGACCAGCTTTAGGGTTTGGAAGGGGTTGCAGATTGTTCCCTCTATATATGGTGTCATGACAGAATAGCTAAAACAAAAAAATTCGTGACTACAGAATATTCTGTCAAATAAATTGTCTACAAAAATTTTTAATTTGCATACTTGTATGTAAACTATACAAATAGTTTGTTAGCACCCAATATCAGGTGTCCTTAGTGCTGTCAAGTGATCTCTCAGAGTCGTGCAATCCTCTCCACTGCCTCCCGTTGTGCACTTATCAATCACAGTGACTGAACAAGTTATTTTCTTGGTGTCTGATCCGTATTATTCACCTTAACCACCTCTATCAAGATTTAGGCCTTATAGCTCCCCCAACTTCTATTTTCCATTTTATTTCACTAACTCCAGTAATTGGTTCCCTTATCATCAGCTGCATATGGCCAGCTCCTGATAATGAAGCATCGTTATATTAGTAATCATCATGCACAGACCTAGTGAGATGTTTGTCTCTGACATGCAAAGCCCTATAAACATTATCCACAGTTACACCTTCACCCCAACGCAGGTCAGTCTATGCTAACACTCACACCCAGTAACTCCCAATCTCACTAATGTGCAGATGAAATCTGCACATGCTAAGGGTTCATTCAATGTTTTCATTTGACCATCATATGGCATTGCTTCCATAACATTTCTGGTTATCTTGGGTAGCTAAAAATACTGGTGTTTGGACAAAATATTGAGTAGAAGAATTTACGATTTAGGTGGTATTTTGTATATATTTTATTGTAGTTTGATTTTATACATTTAATATTTTCTAATTTGTGTCTTTAGTAAGATAATTTTTTATTTATGACTTTTTGAAGTGCTTATTTTTAGTTGTATTAACCTGTAAAAAAATGCATATACTTTTCTTTTAGTAGTGGGATTTGGGGTTTTAGGTGATAAGGGTCTGGAGATTTTAAAAAGTTATTAATTAATTTTCATAAATAATATTCCAGATTTATTTTTATTGTATTGATGAATTACATTACATTAAAAATGCAAAGTGTTATATTGTAAATGGAAATTGTGAAAAATTGAACTTTATTAATTTTCAATTTAATAATGTAAACATTTTGTAAATTTCATTTTATTACACATTTTTAATTTAATACAATTTTTACAATTGATTTTTTATTGGAAATTGTACAAAATGGTATTTTTCAATATTAAAAATTCTAATGGCATTGTTAAATTGTTCAAAAATATATATATTTAAATTTTTTATATTCATTTAAAAATAATGCAAAATATGTATAATAAAATTATGAACAGAATACATATTAATTGTGTAGATTTACTATAATAATTATTTGAGATTTATTTTCTATATTTATATGTTATAGATTTATTTATTAACATTTTATTACAAAAATATTTTATAATGGCATTTTTTTTATTTCTATTATTGGAATAAGATATGTTGTTGGGTATATATATTGTAAAATTTATTAATTTATATATAATCTCATTTATATCTATTATGTATTTAGAAAATGTATTTTTATATATTTATTTATTTTAAAATTTTGAACCTGAATTAATTTTTTTATGTTATGTTTCAAAATGTAGGAATATTACTAAATACTATTTAGGGCATTATTATGAATTTGGCAGTGTGGCAGCGGCCGCCAAGCCAGCGCCCCGATGCCACACCGGCAAAGCCATAAAGAGGCCGCCTGCCGGATTCCGACTAGAATCCAGGTCGGGCGGCCCTGCGAGAGCTGGTTCATGGCGATGCATTGCTAAGGTTCATACGTGAGTCTTAGGGTCTTATTATGAGTCTGGTGGGGGCACGGCGTTTGTGGTCTTCCAACTGCCCTATTATGACAAGGCAGGTCGGGCTGCCCTGGGTCCACCGCAACCGCCAGGGATCAGAGATCGCGTGGCAGTTGTTCCACGGTCGCAGAGGTGCTGTGGCAGTCTTGAAGCTGCAATATGTTTGGCAGGGCAGCTGTGGCACGCCAAGCAGATTACGAATTTCCTCACCACCACACTTTTCATGGCAGTGCCACCACCATAAAAAGTGTGTTGGGGAGGAAACCAATGGGGCCCCCCAGGTTCCCCTTGTGCCTCTGCACCATGGGGTGCATGCAGGGGGACACATGTTGTGCCCCGCTATGTGCATGCACACCAGTACCCGCAAGGCATGGACTGCAGCCGTCCATGCCATGCTTGTACTGATTTTGATGTTCCCATTGCAGTGCCAAAGAACCGCCCACCAGACAGGAGAAAACTCCTAATCTGGTGAGCGGTTCAACCATGGGTTTGGAGGCACAGGAGAGGGACAGTCCAGCTCCCTCATGGCCAAACTCATAATTAGGCCATTGGCAAGGCAGTGCAATGGGAATGCCATTGCACGTTCCTGCCGGGCATGGACTGTCAAGTACATGCTCTGCAGGAACTGGGGGTGCATGCCTCCCCTAGCCCAGAGGCCACAATGATAACTGTGATGGTGAGGACACTAGTAATATGCTTTATGGTGCTGCAGCAGCACCATCAGCATATTACCAGCCTCGCACTGCTGCAAGACCGCCAGGGATCGCAGATCTATGGTGGTAGCAAGGGCTCTGAGGCGGTCCGACCGTTATAGTCTTTTTTATTTTTTTATACATACAAATGTATGTGTGAGTATGGCGTATTGCTTGTGTATATAAACTTTTTAGTGTCCAACCCCATCTCTAAAATGGTTGAGATTGGGGTGGGAATAGTAAGTCGCACTCCTTTAGTAACCTTCTCCAAAATGGTTTAGATTGGAGTGGGAATAGTAAATGTTATTCCTTTAGTGTGCAACACTTTCTCCAAATTGGCTTACGTTGGAGTGGAATATTTAATTTAAATACCAATTATGGGGCCGATTCCGATCCTGGAAAAATTTACTCCGTACGAATCATATCCGGATTTTTTTCCGTCCGAATCGTACAAGTACCGTACAAACTGGCAAGTACGATTCGCATGGGAAAAAATACATACGAATCGCATTGGGAAAATTCCCCCACACGTCCTCGAGTTAGAAAAAGTGTCCGACACGTCCCCGGACGATTTTACGTACGAATCAGAAAAATGAAGTCCGAGCGCGCAAGTACGATCCATCCCGTCCGTCCGATTGTAAAACCGTATGGAAAAAACACCGCACGGAGCGAACCTCAATAGCAACCGTGGAGACATGTGCCCGCATACGCGCCGTCCCCCCCAGCCCCCCGTATGTACGCGCCGTCCCCCCCAGCCCCCCGTATGTACGTGCCGTCCCCACCCCACCCCCCGAATGTACGGTGCGGACCCCACCCCACCCCCCGAATGTACGGTGCGGACCCCCACCCCACCCCTCCGAATGTACAGAGCGTACCCCCACCCCCGTATGTACAGCGCGGGGGTTCACGCCGTACATTCGGGGGGTGGGGTGGAGGTCCGCACCGTACATTCAGGGGGTGGGGTGGGGGTCCGCACCATACAGATGGGGGTGGGGGTACGCTCCGTACATACGGGGGGTGGGGTGGGGGTCCGCACCGTACATTCGGGGGTGGGGGTCCGCACCGGACATACATTGAGGGGGCTGGGGGTACGGCACGTCCATCCGCGGGGGGGTGGGGGGACGGCGCGTACATACGGGGGCTGGGGGGACGGCACGTACATACGGGGGACTGGGGGGGGACAGCGCATACATACGGGGGCTGGGGGGGACGGCGCGTACATACGGGGGGCTGGGGGGACTGCGCGTACACACAGGGGGCTGGGGGGGCGTACATACAGGGGGCTGGGGGGACGGCGCATACATACGGGGGCTGGGGGGGACGGCGCATACATAAGGGGGGCTGGGGGGGGACGGTGCGTACCGGGTCCCCAATTCCGCTCGCATCACGGTGTACTTCGCTTTTCCGGCGCTTTTTGGGTGCCGTAAAAATATTGCCGTTCGGACTGCTGTCGGTTCGAATCGTACTTCCTAGTTCGTGAAACGCAGCCTGAATGCGTCCCGACGTCACGTCGGCGCTTTCGCGGATCACATTTGTATGTATATTTTTGTCGGTCGGTGTTTTTTACGATTCGTACGGAAATGGTGTTTCCGTGCGAATCGTACTTGCATGTTTGTAATGTTTTTTTCCCGGGTACGAGTCGGACGGAGAAAACGCTCCGACCGACGGTTCGTACCCGGTTTTTCCAGGACCGGAATCGGCACCATAGTGTTAAATTCCTTTGTTAAAATGTATTACTATGTAGTAGGAGTAGTTTATAGTATTTCATACATATTGTTGATATTTAGAAAGATAATGGATATAGTAGTTGGTTGTATATTTGTAATAAATAACATTATTTTTTACATACTTTCATAGAATAAAGACTTGTAACATATTTTGAAATGTATTTATTTTCCAAGTGTTTTTAATGTATATTTTTACATTTTTAACATATATAGCTGTAACTACATTTTCATATATTTGCTAAATAAAACGTTTAATATATTTTTGATTTAAATAAACAATGCTAATCATATTTCTACAGTACTGTATGCTGTACATTTTTCAGGTTTTGTTTTTCTATTGTTTAACATTTGTTCACATTAATTCACTTGCTTCACATATATAGTCTTAACATAAATTGTACATAACCTTTTTTAGAATATATTAAATAATTGTATATGTTAATATTATAATTTAATTTATAATTTGCAATTTTTTAAACATTTGTAACAACATTCTATAACATGTATTACAGGTTTAATATTCTTTACAATTTTGAAAACATTTTGTACATGTTTCTAACTTATTGTCCCATTGATTTCTAGGGGCAGATAGTCTTTTTTTAGTTTTATTTAGCACCATTTGTTTTGCTGCTACCATTTATTTTGTAGTCTACTATAATTTTTAGTTCATTTTCTGTGATGTAGGTCAAGGAAAGGTGCTGCTGTTTGTCGGGATAGGTAAGTGCTTTCTAAAGGCTTTTTTTAGGGTTTTGTGGGTAAGGGAAATGTAAAGGGTGAGTTCTAGAGGGTAGTGATAGTGTTGATTTTAGTCCCCTTTTATGATGTTGGTCGGAGTTGCCTCCGACCGACACCGATCCTGTGTGAGAACCGAATAACCATGGGTCGGCAGTTCTGCACACCTTAATACGATGTAACAGCACATGGTGCCCCCTACTGCCACAGCCATAGGCTGCAGAGGGATGGGGGCCTTGCCAGGGGCCCACAATGTCACTTCCCAACAGCCCTTCCATGTCTGAAAGGCCGACATGGAAAGGCTGTCGGAAAACAACATCATAATCCCGACGGCGGAAACCCCGTCCTGAAGGGGTTATGGATGTTTTCCGACTGGCCGACAGGCTCCTTCAGCCCATCGGAACCCAGTCTGATTGACTCGCCGGTTTACACTCTAACCGCCGACATTGAAATTCGTCAGTCAGACTGTAAACCTACAATGTCAACTGGTAGGCCTCCGACGTACGGTCGGAGGTTTACCGACCGACATCGTAATGAGGCCCTTAGTGGTAGTAATTGTAGTGTTTTGGTTCAGGTTTTCATACAGTGTTTTACTAATGTATCAATATGTTATGTTATATTGTGTTATTTTACTTGCTTTTTGATGTATAAGTGTAATGTATATGTATTTTTGGATTGTACTGTTTTTGCGGGTGGGTGTTCTGTTTTACTTTGCAGGTTTTTCTTTACGAACGTGTCCTATGGGCATTAGGATTTAGTGGGTTTTTTAAAGGAAATAGGTTTTGGTTTTTAATATGCCAATATTTTTTTACTTTGATTTCCTTTTTTCAGATATTTCGAAGCTTTTTTGTTTTTTTTTTTAAATAAGGTTGTGGGTTTTATACAGATCCTAGATAAATTGGATTGCTGTGATGGATCTTTATTGGATTGGCTTTATTTTTGTGTTTTGTTTCAGCTTTGTGATGGATTATACTTTTTGACTACATAGATACAAAGGATAATCTGCAGCTACAGATTAGTAATTCATATTTCATTGATTTGTTTTAGGTGGGAAATGTTATCTTTTATCATTTAAGTAAGTGTTATGGGATTGTTATTTAGAACTGCGTATTGTATGTGGTGTAATTAATTTAGGCAACAGATTGAGTAGATTTTTTAAATATTAATAATATATATATTATTTTATTATATTGGTTTTATTTCAAATTGGAGTTTTATTTCATGTTTTGAATTATGTAATAAATATTATGTTTATTATTTATATAAAACATGATTTGTAATGTTGGTTCAGATTATGCTATATGTTTTTCGTTTTGCTGGTTAGTATTTATTTTATGATATGCTTTTGTCTATTTTGTTCTAAGTAATATACTCCTTTTTTGTTTATGAAGAGTTTTACTTTAATTTGTAGCATGTCGTATATGCTTCTGGTTTGTTTGCTAAATGTAGGTGCAATTTGGATTACAGACTGCCCCATTCGTAGATGCTGGTAACTTGGTTCTTTTAATCGGGATTCTATTAATTTATAGAGTTTAGGTCGGGTTCTGCCTAATGTGGCTTAGAAGGCATTGTGCAACCCTTCCACTGGTTTGTTTGTTTTGGCTTGGTATGCCCAGGTGCTGTCATAGACATTGCACCATGGTATGTAAGGAATTTGGATAAGCGTCTATGTCCGGAGCAATGTATTCCCCAAACCCAGGTATCTTTGAAAAATGTAAGCGCGCTACTCACCTGAAGGTGCTGGGAGGGGGGTACGAGCAGCTCCATAGGTATTTCGAAGAGCCAGGTCTTGAGGTCCTTTCTGAATTGGTGCAGTGTCGGGATTCGTCTGATGTGGAGGGGGAGTTCGTTTCAGGTCTTGGCCATGAGGTAGGAGAAGGTTCTGCCACCAGCTCTGGGCCAGTGAATGTGCTGGACCGTGGCAAGGACTAGGTCGGCAGATCAGAGGTTTCTCTTGGGGGCGTGGAAAGAGATTTGTTCATTGAGGTGTTGGGGTCCAGTGTTATGGTGGGCTTTGTAGGCATGTGTGAGCAGTTTGAAGGTTATCCTTTTTTCAACGGGGAGCCAGTGGAGGTTGCGGATGTGTTGGGTGATGTGGTCATGTCGCGGTATGTCAAGTAAAGTCTGGCTGCGGCATTATGGACATTCTGGAGTTTGCGGAGGATTTTTTTGTTGATTCCGGCATAGAGGGCATTTCTGTAGTCCTGTCGGCTGGTGATGAGTGTGTGGGTGACAGTCTTCCTGGTATCGGGGTGATCCATTTGAAGGTCTTGCGAAGTATGCAGAGGGTGTTAAAGCAACTGGAGGACACTGCGTTGATTTGCCAGTTGATGGTGAGTGAAGAGTCGAGTATGACACCAAAGTTGCAAGTGAAGGTTAGTTGGGGTGGGTGGGTTTCCGAGGATGAGGACTTCTGTTTTCTCTGAGTTGAGCTTCAGGCAGCAGTTGCTCATCCAGGTTGCGACATATTTCATCCCTTCTTGGAAATTGCGCCTGGTGATGTCGGGTTCCTTGGTGAGGGAGAGGATGAGCTGGGTGTCGTCGGTGTATGAGACTATGTTGAGTCCGTGCTTTCTGATGACGGTTGCGAGGGGGGCCATGTAGATGTTGAAGAGTGTGGGTCTGAGGGAGGATCCTTGGGGTACTCTGCATTTGATCTCTGTAGGTTTGGAGAGGAAGAGCGGGAGTCTTATTTTTTGTGTTCTGTCTGAGAGGAAAGATCGAATCCAATCTAAGGCTGTTCCCTGTATGCCGCCGTCCGTCCATCAATTGTGTGTCTTTTGCTTTCTCGCTTTAAGTGCGCCAGGTATGCTCAGACGTGAGTCCTGGGCTCACTGTGCCACTGGAATCAAGCTATCCTGGCTGAAGAGGGGTGAAACCCCGAAACAGGTCCTAAGATGCTTGTTTCCGGTCCAGGGAGGACCTGGTTTGCCAGTTCGGGCTGGACTGTTCCCATGAGGTACAGGGTCCAGACTGATTTGCATATAGCCAGGTCTAAACTGGGGTGGCATGGTGAGCAAAAGAATGATGGATTTAACCCAGATCTCTTGACTGGGGGTGAATGTTTTGATTTGTTCTGCATTCCGTCCATCAATTGTGTGTCCTTTGCTTTCTCGCCCTAAGTGCGCCAGGTATGCTCAGACATGAGTCCTGTGCTTACTGTGCCACTGGAATCAAGCTATTCTGGCTGAAGAGGGGTGAAACCCCGAAATCGGTCCTAGGTTGCTTGTTTCTAGTCCAGGGAGGACCTGGCTTGTCAGTTTGGGCTGGACTGTTCCCAGGAGGTACAGGGTCAAGACTGATTTGCATATAGCCAGGTCTAAACTGGGGTGGCATGGTGAGCAAAAGAATGATGGATTTAACCCAGATCTCTTGACTGGGAGTGAATGTTTTGATTTGTTCTGCATTCCGTCCATCAATTGTGTGTCTTTTGCTTTCTCGCCCTAAGTGCGCCAGGTATGCTCAGACGTGAGTCCTGGGCTCATTGTGCCCCTGGAATCAAGCTATCCTGGCTGAAGAGGGGTGAAACCCTGAACCAGGTCCTAGGATGCTTGTTTCCAGTCCAGGGAGGTCCTGGCTTGGCAGTTTGGGCTGCACTGTTCCCATGAGGTACAGGGTCAAGACTGATTTGCATATAACCAGGTCTAAACTGGGGTGGCATGGTGAGCAAAAGAATGATGGATTTAACCCAGATCACTTGACTGGGGGTGAATGTTTTGATTTGTTCTGCATTCCGTCCATCCATTGTGTGTCTTTTGCTTTCTCGCCCTAAGTGCGCCAGGTATGCTCAGACATGAGTCCTGGACCCACTGTGCCATTGGAATCAAGCTATCCTGGCTGAAGAAGGGTGAAACCCCGAAACCGGTCCTAGGATGCTTGTTTCCGGTCCAGGGAGGACCTGGTTTGCCAGTTCGGGCTGGACTGTTCCCATGAGGTACAGGGTCCAGACTGATTTGCATATAGCCAGGTCTAAACTGGGGTGGCATGGTGAGCAAAAGAATGATGGATTTAACCCAGATCTCTTGACTGGGGGTGAATGTTTTGATTTGTTCTGCATTCCGTCCATCAATTGTGTGTCCTTTGCTTTCTCGCCCTAAGTGCGCCAGGTATGCTCAGACATGAGTCCTGTGCTTACTGTGCCACTGGAATCAAGCTATTCTGGCTGAAGAGGGGTGAAACCCCGAAATCGGTCCTAGGTTGCTTGTTTCTAGTCCAGGGAGGACCTAGCTTGTCAGTTTGGGCTGGACTGTTCCCAGGAGGTACAGGGTCAAAACTGATTTGCATATAGCCAGGTCTAAACTGGGGTGGCATGGTGAGCAAAAGAATGATGGATTTAACCCAGATCTCTTGACTGGGAGTGAATGTTTTGATTTGTTCTGCATTCCGTCCATCAATTGTGTGTCTTTTGCTTTCTCGCCCTAAGTGCGCCAGGTATGCTCAGACGTGAGTCCTGGGCTCACTGTGCCCCTGGAATCAAGCTATCCTGGCTGAAGAGGGGTGAAACCCCGAAATCGGTCCTAGGTTGCTTGTTTCTAGTCCAGGGAGGACCTGGCTTGTCAGTTTGGGCTGGACTGTTCCCATGAGGTACAGGGTCAAGACTGATTTGAATATAACCAGGTCTAAACTGGGGTGGCATGGTGAGCAAAAGAATGATGGATTTAACCCAGATCACTTGACTGGGGGTGAATGTTTTGATTTGTTCTGCATTCCGTCCATCAATTGTGTGTCTTTTGCTTTCTCGCCCTAAGTGCACCAGGTATGCTCTGACGTGAGTCCTGGGCTCACTGTGCCACTGGAATCAAGCTATCCTGGCTTTAGAGGGGTGAAACCCCGAAACCGGTCCTAGGATGCGTGTCTCCAGTCCAGGGAGGACCTGGCTTGGCAGTTCAGGCTGGACTGTTCCCATGAGGCACAGGGTCAAGACTGATTTGCATATAGCCAGGTCTAAACTGGGGTGGCATGATGAGCAAAAGAATGATGGATTTAACCCAGATCACTTGACTGGGGGTGAATGTTTTGATTTGTTCTGCATTCCGTCCATCAATTGTGTGTCTTTTGCTTTCTCGCCCTAAGTGCACCAGGTATGCTCTGACGTGAGTCCTGGGCTCACTGTGCCACTGGAATCAAGCTATCCTGGCTTTAGAGGGGTGAAACCCCGAAACCGCTCCTAGGATGCGTGTCTCCAGTCCAGGGAGGACCTGGCTTGGCAGTTCAGGCTGGACTGTTCCCATGAGGCACAGGGTCAAGACTGATTTGCATATAGCCAGGTCTAAACTGGGGTGGCATGGTGAGCAAAAGAATGATGGATTTAACCCAGATCTCTTGACTGGGGGTGAATGTTTTGATTTGTTCTGCATTCCGTCCATCAATTGTGAGTCTTTTGCTTTCTCACCCTAAGTGCGCCAGGTATGCTCAGACGTGAGTCCTGGGCTCACTGTGCCACTGGAATCAAGCTATCCTGGCTGAAGAGAGGTGAAACCCCGAAACCGGTCCTAGGATGCTTGTTTTCGGTCCAGGGAGGATATGGCTTGGCAGTTCGGGCTGGACTGTTCCCATGAGGCACAGGGTCAAGACTGATTTGCATATAGCCAGGTCTAAACTGGCGTGGCATGATGAGCAAAAGATTGATGGATTTAACCCAGATCTCTTGACTGGGGGTGAATGTTTTGATTTGTTCGGCATTCCGTCCATCCATTGTGTGTCTTTTGCTTTCTCGCCCTAAGTGCGCCAGGTATGCTCAGATGTGAGTCCTGGGCCCACTGTGCCATTGGAATCAAGCTATCCTGGCTGAAGAAGGGTGAAACCCCGAAACCGGTCCTAGGATGCTTGTTTCCGGTCCAGGGAGAACCTGGCTTGGCAGTTCGGGCTGGACTGTTCCCATGAGGCACAGGGTCAAGACTGATTTGCATATAGCCAGGTCTAAACTGGGGTGGCATGGTGAGCAAAAGAATGATGGATTTAACCCAGATCTCTTGACTGGGGGTGAATGTTTTGATTTGTTCTGCATTCCTTCCATCAATTGCGTGTCTTTTGCTTTCTCGTCCTAAGTGCGCCAGGTATGCTCAGACGTGAGTCCTGGGCTCACTGTGCCACAGGAATCAAGCTATCCTGGTTGAAGAGGGGTGAAACCCCGAAACGGGTCCTAGGATGCTTGTTTCCGGTCCAGGGAGGACCTGGCTTGTCAGTGCGGGCTGGACAGTTCCCATGAGGCACAGGGTCAAGACTGATTTGCATATAGCCAGGTCTAAACTGGGGTGGCATGGTGAGCAAAAGAATTATGGATTTAACCCAGATCTCTTGACTGGGGGTGAATGTTTTAATTTGTTCTGCATTCCTTCCATCAATTGCGTGTCTTTTGCTTTCTCGCCCTAAGTGTGCCAGGTATGCTGAGATTTCAGAGTCCTGGGCTCACTGTGCCACTGGAATCAAGCTATACTGGCTGAAGAGGGGCGAAACCCCGAAACCGGTCCTAGGATGCTTGTTTCCGGTCCGGGGAGGACATGGCTTGGCAGTTCACGCTGGATTGTTCCCATGAGGCACAGGGTCAAGACTGATTTGCATATAGCCAGGTCTAAACTGGGGTGGCATGGTGAGCAAAAGAATGATGGATTTAACCCAGATCTCTTGACTGGGGTGAATGTTTTGATTTGTTCTGCATTCCATCCATCAATTGTGTGTCTTTTGCTTTCTCGTCCTAAGTGCGCCAGGTATGCTCAGACGTGAGTCCTGGGCTCACTGTGCCACTGGAATCAAGCTATCCTGGTTGAAGAGGGGTGAAACCCCGAAACGGGTCCTAGGATGCTTGTTTCCGGTCCAGGGAGGACCTGTCTTGGCAGTTCGGGCTGGACTGTTCCCATGAGGCACAGGGTCAAGACTGATTTGCATATAGCCAGGTCTAACCTGGGGTGGCATGGTGAGCAAAAGAATGATGGATTTAACCCAGATCTCTTGACTGGGGGTGAATGTTTTGATTTGTTCTGCATTCCGTCCATCAATTGTGTGTCTTTTGCTTTCTCGCCCTAAGTGCGCCAGGTATGCTCAGACGTGAGTCCTGGGCTCACTGTGCCACTGGAATTAAGCTATCCTGGCTGAAGAGGGGTGAAACCCCGAAACCGGTCCTAGGATGCTTGTTTCCGGTCCAGGGAGGACCTGGCTTGGCAGTTAGGGCTGGACTGTTCCCATGAGGCACAGGATCAAGACTGATTTGCATATAGCCAGTTCTAAACTGGGGTGGCATAGTGAGCAAAAGAATAATGGATTTAACCCAGATCTCTTGACTGGGGGGGAATGTTTTGATTTGTTCTGCATTCCTTCCATCAATTGTGTGTCTTTTGCTTTCTCGCCCTAAGTGCGCCAGGTATGCTCAGACGTGAGTCCTGGGCTCACTGTGCCATTGGAATCAAGCTATCCTGGCTGAAGAGGGGTGAAACCCCGAAACCGGTCCTAGGATGCTTGTTTTCGGTCCTGGGAGGACCTGGCTTGGCAGTTCGGGCTGGACTGTTCCCATGAGGCACAGGGTCAAGACTGATTTGCATATAGGCAGGTCTCTACTGGGGTGGCATGTTGAGCAAAAGAATGATGGATTTAACTCAGATCTCTTGACTGGGGGTGAATGTTTTGATTTGTTCTGCATTCCGTCCACCAATTGTGTGTCTTTTGCTTTCTCGCCGTCATGGAGTCTGGCAGCTAGTGTGCAGTGGGAGACGGTGTCAAAGGCTGCTGAAAGGTCCAGGAGGATGATGGCTGCTGTGTGGCCTTGGTCGAGGATGGTGCGGATGTCATCAGTGGCGGCTATGAGGGCAGTCTCGATGCTGTGGTTGCTGCGGAATCTGTATTGAGAGTTGTCTAGGATGTTGTTGGTTTTTAAGAAGTGAGCTAGGTGGGTTTTTACGACTTTCTCAATGACTGGCGGCGAAAGGGAGTAGGGGTACGGGCCGGAAGTTCTTGAGATCTGTCGGGTCTGTGGAGGGCATCTTGAGGAGGGGTTTGACTTCAGCGCATTTCCAGTCATCGGGGAATGTGGCGATCTCGAGGGAGCAGTTGGAACATTCCGCGTAGTTTGGGTGAGATGGTAGTGGCGGCCCTGTGGAAGATGTGCAGCAGGCAGGGGTCAGTAGGTGGTCTGGAGTGGATGCTTTTATAGTCTTTGTGGTGTCTTCTGTGGTGAGAGCGGTCCAGGTGAGGAGGGTCTGCTGGATGGCGTCACTGCAGGGGCGGTGCCGTGGTCTTGGTCATTGAAGTTGTATAGCGTCTTGATCTTGTGGCGGAAGTAGGAGTTGAGTTTGTTGCAGAGGTCTTGGGAGGGAGGGACGTCGGTAGCTTAGCTTTTGGGTCTTGTGAATACTTGTATGATAGCAAAGAGTTTGCCGTGTTGGCGGCCTTGTAGGCGGAGCGTGCTTCCGGGGTGTGGCTGTTTCTCCACGTTTTCACAAGTCGTCGGCAAGAGCACTTGGATTCTCTGTCCGTGGTGAACCAGGTGGCTTTTGTGTTGTGTAGTGTGGTGGAGTTCTGGAGGGAGGGGCGAGAGTGTTTGCACTGTTGGAAATCCAATGGTAGAGGTTGCTTGCTCCTGTGCGCCTGTTGTAGTAGGCAGTGGACTGCAGCTGAGGTGGGCGGTGGAGTGTTCTTCGGAGACTTTGTTCCAGGTTCTGCGTAGGAGGCGTGGCATGGGCTTGTGTGCAGTGGGTTTCGAGAAGGAGAAATGGATGCAGTGGTGGTCTGTACAAAGCAGTTCCTTGGTGTGGTTGAAGTTAATGTTGTTTCCTCCGGCAAAGATGGGGTCGTGAGTGTGTTCGGCCATGTGTTCGGGGGTGGCGATGAGTTGCTTCAGTCCAATGTTGGTGAGGTTCTCCAGGAGGGCGGTGATGTTGGGTTTGCTGAGGTTGTCTAGGTAGAAGTTCAGGACAGGGAGCAGTATGTAGTCCATGAAGGCGAGGGCATGGGGGCAATGTAGTCTGCGATGCCATTGGTGAAAGGGGAGCGGGGTCTGTGCGGTCTGTAGGCGAGAGTTTTGCGGAACGTGGTTATGGGGTTGGGCTGGATCTGGATCCATAAGGACCACATCCACTTCCAGATCCGGCCCAACCCCGAAATAACCACACCTGGGCCCCCGACGCAAACGACACAGCCAGAGAACTCCACACGTGGATTTCCAACAGTGCAGATGAGCTCGCCCCGCTATGCAACCCCGACAGACATCGCCTCAGGAAAGCCACCTGATTCACCACTGCTCTCCAAGAAGCCAGACGCACCTGCAGATGCCTGGAAAAGAACTGGAGTAACACCAAGACAACTGAAAACCACACCACCTACAAGGATGCCATGACGGACTACCACAACCAGATCAGGGCCACCAAGAGGAACTTCATCCACAACAAAATCCTGGCCAACTCCAGCAACTCCAAGGAACTTTTCAGTGTCATTCAAGAATTCACCAACCCACGCAGCGAAGCCACAGACATCACCCCATCCCAAGACCTCTGCGACAAGCTTTGAACCTATTTCCACCTCAAGATCAAAAACCTCTACGACAACTTTATCGACAATCTACCAGGCACCACAAACAGCCCCCTCTGCCCCAGAAACACCAGCCAGCCCACCATCTCCAACTGGACACTGATCACGGCCGAAGACACCACCTCAACCATGAAAAGCATCCGCTCGGGGGCCCCAACCGACCCCTGCCCCCCTCACATCCACCACAGAGCCACGACTGCCTTTTCACCCGAACTACAATGCACCATCAACACCACCTTCAAAACAGTTACCTTCTCAGACGATTGGAAGCGCGCAGAAGTCAGACCCCTGCTGAAGAAGCCCACAGCTAACCCTACCGACCTCAAGAACTATCTACCCATCTCGTTCCTCCCCTTCGCAGCCAAAGTTGCAGAGAAAACAGTTAACAGGAAACTGACATGATTCATCGAAGAGAACGCTGTCCTCGACCCGTCCCAATCCGGATTCCGAAGCAACCACAGCACAGAGACCGACCTACTCGCCGCCACAGAAGACATCTGCACCCTCCTGGACCAAGGCCACTCCGCAGCCCTCATCATACTCGACCTATCAGTGGCCTTCGACACCATCTCCCACCGCACACTAGTCGCCAGATTACACGGCGCAGGCATACAAGGAACAGCACTGGACTGGATTTGATTATTCCTCACCAGAAGAAGCCAAAGGATCAGACTCCCACCCTTCCTCTACAACCCCACGAAAATCACCTGCGGAGTCCAACAGGGTTCATCACTGAGCCCCACCCTCTTCAACATCTACATGGCCCCCCTCGCAGCCATAGTCGAACAACACGGCCTCAACATCGTATCCTACGCCAAGACATCACAGTCTGGATTACCAACAGCTGTCTGAAGCTCAACGCGGAGAAGACAGAAGTCCTCGGTACCACCCCTGCTGCATGGGACAGCACCTGGTGGCCGACCACCCTCGGAAGAGCACCTACCCCCTCAAACCACACCAAGAACCTCGGCATCGTACTCGACTCATCACTCACCATGAACCGACAGGTCAACGTCGTCACCTCCAGCTGCTCCAACACCCTCCGCACGACCATCAAGTGGATCCCACCTGAGTCAAGGAAGACAGTCACCCATGCACTCATTACCAGCAGACTGGACTATGGAAACGACCTCTACGCCGGCATCAACAAGTCCCTACTCTGCAAACTCCAGACAATAAAGAACACAGCCGCCAGACTCGTCCTCGGCATCCTTGACACGAACACATCAGCCAACACCTACGAAGACTGCACTGGCTCCCCGTGGCCAAAAGAGTTACTTTTAAAATCCTCACTCACACCTACAAATGCCTACATAACAACAAACCCAAAAACCTCAATGACAGAATCAACTTCCACGTACCCAAAAGAAACCTCTGATCCTCCAACCTCACACTGACTGAAACCCTGCGTATCCACAGAGCCAGAGCAGGTGGAAGATTCTTCTCTCACATTGCAGCCAAGACCTGGAACGAGCTACCGGCAGACATCAGACGCGCCCCCTCCCTGAACACTTTCAGGAAGACCCTCAAGACCTCGCTCTTCAGCTAAACAGATCTGCGGACCACCCCTCAGTGCCTTGAGACCTTCATGGGTGAGTAGCGCGCTTACAATTCCTTGATTGATTGATTGGTGGTTGTTAGTCAGAGGGAGTTTCTGTGGATGATGGTGAGGCCTCCTCCTGGGAGGGTAGGGCAGTCTTTCCCCAGGATCTTGTATCCATCTGGGATGGTGGTTGTGATCTCTGGGGCGGAGCTTGCGTTGCTCTAGGTCTCTATGAGGAAGGCGACGTCGGGCGAGTGAGTGTTGAGGAGGTCCCAACTATCTACGACATGTCTGTGCATGGAGCATACAATGAGGACCATGCAGCTCAGGGGCTTGTGTGCGGTGGCATCCGGTGGGTTGGAGGTGGCAGTTTGGGTCCAGAGGTGGGTGAAGGTGCAGCAGCAGTGTCAGCAGGAGATCAGGCCATGGGTATTGCTTGGCATCAAGAGCTGGCAGCTGTTGTGTCCAGGATTGAGTGTGTGGACAGTGCTGGGGTTGTAGTGGTGGGAGTTCCCTGGCCGCGGACGGGCGCAGACTGGCTTGCCTTCGGCATGCCAGAGGCGCGACCACTGCACGCCAGCTGCGCTCGGCTGCTCAGAGACCGCAATTAAGTAGGAGGTGGGGGAGCAGCTGGGATGCGGGACCGAGAACACACTGGGGTGAGGGGCCACGGGGCCAGCATCGGCAGGAAAAAAACCTGAAAAAGACACAAAAAAGAGAGAAAAAGGCAAAGAATTAAAAAGTCAGCAGAGAAAGGCAAAAGAGAAAGCACAACAGAAAAAGATAGAAAAGGCTGGTACCAACAGAGGGGACCAGCAGAACAGCAGGCTCTTCCACTACACCACCATGGATGAGGTGCAGGCAGGAGCCTTTGGGTGGAGGAGGGCCTTGAACACCTACCTAGGACATCAGTAGGCGCTAAGGGCAGTGCCTTAATGGTGGAGCTTAAAGGGGAGAGCAGTTACTCTGACCAGGAGGTCAGAGGTCTTGCTCTCCTTGGCACGCAGCGGGTGCCAATAAGTAGGGGTCGGGGGAGGGGGATCAGCTGGGAGGCGGGAGCGGGAACAAGCTGGGGGGAAGGGCCATGGGGGCAGCAGTGGCAGGAAAATAATGGGAAACGAGGCAAAAAGAGAGATAAAGGCAATTAAAAAGGCAGAAGAGAAAGGCAAAAGAGAAAGGCACAACAGAAAAAGAAAAGTCTGACACCCACGGAGCTGACAGCAGAAGAGCAGGCTCTTCCACTAGTCCACCAGGGATGAGGTGCAGGTAGGAGTCTGCGCATGAAGGAGGGTCTTGAACATCTACCTGGGACAACAGAAGGCACTAAGGGCAGTGCCTTCACGGCAGAGCTGCGCAAGAGGAGAGCAGTTACTCTGACCAGGAGGTCAGAGCTCCCGCTCTCCTTCGAGCAGTGCAGCCGACATTAAGTGATTAATCACCAAAAACCAATTACGATGTTGGCGGTCTCACCACTGTTCTGCCGCTGCAGCATTACTGAATACTCTCCTAAGTAGGCAGCCTGTCTCATTATGACTTTCCCACGGGGCTGGCGGTTTCAGTGTCGCAGAGTGATGCTGGCGGTACGTGTCTCCGTGAACCAGAATGCAATGCTGACCAGATGGCTGACAGCTGGACACACCTACAAAGTGATTTCAGCCAGCCAGTGTACATTGTTGCAGGAGCTGTGGAATACATGGCGACCATGAACAAAAGGTATTAGAGTTCTTAACATGTGTACCAGTGCCAGTACACAAGGGCACGATCACCCTCGGCACATTTTTGGACACATTTACTGCCTTTCTGCCCACTCACACTTGGCGGTACCCCTGCCTGGGAAAGGTTGGTGGAAAGTTAGTTTGCAATACGGCCGGCGGTAAAAAGGCCGGCATCGCCTCCATGGGCCTCAGCTGCCTCTTCCGCTGCAATAGCACGAATGTCAGTGGTGGCACTGGTCTTAAGGTGATCTTCCCATTGTGTCAGGGAAGCGGGCGGTTTGACAGCCGAAAAGCAACGGTGATTTGATTACAGCTGTTATCGGAATTGGCCCCTTAGTTTGTGTTTGTTTTATTTATAGAAAAGCTTTCTATTAGTAAATTGTAGTGGTTGTCGACCTCAGTGGCATGGACAAAGGCTAGTATTACCATTTTCATTTATTTTCAAGGGCAAATTGACTTTTTGTAGTATATTCCACACATTGCAGATTGTTGGAGATGTCTCCATACTGCTGTGAGTGGGTAAATGTTTAGAAAGGTTTGCATCATGGTTTGTTTAAAGTCTATGTTTATTTTTCGTGGGTAGTAGGTATTTGTTATATGTTTAATATAGTTTAGGAGTTTGTGGAGTGCTGCTTTGTTTATTTGGTAGTAGGGCTTATATAGAAGGGATATTTGAGATTTTATATTTGCCATGTATGTGTATATCTCAGTGAATCGTTTGGGGCACATTTTGAAGGTCCCATCCATCATCCAGGTATGACAGTGGATTGGTTTTAGAAAGTTATCTGCTGTAGAAAATATTAGGATTGATCTATCATTGTTTAGGGTGTCATATAACAGGAAGGGTTCCTAATTATGCTTTGTTTCCAAGTATTCATGTATTTCTTTATTTTGGTATCTTGTAGGGTCAGGAGGGGTTTCACTAGTGTTTTTTTTTAGTTCATGCAATTTAATGTTTTAAAGTGGGTATAGGTGGTAGCTGGCCTTTGATGTGTCAAGGGACTTTTAGGGAGTATATCTTTTAGGATTGTTGTTGTGGGCGCCTGGGAACTAGTGCAAGCTTCTCTTATATCCTGCCATACCTCCATTACTTGTATTTCTGTTACATTTGGGAGTGGGGGGTGGGGTTGTGTTCCCTCACATTAATTACAACATCATTTTTTGTTGTGATTCTCCCATAGCATGCATCAGAGTAATATTTATTATGTTTCCAATTCACAGTTTCCATTGATGTACTTTCTTGGTTGTAGGTGTAGCCCATGTGACTTAATAATTGTTTCCTTTCTGCGATGTTATATATCATGCTCTTTCTGTCATTATGTCTCTCTATAATGTAATTGTACGTAGAATTACAATTTTAAAATGTTTATACCTTTGTTATTTATATTTTATATTTGTTATTTATATATTTATTTATATATAAAGCAGGAAGATAAAAAAAAAGCACGTCGTGCTTTTTTCAAAAACGTTTAGCCATGTTGTAGAGCATGGCTACTCTAAAAGCATGGCTAAAGACATTGGCAAAGCCATTTTCTCACAAAGGCGAGACCTATTTTTCTTTTTGAAATCTGATATAACATTTACCACTCCTGTTGTAACTATGATTTTTTTTGTTCAGCAACGGGAAGGTATAATAAAGTTTGTTTTGGGCTTAAGGCCTCTCAAACTGAAGCTCTTCTGTAATTCAACTAAATCACATAACACAGTGACTCAGCCCTCACTTTCATCCATCCTACATGCTTTACTGCTTTGTGATATAAGCTCTGAATTTTAACCAGTCCTTTTATTCTTGTAAACTGAGAAAATCAATACAAACTGAAATTAAATTAAAATATAAACATTTTTATAAATTGCTAAAAGATGCAGCAAGTGCCACTTAAACCAGTGGGTGGAATCTCTAAAACAAACTATAGTGTGCATACGTTTATGTCATTTTGATTATGTCTACATTACATCACACTGCTGAATATATTCCAAGCAATCTTATTTTACTTCCCCTCAGATGACATTCCCTGCTTTTTAGCTAACTAATGGGTCACGCTTCCATGTTCTGTGAACACTTAGGGGCCGATTCCGGTATCGGGCGGACTGGAGTCCATCCGACATTGGTTAGGAACTGGAACCGAATGACCTCCTGTCATCGGTTCCAGCCTAGCAAGTAGGATGCGACTGAACCCTGTTCGGTCGCAATCTTATTCCTTACAATAGGATTGTGCAGTCCAAACGGAATGCATGCTCTCATTGCAAAGAGCAGAGGTAAAGTTCATCCCTGCACCCCGTAACCAAGGGGTGCAGTGATCAAGGGGCATCATAGGTGCCACCTAGGCCACCATTCGGAGGCTTTGCACCAATAGGGGCTCTGCTGTGGCCCCCAAAGTAGGATTCCCACAGCCTTTCTGTGTCAGAAAAGCCGGCACAGAAAGGTTGTGGGAATCTTCCATCAGAATCCCTCGGCCGGAAAGAGCCACCCGAGGGATTGATGGAGGATTTTCGAATGACAGCCGGACTCTACGAACTCGTCAGAGGCCATTCGGAAATCTGGTTCTGATTCCATTCCAACCGACCCCATCAAAATGGGTCGATCGGAAAGGAATCCGAAAGAAGCAATTCCGATGCAGTCAGAGCCGCTTTTGAACGCATTGGAATTGGCTCCCATGTCTTAAATATTTGGCACAAAATATTAAATTGATTCTTGGGAGATCTAGGCCTGACTACAACTATTACATCCATACCAAAGGTCTTTCCAGAGTACAAAACCAAGGGCCTACAAGAGAAAGGAGAGTTCCACGCGCGGTTTTCATCAGCATGTTGTCAGACATTGCACTCAGAGTGTGGCTGAGCACATTTTGCCTCGTGCGTTGTTCTGATGATTCTGTGCTCATGGTGTACTTGAGGGATTTTTTGCAGGTCATGTGGACAAGAGAGCACAAAAAGGCAGAGGCAAAACTTCAAAATTCAGCAAAGCTTGGAGGATGTCAGACTTGGACTTCTTTGTCTTTGCTGATTAGATGCTATGAATTCGTGCAATGAGCTGGAAAGAAATCTTATAAGCAGCCTTTTCCATGATGGTAATCTGTCCATTGGAAGTTATCTGAGGTTTTGAAATCACAATTTAGCAGGGAACTTTTCCGTGATGTCAGTTTTTGTTTGAAGGAAATATAAAGGAGGATTTATGAGAGGAAGATGTGTTGCAGCACATTTAGTTCCCTTATCTTTCATCATGCTCTTCACCTCTTGCTAGTACTGTTATCCATGATTTTTGCTTCTAGCTTGTTGGATTGTTTTCTCTCTTGATTCTACGCCTGGTATAGCCTCATTCTTTTCTCCCTCGCAATATCAGGATGCGTTTGGTGCCATGCTTGCTTCTATAGTGCCATCTTCATCTTCAATCCAAAATTACAAGATTACCAAACAAGGGTTTTTGTCTCCTCTCTGTGGGTTTTTCCTCCTCACTTTGATCTTCCTTAGAAGGCACTAGGCACATTTTTGCCTATATTACTCTGTGGTGGATGGCGCAGTGGCTACTGGGAGGAATCACTCTTTCTTCTGCAAATCAATAAGGACTCTGAAGAGGCATTTCCAGCATCCATTCCTTGATACAGACACTCAATTAACGAGTTGTATTTTAAATAAACCTAATAAATGCCAAGGCAGCATCCTTTTCAGATTAACTGTGTAGCAAAAGAAAACACACTTTAATCACTTAACAATAATAAAATGGTGATGAAATTAAGCTTACACAGTACACAGTAAACCAGAGGTGTCTTAGTGCCAAAAACACAGAAAAGCAGTTAAGCATTGAACTGAAGGTTTTCAAAGCTTAATGGATGGTCAACAAGTCCAGGATAATTCACAGGCCAGTGGAAAAGAAGTGCACAGAAGAGCACCTGCATAAGAAAATGCACAACCACCTACTTGGGCTCACTTGATAAAAGGCTGAGTAAGTGAATCTTTGGCAGCAGATTGTAGAGCATGCTTTAGTACATAATGGATAAATGGATGCAGGAAGCACTTAGGGGCTTCATAACACATTACCTGGTGGCTAAGGTATACTGTCTTAAAACTGATTCTTTTATGCACTGCTAGCTAGTTTCATTTGACCAGAGAAGGTTTACGGATTCGGGGTCCTCAAGACCCAAAATAATGCAAGCCACTATATTTTGAAGTTGTAGTCTTTATATAAGGTATTTAGGTAGGTCCAAATACATGGCATAGCCCTAGTCAGGTCTCTAAATGGACAAAGACCACATCCCTGCAGCGCGGAGAAACAAAATTCTGAAGCTCGTTAAGAATTACTTAAAGGAATCCTGGTCCAAGTTGATTCTTACCACTCCACTCCTCAGTTTATTACTATTTTGTTTATAATATTAGAACACAGATAAGGAATCAGCTCACCATGGTGAAGGGAAAAGGATTTTAGAGAAACAGAATGAAAAAGTATGCAACATCTCTCTTCAAAAATCCTCTCTCACCTACATCAGAAAAGACTTGGTTTAATGATGCAATAACATCCAGGTATTCTGAACTGTAAAACATGAAAAGAAGTTCAAGAAAGTGAGTTACAAGAATGTCGTTGTAACTTCTGATGCACACAAGGAGATGATGACAATATTACCTTCTTCACAGCGGTAGTCTGATGATGTATGATTACAGATAGCAATAGTCTGAGGGAAGACAAACTGTAGCAAGGGGCATTTTTAACAAAGCCAAGAAGAGACAAAGTAAAACACCAGAGATTGGTCAAGAAGCCAGGGAAGCGTACACACAGGCAATTCCTAGAAGAAGAGAGAGCTAAAGAAGAATGGCAGTGGATAGGCTTTTTGCAAGAATTCCTCCTATCACCTTCGTGTGCTTGATGTAATGCCCTCAGTGGCTAAGAGTGTCCCCAGATGTGGGTCCTGTGCTCACTGATCAACTGGAACCAAGCTACACCTGACTGAAGAGCCCCAATTAGAGCAAAGCCGGGTTTGGGTTGCTTGTGTTACAGTTCAAGGAGAATGTGGCCTGGCAGTTTGGGCTTGACTGTTCCTATTGGTGCTGGGTCATCAATGAGTTGCACATAAATGTAAATGTGCAGATATTTATATAGCGCAAATCACCAACCGGTCTCTAAGCGCTTGCTTAGGGAACCCGTCCTGGTATTCCCCTGTGAGATAACCCAGCAGGGCATCCACAAGGTGAAAGCCAGGCATCCCGCCGCGAGGGGCCATTGTGGAGATTAAGCAAGCTATTGCCCAGAGTCGCAGAGTGTGCACCCATGAATCGAGCATGCACTGGAGCGAGAATTATCGATTCCATGGACAATTTATGGACTCAAGACCCAGCCGAGCCGGGAATTGAACCCTGGTCCCAGGCTGACCTCTGCTTCCAGGTCTGCCTACTCTAACCAGTGAGCCACACTTCTCCACAACTATGTCCAACTGAAGTGGCATGTTGGCCAAAAGAAAGATGGGTTAGAATGCTATCCTAAGCGATTGCCAGTGGTAATGCTTAATGAAAGCATTCCTCCCACAACTTTTGTGGGTTTGTTGTTCGTTTTTTCAGGAATTAGCAGTCTCATATCTAATTGAAGGCAGTTGGCTAGGCAGAGATATTGCTAAGGTGTATCAATTCACAAATACAGCTAGGCTTAGCACACTCAATAAGTAGTTGGGATCTGTGTTTCTGTGTTCTTTCTTATCCCATTCCGTTCCTTCTCAGCTCTTTCTATGCATGAGAAATTACTATGAAAACACAAATGCCAACGTATGCCTTAACGTGCACAGTCATATTTTATTATTAAATTGTGATTTTGTTTTTATACTTGTTTGAAGACCACTAAAGCCTTAGTTTAATTGCAATTCTAGATGCATTTTGAATGAATTCTTATTTTGTTATCTCATGTTCTGAACAACACATTTCTGCTAAAATTGGCACAGCAAATCGAAGATTTAGAAAATAGCTGAGACAGTCCTTGATAGTGTTAATTGTATCAGTCCAACAGAGTCTTCTCACATGCTTCCCGCAGGGAGATCCTGGCACCGGCTTGTTAATGCCTATCTATAAATTTTTATTTCTATCACATTTTATTTGCATTGAGAAAAAGTGTATACATGTAGCACCAAAATGTATAGATTTTAACATACTCATCAAGGATGAACCTCTGGTCCGCTGAAATGGAAATTGTTTGCTTATTTTCAATTCTTGCTGGCTTTTTTGCATTAAACATGTTAAACTTCTATGTACTATGCCAAATGTTGTGTTTTCTTTTGCAGTAGTCACTGATGAGAGCAGAAGACATTATAGTAAGTTTCTCTAGTTAACCCAGCAGAATTGGGGGATTGATGGCATTGAATGCAGCTGTCAGATCTGAAAAAGACTAAGCAGAGACACTTATGGAAATAGAACCACATAGCATCTTTTACTGAATGAACTGGACAATTCGTATGTGCTCTTAGTAGGAGTTGGCGATGCCATAATGACACTTTCTACACAATTGCCTAGCTTATATATATTTTTCACAGACACAGTTACATTTTCACCCAGTGCTTCCACCAAATGGACATTAGTAATGTAATGTTTGCAGTGCCTGAGTAGTGCAAAAATGGCTTGTGTGAACTGCTTAGAACAACAAATGTGTTTTCGCCAGCCAGTCATTGCAAAGGTTATCTTCTGTTTGTTCCATAAGTGCTAAATTGCAACACAGTAGTACAGTATAATGTGATTTGGCCTCTGAGGCCTAGGTCAAAATCATTAAACAAATAAGCTGTGTATACTTATTACTTACATAGGTGTGGGCAAGAAGTGACTACTCACTTCACCCACCGTTTTTTAGGATACAGATCAAACACTTTTTAAATATATTGGGAGAAAGACCTCCCCAGATTGTACATGTGTACCAAATCTATATTTTGTTCATTAAAAAGCATTATTCCGCTACTAAGTAAGGCTTTTCTGCATATATACGCTGCATTTACACGCTGTTGTCAGCTGTTCTTAACTGTTGGTAACTGTTCTTAACTTTTTAAAAAAAGCATTGTTAGCACTCTGGCACTTGGTATTTTTATATTTTTCTTACCGCCTGTCCCTCATTCAATCCTGCTCTGCTGCCGGCAGTGACTCACCGCACTTCTCCCCGGTCCACCACGGGTTTTCCCGGTTGTGCGGAGGGAGTCAGCGGTGGTGCTTCCTCACTTCCGGGCACAGGTGGAGCCCAGGGTTAGTAGTCTAGCTGCTTTCTGGGGCTACTTAAACACATGCCCTTCCTGACGCGCAGCGGACGCGTGCTACTAAGTAAGGCTTTTCTGCATACAAACATACACACACCTTTCAAACCACACAAAGGAACAAACTCCATTGCCAAGCTTTCTCTCTTCCACCACACCTACCACAGATATAGCAACACAGCAACTCTCTTCTAACTGTCTCTCATCCATTGGACAATTTAGAACCTTACTACATGACCCACATGCTGCACCACCACCCTTGACTCATACACCTTCTGCCCTAAACACACGCAAACAATATAAGCAACATGCCACACCTCATAACTTCACTTCCCCATGTCTACTGCACAACAATGGTACACTACGAAAACAACACAGCACACCAACTCACTCTCAAACAACATCGCCACCACTTACACACACAGACCCATCAAAATGCCTTCTTAGCATGCTGGATGAGAAACATGATACAGAACAGCTACACAATTGCTATCCCAATACAGCTAATGCCAGCACTAAAAATACACCTGCTACAAACCCACACAATACTGATCACTCTTCTACAAAACAAAGTCTCACTATCACCAAAGGCCACTCTCTAAACTGTCTACTAATAAATGCTCAATCACTCTCTAAAAACAAATATCACATCTACGACCTTCTCACAGATGCAAAACCAGACATAGTATTCATAACTGAATCACGGTTGGGAGATGATATGGCTCAAGTCCTGCATGAAGCCGTTCCTCTAGGCTATCAAACGATCACTCAAAATTGTATAGGCAAAAAAGGAGAAGGTCTAGCTGTTGTGTTCAGGCAAACATTACATATGACTAAAGTTGACGCCATCTCCATAAAGAATTGTGAGGCTCTTCTAACAAGATGCAATCCTACATCGTCTTCCTTCTTTAACTTCCTGCTCCTTTACAGACCTCAACCTAGCAAGGCGACATTCCCAGACGCACTTCTAGAAAGTTTCAAACCTGATAACAATGCACTCCAACCTATGCGTTCTGGGTGACCTCAACATTTGGTTTGACAAACCCACTATGACCCATCCAAAAACAATAATCACTGGTCTAGACGCACTGAACCTGCATCAGATTGTCCACAAACCCACACACATTGCTGAACATATCCTAGATGTCATTTTTGCTAATACTGAACTAGTTTCCTTTCAAACTATAACTCCAGTCATATGGTCAGACCCCTACTTGCTTGCTTTCCAACATAAAACAACACTAAGCGACTCACGTAAAACTACCTTACATCCATCCACCTATCGGCCGTGAAACAAACTCTATTTGGAACACTTAGAAACACAACGAACATCCAGTACAAATCTGGAAAAATAAATTCTGTTCAAAATCTCTATGAGTGGCTACAGGAAGCTTTTGACACCCTGATACCACTCAAAACCACACAACAGAACAAAAGAAAAAAAGAGCCTTGGATAAGCATAGAAATAAAAGACATAAAACTACAAATTAGAAAGCTGCAACGTACCTGGCTCAAAACAAACGCCAAACAAGACAAACTTCACCTACAGAAAATTAACAGATTATACAAGTCAGCTATCAAAAAAGCTAAGAAAAGGTACTATTCAGACAGAATTCTAAATGCTAAATGTGCAAATGAAGAATTCTATAAAATACGCACTGAATTTCGCAAACCAAATTGTCTAGAAGGAACTCACCCTGTTACACAAGATTTCACATACAAACTGGCAACTCATTACGCAGACAAAGTAGAGACATTGGACTCGTACTTAAAACAGAAACAAAGCACCAGCACTAACCCTTGTACAAAGCAACAATCCAAGAATACTCTAACCCAGCCTCTCCATTCCTTCCAACACCTCTCACACGATGAATTTATGGACCTGGTCAAGGCAAGCAGGCCTGCTGGCAGCTCTTCTGAACCCTGTCCACCACAAACTTTCAAGACAATTCTTTTAACAACCTCTGCTGCCACTCCAGTAACAAGAATCATCAACGATTTCTTGACTACCAGAATATTTCCAGAAGAACTCAAAAAGTCACACATACGCCCTTTACTGAAGAAAACAAACTTGGACCCGCTGAACCCTGACAACTACAGACCCATTACAAATGGACCTTTCCTGGGCAAACTGATAGAAAGAGCAGCGTTTGCCCTGATGTCACAATTCCTTGAAGAGAATGACATACTTTCAGACTTCCATACAGGATTCCGTCCGGGAAGAGGCACTGAATCTGCTCTGCTTGCCATCTGGGATGACCTGAAGAATACAGTAGACCGCAACGGGGTTGCTGCGCTACTCCTCTTGGACCTCTCGGCTGCCTTTGACACGGTTGACCATGACAATCTGAAACAAAGGCTCTATGAAGCCGGCATATAGGGAACTGCTCTAGACTGGATCGCGTCCTACTTCGTATTTGTCTCTCCCCCTGAGGCGGAAGCCAGGGGCTTTATTCTGTTGTATGCTATCTTTTTAAAAACACTTGGCACTTTTTTAAAACTTCATTACTGCTGCAGTCTTGTATTGATCTTACCTGCACGCATTCTCACCCTCAAGCCCAGCGCATACTACTTCATCCTCGCGCTTGTGGAGGAAGGGTCCGGCCATCTTGGGTGAGGGAGGGGTAGCGCTGCAGCTGCTCGACGCCTCCCGCCCTCCCAGAGTACTTAACTAGGCGAGTAGCGCTGCGCGCTGACTTCGTATTTGTCTCTCCCCTGAGGCGGAAGCCGGGGGCTTTATTCTGTTGTATGCTATCTTTTTAAAAACACTTGGCACTTTTTTAAAACTTCATTACTGCTGCAGTCTTGTATTGATCTTACCTGCACGCATTCTCACCCTCAAGCCCAGCGCATACTGCTTCATCCTCGCGCTTGTGGAGGAAGGGTCCGGCCATCTTGGGTGAGGGAGGGGTAGCGCTGCAGCTGCTCGACGCCTCACGCCCTCCTCACGCCAGATATAAGGGTATGTGCATCCGTCCGCGCAGCGGGCGAGCGCAGCGGGCGCGTCAGCGGCGCGCCAAAGGCAAGCCCGTCTGCGCCCATCCGCGCCTGGCCCGAGCCTAGGGCCATGCCCCCTGATCCGGCCTCCTTATATCTCAAGCGAACCTACTCACGCTCGGCTTTGATGAGGCTTCAACCAACCCACTCCTCTCATTGCACCAAACATGATTTCTTACAGATAACGATGGTGGCCAATCCGATCTGCCCCCACTGCAACACCATGATCTGTATTAATAACTCAAAGACGCGCTCCAATTTGCAATACAATGTCAATGAAGTGATCATTCTTATGGCCCTCATTAATGCGCGTTCTCTGGGCAAACACAATCAAGAAATAGCGGACCTTATTACTGACAACCATCTAGATGCCCTGTATATTACGGAAACTTGGACTTATGATTCCTCGGCCCCCGATTTTGTAGTGGCTGTCCCTCCTGGCTATAAAGCCTATCAACAGGATAGGGTTGGCAAAAAGGGAGGGGGCTTAGCCATCATAATTAGAGATCGGTTCGAGGTTCGAACAGCACCCATCCCTGCCACTTCATGCGAAGCCATGCACTTTAATATAAAGTTTACAGCCCGCTTTAACCTTAAGGGAGTGCTCCTATATCGCCCCCCCGGGACTAAAGCAGACTTCCTCACCAACCTCAGCGCAATTACTGAATCAATCGCCACCGAAGAGCCCACCACTATGATGGGTGATGTGAATTTTCATCTAGAACAAGCGAATGACAGGGATACCGCCGCCCTTATATCAGACCTTGAAATAATGGGCCTCAGACAATTGGTCACCGCTTCCACCCACAAGGCTGGACACACGCTGGATGGTATTTTTTGTAACGTAGAGGTCCTGCATATACTAAATATTCTGCCCTTGTCTTGGACGGATCACTTTGCCATATTCAGCGGCCTGACAATCAAGGATCCACTGAGGAAGAAGGTCACACCAACTAAGCCTCGCCCATTTAAAGTATGGAAGAGTATAGACCAAAATGAATTCAAAACACTACTGGACAAAACTTGCCCAATCCTATCCGCTGATCCCACTATCTCCACCTGCCAATTCCACAATTGGCTTGGTGACGCCACAAATCTCCTGGCACCCACCAAGCATCATTCTAGGAATAGAAGTACACCGACTGCTCCGTGGTATACTGAAGAACTAAGAGCTCAAAAACAACGAAGTAGGAACAGGGAAAGATTATGGCGCAGAAGCTATGACGCCAGAAGTAAGATCATATATACAGAATCACTTGCCACTTATAAATCTATGATTGTCTCAGCCAAAAAAATATTCTTTTCAGAGCAAATTGAAAATGCTAAAAACTCTAGCAGACAACTATTCAACATAACTAAAATCCTCACTGGTAATGCGCCAGATTTAAATCCTCCTCCGTCACAATTACTCTGCGACGCGTTGTGTGATTTCTTTTTCTCAAAGGTTAATGACATATATCAAGCCTTTACCTCCAAAATCAATATCAGTAAAGCCTCCTTCGCTCCTACCGTCCCAAGTAATATCTTCTCCAGCTTTAGGGCCCTCTCTATTGACCAAACCACAACCATCATTAAATCTATTAAATCGGGCTCGGCTTTGGACCCCTGTCCCCCTTCAGTTCTCGCTATGGTCATGGACACTATTGTTCCGGTCATCACACATGTCTGTAATACTATACTGACCTCCGGGAGCTACCATGATTGCCTCAAAAATACGCTGGTTAAACCCCTGTTAAAGAAACCTAGTTTAGACAAGGAGGAGCTTAAGAACTATAGGCCCATAGCTAGTCTTCCTTTCCTAGCTAAAGTGGCAGAAAAAGCTATGAACCAGCAGCTCTCGGAGCACATAGAGAAACATCAGCTACTGGACGATACACAGTACGGCTTCCGTAAATACCATGGTACGGAAACCGCCCTCATCAAGGCAGCCGATGACATCAGAATCATCCGTGACCAGGGTGGGACAGATTACTAGTACTGCTCGACCTCTCGGCAGCTTTCGACACGGTCGACCATAAGATCCTGTTGGACCGTGTCGGGAGGATGGGCATTCACCATACGGCGAGAGATCTGCTCTCCTCATTCCTGGCCGATAGAACACAGGTGGTTACATTGGGGCCATATCAATCAGCCAAGATGTCACTTCCGTGTGGGGTTCCTCAAGGCTCATCCTTGAGTCCGACACTATTTAACATCGTATTTGTCTCTCCCCTGAGGCGGAAGCCGGGGGCTTTATTCTGTTGTATGCTATCTTTTTAAAAACACTTGGCACTTTTTTAAAACTTCATTACTGCTGCAGTCTTGTATTGATCTTACCTGCATGCATTCTCACCCTCAAGCCCAGCACATACTGCTTCATCCTCGCGCTTGTGGAGGAATGGTCCGGCCATCTTGGGTGAGGGAGGGGTAGCGCTGCAGCTGCTCGACGCCTCCCGCCCTCCCAGAGTACTTAACTAGGCGAGTAGCGCTGCGCGCTGACTTCGTATTTGTCTCTCCCCTGAGGCGGAAGCCGGGGGCTTTATTCTGTTGTATGCTATCTTTTTAAAAACACTTGGCACTTTTTTAAAACTTCATTACTGCTGCAGTCTTGTATTGATCTTACCTGCACGCATTCTCACCCTCAAGCCCAGCGCATACTGCTTCATCCTCGCTCTTGTGGAGGAAGGGTCCGGCCATCTTGGGTGAGGGAGGGGTAGCGCTGCAGCTGCTCGACGCCTCACGCCCTCCTCACGCCAGATATAAGGGTATGTGCATCCGTCCGCGCAGCGGGCGAGCGCAGCGGGCGCGCCAGCGGCGCGCCAAAGGCAAGCCCGTCTGCGCCCATCCGCGCCTGGCCCGAGCCTAGGGCCATGCCCCCTGATCCGGCCTCCTTATATCTCAAGCGAACCTACTCACGCTCGGCTTTGATGAGGCTTCAACCAACCCACTCCTCTCATTGCACCAAACATGATTTCTTACAGATAACGATGGTGGCCAATCCGATCTGCCCCCACTGCAACACCATGATCTGTATTAATAACTCAAAGACGCGCTCCAATTTGCAATGCAATGTCAATGAAGTGATCATTCTTATGGCCCTCATTAATGCGCGTTCTCTGGGCAAACACAATCAAGAAATAGTGGACCTTATTACTGACAACCATCTAGATGCCCTGTATATTACGGAAACTTGGACTTATGATTCCTCGGCCCCCGATTTTGTAGTGGCTGTCCCTCCTGGCTATAAAGCCTATCAACAGGATAGGGTTGGCAAAAAGGGAGGGGGCTTAGCCATCATAATTAGAGATCGGTTCGAGGTTCGAACAGCACCCATCTCTGCCACTTCATGCGAAGCCATGCACTTTAATATAAAGTTTACAGCCCGCTTTAACCTTAAGGGAGTGCTCCTATATCGCCCCCCCGGGACTAAAGCAGACTTCCTCACCAACCTCAGCGCAATTACTGAATCAATCGCCACCGAAGAGTCCACCACTATGATGGGTGATGTGAATTTTCATCTAGAACAAGCGAATGACAGGGATACCGCCGCCCTTATATCAGACCTTGAAATAATGGGCCTCAGACAATTGGTCACCGCTTCCACCCACAAGGCTGGACACACGCTGGATGGTATTTTTTCTAACGTAGAGGGCCTGCATATACTAAATATTCTTCCCTTGTCTTGGACGGATCACTTTGCCATATTCAGCGGCCTGACAATCAAGGATCCACTGAGGAAGAAGGTCACACCAACTAAGCCTCGCCCATTTAAAGTATGGAAGAGTATAGACCAAAATGAATTCAAAACACTACTGGACAAAACTTGCCCAATCCTATCCGCTGATCCCACTATCTCCACCTGCCAATTCCACAATTGGCTTGGTGACGCCACAAATCTCCTGGCACCCACAAAGCATCATTCTAGGAATAGAAGTACACCGACTGCTCCGTGGTATACTGAAGAACTAAGAGCTCAAAAACAACGAAGTAGGAACAGGGAAAGATTATGGCGCAGAAGCTATGACGCCAGAAGTAAGATCATATATACAGAATCACTTGCCACTTATAAATCTACGATTGTCTCAGCCAAAAAAATATTCTTTTCAGAGCAAATTGAAAATGCTAAAAACTCTAGCAGACAACTATTCAACATAACTAAAATCCTCACTGGTAATGCGCCAGATTTAAATCCTCCTCCGTCACAATTACTCTGCAACGCGTTGTGTGATTTCTTTTTCTCAAAGGTTAATGACATATATCAAGCCTTTACCTCCAAAATCAATATCAGTAAAGCCTCCTTCGCTCCTACCGTCCCAAGTAATATCTTCTCCAGCTTTAGGGCCCTCTCTATTGACCAAACCACAACCATCATTAAATCTATTAAATCGGGCTCGGCTTTGGACCCCTGTCCCCCTTCAGTTCTCGCTATGGTCATGGACACTATTGTTCCGGTCATCACACATGTCTGTAATACTATACTGACCTCCGGGAGCTACCATGATTGCCTCAAAAATACGCTGGTTAAACCCCTGTTAAAGAAACCTAGTTTAGACAAGGAGGAGCTTAAGAACTATAGGCCCATAGCTAGTCTTCCTTTCCTAGCTAAAGTGGCAGAAAAAGCTATGAACCAGCAGCTCTCGGAGCACATAGAGAAACATCAGCTACTGGACGATACACAGTACGGCTTCCGTAAATACCATGGTACGGAAACCACCCTCATCAAGGCAGCCGATGACATCAGAATCATCCGTGACCAGGGTGGGACAGATTACTAGTACTGCTCGACCTCTCGGCAGCTTTCGACACGGTCGACCATAAGATCCTGGTGGACCGTGTCGGGAGGATGGGCATTCACCATACGGCGAGAGATCTGCTCTCCTCATTCCTGGCCGATAGAACACAGGTGGTTACATTGGGGCCATATCAATCAGCCAAGATGTCACTTCCGTGTGGGGTTCCTCAAGACTCATCCTTGAGTCCGACACTATTTAACATCTATGTGTCGGACCTTGCTGGCATAATCAAAGCATTCGGGATGAGCCTAACCTCATACGCAGATGACACGCAACTGGTGTTGGCCATCAAGGGTGAAGGGATGGAAGTAGCAGAGCGCTTCCAAAATGCTATGAGCACGATCGGAGAGTGGATGGCGGGTAACTGCCTTAAGCTTAACTCGGATAAAACGGAGGTGGTCATCTTTGGATCCCTTTCTCCAACCTGGCCCGCCCCTTGGTGGCCCCCAGCCTTCGGAACCCCACCCAGCCCGTCTCCCAAGGTCAGGAATTTGGGTGTCATTTTTGATGACCATCTTAACTTTATGGCACATGCAAATAAAGTAGCAGCCACAGACCACTACAAACTGAAAATGATAAGGAAGATTATCCCATTCCTCCCAGATTCTGCTGCCAAAACTCTGGTCAGCTCCCTGGTTCTTTCATCCCTGGATTACTGTAATGCACTATTCTTAAATGCTCAAACTAGAGTTACAAAAAAACTACAAACAATACAGAATGCGGCAGCACGTATCCTGTCTAGAACACCCAAGTTTGCACCCATTTCTAACACCATCAGGACATATCATTGGCTGACGATCAATAACAGGATCAAGTTCAAATCCCTTTGTATAGTCTATAAGGTACTCCACGATCAAGGTCCTCGCCCTCTTAAGGACCAGCTTATATTCTATCAACCGACCAGACAACTCAGATCTACGACTCTCAACCAACTAGTGGTCCCCCGATCAAAAACAGTTTCCTGGGGTGATCGTCGCTTCTCAGTTGCGGCACCCAAGATCTGGAATATGTTGCCACAACAGATTAGAACTAGCCCTTCACTCTTTCAGTTTCGTAAGAATCTGAAAACCTGGCTGTTTAACCAGTAAAATTTGTCCTGGTCCTTCCTCTGATGGGGAGAGTCAGCTGCTCAGTCAAGCGCCGAGACGCCCACGGGTATTCGTTCGCGCTCAATAAATGTCAAAAATAAATAAATACCTTCGAAACAGAACAAATGCCATCCATACCCCACCTTTCTCGTTAAAACCATACTCCACAAAAGCAGGAGTCCCTCAAGTCTCCATCATCTCGCCCATGCTTTTCAACATCTACATGAAGTAGTTACCGGAACTGATCAATAAATTTCACCTCACATGCTATAACTATGCAGATGACACGCAAATACTCCTTCAACTGGAATGCCCCAAAGACATTGGAAAATCCCCAATTTTCAGTTGTCTCAGAGCCATGGATCAGTGGATGAATGGAAGCCATCTCAAATTGAATGCATCCAAAACGGAAATTCTCACGTGTGGCAAATGGAAACATTATGACCCACTTGCCGCCTGGCCTGAAGAACTGGGATCACCGCCTAAAGTATCGAAGGAAGTAAGAAACCTCGGAATGACCATGGACTCCAAGCTGTCGATGAATGCCCAAGTGGACAAACTAGCAAGATCAAGCTTTGTCAGTATAAAAACGCTGCAACAAATTTTCCTTTATTTGGGATTTCCACACAAAGGCCAAGCTACCATCTCCTTTGTTCTGTCCAAACTCGATTACACCAATAGCCTCTACCATGGATCACCTTTAACGACCATGAAAAGACTACAGCGGATTTAAAACTCGGCTGCCAAACTACTCTTGCATATCAAATCGCGAGACCACATCTCACCTGCCTTGAAAGCCCTGCATTGGTTACCATTTGCAAGAAGATCCACGTTCAAGCTACTTTGTATCACCCACAAAGCAATACATGGAATGGGACCGCTCTTCATCAAGAAGAAAATCACCAAACACATTCAACAAAGGAACCTCCGCTCTAAAGGGGCATCTCGCCTCAAAATCCCAAGATACAAGAAAAAAAACATGGTTGCACATCCTTCTCTGTTCAAGCAGCCAAACTATGGAACTCTTTACCACCCCAACATAAGATCCACAGACAACCACCTTATCTTCAGAAAACTACTCAAGAATTGGCTCTTCCCCACACAAGCACCATACACAAACATAAATGTAAAGCATATCCCTCTGTATAAAAGCTTTTATTTTCACTAAAGATATGTACCTATCTTTGTGTATTGCTTTGTATAAACATGCAGAACAATTATGAGGTTAAAAAAAAAAATAATAATAATAATCTTTGGTCTACATGTACTCGCTTCCATTTTGCATCCATGTACCTCCATGTACTTGGATCTGTGTGTCTGTTACTTTTCTCCTGAAAAAGCATATCCAATGCACAACCCTATTTCTCATCCTGTACCTCTATCAATATCTTTAATCTACATGTACTTACCTCATTTATGGATCTATATACTTTCAATGTACTTTTGGGTCTATATATTTATTAATCTCTTCTAATTTGGCATTTCCACTGCACCCTATTTCTCAGGCCATACTTCTCTCAATATATCTTCTAGCCCAACTTTCTGACTCATCTCAAACTTCTTTCTACTACTCTTTCCAATGCACTACCCTATCTCTCACCCTATACATCTATCAATATATCCTCTACATCCACTCTCTCATTTTTCTTAAACCCCATACCACTACTATGATCCCCAAAATAACCCTTTCTAGACTCTCCTACTCTACCCCTCCTTGCATCATCTGACACCTCTTTTACTATACCGATCCTCCAAAACAAACCTTTCTAAACTCTTCCCTACGACTCTTCCCCTCCCCTTTTTACTCATCCAAAAGCCTCCTCCTACTGCTATGACATAAACAAATTAATGAAAATAAATAAATTAATTAATAAATAAAATCCTTCACTCTTCTATTCCTCCACTATCCTTTTCAATCAAAATAACAGACTAACATGTTCACTTCTCAAATTCCATATTCCACTATACTAATTCACCACTAATCCTTTATGGGTTCCAGAGTAGCGCGCTACTCGCCAATAAAGCATTTCAACACCCCATCAGGATTACAAGCGCTATATAAATAAACACCTTTTCCCTTTTCTACCCCTACCTAACCCTTCTCAATACGAAAAACTGACTAACCTATCCACCACTCAAATTAATTTCCTGTTTCACCATACTAATTCAACACTAATCCTTATGGGTTCCAGAGTAGCGTGCTACTCGCCAAAAAAGTGCTTCAAAACCCCATCAGGGATAGCAAGCGCTATATAAATACAAACCTCTTTCCCTCTTCTATCCCACCACCTACCCTTCTCTATCCAAATAACTGAATAACATATTCACCACTCAAATTACTTCATATTTCACTATACTAATTTTCAATACTAATCCTTTATGGGTTGTGGAGTAGCGTGCTACTCGCCAGAAAAGCGCTTCAACAACCATCAGGGGTAACAGGTGCTATATGAATGCAAATCTTTCTTCCCCTTCTATCCCTCCGCTATCCTTCTCACTCCAAATAACTGACTAATATCCACCACTCAAATTACTTTCATTTTTTACCATACTAATTCACCACTAATCCTTTATGGGTTTCAGGAGTAGCATGCTTCGTCACACCATCAGGCGTAACAAGCGCTATATAAATACAAACCTTTTTTCCTCTTCTATCCTTCTGCTATCCTTCCGAATCCAAATAACTGACTAACCTATCCACCACTTAAAATTGAGTTTCATGTTTCACTATTCTAATTTAACCCCTTCGCTGCTGCGGACATTCCGCTGCAGCGCTGGGGGGGGCAGGGGGGCAGCGCGGTGGGCCTGTGCTCATGACGGAGCCGCTCCGTCATGAGCCACAGTTGAGCTGTGCTCATGACGGAACGGTTCCGTCATGACTCCGCCCATTTGCGTTGTCCCCTCGCACAGGCGGGGAAACAGCGCCGCGGAGGCGGAGCGGCCGCCAACAGGATTGTCATGACGGAACCGTTCCGTCATGAGCACACGCCAACCGTGGCTCATGACGGAACGGTTCCGTCATGAGCAGGGAAGGGGTTAACACTAGTCATCTATGGGTCCCGGAGTAGCGTACTATACTCGCTGAAAAAGCGCTTCGACGCCTTGTCAGGGGTAGTAAGCGCTATACAAATGCAATAGCAACACAATACAATACAATATATACGCTGCATTTACACGCTGTTCTCAGCTGTTGTAAACGGTTGGAAATTGTTCTTAGCTTTTTTTTTAAAACATTGTTAGCACTCTGGCACTTGGTGTTTTTATATTTTTCTTACCGTCTGTCCCTCATTCAATCCTGCTCTCCCGTCGGCAGTCACTCACTGCACCTCTCTCCGGTCCACCACGGGTTTTTCCGGTTGTGTGGAGGGAGTCAGCGGTGGTGCTTCCTCACTTCCGGGCAGGGGTGGAGCCCAGGGTTAGCAGTCTAGCTGCTTCATGGGGCTACTTAAAAACAAGTGCTTATCGACCTGCAGGGGACACAGGCTACTAAGTAAGGCTTTTCTGTATATATACGCTGCATTTACGTGCTGTTCCCAGCTGTTCTTAACTGTTGGTAACTGTTCTTAACTTTGAAAAAAAATATTGTTAGCACTCTGGCACTTGGTATTTTTATATTTTTCTTACCGTCTGTCCCTCTTTCGATCCTGCACTCCCGCCGGCAGTGACTCACCGTACCTCTCCCCGGTCCACCACGGGTTATCACGGTTGGTTGGAAGGAGTCAGCAATGGTGCTTCCTCACTTCCAGGCAGGGGTGGAGCCCAGGGTTAGCAGTCTTACAGCTTGTTGGGGCTACTTAAACACATGCCCTTCCCAACGCGCAGAGGATGCGCGCTACTAAGTAAGTCTTTTCTGCATATATACGCTGCATTTACACGCTGTTCTCAGCTCTTCTTAACTGTTGGTAACTGTTCTTAACTTTAAAAAAAAAAAATTTACCACTCTGGCACTTGGTATTTTTATATTTTTCTTACTGTCCTCTCCACATTCGATCCTGCTCTCCCGCCAGCAGTGACTCACCGCATCTTTCCCCGGCCCACTATGGGTTTTCCAGGTTGTGTGGAAGGAGTCAGCGGTGGTGCATTGTCCAAGCATGCTCTTGCAGTTTAGGACCTGCTTTCTTAAGGGCACACCGACATTTGCTTTCTAACAGAAACGTGGTTCAAGCGTAGTCCACCCCCGTGATCACAGTGTCGATCCTCGATGGCTACCATATCCAAAAGCTTGATAGACAGACTAAGGTCGGTAGAGGCATAGCCATTGTCCATAAGGATTTCATTAAGGTAACTACCCTAGAACAATGCAGTGACAATAATCTAGAAATCCTTGTTTTCAGAATTGACTTCCAACCCCACTATTGTTGGAAAGGTGCACTTGTTTACCAGCCGCCAGGTCCCCTTCAGGATTTCTCGCTACAACTCATGGAACTAATGGCCCCCCCACATGATCTCCTCTAAATATTTTGTCCTATTAGGAGATTTTAATGTACATAGCGAGATCTACTCGGTTCAGTGACTAAATATTGAGGGACATAATATAGAATGCCCAAAATATCGATGCCAAAATATAGAAGGACAGAATATCGACTCCCTATCTACAAACAGGTAAGTACTAAAATATCGAATCCAAAATATAGAATGTTAAAATATAGTTAGCTAAAATATCGAATTTTTTTAATGTATTAAAAATAATATAAAAGTAATTAAATATTAAAAACAATTAAATAAAACATACATAATATAATATAAAATAGCTTAAAATGTAAACATAATAAAAGTAATGTAAAAAAAGTAGAGATTTTGTTGGATAGTGAGAGCGTAAAAATTACTATTCCCACTCCAGTGAGTGCAACAGTAGGGAAAACGTTGGATAGCGTAGGGGGTAAAAATTACTATTCCCACTCCAAAGAGTGCAACAGTAGGGAAAGCGTTGGATAGCGGGAAGGTAAAAATTACTATTCCCACTCCAGAGACTGTAACAGTAGGGAAAGCATTGGATAGCGGGAAGTGAAAAATTACTATTCCCACTCCAGTGAGTGCAACAGTAGGGAAAGCGTTGGATAGCGTAGGGGTAAAAATTACTATTCCCACTCCAAAGAGTGCAACAGTAGGGAAAGCATTGGATAGCGGGAGAGTAAAAATTACTATTCCCACTCCAGAGAGTGCAACAGTAGGGAAATCGTTGTATAGCGGGAAGGGAAAAATTACTATTCCCACTCCAGTGACTTCAACAGTAGGGAAAGCATTGAATAGCGTAGGGGTAAAAATTACTATTCCCACTCCAGAGAGTGCAACAGTACAGAAAGCATTGGATAGCAGGAAGAGAAAAATTACTATTCCCACTCCAATGAGTGCAACAGTAGGGAAAGCGTTGGATAGCGTAGGGGTAAAAATTACTATTCCCACCCCAGTGAGTGCAACAGTAGGGAAAACGTTGGATAGCGTAGGGGTAAAAATTTCTATTCCCACTCCAAAGCGGGCAACAGTAGGGAAAGCGTTGGATAGCAGGAGGATAAAATGTACTATTCCCACTCCAGAGAGTGCAACAGTAGGGAAAGTGTTGGATAGCGGGAAGGGAAAAATTACTATTCCCACTCCAGTGAGTGCAACAGTAGGGAAAGCGTTGGATAGCGTAGGGGTAAAAATTCCTATTCTCACTCCAGTGAATGCAACAGTAGGGAAAATGCTGGATAGTGTAGGGGTAAAAATTACTATTCCCACTCCAAAGAGTGTAACAGTAGGGAAAGCGTTGGATAGCGGAGGGTAAAAATTACTATTCCCACTCCAGTGAGTGCAACAGTAGGGAAAGAGTTGGATAGCGGGAGGGTAAAAAATACTATTCCCACTCCTGAGAGTGCAATAGGGAAAGTAATGTTTTAATTTTAAAATAAGATTACATTAATTATCAATACCAATAAAAAGACAATTAAAAATAATTACCAATTAATAAAATATAATTATCATCGAAAAAACATAATTACCAATTAATAAAAATTAATTACCAATTAATATTTAATTATCAATTAATTATCAATACATATAAATAAAAAATAATATTTACTGTATTACAATTAATTTACTTCTCACCCAATTCCCCTATAAACCCACAACCCACTCCCACTACATCAATTAATCAATTAATAAAAATTATTTAGCAATTAATAAAAATTAATTACCAATTCATACAAATTAATTACCAATTCATACAAATTAATTACCAATTAATAATTATTTATCAATTATCAATACAAAAATTAATATTTACTGTATTACAATTAAAGTACTTCCCACCCAATTCCCCTATAAGCCCACAACCCGCTCCTAATAATAAAAAATACAATTAACATAATTATCAATTAATCAATTAATATAAATTATTACCAATTAATAAAATTAATTACCAATTAATAATTCATTATCAATCAATTAATTATCAAAACATATATTTATAATTAATATTTAATTAACCATAATTAAATTACTTCCCACCCTATTCCCCTATAAACCCACAACCCGCTACGGAATTAAATTACGCAAAAATTAATTTACATAACATTCATTAGTTTAAAAAAATTAAACATACATTACAAAAATAATACATAATTTTAACACATATACTACCATACATAACACTAAAATTTTTTCGATATTATAGATATCTATATTTTTAAATTCGATATTATGGTAATCTATATTTTAAAATTCGATATTATGGAATTCTATATTTTTAAATTCTAGATTATGGAAAGCGATATTTCATACCCCAATTTCGATATTCTGACCTATCTATATTTTGATAATTCGATATTCTGTCCACTCTATATTTAAAATTCGATATTCTGGGCAGTCGATATTTCTGAATCGATATTTAGGGTGTTTACCATCTACTCTAACAGGGACACCTCGATGCTCTTGGCGGACCTAGCCACCTTGGGACTCGAGAAAATCAATCTAGGCCCCACACATTTTACGGGACACACTTTAGACGTTATCCTGACCACTTCTCCCAATATCTGCTGCAAGACCCCTTGCCCACTCACATGGTCAGACCATTCTCTACTTAGATTCCAAATAAAAGGACCCAGGGCTTCTCCCACTTCCGCGAAAGCCTTCCGCAATCTTCGAAGACAATGGCATAAGATCACGCCTGAAAGCTTAGCAGACACATTTCGTACCAAAACAAACTTACCACTAGAAAATGTCAAGGATTGCCTGGCTAGCTACACTACCATTTTAGAAACAACTCTTGATCAGCTGTCCCAACTAAAATCCTACCCCAATGAGATTAGTCAAACGCATGCAGCATGGTTCTCCCCAGATCTATGGAAGGAGAAAAGCCTCTGCAAAAAGCTGGAAAGAGTCACAACTTAATCAGGCAGGAAAATCCTCTTAAGAACTCTACCACATCCTCATTCTTTCACGAATCCTAAGGCCGGCCATAATGAAGTAACTCCTTCAGAAGAACTCTGTGATAAGCTAGCCAACCACTTTATCCAGAAAATTGAGAGCATCTACAATAAAATTATTAAAGATAGAGACCCTCTGAATTACTTCTCAACCCTCCGTCCCTCACACCCTCTTACCACTCATTCATTGGAATGCTTCCCCCACTCACAAAAGACACTGTGGAAGCTCTAATGAAAACGATCAAATCAGGCTCCCCTCAGGATATTATACCCGCTAAAATATCCTCATTACTCCATAAACAGTTGTCAGCCGCCATCTGCTCAATGTTTAACTCTTCCTTGAGCAAGGGGCATTTACCATCTGAATGGAAGGCCGCCCAAATAATGCCCATCCAGAAGAAACCCATTGTCCCTCAGGATGATTTGTCCAATTACCGTCCTATATCTCTGTTACTTTAGCTGTGTAAACTTTTGGAAAAACATATTAACAAGCATCTCTCAGAGTACACAGAAGTAACAGGATGCCTCGACCCCTCTCAGTCTGGGTTCCGACCTAGGTTTAGTACGGATTCAGCACTGAATGCCGTCACAGACAACCTAAGACACTCCATGGATAATGGTAAAGCAGCACTATTAGTGCTGCTCGATTTGTCAGCAGCATTTGACACTATATCCCATTCTATCCTACTCAACAGACTGAGAAACATTGGCATCCACGGCCTAGCCTTCCAGTGGCTGTCATGCTTCTTAATGCACCGCACACAAACCATCAACCTCGGTGCCTTCCGATCCCTAACTGATCTAAAGGAGTACCTCAGGGATCCTGTCTAAGTCCCACTCTGTTTAACATCTATGTGGCTCCTCTGGAAGACTTACTTAGGGAATTGGGCTTCATTCCAATCTCATATGCTGATGACACCCAGCTTCTAATGGCTTTTGATAAAAACTCTCCCAATTCGACCATAGTCGACCTTCTCTGAAGGCATGACAACCATTTCGGCCTGGATGAGGAACAACTTCCTGAAAGCTTAAAGCAGGTAAAACAGAGATTATGCTATTTGGAGAAGCCCCTCTACTCTGGTCCCCAGATTGGTGGCCTTCTGACCTGGGTGCCGCCCCGGTCTCCAAAACAGTGGTAAAAAACCTAGGCGTATACTTGGACCAGAAACGTAGAATGAAGGAGAAAGTCACTTCCACCGTAGGCTCCTGCTTTCACACGCTAAGCCTTTTAGGGAGAATTTCCCTTTTCTCCTCATGACAGTTCGTAAATTAGTCCTTCAGGCATTAGTTATAAGCTGCCTAGACTATTGTAACACCCTCTTGATCTCAGCCAATGAATCCTCCCTCAATAGACTTTAGGTGGTCCAAAACACTGCAGCCCGTTTAGTTTCCAACTCTCCTGCCAGGACCGCCTCTCTGCCACTACTTCATGGACTACATTGGTTACCAATCCACAAGCAGATCTGATTTAAGATCTGCTACATAGTGCACAAGGCACTACACGGTAATGTCCCTAGCTACTTAGCAGATAGACTCACCCCATATCAACCTTCGAGAACACTCCGGTCACGCTCTAAATCGCTACTTCTGGTGCCCCATGTTAAGAAATCCCGCATAGGTGGGAAAGCTTTCTACTACCTAGCCCCCTCCTATTGGAATCAACTCCCCAGCCACCTCCGGAAATGCCCTGACTACCTACCTTTCTGTAAGCTCCCTTACTGTAGCTCTTCTGCAGCGCAGAGATACCCCTCTGGGGGTGATTCAGGCGCTTTATAAGACACAAAATAATGAATTAATAAAAATAATACTAGCCATTTATTGGTTCAAAGTGACAATTTCTTCTTAGGCTAAATTAATTAGCTCCTAATTCTGGAACACACCAATAACAACATTTGGTCATACATGCCCCGAACAGAGAATTTGCACCTTCTTACACCTCCTCACTTTGGCAGGACACACAGGAAATGGTATCAGATAACTTGAAGGAAATTAACATTTGTCTGATAGTTATGGCAGCCAAGCATGTGCCCTCTCATATGCACCGAAATGAGGTGCTTAGAGGAAGAGCTGATTAATAATTTACAAAGCTATAACAGGGACATACCATTGTGTGTTTAATCTTCCTCACCATGCCTCTCCACTTCAAATTCGTCTGGAGTTTGGTCTCGGGAGACAGAATATAAGCAGTCTGGGTGAGTACTTGAAATGTTGCTACAAGCTGACAAAAAGATCCCAAACCCACCCTAAGTAACATTGTGTGGAAGGCTACAAGTGATCCCAGAAACTCTGAGGCTCATTACTATTTAAACTTGGTTAGCTACCTTCAAGGAAGAAGAACCTTGGGCCTTAACCCTTTCAAAACTAGCTTTGAGTGGAGTTATAAATTCAACCAGGAAAAAAATATTATTTCTTGATGATAAAATGGTGCTGTTCAAAAGATCTCCTGCTTGGATTAAACTGCTGAACCTACAGTTGGGAGATCTCTAAACCTGTTATAATTCCCCGTCGGGAGGTGATCCTCCACTGAGATCTCATTCAGGAGGTGATGCTCCACTGAGATCTCATTCAGGAGGTGATGCTCCACTGAGATCTCATGCAGGCTCTGCAATTACTCAAGAGAGGACATTTGCTTTATTGTCTGTACTTGTCCTGCTTTAAAAATGGAACAATAATGTCTGTTGAGACAGTACTTAATTAAGAACAGGATACACACGTGTCGGCAGGTGATCATAGCCTGCCTTCAAGGGGAGGACGTGATGTTCTGTGGAAAAATGTTTACGTTTATATGCATTATGGACTCAATGTAAAAGATTAAGTGCTTGATTTACCCTGATATATGTACAGGCAGTTTGCAAATAGTGCACATTGTAAATCGACTTTTTACGACCTGCCTGTCGTTTTGCAAAGCAAATGATGTACTCAAAGGCCACCTTAAAAAATGTCTATTTAGGGAGGGCCACAAACGGCCTGCCTATTAGATTTTATTTAGGCAAGTTGCTATATGCGATCGATTTCATGTAAAGGCTGGTTTTATGGTCTGGCTTGCCAGCACAGCTGTCGCCAGACAATTATGGAAGAATAACCAGGAAAGGGTATTTGGCTTCACCCACATGTTGGGAGCCAGGAGTTACATGTTTTGATTGGGCATAAGTGAGTGCTTCTGCAAGAAAGTGATTGCCCCCACACAGCTGTGGCTGTTTTGTTTATTTTTCCAGCTGCCTGAGCTTGTATTTTCAAGGGCAGAAACATGTCATTTTAATACCATTAATGTGTCATAGATAACTATATAATATATTTTATAGTGTTTTTCTATGACAGGGGAAGGAGGGCAGTCATATACCTACATGGATTTTTAGGTCTTGCTTTGCAGTGCAACTTTCACCTGACTTTTCAACCTACACCAATATTATTCTACAGTTTATTGCTTCCACACAGATGCATATCCATTCCTATGCTATCTACGTGGAATACTTCACATTAACATGCAACATTCCTTTGCAATGTGCCAGACCTATTGACATTGCCAATGGTTGTTTGTACTGGTGATTGGTTCACATACCATTGGAAAGTTGCCCATCACCGGTGCAAAATGTATTTGAACTAATGCAACACTGTCTGGCACTGGGGCATTTTGGGAGACCTGGTCTGTGCGCGTTGGCATAGCAATTTAGAAAATGACTCCAGGTAATTAACTAGTAAGTAACTGGAAGTCCAATTTGAGCACTACTGTTTGAATGGGCCCAGTAGGTGTGAGCTGTCACTGCAAAGGAATGTCTGGCATCCCTTTGTTTGCTCCTGTATGCAGTCATAGAGTCTGTGGCGATGCCATGATTTACTTACCCAAAACACAAAGCCTGTTTTCCCTTTGTTATTAGTTCCACGACCCGTATGCAGACTGGTGACACACTGCTTGTTTGAACTTCAGATATGTGCATTCGCTCCGGGGTGCACTTACAAAGCTACTGACATGATTTCAAGGGATCAGACACTAATTTCAGATTGCAATACTGTAAAGTGATTACACAATGTCTAAACAGGTTTAGATTTCTTGGGTTTATTCTTGAACCTAGCAAAGAAGAGTTCTGCTCACCTAATACACAATCAGAGGCAGTGCTCGCGTCGCATTCACTCACTCAGCTGAATTACAAATGCACTCTGCAAATAATTACAGTTAATTTGTGGAAGCCTGCTCTCCATTTTAAAGGAAAACTGTGAGAAACATAACAGTAGCTGAGAAATAGCTGAACAATACTGTAGCCATGCTGTGCCATCTGTAAATCACTTTCATGAAAATCAGCTGTAATGAAATAATGTGACCGGACTCAGACAGTACAAAAAAAAAGAAGTTTCATGGCCCTGAACATCGTTTGAAGCAATGGAAGGAGGGACTGGGAGGGGAGTGGTCTAAGTGGCATTTTAGAAGAGGCCGGGTAGAACAGGTTTTTCGAAGGGCCTCGAGAAGATGATGTAATCGGTGACATTTCATGGGTGCACAGACTTGTTTTGTACACAGTTAATATTAAGGAGAAGCATTTTTTACCAGATGTTCTGATTAGAAGCAGTGCTGGTAACTTTCTGACATTAGTGATTGCAATATATTATTAAATTTTACAAAATGAGCATGTTTTTTCAAATTCAAGAACATCATTACAATATTTATATCTTTATGAGCGAACTCATATTTATTGGAGGATTATAACCAAGTTAAACAAATAGACATAACTTTGATAGTAAAAACAATAGTATAATTGTTTCATAGGTGTTTCTTAAACGTACTGCAGTAACTTGTTTCTTTATTTAGCATAGAAAATATTAGGAATCTTATTATAGTAATCTATAGTAATCCAGTGAATAATGGGAGAAGATTTAACACACTGGTAGTATGTGGCTAGAATGTTCGTGAATATTAAAGCACTGACAGGCAGTGGTTGAAGTTCAATGGTGGCAAAATGAACAAACAAAAGCACAATAGCACAGCAGATCATTACAATGACCAATCACCAGTATAAAACAACAGCAACAAAACAAAGTAACAGCTCAGAACAATACAAGTCAATAACACAACAGCAAATAAAGAACAAAATACACCACAATACAACAACAATTCAACACAATAAAACACCACAATACCACGAAAAAATTCAAGCAACAAATACAGTATAACACTATCACATGATTTTACATCAATTTACCAGAATCAGAATCAGAATCAGAAAATAGCTTTATTCGATTTAGTCAGAAATCACAAAAGCACAATTAAAATCATAACAACTGTTGTAAAAGCTTATTAAAAAAACAATTCATTTAAAACTTTGAAGAAATTTCCGAATGGTCAACCAAGTAAAATTTTCAGTTCGTGGACAGTCTGCATCTAATTACACTTTTTAAAAACATGGCAACCAAGTATGTTGACGTTTCATCTTCCAGCATGCGTAATTTTAGCAGTGCCAATCTACATTGTCTCAATCCCCAGCGATTCAATAAAAATGTTAGATACTTGTTTCGTGGCAGTGTATAAAATTTACAAAACAGAACGCAATGTATCAATGATTGTTGTGAAATATCGTCACAGGGGCAGGGTATCATCTCTTTCGACCAAATATTCGGTTCCGGGAACGTGATCCATCTAAAAAAAGTGCCCCCCCTAAAACGGGTCAATAGCATCCTAGAATAACAACTCTGAGTATTTACTAGATAATCCTGTAGCCCAGGTCTCTGTAAAATTAAATGATTTTCCATTACAGAGACCTTCTTTCCTTCTACTTGCCACCGTTTTGTCTCAAGAGTAATAAGACAGATCTCTTTTAGTTTTTTTCGTGATATTGTTGCTAAGAGGTCCGGGGAGTCAAAGAATTCAGGGTACCCAATCTCCTTCAAAAAAGCTTTGACGTAAGTGAGCCACTTAATATTTGATACACCCTGTAACTTTAAACAATCTTGGAGTATGTGCCTATTTAATTCTGTCTCCTTAGTCGTCCACACCTTATGCCACAGTAAAATAGGACTCATTTTAATAAGATCTGTAACATAGGTCAGACCTAACTCCTTGTGGCAAACGTACGTAGAGGTTGACTTTGGTACTGCTAACAGGTATCTAAGGAAAGTGTTCTCACAGAGTTGAATCTCTCGAGTGTCTGCTGTCCCCCAGATTCCTGCCCCATAAGTTGCTATTGAAATGCATTTTAATTTGTAAATTTCAAATAAGACATGTACTGGCCTACCTCCCACTTTATTGGCAAATTGTTGTATTGCCCCGATAGCACGGGAGAACGCTAGTTTTCTTGTGTACGCGGCGGCGGACCAAGACCCATTTTGTTCAAATACTATTCCCAAATAAGAAAAGGTTTTGGTTTGTTCTATCCTTGATTTCTCTAGAATGATCTTGCATTGGGTATTCCTTTTGTGTGAGCAACACATGGTAAAGGTTTTCCCTATATTAATTTTTAGGCCCCTATCACTCATATAGTCAGAAAAAGAACAAAGTGTTTTTTGTAATCCCCTCTGGGTCCTGGCCATGATTACCGCGTCATCCGCGTAGAGTAAAATGGGGGCTGAATTTCCTGCTATTTGAGGGTAGTCTTGACTTTCATTAACTAAATGGGTTGCCACGTTATTAATATAAAGGTTGAACAGAAATGGAGCTAAAATGCAACCCTGTCGTACTCCTTTTTTTATAGGGAATTTCCTTGAACATTGGCCCTCTTTACCAAATTTTACTCTTGCTCCCGCCCCTCTATATAGTTCCTTGACAAAAAGTAATATGCGGTGATCAATGCCTAATTCCATTAAGGTATCCCACAGGATTTCGTGGGTGAGGCAATCAAACGCCGAACTAAGATCGACGAAAGTTAAAAAAAGGTTGCCTTTTTTAGCCTTAACATATTTTCCTCTAATAATAGCTTAGTTCAACCCTTGTTCCTCAGTGCCCAATCCGGCTTTAAAGCCATATTGGAACCTTGAAAGGATCCCTGAGTCTTCTGCCCATATTTGCAGCCTATTTAGTATTACTCTCCCTGCTATTTTCATGAAAGAATCTGGCAACGAGATGGGCCTGTAGCATTTAGGGTCGTTTCGGTCCCCCTTCTTAAAGATTGGAACCACTATTGCCTCTTGTGATGTGTGTAAAAAACCTTGTTTATTGCTGCTATTTAGGACATTAGTTAACAGGGGCGCCCATAGATCCATGTTCATCTTATATATGTCCACAGGTACTCCGTCTGGACCGGAGGCCTTCCCTGCTGCGCTGTCTATAATGGCTGTTTCCACCTCAGCTACTGTAAAATAAATTTCCAAAGGAAACAGGCCATCTGAGCTCTCAAATGAATGGGCTGATTCTTCCTCCTCTACCTCTTGCGGAGCATCTTTTTTATAAAGTTCTGTGAAGTGGGCTACCCAAGTATCTACATCTATCGCCATCTCAATGGTATCTGTGTTTCTGGCTGCAAAAAAAGGTGCATTTACCGCTTTCCGAAACCCTGTAGTATCTTTCAAGATACAGGCTTGATGTAGAGTGTCCCACGCTTCTTTTTTAATTACTTTCTTTCGGTTTTTCCTTGCAGCGATTTACCAACAGAACAATCATGCACACACAACACAATAACCAATTAACACCACTGTATCAACATACTAACTAAAGACAGCACAACATCAATCCATAGGATACAAACAAAAACAATAAAACAATACAACAGTGCAACAACACAACAATAGAGCATTACAATGTATTTGTTATGCTGTGCTGTATTGATAGGTCCTGTTGTGTTTGTACGTTATTTTATTATATTGTTTTGGATTATGGTATGGTTATGCTTTTTTATTTTATTGTGCGGCTGTGCCATGTTAAAAATATGATGTGGTGCTATATTTTCATTTTGTGTTATCTAGAACTAAATGAATATGTTTTATTGCTGCACTGGTGTGGTAGTTTGCTTCCAATAGATTGTTGTATAGTTGTGTTGTACTGTCTTGCATTCTGCTATTTGTCCTTGTGTTGCTGTGTTTAGTTTTTGCTGTGATAATAATGTGCTGTTGTTTTAGTTGTATATTGTTTTTTATAGCATTGATTTATTTATTTTTGTTTAGCTGTTGTGGTGTATTGTTTTGTGTTGTTATGTTATATTTTAATTTTGGCAGCATGTTTATTTGTATTTTGTGTTGCTATGTTTTCTAGTTGTAATTTTGTTTTTTTAGGTGTTTGTCGTTGTTTAATAATGTGATTGTATTATCATTGTATTGTGTTCTGTTGTGGATGTATTGTTCTGTTGTGTTTTTTCAGGTGCCAATAAAACTTTGTTTCTAAATTGTTTCTAATTTTGTTTCTAAATTGGTGGGTGAGTTTTCTTGTGTTGCATTTTCACTTTATTACTGTTTTTATTCTGCATAAATAAGTAGGACAGTGCCTCTAAGTTAAGCCGCACTGATTTTGTACCAAGCTATCAGAAGGTTCAGCACAGACTAATTTAGTGACTTTTGTGGTTCACTCTGACAGGGATTGGGGTTGGTGCTTGAGTAGGGTGTTCACCCCCTCAATCAATAACCCTATTATTTACAGGTATGATTATACATTTCTTCAAGTCATTTCGAGCCAGAATTATCTTTTAACTTCCCTAGTTCAGGTTAAAACCACTCAGGGAGCTGTTAACTGAGGAAAAGTTTTTCTGTGAGGTGATATAATCAGAAAATTTATCAAATAAGTATGTGTTTCTTGTGCAGGAATGCTACATAATGTGAAGATTGATGTTTTAATTGGGAAAGGAGTGGAGTATACTGTGGTTTTGCATGTAAAGGAGACATGATGTATGAGGAAACTTCGACCTCTATGGCATTGTTGTCTATCTACCATGTTTATGGCATTTCCTGGGGGTGATACAATCCCACAAATGATTATTAAGCCAAGAGGCAGCCAAAAAATAAGAAGTCGGTATTAGTATCCAGTATGTAAATTGGTGTTTGCTTACGTTCTTGGAACTTGCTAATGTGGGAATGAGATATTGTTTGCATAACACATTTTGTAGCTTTATCAAATTGAGTTGTAGTAGAGGTGTGGGGCATTCAGCTGATTTTGTTTGGCTGATTAACAGTTTATTTTCATTTCGGAGTTTTAATTTGTAAGAATATTTTTCTGTTGATGACTCATTGAGTTTTGCTCCCTTTCAAGATGGCTGCCTAATTTGTTTTCTTCTGAGCGAAATTTAGTAGAGTAGAAAGCAAGAAGATACTTATGCTGCTTTGACAGAATTATCAAGCGATTGTTTCAATACCGATTTCCTAAAAACCAATTGCATGAAATCAGTTACTTGCCATAGATAAAGCTCAAAGTAGTATTCTTCACATGAGATGCATTTGTTTTTATTCTGGGGTTGTTTAAGGAGATTCGAAATATCAGTTGGAGTCCACATTGCAACATGAGATTAGATGTTAGGCAGGAATTATAACCCAAAACACTACCAACAAATCCTTAGGACATTACCCAGGTTCAGGATGCGTTTTTCTCCAAATTATTTTACCGGTTGAAAAATCTGAATGGTGAATTACAAAACTATAGTTTGTTTTTAAACTTATCTCACAGTGTGTTCCACTGTCAACTGACAGATAATGCAGTGTTGCTGATGGCCTACACACGTTAAAGTGTAATGTGATTTCACCATGCCTATCTAGTATTGAGAAGTAGGTGCAGCAGGTCATGTCCAATACCCCTTTGGCGCAAATTAGCAGAGACCCAAGTTTCAAGATGTTGTTGCCAGGTGCCTATTCAGTGGAATGAATGTATCTGGTAATGAAATGCTGGCCATGTTTTTAGGCACATAAATACTTTGCAATTAAAATGCGTAGGTTACTGTGGTTTGTAAGGAAAAGAAAGTGCAATGAAAAATGCAGGAATTAGGATTCATGGTTATTAACAGATATTAGATTGCGGGTTCATTTCTGGCGTCCAGATGTTTTTGCTGATTGTCGCTTCGTTGGCATTTGAATGTACAAAACGTTACAGCCATTTTCAGACTTCTTACTCTCTCCATTAGAGCGGGCAGGAGTTTGCCTAGGCGATTTAATCATTCTTTCTCAACTTTCACCTACCATCCAGAGCACCAAATTTGCATTTTTCCTTATACCTGACAGAGCAATAGATCTTTGTCACCTCAACTCATCTATTTCCCTGCGTATTTTCCTGTACATTACTGTCCTCCAGTTCTCTCTCTTCAGCTTGCAACTCTAACCATCTGTCTTTGAAACTTTATTGTGTTATTTGGATTATTCTATCACCTTTCTAAAAGTAGTTCTTTTTCTATGCTCACCCTTGAAAAGAAAAGCATCTCCTTATGTGATGGAAAAAGGTAGAACGTCAATAAAACTTCACAATTGAAAAAAGCACAATGTAAAAGGGTTAATGGAATGACTCCTCAGAGACAGTGATAGCTCATTGAAGGTCCATCAACGTTTGAATTACCGTATTGCAAACATGTATTCTACAAAAGCAAATATCAATAAATTCAAAGGTCTCTTAAAGCCTCGAGGACATACATATCCTTATTTATGCACAGAACTTTATGAGCTATTGATCTGAGATTCCATGTGAAGCAGTGCTTAATTTGAGCAGCTGTTTCTGGTGCTCATCTGCACTTAATTATCAACACTGGTGCTTTTCCATGAGCACCAGTTAAGGACACATTCATTTATGGTGGGCACAGGGAGATTAAGGGGCATATTAACAAGGGCTTTAACTCCGCCTTTTTGGCTTTAAAAGCCAAAGAAGCGGAGATAAAAATATCGCCCTATCAACAACAGGGTGCTAACATGCAAAATCGCATGTTAGCACCCTTTTTCACTACGCTTCCCTTTGCATCTCTAATGAGATGCAAAGTGGGCGTTCCAAAGCAAAATAATAGGAGAAATGTCGCAAGCTTCACGCTAACCCTGTTAGAGACAAAAAAAGCAGCGCTAACCACGGTTAACGCTGCTTTTTTACGTCTGCTAATTTTCAGACTTACCCATGTAATCCAATGGGAGGTGGATTACATGGCTAAATCCACCATGGGCTATCAACAAGGATATCCCTATCCTTGTAGTTTTATCGCTGCATTACCAGCGATAACCTCCCAAATTGCCGCTATCGCTGGATTCTTTATCGCCTAGGTGGTTAGCATTGTTAATAACGCGATAACCAGGCGATATTATCCAGCGATAGCGGGCGTTAAAAAAATTAATGCTAAGCGCCCTTAGCGTTAATTTTCCCCGTTCCTTGTTAATATGCCCCTAAGTGATTTGCCTAGAATCACAGGATAATGAACCGACGCTGAGACTCGAAACTGGTTTCCCAGCTCTGAAGTCGGCAGCTCTGGTAATTACGCTACATCCTCTCCCCAATTTCATGGTTAGGAGTTGGTTTTGTTTTAGGAGAAATGAGCTGGAGCAAGCAGCCTCCTGAGAGAGCCTTGGCACAGATTTTTTTTTGTTTTACAAATTAACCACTGCACGTGAGTGAGGGTGGGGGTGTCACATCTTTCAGTTCCACTTTGCTGTGTCTTATCATAGTAAATGCCCTTCACTCAACATAACTCTTATTCCTAAACGAAAAATCCAAATAACAGATTAGACTTTCTAGTGAAACTCTGTTTTCCGCCTTCAGAGTGCATTGCCTGTGATCTTTTCCATTTGTTGCACACTCTTCAGGGACCGGCCCATGATTTTCATTCCATGCATGCATCATTCACAAGAAACACCAATGACTGTGCTGCGAGCCCATGGTGTGATGGTTTGCAACCAACTACATCTTTCCTGAAAGTTGGCAGAAGAATTATTTTTCTTTCATGTTTCAGTGCTTAGGAATGTACAGGATACCATTTAGTTCGTGACCAGCTGCAAAATATTAGCAAACATGTCTAAGGCAATGAATACAAATAGGCATTGACAATGCAATAGGTCTGGCTTATAAATGAAAGTTCCTCTTCAGTCATCAATGAGTTTAGGTATTGAATAAGTCTATGTAAATGCACTCTGCCCCTAATCCTTGTACTCACACCTTCATTCAGCAACTAATTGATTAATTAATTCATTCATTCACTTATCCATCCACAATATAAAAGACACACAAACTCAAAAGCCATATGGATGATAAATTAAAATAATAAAAGTAGAAAAAAGAAGACTTTGCAGGCATATGTTTGCAATACAAAATTTAAGTAGAACATTGAAGGGAACCGTCATCCATGGTTTAGCAAATAGTGAATCATTGTTTTAAAGTTCAAACATAATTGCCACATTTAGAAAAAATGTTGTGGACATCATGTGGAAAAGGAGAATATGACTGACACGTTAACATACAGAAGGGGGCTGACCCAAATGCCAGTGGTGTACCAAAACTTGAGGGGTGCCCCCGGCAAAGTACATGGAGGGCCGATCCCCAATCAGGAGCTCTCCTGCACCTTTTTCAGTGATACACACAATTGATTTATTATAAAGGGCTAAAAGATCTCTGGGGTTTAATGCAGTGTAAAAAAGAACAATATTTTTATTCAGATTAGCAGGAAAACTCAGGGGGATATTCTCAAGAACGAGTGATAATTATCGCAAAATTAGCTTAACGCAACTTTGCATATCGCAGTCTATCGCGGGACAATAATGCCGTGTTAACGTTGTATTCTCAAAACGACGTTACCATGCGATAGTCTCACGATAACACGTCAAATGACCACATTAAAATTAACGCGAGCCCGAAAAAATGCGAAACACGAACGTGAAAAAAGTTGCGATGTGGCCAATCACGATACAAAAATCAGCAATAACCAGCGACAGGCCTGCAATTCCCACGCATCATGCTGGAAAATGCACTATAAAAGCACAAAAACGCAAACAAAATAATTTCAACTGCGTAGCACCATGGAGGAAGCCAGAGCAAGTACAGAGGACAACCAGAACCCCACAAGCCCCCAGGAGGACCATCCTGGGACCTCTGGGTCATGGAAGGGCAAGGAGAAGAAGATGAGGTTCAGTCCGCAGGAAAACAGGATCATCATCACGGAGGTGATAGAATAACACCAACAACTGTTCGTCCTCTCCCACGGGTCATTGGCAAATAAAAATGCAATATGGCAGGACATCCTGGACAAGGTGAATGCAGTTGGAGTAAGGAGGAGGACAATTGGAGAGGTCAAGAGGACTGGAATGACGTGAATCGCAAAACCAAGAAGAAGCTCGCTGAGAACCATCAGGCAGCAATGCAGACTGGAGGTGGCAGTCCAGCGGAACACCAGGAGCTGGATGAGATGGAGGAAATGGTGTCCACAGCCATCAGTGGGGAGACGGTGGCAGGAGTTGGGGGTCCGGACACTGCTCGACATGACCTGACACAACACCAGGGTGAGTACCGAACACGGCCTGGGGGACGGGGGGAGATGGGCACAATGACACACATGCACAATTAAGTAGAGCACACTGCACACACAGACTCTGGATCATGTCCCTCACCCCCTTGGCACACTGCAGCACACATACAAACAGCAAGTAGGCTCACGTCCACTATGGGCATAAAGGGGTCCCTCTACACACAGCACCAATCTCACAACCAACCCATGCACACGTGTCAAAACTAGCACAGCTGCGTGTCTGTGAGCCACACTGACAATGCAAGTGACACTGCATAATGAATAGCATGGCTGCAGTCCAATTATCATGGCATGGTGCATGCCACGACACTGAGATGGTTGAGTGTGGAACACATCCAGAAAGGAGCAGGTCACACTCTGACACATCCACGTGCACAAACAACCCCTGACGTCGACAACACATCTGTGGATAAACCATGCCCAAGAGTACAAGATCCGAACAAGAGTCAAAATTAGACAAGTCTGCAACATCTCAGCACTGTAGAAGCACAGAAGTCAAAGGCACACCGCATGAAAGGGATATGGGGCAGTAAAATCACCGCTGCAGGGGCGACTCTCCCACAATGCAGCACACACACATAGCAATAACAGCACATCAACATTGATGACAATTTGGTAGAAAGTGCAACACTCTCACCACAGAACAGATTACACAACTGGTTCCGCTCTTGTGTAGAAACTGGCCAATCCCATCTGGCATAGCAGGAAACTATGAGATGATAATGTACATGTACAACCTCACATCCGTGATGTAGTTCAAATGTCCACTGTCCCGCATTAAATAGTCAGTTTCTCCCAAACAGTCACAATGTACATTGTCATGCAGTATGTATGTAAACTTGAACAATGCGTCAACATAAATGTGAACACAATGTCAAACTGCATCTCCCATTCACATTGCAGATGGACAATCAACACCTCCTGCAGAGCAGACCCAACAACTCTTCACTGATGACATAGAGGACCTCCCCACCTTCAACACGGACGCCCTCCAACAGCTCATGTACAGCTACAGCAACCCATCTCCAGGAGCAGGGCAGCCTGGCTGCATTGAGGAGACCCTCCCCCCTACACAGTCCACACAGCAGGAAGCACCCACCACCATGGCTGGCTCCCAGCACCTCACCGAAGGACACATCACATTCCAAGGCCAGGTGTTAGACTGCCAGAAGGAGGTGGCTGAACAGGTGCAGGTGGGGTTCAACCACATGGCAGCCAAACTAGATGACATACGTGGGGGTCTAAGTCGCATCAGGGACCACTTACACTCCCTAACGGACACCCACAGTTTGCTCCATGATGTCTAACAATCCATGCCCGGCACTGCTGGAGTCATGCCTCTGAGAGGAGAACAACTCTCTAGTCAGATTGGCCTCAGTGATGTCAGCCGAGAGTTGCCACAGATGCTGAGGACAATGGAGAACATGGAGAGGGTGCCTGTGGAAAGAATGGCTGCCACGGATGCACACCAGCGAAAAGTTGTTGGTATCTTCCATGCCCTGCAGAACCTCGTCATGGCATTGCTGCCACTAAGGCAGTCGCTGATGAATGCTTCTGGTACTTCCACACACACATCTCCAGCCCCTGATGTGTCAGTGGCACATAGTGCTACAGACCAAACATCAGCACACACATGTCAGACAGATGACGTAGAAGATGAAGATGCGGGTGATTCCACCTGTGTATTAAGAAGGAGCCAGTAGCAATCTTCTCCACCATATGCCCTGTATCAGCTTGGTTATGCCCTCTGCATCATGCCCTGTGACAACACCCTCCACTGTCCCCCGAAACACTGTGCGACACTCACCTTGGACCTCGACATGGACTGCCATATTTTGTCTGCTTAACAATGACACATGAATCAGACTGCGGACTGTACTTTTTCTCTACAGATGTACATGTCAATCCCTAAATGACTCTGGCTGGCCCTCCACTGGGCTACAATGTAATGTGAGGTTTGCATGGCCCTGTACTTCTACAGCACCGACACTCCACAGAATGTGAATAAATCATTCAAAATCACACAGATGTGTCATGTCCATAATCAATCAAGTATGAAAGTATGGATGAATGTAAGGACATTGGTTGCAAAAAAAGGTACACCCTGGGAAATGAAAGCAGTGCGCATGGGTGACCGTGACACACAAAGGCAGTGAGATGACTGGGAATGTATGCCTCATTGCTCTGAAACATTAATCGCGAAATTTCACAACTTTGCCCCATGCAATTATAGAAATAGGGCTGTGTGTGAAATGTCAAAGTAGCTGGCAGGCTTAAAGTAGTGTCCCCCATCACATTTGACAACAGAACATCTCTTCGCATACCTACTCACACTCAACTGGGTGGACACAGCCTGTAGTGATGGATCACATTGATCCACATGGCAAGACGTTGGACACCATACTCACATTGCTGAAGACACATAAGAGCACAGGTCTATCAGCAACTATCCCAACCACAATGTCTGGCTCACAGAGGTGGAGCTGGCAATAGGGACTCACCCCTAAGTGACATGCGTCAGTCAGTCCCTCACTGTGTACGGACAATGCTCATTGAGGCACACGATTTGTCATTCTAATCAAGACTCATCACAGTTGAACACTAGTGAAGTAGCGTAGACTTAATTAGCATGTGCGTGTCAGTACGGGCAAGACAAGGGCCACAACATGCAGACCAATGCATCAGACACTAACTGGCAGCATTCAGACACGGTACAGTTCCATGTGACAGGCGTTGTGCATGTGCCCGGGATGTTCGGCCCTTGCGTTGGTGGCTCACGTAGAACCGGTACTCTTCTGACCTGCGGCAGTTATGTGGATGATATGCCACAGCCCGGACCAATAAGTCGTATGTGTGTGCAACGTTTGGACGTATGGGTTGTTGTGTACTTAAGTGTCAAGGGCATTCCATGCAAGAGTACCTCGAGCAAGGACTTCTGTGTGTGGGGTGTGGATACATTGGTCTTTCATTAGCGCTGTGCATAGTGTGGGAGTCGTCATCATCTGCCATGTTATTTCTCTCAGGGGGTGCCTGCCACAAGCAAGACCAAGGTCGGAGGTGCAGATGTCCTTCCGCCTTACGTATTGAGACAAAGGTGCTTTCATCTCTAATGTTAGTCTGACTACTGCTTGCATTCTGGAGATGTGATGTGGCTTTCGCGCTGCAATTAAGGCTAGGCATTAGGCTTATGGTGCACCAATAGCGATGCACACACAACAGTTGGCATGTATGAGCCAAGAACCTGAGCGGTCTTGCACTCCTTGTACATTCCCTTTGTGTGCGGCCACCCTCAGGGTGCATTTGACATTGCAACATTGTCGATTGCAGGCCGTGTGGCGCTGACACTGTGAATGGGACATACGCATCAGTTGGTTTCCTGTCCAGCCCAGAAATGAACCACGCCCAGAGCCCAGGGATAATTATTCACACCCCTACGCTGGCCAGGCATACGCCGAGCCAGCCCACTCGGCTTACGTATAAAGGGGGGGGGGACAACACTACATATCCCAGTTCTTCCCCATTGCCGGAGGTGACATGGCTGCATCCGCCTTGGACAGATTTTTCCACTGACTTAATCAAACCTATATACTAAAACACTGGTTTGGTACCATAAGTAACTCAGGCCTACTGAATTCCACTTTAATTTTCCAGTAACAAAAAATCAGTGTACAGTAATGAAATCACAAAAAATAAGGTTGGCTAAACAATACACAACTCGTTATAAAACGGTATAATAAGGATTCTCGTAATGCAAATCTTCTACACCATGGGTTTGTCACAGGGGACAACCAGTGTCAAAACCCTTGCCTGTGCGATTCCCTGTAACAAAATACATGTGTGTGCACTTTAACACTGTGTAATGGCAATCAACCCTTACAGGCCCATTGGCTTTAATAAATGCTGCTCACAATAACCAATTCTGGCATACTTTGCAGTAACGTTTCACTATAAATCGATCAGTCCAATTGCCTTGATCAGTGACCTGTCACCATAAACAACTCAATCCTGCTGTACTGAGCATAACCTTAATGGCAAAGTAAAAAGTGCAATACAAGCACAAATTCTGCCCTATCAAAATCTGTCATGTTGGAAGAGCCAAAACCCCTTAATCAGTTCAACCTTACAGGCTTATTGCCTTTAACATGTGCTTTTCACAATAAATAAGCCAGGCCTACTGCCTTTGTCTTAACTCTTTATATTCAACAGATCAGGCCTAAAGTCTTGATCAATTGCTAATCTCCTTAACAAATTAAATCCTGCCGTGTTGAGCATAAGATTGCTCAGAAGGCACAATATGCAGCATGAGCACTCTTTTACAGCTGAAGCAGACAACTTATGCCCAATCAAAATCTTTACTCAAGAGAATCAACATTTTCTGACCGTATTTTGGTTGATGACATAAGGTGGGCGACAACCGTGCTTGCAAGCCAGACCTAAAAAAACAGTCTCGCGTTTCAGTTGACCACGGGAAAACAAACAAACGACACTTACATACTTATATCGTTTCCTGTCGTTGGACAACATAGTGGTTCAAAGTGTGCACAGCTGTAGCCGTCAGTACTGTGTTGAACTGGGCACGCTCTACATTCCATTTCATTCAAGGGACCATCCAGTCTCGCTTCCCTAATCATCCCTACCAGTAAGCCTTCTAGAAAGTTGCTTTCCCTGATAATGTCTGCCGAGGTTTTGGGGGCCATTGTGACGTCCTTCTCTGTCCATTCTAGAAAAGTAGCTCTCCGATGTGTATAAAATTGCAATTCCATTAAAGTAGTTCCTTCTGTAAAGAATTTGAGAAACCTGTCATTTTCCGGCTGTGCCTTGGATTCGACTGTTTTAGTGGAATTTGCAGCTACTCCAAGAATACTGCACTCTCCACTGAACTGGCCGCCAGCGGCTGGGCTAGGACGTGCTGTTCTGTGCTAATGACCTTTTGTAAGCCTGCCACCTGGGAATTCACAACTTATTGCACAGCTTCTAAAGAGTTCACACAGGCACGTAGAGCTGTCTTGAAGAATACAGAGAACATTTGCAAGTACGCTGGCCCGGTTTGGAGTCATACACACAAGACTTCATAGACAGTTTAGAAATGAGCAGAGACAGAGTGAAAAAAAATGTTCGTGTATAGAACACGTTGTTTTGACGGGTTTGCCATTTGCATCTTTAAGACATTTCATTCATGAACTTTCGAGCCGCTCCTCGATCGGGTCGGGGAGGGCTCCGTGAAAAGGTGGCTAGCATCCCTCATTCCCCGAAAAGTGATCTGAACACAGCCGCCCATTGGCCTGTGAAATCCATCAATTCCCCACACACCACAGACGAACCACTGATTCAATACAGAGTGGGAGGGGCGGAGTCAGCAATCAGTCGCCATCCTGTTCTCTAGAAGGGAAGGTCGATCAGTATCACAGATGTTATAAATATTAGACGTTGTGCAAAAATCAACATTGTTAGTCGCTTTCACAATAACAGTTTCGAAAAAGTTTGTTGATTAAATTTTACAGTGAGTTTTTTTCGGCTGTTTTCAGCTACATATTGTACCGACTGGTTGCGAAACAGAGCTTGCACAACTTGGACACAAATGCTGGGAAATGATCCATCTCTTTAACTGACCCAGACGGAAACGGACACATGTATGATTGGTTTACTTTATTCATTTATTTTCTTTGCTACATAATGTAGCAACTAATTGCAAAACAGAGATGGGAAATAATACAATCTCTTTACCGGACTCTGACTATGATAAAGCCAGAGTCCTTGGCAGGGCCTTGCTTGGATCGTTGGACCTGCCCTTCCATGGAGGAGTTTTCCAACATGGCCAAGAAAGTTTGTTCTGGCTCTCCGTTGGACCCCATGCCGCAGAAACTCTGGAAGGAACTCGGGTCGGAAACTTTCGCGCACCTTAATCAGATTATTAATCAGTCACTAATTTGTGGTGTGGTCCCGGCTTGTTGGAAGGATGCATTGGTCTCTCCTCTTTTGAAAAAACCTTCGCTGGACCCCGCTTGTTACGGGAATTATCGCCCTATTTCCTTGCTGCCCTTCCCGGTTAAGATAGTTGAGCGCCTGGTCAGCCAGGAGCTTTCGGGGTTCCTGGAGAGCAATTGTAAGCTGGAGGAGAATCAATTCGGTTTCCGCCCAGGGCACGGAACCGAAACTGCACTGATTACCGCCTTGGATGACCTTCGGATGAGTGCGGATAAGGGGCATTCCGCAACCTTGATTTTGCTAGACTTATCCGCCGCATTCGATACGGTTAACCACAACATCCTCCTGCATAGGCTTGAGGAGGTGGGGGTTACTGATCTGGCTCTGAAGTGGCTCTGCTCCTATCTTTCGGACAGACGGCAGGCAGTATCTCTGCCTCCGTATCAATCAGATTTCTTGCCTAATAAACATGGTGTCCCTCAGGGCTCTTCAATCAGCCCGATTTTGTTCAACGGATATATGCGACCATTAATCAAAATTATCAAATCTAGCAACATCATGGCAGTCAACTATGCTGATGACACGCAGTTGATTATTTCTCTGGAAGGTGACCAGGTGGACTCTTTAACTTCCTTCCACAACTGTAAGCTGGAAATGATGTTGTGGTTGAAAACTAATGCACTGCAGTTTAACAGTGCCAAGACTGAGATTCTACACTGTTCAGTAGGCAAAGTGCCACAAGCATTGCCTGCTAATTTTTGGCCCCTTCCCTTGGATACATCCTTGGTTCCTGTGAAAACCGTGCGCAATTTGGGGGTCTGTTTCAATGAGAAGCTGAGTCTAGAGTCGCATGTCTACAAAGTGGTCTCGAATTGCCACATGATCATGAGGGGCCTACGTAGACTTTTACCACTGCTTCCCCTCTATGTTAGAGGAACAGTGGTTCGCTGCACTATTCTCAGCCGTTTGGATTACTGCAACGCCTTGATGCTTGAGTCCCCAAGATATTTGATCCAGCGACTTCAACGTATTCAGTCAGCTTCTGCAAAACTTGCCCTTCTGAGACCGCGCATAACCTCTAGCACTAAGGCTTTGTCTGATCTTCACTGGCTTCCCGTGCAACAGAGAATCCTGTTTAAATCTCTGTGCATAGTTTTTACAGCTCTTCATGGCCTTGGCCCTGGGCCGATGCAAAATCTATTTAGTTGGTATGTTCCCACGTGTAGCCTGCGCTCTTCGGCAGCTAGGCTGGCCAAAATCCCTAAGACGAAGAGATCCACTTTGGGGGGACGAGCCTTTAGCGCTGCGGCCGCTCGTCTGTGGAACAATCTCCCCATGGAGTTAAGACAGGTCCAGGAATTGACATCGTTCCGTAAGCAGCTCAAGACCTGGCTCTTCCCTAGAGCATAGTCCCTTGTCCTCCTTCCCTTCACTGTGTCGCTAGCGCCAGGATGCCCGTAGGGTTGCAGTGCGCTCTATAAATATTTTATACATACATACACAAATGGTTTAATAAATAATTGTATTTATTTATTTATTCATTCAGTATCAGTTTATCATAGTGCTAACTAAATCCAAGGATGTCGTGACACTTTACAAATGACGAGAAAAAAAAGATACAAATGATAAGAAATCTAATATGGAATAAATCTACACATTGGGGAACGATGTATTACTATATGTACATCACTGCATTAACCTAACAATATGTGAATATATATTTTGAATATATATTTTTGCCATAACAGTAAAAATAAATGTGGCCCAATAGCACTTTATTTAGTGCAACTGTATTAATAAAGGCACATTGAGGCATTTAGTACTACAATGGAAAGGTCACATTGCTGTGTATAATTACTCAAGGGCTAAAATGTCTCAGGAAAACACTGTTTTCTGCCTCACAGATTGCATATTACAATTTACTTAACACATGGAAACAAGTGAATAAGCTGTCTTCAATGTGATTTTACTTTACTGCAAGCAAAGGCACCACAAAACATAAAAAGTAGAAATTAATTTTAAACAATGAAAAATATGCACCCGTTTGATCAACAAAAACAAACTTTTTGAAACTATCATGAGTAAATAAAGGACTTCATGAACATAGTTTATTCAAAATATAATTCCAGAGTTAAATTGCTGATGTAGTCTAGGAAGCTGTAGGTACGCTCTTGATTTCAAATGCTAAATCCTTAGATTCGACAAAAATCAGATAAAACACCTGTAGGGCATAAGAAGTGCATTACTGTATGGAAAGAAATTAACTGTCCAGGTTTACAAACATGGCACAGGCCACAGGCAGAGGAATGGAAAGAGGAGATGACTTAGCAAGCATCTTTGGAAAGGATTGGCCTATGCATACAAAATTAAGAAACAAACCTATGAACAATGTAACTGTGGAAAAGCTACTGTGACCTATATCGTGACAAGATGAATGCTTATCTGAAAAAAAGCCACAGCCAATTTTGATGATGATCTGAAAAATGTGTTTATGTAGTACTATCCATCTTGCCTTCTAGACTAACCTATAACTAACGATAATATTGTCCTCCATTTATACAGCCATCCTTTGTCCCCATCAGTCCAACATTTCCCTCTTTGTAGATGTCACCTCTCCCTCTGCCGCAGGGCGTGTTGGAATAATGGTTGATTGCAATCAGGACACAAGAGCTTTTGGCTAAAAGCGAAGACTAATAGAAGATGTCTCTCATGACGCGGGCCACTTGCCAGCTCTGCTTTTCTGGTATGATCTTAGGGTGCTCAAGACTTCCCTCTGGTGGCTCACCATGCCTTGCACTCCTTTCAATCATCTCCTCCGTGCCCTGTCCTTCTTCAGATTGCATCACTCTTTTTCTCAATCTTCAGATCTCAATGGGACGGCTATTGTTCTGACTCGCGGTTATGGGGGCCGTCCTAGTACTCTTTTGTCATATGAAATGCCAATTGTTCAGAAGGTTGGCCTGCAAAGGCTTCTCTCTTCACTGTTGAGGCTGCGTACACTCTCCCAACACCTTCAAGGGCCTAGATTTAGGAATTCTAAAATTTTGTTAAAGATAATGATGGGATTATAATATTCCTCCCAACTTCCTATTGGTTTATCAAGACTCTTACTCATGTGCGTCTGTTTAGTTTGCTGTCACGTACTTTCTAGCTTTCTTCCATTGATTTTCTTTGTTTTCCTTCATACACGTTTGTCTATTCTTGTAGTTCACATAATGTTGGGTCCGATACAGGGGGCTGTTCCTATTCTCCTTACTCTTGTTATGGTACTGAAGTATCACACAGCCTGTTCTCTGATGTGTGGCTTCTCCTTCATTGACTGTCTGGTGGCTGGTCTTTCTGCTCACAATTGGTGGGCTATATGATTCACATCCTCAGGCTATTTTCCTACTTTCCATTTGGATCCATCAGCCTGTCAGACCGGTTTCTGAATGGCTGGATGGTTCCTGTTCAGTGAGTGGTCTTCCAGCATCATCCCATGCTTGGTCTGGCTATTGGCTCACAACGTTCTCTCACTAGGGACCTTTTGCATAACATTCTCTTGACTGTATATCTTTTGTGTTGTGCTCCCTGGATTAACAATTACAATTCTGTCTTATTTTGTTTTTAGAGATGGCCAGTGCTTTGTCCGATTCCCCAGTTTATCAATTTATCAATCAGTTTATTATACAACTGATCTATCAGATGAACACTGATGTTTTAGGGCTTTCTGTGAAACCCATTTGTAATGTTTCTGCTTAGACTTCTTCACCACCCTATTCTTATGACTCCTCACATGCACTCATCAAACGGCACACTCAGATCAAAAGACCTCCGGGAAGGAACCCGGAGGCCCGTCACGCATTGCAGTGCTGGACTGACGAGGAGCACTCTATGATGAAGCATGACACCCTTTTGGGTGTGTGAGGGCATTAACATCTGGCTATCCGGATCCCTCGTGAACCCCTTGGTCAGATCTGTTTATTCCACTTTGATTAGGGACGGAATTGACCCCTAAGAGGAACTACCCCAGTGCTATGTTTTGTTATATTAGTCTAGGAGCAGTTTGAGTGTAGGACCTCATTTGCTGATTGCTCATACCGTGGGTGAGCCATCTAGATCAGGAAATCATGATATGATGACTTCCTGTCTTCCTTGAAGCCTGCTGTTGCCTGCCATGACACTGTATGGGCTGGGAAGTACCGCCAGCAGGACTTCCTTTGCTAGGTTTCAGGGGTGATCAGCGACTTGGGATCAGTCAGTAGGATTTTAGTAGCAAAGTCTTAAAGTGGTGGCAGTAAGAAGCACCGGGCACTGGGACTGTGCTTTGGGGTAGGAGTCATGTCAAGGCTGGGACCAGACTATGGTACTTAGTTTTGGGGGTTGCGTGAGGGACCAGGGCTTTGCCACGGGACAAGGGGGCTGGGGTGGCAGGAGCAGTGGCACTTTGACTTTTATGGTCCATTGTCAAAGCATTACCAGATCCCTGCTGTGACAAAGAGACACAAGAGCTGCCTCCTTTCACATGTTTCATGAAATAAAATTTAAAAATTCTCTACGCTGTGATTCCTCAGGCTTCATAAATTTTAACATCCTTATTTTAAAAGTAACTTTCATATCCCTCCTGTTTAACCTGGAATGAGCAGATCCAGGACTACAATATATGAATTTTTACATCCATTAAAGAAAGTTTAATGACCTATATGTTATAGAAATAACCATAAAAATAGTGAAGAACAATGAGAGAGCTAGGGAAAAGGAGAGGTACGTCCGTATCCCCTGAATGTAAATAGGTTTTATCAATGGTGGACGGACCCAATGTAGTGTGGTACGATCACTGTGAGACAGTGTTTGGGAACCCTCTAGGTAGGTTAAAAGACCCCTCACACACCATTCTGGGTGGCCGAATGCCCCCCGGTTGTGCTGCGACGCCTGGCTCCAGCGGAGCTGGTGTGGTGCAAGAGTGTGATGAAGTGATAGTTAAAAATATATCTCTGAGAATCCTTGCCTTTAGGAAATTTATTACTGGCGGCTCAGGATATAGACTAAAAAGCAGGGTATGTGATGCAACTACGAAAGAAATAATTATCTACTAGTTGTCTGTGTTGTAGGTCTACATGTTTCAGCTCTCGTGTAAAAATGTGGAGCTTTCGTCAGGACTAGTGCAGTAAGTGAGTGGCAAAGTGCAAAGTGCCACGTGGTAAGTGAAAAAAATAAAAAGGTTGTTTACCTACACACTCGCTAAGGTGTGTGGACCCAGTGTCGGCACAATTGCGGACACTGCAGCGCAAAACCTGTGGAAGGAAACAAGACAGCACAAAAACACATATGAGACTGCCACTTAGGTGCCGTGAATTTATAGCAACTATAAAATGCAATCTTAAGTGCTGTGATAAAACAAACCTGTCTTCAAGGATCGTACCATTGGTGACACACACACTATGGAGGTGTATCATGCTGCTAAGCGTATAAAGAACGGAGGCAAGACAATTAGAGAAACGCGAAGCGCTTTGTGAACTATGTGTGCCAGGTGGTAAATAACACGGCACTACTATAGTGAACAGCAGATGGTGAATTATACACATATGGTGCCTGGTGAGTTTGCCCGCAATGATTTGGTTGAGGAGGAACCGTGAGACCTCAAACGAGGTGTGTCACAGTGAATGGCCCAGTGAGCGCTGCTAAGTCGAGGCTAAATGGAGCCATGAGGAAAGCGCTGAAAGTTCGTGGTGGGCGCTGATTACTAAAAAAGAGACACAATGCGCAATGCAGAGAAGGAAATGTTAAAATAATTACACTATGGCTGAGTGAGTGCGCTGTTCAGGAAACGGGAGGGGGGGCGCTCCTCACGTCAATTCTGTAGAAGAAAGAAGTGACACGTCTCAGGGGTGAGGTAGGGTAGGATGTAGTAACCCCCAGGGAAAAATGTAAACGCCACCTTACTTGGTTGAGGAGCTACCATCGCCTGGCACCTACTGTGGTCTCCCGAAGTCCCGGATGCTGTGGGTCCCCCGGAAGGGAGAGGTTAAATGGTGAAGTGCTCCATTGCGTACGTGCAGGTTTGCTGGTGAACTCGGGCGAAGCCGTGAGGACAGCGCATGCGTGATGGAACAGCGTAGGCCTGGCGCGCATGCGTGAATGCTGCCGGGGTGCCTAGGCGAAAAGCGCCCGCTCCAAGGAGAGAAGTGTGCACGGTGCGCATGCGTAGGTGCTCCAGGGGCGCGGTGAGGCAATGGATGGCATTCAGGACATGTTACTAAACCTGCGCGAACCCAGTGAGGCCAGAGATGCTGATTGGCAGGAAAGGGCCTGTGGGGTAGACAGGAAAAGCCGGTACTGGTGTTAGTTAGGGCTAAGAGGATTAAGAACTCGAGGGAGGTAGAGATGCTAAATAGAACAGAGACATGTATTAGACAGGAACACCATGGGGAATCAGGGTTGTCTGAGCCTATAGCAGGGAAAAATCAGGATTTTCTCAGACAGTTCCAGGGGATATTATCGTTCAGGCCGGAGATGTGGCTGGACGGTCGATATATCCATCTCTGTTCCTGTTCCAGGAGGCGGGTCTGGATGTTGGGAAGGTTGTGATCTAAGGCTTCCAGTACGACCCATCTCATATCATTTTTCCAGAAAATGGTTGGTCATTTTTGTGGTATTTTTCTTGCAGCGTATCGTGCTGCGGTGTTCGCAAATGCGGGTTTTGATTTTGCGAGTGGTCATACCAATGTAAATGAGGTTACAAGGGCATATGATCCGGTACACAACATTCTCTGTGTGACAGTCGGTATGTTTGCGTAACTCCCATGTTTTTCCAGGTTCAAGGTTGAGGTTTTTGGTTGTCTCTGTGATGTGACAGACGCTACAGTTTCCGCAGGGGAAATGCCCTTTGATGTTTGGGAGACCCCAGGAGTTGAGCACCGTGTTCAATGGTCTGACGGGGAGAGCCGGTCTGGTAGATACAATAGTGTCCTTGATGGATTTCGCTCTTTTTGTTGAGAGAAGGGGAGGTTCCCATTTCAGGTTGCCTGTGTTCAGGATCTTCCAATTCTTTTTGATGATTTGGGAAACTTTATTGGTCACCGTATTGTAAGTGGTTACGCACGTCAGTGGAGGAGGGGTGGGTTCTCTAGGGTAAGTTTCCAGTAAGCCTTCGCGGTTTTGGTTTCTGGCCCTCTTATTAGCGGTCTTGGTTATGTGAGTTGGATAGCCGCGTTGGTGCAGCTTGTGGCAAAGATCTTTGGCTTGCAATTTGTAATCTTTAGGGTCACTGCAGTTTCTGCGAAGTCGCAGAAATTGGCCATACGGGAGGTTTTCACGGAGGGCTCTGGGGTGAAAACTGGAAAAATGCAGGAGGGAATTGCGGGCAGTTGGTTTGAAGTGTGTCTTACTCATGAGTCCTCCTGAAGCTGCTTTAATGTCCAGGTCTAGGAAAGTGGTCTGGTGCCTATCAAAACTGTGTGTGAAACGCAGGTTAGGATCACACGTGTTTAGCCAGTCACAAAAGGTGGTAAGTGATTCGCTCGAGCCTTCCCAGATAAGGAGGATGTCATCAATATAGCGTTTGTAGAATTTGATTTGTGGGATTCGTGGTTGATTGTTAATGAGCAGATGTTTGGTCTCAAAGTTAAAGACATACAGACCCGCTATGCTGGGAGCGAAAACGCTCCCCATAGATGTACCATACTTCTGGAGAAAGAGTTTGCTCTCATATTCAAAGTAGTTTTCTTTGAGCGCAAGGGTAGCGCACTTCAGTACGAACGAGGGAGGCGTGTGGTATTGCCAATCGGCCTCGTTGAGGGCTTCTTCTAGTACTCGTAGAGTGCCATCTTGGGGGAGGCTGGTGTATAGGCTTTCTACATCTAGTGATACCAAAAAAGAGGTGTTAGGGTCATAGTGTATGTTCGCTAGGAGTCCTAAGAGGTCTTTGGTATCTTTGAGGTACGTGCTGGTTGACTGGACCAGGGGTTGTAAGAAATGGTCGCAGAAGCGTGATAGGGGTTCCAGCAGGGACCCGATGCCTGAGACGATAGGGCGACCTGGGGGAGGGGTTTTGTTCTTATGGATTTTAGGAACAGTGTAGAAATATGGTATTTTCCCTTGTGTAGTGGTATGGAATTTGGCCTCGCTTTTGGAGATCTGGCCAGTCTGTTCAGCTTCTTCCACCAGGGTTTGGATGCAAGTTTTCAGGGAAGTGCTGGGGTCATGTGTGAGCCGTTCATAGTTCTTTGTATCATTGAGTAAACGCTGACATTCTTGGTGATAATCCTCTTTGTTGAGGATAACCGTACCTCCCCCTTTATCGGCTGGTTTGATTATTATCTCAGGGTTATTCTTCAATGATTGTAAGGCCAAGCGTTCTAATCTGCTAGTGTTTTGGAACGTGTGGGGTTCCTTGAGAGCTTCGATTTCCTTAAACACCGCTTGCTCATAGACCAAGATTTCTTGTGGAATAGAGCTAGGAGGTGGCATGAAGGTAGATTTCACCCGTAAAGTGGTGTCCCCCTGGTCTCCACGGTCAGTGAGAGTGGGGGTGTTCTCAAAGAAGGCCTTAAGTTTGAGTTTGCAGAAAAATGCAGCTAATTCGCAATGCAGTTTGAATTTGTCAAGTTTGGTCGTGGGGGCAAAGCCAAGACCTTTCTCTAAGATGGCTTCCTCTGTAGGTGTTAGGACATGTTTGGAGAGGTTGGTGATGAGACTTAGCGTGTGCTCGGGCCTGGTTGTTGGTCTCTGGTTTGGCTCCTTGTCTGTGCTCCCTGTGGAGGGTTGTCTTGCCAGTGTACTGTGTTCCCTCTGCGTCTCTTTCCGCGACCTCTTCGGCCTCTTCCTAAAAAAGGCTGCGGTTGGTTCTGGTTCATGTATGGTGGTGGTGGACCAAATGGTGGATTCCAACCGTACCCAAATTGTGGGTGTATAGGGGGATACATGGATGGGTATAGTACGTTGGGTCCCCGGGTCCCCGGGGTCCATGGTTGTTGCCACCCTATTGGGCCCCCTCTACCTTGCTGACGTCTGCGGTAGCTGCTGTTACTGGAGCCGCTGCTCCCTGATGAGTCTTCATCTGATGATGTGCCTGACATGTCAGCCCGATGGGGTGGTTGGTAGTCAGCTTCGGCGTAAGGGTAGGTCTTCGCATAGGAGAATCTCTTGAGATCCTTCTGGAATTTGGTGATTTTGCTTTGGGTGAGGCCTTCTTTGTATTCGTTTATTTCTTTGTTACTTTCCTCTAGTTTCTTCTTGAATGAGGAAAGAGTGGCTTTGAAGTGAGTTTCCGTGGCTTGTATTTCAATGAGGAATGCGTCAGAGAGGCGTTTAGATGTTTGGATGATGAGGATCATCCAGTCACGTGTGCATCGTCATGCTATTTGTGCCCAATCTTTTCGGAAGGTGGGATCTTCTAGAAAGATGCGTGGGGCATTAGTGACTATCAGGCCTCTTGGTGCAGTGTGGTTCCGTAAGTACTCGGTTAGAATTACCCCGTGAAGTATAGTTCTAATCCGGTTGCGTTTCTTTTCATTAAGGTTATCCCAATCAGCTGTTTGAGCAATGGAGGTTGCCAAGTTGAAATCTGCCAGTAGTGGAGGGTTGTCGAGTATACTATTGACATCATCCAATGTGAACCCTAAGCCTGGTTTCTCAGCCATAGTGAAATAGGGGGGGGGGGGGGGGTGTTGTGCGCAATATATGGAAAAAATGCTCTCACAGCTGTGCGCTGTAAATGAATGTGGAGAACAATGAGAAAGCTAGGGAAAAGGAGAGGTACGTCCGTATCCCCTTAATGTAAATAGGTTTTATCAATGGTGGACGGACCCAATGTAGTGTGGTACGATCACTGTGAGACAGTGTTTGGGAACCCACTAGGTAGGTTAAAAGACCCCTCACTCACCAACCTGGTTGGTGTCATGCTTCATCATCGGGGTCCCAACCGGGTGGCCGAATGCCCCCCGGTTGTGCTGCGACGCCTGGCTACAGCGGAGCTGGTGAGGTGCAAGAGTGTGATGAAGTGATAGTTAAAAATATATCTCTGAGAATCCTTGCCTTTAGGAAATTTATTACTGGCGGCTCAGCATATAGACTAAAAAGCAGGGTATGTGATGCAACTACGAAAGAAATAATTATCTACTAGTTGTCTGTGTTGTAGGTCTACATGTTTCAGCTCTCGTGTAAAAATGTGGAGCTTTCGTCAGGACCAGTGCAGTAAGTGAGTGGCAAAGTGCGAAGTGCCACATGGTAAGTGAAAAAAATAAAAAGGTTGTTTACCTACACACTCGCTAAGGTGTGTGGACCCAGTGTCGGCACAATTGCGGACACTGCAGCGCAAAACCTGTGGAAGGAAACAAGACAGCACAAAAACACATATGAGACTGCCACTTAGGTGCCGTGAATTTATAGCAACTATAAAATGCAATCTTAAGTGCTGTGATAAAACAAACCTGTCTTCAAGGATCGTACCATTGGTGACACACACACTATGGAGGTGTATCATGCTGCTAAGCGTATAAAGAATGGAGGCAAGACAATTAGAGAAACGCGAAGCGCTTTGTGAACTATGTGTGCCAGGTGGTAAATAACACGCCACTACTATAGTGAACAGCAGATAGTGAATTATACACATATGGTGCCTGGTGAGTTTGCCGGCAATGATCTGGTTGAGGAGGAACCGTGAGACCTCAAACGAGGTGTGTCACAGTGAATGGCCCAGTGAGCGCTGCTAAGTCGAGGCTAAATGGAGCCATGAGGAAAGCGCTGAAAGTTCGTGGTGGGCGCTGATTACTAAAAAAGAGGCACAATGCGCAATGCAGAGAAGGAAATGTTAAAATAATTACACTATGGCTGAGTGAGTGTGCGCTGTTCAGGAAACGGGAGGGGGGGCGCTCCTCACGTCAATTCTGTAGAAGAAAGAAGTGACACGTCTCAGGGGTGAGGTAGGGTAGGATGTAGTAATCCCCAGGGAAAAATGTAAACGCCACCTTACTTGGTTGAGGAGCTACCATCGCCTGGCACCTACTGTGGTCTCCCGAAGTCCCGGATGCTGTGGGACCCCCGGGAACCTCCCCTTCTCCCAACAAAAAGAGCGAAATCCATCAAGGACACTATTGTATCTACCAGACCGGCTCTCCCCGTCAGACCATTGAACACGGTGCTCAACTCCTGGGGTCTCCCAAACATCAAAGGGCATTTCCCCTGCGGAAACTGTAGCGTCTGTCACATCACAGAGACAACCAAAAACCTCAACCTTGAACCTGGAAAAACATGGGAGTTACGCAAACATACCAACTGTAACACAGAGAATGTTGTGTACCGGATCATATGCCCTTGTAACCTCATTGGTATGACCACTCGCAAAATCAAAACCCGCATTTGCGAACACCGCAGCACGATACGCTGCAAGAAAAATACCAAAAACATGACCAACCGTTTTCTGGAAAAAGGCCACACGACCAATGATATGAGATGGGTCGTACTGGAAGCCTTAGATCACAACCTTCCCAACATCCAGACCCGCCTCCTGGAACAGGAACAGAGATGGATATATCGACTGTCCAGCCACATCACCGGCCTGAACGATAATATCCCCTGGAACTGTCTGAGAAAATCCTGATTTTTCCCTGCTATAGGCTCAGACAACCCTGATTCCCCATGGTGTTCCTGTCTAATACATGTCTCTGCTCTATTTAGCATCTCTCCCTCCCTCGAGTTCTTAATCCTCTTAGCCCTAACTAACACCAGTACCGGCTTTTCCTGTCTCCCCCACAGGCCCTTTCCTGCCAATCAGCATCTCTGGCCTCACTGGGTTCGCGCAGGTTTAGTAACATGTCCTGAATGCCATCCATTGCCTCACCGCGCCCCTGGAGCACCTACGCATGTGCGCCGTGCACACTTCTCTCCTTGGAGCGGGCGCTTTTCGCCTAGGCACCCCGGCAGCATTCACGCATGCGCGCCAGGCCTACGCTGCTCCTTCACGCATGCGCTGTCCTCACGGCTTCGCCCGAGTTCACCAGCAAACCCGCATGTACGCAATGGAGCACTTCACCATTTAACCTCTCCCTTCCGGGGGTCCCACAGCATCCGGGACTTCGGGAGACCACAGTAGGTGCCAGGCGATGGTAGCTCCTCCACCAAGTAAGGTGGCGTTTACATTTTTCCCTGGGGATTACTACATCCTACCCTACCTCACCCCTGAGACGTGTCACTTCTTTCTTCTACAGAATTGACGTGAGGAGCGCCCCCCTCTAGTTTCCTGAACAGCGCACTCACTCAGCCATAGTGTAATTATTTTAACATTTCCTTCTCTGCATTGCACATTGTGCCTCTTTTTTAGTAATCAGCGCCCACCACGAACTTTCAGCGCTTTCCTCATGGCTCCATTTAGCCTCGACTTAGCAGCGCTCACTGGGCCATTCACTGTGACACACCTCGTTTGAGATCTCACGGTTCCTCCTCAACCAGATCATTGCCGGCAAACTCACCAGGCACCATATGTGTATAATTCACCATCTGCTGTTCACTATAGTAGTGCCGTGTTATTTACCACCTGGCACACATAGTTCACAAAGCGCTTCGCGTTTCTCTAATTGTCTTGCCTCCGTTCTTTATACGCTTAGCAGCATGATACACCTCCATAGTGTGTGTGTCACCAATGGTATGATCCTTGAAGACAGGTTTGTTTTATCACAGCACCTAAAAAGATTGCATTTTATAGTTGCTATAAATTCACGGCACCTAAGTGGCAGTCTCATATGTGTTTTTGTGCTGTCTTGTTTCCTTCCACAGGTTTTGCGCTCCAGTGTCCGCAATTGTGCCGACACTGGGTCCACACACCTTAGCGAGTGTGTAGGTAAACAACCTTTTTATTTTTTTCACTTACCACGTGGCACTTCGCACTTTGCCACTCACTTACTGCACTGGTCCTGACGAAAGCTCCATATTTTTACATGAGAGCTGAAACATGTAGACCTACAACACAGACAACTAGTAGATAATTATTTCTTTCGTAGTTGCATCACATACCCTGCTTTTTAGTCTATATCCTGAGCCGCCAGTAATACATTTCCTAAAGGCAAGGATTCTCAGAGATATATTTTTAACTATCACTTCATCACACTCTTGCACCACACCAGCTCCGCTGTAGCCAGGCGTCGCAGCACAACCGGGGGGCATTCGGCCACCCGGTTGGGACCCCGATGATGAAGCATGACACCAACCAGGTTGGTGTGTGAGGGGTCTTTTAACCTACCTAGTGGGTTCCCAAACACTGTCTCACAGTGATCGTACCACACTACATTGGGTCCGTCCACCATTGATAAAACCTATTTACATTCAGGGGATACGGACGTACCTCTCCTTTTCCCTAGCTCTCTCATTGTTCTCCACATTCATTCACAGCGCACAGCTGTGAGAGCATTTTTTCCATATATTGCGCACAACACCCCCCCCCCTTTTTTCACTATGGCTGAGATCCCAGGCTTAGGGTTCACATTGGATGATGTCAATAGTATACTCGACAACCCTCCACTACTGGCAGATTTCAACTTGGCAACCTCCATTGCTCAAACAGCTGATTGGGATAACCTTAATGAAAAGAAACGCAACCGGATTAGAACTATACTCCACGGGGTAATTCTAACCGAGTACTTACGGAACAACACTGCACCAAGAGGCCTGATAGTCACTAATGCCCCACGCATCTTTCTAGAAGATCCCACCTTCCGAAAAGATTGGGCACAAATAGCATGACGATGCACACGTGACTGGATGATCCTCATCATCCAAACATCTAAACGCCTCTCTGACGCATTCCTCATTGAAATACAAGCCACGGAAACTCACTTCAAAGCCACTCTTTCCTCATTCAAGAAGAAACTAGAGGAAACTAACAAAGAAATAAATGAATACAAAGAAGGCCTCACCCAAAGCAAAATCACCAAATTCCAGAAGGACCTCAAGAGATTCTCCAATGCGAAGACCTACCCTTACGCCGAAGCTGACTACCAACCACCCCATCGGGCTGACATGTCAGGCACATCATCAGATGAAGACTCATCAGGGAGCAGCGGCTCCAGTAACAGCAGCTACTGCAGTCGTCAGCAAGGTAGAGGGGGCCCAATAGGGTGGCAACAACCATGGACCCTGGGGCCCCGGGGACCCAACGTACTATACCCATCCATGTATCCCCCTATACACCCACAATTTGGGTACGGTTGGAATCCACCATTTGGTCCACCACCACCATACATGAACCAGAACCAACCGCAGCCTTTTTTAGGAAGAGGCCGAAGAGGTCGCGGAAAGAGACGCAGAGGAACACAGTACACTGGCAAGACAACCTTCCACAGGGAGCATAGACAAGGAGCCAAACCAGAGACCAACAACCAGGCCCGAGCACACGCTAAGTCTCATCACCAACCTCTCCAAACACGTCCTAACACCTACAGAGGAAGCCATCTTAGAGAAAGGCCTTGGCTATGCCCCCACGACCAAACTTGACAAATTCAAACTGCATTGCGAATTAGCTGCATTTTTCCGCAAACTCAAACTTAAGGCCTTCTTTGAGAACACCCCCACTCTCACTGACCCTGGAGACCAGGGGGACACCACTTTTCGGGTGAAATCTACCTTCATGCCACCTCCTAGCTCTATTCCACCAGAAATCTTGGTCTATGAGCAAGCGGTGTTTAAGGAAATTGAAGCTCTCAAGGAACCCCACACGTTCCAAAACACTAGCAGATTAGAACGCTTGGCCTTACAATCATTGAAGAATAACCCTGAGATAATAATCAAACCAGCCGATAAAGTGGGAGGTACGGTAATCCTCAACAAAGAGGATTATCACCAAGAATGTCAGCGTTTACTCAATTATACAAAGAACTATGAACGGCTCACACATGACCCCAGCACTTCCCTGAAAACTTGCATCCAAACCCTGGTGGAAGAAGCTGAACAGACTGGCCAGATCTCCAAAAGCGAGGCCAAATTCCATACCACTACACAAGGGAAAATACCATATTTCTACACTGTTCCTAAAATCCATAAGAACAAAACCCCTCCCCCAGGTCGCCCTATCGTCTCAGGCATCGGGTCCCTGCTGGAACCCCTATCACGCTTCTGCGACCATTTCTTACAACCCCTGGTCCAGTCAACCAGCACGTACCTCAAAGATACCAAAGACCTCTTAGGACTCCTAGCGAACATACACTATGACCCTAACACCTCTTTTTTGGTATCACTAGCTGTAGAAAGCCTATACACCAGCCTCCCCCAAGATGACACTCTACGAGTACTAGAAGAAGCCCTCAACGAGGCCGATTGGCAATACCACACGCCTCCCTCGTTCGTACTGAAGTGCGCTACCCTTGCGCTCAAAGAAAACTACTTTGAATATGAGGGCAAACTCTTTCTCCAGAAGTATGGTACATCTATGGGGAGCGTTTTCGCTCCCAGCATAGCGGGTCTGTATGTCTTTAACTTTGAGACCAAACATCTGCTCATTAACAACCAACCACGAATCCCACAAATCAAATTCTACAAACGCTATATTGATGACATCCTCCTTATCTGGGAAGGCTCGAGCGAATCACTTACCACCTTTTGTGACTGGCTAAACACGTGTGATCCTAACCTGCGTTTCACACACAGTTTTGATAGGCACCAGACCACTTTCCTAGACCTGGACATTAAAGCAGCTTCAGGAGGACTCATGAGTAAGACACACTTCAAACCAACTGCCCGCAATTCCCTCCTGCATTTTTCCAGTTTTCACCCCAGAGCCCTCCGTGAAAACCTCCCGTATTGAGGTTCCGTATGACACGGGACCGCAGTTTTTGAGTGGTGACGAATATGGATGAGTTTGGTATCTATGAACCGCAAATGACGAGTATAGTGGGTGTACGAAGTTTCGCTATGCAGCCACGTATGGTTCGCCTCATTTTTGGGTTCGTTCATCCGAGCCCTCGGGTTCCATTTTAGATACAGCGTCCATTTTGTTTCTTGCCCTCAGGTAGCCAGCGAACGGGCTTCTTGTCCGCTTCGTGACCCTGGAACTCTCAAGCTTACACGAAGGACACGTGTTCCTTTGAGGTGACTTTTATGATGAGGGAATAACGCGACTAAAGCAGATGGCCCCGCTCGAGGCTCATCTTGCCGCTCCGGCCTATTGTTTTAGCCACGCATACATTAGACACGAGGTCTTTGACCCCTCTATCGAGTTTCCTTTATTGCCCCCAACACTCTTTTCTAACCTGTTGTGCATCCTTGTCCTTTCCTTACATCTGTTTTCCGTCTTTCCTCTTAATGCGTTTATGGTTAGGATGGAATGTGTTTATCGCGGAGGGGATATGTTTTTACAGTTGGGAACCGGCAAGACTGTTGTAATTATGTTCCGGCCTCTTGAAACATGAATGCGACCCTTTTGCAGTTTATTGTGGGAACTGAGTTGTAACCTTTGTTCACCATACTGTGCTATGGCCGAAACCTGTGTAAAAGGAGCGATCCACTTCTACGAATTTGAAGCAGTCTCCGAGAACCTACACGTTGTGTACTTCTTGTGACCTCTGTATCCCTGCAGTAAATAAACGCTGATCTCTGACGTCGCTGGAAGTGTCCCGTGTCTCTGTGTTTAGTACGCCAGAACAGGTAACCCACGAAGGTTTCAGGTGTTGTTCCCTGGCACCGCTGGGTCTTTAGAATAACCCAGTCCTTCAGTTGGCGCCCAACGTGGGGCGACATCAACGGTACCGGTCCAAAGCCCGACGATCGTGAGGAACTTCGTGTGAAATCTCCGAGGGAAGGTGCACCCCGCTTCATCGATCCAGTTGTCGAAATAAGTGGCCCGACGTCTTTTCCCGCGAAGATCCCCGCCTCCTGACGGCTGCGACGGACCGATGCCCTGACTGTCGACCTGTTTTGGCGCCTGGTGTAGTCCTTTGAACGGCGAGACGATCAACGGGCCTTCCTGGTGACGCCATTGTTCTTTCAGTTAAGTATTTGTGGGTCGCTCCTAGTGTTGCTTTGTTGGTTGCATGGTTCCATAGCATTCGTGGTTCTTAGTTGTTGGGTTTTATTTGACGATTGCAATTGCCAAAAACCGAGGGTCTTGCATTTTTGCGAGGACATCGTAATCCGATAGCCCTTGAAGTTTTTATACTCGGTTAGTGTGCACGATGCCTGGCCGTAGTACTTTGTTTGGGTTTCTTAAATGTTGCAGCATGGATTCCCGGCTGGAGGATTCATGTCCGATACCTCCGGCTGGAACTCCGCTTTACGAGCTCTATAGTCGCCATGGCGTGGGTCCTATCGTATATAATGCATATTGGGTTCGTTACACTAAAAAGGATGGTGTCCTTAGTTGGCCACCTCATGGTAGTTTCGAGACTGCCATTTTAGATAACTTGGAAGCTAAATTATTTCAAAGGAAAGTTAGGCCGGCCATGTTTGATTCCTTCCGGTTATGGCGGAAAGAGGCCAAACAGAAAGAAATCAAACAGAATAAGAAAAATAAACGAGAAGGTGTTATTACGGTGATGCGCAATGCAGAACAATATCAGTTAGATAAAGATGAGAAAGAGCAGGAAGTTAGTGCTCGGCTTCACCACATGGCAGTGGACAAATGTTATCCGGCGCTACCTTCTACGACCGATAAGACAGGAGAAGAATCGGTGGAAGATTCGCTTTTGTCTTATCTGATGAAATCGCCACCTCCCTATGCTCCTGATGTTATGGGTCCCGTTCGTCCACCTCTTCCTCAACCCGCTGGTTTGGCGGCTGCTGGTCAGCCCGCCGTTCCTCCCGTACTCCTGAATCCCCTTGGGCCACAGATCGTACATCCTCTTGTCCCGGCTTCTCTCCCTACTGCGCCTTTCCAAGTTCCTCCTCAGCCTGTCGTTCCCGCTACTCCTGCTGCTGCGTCTACTTCTACCGTTTCCACCCCTATGGCTGCTACGCCTGCATCTTCGTCTTCTTCTCCTTCTGTTCGTAGTCGTCTTTTGACTGCTGTTTCTTCTCTTTATTCTCCGCTTTTTGGGCCGATACTTGGCTCGACTCTTTCAGACATTGCTCAAAGACGCAGTCAGCTTCCTGATGGTAGGGAACGTGAATCGTTGGTGAAAACTGCACGTAGGTGGATTCGCAACCCTGTTAAATACACCCCACGTGTAGTGTTCGAAACGTTTTCTCAGTTTAATGTGCCCACGCAACGGTTTGTGTTCGAAGAATTGTGTAAATCATTGAAAGAGGAGTGGGACGATGATATAGCTAATGATATACCACCTGAGGTTTCCGAGCTACAGCTTCGGTTTGCCACGGGTGTCATTGTAGGTGACAAAGTTCGAGAGGCTCTGGAACGCTTGTTATCCTTTCGATGTACAGTGCAACCGCGTGCGCTGTTTAAGGACGCGACCGCGGAATGGATGGCACAACCTGGCCAATATCCTATGCGGGAAGTTCCCCCGGTATGGATGCCAGGTGACGCTGCTGCTAACCCTCCTGTCCCAGGCCATTTCCAGAGGGTGTGGATACACCTCCCTTGGAAGCGATCGGAAGTTTGCAAGTGAAGCAATCCCTACCTGATCCCCGTAAGAATCCTGCAGGGTACTATAAAGAACTGTCCCAATTGGTGGATGCTACTGTTATGAACCTAGCCGATGTTGATATGTTGTTTGGCAATGTGGTGCCTCAGCCGATTTGGGCGAAAATTCGTCACGAGAATCACGTAGCCGAGTTAGGCGGTGACTGGGCTGCCCTTACAGCGGCAGATGCCCGGCAGGTCGGTGGGGCTAAACCCGAACAGATTATTGTGGCTTTGCCCCAGAGGATAATTACCCTCATGAAAACGCTTATGCCTGCGATGCGCGTCAATTGGGACAAATTATCGGCGTGCAGGCAAAAGAGAGATGAAAGTGTTTCCGATTTCTTTACGAGATTTGAGGAAGCGTTCATTGACCATAGTGGTCAGGACATGGGTTCCGAGGGTGGTCAGCGGCTGTTCGTTGATAAGTTTGTATCGAATTTGTTGCCCGACCTTAGCAACAAGTTGAAGAATTCTGAGAGTGCGTGGGCTGTTTCTACCACTGCCCAAATATTGGCTACGGCCCAATATTATGAGAATAGAGAAAAGGAGGAAAGTGAGCGTGCAGAAAAGAAAACGAAGGATCTCAAAACTAAGGTCTTGTTGCAGCAAGCCTACCCACCGCGTCCGAATTTCAGTGATACACAGCAGCCAAACAGATCGCAATCACAGTTCTCTAGATCACAGCCGCGAAATGTGTCGCCTGCGCCTCGCCTTGTGCTGGGCTATAATCAATGTGCATATTGCCGTGGGGAGGGCCATTTGAAGTTTGACTGTCCGGTTCTCCGTGATAGGAACAATGGTGTGTCGGCTCGAGGAGGACGTAGTGGCCCTCAACAGGTTTCTCGTGGTAGAGGTCGCGGAGTTACCCAGAATCAGGCCGAACGCTTTGCGACGTCTTCGGATTCGCAAAATTGTTTCGATCGCCGCGACCTGCCGTCCGGCCGGTCTACACAGTATCATGTAGATGATTGTTATGTTGAGTGTGATGTTGATGCGGACGGTATCTACTAGGACAGCCATAGACAAAGGAAGGGAGAAGTATCAGTTCCGGTTGATCAGAGAGGGCCATATGTTGCAGTAGCCACTATGGGCGTTGTTGAGCCTTTTCTGTTGGACACTGGTGCGGCAAAAAGTTCCATTATGCATTCAAAACTCCCTGGCGCGCCTTTGTCTGGCTTAACGAATGTTTCCGTTGGATTTTCTGGCGCCCCCGTTAGTAATCCAGTTTCTAGCCCTTTGCCCCTTACAATTGGGTCTCATGAGCTGGAAGCTCCTTTGATTTTGACTACTGGTTGTGGTGAGAATCTTTTGGGTTTAGATTTGTTGAAAAGGTTACATGCGACTTTGTACTGTTCTCCTACGGGTGTGGAGCTCACGTTGGGTAAGAGCGTGATTTCCCCTATGTATTTATCGATCGACAAGCTCCCATCGGAATTGAGATCTCTTCCAGACTCCTTGTGGGCGACAGGTCCCAATGACGTGGGCCTGTTGGATATACCACCTTATGTTGTCCACCTAAAAGTTGGTGCGCGTTTGCCACGTATACCTCAGTATCGTATTTCCCTTGATGGTGAAAGGGCACTATTAGCGATCATTTATGATTTGATCGGCAAGGATGTTATTGAGGAGACACGAGGTAATGTGTGCAATAGTCCCGTGTTGCCTATTCTGAAACGAACGGATCCCTCCAAGCCTCCCGTGTATCGTCTAGTTATCGACTTACGGGAGGTGAATAAAGTAGTTGTTCCGCAATTTCCTGTGGTGCCAGATATTACAGCTTTACTGACTCTGATTCCAGCCACTGCATCATGGTTCTCGGTCATCGATCTGAAGAATGCGTTCTTTAGCATTCCAATTGCTGAGGAAAGCAGAGATTTGTTTGGTTTCTCATTAGGTGGTCGTAGCTTCAGATTCAAACGCGCTCCACAGGGCTACTGTGAGAGTCCATCAATCTACAGTCAAGCTCTTAAGAGTCAGCTTGATGCGTTTGTGTTACCGGCTGGTGCAGCCTTGATTCAGTACGTTGATGATCTGTTAGTTGCTGCTGACACTGAACAGCTCTGTAGAGCCACTACAGTGTCTTTGTTACAGCATCTCTGTGCTTTACATCATAAAGTGTCACCTTCCAAACTACAATATTGTTGTCAAGAAGTTACCTATCTCGGTCACTTATTGTCAAAGGCGGGAAGAAGGTTGACCCCTGAACGAATTGCAGCAATTGCTCGAATGCCTGTGCCAGCAACTCAGAGAGATGTGCGTGCCTTTTTAGGTATCACGTCATACTGCAGACAGTGGATCCCGAATTTTTCACTGTTAGCGAAGCCATTGGTAGCTCTCACGTGCAAGGACGTTTCAACCCCTTTGCCTTGGACGGAGGAATGTCAGAAAAGTTTTTCTGAACTACGTGATGCGCTGTGTTCGGCTCCTGTGTTAGGTACTCCTGATTACAGTAAGCCTTTCACATTATACGTCCATGAGAGGGACGGTTGTGCGTTGAGTGTTCTAACGCAACAATTTGGTGATAAGCAGCGTCCGTGTGCATATTTTTCCTCGACCTTAGACCCGGTGGCTAGAGCGTTGCCAAGTTGCTTGAGGGCGACAGCGGCAGCTGCGGCGTCTATTCGGCAGTCCGCAGGTCTGGTCATGGACAATATGCTCATAGTAATGGTTCCGCATGCAGTTGATACTCTCTTGAATCGGACAAAGACTCAACATCTGACGAGTGCAAGGTTGTCTGGGTACGAGCTGACCCTTTTGGCAAGTCACGTACAGATCAAGCGTTGTAATGTACTGAATCCGGCGACATTGTTGCCGATTAATATGGAATCAGATGATGTGCTGCCACATGATTGTTATTTACGGACTGAGGAAGAAACAAAAGGTCGTGTGGACCTGAAAAACACTCCTTTGTCAGATCCTGATGGTACTTTGTATGTGGATGGCTCTTGCTTCAAGTTGCCGAATGGTGATGTGACGACTGCGTATGCTGTAGTGACGTTGAGTACGGTTGTGGAAACTGCAAGATTGAACCAGAATTCCGCGCAAGCGGCAGAGTTAATTGCATTGACAAGAGCGTGTGTTTTGTCGAAGGGAAAGCGAGTGAATGTGTTTACCGACAGTCAGTATGCGTTTGGTGTTGCGCACAATTTTGGAAGATTGTGGAGAGAAAGAGGATTTATGACATCGCATGGTACGAAGATCCAACACGGGCATCTCGTGAATGATCTTTTGGATGCACTCACATTGCCTAAACAAGTGGCGATCGTCAAATGTAGTGCACATCGGAAAGTGACGGATGATGTTGGTCGTGGTAATGCATTTGCGGATGAGATTGCTAAAGAAACGGCTAAGAATCTTGCGACTCGAATGTATGTCACGAGTTTAGTGAGGTGGCCGGCGGAGACTGGTATGTGTGAAAATACTGTTGAAAGTGTGAAAGCAATTCAGAACGAAGCTACGGAAGCTGAAAAGACCAAGTGGAAAGAAAGTACAGGGAAATTGGATATGCATGGATGTTGGGTTGACCTGACGGAATGCCAGAGGTGGATGTTACCAGACGCATATGTATTAGCTGTTGTGACGATGGCTCATGGGTTGTCACATATTAGTGCGAAAGGAATATGTAAGTTCTTGTCTCCTGTATGGAGGAATGATGGTATCGCTAAGTGTGCCGAAAGAGTGGTTAAGAATTGTATGGTGTGTTTGATGCATAATCCCGGAAAAGGCACCCCCACTCCACCTGGTCATTTCGCTCCTCCTGTTTGCCCCTTTGAGGTTATCCAGCTGGACTTCATCCATATGGAGAGATGCAATAATCTGAAGTATGTATTGGTTGTGGTTTGCGCGTTCTCCAGATGGATTGAGGCCTATCCTCTTAAGGATAATACTGCCCTGTCCACAGCAAAAATCCTGCTGAAGGAATACTTTCCTCGGTACGGAATGCCCCGGATTGTATGGTCGGATAATGGGAGTGAGTTTGTGGGAAGTGTAATGCAGAGTGTGTGTAAGGGCCTTGGAATTCGTCAGAAATTCCACAGTGCTAATCGTCCTCAGGCAGCGGGTTTGGTTGAAGGGTACAATGGTACCCTGAAGCTGAAACTTGCCAAGATTCAAGCTACGACTGGTCTGTCATGGCCTGATGCCTTGCCTCTGGCTCTCCTATCGACCAGAGCAACCGTACACTCTCGAGTAGGGCTTAGCCCATATGAGATTGTGTTCGGTCGCCCTGCGAATATTTGGGGAGTCCCGAGACCTAGGGCTTTTGATAGTCTTGAATATCCAATGTTGATCGATTACTTGCATGATTTGACCACTAAACTACGGTTAATTCACCAACAGGTCTTTGAAGCTCTACCAGCGCAGACAGAGGGTCCTGGACACCAGCTTCGGCCAGGAGATTGGGTGGTTACCCGAAACTTTGGTCGAAAGCGTAATTTGGAGCCAAGATTCGTCGGACCCCACCAAGTCTTGTTGACGACGAGGACAGCGGTTCGACTGACGGGCCGGAAAAATTGGGTTCATGCCAGCCACACAAAGAAGGTACCGATCCCCTTACCAACCGACTGTTGGGTGAGAACTGGGATTTCGGCCGCAGAAACTGAGACTCCTTTGCGCTTTGTGCCATTTAGCGACGCTCACCCTGTGGAGGAGGATTCGTCATTGTCAGATCCACAGGTGGAGTCATTAGTAGCAGAGAACCCAAGGTCCGACTCGTCATCTGTTTCATTGAACACTGTTGCGCCATCTGAACAATTGTTCGTAGAGCAAACTCGACCTGGAAGAAGTCGATACTTTCTTCGTTCAAGGACTAATAAAAATTGACAGTATAGTGGTCTTTAACGTTACGAATATTATGAACAATTACATCCTTTCTTTCTGAGTTTTTTTGTGCTTTCCACTGCTAAGAGACTTGTAATAAATCGAGGAAACCTCGCCATCCGGGTCACCGTAGGGCCGTGCGGGTACTTCTTTCTGTTTAGCAGGTTTCTGACGTTAGGTTGGTTACTTTTGTCGATCTCTGGGAACTCCTGGGGATTGATAATCGCCACTCAGAACGAAGTGCGTCAAGTACGTCACGGACGGTTTGTAGAGGATGGCATTCTCTAAGCTAGTGGACGCAGAAAGGGTGTCAGCGCAGAGATCAGAGTTATGGAGGGTTGTACAAACAAAATGTTTTCTGTTTCAGGTGTTTCTATTGTTTCTAACTGTATCTATGTTATTGGTGGGTGGAGTGTATTTCGGAGTATCGTTGTTCTTGCCTTCTGCTTCACCTACCTCTGCTCTTAACCTAAGTTCCCTCACTACTGTTTCCCCACATTCCTTTCATCCTTTGCCTCAACATGAGCAGGTTAGACGTGCGGAATTTATGAATAATTCCTTTATTCAACTCCTACATCAGCATCAGTTGGTGGTGAATACTACCAATTGTTGGGTGTGTGGGTTAATGCCACACACTATGGATAGGGGTATTCCGTATTTGGTCCTTCCATACAGCTCCCAGGGTTCAGCTCGAGCATTCCAAACTATGTTTCGCAGTGCACTAGATTCCTACCCCAGTCGAGAGCCACGGTCTGTCAACTTTGGTCCTGGGCCGTACCACAAGCCTTTGGCGATAGCCATAGCAGATCTGGATAGAGATGTTATTGATGCATCACTCATTCCAGATGAAGAAGTGCAGGCCTATAAGGATCTGAGCGAGACTGAGTATAGTACGTCAGTGGGTGATAGACAACTTAAGAGCTCGTCCCCAATATGGATTGTACCGCACCTTGGAAATTTCTGTTTGCAGGGTTTGGGTCGAAATCCGAGAGCACAACTTGGGAACAGTGCTTGCACTGAAACGTACGTCCTACCGATGCTCTCCTCCCCTGTTTTTCTGACTGCTAAGGGCACCTATTTTGTGTGTTATGAACGCGCATATACATGGTTACCCCGCGATTTTTCGGGTACCTGTTATATTGCGAATCTTTTGCCTCCAACCTTCACAGTTGCTTCGGACTACCACAAAACTAGAGTCATGAGAGGCGTTATTAGCAAAGAGGATACTGCTGGTCAAGAAGCAGGAGACTTCTTTAAGGGTTTCTTGCCGTTTTGGGGACCTATGGTTAATAGTAGGAACCTAAGACAGTTGACCCGTGTGGTAGAGTCGACTGCTAATATTACTGCAAATGCCCTTGGTAATCTAACGGCTGAACTACAGGCGGATAGACTCATGACGTTGCAGAACCGTATGGTTCTAGACGTTGTTCTTGCAGATAGAGGGGGCGTGTGTAAAATTATCCATTCGAGTTGTTGCATTTTTATTCCTGACAATGCTCCAACTGTTTATCAAGCCATCTCGAAGTTGCACAAGATTTCCGAGTCCATACACGTGGACGAAGGTAATTGGACGCTCCTAGGATGGTTTTGGGGCTTGATGTCAACCTGGGGTTGGAAGATTCTAATGATCGTAGGGGCTGTTGTAGCATTTCTGTTCACGTGTTGTCTTTGTGTGCAGTGTGGTCCTGCCTTATGTGGCCTATGTGCTACGACGTGTATAAGGCGGCCATCTGTTACCAAGGAGACATTGATGGATAGAATGATGTTCCAGCAGCAGCTGAACGAACTGATGAATATTGATATAGATTCCGATCTTGACTAGTGCTTGCCTACATGAGGGCAAAAGGAGCGTCTGAGGTTCCGTATGACACGGGACCGCAGTTTTTGAGTGGTGACGAATATGGATGAGTTTGGTATCTATGAACCGCAAATGACGAGTATAGTGGGTGTACGAAGTTTCGCTATGCAGCCACGTATGGTTCGCCTCATTTTTGGGTTCGTTCATCCGAGCCCTCGGGTTCCATTTTAGATACAGCGTCCATTTTGTTTCTTGCCCTCAGGTAGCCAGCGAACGGGCTTCTTGTCCGCTTCGTGACCCTGGAACTCTCAAGCTTACACGAAGGACACGTGTTCCTTTGAGGTGACTTTTATGATGAGGGAATAACGCGACTAAAGCAGATGGCCCCGCTCGAGGCTCATCTTGCCGCTCCGGCCTATTGTTTTAGCCACGCATACATTAGACACGAGGTCTTTGACCCCTCTATCGAGTTTCCTTTATTGCCCCCAACACTCTTTTCTAACCTGTTGTGCATCCTTGTCCTTTCCTTACATCTGTTTTCCGTCTTTCCTCTTAATGCGTTTATGGTTAGGATGGAATGTGTTTATCGCGGAGGGGATATGTTTTTACAGTTGGGAACCGGCAAGACTGTTGTAATTATGTTCCGGCCTCTTGAAACATGAATGCGACCCTTTTGCAGTTTATTGTGGGAACTGAGTTGTAACCTTTGTTCACCATACTGTGCTATGGCCGAAACCTGTATAAAAGGAGCGATCCACTTCTACGAATTTGAAGCAGTCTCCGAGAACCTACACGTTGTGTACTTCTTGTGACCTCTGTATCCCTGCAGTAAATAAACGCTGATCTCTGACGTCGCTGGAAGTGTCCCGTGTCTCTGTGTTTAGTACGCCAGAACAGGTAACCCACGAAGGTTTCAGGTGTTGTTCCCTGGCACCGCTGGGTCTTTAGAATAACCCAGTCCTTCAGTATGGCCAATTTCTGCGACTTCGCAGAAACTGCAGTGACCCTAAAGATTACAAATTGCAAGCCAAAGATCTTTGCCACAAGCTGCACCAACGCGGCTATCCAACTCACATAACCAAGACCGCTAATAAGAGGGCCAGAAACCAAAACCGCGAAGGCTTACTGGAAACTTACCCTAGAGAACCCACCCCTCCTCCACTGACGTGCGTAACCACTTACAATACGGTGACCAATAAAGTTTCCCAAATCATCAAAAAGAATTGGAAGATCCTGAACACAGGCAACCTGAAATGGGAACCTCCCCTTCTCTCAACAAAAAGAGCGAAATCCATCAAGGACACTATTGTATCTACCAGACCGGCTCTCCCCGTCAGACCATTGAACACGGTGCTCAACTCCTGGGGTCTCCCAAACATCAAAGGGCATTTCCCCTGCGGAAACTGTAGCGTCTGTCACATCACAGAGACAACCAAAAACCTCAACCTTGAACCTGGAAAAACATGGGAGTTACGCAAACATACCAACTGTCACACAGAGAATGTTGTGTACCGGATCATATGCCCTTGTAACCTCATTTACATTGGTATGACCACTCGCAAAATCAAAACCCGCATTTGCGAACACCGCAGCACGATACGCTGCAAGAAAAATACCACAAAAATGACCAACCATTTTCTGGAAAAAGGCCACACGACCAATGATATGAGATGGGTCGTACTGGAAGCCTTAGATCACAACCTTCCCAACATCCAGACCCGCCTCCTGGAACAGGAACAGAGATGGATATATCGACTGTCCAGCCACATCACCGGCCTGAACGATAATATCCCCTGGAACTGTCTGAGAAAATCCTGATTTTTCCCTGCTATAGGCTCAGACAACCCTGATTCCCCATGGTGTTCCTGTCTAATACATGTCTCTGCTCCATTTAGCATCTCTACCTCCCTCGAGTTCTTAATCCTCTTAGCCCTAACTAACACCAGTACCGGCTTTTCCTGTCTCCCCCACAGGCCCTTTCCTGCCAATCAGCATCTCTGGCCTCACTGGGTTCGCGCAGGTTTAGTAACATGTCCTGAATGCCATCCATTGCCTCACCGTGCCCCTGGAGCACCAACGCATGCGCGCCGTGCACACTTCTCTCCTTGGAGCGGGCGCTTTTCGCCTAGGCACCCCGGCAGCATTCACGCATGCGCGCCAGGGCTACGCTGCTCCTTCACGCATGCGCTGTCCTCACGGCTTCGCCCGAGTTCACCAGCAAACCCGCACGTACGCAATGGAGCACTTCACCATTTAACCTCTCCCTTCCGGGGGTCCCACAGCATCCGGGACTTCGGGAGACCACAGTAGGTGCCAGGCGATGGTAGCTCCTCAACCAAGTAAGGTGGTGTTTACATTTTTCCCTGGGGATTACTACATCCTACCCTACCTCACCCCTGAGACGTGTCACTTCTGTCTTCTACAGAATTGACGTGAGGAGCGCCCCCCCTCCCGTTTCCTGAACAGCGCACTCACTCAGCCATAGTGTAATTATTTTAACATTTCCTTCTCTGCATTGCGCATTGTGCCTCTTTTTTAGTAATCAGCGCCCACCACGAACTTTCAGCGCTTTCCTCATGGCTCCATTTAGCCTCGACTTAGCAGCGCTCACTGAGCCATTCACTGTGACACACCTCGTTTGAGGTCTCACGGTTCCTCCTCAACCAGATCATTGCCGGCAAACTCACCAGGCACCATATGTGTATAATTCACCATCTGCTGTTCACTATAGTAGTGCCGTGTTATTTACCACCTGGCACACATAGTTCACAAAGCGCTTCGCGTTTCTCTAATTGTCTTGCCTCCGTTCTCTATACGCTTAGCAGCATGATACACCTCCATAGTGTGTGTGTCACCAATGGTACGATCCTTGAAGACAGGTTTGTTTTATCACAGCACTTAAGATTGCATTTTATAGTTGCTATGAATTCACGGCACCTAAGTGGCAGTCTCATATGTGTTTTTGTGCTGTCTTGTTTCCTTCCACAGATTTTGCGCTGCAGTGTCCGCAATTGTGCCGACACTGGGTCCACACACCTTAGCGAGTGTGTAGGTAAACAACCTTTTTATTTTTTTCACTTACCACGTGGCACTTCGCACTTTGCCACTCACTTACTGCACTGGTCCTGACGAAAGCTCCACATTTTTACACGAGAGCTGAAACATGTAGACCTACAACACAGACAACTAGTAGATAATTATTTCTTTCGTAGTTGCATCACATACTCTGCTTTTTCGTCTATATCCTGAGCCGCCAGTAATAAATTTCCTAAAGGCAAGGATTCTCAGAGATATATTTTTAACTATCACTTCATCACACTCTTGCACCACACCAGCTCCGCTGTAGCCAGGCGTCACAGCACAACAGGGGGGCATTCGGCCACCCGGTTGGGACCCCGATGATGAAGCATGACACCAACCAGGTTGGTGTGTGAGGGGTCTTTTAACCTACCTAGTGGGTTCCCAAACATTGTCTCACAGTGATCGTACCACACTACATTGGGTCCGTCCACCATTGATAAAACCTATTTACATTCAGGGGATACGGACGTACCTCTCCATTTCCCTAGCTCTCTCATTTTTCTCCACATTCATTCACAGCGCACAGCTGTGAGAGCATTTTTTCCATACATTGCGCACAACCCCTCCCGCCCCCCCTTTTTTCACTATGGCTGAGAACCCAGGCTTAGGGTTCACATTGGATGATGTCAATAGTATACTCGACAACCCTCCACTACTGGCAGATTTCAACTTGGCAACCTCCATTGCTCAAACAGCTGATTGGGATAACCTTAATGAAAAGAAACGCAACCGGATTAGAACTATACTCCACGGGGTAATTCTAACCGAGTACTTACGGAACAACACTGCACCAAGAGGCCTGATAGTCACTAATGCCCCACGCATCTTTCTAGAAGATCCCACCTTCCGAAAAGATTGGGCACAAATAGCATGGCGATGCACACGTGACTGGATGATCCTCATCATCCAAACATCTAAACGCCTCTCTGACGCATTCCTCATTGAAATACAAGCCACGGAAACTCACTTCAAAGCCACTCTTTCCTCATTCAAGAAGAAACTAGAGGAAACTAACAAAGAAATAAACGAATACAAAGAAGGCCTCACCCAAAGCAAAATCACCAAATTCCAGAAGGACCTCAAGAGATTCTCCTATGCGAAGACCTACCCTTACGCCGAAGCTGACTACCAACCACCCCATCGGGCTGACATGTCAGGCACATCATCAGATGAAGACTCATCAGGGAGCAGCGGCTCCAGTAACAGCAGCTACCGCAGACGTCAGCAAGGTAGAGGGGGCCCAATAGGGTGGCAACAACCATGGACCCCGGGGCCCCGGGGCCCCAACGTACTATACCCATCCATGTATCCCCCTATACACCCACAATTTGGGTACGGTTGGAATCCACCATTTGGTCCACCACCACCATACATGAACCAGAACCAACCGCAGCCATTTTTAGGAAGAGGCCGAAGAGGTCGCGGAAAGAGATGCAGAGGGAACACAGTACACTGGCAAGACAACCCTCCACAGGGAGCACAGACAAGGAGCCAAACCAGAGACCAACAACCAGGCCCGAGCACACGCTAAGTCTCATCACCAACCTCTCCAAACACGTCCTAACACCTACAGAGGAAGCCATCTTAGAGAAAGGCCTTGGCTATGCCCCCACGCGACCAAACTTGACAAATTCAAACTGCATTGCGAATTAGCTGCATTTTTCCGCAAACTCAAACTTAAGGCCTTCTTTGAGAACACCCCCACTCTCACTGACCCTGGAGACCAGGGGGACACCACTTTACGGGTGAAATCTACCTTCATGCCACCTCCTAGCTCTATTCCACCAGAAATCTTGGTCTATGAGCAAGTAGTGTTTAAGGAAATCGAAGCTCTCAAGGAACCCCACACGTTCCAAAACACTAGCAGATTAGAACGCTTGGCCTTACAATCATTGAAGAATAACCCTGAGATAATAATCAAACCAGCCGATAAAGGGGGAGGTACGGTAATCCTCAACAAAGAGGATTATCACCAAGAATGTCAGCGTTTACTCAATGATACAAAGAACTATGAACGGCTCACACATGACCCCAGCACTTCCCTGAAAACTTGCATCCAAACCCTGGTGGAAGAAGCTGAACAGACTGGCCAGATCTCCAAAAGCGAGGCCAAATTCCTTACCACTACACAAGGGAAAATACCATATTTCTACACTGTTCCTAAAATCCATAAGAACAAAACCCCTCCCCCAGGTCGCCCTATCGTCTCAGGCATCGGGTCCCTGCTGGAACCCCTATAACGCTTCTGCGACCATTTCTTACAACCCCTGGTCCAGTCAACCAGCACGTACCTCAAAGATACCAAAGACCTCTTAGGACTCCTAGCGAACATACACTATGACCCTGACACCTCTTTTTTGGTATCACTAGATGTAGAAAGCCTATACACCAGCCTCCCCCAAGATGACACTCTACGAGTACTAGAAGAAGCCCTCAACGAGGCCGATTGGCAATACCACACGCCTCCCTCGTTCGTACTGAAGTGCGCTACCCTTGCGCTCAAAGAAAACTACTTTGAATATGAGGGCAAACTCTTTCTCCAGAAGTATGGTACATCTATGGGGAGCGTTTTCGCTCCCAGCATAGCGGGTCTGTATGTCTTTAACTTTGAGACCAAACATCTGCTCATTAACAACCAACCACGAATCCCACAAATCAAATTCTACAAACGCTATATTGATGACATCCTCCTTATCTGGGAAGGCTCAAGCGAATCACTTACCACCTTTTGTGACTGGCTAAACACGTGTGATCCTAACCTGCGTTTCACACACAGTTTTGATAGGCACCAGACCACTTTCCTAGACCTGGACATTAAAGCAGCTTCAGGAGGACTCATGAGTAAGACACACTTCAAACCAACTGCCCGCAATTCCCTCCTGCATTTTTCCAGTTTTCACCCCAGAGCCCTCCGTGAAAACCTCCCGTATGGCCAATTTCTGCGACTTCGCAGAAACTGCAGTGACCCTAAAGATTACAAATTGCAAGCCAAAGATCTTTGCCACAAGCTGCACCAACGCGGCTATCCAACTCACATAACCAAGACCGCTAATAAGAGGGCCAGAAACCAAACCCGCGAAGGCTTACTGGAAACTTACCCTAGAGAACCCACCCCTCCTCCACTGACGTGCGTAACCACTTACAATACGGTGGCCAATAAAGTTTCCCAAATCATCAAAAAGAATTGGAAGATCCTGAACACAGGCAACCTGAAATGGGAACCCCCCCATCTCTCAACAAAAAGAGCGAAATCCATCAAGGACACTATTGTATCTACCAGACCGGCTCTCCCCGTCAGACCATTGAACACGGTGCTCAACTCCTGGGGTCTCCCAAACATCAAAGGGCATTTCCCCTGCGGAAACTGTAGCATCTGTCACATCACAGAGACAACCAAAAACCTCAACCTTGAACCTGGAAAAACATGGGAGTTACGCAAACATACCAACTGTAACACAGAGAATGTTGTGTACCGGATCATATGCCCTTGTAACCTCATTTACATTGGTATGACCACTCGCAAAATCAAAACCCGCATTTGCGAACACCGCAGCACGATACGCTGCAAGAAAAATACCACAAAAATGACCAACCATTTTCTGGAAAAAGGCCACACGACCAATGATATGAGATGGGTCGTACTGGAAGCCTTAGATCACAACCTTCCCAACATCCAGACCCGCCTCCTGGAACAGGAACAGAGATGGATATATCGACTGTCCAGCCACATCACCGGCCTGAACGATAATATCCCCTGGAACTGTCTGAGAAAATCCTGATTTTTCCCTGCTATAGGCTCAGACAACCCTGATTCCTCATGGTGTTCCTGTCTAATACATGTCTCTGTTCTATTTAGCATCTCTACCTCCCTTGAGTTCTTAATCCTCTTAGCCCTAACTAACACCAATACCGGCTTTTCCTGTCTCCCCCACAGGCCCTTTCCTGCCAATCAGCATCTCTGGCCTCACTGGGTTCGCGCAGGTTTAGTAACATGTCCTGAATGCCATCCATTGCCTCACCGCGCCCCTGGAGCACCTACGCATGCGCGCCGTGCACACTTCTCTCCTTGGAGCGGGCGCTTTTCGCCTAGGCACCCCGGCAGCATTCACGCATGCGCGCCAGGCCTACGCTGCTCCTTCACGCATGCGCTGTCCTCACGGCTTCGCCCGAGTTTACCAGCAAACCCGCACGTACGCAATGGAGCACTTCACCATTTAACCTCTGCCTTCCGGGGGTCCCACAGCATCCGGGACTTCGGGAGACCACAGTAGGTGCCAGGCGATGGTAGCTCCTCAACCAAGTAAGGTGGCGTTTACATTTTTCCCTGGGGATTACTACATCCTACCCTACCTCACCCCTGAGACGTGTCACTTCTTTCTTCTACAGAATTGACGTGAGGAGCGCCCCCCCTCTAGTTTCCTGAACAGCGCACTCACTCAGCCATAGTGTAATTATTTTAACACTTCCTTCTCTGCATTGCGCATTGTGCCTCTTTTTTAGTAATCAGCGCCCACCACGAACTTTCAGCGCTTTCCTCATGGCTCCATTTAGCCTCGACTTAGCAGCGCTCACTGGGCCATTCACTGTGACACACCTCGTTTGAGGTCTCACGGTTCCTCCTCAACCAGATCATTGCCGGCAAACTCACCAGGCACCATATGTGTATAATTCACCATCTGCTGTTCACTATAGTAGTGCCGTGTTATTTACCACCTGGCACACATAGTTCACAAAGCGCTTCGCGTTTCTCTAATTGTCTTGCCTCCGTTCTTTATACGCTTAGCAGCATGATACACCTCCATAGTGTGTGTGTCACCAATGGTACGATCCTTGAAGACAGGTTTGTTTTATCACAGCACTTAAGATTGCATTTTATAGTTGCTATAAATTCACGGCACCTAAGTGGCAGTCTCATATGTGTTTTTGTGCTGTCTTGTTTCCTTCCACAGGTTTTGCGCTGCAGTGTTCGCAATTGTGCCGACACTGGGTCCACACACCTTAGCGAGTGTGTAGGTAAACAACCTTTTTATTTTTTTCACTTACCACGTGGCACTTCGCACTTTGCCACTCACTTACTGCACTGGTCCTGACGAAAGCTCCACATTTTTACACGAGAGCTGAAACATGTAGACCTACAACACAGACAACTAGTAGATAATTATTTCTTTCGTAGTTGCATCACATACCCTGCTTTTTAGTCTATATCCTGAGCCGCCAGTAATAAATTTCCTAAAGGCAAGGATTCTCAGAGATATATTTTTAACTATCACTTCATCACACTCTTGCACCACACCAGCTCCGCTGTAGCCAGGCGTCGCAGCACAACCGGGGGCATTCGGCCACCCGGTTGGGGCCCCGATGATGAAGCATGACACCAACCAGGTTGGTGTGTGAGGGGTCTTTTAACCTACCTAGTGGGTTCCCAAACACTGTCTCACAGTGATCGTACCACACTACATTGGGTCCGTCCACCATTGATAAAACCCATAAAAATAGTGAGCCTGATTTAGAAAGGTAATATTGACCCGAAATGTACGTTTATGCTAGGTTTATGACTGAAATATTTTTTTTCACGCCTGCCAGGATTACTGCGCATTACAAGTGTAGAAAATAGGTAGCACTAAATCCAGTGGGAAATGGGCATTCCAAGGCATGGTTTGCCTCAGAGGTTTGGGAACACCTTCAAATGAATGTTTGTGGGCATTCCCTAACTCCTTTTAGAACCCATTTCTACCCTGGAAATAGATAAAGATTTACTCCAACAAAGGGCCAAGAGTTGGAGTAACTCTCATTCTAGAATGGGAAGGGGAACAAATCTCCCTCAAAGTTGCTGGAGGAATGGGGGAAATTGTTTTCCTCATGGAGAAAATAAATTGGCATTTACAAATGAGGTTCCATTTCCCCCTCCAAAGATCTCTGCAATGGAGAACTCGGCACAGCATGAATAGGAGGCCTTCAGAGTGTTCACAAGACATTTCCTTTAGTATGACTTCTGGCACAGCTTTCTGGGCGCACTACGTCATCTTTGGAATTGGCAACCCAAAAAAAGAAATATGTTCTTGGGGAGACATAAATCTCCAGCCACGCTTTTATGTTTTTTTCACTAAGTAGGCTCCAATATTACTTTTCTGTAATGTTTTAAGCTCATGTCTTCATTATCTTTATTTATTACCAATCAAATCTTTATATATTGCCAAATTAAATGTGTGCATCCACCTCACCTGCATATGTACTACTGGAAGGTATGTAATACACCTTTGTTAAAAATGCTACAGGTTCTCAATAAATACAAATGAGCTCCTCAGCTCAGCGCTCTTCGCCTACCAGTGGCCTTACCTGGATGTGCTCAAAAGCAAGTAAGGTGTACATTTAGGGAATTCTGCATGTTGTGAAGGATTATACGTATTCTGTGCACCTCTACATATCTGAACACTAAACAGATACATAAGCCTCGGGGAAGAGCTAGTAACACAATCAATGAGTACATAGCACATGCCATGGCCCATGAGTAATGGTAGCTAACCCTGGATAAAGTGTCCATTAAGGGTTAACCATGTCATCAAACGCGTTTTTGTGATTGAGAACTTAATATAGCCAATATGAGGTCTCTGGCACCATCATTTTCCATAACCAAAAATGTGTTGGCGCTTTAATAGCTCATTAAAGATGATAATTAACTATGTATGCCTGGCTGTTTCACGAATGGGTCGGTTATGCAAAGGCAGTGTTAAGGCACAACAAGTAACACCAGTGAAGTCAGTCCCACAGCAAACTATTTGTGGGCATGCCAGAACATGTCAGAGACGCTAATGACTTTCTGGCGAACCCCATGGGGGCGAGCGGCATTCCAGACACGTCTATGGAAATGGCATCAGCCTTTTTATTACTCAGTGGCCCACAACCTTCGAGGCTGAGCTGTTAAGGGTCAGCTCGGCTGCCGCGTAAACACAGTAACGGCACTTTCGATATATGAAGCGCATATTTTAAGCACTAGCGATGAGGTAATGCCGTGCGAGTGCCTGCTATAACGCACACGGCTTCTGGGCGTCAAATGGTTCTTTGTGGCACGCGCGTCACATGAGCCATATACTTTTACTTGTATTTTGAACGCTTTTGTAACATGCACACATGTCACTTTTTCCTTATGTAACGTATCGTTTGCTACCTCTTGTATTTTGTGTGCTTTCGATACATGCACAACGGCCACCACTACCTCATGTAACGTAACTTTTGTTTTAGTGTTTTGAGTGAGTGTGCTCTTTAAACCTGCACACGTCACTTTTTCCTTTTGTAACGTATCGCTTGCTACCTCTTGTATTCTGTTTGCTCTTGATACCTGCACAATTGTCACTATTGTAACGTACCGTTTGATTTTGTAACATGCTCACTTGTAATTTTTCTCCTTATGTATCATTACTGCTCCTATTGTGAAGCGCTCCGACACCTTCGGGTAAAGTCCGCGCTATATAAAAACACATTAAATAAATAAATAAATAAAAATCGCGGACACGCACGTCCATTTGTGAAGGCTGTTTGAGGCGTGCAAACAGGGTGGCGTGGATGAAATAGCGATATACAGTAGTACTGCTGGCATTCCCGCGTGTAAATCCGTCCTCGGTGATATGCGGTAATGTTTTGACACTGTAATTGTAGAGGCATGTTAATTTAGCAATATTTGCATACAACTCTACTTTCAAAATGTCAGAACGGCGTTGAGCAAAAATAGGTACGCTTAAAAAAAACACCGTTTCACATCGGGGCAGATTTGAACGAACAGATCTGTTAAATTGTTGTTCATTTTCTTTTTCTGCCCGTGTTCGATCTTGCTTTAAATTCTCTTTCCTTTCTGTTTCCAATAGGGTTCTACATTCAAGAATGAATTTGAATGCTCCTTTCCTGTTTTGCATGATATGTGTACTGCGTTCTGTGAAACGCAAACTAGATTTTCCAAGAGTAATTATAAAACCCAAAGTACGCAAAAGGTAAATGGCAATAAAATAATTCCCTGAAAAAAAGTTAATAGTTAGTTGAGGTTGACAGGTGTAAAGAGGCCCCAACACACAGCCTCAAAAGACATGAATTCACAAGTGAGGCTAGTACCTTAACCCTATCTCTCTCACATAATAACTTACCCTTACCCCACGTGTTTCAAACGCAGAACACATTAGGATAAGGACCCTGGAGGTCTCCCCTTCTGGTTGGTCGTATTTTTCCTATTTGTTTCTGCTCACAAAACATGTCCAAGATTTCTCAAAATGGGAGGCCACGTTACTGTTCATGTAGACTTCTATTCTCATTACACAGAGTTCCTGTGAGAAGTTGGCCTGGCATATGCTGTCTCCTAGTTATAGGGGACACCTTGCACCAGTCCAATTCAACTCTTATGGTGATAGGTTAAAGACAACCTTTAAAGAAAGCTATCCTAGTGGTAGCTGTGGAGAGCAGCCTTCAGGCTAAGTCTTGAAGGAGTGTTAAGCTTATTGTTTTACCATAGATAACCTCTTGAATGACCAAATGAAAGAGTAGTCCACACAGGTATATATCTAAAATATATGTATTTATTCTAAACAGAATCCTACAAGTCTCTTTATGAGGCTAGAGGCAAAGTTGCAATTCAAACAAGAATTGATAGATACAATAAATAGCACTGGAATCACAGGGCCCCAGGGGGGGACCAAACCATATATTAAAAAGTGGTATAAGAACCACGACAATTCTACAGACAATGCCTAGGGAATTTAGGATCGCTGGCCCCTTAAGAATCCACCCCAGGTTATGAGGAAAGGGACCCACTGGAGACGCGTGCAGTGCAAATAGCTGCTATCGGGATCTCTATTAAAGCCTATGGAGAATGTCGCGGTTTGATTTTAAAAGATTAAAGACACTTCTAGCAGGAGTTCAAAGTTAAGGGCTTAGAGTTAAGCCTTTGAGGAGCCCACTACCACGAGAGTACCGATGTACCACTGTTACCTGCCCCAGGGAAGCCGGGTGCATAGGTCGTTTTCGATGTCGGGTCACGGGCTGATTTTCAATGGGAAAATGTACAAAACTGCTGCTAGCCAAAAGCGTTGATGATGTCGTGAAGAAAGAAGTTGTGAATCTTGTAGAGGAGAACCTGAAAGCAGAGGGGACAGAGTCTGGGTCACGGCACAGTGACCAGGGAGCTCAAAGGAAAGAGCCCTTCAATGTCGGGTGCTTCAAGTGGAAAGAGGAGTAGGTTGGATCTGCAGCCACGGGCTCCGGGAGGCTTCAAGGAAGGCTAGCTTCTGGAGGGCGACTGTCCCACAACGGATAAGGGTCGCTGCGGTGTTAGTGTCCGGATTGGATCCACTAAGCCTTGGCAACCGCAATCCATGCAAGATGGACAAATCAGCTACTGGTGCAGACCCACGAGGTCTGTGAGAGGTCTCCTTTGGGGAGACTGTAGAGCAGGCCTGGAGCAACCAGGGGAACTCTTGAAAGTCGAGATTGACCTCCGCTAGGGCCCACCAGTCGAAAGACAAGGGACTGCAGGAGGCAGCAATTTGGAGTGCGTAAAAGGGAGCCCACGGGCCACCGGAGGGGGCTAGGGCGCTGATCTTTGGCACAGTTGCTGCTGAGTTGTTGGCTCAAGATTGGGCCAAAGCAAAACTTCCCCACTGGTCAGGGTCGTGTGCTATGCAAGAGGTGGCTGGTGTCCTAGGGTATTGGTGATCTCGACAGCCTTGCTCTGCACACTCACTGGCCTCTGGGATGCTCAGGAAACCCATCTCAAGGTTGCTGGGAGTCGACAAAGTCCGTAGGAGCAGCGAAGTTCCAACCGGGTCACTTGCAGTGTTTCAGGTGCAGAGCAATAATTGGCACAAAAAAAACCTCACAGGCAAAGAGAGTTCATAAAAAAGGCTCTGAATGTAATGTATCCATATGTTGTTGAGTGCCCAGAATGCCAGAAGGAGAAAGGAATTGCAACTGCACAAGCGTGCTTTAATTCTCCTCACCGGAGTGCCTCTTCATGAACAGGATGTCACAGCCAAGATGGCGGTCGCGCTCAAAGCCTGAGAGCTGCCGAGCGCAGCGTGTTAAATATTGAAAGATACGGGGTGCTGTGACTCACGAAACAGAGGTGGTGCAGGTCAGGGCATCTTCCGAAGTTGGAAACACCTCACCAAATGCAAAAGGTGAACCACATTCAGTGGTTATCTCGACCCGCCTCGGAGAGCGTTACTCGGATGCCGTAATACGCGTCGGGCTCCAAGCCACGCCCCCCGATCTGCAGAAATCTGACCAGGTGTGGTTAACAGGACCGAAGCTATGATAGCTGGTGGGGAAGAAGAAAAATTCAACTGATGCCTATTCAAAGAGCCTTCTGCAAGTCAGAATGAATGTTCCTCTCCCATAAAGTGACTCTCTATAGACCAATCAGTAATTTACATTTTTGTTCCTCGCTGTTGGTGGAAAGCTACAGTTCAAACAGGTCAGAATAGGAAACAGAGCTTTTTGAATTCCTAATCCCAGGTTATGGAATTAACTTAAATTTAGTCTTCTGATTATTCTAAATTACAACTGTTTTGACAGCGCATTTATGTTGGACCTGATTTTTGCCTTTCTCTGCTTTCCTTTGCTGAACTCTTTTTTGTTGGCTTTTATGACTCTGTGCACTTTATCCCTGCTAACTGGTGCCAAAGTGCTTGTGCTCTCCCTCCTAAACATGGTAAAAATGGATTGGCCTATCCCTGATTGGTGCATCTAATTTACTTGTAAGTCCCTATAAATGGTACCACATGTACCCAGGACCTGTAAATTAATTGCTACTAGTGGGCTTTATCACTCATAGTTCCACCCACTAAATTAACCTTACGGAACATGTCCCTGCAGCCTCTAGTGCCATTTTAAACTGCTATTTCAACCTGACAAAGTAAACCCTTTGCCAGGCCTAAACCTTCTTTTTTAATACTTATACGCCACCCCTAAGGTAGGCCCTAAAAGCTCATAGGACATGGTGCATGGTATTTAAAAATAGTAGGACATGTGTGTTTAAGTTTTACGTGTCCTGGCAGTGAAAATCTCAGAAAATATATTTTCACTGTTGTAAGGCCTTGCTTTCTAATTGACTAACACTGATTACATTATTTTAAATAATAAGTGCTAACTTCAGATTGGGAGTAAATAGAGCAACGATATTTACACTCAAATGATTTGTAATTTGAAATCCTTCTTATTGGTAAAGTCTGATTTAGGTAGGCCATTTAGGTAGGCCTGGGCGTCAAATTCTGCTCTGCTCGTGGAGTTTGCGGAGTTTTTCGTGCACTGTGCTCTGCATAGTGTGCGGAGTTACGAAAACGCCGAGCAGAGTTTTTCCTCGCTTTGCTCGCCAACTTTAAGTTGGCAAGCCTGAGCGAGGAAAAGTTTACAACAGACCACCTCTCTGCAAAATTTCTCAACACAGGCAGTCACGGATGGCCATTACGGCTCACGTTGGGAAACCTTCCATTTGCATTGAGGAGGTCGCCGCTCGAGTAAAAAATCTACTCGAGTGGCAAAGGCAGAAAGAAGCATCGCCATCTTGCACTGCACATGGTGCTATTGGCACTACTTTTCCAGCATGGGACAAACATCCAGCTTTTAAAATCACAATGAAATGAGCATCCTAATGCACTCCGCCGCTTGTAGAACACTGCCCAGACCTAATTTTAGATTATAATTTTGAGAATGCCACTTTTAGAAAATTGTCATTTTCCTGGCCAAAGTTTCTGAGACCTTTCTGAGTTTCCAGGCACCTGGGTCTGTCAATGGTTTCCCCAACAAGAATGTATACTGGGCTCAGACAGTGAACAATTGAACCTGGGTGTAGCTAGGAGAGGGTCTCCCTGGCAGGATGGATGCTTTTGAGCTTAATTCTGCCCTAATTACGTTTCAAAGGACTGTGCCCACAGCACACACACAGGAACCAGACACCAAACCTGCCCTTACTTTTGTCATCCTAGACACTTTGGAGCCAGGACCAGGAGAAGGGAAGAACTGGCCATAATCAGTTTTAAGGGTTTGTCTCGGGATTCCTCCACACAAAGGCTGCCACCAGGTATAAAAGTGGGACATTCAGTACCTCTCGTCAGAACACTCCTGGACCTGTGCAAGATTCAGAAGAAGGACTTTGCTGCTCTCCAGTGGGACCCTAAAGGCTGACCTCCTGTTTGAGCTACTGGGACTCAACAAGCGTCCACATTTATCGATCAGCTCTGTTGTGACAGCCTCTCCTCTCAACCACCTCCAATGTTAACAGAACTCTTTGCACCAAAGTTGAAGAGGTAACTCTTCAATGGTGCTAACCTGGCCCCTGTCAACCTGCACTCCACTGCCGACTTTCCTCTGGTCTATCATCACCAGATAAACGCAAGTGCCACTTTCTGCTTCTAGGCTCTATTTTCACATACAACCTTATAATAAAAATTTCTCCGGCTCTACTGATTTGATTTTTGTCATTCTTATATAATGTTTTGATTACATTTTACTCTATTTTACTAAATTGTGTTTTCTTGTATTGTGTTTTCACTTTATTCCTGTTTTTTGATGTACAAATACTTTACACATTTTCTCTAAGTTAAGCCTGAATGCTTCTGTGCCAAGTCACCAAACGGTTAAGCACAGGCTAATTTAGTGAATTTTAGGGTTTACCTGGACCAGAATTGCAGTTGTTGCTTGGGTGGGGCTTCCACCCCTCTCAACCAATAACCCAATTTCTTCCAACTTATTGAGCTAATTTAGTCTGTTGTTCTCTTCCTGTGTTTCCTGTCTCAAATTCTACTTTTCCTTTTCAGATCCTGTTAGGAATTGGGTTTCTGGTTGGCAGAGGTATACACCCTGTCCAAGCAGGAACCACAATCCTAGTCAGCGTAAGTCAGATACACACCCTAAGTTAACCTGTTCCCTCTTCTGGAACAGTCAGGCTCAACTTAAGAGGCAATGTACAATATATTTGTGCAGCACTTCACACCGTAACACAGTGAAAACACCACAAAAATACTCTACACCAAGTTAGAAAAATAGCTTATATTTTCATGAACAAAACAATGTTAAAATGACAAAAATTCAATAAGTAACCTCTTCTGTACCCATGACGAGATAGTCTCGTCATGGAGCACGGTCGCGCTGTGCCCATGACGAGACTATCTCGTCATGAACCCCACCCGCGTGTGAAACGCCCGGCACAGGAGGGGGAAAGGGCGTGGCACCGAAGGGGTTAAAACTGTGAATTATGAATTTTTAAAGAATAGATGAAAATAGAATGCTAAAAGTGTAATGTGCCAACTGGGGAGATCTGGTCGAGCTTGACCGGGGTAAATTCAAGTTCAACTTTATTTCGGCCGCTAGGGCCATAAAAGTAGAGAAATATAAAATCACCAAGAGATTAAATTCACTAAAAAGAATAAACACTTTCAGTTGTAAATAGACTTATTACAAATACCTTACTATAGCAAAGTTCTGCCACTGTTACCAAATAACACAATTGGGCCACAGCTATCTTCATACACTGCTCATATCAGTTAAAAACTTGAGATATAAAATGATTAAAAGTATGCTGAAAAATTACCAATACAGGGAGGTATTGGCGGAAAGCCACTGCCATATAAACAAAAGAAACCTTTAAACTTCCTACAACCATGTATGCCCAGATTGAGTCTTAATCACTCCCCGGCGTATGTGCCACATATGGTTCAGAAAACGAGACACAGCAAACATGATTGGGGGGTGCGTGTCGTATTTTAAGACTCGGTACGCCTGGGCTTGTCTCACAAAACCCAAATTTCTGCAAATTTGGATTAGCCAGCGTTTGCAGGGCAGTTGATATGCAGGGCACAAAAACAAGACATGTGCCTCTGACTCAAGCTTGTAATTACAGACGGGACACTCAGCCTTAGACTCTTTAGCCCATTTGCTTGTATGTGTGGCTGGTGGGAGATTCCCTAATCTAAACTGGACATACAGTTTTCTGGCCACAGGGCAATGGATCAGATCCAGGAAGGGTTCGCCTCTGTATACATCTTTTATCTGGAGGAACTCAGCGGTCATCTGGCCATCTCCCCGTGAGCTTCCCTTGATGGCCATAATGTTAGCGTACCTATAGAGCCTCACCAGTTCAGTCCTGGCTAGAGTTGGGCAGGTGGCCTCAGGAGATTTCCACAAATCAGACCTGCCCATCTTCAGCACAAGATCCCTGATATGGCGAAGCCAGGGTATTTTCTTGGAGGCGGTGAGTGACAAAATCTCCTTGAGCTCTGCTTTGTAAGAAGACAACTCCGGGGTCACCCAAACCCGCCGCCAGAATGTAAGAGGTCTAATTGCTACCTCCTCCTCAATAGGCCTCATACCCAAATCCAAGCGAAGAGGAATTAGAGGCATGCTTTGGGGGACACCTAAAAGCTGCCTCATAAAATTATTCTCAACCTTCATTAGATCAGGAGTTGGGCAAAAAAAACACAGTTCTGCCCCATAAAGCGAGACCCCCCCTCGCCTGAGCTTTGTAGATTTCCATAACCAGGGCTGCTGGCTTAAATACTGAGGCTCTGTGCATTTTTTAAATACCGCCCACGGTCTGCGTAAGCTTAAGGCTTGCCTTGGCCAGCTGAAACCCCCACTCAAAGTTCTCAGAAAGAGTGACTCCCAAATACACAAAAGTCCTCACCCTTTCAAGGGGTATGCCATTTCAGGCGGGATTAGGGCGTGTAGTCCGGGGTGGGTTGAAGATCATACATTTAGTCTTGGTTAGGTTGATTTCCAAGCCCCGCAATTTACAAAAGTTCGCGAAACCATCAAGTATACGCTGTATACCCATTGGCGATTTTGACAGCAAAAGGGTATCGTCCGCGAACATAAGTGCGGGTACCTTCCCCGTGACTAACTTAGGGGCATCGTTATCCTTTATATTTAGTAAGTGTTTAATTAGCCCGTTTATGAAGAGGCAGAATAGTGTAGGGGCAAGGACACATGCCTGGCGTACCCCCTTTTTAACAGGGAAGCGTGCAGACAATTCCCAATGTTTTCCACACCTTACTTGGGCATAGTTTTCCGAATGGAGCCTTGCTATCACATTGAGTAAGTAGGGTGGAATCCCCATCTCCTTTAATACTTCCCAAAGTGTCTCTCTGGGAACCAAATCAAAGGACGACTTCAGATCAACAAATATTAGATAGAGGCTGCCACCCTCCACTAACACTGTTTTCCAAAAGAGCAACTGTAACCTAAATATTTGGTCTACAGTTGACATCTTTGCACTGAAGCCGGCCTGAAATGGGGTTAGTATCTCCTCCTCTTCTATCCAACCCTGTAATCGATATAGAAGGACCCGACCCATCAGTTTCTGAGTGGTGTCAATCAAACTGATGGGTCTATAATTCGAGGGAAGTAAGGGGCAACCTTTTTTAAGTATGCGGACTATCTCGGCCCCTAACCATGTATCCGGGGGGTCCATACCATTCAGAATTGCGTTGAACAGGGCGCACAGATATGGAGCCCAAATAGCACATTCCTCCCGGAAAAGATCGCCTGGAAGTTTGTCTAAACCCGGTGATTATTATTAGCGTTTGCTGCTTCAGTTATAGTGATCTCCCAATCCCCTACCCGCTGACAAGCCCTAGGTTGACTAGGTGAGCTGATGTTATCACTAATACCATCCTTAATGTCATACAGCGCCCAGTAGTGAGACTCCCATGCCTCAGGAGCAATGTTGGGCTCTAGGGCCGAACTCCCTTCCCTGTCCCCTCTACTCACTATAGCCCAGAAGTTTTTTAAGTCCTTATCACTCTGGGCCTGCCTTAGGGCCTCCTACCTCTCTTCTTCCCAGTTTTTCCTTTCCTGAAGGGAGGTCTCTTTATACCTTGCCCTTGCAAGAATGATTAGCGGCCTATCGTTGTCCTTCAGCGCCGCCAACAAATCACGTTTAGCCCTACAACACTTATCATTGTACCATGGACAGGTAGGGCGCTTCCGCTCTCTCCACTTGGATAATGGATGGAAAATGTCAGACAATTTAGTGACAAGCTCCGTGTGTATTTTGCCTGCTAGATCTCGTTCCTGTGCTAATGGATCCTGTACAACCCCCCACATACTAGAAATCAATGGTGTAACTATTTGGTAAACTTTCGCCAGTTTTGTAGGAGAGTGTTCAAAATAAGGCCATTTTACCCTCCTTCTATTGTTAGTCAGTCTTGGAACACTAGGCTCATTAGGGGTAGGGAGTAGTGGCTTGGTCATGCCGAGCTCTCCAGCATTTAAGATCACTATCAATGCGTTGTGGTCACTGTCTTGCCTAGGCTCAACATAAAAGTCAAGAACTTTACCCCAGAGTCTAGTTTCCACCTTAATATAATCCAATAAGGAGGCCTGTCCTGGCTTGTTAAAAGTAAACTGGCCTGGCTGGTGCGATTTGGTCCTCCCGTTACATGCCCTAAGTGAGTAGGCCAGGGTGAGTGAATAAAGTTGTAGGGCCAGAGGTGACCACACCTTAATAGGATTAATCAAAGGATCAGGAATCGGCCAAAGTGTGTCTTCCTCTGAGGGTGCTGCATGATTGAAATCAATGAGGGGCTCAAATTGGCAATTAAAGTCAACCCCCACTATCAGCCACGTTGCTGGATCTAAGGTGGGTATAAAGTGCACCAGATGGTCCAAGGTGGCAGATTCGTGCCTACTATTCCCAGGTCTATAGTAAACATTAATGATGGCTATTTTTATCTTGGTAGGGAACACTAACAAAACACATTGGATGTCATTTGAGGGTTAAGATAACTGCTCAGCTCTACAGCCTAGGTTTGTACCTACCCATAAAGCTAATCTACCAAATGGTCTCCCTCTCCCCCCTATATTTGCCAAGATGTTAAAAGACGCGAAGCCCACCCGGTGGACAGTTTCTCTTGTCCAAGTCTCCTGGAATATGCAGATGTCCTGTTTATCTACTAAGTGCCCCCAGTCTGGACAGGGGAGTTTGTTATTTAGACCAGCCAAGTTCCAGGACAATATCCGCAATCCACTGTCCTGTGCTTTAAGCTCACTTATGGCCTCAGGTACAGTAGCATGAGGAGGGGACAGTTCACCCAGGGTGGCCCCTTGCATGTTGGCAGAGACAGCTTTAGATCTATTCTCCCTATTTTTGCCTGCCAATGGGGTTTTAGGTGTAGCATCGGGGGCCCTTCTCCCCTGCATCCTCTCGCTGCAAGGTCTGTGGTGCAAGGTGATATCTGTATTACTGTCCCTAACTTGTTGCCTCCCACCATAACCTATTTCTCCCTTTGGGTCCTGCCACTGCATATGGTGACCACTCCCCAGTCAATCCACCCCCTCGAGACTTTCATATCTATTGCTTACCGAAATGTCAAATAAGGAGCGCCTAGAGGAAGTTCCCCTACTGATTTCACTTGGGTGAGCCAAACCGGATATAGATGGGATAGCACCCTCTCTGCTAGTCATTTGGTGTTGGGGATAAAAATAGTTCAGAGGTCGCAGGGTAATCCCGGTTAAAACACTATGGCAGTGGGTGGTGGTATTTATAAGATTTCCAGCAGTAAGTTTTTTTTTTAAATTAATAATTATACACTCCACTTTGTCTGTTTTTGGGCTGGGTTCTAGCCACCCTACTCTTCGAACCGTTAAAATCTCCCCAGTTCTAGCATATACAAAGTGCTTATACCTCGCCAACCAAAAAAGGCATTTATTTCTGAGCTCGAGTTGTGTTTCCTTTGTATTGGGTGCGATTGGAGGGGCTCCAGTCAGAATGGCTACATAAGGTGCACAGGACGGGGGTAAGTTGATATTGGGCAGATCGTTATTTGCACTCTTGTTCCTCTCTACAAGATGGACTTCTGCAGGTTGCCTCCCCCTTACACTTGCTACGTCCTGGGCATGAAAAATAGGGTTGGCACACTGCCAATCATTAGGGTCTGACATCCCGGCACCAGACTTAGGGCCATGTGGCACGTTTTCACTCTCCCTATGGGTACTATGATCCCCTGCTATTGAAATATTAGCAGGACCCACAGAAGAACATCTCCCCTCCCCCCTTGGGTGGGCTATGTTTGGAGAATCCACCTGGCAACCTCTAGCCCTTCTTTCTACTATAGTGCTAGTGGGACCAACTTGGTGGACCGATGTCCCTACGTCCCTTGCTACTAGTGCTTTCTCCAGCTTTGCTAACCTGCTAGATAAGGGAGCCAGTTCTTCCCTAATAGTGGCTCGCACTTTGGTGTGCTAGTCTGCCAACAGATTCAATACCCAAGAGGGGTAAGTTGTATCAGCTCTACCATCTTGCGAATTGGCCAGATTTAAATCATGCACGTCACCCCCCCTTTTCCGACTAATGTACCTTCACATACTTTCTTATTTTTAGAACCCGCCTCAACTGATGATTTATGTTTGCCCGGTTTGATGTTATGCATTGTGGTTTTAGCCTTGTCGGGACCTTTTTTAGTGGGAACTTCCCGAAGAGATAGCTCAGTGGACTCAGCTAAAATCGTTTGGGGCATGGCAGATGACAGTGTCTGGTGACACGGTGGGCATATCCGCCATAAGAGACAACCACCTCTCTGTGCATGCAATTTCGGTGTGCACTGTCCCAATTGCCCTCTGCAACATTTTATCTATTGATGTAGGTGGTGGTGTTGGGGCACTGGCACATTTACTACTGCCAGTGCCTACTTTTTCCCCCATTTTACTGCCCACTCGTGCCCTGCTGCTCCTACGTTCCATCCAGAAAATAGATTTCCGCTATTTAGACTTATGGGCAGGAGACTAAACACCTTATTAACCACCCACTTGCAGCATACAAAGACTGTGCTAGTCTTTCCACTTCCCAATTTACACGTTAGATGGAGGCAGTTCTCCTCTTGGTTGCTGGACAATAGTTCCTAGGTAGTAATGCTGGATACCTCTGTACACACCATGTCTGCACAAATGTTGGAAATAGTATTACCCAAGTTTGGATGGTCGGTGAGTCTCCTGTATCATAACCAAGAGGGGTGGCACTGCCCTGCCTCTTCCTGGCAATGAAGGGCTAGGACGGGCCCGCCCTTGGCCCGGGCTTCGCCCGGGTGTATCCCGTGTGTGTGCATCCCGCACGCATCCCGCGCTGCAGTGGGGGAGGCAGCGCTATCAGCGCGATGGCCACAACTCTCCCTGACCACCGGCACCTGAAGTTGAGGGCAAAGGACACTGGGACTTGAAGTCCGTCATTTTTGCTGTAACGCTTGGTGGCAGGAAGCGCAGGCTCGCGCAGTCACCAGGACTCCAGATCCTCTCCCAGCCCGAACGATCTTCACAACAGCCTCAGGGAAAGAGGGGCAAAGGCGGTAGAGCAGCAGCAGCCAAGGAACCCACACCGCGGTGGGGGAGGCAGCGCTATAAGCGAGATGGCCACACCTCCCCTTGACCACCGGCACCTGAAGTTGAGGGCAAAGGACACTGGGACTTGAAGTCCGTCATTTTTGCTGTAGCGCTTGGTGGCAGGAAGCGCTAGCTGGCGGAGTCACCAGTACTCCAGAGCCTCTCCCAGCCCAGACGATCTTCACAACAGCCCCAGGGAAAGAGGGGCAAAGGCGGTAGAGCAGCAGCAGCCAAGGAATCCAAAAGTTCACGCTGACCGTAATGGAGCACGGGTCAGATACAGTAACATGCCATGATGCATCATTGTTGGACTTGGCCCTTTTTTGCAGGGTCATCTCTGAACTTTTTGCTTCCTCCTAGCCTTTTTTCTGACATGGTGTTGGTGGTTCTAGGGCTCTGGGCACTTTAGCACTGCTGTTCAGTGTAAAGTGCGTGTGCTCTCTGTGGTAAACATGGTAAGATTGGTCTACACCTGTTTGGCTTATTTAATTTACCTGTCAGTCCCTTGTAAAGTGGTATCTCATATACCCGGGGATGGTAAATTAAATGCTACTGGTGGGCTTGCAGCGCTGATTGTGCCTCCCACCAAAGTAGCCTTTCAAACCTGTCCCAGGCCTCTGTCATTACAGGGCCTGTGCGCGCAGTGTTACTGCCGCTGTGACGTGGCACCTAAAGTGTGTGCCATGTCTGTGATCCCCCTTTTACTACATGTCAGTCACCCCTAAGGTAGGCCCTAGCTAGCCCTATAGCAGGGTGTATTGTAAGTAAAAGGTAGGACATGTACCTTAAGTGTGTGACATGTCCTGGTAGTGACAAACAACCATTTTGGTTTCTCATTGCTGTGAGGCTGCCTTCCCATAGGAATGCATTGGGGGTTCCCTGATAATTGTTTCAGTGGTAATTCCTGATATGAGAGGAGCAGCATGGTCAAGTTTGGTATGGTTGTAATAGTAATAATAAATGCTGCGCAATGGTGTCTGCAGATTTATTATTACTATTTTAGAAATGCCACTTTTACAAGTTGGCATTTCTGTGTGCTATGTGTCTGCCTGCCTGATGTGGATTGCATGTCTGGCATTGGAGTGACAGGGGCTGGGGAGGTGTGTGTGGCTACAGGGAGGACAGGGTGAGTCAGCACTAGGCTGAATGAGAGGTCTGCATTTGGAGTAGTGCGAGGAGTAGACCCCTGACCCTGAATAGGTCTGTACCTGCCTAGGTGAATGCTGGTTCCGCCCCCCTGTGGTGTGTCAGATGGCAGAGCCCCAACCTGACAAAGGAGGGTGGGAGCTCTGTAAACTAAGTGCTCCACATCCCCCAGAACCAGTTGAAGCTGGATTTCCCCAAGCCCTGTGCCAGGGCAGACAAAGAAAAAGTGGTGTATAAATATTGGGGCTGTGACCCCATGAAAATGTTGTGCTTTTTGTGCTTCTTGGTGACTTGTTGCTGCTGGGCCCCAGGAGGAACCGCCACGAGGGACAGCCTCCCTGCTAGAGGGCCCTGTGAGCTGGCCTGCCTGGGCCCAGCTGTGCTCCTTTCCAAGTCCTGGACTCTATTATCTCAAGAGCTCTATATCTTTATTGCTGGATCCCCAGGAGAAGAGGGCATTTGTGTCCTGCAGCGCTGGGCTGCAACATGTACGCCGAGGAAATCCTGGTGTGGGGATTCCCCTACACTGGGTTGGAGTAGAGCGGGAGCCCATCCCGCTGTTGTGAGCCCCTCCGAGCGGGAGCCCACCCCGAATTGGTTTTAATTTACGGCGGGAGCCCACCCCGCATGTCGTGCCCTCCGGAGTGAAGCATTCCTAAATAGCGGGAGCCTACCCCGCATTTGTATTTATTTAGAGCGGGACCCTACCCTGCATTGACGACGCCCGGAGGAGCCACCGAGATCTACAAGAGATCACCGCCACGACCCGGAAGCATGGCGGCAGTGCCTGGTTGGGGGCGTGGCCGGCCGGCAGAGAGGAAGTCAGGCCGAGGAAGGCTGGGTTCCCGTGTTGGTGCAACCAGGATCATCTGCAGTCTCCCGGGCTCCACGTTGAAGTCCCGGGTCCCAGCAGAGAGACCAGGCAAAGTCAGGAGCGGTCCCGGTGGAGGGGGATCTCCCGAGGCCCATTGTCATAGTCGCAGGGGATTTCAATGCCACCTTTGAACCCTCCCCCTTACTGAGTATTTTATTGGAGGAGGAGAATGAGATCTGGGGTATACAGAGTCTGGCATCGGTCAAAAATTGTTATAGAGCAACGGCTGTGTCCCTGCAGATTGCATCATTGGTCGCAGGCAGGAGACCTGAGGGCTTGTAATGGGAGGACTGTTTCTGACAGGAGCAGGAAAACCACTCTAAAACGTGGCATAAGCACAAGCATTATTGATTACATCATTGTTGACGTCAGAATCTGGTCACTAGATGAGGACATGTCAATTGCCCAGAGATCTGACAGCGACCATAATCCTTCGCTGTTAAAAATGAGGGGCTCCGCACTGGACAGACAGCCATCTGGTTGCCTGTCCAGGGTGGACGAACCTCTTGTAAGTAATAACCTTAGAAGAGTTACTTGGCCTAATGTACTTGCAGACCCGCTTTCATATGCTAGAATCTACTAATTATTTGTACATTTTGGTGCCGATTCCGATCCGTTAAAAATATTCCCAGTACGAATCGTATCCGGATTTTTTAACGTACGAATCGTACAAGTCCCGTACAAACTGGCAAGTACGATTCGTATGTTAAAAAATCCATACGAATCGCATTGGGAAAATTCCCCGACACGTCCTCGGATCGGAAAAAGTGTCCGACACGTCCCCGGACAGTTTTACGTACGAATCAGTAAACTGAAGTCCAAGCGCGCAAGTACGATCCGTCCTGTCCGTCCGAATGCACAACCGTATGGAAAAAACACCGTACGGAGCGAACTCCCATAGCAACCATGGAGACGTCCAAACATGTGCCCGCATACGCGCCGAACACCCCCCAGCCCACCCCCCCAAGTACGCACCATACCGCCAGCCCCCCCTATGTACGCATTGTACCCCCACCCCACCCCCGTAGGCACGGAGCGTACCCCCACCCCCGCATGTACGGTGCGTACCCCCACCCCCTCATGTACGGTGCGTACCCCCAGTGCGTAGTGGTGGGGGTACGCACCGTACATACGGGGGTGGGGGTACGCACCGTACATGCGAGGGTGGGGGTACGCACCGTACATGCGGGGGGTATGCACCGTACATACGGGGGGTGGGGGTACGCACCATACATGCGGGGGTGGGGGTACGCTCCGTACCTACGGGGGTGGGGGTATGCACCGTACATGCGGGGGGTACGCACCGTACATACGGGGGGTGGGGGTACGCACCGTACATGCGGGGGGTACGACCATACATACGGGGGTGGGGGTATGCACCGTACATGCAGGGGTGGGGGTACGCTCCGTTCCTACGGGGGTGGGGGTACGCACCGTACATGCGGGGGGTACGCTCCATACCTACGGGTGTGGGGGTACGCACCGTACATGCGGGGGGTACGCACCGTACATACGGGGGGTGGGGGTATGCACGTACATGCGGGGGGTACGCACCGTACATACAGGGGTGGGGATACGCACCGTACCTACGGGGGTAGGGGTACGCTCCGTACATGTGGGGGGTACACACCGTAAATGCGTGGGTGGGGGTACGCACCGTACATGCGGGGGTGGGGTGGGGGTACGGTGCATACAGGTACGGGGCTGTGGTACAGAGGTGGGGTATGGCGCGTACACGTATGGGTGCTGGGGTACGGTGCGTACATGGGGAGGGCTGGGGGTATGGTACGGACATGTAGGGATGGGGGTATGGTGCGTACCGGGCCCCCTTTTCGTCATGCATCGCGGCGTACTTAGCTTTTCCTGCACTTTTTGGGTCCCGTAAAAATATTGCCGTGCGAAGTGCTGTGGGTACGAATCGTACTTGCTGATCCGTAAAACGCTGCCCGACTCCATGCGAATGTCGCGTACGCGGTGTCCCGGATCCGAATTGTGGGTATATTTTAGCCGGTCGGTGTTTTTTACGATTCGTACGGAAATGGTGTTTCTGTACGAATCGTACTTGCGCGTTTGGAAGGTGTTTTTCCCGGGTACGAGTCGGACGGAGAAAATGCTCCGTCCGACGGTTCGTACCCGGGTTTTACAGGATCGGAACGGAATCGGCACCTTTATGTCTGCTTTCTCCAGTAGCCTGGATTGCAAACACCCATGTGGCTTAACCTCGATACTTTCAGTACACAATGATTTTTTTGGAGCATTGCAAACTGTTTTTCACAAAAAAAGTTTGGGTGGTAGGCCTGCTAGTAAAAGGACCAATAGATGGTTCAATTGTGAATGTAAATCAGCAAAGGCGGCCCTGCAGCTAGCAATTAAGGACCCTAGCCAGCCTGGGGTTGTTCAGGCACGCAACAAATATAGAACCGCAATAACAAAAGCAAAATGAGAATTTGCGGATAAATCTGGCAGGATCTGATGCTAGCAGCAAATTGTAAAGATACCCGCTAGTTCTGGCATATCCTTGCAAAGGGTAATACAGATAGCTCAAACACTCTCAGTTATCACATTCAGTCGGAGGTTTGGGTTGAGCACTTTACTACACTATATTCTAAGAACTCAGAAGCTGATTGCATATACAATATAAGAACTGAACAAACTAATACTCTCCCTGCTATGCCCACGACTGACACAGTGCTAGTTTTTAGTTTGGACTAGACTGTGCTAGCAATAAACATGCTTAAGGCAGGAAAGGCCCCTGATCCCGATCAAATACCGGGTGACCGATATAAATCGGAACCTAAGGTATGAGCTCCATACATAAACATCTTAAAAAACTGCATATTGGCTGGTGGGGCTATTCGTCCAACATGGAGGGGAGCCGAGATAATCACCATACACAAAAATGGTGATACTTCTGTCACATCCAATTACAGACCAATTAGCTTAATAGATAATCTGCAAAAACAATTTGCGTGCCAAGTCCTGGATAAACTCCAGAGCTGGATGGATGTGAAGATGATACTGTCCCCCTACAAAGCGGGTTTCCGTTCCAAAATCAGCACGTGTGACCAGGCTTTCTTTTTGGAAATATGTGCGATTGATAAGAAAAAAGCTTTACGTAGCATACCTCGACTTAAGAACTGCGTTCGACCTAGTGCCACACAAACTGTTGTGGAAAGTAATGCTTGACCTAGGGACCCCAATTGAACTGGTGGCTTTGATAGCTAGACTCCACAAGGATAATTACGGCCAGGTCAGATGGGGAACATGCGGTGAATTAACTGACAAAATACTGATACAGAGTGGGGTGCGCCAGGGATGCGTGCTTGCTCCTACATTATTTTCTTTGTTTATTAATGATGTGGCCAGCAGCTTACTGGACTGCAGGAATGACTCTCCTGTCATGAATGGCACGAAGATCCCAATCCTGCTCTTTGCAGACGATTCTTTACTTATTTCCACAACCCCAATGGACTTGCAAATCTTAGTGGATGAGTTTTTAGATTTCTGCAGGAGCTTGGAACTTAATGTTGCCAAAACCAAATTTATAGTGTTCGGGAAAGTTAAGGGCAAATTAAGAGAGGTCAGGATCGCATTGGAACCTTTAGAGCAGGTGAAAAGCTTGAACTATTTGGGGATAAGACTGAGCAATACACTTGGCTGGGAGCAACAATTGGAAAAGAGCCATTTAACTCTCGTTCACAGGTCAAAACCAATACTGAGATAGTACAGGCAGTCTCTTACTCGATCACTGACCCCAGCATTAGAAGTGTATCGAGCAAAACTTCAGAGTGGTGTCTTGTATGGAGCATAGATATGGAGTATATCAACACAAATAAAAAGACGACATCTGAAAATTTCTTTGCTAGATCACTCATCTCAGTAACTATTACCACTCCCTTAATCCCACTATTTTTTGACCTAGGGACAAAAAGAATTGGTGATATGGCCTCATTGAAACCTATATTGTGTTGGCTGTGCTTGTGGACAACACCGCAGCTTTCTGATTTTTGCAATTCTCTGAAGGAGGTTTTGAAGATTAGTGGCGCCAAAAGCCTACCTTGGTTTAAGCATGTCGCAAGTTGGTTTACAACACTTGGTATGATAGAATTATGAGAACATCCAGAGAAGGCAAATAGAGAAGATTGCTCAAAGTTGAAGATTAGGTATTGGGTGACTGTGGAAGAGAGGTAGTAGTAAATGGTCAATTAACTTCCCAACTTTTATGTGCTAAGCCATGCGCTTCCTTTGAACCCTTCCTGGATCAAACTGCGCCACAACTTGCTAAAAAGTCTATATGTAAGATTTAGGTATGGCAACCTCCTACTACGGTTTCCTAGCAACCACGCCGCAGGTTTATTGCTAGAACTTTGCCCTGCATGTGCCAAAACAAAGGAGACAGAAGAGCACATCCTTTTTTTCTGCATAAAATGTCAAAAGATCTGTAGGAGATGGATACGACCGACCTGCCTAAACATTGGAGCTAGGCAACACCAGGTTGCCTATAGAATCCTGAAAACTGATACTACGGGACCAATAGTCTATGTGGTCAGTCGTTTCTTATTCTCGTTCTGGATCAAACTACAAAAGTTTTTGCACATACCTGGCGCTGATCATTATTATCAAAAATAACCCCAGTAATTATGAAAATTGATCTATCGGCACAAATGAATTGCAAGCTCTATACAAAAATGTTATCACATGCTTCTCTAGTGCTGTGCTTTTTAAATGCATGATGATTTATACAACGCTTGTTTGATTACTGTTTTTAGAATGTTAGCTACGCCCTTTTTACCCATTTCAGATATGACTGAAGACTTTTATCTTGTTTAATTGTTTTGAGGACTAGGAGGGCTAGGAGATTAGTAGTCCAGTATACACTCTCCTCATATATGTCAATATAAATCTAAGTATACTGTCCGGAAGCTAAGTCAAAGAGAATCTATCGCTAGCTGTTAGCAGGCACCTTTACAAGCATGTGCCCTGTAGGTCCATCATGTTAGAGGGCAGGAGGATTAGAGGGGGTGTGACTGTGTGCAGTGGTGTGGCTGGATCAAGACAAGGTCTTGGTCACTCCAACTTTAAAACAATAATGTCCTACAGCTGAGCCCCTTTTCTGGATTCATATAAAAAAAGAGGACTAACAGATTAGTGGTCCAGTATACAACCTCCTTATATATTTCAATATAAATCTAAGTATACCGCTCTAGAAGCTATGTCAAATCGAATATTAGGTCACATTTCTCTGACTCTTTTTTGGTCCTGACAAAATGCCAATGGATTGCTCCTCAACTATTGAAGGCATGAAAAATGCTGACCTTAATTGTAGACCTTACCCAACTAGCAGGTCTGTAGGTGACCATCACTTTTTTGTGCACTGGGATAGGTACCATTATTTCCTAATTCCTCTGTCACTTTTGTTTTATTCTCAACACTGACCATGGTCCTTAGTTGATTTTAGATTCACACTTTTGCCAATCTTCTCACCATCTGGACACATCACCTTCTGTCCAGCTGTGCTCATCAGGCTTCTTTTGAAAAAAGATCTCCGATAAAGTGTCCTCTCATGGGGGCCACCGGGATTCGCGGTGCAGGCTCGGCGAGGAGCATACCCCTATGATGAAGCATGTTACCCTCGGTGAGTGAGGGCAATTGTTCCTACAAGCACATGCTTCCGAAGGCACTTGTCAATAGCTACAGATAGTTTCTTTTTGACATAGCTTCCGGAAAAGTATACTTAGATTAATATAGAAAAAATATTACACAATTTAGATGCCAGATACGTCTCTCATTATATTTTCTTTTTAGCAAATTTCAACTGCAATTCATCAGTACAGTTCAGTTAGCAGTATCTTCTACATAAAATATCACTTTGGGTATTTTGTTGGTTGACAATGTTAGAAATGCCAGGTAGCCAAGCCAACCAAAACTTTTCATAATGGAGGGTGTTAGAAATGGGGTCTCTAGTTGGCAGAGGTAGGTACCTTTGTCCAAATAGGGACCCTTGCTTCTACTCAGGGTAAGGTTGATACACTTCTAAAATAACCACTGCTCACCCCCTTGGTAGTTTGGCACGCGGAGACAGGCTTATCCCAGAGGCAGCGTGTAAAGCATTTGTGAACACATACAGTAATACAGTGAAAACACTACAAATGGTCACCACACCAGTTTAGAAAAATAAGTAATCTTTATCTAAACCAAAACACGACCAAATAACAAAAATCCACAATACAGTACTAAAAATATGATTCTTAAAAGGTAGAAATAGTTCTGTTCCAAGAAAATGTGGGATGCGACACTTTTACACAAAGTACCTTGGATGCGTCAAAAAATGCAAGCAAAAAGGGTCACAGGCAAAGTGATGCATCGGTTCCTTACACTCGGGGAAGGTGATGCGTCGGTTCCTTGCTCCGGGGGAGGTGATGCGTCGGTTCCTTATTGCTGAGCAGGGAAGGGGATGCGTTGGTTCCTTACCGGAGAGGAAGTGATACGTTGGTCTCTTACTGCGTGGGAAGGTGATACTTCAGTTTCTTACTGCATCCCCCAACGAGGCGACAGACTTGACGCTTCAATGCGTTGCGTGACGATCCGGTGTGATGCGTCGGTTCTTCTCCAGCCAGGCCTGCGTCAGAATCGGTGTAGTGATCTCGGACGTCAGAGATCGGTGCACAGGATTCGTCACACTGTAGACACAGAAGGCGCAGTGACGATTCTTCGGCGGTGATGCATCGGAAATAATCCCTTGCACCGCTGCGATGCGTCGAAAACAGGCGATGCGTCAATTTTCAAAATTCTTGCAATTTCCAGTCCCAAAACAACCTCCAGAGGCCCAGAACACTAGCAAGCACCTCTCAGCAGGTCAGAACTCCCAGCAGACTAGTTCAGGGGGGGACTGAGGGTGAGGTTTTTGTGTCCCTGAGACTTCAGAACAGGAGGCAAGCTCTACTCAAGCCCTTGGAGATCTTCCACAAACAGGGGACACAGCAAACAGCAAAGTCCTTTTCCCTTTCCTTGGCAGAAAGTAGCCACTGCAGGCCGACCCCAGAAAGCAAACAGCACAGGGGCAGTATTCCTCCTCAGCTTCCCCATCTCTTCTCCTTGGCAAAGGTTCCTCTGGATTTCCCAGAAGTGATCTACAAGTCTGGGCCCCTCTTTTTCTACAGTAAATCTTTGTTTTCCAGTGCAGAGAATCTCTTTGGTGCAGCTTCCTGGCAGCAGGTAGAGACAGCATTGTCCTTGGCAGACCAGGCCCATTCAGGTGTGAAAGAAATCTCCTACCCCCTACTCTGAATGCAGCCCAGGTATTTTCAGTACAGCCCTGACTCACCCTGGAAAAGCAGCACACACCTCAACCTCCCAAGTGGCTGTCTGAACATAATGCACATCCCCAGCCCCTGTCACTCCAAAGCCAGACAGTCAATACACAACCTAGCAGAGGCACACTGGATGGTTAGGCAAGAAAATACCTACTTTCTAAAAGTGGTAGTTTCCAACCAGAATGTAAAAATCACACTCACTAAAAGCTGCATTTTGAGTTCAGGCATATCAGACTTTATTTTCCTATCTTGTTCCCATGGGCAGTGATGCTCATGAGATGTTATGAGCAAACTCCCCATTCTATCCTATGGGATAGACAGTCTTACAATAGTGAACAACGAAATTGGCAGTATTTCACTATCAGGACACACACATCAGAGCATATCCTACCTTTCACATACACTGCACCGTGCCCACAGGGGTAACTTGGGCCTACCTTATCGGGGACTAAAATGTAAGAAAAGGGAAGGTTAAGGCCTGGCAAGTGGGTGCACTTGCCAAGTCGACATGGCAGTACCAGACTGCACACAGGACCTGCAATGGCAGGCCTGAGTTACATTTACAGGCTGCTTATGTGGATGGCAAAATCAGTGCTGCAGGCCCACTAGCAGCATTTGATTTACAGGCCCTGGGCACACACAGTGCACTGTACAAGCCTTCTCAACAACCATTCATAGAGAAAAATAGCTTATTTGGTCCGGCAATCTTCATTGTAGAGTACCTATAATCTGTTCTCTTAGTCACACGGTACAAGTTCACAAGATATATGAGGAAAGATGGAAAGTGTAGCAACAAAGCAGAAGAATGCTACAGACTAGTACAAACAGGAGGATGTCAGCTATAGAAACATGAACTATAGACAAGCATTTGCAATGCAATAGGTCTCACATTTGCAAGAGTTTAAGCTATTGGCATTGTAAATGACAATGCCTTTTATGCATTTGTTTTGATAATTAACACATAAATAAAATGCATTGTCATGTACAATGCCAATAGCTCAAACTCTTGTAAATGTGAGACCTATTCAAAGAAGTGTCCGCCATTGTCTAGGGCTGCTTAGAAAGGGAAAGCGCGCACCTCAAACATCCCTACCCCACCCTGAAGCCACGCCCCTGCAAGTTTCATAGTTTAATCTGCCAACAATCATGCTGGCAAGCATCAGCAAGGGGCACAATTAACCCCTTCAGTGCCCATGACGAGCTGGACTCGTCATGGGCCGCGGTGGCGCTGTGCCCATGACGAGTCCAGCTCGTCATAGACCCCGCCCGCTAATACAACGGCCGGCACAGGGCGGGGAAAGGGGCGGGCACTGAAGGGGTTAACAGCCAAAACTAGGTTTCTGCCAGATTGGGAAAGAAGGCCTAAATGAGGCATTTGTTGACAGACCTCTTCTTCCTGAACAGGGAGAGCTCTCAAGTAGAGAAAGCGAGCGAAAGAAAGAGAGCAAGGATGAAAAGTAAGTGGGTACAGTGACCACTAGCATCAGGGTGCTGCTCATTCCCACAGCTGTACCCATGACAAGGAAAAAAAAGCACTATGGGATCAGCCAACAATCACGAGGCTACGGAGGAATGCTTGCATTGTGCAGGCTTCAGCGATACCCTCCCCCTTGACCTCTCAAGGCTGCAATGGAACAGCTCTGGGTCATGCTATTCCCTAGATAAGTGGTCCAAAGTAGTCAGTCATCTCAATACGGCCCGATATTCTTCAACTTAAAAGATTGGAACTACAAAGGCCGGCAGTTATGTGGCAAGAGATGTACAAACATCTACTCTACTGGGGTTTTCCAGAGTGTTAGGCTTACACTACAGCTGCAAGGTGAGGGTGAGACGGGAATCTATTACTGATGGTCTGTAAGCTCATGCCACCACTTCAGCACTAGCTGCCCAGCCTTTGAAATACATTTCCTGCCCCATACTTCCATTTATCCAGGCAGTTATTTACAACTTTTTCTGCATAACCCTGAACCCACTTAAAACAATAATGATTCATTTTGAGACTTCCGTAAGATAACGGGTGGTGGTTGTGATGCCATTTTTGAACTTGCATGCAGCTTTCCAAGGAACAGAACATGAGGTTGCCCCTGACAGGACATAGAGAGCCAGTCTAAGTGGCCAGGGACCATTTTCAATCAGGCTGGGTAAACATTAGACCAGATGTTAGTCTGCGCTTTGGGCATCACTGAGAATATATGGGTCCAATTCAGACATGGCTCTCGGAAGAGGCAGAAAACTGTGGAAAATCAAGGAATGGTTAATAAGCTCCTAGAGGGGAGATGAAGATGTTTATTTGAGGTTCTCTTTCGAACTAACACCAAAATAACGCAACTACCGCCAATATCTTTCCGGGTGCGCCCTTCAACTAGCGAGAAGTGATCGCCTATGCATCGCTAATAGTACTAGATCATTTTAGGTACCCTTTGTCTGATGTTAGAATTATATATTTTTACTAATACAAAATACTTTTTTGCTGCTAAAATGTAATATTTCTGTTGTTAGGAGCGGTTTGTGCTATTAGAATTATACCTTTCTAATGAAAGTCGGAGACATTTCTGCTGTGACAAGAAGCTTCCTGGGGTTTGAAGTGAATATTTCTGGCATCACAAGCGCCTCTTTGTACTGTTCAGATTGTACACGTGTATGAAGCAAATTCTCTGACTTTTGCAGTCAACAAAGATGCATCAGCCATAGCTGTGCCAGTCATGTCCTTGGGAAGGTGTCCTCGTGTCGTCAACAGGTGGGAACAGGAAGTAAAAAACCTGTAGATAACAGGGGCTGTTGCAATACACCGAGCACACAAAAGCGGGTCTGTATAAGTAACACACACATGCACACACACCAGGAAAGATTGAAAAATGTGAGACCAATGGCGTGGCCAACGTTGTCCCGAACTGCTTCAAAAGTGAAAGCGCACATGGCACGCTGAGTGTAAGCAAAGCACGTCATGGCGCAAGAGAAAAACAGGATGTGGAAAATAAATGGCGCTCTGAATGTAAGCAAAACACGTCGTGCTTGCAGGATGAAAAACTCAATGAAGAAAATAGTGCTTACAAGACTAAATAACACGCACCGTGTAACAGCCAAAGTAAAGGGGTCAGTAACCATGGGAGGATGCAAATGAAGGAAAGGGGGTTCTAAGGAGGGACTAACAAAGTGATTACTTAATCAGAAGTCTGCATTTACAAAGGACAAACACAGAAGCCAATGACAAATATGGGCAGAGAGGGGGCGTGACTTCTCTTCCATACTCTACTACAGCAGATCGCCAGAGCAAGGCATGTGTGCTGGCTCAGGCTTGACCTAAAAAAATGGATAATGCAGGGATAACATGCACATGCTTCTAAAGGTACCTGTCAATAGCTAGAGATAGTTTCTCTTTGACTTATCTTCCGGAACAGTATACTTAGATTAATATTAAAAAAATATTACAAATTTTTGATGCCAGATAGTCTCTCATTATTATTATTTTTTAACAAAATGCAATCACAATACATCACTACAATTCGGTTAGCAATATCTTCTATAGAAAATATCACTTTGGTTATTTTGGTGGTTGACAATGTTAGAAAAGCCAGTTAGTCAAGCCAACCAGCAACTTTTCAAAATGGAGGGGCATAGCTATGATGACTCTGAGTCATTGACGTGCAATGAGGGGTGGAATAAATTGGTCAATGAAGGACATATGGTCTTGGTTGGCAAATTCAATGGGACCTCTTACTACTTTCCTGCTATGCTGCACTGTCAATAAAACTTCTGGTATAAAATGAATGATAACACAACACAACATTGGCGTTGTCCACCATGACCATAGCCACACTCTCCTTTTACTGTTTGAGCATGAGCAAGAAAAGGAAAGCCTTCTCAACAACCATTTGCAGAGGAAAATAGCTTATTTGGGCCTGCAATCTTCACAGTAGAGTACCTATAAACTGTTCTCTAAGTCACACAGTACCAGTCCACACGATGTATAAGGGGAGAGGAAATGTGTACCAACAGAGCAGAAGAAAGATACAGACTACTACAGACAGGAGGATGTCAGCTACAGAAACATGAAATGTAGAAAAAAAGGATAATGCAGGGATAATAGGAATTCACAAACATGAGCTAGAAGAGGAGTTAAAAAAAGGAGACAGTATAAAAAAAATAAACAAGGCAAAATTATTCTAATAGTTAGGAAACAATAATAATAATAATAATAATAATAATCATAGGAATTACCATAGCCTCCATGAACAGAAACAGAACAGAAGCAGGTAAAACAAATTGGCCTGGCCCATGCGGACCGAGTGGTGCCGTTAGCACTGATTTGTCAGTGCAGAATGCGCTACTGGCATGAAAAAGCAATGCAAACAGGGGGCTGAGTATTCTTCCACCTGTTCAAGGAGTTCTGCCTAATCTCGCAGAGTTCTTTTGAAGTTCTACCCAGGTCTGATCTGCATTTCAATGTAATTATTGGCCATTTGTTTTTAAAAGATTACACATGTGCTTTATATATGTTGATATACTGATCTCCTGATCCCTTCATAAAGTTCAGAGGCCCACTTTTTATATTTTGGTGTTCTGATCCTTTGACAAAATCGCAACCAAGCCCTACACTCACGCACCAGCTGCCATGGTTCGGGCAAAGGGGGGGGGGGAGGGGGTGGTCACTAGTGGAGGTTAGGCATTTGCTGTGCATGGCTGACGACTGTGTGGAGCATATGTAGCTCCAGCAAGCAAAAGGCCACAGTGCCTGGCTGCAGGCCAGGCCCTGTGGCCTATCCCATACCCGGCATGGCAATAGGCCGTGCGCGGCGTGGGGCTGCCTGCCCATGAGGGGTTGGCTGCAGGCCCTGGGGGCAACCCATGCCCATGGATAGGCCATCATGCTACACAATTTTGATTTCCAATATGGTGAGGTATCAATTCTAAGCAAAGAGTCATTATTGCCATGGCTACACTTACAACCCCAATGTCCAACCAACCCTGTTCATGGCGAAAGGCTGGTTGCACTGATGGTTCGGCACATGTGGATAGGGCTCTGTCACTGACATTTTTTCATTAATTTATTATTCCTTGCTTAATTACTTAAAAGATTGCATGTATTAGATACAAACATTAAAATAATTATAAAGTGACAGTGCTTAGCTACATAAGTTACAAATTATCATTAAAAACACATTCTTCAATTATTTTCATAAACTGAAATAGTTCCTCAGACATCTTTCCTTCCCATAGCTGAAATTTTCAGAGCTACCTACTGTCTGTGCACATTCCTCAATGCTTTCATATATTTCATCAATTAAGATCATTCCCTAGGCATCTTTCCTTCCATTTGCTAAAACGTACATAGCCACCAATCATTTATGCACAATAATTATACCATTAGTTTCTTTTCAGCCTGCATCAAGAATCTCACCACCATCTACTGCAAGCGCCAAAGGTTATAATACACAATGGGGTTAAACACATGAGATGCAAAGTGCAGGCTTCACAGCGAAGCTAAGCACTGCCTCGCTCAAGGTCTTACATAGTGGGGATTGGCTGTACAGGACATTAGGGGAAGTGCCTGGGGGCAGGCAAGGACCCGGAACAACTCCTGCTACAGCCACGCAGGTGGGTCACATGGGTGGTCAGGTGCATGGCCTGACCAAGGGCCAGGTCCAGAGTCCAACATCCACAGCACAGAGATGGATGTCATGCTAAGTTGAGTTTAGCCATACAGGTGGTTGGGCAAAGGGCCTAGCTACTCACACATCAATTTAGGACTTATGCCCCCAAAGGTCACTGATGTTTATGTATTATGTGCAGAGTGCTTTGAGAAAACGCTGCAGTATCTAGCTACAGACTATGACCATAACCTATAATGACATTATAGTATGATTGTGAGTTCTATAGCATAAACCATTGGTAGAAATTGTTAATTTCACAGGAATATGTTGAAAAAGGATAATTGGCAGATCGCAAAAAATATATTTTTGGACCATTAAATGTGACTCCAAAATAGTTTTTTTATTTTAGATTAATGTTTTGGGAATCTGTTTGTTGTTTTAATTGAAACAATAACTAAAGCTTCGATTGTGATCGTCTATTAGTTTGGAATGCAAGTTGTGGTGCTGTTCACCCTCAGTACTGCAACATGCTCAGAAACAATTTTCTTCTGCTGCTGCTGCTCGTTTTGAAGGTGGCACCTTGTCATGTATGTTTGTTGCCAGAAGAGCACTTGTCCTTGATGTAAAAGCCTCCTTACTTACGGCATCTTTTTTACTTTTTAGGTCAAGTTGCCTTGTATGTGGAACAGTGGCGGCTCGCTGAGGGAGTGCTGCGGGGCATTGGGGCGGGGCAAGGGAGGGACAGGGTGGGGGGGTAATGGAGTCCAACATACGACAGACAGGAGTAAGGTAAGTAATTAAATATAAAACAATTTACCTTGCACGCGCTGCATCGGTAACTCAGCGATGCAGCACGCGCAAGGTAAATTGTTTTATTTATTTAATTACTTATCTTACTCCTGTCCGTTGTATGTCGTGTGTGCAACATGAAACTTTGAAAAATGCATTTTTCAAAGTTTTTGCAAATTACCATCAAGTTCAACTTCATGGTAATTTGCGCCCCCTATTAGCGAAATCTCTATTCTAAAGTGGTTCTTGCATTGCATTTAAAGAATCACAAATTGCGATTCCTTAAATGCAATCGCCATTTGAGAAATCACAAATAATTGCAAATTCTTAAATTGCGAGTGCCTTGAACCTTGATGCAAATGCCCTTTTTGCGGGCGCAAACGGCCGATTATTGCGAATTGCACCGTTTGCGCACGCAAAAATGGTTGATGCATGAGCCTGATAATGTGTCAGCCATTAATGTTTTTCACAACCCAAGAAATGAAAAAAATCCAAATGATGAAATCGGAGGGTGACTTTTCGGTGTCAACAGCATCATCTCCTTAAGGCATTTCCCCCCTACATCACATTAGGAATTGTGACACGAATAACGGAATGAAGGTGTCTTTTTTTAAATCTCTCCGGGTGTTTGAACAGCATGAAAAGTGAAAGTACACCACATCTCGAAAGTGTCTTCTTTTTCCAATTGTGACAGTGCTTGATTTTATAGTAGTATCTCCTCACCAATTCATAAATATCTGGCATGGTAAAAAAAAAAACTTTACTTTTTGATTATTATTCATAACTTATTAATAAATTACTAATTCATAAATGTATAATGTTCTGTTTGGTGTAGGAGATTCATAGAACACTGATGCTCATTACTGCGAGGGTCCATTGATGCTCAGTACTATATGAGGCTTTCCATGCACATTAATACTTGGGTGCATTCGTTCTCATAAATGCCTAAGGACTTTGAATATCAATATTGATTGGGGCCACATTAATGTGTGGGCTATTGATACTCCTTAATGCTGCCACCACTGACACCCACTTAAGCTTGCATCCACTGATATTCATTATTGCCTTAGCCTACTAAAACTCATTAATGGCTGGGGCCACTGACACTCATTCATGCCTTATTATATTATGTCTTACTACTGCTCCAATACATTCTCTTTCATTACTGCCTGAGGCCACATTTGGTGCACCTCACTGTCTGCGCCTGCCTAGGGAAATTGAGACTCATGAATGCACAATGCTAACTGAAGCTCATTCTTGCATCTTGACATTAATGTTTATCATGTACCAAGGGCCATTATAGCTCATAGAATGGTTTGGGCTATTAATGTTTCTTTCATGCTGGACTATTCATTCTTATTAATGACCAGGGCCATTGAGGTTTCCTACTGATTAGGCACAATGGGGCACGTGCATCAACTTAAATACCGATCGCAAACATGCCAATTCGCAGAATCTGCCCCCTTGCGACCGGTTTTCAGGCAATTGGGATGCATCAACCCAAAACCCATTCGCAATATAGGTAATCGCAAATTTTGCGATTACCTAAATTGCAAATGCTGTTAGGGAATTGCAAATTGTGATTCCCTATTTGGGATGCATCAAAGCCTTTCCTAAATGCAACTTCACATTTAGGAAATGCTAATTGCCATCAACTGCAAGTTGATGGTAATTTGCAAAAACGTTTTCAAAGTGCCATGTGGCGCACACATATGCCCTAATGTGTGCACCACATGAGCATACATGCCAAATTTGGGGATGCATCAGGATGGCCTTTAAGGCCCCCTAGCTCCCTTCAAATTGCATTTGCAAGTTCCTATTTGGCACTCACAAATTACGAATGGCTTCCTATTCATTCCTATGGGCCTCTAGGCCCACAAGAAAGAATGGGAATGCATTCCTTAATTGTGAGTTGCAATTAAGGAATTTTAAGGAATCGCTATTTTTTCCTTCATGCATTGCATTTTGCAATTTCTAAATACCCGAATCGGTAAAAATCGCTATTTAGAAATCGCAAAATGCTGGCTTGATGCATGTGCCCCATTGACACTCTGAATGAAGGGTAAAAATTAGCATCAAGAAGGCACTATTTTGAACATAATGCTCATCTCCACTATCCAGTCTTTACAAAATCACACATTATTTCACTCACACAATACATCATTGCATTGTCTGAAATATCACTAATTATGTCACATTTTTTTACAGATGGATTGAATCCCAATTTTTCGGTAAAAAAAGAACAACAGCATGCAGTATACAACCTACAATCACACAATGTGACATAAGGAGTATTTTTATATTGCTTCACATATAAAGGTTTCAGATCTGTACAGTATAATAAACACAACTGTACAGTTCTGAAAAAAATATAATTTGTGTTTGTGTTGGTTTCAATATGATATCTAACAAAACAATATTGCAATCTTCTGAAACCCATCTATTTGTTAAATAGCATAGAGTGTCCCTGATAGACAGCAAAACAAGTCATCCAGCTGCCCACTCAGAACTGGGCGAACAGTTGGTTGGCTTACCTCCGGCAGCCCTTACTCTGTCAGGCCGTCGGAGGAGTATATCATTGACTGATGTACAGTAGGCTCTGTCATCAACATACTGTTGGTCTGTCCAGCCCAAATCGGGTGGGCGAGCCAAGAGTTTAGAAGAGCGGGTACTCTGTCACTGTTGCACCTTCTCCAATAAGCTGTACAACAGGCCCTAATGCAGGAATTTGCCATTTGCTAACCTCCCAACTGGCTTTCACAAACGTTTGAAGTTGTTGGCAGGTCTTCTTGAAGTGAGTCATTTTATCTGCAATCAAAGCCATTAGTTGTTCAATCGCATAAATCTGCCAAAATGTTGATGACCATAATCCCATATGGGGTGAACATCCATGCTTCCAACAGAGTGCCCCTGTAAGTATTAAGTGAGAGATGAGTTTTCCCATCGATGCTTGACAAGGAAAGATACTGTACTCAACTGGGGATTCCAAGAGTATTGCAAGGGAGTCAAAATGAAAAACGTCCGCAGTTATGTCTTTTATGAGGCTAGAAAGTGAGGCCCAGTAGAGCCACATCTGAGGACAAATCCACCAGAAATATGCCACCATTCCTCTTGATTAACAACAGCTCCAGCACAAATCAGACCCTCCAAACAAAGCTTTAAGATTCACACGGGTTAGATACTAATGGGTTATGAGTTTTTATGCGTTCTGTTTACATTGAAACAGATTGATATTTGTGATACTGTCATCCAGATCATGTTACATATTTCGTTCGTTACCTCTCTAACTCTGAGTATTTATCCTGTCGAGGCATATAATTAAGTCTACTATTCATAGGATCAAACTCTATTGCTACATATAATCTTGAAATTCCCTTCCTTGTGGATGCTTGTAACAGTTTTTTTTTATTACAGTAAAATCCATACATCTATTTTTCCATTTCTTCCCAATGGTGTGCCTGGATCAGTCTTAATCTATGCAATTGGGTTAATCAGAATCTTACTTCACAATTTTTTTCTGTCTTTGAGCTCTGCTCCTTCAAAGAAATCGAGTTGGGTTCAAAGCCTAGGCTCTCCCCAATTATTAAATGTGGGTCCATCAGCCCTAGAACAAAATCTGGGTTATGGACTAGAGAAGTCAAGGGATATGATAACAATGTCACTTTTTTACATTGGACAATGTCATACCAGTAAGTAAGCAGCACCCTTGTAGAAAATAATAAGTATCCATCTTTGTATCTGTGTTGTGGGGGCAACTACAAAATGCATTTCAAAAGAACCTGGGAATAATTCCCTTCCACCAATAACCATAGTTTCTACTTATCTCCTCCCGTCCGTTCTAGTGCAGGGTAGATTTGTGCTGCATATATGTAAGGAGGGATATCCAGGAAAGGCCTCCAGAATTATGCTGCTCTAGCCACACTAGGGTGCCGATTACGATCCGGTAGAAAAATTCCCCGTGCGACTCGTATCCGGTCTTTTTACCGTACGAATCGTACAAGTGCCGTACGAACTGGCAATCACGATTCGCATGCTAAAAAGTCCATACGAACCGCATTTGGAATCATTCCCCACACGTCCTCGGGTCGGAAAATGTGTCCGACACGTCCTCGGACGATTTACCGTACAAACGTGAAAAGTCAAGTCCGACCGAGGAATCACGATCCCACCCGTGCGTCCGAACTCACAACCGTATGGTAAAAACACCGTCTGCACCGAACTCCCATTGCAACCATGGAGAAATGTGCCCGCATACGCGCCAAACACTCCCCCCAGCACCCATACGTTCGAGTCGTACTCCCCGTTAATGTACACCCCCCCCTGTATGTACACCCGTGTACGTGTCGAACCCCCACCCGTGTATGTACACCCCAGTACGTTCGAGTCCTACCCCCACCCCTGTACGTGTCGTACCACCGTCTATGTACACCCCAGTACGTTCGAGTCCTACCCCCACCCCTGTACGTGTCGTACCCCCGTGTACCTACACCCCAGTACGTTCGAGTCCTAACCCCACCCCTGTACGTGTCGTACCACCGTCTATGTACACCCCAGTACGTTCGAGTCCTACCCCCACCCCTGTACGTGTCGTACCACCGTCAATTTACACCCCAGTACGTTCGAGTCGTACCCCCACCCCTGTACGTGTCGTACCACCGTCAATGTACACCCCAGTACGTTCGAGTCATACCCCCACCCCTGTACGTGTCGTACCACCGTGTACCCACACCCCTGTACGTTCGAGTCCAACCCCCACCCCTGTACGTGTCGTACCACCGTCAATGTACACCCAAGTACGTTCGAGTTCTACCCCCATCCCTGTACGTGTCATACCCCCGTGTACCTACACCCCAGTACGTTCGAGTCGTACCCCCACCCCTGTACGTGTCGTACCACCGTGTACCCACACCCCTGTACGTTCGAGTCCTACCCCCACCCCTGTACGTGTCGTACCACCGTCAATGTACACCCCTGTATGTTCGAGTCCTACCCCCACCCCTGTACGTGTCGTACCACCGTCAATGTACACCCCAGTACGTTCGAGTCGTACCCCCACCCCTGTACGTGTTGTACCACCGTGTACCCACACCCCTGTACGTTCGAGTCCTACCCCCACCCCTGTACGTGTCGTACCACCGTGTACCCACACCCCTGTACGTTCGAGTCCTACCCCCACCCCTGTACGTGTCGTACCACCGTCAATGTACACCCCAGTACGTTCGAGTCGTACCCCCACCCCTGTACGTGTCGTACCACCGTGTACCCACACCCCTGTACGTTCGAGTCCTACCCCCACCCCTGTACGTGTCGTACCACCGTCAATGTACACCCCAGTACGTTCGAGTCCTACCCCCACCCCTGTACGTGTCATACCCCCGCGTACCTACACCCCAGTACGTTCGAGTCCTACCCCAACCCCTGTACGTGTCGTACCACCGTCAATGTACACCCCAGTACGTTCGAGTCCTACCCCCACCCCTGTACGTGTCATACCCCCGTGTACCTACACCCCAGTACGTTCGAGTCCTACCCCCACCCCTGTACGTGTCGTACCACCGTGTACCCACACCCCTGTATGTTCGAGTCCTAACCCCACCCCTGTACGTGTCATACCCCCGTGTACCTACACCCCAGTACATTCGAGTCATACCCCCTCCCCTGTACGTGTCGTACCACCGTCAATGTACACCCCAGTACGTTCGAGTCCTACCCCCACCCCTGTACGTGTCATACCCCCGTGTACCTACACCCCAGTACGTTCAAGTCGTACCCCCACCCCTGTACGTGACGTACCACCGTGTACCCACACCCCTGTACGTTCGAGTCCTACCCCCACCCCTGTACGTGTCGTACCACCGTCAATGTACACCCCAGTACGTTCGAGTCGTACCCCCACCCCTGTACGTGTCATACCCCCGTGTACCTACACCCCAGTACGTTTGAGTCCTACCCACACCCCTGTACGTGTCGTACCACCGTCAATGTACACCCCAGTACGTTCGAGTCGTACCCCCACCCCTGTACGTGTCGTACCACCGTGTACCCACACCCCGTACATTCGAGTCCAACCCCCACCCCTGTACGTGTCATACCACCGTCAATGTACACCCCAGTACGTTCGAGTTCTACCCCCACCCCTGTACGTGTCATACCCCCGTGTACCTACACCCCAGTACGTTCGAGTCGTACCCCCACCCCTGTACGTGTTGTACCACCGTGTACCCACACCCCTGTACGTTCGAGTCCTACCCCCACCCCTGTACGTGTCGTACCACCGTCAATGTACACCCCAGTACGTTCGAGTCGTACCCCACCCCTGTACGTGTCGTACCACCGTGTACCCACACCCCTGTACGTTCGAGTCCTACCCCCACCCCTGTACGTGTCATACCACCGTGTACCCACACCCCTGTACGTTCGAGTCCTACCCCCACCCCTGTACGTGTCGTACCACCGTGTACCCACACCCCTGTACGTTCGAGTCCTACCCCCACCCCTGTACGTGTCGTACCACCGTCAATGTACACCCCAGTACGTTTGAGTCGTACCCCCACCCCTGTACGTGTCGTACCACCGTGTACCCACACCCCTGTACGTTCGAGTCCTACCCCCACCCCTGTACGTGTCGTACCACCGTCAATGTACACCCCAGTACGTTCGAGTCCTACCCCCACCCCTGTACGTGTCATACCCCCGCGTACCTACACCCCAGTACGTTCGAGTCCTACCCCCACCCCTGTACGTGTCGTACCACCGTCTATGTACACCCCAGTACGTTCCAGTCGCACCCCCACCACAACCTCCTAAGTACGGAGTGCACCCCATGCCCCAATATCACAACCGCATGTACGAGTCGAACCAAGCCACACACAAGGACAGCACCGTACAACCAAATGGCCCATCTACACACCGTACACACGCTCAAAACACACGTACACAACCAGGACAAAACAAAACAACACAAGAAAACACTGTTCGAATGGCACAAAGCCTCTAAACATGGCCAACAAACACTAAAAAAACACATACACTGACCTGCAACTGCCAAATACAAACAGAGGCCCTAAACACCACCACTCCTTATAACATACCCACCCAAAGTTCAAACACAGCCACACCCACCAATGGACCAATAAAAAGGGCCCACACACACAAACCATGAGCCTTTGCAACAGACTCACTGCTGCCAGACACCACAGACAACTTACAGCACCTTACTACAAGCTTCACCACACCTTACACTTGCACACCTTCACACAACCACCTTCACAAACACACCCTCATCACATTCACACACACACACACCTGCACAACCACACCCACACACCCACAACCATCCACACACCCCCCCCACCATCCACACCCACACCCCTCACCATGCCCACTACCAAGAATCCAAAGTTCAGTAACCGAGAGTTGGAGGTTCTTGTCGATGAAATCCTCAGAGTCGAGCCACAGCTCTTTGGAACATTGGTCAGAAACACCAGCATGGCAGCAAAAAAAGCCATGTGGCAGACCATCATCGATGCTGTGAATGCTGTTGGGGACACCAGAAGGACCAGGCAGGAATGCCAATCCAGGTGGTACAATCTGCGGAGGAGGGTCCGAGCCAAGATGCAGGAGGAACACAACCAGGCCAACGCCACTGGAGGAGGGCCCTCCCGCAGACCCGTACACTACCAGCCCTGGGAGGAGAGGGTGATGGCCATACTGCCGGTGGAGGCAGTGGACGGATTAGAAGGACTCCGAGACCCGGGTGAGTACACAAACAACGCACCTCACATGGGGGGAACGTCATCCACAACCAAAATCACTAACAGGCACGCAACCACCCCAAGCCATCGCATGACTCAACCACACTCCATGAACACGCACATGCCACTGCTGCCACCATGCCCCATGCACCCAGCTGGACAATGTCAAGTCACAGGCCACAGAAGACACCAACACATGACACGGTAACCCGGATGGCGGGAGGGTGGGCCCCAAAAATCACATAGTGCAACTCAGAAGCAGACAATGCCCTCTGCCCATATGGCCTAGGTCACAGCCAGACAAACAGTGTGTCCCCACACAGGAAATACTCGCCAGCAAATGGCGGACGCCTTGCATCAACACATGGGGGTGAAGGCACTGTTTTGCACATGACAGCAGCTGATGAACAGCCAACATTGTGAAAGAGTGGCAGCACACACCACCACAGCAGCAGCGCACACACAGACACTACACCCAATGGGTGCCTGGAGATCAGAAACAAACTCACTTCAACAAGCCAAGGGCCATTCAAAGATCTGCTAACAGTGTGTGCCCAGGAAGCTGGCCTGAGGTGACACACAGAGGGAGGGAGAGGGGGACAGAGAGGGAGGGAGAGGGGGGCAGAGAGGGAGGGAGACACAGGGACACGGACAGAGGGAGGAGGCTGACACACGGAGGGAGGGAGAGGGGGACAGAGAGGGAGCGAGACGGACAGAGGGAGGAGGCTGACACACGGAGGGAGGGAGAGGGGGACAGAGAGGGAGGGAGAGGGGGACAGAGAGGGAGGGAGAGGGGGACAGAGAGGGAGCGAGACACAGGGAGAGCAAATCAGCCGTGTGGCGTGTGCGAATGTCTGCTCGTCAGCAGGTAGACTGCGTGCATGTAGACAAGGGTGGCCAGTCCCAGAACACCCCCTCTTCCCCATGGCAAAAGACAGGGCCATGTCACAACCTGTTCACGAGCACAACGACAGCTACCTGGATCATATAAGTGTGTGGATCCACTCCATGTGCACATGTACAGTGCTACACGGAAGGCGCCAATGCATGGCTCGCCACACCTGCCCACTCCACTGCTGACTGCAGTCACACTTGATGCAGCAAGTAAGACCGTGCCACACATAGTTAAAGTGGCCAAAGTGGTGCCCAAGGGACACACCCATGCACAAGTGCACTGTGAGTGGACTGCAAGACAGATCCCAATTCCAAGAGGAAATGTCCCAACTTTGAAACTGATGAAACATGGATGTTGCATGGACCAAAATTAACATTGTCTCTCTCACACACAGGTCAACGTCGTGGTTCACCCCCCAACACTGGGGGGGAAGACTCACAGGACCCGGATCTGCAGGAGCCCGATCCCACCGGCAACGACCACTCTCACCACTCTGTGGACGACCCCGACCGACCTGGCCCCTCTGGTGTCCAACCACCTGCAGCACCTGCGTCAGGTACAACTGTGCCAACCACCACCCCCACTCCTGCCACATCCCAGGAGACACCCAGGATCCCTGCCCCAACACCACAATGCAGCCAGGCTGGCCAGGAGGGACACGGTGTCCCGGGCACCCAGGAGGAGGCAGGCGACAACGCCAATGCCACCCCTCAGGGGTCCCGGAGACCCGATGTGCCCACAAGGGCAGGCCAGGTGCAAGTGGGCAGGGGTGGTGGGAGTGGAGGACGGCGGAGGCGCGAGCCTGACCAGTTGGCTGGGGAACCGGTATTTTCCCATGTCCGTAACATCCTGGACACATACCGGCAGGACACCACGGGCCTGGCCCAGGTTGTGTCCGTCCTCGAGGGGATCAAGGCCCAGCAGGCCCAGCAACATGCGGAGCTACATGCCTGTCTACTGCAACACCAACGGAGGATGGAGGACAGACAGGCTGAGCAAGTGACGGCGTTCCAGGGGATTCACGATACACTCCGTCGGATGGCCGACAACATGGCCGACCCTCCCTGTGCCAGAAGGCGGAGAACATCACCACCCACAGGGAGGGATCAGGAGGAGGAGGAGGAAACATCCGATGGAGCATCCCAGACGTCGTCACGGCCTGCTTCTGAGGGTCCCCGCAGGAGGGCTGGTCGTCCACGGAAAAGACCGTGAGGGTCGGCGCAACATCACCATCTCCCAGGACACCTGGCCTGGCAGCTGGCCCACTGGAGCAACAGCATCACAGCATCAAGAGACATTCTCTGCCACATGGCCCTGCTGGTCACTGTCTGACCAATGTTGACAAAGACTGTGGCATGGACTATGAGGATTTCCAATGGCAAGGACACCAACTCCCCTACTGAACTTTGGATTCCAAACTCCCGGAAAGCCCCTCACTTTGTCCCCCCTCCCCCCCCAATAATAAATCACACTATGAAGAGAAAATGCCTGCTGATTGCATTATTACCTAACATGTGTCTTGTAAAGTCTAAACATGCCTGAGTCATCGTTTGTCTTCAACCATCCACACCCTGGGGCCTGAGTCTGGCACAGGACACATGGGTCACAGTGTATTAGGCAAGACAGACATGGAGCACCATACACACCCGTGATGGGCCCAACCAGCTGAGGGGGTGGCCGCACAACCGTGTTGACAGACACATTGAGTACAGCAACAGACATGCGCAGAGGTCAGGGATCCTGTCCAGTGTCCTGGGGGGCACCCTGATATGTGTAGACAGGTGGCAGAACCATGTCCTGCAAGCTTGAGTCCGGTGGATGCAGAGAATGGGGGCCTGGCCAACGTTGGATGCATGGGGATGGCACATGTCACAATACCCACACAGTCATGGACATCATGCCCACTACACAGTCTCAGCCCCCACACACAGCTTGCATCTTGCTACTCGACACATTGACACATAGCCACAATCAGGGAATACCATGCCAGACATGCTGGGTGCACCGTGGCAACACACCAGCATTGAGTGAGAAGAGGCACCTTGGAGGCCTAGGGACACCTTTATTAGTCATGTTTTCGGGAGTGCAGAGGCAACTTGAAGTACACATGAACACATCTTGTGGAGTAACATGTGGGTCCAACACTGGCACCCCCCTTCTGCAGCACAAATTCGTGTTAGCCATGGAACTGGCACACAAGCGTCGGCTAACAGCTAAACACCCACAGCTGCTCACGGAGAGCCTGCCATACACCATAGATCCGCTGATGTGGAAGTCCCACACCATGTCAAGCCAATGCTAACCGTATGTGTCCGAGGGCAGTGTCACACACATTGATGCCATCATCACAATCCACTATCCCATCACTGATGACTGTCAATCAGTCAGACCATCTATTCAGGTGTACCCAGCTGCATGTCGTGTCCCATGCTGATGCTACATGGCTGCAGAGGAACCAAACATCGACAGGGGCAGTGTGCATACATCGTGAACAACTGCCACACCCAATACACCCCTGATGCATCCCTTACCCTATGGAGACTTCAAAACGTGTCCGTGCCTGTAACGCTGAGTCAGCCCACGATGACGTGTCCATGAGGAATAGCAGTGCCACAACAATGCAACCAGCAGACGGCATGCGCAAGTACCTGGGGAAGAGAGACACACAAGAAGTCAGCCACAAAAAGCACAGCCACTTGCATGTGCATGTACTCGACACATGTTAGGATGACAACATGCTAGGTCACAATTATGACTGGGGAAATACAACCATCACTGGCACCATCACTCCAGTGACACACCCACACACACCTCTGACTCACGTGCCATACATGCAGGTGGACACACACATCACAACACATGCCACACGGGGACAAATGCGTGCACACACAGACACTGGTACTCACCACTAAGCAAAGAAGTCTCGTATGAGCCGAGTCCGGATGTCCTCCTGCGGCTCCACATCCTCCACATCACTAGCCCCATTGCCAAGGCCTTCGTCCTCCACGGGTGGATGGTCCACGTCATGTTGATCTAGGATGAGTGGCACAGCTTTCTCAACTGCCATGTTGTGCAGCATACAGCAGACCATGAAGATTTTGCAGACCTTTGCAGGGGCATATGGGAGGGCGCCGCCGGTCTTGTGGAGGCACCGAAAGCGGCTCTTCAGCATGCAAAACGTCCTCTCTATCACTCGCCTTGTCCGGCCATGGGCGGTGTTGTAGCGGAGCTGGGCCGGCGTGATGGGGTTGCGGAGAGGTGTGAGCAGCCATGGCATGTTGGGATAGCCAGCGTCCCCTACATGGGAAGCACATGGACATCGTTAGAACTGGTGAAGCGGTCGTGCTGGTAGGCTATGCAAAATACAGGACTGACAGACTGTACCCACCAACAACACATGCTCTTTCGTTGCGCAGCTGCATCATCATTTCAGGCATCCTGCTACACCTCATGATGTAGGCATCGTGTGCTGATCCTGGAAAACGAGCACAGACATGTGAAATCAACATGTTGGACTGACACACCACAAGGGCATTGATGGAGTGGTAGTGCTTCCGATTGCGGTACGCTACCTCCCGTGCGTGTGGTGGTACCAAAGCTACATGTGTCCCATCTATGGACTCAATGACATGGGGCATCCCTCCCAGGGCACAGAATCCACGCTTGACCGCAGTCAACTGTTCAGGGGTTGGGAACTTGATGAAGTCATCCAGGTGAATCAACATGGCCTCTAAGAAATCATGCAGCACACGGCAGAACATGCTCTGGGACATGCCACCAACCTGAGCTATGGTATATTGAAAGGTACCCGTGGCAAGAAAATGTAGGGCTGCCATTACCTTCAGCTGGGGTGTCAGTGCCGTAGGATACCTGTGCTGCGGTTGCAGGTGTGGTGCCAGTCTCGCCGTCAACTCCAGAATCAACCGTCGGGGGAAGCGGTAGCACCGGATCCGATCATTCTCCTGCATGTCAGCCAAGTCCGGCATTGCTCGGGGTAGAGGCGGCGCTCTGCAGTAATTTTGAAGTGACAAGGAAGAGTGAGTGCACCACAACAACAAATCATTTGTACTGAGCACATGTTAATCTGTCAATACACATATGCTACATAGGGAGTCAGGTATGTGCTACATGCCCAGGACACGTATGGCTGCCAGGTGACCCTCCTACCAAGACCCAGCTACACACGGAGATTGAGAACCTCCCCATGCCATGCCATGGGAATAGCTGTGTCCCAGTGCAAGTGAACAGCCAGACGTAAGACAGGAGTGACATACACCCACACATCAGCAGAAGTAGGATGCCGATTGCAGAGACTGGCAGCGGAGCACTAGAGCCACAGGTCACATGACATTACACTAGGACAGCCCACACACCTTGCCATGAAGGTGCACATGTCATGACTCACCACACAATCATTGTGAAGATGCAGACATGTCCTTGTCATGCTACTCCGTGTCCCATGCATACATGTGCACCTCACATCCGATACCACATGTGGCATGGTGTGCGGAACAGTGTGCAATGTCAATCTACACACAGACACATGTTGGTTGCTGCAACAGCTGCTGCTTTTGAGGGTGCTCCAAAATCAACCTGATGGGAAGCCCCCACACATACATGACATAGTCACATTGTGCACCGTGGGTAGTGACAAGGCAGGTGTGGTAACCCCTGTAACGGGCATCAGGGGACACTTCCGTGTGTTGGTGTCCGTGCCATGCCATTGACGCTCACCCCAAGGGTGCAGTACGACATGCACACATGTCAAAGGAGTCAAGGGCATGCCTGGCACACATTGCACCGTCACACAGTACACCTGTACACATCTCATCATACATCTGGTGCATTCTCCACTCAGGAGTAATGTTCCACATCACAGCCTGTCACACCTGTGCCCCACACATGTAGTAATGCACAGACGATGGCTTGATGTCCATCCATGGACAGGTATGTCCGCCCAATTCGTACCTGTGTGCCGCCTATCACCACTGTGATGTGTAAAAACCGCCGTACTGCTGCTAAGAGGGCCTGTGTACGTTCCCAAATCACTATGGGAGTGCTGCCGTATGTGTACCCATCGTGATGGCGAGCGTACAGGCATTTGTACGGTCCGTACTACTACGAGTACGCATACGCGAGGACACCCATAGTGATAGTGAGCGTACATGCGTGCGTACGGCCCTATCACTATGGGTCTCCTCGCGTATGCGTACACGTAGTGATAGTGAGCGCACATGCGTGTGTACGGCCCGTACCACAACGAGTACGCATACGCGAGGACACCCATAGTGATAGGGCCGTACGCAAGCATGTACGCTCACTATCACTATGGGTGTCCTCGCGTATGCGTACTCGTTGTGGTACGGGCCGTACACACGCATCTACGCTCACTATCACTATGGGTGTCCTCGCATATGCGTACTCGTTGTGGTACGGGCCGTACACACGCATCTACGCTCACTATCACTATGGGTGTCCTCGCGTATGCGTACTCGTTGTGGTACGGGCCATACACACGCATCTACGCTCACTATCACTATGGGTGTCCTCGCGTATGCGTACTCGTAGTGGTACGGGCCGTACACACGCATGTGCACTCACTATCACTACGTGTACGCATACGCGAGGAGACCCATAGTGATAGTGAGCGTACATGCGTGTGTACGGCCCGTACCACTACGAGTACGCATACGCGAGGACACCCATAGTGATAGTGAGCGTAGATGCGTGTGTACGGGCCGTTGCAATGCATTTGGGGTGCCCTAGGGCCCCGAAACGCACCGTACCTGTATGTGGCGCTCCAAATTACATAGGGGACACATGAGGGACAAGTATTAAGGCCTACATGCATGCTGGTTGTCATGGAGACCAAGTTCAAATTTCGAAATTGTTCTGGAAGGTGCACAGTAGATGTCAGTTGGAATACTTCTACTTTGTTGCAATGTGTTTGTGGGGCTGACATCATGCAGGAGAATGAAACCGATAGAGAACCCACAGACTGCTAGGTTTGAAGGGATTGGAGGAAACATAGGATGCAAATGTGAGTGACCAATCACTCTGTACTCCTGTGCATGAGATGGGCCAGTAAGGCAGATATAAGGCAGCCAGGTCCCATGAGGGAGCACTTGCCTGCACATCTCTGTATTCCACGACCCAGCTGCTGCTACTGATTCCCTGGAACCATGTCAAGGGCTGTGGAGAGGTCACAGCCATTCACCCTGGAGGAGAACATGGCTTTGGTGGATGTGATCCTCCCACGGTACCCCATGCTGTATGGGCGACAAGGTTATCAGGTGAGTGCAGTGTCCACTGCCACAGACTGTGTCCCTTTTTTGTGACTGTGATTCCTGCCATTGTGTCCAGGTGTGACACACATGCCATGTACTGTAGGGGGGGTCCCAAGGGGGGGGAATGCCTGATGTCTCCCAGCAGTGCCCTGAGACAGGAGGGGTGGGGGCCTATCACTCCCAGCAGTGCCCTGAGACAGGAGGGGTGGGGGGTATCACTCCCAGCAGTGCCCTGAGACAGGAGGGGTGGGTGCAGAGTCCTCCCAGCAGTGCCCTGAGACAGGAGGGGTGGGGGCCTATCACTCCCAGCAGTGCCCTGAGACAGGAGGGGTGGGTGCAGAGTCCTCCCAGCAGTGCCCTGAGACAGGAGGGGTGGGTGCCTAGCACTCCCAGCAGTGCCCTGAGACAGGAGGGGTGGGGGCCTATCACTCCCAGCAGTGCCCTGAGACAGGAGGGGTGGGTGCCTAGCACTCCCAGCAGTGCCCTGAGACAGGAGGGGTGGGTGCAGAGTCCTCCCAGCAGAGCCCTGAGACAGGAGGGGTGGGGGCCTATCACTCCCAGCAGTGCCCTGAGACAGGAGGGGTGGGTGTGATGCACAGTGTGAGCCTGGATCTTTTATTGTGTCGTTGCCCACATTCCACCTGTGTACTTTCAATGGCACGTACTGCTGTTGCCCTTCCCCAGAGGATCAGGTCCCTATGACAAAGGTGCAATGCGTTGGATGCATACTAGGCCTTGTTGAAAACAGCGAATGTGTTCTAATCTGTGTCCCTGTGACATGTGCCAGGTGTATTGATGTAGTGTCACTTGTCCATCCTCACAGGTAGACGCCTCTGCCAAGGAGCAGATATGGCTGGACGCCGTCAGCGCCGTGAGGAGTGCGGAAGGTCGGAGGTGGCGCATGTCCCAGGTGAGGAAACGCTGGCAGGATATCCGGTGCTGGACGCGGAGGATCGCACGGGTCCTGCTGGGGGACTCACCTGAGAGCCACAAGAACCGTGGACGCCGCCGTCTCTCCCACATCCAGAAACGTGTGCTGGCGGTGGTCTTTCCTGACTTGGACAGGCGTCTACAGGACATGCAGCAGCCGGAAGGGGGTAGGTACATGTGTGTGTTTGTTGTGTTTCACCAGCATTTGTAAGTGCAATGTTCCATGGATACACTTCCAGGGTTTATGGTGCTGTGCTGATCCTATCCCCCACAGACTTGCTGTGCTCTCCTGCCTCCCTTCCCCTCCTTGCAATGTGTTCCCTGGTCTGTGTGTAGTCGATCCATCACAAGGTCATGTAGCCTGACACCTTCTCCAAGTGTACAATGCCTGCAGCATAATGTGTGGGGGTGGTGTGTAACAGGATTTGGGACCTTACCTGTGCCCTGTACAGTTCTGGACTTGTGGGTTCCATGTCAGTTGGCACTAATGCTGAGTCCAGACATGGGAGTTAGTCTCTCAAGTGTGAGGCCTTACAGTACGCATGTCCTATGTGGTGGCCTGTGACATGATGTGCATGAGTGTGCGTTACGCATAGTGCAGGGATGGTAGCGTGTGTTGCAGTCATTCCCATTCAGGAGCATGGAGTTGTGTGGCCACTACTGTCCCCAGGGGCATCTTTTCCTAGGTATCATGTGTGTAATCCGAATATGTTGACAATCTCTGTGTCTACAGCATAGGTTGTGCTCTGTGCCATTGTCCCCTGGCACCATGTATATTGACGTGCGATGTATTACAAGTGTCCACTGTACAGCCTGACCTGATTTTCCAAGTACATACTCACGGTGGCCATTGCCTGTGTGTCTTGTAGCAATCATCTGATGATGCCCATTTGTACATGATTCTTTGGACAGGCTCACCTTGGGTATTTGGTGTGCAACCTTGATTTCTTGCATCCCATGTGTATTTCACCCAGACTAAGAGATGTACGTGCTTCCTGTGTCTTCATAGATTTGTCTCATGTAGGGGGTGGGTGGTGCGGGCATGGCCTACATGTCAAGACCTGTCATCTCCTTGCTAGGACTGGCCAGTGTGTGATGTTTTCCTGGACATACACTCAAGGTGCAGTGTGCCAGTCAGGGTGGGCATGTTATCAGTATTACCTATGCTGCATGTGCCTCTTGTTCCTGCCTATGGTCCCTGCTCATCCCTATTTGCTGCCACTCTGTGTGGTGCTGATGCAGTGCTGGATTGTCCCCAGGGCCTTGCTCCTCAGTCAAAATTCCATTTCATCTCATTTGCTAGTGTGTCATGCTCTCCATAGTTATTCCATGGCATGGTGGGTAAAAAACAGTGTCTTGCATGCCCTACATATGTACCTTGTTTTGTAGATGTAACTCTTCCTTTGTATCAGGCTATGCACTGTAACCTACGTAGATTTTACTCATGTGACATATGTATACAGGTGTATGATTAATTTCTGTCTCTTCACCCTGCCCACAGCATCGTCGGGGGACACGGAGGGAGACATGGACACAGACGGCGCGGAGGGACGGAGCACCAGTGCCAGCGGTGACATCGGGGCTGGCACTTCGAGTGGGACTGAGGCGGTGGAGAGTGAACCCGGGGACCTGTCGACTGGCACAACAGAGTATGAAGCCGACGGGTCCGAGGAGGATCACTCCGAGTGGGCGGTGGCTGCACCACCATCTGACAGCAGCCCTACATCTGGCACCGCCCCCTCCATTGGCATCAGCCGCCTCCCACGTGCTCGAGTCCCTTCCCAGCGTGCCCGGTCCCCACATGTCTCCTTCCTGCCAGGCACCGCACCCCCTGCCCCTGTCTCCACTGCTGCCGCCAATGCTGAGTCTGTGGACATCCAGTGGCAGTTGCAGATTAGTCAGACTGCGATCCTTCATGTCCTCCATGGCCACAGCCAGGTCCTCAACAACATGGAGGCATACTTGGAGGGCATTCATTCATCGCAGGCTGACCAACGCAACTTGCTGAGGTCCATAGATTCAACACTGACTGCAGCAGTGGGTCTCCTGCAGCGCTACGTCCCACCCCCTACCCCTGCTCCTTCCACAATTCCCACTCCCATGCCTGTCCCACATACACACAGACGTAAGCATGCACCCACCACAACAGACACGGGCACCACACCAGCAGGGAAGGTCCGCCGCACACCTCCTGACACGCACACACAGGGTGCAGTAGGCACACCCACTGGGTCAGGGGGCAAATGTGTGACACGCAGCCAGAGTGGGAGTCCGCATTCCACCCAATCCACTCCCTCCAAATCCCCTCCCCTCAGCTCTCCTGGCCACATCTCCCCCAAAGACTCGTTCATGGCCGCTCTGTCCCTGAGCCCCACAGTGACGCCACCACGCAAGCCGTCAAGGAAGTCCTCGGTCAGGGTGCTTGAGTCCCCCCCCCCTGTCCACATCCTCCCCCAGTGGCGCTGCGACCCATCCCTCTGACCCCCCCCCTCTATGGGGCCTGTGGTTCCTTCGGGTGCAGGGGAGTCCCTGGAGGACCTTGCCAAGGTGTGCAGTGAGATCCTAGAATCCACCTTTGGCCCTGCCCCACCCCCTGTGGTGGAGTCCTCCATCCCTGCACCCAATTCGCCTACCCTTTGCCCTCCTGTCCCTGCGGTGCCTGTTCCTTCCCCCCCACATGATGCCCTCACCCCTATGGAAGATGACGACTCGTAACTGTGCAGGCAAGCTAGGGGACACGCATCCCACTGTGTCCCCCATCCAGCTCGGACTCCTGGACTGCCCTATGGCCTTTGTTATGATGGGACTTACGTCATACTAGTTTTTTGCTCATGCTGAATAAAGCAATTTATTTTTTGCCCTTGGAACACTCCTGCATTGCTGGCATTGCTGTTGGTGGGGCTGCTACATGGTTGTGGGTGTTGGTCATGTGTTGGGTGTGTGGGAAATGTAGTGGTGTGCTGCTCATAGGGGGGACCCTGGTATCAGTGTGCCTCACACGGTGTTAGCTACCTTTCTCCATTCATGTAAGCAGTTGCTGCATGTTGCAATTGTCCCAAGGTGTTTTCCTTCCTCTGTGTACCCTGACTTCTTCCCTGCAGGGTGTTCCCAATATTTAGTGCAGAGATGTGAGTACATTAACTGGGTGTGTGACGGACTCCTTCACCTTGGCACATGCATGCTGAGCCATTCTCCAGCTGCATCATTCGTGGCATCCTTGGTAGTCATTGTACTTGTGTATGTGGACTATTGACATGACTTCATGTGTACATGTTTTCTTTTTGGCCCTATGCATGCGTATACTTCCATCCTCGCACACATGTGGTACATTTACTGCAGGGTCTTTGTGCACCTGACTGACATTTGTGGGCATGGTATATGTGACTACTCCACCCTTTGCGTTCCATGGGCACTGCTGGGAGGACTCTGCACCCACCCCTCCTGTCTCAGGGCACTGCTGGGAGGACTCTGCACCCACCCCTCCTGTCTCAGGGCACTGCTGGGAGGACTCTTCACCCACCCCTCCTGTCTCAGGGCACTGCTGGGAGTGATAGGCACCCACCCCTCCTGTCTCAGGGCACTGCTGGGAGGACTCTGCCCCCACCCCTCCTGTCTCAGGGCACTGCTGGGAGTGATAGGCCCCCACCCCTCCTGTCTCAGGGCACTGCTGGGAGTGATAGGCCCCCACCCCTCCTGTCTCAGGGCACTGCTGGGAGGACTCTGCACCCACCCCTCCTGTCTCAGGGCACTGCTGGGAGGACTCTGCACACACCCCTCCTGTCTCAGGGCACTGCTGGGAGGACTCTGCACACACCCCTCCTGTCTCAGGGCACTGCTGGGAGTGAGAGGCACCCACCCCTCCTGCGTCTGGGCACTGCTGGGAATGATAGGCACACACCCCTCCTGTCTCTGGGCTCTGCTGGGAGGACTCTGCACACACCCCTTCTGTCTCAGGGCACTGCTGGGAGGACTCTGCACACACCCCTCCTGTCTCAGGGCACTGCTGGGAGGACTCTGCACACACCCCTCCTGTCTCAGGGCACTGCTGGGAGGACTCTGCACCCACCCCTCCTGTCTCAGGGCACTGCTGGGAGGACTCTGCACCCACCCCTCCTGTCTCAGGGCACTGCTGGGAGTGATAGGCACCCACCCCTCCTGTCTCAGGGCACTGCTGGGAGGACTCTGCACCCACCCCTCCTGTCTCAGGGCACTGCTGGGAGGACTCTGCACCCACCCCTCCTGTCTCAGGGCACTGCTGGGAGTGATAGGCACCCACCCCTCCTGTCTCAGGGCACTGCTGGGAGGACTCTGCCCCCACCCCTCCTGTCTCAGGGCACTGCTGGGAGTGATAGGCCCCCACCCCTCCTGTCTCAGGGCACTGCTGGGAGTGATAGGCCCCCACCCCTCCTGTCTCAGGGCACTGCTGGGAGGACTCTGCACCCACCCCTCCTGTCTCAGGGCACTGCTGGGAGGACTCTGCACACACCCCTCCTGTCTCAGGGCACTGCTGGGAGGACTCTGCACCCACCCCTCCTGTCTCAGGCCACTGCTGGGAGGACTCTGCACCCACCCCTCCTGTCTCAGGGCACTGCTGGGAGGACTCTGCACCCACCTCTCCAATGTCACGATATGTACGCTCATGACATGCACGGCTGTGGGTACGCTCCATGCATTCGAGGTGAGGCTACGGGTCGTACTTACACTGTTGGGGTGGGGGTACGCTCCATGCATACGGGGTGTGGCTATGGGTCGTACTTACACTGTTGGGGTGGGGGTACGCTCCATACGTACGCGGGTGTGGCTATGGGTCATACTTACACTGTTGGGGTGGGGGTACGCTCCATACGTACGTGGGTGTGGGTAGGGGTCGTACTTGCACTGTTGGGGTGGGGGTACGCTCCATGCATTCGAGGTGAGGGTACGGGTCGTACTTACACTGTTGGGGTGGGGGTACGCTCCATACGTACGCGGGTGTGGGTAGGGGTCGTACTTGCACTGTTGGGGTGGGGGTACGCTCCTTGCATACGCGGGTGGGGGTACGTGTCGTACTTACACTGTTGGGGTGGGGGGTACGCTCCTTGCATACGCTGGTGGGGGTACGTGTCGTACTTACACTGTTGGCATGGGGGTACGCTCCTTGCATACGCAGGTGAGGGTACGGGTCGCACTTACACTGTTGGGGTGGGGGTACGCTCCATACGTACGCAGGTGGGGGTACGGGTCGTACTTACACTGTTGGGGTGGGGGGTACGCTCCATGCATACGCGGGTGGGGGGACGTGTCGTACTTACACTGTTGGCATGGGGGGTACGCTCCATACATCCGCGGGTGAGGGTACGGGTCGTACTTACACTGTTGGGGTGGGGGTACGCTCCATACGTACGCGGGTGGGGGTACAGGTCGTACTGACACTGTTGGGGTGGGGGTACGCTCCATACGTACGCGGGTGTGGGTAGGGGTCATACTTGCACTGTTGGGGTGGGGGTACGCTCCTTGCATACGCGGGTGGGGGTACGTGTCGTACTTACACTGTTGGGGTGGGGGGTACGCTCCTTGCATACGCTGGTGGGGGTACGTGTCGTACTTACACTGTTGGCATGGGGGTACGCTCCTTGCATACGCAGGTGAGGGTACGGGTCGTACTTACACTGTTGGGGTGGGGGTACGCTCCAAACGTACGCAGGTGGGGGTACGGGTCGTACTTACACTGTTGGGGTGGGGGGTACGCTCCATGCATACGCGGGTGGGGGGACGTGTCGTACTTACACTGTTGGCATGGGGGTACGCTCCATACGTCCGCGGGTGAGGGTACGGGTCGTACTTACACTGTTGGGGTGGGGGTACACTCCATACGTACACGGGTGGGGGTACGGGTCGTACTTACACTGTTGGGGTGGGGGTACGCTCCATACGTACGCGGGTGTGGGTACGGGTCGTACTTACACTGTTGGGGTGGGGGTACGCTCCATACGTACGCGGGTGTGGGTACGGGTCGTACTTGCACTGTTGGGGTGGGGGTACGCTCCATGCATACGGGGTGGGGGTACGGTCCGTACATGTCCGTCCCCACGCTATGTGATGCTTGTGTGGCCCGTACCCAGGCCTTTGCCACGTGGGTACGAGCCGTCCCGCCATTGTTGGGGTGACGTGCGTGTGGGCGTGGTGTGACTCGTACCCACGCTCTTCAGGCGTGGGTATGGGACGTACATGTCTGGTTGTGTTGCGGGTTCGCGTCGTGACGGACTTCCGTTGTGGCGGTCGCTGGCTTAGCTGGACACGCCCCCACCCCCTCGTAGTGACCAGGGCCTGGGAGTCAGGTATGTCCAGGGCATGTGTGCTGTGTGACTTTGGTGGGGGGTTTGTGGCCTGCCACCACCCCCCCCCCACCCCCCTTTCCCCCCTCCCTTAGTTGTTCTGACCTTCTGCGGCGTCTGCGTCGGAACCTGTAGAGGAGGTCGACTGCTATGAGGGCCGGGATGACACGTAGGTTCAGGTCCATGTCTGTCCGTCGCGTACGGGTCCTCCTTGTTCGCGTCGTCCTGTGTGTCCGTCGCGTACTGGTCCTCCTTGTTCGCGTCGTCCTGTGTGTCCGTCGCGTACTGGTCCTCCTTGTTCGCCTGTGTGTCCGTCGCGTACTGGTCCTCCTTGTTCGCGTCGTTCTGTCTGTCCGTCGCGTACTGGTGGTCCTTGTTCGCGTCGTCCTGATTTCCCGGCAGTTTTTGGCTGCCGGAAAATATTCACCGTGCGGGATGACGTCAGTGCGAATCGTAATTCCTGGTTCGTGAATGGCAGGCTGCGAGCGTCCCGACGTCAGGTCGGCGCTTTCCCGGATCGCATTTGTAGGTTTATTTTGTTCAGTCGGGGTTTTTTACGATTCGTACGGAAATGGTGTTCCCGTGCGAATCGTAATTCCATGTTTGTATTTTTGTACGACCGGGTACGCGTCGGACGGAGAATATGCTCCGTCCGACGGTTCGTACCCGGTTTTTACAGGATCGTAATTGGCACCTAGGTGTTTTAACCCCCCACACAAAATCAAAACAAGCATTTCTGGATGTCATTTAGAACTTGCTAAGGAAATGTAAGCATAGTTATCTTGACTAGGCATAGAAGGTGTGGGAGGAAATACATTTTTACACTGTTCAATATACAGAATCAGGACAACTCCAGCTGGTCCCAAATATACAATCCTTAAAATGGATCTCAGGGGAAGGAGCGCTGTGGAAGGGATGCAAGATGACCGCTCATTAGCTCTCTCCATAACGCTGGAAAGCTTTCTCCTTCAAAGGGACGACTATCTGACATGGTAAAGGATCGTTAATTCAGCAGAAGGTGTAGGAAGTTCCCGGGAGCGGCGGGGTAGGTTTGTAGACCTTGTAGTGGTCTAATTATCTTTTTATCAACTTTTTCCCATGCCGCTCCCGGCGCTGTCTTTTATGGCAGCCATTTAGTGACCTCTTCAGCTCGTTTTTTTCACCTCAGGCGTTTGCGCACCCACTACTTTTCCCTTCAAAATGGCTTCACCAACTACTGGAACACAGGATTTCTTTCCAAAATTAAGAGAATCTCGTCTTTTTTTGCATTTCCTGTTGTTCTTCATATATTTTCCCGTGTTCTCAGCATTTATAAACAAGCCATATGGGCAGCATAGCTAATATATGAACACCTACAGCGAGATCCTGACAGAAATATACTGGCATAATTGATTTTTGCACCTTGTCTGGTTTGCTCTATTATTTTTCTCTTGAGGCCACACAACCTCGAATTTGTCTTCAAAGATATTGAAGCAATATATAAACCATTCTGCCCATCTCCTGCGATTCATTAAATATGGAGGTATCACAGTCAGCTAAGTCTCTCAACAATCCGTCTACAAGCAGTCATAAAGAACTTAGTGGCAATACTAATAAAAAGGCTAAAATGGACCTCTCTTCTCCCACTAAGTCACCTTTGACTCTCCCACTAAGTCACCTTTGACTTTGACTTTGGAAGACATCATGGAGGAACTCAAAACCATAAAACCTTTCATGGTAGTTCAGCGCTTCAGAGGATTAAAGGGAAATGGTCTAACTTGGATTCCAGACTTACAGAGGTCAAACAGAGGATTAGCGACGCTCAAGATGTAGTTGCCAAGAACGATAATCTGTCTAAAGAAGTGCTTCAACTCAAGAAAATAACAGCATACTTGGAAAACCGAAATAGGCGAAATAATCTGCACATATACGGCATTCCGGAAGGCTCTGAAGGCTCTGACATGATCAACTTCTTGAAAATACATATATCGAAAATAGTTGGTTTGCTATATCTCACAGATCTCAATATCCAAATGGTACACAGGATTGGCCCCCCTGGAGTTTCAGCATCACATAAACCACGAGGGATCATCGCTTATTTTTTGCAATACACAGATTTAATGACAATACTTGCCGCAGCGATACAACGCAAACAGATGCTGTGGTCTGGACAGAACGTTTTTTTCAGCCATGATGTCTCTAGAGCTCCAGCCCACTGCCAGAAAGAAGTTTTGGATCTAAGAGCTATGCCTGGATCCATGAACGCCAGATATGGCCTTATGTATCCTTGATTTTTTAAAGTCATATACAAGTCATATTGCGGACCCTACTGAGCTCAAGAAATTCATACATACGCACAACGGAGAAGTCATGGAACTCAGTAATCCTTAATATGTTGCCAATTTACCATTCCTTTTCTTTTGCAGGTTCCCTGGCCTCCTCTTGTATTGATGTCAGGTGTCTTCATCGAATAGTGTCTTCTTGTTCATTGTTACATCTTGCTCAGATATGCCTCCCCCCCCCTACTGTGTGGTAAGTTACATTACATTGTGAATGTTATATTCTTTCATTTTTTATTGTTCCCTTCTTATTGGTCGATATCACTAATATTTATCTCGGTGTCACAGTCTTTTGAGCAGTGTCTGTTTTTCACCTCTCATCGTCTCCTCCCCCCCCCCCCCCCTCTACATTAATGTCTTCTGTTTTTTGTACTGATGACTAAAGTCCTATGGCTTTCTGTCATCTATATTTTCTATTTATATCAGGGGAGACTAGATTCTTCCCTATTTCCTATCTTATACTCTTTCTCCTTGTTCCGATTCTTTCCTTTACCTTCCTTATATTTCTTTTCTGATTTTGCAGCATATTTTCCTTTCATAATTTTTTCACCTGATGCTTCCTTATCTCTCAATAGACTATGTATGGGTGGATAAACCTCACTTTTAGTTTAACTCTTTATATCTTTTTGCTTTTTAAACTCCTTCTACATCTTTCCTCATGAACAATTTTTGTATTAAGTCATGGAATGTCAAAGGTATTCGTAACCCAGTCAAAGGGTTCTATCTCATTTATCAAAACTGAAGTGTCAAATAGCTTTATTACAAGAAACTCACCTCAAAGAGCAAGACATAAATTCTATCAAAACACAATGGGTGGGGAATCTTTTTAGCTCCCCTGCTGTAGATAACAAAAATGGTGTTTTCAAATTGTTCAATAAATCATTAAATATTCAAGTGTTAAACAAATTTAGTGATGATGCTGCATGATGGCTTTTGTTACATGTGAAGATAAATAGCACACAATTTTTGATTTGAAATGTATATGGTCCAAATTGAGTAGACCTATTATTTTGGAATGATTTTTCCTCTATGGTATTTTCTCACGCAACAGAAAATCTTATAGTTGGAGGAGATTGCAATCGACTTAAGGACTCCTTCTTAGACCGTAGATCTCAGACCAGATTTATTCCCACTAAAAGGCCCAATGCCACAATGCCTTTCAGAAAGCCATATCTGCTAGAGGGTGGTCGATTTTTGGAAGGCATCACACCCCGATGTTTTGGAATTCACTTTCTTTTCACCCGTTCACAATTCCCATTCCAGAATATACTTCAATCCTTAACACATGCGGAAATAGGTTTGATTCTCATATAAGACCATGCACCCGTTATTGTAGACCTTGATAATCCCAACCCCATGTCTCCCACTCATAGATGGAGGTTCAGTAACACCCTTCTACTGGACCAACAATTCACAGTTTTTTAACAAGAATTTTTCCTAAATATTCTCCTCTCAGATACACAAATGAACACTGTCTGGGATGCTTTTAAAGCAACTGCAACAGGCGTTATAATATATTTTGTATCTAAAAAAAAGAAAAGAGCTCGCAGGGATTTTGTGCAACTCCTATAACTGATTAAGATTTTAGAGCACGAATATTTCTCTTCTAATTGTAGTGACACGTTATCTAAACTCATTAAGGCCAAGTTGCAATATAACAAAAACTCCTGGGATAATGCATGTGATACCTTACTTCATTTTAATGCAAAAATGTATAGAGGTCGGAACAAAGCTGGCAAATCCCTGGCAAATTACCTTAAAATTAAAAAATAGAAATCTAAGATTGTTACCATAACAGATTCTAGTGGGCTCAGACATACTAGTGACTCTAAAATTCTGGAATGCTTTTCGGATGATCATACCAATTTATTTACCCCTGAATCATCTCCTTCTACTGAACAATTAGATGCCTATTCTGAATCAATCCCTAAAAACCCTGACAACAATGTAGATTCATCTTCTCTGGATTCTCCACTATCTGAGCAAGAACTATTAAATGCCAGCAATCAACTCCCAAAAGATAAAACCCCTGGGCCTGATGGCTTCACTGTACGCTTGTATTTGCATTCTAGACAGTTTTTAATCCCCAGTTACTACTACGGTCCTTTTTTTAACTCAGAACGGGAACAAGGCTCTTTCACGCAACCTATACTCTTCTTACTGCCTAAAAAAGATCAAACTCTCTCTAAATGTAGTAATTATAGGCCTATCTCATTGATTAACACAGATTGTAAGATTTTTGCCAAATTACTGGCTCTCCGTATTAATTCTGTTAGTCCTGATTTAGTTGATATGTATCAGTCTGGGTTTGTGAAAGGAAGATCTATTTCAGATAACTCTAGAACTTTCCTTAACATCATTCACTTAGCCTCTAAAGTTAATTCTCCCCTAGCTGCCATAAGGCTTGATGCCGAGAAGGTTTTTGATCGAGTGAATTGGGGCTTCATGTTAGGTACACTGAACTGGCAAGGTTTTAGTCCTCATTTTATACAATACATTAAGCTAATATACTCTGAACCTTCTACCTCTATTTGGGTCAATGGCAAACAATCCCACTGCTCCCCCCTTCATAGAGGTACTAGGCAGGGTTGCCCCTTGTCTCCCCTTCTATTCATTTTGGCATTGGAACCCATCCTGGAAAATATTTGTCCCATACATTTCCTGGTTTTCATTTCAAGAATCTGAATATAAAATAAACAGCATATGCAGATGATATTTTATTATATATATCCAACTCAACTACATCCTTGCCAGAGTTTTCTTCTTTACTAAATACGTACTCTGCTGTCTCGGGTTACAAACTCAACATAGATAAATCAGAAGCCTTGCCGCTAAATAAATACTGTCTTCCTGAGATGTTCAAAGACTCTGGTTTCAAATGGAACTCAAAAGCTATTAAATGTTTAGGCAAAGATTAACCTTAATTAGATTATGGCTAACATCACTGCACTGATTGACGCTTGGTCCCCTTTATTTCTATCCTGGTAGGGTAGGCTAGCTACAATTAAAATGATGTTGTTACCCATTTTTAACTTTTATTTATCAATGCTTCCAATATCTCTTACTCATACCTTCTTCAAAACCATTAATCATTCTCTGTCCCAATTTTTATGGGACAAACGCAACCCATGTATCGCTTTAGCCCACCTTCAACAATCTAAAGATTCTGGTGGCGTTAATTTTCCTAACATTAGAACATACCATTCAGCCTTTACATTAAAACATATTTGGGTCTCCCTTGCAGGATCTCATGCGGACTCATTAACAGTCTGGGTGCAACTAGAACATGCACAATTCTTTCCCTTTGCTTTGAAGGACTTGGTCCTTATTACCCAACCTCCAAGAGGATTTATTTCCCCAATACTTACTCATTCTATAGCTATTACCAAACCTTCAATTACCTCTTCCAATTCCAGCTCAGAGAATATTTTTAAAACCCCAATTTGGTATAACCAAAACATTTAATTAAATAATAGAGTTCTTGCGTGGAGAGAGTGGATTAACAAGGGTATTAGAATCATCGGACACTTATTCCCTGCTCGATTTCTCTGAGATTCAGGAAAAATATAGCATATCCACCGAATATGCCTCTCACTTCATGCGCCTTAAACCTCTTCTTCTCCTCTACATATCTCAACTTCCTAATATAGATCCAAATACGCAACCTCCTCCTCCCCCAATACATTTTTCCTCGCAAATGAGGGCCTCCGGCATCTACAAATTATTGCGCGGTTCCTCTAAGTTAAAAACAAAGTCTAAAACAGAGCTCTTGTGTGAATCAGACCTACATCAGGAATTTTCTGCTCACACTTGGAAATCAATATGTGCCAAGATTCATACCTCATTCAACACAAACACTATATTACTTTTACAACAGATTATATATCACCCCCACAAGCTTATATAAATTTAAACTTCCCCCTACTAATAACTGTTGGTCTTGTGCTCATGACAATAGTGATTTTCTACAAACGTTTTTGAATGCCCCCTCGTCAAAAAGCTCTGGCTACAAGTATGGGATAATTTTACTAAAATTTTGTCTACAAGTGTCCCTTTTGATAGCATACACATTTTTTGGGGCGGTGCTTCCCCCATTGGGCTTCTCAATGCATGGTTGGGAAATTTGTTGACTTAATGATTGCTTTAACATTTCAAATAATCACAACTAATTGGAAAGATACAACTAACATTTCCTAAATATCATGTTGGAATTTGTTATGTCATTACCATCATCTGGATCAAGCCCATGCTACCTCACTTCTTTCAAAAATTAAAAAAGATTTATTATGGTCAACCCTTACTTCATTTCTATCCAGATGTACAGTCGGACCCGTGTCTAAGGCAAGTAACTATGAACCCCCTTTAAGACTAAAATTGTTTACTTAATATCTATTTACAGTACCACATAATTGTTTATTAATCACCTGTTCAATTTAACATTGCATTCTATCTTTCCCTCTCCTTCTTTCTTCCTCCATTCCCTCTGCCTTGTCTTTTCTTTCCCTGCCTTTATTCCTGATTTCCTTTTTCACCATTATAACATATTTAAATTGCATTTGGTTTTTTTTCTGCATTACAGTTATATATTTCAATTCAAGTTTAATAAGCTCAAAATTTACTGCTAAAAGACATGTTTATTTTGTAAGCTCTTATACGCTCATTATCTTCCCTCCATTTATTAGATTGTTTATCAATACATATTATATGTTCCTTTATTTACTTGGATTGATTCTCAGATGTCAGTTTTTTCTGATGTAATTGCCTTTTGTTCTTCAATTTTCTTCAATAAAGCATTTTTAAACCTAAAAAAATGGATCTCAGGCAAGGCTGGGATGTTGCAAGCATAATAAACATCACAAGAACTGAGGCAATTAACCTCCAGCTAACTCAAAACCCATCTTTGTATATGCAGATGGCACTCGTGCTTTGGGTCAGCTACTCCTATTCTCTGATATTTTGAGTAGTTTACTTAGCACCAAGAAATTAGGAAGAGTTCTCCAGATCTTCAAATAAGATGGGTAAGGGGCTAGCAGGGCCCACAAGGAAACATAGAATTTCATCCTCAAATAAAGCAGCTTTGTACATTCCACATCTAACTGTCAACCCATTATCATTAAAAACAAATGTATTAGTGTTTCCATATCGAGGGCAAATATCAGAAATGACAACTCATCATCTCGAGACATTTACCCATTGATCTTAATAAATGTGAAGGTTGCCCATTGTTAGACATAATGAATGAATGAAATTATTTTATAGAGCGCGCAAAACCCGAAGATGTCTTAGCGCTAGGCAAATCAAGGACTGAGGAAGGAAGATCAACCTAGTTAGGTCTGAGTGACCTTGTTAGTAACCGGCGGAAATAGCCAGGTCTTTAGCTGCTTTCTGAAGAGCTGCAGGCTGTGTTGGGATCGGAGGGCAAGAGGAAGGGAGCTCCATAACTTTCCCCCCTGAAAGGTCAGTGTTCTGCCGACCCAGTTTACTCATTTAATTCTGGAAATTAGGACCATATGCAACAAACTAGATATGAGCGGTCTAAAGGGCGCATACCAGGTAAATCGCTCCTGGAAATAGAGGGGCCAGTACCGTGAAGGGTTGTATGACATAATTTCGACAGACAGAATATCGACCTACAAATATATCGCAACAAAAATATCGATGTCAAGAATATCAACATCCTATCTACAACATGGTAAGTACAAAAATAACGAAAATTAAATATCGATGTCAAAAATATCGTTATTAAAAATATCGTTTTTCTTTTACTTTAAAAATATATGTAAAATAAACCAAATTATACTTAGAAATTAAATAAACATAATTAAATATATTGTATAATATTTAAAATGTATTATTAATATATATAATTTAATAAAACTTTAATTAAACATGTACATATAATACTGAATAATTAATTTTACTAATAATTTCTGTAACGTATAAATTATTAAATGTTTTTAAAAATTACCAATACATCTATACACATAAAATAATATAATTAATAAATATTTAATAATTACATATAGCAAATAATAATCAATATTTTTAATGTGATTAATTTTTATTATTAATGATATATTACAATAGCAAAAAAAATACAAAACATATGAAATATCAGACACAATAAAACTACTAGTCCAACTCCAACAAAAACAACAATAAGGAAAATGTTGGATACCGTAGGGGTAAAAATTACTATTCCAACTCCAAAGAGTGCAACAGTAGGGAAAGCGTTGGATAGCGTAGGGTTAAAATTACTATTCCAACTCCAGAGAGTGCAATAGTAGGGAAAGCGTTGGATAGCGTAAAGGTAAAAATTACTATTCCCACTCCAGAGAGTGCAACAGTAGGGAAAACGTTGGATAGCGTAAGGGTAAAAATTACTATTCCAACTCCAGAGAGTGCAACAGTAGGAAAAGCGCTGGATAGCGTAGGGGTAAAAATTACTATTCCAACTCCAGAGAGTGCAACAGTAGGGAAAGAGTTGGATAGCATAGGGGTACAAATTACTATTCCCACTCCAGTAAGTGAAACAGTAGGGAAAGCGCTGGATAGCGTAGGGGTAAAAATTACTATTCCAACTCCAAAGAGTGCAACAGTAGGGAAAGCGTTGGATAGCATAGGGGTACAAATTACTATTCCCACTCCAGTAAGTGAAACAGTAGGGAAAGCGCTGGATAGCGTAGGGGTAAAAATTACTATTCCAACTCCAAAGAGTGCAACAGTAGGGAAAGCGTTGGATAGCGTAGGGGTAAAAATTACTATTCCAACTCCAGAGAGTGCAATAGTAGGGAAAGCGTTGGATAGCGTAAGGGTAAAAATTACTATTCCCACTCCAGTGAGTCCAACAGAAGGGAAAGCGTTGGATAGCGTAGGAGTAAAAATTACTATTCCCACTCCAGAGAGTGCAACAGTAGTGAAAACGCTGGATAGCGTAGGAGTACAAATTACTATTCCCACTCCAGTAAGTGAAACACTAGGGAAAGCGCTGGATAGCGTAGGGTTAAAAATTACTATTCCAACTCCAGATAGTAAAACAGTTGGGAAAGCACTGCATAGCATAGGGATTCTATAAACATAATAACCAATTAAATAATTAGTTATAAAAAATAGCATATTAATAACTAATTTACAAAATATGTATTATTAAATACCAATTATTTAAAATAAATATTTATATAAATAACTTTAAATTACATCCCACACTATTCCCCCTTTAACACACAACACACTACACATACAAAATACACAATACATTTAAATATCAGTTTATCTATTATTTACAATTAATAATACATTCTTTATAATTAATATACTTATTATTTACAAATTTATACATATTAACTACCAAATTACAATTATTCACAAATTAATTATTATTTAACAATACATTAATTAGCAATAACAACAAAGAACATGAAATAATAAATTATTTATATTTACTATATTTAACGTACTAATAACAATTAATTACCAATTAATAATTAATTAACAAATAATTATTATTAATTACAAATAATTAATAATTATCAGTAATTTTTTTAATTTAATTACATCCCACCCTATTCCCCTATAAACCCACAACCCACTACACATAAAAATTCACATAATTAATTTAAGCATCAATTAATCACTTAATAAAATTAAATCACCAATTAATTAGTAATTAACTATTAATTAATTAACAATACCAGTAACGAAATATTAATATTAAACTAATTATAACTTATATAATTAAACAATTAATACAATTAATTTACAATTAATAATTAATTGACAATTAATTAATCAATTAATATATTTAATTAACAATTAGTAATTAATTAACAATTAATTAATCATAAATACCAATTAAACAATACATATTAATTAATTAATTATAATTAAATTACTTCCCACCCTATTCCCCTATAAACCCACAACCCGCTCTGATACTAAAACGCTAAATTATATTTTAAATGATTATTAATCTCTAAACATTTATTTTTAAATGTATTAAAATACATTACAATAATCTTTCACATACAAATAAAATATATATTAAAATACATTACACTAATAAAATATCGATGTTCTTGACATCGAAATTTTTGATTACGATATTACTTACATCTATATTAATGACTTCGATATTATTAACTTCGATAATACTTACCTTGGGGTCGATATTCTGTCCATCGATATTCTTGACTTCGATATTCTTTACCTACGATATTTACAACTCGATATACTTGTAGGTCGACATTTAAAACTCGATATTTAGACTGCTCACCCCGTGAAGAGCCTTGTGCATTAGGCACAGAGTTTTAAATGAGATTCTCTTCTCTTCTCCACCGGTAGCCAATGAAGGCCGTGTAACAAATGAGATACTGCTTTAAACTTAGGGATTTTCAGAAGGGTTCTGGCTACCACATTCTGTAGAGACTGCAATTTTTTACCAGGTATTTCGCGGTGCCAAGATAAAGGGCATTGCAGTAGTCCAGCTTAGAGCCAATGAGGGCCAGCATTACGGTCTACTGAAGGTCTGTTGGAATGAAAGGGAGGATTTTTTTGAGGACCCGTAACATAAGGTAGCCCCCAGAGGTCACTGCATAATGAAGATCATAGTTGGGCCTAAAGCAGGTTTGGAAAGAAATGTGTATATGTACCCCTATCAACTCTATCAAACGCCTTGTCTGCATTATGTGAGTGAAGAACCATTGGCATTTTGTTAGCCATTGTTATATTTATTACATTTACTGCTAGTCTCCTATGTGTGCCAGTCTGTTTCACATATCTGGATTGGCATAGAGATATCAGAGTTGGCCAGACTAAGTGAACTCTGGAGATTAGAATTCTGGTAAAATTGTTAACATTGTGGTAATCTAAAGCAGTAAGAGCTACATAGTTTTAGAGCCTCTACTTCTCTTTAGTAATATCGCAATACAGTTGGTTGGTGTAAAAGATTGTTCTTGCTGTTTCCCAAGTATCTCATAATAATAAGTGTTCCAGCTCTCCCCCACTAATGTGTAGAGACAATGTATAGAGCCCAGTAGGCTGTGGGATGGGATGGAATGTTGTGATTCCAGAGCTGACATGTGGGATTCTAGCTCCAATCTCTTGTCTTTGGCCCATTTATGGAGCGCTAAAGTATTGCAGGTCAACTTCCCCTGTACCGCAATCTTAGTGGCAACCCAACATGCATTGAGCGACACCTCCACTGTATTGTTTTGTTCAAAGCAATGGCGAATAGAGTCATGTCTGGTCCTCCTGACCCTGAGTGCTACGTGTCAAAAGCCATCATGTTGAGACACAATGTCTCTGATCAAGAAGATTTGGGTAACAAAACTCAAGGGGCCTGATTACGTATTGAGGCGTTATTTATAGCCCCTGATAAATAACGATACCACGGGTATGTTACACCTATAATGAGTTTATGGGAAATAATATGCTGATTTCGATGTTTAACGCCCAAAAATCTACATGTGCAGTAATTACCATACGTTTTCCCTGTTAAACAAATGCAGGATTATTTAACGCATCCGATAATTATCAGATGTGTTGTATAAAACCAAACTCGTAATTCCGTCCTGCACAGGACGGAATTTAACAAGTCACATATAATTAGGTCCCAAGTATCAATTTTACTAGTGAGTGATACAGGCATACCTTTTCAAATAGTGTGTTTTGTTTCATTAGCGCGACAAAACACAACTTTATATATTTGCTAGAGAGACAGCATTCACACGACTTTAGTTATGCTTAAGAATTGTTAGGTGGTAATCCGCTATTCCTGTGCCAATCTCGGTGTTTTCAATAGAAAATTCAATTATTTGACTGTCTATTTATCATCCACAAGACACATTTTCATTCAAAGATGAGCAAAATCTCCGGAATGCAAATTAATGTATCATTAATACATGAGGATCATGCGGCCTTGGTTTCCAAAAACAAAATAGTGGATTTATTGTACCAGGACTGGAACTATCCTTGACTAAATATATGCTTTTTGTAATCAAATGGACAAAAAGCGCCATCTGGTACATATCATTTAATATAAATATTTACAATTACAAATATTTATGGCTGGAACCACATAAGCATACGATTACTTAGTGAAAAATGTAAAAAAAAACAGATGTAGCAGTCTAGACACACTTTAGCTGTTTGAGTCGAGGACTTTAAGGTCATGCTCTGTTAGTGAATCGAAGCATCAAGGCAACAATGCTACTAATGTAGTAATGTCTGCACATAACATAACATATTTGCTGAGACGTGGTCTGCTCCTTGTTTCCAAGTACAACACCATTGAAACTAACAGTCATTAGGTATGTGTTCAATTGTTGCAGGAACACAGCGGACAGAAGGGGGGGAAGGGGGGGATGGAGAACCACGAACAGATGCCCAGAGTGCTTAAAGATCCATGTAGACATGGATCCACACTTACTTTCAGTGGAAAGTCCTTCTCAGAAGAGCCTTTGGATGAATCAACAATCTAGGAGAATATATTAAAATGTTCAGAAAAAGTTTATCCCCACAATACATATATGCATTACAAGTTGGCTAAAATTAAGAGCAATGCATTAGACATAGTCATTGCCTTACTAGAAACATCTGCCACTTATTCAAACATGTAAACGCTTCTAAGGGGAAGTGTCCAGCTACGGCACTTATCCAGAGGGTAGCAAAGCGCAAGACAGAACAGAAACAAAGGTATGGGTCATATGGACAATACAAGCAAAGAATTTCATAAAATACAAAACAAATACACGCTACCATTAGAAATAAAAACGAATAGTAGCCAGAACCCACACCAATACAACATCAAATAAAACACCTAGCACAAACTTGACCTTTATCCTAAGCCACAGCCAAGTAAGTTCACAAAAATAACAAAAAAAATACTACTGGTAAACATTGAAACACGTTAATACGATTGACAACTTGTTCAAAGCAGACCCCCGTTTCACATCAAATGGTACTGAGAAATCGGGGTGGTTTGAAGGCCATCAGAAGCCATGTCCCCCACTGGTGGCAATGCGGGTCATTCACCTCTGGTGTGGTTTAGATTCTGTACCACGGACCGTTGGTCAAAGTGTTGACCAAGAACCCTAAGCACTTGACTCTCTGGGTAACCAGGTAGATCAAAGTAAAGTTAATGTATGGAGGTGGTATGGAATAGAACTCAGAACAACCAAAATAATACTCAGTAAATCATTTTTCAGACTGTGATTTTTATCTAAAAAGGAAAGGCACTATAATGTGCACACAACTAAATACCACATACAAAATTACAAATAGGTGTAAGATTTAAGGTGGAATTACAAACTTGATACCTCTACTAAAGGGGCCTCAGAAAATAACCAGGGTGGGAATCTGATATGCTAAAGAAATGTCACAATGGGTCACGTAACCCCCTAAATGCACTCTGTTCCTTTTATATGACGTCTACCATGTTACAAATTGAGCACCAGCAGATAGACCCTTAACAGAAAAATAATAATATCTTTATATACAGATACAGATTTCGGGCCTTATTTATCTAATAGTTGAATCACACTTGCACCATGCAACGAGGTGCATGTGTGACGCAACTACTAAATGTGATTTATCAAGCCACGCAAGGCCAACTTGCGTGGCCTTGAGTGGCTAGATAAATCTGGAGTAACGCCATGCACCACAAATCACTGTGTCGCATTACTCTGCCCCAGGGAGGCATTCCATGAGCGTTGCGTGGGTGTTTCAGTGCAACACCTATGGATTTTGACGCCTTCCCAGATTTACCATCACTGGTAGACCTGCGAATGCACCAAAATGCTACAGCGTCCCAGGGGAGGAGTAACGAGGAGAAATATCTTGTTTCTCCTTGTTACTTTCTCTTTCTATGTGTACTGCATTCTGCAGCACACATAGAAAGGGGAAATTCCTCAGGGGATTGCTGTTGTGCAGGAAGGTGCCCCTTCTACCACAAAAACAATCCTGCCTGCAATAGCGGTACCCTTGCACTATGGTGCAAAGATGCCTATGTTGGCCCTAGGCAGCAAATTGTGTGCCAGCGCTGGGAAAAGGCAGCATTGTGCAGTATTGTGATAGATGCGGCACATTCCTGCCCTTTTCCTGTAACGCAGCGCAGTGCAGCAAGGTGACTTGCTGCACTGTGCTCTGTAACTATTTGATAAATATGGCCCTTCATGTTTAAACATAAGCCTATTGGCTTTATCATTAACATAAAATATTTTACATAACTGTCCTAACCGTGTCCCACACATGCCTCAGACTCCTCTATTCGTCTAGTGACTGGATTTCTGGTATTACTTTCCAAAATGTTGTTTCCACTCTGACCTGAAATCCTGTTTTGCCTCCTTGCCCACCGTTGCCTACATCATGCTAGTCTCCCCATGTATTGTGTAATTCTGGCATTAGAAGTGGACCTGTAGGATCGGGACCTTCCACTTCAAGTCTCGTGGGGTGTGCCAATCATGTGAGATCACCGCCATCTTGAATGTGGATGTTGTTTGTTGCATATTGTAATGACTAGCGGCTGTAGGCTCCCAACACTTCATCGGACGTAGAGTTCTGTTCCTGTCACGTTTCTTCCTGGGAGTCTGTCTGTACTCGTTCCATCAACAGAAATAAAAGGACTTCACATGTAGGGTGTGTGAGAGTTTCTTCTGGAAATTAACCTGACCCCTCCCTCTGGAACGTTTGGTCCTTCTTGTGCCTCTCCTTCACCCCCTGCTTACCAGTATTGAAAAACACTCATACTAACAAGTTTCTCAACATACTAAAGACTTCTCTTGTGCTAATCAGCTCTTTTTGCTTTATGAATCCTCATTAGCAAATTAACAAGCTTCAGTTAAACATTCGCACTTTAAGAGCTTGGCTTTGTTCAATTTACCACTAATTTAGTAAACGAGCTGCTCCCTCATTGCTGCTGACACTCTTCAAGTTTTGAAAGTGTTTTGTGTACCCATGCGGCAATGATTTGTAGGGGGCAGGGCAGGATAGGCGAAATACTAACCATTGTTGTCACTATTCTTACTTGTGATGGTGGACACAGAAGCTTATAATTGACGTAGCAGCATCGGTGAAAACAATGACACTTTTATGATGTGATGCATCAGTTTCAGCACCCCAAGTCCTCTTGACTGATTCCTATGGAATGCAGCTAGCATAAAGCTCTTGCCATAATAATTTTTTGAAGGATGGACTCGCACATCTCTTTCAGTACTTAATATTCTTGAATCTATTTTTGCTTTCTATACAGTTTAAATATGTAGTGGGTCAGTGTGAAATTATGATTAAGGTTGTGTAAAATTACAACTGAGACATTTACAAGTCTCACATGGATGGGGCAATATTTGCCGTCCCAAAGTCACTAGTAAGGTGTTGTACTTAGAATAAATACACAAAACAAGTAATTTCTGGCTGCAATTCAGTGTTCAAAATTCCAACCTGCCCTGGAATTTCCGGAGAGGGCTCATTTGAAGCTTTTAACCCAGTCAGGGTCCAGGAGGCAGTCTCCCTCTGTCCCACAATCTGGACAGAAAAAATATGGGTAGTGAACTTCCGCTGTAGTACTAGAACAATGTTGTGATTGACCAGCAGTCTATCTGGTTGCCATCTTCAAAGTCTGTAAGGATCCAGACAGCCCCATACCAGCAACCAGATTGCCAATCTTTGCTCTTGGTGGGGTGGAAAGCTCTGCTAGAACCACAGGCCAGAGCTCCGATGGGGCCCGCTTGGGACTAAGGTGCTGGACCTGCAGGTGTCTAAGAAGGGCTTCCCTGCCTCACTAGCTGAAAATACCTGATCGGGTCCCGGATCGGAGTCCTGGGAGACCCCGGATGAGAACCCCTGGGACCTCGGGCCTTTGCGCCTGCCCGCCATGTCACAAAGTGCCATGGAAGGGGTCCCATAGGCTGGGGGCGTGGCTCCCCTGCTAAGCAGATTTGGAAGCTCGGACCTGGCCCCAGACCAGAGCTCCAGCTAGCCAACGGCTCCATACTATCAGCTTCTGTGTCGCAAAGTGACCGATATCGGGTTCTGCTGACTTGGCCAGGTTAAGAAGCACTGATCGTGCCCCGGGTCAGAACTCCAGCTGGCCCAGGGGTAGAAGAAAATTATTTGAGACAGGGTGCCACTGGCCTGATGATGGCTACCTCCTCTGGCTGGTTTAAGAAGCTCTAAGCTGGGTCAGAGCTTCAGCTGGCCAGGGATAGAAGCCCCATTCCTGGTCTCTACTATATGGCCCACTGGCCATGATATGGAGAGGTGTGGCTCACTGGTTAGAGGCGGCAGATCCGCAAGCAGAGAATCGGCCAGGGACCAGGGTTCAATTCCCGACGCGGCAGGGTCGTGGACCAGGGTCAAAAACGGACTCGATAATTCTCGCCTCGGTACCTACTCTAACCAGGAACACACTCGGCAACTCTGGGCATTAGCTTGCCTCATCTCCACAACGGCCCCCCACATTCGCCGGGGATGCCTGGTTTCACCTTGGAGATACCCAGGAGGGACCATCTCACAGGGATAGCCAGGACGGGTTCCCCAGCGGTCTACAGCGCCACGACGCCTCAGGGCAGCAGTGCGCTTTACAAGACACATACATACATTCACACTGTGTCACCTGGAGCCAGGACTGGGACCCACGGGCACCAGGAGGGCTCCCCTAATTGGCAGCGTTAAGAAGCTCCCACAGTGACCCGGGTGGGGGTTCTGACTGGCACTGGGGTGGAAGCCTCTGGCCCTGGCCTCCCTTCTCTGTCCCACCATGTCAATTTGAGCTCAGGCCTGGGTGATGAAAAAGTGCTGACAGGGTCCCGGGTCAGAGCTGAACCTGTCCCAGGGGTAAAAGCCCTGAGCCATGAACACCCTTCTCCACCTCACTGTCTCAATTACAGCCTAGAACAGGTGCCACTTAAAGCTTAGGACAGGGTCTTGCAGGCAGCGAGAGGGCTCTCCATCTCGCCTGTGTTAAGAGGATGTGACTGAGCCCGGAGTCAGTCACATCCTGAGTTTTCCGACTCGGGTTTCACAGGCCCCAGCAGGCCTTCCCTGTTTTCCATGGTGCATTTCACTGCTGAAAAGCAGAGACAGAAGTCTGCACCCTTCTGTTGTCAAGCACGTGAATCATTGCTCCCCTTAAACTGAAAGCAAGTACGTGATGATGGCTATGGAGATTCCAACCCGTCCCCCTTTTCCAGGAGGAGAGTAATCTCCTGAAATGGGCCTATTGTCTCCTGTGCCTGCCGGCTCAGCAGACCAATGAACTCACTCAGCTAGCCAGCTCATTGGATAAATTCCATTATGGGCTGGTGCAGAAAAAGATGCCAAATTATAAGGTATTTTAAAGAATCCAGATATGTGAAAAAAGATCCCATACCTGTGTTCTAGGTTCCGTATCATAACTTTGTTATGAACCTTGTTGTCTGGAGTTACAGCGATAACATAATTTAGCATAAAGTACAAAAAGTGAAATCATTATACATGTATGCACTTTACCGAAGAGGGATGGTGCAATTACTCTTATTCTACAATTTAATAATAACAATTTAGTCTAGGCTTCATCCGTCACAGCACTACCTGTTTGCTGGTGCCTGGCTGAGGCAGTCAGCAGTATTCCTCACTCATTCTGAACATATACAAAAGCATGTGAATGCATGTTATGTTATGTTATGTTATAATGCATTTGTAGCACGCACGGATACTCCCGGCTCGGAGTGCTATTGTCGGAAGCAGAGGAGGCAGAGAATACCTAGGCTTAATCAAAAAGCAGGGTTTTGAGATGCTGCTTGAACAGCCTAGTGTCTTGGATGTTGCGCAGATCCAAAGGAAGAGAATTCCAAGCTTCAGCCACCTTAAAATATAGGGAGCTGCCCCCCATACGAGTCAGGTGGAAACGGGGGATGACTACCAGATGCTGCGCAGCAGAACGCAGACGTCTTCGAGGGACATAGAAAGCGAAGCGTCTCCTCAGGTAAAGTGGCCCCAATCCATGTAGACCTCCATGCGCCAAAGTCGAGGCTTTAAACTGGACACGACGGGCCACAGGAAGCCAGTGAAGATCCCATATGTGTTGATTCATGCTTGATCTTCCTGGGATACCGAGCAGAACCCTAGCTGCCGCATTCTGTATTGCTTGCAATTTTTTTAGATGGTAGCCAGGCAAGCCAATGTACAAAGCATTGGCATAGTCAATGCGTGACAGGATTAACGTACGAGTCACCATTTCCTTAGCTTGTCGAGGTAACAGGGGAAACAACTTTCTAAGTGATTTCAAATGCCAAAGCACACTCCGGCAAGTTTCTTTATCTACAATGAGAATCTGAGGTCTTCACTAAACCAGACCCCCAAGTTCTTAGCAGGGTTGCCAGCAGAATTGAGCGGGGGGTATTCAACTGTAATTCACAAAATGTGGTCTACTGTATAAAATGTCCGTGCCAGCTACTCTACATCGGACAAAGCACGCAGAAAATCAAGACAAGGATCTCTCAACATAGAAGTAGGATTCGCTGCAAAATACAAACAGCACCACTGGTGGAACATTTTTTGGACAAAGGACACTCTGAAACTGATTTCACTTGGCAAGTGATTGAAACCCTACATCCTAACAACCGAGGAGGGAACCAACAACAAATCCTTAACCGCATGGAGTGTAAATGGATTTTCAAATGCCGCAGCATCGAGCATGGGCTTAACACTCTGGATGAATACTGGACCCTCTTATAAACAGTTCTTCCGGCAAGATATGCCAACCCATCTGTAAACTCAATCCCAGTTTGTACCTCTACATTATTGTATTTTTGCTATACCCTAGCTTTGAGACCGCGTATTGTTTTTGATTTTAATTCTTTAATTTACTTTGATTCACGACCTCCTGCAGTATCTCTTCTACTGTTTGGCATCTCCTTTGTGTTTCCATCTTAATGCAGCAAGTGTTTACATTGCAACGCCTTGCACCATGTAATTCAGCGCCCATTTGCTTCATTTTCGATGCTGTTAACTGTTACTTATAAGCGCTTGTACTCATGTTTGCCTACACTGCCCAGGAGTTTAACTCTCCTTCACGTGTAGTTCACACACACGTGCCCCCCCCCCTCCTTTTCTCATAATCTGTTAAATTGCTCCCACACGCATGCTTCCTTATCAGCCCCAGCCCAATGTGATCAGGCATGTCCCGGGCCACCCCATGGCCGATAGATTCACACGCGTGTAAGCGAACGCAGCTGCCAACCTCCTGTAATATATGCACCCTGCTCCCGGACTCGTCCTCAGTCGCAGCACGGATTAACACGTGAACAGACCCCCCCTTGAGACTCCCATTGATTGGACCCTGCCGCCGATTCCACGAGTAAGTAACCCTCTCTCTATACTTAGCCTTCCTCCTCCCCGGCGGCCGCCATGTCCGCCCTTCCTAATCACGCCCGCTTCCTTTCAGATTCATTGCCTGGCACTAGAAGTACACCGCTCCAAATAATACGGTTGATTCCGGACACAACGGCTTTCAAGTAAGTCACCTTTACTCTGTCCCAGCCCCGTAGCCCCACAAGCGATACGCAGCACGTTTTTACACCCAATTCCCCTTCTCCCCAGGCCTCAACCCCCGTGGCACCCATTGAACTGTTGGCCACTCCGATGACTCGCTAAACTTAACAATTGCACCGCAAGTGATCATCCATTTCGTATGCTAAGTAAGTGCCAACAACCTCCTTCGCGCAACGCTAGGTTTCCGCTTCATAGAGTGCTTCAGTATACTAAACTATGTTAGTGCACTCTTAAATTAAATTATTTCTATCCCCTGATTGGTTGATCATGTTCCGTAGCTTCGGAATAAGCTTAATGTGAATACTTCCATACAGTATTATATGTCATTTGGCATTGGAGTACACTGATTCACTCTTGATATGTTTATCCTCTCACTTAGGCACTCTAATCGTGGCCCCTTTTTTTGCATCATTTTCTGGAGAGCATTTTGTACCATTCATTTACATGATTGTGATGCGCCATATATTTTGAAGGGTCATTATGAATTACCTAATACTTTTTCCCTATGAGTTACTTATATTTATTGTATCCTTTATGTTTAGATTTCATATGCTCACATTTGTCCTGAAGATGAACTCAAATAACTGACTTCGAAACGTCGTCGACCTTACGCAACCTGAACCCTTTACACTAATTTAAGAAAAAATGGTTCACAATTGTTGCCAATGCGATGTTCTCTTTTAAAGTTCACCCTCACCTGCACGTCACGCTTTTTGTCACTGAATATGTGAGCACTTGATTTCTTCTATTGTATAATAAATAAATGTCATAATTTGACCTTCTTGTCCCTTCTTGGCCCTTCTCTATATTAATTAATTTCTCGATATTAATTATCCCTCTCCCCTTTGAGTCTCTGTACCTATAAAAAATCACCTGCCCTCTCTAGGGCTTTCGCTACCCAGGACCTTCATAGGCCATTAAGAACCATTGTATTCCCCTACACAGGATTAACGTACGAGTCACCATTTCCTTAGCTTGTCGAGGTAACAGGGGAAACAACTTTCTAAGTGATTTCAAATGCCAAAGCACACTCCGGCAAGTTTCTTTATCTACAATGAGAATCTGAGGTCTTCACTAAACCAGACCCCCAAGTTCTTAGCAGGGTTGCCAGCAGAATTGAGCGGGGGGTATTCAATGGGCCAAACAGCCTCCCTAAAATGCGGGGGAAAGGATACGTACAGAAGTACCTCCGACTTGTCCTTGTTGCACTTCAGCTGCGCCAGTGCAAGCCATTTAAAAACAGCCGAGAGACAGTTTTTCGCTATGTCCGGGGACAGGTCATTTTTCTTCCAGGTGAAGAGTAGCTGAGTGTCTTCAGCATATGCAATGATCTTGGCTCCCAGCTACTCAGCTAAATAAATCAGTGGAGTAACATAAATATTAAAAAGCATGAGGCTCAGAGTGGAGCCCTGAGGAACTCCCGTAGTCACCTTTCTGGGGGCCGAGAAGAACGGAGGCTGCCATACCTGCTGGGTTCTATCCGCTAAGAAGGATTTGAGCCAGTCCCAAGCCCATCCAGAAACCCCAATACTTGAGAGGCGAGCAAGCAGTTGATGGTGGGGCACCATTTCAAAGGCGGCAGAGAGGTCCAGTAAAATCAGAGCCGCTCTGCCGCCTACATCCAAACCTTCCCTTATAGCCTCAGACATTTCAACTAAAGCATGATCCTGCACAACCTGCTCAGAGCCCATGACTCCAGCTGTGCACAACAGGTGACCCTAGTTTAAAAGGTGGCCACTGGAGTTGACAGCGTCATATGGTGTTACCACAGAGCATTAACCCCTTGCATGCCCGCCCCTTTCCCCGCCCAGTGCCGCGCTTTTTATTAGCGGGCGGAGTTCATGACGAGCTGGACTCGTCATGGGCACAGCGCCACCGCAGCCCATGACGAGTCCAGCTCGTCATGGGCACTGAAGGGGTTAAAGCACATGAGACTTGATTAAAGAGTCATGCGCTACAGAACAGATGTAAAAAATGAGGTCCTAAAGCAAAAAAATGATGCATATCAAACCTGAAATGTTATGAATATTGAATTTCCAGTAATATTTGAGAACATTGTTAAATTACCTTAAAATTATAGACACTTTTATTCTCAATCTGCCTTAAATACCATTAGTAATCCTTGATCTGCAAAGGGAAAGGGTGGGAAGACAGAAGAAAAATGTATGATTTGGGTAATTGCAATTTCACTCACTGTAACAATTTCAAGGACGTAAAAAAGCAGTGAGTGGCCATAATGATTTGCCACTCACAATCACATAAAATCTCTGACCAGAACTTGGGTTGGCAGTCGTTAAAATGTCACCAACAGAGAGTTAGTTTATTTCACTGCACCGCTCTGTTGGGGTGGAATTGGGCTCTGCTGGCGTGTTCATTTTCTGTGTACTTTGACTAATATGGGGTGCAACTGATGGTAATGGTGCACCATCATCCTCCTCCTACTCATTCTGGTGGGACCAGCCGGACCATATCCACAACTGCTGCATTTCTTCATCCACAGCAAAGATGCTGACACAGACCACATGAAATGCGATCCAAATGCTGTGATGCCATTTGCCTTAACATTGTAGTTGTGCCTAGGTGGAAAGGCCTGTTCATGTTACCTCACTTAAAGATGGCTTTGAAGGGCACTGATTAAAGATAACTTTTTTAAACTAATCAATTCGCCTCCAAAGCCTTCAGATTATCTAGCGAGACAACACTCCTCATTGAAAGAAATACATAACTTAGCTGAGTAACACAGAATAAAATATGGGAGTATTAATAACTGAGTTCTAACCAAAAATAAGGCAAAAATAGATATATTACAGAAATGTTGACAAATGCAGTACAGAGAATTAATGGGTGAATCCCACGAAAGGTCATAAACATAAATACAATGTCACAAAACTTAGCCCCAATTAGTTTAGTCTAAGCAAAACCTAGAGAATCATACTTATACAGAGTACTGACAGCGTCCCAGAAGAAAAGACTGAGACAAAATGGATAATGGAGTTTCTGCATTCTCAGATTTATGTATAGGTAAGGGTTTGTTGGCCTTCCTGGATGGGTTCCTCTCATATGTTTGTGCTATTTAACAATTTAGAGGTATCATTCTAATTTTCAAACTTCACAGATGTACTTATTGGCAAGGGCAGGAGTAAGTTGATATCAATCGTAATACAGGGAAATGGGCCATTGTAGCAGTGGAGACTAATGTTTCTCCATACAGAGAAGAAAATGTTTAATATGATAATGCACATTTCTATATGTTCACCTGATGAAAATTAGGCATTTGTAAATACTAAGCATGGGAGTACCCTAGCAATACTTGACCCTCAATGTTTTATATGTATACTCTGGAAATGTTTTGAGAACATCAAAGAGGTTGGAAATCTGCTCCATGGGTAATAATAGGAGAACATTTCTGGCTTTAACACAATATATTTTATTTCTAAGAATGCTAGATACTAGCAACAATACCAATCTGCTGTCGCATGGAAAACCTAATTGGTCTAGATATGTATGGTGTGTTGAACATCATATGCGTGATCCTGGGAGAGAATCTCTCTGCAATAAAATAAATGCTCCATGAAACTGAATGCTGCTACAAAGATGGTGCAATTAATAGTGGTCATTAGATAAAACAGATCAGCCAGAGAGCAAAAGTAAATAAAAGTGAACTGAGTTAAATAGTTGAGAGACTAAATAATTCACTTACTTTGTTGTGATTAAATTCCAAAGCTTTTTTAAATGGCAAATCATCAACTAATCATACTACTGCCACTTTTCAATGGATCAACATATGTTACATCTTGCATTCTTCAGTGAAAATATTCCTGTGTAAAGTTTGATCCCTTTATGTTTATTTTAGGAATTATGAATTAATGGTATAGGTTTCACCTTGAGGGTTTTAAATATATCCGTGGTGGTGGTTGTCTCCTTTTAGGCTGCCATACTTTCGTTGTCCTTCTGAATTTTAGGATTACAAAATCACATGATTGGTAATCTCAGCATCTGCTAATGCATGACAAAAGAGATGTAAGGTTGTAGGAAAGTAGAATTTGCTTTCATGGTTACCCACACTTTTTGCTGGTGTCAGTATGTTTTCTTTACTAGAGAAATTAATGTACCAGATCACTCAACATTAACAAATCAATGGTGTTGACACCACCTATAGTAACATCCAAACACATACATTTAGAAAACAGGAATAATAGATTTGTTGTAGAAACTTGCATTGTAGTCCAAAATACAGTCAACACGTTTTTCTCGTCACACAAGTGACTTCTTCCAGGCTAAATGAAACAATACTGTTGTCACAATCCCATGGATCAACAGGCCTGGGTGGAGAGGATATTCCTGGAAGATAAAGCTTAGAATGGCAATGATATCCCAGGTCCTTAGAACGTATTCTGCTGTTCCTCACCGTAAAGATTACTATTTGGACGATCTGTATGCCGGACACGTTATATCCAGAGAAGTAGAAAGAAGTTCCAATTAAGTCCAAGAAGATTCACTAGACAGGTTCTTCAAAAAGTATCCACCGTTATCCAAAACTGAGTGCGCCAGTAATATTGCTTATGTAGATTAACCAGTACGAGGAGCACCTTGATAAGCCTCCTTCATTTAGTGTGCCATGTCTACTGACTGGGATCCTTCTAAATAGGACCCCAGCCACTGTGCTTCCTCCCTAAATTTGAAATAGTAACTATTTCTGTACCTTTACAATTGGCTAGTGGTGTACCCCTGTAAGTCCCTAGTATATGGTAATGAGGTACACAAGGCATAGGTACATCAGAGGTGTCCCATGGGCTGCAGCATGTATTGTGCCACCCATGAGACCCACTCAAACTGTGACTGCGGCTCTGGCATTACAGCCTGTGTAAGCTGGTGCTAGCACCACTTAGGACTTATAGGTTTTCTTATATCTGAGGTCACTACACTTAAAACCTATAAGTCACCCCTAAGGCAGGCTTTTCAATCCTGATGGCAGGGTGCTGGGTTACAAGTGTGTGGGGGCCCGTGCATGAGCAGGACACCCCTACAAACCCTGGAGTCGACTCTCCAGGCTTTGTAAGTGCAGTCAGCCCTTTTGATACAAATAGTGGCCATCCGTCATTACGTGATGGCTAACTATATAGTGGATGTGCCGAACCTGGACATGTTTGGTATCAAACATGTTGGAATCATACCACAACATTGTTACCAGTGTTGGAGGTATGATTCGATGCACAGGGGGCTCCTCCAGGAAGTCCCTAGTACTCCCGGTAAAAGCCTTTCAGGGTCTGCTAGCAAGCTAGTGCTGCTTCTGAACACAGACATGATTATGTCCTCCTGCTGCTGAGCTGAGCTCGAGCAGGGGAAGGTAGAACAATAGGTTTCCCATCACAGGGAGGTATGACTACCTCCCACAGAGGAATTAGTGTATTGTGCTGGGGTTGGGGTGCTTGCCAGCGCCACCAGACTTCTTTGAAGGGCACATTTGGTACCCTCCTTGCATAGTCTGCTTTGAGCCAGTACAGGGAGCCTTTGGCTCCTGCTCTTGCATGAAACAGGACAAAGACATGGGAGTACCCTCCCCTCTGTCCAGACCCTCTTCTAGGAGGGACCCCTGAGTCGTCCTAACCGCTTTCTTAGTGTATAAAAGGGCTTACCTGTGGGTGGGTTCTTAAAGTCATCATGGGACAAGACTCAAGCCTGAAACCACGTCACTCTTCGACCATTTGGACACTTGGACTTCGCTTGACTTCACCTGGAACAGAGACTACATCAAGGAAGGCTCCTGCTGCTCCTGGTCTCGCTGTTCTGCAAATCTTTGTTGCCTGTGTCTGTGCTTCTTCCAGGATCTTCAACAGACCTGTGGGCATCAAGGACACCTGAAGTAATCTCCCTTGGAGGGAAGGAGTCACTACCCTGCATCTGCAGGCACGGCAATGAAGCTGACCGGTCTGCTGCTCCTGACATCCGACGGGCTTCAAAAAGCACAACAATACAGGTGGTGGTTCTGTTACTATCTTGAGGCCTTACCTGTCTTTTCTGCAATTTTGAGGGCAGTATCCATCGTCGGAACCGCTGGGACCGAACCCCTGTGCGCCGTGTCAACTTGCCATTGCCAAGGCTTGTTGGCTCTGCACTCCAGAGATCTTTGAGCTACAAGAAGCCTCCAGCATCTCTTCCTGCCAAGATCATCATCCTCACTGCATCCTCTGCACCCTGAGCTTTCATCTTTGGTGAGCTGCTCGAGGTCCTCTTGCATATCCTGTGCCTCTGGCCTGTGGGTCCTCTCGAGAGTCTTCTCTTGCTTCAATGGGCTCACCTGCTTGCTTGGGCCTGCTCTGACTCTCTTGCACTCTGAGAGTCCCTTGGACAGTGCTGGTCCCAACACTGCTCCTTCATTGTTTTCAAAGCCTGTTGCAGCTGCCAAGGCTTGTTGGTGCTCCCGCTGGACACCAACCCCCTGGTTCACAACTTTCGATGGGGGACAGCTTGTGCATGGCTCCTGGTCTTCCTAAGCATTGCCTGGTCCTCCGAGCTGTAGCAACAAGGTCACCATCATCACTCCTTCATCTTCCGACATCAGTGGGCTTCGATCTTCCGTGCCTCCTGGTCACTTCCGAGTGCAATAGACTCTGTCCCTTCTTCTTGCAGGTTCTTCTCTTCAAGAGTGCATCTTTGGATTCCACCTGACTCTTGCACAGTCTTCGACAGCGGAATCTTTACTGAATTCCTTCACTGTGGTCTACAGCTGTTTCTGACATCACTTCGCACCTGTGCACCTGGCTTCCCTGGTGTAGGTATCCTGGTTCATGGGGTATCCTCGGGTGGGGTGACTCCCCAACCTTCTGATTTCCACTGGGTTTCTTCAGGATCCACTAGGAAGGTTCCTTCTTCTTCAAAACTGCAACAGCGCCTTTCCCATTCACTTCTTATGAGTACGCAGCTGTGTTTCCACTCTGCACGCTGCCTCCGTGGGGTTCCTGGATACTTCCAGTGAGTGGTTCCTTGTTTCCCCAGCTTGCCCGAGTCTTCTGGTCTGAGTCCCGACTTTGGTCGCAGTTTGCATTCATCTTTATTTAGTATATGGTTTGCTCTCCCACATAGACCACTTGGTATTGTGCTTACTTACCTCTTGCAATTGAAGTATTGTTGTGTATTTTTGTTGATATCTCCGGGTAGGAGATATACCAATGTTTTAGTGAGTGTTGTGTAATAAATAGATATGTTTGAATAAATACACTGCGTGGTTCTTTTTCGTTTAACCTACATTACATAATTAGATCTGCTAAAGCAAGCTGCTTAACACTCCTTCTGGATAAGCCGATAGGCTGCCCTCTATAGCTACCACTTAGCGAGCTTTCTAAGGTTGTCTAATACCACTAAACTCACCATATGGGTTGTCTGGATTAGTGTAAGGTGCTTCACTTAAATAAGTGTGCACCATATACTAAGCCATCCTCCAACACATGTGTGCAATAGAAAGGAGCAGCAATATGTCAGACACAATAGAATAATTCAGCCACTTTGAGATCCCTCATCAGCTTTTGGTTAATACTCTAATTTAAGTGTGGCTCTGATTCTCCCACTCTAGCCCTCCTAACCTACCTCCATCACCAGCCCTTGACTACTACTATCAACACTAATACCTCAACTGCAATCCTCCAAATAAAATCCTAACAAAAACATAAGGCGAAAAATAAAGGCTAGTCAGTTTGTTGGAGTCCAAATTCCGGATTATGAAATGTTCTGAAGCCAGTAGTGAGCCTGATTTCGAGTTTTGCACATGGGTTACTCTTTTGCAAAGTGACAGATATGTCTGCTTTGTTAGATATTTTATAGGATATAATGAGCTTGGCTATTTGTCACATTTATGATGGATTAACCTGGCCGCTAAATTCTTAATGAGGCATTAATCTTGTAGGCCTATCATAAGGTTTAGAGAATTTATTCACGAAGATTTTGCTGAAGCTTCCCCTAGAAGAGTGTCTGCAGCACTACCAGAGTGAGTGATACCTACTCAGAGAAACATCTTTGTAAATTTTGAAAGTTTATGTTTTTTAAGTAGAGAAAATATCTGAATGCAGCAGTTAAGTAGTTCCATCAAATATTGCAGCTGGTGGACCAAATATCTAAATAAATATGGTGGCAGTATAGTATTCAAAATCGAATTACTTGACATTCAAAGTGGGATTAGACCTTAAATTATAAAGACAAGTTCATGATGAATTGCTATCTGTTCAGTTGGAATTTTGTGCGCCTGAGAATTTTATATAAATGCATCTTTTATTGACTGACAGCTACTGCGATTTGAGTCCAGTCCCTTCTGATTCAGGGAACTCCTAAAAACAGAATTCTTCAGGGATATTTTTGATTCACTTAGGATAATACTGTAAAATATAACCAGAAATACTTGAGGGAAAGACTATATCACTCCACTGATCATATAGCCTTAATTCAAAAATCGCTTAGCAAATTGATAAACCTCCCCAGGTAATCCACACCCAAGTGCCAATAAGTAAGTTCCATATTTATCATTTTTCACGCAGCACAATGTAGCAAGGCACCTTGCTTCTCTGCTTGAAAGGGCAGGAATGCATTGTATTTAACATTATTTTGCATATTCCTGTCCTCTCCTAGTGTTGGCGCACTTTTGGCATCATGGTGCAAGGGTGCCTGCTTTGTAAGCAGGATTGTTTATGTGGACGAAGGGACACCTTCCTGCCCATACTAATACAGAGAGGCATTTCCCTCTTTCTATGTGTGCTGCAGAATGCAGCACACATAGAAAGAGGAAAAAACAAGGAGAAATAAAGATATTTCTCCTCATTACTCCTCCCCTGGGGAGGTGTAGCATTTTGACACATTCCCAAGTCTAGCACTAATGGTAAATCTGGGACTGCGCTACAATCCATTGGTGGATGCATGAGAACACCTCCTCGGGGCAGAGTATCTCAAAGCAGTGATTTGTGCAGCCTTGCTTTAATCTAGATTTATCAACCCACGCTGGGCCACGCAAGATGGCCTTGTGTGGCTTGCTAACTCTCACTTAGGTTTTGTGTCACCCTTGTGCCCCTTGGAGTGGTGCAAGAGTGACGCAAAACCTTGATAAATCTGTCGCTTAATGATTTAAAGTCAGATTAGGTAGAATCTCGTTTTTTTCCAGTTTGTGTCAGCCTCATGGAAATTGTAAATATTACAATGTTCTTTCTGCATTCACAAATATTTTCATGACAACACCTGGAAAGCTGTGCCAGGTGCAGGTTTGCAAGTGTACTTCTGAGAAGGTAATGTCATAATAACAATTGGATCCTATCCACATTGTGTGGAGTTCTGCAAAGCGGAGAACTTCATATAGGGAGAATTGAATCTCCTGTACAAACACACACTTTTTTCCCCTTCTTACGCCTCCACTAAATTAAGGGGTGAGTCACTCCCACTCGCACCATGAAAATGGATTGATGCCACCCCTGAGATGAGGTTAAATCTGACCCTTTCCAGAGTGGAACACTCACTTTCCCACCCCTTAGGTGAAATATATGGGTGCTGCCCACTGTGCACTGTGCACTTGTTGCAAGATCTTTGCACACATACATAGTCTTATGCCTGCCAGATATTAGTTTGTGAATCTCTCAAAGGAGTACAAACATGACAATGGCACTCTCTCAGCTCTAAGAAGGCAACCAAGCAATTTTTATCCCAGGGTACCAGATCACTCACATCCTTGTGCATCAGTCTCTGTAAGGGCTTCGCCTTCAACAAGAAAATTGGGATCAATTGCTGGCAGTAGCCAACCATTCCCAAAAACATCCTGACTTCCTTTTGTGTAGTAGGTGCTTTCATTTTCATGATCTCCTCGATGCGGTTTGGTGACACCTTTCTCTTGCCTTTTTTGATGCAATGACCCAAGTACTTATCTTTTGTTAAGCAGTACTGAAGCTTGCTCAGCGACACCTTATGTCCATTTTCAGCCAAATGGTTCAATAAGGCAATTGTGTCATCCCTACAAGTCTCTTCTGTCTCCGATGCACTCAAGAGGTCGTCAATTTACTGCAAAAGCACTGAGTTGTGTGGCAGCGCCAATCTTTCAAGGTTCTTTTTCAAAATTAGGTTAAAGATAGATCGACTTTGAGTATACCCTTGTGGGATATGACACCATGTTAAAACATGATTCTCCAGCTGGAAAACAAATACAAATTGGCTTTTCTCATGCAAGGGGATGGAGAAAAATGTGTGGCACAGATCAATCACAGTAAACCAAACAGCTTTGCAGGGAATGTGAAGCAGGGTCACAGATGGATTCAGTACCACAGGACAACATGGAATCACAATCGCATTAACTTTCCACAAGTCGTGAACTATGCAATATTTGCCACTTGGTTTCTGCAACCCCATGATAGGTGAATTGGATGGACTCTCTATTATCTCCTTCAAGATGCCCTGCAAAATCATGGAATCAATCACAGGTGGGATCCCTACCACCATTTCCGGGATCAGGTTGTATAGGGACTTTCTTGGAAATTCTGCATTTGTCTTAATCTGTATACGAACCGGCTCAACTCCTTTAATCAGTCCTATCTATTCTCATGTGGCGTCCCACACCACTGGTGAGACAATGGCTCTAAAATCCCATGGCATGTCATCCACTGTTAGTATGGGAAACATGTCTGTACAGTGATTCTGGTTCACCAATTTGAACACAATGTCATCATAATGGTCTGCAATTCAACCCCCTTTGGCGTACAATAGATGGTACAGATCAGCTTGCATAAGAGATCACGTCTTAACAAACAGACTGGACTTAAATCACACACCACAAAGTGGTGTCGATCCTGAAAGGTTCCTATTTTCACTGGTATTTCTTCTGTCAGTGGGTTTGTCATTCTCTTATTGGCAACTCCTACAACTTGAATTGATTGTTTCAAGAGGGGTAGGTTTGGGACTACTGCAGATCTCACAGTAGACCGGGTTGCACCAGTATCAATCAAGAATGTAATGGAATGACCTCCTACATTTGCCTCCACATAGGGTCTACTGCAGTCTACCTCCAAGGGTAGTCTTCCTCCCCCCTCAGGCACCGTCATTGAGACAGGTCCTGATGGAAACCGTCTAGTGTTTCCATAAAGGGCATTTGGTGGTATGTTTGATTACTCTGCAGAATTCTCGGAAGTTGTGGCACTTGAACTAACTGGTTCTGACTTCACCCATTGTAGGATCTGGGCTGTATCAAGGTGCTTATCACACCCGACACTTCTGCTAACTCTCCCTCTTGCAACTGATTTGCTGGACTTAATCGACACTTGCACTTCCAATGCCCGATTTTGTGACAATAATGACAAACAGTTGTTTTCTTCAGCGTGGCAATGTCTATACCCGTCTTGGGGTCTATAGGAACACCTCTTCCTTTTGCCTGATTTCGAACTATTGTTCCACCATTTGTCTGCACCTGATCTTCTCTTTTCACATTCCTCATTAGGACCAGCATTAGCTTGTTCTTAATTCTCCTGTGCTTGGGCTCCATCTCATCCCTCTAACACCTAGAATACTGTAGAATTTTGTGCACTGACTTGTATTGCCAGCAGATTAAATGTAGCTGAATCATAACACTAATTTCTGGTCTCAACCTCATCACAAATTTGGAAACAATCTGTCCCATATCTTTCGAATCAATAGTATCTAACCCACTGTATTGCTTTAAGGCTTGCAAAAGCCGTTAGTAATGAGCATGTACTGATTCTTTGGGCTCCTGTGTTGTTCAATCTATTTTAACCCAATCAATATCTTGTGCAGCTATTTTGGACTACAACCATGTAATCACATGTTCAATCTTATTCATAACCAAAGGTAAGGACTGTGAGTTATACGATCTCTGTCTGGTTCAGCAGAAGGCCAATCAATAGCAATTTTACAAGCGGACTATAAATCACTGGGAACCACAATATCAAACAATGTGCTCAGATCAATCCACAACACCTTCGAGATCTTTACAAAGTGATCAACTTGCTTTTACCATTCAGCAGGCTTCTCCCTCAGCCGAGGAAAATCTTTGGTGAACGCTGCTAAGTCACTCCTACTCCAAGGAACATGCACATACCCTCCAATAGGCACTTCTAGCAGCGGGTATGCCTGAACTCCTGCTGTTCCCCTTTAGGAGGCGGCGTTTTTCCTGTTATCTTCCAAATGCTCTTTATCTTGAACCATGTTTACTCCCACTTGTCAAGTATACTCCATGCACGTATTCCTATTATCAGGTCTCGTATGTGTGTTTTAAAACCTGTTACTCTTTTCTCTTCCAATTTCTGACCACTGTAGTTCAACATCGTTTCCCTGTTACATGTGTGTTTTAGACAGGTCTACATCATATTTTTGAGCCAATTCTGTCAATTTCTAATGTGCTCTTCTTGCTTTATGAGTAACATACTTCGCTGCAAACAACAGCTCATCATGCTCATGAGTGTCTATCCTCTCCAAAGGCAAGTTCCCACTGATTATTTTTATCCACCACAGCCTTCAGCCTCACTAAATCCAATACTTTTGCCTTCATAGCAGCCTTGATTGTGCCCTGACTCGACCTTGCTACTCTGTCTGTCTCTATCACTGCTCCGATTTCTTTGCCAATTCTCTAAATTTGTAGTCTAGCACATGCTGATTTCCAGAGGTTCCCTGACCTGCACCATCTTCTGATATCCTTTCCCTGGGTCCTTGGATTGGAGCTTCCCACATCCTCAAATCTGAATTTGAGTTCGCTCAGAACACAGATTGTGTGGTACTAAACCCAACTCATACTCTCGAAGGATCTGCAGATGCTGGCAATGGGGTACTGGATTCTATAGGCACCAGAAATTGATTATTCCCACTCATAGTCATATTCCCTCCTGAGCTGATCCTTTCTTCTAACCCTGACTGTTGCTGACTAGAGTTTTCCACTAAGCTTTGGGTCATATACATAGACTACAGGCCCAAAGGTGACCGGTAATGTAAGGGCTTCCGACAGCCGTAAGGCAGCATTGACTCCACTTGACTCTGCATCTCCTAAGGCAGGTATTCCTGTTCCTTCTACTACTGTTGAAATCCTTCCCACTATCCCTGCACTAGGGCCAGTCTGTGTTGTTAACACTCTTTCCATATTTGATGCATTTGCCAGTTATCACCTTCCTTCCTCTAAATTTGGATTGTAAGGTGAAGGATGCTCAAACAATAGCATGTCTAACAAGCTGTCATCGGTCCCACTCCCATCATTTCCATTTTCTACTCCATTCCTATCCTGAGTATCTCCCTCTTTCACTAGCATTAGGTACAACTTATCTCCCTCAATGGTGTCCACTCTCCATTTCTTAAGTTGTGCATCCAATCGCATATCCTAATATACCTCATTGCCTTTTTTTAATCTTTCCATGAAATCTCCCACGTTTCTTTGCCTGTGTTGCTCGCATCCATACATCTAATGCCTCAAACGGTGTTGGTCTAGGTGGAGGCCGTAGCAAAGATTTCACTTCCCTCAACTGATACAACACTTCCAATCTGAAAGAGCCATAACGTGGAGATGCCAAATCCCCTTCTTTTTCAGTGATTTTATCCCAATTGTGAAGCCAAACTATGGTATGGAGTCCTACTTTCATTGCCATATAGTGTGCTAGAGTATCCTCGAGTGGTGCTTCACCCACTCGAGTGACAGCTGCCTGATCTCCTCTGAACAGATCTGGCAACACCCCAAAACATTGCATGATTAAACAAAGATTTCCTTCCAATAAACAAGATTTTCTCAATCACAACTTCCTGATGACTACCAACCAATCCCCACGCAGCAATACACCAACCAGCAATACACCAACCAACCTATCGCAGCGCGGCCCACTCTAACATCACCTTCCCCTCCTCGCAGTGGCTCACCCTCCTTCACAATTTCTCTGTCCTCGTTCACTCACACAATGACAACTTCGTAATTTTTCTGCCTTCTACAAGATCGATAGAATTCATTAGCCCAAGAACATTCACACACAGCGACCCTTGACCTGCGCTGGTCACCTGAATTGATATAGTCCACCCCTGTACACAGGGTTTACCATACAATTTCCACACTCCCCATCCACACAAAGTTCCGTGTCTTAGGTGGAACTGCCGATGACGTCTCATGAGAACTCCTGTAATTTGTGGTCAGACAATTGCAATAACTCGGTGTCTTCTACACCATTTAATATATCCCGGAATCTTAGGCCACTTTGGGATCTGAAACTCAAATCTCATTCCTTGGACCACGTCCGGCCCAAAATCACATTCACTCGACTTTCACACATGCTCTGCCAGACATCATATAATCATCACATTCCCACAATCTAACACACCATGCATTCCTATTAATATTCACTCCTCCATTTGCCACTGTTGTCGCCGCGCCATAGGCTCCGTCAGTCTCCGCCAAAGACCGTTGTTCTACGCTGTAGATCATCAGGCTCTATTTTGCGGCTCTAGGGATCTAGATTTTTTCTATATATTCCTGGATTCTCCCCCCGCTTCATGCGACAACCATCCTACTCTGCTACTTACTGAAGGAGCCAGGTTCCATGTTCTAGATCTGCTCTGGCACCTCAGCTCGATGGTACTTTTTGTCAGCATGAAAGTGTGGAGGGGATAAAAATCATTAGCCAGTCAATCATTTCAGTTCCAATTTACCATGACTCCTGAGAATCACAGACTCCCAATTAAGTTTAGTTAGTTTATTAGAAAGCCGTAACAGCTGGACATGCAGGCACCTAAAGGTGAGGATGTAGAAATACATCAGAACTAATACAAAGCTAAATCTACGGATGAAATTAAAGCGGTGCAATAGGCACCAAATTTTTTATTCGAGGATCAGGATACAAAAGATGACTGAGCAAACGTTGAGATTCCCCTTCATTGAAGTTTGTGGGTGTAAAGCATTAATCTGTTGGGGCGTGGCTAAGCCAGCAATGGAGCCGGACGTGCTCGACTAGAGCTCCGTTGCGGGTTCCCCTCTCTGGCTTCATATATCCGCAACCAGACATCCGCCGGGGCCGCTGTCTACCACGATTGCACTGGAGGCTGGCCTGATGCTCCGGTAAGACGTGCAGCTGCAGCGGACATGAGAATCCGCAGCGCGCCTCTCCGATACAGAGGCCGCCGAGCAGATCACCGCTGCCCCGAGGGAAGGTATCCACGCTGATCCGGGGATTGGATCCGCCCACCGGGCCCTGAACTGTGGCGCAGATCCTGGCGTCAACACTACGCTCCTGTATCGGCTGAGACTGTCCGATATCGCACTGCTGCTGGCGGCGGGTCACTCAATGAAAAGGAGCTGCCCCGGTGCGAGCTCTCCTCCCTCCCTGTGACGCAGAGGCGTTTTTTGCTGATTTGCTTGACCCATCCTGCATAGCAGCTGAAGGAGACGTTGGAGACTGCAGTACAGATGTGTGGCTGCGTGGCGTGGAGGCACCAGAGACAATGTGATTGGGATACCAGATAGCAACAAACTTCGGCGGCACTGCCGGTGAGGGCAGACATCATAGTGCCACGGGGGTGGGCCTAGCCTGGTGTTGACGTCCCCTGTGCCGCGATGCCCCACATCCTGTGGAATCCTGCCTGTGGAGAGAGTGCTGCAGGACACGGCAGACCGGGCAGTGCTTGAGGCAGCAACTTTCGCCCATGCGCATTACCTATCGAACCAGCACTACTGCCCGCATAACTGACAGTGTATGGAGGGCAGTGGTGGTGCCCTACCTGCCGCCGGGCCCTTTGCGTAGACACCCAGTGGCCAATGTCACGTGCACGCATGCGGACCGGTGTTGGGGGCACAGCAGCCCCACCCCCAAAAACCCGTGCTCAGGCAGATAGAATGGCAGAAGTGGTGGCCGCTGATCCGAAGTCGCACAAGCTGAATGTGGTGCTGGCAGCGGTGGAAAATCTAGGGGAAACAATGAACCAAATCCGCACCTCCCTGGAAAGCAAAATAGACACGGTGGCCATATATCTCACTTTACTCTATGCAGACCACCAAAAGCTCAAGGACCGCACCACTGCTGCCGAAACTGTTATTTCTGACGTCTCCCCACGGGTGGCCACAGCGGAGAAGCACATCCAAGACCTTCTCAACCGAGTGGAGTTTTTAGAGGACAGGGCTGAGGACGCTGAAGGCTGGGCTTGGCGTAACAACATTCGCGTGGTGGGCCTGCCGATGGGAATGGAAGGCAAAGACCCGTTGGCCTACACCGAACATTGGCTCCACTTTGCTACTGTCTGAGGAAGCCCTCTCCTCATTTTGTCATCGAAATGGCGCACAGGGTGGGGGTCGTGGTTTGCCGCCCTGGGGAATGGCCGATCGTTCAGTGAGCTCCGCCGGCCGGGAAGAAATCCTGCATTTATCCTGCAAGCAGAGAGCTGCTGAGATGCCTGTTAGCACTCCTGGGATTGCGGAGAAGCAGCGGACCCAAAAACCGGAGCTTCGGTGGCTCTGGCTTGATCCTAGACTGAGCTGTGCGGCCTGGTGCTGCACCGCCGGTGGCCCGCAATCTGCGCTCGCTGCGTGGCTGGGTAGCATGTGAAAACGAGCCCGCGGCTGCCGCAGTGATTTGGGCCCTACCCTCGTGAAGTGGCGGTGGCGGCCTACAAACATCACCCTGACAGCGCTGTGCAGCGTGGGGAGCCCGTAGGTTGCGGTGGACCGAGGTGTGCTCGGAAATTGTGCGGCTGTGTCTGTGGACGCCGGAGACGAGTTGATCCTGCAGCCGCGGCTGCCATTTTGTGGAGGTGAACATCGGGGCGGCGGATCAGGCGCAGCTTAGCCTGGTGAGATAGGCCGAGGCCGTGGCTGGAGTTGCGGGTGCGGTATTCCGGCTGTGGGAGCACGTCATTGAGGAGGTCATCTGGCGAGGCACGTAGAGATAATGGTGGGGAGTGCACCACCCTTGTAAAGGCCCTATATGCCTGCTGCCCCCATCTTTGGAATCCCTCATTCTCCTTGCACCACGCTACCTGGAACAGAGGTCTGGGATCAGCTGTTCTGCTGCACGATCTGCCGAGCACTGGCCACGACTGATGCCTAATCAGACATTATAACGCCACCTCGGCTTACTGCACGGTCGTGGGCGATGGATGTGGTGTAGTGTGCCCCGTATGCTGCTGAGACTGGGGGCTCCCTGACAACCGTGCTTTTGTGAGCCTTGGTTCAAGAGGTTGCCTCTGCCCCTACCGCGCTATTGCATTGTTGGTTGTGGTGGTGCCTGGCCTACACTTGACTCTCGCTGTTAAAAACCACGCCTTGTCCTGAGTGGTCCCTGTGGTAAAGTGTGTGGCCTGGACTGTACTGGCGACTAAGAGACCCCGATATAGTGCTCGTGCCCCTGCCTTGGTGGCCAGCTGTGAGGCCGAGGACCCGATAGGCGCTAATGTGGGTATCACTGAGCTTGGTGCGCATACTCAGCCACCGGAAACATGGGAAAGCAAGATGCCAAGCAACCTAAATTGACTTTCGAGAATAAACGCGCCACAAGACACTCAGGGCCCGATTCACAGAACTAACTTAAGACAAAATCCTAAACTTACTACTTTTGGTAGTCACAGAAGGCATTTAGTAGTAGTAAAGTTAGGATTTTGTCTTAAGTTTGACTTCAGACAAACTTAAGACAGATTAAGACAGACTTAAGACAAACTTAAGACAAACTTAAGACAAACTTAAGACAGACTTAAGACAGACTTAAGTTAGGATTTTGTCTTTGATTAGATGTGCTGGAAAATCGGCAAATGGAGTTCCATGAATTCCAGGTTGACACTAAAGAGCAGTTGCTACATATGGATAAGTTGCTAGGGATCATCAGGGCCAAGAATGATGATTTGGAGGCGAGGTCAAGGCGGAATAACCTTCGCATCACCGGAATTCCAGAGACTACCGCCATTTCCAAGATGGAGGCCTTTGTGTCGGATCTACTACACAAACTCTTTGATCCTCATCTGTCATCAGTATTCGTGGTGGAGAGGGCACCCGTTGCGAGCCCCAGACCAATTCTGGCAAAGTTGCTGACCTATCAAGATCGCGATCTTATTCTGCGATTGGCCAGGGAAAAAGGACAGATGTCCCACAAAGGTGCCAATATTTCCTTCTATCTGGACTTTACTCCAGTGGTCCAGGCGGCACGTCGGGAGTTATTTCCCGCCAAACGCATCCTAATGCAGGCACAGATCCTGTACTCCCTGCTACACCCTGCCAAACTAAAGGTTTCACACGACGGTACGGCACATTACTTTGCAGATGCAAAATACGCTTTAAAGTTTGCCAAACATGTCGGTGTAAGGAAACTTAAAGACACCAGAATGGCAGGGAAATCTCCAGAGGATCATCTCAGTGACAATGACTGACCGGGAATTCCAAGACTCTGCTAACTGTATAACTGTATCAAAATAGAGCCAGATGGGGGCTACCTTGCTTATTGGTCCTACTTTCCTTCTACTCTTAATTCGTTTTCAACTTTATATGGTTCTGTTATGTGGTTCCTGTGACTCTGCAGCCTGAGGTCCCTTTATAGTACCTGCTTTTGTTAATATAGGCCGACAGCCTCTCTGCAGTACTCCCGGACACCCTGTGCGAGCAGGGAAGTTGCCGGTGTCTCCATGCCCTCATGGGAAGTTTCCCTTCATTGCAAAGTAGTTTTTCGTCTTTCTGTTTTGGGAAGGGTACTCTACAACCTGATTGGGGGGTTGGAGTGGGAGGAGGGCGGTGGGTAGGGAATGTTCTATTTTTCGCAGCCAGTGTGTTTGTCAGTCATGGATCGGGTCGTTTGAACTGCACTTGGGTGGGGTCGCGCTTCCACTGCTCATGGCCCATAGTTAGGCTTTATACACAAAATGACACGCTAACTCTTTAAACTTCCTTACTTGGAACATCCGAGGGTTGAATGACAACAGGAAGGCAAGATTAGTGCATGCATATTTAGCCAGGCACAATATTGATGTTTGTTTATTGCAGGAAACACATCTCAATGTTACACCATCGCAGAAACTTCGTCACAACAGGTAGTGAAAAGTATACTCTTCCGTGTATTCTAATTATGCCCGTGGGGTGGCGGTGTTGTGAAGGCGGGGAGTGGACTGGCAAGAGGGACACACATACTCAGATCCTGAGGGGAGGTTTCTTCTCATAAGTGGCATTCTGTGCAGCATTTCACTAGCGATAATTGCTATATACGGCCCCAATGTCGACTCACCAGAATTTTTCCACGACATTTGAACCAGGGTCAAAACAACAGGTTGTACTACGATATTGTGGGGTGGTGACTTTAATGCAATATTGAATGATAAACTGGACAGGCTTGGCGCTGCTCGTTCCCTACATCCAAATGCGAGCGCCGCCTTACACAGTATAATGTCTGATGGTGATCTAATTGATCTTTGGCGGGGACGACACCCCCTACTTAGAGAGGGTACGTGTATATCTAGCCACCATAATGTCTGGTCTAGGTTGGACTTCTGGTTGGTTTCACGAGACATAGCCACATGGTCCTTGGAGGTCTCGCATTTAGCACGCTCCCTATCCGACCACGCCCCCTGCCTGCTGAGGTTGCAGATCCTGGTTGCACCCCCATGCCTTTACCTGGCGCCGTCCGCCACATGCTTTACTAGACGAGGCCTTCAAAGAGGAAATACGTTCGGACATTCAAGACTACTTCACTCACAATACAGGGTCAGTAGACACTGAGGCTTCACTGTGGGAGGCGTTCAAGGTTGTCATTAGAGGACAGTGCATTGCTAGACAGGCGGGAGTACTGAAGGCAGTTAGAGGCACACTAAGTTCCCTGGAAGCCCAGATAAAAGACCTTGAAAACCAGTTCTACTCTACTGGCGAGCTAGATACTGCTGCCCACCTTAAAGCTAAGCTTTTAGAATTTGCCGAAGAGGCCCAACGTAAGGTCAGGTTCCTGGGTAAATATGCTGAGGCATGGAGATATGGTGAGGGGGATCGTCCGGGCCGCACACTAGCTGGTAGGATCCTCCCATCTAGATCCGCCATCTATATACATGAACTCCATACCACTCAAGGGGACGTCATCAGGGGAAAGATGAGCATCCTAGATGCTTTTTCTGACTTCTACTCCCACCCTTACACTGCCACCCAGCAAAAGTGCCCTGAGGGGATGCAAGAATTCCTTGATTCCATTGCCCTAGTTTGGTTTAATCAAAACCATAGAGAATATATGGATCTCCCCATTACTGTTGAGGATGTAGCTCAGGTTATAAAAGGCCTGCCACTCGATAAAGCCCCAGGCCCTGACGGCCTGACCACCTCTTTCTATAAGACCTACGTGGAGGAATTGGCGCCCCAGTTATTGGCGGTGTATGAGGAGGCTCAGGAGGAGGATGTTCTACCTAAGTCCATGAGAGAAGCGTTAATTATTACCCTGTTTGAACCCGGTACGTCAGAAACTGAGATCGATTCCTGCAGGCCGCTCTCGCTCATTAACGTGAATGTTAAGATCCTTGCAAAGCTGATTGCAAATCGTCTACAGTCTCTGCTCCCCATGATTGCGAGGTCAACCGCTCATAATTTGCGTACCATTTTTTCTGCGCTGCATTATCTTCATCCTACAGTGCACGCTGCTGTTGTCTTCCTCGACACCACAAAGGCGTTTGATACACTTGAGTGGCCTTATTTGTTTGCTATTCTAAATCGTATGGTGTTCAGCCCGCTTTTCGTTAAGAGTATTAAGCTGTTGAATACCTTACTGGCGGCCCGGATTAGGGTTAACGGTTTGATTTCTGATCCATTCCCAATTTCGCGGGGTACCAGGCAGGGGTGTCCGCTATCTCCCTTGCTATTCGCAATTGCGATGGAGCCCCTAGCTGCCCGCATTAGTCAACACCACACAGCTCGTGGCATTGGCTTTAGCACTGGAAGCCTACTCATTTCACTCTATGCGGATGATGCGACATTATACATCATTGATCCCGAGGAAAACCTAGACCCAGTCCTTAGAGAATTTATCCGATTTGGTGGACTTATCGGCATCTCAGTTAACTGGGCAAAGTCGGTGGTGTTTCCTCTGATGGATGGCACGCCCCAGGTGGAATCTGAGTTTCCTCTGAGATGGGAGGCCGAGGCAGTTAAATATTTGGGCGTGTGGGTGAGTCGGGAGATGCAGGAGATATGGAGGCTAAATTTTGGAAGGGCGGTCACCTGGCTTGAAGAAAAGGTTAAACCATTTTTTTTAATACCCTTAAATCGCAGTTGATTGCCCTGATCTGGGCCGGAGGTGAGGCCAGGGTGTCCTGGGACCTACTGACTCTCCCGTTGCGACAAGGGGGCTTGGCAGCGCCAGATATGCATTTATATGCACTGTGTGCCCAGGCCCAATTTCTGCATTATTTGGTCCATCCGACGCCCTACCAGCCCCATATGGCAGTTGAGATAGATGCGGTTGCCCCTGTTCCGATACAGGTTGCACTTTACAAGGCCCCACGGCGTCCACACGGAGACATAGATACGGCTGAGACTCTGAGGTGGGTTTGGGGAGAATTGCGCAAAAGAGCTGGCACTCCGCTGTTATACGCTCCGTCCATCCCGCTGGCACAGAATCCAATGCTGCCCTGTATTCGAGATGGGGTCGGTAAGACCCTCACTATTGATATGAACCTGCCTACGTTTGCGGATCTGTATCCTGGAGACATATTCAGGCCCCGCCTCCTGAGGCTGGCGCTGAAAGGACGATATCTTTTGCTGAGCTCTTTTTATATCATAAACTTTGAGCAGGCTGTCGTGCCCTATGGGATGGCTTCCCTACTGCTCCCCCATCGCTACTGGCACTGGAAAATGTGTTGAAATCTCCCTCTCCCAAAAAACTCATCACACGCATATACACCCTAATGCAAAACACAAACCCATTGGTGAAACCTAATTCCCTCCAATGCTGGAATAGCGAGCTTCCCACTCCACTAACTGAGGCCCAATGGGATTTTTGGTTGTGGACAGCTGACTGAACTATCCCCAAATTACAGATTACGTTTGATCCACTTCAAGTACTAAAACAGATACTACAGAACACCTGTGAGTCTATGTCGCATGAAGCTCAGGGACGACGAAAGCTGCTGGCGATGCAGATACACCCCGGCCTCATTTCTGCATGTGGCGTGGGACTGTCCACAGATAGCTGAATTCTGGTCCAAAATTTTTATATCAGTGAACCAAATCATTGGGAGAACTGATGATCCGTCCCCAGCACTGGGCCTATTGGGGTATGTTAAAGACACTCTGCCTAAGCAGCGTAAACCACATGCTGTACTACTGCTCTTTGCCAAGCGACAAGTTACACTCCACTGGGGGAGGAAGAGGGTGCCCTCAATCAAGGGTTGGCTAAATGATGTAACATATGGCCACACTCAGCTGAGCACGTTCTGGGAACTTATGCCCCCGACCTCAAGACCCCACGACATATGGGAACCCTTTTTGACCTGGGCTCGGAGTCAGCCTGGTTCTTTGACACTTGTGCACACGAAGGCCGATACAGTGGTGATGTGAACATTTGGTTGCCCGTCGCTTTCACTGCCACTTTAATTATTTGAACATCTTAATTGCCCATGGGTAGGGCCTGCTTGTCCCTTTCCTGGTCATGCACCCTCCACAGACTGTCAGATAGCATTGTGTTTTATACTGTAGATATTTCCCTGAAGTTGCTGTCACTGTAACCATTTCGATGCGTGGTACAGGCGGGCCACTCAATGTTATTACTGATCTGATGTAATTTATTGATCATGGCTGCTATATTCTTTACGTCACTGTAATACCATGCTGGCTTTGTTTTCTTTGTATTCCTTTTTTGATGAAAACTCAATAAAAAAATTTTAAAAAAGAAATGGCGCACTGAGTTCCAATCCAAGACCGCTTGTAATCCGCCTATTGAACTACAGAGATAGAGATGCGGTACTTCCAGAAACCAGGAACCTACACGATGTACAGGTAGACAACCACAAAGTCATGTTTTTCCCGGACTACACACTGCAAGTTCAGAAACAATGATACTCCAACATGGCAGTGAAAAGACGGATTCAGCAAAGCAATCTCAAGTACTCTCTGCTGTTTCCGATGAAGCTAAGGGAGATTGCAAACAGAAAGGCTTACTTCTTTACCACCTGAGAAGGGGCGGAGGACTGGCTAGACACCTTTGACTCAGCAGGCGGCAGGACCCAACCTGCTGGAACAAGAGAGCGGAATCCCAATGTCTCCCCATGCCGTCGACGCAGGGTAAAAAAGAAAAAAACACAGCCCTCGACTTCTCGGACCCTTGGAACAATCCCGGAGTTGATACTGAGCGGACAGCTTCAGGCCCTCCAGGCGTTTGCGGCCATTAGCGGAACGCAAGATGAAGAGGCTAACTCGACTTCTGACCAGCAAGGTCCTGCGAGAGATGACGATCTTTCGGACAGTTTTCTGGCTTCACAAGATTCATATGAACTACCTCAGGTCACTCCACAGACCACTAATAACATTGCCTAGACTCCTGTTTTTTACGTATCCTGCCATACACAACGAAGACTATGACACCATACACACAAGTATCACAGATCTGTGCTCAGCTTGCATGCCACATTGGTATACTCTTGGTGTCAGCAATGTGTATTTATGCTTGGGCCTTAACTGTCAACGGGAGGCGGGAGCTATGGTTGAAGATAAATTCCAGTGTTAACAGGTGGGGCCCTTTCACCTCCCAACAACTGGAACATCATGTTTGCTATTTGAACTGCGGCCCTGACCCGCGCAAACTTGGCCAGGAGCTGGGAAGCTGCCCGGAGACGGACTCCCTTTATTTGGCACCTTGCAGATTGCTGTGTGCTGTAGTCCCCCCTAGACATTAGTTGAACGTTGCTTCTATTTCTTGTTTGGACGGTTGCCTGTTGCACACTCGCCCTTTTGTTCTTTTTCTTTGCATACAGTTTATGTGTTTGTTATTCCATCATGTACACACTGAGGTATGGTAGTCAGAATAATGGCTCACTGGGGGCACAGACTCTGCAACCATTCCCATATCCAATGCTTCAACTCTACACGACCATCGGTCTGACAAGGCCTTGCGTGCTAACGACCACCACACACCATGGCACCCATTAGGATAGGCACCTGGAATGTGAGGGGCATACACAGCCCATCGAGCAGATATCTCGTTTATTCATACCTCAAACGACATCACATAAAAATAGGTCTCCTCCAAAAGACGCACTTGCCCAAGCCAGAGGTAGCACAACTACACAGGAGATGGAGGGGGCAATTATACGCCACTGGCTATTCAGCATACGCACGGGGAGTTTTGATATGGGTGAGGGCAGGGATCTCCCTTCCGGGTGGTAGACTCTTTAATAGATATGGAAGGCAGATACGTAATAGTGAAGGGCGCCCTGGAGGGCAGACCGGTGGTTCCTGCGTCATTATACGCGCCTCATTCCGATCAGGCTGCCTTCCTTGAAATGCTATCTCATAAATTGGCCGCATGGCATGATACCCCCATGGTGTTAGGAGGTGACTACAACAGCGTCTTAGACGTCTCGCTAGACTGCTCCCGTTCCCCCTGCCTGGCACAGTTACACATACTGCAATGAAAGCGTTAAATAATTGGGCGACACTATGGCGCCTAACAGACGCCTGGAGACATAGGAACCCCCTTGACAGAATATATTCCTATTTCTCGGGTGCACATGATCTTCATGTATGCTTAGACCGATTTATGGCATCCAGTGATCTCATGCCATGTGTTTCGGAGTCGCATCACATGGGACGGACACACTCAGACCACAACCCGCATGTGCTGGAGCTAGAGTGGGAGGGTGATGTGCTGCCGATCCCTGTCTGGTGCCTCCAACCAGACACTTATCTAGACGCGTCATTTCACGACTTGTTAGCTACTACTGTAGCACAATATTTTGATTAAAATGCAGGCACAGCCTCATCATCGCTGTTGGAGTGGGACGCCCTCAAGGTGGTCGTGAGGGGGCATTGCCTGGGAGCACAAGCAGGCATACGAGCCCAGCTAGAGAGAGATCTCACTACTGCAGAGAGAAAACTGGCATCCAGTGAACAAGAAGCAGCCGAGGGTTCCCCCAGACACCTTGCACGTTACAAAGAGGACCATGCTCGGTTGCTAGAACGGCTCCGATGCCGTAATTATGCAGCACACTCGGCACGAACGCACCACATGGGGGACAAAGCAGGAAAACTACTAACTTGGCTGATCCGTCAAGATGAGACAACGACCCCGGTGGCATCCGTACGCACGGCGCGAGGGGATACAGTATACACACAGCGAGACATACATTGTGAGTTTGTGGCGCACTATCGAGAATTATACAAATCCCACACGCAAGCCACCCCAATAGAGCTACAGCTTTATCTTGAGGAGATCGCTCTGCCGCATCCCACGCGTGACCAGAGAGCAGACTTAAACGACCCTATCCTTCCAGAGAAGGTCCGGGACAGCGTATTCTCGTTGCCACCAGCCCCTGATGGCCTGCCGGCAGAGTTTTACAAGGCCTACACACACATACTGGCGCCACTGCTGCTAAAAGTGTATGAGACTGCTGTGGATGACTCCACACTCACGGACACACAAAATGAAGCGTTACTGGTCTCTCTCCTCATACCCGACAGAAGCCCCGAAGCCCAAGGTTCTTATCGTCCTCTAGCCCTCCTAAACACTCATTACAAGATCTTTGCATCAACTTTGGCTAAGCGTTTAGCTCCATTGATTAAGAAACTGGTGCACCCTGACCAAAGGTTTTGTCCCCGCCAGAAGTGCCTCAATTAACATACGCAAGTTCTTTAGGGTACAGGAATATGCACTGCACAGAGGGCCGTGTTGAGGCTGACTAGTGCTGGATCTGGAGAAGGCCTTCAACTCCCTGGAGTGGCCCTACCTTGTGGCAGTATTACACAGATACGAACTTGGGGATCACTACATGAGCATGGTCCAATTGCTTTACCAACGACCTATTGTTCGAGTTAGGACTGGTCGGCTCATTTCGGACTCCATATTGGTGAGAAGAGGCACACGTCAGGGGTGCCCCCTGTCCCCGCTACTTTTCTCCCTAGCTATGGAACTACATGCGATGCTACTTCGCAGAGATGGGGACAGGTGGGGTATACAACTAGGTGATGGGATGCATGCCGTTTCTCTGTATGCGGACGATCTGCTGCTGTAAGTGCGTGATCTCCATGATATTCCCACGACTATACCGGACATGCTCAGGAGCTTTGAGAAGGTGTCTGGGTTTCGGGTGAACTGGGCAAAATCGGGTGTCTACCCCTTTAGCGAACATACTGTGGAGACGTGTGTGCTCATAAATGGCTCCACTCTCGCGTGGTACCCCACTATGTTCCGTTACCTTGGCATCTTCATATATCGCTTATCCACCGACATACTGGAAGGAAACCTAACTAGAGATGTCTCAGATGTTTGGGCCCAAGTGCAATTTTGGAAGACACTCCCTCTGAATGTCATGAGCCGCATCACCTTGATAAAGATGATAATACTACCAAAATTATTATATTATTTTTCGAACCTCCCGATCTAAGTCCCGACTAAAATCTTCTGTGAACTGGAACGTATGTTCCACGACTTGATCTGGAACAAAGGCAGACCCCGGGTTGCATTATGGAAGCTATACGCCCCCACCAGCCAAGGAGGACTGGTAGTCCCAAACATGGAGTTATAGTACTTAGCGGCCCCGTTATAATGGGTGATGAGGTGATTAGGTGGCAGGGGGTTAGAAGACGATGGGAGACGGCTAGAGGGAGACCGTGGACGGAGAAGGTGTGTGGTGCTGTTCTTGCAGGCTCCTCAAACATACCGAGAAGCTCCAAATTCAACCTTGTACAAACATACATAATACAGAGAGCATATCTCTTGCCCGATAATATAAATAAATATTTCAACATTGCCACTTCCACATGCCCGCGATGTCAGCAGGTCAACGCAAACCTTTTATATATGCTCTGGTCCTGCACTTCCCTTCAAATCTACTGGCATGCAGTAACAGCAGCACTTGCACAATGCACTGACGCACCCCTACCGCACACGTGGGAAGTCTGTATACTGGGCCTCTATGCCAGGTCCAAAAACAATAAAGTCACCTCCTGGTTTAGAGACGTGGGACTGATTGTGGCAAAGCGACTCATCACAAAGAGATGGAAACACAATGCGCCCCCGGACATAGTCAGTTGGGAAAAATTGCTCGCGGTATGGGCACAGGCGGAAAGCACCACACTACACAGGAAGGAAACTGCAGGGCTCCGCAAGTACCCAATAGCGCAACATTGCGACACTATCCTTACGGCATTCACACACGGGAACCATAACGACGGCAGCAGCGCCCCTCCCGAAGACAGCTAGCACAAATACTACAGCCCCAAGTCCATGGGCGCACGTCACCTAATCTCCAAGCTGTGACCTATAATATAATGCGCTAATGGCCTGAACCTACTGCTGTACCACCTGATGAGCTCAGCTTTTATTTGTATGCTGGAGTCAAAGTGCCACCCTGGCGAGCTCCCGTAATATGCATGCACAAGATGTACATATCCGGGCCCAGTTGCGATACGTTCTTGATGGCAGTTTGTTTATCAAGTTATTAGTTTAGTGGATTAAAATATATATATCTTATTAGCATATCTCGCAGACTTATTAGTTTCCTATGAAAGTGACCATATATGCATGACCTCCAAATGTCTCTTATTGTACATTCCACGTGTTAATTGAATGCAACCATGTCCGACGCAACTGCATTTCTCAAAGACGCTACCAATTGTACACAAAGAAAAGAAGTGACATAGAACAGGAAAGAAGTTGTATACAACTGTACATTTTAATATTACAAATGTAGAGGTATATGCATCCATGGTCTGAGAATGTACGCATGCTATGAACCTCAGCTGCATGTCCTCTTTCATGATGCTTGTCTGTACAGTATGTGTACGGTTTTGAACAATTACAGAATGTTAAAAACTTCAATAAATGCAATAATGATATATAAAGAAAAATATAAAAATAAATAAATAAAGCATTAATATGTCTCTACACAACCTCTAGCGGGACATCACTATTTAGCATTTCCCAAGTCAAGATCCACTAAGGTGTCAGCAGGTGAAGTCTTCCTAAGAAGTCTCTTCACATCAGATGGGTCAAGTAGCGTAAAGCTACAGAGCTAATTCTAAGATGCTCTCTCTCTCTCAAGACATGGCAGAGGTTCCTGGACCCTTTCCCTAACGTTCGATACATCAATGCCACAAGTAGTATCTCAAGATTCATTGCAGCATCACACCATCCAGTGAAGCCACCTCCTCGCAGGTGATTTTCCATTAGGCAGAAATGCTCCCAGGCCTTGGCGAGATGACCTTCTTTCAACCCTCAATGTATCCTCTCCTCCCTAAGCCTAACTCCTAAAACAGAGACATTATTCTAGTGAAAAAGGATGAATTTTCCACCTGCAACAGAAATGTAAGAAAGAGCAAATCCAACATGCACATGGTTAGAAAGTGGGGTCTCTAGTTGGCAGAGGTAGGTACCTTTGTGCAAATGGGGATCCTTGCTTCTAGTCAGGGTAAGGGGGATACACTTCTAAAATAACCCCTGCTCACCCACTTGGTAGCTTGGCTCGAGCAGACAGGCTTATCTCAGAGGCAGTGTGTAAAGCATTTGTGAACACATACAGTAATACAGTGAAAACACTACATATGGACACCACACCAGTTTATAAAAAATAAGTAATCTTCATCTAAACCAAGACAAGACCAAACGACAAAACTCCACAATACAGTAATTAAAATATGACTTTCAGATGGTAGAAATAGTTCAGTTCAAAGCAAATTGCAGATGTAACACTTTTCACACAAAGTACCTGGGATGTGTCACGCAAACAAACAAAATGGGCTGCAGGGAAGGTGATGTGTCAGTTCTTTATACTCAGGGAAGGCGATGCGTCGGTTCCATACTGCTGCGCAGGGGAGGTGATGCGTTGGGTCCTTACTTGAGAAGAGGTGATGCGTCAGTTTCTTACTGTGTGGGGAGGTGATGCGTCGGTTTCTTATTGCATCCCCCAACGATGCGACAAACTTGGCGCCTCGATGCGATGCGACGATCCGGAACGATGCATGGATTCTTCCAGCTCCCAGCAGAAAACAGTCTCTAGGGGTCCAAAAAAACAGCAGGCACCTCTTTGCACGTCAGAACTCCCAGCGAAGAAGTTCAGTGGAGCTGGTGATGAAGTCTTTGTGTCCCTGAGAACAGGAGGCAAGCTCAGTTTCAAGCCCTTGGAGATCTTCCTCAAGCAGGGGACACAGCAAGCAGCAAAGTCATTTTTCCTTTCCTTGGCTGCAAGTAGCCACTGCAGGCCAACCCCAGACAGATAAGAGCAAAGGGGCAGTATTTCTCCTCAGCTTCTCTGGCTCTTCTCCTTGGCAAAGGTTCCTCTTGATTTCCCAGAAGTGATCTAAAAGTCTGGGCACCTCTTTTTTACCCAAAAATCCTTTGTTCTCTGAAGTCAGAGAGTGTCTGTACCCAGCCAAAACCAGTTCTGTGGTGCACAACAACCTCCATTGTCAGTGTGAGCCCTGGCTCCAGACATACCAAAGGGGGGCGGATCCATCATTGTGGAAGGCAGGCACAGCCCTATTCAGGTGCAGGTGCTACTCCTCCCACTACTCCAATTGTAGACCAGGACTATTCAGCCCAGTTCTGACTCATCAGGCTCTCTTGAGCCACTGCTCCTCCACTCCAAAGCCAGACATGCAATACACAAACCTAGCAGAGGCATACTGGATAGCTAAGCAAGAAAATACCTACCTTCTAAAAGTGGTATTTTCAAACACAGAATGTAAAAATCACCCTCACTAAAAGATGGATTGTAACATTCTGAGTTCAGGCATATCAAACTTTATTTTCCTACCTTGTTCCCAGGGGTAGTTATGTTTATAAGATGTTATAAACAAACTCCCTATTCTGTCCTATGGGAACAAATAATCTTGCAATAGTGAAAAACGAAATTGGAAGTAATTCACTAGCAGGTCATGCCACACACACCAGGGCATGTCCTACCCTTGCACATACACTGCACCCTGCCCACAGGGGTACCTTGGGCCTAACTTAGGGGTGACTGATATGTAAGAAATGGGAAGGTTAGGGTCTGGAAAGTGGGTGCACTTGCCAAGTCGACATTGCAGTACTAGACTGCACACAAGTTCTGCAATGGCAGGCCAGAGCTACATTTTACAGGCTGCTTCTGTGGGTGGCACAATCAGTGCTGCAGCCCACTAGCAGCATTTGATTTCCAGGCCCTGGACACACACAGTGCACTGTACTAGGGTCTGACTAGTTAATCAAATATGCCAAACATGGAAACACCAATTCATAGCAACAATTTACAGGGAGAGCATATGCAATCTAGCACTGGTCAGCAGTACTGAAGTTCCCAGAGTCATAAAACCACCAACAGGTCAGAATAAAATACAGGAGGAAGGCAAAAAGTTATGTGATGACCCTGCAACAAGGGCAAAGTCCAACACACATGAAATTCAACTATTAAATTTAATACGAGAGCTCCCAGGAAAAATGCATTTCAGGCCCACCTAAATAGGCTAACATAAGAATATAGCACACATACCTCACAAATTTACATATGATCTGAACACTTTTACGGAGCACTTTTAAATATGCATGTTACATAAGCACATCAAATGCTGGAATAATTATCAGCAGCAGGTACGAATTCCACACATTAATATTATCAATTAAATACATCTAGTTTCAACATTCTTTTCTTCAAGTTACATTGAAAATATCCCTAACACGTCACCTTTCACGTTATTACAGTTCACGTTCTACTGTCCCAGGTTAATACGACAAAGGGTTATATGCGGGTGCAGACTACCCATGACTATGATGCACCCCTACAACTGAAAGAACAAAATTTGCGGTACATCACTCCTCAGTGTGTGCTTTTACCCATGCTTCTGTGATTTAAAAATCATATGCATAATAATCACCGGAAATCATCGGGTCTTCCTTGTGTTGTGGTGATTACCGTCAGTTGGGGATGTCATTGTGCTGAAAATACATATGAGCGAGGCTACGTTGCAGTAATGTGTGATGATGTGCTTCTTCGCTAAATACTTATAAGGTCACATAGGCGAGACCGATTGCATTGTAAATGATTGTTCTCTTAACCTACCAGAATAATGGGACCTCCCAGTGAAACCCTGAACTGCTCTATCCATAAAGTTAGATGCCAAGACCCCACTAGAGCACATGCAAAACAAAATCCAGCATAAAAGCAATGCAAAAGAAACTCAAGCTGTGCCTACCTAAATCAGGCAGAGGCTGTGTCCCTGCAACTTCTGAAGGATCTGAGCTTCAGTGAAAAGTGGCCGAGTTCAGGAGTTGGGTCACATTGACGATTCAGGGGAGATTTTTAGGTTTTGCAGACCTAGCGCTGGAGCGCGTATGCGCTCCTCGCTCTTCGAGTCTTATTGTCATTGAGAACATTTAAGAAGTGGACTTGAAGCCCCCGCGTCATTCCCAATGGCTGGCGTCAGCAATTTATGCTAAACGCTGGCCTCCGATTTAAAACTAGGCTTTTTTGTTACCGGCCTGTCTCCTTGTTGGACGGCCCATCCGGACTGGATCTTTTGCTTGTGGCGTAATACTGTCTCCTTTATCTGGTGGGTGAGCACAATGGCATGGTGACAACTTGTATTATTTACTGCGCGTGAATCGCAATGGGCGCTTTCAAATGGCGACAGCTTATTCTACAAGAGCCTGCATAATACGGTAACGAGTGTGGCATCCAATGCACTAAATTTCCAGACACCGGAGACAGCGTTTGTCCACAGAGTGGACACTGTCCTTGGCTGGTGAGCGCTAGTGCCCCCGGGGGCAGACCGCGGCTCGGAGGATGCAGACCAGGTACAAGGGCTGCTCCTGTGTCAGGCGCCATTGCTGCTATTGTCACAGTACTAAGGCTGTTTTGCTGTTGCCATTTCTTCCTCTACTAAGCCAGGCATCTGCTACCCTCCACGCTCGCTCTCAGAAGGCTTTGAAGGTGAGCAAACCGCGGAAGCAGCACCGATTTCATCTGCGCAGGCCGCGCCTGGATTGCCGGCTGCCATAGGAACTCAAGATCGGGGTCTGGGCCTGTGCCACTGCTGTGGCTCCATCACTGCAGGGGTAGTTGATAACATGCCGGGGAACCAGCGGTGGAGGAGGTGAGCAGCTTGTGGGAAGGTAGTGCTTCCTAGATGTCTTTCCGGTTTTAAACTGAGGTGTGTGTTATTTTAGAAGAGATCCCAGTTTCCCTTTCTCATACCTGTGGGGCACACATGCTACTACCCTTGTGTCCATACTGTTACACAGTGCCTATCTCTTTGCAGCTACATCTTCACCCTTCTTATTTGCAGTGAACACTAATGCTTCACCAACTATTGCCCCTTTGTAGTCAGTCTGAGGCGCTCGGTGCTTACCTACTCATGTACACAGCTCCCCTCTGCACAGCCCTAATCTACCTCAGTGTCTCTGTTCCCTGTGTTCACTCTATTCCTACCACCCGGCCCACTCTTCTTCTTTAAAGTTCATTTTGCTTCAACCACTTGTCCATTCTGCTTAGCTAGCTGTTTTATCTCTCAGTTTATCTTACTCTTGGATCCATTCTGCCTAGCCAACTCTGGTGTCCCTATGTCCAGTTTCACCCGGCCCCTGTCTGCCTACCCCCCTTCTATCTTTCATTACCTCTACTGCAGTTACATAATCCATCACTCTTGTGTCCCCCAATGTTAAAATAACGCTTGTATCTATCTACCTATCTGACATATGTCCATTCAAACATGTGTCCATCTGCACAGCTAATTCCTGTTCCTCTCTGATTACAAACTACATGCTAAAACACTACCCTTTCCATCCCTGGTGCCTGCTCCTCTCTACCAGCCCAGCCCCATCACCTCATCCCTTCTGCTGATCTCAGCACAGCCACATATCCCCAGTAATTTCACATTTCTATACTAAGCCACTTCGCAGGCCTATGCGTGTCTGATTTCTGTATCTTTCAACACACTTTTGGATTAGCTCTAACACACTACCTTCTCATGTCCCACTCTGCTCAGTCTCGTGTCCCTCCCTGATTGATCAGCCTGGGTACTGCCTACTTGCCTGTTCTCTGACACATAAATACTTTGAAAATAAGCTGGTCTGCTCTAATTCCTAGGCCCGGATTCCCCCAAATCAAATCCAGCCTCGCTTTATCAGGCTGCCTCATGCCTTTCTTGCCAACTCCTGTTCCTTTCTTCTCAGCCATGCTCTGTTCTTCTCTAAACAGTTTTCCGTTACTGATGACCACTCAACTCTCCATTTCCCTCTTTGCCCAGCTTCTTAATATAAGTTCCCCGCAAACCTCTTCCTGTCACTACTATCCATTTCCTATCACAGCCTTTGTCACTCTCTTCCCAAATCACTTCCTGTCACTTTCTTGCCAAACCACTTCATGGTCCTCTTTGCCCAGCCACATCCTTGTATTAGTTATGGTCTGCTCTTTCTGTCCAGGTAGCCCCTCTAACCCCTCTCTGCCCATTCCCTTCACACTTTTATCTTTCCAAACATCATAAAACACTCTGCCCACTCACCTTCAGCCACGTTTGCTAATCATTATCTTGGTCTTGTCTTTTGGTTCACTCCTTCTCCTGCTCCTTCCTTCTCCATCCACCTTTTTTTACCATTAGAATGCCTCTTTCCTACACATTCCCAGTTGGCCTTTCCTACACTCCTTTATCATTCTTGGAAATACAGGGGCTGCTGCGTTATTTTAGGTTGTTCCATAGCGCCTCGCTTGCTTTAGGCTACCCCTGCGGCACAGCCAATGGACGTTACTCTCATGGTGCTGCATATCTTCGCAGCCCCTAAGTAATGCTCCCTAACTCTGTTATCAGAGGTCTGCAACTGTGGTTGCTTCTATGTTAGGCTGTTCAGCATAATTTCACTCAATTCCACACAGTTTCCCAGCACACAATTCAACTTCACCACATAATTTGATGACAAACTACATAATTCAAATCAACAACACAATTACACAACACACCACATACATCCAACCCACGCCACAGAATTCCACATCATTCCACAAAATTCAACAGAACACCACATAATTAAATTCCACAACACAAAATAACAATCCATATAATTACACTCCATGAAACACAGTCCCACTCCACATAATTCCAATACAGTCAATACCACAGAAATACACCACGTCACATAATTCCACTACACAAATCCCCTCCATACCATACTATTCCATGCCACACAATTCCACAACTAACTCCTGTAATCCAACCCACATAACTGCAAACCACATACTTCCACTCCACTCCAAACCAAAACACATGGGTAAAAGACATTGTCATTTACAATAGCAATGGCTCTAATGCTCACAAATGCGAGACCTATTGCATTGCAAATGCTTGTTTTTTTTATCTTGACAGCATCAGTACAGACTATTCCTTTAATTTGTATTATTTTACTGAAGGTGAGTTTTATCCAGAATGGTTGGTTGTATAGCCCAATAATGTATTGTATTGTAAATGCATTTATATTCTCTGAATGTGCTTTTTTTAACAACTCCTAAGTCCCAACACCCCTGTGCACTTACAAATGAATTCGTATTGAATGAAGTGAAGTGTTCAGAGCGTGGCGCATTCAACACCCCGCGAGCAGCTAAAAACGTGAACAATAGTGGCCCGCGACGGCCATTTCAGCAAGACGCGTCGCAGCCCAGCCAACGGCCGCTTGGTGAAACAATGACTGTGTTTAGAAATCATTTGATTTTTTTGAAACCGTACATCGTTTGTTCCCGTTGACAAGCTGAAGGGCGTTCTGTCGCGACAATTCACTGCTGATTCAGCAAACAAAAATGCTTACGTTAAATTCTCGCCGCTGGAACCCGCTAATTCATTTTGGCCCGCTTACAGTAGACTTGTCAAACAGCCCCCAGGGAACCAGTCCAAGGGGCCCAAGGAATGCACGCTGAAAGCGGAAACAGCAGGCCATCCGGCATTTCCCTCCAGTTCAGCAGTTCTACGTGCCAACACCAACACCGCCACACTCCGCCTTCGCAATGTTTTCCTTCGCGCCTTTGTGCATATAAATGCGCACAGTGGAGATCACTTTGATTTCAAAATACAGAAAACATGAACACTCTCCTTCCCACGCCTAATTTTTCACATATATATACTTACGTCTGTCAATAACACGACAGATATGCTGATGAAGGTTTGAAGACTGTCTTGTGCAGGCAGGTGTATTGTGTGCATGTCTGTAGAGTGTCTCGTAAAACAATCGCCTCATACGCAGTGGAGTCTCTAGGCATGATTTTTTATTTGGGGGCCAGTGGCTTGGGGGGGGGGGGGGGGCGCAAACAACAGTCCACATTAAAACTGACCTGGCACCCTACAGGCAGGCAGGAACACGCTGCGCATGGCGTGTGTTATAAAATATCTAAGCTCTAGCTAATATCAAGTTTCCATCGGAAAGGGGTGTTTTTGTTTGCTTATAACTTTTTTTTTTTTTTTTTTAACGATGTTATTTATTTTCAAATATCGCCTGATGACGATCAGCAAGAATAATAACATGAACATAGGCATCATATATATGCTCAGCAAAGTTAGACCATCTGTATAAACTCATAATTCCCTCCCCAGAATGCTCACCGCCTCCCGCATCATCTGTGACCCATTGGAATCATCTCATTTCGACAACTGCAGGTGACAATCAGAGTTTGTGGTCTGGTCTTGAACCGACCTCTTGGAGTACAATCAACTATAATCGGTAACATAGAGAGCAGCGCCCCGGGGAGCAGGAGACCTCTTTCGAGGTAATAGCATTGCTCCCCAATACAGAGTAACTAACTCTACATCATCATATGTAGGAACTCCAGCCCCCCCCCCCATCTTGGGCATACTACACCTACTGCGTGAACGTATCTATTGATCCTTGTGGAGGTGAGGTATGACCTCTGTAATTCACAGACTGTAATTCAGCAGTACTCTGATTAGATGATTGATGAAGATCAGGTATATCATTTGTCATCGATCTCCCTGGTGCTAATCTGCTGGCTACTGGGCTGCGCTACTATGTAGTGAGTAGTGGCATAGCAAGGAAGGGGTGGGTGCGGTAGGAGGGGCTGACAGCCCCGGGTGGCACAAGTTTTGGGGGCGTTAGCCCCTCCTCTCTTACATTCGGCAGCCTCGGGCAGCAAATGCAGGGGCCACCAAGGGCGGCGAAAGCCGAGCTACACCACTGGCAGTAAGATTCAAATTCAGGGACAGTCAGCCCTCCCTCTTCCACATGTCTCTGCAACATTGTCAGAGCAACCTGTCTACGTTCTGACCCCCATATAAAAGCAATGATGAGAGAATTGAGGGCCATATTATCAAGGATGGCGATAAGATTATCACCGCTTTAGCTGCAGTTTCCTGCCGCTAAAGCGGCGATAACGTTATCGCCGTTCCTTGATAATATGCCCTGGAGAATTCCAATAGAAGCCCATGTTTACACCAGAACATGGGGGCATATCAACAACAACCGGCGATAATTATCGCTGAGCGCACTTAGCGCTCGGATAATTATCGCCGGCTAGCGCCGATTTTTATCGCTGAGATAGCGTGCTATTAGCAACGCTTATCTCATCAGCGATAAAAATCCTAGCGCTAACTGGCTAACGTGAGATTATCGCTGGAAACCCAGCGATAATATCACGTTAGCTAGTTGATAGGGACTCACAAACTTAGCCACCTTCCATAGGATATCATGGCTAAGTCGGTCCTGAAGCAGGCGTAAGGAAAGTAGCGATAACAGGGGTTATCGCTACTTTTCTTGTCGCTATGCTTCATAGCGTTAGGCTTACTGATAGGAGAAATGTCGCTTAGCGACATTTCTCCTGTCATGCCAGGTCAGGAACGCCCACTTTGCATCTCATTGGAGATGCAAAGCTGGGCGTTAGGAATCCTGATGCTAAAGCAGGGTTTCACGCGTTAGCGTGACCTTGCTGATTAGGTGATAAAATTATGGCCGCTTTTAGGCCGAAAACGGCCGCAAAAGCGGCGATAATTTTTTATCGCCTGCTTGTTGATATGCCCCATGGACTTCTATTGGAATTCTCAACGGCATATTATCAAGCCCATTATCGCCGCTTTAGCGCCAGTTTTCTGCCGCTAAACCGGCACTAATTTTTAACTGAGGGGCATATTATCAAGGAAACGTGATAAATATCACATTTCCTGCTTTGCGCGATTCTGTTTAACGCCACGTATCGCAGGATTCAATCGCCGAGATATCGCATTATAATCAACGCATATCTCCACGGCACTCAAATCCTGCGATAGCGGCGTCAAACAGAATCGCGCAAATCGGGAAATGCGATATTTATCGCGTTTTCTTGATAATATGCCCCGTTGCCTCAGCCGTACAATCCACCTGCCATGATAAGTATGGCTAAGTCAGTTTCAAAGCAGGCATTGCAAACCCGCGATAACCGCGGTTAGCGCGGTATATTTTATCGCTTCGCGGGTTTGCTCGAGGCTTGATAATATTGAACTGCCGTGTCAGCGCGGATTTCCATGGAGAGATGTAAGGGAACGCCTACTTTGCATGTCATTAGCGATATTCATCGCTGACATGCAAGGCAGCAAAAAATGGGCGCTATTGCCAGTAAACTGTCGCTAACAGTTGTTAGCGACAGCTTGCTAATAGGGCGATAAAAATATCGCAATCATTTTAAGCAGTGCCATCGTCATGCCACAGAGAGGAGGAGCGTCTTACAAACGTCAATACTCGATCTAAGGGGCATATTATCAAGACAGGCGATAAAATTATCGCAGCTTTAGCGGCAGAAAACTGCCGCTAAAACGGCGATAATGGGCTTGATAATATGCTCTATGGAATTCCAATTGAAGCTCAGGTTAGATGTCCTTCACATCTAACATGGGCTTCCATTGGAATTCTCAATGGCATATTATCAAGCTCATTATCGCCGCTTTAGCGGCAGTTTCCTGCCGCAAAATCAGTGATAATTTTAATGCCGTTCTTGATAATATGCCCCTCAGTTTCTTCCTGGAAAATTAAGGAGTGATCAGTCAATCAAGGGCTGAGAAAAAGGGAGGTCTCAACACAAACACGTTTTCCTCCATGCAGTTTTCCATAGGAAAATTGGCTGCCACCACACCAGCAAAGATGTGACAGCAGCCATTTTCGGACTCGCGCCTCAGTTCCTTGTCCTAAAAAAAGAATGTAAATAATATATATCGACTTGATGGGGGAGTGTCAGAAGGATCCCAATAACAACGTTTCTCCCCAGTCCATAGACCAGCCGCCATGTTCCCACCCACCAGGGTCTTAGCAAAGCAGTGTCCTGAGGACTCTCAACACAGGTCACTACTGTTCCCTTCTCAGGGAAGTCTGAGCAGGGCATACTTATTTAATTCCTTGCCTGCATTCTACCTTGCAGGGAACAAAACAACTGCTCCCACCTGGAAGGAGCTGAGAAAAAAGCTGCTACCACCTGGGTGGGAGCAAAGTGTCAGAGCTAGCTCCTGCCACGCCCAGGATCGCGTTTGTTTCAGAAAGCGTTCCCAATACTCATGGGTACCAGCAGCCTTGAAAGTGGCTCATTTCAGCCCGGATAAGTGTACGGATATTGCTTTCGCCAGGTGTGATGTGCCCGAGCCGTGCTAGTGTGTGGCCATCTTCCTTGGCAGATGGCCACGCCCCCATTTCAAACAAATGTATGTGTTTTCTTACTTTCTCTTTAATCTGCTGTTTCCCCCCACAAATCATCATCCCCTGATCCCACTCCACAAGCTCATCCGTTGCTTTCTCCACTCGTCTGCATTTTATTTTTGTTTAATTCCCCTATCCCCAAGCTTCTTGTTACTCTCCCTCTCCTTATTGCTCCCTGTACTCTGCATCTCTCCTTCGCAGCCCCCATTCCAAATCATAGCTGCTATCTCTCAGCAGCTTTCACTTTTCCCTCGGCCCACTCCACCATTGCTCATCCACCCTTCTGCCAGCTGCTATCCCAATCCTCTCCAAGTTTGCAATGGCCATTAAGGAGACATGTAACATTAAGGTTTAATGTCAGCTGAAATCAGAGCTATATAGAATTATGTATAGTTAAGCTTTGTTAGACCTGGCATCCTTGGCATGGCATTCTCCAAGCTGTTTGCCTTTACTCCTGTTTTACTGTGTTTGCTTTTGTTGGCTTTAAGACTCTGTGCACCTTACCACTGCTAACCTGTGCTAAAGTGCATGTGCTCACTCCTTCAAACATGGCAAAATTGGCCTACACCTAAATGGCACATTTAATTTATTTGTAAGTCCATAATAAATGGTACTACATGTACCCAAGACCTGCACATTAAATAGTACTAGTGGGCCTGCAGCACTCATTGTGCCACTAACTAAAGTTGCTCAATAAAACATGTCCCAGAGCCTGCCACTGAAGCCTGTAGTTCAGTTTTAAACTGTACTACAGTGAAACATGTCAGGCCGAAAGCTTTCTTTTTAATACTAATAAGTCACTGCTAAGGTAGCTCCTTAGAGCTCATAGGGCAGTGTGCATTGTGTTTAGAAAGTGGGACATGTGTACTTAAGTTTTACATGTCCTGGCAGTGAAAAACTCCTAAAGTCGTTTTTCACGGATGGAAAACCTTTCTTTCTCATTGACTAACAGTGGGTTGGTGTATTACATTTAATGAGTGCGAACTTTGAATTGGGAGCAGGTAAAAATATACTCACTGTTGTTTCTTAAGCCATATCCCTCGCTGTTAATTCTTAAACAGACCACCACTCCCAAACTAACCTCCTCGTGCTGCTCTCCATATACACGCTGCTTCCTCTCTATTCCTAGCTGTTAGTTCATAGATACAGCTGCTTTCACTCTCGTACGTTTGAATGGTCCTAATGCACGTTTTTAAGTACCAGCACGTGCCTTCTCCACCTATAGCTGCACTCGATTTTAAACCAACTACACACTCGAAACTCCATCTACCATGGTGCACCTCTCACCCTCGCTGCACAACCTGCAATCCTTTTAGACAGTTGCCATTTTCTTGTCCCAACCATTTGTGCCTTCTGCCAGTGTCTTGGATCACATGACTGTGAATGGCTATGCTATTGGGGCTTGTGTTGCTTCAAGACAGTAACACAAAATGTGCTTAGGTGTGGACAAGATGGGTCATCCTGGAAAGTCAGATGGGGGAGGAGCTGTACCCAGCCAGACTTACAATTCAAAGGGCTTTGCCTCCTGCACACACAACGTAACTGACTCCAGGCCTGCCTTGTCTATTGGCACCCCCAGACAGTTTGGAGCCTTGACAGTTGGGAATGGAAGAACTTCTCAGAAACAGATGTGGGGATAGAGCAGGGAGTGTTCCCAGACAAAGGCTGGCATCAGGTATAAATGTTGGACGTACAGAGTCATTGTTAAAATACTGTTGGGCTTGTGGAAGTTACAGAAGAAGGACTGCCCTACTTTTTGAAGGCCGGCCTAGATGTCTGAGAAGGAAGACTGGACCTGCTTACCTTCATCCCAGGCTAGCCAGAGGGCCCTGACAGTCAGTTGGCTGACTTCCTGTGTGAGCTACAAGGACACATCAAGCTTCAGAGGTCTACCTGAGGCCCATTTGTGCCAAGAATTTGCCGCCGGCAACGGCCACCAATGCAATGTAACGGTGAGACCTTTGTTAGTACTGATAGCAACCAGCAGCAATGACTACCAACGCGAGGCCCACACTTCGTGTTCTAGCAAAGACAGCTCACAATGACCGCCAGCGTGAGTCTACAGTGACGACTGTCCGCAACGCTCAGTCTGCTCCATGCAGCCTCCACCACTGCAAATGGAACTCTCTGCCCCAGACTTTAAAAGTAACTCACCACAGGGACTAACCTAGTCCCTGTATCTGACCCACGCTTCATTGTGGTCAGCCTGAACTTTTGGTTTTTCCCTGATGACCGCAAATGGCAATTGGTGCTTTTAGTCACAATTTTCACTAAAAACTTGCATGCCTATGGCACTACTGATTTATTTATTAAAGTTTGCTCTATTTGCCTGAATTGGTTTGGGATTTTTCTTGTGTAGTGTTTTCACTTTATCACTGTTTGTGTGCTGTATAAATAATTTACACATTGCCTCTTAGTTACGTCTGACTACTTTTGTGCCAATCTACCAGAACTCTAAGCACAGGTTGATTTGATGATTTATGTGTCTCATCCTGACAAGGATTTTGGTTGTTGTCTGACTGAGCTTTCACATCCCTTAACCAATAACCTAATTTCTTACATTGGTGTTCAGTAGTGGGATCCAATACTCGTGTTTGTGCACTACAACACAGTGATTTTGTGCAAAACTAAAATTCCATACATATAATCTGACATGAGATTCAACCTCTTTTTAAATTCTCCTTGATTGGCTATTTTAATTTTTTTATTAAAATGTTATTCCTATCTCATGTGTGCACCTGTAACTCTTGTCAGGAAACTTAGAGATGGATCTCAGCAACTTGGAAAGCTACTCTGGCAGAGATGAAAGGATTTTGCAGGGAGAGTGTGCTCACAGTAAACAGAAGCTCCTAGAGATAGGTGCTTCAGAAAGCCCTTTGGCCCTGGGAGGAGGCCCACCAGCTACTGACTACAGTACAGGAGGAAGAAGAGGAGCATATGGAGGAGTAGAAGGAGGAAGTAATGGGGGACAAGGACAACAAAAATCTGACCATGGCCACAGAGGAGAAAGGAAGGCCCATAGGAGTGAGGTCCTCTATTTGATCTAGAGCAGGCAGTGTGTCCTTCCATAACCTGTCCCCTTAGGAACTGGAGGGCATGAGGGCTAAAAGAGAGTTCAAGCTGCAGATTGTCAGACTCATAATGGAAGCATCCAAAGAGGAGGATGCTGCAAAAAGGGTCCTAGATGAGAGCAGGCTGGGTCTTGAGGAAAAACAGACTGAGGCAGAGCCGTGGCAAAGGAGAGTGCTGAGGCAGAGAGAGCCTTGGCCAAGAAGAAAATAATGCTTGATCAAGAGAAGGGTCAGAAGGAGCTGGCCATAAAAGCCAAACAGCACTCAGAGTCCAGCAATAATGCTGGCAGCGACAACCCTGTGTCACATTAAAACAGGACGGTCCAATTCCCCAAGGATCCGGTGCATACATTTGCTGTGGGGCATGACAAATAAGTGGTTTCAAGCATATGCAGTAGCTATGAAAATGCAGAGGGTCCATACGGAGAATTGGGGAGAATTTAGGAGGCAGTCTCTGGAGGAATTTACCCAGTGAGGGGAAGGATTCACTGATAGCCCTAGGGAAGGATGATAGGATGAAGTACCCTCTCATGAAGGAATTCCTTGTTAGGAAATATGGCGTTGCCCCTAAGAAGCTGCCCACCAGTCTTGGGTGGATTATTTGGATTACCTTTGCAAGGCCCTGGATGGTTGGGTGAAGGGCAACGATGATTACAATTAGCTCATGTTATGCGGTTATTTTTCAGAGTTGTGACATCACCTGATAGATAGCAAGCTCACTGACCCCAGGGAGCTTGCCAAGGTGACGAACTCCCAAAATGTGGAAAGGCTCACCATCTTAAGAAGATAAAAATAAAAATATATAGTTCTCAAGAGGCCCTCAAAACAGATCTCAGGAGAAGGATTTAACAAGATCAGAAAAATAATTGTTTTCCTGAGAAGAAGCCCTCAGGACTCTGTTCCCTCAAATGCTACAAGCACTACAGGTAGAGGCAAGTCAAGAGGGACCCCCATTGCCTAAACTGTCATATGTCCCCCACTGGTGGGCAGGCACCAGAGAAGGCCAGTGTAGCTCTTGAGGAGAAAGTTGCCCTAGTAAGCATCAGGGGAAGTGCAGGTGGTTACAGTAGTGTCCCTGGGTGACAGAAAGATGGTACAGAAGACTCACACTAAAGCTAGTTGCACTAAAAATTCTATAAGTAGATGGTCATCATCAATGGGCAGCGGGTTGAGGCTCTGAAAGACACAGGAGCCAGTATGACTACTGTCAGGTGTAACCTGGTGTCCTCAAAGCATGTAGTCCCTAATGTATTCCACCAAGTTGTTGCAGCTGGCAACCATGAGAGTACCTACCCTGTGGCTCTAGTTCCTGGGTCTAAGGTTCCAAGAGGATAGCTGTGAGTCCGTTCATGCTTGTGGATTGTCTGCTTGACAATGACCTGAACAACTCCATCTGGAAGGAGGTGGAGCTTAGGTCGCACTTGGAAATGTTAGGGTTGCCTGAGTGGGTCTGCCTGACTACATGGTCCATGTACACCTGAGAGGGCAATCAGGAAAAACTGGAGTCTGGAAGAATGGCTGACCTGCCTGCCAAAAAGAGTGAGGGCAAGGGGTGCAAGAAACCCATTCCTAATACTCCCATGCTATGGGAAAAGGCTAAACCTGATGGGGATGTCCCAGAGCCTACAGGGGAGGATGTTGCTGCCCTGGGGAACCGACCTAGTTAGCCAAGTGGCAACAGGAAGGGGGTCCCACCTGGGAAGAGTTCTGTGGGGTGCAAATGGAGTGCCTTACTCTTGAGGGCCTACGGCGGCAGGGTAAGGCCCAGACAGCTGGTGACACCTCTGATGATCATGTGGACTTCTGGAAGAATGGTATCCTGTAGAGCCTGGGGCAACATGTGCATTTGGCGGTGCTCCAGTGCTACAGGGCCTTCCTACAAGAGTTGGCTCATGATGTACCCCTGGCAGGACATTTGGGACAGGACAAGACCATTGAAAGGGGTCACCCACTTTTATTGGCCTCAAATGAGAACCGCCTCTGATGTGTTTTGCAGGTCTTGCCCGACCTGCCAGGCTAGTGACAAACAGGAGGGAAGCGTAAGGCTCTTCTTCAATCTTTTCCTGTCATTGGTACCCCCTTTGAAAGGGTGAGCATCAACATTGTTGGGCCTCTGGACCCCTAGGCAGCCATGGGCCACAGGTTCATCCTGGTCTTGATGGGCCATGCCACGCGGTACTCAGAGTATATTCCTCTGAGCATGGTGACTGTGCTCACAGTGGCAAGGACACTGATGGGGATATTTACCTATGTGGGATTCCCCAAGGAGGTGATGTTGGACAAAGGTGCCAACTTAATGTTGCCATACATGAAGGCCATGTGGAAGGAGTGTGGGGTAACCTACAAGTTCTCCACCCCTTACCACTTTAAACCAATTGGCATGTTGAGAGGTTCAACATGACCCTCAAAGGCATGATCATGGGCCTTTCATAGCCCTTGAGGCAGAAATTGAACCTCCTCTTGCCATGCCTGTTGGTTGCGTACCAGGAGGTTCCTCAAAAATGGGTTGGCTTCAGCCCCTTTGAGTTCCTATATGGGCACCTGGTGCAAGAACTTCTCAATCTGGTCAAGGATGGGGGAGTCAAGCTCCCAGGCAGGCCAGCCAGGATGTGGTCAGCTACATGCTGGCACTCCGGACCCAGATGAAGCGCTCCTGGAAGCAAACTAAGGCACATCTAGAAGCCAGCCAGGAGGTCATGACATGGTGGTATAACCAGAAGGCTACTCTGGTCGAGTTTCAGCCTGAGCAAAAAGTGTGGGTGGTGGAGCCCGGGGCCCTGTAAGACTTTGGTCTGGGCCTTATGAGGTAAAAGTGCAAGAGTAAGGCCCCCTACTTGGTGGACCTCAAGACTCCCAGGAACCCTTTAAGGGTTTTGCATGTCAGCCGTCTTGAAGCCCACTGTGAGAGGTCTAAGTTCTGCATGCTCCTGGTCATGGATGATAGAGTCGAGTACCGGGGTGAATCTCTTCCCAACCTCCTTTCTTCCAAGGAGCAGGATGGGTCAATGGAGGGTGTCAGCCTCTCACCTATACTAATCCTAGAACAATAGAGAGACTACCGCCAGTTTTTGGGGCAGTTGCCTCACTATTCTCCGTTACCCCAGGACATGGTATAACCATGATATTGACACTGGAGACAGTATACCTGTGAAAAGCAAAATGTACAGGTTGTCTGGTAAGATGAGATCCAACATTGAGGGATAGGTCTCCAAGATGCTGGCGTTAGGGGGGTTTTGAGCCCTGAAACAGTTCTTGGTCCAGCCAAGTGGTGTTAGTCCCCAAGGCTGCCCATCCAGATTCCACCCCAGAATGTAGGTTCTGTGTGAGCTACCATAGACTCAATGCGGTCAACAAAGACTGGTGCACATCCCACACCCAGAGCTGATGAGGTCATAGACCATTTGGGAGCTGCAAGCTCCTCTACATGTTTTATCTAATGTATGGGTACTGGAAGATTGCCGTTACCAATGGAGCTATAGAGAGGAGGGGGGCATGGCCAACGAGCCAACATGGCGGCCGCAACAGACTGAAGCTCCGCCGTGAATCTCTCTAATATCCTGAATTCCACCCTGCATCCGACACATCTGCCTACGATTACGGTGGGGATCTGTTTGCACTCAGTCGCGGTGCTCACTGCGACCCTACAATTGTCGTATTTGATGGCGGGGCCCCCGCCACGAATGAGACACGATACTTGGCCTACTTGGAAATGAGGCGAGCGCAGGCCTGTGGCTCTGGCCAATGCACATCTAAGTAGTCTGCGGCAGTCCTAGATCATCGGATACAGGGCGCTTACACCTAGCGCTGTCGAGGACCAGATACTAGCCCCTGCTGGAGGTTAACGATTCAGGGACTGCCAGACCTCACCCCCCCGGACCATCACGGGGCGGGCGAGGTGGGACCCGACAGGCGGCTCTACCTTCGGCTCTCCTACGTAGATTCTCTATATTACTGTCTGCCTCCTGCAATTTTGCCATCACTGCTATTGTCGCATTGTATCACACATGCACCTACCGTTGTTTGGCCACGACTGTCATCACACACACATGACACTCGCGCACACCAACGCACAGACTGGGGCCACGGACGACAACTCCGCGTCATAGAGGGGGTAAAAGCAACACACCTAGCTAGGCACTCGCTGCCCACCCCCATACCAGTACCTCCATTGGTGTAGTTACTGACACTGTTGGGCACTATACTCGTTTGAACGAGCCTCACCATGGCACTCGCCCTCAGCGTTAAACTAGTTCAAGTTCACGTTCTCAGTTTTAGTTTCTTAAGATCGACCTGTAACCTCCATGCATGTTACACCTATATAACTACATGGTCCACCCGCACCACTTGGTCCAACTCAATAACCAGACATGACACAGTCTCAAATAGCCACATGGAATATACGCGGCATGCACACGCCCACACGTCGCTATTCCATATACTCGTACTTGCAACACCATAAAGTGGGAATAGCCCTACTTCAGGAAACGCACATGTCCAAAGTAGAATTGGAGCGCTTGAGCAAAAGGTGGAGGGGCCGGATTTTTGGCACCACGTATTCGGTGCATGCAAGAGGCACGCTAATATGGGTCAGGGCGGGAACCCTGTTTGTTTGTGAAGAAGACATCAATGACACAGACAGCAGATACAATTTTGTGAAAGGGCGCTTGAATGGCCAAGAGATATTGTTAGGCTCCCTTTCTGTCCCAAATTCAGATCAGGCCTCTTTCCTTACACGTGTATCCGAGGTGGTTGCCCTCTGGAGTGGACCCCCGGCTTCTTGGGGTAGACTTCAACTCTGTTTTAAATGTGGACCTAGACAGGTCATTCCCGCCCCTCAACAGGACCCTCTCTGAATCCAATGCAAGGGCCCTTTCTGATTGGTTGACACACTGGGAGCTATATGATATGTGGCGAATTCTTAACCCGGCCGCCCGTGTATACTCTCATTATTCGGCAGTTTACGGGTTACATGTACGCCTAGACAGGCTGGTAGCCTCACAGGCCTTACTCCCACTAGTCCGGGGTGCTGACTACCTAGAGCGGACCCACTCTGATCATAATCCTCTATTGCTGCACCTCAGATGGGAAGCATATCGACCTCCTGTCCCCGCGTGGCGTCTCCAACCTAGTGCCCTTGAAGATCCGGCATTCCGGTCGTCACTGGGGACTGCGATCTTAGCGTATTTTGAGCTAAATGAAGGCATGGCTAGCGATGCGCTCATTGAATGGGAGGCCTTCAAGGTGTCCATCAGGGGCCACTGTATGGGGGCCACGTGGAATGATCGCAAGCAACTCTCCGATTCCCTAACACAGATTGAGGCTCAACTTCTGTGTTTGGAGCGCGAAGGGGAGGGGACAGGCAATGATTTGCGGCGCCTGGCGACACTGCGTTCCAAACACGCAGAATACATAGAGCGACTTCGCTGCCACAATTATGCTACACACACAGTCCATACACACTCGGCGGCAGATGGAGCTGGCAGATTGCTAGCTTGGCTGATCCGCCAAAACCACACCCGTGCTCCAATTGGAGCATTACGCGCGCACATGGGAAAACTCTTAGTTACACAGCGTGACATACATGCTCTCTGACGCAACACTACACACTTCTATACCGGTTCCAATGTAGCTGCGATGATCAGGATCTGGGGAGGTTTTTGATAGTCTACAGCTGCCCAAAGTGACCAGGGAACATAGATAGATGCTCAATGAGCAGATCTCGCCGGAGGATATTGGCGAAGCCATACAATCCCTAGCATCCGGGGAAACCCCAGGGCCGGACGAGCTACCGGCACAGTACTATAAGGTGTATCGCGTCTCATTGGTGCAGCGTCCTGGTACTGTCCTCACCACTGCATTGGACTCTGGGCGGCTCCCGTCCTCCATGCGTGAGGCTCACCTGATATCATTGCTGAAGCCAGGTAAAGACCAGGTGGAGATAGGCTCCTGTAGCCCTCTAGCCCTGCTTAACACTGACTATAAAATACTGGAGAAGTTGTTGGCAGAGCGACTAGCGCAGGTGGTTTCGGGATTAGTTCATGCTCACCAAAATGGCTTCATACCCACCCGTAGTACCTCCCTCAAACTGTGGAGTTTGTACAGGGTGGCCACATATGCGATTGGATAGTGGCCGAGAACGGGATGTATAGTGCTGGACCTAGAGAAGGCCTTCGATTCTTTAGAGTGGCCCTACATATTTGCAGTACTGGAGAAGATCGATCTTGGCCCAACCTTTATGCAATTGACGCGTATTCTCTACACTGACCCAACTGTCAGAGTCAAAGTGGGCCCCTGCATCTCTGATTCCTTACCTATACAGAGAGGCACGCACCAGGGGTGCCCACTGTCCCCACTCCTATTTGCGCTCCATGGAGCAGTTGGCGGAGTCGCTGATCACACAAGTGGGGATTGGAATGCCCTTGGGAGATGCTACCCATCAGGTTTCACTGTACGCGGATGATCTCCTCATCTACGTCAGGGATATTACCAGTATCCCTGTCGAACTGGCCCAACTACTGGAGGGGTTCGCTGTGCTCTCTGGTTTGAGAGTAAATGTGGATAAATCCTGCCTTTATAATTACATGTGAGCTCAACAGTGCGTGGAGAAGGGAACAAGAGGCGTGGGGTTCCAGGAGCTAGCAGCCTCCAACACTAAATATTAACCACAATAAGAGCTGCTCCTAGTATAGTGACCACTGTGGGGTTTGGGTTATATTGTGAGTGAAGGCATCTCACAAAATGTGACGGACTGGTCTCACACACCACCTGGTGTCATGCTTCATCATTGACCAGTCCTCACCCTCTAAAACCTTGGTTTGAGAGAGGGCGGGCATACACCTGACAACAGGGATGCACTTCTAAACTAAGTGGGGGCCCGTGAGAAAGTGAGTGTAAGTAAAAATCATTATAGTTATCAAATTATGTTTTAATGTGGTTGATAACTATATGATATTAAAATCAATAAACGGTGTGTGGGGAATTATTGTCCCCTAACCGTAGAGTAAGCGGTCGACATGTTTCTGCCGTGTTGGCCCAGGTGGGTCCAGGGCATTCATCAGGACCTAAGTGTAAAGAGGGGGGGCTCCATTCTTACCAAGTGGTGGCAAAAATGTACCACTGTGCGGTTGTGACCTGTGTCACTCTCCACTATTGGATGGCTTCCAAGTTCAAGCCTGTAATAGAAATTTGAAAGGAAGAACATATAACAACAAACCTTAGTCACGGTGAGGTACTGAACACAATACATGCACTGATTCAGTAATAAGTGAGTGACTACTCGTGTGACATGTGACACTCTATATGTGTACATGATTTCAAAAAAGCATGAAGTGAGATAGGATCTCACTGTTCTTACCCTAAATACCAAAGCTACTTGCCCCATGGGACGAGGGGAGGGGAAACTCCTGTTGTCAAACCCTGTAAAGAGAAACACAGACCACGATTGCGTGAAAATGTGGTCTGAAGAAAAAAGGAAATTAACTTAAAACAATCAATCACAGTTACATCTGGAGTGGTTCGTCAGACAGAAACACAGTCATTCTTCATTCAAACACTCTCTTACTGCCTCAAGGAAAGTTTCCCGCGTTGCTCCTAGGTGACTGCTCCCGTCCCTCGGCAATGTAGGAATGAGCAGAAAGTCATCGAGCTATATATAGTATGGCCAATTGTGGTGACTGATGTTAAGTGGATCGGCAAATTGGGAAAGTTTCGCCAGGTGCGCGATTTCCGGTGTCCTCGTGAGAACAGTGATTGCTAGGAAAGAAAATGCCTGGCTGAGTAATGGCGGGGTTTCGCACATGCTCTGTGTCACGCGCTGAGGCTAAGTCCGCCCATACATGCGTATGCTCGAGTGGTACCAGGGATGGGATTGTAACACCCTTTCAGTTGTGGCTCTGCAGCTGTGGGAGAGGTTGCGTGAGTCAACTGATTCTGAGTGCAGCCGGGACCCGCCCGAGTGTGGGCGTGGTTGCGCATGTGTACTGGGTCAAGAAGAAGTCGGGGGCCGCCCACGTATGGGCGCAGATGTTATGTACACATATTTCGGGATACTTTTCATGAATAGTACCTCTGATAATGAGTTTAAACCCCGAAACTAGTGGGAAGGTAATCGGGATGGTGATCGGTACAGTGAGTTATAGCCCCCAGCTTGGTTGCATTAATCACGCGGAAATAAAGGAACGGCGCTATGTGTGCTAGTGTGAGCAAACGTTTTTTTGAGGTTGATAAATAAAGTATCTCGCCAGGAATCTTAAGACTGTGTATGGTGTCACGTGTTTGTCCTGCCTTTACCTGTTCAAAGATGAGCTTACTGACCTGGTATTTACCATGAGTGGCAAACCAGAACAGTGGAAGCCTGACATCTTCCGCTATCTCGGAATTCAGATCTACCACCAACCGAGCGATCTTTTTGATGGGAACCTAGGGAAGGCGGTGACATCCATTAAGTCGCAAATGCGATTTTGGAACACGCTACCACTGGCTGTAGCGGGTAGAATAGCACTCACTAAAATGGTGATACTCCTGTGGCCCCTATACCACTTTACGAATTTGCCGCTCTACGTGCCGGCTTCCTTCTTCACCGCCTTCGAGAAACAGCTCAGTGGTTTCATTTGGGGCAATGCCAGGCATAGGATGGCACTTAACAAACTCTACCTGCCGGTAGACCACGGCGGACTGGCGGCTCCATGTTTTGAACATTACTACCTAGCCTCTCAACTACAATGGATTGCACGGTGGTTGTCAAACCGTCACTGTGCAGACACTGCAACTATGTAGCCACCCTACCTCCAGGTGCGCATTGTTAAACCTCTACTGCTTTCTGTGGCCTACAAATGCTTCAGCAGGAGTTTATATATAACTCGCAGCGTGATCCCCTATGCACCGTCTATACCACTGGAGGGAACTCCCACTAGGCAAGCGGTACTGACAACACTTGCACTCATGGAGTGGCAGGAAAAGGACGTTCACACAATTGGAGATCTGCATCATGAGGGGGCACTTATTCCATACACAACACTTGTAGACGAGGGGGATTATCAACTGGGCAGTTCCTCACTCACGAGAACTGGTGGCCTCGCTCACGGCAAAATGGGGAGACATCATCAGAGCCGCAGGCACATTTTACTATGCAATACTTACACGTCATGGGGCAGGGTAGACACCTGGCACACTGGTTTGCAGCCTTGCTCAGGACCCACACAGCAATCAGTCGTGATAAGCTTCGCCGTAAATGGGAACATGATCTGGGTCACCCATTCACTGATAAGGAATAGGTCCAAGTACTCGAGAGCCCGACGTGCATCCCCAGGAACATGCGCTTCCGGCACATACAGTTATATATCATACATAGGGCATATCTCACACCTGCGAAAATTATTAATCAGTACTTTAATCGTGGAGATGCCATATGCCTGAGATGCGAGGGACCAGGGGCTGGCTTAATCCATATGTTCTGGAACTGCCATAGGGTGGGCGCATATTGGAGGGAAGTGGCCGCATCATTACACGCTTGCACTGGTCAGGAGTTGCCTTTCGAATGGCCTGTGTATCTATTGCATAAGTTCCGCAGGACACCCACCACGAAAAGTCACATCCAGATTTCTAGATCTGGGATTGATAGTGGCCAAGGGACTGATTAGTAAAAAATGGAAAGCATCTGACCCCCCCCCACCCCACATGCACACTTGGCGTAATTCCATACTTGCATGGGCCAAAGTGGAAAGTTTTTCAATTAAATGCGAGGAAACCCTGGGGCCACGTAAGATCCCTATCGCCACGTTCTGGGACGCCATATACACTGAGCTACAATATAACATGGACACACCACCTGCGGATTCACCTGACGCCAAAGCCGTAGCCCACTAGCGCGTCCACTGATTGAAGCAGCGTACACACCACACCACTCTCTTCATGGTAAACATTTGCTGGTTGACATAACACAGGTATACACATCTTGGAAACGGGGAAGCAGCTGGTAGCTGCGATATATATGGACCACATGTAACACTGTCTATGAAAGTGGGAGGGGTTGCAGGTTATATGGTTTGTTACACATGTTTTTCTTTTTACTTTGAATTTCCCTTTCTTCCCCCCTCTCCCTTCCTACAGTTAATATATACAACTTTCACTCTTCCCCTCTTCCCTCTTCCCCCTTTTTGTTCACCTGTGAGTCGTGTTAGTGATGCATAACTGTACACGAGAGCCAGCACAACCAATGACTTTGCATGACTATACGTGCATGTGCACGCCGAGGTAACCAGCTGCTAATATTCACACTTGAACGGACACTTAAGACTGTGAGATATGGACGGACTATCATGCCCATATGTTCCCTCTTCCCGTCCCCTTCTCCTTCCCTTATCTAAGTATTGGAGATGCATATATGGGTTCTATCATCCCAGGTTCCTTTTTCTTTTTATATTCCATTGTGAAATGTACTGATCTTGAACAAGCACTTGCACGAGGAGCGAGCTGTAACAACTGAAACGCCCAACAGTGCATATATATGTAATTGTCATATCGTGATTGTACGAAATCTTAAAAACAGATTCAGAAAAAAAAAAAACAAGGGAGCTATAGAGAGGTCTGCATTCCTTACTCCAAAAAGGCACTTTCAGTTCTGAGTAATGCCCTTTGGGTTGAAAATCTCTCCTGACATCTTTCTGAGGTTGGTCAAGATTGAAACTAACCTGGCTTGGGAACCTACCAAGACTCAAACAGAGGTGAAAGCCTTCTGAGGCCTTTCTGACTACTACAAAAGATTTGTCAAAGGGGATGGCACCATTGCTGCACCCTTGACAGAGCTATCTTCCAAGAAGCAGCAACATTAGGTGATCTAGACAGAGTTGTGCCAGAACGATTTGACACCCTGGAGGCCATGCGAACAGCTGTGCTCAAGGCCCCTGACATCTCCCAAGAATTCATTGTGCAGACAGATGCCTCAGAGCATGGCACAAGAGCTGTGCTGTCACAGCTAAAGGAAGGGGGCCTGTACCATCCAGTAGCCGTTATCAGTAGGAGGTTACTTCCCGGAGAACAGCGGTGGAGTACAATAGAGATGAAAGCCAGTGGTACCAACACATCTCCTCTGCTGCCCAGAGTAAACCCAAGGAGAACTGACTTATCACTGCTGCTGACTGGATTGGACCCGTTGCAAAGACCTGCATTGCATTGCAGCCTATCGGAACTGCTGCTGCACGATGCATCTTCAGCACAGGCCCTCGCATCCCTGGTAGACCGCAGCCTCAATGACGACTCCAGACTCAAGACTCCACATCGTAGCCTCACAGCTCTGTGGAGCCGACAGCTCTCCCTAACTGTGCACCACATCCTCGATGCCAGACTGCACATCACAAGCCCCATCAACGGGCTCCTCGATGATGACACAGGCCCTTGAATTGCAGCCTCACCCCATCTTAGAACCAATGCATTGCTTCGGCTGGGTGACACATCTTCGACACAGATCCTTGCAGAGCTCCACAAACCAGGATTTAGGGTTCTCTTGTCAGTGGGCCTAACTGGGTCCCTATAACTAGTCCAAACTCCATTGCAGTCGCCCTGAACTTGTGACTTTGTCCCAGTCCAGCGCAACCAGATATCCACAGTTGGCGCTTTGTGCTTTTTGTAGCTACTTAAAAACAATCTTTATAATTGCATATCTCTGGTTATACTGATTGGAGTGTGTCATTTTGGTCTTGTTTTATTTATTAAAGAAATTTCTATGTTTCTAAGTGGGTGCAGAATCCTTTTTGTGTGGTGTTCTTACTGTATTACTGTTTGAAGTGTGGCACAAATACTTAACACATTGACTCTAAGTTAAGCCTGGCTGCGCTAGGTTACCAGGGTGTTGATCACAGGCTTATTTTGGGTTGGCTTGTGCTTCACCTAGACAAGGATAGTGGTTTCTGCTTGACCAGGGCTCCCACCCCAGTTAACCAACAACCACATTTCTCACATAGACAAGCCTCTAGGTGAGGCTTATCACCCACTTTTCCTGGCCTCAGATGAGATTGACCTCAGATGCATTCTGCAGGTACTTTCCTACCTGCTAGACCAGTGGGAAGTCGTGGGGAAAGCAGAATGCTCCCCTGGTTCCTATTGCTGTCATAGACGTCCCCTTTGTTAAGGTGGGTATCAACATTATTAGGCCCCTGGACCACACGATTGCCCTAGCCAACAGGTTCAAGCTGGTCTTTGTGGACCATGCCACTCAATGCCCTGAGCCCATACCTCTAAAAACAGTGACTGCACCTGCAGTAGCCAAGACAGTGATTGAGATCTTAACCCTGGTGAGTTTCTCCCTAGAGGTGGTATCAGACCGGGGTACCAACTTCATGAAAAGTGTGGGGTAACCTAAAAGTTCTCTGCTCCTTACCATCTCGAAACTAATAGGATTGTTGAGAGGTTAAACAAGACTTTCAAATGCATGATCATGGCCCTGTCAGAGCCCTTGAGATGGAAGTGGGACATCTTCTTACCATGCCTGATGATTGCTTAACAGGAAGTGCCTCCGAAGGGAGTAGGATTGAGTCCCTTTGAATATCTATACAGCTACCCTCTCAACCGTGAAAAGAAGGGGTGAGCATAAGCTCCCAAGCATCCCTCTCTTAGGATGTAGTCCGCTACATTTTGGCTCTCAGGAATCAGATGACGTGATTTTGGAAGAAAGCTGCTGAAAACCTGGAAGCCACCCTGGAAGACATGAAACTCTGGTTGAGTTTCACTCTCGTCAGAAAGTGTGGGTGATGGAGCCTGTAAAACACCAGGCCTTGCAATACCGGTGTAGTGGGCCCTATGAGGTGAAGGAGCGCAATGAGGAGATCACCAACTTGGTAGATTTCAATATACTCAGGAACCCCTTACAAGTCCTGCATATGAACCACCTGAAGCCCTACTTTTAGAGGTTCGGGATTACTATGCTCCTAATGACAGATGATGGGATGGAAGAGGAGAGTGAGCCTCTGCCCGACCTCCAATCCTCCAAGGAGCAGGATGGGTCAGTAGAAGGAGTTGGTTCTCTCTCTATCTCAGGGAATCACCACTTGCTGCACCCACGGCGTTGACACCGGGGATAGCAAGCATGCCAAAAACAAAATGTACAGGCTGTTTGATAAAATGAGAGCCAGCATTAAGCATGAGGTATATAAAATGCAGGATTTAGGGGTGAATGAGCACTCCAACAGAACTTGGTCCAGTCTACTGGTTTTGGCACTGAGTGCCACACCAGAAATAGAATCCTCCATGGATTATTGAGTGCTCAACTCAGTCACTAGCACTTATGCTCACCCCAACCCTAAGCTGAGCTGATCATAGACCAGTATGGCGCAGTCAAATTCCTGAGCATGTTTGACTTGAAGTCTGGGTACTGGAACATTTCCTTAACAGAGGGGGCTAAGGAGAGGTCTGTATTCCCCACCCCAGAGGCCATTTAGTTTCAGGTGATGCCCTTTGGCTTAGAGAATCCTCCTACCACCTTACAGAGGCTGGTCAACTGATTCCTGGTTATAATGAAGGCTTTCAGTGCCACCTATCTAGACAACGTTGCAGTCTTCAGCTCTAGCTGGGAGGACCGCATGTTCCACTTCCAGAACGTGCTTTAGGCCTTGCAGAAAGCAGGCCTGCCTATCAAGACCAGTAAGTGTCAAATAGGGTCCTAAACCTGATTGGTTCGGTTAATTTACGTGTGTGTCCCTAGTAAATGGTACTAGATGTACCCAGTGACTGTATATTAAATGGTACTAGTTGACCTACAGTACTCATTGTGCCACCCACTAAAGTAGCTCTTTAAAACATGCCTCAGGCCTGCCACTGCAGTCTGTAGTTCAGTTTTAAACTGCCATTTTGATCTGGGAAAATAAACCTTTTGCCAGGCCTAAACGTTCCTTTTTAATACTTTTAAGTCATCACTAAGGAAGTTCCAAAGGCTCATAGGGCAAAGTGCATTGCATTTAAAACGTAGGACATGCATACTAAAGTTTTACATGTCCTAGCAGTGAAAAACCTCTAAAGTCGTTTTCTCTGCTGTAAGACCTATCTCTCACATTGACTAACACTGGGTTACCTTATTACATTTAATAAATGCTAACATTGGAGAGGGAACAGGTAGAAATATACAGATTGCACTCAGGTGAATTGAAACTTATCTAAAATACTCTTTGATTGTAAAGTCAGATTTTAAGATAGAATTATGAAAATTGCACTTTTAGAAACTTGGCATTTTCTCACTCCAACCATTTGTGCCTTCTGCCAGTGTTGTGGGCCACATGGCTGTAGGTGGCTCTGCTGTTGAGGTTTGTGTAAATCTTTCAGAGAAAAACACTATAGAGGCTTAGGTGTGGACAGGATGGGCCATCCTGGCAGGATGGCTGGGGAGGAGTTGTAGCCGGCAACACTTACACTACAAAGGGTCTTGCCTTCTGCACACATGAAGGAAACTGACACCAGGCCTGTCTCTACTCTATGCCAAGTTGTGCGAGTAGTGTAGTCCTGTACATCATGCTGTCCACCCTGATTTTTTAGCACCCAGAGTTTCTCCCATGCTGTAAAATCAGTGTGAATTGCAGCATGAAGAGCGCCAGAAGGCGCTGCTTCTTTCTGCCGCTTCAGTAGATTTTCTACTCGAGTGGCAGCTTCCTCAACATGAGCAGCAGCTTACACAATGCGAGTGGTAGCAACCTGCCATGACCGCCCTCATTCAGATATCTCACTGGAGGTGGTCTAGCATGCAATTTCTCTCGCTCGCTAACTTGATGTTGGCACACCATGCGAGAGAAAAAGCTCTGCTCCGCTGAATTTTTCAGAACTCCGCCCAGAGCGTGGAGTGGGCAAAATCTTGCGAACTCAGCTGGTGAAGGGGAATTCTTCGCCCACCCCTACTTGACAGGGAAAGGGCAAGAACTTTCCAGAACCAGATGTGGAGGTAAGACAGAGGCTGGCACAAGGTATGAATATTGAACCTCTAGAGACATTTATCAGAACACTAACACACTTGACCCATTGGAAGATGCAGACGAACGCCTGCCCTGCTGTCAGAGGACTACCCTGATGCTTGAAGCACTGCCTTGCTGCCATCTGAGAAGGAAGGCTTGACTTATGTACCTTCATTCCAGGCTACCCAGAGTGAAACTGAAGATCAATGTACTGACCTCTTGTGTGAGCTACAGGGACACAAGCTTCAGAAGCTTCCATGCAACTACCCAACTGACCTGCTGATATAGGACCTGCCTGGACCTGCAAATGGACTTTCCTGGGCCCTGCTGGCCTCTACTGGAGGGAGTCCTTGATCCCCAAGAGAAGCCTCCCCAGGTCCTGGACACTTGGTTGGTGTCGGAGTGTACTCCTCCATGAAAAAAGATTAAACTTCTAAACTCTGTGACTCCCTGCAACTGTGAATAGGCCCATTTGTGGCAACTCAAAGTTTGGTAAAATCTGCTTTTTGTGCTGATATGGACCATCAGTGACGACTGGCAATGCAAGACCCGCAGATCATGCTACAGCAATGAACACCAGTTACGATCGCCAATGCAAAACTATAGCCATGGCCATCCACAATGCTGAGCCTTCTCTTCACAGCCTCTTCTATCTCAAATGGAACTCTTCGCACCAGACTTTAAAGATCACAGTAGGAATAACCTGATGCTTGTATCTGACCCGTGCTGCATCACTGCCGGGTTAAACATTTGACTTTCTCCTGGCCTAGTATGACCAGATGACCATGAGTGGCGCTTTGTGCTTTTTGCGCTTCTTTCACAAAAATATTGCATATCTCGGTTTCTAATGATTGAATTGTTGTCCTTTGGAAGAATATCTTATCCACCCATTCCAAAGGCTCAAAAGGAGGAAACTTCAGTGCCTCCAAAACTAGAAGTAGATCTCTGGAATTAAACGCATGAGGAGGTGCCGGATAAATGTTTGATGAGCCCATGAAACATCTATCAACCATAGACTCAGGATCAAACACTTTGCCCCAGGAGGACCTAAATGCTCTAACAAAGGACCATTGGTTCTTAGGAGTTGAAAATCTTAACCCGAGTGGCGTCCCATCCTGGAAGAAGGAGATAACATGATATAAGGCAGTCATGGAAGGATCCAATTCTTGCCCTGCACCAATAAGTAAATGAAACCCAGTATCTGGGTCAAGTCAAAGTCGAAGATCACCTGGATGCCTGTAATGTTGAAACTAGATTATCAGGAAGACCTCTTCCTCTCATTCCTAACCTGTCAATTTCCAGGCTGCTAATGTGAGCCTCCTGAGGACTTCCTGCTGTCAGACTGGAAAAGTTAGAAGAGATGGGTAGGTTGACAGTCTCCTTTCCTCCTCCTCCTTGAAGGATCTCAGGAGAGGAAACCAAGATGAGCAGGCCCATGTTGGTGTAATATCGTAGTAGCTCTCTCCCTCCTGACTCTTAGAAGAAACTTCAGAAGAAGAGGAAAAGGAGGAAAATCAATGAGGTGAGTAGGAGGCCATCTTCGAGATGATAGTTTGCTCCTTTAACCTTTTTTGCTCTGACATTTGACTTGTTACGGGTCATATTGTTACCGTCACGCAGACTGTGCCTATGTATTACCTTTGAGTATGGTTTGAGCATTGACTTTTCCTTTCTTTCTCCTTTTCCAGTTTTACTTTTCGGAATACAGAAAAATACCTCCAGATTAGTAACATACCAAGCAAAAAGGTACTCTCTGGTGCCGATCACGATCCGGCAAAAACCAAGTACGAACCGTCGGACGGAGCATAATCTCCGTCCGACGTGTACCCGGTCGTCAATTTTTACAAACAAGGAATTACGATTCGCACGGGTACACCAGTACCGTACGAATCGTAAAAAAGCCCGACCGACCAAAAAAAAACTACCAATGCGATCCGGAAAAGCGCCGACCTGACGTCGGGACGCTCGCAGCCAGCCATTCACGACTCAGGAATCACGATTCGCACCAACGTCACCCCGCACGGTGAATATTTTGCGGCAGCCAAAAACTGCCGGGAAATCAGGACGACGCGAACAAGGACCACCAGTACGCGACGGACAGACGACGACGCGAACAAGGAGGACCAGTACGCGACGGACACACAGGACCACGCGACCAAGGAGGACCCGTACGCGACAGGACGACGCGATCAAGGAGGACCCGTACGCGACAGGACGACGCGATCAAGGAGTACCAGTACGCGACGGACAGACATGGACCCGAACCTACGAGTCATCCCTGCCCTCATAGCAGTCCACCTCCTCTACAGGTTACGACGCAGACGCCGCAGAAGGTCAGAATAACTAAGGGAGGGGGGAAAGTGGGGTGGGGTGGGGGTGGCAGGACCAGGGCAGGCCACAAAACAACCACATAAGTCACACACCACACATGGCCTGGACATACCTGACTCCCATGCCCTGGTCACCACGAGGGGGTGGGGGCGTGTCCTGATAAGCCAGCGACCGCCACAACGGAAGTCCGTCACCACGCGAACCGGCAACACAACCAGACAGGTACGTCCCGTACCCACGCCTGAAGAGCGTGGGTACGAGTCGGACCACGCCCACACACGTCACCCCAACAATGGCGGGACGGATCGCACCCACGTGGCAAAGGCCTGGGTACGGGCCGCACAAGCATCACATAGCGTGGGGACGGATATGTACGGACCCTACCCCCACCCCGTATGCAAGGAGCACACCCCCCACCCCAACAGTGAAAGTACGACCCGTACCCCCACCCGCGTATGCATGGAGCGTACCCCCACCCCAACAGTGTAAGTACGACCCGTACCCTCACCCGCGTATGCATGGAGCGTACCCCCCACCCCAACAGTGTAAGTACGACCCGTACCCTCACCCGCGTATGCAAGGAGCGTACCCCCCACCCCAACAGTGTAAGTACGACCCGTACCCCCACCCGCGTATGCATGGAGCGTACCCCCCAGCCCAACAGTGTAAGTACAACCCGTACCCCCACCCACGTATGCATGGAGCGTACCCCCCATGCCAACAGTGTAAGTACGACTCGAACCCTCACCCGCGTATGCATGGAGCGTACCCTCCATGCCAACAGTGTAAGTACGACTCGAACCCTCACCCGCGGACGTACGGACCGTACCCCCACCCCCACCAGTGTAAGTACGACTCCTACCCCCACCCGCGGACTCACGGACCGTACCCCCACCCCAACAGTGTAAGTACGACCCGTACCCCCACCCGCGTATGCATGGAGCGTACCCCCCAGCCCAACAGTGTAAGTACGACCCGTACCCTCACCCGCGTATGCAAGGAGCGTACCCCCCAACCCAACAGTGTAAGTACGACCCGTACCCCCACCCGCGTATGCATGGAGCGTACCCCCCAGCCCAACAGTGTAAGTACAACCCGTACCCTCACCCGCGTATGCAAGGAGCGTACCCCCCAGCCCAACAGTGTAAGTACGACCCGTACCCCCACCCGCGTATGCATGGAGCGTACCCCCCAGCCCAACAGTGTAAGTACGACCCGTACCCCCACCCGCGCATGCATGGAGCGTACCCCCCAGCCCAACAGTGTAAGTACGACCCGTACCCCCACCCACGTATGCATGGAGCGTACCCCCATGCCAACAGTGTAAGTACGACTCGAACCCTCACCCGCGGACGTACGGACCGTACCCCCACCCCCACCAGTGTAAGTACGACTCCTACCCCCACCCGCGGACTCACGGACCGTACCCCCACCCCAACAGTGTAAGTACGACCCGTACCCCCACCCGCGTATGCAAGGAGCGTACCCCCCAGCCCAACAGTGTAAGTACGACCCGTACCCTCACCCGCGTATGCAAGGAGCGTACCCCACACCCCAACAGTGTAAGTACGACCCGTACCCTCACCCGCGTATGCATGGAGCGTACCCCCACCACACCAGTGTAAGTAGACTCGTACCCTCACCTCGAATGCATTGAGCGTACCCCCACCGTGTATGTTCCAAGCGTACATATCCTGAAATCGGAGGTGTGTGTGCAGAGTCCACCCAGCAGTGCCCTGAGACAGGAGGGGTGGGTGTGGAGTCCTCCCAGCAGTGCCCTGAGACAGGAGGGGTGGGTGCCTATCACTAACAGCAGTGCCCTGAGACAGGAGGGGTGGGTGCCTATCACTCCCAGCAGTGCCCTGAGACAGGAGGGGTGGGTGTGGAGTCCTCCCAGCAGTGCCCTGAGACAGGAGGGGTGGGTGTGGAGTCCTCCCAGCAGTGCCCTGAGACAGGAGGGGTGTGTGCAGAGTCCTCCCAGCAGTGCCCTGAGACAGGAGGGGTGGGTGCCTATCACTCCCAGCAGTGCCCTGAGACAGGAGGGGTGTAACACATGTGTGTGAGGCCAGAATTATCCACATGCATACTGGCTACAAGGGAACATGTCCCCATGAACTCATGTCAACAGACTCCACACACAAGTACAGTGATCACCAAGGATGCCACGATTGTTGCAGGTGGAGACATGGCCCTGCATGCATGGCCAAAGTAGAAGGGCTCCGTCACACACACAGCTCATGTAGACACAGCTCTGCGCTAAACATTGGGAACACCCTGCAGGGAAGAAAGCTGGGTACACAGAGGAAGGAATACACCCTGGGACAAGTGCACCATGCAGTAACTGCTTACATGAACAAAGAAAGTTAGCCAACACCTTGTGATGGCACACAGATCCCAGGGTCCCACCAATGAGCAGTACACTACTACATATCCCACACACCCAAACCCTTACACACCACCCAAAACCATGTAGCAGCCCCACCAACACCAATACCAGCATAGCAGTAGTGTGATAATGAAAACAAAATTAAGCTTTATTCAGCATGAGCACAATGTCCGTGGATCGCAGGCAGTTCAATCTTCACAAAGCCCATAGGGCAGTCAATGATTCTCAGCTGGATGGGGGACACAGTGGGATGCGTGTCCCCTACCTTGCCTGCACAGTCAAATGGCATCGTCTTCCACACTGGTGAGGGCATCGGGGGGGGGGGGAAGCAACAGGCACCGCAGGGACATCAGGGCAAAGGGGCGGCGTTGTGGGTGCAGGGATGGAGGACTCCACCACAGGGGGTGGGTCAGTGCCAAAGGCGGAGGCCAGGATGGCACTACACACCTTTGCAAGGTCCTCCAGGGAGTCCCCTGCACCCGAAGGGACCTCAGGCCCCAAGGAGGGGGGGGGGTCAGAGGGATGGGTCGCAGCGCCACCGGGGGAGGGTGGAGACAGGGGGGGTGACTCAACCACCCTGACCGGGGACCTCCTTGACCGCTTGCGTGGTGGTGTAACTGTGGGGCTCAGGGACAGAGTGGCCATGAAGGAGTCCTTGGGGGAGATGTGGCCAGGAGAGCTGAGGGGAGGGGATTTGGAGGGAGTGGACTGGGTGGAATGCGGACTCCCACTATGGCTGCGTGTCACACGTTTGCCCCCCGACCCAGTGGGTGTGCCTACCTCACCCTGTGTGTGCGTGTCAGGAGGAGTGCGGTGGACCTTCCCTGCTGGTGTGGTGCCCGTGTCCGTTGATGTGGGTGCATGCCGACGTCTGGGTGTACGTGGGACAGGCATGGGAGTGGGAAGTGTGGATGGGGCAGGGGTAGGTGGGGGGAGGTCGCGCTGCAGGAGACCCACTGCTGCAGTCAGTGTGGAGTCTATGGACCTCAGCAAGTTGCGTTGGTCAGCCTGCGATGAATGAATGCCCTCCAAGAAAGCCTCGATGTTGGTGAGGGTTTTGCCGTGGGCATGGAGGACATTAAGGATCGCAGCCTGACCAACCTGCAGTTGCCGCTGGATGTCCACAGACTCTGCATTGGCGGCAGCAGTGGAGACAGGGGCAGGGGGTGCGGTGCCTGGCAGGAAGGAGACATGCTGTGACCGGGCACGCTGGGAAGGGACACGAGCAAGTGGGAGGCGGCTGGTGGGAACTGAGGGGGCGGTGCGAGGTGTTGTTCCGCTGTCAGCTGCTGGTGCAGCCACCGCCCACTCGGAGACATCCTCCTCGGACCTGTCAGCTTCGTATTCTGACGTGCCAGTCGACAGGTCCTCGGCCGCACTATCCTCCACCTCTGTCCCACTCGATGTGCCAGCCCCGATGTCACGGCTGGCACTGGTGCTCGGTCCCTCCGCCTTGCCTGTGTCCATGTCTCCCTCTGTGTCCCCCGACGATGCTGTGGGCAGGGTGGAGAGACAGAAATTAATCAGACAGCTGTACACATCAGTCACATGAGTCCAATCGACATAGGTAACACTGCATAGCCTGAAAAGGAAGATCCCTAACATCTACTAAACAAGGTACCGATGTAGGGCATGAAACACACAGTTGGTTGAACCACCATGCCACTGAAATACCATGGAGAGCATGAGACAATAGCTAAACACAGGAAACAGAGTCTGACATAGCACCCAGGCCCTGGGGACAATCCAGCACTGCATCTGCACCACACAGCGTTGGCGAAAATACCGATGACCAGGGACCATATCCATGAACTTGAGACACATGCTGCATAGGTAATGCTGAAAACATGCCCAACATGACTCGGTCACTGCACATTGCGTGTGTGTCCAGACACATCACACACTGCCCAGACCCAGCAAGTAGAAATCAGGATTTGACACATAGGCATTGCCCGCCCCAACAAGACCCTACACGAGGCAAATTGTTGAGACACAGGTGGCACCAACATCTCATAGTCTGGGTGATACACACAGGGGCAGGCAAAAAGCAAGATTGGACGCCAAACAGCCAAGGTGCGCCTGTACAAATAATGAGGTACCAGTGCCCATCCTCAGATGAGTATAACAAGACACACAGGCACTGGCAACTGTGAGTATGAAGAAGGACAATCAGGTCAGGCTGCACAGTGGACACCTGTACAAAATAGCACGTCTATATACATGGTGACAGGGGACAATGGCACAGAGCACAACCTACGCTGTAGACACTGAGATTGTCCACGTTTATGATGACACATACACCACTGAGGAAAAGGTGCCCCAGGGGACAGTAGTGGGCACGCAACTACATGCTACTGAATGGTAATGACTGCAACACACGTCACCATCCCTGCACTATGTGTATCGCACACTCATGCACATCATGTCACAGGCCACTACATAGGACATGCGCGCTGTAAGGCATGACACATGAGAGACCAACTCCCATGTCTGGAGTCAGCATCAGTGCCAACTGACATGGAACCCACATGCAGTGAACTTGACAGTGCACAGGCAAGGTCCCACAACCTGTTACACACCACCCCCACACATGATGCTACAGTCATTGTTCTCGTGGAAAAAGCGCCAGCCTACATTACCTTGTGAAGGAGTGACTACACACAGACCAGGGAACACATTGCAAGGAGGGGAAGGGTGGCAGGGGCGCAGCGCTATACTGGGGCAAACAGGATCTGCACAGCACCTTTAAACCATGCCAGTGAATTCATGCTACTGTGCCCTTACAAATGCCGGTGACACACAACAAACACACATGTACCTACCCCCTTCCGGCTGCTGCATCGCCTGTAAGCGCCTCTCCAGGTCTGGAAAGACCACCGGCAGCACACGCCTGTGGAGGTGGCTCAGACGGCGGCGGCCGCGGTTCTTGTGGCTCTCAGGTAAGTCCCCCAGCAGGAGCCGTGCAATCCTCCGCGTCCAGCACCGGATATCCTGCCAGTGTTTCCTCACCTGGGGCAGGCTCCGCCTCCGACCATCCACACCCCTCACGGCACTGACGGCGGTCAGCCAGATCTGCTCCTTGGCAGTGGCGCCTACCTGTGAGGAGGAACAAGTGACACCACATCAATACACCAGCCACATGTCACAGAGAGACATATGGGTACAAATTAGCTGGTTACAACAAGGCATGTCATGCAGCCAACGCATTGCACCTTTGTCATAGGGACATCATCCCCTGGTGAGGGAAAAAGCAGTACGTGCCACAGTGGGTACACAGGTGGAATGATGGCAATGTCACAATCAATGATCAAGGCTCACACTGTGCATCACACCCACCCCTCCTGTCTCAGGGCACTGCTGTGAGTGATAGGCCCCCACCCCTCCTGTCTCAGGGCACTGCTGTTAGTGATAGGCCCCCACCCCTCCTGTCTCAGGGCACTGCTGTTAGTGATAGGCCCCCACCCCTCCTGTCTCAGGGCACTGCTGTGAGTGATAGGCCCCCACCCCTCCTGTCTCAGGGCACTGCTGGGAGGACTCTGCACACACCCCTCCTGTCTCAGGGCACTGCTGTGAGTGATAGGCCCCCACCCCTCCTGTCTCAGGGCACTGCTGGGAGGACTCTGCACACACCCCTCCTGGCTCAGGGCACTGCTGTGAGTGATAGGCCCCCACCCCTCCTGTCTCAGGGCACTGCTGGGAGACATCAGGCACCCCCCCCCCCTGGGACCCCCCCGACAGTACATGGCATGTGTGTTACACCTGGACACAATGGCAGAAGTCACAGTCACAACATAGGGACAGTCTGTGGCAGTGGCCCATGCACTCACCTGATACCCTGGTCGCCCATACAGCATGGAGTACTCTGGGAGGATCACATCCAGCAGAGCCATGTTCTCCTCCAGGGTGAATGGCTGTGTCCTCTCCACAGCCCTTGACATGGTTCCAGGGAATCAGTAGCAGCAGCTGGGTCGACGAATGCAAAGATGTGCAGGCAAGTACTCCCTCATGGGACCTGGCTGCCTTATATGTGCCCTTCTGCCCAGTCTCATGCACAGGAGTACAGAGTGATTGGTCACTCACATTTGCATCCTATGTTTCCACCAATCCCTTCAAACCTAGCAGTCTGTGGGTTCTCTATCGGTTTCATTCTCCTGCATGATGTCAGCCCCACAAACACATTGCAACAAAGTAGAATAATTCCAACTGACTTCTGCTGTGCACCTTCCAGAACAATTTCGAAATTTGAACTTGGTCTCCATGACAACCAGCATGCATGTAGGCCTTAATACTTGTCCCCTATGTAATTTGGAGCATCACACACAGGTACGGTGCGTTTCGGGGCCCTAGGGCACCCCAAATGCATGGCAATGGCCCGTACATGCATGCCTACGTTCACTATCACTATGGGTCTGCACGCGTATGCGTACTCGTAGTGGTACGGGCCGTACACTCGCATGTACGCTCACTATCACTACGAGTACGCATACGCGTGCAGACCCATAGTGATAGTGAGCGTAGATGCGTGTGTACGGTCCGTACCACTACGGGTACGCATACGCGTGCAGACCCATAGTGATAGTGAGCGTAGATGCGTGTGTACGGTCCGTACCACTACGGGTACGCATACGCGTGCAGACCCATAGTGATAGTGAGCGTAGATGCGTGTGTACGGTCCGTACCACTACGGGTACGCATACGCGTGCAGACCCATAGTGATAGTGAGCGTAGATGCGTGTGTACGGTCCGTACCACTACGGGTACGCATACGCGTGCAGACCCATAGTGATAGGGCCGTACACACGCATCTACGCTCACTATCACTATGGGTCTGCACGCGTATGCGTACTCGTAGTGGTACGGACCGTACACACGCATCTACGCTCACTATCACTATGGGTCTGCACGCGTATGCGTACTCGTAGTGGTACGGACCGTACACACGCATCTACGCTCACTATCACTATGGGTCTGCACGCGTATGCATACCCGTAGTGGTACGGACCGTACACACGCATCTACGCTCACTATCACTATGGGTCTGCACGCGTATGCGTACCCGTAGTGGTACGGACCGTACAAATGCCTGTACGCTCGCCATCACGATGGGTACACATACGGCAGCACTCCCACAGTGATTTGGGAACATACACAGGCCCTCTTAGCAGCAGTACGGCGGTTTTTACACATCACAGTGGTGATAGGCGACACACAGGTAGGAATAGGGCGGACATACTTGTCCATGGATGGACATACTTGTCCAGGAATGGACATCAAGGCATCGTCTGTGCATTACTACATGTGTGGGGCACAGGTGTGACAGGCTGTGATGTGGAACATGCCTCCTGAGTGGAGAAGGCACCAGATGTATGATGAGATGTGCATAGGTGTACTGTGTGACGCTGCAATGTGTGCCAGGCATGCCCTTGACTCCTTTGACATGTGTGCATGTCGTACTGCGCACTTGGGGTGAGCGTCACTGGCATGGCACGAACACCAACACACGGAAGTGTCCCATGATGCCCGGTACAGGGGTCATGACACATGACTTGTCACTACCCACAGTGCACAATGTGACTATGTCATTTATGTGTCCGGGATTTTCATCAGGTTGATGTTGTAGCACCCTCAAAAGCTGCAGCCGTTGCAGCAACCAACATGTGTCTGTGTGTAGATTGTCATTGCACACTGTTCCGCACACCATGCCACATGTGGTATCGGATGTGAGGTGCACATGTATGCATGGGACACGGAGTAGCGTGACAAGGCCATTTCAGCATCCTCACAAGGAATGTGTGGTGAGTCATGACATGTGCACCTTCATGGCAAGGTGTGTGGGCAGGCCTAGTGTAATGTCATGTGACCTGTGGCTCCGGTGTTCCGCAACCAGTCTCTGCAATCGGCATCCCACTTCTGCTGATGTGTGGGTGTATGTCACTCCTGTCTTGCGTCGGGCTGTTCACTTGCACTGGGACACAGCTATTCCCATGGCGTGGCATGGGGAGGTTCTCAATCTCCGTGTGTAGCTGGGTCTTGGAAGGAGTGTCACCTTGCATCCATACGTGTCCTGGGCATGTAGCACATACCTGACTCCCTATGTAGCATGTGTGTATTGCCAGATTTACATGTGCTCAGTAGACATGAGTTGTTGTCGTAGTGCACTCACTCTTCCTTGTCACTTCCAAATTACTGCAGAGCGCCGCCTCTTGCCCGAGGAATTCCAGACTTGGCTGCCATGCAGGAGAATGACAGGATCCGGCTCTACCGCTTCACCCAACCGTTGATCCTGGAGCTGACGGCGAGACTGGCACCACACCTGCAACCGCAGCACAGGTATCCTACGGCACTGACACCCCAGCTGAAGGTAATGGCTGCCCTACATTTTCTTGCCACGGGTACCTTCCAAAATACCATAGCTCATGTTGGTGGCATGTCCCAGAGCATGTTCAGCGGTGTGCTGCATGATTTCTTGGAGGCCATGTTGATTCACCTGGATGACTTCATCAAGTTCCCAACCCCTGAACAGATGACTGAGGTCAAGCGTGGATTCTATGCCCTGGGAGGGATGCCCCATGTCATTGGGTCCATAGATGGGACACATGTAGGTTTGGTACCACCACACGCACGGGAGGTGGCGTACCGCAATCGGAAGCACTACCACTCCATCAATGCCCTTGTGGTGTGTCTGTCCAATATGGTGATTTCACATGTCTGTGCTCGTTTCCCAGGATCAGCACACGATGCCTACATCATGAGGCGCAGCGGGATGCCTGATATGATGATGCAGCTGCGCAACGAACGGGCATGTGTTGTTGGTGGGTACAGTCTGTCTGTCCTGTATTCTGTATAGCCGACCAGCACGACCGCTTCACCAGTTCTAACGATGTCCATGTGCTTCCCATGTAGGGGACGCTGGCTATCCCAACATGCCTTGGCTGCTGACACCTCTCCGCAACCCCATCACGCCGGCACAGCTCCGCTATAACACCGCCCATGGCCGGACAAGGCGAGTGATAGAGTGGACGTTTGGCATGCTGAAGAGCCGATTCCGGTGCCTCCACAAGACCGGCGGTGCACTCCCTTATGCCCCGGCGAAGGTCTGCAAGATCTTCATGGTCTGCTGCATGCTGCACAACATGGCAGTTGAAAGAGCTGTGCCACTCATCCTGAATCAACATGACGAGGACCATCCACCCGTGGAGGACGAAGGGCTTGGCAATGGGGCTAGTGATGTGGAGGATGTGGAGCCGCAAGAGGACATCCGGACTCGGCTCATACGCGACTTCTTTGCTTAGTGGTGAGTACCAGTGTCTGAGTGTGCACGCATTGGTCCCCGTGTGGCATGCGTTGTGATGTGTGTCTCCACCTGCATGTATGGCACGTGGGTCAGAGGTGTGTGTGGGTGTGTCACTGGAGTGATGGTGGCAGTGATGGTAGTATTTCCCCAGTCATAATTGTGACCTAGCATGTTGTCATCCATACATGTGTCGAGTAAATGCACATGCAAGTGGCTGTGCTTTTTGTGGCTGACTTCTTGTGTGTCTCTCTTCCCCAGGTACCTGCGCATGCCGTTTGCTGGTTGCATTGTTGTGGCACTGCTATTCCTCATGGACATGACATCGTGGGCTGACTCAGCGTTACAGGCACGGACACGTTTGGAAGTCTCCATGGGGTAAGGGATGCATCTGGGGTGTATTGGGTGTGGCAGTTGTTCACGATGTGTGCACACTGCCCCTGTCGGGGTTTGGTTCCTCTGCAGCCATGTCGCATCCCCATGGGACACGACATGCAGCTGTGTACACCTGAATAGATGGTCTGCCTGGTTGACAGTCATCAGTGATGGGATAGTGGATTGTGATGATGGCATCAATGTGTGTGACACTGCCCTCGGACACATACGGTTAGCATTGGCTTGACATGGTGTGGGACTTCCACATCAGCGGATCTATGGTGTATGGCAGGCTCTCCGTGTGCAGCTGTGGGTATTTAGCTGTTAGCCGACGCTTGTGTGCCAGTACCATGGCTATCACGCATTTGTGCTGCAGAAGGGGGGTGCCAGTGTTGGACCCACATGTCACTCCACATGATGTGTTCATGTGTACTTCGAGTTGCCTCTGCAAACCCGAATACATGACTAATAAAGGTGTCCCTATGCCTCCAAGGTGCCTCTTCTCAGTCAATGCTGGTGTGTTGGCACAGTGCATCCTGCATGTCTGGCATGGTATTCCCTGATTGTGGCTATGGGTCAATGTGTCGATTCGCAAGATGCAAGCTGTGTGTGTGGGCTGTGACTGTGTATTGGGCATGATGTCCATGACTGCGTGGGTATTGTGACATGTGCCATCCCCATGCATCCAACGTTGTCCAGGCCCCCATTCTCTGCATCCACCGGACTCAAGCTTGCAGGACATGGTTCTGCCACCTGTCTACACATACCTGGGTGCCACCCAGGACACTGGACTGGATCCCTGACCTCTGCGCATGACTGTTGGTGTACTCAATGTGTGTGTCAGCACAGTTGTTCGGCCACCCCCTCAGCTGGTTGTGCCCATCACAGGTGTGTATGGTGCTCCATGTCTGTCTTGCCTAATGAACTGTGACCCATGTGTCCTGTGCCAGACTCAGGCCCCAGGGTGTGGATGGTTGAAGAGAAAAGATGACTCAGGCATGTTTAGACTTTACAAGACACATGTTAGGTAATAATGCTACCAGCAGGCATATACTCTTCATAGTGTGATTTATTATTGGGGGGGGGGGACAAAGTGAGGGGCTTTCCGGGATTAGGGAATCCAAAGTTCAGTAGGGGAGTTGGTGTCCTTGCCATGGGAAATCCTCAGAGTCCATGCCACAGTCTTTGTCAACATTGGTCAGCCAGTGACCAGCAGGGCCATGTGGCAGAGAATGTCTCTTGATGCTGTGATGCTGTTGCTCCAGTGGGCCAGGTGCCAGGCCAGGTGTCCTGGGAGATGGTGATGTAGCAGCCACCCTCACGGTCCTTTCCGTGGACGACCCGGCCTCCTGCGGGGAAGCTCACCAGCAGGCCATGACGACGTCTGGGATGCTCCGTCGGATGTTTCCTCCTCCTGATCCCTCCCTGTGGGTGGTGATGTTCTCCGCCTTCTGGCACAGGGAGGGTCGGCCATGGTGTCGGCCATCCGACGGAGTGTAGCGTGAATCCCCTGGAATGCCGTCACTTGCTCAGCCTGTCTGTCCTCCATCCTCCGTTGGTGTACCAGTAGACAGGCAATTAGCTCCGCATGTTGCTGGGCCTGCTGGGCCTTGATCCCCTCGAGGACGGACACAACCTGGGCCATGCCCGTGGTGTCCTGCCGGTATGAGTCCAGGATGTTACGGACATGGGAAAATACCGGATCCCCAGCCAACTGGTCAGGCTCGCGCCTCCGCCGTCCTCCACTCCCACCACCCCTGCCCACTTGCGCCTGGCCTGTACTTGTGGGCACATGGGGTCTCCGGGACCCCTGAGGGGTGGCATTGGCGTTGACGCATGCCTCCTCCTGGGTGCCCGGGACACCGTGTCCCTCCTGGAGAGCCTGGCTGCATTGTGGTGTTGGGGCAGGGATCCTGGGTGTCTCCTGGGATGTGGCAGGAGTGGGGGTGGTGGTTGGCACAGTTGTACCTGACGCAGGTGCTGCAGGTGGTTGGACACCAGAGGGGCCAGGTCGGTCGGGGTCGTCCGCAGAGTGGTGAGAGTGGTCGCTGCCGGTGGGATCGGGCTCCTGCAGATCCGGGTCCTGTGAGTGTTCCCCCCCAGTGTTGGGGGGTGCACCACGACGTTGACCTGTGTGTGAGAGAGACAATGTTAATTTTGGTCCATGCAACATCCATGTTTCATCCGTTTCAAAGTTGGCACATTTCCTCTTGGAATTAGGATCTGTCTTGCATTCCACTCACAGTGCACTTGTGCATGGGTGTGTCCCTTGGCCACCACTTTGGCCCCTTTAACTATGTGTGGCACAGTCTTACTTGCTGCGTCAAGTGTGACTGCAGTCAGCAGTGGAGTGGGCAGGTGTGGCGAGCCATGCATTGGCGCCTTCCGTGTAGCACTGTACATGCGCACATGGAGTGGATCCACACACTTATATGATCCAGGTAGCTTTCCTTGTGCTCGTGTACAGGTTGTGACATGGCCCTGTGTTTTGCCATGGTGAAGAGGGGGGGTTCTGGCACTGGCCACCCTTGTCTACATGCACGCAGTCTACCTGCTGACGAGCAGACATTCACACACGCAACACGGCTGATTAGCTCTCCCTGTGTCTCGCTCCCTCTGTGTCCCCCTCTCCCTCCCTCCGTGTGTCAGCCTCCTCCCTCTGTCCGTCTCCCTCCCTCTCTGTCCCCCTCTCCCTCCCTCTGTCCCCCTCTCCCTCCCTCTCTGTCCCCCTCTCCCTCCCTCCGTGTGTCACCCTCTGTCACCTCGGCCCAGCTTCCTGGGCACACACTGTTAGCAGATCTTTGAGTGGCCCTTGGCTTGTTGATGTGAGTTTGTTTCTGATCTCCAGGCACCCATTGGGTGTGATGTGTGTCTGTGCGCTGCTGCTGTGGTGGTGTGTGCTGCCACTCTTTCACAATGTTGGCTGTTCATTAGCTGCTGTCATGTGCTAAACAGTGCCTTCACCCCCATGTGTTGATGCAAGGCGTCCGCCATTTGCTGGCAAGTCATTCCTGTGTTGGGACACACTGTTTGTCTGGCTGTGACCTAGGCCATATGGGTAGAGTGAATTGTTGTCTGCTTCTGAGTTGCACTATGTGCTTTTTTGGGCCCAGCCTCCCGCCATCCGGGTTACCGTGTCATGTGTTGTTGTCTTCTGTGGTCTGTGACTTGACATTGTCCAGCTGGGTGCATGGGGCATGGTGGCAGCAGTGGCATGTGCGTGCTCATGGAGTGTGGTTGAGTCATGCGATGGCTTGTGGTGGTTGCGTGCCTGTTAGTGATGTTGGTTGTGGATGCCGTTCCCCCCATGTGAGGTGCGTTGTTTGTGTACTCACCCGGGTCTCGGAGTCCTTCTAATCCTTCTACTGCCTCCACCGGCAGTATGGCCATCACCCTCTCCTCCCAGGGATGGTAGTGTACGGGTCTGCGGGAGGGCCCTCCTCCGGTGGCGTTGGCCTGGTCGTGTTCATCCTGCCTCTTGGCTCGGACCCTCCTCCGCAGATCGTACCACCTGTTCTGGCATTCCTGCCTGGTCCGTCTGGTGTCCGCAACAGCATTCACAGCATCGACGATGGTCTGCCACATGGCTGTTTTTGCTGCCTGGCTGGTGTTTCTGACCAATGTTCCAAAGATCTGTGGCTCGACTCTGAGGATTTGATCAACAAGAACCTCCAACTCTCGGTTACTGAACTTTGGATTCTTGGTAGTGGGCATGATGAGGGGTGTGGATGGTGGGGGGGGTGTGGATGGTGGGGGTGGTGTGTGGATGGTTGTGGGTGTGTGGGTGTGGTTGTGCAGGTGCGTGTGTGTGTGAATGTGATGAGGGTGTGTTTGTGAAGGTGGTTGTGTGAAGGTGTGCAAGTGTAAGGTGTAGTAAAGGTTGAGGTCTGGTGCTGTGGGTTGTCTGTGGGGTCTGGCAGCAGTGGGTCTGTTGCAAAGGCTCATGGTTTGTGTGTGTGGGCCCTTTTTATTGGTCCATTGGTGGGTGTGGCTGTGTTTGAATTGTGGGTGGGTTGGTTATAAGGAGTGGTGGTGTATTCGGCCTCTGTTTGTTTTTGGCAGTTGCAGGTCAGTGAAGGTGTTGTTTTGGTGTTTTTTGGCCATGTTTAGTGGCTTTGTGCCATTCGAATGGTGTATTGTTGTGTTGTTTTGTTTTGTCCTGGTTGTGTCCGTGCGTTTTGAGCGTGTGTACGGTGTGTACATGGGCCATTTGGTTGTACGGTGCTGTCCTTGTGTGTGGCTTGGTACGACTCGTACATGCGGTTGTGATGTTGGGGCCTGGGGTGCGCTCCGTAGTTAGGAGGTTGTGTTGGGGGTAGGACTCGAACGTACTGGGATGTACATACACGGTGGTTCGACACGTACAGGGGTGGGGGTAGGACTCGAACGTACTGGGTACACGGTGGTACGACACGTACTGGGGTGGGGGTACGACTGGAACGTACTGGGGTGTAGGTACACGGGGGGTATGACACGTACTGGGTGGGGGTGGGGCTCGAACGTACTGGGGTGTAGGTACACGGGGGTATGACACGTACTGGGGTGGGGGTGGGGCTCGAACGTACTGGGGTGTAGGTACACGGGGGTATGACACGTACTGGGGTGGGGGTGGGGCTCGAACGTACTGGGGTGTAGGTACACGGGGGTATGACACGTACTGGGGTGGGGGTGGGGCTCGAACGTACTGAGATGTACATACACGGTGGTTCGACACGTACAGGGGTGGGGGTAGGACTCGAACGTACTGGGTACACGGTGGTACGACACGTACTGGGGTGGGGGTACGACTGGAACGTACTGGGGTGTAGGTTCACGGTGGTACGACACATACTGGGGTGGGGGTACGACTGGAACGTACTGGGGTGTAGGTACACGGGGGTATGACACGTACTGGGGTGGGGGTGGGGCTCGAACGTACTGGGATGTACATACACGGTGGTTCGACACGTACAGGGGTGGGGGTAGGATTTGAACGTACTGGGTACACGGTGGTACGACACGTACTGGGGTGGGGGTACGACTGGAACGTACTGGGGTGTAGGTACACGGGGGGTATGACACGTACTGGGGTGGGGGTGGGGCTCGAACGTACTGGGGTGTAGGTTCACGGTGGTACGACACGTACTGGGGTGGGGGTACGACTGGAACGTACTGGGGTGTAGGTTCACGGTGGTACGACATGTACTGGGGTGGGGGTACGACTGGAACGTACTGGGGTGTAGGTACACGGGGGGTATGACACGTACTGGGGTGGGGCTCGAACGTACTGGGGTGTAGGTACACGGGGGGTATGACACGTACTGGGGTGGGGGTGGTTCTCGAACGTACTGGGGTGTAGGTTCACGGTGGTACGACACGTACTGGGGTGGGGGTACGACTGGAACGTACTGGGGTGTAGGTTCACGGTGGTACGACACGTACTGGGGTGGGGGTACGACTGGAACGTACTGGGGTGTAGGTTCACGGTGGTATGACACGTACTGGGGTGGGGGTGGGGCTCGAACGTACTGGGGTGTAGGTTCACGGTGGTACGACACGTACTGGGGTGGGGGTACGACTGGAACGTACTGGGGTGTAGGTTCACGGTGGTACGACACGTACTGGGGTGGGGGTACGACTGGAACGTACTGGGGTGTAGGATCACGGTGGTACGACACGTACTGGGGTGGGGGTACGACTGGAACGTACTGGGGTGTAGGTACACGGGGGGTATGACACGTACTGGGGTGGGGGTGGGGCTCGAACGTACTGGGGTGTAGGTACACGGGGGTATGACACGTACTGGGGTGGGGGTGGGGCTCGAACGTACTGGGGTGTAGGTTCACGGTGGTACGACACGTACTGGGGTGGGGGTACGACTGGAACGTACTGGGGTGTACATGGACGGTGGTTTGACACGTACTGGGGTGGGGGTACGACTGGAACGTACTGGGGTGTAGGTACACGGGGGGTATGACACGTACTGGGGTGGGGGTGGAGCTCGAACGTACTGGGGTGTACATAGACGGTGGTACGACACGTACTGGGGTGGGGGTACGACTTGAACGTACTGGGGTGTACCTAGACGGGTGGGGGTATACATACACGGGGGGTACGTGTCGGACGTAAGGGGGCTGGGGGGAGTGTTGGGCGCGTATGCGGGCACATGTCTCCATGGTTGCTATAGGAGTTCGGTGCGGAAAGTGTTTTTTCCATACGGTTGTACGCTCGGACGCACGGGATGGATCGTGATTCCTCGGTCGGACTTGGCTTTTCACGTTTGTAAGGTAAATCGTCCGAGGACGTGTCGGACACATTTTCCGACCCGAGGACGTGTGGGGAATGATTCCCAGTGCGGTCCGTATGGACTTTTTACCATGCGAATCGTGATTGCCAGTTCGTACGGCACTTGTACGATTCGTACGGTAAAAAGACCCGATACGAGTTGCACGGGGACATTTTTTACCGGATCGTGATCGGCACCTCTATCTTGTACCGGTGCTCTTAGAAGTTTAAAAATTAAAAGTACATTGAGCATTTAGAGCATATTCTTCTCATTTTAGTTATTTTATTTCATTCTCAGTCTCACTTATCACAGAATTATATAGGGTAAGGCTAAGGAGCACATTAATCATGTTTTTTTTTTATATGGTATCAGCATCTTCTCACAGTGTGGCACCAGTTTTTCAATTAGTTTGCTTTTTCTTGTCGTTCGGATGATAATGCCATGTTTTGCTTCTCTTATTGTATTTTCACTCTTGATAAAACCTTAGGTTTGAATGCCAGTTCAAAGGAGCGAAACACGTTTAGCTGCAAAGGGGTTAATAACATGACAATATATGATGTTTGTTTAAAATAAACCAATTTCTAACCAAGGACTATAACCTGTTTTTCAACAAATGTTTGGAGAAGAGCAAAGAAAACAAAATCCAAATTCTATACTCTATCCTTTACAAGGTTTTACTAGAAATATTACGGGTTCCATACACTCACAGAAATGTGTTTGACAGTTATCTAAGAGGTGTTGTTGGTCCAACCCTTACATGAGTGTCGAATGACTCATCTGAAGCAAATTCTAGACACAGAACTTGGGCATTAACAGTGGGTTCCTAAGTTTAGAGGGCTTAAGTACTGACTACATCTTCAGGAAAGAGCATCCACTGCCTATGACTGATCTTCCTTTCTCCTAGAACAATAGCTGCCTACTAGTGCATTAGCCCTGGTTGCGAAAAGTGGACTACTGGTAACCTCCATCTTCTGATAATCTGAGAGACTATTGACAGATGAAGGCAAACGTTTGTTGACAAGGCAATGTTCCTACCTAGAGAGTTAGCCATGTTTTTGAGGTACCCCTGAATGTTAATCGCTGGTACTGACTTGATCACTCTCTTTGCCCATCTAAAGATAATGCCTGAAATCTTTACCAAGGAGGCTGATCTCATTCTCCCTGCTTGCTCATGTAGGCCTTGGAGGTAATATTGTCTGTCCTGATTAGGAACACCCTCCCAGGGATCTGATGAGAGAAGACTTTCAGAGCTTGATGAATGGCCTCTATCTCTGTCCAATTTAATGACTATCTGCCCTGACCTAGAGATTCTCTTCTCTGAGCCTGACAGTGACCGTGCCAAGCTCTCCATCCTGACAGAGCGGCATCTGTTGTGATGACTAAGGTGGCAGGAGGAGAGAGTGGAATCCCCTTCAATAGGTTTGATGAGATGAGCCACCACTGAAGATGTTGCTGCACTTCCTGTGACAAATGGACCCTCTGAGCCAGATTCATTAGCAGGGGATTCCATACTGAGAAAATAAATCTTTCAAGTTTCTGGCGAGGTGGAACCATGTCCAACGGACTAGAAAGATGGTGGCGACCAGATCTCCCTATACCTGAAGACATAAGGATATGCTGGGACCTGGTTGAGCAAGAAGAGATGTTACGTGTGGCTGGATCTTTGTAATCCTTGACTAAGGTAAAATAACCAACCTTTGCTTTTAACAGAAGTGAGATCAAGAAAACATTTGTCCTGGGATGAAATAAACTGTGATTTTATGTAGTTTATGAGATACCCATGCTGCTAGAACAAGCTCAAAACTCTCTGAGAGTGCTACTAGACCAATTCCTTTGAAGTTGCGTGAATGAGCCAGTTGTCCAATTACAGGTGTATGAAAATGCCCTCCTAGTGAAGCAAGTTTTAAGTAAAACAAGGGTACCCCAATACGTGCACCTGGGGTGAAATATGCGGTAAAAAAACAATGGTTCTGGTGTGGTCAAAAGGTCCAATAATAAAGTGATCCTAAGGAGAGCACTTATGATTAGAGAGTTGAAGCTCAATTACTTTAAAGGAGCAAAAAAATTAATAATGTACATAGGGAAATAAGTCAGTTCATGTGAAACATTTATTTCCACAACAATAGAATTCAGGTGCTCACACAATAAGTGAAAGAGGCGTGACATGCAGAGTGATGGTGAAGTTTAAAATAACGGCATCGCATTGATAACAATAGTGTAAAACTCCTCAAGCAACTTTATAGAATAGGAAGAGTTTTGTTGTAAAGGGTCAACGGCATTTCGATCTCAACTGTTCGAGATCATTATCAGGACATATAACGGGTGAGCAAGCTGAATTGATGCAATTATTCGTAGCGCTAGGAAGAGCAATTGAGGGCTTCAGAAAACAGCTGAGGGTAGACGAGTTCACCCAGATTACTTCGCTGAAGGTACGAGCTTGAGAATATCACGTGTGAGTAAACTTGAAGGGCAGGGTCAGCTGTATAAGTTGCGTTTAACGATTTGCTGCCAATATGTTTAGTTAAAGTCAATCCCAGTTCATATTTGGAAAGTCTCGGGAAAGGAGTACAGCGCGTCATGCTGCTTGGGCTGTCCGTGTTTTAGAGCACTAAACGTGGACAGCCCAAGCAGCTTGACGCTGTACACCGTGTTGCAGAATGTGAAATATGAAAAAGTGGACAAAAAATTAAAGAGAAAGAGAAAACTCTTTAGATTAGGCTAAAATGTCTGTGCACCGTAGACAGAGATAGGGTCTACCTGTTTGAGAGATCTTTATTTCCTTATAGCCCAAACAAAAACTCGAGTGTGTTACTCTTTATAGCCCACACTTTTTATCGCTGTGTTGATGACTAACCCCTTGGTTTTTGTCCTGCTTATTTTCAGTTATACATGTAAGCACTCAGATGATCCTCTTTCCCTCTGGTTTCCCGTCCGGCAATGGCTAGCTTTTATCGGTTATCGTTTCAGCAAATGCAGTCACTATAACAACAAGTTGGACAACAAGCGGCGATTATTAAATCTCTTCTAATAGTGACTGTGATGAGAACACTCATTGAGTTATATAGGGTTTTACCTTAGGGTACTCTGTTATCCTTTAATTAGAGTATCCTCTCATTAGCAGTTGGATTCTTTTTAATTTCCCATTTGTTTCAGGTTGGCTTTTAATTATGTCTGCCACGGCTGCAATAGTCTCTGTAGCTAGCATAATGGCAACAAAAGTTTGTTATTGCAAGTGTTTATTTATATCTAAAGAGAAGTCACTTCATATATATGGTATGTGCTTTTACCTATTGAGAGCTCAGTAATTAGTTCTCTTGCTGGTTATCGCTTTTAAAAGTGTGTCACACAGGTGCCCAATCCATATTTATGGAGCCGCAAAAATAAATTTTCATTTTAAGATATTGTTTAAAGAGGGAAGTAAAGGGAATTTTCATTATACTAAGAGAGATTTAACATATAAAAGACCAACATGCTCTCTTGCACGCTACTTATACAGATAATGAGATCATTTGATGCCATGCTCGTATGTAACAAAGATCACTTTAGTATTGTTCGTACTATTGAGGTGCTCCCCAGATGAATACCCCCTTCTCTGCTATTCTACTTATATTTTTGTTAAATCAGTTATATTTTTGTTAAATCAGGACACTGTTCCAACTTCATATAAGGAAGCATCCGATGTGATAAAGTGATGGTAATTAAAGGATTAGCATACTATAAAATTCAGTACGGTTGTCATGAGTTATTGAGCTAGCGGTTCCGGCTTTAAATACTACTTGTGCATCTCGACTGTTCCATAGGGAAGTGTTGATGTTACATTGAGGGCACCTCAGTTAGTATAGTACTTTGGCTGTTAATGTACATCTAAAATTTGGTTAGATGCTAACACCGCTAGACCGACGCACATACTAGCACTGAAGTTTATACAGTGACAGTGATTTATCTTTGAGCCCTACACGTTTTAATATTTACATGGCACCTGTAAAGGACATGGTGAGAGTGGGGGTGTCTGACAATATGGTCTACGTCGATAATATTCAATTAATTGTATCCCTAGTTGACAACACTGGCTTTTAGGTGAAATTTAGTGAAGTGCCTGACTTCAGTGGCTTTGTGGATGAAGGATTAGAGCCTGAAACTAAATGGAGATAAAACAGAAGTTTTGCCACCAGCCAATCTCTTCACACAGCTAGCATCAATTGCCTGGGGAGGACCACCACTGCGACGAACCAGCCCTCACATCTGCGATGGGCGCCCTGCTCTTCACCCCACACAGACCACTGCCCGTGATGCTCTCCTTGCTCCCTGCAACTCTTTCCAATGCGAACTCAACTTTTAGCACAAAACATGAAAAGGTAAAACTTAAGTGGGACTAATCTGGGTCTGTCAACGTAGTCAGCCTGAGCTTTTTACTTTGACTTGGTCCAGCAGTACCGGATAGCGCTTTCTGCTTTTAGGAGCTATTTGACAGGTTATTCTTTGTCTACTAATTGGATTTTTGTCAGTTTGGTCTTTTTTTAATTATTAAATTGTGCTCTATGTTTCTAACCTGGCAAAGTTGATGTGATGTTGGTTTAGATTTTGTGACAGTTGTTTTGTACTTTTTTAGGCCACTATTTTTTTAAATTCTACTTTTGGCTATTACTCCTTTGTTGTTTATGAAGATTTTTACTTTATATTGTAGCATGTCGTACATTCTTTTGGTTTGTTTGATAAGCTTAGGTGCAATTTGGGTAACAGATTGCTCCATTTGTAGTTGTTGGTAGCTTTGCTCTTTTTATAATGATACAACAAAAGTATACAGTATAGTTTGGGTTCTGCCTAGTGTGGATATGGAGACATTGTGCCAGCCTTCCACTGCATTGTTTGTTTTGGCTACCTGAGTCAAGGTGTGTTATGTTTTATATATGTACCCCAATATAGGCTCAGGAAGTCACCTAACCTATCACCAGCGGCGGCTCGCAAAGGTAGTGCTGCAGGGCAGTGAAACAGGGCGGCGGAGTGTCAGGGTGATGGGTAGTGGACTCCGACATACGGCGGAATGAAGTAAATTAAGTAAATAAATAAATAAAACAATTCACCTTGCACGCTGCATCGCCGAGTTGACCATGGAGCGCGTGCAAGGTAAATAGCTTTATTTATTTATATACCCACTTTACTCCGTTCTGCCGTATGTCTGAGTCTACTACCCCTCCACCCTGCCCCTCCCTTGCCCTACCCCACCGCCCTGCAGCACTCCCTCTGCGAGCCGCCACTGCCTTTCACTGATATTTTACCTAGTTACAATACTGCTTACAAGACGTGGGGTTTTCCCTGAAAACTAGCTTTATCCATTATGTATGAGGATTCTTGGAAACTCAGCAGGACTACCATCTCCTACATAATAACTATGTATAAGGGTCATTCCGTCCATCATCCTAAGTCCGACATGATACAGCAAGGTAGAACCCCTGAGGGTACCACTTTTGGTATATATACACCATATCTTTGCTGAGGCCTAGAGAAGAGAAAAAGGACTTCCATGCTGACACACTCATGTGAGACGCTGAGGTTCCTGCATGCAGACACTCCAGCATGCAGTGGTCTTACATCCCTTCCGTGGGGGGCCATTTCAAGACCAAGACGGGGTCCCACAGTCTCTCACTTCAGGTGAGGGGGTCGACTTTATCCTAGAGGGATTCTTGGCTACACACCTACATACATGCTAGGTACACTTAGCAACAAAACCTCAACTCATGGGTGGTCCTGAAAAGGATAACACCAAGCAAGCACTTGATTCTTCCAAGAAGAAATGGGATAGTAACAATAAAAAATTAAAGAATAGTGAGAATAGATCACAATCCAGAGATGGGTTTTCCTCGACAGGAGCCCTTCGAAAGGAGGTACAACCTTAGGAATCGTTATAACATTAAAAATCCTGACAGGTATCAGGATACTGATACACGTTCCTCTCGTTCCTTTCAAGGTTCATCAGAAAACTCTGACGGTCAGAATAAACACAAGAAGAGCATAAAAAGTCCAGAGACACGGAACGTGCTACAGACTATACTTCCAAAAAAGAAGAAAATCAAAGCCTTAATTTAAAAAGAAGAAAGTAGCACGTCTTAAAGTTAGAAATGCCCAGAATTCTGAGGACTCAACTTTTGAATGGGAATGAGCTCTGGTGATGCTAGATAGTGCAGCAGAAGTAAAAATAGCTCTCCAGAACCTGATGGAATTTCTAGTGACAGCGGAGTTGAATGAGCATATCACAGTGGAAACACCTGATACGAGGGGAAGTGTCCAGTATAGGTTACAGGAAATAAGACTCCAAATGGAGGGGGACAAATCCAGAAATATTAAAGGCCTCTTTTGGGAGAACCTGACTTAGGGCTATGACATCCTTTTAGCCGAAAAAAATTGGCCACCTGAAATTGTTATAGAATGCCCAAAGGGAGAAACTGTAACTTTACCGTCTTTTTCCGACATCGTTCCAATATACTTAAAACATACATACGCGCAGGAGTTGGCAGTAGCACTTGCTCCAGCATTATGTTGCACCCATGCTGGGTGGGATGCCGAGTCACCTCCCCATACAATCCAAGTAGAAACTACGCCAAATCCACAGAGAGAGTGCCCAATAAAACAAGAATCGAAAAAACAGGTCAAGGAGATCTTAGATCAACTTAAATATCAGGGTGTAATTGAAACTTGCACCTCGTCAATTATTAATCCTTTATTTCTTGTAATGATACCAGATAATTCATACCGTCTAGTTTTAGACTACAGACATCTGAACTCATGCACTAAAACATTTACAGTACAGATTACTCACAGTGCTACATTAATAAATAACATTGTGTGGAAGAAATACAAAACCACATCAGATATCTCAAAAGGATTTTTCTGCCAAAATATAGTGCCTGAGAGCACATATTTGACAGCATTCTCACCGCTCGGTTCTCAGCGTCAATTTTGTCGACTCTCCGAAGGGTATAAGAACAGCCCTGGGTTGTTCTCCACTAGGGTAAGGGAGTTACTTCAGAATTTGGATGAAGAGGCATTGTCCTATGTAGGGGATATTTATCTGATGGATGATGATTTAAAGGATCACTTGACCAGGGTGAGCAACATAATTTTGGGGTTCGCATGGGAGGGCTGCACATTTAATTTAAAAAAATCAAAATTAACCCACCTCAATGTCCTAATTTTTGGGATATGAGCTTTCAAGTGAAGGAAAAAGCCTAGCAGCTAACTTTTTTAGAAAAGTGTGCACTGCTCTAACCTCCTAAATCGCTGAAAAACTTACAATCCATATTGGGATTCTTACATTTTGGCAGAACATACATTTTGGATTACGCAGAAACAGTGAAACTTTCTACGAGCTGATAAGACCTGATTTTTCAGTTAGGCATTGGACACAGAAACACACAGATATTCTTTGTTCCTTACAAGCTGACATGATCACATCAAAACACCTGCAGGCACACATGAATGTCTGCAACCTGGTGATACGGTTCGTCTCGGGTTGTCAGGATATACCAACATTACCTTCAATGAAGGTGAGACAGTCCCAATTGCACACAAATCACACTTGTACACAAACGCTGAAATGCGCTTTGCTTCTACAGAACATATTCTGATAGCAGTACAGATGCTGTAGTGAGAGAAAGAGCACTGGCTCAGGGGAAACGAATAATTGTCGTAACTTCAGTACCAGCCTAAGAGGCTGTTACAAAGGCTCGCGCTACCAATGCTAAAGCCTTACATCCAAGATGATTACAATGGGCTAATTCTTTCACTGAAACAGATGTAGAATACAGATATGACTCTACACATGCATTTTTGCAATATGAACAAGAACATCCTCTCCCGAAGGAAATAATGCCTCTAGATCAGTATGAATATATTATTTACACTGACGGATCTGCTCAGCCGGCCATAGGAAGTAAACAGCAGTACAGCGCCACATGTGCGATTGTGAATGGTCGTATGCAGGGAGGCAAGTTCCATCCTAACAGTACGAATACACAGTCTCTAGGAGACTGAACGGCACAGCTGTTAGAATTAAAAGCCCTATTTCTGGCACTGATAAATATGGATCGAGAATTCCCCACACTGATTGTGTGCAATTCTTTTCACTGTGTCCAGTCATATAATGAGTGTCGTCACTATTGGGGTCAAAATGGGTTGAAAGACTCAAAAGGTGGCACAATAAAGCATAAAATGCTATGGGAACAGGTAGATGGGTTGAAAAATTAAACTACTAAGAGCTCACGTGATACACAAGGTGAGTCATCAACGCGATGGCGTTCACGTTGAAGGGAATTTATTGGCCGATGAAGCCGCAAAAGAGGCAGCACAAACTGCTGCCGTAGCTGCAATCACTTGTTCTAAAACAAAAATAGATGGACAGATAATGGTAGCTGTCATTGCTTCACGCAAAAAGAGCACAGCCTTACCGAAAAGTTTTCCACTCAAGTACTCCTACAAGTCAGATGCAAATAACATTCCGTATGTTCAAATTCCAGGAGTGGGAGATAGAATAATACCAAACACAGATTGCAGATTAGGCTTAGTTATAGCTGCACACGAGGGTCTAGGTTCTTCACACGCAGGAGTTACCGTGACAGTTTATTGAAGCAAAGCTATTGGTGGCCAGGATTAACTGAACAGACAAAGAATGTTGTCCTAAATTGCAACATCTGTCAGAAGATGAAGGGTTCCACCATAGCACGCCCAGCGCAGACACCATTACTTATATCAGACCACTCGCTTGTGTTTATTTGGCACGCTGCAGCCCCTTCCAATTGGATGGGGCTTACAGGTATATCTTGGTGGCAGCGGATTCATGCTCTAGATTCCTATGGATATGGGCTCAGCGCACTGCTGACGCTCAAACTGTTATAAAAGATTTGCGAGTCTTTATAGGGACATACGCAGTTGGCACATTACATTCCGACCACGCCCCGCATTTAGGTCTAGGGCTTACAAGGAAGCCATGGGAAGTTTTGGTTTTGCATTGTGGTACTCCTCTCTGTACTATCCCAAGGGAAATTTGGTTGTGGAGAGGAAAAACCGAGACTTAAACCAATTTTTAACAGCAAGAGTATTAGGTTCGGTTGGTAGTTGGGTTAATCACTTATACGGGGTTAAAAGAGCCCTTAACAATATGCCAAGAAGTTCCCTAGGAGGTGTCACTCCTTACGAAGTCCTATTTGGGACGAGAATGTGGGTACCTGATCTCGACTGTGAAAGCACAGTGGTGGATGTAAAACTATTCGACATCAATAAACGTTTGGTTGTTTTACAGGATCTCGATGAATTCCGGGCACTACAAAGCAACATGCAAGTAAAACGCACAGCCACTGGGGAAGTCAAATCAGTCACAGCAAGACCTGCCTGAATCCCAAAGGTCGGGGATCTGGTCAGAGAAAGGATTGTGGACAAATAAGAATTTAGGCCATCATACAGAAAGCCTGTACCTGTCCTGGCTGTCGAAGAAACAAGAACAGTACTTCTTCCACCTCTTGCCGGCAAAAAAGAAAACAGATTTGTCTCAATTGATCTGATCAAACCACAGTATGTGGCCGATACTGAATAGTAGGGTTTTGAGCTCCTGGGTAGCTGACACTCTCCTCTCGCTACCATACAGGAAGTTCAGAGAGAAAGACTCATAACATTTGAAGTGTCACCCATATCAAGTAATGGACTTTCCAACAATGAAATGGAACTCATTACTCTGGAAACAGAGCATCAAAACGCAACTGAAAGACACATTTCAATTCGACCTACCACCGATATCTACATCTATATGCCTCTACAAGAGACATCTGCCAGTTCAACAAAACCTGCTGAGTAACCAAAAAGAGATCGAACTGCATGTGGCTACTTTATCGATTTTGATACCTTCTGTCTGGATCCCAGTGAACCTAAAACAACACCAGCTGCGGTTTCCTGTAAGCAAAACATTCTTACCTAGTATCATCTTGGCTCCAGCTCTGGATAATAACTGGAATACTGTTTTTTCTGCTCTGGATTGGCCTAGTGACTGTCTTTTGCTTACTAATGAATGGAAACCATCTCCCAGAATGCTCTGCAGTTTTAAACGTGAACATGGTACTGAAACCTCATATGTCATTTCATTGTGAACAAAGAGACCTGTCCTTCGTGTACATTACAGATGTTCCAATTCCTGATGGCATAGTTTGGGACAAGGTTGATGATGATGTATTTGGTCCCACTGAACTTTTGAAAATACCATATGTGTTTAAAATTTCTCTAAATTATATAATTATCTCCAGTACAGTTTCTGGATTTTGAAACTGTAAATAATATGATGTCTGATTTAGAACAATCCGCTGCATTTACAAGCAGAAGACACATCAGACTATAACACTATGTACTGTTACCATCCTTATGGTCATCACTTTTTACATAAATCCAGTATCCCACATAATGTTTTTACATACCACCAATAGGAAAGTGGTCTAACACCACCAAAAGGTAGTTCAAAAACGTTTTGCCCAGAAATTTTCTTAATTTTCAGGGTTTCTCACTTCAGACCTGACCTCATATTACTATAAGGTTGAACATACAACTTCACAGACAAATATGCTAACACCAAATAAATGTATTCTGCATCCTTTATTTCCCAACTGTCTGAACAGGTTTTCAACTTATAGAAGGACACTATAGACATTAAATCAGTCTGTGGTTCAAAGGACTGGTACAGGGAACAGAATCACTATTTCGAGCATGCCTCATCCCACACAGATAATATTTCTGAATGACACTGTGCAACAGACTTCCTGTCTTGAAATAGCCAATAACAAGGATTTTAACACATCTGGGATTCCCACACCATCACACATGAATTTTACATTACATGGAGGGAATACAATAGATGACATCATACAGTACAATTAATCAGAACCCAATTGGAAGGGATGGTTAGTTTGGCCCACAGACACAAACAGATGTCAATCAAGATTCAGGGGTACAACAAAAGGGTTTAGTATCCATAGGCCGTACTAATGCTATGTACAAAGAGAACATCTGGGGGTCGTGACATCATACAGTGTTGGGAAATTATGCCACGATTGGTAAAAACCTCGACACTGTCCCAGGTGAAACAGCACTTATACTTACTCTCAGATGAGGTGGATCAAAGGGATTTTTTATTAGATCAGAGAAAGCCACATCAGAAACGTTTCTTATATGCTGTCTATAATGAATAGAAAATCTCTCAACAAGAAGCCACGGAGAGACTCTGTGAAATAGATAGGATTAAAGTTGATAATGGTATGAGCACATCGACATCCAGGATTTGTTAGGATTAATTTATCATTGTTTAGGCTGTCATATAACAGGAAAGGTTCCTCATTATGCAACATTTTTAAATATTCAGGTATTTCTATGCCTCGGTATCTTCTAAGGGCAGAAGGAGTATCGCTGGTATGTTTTTAGTTTGTGCGATTAATCATTTCAAAGTGGGTATAGGTGGTAGTTGACTTGTGATGTGATCAGGGACTTTAAGGAATATTTTGGTTGTGGGTGTGTGGAAGCTGGTGCTTGCCTCTTTTATACTTCCATTTCTCTCACATTTGGGGAGTGGTTGTGTTCCATTGGATTGATAACATCTTTAGTAGTGGCCCTCTCTTAGCATGCATTTGAATAATATTTGGTACATTTCCAATTCGCATTTTCTGTCGATATACTTTCTTAATTGTAGGTGTAACCCATGTGACCTAGTAACTGCTTTCCTTTCTGGGATGTTCTAGATTTAGCTTTCTCTGACACTGTATCTCAAAATAGTCTAATAGTATAAATAAATACAATTTTTAAAGTCTATACATTTGGTATTTACACAAGAATTATGCAACTACTTCGATTATCTATACTTTCATTTTTGGATGTTTCACACTGTTTTTGAAGCTTTTTCGGTTGAGGGTGTCGTAATGTGGAGCAGGTGCTTTCTATTCTGTTGGAAGAAGAAAAACGCATCCGTTTCATTTTAAATGTTAATTTGTTGGTAGGTTGCAGAGGTTGAAGTCATTAGGTTTATTTGTACATGTTTTTGGGGTGAGTTTATAAGTTTAAATAATTTATTTATACTTGCATTGGAACATATTCTTTTGCTGGTTTGTGATAGGTGCTTTTTTCAGTCAGGTTATCACTGTTCAAATTATGGTGCTTTCTTTTAGGAAGTACATGTATAGAGATAGAAGTTGGATAGTGTTTTGTTAATTATTTACAGTTTTAGATTTTCAATTATATTTACATATCTATTTTAGTTTAAATATAAGTTTTACTTACTTGGTTGAGTACTTGTTATGATGTATTTTTTTTCTTTCAAGGTCCGGTCAGAGAATCCGGCAGAATTTCCTCATCTTGTTACATTTGTTGTTGCAGAAGTATTTAGTTGATAAATTTAGTGTGCCTTTTATATTGTTGATTTAATTGTTTATCTTATTTTATTGGTTAAGGTCGGTCATAGTTTGATTTTATTGTAGAATTTATTTGACCAGTTATGTCCTTCCGATATATATATATATATCTATATATGTATATATATATATATATATATATATATATATATATATATATATATATATATATATATATATATATATATATATATATATATATATATATATATTATCTACTGGCGGTCGCCATTAGATAGTTATAGTTAGGACCGTGTTTCCATAGGAAATCCGCAACATTCTATTTGGAATAACTTTGGCGCCGGTTGACGAATCCTCGCGAAATTTTCAAAATAGGTGGGGCGCCCCGCCCCGCTCCGCTCCTACCCTGAAAGTCTTGGGGGGATTCGTCAAGCAGGGGCTGAGAAAAAAGGGGGGTCCCAACACGCGTTTTCCCCATGCAATTTTCCATAGGGACCTTTAGTCCAAGGTACAGCCCGAACGGCTGAACAGAATTACTTGAAATTTGGCAGAGAGGTAGGCCTCAGCTCAGGGATGTGCCTTTTGCATATATGGAGTCAATCTGTTCAGTAGTTCCTGAGAAAATTGCAGTTAAAAGCACATACATATCTATAGCCGCGCACCGTGCTAGCATCGTGCGCACACCGTGCGAGCACCCTAACGTGCGCCGTGCGAGCACCCTAACCTGCGCGAGCATAATTCTGATTGGTGGTTACATGTTAGTCAACGTTCGAATCGGTCGAAATCAGAAAGTGTCGGCCGCCATTTTCAGTGCGAGAGTGAAAAAGGAAGGTGGCGAACGTGAAAAGGGGGCAGGGTGGAGAGTTCCTGACACCCTAGCCTTTGTCAGGGGGTCCCTGGAGGACCCCGAAGGCAGAAAAAAACATTTTAATTTTTTTTTTTAAAAATCGCGGGGGTGCGCGCACGGTGAAAAACCAAAAAATGTGTAGTTTATTGTAAAATAAATATGTAAAAAAAATAATAATACATACATAACTTAGCATTTAAAAAACCGTACAAATTCACTGAAAAAACCATAGGTTTTCACACACGTTATAGTTAGGAATTAGCATTTAAAAAACCTTGCAAATTCACTTAAAAAACCATAGGTTTCACACATGTTATAGTTAGGTGGATATTTCACTCGTAAAAAACCAATGAAATTCCCCCGTTATAGTTAGTTCAGATAACTATAACTCGCGTGGCCGCCACTCTATCACAAGGATGATGTCATCAGCAGTGGATTGCGGTCGCGCAAGTTATAGTTATCTGAACTAACTATAACGGGGGAATTTCATTGGTTTTTTACGAGTGAAATATCCACCTAACTATAACATGTGTGAAACCTATGGTTTTTTAAGTGATATATATATATATATATATATATATATATATATATATCCACTCGATACCGCTGCGTCTCACTTTCCCCTCACGGGACGAAAGAACACTGGAGCCGAGGCCACAATAGAATGCGTGTTTATTAACACCAGGTCCGACGCGTTTCGGAGTTACAAATCACTCCTTTCTCACGGGCAACAGACCGTGTTATTTTTTTGTATTTAAAACGCAAGTGCCGGTCACGTGCCATAGACATAGATAACATACTTAAATTCATCTTCATTCATTGCGTTTTTCAATTATAATCATATGGCAATTGATTCAAGCGATATTTCATCACTAGACAAATAATTATATGCATGGAACTTAAAGCAACTTCATCCTTTGCATAAAGTAATTCAACGTACAAAAAACTTTATCAAGGCGCAAGTGCGCACACGAACAAAATGGGAAGCTTAAACCTTCATAGTGCCGTCTCATTGAAAACAATAATTTTAGACATATTACCGCCCTAGTGGGCACAGATTCCAAATAACATCAAGGAACCAAATTGGTCCCCAATACGTACCTGTTGAGTACTCACTGTTAGATTCACAATAATACTCAATGGGTTACGTAAATCAAGTACCCTAAACAAATGTCAATCTCTAACTATCGGTACTGTCCATTCACACAATTCTGCCCAAGTGGGCTTGAATTTACATAATGTTAGTCAGTATCATGACCATAAGTACATCATATTATGTGAAAACACGTTACAGTGAGTGGTTTTCTCCAGTGCAGTTGAAAGTTTTTATGCAGTAATCCCCATTATAGTCAAAGTTCCATAGGCCACCTGCAAGATGAATAAAAAAACGTTGGCACAACTAAAACAAGTGCACTGACCAAATAAATTTAACACAAAAAGTTAAAAACACATGGAGATCAGTACCAAAACCCGCTGTTAATGACAATTACAAGTGTACTGAAAGTTCCTCATCAAGGTTGAGACCTTCTGGGGCCATGGTGTTGTATTTTATGATTATTTTGGACTCAAGTCTTCTAAGCTCCCTCGTCCTGTTACCACCCCTGCGTCTCGCTGGGATGTGGTCCAGGACAACAAACCTCAGAAGATTCGGATTCTGTCCATGGAATTCAAAGAAATGTCTTGCGATGGGATAAGTTTTATCATTCTTAGTGATGGCTCTGCGGTGTTCTAATATTCTGACCTTGCATTTGTGGATGGTACTGCCCACATAAAACTTGTTGCAGGGACATCTAAGTGCATACACTGCATACTCTGTGTTGCAGTTCAGATGTTTCTGAATAATCATGGGCAATTGGTCTTTGGAGAGTTTGATGGACTTACAGTTATTACTGAATTTACATGCCTTGCATTTATTGCAAGTAAAAAATCCTTTTATGTCACTTTTTTTAACATCAATCAACATGCTTCTGCAAAGTGTGTCACATAATGATTTTGGTTTCTTAAACGTGAGGGCAGGGTATTCACCTACATGTTCACATAAGTCTTCATCATTACGTAAGATTTCCCAAAACTTGTTGAGACTTTTTCTCATTTCCCAGGCTTGAGTGTTGTAAGTTGTAATGAACCTGATGGGTTCATTCACCTCTTCATCTTTGCCATTAATAGTCGGGAATAATAATTCTTGCCTATTCAGCTTATCCACTTTCTCAGCTGCTTGATTCACTAAAGTGGCATCGTAACCTCTAGACAAAAATCTTTCGGTCATAATTGTTTTCTCAGTGAGGTAATTGTCGTCCTCGCTACAGTTCCTGCGAGCTCTTAAAAGTTCTCCATAAGGGATACTACGTATTAGTTTTTTGGGGTGACAGCTGCTAGCATGCAGTAAGCTATTGCCTGAAGTTGCCTTCCTAAATAGCTTAGTGCACAGTTTGTTGTTTTTGATCATGACTTGAAGATCAAGGAATTCGAGTTCTCTGGCATTGATGGTACTGGTAAATGAAAGATTAAACTCATTTACGTTCAGGGCCTTGACAAACTCTTCAGCTTCCTCCTCTGTACCATTCCAGATACAGAAGATATCATCAATGTATCTCAGCCAGAGGACGACGTGGGTTTTGAATAATCCGATTTTGTTGATTACCTGCTCCTCCCACCAGCCGAGGTACAAGCCTGCAAAGATTGTGTGAATGGACAGTACCGATAGTTAGAGATTGACATTGGTTTAGGGTACTTGATTTACGTAACCCATTGAGTATTATTGTGAATCTAACAGTGAGTACTCAGCAGGTACGTATTGGGGACCAATTTGGTTCCTTGATGTTATTTGGAATCTGTGCCCACTAGGGCGGTAATATGTCTAAAATTATTGTTTTCAATGAGACGGCACTATGAAGGTTTAAGCTTCCCATTTTGTTCGTGTGCGCACTTGCGCCTTGATAAAGTTTTTTGTACGTTGAATTACTTTATGCAAAGGATGAAGTTGCTTTAAGTTCCATGCATATAATTATTTGTCTAGTGATGAAATATCGCTTGAATCAATTGCCATATGATTATAATTGTAATTTTGAAAAACGCAATGAATGAAGATGAATTTAAGTATGTTATCTATGTCTATGGCACGTGACCGGCACTTGCGTTTTAAATACAAAAAAATAACACAGTCTGTTGCCCGTGAGAAAGGAGTGATTTGTAACTCCGAAACGCGTCGGACCTGGTGTTAATAAACACGCATTCTATTGTGGCCTCGGCTCCAGTGTTCTTTCGTCCCGTGAGGGGAAAGTGAGACGCAGCGGTATCGAGTGGATTTGTTGGGGGTGGCTACCCCTGCCGAGTGCCCGCCGTACAAGTGGCTTGGGAACAGCCAACAAAATTTTGGAATATATATATATATATATATATATATATATATATATATATATATATATATATATATATATATATATATATTTTTGTTTTCTTTTTTTTTTTGAGGCATTCAATAGACTAAGAGAAAGAGGGTATAAAGAAAGGATACTCAACAGGGCGGAGAAGAAAGGGGAACACCTGTTAAGACAGGAGTTAATAATGGGAGAATGTAAGCCCCGTAGCGCAGAGAAGAGCAATGTAGTGAGGATGATAACTGAATATTCAGCCCAGTCTTCGGAAGTTGTACAAATTTTCAGAAGAAATTGGAAAATATTACAAACAGATGCAGTTATAGGGCCACACATCCCCAAGATCCCCCAGATCACATATAGAAGAGGCCCGGCCCTTAAAGATCACCTTGTAAGAAGCCATTTCCCGAAGAACCCCAAAAGAAAGGATGCAATAACCGGTTTTTACCCATGCATGAACTGCAAGGCCTGCAAAAACGGAACAAAGGTGAAGGAATTTTCAATTCCAGGCAGAATCACAAAGAGAAAAATTAATAAATTAATGAATTGCAATACAGAATTTGTTGTATAATGCCTGTCCTGTCCCTGTGATCTAAAATATGTTGGGAGCACAATCCACCCCACTAAAAAGAGAATTCTAGAGCACATGCGTGCCATAAAAAATTATGATGTCAACTATCCCGTGGCACGCCACTTTAAAGAGTTTCACAAATCTAACCCGAACCTTTTGAGGTTCTTTTGCCTGGACCACGTCCCAAAAGATGGAGGGGTGGGGACAGAGTGAAGAAATTAAGAAAACTCGAGTCAAACTACATATTGGAGATGCAAACAAAGAGCCCCTCTGGATTAAATAATGAAGAGGAACTCGGGGTACATATTACATAATAATCTTGAAAAAACAGAATAAATTGTAAAAAATGAATATTTGCATCATCGGTACTACCTATTTGCTTTTTTGTGGAAGGTTTGGTGGGTAACATAGGTAAAAGAGGTAGGGAGACAAAGGATATAGGAAAAAATCAGTAATGAAATCCTATCTAATAACAGAAGACCCTAGATAAGAGGTTATGTATGCCCATTCAGGGCTGAAATCAGAGACATTACTCATACATGGGGAGACATGTAATATATACGTATTTCTAATAATGAAATGAACACTGTTGAATGAATTCATTAAGAATTGTATTAATGTATCTAACAATGTATGGTGGAACAATACGTTACAAAATGTCTGCCCAAAGTTTGAGAGAAAGTAATACACGGTTTCCCTCCTCAGTTTCACTGACGGACAGCAAGTGATTCCTCCTCTCGATGTCGATGTAACTTTATTGTTTGTTTTAAATTCACAAAATAATGTGAACCCTACCGACATTGACAAAGGCGTGTAGCCGAAACGCGTCTGTCGGATGTTTTCTCACTTTGTGGCGAAATAAATTGAAGAATACATTTTTCCTGGAGTGCGCCTCATTTACGATCTGAGATAGGATCAACGACAAGGAAATATATATATATATATATATATTACCTACTGGCGGTCGCCAGTAGGTAGATATAGTTAGAACCTATTTTCCATAGGAAATCCGCAACATTCTATTTGGAATAACGTTGGCGCCGATTGACGAATCTTCGCGAAATTTTCCAAACTTTTGGCCAGCTCTGGTCCGCTCCTATCCTGAAAATTTCACGGTGATTCGTCAAGCAGGGGCTGATAAAAAAGGGGGGTTTCCCCATGCATTCTCCCATAGGACCTTTAGCCGCAGCTACAGCCCGAACTTCTGAACGGAATTACACCAAATTTGGCAAAAAGGTAGTCCTCAGTTCAGTCCTCAGGTAAGCCTTTTGCTTAAATGGTGTAAATCCGTTCAGTAGTTCCTGAGAAAATTAGAGTTAAAAGTACAAATATATCTATGGCCTCGGAGGATCCGCGCACCCTATGCGCACCCAGCGCGCACCCTGCCGTGCACGAGCTGTATTCTAATTGCTGTCAACACTCCAGATCAGGAAGTGTTGGCAGCCATCTTGTGCCTCGGTAGAACCGAGGCACAAGAAACCTAAAAAACAAACGCAAAAAACGTGACAAGGGAGCAGGGTAGAAACACCCTGACCCCTAGGCCTGCTCAGGGGGTCCCACAAGGACCCCCAAGGCCCAAAAAATATTTTCTTTTTTTTAAAAAAAAAAACGGGAGGATGCGAGCTGGATCCTCCCGATAGAAAAAAAAATTCAGCGCGGGGTCCCGCGCTGAATATGGTAATTTGCCCCCGGGGGCAGAATTAAAAAAAAAAGTGTGGGGGGGTCCCAATCCCCCCACACTGCTCCAGGGACCGCCACCCTCCGGGGCTCGAAGATAGTATATGCGGGGGAGTGTCCCGGGGTCATTGCAAACTGCTTTGCTTCATTGAAGCGAGAGCAGGGAAACCTATGAAGCAAAGCTGATTGCTTTTCCACATGGGGAGCAGCATGTTAGCTGCTCCCCATGTGGAAAAGCAATGCCGGCTCCCGCAGGATGTGGGGAGCTGGCTGGGAACGTGGGGGGATTGGGGAACCCCCACGGAGGCCAGGCTCTGGGGGATGGGGTCCCCGGGGCCATAAGTGGCCTGGGAGTGGGGCCACGCGGTCCCCTCCATCATTAAAAAAATTTTAATTAAAAAAAAAGCATTGGCTGGCCCCGGGGGATGGGGTCCCCGGGGCCTTAAAGTGGCCAGAGGAAGGGGGCTACGCAGCCCCCCTCCATAAATAATCAAAAATTTAAGAAAAAAAGGGACATGCCCCGGGGGATGGGGTCCCCGGGGCAAATTATGGCCATGGGTGGGGGGCCACGCGGCCCCCTTCCCGATTTCTCTTTTTTTTATAAATGAAAATTGGGAGCAAGCCCTGGGGGATAGGGTCCCCAGGGCCAAAAAAAAGAAAAAGAAGGGGGGCTACACAGCCCCCCTTCTAAAATAAAGCAGAAAAAAAAAAAGACAGGATCTGGCCGGAGGCCACGCCCCCTCCTTACACCACTCTGCAAACGCGCCCCCTGGCGCGTTTGCAGAGGCGGAACTAATTCCCCTTGAATACTGGGGGTCCCTGGGGACCAACTAGCCCACCAGGAACCTCCAGTATGCGCCAGGGGGCTGTGTTGCAGAGAGGTGTAATGAGGCCACACCCCTTTTTACACCTCTCTGCAACGCAGCTCCGTGGCGCTTGCTGGAGGTACCTGGTGGCCTAGTTGGCCGCCAGGGGACCTCAGGATTCAAGGGGACTTAATCCCCCAACTTAAAACATGCCACGGGGCACATTTGCACAGTGGTGAAGGTAGGGGGCGGGGCCTGAGGTGATACTGTGCAAAGTATTTAAACTAAAGTAATTCATTCTGAGAAAGTATATTTTGTATTGTAATGTATAATGTAATTAAAAAAATAAAATATCTCAAAATAAACAGTTTACAAAATGTAGTAAATCTGTATCAAAATTATCAGTATAACAATTAATACATTAAAAATTGTCATTTACAAAACCTTTGAAATTCACTGAAAAAACCATAGGTTTCAGGCCTAATATAGTTAGGAATTAGCATTTAAAAAACCATTGAAATTCACTGATCAGTGATGTCATATGAGATGTCATCAGTGATGTCACTGACCATGTCTTGAATGATGTAATATGTGACATCATCAGCAGTGGATTGCGGGCGCGCGAGATGTATTTAGTACAACTAACTATATCAGAGGAATTTCAATGGTTTTGTTCGAGTGAAATGTCCAGCTAGCTATAACACCCCTAAAACCTATTGTTTTTTCAGTGAATTGCTAAGGTTTTTTAAATGCTAATTCCTAACTATATCAGGCCTGAAACCTATGCTTTTTTCCGTGAATCTCAAAGGTTTTATAAATGCTAATTCCTAACTATATCAGGCCTGAAACCTATGGTTTTTTCAGTGAATATATATATATATATATTTCATTTGTTGTATAAATGTTTGCAGTTATTGCTAATTGTCTTTGGCTGTATTGTTATGAATGTAATTATATATTGTATAAGGGTGAATTATCAATAATTTCGTGATGCAATATATTTAATTTTAATTCAAACATGGGTATGGAATATATTATGTCTATTTCATATAATTGTTTTATGTAAAAAGAGCTTTTTTATATTTATTAATGATAATGTAATTATTCTGGCAATAATATTGTAGTCGATAATGTATAAATCATTATTTTTGACATATATGTTTATTTTTAGGTGACTATATTCTTGTTTCCGATATTTGTGTTTTTGATATAAGTAAACATCTATATTTTTAACAATGATGTTTGTCTTCTCGTTGTTTGTGTTTCTAGTCGTTAAATATAGGGAGGATTTATTTTTGTTAACAATATTTATTTTCTGATATTTCTATATTGTATGCATCGACATTATGTCAGTAAACCGTAATAACCACACAGAAGGAAATGTCCATCCTGGATTGTAAATCATGAATGCCTTATAACATTGTGTCTGTTTTCATTCAAAATCAACCGTTACCCCCTCTCTAGTACAGTGTAATACAAATGTAGGAACATTGTAAATATTTGCAATTACATAAAGGCTCAAATGTCTTGTTAGAACTTAATGAAGGTTACAATATCTTAGATGAAAGTCATTACAGTGGGGCTTAACAGAAACATGTTGGTGCTTCTTAAAATTTCAAGGATCAGTTGGCATCCTGAGCAACTGTGGAGACTGTCCTTGGTTTGCTCCTAATAGTTGGGAGCTTTATTCTTAAAATAAATGTTGGCAAGGCAATATCTCTTTTCACTTAAAGAGCTGTAAGTCAAAAGAATGGAATGGTGGGGGTTCTTGACATCTAATCAAGTTGAAATTTTAACTAAAATGGTAAAAGTGGGTTACCATAGGACAGCTCATGCTTTCTCAGGCTGGGTGTCAGCTGTTTACTTTAGCTCACTGATGATACATGCTTCTTCTCTAGGTTAACCTTGTGACACAAATTTCCAAGAAAAAAGTGGTTGTGCCAGTTCTTAAAGTCACAATCTTTATGAGAGCTAGGGGTAGCAATAATATAAACAGTATATCATAGAGTCCTTTATCGCAAAGTCCTCCGAAAAATATCAGCTCTCAAATATTTCCATTATAATGTAAGTTGTATGTGCTTAATGTATACACACATGTTGTAGAAACTTCAGGCGCTGTCATTTGAAAGTATTCGTTTGCCACTAAATATGAACCATGCCACCTACTTAATACATTGACAAAGGTTCAGCTCATAATTTGAGGAAATTTTGAACTTTCTTATACAGCTGAAATTCATTTGTTAATTTAACTTTAAATGTATGATACATTTTATTGGCAGTCTGGGACATACATGTTTGGCAAAAATGATACCACATATTGATGTAAGAACCTTTAGAAACAATATACCAAACATGAGGAATTATGAATAGTCTAAACTGATTCACAACATTTTCTAGTTTATAAAACCTGCAAAACTGCAGAGACATTCTTATAAACCTTTCACGATTTAGATTTCAAGAAAAAGACATAGCCACGTGTTTCTATTTTCACCTTCAAGTAATGGCGAAATGCATTTCTTCTTATATCTGTTAAGTACATTACTAAGAAACAAGCATTGGCAAATCCAATAGATCCCACTTTTCTAAGGTGTCAGTCGACCTTTTAGCTCTTTGCCAGTGCTTGCCACCACTGCAGCTGATGCTGAACACCATCCACAAAAAAGGAAAACATGCTTTTTGCTTTAATGATATACAGCACTGCCACAGAAAATATGGCTGAAGCAGCACAATATTGTATATGCATGTGTGTGTTACTGCATTTAATCCTGTACATGTATGCATACATCTTGATGCAGCCGTGGCCATTTGAGCTTTTTTAAATTGATCATTTCAAGACTATGGAGCAGTAAGCACATAATAAAATAAGTCTGAAAGCTCATTTTAATAAAACGAATAGCCCAGTAGCAAATTACAGCTGCCGGGACAATCCAATTAAAAAAAACAGAACCAGGAGCAGTGGGGGAACAACATAGGAAGGAGTGGTGGGGAGAGCGACTAAACACTGCTGAGCAGCGGTAGCCAAGCAGGGAGGATCAACGGCTCAATAGACCAGTGGAGGGGGAGGGTAAAACAATAAAAGGAACAAAAAGCTGAGTGGGACGACAAGGGACTGCGGAAACAACAGACGCGTTGAGGGGAGGTAAATAACAACACAGAGAATGGGGAATGGGGAAGCGAGGGGGAAGCAGCACACAATGGAGAGAGCCAGAAAACACACACACTCCCTTGGAGTGCCAAAAGATTGAGAAACAAGGAATCCCCTGATTGTAAGCAGTTCACACATACAAGTCATCCACTCAAACAATGGTAAAGAAGTTATGCTCCAGCGCATGGACAAACACAAGAAGAAGAAGGGGAGCCATCTGAAAAAAATTAAGCAAATGGGATAGGCAAGAAGACCAACCAATCATGATCAATAGGTTAATTCAAAGCCCACTCTAAGTATTGGTAAAATACACAATAGGTGATCGTCAAGAAGTAGCTAAAAGCTGTCTGCAGGACAGACCTAAAAACATGTATTCAGGAGTTACTCTAAGTCTGCATTTCCTTGAAACTTCGAAAGTGTTCATATATTAACCACATTTGCTTGGAACATTATTTATTCATTTACAACTAAGAAGTAACTGGCACATGCATCAAAGCTTTTTGCAATCGCAAACGGTGCGATTCGCAAAAACCGTCTGTTTGCGATCGCAAAATTAGCTTTTGCGATGCATCAAGGGTCAAGGCCCTCGCAATTTGAGAATTCGCAATATATTGCGAGATCTCAAATTGCGATTGCATTTAAGTAATCGCATTTTGCGATTCCTTAAATGCAATGCAAGAACCACTTTGAAGTAGCGATTTCGCTACTAGGGGGCGCAAATTACCATGAAGTTGAACTTCATGGTAATTTGCAAAAACTTTGAAAAATGCACTAAAGTGCATTTTTCAAACTCGTAGGTTACACACACACATGTCCTTGGGACATGTGTGTGAGCAACATTTGTGCACAGATCAATTTCAGGGGTGCAACAGGGTGTCCTTTTGACACCCTTGCATGCTTGAAATTGCATGAGCAATATGTGAGTACCAATTGGTACTCGCAAATTGCGCTTGCAATTTCCCATTCATTACTATGGGCCTACAGGCCCATAGGAATGAATAGGAAGTTATTCCTTATTTGCGAGTCGCAAATAAGGAATGTGTAGGAATCGCTATAATTATAGCGATTCCTACATGCATAGGATTTTGCAAGTCCTTAATTGCGAATCCTTAATATTCGCAATTAAGGGCTCGCAACATCCTAGCATGATGCATGTGCCTTTAAGAACTAATGGTGACTTATCTTAAATAAGATATGTAGCCTTCTGAGGTAAGGTAAACATTCTTTCTAACAACAGTTGGCTGATTGTTGTAGGAAAAACCGCAAGAATATTTTTTAACTAAAATTAAGGATTTAAAATGCTTGAATTCTTTATTCAGTATTGCGGTGACTAATGGAACAATAAAGAATGTAAGTGGAGGTTAAAGAGTTTTTTTTTCATTTCAGTTTCCATAAAATACAGTAATGTTAAATCACCATCAAAATTCACATCGCAGGGTACAAACTCGTTTCGAGTATAAATCGTCTGGAATTCCAAGATTTGTTGTTTCCTGTTCGACTATTAATAGCTCCGTGCCTACACATAGTCGGCCTTCTGTGTAAAACGTAGTTGCTTGCAATCTGAGACTGCAGTCTGGAAAAGGTCTGGGCTCTCGTGACAAAGGTTAATTGCAGTGAGCTGACAGGAAAATGTTTCCCAAAGCACCATTGTTGCCAGAGTCAAGAGACACAAAAGGCACATTAAAACAGTGTAATTCCATGCCGGCTGCTGGTGATCTCCCAAATTAGTGAATTGGAAACACCCATCCTTTTTTGCACCAAACAAATGAATCAAGAATGCCTACCACCCCTTCGGTCACGTATATTAGTCACGAAGTTTTCAAGTATATCCGACTCTACTGAGTTACCGGGACTGTACCATTAAAGATAGGAGGTACCCTCCTTACTAAGTCATTGAAAACAAGCATTTGCAATGCTATCGGTCTCACATTTGTGAAAGTTAGAGTTTATGGAGTTTTATATGACAAATTCTTTTACTTATGCTTATGGAGTTGAATTATGTGGGTTGGATTAAAATTGTTACTTGTGGAATTGTGTGGTGTGGAGTGGATTTGGGTAGTGGAATTATGTGGCATGGTGTGCAGTGGAATTATGTGGATAGTAATTATGTGGTATTGAGTGTCATGTAATTATGCAGAGTGGGATTTAGTGTCATGGAGAGTAAATATGTAGATTGGTATTGTGTGTGGTGGTGTGGTATGTAGGGGAGATTAATCTTGCGGTGTGCTGTTGAATTTTATGGCATGCTGTTGAATTTTATGGCATGCTGTGGAATTTTGTGGTAAAGATTGGATTCATGTTGTGTTCAATTGCGTTGTTGGTTTGAATTATTTGGTTTGTTGTCAAATTATGTGGTGTGGAAAGGAAATGTGTGGATCTGAATTGTGTTTTTGTGGAACTGTGTGGCATTGTGAGTGAAATTATGCTGATGGGAATTACGTGGCATGGTGTGCAGTGTATTTATATGGATTGTTGCTATGTACCATAGAGGTTTTATGTGGGGTGTATTCATGTATTATTGAGTAGAGTGTAAATAGGTGGCATTCATGAATGTGCGCATATCTCTAGAGGCATTAAAAACTGCTGCAGGGAGCACTGTCAAAATCATGTGCATGTGCACGGCCTGTTTTAGCCTCAGTAAGTTGTTGGATACAAAGTTACTGGACAGAAAACTCCATGACGTTTCCCAAAAATTGAAAAACACAGAACCCTGAGATGCTGCAAGAAAGAGGATTAAAATGAAGATTTTTGGATTATATTGCAACTTGATGCAGCGCTTTTAACCATTCCTCTCCGATGAGTTGGCAAAAGTAGTAATTTTTTAAACAAAATGTAACCGGTGAATGCAGATTTAAGGAACAAAGCATCAGCAGCATTTCAAATGTTTAAAAAATGCAAATTCAAAACATGTTTCTTGAAGTAGGATTAGAACCTAGACGTACAAAGAGCACATCAATTTAGATTCAAGGTCTTGATCTGCTGGGCTACTGGGTTTATGACACTGTCTTGGTAACATTGAATTTCAAGTCTAGTGGCTCACTGAGGTAAGGGTGGAGTAGCAGATGCAGCATAAATCTCACCAGGAAGCTCATTGATAGAAAGAGCAACCTAGCAAAGCAAAGAGGCACAGCTCGGCACGTGCTCATGTGAGAAACCAGTTATGCAATTTTTTGACAAGTATTGGAACACCAGTTGTATGTACACTAAGGTGGGTGCTTTGCATTGCATACACCTTTGTTACCTTCCCCATAGACGCTGGATTGAGTCTGCCAAGAAAGAAATTTCCACCCCTGATCTTGATGCCCGCTGCAACACCCAATAACTTGATGGGGCCACCACTGCACACTATTGAAGGAAGACATCATGGCGCTGCAGTCACTGTGAGCAGAGCTCGAGTCACAGTAATAGATTGGTGGCTCCTCAGACAAGGCCATGACTGGGGGCAAGGAAGCGCAGACAAATCATTATGTCAGGCTGCTGCCCTTAATATGCCTGTTGACAGGCGCCGTGTGCTGAGGCTGCATGCTATTTCTCCAGTTTCAGGCGTGACCCTCTGCAGACTGAAGTTAACTCTTTAAAGCGTTCTGCTGTTGGTGTTCCGCAGCTGTGTACCCGGCTGAATGGCGGTAGAAGTTAGACTTAATCAGGACTATCCTGATCTTTCTGTGCCTTTGGTCACCTTTGGAGAGTTGCAGGAGATGGAGATACAGTGGTGGCTCGCAGAGTGAGTGCGGCGGGGCGGGGAGGGGCTGAGTGGAGGGGTGGTAGTGGAGCGGGATATGCAACGGGCAGCAGTAAAGTAAGTAAATAAATAAATAAAACTATTTACCTTGTGCCTGCTGCACCTCCAACTCGGCGATGCAGCGAGTGCAAGGTAAATAGATTTATTTATTTATTTACTTACTTTACTGCTGCCCGTCGTATATTCGACTCCACCCCTCCAGCCTCTCCACCGCCTCACCGCCCCACAGCACTCCCTCTGCGATCCGCCACTGCGGAGATAATTAGTGACTGATAAAGGCAGAGTCAATTTCCATAGACAGTGCACCAATTACAAATAATTTGCATGGACACTGTAATTTCAATTACTGGTGAAGCTCGGAATTGCGTGACAAAATATTTTACTGTGGAAATGCAGAAACATCAATGCATTTGCATTGGTTGTATATAACTATTCACAATTAAAACAAGTTTGTAGGGTTGAGAAGGGAACGGGGGTCTGCACCATGGAGACATTTTGAGTGGGAGGAGATTTTAAAAGCAGCCACACTGTCGGCTTTGCATTAGAGGAACAGGGTTTGAGTCTCAGCGTCGCCTCAACATCTGATTCTGACAGATCACTCAATTTTCCTGTGCCTAATGTAAACAAATAATTTAACTGGCGCTCATGTAAAGTGATCCAATACTTTAAAGTTAGCGCTAAAAAATCACTGCAAAAAATAAAGGGGTATATTCACAAGAACGTCTGATAACTACCGCAAGAGTAGCTTAACGCAACTCTCAAAATCGCAGCCCATCGCGGGAAAATAACCCCGTGACAATGTGGAATTCACAACAAGGCGGTACCATGCGATAGTCTGCCTAAACCGCGGACAATGTCCGCGATACAACCACCTCGATGGAGATAAAAACACAAACCACAACACAAAAAAGCCTGGGATGGGCCAAAGCGCGATGAGGAAATCAGAGATAAGCAGCGCCAGGCCTGCAACACACACCTGGCAGGCGGGAAAAATCACCATAAAAGTAGAAAAAACACCCAAACACAAACTGACCAACACCCAACCACCATGGAGGCAGCCGGAGCAGGCGCATAGGATGAGATCAACACCACAAGCACCCTGGACGACCAGCCCGGAACCTTGGGGACAGGGAAGGGCAAGGACAAGAAGAAGAGGAAGACGAAGTTCAGTCCGCAGGCGAATAGGATCATAGTCACAGACGTGATGGAACACCATCAACAACTGTTTGTCACCTCCATCCAATGTGTCACTGGGCACCAAAACTGGAATATGGCGGGACATCGTGGACAAGGTGAATGCCGTCGGAGAGCACAAGAGGACAATGGGCGAGGTCAAGAAGCGATGGAATGGCATCAAGAGAAAGACCAAGGAGAAGCTCACAGCCAACCAGAAGGCAGCAATGCAGACTGGAGGTGGGGGCCCAGCACCACAGCTCGTGCTGGATGACATGGAGGAGCTGGTGTCGACAGTCATCAGTGTGGGACCGGACACTGCTCGACAGGACACAACACAACCGCAACAGGGTGAGTGACCACCAGGTATTGGGGGATGGGTGGAGATGGCCACGATGGCACACATGCACAATCAAGCAGAGCACAGTGCACACCCTCAATGACTCTGAGTCATCGCCCAGATCTATAGACTGTCACAATGTACAATGCCATGCTGTCTGAATGTCAACATGTACCATGCGGCTACATACATGTGGCCACATTTCAACACACCATCTCCCCTTCACATTGCAGGGCCACCGTCAACACTCCCTGCAGAGCAGCCCTAGCCACTCGTCACTGATGACGAGGAGGACTACCCCAGCATCAACGCACAAGCCCTCCTAGACATCATTGACATCATCCGCGACTCACCTCCAGGATCAGGGCAGACCAGCTGCATCGAGGACACCCAAGCAGTCTCCCAAGACCCCCAGGAACAACACACGGCCTTCCAACACCGTGTGCTGGGGGCCCAGAGGGAGACAGGTGAACAGGTGCGGGTGGGGTTCGACCTCATGGCCACCAAACTGGACACCATTCATGGGTATCTAGGCCCGCTCCATGGTCTCCAACGAGCCCTGACTGACATCGCTGGAGTCCTGACACATTTAGAAGAACACCTGTCCGCTCGGCGATGGATCCTTGTGAATATCCCCCAAAGTGTTAATGGTAGTTAAAGCAGCAACAAAGTGAAGGTAAACTAGCGCTGTTGCAGGCTGAACACCAAATGAAAGTTGTAAAACATGCACTCTCGAAGAGTGCTTAGGGTTGATAAATACGAGATTAAATGAAATTTGTAAAAAAAAAAAAGCACTCTCAACAAGAGCAGCAAACAAAACAAGCAATGGGTAACCCTCTCATCAAATCATAGGGTGTTCATGAAAAAATAGCCAACTAATCCTGACTGCTATTGTACAGTAATTAACGCAAAAGGTGAAAGATGGACTGGTTTTATTTTTTCCTGGTTATCAGCCAGAAATTAAAGCCTGTAACCCACCGCAATTGGCTCGGCGACGCAGCTCCAGATCATCAAAGGGTAACACAGATATGTTAGGAAAACCGACATTGAGATGAGAGAAGACAGGCATTCAAACAAGGAAATTCTGAATTCACAATGCTCGGCCTTTCACTGGTTGTGGATGAATGCTTAACACTGCCACTTCCTCTAGTTAAACGCACCAGAGACAGACTTCCTCACATCTTATGGCGTGGCCCACCAGGGGCCTCCATGGCACACACATTTTCTTGCTGCTGTGCGGATTATGTATCCCAGCATATGACTAATGCACTCAATCATAATGAGAACAAGATAAAGGCACGAAAGCAGCATGCAATACTCCATGGGAGTTAACTTTTGAAATAAGGTGGGGCATGCACCAACCTTTAGCTAATTGGAGGATATGATTTTAAATGACACAGACATAAGCCAATCCAAAGTGATGGGAGGAGTCACAACTCACAAAGTAATACAACAGATCATCCTGAAGTGTAAGCGCTGTAGGCTCGACCTAAAAATGAGTGGTTCCAAATCGTCGTCTTTAGAGCACAATTTTCTAAAGAAAGCTGCTTTGCAGAAAACAGAAAATTAAAATGCAAATTTCTATGGACTCTTTGGATTTTACCTACATGTATGTCTCTCTTCATTTTTACATTCTGTTTTCCCACCCACCATTTCCAGGTTCATTATTAGTCATGTAATGAAACAAAATGCCTGAGAATCTGCTTCAAAGAGAAGTAAAGTTACACAGATCTTACATTCGTAGGGCTTAGACAGTAAAGCTAACCATTCGCTTAGAGCATGGGTACTCACAAATATTTTCCCAGGGCCCACAGAGTATGGTTTGTGGTGTGACCGAGGGTCACACTGATACCAGCAGGGTGGCGGTCAGGCAAAATGGTGTTTTTACGGTTGGTGTAGGGGAAGTGAAGCATGTACATGTAGTGGCAGAATTGCACAATGCAGAACCAGAAAACCTGGGATCAATCTCAGCTTCCCCACTTGACCAAATTGTGTGATTCTAGGCAATTGCTTTTTCTTTTCACTTTGCCTCCTTTTCCTTTTCTTGTGTTTCATAAACTATGATGCTGTCCATTTACAATAGCAACCCAGACCACCCAGAGTATGCACATGACAACTGACTTGCCTCTTAGTTCGCTATTGGCATTGTTGTCAGTGTTCGTGGAAGTATGAATGTTTCTAAATTCATGTTTGAAAACTATAATTTAGAAAAAAAATACCTCTCAATGCAGTGATATCGTTGGATGTGCTAAGAGGGAAACGACATTAACCACACGGGCTAAGCCACATGTGCCGTTACCACGCAAGCAGAACACCGCTTGCCTTAACAAAGCATATGCCTTAACCATGCATATTCCATGAACCACGCATATGCACGGTTAGGGCAGTCAGCGGTCTAGTTCCAAAGACAGGATGGGTGGGGAGAATTACAGGAAGGATCCAGAGACGAAAGACCAGGATGTGGTTAGGTAAGTGGGGCTAGGTGGAGGAGGGTCGTTTTCGGGGGGTGTAATTTTAGGGCTCAGGTCGGGGGGAGGGGCAGTTTTCAGGGCAGGGGGACGTTTTAGGGCTTAGGGCGGGGGTATGGGTCAGGGTCGTTGTTTGGCCTGGGGGCCGTTTTAGGGTTCAGGGCGAGGGGCATGGGTGGGGGTAGTTTTTTGGCCTGGTGGCTGTTTTAGGGTTCAGGGCGGGGGCAGGGGTGGGGGTAGTTTTTTGGGCTGGGGTGGGGTGCTTGCAGGGCTAGGGGCAGATTTCTAGGGCTCAGGGTGGGGGGTCTTAGTAGTGTTTAGGGCTGGTGCAGGGGAGACTGCTGTACTGGGGGACGGTTTTTAGGGCTCAGTGGAGGGGGGATGGGGTGGGATCTTCATCACGCATGCCTTTACCAAGCATGCCTTTACAAAGAAATTAGTTGTAAAGGTATCCATGGTAAAGGCATGCGTAGTAAAGACACTGTTATGGTTGAGACCGCGTGGTTTAGGCATGCTTGGTTGAGGCATACATTGTTCTATCATACAACCTACTAAGGTGAAAAGGTTCTGCATGTTAACTTAATACACGTTTTTGACTTTTGAAGAGACTTTATCATATTTTTACACGTTTGTTTTAAAATGTCTTCAAACAAATTAAGGTGTTAGTGGTGCACGACTTCCATTCTCAATGTTAGTTCTGAGTCAAGGTAAACAGCATATCAGTGCTGCTGTTCACCAAGGGGCCACAAGGAAAAGTCAGGAGGGCTGCCAGCACCCCCGGGCCGTAGTGTGAGTGTCACTGGTTTAGAGGGATGCTAAAGGTAAAAGTGGCAGAACTGGCTCTCTTACAAAGACTCATCGTAGAAAATATGGCTACAGTGGATAGAGTTACAATAATGCAGAAATACATTTTTCATTCCCATACAGTATCTTAAAAGGATATTGTAAGTCGCTTTGGAGTTCCATTACCCTACATAAGAACTCAGCCCTTGCCCTTCTTTCTCTCTATGGTCACATAACTCAGGATATTTTCCTAATCCTGCAGTAGTACATTATTTTTCTTTGTCTCTCCTCACATCACCGTAATAAAATCAATTTTTAGAGATGCCATCATACCCCTTCTCACCATCAAATCCTTTCTCAGCGATGGAACCTTTCTAGATGCGCTCAAAAGAAGACCGATCCCCCGATGAAAAAACCTACTCTTGACCCTGATGATCTTGCACACTACTGCCCCATCACTACCAACCTTCATATTAAAAAGTGTAAGGAACTCAGTCTCCGCACAAGTACAGTATCAGAGTCACAACAGTAACCTTCTACAAGACTAGCAATGCAGCTTCAGACCAGACGCATCATGGAGAATACACTGAGACCCGGAGCAAGGGCACCCCCAGAGAGGTGCTCAAGAAAAGCAAGTAGAAGAAACACAGAAGAAAGAAGTTCTCCGTACACTGACCACGGATCTAAAACAACTTCCCCATTTACATGAGAATGACTCCATCCTTCTTGCAGTTCAGAAAGAAACTGAACGTGTATTTCTTCAATAGCACAGGAACTTTACACAATAGAAAAGCAAGGCATTTCTGCCTCAATGCTGTTTCCCATAGCATAGAATGGATAAACACCTTTCATACAGGCCCCTAATTAATGTCTGCTTCATTGTTAACAATTTTGGCTCACATTTTAGGCTTTCGCCTGCTGCTCAGTCCTTTGCTGCTGCTTAACTTAGTTTCAGAATACAAATACCTTCAAAATGCCACCATGCTCTTTTATGTGTTTTACTGCAGGGATATTTTTGCATTGAGCCGTTGCTGATCTATTGACCTCACTAATGTCATTATCATTCCATTAGGAACAGGAGGTGTCATATTTCATGGCATTATTTTATACACTGCCCCACTTTTGAGACAATACCTACACTGATTTTTTGCATTGATTTCCTTAGCCAGACTTTCCATCTTGGACTTTTCAATGAGTCTTTTGGGTTGGACTTGTCCTGGAAGGAGAGCAGACCTAGATCATTGTTCCCTTCTTTTACTTTACAATAACATTCTCTGGAAGGCTCAACTCATGTATTTGGGCTCATTCTCATCTGCAGTTAAGAGAGCATCACATGGTTTAAAAGGTTTAAGTCCACCGTGTGACCAGCAACATTAAATCCATGTTTAATGGATGGTAGTGCGTCCCTCAGTTTAATGGAGGACATTGCCTCTGCCACCTGAATGGACTACCATCTTCCACATTTAGAAATGCTGCTGGCCCAGTGATCATCTATGTGCATTAAACGGAGCCACCAAGGCAGTTCCTTTCAATGTATAAAAAACTTGGTGGATTGCCGCAATCATTTTGTTGGCTGTTAACCTACCTTGTATATTTTTGGGCTTTCTTAAACAAACTTCATATAGCCTGAGTTGTTTTTCTGAAAAACAAAAGAAACTAATGTCCACAGTTCCCTGTCTGCCAAACTCTAAATAGGGCTCTCAATCATACTCACAAATATAATTAGGTAAGAGACAACATTGGGATAAAAGTTCTTTGCAAGTAGATTGAAAGTTGAGCATCTTGCTCTCAGTGTTTCCCTAGCTTAGCATCTACCTGAAAATGACGCAGCACCACAAGCCATTTAGCAACGCCATGGTGCGTCATTTTCAAAGCACAGGAATATGTCGTATTAACAATAATACGATGCATCCCTGTGCTTTCCCCAGTGCTGGCACACAATTGGCTACCATGCGCCAGCACAGGCACTCATGTGTCATTGTTCAAGGGTGCCTGCACTACGGGGGGGATTGTTTTTGTGCAGGAAGTGACACCTTCCTGCACAAAAACAATCATTAATCACATTATCCTCTTTTGCAGGATGCATAAAAAGAGGGAAAAAATTGAAGGGAAATAAGGGTATTTCTCCTCGTTGCGCCATTCCTACGCCTCTCCCGGAGAGGCATAGGATTCTGAAGCATTCCCAGTCTTGCAAAATGTTGTAAATCTGGGAATATGTCAAGTTCCATGGATGTTGTGTGGGAACACCTACAACAACACCCATAGAACGCCCATTTCACGCAGAGTATTGTGTGAAATGGGCCCATATAAGGTTATTTGCAAGCTCATTACGCCGCATGTGTCACTTTTTTTGATGCACCAGCAGTGCAATGGGCTTGCCCATATTTATAAGGCCACTTAAAGTCACCCTGAGTGACTCTTCATGGCCTTGTAAATTATGGCCCTTTTCACTCATTACTCTGCATGAAAAGGGCATTCCATGGGTGTTGCTGTGGCTGTTTTCCTGTAGAGTGTCTACATCTCGCTTGCCTCAGCACAAGAAGAGCTAGGTAAAAGTCAGTCTTCAAACCATAACATGGCATCTGAATGGACGAAATTGCCTCGATTCTTGAAATGAACCCTCTTTCTAGTACCAAACCAGGGATGGGTCGCCACATCTGTATCAGTTTCCTAGCTTTATCGCCAATTTCCAAGAGTTTAGTGTATTCTATTTTTGATCATTGTAATCAATTGTTAAAACATCCTTCTAATTTTCTACAGTATAGCATTGAGTTAGCATTGATGTGATCAAGAATTATTTGATATGTTATCCTGAATCTGAATTTATTGCCCCCTTCACCTCCCGCAGTAATCCTTGACTGCTCTTGCTCTGTACCCTAAATTAGTCACGTTTTGAAAGGGAGTAACTTGCTTGGTCTGCAGCTGTATTGTGGCCCTGATAACCAAGACCTTACAAATGTACCCACAAAGGACATTGTCCCATAATCACAGATGGCCCCTGGATCCCAAGAAAAGGATTCAATGTCAGCAGTTTTGACCCAGATCAAATCCACAGTGTATGACCAATCTCAGGTCTTTATTGATTTATGGCCCGATTTTGAGTATGGCATAGATGCCGGCCCCCCATTCACTGATGAGTTAAAGTTACAATATCCCGTAGTGCTTTTATCACTGTTAACTAATTCTCCTTGCTCAGGTCTACTGATAAACAACACATTTATATGGTATATGGTTGACTGTGGGCATGGAGAAGTGAAGAAATGTGAATTGGTCAATTTAAATCTGGAATCCATCTTAGTGAATTCTAACTCCTGCTTCACTTGCAGCTGCTGCCTGAGTACCTAAAGTCCCACCTACACCCTCTTGAGTATCCCCTTTCCTCCTCGTGAGTATCAAACATTCTTCCACCGCCTCAGTTTCCTGCATCTATCACTACTCTCAAGTTTCTCCAGCACCCCTGACAGTCTACAAACACTAATCACTTTCTACTCTTATCTTTCCATCTGTTTAACCTCTCTTAACCCACAAGAAGTTTTATACCCTGCTAATCTGCTTTATCAGAACCAAGGTTGCTGCGCTGTGTTGGTCTAGGAAGAGAGAGCAGTGGAGAGCCATATCTACTGAGGTATGACACTGCTACTCTCTCCTATAGCATTGGTGCACATACAGGCTGCCTAGTGCCTTAGCATATGGATGATACCAAGCAAAGGTCTGTTATGGAAGGGTACCCATCCAGTAAAAACGCCTAGTCAAACATGTAAACGTTTAGCACTTTAGATGTGTGCTGTAAAGAGTAGCACATATTCAATGTGGGAAATTTTAGAAGAAATGAAATGATTTCTCCAAGCCTACCTCAAGAAGGTGCTATTTTTTGGTACTGCCAATTTTAATAAACAAGGTTTTGGATCACAAAACATGGGAAGTAGCATGGTGATACACAAGTACTACCCATGGGATGCCCCCTTGGCACAAAGCAGTGCGAAGGTAGGAAAAGCACTAGGGGCCCGAGTTATCAAAATGTCCCGCAACGCAGCAAGACAACTTGCTGCACCGTGTTGAGTGACAGAGCAAGCAGGAATGCACCATAGCTACTAAGATATGACACATTACTTCTCTCTCCCTGTGCTGGTGCACTATGTGCAGCCCATTGCCACTGTAGGCACATTTGTACCATCGTGCAAGGATGACTGCGTTACACGCAGGATTGTTTTTATGCAGGAAGGAGCACCATCCTGAACAAAAACAATCCCTGGAGGCATTTTCCCCTTTCAGCATGTGCTGCAAAATGCAGCACACGTAGAAAGACGAAATAACGAGGAGAAATAAAAATATTTCTCCTTGTTACCCCTCTGGTTGGAAGGCGTGCCATTTTCACGCAATCCCAGGCTTACTGCACTCAGTAAATCTGGGATTGTGTCGAAATCCATGGGTGGAGGCATGGGAATCGCCATACTTCACCCATTGCATATCTTTCCAACGTGGAGTAATGCAAGGCTGTGATTAGTGCTGTTTTGCGTTACGCTGGATCTACCAAGCCGCCCAGCGGCGTGCATGGTGGCTTTGCGTGGCGTAGTAAATCTCACTTAAGTGCTTGTGTTGCCTTTGGTGCCTTGTGTGACGCAAGGATTTGTAAATCTGGCCCCCTGTCTATGCTTTCTCAACACTTTGCACCACTTTGCATTACTTTGCAGAGGAACAAGGTGTTGGTAAATCTACCCCCATCTTCCACCAGATTGGACATTTCTAAAAATAAAAAATAAACTGTCAAATTATCTGTTCCTTTCTCAGAAATATGCAGGAAAGTCGAGACAGGTGCGGCGCAGTGACATTTTGTTCCCAGCCCCATCCCTCAAAAAGGAAACCGCCTTTTTCATCTCCAGAGATGGAAACAACTCCCGCTGTTTAGGAACCAGCACCGAGAAACTCCCTGCGGTTTGATAACGACATAGAATTCCTGAAGCAGCCATGGCCTGGACATGCTGTGCACAAAAAAAGACGTTCAGCTCACAATCGAGCTGCTGCCGCCGTGGTGCGGAGCCAGTGCCTGGCAGCCGCTCTGCTGCTTCCAACCCGCTTATAGCTCATGTTTTAATATCACCCTTCAACACTGAAATTGTAAAGATCAATGATGTTCTGTTTGCTAAATACTATGGGGCAGATTTCTGTTAGACTTGCGCCAGTTTTACGCCGTCATTGCGTCACTTTTGTGACGCAGCAGCGGCGTAAACTCTGCGCCACGTTGCGCCCTATTTACATTGTGACGCATCTAGGGAGATGCGTCACGGTGTAAAGCCATGCGCCACATTAAACCTGCGTCAGGTTTAATGTATGCAGGGTGGGCGTTCCATCGGAAAAAGCCTCGGAAAAGTGACGCAGTGAAATCTACAGGATTTCACTGAGTCACTTTTCCGACGCTGCTGCGTCAAAACCCTGCGCCTGCTTGAAGCAGGCGTAAGGCATGACGCAGCATGTTAGGAATGGGCAGCCCCTAAACATTGCTGGAGTTGCATCGTGCTTGCGGCACGACTCCAGGAATGCGCCGCCCTTACGCCATCAGATGCGTCACGCATCTGTTTATCCTTGCGCCACGATGCGCTGCATTGTAAATGCGGCGCATCTGTGGTGGCGCAAGGGTAAACTTGCGTGATGCATCTTTCCTGGCGCATCCCTGCTGATTTGCAGGGATGCGCCAGGAAACATAAATCTGCCCCTATGGGGCAGATTTATGTTTGACTTGCGCCTCATTTACGCCGCCGTTGCGTCACTTTTGTGATGCAGCAGCGGCGCAAATCCTGCGCCATGGTGCGGGGTATTTACAACGTGACGCATCTGGGAGATGCGTCACGTTGTAAAGCCCTGCGCCACATGTAGGCGTTCCAGGGCAGGTGGGGGCGTTCCGGCGCAGGAACGCCTCCTAAAAGTGGCTGAGTGAAATCTACAAGATTTCACTCAGTCACTTTTGAGCCAATGCTGCGTCAAAACCCTGCGCCTGCTTGAAGCAGGCGTAAGGATTGATGCAGCATTGTGCAGATAGGGCCCCCCAGAGCATTGCTGGAGCTGCGTCGCGCTTGCGACGCAACTCCAGCAATGCGCCACTTTTACGGCACGGATGCGTGACGCATCTGTGCCGTTTTTGCCCCATGGTGTGCCGCATTATAAATGCGGCGCATCCATGATGGCGGAGCTGGGGCGCAAAATAACTGGCGCATCCCTGCTGATATGCAGGGATGCGCCAGTTATTATAAATATGCCCCAACGTAACTGGATGAAAGAGACATGTTCTCGCGATACCCTTTCTTTTAAAGTTGTCTTCTGTCCTCAAAAGTTTCATGTCTTTCCTGGATCAGGACTGAGCTCCGCCCAGCTCTCTAATATGTTCCATGTGGCCATATTCTGAGACACATTTTCAAAGCTGCACATGTTTTGACGGATTGCCTCGCGCAGGGCCCGGCTGAGGTACTCTCATGTTTAGCATTTCACAAGCCCCACACTGTTCAATTCTGGGCACCGTGCCAGAGCGGCCCACCTAATGCGGCACGAACTGGCTGTAAACTCGCCCTTCTTAACCATCGTGCCTCACCAAAGCGCATGTGGCATGTGGTCTCGCCTGTGCAGTCTTGGTAATGTGTGCACGTGCACGAGGGCGAGGTGTGTGGAAGGTGCACTGGCACCTAAGAGCCCAGAAGCAAAGAGGCCTTTGTGCAAAGGGGGGCGCTTTCAGAGCTGGAATCTTTTAGCCAAGGCAGTGTTTCTTTTTGAACATGCAAGTGCTGGGGTGGAGTCATGGAGGAAGAGGAAGACGAAAGTATGGAAGCATAACATTAAACATGGAAGGACATTCCGCATTTCGAAGTGTGAAAATAACCTGAAAATACTGCTCTTTGCATGCAGATGTTTGCTTGAAAGTGAATTGATGCTAGTACTGGCTAATTCTACTCTTTTACTAACTCAGCACTAGCAGGTAAATCGTAACATGAATCCATAAGCGTTAAATGTATTGCAGCTTCGAATTTATGGGCCTGATTCACAAAGGTAAATGTACACTTTTGTGCAAGTTTACTATTCTTTTGGTATTCACAAACTACAAATTTCCTTTCAGTAATAGTAATTTAATAACTGCGGAGACTCCGCACTCATGGCGGAGACTTCGCACATGAAAAGATCGGCCTGTCTTATCTTTTTATGTGCGGAGTTCTCTGCCCGACTTCACAATCTCCACAGCCATAAAATTACTATTAGTAAAATTAAACTCATAGGGCCTGCTCCAAAAAGGTGAATTTACACGATTCACGAACTGCAAGTTTAATTTGACTTATAGTAACTGTACAACTGCGGGGACTCCACATAAAAAGATGAGCTTGTCCTGTCTTTTTCGTTGCAGAGTTCTCCACCATGATTGTGGAGTCTCTGCAGTCGTACATTTACTAATAAATAGTTTACCTTTGTGAATCACGACCTTCGTTCGTAATTTTGCAAGTAGCATCTTTACGATTGTGGAATCTCCACATTCAGGTGCCAATTCCGATCCGGTAAAAACCGGGTACGAACCGTCGGACGGAGCCTTTTCTCCGTCCGACTCGTACCCGGTGCGAAATCCATCCGAAAATGCAAGTACGATTCATACGGAAACACCATTTCCGTACGAATCGAACAAAACACCGACCGAACAGAAACTAAACACAATTCCGATCCTGAAAGGCGCCGACGTGACGTCGGTACGCATCCAGCCTACGTTTCACGAACCAGGAAGTACAATTCGAACCGACGTCATCCCGCACGGTAAATATTTACCGGCTGCCAAAAACTGCCGGGAAATCAGGACGAGACACGCAAGGAGCAGCTGGACGCGACGAACAGACATGGACCCGAACCTACGTGCCATCCCTGCCCTCCTAGCAGTCCACCTGGCGTACAGGAACCGACGCAGACGCCGCAGAAGGTCAGCACAACAACCAGGGGCAAAGGGGGGGGCAGGGGCAGGACACACAACACCAACACATGGTACCAAATCACACATGGCCTGGACATACCTGACCATCAGGGCCTGGACACTGCCAGGGTGTGGGGGCGAGGCCAGCAACGCAAGCGTCCGCCACAACGGAAGTGGATGGTCACGCGAACCGGTACGTACCCTACCCAGGCCGCAAGAGCGTGGGTACGGAACGTACCACGCGTCCCCCTACGTCACTCCAACAATGGCGGTACGGCCCGTACCCACGTCAGAAAGGCCTTGGTACAGCTCGTACCAGCATTGCTGGGGTCATGTAGGGGTACGCGTGGTATGACCCGTAGCCACGCCCCCAAGGCCTGTGTACGGTGCGGACCCCACGGCACCGCAACAATGGGGGGACGCACCGTACCCACCCACCAAAGGCATGGGTACGGCCCGTACCCAGGCACGCAGAGCGTGGGCAGGGGTATGTACGGACCGTACCCCCACCCGTAGAAGTACGGCCCGTACCCCCACCCGTGCATGTACGCCCCGAACCCCCACCCGTGTATGTACGCACCCAAGCACCACCCGTGTATATACGCCCCGAACCCCCACCCGTGTATGTACGCCCCGAACCCCCACCCGTGTATGTACGCACCGAACCCCCACCCGTGTATGTACGCACCGAACCCCCACCCGTGTATGTACGCACCAAACCCCCAGCCGTGTATGTACGCCCCGAACCCCCACCCGTGTATGTACGCACCGAACCCCCACCCGTGTATGTACGCACCGAACCCCCACCCGTGTATGTACGCACCAAACCCCCAGCCGTGTATGTACGCACCGAACCCCCAGCCGTGTATGTACGCACCGAACCCCCAGCCGTGTATGTACACCACGAACCCCCACCCGTGTATGTACGCACCGAACCCCCACCCGTGTATGTACGCACCAAACCCCCAGCCGTGTATGTACGCACCGAACCCCCAGCCGTGTATGTACGCCCCGAACCCCCACCCATGTATGTACGCACCGAAACCTCACCCGTGTATGTACGCACCGAACCCCCACCCGTGTATGTACGCACCCAAGCGCCACCCGTGTATGTACGCACCGAAACCTCACCCGTGTATGTACGCCCCGAACCCCCACCCGTGTATGTACGCACCGAAACCTCACCCGTGTATGTACGCACCGAACCCCCACCCGTGTATGTACGCACCCAAGCGCCACCCGTGTATGTGCGCACCCAAGCGCCACCCGTGTATGTACGCACCGAAACCTCACCCGTGTATGTACGCACCGAACCCCCACCCGTGTATGTACGCCCCGAACCCCCACCCGTGTATGTACGCACCGAACCCCCACCCGTGTATGTACGCACCAAACCCCCAGCCGTGTATGTACGCACCGAACCCCCAGCCGTGTATGTACGCCCCGAACCCCCACCCGTGTATGTACGCACCGAAACCTCACCCGTGTATGTACGCACCGAACCCCCACCCGTGTATGTACGCACCCAAGCGCCACCCGTGTATGTACGCACCGAAACTTCACCCGTGTATGTACGCACCCAAGCGCCACCCGGCCACCCGTGTATGTACGCAACGAAACCTCACCCGTGTATGTACGCACCGAACCCCCACCCGTGTATGTACGCACCAAACCCCCACCCGTGTATGTACGCACCGAACCTGCAATAAGAATGGGGTGTGCCAAACACCCCTAGCAGTGCCCAGACACAGGAGGGGTGGGTGCAGGGTCCTCCCAGCAGTGCCCAGACACAGGAGGGGTGGGTGCAGAGTCCTCCCAGCAGTGCCCAGACACAGGAGGGGTGGGTGCAGAGTCCCCCAGCAGTGCCCAGACACAGGAGGGGTGGGTGCAGGGTCCTCCCAGCAGTGCCCAGACACAGGAGGGGTGTGTGCAGAGTCCTCCCAGCAGTGCCCAGACATAGGACAATATACCCCATCAACAAGTTCAGTGACCTACAAGGGTGATACCCCAGATGCAGGCGGAGCCATCGCTGAGCCAGCATGGCTATATTGAACGGCAACCCTCACACATCCAGGAAATGTAGACACAGCACAGCACAGCATTTGGGAGACACCCTGCAGGGAAAATGGCCTGCTCCACAGAGGATGGAACACACCTTGGGACAATGTCACCATACAGTGAGAGCAAACATGACCAAATACCATTGGCAGAGACCTTTGTGATGGCACGCAGATGGCAGGGTACACCCCATGAGCAGCACACTCCAACATTTCACAGACCCCTAACACATTATCACCACCCCAACGCAGGGAGCACCAGCACCAACAGCAAGTCCAGGAAAGCATCAGTGTGCAAAACCAAAATAAAAGGCTTTATTCAGCAGGAAAATATATCTGAGAAAATGTCCACTATGTACAAGGGCCATGGGCCAGCCCAGCAGCAAAGTCCGGGGGGGGGTACACATCGGGACGTGTGTCCCCTAGCTTGCCTGCACAGTTCACAAGTCCATTTCATCCACAGAAGAGGGGGCATCAGGGGGGAGGGTGGAAACAGGCACCGCAGGGACAGGAGGGGAAAGGGTAGGTGTTGTGGGTGCAGGGAGGGATGATTCTGCCACAGGGGGGGTGCCAGCGCCAAAGGTGGAGGACAGAATGACGCTGCACACGTCGGCAAGTTTCCCCAGCGACTCCCCCGCACCCAATCCAACCACAGGCCCCAAGGAGGGGGGGGGGCAAAGGGATGGGTCGCAGCGCCACTGGGGGAGGGTGTGGACAGGGTGGGGGACTCAACTCCCCTGGCCGGGTCCCGCCTCCACCGCTTGCGGGGTGGTGTCATCCTGGGGCTGGGGGGCACACTCGCAGTGGATGATGCTGTCACTGACTGTTGGCCAGGAGAGCTAAGGGGAGTGGATTTGGAGGGAGTGGGTTGTGTGGAATGCGGACTCCCACTGTGGCTGCGTGTTCTACGTTTCCCCCCCGACCCAGTGGGTGTGCCTTCCTCACCCTGTGTGTGCGTGACAGGAGGTGTGCGCTTCGACTTCCCTGGTGGTGTGGTGCCTGTGTCTGTTGGGGTGCGTGCACGCTGACGTCTGGATGTGCGTGGGACAGGCACGGGAGTGGGAATTGTGGATGGGGCAGGGGTAGGGGGTGTTACGCAGCGCTGCAGGAGATCCAGTGCTGCAGTCAGTGTGGAGTCTATGGACCTCAGCAACTGCCGTTGGTCAGACTGCGCAGCCGACATGCCCTCCATGTATGCCTCCATCTGGGTCAGCACCTGGGTGTGGGCATGGAGGACATTTAGCATCGCAGTCTGACCAACCTGCAACTGCCTCAGGATGTCCACAGACTCCGCACTCACCGCAGCAGTGGTGACAGGGGCAGGGGGTGCGGTGCCTGGCAGGAAGGAGACATGTGGGGACCGAGCACGGAGGGAAGGGCCACGAGCATGTGGGAGGCCGGTGATGGAACCTGAGGTGGCGGGGGGATGTGGAGGGCTGCCATCAGCTGGGGGGGCAGACTCCGCCACCTCTGGGAGCTCAGCCTCGGACCCGTCTGCGTCATAGTCTGTGTTGGCAGTCAACAGGTCCTCTGCCTCACTCCCTTCGGCCTCCGTGCCACTCCATGTGCCAGACAGGACAGCACTGCTGGCACTGGTGCTCAATCCCTCCTCCCGGTCCGTGCTAGTGTCTCCTTCCGTGTCCCCCGGCGATGCTGTGGGCAAGGTGAAGAGACAGGAGAAAATCAGACACCTGTACACATATGTCACATGAGTCAAATATACATAGGTCACATTGCATAGCCTGAAAAGCAACAGGAGTAACACCTACAAAACAATGTACACATGTAGGCCATGGAACACACAGTTTTTCGACCCACCATGCCACTGAGACACAATGGAGATCATGACACAACAGCAAATCACTGCACCTGAAATTTTAGAGAGGAGCCAGCCTCTGGGGACAAATGTGCACAGCACCTGCACCACACTGCGTCGTCAAAAAGGGATGAGCATGAATCATATCCATTTACTCTTGCCGCATGCTGCAAAGGCAATACATTAAACCAGGCCACACATGACAGGGTCACTGCACCTTGAGCGTATGTCCAGTCAAACATCACACACAGGCTAAACCCAGCAAGGAGGATGAAGCTTCTGACATGTAGGCCTTGTACGCACAAACCACCCACACCTGAGACAATCTCATTGAGACGGAGAAAGTATGTACACCTCTTACTCTGGGATGGAAACACATGGCCTCCACTAATTCATGACTGTACACACACAGCCCCTGGTGGCCATGTCCACACATCATTGACAGGCAAACATCATCAGATTGTCTCAACAACACACACAGGTAATGCCCACTGTGAGTATGCACAAGCAAAATGGGTCCCCCTGTACAGTGGACATATGTAGCAACCTGTAGGTCCTAACAGTTGAGCCCAGGGTACAATGCCACCCTACCCAACCCATGGTGAAGACACAGTGAATGGCCATATTGTTGGATGACGCACATGATACCTAGGAAGAGGTGCCCCAGGGCACAGTAGTGCCCACACTCCTCCATGGTCCAGGATGGACATGACTGCAAATTAAGCAACCGTCCATGCACTTAGCAGGCCTCCCACTCAGGCACATCATGTCAGAGGGCACACAATTGGACATGCATGCTGGAAGGCTGTACATTTTGGAGACACACCCCTATGTCGTGATTCACAATCAGTGCCAAGTGACATGGACACCACAATGACTGAAATTGGCCATGGCACACGCAAGGTCCCCATACCTGTGGCACATCACCCCCACATATGATGCTGATAGCATAGGGCACCTGCATGAACTGCCTGCCTAAATAACCTTGTGCAAGAGTGGCTACAGACAGACCAGGGAACACATTGCAAGGAGGGGAAGGGAGGGAGTGAGAACAGCACTGTGCTACTTTGTGGAGAAGTTGACGCACTGCACAATCAAACCCTGGCAGTGTATCCATGCAACTGCACACTTACATTGGCTGGGGACACACAACTGACACACATGTACCTACCCCCTTCCTGCTGCTGCCTCTCCTGTAGGCGCCTGTCCATATCGGGGAAGACCACCGCCAGCACACGCTTCTGGATGTGGGTCAGACGACGACGCCCACGGTTCTTACGGCTCTCAGGTGAGTCCCCCAGCAGGAGCCGTGCAATCCTCCTCGTCCAGCACCGGATGTCCTGCCAGCGTTTCCTCACCTGAGACAGGCTCCGCCTCCGACCCTCTGTACCCCTCACGGCACTGACGGCTTCCCTCCAGATCTCCCCCTTGGCAATGGCGCCTACCTGTGAGGATGCAAAAGAGAGAATACATTAATCCACATGAGCAAAGACACAGAGACACACATATAGAACAATCCTCATTATGAACAGGCCATGGTATGCATGCAACTAATTGCACCTTTGTCATAGGGACATTATCCACTGTGGAAGGCCAAATGCACTACGTGCCAGTGAAAGCACACGGGTGGCATGAGGGGTACCACACACTCAATGACCAGGGATCACACTGTGCCTCACAGGCTACACCAGGATTATGTACAGCACCTCACAGCAGTCACCTGCCCCAGCACACTGATGCTACCTCAGCAGAGTACACAGACACACACAGGTACAGGACAATCACATGGCATTGCCAACTGCGGGTACACACCTCACTCTGCCCATGTGCCAGTAGACGGGGGTGTCACAGGTGTGGGGCTGGCTCAGCACGGCATGCACACAGCACTGCTCCCTGCTCACATCGGATGGCCAGGCCATATCCATCCCTCATGCTGCTTGTGTGCAACACTCCCCATATGCACTCACCCACATGACAGGGGACTAACACACACACCAATGTGCAGGGGACGAACACGGCCTTTGGACACTCACAGCACAGGTACACTGAACAAACACACATCCATGGGTACTGACACCTGTCACACTGGGGGGAACACAGGATCACATCAGGACTGTGGAAACAACATCCCCAGGAGGAGTATGCAGGCAGAATGTGGCATGCACCTTGCATTCATTGTCACAGTAGGCACTATGCAAGTGAGGAGTGCACACAGGAAACACAGCATGCTCTGCATGGGTGACATGAGGCCTTCCACACCCTGGGACCCACTCCAAACAACAGTGCATGTCTGTCACACATGGACACAATGCCAGAAGTCACTGTCACACAAAAGGGGCACAGTCTAAGCTAGTGGAGTCTGCACTCACCTGAACCCCTGGTCGACCATACAGGCTCTGGAACTGTGGGAGGATCACATCTATCAGGGCAAGGTTCTCCTCCTGGGTGAATGGCTGTGACCTCTCCACAGTCCTGGACATGGTGCCAGAGGAATCACTATCAGCAGCAGTGGTCATGGATGAATGGATGTGCAGGCAAGTGCTCTCTCATGGGACCTGGCTGCCTTATATATGCCTGGCTGGCCTGTTCATGTATAGGAGTACAGATTGATTGGTCAGTCACATTAGCATCCTACGTTTCATCCAATCCCTTCAAACCTACCCCAGTGTGTGGCTTTGCATGGTTTCAGTTTTGATAATGATGTCAAGTCAACATCCACATTGCAACAATGTAGATTCTTTCAAACTGACTTCTGCTGTGCACCTGGTGCTCAAATTCAAAAATTTAACTCAGTCTCCATGGCAACCATCATGCATTTAGGCCCTTATACTTGTCCCTCATGTGTCCCCTATGTGTTTTCATACATTTACACACAGGTACGGTGCGTTCCACGCCCTAGGGCACCCCACAAGCAGTGATACCGACCGTACAAGCGCTTGTACGGTCCGGATCACAATATGGGCGCTGGCGTATGCGTACGCCACAGTAGTACGGACTGTACAAGCGCTTGTACGGTCCGGATCACAATATGGGCGCTGGCGTATGCGTACGCCACAGTAGTACGGACTGTACAAGCGCTTGTACGGTCCGGATCACAATATGGGCGCTGGCGTATGCGTACGCCACAGTAGTACGGACCGTACAAGCGCGTGTACAGTCCGTACTACTGTGGCGTACGCATACGCCAGCGCCCATATTGTGATCCGGACCGTACAAGCGCTTGTACGGTCCGTACTACTGTGGCGTACGCATACGCCAGCGCCCATATTGTGATCCGGACCGTACAAGCGCGTGTACAGTCCGTACTACTGTGGCGTACGCATACGCCAGCGCCCATATTGTGATCCGGACCGTACAAGCGCTTGTACGGTCCGTACTACTGTGGCGTACGCATACGCCAGCGCCCATATTGTGATCCGGACCGTACAAGCGCGTGTACAGTCCGTACTACTGTGGCGTACGCATACGCCAGCGCCCATATTGTGATCCGGACCGTACAAGCGCTTGTACGGTCCGTACTACTGTGGCGTACGCATACGCCAGCGCCCATATTGTGATCCGGACCGTACAAGCGCTTGTACAGTCCGTACTACTGTGGCGTACGCATACGCCAGCGCCCATATTGTGATCCGGACCGTACAAGCGCTTGTACGGTCCGTACTACTGTGGCGTACGCATACGCCAGCGCCCATATTGTGATCCGGACCGCACAAGCGCTTGTACGGTCCGTACTACTGTGGCGTACGCATACGCCAGCGCCCATATTGTGATCCGGACCGCACAAGTGCTTGTACGGTCCGTACTACTGTGGCGTACGCATACGCCAGCGCCCATATTGTGATCCGGACCGTACAAGCGCTTGTACGGTCCGTACTACTGTGGCGTACGCATACGCCAGCGGCAATATTGGCCCAGGGACCCTATACACGCACTCCGAGCGTATGTACGGTGCGTTTCACAACTGTCAGTGGTGACAGGCGGCACACAGACAGGAATGGAGCGGACAGGTATTGACAAGGGTGGACACCAATGCATTGTCTGTGCAATACCACATGTGTGTGACACAGGTGTGTCAGGATGTGATGTGGCACTTTACCCCTGAGGTGTGGGCAAAGCACATGTACGATGAGCTGTGTACACATGTCGTGTGTGATGGTGCGCATTGTACAACACATCCCCTGCACTCCTTTGACATGTGTGCATGTCGTACACACTAGTGGAGCCATGAGTCACTTGCATGTCCCAGTCACGGACACCCGCACCTGTCCCCTGATGCCAGGTACACGGAATATTACACATGACATGTGTATGGCTGCGTTGCACGCTGCAACCATGTCATGTGTGTGGCATGTCTTTCCATGATTTTGCTGTAGGTGTGTGGTTCAATGCATCAGCAGTTGCTGCTGCCAACATGTGTCTGTGTGTCGATGGGCATGGCACACTGTTCCGCACACCAGCCCACATATGTGATTTGCCATGAGGTGTGTATGTATGCAACTACACGGAGTATCAACACAAGTACATATCCACATGCTCCCTATGTATGTTCTGTCTCGACATGTACTCCTCAAAGGCAATGTGTGTGGCCTGTCCTATTCCTATGACATGTGACCAGTGCATATCGCATCCAACTACCTGTCTGTACCATACGCATACTACTTCTGCACATGTGTGGATGTCTGTGAATCCTGTGATGCGTGTGCATGTTCACTCACACTGGCCCACAGCTAGTCTCATGCCATGTCATCGTGATCTTGCCCCCCTCCGTTAGTGGCTGTCCCTTGGTAGGAGTGTCACCTGACTGGCGTACGTGTCCAGGAAATGTGGCACAGACCTGACTCACAACGTGGCATATGTGTATTGGCTGTGTAACATGTGCTCAGTGCATTGACGATGTCGTTGTACAGTGCTCACTCTTCGGTGTTCCTTCCATTTCACTGCAGGGCTCCGCCTCTCCCTCGACGTATGCCAGACATGGCTGCCCTGCATGAACGGGACTGTATACGCCGCTACAGATTCAGCCAACGGTTGATTGATGAGTTGACTGGCCGGCTGGAAGCACAACTCCTCCCGCGCCACAGGTATCCCAGTGCACTGACACCCAAGTTGAAGGTGATGGCAGCCCTACATTTCCTTGCCACGGGTACGTTCCAACATACCATTGCTGATGTCGGGGGCATGTCCCAGACGATGTTCAGCCGTGTTCTGCATGATTTCTTAGAGGCCATGTTGGTTCACCTGGATGAGTACATTAAATTCCCAATTCGTGAGCAGTTGACAGATGTCAAGCGTGAGTTCTATGCCCTGGGAGGGATGCCCCATGTCATTGGGTCCATAGATGGGACACATGTTGCGTTGGTACCACCACAGGCACAGGAGGTGGTGTATAGGAATCGCAAACATTATCACTCCATTAATGCCCTTGTGGTGTGTCTGTCCAACATGGTGATTTCACATGTCTGTGTTCGCTTTCCAGGATCAGCACACGATGCCTTCATCATGAGGCGTAGCAGGCTGCCTGAAATGATGCTGCAGCTGCGGAACGAGCGAGCATGTATTGTTGGTGGGTAGACTCTGGCAGTTCAGTGTTTGGCGTCATCTTCCAATCTCACTGCCTGTGCTGACACACTTCTGTCCATGATGTTTCCTTGTAGGGGACGCTGGCTATCCCAACATGCCATGGCTGATGACGCCTGTCCGCAACCCCAGCACGGCTGCCGAGCACCGCTACAACAACGCACATGGGCGGACCAGGAGAGTCATTGAGAGGACGTTTGGCCTTCTGAAGAGCCGATTCCGGTGCCTCCACAAGACCGGCGGAGCACTCCCATATGCCCCGGTGAAGGTGTGCAAGATCATCATCGTCTGCTGCATGCTGCACAACATGGCAGTGGAGGAAGCTGTTCCACACATACTGGATCAAGATGACCAGGACCATCCACCCGTGGAGGATGAAGGCCTTGGTGACGGGGCAAGTGATGTGGAGGAGGAGGAGGCTGTGGAGGACATGCGGAGTCGGCTCATACGCAACTTCTTTGCTTAGTGGTGAGTTCCAGTGTCTGAGTGTGCACGCATTGGGCCGTGTGTGGCATGTGTTGCAATGTGTGTGTCCATCTGCATGTCTGCCAAGTGAGTCAGTGGTGTGTATTGAAGTGTCACTCAAGTGATGGCGCAATGGAAGGATGTTGTCTGAGGGTCATCATTGTCACCTGTCATGTTGACAACATGATACGTGTTGAGTACATGCTTGCGGATGTGCTCCTTTGTGCTGACTCCTTGTGTGTCTCTCTTCCACAGGTCCATGTGCATGCTGTCTGCTGGTGGCATTGTTGTGCTCCTGCTACTCCTCATGAACACAGCAACATGTGCTGATTCAGCGTCACATGCACGGGCAAGTGTTGAAATCTCCTTAGGGTAAGGGATGCCTCACGTCGTTTTTGGTGTGTGAATTGTTTGTAGTCTGTGTGCACTTCTCCGGTTCATGTGTGTTCCATTTGCATACATGGTGATCCTACATGGGGAACATGACATGGGGCAGGCTTCACCTGGAGCCATGGTCAGACTTGGTGACTGTCATGTGGCAGGGGATTGGGGATTGTGATGAGGCCATCATTGTGTGTAACACTGGCCTCGGAAACATACAGGTTGCACCGGGTTGACATGGTGTGTGATTGCCCCATCAGGGCCTCAATGGTGTATAGCGGCCTCTCCGTGGCAGCAGGGGGTGTTTAGCTGTTATCCGTCACTTGTGTGCCAGGTCAATGGGATACCAGCATCTGTGTTGCAATGGGGGGTGCCAGTGTTGCTCCCACATGTTCATCCACATGACCTGTGTATGTGTTGACAGAGTATCATTGTCATTCCAACACACATGACTAATAAATTTGTCCCTCTGTCTCCAAGGTGCCTCTTCCCTGTCAATGGTGGCCTGTTGCCACTGTGCGTGCGGCATGTCTGGCATAGTTTTCATAGGTGGTGCATATGTGTCTATGTGTAGAGTGACAAGATGCTAGGGGTTTGTCAGGGAGTGGGAACTGTATTATGCACAAGATGCACAGTTCCATCCACCTCAAGGCAAGAGAGACCATCCCCCAGGGCAACTACAACATCCGTGTCGAATCCTACCCTGCAGTCTACGGACATGTGCCTTACGACTCCCATGGTACTTGTCCATATCCGGAGTGCATCTGCACAGCTCTGCTACTGCGTCGGGCAACCAGGCCACATCAACGTCCAAACGGGATGGGGGGAATGTTTCACAGCCAGCTGCAGGATGACCTTCTCGATCCACGCCCACACTCATGATGCAGCCCACAACCCCAACACAACCATGTGGCACTGTGATCCTAAACTGCATTCTGGCATCTCCATGCATCCAACCTTGGCCTAGCCACCATTCTCAACATCCGCCTGACGCAAGCATGCTGCACATTGTAGGGACACATGTCTAGACATACCTGGGAGCGGCAAGCCAGGTCACTCCACATGATCCCTGACCTCTGCGCATGACTGTTGCTCCCCTGAATGTGTCTGTAGCCACAGTTGTGCGGGAACCACTCAGCTGGTTGGGCCCAGCACAGGTGAGTATGGTACTCCATGTCTGTATCAGATGATACATTGGGACCCATGTGTGTCCTGGGCAAGACTGCGACCCCACGGTATGCATGGTTGGAGTTAATTCTGAGATCAGGCATGCTTTGACTTCACGACACACACATGTATTGTAATAATGCAGAATCACGGCATCATCTTGTAAGTGTGATTAATTTATTTGTGGTGGGGTACGGGTTTGTGGGGATGACAAGAGGTGCACAGCGGGAGTGTAGAATCCAAAGTTCACTGGGGGAGTTGGTATCCTTGCCGTAGCAAAATGTCAGAGTCCATGCCACAGTCTTCGTCAACATAGGTCAGACAGTGACCAGCAAGTCCATGTGGCAGAGAATGTCATGTGCTGCTATTGGGCCAGAGGGCCAGGTGCCAGGCCAGGTGACCTGGGAGATGGTGATGTTCTGCTGACTCTCACAGTCTTTTTCGTGGACGACCCACCTTCCTGCGGGGACCCTCGGAAGCAGTCCGTGACGATGTCTGTGACGCTCCGTCGGATGAATCCTCCTCCTCCTGATCCCTCCCTGTGTCTGGTAATGGCCTTCGCCTGGTGCCACAGGGAGGGTTGCCCATGTTGTCGGCAATCCGACGGAGTACACCGGTCATTTGGGTTTGCACCGCCACGAGCTCAGCCTGTCTATCCTCCATCCTTCCTTGGTGTTGCAGTTGACAGGCATGTTGCTGGGACTGCAGGGTCTTCATCTCCTGGAGGGTCCCCTTGATGTCATTGAGGGTGGACGCAATCTGGTCCATGCCCCTGGTGTCACGCCGGTATGTATCCAGGATGTTGCTGACCTGGGACACTACCGGGTCCTGAGCTGCCTGGTCAGGTTCGCGCCTCCGCCGTCCTCCACTCCCGCCACCCCTGCCCACGTGCACCTGGCCTGCCGTTGTGGGTGCATCGGGTCTCCGGGACCCCTGAGGGATGGCATCTGCGTTGCCGCCTGCCTCCTCCTGGGTGCCCGGAGGACCGTGTCCCTCCTGGGCAGACTGGCTGGGTGGTCGTGTGCGGGCAGGGCTCCTGGACGTCTCCTGGGATGTGGCAGGAATGGGGGTGGTGGTTGGCACAGTTGTACCTGACGCAGGTGCTGCAGGTGGTTGGACACCAGAGGGGCCAGGTTGGTCTGGGTCATCCACGGAGTGGTGAGAGTCATCACTGGCGGTGGGGTCCTCATCCCGCGGAGCCTGGTCCTGTGAGACTTCCCCCCCAGTGTTGGGGGGTGTTCGTCGACGTTGACCTGTGTGTGAGAGAGACAATGTTAACAGTGTCAGATGTGGCATCCATGTTGCATGCATTTCTGATTTGGCACTCTTCCTCTGGGTAGTTGGATCTGTCCTGCATTCCTCTCACAGTGCACTTGTGCATGGCTATGTCCCTTGGCCACAGCTGTCAGGGCTTTACGCATGTGTGAGACACAATCTTAGTTGATGCATCTATTTGGGTACACAGTCAGCAGTGTGGTGTGCGGGCGTAGCGAGCCATGCAGAGGTGCCTTACGTGTTGCACTGTACGTGGCCAAATGGTGTTTTGCCAAGGCAATTTGATGTTGCAGGTAGGGGACTGAAGCATTTGTGACAGGGTTCTTACCGACACAGTGGGTGGGTATACTGGGTGTGTGGTTAGGTCTGTGCCTGCAGCATGGATGGACTCGTGCACAGATTGACACATGGACCGGTCTTCATCTACAGAAGGGGGGGTTGAGGCACTGCCAGACCTGGTCTGCATGCACACAGTCCACCGGCTGACGAGTGGACATGGCCACACCACCCAAGGGTGATTTAGTCTCCCTGTGTCTCCCTTCCTCCCTCCCTCTGTCACCCTCCTCCCTCCCTCTGTCGGTCTCCCTCTGTCACCCTACTCCCTCCCTCTGTCTGTCTCCCTGTCTCCCCCTCTGTCTCCTTCCCTCTCATTCCCCCTCTCCCTCCCTCTCTTTGTCACTCTCTGTCACCTCAGGCCAGCTTCCTGGGCACACACAGTTAGCCGGTCTTTGAATGGCCATTGGCTTGTTCATGTGAGTTAGTCCCTGTTCTCCGGGCACCCATTGGGCAGTGTGTCTGAGTGTAGGCTGCTGCTGTGGCGGTGTGTGCTGAGACTCTATCAGAGCGATGCATCTTCATTGTCTGCTGTTATGTGCAAATTGTGCCTTCAGACCCATGTCATCCTGCATGGCAGCCACCATTTGCAGGCAAGACAGTACTGTGTGGGTACACACAGTTTGTATGGCTGTGCCCTGGGCCATATGGGCTGAGGGCATTGTTGTGTGCTTGTGAGTTGCTCAATGTTAGTTTTGATGCCCCCACTCCCAGCATCGACCACATCCTGTGTTGTGTTGGTGTTTTGTGTGGCCTGTGACTTGGCATGGCCCTGATTGATGCATGGGGCATGGAGGCGCTAGTGGCATGTGTGTGTTTGTGGAGTGTTGTTGTGTCCGGTGGTGGCTTGGGGGGGGTGGCATGCATGATTGATTGTGTATGGCATCCCCCCCATGTGCGGTGAGTTGTTTGTGTACTCACCAGGGTCTGGGAGTCCTGGCAGTCCGTGTAGTCCCTCCACCGCCAGCGTGGACATCACCTTCTCCTCCCAGGGATGGTATTGTACCGGTCTGGGGGGCGGCCCTCCTCCAGTGATGTTCCCCTGGTTGTGATTGTCAGTCATCTTCCTCTTGACCGTCCTCCGCAGATCGTACCACCTGGATTGGCACTCGTGCCTGGTCCTTCTGGTGGTCCCAACAGCATTCACAGAATCGACGATCCTCTGCCACATGGCCGTTTTTTCGGATATGCTGGTCTGTCTGACCAATGTCCCAAAGAGCTGTGGCTCGACTCTGAGGATTTCGTCGACAAGGATCTCCAGCTCCTCCTTTGTGAACTTTGGATTCTTGGTGGTGGACATGGCGTGGGGTGTGGGTGTGGATGGTTGTGGGGGTGTGGGTGTGGATGGTTGTGGGGGTGTGGGTGTGGATGGTTGTGGGTGTGTGGGTGTGGTAGTGGAGGTGTGTGTGTGAATGTGATGAGGGGGTGTTTGTGTAGGTGGTTGTGTGAAGGTATGCAAGTGTGAGGTTCAAGTATGGTGGTGTGGGTCGTCTGTGGGCTCTGGCAGCAGTGGGTCTGTTGCAAAGGCTCATGGTTTGTGTGTGTGGTCCATTTTTATTGGTCCATTTGTGGGTGTGGCTGTGTTTGAAATTTGTGTGGGTGTGTTATGAGGAGTGATTGAGTTTTGGGCCTCTGTTTGGCAGTTTGGCAGTTGCAGGTGAGTGTATGTGATGTTTGTGGGGTTGTTGGGCATGTTTGGTGGTGTGGGGAAACTCTACTTGACTCTCCTTGTGTAAGTATGGTTTGTCCTGGTTCAGTACGTGTTTTTTTGGCGTCAGTACGGTCCGTACATGCACTGGTGGGGGTGGGGGTTTGGTGCGTACATACACGGGTGGTGGTTCGGTGCGTACATACACGGCTGGGGGGGGGTTTGGTGCGTACATACACGGGTGGGGGTTCGGGGGCGTACATACACGGGTGGTGGTTCGGTGCGTACATACACGGCTGGGGTGGGGGTTTGGTGCGTACATACACGGGTGGTGGTTCGGTGCGTACATACACGGCTGGGGGGGGGGTTTGGTGCGTACATACACGGCTGGGGGGGGGTTTGGTGCGTACATACACGGGTGGGGGTTCGGGGGCGTACATACACGGGTGGTGGTTCGGTGCGTACATACACGGCTGGGGTGGGGTTCGGGGGCGTTCGGGGGCGTACATACACGGGTGGTGGTTCGGTGCGTACATACACGGCTGGGGGGGGTTCGGGGGCGTACATACACGGGTGGGGGTTCGGTGCGTACATACACGGCTGGGGGGGGTTCGGTGCGTACATACACGGCTGGGGTGGGGGTTTGGTGCGTACATACACGGGTGGTGGTTCGGTGCGTACATACACGGCTGGGGGGGTTTGGTGCGTACATACACGGCTGGGGGGGGTTTGGTGCGTACATACACGGGTGGGGGTTCGGGGGCGTACATACACGGGTGGTGGTTCGGTGCGTACATACACGGGTGGGGGTTCGGGGGCGTACATACACGGGTGGTGGTTCGGTGCGTACATACACGGCTGGGGTGGGGGTTTGGTGCGTACATACACGGGTGGTGGTTCGGTGCGTACATACACGGCTGGGGGGGGGGGTTTGGTGCGTACATACACGGCTGGGGGGGGTTTGGTGCGTACATACACGGGTGGGGGTTCGGGGGCGTACATACACGGGTGGTGGTTCGGTGCGTACATACACGGCTGGGGGGGGGGTTCGGGGGCGTTCGGGGGCGTACATACACGGGTGGTGGTTCGGTGCGTACATACACGGCTGGGGGGGGGTTCGGGGGCGTACATACACGGGTGGGGGTTCGGTGCGTACATACACGGCTGGGGGGGGTTCGGTCCGTTCATACACGGGTGGGGGTTTGGTGCGTACATACACGGCTGGGGGGGGTTTGGTGCGTACATACACGGGTGGGGGTTCGGGGGCGTACATACACGGGTGGTGGTTCGGTGCGTACATACACGGCTGGGGGGGGTTCGGGGGCGTTCGGGGGCGTACATACACGGGTGGTGGTTCGGTGCGTACATACACGGCTGGGGGGGGTTTGGTGCGTACATACACGGGTGGGGGGGGTTCGGTGCGTACATACACGGCTGGGGGGGGTTCGGTCCGTTCATACACGGGTGGGGGTTTGGTGCGTACATACACGGGTGGGGGTTCGGGGGCGTACATGCACGGGTGGGGGTTTGGTGCGTACATACACGGCTGGGGGGGGGTTTGGTGCGTACATACACGGCTGGGGGGGGTTTGGTGCGTACATACACGGGTGGGGGTTCGGGGGCGTACATACACGGGTGGTGGTTCGGTGCGTACATACACGGCTGGGGGGGGTTCGGGGGCGTTCGGGGGCGTACATACACGGGTGGTGGTTCGGTGCGTACATACACGGCTGGGGGGGGTTCGGGGGCGTACATACACGGGTGGGGGTTCGGTGCGTACATACACGGCTGGGGGGGGGTTCGGTGCGTACATACACGGCTGGGGTGGGGGTTTGGTGCGTACATACACGGGTGGTGGTTCGGTGCGTACATACACGGCTGGGGGGGGTTCGGGGGCGTACATACACAGGTGGGGGTTCGGTGCGTACATACACGGGTGGGGGTTCGGGGGCGTACATACACGGGTGGGGGTTCGGTGCGTACATACACGGGCGGGGGGGGTGGTGGGGTGTTCGGCGCGTATGCGGGCACATGTCTCCATGGTTGCTATGGGAGTTCGGTTCGGACGGTGTTTTTTGCGTACGGTTGTGAAATGGGGAGGACGGGAGGGATCGTACTTGCGCAGTCGGACTTTATTTTTCCGCACGGTGGGTTTTTCGACCGGGGACGTGTCGGTGACTTTTCCCGACCCGAGGACGTGTGGGGAAATCTTCCCAATGCGATTCGTATGGACTTCCGTTCGAATCGTACTTGGCAGTTTGTACGCTACTTTGACGATTCGGACGGAAAAAAATCCGGATACGAGTCGGACGGGGAATTTTTTTACCGGATCGGAATTGGCACCACAGTGTGAAGATTCTGCGCTCGGGGTGGATGGTACACACTCGGGACAGAAAAAGATAAGACAGGCTAATGTGTAAGACTCTACACATAGGTCAATTCAGAAACTGCATTATAGTAGCATATTTTGTAGTACTACAAAAAATAGTATAGAATGCTAGTTACAGATTATTTCCAGAGGTTTAAGCCTCTGCCTTTCCTATATTTTTATTTGGCAGTTCAGCTGGGAAACTGCAGCGACTGGCCACATGTAAGTAAACAGTGGAGTTCTCGATGAGTGAAGAACACACAACACGTGGACAAAGAAGGCCACAACTTTGGTTTACATGTGAGGGGTATGGTGAGATGAAAGGAGTTGTTCTGGGAGGGGATTGGTGGGCTTTTGAAGACAGCCATCACCCACCCAAAAAACAGTAACACAATTGTTATTTACAGACTCAATTTATATAGTTAATGCTAGGCAAAGCCCAAAGAAGTGTGAAGTTAAGGCCCTTATATGGTGTTTTATTAGTAATTAAAGACCTTTACATTTAGTTTTTTTACCATCTTTATTTTGCATACAAAATAAAAAAAGTTAAACTTTTAATTTTTTTTAAAATTGTTTGTAGAAAGAAGTGTTGAAAGATATCTAAAAATACCTCTCGTTTCATGAAATCATGGTATTCTATCTGTGTCAACAATATTAATCACTAATGTTGTACCAACATTTCAACTTTCTCTTTAAAATTAATAGTGAGCTAATTGTTCTGTGTAATATGTTTTATATCTGCTCAAACGTGAATGTTAGTCATAAGTTAAACCCCAATTCAAAACTCAAAAATCTAACATTGTTTCAAACACTTCCCACACACCCTGTAAACAGATGGGCCTTTTTTTTACATTTCCCCACCCATCCTCTCCAGAATCTCACTAGCCCAATAACAACTCACAGCCATGCTGAATACATAACAATGGAGCAAACACAAGCAAACTCTTTGAGCTTTCACTATATCACTGGATGTGTTTGTGAGTTTGCCCATTATTTTGAGAAGGAATGATCTGATGAGGAGGAGAGGAGAGAGGATTTTTAGACAAAGTATTAATATTTTTGAGGTGTCCAGCCAAGAGGTGATTCCCAGATTCCTCTACCCACCTGATGTCCTCTTGGACATAGATGCTGGGTGGAAGCAGGATCTTGATTCAGTTGGATGCCGCTTCCAGTCTATCCCAGTCAATGTGAAGATATTACTTGGTTTACATTTTCTTGCCACTGGATCTTTTCAGAGGATGTTCAGTGACAATGTATGCAGCTCATAGCCAAAGCCAATCCCGATGCTTGCATCAGGCCCTGAGACACATCAATAGAAAAGTACCTCTCTAAATAGCCATCTCACATTCACTGGCAGGAAGGCAAAGCGTTGCTAGGGAATTCCATGAAATTCCACTTCCCACATGTGTAACGTGCTATTGATTGCACGCGTGTGCCACTTCAGTTACCTCACCTCACAGCACACCTTTTCTATAACAGACAACACTGGCACATGCAGGCTGTCTGTGATGCCAGCGACTGCCTCACCACTGCTTATGCAGTGTTTTCAGGCAGCACACATCACAGATTCATTTCCCTCAGATAGTCTCTTGTACATTGCTTGGTTGCGGGAGAATTTGGTGGCATGTGGCTTCTTGGTAAGTACTCACTCACCATCCAGGCCTGATACTCATACTTGTTTGTGTCTTTTCCACAACCATGCGAAATGACTACTACTCAAGCAACATACACTTCCCTAACAGACAATGCATTTAGCTTGGCAAACATAATGTAATCTAAATACAACAGAGAGTCATTTGAATGTGTTATTTTTTTTCCACTTCAGGCAGTGCTGCTTATGCACTCTTCCCCATACCTGCTCACACCTTACAGACATGCTAGCACAGTATCTGTGTGGAGGAACAATAGAGCACACATTCATTCATAAGCCAATACGAAAACGCACTTTTTGTCTCCTTAAGTAGCAATTCAGATATCTTGACCATATGGTGGTATGCTGGTGTCCTCCCCTGAAGTTGTGTACAAGATAATAGTAGCCTATCGTGTGTTGCACAACATAGCACAACATAGCAATGGAACAGGGCTTACATATACCTGTGAACCAAACTGGGTGGAGACAGCATGCATAAAATTAGCCCCAGTGAAAATTGTGCATCCCAAACGATCTCAACCAACTGCTCCCTGGTACACGGAGAAACTTAGGAACCAAAAACTCATTTACAAGCCCCATGAATGGAATTGGAAGAAAGTATATAAGGAAGCTGAGAAAGAGATGTACAAACAGAGCCTTACGATCTATACACAACTTTTATTCAATGCAAACCAAATTAAACTAGCTAAAAGGTCATCTAAAGAACTTTCTAGAACCATATCTAGCTTGGTTTCCCCCTGTCCACCTAAAATTTAGTCGAGCCTGGAATTATGTGAGGAAATGGCCACTTTTTTCTTGAATAAGGTGGAGGTCATCTTCTCGGCCTTTAACCTCCCTATATCGGGAGGGACAGAAGCTCTAATTGAGGGGATTAAGCCAGTTACTGGCCTCCCTCCCATTTTTGATAAATGTGCTCCATTATCAATAAATGACACAAAAATTCTTCTTACATCGGCTAGATTAGGCTCCCCCTATGATCCCTGTCCAGCCTCGTGGTCAGATTAGCCCTGGGACCTATTGCCTTATTACTGACCTCCGTGTTTAATGCCATGTTTGAATCAGGGAACTTCCCAAGACTTAGAAGCTAGCTTCGATACTTCCGCTGCCGAGAAAGCACAATTTAGATCCTAAGGACCCCAATAATTTTCGACCAATTTTGCACCTTCCACTGCCGGCAAAATTGGTAGTGATAGCAATGAAATTGCAGCTCAGTGCCTTTTTACGTGAAAATCATACTCTGGATCCCACTCAATATGGATTCAGAGAAGGGCACAGCACAGAGTCTGCACTCATAAAATCCACAGAAGAAATCAGGGAAGCCCTAGCTCAGGGAGGCAAGGCAGCATTAATCATGTTGGATCTCTCTGCGGCCTTTGATACGGTCTATCATGACCTTTTGATGGATCGTCTGTCGGCATGCGGGATCCAGGGTAAAGCTTGGAAGCTACTAAAAGCCTTCCTAACTGACAGAACACAAATTGTGTCCCTGAGTTTTTTTTACTCTAAACCTTTTTCCCTACTATGTGGACTACCGCAGGGTTAATCTCTTATCCCTTCACTTTTTAATGTTTGTGTATCATCCTTGGCCGCCTTGATCAGGTCTATCGGGTTCTGTCTTACCTCCTATGCTGATGACATGCAAATCGGTGTGTCTCAGCTGCCAGGACAGGAACCAGGAAAAAGTAAAGGTTCCGTGACTGTATGGAAGCAGTCAGGATGTGGATGTCACAGAATTGACTGAACCTCAACTCTGGCAAAACTGACATCATTCTGTTTGGAAACAATGTCAACATTTGGAACCCAAATTGGAGATCCGGAAAAACTGGGGACTCTTCCAAAACCTGCTAGGAAAGTTACAACCTGGGAGTTATAGTTGATGACAAATTACATTTCGGTGATCAGGTCAATGCCGTTGTGTCAGCCACCTTTCATTTTCTTAGAATGATCAAGAAAATATTGCCGTTCCTGCCGTTGTAGAGTCAGTGGACAGTGGTTACATCGGTTATCGTATCAAGGTTGGACTACTGTAACAGTCTTTACCTAAATATTCAACATCTGACTGCTTACCAGCACACCAAAATTTCTTTCAATCTCCAAGGAAATCCAAAGACTTCATTGGCTACCAATGCACCATTTTAAGGGCTTACAAGGAACAGGGCCAGATTATCTAAAGCGGCTGTTTCAATGGTACATTCCCAAAAGAACCCTGCCTTCCCTAGGAGTGACAGTACCCCCCATTAAAAAAAAGTAAGGTGGGGAGGGTGAAGCTATATCAGTTGCGCTGCAAAGGCATGGAATGACCCTCCCTTCCACCTTAGAAATGCCACTGACTTCATGGCATTCAGGAAAGGACTAAAAACCTGGCTTTTTAACGTGCAGCATCTCTATAACATTCTGTGCTCAGAGGATAGTAGCTAGCGCCAGGACACCTTCGGGTAACTGCTGCTCTTTAGAAATGCATATAATATAACATAGCATAACCCTCACCTATGACGATATCTAGAGAACCGGCTTGTTGTCCCAAACAGAGGTCAGAGTATGTACGTGCATGATTGGCTGGTCAACTTTTTTCTCTTGAGTTGCTAGTTGGGTTAAGGCCTAAAAGTGGTTTGACAGTCTGTTGTCAATGATGATTGGAGGACATTTAACAATCTTTCCATAAATTCCATCCTGAAAACCTTTCATAATGTATGCAAATAAAATGCTGTTTAAAGATAGACTATGAATTTGATTTTGTTGGAGATGCTTGTAGTACTTCAGGACAATGGAGTGAAGGATTCCTGACGTAGTACTCATTCCTCTAATTTTTAGATGCCTTCAGACCCAGTGGACATCTCTAGCATTGTCAGCATCATGACATTTCATGTGGGTGCATTGTGAAATTGAGGAATGGCTTTGCGAACATGATGGAGCTCTACAGGTTTATAACACATTTGTATCTTTATTTTCTATTAAAAAATACAACATTAGATCTAGTAGTTTACAAATTACCAAGCATTTATACCCTATTAATGGAATTTAGGTGCCATGTTGTGTGGCCCATTTTCCCCTTTTCACAGGCACTTACCAGCAGCCTTGACATGGGAGTCACAACCAGTGAAACCTCCAATGGGACTTAAAGGTTTATTCCATTTATGTCAGTAGTACAGATAGAGTAGTCTCTGGCACTGACATAGTGAGACTCTGGATGAGTGTAAATGAGAGAGCATGACCTTCAGTTTTGCGGACAGGGTGCTATGATGCAGTTGTGACAAAGTACCCTCTCAGCCAAACTTTAAGGGGCATAATTAATAGTCTTTCAGAGAATGGAACACAGCAAGGCACCTTGAAGTGCTGAGTTGGGTGAAAGAAAGGGACATGAAATGCTCAAAATTGTGCAAATTAGGTATCTTTTTTTCTATCTCCTTGTGCTGCTGCTCTTGTAACGGTGTAATGCCAATGCCGGCCCCCTTGCCAAATATGTGATGTTACAACGCATGCCATTACATGCATGCTGTTGCAATGCCAACCTTTACCCCGTCTTTCTGTCGGGGGAGCTCTGGAAGTCGGAATAGATACATTTTCTATTCCAACTCCAGTGTGTGCAACAGTAGGGAAGGTGTTGGAGTTAAATCCAACACCTTCTACCCACTGCTGCATACCTTTTGTGTTGCAACGGCATGCGATGTAATGGCATGCGTTGTGACGGTTGCTTAGTAAAGGCTGTTTCCCTCCGTTGCCCCATGGAGCAAGTGTGCATGTGTTATGAACAGAATTCTTTTTGAGCAGGAAGGGAGTCCTTCCTGTACCACAAAAAAATTAAAGGTATGTCTTTCCATTATATCTAGGATTCTGAATGCATCCCACATACAAATAACAAGTAACAAGGACAAATAAATACATTTCTCTTCTTTGTGTCTAGGTTGGGGAGGATTATCATTTGGCTAAATTCCAAATCGACATATCTTTGTAAATCTGGAATTGTGTCAAAATCCATGGGTGGATGCATGGGAATGCCCTTGGTCCACCTATCGAAGGCCTGCAAAATGCAAGCTAATGCAAGGCAGTGCTATGTGCTGTGTTGGGTTATTTTCTGTTTACAAAGCATACAAATCACCCCATGTGTGGCTGTGCAAATAACAGATAAGGCTTTGCCTTGCATTGTCAATGCAAGGTTAGCACAAAGGACTTCTAAATGTGGGCATAACTTGTGTTTCAGAGCAATTTCTTTACACAATATTTTATAACAAACAAGGTTTAAAAGTGTTAGTTTATTTTATGTTACAAATCATCCTTCCTGAGGTCAAAACACGTGTGATATCGTAGTTTTTTTTCAATGTCTTACTCACTGTGCCCTTGCACGATATTTTCCTTGTGTGCCAAAGCTCAGGTCTGTGTGTGCAGACATCACTTTGCTATCTGCAGGTGGGCCAGAGACTCCACAGTCTGAGCTGAGAATACACAGAAAATGATAGACAGGAAGAGGAATTCAACCATTTTGAATTCATTATGTGCATCTCAGAGAAGCATCCTCCTCCATCCTGCTGCTACTTGTATCCATCCTGCCCCCAAATGGCTAAGGGACTTGACAAGAAGGCACCCCCCCTTCACTTAGAGAGAATTGAATATCATTAGGGAGGGGGTGCTTGCAAAATGACCTTAACTTTATGGGGGATCGGATAGCCAGTTGAGCAATGCAGCACATGCTTAAATTTGTAGAGGCACTGTCACGCACAGCAGTGAACTGGGAGTGTACAAACTGCTGGGCAAGATGTGCAGAAAATGCTGGGAAGACCCTGTGATGCTGGGTCTGAATAAAGGTAGAGGACATTATGGGTGTGTCCGCCCAACCATAGACACAGGGCACCTGCATGACCCCACTCTACCGAAGGGTCCTACAAGCTGCCTGGATGACCCTCCATGCTCAGCTGGAAGAGTTTGAGCATGAAATGCCATTTGTTTGTAAACTCACCATGCCACCTCAGTTTTGACCCAGCCATATCCAAATCAGTCTTGACCCTGCTCCTCATTGGAACAGTAGAGCCCAAACTGCCAGCCAGGTCCTCACTAAACTGGAACACAAGCAACCTAGGAACGGTTTAACCATGACAAGGGGCTCTTTAGCCAGGTATAGCTTGGCTCCAGCAGCACAGTGAGCACGGGACCCACTTCTGGGTATACCCTTGGCAATTATGGCGGGACATCAAAGATACAAAAGGTTGATAGGGGGAAGACTTGCAATTTGTCTAACCACTAGCAATCGGTCAAGTTAACATCCCAACCCATCTTTCTTTTGCTCACGATGTGTCCTCAATTCAGACCCAGCTGTATGCAAATCAGCCTTGTCCCTGCTCCTCATGGGAACAGTCCAGCCCTGACTGGCAGGCGTGTACAATCGGCGGGGCAAAATGTGGCAGTGAAAACGCTGGGAGGACCCTGTGATGCTGGCTCTGAATAAAGACTGAGGATGTTATGGGTGTGTCCTCCCTGCCATATAATCAGCGTCCCCAGCATTACCCCACTGTACCAGGGGGGGTCATACAAGCTGCCTGGACGACCCTCCATGCACAACTGAAAGAGTTTGAGCATGACCTGTCATGTGTTGTTTGGGACCTTTAACATAACCTAAGTCATAGCTGTAACATTTCTAAGGCACATGCATCAGTATTTCATTCTCCTAAACTTTTTACAAGGAATTCTGTAACTTGTAGTTTTCATTTCACAAATGAGTATGATGGAGCAGGTTTTCGCAAAAAGAAACCTACTCGTATAGAGTACCCCTGTAACATGTACTAAGTGTAAGTAGTGAATATATACTAACGTGCACCCTCACATCACACATGGGAGATTTGCTTTGCAATACGTATGAATTAATCCTAATATATATGTAAATAACCAGAAATGTGATAATATTGTGTGTAGAATGAGACAAAAAGACTCGCATGGCAAGGCCGCATGAATATAGAATAAAAAGCATGACGTGTTGCTTTATTCAAATAATGAATGCCGCTTTTCTGCTTATGCTATGCTAGGTTAACTATTAATATGGAGTGGAGATAAGGTGGGTGGCTAACAGAAAAGATTACATTATCATATAATTAATAATTAATAAATGGCTGTTTTCCCGTTTTTCCAGTAATGAACGAGTACCCCATTTTGTGATAACTTAGCACGACTGTAGAGGGAGGAATGGGAAACACGTGACCAAGTGGCTAAACTGCTGAACAAGCTGAAAGAGCGTGACTCGATAAAGGACAATATGCTTGACATGTGGCCAACTCCAGTGTCTTCATGAGAAAATTCTGTAGTTGTTGAATGTATTAATTTCTGTTCCCAGATTGTTACACATGAGAGAGAAGGGATGAAAGTTGAATATGTGGGAACGGAAGTTTAACATCGGGGTAGTCCAAGAATAGTGATCTAATGGTAGGGTGACCATGCGCCCCTAGATTTCAGGCAAACCTGTTGCTGGGACAGGCGATTTTAGCAACTTTAGTGGGATGGACATGTGAAGTAAAGGTATAAAGAATAGGTGATTTAGGGGAGGGGACTGCTGGTGCAAGTTTTGGAAGAAATGGGAGGAGAGAGAGGGATGCGCCGCTGATCATTGGGTTGCAGATAGACCTAGCTGTTCCTGTCCTATCCCTGTCCTGATACTTAAGTCTTTGATCCCTGACTCTCTGTCCGGTGGACCCCTACTGCTACCTAGGCCTGGGTGGTGGTTTTCCTACATTCAAATTATTTTGGGTTGGTATTTCTGATAACCCGAATTTCTTTGCACCTTTTGTCTCTTCATCTATCCCTCCAAATTGATGAATTTTGATTAATGTATATGTCTGATGTCTCTTTATCTATCCACTCTATGCATCCTCACTTTACTACTACTAAATGCCTTTTGTGAATACCAAAAGTCATAAAGGTAGGATTTTGTCTCAGATTACTTTTGTGAATCGGGCCCAAAGACTTCACCACCAGCTCCCCTGAACTTCCTTGCTGGGATTTCTGACCTACCAAGACAAGAGGTGCATGTTGCCATTTTAGGCCTCTGGAGGTTGTTCCTGCTGTTGGGAGCTGGAAAAGAGATTCAACTCAGAGAAGCGCGACGCATCTGCATCCGTTCTGACTCATCGCTGGTGTGCTGCTGAAGAAAACAACGCAGCACCTGCCCGTGGCTGGAGAAATCGTTGCATGCCGAATCCTGTGCACAGAACTCCAAAGTCTGAGATAACCGCAACGACTACAACGCAGGCTCTGCTGTGCGGCTGCAACAACCAACATATCATGGGACCACAGCTGGGGAGACCAATGCAGGAATACGAGTGCATTTCTAATTAAATACAAAATTTAACATGTCAAACACATATACTCTAGTAGCGTTTATGTTTAAAACCAAGTAATGGATATAACAAAACATATATAATGAATAAATACAATTTTGAACTACATAAGAAACAGTTCTTGGAAGCGTATACACTTACCAGTTCTTGCTGGTTGTTGTAGGTGAACTGGCCCTTGACGTTTAACTTTTGTAGGTGTATGGACATCTGCCCCAGCAGAAATAGATTCACTCGGTCTGTACCTGGATAATTAAAATACAGTATTAAAAAATGTTACAACAAAGTAGTATCCTGAACAATTCAGGTATGATGGAAACACAAGCAATGAAAAAACATGAGCTATTAATTTTTGATAAATTAAGTCACAGAAGTACATTAACAAATTTCACAAATAATGAGCAAGCAACTTTGGGCCTGATTTACACGCGCATTTGTCCACCGGTGCATCACTTTTTTTTATGCACCGGCAGCGCAATGGTCTTGCCCATATTTACAAGGCCACATAAGGTCACCCTGTATGACTTTTCATGGCCTCGTAAATATGGGCCCATTTCATGCATTTCATTCCGTGAAAGGGGTGTTCAATGGGTGTTGCTGTGGGCATTCCCACACAACATCCATGGAACCTGACACATTCCCAGATTTGCGTTTTGTAAGGCTGGGAATACGTCAGAATCCTGTGCCTCTCCAGGGGAGGCATAGAAGTGGCGCAAAGAGGAGAAGTACATTTTTTCTCCTGATTTTTTCCTCTTTCTATGCATGTTGCATTCTGCAGCATGCATAGAAAGAGGAAAATGCCATCAATTATTGTTTTTGTGCAGGAAGGTGTCCCGGCTGCTGTTTGTGCGCCGACGCAGGGGAGAAGGACAGGACTGCACAGTATCTTGTAGATGTGGCGCATTCCTGCCCTTTTATTTTGGCTCACAGCAGAGCAGCAAGAAGGCTTGCTGTGCTGCTGTGCATCAAAAGAAAGTAAATGTGGCCCTTTGATTTAGCTTCAAAAAGATTTCTGAGACTTATAGTATGATAGAGAGAATGGAAAACACTACAGTACAATTCACAATAAGGTAAAGAACCAACATGGAGTGGCTTCCATAGTCACACATGCTACAAAGAAAAGCATTTTTAAAATATATTATATGGATGTTGTTGCATTATGTATTACCTGGAACCACATTATGGTCTTCTGCAACAGGCAGCCCATGAAGGAGGTGGGGATGCATAGCAGAGAGGACGTCCTTCTCAAGTGGGATGAGACAGAGACGGGATTCAGTTTCCCACCAGGAAGAGCTCTAGCCACCTCCATCCTAGTGAATTTCTCCTTCGCCTGCCTCCTCTCATCCTGCCACTTATTTTTATATCATACTCAGTCTGACCATCCTCCCCCAGTGTATTCACCCCATCAGCCAACTGATGGAATAAGGAAACTATGGGGACAGTCCATGGAGTTTTTTGTAGTTATCAACTACAAAAGAGACGATCACCTTGGTCTCCTCCTCTGAAAAAGTTATCTTCCTCCCAAGCATTGGCAACATTGTTGAAGAGCAATGGCAAGGGAGCAGTCAAGTAGCAAGATGTCATATTTTTGAGAATGTTATTTTGCTATACAAACACATATAGCTAAAAGGCCAGTGTATGCAACCTTATCATGGCACCAAGTGTTAGTGGCCCATCACTGCTGAAAGCCCCATAACCTGTCCAGAGCATCAGCGTGAGCCATCATCCTGCCAAGAGGACTGCAGGTTGCAAACAAGATGTTGTGTCTCCCCAATATACCTGTATTCATCTTTAAGACTATGGAAAAGCTCTAATCTGAGGCAACGACCTACAGCATTCTCCTTTCAAACTGTTATTTTTTGGGGAGATGCAACATTTTCACAGGCAGCAGGATGACTTCGATACATCAATGGGCTGCGGCTTTACCATACAAAGCAATCACCTGCTTTCTAATTCATTTGGGTTGGAAATTACAATGCACAGCAACTCCCATACCTGACAAGTAAGGTATGTGTACAATGGCTCAAATTCCTGAACTGGTAAACTATTATTGCCAATTCTGTATTGAATAGACACAGTGTACAGTGACTTCTACAGGAAACAGCCATGGTGTATGTATGGTAACTCTGATGCACTGGTCTTGCTAGTGCGCACTTCTTACTGGGTACTCCAGGAGCAGACTGGGTCATTACACCATATCACAAGGAATGCGCTGCTCCCAGTGCAAACACTAACCCGCGTCTGCACTGGGAACAGGGCATTACTGAAAGGTGGACTGGTTGTTTGAATCAGTTGGCAGAGGTTCCTCTGTAGGTGGGTGCAGTGAGCACCTGCACCGGCCGCAGGAGGATGTCTGGGGGGTCATTGACCTCCTTTCCTCCCTTCAAGGGGTGCCCTCGGAGGCACGCTGATGTGCGCCACCTCTAAGTGGTGCACAATCCGTGAGCCCCCTGACAGCCTCTTTGCCTCTACCCCGTGTCCATACTACAGCGCAGGCGCGAAGGATTCCCTCATTTGCATGGGGCATGTCTCCAAGCAAATAAGCAAATTCCACCCTGCGATTGCGCTGGTTCCCATTCATCCTCGTGTAAGGGGAACAGGCGTGTGCCGGTGTGCAGAGCTGTTCCAAGCGGGCATTTAGCCGTGGCGTCCATGAAGGCTTCAGCCTCTTCTTGCACCCTTTTCATGGTTTTGCATCACAACAGCAGTCCGGAGCAGACAGCCCCGCCCTATTGCCTCACTTATGAACGGGTGAGCAGTATTGGTGGTGTACCTACAAGAGTCATTGCATGTGATGGCTCCCTGCTGCCACCTCCACAGCGCCACCTCCCGGTCTCACCTAAACACCTCTCCTGCACATGCTGCCCAAAGCCCTATTCTGCAGATGTGCTGCCTCTTTACAGGCATCCACGTGCTCCTATAACAGAGCCTACTAGTGCACTTCATGGGCCATGAAAAAAGAGTGCCCTTCTGAGAGCCGACGGTATGCATTCTGTGGGATTATTGTGGGGGTGGGTCAGCAGAACCTAGGGTCACAGAAGCAAGACCAGGCAACATCAGAACCCCACCTGAAACAGAGTAAACTGATATTTTGCCCCCTCACAACTGGCAGTGCCCAGCGATGACTTGGCTCACAGTGCAGGCTATAAAGAGTTCAACGCACATCACTTGAATAAGGTAGCTATAAAGGCACAACCGCCTCTGTGAGCTCACACTACCCCTCCAGGGGCTGTACAGCAGCATGAGCTAGACATGTTCCAAGACAAATTGACTTTACACTTTAACACAGCATTTTGATAACTACAGTAAAGCTGTTGTCGATACATTTTAATATATTGGCATTCCTATAGTGATTTCCATAGCCCTTGCGAAGCTCTAAGCACCTACGCTGTCTGATAACATGAAATATAGCTGAACAGGAACATGTCCTGTTTGATAGTGGTGGAAAGTCTTCAGCACTAGGTGCGTCAATTTGTACTGTTTCTGCTTTCCCACTGCATGGCTCGTTAGAAGAACAATACTTACCTGTGAAGTTTGCACTTGCTTTGCCCATCTTTGTTCCGCAAGCAAAATATAGAGCAAGCCTTAAGGAAGACCACTATGGTATACACTACGATGTACGCTGAGGACAGATTTACTAACAATTTGTTCCAGCACTACGTCAAAAATGTGATACAAGCAGGCGTAGACTGTTGATTTGGAATTTATTATCAAGTGCAAAATATTATGGGACTTATTATGAGAGCCCTCCGTCAATTTTGCACCACGTAAAGTGGTACATGCATGACACAGAGCTTTCTTAAAGAATTATGGAGCCACGAAAAGCTGCTCTGCGTGGCTTTGCACAAAAAGCGGAGGCAATATATATAAACAGAGAATGAATGAATTCTGGGCAGTTCCCAAGTTCGGGTAGAAAGTAGCTCCTCTATATAGGGCACCCTTCAACACCAGCGGCACTCTCAATCAGTGTGGGGTTGCGCCCACAGGCCCTGGCAACAGGCCAGTCCCTGTAGCCAACCTCTTGCTGTACGTTTGACAAAGGTCGTGCGCAGTGTGGGGTTGGTTGTCTATGGGGGAGATGGCCATCGCCAAGCCCTGCAGTCGACCTTGCAGCATGTGATTTGTTGACTTTGGGTGGGTCGGAAGCCAGGCCCTGCAGCCAAGCCCCCGCCGCACATGGATGAAGGTTGTGCACGGCGGGGATTCGGCTTTATATATGGTAATAAAAACCCTAGAAAGACACTGAAAAGACAAAGGGTTAAATGAATGCTATCGTTAGGTGAAATGTTCAGTAACAACGCAACGTTTTAAACTAAAAAACACCACAGAAATTCAACAGTTATAGTTATAATTATCTAAAGTAACTATAACTCGTGCCTTAAGGTAACTATAACTTGTGCCCTCACCAAGCACTGCTAATTATCCCACACATTACATCTCTCATGACATCTTCTATGACATCATTGATAACATCACTGCAACATTTGCATTGAATTTATTGATAACAAAACTATGCACCACTGGTAATTGATCGGGTGGCATTCCAGCCATCATGTTTTTGCCCACCATGCCACATGAGTTTGCACCCAGCTGTAGTCAAATCAGTCTTGACTCTGCCCTAATCGGAACAATCCAGCCCGAACTGCCAGGTACTCCTTGAAACGAAACATAAGCAACCCAAAACCAATTTCACCATGATTGGGCTCTTCAGTCAGGTGTAGCTCGGTTCCAGTGGAACAGTGAGCACAGGACCCACGTCTTTCTTTGTCTTTCACTCCTACTTCTCAACTTTCTTTCACAATATCAGCTTCCTCCCTACTTATTACTTTACATTTTAAAGACCACTTACTTCTACTGAGTTATTTCATTTCAGTTCCTGCTTATTTACTCCACCAAAATCGTTCTTGCTTGCATTGTTTACTTCCTTTTGGAAGCTTATCAGTTTTCAGTTGTCTGTTTAGCTCCATGTCAACCACAATCCAAATTCCATTTTGACAGAACTTTTAGTTGTTTCATATAGTTACTCCTTAAAATTATGCCACTTTTGCAGAAAGTAATTGCATCAGCCGTGGCTGGCATGGCTCGTGGGTGGGGAGCGGGGGCTTGCGCGGGGGTTTAACTTAATAATAAATACAAAAATAATTATCTTGCCTTTCCATCGGCCGGGTCCTGCGTATTATCTGCTCCTGCTCTCCTGCCTCCGGCAGGAACAGGAAACAGGCAGGCAACCAGGCTCCCTCCCCATAGCCAATCGCAATGCTGCTAGCAGCGTTGTGATTGGTCGGGACGCCGCCCAGCCAGTGGCTGATGGGGAGGCCATGTTCTCATGCAGGCTGCAATGTAGCCTGCATGGAGAAGGGGCAGAGTGCGCATGACTGGTTTGGGCGGCCCCAGAGGGCTGACTAAACAGTCTTTGCGCACTCATGAGTGGGCACACCATCCATCCCTGCCCTGCTGCTTGCTGAGCAGCCCCGCCCGCCCACAACCTAACATAAAATGGTAATAACTGAAAGTTATTACCATTTTATGTTTCTGCTTCTCGCACCGCGAGAAAGCAGTGGGACGACGCTCCTCCGCCCTAGTGGAGGTGCCGCCCCTAAATTGCATGTGACTCGTGCCAAGGTACATTCCTGGCACTGTGGAAAACAACTGCGACGCCAGACCTTTTTTGCTTGCTTGTATTTTTTTTTTATCACATATGCATAAAGAAAAAAATACAACTTTCTTAAACAGCTTTCTACTGAAGACTGAAATAAAAACCGTAAAATGCTTCATGAAATATCTTACCTAATCTTACCACCTAAAAAGTACAAAAGCGCTAAACATATGCAGTGATAGCAGCAACCTGGGGTCAAATACTAACAGATATGGTTTTCTTAGATATTAGAGGCATTTAATTAGTATTATAATCCAATATCTTGTGAAGAAATCTCTCTCATTGCTCCCTGGTAAAAAGTATATTGAACCACTTTACTTTCACAGTTTTCCTATGCTGTTTTGAAACACAACAAGCAGACACACATAACATACATGAAGACAACAACATACCTAAAGGCAAACATTTACACTAAACCAACATAAATACAGACATACATGCATACTTACAGGTCAACAGGCTATGCACACAGTCTAGACTAACCAGACTAACATGTGTACATATAACCAGGGCCATTGGACTTCTATGGCAGAGGAGAATCAAACTATGCAGCAGGATTGACTCAATTATACAGTGAGAAAAGGTACGTTACGTGACCTAATCCAGCACATTTTGCTATATTATTACTTAATATTTTGGTATTTTTTGGTTGAACCAGCTAGACAGCGCATGCACTGACTGTGTGGAGGCATATTGTGGCTTACCAAGAACGTAGAGGGGCTTACAATTGGTTGGCTTTACTTGTCATTCTCATTTGCCTGCTTTCTTTTCGTGCTCTAGCTTGTCAATCTTGTGTTTGTTCCTTCCAGGGAGCATTGCCTCTTTACAATCTCTTTGACTGGCAGGGATTGCTGCTTTCCAAACATTCTTTTTTCTCTTTTGTGAAGCACTTCATTAGAGTGTGTGTGTTTTTGAGCGGTCTCCTGTGTGTATGTTTTTCAATCTGCACTCCGTGGTGATCCATGTGGACTGAATGCTTCTCTCTCCATCTTCCCTCTTGCACTCGCCTAGGGGCGTCTGCCATTGCTTCCCCCTACCTCCACCTTGCTATCCTCCAACCCCACATGTTTCTTTCGCTCTTGTTATTTCCCCTGGCGCTTTTACTTCTCTCCTCCAGCCCTCAAACCTTTGCTTTTGCATCCACTCCCGTGTTGCTGCAGTGTTCGCCCCTCTCTCTGGTGTTGCTTCACCTTCCTCTTCATCTTCCTCCATGTTGCTTCCTCTCTTTGCCCGCACACTTGAAAAAACATCTTTTGCATGTTTTAATTTTAGTCAGCGATTCAACTTGGATCCATAAGTAAAAAAAAAAAAAGCTTATGCTTAATTGTGTAGGCATATGCATGCTTGGCGCACAGCTACAAAATGATCTTGGTGACTGCGTTAAAGGCATTTTATTTTTTACGTTAGCCATGCTGCACAGTGCAGCGCAGCTGAAAACCATTGGCATGACCAATTAGTCACAACAGCACAACCTATTGGCTTTGCCAATGCATCTTTCGCATGATAACACTGTCTGGGCAAAGGTTTCACCCCATTAGTACCACTTTAACTTCCAAATAAAGCGAAAAGTAACTAAAAGATGACCAGTCAACCTTTGCATTGGGCCTTCTAATTTGCTGCATCACGGGTTGCCCCAATTTCAGTGACTTGATCCTTTTAAACTGGAAAAAAAACTGTTTTTTGTTAGAATCTGCTGCTTATGCAACAGATTATGAATTATGGATCAATTGCAGCAAATCTATAATCATGCAGAAAACCACGTGGCCGCAGAATCACATAATTTCACAGAGCCCTTTCTACACCTCTTTACAAAGACCAAAAGGCATACTGACACAAATGCCCGACTCAGCATGTATGCACACCCAGGCAAGGGACCACACATACAGATTCCAAGCACACACATAAATCATAAGCAAATATACACATATATGGAGCACATATATGGAAACGCAAAAACCATAAGTAACAAGGCTCGTAGGGGTGGACGCTGAGTACATTTGGGCCAGTACCGCCTGATCCTAATCTGAGGTCCTGTGCAGAGGAAATCAGATTCAAAGCGGGAAAATGAATGGCGGCCCAAGGCCTAGTCAGTCCTTGTCCTCCGACAGGTCATTTAAGTCTTGAAACATACTGAGCTGCAATATGAACAGACGTTGCCACAGCTGAGAGGTCTGACCTGCATTTTCTGATACTAACCGACCTATTGGCTTTGGTAAGGCAAGTATAACATATTTCCAGCCGTCTCTAGCTGGGTCTTTCTGGTCAGGGCCGACATGCCTGCTTCATTATCTCCTGAAGGAGATCTAACCAGGGATGTGTGGTGTTGTGCGACTGTCTGGAGCTGTGTATTCTTGGCCTTCCGGTGTGCGCTCTTCTTCCCTCCAGCTTCCAGGCATGTATGTCGGACATCTTGTCTGTGTGAAATCCTAAAGGGATGCCTGGCCTGCCCACAGGGACGGCTTTAGCGCTGGTGGCGCCCGGTGCAAGTGTTTTTGGGGCCTATCAACAACAACCGGCGATAATTATCGCTCAGCGCTCTTAGCGTGAGGATAATTATCGCCGGCTAGCGTGAATTTTTATCGCTGAGATAGCGTGCTATTAGCAACGCTTATCTCAATAGCGATAAAAATCTACACGCTAACAGGCTAACGTGTGATTATCGCTGGAAACCCAGCGATAATCACACGTTACCTTCTTGATAGGGACAGGCAAACTTAGCCATGATATCCTCCTTCCATAGGATATCATGGCTAAGTCCGAAAATTAGCAGACGTAAAAAAGCAGCGTTAACCGCGGTTAGCGCTGCTTTTTTTGTCTCTAACAGGGTTAGCGACATTCTTGATAATAGGAGAAAGGTCGCTTAGCGACCTTTCTCCTATTATTTTACTCTGGAACGCCCCCTTTGCATCTCATTAGAGATGCAAGGGGAAGTGTAGAGTAAAAGGGTGCTAACATGCAAATTTGCGTGTTAGCACCCTGTTGTTGATAGGGCGCTAGTTTTATCTCTGCTTTTTTGGCTTTTAAAGCCAAAAAAGCAGAGATAAATCCCTTGTTGATATGCCCCACTAATGGCACCCCATGACCTCTTTCTCCATGATTTTTCTCACTACCACTCTCCAACAGGGCACCTCATCTCTCCACAGCCTCTCTCTGGTACACATTTCATTTTTTTATAGCGCTACTCAGAGTTCACTCAAACTCAGTTCTGTGATCTGCATGGCACACCTTCTTTGCAGCAGGCACCATTAACCATCTGGGCTAATTTATGACGAGTCAAAAGTGCCACTAGACAAAATCCCGATCTCTCACCAGTAGGAACATTAAGCACCAGAGTTATTATCCTGCCAGTTGTATTGTTGCCTGAAACTGCTGGACTATCAAGGACGTTCACATGCTTTTACACCAATAGTTATTTCTAAAATATAATACTCCCCACTAAACTCAGCGCCAGGTGCAGCTGCACCGGTCTCACCGCCATGAAACCGGCCATGCCCGCCATATCCGCTGATATAACTGTTTTGAAGCTTCAGGCCCAGCATAAAAGTTGCTGCTGCGTTTTAGAAGTAACATTTTCTGGCAGCAGTGATGTAAGACCCTGCTCATGAAGGGTACAACTAACGGTCACCACTGTTTGCATTATTTATTGGCATGTACTTGAAAAAAGTCAAATCTCTCACATGCCTGCCAGAACCTAAGCTCTGGCCCTGCAGACCCTAGTTGGTGCATCATTTATGCCTAAAACACACAGAAACTACTCCGCACTTTAATTGTCAGCCTATTTTCTACCAGATGTTGGGTTTGATGAATCAAATGTTTTCTGCTTATTTTCTGTTCATGGAAAAAGCTTTTGTAAATCATAAACGATTCTTTAAGCGCGAAATAAATGTCATATTTTCTTGAATGTTGTGATTGCTGTGGTTTGAAACATCTGTCAAGTTTTCTGAAGTTGCGTTGCTTGGAATTTTCATGTTAAACGTTATACTCGCAGAGGGATTTAGCAACTGTTTCCTTGGGGATTTCTGCATAGAAACGTTTGAAAACCGAGCCACGAACAATCTATGGCTGTGAGGAGTTGTAAAACAAACAATACTCGAAGTGTGTGGTGCATTTTTTTACTGCAACGGACTGCTTTTACTTTCAGCCTTTTTGCACACATGGACATCTGTTTGAGGTCTGTTTCAGTGGAGACCAGCCAGCATTCATTTCACTTGCCAATTAAAGGAAATGACATCACCACATTTCCTTATGACAGAGCCAACATGCAGAAAAAAACATGTGAAACAAGAGCTTTCTTCATAGCTGTAACAGGACACGGCAAATTGAGAACGCATTAGCGCTGCATTTGTTTGCTTTCTATTTTTAGATGACCACAGTTTAAAATAATATTCTTGTAAAACATGTTTCTGCTTTAACAAACTTTGTTTGGGCTTCATATAAAGTTTGGGGGATGCAGGATATCCACCAAAAAGTGGCGTCTGCCCCATCTCCTTAGTTCACATTTCAGTTGCTCTGTTTTTACTCTATTTATAGACAGGGCAAGTGCCATTTTTCCAACGGCAGAGCCACCACTCAATATGCCAGTACAAATATTTGACTAATCGCCCATCCGCCAGTGGGCCTTTGGTCAATGTACGAAAAAACTTTCATCCGATTTAGGACGGTCATTTTGTAATACATTTTTCCTGTTCTGGACTGCCATGGAAAGTCTGGTGGTGCTGAACAGGAAAGTAAAACAATTAGCCTCACCTGGTGCCAAAAAGATCATAGGGCATTTCATATTTATTTTGATGAAAAAAAACCGGCGCTGTTTGGGCATTAAACAGGGCGCCCGTCCAGCGATGCTTGAGTACCTTCGGGAAGGTCACTGCCACAGTGACTCACCTAAAGGCACTGATGGCCCTGAGAATGCTCTTGGTCGTTTCTTCCAAATCAGTTCAATAGACCTTTCTAGCAGCCTGAGACAACAAGCATTTGCAATGCAATAGGTCTCGCATTTACGCGAGTTTAAGCTATTGGTATTGTAAATGACACTGCCTTTTATTTAAGTTTTAAAAAAGAAAACAAAAATAAAAGGCATTGTTATTTATAATGTGAATAGCTCAAACTTGCGTAAATGCGAGACCTATTGAATTGCAAATGCTTGTTCTGCAAATGTAGAGGGGAGTAGAATTATGTGGTGTCAAGTAGAGTGGAAATATGCAGAGTGAAATTATGATGTGTGGGGTGAAATTATGTGGCATGAAAGTATGTTGAGTGGCTTGGAACTGTGTGGCATGGAGCTGAATTGTGAGATGTGGAATTGATTGGCGTGGTGTGGCATAGACTGCAATTGTATGGAAATGAATTATGTTACCTGGAGTTAAATTATGTGGCATGGTGTGGAATTAAGGGATGTGGTGTGGAATTAGTTGGCATGGCGTGGAGTAGGATTATATGGTGTGGTGTGGAATTGTGTGTCGTGGAATTGTGTGTGTGGCATGGAATTGTGTGGCATGGAATTGTGTTGAGAGGAATGGAAGTATGTGTCATGGAATGGAGTGGAAATATGTGGCATGGAATGAAATTATGTGGTGGAGTTGAATTATGTGCCGCATAGTGGAATTATGTTATTGAGTGGATTCATTAATAGTGGAGTGGAATTATGTGGCATGGAATTACGTGCCATGGAGTGGAATTATGTGGTATGGCATGGAATTAATTGGTGTGGATTTGTGTGGTGTGGCCTAGAATTGTGAGGTGTGGAGGGAAATTGTGAGACATGGAATTGTGTGGCGTGGTATGCAATTGTGTGACATGGAGTGCAATTCTGCGGAGAGGAAGTATGGGGGTGGAGTGGAATTATGTGATGTGGTGTGGAATTATGGGGTGTGGTATGGAATTATGTGGCATGGAATTGTGTGCCATGGAATGGAATTATGTGGTGTGGATTTATGAGAAGTTGAGAGCACTTTATGTGGCATGGAATTATGTGGAGTGGAATTATTTTGCATTTACTGAGATAGACATGTTACTGTGTGGCGTGAACTACAATTATGTGACGTGGTGTGAGAGTGTGTGGAGAGGAAGTCAGTGGCGTGAAGTGGAATTATGTGACATGGTGTGAAATCAAGTGGTGTGGCATAGAATTAGGTGGCAAGGAGTGGAATTATGCTCCGTGGAGTATAATTGTGAGATGTGACATGGAATGGTCTGGCATGGAATTGTGTGGTGTGGAATTGTGTGGTGTGAAATTATGTTGGTTTGGGGAGATTAAATTTAGGTGGTACAGTGTGGTACAATGTGGAATTATGTGGTATGGAGTGGAAGTATGTCTCATGGAGTGGAATTATGTAGCATGATGTGGAGTCATGTGATGTTGCAGTGAAATTATGTGGCATGGAGTTGAATTGTGTGGCATGGAATTGTGGGGTGTTGACTAGTGGAATTATGTGGTGTAGAGTAGAATTAGGTGGCGTGAAATTATGTGGACAAGAATTGTGTTGCATGGAATTGTTTGGCATGGTATTGTGCGGCATTGAGAGGATTGGAATTATGCGACATGGAGTGGAATTATGTGGCTTGGATTGGAAATATGAGGGTGGAGTGCAATTAGGTGGCATGGAGTTGAATTGTGTGGTGCAGAATTGTGTTGCATAGAGTGTAATTGTGTTGACTGGAGTGGAATTGTGCAATGTGGAATTGTGTGGCGTGAAATGCAATTGTGTAATGTGGAGTGCAATTGGGTGACATGGAGTGTCACTGAGTGGAGTGGAAATCATATAGCATGGAGTGGAATTATGTGACATGGTAATGAATTGTGTGGTGTTGAGTGGAATTACGTGCCGTGGAATTATGTGGCATGGAGCCGAATTATGTTGATTTGAATTGTGTGGCATGGCATTACATACCCTGGATTGGATTTAAGTGGCGCAGAATTATTTGGCATGGAATTGTGTGGTGTGAAATTGTATGGCGTGCAATTGTGTGCCATGGAGTGAAATTTTGAGACATGGAATTGTGAGGAGTGCCACTGTGTGACATGGAGTGCAATTGTGTGGAGTGGGATTCAGTGATGTGGAGTGGAATTATGTGACTTGGTGTGGAATTACATGGTGTGGAGTGAAAGTGTGTGGCATATAGTAGAATTATGTGGCATGGATTTATGAGATGTGCAATTGTGTCGCATGGCAAGGAATTGTGTTGAGTTGAGTGGAAATATGTTGAGCTGAATTATGTGGCACGAAAGGGAAGAGGCATTATGAGACACAGAGTGGAATTATGTTGTAGGGAGTGAAATTAGGTGGCATAGTATGTGGCATGATGTGGAATTATATGTTGTGCACTGAAGTGGAATTATGTGGTATGGAGTAGAATTATGTGGCATGGAATTGTGTGAGTGGAAATTTGTGGCATGAGTGGAATTATGAGATGTGGAATTGTGTGGCATGGAACTGCGAGGCCTTGAGTGGTGTGGAATTATGTGGCATGGGGTGAAATGATGTGGTATGGAGTGGATTGAAAATAGGTGGAGTGGAATTATGTGACTTGGAGGGGTAATATATGGCATGAAATTATGTGGTGTGGAGTTGAATTACGTTGCGTAGAACTTGGTTGCGTGGGATTCTGTGGCGTGGAGTCGAATTGTGAGACATGGAATTGTGCAGCATGGAGAGCAATTGTGTGGCATTAAGGGCAGATGTGTAACTTGGAGTGCAATTGTGTGATGTGGAATGCCATTGTGTGGAGTGGAGTCATGTAGGGAGGAGTGGAATTATGTTACACTTTGTTGAATTATGTGGTGTTCTGTCAAATTATGTGGCATGATGTGGAGTGGCATTATGTGATGTGGAGTAGAATTATGTGACATAGAATTGTGTAGCATGGCGTGGAATTGTGTTGCATTGAGTGGTGTAAAATTATGTGGCATATAATAAAGCGTAATTATGTATAGAGGATTTGAATTATGTGGCATGGAGTGGAGTGGAATAATGTGGCATTCAGTGAAGTTCTGTGGCATGCAAGGGAATTATGTGGCATGGAGTGGAGTCGAATTATGTGCAGTGGAGTGAAATTGGGATGCGTAGAGTGAAATCATGTGGCGTGGAACTGTGAGACATGGAATTGTGTGGTGTATAATTTTTGGGCGTGTAGTGGAACTGTGTGTTGTGGTGTGAAATTGTGTGGTGTGGATTTGTGAAGCGTGGAATTGTGTGGCATGTAATTGTGGGATGTGGAATTGAGTGGTGTGGAATTGTAAGGCATGGAATGGCATGGAGTAGAATTGTGTGAGATGGAGCAATAAATATAGGTAGTCAAATCAAACTGCAGATGGTGAAAATACGAGTGTTTGTTTATAAAGAAAACGTGTTGGTGGAATGTGGCTTCGACACTGAAAATAAAGGGAGTGCCATGTGTTGTGTGAAATATACTTCAATAAAGGTATCCTGGCTATTACAAATAAGAAGAAAGGAATATAAACACGTATATGCTTTCAAAATATGTGCATTGTAAATATCAGTAAAAGTACATTATTTTTAAAATGGGGTACCAGGTTGCATTTTAAATCAAAGTGGCCCTGCAAGTACGTTTCCTACAATCGTGTAACAACAGTTGGATAAATGAGTCACCCGGCCAAGTGTGCCTGATCATGTTTAAAGTATAGACTGGGAGGGGTGGGATGAAGGTATAGGGCCAGCAACAATTCAAAGTGGTCGGACAGAAAAGTTGGGGCTGAGTCTTATGTAGGGAGTGAGTGAATCGAACAAGCCCAACTACGAAGACTAAGAGATCGCACACGGTGGCAGAGCAGACACGCTGCGCAAGACCCATTTAATGCCACAGGGACCTACTTTATACAACTCACACGAAGAAAACACATGGGTGAAATATCAATATCTTGTTTTCTGTGTAAACCAGCAGCTCCTGTATTCGGTTTTGTAGCGCTGCGGTAATAGGCGCTACCAACGGACACGAATCGCTCCCTTTGAAAAATGATTATAAAGTACGGCATAGCGAAGGAACGTAAAATACACATTCGTTCTTCGTTGTATTAGGAGAGGGGGGTGCTGGAATCCCGGCGGGATTATAAAGTCACTCTGACGGTTTCTGGTAGTTGTGCACTAGAAGAAGCTGTTTTCACACTACTGCCATGAAGCTGGTTCCCTGCCAGCTTTTAAATGCTGCCCCGCGGTTTTTGCACAGTGTGCTCTGCCTCCAGATCAATATTGACAAGCTTTGGCAACGCGACCGAAAGTGAAAGTGATCGCGATTACGATCGCGTGCAACGGAGGGCGCGCGTGCACGTTCACGTGCACTGTAGCTTTAGGCCACGGCAGCACTTTGAAAAAGCCTGTTTACAAAATGTCTCGGCCAGATCAGCGCAAGCGCTGAATCAGGCGAGACCTAAAAAGGGGTTAACAACAGTTTAAATCTCCATAAATAGTGTGATCATTAAGACCACATAATAAAAGTCTGAGTCAGTATCTTGAAGTTAAAAGATTTATTGCAAACTCAAAGCTAGACTAATATAAATCAATCTCAATAACATGCTGTAAAAATATAGAGTAATTAAAGGAAGGTCAACACGCCTTACAATGTTGGTCCTCAACAACAGAGCATATAAGTATCTTCGTTGCAGTGATACAAAATATGAGAAAAATAACCTGATGACTGGACGAATGGTTTAGATCCTTCTCCCCATACATGGAAAAGATCTGCAGCCTCTAATAAGCCCTTCACTAACCTAAGGATAGGGAAGAACCTAATGACTCACGGAAGCAAGAAAGGTGTCAGCATTAGAAATGAGTAAGTGCCTTCTGTGAATACCAAAATGGTAGTAAGTTTAGGATTTTGTCTTAACTTAGTTCTGTGAATCGGGCCCTCTAAGGGGGGCAGATTTTCCTTTTGAAATTAGATCAGATCTATCTTGGGTAACCTTAGATAGACAGTGGGAGTTGGGGAAGCGCATGGATGAATTAAAAAAAGTTGGAGCTACTGCGCAGCTCAAATTCCCTGCTTTCCTAAGAGTAATGCATAATAATAAAATGCATGCAATAGGAAGCCCAAGGGAGACAGATTATCTACTAGAACTCATTAAGAAAGAAGGAGTGAGCAACTGAGAGATGGAAAAAGTATGATATATACTAAGATGATCTTGTTTCCTCTCCTCACTTTTCTATCTGAAAGGCTGCTGCAGAGCAGGTGGGTGGAGGGTACACACACATATATATACATGTAGGTATTTTCGGTGGTGGATGCCCGTGGTGCGGGTAAAGAAATATGGGCTAACATCAGGCCCATGAAGAAGTATGGGAGGGTTCTCCAGGGATGGGTAGGGGGGAAAGGGTGATCACTGGGTGGAGAGCATATGGGAAACATTGATAAAAAAGACCTCAAAACCCTCAGAAAGATACAATGGATTTATAAGAACAGATATATGTCTATTCAGATCTTAACATGGAATGTTAATGGGCTACGTATGAAGGGGTGCAGGGAAAAGATACTACAACATCTCAGGGACTCTCCTGTGCAGATTCTAATCTTACAGGAGACACATTTAGTAAAAAAGAAATGTGTGGAGTTATTAAGGAAACAAAGATGGGCCCAACAGATAATATGTATGGATCAGAGTGCAAACATAAGAGGGGATGCAATAGTGGTGAAAAAAAGCAAAAATATGGATATCACATATGAGAGCAGATAAAGGGGGTGGGTGGATCATAGCAAGTGTAAAAATATGGGATAGGCTACTTACATTGGTATGATATTATGGTCCGAACCACGATGATTGTGAGCCTCTTAAAAATATGTTCTAAAATGTGTTCGATATCCTGGTAATTGTGGCAGGAGGTTTTAATGTAGTAATGGACCTAAAGTTAGATAACTCAAATAAAAGCAGAGCTGTACCTACGCCTAAATCATGTGCCGTTTTGAAAGCCATGATGATCCAATATTCTCTGTGTGATTTGTGGAGAGAGAGAGTTGGAAATCTCCAGGGTACTACATTTCATAATAGGAAATGTGGGCATAGATTAAGTATAGATTACTTTTTAGTAGACTGGAGCCTTAGGGCATCATTAGGATGCCATCCTGACGTGAAAAGGGACTGCCCGCCATAAGTGCAACGGTCCTGTGGGGGTGATTAGGATGTGCCCACCACACTTGTAGGCGCATCCTGCATTTTTAACATTGCGGCGGGCGGTGCTTTCAGCATCACCTGCTGCAATGCCAAAAATGCATGTTGTGCACTTGCATGCACAACGTGGCAAGCACCGCACGGTGCCTGCCGCATTGTGCATGCAAATGCAGGGGGGTACCATAGGCCCCAAATGTGAATCTCGAATCCCTTTCCGTGGCGGCAACGCCGTCACAGAAAGGCTGCTCCCCGCCTGCATACAAATATGGATGGCAGTGTCTAGCAGACACCGCCACCATATTAAACCCTTTTCCACCCGTTCGACTCGTCGACCGGGCGGAAAAGTGGCAGACGGTCTTCCCGTCTGCCGCGGTACCCCCGCCATCCTGATAAGGCGGTGGAAATGGGAAGTGGGTGGGGGAGTATATGTCGGGCGGATCGCCACTGCCATGCGGGCGGTGGTAATCCGCCCGACATACTAATGGACCCTTAAGAGAGGATATCTTAGATATTGGGTATAAGATGGCTCATCTATCTGATCATTCATCTGTAATATTAGCAATTAAAGACATCAGCAAGCAAATAGAAAGGTTGTGGAAATTAGATCAAACCATATTGGTAGATATGGAAATTATGGAAAGGCTAATGGTTGAAATTAGTGAATTTATTAAGATTAACAGTGGTTCTGCTCCATCTGGTATAGTCTGGGACACGCTAAAAGCATTTATCAAGATCACCAGTGTAAATCAGGCTATCACTCAGGAAGAAGTTATTATGGCCATTCAGTGAAGTAAGGGGAGCTGTATAAAATCCTCGGGCGTGTTAACTCCATTTATGACAGTATGATAGGCGAGATATTTAATCAAGGCAAGCATTCAACAAACTCCTGGAATGAAGCTACTATCAGCCTCATTTTGAAATCAGGAAAGGACCCAGTTAGATGTGAATCGTACAGACCGATATCTCTCCTGAATTCGTACCAAAAGAGCTTTACAATAATTATGGCAGGAAGATTAAGTAAGATAGCCGGAGAAGTGATACACAAGGATCAGAGGGGCTTTGCAAAAGGGAGATATCTACACGAGCTAACATATGGGTTAATTGAGCCAGTGACTTTGCAACAACCTATGCAACCCCCTTAGCAATAACAACACTAGATGCCTCACGCCTTTGACAGGGTGTGGTGGTCTTATTTGCTCTCTATCTTAAAGCGGTATGAGATGGGAGCTAAATTCTGCAGAGTAATCCAATAAATATATCAAAAACCCTCAGCAAGAGTCTTAGTGAATAGGAACTTATCCCCTTCATTTAAAATACTTAGAGGCACAAGACAGGGCTGTTCCCTTTTCCCCCTTTTGTTTATTTTTTATATAGATCCCTTTCGCACATAAGCTCAGAACATCAACCAACATCCCTCCTTTCCTTCTTTCCTTAAGGGGGAATGGGTGAGGAAGGTAGCACTATATGCGGACGACCTCATGGTTTTCTCCTCAGAGCTTGAGGTGGCATTGCCAACTATTATATGGCTGGCCTACAAATTTGGAAAGGTGTCGGGTTACTTTGTGAACAAGAACAAAACAGAGGTCATGGTATGGAATCAGGGAAGTGGGAACCAGCTGATTAAGAGGTAAATGCGATACCTGGGTCTAAAAATAGTACAAGATAGAAACGAAATATCAGAAGTAAACATGAGAAAAATATTTAAAGAGTGTGCAACTAATGAAGGGATGGGCACACCTAATGTTAATGGTTTTAGGGAGAGTTAATTTGGTCAAAATACTATACTGCCGAAAAATGTTGTTCTTATTTAACACTATACCCCTGCATTTTAAGAAACCCACCATGTATACAATCCAGCAGGCAATAAATGCCTTTATCTGGGCATACAAGGGGATCAGGATCTCTTGGAAAAAGTTGCAGAGAAAAAGAGAGAAAGGAGGACTAACCCTACCGGATATACAATACTATGCTTGGGCCTTCCAATTGACAATCTCTAGAATGCTTGTGAAAACACCAGATGGATCAGAAATAGAATCTATGTTTTTGGCAATGTTAAACAAGCATTGGCATAGCCAATAGGTCTCGTCTTTGGGACCTTATAAGTGTTTAGCCATGCAACAGTTGCATAACTAAATACTTATAAGGTCCCAAAAGCGAGACCTATTGGCTATGCAAAGCGGCCGTGCGGCCGCGAAAGTGAAAGTGACCGCGATCACGATCAAACCGAAAGTAATCCCGGTAAAGCGCGGCACGTGCGCTCGCGCACATACACTGTATCTCTAGGCTGGCCTGGTAGCACTTTTTGGAGCCCTCTCAATAAGTCTCACCAGACCAGCGCATGCGCTGGTTCAGGCGAGACCTAAAAAAGCAGGGTGAATGCAGACAGCTTCCTTTTTAGGTCTCGCATAGGGCAGCGCATGCGCTGCCTCTACGAGGCATTAAGTAATTAGTATATTGGGAGAAACTCCGCCCATTGCAGCTTAAATTCTCCTGCCTCTTCCCATTCGTTTAACGTTGTCATAGCTTTTCTTATCGGGCTTATTATTGGCTGTAGAGGCCGTGCTTCACTTCCGTTCATTCCGGAAGCAGCACCGCCTAACTACAGTTTCCGTCCGCTCTTCAGGCTAATCTGTGTCCGAGGGGAACTTTCTTAACTATCCACACACCACGATTTTAGTGCCGAGGTCTGCATGCTCCGTCTCTCGCTCGGTTTCAGTTTCATTAATAGCACACCTCTGAGCAAGCTCCTTGTGTGCGCTGCACACCGTAAGTCCTCTCGTCCATCAGAGCTGCTGCGTGTGTGGTCACACCGTGTTCCTATTGGTGTCTCCAGGTGTTATCAACAAGAATGATGGCTCACGTTCCGGAGCTGTGCCTCGATGGAGACTGCCCAGGAGCGCTGAATCAGTGAGTAACGTGTGTGTTCGACTCGAGTATTCCCTGCCACTGGTCTCTGTGTGCTCTGTGACTGCACGTTCTCCGTGTGTAAGTGTTGTCTCTGTGTACATTGTGTATCTGCGTGTGTTGGTGTTGTCTGTGTGTATACCGCAGAAGTAGCAAAGGCATTCAGATAAGGCTCGGATTGCTTTCGTGAACATTCGGGAACGGGCAGTGAAGGAAAAGGACTCTTCCTTACTGCCCAGAGCAGACACGGCTAATGTCTTCTTCTTTTCTGTGCTGCCAGCTGCCCCCCAGCCCCCTCTTCCTATTATTCCCTCTCTCTCTGTCTTGCTCCTCACTTACTGAAAACCGTCGACTTGAAGAAACGGTTCACAGCCTCTTTCCTTCTTTCATTTAGTTGCTTCCCTGTGAAATGGATCCAAAAAAGGGGAAATGCCCTTTTTCTGACTTTTTTCTATTCCAATGTGCAGCCCCGGGATGGAGATAAATAAAAGGTTTTTAATATGAAAAATAAATACATAAGTAATTAAAGCAAGACAGAGTGGTTGCAAAGTGGCCATATTGGTATTATTCACATCCAAACACATCAGCCTCACTTTACAGACTTTGCAGTGAAGCGCTACTTTTGTGGTCAGCCGCAATAAGCATTCTGGGAGTTGTGGTTTTAGTGTTTGCATTATATTACTATGCGGTCTGACCCCTTCGCCACACCCACACCCCTCCACGGACGCCTGCACTTCATGGTTCGTGAAGCGGGTGCCGTTGCCGACGCTTCCTCCATGTGCCATGGTTCCCCCTCCCTCCCCATCCATGGCTTCCAGCGCGGGCTCTGTTTAATTTCACCCACAGACTGGGCTTTAGGCCATTTCTGGCCCATGAGACGAGGTGCCTCTAACAAAGGCCGCATCTCCTGGGGTGCATTAATGATCCTCATGGTCTGCTTCAGTTCACACCAGCTGGCGCTGCGGTCACTGACTCTGTGCCAGCCCTACCTTCTTCTGAATCTAGAAATGCTGGCTTCTCTCACGCACTGCCCTGTAAGGGTTATACTGGGCCAAAAAAAATACCGGCACTCTTACCATTAAAAAAAATGCACCCTTGATGTAAGCAGTCTGTTTTAAAGAACAATAAACCAGTGATTCTGATCCAGCCCTACCGGCCTCTCTTTTCACCTAGATTGGCTTGCCTGTACTCATTTTCACAGTATCAGTAACAGACTCCTCCCCAGCCTAACCCGTCTTTTGATATACCTTCTTGCCAATAAACTGTCCTGTTCCCTTGGCCTCGCTAATACTTTTCATTTTATGCTGGCTGAAATATTTTCTAAAACTAGCTTCCGCTGCACTTTGTGACATTCTCACATACGTCACTTGACAGCTTCAGCTTCTAAATACAAAAGTCTGAATTTCCACAGCCCTGAGGTTTTCAGAAAGGCCGCGCATTGTGGATGGAAAGGAAACAGCAGGGATTCAAGGTCTGAGTAAGCAGTTGCTTGTGGTCGGTGTCGTCCTTCTGTTTGAGATAATTACCTACTTTTGTAGCTCTTGATATATTTATACAAAATAATTGTTGTGGTTTTTTTTATCAGTGCATACGCGCCTTCCTGTAGTCCACGGTAGGGTCTCCTGTAACATCTCAACTCTATTCTGCCGCAGCCACTCACGTGTCGTGAGTCATATTTCGCCACTGCACCTTCCAGCAATTCCTGGTTGTGCATTTTTGTAGGCATGCCACAGTTTTCTGAGGGCTCCTGCTCCGTCTCCCGTCCCCCAACACCCTCCCGCTTTGCAGATAAACCCCTCCCCCCACCATCTCCCTAATCACCCATCCCATTCTCGTCTCTTAAAGCACTTCTCTCACACACTAGGATCCCTTCTATCCTTCTCCCTCCCTTGTTCTTCCTCACAGTGTCTCCATGGCTGTCTGACTATTTGCAGGCAACAGAACAAAGCATGCAAATAAAAAACAAAAGTAAAAAACATTGTCAATTTCAAAGCCAAGAGACAACACCAAGAGCTCTAACTTTAACAAATGCGAGACCTATTGCATTGCAAATGCTTGTTAAATCTGGCAACCCAAAGTACTTAAAAAAAACGAAACTAAAGGTACTAAAAACAATGGTGAGAACATGGTATCATATTAGACGTAGTTCAAAATTGGATTACTATTCCTACTGTGCCCCTATTTCAGAATCGCCAGGGACCCCTGAGTGTCTCAATGATAAATTGTCATTACCTATAAAAAACACGGGGTTAAAGGTTTGGGACGACCTGACATGAGATGGCAGTCTTATATCCTGGCAAGATTTAAATGAGATGGGGGGTAACCTCTCAAAGTTTAAATATATGCAACTAAAAAGCTCGGAACAAAGTTGAAAATTGCTGTTGGGAGTGGGAAATGATTTAGTGGAACAACTGATCGTAAAACCATTAGGAAATAAAGAAGTGTCCTTCTGGTATTGGGAAATACAAGATATCATGGATGGAGAGTTTATTCTGGCAGAAGAGCTATGGGGAAGATACTTGCCGAGGGAGCAGCTACAAAATATTTGACAAGTATCGATGCGCACATTATTTCCCATTGTCAAGCCGGCTTTTTAAAGAAGAAACCACTTTTTCTCACTCCATAGGGCATATATAACGCCTGAAAAGCTGTCAAAGATGGGGAAGGGAAGACCTACCAGCTATGCAAAATGTGGCCTTGAAAAAGCGACAGACGTCCATATGTTTTACCAATGCCCAGAAATCACAGGGTTCTGGGAGGAAGCAGATACAACTATATCAGGTATCTTGGGTCTGCAAATCAAGGTAAACCTATCATTGATTATATTTAGCCTGATATATAGCCTTAAGGGCCTATCTAGAGACCTGCTGTTCTATGCAATCTTATTAGCCAGAAGAGAAAGCTGTTGTAAGTGGGTGGGAGGTATCCCACCTCAACACTTGGAATGGTTGGAGTCTCTCTACTAAGGTGCCAATTACGATCCGGTAAAAACCGGGTACGAACCGTCGGACGGAGCATATTCTCCGTCCGACGCGTACCCGGTCATCAAAATTTACAAACAAGGAATTACGATTCGCACGGGAACACCATTTCCGTACGAATCGTAAAAAAGCCCGACCGAACAAAATAAACCTACAAATGCGATCCGGGAAAGCGCCGACCTGACGTCGGGACGCTCGCAGCCTGCCATTCACGAACCAGGAATTACGATTCGCACCGACGTCATCCCGCACGGTGAATATTTTCCGGCAGCCAAAAACTGCCGGGAAATCAGGACGACGCGAACAAGGACCACCAGTACGCGACGGACACACAGGACGACGCCAACAAGGAGGACCAGTACGCGACAGGACGACGCGATCAAGGAGTACCAGTACGCGACGGACAGACAGGACGACGCGATCAAGGAGGACCAGTACGCGACGGACAGACAGGACGACGCGAACAAGGAGGACCCGTACGCGACAGACAGACATGGACCCGAACCTACGTGTCATCCCGGCCCTCATAGCAGTCGACCTCCTCTACAGGTTCGGACGCAGACGCCGCAGAAGGTCAGAATAACTAAGGGAGGGGGGAAAGTGGGGTGGGGTGGGGGTGGCAGGACCAGGGCAGGCCACAAAACCCCCACCAAAGTCACACAGCACACATGCCCAGGACATACCTGACTCCCATGCCCTGGTCACTACGAGGGGGTGGGGGCGTGTCCAGCTAAGCCAGCGACCGCCACAACGGAAGTCCGTCACGACGCGAACCGGCAACACAACCAGACGAGTCGTACCACGCCCACACCCACGTCACCCCAACAATGGCGGGACGGATCGTACCCACGTGGCAAAGGCCTGGGTACGGCCCGCACAAGCATCACATAGCGTGGGGACGGATATGTACGGACCCTACCCCCACCCGCGTACGTATGGAGCGTACCCCCACCCCACCAGTGTAAGTACGACTCGTACCCTCACCCGCGGACATACGGACCGTACCCCCACCCCCGTAGGCATGGAGCCCACCCCCACCCCACCAGTGTAAGTACGACTCGTACCCTCACCCGCGGACGTACGGACCGTACCCCCACCCCCCGTATGCATGGAGCGTACCCCCACCCCACCAGTGTAAGTACGACTCGTACCCTCACCCGCGGACGTACGGACCGTACCCCCACCCCACCAGTGTAAGTACGACTCGTACCCTCACCCGCGGACGTACGGACCGTACCCCCACCCCACCAGTGTAAGTACGACTCGTACCCTCACCCGCGGACGTACGGACCGTACCCCCACCCCCGTATGCATGGAGCCCACCCCCACCCCACCAGTGTAAGTACGACTCGTACCCTCACCCGCAGACGTATGGAGCGTACCCCCCACCGCAACAGTGTAAGTACGACACGTACCCTCACCTCGTATTCATGGAGCGTACCCCCCACCCCAACAGTGTAAGTACGACCCGTACCCTCACCTCGTATTCATGGAGCGTACCCCCACCCCAACAGTGTAAGTACGACACGTACCCTCACCTCGTATTCATGGAGCGTACCCCCCACCCCAACAGTGTAAGTACGACCCGTACCCTCACCTCGTATTCATGGAGCGTACCCCCACCCCAACAGTGTAAGTACGACCCGTACCCTCACCTCGTATTCATGGAGCGTACCCCCACCCCAACAGTGTAAGTACGACCCGTACCCTCACCTCGAATGCATGGAGCGTACCCCCACCCCAACAGTGTAAGTACGACCCGTACCCTCACCTCGAATGCATGGAGCGTACCCCCCACCCCAACAGTGTAAGTACGACCCGTACCCTCACCTCGTATTCATGGAGCGTACCCCCACCCCAACAGTGTAAGTACGACCCGTACCCTCACCTCGTATTCATGGAGCGTACCCCCACCCCAACAGTGTAAGTACGACCCGTACCCTCACCTCGTATTCATGGAGCGTACCCCCACCCCAACAGTGTAAGTATGACCTGTACCCTCACCTCGAATGCATGGAGCGTACCCCCACCCCAACAGTGTAAGTACGACCCGTACCCTCACCTCGAATGCATGGAGCGTACCCCCACCCCACCAGTGTAAGTACGACTCGTACCCTCACCCGCGGACGTACGGACCGTACCCCCACCCCCACCAGTGTAAGTACGACACGTACCCCCACCGCCGTAGGCATGGAGCCCACCCCCACCCCACCAGTGTAAGTACGACTCGTACCCTCACCCCGTATGCATGGAGCGTACCCCCACCCCACCAGTGTAAGTACGACTCGTACCCTCACCTCGAATGCATGGAGTGTACCCCCACCGTGTATGTTCCAAGCGTACATATCCAGAAATAGGAGGTGTGTGTGCAGAGTCCTCCCAGCAGTGCCCTGAGACAGGAGGGGTGGGTGCAGAGTCCTCCCAGCAGTGTCCTGAGACAGGAGGGGTGGGTGCAGAGTCCTCCCAGCAGTGCCCAGAAACAGGAGGGGTGGGTGCCTAACACTCCCAGCAGTGCCCTGAGACAGGAGGGGTGGGTGCCTAACACTCCCAGCAGTGCCCTGAGACAGGAGGGGTGGGTGCAGAGTCCTCCCAGCAGTGCCCAGAAACAGGAGGGGTGGGTGCAGAGTCCTCCCAGCAGTGCCCTGAGACAGGAGGGGTGGGTGCAGAGTCCTCCCAGCAGTGCCCAGAAACAGGAGGGGTGGGTGCAGAGTCCTCCCAGCAGTGCCCTGAGACAGGAGGGGTGGGTGCAGAGTCCTCCCAGCAGTGCCCAGAAACAGGAGGGGTGGGTGCAGAGTCCTCCCAGCAGTGCCCTGAGACAGGAGGGGTGGGTGCAGAGTCCTCCCAGCAGTGCCCAGAAACAGGAGGGGTGGGTGCAGAGTCCTCCCAGCAGTGCCCAGACACAGGAGGGGTGGGTGCAGAGTCCTCCCAGCAGTGCCCTGAGACAGGAAGGGTGGGTGCAGAGTCCTCCCAGCAGTGCCCAGAAACAGGAGGGGTGGGTGCAGAGTCCTCCCAGCAGTGCCCAGACACAGGAGGGGTGGGTGCAGAGTCCTCCCAGCAGTGCCCAGAAACAGGAGGGGTGGGTGCAGAGTCCTCCCAGCAGTGCCCAGACACAGGAGGGGTGGGTGCAGAGTCCTCCCAGCAGTGCCCAGAAACAGGAGGGGTGGGTGCAGAGTCCTCCCAGCAGTGCCCTGAGACAGGAGGGGTGGGTGCAGAGTCCTCCCAGCAGTGCCCAGAAACAGGAGGGGTGGGTGCAGAGTCCTCCCAGCAGTGCCCTGAGACAGGAGGGGTGGGTGCAGAGTCCTCCCAGCAGTGCCCTGAGACAGGAGGGGTGTAACACATGTGTGTGAGGCTGGAAGTACACACATGCATACTGCCTACAAGGGAACATGTCCCCATGAACTCATGTCAACAGACTCCATACACATGTACAGTGATCACCAAGGATGCCACGAATGTTGCAGGTGGAGACATGGCCCTGCATGCATGGCCAAAGTAGAAGGGCTCCGTCACACACACAGCTCATGTAGACACAGCTCTGCGCTAAATATTGGGAACACCCTGCAGGGAAGATATCAGGGTACACAGAGGGAGGAATACACCCTGGGACAATTGCACCATGCAGTAACTGCTTACATGAACAAAGAAAGTTAGCTAACACCTTGTGATGGCACACATATCCCAGGGTCCCCCCAATGAGCAGCCCACTACTACATTTCCCACACACCCAACACATAAACACCACCCAAAACCATGTAGCAGCCCCACCAACACCAATACCAGCATAGCAGTAGTGTCAGAATGAAAAAAAAAGTAAAGCTTTATTCAGCATGATCACAGTGTCCGTGGATCGCAGGCAGTTAAATATTCACAAAGCCCATAGGGCAGTCAATAAGTCTCAGCTGGATGGGGGACACAGTGGGATGCGTGTCCCCTAGCTTGCCTGCACAGTTACATGCCGTCGTCTTCCACAGGGGTGAGGGCATCAGGGGGGGGGGAAGCACCAGGCACCACAGGGACATCAGGGCAAAGGGTAGGCGTTGTGGGTGCAGGGATGGAGGACTCCACCACAGGGGGTGGGGCAGGGCCAAAGGCGGAGGCCAGGATGGTACTACACACCTTTGCAAGGTCCTCCAGGGATTCCCCTGCACCCGAAGGATCCACAGGCCCCAAGGAGGGGGGGGGGGTCAGAGGGATGGGTCGCAGCGCCACTGTGGGAGGGTGTAGACAGGGGGGGGGAATCAAGCACCCTGATCGGGGACCTCCTTGACCGCTTGCGGGGTGGTGTCACTGTGGGGCTCAGGGACAGAGCGGCCATGAAGGAGTCTTTGGGGGAGAGGTGGCCAGGAGAGCTGAGGGGAGGGGATTTGGAGGGAGTGGACTGCGGACTCCCACTCTGGCTGCGTGTCACACGTTTGCCCCCCGACCCAGTGGGTGTGCCTACCTCACCCTGTGTGTGCGTGTCAGGAGGAGTGCGGTGGACCTTCCCTGCTGGTGTGGTGCCTGTGTCTGTTGATGTGGGTGCATGCCGACGTCTGGGTGTACGTGGGACAGGCATGGGAGTGGGAAGTGTGGATGGGGCAGGGGTAGGTGGTGGGAGGTCGCGCTGCAGGACACCCACTGCTGCAGTCAGTGTCGAGTCTATCGACCGAAGCAAGCTGCGTTGGTCAGCCTGCGATGAATGAATGCCCTCCAAGTATGCCTCCATGTTGTTGAGGGTCTGGCCGTGGGCATGGAGGACATTAAGGATCGCAGCCTGACCAACCTGCAGCTGCCGCTGGATGTCCACAGACTCGGCATAGGCGGCAGCAGTGGAGACAGGGGCAGGGGGTGCGGTGCCTGGCATGAAGGAGACATGCGGTGACCGGGCACGCTGGGAAGGGACACGAGCAAGTGGGAGGCGGCTGATGGGAACGGAGGGGGCGGTGCGAGGTGTTGTTCCGCTGTCAGCTGCTGGTGCAGCCTCCGCCCACTCGGAGACATCCTCCTCGGACCTGTCAGCTTCGTATTCTGACGTGCCAGTCGACAGGTCCTCGCCCACACTCTCCTCCGCCTCTGTCCCACTCGATGTGCCAGCCACGATGTCACGGCTGGCACTGTGTTAGAAAAGGTAGACGGACCGGGAGGGCCGGCCGGGGTCAGGGGGAGAGGTCTCCGGGGAGAGCCGTCTCCAGGGATCGTACAGACAAGTAACTTCCCCCCCACAGACAGATATCACACACGGATAAGGTTCAGTGTTCTTTATAAGCACTTATTTAAGGTACGGTTGAATGGTACAAGGAGGTCTGGACTCAGGGGTCCCCTCGATTAGAGTCTCGCAAGGTAGGGAAGGGGGTAGCGGGACAGTCTATTTACCAATCAGGTAGTTCGGATGAGAGGATGATGAGCTCACAATCCTCGAGCTTGGTGGTTAGGTGGTACGGTCCGCGGCAGCGCCAGCAGGTCCCGGTGCGGATGGTCGTTACAACGGGCCGCGGCAGCGCCAGCAGGTCCCAGGAAGATGAAGGTTGCAGAAGGCCGCGGCAGCGCCAGCAGGTCCCGGTGAGGATGGTCGTTACAACGGGCCGCGGCAGCGCCAGCAGGTCCCAGGAAGATGAATGTTGCAGAAGGCCGCGGCAGCGCCAGCAGGTCCCGGTGAGGATGGTCGTTACAACGGGCCGCGGCAGCGCCAGCAGGTCCCAGGAAGATGAATGTTGCAGAAGGCCGCGGCAGCGCCAGCAGGCAGGACGATGGTTCACAAGAGCGGCTACGGCAGCGCCAGTAGACCGTCAAGGTTGAGTTCACTCGGTGTCTCTCGACTCCAGGATACAACTGCCTTCCTGCTCCGGAGCTGCCTCAGTTATAGGGCTGGTGCCCTTTGATGTCCGGACCCTCGCACTTGGAGGTCGGAGGGTCCGGGATGAAGGTGTCCAGACACCCAGCAGGGGGTGGAGCCAGTGCCTGGGGGAGCTGGGGGCGATCGGCACCTGGCGGGGGAGAGCCCTTGGTACTTCTTTCTCCCATTGACCTGCCAAGTGGTCCGCTCACCTCCTGGGTGGATGGTGGTGCCGGGATGTCGGGGCCGGCCAGGCCCGGGGTTAGGGTTGAGGTGAGGCCATGCGGCCGCGTGGTGCAGGGCCCAAGAGGGCGGCTTGACCCGGCCGGGGAAGCCGGTGGGGCTGGACCCCGTGATGAGTAGGGGTCCGAGGGCAGAGGGTCCGTCGGAAGACGGAGTACGGGTGCTTGTCGCGGGGGTATGCCAGGTGGGCCGGAGTTCGGGCCCTGTCGTGCGGGGAGGGAGCAAACCGTCTGTGAGGCCTGTCCAACATGCGTCCCCCCCAGCTGAAGGCTGGGAGAGTCACCCATCTCCTTGGGGACTCTCTTCGTCGAGGCGGAAAAAGCGGGACAGGCCATCCGCGTTGGCGTGGTCTTGGCCTGGTCGGTGCTCCACGGTGAAGTCCATTCCCTGCAGGGAAATGGACCAGCGCAAGAGTTTTGGGTTCTCCCCCCGCATCTGCATCAGCCATTGCAGGGGTCGATGGTCGGTTTGTACCCGGAAGTGGGTACCGAAGAGATAGGGTCGGAGCTTTTTGAGGGCCCACACTACTGCAAATGCCTCCCTCTCGATGGTGCTCCAACGCTGTTCTCGGGCCAGGAGACGTCGACTGATGAAGGCCACTGGCTGGTCATGACCTTCGGGGTTCAACTGAGAGAGGACGGCTCCGATGCCGTGGTCGGAGGCGTCGGTCTGCACCACAAATTCCCGACTGTAATCGGGGGCCTGGAGCACCGGGGCGGTGCACAGGGCGGCCTTCAGCTCCTCGAAGGACGCTTGACAATCAGGAGTCCAGTTGACCCGCTTCGGTTGGTTCTTGGATGTGAGACCCGTGAGGGGCCCCACGATGCTGCCGTAGTCCTTCACGAACCGCCGGTAGTAGCCGGTGAGCCCCAAGAAGGCTCGGACCTCGGTCTGGGTGACAGGGGGCTGCCAGGACTGGATGGCCGCAATCTTAAGTTGTAGTGGGGCCACTAGCCCGCTTCCCACTTGGTGCCCAAGGTAGGTCACAGACCCTTGGCCAATTTGGCACTTGCCGGCCTTAATGGTGAGGCCGGCCCGCTGGAGGGCTTGTAGGACCTCTTGGAGGTGACGGAGATGGTCGGACCAGTGGCGGCTGTATACAGCGATATCGTCCAGGTAGTCAGCGCTGAATTCTTCGAGCCCCGCCAAGACCTGGTTCACAAGGCGTTGGAACGTGGCGGGGGCATTCTTCATGCCAAAGGGCATGACCTTAAATTGATAGTGGCCATCGGGGGTGGAGAAGGCTGACCGTTCCTGAGCCCTGGGTGTGAGGCCGATCTGCCAGTAGCCCGCCGTTAGGTCGAAGATACTAAGGTAGCGGGCGGCCCCCAGCCGGTCGATCAGCTCGTCTGCTCGGGGGATGGGATGAGCGTCGGTCCGGGTGACAGCGTTCACGCCCCGGTAGTCGACGCAGAATCTTAGTTCAGGTGCGGTGCCGGGGGCAGCGGCCTTGGGAACTAATACAACCGGACTGGCCCAGGGACTGTCCGAGGGCTCGATGACCCCGATCGTGAGCATCTTGGCCACTTCCTCCTGTATGCAGGCCCGTACCCGATCTGGTACGCGGTAGGCCCGGTGCCGGACAGGGGGACTGTCCCCGGTGTCTACGTCGTGCAAACACCAAGGGGTGACCCCGGGGGTGAGGGAGAACAGGGCAGCGAACTGCAGCAGGAGGTCCCGGCAGTCCTGGCGTTGCTCCGAGGTGAGGGCGTCAGAGAGCCGGACCCCGTCCACGGAGCCGTCCTTCTCCTGAGTCTTCAGGAGATCCGGGAGGGGCTCGGAGTCTTCTTCTGTACCACTGTCTGTAGCCATCAAGAGGCTTAGTTCGGAGCGCACAAAGTGTGGTTTGAGCCGGTTGGTGTGGAGGACCCGAAGGGGTTTCCGGGGGGACCTCATGTCGATGAGGTAAGTGACGGGGCTTTTACGCTCGACCACTTTGAAGGGCCCCGTCCACTTATCTTGCAGGGCACATGGTTCGGTGGGGGACATCACCCATACTTGCTGCCCAGGCTCGAATTCAACGGAGGAGGCATTGTGATCATACCACCTCTTCATGTCCTCCTGGCTGGCCTCGAGGTTCGCCTTGGCCATCTCCCTGAAGCGCCGGGTCTGGTTTCGTAAGGCCAGGATGTATTTGAAGACGTCTGGAGGGGTCGTTAAGGGGGCCATCTCCCAACCTTCCTTGACTAGGCTGAGGGGCCCTCGCACAGGGTGTCCGTACAGGAGTTCGAAGGGGCTAAAACCGAGGGACTTCTGGGGAACTTCCCGGTAGGCGAAGAGGAGGCACGGGAGCAGTACATCCCACTGGCGACGGAGAGGCTCTTCCAATCCCCCAATCATCCCCTTGAGGGTGCGGTTAAAACGCTCCACTAGTCCGTTCCCTTGGGGGTGATAGGGGGTCGTGAATCTGTAGGTGACCCCGCATTGTTGCCAGAGGGACTTCATGTATTTAGATATGAAATTCGTACCTCGGTCGCTGACGACTTCTCGGGGGAAGCCTACCCGGGAGAAGATCCCCATCAGGGCCCGGCCAACCACCGGAGCTGTCACTGTCCGTAGGGGTATCGCCTCGGGGTAGCGGGTGGCATGGTCCACTAGTACCAAGATGAACCTGTGTCCTTGTGCCGTGCGGGGGTCCAAAGGCCCCACAATGTCTATCCCCACCCTCTCGAACGGGGTGGTGACCACAGGGAAGGGTTGCAGAGGGGCCTTCAGCTTCCGACCACTCTTCCCGCTGGCTTGGCATGTGGGGCAAGATCGGCAGTGGTTCAGGACGTCATTCCTCATTTTCGGCCAGAAAAAGTGGGTCACCAGGCGACTGTACGTTTTGTCCTGGCCCAGGTGTCCAGCCAGGGGGACATCGTGGGCTAAGTTGAGCAGAAAGTCTCGGAAGCGGAGCGGTACCACCAGAACTCGACCGGCCCCCAGCTCGGCGATTCTTTGCTCGCTGTAGAGCAGGTCGTTATCCCAGTAGACCCAGTGGGTTCCGGTGGTGTCCCCGGCGTTTTGGGTACTGGCTTGTTGGCGGAGTCCCTCGAGGGAGGGACAGGTCTTTTGTTCCTGGCGGAACTGTTCTTGGGTGGGCCCCCCTTCTTGACGCCACTGAGCCAGATCCGGAAGGTCCTGGTGTTGCGCGTCTTCTTCGGTAGTCGGGTCCGGGAGGTCGGACTCGCCGTTGTCCTCTACGGGGGCAACCGGGGGCGGAGGTGCTGGCCATTCGGTTTCTTCGGATCGGGGGGCGGCACGGGCGGCCATGGATCGGGTGGTTATGCAGGCCCAGTCCGGGAGGCCCAGCATCCCCAGGTGCTCTCTTCTCTCGACGGTGGCCCACGGGGAACTCTCGAGGTCATTCCCCAGGAGGCAGTCCACGGGGGCATCGTCCCGGACCGTCACCTTCAGTAGGCCGGAGACCCCTCCCCATTCAAACGGGACGCAGGCCATCTTACACATACTCTCAGAGTTATCTGCCGAGCGGACGGGGCAGAGAATGTTCGGCAGGATCTGCTCGGGCTTCACCAGATGACAGCGGACGGCCGTCACGCTGGCGCCGGTGTCACGCAAGGCCTCGGCTCTCTGTCCATTAATGGTCACCCACTGACCGTATTTTCTGGTGTTGGCGGGTAGGGGAGCCCGCGGAACCATGTCTCTTCCCCCTAAGCATGCCAGGACCATGGCGGCCGGTTCCCACCCTTGCTGGGCCGGCTCGTACTCTTCGGGTCCCTCCGATGATTGCTCTTCCCCTAGGGCAGCGGCAGCTACCTGGCGGGGCTTGGGTGTTTGGTTTAGCGGGCAGTTCGGGTCGTTGGCGTAGTGGCCTAGTCGCTGGCACCGGTGGCACGTGACGTTGGCTCGGTACCCAGGCCGCAACGGGGGGTTGCCCCGGCCGGCCGGAGGCGGGGTGCTGGCCACGGGTGTTGCTGGTAAGGCGTCTCTCCCTCGCCCCGGGCCCCCTCCTCCTCCCCGAGGACGGTGCTGGCCTTGGTTGCTTCTGTTCTGGTCGTGTGGCCCTCTCCGGCCCACTCGGGTGCTTTCCCACCGGTCAGCTTCGGCGGCGAGCTGCCGGGGGTCAGTCAGCTTACTGTCGAGTAGGTGCTGCCTGAGCTCGACGAAACAGTTGTTTGACAGGTGCTCCCATACCATAAGGTTGAAGAGTTGTTCGTAGGTGGTGACCTGACTTCCCTTGATCCAACCCTCGAAGGCCCGGCTGAAATAGTTCACGTATTCCACCCAAGTTGTACCTGGGATCCGGGTGCAATCTCTGAACCTCTGGCGGTACATCTCGGGCGTGAGGCCGTAGCGGGTGAGGAGGGCAGCCTTCATGTGGTCGTAGGACGACATTTGGTGATCGGGGAGCTGCAGCAGGGCATCGCGACCCTCGTTGATAAATCTCCCCCAAAGTCCGGCTCCCCAATCACTCCGGTCGATCCGGTGGGAGGTCATGGCGATCTCATAGGCTTTAAACCACTGTTGTATGTCGTCTTCTCGGACATATTCGCGGACAACATCCTTGGGGATGTGAACTTTTTTCTCACTTGGCCCCGGGGTGTGTGGTCGCTCAGGCACTCCCAGTTCCTTATTCTGTTTGCGCAGTTCTATTTCCGCTAGTCGGCGCTCGTGCTCGAGCGTTATTTTTTTCTCTTCCAGCTCTCTCTGCCTCTGCTTTTCTTCTCGTTCCTCTCGAAGCCGCATATGCTCGAGGTTGAGTTTCTGTTCAGCTAACTTGAGTTCCCCATCCATCTTGAGTCGTGCCATCTCCAACTCGTGTAATCTGACTCTGTCTCTTTCTCGGATCTCCTCCTGTGGGAGGCCCGTTCCCCGCTCCTCGGGAGCCGTGGCGTTCTCCTCTGGTGTGACGCTGTTTTGGTCGGAGGGTCCTGTGACCCCAGTTTCTGTCCATGACTCAAGAGCGCGCTTTAGATCATCCTTGATACTCAGGCCGGTGGTAGCAATGCCAAGTTCTATGCAAAATTGTCTCAGTTCGCGGTGGTTGTATTCTTCTAATTTCTCCATTTGGAATTTCTCGGTGGAGCTGCTATCTTTGGTCGACATCGTGCTTATGTCGTGGGGTGAGCTACTCTCTGTACGATTACGCGTTGATTCGGATCGCGCCGCTGGCCACCAATGTTAGAAAAGGTAGACGGACCGGGAGGGCCGGCCGGGGTCAGGGGGAGAGGTCTCCGGGGAGAGCCGTCTCCAGGGATCGTACAGACAAGTAACTTCCCCCCCACAGACAGATATCACACATGGATAAGGTTCAGTGTTCTTTATAAGCACTTATTTAAGGTACGGTTGAATGGTACAAGGAGGTCTGGACTCAGGGGTCCCCTCGATTAGAGTCTCGCAAGGTAGGGAAGGGGGTAGCGGGACAGTATATTTACCAATCAGGTAGTTCGGATGAGAGGATGATGAGCTCACAATCCTCGAGCTTGGTGGTTAGGTGGTACGGTCCGCGGCAGCGCCAGCAGGTCCCGGTGCGGATGGTCGTTACAACGGGCCGCGGCAGCGCCAGCAGGTCCCAGGAAGATGAAGGTTGCAGAAGGCCGCGGCAGCGCCAGCAGGTCCCGGTGAGGATGGTCGTTACAACGGGCCGCGGCAGCGCCAGCAGGTCCCAGGAAGATGAATGTTGCAGAAGGCCGCGGCAGCGCCAGCAGGTCCCGGTGAGGATGGTCGTTACAACGGGCCGCGGCAGCGCCAGCAGGTCCCAGGAAGATGAATGTTGCAGAAGGCCGCGGCAGCGCCAGCAGGCAGGACGATGGTTCACAAGAGCGGCTACGGCAGCGCCAGTAGACCGTCAAGGTTGAGTTCACTCGGTGTCTCTCGACTCCAGGATACAACTGCCTTCCTGCTCCGGAGCTGCCTCAGTTATAGGGCTGGTGCCCTTTGATGTCCGGACCCTCGCACTTGGAGGTCGGAGGGTCCGGGATGAAGGTGTCCAGACACCCAGCAGGGGGTGGAGCCAGTGCCTGGGGGAGCTGGGGGCGATCGGCACCTGGCGGGGGAGAGCCCTTGGTACTTCTTTCTCCCATTGACCTGCCAAGTGGTCCGCTCACCTCCTGGGTGGATGGTGGTGCCGGGATGTCGGGGCCGGCCAGGCCCGGGGTTAGGGTCGAGGTGAGGCCATGCGGCCGCGTGGTGCAGGGCCCAAGAGGGCGGCTTGACCCGGCCGGGGAAGCCGGTGGGGCTGGACCCCGTGATGAGTAGGGGTCCAAGGGCAGAGGGTCCGTCGGAAGACGGAGTACGGGTGCTTGTCGCGGGGGTATGCCAGGTGGGCCGGAGTTCGGGCCCTGTCGTGCGGGGAGGGAGCAAACCGTCTGTGAGGCCTGTCCAACACACTGGTGCTCGGTCCCTCCGCCTGGTCTGTGTCCATGTCTCCCTCTGTGTCCCCCGACGAGGCTGTGGGCAGGGTGGAGAGACAGAAATTAATCAGACACCTGTACACATCTGTCACATGAGTCAAATCTACATAGGTTACATTACATAGCCTGAAAAGGAAGATCCCTAACATTTACTAAACAAGGTACCGATGTAGGGCATGAAACACACAGTTGGTTGAGCCACCATGCCACTGAAATACCATGGAGTGCATGAGACAATAGCAAATGACAGGAAACGGAGTCTGACATAGCACCCAGGCCCTGGGGACAATCCAGCACTGCATCTGCACCACACAGCGTTGGCGAAAATAGGGATGACCTGGGACCATATCCATGAACTTGAGACACATGCTGCATAGGTAATGCTGAAAACATGCCCAACATGACTGGGTCACTGCACCTTGAGTGTATGTCCAGACAAACATCACACACTGCCCAGACCCAGCAAGTAGAAATCAGGATTTGACATATAGGCTTTGCCCGCCCCAACCACCCCCTACACGAGGCAAATTGTTGAGACACAGGTGGCACCAACATCTCATAGTCTGGGTGATAAACACAGGGGCAGGCAAAATGCAAGATTGGACGCCAGACACCCAAGGTGCGCCTGTACAAATAATGAGGTACCAGTGCCCATCCTCAGATGAGTATAACAAGACACACAGGCACTGGCAACTGTGAGTATGAAGAAGGACATTCAGGTCAGGCTGCACAGTGGACACCTGTACTAAATTTCACGTCTATGTACATGGTGCCAGGGGACAATGGCACAGAGCACAACCTACGCTGTAGACACTGAGAGTGTCCACGTTTTGGGATGACACATACAACACCGAGGAAAAGGTGCCCCAGGGGACAGTAGTGGCCACACAACTCCATGCTCCTGAATGGTAATGACAGCAACACACGCCACCATCCCTGCACTATGCGTATCGCACACTCATGCACCGCATGTCACAGGCCACTACATAGGACATGCGCGCAGTAAGGCATGACACTTGAGAGACTAACTCCCATGTCTGGACTCAGCATCAGTGCCAACTGACATGGAACCCACATGCAGTGAACTGGACAGGGCACAGGCAAGGTCCCAAAACCAGTTACACACCACCCCCACACATGATGCTACAGGCATAGTTCTCGTGGACAAAGCGCCAGCCTACATTACCTTGTGAAGGAGTGACTACACACAGACCAGGGAACACATTGCAAGGAGGGGAAGGGTGGCAGGAGTGCAGTGCTATACTGGGGCAAACTGGATCTGCACAGCACCTTTAAACCCTGGCAGTGAATTCATGCTACTGTGCCCTTACAAATGCCGGTGACACACAACAAACACACATGTACCTACCCCCTTCCGGCTGCTGCATCTCCTGTAAGCGCCTCTCCAAGTCTGGAAAGACCACCGGCAGCACACGCCTGTGGAGGTGGCTCAGACGGCGGCGCCCGCGGTTCTTGTGGCTCACAGGTGAGTCCCCCAGCAGGACCCGTGCGATCCTCCGCGTCCAGCACCGGATATCCTGCCAGCGTTTCCTCACCTGGGACAGGCTCCGCCTCCGACCATCCACACCCCTCACAGCACTGACGGCGGTCAGCCAGATCTGCTCCTTGGCAGTGGCGCCTACCTGTGAGGAAGAACAAGTGACACCACATCAATACACCAGCCACATGTCACAGAGAGACATATGAGAATAAATTAGCTGGTTACAACAAGGCATGTCATGCAGCCAACGCATTGCACCTTTGTCATAGGGACATGATCCTCTGGGGAGGGAAGAAGCAGTACGTGCCATTGTAGGTACACAGGTGGAATGATGGCAATGTCACAATCAATGATCAAGGCTCACACTGTGCATCACACCCACCCCTCCTGGCTCAGGGCACTGCTGGGTGGACTCTGCACACACCCCTCCTGTCTCAGGGCACTGCTGGGAGTGATAGGCCCCCACCCCTCCTGTCTCTGGGCACTGCTGGGAGGACTCTGCACCCACCCCTCCTGTCTCAGGGCACTGCTGGGAGGACTCTGCACCCACCCCTCCTGTCTCAGGGCACTGCTGGGAGTGATAGGCCCCCACCCCTCCTGTCTCAGTGCACTGCTGGGAGGACTCTGCGCACACACACCTCCTGTGTCTGGCCAGCACCTCAAAGCAGTCACATGCCACAGGCCACTGACGCCACCTCAGCAGAGTACACAGACACAGGACATTCACCTGCCATTGCCAAATGCAGATACAAACCTCACTGCACATGTGCCACTAGATCGGGGGGGCTCACAGGTGTGGGGCTGGCTCTGCACGTCAGACACACAGCACTGCTCCCTGCTCACATGAGATGTGCAGGGCATATCCAGGCCTCATGCATCTGGGGTGGTCCACTACACATATGCACCCACACAAATGACATTGGACTTACACACACAGATGTCCAGGGGACAAACACATCATGTGGACACTCTCAGCATAGGTACAGTGGACAAACACACATCTGTAGGTACAGTCACCTGTCACACTGGGGTAACCACAGAATCACAGGAGGACTGTAGTAGCTCCATACCCTGGAGGATTAGACAGGCACAATGTGTAATGCCACATGCAGTGAATGTCACAGTAAACACAATGCAAGTGAGGAGAGCAGACATGCACCACAGCATGCTCTGGCTGGGAGACATCAGGCATCCCCCCCTGGGACCCCCCCTACAGTACATAGCATGTGTGTCACACCAGGACACAATGCCAGAAGTCACAGTCACAACAAAGGGACAGTCTGTGCCAGTGGCCTATGCACTCACCTGATACCCTGGTCACCCATACAGAAGGGGGTACTGTGGGAGGATCACATCCAGCAATGCCAGGTTCTCCTCCAGGGTGAATGGCTGTGACCTCTCCACAGCCCTTGACATGGTTCCAGGGAATCAGTAGCAGCAGCTGGGTCGACGAATTCAAAGATGTGCAGGCAAGTGCTCCCTCATGGGACCTGGCTGCCTTATATCTGCCTTTCTGCCCTGTCTCATGCACAGGAGTACAGAGTGATTGGTCACTCACATTTGCATCCTATGTTTCCACCAATCCCTTCAAACCTAGCAGTCTGTGTGTACTCTATCGGTTTCATTATCCTGCATGATGTCAGCCCCCCAAACACATTGCAACAAAGTAGATTAATTCCAACTGACTTCTGCTGTGCACCTTCCAGAACAAATTCCAATTTTGAACTTGGTCTCCATGACAACCAGCATGCATGTAGGCCTTAATACTTGTCCCTCATGTGTCCCCTATGTAATTTGGAGCTTCAAACACAGGTACGGTGCGTTCCGGGGCCCTAGGGCACCCCAAATGCATTGCAAGGGCCCGTACACGCGTGCCTACGTTCACTATCACTATGGGTGTCCTCGCGTATGCGTACACGTTGTGATAGTGAGCGTACAGGCGTGTGTACGGCCCGTACCACTACGAGTACGCATACGCGAGGCCACCCAAAGTGATAGGGAGCGTACATGCGTGTGTACGGGCCGTACCACTACGAGTACGCATACGCGAGGCCACCCATAGTGATAGGGAGCGTACAGGCGTGTGTACGGCCCTACCACTATGGGTGTTCTTGCGTATGCGTACTGGTAGTGTAACGGGCCGTACACACGCCTGTACGCTCACTATCACTATGGGTGGCCTCGCGTATGCGTACACGTTGTGATAGTGAGCGTACAGGCGTGTGTACGGGCCGTACCACTACGAGTACGCATACGCGAGGCCACCCATAGTGATAGGGAGCGTACAGGCGTGTGTACGGGCCGTACCACTACAAGTACGCATACGCGAGGCCACCCATAGTGATAGGGAGCGTACAGGCGTGTGTACGGGCCGTACCACTAGGAGTACGCATACGCGAGGCCACCCAAAGTGATAGGGAGCGTACAGGCGTGTGTACGGGCCGTACCACTACGAGTACGCATACGCGAGGCCACCCATAGTGATAGGGAGCGTACAGGCGTGTGTACGGAGTAGCGTGACAAGGACATGTCTGCATCCTCACAATGAATGTGTGGTGAGTTATGACATGTGCACCTTCATGGCAAGGTGTGTGGGCTGTCCTAGTGTGATGTCATGTGACCTGTGGCTCTAGTGTTCCGCTACCAGCCTCTGCAATCGGCATCCTACTTCTGCTGATGTGTGGGCGTATGTCACTCCTGTCTTGCGTCTGGCTGTTCACTTGCACTGGGACACAGCTATTCCCATGGCATGGCATGGGGAGGTTCTCAATATCCGTGTGTAGCTGGGTCTTGGTAGGAGTGTCACCTTGCATCCATACGTGTCCTGGGCATGTAGCACATACCTGACTCCCTATGTAGCATATGTGTATTGACAGATTAACATGTGCTCAGTACATATGATTTGTTGTCATAGTGCACTCACTCTTCCTTGTCACTTCCAAATTACTGCAGAGCGCCGCCTCTTGCCCGACCAATTCCAGACTTGGCTGCCATGCAGGAGAATGACAGCATCCGGCTCTACCGCTTCACCCAACCGTTGATTCTGGAGTTGACGGCGAGACTGGCAGCACACCTGCAACCGCAGCACAGGTATCCTACGGCACTGACACCCCAGCTGAAGGTAATGGCTGCCCTACATTTTCTTGCCACGGGTACCTTTCAATATACCATATCTAATGTTGGTGGCATGTCCCAGAGCATGTTCTGCCGTGTGCTGCATGATTTCTTAGAGGCCATGTTGATTCACCTGGATGACTTCATCAAGTTCCCAACCCCTGAACAGATGACTGCGGTCAAGCGTGGATTCTATGCCCTGGGAGGGATGCCCCATGTCATTGGGTCCATAGATGGGACACATGTAGCTTTGGTACCACCACACGCACGGGAGGTGGCGTACCGCAATCGAAAGCACTACCACTCCATTAATGCCCTTGTGGTGTGTCAGGCCAACATGGTGATTTCACATGTCTGTGCTCGTTTTCCAGGATCAGCACACGATGCCTATATCATGAGGCGTAGCAGGATGCCTGAAATGATGATGCAGCTGCGCAACGAACGGGCATGTGTTGTTGGTGGGTACAGTCTGTCTGTCCTGTAATTTTGCATAACCTACCAGCACGACCGCTTCACCAGTTCTAACGATGTCCATGTGCTTCCCATGTAGGGGACGCTGGCTATCCCAACATGCCTTGGCTGCTCACACCTCTCCGCAACCCCATCACGCCGGCCCAGCTCCGCTACAACACCGCACATGGTCGGACAAGGCGAGTGATCGAGAGGACGTTTGGCCTGCTGAAGAGCCGTTTCAGGTGCCTCCACAAGACCGGCGGCGCACTCCCATATGCCCCGGCGAAGGTCTGCAAGATCTTCATGGTCTGCTGCATGCTGCACAACATGGCAGTTGAAAGAGCTGTGCCACTCATCCTGAATCAACATGACGAGGACCATCCACCCGTGGAGGACGAAGGGCTTGGCAATGGGGCTAGTGATGTGGAGGATGTGGAGCCGCAAGAGGACATCCGGACTCGGCTCATACGCGACTTCTTTGCTTAGTGGTGAGTACCAGTGTCTGAGTGTGCACGCATTGGTCCCCGTGTGGCATGTGTTGTGATGTGTGTGTCCACCTGCATGTATGGCACGTGAGTCAGAGGTGTGTGTGGGTGTGTCACTGGAGTGATGGTGCCAGTGATGGTTGTATTTCCCCAGTCATAATTGTGACCTAGCATGTTGTCATCCATACATGTGTCGAGTAAATGCACATGCAAGTGGCTGTGCTTTTTGTGGCTGACTACTTGTGTGTCTCTCTTCCCCAGGTACTTGCGCATGCCGTCTGCTGCTTGCATTGTTGTGGCACTGCTATTCCTCATGGACATGACATCGTGGGCTGACTCAGCGTTACAGGCACGGACACATTTGGAAGTCTCCATAGGGTAAGGGATGCATCTGGGGTGTATTGGGTGTGGCAGTTGTTCACGATGTATGCACACTGCCCCTGTCGATGTTAGGTTCCTCTGCAGCCATGTAGCCTCACCATGGGACACGACATGCAGCTGTGTACACCTGAATAGATGGTCTGCCTGGTTGACAGTCATCAGTGATGGGATAGGGGATTGTGATGATGGCATCAATGTGTGTGACACTGCCCTCGGACACATACGGTTAGCATTGGCTTGACATGGTGTGGGACTTCCACATCAGCGGATCTATGGTGTATGGCAGGCTCTCCGTGAGCAGCTGTGGGTGTTTAGCTGTTAGCCGACGCTTGTGTGCCAGTTCCATGGCGAACACGCTTTTGTGCTGCAGAAGGGGGGTGCCAGTGTTGGACCCACATGTTACTCCACATGATGTGTTCATGTGTACTTCAAGTTGCCTCTGCAATCCCGAAAACATGAATAATAAAGGTGTCCCTATGCCTCCAAGGTGCCTCTTCTCAGTCAATGCTGGTGTGTTGCCACGGTGCATCCAGCATGTCTGGCATGGTATTCCCTGATTGTGGCTATGTGTCAATGTGTCGAGTAGCAAGATGCAAGCTGTGTGTGTGGGCTGAGACTGTGTATTGGGCATGATGTACATGACTGTGTGGGTATTGTGACATGTGCCATCCCCATGCATCCAACGTTGTCCAGGACCCCATTCTCTGCATCCACCGGACTCAAGCTCGCAGGACATGGTTCTACCACCTGTCTACACATACCTGGATGCCCCCCAGGACTCTGGACTGGATCCCTGACCTCTGCGCATGACTGTTGCTGTACTCAATGTGTCTGTCTGCACGGTTGTTCGGCCACCCCCTCAGCTGGTTGGGCCCATCACGGGTGTGTATGGTGCTCCATGTCTGTCTTGCCTAATACACTGTGACCCATGTGTCCTGTGCCAGACTCAGGCCCCAGGATGTGGATGGTTGAACACAAAAGATGACTCAGGCATGTTTAGACTTTACAAGACACATGTTAGGTAATAATGTAACCAGCAGGCTTCTACTCTTCATAGTGTGATTTATTATTGGGGGGGGGGGACAAAGTGAGGGGCTTTCCGGGAGTTTGGAATCCAAAGTTCAGTAGGGGAGTTGGTGTCCTTGCCATTTGAAATCCTCAGAGTCCATGCCACAGTCTTTGTCAACATTGGTCAGCCAGTGACCAGCAGGGCCATGTGGCAGAGAATGTCTCTTGATGCTGTGATGCTGTTGCTCCAGTGGGCCAGGTGCCAGGCCAGGTGTCCTGGGAGATGGTGATGTTGCGCAGACCCTCACGGTCCTTTCCGTGGACGACCCGGCCTCCTGCGGGGACCCTCAGCAGCAGGCCGTGACGACGTCTGGGATGCTCCATCGGATGTTTCCTCCTCCTCCTCCTGATCCCTCCCTGTGGGTGGTGATGTTCTCCGCCTTCTGGCACAGGGAGGGTCGGCCATGTTGTAGGCCATCCGACGGAGTGTATCGTGAATCCCCTGGAACGCCGTCACTTGCTCAGCCTGTCTGTCCTCCATCCTCCGTTGGTGTCGCAGTAGACAGGCATGTTGCTCCGCATGTTGCTGGGCCTGCTGGGTCTTTATCTCATCGAGGGTCCCCTTGATCTCATTGAGGGTGGACACAACCTGGGCCATGCCTGTGGTGTCCTGCCGGTATGTGTCCATGATGTTTCGGACATGTGCAAATACCGGTTCCCCAGCCAACTGGTCAGGCTCGCGCCTCCGCCGTCCTCCACTCCCACCACCCCTGCCCACTTGCACCTGGCCTGCCCTTGTGGGTACATCGGGTCTCCGGGACCCCTGAGGGGTGGCATTGGCGTTGTCGCCTGCCTCCTCCTGGGTGCCCGGGACACCGTGTCCCTCCTGGCCAGGCTGGCTGCTTTGTGGTGGTGGGGCAGGGATCCTGGGTGTCTCCTGGGATGTGGCAGGAGTGGGGGTGGTGGTTGGCACAGTTGTACCTGACGCAGGTGCTGCAGGTGGTTGGACACCAGAGGGGCCAGGTCGGTCGGGGTTGTCCACAGAGTGGTGAGAGTGGTCGCTGCCGGTGGGATCGGGCTCCCGCAGATCCGGGTCCTGTGAGTCTTCCCCCCCAGTGTTGGGGGGTGAACCACGACGTTGACCTGTGTGTGAGAGAGACAATGTTAATTTTGGTCCATGCAACATCCATGTTTCATCTGTTTCAAAGTTGGGACATTTCCTCTTGGAATTTGGATCTGTCTTGCATTCCACTCACAGTGCACTTGTGCATGGGTATGTCCCTTGGGCACCACTTTGGCCCCTTTAACTATGTGTGGCACGGTCTTACTTGCTGCGTCAAGTGTGACTGCAGTCAGCAGTGGAGTTGGCAGGTGTGGCGAGCCATGCATTGGCGCCTTCCATGTAGCACTGTACATGTGCACATGGAGTGGATCCACACACTTATATGATCCAGGTAGCTGTCGTTGTGCTCGTGAACAGGTTGTGACATGGCCCTGTGTCTTGCCATGGTGAAGAGGGGGGGTTCTGGGACTGGCCACCCTTGTCTACATGCACGCAGTCTACCTGCTGACGAGCAAACATTCGCACACGCCACACGGCTGATTTGCTCTCCCTGTGTCTCGCTCCCTCTCTCTGTCCCCCTCTCCCTCCCTCTCTGTCCCCCTCTCCCTCCCTCTCTCTGTCCCCCTCTCCCTCTCTCTCTGTCCCCCTCTCCCTCCCTCCCTGTGTCTCCCTCCCTCTCTGTCCCCCTCTCCCTCCCTCTCTGTCCCCCTCTCCCTCCCTCCGTGTGTCAGCCTCCTCCCTCTGTCCGTCTCCCTCCCTCTCTGTCCCCCTTTCCCTCCCTCCGTGTGTCAGCCTCCTCCCTCTGTCCGTCTCCCTGTGTCTCCCTCCCTCTCTGTCCCCCTCTCCCTCCCTCTCTGTCCCCCTCTCCCTCCATCCGTGTGTCAGCCTCCTCCCTCTGTCCGTCTCCCTCCCTCTCTGTCCCCCTCTCCCTCCCTCTGTGTGTCACCCTCTGTCACCTCAGCCCATCTTCCTGGGCACACACTGTTAGCAGATCTTTGAGTGGCCCTTGGCTTGTTGATGTGAGTTTGTTTCTGATCTCCAGGCACCCATTGGGTGTGATGTGTGTCTGTGCGCTGCTGCTGTGGTGGTGTGTGCTGCCACTCTTTCACAATGTTGGATGTTCATTAGCTGCTGTCATGTGCAAAACAGTGCCTTCACCCCCATGTGTTAATGCAAGGCGTCCGCCATTTGCTGGCGAGTCTTTCCTGTGTTGGGACACACTGTTTGTCTGGCTGTGACCTAGGCCATATGGGCAGAGGGCATTGTTGTCTGCTTCGGAGGTGCACTATGTGATTTTTGGGGCCCACCCTCCCGCCATCCGGGTTACCGTGTCAGGTGTTGGTGTCTTCTGTGGCCTGTGACTTGACATTGTCCAGCTGGGTGCATGGGGCATGGTGGCAGCAGTGGCATGTGCGTGCTCATGGAGTGTGGTTGAGTCATGCGATGGCTTGGGGTGGTTGCGTGCCTGTTAGTGATTTTGGTTGTGAATGCCGTTCCCTCCATGTGAGGTGCGTTGTTTGTGTACTCACCCGGGTCTCGGAGTCCTTCTAATCCTTCGACTGCCTCCACCGGCAGTATGGCCATCACCCTCTCCTCCCAGGGCTGGTAGTGTACGGGTCTGCGGGAGGGCCCTCCTCCGGTGGCGTTGGCCTGGTCGTGTTCCTCCTGCCTCTTGGCTCGGACCCTCCTCCGCAGATCGTACCACCTGTTCTGGCATTCCTGCCTGGTCCTTCTGGTGTCCGCAACAGCATTCACAGCATCGACGATGGTCTGCCACATGGCTGTTTTAGCTGCCATGCTGGTGTTTCTGACCAATGTTCCAAAGAGCTGTGGCTCGACTCTGAGGATTTCATCGACAAGAACCTCCAACTCTCGGTTACTGAACTTTGGATTCTTGTTAGTGGGCATGGTGAGGGGTGTGGATGGTGGGGTGTGTGTGTGGATGGTTGTGGGTGTGTGGGTGTGGTTGTGCAGGTGTGTGTGTTTGAATGTGATGAGGGGGTGTTTGTGAAGGTGGTTGTGTGAAGGTGTGCAAGTGTAAGGTGTGGTGAAGCTTGTAGTAAGGTGCTGTAAGTTGTCTGTGGTGTCTGGCAGCAGTGAGTCTGTTGCAAAGGCTCATGGTTTGTGTGTGTGGGCCCTTTTTATTGGTCCATTGGTGGATGTGGCTGTGTTTGAAGTTTGGGTGGGTGTCTTTTAAGGAGTGGTGGTGTTTAGGGCCTCTGTTTGTTTTTGGCAGTTGCAGGTCAGTGAATGTGTGTTTTATGAGTGTTTGTTGGCCATGTTTAGTGGCTTTGTGCCATTCGAATAGTGTATTCTTGTGTTGTATTGTTTTGTCCTGGTTGTGTACGTGCGTTTTGAGCGTGTGTACGGTGTGTAGATGGTCCATTTGGTTGTACGGTGCTGTCCTTGTGTGTGGCTTGGCACGACTCGTACATGCGGTTGTGATGTTGGGGCATGGGGTGCGCTCCGTACTTAGGAGGTTGTGGTGGGGGTGCGACTGGAACGTACTGGGGTGTACTTAGACGGTGGTACGACACGTACAGGGGTGGGGGTACGACTGGAACGTACTGGGGTGTGGGTACACGGGGGTACGACACGTACAGGGGTGGGGGTACGACTGGAACGTACTGGGGTGTACTTAGACGGTGGTACGACACGTACAGGGGTGGGGGTACGACTGGAACGTACTGGGGTGTGGGTACACGGGGGTACGACACGTACAGGGGTGGGGGTATGACTGGAACGTACTGGGGTGTACTTAGACGGTGGTACGACACGTACAGGGGTGGGGGTACGACTGGAACGTACTGGGGTGTGGGTACACGGGGGTACGACACGTACAGGGGTGGGGGTATGACTCGAACGTACTGGGGTGTACTTAGACGGTGGTACGACGCGTACAAGGGTGGGGGTACGACTGGAACGTACTGGGGTGTGGGTACACGGGGGTGTGACACGTACAGGGGTGGGGGTACGACTCGAACGTACTGGGGTGTGGGTACACTGGGGTGTGACACGTACAGGGGTGGGGGTACGACTGGAACGTACTGGGGTGTGGGTACACGGGGGTACGACACGTACAGGGGTGGGGGTATGACTCGAACGTACTGGGGTGTACTTAGACGGTGGTACGACGCGTACAAGGGTGGGGGTACGACTGGAACGTACTGGGGTGTGGGTACACGGGGGTGTGACACGTACAGGGGTGGGGGTATGACTGGAACGTACTGGGGTGTGGGTACACGGGGGTGTGACACGTACAGAGGTGGGGGTACGACTGGAACGTACTGGGGTGTGGGTACACGGGGGTGACACGTACAGGGGTGGGGGTACGACTCGAACGTACTGGGGTGTACTTAGATGGTGGTACGACACGTACAAGGGTGGGGGTACGACTGGAACGTACTGGGGTGTGGGTACACGGGGGTACGACACGTACAGGGGTGGGGGTACGACTGGAACGTACTGGGGTGTGGGTACATGGGGGTGTGACACGTACAGGGGTGGGGGTACGACTGGAACGTACTGGGGTGTACTTAGACGGTGGTACGACACGTACAGGGGTGGGAGTACGACTGGAACGTACTGGGGTGTGGGTACACGGGGGTACGACACAGACAGGGGTGGGGGTACGACTGGAACGTACTGGGGTGTACTTAGACGGTGGTACGACACGTACAGGGGTGGGGGTACGACTGGAACGTACTGGGGTGTGGGTACACGGGGGTACGACACGTACAGGGGTGGGGGTACGACTCGAACGTACTGGGGTGTACTTAGACGGTGGTACGACGCGTACAAGGGTGGGGGTATGACTGGAACGTACTGGGGTGTACTTAGACGGTGGTACGACACGTACAGGGGTGGGGGTACGACTGGAACGTACTGGGGTGTGGGTACACGGGGGTACGACACAGACAGGGGTGGGGGTACGACTGGAACGTACTGGGGTGTACTTAGACGGTGGTACGACACGTACAGGGGTGGGGGTACGACTGGAACGTACTGGGGTGTGGGTACACGGGGGTACGACACGTACAGGGGTGGGGGTACGACTCGAACGTACTGGGGTGTACTTAGACGGTGGTACGACGCGTACAAGGGTGGGGGTACGACTGGAACGTACTGGGGTGTACTTAGACGGTGGTACGACACGTACAGGGGTGGGGGTACGACTGGAACGTACTGGGGTGTGGGTACACGGGGGTACGACACGTACAGGGGTGGGGGTACGACTGGAACGTACTGGGGCGTGGGTACACGGGGGTGTGACACGTACAGGGGTGGGGGTACGACTGGAACGTACTGGGGTGTACTTAGACGGTGGTACGACACGTACAGGGGTGGGGGTACGACTGGAACGTACTGGGGTGTGGGTACACGGGGGTACGACACGTACAGGGGTGGGGGTACGACTGGAACGTACTGGGGTGTACTTAGACGGTGGTACGACACGTACAGGGGTGGGGGTACGACTGGAATGTACTGGGGTGTGGGTACACGGGGGTACGACACGTACAGGGGTGGGGGTACGACTCGAACGTACTGGGGTGTACTTAGACGGTGGTACGATGCGTACAAGGGTGGGGGTACGACTGGAACGTACTGGGGTGCACTTAGACGGTGGTACGACACGTACAGGGGTGGGGGTACGACTGGAACGTACTGGGGTGTGGGTACACGGGGGTACGACACGTACAGGGGTGGGGGTACGACTGGAACGTACTGGGGTGTGGGTACACGGGGGTGTGACACGTACAGGGGTGGGGGTACGACTGGAACGTACTGGGGTGTACTTAGACGGTGGTACGACACGTACAGGGGTGGGGGTACGACTGGAACGTACTGGGGTGTGGGTACACGGGGGTACGACACGTACAGGGGTGGGGGTACGACTGGAACGTACTGGGGTGTACTTAGACGGTGGTACGACACGTACAGGGGTGAGGGTACGACTGGAATGTACTGGGGTGTGGGTACACGGGGGTACGACACGTACAGGGGTGGGGGTACGACTCGAACGTACTGGGGTGTACTTAGACGGTGGTACGACGCGTACAAGGGTGGGGGTACGACTTGAACGTACTGGGGTGTACTTAGACGGTGGTACGACACGTACAGGGGTGGGGGTACGACTGGAACGTACTGGGGTGTGGGTACACGGGGGTACGACACGTACAGGGGTGGGGGTACGACTCGAACGTACTGGGGTGTACTTAGACGGTGGTACGACGCGTACAAGGGTGGGGGTACGACTGGAACGTACTGGGGTGTGGGTACACGGGGGTGTGACACGTACAGGGGTGGGGGTACGACTCGAACGTACTGGGGTGTACATACACGGGTGGGGGTTCGACACGTACACGGGTGTACATACGGGGGGTGTACATTAACGGGGTGTACGACTCGAACGTAAGGGTGCTGGGGGGAGTGTTTGGCGCGTATGCGGGCACATATCTCCATGGTTGCAATGGGAGTTCGGTGCGGACGGTGTTTTTACCATACGGTTGTGAGTTCGGACGCACGGGTAGGATCGTGATTCCTCGGTCGGACTTGACTTTTCACATTTGTACGGTAAATCGTCCGAGGACGTGTCGGACACATTTTCCGACCCAAGGACGTGTGGGGATTTATTCCCGAGGCGGTTCGTATGGACTTTTTACCATGCGAATCGTGATTGCCAGTTTGTACGGCACTTGTCCGATTCGTATGGTAAAAAGACCGGATACGAGTCGGACGGGCCTTTTTTTTACTGGATCGTGATCGGCACCTAAATGTCTAGGATGGACTTATCAGGAAAAGACTCTAAGAGGAAAGGATTTTGGAAGCCTTTGCAAGTATGATGTGTTGGTTCCGAAAGGGTGTCACAGAGTATAAGGGCTAATAAAGATAGATAAGGATATATGGAAAAACATACGTTGGCCTAATGATTACACCGGAAAAACTCTCTAGTCTGCTGCAGGGCCCCTCTTTTATATTTAAGGCAGTCGCCGATGTGGAATTAACACCGTGAGAGAGAGATTCCGCAGGCAAGATAATGCTTTTTTGTTGAATGCCCGCAAGTGGCCAGTCACACTCTCGTAAATGGGCTGAAGGAATGGACATTGATCCGGAGGTGAATTAGGACAAAAATAAATAATAAATAAATAAATGCACTTGCAATATATTTAGTGCACCATATTCCAGTAGTATAATGAAATCACAGGAGTACATAGGGCCAAATGTAAATATATATGCGGCCTAGCTAAAAAAAGGAGGATGGAGCTAAAATTATGCTACTCCATTCCATCCTGCCTGACAAAGACCTCTAAGTATGTTGAGAAGTCTTTCACTAGGTCAGCGAAGGACATCTCTCCATTGACCTGGCAGGCCAACAGATCATCCGTATTCTAAATTAGGCCCTATGTCTGAAACATGGGGATGAAAATATGTTATAATGTAACATATTAGGGGTACAATTAAGCAGACAGATATTGATGACATAGCTGTAGCTTTTACCAGCAAACCAATTCTGTATTACATGTCCACTATGGCTAGAGTCACTGCCCTCAAAAATAGGATTTCAAAAACTCATAAATATATTTTGTCCTGCAAATTTTGAGAAATTTTATGAAAATTTCTTAATCATTGAAATATTTTTGCAGAAAAATATCCTTTAAAATTGTGTTTTCCATTAACAAAAGATCCCCACAACCCAGCTTTGAGTAAGAGTACCATACTTTCTTAAAATAAATTTGGATTCTGCACTAGAACACATAAACAGAAAAATGAGCGATATCACATTCATAAGCATACAGACAATGATCATCTATGTATAAAAATACAGCTACTAATTCACTTATTCTTTGATCTATCAACCTGGCATAATTTAATTTCATTTAGTTTTTCTGGTCTGGCTTGACAGCACAGTTGATGCCAGACAATTATGAGAGCATCACTAGAGAGGGGTTTTGCTCTGCCCACATGTTCAGAACCAGGAGTACATGCTTTGATTGTTCAGAAGTTGTGTCGTTCCACAAAAAGGTGCATGCCCTACTAACGTCTGTGATCATTTTGTTTATTTATCCAGCTACCTGAGCTTGAACCTTCAGGGGAACACACATGACATTGTGCTGCTATTAAAGTGACTCCGATATTTAGATAATGTATGGTGTTTTTTTCTGACAGCAGCACAGATGGAAGGAGGGCAGTTAATAAACTACAGTGATGGCCAGGGCTCACATATTTCCCATCAAAGATTCTGTAACAGTTGTTTAGTAACTGTGTAATCCTATCCCAAAGGGAGTATTAATAGAATACAAAAATCTTATTCAGTTCCCTATGATAGCCCAGTAATATGGCTTTAAGTGTGGTAGAGTCCATGCACTTCTGTTTATGGGCAGTTCAGGTTGTTTAATGGGCCTGAGAGTGATTTTGTCCTGCCCACTGAATTTTGAGATAATAGAGTATAGCTGTGGGAGGAAATAGATGGGATATAAACCGAAAAAACTTGAAAAAGATGCAAAATGTTTGAAAGGGTGTTCATTATAACCAAGTTATTGTGCATCTTGCCTTTATGAGCAACTGTTTGCTGATAAGGCAAGTACTAGTGGGACCTCTCTCCTATATCACAGGGTTGGGCATGGAGTTGGTAAGCTTTTTTATTTGAACTAGTACTATGCATAGCTTTAATTTAGCAGCATGGAGCTGATATGTTGCAATACGTTATGCTAGAATTAGGACATTTTTGTAAAATCAGCCTAATATCCTTATTCACTAGCTCCTCTACCTTTTTCATAAGGTAGCTTCTTCCTTTAGCTCTGTTTGCCTGATCTGATGAGTGAATGCTTGTGTTATACCCTTGATGTAAGCTTGCAGGGAGTTCCAGACAATACTGAGTTCACCCTTGCCTAGATTTCGGTTGATAAATTCAGATGATTCTGTTTGTAAATGCTTGATTTAGTCCTGTTTACAAAGAAGTTTGAAAAACAAATTAGCAAGAAGGTTATCTTGTTTCTTCCAATTGAGGAAGATTGCTGAGTGGTGAGAGAACATTAAATGGTAAATATCTGTAGTACAATTTTGATGAATCCTGGAGCCAATCAATGCATGAGTATTGGTTGTTTAGATTTGGAAAAAATGTGTAGTGTTTTCTTCTCTGATTTGGCATCTTAAATTATCTACGAAATTGACAGTGTTCACTACATTAAGAATGCTTGTTCATATGTGTTTCTTTTGTCCAGTGTAAGCAAGGTTGTTGGTATCTAACTTAAGATATAAGATGCAGTCAACATCTCGATATATTAATAGGTTTGTAGCAATTACATAGTTTGATAGTAAGATCGATAACTATAGGGCAATCACAGTTAGGGGCTTATATTGAGAGGGCACATTCATATCCTAGTTGAGAGTTACAACCGCTGCTATCACCCTCAGCCTTCCTTATCTACTTTGGAGGTTTGCTCATGTAGGATCTATACACTATTAGAATAGTAGCCCCTCTTTGATTATCACTATAAGAAGAGCTTCCGGAATAAGGTTTGGTGCTGTGTGGCCTTTGCTGCACTTACTGAGAGATGTTTGACTTGTTCCACATTTAGTAAGGTGGGTCTCTTGTACATAAATATGTCTGGTTTTAGGCACCAAGCTTTGGAATATATTCTTGCTTCTTTGATTCTCTTCCTAATGCTATTAAGTTCCAGGTACAATTCTGCAGGGTTTTTACATCTGTTTGCATTCTAATGTTTTTTTTCTCCCCCTCACTATTAACCTTCCCCCTTCCTCCTCTCCCATCCTTTCTCCTGTGCCCTCCCATTATCGCCTCACTCCTTTCTGCCTTCTCCAAAAGGGAGCTTAAGGTAGAGATCCCATTTTGATATAAGAAAATAGATACTCACAGGCAATATGTGGAGGCATTTCCCCTTCTACTACCATAGGCTATGAATAGGACAGACCATTATCATATAGTAATTTGCTTTTTAGTCTCTTTTGAATCGAGTCGTTGCTTATTTAGGTTGACCCTATATGCCCTAGTGAAGAAGAGGTGCTGGTCAGGGTGGGTCACTGTGTATAAAGATTTTACAAGGAGATCTTGCAAGAGAACTTTGGATATCAATGGAATAGTATTAATGTTCGACCCTTTGGTTCCTTCAGGTATTTACACTATCTGGTGATTGGTGCATCATGTCATAAATATTTGAATTTCCATATGGGGTTTTGGGGATCGCGGATGTTTGATTTTCTCTTTTTGATTTCTGTTTCCTTGGTGGCTTTAATGAAAGATATCACTTGATCCTCTACTATGTAAACTGTGTGGGTCAAACTTTCACATTTGGTAATCTGTTCAATCTGGCTTTTTTATTCATCCAGAACTCCTCTAGAATAGTCCTGAACTTGGATTTCATGGACATGCAGACCATAGTATGTGTGGAATGATCTTCCCAAATTTTGTGCATGACGTATTAGTCACAGAACACTTTCAATATATGGGCCTTGATCCGTGTCATTTGTAAGTGGCATACTCTAACTATCTGGTGGAGTCTAGAATCTGAAGAGGATTAAGGCCTTGGAGTGCTTGAGAAGATATATGATGCATATTCCATTTTCTCATGTTTGCCCTCCTGAGATTAGTTAGCTTTGGTCAGAGCATTTTGCTGTTGTATTTTAAGTTTTGCTAAAATATTTTGTGATCATAAACACTTTTGTTTATTTAAATATTGTTCTTCCTTAGAAAGATTTAGTGTTTTGTCCAGAAGAGTTAGTATACTTCTCTGACAAATTCTTTTGGGAGCACCTCCTTTTGTCATTTGAAAGTTTGTGCTGAAGGGTACTCGCCTTTGTTGTCTTTTCTGATTCCGTTTGAGTTAGTGACTGTGTTATTAGATTTTAGGTCAAAGAATTCTCTTGAGGATCAAGAGTTTTCTTTCTATTCACAGAGAAAATGGGTTCCTCTGGTGTATTTACTTTAGATATTTAATACTAACGTTATACTGTGGGGGGAAATTATGGTGAGTGTTCTGCCAAGGTCTGACGGATTCACAGCTTATGTTGGGTCTGCATCTAATTGCCACGGTCTTTAAATCTATCAGTTATATGGAATAAGCAAGATATTTTCAAACAGTAGGTAGCAGATTGGTAATTTGGTTGCTTTTGTTGTTGATGGTCTCCTCCAGCAGTAGTTCTGCTTCACCAAGTTCCTTCTTATAGGCTAATTTATTTGCAGTGAAAAGAGAAATAAAGTGGCTATATGTAGGTTACTCATCTGTTTGCCTGACATCATATCCTTGCTTTTATTGTTATCGTCATAGTCATTACTGTAAGGAAGAAGTGTTTGGTTTGTCTCCATTTGGGTATGTAAGATTTCTGTGTGCTTGATTTATTATTCCCAGTGAAATTTTGTTGTTGCCAAAGTGACACTACCTATTCTCAGCATGTTATTATGAATACATTTGCTATCACCATATATTTCTCTATGATCTGACTGGACTGTTAATAATGAGTTTTTGACCATCTATATCTGGTGAGGAGATCTGGAAGATGCTCGGCTCCATCCTGCTACCATCCCTCTTCTTCATCTGCAGATTTTGAAGCCAGGTTAAGTCGGATACAAATTCTGCTTCACAATTGCCCCAATTTGAAGTGGTAAGCCCACAACATGGCATCATTTAAGAATATTATGGAGCCTAGGCAGAGCTACTCACACACTGGTGAGAGTGTTAGCCGTAACCAAGAGATGCCTACTGAGAAAATGTTTTATGAGAAAATCCTTCTGCAGACACTTTATCTCTCAGGAGGTTTTGTGAGCAGGTAATGTTTAAAGAAGGGACACAGGCGCTTTGTATCAGGCATACTGTGGCATGAAATGATTTTAAAGTTAAACAGGATATGTATCTGCCAATGTCAAAGTATGATGGGGCAGATTTACAAGCCCCTTGCGAGACATTTACGCCGCTGTTGCGTCACTTCTGTGATGTAGCGGCGGCGTAAACCATGCGCCATGTTGCGCCTTATTTACAACGTGACGCATCTAGGGAGATGCGTCACGTTGTAATGCCCTGCGCTACATTAAACCTGCATCAGGTTTAATGGATGCAGGGTGGGCGTTCCGTCGGAAAAAGCCTCGGAAAAGTGACGCAGTGAAATCTACAAGATTTCACTGAGTCACTTTTCCGACGCTGCTGCGTTAAAACCCTGCGCCTGCTTGAAGCAGGCGTAAGGCATGACGCAGCATGTTCGGTATGGGCAGCCCCTGAGCATTGCTGGAGTTGCGTCGTGCTTGCGACACGACTCCAGCAATGCGCTGCCGTTATGCCATCAGATGCGTCACGCATCTGTTTATCCTTGCGCCATGATGCGCTGCATTGTAAATGCAGCGCATCTGTAGTGGCGCATGGGTAAATTTGCGTGACGCATCTTTCCTGGCGCATCCCTGCTGATTTGCAGGGATGCGCCAGGAAACATAAATCTGCCACGATGTCCGGTTCCAAAAGAAAAGATTATTTCCTCATTATTGGGGACGCAGGAGGGGCACGTCCCTGGCTAATTGCACCATGCCTTCTATCTAACTGTCATTATACTAGACTGACTGGTGCAGGCACTTAGCGCCTTGACCTTTTCTTGTGCTTTTGTATCGTTACATAATAACTACTTATTATGCTTAATTTTAATTTCTGGGCAGCTAGAAAGTTGACACAAGGGCTCAGTTTGATAGTCATTTAAAAAAAAAACTTAATAGTAAAGTCAGATTTCATATTACTATTTTAAAAAATATACTTTTACAAATGTGTCATTTTCTGCCTAAGCCAAATGCGCCTTTCTGCCAGTGTCACCTGACTGTTGAATTGCTCTACTGTGTCTCCCAGACAGTGGACACTAGTCGTTGGTGGGAAAAGGTGATTTTGCTCCTTGAGCAGAAAGGCCTGGAGGGCTGTTCCCAGCCCCTCCCTGAGCTTCAAAGGGTGCCTACCTTGTCTCTGGTAGATGTAGCTCACAACTAGGCCTGCCTCCCTTTGTGTTCCTAATGAGCTTGGATTCATACTCAGTGGGAAATGGAAGCTGCCCCAGAATTGGTTTTGAGTGACCATAAAAGGATGGTTTGCCCATTATCCTAGCCACACCTCTAGGATGGCACAGGGAGCAGTGACAAGGTAAAGAAATGTTCTGCCATGTTGGATTTAGGTAAAGAGGGACAGTGTGGGATAGATTATAGAATTTCAAACAATACTTTCTGTAAAAGTGGGTAGGGCCATCCATGGGACCATTTACCTCATTGATTAGGAACTGGCAAAGTGTTTCCCACATCCACAAGCTAATCTTGAGCATAAATGAGAAATTCCCAGTACCCTCATCAGAACAATCATGGACCTGTGGAGAGTCTGAAGAAGGACATCACTGTTACAGGAGAATCTAAAGGACGAGTGGGCCTTCTTGACTTTAACCCAGGACCACTAAAGTGATTCCAAGATAAGTTGTCTGACCTCCTGCTTGAGCTACAGGGGTACATGCTTCCAGAGGCCTTCTCCTGCAATTGACTAGTACAACCTGGTCCTGCTCTAGATACTTCTGATAACCTAGTAGTGAGTCCTACTGCCCAAGTGATATCCCTAGGTCCTGGACACTTGGCTGGTGTTAGAGTCTATTCATCCTGCCTCCAAACTGCAAAATCTGAGATTTGTTGCCAATTTTCTGCCTGTTGAACTGTTGGAGACCGGGACCGCAATCAAAGCTGTAGCTGTAGATGTCAAATTGCCTGAGCTTGCTGGTTTGCCCCACTGAGGGAGATCTGACTTCCGGAAAAGTTTCTAAGTCCAGACATGGAGCTCTTCATCGGGACAAACGCCGAGCAGCAACACATCAATGTCAAAGGCTTCCTGGGCACAGACTTCACCTCCTCAGAGCTTTCCAACCTTTGCTGATGACCAACACCCCACTCTTCAGCAACCCCTTGCTACTGAGTTCTGCATCCGATCCAGTTTGCACCTTGCAGAATGGCTTGTCGGTGACCACTTTTTCTCTGTAAAAGTTTCTACCTCAGAAGGTAAACTTTCCACACTGATGACCCTGGTCCCTGTATGTGACCTGCATTCCATCATGGTCGGCCTTACCTTTTGACTTTGACATGGGCCAAGAAAGTCTGATGCATACCCAAAACCAAGGACTGATACATCCAGTAACAATTGCAAGAAGAGTGTGGTAATACACAGCATGTCGCCTACAACCCAATATGGGGAGGCCGCGCATGGGAAACAGAAAATTGAAGACATTCAGATTCAATAAAGGTACAAGAATTGTCAGAGACAGCTGGGTGTAGCAGTGAACGAAGCATGGTATTGCTAGGTGTGTAAGAAGGCTTTGTGGGTCAAGAGATTAGATTGCATAATTCTGAATAAGAATTTCCTGTGGGGCAGGAATCTAGGGGCTACGGGGCCTCGGCCTCTACCTGTTCAAGAGGCAATAATCTGAGAATGCGGAGGTACACTGGACAGGTTAGTTCCCTGAACTCCTTAGACAGGATGGTAATAAATGGAGACCATAGTTTTGCCTAGGTTGTGGATTCAGGATTGGAGGCCATCAAGAGTCTTTCCATACCCAGCAGGGACCAAAGCTTGTGAATTCATTGTCCATGATCTGGGATTTTGTCAGAACCCCAGTTCATCAATAGCAACCTATGTACTGCATTAAGGCCCAAAGCAATCTGTCAGCCTTTGGTGGATCGGAGTGAGTTTGTAGGAGCGTTAGGTAGTCCCAAGAGTAAAAATACAGGGAATCAGGAGAGCTCTGTATTGATGGCGCTATCTATATCGGTCAGGATCGATTCCCAAAAATCTTGAGAGTTTTGGGCAATTCCAGAGAAGGTCTATCACAGTCCCGGGATTACCACATCCTTGCCAGCATTGACCATCGCAAAGCGCGTTCCATTTCTGAATTTGTACCAGTGTGTAATATCAGTATGAACTAATTTTATATGCTGTTTCAGTGTGCCCAGCGTTATATGCGGTGTGGTGAGACCTATAGAATATATCACCCCATTCCTTGTCCGTGAGATTACACCCAAACTCTGCCTCCCAATGGAGCTGGCCTGGGGGACTTTGATTGAGGGAAACCTTCGTTAAGTGGCAGTAGAACTCTGAGATCAATTTCTTATCATATTTGTTGAGGAATAACCACTTCTCTAAAGTAGTCATAGGTCTGCTAGCTTTAGGACGCGGCTCTGTATTGAGCAGTCAATGGGTCAACTGGGTGTGTGTAAAACTGTCTTGTTTTGACAGTGGGTTATCAGTTTTGAGTTGATCAAAGGGAATGAGATCTTCGTGGTCAAAAAGGTAGCCAACCCGCTTACAGCCCCCCTACACCCAGCGCCTGGCAACACCTAGCGACAGCCCGGTTGGGAACTCTGGGTTAGCAAATATAGGAGTCATCTAGGAGGGGAATGACGAAAGCCCAGCAGATACCACCACCCTATCCCATATTTTCAAGTTATTGCTGGTGACCGGAGATGAATAAAGGCCACAGGATCTATGGGCATGAGGGACCCCACTACTGTTTGATCCATGAAGACCTAGTGCTTTTCTGTCATTCGCTGGTTCCACTTGATCAGGTATTGCAGCTGGCACGCTTGGTATTATAGCAGAAATTAGTAATCGCCAGGCCCCCCTCCCACTTGGAGCGCTGCAACAATTATTTTTGGAGTCTAGGCTTCATCTTACCCCAGACAAAATGGTCGATCTTCCTTTGTAGTTGACAAAGCTGCCCTGGAGGGGGAGAGAGGGGGAACGTCTGATAAATGAAAAGAGCCCATGGCAGAACGGTAATTTTCACTGAGGCTTTTCTACCCAGCCAAGAGTGAGGAAGGGGCCTCCAACGATCTAAGTCTGTGCGCGCCTGTGGGGGCCCCCCCTAAAGCAAATGTTATTCATTCTTGATCTGTTTTCCAGGTCTTCGGCTTGGGCCTGGAGTCCTAGTTGAGGATCCTGCAAACGGATGATTTCCTGATGAAGGTCTTCGATCTCCACATCTCTAGAGAGGGAGCTCTCCTCAAGAGCTGCCAATCTTTCTCCTACCTCATCAATGTCTCGGCGCACCTCCCTGAGCAACGTCGTGAGGTCTTTAACCCTTTGTAAATCTTCACGCAGGGATGAAAACAACGCTTCCAGCAACTCATGGGTCACCGCGCTCTCAGAGTTGTCGCCACAACCTATATACTTGGAGTCCTCCGCAGGCAATATTTTTTGCTGGGATTCCATAGTGTTCTTGAGTAGCATATCCTTGACAGATCTGTTTTTCTTGTGTTTCGCTGAGGCCATGGTACCAGAGCCTTAAACTGAGGGACCAAAAGATGCAAGATATTCGAGGGAGCCGCTGCACTTACGGCCCTCACAGCCATGTGCAAAGAAAGGGTCAATTGGCCTCCAAGTGACCCACCCCCAGACTGCACCACATATAAGAAGCACAGGAACAGTCGCGGGGGTTACCTCCAATGGGCCCTAGCAGAGACGACGAGGACTCTGAGGCCCCTGTCACAGGAGCGACCCAGCGGCTTTATCCGTGGCTGAAATCCTCCTCAGAAGGAGAGGCACCAGAGCTCTCCACAGGCCACAGGAGGCTCACAGCATACCAAGCAGGCAACTGGAGAGCACCCGGGCAAACCCGGCAGGGGGCCCCCTCACCCCCCTGACACCCTGCGCTCCGCTGGCTCTCCACTGGAGCTCAAGAAGTGCAGATGTCATAAAAGACATGGGAGGGCACTTCGTGTGATGCAGGAGGAGGGGCAGCCATGCCACCGGATCAGGCGCAGGTAGGGTGCACTCACCTCCGAAGTCCTGAGTCTCACGGGCAGGGCCCTGCCAAGGGGCGGGCCCTCTGATGCTCCACTGCTACTGGGATTCTGCAGACACCGGGTCACCAACGTGGAGGCCCCCGTGTTAAGGCCAGAGACAAGCTGCACCCGCCTCCAGACTGCCGTGTAGATTAAAGGCCGGGGCCCACACTGACCTCTGGCAGAGGAGTGGGCATTTTGCACTTCAGGAGCAGTCCAGGCCTCAACAGGCGTCAGGTAGTGAGCTAAAGAATGATGATGGATTCAACCCAGATCTGTGACTGAGGGTGAGTGTCTGAAAAGTTTCAGCGCTCCGTCCATCATCTCCTTGTGTTTGCTTTGTTCGCCCTAAGTTGACAGGGTATGCCCGGACGTGGGTACCTTGCTCACTTTGCACTGGATTCAAGCTAGCCTGGCTGATGAGGGTTGTTACCTCGAAACTGGTCCCTGGATGCTTGTTTCAGGATCAGGGAAGACCTGGCTTGGCAGTTCAGGCTGGACTGTTCCCATGAGGTACAGGGTCAAGACTGGTTTGCATATAGCTGGGTCTGAACAGAAATGGCGAAGTGGGCTAAAGAACGATGATGGATTCAACCCAGATTTGTGATAGGGGGTGAGTGTCTGAAAAGTTTCAGTGCTCCGTACATCATCTCCTTGTGTTTGCTTTGTTCACCCTAAGTTGACAGGGTATGCCCAGACGTGGGTCCCTTGCTTACTTTGCCACTGGATTCAAGCTAGCCTGGCTGATGAGTGGTGTAAGCCCGAAACAGGTCCCAGGATGCTTGTTTCCGGTCCAGGGAAGACATGGTTGGAGCGTTTGAACAAATGAAACACTCACCCCCAGTCAACTGATCTGGGTTTAATCCATCATCATTCTTTAGCTCACTCCACCACCCCAGTTCAGACATGGCTATATGCAAATCAGTCTGACTCTGTGCCTCATGGGAACAGTCCAGCCCGACTGCCAAGCCATGTCTTCCCTGGACTGGAAACAAGCATCCTGGGACCAGTTTCAGGTTCATAACCCTCATCAGCCAGGCTATCTTGAATCCAGTGGCAAAGTGAGCAAGGGACCCACGTCTGGGCATACCCTGCCAACTTAGGGCAAACAAAGCGATACCAAAGGGGATGATGGATGGAGCGTTTTGAACAAATCAAACACTCACCCCCAGTCAACTGATCTGGGTTTAATCCATCATCATTCTTTAGCTCACTCCACCACCCCAGTTCAGACATGGCCATATGCAAATCAGTCTGACCCTGTGCCTCATGGGAACAGTCCAGCCCGAACTGCCAAGCCATGTCTTCCCTGGACCGGAAACAAGCATCCTGGGACGGGTTTCGGGTTCATAACCCTCATCAGCCAGGCTATCTTGTATCCAGCGGCAAAGTGAGCAAGGGACCCACATCTGGGCATACCCTGCCAACTTAGAGCAAACAAAGCGATACCAAAGGGGATGATGGACGGAGCGTTTGAACAAATCAAACACTCACCCCCAGTCAACTGATCTGGGTTTAATCCATCATCATTCTTTAGCTCACTCCACCACCCCAGTTCAGACATGGCCATATTCAAATCAGTCTGACCCTGTGCCTCATGGGAACAGTCCAGCCCGAACTGCCAAGCCATGTCTTCCCTGGACCGGAAACAAGCATCCTGGGACCGGTTTTGGGTTTCATAACCCTCATCAGCCAGGCTATCTTGAATCCAGTGGCAAAGTGGGTCCTTTGCTCACTGAGGTGCCAAAGTGAGATCAAGAACGATGATGGATTTAACCAGATATGTGACGGGGTGAGTGTCTGAAACGATTCAGTGCTCCGTCCATCACCTCCTTGTGTTTGCCTTTTTCATCTATGCACCAAGGATCTGGAATAGTATCCCCATATCCACCAGGACTGGCCCAATGCTTCTCCAATTTAGAAACAAGTTTAAGCCTCGCCTCTTTAAAGAACACCACATCACGATACATGAACGGTACATACTGCAGCTTCCTTTCCTATTACTTAGTGACTTTATGCGTATCTTTAAGCATATACAGCGCTCCACTGCCTTTTTGGCTAAGTTTGTACTACAGAAATACCATATGCATACATACATAAATATATACATACATGGAGACTGAGTGCTAAGGAGCAGAAGATGAGTAAACCAAATTTTGCCACATCAGTCAAACTTTTTTACTATGGCACTTTTTCGAGCTCAAAGTCTTTGACCGAGGCAAGGTACAAAGCTGAAGCTGACCAGGGTCCCTTGAAGTTGAATACACGTTCATTGAACTCCCCTTGAAGCTGTTACTTTTAGCGCAGCCCCATGTGGGACAAAGCTTGCTACCTTAGCCACCATTGTAGCTTTTCTACTGGGGTAGATTTACCAACTCATCTCAGTTCAAGGTTTTACCTTCAGACCAATTCGTTTATTTAAATCCCAAAATCCACCAGAGGAGAAACGCTGGAAAGTGCAGACAGACAGAACTCCAAGAGGCCAGGTATCATTATCATTTGTGATGGGTAGTATGCCACTAATCTCTGTGGGCTTTCATATAAGGGTGGGCATAACTTGCGTAATTTGCTGTAGCGTAATTGTGTGAAATTATAGCAAAATTAAGCGGATTTGTATGACGAGTGTAACCCTGCATTTAGCACTATTGTGTTAGTGCAAAATGCATCATTCCATCCAAAATGGATCCGAGCATGCATTTTGCATTCAGAAAACAGAACTTACAGCAGCAGAGCATGAACACCAGCAGCTGGGAGCTGCTCTTACTCTGTTTCTCTGCTCTTGTAGTAGGCATATTTGCCCCACATTACTCTAAATTGACAGGGAGGAATAATCACAATAAATGTCAGTACTCCGGTGTACTTAGAATTTCGCCCAGGCCTCCTTTTATGGCACACTGCAAGGGCGATTCAGCTGATATATAATAATAGATTCTTCTTCTTGGAATAGCCACCTGTCCCTGCCATTTGTCGTTGTAGTCCTTTCAAACTTCAGCCCAGCCAGAGCACAATGGTGCCCCCAAAGCAAATACTTTTGTCATAAATGTGGGATGTGTATATATCCACTGCATTCACATTCTTACATTCAACTTGCATGTTACTGGTGTAATATGTAACGTACATTGAACTTACAGGGCAGTTACATAAGCCAGTTGTATGAAACCAATTTCATAGTACTGTTTTAAGGACAGGGCACACACATTGTGGTACTTTCGGTATGCACAGCGTTCTAATTCCAGCAAAATATAGTCTATAAATGTGAAAAAAATATCTAGGCTCACCTAGTGGAAAGGGTGTATTTCACACATGGTGAGAGGTTTTTAAGAGTGACTTACTGTTTGGGCGTAGTGAGGGCTACTTACAACCGTTGGCAAAATTCCCTGTCCTAGATTCTCTATAGCTCCTCTCTTGATGTTTTTTTTATTTTTTTTGCATCTTTTATATAGCGCGAACTCGACCCGAAGGTATTGGAGCGCTGAACATGAGCACCGTATTTACATTACATATTCAGACACGGGGAGATTAAGGGGCATATTATCAAGCCAGGCGATAACATTATCGCCGCTTTAGCGGCAGAAAACTGCCGCTAAAACGGCGATAATGGGCTTGATAATATGCTCTATGGAATTCCAATTGAAGCCCATGTTAGACGTCCTTCACATCTAACATGGGCTTCAATTGGGATTCCATAGAGCATATTATCAAGCCCATTATCGCCGTTTTAGCGGCAGTTTTCTGCCGATAAAGCGGCGATAATGTTATCGCCTGGCTTGATAATATGCCCCGAAGTGATTTGCCAAGAATCACAGGATGTGATGTGGACGCGACCTGACTACAGTGTCAGGTCCCAATCTGCCTTCGCGTTGGCCCAGAATCCCCCACTCCTACGAGTTGCCCCTCTTCCTATCCTGGATAAACCCCCTGTCCATATATTGGGTTGTCTGTATGATGCCCGATAATACAACCTGCTTCACTCCTAGGTAGCCCAACCAGTGTACTATGGTTTGATGTATAATGCCCATTCATATCAGTTGCTCATTTGCTAGTCATATATGAACTCCAGAGGTAATATTATAGTAATTGAAATAATTCACTACCAAGGGAGGGTTATACTTAAACAGGTTAAACCACATGATATGGACCACTCCAATATGGTAGATATCTGTTTTTTGCATACTGTCTCTCACTTTTTCACAACAGTTGCAAATGCCAAGATGCATGCTTGCGGCAACTGTGGTTGAGCTTTCTCTGCCATACAGGAGCAACAGCAAAACATTTCCCACATAGTAAAGAATTGTACTCACACACCATAAACCTGCTCTAATGCATAAGCCGCATATCCATCACTCTTGCTTTAGATTCCAAACATGCAGCAACAAGAGTACAACTCAGGTCCTCACGTGTAACCTCAGTACACTACCCAATAGTCATAGACGCTGCATGACAGGCACACACACAGTACCACCCACAGCATTCTCACAGAGTACCATTGACACATCTGCAAAGAACTTCCGTGTTTTATCAATTGAATAAAGAGTGCTATAGAATATTAAGATTATATACACACTGGGTTGGACTGGGACAGAAAATAGGTCAGGGTACTAAAATAAAAGGGGCCCCATGAGCAATTTAAACAGCTGAAAAATGGGCCCATGCTTGCAAATTGGGGCAGTTTTATACTTGCAAAGACACACTGTATAAGTGTTTTGCTAAGTATGGGAGGCTGTATTGATTTGAACTTGCTGCAGGCAATGTTTGATATAATAGCAGGGAAATCAACAGTAAAGGCTGTCCCGGAAGACAATAAAATGAATGAATTTTTACATAAATACAGACAAAATCGCACACACACCCTCTCTCTCTCTCTGCTTTCAACGTCTTCAAAAATGTTGGTTATTTAACAAAAGATTGTGGGGCATATTCTCAAGAACGTATGATAGCCATCGCAAAAGTAACTTGATGCAACCTTCAACATCGCAGTCTATCACGGAAAATGTATGCCGTGTTAACCAAGTATTCACAACACGGCGGTACCATGGGATAGTCTCCAGATAACGCATCAACTGACCGCGTTAAAATCAATGCGACGTCGCAATCGCGATACAAAAATCTGCGAAAACCAGCTACAGGCCTGCAATTCACACACGTCAGCCGGGAAAAATCACCATAAAAGTAGAAAAAAAAACAGACAAACAAATGCCAAACAACAGCAAAGCACAATGGACGTTGCCGGAGCAAGTACGGAGGAGTACCAGAACCCCACATGCCTCCCGGAGGACCAGCCTGGGACTTCGGGGTCAGGCAAGGGCAAGGACAAGAAGAGTAGGAAGAAGTGGTTCAGTCCACAGGAAAACAGGATCCTGATAACGGAGGTGGAAGAACACCATCAACAACTGTTCGTCACCTCCACTGTGTCATTGGCAACAAAAAATGGACTATGGCAGTCCATCGTGGACAAGGTGAATGCAGTCGGAGTGCTGAAGAGGACAATGGAAGAGGTGAAGAGGCGCTGGAATGATGTCAAGAGCAAAACCAAGCTGAAACTCGCCAACAACCGGAAGGTAGCAATGCAGACTGGAGGTGGGAGCCCAGCGCCACAGGAGCTGGACGACATAGAGGAAAGTGTGTCCACAGTCATCAGGGGGGAGACGGTGGCAGGAGTTGGGGGCCCGAACACTGCTCAACAGGACCAAACACAACAGCAACAGGGTAAGGACCAGGGCCTGGGGGGACGGGGGAGATGGGCACAATGGCACACATGCATAATTAAGTAGAGCACATCTGCAGACAAACCATGCCCCAGACCACCAACTCCCACCAAGAGACCAATGTACCCAAGTATGCAACATGTCAGCACTGTACAAGCACAGAAGTCAAAGGCAAACCGCATGAAAGGGATAAGGGGCAGCAAAATCAGAGCTGCAGGGGCGACTCCCCCAAAATGCAGCACACACACATCACATGCAAAGCACATCAACATTGACAATGATGTGGCACAATCCGCAAAAAACCTACAACAGAACACAGGACACAACTGGTGCCGCTTGGGTGCAGACACTGGCCAATCACATTTGGCATTGCAGGGAAATGTGAGTTGATAATGTACAAGAACAAACACAAACACATCTGTTGTCGAAATGTCCACTGTCCCCCATCAAATAGGCAGCTCCTCCCAAACAGCCACAATGTACCCAGTCATGCTGTCTGTATAAAAACATGTACAATGCGACAACATACATGTGGACACATTGTTAAACTGCATCCCCCCTTCACATTGCAGAGGGAGAATCAACACCTCCTGCAGAGCAGCCCAACCCTCTCTTCTCTGATGACGAAGAGGACCACCACAGCTTTGACTCTGACACCCTCCAACTGCTCGTGGACTGCCTACACAGCCCACTTCCAGGAGCTGGTCAGCCAAGCTGCTACGAGGAGACCCCACCCCCTGTACAGACCACACAGCAGGCAGCACCCACCACCACGGCTGCCTCCCAGGACCCCCACGAACAACATGGCCTTCCAACGCCGTGTTTTGGGGTGCCAGGAGGATCTGGCTGAACAGGTGCGGGTGGGCTTCGACTGCATGGCAGACAAACTAGATGCCATACGTGGGTGTCTAAGTCCCACCAGAGACCACTCACGGTCCCTGACGGACACCCACAGTCCACCCCATGCTCTCCAATGAACCATGGCTGATATCACTGGAGCCCTGACTGAGAGAATAGAACAACTGTCCAGTCAGAGTGGCTCTAGCGATGTCACACGGGAGTTGGGAAACATGCGGAGGTTAATGGAGAGCATGGAGTGGGCGAATGCGGAAAGTGCAGCTGCCACGGCTGCACACCAGAGAGTGGTAGCTGGGTTCATCAATGACCTCAAGACCATCCTCATGGCATTGCTGCCACAAGGCCTGGCGCTGATGCATGCTGCTGCTACCACTACATCCACATCTCTGCCCCCTGAAGTGTCAGTGCCACACAGTGCGGCAGACATTCCACCTCAGGCCCATGAGGTGTCACTGACACACAGTGCTGGAGAAAGGGCACCACCACCCACACGTGAGGCACATGAAACTTCAGAGGATGAAGATGCGGATGAATCTGGATTCGTGGTAAGAAGGACGCAGTAGCATTCATCTGAGCCATAGGGCCTGTTCCTGCTTGGTTATGCCCTTTACATCATCACCTTCCACTGTCCCCTGATACACTCTGCAACACTCACCTTGGACCTCAACATGGACTGCCATGTACTGTTTGATCGCCACTGACACAGCAATCAGACTGCGGACTGAACACTTCCTCTTCCTTTGGACTTGTCATTCCCTGAAGGACTCTGGGTGGCCCTTCATGGGCCAACATCGTCATGTGGTGTGTGCACGGCCCTGTATTGCTCCAGATGCAACACTCTACTGAATGTGCATTAAACATTCATAATCACACAGATGTGTTGTGTCTATGGTCTTTCAAGTGTGAGAGTATGGATGAATGTAGGGTCAGTGAATTCCTCTTACGTCCATGTGGCTCATGTCGTTAGACTTGGGTCACAGGGTGACACATTGCCGAATGTTGTCTAGGTGGCACTGACTTCACAACAGGGATACACACATTTGCTACTTCCTTGTCCAGGCCCGTACGGAACCACGCACAGAATCCCGGGGTCATTGTTCAAACCCTTACGCTGGACTGGCATACGCTAGGCCAGCCCACTCAGCTTACGCTCACAGGGGGGATGGCAACGCTAGATGTCCCAGGTCTGCCCTGTAGTAATCTGCTGATCACAGGTCTAGTTGTCAGCATGCCACAGCCACTCCCTCACAGCTGGTAGACACCCACACCACATCCTTTCAGCACACGCGTCCCAGGACATGTGACCCTGCCAATGAAAAGACACGGGTGCATGTGGTCGATGCCATTTCCAGCCTCTCTCTGGGTTATCCGTGTGGTGTACATGTAGGCATGGGGGCCCAGGAGCCTGCAACATCACATTCAGTGGGACCGGGGGTGACATGATGGCGTCCTCACCACGATGCCTAATCATAGAGGGTCCATGACTTGCGGGGCACAGACTTGGTGGTACCGGATACACTGCAGCCAGCACAGGCACACCGCCACGGGACAGTGACTTTCGGTGCACTGAGGTAGGGGCACCTGAAGTGCTGAGCGGGTGTGCAGCCTGCGATGATGCCCCGTCCCGGCAGTCCTGACTGCTCAGGTTATGTGTGCCATGCTGGACCGCAGTAAAGGCTTGAGCCAGCGGACAGCGGGGGCCTTCCGCAAGTGGCGTCGCCTCCTGGATCACAGAGTTAGTGGCACCTATGAGACTGAGCGGGTGTGCAGCCTGCGATGTTTCCGGGTGCACTGATATGTCCTCTGCCATGACGAAACCAAGACCCAGAGTCAAATGTGAGACCCGGTGGCCTGCGGAGGATGTGGAGGGTGCCATGTCCGCAGGCCCTGGGCATGACGCTTGCAGCAGCACATCGTGGGCCCTCATTGCTACACGCCAAGGGCGGAAGGTGAGCAGTGAGGCCTGGGTGCACAGGGGCGGGCATGCACCGCTGGGCGGCGGGAGGGGCTGGGGTGCATCTGCCTGGTTGCGCAGGGGTGGACAGCAACGAAGTCTTGTGCAATTGTATACTTTGCCATTAAGGTATCTGTACTTTGCTTCAGATGGCGGATCTGTTTCAGATGTGTGACCTGGTGAACTGCACTACATACCTGCACGTGGTTGGAAACACATCGGTGGCAGCAGGTGAGCAGTGTGGCCTAGGTGCGCATTGTCGGCGCTCTCTCTCCCTGTCCATCTCTTCTGTTATCTGTGTCTCTCCCCCTTCTCTGTCCTTCTATCTCTCTCTCCCCCCCTCTCTGTCCATCTATCTCTCTCCCCCCTCTCTGTCCGTCTATCTCTCTCCCCCCTTTCTGTCCATCTATCTCTCTCCCCCCCTGTCTGTCCGTCTTTCTCTCGCTCCCCCTCTCTGTCCATCTTTCTCTCTCTCCCTTTCTTTCTCTCTCTCTCCTTCGCTCTCTCTCTGTCCTTTGGTGTGCGCAAGACACACCTTCTCATCATGAATTTTGTCTTGCAGGCTGTGACCTACGGATTGTCCCGAGGGGAGTCGCCATGTGTCTTCATTTCTGTTCTGTGTTTCTTTGAAAACATTTTCAATTGTTAATTCGAAGGCGAATGTGTGATGCTCATGCATGTCACCAAATGTGATTGTACGACATCAGGTGGATTTTTTTGGTACATGATTCCGTGTAGTTGATGTGGCATGTCTTTGGCCGGGGGGGGGGGGTTACCCGGGGGGAGGTCCTGGGGGTGGGGGCAGTGGGTGTTGTGGCCCTGTTGGGGCTCTGGGCTGCATGATCAGTGGCTCAATGGCATCTGTTGCCCTTCAGGTGTGGCTCTGGGCTTGGCTCCATTTTGTGGTGCAGGCTGTGGTCCGTCTTTTCACCAGGTCAGAGCAGGTGTTAATTTCTGATTTTTGATGACTGCTATGTGCTTCCAGTACAGAGTTCCCTGCAGTTTCCTTTCTAGAGAGAGTTGTACAAATCCTCCCATCCTTAACGAAAACTTTAAGGTCTAAGAAGGGAACTTGCTGGGTACTGAGTTGTCCACTCAGATGGAGATTCAAGGTGTTGTCATTCAATGCTGCAATATACTTCTCTGCCTCTATTTTAGGGCCCTTCTATAAGATGAACAGATCATATATATATCTGTACCATAAAATGATACTTTTAGTCCAATGATTGTATGTTTCGGCCCAGGCAACCTGCTTCTCCCACCAGCCCACGAACAAGTTCGCGTAACTGGGGCCGAAGCAGGTGCCCATGGCCGTCCCTTGGATCTGTCGATAGTGTTGTTTATCAAATAGGAAGATATTGTTGTTTAGACAGAACAGAATAAATTCAATGAGCATGGCATTATGTTCAGTAAAATGGAGAGATCTACCTTTAAGAAAATACTGGACCGCATGAATACCATGCTCATGTTTAATACTCGTATAGAGACTTGTGATGTCAAGAACAATCATGAGCATGTCAGATTCCCATGGTATATAAATTATGTTTTTAATAAAGTGTGTAGTATCTTTAATGTACGAAGATAGTGTCTGTACAAATTCTGCCAGGAAAAAGTCAATATATTGAGACATGTGTTCTGTGAGGCACCCTATGGAGGATACGATAGGACGGCCCGGTGGTCTGACTGGATTTTTATGTACTTTAGGTAAGTGATAAGAAGTGGCCGTGACAGGATAAGGACATGTTAAGTACTTAAATTCATTATAATTGAGCATATGTCGATCAAACCATTTTTGAATAAGTGTATGATATTCATCAATACTCACAATATACTCTGATTTAGAAATTGGACGATAACATGTCTTATCTGAAAGTAATCTCAGAGCCTCATCCACATAGAATTTTCTAGTCATCAACACCACATTTCCTCCTTTATCAGAAGGTTTGCAAATTAAATCAGAGTCACTCATTAGTTCTGAAAGGGCAGTCCTTTGTCTAATGGTAAGATCATTTTGTAAGTTCTTGGATGCTGTAAGTCTCAATTTCATAAGATCTTTCTTTACGGATTCCTCAAAGATATCTATAGTATCAAAGGAGGACATTGGTACAAAAGTAGATGGTTGTTGAAAATTCGTTCTCGGAGCACGCTGTTCTATGCCGAAGCTTCAAATACAAGAGACGTCATAGGTTTCATCGGATGCTGCAGGATCTTGCTGGCTAGATAAAATTCGTAGTGTGTTCAAGTCTTCACCTGTGAGGGCAGTTGATGAGTCAGATAAGTTCGATGGTACAGAAGTAGTGTTAAGTAAGTAGCTAATATTATCTTGTATACCTTTGAGCTTAAAGAATTTTTTTCAATTTTAGCTTCCTGGAAAAAAGGTATAAATCAATGCGAGTCTGTGTATATTCACATCTTTTAGCTGGACAAAAAGTCAATCCTTTCTTGAGTACTGATTGTTGGTCTTCCGTTAACTTGTTTGGGGTTAAGTTAACGATAGTTAGGTCATCATTTACTCCTACTTTTTGGAACCCCTCTTGCTGCGAGTTTGCCAAGCAATTCCTTGACCTGGATCTTGACTGTGCGCGGCCACCCCGCCTTGGTTTCCGGCCGCGTTTCGTCTTCTTGTTGTCTGAAATCTGCCGCGTCCCCCTCTTTGTCGCGAATTCCGCATCAAATGGAACTCTTCTAAAAAACGACTCTGTACAGAGGAGGGCATGAAAGTATCACCAGCGTCATCTCCTGATTGTTCTGAATCAGTACTTACGTTGGATTCCGAGGTGTCACGAGTTTCTAGATTTTGAGAGACAGTATTCTTTAGTGCTCTTCTGGGTCCATCAAATCTTCGTGCAAAGGTGAGTATTCTTCCCTGAGCATAGTCTCTGACATCTCTGTTGAATTTGGTGTGTTTGCGCGTCTTGATTTTTTCCTGGTAGCTGATTAAACGGTCCTTCATAGCTTGTCTCAATTCTTCTTTGGTTTTAGTATCTGGATTAGTAGCAATAATGGCCTCTAGCTCGTCAATCTCTTTAAGACATTTGTCACGGTCACTCCACGCAAATGTAATCAAAATTTTCAACATACCTACAGAGGATTCTGTCGTATGTGCTGCCCATTCCTCCAGGAGCGCTGGGTCAGGATTCTCATATATATAAACAATGCGTGGTAAAGGCATACATTGTAAAAGCAGATGCGTTCCAAAAAAATGTGTGTTAAAGGCATGCAGAGTATTTCCCTATGTTGTTCCATCATACAACCAGAGGTACTTCATAAGTGTTCACGATCTTGTGTCTTCGCTTTCAGGCTATTTAGCTGTTTTACATTATGCTATTTAGAACATTCAAGACTGGGATGTTCAGATTTTGATATTATAGAATAACTAAAAGTATATTATTTTACACGTGTGCAATTGAATACTATTACATATTGTAGAAAATTGCATGCATGGATGAGCATGCAAATATACATGCCTATTGAAACACATAGTTGGAAAACTGTATGCATAAGGCATCATCACTGGAATGTCTCTGATCGAGAATGAATGCATAGATGTACGTTTATCTATGAATAATATTTGTATACCACAAATAGAAATGTCTCCAATCTTTTGAATAACACCAATTATAACGTGCATCCAGAGAATGATGTCACAATACATCCCAAAACCTAAGCTGACATCATCAAATAAATTAACATTTTAGAATACTTATTGTTGGTGATTGTATTGAAGCACGACAGGGTAAAGAAGGCTGTTTTCCTCTCTACACTAGACTGTCACTTTATTATTATTGCCTAAGTACATTTTGATGAATTTACTCATCTCAGAAGGAAGTCTAAATGTGCTGGAATGCCACTGAGGCCAGTAACTAGAAAGCTTTCCTTTTGTGTTGTCAAAATTGAAGGGATCCAGGCAGCGGATGGCTTTTCCTATGTTCTTAAAAATCTGTGACGCATTAAATAATTGGGTTAAGTAAATCATCAATCACTGATACATTTTCCTTTCTCACATCTGAAGCTAAAAATCTTGTAAAAGGAAAAAAATATCAAATTAAACAATGGTCAGTATTCTCCTTAATGTTATGAGAGGGTGAAGGAAAAATATTTTGGCTGTTAATTCATGAAAAGTCACTATTAGCAAAGACTGGTGAAGCTTCCTAACTTGGTCCGAGGCAAAATGCAGCTCTCCCGGCCCATGCAGATGACAATTTCCAGATGAAGTGTGGTGGGTGTGTGTGTCTATGGGGAGGAATGGGTGGGGTATGGTTGGTACATATCAACGGGATCTCTCCAAGTGACTTGATTCAAAATGTTCCCACAGGAGCAGGATCAAGGTTGATTTGCATATGATCCCTGTTTGTAATGGCACAGTATGCAGCAGGACAATGTACCGCAATACAAGACTTGCTACTGCAATAAGTAAACATCATGTAAACCATGTTAAAGATTGGGGGGAACCCTTAGTCTGCAGGCTCTGAGCCAACTATCACTCAGGTATCCTCTCAGTATTCATAAGCACCTACCTAAAGTAGAAATTTGCTTGCCATGTTCTGTGATTCCAGGCAGCAAGCTGTCTTGCACAAATATAGTTCCCTGCTACTCCTAAGGGTTGCTAAAACAGTCCTCCTTTCTTTGAATGTAGCATGATTCTCAGTTACTGAAGTGTGTTACGTTTAAAACCAAGTAGATGTAGTAGTCAAGCGACTCTTGGTTAACGCCAAAAGTATTGTCAATTCATTTTAAGAATAGACACCTAGAGCCCTATCACATCAACAGTTTTGTGTTAGCGGTAGTGGACTTTGATGGTGGTGTTTTACTCTATCATGCATGCAAGTTTGTCAGTGGAATTGAAATTTATTGACAGTAACAACTGTTGACGGTACTTTAAATTGTTCATTATAAACTGCACAGTGCTTGATATCAGTACCAAATTATTACATATATTACTGTATTTCTCATTGTGTCCAATGGTATTCCAATAATATTTCACACAACAAATTAAAAAACTGATACCATCTTTTTCCACTTAAAAATGAATAGACAATTGACAAAAATCTGTTTACGTGACACAGCCAATACCGCAAATCTGATTACCGCCTGGGGGAAGTGATGTAGGGCAGTGGTTCCCAAACTTTTGACTCCTGAGGACCCCCATTGAGTCACCACTGGAAGTCAGGGACCCCCAAGCAATTTGTAGGATTTAAATTTCAAACATTAAAACAGTAATTCGAAAACATTAACACACATGTGCACACAAAACAAATACTCTAAATACTAATGATTTTAGGTGCATATTTACAAGCCCCTATCACCATGGGAACATAACTTTTTGAGATGTTCCCGTGGCGATAGGGGCTTTGCCTTATTTACAAGGCAGCGTTAAGCCACTTAACGTGGCTTAACGCTGCCTTGTAAATAAGACCCCCTTTCACCCAATGCTTAGCGTGAAAGGGGTGGGCAGTGGGTATTGCAGTGGGCGTTTCCCCTGCAACACCCATTGATTTTGATGCGGCCCCCTATTTACAAGAGCAGCGTAAATGGGAGGCAGCGACAAAATTAAGACCAGGGAAAACCTGGTCTTAACTTGGCGAAACAAGGAGAAATGCTTCATTTCTCCTCGTTTTTGCAAAACACCATGGATTGTTTATGTTCAACAAGGCGACCCTTCCTGCACATCAACAATCTTTAAAAATAAAAAAATGACAATTTGTAACTTCCATATGTGCTGCATTAAGCAGCACACATAGAAGTGACAAAACGACATTTCAAGATTTTTTATGTGCAGGAAGGGGGACCTTCCAGTGGATAAACAATCTTCCCCTGTTAAGTGTAACGCCAGCACAGGGGAAACGCAGGGCTGCACTATATTCTTGCAAATATGGTGCAACCCAGCATTTCTGAAGTGGCGGAGTGTGTTTTTAAGCCAAGGAGGCTAACAACACTCTCCACCACATCTGTTGTATTTTATATTGAAAGAATTTGCAAGAAAACGAAAAAAGTTATTGAGAAGGTTGGTGCTGCATCTCCGTGACTAACTTTTCAATGGTTGGTTTTATTTCGCAGTACGAGGCTCCTGCTCCTGCCAGGGCCAGACTGGAAATCCAAAGCAGCCCTGGCAAATGATTTCAGACCAGTCCCCAAACGGTGCACACCAAGTGCAGTGAGTGAGCCTGACCACTACAAAGGGGGCTTTGGGAGGCTCTCCCCCCAAAACATTTAGGAAACAATGGTGCAGTCTACAACACATTTATCATTATATATTGAATTGTATTTGCTTTTAAAGAATAGTAACTGAAGACCTGACTATGCACCAGAATACGACAATCTTTCTGGGGGGGTCTTCAATGATTCCCCCACTATCACCCTCCAACAGTGCTTCTCATCTCCCCATAGCCACTCTGTCACCTGTATTTCATTTTTTATAGCATCTCTCATACCATTGTAGGATGTCAGAGCACTTTACATCACATACATATAGAGACAGTGAATCATATGTGTAAATCAGTGTATAGAAAATGTTACATAAGGCAAAGGGGACTACAAGGTGTAGATTTCACATGTCATTTATACTGGTAGGCATTTTTAAAGAGTGCTTGGTCTGGAGAAGCACTAACTCAGGATTCAGAACATAACACAGTGGTTAGCATTGACTTTAGCAATAAAAATGTATTTCCACCCAAATAAACCTTTTTAGCAGCATCAGGATAATGAAAGACTGGGAAAAAACATAAGTCACTAACTTGTACCTTGCAGTTTGCAAGCAGCTGTTTGATGACAGTTTATAGGTCACTGTGCTAGATTACAATTGTCACTTATCAACTGCACAGTAATAAAATAATCTCTCTGACAAAAGCAGTAACCCATTGACCTATGCATATAAAATACTGTTTTTTAAAATGCATGGTACACGTTCTTTGCAGTAGGCATATTAACCCTCTGTGCTACATTAGATAAGTCAAAGCTGCCACTGGACAAAACTCTCATCTCTCTCCAGCAGGGACATTAAGCACTGGTGTTATCTTGACACTTTTATTGTTCTTTGAAAACTGCTAATTAAACAAGATACTTTGCAGTGCTTTCAAAACTGCTGCCTGCGGACCCCCTAGGAATGTGTCAGGGACCCCTGGGGGTCCGCGGACCACAGTTTGGGAAACACTGATGTAGGGAATCCACTTGCACTCAACAAGGTACATACTAAGGAAAGGGGGCTGCAGACTATTGACCTGAGGGGAGTTGTTAAACACTCTTTGTTCCCTTTGTAGGTTTAATTTGAAACACAGGTTTGTGGAGATCTGAGAAAACCGGTTTTGTGGTGAAGGGGTTTTTTCACCCGAGTACTGTGGTGGTTGTGATGCTGTGACCGTTCTAATTGTTCTGCACTGGTTTTACCTTATACCTAGGATTGTGGATTTGAAGCTGTGAACCATGGAATTATGATGGAGGTGCTTTGAACTCTGATATTAGATTCTTAGTGACCTTAAAATTGTAACATTGAAAGGCAACGATTGAGAGGGTGGGAGACCCTTTCCTTTTGGTAGTCAATCACTCAATCAACTTTATTGTGACCCTACAACTTGCCACAGACAAATACAGGCGTATGTAAAATCAACAATGGTTTATACAATTAAAATAGATAAGTAAGAAACGTAATTAAAACTCATCATGTAGCATGATTAGTGCAATTGTCTACATACTTTCCAAGCTACATGTATGTGAGGAGGCTCGATTAATAATTTGGTCGGGATCAGTGTGCATACACAAAGTCAAGGCATCCCTACAATTTCTTTACGCATGAGCTATAAAAAGTGGACAGAGGTATTCTCTTCTGGCTTCCAACATAAAAGTGCAAAACAATATAAAGTGCATAACAGACTCTGCCCCCAAATTCACAACCACAAATAAATTAACAACTTTTATCAATTTTCAATGAGCTGGTTATGCTTCACTGGCAAAGTACCTAGCCGGAAATTAATATAAAGTGATCTTTTAGGGGGGAAGAGATTGAGCTTGCACAGGTATGGTTCGCAAGTGGGGGGTGCTCTTGAATGTCTAAAGCTGGTCTATCTTATGCCCTGACAGATTAATGTACATATATTGCCAAAACCTTTCCTTTACAATCTTTCTGGTATCTGTCATAATTGTTTTTGGTTCAAGCCAGAAATCTTATAATTTGCTAGATGTTGGCCTCATGGCTAAACCAACGTAATTTCCATCATTTGGCTTGCATTTAAACCTCTCGCATAATATCCAGGTAAGGTCTCAACTGTGGTTTTGCCCATATTCTTAGTAAATGTTGAATGGGACATAGCGCTGCATGCTGCTTAGCAGATTTGACACTCTTCTCATGCCTCAATGTATCCATAGGGGTCCTAGGCCAAGAAGAAGTAAGCAACGTAAAAAGTGATTCTCTGCCCTAGCCAACCCTTTTTCCTTTTTGAACCCAACAGCTCTGCACCGTACAGACCTGCCACAAGGGCTTGGGCTCTATAGGCTTCAAGGGCAGGGCCAATCAGTCTATTTCCCTGACTTTTGGCAAAGCTGATTACACTGCCAGCATAATGACTCCCAGTAATTGGGCTGAACAGGCCAACTTGGAGACAAACCTCTCTCCTAAGTAATTTTAGTGGTCGACAAAATCCAACAGGGTTCCATAGCTTATAAAGGAACTCCTCAATTTAGGGATGCCCTTTATAATCATGCATTTTATTTTCTGTATGTGATAGGAGCACCGCATCATTGGCAAAAAGCAAAATTGCAGTTTCTTGCCCCCCGCAAACTGTTACACCAAGATTTAGGCCCCCCAGGTAGCTGACAACATCGTTAATAAAGATGTTAAACAAATCTCATGTTAGGAGGAATCCTTGTCTGACCCAATATTTATGCTGAAGCTTTCAGTAGTTTTGCCTCTGGGGCCATAACTGACCAAAGAAGTATTATTGCTATAAAATAGCTCAATAGCTGACACTAGTTTTGCTGGGCCGCCCTGTGAGGATAATGTTTGCCAAAGTAACCTGTGGCTTACAGTGTCAAAAGCCATTTTTAGATCTATAAAAGTCAAATATAATTTTGATTAAATAATACTGCCATATTTCAGGCAGATGTTCAAAAGCCACATTGTTTGGTCAATTGTTCCTTGACTCTTCTGAAAGCCTGCCAGTGATCTGTTGATGATCCCATTGCCACACAACCAATCATCTAAGCAGGTGTGCAGAAGCTTTGCACATATTTTCCCTACAGCATCGAGTAGGGAGATTGGTCGATAGTTGGAGGGATCATCCCAAGAACCTTTCTTATGGAGGAAGATGAATATGTCAGATTTCTAAAATGCCAATACCACCCCTTTCATTCATATTGCATTATAGACTGCGGTTAAAATAGGTACCCATGTAGTGAGCTCTGATCTATACCTGTCCTCTGGTATCTGGTCAGGGCCTGGGGTCTTGTTTTGTCTCTCGCTGGGAATTGCTAAGCCAACTTCACATTAAGAGAATTCCTTGTTTATTGATTTACTTTCTAATGTGCTCAATGGTATATTACTTGTGTGTCTCCTCCATAAAGCATTCTTTATTTTGGCACCCTTCACTGCCCAATATAATTCCCTCAGTTCCAGGGTACTACAGCTTGGAAGACTGTATAATGTTGAAAAATAGTTGAACCAGGAAGCAGGCATACTAGTACTCTTCAAATGTCTCAGGATGCCTTATGATCTCCAATTACTAGCTCCCAGAAGTGCCTGCTGTTCTAGCTTCTAAGAGCTTCCATGAGAGCCTGTTAGGCCTTTACTTGCACTTGACTTTTTTGTATTTGGCTAGACACTTATACTTCTGCCTTAGCTCTTTTAGATGGTTTTCCCAATCGAGAGTGTCATGCCTTGTTATCAATGCCAATGAAAATGCAGATTTTAGCTAACTGCACTCCTGGTCAAATCTTTCTTTATGAAAGGCATTACGATTGATGTCGTGCCTACTTCCATGGTCTGGTTGCCAACAACTTTGTCAACTTGACAAATATATTATTCACATATTAGAATGATCTCTTGGTCGTTAAAGTCTCTAAACTCCTTGGGGCTCATTTATGAGCCCCTGCGTCACTTTTGCGCCGCCGGTGCGTCACTTTTTGTGACGCACCAGTGGCAGAAAACATGCGCCATGTTGCGCCATATTTACAAACTGACGCATCTAGGTAGATGCGTCACTTTGTAAACCCCTGCGCCACATTATACCTGCGCCAGGTATAATGTATGCAAGGGGGGCGTTTTGACGCAACAAAGGGTCATAGAAGTGACGCAGTGAAATCTACGAGATTTCACTGCGCCACTTCTAGTGTGCAAATGCGTCAATTTCTTGCGCCTGCCTCGCAGCAGGCGTAAGACTGATGCAGGCCCTTTCACATGGGGCTTGCCCCATGTGAAAGGACACATTGCTGGAGTTGCGTCACTTTTGTGACACACTCCAGCGATGCGTCACTTTTGCGCCTACAGATACGTCAGAAATACTGACGTAGCTGTGACTCCTTGCGACATGATGCGTCATACTGTAAATATGACGCATCAATGGAGTCGCAGGGAGGGCGCAGTGAAAAGTGGCGCATCACTGTTTTCACGCAGTGATGCGTCACTTTTCATAAATGAGGCCCCTTGTATTCCCCGAGCATTTTATGCTGGAAATTTGAGGCTCTGTCATGGCCAGTTTTTGGCCTGCTGTACTGATGCCATGTGATGGACTTCATATTGCTGTTAATTGTAATGCACGTTTGCTCAGTTCAGGATGAGCGTAGTGTTCAAAATGCTCCAATCTGGCACCCTTAGGCATGCTATCAGTGAGTCATGATCACTCTCGATTATAAAGTACTCAACCGACTGCCATAATTCCAGCTTGATTAGGATATAATCTATCAAACTTGTATGTCCCTCTGATCAAAAGATGTAGTGAGCTTGTGAATCCAAAGGCATGGATCGATTTGGGAGATGAAGATCATTTGTAAGCATTTTTAAGCACAAGAGAGGTTAGGAGCCTAAAGCTGATACCAATGCAGAGGGTTTGTGAGATCCTGCATGCTGATGGCTTACTGGGTCTATATATACAGTTTCAAATACTGTTAGATAGGTTTATAGTATACCTTTGTGGACCATTATCCCCTAGTTGGCCAATGTGTTGCTATTGCCAAGAATTATTTCTGCCGAATGCTTATCTGCCCACCAAATTATCGTAGAGTCCCCTCTTCTGTAGAATGAGCTGGTGTAAATATAACTCTCAGTATTTCTTGTGATGACACATTTTGTAGCCCTTGTGTGGAGTGTGGAACTCTCAGTAAATTACATCTATTGAGGGTGTTGTGATGATCCCTGGACTGGTTGGTTGGTGTAAATAACAAGATTGCGGATTCCTTGCATTTCTTAGTTCTGCACATCTCTCTAGGCCCTAAGGCATTTACTGCGGGTCTTGCGGAGCCTTCTTGTTCCTGCAGCGGATGCAGTTTCCTAAGCCCTGTCCTCTAGGGTGTGGACGATAAGGCACATTTGTCTGTATTTTCCAGTTCACAATGTCGCGGTTCCATAGACTTGTCTATTGTACACTGATCTTGTCCCGGGTTGCTAATATGTTACCTGTGGTGTATGTGCCACTTGACCGTATCCTTGCTCCTTGATGAGCTAATCCAGGCGTTATGGTGTCTTGAGTTCTTATATTTATCTATGGGTGGACATATTTGCTGACGGTGCATTAACAATTGCAGTTATACATTGGCTTTTGGCCCTGGAGTTAACTTCTAGTTCACCAGTTTTCTTAATAGCAGCAGCGATGATCCATTTGGGGTTGCTGTGCTCTGGACAGCTTCTATGACAAAGTACTCATGGTCCCTGCATGGTTGATCTTCGATTGGAAGTTAGGGAAGTGCTTCCGTCTGCCAAATATTGTCACAGACAGGCCCTATTCCAATACTGCAGTACAATAGAAAACTGGTCACAGTAGCGGCAATTTTAAAGAAAATAGATAAAATGCATTCAATGCATATCTTTCATGTGCCTGCAACAGATGCAATATATTGTCAAAATATCATCTGATTATAGAAGACATCGTAATCGCTTATACACTTGCGATAAAGGGGCTCAGAGTAAGGACAGAAAATACAGTGCTCAGGGGAAAACTGCGTTTGTGAGTGTTGTAAGGAAGGGAGAGGTAATGTGCCATATATACATTATATTTGCATGATGAAACCTATCCAGCCTATAAGAGGCAACCTATTACACAAGAATAGATACAAGCTGATAACGAATCTCATTCGTCAAAGCGTGTTGCAAAAAGAAGTAAAGGTCAATGTTTCGACCCGTTCAAGTATTCAAGGTTATTAAGTCCTTAGTATGGAGTCTTCATCAGGACAGAGAGGGAGAACCTAGAGTAAATTGAATACTCCATATTAGCAAAATATTGACTAATGATCGAATGTGAGTGCAAAGTGCAACAAAGCGTTATTTACCGGATTGGAACACAGCGAGGAGAGTCGGGCTGCGAAATGCGGTGGATGGGCTCATTGAAGCTCCTAAGATGAAGAGAACGAACATTTAAGACACAAAGAGGGGGGTGACTAAACCATGAAGGCACCTATAGAACAGCATGGGTCCTACTGCAGAGAATTGATAAAGGTGCGCTCAGTCTTAGTACAATGGCCGTCCTGTTCACAGACAGGGATGGGTCCAAGAATCACCCAGGTAGATGGGACAAATGTTCAGTGGTATACTGGAACAGTGAAGAAGCAATGTGTCAGTGACTAAGTATAAAAAGCTAGACACACTGTAAACATGCCTTATCATTAAGGGTTAAAAGTGGTATGCCTGGTTGAAATGAATGGGTGAACCCAAAGTGAACCTGTTTGCCGAAGAAAAAGCTGAATGATTGGTGATATTTATGTCAGTTGATATTGTATACGGTTCGACCAAACACAGGAGCGTGTGACAATATCCAGTGCAGCTGCTTAGGCAAGAAAAATCGGCGGCAACCCACAAGTGCATAAAGCGGAATGATATTGTGCGGATTAATAATGTGTGTCACCAGTCGCAAAAAATGGAGGGCCAGCATCCACTCATGAAAGTAAAGTATCATAAAGCCAAACTCCAACAGTAGTTGACGAATACCTTCCAGGATTGAATCCTCAACTTCACCAGGTAAATCTAAGAACAAACATACAGAGGAGAACACAAACACACCGTCAGGTTTCAAATCATCATTTCCTGTAGCAATAATGGTCAAGTAAACTGCCTAAACAACCGACATACATCAGTCTTCCGTCAGCTGCCGAAATGACTGGCATTCAGGGGCCCGGTGCGTGGCCTAGATAAAAATGCGAGCTACTATGTGCTAGCTGAGTGCACCTGCTTAATACCAGCATATCTAACATTGCCTGGCTCTGGTTTCCTGGTCAGAATCTGTTTTCAAAGTGGTAAAAGACTTGTGTAGGGATAATTAGTTAAAACAAATACAGAGTATTGAAACCTCATATGGAACAATTGAAACCACTGAACTAAGAAGTTGAAATGACAAATGGAGGGGACTACGGGCACAAAGCATGACAAATAACGACTGAGTTCAAAACTAAATAGGTTAACAACATATATTTGAGATAATGGCTCAATAACTACCTAGTAAACTAAACATGGTGGTCATACTTTAGTCAGCGGTATGGTAATTGGATCTCACGTAATTTAACCTTTTAAGTCCATACATAACATTGAAGGACTGGCATGTATATATTAAGTAGCCCACACTTGGTTTTCAAAATGTGTCACCAGTATAACTAGAGTAAGACATACATCTGATTAGAATGAAATGTCACAAAATTAAATGTCACATAATTAAACATATTCGTCAGGGACATATATACAGATAGCTCAGTGAAAGGAAAAGGCACCCTACATACATGTGCTTTTTGAAGGATGTTGGTCTGCTGAGGTAAGAAAAGCAGAGGTTGCATAGGTACAGACATAGGAGTCAGATACATGCCCATACATGCCAAATATGTCATAGCATCTAAAGACCACTCCAAAAGCCACAACTCAGTACTCAGAACGGCGAGTTGTGCGTTGGTAGCATCTAGTTAATTTAGACCGTTGTAGACTCTATCCATTGTGTACATCCATTTACATTCACGTATGTTCAGAATGGTGTTGATGTCACCACCCCTCGGTCCCACAGACACTTTTTCCATTACTACCCATCTGATGCACTCTGGTTGATGCCCCTGTTTTTGAAAGTGATCAACCAAAGGTGCATCAACCGCCCCACAACGTATCCTGCTGCAATGTTGCAGGATCCTGGTCTTCACTCCCTGTCTAGTTTGACCTACATACATCTCATTGCAGGGACAAATAATGGCGTAGATCACGTCTGTTGTATTTCAATTGGTGTGTACCTGGAGGTCTATAGTGTGGTGTTTGTAAAAAAGCTGCTTGGTTTCTATTGTTAGTTTACATGCTTTACATTGACTGCATTTGAAGCTGGCAACAAGTTCTGGTAATCTCCACAATGTCTGAATCTTAGTTTGGGGAGGTGTCTCAAGAAGAGATTGTACCACATGATCCTTTACATTTTTCGCCTTTTTGAAGGAGAGCATTGGTGGGTCTGGTGACTCCAGTTCATCTGAGATCAATTTCCAGTGTCCGCTTATGATCTTTTTAATCTCACTACTCCGAGTGCAAAATGTAGTCATGCATATCATCCTGTTCAGGGCATCCGTTGGTCGCTGTTTGGGTGTCAGCAGGGAGTCCCTGTCATTAAAACAAGCCCTCTTCCTTGTTCGCTTGACCATTCTTTTCGGATATCCATGTTCCACCAGGCGATGGATGAGATCATCTTACTCTGTGAAGTAGTCATCTTTATGGGAACAGTTCCTTCGAATCCGCAAGAATTGTCCGAAAGGCAGATTTTCCCGTAGACTCCTCGTGTGGTAACTGGAATACCTCAATAGCGTATTACGTTCCGTGGGTTTCCTATACAAGGTTCTCTGAATCATCAGGCTCGAATAGTGCTGGAAGTGATAGAGATCAACCTGGCACCAGTAGTGGGGGGGCGTGGCCTGCTGAGCAGCGAGATGGCCGCTCTCTGAGTGTGCTCCGCCGGCCGGACTAAAATCCTTCCTTTATCCTGCACATCGGGGTGAGCCCACGCTGCCACAACCGGCAGACAACGAGCAGGTGGCGCCGAGGAATCGAAGGAGGCAGAACACTCCCGCCTATAATCGCCCGGAAGGCGCGAGAGACCCACGAAGCCTGGAGGCAGACCCAGCGGAGGCGCCTACTGGAGCCTGGTTGGGGGTAGCCGGAAATCGAGCCCGGGGCGGGCGCCGCGGACGGGGCCTGTGCGTGAGTGGAATCGCACTGCTCGGAGGTCCCTGGAGTTTGGGCTGCGCCGTCTGCTGGAGCCTGCGGACGAGGCCATACGTGGGCGATCTGGGAGCTGGCGGAGTGTGGAACCGTGTGGAGCCGCGAAGCCGGACGGCTGTTATCCGCCGAGCCGTCGCTAGCCGCTGTGGACGAAACCTGCTTAAGTGCGGATCTGGACGGCGAAGGCTGTGACTGGTGAGGCACTTGCTCTGCGTCTGCTGCACTGGGAAGCCTGAGAGGTGGGGTGGATGGCCCCGCGGCGAGAGGCGGATTCTGAGGGTGGTGGCCGCCATTTTGGGATCGCTGCCGGGAGCCGCGGAGAAACGGTGTGCTGCTGGGTGAGCGGCGCTACGCTGGGAGAGGCCCGGAGCCCCGGTGCTGACCGGGAGCGAGGGTAGCGGGCTCATATGACACGGAGGTGAGGCTGGAGGGAGCGGATGCGTTGACACCGTGGCACAGGAGGTGAGCTGTAAGTCCGGCTGTTGGATACGGAGGTGCAGGGTGGGCCTCCTCCTTATGGTGCGCACGGGTTTGGGCAGTCGAACTCTGGACTCCGAGCGGGGGGGCTGGTTCATTGCGGTGAGCTGAACTAGAGCAATCCTGTGGAGGCCTTGGCGGCAAGTCTGACGAGCTTGGAGGCTGTGCGGAGACTCGCGAGGTGGTGGTCGTTTGTGCCTCTGTCTGTCGCTCTGGGGCCAGTGAACAGGAGTGCTGGACCGGTGCGCAGGTGGCCTGTCGCAGATCATCGGCTGCGGAGGAAGCTGGGTGCCCTTTGATAGTAGACCCGGTGGGGCCCTCTTAACCATGGGAAAGCACGACTCGAAGCAGCCGAAGCTGAACTTTGATCATAAGAGATCCACGTGCCAAGGGGAGTTGGAGCAGGAGCCCCAGGTGGCGGAAGGGAACGACCAAGGCGAAGACCTACGCACATTGATGCTCGAGATGCGCTCTAGCCTCCGCAATATCGACTCAAAGCTGGATACCCTCACCAGCCAATTGGATTCTGTAAAAACGCAGGTGGCGACACACGAGACGTGGCTGGACACGCTGGAAGCTCGCCAATCGGAGTTCCATGAGTTCCAAGTGGAGACGAAAGACCAGCTCCTACATATGGACAAGCTGCTGGGAATAATTCGTGCCAAGAATGAGGACTTAGAAGCGCGGTCCCGGCGCAACAATCTACGAATCACGGGGGTTCCGGAGACCACAGCCATAATGAAAATGGAGACCTATATCACCGAACTCCTGCATGAACTATTCGATCCTGATCTCTTGGCGGTTTTTGCGGTGGAGAGAGCACACAGGTCACTGGGGCAGAGGCCCCCGATCGGGGCGCCACCCCGGCCCACAATAGCGAGACTCTTGAACTACCAGGACCGTGATCAGATCCTCAGACTGGCAAGGGACAAAGGTGCCATCACGCACAGGGGCAACACGATTGCCTTCTACCCTGATTTCACCCCGGCTGTCCAGGCTGCCCGCCGGGAGTTTCTGCCGACAAAGCGTCTCCTTCTGCAGGCGCAGATTCCGTACTCGCTCCTCTACCCGGCTAAGTTGAAGGTGGCGTTTGAGGGGACTGCCCATTTCTTCACGGATGCAAAAGAGGCGATGAAATTTGCCAAACACGTGGGCCGCAAATCCGTGCAGAAACCCAAGAAGACGGTGGAGACCACAGACAGCAGACTAAGTGACAATGAGTAGCCGCGTGGCCTATCCAGTGTCTCCTAAGGGACATGGTTTTTATTTGATTATGGCTTCTTGTCCATTGTCGGGGGTGGTGCACTTGTGCTGCCTTGGGTTAACTTGGTTCCACCTGCTGCCATGGTCAGATGTACATTATTAGGTTTTGTGTGGCTGGGATCCCCTGCAGAATCTCCGGCCACCCCGTTCCACACGGGGGAGTAGCCGGCATAGCCTCACCCCTTTGGGAATGTTCCCTTGTTTCTCTACTGCTGATTTGGGGGAAGTTTGGGGTTGGTTAATCTACGACCCGGTTGGGGGTTGGAGTGGGTGGGGGGTGGATGGTTGTTTTTGTTTGGTTTTACTGTTCCCTGCCAGCCTTTATTACATGCTCTCTGTATGGTGTCCGAAGCGCGTGATCTGATTAATGTCAACATGTCCTATTGCAATTTACTTAATAAGTATGTGGAATGCCGAGAGTAGATAAAACTTTGAATTGCCTAACCTGGAATATTCGGGGGCTCAACGACCATCGGAAGGCTAGGCTAGTGCATGCTTATCTGGTGCGCCATGGGGTGGATGTCTGCTTCCTGCAGGAAACTCATTTGAACACCGCCCCCGCCCAAAGGCTGCGCCACACCAGATGGGGACACATCTATTCGGCTATATACTCCAACTATGCCCGGGGGGTGGCGATCTTAATACGTCGTGGGCTGGATTGGCGGGAGGGCCCGGTCCACTGTGACCCGGAAGGCAGGTTTGTGCTGGTTCAGGGCATTGTCTGCGGCGTGTCCGTCGTATGTGTGGCGGTGTACGGGCCTAACGTGGACTCCCCAGGCTTTTATCATAAGCTCTGGGGGCAGGTGAAAGCTACAGGTTGCGGTACGATTGTGTGGGGAGGTGATTTCAATGCCGTACTCGATGACAAAACAGACAGGGTGGGGGTGGCTCGCACTTTGAATCCATTGGCGAGTTCTGCGCTAAGGGAGATCTTGGAGGATGGAGCGCTGGTTGATGTGTGGCGAGTGAGACATGCGGGCCTGAGGGAGGGTACTTGAATATCGGCTCATGGGGGCGCGTGGTCCCGTCTAGACTTCTGGATGGTGTCGCGGGATGTCGCACTGTGGACGACGCAGGTGGAACATATGCCCCGCTCGCTCTCTGATCATGCACCCTGCCTGTTGAAATTGCTTATCCCTGGCGATCCTTTCCCGGCGTTTTTGTGGCGGCTCCCGCCGCACGCACTACTTGATGATGCGTTCAGAGAGGAGATAAGAACTGACATCACTGACTATTTTGAGCGCAACGTGGGTTCCGTGGCCGAGGTGGCGACTTTGTGGGAGGCCTTCAAGGCAGTTATTCGGGGCCAATGTATAGCCCAGCAGGCCGGGGTGCTGAAGGCGATACGAGGCACCCTGGCAATGCTGGAAGCCGATATCAAACAACTTGAGCGCGACTTCTTCGAGGGCGGTGGGTCGGAGGTGACGGGGCAGTTGAAAACCAAACTATTGGAGTATGACGAGGAGGTGATGCGTGAGGTCAAGTTCTTAGGGAAATATGCGGAGGCCAGACGGTATGGCGAGGGTGGGCGTCCCGGGAAGGCTTTGTCAAATATGGTCAGGCAGCCGCGAACCGCGACATATATCCATGAACTGCGCACGGCGGCGGGCGAGCTTCTCCATGACAAGGGGGACATTGTAGGTGCCTTCTCTGAGTTTTACTCTCAACTGTATACCAACACCCAGGATGAGGGCCCGGAGGGGCTTGCATCCTTCCTTGACTCCATAGCGTTGGTGTGGTTCAACAATAAACACAGAGAATACATGGACCTTCCAATAGATGCGAGAGACGTGGCACAGGTTATAAAGAGTTTACCACCAGACAAGGCGCCGGGGCCAGATGGCCTGACAACAGCATTCTACAAGGCGTACGCGGAAGAGCTGTCGCCTCGGCTGTTGGCGGTATATGAGGAGGCCTTGGAAAAGGGGGTGTTGCCTGCCACCATGCGTGAGGCGCTGATCATTACATTGCTAAAGCCGGATAAACCGGCTGACGATCTCAACTCCTATCGACCCTTGTCTCTGATTAACGTTGACATGAAAATCTTGGCTAAGCTGCTCGCGAACCGGGTGCAGCCAATGTTGCCGTTGATCGCGCTGCCGGATCAATCCGGTTTTATACCGGGAAGAGCAACCTCCCACAATCTGCGAACGGTCTTCGCCACGTTGCATTACCTGCACCCTGAGGTCCGGGCTGCCGTGGTGTTCTTAGATGCCACTAAGGCATTTGATACTCTCGAATGGCCCTATTTATTTCTTATCTTGGAACGGATGGGGTTCAGCGCGCTGTTACTTCGGAAAATCCATTTGCTCTACACAATGCCGATGGCCAGAGTGCGGGTCAACGGACTGGTGTCAGCGCCGTTGCCTATCCAGCGAGGTGCTAGGCAGGGGTGCCCTCTCTCCCCGCTGCTGTTTGCCATAGCTATGGAACCGCTTGCAGCCAGAATTAGGCAACATCACACAGCAAGAGGTATAGGCTTCAGCTCCAGGAATCTTCTCATATCACTCTACGCAGACGATGTCACCCTTTATCTTATTAATCCTGCGGACAATTTGAATCCCGTCTTGCGGGAATTTGTCCGCTTTGAAGGCCTCGCGGGCATCTCCATTAACTGGTCTAAATCGGTAATCTTTCCCCTCACGGACGGCACCGCAGAGGTGTCCTCCGAATACCCTCTGCGCTGGGAAGCGGAGGCGGTTAAGTATTTGGGGATTTGGATTAGCCGGGATCTTCAAGAAATCTGGACCCTTAACTAGGGCTAGGGTGGCGTGGGAAACGCTGGTGCTGTCGTTGCGGCGGGGGGGCATGGGTGCCCCCGACATGAAGCTGTATGCCCTCTGTGCGCAGGCTCAGTTCTTACATTTTTGGGCTCACCCTACCCCCTATCAACCCCACGTTGCGGTGGAGCGGGATGCAGTTGCGCCCCTCCCGCTGGGTGTGGCGATCTGTGCAAAGGCACGGCGCCCTAGAGCGGATGTTGACACGGCTGGGACGCTGCAATGGGTGTGGGAGGAATTGCGCAGGAGGGCGAAAGTCCCGCTGTTGTTTGCTCCATCGCTCCCTCTGATGCATAACCCGATGCTGCCCTGCGTTGCTGATGGCATAGCCGGCCACCTCGTTGACAAGTTGCATCTTCGCACCTTTGCGAACCTCTTTCCTAAGGGTAAATTCATGTCTCCTCCGGTGTCGGAGGATGGGGGTGGGGTGTCCTTTGACGATACGTTTCTGTATCACAAACTGCGTGCGGCATGTCGGGCGCTATCTGGTGAGTTCCCTGATGCGCCGCCAGTCTTTACGGCCTTGGAGGCTGTGGTGGGCTCCCCGTCTCCCCGGAAATTGGTAACCCGTATATATCGCCATATGCAAAACGCGGGACTGGTGGGGGCGCCCAGGTCTATGCTGTGTTGGAATGAGGAGCTCCAACCTGAGATAACTGAAGAGCAATGGGAGTTCTGCTGTGGGCAGCTCACTGAGCTGTCGCCGAACTACAGGTTGCGTCTCATACATTTTAAGTACTTGCATCGCTTTTATAGAACCCCCGTCAACCTAAAACAAATGGGGCTGAGAGAGACGCATGAATGCTGGCGCTGTGGATCTGCCCTGGCCTAGTTTTTGCAAATAGCATGGTCTTGCCCGAAGCTGGAGGCTTATTGGGCTCGGGTTTTTCTCCTAGTCAACCAGATTGTGGGCCGCTCGGACGCCCCTTCCCCCCTGCTTGGGCTCTTAGGTTATGTCAGAGACACCCCGCCACAGCTGCGCAAGCTGCACGCATTGCTCCTGCTATTTGCTAAGCGGCGGGTGGCGATTCATTGGGGTAGGAGAGGGGTACCCACGGTGGGGGGCTGGCTGGCGGACGTGGCGTATGGGCATACACAGCTAACCACGTTTGGGGAGTTGCTGCCTCCTGCGTCCAGGCCCCGTGACATATGGGATCCGTTTGTGTGCTGGGCTCGGGAGCATCGGGCTGGGGAAGCGGAAGGAGATGTTGCGAGTGAGTAAGTGCGGGGAGCTGTATGGCTGAGGGGTCACGTCGAGGTGTTGCTGCTTCCCATCCCGGGGCCGAGCTGGTCGGGCTGGACTGTCCTTGCTTGCTACTTGTGGCCTCCCCCACGGCTACTCTATCCTGTGAACCACAGCAGGGTGTTGTGTCCCTCCGAGATCTGGTATCCAGTATTCTGGATTGTGACTCCTATTGATATTGACATGTTGACTACTGAAATGTGTTCCTCTCTATGTGGCACTTCCAAGAGTACTGTTTTTTCTTGTAACACCCGGATGATGGTACCTGGCAGGTTTGAAGGTTGTATTGGTTGTTTTGCAAAATGCTCAATAAAAAAAAAATTAAAAAAACCTGGCACCAGTAGTGGATACCAATATCAAGACAGCTGGTATCAACAACAACAGGGACAGTATTTTTTAGAGGACACCCAATGGAGACCCCTGAGAGGGAGAGGCTACAGCTGAAACACAGGACCCCAGAGGCCAACAAGGCCTGAACTGGGACATTGGCAGACAATGTGGGCAGAACCAGAAACAGGTGTGATTTCCCCAGGAGAGCCACGGAGAGATCCAGACCCGTCAACGGGTCTACAGATTGTGACAGGCCCCACAAGCCCCATTATAAACCTCCCATCTTATGTGCTCTCTGAAGACGAAACCAAGGTTCTTAGCAAAGGACTCTCTTTCGTACCTACCTTGCACCCCAACCGATTCATTATTAAAACAGAACTGCATCAATTCTTCCGTAAGGTTAGGTTGAGACATTACTTCAAACATGCCCAACCTATATCCTCCACAACGCAAACCGGACTGAGAGTACCCTCTACCTCTATGACACCCTCCCACATGATGTCACATAAAATTCTCACCTTTGAGACTGTGGTACTTCGGGATGTTCTTAATGCATGTTCCAAAAAGAAATACACAAAGCATAACGTCACCAAGAGAGAGCGAGAAGCACTAAGAACACTTAAAAACAACAAGATGATTGTGATAAAGCTGGCCGAAAAGGGGGGAGCAATCGTAGTACAGAATACCCCTGACTACAAAGCAGAGATCTACACGCAACTGCGGGATGGTGTGAGTTACTGCCTACTTAATTCGGACCCATCAAGGAGATTAGAAAGTTGATCCTGAATATCACCGAAAAAGGCAAGAAAGATGGGTTTTTATCTGACCAGGAGTTTGAGTACCTGAATATGAAACAACCGAGGCTCCTTACCATCTACACGTCGTTATCTAATGGACACAAGAATCTTCAACACCCACCTGGCTGCCCCATTATTTCTGGATGTGGATCTCTTTTGGAACCGGTGTGCAAATTCGTTGACTTCTTTCTCAACCCTTTAGCTGAATCGACGAGAACTTACTTGCGTGACACATGGATATGATCAATTTGTTTGACAATATGTCATTCAACCCTGAGAATCAATTATTGGTGACATTAGATATAGTATCACTATAAACTAGTATTCCACAACGACCAGCCTTGAAAGTAATGATGAAAGCACTGGACAAGAGACAACAGCCCTCACCTGCTTCTACTGAATTCATAGTGCAGCTACTAGAGGTGACAATGATGAAGAATTTTTTCTTTTTCCAAGGTGAATTTTATTTACAAACGAAAGGAGTTGTGATGGGTGCTGACCAACCCTTACATTGATAATGTGTTACATTGGAAACGATATATAGACGATGTGCTTCTTATTTGGACAGGTACCGCAGCGGATCTGCAGAAGTTCTCTGAATGACTCAATGCAAGATCAGAAGATATCAAGTACACCATCTATTGGGACCGGAACTCCATAGACTTCCTCAACATCTAGCTAAGAACAGAGAACGATCACCTATATACCACCTTGTATAGGAAACCTGCGGAACGTAATGTGCTATTGAGGTATTCCAGTCACCACACAAGGAGTCTACGTGACAATCTCCCTTTTGGATAATTCTTGCAGATTCGAAGGAACTGTTCCCGGAAGGATGACTGATTGATTGATTGATGATATACTTATAGAGCGCAACTATCACCCTATGGGCATCTTGGCGCTTTAGACTGAGGAGACCATACCAGAAAGGCAGAAGACGAGACAGGAAGAGTGGATCCGGCTAAACTTTAGGGTAGAGCCAGGTTTTGAGTCCCTTACGGAATTCGAGTAGAGAATTACACTGTCTCAAATTCAGAGGGAGCTTATTCCACAGCCCGGGGGCTACTATGCTGAAGGCCCTGCCGCCTACCCGAGAGCGTTTGAATCTCGGGACTACCAGTAGGCCAGCTGTGGAAGAGCGCAGCTGCCTAGTTGGTATGTGGCGAGAAATTTTACCCCGCAAAGGGGCTGGGCCCAGACCATGCACTGCTCTGAATGTCATACACAGAGACTTGAAGGAGACCCTTTCCCTGACCGGGAGCCAGTGCAGGTCCCTCAGTGCACCGGTGGACGAGGAACTGCGACGTCGGTCAAGCACTAGTTTAGCTGCTGTTGATTGTATCCTCTGCAGGCCCTGGAAGATATACTGCGGGCCCCTAGATAAAGGGAGTTGCAGTAATCGAGCCTGCTTAATACTGTGCAGCGCACTACCATGGCACGTAATTCACTAGGAAGTAACGGTAGAATACTTCGAAGTAGTCGTAGCAGGGCAAAGCAGACCGAGGCGGTTTTGCTGGCCTGGGAGACCATCTGGAGGTCGTCGTCGAAAAGTACCACAAGGTTACGCACCTTGCTGACCGGTATCAAGGGGTCCTCCTCTGGAAGAAGTCTAAATTCTGGAGGTAGATGTTTTGGGATCCTAGTAAGAGAGCAGAAGACCACCTCGGTTTTACCGCTATTGAACTGGAGGGAGTTTCTTCTTAGCCAGTCCGTGGTCTGCCTCATGCATTGCTGGAACCGGTCCAGAGGTATCGCATCTTCTCCCTCTAGAGAGAAAGCCAGCTGCGTATCGTCGGCGTAGTTCACTAGGCTGACTCCAAAGGATTTAATTAGAGGAAACAGGGGCCGCAGGTAGATATTAAAAAGGATGGGACTAATTGCCGATCCCTGCGGCACCCCGTGCGCAACTGGCGACCTGCTAGAGGAGAAAGGGGTCATGGTGACTACTTGCTGTCTGCCCTCCAGATAGGATTGAAACCATTGCAGCGCACTGCCCTTGACACCTATCTGCTCCAGTCTTTTCAACAGGACCGGATGGCTCACCGTGTCGAAAGCTGCCGACATATCGAGAAGCACTAAAATCATGGCATTCCCGTTGTCGGCATGCATTCGAAGATTGTCCAGCATGGTGGCCAGAGCCGTTTCAGTCCCATGGCCGGGGCGAAAGCCGAACTGATCCCTGTCGAGCAGAAGGTTCTCCTCCAGGAAGCAAGACAACGTCTTGCTAACTGATTTTTCGAGAATTTTCACCGGGTAAGGCAGGAGTGAGATGGGCCTGAAATTGGCAGGAACCAAAGGATCCAAATTTGGTTTCTTGATTAATGGAGTTACTACTGCTAATTTCCAACACTCCGGGACTGATCCTGCCATCAGAGACTGATTGCAGATCAGCCTCAGGCCGGGAAAGGTGTTACGCCCGTACAGTTTCCAGATTTTATGAGGAAGGGGGTCAAGAGGAGAGCCAGAGAACACGCTTTCTGTTAGACTGTCAAAAGCTGCCTGAGAGAGTGGTTGAAAGCTGTCTAAAGCCGAGGTCAGTGGAAGAACTCCGTCGGCCAGGCTAGTTGTTTCCTCAAAGTCCTCCTGAGTCTTGTCGTAGAGTGTGTTAACAATATTAGCGATTTTCTCCTGAAAGAAGGAGGCAATTTCATTGCACAAGGTCTGTGAGGGAGCTGCTTTGTTGTTCATGCAGTCCGGGTTGGAGAGATCGCGGACAATCTTAAAGAGGGTTTTAGTCTAATTAGAGGCCTGGGCAATGGAGCTCGCATAGAAATCAGCCTTGGACCTCAGGATCAGAGCTTTATATTTTAGTTGGATTAGTCTCAGATCTCGCTTGTCGTCCTCGGCATAGTTTCTTCTCCATTTCCTCTCGGCTTGCCTACGGGATAGTCTAAGCTGATGCAGCTCTTCGTTGTACCAGGGCGCTGATCTTTTCCGCGCCTTCTTTAAGGAATGGGAATGGTGCGATCAAGAGTCTTAATTATCTGATCGGTGAACGATTTATAGTTTTCCTCCACGGACTTATCAGGGGAGAAGTGGCTGACGTCCCAAGAAATGGTTAAAGGGCCGGCTTTGGCCAATTTGGCCCATTCTCTGTCCTTCCTATAAAGGCTCTGCTGGCTGGACTTGTTCTTTTGACAGGGCAGCATCGTGCTCAAGAGTATAAGGTAGTGGTCTGTCCAGTTCAAAGGCAGTATACTTGATATAACACAACAAAAAAGAGGGGGGGCCATGGAGCTATTAAAGGTCCAGTGTCCATGCTCCAAAAGACTATATTAGTTTCAACAAGGGGGGCACTGTTCCTGTATGCGGGGTGCAAAAAGTCACCCATGCATAGGGGTGCAAATAGTCACCCGTGCATTGAAGATCGAAAAGGTGAACAGATAGAAAGAGACAGGAATTCCTAGGAAAGAAGGACCCAGATGGTGAAGTGGAACAAACACTTATTGTCCTCTGTTGCCCTCACACACCCCAAAAGGTGTCATGCTTCATCATTGGGCAGTTGCTCCTCGTAGGGCCGGCGCTGCAATTCCCTACGGGTCCCCCGAAGGGTCTCTTTATCGGAGATCTTTTTAAGGACTGCCGGATGGTGCATGTGGGTATGTGGGGTTAGGGTCCAAAAGAGAGTGAAAAAAGTGCGTGCTAGGTAGTGAAAAAAGTTAATAAAGGGTAAACATGCAGCCAATGTGTGAATTGTAAACCCTTGGCAGATAATCTGCTAGTTAAAATCTAGCCCCGGAGGCACACTATGTCCGGGTATCAAAGAGGTCATAGGTCAACATGTTTCGCGCCTTGTGTCGCCTTAAGGGTCGTTGGCGCTTCTTCAGGACCAGAGCAAAAATATAAAGTGCACGTGATGAAAATTATTGAACCCTCTAACTCAACAGGGCGAGGCAGTAACCTGTATACCTATAGTGTGGCTACAGCTGCATGATGAACGAACGCTCCTGATGAAAACCTAGGAAAGAGCACAGAGTAAACAACAGATCAGAGCATCAGTGACAACTTGATGCTTCATAACGTGTCACATCTGTGTTCGCAGCAATATTTAGAGACAAAAAACAGGCACAGGAGGCATAAAAATGCGATCAATGGGGCAATGGCCCGGTGCGATATTGCTGTTACACCATGCCATTCAGTCTTGTGGATTGTGGTACCACTCGTAGCCCCGCTTATATCCTACATGGAAGATTATGCCCAAAAGTGACAGCAGTTGGTAGTATATGAATGTTGCTACGCCTATTAACGGTACCGGGAGGTTGTAAGTTTAAAGGATGCTTACCTCATAGCGTTATGAGGATACCTCCACCGGCGAGAGCAAGGAATGCCCGCACATTACTGGGCTGTAAAAACATTAAACACAGAGATGCAGGAACAAAAACCAGACACAGGCTGTGCTGAGCAAATTACTTGCCATGTCCGACTCTCTGCCACGGTGATCTATTTACAATTTTGCCGGGGTGTTATCTCCTCTACACCTACCCCTTCCAAGTCTCTGCCGGGAGTGGAAAAGTGGCAGCAAACGTTGTGCTAATAGTGTAATGAGATCAGGTGTGGGAGTTAACTATTTCCGGGTTGTCCCTGTTAATTAACTAGAGCGAGCATGCGCAATAGCAAGGGTAAAGAGCGCATGTGCGTTGTTAGGGAGAAGTACTCTCCAGTGCATGCGCAAAGGTTAGAGTGGGTAAATTTTAATTTTTCATTTTTTATAGGGTTCACAGAAATACCCACATGTTACATTACTGGAAACCCACTACCCAGCTTACTCGTGCTAAAGTATTTGTCGCATGAGCGCCGCTCTCACTTAGTAGATCCGGGACCCTACCCCGTGCTGAAAGGAGCGAGAAGAAAGTCTGTGTTTGATAGTGCCTGTACCTTTGTGTGTGAATCATCCAAATCTTAGAAATTAAGACCGTCGGAGGACGGGGGGGGGAAATGAAGGGATGTCCGTGGGGCTGTGACCCTTACATACCCTCAGGACTACTGTTTCCTCAATATCATATTCGAAGAGGAGGGGGGGGGGGAAGGGGGGAATTCACATTCCGAAAATAATAAGACCCCAAATAAGAATAGTAATGCCTCATGTGCCCGTGAACAAGAAAAATAGACATACTAATGGCCCTCGGCTGAACCGCCGTACATAATTTAACACAACAAAAAAGAGGGGGGGCCATGGAGCTATTAAAGGTCCAGTGTCCATGCTCCAAAAGACTATATTAGTTTCAACAAGGGGGGCACTGTTCCTGTATGCGGGGTGCAAAAAGTCACCCACGCATAGGGGTGCAAATAGTCACCCGTGCATTGAAGATCGAAAAGGTGAACAGATAGAAAGAGACAGGAATTCCTAGGAAAGAAGGACCCAGATGGTGAAGTGGAACAAACACTTATTGTCCTCTGTTGCCCTCACACACCCCAAAAGGTGTCATGCTTCATCATTGGGCAGTTGCTCCTCGTAGGGCCGGCGCTGCAATTCCCTACGGGTCCCCCGAAGGGTCTCTTTATCGGAGATCTTTTTAAGGACTGCCGGATGGTGCATGTGGGTATGTGGGGTTAGGGTCCAAAAGAGAGTGAAAAAAGTGCGTGCTAGGTAGTGAAAAAAGTTAATAAAGGGTAAACATGCAGCCAATGTCTGAATTGTAAACCCTTGGCAGATAATCTGCTAGTTAAAATCTAGCCCCGGAGGCACACTATGTCCGGGTATCAAAGAGGTCATAGGTCAACATGTTTCGCGCCTTGTGTCGCCTTAAGGGTCGTTGGCGCTTCTTCAGGACCAGAGCAAAAATATAAAGTGCACGTGATGAAAATTATTGAACCCTCTAACTCAACAGGGCGAGGCAGTAACCTGTATACCTATAGTGTGGCTACAGCTGCATGATGAACGAACGCTCCTGATGAAAACCTAGGAAAGAGCACAGAGTAAACAACAGATCAGAGCATCAGTGACAACTTGATGCTTCATAACGTGTCACATCTGTGTTCGCAGCAATATTTAGAGACAAAAAACAGGCACAGGAGGCATAAAAATGCGATCAATGGGGCAATGGCCCGGTGCGATATTGCTGTTACACCATGCCATTCAGTCTTGTGGATTGTGGTACCACTCGTAGCCCCGCTTATATCCTACATGGAAGATTATGCCCAAAAGTGACAGCAGTTGGTAGTATATGAATGTTGCTACGCCTATTAACGGTACCGGGAGGTTGTAAGTTTAAAGGATGCTTACCTCATAGCGTTATGAGGATACCTCCACCGGCGAGAGCAAGGAATGCCCGCACATTACTGGGCTGTAAAAACATTAAACACAGAGATGCAGGAACAAAAACCAGACACAGGCTGTGCTGAGCAAATTACTTGCCATGTCCGACTCTCTGCCAAGGTGATCTACTTACAATTTTGCCGGGGTGTTATCTCCTCTACACCTACCCCTTCCAAGTCTCTGCCGGGAGTGGAAAAGTGGCAGCAAACGTTGTGCTAATAGTGTAATGAGATCAGGTGTGGGAGTTAACTATTTCCGGGTTGTCCCTGTTAATTAACTAGAGCGAGCATGCGCAATAGCAAGGGTAAAGAGCGCATGTGCGTTGTTAGGGAGAAGTACTCTCCAGTGCATGCGCAAAGGTTAGAGTGGGTAAATTTTAATTTTTCATTTTTTATAGGGTTCACAGAAATACCCACATGTTACATTACTGGAAACCCACTACCCAGCTTACTCGTGCTAAAGTATTTGTCGCATGAGCGCCGCTCTCACTTAGTAGATCCGGGACCCTACCCCGTGCTGAAAGGAGCGAGAAGAAAGTCTGTGTTTGATAGTGCCTGTACCTTTGTGTGTGAATCATCCAAATCTTAGAAATTAAGACCGTCGGAGGACGGGGGGGGAAATGAAGGGATGTCCGTGGGGCTGTGACCCTTACATACCCTCAGGACTACTGTTTCCTCAATATCATATTCGAAGAGGAGGGGGGGGGGGGGGAAGGGGGGAATTCACATTCCGAAAATAATAAGACCCCAAATAAGAATAGTAATGCCTCATGTGCCCGTGAACAAGAAAAATAGACATACTAATGGCCCTCGGCTGAACCGCCGTACATAATTTAACACAACAAAAAAGAGGGGGGGCCATGGAGCTATTAAAGGTCCAGTGTCCATGCTCCAAAAGACTATATTAGTTTCAACAAGGGGGGCACTGTTCCTGTATGCGGGGTGCAAAAAGTCACCCACGCATAGGGGTGCAAATAGTCACCCGTGCATTGAAGATCGAAAAGGTGAACAGATAGAAAGAGACAGGAATTCCTAGGAAAGAAGGACCCAGATGGTGAAGTGGAACAAACACTTATTGTCCTCTGTTGCCCTCACACACCCCAAAAGGTGTCATGCTTCATCATTGGGCAGTTGCTCCTCGTAGGGCCGGCGCTGCAATTCCCTACGGGTCCCCCGAAGGGTCTCTTTATCGGAGATCTTTTTAAGGACTGCCGGATGGTGCATGTGGGTATGTGGGGTTAGGGTCCAAAAGAGAGTGATAAAAGTGCGTCCTAGGTAGTGAAAAAAGTTAATAAAGGGTAAACATGCAGCCAATGTGTGAATTGTAAACCCTTGGCAGATAATCTGCTAGTTAAAATCTAGCCCCGGAGGCACACTATGTCCGGGTATCAAAGAGGTCATAGGTCAACATGTTTCGCGCCTTGTGTCGCCTTAAGGGTCGTTGGCGCTTCTTCAGGACCAGAGCAAAAATATAAAGTGCACGTGATGAAAATTATTGAACCCTCTAACTCAACAGGGCGAGGCAGTAACCTGTATACCTATAGTGTGGCTACAGCTGCATGATGAACGAACGCTCCTGATGAAAACCTAGGAAAGAGCACAGAGTAAACAACAGATCAGAGCATCAGTGACAACTTGATGCTTCATAACGTGTCACATCTGTGTTCGCAGCAATATTTAGAGACAAAAAACAGGCACAGGAGGCATAAAAATGCGATCAATGGGGCAATGGCCCGGTGCGATATTGCTGTTACACCATGCCATTCAGTCTTGTGGATTGTGGTACCACTCGTAGCCCCGCTTATATCCTACATGGAAGATTATGCCCAAAAGTGACAGCAGTTGGTAGTATATGAATGTTGCTACGCCTATTAACGGTACCGGGAGGTTGTAAGTTTAAAGGATGCTTACCTCATAGCGTTATGAGGATACCTCCACCGGCGAGAGCAAGGAATGCCCGCACATTACTGGGCTGTAAAAACATTAAACACAGAGATGCAGGAACAAAAACCAGACACAGGCTGTGCTGAGCAAATTACTTGCCATGTCCGACTCTCTGCCACGGTGATCTACTTACAATTTTGCCGGGGTGTTATCTCCTCTACACCTACCCCTTCCAAGTCTCTGTTGGGAGTGGAAAAGTGGCAGCAAACGTTGTGCTAATAGTGTAATGAGATCAGGTGTGGGAGTTAACTATTTCCGGGTTGTCCCTGTTAATTAACTAGAGCGAGCATGCGCAATAGCAAGGGTAAAGAGCGCATGTGCGTTGTTAGGGAGAAGTACTCTCCAGTGCATGCGCAAAGGTTAGAGTGGGTAAATTTTAATTTTTCATTTTTTATAGGGTTCACAGAAATACCCACATGTTACATTACTGGAAACCCACTACCCAGCTTACTCGTGCTAAAGTATTTGTCGCATGAGCGCCGCTCTCACTTAGTAGATCCGGGACCCTACCCCGTGCTGAAAGGATATCCCAGTAGTGTCTGGGCAGGCAAATACCAGGTCCAAAGTATGCCCCTTCTGGTGGGTAGGACTGACCACCAATTGATGAAGATTTAAGTTAGAGCACGTATGCTGGAGGTCCCTCAGATGACTGCCGAGACCTCCATCCTCCGTAAGGTTGAAGTCACCTAGTACAATCAGATTGGTATGAGCAAGCTTTAGATTGGTGATGGTGTCCGCTAGGAGTTGGAAGAGTGTGGTCGCACCCGGGGGCCTGTAGCAAAGCATCCCCGTAAGTAAATTCCCGCCAGGAGACTGTAAGGAAAAACCCATGATTTCTATCCCCCCTACCTCATCAATCAGAAGAGGTTTGAAATCTAGGGTGTCCTTGTACAACATACCCACTCCGCCACCTCTACCTGTACAGCGGGGTTTGTGGAGAATTTTGTAGCCACTGGGACAGGTGGCACCCAGGCTTACTATGGAAGTGGCCGTAGCCCAGGTTTCCGTTATAAAAAGAGCGTCGAGCTCCAAGTCCTCCAAGAGGCCATAGACTTCAGCGGAGTGTTTGACTAATGACCGGCTGTTGATTAGTCCGCAGGAGAGGCTAACGGCGGAAGGATTCTGATCTTTAGGTGGGTTCAGCTGCAGTAGTTGGTCTCTACTATAGGTCACACGACCAGGGAGGCCATTTGGCGGGGCAGCATTCCTGGCGCTGGGAGCAGCCGGGGCGCGGACGGGCGCAGACGGGCTTGCCTCTGGCACGCCTCTGGCGCGCCCGCTGCGCGCGCGCTGTGCGCTTGCATTAAGCGCCTTAAGTAGGTGGCGAGGGAGTTCCCTTGATGACTAGAGCGCTGCCCAAGATGTCCGCCAGAAGTGGCAAGAGAGCAGTTTCCCTCACCCAAAATGGCGCTGCAGATGAGTGCGGGTGATCTTCACGCTAAAGCAGCGTGTGAGGAAAGGTTTTACAGTGCGGGTAAGTGGAGCATCAATAGCGATCTTTAATTAGAGAATAAGGTTTGAATTTAAAAATTAACTTGAGGCCAGAGCCTAAACAAGCAGTGAGCAGATAAAAACACACGAAGTGCCTGCCTCACGGCGTACTAAACAGTATTAAACCGTACTTCCAACACACACTATCACTCACACTGCCTTTAGATATCGTTCACAGTCATCAGGCTGCGCGCTTGCATTAAGCGCCTTAAGTAGGTGGCGAGGGAGTTCCCTTGATGACTAGAGCGCTGCCCAAGATGTCCGCCAGAAGTGGCAAGAGAGCAGTTTCCCTCACCCAAAATGGTGCTGCAGATGAGTGCGGGTGATCTTCACGCTAAAGCAGCGTGTGAGGAAAAGTTTTACAGTGCGGATAAGTGGAGCATCAATAGCGATCTTTAATTAGAGAATAAGGTTTGAATTTAAAAATTAACTTGAGGCCAGAGCCCAAACAAGCAGCGAGCAGATAAAAACACACGAAGTGCCTCACGGCGTACTAAACAGTATTAAACCGTACTTCCAACACACACTATCACTCACACTGCCTTTAGATATCGTTCACAGTCATCAGATAATACAATAACTACTTCACAGAGTCAGATAATCTCAACAATCGCTTGGTGGAACGTGGATATCCAAAAAGAATGGTCAAGCGAGCAAGGAGGAGGGCTTGGCTTAATGACAGGGACTCCCTGCTGACACTCAAACAGCGACCAACAGATGTCCTGAACAGGATGATATGCGTTACTCTATTTTGCACTCGGAGTAATGAGATCAGAAAGATCATAAACGGGCAGTGGAAATTGATCTCATGTGATCTGGAGTCACCAGACCCACCGATGCCCTCCTTCAAAGAGGTGAAAAATTTAAAGGATCACGTGGTACAATCTCTTCTTGAGACACCTCCCCAACCTACCATTCAGACATAGTTGAAATTACCAAAAATTGTTGGCCACTTCAAATGCGGCCAATGTAAAGCATGTAAACTAACAATAGAAACCAAGCAGCTTTGTTACAAACCCCACACTATAGACCTCCAGTTGCAATACAACAGACGTGATCTACGTCATTATTTGTCCCTTCAATGAGATGTATGTAGGTCAAACTAGACAGAGAGTAAAAACCAGGATCCTGCAACATTGCAGCATAATACGTTGTGGGATGGTTGGTGCATCTTTGGTTGATCACTTTTAAAAACAGGGGCACCAATCAGAGTCCATCAGATGGGTGGTCCTGGAACAAGTGTCTTCCGGACCTAGTGGTGGTGACATCAACACCATCCTGTACATACGTGACATCAACATCATCGTGTACATACGTGAGTGTCAATGGATTTACACTATGGATGTGGTCTACAACGGTCTAAATGAACTAGATGCTACCAACGCACCATTCGCCATTCTGAGTACTGAGTAGTGCCGTGGTAGTGGCTTTTAGAGTGGTCTTGAGATGATATGAAATATTTGGTATGTTTGGGTCTGTACCTGACTCCAATGGCTGCACCTATGCAACCTCTGAATTTCATACCTCAGCAGACCGACATCCTTCTAAAAGCACATGTATGTAGTGTGCCTTTTCCTTTCACTGAGCTATCTGTATATATGTTCCTGACGAATATGTTTAATTATGTGACATTTAATTTTGTGACATTCCATTCTAATCAGATGCACATGTTGCTCTAGTTATTCCCGTGACACATTTTGAAAACCATGTGTGGGCTCCTTGATATATACATGCCTGTCCATCAATGTTATGTATATGAATGGACTTAAAAGGTTCAATTACGCGAGATCCAATTACCATACCGTTGACTATAGTATGACCACCATGTTTAGTTTACTATGTAGTTTTTGACCCATTATCTCAAATATATGTTGTTAACTTATATCTTAGACCCATCCCTGTCTGTGAACAGGACGGCCATGGTACTGAGACTGAGCTCACCTTTATCCATTCTCTGTAGTAAGTCCCATGCTGTTCTATAGGCGCCTTCATGGATTAGTCACCCCCCTCTTTGTGTCTTAAACATTCATTCTCTTCACCTTAGGAGCTTCAATTAGCCCAGTTTCCTTTCTTGGCTTGCCTACATTTGCCTCACTTTAAATTTGCCCACTTTGATCATTATGTTCTTCCGGTTTTGTTGCTTTCTCTTCCATACATGAATATTCTCTTATCCTTGCGGTTCTGGTGTCTAGCAGGCTGGTCTTTCTGTGTTTTTCCGTTGCATTTCTTAAGATTTTGTACAGCCATTGCTTATCATATTGCTTGTGAGGTTGTCTCCTTTTCTACAATTCTAAAGAATGACCACATCTTGTGGCTGAAATGCTTTATTTGACTCTTTATACGCTCTATCTTCCTGATCTACCAGCATTCTCTGGGCCTCACGAGAGGGTCTTCACTTGATCAGCCCATTGCATAGAGGGACTGAAAATATTAGCGCTCAATTTTGTTACAGTTTACAGCAGATATTCCTCTGCTCGTTTTTGCAATAGTCTAAAATTGAACTGATGACTTCCGAGACTTCAGCAAGCTTGGTGACAATATTTGAGCAAGTTTCATCTCATTGGAGGATGCATTACTCTTGAGTGATTCTTTCTCCGCACACTCTATTGCATGCATGCAAGAATTGATAGTTTCTTGATGACATTTCACAAAGGATTTTTGCTTGATCATCCAATTTCATGCTATGTGCTGCGAGGTTATTTGCCATAAGATCCAATATTCTAAATGTGGTGTGCATAATAGTGATGATTGGTTGCTCTGAGTCTGTTCCATTAATATCCCTGCGCTTTGATGACTGGTGGTCCAAGGATGCTGTTTGGGCAAGAGTTGCTAGAGTCAAATGCACCATGGTTTGTATCTTTCAGGCCCAGTGCTTTTCTAACTCGAATGAGATATTAAACTCCCCACTAATGACAGTAGTGACTGATTTGGGCAGGCCATAAAAAGGAGTGGATGGACACTGACTGCCATTCTCAGTTGTTCCACTCTTTACAGATGAACTGTGTGATGCACTGGACATTGGCTCCTGGCTGTTGTACTCTCCAGCCTTATGTTATTTATGAGTAACTACTACTGTTATGATTTGATGCTTGGACAGAGTGTAGTCAGTCACAACTAGAGGACATGTCCCTTCTTCCAGAACTTTTGTATGCTCACTTCTTTGGCAAGCACTTTCTTGGGCTATTTCCAAGCTTTTAGGAGGCGTAATTTGCACTTCAGCACTCTTTCTTTGACATTTTTTTTTATTTTTGTGCTGGGTGATGGGCACTTCTTATTTGCTTACTCTTATGGCTGCTCATTAATCGATACATTAATAGAATAGTTTGTAATTTTATTTCAAGGCAGCACAGCGGGCACTGATGGTTGCTCCAATACCTTTAATAAGAAATGTATTCTACAGTTGGTTGAATCGGAATCAACTGACGCAAGGGGAAACGAATGAGCAGGACTAGTAGACAGCAAAGTAGCCACATACCTGTTCGCAGGGTGTGTTGGTACCGGCAGTAATTTTCCAATGTCAGAGACTGACAAAGATCTGCTCATAAGCTCAGATATTTCTTTTGCCCCAGATTTAGCATCAAGTTCTATGACTTCTTCTATGGTATCTGCTAAGAGCCCTGAAACGAAAACTTCAGGTGTTACTGCAGCCATTTTATTCTCCGGGGCACACTCAAGGACACCCCAGTAGATTTATTTAAATCAAGTGATTGCTGTTTTGAGTCTTGCAAATGCCTGTTTTGCCTGTTGTTCTTGGTTACTCTTCACTTTTTTTCAGATCCTGGCGGCAACTGGCTATTTTTGTATTTATTGCTTGGTGATTATGTCAGGGCTGCCTTATCTGGTTGAGACCCTTTAGTCCTTTGGGCCTTCCCACCAGGGAGACGAGCACCCTCAGACCCTGGGGATGGAGTGAAGACCTTCCCCAGCTGCACTTTAATGTTGCACTGGCGATATAGTTTGCCCTCTTTTTGACACTGTCTGGTCTTGCTCTTGTGTCTTGCGAAACTTTTTAACCCCTTCCATGTGGGGCAAATTCCGCCGCGGTGCGAGGGGGGCGGGGCTGGGCGTGGCGCTCAGGTGCTCAGGACGGCTCCCGGCCGTCAGAAATCAGGTGGGCGTGTGCTCATGACGGCCGGGAGTCGTCCGAACTCCGCCCACTGATTAATTCGCCCGCACAGGCGGAGAATTTGCCGCGCGTGGGCGGAGCGGCAATGGTCGGACGGCTCCCTGCCGTCATGAGCACACGACTACTGTGACTCATGACGGCCGGGAGCCGTCTTGAGCATGGAAGGGGTTAAAATGTTTTTAGGATACTACACTAAAACAAAAACATATGCTGTTATAATGCTAAGGTGCATAGTTAAGCAGGTACTGGTGTAAGTACTGGTGTAAATACCGGTAATGCTACATACAATGCCAAGAATGTCACAACACCGGCGGCATCAATTCTGCTGCTTTAACGTGTATAACTGGTTTAACTTGTATGTTGTTGCTTGCTCCAATGATGTTGCTCTGTTATTGCTGCTCAAATAGCTTAGCTCATGTGAGTCATTTATACTGACCCTGAACACTTGATGCACCAGCTGCAACGCACAAGCTACAACCAGGCCGTGAGTTGACCGACCTCAGCAAACCCAGGAAAGCCAGCTCCTCTCCCCCTCTCCCCCACGTTGCCGTCCAACCCTCACACCGTTTTTATATCCAAACTCAGCTCATTCCCTGCGGCATGAGTGGAAGATACTGTGGTTGAATATCTGAGGTAAAACAAGTGGGGGATCACAGTGTATGCACACAGCAGCAGGCAGAACAAGGCACCAAGAGGGAGTGAGGTGATCATGGCACAAGCAACCAGGCCGCTTCAGTGAGGCCTCCATGCAGGCCCGCGGGGCCTAATACCCCGCCTCACCTTACTGATCACTGCCACTGGCTAACTCCTCAGGCAGCTTGTCGGCTTGCGGCTAGTGGGGTAACAAGCCGTCATACACTTTGGATGGAGTGGAGCTGATAGCAGGCAGATCTGGGGGGGCCTGTCAGCACTCCTATGTGGCATCCGGCATCCTCTGCAGCAGGCCCATGGCTTCCTTGTCTGCACTCATCTGGATCATCCAAAAGGGTACAGTGGATGTAGCAATAGTAGCCACTGGCCAGAGGCTGGGATGATTGTTTTGTCTGGCCAGTAGACTGTAGACTTTCTGATTGTATTACTGTGATCCTCTAATCTCTATTTATTTGTGGTGGGGAACTGCAATGCGATTTCTGATGATATGAATTCTTTAACATAACCATGGTGAATCTGTGCATGCTGGATGTTATGGTATGGGATGTAGATCTCTTGGGCTTAATAAAGAGTTGAGGATGAGGCATGATCAGCCGTGAACAGTCGTGTTGAACCGCATTTTACTTCTTAATATGTATATGCCAGGCTGAACATTCACATACATAATATCTCTTCATTTCTTTCTTCTGTGTTCTGCGTTGGTTCAAGAAGTTCCTGCAAAGATGCTTCAACCAGTTTCCCATTGCACAACTTGTTTATTTTATCTCATGCTCATAAATAAAAAAGCAAAATGTAGCTTATCATTTTGTAAAGAGATTATTGTTGTGGATGGTTTGTCTTTCAAATCTCTTTCTCTGGCTGCCCTGAAGACACAGTGATGTTTCTCACAGCAGGAAGTACTGGGACTGGTTCCAAACTGGAGCACCCACAACAAAGGCACAATGAAGTGTGAAATCTCAGCACCTGGCTGTGACATCCTTCCTAAGGCAGCAATCAGGAACAGACAAAGGACAGGCCTGACCTAGAAAAGCCCTCACCTTGAAAAGAAGAAAATGCTGTTCCACCCGCCACCCCTGCCATCTACGTAATGGCCTGAACTACATCTCTTGATAAACCAAAGGCTTCATGGAATTCCTAAACGTATAATAGTCTCTCCCGCCTAACGTCAGTGTCTGCGTCTTCTCTCTCCAGCTAAAGGAATGCAGGCAATACTCTTACACTGTCCATGAACATATCCTCGACTCCATCCTGTGCCATGCTAAACTAGGGTCATTCAGATGAATCCCACTTTGATTCGGTAATTAATACTGTTACACAAACTCTAAGGGGGAGCATCAGAAGACATTCACTCCAGAATTACGGAATCTTCTTTTCGATGGTTGCATTAGATGTTTGCTTTACTTACCCTATCTGTTCTGTAATCTTGCTTTGCTCATGAGGTTACTGCTTCAGTCAAGCACAGCCTACAGCTTTTTCCATATATATGCACCAACCCGTTACTTATGCTTTAAATCTCTGAGGGGCATATCAACAAGCAGGCAATAGAAAATTATGGCCGCTTTTGCGTCCGTTTTTGGACGAAAAGCGGCGATAATTTTATTGCCTTATCAGCAAGGTCACGCTATCGTGTGAAACCTTGCCTTATAGCCATTTCCATTAAAGCCCAGCTTCGCATCTCTAATGAGATGCAAAGTGGGCGTTCCTCCCCAGGTTAATAGGAGAAATGTCGCTAAGCGACATCTCTCTTATTATCAAGCCTCATGCAAAGCAGCATAGCGACAAGAAAAGTAGCGATAACCTCTGTTATTGCTACTTTCCTTACGCCTGCTTTGAAACTGACTTATCCATGATATCCTATGGAAGGTGGATATCATGGCTAAGTATGTGATGCCCTATAAGCAAGCTATTGCCAAAAGTTGTGTGATTATCGCTGGATTTCCAGCGATAATCGCACTTTTGGCAGCTTGCGCTCTGAATTTGATCACTTAGGAGATAAGCGTTGCTAATAGCACGCTATCTCCGCGATAAAATTCAGAGTTCGCCGGCGATAATTATCCTCACGCTAAGAGCGCTGAGCAATAATTATCGCCGGCCCTTGCTGATATGCCCCTGAGTTGGTTGCCTGTCCATGCAGAAGCTTATTCTAGCAATAGCCTAGCAGTGGGCAGACTGTTCATCTGATTCTAGCGACTATCAAAAATACCTAATATAGCACTATCTCAAATGTGAATAAATATGCTTTTTTCATCAGTTTTGCCTCCTATGAGTGCATGCTATGTCAAACATTTACTCCATGTTCTTACTTTCCGCACTCTGCGTGCCTCCTCTCTCTGTGCAGACCCTATTCTAAGACGTGCATCCTTGCCTTAATCAATAGTTTTCAATTACTGCCAATTGCCCACCCTTCGTCTCAAAGATCACAGCCTGTCCTTTGAAAGTCATATCCTGCAACCCAGCAGCACTTGATCTGCTATACCTCATCTACTAATCCCTCCTGCCAGCTACATGAGATCGCATACCCCCCGCCCCCACTAGCAATCACACCCAACTCCTACTGATTTAATCCACCACAAAGGCACTGGAGTAAAGGCATGAAGTGGTATCCTTGGGAGCACAACACTAACCCAAATTACCAACAAAACAAGAAGCACTGGCTTGCCCGCTGGCCTTAGGTTCTGGAGCAGCGTGCTGCCCGGCGTAAAACACTTCAATGCCTCGTCAGAGGCAGTAGTAAGCGCTATATAAGAGCAATTGCAAATACAACCACAAAACTGTTTACATGATATGGCACTTATCCAATCAAAGGGAAGGCTTTCAACGCGAAAAACGGAAGATTGTTCTCTTATCGCCTATAATCAGTGCACCAGCAGTGACCCCAAACAGCAGTTTCAAACGCCTAAACGTACACACAGCATATTCAGGCAACAGACTCAGACAGAATGTCAACATGGGATGACCTCCAGGTTTACTGAATACCAAAGCCAGGATTTCAGCAGAACAAAACAATGAACAGGAACTGGAAATGCAGCTGCTCTCTGCCCATGTTTTGGTGTGTTCTTTCAGCAGGTGTTGCTGGCAGTTGCAGTTGCAGTTTCAGGGAAAGAGTCTAAAGAGCAACCTTGATCTGCCAGAAACTGTCATTCGGTGCCAGGCCACTACTTTTCCAGGATGTGTGCTTGAGATTTTATTTGCAGAGTTTACATGGTTATGTGTTGCAGAGGCGGGAGTAGATGGATGGCTCCTTTGCACAGCACTTCGTTCCATTCGTTCACCACCCTCTTGTTGTGTCATGTCCTGCTTCCTCGCCAGATGACATCGATTATCATGTTTATAATTGTTCTTCAATCGAGGAATTATTGTTTTCAAACACTTTCTCACAAATGCCTGGGGAATAACTAAAAAGATTGCAAAGTTGTTGGTAAAACTGTGCGTCAACATTGCGTAGTATGGCAAGTGCACCCGGTCCGCCTTTGGGACCCTGTATGTTTTTAACTATGCGCATCTCATCCAGGGTGCTAAAAACCGGAAGAAAGACAGCGACAGGACCAGAGTCTGCAAAGACGGCAACAGAAGAGCATAAAGCTTAAGAACATGCCCAGTGGGATCACTAAATTCAGTCGTTCCTCAGCAAAGAAACATACAATTGCATGTATTGCCAAATGTAGGTCAGACTATGGACATCAAATTTCAGCTAACAGGCGAAAGCAGGGACGCCTAAGGTATAACACCCTCTGGAATGTCACGGGGGTGAAATGCTTGCTTTGGCTGTCAACAGCCACCAAGGCTAAAGAGGTTGAAAGCATGCGTCCAAGGTCTGTGCTCCAGTGCAGGCCACGGAAGTTGGATAGGATCGCTCCTCCAGGACAGGGCAACACTGACTTACCTGCAGGAGAACACGATGATAGGTTCAAAGCCAGAAGATATTAAGCGAGGTTAAAAAAAGGCTGGTTTGGGCTCACAAATGAGAAGTCCTGCTGAACGGCTGAGGCATCCCTCGATCAGGCCTAGTTACGAATCAAAACATGCAGTTGTGTGCAGCCAGATCTCCATGATGTCACAAGACTGGAAACATGCGCTGACAATTGGCATAAAACAAGCCCCTGCAGCCCTCGCGGAGCAGGCCGGGAACAAAATTTCAGGAGCCACCTCGACCCTTTAGTTTAGGGGGTCCCAATTCAGCTGCAGGCCAGGTAGTATCAGAGCGATGTGGGAGACTAAGAGACTCCTCCTCATACTCTGCAAGGGGGCGGGTATCATTTTGCATTAGGCCATTGGAGCTGACCCTGAGTGCACTTTGCAGACAATTCCTGAAGGACAGAGTGCCATATACTAAGCGGGCTTTAAAAAGCAGTAGCAACAAGCACTAGTGTTATTGTGGCCACACATCTCACGACGAGAGGCCCAGCGTTTGTGGAAGGAGTAAATACTAAAGGCTGAGAATAAACCTAGCACAAGAGAAGAAAGCAGATTTTCAGGATTAAACGGAGAAATGACAGCGCCCTACTCACAGGAAATGGGTACTGCAATGAGGTCTGATGTTTGTAACAGTTCTACAGCAGGACACAAAATGATAGCACCCTCACTGGATAAACTGTAACCGAAACCCCCCCCGCCCCCCACATCCCCATAAAGTAATAATCCAAAGAAGTGGACAGCATAATTTAATGCTGCAAGCTACAGCACAAGTCGCCGGGTCTAAAGAAATATTCCAAACCCTCCTGTAGGTAAATCCGTAATTTATTTTCCCTGCCTCCTACTTTATACCAGAGCCCTACTCCGTATAGTGAACCATAGTATAGCAAACGAATTCCTGATAACAAAGTGCTGTCAGGTTTGTGAAAAGATCAAATGTATTCTTGAAGTCATCACACCTGGGGACTTCTTGTATGTGTATCAGGCGCGCAACACCCATTGGGCTCACCGGGCTTCAGCCCCCCCCCCCCCCCCCCCCCCTCATGTTTGTCAGCCCGGCTGAGACAGCCTCGCGGGCTGGCGTCAGTCTAATTGCAGCCGCACCCGAGTACTTCTCAGGTCTTTAAGACCATTTACTCGTTAATGAGGCTTTTGTTGTGTTTTCACCCCTTCTTACAGCCACTCTGCCTATGGCTGGAAGACTTAGCCCCCCCCCCCCCCCCCGAAATCTTTTTCAGCCCCCCCCGAAATTCGGCTCTAGTTGCCCGCCTGATGTGTATTTATACTTATATTCCCAGAGGGTTAAAGGATTCCCCTACTAACAGCGTGATAAACCCACATGCTGGCAGACATGGGGTTGGGTGGAAGCAAAGCCCTTTTTTACAATGACTACTTGCACCCAAGTCCACTAAACCTATTTCGTTTGGTTTACCACCCTAAGTAGTAGTACTGTGGTGCGATGGACTAGGAATTTAGACAAGTAAAAGTGGGGTTGCTGCTCACATTTCTCGACGGTTTACACCACCCCCGCTCCAGCTGACGATGCCAATGAAACACTAACCATCTATGAGTTCTTGTGGCTGGAGGAGAGCTGTTGGTCTCAGTCCTTGAGGCGTTCATGTGCTGAGAGATGCCGCGCTCTCAGCTTTGGAGTGCCGCAACCGAAAGAGAAAGTGAGCGGAGAACATTCCCGCACCTAGGGGCAGATTTATGACGACTGGCGCATCCCTGCATATCAGCAGGGATGCGCCAGTTATTATGCGCCACAGCTGCGCCACCATGGATGCGCCGCATTTATAATGCGGCGCACCAAGGGGCAAAAACGGCACAGATGCGTGACGCATCTGTGCCGAAAAGTGGCGCATTGCTGGAGTTGCGTCGCAAGCGCGACGCAGCTCCAGCAATGATCTGGGGGGCCCTATCTGTACAATGCTGCGTCAATCCTTACGCCTGCTTCAAGCAGGCGCAGGGTTTTGACGCAGCATGGGCCTAAAAGTGACTGAGTGAAATCTTGTAGATTTCACTCAGCCACTTTTAGGAGGCGTTCCTGCGCCGGAACGCCCCCACCTGCCCTGGAACGCCTACATGTGGCGCAGGGCTTTACAACGTGACGCATCTGGGAGATGCATCACGTTTGTAAATGCCCCGCACCATGGCGCAGGATTTGCGCCACTGCTGCGTCACAAAAGTGACGCAACGGCGGCGTAAATGAGGCGCAAGTGCAACATAAATCTGCCCCCTCGCCTTTTGTACGCTGCCTCGTACACTGGAGAATACAGCTCATCCGGGGGATGGACCGGGTGTAGCCTACGTGGATCACCACACAGGAGCACAGGAGCACACGTCGCAGGGGAAAACACAGCTCCAGCCAGCGCTGGGATTGGTAATATCAGTACCACAGAGAGACTAATAAACCATTGTGGTGGTAGCTAACCCGGGGGTGATGTCTGCACCGAAGAGGATCCTATGCTTGAAGACAAGAGTATAAGGGGGAGATGCGACCTAACACCCAGATCTGCCGGCCTTGCACTGGGGAACGAGGCTTGAGTGCTGGCCTCTGCTCAGCATCCTCTGATCTTAGGCAAAATGACTAACGATAAACTGCGTGATGTAACCTGATGCACACTGTTTGCACTATCTAAACAACTGGTAAAAATAATAAAATAAAATCTGGAGCGGAGATATGCACATAGTGCGGAGCAGATTTTCTGGGTTGTGCGTGTGTGTGCATGCGTGACCAGTAACCACACATTTGCTGTGTGAGATTTAAAAAAAGCTGAACGCTAGCACAGTTTGCTTCAGACCGTGCTTTAACATTAAAAATGCCTGATATTGTGATACATATTGCTAAATGCAATGCCTCTAATAAAACAAGAAACAGAAGAAATAAAACATACTTCCTTGTTTACAAGTAAACACAGGGCGCAAGTCCTAAACAAGCACTGATGTTCTGCCCACAGAAATACATACTCCTGGGGTGGAGAGCTGTCGAGCAAAGTGTGCTTTCCGCTGCAGCAGCTGCCACCATGTGCGCAGCGGCTTGCTTCCACAGCAATACTCCATGGGAGTGAACTTTTGAAGAAAGGTGGAACATACACCCACCATTAGCCATTTACAGGCTATGATTTTTTAAGGACACACACGAAAGCCAGTCCAAAGCGTGGGAGGAGTTAGACCCCCACAAAGTACCTACAACAGATCACTTAACAGCGCTGCATAGGCTCGACCTAAAAATACTTCTTATATTTATCCGATAGGAGATCTCAAATCAGCATTAACATTAATGCTAAATTGCATCAGCACTAGTGCGATATGTGTAACCGACCTCTGAACTTCAATTGTTAACAGTTAAAAGAATAAAAAAACAGCAATATAAAAATGTTACTCAAATTTATAAAACGAAACAAAAATGTAATAAACAAAATGACTGCAAAACAACAAAAAAACTGTTTTAGGAACCTGAGACAGTTGTGGCCCCTGAATATTAGGGGTGGGCGGATATTCCGTTCAGCCCGCGGATTTGGTAGAATGTTGGCAACTCTGTGTTACTCATGTAATGTGGAGTTTTGGGCAAATTCCACAAATCGCCATGTGGGAAACTTTTTTTATCATGCGTGGCTCCAGAACTGTAAGTTGGCAAGTCAAGATGTGGTAACGGATAGTAAATCTGTACTTCCCTATATGCACTTACCTTTCATTATTTTGTCCCTTGATATTCTGTGCATGTTATTATTATACCACGATATTCAGTTATACAGTCCCATAGACATGAATTTTTAAAGTTTTAGGAGAAAAAGTGCCTCAAAAACTTAAACATCCAACAGAAGGTACTGTTAGCGTGTGTTATGGACCGAGGTGCTATTACAGGCTGACTGCAAAGGAGCGTGTTCCAGATATACTAAGCAGGTTCATCCCTGTTAACAATTTTACCTTCTGACTTAGTTTGTGAAATAGAAGCCAAAAGCCTCCAGGGGCAAGTTCACAGACTATATCCGAGGAAGTCCTCTTGAAGCCAGATAACTGTTGGATGAGGTTCTTTTCTTCTAAGATAGATTTCTTTTCAATTAGAATGAGATTAGTTCCTTCGTCTAAGGTCACATTCATTCAACTTGGATATCAGACCACGCTCACCTCTCTCTGAATCTGGGAATCCTGGTTAACCGACCTGTTACTCAGTCATGGACTTTTGCAAAATATTTATTGGAAGAAGACCAATACTTAAATGAACTATGGATTCAGGTATTGGAATTTATACTGATTAACGAAGGCACAACTAACACAAGGGTCATCTGGAATACATTGAAAGGTTACATTTACTAAATAATTCATGGTGCATACATGGTGGTTAAAACAATCAGAGGAGATTTATCTCAGATCCAATGTAGTAAATGTAGAAGACCAGCATATCAAATTAACTGCAGCCCCAGATAAAGTAACATGGCAGGGAAATCTTTAAAATGTGTTCATAAATTAAAACCATATGGAATTTAATATTAAGCAAGCAAGCTAGGAGGTATAATCATCTACAGTTTGAGTGCAGAGATAAAATAGGCATCCTGTTAACTGCCCAAACATGAATACACTACGCTGCTCAAAGGGTCCTGTCTATTAAAACCTGGGCGGAATGTACATCACTGATCAATCAGGCATTGCAGAAAAGTTTATTCACTGCTACAAATTATTATAGTCTATCTAAAGATCATCGTAATACTGCTGATTCTGAACTGCATGAAAGAAATATTTTTAAGGTACTTAAAAGGTAGCAAGCTACCTAAACTCTCTGATGATATGGCAGAATTAACAGGGCTAATCACTTACCAGGAAGTGATTGAAACCATCAACGCAGTTCCATTTGGCAAGGCGGACGGTATTGAAGCAATTCCTTTTAAACTATACAAGTCAATATTCCCAGTAACAGCACCTCTATTTTTTCAGATACTTACTGAAATATTTCACGGAGTGGCTTTACTGGAGTGATGGAACCATGGCCATATTTTTCCAGATCTAGTATGTTTTTATCGACCAATCTTTCTAATTTGTAGTAATTACAAAAATGTATGTCAGAATTACTGCAGCAAGGCTCAATAGAATCATTTCTAGCTTGACATCACCTTGGCAACATGGAGTTGTACCAGGAAGAGACACTACTACACAAACTAACTTACCCATGATACTTATTGACTTGGCAGAAGCCACCTCACAGCCTCTAGTACTTATAGGCTTAGACGCTGAGAAAGCTTTTAACAGGGTGGATTGGGCGTTCTTATGGGGGGATTAATGATCAGATAGGCATTCCAGTGAAATTTGTAAAGGTAATCAAAGAAATTTATCAACAACCCCTAGCAATTATACCTGTTAATTGGCTCAACTGTAGAAAATGTTCAATCGCACAGGGTAAATGCCAATGGGAGCCCACTTTCATCCTGTTTATTTGCTCTTTATATGGAACCCATCCTATCAATGATAATATATAATACAGATATTGAACCTATCAGTTTACAGAAATATGTGATTAGCTTATGTAGATGTTATAATATTGGTTACCCTGAATCCTGTAACAACAATCTCAGCAATGCAGGAAATAACTATGGCAATCAGTAGCTTTTCATATAATAAACTTAATGTGGATAAACAGAAAGTATTTGCATTGGTGTCTCTGAAAGCCCCTCCTACACTGTTTCAAGTATTAGCTACACAAGGGTCAGACTTATTAATACATACAATGCGCATCACGATGCAAACTGTAAGCAGTCCCTATGTAAAATCTCTCATATTCTTAAAAAAATGGGAGGGGCTCCGCATCTCAATATTAGGCCAAAGTTGATAGTTTTCCCCAAACTATTATGTTTAGTTAGATCATTACCAATATCTCTCTTTGACTCCCTTACGTGTCAGAGGATTATCCAGACCATCATTTTGTCTAGGCTAGATTACTGCAATGCATTGCTCCTCAGGACTAATAAAACGGTGATCAAAAGGCTCAGCGAGCCCAGAATGCTGGAGCACGGCTTCTTTCCGCTCTTCCGAAGCGTTGTTCTATTTCTGGTTGTATCTGCTGACTGCACTGGCTCCCAGTGGAGCCGAGAATTTGCTTTCAGGCACTTGCTTTAAGGGCTACCACAGAGCCGCAGTCGCCATCGCACCCGAACTGCAATGCACCATCAACACCACCTTCAAAATAGGCACCTTCCCAGACAACTGGACGTGTGCGGAAGTCAGGCCCCTGCTCAAGAAGCCCGCAGCGGACCCCACTGACCTCAAGAAGTACCGGCCCATCTCGCTCCTCCCCTGCGCAGCCAAAGTTGCAGAGAAAACGGTCAACAGGGAACTGACACAATTCATCAAAGAGAGCACCAGCCTCGACCAGTCCCAATCTGGATTCCGAAGCAACCACAGCACCGAGACCACCCTACTGACCGCCACAGATGACATCCGGACCCTCCTGGACCAAGGCCACTCCGCAGCCCTCATCCTACTCGACCTGTCAGCGGCCTTTGACACCGTCTCTCACCGCACACTAATCGCCAGACTGCACAGCACCGGCATACAAGGAACAGCCCTGGACTGGATCCGATCGTTTCTCACCGGCAGAAGCCAGAAAAACAGACTACCACTCTTCCTCTCTGATCCCACGGAAATCACCTGCGGAGTCCCACAGGGGTTATCACTGAGTCCAACCCTCTTCATCATCTACATGGCCTTCCTTGCCGCCATTGTCTGACAACACAGCCTCAACATCGTATCCTACGCCAACGATGCCAAGGTCATCCTCTCGCTCACCCGAGACCCCACCACTACCAAATTCAACTTCCAGAAAGGAATGCAAGACATCGCAGTCTGGATGACCAACAGCTGCCTGAAACTCAAAGCTGAGAAGACAGTAGTCCTCGTCCTCGGAACCACCCCTTCAGCATGGGAAAACACATGGTGGCCGACTGCCCCCAGAAGCCCACCTACCCCCTCAGACACGCCAAGAACCTCGGCATCATGCTCAACTCATCACTCACCATGAACCGGTCAACGCCATCACATCCAGCTGCATCAACACCCTCTGCATACTTTGCAAGACCTTCAAATGGATCTCCCCTGATTCAAGGAAGACAGCCACCCTCGCACTCATCACCAGCAGACTAGACTATGGAAACGCACTCTACGCCGGCATCAACAAGTCCCTACCCCACAAACTCCTGACTATACAGAACACTGCCGCCAGACTCGTCCTCGGCATCCCCCAGCACGAACACATCAGCCAACACCTATGAAAACTCCACTGGCTCCCTGTGGAGAAAATAGTCACCTTCAAAATCCTCACTCACAAGTACAAATGTCTACACAACAATGGACTCAAATACCTCAACGACAGAGTTAACTTCCACATACCCGAAAGAAATCTCCGATCCTCCAACCTCGCACTGGCCGAAACCCCATGTATCCACAGAGCCAGAGCAGGCGGAAGATCCTTCTCTCACATAGTAGCCAAGACCTGGAACGAACAACCAGCAGACATCAGAATCTCCTCCTCCTTGAACCCCTTCAGGAAAACTCTCAAGACCTGGCTTTTTGGCTAAACAGACCTGCAGACCCGCCCCCCCCCCAGCACCTTGAGACCCTCATAGTTGAGTAGCGCGTTTACAATCCCCCTGATTGATTAATTGATTGTATCTCCCATAAAATCTTCACGGGCTCCGGCCCTGCCATCCTAGCTAACTTGTTCTGCCCCTATGTGCCTTCTGCTTCTACCCTCTGCAGTTCTCTGTCTCTATCTATCAGGTGCATCCATGACCACTGGGCCTTCAGAAGGGCCGTGAAGACCTGGTTATTCTCCATCTAATCTAGTTCTTCTCGCCGGTCTTGCCTCTTCCGAATCTAGCACTGGGACACCCCGTTACTAGGGCAGCCATGCGCTCTAAAAATATTTTAACATAACATAACATATATCTGACCACTACTTTCTATAAAAAGTTAGAAAGCTTAACATCAGCCTTCATCTGGACCCACAGGAAGCAATGTAAAAGAATGTGCTCTTTACAAAAGGCCTACGTAAAGGAAGAATGGGTTATACCTATCTTTCAATTTCATTACTGGTCATTACTGGGCTGCCTTCTGTAAAAGGCCAATTAACTTAATAAAATCATTTAACCCTACTTTGTTATTTATAGAGACAATTTTAGATGAGCCTTCATACCTAAATCTCTTTAGTTTTTTGGATCCTAAGCACCAACCCAAATTTATCAGAAATCTAAGGCTAATCCTGCTATATATGTCCAATTTCATTAAAGTACCCAAAATACATGGATTTTCTATTCTTACTGAGCTCTTAGATTGCCACACAGATCTGCCTAAAAATTTAGGATGGGCAATATACAGTTCATACCTCAATTAATTAAGAAGGGCATCCATAACATCTTTCAGAGATTTCAGGAAGAATTCGCCTTGAAAGAAATATTTTGTTTTCTAAAGATTAGAGCACTCCTATGACCAAAGGCCAAGCCCTTTCAGCCAGACTGCTTCCCAAGCTATATACTACACTTCTTCAGGAAGATCCATTCAGAATAGCTGGATATTGTGGTACTTTGAAATTTGGGACCGCGGAGGAGGCAGGGCCCTACCCCTGTCTATTCCGGTATTAGCGAACCACAAATGGCTAATACAGTATGTACAAGTACTTTGCATAACATTTCATTGATAAATATACTATGTATACGATGTTATGCATTGGCTCCGCGGGTTCCATCTTGGAGCGGTGGCCATCTTATAGTTGCCCTCACATAGGCTACATATTATGAAGCAAATACGGGCCTTTAGAGCACATGTGCCTTCCTTTGACTTCTCTGTGACCTGGGCAGCTTGGCTTCGCTGCCCCAGGTCAGTCCGGTCTCACGAGCTCCCCGTCCTCTGGCCACCTGTGATTAGCATCAGGGTTTGACACACCATAAAGCCTTTTCATCCCACACAAGCCTCCGGCTAATCTCTTTCATACCTGACTGTTCCTACTTTATGGCCTGTTTTGCAAACAGGAGCTGCCCGTGTTTATTGGGGTCTGCTGATATCTGATGAGGGATCTGAGCCTCGCTGGGTAAATAATTGTGGGCTGGTTGAACAGGAATGTGGGATTGTCACCATGACTCTGCCTTTTCTTTGAAGCCAAAATATGTGAATGACCACTTGTAAAACAGGGGCGGTGTTGCCCAAAGCGTAATATTCTGTATAAAATAGAAGACTGGTTTTTGTTCTGCAGACTGCCTCATTCAGTTGCTAAGGCTTCTGTGCGACGTAGTCTCACTCATTTGAGTTTAATAAAAATGTCTTTTTCATATTTCAGCTTCTTCTGCCAAGTTCTTTGTTACATTACCATGAGAGCGTCTTTTATAATACTACAGCAACAGGATAACCCGAAGTCATAGGGTGCTATCCCTGGCACCGCTGGGGTCCTAAAATCCCCGGTACTTCAGTTGGCGCCCGACAGCGCGGCATCAATACAAGTGACTATCTGGAGGAGCGATCTTAAAATCCCCGGTACTTCAATATTATGAAATATTTTTGAAAGTTAAAACTGCTAATATCTCTGTATGGGCAAAGAAGTAGTCAGACTGATTAGCAAGTGATATTACTTAGGACTAGATTGTGCAATACATACACGACTGTATACAAACAATGTTATGTTATGTTGCTGGGCATTTCTAAAGCGCAGGTTCACTCTTGGAGCTGGAATGCTAATGCAGCCTTTGTCACTGATTATTGGTAAGCCTGTTTGAACAACCACATTTTAAAAAGCTTACTGAATCTGGTGTATTTTGCAGTGGACCTAAGGCCCACGGGCAAAGAGTTCCAGATTCGCGGAGCAATAATGGAGAACCTACACCCTCCCGTACGTTGTTTTTTACATGGTGGGACCACCAAGTAATGTAAATGGCTAGATCTTAGTTGTCTGGACAGTTCAGATTCAGGGCCTTAAAGACCATGCAGCACCCCTAGAACCTAGTTCTCTGTTCAACTGGCAACCAGTAAAGATCCTTCATCACGTAGGACATATGGCCATATTTGGGCCGACAGCATATCAAGCGGGCCTGATTTTGAATTAACTGGAGTCTTCGTAGAAGGATTTTAGGGAGGCCCAAGTATAGAGAGTTAGCATAGTAAATTCTGGACATGACTAGGGCTATTATTACCTGGATCGGAGCCTCCCTAGTGAGATATTTCCTTATCTTTTTTATGCGCCGCAGTTGGTAATAGCTTGCCGATGTAACGGCGCCTACTTGCTGCTTGAATGAAAGCTCCTCATCAATAATATCCTCAAGACTTTTTAACCGCCTTTTTAGGGACAGGCGGAGAACCCATCTCACTGGGCCAAAGTGATGGAACCCAGCAGTCTACCTTACTCTTCGTGATGACTATCTCCGTTTTATCGGAGTTCAATTTCAGCTGGTTACAGATCATCCAATCCCGGATGAACCACATAGTGTCCTGGAATTGTTGTCTAGATGTGGGGCTATTGTTGATCGTGAACAGTAATTGCATATCATCCGCATAGTTGAAGATATTATTGTCTTTGTTCTTAATATATCTAACCAAAGGGCGGATGTAAATGTTGAAGAGGTGAGGATCCCCGAGGCACTCCACACTTCAGCTGTACCTCAGATGACACATAGGGGGTTAGCCTGACTGATTGGGATCTCTTGCTCAGGAAGGAGGTTATCCAGCTCAGGGCTGTGTCTCGGAACCCTGAGCCCCTGATCCGGTCAGCTAAAATCGCATGGTCGGCCGCATCAAAGGCCGCTGACAGGTCCAGTAGCACCAGGGCCTGAGAATTGCCATTATCCACTTACCTTTGCATGTCATCAACAACTGACATGACCGGCCTAAATCCCACCTCACTACAACTAAAACAGTTATAATTTGCTTGGCATATTATTGGAACCTATTCAATTTTTATATCCCACTTGCCAAATTGAATAAATGGTTTTCAGTTAAGGTTTAAAGCCGTCCCCAGTGTCAGTCTCAGGAAGTCTATAGGTTACATATGTTTGTTAAATGTCCGCAATCAGAGCATATTGGGGAAAAGTGTTAACCCAGTTTTCTACTGTAGTGAGAGATAACATAAATTAGATGCAATTTTGATTATGATGGGATTTAATGGAGAGGTATATATTCAATTTGCCTTCTTCATGGTATTTTTGGCACAATTGCAAATAACTCAGTTATGCAAGGGCATGTCCTCACCTGCTTACGTCTTTTGGTCCAGGAATGTCTAAAGATATGATATTTCCAGAAATTAAAAAATGTAAGTACCCCATCGAAAAGGTTTAGAAGGTATGGGGCCATATACAGATAGAGGATGTGGTACAGTAAAATGTGACTGTACCTAATTTCCGTAAACAATGTTAAGTATTTACTTATTGAGCATAGAATTGATGGTTAGTGTATGCTGTCTCATGAACTACCACAAACTGTCAATTTTTAAGCTTAGATAAGGTAGTCGCACTGCTTAACATGATATTTCCATTCTGATGAACTAATGTAAGCATGTGGGAGGTGAGTGAATCAAGGTGAATTATTAGTTGGAGGATTTGGACAAAGCCGTTTTAGATTCATATGTTGATCTATTTGCTGTATTTGTGTGTTTGATGAACCTGCCATTAAGAAAATAAATAAATACCATGCACCATACCTTATAGGTTACAAGTTGTACATAGGAATGACTTATTAAGGGTAACCCCTGTCTAAAGGGTTATTTTTACAGGTCAGGCTGCAGGTTTAGAAGACATGAAGCCATGTTTTCCTATTCACACTAATGGATGGCACAATAAGTGTTGTAGTCCACAAGTGACATTTAACTTTTCATACCAAGGGTGTAGTTTCTACACCATAAACTAGTGCCTTACAAGAGAGCTAAATATGTCAATCAGTGTCTTAGGGGTCAGAGCGCATACACCGGATACTGTATGGCAGCACCACAGTATTCAGAGTCTAAAAAGCACAAATAAAATTCAGCAAAACCTTGTGAATAGACTTTCTTCTGACAGTCCAACTGACCTTTAAACTCTCATGCATATGAAAGTGCTGTCTCACATTGGCAGAATGCTGAGGATTCAGTTGAGTTGTAAACTCATTGGGGCGGTCTCCCTCAACACAAATCATGTCCATGTGCCTTGGCTGCAGATTATGCAAGTGTATGTGGGCTCAACCACCCTAATATACAAGGCTGGTACACACACAAGACAGTGATCATTTTAGAACCAGAGGTCAGTCCACAGTTGATGCCCTGACATGGTCAGGCATAGGAGAGCTAATTGGGGAGGGATCCCCGTTGCTTTAACGGAGAGTTATAGACCCAAAGCTTCTGTAGAGGCCCCAGAGACAAGCACTTCACAAGGAGCATGTCTTCACTGGTCCTCCCATCACCCCCTTCTCAGACCAGCCTGAAAGATAAAAAAAACGTGCCTGGGAACTTGGGTGGGCAGGAAGGTCAACTCAAGCATGACCTGTGCCCATAATTAGCAAAGAAGCAGACTACATCCCTATGCTCATGCTATAGCGCAGTCACAAGGTCTGCCTGAAAGCAAATATGATTTACTGGATTAGAAGCTAAGAAAGAATTTGGTCTTCTGGTGGGGCTAAAAGAACACAACAAGGAAAGGTCATGGGTGTCTTTTAAGGGGGCAATAGAGGAGAAACCAATCAAAGGTGCAAGTTTTAAAGGCGGAAAATAGTTTTATTTATTCTCTCTGCTAATCAATTCTACCTTATTACCCAGGCAAGCCTCACTTCATTAGGACTGTGATGTTGCAAAGATTACTGGCAATTAGTCAGTGTACCTCTTCTTTCACCATGGCACTAGCTAGCAAATGTCTTCATTAGCACACTTGTCCCCCGACTTACTCATTTGGCAGGATGGCATGCTGAAATAATGGAACGTAATTTACCTGGGCAAAATAATTTGCAATACACAATAAAAGTAATCTGTCCTTAAGACTATACTGCTTATCAACTATACGAAATTGGGTTATTGGTTGACTGGGGTAGGAACCATGATTAGGCAGAACCCATAATCCTTGTCAGGGTGAGGCAGAAGCCAGCCCTAAATTAACTGTTGCTCAACTCTCTGGTAGCTTGGCACAGAGCAGTGAAGCTTAAATTAACAGCAATGTATAAAGTATTTGTGCAACATTTCAAAAAGAAATAAAGTGAAAATCACCACACAAAAAGGACCCCACACCAAGTTAGAAACATAGAGTTATGTTTAATAAATAAAACAAGACCAAAATGACAAAAAACAAAGCAGTAGATCAATTTTAACGATTTTAGTGAAAATAGTGCCAAAAAGCACAAAACGTCAACTGTGGATGTCTGGTTGCGCCAGTCCAGGACAAAGTCTCAAGTTCAGGATGACTGAACTGGAGCATGGGCCGTTTACAGAAACTCAGTTATGCCCGCTGAACTAAGTGTCTTCAATACAGGTTTGCGAAGCATTGCGATGGGCTGTCAAAGATGCGTTGCGCAGCCAAAGCGATGCGTCAGTTCTAAATACGGCGAGACTGAGATGCAAGCTCCTCAAAGATGCATTGTGCAGTCCGAGTGATGAGCTGGTGCTGAGGACCGGCGAGTCTGCGATGCAGAGTATGGCATTGTCTTTAACCCCTTCGGTGCTCATGACGGAACGGTTCCGTCATGAGCCACGGTTGAGCTGTGCTCATGACGGAACCGTTCCGTCATGACCACGCCCGCGCAAGATTCCGTCAGCACAGCGGCGGAATTTGCGCAGCATGGAAGGGGTTAAGGCTGCCGTCGACGAGGGATGTGAGGACCTGCGCCGAGGATGCGTCGCTCAACAGCAGCTCTGATTAGGTGGTGGGCAGTGATGCGGGTCTTTGCAACGGCAGAGCTACACACATCAGTGGTGATACATTGGTTCTGCTCAGGGTTGCACTGCACAGTGGAGGAAATGCATCACTTCCCCTGGATCCACAGCGGCTGGCAAAACACCTTAAACCCCCTTGTAAGGGTACAGGGTGGCACTACTGGACATGGTAGACTCACAGATGACAGAGTCCAGGTGCTGGATAGAGGTTGTTGGAGCCATCTGTCCCTGAGGCTGAAGTTAGGAGGCCAGTCAACTATCCCTGTGAGTCAGTCAGTCAGTCAGAGTTAACTTTATTCAGTTAATTAAAACCATCAAAGTGCAAATAACAAAACAGGACTGATCGAATCTACAACCATAAAATACATAGATGTAAAATCACTTAAAATCCCCCATCTTGTGACAGTATGACAGATATTAAATTTAAAAAAAAGATCAATTAGACAATTGTTACTCTTTGTAGCGTCTTCCTCTACTCAGGGTCATTGTTTACAATGGGTTAAAATGCACTTCATTGGGTTACACGACACTTCATGCGAAGAAAAGGATACCCCAAAAATCCATAGCGGGGGGAATAAAAATGCAACCCAGCAACACATAAAAAAAATTAGGCCTGGGAGTTAAATAAATAAGATAAAGTTAGCTTATCTTGCTCTTATCCAGTGTCACATATAAGAAGGCATTTTAAATAACATGGTTCAAAACAGAGTCCACAGAGTGGTTCAATGGGAACCTATTCCTGTACCTGATTGATCCTGTTAGAAATCTTGCTACCCCGAAACAGACCTTACGTGACGCTAGCATTTGCAAGTATGCCAGCGCCTGCCTAACTTGTTCAAAGTTACAGCCTCTAAGTAGAGGAATAATGAATTTTCTGCGTAGTGAATTATAATATGCACAGAAAAATATTATATGAAGGGTCTTCTGGTCAGAGAAGTTATCACAGGGGCAAGGATTTAATGTTCCTTCTTTGAAATACCCTTAGGGAAATGCTAGGAGCCAGGGCACCATGTTATGCCTAAATCTTATTAGAACAAACAGATGGTATGTTTTTTTTATATAGGTTAAGTATGGTTGCAACTGTCTACCCAGGCTCAGTGTGAGAAAACTTCTCACCATGGGTTTTTTCAATTCATTCTCCTCCCTTAGTGACATACGTCTAACTAAGAACTGCTGCTTGAGGTCCCTTATGGCTGGTTTACCCAGAGCTATAGGTCTCAAGAATAAATCAGAGCAGCCAAGGGTTTCCATCTGGTCCTTAATGTATCTGATCCATGGGATATCTAACACCTTATCTAAGGAGAGGCAATCTTGGATAATCAATTGGTTAAGATTTGGTGTGTGTTGTGCCCAAATTCTCAGCCAACACAATAAATGCAACCGCAATCTGGTCGGAAATAAAACCTACTCCTAGCTCCTCATGTATATTAAAAATTGGCGTGGAAGCCGGGACCGACAGCAATCTACGCAAAAAAAGAGTTTTCGGTCCCCTGAATTTCTCTGGCATCTGTGTATCCCCAGATGTCGCTCCCGTAGGTCGCCATAGGGAGACACTTGGCGTTGTAAATCTTCATAAGCGCGGGGAGTGGTTTTGATCCAATTCTTTTTGCAGAGTCTAAAATAGCCCCCGTAGCTCTGGCTAATACATTCTTTTTGTGTGTACACTGTGTGCACCATGAGCGCCGGTCATCAAAAAGAACCCCTAAATATGGAAAAGCAGGGACTTTTACTAACTCTAGATCATTGCAATAGAATTTGACCTTCGTTGCCCTCCTTGAACCTATGGACATAGCATGTGACTTTTTAAAATTGGTAATTATGTCCAAGGACTCCATAAAATCTATAAAACAATTTAAAATCGTTTGCAGCCCCATTGCAGTCCTTGCCACCAACACCGTATCGTCGGCATACAAAAGTGTGTGAATCGTTTTGGTGCCAACCCTAGGGATATCTTTACAGCAAGAAATCAGGGAGTCACCTAACTTATTGATATAGAGTGTAAACAGCAATGGGGCCAGGATGCACCCCTGCCGTACCCCTCTTTTAACTGGCCAAGAATCAGTTAGGGTACCATCTTCGTTAAAGCGCACTGCCGCTGTTGTATTTGCGTGGATGGCCGCCAGAAAGGAAATCAAGTCAGCATCTAACCCTATGTCTTGGAGGGTCGCCCAGAGTTTTGATCAGTTCACAAGGTCGAAAGCCGAGGTTAGGTCCATAATGGCCAGATGGAGATCCCAGTGCTTAGCGACTGTATACTTCCCTATCACCAAATGGAGATTAAGGCATTGGCCCAGCGTACCTTTCCCTTGCCTAAAGCCCTATTGGAGGTCGGAAACTATACTCGCTTGATCAAGCCACTCTATTTGGCATGTGAGGACGACTTCTCCCCAAGATTTTGGCCACGGAGTCAAGGAGCGAAATGGGCCTATAACAGGCCGGATCGTCTCTTGCTCCCTTCTTGAAGATCGGGATAATAACCGCCTTGGCCCAAGACAGAGGAAAACCAGAGAAGGTGGCTTCAGAACAGCAGTCCCGCAGAGTAGCGTCCTTTCAGCAGCACAGCAGTCCTTCTTCCTGGCAGAGGATCCACAGGTCCAAAAGTGTACCGAAGAGTTGGTGTCTGAGGTCCAATATTTATTCCCAGTTATGCTTTTGAAGTGGGGAGAAGTTGTTTGTGGTAGGCTGTGCAGTGCACAGGTGCCTTGCCTTCCTTGCCCTGGCTCCAGACTAACTACAGTGGGTATGCAGACCTGTGTGTGGAGGCAGGACCCAGCCTGCGAAAGTGTAAGTGGAGCTGTGACAGCTCCTCCCACCTATCCTTTCAGTGATGGTCCATTAATGCACACCTAAGCTCCTTATTGTTAGTGGCTGTATAGAAAGAATACACAAAGTCCAACTGCCAACTACACCCAGTCATGTGACTCAAAGACAGACCGCAGGCACCAAATTGTTAAGGCAGGAAATTCCTGATTTTTTTAAAAGTGGCATGTTCAAATTGTAATTTAAAATCTGACTTTACCATAAATTAGGATTTTCATTACAAATCCAAAGACACCAAGCATGATGAGGTACTGCTACTTTGGAAGTTACAGCTTATTATAGATAATAAGGTAACCCCAATGTTATCCTATAGGAGAGGTAGGCCTTGCAGTAGTGAAAAACAAATTTAAGAGTTTTTCACTATTGGACATGTAAAACTTAAAAGTACATGTCCAACTTTTTAAATGCACTACACCCTGCCCTCCGGACTGCCCAGGGTCTACCCTAGGTGAAACTTATATGTAGTAAAAAGGAAGGTTTCTGCCTGCAAAATGTTTATTTTGCCAAGCTGAAATGACAGTTTAAAACTGCCCACACAGGCTGCAATGGTAGACCTGAGACATTTGTAAAGTGCTACGTCAGTGGGCGGAACAATCAGTGCAGCAGGCCCACTAGTAGCATTTAACTTACAGGCCCTGGGCACATATGTGGCCCCTTACTAAGGACTGATAAGTAAAATACATATGCCAGGTGGGTCAAAGCCAACGTCACCGTGTTTTAAGGAGGGAGCTCAAGTACTTTAGCACTGGTTAGAAGTGGTAAAGTGTGCAGAGTCCTAAGGCCATCAAAACCAAAGTTAGCAAAACAGGAGGTTTTCAGGCAAAACTTTAGGAGGAAAAGCACTCCAAGGATGCCAGGTCTGACCCAACAATATGCTGTCCAAGGAGGGACAAAAGAAATGAGTGGTCAGGATCCCTGATGTACATACATTTGCTTGAATGCAAACAAATTGAGAACACTGAGTCAACATTTTTGTTGGTGGCCAGCATCCCTGCCATGCCCAATAGAATATTTGTTTCCACCCGAATTTTCAAGTCAAACTTCCTCAAATCTACATACATCGTATGCCCCCATCCTTTCTGGTAGGAACCACGAGGGCAAAACATTCTAAATCAGTGGCTATTACCCTTTTGGCTTACGTGGTCCCCCTGAATGGCTTTTGGACCACAACCTAAGCTATTTCCATGCTTTAAACCTCAAAACAATACACATGACAACAGAGACAAGTATACGTCAAACAAACACACAAATTAAGAAATAGCTTTTAATTCTCTATCAAAAAAATTCAAAAAGTTTAATTTTAATCGGAAGGATCGAGCATTTCAAAATTTGATTTGATTTCCAAAAGACAAAGGGCCTGATGTATGAAGCCTTGGCCAATTGCTGTTGCAAAAAGGCTTTTTCTGATGTATTAAATCCAAACTGCGATTCGCTAACACATTACCGAATCACAATTTGGGTTTGTGACCAAATACCGATTTGGTATTTGGAAAGAGCATGTTTAGGGCGTCCCTTCCAAATATCAAATTGGAATGGTATATATTAATGTTTTTCAACGGAATTCCGGTCACGAAACATTGCTATTTTACCTCCTCACCAAGGGCCTCATGTAGGTAGCCAAATACCGGTCGGTAACGGCCGATTTTCGGTAAATATGCCGTTACCGACCGGTATTCAGACAAGTGAGATGTAGGAGTCCAAAAACGACTATTCGGTAAATATGAGGCGGTAAATACCGAATCATATTTACCGAATTCTAAAATACCGAATCAGATTTACCGAATACATACTTAACGAATCGGTAAATATGAAGTGGTAAATATGAAGTGGTAAAAATGAAAATGACATGTAGGAGCACTCGGTAATTAAGAAATCAAAGAAAATCGGTAAATAAGAGTCGGTAATTAACACGGATTGAAAGCAGGTGGTAACCATCAACAGTGCATATAAGCAATCCCAAAATGCAACAACGTGGACAACATGGCCGCTATGTATGTCATTGCAAGGCGCCTACGTCTACAGGCAGCAGGACTGAGGGTTTGGCGACGGGAGGAACGCATCTACAGACAGAAAGTTGTCTGCTGCAATAATGTTCTTTTCCACCCCCGCATGGGCGGCTGGATGTTTCCATCTGGCCTTCGATTCCAACCTTGAAAGCAGAGTTCAACAAGTTGTGCAGAATAAGAGCGCTATTGTCCCAAAAAGAGGTGCCTTTGACTTCCTCTCGTGAAACATTTGTCCTTCACGTTGCTAATTCGCGCACTGAGGTACAGGCGCTTCTGAATACTGACCTCCCCCTGCATTTCGGCTCTTTGATCCATACTATTTTCAATGCCTCGTCCACGACCGGCCTGGCTCATTTTTTTAAACTTGTGGGCTCGGGTCTCGTGACCTCTTTCCAAACTATTTTTTGTGTGATTCCGGCATTTCTTCATTCACTTTTCTCGAGCATCTTTGGAGGTGTCCCGCTGCTTCTGGCGCTAGTGGCAGGTGTGCTGCTTTTCCTTTTTGTACTCCGGAATGGCTGCTCCTTCTGTGCCACACGAGCACCTGTCCCGACTGCATCTTCTTCGTGATAGGATGCTTGACTTTTATGGTACTTTGCCATTGGCGACTTTGAGCCTGGCTTATGGATTATCCTTCAGGTATTCCTACTTCACCTGCATACAACCTGTATTTCACTGCCTGGATTGTCCCTTTGAATGGCCTCTGGATTTGTGCTTGACCAACATGGTGTCTCCGGTGCCGGATTTCGATCGACTGATGAGGCCCTTAGTGTCTCACGAGTTGGCCTGTTCTGGTGTCCGGATTATGGCCTGTGGTGCGGCGCATGGTATCCTGGGTAATTGGGACATCTCAGCGGCCGCCAACGACTTCTTGTCTATGAGCTATTTGGAGGAACATTCCGGGTGCCCTCTGATTGTGCTAGAGGCTCCGATGGTTGGAGAACACGTATGTTCCTTTTCTTTACTTAATTGGATGGCTGAGACTTTCAGTGGCCCTGCAAACGATTTTTTGTTGGAAGCAGTGGCCACATATGCTGCCTATACATTCATGGATTAACTGGACTGTCGTCCATTGCGCCTGTGCTACTGGACAGCACCCTGGCGCAACATTTATTTCTTTTATTTCTCATTTTTCTCTTCCTGATGGTCGGTTTGAGGTTTATTATATACTTGCATTTTTTTTAAGAATTCTATGCTGATATTTTTTGTAGTTTCGGACTTTGGCGCAGCATTGGTTACGCCTTGTTCTGCTCTGACGAAACTGAACTCTGCGTTCTCTCTTTTCTTGCCTATTGAATGGTGCTTCGATCAAGGGGGCGTGTAGTGAGTTCTCCCTGAATACGTACATACATTGTTAAGTTAGCATAACCACGTTAAATGTTATAAAGCCATCTTTTGGTCGTTGCACACGACACTGCGTTTACATGTTATTTCTTAAATAAACTGCTGACTCGAGACTTGCTTCACACGAGAGCAATCTGTTGTTACCATCCCAAGCTCTGCGCAGCGACCTTGGTCCGTACATGGTGTGACGAACAGTCTGGAATATTACACAATGCATGTTTTCCACTCTAGGTTGATCGACCCACTGTTTAGCCATTACACACGCGCAGCTGCAAATACCTGAAAGTTGGTGCTTTTAATATCACAGACATCATGTTCATGATTCAGACCGAAGACGAGCCTTCCTGCGAGAAGACTCCTGATGCTCCTGTGATGTGATTTCACTAAGCTGATCTTTGAGGTATGGGGTCCCCTATTCAAGCCTAGGAGACCTTCTATTAGCATGATAATAATATTAGCTTCTTAGTAAAGGGAAGGTGGTAGTATCCTCGGTATTTTCCGATTCGGTAAATACCACCTCGGTATTTTCCGATTCGGTAAATACCACCTCGGTATTTACCGATTCGGTGAATTCCGATTCGTGATTACCGAATGTTACCGAATCGGTAACTGTTACCGAATTTTTACCTACATATAACCTACCGATTCTAATTTACCAATTCGGTACGGCTCGGTATTTAAGAAACGGTAAAATTTATTTACCTACATGAGGCCCCAAAGGAGGTGGTAAACCATTCATTAATGGAAAGGGCTTCTTCTTTGCGAATGTTGAAAAAATATTTTTTAAGAGTAGGAAGTAATCCAATATACCAGTGCCGACTCTTAAAAGATGAAAATTACATTTTTCATGCTTTTTGATTTAAACGCATCCTATTTTTCTTTAAGGGTGCTGGGTTGCATTTAAAGAAAAAAATGCTTAATTTAAAAGCAGTCACAGACATGATGGTCTACTGACCTCAGAAGGCCCCCTTCCCTATGATGTCTGCAATTCCTAGTGGGTCTCAATTTGAGACCTACCACATTAATGTTCATGAGGTAAGGGGAATTGCGACCATCTCTGAATCGGTGATTTGCAAACCGCATATTAGTGCATAGGTTCATTCGCAAATCAACATACTGGTCACAAAAATAGTGTTCAGAAATTGTGACCAGAATTTTGAGACCAATTGCATGAACATCTGGCCCAAAGTGATATGCTTGTCCTTTTTGCTCCAAATGCCTAATCTTTTTTTGTTGGCTCACACTAGTGCTTCAGTTGGGCCCACCAATGGTCCATTGTATTTGCTGTCCTTCCGCTGCTCCCACAAATCAAACTTAGTAGACTACCTTAATTTTTAGCCTTCAATTTCAAATTTCTTTATATTTACAGAGTGTTTTAAATCTTTAATTCTAATATTTTCTTTTTTATGTTTGTATACTTTATTAATCTGCTAATAATATATAATTTTCTCAATAGTCGTGGACCCCTTTTTTATGCGGCGCAGTAGGGCACCACTCAGGAAAGACTGATGGTCTACTAGTTTTAGAAGACAACCATGTAAATGATCACCTGAAATAAGGTACATTTTTGTTTTAAATGCAGCTCAGTTAACAAATAGGAAAACGGTTCTGCATGAAAAGGTTTCCTTTTTTTGTATTTGTTTGAGAGTTAGCAGTGGTCACCTGGATCACTGCTTACTGCCCAATTAAACTTATTTCTTTTACATTGACAATAGAGAAGGGATCCCAGGGGGACCCCATCTTTTTATGAATATCCTACCATCGCAGCTTGGGAGCTGGAAATGTTTCAATGTTTTGCAACCAGATTTTAGACGCAAACATTGATTTATGAGACACCAATTTGATGTTTGGAAGAGATGCCTACATGCATATACCAATCGGAAAGGAGTCTCAAACCCATTATGGGAGTCAGTCAAATTTTACTGTCATTGTGTCATTGTTAAATGTGTGTACAACTCGAAAGCAGATGTTTATCACTGCTCAAGATTGTGTGGAACAGCTCCTTTATAAAACCTGAAACAGTCCATCCATCTCTTCAGGGATTAGTAGATATCTCTGAAATAACTTCTTGCAATGTCTTCATTGACTAATGGGCAGCGCTTTGTTCACGAGAAACAAGAGAAGGTGAAGCATAGTTCGAGCTTCCATATGGAAAAGAGAAAGAACTGCGGTAAAATGTGAAGAAGATAATACTTTTGAACAGTGCAACATATCAATAAGAGGCAGACACAAAATGGTTTACATAAAATAGAGAAAACAAGAACCATGAAGGAACAGCTCTCCTGCCAAGTTCACGTGCACTGCAGTATCTTGTTTCACTGCATTGGTACTGACACAACAGTCTTTGCAATTGCTCAGAGATATTTAACCACGCAAAAGTACCAGGTTTGCATGTGCTCTCTGTGTTGAAGTATCAGTCCATCCTCGTCTTAACACAAAAAACTGGAGTGAATATATGGAATGGTTTGCTTGAGTACACAAGACCAATCCCCCCAAAAAACCTAACAACAAACACTGGGCTAAGCACTAACCTTGGGTTCTGGATCAGTGTGCTGCCCAGTGTAAAGCGCTTCAACACTTCATCAGGGATAGTAAGCACTATACAAATGCAACTAGAAATACAATCTTAGTGACACATCAACAATGAAACTACCTTGGTGCAATTCTCATCCACTCTCCCTGTAAGCCTGAGATGGACCGCAAAGCTACTGAGGTTCAGAGGACAAACCAACTAGCCTTGGAGACCCATATGGTGCTCTGTGCGCTGATGCAGAAAGTGATGTAACACACAACCAAACTGACCAGTACCCCTCTGACAAAGAGGCGGGAATCGGCTTGCCCCTGAATGTAACATCTGTGCTTGCCGAAACGTGTCCAGACAAGCTGAAACTGCTCATGTATGCTCATCCACAATGGAATTCTACTGCCTACTGGTTCAGGGCATGGATGGTGATAGTCACAACTGAAATCAAACAGCAGGATCCAGCATGGAAAACCCAATCCAGTACTGGCATAGTGAGCACAGCAGAACTAGCGCACTATTAGACTTCCATTATGAGCAGTGAAAGAGAAAAGGGAAGTAGCAATAAGCACGTTCTCTCTTTTATAATCAGCCTAAACACATATAGCCCCAGAGACCTTAATTTCAGACAGGCAACATACTGCAATGAAGCTGTGGCAGTGGCAACCCACACTGCAGTGGTGCCAGAGACTATCAGGCAAGGGTGTCTCCTTTTATATATTTATCATTCACCAGAGGGATATATGCATATATTAATTATGTAAAATTATCCAAAATATGTGCTAAGTACTTTTTAATAATTTTCTTTTACCTCAAAATTAATCTTTATTTTTTAGACTTATTAGCTCACTTCTTATAAATTAGCAATATTTCAGTTATCTTTTATGTTCCCTCATGAATGATGGTGAGCATTAAAACCACCCTTTCATTTTAGTTGTGTACAGTTGTTGACTTTATTTCACTGGCATAAGGATGGCCTTACTTGTACCTTGCGGTTCTTACTGCCATAAAAGAAACTATATTTCTTTTTCCTCATTTTTTAAATATGTCAAGAGTGTTTTTTAAATTAAATTCCTCAAGTCCTTCTAAGATACTTATAATTGTGTTGTGTGTATTTCGTAATTTTTATATTTGCTTTGCCTCCTCAAGACATATAACAAGGACTTAAATATCCCATTAAAAACATAAGAAAGGCAATCAGTCACATGGCTATTGCAAAGAAATCATAAAAAGCACGACATGTGCCCCCTGTGTGCATGCACACCAGTCCTGCACAGCATGGACATTACAGTTCATGTCGTGCAGGAACCTTGTCTGGCGTTTCCATTGCGGTGCCTAGGCACCACCGCCTTTGAAAGAGGCACCGCAGTGACAACCAGCCATGCCACCTGCCCGCCAGACCACTTTAAAATTTTAATCTGGTGGGTGGCAGCGACTCTTGGTCATGCAGTGGCGGTGGCATACGGCCCACCCCTGCACCATCAAAAGTCTTAATCGGGCCCTTAGTGTATTGCTCACAAATTATAAGTGAACTACTTTGTGTCTATCATTATTTATTGAATTTCAGTAATTTTATAGTAGAAACTATATTATACTGTATGATACTGGTTTCGCCTGGGTCTCTAATTGGGTTTAAGGTGGCCTTATGTTCAGCTCATTCTCACAAACAAAGGATGTTTTCTCATGAAGGGGGATATTAGCAAGGGCTAGCGATATAATTATCGCCGCTTTAGCGTCCGTTTTCGGGCGATAAGCGGCGATAATTATATCGCAATACCATCAAGGACACGCTAGCGCGTGTTTCTTTGATGTAGAGCCCGTTTTTCACAACCTCCCCTCGCATCGCTAATGAGATGCAAAGAAGGCGTGGCTGTGAAAACAACACATGAAAATATCGCGAAGGCAGCTTCCCAATATTAACAAGGAGGTGCAGCGATTAAAAAAATCGCGCTACCTCAGCCTTAACGCTGGAATTTAACATCTGTTAAATTCCAGACTAAAGCATACTAATAATGGTAGGTGGATTATGCTGATACGACCAGCGATGTTCCATGGTAAACACTGCTATCGCTGAAATATTATTGCCATAGCGCTATGTATTGTTAATATAGCGATATCATTGCGATAATTTTCGGCGATAGCCGGCGATAATATTTCTACCGCTATGTGGGGCCAGCGATAATTATCGCTGGCCCTTGTTAATATGCCTCGAAGTTGAACATACAGCATATGCAATGAAAATCAAGGAGAAATACCAGTCTGGTTCAGTGGTCAGATTTCCAAAAAAATAATGCAGGTGAGAGCTGGCAAGCAATCATAAAAAGCGAAAAATTTGAAAAGGAAGACACACAATACAGATTAACAGGAGGAAAAGAAGAGAAAACAGCAAAGCAAGAGCGACGCAAGCACGGGAACTACCATCTAAACACAAATGTTAAATAGGTTTCGGAACCTGTTTTTTTCTATTTTTGATAGAAATGTAATTTTGATGTGTAAACACATTTATTACATTTTACTATAGGTGTATTCCACAGCAAAGTTGATTTCATTGGCAACTTTTGAGTGTCTGTCGTGAAAATAGTGCACAATAAAAATATGGCAAGGCATTTATGCTTTTGTGTGACTCTATCAGTTTTTGAAAAAAGTAACCAAGACAAATTTGGTATTGAAAGTGAGGGTGTACTGAAACCCAGTAACGTAATTGGAAAAGAGGACCATTAACCAAAGAAAGGTCAGACTGACCCGCGATCTGACCTCTGCCAGACAATCTGTTTACTTCCTTTCAGGGATCATATGTGACTGAACTGTCAGCAGTTGTTTTTCCTGCATTGTTTTAGGCTATTTCCTATAAAGGAAAACCATGCTGTTATCTCCCTGTGACAGACTCCTGATTATCCTGGAACCATAGTCGTTTGCATTCTTGCTATTTTGCAGACTTAATAAAAAAAAATATATATGCATATGTTTCGAGTGAGTTTGCAAAAGATTTAGTGGAGTTGGAAGAAGGAGGTCTTGTAAATGTTTCTGCCACTATTCAGAAAGGAAGACGCGTAAACGGTGTAGTGTGGTTTTAAACTCAACTGTAACTTTCCTGTACATGAAAATGCACATCTGGTCAGGGTCGGACTGGGGCATAAAATAAGGCCGGACACCAATATGAAATGTGGCTCCATTTTAAACTAGGTAGTTAAAAAAATGGTCCATATTTGTAAATCCAACAAATCTCAACATCTTAAGAAATGCAGTCTGGGTGCAGTGGCGGCTGGCATCTATGTGGAGGAGGGTGGGAGAGTGCATGCGCATATACAATTAAAAAAACACTTACCTTACTCGACAGGACCTCCTCGTTCCGGATGTCCTCCTAGCTACTGCAGCCCATCCACCAGGAAACTATCTTGACCAATCAGGGCCCTACTCTCATCAACATGAGAGCACCTCCCTGATTGGAAGGAGCAGCCTCATTCGGCTCTCCACAGCGCTCTGGAGGCACGCACTTACTCTAACCCAGCTGTCTAAATACAGCTGGGTTAGATATCTTTATAGTGCACATGTGTGGCTGGCCATCATAAGACAGTTGGTCTAAAAGACATGCGCACTTTAAACAGCACATACACAGTCCACCCTCCTCATGGCTTCTGTCACTCAGCAGCATCCCCACCCCTGTCCTGACGCTCTGTTTGAGAGGGAGGATGAAAAATACAATGGTAATTGTAATCTCAGGGACATTTAAGTGAGGCGACCCTCCTCCGCTCTAATGGATGATCCGCCCCTGTTTGGGTGGCCATTGTGGGGCGGGGAATCATAGGTATTTGTGCTTACAGCGGGCAATGTTTGGCAGTATCTGTGAAATGCTGCCGAGAAATTCATAATGTTCCTTTGCTATCAAAAAGATAAACTCTGACACACCCCTACGCTTCTAACCACAAAGTGCGATTTGTCCATCCACGTTAGATTCAAAGAGATCAGTATCCACGACCTGCACACTGCAGCTTGCTACTGCCGCCTAGTCTATATTTAAAGATGGTTACAACACCAGCCCACACAGAGCCCCAAACCGGTCCACTGCACCACAAAACGAGCCGCAGAGAGCTGATCTGGCACTTCCAGATTGCCTTATAGCCCAGTCGCCCTAGCATTCAGTTGCAGAACGCAGCCACCATCTGCTTCGCTACATTCAGCAGCACACACTGCAGCACCAAACATTCCATTGGAATGTACACATTTCTAAAGCGGCCCAACATTCTATCTGACAGTACATTTTCTAAAGTTTCATTGGGATCTGTTTGAAATTGTGTGGTCCCATGACTGTTTCCTAGGCAGGAGAGCAGTGTACATGTTCGAAGGCAAACATAAAGACGAGTAATAGGTAAATAAGCTAGGTTGTGGACGGCTAATAGCCTGTGATGCAGTGTTTTTTAAAGAGATGAGTTTTCTACTCGTTTCTAAATTAAGAAGCGTTGGTGCGGTCCTGATGAATTATGCTATGTTGTTCCAAATCCTGGGTGCATGAATGGAATAGAGCTGCTTTGTTGTTGTCTTTTTACACTTCTTAGTAGGCAGTATTGTCCTGACTGTGGTTGAACTGAGAAAAACCAAAGGTGGTAAGCTTGTCTGCAAGGTAAGCAGGGGTGCTGGTCATGATTGCTTTGTAAATGATACAGCTGAAGATGGTGTGTGCTGGGAAGGGTAGTTCCATCATTATGTGGGCGATGTGCTCTTTCAGTGCATTGGCCCAAGCCCTCTGGAATACCATCCCTCTTGCTGCCCCTGGCATGCAAGACCACTGGGCTTTTAGGAAACTAATCAAGATATGGCTCTTTTCCAATCTCTAGCCTACTACATCTCTGTCCGCCTCTACTCTGGCATAGCACTGGGATGCACCGTTGCTGAGGCAGCCATGCGCTCTATAAATGCTGACATACCATATTTCTTCAGGCCCTGAATGAGACGTGCTGTGGTGTGTAGGATGCCCCTAAGGGGTGCCAGAGCGAAGTCTGGGAGGCCATGGAGTAGGACATTACCACCATCCAGATGCGAGAGTAAGAGGCCTGTAATAGCAGTTCTAATGTCTTTTTCTGTAAGAAAAGGGTTTGAATTTCTTTAGAAGAGAGAGGCGATCTTTGATTTTTGGGAAATGTGTTCTTTGAGGGTTTTCCGTAAGAGATTGGTGTCCAGGGTAAATCAAAGTTACCTGTTATTCATTGAAAATTGGGGTTTGAAGCTGTCAATGTTCAAGTCATTGGGACAGATTTGTCCTGTATCTGGGCTTAAATCATCTAGTGTATCCCAAATCTCAGTGCTATGTTTAGGGAGTGATATCGAATTGAAGTAGATGCATAAAGTCAAGTTGCTATGGTGGATGTTTGTAACTATCCCTGTGGGCAGGATATGAGCAGCTTGACTTCCCCCATTTGCAATTGAGGCAGGTGAAAGGCCTTCAAACTCCGACGGAGAAGCTTTTGTGCGGCATATATTTAGAATTTGTTTATCCGCCAAATTAAGGAGCTTATCTCGTGAGTATGTAAGCGGGGGAGACCCTTCTGGAGTGTGGGGGGCAGAGTTTCTGGCCCCTGGGCCCGGTCGGCGCTGATAGGCGCAGAGGGCTTGCCTTAGGCGCCCCTATGGCGTGCCAGTGGTGAGCCCGCTGCACGCATCCGCTGCGCGTCGAGGCAGGCATCTGTGTTAACTGGTGCCAGTTGGGCAGCTAGACTGCTAACCGCCGCTGCACTTCCTGCCGGGAGTGGGATACTTACGGTCTGCATTCAATTCCCTCCACGTAAGCAGAACAATTTGCGGTGGACCGGGGAAGCACGCAATAAGGGCTGAGCGCAGTGTGCAAATATGCGTTTGTTTCAAGTAAGTTAGAAAATGATCAAAATTGATTAAAATGTACTTAAAACAAAAGTGCTTAAAAGCGATTCTAAAATCACATGGAGCCCTTTACCAGGCGCTCCGGTCGCTGCAATGGAACAAACCGATCTGATATGGCTCCTAATTGCCTCTAGTGTGTCCGCTGTTGCGCTAGTCAATACAGCCAATTATTTGCCAGTTGACTATGTTCACCTCTTTTTGGATGTTGAATTTTTGAAGCAAATTGGGCAGCAAACAAATTTGTGTGCCAAACAATTCCTGAGGGAGCACGGAGGCACTTAAGGGCTTCCTTCTAGGGCACACCAGTGGACATCCACTTCACTTAAGGAGTAGAAGATATTTTGGACCTTACGCTCAAAATGAGGTTAGTGCACAAACTAATTCGAAGTCACACCATACATAGGCAAAGATTGATTTTTGCTACTGCAGCACATGCTGCATTTCAAGGGCAATTCAGCTGCATTGCCCTGGGACTATCCAAACCATGACAGGTTGCTCAAAATTCGGCCTGTCATGGAACATTTGTCTGCCGGGTTTTCAGGAGAGTTATACTCCTGGAAAGAATATATAGTGATTTATTTGTCCTTGATACTGTACAAATGGCAACTGCTGATCAGGCTGTAAATTGTGAGAAAAAGATCTCACTATGGCATCAAGTTGGTCATGTGACGTGAGAGCTCTACTGGCTATGTGTGCAGCTTAAGAGTGTATACAGGGAAGGACTCCACTCTAAACACAAGAAGTCACAGGAAAGGCTGTATGCGTGCCTGTCCATCATCTTCTTCATAAAGTTTAAAACCTTTATGTAGACAACTTCTATTCAGGAGTAGAGCTGTTCTGTGAGATGTACAAAGCTGCCACTGTGGCATGTGGTACAGTTCATTGTGACCACAAAGGATTCCCATAGGAGCTTGTTTGTAAGAAGTTCTAAAAGGCCTTGGGCACTGCTTTGGATTTCAACAAACTGCTTGAAGTCAAGTTCTCTGATAGGCATGATATGAACGTGCTCTTTGCAATTCATGATGACAGAACTTCCCCAATCATGCTTTGGGGTCAGGTGACTGAAGTTCTCAGGTCCATCTGTGTACTTGAGTACAACAAGTGCATGGGCGAAGTGTATAAGATTGATCAGGTTCTTCAACCATACAATGCAAGATGCAAAACTCACACTTGGTGTAAGAAGCTGTTTACCCACCTGATCTAGATGGCAACATAGAAAACATATTTTGTTGATCATCAGACCACCACAGGAAGACTCATATCTTTCCTTGACCTTCAGTTGACCGTCATTGAAAGTCTTACTGCTATAGAAGCAGCAGCTTCTACTTCATATGCTCTTGAGGACGTGGAAAAACCTGCAGGATCGACACTTTGCCGATCGCATTCCTGAAACAGCTAAAAAGTCTCAACCTTGTTGTCATTGTAGATCTGCTCTAAGCAAAGAAAGAGGTAGTAGAGTTATATTCACTGTCCTCAGTGCCCATCTCAACCAGCCCCGTGCTTTCCTTCTTGATTTATGTTGTACCATACAAAAGTGAAGTATTGGGAAATTGACAAAGTGGTTATGCTTGGATCCCCACCTTCCAGGGGCCTCTACTTGATCAGGCAAGCAACCATTCATTTTTTATTCCTCTACTTAAGGAAATCATGGACTTGCTTATGGCCGGCTTAACACCTTTATCTGCCATTGGAATGTGGTAGGTTTTCTGTTCGCTGATTGACAAGTGCAATATAGTTCCCACGCTGCTGATACTGGTGGACAGAAAGTAAGCCACGTTGTCACAGAGTACCTGTGTGTCAAAAAAAGTCTTGAATTGTTTTTTAATTGCTATTTAGGGAACTTATGTATACAACACAAGAACCACCCTGATTGCCCAAGAGAATCAAAGTAAGTATAAGTTACCAACACTTCTACTTGCTTTAAAAGTGTGCAGACTCAATTAGTAACTTATATCATAATCAACACTATTGAAAAGTATACAGGACACAATATCTGGCATGATGATGGTTTTAACATTTTTGGCATTAGGACAATATACATTTCAGTATGTATCTAAATTATTGCGGAAGACGCAGTGCTCAGACAGTGAAATAATATGTAGGCAGGAGCATAGAACCAAATGGAACAAAATAAAGTATACCTTTTCATTTGTCATGGCAATGTGGCGTGACGCAATGCAAAGATGTGCTTTCACAGAGTAATTCATTTACCTCTACTGGGCAGTTTAAAGAACCGTGCAGCGCATTTTTGGATTTGGTAGTGTTGTGTGAGCTTGCAATGATGGAACCATTGTGTATCCTGATGGAATCCATAGAACTGTGATGCAAACATTAGAGCATAGTGAAGTGAATGTATGTTTAGAATGTTAAGTTCACGGTTACATGCAGAAGAATAAAGATGTGTTATAATAAGCTCCATATGTTGCATAGTCATTGGTGAGTCCATTAATCAATGAGGGGTTTGTTAAGCACAACTACTCACCTGAAAGGGTCTCAAGGCGCTGGGGGGAGGGAGGTGCAGCATCTGGACATTCACGGTGATTCATCAAAAAGCCAGGTCTTGAGGTCCTTCAGGAACTTGGAGAGTGTTTGTGTCTGGCAGAGGTGGAGAAAGAGGGTGTTCCATTCCTTAACCGCGAGGAAGGAGAAGGAACAGCCTCCTGTTCTGGTCTTCTTGATGTGTGGCACTGTCGCAAGGGAGAGCTAGGGCTGAGAGGCGGGACCGGTGTTGTGGAGGGCTTTGTAGGCATGGGTGAGAAGTTTGAATGTGATTCTCTTCTCGATGGGGAGCCAGTGTAGTGACCGCAGGTGTTGGGTGATGTGGCACGGTAGGTTGAGGACTAGTCTGGCAGAGGCATTCTGAATGTTCTGGAGTTTGCGGGTGAGGTTCATGTTGATCTCGGCGTAGAGTGCGTTGCCATATTCGAGTCTGCTGCTGATGAGGGCATAGGTGACAGTTTTCCTGTGTTCGAGGGGAAACCAATTGAAGGTCTTTCGAAGGAGACGGAGGGTGTGGAAACAGGAAGAGCTGATGGCGTTGATTTGACAGTCCATTTTAAGTTCAGAGTTGAGGATTATTCTGAGGTTTTGTGCATGGTTCTGTGAGAGGAGGTGGGTTCCTGGGAGCAGGGGTCCACCACGTGTCATTCCAGGTATCGGGGTGTGGGTATGATGAGTACTTTGGTTTTGTCTGTGTTAAGTTGTAGGCAGCTGTTCTTCATCCACCTGGTGACTGCTTCCATTCCTTCTTGAAAGCTGTGTTTGGAGATGTTGGGTTCGTTGGATAGGGAGAGGATGAGTCGAGTGTTGTCTGCATACAATATGATGTTGAGTCCGTATGATCTGACGTTGGATGCGAGTGGGGCCATGTAGACGTTGAACAGGGTAGGGCTGATGGAGGATCCTTGTAGGACTCCGCAGGTGGTTGGTGTGGGGTCCGAGAGGAAGGGAGGGAGTTTGACTCACTGCATTCTGCTGGAGAGGAATGAGCGGATCCAGTCACGAGCTTTGTTCTCGATTCCTGCATCGTGAAGTCTGCGGGCTAGGGTGCAGTGTGAAAACTGTTTCGAAGGCTGCAGAGAGGTCCAGGAGGATGAGGACCACAGTCTCTCCTCTGTTCAGGAGGGAGCAGATGTCAGCTGTTGTGGCGATAAGGGTGGTTTCGGTGTTGTGGTTCTTCCTGAAGCCTGATAGGGGTGGGCGGAATTTGCGGAATTAACCTTCGCAAATTATCGCGAGAATGTTTAAAATTATCGCAAACAAGCAGAAATATCGCGAAGATGCGGAAGTTTTTTTCCGGCACGTTCGCGAGATTTTCTGCATGGTTGCGGGTCGCCAACTTACCCATGTGGTTGCTTGCGGGCGCGGCCATCTTGTTTTGAGTTGTTCTCGCGGTGCATGATCGCGAGAAGAAAGACGTGATCGCGCGACGCATGACGTCACTGCGGGCGCGAACTGTCGCGAGACAGCGCAAATGGCTAAAAACAATACAACATCTCATGGAGAACGCGACCGGATCAAGAAAACTTGTCAGCGAACGCAGGGATTCAGGTAAGGCGATCGCGCGCGCGCGAGAATGTATCATTTTACAGCGCGAGCAAGAAACAAATTATCGCCAAGCTGCGGAAACCGGAATTTTTGACATTTTCGCGCTCTCCGCGGAACGCAAAAATGTCAAATTATCGCAATTTCCGCGAACGGAACGAAATTTTTGCCCAGGCCTAAAGCCTGATTGGGAGGAGTCGAGGATGTTGTTTTCATCAATGAAGGAGGCAAGTTGGTTGTTGACAGTTTTTTCGATGACTTTTGCCAGGTACGGACGTAAGGAGGTTCTTGAGGTCGGTGGGGTCCGCCGAGGGTTTTTTCAGGAGAGGGTTGATCTCGGTGTGTTTCTATTCATCGGGGAAGGAGGTGGTTTCAAAGGAGCGGTTGATGATTCTTTGCAGCTCGGGGCAATGATGTCTGCGGCTCTGTGGTAGATGTGGTGGGGCTAGGGTCCGTGGGGGCCCTAGAGTGGGTGGTCTTCATAGTCTTTAGGGTGTCTGATGTTGAGAGGGTTCCAGCTGTCCACTGTTGGCTATGTGGTGCAGGAAGCAGTGGGTGTGGGTTCCTCGTGGAGGTTGTTGTCGTCAAAGTTGTCATAGATGGTCTTGATTTGTGATGGAAGAAGGTGCTGAGTAGGTCACAGAGGCCCTGGGAGGGTGGCATGTTGGTAGTCTCACTGTTGGGGTGGGCGAACTCTTTGATGATGCCAAAGAGTTCTTTGCTGTTGTGTGTAGGGGTGCAGATTCTGTCCTGGAGTGCTTTCTTCATTGAGTATCTGATGAGTTTGTGGTGGGCGTTGGTGGCTGCTTTGTAGTTGTTGAGGTCTGCTGGAGTTTTGGAGTTTCTCCAGAGCTTTTCAAGGAGTCTGCAGGTTCTTCTAGATTCCTGGAATTTAGTGGAGAACCAGCTGGCTTTCTTGGTGTGTTGGTTGGAGGATTTCATGAAGGGGGCAATGGTGTTGGTGCAGTCAGTTATCCATTTGTGTAGGGTAAGGACAGCGGTGGTAGGGTCGTCATCTGTGGCGGTGGGAGCAGTGCCGCTGCGGGAGGCGGCGAGCTGGTCATCGGAGATCTTGTTTGAATTCCTGCGGTGGAGCTGGAATGCTCGTCTGCAGGAGATGTTTGTTTGAAGGTGAAGTGGACATAATGGTGGTCCGTTCACGTGAGTTCAGCGGCATGGCTGAAGATATTGGTGTTCCCCGCTGAGAAGATGGGGTCGAGGGTGTGTCCCACTGAGTGCATTTGTTCTGGTACGATATGTTTGAGTACAATGATGTGGAGGTTGTCTAAGAGGGAGGTAGAGTTGGAGTCTTGGCAGGTGTCAAGGTGAAAGTTGAGGTCTCCCAACAAGGTGTAGTCGGTGGAGGAGATGGTATGCGGGGTGATGATATCAGTGATGGAGTAGGAAAAATGTGTAGGGGTCTGGGAAGTCTGTAGATGAGGGTGCCTCGGAGGGTGGTGGACGGGTTGGCCTGTAGCTTGCTTGAAGTGGAGGTGTTCCATTAGGTCTGTGTGCCCCATTGATGTAGGTGCCTAGATGAAGGTTGGCTTTGTGGGCTATGGCGATGCCTCCCCCGGGGTGGTTTGGACGGTCCTTCCAGGTGATTTTGTATCCTTCGGGGAAGGCGATCGTGATGTCTGGTCCGGAGGTGGCATTCATCCAGATTTCAGTAAGGAAAGTGACGTCAGGAGTGGTGCTGTCGAGGAGGTCCCAGATTTCCGTGGCGTGTCTGTGGAGGTAGCAGGCATTAAGAAGGATGCATTTCAGGGTTTAGAGTGCGATGGAGTAGTTGCTGGGCAGTGGAGGTGGGTTCTGGGTCTCTGTGAAGTTGAAGGAGTGGCGGCTGTTTCAGAAGGTGAAAGGTCTGTGGGTGTCAAGAGGTGAGGAGAGCCTGCAGTTGTTATTCTTGCCAACGTTGAGTGCATAGGGAGCCGAGAGGGCCAGGGTTCCTGGCGCTGGTCGCGGTCAGGTCGTGGACGGACGCAGATTGGCTTGCCTTTGTCACAACTTTGGCGCGCCCGTGGCATGGCCGCTCAGGTGCCTTCAGTGAGTAGGGGTCAAGGGGAGGGCAGGACAGCTAGGAGGTGGGAGTGTGAAAGCACATAAGCGGGAGGGGCTGTGCGGGCAGCAGTGGTGGGCAAACAACAAGGGCAGAAAGCGGGGAAGGAAAAATCAATTGAAGAGGGTAAAAGAAAGACGGAAGAAAAGGGGGAAGAAAGTTAAAAAGAAGAGGAGAAAAAAGCGAAAATTAAATTAAAAAGGGCAACAGGAAAATAACAGGGCACTGATGGAAGAGACAGGAGCAGGGCAAGGCACAGGCCTCGAACTTCAGTCATATGGGATGCAGGGAAGAGACAACACACAATGGAGCTGTGCGCAGTGAGAGAAAATCTCTGACCAGAAGGTCAGGGGTCCAGCCTAGGGAGGATGTTACAACTGGCAACAAGATAGGGGATACATAACCTGAAAATCGAGATTGCTCTCCTGGAAAAATTGCCTAGGGCCAGTAAATTGCCTGTGCATGCCACGTGTGTCTCCGTCACTTTGCAGAATCGATGTTTGATGTATGTGGAGTCAAAGCGCAGCCCCATTTCAGTGTAAAGTATTTGAAGTTAACGGAAGCTTCACTGAGAAGTCAACACATCGGTGGTCAAGACCTACTGGGAAGGCTGCACAAAGAGGTACTTGCGCTGATATGCAACTGAGTAATCCACATTTGTAAAGCACGAACAATCACCCGTAAAGGTCTCTAGGCGCTGGGGGCCATCGGGAAGATTAAGCAAGCTATTGCCCAGAGTCACATGGTGCTGAGCTAATCTGCTGCCGCCGCCGGGGATCGAACCGTGATCCCCAGATTCCGGAGTCAGTCGCTCTGGCCGCGGCGCCACACCTCTAACTGAAGACATACATTTATAGGGAGTGACAACACTATAGGTGGATGCAACCAGGTTTCAAAAGAGCACCAAAGTGCAAAACACCACTGCGAACAGAAGTGCTGCGAGGCAGAGATCAACCAGATGTCAAACAGTACAAAGAGACATTTACAAGAAAGGAAATTCAAATACTAAAAACAGTAATCTGCTTACCTGAGCTGAGCAAAGAGAGCCATTGTACCCCTGCGTTGGGGGAAGCAACCCCAGAAAAAAGGTTGTGCTTTCAGAGCTGTCCATAAATGAAGGAGCCCACCGCCAAAGTTGCCGGTGTGCTCTCAGAACAACTCCAAAGGTCTCCTAAGAACAAAGGGCTCCCATGGAGACCAAGAGGGAGGCCAGGGTTCCGCGGGCTGCCCAAGATGGCCCAGAGGCCTGCACACAGAAGGGCCTTAGAGATGGTATGGATAAAGCAGGTCCTAGTGGACAGCAGGCGGTCTCAGTAGGAACTGTCACCCCTGTTGTCAGCCAAACTTGTAAATGGTTAAAATGCTGCGGCATTCTTGAAACCACCATACTTTCGATACCGCCAAAAACTAGAATATTGGTGACAGATGAACAACCTTGATAGAGACATTTGATGATTTCATTGATGCAAATGAGGAAGCAGTAACAAGAAAAATATCAAGTACCTTAGGATGTTGCTGGTGAAGGTGTAAGAGACATCATAAATCAAATGCCACAAGCTCACAAAATTAAATACAGTCAAATCAAAGCAGCCTTGAATCTCAAGTTCAATCCAATGCCAAATGTAGATTATGGAAGTTACATCTTCAGTCAAGAATGACAGAAAGCTGGTGAGACCATCAACAGATTTGTTGAGAGACTGGATCCGCTCATCAAACACTATAAGTTCAATGAATTTGATGATGAGGAAGCTATATGCCTCAAAGTGATTTATGGATCCTTGTCAGATTCATTCAAATGAAGAATGCTGAGAGGAACTCTGAGTCTGGAGCAGGTTCTTATGGCTGCCAGAGCTGAAGAGCTTGCTGATCGACAAGCTGCTGACATGGAGGCCAGAGGTGCCCAGAGTGTGTTAGTTATGAATGTAAGAAATAAATCAAAACACAAGGCAGAGAGACCCAAGGTGAATTATCCACAGAAAAAGAAGTTATGTGTGGATTTTCATTTCTACACGCAGCTAAACGTCACACCATTGGTCAGATCTGCTAAGGTTGTGAAAAGGAGAACCATTTAGTGATCATGTACAAGGTGAAGTGCATCATGGTGCAAAGACAAAATGTCTGCATGAACGTTCCAGAAGCGCACGCCTATAAAGTCAAGCGACCACATGAGCTGAGGAAAATTGACACTAAATGAAGACAATCAACATCTAAATCTTCATCAAACAGTTCTTCCGTATCAATATCAAGTGAAAGTGAAGAAGATGGTTGTGCCATGTCGATGTTCATCTCAGAGAAGCGTGTGCATGTTGGACTGGCTGCCTTTGAGGAAAAACACTGGTTCAGGAGAAATCGACAGGACAAAGCACCAAAGTTATTCAAACATTGTCCAAAGATCACACTAACAGTCAAAGGTATTTCAATACCTTTAATTATCGATATTGGTGCACCCTAAATATCATGCCTGAGGAGAAATATAATGAACTGTTGCCCCAACTTACGCCATTGAAAACTAACATGTATACATGGGCTTTATCAATGCCCCTAAAGAGTCAATGTTCATTTGTAGCAACGATGAGGCATAAGAAAATAAAAGTACAAGCACCCATTCATGTATTTCAAGGTACGACGTCAAGCGCCTGTTTACTAAGCTTCAGCACAGCTGCTGATGAGGGACTGATATCCGTGAACAATTACATCAACGTTCATCATAAAATATTAAGTCAATTCCCTTTGTTGTTTTTTATGGGTTGGGAAAACTCAAGACTATGAAAGTCCAATTACACATTTATGAAGACGTCCATCCTATTGCTCAAAGACACAGATGAATTGCCTTTCACTTGCAGGAAGCTGTGGAAAAAGAAGTTGAATCCTTACTCAAACACGATATCATTGAGCGTTCCACTGATCCAACTGCATGGGTTTCTCCCATAGTGGTAGTACCCTAAAAAAGATAGTGAAGGAGCAGAACACATCTGCATGCAACAAGCGAACAAGTCAATTGAAAGAGAGCGACATACAGATCCGCCAATTGCCGACACAATTGAATGGCGCGAAGGTATTCTCTCGCATGGATGATCATAAAGGATATCATCAGTTGGAACTCGAGGAGCATTGCAGGTACATTGCAACATTTTCTACACATGTTGGTCTGTTCCCTTAGAATATACTGTGGGCCTCATTTTGGCATAGGGCAGTAAGGCGCCTTGCTGCACTGCCCTACAACAAAGTGAAAGGGCAGGAATGTATCATACTTAATCAATACAGCACATTCCTGTCCTTTCTGCCTGTGCTGGTCTTGTTTTTGCCACTTAGCACGACGGTAGGCACCCTTGCGCCAGGGTGCAAGTGTGGCTCTGTTGCAGGCAGGATTGTTTTTGTGCAAGAAGGGACACCTTCCTACACAAAAACAATCCTACGAGGCATTTTCCTCTTTCCTTGAGTGCTGCAGAATGCTCCTGTTTTTCATTGATCAAAAATCCCTCATCTATCATTCAAGAACGTGCCATTGAGAGATAAGGCAGCATCTTCACAACCCGCTGTGTTTCTGCGATCAACAGCCCACCTTTCAACAGTCGAGAATTCAGAGACTTTCTCAGTCATCTTAATATGAAGCATTAGAAGAGCACACCTCTTTATCCACAGGCCAATGGCCTTGTTAAACTGTTCATGAGAAATCTAAATAAAGCCGTCCACTGTGCTGTACTAGAGAAGCTCGACTTATAGCTATCTTAAATTCCACTCTTTGAGCTTACTGCTCAACACTTCACTTGTCTACAGGTGAAAGCCCTGCAACCTTGATCTTCAAGAGGGCTATGATGACTAAGGCACTTGAATGGACCAATGGAAGAGCAAATACCAAGGAAGAAACTTGCATGAAAGACTTGAATTGTAAGAGGAGCATGAAGTCCTATGCAGACAAGCGTCGACATGCAAAAGATTTCACCTTCACTAGCGGAGATCGAGTGCTTGTTCGTCAGCATAGAAAATGAAAGTCTGATGCTCCTTTTGATGCTGAACCATTTCATGTCGTGACCAGGAAAGTATACATGGTGACTGTCCAACATCCTGGGAAGTCCGTTATGCAAGACAGATCGTATTCCGACATGTGGCTCGTCGCTCATCAGCCACTGATGTAATTGCAGAGACTGGGTCTGAAAGGGTAAGTGAAGGAACCCTGACTGCTGCTGTTTCCCCATCACCAATGCCAGTCATGGACATTTCTACTGCCTGCCCCCAGTTTCCGAAGACAAGGTCGGACGTGTGATCGAAGCAACAGAAAGACTCGCTGAAGAGCTCTAATTATATATATTTGTAACAAATTGTAACTGTAGGAAGCTGGCTGTCTATATTGTATAACACAAAGAAGTACACTGTGCAGAGAGTCCAGTGAGACCTGAACTGGATTGCAGAGGCTAAAATTGATAATACCAATGCTTTCTTTCGTGGTAGTGTGGGCGAGCTGTTAAGCTTAGCAGAGGTTAGTGGTAAGCATTTGTTGTACTCACAGAGGAAATAAGTGAGACACACAATTGAAAGAATAAATCTGAGACCAAATTACGAAAATAATACTTCTTTTTGTATATATTTCAAACTCAAGAACTTGATTTCAAGGTAAATACAATCTTCGACAAAAATATTCACAGGTAACTAAACATTTCAAACCTGTGCGCTTTCACTCACAATGCAAACCTAGGGGAGGAAAAGTCAAAGATTCATAAAGGTAAGTTCAGTCGGTTTCAGGGGTTCACCTTTTGGGATCGAAGTAGCAGTGGGTCAAGGTTCAAAGTACTACCAGCAGTTTGACGGGAACCGCCTGGGTTTTACCGGGAGCAGGGTGCATGTAGCTGGCATGCTACGAAGAAGGGAGGCCGCCTGAAAAAAGGCTGCACAGGCGGACTTGCGTGCAAGTCCAAGGGCTCCCGAATGGGGCTGAGGTTGCAGGGGTTTTGGAGCATGGGGCACAGCGGTTGTTTGGGACCAGGGCCGGGTGGCTTGGGTGCAGAGTGGTAAGGTCGGCTGGGCTGGCTGTGCAAAGATGCACCTTGTGGTAAGGGACGAACTGCTGTCAGGGGCAAAATCAAAGCAGCTGGACCACCTTCTACTTTAACTAATATTTTTGACTGTCTTGCTGCCAAAAAGTGGGGCCAGGACGGGGGTGGGCACCTGCACTAACTGGACTGGTGGCAGGGCCTTTAAAGCTTCCCACTCTGGAATGCCCATCCTGCTTGGAGGAGGTGTGAATACCTCCGCCCAGAGCAGGCTTTGTTCCTGTCCTCAAAGAGAGATGGCTCTCTCTCAGGAGGTCAGAAACCTGTCTGCGGTGGCTGGCTGGTAGAAACTAGTAGTCGGTAGGTTTTCAGGGGACACCTCTAAGGTGTCCTCAGTGTGCATGTATTTATAAATCCAGCACTGGCATCTGTGTAGGTTTAAGACAAGGTGTTTGTTACCAAACACCTTGGGGTACAGTGAAGCTATCATTTAGCTGGGGAACTCGTAACAATCATGTACTCGTTATGGCTTTCCTTTGCACCGGTAATATCTAAGGGTGAACTTAGATATCACCAGGACATATCCACTCTCGCAGCTATGCCCTCACATGGTTATAGTGCACTCAGGCTTAAGCCTGTGAGTCCCGCCGTAGCAGTGACTTACCTATGCCGCATGTAGTGCTGGCAGGCATGGCACCAAGGGATGCATTGACTCTTTGGTTTTCTCTGCACCAAAACACGTAGGCTGCAATGGCAGTTTGCATGACCTCTGTGAGGGGTCGCTTAGGGTGGCAAAATTCATGTTGCGGCCTTTAGGGACCTTCTTTAGGTCCAATGCCTTAGGCCCCAGGGGTAACATTTATTAAGGGCTTGCATTGATCATAAAGGGTTGCCAATTGTGGAACAATCGTACATTTTAGGGAAAGAACACTGGTGCTAAGGACCTGGTTTTAGGAACCCAGCACACTTTAAGCCAAATTGCACCATAAACCAGGAACAAAGTGGGGGTTTAACTATGTCAAAAGGGACACCTTCCTTCAGTAACTTTTCATTAAACAGAGTGAGAGATGTGTTTTTGTGTGAGTTTGTAATCACCATTGTTGCTCCTGATGAACTCCGTAGAGCTGTGACATGTTGAGTTTGTGGTTACACGCAGAAGAATAAAGACGTGTTATACTAAGCTCCGTTCGTGGAAAAGTCATTGGTGAGTACCCGGGCTGGGAAAGACGCCACCGCTTTGTCTACAAATACTCTTGTATGTGTATGCGTGCTCACTTTCTACACACAATACAAAACTGTCGTGATATTTTTGCACGTATTGCTTAAAGGATGCCTTATTGAGTGTCCCAATATTGCACAGTTTATAGGGAACTTCAGTCAGACGACTTATATCCTACTGAAACCAGAAGACTAACTACCAGTTGAAAAGTTGATATCCCCTCCCGGAGTTGTTTTCCAAAACATGTTATGGTTCGCAAGGACATACCATATCTGAACAGACAGGATCTCCGCATATATTTGTTTGATATAAAATCATATACAACCTTGGAATATCACTGACTCACTGTCAGTGAAACTGCTCTCCCACCCTCTCAGCTCCACCATTTAGTGAGGCCTCTCTGAGCCCTGCACTCCCATAGTGTTGGTGTTCGAGGCACTCCTCCACCCGCAGGTTATACCTGCGCCTCATCCTTGGTGGTCCAGTGGACCTCTGACTCCTTTCTCTTGCACCGCTTTCTGCCCCTTTCTGCTCTGTTTTCACCCTTCAGCTTTTTCACACTTTCACTCTCTATAGCACTTTTCTTAAGCTTTCGACTTCGTTTCACCCTTTATTCTTCTCATCCTTGTACTCTTTATATCTATTTTCCTTTTCTTTTTCATCCTTTTACTCTTTTGTCCTCTTCTTTCTATTGCTTGCTTTTTCCCCGTTTTTCCGCTGCTGCTGCTCCCGCGGGCTCTCCCCCCCCAGCGTCACCAGTCTGAGCCAGTTCCCCTCCCCGCTCCCGCCTCCCAGCTGTTCAACCCTCCCTGACCCCTACTTATTGGCGGCCACTGCGTGGCCGGGCAGCGGGTGTGGCAAGGCAAGCCCATCTGCGACCTGACCGCGACCTGCGCCAGGAACCCTGGACCTCTGCACTGCCAACATCTACAACCCAGCGGCACTCCACGCACTCACCCCAGGCCGCAACAACAACTTCAAGCTAGCATCACCAGCCGACACCCACGGATCCTTCAGCTGTCACTGCTGCTGGCACACTTGCAGCACAGCCAGGAACACGGCCCCAGCACAACCCGCCCGCAAGAACACAACTGCACCAAAGACCCTGCAATGCATCCTCCTCAACTTCCGATCACTCCACAAGCACGCCACCAAAATCTGGGACCTCCTCGACAGCACCACCCCAGACGTAGCATTCTTCACCGAATCCTGGACCAACAACACCTCGGAACCGGACATCACCATCGCCATTCCCCAAGGATACAAGGTCTCTCAGAAAGACCGCCCCACCCGCCTGGGAGGAGGAATCGCCATCATTGACAAATCCACCTTCCGGCTGAGTACACTCTCCGACGAGCCCACAGACCTGATTGAACACCTTCACTTCAAGATACAGGCCAGCCCTACCACCACCCACCGAGGAACTCTAATCTTCCGACTCCCGGGACCCCACTGACCTTTCACCAACTCCATCACGAATATCATCTCCCTGCAAGCCATTGCATCCACCAACTACACTCTGCTGGGAGACCTCAACTTCCACCTCGACAACCAACTAGACCCCAACACCACATCCCTCCTGGACAACCTCTACAACATTGGACTCTGCCAGATTGTGACTGAACACACACACTTGACTCTCTCTTCACAACAGGAAACTCCCTCCCTTTCAGCCACACCACCGAACTCCCATGGACCGACCACTGATGCGTCCACTTCACCTTCAGAACACCCACCATCCCCAGACACCAGCACCTGCCCCCACAAAGAAACTGGACTAAAGTCACCAACGACCAGCTCACCTCCTCACTCTGCAACTCCATCCCAACCACCACGGAAGACGACTACCCCAAAACCGCAGCCAGAACTCTGCACAGATGGATCTCCAACAGCACCAACACCATAGCCCCCCTCAAGAAGAACAACACACATGTTAAGAAAGCCAGATGGTTTACCACCGAACTTCGAGAGTCCACACGCACATGCCGCCGCCTTGAAAAGTCCTAAAGGAACTCCAAATCCACAGAAGCCCACAACAACTTCAGAGTCGCCACCAACGCCCACCACCAACTCATCAGAAAAACAAGGAAAAAAGTGATCGAAGACAGAATCTCCACACACGCGCACAACAGCAAAGAACTCTTCAACATCATTAAGTAGTTTGCCCAACCCACCAGCGTGTCTACTGACATTCCCCCCTCACAAGACATCTGTAACAAACTCAGCAACTTCTTCCACCACAAAATCAAGAACATTTACGACATCTTTGACGAAGACGACGAAGAAAACCAACACACTGAACCCTCACCAGCCACCCCTGACATCCTGAAGCCAACGATTGATACCTGGACAGCCCTCATCACCGACGATACACTGAAGAAAATGAAGTCAATCGACTCCAGGGCCCTCACGGACTCCTGCCCCCACCAATTCTTGAACAGAGCCGCCGACACTATCGCACCCATGCTCTGCCACACCATCAACCGCTCCCTGGCAAACGCCTCCTTCCCCGACGACTGGAAACACGCCAAGATCAACCCCCTCCTAAAGAAGTCCTCGGCATACCCCACCGACCTCAAAAACTACAGACCCATCTCCATGCTCCCGTTTCCAGCGAAAGTCATTGAGAAAGCCATCAACAGCCAACTTGCCACCTTCATTGAAGAGCACAACATCCTCAACTCCTTCCAATCTGGCTTCAGAGAAAAACACAAGACAGAAACTGCCCTCCTCACCGCAACAGACGACATCCGCTCCCTACTGGACAGAGGAGAATCAGTAGCCATCATCCTCCTCGACCTCTCAGAGGCTTTTGACAGAGTCTTCCACCGCACCCTAACACGCAGTCTCCATGACGCAATGATCCGGGACAAGGCCCTCGGCTGGATCCACTCCTTCCTCTCCGGCAGAACGCAGCAGGTCAGACTTCCACCTTTCCTCTCGGACCCTACACCAACCACCTGTGGAGTCCCCCAAGGGTCCTCCCTCAACCCCACGCTCTTCAACGTCTACATGGCTCCGCTCACCCCCATCGTCAGAACCCACGGACTCAACATTGTGTCATACTCAGATGACACCCAACTCATCCTCTCCCTATCCAACAAACCCAACACAGCCCAACACAACTTTCAAGAAGGCATGGAAGCTGTCACCAAATGGATGAAAAGCAGCTTCTTACAACTCAACACCGATAAAACATAAGTGAAACAACAGAGAAGAAAAATGTTATCATATTTATTAGTCAAACGTAGTGCGCAAAGAATAATACAGATAACAAATAGAGAAAAGGGGACATCATCAAAAGAAGAAAAAAGTAAACAGCAAAGAAAATAGGTGCCACATACACCATAATACAGTTTAGATACAAAGAGACTAGAGTCATCCAAAATTATAAAAGATATTGGAATAGACCCTTAATATTAGTCAAACTCAAAAAATTAAGAGGTGATATAAAAAGGCATCTCACCCTACGAGGAATATCAAAACAATTTCTGAGAGAACGTGAAGATTCAAGTTAAGTGCTTGAGGTGTGTTCAGACACTATTACGGATACTTCAATTACGTCAGTCCATATAATTCTAAAAAACAAATTTCAACAAAATGCCATATCAACAACAATGGTCCTTGCGGGAAGACGAGAGCACCAAGAACACAGGAAAGGATCTTCAAGATTAAAGAAAGAAGAAAGGTTCTGGTTGATGGTCTACCTCACAGTATGTCACATAAAACAGCACTATTATTTGTTATTGAAAATAAATAAAGATGTCATTATTCTTTATGATTAAATAACTAGCAAGATAAATAGCAAATGCTCCTAATGAAAAACGTTGACGAACCTTATATAATGTGCCTCACCTGAAGCGTGAATCAATGATAAGGAATATTCAACTTGTATCAAGTAATGGCTCCTAATAGACAATGGAAGCAGGTATATATAAAGCCTGAAGTGATCCCTAAAAAAATTATTTGCATAATTACATAAACATCGATATACAATGTAGACAGAACACTGGTCTCAGGCACAAGATATCCATAGGCCAAAGAACAAGAATAAGAGTAAACAGAAATCGAACACAAAAAATCCTCACCTTAATAAAGGGGAAATGAGATACAAAATGAATCGCCAATGCAGGAGCAGTAGTTTCACGCGTATAATAATAAACGGGAACCATTAGATACCACTATCGGTATCTGAAAACAAAATATAACCAATATATAAACCCAGATTTGTACAAAACATGGACAAATCCTATATGAAAAGATAGCCAGTTAGCCTTACTTGAGATATTTCAAAGACATTTCATCATTAATGAAAACGTATTAATTAGCTCATCTAAGGCAAAGGTATAGAGTGAAGCACACTATCAAGAGTTCCTATTCGCACATGCTAAGAACGACAACAAATTAATCACAAAATTGTCATTACTGTAGCCAATATCTCACTCAGTACGTTATGAAAAAAAAGTTACATATGTTCCATATGTTTTTGTGGTGCGAGAACAAAATGTAATCCTGAGAGCATGTTGGAGGCTACTACCAGCACGGTTCCTGTGGAGCTTGTTAGATCCAGAAAAATGAATAAACATGAGAAATATAAGGAAGCTTTTGATCTTAAGCATGGTTCTAATGGAACTTCGATCAAAATTGGATGTTGGGTTAAGTTAAAAAAAGTGGAAGGTTAAAAAAGGTGAAAATCAATTTTTGGAACCTTTGAAAGTGACATAGGTGTTAAGAAATGCTGTTCAGTTAAGTGATGGGAAGATTTGAAATTTGAGACGTGTGGCCATTTTCCACAAAAGGTTTGATTCTGTTGATAGCTCCAGAAATGGTTCTGTAAATAGTCCTAGTAATAGCACCAGCGGGTTGCTGATGTTGCTGCTTGTCCTGGCAGTGTTGCAATTGTGAAGTGGGGAAGGATTTTACCATTGAAGATTGTTCTGAGGATGTGGGTGTTGAGGAAGACTGGCTTAAGGAGGATTGTCAAGCTGGGAAATATCTTGCTGTTGATGGTTGTTCTGGTAGTGTTGAGGGGGACCGATGTAAGGAAGGTCGCGATAGACGTCTACGTGTTAAACCCAAATGGATGTCAGATTTTATTTGTGATGACAAGTTGACTTTTTAAAAAAGTTTTTTTGAAAAATGTGTTTTTTATTTGTTGTAAGAGGGGAAGATGGGTTGTGTTTTACTTGTACTCTGGTTCCACGTTCTTTGCATGTGGTCCAGCTTCTGATCCACGCCAGTGATTCCATTCTGGAATTCGGTAGTGGATGCTGGAGCTGGATGAGTGCAGAGGGGTTCCTTTTCTCTCTGCTGTATACTGCATACCAAAGGAGTTACTATGAATACGTGTCCGACTCAACTTTACAAGTTCCCTCCAAAATCCGAACCCAAAATGACCAAAAGCTGATTAAAGCAGAGGGAGGAGTCTTCCGGGTGAGAAGAGGAAGTTTCTCCTGTATGTACAGTAGCCTCCAAGTCTCTGCGGCATTTTCTTCCTTAAAAAAAGAAATAGGCATTTCACACTCAAAGAATTACCCGAACAGTTTGTTTGGTGTTACAATTCAACTTGAAAATGTATTTTTGAGTTGAATTTCCTGTCACTTGCACTAAAAGAACAGCGCCACGAGTTTTGTGCTCAAAAGCTTATCTGAATGGTCCGCTGGGCTAAAAAACCAGCCCGAAATATTTGGATTCCGCCCACGTTATAGAACCTCCCCTCGCTTTGGGAAGATACAGCTGCCATCATGCCGATTGCATCGTTTCCGTGCTTCGCTCATTGATTCTCCCTCGCACTGGATTTCGGTTACGCAGCTGATGCCAAAGCATTGTTGTAGGTTATGGGAAAATAGGATCGAAGCAAGCCATTTCACCATCTAGACACCGTGGTTGAGATTTAATTTGATTTGCTTTTATTTTTCAGAATCAATGGATTAGTAGCGCTCCTTGAGTACTTCACTTATGCCTTGTTTCAAACCTTGTTTTCTACGTCTCTTGAGTGCGTCTCTCTTTTTCTTCATAGGTGCCAGCATCGTCGGAGACCCTCGAGAAAAGAAGGGTGCACAGGTAAGTTGGTCAGTTCCTTACTTGTAGGAGTTCTTCCTGTCAATGCCAATGTTTAAGGGGCATATCAGCAACAACCGCCGATAATGATCGCTCAGCGCTCTTAGCGTGAGGATAATTATTGCCGGGTAACGTGGATTTTTATCGCTGAGATAGCGTGCTATTAGCAACGCTTATCTCAAAAGCGATAAAAATCCTAGCTCTAACTGCCTCACTTAGTGTGGCATTTGCTTATTGATAGGGACTAAGTCAGTCCTGAAGCAGGTGTAAGGAAAGTAGCGATAACAGGGGTTATCGCTACTTTTCCTGCCGCTATGTTTCATAGCGTGGGGCTTGATGATAGGTCAGGAACGCCCACTTTGCATCTCATTAGAGATGCAAAGCTGGGCGTTAGGAATCCCCACGCTAAAGCAAGGTTTTGCCGCTTTTCGGCCGAAAACGGCCGCAAAAGCGGCGATAATTATTTATCGCCAGCTTGTAAATATGCCCCTTAGTCCCCCTATGATACCTTCTCTCTGTCTTTCATAGACTCTCTGGGGCATATTATTAAGCCAGGCAATAAAATAATCGCCGCTTTAGCGGCAGAAAATTCCATAGAGCATATTATCAAGCCCATTATCGCCATTTTAGCGGCAGTTTTCTGCCGCTAAAGCGGCGATAATTTTATCGCCTGACTTGATAATATGCCCCTCTGTTGCTCTCTGATTACTTATAGGACACGCTCTTTCTTCCTTGAATCCTGACTGATGTAATATTTTTTCCCTTTAAAACATCTCTCTCCTAAATTAAACTACAATGGGTTCTTCCTTTTAAATACGGGGTTTGATAGCTACCCTCAAGTGTTTTCTACCTTTCTTTTTGGTTGTATCTTTTCTTTGGTTTTTCCTGTTGCCACTTTCGGATTTTACTCCTAACTCATGTGTAGTCCCAAAAGAAGATGAGCTGCAAAAGAAAGAAGAAAACAAACAAGCTTCGTTCTCCCACTATCAGTGTTCGTCTTCCATTTCCTTGATTTTTCGGGTTTATCTTTACCTTAGCTTCAGGCCTTAGTTACTCTCTGCGTTCTCCCTCTCCGCACGCTTTCCCCAGTCACACAATTCGTGACTCACCAGTGTAAGTCATGCTCCTCTGGGAGCCCGGCGGGAGTAGTCGGGCACCTCTCTGGACTCCCGAGTAGTGAGACGGGGAGCAGCTCTTCATGTGACCTTCCTCTTGCTCTCCTGTTCGTTTCAGCTCTCCTCGTCCTGCTGACTCCAGGCTCCTCGCTTGACCATCTCCTCTATTGGAAGACACAGCTTCCAGTCTCGTGGTGTCTCAAAGCGGTCACCCCCAGGATCCTCCGATGTCTCCTCTAATTCTCCACCCATGATCAAGTCCTTTCACAGAAACAGAAGCCCTTCTTTACTGTCTCTCTTCTTTCCCCTTGTCTTCCTGTATCTAATCTTTACTCTATTTTAACGTTTTCTCTTTTACTTTCAGGTCGTGGTTTGAGTAGGAGGATGGCTGGATCAGCAGCTAAGTTTTCTCTCTCTTACCCCCACCTGCTATATCGACATGGTGTAATGGTATAAAGTAAGTATCCGTAAATTCCATTGCAATAAATGCCCAAAATTGTGCAGATTGCCGGCATAATGACAAGTTTGCCTGGGCCGACACAGGTGTCCACCACTACCTCTTCAATCTCAGGACCCCAGAGAATTGTGATTTAAAGCAGATGTTCTTTAATGTCTTTTGTTGAAAGCGAAGAGAAGCAATGGCAAAAGGTTGATTGTTATTGGTTTTCAGCTGGTCAGGTCACAGAGAAAGTGTGGCTTCAACATAAATTTGCATAATACCAGTCATTCTATGTCTAAAAAGGCAACCATGTGCCCATAACATTATCTGCTAAAAAAGGCAGTTATGCATAAGAAAAATAGTTCTCCGGTCTCAATGCCTGCTTATTTGAGTATTCCTGAGAGGGTCGCCAGTTTAAAATTAAATTTCTAGAACTGGCCTTTTCTCCAGCCTCTAGACTCTTTCTGACTCCTGAAAACATAAGGGTGTAAATTATCTCTAGTTGCATATGCATGCCTATGAAACTTCTTTCCCAGTGATGGAGGGTGCATAAGGCCTTGGAGAAAGCAGATGTTGCATCGGACTAGAGCAGAGTTATTACATTTGTGCTCAGTGTATTGAGGGTAAAGGCCATCTCTCAAATTGAGAGAATTGGTTTTGGCTGCAGAGGAATCCAAGGAACCTAGACATGTTGCTTTGAACAAGAAATTATGGTATGAAAATCCTTCCTGCAACTTTAACCAGCGACTAGTCCCCAAAAAGCCTCACCTAACACTTTGGTGACTTTCTGAACAGCTGAAATAGAGTGCAGAATGTTTTTATAAAAGTCAGCACTTCAACACTTTTTTCTCTGGCTAATGGAGACAAAATATTAGGCTTCACCCAACAAGAGACAACATCTCAGCTGCATTGCACAGCACAAAATGTACTATCGAACCTTGTGGAGTCTAGGTTGTGTGCAGCTTATTGTCTAGCACAACTAAGTCCAATGTAAAACTTTTTGATTGCGATGGACTACCAACTTTTCCTAAACCCCACTCCATTAAGGTTTGGTTATAAAGGGTGCCTAGGTCTCAGTCATCCATAACTTTGGATTGTGGTGAACCGTAGGAAATTGAGTTACTGGTTGAGGGGGTGAAACTCTACTCAAGCGGTAACCACTATTGTGGTCAGGGTGAAACACGAGCATAATCTGAATTAATCAGTGCTTCACCCTCTGGTAGCTTTGAACAAAGCACTCTGGCTTAATTTAGAGGTAAGGTGTAAAGTATTTATGCAGCAATTCAAAAAGGTAATACAGTAAATACTCAACACAAAAAAATCCCACATCAATTTAGAAAAACGTAAAATTTTATATATTATTCGAGACCAAAACGACTAAAATCGTAGAACTGGAGCTATGCAATTTCAAAGATTCAAGGAAAGTATAGTACCAAAAAGCACAATAAACTGGGTGTCTATTTGGCAGAGGTTTTCTCCCTATCCAAGTGGGGAACACAATCCCAGTCAGGGTAAGCTAGATACACACTTTAAATTAACCTGTGCTTACCCTCTGACAGCTTTGCACAGAGTAGGCAGGGTTAAATTAAGAAGCAATGTGTAAAGTATGTGTGCAACACACACAGTAACACAATGAAAACACAGTAACACAGTAACACACAGTAACACAATGAAAACACCACAAAAAGGCTCCACACAGGTTTAGAAAAACGAAAGAATATTTTCATGAGTAAATCAAGACCAAAACGACAAAAATCCAATAAGTTGACCCGAAGTTTTGAATTTTCAAAGAATAAATCAAAAATAGTGCTTAGGAGTCAACAGCGCTAAAAGGTTGCTTGAGGTCATGCTAGACCAGAGAAAATCCAAAGTTCAGGCCGACCGTGATGGAGGGCAGGCTGGCCATAGGACCCAGACAGTTCCCGCTGACAAAGTACCTTGGATGGAGCAAAGTGTCGATATCGAATTCTCGAGGCGAGGAGTTGAGAAGGTGACGTACAGTCGTCGATCCGTGGATGGAGGTGAGCATCAGCGCCGATCTGCGACATCGATGGAAGCTTCTGAGCTGAACCCCTTTGCGATGCAGGCACTGCATTGATGTAAAGCCGTGCTGTCTGTTGGCGTCAAGCCGCTCTGGATGTAGAATCGCTGTTGTTGCACAGCTGCTGCTTCGGTATCGAAACCGATGTGTCGGTTCCAATTGGTGCAAAGTCACTGCGGTGTCGAAGTGAATGTAGGTACGGATGCAGAAACCTACTTCTGAGGCCCAGGACTGGAAGGGGCACCTCTGACAAGGGAAGGACTCAAAGATGGCAGAGTCCAGCAGCACCAGCAGAACTATAGAATGTCTTTTATGACACTGAGACTTCAGAAAACAGGAGGCAAATCACCAAGCCCTTGTTGTTCAAGTGAAATGGGTCCAGTCCTTGTCCTCAGCTGGGCAGAGATCAGCAGGGGTAGCTCAGCAGAACAGAGAAGCAGCTCCCTAGAATAGTCAGTCAAGCAGAGTGGCAATCCTTGTAGCACAGCAGTCCATACTCCTGGTAGAGTTCTTCACAGGTCCAGCAGTGTACTATCTTGGTAGGGTCAGAGCCTCAATATTTATATATAAATGTGCCTTTTTAAGTGGGGTTGACTTCAAAGTAGCTCCTTGAAGTGCACAAGTCCCCTTTCATTCCAGCCCTGCCTGCCAGACTATGTGTGGGGATGGAGGAGTTAGTCAGTTCTTTGTGTAGGGACAGGACATAGCCTATTCAGATGTACGTTTCAGCTCCCTCTCCCCCTTCCTGACTAGGAAGGCTATCAGAATGCAGATGAATGCAAATGAGTCTTCTGTCACACCCTTATTCCTGTGTTTGTGGTGGTCTAGAGGGAATGCACAAAGTGTAGGTAGCTGTCGCACTTCCCATACGTGTATTGGAGACAGGCTGTAATCACACAGAGCTAAGTTAAGTCAGATAAATGAACACTTTCTAAAATAGCAATGTTAAATCCAACTTTACCACTAAAGAGGATTTATCATTTCCATTCGAAAGAATTGATCCATGAAATAGATGCTCCTTTTAATCAGGAATTACTGCCTTAAAGTGTACTACAGAATTCCCAATGCTGGCCTATGGGAGGAGAAGGCCTCACAGCAGTGAAAAATGAATTTAGCAGGTTGTCACTACCAGGACATGTAAAACTCAAAGGTACATGTCCTACCGTTTACATACACAGCACCCTGCCTTTAGGGCTAACTAGGGCCTACCTTACGGGCGACTTCTGTGTAACAGATGGGGAGTTTAAGGCTTGGCAAGTGGTTTTAAATGCAAAGTTGAAGTGTCAGTAAACTGCACACACAGGCCTTGCAATGGCAACTTGTATGGGTGGCGCAACCAGTGCTGCAGGCCCACTAGTAGCATTTAGATTACAGGCCCTGGGTATAGGGTATACCACTTTACAATGGATTTATAAGTAAACTAAATATGCCAGTTAGGTATATACCAATGTCACCATGTTTTAGGGGAGATGCACATGCACCTTAACACTGGTTAGCAATGGTAAAGTGCTCAGATTCCTTAAGCCAAAAAAAAGATAAAGCACAAAGTGGAGGTAAGCAGGCAAACAGTTGGGGGAGACTACACTAAGAATGTCTTTACGATGTGCAAGAGGGGTAGGTGATAGCTGCCCCCCTATCAAGTCAGAGGTGGCCCATACTGCCAACACTTACTCCTGCTTTGTCTCACTGTCAGAGAGCAATAGACAAAGCCCAACAGACAGCTACACTTAGTCATGTGATGCAGGATACAGGCTGCAGGACCCAAATGATTGGAACAAGAAAATTCCAACTTTCTAATAGTGGCATTTTCAGAACTGTGACTTAAAATCAAACTTTACCACTGAAGAGGGTTTTAAATTACAATTCTTTAGACTCCCTCCCGGCAGCACAGTTCTCCTCATGCTTTGTAATTGAACAGGCCTACAGAATGCCTAGTTCCAGACCACCAGCGGGAGCACCCCTATGGCCCCTAAATAGCGTGCTTCTTAAATTTTCAGGACCGGGATCTGATACTCCAGGAGATGCGATAAACTGGAGAGGTCCGGCACGCCAATGCCAAGAAGACAAGTGGCAAATGACGGCCAGAGGGAAACAACCCAGGGTCTGAGTGTGCACCACTTCTGACCCATCAGAGCAGGAACATTCAGCAGACACAGATAGTGACCATCCACTTCTCCAGAAGATCGCCTGCCTGGAGATACTGCTGTCCAAGAACTCACGCAACAACAGGTGCATGAAGGAGGCAAAGAAAGCTGAGAAGCATGGGTTTGCCGGAGACCAGAAGACAGTAAGATGGCACTAAGTGCCCCCTGACATTCACATGTTACATCTAGTGGGTGTCTGGTGTTAGGAACTCTTTCTCTTTTTCTGTTGGGGCAATCTCTAAGGGTTGAAGTTACGAGGAGGGAGGGATACAGACCTCTCAGGCTAAACCAATGTCACAGTTGTCATGTTGACTGTTGGGAATGCTTGCGTGGGTAGTGGGAGAGAGTGAGTGGGGGGGTAGAGTCATGCACCTAAGTTACAGTGTTAGACTAAGGGTGGGTTGTTCATTATTAAGGGTTAGACGAAGAGGTTGTGGAATCAAGGGCAGTTAAGAGTGCAAACAACTCTGAAAACACACGGTATGGCGCCATCATTGGGAGATCTTTCATAGACACAAGGTGAGGGGGAATACTCAGTATTGACATGGAATTTCAACGGACTTGGAAATTACATTAAGAGAGGGGTAGAGGCCAACTATTTCAGGAGATTAAAGCCCAATATAATCCTCCTTCAGGAGACGCATCTCCAGGGCACACACTGTGTGTATCTTAGGAGAGGGGTATACACTACCCTTGCCCTTGTGGTATTCTCGTCCACATCCAGGGGAGTTGCCAGAATAATGATAAGAAACACCCCCTTCCGCACTTCCAAAAAATGGATGGACCCCAACTGCACATATAGCACAGTCCAGGGGACATAGGTTGGAGAGAACTTCCCGTACTTAGTGTCTACGCACCCCCTAGACTGCAAAAACACACGCTGGACAAAGTGGCTGAGATACTAATCGAATCCGAGCTCTCAACACACATAGCAAGAAGGGACTTTAATGATGTGGTGGTTCCACACATAGATTGCACACATACCCCACTGGGAGCATGGGACAACTCTTCTAGCTGGGATTTTAAACACACTGGGCTTGGTCGATCTTTGGCGCAACATCACCATACTGATTATGTATATTCCTTCTTCAAGTGCACACAAGGTGTTTTCCAGGTTGGACTATCTCCTCGCTCCTGCGGGGGAAGTAGAGGCGGTTGACCAGATGGAATACCTGGCGAAGGGTCTATCAGACCACTTTGGCTGATGGCGGAGATCTCACGGGCAGCGGTTCGGGTGGAGACTAAACACTTGGGACCTACGAGATAGGGCAGAAGCCCTTGAGATTTGAGTAGACTCCGAACTATACTTTCATGAGAATGAAGGCTCAGTGTCTTCAGCAGTTGTCCGTGGGAGGCATATAAAACAGTGCTTCGGGATAAGGCACGAAACACCATAGCGTATATGAAAAGGAAAGAGACAGGTGAAATTGAGGCATTGGAACACAAGCTTTTAGAACTGGAGGGGCAGTTAGACCCAGAGAATGACCCGCTTACAATTCGCCAGATTGCAGTCACTCAAAAAAAATATCAGGCATTAATTTGCCAGAAAGCGAAAACCCAGAGCATGGCAATGCAATATCGCCTGTAGGAGACAGGGTATAGAGCTGGGAGACGGTTACCCTTACTTGGTAGAAAAGAGAGGGAATCAAAGTGGGCAACATACATTTAAGAATATGGCATTACATATACGGCAACCCAGAACATTGCAGATGTCTTTGCAAGATACTATGCAGATTTCTACAAGGACAGGACATTAGAGGAGGGTCCCCAAATTAGCAATTACTTAAGCGCAATTAATACCCCCACCCTCTCACTAGATGACTAAGCAGTCCAAGAAAAAGAACTTACTCTGGAAGAAGTTGTGACAGCCATCAACAAAAATCAGGGAAGACTCCGGGTCCCAATGGACTACCGGCAGAATTCTTTATGATAAGCGCCAGTCTGCTGGGTCCACATCTCCTAAAGATGTACCTGGCGGCACAGGCAGAGGGGACTCTTCCACCAAACCTTCGCAGTGCCACAGTTGTGGTGATCCACAAGCCGGGGAAACCCTCCTCAAACTGCGGGACCTACTGACCTATCTCATTACTGAATGTGGAAACAAAAATATTGGCTACAATTTTATCCATGCGAGTGTTGTGTGTGATAACCTCCCTCATTTACTGTGACCAGTCTGGATTTATGCCAAAAAGGACAACGAGATTCAACCTCCGCCGATTGACCAACTGGCTGGACACAAAAAATCAAATGGCTGGATTAAAAAAATCCAAAAGGACTTTTTAACGGTTCCTTTCCATGACCAGGATGTCACCCCCGAGCGAGTTCCCGTGGCCACCGCTCACTGTATCTGAACTTTTGGACCAGTATCACTAGAACAGGCTCGTGAGAAATAGGAGCATGCAAATTAGGCTCACCCTTGGATGCCTGCTCCCCCATGATCCTCCACAAAATCATAGATACGGTCAATCCAATTATAAATCAGATAGTTAACTCTTCTCTAAGCTTAGATATAATTCCAGATGAATGGAAGCTTGCACTGGTAAAACCACTGAAAAAGAAACAAACCATCAACCCCTCTTTGCTCTCAAACCTCCGCCCTATTTCCCTACTTCCCCTGCTAGGCAAAATCCCAGAACAATTTGTTCACAAAGAACTGACCAAATTCATTGAAGCCACTAATATCCACCACCCTCAACAATCTGGCTTTCGCCCCAAGCATTCCACAGAATCGGCTCGCATGGAAATAACCGATGCACTAATAACTATAGCCGACAAAGGCAGGAAAGCGGTTTTGATCCTACTCGACTTGTCTGCTTCATTCAATACCATCTCACACAGTATCCTCCTGAAGCGACTTGAACGCGGCGGCATCTCTGGTACCGCTCTGGTATGGATAATATCATTTCTCACCAACCACAGACAAGCGGTTACCCTTGGTACTTTCCTCTCGGTAGAACGCAACATAACAACAGGAGTCCCACAGGGCTCATCATTGAGCCCACTGTTGTTCAATATTTATATGACCCCGCTCATCTCTATGATAGGATCCTTTGGGATTGAAGTTACGTCCTACGCAGACGATACCCAAATGATCCTTTCTCTGGATAACAATTCCACAGACGCCGAACTTAACTTTAAACGCTGCCTATCTGAAGGTATCCAGTGGATGAGGGACAACCACCTTAGATGCAACACCGACAAAACTGAAATCCTCCCCATAGGGAAAGATGTCTTATTCCAGCCTTGTAAATGGTGGCCTGAGGTAACAACACCCCGCTTGACATGGTCAAGGTAGCCAAAAATGTAGGAGTACAGTTCGATTCTGCGCTTTCCTTCCTTCCACACGCTACGGCAGTAGCAGGGACCTGCTTTAGCCTCATCAAATCGCGAAAAAAATTATTTGATCTAATTCCACTTGTCGCAAGGAAATCAGTGGCAGTGGCCTTGATTCTCTTGCGCCTAGGAGATTGCAACAGCCTTATGTCAGGAGCCAACAAATCAACGCTAAAGAAGCTACAAGTTGTCCATCACGCTGCGGCACATTTAGTTTTAAAACTCCCACGAAGATCCTCGGCATCTGCGGCATTAAAAGTTCTTCATTGGCTTCCGCTGCACAAGAAAATTCTCTTTAAAATCCTTCTGATCACCTATAGAGCCATGCTTAAATTGGGACCTAAGTACCTCTCAGCACGGTTCACTCCCTACATCACAACCAGGACTCTCAGGTCCTCATCAGCCAACCTCCTTAAACCACCCATTTTCAGATGTAAAACAAAAGGAGGAAAAACAGTGGCTGCCTTGGGGACCAAAGCCTGGAACCTTCTACCACCTCATCTAAGATTGTTAAAAACAGAAACAAAATTCAGGAAGGCTCTGAAGACTTAGGTATTTAGCACCCCAGACGAATTATGCCTTTCTCTAATTTAGTATCCTTTGGGCCCCTTCTCACCTCCAACCAACCAGTGCAAGGATGCTCCTTTCAGAGTGGCAGTCAGCGCTTTACAAATAGTAACTTACATTACATTACATTACATTACTTACATTACATTACAGTGCAAAACAGGCCTGACCCACACATGTTCTTATACTTGGATGCAGAGAAGGCATTCAACGCCGTCCACTGGCCATTCATGAGACAAGCACTACTGAAATTTGGGTTTAGTCCTGCCTTCCTAGCCTGGATAGACTTACTATACACCAACCCGAGGGCACAAGTGCGAGTCAATGGAGCAATGTCAGTGGATTTACCAGTGTGCCAGGGCACTAGGTAAGGATGTCCTCTGTTCCCTTTGTTATTTGCCCTGGTATTGGAACCATGGGCATGCCTGGTCAGAAACCACCCAGACATGAGAGGCTTTAGAGATGATCTTGGGCTGCTTAGGGATGAGCGGATCTCACTTTACGCTGATGACATCCTCCTATATGTCACTAACCCAGACGTGATGCTTCCCATTATACTGCAGGTCTGTGCGGAATACGGATGCCATGCAGGCTACCAGAGGAACTAGGAAAAATCTAGCCTTTATCCTGTGGGAGGGTGCCTAGATACATGGGGTCTTTCCAGGCAACTCCACTTGAATAAAGAGGGGTTTAAATACCTAAGTCTTTATAAAACCACCAATATAATGGCGAGTCTCTGCCACAACATAAAGAGAGTGTTGATGAAATTCCATGAGGACATGGAAAAGTGGAGAAGAATTCCCCTGATGCTACTTGGTAGAGCCGCCACGTATAAAATGGTCACACTCCCTAAGTTGCTCTTTATCCTCCAAATACATACCACAAGCTCCCTGAGGAGATTTTTAAGACAGTAGATGGAGAGACGCATACACTCCTATGGAATGGGGCTCATCCACGGGTGGCACTCCAGACACTCCATTGTAGTCAATACAATGGGGGATATCGCTCCCAGATATATGATCAGATTACCGGGTAGCACACCTGGTGGTCAATAACAAATGGAGACACCTATCGAACAACCATTGATCATACGCCCTTGAGAGAGTCCAGTTCCAAACTCAAACATATCTTCACTGAATATACATGGACAGAGGGGAGCGGCAATTAATGCTGGTGACCCACAGGACTATAGATGCTTGGAAAGGAGCAAAATGTTGAATGAAGTGGAACAAGAGATGCAGGAGAGAGCCTCCACTGTGGGAGGGGACACACCTGCCAGAATTGGGATTTCAACCCTGAGATGTGGTTGGGATATCCAGACTTGGGGACCTACTGGAGGAGGGCTCCCTGATTTCCCTCAGCTCACTCCAATGCTAGTTTATTTATTTATTTAATTCATTTATAGAGCGCATGGTTACACCACCGGTGTGTCCCCGCGCTGAGAGCTAACTCTGAGAGAAACGTACAAGAATAACAAGATTGAAGAATTTGTGACCGTTTAGCAATAATTATATTTATATTTCTGCAGTCTAGAGATTCTGTGGGCTTGGGTCTGAGAAGGGAAATATTCCCAATGTGTCTTGTAACTGTTGTTACCAGTCACAATGGAATTAAAAGTCCTGCTAAAAAACTGCTCTTCTGAAGGGTTCTCTTCTGGCTATTTCACCATGTAAGAGGTGGTGAATTGTTTGGGTGGAAACTGGGTGATAATAGAGACTAATCAATCAATCAAATATTTGTAGAGCGCACTACATACCCGCGAGGGTCTCAAGGCACTGGGAGGGGTGGGGCCGCCACTGATCAAACAGCCAGGTCTTGAGTAGCTTCCTGAAGATCAGCAGGTCTTGGGTCTGGCGTAGGCTCAGTGGGAGGGCGTTCCAGGTCTTGGTGGCGAGGTGGGAGAAGGATCTCCCGCCAGTGGTTGTTTTTCAGATGCGTGGGATGGTGGGGAGTGCGAGGTCGGCGGAGCGGAGCTGGCGGTTCGGGATGTAGAAGGAAAGTCGCCTGTTGAGGTAGGCTGGGCCGGTCTTGTGGAGTGCCTTGTGTGCGTGGATGAGGAGCTTGAAGGATATCCTCTTGTTGAGCCAGTGCAGGTTTCTCAGGTGGGGGTTGATGTGGCCGTGGCGTGGTACATCGAGGATCAGCCGTGCCGAGGCGTTTTGGAGGCGTTGCAGTCGTTTGATGAGCTTGGTCGAGGCTCCCGTGTGGAGGGCGTTTCTGTAGTCGAGTCTGCTACTGACGAGGGCCTGGGTGACTGTTCCTCTTGTATCTGTCGGGATCCACCTGTACATCTTGCGGAGCATGCGGAGGGTGTTGAAGCAGGAGGAGGAGACGGCGTTGACTTGCTTGGTCATGGAGAGCGTTGAGTCGAGGATGATTCCCAGGTTGCGTGCGTGGTCGGTGGGTGTCGGGGCTGCCCCCAGTGCTGTCGGCCACCAGGAGTCGTCCCAGGCTGAAGGGTTGGAGCCAAGGATGAGGACCTTTATTTTGTCCGTGTTCAGCTTCAGTCGGCTGATCTTCATCCAGTCGGCGACGGCCTTCATTCCTTCGTGGAGGTTGGCTTTGGCGGTGATGGGGTCCTTGGTAAGGAAGAGGATCAGTTGAGTGTCGTCGGCGTAGGAGATTATGTTGAGGTCGTGCTGTCGGGCGACGTGTGCGAGCAGGGCCATGTAAATGTTCTTGAGGTCTCTATGGTCTGCCTAAGGTGCAATGATACAGATTTCTTCTTGTGCTAAGTCCATGTGAGTAACTGGGTTATTAACTTTGGAAGCAGTTACACCTACTAACTTAATAAAGAGTTGAACCCATAGAATCTGAGGAACAAGTAGTCGGCATTCTCAAGAGAAATATGTATTAAGATAAAGCAGTACCAACAATTTGAACGTGAAGAAAACAACACAGTAAAATTCCCAAACAAGTTATGAAATTAAAAATGTAATAGGCAAAAAGACAACAAAGAGAACAAAAACAGATAAGGGGAACTGATGGTATGAATTTCTAATGTTTTAGGGCCTAAAAACACAGAGAGAAAAAAGTAAAGCACCTATGGAAAAGATTACTTCACATTTGACGGGAATGTAGGTGAGATTTCAAGCCAACTACAGTAGAGCGGATTGTCAGATACACCAAGTGATCACTCTGGTCAAAGTTACTTTCAATGTACAAAATGATTGGTGGATAGCCACCATGTCAGTTTTGATGCCTGTCACCCAACGTTTGCCATTGTGTATTTTTCAGAAACAAATGATAAAAATGGGAGTTTCTAAAAAATAAAAAACTAACAAACGTTAAACTTTGGGAGTTTTTTTCCCAGGGTATTGAAGTAATTTTTCAGGTTTTTCTTTAACTCAACACCAGGTTTTTCCTGTCTGTGCCAAACAGGAAAAAAGGTATTACACCATTTACCTTAAATAAGGTGGTCAGTGTAATTTTCTTCCTACAACAGCCCATACTTCATTGGTCAATCAGATGAAGTCATCCTTCGATGAAGCCAACGTTGGCTCCATCGACAGCATACTTAAGGTCCACCCATCTCTAAATGAGTCAGGTAGACCAGTGGTTCGGCAGGCAGGGTAGTCATTTGCATCTGTGATGGAGTACTCTGTCCACAAACTCTAAATCAGGCTCTTAGTCACTTTTCCCATTGTCATAATCCACTAGTTGGGCAAGGTAGAAAGACGAAGTGAGTCATGGTCCATTGAGATTGGATGTCTTTATATGAGGTCCCACTGAACCAGTTTCTAGAGTGGCAGAAAGGTCTGAGGTGAACAAAGGTGTCATGTTTCTCTCCAACCAGGGCTCCTGCAGGGTCCATTTCTAGAGACGGTGCCGCTTGGTGATCCAGTCCCGTGTTTTCGTGTTTTCGCTCTGATCGTGTGAGCGCGAGGGAGACGTGAGGACGCAGGTCCCGGTGATTTCAGACTCAAGCCCTGCTCCCTGCTCTCAGCTTACAGTGCCCAGCTCACCCCCCCCCCTCCCCCCGTTTCTGATATACAGCAGGGGCAGTGGGGGCACTTTACCGATCCGACGATTTACGGAGGAGCAGGTGGAGCAGGTGGAAGCGAGGCGGGAGCTTGGTGTCTCAGCCCACCTGTAAAGTGCATGGATTTTGAATGCACTAAAAAACCAACAGCAGTCTCAGCAACCCCAGCGGGCTTAGAATTGCCCCAGGAGCAAGCCCCCGCCCCCCGCAACACAACACATCAGACATCCCAGAATTCACACCCCTAGAGGAAAAATTACTTCAGGGAGAAATACCAGACAAAGCCATCTAATGTACATACAAACCACTGGTGAATAATATACCACATAATCTGAAAGCTCTGAGAACAGAATGGGAGGTCACCACAGGTAAATTAGAAGGCATAGATTGGGAAACTGCGTTAATGCACCCAAGACAAGTGGCCATTAAATTAAGGCTGCGACTTATACAATTTAGGATCCTACACAGGGTCTACTTTGATATGGCATGCTTGCATAAATTTGGGAGGGCTGAGTCATCAGACCTGAGGGCAGGTACCATCATGGCAGCAATCTGCTGATTTGATTTGATTTGCTGATCTGCAGTTTCAGCTCCCAGCCCAAGCCCCGGTCTGAGGCACTGTGCTGTGCCGGGGAGCTTTTCAGCCGTGTGGCAGGCTAAGGTGAGCGAGGCAGCAAGGGGAGCAGGGAGCAGGGGCAGAGGTAGAACTGGCGGAGCAGAGCAGAGGTTGAATGACGGGCACAGAGTTTTGGATTACAGCGGCGACTGCAGCGGCGTGAGTTGGTGAGTTGCTGCGCTGTATTTCGCTGTGACCTCTGTGCCACTGGCCCTCGCGCCCTTTGCGCCCTTTGCCCTCCTTGTCCCCCCTTTCGCTCCCTCATACCTTATACCTTGAGATTGCAACTACCTACTAAAAACTACCGCGCACCATACTGACTACCACAGCAGCCAGCAGATACGGCATCGTGATCTGTCTGAGACTTCTGACTGCTTGCTGATTGCGCTTACTGTCTGAATCACTCCTCTTCAAGGCAGTAGTGACCGCCCCAACGAGCAAGGAGCCAGGAGTGCTTGTTTAAAGGGGCAGGAGTCGCCAGCGATTACCTAAAACGCAGAAGGAGCCGCAGGAGCCATCAGCGAGCCATCAGCGATCACCCCAACGAGGCAGGGGTTATGAGCGTTTTCTAGTTACTGACTACGAGCCTAGCTGCCTGATAATTGACAATTGAGAAACATCACTGGAGTTGACCGCCATCTGGACCGAGGGAAGTGCCGGCATTGCTACAACCTGGTAAGCCCTGTGGGTCCTGTGAGCTGTGAATCTTGAATCTTGAACCGTGAACGTTGAACGTTGAATTGTGACAGGACTTATTGCACTGAATCGCAAGCTCACATAGGGCCTGCACAAAAGACTGTGCCCGAGGGGAGAGCACTGCAAGAGGGACTGTAAGAGGGAGTGGCGTCAGCCCCCACCAACGGAGCCTCCGTCACACCCTTTTGAGCGCAGTGCAGTGTTGTGTGGAGTAGGAGCAGGAGTAAGAAACACCACTGTTAAACCGTTAACAAGTCCACCCCCAGTGCTGGCACGAGACCTGCGTGGTTAATAAGCAAACAAAAATAAAATAAAATAAAATTGCAGAAACCCAGGGCGAGAAGGAATAAAGGAATAAGGAATAAAGCCAAGAAATTAGGTCAGGGAAGTCAAGGAACTACATGGCTCCCGTGAACCCCCCTAAAAAACCAAGGAGAATAAATAAAAACCTCAAGAAAGATATAATGAATGTCAGCAAAGAAGATAAGGGGACAGATGAGGGGAGGAACGGAGCTGAGGAGGGAGAACTTCCTTTGATTTCCCCCCTGCTCACAAGCCCCAAATGTCCGCCAGATACAAAGGCGAGAGGGATCGCAAACGTTTTCTCAGTGAACAAATCTAGCTTTCAACCTAAAATCTATTCAAAATTTTCATTCATCAAAGACGCTGGCTCTGTCCTCTGCCTAAATAATAGCAACATAAGTGACCTGCCAATCCCGCTACAGCCAAGCAAGGCAAGCAAGGCAACCCCCCTGACGCAAGAATTACAGGTTCGGTCGGAAAGGGATCAAGCCGACCTTAGAAAAGGGAAGAACAGTGCAGAAGAGGTTGCACCAGTAAGTAAAGAAGAGCTGAACAAGGGGCCAGAAAGGAGGGCCTCTTGGAATCAAATGGCGCAGGATCAGGGACGAAGGCAGGAGCAGGCAGGCTCAAGCCCAAAACCAGACCCAAATGGCTGGGGGCACAAAGACATAAGGGCGAATAAAAAGAGGGCCAAAATGTGACCCCAAGTCATAACTTTGCTCCAATAGAAAACAGGAAGAGGAGCCCCACAAGCCCCACAAGGCTCCACAACAATACAGATGAAGAATTCTTCGAATCCTCAGAATTTGCAAAAGGCAGACAAGGACCACTTGGAAACCCTGAGAGACTAGATGGACCGGAGGATTCAGCAAACTGGGGGCCTAGGAACTACACCCTGCAGGACAAGGGTGACATGCAGAACAGCAAACACACTCCCGCTACAGCCAAGCAAGGCAAGCAAGGCAACCCCCCTGACGCAAGAATTACAGGTTCGGTCGGAAAGGGATCAAGCCGACCTTAGAAAAGGGAAGAACAGCGCAGAAGAGGTTGCACCTGTAAGTAAAGAAGAGCTGAACAAGGGGCCAGAAAGGAGGGCCTCTTGGAATCAAATGGCGCAGGATCAGGGACGAAGGCAGGAGCAGGCAGGCTCGAGCCCAAAAACAGACCCAAATGGCTGTGGGCACAAAGGCATAAAGGCGAATAAAAAAGAGGGCCAAAATGTGACCCCAAGTCATAACTTTGCTCCAATAGAAAACAGGAAGAGGAGCCCCACAAGCCCCACAAGGCTCCACAACAATACAGATGAAGAATTCTTCGAATCCTCAGAATTTGCAAAAGGCAGACAAGGACCACTTGGAAACCCTGAGAGACTAGATGGACCGGAGGATTCAGCAAACTGAGGGCCTAGGAACTACACCCTGCAGGACAAGGGTGACATGCAGAAAAGCAAACACACTCAGCATGGAGACTTAACAGCACAAATAGAACTGGCATTGTGCAAACACACACCAACAACGCTAGAGGATAGGTCGGTAAGGCAAGAACCCAGGAATACAAGAGAACCAACAATAAGGATAGACACTAAAGAAGTGCGGAATTACATTCCACAATCACACAGGAAGTTAGAGCATCCATCTCAAACAAATGATCAACAATCTGAAAAACCTGAGAAACAGCAGGAGCAAGCTAAGCCAGGAGGTGTCCCTACACAATCAGACATCGATACCCCTAGTCCATCCACTTCATCCAAAGCACGCTCTATATCACCTTGGATCAACGACTTTGAAACCTCGTATCTCACCCCAGCGGAGTGGGAAGAATTGGTGGTATCTTACCCGGCGGCCACCAAGGGAGAACTGCCAGGAGGGCCCAACAGCGTAACCAACGCAAATCTGGGTAAGGGAACACCGAAAGCAAAAGAAGACATCTGGTCATCGCTTTTGCATACAATGCAATTATCGGTAAACGCCATTCAATATCAGTCTGATAAGATGGACTTACAACTTTCTGTCCTCAACTCGCTGTCAATATTTGTTGCCAATATTGACGGAAAGTTAGCAGAGCTGAACAACTTGGTCAAAAGAGCGCAAGCAGAAACCCAATTTACACAATCTAATTGCTCCTGCATAACAATAGTGGACAAATTGGCAACACTCGCAATGGCAATGGACAATCTCTTCTCTGACATTAGGGAGGTTGTAAAAAGTAACCGATCAACCAACCCCGTCAAGAGGAGATGCAAAATAAGCACGCCACAGCTAGAAGGAACGCAGTCACCAACGCAGAAGAGCTTAAAGACGACCCAAGATCCATACTCGACCAGGGAAACCACAGAAGTAAAGAAGAGAACGGTCAGCAATACACAACAAAATGAAGGAACCCAAACAACTACACTAACTGCAAATATAGCGCCACCGGGTGAAAACTCACAAACTGAAGCTGCACCGGAACATCTTCAACCAGGAAAACAGGGAAGAAAACAGAAAAGGAAGGGCAGAAATCAAAAGAAAAAAACAGCGGTAATACCCTGGGGTAAGGGCACTCCTTGTGAGAAAGTGATATCTGGCCTACCACAAGACAGGCTGACTGAGATGAGAGAAGACACAGAAACTGAACACAACCAACAAGAAACCAGAAATCAGGAAGGGAGGAAAAAACCCAAAAGAAAATCGTCACAAGAAAGAAGGCTTATTACCAGCTCTCCTCATAAAAGCGGGAAAGCGACATCTGACTTAGCGCAAAACAGGCTGATCGAGATGAGAGACGACAAAAAAACGGAACACAACCCACAAGAAATTGGAAACCTGGATGAAAGGACAAAACCCGAAAGAGAACCATCTCAAGAAAGAAGGTTCATTTCCAGTCCCTCCCACAAAAAGGAGGAAAGACACCCTCGAGGAAGCCCTCAATGGGCAGCAACTGCAGTAAGCCCTATTGGACCAAAACTAACGAAGAAAAATGAAACGAGTGTTAAAAGATGAGCAGAAGCAAATGAGGAACATCAAGGCTCAGAGGAGGACCCTAATATTATAAACAACAGCCAGACACAAGACAAGGGGCAAACAGGCACTACCATAATAGTCTTCCACCAGGAGTACAAATCAAGGGGTACAATAGATACTTTAAATAGGGGGAATTTACTGCGCCTACTGAATACAATCGACAGTCTTAAAAATATATCCTCTAGTGGTCTGAAATCAGTAGAATTCATAGAAATGCCGGGACACTCAGGGGTAGAAGCAACAAAAACAGTATGGGCCACAGTAGAATTCCCGGAGAGACTGCTAAAAGAACAAGCAAAATTCGACTCATGGGGAATTAAACTTCAACCATTTCTAAAACCAAGATATCCAGATCCTCTAGCCCTGGATAGCCAGCAAAAGAAAGGGAACGGGCTGCTTAATTCGAACTCAGTCCTAAGAGGGGCACGGAGTAAAACCCCTGAGAACTTAGTCCATCGAGAACAGGCCAATAAGAGACTATCTGCCAATCACAGTCCAACTTCGCAAAATTGGAATTGGCTATCCAGGACCCTAAATGTCAAAGTCAAAAATCAATGACAAAATAAACCAAAAATAGGGAACATGTCTAATGTCCTCAACCTGTGCTCCTGGAACATCAATGGCTTAGGAGACAAATTCTCGGACCCAGAACTAAACACCTACTTGCAAAGATTCGACAACATCATACTGCAAGAAACCTGGACCGACATCCCACCAGTACCGTCGGGATACAATTTAAACTCCCTGCCACCTACACAGAACTCATTGTTTGGCCATAAGAAGTTAGGCCTGGCTATATACAGCTCATTAAAATCCATCGTTGAAGTAGTACCCCTGGCTTACAAGCTACTTCCCCTAAATGCAATGCAAGCACTGCGAGTGACATCTCGAGAGCAGAACAAAAAAGAGGACATAGTCCTAATAAACCTTTACTTACACCCTAGGGAAAAAACCAAGGGAGCTTAACAGCTGAAGGAAGAACTCACAAAATTAATAACAACTGAGAAATCCAACAGCCTGATCATCACCGGGGATTTTAACTTAAATATGCTCAGTAATTTAGCCTCAGAGATTAACGAAGATGAAGATCCCTTTGCCTGGGAACCAAGCCACCAAGATAACACCTCGGGAGGCAGAAGCTCGAAAACAGCTAGGAGCCTACTCTCAAAATTAGAAGAGCTGGGTCTACGAGCACTCAATGGCAGATTCTCAGGGGACCGTCCTCAATCCGCCACATTTCACAGCACTAAGGCTAGCTCCACAATCGATTTCACATTTCTCTCTCGAGGCCTGTATCAAAGGGCAAGAGATTTCCACATCGGTTCGATGGATTACAGTGACCACCTTCCCCAGGAAATCACGATTGAAGCTCCAACAATATCAAGCCCTCCCGCCGCCAACAGACTAGGTTCAGAATTTTCAACAAATGAAAGGCGGGTAAAGTGCAAAACTAATGACCTACAAAGCCTTTTATCTCAAGCGAAACAAGCACTGGGAGAGGCAAAATCAGCAACCACAGACTCAATCAAAAGTCGGGAGATGTTCACCAAAACTTTACGAGACAAATTAAATATAAATAAAAACATAAGGACCGACAGAACGGTCAAAGCCCTGAAACACAAGAACCATCACAATTTTAGAAAAAATATCCAGCTAAAAAAGTTAAATACCCAGATTAACAACACTCTCCGAAGAGCAAGGATAGATCCCGCCGCATGCCAAGCGCTAAGACAGCTAAAATCTACTTGCAGGAAATTGATATGGCGACTTAAAAAAGAAGCTGATGAGGCCTTTTGGGGAAAACTCCTACATGACGCCAAAACAAATAACAGCGCGCGGTTTTGGCAAAACATTAACAGTTTGATTAGCGAGCAAAGTCAGGGGATAGAATCCTATGCCACTGAAGAGGCCTGGACAACTTTCCTTGGTGCACATCTAAACGATGCCCAAGAACCACGGAAAGATTCATACAAACCCAATAATGTCTCCGAAGCGTGGAATTCACAATACAAAGAAGTTCTCGTACACAATGAGGAATTTTCAATCACGAATGTACAGATATGTAAAAGAACCTCGAAAGGGAGACGCGGGGGAGCACCAGGCCCAAATGGCATTCCCCCAGTTGTGTTTAAACAAGAGCCGGAATATTGGGCTGCCGTTCTCAAACCAATGTTTGAAAAAATCTTGCAGACCTCAACAATCCCACGATTTTGGAGGGGAGCAGTTATCTCGCCAATCTTTAAAAAAGAAGACAAGAACGATCCAAGAAGTTATCGCCTTATAGCCTTACTTGATAATGAGGCAAAATACTATGCGGGCCTCTTGCTCCAGGAGTTAACATCCTGGGCGGAAGATACAACAGCAATTCCTTACAATCAAACTGGATTCCGCAAAAACATGGGGACGACTACTAACATTCTAGCCCTATCGCTTTTGATTGATTCAGCTCTTGCGGCAAAACAACCTTTATACCTGTGCTATATTGACTACAGCTCCGCCTTTGACCATGTTAATAGAAACATGTTGTGGCAAAAATTCAAGAAAATGAACATTCCATCATTGCTGTTGAACCAACTAATTCTCCTGCACAGCAACACCTGGGTTCAGGTCAAACTAGATGCAGGGGAATTCTTATCCAAGAAGATCCCCACAAGCACAGGGGTAAAACAAGGATGTGTGCTCGCACCAACACTATTCAATCTCTTTATGGCTGAACTGGCAATCCTGCTGAACGAAAGCAACTCTCATGCACCCAAGTTAGGCGGCACTCAGCTGTCTAATTTATTCTACGCGATGACTTGGTACTGATTAGCCGGACCCCGATAGGCTTACAGCGACTGTTAGATATCACCTCGCAATACTCTAAAACAAACAAACTCATTATCAATCAAGAAAAAACCAAAGTCATGTGCATAACTAATAGCAAAAAGAAATTATCAACTAGTTGGTTTCTGGACTCAAGGAAGCTGGACGTTACAAGAAAATATAGATACCCGGGGGTCACCTTAGACCCCAGCGGCAGCTTCAAGCCACAATGCGAGGAGATAAAAAAGAGAGGATTAATGACAGCGGTATCCCTAAGAAACTCAAAAAATAAGATCACAGGACCAAACCTCGTTCCTTTAATAAAGGTGATACAGGCAAAACTGATCCCATCTATCACCAATGGAAGAGAAGCAATGAGAGGAAGGGACGCCAAAACGGTAGACAGAACAGTAACAAGAGCCATGCGCATGATCTTTGGCTTGCCAAGGTACACTTCACCTGCGCAGATTAGACTTGAATTTGGGCTGGTAAAGGAAGAGCTGGCACGTAAAGGTGTATACTTAAAAAGCTGGTACAAAATAAGCAGGGGGTAAGCAAACACACTCAACGCTCTCCTTTGGAAGGAACTGCAAACCAAAGAAAATTGCCCCGCAAGGCTCTTCTTGGAGGACGCAATAAAACATCTGGGGGTGCGTCAACTGTGGGATCTACAAGGGCCTCCGGCGGGTTTTAAAAAAGCAGTAAACAACAGCGTTAGAAAAGAATCTCTCCTGCAGGACAAAGCTTTATTGACGGAGCAAGCTCATGGGTTGCTAACCATACAATCTTACTCCAAGCTCAGGCCACAATTATATCTTCAGACTAGCTTTGCCAAAAAAACAAAAGAGAAATTTCTGAAATTTCGCCTAGGACTATTGCCTTCTGCAGACCATATGGCCCCTTGGCTACGTCCCTCAATGCCAGAAAAGTGCCGTCTTTATGGGAATGATGAAGATAACATCATACACCTTATTACCATCTGTAAGGAGCTGTTGCAAGACCGCCGGAACCTTCTGAGACCACTATTTAACAAAAAACAAATTAGGTCATGCAGGCAAGCTGTCCTGGCATGCTTTTCGGGTGACTAAGTTCAACTGAGCTGCCGATTAGTAAAATATATTGAAGTTGCAGAAGTCCGCCTTAATAAAAAGAAAGAATAAACCGAAACAGCTAAATTGATGGAACCCAGTGCATCACTTGCATCCTTAGAGCTAAAATACTCGGATAATAATGGGGGCACAATTGGCATCTAGGAGCCCACTGGAACTTAATGCCACAAAGAATAAGCATATGGGGATGAGAATGTCTTGCTACCCATCCGGATTACGAACTGCAACAACTAAATGCATCTTGAAGAGGAAAGCAGGCCAGCTCAATTATGTAAAGCTCCTCAATGGTAAAGATAGAACTGATCTAGCAGTGGGCTAATCTCCCTTCCCGCTATGGTTTTATAGTTTTAGACTTAGTAATTGTTTTTTAATTTTAGCCTTTTATATCTTACCACAGTATTAATATAATCTTCTATGCTGCTACAGACACACGAAATCATTTTTATTGACGTTGGTTTGTAATGGTTTTTATTAACTGTACAATAAAGTATTACATTACCTTACCATTTCTTAGTGGTCAGCTAAGAATATTTGGGGTCAGGAGTATATCTGCTTTCTGTGTCCTTAGAGCAGGTCAGACAAGAGACCAATCATTTGACATTTTGAGAGCAATTCCAGTCCCTGTGTGCCAGGTGGAGTCAGGAGACATTGAGTATTATTTTTTCCAGCCTTCAGGCAAATCCTTCTTCTTTTCAGATGTTGTCCTCCCATGTCAAGGAATATACTAAGAAGGTGGTGGTGAGGTGCCAGTCTTGTCCTGTGTTCTAGTCAATAATTGAGGCGTTTTCCACACCTAATCCTGACTACCATCTCCTTTTTCAGTACTTTCTCTCTTGGTTTTCTGCAAAACGTCCCAGGAGCCCAAAATTCAAGATGGATATTCCCTTACTCCTTCTAGAGAGGCTCTAGTCCTTTCATAGCAAATCCCTTATTTCGATGGGCTGTCCTCCCCTTTGTCAGAGTGCAAACTGACTTTTACCCCTGCTGTGGTTAGGGCCAGAAAATCTGTAATGATCCTTGGAATGAGTGGGTCCCTGCAAGTCTGATTTGGCCGAACCAAATCAAAGCACAAATTGTTAAGACAGTTCTGTGCTCTGCCAACTGTTCTTGTCCCCCTCTGTGAGGAAATAGGGTGTATAACGTAGTATGGTTATTCAACCTCACCATGTAATATACTTACTAACCCCTTTAGGATCCTTGAATTTCTTTGTAAAACTGTCAGCTCAATCCTGGGTAGCTCTGACTCTGAGTAGCAAGACTTACACAAAGGAACAAATGTAAGGCATTAAATAGCACGAAAACAATTGAAGAAGAATTTGACAAGACACCAAAGAAATTCTACACCAATTTATAACAAATGACTATGTTTTTGTTGATTTTTAGACACGACAACAAAATAAATCAACCAGAGGGTTCCAGAGATGTAGAATTTATAAGGCATAGTGCATCAAAGTATTTTACTCAACCATGAACAAGCATTGGCAAATTCGACAAATCTGACACTCAGACACGTTTTCACCAAAATGTTTGTGCTAGGTGGAGTGTGATCAATTGGAGTCCCTTTAGGCAACCAACTTCAGTAAGGAGCAAGCTAGGAGGACATGCAAGTTCCTCAGAAACAGTTACTGCTTCAGCTAGAGCAGTCTTCAGTTAGTTGCAGGCACTTTTATCCTTTGCAGAACATTCCTATGGAAGTGGTCCTGATGCAAGGGATGAAGGATGCTCAAGAAACTCAAAGGATGCTGTGGATGATGTGCAATTGGCTGGGGATTTACTGCAACTATTCCTTGATCCACGAAGGAGGTGAGGTGGTCCTGGTCACAGGGTCAACATCCTTCAAAGTGCTCTCAGTGCTGGCAGAAGTCCAGTCGCCAATGGACTGCTGGCTGCCTGGCATCGCAGTCACAGGCCAATCCTTCCTTGGTTGATAACTCATGCTCTGGGGGTCCCAGCTGCACTCCATCAACACTCCCGGGCTTAGCAGACTTGAGTGCAACTTTCTGCATCATATCATGGTCCCTGGTGCTGCACTGCAGCTGTTGGTAGTGAGTTGAAGATTCTGGACTACTAACTTATCCCAGCAGGCTTCTCAGCTATAATGTGTTGTGAACAGGAAGCCAGCTCACTGACCCTTGGATTATCTTGGATTTGGCTGGGCTCTGGATATGCCTTCTTCTTGAGCAGGACACTGCAAGGAGAGTCTCTCGTCTTGTTAGCCACCAGGTTCAGCTGGTGCAGTCCACGCCAGTGCAGCCTTCTTTTTGGCGGTTTCACAGTGCAGCAGTAGTCCTTTCTCTGTCCTTCTTCCAGTCCAGATGAAATCTGAGCCCAGGGTGCCAGGGGTGCCCTACGTATGCTAAGAAAACACCCTTAGGGCAGGATGCAATTGGTAGTCAATGGGCTACAAAGTTCCCTCCCACCTGATGACCACTTCCTGTGAAGTGTGGCATCTGGGCATCCCAAGATGAGCCATTCTGCCCGCTTTCATTACGGCAGGAACCTTCTCCCAGCATGTGCAGCTCACTAGCCCAGCCCAGAGGTGAGGTTACTTAGGGGATACATGGCCCAGGAAAACTAGTTTGGCAACTGGTTTCCCCTCTCCTGCCACTAGTGCCAGCCTGTCTGCCTGAAGAATGGGGCAGCCCTTCTCCAAAATGCCCTTCAGAGGTGACGTCTCATTTCAAGCTGGCCTTTTGGGCCAACACCCATGTGGCTTTCTGCAGGAGGGAGATGACATCTTTCCAGAGCAGGCCCCTATTGTATCCTTTCACGGGAGTTATTATCAAATCTCTCAGAAAGCTGTCTTGGTGACAGAATTGCATTTGGAGTCAGTATGGGTAAGGGAGACTAAAAGCAACAAAGTGGCAGCTTTGCTAAAGGTGAGCACTGCAACTTGTTATATTACTTCGACCTGAGAATCATGTCGGGCTTAATGTAACAAGTTATTTGATACACTGAATGACCCACATTGGTCGTACCATGGGGCGAGGGATCAACGTGTAACTCTGTACTCGCCAATTGGGCAATCAAGCTTTCCACGGTAAAAAGGACAGTTTCATGGTTTTACTATCAGAACATGTAAAATTACAGGTTCTGCCCGTGGGATATGTTGCACCCTGTCTTAGGACTCAATAGGTCTACCATAGAGGTGACTTACGCATATGCCAGGGAGAAGTCTGGTTTTTCCATTACTTTAGATGGCAAAGTTGGGCTAGCTGTGTAAACTGCTCTTCTGGCCTGCAAATTGCAGGCCAGGAGTTTGGTTTTACTCATGTCATACCCAGGGTGGTACAACCAGTTCTGCAGTCCCTGTCCGGCTACAATGAGTACCATTTACAAGGGACTTACAGGTAAGTTAGCTTAATCAATTGGTTAAAAGCCAATTTGGCATTACAGTTTACGGGTAAGGGCAATGGCAGTGAGTATGGTTAGCAGGCTTCAATGCACTCTCAGAGTCGAAAACCCAGCAGCCATCAGTCCAAAAAATGTAGAGGTGACCATACAAAAAGAGGCTTTTACTTGCACACTCCCTCTTGTCTATTCCCTATTAAGCAGCCAGTTGTTGGCAACACACTGCATTCCTAGGCCCAAAGACCCAGAGGACTCTGGGAGCGGGAATGTGTATTGATCCTCTGAGGTAAGGTCGAAAAGCAAACAGTTTTTTACAGGAGTTTTCATTTAGCCAGGACAAAGTAATGCGTTTATAAGTTAATTTTTTACTAGAGTTAACAAACATCCACTTATCAGTTAAGTAAGTAACTAAATAGAAAATAACATTGAACCAAATATTTAGTATTTTCCTAGGTGGGCATACAAAATAAGACTTTAATTACATTATGACTTGTTCAAAGAAAATACACAGCTCGTGTGTATTTTTCACTGGAAGGGCATACTATAGCTAATGTACACTTATATATTTAGCGTCCTGCCCCATGAGCTTACAAGGCACACTTTAGGGGTAACATATTTAATATACAAAAATATAGCTTCCTACATTGGCAGAAGCACGTCTCCATGTCAAGTGGCACTGCAGTACTGTTAATCTGCCGCCCATCCAGAGAAGTGGTGCGCCAGGCAGCCACAGATTGCTGTCCTATATGTGGGTGGTGTAATGACTTATCATTCAACTTCACACACCTGGTGGAATCTCTGCGCCAACTTATAATGGCCTCACTGGAAAGTTAAATAGAAGAATAGGGAAAAGAAAAGCAAAAACTTCGTAGTGACCACACAGAAGAGGTGACTTTGCTACAGTTCCTCTCTGAATTGATGGGTGCTTTGCACCACAGAATTACTGATGCATGCATTATCTGTAATTTCAGGAGCATATTACATAAACGACATTATTGAGTATTGTCCCTTGCATGAGTGGGAAGAGCTGTTTTTCTGTACGATTTAGTAGCCTTTTCCATTTTCTTTTTCATTTCAACAATTTAGGACGCTTCTGCTGTTAACTAATGTAGTATACACATATTTTAGTCTTGTTGGGGAGAAGGTGACTCAGGGTTTCGGGTTTCTGTTTCACAGTTGTCTAATTATTCAGTGTAGAAATTGTCCACATAAAGAGATTCATTGTAAAGCTCCTACCAAGGTGCATCGGTGGACATATTCCTTTACAAGTCATGCAGCAAGCTCATTCCGAGCAAGCATGGGTGCAGTCAGGGATGCCAAGGCTCAGCAAGCAATTTACTAGGCATAGGCGCGAGCCATTCATAGCTAGAATATGTACAAACATTCATGTCAAAGTGCAAACTAATATTGTGAAACATTCTCACAGTGAGGCCCCGGGCTAATGCCGGTCATAATTAGAATATCTGTATTACTAGCTGAACGTGGTTACATCGGTACAGGCCCAGGTGAATGTGAGACATTGCGATCATTCTTGTTTTCTTCTGCTTCTCTCTTCCCTCTGAGTAATTTCATTTTGGTAATAATGTGTCTTAACTTGTGTAAAATCACCCTTGCACCCAGGGCCTACCTTTCTGGGAACATGAGGAGTTATGAAACGTCACCTGTATTGCCCATCACTGGGGTTCAGTCCACTATGCTAATTATTGACATTTAAACTCTCCTCATGTGTGAGGTGGTGGGTGCTGCGTCGGCGTTGGCATCCCATGTAGCCAGGCTGAACCTGATGGACTGTGTCACAGGAGGTGATCTGTCATGTATTCCTTAATACCACCATTGCATGGTAAATTGTGGGCATTTTTGGACCTGAATGCTTGATCAATCGTTGGGTGTACCTGTTGTACTCCCTTCCGGCAATATCTGATGTAAGCCCTGTACAGATTGTCATACTGGTTGCCCATGCTGCTGTATCAGAATGTGTACCTATTCACTTCTCCGCTACTGAAAATGTTGATTAATGAAAAATGGAAAAATAACAAACTGTCAATAAACATATTTAAAAAAAAAAAAAAAAAAATGAGGAGTTATAAAACGTGCTCACGTCCATTGTCGTTTAGGCCTGCACACCACAAAATGAAATTATTTATTGGTGGGAAAACTGTGGGACTAATTTACAAAAAATTGATGCAGCACGGTGCTGCAAGCCATTTTGCTGCGCCGAGCTGTGTCATTTTAAAAACACAGGGATGCATTGTTTTAACAACAATGTAGCACATCCGTGTGCTTTCCCCTGTGCTGGCGCACAATCGGCTACCATGAGCCATCTTTCAAGGGTGACTGCGTTGTGGGATGATTGTTTTTGTGCAGGAAACTGTCCCTTCCTGCACAAAAACAATCATTGATGGCATGTTCCTCTTTCTGTGCATGCCGCACTATGCAGCACGCATTGAAACAGGAAAAAACATGGAGAAATAAAATGATTTCTCCACGCTGCGCCTCTCCGACGTCCCCGTAGGGAGGTGTAGGATTCTGACGCATTCCCAGCTTTATAAAACTGTAAATCTGGGAATGCGTCTGGTTCCATGGATGTTGCATGGGAATATCCACAGCAATATCCATGCAGCCCCCCTTTCACGTAGAGTAATGCGTTAAAGGGGCCCGCCCACATTTATTAAAGCCATGGAAAGTCACTCAGGCACAATGCGCTGCCTGTGCGTCACGAGTGACGCACTGGCGGCGCAATGGCCTTGTAAATGAATCCCTCTGTTTTTACACACAGGGTGGTACTCTTTCCCCAAACCTGTCCCCCAATAAATTGATTGAGAAAATGAGTTGGGAAGTGGATGTTACACCACCGCACTCCTTGACTAGTAATGTTAGGATAGGGTTGACCCCTTGCCCTGCCCTAATCCGTTTACCAGCCTCCTATTTGCAGAGGAGGAGGGCGTCAATGTCCCAGAAAACAAGCATGTCTTACCTTTTGCTTGTCTTCTGTTTCTGTTCCTGCCTTCATGGTGATGGGACCAAGGGTAGCGAAGCCATTGCGGACGCTAGCAAAGGACAGGGCAAGGATAGAAGCTGCCACCCCTCTAGTGGGGTGGTTTCATGCTGTGCAGGGCGGTGGGTGCTGTGTTCCAGGGGCATGAATGTTGCTTCTACATTCTGACTCCTTTTATTTGTTGAACTTGCTATTCTATTGGAGACCAAGAGCCCTGCACCTGATTCTACACTTTGGCACTTGGTAAATGTTGTGTGTAGATGCATGTTCTGCTGATAGCCCCACGAGCTGCTTGCCTCATGCGCGGAAACGTGTGATCTAGATGTTGTGTTCAATACTTGTGAACGTTGCGGATACTATCTATAGGGCAGGGACGAGAGCTAGCACGCGCCAGTGTTGCGTGTTGTGGGTGTAAAGGCTTTATCTTGTAACAGGTGTGCTTTATTAATGTGGCAGGTGCAGAGACACCGGGGTGCGGAGATTGGAGTGGTGCACTTCAAAGGGATGCTGGGGCATTTTGCTTGCTTGCAGTAGTGCCTGTGTAGTCCGGGCCCTACGATCGGCTGGAATAAAAGCTAGTAGAGGTGATGAATGAGTTACTGGATTATGCACACCACCACTACAGAGCAAAATCTGCCACCAGACCCAAAGTCCCATAATATGCTGTGAGGCCTGGTTGGACCCCTTGCTTTTGACACATAAGGCATCATTAAAAATAAATGTCATTCCATAAGTGGGTTACCCTTGCGCAATGTGGCCAGCCTTCACCTTGCTAACACATCTGTTCATCGTCATACGTACATGTCTAATGCGAAGATGTAGTAAGGCGGGCAGCATTTGTGAAGCAGGCCTTCCAGGGCACGGTTTTCGAGGCTTCTCAGTTGTTCTTTTACCACTCATGGAGCTTGGGTTCACGTCAATCATCCCCGCAGGAGGGCTCCGAGGACTCTGCACGTTGCAGTTTTGTCAATGAAAGTGGTGGCCTCGCGCCTGAACCAGCAGGGTTCGCAAGCATGGGGCAGTCTCCACGGAGCACGGCATTAGACAGAGTACAACAGGGAGAGGAACTAAACATCGAGGCTGGACACAGGCAGCCTGGAAACATAGGACTAGAAAGAGAAGACATGCCCGTTGCTGTTGGCACCGCATACGCACTGTGCGGGTTCATGCTGCATGTACTGGTACATGTATAGCACAATTACATTACACGCAGGGGCGTAGCTTGGGATATAAGATCGGGGATGAGGGGTGAACTTTAGATTTTCCAACAATCACGCTGGCATATCATGGTAAAATACATACATGAGAAGCAGGACACGTGGAAGCTTTGGGGGCAGTGGAAAGGGAGAGCACTCTGGATTGTTTGGGGGTACCTAAAAACAATATTCTGTAAAATAAACAACCTGTTTTAAGAAGTTCGAAACAGAGAGAAGAGAGGGTGCGTGTGTGTGTGTTTGTGCGGGTGTGAATGCATGCAAACAATTCCAGGTGAAATTCATCATACTCCTCAGCACCTGTACCCGACTATTTACTAAAGAATACCTTTATTAGGGAGGTGTAACACCCTAAAGACACGCCCCCCCCCCGAAGCTACGTCCCTGAATATACACGTTTACCACCGCATGGTATTACATATATGTTAGGATGAGAGCCCAGGCCCCGGGTTAACGGAGTCAATAGATTATCCTAAGCCCACAGCATGGTAACTAGGATTCAGAGGGTCCTTAACACGATTCACTTCGCCTGCAGGCACCCCCACAATAAATAGACTCCCTTCCCTCCCAATGACGTTAGGTCATTCCTTGCAACCACTTACCTGATAACTAGACTGGTCCTTTCTCTTTGTTTGCCCCTCCTCCATTCCCTCCTGCTCTGCAAGATATTCACAAAGAGAGACCATACTTGCGCACTGTAGTGCGGATGAGCATTGCTCCCACCCCTCCATGGTCCTGCCGTGACGTAGTGCTCCAGCCCATCTTTTTACAAGACTACAAGTCTCAGGAGAAGAATCTGGACAGGAGCAGCACGTCTGGCTCGGACCTGAGAACGTTAAAAGGGCCGAGTGAGTGCAGAAAATATTAACACCTTCCTTTCTCTACAATTAAATAGACAAGCGAAATAAAAATTAGACTGCTGTTCACTTGTATGTGACTGATCTTTTACAGTGCCCAGAATAGAACATTGGATTGGAACACTGATGCAGTTGCTGCCGCAAGCGTAAACTCGATCAAGCCGGGCAGGGACACTGCTGTTGCCTCTGCCGCCTCCTACCCATGTGCAAGAGGTCATATTATGACTGTCATTTGCCAACCATGAATGCATATCTTCCATTCAAAACAAAAAGTCCACCCTGTGCTGCTGTGCACAATGTGCTGCATGCAATACCCTGACGGCTGTCTAACCAGCTGCATCCCCAATACTCTTTTGTGGACCACTCACCTGTTCACTGCTAAATGAATGGCTGTTCAGTACTCCAGTGCAAGGATGCAAATGTCAAAATACTTCACTCAACCATTGGGCCTTGTAGGAAGCTGGCTCTGTATATACTATACCACAATAAAGTATAGTGTGCAGAGAGTCCAGTGGATCCCCAAAGGCTTACAGAGGTTAAAGTAGATAATACATTACTGTTAATTTGTGGTAGTGTGGGCGAGCAGTAAGGCTTTATCACACAGTAGTGTTAAGCATTTATTGTACACACTGAGGCAAGAAATGATTTTACACACTCGAAGACTGAACTCTGACCAATTTGTGTTGCAGAAAAATATTATTTAGTTGTATTTTATTTCATCGAACTAAGCAAGGCCTGTCACAGGTAAGTGTAATAGTACTTTGCAAGAATAATGCAGTTGAATACCGCTGAATGCAGTTGAATTAAATTGGTTTTGTTTCAGGTAAGTGAAATGTTCATGAATAGTTGAAATTACTATACAGCTACTTTTTATATTTACTTTGTGAGTCGTTGTTGGTTTACTTTTCAGATTACTTTTCTTACTCAGTGTGGTACACCTAGATACAACACTGGGACATTTTATGGATAAAGGTAAGTAATGCAATTTGTTATAAAAACTCACTTGTATGACTTTTCATAGAATTTCCAGCTTCACACTTGGAACTTTTTTCACAGAAAAGCAGTCAATGCAATCCTACAGGAGAAAATGAAGTTATCGGTTTACAGGTAACTACTTGGTTGTGGGAGTTTGGTTTCTGGGGTTAGAACAAGAGTTCCTCCAGGGTCAAGGATGTAGTCTACGAGCACCCTCAGTGGCCCTGGGGCGGTCGGGTGCAGAGTACTGAACCCAATGTTATCCAATCGGGGTTGGGGGCCTCCGGTTTGTGGCTGCTCTCGAACAGGCCACAAGGTTGAGGGAGCAAAGCTCCTATGGTTAAGCTCAGGGCAAAGGGGGGTTCAAGCTAGCACACAAAGTACACCAACAGCGGCAAAGGGGTGGCCTGGTGCAGGGTGCTGTTTCAATGGGAATTCTACGGTTTCAACAAACACTGGCTCTGGCATGAAGACTTTCTGAAGGTGACCACCTGTCAGAGAGGTAAGTCGGGATGCTGAGGGTTGCCTGGACACCCACCGTTGGTTGAACCACCCAAGGCTGTGGGCCGTGGGGGGCAGGGGTGTCCTTTGGTGTCAGGTTTCCTTACCTGCTCCTGGTTGCGGTCGGGGCGACCCTCCAGATAGAGGCTGCAGGCATTGGCTGGAAGCTTGAGGAAGGTCAGGGGTCACCGGATCTCGGGTCAGAATCACCGGGGAGACCTCCTCTTGGTGCTGGGCTACTCGAACTCGGGCTGTGGGCATTGGGTACAAAGTGGTGCAGAATCGCAGATTTGGCCAGAGCCAGAGTCTGTTGGTGAGCAAATGTGTGTCTCTTCAGTGAAGGCAGGGCAGGTACTTTGGGTTCAGGGGGGCTGCTGGCTGCAGGACACGCCGAGATTCCGCTGGAACAGGTCGAGGTCTGGAAACGCTGGGGCCAAGTCAATTGGTGTCCTCCTCTACTTCCTTCAGCAACGGCTCTTTGGTCCTTCTTCTTCTTGTCTCAAGAATCGAGGTTGGGACACATCCCTAAATACCAGATTTAGGGGTGTTTCAGGTAGGTACAGGTTGGGACCGATGGATCCCTTCCTTGGTGTGAGTACACCACCTATCATACCACTCTCCAGTGGGAGGGGGTATAAGCCTCACTCTGGTTGGCTGGGTCCGCCCATCTTCAAGATGACGGGGACTGAGAGTTGTGCTTCACCTCGCCTCCCCCACCTAAGGAGTGGGGTTGGCAAAGGTTGGCACACCTCTCCTCCTATCTTGGGTTTTCCCAACGATTCTCCCACCCAAAGTGGGGGTCAGAACCGGTGGGTGCTAGTTTCTGGGACCAGCAAATGGCTGGGTCCACTCATAAAGGCAGCAAGCCTTTGAAGCTTCCCTTTCCTGGACCCTGCCCAACCTGGGGGAGGAGGCTTGGCACCTCTGCCCAGGATGTGCTTTGTTTCCAGACCCCGAGAGCAGGAGGTTCTCAACCCAGGGTCCAGAAACATGTCTGGTGGTGGCAGCTGGCAATTAGCCAGTCAGCCACGACACTAGAATTAGGTTGTTTTTCAGGGGGCATCTCTAAGATGCCCTCTGAGTGCATTTTGCATTGAATCACTGTTAGAAATGGGAGTCTCTAGTTGGCAGAGGTAGGTACCTTTGTCCAAATAGGGACTCTTGCTTCTAGTCAGGGTAAGGGAGATACACTTCTAAAATAACCCCTGCTCACCCCCTTGGTAGCTTGGCATGAGCAGACAAGCTTATCTCAGAGGCAGTGTGTAAAGCATTTGTGAACACATACAGTGAAAACACTACAAATGGACCCCAAACAAGTTTAGAAAAATAAGTAATCTTTATCTAAACCAAAACAAGACCAAACGACAAACATCCACAATACAATACTACAAATATGATTCCTAAAAGGTAGAAACAGTTCAGTTCCAAGAAAATGTAGAATGCAACACTTTTACACAAAGTACTTTGGATGCGGTGAAAAATGCAAGCAAAAAGGGTCGCAGGGAAGGTGATGCATCATTTCCTTACACTCAGGGAAGGTGATGCGTCGGTTCCTTGCCCCACAGGAGGTGATGCGGCGGTTCCTTACTGCTGCACAGTGGAGGTGATGCGACGGTTCCTTACCGGAGAGGAGGTGATGCATCGGTTTCTTACTGTGTAGGGACTTGATGCATCGGTTTCTTACTGCGTCCCCAAATGATGCTACAGACTTGGCGCTTCCATGCGATGCGTGATGATCCAGTACGATGCATTGGTTCTTCTCCAGAATCGGTGCCGTGATCTCGGAAATCGGAGATCAGTGCACAGGATTCGTCACACGGCAGACACTTCAGCCGCGTGAAGGGGCTGCGTCGTTTCTTCGGCGGCAGCGATGTATCGGAAATTTTCTCTCGCACTGCTGCAATGCGTCAGAAACAGGCATTGCACCAATTTTCACAGTTCTTGTAGTTTCCAGTCAATCAATCAATCAATAATTCTTTATTCGGCACTTATAAAGATGCCATAAAAGTACATAAAAAACATTAAAAAGACAGTTCAAATCATGTCATTTCTTTTCATTATCCAGGATCTCTATATACAGGGCATTACAATCAACCCATCTCTCTCGAATTCCTTATCCTTACCACCATCTTAATAAAACTCATAATACAGGACAAGGTATATGCATCATTGGCCCTTTGCAAAAACAATAAGGCGATCTTGGCATGTCTAAACTTGGCTCTTTTCAAAATTCCCACCAGGAACTTACGCCTAGGTGATGTATAAAATGAGCATAACAAAACAAAATGAAGGGTATCCTGCGGAGACTTGTTGTCGCAGCCGCAGGTACCCTTCTGCTCCACCGTTAAGGTAAAACCAAGAGGATCAGATAATAGGTGATGCAAGAGGTTAAACCTAAAGCGGGTCATATAAAATCTGTCCTGTGCGTTATGAATCAGTGAAAGATAAGGCTCCATTCCTGTCTCCCATTTCAGTAATCTATAGACCACAACTGTAGATTTACACTACTCAGTGGCCGCCCTGCTTGCAGTTGTCCATTCCCCAAACTTTTTCTTAACTAATGTTTTATTCTGGGCAATAAGGGCTCCAGGCTCAGTGAAGAGGTTCTTACAACCAATAGCCTCCAAAGTACACTTTACATAATTTAGCCATGGGATGGAGCTCCCTTTGTCTCGATTCAGACAATCCATAATAATTTGTCTGCTGAAGCCTGCCTCGGGGTTAGACCAAATCTTCACCCAGGCCAAAAGCGGCCTGACCTTGATTTGATCTTCAATATATGGTTCTCCCAGTTCTTCATGTACCATGTAGGCTGATGTACTGTGCGAGACTTTCAGTATCCTTCTAAAGAATTTATTTTCCTCTGTCTGGACCTGATGTATATTCACAAAGCCCCAGACTTCAGCCCCATAGACTGTCTTGGCACAGCATATTGATCTATACAAATTCATCACTTGCTCGGGGGACCATCTTCCCAGCCTTCTCCCATAACCCATTATGGCCCCAGATGAGGCCACCAATTTTGAGCAGTGTTTGTCCACTAAAGATCTAAACTTTAGAAGCCCGTCAAATAATACCCCTAGGTAGGAAAAGGACTGGACCCAACCAATTTTATAAGTTCCTATCTTATAAGAAAAGTTTTTGTATGGTCTGGCCCCCGCAAGCATCATATACGATTTGTCTAGGTTTGCAGATAAATCAAGAGAGGACATAAAAGTTACAAATCCATCAATCAGCCTCTGTAATCCCCGCGGAGTCCGTGCTAGGAGCACCGCGTCGTCCGCATAGAGTAGGACAGGGACTGGGCGGGTGCCTACCTGAGGAGAGTCCACTCCCAGTTTACACAATTCACTATCTAAGTTGTTTATATAAAGTGAAAACAAAAAGGGGGCTGGGATACAGCCCTGCCGCACCCCACTGGTGCATGGGAATGATGGAGTCTTACTTCCGTCTTGATTGAAGCGAACAGACGCAGTTGTGTTCCAGTGTAGTGCCTTAAGAATATTGACTAGGTCCTGGTCCGCCCCAAGCCCTATCATCAAGGCCCATAACTTTTCCCTATTCACATGATCAAAGGCCGCGGAGAGGTCCATGAACCCCAAATAAACCGCCTCCTTACTGGCTGTAGTATACTTAGCGACCAGCAGATAGAGGTTCAGGAACTGGTCCGTAGTTGACCTTCCTTCTCTAAACCCATATTGAGTGTCCGTTAGTAACTGATGGGTGTCTGTCAAATCCGTTAAACGATTTAGGACAACACGACCCAACACCTTCGCCGTGACATCAAGCAAGGATATCGGGCGATAACATTGTGGGTCATCCTTATTTCCTTTTTTGAATATTGGAACTATTGTTGCCGAGGACCAAGAACGCGGCAGACCTGCCACCACTGCCGCGTTCAGGACCCTCGTAAGAATGGGTGCCCACAGCTCCACTTTTTCAAGATAAAGGTCTGGAGGAATCCAATCCGGGCCAGGCGCCTTATTTTTTGTTAGGCCCAGGATGGCCCCCTCCACTTCTGCCACAGTAATATCAGGCCTTGCAGTCAGTTTTAACCTCTGCCCTTCATCGTTATTAACTTCACCTGTGTGATTATATAGATTTTTAAAATGGGAATGCCACTGCTCCGGCAAAATGACATTTAGAATCTGTGGGGCATTAGAGTCCTGGAAACTTGGTTTGTTTATAATTTTCCAGAACTCAGTTAAGTCTCTTCTATCCGCCGCCTCCCTTAAATCCTCCCAAGCTTGCATTTGGAGGCTAGTCTTAAGTTTTTTTAATGCCTTTTTATATATCAGCCTACATTGGGCTATATACAAATTATCCCTGGGCAGACATTTTAGGCTACATTTAAGCTCTTTATGTGCTTTTGAGCAATCTCTATCAAACCATCTGGGTGTAGTAGGTAATGTCCTAGTCTTGTTGGTCTTTAACAGTCCATCAATGAGGTACGCCATCTTTTCGAAAGCGGATACTACCGCGGCCCCCTCAATGTTGGGGTCGAGGCATACATTGAGAGCGTCTTCCCCTCTGGTTATTAAGTTTTTATAAAAGCTATCCCCGTCTATTTTGGACCATCTGAGCCTCCTCCCTTGGTCTGATATCGTCTCCACGGCACCTGCCCCTCGTGATACGTATTTAATGATTGGTCCTTTTAGCTCTAACACCAGAGGGTTATGATCACTGAAAATGCTCATTTCGATGTCTGCCCTACTAACCCAGGTTTTAAGTATGGGTGAAACCATGATGTAGTCGATATAAGATCGACATCCTCTACCCTTAAAGGTGGGATTAGGCTCCCCACCTCTGCCCATTCCTACCAGTTCCATGGTGTGGACCAAATTATGGCCTTTCAAAACCTTATCTAAATGCGCCCCTTCCGGTGTATGCAAAAAGTGTGGCCCTTTCTCCACTGTGCACCGTGACCAGTCCTTCGTAAGTGGTCTTAAATTCGCGCACAGTTGACAATTAAAATCACCTACGAGAACTACAGATGGAACTGCTCCCGACTTCACAACCGACAGCTGGGCATTTAGGCGAGAGTCCAATTCTTTTATTATACTTTCCTTCCCATTTACTCCCACCGCATTATACCAGTTAACTAGGGTGATATTTACCCCTTTTGAGCGGAGACCCACGGCCAGCATGTTGTATGATGCCCAATTTAAATTAGACCAAACCCCTTCGATAGAAAGATCTACGTATATAATCAACCCTCCCATGGCTCTCCCTGAGGCTGACCTTTGTGCGGGAACTACAAAGCACTTGAACCCCTCCAGGGAGAAATGGTTACAATCAATCAACCAGGTCTCCTGGAGACATATAACATGAAACCTGGTGATATATTGCCTCCATTCTTGATCCTCATATTTGGCGGCAAGTCCTGCTACATTCCAGGATACTATTTTTAATCCGTCCTGCTTGACAGGGTTTCTTGCCCCAACCATGGGGGGGTCAGTGCCCACATTTCCCTCCATTATAAAAATTTCGTTTTGGTGGGCTGAAGTAGATAGATGTTTTGATTGGGTGTCTAGGGCATCACTATCTGGCTCCATTGTCTCAATCTCTACTACTAAGGATGATTGTGATCTCTCTGCAATAGTTACCCCCCTACCTTCCCCTCTCTGACTTGACTCATGTCGCGATGTTTCCATCAGGGGTACCTTATTCTGTTCTGGGCTCTTGTCTCTATCTTGGTTCAGCCTGGGGTTTATGTCTATCCCTAGTCAGTCCTGTTCTTCTAAATTCGTCAGGGGTTCAAATCTGTTCTGGGGATTAATCCCATCCTGGTTCCTCACAGATACGGAGAGAGGCCTACGATTGTGCCCAACCATGTTCCACTCCCTACCTCTTAGGCCATCCGTAGCATGCCCCCCATTGTAGACCCCCTTCGGGTAAAAGAAACTAAGGGGCATAGACCAGATGTTACTCGAATCCGTAGTTGGGCCCCACCTCAATATCTGGTCAACAATCTGCGTATTTCTAAAATTCACAACCACACAATCCCCGATATTGTCCTTGGGCCTAGTTCCCACCCAATTCACCCTTCTAACCATTAGTATTTCCCCTTGTTCCATGCCCACTAGGGGCCTATGCTTATTTAACCAAAACATAGTTTTGTTTTTGAGCTCCTCATAGGTCTCGAACTGGTCTTGTCTCAGCACTGGGACTCCTTTGAGTATAATCACAGAAGGGGCTGCGTCAGGGGGTAGATTGAGAGTTACTGACGTGTTTGAGTGCCCCTTCGTGACGCAGTTATCTAATTGACCCCGACTAGCAGGGGGGGATAAAGCTTCTCTATGAACCATCACCCTGTGTGTGCCTTTTGGTACTCCCAGGGGGGCTTTCCTGCTAATGATGGACAGGGGAGCCTGTGTCAAGTCTACAGATTGTGTGTTCAATGGGGTCAAGGGATGTGTGGTTGTGTTAGTTTGGTCGTTTCGGGTCCTATTTGAGGTTGATGTTTCTATACCACCCCCATTGCATTATTACCCAGGGAGGGGGGATTGCTGCCGCCTACCGACCCTTTTGTCTTAACCAGAGTTATTATCTTATCCAACCTACTGAGGATCAATTTAGTTTGATTAGCAACAAGTTGCTCGAGATGGATCTGTAGGTTAGATATTAATTGGGATACCCACATTGGGGGCGATTGTGTGTTTAAATCGTCCTCTCCAGGAGACCTTGCTTCTGTAGAGCAGGTAACTGGTGTGCCCTTATTTGTGTTAACCCTCTTACGCCTAGGCTTTTTTCCGTTGGTATTTCTAATCTTACCCTTTGACGGTATTCCCCCCCTTGATGTTATAACCTGTGCCAGTGATGACCCCCCTTGATCACATGGGATGTCAAATGTCCCACGGTCAGGGGATGCCAATGCTGATATTTGGGCATCTAGATCCTGCTCCTGGCATAATGAAACAGGTTGGGGGGTTAGAGAGAGACGTCTCTCCGTACGCTCAATCGCAGATTCTACTTCCCCAAATACTTTACCAAGCATTCTGTCTATGGCGGTTGGTTTTTCACGATTCAAAGTGGGCATCCCTTTTAATTTACTGTTTTTTAATATATCCGGGGCTATACGCTTAGTAAGTTTTGACGACCGAGTTTGGACTACATTTGCCATGTCAATATGCTTGTGCTTAATCGAAATCGCCAAATGATACCTTTAAATGATACCGTTAAGTGGTCACCCCGAGTTAAAAATATTAGGCTCAAATTAGATGTCCAACAATTTCAGCCACTCACAATCACTCCAAAGCGTCTCTAGTCCCAGAGGTGGCTTACAGGGATCGGCCTTTAGTTAGATAAAGAACATGCACTGACCCAATGCTTGTCCAACAGCGTTTACAGGTACAGGTACTTCCCAATCCACAATAATCCACAATAATTAGGGAACACAGACAGCCGGCCTGCCCTTTGCCTGAGCACTCCTGCCCACGTCCATCAGTCGATGAGCACTTGGTATCTGGGGCATGTAGCATGCTGTCCTCAGTGCTCCACGCTCCCCTACAAATGTCTCGGCGCGTCTTCCGCGGGATTAGATAAAATTTAGAGTCCCGGTGTCAGGGGGCGTATCCGGTATCCAATACTGACGCTGCCCCTCACATGCCCCTCAGGCTCCTGGGTCATGTAGTCCTAAGGGAGTAAAAAGGGAGACTTGCCAGTAGCCGCGTCCCTCCTGCAATGTGACAGAGGGCACACCGGCAAGTTCCCACTCAGCAACCTCGGTGGCAACTAAGTGCAACTAAGTGCCTCTCAATGTCCCCTTCGCGGCAGAGATGCACCTCTGGGTTCCTCCGTTGAGGTTTTTTTTTTTTTTGCCGCTCTTGGACTCCCCCTCTAGCTCCTCCGGTACCCCCAAAACTGGTCAACACACTCTAGGGCACCGTACACCGTACACCGTGCTCTCCCGGAACTCGTCCCTTTCTGAAGCCCGGGAAAACGGCCTGGGAAGACGACCCACCGGCACGTCCTCTCCCGCCGCTTCACAATACTCTCCTGACTCACCGACAGTCGCAGCTCAAGACGGTATTTTCAGAATCACAGACATACGGGCTAACAACTGTCAAATTACTGGGGACCACAGCCACAGCAAGTGAACACACGAGTAGGGTTCCTCCCGTATCCCACAGCCATTAGTTCTCGGCACCACCGGCGACTGCCCTTTGCTGATCGCGGCCCGCGGGTGGCATTCACCATTCACTCCGAAGGTCCGGTAGCTTTCCGGTAGCCTTACTACTGCTGCCATTGACGAGGGGGGGTGAGAGGGGGCCAGGTGTCTGCAGCTCTGCTCGGCGGCTTCCACGGCTTCCACGGTTTCCACAGCGCTCGCTCGCTGCCACCTGTTTCCAGTCACAAACCAACCTCCAGAGGTCCAGAACTCTGGCAGGCACCTCTCAGCAGGTCAGAACTCCCAGCAAAAGTTTAGGGGTGACTGGGGTAAATTATTTGTGTCCCTGAGACTTCAGAACAGCAGACAAGCTACATTTCAAGCCCTTCCTCAAGCAGGGGACACAGCATACAGCAAAGTCCTTCTACTTTACTTGGCAGAAAGTAGCCACTGCAGGCCAACCCCAGACATCAAACAGCACAGGGGCAGTATTCCTCCTCAGTTTCTCCAGCTCTTCTCCTTAGCAAAGGTTCCTCTCCATTCCTAAAGTTCTGGGGTCTGGGTCCCAATATTTAAACAGCAAAATCATTTGTTCTCTGGTGGCAGAGAAGCCCTGTGCTCAGTCAAAACCAGTTCTGTACTCTCTGGTGCAGCTTCCTGGCAGGAGGTGGAAACAGCATTGTGGAAGGCAGACTAGGCCCATTCAGGTGAAAGGAAATCTCCTCCCCCTACTCTAAATAAAGCCCAGGTCTATTCAACCCAGCCCTGAGTCATCCAGACTCTCTGGAGCCACTGCACAGCCCCAGCCCCTTTCACTCCAAAGCCAGACAGTCAATACACAACCTAAGCAAGAACACATCTACTTTCTAAAAGTGGTATTTTCAAACACAGAATGTAAAAATCACCCTCTCTAAATGATGCATTTTAACATTCTGAGTTCAGGCTTACTAAACGTTATATTCCCTCCTTGTGCCCAGGTGTAGTTATGTTATAGGATGTTATAAGCAAATTCCCCATTCTATCCTATGGGAACAGGTAACCTTGCAATAGTGAAAAATGAAATTGGCAGTATTCCACTATCAGATCAGCACATGCCACAAACACCAGCGCATGTCCTAACTTTCACATACATTGCACCCTGCCCACAGGGGTACCTTGGGCCTACCTTGGGGGTGACTAACATGTAAGAAAAGTGAAGGGTAGGGCCTGGCAAGTAGGTGCACTTGCCAGGTCGATTCGGCAGTTCTAAACTGCACACAGACACTGCAGTGGCAGGTCTGAGTCATATTTACAGGCTGCTCATGTCGGTGACGCAATCAGTGTTGCAGGCCCACTAGCAGCATTTGATTTACAGGCCCTTGGCACACACAGTGCACTGTACAAGGGACTTACCAGTAAATCAAATATGCTAATCATGGAATCACCAATCCATCATAACAATTTACAGGGACAGCATATGCACTTTAGCACTGATCAGCAGTGGTAAAGTACCCAGAGTCATACAACCACCACCAACAGGTCAGAAAAAATAAAGGAGGAAGGCAAAATGCTCTGGGATGACCCTGCAAAAAGGGCCAAGTCCAACAATCACACACTAGCATTAGTGTGGGTTTAATGTGCTGAGAAGCTTGATATCAAACTTTCCAAATTTCAGTGAAGTCATTATGGTGTTGTGGAGTTCGTAATGACAAACTCCCAGACCATACATTCTTTATGGCTTCACTGCACTTACAATGTCTAAGAATAGACTTAGACACTATAGGGGTACACGGCTCATGCAACTGTACCCTCACCAGTGGCATAGTGCACCCAGCTAGAGGCTGGCTTGCCAGAGGCAGTGGGTTATAGACATGGCACACAGCGATGTGTGCCATGTTGACTCTTCGCTTTTCTCTGTACCAAAACAAGCAGCCTGCAATGGCAGTGTGTGTGTGTTAAGGAACAGGACCTCTGAGGGTAGCACAATAAGTGCTGCAGCCCTTAGTGGCCTTCTCTGGCCACAGGGCCCTTTGTACCTGGTTGGCAGAAACCCAGGACACACTTAGTCAAAGAGCATCAACATCAGGCAAAAAGTAGGGGGCATCGATGTAAAAAGGGGCACTTTTCTACAGGCCTTCAAAGAAACCAATGACTGGAAAGGGTTGACTGAATGCCCCTTTCTTTGTATTGTGCTGCCATGATTTCTGGGAGATAGAAAACTGTTTTATCTAGACTTAAAAACATGGCATAACATCACCAGGATGGAAATTAAGTAGTGTGTACATCATTGCAAGGAGGCAACTGTTACAAGAGGAGACAATTGGACTTGGCCCATACTCATGTATGTTAACGCCTATACTAGTCCATTTGGGCTATGAAGATCTCTGTTAGCTCAGGAGTATTGTGCCAGAAACATTAGTTTGGTTATAAACATAAATAATTATAATGAGTAAGCAGCAGTCACGTTAAATTCTTCTTGTTTGTGAATAACTAGAAATTAGAAAAAGTGAAATTAGGGTTATCTTGGAGGAAAAACAACCTCTACCACACTGCCTTTACCACTCAATGCTTTTCCCACACAGCCTTTACTACACATGTCTATACTACACAGATACCTCTACCAGACATGCCTTTGGATGGCTAGTATACTTAAGGTAAGTATATGTAAATGTGTATATATAAGGTAATGGTAATTTTAGGGTTTAGGGGTAGGTAGTGGTAGTGGTAAAGGGCGGTTAGGGTAATTTTAGGGTTTAGGAGTGGGTAGTGGTAAAGGGTGATATGGGTAGCATTAGTATTTAGTGTTAATAATGACAATCTCATAGTTTAGGCGTGGATAGTATTAAAGGGTAGCATGGGTAATTTTAGGGTTTAGGCGTGGTTAGTGGGAAAGGGTGGTAAGGGTAGTAATAGAGTTCTGGGGTAATAAGGGTCATTTTAGGGTTTAGGGTTTGATAGTGGCCGAGAGCAATCAGGTTAATTTTAGGGTTAGGGGGTGGTTAGTGTTAAAGGGGTGTTGGGGTAATTTGAGGTTTGAGATAGTGGTAAAGGGTAGTAATGGTAATTTTAGGGTTTAGGGGTGGGTAGTGGTAAAGAGTGTAAGAGTAGTTTTAGGCTTTAGGAGTATTGTTTTACTGCAAAAGTAAATATCAGGATAACTTTTATCGTAAATTTTGCATTAGAAAGTAATATACTGCTTATCATTGGCCATCACAAGATGGCTGAATATGAGTTGACTAAATGTAACAGGCGGAAACTCTATTCTCTCTTTGCAACAGTGAATAATAGAACACCTTTGTTAGACATTGCATCCTGGCAACCTTGGCACGGTTTCCCCAGACGTTTTGCCTTCTGCCCTCCTGTTTCACTGACTTAATTTATTTGCTGGCTTTAAGATTCCGGATACTTTACCACTACTAACCGGTGCTAAGGTGCATATGCTCTGTACTCTAAACATGGTAACATTTGCTTATCCATGATTGGCATATTCAATTTACTTACAAGTCCCTAGTAAAGTGCACTATATGTGCCCAGGGCCTATAAATTAAATGCTACTAGTGTGCCTGCAGCACCGATTGTGCCACCCACCTCCGTAGTCCTTTAAACATGGCTCAATCCTTCCACTGCACTTGGCCTGGAAAGTTAGCCTATTTGCCAGGCTCAAACCTTCCCTTTTATTTCATTACGTCACCCCTAAGGGATGCAATTGGCAACCCTATGGGCAGTGGGTAGAGTATTTAACATATACTATTGAGTTTTATATGTCCTGGTAATAAAAACCTGCTTAATTCAATTTTCACTACTGCAAGGCCTATCTCTCCAATAGGTTAACATTGGGATTGCCTTAAAACATCTTTTAAGTGAAATTTCCAATTTATAAAAGACAGAGATTTGGAGTTTGGTCTCTCTGGGCTCACAATTTCAAATTGCAACTTATGGTGAAGTCGGATTTGAAATTGCACGTCTGAAAATGCCTCTTTTAGAAAGTTGGCATATTTTTGCATTAACTATTCTGTGCCTCTGCCTGCCTCTGACTACACATCTGGGTTGGGTGACAGCTGGGTTTTGTGCATCCCCTACAGACAATCATAATAAGGGAGCTGGGGTGTGACATTTGCGTCTTGATGGCCCATAACCAGGTTGATTGGGACCTGAATAGGGCTGTGCCTGTCCTCACACAAGCAGCTGCATTACCCCCTTTAGTGAGTCTGGAGCCAGGGCAGGAAATCCCTGTTATAAGTATCAACACCCACTCAGTGCTCACGCAAACATACTGTATCAGTTTCTAATGGCTGGTCAAGGTCAATGATAGGGTCCCTAATTTTCGGACAGATAAACTTCATGGAGGACTTGGATGGCAGGAGCCTTGCAGTCACACATTCATCAAAGATCTCTCCTGTCATCAGCACCTATGCATGGTTCTCCATCCTCCTGATGCAGCACTCAATCATTGACCTTAACCAGACATTAGTAACTGATACAGTATGTTTGCATGGACACTGAGTGGGTGTTGACACATGTGACAGGGATTCTAAAAGGGATACATAGGATCCTAGACTTGAAGAAAGCCTCAGACCTATTTATGGGCCCTTGTTGGGATGAAACATGTCAACCTAGATAGGACACTAGCTGTGTAATTGTGCCTCAAGTGTCCAAATACCTATTTTTAATCATCCCTACACCACCCATTAATAAATTACGCAATTTGAATATGGGTAGGGGCATAGGGTTTTTATTTATCAGGATCCCCCACTCCTCAAGAAAATCCTTGAACAGTCCTTCTATCTTCAACGAGGGCCGCCTGCTACTAGAGCATTCTCTGGTGAGAGTGCGATGGCCAATGATGAAGCATGGGTGTGTGAGGCCATCCTGTTCTCTTCTGGGAATTCCCACCCCCACTCCTGGGTCCTCACTCCGGTCATTGGGACACAAATCATCCTAAATGAAGTAAAAAGGCTCATTAATGAGGATGTCTGTTTATTTAACACATATTTTGCAAATGTTATTATATTTTTGTGTTTTGTTCTGGTGTTATGAAAAAGATACATCACCTTAGAAAAGCTCGAGGCAGGCACACTGCATGGACGAAACATGTGTCGGCTGGTCACAATTCTTGAATTCTTGTACCAAGTCAACAATGTTTGAAGACCATCGAGAATTACAAAAATAATGAACCACTACAGTTTAAAATGATAAATCAATCTACCTTATATTTAACATTTTCAGATTTCTCCATTTTGGAATTTTGACTTATATATTTTGCAAAACTAACCTATACCCTTGGTTACTATTTGTTGAAATGTGGGTATTTTGGGACATATCTCACCTGTAAGCTAGTCATATGGGATGCTACTACATTTAACCCTGTCTGGGTGACGTAGATGGCCTAGGTATTAACCCCTATTCTCAATGAAAGTACTCAATAAAGATATTTAGGGTCACTCTATGCCTACCACGGCACATAAACATTTTACTAAATAAATGTATATGATGTCAGGCATGCCTTCACGCAGTACGCCATGCGCACTGCAATTCTTCCTGGTTTCCTGATAATTTATTCCAGAGTGGCAGAGCAGCGCAGCAGAAGATAAGTGGAGCGGCAGGAGCAGGACACCTTGGGACTAGTAGGAAGAAGCTAAGGTAAGTTTTCTGGTCAGCACTACTGCAGGGTGGAGGGTAGTAAACTATGGAATACGGGCGAACAGAGGTAAGTAAATAAATAAAACGAATTTCATTGCGTGCGCTGCATTGCCAAATGCGATGCAGCGCGCGCAACAAAATTTGTTTTATTTATTTATTTACATACGACCGTTCGGCCCTATTCCGTAGTTTACTACCCCACACCCTGCTCCTCCCCAACCAGCCGCCACTGCTGAGGTGTCCCCTCTGTAACACTCTTCCGCAATACTACATGGAAGAGGAATAGAAAACAAAAAATATATAATATATGAGAGAGAGGTCACTAATAATCATTCTCTCTCGTAATTTCGCTTTCCATAGCGCAGCATTCATTGTCAATCCACCACAATAAGGGTATATTGCCCGAAAAACAGAATCTTTAATCTAGAGATAACATGACATTGTTCTGTGATGTGAAACTGATATAGGTTCACCTACTGAAATAGTACATGTGGATCGCTATGCGTGTGTACTCTTTCTTGCATCTCTCACTCATCATCAGAAGGTTAATTTATGCATTGTCACTTACCGAGTTTACCCTAGAACATTGCTAGAACTGGCGAGAGACAGGAGAGACCCCTGTAGTCACACTCTGCGGGAGACAAATCGAGAAGGAAACATATTAATCCCTCAGCCCTTCTCTTTTGTGTAAGATATTGCATAAATGCTTCACACAGTGCCTGACTGCATTTGTGTTTAGCAACCAGAGGGTTAAGCACAGGTTAATTTAGAGAATTTTGTGTTTCACCCTGACAGGGTTTGTGGTTGTGGCTTGAGAAAGGCCTTCACCACCCTCAATCAAAAACCCACTTTTCTATGGCATTGTATTGTTGTGTAAGGTTCTTAATAGATCATTTCACCTTTGCTTATGCTAGTCTCAATCTCCTCCAGGCCAGGGCACTTTTTCGCATCAGAGATCCTCCCATTGTGGCAATGCCTATGCCCGTAACAAATGCAATGAAGCAACAGACCCCTCATTGTCATCTACTTACAGCGCTTCAATAGAGCACATATCTTCTTTTTCTCTTTTGGTACTCTGTATTTTGATTTCTTTATGCACCAAATGTGCACGGATGGAGTAATCATTTATGTGTCTGTTTCCAGTGTTATGGGAACATGATCAAACAGTCCTTGTTCCAGGATTGTAGACTTTAAGATCATGGAAGATAGAATGCCTGAGGTCAAGAAGTAGTCAATTCTAGAGCTTGGCCCATTTATGCTTAAAAGAAGGGTGTAGTCTTTGCACTTTGGGTGTAGGAGGCTGCACGCATCTACAAGGGATAGTCTTTGTTAATCCTCATTTAAAAAGGCTCTTCCAGAGTAGTTATTTTTATGAATGAAGTGCATTTTGTGGGATATCATATCATGGCTTCTTCGTTCTACTGGATCTTAAGAAGAGTTTATTGATTTGAGCAACATGAATGAATAGTGAACTAATTGAACTTTCAGTAACATTATTGGACTATTTATGCACTCCCTTTTATGCATTGTTTCTCATTTGTGTTTATGGTTTCAGAGTGGTTGAAACCTTAGAGGGTTGAGAATTATCTAAATATACGAACAGTACTACCATCTGTCCTGTCATATAGAACAAAAACTGCTCTTTTGAAAAAAAGTTAATAAAAAATCTTCAGTAGTATTTTATAATATCGCGGTCACATATAAATCACATTTATGACTTTGTAATAACCATCCTGGTGCTAGCAATCTTCTGCCCTCTTGTACCAAAGTAAGATAGCAAAGAAGTCCTCTTTGCACGGATTCACAGAAACCCCTTCTAAATAATATCCATGTGCTGAAAGCGAGTTTGCTATTTCCTTTGAATAGTTACAATTGAAAGCAGCCCAATTATTTTACACTCTTCATCTAGGTGGAAGCTCAGATTATAGACTGAGGTTGAGGAAGAAGGTGCAGAGTCACCTATCATCTGCAAGAAGGCAGCTGGAAGTGCCTGTGTTGGTTTAGGGGAGAGGCAGCTCAAGATATCAGTTTTATCTCCATTAAATTCGAAGACATTTTGGGGTAACCAGTAATAGTGGAGAGGTGTGGTGCAGCCGCCAGGGCAGCCTTCGGAGCACAGGGTTCACGGTTCGATCCCCAGCTCTGGCAGCAGCTCAGCTCAGCACCATGTGACTCTGGGCAATAGCTTACTTAATTTCCATGACGGCCCCCAGCGCCTTGAGACCCGTGAGGGTGAGTATTTTGTGCTTTACAAATACAGATTTATGTCATGTATTTATGAAAAGCATCAAAAGGATGAGCTGTATTATGATAGACTGATATGATAACTGCATCATCCGCATAGTTCATAAAGTTTACTCCATGAGAGCAAATCAACTGAGCTAGATGTCACAGTTACAAGTAGGACTTAAGTCAGACCTTTGAGGGGCACCCTGACCCAGAGCACTGAATATAGATTGAAAGGGTGGAGTAATCTTTTTTCCAAATAAGATTTACACCAATCCGGAGGTTTCCATCTGTCTGCCTGGAGATCAAGATATTATGTGATACTGTATTGAAAGCGGCAGAGAGATCTTGTCTGCAGATATTCTTAGTTTATTCAGGAGCGAAACAATAGCAGTTTCATGGTATGTGCTGGGCAAAATGTTCCAAAAAAGTCAGAAATCTGCTTGATCACATATTTCTCCATGATCTTTACTGGAAATGGCAGAAGGGCGATATGGCAAAACCTACTCAGATCCAAAGGATCTATATTAGGCTTTTTAGTAAAGTGATCACCAAGGCCTTATCATTTCCACAAGAATCACACCTTCAGGCAGGAATTTGTTACAAATAGCCCGAAGTGAATTGGCCAAAGAAATGAACAAATGGCTGCAAATCCTGAGAGTATGGGATTCAAAGGTGAACTGAAAAAATCGAATTTGCAATTTTGAAGAAGGTTTCAGAATCCATCTGCCAAAGATCGATTAGGTTTGGGGGCACATTTGGGACTTCTAAAACATTACTGCTTAAGAAATTAGTTGCCTAATAGTAAACAGATGTTTGAGAATGGAATGAAGGTTCCAATGACATAGAGCACACCTGTGTTATACAATGTTTCCCCAAGAACTCCATTGTGGTTGTGTTTTTCTTTACCATTAGAACTGAGTAAAAATATTGGGTTATCTGACATGACATTACATTATTATGCTTGAAGCAGATGAAAGTCATACCTTGACACCACAGTTTGCCAATTGCAAGCTGAAACCCATGCTGTGTTCTCATTGTTAAATTAACTTCTTTTAGTTAACTGTGATGTTGATCTGTTGTGAAAGTGGTATCGCCAAGTCTCATCAAGGCCTACGTTTCCTTGTATATTCATGCACCAGGTATTACCAATCATCAACTAAAGAGACATGGTTCATGTTCCTCTGGTCATTCTATAGCTCTCTGACCCATCACAAACACTCCAGTCATGCATAAAGGGTATCTCTCCACAAGCTATGAAAACAACTCTTGAGTAAAGACATACATTAAAGAAGCCATTTTGTTAAAACATGTTAAACTAAAATGAGACAAGGCATTTGGTATGATTACATTCAAGCAAATTTGGTGAGATCCTCATAAGACTACAGACACCCTTACTTATACCTAAGCTAGGTGAAAAGCACCTGTTTGGTTCAGTCATTCTATCAGTTTTATTTAATTGTGAAGGAATTAAAGGAACGAGGGGCCATTGTAAACATGCATTAACTTCACTGTGAGGAAATGTGGTTTATTATGGTGTGGCTGTGAGACCTTATCATGTAATAAACTTAAAGCCCTGTCTTGGGTCAAGTCAGGCTTGTTTTTTAAACCTTAGCTCAAACCTGGGTAGATGTGGCTTTGAGCGAAGCATTTAAACAGCAGCAAAACAATTGGGCAAGAAGGAAGCACAACTCTCACAAAATTTGACAACCATTTATAAAAATAGACCGTATTTGTAGAATTTATGGTCACCAAAATGAATATACATTCTTGAAGAAACAGTAAACCTCAGCGTTTAACTTAACTGTGAACAAGCAATAACAAATTCAACACATTGACACTTTTCAAAAAACTTTGATTAATGAATGCAGTCACTTTCAGTTACTTTGGGTGCTATGGACTTGTCCTGATGCAAGGGATATAGGAGGCTGAAGATGCTGTAAGATGCTGAGGATTCTGTGCAGTCAACAGGGGGATTTCCTGCAGCTACTCCTTGTCCTGGTAGGGTGACTTTGGCCACACGCCACAGGGGTTGATGTCCCTCAAAGTTCTCTTTGGTCCAGCAAAGGTCCAGTTGCCACTGGACTACTCATCTCTGGTCAAAACTAAATCAGTGGTTTCCCTCCTTTTGCGATGGCTCTCTTCTTCTGGGAGATGAAACATCACTCCAATGACTTTCTCGGGCCTAGCAGACTTGGGTGCAACTTTTGAGCAATGGCTCTCAGTCTCCCAGACTTCACTGTGGTGGTGAGTGATGATCCTGTGATCTGGGCTACTAACACACCCAGACAGGCTTCTCCGACTTGTGTGGCCCTGGTGTTGGAACAGGAAGTTAGCAATCTAATTTTTTGAGTCTCTACTTCGGGCAGGGCTCCATAATTAGGACCCCACAGGCACAGTCCTCTATTTGCTAGCCCAAGGAGCAGCAGCTGCAGTCCAACTCTGGTGCAGCAACTCTTTGTCAGGAGCACAAAGAACAGATGATGGACATGACCTATGCAAACGTTCACCCTCAGTCACAGATCTGGGTTTCAGCCATCATTTTTTGATCACCACGCCTACCCAGATCAGCAGGTCAGTCCTTCGGTCCTCTTTTCCAGGCCAGTTCAGATTTGCCTCTTTTATTCCCAGAAACTGCCCTTAGGGGAGGCTGCGGTCCCTAGCCGATGAACTACTTGGATCCCTCCCACCTGGTGACAACTTCCTCTGAAGTGTGGCATCTAGCTATCCCAGAGTGCTCTATCCTGCCCACGATAGCTGTCCCCTTCTCTCAGTGTGTGGAGCGTAGTAGCCCACCCTAGAAGTGTGACTACCTCTGGGCTACACGCCCACTGGAAAACTAGTCTGACCATGTGTTGCTTTTTCTTCCAGGAGGATATAACTTCTCCTCCATTGGCATTCCCTTTTTAGGCTTTCCTGGAGGTCATTTACGTGTCTTCCTAGGTGGCCAGAAGGCTATCTTGTGGCAGTCTTTTGTGTGCAACTGTAAACGGGCACTGGAAACCTTGGGCAATAAAGTGGCAACTTACGAAAGCTGTACTTTGCCCACCAGTGACAATAAATGCTATTTAATCATTAAATCAGATTTAATGCACTGGTTCTCTTGATACCTTGAAGTATTAACTTTACTCGTTCTATGCCGACGTTAGCAGGGCTGAATTGTCAGCCTATAACTCTGCACTTGCAAATGGGGCTATTAGCCTTTTAACTACATCTGTGGGTCAAAACATGAAACTACAGGTTTAACTTCAGAATATGATGCGCCCTTCCTTTAGCGATCAGTAGACCTGCCTAAGGAGTGACTTTCAAATGTTAAAAAGGAAGGCTAGCGCTTTGCCATTCCCTGAAATGGCAATCTTGAGTTAGCAAATTAAAACTGCTCTGCAGGCCGACAACGACAGGCTGGTAATCATGCTTTTGCCTTGTCACCGTTGTGATGGCACAACTGGTGCTGCAGTCCAGGAGAGACACTTTAACTTAAAAGTCCTAGCTACCCCTGATATCATGTACTAAGGACTTACAATTAAGTCAAGTTATGCCAATTGGGGTTAAGCCAATTAAACATGTACCTTTAGAAGGGTCAGAGCACATGCACTGAGTCTTGATTAGGAGGGCTCAAGGACTTTAGGGGCATATTATCAACAGCATGCGTTGAACATCGCAAATCGCGCTTAGCGCGAATTTGATTATCGCCGTCTATCGCTGGATTACATCGCCGTGTTATCGGTGTATTAGCAACGCTTAGCTCACAGGCGATGTACAAACTAGTGATAGACGGCGATAATCATAATTAGCGTGTGAAATCAAGCGATGATTTCACAGCGCTAATGAAAAGCTTGTTAATATGGGAGCGTGGACTTAACCTGCCAATCTACCTCCCATACTAAACATGATTAAGTCTGGTTTTGACCAGACATTAGGATCCGGCGATAACCGCGTTTAGCGAGACTTTTAATATCGCTTCGCAAGACCGGGGCCGCCTTGTTAATACAGCACTGTTGTGTTAGCGCCCTCTTTCATGTTGTATTTTTGAAGGAACACCTACTTTGCATCTCATTAGCGATGTTTATCGCTGGCATGAGTTACCATACAAAATCGGCTGCTAACATGCGCTAATGCATGTTAGCGACGCCTTGTAAATAGGGCGATAAAAATATCGCTGCTTTAGCGGCAAAAAGTGCCGCTAAAGCGGCGATACTGCCCTTGAAAATATGCCCCTTAGAGTCATTACACCGGTGCTTAGTAGTCAAAAAGGGGGCAGAAAGTGTGGGTGAACCTTCAAAAAGCATGTTTCCTCATATTCACCAAGATACAAATGATTGCATGGCATTCTTATGGATGCATGTTCGGAATATGTACTTGTGGTGGGTTGAGGTATGCTTATGTAAATGATAGCGCAATGCTAAAATAACTATTTCTTAAAGAAGGACTATATTTCAGCGACAGTAAGTAGAAGTAAACATTACAAAGCAGCTGCAGGTCAATTATAAGAATAAACTAAAATGCGGTTAGGAACATTTTACATCGGCCCTGACACAGGCTCAGGAGGCTGATGCATTCATCATGGACACTTTTCCAGAAAGTGTTTTTCTTACTGAAACTTGGCTGTGACCACATTACTGTCTTTGTAGTCTCTTTCAGGATGCAATTATTGGGAGTGATATAAAAGGCACCAAAATCCATAAAAAGGCAAAAGTCAGTATTGAGCATATATAGTCTTAAATGAAGTGCTAAAAGGATCCTGGAAGTCATGTTCATATGTAGACCTTTGGAGTTTTTGCCTAGAGTCGTTCCAAACTCTTGAGTGAATTCATCAATAGGGACAATAGAGCTGACAGTTAAATATCCATATCTAAGATCAGAATTCAAAAATGGCCAAGGGTTTTATGGAATGTTTGGGCTGCTTAGTTTCTCCCTCGTTTGTACATTCGTCCACCCACTAGTGCATGTCCTGTGAGCAGTTGGTCTGAACACCTGGAGAGTCGGTGAAAGTTAATGTTCCCACAATCACTAGGTCTACATGCCATTCGACATTCTGGTATTTAAGAGGAACAGCAGTTGATGGAAGACCGTCTGGTTTTTCCTGAAGAAGTGGTAAATAAATAAATAAGAGGCATAGACATCAATCACATAAAACCCCTATGTTGACCAAGAACTTGAACGTCTTAAAACAAAATAAAGGCAACTGGAGGTGGAACGGCAGAAATAAGTACAGGGATTTGGAAAATTTGCATATAAAAGCAACTGAAAATATATCTAAGTGCAATAGTCTGAGCGTTGCAGTAAAAGGATAAAGTGAACACTGATAATGAACTGAAAGAAATACTGTTAGGTCCTGTGATCAGTTTTGTGCAATCTTGGCAAAACTACACCACTTTAGTAATATCTCAAAAGTTATGCAATTAAATTGTATCGTATTATGGATATAAGATCTCTGATGAGACACACCACGAGAAGCGCTGACAAACTGGAATAAATACCGAATGTGTCAAGTACAGGAGCAAGATTAATTCATCAGGATCCTATCAATACATCTAGGTCTAGTAATTACTCCTCTGCGATTTTTTATCATATAATGAGATCTAGCAAAAAGTGGGTATTTCACATTACACAACGTCCGTGATTTTCTTTTTTGCCTCGCAGTTGCCTGATTATGCAGGCATTTCGCCGCCGGAAACTGGTTTGAGTAGGAAATGCCAAGTGAGAGCTACCATGGCAGAGACATTTCTGCTTGAAGTAACCTCCTGCTGGTATACCACGTGACGTTTGCACTCAAGGTATACTCCCCTGTTCAATTTCCAAACTAGATTACTGCCAACTAGACTTTTCATAATATACACCATTTTGCCTAATTTCGAAAAGAATATTGCAATTTTGCTGGTAACGTGGAGCATATAATCAACCTTCTAAAGAAAGTAAAATCCAGAGAAGTCACATAACACTAGAGGATTGTTAAGTTTCCATTTGCTGTTTACAGTTTACCGACTTGGTTAATTTATTACCCGTTTAAAGCTCCATTCCAGAATTTTTGTAAACAAAATGTGTTACTGTACCACTATAGAAGGGACTTAATTTAGTCCCAACTATTCCCAGCAAATAATGAAAGAAAACAGGATTCTCTATGCTGAGCAAAGCCACTGAAGAAGGAGCAGCATCATCACTGCAAGCACACCCAGACCAGCAGCCGGCGGAGAGAAGACAAGAAGAGTGTAGGAATGAGTCTTGCTGGGCCTATCTGAGTTGTTTGATATTCTAAATCATGCCACACTAATAGGTTGGTTTCACTGGCTGTGATAAGCAATCCTAGAAATGTTTTCTTTTTCATTTTTAGAGCACTCGTTTACACTGCTGTCTTCGCTAGCACCACTGTAGATTATGGAGTCAGTGAGGGGCCTCCCCCGAAGCAATGTCTGCTCAATGTGCATTTCTTCTCGTTGTGCCTCCCTATCCCCACCCCTAGGGTGGTGTTAGATTCTGATGCATTCCCAGGTTAAGGATTTCTCATAAATCTGGGAATGCTTCAGATTCCATGGGTGTTGCGTGGGAACGCCCCCAGCAACACCCATATTACGTCCCTTTCATGCAGTTTTTTTTGTGTGAAATGGGCACATATTTACAAGGCCATGAAAAGCCATGTAAAGTGGCCTTACGTGGCCTTGCAAATATGCTGGGGCTTATTATGCCACCAGAACGTAAAGAAAAGTAATGTTCCAGCGGTGCAAAATTGCCGCAATGGACCTCATAAATGAGGCCCTGCAAGTGCAATCCTTTGTGGCCTTCCGAGATCCAAGTTGGCGCCGCTATGGGCCTCTCTTAACACTGCTGCTAGTCTCATCACAGGAACAAAAATAAAAAAAACACATCTACCCAGATCTAAAATCCTTGAACTGGCCACCAATGAGGCAAGAATACAACTAAACATTAATTGAATGACTCAGAAAGCTTTACACTACAACACACCAAGGTACTTGGGGCAAAAATTCGAATTATTTGATGGATGCTTTACTAAAACCACAAATATTCCAGAAAAAGAAGACTTGCAACAGAGCCTTCGCCGGTATTGCCCTGAAAATTTGCAACTCCCTGCCTCCAGAAATCAGACTGATCAATTTTGCTGCACCTTTGAAAAAAGACGTTAAAACACTACTTATGAACAGATTTCTGCTCTAGTCAGACATTTTGTCTCTTGATCTTCACCCAAGATTATTTACTCATTTATTGGATCATATCTATTGTCCTATCGACTTGTCCTATTGAGGTTACTTTCCTCAATTTGTTAATTTACACAGTTTGTACCTCTATTGTGTATGTTACTGTTCTCTTGTTTCATACTATTTTCTTACTTCATATCACCTGTAAAACGCTCTCAAAGTCATGTTCGCTTGAATACATTCACATTTATGCAAAAGCAACAAATGATGGAAGGAATGCTGAACAATGCACACATTCACCCCCAGTTACAAAGACCTGGGTTTAATTCATCGTTCCTTTGCTCAACATGCCACCCTAGTTTGGACACAGCCATATGCAAATCAGTCTTGACCCTTTTCCTCATGGGAACAGTCCAGCCCGAACTGTCAGGCCAGGTCCTCCCTGGACCAGAAACAAGCATCCTGGGACCGTTTATAGGGCATCACCCCTCATCAGCTAGGCTAGCTTGAATCCAGTGGCGCAGTGAGTACGGCACCCACGTCTTGGCATACCCTTCCCACTTACGGATACAAAAGCAAAAGCAACAAATGATGGACAGAATGCTGAACAAATAGAAACATTCACCACCAGTCACAAAGATTTGGGTTCAATCCATCGTTCTCTTGCTTACCATGCCACCCCACTTGGGATCCAGCCATATGCAAATCAGTTGTGACCCTGTTCCTCATGGGAACAGTCCACCCCGAACTGCCAAGACAGGTCCTCCCTGGACCGGAAACAAACATTCACTTTCATGCCACCCCTTCATAAACAATCCCTCCAAATTTGTTTGTGCACTTTTCTGTAATGCCAATTCTATCTATTTTTGGTCGATTTGGGCATGTATTAGGAGCTCAGATATGTATAGTCAGGGTCTGACTGGTCATAAGGCAGTGCCTGACAAGCTGGTCGGAGAGGTCAGTGAGTGGCCCAGATTTTATGCTATTTGTGGGTCTGATCATGGTCTGACGGGCCAGTTCATACTGTTGAATTTCATGATACTAACACAAACATTGCGTGCAGCAAGTTGAAATACATGCAGCCTTCCATGCCTAGCAAAGCACTTATACAGCGTATCATGACAAGTTCAAACTGCCCCATTTTGCAAACATAGTCCATTTTATAGCTATCTGTTAGATTTGGGGGTCTCTAGTTGGCATAGGTAGGTACCTGTGACAAATAGGGACCCTTGCGTCTAGTCAGGGTAAGGGGGTGCACTCCTAAAATAACCCCTGCTCACCCCCTTGGTAGCATGGCACGAGCAGACAGGCTTATCTCAGAGGCAGTGTGTAAAGCATTTGTGAACACATACAGTAATCAAGTGACAACACTACAGATGGACACCACACCAGTTTTATATCAAAAATAAGCATTCTTTATATAGATTTATCACAAGACCACAAACGACAAAAATCCACAATACTGTTACTTTAAAATGGTAGAATTAAGCTCAGTTCTCTTAAGATGGTAAATGTGACCCTCAGAGTTCAATGTACCTTAGATATAACACGCAGGGCACCGAAAGTGTTGCAAAGATGGTGATGCATTGAAGATCCAGTGCAAATAAACAAAGATGGCGCTTTCTTCTTGATGCGACACGCTTCTCGGTGATGCGGCGGTACCTGATACGGCATTGATCCTCTTCTCCGGTGATGCGAGATGTTTCCTCATGATGCGAGCCGCGACAGGCCCTGCGACACGCTTCCAAGTGATGCTGCAGCATCTGCGGTAACATCGCTCCTCTCCCCTGGCGATGCGAGTTGCTTCCACAACGATGCGAGCCGCGACAGGCCCCGCGACACTCTTCCCGGTGATGCGGCAGCGTCTGCTGCGACGTCGATCATCTTCTCTGGTGATGAGCCGCGACAGGCCCTGCGACTCGCTTCCCGGAGATGTGGCAGCATCTGCGGTGACGTTGATCCTTTTCTCCGGCGATGAGTCGCGACAGGCTCTGCGACAAGCTTCCCAGGGATGCGGCGACGTCGATCCTCTCTCCTGGCGATGAGAGGTGCTTCGGTGGACCTGCGTTGACTCAACAATTCTTCTGCGACCCGCTTCCCAGAGATACGGTGGCGTCTGCGGCGATGTCGATCCTCTTCTCCGGCGATGCGAGGCGCTTCGTGTTGTGAAGCGGCAGTTCGGCGACACGCTTCTTGTTCTTGAGTCGCGCTTCCAGCCTCTTGCGACACGCAAGTCCTCAAAAAGTCCAGAACATCAGCTGGCACTTCAAGAGAATTCTTGGGGAGCTAGTGGGTGAAGTTTGTTGTCCCTGGGACTTCAGCAGGAGGAAAGCTCTTTTCCAAGCTCTTGGAGATCCTTCATAAGTTGAATGAAAATGCACACAAAGTCCTTTCTCCTTTCTTTGGCAGTCAGGCAACCACTGCAGGCCAATCCCCCAAGCAGCACTTCAGCTTAGGGATAGTCTCTCCTCAGTTTCTTCTGGTTGCACTCCTCAGCAAAGGTTTCTTCTTGTTCCCAAAGTGATCTAAAGTTCTTGCGTTTGGGTCCCAATATTTATACCAAGTTTCTCTTTGTTCTCTGAAGGCAGAGAGGCCTTTGCCTAGTCCAAACCAGTTCTGATCAGTCCTGCAGCACTTTGTTTACATGACTCCTTCTTTCCTTTCAGAGTGCAGGGCAGAGACATCAGACGCACCACAGGAGGTGGAGCCAGCATTGTGGAAGGAAGGCACAGCCCTATTCAGGTCCCAGGTGCAACTCCTCTCACCCATCTAGATGCAGATCTCTCAATTCAGCCCTGTGCTGACTCACCCTGTCTCCTGGAATCCCCCAGCCCCTGTCACTCAAACTCCAAACAAGGAATACACAGCCTAGCAGAGGCGGGTTTGCATGGTTAGACATGAAAATACCTACTTTCTAAAAGTGGTATTTTCAAACACAGAATATTAAAACCAACTTCACCAAAAGATGTATTTTATCATTCTGAGTTCAGGCATACTAACTTCGAATTTCTACCATGTTCCCTGAGTCAGTTAGGATTATAAGATGTTATAATCAAACTGCCCATTCTGGCCTATGGAGAACACGTAGTCTTGCAATAGTGAAAAATGAAAATGGCTGTAATTCACACTTTAGAACATGCCACACACACCAGGGCATGTCCTACCTTATACTTACAATGCACCCTGCCCTTGGCCTACCATAGGGGTGTCTGATATGAAGAAAAGGGAAGGTTTAGGGACTGGCAAGTGGGTGCACTTGCCCAGTCAGCATGGCAGTACCAGACTGCATGCAGGCTCTGCAATGGCAGGCCTCAGACACACTTTTACAGGCTGCTTCTGTGGGTGGCACAACCAGTGCTGCAAGCCCACCAGCAGTATTTGGATTACCAGCCCTGGGTACTCCTGGTGCACTGTACTAAGGTCTGACAGGTAAACCAAACCAACCAATCATGGAATCACTAATTCATACATCAATTTACAATAGGGAGCACTTGCACTGTGGCACTGGACAGCAGTGGCACAGTGCCCAAAGCATCTAACATCAGCAAAAACACATGAGGCAACAGCAAAAAATGGAAGGGAGACCCACGCCAAGGTGCCAGGTCTAACACTATCTAATTCACTGTTGGGGGTCACTTTTATTTTTTTGCTTAGGCCTGTGTTCTGTCCCACTCCAACCCTGTTTATAGTAAGCATATGGCAAATGTTTTATGAATGCCCTCAACATTGCTATGATGTGGTTGTACTGCTCACTTTCCTTTACTATCCCTGACTCTCATCTGTTATCCTTTAAAAATGCACATTTTTGAGTTTCATGTGGAGCTTAAATTTGTAATTGACACACAGGTTCTATAAATTACAAACATGTGTTTGGCACCGATAATTTAACATTATAAATTTCAAAGACCACTATTATTGTGTAATGGTCAGTTATTTGTCAGGTGTATGGGAGTTTAAGAATGAATACAAATGAATACAAATAGGCGAAAATATTTCTATTTCTGGGTCTCTTTGTAGCTTTAGTTTTTACATACATACTAATCTAAATGTCTACCTCTATTGTTCCTTTTGCCTTTGCCAATTGTCAGACTCCAGCTGGGAAGCTAGAGGGCAAGCTGAGGCCACGGGATCACAAATGTGGTGGCTAAGGTTCTTTGCTTCTTGTATCCAGGGGTCCATCCTGCTTGTGAAAACTGGGCCAAGTACGCTCTCGTTTGTATTTCCTTTACTAGACAGTTCTTTTAAGCAGGGCTATTGCTAAGCCTGGATCTCACATACATCTATAGTGAAGTTCACAGTCAATGTTCGGTTCAGGCAGTGGTTGTACCAGACATGTTGGTTGCTTGTTAGGCTTAAGTGTGAGCATGTGGGCCACAGCTGCACAGGTGAGCAGATGCCCATCTGAGTGCAGTGGCCCAGCCTGGTGGTCCGTCTCCTTCTCTCTGAGCAGGGGTGGCTGCAGGGTCAGAGACTCAGGACAAACTGGCTCTGATTGGGCAGGCCTGTACGCCCACAGATTGGAACCATCCTCAGGTTCATGATGCAGGTCTTGGTGCACCAAAGGTAGGGTCAGCAGAAGTATGGTGTCCCCCACCCGATGGTGATTTCTGGAGCTGGTTTAGGTCATGCTGCTTGAATGTAGAAACACTGGGTGGACAAGAGACCTTTGGCAGACCAAGGTCGACTGTGGAACTTTCTCACAAGCAGCCTACTCTTCTGGACAATCACTCTTCTGCCCCCCCCCCACTCTTCTAGGCTCAGTAGCTGGGCTTCTCCTTGCTTAGGCTTTCAGCTCCTGCAGGGTCAGACACTCTTCCACCCAGTCTCAACAGGTCAGAAAGGCTCCATGCCCACAGCAAGAACTACAGATCTTCCAATGAGATGCACAGACCACAGATGGTTTACCCTTATGTCTAGGAAACTGTCTGTCTTCCAGACATCCGCTCTGGGTCTAAAATATTCTGCATAACATTGTCATTCTTGGTCTTGAAGAACCTGGAATTGAAACCAAGTGAGTAAGTTTGGATGCCACTTTTAAACATGTATCCCAGACAGGGAGATCTTGAGCCCACTGTCAATGTGCAGGGACCTGTTTGGGGTGGTTCTTTTTCATATTTCATTATCCTTTAGCAGTGCAGACACAATAATTGTAAAAGGTGGTAACTCTCTCAGCAGATAGTGATGATGCTGGCTCAGGTAAGGAGTACCCACAACATGAGTACAATAATGTGTGAAATTTGTGCACCTGGCTGTCATCATTCTCCCTGAAGTTGCACTCAGAGAAAGGAAAAAGGGGTAGTCCCTTCTTAGAAGCAACCCTCCCTTTAATAACAGAATCTGCTGACTCGCCCCCAGTCCCAACCTTCAGGGAAATAGCAGTACTGAAGAAGGGCTAATAAGCCACTAAGCAATAGACTCTAATCATTGGGAAGGGTGTACCAGAATATCTATCTTGTGCCATGTAAAACCAGGGGGATTCCAAAAATATATTCAGCTGGTCTCAGCAATAGGGGTGGGCGGAATTTGCGGAATTAACCTTCGCAAATTATCGCGAGAATGTTTAAAATTATCGCAAACAAGCAGAAATATCGCAAAGATGCGGAAGTTTTTTTCCGGCATGTTCGCGAGATTTTCTGCATGGTTGCGGGTCGCCAACTTACCCATGTGGTTGCTTGCGGGCGCGGCCATCTTGTTTTGAGTTGTTCTCGCGGTGCATGATCGCGAGAAGAAAGATGTGATCGCGCGACGCATGACGTCACTGCGGGCGCGAACTGTCGCGAGACAGCGCAAATGGCTAAAAACAATACAACATCTCATGGAGAACGCGACCGGATCAAGAAAACTTGTCGGCGAACGCAGGGATTCAGGTAAGGCGATCGCGCGCGCGCGAGAATGTATCATTTTACAGCGCGAGCAAGAAACAAATTATCGCCAAGCTGCGGAAACCGGAATTTTTGACATTTTCGCGCTCTCCGCGGAACGCAAAAATGTCAAATTATCGCAATTTCCGCGAACGGAACGAAATTTTTGCCCAGGCCTACTCAGCAATCTTTCATCCACATCCAAACGGAGCCATGCTACCGTGCACGCTTTACACTACACTCACTCAACATGCACACCGGATGCCAGTGCAAGGGTTTGGGTGATTCATACAAGCAGAATTTAACATGAGTGGGCCATTAGAAAAATGTCTGTTCAGCGCTAGGACTATAACAATGGAACTATGCCACCACCCCTTGGTGTCCACAACCAGGATATGGACAATATTCCTATGTAGACTAGAGGGCAAGCCACCTCGTGTGCCCCGTCCCAGTCTCCTGACCCTTGCTCTAGAACTCATTTTTAAAAGACAGGCATAGGCCCTAAGTTGTTACATTGGAGAAGTGTGTAACTGGGGCAGAAAAAGTCAGAATACCAGATTTGTTACCCGCAGTCGGTTCACACAGAGTGGGGTATGCACCAGTTTATCAGTCAGTGGACATTCCCATCCTAATATCAACAAACATGGTCCAAAATGTATGTACTGAATTAGTGACTACATATTTGTGCACTATGACTGGGCAATTTGCAATCCAAAAATGGATTCTGCTTGTCTCAAAAAAGTTCTGCTACTGTGCACGCTTCACACAACATTCCTGGCATGAACACGGGATGTCAGTGCAAGGGTCTAGGCATTTTATCCAAGCAGAACTTTATATCAGTGGGGCTGGATCATAAAAATGGTACCATGCCACCGCCAGTTGATGTTGGCTCACCCAAGACATGGACAGTAGTTCTATTTAAGATTGAGGGCAAGTTTGATGCGCCCCTCCCGGGCTCAGAACCTGGCTCTGGATCTCAGGGTTAAAGGACAGGCCTAAGACTTTTATGCACACGCTGGAGAAGTGTGTGGACTGGGACTTAGAAAGTCAGAATGCCAGATGTCACATGCAATTTGGTCACACAGAGTAGTCATACACACAACTATTTACCAGGCAGTCAACAGTCCTTTCCTAATATCTCAAACATGGCCCAGGATCTATGTTCTGAGTTAGTGGCTAAATTATTTTGCACAATGAGTGGGCACTTTTGAATTGACACTTACATCAGTGGACCAGCGCAAAATGAAATTTGCAGTGACACGTAAAAGCAAGAACAATACTAAAACCAACCCTGGTGCTAAATATTTTATCCAGCTTGGATTTTCAAGACTGAGTAAAAAGATAAGCACAGTTTTAGACCCAACTTTTTTGCAAGATGGATTTTTATGTACTCGCAATCATACATATTTGGAAGTATCCTTATTTTTTCATGATATGTGCTCACATGTCACATCCACAATTTATTGAATGTGCTCTCCCAATTAGTAATGATATGAAGAGAGAGTTGTAGGCCGGATTAAGGGGTCGATTTAGAGTTTGGCCTGCTGAGTACTATGCCACAAATGTCACAGAGTACCCTGTCCACCAAACCAATGGAGTGTCAGCCCTTAGAATTGGGGGGAACTCCAACTTATTGGCTTCCTCTGACAGCTTGATGGAGTAGGGGCCTTCAGCGGTAGGGGATTACACCACTCACCCTGTTTATGATGGATGGATTCATTTTTGTTCCATCTTTTTAAATATGACCCTTATACCCAGGGAAACAACTCCCACTTTGGGAGCATGTTTTTGGGAGAAAAAATAATTTGGCGAGCTTCAGTGAACGGTTGTGAAAACCAATGGCGGCCATCGGGCAAACATTTTGTACCTTGACAGGAACTACCGTGAGATCATTGCTAGGCTGGCGGTGATCTGTAAAACTGGTGGAAGGGCGTCTTCCAGGGTGGCGGATGTAATGTCCTCTGCCTCCCAGAAGAACTATACTCCACCCGTCAAAATCTAGAGCAGGCTGTAAATTCCTCAACAGTGGCGACTGGGCAATTCAGCATCTTCATTTGCACTGAGAGATCAGTGTAGAATGCAATTTTCAGTTGGTGGAAAGGCCGACCTTACAGTAATTAGTCAATGCAAGTCATTTTACACCAGTCAGCAGTGCAAATTCCGGTGAAAATCTGCACACGTTCAATAGGGCAACATTGCTTAGTCGCTGGCACAGTGCATGAATTCTGGCTCAGAGATCACATGTCAGAGGCATTTTAGGGCAGTGGGAACAGACTGTGCAGGCTGCGGCTGCCCCCTTCGACCTCACGACGCCTCTCCAGACATTGGCCCTGCTGCGCCATTGAATGCCAGCATCAGCGGATATCTAAACCGCGACACAGTCCAAGGATCATTTTCCAGGGGACACATTGGCATGAGCCTTGTTTTCCTGATTTAGCTAATGTTTGTGCAGGTGTCGATAGCCCGGAGTAACTTCTTGACAGAAGGGTGGGCTGGTGCTTTTCTGGTGAAGGGTTTAATGTGTACCTGTAAATAACTGAGTTGACTCCGGCAAAGCCTCCCGCTGTGTCTATTCTGGTCTCCATGCAAGTTGGGTGAATGATTCCTCCTTAGTCATATAGTTACTTTCTTTTCACATTGATATAATCATTCACAGGTCCTCAACCGCTGCCAGGTGATGTTCTCACCCCCCTCAACCTGACCTCCGACCTTAGAGTCCGCAGCTGATAGTGACTGAAGATTACCCTTCTTTTCCACAGATTGTCTTCTCAAATGCAAAGTTTATCTTCCTGCGCGTCTCTTTCCTCGTATTTGCATCCCTGTCAGAAGACAAACACGGAGACATTAAACCGTTATTTGCACGGAAAACTGATAACTTATTTTATCAAAGTACACCTTGCATACCAGCAGTCGAGGTCGAGTACAGAGCAGGAGGGGTGGGAGAGGTGAATTCACAGGGGGAAGTGGGTGAGTGCCTGGAAGCCAAAGGAGGGAAGCACGGGCGTAACGAAACTTGAGGGGGCCTCCCTGCAAGGTGCGTGCAGGGGCCCCCTCCGGAATCACGAGCTCTGTGGACAGAGTGCTCTGCTGAGGTGGGCCCCCTGGAGCTTGCCCCCTCCCCCCCCCCCCCCCTCCGCACCGCGGGGGCTGCAGGGGCCTGTGTTACGGCCCTGGAAGGAAGGAGTGGTCGGCAGCTCAGAGACAGGGCCCAGGTACAAGACCAGGCCAGGAGAGAGATGATTCTCGCAAACATCGGCAGCGCAATAAAAACATCAGCAACCGCACAAACACTCTATTCTGAGTAAGTTTCCTTGAGGGGTTACTGCAAGCCACGGCAGGAAGAAGTTCTTGAGATTGCAGAAGCTGGTTCTGTTTTTTAAATCAATCTGGCCAGGTACAATTGTGAAGTATTTTGGTGCATTTCATGTCTGTTACGACGTTAAAGCTAAATATCCCGCTTGAACCACAATCCCTTGAATTAATGGCTGTTTACCAGTGGCAAATCGGTTCGACCTACTTATTCCAGAGTCAGTGCACGGATTGCTCCTGGCTGCTTCGGCATTCGCTTCTTCAGGCCCGATTACGAGGGCTGCGTGGAACTTTAATGAATGCAGTAATTAGCAGGTGTGATAAAGTCAGCACAATGTGTAACTCCGAGCCGTGTGCAAAACAGGGTTTTGTTCTGGAGTCAGAATTAAATGAGCCGATTGTAATGAGGCCCTTAGAAAAGTGAACTGGTGGTGAATAGCTTAGCCTTACACACTGTACTTTTACTTCCAACATGATCGTACAGTAACATTGCCCAATACAACGCACAGCAATATACACTATCAGTGTAATAAGAAATACCGACCCTTGCTGGGAGCAAGCAAGCAAGAGTCAGGCAGCAGCCTAGGGGAGGCAGCGCCATCTGTCTGATGGCACGTGAAAGAATGCACCTGCACCGGCCATCAGGCAGACTGCAGCAGCCTACGGGAGGCAGTGTCATCTGTCTGATGGCACGTGAAAGAATGCACCTGCACCGGCCATCAGGCAGACTGCAGCAGCCTACGGGAGGCAGTGTCATCTGTCTGATGGCGGGTGCGAGAATTCACCTCCACCTGCCACCAGGCAGACTGCAGCAGCTTAGGGGAGGCAGTGTCATCTGTCTGATGGCGGGTGCGAGAATGCACCTCCACCTGCCACCAGGCAGACTGCAGCAGCCTAGGGGAGGCAGTGTCATCTGTCTGATGGCGGGTGCGAGAATGCACCTCCACCTGCCACCAGGCAGACTGCAGCAGCCTACGGGAGGCAGTGTCATCTGTCTGATGGCACGTGAAAGAATGCACCTGCACCGGCCATCAGGCAGACTGCAGCAGCCTACGGGAGGCAGTGTCATCTGTCTGATGGCGGGTGCGAGAATTCACCTCCACCTGCCACCAGGCAGACTGCAGCAGCTTAGGGGAGGCAGTGTCATCTGTCTGATGGCGGGTGCGAGAATGCACCTCCACCTGCCACCAGGCAGACTGCAGCAGCCTAGGGGAGGCAGTGTCATCTGTCTGATGGCGGGTGCGAGAATGCACCTCCACCTGCCACCAGGCAGACTGCAGCAGCCTAGGGGAGGCAGTGTCATCTGTCTGATGGCACGTGAAAGAATGCACCTGCACCTGCCATCAGGCAGACTGCAGCAGCCTAGGGGTGGCAGTGCCATCTGTCTGATGGCGGGTGCGAGAATTCACCTCCACCTGCCACCAGGCAGACTGCAGCAGCCTAGGGGAGGCAGTGTCATCTGTCTGATGGCGGGTGCGAGAATTCACCTCCACCTGCCACCAGGCAGACTGCAGCAGCCTAGGGGAGGCAGTGTCATCTGTCTGATGGCGGGTGCGAGAATTCACCTCCACCTGCCACCAGGCAGACTGCAGCAGCCTACGGGAGGCAGTGTCATCTGTCTGATGGCACGTGAAAGAATGCACCTGCACCGGCCATCAGGCAGACTGCAGCAGCCTACGGGAGGCAGTGTCATCTGTCTGATGGCACGTGAAAGAATGCACCTGCACCGGCCATCAGGCAGACTGCAGCAGCCTAGGGGAGGCAGTGTCATCTGTCTGATGGCGGGTGCGAGAATTCACCTCCACCTGCCACCAGGCAGACTGCAGCAGCCTAGGGGAGGCAGTGTCATCTGTCTGATGGCGGGTGCGAGAATTCACCTCCACCTGCCACCAGGCAGACTGCAGCAGCCTAGGGGAGGCAGTGTCATCTGTCTGATGGCGGGTGCGAGAATTCACCTCCACCTGCCACCAGGCAGACTGCAGCAGCCTACGGGAGGCAGTGTCATCTGTCTGATGGCACGTGAAAGAATGCACCTGCACCGGCCATCAGGCAGACTGCAGCAGCCTAGGGGAGGCAGTGTCATCTGTCTGATGGCGGGTGCGAGAATTCACCTCCACCTGCCACCAGGCAGACTGCAGCAGCCTAGGGGAGGCAGTGTCATCTGTCTGATGGCGGGTGCGAGAATTCACCTCCACCTGCCACCAGGCAGACTGCAGCAGCCTAGGGGAGGCAGTGTCATCTGTCTGATGGCGGGTGCGAGAATGCACCTGCACCGGCCATCAGGCAGACTGCAGCAGCCTAGGGGTGGCAGTGCCACCTGTCTGATGGCACGTGAAAGAATGCACCTGCACCGGCCACCAGGCAGACTGCAGCAGCCTAGGGGAGGCAGTGCCATCTGTCTAATGGCACATGAAAGAATGCACCTGCACCTGCCACCAGGCAGACTGCAGCAGCCTAGGGGAGGCAGTGCCATCTGTCTGATGGCGGGTGCGAGAATGCACCTGCACCTGCCATCAGGCAGACTGCAGCAGCCTAGGGGAGGCAGTGCCATCTGTCTGATGGCACGTGAAAGAATGCACCTACACCGGCCATCAGGCAGACTGCAGCAGCCTAGGGGAGGCAGTGTCATCTGTCTGATGGCGGGTGCGAGAATTCACCTCCACCTGCCACCAGGCAGACTGCAGCAGCCTAGGGGAGGCAGTGTCATCTGTCTGATGGCGGGTGCGAGAATTCACCTCCACCTGCCACCAGGCAGACTGCCGCAGCCTAGGGGAGGCAGTGTCATCTGTCTGATGGCGGGTGCGAGAATTCACCTCCACCTGCCACCAGGCAGACTGCAGCAGCCTAGGGGAGGCAGTGTCATCTGTCTGATGGCGGGTGCGAGAATTCACCTCCACCTGCCACCAGGCAGACTGCAGCAGCCTAGGGGAGGCAGTGTCATCTGTCTGATGGCGGGTGCGAGAATGCACCTCCACCTGCCACCAGGCAGACTGCAGCAGCCTAGGGGAGGCAGTGCCATCTGTCTGATGGCACGTGAAAGAATGCACCTGCACCTGCCATCAAGCAGACTGCAGCAGCCTAGGGGTGGCAGTGCCATCTGTCTGATGGCACGTGAAAGAATGCACCTGCACCTGCCATCAGGCAGACTGCAGCAGCCTAGGGGAGGCAGTGCCATCTGTCTGTTGGCACGGGAAAGAATGCACCTGCACCTGCCATCAGGCAGACTGTAGCAGCCTAGGGGAGGCAGTGCCATCTGTCTGATGGCACGTGAAAGAATGCACCTGCACTCTGCCATCAGGCAGACTGCAGCAGCCAAGGGGAAGCATTGTCATCTGTCTGATGGCAGGTGCATGAATGCACCTGTACCTGTCATCAGCCAGACTGCAGCAGCCAAGGGGAGGCAGTGCCACCTGTCTGATGCCAGGTGCAAGAATGCACCTGCACCTGCCATCAGGCAGACTGTCCAGAGCTCATGAAGTCCAACCCCTAGATTCATGGCCCTGCCCCGTCTCAGAGACTCCAAATCTGAGAAGTGTTGCAGCGTCAATGGTGAAGGTAGGCCGTGGTGCTTTAGGCATAAGTGTTGAAGTAGCCTCGGCATTTACATCAAACGTAGTTATGTAAGGGTGGGGTGAAACAGCAAGAGGCTGAAACCTGAAACCCGCGCAGGTCCGAGCTGCCAGCCTCCATTGCCCTACCAAAGGGCAATGGAGCATCAGGAGATGTCACTGGGTAAGTAAATAAAATGATTCCAAATGTATGCTGAGTGCATGCATACATGTGGGTCAAAGTATGTGTAAGAAAGGGAGTGTGTGCCTGTGTGAGCTTGCATGATCATCTGTGTGTATTTGAGTGCAAGTCAGCAAGGGAGTGAGAACGACTGAATGACAGTGACTGTGTAAGTGAATCAGTTGAGTGAAAATGGTTGAGTGATAAAAATGACTCCAAATGAGAATGAGTGAGAATGAATAAAAATGATTATGAGGCAGTGAGAGTAAAGTAGTGTGAATGAGTGAGTCACAGTGAATGAGAATAAGCAAGACTGAGGGAAAATGCATGAGCAAAAGTAAGATGGAATGCAAAGGAGATAGTGATAAAGTGGAATGAATGAGTAAGACTGAGTCAGAATGAGTGAGAACAAGTGAGGCTGAGTCAGTAAGAGTAAGAGTGTGTGCAAGTAAGTGTGAGTGAGTGAGTGCAAATGAATGAGAATGATTGATTCAGAGTAATTGTATTTTGGATTTGTATAGTGCATATAACCAGAAAGGTATCAAAGTGCTATAACCAGCAAGAGCAAATGAGGGAGAAAAGCAGAAGCGATAATGGGTGCAAGAAAAGCGAAGTTTTCACTTGCCTACTAAACACACAATCTGTGCAGGGACAGTGTCCCAAAGCCTGGACCCTGCCATATAAAAGGCACTCTCACCCCATCTTTCCTCCCTGAATCTGGGAACAATCACTTGCCTCTGACCTGCCAATCTCAACTTTCTGTTTCGAAGACACCATTTGAAGGCGTTCCTTAGAGAGCAAGAGCCCTTCTGGTTGAGGGCCTTATAGACCAAACACAGGGCCTTAAAATTCAACCGCTTCCTCACTGGGAGACAGTGAAGGGTCCGCAATCCCTGCCTCACCAAGAGATGTCTTGGAACGCCCAACATCAACCAAGCAGCACCATTCTGGATGACCTGAAGTTTGTTAAGCGAATACTGATTGGCATTCAAATACAGGGCATTACAATAGTCAAGGCAAGATGTTATGAGTGCAATGACCTCTGGAACTCTTAACTCCTCGGGAAGAAAGGGAAAAATCTTCTTCAGGCGCTTATTATTACAGTAACAAAGGCTCACTGTTCAGTTGACCTGAGAGTAAAATATCAGAGTAATATCGATACCAGATTCCTTGCATAGGCCCCCAGAATGGGTAGCGGACTACATATCGCAGACCCTCAACGGTCAGTCCAAACCAAATTCTCCACCCCAAACACTGCAATCTCCATCTCCTGTGTGTTCATTTTAGGCCGTTTCACCCGCATCTAGGTCCTGACTTCCATCCTGCAAGACCTGAACTTGTCCGCTACTCCAGTCCTGTCCCTGGATATACAGACAATAATTTGGGTATAGTAATGCATAGGCAATACCTGAAATCCAATAGAATCGACCAATTTAGCCAAAGGGGACTACATAAAGTTTATGTAAGGCGGGACTGAGGAAGGACCCTTGAGGGACTCCACAGGGAAGGGAAGAGTGAGTGAGAACAATTAAGAACGAATGGGCACAAGTGATGGTGAGTGAAAATGATTGATTGAATAAGAGTGAGTGTGAGTGAATGTGAATGAATGAGTGAGAGAAGAGAAAATGAGTGTGAGTGAGAATGAGTGTGAGTCAATGCAAGAGAGTGTGGGCGAGAATGTGGTGTTATTCTTAAGGTTCTGCCATTGGCCACGGTATATTTAAGGTTATTTTTGGTTTATAGAGACACTGATGGCAAAATGCTAACACTGGCATATTTGAGCCAATTCTTAGCATAATGGGCAACTGCAACAAAATACTGACACTTGCATTCAAGTGCTACTACTTGGAAAATGGCACACCCATGGCAAAATGCTGGCTCTGGCATAAGGAAAGCAGTTCTTGACATAATTGGTACAAAATGCTAGCCTGATGTACTGGACATTTTTTTTGACAAAAGGGTCACTCAAGTCATGTGGATAACAACAATTGCCAAATTCTGCCACTGGCATGGTGTACGTAATTTCAGGCAAAAGGTGGCATCCATGGCATATGATGAGCACTGTAAGAAATCAGGTTATTGGTTGAGGAGAGTGGAAGTAAACAGTAATAAAGTGAAAACATAACACCAGAAACATTCGAAACCAATTTGGAGACATTTGTAATAAATAAAATGAGACCAAAATGACAAAAATCCAATCAGTAGAACCGGAAATATGCACATTTAAAGTTTCAGGTACTCTGGAGACCAAGGCAATCCTAAAGCAACGGGGCAGCCCACATAGGAACAAGGTAGTCCTGAAGCAGCAGGGCAACCCTCTGGGGTACAAGGCAGGTCTCAAGCAACGGTGCAGTCTTCTGAGACAACAAGACAGTTCTTCTTCTGTAATGTCTGCAGGTCCAGTAGTGTACTGAAGAGTGGCCCAGGAGGTCCACTTTTTATACTGGGTGTCAACATTTGCAGTGGGGAAATTTCTTTAAGCTACCACCACATCTGGTTCTAGAAAGTTCTCCCTTTCCCCTGCCAAAGCAAAAAAATAGAGGTCTAGGGTCACAAAAGACTAGTGTTAGATTTCTATGAGAATACTAGAGGCATGTCCTTTGAAATTTAAGTGGGGCAGGAAACAGCTCCTCCCCAACCATCCTGACAGGATGGTCCATCCTGCCCATCCTTAGCCCCCTATTGTTCATTTTCTGGTCCCAATAGGCATTCTAAGTGAGGGAGCCACTAACAGAGCCAGGCAGCTGGAAACTCCCAGAAGGCCTTAGAAGGTTTTGGGCAGGAAAATGACAACTTTCTTAAACTGGCATTTTCGAAATTGTAACCTAAAATCCAACTATAACATTAAAGAGGATTTTGCATTACAATTCATTTGAGTCCAAACATATTATTGCTACCTGCCCCAAATGAAATTTTAGCACTTAATAAATGTTATTAGGTAACTAAAGGGTATTCCGATGGAGAGATCGGCCTTACAGTAGTAGAAAATGAATGTAGGAGTTTGTCACTACCAGGACATGTGGAACTTAAAACCAGATGCACTACTTTTTAAATACAATGCACTCTTCTCTATGGGTTGTTTAGAGCCTACCTTCGGGGTGACATGTGTATTAAAAAGGAAGGTTTAGGCCTGGTAAAAGGTTTATTTTTCCAGGTTGACATGGTAGTTGAAAACTGCACTACGATTGTACAATGGTGCATGCCTTTGACACACATTTTTTAGCGTGCAAGTTTTTACAGCGAAAATACATTTCAAACACATGCCAATACCACACATTGTTTTTATATTTAAAAACAATGTATTTGTGGGGGGAGACCCCCCCTTAACTTACCTGAAATGCGTGGTATTGGCATGCATTTTAAATGCATATTCGCGGTAAAAATATGCGTGCTAAAAAATGCGTGGTAAAGGCTTAACGAGGTAAAAACCTCATTGTAAAGGCTGTTGTTTCCCCTGCACTACAGGCTAAAATGGCAGGCCTGAGAGATGTTTTAAAGGGCTACTTTAGTTGGCGGCACAATCAGTGCTGTCGGCTCACTAGTGTACCCCGGATACCTTAAACTAGGGACTTATGAGTAAAATAAATGTGCCAATAAGGTGTAGGCCAATGTTGCCATGTTTAAAGGAGTGAGCACAAGCATTTACACATTGGTCAGCAGTGGTAAACTGCACAGAGTCCGAATGGCAACAAAAACAAATTTAAGGAAATAGAAGGGGAGAAGGTAAAAGGGTGGGGGAAGACCACACCAAGGATGTCAGGTCCAAGAGGTACCCAACAGGCACCCATAACAAAATATGGCCATGGCAAAATTGAGGGAATTTTGATATTTAGGCACACTCATACCACAATTGGATGGGGCCAACTGCTAAGGAGCTTCATGTTACTTTGGCTTGGAATACCATAAAATGACCTCATTAGTTAATGAACGATTTTTCAGAGCCTATGGCTTTTTAGCAAATGTATGCAAAAACCATCCATTTGAATGCACATTTAGCCTGATTTTTTTCAAATATTCTTTGCAACTGAGCACCCTCCCCTCTAAACTCACAGTCCACCCATCTGATTTAGGGCAGGGTGGACTCTGTCACCGAATAACTTAGCCAGTCTACTGTATAGTAGGGGTGGGCGGAATTTGCGAAATTCACTTTCGTAATATATCGCGAAAATGTTAAAAATCTCCGAAAACACGCGGAAATATCGCAAAGATGCAGAAGTTTTTTTCCCGCCCGTTCGCGGTAATTTCTGCATGGTCGCGGCTGGCCAACTTACCCATGCGGTTGCTCGCGGGCGCGGCCATCTTGTTTTCACTTGTCTCGCGATGCATGATCGCGAGAAGAAAGATGTGATCGCGTGACGAATGACGTTACTGCGGGCGCGAACTGTCGCGAGACAGCGCAAATGGCTACCAACAATCCAACATCTTGTGGAGAACGCGACCGGATCAGGAAAACTTGTCGGCGAACGCGGGGAGTCAGGTAAGGCGACCGCGCCCACGCGAGAATGTATTATTTCACAGCGCGAGCAAGCAAAAAATTTCCGGTAAAATGCGAATTGCGGAAATGTTGACATTTTCGCGCTCTCCGCAGAACGCGAAAATGTCAAAATATCGCAATTTCCGTGAGCGGAACGGAATTTTAGCCCAGGCCTACTGTATAGCCAATTTAGAGTGGGTGGTTTAATGGCTTTTTTTTTTGGATGAGGAAAACTTCCACTGTGTGGGGGCTCATTGTTTTTACTTTTTGAAAAACTGGGAGTTTGTTTAAAAAAGAAAAACGATGTAAATGTTTGACAGAGCCGTCCATCAGACCTTTACAACATTGACATGAAAAGCCGTGACAGACGTTTGTGGCAATGCCTAGAGATGTATGTGGGGTCGGCGTACTTCTCTGGATTTGGGAAACCTGATGTCCATAAGGGTGATGGGTATGCTCTGTCATCCTTACACACCAACAAAAGTTCTCCAAGATCTAAATCAGGTCACTTGACACATTTTTCTCTCGCCTTACCTTCTGAGTCTCCTCTTCTTATCTCTCTTCCTACATGTTTCCTTTGTTCCTCTAACATCTCAGCTTTCTTGTTCCTACCTCTCTTTATGTGGCTCCTACTTGCTTATCTTCTTCGTCTCATGCTAGGTGCCTCCATTCTTCCTATCATCGCTTCTTCTCCAGCTCTTAAGTCTTTCTCTTCTTGTCTGCATCTCCCCAGTCACATTTCCTGATGAGACCTCCCAATTTCCTTCCACCGCTCTCCCTCCAGTTCTCAATTCTCTTCTCACTACTCTTATTACAGCATCCCTTAACATCTCTCTGAAGCTAGACCTTAGACCTCCTTCCTCTCACCTTTTTCTTGCATCTAGCCCTCGTCCGTGCCATTCTACCTCAACACTGCCTCTAACTTCACCTTTTACTGCTACAATATTATTTCAGATTCTCAAATCTACAAAAGCAGCACCATCTTTCTCCCATCTAATCCAGGAGCTATCCCTTCCACCTCTTTTGTCTCTTTCTGCAGCTTTTATCCTCTTTCTCACTTTTCTGCTAGCAGCTTTTTCTGAACAAAGTGCATGGAGGCACCGCGGCTATAAGGCGGAGTCTCTAAGCAATCAAGACGAAATATTGAAAGACCTTTCTGCATCCAGAGCTTGCCCCAAATATTGAAAAGATGATTATTACCGATTTACCAGTCAGTGCAGGTGTATAATGGTTTAAAGAAAATGCAAGCATCAGGAATGAAATTACTAAAAATAGAGGTAAAACATGAAATAAACTTGCTTTCTTTGGTTGAGATTGTAATTTGAAAAATGCAAATCTATTTACGGTGTGTAATTGTTTCCGGCAATATTCTTTGCTATTCTGCGTGCTTCTCCTTGGCGGGTGTCCATTAAATCAAAATCTAACAAACAGCAGCAAACAGTAAAACATGTGCTCAATATAAAGTCCTCAATTGGGATATATTGTAACAAGGTGCACCGTGTACTTTCAGCAGTCATGATCTCAGCTGTAATATATATGACCTCTTGCTCTCTCCACATCAGTAGCCGCCTCCCTTGTGCTATTGCCACGCGCCTGCACTCTCAAGGTCTGTCACATCTTGTTCAAATGTGGTAGCAATAAATGAATGTGCCAAAGTAGAATAGTGACTCTGGCAGTGGTGCAGTGGTAGTAGCAAGGGTCTTAGGTACAGGAATTAAAATGGACCCCTGATTGCTGTACATCTAGTCAAAAGTAGCAAAAAGCCGGGTTCAGGGAGCCCCTTGAACCTCTGAACCCCAGTGGACGTCATTTAGCGGTCACCATGGGTAGCAGCTGCGACCAGTGGCTGGCCTCCTGCGACCCCCAGCACTGCCACTGCGACCCCCTGACCTCAGAGGACAGTAGCTAACTTAGAAAATAATCATTTATTGATCCAAGTGGTGTGGATCATCTCCCTGCCTCCTGCTGCCCCTGAGCTTGTGGAGAGAGTGAAAAAGGACCGATAAGGGAGAAGGAGAGGAGGGAGAAAGGTAAAATAGAGGGAAAAAGAGACAGAGCAGATGAGAAAGGAGATCAGTTTGAGAGGGGAAAGCATGCATTGTAAGGAGACCAATGAGAAATACACAGTTAAGATAGATAGGAGGGATGAACAAGAATCAACAACAACTGAGAAAGACGGGACAGATAATAGAAAAGATGGCAGGCCACAAATTGCTGAGGGGAGTGGGACAGCATGTCAAAAGTCGTATGACATCACTTCCTGTGCATGAAATATACAAAAGGGGTCATAGGTTGTGCACCCTGAATATCGACCCAAGAATATTGATGTGACACAATATCAAGGATAAAATATTCAAAAAAACATTGAGAGGTAAGTAAGTTCAGATTTTCTATACCTAATTCCACATGTAAGTACCTATGTGGCACATATATCTATAGGAGGCTCACTTACAGAATATCAGAACCACAAAGATAGTGTGGACAGAATATCGTGTCAAAAATATCGAGGACCGAACTAGCGGGAAGGTAAGTGCAAATAGGTAAGTTTAGATTTACTATTCTTAACTCCACATTTATGTACCTTGACGATATATCATCAAGGTACATGTACTTGCAGTTATATATGGTAAAACGTAACTTACCAGTCGCGTAGCTAGACCTACTGCCACCCGCGGGGACCCCAAGTTTGCCGCCCAGTGCAGGTAAGAGTGGGGGGGGGGAGGTGATGGCCGATGGGTTCCGGGGAGGAATGGCAGGAGTCAACAGACACGACTTGCTCACCTCCGCCGCCCCCATAAACAGTGCCACCCGGGGTGGACCACCCCCCCCAGCTACACCACTCTTACTTACTTATAGAATATAGCAATATTTTGGCCCACAATACTTTTGGTTCCGATATTCTGTGTAAACACGTCTTCAAGGTACATATATCCGGAGTTAGGAATAATATTTCTATACTTCCATTTGTGCACTTAACTTTCGATATTTTGTCCCTCAATGTTCTGTCGGCTATATCCTTGCACCACAATATTCTCCTAGTCGATATTCAGTAGTACAACCGGTCGCAGGCGGAGGCGCATCATTGCATGATAGGATCATTCGCAGGGCATGGTGACTTGCAGCATGGGAGACTGAATGATGTGTAAGAAGGAGGAGAATTCTTGGAGCATGGCAGGCAGTGCAGCCTTGGCATTTTTGTTACCTGTGGTTTTTGCCTTGCACAACCACAAACTTCCATTGAACTCGTCATTTGTCTAAGTTGTTGCTTGCAATGCACAAAGCCCAGCTCAGAAAGGGTCAACAGTGATCATCTCCTTCTCTTTCTGACCTATGCTTTCTACAGACACTGACCTGGAAAATCCTGTATTAATTGTATGCATAATACTAAATTCAATCACAAAAACAGACCCATGACTGTGCCATGCAGTGTGTACCTTTTCTTGATTCAACCGGTTGCCCTCATTGAATAGAAAAACTGAAAATTCCAAACACCTCATTTTATATCTGTTGAGGACTTTTAAGGTCAGCGCTCACACAAATCAACTAATACAGCCTAGGTCATACATTTCAGATATAGAGGAAAGATGCTGTATTTAAAAATCGGGACATCTTTTACAAGCCAAGAACATAAAAACTCGTTTAAGCTTAATTTTGCTTGAGCCTTTTCAATATGAATGAACTTTGTGTGAGGAAACACAGGAAAGTGAAAAAAGAGTATGATAACATTTCCCATGCAGCCGGCGACTAAATATCGTAAAGAGCCTTATCTGTCCAGCTCTCTGTGTCCGTCCTTCCGGCACGTAGAGGTGGCGTGAGCGCCACGCATGACCTGGGTGACTGACAATTGTTCCTTAGGGCAGTTTCAGTGAGTCAGCCAAACAACAACTTCCTGGAACACGGGATCAGCAAAACTTGGATCCGAAGAGGCACCGCATCCTGTGATGGGTTAAAGCAGTGTTGGTTCACACTGTACGAGAAGCCGTTCTCTGTACACACGAGTTATTCACACGATGCATGATGGGTCACTGTGCTAATATATAATAAGTTGTGACTTTCCTTATAGTTTTACTCCACCTCATAGCTCTTTATATTTATAATCTCATAATTGTCTTTTAATTTCAATTTCGAGTTTCTGTGGAATGCACCAGTGAGGTCATGTGACCTATGATGTCAGGCCTACTAATCAGTGTATATATACACAGGCCTCGCAACCCTGTATCAGTAATCTTCTTTGTGCTTCTCACCTGCCACTTCCTGCTCTCACCATCCCAGACAGTCATATTCAGCAGACACCCCAACACAACAAGGACCTTACAGATTAAACCCCAGGCCCCCAAACTACTGCCTCAATTTCACATATCACTCTATGTTCCTTGGATACTTTAATATCAGTGACGATTGAAGCACCAAGAAAACTATAAAATGACTCCATTGACCAATCAGCACTCTGGACATCAAGTAACACACCACCAAACATACCCATTCTGAATGCAGCGCCCTTGACTTCGTCTTAACAGACTTTGCATCAATCCAATCCAGGCTGTGATTCTCCTGGACTGTGCTGACCACTTACCATCTCCTTCAGCCTCGTGCATACCTCTCCTGCATATCTTGGCCAATCTAAACAGTAAAAAGAAATATATTTGTCCTTAAGACTGCACTATGGACATGTTTCACGGAAAACAAATGAAACTCATGATTAGCCAACAACATTTCTTAACGCGCACCTATGAGCGAACAGCACTGCCCTGAAAAAGCATATGGAAACCAATGCATTGCTGAAGGCACAATCCATGAAACGCTCAGTTCAATGGTATTCCTAAGGGACAACAAGCTCATCACTCATAGGCAAGAAAAGAAATATTGATGAATGAAACTTCCACACAGGCACACGGAATCCTGCTTGTAGATACTTCATCACCACAGTCAAAGGCACTGTCCATAAAACCACCTTCAACAAACCTCCAAAAGAAGCAAAGCAGTTTCTAAAGCAGTCAAACACTGCATCAACCCTCTGCCAGATCCTCCAGACACAAGCTCATTCGACAAGCATAACGCCATGACACACGTATTCATTGAGACGCTAAACAAGAACTGCCAAGAAATGCCATCAACAATATCACACAGGCATCCATCATCTCACCTACCTTCCTTCAAATTTGTCTCCCATCTGCAAATGGACATCCTTCAACCATATCGTGCATACTGACCTCCCGGACAACTTCTATTCTCTCACAGTCATCACCCATCGGGAATTCCCTCGACAGAGGAGCTCTCATGCACCTTCATAAAATCCTCAACGATTCCCTTAGTCCACGGGCCTTTACAAATGACCTCACAACAGGGTAAACCCTTCCTGAATGAACAAATATTTCATGAAGCATAACAATCTTGTCAAATACTGCCTCATCATGGGCTATCTGTTCATTGGGGAAGTCACAGTGAACATTATCTCCAATCCACTCCAGATCAGCAATAACAGTCATTCTTCAGGATTAGAAATCCAACTTCACATCTCATAGTAGAACAGAGGCCACTACCATTGATGTTGCTGTTGATGTTCTCAAGATTTCTTACAAGGATGACTCCTCACTCCTGATCTCACTGGACGTCACTGCAGTCTTTCTCTAAGTAGACCACTAAAGACTTAGTCACACATTAGACAATTGCATGGACTTCTCTTGCAAGTTTCTGCAGTTGGCCAACACCTTCCTTACCAAATCATCCAGATGAGAAACTCAAGATCCCAGAACCCTGGAGTGCTCCTTTCAAGCCTCCTCAGTCATGCTATATTTCCTTCTAGATGCCACCCCTGGCTTACTTATTGTGGCTTATTCTGGAATTTATCTCTGGTGTATTCTGTTGGAGCCCATCTTTGACACTTGCAGAAAACACACACACACACCATACACATACAAAACACAGACACACAATAGAACCTTGATTTTAACCATACACCCATTGGTCTAGCAAAATAAATATATAGTGTAGTGTTTTGCGAGTTAACAATGACAGAACCCTTTTGGCTACTTATGGACCCTGTAGAATTGTGATGTTGGTGTTAGAGCGGAATTGCAACGAAGGTTGATTTAGAATGTTGAGTTCGCAGCTATACGTAGAAGAATAAAGGCGGGTACCCAGGCTCGGGAAGACACTACAGTTTGTATTATCTGACAACAAAACTTGGTTAGTAGCAATTAAAGGTTTTCCCCTTTACAGATAAAGCTGCACAAGTCCGAGGTGGGGAATGAGGGGGCAGATAAGGAAGCGTCAGAGCAGGGGCATCATAGATCTACCAGTGGCCCTTGTACGGACACGTCGCTCTGAACAAGTAGCTCAGTGAGTGGTCTACACTTAATACTTCTCAATTAAACTGAGAATAACATCATGAGTTCTCAGCAGGACCAATATTCTTTTAATTGGACCAATCACCAGGGTCAGTAATATAATTTATTGTCAGAGCTCTATCGCATACTTTTAAAGGCACGGGCAGAAGATCTCAGCAGGGCTTCCTTGCCTTCCGTTGCTAGACAGCAGCATATATCAACAAGGCTGAAAATCCATTAATGACGTTACATCAGTAATACTGTAGGTCTGCAACAACTGTTTAATGGGAGACAACATCAACTTCTAAGCAGGGCAGCTAATCTCTTAGTATGAGAGTACCATTCTTGTTGTGCATGGCTGCTTCAATTAGTATATAGCTTTTCAGTAATAATCCTAATGAGATTGTAATGCCACTTCTTTCAAGGATTGGTCCTCTTTTAATGGTGCAGCGCGGAGTCTAGGTTACTGTCACATATGAAAGCCCAAAGAAGGAATAGGCACCGTCTAAGAAAGCGTGTCAGAGGCAGCGTCCTAACAAGAAATACCCAGATTTCCATGTAGGTTCTTTATCACGACTGCCATGTGATTGGTAGGCACGACACAGACCAGGTTACTCTGGATGTGGTCTAGTTGTACTTCTGTGTGCCCATGTGCTGTGCAGCGTCTGGCCATGCCCACCCAGGATGATGCCAGACCTCATGGCTTCAGTGTCCTGCTCAGGGGGTTGAGTATGAACGCGGAGCTCACGCATGGCCTGCTATTCACAGAATATTCCCTCTACTTACCTGAAATACTTACCAAGGATTTCTGGTTTTGTTTTCCCAGCATTATATCCTCTTGAAGGTTGAGCAGCCAGCACTCTTTTTTCCTGCTATTAGTCGCTTACCTGGTAAGAGCGCAGGCGCTCTCGGTGTGCACTGCTCTATGTCTGGCGGTAGGAACCTGCATAAAGGAGAAATGAGAAAAACGAGCTGTTAGCGGTGGAACAAGACTACGCTTTGGTTAAAGGCATGCGTAATTACACGTTACAATGAAGTATGTACTCTTCAAGGAGCTTTGAAATTATCCTTTTCTGAGTAGCTCTAAATCTCCTGAGACTGGAACAGACAGGAAACTGTATTAAACTTGAGTTATTTAGTGTATTTTTTTCTTGTAATTCTGCTCCTTGATCACAGAGCATCTGGTGAGGCATTGACTTTCCTCTTTGACTTTGGGAGACTTTCATTAAGAAGTAAGAAGCAAGGCACTTTTTCAATATTGGTCCTCTTTACGGTGTCTATAGATAATTGCAGTGCTTTAAATGGAAACAATAAGTGCAGGTACTCACCAAAAGGTGCGGTGGACTGGGAGGTTGGGGGTTGGGGCAGGACTAGGGGTGGAGCCAGGGGTGGGGCTAGGTTTTCAACCTTGTCAAACTTAATATGCAAGAAATCCAAGTGCAAAGTAAAAAAATCAGAAGTATCTGTCCTATGGTTATGGCCCTAATAATAATAATAATAAGGGTAGGTTCAAAACCGTCTCTGAATTTTGCTATCAAAGCTTTGCATGCTGGAATTTTTAGAAACCCTTACTTATAACGAGAAAGGAGAACTACAAGTTCCAGCATGCAAAAGCATTACCAGCTAAAATCCATAACTGTCTGAAAGTCTAAAGCATTCCATGCAGCTGTCTGTCGCATTAGGGTTACACGTGGTTTCCCATACAAAACAAGCAGTTTAACCTCTTCAGTGCCCATGACGAGATAGTCTCGTCATGGAGCACGGTTGCGCTGTGCCCATGACGAGACTATCTCGTCATGAACCCCACCCACTAGTGCAACGCCCGGCACAGGAGGGGGAAAGGGCGTGGCACTGAAGGGGTTAAATGCACCAAACCAAAAAGAAAATTGTGTTGCCTTTAAAGTGTTTTTTTGTTTGAGGGTAATCGTAAAATTGGTGGCAAGGGCAGGGATTTACATTCAAGTAAAAAATGCCTAATTTAAATTGCTGATGAACTAACATTTACAGTCATTTAAAACAATGGTATGCTGAAACTCTGTACTGCCCTGAAGAATACTCCCCACACCATCTCCATTAGTTTTATGGTCGACTCTCAACTCCTACTGTGCAGGATCAAAGGGTAAACGAAACACCCTGCGCCTCACCCCTGCTGGAAAAATTGCAGAGACGCAAGACAAGATTGCTGTGTCAAGGTGAGAAGAGCTGCTGTTCTGGCGCTCCTGTGCTGGCGCTCCTGTGCGAACTCAGCTCAGGATTGCAAAATCAGAGCTGGTTGTGTTTAAAGTAGGGGTGGGCGGAATTTGCGAAATTCACTTTCGCAAATTATCGCGAAAATGTTAAAAATGTCCGCAAACACGCGGAAATATCGCGAAGATGCGGAAGTTTTTTTCCCGCCCGTTGGCGGTATTTTCTGCTTGGTCGCGGCTCGCCAACTTACCCATGCGGTTGCTCGCGGGCGCGGCCATCTTGTTTTCACTTGTCTCGAGGTGCATGATCGCAAGAAGAAAGACGTGATCGCACGACGCATGACGTTACTGCGGGCGCGAACTGTCGCGAGACAGCGCAAATGGCTACCAACAATCCAACATCTCGTGGAGAACGCGACCGGATCGGGAAAACTTGTCGGCGAACGCGGGGATTCAGGTAAGGCGATCCCGCGCACGCGAGAATGTATTATTTTACAGCGCGAGCAAGAAACAAATTATCGCTAAGCTGCGGAATGCGGAAATTTTGACATTTTCGTGCTTTCCGCGGGGCGCGAAAATGCCAAATTATCGCAATTTCCGCGAACGGAACGGAATTTTGGCCCAGGCCTAGTTTAAAGTACTGCCGAGGCACGAGACCATGAAGCGCACCACCTGTGTCAAGGCAAGGCCCCCCCATGAGTACCGGTACTCTCCTTGTCCTAGGAAAAGTTCCGGTACTCAAGAGGCGATAATTAAAAAGTGCCGGTACTCCGTACCGGTGAGTACCGGCCCATTTAAAGCACTGGATAATTGGGATCATTAGGGCGCTTTGCATCAGCTCACTTTCTTACCTTGTAAGTGCAGTGTATTTTCTTTCCTTGTATCTTTCTAGGTTCTACGGTATACTCTCACATGCAGTTAATAAATAGGCAGTATGAAAGCGGTAAGTTAATTGGTAAGCATCAGATACAACATAATTACTAAAACCAATACTGTTCATGCTTTCAAGAGCTGTCACTTACCTTTCTCCCTTATATTTCATAGATCCATACCAGATAAAGCCAAATTGACCAGTGTAGAGGGGCTCATATCCAGCGGGATAGTGTTAGCGGAGTGCACAGCTTTCTGTATTATCCACTTCCCTTTTCCACTGAACTCTGTTTTTTTGTCCTGGATTCTGTATATGGGAGTCGACAGGCACAGTCCTTGGGTGGTGCTGGGAATTCTCTCCTGGATTTCCTTCTCGCTCCTAGAGTACAGCACTACATGAAGGTGAAAATTGAGTGCAGGCACGGTTGGATTGGTAACGCGAGCCCTCAGGAAATGGCCGAAGGGCCGGTAGCCGAGTTCTAGCAGTGGGCTGCTTTTCTGGGCAGCCTGGGGGCTGTCTGTGCTGTTAGGATGCCGCCAGCGGCACAGTGGGTGCCTGAGTGGCCTTTCTAGAGGCAGATGGGCGGAGGTGTCACTCCCTTTCTCTCGCTGGGCCGGCCCATTAATGTATGCTGATTGAGCGGGGGCAGGGGGCCTGAGCAGAAGTGGCCTCACTTGCATTCATGTGTGGCCCAGGAGTGTGAACTAATCTGTGCATTTTTTAAATCTAAGTGAAGGTAATAAAACATACTCCCACCCCTTTCTTGTCATAAAACTTCGCTGAAGCAGTGTTTTGTGGAAAGGCAATACGCAAATGTGGGCCACCTTTTTTTGGTGTGCCAAGGCCGATTTTTGATCCCAATTCAAGCCTGAGTGCAGCGCATTACTTATCGTTACAGATCCCATTTTAGCACTGCGCAGACGCAGAACGAAATTCTGAAACTGTAGTCTAAGATGCATATGCTGACTTGGAAAAACTGCAAGCTGAAGCATGAGCTGCAGACAGAGCAGCTCAGAAACACAAGCCAGCAGGTGCCTCTGCGTGCTTCCGAGCTGTGCTCTTTGTAGTTAATGCCGTGTGGGCTAGACCCATTCTGCGTCTGGGCGCAATTAGAAATGGGATCAGAATCCGGCCCCAGTGGGGTTACAGGAATCATGCAGCAATCCAGGACCACATTATGTGGCAGTGTTGATGGCATTATGAAGCCGATGGCATTATGAAGCCACACATTAAGTGGCAGTGTTGATGGGATTATGAAGCCACACATTATGTGGCAGTGTTGATGGCATTATGAAGCCACACATTATGTGGCAGTGCTGATGGCATTATGAAGCCACACATTATGTGGCAGTGTTGATGGCATTATGAAGCCACACATTATGTGGCAGTGTTGATGGCATTATGAAGCCACACATTATGTGGCAGTGTTGATGGCATTATGAAGCCACACATTATGTGGCAGTGTTGATGGCATTATGAAGCACAGAAAACGAAAATTATATTGCATTTTATGGGATTAGGTAAATTATGATGAATATTCTGCTGCATTAGTATCTATCTTTTTGATGTTTTAATGCTCATTGTTACAAAAGGGTTCTCATGCATGGAAACAGAGAATGCTATTTTATTATCACTGCCCTTTTTATCTCCCAGATAATAATAGTTTGTGTAAAACATATAGGATGTTGCATGCAGCAGAAAATAAACCTCATCGGGATATTAAATGTGTCTCAATTATAGGGTATATCTACATCTTGTCTTCAGTTGTGGACTTCCTGTGTATCAGTGGCCTAATGCAAAATGAAGGGGGCCCTTTTGCAGAACGCGATGAGGGGCTCCTGAATCTGCCCTATCTTACAGATCTGCATTGTCCTTGGGTTGAATGGGACCTTCTTGCAGGGCTGGGAGCCCCCTAAAGCCCCCCCCCCTGCACTGCAGGGGCTGCGGGTGCCTGTGTTACGCCCCTGCTATGTACTTCTTTTCCTTAAGAAGCAGTGTTGCTGAACACTGGTAGGCATTCCATAGTTATTACTACCACTGAGGAGGCAATTGAAGTTTCGCAACTTCCAACGATAAAAAAGAATATTTGACAGTCCTTTGAATTGCAAGGGTTTTATATGTAAACTAATTTGCACGTAAGTACCACTAGTACACGGAAATTACTTGATTTTTAAGAGTGCACATTTACAGTTCTCATTCACAGAACATGAATATTTCAATGGTAAAGCCAGTTAGACATATGTGATTCTACACTAGTATCTGTTCCTTTGAGCAGGACGTGAACATTGCAGCGTTGGACTACCATGGACAGTGTGTTCACTCCCACAAATGTTTTAGAGCGCGTTCCCAGAATGAAAAGGTTGGAGATTTGTTCAAATGAATGGCACTGATAAACAATTTCCAGAATGGAAATAGACACGAAACACTTCCAAATTACATTTTAAGTATGCAAGTTTTCTGTTTCCTGTGCCAATAAATCGAGCTGTTTAACACTATGGGCCTGATTAGGATATCGGGCAGACCGCCACCACCAGGCCGTCAGTGGCAGTCCGCCCAACAGCCAGGATAGCTGTGTGACCGCCACATTATGATGCGGTTGGTCAAAGCGCAGTGGGCGGAGGGAACGACAGACGCCGCCGACAGGTTCAAGGAGCCAGTCGGAGCGTCGGTCGAACCGTAATCCCTACAATGGGGTAGGTGCTTGTGGAGGCACCACCATAGGGATTTCAATGTCCCTTTCTCTCTCTGCCTTTACAAGGCGGTGCTACTGCCATGTAAAGGCAGCCGGAAAGAGACTATGGGGGCACCTAACAGGGACCCATACCCTGCGGTCTTCTGATATGGGGCAAGGGGGGGCGTGTGGTGCCCCCCAAACATCCATACAAACTAGTAAAATTAATAAACAAAAAGACAGCAAAACTACAAAAATCCAAGAAATTGAACCAGATATAAATATTTTACTAAAAATAGCATCAAAAACACTAAGTGCCAATGCTAGTCAATACTGGGAACCTTTTTCCTACTTTCATGAAAAGGGAGAGAGACACTTCTCCTGCAGCTTCCGGGCAAATGCGTTGAGTCACAGAAGTATTGGGAATGGTGAGTATGGGCGAGAGAGCTTCCTCAGAGAGAGCTTTGATAAAGGATGAGGGCAAAACATCACATCCATAAGAAGATTGTCCGCAGCATCTGTCATCCCGCTGTGGCAATTGCCAGTTCAGCTGCTGTCCCACCCGCTAGTTTACAAAAAGTGCGCCATTGGTGGACATGACACATTTCTTTCTCTGCATGGCAGATCGCAGCATTCCTCTTTGCAAATTTACGTTTGTGGTCCGCTTGTGTGTCATTCTTCTCAACTGGGGCCTTCATACAGACAATGCGTTCTACGTCATGGGTCTTCTTGACCTTCTCCTTCCCAGGGTTCCTTGGTGAGGCTGCTGGAGAAGGTAATAGCTGCCCGAGCTAAGATGGCAGTTGTCCCACAAGTTACTGAAAATCTTTCCCAAATTAATATGGAGATTACACAAGTTTTTGTCTCCTGACCTATACTAGGAGGGTACTCCTTCTACTCTTTGTATTGCAACACTTTGAATAGTGGATTGTCAGGTTCCTTGCTCTTGAATTTCTTCCTGAAACTTTGCCTGTTTTCCTTTCCTTTGTTCCTCTGCACTCTAGTAATTCCACTCCAGATTTGCCTTTTCTGTAAAATTGTTCAAGACATTCAAGACAGCGACTCCAGCTTCCATCTGTCTAGCTTATCTCCAGCTGACTGTTTGGTGTCTTCTGGGGTCATGTCATCTCAGTCTTCTAGAGCCTTTGTGGATTGTTTTTGGAGGTTTTTGCCCCTTTGCCTTTTTGCCTCCTAGGTGCTTCTTCTAGAACAGGGGTACTCACAAACTTTCTCTCGGGGGCCAAATTTACAGTGTGGTTTGTGGCTGAGGGCCGCACCGGTGGGGGCAGTGGGGAAGGGGGCGGGGCTAGAGAAAAAAAAAAATACTGTGACCATGAGGTTGAACACAGGACCCTGCAGCAGACGCCTTCGTCCACTGAGCCACCAGACCCGGCATTCACACATCTCTATCTATCTATCTATCTATCTATCTATCTATCTATCTATCTATCTATCTATCTATCTATCTATCTATCTATCTATCTATCTATCTATCTATCTATCTATCTATCTATCTATCTATCTATCTATCTATCTATCTATCTATCTATCTATCTATCTATCTATCTATCTATCTATCTATCTATCTATCTATCTATCTATCTATCTATCTATCTATCTATCTATCTCTGTCTCCCTCCCTCCCTCTATCACTCTCCCTCTCTCTGTCTCCCTCTCTCTCTATTTCTCTCTCTCTCTCTCTCTCTCTCTCTGTCTCCCTTTCTCTCTCTCTCCCTCCCTCAGTCTCTGTCTCCCTCTGTCTCACTCACTCTGTCTCCCTCCCTCTCTCTGTCTCAGTCCCTCCCTCCATCCCTCCCTCTCCCTCCCCCTCCCTCTTGTCTTCCTCCCTCTTGTCTCCCTCCCTCTGTGTCTCCCTCTCTCTTTGTCTCCCTCCCTCTGTCTCCCTCTCTCCCTCTGTCTCCCTCTCTCCCTCTGTCTCCCTCTCTCTCCCTCCCTCTCCCTGTCTCCCTCCCTCTCCCTCTCTCTCTTCCTCTCTCTCTCTCTCTCTCTCTCACTCTGCCTCACTCACTGTGTTTGTCTCCCTCCCTCTCTGTCTCCCTCCCTGTCTCCCTCCCTCCCCTGTCTCCCTCCTTCCCTCTCTCTCCCTCTCCCTCCCTCTCTGTCTCCCTCCCTCTCTCTCCCTCCCTCTCCCTCTCTCTCCTTCCCTCTCTCTCTCCCTGTCTCCCTCCCTCTCTCCATCTCTCTCCCTCTCTCTCAATCAGTTTGTCTCCCTTTCTCTCTGTCTCCGTCCCTCTCGGTCTCCCTCCCTCTCCATCTGTTCTCCCTCTGTCCTCCTACCTCCCTCTGTCTACCTCCCTCTCCCAACTTGTCTCTCTCTCTCTCGCTGTCTCTCCCTCCCTGTCTCCTGATCTGTCATCCCCCTCTCCCTCTCTCCCTCCCTCTGTCGCACTCTGTCTTCCTCCCGCTTTAAATTCACCGGCTGCTCTCACTAGCTGCTGCCCCCCCCCCCCCCCCCACCCCCCTGTCCGTCACCTCACCCGGCGCTGAGTCATCTTCCCTGGAACACAAACAGCCGCCGCACCCAAGTACTTCCCAGGTCTTTTAAAGGCCAAGTCACTGGTTAATGAGGCTTTGTTGTATTTCATCTCTTCTTAGCGCCCCTGCATCTCCACTCATTCAGAGGGGAGATGCAGGGGCGCTAAGAAGAGGTGAAATACAACAAAGCCTCATTAACAAGTGACTTGGCTTTTAAAAGAATCGCCCGCCCGGTCCGCGCTGCTGCAACCGGCGGTGCTTGCACAGGTACGATGTCTGCAAGGTCCGCGGGCCGCCAGGGAAGGCTTGCCGGGCCGCGGGCCGTACTATGAGTACCCCTGTTCTAGAAGGATAGGCACTGTTCTGTGTCAGCAGCATTTGTAAGTGGTCGCCCTTATCTCTGGCAGACTAAGGGCCCAATTTCGATGTCGGACAGACTTGACTCCGTCTGACATCGATTCGGTACTGGAACCGACCGACCTCTTGTCGGCGGTGTCAACCCAGCAATTATGATGCGACCGAAACACTGTTCGGTAGCACTCCTATTCCTTACTATGGGAGCATGCATTCCAAGCGGAATGCATGCTCTTATTGTAAAGAGAAGAGGTCCATAAGTCCATAAGTCCATAGGTGCCCCCTCAGCCTCCAACCGGAGGTGGTGCACCCATAGGAGCCCTGCTGGGCACCCCCAAAGTGGACTTCCCACAGCCTTTCTGTGTTGGAAAGGCCGGCACAGAAAGGCTGTTGGAATCCGGCATTGTAATCCCTCGGGCTGAAAGAGCCGTCCTTGGGATTATTGTAGAATTTCCGAATGGCAGACAGTCTCTCCGAGCCCATCGGAAGCCATTCGGAAATCCAGTTCGGATTCCTTTCTGACCGACTCCATCCAAATGGGTCGGTTGGAAATTAATCCGAACAGCTGATTACAATGCCATAGGAATGGCTCCGACCTAGGGTCAGAGCCGTTTATTACGGCATCATAATTGGCCCCTAAATCTATGCTGACCAGACTCTTGAGGCCGGGAAGTAGCATAAGAATACAAACCTGGCGTCAAGACCATGACAATATCTACAAGAGACAGGGCTCTGCAGGCTGTGGATTTCCACAGGAAGGGGTTGGTGTACAAGATGAAGTAGGCTTGGTTTTATTGTATTGCTGTTGGATCTTCTGTATTTTGTTCACTAAAAAAGAGGTTGATGGCATTGTACTTTTGCTTTGCACTTTTTTGCATAGTGGGGAATATGTGGTTCTAGCCTGGTGTGAGGCAGTGCTTGATCATCCTGAAAAGTTTTCTGCTTCTTTTGGTGACTTCATTGACTGTGATGGTTAACATTGGATGATGTGGTCAGTTGTCTGCGTGCTGTGCATAGGGAGTTCATTATCATGAGGTCAGAAGGAGTTATGTTTTCCTGTCTGTGGATGGATTGTTGATTGTCAGCAAGGTCTTTAGAGTTCCAAGGGGCTGAAAGCTTTGGCTTGCACTTGTATGTTTTAATTGGTAGATGGATGTTTTTTTCCAAAACAAAGTGTGGACGTTGTTTAGAAGGGTGTTGGCATCAGATATTGGGTTGCTAGAGTGAGAGATGACTTCAGGCATTAGACTGTCTATGGGGAAGTCTTTGAAGGATCTGAAGTTTGTTCTTCTCTTTTGTGTTGACCCTGGTTTGTTGTTATGACACTGAGCAGAGACTTAGGTATGGCACAGTAGTGAGTCTTGTCCAGGGGTACGGGTGGGTTGCTTTGGATTGCCGGTGATATGGAGAAAACAAGGTAGGGATGTGGCCATTGGAGTGTATTTATTGTGTGATATGCTGTACCACATTGAGTTTGTCAATGAGGTTGAACATTGTCTTATTTTGTGAGCTTATGTTGTCTTGGGGGATTGAAGTAATCCAAGAGGGTGGTGTGGTCATGTCAGTTGGATGAGTTGGCCAGGATATCTGAGAATTCATCAATGAAGTCCTTGTTCTTCCCTGGAGGTCTGTATATGAGGTGGAAGGGGATGATGTGTGTTGCAGAGAATGAGAAATGGCATGTCAGCAGTACTATGAAGCTGAGTATTACTTCCTTGCCTAGGGTGTAAGACAAGGAGGACTTAGTGAGGCATCTTTTCCTTTTATGTGTGTGGTCCACACAATGGATGCCATAGCCTGTAGGAAGAAGAATTCCTATAATCTCCAAGTATGTGGGGGTGAACCAGGTTTTGTTGATGAAGAGTAGGTAAAGCTTGTGATAGGTGCTTAGGTCTGCCATGTCTGGTGCGTGAAGTACAGCAGAGCGAGCATTAATGTGCATGAGTTGGATTGTGAGAACTATAGTATGAGAGTGTGTGATAGAGAGATGTCAATTTGTATCTTCTAGTGGCACTACATTTGTACCATAGTATTCGTAGCAGCATTGGAGAAGCAGTAGAAGTAGATGCCCCCCTAATGGTAGCCTCTGGGATCCTTTTACTACAGTAGCAGCAGAGTACACTCTGGTCATCATCAAAACCTGCATTTGAGAATAACACCAGAAGGTTCCATCCCAGATCAACCATGGACTTCTGCGGTTGGGATGGAGATAAACTATCATTCATACTACAACAGTGCTACAAAGTGGTTCATGGCACCAGCCAGCACTTTACAAAGCATGCACATAAAGAAATATATTTAGAACTGAAAAACATGCATTGGAGGAAATCCTTTCATCTGCGAATCATAGATTCCACATGTGGTTTCAAGGGTACACCTATTAGTCTACAACAATTAGACATCTCCTATAAGTTAGTACAACAGAAAAGTGCAATTGTACATGTAAATTATTTATTTCTGTGCACAAAACTCTCAGAAAGTAATGCAGAGACTGCTGATCTTAAAAACCAATATGCAGCATTTTTAAGTCATTTGTGGCACTATAGATAAGTACAGTTGAAAGGTTCTTGCAGACCCTGTGTTATGGCCTGTTAAGCTGGTACTCTTCTCTCTCTCCTCCAGCAACACCTGTGTTTCCACCCATAAACCTAAATATGTGGCTATAAAATACAGCATACTTTATGATTTTCCACAAGCATAAATTCCATACAAGGGAACAAATACATAAGTCTTAATTCTGTGGATCACGGTCTCCTATTAATATAAATATTAGGCACTTTTAACACTCCAAAGTACTCAAAATGTGATATGAATTGTGCCTTCAATTTGACTTTCTTAATTTCATTTAGCATTTCAAATACCTATATTGAAAATATTGTATGTCTGCCTGGTACCTACAGCAGTCTTCCAAAAATTTAAAATTAATTTAGTTGCACTCAATGGTTAGATATTTTTTTGGGGTCTTAATAAAAACAAGTCCCATTTTCATTTGCTGATTTCATTACGGGCTTTGCTTGTTGGAAGTTGATCTATGTTAAGTCCTGTAGAATACAAAGAGTAAAACCAGGAAAGCCAGGAAACAGATTCCAAGACCAGTAGGAAGTTTATCAAATATCAACAGAATGTAAAAGCCTACCTGTGTCAGAGAAGCAAACAAAGGGTCAACAAAAGCCATGCAAGACTAAATCTACACAAGCCTAAGTGATTTAAGCCCAATGACACACATCTCAGAAAACATTTCGGGGCAGCAGTCCCTTGTACAATATAAGGGCATTGGCACACTGAATGGAGCCCGACTGCCATGATTTGGACTGCTGCACCAAATAACAAGGTGATGGAAGGAATGCTAACTTCAGTCCCTGGTGACCACTAAGATCTGAATTCCAGTCCAATATTTTTCACCCACTGAGCATTCTAGACAGTGGCCTGTCTTATGCAAATTAATACTGTCCCACATGGGAACAGACCATCCCGAACTGCCAGTCATGGCCCCCTCCAGAAGTAAAGTCAAGCGACCCCCAGACTGGTTTCAGTCTATCCTATTTGGGTCTCATCACTAAGGTGCAGCTTGAGTCCTAGAGCACAGTGAGCCTGGTACCATTGGCTGGGCATGTCTGTTGCACTTAGGGTGTCAACTAAAATAAACAAGGTGAGATGGAATTGTTGAATTCATTTCTGCTACTGGTGATCGCTCAGGCCAATTACCCTACATGATCAATTAGTGCAAAGAAGTTCCATCTTAGAACCAGCACCAGTATCGGTACCAGCTCCAGAGGAGATCACGCTGGCTACTATTTATGACTTGATTATGACCCACAGAGCAGAGACACAGGCTGGACTTTTACGTACTCAAAATGCATGTAAGCGATTGCAGAACGCTGTGAGACGGGTGGCTAAAAACTGCTCAGAGGTGGTTACAAGGATGGACGAGGCTGAAACAAGGATCTCGACATTGGAAGACGAACTATGCGCTCAGAAGGAGACAATAGGATCCCTTAAGACGTATAGGGATGAGCTCCATTGGAAAATAACTGATCTTGAAAATAGGTCCAGACGAAACAATCTAAGAGTTCTGGGTGTGCCGGAGGGGAAAGAGGGGACAGACCCGCTACGGTTTATGGTGGAACTCTTTTCAGAGGCATTCCCGGAGCTGGGGCACTGGGACTGGCAAAGGGAAGTCCAAAGGGCACATAGATTTCCATTTGTGCAAAAGAGGGGACAGAGCTCGGAATTTCCTAGGGCTATTTTGATATCACTGTGTAATTTCAGAGAGGAGCTCTATGATTTAGCACGGCCAAACAAAAAGAGAAGTGCTAAGGGGTGTGAGTTTTTTGTCCGCCCGGATTTCTGTCAGGACACGGTTGGGCAGCGATGGAGGCTCAGGCAGCTTATACCGGAGTTTCAGGCTAAGGGGGCTCAGGTGTTCTTGCAGAACCCGGCTAAACTGAAGGTTGTGAAGGCTGGTCGGAGTCAGTTTTTCATCTCAGAGATAAAAGCAAAAGAGTACCTTCAGTCTATGTGAGAAATTGGATAAGGGGGTGAGGGGGGTAACCCTTTTAGGCGGATGGCCTACATTAGTCACTAGCCTACAGTAGTTGCCTCATATATTATGATGTGGTAGCGTGCTATTAGGTATGATATTAGGCACGATATTGGGTTTTTGGTCAAGGTATTATGTATTATGTTTAGGGCCATCAGTGTAGTACAGTGTAGTACAAGGGGTTATAGGTTATTTTGGAGGGCCAGCGAATAGAGTAGAGCAGGGTAGGTTAGCTCGAAGGACGTGGGATATTGAGCTATATGTTATTTTTGGGTTATAGGGATCTGGTGGGTGGTTGGACAATAGTTTGTTTTTCTTCATGATGAAGGCAGCTGTTGGGAGGTGGAGGTAGGGCACTAGGCTTTGTCATCACTAAGGGAAGGAATTCCCAATGCTCCACATGGGTGGTGTGAGGGGGGTGGGTGGAGGGGGGATGGAGGGGGGGTTCGGGGTGGCGGGAGGGGGGGGAGGGGGATGGAGGGTGCAGGGGTTAATGGGTTCAGCAGAAAGCACAATTTTTATTCTGTATAGTCTATTTCAGATCGTCTCAGTTAAATATACAGCTTTACATGTATCAAGATTAAAAATAGCTCTACTATGTAAAAGGAAATTTGCTGTATCAATTGTATCAATTGTATTAATTATGTTGGATGTATCAGATATCATAAGCCATGCAAGAAGCTGGGGAAAAACAAAAAAATCCGATGCTCGTTGGGGCAGATTGTATAATGGTAGGTCTCTGGCATCAAAATTGATAAGGATGCGGGATGAGGAAATTAATTTGCTGCTCACTTAACATCTGTGGGTTGAATGACCCGGGGAAAAGAAGAGTTTTGTCCAGAATCATATACTCAAGTTCATGGGATCTTTTATTTCTGCAGGAGACGCATATTGCATGGGCAAATAGGGTATGGCTCGGCTCTTTAGGGCTCGAGCTTGTGGCCTGTACTACGCAGACAGTTAATGTCAAGGGTGTTGCGGTTCTTGCTAAAAAGGGATTAATTAAAATGAAGAAGTATAAAGCTGATAATTTGGGATGCTGGGTAATGATAGAGGCGCTGGTGGCACAGCAAGTTATTACATTATGTTCTGTATATGCACCAAACACGGATGACCCAGACGTCTTTCAATCGATTAACACAGAACTGTCATTCTTTCCACATCCTATGATTGTTTGTGGCGATTTAAATAGACATCTTCAGTCACAGGTGAATTTAAGGAAAGCCGGGGTGTATACTGGCAGGAAGCCGCGAGGATTTAGGAGTCTGCAGACGCTGGTCCAGGATCAAGGCTTATATGATGTATGGGCAGAACTTAATCCTGGCCAGGATGGATTTACCTATTTCTCTGCCCCACACGCGAAAATGGCACGGCTAGATTATTTTTTGGTATCAGGTGATGTTTTATCGAGGGCATCAATTAGGATACTTCCCAAAATTGTATCAGATCACAATCCGGTAGTCCTGGAGTTCGACTTTTCAAGCTTAATGGTCAGGTCCAAAAAATGGACATTTGATAGAAAGCTCCTGCTCAGTGAGGATTATTGTAATTGGATGGCAAAATGGATCCCCGAATTTGTCCAGACGAATATAGGAACAGCAAGGATAGATACTGTCTGGGATGCGCTGAAGGCGGGGGTAAGAGGTGAGACATTAAGATTTGCTGCAAGGAAGCGTAAGATAGAGCGCCAAAAGGTTTTAGATGATTTAGGGACTCTCTCTCAGCTGGAGCAAAAACTGGTGCGAGAGATAAAGATTGGCGGGAGGGTAAAGGATGTTCAAGCGGAGGTGGCAGCTTGTCGGGGGAAAATCTATCAAGGCTATGCAGATGGGGCGGCTGCCAGCTACCAAATACATAGGAGAGAGCTTTACGAGTATGGTGAAAAGGTTGGTAAGGTCCTTGCCAATAGATTACGTCAAAGGGAGGTGGATTCTAGGATAGATAAGATTAAAGATCTTGAGGGAAATATGGTGGAGGCTCCTTCCCTGATCCAGGATGCTTTTAGAAAATACTACGAAAAATTATATACATCTGAGTCAGTCGCAAGTGCTGAGGGGTATTTAGCAGGAGTGGCCTGCGTTGGGGTAAAGGAACAGGATAAAGGGGCACTAACGGAGGAGCTTTCTCCAGAGGAGATCGAAAAGGCAATGATGTCATTAGCAGTGGGGAAGGCTATGGGATCAGACTCGATCCCCCTGGAGATCTATATTAAATTTAAGAGGGAACTAGAGAGGATAATGACCTTAGTTTTTCAGTCAGCATTTGTTGGGATTCCTCCGGCCTCTTGGTCTCAAACTATAATAGTAGTTTTCAAAAAAAAGGGAAAGGATCCTCAGGAGCTCTCCTCGTATAGACCGATCTCGTTAATTAATGCTGATAATAAGATCTATTCAAAGTGTTTGGCAACGAGACTGGGAGATGTGATCAGCCCCCTGGTCTCATTACAACAACATGGGTTTATAGCTGGGAGGGGGACCACGGACCATGTCAGGCGACTCATCACGATATTCGACTGGGCTCAGGCAATGAATGTCTCTGTTGGGGCGGCCCTGTTGGATGCTGAAAAAGCATTCGACAGGGTCTCTTGGGAGTTCTTATGGGCCGTAATGAGATGGAAGTCGTTTCCTAGCAGATATATACGGGCAATACAGTCAATGTATTTAACTCCGAGAGCAAGGGTTCGACTGGGAGGGGAGGAGACACAGTTTTTTTTGATTAGTAGGGGCACACGTCAGGGGTGCCCCTGCTCGCCACTTTTGTTTGCTCTGTTTATTGATCCTCTTATTGCAATGCTAGAGTCGGACCCAGTTATTTTACCGGTAACCTCGAGTCAATACTCAGCTAAAGTCCTGGCATATGCTGACGATCTCGCGGTACTGTCATCAGATATGAGCAGTGCTATGCCTAGAATCGAGACTATCACTGGAAATTTCGGAATAGTATCTGGCTATAAATTAAATTTGGGGAAGACCCAAGTATTGCACTCAGAAGTTGGGTCTCCAGTGGATTTAGGGGTGGGTGTGGCCACAGAGGCTATGTATTTGGGTATAATTGTTTCATCTAAAATTCAAAACATCCCGAGGATTAATGTAGAGCCGATACTTGCTTCTTCAAATAAAACTTTGGAGCGAATTAATCGGCTGCATCTTTCCCTATATGGAAGGGCTAATGTATTGAAAATGTCTATCTTTCCTAAATTGCTGTATTTGTTTCGGGCTATCCCTATCCTCTTTCCAAAAGAGTTATTTGATAGAATAGAACGGATGTGTTCACGATTTCTTTGGGGATACCACCGCTCCAGAAGGGCAATTAAATGGCTTTACTTGCCATCAGAACGTGGAGGTCTGGCTCTCCCAAACTTCTATTTGTATTACTCAGCCTCGCTGTTCCAATTAATGGGTGTTTTGATTTGGGGTAAGATGACGGTGTTGGATCCTGCTTTCTCTCCATCTATTTATGAGTGGTGCTTGGGAAATTCAGTACAAGGGTTACTTTTAAAAGTATTAGAGCCAAGCTACTACAAAAAGACGAGGTTTAAAACCATTCAGGCGGCCTATGCAGTTTGGAAGAGGCTTTGCAAATTATTCTCTATTCCCTGGATTATACGGTATACACCGTTAGACTCGTCAGTCTTACCCTATGTGGTGTTTCAGGATTCCGTTATGCGTAGGTGGTCACAGCTTGGTATTAGGTTAGTAGGTGATTTGCTGGAGCAGGGTGAGATCGTATCTTTCTCAACTCTACAAAGCAGATTCGGGGTTGGAAAGGCGGATTTCTTTAAGTATTTGCAATTAAGAAGTGCCCTACAGTCCACAATTGTGGGGGGAAAGTGTCACCCCTTGCAGATCCGTGTCTTGGATTTAATAAAAGGAAAATGTAAAATAGGGCAACTATATGCAGAGCTTATGCTAATACAGGCCGATGACCTAGGAAGGCAGAAGGCAATATGGGAGGAGAAAGCGGCGATAGTTAATTTGGATCTACAATTGGTAATGCGAACGGCCAGCTCTATCTTGCTTTCTGGTAGCCTTAGAAGCCAATCATACATGGCCACGTTTAATTTATATTATACGCCAGGAAGGATAGCAAAGTGGAAGGCTGGCAAGGGGACTAGCTGCTCAAGGTGTGGATTCTATGCAGCAGATTCGCTGCACATGTTTTTCTCCTGTCCGGCCTTACAGCCACTCCTGCTGGATATTCAACGGTTCCTGTCACAATCCCTGGGAATACCAATATCTATTACGGCCTCTTTGGTTTTGTTTGGAATAGAATTTAGTACAGATATGGGTAGGCAGTCGTCATCCGATAGAGGATTTAAATGTATCTGTATGTCAGTTTTGAGGTCTTGTATAACATCTCAGTGGTTGGATCCTGAGCCTCCTGCCTTCACAAGCTGGAGGGCAAAACTTATCGCTATATATAATATGGAATGGGCATTATATAAATTGAAAGGGATTACAAAGAAAAAGTTGGGGGTGGCTATTTGGGAACCGATCAGAATTTGGATACAGCAATGATATATTTATTAATGCATTATTGTTGTTTGATCGCTTTGTTTTTTCTGTTTTTATGTACAGGTTTTGTTTGTTGGTCGTTTATTTCTCTGTTACAAATAATGGTCTGTAAATATTGAATGGTGCTGCTGAATCGAGAAAAATAAAAATATTATAAAAAAAAAAAAAGAATGTAAAAGCCTACCTGTGTCAGAGAAGCAAACAAAGGGTCAACAAAAGCCATGCAAGACTAAATCTACACAAGCCTAAGTGATTTAAGCCCAATGACACACATCTCAGAAAACATTTCGGGGCAGCAATCCCTTGTACAATATAAGGGCATTGGCACACTGAATGGAGCCCGACTGCCATGATTTGGACTGCTGCACCAAATAACAAGGTGATGGAAGGAATGCTAACTTCAGTCCCTGGTGACCACTAAGATCTGAATTCCAGTCCAATATTTTTCACCCACTGAGCATTCTAGACAGTGGCCTGTCTTATGCAAATTAATACTGTCCCACATGGGAACAGACCATCCCGAACTGCCAGTCATGGCCCCCTCCAGAGGTAAAGTCAAGCGACCCCCAGACTGGTTTCAGTCTATCCTATTTGGGTCTCATCACTAAGGTGCAGCTTGAGTCCTAGAGCACAGTGAGCCTGGTACCATTGGCTGGGCATGTCTGTTGCACTTAGGGTGTCAACTAAAATAAACAAGGTGACGGATGGAATTGTTGAATTCATTTCTGCTACTGGTGATCGCTCAGGCCACATTCCAGTCTATCGTCCATCCATCATCCACTGTACAACACTAGGAAGAGCCCAGCCTGCCAGTCGGCATGGATGTTTCCCATTAGGAGCAGTGGCAGAGTACTGATTAGCATAAGGCACATATCAAATAAACAGTGAATCTTGTGCATACTTTGCACATTATCGTACCTAGTGTTTGCTTTGTTATTACTGGGCACTTGCCCTACCCGGCCTAAGCAGTAACAGTAGACCTAACACCATGACAGAACACGAGTTGTAAAGCCCTGCGCCAGAAGCAGGCGTTCTGGCGCAGGGGGTGGCGTTCCGGCGCAGGGACACCTCCTAAAAGTGGCTGAGTGAAATCTACAAGATTTCACTCAGTCACTTTTAAGGCCATGCTGCGTCAAAACCCTGCGCCTGCTTGAAGCAGGCGTAAGGATTGACGCAGCATGTTAGGGATAGGGCACCCCCGAGCCTTGCTGGAGCTGCGTCGCGCTTGCGACGCAACTCCAGCAATGCGCCGCCTTTCCGAAAGGGGATGCGTCATGCATCTGCCCATCCGAGTGCCACGGTGCGCCGCATTATAAATGCGCCGCATCAGTGGTGGCGCACGGGTGGGCAGATGCGTCGCAACTCTTCTGGCGCATCTCTGCTGATTTGCAGAGATGCGCCAGAAGTCATAAATCTGCCACATGGTATGTAACCTTTTCTGTTCCATGTGTAGATGATTGCTTGAGTGAAAGAAACCCCATGCAGCAGATTTATGAGAATCTTGTTGCATGTATTCAGTTGAACTGTGTCCTTTGGCTGTATTGTGATTGGCTTAGAGCTTGCAGACCATGTAGAACTGTATTGAATGTATGAAATCCTCTGTTTAGAACCAAACAAAAGTGTGCATTCTTAATGTGAGAGAGAGTCTCTTCCTCTCCCTTTAGAAGGCGGTCCTCGGCTGGATGTTTTACCTGTTTTATGCTCTGTTTCTTGCTGACCTGAACTTTGCTGAGATCGTGTTTGAGTCTGTATTTTAACGGAGTGTGCACTTATATTGATTGATTATTTGATTTTAACTATATTGATTTAACTCTAGTATGCTTAAAACTCCTCAAATAAACCTTTACGGTTGAGACTTCGTTGCCTGTCATTCTTGTAGGACAAAAGTTGTTCTACATTTCATTTCGGTGAGCTCCAAAATCCATTCAGGGACACACCGCTCCACGATCCTTCAAGGCGCTATGGGCCGTCCACCATCATGTCCACTATGGAAGATCATTTTGTATATATGTTCTGTTAATACGTGTGCTTAAAACAAAATGATGGGGATTGGGGCATATTTACAAGCCCCTTGCGCAACTTTTAACATGGATAAAGGACGCAAAAGTGGCGCAAGGGGCTTGTAAATATGCCCCATTATTTCTGCATCATAACAGCGGGCTTCATTTAGCAGGAAGCGACTGAGATTCACTACACTCCACTAAATTTATCAAAGGCGACGACTATGATCAAGGAAGACTTAAACCATAGTCAATCCCGCCATCTAGTGTTCTTAGTAAGTAAAGCCTCTGTCAAATGCATGACTTCCACAGAAACACAAATTGCACTAAACCCCCCTTTAATTTGTATCAATAGATTGTAGCAAATATTAATATATTGCAAATATAGCAAACTGTTTAGTGTGTCTATAGTAAACTCCTGGTCTAGCTGAGATGGGAGGTGATGCAATCGGATGGTAGTTGCAGTCAAGGGCTACCCAGCTGCCAAGGTTTGAGATTGCATATGTGTGAGATTGTCATGGTTTCATTGTACTTTCAATAACCAAATGTGTGACACTTACAGTGACTCTTTTTCTGGAGCAAAACCAAGCAGTAAAGTCCATTGCACGTCCTCCTCACATCATCGCACATGATTTTACACCTTCTGTGACCACTATAGCTGAGCTGCTTGCAGTACCATGGACAATTTATAAAATTGATTGGTTCCTCCGAACAGTCAGTGTAAAATTGTAACTGGGCTACATAAACACCTTTTATCATACTTAGAAATCCAACTATCAGTCTCAAACTGCACAATGATAGATATCCCTGAATCGCTCTCTTCAGAGCCAGCATTAGCGCTGGTGGTGCCCGCTGCTACAATGACCCCCTTCTCTACAGATTCCCTCACTATCACACTTCACCTGTGCTCCTTATCTCTCCACAGTCCCTCGCTCACACCCATTTAATTTGTTTTATAGTGCTACTCCTACCAGTGCACGGTGTCGGAGCTTTTTTACTCCACACAAGTTTAAATCAGTTGAGGAAATGTTACATAACTCAGAGAGGATTACAAGGTGCAGGAATCATCCATCCTAGTAGGCTATAATTTAAGAGTGTTTGAAGCACAAATGCAGGAATTAATGTCAACCACAGTGCTTGAGGTTGGGTTTGCTAATAGTAATGCATGTCTACCTAAACAAACCCCCTTTAACAACATTAGGATAATGAAAGACTGGGGAAAAACGTAACATTCTAACTATGCCATGCAGTTTACATGCAGCTGAGCTCTTTGATGACAGTTTATAGTTCCCTGTGGTATTAGGGGATTCCAACTAATGAACTGCAAGTATCAACAGAATCTCTGTGACAAAAGCAGTATCGCACTGCACTATACACATACAATACAGTTCTGTGGACTCATCTGCATGGTACACATTCTGCAGCAGGTATTTAATGAACCTGTTTGTGCTAGTTTATCATGAGTCAAAACTGCCACTACAACTCTGATCTCTCTCCAGTATAAACATTATCACAACAGTTATCTCATTCTTCCATAGACATTTTTATTGTTGCCTGAAAACTGCTGGACACACAAAAACTCTACAGAGAGTGCTTTCCATAGCAGCACTCCCCAGCTCAGAACCAGGTGCAGCTGTATTCTGCTGGTCATATTTGAATGCCCTTAAAAGTTGATCCCTGCACAGCACTAATAGTGCTGCCTTGCTCTAGGGCCGGCGCTCTGTAGTTTGAACGTCTGTCTGTCCAGTAAAGTTGACTGATTGCAGTTAGACTTTCACTAACACTTACAAACATTAAACTACAACTGTGAAGGAGCTATCCTGGCACTCAGCGCCAACCTACGGTCATATCCTCCTCCAGGGCACACTCAAGTTGACTACGCCAGTGAGAGGTCATCTGCCTTCAGAGAGCCTGTGCCATCACGACGCATCCATGTGTGCTTTTTGAGAATAAGGCTTCAGCTCACCACTGCGTCTCCCAGATTTACCTAAGGTACTGCCGCCAGGGCTGTTGCACTGAGTCTGACTCCAGGCGCGGCCAGCACAGATAAGATCGGTGAGGCGGTGGGGTGGGGACGGGGCAGGCAGGGTGGGGGAAAGTCGACAGTCAATGGGCCAGGTAAAAATAAATTTAAAAATGAATGAAACCACTTACCTTGAGTTCGGCAAGCACAAGGTAAGTGGTTTTATGTATTTGTTTATTTAATTTGCTGTCACCTGTGCAAACCGTGCCTGTCTGACTCTGAGATGAAGCAATAGGGGAATGCACGTGACATCAGGTGATTAGGTTGCACCGCACTGGGTCTCAGCTAAAATGACTTGCAGTGTGAGACAGGCTGCTTTTCATGAGGCGCAAAGCTATTAGGTTAAGCACGGGAAATGACCTTTACAACGTGGTCATTACACCGCAATACCTTTACAACGTGGTTGTTACAACAACCGCATTGTTAGTACGCGATGTAATGACATCATAAGTCTTTCCAACGAATTCCACTAGGGGGTGCTGAGGTATTGGAAATAAATGTCCAACACCTTCCCTACTGTTGCACAAACTGGATTAGGAATAGTAAATAATACTATTCCTAAGTCCAGCACGCCCCCTAGTGGAAGTCGTTGTAAAGACTTGCGATGTAATACATCACGTACTAACAACACGGTCGTTGTAACAACCGCGTTGTAATGGCACACACAGTATTACATCGCGTTGTAATGGTGCCATATTCGTTAAACACATATTGTCACCGAGTTGCTATGCGCTCCTCTTGTGTTGCTATGTGCACCTTTCACTCTCCCCCTAGTATCCTTCATCAAGCCTTCCTGCTGGCTGCTGCAGGCAGCAAGCAGGTGGTGTGGAAGGACTGCTAGTGCACGACTTTGCATTTTAGTGTAGTGATGCAGACCACCATACTAAAATCAGTTAGTATAATCCCTGACTCGTGCTACTTGGTAGGACTGGGGCTAGCTGTAGGCCAGGTCTAAAGCACACATCTGAACACTGTGCATAGCAATTTTGGGATAGGTATTGGTGCAGGGACTCCCCTTAGATCAGCAGGTCTTGATCCCTGGGGTTGCAGTACAGCCGCTGAAGCTGTGAACAGCTAATTTGAACACAGCTGGGCTAGTTGCATTATATAATAAAAAACACAAAGTTTAATGGAAAACCCTTAGCTTATTAATACTAAATCTACATTCATTTATGGTGGCACGTGGCACTGGCCCATAGAGTGAGATATGCTCCCTTTCAGTTGCCTGCAAGTCTCACCAACATCACTTGACATCCTGCACAGGTAGGTGTCCCCTACCTCAGTAGGTGTGCCCTACCTCGAAGAGAACATGATGCTGACTGGTGCAACACAATGCCATCACAGCAAGTTGAGGCCCGCATGCAGTCGTGGCAGACATCCCCTCAGGAGTCTGGCAGGTCCAGCTTCCTAAATGGCTGCGGAAATCCTTGAGTGAGAGACAGGTTTTGGAGTTAGCCAAGACAGAGCAGCGGCTGTCAAAATGTGATCCCCAGAGAGTGAAGCTATTGACAGACATGTGAAATCAGCATGTTAGCAAGACACACCACGAGGGCATTTATCGAGTGGTAATGTTTGCGGTTGCGATAGGCTTGTTCCTGTGCCTGTGGTGGTACAAAAGCCACATGTGTACCATCAATGGACCCAATTACATGGGGCATCCCACCCAGGGCATAGAAATCCCCCTTGACATCCCTCAACCCCTCTGGAGTTGGAAATTTGATGAATTCATCAAGGTGCTCCAACATGGCTGCTAAAACATCACGCAGGACACGGCTGAACATAGTCTGGGACATCCCAACCACATCAGCTATGGTCAATTGAACCGTCGTTACCTGTTGCAAAAAAATGTAAGGCTGCCATCACCTTCATCTTGGGGGTCAGCGCAGTAGGATACCTGTGTTGCGGTTGGAGGTGTGGTGCCAGCCTGTTTGTCAGGTCCTCAATCAACTGTTGAGTGAATCTGTAACGGCGGATGCAGGAACGTTCCATCATGGCACCCAAGTCTGGCATCAGTCTTGGGACAGGTGGTGCCCTGCAAAACATAGTTTAGAGGAATGAAGATTGAGAGTCGGCAAACATCAATGTGAATGAACATAGCACATGCTACACTGCTAATACACATCAGGTAACTATGGAGTCGGGTGTGTGCAATACATCCAGGACACAGATGGCAGCTTGCTGGCACTCCTACAAAATGCATGATACACCTGTTGATTGTCAAGTCAACATGACATGCCCTGAAAAGATTTGGGGGCCAGTCTGAGTGAAGAGCCACAGATATCACCGGAGTGACACACAAACACATAGCTGCATTTGAATGATGTCATCTCATCCAGACAGCTGACTGCAAGGCACACGCACAGGTCACATGGAATGTCAAATGTACATGTCAAACACAGTGCGATGAAGGGGTACACGTGACAACACAAATTCCGCGAGCGGAGCAAAGTTCACCACCCAGACTTAGTTAAGACAAGTGCAGCACCCGGTGGGTAATGTAGGTGATTTGGAATTGGGCCTGCGCTTCACTGGAAAGGAATGGGAGTGTTAGCAGGGCAGGGCAAATGTGGTCACATTTCTTTAGATCTAAAAAAAAGGGTGCTGCTGCATGTAGTGTTGCTCTCGGAGGGCCTGGGTGAACTTTGTGAATATCTGAGAGAAGGGCAATTCCATACTCTAGCCTGTAGAGAATGAGAGATGAACCACAAGTGAGAGAAAAAAATTCCTTGCAGCCCATGCAAGCCCATAACAGGGCAAAACGATTATTTCCCAGGAATGAGGCACACACTCCTCTTTGATAACCAAAGAAGATGGGAAATTCAAAACAACCCAAAGGGAGGGAGCTCCAGTCTACCCCTGTGTGTGGCCCCAACAGCTGACAGAGGGACTGCTGACTCAATATGATCCTTCACCATCTGGTAATGATGAGATCAGTCCCCCAGACAAGCTGAACACAACATTAGGGGCAATCAGAGACACAAAGACTACAATAATGCATGCGTGCACACGCGTGCATAGAATGTATGGAAAAACATTGCATTTACCACAATTTACTTAGCAGTGACAGACTTGGACCTACACAGGCAGAACAAAGGAAACTGACTGAAAGACTAATGTGGAATGAAAAAAACCTTGTTGAAATAAACACGTCTTCGCTGAAATTAAAGCCCAATAGTGGCTCTCCTGAAAGAGTGACGTTGCAGGGATATCGGGATGCTGACTTGGACGCTCGATTTCAATGCAATATTGTGGAGTTAGTAGGTCCTGCTCACAGGCAAGGATGGAAGACTCATGAATGAAATTGTTCAGTCTTGATTCAGGGCAAAATTGACCCCCAACAGGATTGTCAAAGTTATTTGCAGTTGAGATAATACACATTGACTGCAAATCTGAAACCAGGAGCCCCCCTTCCCCACGCCGCTGACAGTGGTGGCACAACTGACACACTGTGAAGGCCACAACACACTCCTACAAAAAACCCACGGCCATGGACCATTTTCAGCTGACAATACCAAGGTCCTACAACAGTCATGTAGTCAAATTAAAGCTAACAAACAAAGGGGCATATTATCAAGAAACGGCGTTAACATTATCACCGCTTTAGCGGCAGAAAACTGCCGCTAAAGAGGCGATAATGGGCTTGATAATATGCCGCAGAGAATTCCCATAGAAGCCCATGTTCTGGTGTCAGCATGGGCTTCTATTGGAATTCTCTGCGGCATATTATCAAGCCCATTATCGCCGCTTTAGCGGCAGTTTTCTGCCGCTAAAGTGGCGATAATGTTAACGCCGTGCTTGATAATATGCCCCTGAGTCTGTGATAAATGTTGATCTTTCCATTAATACTGAAATAAGAGTGGACGACAGGCAATATTCTTCATAAGTCCTCCCTGTGCATAGGACTGAGTTGAGTAAAGAGATAGTGATGGGTAAAGACTTGTGAACCAGGACTCTTAATCACAATGACAGAGGAGACGGGGAAAGTGTACAATGGAGAATGAACTTAGGGCAGGCGAGGAGGCCACGAGACAGAATACTGTGCTATCCTGCCTGGGCCGAGAATACAGGTCAACACAGACAAGGAAACAATGTCACAAGAATCGAGCATTGCATTAAACGACACTGAAAACAAAGGGGCATATTATCAAGCCAGGCGATAAAATTATCGTCGCTTTATCGGCAGAAAACTGCCACTAAAGCGGCGATGACGGGCTTGATAATATGCTCTAGAGAATTCCCATAGAAGCCCAGGTTATACGTCTAACCTGGGTTATATTGGAATTCTATAGAGCATATTATCAAGGCCATTATCGCCACTTTAGCGGCAGTTTTCTGCCGATAGAGCGGCGATAATTTTATCGCCCCATCTTGATAATATGGCCCAAAGAGAGTAAAAACCTTCAGCGCCTGACACCCAGAACTGAAGACAACATCATATAACGCCACCAAAGGAGACATTCAAGGCCGCGCTGTGAGGGGACATGGGTAAGTGATTTAAAAGAAGGATGGAGGACATTGTTACAAAACCGTGGGGTCAGCCATAAAGGGAAGTGAGAGGTAGGAACATGGGTGGTGACTCCAATCATCCCTGATCACTTTCATATTTACTCACAGTTTAGAGCCACCTACCGAAGGAGACAGACCTTCTGGTCAGACAGCCACCCCACATGGACCTGGGATTTAGTTGGGCAGGAGGCAGTTAGAAACCCAGCCCTGGGCAGGTCCATAGTTGAGTTCATTGTTGAGAAGGGAGAGGCAAAAGAGAGTCATATTACAGCGACCTGAATGTAACTGCAGAACTATAAATTATGCACAAGAAAAAAAGGGTCACCATGAACAGCAGACACTTGATCAAGAGGGCCTGAGAAGCCAACACACCTCAAACACAGACACATACATAATCCTGGCATGGAATGTCAGAAGGCTGCTGTATATAAGAGACACAAGTTAAACACATATCTAAAAAAAGTGGATTCCTTTTCGCATTAGAAGACACACTTTGAGACCCACCTCAAGAAGGCAAAGAAATTAAAACCGAGGTGGGAAGGGTAAATGTACGACACCACATACACAGCTTATGCCAGAGGAGTCATTATATGGGAATGACTCAGTGTCCCTTTTAAAGTGGAGAGGCAGCAGCTGGACACCAAAGGGCGCCATGTGTATAAGAAGGGACTACTATATGGTAAGCTAATTCACCTACTGGGACTATTTTCCGCAACACCTAGAGACTACCTTTCTGCTGATTGTAATAGTTCCACACCCCACCTAGGGGGTGATAATAATTATGTAGTGGATGTAAACATAGATAGGTCACACCCACCAGATTCTACGACAAGAAAACTCACAGATAAGATGGCAGATTGGGTAAGAGGCTGAAACTTCACAGAAGTATGGAGAGATGTCTACTTGACACTCATGGAGTACTCACATTATTCGTGGATACATGCATTACACACCCACATAGATGTGTTTTTCAGGTGTTTTTCATCACACCGCACCTCCAGGGGCCAACACCAAGAGTGGAAAACTTTATCAAAACAGGATCTGATCATAATCCCTTGATGTTGTTACTGCAGTAGGGAATGACACATATTCACTGGGCATCTGCAACCATCAACACCTGGCACACAGGAACACAATCATAGGCGAAATATCAAAGTATTCTGTACACAATAGCTCAATGGGGGTATCCTGGCAGGAGTGGAGGCCTTCAATGTCTTCATATGGGGCATACAATGTAAGAATATTTCAGGGCTACAAGCAGTCCTGCATGACCAATCACGCAGTCTTTTTTTTTTTTTTAGTTTAGAAAGCTTTATTAAAATAGATAGAGAAAACATGGTACACAATTATAATAAAGAGCATGTAGTACAAATCCATAGGAAAGAAGGAATAAAAAGGGAAAACAAATGATGAAGAGCCAAGACATCATCCAATATTAAGAGTAAAATACAATCATAGAGTACCATAATAAAATTTACATTTTTGTTTTGAGTTTCAAGAACAGAAAAGGGGTGAAAGAAAGATTAAAGAAAGGGGGGAGAAAAGAGGAGAAGAGAGAGAAAAAAAGAGAGAAAGGAAAGGAGGAAAGGAGATAAGAGCTAAAGGTATCAGCAATCATATCATATAATCTAGTAAAACTTTCCAATGAATAAAACAAAATCGCAATTGGCAATATACAATCATAAATTGAGAACAGTATAAAAAGAGAAAGAAAGGAATAAGCACAGCAATCACGGTGGTTGAAAAAGAAAGTTACTGTCCTTGACAGGCAGTCCAGAGGAGGAAATATAATTAGTGAGAGGAGACCAGAAGGCCTCTCTACGAATAAGCTGCTGAGAGGTGGTAACAAAAGCTCTATCCAGCCCATGACGGTGACAAAAGATTCTACCATGTGGAAAAGGAGACTTTGGAGGCATCCTTCCAATTCGAAGTTATAACCTGAAAAGCAATGGCAATGGATAAATCTATAAATGAGCCAAGTTTACAAGCACCTAAGCAACATATAGAATTAGAACCCAAAAATATGGAGTAAATGTCAAAAGGGAAACCAGTGGAACAAATAGAGGCAATTGATTTGCCTACTTTTGTCCAAAAAATGGAAATGTTGGGACAAAGAAAAAAGGAATGAATATATGTGCCAGGAGTATTCTTACAGGACCAACAATTAGGCGATAGGGCAAGGCTGACTTCAGAAACAGCTAATGGGGTTAAAAATAATCTCTGATAAAAATAATAAAGTGTTTGAGTGGTACTGGCATTGCATGAAGCATGGTGTATCCGAGTCCAAATGGAGTTCCATGTGTGTATAGAAAAAGTATGTTGCTAGTCCGTTTCCCATAAAAGTTCAATCTTACTTTTGGGACGAGTAGGTAGAGAAACAAAGAGATTTGTAAATATGAGAGGCCCGGACCGAAGGGGAAGTAGGTAACGATAGTATAGAACAGTCAAGTGAAGAGGAGGAAGTATCAGAGAGAAGAGAAAGCTGTTGAGTTAAGACCAGTCTCAAAGAGTCAAACTTAGAAAGAGAAGTGACGGATAAATTATATTTAGATTGGAATTGCTGGAAAGATAAAGGCTGCTTATTATGCATTAAGTATTTAATCTGTATAATCCCTTTGATAATCCAATCCTTCCAGAAGATAGTACGATTAGAAGTTTTAATGGATTTATTATGCCAAATAAAGGAATCCAGAAATAGCTGAAGTGGTGAGTGCGATTTAGTAAGTATCAGATAAAGAGTAGATATAAGGGATAGTAGGAGATTTGAACGAATGAGGAGGATGGCAAGGTTGGCTAACGTGGAAAAGGGAAAGGGATGAATGACGGATTCCTCCAATTTATGCTATACCGATAAGGAAGGGTCATCTGAAGAAGAAAGATGAGGCAAAACTTGCCGAATTAGGAAGAAGGAATGATGTTGGCGAAAATTGGGAAAATTAACCCCACCCTTATCTTTGGGAGCTGACAAAGCAGAAAGAGAAATGGGAGCTTTCAGATTATTCCAAAGGACTTTACTCAGAATACTATTAAGATTCTTAAAATGTTTTGAAGGACATCGTACCGGTAACATGGAAAGGTAAACATTAATTACTGGAAGCATCCTCATCTTGGAGGTATCCAACCTGCCCCACCAGGACAGAAATAAAGGGGACCATTTCTCTGTCATAGCAGAAATTTTTGATAGAACATTATCCGAATTAAGTTGAACTGTCTTAGCAATTGAAGAAGAATATTTTATCCCTAGACAAGTAATGCATAAGTATTCCATTTAAAGTCCGTCCCTTCAAACATACTTCTAAGGCAGTGTTTATTTAACGGAAGAATTTCAGACTTAGAAAAATTTAACTTGTATCCAGAAATGGCAGCATAAGAAGACAGAAGATCGATAAAAGCGGGTAAAGAGGTAGAGGGGTGGACATATATAGCAAAATATCGTCGGCATAAGCAGTGAGTTTGACTTCAATAGATTTCTGAGTAAAACCTCGAAAGGCAGGGGAGTTCCAAAGGGAGTGAAGAAAAGGTTCAAGAGACAGAATGAAAAGCAAAGGAGACAGGGGACAACCTTGACGAGTGCCTTGTTGGAGAGTGAAATAAGGAGTTTGAATGCCATTTACAAAGACCAGGAGGAATACAACAAAATAATAAGGGATAAAATAACAGGACCGAATCCATGCCACTTAAGCGCACGCAACATAAAAAGCCAATGAATGTGGTCAAAAGCTTTCTCCGCATCTAGAGTGATAGCTGCGATCGGGGTGGGGCTTTTGGAAGCAAGATGTATAATGTTAAAAAAAGTTCTAGAATTGTCTGCAATCGTTCTAGCCTTGACAAAACATGTTTGCTCATAACCAATCAAATCGGGGATGACATTATTAATACGAAGAGCAAGGACCTTAGCAAAAATCTTACAATCTAAATTAATTATAGAAATAGGGCGATAATTTGCATAAGAAAAAGGATCTTTGCCCTTCTTAGGAAATAGACAAATCATAGCTTTGAGAAAAGAACCATGAGCCTCTTTGTAAGTCAAAAAATTTTGAAATAGAGAAAAAAGTTGAGGAAGTAAAAACTGGGAAAAACAAGAATAGAATTCGGCAGCGAAGCCATCCGGACCAGGGGATTTATCCATTGGTAATTGGGCTAGGGCGAACTTAGGTTCAGAAAGGGAGCTATCCCCTTCTAATACGGAGCAATCAGGAAGCAGAGAGGGACGTGGAGGGAGTGCTTCAAAAAAAGAATACAATGCCTCTTCGGAAGGAGAGGATTCTGGAGTGTATAGCGTCTTGTAAAAATCAGTGAAACAGTTTAATATTTAATCGTCCTTGAAGTGATCAACACCGCCATTATCAGTAATTTTGACTACCTTAGAACGTTGGGATTTCACCTTTAAATAATTTGCCAGTAGTTTGCCAGCTCTATTGCGACCCCAATAGAATTTAGGGTTAACTTTGAGTAGGGTACCAGAAGCCTCCTCAGTCGATTTCTTATTAAAAGACAACTTAGCTTGAACTAACTTTTTTAAGGTATCCTCATTATTAGAGGTAAAGTAGGCGTGTTCGAGATGTTTAATAGAAGCTAACAAAGAAGCTGAATCCTTCCTACACTGTCTCTTTTTAGCCGCAACATAGTCATTGATGAATCCTCTGGCTGTTGCCTTGATGGCATCTCATATAGTAGGAAAAGGAATATCCGGAGAAGCGTTCCTAAGGAAGAACACTGGCAAGAACTCTTTAAAACATTCCAGAAACGTATTATCCTTGAGTAAATAATTATTGAAGCGCCATCTGCGGGACTTGGAGGGTTCAGAGGGGAGATCCAGAATAATCAAAACTGGGGCATGATCGGAAAAAAGAATGGACCCAATATCGTATTGGATTAGGTTAGGAAGGAGATGCGGACTCAAAAAAATATAATCTATTCTTGAGGAAGATTTGTGAGTAGGAGAGTAGAAAGTGTAGTCTAATGTGTACGGATGAGATATTCTCAAAGCATCAACCTGAGGAAAATAAAATATCATGAGGCCTATGTGTCCCCGTGTGTTCCCCCACACTCATGTGCACATACATGTCACCTACGTATTTCCCCTCCATGGCCTGTCTATCATGATGCTTATGCTATAACGTGGCCTGCCATAATCCAGTCTCCCATGAGAGAAACGACAAATCTGCTCTGAGGCCTACACGTTTTGCATCATGTTTTCCCGCATTTCCATTATTGTGGCCCAGCCAGAGCCGAAAAGAGGCTTCAGGCCTCAGAACGCTCTGAAAGCTGTAGCTGCGTATCCTTGGCCTTGCACACTTGGGCCTCAGCCAAAGGGGCCCTGTCCGAGACAGTATTGAGCACAGTTATCTGCTTACTCCTACCGAAACCACATTCCTGCCTGGAGAAGGAGGGATAAACATGAACCATCTGCAAAGGAGAAGCCTAGCCTTTCTGTCTCTTTTTGTGTGATTATAAAGCTCACGTCAGGGAAAAGCCCATAGCCCCCGTGCAAGACTTCGGCAGTAAATGAAGAAATAAATGCCACATTGGCCGTTGGTGATGGGCAACCTATGTCACGAATCAGTCCCTGCTCCAAACTTTAGATATCAGATAATACGAGATGTGCTGGTCACCCTGACACTGAAGGTCTCATTTTCAGACTCCAGACTCCCGGTTGCATAGCAACCCTTTCACACGTCAGTTACACGTCATGCTCGAGTTGAGCACAAGTAAGGCAAAGTTCCAGTAAAGTTCCAGCTGATCACGCAACCCCCTCTAGGCATCCACCCACCTATGACACTTACCTATTATCATCAAGTGGACGCCCACCTTCACGCCTACTTACACGCCCACATGCTCTTATCTCATTCTCTCTTGCTCCGCCTGAAGCGCTCTTGCTTACGTATATTATTACAAACATATATATACTGTACTCTGTGAATAAAGTTTGAGAATACCTTTTTGAGAACCCTGGTCCTGATCCCTTGTGGTGATGGAACTATTCTCCCTATAACTCGAGTTATTTGAATAAAGCCCTTTTGAACCTGATACCACGGACTCAGCCTTTTGCTTCATGTATAATTGTATTGATATCTAGAAATTCTGAAACTCGTAATAATTTATTTACGACAAACCAAACCCCTCGAATGAATTGTAGTCATAAAGTTTTTTTTGCATTTTGCTAGGAATGTACTTAACGTTGGACTTCCTATCCATGAAAGGGTCCATGGCCTGATTGCAATCCCCACCCACTAGTAAATTGGTGTCCGGACAGGAATGGAGGGTATGTGACATATCTTTCAAAAATTGTGCATCAACACCAGTAGGGCCATAAATGTTGAGAAGGGAGATAGGGGAGCCATTTCTATTAAGATGTAAAAGGAGCCATCTTCCATCGACATCCCTCTCCTCCCTCCACAACAGGAGAAAGAGATTTGTGAAATAAAGTAATCACTTCATTCTTCCTATCTTTGGACGGGGAACAAAAAACATGGCCAACCCATTACTTTTTAAGAGAATTAATCTCGTTTTCATTAAGATGAGTCTCCTGGAGCATTGCTATTTTACATTGCAGCCTAGACAAATGAGTGAGAACCCTCTGTTTCTTAACAGGGTTGCGTAATCCCTTAACATTCCATGATAACCAGAGAGAAAAAACAATAAGCAACAGGATATGCAAAAGAAAACTTTTAGCAACAACTGAGACAACCTATGATTTATATAACTGTAGAATAAACACATGAAAACTTGTAATGCAGAGTGCCAAATAATAAATAATAGAGAGCAGTGGGAAAACAGAATAGTAAAATGAATATTAAAATGATAACATAGTAGAAAATAAAAGGAGATGGAAATAAATAGAATTAGAGCACTGAAGGGAAAAGAAAATGTAAAGTCTGAGGACAGTGGAGAGAATATAAAAAAGAAAACCATAAAAAAGAGAAAGGAAAGAGAGAAAAAGTAGAGGAGGTAAGTGATAGACAAAGAAAGGTTGACGAGAAGCCGGGAGACTTCAGTCAAGAAAAACAGAGTAAATATCCAGAATAAAGAAAATGACATGTGGAAGCGGGAAGCCGCAGCAGGAAGACAGTTGGCCAAGCCAGCCAGGACAACCGAGAACAACTGGAACCAATAATTAGAAAAAATAGATATGAAAACAAGGAGCCAACAATAGATGACACAACAGGAGAGATTAACTACAAATCAACCCTGAAAAGAATAATGTAACACAGGCAAGCAACAGCAACAAAGATGCATAAAGAAATACTCGACACTTACCATACATGAGGATAACCATGAACATTAGGATTAAGGTGGAAAGGCAGGGAAGAGGGAAACATCTGGGGCATGGGTCTGTATAGGAGGGGAGAACATCTGTGGAGAGAGACAAAAATAAACAATAATATGAGATAGCCATCCTAGATGACAGACGAGCACAATAATCTAGAAAGAACAACAAACCAAAACCAACAACAGTGAAAGAAGACCAATCTATTCAGAACAGTAGAATAGAAAAGATGAACTCAGAGAACATAAGACAAAGCAGAAATGACAAAGTTGATCAGGTCCCTCCAAAGTCCATCTCGTCCCCTTTATGGTGGGAAATAAATTGTCTTAGATCTTCAGGACATTCAAAAGAGTAGGATCTCTCCTAATATGTAACTTTAAAGAAGCATGGATGTACTAGGCCATATCTAGCATTCATGGAGCGAAGAGCCAGGCGAAGAGAAAGAAATTCCTTGCGACGAGCTGCAGTAGCACGGGCAACATCCTGAGAGAAAAAAACTTTGTGACCAGACCATAACATCTGCTTTCATTGTTTAGCCGCTGAGAGGATCATTAACAACTCGGTGTATTCCAAAAATAGAACAATTATCCCTCTGGGACGGTTGACAGACAATGAAGAAGATAAACCTCCGGTTTTAGGACCGATGCGGTGATCACGCTGCAGATTAAGATTAGTACCATCCTTGAGACCAACGATTTTGGGAATGTGAATTTTTAAGAAGGCTATCCGTTTGCATCTTGAGGATAGCAATCTCTTTAGACATGGCTGCAACCTGAGGGATCACATCTTGGGTATCACTTATCCTTTGCTCCATCGCCGACACTCTTGAATCCAAGTTCGACCATTTTTCATCAAGCCTCTGAAGGGTAGCATTGGTTTCAATAACAAAAGGTTTAATCAGCTTTATCTCTTCCATGAGATCGTGCAATGTGATGGGCAGTGGAGACTTTATAGGCGAGTTAGGTTCCTTCTTGTGACGTTTAGGAGGGGCAGTAGAATTGGAATACTTGTGAAGAGAAGACATACTTGATGAAGTATATTTCTGACCAAAGGTGGAAGTAGAATCCATACTGGTGCAAGTAATAGCGTATTAAAATATACAGAAGATAATCACCGTATATGAATAAAATAGGACACCAGTATGTAGTAGCTAAAAGCAGCAGTGAAGAAACTCCTCCGGTCTCCGCCTCACCACACCTGGAGCAGGAAGACGGATTCAACTAGCACCCAAAGAACAAATTTAGTGCCCCCTATCGAGACTTAGTGGCAACCTCCTGGCAATAAAAGGTATCCACAAACTGATATGGAAAGCATATAAAGCAAGACAACTTAGCTCAGTCCATGGCTACCAGGAAGGTAACCCAATTTGAGGAGCAAATACATTAGCTGTAAAGCGTTGTTCAGACTGCTCCAGCATAGAGCTCCAAACAGAGTGAAGGAAAAAACAACATCATATGGCATTCCAAAGTTGAAAAGCGTCGTCCAACAGGAAGCAGATGGGATAAAAAATATTCAAGGAAGACCATGGCACAATGCATATAAAGAAAGAGGGCATAAAGTTATAATGGAGACACCTTCTGAAGCTTTGAATTTTAATGAAGTGTCTTCGGGGAAGATTTACCATGCACATATTTCCATTAAGAGACATAATATCAGGAATCAGTCATTTCAGGAAAGAAACAATTTTCTGCTGCCAACTGCCAATTTGTATGTACACAAAAGATGCCAAAGTCATGTACTGCCAGCAAGGCACAGAGCTCCCAAAGCGTAGCTATCGCGGTAACGCACCACGAGCAGCACCGGGAAGCCTGTGAAGAGAGGCGGCGTCCCGCCGAGGACAAAATGGCAGGCACGACCAAGACGCTTGAGGAGAAAGCGGCGCTGGGGAAAACAGGTAAAAAGCGAGTTCAAAAAAGGAAAAAAGAACAGCTACCTCTGCCCCCACTTCCGCGCCATAAATGCCTCAGTCCATGCCTCCTCAAGACGCGGATAACAGCTCCGGGATTCAAAAAGGGTCCCGTTCGGAACGCGGAGCCTCAGCCAGACGTGGCCATCTTGTCGCGGCTCCAGCCACGCCCTCCAATCACGCAGTCTTGAAGCTGCATTGCAAACCTTCGAAAGAAAGCCTTTCAGGTCTGATCCAGAACGTCTGGAGTTAGTGTGCCAGATGCACCACCACACTGACATGCGTTATAGGCTAGGAAGACATGATTACAAAGAGCATTTGGACCAGAGAAACTCAGAGAAGGACTGGTCTGGTCAATTACTGGCTAGATTATCCCACACAGACATACAAAGCACCATTTTAGACGCCATGTGATGTCCAAGCAGTCATCTCCTACATGAATAGGCAAACTTAGACAAGACATTTTCCAAAGATTACAAATGATTATACGCACAGCCAGCGAGGGCAGAGACTTTGTTCCAAAATACTCACATCTGAGCTTGAAATCAGTTGAAACTGATGCCAGAGCAAAAGGTGTAGATGGAAACACCAAGAGCCAGATGTACATAGACCTTCATTTACGATTTCCTAATAGCGAATTAGGAAATCACTAACAGCTATGTACAACAGTGTGTTCTACACTGTTTGTGATTCCCAATAGGTCGCAAAGGACCTGCCTCATTAAAATTCATGAGGCAGGTTGCAATTTGTGACCCATTGGAAATGGCTAGCACTCAAAGGAATGGTGGCCTGCTGGGGTCAGCAAACCACCATGTCTTTGACTGCTTTTTTTTAATAAAGCAGTTTTTTATTTTTATTTCTACAGAACATGCCAGAGTACAACCCAGACAGTGAAAAAGGAGGCCAGCCTACCACTTCTCACAAGCCAAAATTGATGTTATACATCATATTTACCATTGTCGATGATGAACCTCGACTGTAAGATACTGGGAAAAAGTAATGTAAAATACAATACAAAAAACAGCTAGAGCGGGTATATTCTCCCAGGGAAAAGCACCTCACCCAAAATTTGAAGATTATACCATGTGATCGACAGCATACCCTCTAACCACATGCGTGCAGTGGTATCCTCCCTAGTTTGGGAAAAGAATTTGAAACGATTAATTGGACGCGCTTGTTCAGGGTCCTCAGGCAGGTGGATTTCAGAGAAGAGAGTCTGATATGGATGTTCTCAAATCTGACAATTTGCATCAGGACAGGGACAGTGGTGTTAGGGCCCTGCCTCTGCGGCGATGAACCAACAAGTGTATCCCTTGTCCCCACTGCTGTATGCTCTGGCCATGAATCCTTTGCTAAACATGTGTGGCACCGCGAGGGGAGACACAGACTGGATATTCAGGGCTACATGCATACAATTTCTTTATACACTGATGACAACCTATTACAAGCAAGAGGTGACAACAGGGCTGTTGCTGGTGCAAGCAAAACTAGAGGACTTTGGAAAGTCCAGAGGCATGACGCGTGATATGAAAAAGTCATGTCTGTTTTTAAAAGACTGAGCAGGGCACATTGATTATTTGTACAACTGATGCACATGAACTCACCCTTGAGTTGCAGATGATCAGATACCTAGGGGTTGGATTGAATAGCCAACCTGTTGACGTGCTAGAAGGAGTCCTGACCACAGGACTGGGCACTGGCAGATAATCAATTGACTTTTAACACAATCAATGAGTCAGAAGTAGAGCGCTGCAGATGCTAGTAACACGAAGGAGATAGAGTTGCACGGTACCTGTGATGTACAGAACCCTCATGGAAATGCAAGTGTGATCAGGGTGAATTTAAAAGGAGATCAGAAGGAGTTCGAAGAGTTAATAGGTAGCTTGTAGTCCTCAGCCCTTTAACACGTGGTCAAAGTCTCCAGGCATGAGGCTCAAATTGATACAATTCAGTTACATTCACTGCACATATCTAACTTCATCACACCTGCGGTTCCACATGAAGGCCCCAAGTGTAAGGCCAATGGGCCCACCTTCTGCCACATGGTCGGGGTGGGCCCGGGGCCAAAAAATGATGGGAGAAGGATCTCTGATCACAACACTTACCTCATGAGGAAACTGAATCTCCTCAATTCCAACATGTGCTTGCTGGGCGATATGCCCAGACGAAAATCAGATAACTCGAGCGGCAAGTTCAAAGATCTAGCATGGTCTTAGCAAAAATGCTATTAAATCGAGATGCATACATGCACCAGGCACAGCAGCGTGGGAACCCGAACTCTATCAATGGGCACGGGCCGAGGAACTGACGTGTTGATGCCTCAGATACATGTCAGGAAGAGAGTCAGGTGTGATGGAGCGGGACCCATTGTTAGCCTGAGCCCTGAAATCTGATGCCAAACCAGGGCAGACATGGCTGCTGGAGAGCTGTACGTGTACACGTCGAACCAGCCTATACCATCAAAGCATAAGTCAGCATCTGTCAAAGATGTTCATTAGGATTGCCTTTCACAATGATGTGCTGTCTCATCTGCTATGTTTAAAGGTATTGATTTTCATAAGTTGGCATATGTTCATCTGTACGTTTTCACGTTGTGAACTTGTGCAGGATGTGTGCATGTTTTTAACGCAATGTCATGTATGATCAGTGAGAAGTATAATGTAATTTAGGGGCAGATTTACAACCCACTTGCAACACTTTTGCACCGCCGTTGCATCACTTTTGTGTCGCAGCGGCAGAGTAAACAATGCGCCACGTTGTGACATATTTACAACGAGATGTATCTAGGGAGATGGGCCACGTTGTAAAGCTTGCGCCACATTCTACCTACGCCAGGTATAATGTATGCAGGGTGGGTGTTCCGATGCAGAAAAGCCTCATAAAAGTGATGCAGTTAAATCTAAAAGATTTCACTGTTCCACTGCTATGACTCGACTGCGTCAAAACCTTACGCCTCCTTGAATAAGGCGTAAGGAGTGACGCAGCACAATAGGTATGGGCCTTCCTGAGCATTGCTGGGGTTGCGTCGTGCTTACGACACAACTCCAGCAATGCGTGACCTTTGCGCCAACAGATACGTGACGCCTCTGTCAATCCTTGCGCCATGGTATGCCGCATTGTAAATGTGACGCATCCATGGTGGTTCAAGGGTTTTTTTGCATGGCACAAGGAAACTTACACATCTCTGCTATAATGCAGAGATGCGTCAGTTTCTGGTAAATCTGCCCCTTACTGTCTTATGGCATAAAACAATAAAAATATTTTTTTAAATATTCAGTTATTAAAGAAAAACATCAGCATTTCCCTTACAGAGTTAAACTTTTTTCAATTAAAAGGATAAACACCACTGACATTTATACTCGCATTAACTCTTATTAAAGTCATTGGAAATCTAGCTCTAACGCAATGCACATTTTTGCATTTATTATAAGAGAAAAATACTACTTTTAACACAGGATAATAATGTTAATTGTATTCCAGAGGATGTGCAGGCAAGATTCGAGGCTTGACACGAGTCACCCTCCCCCGTCTGTCACTATTCGCAGGCATTTGGTCTCAGGATACGTTTGAAAAACCAATTTCAATCACGAAGCGTGTGTGGCATCTTGTCAGTCTCGCTTAAGCTGCTGCTGTCACTATTGGGTTTTACAAGTCTTTTCTGCATTACTTGCTAGGCAACCCATTTAAATATAATGCTCCTTTTCTCAGCAATAAAGCCTCTCAATTATATATAATCATGCTGGTAAACTGCCTGGATTAACAGCCCACACCATGAGAATCCGAAAACTCGACTTTCTTTAATGCCCAGATTTATCACAATATGCACTTGTTTGGGTTTATGGCCAAGGCAGTGCTTAATTTGGAAAAATATAAGTGTTAGGGCTGTTGTCAGGAGGCCTCTGCAGCTTGCACCACCCATCCCCAAGGCCAGCGCAGCCGGATGAAAGCACAAACACGCCTACGAACATCAGACTCCTTCAAGTGTGGCACTTCAGACTACTCCAGGGCCCTAAAGCTATTCGAAGAATTCCTTGAGTGGCGGTATCAGTCATTTTAATGTATATTAACTGTTGTTGTACTCATTTCTAAAAAAACACAAACAGCGCCACCATGTGGCAGACAGTCATAAGACCCAGTGTTGGCAATTAAGTGAGGATGCCGGGCACGGAAACCACGGGCTCAAATTAAGCACTGGACCAAGGGAAGTGGGAGAAGAATGGAAAGTTCTAGACAGTGGTTTGACGTAACAGTCGCTTTTTGTTACTTCTTCGGTTCAGCTTAAGTTGGTTTCGAGACATCCATAGTTGGACGTTGTCCAGACAAACAGATACAATTTCAGCTTTTGCTCTTCCCGCTAAGGAAAAGTGGCTGGCGTTAATTTCTATCACTGGGCAGCACTGAAAGGGGCATATCAAGAAGGGCTTTATCTCTGCTTTTTTGGCTTTAAAAGCCAAAAAAGGAGAGATAAAACTAGCGCCCTATCAACAACAGGGTGCTAACATGCAAATTTGCATGTTAGCACCCTTTTACTCTACGCTTCCCCTTGCATCTCTAATGAGATGCAAAGGGGGCGTTCCAGAGTAAAATAATAGGAGAAATGTCGCTAAGCGACATTTCTCCTATTATCAAGAATGTCGCTAACCCTGTTAGAGACAAAAAAAGCAGCGCTAACCGCGGTTAACGCTGCTTTTTTACGTCTGGTATTTTTCTGACTTAGCCATGATATCCTATGGAAGGAGGATATCATGGCTAAGTTTGCCTGTCCCTATCAACAAAGTAATGTGAGATTATCGCTGGGTTTACAGCGATAATCTCACGTTAGCCTGTTAGCGTGAGGATTTTTATCGCTATTGAGATAAGCGTTGCTAATAGCACGCTATCTCAGCAATAACAATTCACAATAGCCGGCGATAATTATCCTAGCGCTAAGTGCGCTTAGAGATAATTATCGCCGGTTGTTGTTGATATGCCCCAAAGTTCTTTGCCAGCATCTATTCAAAAGTTAGATTTAAAGTAAAGGAAAGATTAAAATCCTGTTTTGTTCCCGAAGCAATCAGCGAAGAAGTCACATTTATCAATTGAGTCAGTGTTACGACACTGCTATTGTGTGTTTTATCATTGCAAACGTAGCTTTTGAGATATTAGGTAAAGTATTTTTTGAAAATAGGTGAATTTGGCCGCTTTCATTGCCTTTCCATAGGAACTATTAAAAGTAGTCATTCATTCTTGTCACTCTGAGAGAACTTCAAAATTGTAATTGGCGTTATCTGAGTCTTATTATTCTCCGATCTTCTGTAAAGAAATTACCTTGTTTGATGTCCAAAACCAACGTTTAGTCTGGCAAGCGATCAGCTCCTCAATTGGCTGTTACTCGGTCTTTGTGATAATATTAGACAATGGACTTTCAGAAATAAATGTTACTTTTAGTTTTTTTATCCTAAATTTATTTCATTTATCTACTGAGGGGCATATTTACAAAAAAATGCCAGAGCGAGTTGCTGCACCAAATTTGGCAGTGTCGCACTCAGACATTTTCAAAACACAGGCATGCACTATATTCACAAGAATGCAGCACACTCCTGTGTTTTCCCTAGCACTGGCGCAAAATTTCGATACCTAGCGCCAACACAGGCACACTTGCAAAAAGAGTGCAAGGTACCTGCCGTGAAGCGAATGATTGTTTATGTGCAGGAAGGTGTCCCTCACTAATGGCAATTTGTTACTTCTATGTGTGCGAACTGCAATAAAGTGCTTAAAATCATAAAGTGCCAAGCAGAGACATTTGGTCCTCTCGGGATGAAGACAATGTGTTGTCGTCGACCTGCGCAGTCGGGTGCAGCAGCCTCAATGAGCCGCACTGTGGTGTCCTCAAAGCAGCACTGCGTCAACGTCTTGAGATTGGTTCCGACCAGTGCAAAGTCGAAGATGTATGGGTTTTGGAAGAAAATAGTTGAAAAACCCAATTTCAAGGCCCTGGACTGGATTGACATCTCTTGGCAGGGCAGAATTCACAGTTAGCGGAGCCCAGCAGCCCTTTCAGGTACAAGTGTAAGCTTCTCCCTCCCATCCCGCCCTGGATGACCCATCAGGATGTGAATGGCACATCAAGATGTGAAAGGCCCATGAGGCACACCTCAGTTCCCTTTGTGTGTCGCAGTCTACAGGAAATACACAGAGCCCAGCTGTCACCCCCACACCCCCAGACGTGTATCCAGAAACAGGCAGAGGCACAGAATGGTTTAGGTAAGGAAATGGCAACTTTCTAAAAGTGGCTTTTTTAGACTTGCAACTTAAAATACACCTTTACCATAAATTTGGGATTTTAAATTGTGAGTCCTAAGACACCAAACCTCAAAGGTATTTCTGTTCCCAATTGGAAATGACACTTCTAAAATGTAATAAGGTAATTCCAATGATAGCCTATGGGAGAGATAGGCCTTGCAGTAGTGAAAAACAAATTTACTACCAGGATGTGTAAAACTTAGAAGTACAAGTCCTACTTTTTAAATACACTGCACCCTGCCCTTTGAGCTGTCTAGAGCATACCTTGTGGCTTACATGTAATAACAAGCATTTACAATGCAATGGTCTCGGCATTGGTAAAGTTAGAGCTATTGGCATTGCTCCTGACATTATTTTTGTTTATGTTTGTGTTTTTAAAACATTTAAAGAAACGGCATTGTCATGAGCAATGCCAATAGCTCTAACTTTACCAATGCCGAGACCATTGCATTGTAAATGCTTGTTCATGGCTGTCTGTGCATCCTCCATATTGGAAATATGCTTTTCGGCGGACTCCATGAGGGCCTCGTGTTGCTCCAGGCGGCCATGCATGGTGTCAAGGCGTGCCGTCAGATTATCAAAATGTGCGTCAGTGGCTGAAAAGCCAGCACGTAGCTCCGCCATTATGGCCACTGTCCCTTCCATATGCGGCTGCTCCCCATCAGGTGAATCAGCGTGGTCTGAGGATCCCCTCGTGCCGTGGTGTTGCCGCCCTCCCGTCAAGGAGTTTTAGTTTGCTTAAACAGCAGCTGCCGCTGCTTAGGGTCCCCCGACCCATAGTGAGGCAGGTAAGAGTTGGCAGCAGTCCTGAATCGTGGTCGCCAGATTAACAAAGGTGGAAGGGGGAGCTGGTCAGGATCGCAATCAGCGGATAAGTTGTGGCGCAGGCCGCTATAGATCTAGCAGGTAATGCCCAGCCTTTTGGTCATCTCCCCTTTGGAGGGCAAATTGTCTACAAAAGTCCACCATAAGATCACGGATAAGAATGGGCTTTTGCATTTTGGAAGTTTTCATCCCAGAGCCCTACGGGAAAACCTACCGGTAGGTCAGTTCCTGCGTCTTCGCAGGAACTGTTCTGAACCTAATGAGTTTAAAACAGAGGCAGCACACCTAGCAGGTAAACTGGATGAGAGAGGGTACCCAAAACAAATTATCAGGCGAGCTCGCAAACGTGCATGGAACTGCCCTAGAGAGGCACTACTAACAAAAGTAGAAAAACCAACTAGTAACAAGATAGTCTGTGTGACGACCTTTAATACCTCTTCCACGGCTATCAAACGTATCATTTTGAAACACTGGCGGATATTGAACACCAGTGGCCTGACACTTGAGAAACCCCTTTTTGCCTTTAGGAGGGGTCAAAATTTGAGGGACCAACTAGTACATTCTCGACCACAAAACAGTGCCCGGGGGGCTCCCCGGGTTGGTGGGTTTCTACCACCAGTCACTGGACATACGCAATGTGGATCTTGTGATGTTTGTTCCCTGACCAAAAATGCTAAAGAGGTGGACGTGGGCCTAAAATACCCTTGGCAACAGCGAGTACATACCAACTGTAACTCATCAAATGTTATTTACATGATCAGGTGCCCGTGTAATCTCATCTACATTGGGATGACCTGCAGAAAGGTCAAGGTGAGAATTATGGAGCATAGGAGTAACATCCGGTGCTCCAGGACCAACACACGTCTCACTCTACATTATGCGGAGAAGGGTCACACGACACAGGACATATTTTGGACTGTACTGGACAAACCCACTATTAGATCTTCATTAAGGGATCCCTCACAAGTACTTTTTGTACGGGAGCAGAAGTGGGTGTATCGTACTAGAAGTCATGAAACGGGACTTAATGACGATATACCGTGGTCTACCCTAGGGAGAAAGTAACCCAGGATTAGGAAATGAGACATTGGGTAAACCTATGGAGTAGAGAGATGTACAGAAATAGTAGGTGAGGGGTATGTTTTGATTGAATAGAAGAATCATAATCAATAATAAACAAAAAATATTCAATCATAAAATATTCAATCAAAAAAAATGTGTGAATAGGGGTACTGACAAGACTGTTCCCGAAATTATAACCTGAAATTATAACTTGATTATTGAGCGCATCCCTGTGGGTGTTGCTGTTGTTGCTCAAATTAACATCCTGTGACAATAGGTTGTACATACATTAATTGCATTTATTTGAAAATAGATCTGAACATACTAGTGAGGGTATTGGTCTATGTTCTGCCTTGATAGGATCCAGTATTCATGAGTTTCCCCTCTTTCTCTTTCATACTCCGTGAATTAAGGTCGTTTCATACTTCATGATTAGTTCCGCCATCTTGGTTCTCACTAAGGAAGTTTAGCGGTATAGTTTCGCCGCAGATCGTGCGCCCCGCCGCAAGGTCACGTGTTGCGTGCATCGTCACTCGCACGCATCACGTGATTCGATAGCGGAAGAGTAAATACGGGGAGCACGATATTCAGACAGTCTGCACGGCACCAGGAGAGACTGAATCAGGAGGCAGCGCACCACTCTTGACGAAGTAAGAGGGGGATTAGGCCAATAATGGAGGGTGGCTGATTACATCTATGCCGGAGTCACTCGAGGATATTATCTTTGCACTCGAATGTACGAAAAAGATATATAGAGGCCTCATTCAGGAGAGTGAAGCTCTGCCCCTGTACTCTCTATATATATGGGTGAGTGAGGGGGATAGAGATACATGTATATACGGACATATTATAGTCATCGAGGTCCCAACGGGATTTGGAAAAAGGGTAATGGTGCAAAACAAGATATGAGGCTTGGCATATGTATGAAATTAAGGGAACCTTGTAACACGGGTGAAATATCGTGTGTAGGTATATGCTAACCGATATGAAACAGAAGTCGAGGAATTGAATACACTTTGTCTCCCTCCCGCAGTGTTTGACTACAGAGGGTCGCTCTCTTCTCCAGTGCCTTTTTAAGCGAATTACCTAATAAACTCTGGTAAGCTATGGTAACATCGGGATATCGCATGATCCCAGATGAATATAATTAAGATCTTTTGTCTAAGATGAGGGTAGTAATACCTGAATACCCTTGGAATACATGTGGGGGTGATGAGAGATGTTTTATCACATGTGTTTCGGCATGTTTCTCCTTGTGTGTGATGCACAAAAATTGTATATATAAGGAATTTTATTTGAATGGGTATTGAGCACAAAAATGAGTGTGCACCTAAGATACCACTATGTGGGCCATTGTTTGCCTGTTACACTATGATGGTAGATTTAATACCACATAGATTAGAATTCTGGCTACACCAAATGGGTGATTGGCAATTTCTGTTGTTTGTCTGAGAGCACACGTGATTAAGTCTTTGTTTTATGTGGACAGTTATTTCTGTATTCTTTCTTTCAGTTCCTACTCTCTGAAGGAGTAAGTTATAAGAGGTACTCCAGACTCACAGGTGGAGTATAACCCACAACAGTGGGAAAAACAGGGGTTTGGCAAAAGGGCATGTGGATCAAATTGTCCTGAGGAATGCCGGACATTTAGTTTTTTTGAACCGGCAGAAACATGTCGACTGCTATGCAGAATGGAGGGGTGGAGAGCACCTAATGAACTCACTCCACCACCATCCATTTGGGTATATAGTCTTTCACACATATATATACCTTTTTAATCTGACAGGGGAATCCAGGAATAAAAGTATTAGAGAGACATCCCCAGGTCAGTTTTAAGACTCATTTTTTCTGCACTTAAGGATCCAGCCTTCTTTTGTTTTTGTTTGTATCATTGTTGTACTGTCTACCCCTCCCTATTGCTCCGCCTCTAGCGTTGGTTTGCGCAGAGGCGTCAGTAGCAGCCCGATGATGAAGCATGCCACAACTTGTTGTGGGTGAGGGCAGTTTTCTAAAAACATGTGTGCTTTCTTTAAAACATTCAGCAATTGCTAGTGGATTATAGCCGTTTTTTCACCCTACCTCCTGTTTTGTGTGGTATACATAATTATTGAGGAGGTTGAGGTAGGGTTTGTACCTTCTCCCCCTTCCCTTTATTGTGAGTAATAAAAAAATGCCCAGCCACTCCCAGATTATAAATTGGGATTGATAGTTGAAGATTCAGCGGCGACACCCCACTATTGAAACATGCTGTGGAAGGGCCTGGAAGGTAGTGATAGCCGTACCTGTGTTACTTCTAATTTAAGTGCCAGGCAAACAATGTCTAAGCATGAGCCCTGCTGGGCCTCAAATGCGCAGCAATGTCACTTAGCGCCCAAAACCCGCCGCGCAGACCGCAAGAGGTCCGACTTCAATGGGGCACAGCGTCACAACGGGGCGAAGAGAGGCAGTCAGATTAGCACGGCCGCTGCGGAGTTACACAATAAAGCTGCCATTTTGGTGCTTGGTCAGGCCGTGCCCCTGAGGAGAGGGGGCGTTTACTCTTAGATAGTCGATGTAAGGCCTGATGAGAGAAGGAAATGGGAGTAGGTGATTACGAAGAGAAGAAAATTAGCCGTCGACAGATGGCAGCAAAGACCTGTGGAAGGAATAGACGCTAATCATATCTGACGGCCATCTTGGTAGAATGTGTGTGAGGTGACCAATGAACGTTCGTATGTGGAGATTGTGAGCGAGGCTGACTTCTACATCGAGGCTTGGAGCACAAGGCTAGCGGGTGTGATTAGCGTCCAGAGCAGCTGTACAGACTGGGAATGTGTTTCCAAGAGTACCGCGATGCTATTTACAGGATAGAAACATGCCCTGATCATCTCCAGGGTCTGCGCCCTCTACAGAGGTTTGCTGTTTCGCTGCTACTCTTCGAGAACTTACCTCATTTCACGCACAAGGCAAGCACACCACTGCCTTTCTCCGAGGCATTTAAAGAGCAGAAATGCCTCGGAGAAACGCAGTGTCCTTTTCGGATTCGGGGGCGTGTTTGTCTTTTCTCTCCTCCAGCTATTGGCTGGAGGAGAGAATGAGACTTTCTTTAAAAACACGCCCCCCGATCCGAAAAGGACGGGGCATGATTGGAGTGACGGGACCTCTTCTCCAATGGCTGGCCAGCATTTACGAGGCCAGCCAATGGAGAACAGGGCAGAAGAGGGGCGGGTTCAAGCCCCTCTTCTCCCAAGTCATTAGATCTGCGGACTTCCGGTCTGCCGACCGGATGGTCCCGAGACCTAAAAAAGGAATGTTTGGGCCTAGAAAATAGGTTAACTTGTCAGGTCGAAATAGCAGTTTAGAATTACACACACAGGCTCTGCAATGGCATGCCTTAGACATGTTTAAAGGGCTACTCAAGTGAGTGGCACAATCAGGGTTGCAGGTCTACTGGTAACATTTAATTTACAGGCCCTAGACACGCATTGTCCACTTAAATATGGACTTATAAGTAAATCAAATATGCCAATTGTGGATAAACCAATGTTGCCAGGTTTAGAGTACACAGTACATGTGGCTAAGCACTGGTTAGCAATGGTAAAGAGCCTAGAATCATAAAGGCGGCAAAGAGTGAAGTCATCAAAACATGAGGTCAGAAGGCAAAAAAGTCTGGGGAAACCACGCCAAGGATGCCAGGTCTAACAACCTGATTTTAATAACAGAGATTTATTTATTAAATGTCATCAAAGACATGGTGCTCTGTTGACCACAAGCACGCCACCATGCCTGTGGCTCTAGCTCTAGCCAATCATAGTGGGTCACAATCTGTGACCACCTCATCCATAATAATGAGCTAAGTCGAATTGTGACCCACTCCAATTTGGTATTTATAGGTTGGTTCACAAATACCAATGCATTCAATAGACGTTGGTGCGCACATTTTGACCACTTCTACCAAATACTTTATAATACATTCCAAATAAGAAACCACAAATTGCAAATCAGTATTTGTCACAATTTGCAATTTCTTGTTTAGAATATTAATTCATGAAGACCAAAGGGAATGACTTATCATTGAGTAAATACTACAATGCAATGTAACTGGTTGTTGGATTCAAGAGTATGTATATTCGCATGGTTATTGCAATTTACCTATCTGAACCTTTTTCGCTGAAGACCTGACTCACTGAGAGCAAATATTTAAATAAACCCTATGTAACAGTTCTCTCTTTTAATGAAATCTGGCTCAGTGATCTGAATGTTTGCAGCTGAATCCTGGCAAGGAAGGATCAGCATTTCATCCTTCTAAGGTTGGCACATTGAGTACTATAAAGTAGATAATAGTAACATCTCTTATTTATGATGCTTAGAAACAGCAAGTGTGTGTTTTTTAAAGCTATATCATACAAGTTATTATTATAATTATTATAATACAAATTATTATCATTATTATTATACATAGAGACTGTAACATATATATAGAGGTTTATCTCGTATTTCCTAATTACAATTGAGCTGTGATGTCTCTAGGCTCCTGATATAAGAAAATATCATAGATGCTCAACTTTAATAAGTTATTGTAGCTTAGACTTCTCAAATTGTCTGCAGCCAAGTTAAAAATCAGGCGTTTTGCTATTTCTGATCTGTTTCTCTAAAATTAACAGTGATTAGCAGAAAGGAAATATTTATGGCAACATGTTTATGTATGCTATGCTATTGAAAACTACCAAAAAGATAGATTCTTGCCAAGTTTTTACACTTTCTGAGTTACTGCATTTTTTTAATCTTACTGACCCTAAACTGATTGGAATAGCATTTTGCTTCAAATTATTAACAGCGTTTTGATGTGTTTTAATTTTTCTCTACAGGTTCTAATTTTATTCATCATGTTTGCAAACACATTATCTCTTTTACTAGAAAGATCAAGACTGAGACTGAGAATTTAAATGTTTTGTGGAATAGGTGATGGTGGGACCATTTATTATAAGGAATAAAATACCCTCTGCCATAAGTGAAAAAGATATCGGAAGTCACCTCGAAGTTGTATAACTTCATGAAAGAACTCAGTCTTGTTCCTGTGTTTAGTTATGGAACTCTGCAGTGACTTGCTGGATCCATATAACGTATGTCACGGTACTGTTCTTCTTCTTCTTCTTCTTCTTCTTCTTCCTATTATTAATATTATTAATATTATTATTCCTGTTAGCCTTGGGGTGGTCTTCTCCCTAAGTTTTGCCTTCACCCTCATATGTTGTTAGATTCAGTTTTTGTTGGCTGTAGGACTATGTGCACTTTATCACTGCCAAGCAATGATAAAATGTGCTTGTGCTAACTCCCTAAAAAATGGCAAAATTGACTTACACCTAATTGCCATTTTTACTTTACTTTTAAGTCCCTAGTAAAGTGGCATACATATACCCAAGGCCTGTAAATTGAATGCTACTAGAGGGTCTGCAGAAGGTATTGTCCAACCCACTTAAATAGGCACTTAAAACTTGTCCCAAGCATGCCATTGCAGCCTAAATGCAGTACTAAACTGCCAAATTGACTTGACAAAATAACCCCCTTGCCAAGCCTTAAACTCCCTTTCATTACATATAAGTTACCCCTACGTTAGGCCGTAGGTAGCTCATAGAGCAGAGTGCATCGTGATTAAAATGTTGGGCAGGAACGTTTACGTTTACATGTCCTGGTAGTGAAAAACCTCTAAATTGTTTTTCACTACTGTGTGGCCCACTTCTCCCAATGAATAACATTGGGTAGCCTTAACATATTTTATATGTTCTAACTTTTGATTGGGAACAGGTGGCCATCTCATGTTTGGTGTCTGAGAAACCCTATTTAATGGTAAAGTCAGATTTTAAGTTACAATTTTGAAAATGCCACTTTCAGAAAGTTGCCATTTTCCTGTTATAACTATTTGGTGACTGTGGCCTGTTCCTGGGTCACATAGCTGGGTGTAGTTGGCAGTTGGACTTTTTTTTATTCCTTCCAGACAGTAACACAAAAGAGGGATTAGGTGTGCCTGGATGGGCTTGCTGCTCTTGGGGGACAGAGTTGGGCAGAGCCCCACTTGCAACTAAATAGGCTGTGTTTTGCCTTCACACAAAGGACTTGTCACCCCTGCATTTTTCATGTAGGCAGCTTAGAACCAGGGCAAGGGAAGCAGGACACTGCAAGCACTTCAAAGGGAATTCTCTAGAAACAACTCCTGCTTCAAAGACGGTAACAGGTATAATAATTGGACCCTCAGACCCACTCTTCAGTTCACTTTCTGGACCTGTAGAAGGACTCCCAGAGGGCTGCCTGCTGCTGTGGCCTGCTATGTATTCCACAAGACTGCTTTGTTGCACCTGGAAGAAGTGCTTTGCTGCCTGGAGCCTGCCTTGAACCCCCCCAGAGGCCTGTCCTGCTACTTGAGCCCTGCTCCATCATCTGAATCCAGGACTACCAGAGTGACTACAAGGGCTAGTTTATTGGAATTCTGTTCAGAGCCACTGGTACATAACAGCCTCCCATCATCTTGAGCCCGCATCTGGACCTAGCCTGAGTGAATCCTAACCTTTAAAGTGGTTCCCCTCCAGTCCTGGGCCCTTGGTGGTGGTGTTAAAGGTGCACAGACAGCCTAAATCCAAAACTTGGCACACTAAAGGTTTTTGTCTAAGAACTATTGGAAAACCGAGAGGAGATCGGATCCAACCTGATCGTCTATCTGCTCACGGTGCATCGCCGGTTGGCCTGATTTCGCGACAGCCCCCCGCTACATTCTTCTCCATAGCAGCAAATTCTGTTCAATGGTTCTTTGCCAAAGGGATATCCGGCCTTGTGAAACTCGTCGCCTACAGCCTCCAGCTTAGTTTTGCTGGAGATTTTTAAATTCCAATAAATGGATTAAGTCAGAACAAATAATTTTTCCCAACGATGACGCCTCCGCCTCGGACATTGCCTGCAGGCTAGCCCCACTGAACTTTATCTTTTCAGAACACTTTCTTTCTGAAATTTCTTCTAAGTCCGAATTTAAGCACTGCCTGGGCACAGCACACTCTTTGTATCCAATTTACTATCAGTCAAGTCAGCCATTGTTTTACTTTATCATGGTAATTCGCGACTAGAAGTCTGCGGTTGGCGTTTCGATCTTTTAAGCGCCCATTTTTTCCTTAAACTTTGAAAAATCTTAACTCTCATTCTACTGATTGGATGCCTGTCATTTTGGTGGCAAATAATTAAAAAAGACTCAATTTTATTCTAAATTGGTGTGGGATTTTTCTAGTGTTGCTTTTTCACTTTACGGCTATTTGTGTGCTGCATAAATAATTTATACATTGCCTCTAAGTTAAGCCTAACTGCTTTTCTGCCAAGCTGCCAAAGGCTTAAGCACAGGTTAATTTTGTGACTTTTGTGGTTCCCCTTGACAGGGTTTTGTGTCTGTTACTTGAACGAGGTTAAGACCTCCACCCAACCAACAACACAATTTCTCACAATTATTAGTATTATTGTCATTATTATTATTATTGTTGTTATTATTATCTCTGAGAGTCAATAGGATATTTTTTAGAATGGTCCAGGAATGTCTTCAGGTAGAGAGTGAGCGTATTGGCCTGCCGATGGTCTATGAAGGCCTGCTGGAAATGCCTGAAGGTTGGCTGTGAGTCTCTAAGGGGAACCTGGTGTCTAATCCTTAGCTGGGGATGTTTAATTGTGGAATGATGGATAGTCTGGCTGGTGAAGGGCTAATTGGGATATGCATTCATCAATTGGGGCATTGGAATGTCAGCTGAGATTCGCTGAGGAGCTGTTAGATTTGAGGGTCTCTAGTTGGCTGAGGTAGGTACCTTTGACCAAATAGGGACCCTTGAGTCTAGTCAGGGTATGGGGCTACACTCCTAAAATAACCCCTGCTCACCCCCTTGGTAGCTTGGCACGAGCAGGCAGGCTTATCGCAGAGGCAGTGTGTAAAGCCTTTGTGAACACATACAGTAATACAGTGACAACACTGTAAATGGACACCACACAAGTTGTATTATAAAAAGAAGTATTTCTATACAGACTTATCACAAGACCTAACAACAAAAATCCACAATACTGTACTCAAAAATAGACTTTACAATGGTAGGAAATAGCTCAGTTCTCTTAAGATTGCACTTTACTCTCAAAGTACCTTGGATGCGTAACACAAAGCAAACAAAAGGGTCGCAGGGAAGGTGATGCGTCGGTTCCTTACACTCAGGGGAGTGGCTGCATCGGTTCCTTACTGCTGCGCAGAGAGTTGATGCTCGCTTCCTTACTGTGTGGGGAGGTGATGCATCGGTTTCTTACTGCTCTCCGGTACGATGCGACAGGATGGCGCCTCGATGCGATACTTCTCTCCAGTGCAATGCGACAAAATGGCGTCCTGGTTACGATGTGACAACGTTGATGCGATGCGTGCGCGCCCGACGGCCGTGCGGCGGCTCGATGATCTTCTGAGCTGTGACAGGCCCTGCGACACGCTTCTCTGGTGATGCAACGGTGACCTCTGTGGCAGCGGCACGCTTCTCTGGTAATGCGACGCGCTTCGGTGATGCGATGGCGACAGCGGCGGCACACTTCCTTGCCAATGTGATGGCAACTGCTGCGGGGGCAAAACGCTTCTCGTTATTGAGTCGTGCTTCCAGCTTCCAGCAACACGCAGTCCCTCAGAAGGCCCAGCACAACAGCAGGCACTTCAATTCCCAGCAAGGGAATTCAGGGGGGAGCTGGCTGGTGAAGTCTTGTATCCCTGAGACTTCAGGCAGGAGGCAAGCTCAAGTTCAAGCCCTTGGAGATCTTCTGCAAGTTGATGAAAAGTCCTCTTCTCCTTTCTTTGGCAATGAAGCAACCACTGCAGGCCAACCCCCAAACACACAGCACTGGGGTAGTCTCCTCCTTCAGCTTCCTGGTTCTTCTCCTCAGCAAAGGTTCACCGTGATTCCCAGAAGTGATCTAAAGTTCTGGGGTCTGGGTCCCTGTTTTTATACACACAAATCCTTTATCTCTGAAGGCAGAGAGTGTCTGTACCTAGTCCAAACCAGTTCTGGGTGCATTCTGCGAGTGCACAACTTCTTGCTTTGTCAGTGTAGGCCAGGGTCATCAGACGTACCACAGGAGGTGGAGCCAGCATTGTGGAAGGCAGGCACAGCCCTATTCAGGCCCAGGTGCTACTCCTCCCACCACTCCCAATGCAGAAAGATCTATTCAGCCTAGTGCTGACTCACCCTGTCTCCTGGAGCCACCACAGCCCCTGGCACTTACAAACCAGACATGCAATACACAACCTAGCAGAGGCAGGCTGGATGGTTAGGCAAGAAAATACCTACTTTCTAAAAGTGGTATTTTCAAACACAGAATGTTAAAACCAACTTCACCAAAAGATGTATTTTATCATTCTGAGTTCAGGCATACTAAATTCGCTTTTCTACCATGTTCCCTGGGTCAGTTAGGATTATAAGATGTTATAATCAAACTGCCCATTCTGTCCTATGGGAACAGATAGCCTTGCAATAGTGATAATTGGCTGTAATTCACTATTAGGACATGCCACACACATCAGCGCATGTCCCACCTTTCACATACAATGCACCCTGCCCTAGGACCTACCTTAGGGGTGGCTAACATGCAGAAAAGGGAAGGCTTAGAGATTGGTAAGTGGGTGCACTTACCAAGTCAACATGGCAGTCCCAGGCTGCACACAGGCTCTGCAATGGCAGGCCTGAGCCATATTTTACAAGCTGCATCTGTGGGTGGCACAACCAGTGCTGCAAGCCCAACAGCAGCATTTGATTTACAGGCCCTGGGCACACATGGTGCACTGTACTAGGGTCTGACAAGTACATCAAATAACCAATCATGGAATCACTAATCCATTACATCATTTTACAATAGGGAGCATATGCACTTTAGCACTGATCAGCAGTGGTAAAGTGCCCATAGTCATAAAACCACCAACAACAGGTCAGAAAAAATACAGGAGGAAGGCAAAAAGTTCAGGGATGACCCTGCAAAAAGGGCCAAGTCCAACACAACCCCCTTCAAACCAAAACACAAGGTAGACTAATCACTACCTTGATGGGATTCCTTACTTTGGGCGAAAGAACATGGACCCTGCAGGGGCATACTCCAGTTCTATGCCATTCTGAATCTTTTTGGATCAGGAGGAAGGCAAAAAGTTCAGGGATGACCATGAAAAAAGGGTCAAGTCCAACAGGGGCTACTGGTAGTTTTGAGAGGCATCTGATGGTATCTAATAGCTAGCTTGTACTTTTTGAATATGGATTATATTCTGGCTGTGGTATCTAATGGGTGTCGGTGAGAGCATTATGAGGATTTCTAAGCACTGGTCCAGTGTATCTGATCTGAGGGTGTCCCAGGAGGATTTGATTGTTGAATGAGGTGTCTCAAGGCAGACAATAGGCCTGGGAGTACAAGAGTAAATGCCAAGACACTTTGACCCAAAATGCCATGGAGCATTGTAGGACCAGCTGGGTGTGTATAATAGACAACAAGTGCCCCTGATGGAAAGATGACAGTCTCCAGGGGCTATCTAGAGGTGACCAAAAACCAGCTGGGACCGTTGAACCTCACATAGAGGAGGATGGCAATTTGTGAGGAGCAGAAGTAGAATATATGAAAAAGGGCTGTTTTAAGGGAATTGTCACCTGGGTCATTTTTCCCCAAGCACTCCAGGTAAGTGATTAATTTTAAGATTCAGAAGCGCAGCATGAAATTAGGAATTTTGGGGCTTATTTACGAGCCCCCTGCGCTGCCGGAGCATCACGTTCTGTGACACTCCAGTGGCTTAGATTACTAAATTATATCTATGAGGCCACACAAAGCACTACACCACATAGATATGGAGTAAGGCCAGGAATTGCAAAGCGCTGAGTTGCCCTACTCTGCGCTCTGGAGGTGTTCCATGGGCGTTGCAGTGGGTTTTACCATGCAACACTGATGGATTTTGACGCTGCCCCAGATTTACAAGATCATGTAAACCTGGGGAAGGGCCAAATCCTTACTCATCCTGAGGTGAGGTGTAACGAGGAGAAGTTTCTTTATCTTTTCCCTGTTCTTTCCTCTTCCACGGTGCAAGGGAGTCTGTATTGGTGCTAGGCAGCTGAAGCAGTGCCAGCACAGGAAGAAAGATCAGGAGTGCACTGTATTGCATAATTGCATATTCCTGCGCTTTCACTTTGGCATAGTGCAGCACAACAAGATGACTTGTGCTGCCCTACGCCAAATCCCCACAAATAAGGGCTTTAGAGCTTTCCTGTCCCTAGGACCAGACCTATGCTTAAAAGAAATAAACATTGGGGGGCACATGCATCAAGATAATGAATTGTGATTCCTTAATAGCAAATTTTAACAAATTGCTATTTGGGAGTCAATATTCCTTATGTATGTAGGAATCACAAAATAAATAGCGATTCCTACACATTCTCTAATAGTGAATCGCAAATTGCAATTTGCTATTTGGGAATGCATTCCCATTCTTTCCAATGGGCCTAGAGGCTTGAGGTTGATGGTAATTTGCGAATCCTTAGTGCAAAGTCGCATTTTTAAAATGCTTCATGCATTGCAGTTAGGGAATCGCAAATTGCTATTCCCTAAACGCATTTGCAAAATAAGTAATCGCAAAAATTGAGATTACCTATTCTGCAAATGCATTTAGGTTTGATGCATCGAAAGTGGCTTTTTACCGGTCGCAAATGGGCTGATTCTGCGAATCGGCCCGTTTGCGACCGCTAAAAAGCTTGATGCATGTGCCCCTAAATGAACAAATGGAAGCCCTGCTGGCTGGCACCTTCACATCTACTTCTTCAGGGCCAGTATGGGGAACATGCTCCAACCAATCCTACTCCCTTCTTTTCCTTGTGCTATTTCTTTCATTCTATCAAGCCATTGCCTTTTTCTCACCTTCTCTCCTTTCTCTCTCTACTCTCTATCTGATTGCTTTCTTTCTACATACCTCCAACCTCACTCTCTTTCTCTTGGCTTGAAGCCTCCATGTGCCTGCTGCAATTAAACTCTCAATCTGTGAAAAGTGACAGAGGCTCCAGGGGCAGTCCTGGGCCTTCAAAACCAGCCCGCAAGTGCCCAAGTTCAAAGGTAAAATATGCAGTAGAATAAAAGGCCTGTCGGCCCCTTACTTCTCTGAGGGGTGTGTGTGATTTTTCTATCCCTACATATTTTGATAATATGCCAGTAAATTTTTAATGGAGGAAAAAATCTGTGTGGTCACTGAAAGTGCATCTTTAAATGATTTGTATATTTAAATGTCCATTTTGTGTGTGCAATTTAAAACAATACCAAGGCTCCTAATTACTTTTTATTGTCTGATTAAAAATCTTCTATGTTTTATTGGCTTTTCTGGTTGTCAGTGTGAAATGCCCCTCAAACACGCCAACATTTCCATATTAGGTAGAATAATCCACATTCTTTAATCTTATATAGTTATATTAGAATTCTCCCTTTTAAAACTTCATCAATGTCATAGTAAGTTAATGGGGAAATTAAATTCCCTGCATTTTATTCTCTAAATCAAATTCTCTCCGGTTCCCAAAAGGCAACATTTGTATTGGAGCTTCACTTGTGTGGTGAAGGACGTGGGTTAATTTAGGTCCAAGAATTATTGGTCTATGTAAAAAAAAATCACAAACACTAAACACAATCCCGTTTACCAAAGACCATAATTGTGACACCTTAGTCAGTCTAGACTATTTTTATAGCCAAAATCACTTCACATTGTGGTATCTTGTACACCATGCTAACAATGTTAAAAGTAAAATGGAAAAGTCCTCTACTGGACATGCTGTTGACTAAAAAGACAGGACTGGTTGATTATCTGACCTGGTCCTTGCTGGGTAGTTGTAGGATGTTGTCTGCAGACTTGCTTCACACTTGGAACTTGTGTGTTGTGCTTTGCCATTCTGCTTGGATCTAAGCTATCAATGCAGAGTGCGTAATAGCTTAGTATAGGTATATAGGTGGCGCGGTATGGAAGTGTTTGTGGATTGCATCCTTCATGACTCTAAGGAGCTGCTTTGTTCTCTAGCTGATAGTTTGACTTTTTTTAAAAATTTCTTGTCATTGAAGAAAGTGCTAAAGTTACACAATGTCACCTCATTTGAGTATGTGTTTAGTCTTCATAATCGGATTCGACACAATGTTAAAAGCGGAATGTACTATGTTAAAGAGCAGTGACCGGATGCACCTAACTATGTCATACCAGATAATATTATTTGAATCCTTGCTGGTGCAAGATGCCAGGTTTGGGTCTGGAACCGTGAAACACGTCCCCAATCTGCACTCACTGAATAGAAGTTCAATACATTGTAATAAGGTAATTCAGAAGTGATTCCGAACTACCTCACTGAAATTTATTGAGCTTCTACATTTAGTGAGTGCCGATGGGGGACGTTTTTCATGGTTTTAGGAAAACGCAGTGTATATTGAATTATTGAACGTCTCCTGCCCAGGAGACGAAACCCAGCAGCACCAAAACACGGATTACTCTATTTCATACACAGGGGAGTGCGATTGTCTTACTATATCTAGATTAGGTTTGGGTCTGACACCTTTATAGGTCTTAGCAAGAAGTGCTATCTTGCGGCACGCAGTAAGTGGCAATTTACAAGAACGCGGATGTGAAATAACAGTTTTCTTAGGGGAGGGACGCGCTCCACTAGTAAAACATCTGAAGGGCCAAACACCCCTGCGCTATTTATGGTGTCGCAATCTGATCTGTATATTAAAATCCGATCCCTCTCGTTGACTGCAGATCCACAGCCCCGCCATGTTTCCAAAGTCCCTCCTGACTACCTGCTCCATTCCAGGGGGTTTCCATGAATTCTGGGACTTGTAGCCTTGTGTATTGCATAATTAAATCAGGACAACGAGACCTAGAATTCAAAGATAAAAACCTGAACTGGAGCAGCTCATCAGACATGGACGTGGAAAGCCTGGTAGCTATGAATTTAGGGGCAGATTTACAAGCCCCTTGCGCTGCAAGTTTGTCACTGGCAGCGCATCTCTCTGCCCCATATTTACAAGAACTGGAAAAAGCCACCCTGCATGGCTTTTCCTGTCCTTGTAAATACGGCCCGTTTACAAGCAGCACTTTGCCGTGAAAGGGGCGTTTCATGGGTGTTGCTGTGGGTGTTCCCACGCAACAACCATGGAACCAGACACATTTTAATATTTATAAAAAATCATAAATCTGGAAATGCGTCTGAATGCTATGCCTCCCCAGGGGAGGCGTAGGGAGGCGCAACAAGGAGAAATGTATTCCTTTCTCCTCGTTGTTTTCCTCTTTCTATGTGTGCTGCATTTTGCAGCACGCATAGAAAGAGGAAATCACCTCTGGTGATTGTTTATGTACAGGAAGGTGTCTCTTCCTGCACTTAAACAATCTCCCCACGACGCAGGCAACCATGCACCACGGTGCAAGGGTGCCTGCGTCGGCGCATGGCAGCAGTTTGTGCGCCAGCGCAGGGGGAAGCACAGAGATGCAGCATATTGTTGTAAATATGTCGCATCGCTGTGCTTCCAAACTAACGCAGCACGGCGCAGCAAAATGACTTGCTGCATCGCGCTGCGTTAGTTCATTGTAAATCTGCCCCCCAGATTCCACTTCTCAGTTTGTCATATGTATTGAGGCTGTTCAGGTATTTGTAGAGGAGCAAGGTTGTTGCAGAGGCCTCCTAGTTTTTAGCTATTTCAGTGCCACGGTGAATGTGGTCAATAAATGTCACCGCTTCCATTCTATTATTTTTAGAAAACCCCTTTACGGAAAATTATTATGTAAATGTACATATTTGAATAATGTGTGGGTTTTCTTTTTTAATTCATTTATATAGACACCATTTTGGGGTTTTAATAGCACTTTGTATATTCCTCACCGGCCTTCCTAAAGGCAGTGGGGCTTAATTACAAGCCCCTTGCGCCGGCGGTACGTCACTTTAACAATGGAAAAAGTGACGTACCGGCGGCACCAGGGGCTTGTAAATAAGCGCTAGTGTTTTTAAAGAAGCTGCTGCTTAATGGAAAATGTGCATGCGCCAATTTTAACAAAACGGTAAAAAAGCTAGCTTAGTGGACAGCCAGACGGGGAAGAAAGTTCAAGAAGGGACTGTAAGCTACGAATTGTTTACTTCAGCCCAGAGCTGCTTTGGTTGGTAAAGCTATGATACAAGCTAAAATAAAGCAGCCACTTACTATTTGTAATAGGAGAAACAGTGGGAAACCCAATCTACCCTTGGAGGCTTGGGAATTATAAATAGTAATAAGTAACTGTGCCTACAAGGGATTTCATTTAAAGTACTCAGTAATACTAATTCAACAATTTACTTTATGGTTAAGCCCCAACTGGTAACTAACCTTATGAAAAATCGAAACATCAATTCACTGATTTTCATCATAATTAATATGTAATAAACAATTTCAACACGGGTGTGTGTTTCTGAATTTTTGCACATTTAATGTAGGCAGACAGAAAGGGGTACAAAATGTGATAACAGAAACACAACAACAGAGGTAAACAAATCATACACAAAAAGAAGTATGGCCTTCAAATCATTAGTGTTGGCATCTATTTCGAACTAATTCACATAGAAAAAGAATCTGAAATAACAGAAAACAATTCCTGGCAGAGAAAAACAATGGAGAAAATAGATGAGCTTGTCGACGTTTCGGTCTTGATGGCATATAAGGCCTTTAGACCATCTTCAGTACGGTAAAAGGAGAAATATAATTGACTCATAAAGCTGGTCAAGCATGTATCAAGAACCAGACGATTCCCTGTATTTGTCAAAATCCATTCAATGTTCTTGGTAAATGTCCACGCTGGTAATTAGCTTGTGACTAAAGCAATCCAGCTGGATTTGCTTTATTGTGCCACTCGCTTGAGTCGAGCCGCCTGTGTGGGACACCGCTCCTCTAAAGTACCTCTGCCTCAACATGCCGTCTGGTTAGTTACCGATTGGGGCTTAAACATAAAGTAAATTGTTGAATTAGTATTACTGAGTACTTTAAATAAAATCACTTGTAGGCACAGTTACTTACTATTTCTAGCACAAAAAAACACTCATCAATAAAGAGTACTGAAAACGTGTGCAGCAACACAGTGATGCTGCTCAACATCAGCATGCCGAGGGCTATCAGAAAATGTCAACAAACTTTGTGTGACTTTGTGTGAATTTGTATAGCTCAAGCAGGCATCAGATCATTTCTGTGTTTATACCATGAATTGTAACATAATACTGTTTTACTAGAGCTAGTGATGATTCTGTTTGTTTCTAGATAGCCGTTATCGATAGCTTTTCAAATCTGAATACGCTGTGTGTACAGATGCTTTATTTTTGATTTATTGAAGGCTGCTGAAGTATTCTTGTTAGCTGGCAACTCATTTTATGGATCTTTTCATGCTTACCTGGTTCCGTTTTACCCATGATCAAACTTTACATATAAATAAAATTAATAATACCATGAAACAAAATTCTCAAATGTCATGATGTTGAAACTGAACTACAGACTCTTGCTGTTTACTGTGTGTTAGACCTGGCATCTTTGGCGTGGTTACCCCTGACTTTTTGCCTCTACCTCCTGTATTTTTGATGCTATGCTGGATTTCGTTTTTGCTGGTTTAGATGCTTTGGGCACTTTGCCACTGCTGATCAGTGTCAAAGTGCAAGTGCTCCCTTGGTAAATTGTTGTATTGATTGGTTATCCATGATTGGTATATTTGTTTCACCTGTTAGCCCCTAGTAAAGTGCACTGTGTGTGCCAGGGCTGGTGATTCAAATGCTACTAGTGGGCTGCAGCACTGATTGTGCCACCCACAGGAGTAGCCCTAAAAATGATGTCTTAGGCCTGCTTGCAGTGCCTATGTGCAGTCCAGGACTGCCATGTCGACCTGGCCAGTGTACCCACTGACCAGGCCTTATCCTTCCCTTTCTGTACATGTCAGGCATCCCTATGGTGGCCCTAGGTACCCCCCTGGGCTGGGTGCAGTGTATCTGAAAGGTAGGGTATGTACTGAGGTGTGTAACATGCCCTGGTAGTGAATTACAGCCATTTTCGTTTTTCACTGCTGAGAGGCTATTTTGCCCATAGGATAGAATGGGGAAGGCTGTTTACATGCCTATCTTCCCATAAGGGCAAGATAGAAAATCCAAGTTTGGTATCTCTGTGTTCAGAATGTAATTATACATCTTTTTAGCAAGATGGTTTTTAAATTCACTGTGTGAGAATAGCACTTTTTAGAAAGTAGCTATTCTCCTGTTTAACCTTCCTGTGTGCCTGTGTGCTGGTTGGCTGACTAGGTGTCATGTGATGGGCTAGGTGGCTCCAGGAGCCTGGATGAGTCAGCAGCAGGGTGAATAGGGAGATCTGCTTTAGATGGGTGGGAGGAGTAGTCCCTGGGTTTGAATAGGGCTGCCCCTGCCAGCACAAAGCTGGCTCCACCCCCTGCTGGCCAGGCTGAGGACACTGCCTCTGCTGGAACAAAGAAGGCTCCACCTCCTGCTGAGCGTCTAACGACCCTGCCCCTCACTCTGAAAGGAACCAGGTGCTCCAGGGCAGAGCACACCCAGGAACCGGTTTGAGCAGGGGAATCCTCCCACTGAAACACAGAGAGACAAAGACTTGGAGGGGTATAAGAAGAGGACCCCAGACACCTAAACTTTAGATCACTTTGGAACTAAGAAGAAACCTCTGCCAAGGAGAAAGCTGAAAAGGACTGAAGAGGAGAAGACTGCCTGCTTGCTGTTTTGCTTTGCTGCCAAGGAGAGGGGAAGGACTTTGCTGTGTCCCCTTCTTTTGATTCTGATCTCCAAGGGCCTGAGAAGAGCTGGCTCCCTGTTAAGAAGTCCCAGGAACAAAAGGGCTTCACCACCAGCTCCCCTGGAACTATGCTGAGGGAGTTCTGACCTGCCTTAGAGTGCTTGCCCAGTCTTGGGGCCTCAGGAGGTCGTTTTGCTGTGTTTTGGGAGCTGGGAAGCAGAAGCGTGAAAAGAGTAACTGGTACCCAACGCATCATCCGATTGCGTGTCGCAAGAACGAGAGTGCGTGGAAAATTTAATCGCGGCACCATCGCAACACGCAGGGTCCCCGCATCGCCGAGTGCGTCGAGCATCGTCCCGAAGCGTGAAGATTCCAGACATTGCGAGGGTCGTCGCAGAACCAGTTTGCGAGCCGCACCACTGCCGGTGCGTGAAAGTCTCCAGTCATCGTGTGCGTCGACGCAGAGTCCCGTTCCGTGGCGCATCGAGAGTTGCGGCGCCGGAAGTCAACGCTGCGCCGCGCATCGTGCCACATCGAAGAGTGTCGCATCAAAGCTGTGCGTGAAGCTTCCCCCTAAGAAACCTACGCAACGAAAGCCAAAGTCATCGCATCCTCCCCCTACAGATCGGAGCCGGCACATCCACCTCTGCTGCGTGAAGCAGGGCTGCTGCAAAGCCTCCCCAGGATCTCAGGAGTATCGCATCGCCTTTGCCATCTTCCTTGTTATAGCTTTTGGGAACCTTATCGCAACTACAGGTACTGTTGGGCACGAAAGTGTCGCATTTTGTGCATTGAGAGTCGCATTGTGCAAGACACTGACTTTTACATCCTGGAGTACTTTCTGCAAACTCTTGAACTATCTTTAAAGTAACCTTTTATATGTTGGTTTGTCTGTAGTATTTGGTCTTGTGAAGTTTTTAGTAAAGATACCTTATTTTTCTAAAACTGGTGTGGAGTAAATCTGTGTTGTTTTCACTGTGTTACTGTGAGTGTTGGTACAAATACTTTACACATTGCCTTTGATAGCCTAGACTGCTCAGGCCAAGCTACCTAGAGGGTGAGCAGGGGTTATCTTAACAGTGTATCCCCCTTTCCCTGACTAGAAGCAAAGGTCCCTACTTGGACAGTGGTACCTACCCTGCCAACTAGAGACCCCCAGATCTAACACTGTGACATTAACATTACTTTTTCCTTGCATGTATTTGTTGAAACCAGTTAGAGCATTGGAATGTTGAGTGCTCCATCGAAGATAATGGAGAGGCTTCGGGCTTATAATGTCTGGTAGAAGCCGGAGCTCCAACATGCCAATGTTTGTCTTCATGCTTCTACCTTTTTAATTTACAGCATTTTACCCTTAGTGGGTGTTATGTTCTAATAGCATTATAGCCCTTCTGCCTTCGGCTATGCTTGTTGTTAAAGGCCCTCTCCCTCGTTGTAAGCACCTCACCATCAGTCCAGTTCAGGGCCTTCAACAACCAGTATAGCCCTCAGCAGTAGGCTATAAGGCTATATTATGTATTTCAAAGATTCCAAAAGGAACAATTAATAACAACACTTGGCACTTACTCGTACCAAGCCGGTGAACTCAAATCGAATCAGAGGATAGTTTGTTCACGAATACTCCACAGCAAGGACTGCTCTTATTAAGGCTTTAAAAGCCCACCTCAGAGACCTAGTAGGGATTAAATTGTTACGTAGTAATTGTAAACAGGCTAGGGAAAGAAAAGAAGGATATTAGGGAGAAGGTTTGGACCGAGCTGGAGCGAGCTGCAATCTCGGGCATTAGCAGGGAGTTCTGGAGAGTCATAAATGCCCCTTACTTTAGAGACTCTAAGGATCCCTCTCCGGATTCACATGTAGATGAGAACGATAGGGTGGTCCATTTTGAAAGCATCTTTGGCTCCAACAATTCCTCCCCCTTACTTCCTGCCGAGCCAGATGTAAAGTCACTAGGCAGTCTGAAATTCTCACTAACTGACGTTAGAAGAGTGTGGAGTCTTGTCCACCAGGGAAGACCCCGGGCCCTGATGGGGTCCCGATTGATCTTTTCCAGCAGAATTATGATTTGTGGGACCCCCTATTAACAAACGTGTTCAATAGTATAGCAAAAGAGGGCCCTCCACCATCCTGGAATCAGAGCATACTTGGTCCCATCTATAAGAAAGGGGATAGGGGCACTCCTAAAAACTACCATCCCATCTCCCTTCTGGATACCACCGCAATTACCATATGGGCCGGCTCCTATTATCCAGATTGGAGGACTGGGCTGAAGAAAATAACATACTGATGCAAGCGCAATATGGGTTCCAGAAGGGAAAGGGGACGGGGGACCAATGTCTTAATCTGTCTCTTTGCATTGACAAAGACACCAAAGTGAAAGGGGGGAGGATCTACATAGCCTTTATGGACCTTTTGGCGGCCTTTGATTGCGTTTCCCACCAGAAGTGTGGCTTATGCGGGAAGAGATGGGGGTCGACCTACTGATAATCCACTTCATTCGCCAGCTATACGCTAATGCCGCCTCTTCTGTTCGTTATACTGTAAATGGGGAATGCACACGTCCATTTAAAATCGAGAGGGGAGTCAGGCAGGACTATGTCCTTGCCCCCTTTCTTTTTTCCGTCTACACTAACAGGGTGGAGGCCGCCCTGACTGGAGCACCTCTGGACATGCCTATTTTCAATAACAGTCCCCTTGCGATACTAGCTTACGCCTACTATGCGGTCCTAATTGCCAGGACAGGGGTTGCCTTACAATCTCGTATAACATCATATGCCTCATTCATGACCTCATTAGACCTCAGAGTAAATGAATCAAAATCATTCATTGTCCTAGCAGGAGCCAGAAGAGGAGAAAAAAACCCCATTTCCAGTTGGCCTCAAAGAAAATTGAAGTGGTAGACTCCTTTTCCTATCTGGGGGTCCTATTTGACAAGAACCACTCCTGGAAAAATCTGGTTTTGGGAAGAGCTTCAGCCATGGAAAGGAGCCTGCAGGCTATTACGGCCTTTTCAAGAAAGTTGGGTGCCAGTCCTATGGATCAATCAATCAATCAATCAATCATAGGGTCTCAAGGCGCTGGGGGGGATGCTGCTACTGTTCGAAGAGCCAGGTCTTGAGGAGTCTCCTGAAGGATAGAAGGTCTACGGTCTGCCGTAGGCGGATGGGGAGGGTGTTCCATGTCTTGGCGGCGAGGTGGGAGAATGATCTGCCGCCGGCGGTCACTCTTCGGATGCAGGGGATGGTGGCGAGGGCATGGTCTGCGGAGCGGAGCTGGCGGGCGGGGGTGTAGAGGCTGAGTCGTCTGTTGAGGTGCACTGGTCCGGTGTCGTGGAGTGCCTTGTGTGCGTGGGTGAGGAGCTTGAAGGTTATCCTCTTGTTGATGGGGAGCCAGTGTAGGTATTTCAGGTGGGGTGTGATGTGGCTGCGGTGGGGGATATCCAGGATCAGGCAAGCGGAGGCGTTCTGGATGCATTGGAGTCATTTCAGGAGTTTGGCCGGGGCTCCTGCGTAAAGTGCATTGCCGTAGTCCAGTCTGCTGCTGACGAGGGCCTGGGTGACCGTCCTTCTAGTCTCGGTGAGGATCCACTTGAAGATCCTGCGAAGCATGTGGAGGGTGGTGAGGCAGGAGGAGGAGACAGCGTTGACCTGCTTTGTCATGGAGAGTGTGGAGTTGAGGATGACCCCTAGGTTTCGTGCGTGGTTGGTGGGTGTAGGGGGTGCTCCTAGTGCCATCAGCCACCAGGAGTCGTCCCAGGCCGAGGGGGTGGAGCTGAGGATGAGGACCTCCGTCTTGTCCGAGTTCAGCTTCAGTCGACTGTTTCTCATCCAGTCGGCGATGGCCTTCATTCCTTTGTGGAGGTTGGTTTTGGCGGTGTGTGGGTCCTTTGTGAGCGAGAGGATCAGCTGGGTGTCGTCGGTGTAGAAGATGATGTTTAGGTCATGCAGTCGGGCGACGTTTGCGAGTGGTGCCATGTAGACGTTGAATAACGTTGGGCTGAGAGATGAGCCTTGAGGTACGCCGCAGATGATCTCCGTGGCTTTGGAGCGGAAGGGGGCAGGTGGACGCTCTGAGTTCTTCCGGAGAGGAAGTTGGTGGTCCAGTCCAGGGCCTTCTTTTGGATTCCAGCGTCGTGGAGGCGTTCTCTTAGTGTGCGGTGGCAGACTGTGTCGAAGGCGGCTGACAGGTCCAGGAGGCTCAGGGCTGCGGTTTCTCCGTTGTCAAGCATGATCCTGATGTCGTCGGTGGCGGCAATGAGGGCAGTTTCGGTGCTGTGGTTGCTGCAGAACCCTGACTGGGATGGGTCCAGGATGTTGTTCTCTTTGAGGAAGCTGGTCAGTTGTTTGTTGATGACCTTTTTGAGAACCTTCACCGGGAACGGGAGCAGGGAGATGGGTCGGAAGTTCTTGAGGTCCTTGGGGTCCGCCTTGGGTTTCTTTAGTAAGGCATTGATCTCTGCGTGCTTCCAACTCTCCGGGAAGGGCGCTGTCTCGAAGGAGATGTTGATGGATTTCTGAAGGTGGGGTGCGATGGTCCTACTGGCTTTTTTGAAAATTTGGTGTGGGCAGGGGTTTTCCCCGGGATCCGGAGTGGACGGTGTTCATGATCTTGATGGTGTCGTCGTCGTTGGTGTTGGTCCAGGCGAGCAGGCGGTTAGTGCGGGTGGTGGTCGTGGGAGCGGGGGTGTCGGCTGTCGTCAGGGTGGTGACGGCATTGAAGCTGTCGTGGATGTCTGCGATCTTGCGGTGGAAGAAAGTGGCCAGCGAGTCACACAGCTCTTGTGATGGTGGGATGTCGTTGGTGTTGGAGTTGGGGTTGGAGAGTTCCTTCACGATAATGAAGAGTTCTTTGCTGTTGTGTGCATTGTTGTCGAGGCGGTCTCTGAAGGTGGACCTTTTGACAGATCTGATGAGTTGGTGATGTAGGCAGGTGGCGTTTCTATGGGCTGTGTAGCTTTCCGGTGTTCTTTTGCGGGTCCAGTTTTTTTCTAGTTTTCGGCAGGTTCGCTTGGAGGCCTGGAGGTCTTCGGTGAACCAGCTGACTCTCTTGCTGGTGTGGGTGTTGGGGGGTTTCTTGAGCGGGGCGAGGGTGTTGGCGCAGTCGTTGGTCCATTGTTTGAGGTTGTGGGCTGCGGCTTCGGGGTCGGTCGGGTCTGCGGGTGGGCTCTGATCGAGGGCGGTGGTTAGCTGGTCTTTGGTGATCTTGCCCCAGCTGCAGAGAGGCATCCGCTGGGTGTGGTGGTGTGTGGTGGGTTTCTGAAAGGTGAAGTGGATGCAGCGGCGGTCAGTCCAGTGGAGTTCGGTGGTGCGGTCGAAGAAGACGTGGGTGCTTGCTGAGAAGATGGGGTCAAGCGTGTGGCCGGTGGAGTGTGTGGGTGCTGTGACGAGTTGTCTGAGTCCGAGGTTGCCGAGGTTGTTGATCAGGGTGGAGGAGTTGGGGCCGTTGTTGTTCTCGAGGTGGAAGTTTAGGTCCCTGAGGAGGATGTAGTCCGTGGAGGCGGGGGCGTGAGTGCTGACGAGGTCGGTGATGGAGTCGCTGAACTGCGGTCAGGGTCCGGGGGTCTGTTGATGAGGGTGCCTCTGAGGGTGGTGTTGGGGTCAGTGTGGATCTGGAAGTGCAGGTGTTCGGCAGTGCTGAGGGTGTCGTCGGCGTGTGTCGAGATTTTGACAGTGTTCCTGTGGACGATGGCGATTCCTTCTCCTGTTCCGTTGGTGCGGTCCTTGCAGGTGATCTTGTAGCCTTCCGGGATGGCTATAGCGATGTCGGGTGCCGAGGAGGGGGTCAGCCAGGTCTCTGTCAGGAAGGCGACATCTGGGGAGGTGGAGTCGAATAGGTCCCAGAGTTCAATGGCGTGTTTGCGGGCGGAGCGGGTGTTGAGCAGGATACATCTGAGGAAGTTGGATTCCATGTTGGGAGGGTTGGCGGGACGGATGCTGGGGAAGCTGCAGTTTAGGCAGGAGAAGGGTCCTTGGGTGCGCTTCGGGACAGCCAGGCAGCAGGTGTGTGATCACCCGGCGTTGAGTGCGTGGAGGGTGCTGGAGTCTTAGCGGAGGTGGACGTCGTGGTGTGTGCGGGGGCCAGGGTTCCTGGCGTGGGAGCGGTCCCGGCGCGGACAGGCGCAGACTGGCTTACCTTAGGCGCGCCTTTGGCTCACCAGCGGCACACCCGCTGCGCGGCCGCGCAGCATCCGGCATATATGGGGAGGTGGGAGGGAGGAGCAGCTGGGATGCGGGAGGCAGGATCAGCGAATGGGCAGTGGGCAGTCGGGGGGCGGGGCCGCAGGGTGCACAGCAGCAGAGGAGACCAGGGTACAGAAAGTAAAATGGGGCACCAAAGGGGGAAAACAGTGGCACAAAAGTCAATATTGGGGCACAGAAAAGGGGGGAAACAGTGGCACAGAAGGCAAATGGGGGGCGCAAAAGGGGGGGAAACAATGGCACAGGAGGCGAAAACAGAGGGGGCACAGAAGCGGAGGAGATACACGTACAGTGGGAACTTTAGCAGCGGCAGCTGGGGCAGAGGCACACAGGCAGAGCTGTGCGGAGGGGGAGCGACCTACCAGGAGGATCAGGGGTCACTCTCCTCACCGCACAGCGTCCCGCATATGGGGATAAGATTAAAAACATCTATCGTGCCAAAACAAAGGCAATGGTAATGAATTGGGCCGGAGTCTGGGTGATGGCAAACTGGGACCATCTCCAGAGAATGGAAGACAATTTAAAAAATAATCTGGTATCTTTAGCTCATTCAAACTCAAATTATATCTTACACCTTGAATTGGGGTTACCCTACTTGCTTGATTCCATCAGATTGGCCCAAATCCTGCTGTGGCCTTCGATTTGGCGTATGTCCACAGTCAATTTAACACATTGGTTGGCTTAGATACGTAGAGGCTGAATTGACTGCAATTGGGCAGGGAAACCTATTCAGGGACCCCGCATTGTGTAGGAAGGTCTCGAAGAGGCAAATCACTGAGCTGTATCTTCAGAGGGCTAGCTTTCTCCGGAGTGAAAAAAATCATAACCAAAGGGCGGCAATTGCATATGATCTTTTATGTGCCAAGACTAGGGGAAGGATTTTCATACATCTTGTGCATTAGCTTTGCACACCATAGATTTATTCTAATGCGTTCTCGCCTGAATTATATGCCTCTGATGCTAGCCTACCCAGTGAGGGAGTTTAAGCACTCAGATTTGGCCCCCTGTGGCAACCATTCACCCCAATCAGACCTACACGTAGTATTATTTTGCAAGTTTTACCATACTAAAAGGAAAGCTTTTATCCTCCCGATTTTAAGGCGCCACAACTTCACTCAATGCAGGGTGGCATTGTATTTTTTAAAGGCACTTCCTGACCCCTTTGTTTGCTTCTCTGTTGCATGTTTTTTGTGGACATGTATGAGAAAGAGGAAGAACTGGGATCCGTTGACCTAAATCGCTGCAATAAATGGGAAAAATTGATTTTATCTAAATGTTGGGGGCCTAAGTTACCGAAATTGTTCAAAGCGTATGGCTGCTCCTACACATGATTTGAAATATTATTTTCCACTGGTAGAGCCTATCTTCGAAATTGTTGACCCTGTAAATATTGTAACTGTTTTAATCATGGTTTTATACGGATCTCTTTTATAATACTGTGTTATGGTTTATTTGATGAATTGATGCTTTTATGATCTGTTTTAATAAGAGATCGACTATTTATCAAGCCTAATGTGAAAGACCTATATTTATTTTTAAGAAACATAACTTTTTATGCAGTTTGCTTATGTGTGTCATTTTCTCTGGTAAGCCCTCATATAATACTTTAGGAGAACTCAATCCTCAATGATGAATAATATTTGCATTAGCATAAAGTTGTAAAAAATGCACACCCATCTTTCATTTAGCTATTATATTCTGGCAATTTCTTTACCAAATATATTCTTACATATACGCCATTTTTCTTTATGTTTGACCAACTCTTCCTGAATATGCCCACCAGGCACCTATGCCATGTGCCCAGAAGCACTAGGATATGTTATGTAAATTGGTGCTCCCACACTCACACTCTGACAATGTTGTCTACTCCCATGCCAGTATGTTGTTGTTTTATTGAATAAGTGTAGGGAGAAGTTGCTGTGTTCACAAATAAAAGTAATTACATTACCGGTCACGTGCACCAAAGGAGCCACTTTGAAAGATGGATTTGTAAGCAGTGAGTGAAAGGCAGGCACTTGTTATCTGTGAGGCGCTATAGCTGATATCTATGGTGGAGACACATCAGGAAAGCAAAAGATATTTCTGTCATTGGGAAGACGGAACAATAAGGCAGCCATCTACATCATTGCAATTCCCTTATCTTGAGGGCATGGCTGGGGGTTTGGATACCAGAGCCATGGATTCCAACTATGCCTCTGATGCGTGATCAGTGCAACACCTCAAGCGAAAACGGAGCTTTCCCCAATTGCCGAAGTAGACGTAGGAAATGCCAAACAAGCAGAAAGCCGGTACCTTACCAACAGCAAGAGAAATTAGCCGCAATAAGCGAGATTGAATCAGAAACACTCGCCATTCCTTCACCCAAAGAACCAACTAAAAGGGCGAAGATGATGACAGCTACCTATATCTGATCGAAAAAGATGTCCCTTCGGAACCACATAAGAGCCCTGATGAAGACCTTATGAACAAAATATAGGTCCAATACGACTTAGGTCGAAACGCGTCGGCTAGCAGAGATCTAGATACGTTTGGGATAAAAATTAGACATTTGTGTCCCCTGCAGAGCAAAAAACAACAATTCTGCCACTGCTCTCTAGAGCTACTATGAAACATCTCTTTCTGACTCTGCTCAGGACGATAACAAGTAGCTAACGTTGAGGAACCAACGAGTTTGAGTCCCTTCGATTTACAAAAGTGGACACCTTAGTGCTGTAGTGCAATAATTTCTCCGTTTGTTTAAAGTACTTTATGTATGTTTGTTGATATGTCACAAAGTCACTGTATAAAATGTAAAGAATTTTTACTGCTTTATGTAAAGGACATGTGTTTGTCGAAATGAAGAAGTGTTCTCTCTGTTTCAAATAACCGCAGATTGTGATAATTGAATTATAACTCGCAGTCTATAAATAGGCTTGCTGAGAAAAGTCAAAATTGTGATCTATGGTGTCAGAGGCAATCGCATGTTAAAGAAAACACCTCAAGCTGATGCCGTGACAGATGACAATGAAAACAGAGGTCCAGGAGCCATTAAAGTTCAAGCCACGGAGAGTGTGTTTCTCTATGTCCAAGTGAATGAGGAAGGCTCTATTAGATCAGTAGAGTAAGTTGAAATCATATTATGGAGAGGGATCTGGGAGATGATTAGTGACCCACATCTGGATATGATACTCACAGCTAAGAGGGTTTGGCACACATATTGTTTGGGCATGAATGCATGTTTGGTAACCATAGTTAGAAGCTAAACCTAAGGTAGCAACAATGTGAAGTGAAGAATCCGATCACATGTTGGCCCGCCTTCCGACAATGGATAACAGGGATCACTGTATAATGAACATTAACATTCAGATTGGTGGGTTTACCAGTAAATAACAAATGATATTCAAAGTGTGCTGAAATAATTTAGTCTCAGAATATTAGGGTCAGTCCTGAAAGAATATTTGATTTACTAGAGCAGGAGACTTTAATAACGTCAATGGAGGGTGAGGGGGTTGCTTGAAGAACCTATAAATCAGCATGATATGAGACAATTCATTCAGCATATGATTAGGTCGAAGTCAGTGGGGCTTGATAGACTTTTGATGAACTTGTTAGCAGAATTGTCTTTAGCTGGAATACTGAAATTATCATTTTTATGCAACTCAGCGATCAATAAGGTGCAGAGGAATCTGACTGCCTCTGTAGTGCTTTGCTGTGATGCTAACAAAACTGTTGACTGTCTTAACCATATGACGAACATCATGCAATGATATTCAACTTTCTTTATATTATGTTACTCACAATTGTTAGATGATTGATCAGGTAATTGGCAGTGCAGACGCCCTTTGATGTGAATGCAGTGCAATTGTTTCAATTTCATATGAAAGGGAGAATATGTTTCCAAATATGAAGAATACAAACAGAGTCTCTAGTGCAAAATTAAACAAATCAAAAAAGATATTAGAATCAGTTTAATACCAGTCAGTTGATTTTTTTTAAGGTCGCTGTAGCTCGAAATGTATGGAAACATGCAGAAAAAAGCATGTTGTCATAAATATCTCCTTTCTGCTTGTCACTGTAAGCTAGAAAAACGAGCACAAGAAAGAATGGCACTTCTTGTTTTTCGTTAAACAGCTGCTTTAATTATGCTCTGTGACCTGACCTGCCTTTCCCCCTGTCTGCCGGATCTGGCAGCAGGCAATGTGACATCAGAACTCAACTGTAATAAGTCATTATAGTTGAGTTCTTATGTTATTTATTTTTGATGGGCTCCAGGTGCGTCACAAGTCCAATTATTATTAAGAAATTATAGACAGATCTTTTATACAGTAAATGCAAAATCCCATGCACTAGCTATCTTTTCCATTCAAACCCAGAAATAGTAATTCACATTGGAGCTGATTGAATTAAAACTTTATTTGCATCCATCCTCTAATAAAAATCTAATTTTAAGCTTTGTTTTAAATTAAAATTATCCTTAAAATTAGAGCTGCCGCCAATGAAGTGGCAGCAACCATAGGAAGGGTGAAGGGAAAGTGTTTGGGGAAGTCGACCTTAAGGCTGAGAGGTCTAACACACAGAACCAGGTAAACGATCCAATTCATCAGGATCCATTTACTGGCACACCTCAGGTATTCGACCTACATGATCCAACTGTACTACCTCAAAGGCGTTGAGGCCATATTGAGGGGCATTGCTGCTGATCTGTTTACCTTAGGTATTTGATAGTTCATTTAACTAGGTAGACCTAATATGGAAGTACATACATTTTCGTTTGTGATACCATTAGTGTCAGTGATGCCACTGTTTCAGAGGCAGTAGTGTGCGTTTCCTCCAGAACTAGCAAAGGAAAACCATTCTTGAGCACCTAGTACGAAGGATTGCCATCTTCCCTCAGGCTCCAATTCTTGAGAATGATACAATGGACTTTGTATTAGATGTCATTGCAATTGCATGTTATGCTTTTTATTGTTATCCTGCCAGCAGTTTTTGGATTGATCATACACCATTTATGGCTAGTAGTAATCAAGGAAATCCTTATGTGCATAGACTAGTTTAAGGTGGAAACATGGTAGATAATTGCAGTCATCTTGGCAGGTCACTGGCTATATCACTGCCTTTTGTATGTATGTCTGTCTATGCTGTCCATTGCATCTCAAACATATACGTGGAGTGAACTTACCCGGAGCTCATCAAGTCTCTGTATAATAGACAAGCAGGAACAAATAAGGAAAGGTCATATCATATAACACCATTTATAAAAGACATTTTCCTCTTCGACATCAGATTTCACAATTCATACTCCCTCTTTCAATACTCAATCTCATTTGATGCAGTTAGGGCTTCTGCTCTAGCCTGTTGCATTTATATTGCAGCCCAGGACTGGCGCTAGGTATGGGCAGTGTGGGCAGCTGCCCAGGGCCTCAAACTTAGGCTACCAGCATGGGGCCCCGCACTGATCGTGTGTCCTGTTGTTTCTCTGCCGATTCAACTAAGATTAGGGTCCATGGGAGGGGCCCCCTCCCCGGGCCTCTTAGGGATGGTGTCTGGAGGGCTAGGGGAGGGAGACGCTTCCTCTTGTCCCAATTGCAAGGGAACTGTTCAGAGACACTGCAGGACACCCATTGTTCAGCATTTTAGTGCCCCCACAGTGTTAACTTTCAGCCCTCAGGAAATTCTCACACCTATCTGGCTGAAGGTGTGAGAATTGCTTGTGGGCTGAAACTTAAAACTGTGGGGGCGCTAAAATGCTGGACAATGGGCCTGTCTCTGAATGGGGTCACTTATGTAAATTGGAGGAATGAAACTATGATGCAACTCAAATAGTTACTGCTCTGAAGATGCATATTCTTTTGGATCAGAGTTAGATGATAAAATCTTGAAGGAAAGGAAAATCTTTTTCTCTTTTAGGAAGCAGCACCATACATCTGTAAGTACTTCAAGACAAAGATCATATTATTGTGAGGCTTCAAGTAGATAACAGGCTGCTGTTAATTCGTCTTCGTTCCAGGGAAAATCTTTTCAATGGAAAATCTAAAAGAAGCAGAAGCCAGATCTTGGTACTAAACCGCATTATTCTAGACCATGCCAGATTCCAGGAAGAAGATGGCCAGGATCTGCAGGCTGGAGGGAGAGTTAAACACTTCCTAGCAGAATCGGCCAGGTATTCTTCAGACAAGTAGATTTTGAACATCCTAACAGAAATTCTCTCAATTCCTACTGACTCGGGCATCCTACCCACTCCTTACCCAAAAGATACACCAAAGAGAGATGCCCTCCGATGCTGTTGAACGAGAATTTGATTGTTCTGGTACACGCTATGACGAGAGAGAAAGCAGTGTACTCCAATGTGCTAATTTACCCTGTTAAAGTGTGGGTATCAGGGGAGCGTGGCCTGATGCCCACGGAAGATGGCGGACACTCCGTGAGCTCCGGCACACCACTGCACCTAACCTCCTGATGTGCACTTTCTGAGTCTTCTTACTTCGTGGGAACGAAGGCTTGCTCACCCAACAACACTTGTCAGTGCAAGGGGTGAGAAGTTACGGCCCTAGTGCTCTCTTTCTGCGGATTTCTTGGGACTCTCGCGGCCGCCTCAGACGCGGCCGCCATTTTGCGAGTTTGAAATCTTCATCCTGCTAACGCCCGCCTCATTAAATATGCAGCAGTGAGCATTTTTTCTTCCTTTTAACTTCCTTTGCCTCTCTCTTTTGTGGCATATTTTGATTATCTCCCTCATATGGCTGAGGCTTACTACTTGGGACCCTTTCTGCTTTAAATTTTTTACATGCTCTAAATCGACCGTTGTTTTCTCCACATGAACTCGGTCGCACCGTAAACAGCTCCTGAGGCAATACACACTTCCTTCTGCTTTTAAACGACCATCCCTCTTTCTTAATGGTATGGTCGCAACAAATTTTTTGCTGCACATGAGATGCCATTGTAAGCTGCACAACTTGACACTCTTTTTTTAATCTTTTTTCCCTCATTTAACAGCGATCTTCTCTAAATGCAGTTGTGTTCCTTTATGGCACCATATTCTGTCGAGTTGTGGGAGACCTGAATCCTGTATGATGTGCTCGCCTTTCTGCTCCACATACATTTTTGGCTGTTTTTTTTTCTTTTCTCTCTTTTTTCTCCTCTCCTTAATTTTTTGTCTTTTATTCGCTGTTTGACTTGCCTCAACATCGTTTTTCTGCGTGCTTTTTCTGACGTAGTTCATGGGACGTTTGCGGAAATGTCCTTCTTCTTCTGTGTCTCCATCTCCCAGATATATAAAAAAACTAAGATTTTTACTTCACTTGTCATGATGGAGTCTGCCTCAACTTCTTCAACAAGATCCACTGTCCCTTCTCAACAGCAGTTAATGACACCTGCTCCGGCTATCCCTGCAAAAGCCAATACTAAACGTCTCAAAAAAGACCCTTCTTCTCCGGCAAAATCACCTACTTCTGTCTCTATGGAATTGCTTTTGGAGAAGATATGGTCATTGAAACTGTTTATGGAAAAGACAAATTCAAAACTTCAATTTCTGACAGATAGATGGTCCCAACTTGATGAGCGTCTCGTTGCGGTCGAGCAGAATGTCTCTTCCTTTCAAGCAACTGACTCCAAGGTACATACTCTTCAGTCACAGGTATCACTTCTGCAGAAGCAGGTTGAGAATTTAGAAAACAGGTATCGTAGGAACAACCTACGTATTTATGGCTTCCCAGAAAACACAGAGGGGGCAGACCCTCTCTCCTTTTTTGTCTCTTTCTAACCTAAGGTGTTGGGCCTGCCTGCTGAACCAGCTCTGAATATTCAGTGTGCCCACAGACTGGTCGTCAACTTGTTGTCTCTTCCACCTCTTCTTCTGCTCGTCCAAGAGGAGTCCTCTTATACTTCTTGGAATATACAGACCTTCTCAAGGTCTTATCAGCCTATAAGAAATTGTCACGTGTTTCGTGGTTAGGTCATACACTGTTTTTTCCCAAGACTATGCTAAAAGTACTGCAGATCGCCACAGAGATTTTCTGAAGATGAGACCGGGGCTACGTGATCTTGGTGCTAGATATGGTCTTTTTCATCTGTGCCTGTTCAAGGTTACATACAATAACAGAACTACTACTTACAAAGATCCTCTTAAATTAAAGAGCTTTCTCAACTTCTGCAAAGCTGACAATATGGATACCTATGCTGCTTCCTCTTCTCATTATGGCTGATCGTAATAATTTGACCATCATTGTTGTTCTTTTAAATTCCTGTGTTGCTGTTAACATGTTTTCTTTTTCAGCTTAAGAAGGTTTCAACCGCTTTTTTTGCCCCGACTTCTGTGTTTTATATTATAACGTTTACGTTGCTTAGCTTGTATTTTAACTGCATTTTTTCTTCCCTGTAGGTACCTTCGTTCTATGTTCATCTGTTGTCTTGCACTCTGTATCATCCAGCCCTTTATGTGCCTCCCTCCGTGAGAACTGGTTATGCTGCCCTTCCATGTGGTTTCACCCTCCCCTTCCTCCCATATTTGGATTTTTATAGGTATTTGTCCTTCATTTTTTGTTCTTCTACATTTTCCCTTTCATGTTTTCTTTCCCCTCTTCTTGTTCCTTTTTTCTACTTCCTTGTCAGTTTTTGGGCAAATCTAGTACTTTCTATTTCTCTCTGCATGTTATCTTCTCCATTCTTCATTCAACCAGAGAATTCTATTTTTTATTTTTTATTTCTTTACTTCATTTTAAGGCCTCTGTTTACATTATTCAAACAAATTCTCCCTCTTTTTCTCTGTCCTCTGCTTCTTTCCTTCGCCTCTCTTTTCTCACTATTTTTCTATATTCTTTTTCTAATCGCCTTTTTCTAACTCTGTTTACCAGTTCATTCTAGTTATATTTTTATTCATATTACTTCTTTTAATATTGAACTTTTATTAACTTGCGCAATTCTTTTTTTAATTGTTGGTATATCATGTTCTATTTATAGGCTTCTATGGTTACTCTTTCATAAAATTAATTTTTTATCTGGTGGTTCTGCATTTGTAGCTATATTACTTTTTAGATGACTTTAAACGTTCTTACTTGGAATGTCCGGGTTTTGCATTCCCCGATTAAAAAGCAGCGAGTACTATCACATTTGTCTAAACTGAATGTTGACATTGCTATGATTCAAGAAACACACCTCAATCAGGCTGAATCCCTCAAGTTAAAGAGAGATTGTGTTGGTGATGTTTTGTTTTCACCTGGCGATGGCAAGCGCAATGGCGTTATTATCCTTTGCCATAAATCCCTTCACATTAAACTTGTGTCTCAGGAAACAGATGACATTGGTCGCTGGTTACTCACTGACCTATTGGTTGGAAAAACTCCTCTTACCCCATTTAATGTATATGCCCCGACTACTGGTGACTGTTCGTTTTGGTCTCACCTTGCAGGAAAACTGATGCAACTTCCTCATGAAAACTTGATTGTAGCTGGTGACTGCAACCAAATTGTTGATCCCTTCATAGATCGCAATTCCACTTCCACGTTTATTCCCTCCAAGTCCCACAAGGCATTTTTACGCACCCTTCAGCAAAGACACTTAGTTGATGCCTGGAGGTTATGTAACCCCACCTTGAGGGAATATACCTTTTTTTCTCCAGTACACTATACACAATCACGCGTTGATCATACTTTCATGCCTCATGTCCTCTCTCACTTTCTACTCTCTTCTGATATTGGCTCTATCCTAATTTCTGACCATGCCCCAGTTTCCATCTCCTTAGACATTCTTCATAAATCCTCACTCCTAGACGCTGGCGCTTTAATAATTCATTATTACTGGACCCTGTTTTTACCTCTTCTTTTATTTTTTTTTTCAATTAATTTTGCTCTCTTAGCGATTCGGACGATCTCCAATTTTCAGTTGTTTGGGACTACTACAAAGCGGCTGCCCGTGATTTCATTATTAACTACGTCTCCAAGAAATGTCATGCTTCCCGAAAATCTGCTACTGATCTTTTTCGCTAAAATTAAATCCTTGGAACACGCATATTACACTTCTAAATCACGAGATTGTCTAAACACTCTTATAGCTGCCAAACTTAAATTCAATAAAGACTCTACAGATAACGCTTCCTTATATTTACTTAAATCCAGTTCTATGGAGGCAATAATAAATCGGGTAAGCTATTAGCAAACTATCTTAAAGTAAAAAAAACAAATTCAATATTGATTCTATCCTTGACGCTCAGCAGTCACCCAAATTTAAGGACTCAGAAATCCTACAGGAATTTCATTCGTTTTACCATTCACTCTATACACCCGAAACTACTCCTTCAGAAGATTCTTTTAGGGAATATCTCTCCTCCATTAATAAATCCCCCACTTTAGATTTTCAGTCTTTGGAATTAGATGTTTCAACAAAGGAGTTACTTGCTGCTTTACGTTCTCTTAAGAAAGATAAGGCTCCGGGTCCTGACGGATTCACTGTCGAATTGTTTTCTTATTTTTCCCAATTTCTCCTCCCTAAATTGCACAAACTTTTGACATGTTTCCTGCAAACTGGTTCAGCTTCAGGTTCCTTTTTGGAAGCCCTCATTTGCCTGATACCTAAAGATAAAAATTTATTGGCCAATTTCTTTGGTAAACATTGACTGTAACATTTTCTCCAAACCCCTGGCCTTGCGTTTAGATTCCCTTCTTCCGGACCTTTTAGGTAAGGAGCAATCGGGCTTTGTAAAAGGCCATTACCTTACTGATAATACCCGTTTATTTTTTGACATTCTCTCAAAATCTTCCCACTCTTCAGACCCCTTGGCTGCTATGGCATTAGATCCGAAAAAGGCATTCGACAGAGTCTATTGGCCTTTCATTTCTTCCACTCTTAAATGGTTTGGCTTTGGTACTAAGATCAATTCTTTGATATCTCTTTTATACTCGAATCCTAAAGCTGCGTTGTTCGTTAACGGCCTTACTTCCTCTTATTTAATTTGGGTAGGGGTGTCCGTAAAGGCTGCCCTTTATCCCCCTTTTTGTTCAATTTAGCTTTAGAACCTTTCCTATGCAAACTCCATCAAAATACTGATTTCCATGGTTTCAACTATGGTAACTCACAGATTAAACGGGCAGCATACGCCAACGACATATTATTGTTTATGTCTAGTCTTTCCTCTTCTCTTCCCGCTTTTTTATCTGAAACTCAATCCTATTCCTTTGTATCTGGCTATAAATTAAAAAATGATAAGTGCGAAATCTTACCCTTAACAAAATATACCTTTAAGGAAGACTTTAAAATTACTAATTTCACTGGGAACACTACCCATATCAAGTATTCAGGTATATACTTTTCTTCCTCCCTTCATTCCTCGGTTAAGATAAATGTTGTTCAAAGATCTCTTCCCTTATAGATAGATGGCATCCCTTATATCTATCCTGGTGGGTGAGGTTAGATACCATCAAGATGATGGTATACCCAATTGTTTTATTTACCATCTCCAATATTCCAGTTACTATACCTCATAAACATTTCAAAAAGATGAATTCTTTGTTATCCTCATTTCTTTGGAACAAGAAAAAAGTGTGAATGTCACTAGCAAATCTCTGCCACCCTAAAACGGAAGGTGGGGGTTAACTTTCCCGATTTTCCTGTTTATCATAAGGCTTTTAACCTTCGTCAGTTCTCTCATTGGCTTGCCACCCGCTCCTCAGACTCACCTCTTTGGGTCTCGCTTGAGCAATCTTTTATTGCTCCTTTCTCCTTTTTAGAATAACTCTCCTTCACTCAAAAACCTCAGAAATTATCTACACCTATTATTAAACACAAGCACAAATCACTTGACCCGCTTTTATTAGAAACCTCCTCTACTATTAATTCACTTCTTCAGTCCTCCATTTGGCATACTCGTCGTATTTTGATTAAAGGGAAACCCATCTATTGGAAGTCGTGGAGGCAAAAAGGTTTTCTTTGGGTTCATCAGTTATTCCAAAATGCTACATTAATACCTTTTTCTCAAGCTAAACTTAAATTTAATTTCCCTACCTCTTTTTCCAATAAATATCTTCTGTTGCAATTAGCTTTAAACTCAGCTGTTCAGGACGTTGTTCCTGATTCCATTCCTCCAACGACTCCTTCTATTAACTCTCACACGTTTTTAAGTTCTGGCCCCAAAGCCTCAGCAATTTATAAGCATTTACGTACACTGACTCGCACTAGAGATAAAACCAAAACTGAACTAGATTGGGAACAAGATCTTCAGGTCTCCTGGCCCGTCCCAGTCTGGAATAATATTTGGCTCAAAATCAAGAAGACATCTAGAGCAGCTAATACAATGCAGACACTTTCTTTCATATATAACAGATTACTCCTTTCCCCTTCATTTTTACACAAGATCAATGCTGCATTTCCTGATACCTGTTGGTCCTGCTCATCCCCAAATGCTGATTCAAAACATTTGCTTTTTTCCAGATCTTCTGGAAGAATGTTTAGAAACAAATCACCCAAATGTTTCACCACATAACTCCCTTTTCATTTGCTAATATTTTTTTGGGCTCCCTTTCTGTGGATTGGTTGAGATGTTCCCTACCTGTGCGTATTTTGGACTTGCTTCTGGGAGTAGCTTTTCAGCAGATTACCAAACAGTGGAAGAATTTGTCTGACCTGTCCTTTCAGGCTTGGTGGTATACTGTATGTTTTAGCCATAGGTTAGATACTGTTTATGTATTCCCAATCTCCCTAGCCCCCAAGCGTTCACTCCTATGGTCACCAGTTACCAATTTAATTGACTGTAATGCCAGGTTTTCTTCTGTACGCAACATTTCTGACCAAGAGGTTTTGAAACCCCCTTGACATTCTTATTTGTTCTTATAATCAAAATTGTTCATATTACTATGTCCATTGTATTTTGTTCAGTTTATGATATATCACCTGATTTATATTAATATTTACCTACCTTTTCTTTTTATATTGCTATATGACTCTTTAGCTATGTTTGTTTAATATTCCTGGAAATATAACTTACCTGTACTATTAGCATATCTTCCCCTTCCTTTTTCTTTTCCCCTTCCCTTTTATCCTTCAATAAACTTTACATTTTTCAAACTTAAAAGTGTGGGTATCAAAGTGTGGTCAATTTAAAGAAGGTCAACAAGTTTGTCAAGAAAATTATTTTCAACATCTTCAAAGCATGATTTCATTAGTGCCGGACGGTCACTTCATGATTACACTGAACCTGATGAATACGTACATTCACATACCAATGGTGGACCAACATCAGAGGTATTTCAATTTCTGTATCGAGGAGCTCCATTGGTTATTCTGGATTGTGACATTCAGCCTGCAATCTGCTCCAAAGGTGTTTACGAAAGTGGTTCCACCTGTGGTCATGCATCTTCATCTGCAAAGAATACCAGTCTTTTCTTACCTGGATGATTGTTTACTGCACACTCCCTCAGGAAAAAATAATTGTCAGCATCTAGAAATTACAAAGATGACACTGAGCTGCCAGGGATTTCTGATAAACTTTCCAAAATGCCAATTAGTGCCATTAAAGGACAGATCTTGGCCAAGACGTCCTTCCTGAAAAGAGAGTAGTCAGATTGTTAAAATTGCTGACATCTTTGATGATCCGGAAACAGGTCGCAGCTGGAAATTGGAGGGACATTCAGGGGTATATGGCATTCTGCATATTCAAGGTATAATGAGCAAAGCTGCATCTTTGTCCGCTGTTGTGACATTTTCACATGTTCTTGTACCCTCTTTTATAATCAGTGAAGACATTGGTGTCAATGACGTAGGACATAAGATTACAACTACTTTGGTGGTTATTCCTTGACAATCTAAACAAGGCTATGGTAAGGCATCTGGATACTGTAAGAAGTTGGCCTGGTATATGCTGTCCACTAGTTCTAGTGGGCACCTTGCCCCAGTCCAAACAACCCTTATTGATGATTAGGTTTAAGACAACCTTTATTGAAAGCTATCCTAGTGGTCGCTTTGGAGGGCAGCCTTCAGGCTAAGTCTTGAAGGAGTGTAAAGCAGCTTGGTTTACCAGATTATAACCTCCTGAATGACTAAATGAAAGGAGAACCACAACAGGTATATATATAAAATATATGTATTTATTTCTAAACACTCTCTACTAACCTCTTTACGAAGTTAGAGAGCAAGGTACACAATCATACGGTTATTAAACAGCAGTAAATAGCACAATATACAATGGGCCCCAGGGGGAGACCAAACCATATATTAAGAAAGTGGTATAAGAACCACGACTTGACCAGACACATTGCCCAGAGCACTTAGAATCACTGGGACTCCAAGGAACCACCCAAGGCAGTGACACAGGAGACCCACGGGGGACGTGTGCAGTGTGAGAACACATCCGCGAGCCCCATACAATTCAATGGGAAAGTCGTGGTTGGAATTTTAAAGAATAAGGACACTCAGGAGAGGACTTTGAGCAAACCCCTTTAGACTTAGAGGGTTCCAGGAGCAGCACCCATGGGAGCACCGGAGAACTCGTGTTACCTCACCCAGGGAAGCCGGGTGCATAGGTGTCAAAGGGTGTCGGGAATCGTCATTGATTTCAATGGCGTTGTGCTGCAAAGTGCTGCTGCCATGGAAAGGAGAAGTGTCCAGGGTGATCCAAGCCTGGATTGAAGATGTGAAGAACCTGGAAGCAGAGGGGACAGAGTCTGGTTCACTTGCCAGTGACCAGGAGCACGATAGACGAATGCCCACCGATATCGGGTGTTTCAGGTGCGAAGAGGTGAAGCTTGAATCCACTGCCACGAGGACCAGTAGGCGTTGACAATGACCACAGTCTGCAGGCAAACTGTTCCACGAAGGATGTTGAGTGCTGAGGGGGTCGGTGTCCGGATTGGAGACCAGCAAGCCTTGGCAATGGCAACCAACGCGGTGAGAGAAAATGGCTTTGGTGTGGACCAGCAAGGTCCTGTGGACTCTTCAAGCAACGGAGAGTCAGGGCACGTCTGGAGCAACCAGGTAAGCCTGTTGAAAGTTAAAGTACCCTTCTCAGGGACCCACAAGTTGACGGACAAGTGATCGCGAAGGGACCTCAAGAGGAATCACTAAATATCAGCCCACGGGTCACTCGATGTGTGTAGGCCAGCAATCTTCCGTGGAATCACTGCTCGGGGTCTGGACTACAAGTAGCCCAAAGCACAGCCTCAAAGAATGCCAAAAAGCATATGCGCTGCAAATGGCCACGGTGTCCAGGGGTTCGGGTTGCACAATCTCCACGAGGTATACAGGCCTCAGATTTGCTGAACACAGCGATCGACCTCAGAGACCACAGGAACCCATCTCCTGTGTTGCAATATTCTTTGGACTCTTCAGGAGCTTCGGAGATGCAAACCGGACAGATGCGTCTTTGGTGCCTCTCAAGCAGGGGAGTAACTCCTTTACTCCAAGGGAGATTCTTCAGTCATCTAGTTCAATGTAGATTGTCGAAGTACTGGTTTCTTTAGCAGAGTTTCGTCCAGGTAATATCGAAAGTCCTGTAGTCAGGGGTTCCTACTTTATACCCAAGGAAGGGGTGGGACAAACTCTGGGGACCCACCTATGGGAGGGTCTGGACAGAAGGGTGGATACACCCATATCCTTTGTCCCGTTTCGCGCCAGAGCAAGGGCTGGAAGCCCCTGCAATCGGTTTGAGCTGGACAATGCACAGGAATTCCAAATGTGCCCCCAGTGCAGACTTCAAAGCACTCTTGGAGTGCACCCATCCAGCCCCAATACACTAAAGCCTGTCTGTGACAGGCCTCCCCTACCGGGGTTTCGGTCAGCAGCAGGAGGGCAGACTCGTGTCTGTTGCTGGCAGCATCCATTTTGTAATGCCTCGGCTTGCAAATCTGTCATATTTCTCCCTCTAGTACGATGGAATCATACCTCCCACACCAGTTACTGGTGTGGGGGTATGATTCCAAGGTATTTGACCCCAAACAAACTTAACATTTACCACGAGGTTATAATGCACTTAAGAGTATATGGTCTGGCTGCATCACAAACAACCCAGGAATAAAGGTTCCGAAGGCTGCAGAGGGGCTCTGCTTATGCATGGGCACTCTCTCACATAAAACCCAGCACCCTGCCTTCAGGATTGATAAAGCCTGCCATAGGGGTGACTGATAGGTTTATATGTGCAGTGATATGGAGAAATATAGGGAACCTATATCTCAGTAAGGGGTGCATACACCACCTTACACAGGCTGCTGTAGCAGACCTGTTGTGTCATTTTAAATGTCTTCCCAGGGGTGGCACAATACATGCTGCAGCCCCTGGTAGGCCCCTGGGGTACCTATGCTCTACCTATGCTGACTCTACAGTTGTCTCACCCCTGAGGCGGAAGTCGGGGGCTTTGCAGTGCTCCTATTTTAAACTTTGTGTATATTTTTAAAATACCTTATTGCATCTGGTTATCTGATTGCAAAACCTCCTCCTGCACGTCTTCTTTGCCCCTCGCGCCCGCTGCACAGCGTACATTGTCAGATCCTGGCGCTCGTGGAGAAGGGGTTCGGCCATCTTGGGTGAGGGAGGGTTAGCGCTGTAGCTGCTGGCCACCTCCCGCCCTCCCAGAGAATTTAACTAGGCGAGTAGCGCTGCGCGCTTGACTCTACAGTTGTCTCACCCCTGAGGCGGAAGCCGGGGGCTTTGCAGTGCTCCTATTTTAAACTTTGTGTATATTTTTAAAATACCTTATTGCATCGGGTTATCTGATTGCAAAACCTCCTCCTGCACGTCTTCTTCGCCCCTCGCGCCCGCTGCACAGCGCGCATTGTCAGATCCTGGCGCTCGTGGAGAAGGGGTTCGGCCATCTTGGGTGAGGGAGGGTTAGCGCTGTAGCTGCTGGCCGCCTCCCGCCCTCCCAGAGTATTTAACTAGGCGAGTAGCGCTGCGCGCTTGACTCTACAGTTGTCTCACCCCTGAGGCGGAAGCCGGGGGCTTTGCAGCGCTCCTATTTTAAACTTTGTGTATATTTTTTAAATACCTCATTGCATCTGGTTATCTGATTGCAAAACCTCCTCCTGCACGTCTTCCTCGCCCCTCGCGCCCGCTGCACAGCGCGCATTGTCAGATCCTGGCGCTCGTGGAGAAGGGGTTCGGCCATCTTGGGTGAGGGAGGGTTAGCGCTGTAGCTGCTGGCCGCCTCCCGCCCTCCCAGAGTATTTAACTAGGCGAGTAGCGCTGCGCGCTTGACTCTACAGTTGTCTCACCCCTGAGGCGGAAGCCGTAGGCTTTGCAGTGCTCCTATTTTAAACTTTGTGTATATTTTTAAAATACCTTATTGCATCTGGTTATCTGATTGCAAAACCTCCTCCTGCACGTCTTCTTCGCCCCTCGCGCCCGCTGCACAGCGCGCATTGTCAGATCCTGGTGCTCGTGGAGAAGGGGTTCGGCCATCTTTGGTGAGGGAGGGTTAGCGCTGTAGCTGCTGGCCGCCTCCCACCCTCCTCACACCGGATATAAGGGCATGAACACCCGTTCGCGCAGCGGGCGGGCACAGCGGGTGCACCGGCGGCGCGCCAAAGGCGCGCCAAAGGCAAGCCCGTCTGCGCCCGTCCACGCCTGGCCCGCGCCCAGGGCCAAGATTCCTGCCCCGGCGCCCCCACATCATAAGCTAGCTTACACACGCACGGCTTTGATGAAGCTTCAGCCTACCCCCTCCTAGCCTACCCCCTCCTCTCGATGCACCAAATTTGACCTATTACAAGTACCGATGGTTGCTAACCTGATCTGCCCCCATTGTAATAGTACGATTTGTATTAATAACTCGAACACTCTCCCTAAACTACAAGGTGACGTCAACGAGGTGGTAATTCTCATGGCCCTCATTAATGCACGGTCACTGAGCAAACATAGCCAGGAAATAGCCGACCTAATCACCGATAACAAATTAGACGCCCTTTACATTACGGAAACGTGGACTGATGATGCATCAGCCCCGATCTAGTAATTGCAGTTCCTCCCGGCTACAAAGCCTATCGACAGGATAGGGTTGGCAAAAAGGGAGGGGGCTTGGCCATCATAACAAGAGATCGGTTCGAGGTCCGAACATCATCTATTCCGGTTACCTCATGCGAAGCCATGCATTTCAATATAAAGTTCACAGCCCTTTTTAACTTTAAAGGAGTTCTTTTATACCGCCCCCCTGGGACAAAAGCAGCTTTTCTGACTAACTTAAGCACCATTACCGAATCGATAGCCACCGAAGAGGCCACGACTATGATGGGTGACATGAATTTCCATTTAGAACTAGCAAATGATAGGGATACTGCTGCCCTTACATCAGACCTAGAAATATTAGGCCTCAGACAATTGGTCACCTCTCCCACCCACCAGGCAGGACATACGTTGGATGGCATTTTTTCTAACGTAGAGGGCCTGCACATATTAAATATTCAACCTATGTCATGGACGAATCACTTTGCTATATTTAGTGGCCTGACAATTAAGGATTCATCGAGGAAGAAGGTCATACTCACTAAGCCAGGCCCTTTTAAAGTTTGGAAGAATCTAAACCACACTGATCTAAAAATATTACTGGACAAAACATGCCCAGCTCTATCAGATGAACCCAATACTGCCACCTGTCAATTCCATGAATGGCTTGGGGATGCTACGAATCTCCTAGCACCCACTAAAATCCATTCCAGGAATAGAAGTACACCGACCGCCCCGTGGTATACAGAGGAACTAAGAACCCAAAAACAATTAAGTAGGAACAGGGAGAGGCAATGGCGTAGAGCTTATGACACCGAAAGCAAGATTAAATATAAAGAATCATTGGCCACTTACAAAACTATGATTGTTGCAGCCAAAAAAACATTTTTCTCACAACAAATTGAAACTGCAAAAAATTCCAGCAGTCAACTATATGACATCACTAAAACTCTATCCGGTAATGCACCAGATTTAAACCCTCCCCCTTCACACTCACTCTGTGACGCTCTGTCTGAATTCTTTTTCTCCCAGGTCAATGACATCTACCAGGCCTTTACATCAAAAATTAACATCACCAGAGCCTCCATCTTTCACATTCCCTCAGGAAACATCTTGTCTAGTTTCGGGGCTCTCACTATTGACCAAACAAAAATCATTATTACATCCATCAAATCGGGGTCGGCTCTGGACCCTTGCCCCTCTTCAGTCCTCTCCATTGTTGTGTCCAAATAATTATCCCAAGGGCCACACTTACCACTGGCCCGCAATATTAAGTAAAAATAAGGAGCAGTTGGCAACGTGGAAGGTTCAAACGTTTATTAGCCACCACAGAACTCTATATAGAGGAGCCTCGTCGATCCTCACCCATCAGGTGCGCCGAGGAAGACTGCTAGCTCCTTGACAGTAACACACTTTTATACATTATCAGTACAGCATACAAAACCTTATATGTGGAAAAGTACCAGTTAGTCCTGGCGCTCCTAATGAGCTCATGCCTATTTCTAGTTTCGGTTACACATACAAAGGGTTACTATCTTTAGAGAGAAGGTCGAAAGGGTGACTCCCTTCTCGTCCCAGGTCTAGAGGAATTTGCTCGATACTCCCTTTTAGCAGATGTGACCTTGCTTCTCAGCAACTCAGCCTGTCTCCTAATAAATGCATGAAAAGGGGGGAGCAGAGGGTGTGCGGAGGAGACCATGTGATTCCCAAGCGAAAGAGCCGCAATCCAAGATGGAGGCGGTTCAGTTCTCGGCCCTTTTTGTCGTGCTAAACATAATGGGGATTTCGAACCTTTGAATACACCATAACTAATCATACTATCATTAGATATACTGCGCTAATCATACCATAGTGACTTGAATACCTCAGAACGGCCCTTTTAGCGCAGCATAGCTAATAACGGGGGTCAGTCTTCAAAAATACCCTCATCGATCTGCATTAAGTCATGCATCTCCTTCTGAGCCCGCTGGGTATCGATTCTGGTTTGGACGGGCTTGGGCCTAGGGATGGATCGGCGAACCTGAGTAGCGCAATATGCACAGCAAGCAGGCCCGCACTGTAGACAAAGGCAGCAGGTGAAAATGAACCCTACTACTCCCAAAAGAATCATGAATAACTTCCATCCCCAGGTGGTCACCAAATCCCAAAACCACCCGGACAAAGACCAAGTACCAGTCTCGGTGTGAATTTCAGAGGCTAGCCGATGCAGTTTCTGGATGGCTAAATGGACAGAAGGGGCGGAGTCAGGTATATATACACAACAGGAACTGCCGATGACTCTACAAGCTCCTCTGCGATCAGCTAGGATAACATCTAAAACAAGACAATTTTGAAGGGTCACAAGCCGGGTCGCCTGGAGCTCCACTGTGATATTAGTTAATATTCCTGCAGTAGTATTAACCACCCCTTCCACCACTCTAGATAGCCTCCTAATTTCTTTACTAGTGAGGATGGGTCCCCATATGGGCAACACCACTTTTATGATATCAACGAAGTGTTGGGCTGGAGTGTCAGTCTGGTCAGTGGCATCATTACTGGCGGCTTCAGCTTTCAGGCTCCGCCGATTTAAGGAATGAGACTTATGATAATCAGAAGGAGCTATGTAAACCGGTGGGTAAAGGAAAGATAAGTAACACCTACCTGCCCATCCTCTGGGTAGCCAAGTGTATGCGTTTTCACCGCACACAAAATAAACATTGGGAGGGGTGAGCGTTGGGGGACTACTGAACGTCTGCAGTCTATAAGTGTAATTACATCTACTATAACCTACAAATAAATGTCCAGTACCCTGCACGCAGAAGGAGGAGGACGTATTCAGTACTGGGACCGGAATGATTTTCTCATCTGAGACATTTCGCTCCTGGAAATACTTGAAATACTCAGTAAAGTTAAAAGTCATGAAATCCAATACTTCATCCCTCAACCAGGTATCATTTTCATGATCAGTGTACACGTTCATGCAGGCGGTAGGATCAAGGGTACCATCCGTTCCCTCAGCATTAGGAGTAAAACCTTGGTGTTTCTCTATATAGGCTAGAATCAAGGCATAATCCTTCTCTGAGAATCGACGTTCATCTATAGTGCAGTGTTCATATAGCATGGATAACATTTTGAACCAGGCTTCACAACTACCTAAATAAGATAAGGGCATTGATATAAACAAATCTTGCTTATGCATCACTGACGGGAGGAGACCACAGACCCAACAATCAGTAACATTCGTGGAACTATGAGTCTGGTGCAGCATCTCAATGAAGGCATTATGTACATATGTCTGTCGGTGCCTTTCCTTATGAGGGGCAAAGGTCTGGAAATGATGTTCCTTAGGAGCAGGGGTAGACACTGTGTGTACAGGATGGCGGAACTCTAGATATATAAACAAACCTAAGCATAGTACAAATGATACAATCAGTATAGAAATGAAAACAATTTTAACACGCAAACTCCATGAGGAGAACATTGGCAAATGCGGGGGAATGGTACGGGGTACTATGGGACGCCCTTCTTCAGGGACAAAACGAGCAAAAGGGTACATTTTCTCACTAAAAGTCCAATATAATCTCGGGAAAAGGGGGCTACAAGCAGTCCGACCTGCCGGAGGGTGCTTCTTTCCTGTGTCCGTATAGAGCCTCACAGGCAGACTCCTATCGTTCAGAGAAACCAAAAAGGCAAAAAGATAAAAACTTCTCGCGTTGGGGTCGCACTTGACGCAACCCTTGTTGAAAAGAAACTCCACCTGGGCCCCCACCAACCGATCAATGTCTCTATCTTCGTTCTGAACAGAGCTTTACTGAAAGTTCCATGCTCTCAACGAGTTCAGTCCAGTGTTCTACCAATTCTCAGGTCTTTGCCGAGGCCTCCAACTTCACTCGCCAAGGCTAGACCTGGGATTCTCTATTTCCGGGGCCGCAGGTGATATCGATCCCGACCAGGGGTTTCAGGATTCACAAACAAAACGGGCACAGTGGGGTCAGACGAGGAGCTGGGCTCTCGACCAGATGCCTCGCTTTGAGCAATTGGGTGGCCACAAAAAGGGGTTTCCAAGCTCACAGCACTCTCCCCTCGCCCGTCAACCTCTCTGCGCGTGTCCAGGGAGAGTGGTTCTCCAGTGCTGGGTTCGCCCTGAGTTGGCAGGCCCTCCTCCTGGTCAAGCTGCTCCCTGGGCAACGGGAGGGGAACTCGCTTAAGATGGGAGATATGGATCCAGTGCTGCTTCCCCTCGACTTTCACCGCCGTTCGCGTGGCCAGGAGCACCTGGTACGGCCGGGACCAGCGTGGATCCAAACTCGACTTTCGTTGGTAGTTTTGAACCAAGACCCACTGTCCAGGCTCTACGCTGTGTCCAGGACCCTCCGGCAGGGGCTGCAGTACGGCAGATATCTGTTGATGAATGGAATGGAGATCTTTAGTCAAAGCATACAAATAGTCAGTCAACATAGGATGGTCAATGTCCCTGAAGGATTTGGGCCGGGGTACTCCCCACACGTTGGCAGGTCTGCCAAAAATTACTTCATAAGGGGAGATACCGCTCCGTGAATGGGGAGTAGTTCTCACGGACAACAGGGCCAGGGGCAGGAGATCAGGCCATTTTAATCCTGTCATGTCCTGAAGTTTAGCCAGTTTCAACTTCAGAATCCCATTATATTTCTCAACCAGGCCCGCTGACTGAGGATGTCGGGCTGCGTGAAACTTCTGCTGGATGGACAGACCCTTGCATACATACTTAACTAAGTTAGCATTAAAATGTGTCCCGTTGTCACTCCAAATCACCCGTGGCAACCCATATCAAGGAAAAAACTCTTTTACCAGAGCTTTCGCAGTTGCCAGGGCAGTATTTTCCTTTGTGGGATACGCCTCCACCCATTTACTAAAAGTACAAATCACCACTAGCACGTATTTCAGATTGTTAACTCGTTTTAGCTGTATGTAATCCATTTGGAGTACTTCAAAAGGCAGAGTGGGTGGCGCAAAATTACCCGCCAGGACGGGAATACTAACCCCAGGATTATGCTGGAGACAAATCATGCAGTGCTGGACCAAGTTCCTAGCCGTCTTATGGATATTAACATTATACCAGACAGGATCCAATGTTGCACAGATGCCCTGAACTCCCACATGTGAAGGTCCGTGTGCCATGGTTACTACCGCATTTACAAATGCGTTTGGCAGTAACCATCGACATCTCTCTGACAAGTCAGTCCAACATCCATTCTCATCAAGCCTCCCCACCTGTTCTCGCCAGTATGTCAATTCTTCCGGGGTCACTTCCTTTTGTAGCTCTTTCACACTATCTATGGTGTTGTTAAAAACCCCTGCTTCTATCATTCTTGTTACTACAAACATGGAAGTGGTGTCAGACTTGGCGATTCTATCCGCAAAGAAATTTCCCCTCCCCACATCATCAACTATAACCTTGTGTGCACTGCATTTAACTATGGCCAAGGTCTTAGGCAATGTTAATGCGGCTAGTAATCGTTCAACTAATGGTCCATTCTTTATTTTCTCGCCATGAGATGTCAAGAATCCTCTTTCCGCCCATAACCTCCCGAAGCTATGTGCTACACCGAACGCGTACTGGCTATCGGTGTAGACATTTAGCCTTAAGCCTTTCCCCAACTCGCAGGCCCTGAATAATGCAACCAATTCGGCCGCCTGGGCCGACCGGTATGGTATCTTTGCTGCCTCGACTACCGTTTGCAGGGTAGTGATCGCATAAGCCGCAGCTGTCGTACCATCCGGTAATCGGAAACAGGACCCATCAACGTACAATTCTCCTTGGGCATCAGATAGTGGGGTGTCAGTTAGATCTATCCGGCCCTTGGTTTCTTCTTCAGTTCGAAAGATACAATCATGTATGTCTTGTCCACCGTCTCCCGAAGGGAGGGGTAACAACGTGGCAGGGTTCAAATTAACACATCTTTTGATCGTTATATGAGGTGCAAACAGGGTCAATTCGTACCCTGTAAGACGCGCACTAGTTAAGTGCTGCGTCTGTGTCCTGTTTAATAATACGTCCACAGCATGAGGCACCATCACTGTCAGATCCGTATTCAGGACTAGCCCTTCCGATTGTCTGATTGCTATAGCCACTGCCGCTGCAGCCCTCAGACAACTGGGAAGTGCTCTGGCGACATTGTCCAAAACCGCCGAGAAATATGCACAAGGCCTTTGCTTACCACCAAAGTCTTGTGTCAACACTGAAAGAGAACAACTGTCCACCTCATGCACGTAGAGCACAAAAGGTTTCCGGTAGTCAGGGGTGCCAAGCACGGGAGCAGAGCAAAGAGCAGTTTTCAGAGCGGAAAAGGCAGTCTGGCATTCATCAGTCCAAGGTAAAGGTTCATGCACATCCTTCGTAGTTAGATACAGGAAAGGTTTAGTCAAGAGAGAATAGTTAGCAATCCATTGGCGACAGTAGGAGGTTATACCAAGCAAAGCGCGGACATCACGTTGCGTGCGAGGAACAGGCATGTTAGTTATGGTTGCGATGCGCTCAGAAGTCAACCGTCTTCCCTCCTTCGACAGGAGATGACCGAGATAGGTCACCTCCGGTCGACAATATTGAAATTTAGAGAGCGACACCTTGTTACCATGCGTAGCCAAATGCTGTAGCAGGGTAACCGTGGCATCGCGGCAACCATGTTCTGTATCAGAGGCCACAAGGAGGTCGTCGACATACTGCAATAGGACATTACCTGGCGGCAATTGTAAAGAATCCAATACTCTCTTTAGGGCTTGGCTGTAGATACTAGGACTTTCGGTATACCCCTGGGGGGCGCGACAGAATCTAAAGCTGCGGCCCCCCAATGAGAAACCAAACAAATGTCTACTATCTGGATGTATGGGAATACTAAAGAAAGCATTCTTCAAATCAACCACCGAGAAAAATGTTGCAGTGGGAGGAATCATGGTCAAAATGGAATTAATGTCTGGTACCACAGGATATTGGGGTACCACAATCTTATTAATCTCTCGCAGGTCAATCACAAATCGATAGGTATCAGCATAATCAGGGGACTGGGGTACAGGGGCTCATTTAAGAATCGGAAGAATAGGGCTGTTGCAGATGTTGGAAGTCGTTTCCTCCACCACCCCTGTTTTAATCAGATCAGAAATAATGGCCAGTAAAGCGCGTTCTCCCTCGGGGGCTATTTTGAACTGTGGGATCCTCGGCAATTTGGCATTCTGTTTCAAAGTGATGGACACCGGGGGAATTTGTAGGAACCCTACGTCAGTGTCCCCCAGGGCCCAAAGATCCCTCTGGAGTTTTGCAAGCTCAGGGGGTAAGGAGTCCGTTTTTGAAAAACATTGAATGGAGGGGATAGAGGTATTCCTAATGGTCAGGTAAACTCCATCGGGGGAGCAAAAGATGCGGGCATGCAGTCTTTTTAAGATATCCATACCCAGGAGATTTTCCCCACACTGGGAGGTGAGGAGGAAAGGTGATTCTATCGTTACCGGCCCCAGAGTAAGGGAAAGTGGCTTAGAAATGGGGCTCACCACCGGAGTTCCAGAGAACCCCACGGACACATTAGTCTGGCCAGACAGAGCGGCCCCCGGGACCAGGGCACGTGAAACAGAACTGTTCATAGCCCCTGTGTCAACCAAAAACTTACCTGATGCATCCAGTAGTTGTGCATGGACATAAGGTCCAGCTTGATCTATCGGGATTGACACATGCCCCTTACTCTGCCCTTGGCTGTCCTATGCTTGAGTATATCCGGAGCCTTCGTCTGTCACACGTCCGTCATGGTAGTACTGCTTACCTTGGCTTTGGTCAAAATAATTCTGACTATTCTCACCTCGGGCTGCCTGTTCTTGTCTCGTGTATCCACCTCGGTGCCCACTCATTCTTCCCCGTCCACGACCTCGTGAAGCAGTATTCTGCTCATACAACAACGGGCACTGTGCTCTCCAATGCCCCTCCTCTTTACAGAAAGCACATTGATTTATGCCTAGATCCGTTCGCCCAGCCGTTTGCGTGGGTCCCGCCCCTCTTGGAACGAAATTCTGCAACCCTCTTCCTCTTCCTCTACCCCTCTCCACTTGCTGCAGTAACACTCGTGTTTTCAAATCTTTCGACTTTCTTTCTGTCTTATCCTTGCTCTCATTTTCCCGATGCTCATAATACTGAGCCATGCTTAGTATTGTGGAAGGCGTGGTGGTCGTCCAGGTACTCTCAGCTGCCTGCAACCGGGCCGATACCTCAGGGAGCAGATTGGTTACGAATCTATTGACAAATAAGCGCACACCCCCCTCCGTGGCCAGGTCCTGTCCGCTGAAATCAATGAATACTCCCTCAAACCTCGTGAAAAAATCGGATACACTCTCATCCTTCTTTTGCTTACAAGCCGTCAGTTTATCCCAATCTACTTTCCTGGGTGGGATCAATGAGTGCATATAAGTTATTATTTTTTCAGGCAAGGTCAGTATCTCAGGTCGGGGCTTGTTCCCCGGTTTACGATCTCTATCCCAGTTTCTCAGTTGGTCCCATGTCCCACCAAATTCCGTAACGTGGTCCTGGTCATGTACCTGGCGCCAAATGTCCACCGGTACTAATAAGGCAAAGAATAATTCAATATCCGCCAACGTCATTACTGCTGATGAGGCGGCCTCGGTCAGTTCCTTGTAATATGCAGTGGGGTTTTTTCTAGGATCTGGCAACTGGCTTTTTAGGGATAATACCTCACTCCGCTTCCAGGGGGTAAAGACCCATTTTTCCTGGAACCGGGCGTCTATTCCCGGGCGGGTAACAACACTGTGGGCATCCACCACCTCAGCAACTTCCGGATGGAAGATAGGGTGCACTTCTCGCATAGGGAACTGGGAGAATCCAGCGGGAATGGCAGACTGCAAACGAGTTCTATAAGAAACCAAAGTCAGCACCTTCCCATATACCTCTTCCGGCGTCAACTGAGATTTGTGAACCTGATCAAGAATATCATATAATATAGCCGGAGCTCTCCCTCCCTGGTGTACCTGTTCCCATACAGAAATAAGACGGTTGGCCATATGCTCCAGGGCATGCTGTTGCGTCACCGGTTCGTAGTCTTTCATGGTACTCCAAATATCAGAAAGAGTATAAATAGGATGCCGCATCCACTGGGACGCTTGTGTGGCAATAGTTTCCCTTTCTTCCGTTCCCAAGGCCGAACGAGTGAACAACCTCCTACCCTCCGTTAGACTGGCCGGATGTATCGGAGTAGTTACAGCTGTTACCGGCGTTGTACTGGAGGAGGAGGAGGGCAGAACAGAAGGGGAAGACATTGACCCCGGCAACAGCTGAGGGGTCCCGGCTGCAGCTGCCGCCAATAAATTAGGCAGCATGGCCAAAACTTCAGACACAGATATCGGCAACCGGGAGAGGTTCGGCAGGGAGGGAGGGGTGGAAGTGGCCGGGGGAGCCGAAGCCCCCAGAGACACATTTGGGGCCGGGGCCGAGGCCCCTGACACCTCCGGATATATCCTCTGCGGTACATAAGGGGGCGGTGGCCTGGTGTCCAATAAATCCTCTATTTCATCTTCCGCATTCGGGCGGGTCACATAGCTCTTATCAACCTTTAATCTAAATTCGCGATTCATGCAATCCAATCCCTTTTCTACTCTGTCTCGGTCATAGGCCATAGCTTTCTGAGTAACATTCTGTCCTGCCTTGGCTCTAGCTACTTTCTCTTCCCTTATTCGCCGTTGTTTGGCCTCCTTCTGCCATGCAATTAGAGCATCGAACATAGCCTGCCTACTTCGCCTGGAAAACAGTTGTTCCTGTAGGAACGCAATTTTCTTCTCATCAAACGAACCCGTCTTGGGCCATCGTAACTCCTCATTTCCCTTAGTATACTTATGCCACAGAGTGCAGAACAATAAGGGAGAGATCCCATGTTTGACATACATAAAATGGCTAGGACTGCCCTCTGGCGGGGCGGGTTAGCTCTCAGCTAATCTGGAGTCACTTGTTCGGCATCAGCAGCCAAAACAATTCAGTTTGCTAAAACAGGACATTTTGGTTAGTTTTTAGACATGTACACACAAAACAACGATCAACACGAATCATACATAATATACAATCGGTATCAGAGAACCAAGCCCGTCGACTCTGGTTCACAGTTCAGACACCAAACTGCACACGGGATTCCGGCCACCCTTCCGGCTCACCACTAAGACCAGCTCCCAACGAGGACTTGCCCCGTCAGGAGTATGCCTTGTGGCTACCCAGTCTAGGTCGCTGGTCCTTCCACGTGCAATCCGTCTATATTCCTCCGGCGCGCTGTTTTACTCAAATCAATACGATCTGTACGTACTTCGAGTCAAACCACTGTAACGCTAACCCGACCAAGCAAGGCACCACCCTCCGGTGCGCGCCTTCAAATCAATGCACCGCTGTCCAGCGCGAGCTTCAAACAAATGCAGCCAGTGTTCAAATAAAAAAATGCATCGTTCTCAACGAATGCTCTTAAATCAATCAAATAGCACACCGTCCTCAACGCGTGCTTCAACAAAAATAATGCACCGTTTACAACGCGTGCGTCAAATCAAATCAATCTATACTCACCGGGTGCACCCAGATACGAATGTTCATTCTCCGCTGCCAACTTCTCCCGACCAAATCCGTCCATTTTCTGGGTTAAGCCCGTAGGACCCCGGTGAAGGGTGACTAGCAGCAGGGGACGTACCGAAAAGTCACGCAGGGTGGGAGAAATCCTCAGGCTCCTCTCCCGCCAACCGGTCAGGACGCCCCCAATCCCACCACCCGAATACGGGGGGGGAGACCCTTTCACAGGGTCCCTTCGTGGTCGCCAACTGTTGTGTCCAAATAATTATCCCAAGGGCCACACTTACCACTGGCCCGCAATATTAAGTAAAAATAAGGAGCAGTTGGCAACGTGGAAGGTTCAAACGGTTATTAGCCACCACAGAACTCTATATAGAGGAGCCTCGTCGATCCTCACCCATCAGGTGCGCCGAGGAAGACTGCTGGCTCCTTGACAGTAACACACTTTTATACATTATCAGTACAGCATACAAAACCTTATATGTGGAAAAGTACCAGTTAGTCCTGGCGCTCCTAATGAGCGCATGCCTATTTCTAGTTTCGGTTACACATACAAAGGGTTACTATCTTTACAGAGAAGGTCGAAAGGGTGACTCCCTTCTCGTCCCAGGTCTAGAGGAATTTGCTCGATACTCCCTTTTAGCAGATGTGACCTTGCTTCTCAGCAACTCAGCCTGTCTCCTAATAAATGCATGAAAAGGGGGGAGCAGAGGGTGTGCGGAAGAGACCATGTGATTCCCAAGCGAAAGTGCCGCAATCCAAGATGGAGGCGGTTCAGTTCTCGGCCCTTTTTGTCGTGCTAAACATAATGGGGATTTCGAACCTTTGAATACACCATAACTAATCATACTATCATTAGATATACTGCGCTAATCATACCATAGTGACTTGAATACCTCACCATGGTGATGGACACTACCGCTCCGGTCATCACTCATGTTTGTAACACAATATTGAGCTCCGGGCCCTACCCAGATTCCTTAAAAAAACACACTGGTCAAACCCCTGCTGAAGAAACCTAGTTTAGACAAGGAAGAACTTAAGAATTATAGGCCAATTGCAAACCTCCCTTTCCTAGCTAAAGTGGCAGAAAAAGCCATGAACCAGCAGCTTTCAGAGCATATAGAGAAACATCAGCTACTGGACGATACACAGTTTGGCTTCCGTAAATTTCATGGTACGGAAACCGCCCTCATCAAGGCAGCAGATGACATCAGAATTATCCGTGATCAGGGAGGGACAGCATTACTTGTACTGCTAGATCTCTCTGCAGCTTTCGACACGGTCGACCATAAGATCTTGGTGGACCGTGTCGGAAGGATGGGCATTCATCACACTGCGAGAGACCTGCTCTCCTCCTTCCTGGCTGATAGAATGCAGGTGGTCACACTGGGGCCATATCAATCGGCCAAGCTGTCACTTCCGTGTGGGGTTCCTCAAGGCTCCTCCCTCAGTCCGACACTATTTAACATCTATGTGTCGGACCTTGCAGGCATAATCAAAGCATACGGGATGAGCCTAACCTAATACGCTGATGACACCCAACTGGTGTTGGCCATCAAAGGTGACAGCCGGGAAGTGGCAGAGCGTTTCCAAAACGGAATGAAGGCGATCGGAGAGTGGATGGCAGGTAACTGCCTGAAGCTTAATTCCGATAAAACGGAGGTGGTCATTATTGGTTCCCTCTCCCTGACTTGGCCTGCATCTTGGTGGCCAACAGCCTTCGGTAACCCTCCCAATCCAACCCCCAAGGTCAGGAACTTGGGAGTAATTTTTGATAATCATCATAATTTCATGGCACACGCAAACAAAGTAGCAGCCACAACCCATTATAAACTTAGAATGATAAGGAAAATCACTCCTTTCTTACCAGAGGCTGCTGCTAAAACACTGGTTAGCTCCCTGGTCCTCTCTTCCTTAGATTTTTGCAATGCACTTTTCTTAAACGCCCAAACCAGAGAAACAAAAAAATTGCAGACAATACAGAACGCAGCAGCACGTCTGCTGTCTAGAACACCTAAGTTTGCACCCATTTCTGACACCATCAGGACTTACCATTGGTTGACGATCCAAAACAGGATCAAATTCAAATCTCTTTGTATAGTCTATAAGGCACTTCACGATCAAGGACCACGTCCTCTTAAGGATCAGCTTATACTTTACAGACCGGCCAGACAGCTTCGATCCACAACTCTTAACAAATTAGTGGTTCCACGTTCCAAAACAGTCGCCTGGGGTGACCGCCGATTCTTAGTTGCGGCTCCCAAGATATGGAACACTGTGCCACAACATATCAGAACTAGCCCATCACTTTCTCAGTTTCGCAAGAAACTGAAAACCTGGCTGTTTAACCAGTAACATTGCTCATGATCCTCTAACGTCTTCCACATCTTGGGGAAAGATAGCTGTCATAGTCTAGCGCCGAGACGCCTACGGGTATTCGTTCGCGCTCAATAAATGTCAAAAAATGCCCTGAGTACATAGTATACTGTATACTAGGGACTTATAAGGGTACCCCTGAATCCAATCTTGAGTCTATCTTCAGTACATGCAATCATTTTAGAGAGGAAGCAGCTAGGCTGGGGCCCTGGTTAGCAGGGGCCCAGCCAGACTAATGTCGAAAAACAGTGAAACATCAGCAAAAAGTGGGGGTAGCTATAAGAAGCAGATCCTACTCTCCTACACCCCCCCCCCCCAACCACAGGGACATTGAACTAACCTTGACCAGTTGAGTCTTCATGATCTAAGTGGAAATATCAGGAGAGTTCATCTGCATGTGCATGGTTACTCCCAGTTCTATGTTCCACTGTATAGTCCATCCCCTGTAGGGAATTGGACCACCTCAAAAGTTTTGGGTTTTCACCCTTCACCTGTTGTAGCCATAAGAGGGGCTTATGGTTTGCCTGAACAATGAAGTGAGTGCCAAACAAGTATGTCCTCAACTTCTTCAGAGCCCAAACCACAGCAAAGGCCTCCCTCTCAATAGCGGACCAACGTTTCTCTCTGGGGGTCAGCCTTCTGCTAATAAAAGCTACTGGCTGATCCTGACCTTCATCATTAATTTGTGATAACACAGCCCCTACCCCCAATGCAGATGCATCTGTTTGGACAAGGAATTCTTTGGAGTAGTTAGGACTTTGCAGAATGGGAGCAGTGCACATGGCCTGCTTCAGGTCATCAAATGCCTTTTGACAGCTAACTGTCCACTGAACTTTCTTGGGCATTTTCTTAGAAGTTAAGTCATTCAAAGGGGTCACTATGGATCCATAACCTTTGACAAATCTTCTGTGGTACCCAGTCAGGCCCAAGAAAGCTCTGACCTGAGTCTGGGTAGTTGGAGCAACCCAGTCCATTATGGTCTGGATTTTGCTCTGCAATGGTTGAACCTGGCCTCCACCGACAAGGTGGCTCAGGTACACAACCTGACTCTGCCCTATCTGGCACTTGCTGGCCTTGATAGTTAGGCCTGCTTTCTGCAGGGCCTCCAAAATATTTCTCAGGTGGACCAGGTGATCCTCCCAGGTGGAGCTAAATACATTAATATCATCAAGATATGCTGCACTATAGGCTTCCAGGCCTGTAAGTACTTTGTTCACCAACCTTTGAAAAGTGGCAGGTACATTTTTCAAACCAAAGGGCATCACCCCAAATTGATAATGCCCACTAGGGGTAGAAAATGCTGTCTTTGGCTTTGCATCATCAGCTAGTCTGATCTGCCAGTAGCTAGCTGTCAAGTCAAATGTGATCAGAAGCTTGGCTGAGGCCAAAGTATCTGTAAGCTGATCTGCCTTTGGGATTGGATGGGCATCAGTCCTAGTGACTGCATTGAGACCCCTGTAGTGTACACAACATCTTATCTCTCTCTTGCCATCTTTGGTGTGAGGTTTAGGCACTAAGACCACTGGACTAGCCCAAGGGATATCTGAGGGTTCAATAACTCCCAATTCCAACATCTTCTGGACTTCAGTCCTGATACAGTCCCTGACGTGGTCAGGCTGCCTGTAAATCTTATTTTTAACAGGCAGACTGTCCCCAGTGTCCACTTCATGAGTGCATCAGGTAGTGTGACTTGGAGACTGTGCAAAAATATGTCTGAACTGATTCAGAATCTGTCTGCAATCAGTTTGTTGTTGGACAGTGAGGCTGCATGCCAAGACTAAACCATCTACTGACCCATCATCAGGGTTCTGTGAGAGCAGTTCAGGGAGAGGATCACTCTCTTCCCCCTGTTCCTCATCAGTAGCCATGAGCAAGCCCATGTCAGCCCTGTCAACATATGCTTTGAGCCTATTGACATGGAGCACAATATGGGGGCTCGTGAGAGTTCCTAGATTCACCAGGTAGGTGACCTCTCCCTTCTGCTCCATTATGGTATGGGGGCCACGCCACTTGTCCTGGAGGGCTGCTGGGACCACAGGCTCCATCACCCATACTTTCTGCCCTAGTTGGTAAACAGTCAGCACAGCCTTTTGGTCATGCCAGGCCTTTTATAATTCCTGGCTAGCCTCAAGGTTTTTAGTTGCCTTCTATGTACTTAGCCATCCTGGAGTGGAAACCAAGTACATAGTCCACAATATCCTGTTTAGGGGGTTTGAGAGGTAACTCCCTTCCCTCCTTCACTAGACACAATGGACCCCTAACTGTATGTCTAAACAAAAGGGGCTGTAACCAATCCGCTTCTGAGGAACCTCTCTGTTGGCAAAGAGAAGGCAGGGCAAAAGTATGTCCCATCTGCGCCTAAGCTTTTCTGGGAGACCTTTGATCATGCCCCTGAGGGTTTTGTTGAACCTTTCAACTAACTCATTGTATTGTGGGTGATAGGGGTGGTGAATTTGTAATTCACTCCACACTCCTTCCGCATAGCAGTCAGGTAACTAGACATGAAGTTTTCACCCCTGACTGATACCACCTCCTTAGGGAAACCCACTCTGGAAAATACTCCCAGAAGGGCCCTTGCCACCACAGGGGCTGTGGTGGTCCTAAGGGGAATTGCTTCTGGGTACCTAGTGGCATGGTCCACCACCACCAGGATAAATCTGTGCCCAGAGGCTGTCTGAGGATCCATGGGACCAATAATATCAATCCCAACCCTCTCAAAGGAAACCTCCACCACAGGTAGTTGTATCAGGGGGGCCTTTGTGGTTCCACCTGCCTTCCCACTGGCTTGACAGGTGACACAGGAGCGACAAAACTCCTTGGTGTCTTCAGACATGTGGGGCCAATGAAAGTGAGGGACAATTCTGTCCCAGGTCTTGTTTTAGCCCAGGTGACCTGTTAAGAGAATATCATGGGCTAGTGTTAATAGGAAGCCCCTAAACTTCAGAGGTATAACCAACTTCCTGGTGGCTCCAGGCTTGGGGTCTCGACTCTCTGAGTATAGGAGTCCATCATCCCAATAGATCCTATGGGTTCCACTAGTGTTCCCAGCAGCCTCAGCAGCTCTTGGCTCAGATCTGTCCTGGAATGACCCCCTGTCCCCAATAACTCAACCCGATCAGGCTTAAGTTCATCTGGGACAGTTCCTTCTTCAGGACTGAGATCATCTCCCTCAAGAGACTGATCTGCTTTCTGAGACAGGGGGGAAGACACTGCCTTACCCCTACTGCTCCTTTTCTTGGGAGGCGCCTGTCCATTTTTCCAGGATCTATTCAGCTTTTGAATTTTGGCCAGTGACTTGGTCACAGTAAAGACATGTGCAGGGATTCCCAACATTTCTGCATGGGTCCTAAGCTCCACTTCAGCCCAAGCTGAAGTTTCTAAATCATTGCCAAGTAAGCATTCAAAAGGGAGGTCTGCACTTACCACAACCTCCTTAAGGCTAGTTACCCCTCCCCAGGAGAAATTAACAACTGCCAAAGAATGGCCTGTCCTGAGATTGCTAGAATTGATCACTTGGTACATCTCACCAAGTATGATTTGCTCAGGAGTCACAAAATCTTTTGTCACCATTGTGAAACTTGCTCCTGTGTCCCTGAATGCCAAGGCCTCTTTTCCATTGATTAAAGGCTGCTGTCACTATTTGCGCAGACTACTGGGACTGACAAAGGAGGACATGTCCATGCAGATTTTTGGGGCCCTTGAGAAGACTTCTGGTCTTTACTAGGGGTGGGCGGAATTTGCCTAGTCGCGCTACACAAAGCTCCGCGAAACGGTAAAAAATCTCTGCGAGCATGCAAAAGTTCAGCGAACACGTGTAATTGCTTGTTCCGCCCATTCACAATGCTTTTTTCCTGTTCGAGAATGCTGTTTGCGTGCTCAGAGAGAAATACCTCGCGAACCCGCATTTTGAAAGCGCGAACAAACAAAAAATTCCATGAAGCTGCGGATCGCAGAATTTTTGGCGGAACGCGAAATTACCCAAATTCCGGGAGCGGAACGGAATTTACCGCCCAGGCCTAGTCTTTACCCCTGTCCCCACACTTATCGGAGTTTTTGGAATCCTGCTTTTTGGAGTCACCACCTTGGTTCTGAACCTTCTGCCTCACTCTGGTTCTGACCCACTTGTTTGCCTTCTGGCCCTATTCTTGGGGAGAGGTCAGATCAGAGTCCACCAGGTACTGATGCAACAGCTGATTTTGACAATTATTAAGGATTTCCTCCCTCATAATTAAGTTGTACATTTCTTTAAAATCACACACCTTACTGCCAAGTAACCAGCCCTCCAGAGCCTTAGTAGCACAATCTACAAACTCAACCCAGTCTTGAGTCTGTGCCTTTTGGGTATCTCTGAACTTCAACCTGTACTGCTCAGAGGTTAAGCCAAACCCATCAATCAGAGCACTCTTCAAGACTTTGTCATTATCAGCATCCTCTTCTCTAACAGTGAGGAGCTTGTCTCTACCTTTGTCTGCAAAGGAGAGTCCACTGCTCCTGAGGGACCCTCTGTACTTTACAGGTCCTCTCAAGTGCAGTTATCCATTTGTGGATGTCATCCCCACTCTGGTAGGAAGGGACAATCTTGTTCAGGTTCCTATGGTCATGAGTATGTTCTCTAACTCTAGGGACACTGTTGTGGCCACCATGGGGCTCTAGCCCCAATCTTTTTGAAGCTCTCTGGAGCTCCAGGGATTCCCTGTCTAGGGCCAGCTGCTCTTTCTTGATTCTGAGCTTTGCTCTCTCAAAGTCAAGCAGTCTGCACTTCCTGTCATAGGAGGACTCCCTCCTATGAGAGGTAGTGGTCCTATTTGAAACAGAGGTCCCTACAGATGTACCAGAATGATTAGACTCCAGAGAAGGAGATCTTGATCTTCTAGGCACACTGTTAACCCTTTCAGGTGGGGTAAAGAGAGGCCTGTCAATGACCTCTTCCTCATCCTCACCTTCAGGAAAGAATGGATTGACCAGGTTAAAATCCGCTTGATCCTCCTGGCCAGCTTCAGAGTCCTGGTCCTGGATGTGTTCACTTCCAAACCTGTCATCTTCTGCTGCCCCCCCCCAAACTGCCTGCCTCATCAGACCCTGGGGTCTTTCTGAGATCATCTAAAATCAAAGCCTCTATGAGGCGTTGAGTATTAGAGTTTTTCTCTGTCTTCAATTTTCTGGATGCACACATATTTCCTAATTCTTGAAATGAGAGGTGGTCATACCTGTTCAGCAAGGAGCCATTGGCTTCTGCTCTTGAAGACATACTAGTGTTGTGAGGTGTTACACCTACCTAACCTAGTGGGAACTTCTAAACTCTCTTGAGTAGTAGAAAAGGTGTGCTAAGCCATTGACACACAACTCTAAGTTCAGTAGAACTTACTGTTATTCTAAACTTGATTTATATGTACCTATGTACCTATAGTGGTTTTCAGTTAGTCACTCAATGAGATTATCTGGTAAAGCAATATAACCTCCTGTTTGACTAAATTAAAGGAGAACCACACCAGGTATATATAAAATATATGTATTTATTTCTAAACACTCTCTACTAACCTCTTTATGAAGTTAGAGAGCAAGGCACACACTCATACAGTTATTAAACGACAGTAAATAGTACAATATACAATGGGCCCCAGGGGGAGACCAAACCATATATTAAGAAAGTGGTATAAGAACCACGACTTGACCAGACACAGTGCCTAGAGCACGTAGAATTGCTGGGACCCCAAGGAACCACCCAAGGCAGTGACACAGGAGACCCACGGGGGACGTGTGCATTGTGAGAACACAGCCGCGAGCCCCGTACAATTCGATGGGAAAGTCGTGGTTGGAATTTTAAATAATAAAGGCACTTAGGAGAGGACGTTGAGCAAACCCCTTTAGACTTAGAGGGTTCCAGGGACAGCACCCACGGTAGCACTGGAATACTCCTGCTAACTCACCCAGGGAAGCCGGGTGCATAGGTGTCGAATGGTGTCGGGAATCGTCGTTGATTTCAATGGCGATGTGCTGCAAAGTGCTGCTGCCGTGGAAAGAAGTGTCCGGGGTGATCCAAGCCTGGATCGAAGATGTGAAGAACCTGAAAGCAGAGGGGACAGAGTCTGGGTCACTTGCCAGTGACCAGGGGCACGATAGATGAATGACCACCGATGCCGGGTGTTTCAGGTGCGAAGAGGTGAAGCTTGACTCCACTGCCACGAGGACCAGGAGGCGTCAACGACAACCACAGTTGGCAGGCGAGCTGTCCCACAAAGGATGTTGAGTGCTGTGGAGTCGGTTTCTGGATTGGAGACCAACAAGTCTTGGCAACGGCAACCCACGCTGTGAGAGAAAATGGCTTCGGTGTGGACCAGCAAGGTCCTGTGGACTCCCCAAGTGATGGAGAGTCAGGGCAAGTCTGGAGCAACCAGGTAAGCCTGTTGAAGTACCCTTCTCAGGGACCCACAAGTCGACCGACAAGGGATCACGAAGGGACCTCGAGAGGAATCACTAAATACCAGCCCACGGGTCACTCGATGAGGGTAGGCCAGTAATCTTTGGTGAAATCACTGCTCGGGATCTGGACCACAAGTAGCCCAAAGCACAGCCTCAGGGATCGCCAAAAAGCATATGCTGCTGCAAATGGCCGCGGTGTCCCAGGGTTTGCGTTGCACGGTCTCAACAAGGGATACAGGCCTCAGACTTGCTGAGCACACCGATCGACCTCAGAGACCAAGGGAACCCACCTCCTGTGTTGCAATACTCTTCAGAGTCCTCAGGAGCTTCGGAGATGCAAACCGGACAGATGTGTCTTTGGTGCCTGCCAAGCAGGGGAGCAACTCCTTTACTCCAAGGGAGGTTCTTCAGTCATCTAGTTCAATGTAGATTGTCGAAGTACTGGTTTCTGTAGCATATTTTTGTCCAGGTAATATCTAAAGTCCTGTAGTCAGGGGTTCCTACTTTATACCAAAGGAAGGGGTGGGACAAACTCTGGGGACCCAACTATGGGAGGGCCTGGGCAGAGGGGTGGCTACACCCATATCCTTTGTCCAGTTTCGCGCCAGAGCAGGGGCTGCTAGCCCTTGCAACCAGTTTGAGCTGGACTATGCACAGGGACACCAAATGTGCCCCCAGTGCAGACTTCAAAGCACTCTTGTAGTGCACCCACCCAGCCCAATACACTAAAGCCTGTCTGGGAGGTGGTCACACCTCCCTGTGATAGGAAACCAATTGTCCAGGCCTCCCCTGCTGGAGTTTTGGTCAGCAGCAGGAGGGCAGACTCGTGTCTGTGGCTGGCAGCATCCATTTTGTGATACAGGGCTTGCAAAGCTGGTACCGGGTATACCGGTGCTGTCATATTTCTCCCTCTAGTGGGGTGGAATCATACCCCCACACCAGTTACTGGTGTGGGGGTATGATGCTAAGGTGTTTGACACCAAACACAACATGTTTCCGTGCAACCATTCCAAAGTTAACATTTACCGCGAGGTTATAATGCACTTCAGAGTATATGGTCTGGCTGCATCACAAACAACCCAGGAATAAAGTTTCCGAAGGCTGCAGAGGGGCTCTGATCATGCATGGGCACCCTCTCACATAAAACCCAGCACCCTGCCTTTAGGATTGATAAGGCCTGCCATAGGGGTGACTGATAGGTTTATATGTGCAGTGATATGGAGCGATATAGGGAACCTATATCTCAGTAAGGGGTTCATACACCACATTAGACAAGCTGCTGTAGCAGACCTGTTGTGTCATTTTAAATGGCTTCCCAGGGGTGGCACAATACATGCTGCAGCCCCTGGTAGGCCCCTGGGGTACCTATGCCCTGGGTACATAGTATACTGTATACTAGGGTCTTATAAGGGTACCCCAGAATCCAATCTGGAGTGTACCTAAAGTACATGCAATCATTTTAGTGAGGAAGCAGCTAGGCTGGGACCCTGGTTAGCAGGGACCCAGCCAGACTAAAGTCGACAAACAGTGAAACATCAGCAAAAAGTGGGAGTAGCTATAAGAAGCAGATCCTACTCTCCTACAGATGCACCAATCATTTCAACAACAGATGTTAATGCTTTGGAATGGGGAGCAACATAGGCTCACTTTCAGTTCAAGTGAAGTGGCTTCCCAAGAAATATTTCAGATCATAAAATTGGCGAGAGCTGATGCAGTGCATCAGGCTGTACTCCATTTTTGTCATCAGGTCTATCAGCACAATGTACTGGTAAAATTGGACAAGGTTTGGGACTCCTGCATTTGATTTCACTGCATTTAAGAACACAACTTTTCTAGAACAGTTCTGTTCTAGATTCTTGGGACACATAACTTAGGGGGTAGATGTCCCCTAAGTGAAATGGCAAAATATCTGTTATATCCATTTCCCCTTTTTCTGTTGATTTTAAAACTATTGTTCAAGATTCAGAGGGAGAAAGTGGATATAGTGGTGGTGGTTCCATTCCGGCCTCTCATGGCTTGGTACCCTCTTCTCAAGTCACTGGTGATTCATCTATCATGGATTTTGATGCACCTTCCTTTCAATTTAAAGCACTTTTTTACTCTCAAACTCACTATATTAATTTGGAAGGCAAAAGATCGAATCTCCAGAAAAAGTGTCTTCCATCCCACTTGGCTATGGCTAACCAGGCTTCTAGAAGGCCTTCTACATAAAAATCATAATCTAGACATTGTGCAGATTTTTCACCGATGGTATTATTCACATGATAATTTGTATAATCCTCATTCACTGTCTGAGAAGCTTCAATTTCTGCTTGATTGTTTTCACAAGAAGTTGTCTGTTTCTGCCTTAAAATTTCATGTGTTCACAATTTTGACAATTCTTTTTGTGAACAGATATCTTTTTACACTATTCAAGAGTTTTTCCTATTTCTAGACCTTAATTTTGATCTACTTTTCCTCACTGAGATCTTCCATTGGTTCTCAAACCTCTACAAACTCCTCCTTTTTAAACTTTGCCTTCTACTGATTTGAAATTCCTTGCTTCTAAGGTCAGTCTCTGGTGGCTAATACTTCAGGGCAAAGAGTGGAGGAATTACCATCTCTGATGTGTTGTTCTACTTTCAAGTTTTTGGGGGCTAAAATGGTGCTTAGGCTTGCTTACTTTTGTTAATCCTAAGGTGAAGCCAGGTTTTCATGTTTCCCAGGAAATTGTTCTACTTTCCTTTTTTCATTCTCCTTAGTCTGAGGCATAGAAATGTCACAACCGATCCCGGGAGTACAGGCAGTCTAAGAATTTGTTTGTTACCTTTGGTCTGTCTGGGAAAGGTGAGAAGGCATTAAGTTGGTGCTAACCTGACGGGTTAGGGAAACTAATATGTTTGCATATACAGTTTTTGAAAAGACTGTATCAGAATGTGTCCAAGGAAGATCAACCAGAGGTGTTCCTTTGCCTGAAATTTGCAGAGCTGGGGCTTTGTCTTTGAATCATACATTTATAAGACAATAACCTTTACAAAGTGCACTCAATGAAGAAGGGTAATACTTTGGGCAGCTGATGTTATGTTATGTTATGCTATGTAGGAGTGCGGCTGAACGAAGGTGTTCAGATGGCTTGTGGAAAGAGATGCAGCTATTGAGGTAGACTGGGCTGGTATTAAGTAGTGCATTGAAGATGCGAGTAAAGAGTTCAGACAGTGCTTGTTTGTGTATTCAATTAATCAATCATTTGTAGAGCGCACTACATACCCTTGAGGGTCTCAAGGCGCTGGGAGGGGGGGCACTACTACTGGTCAAACAGCCACGTCTTGAGTAGCCTCCTGAAGGTCAGCAGGTCTTTGGTCTGTCGTAGGCTCAGTGGGAGGGTGTTCCAGGTCTTTGCAGTGAGGTGGGAGAATGATGTTCTGCCAGTGGTTGTTCTCCAGATGCGAGGGATGGTGGCGAGTTCGAGGTCGGTGGAGCGGAGCTGGCGGTTGGGGATGTAGAAGGAAAGTCGTCTGTTGAGGTAGGCTGGGCCGGTCTTGTGGCGTGCCTTGTGTGCATGGATGAGGAGCTTGAAGGAAATCTTCTTGTTGACGGGGAGCCTGTGCAGGTTTCTCAGGTGGGGAGTGATGTGGCTGTGGCACATCGAGGATCAGTCGTGCAGAGGCGTTTTGGATGCGTTGCAGTCGTTTGATGAGCTTGGTCAGTGCTCCCGCGTAGAGGGCGTTTCCGTAGTCGAGTCTGCTGCTGACGAGGGCCTGGGTGACTGTTCTTCTTGTGAGTGTCGGGATCCACCAGTAGATCTTCCAGAGCATGCGGAGGGTGTTGAAGCAGGAGGAGGAAACAGCGTTGAGTTATTTGGTCATGGAGAGCGTTGAGTCGAGGATGATTCCCAGGTTGCATGCAAGGTCGGTGGGAGTTGGGGCTGCCCCCACTGCCGTCGGCCACCAGGAGTCGTCCCAGGCTGAAGGGTTGGAGCCGAGGATGAGGACCTCCGTCTTGTCCGTGTTCAGCTTCAGTCGGCTGACATTCATCCAGTCGGCGACGGCCTTCATTCCTTCGTGAAGGTTGGATTTGGCGGTGATGGGGTCCTTGGTGATGGAGAGGATCAGTTGGGTGTCGTCGGCGTAGGAGATTATGTTGAGGTCGTGCTGTCGGGCGACGTGTGCGAGCGGGGCCATGTCATTGTTGAACAGTGTCGGGCTGAGGGAAGAACCCTGGGGTATGCCGCAGATGATCTCGGAGGCTTCGGATTGGAGTGGGGGGTGGCGGACGCTCTGAGTGGAAGGAGGTGATCCATTCCAGAGCCTTGTCTCGGATTCCTACGGCATGGAGGTGTGCGCCCAGTGTGCGGTGGCAGACGGTGTCGAAGGCAGCGGAGAGGTCCAGGAGGATGAGGGCCGTGGTCTTACCATTGTCCAGCAGGGTCCTGATGTCATCAGTGGCGGCGATGAGGGCAGTCTCGGTGCTGTGGTTGATGCGCAACCCTGACTGGGAAGGGTCCAGGATTCTGTTTTCTTCAAGGTATCGGGTTAGCTGTCTGTTGCCGATCTTCTCGATGATCTTGGCCAGGAACGGAAGCAGAGAGATGGGCCGGAAGTTCTTGAGGTCTCTTGGGTCCGCCTTGTTTTTTTTTTAGTAGGGCGTTGATCTCGGTGTGTTTCTCGCTCTCTGGGAAGGTCACGGTCTTGAGGGAGAGATTGATGATGTTGCGCAGATGGGGTGCGATGGAGCTGCTGGCTTTGTTGAAGATGTGGTGCGGGAAAGGGTCTGACGGGGAGCCAGAGTGGATTGTGCTCATGGTCTTGATGTTGTCTTCGAGGATCACATTGGCCCAGGCTAGCAAGGGGGTGTGGTCGATGGTGTGCGGAGAGTCTGCTGTGTTGATGTCTGTTGGGGCTGTCTGGGTGTTGAAGCTGTCGTGGATGTCTGCTATCTTACGGTGGAAAAAAGCGGGGAGGGAGTCGCACAGGGTTTGCGAGGGCGGGATGTCGCTGGTGTTGGAGCTGGGGTTGGAAAGTTCCTTCACGATGTTGAAGAGCTCCTTGCTATTGTGTGCGTTGTTGTCGAGGTGGTCTTTGAAGGAGGTCCTCATGGCAGTCCTGATGAGGTGATGGTGGTTGTGGGTGGCGTCCTTGTGGGCTGCATGGCTGTCCGGAGTGTGCTCACTGTGCCATTTCTTCTTTAGTTTCCAGTAGGTTCGCTTGGAGGCTAGGAGTTCTGGGGTGAACCAGCTGGCCCTCTTGCTGGTGTCTCTGTAGGAGGGTTTCTTCAGCGGGGCAAGGGTGTTGGCGCAGTCGTCGATCCAGCGTCTGAGGCTGTGGGCAGCGTCATCGGTGTTGTAGGGTTCGGTGGGTGGGCTGAGAGCGAGGTTTGCGTGTAGTTGGTCTTCGTTGATTTTGCTCCAGCAGCTGTGGGGGATCTGTTGGGTGCCGTGGTGTGTGGTGGGTTTCTGGAAGGTGAAGTGGATGCAGCGGTGGTCGGTCCAGGGGGGTTCGGTGGTGTGGCGGAAAGAGACGTGGGAGCTTGAGGAGAAGACGGGGTGGAGCGTGTGGCTGCCGGAGTGGGTAGGCGTTGTGACGAGGTTATCGATCAGGGTGGTGGAGTTGCTGTTGTTGTTGTTCTCAAGGTGAAAGTTCAGGTCTCCAAGGAGGATGTAGTCGGTGGAGGTCAGGGCGTGCGTGCTGATGAAGTCGGCGATGGTGTCGCTGAACTGGAGTCGGGGTCCGGGGGTCTGTAGACGAGGGTGCCTCTGAGGGTGGAGTTGGGGTCTGTGTGGATGTGGAAATGCATGTGTTCGGCAGTGCTGAGAGTGTCGTCTGTGCTGGTCGAGACCCTGATGCTGTTCTTGTGGAGGATGGCGATTCCTCCGCCGACTCCGTTGGGGTGGTCTCTGCGGATCATCTTGTAGCCATCTGGGATGGCAATGGCGATGTCGGGTGCGGAGGAGTTGTTCATCCAGGTCTCTGTCAGGAAGGCGACGTCCGGGGATGAAGTGTCGAGCACGTCCCAGAGCTCGACGGCATGTTTGCGTACGGTGCGGGAGTTCAGTAGAATGCATCGGAGGTGATTGTGGCCTTTCTTGATGGGTGGTTTGGCGGCTCTGAGGCTAGTGTAGCTGCAGTTCCGGCAGGTGAAGGGACCCTGTGTGTGTATCGGGCGGCTTTGAAGCAGGTGTGGGTCCGTCTGGAGTTGAGAGCGTGGAGTGTGCTGGCATCGTAGTGGCGGCGGTCGTCGTGGCAGGCGCGGGGACCAGGGGTTCTGGCGCTGGGCGCGGTCCAGGCATGGACGGGCACAGACGGGCTTGCCTTAGGCGCGCCTTTGGCACGCCAGCGGCGCGCCCGTGCAGTGGGCGCCATATATGGGGAGGTGGGAGGGAGGAGCAGCTGGGAGGCGGGAGGCAGGGCAGGGACAGCGAATGGGCGGTCAGGGGGGCGGGCCACAGGGGACGCAATGGCTGGAGCGGGAGCTGTGAGGGCCGACGAAGGGAGCAGAGGCAAAAGCGGGCACAAAATTACAGGGCAACGAAGAGAACAGAAGGCAAAAACAGGCAGAGAAACATGGGGCAACAAAGGGAACAGAAGGAAAAAAAACTGGCACAAAATTACGGGGCAATGAAGGGAACGGAAGGCAAAATCAGACAGAGAAACACGGGGTAACGAAGGGAACAGAAGGCAAAACGGGCAGAGAAACACAGGGACAGCGAGGGGAACAGAAGGAAAAAGAGGGAACAGACCAAGTACAGGTACCGGGGAAGACAGACAACAGCAGTCACAGACACCAAATAACAATAAAGGCAATGCAATGAGATACAGATGGTGATACGAACCTTCGGCCTACCACTGGCCACCAGGGAAGGGCCTCAAACTTCCTCAGCAGCGGCAGCTGGGGCAAGGACACACAGGCGGTGCTGTGCGGAGGGGGAGTGACCTACCTAGCAGGGTCAAGGGTCGCTTGGGAGCTGTTGTAATTCCTTGAGGTGCGGTGCCATGTGTGTGTGCAGTAGAAAATTAAAGGTGATTCTTGCAGCTGTGTTCTCAATGGTTTGTAGTCTTCAAGTTCTGTTGGCTACCAGGTATACTCCCATGGTGACTGGTCCTTCCTGAAGATCATGACTTCTGTCTTGGTGTTAGGTTTAAAACAGTTGGACCTCATTCACTCAGTGACTTTGGCCATGCAGGCATTGAACTTGTTCTCGATGTTGGGTGAATTGTCCATGACGGAGAGTATGAGCTGGGTGTTGTTGGCCTAGGAGAGAACATCAATGTTGTGGGAGAGGATGAGACTACCAAGAGTATGAGAAACTAGGGCTGTTTGCAGTGTCCCCCTCACTTTTCTACCCTCATTTTGACTGCCAGATGTTGTTTTTCTGACTCTCATTGTGCCCTGGGCTCTGATAACCAGACCCAGGGCTTGTGCTTTGTTTTAAAGTACATGGTAAGTAGGCATAATTACAATTGGTACTGACAATCTACCTGTACGTCCGTAGTATATGGTAGGGCATGTAGGTTTAGAGCCCGTAGATTTAATGCACTTACGTGTGAGCTGCTGTGTTGCCTGCTGTCAAATTAAAGGCAGCCCTGCTTTGCAGGCTGCTTTTAAAATAAAATGACATGCAAATTTTTACATTGGATTAAAAGGTACTTCCAAAGTCTTAAACAACCCTATATTAACACCTACGTCACCCCTAAGGTCTACTCTAGGTGCCCCCAGGGTAGGGTGCCATGTAACAATAAGCATGGACATTTTAAAAGATGTTTTATATGCCCTGGCAAGGGAAATCCTGTCAATTTCATTATTCCCCATTGTAGAACATTGGCTCCTTAGGCTAACATGGAAATACTTGAACACTTCCTGCACCCCCAGACAGAGAGGAGCCCCAGTAATTGAATTAGCAAAGGTGCTGGAAGGAGACTGTTTGGGAAACGCAGCCACATCAGTGTGTAGTCTTGGTCATATCTTAACCTTCATTAGAGAGTTTCTCCATTTTGCATTTTTAAAGAACAGTGCTTTCTGGGACAAGGATATGCCAAATTATCGAGTAAGTTGTCATATGTCTGGGTGGCACCCTGTATCCCATTCATCAGGGGTGACCCCCTGTTTGTCAACGAAGAACACCGGATAAATATGGGAGAGCTGCCCAGCAACTAAGATTCCTACATAGAAACAAGAAAAGGAATGGCTGCCCTGCAGGAGCCTTGGGCTGCACAAGAGAGGACTGCACTCATAAGACTGCACCTGTTGTACACCCTGGTCTTCAGTCCAAAAAGGACTTTGCTTTACTGTGAAAGTAGAATGAGTAGACTCCCTGAAAGCAACAGGTTAACAGAGCTCCAGCGGAATCATCTTGACTAAGAAGAACCCAGCTGGACAACGTTCAGTAGACTTTTAAGAATTTGGCGAGGTGCGTTGTGGTTCTTGTAGTCCAAACTTCCCAAGGAGCAACTCTGAGATTCTGGAACCTTGGATTATTGTTGTAGACCCTTTTTGGACTTGGCTCTTTTTGCAGGATCATCCCTGAACTTTTTGCATTACTCCTGGTATTTTTTCTGACCTGGTGTTGGTGGTTTTAGGACTCTGGGCACTTTATCACTGCTGTTCAGTGTTAAAGCACATGTGCACTCTATGATAAACGTGGTAGGATTGGTATACACCTGTTTGGCGTATTTAATTTACCTATCTGTCCCTTGTAAAGTGGTATCTCATATACCCGGGCCAGTAAATTAAATGCTACTAGTGGCTTGCAGCGCTGCTTGCACCATCCGCCAAAGTAGCCTTTCAAACCTGTCTGAGGCCTCTGCCATTGCAGGGCCTGCGCACACCGTCTACTGCCGCTGTGACGTGGCGCATAAAGTGGTTGCCATGTCTGTGACTCTCTTTTACTACATATCAGTCACCCCTAAGGTAGGCCCTAGCTAGCCCTATGGGCAGGGTGCCCTGTAGGTAAAAGGTAGGACATGTGCTTTAACTGTGTGGCATTTCCTGGTAGTGACAAACAGCCATTTTGTTTTCTCACTCATGTGAGCCTGCCCTCTCATAGGAATGCATTTGGGATTCCCTGAGATGTGTTTGAGTGGTAAATCCTGATCAGAGAGGAGTAGCGTGATCAAGTTTGGTATTTTTGGAATAGTGGTGATAAATTCTGCGTGGTGGTGTGCACAGATTTATTCACTATTTTAGAAATGCCACTTTTAGAAGTGGGCATTTCTGTGTGCTATGTGTCTTTGTGCCTGCCTATTGTGTATTGCATTTCTGGCTCTGGAGTGACAGGGGCTGGGGAGGTGCAGTGGCTCCAGAGGGGCTGGGTGAGTCAGCGCTAGGCTGAATAGGCCAATTTGCATTTGGAGTAGTGGGAGGAGTAGCACCTGACCCTGAATAGGACTGTGCCTGCCTTCCACAATGCTGGCTGCGCCCCCCCTGTGGTGTGTCTGGGGTCAGAGCCTACACTAACAAAGGAGGTTATTGTGCACTGTAAATATGTTTTCAAGTGCCCCCCAGAACTGGTTTTGAATAGGGGTGGGCGGAATTTGCGAAATTAACTTTCGCAAATTATCGCGAAAATGTTTAAAATTATCGCAAACAAGCGGAAATATCGCGAAGATGCGTAAGTTTTTTTCCGGCATGTTCGCAAGATTTTCTGCATGGTTGCGGGTCGCCAACTTACCCATGTGGTTGCTTGCGGGCGCGACCATCTTGTTTTGAGTTGTCTCGCGGTGCATGATCGCGAGAAGAAAGATGTGATCGCGCGACGCATGACGTCACTGCAGGCGCGAACTGTCGCGAGACAGCGCAAATGGCTAAAAACAATACAACATCTCATGGAGAACGCAACCGGATCAAGAAAACTTGTCGGCGAACGCAGGGACTCAGGTAAGGCAATCGCGCGCGCGCGAGAATGTATTATTTTACAGCGCGAGCAAGAAACAAATTATCGCCAAGCTGCGGAAACCGGAATTTTTTACATTTTCGCGCTCTCCGCGGAACGCGAAAATTTCAAATTATCGCAATTTCCGCGAACGGAACGAAATTTTCGCCCAGGCCTAGTTTTGAACAGGCACAGAACCCTGTGCCAGGGGGAGAATAAAGACTGGCATGAGTATAAGCATTGGGGCTGTGACCCCATGAAGGTGTGCTGTTGGGTGCTTACCTGCAGGCTGCCGGACTGCAAGGAGAAACCACCGCTGGGGGACTGACCTGCTGCCCTGCCTGGGACAGCTGAAGGGTCTGCTGATCTGCCTAGGAGACCCGGTGTGCTGGCTTGCCTTTGCACTTCTTGGAGAAAAAGCACTGCCTGCTCCCTGCTGGTGTCTGCAAGTGTAAGACAGGAGAACGGAGCTGAGTCGGGAGAGGTACTCAACTACGGAGTCCGTGAGGAGCTTTTCATGTGCTTTTGTGCCCTGAAGCACTGTCCTAGACATCAAGAGCGTGTGATCAGCGCATTTCTAAAGGTCTCCTTTTTCCAGGAGCCCGAGGAAGGGGTCCAACTCCGCTCCTAGCGAGAGCTGTGGCTGTGCTGGAAGTCAGACCAGACGAGCCTGACCTGGGGTGTGGCCGGCAGGAGAGACAGAGCCTCGCGGGCTTTGGGCTGCCTCAGAAAGGATAATATCAAAAAACAACTAGAAGGTGACGGACTTAAATGGTAGCACTTCACTTTTTGTAATGCTGCTGCCTTATCTGGCTGTTAATGCACAATAGCTCTGGCACCCTTCACCTAATGGTGCCTCAGAAAGAAAACTGACAATTTATTAACAACAAATAGAGGTGCACTGAACACAGAATAGAGAGTGCATGATATTTCTCTTTTTCTTTGTTTAGCTTTTATTTCATAGCTTGATGAATACAAAAAAGCAGCCAACGCGTTTCGTTCCTTTACAGACAATTCTAACGGAACTTCTTCAGGGCTGTAATAAAAATAGAAAAAACATTTTTGTATAAGACACTCATTAAAAATGACGGACTTGCACATATTTACAGAAAGTTTTTACAAATGTGCCGAAAATAAAGTCACTGGACACACAGGATACCCTAACTTTTTTCGGCATTCTTTTCCACAATCTGTAGTACCCTGTTTATAAGTTGTTTTATTTTAAAAAAAAAATTATTGAGAAAAAAGAGGTCTCTATATACACAATACACTGTACTTTGTTTAATATTTACATATTTTACAATTTATTATACACAATAATCTAAATTTATTCAGTTGTAACTTCCATTTTTTTGACATTTTCTTTTGTATTTTATAATGTTCTCTTTCCTTTAGAACATATGAAAAAGAGGTCTCGACATACATAGAACACTGTACTTCGCGTAATTCATAGTGTCTGAAAAGACGTAGCCTAGCAGTTTTCAAATTTCAAAGCTCCTAAATAAAAGGAAAAATACAAAAACTGCTATCTCACCTCAAACTGACAGCAGGTCAGATTCAAACTGTTATAACTGATCAGGTGAATAGAAATGAAAGACTGCGAGTTCCACTTAATATGTAGGAAATCCAAGATGTCTAGAAAATAAGGCAGGGAAACCAGGATAAACCAAACCCAAACTGGTTAATAAAAGACTTTTAGATTCCAGATAAGTAATGCCATAAGTCTCACCTCAATCGGTAGCAGTAGGTGTAGAATTATATGAGAAGTCAACCAATCGAAAGGTAAAAAGATGACCAAATATAAAGAAGGCTTTCAGATTTGTGATAGAATCTAAAGAGAACACACACCAATTTATAAACTAAATATTAGTTTAGAGGAGTCAATAGACGGAATTTTAATATGTTCTTCATTTAACATTTTTACTAAAATCATGAAATAGTGTGAGACCTAACTAGTTACAAAGAAAATAAACAAGAAGCAAAAAAAAGGGAATTGATTTATTTCTATTTTGTATAGTGAGGAGAAAAGAAAATACATAACTTTACAAAAAAGTTTTAAAATCTAAATCATATAATATTCGAAAATTTAGCAAGCGATTTCAGGCGGAGGGTCCAAAATGGCACTAGTAAAAGCTCAGTTTAATGTTGGTGAAATGACAAGTTATCACCTAGCGTATACTTCGTTTTCTAGTCTGCACATTGTTAATTAGACACAACATTGTTACCATGTGACTAACTAGATACAGGATGAGAGACTTCAATGAGCTAAGTATTTGTAGGGTGGTGATCTAAAACCAAATAATTCAAATTAGGCCATGAAGGAATAGTGAACAATATACAACCATAAACTATCCTCAAGATGTAAATTCTGCCATAAACAATCCTTAAGATATAAGTTCTGCCACTTTAAAAAAATAATTAAATAAAAAATATTAAGACTAGGATCTCACCTGTGAAGTAGCTTCAAGAATTTATGTATAGACGTCCTAATTTGCATTGGTGGGTGCTCATTTTAATTCCAGAGTGATATCAATCAGTCGCCTGGTGACAAATATGTGTATAATTAAATTTCAAATCCGCGCATTTATATTAGTCACGAAAAGTATATAGATATCTAACAATGTTACATGCATAAAAAGTCTCTATTTCGTGGTGGAAAGTTTAAACATATTGTGACCGCAAAGAAAGAGCGCAATTTCAATCTTTAATCGCAATATTAAGGAGAATATACATTTCGAAAAGATATCGAAGTTTGAAATATTCATCTATGTCGTTAGGAGCTATTGAATGGTAAAAATTACTATGGCCCAAGTCATAATGTAAGGGAGAAAGTATATACTACTAATGTCAAAAAGAGAGTTTAAGATATAGGCTCAAAGTTAGCGGTTTGAATCCAACTTTCAATTTCTCATCAGCCAAATGGCCCCCATACTAACTATCAAAAAGTACTACGTCTCTCAATTTATCATCGAAATACCTTGATAAGCGAATCCTGCTCTTACTCCAATACACCGACAGCTTGCATGTTCTGTTGACGCTGCCTTTATACATGGCGCCCGTGTTTTTGAAATTGAGCGCACCTGATCTCAAATCTATGGCGCATTGATGACGTCAAAAAGGCGCCGCGGTTTTGTCCGAGCATCCTTTTGCATGTACACATCCTACAAATGGATCGGCCATTTTGAAATGTCAAGGCTTGCATGCATTCATCGAGTTTTTAATATATATCCAGTACCGAGCCAATACTAAAATTACATGAAATAAAAAGGGGGGGGAGGCAACTATACTAATATATACCAAACACAATATAACCTAGCTAGTAATTTTAATGTTGCTTCCGACTCGAGCGGAAACAACAATCACGATTCATTTAATACACTAGAACCAAATGCTTAATTTTTAGCCATCTTTCAAATATTAGACAGTTGATCGGGATCTAATAGGAACACTCAAAATACATAGATAGTTGCAAAGGTGATGATCGTAGTTCACTGCGCAAGGTTGAAAACATCATAAAAGCGCTACGATTATAACCGGACCGCCATTTACATGTACAGCCCTTTCCAAATTGATCGGACATTTTAAAAAGTCTAAATTTGGCTGGGGGACGCGTTATTACAAGCATCCACCAGACTCGGTTCTATTATGTATCTAGTTCAGAGCTAGTTCTGCAATTGCGGACATGATCAAAGTTTTTATATAAACCAAAATAATATAGTTTAAAATTGTAATTTGAATATTATTTCCAGCTCAAACAAATAACAGTCGAGATGCAATTAATATACAGGGTCAGAATACACCTGATCTCAAGTCCACGGTGCATAATTGTTGGCATAGTAAAGACGCTACTGTTATATCAGAGCGGCTTTCAGGATGTCAGGTGAGATGGTGCCTGACAGTGGGCGGGGCTCGACGTGTGGAAGAGGAGAGCCCCGCATGTCAGCCGAAGTCAGGAGAGGCAGGGGAAAGCCCTGCATGTGTGGGCAGACCGAGACGGAGCATCGCGGGCTCACCGGACGCCGTGAGAGAGGAACAGAGCCTCGCAGGCTCCCTGTGACCACATCCTTCCTGGTTTAAGCTTGGGCCTGTAAAAGGGGGGGAGCCCCAGTGAGTGGGGCTTTGAAGGCACCCTGTTAGTGCCTATTTTGTTTATACATAAGTACAAACAACAGTGATCCTCAAATAGTTGGGATAGTGATTAGATAAATATAGTTCTGAATCGATACTATATTCTGGAAGTCCAGCCGGACAACCGATTTAATTATTCAAATTTTTAGATTTTCATACATATAACAAAATACATGTGGGACACAGTCCTGTGTCCAAATAGAACAATGACATTAACAAAACAAACAAGGCATTTCAGGCAAGACAAAGTTTGAAGCTTTTTAGATTATCCAGTGTTATAAGCTTTTTACAAAACAGCTAGTGCACTTTTTCAACACAATGGAATAACGTGCATGCTATTTTAGAGGGGGTCGACGACGTTTCAATCCTTTTAGAGGAGTACCAGGATCATCATCAGGACTTTGATGTGTACAAGCCTGATTGTGAACGAAATTGCCTGCGGGGAAACAAAAAAGGGGTCGGATGTAGAGAAGGAAAATAAAGGAAAAATAAAGAGATTTCAGGCGGTCCGCTCGTGGTCTGTTGAACATGGTGAAATAGCACAAGGGATGCAAGTGTGGTTCCAGGAGTGCATGCGGATGTGTAGGCATGCGTAGGGTCAAGAACGGACGCGAATAAAGCGTATATGTGGTAAGTGAACGGATAACCTATCGAGGTGGAAGAATAAGAAGAAGTCAAGGCGGTTGATGTGAGAACATCTATCCGAGGTGCATGCGAATGAAGGGCATGCATAAAGTGTAAAAATTAGATCCACTAAGTAACGGGCGCGAGTAAGCTATATGTGGGGGTAGCTAGGAAGGATAACCGGTAGTGGTGGTGAAATGACTAATAAGAGCAAAAAAGGAACATGCGTATAAAGGAACCGTCGGTTGGACGTGTGCTGCGTGTGAGATGAGGAACTCATGCGACTAAGCAGGGTGGGGGGACAGGAGTTTAATATGCGTATAAAGTAACCGTAGGTTGGACGGACGCGAAGTGCATGAAGAGGACTCATGCGTCTAAGCAGGGTGGGGGGGCAGGAGTTTAAACAGTGTGAAATGACCCAGAGTAGCGGTGGTGCTATATAGCAACCAGGTGGGGGGCAGAACTGTTTGAGGAAGTGAATCTCACCTGTTCTCGTAAGAGAGCAAAAAGCCGTTCAGTGACGGGAGCAACTAAGGTAAGCGCTCATCGGTGAGAGCTGGAGGGCAATGGCGCGGAAGGGCCGGAGCCACGGGAACAATTATTCACCGGTTTAAGGCAGACAGGATTGTTACAAACGGAAATTGGCGCATTAAAATTGGTGCCTTTAAAAGGAGTGGTGATTTGTGGCGAACATCCAGGCAGTGGTGGAATAATAGTTACCTAGGTGAGAGAGTTATTCCACAATTAAGCGAGGTCCAAACGATGCTATGGATAATGGAGGCGACGTGATGATGCACTGCGGAGAAAATCAAGGTATAAGCGCGGTGTTGGTGCCTAACACGAGACAGGGAGAAAAAGGAATCAAGTGCTTACCGGGATCCTGCCAGGTCCTGCGGCTTACAGTGAACCGAGTGACGGGGTGAGGAGCGTGGAGTGTCAATAAATACTGAAGAGGTGTGCTTGGGGGACTAGAGCGGGTGAGAGCGGCGCCATCTTGGGGGAGAAAGATAGCCAGGGAAGATAGACTAGGGAAGTTCCTTAGAATGCAAAGGAAGTGAAGACAGACCAAGCAGATCAATTGTTATTTTTACAAAAAAACACAATTGCGACAGTTCACAATTATTATTGCACTATGGGGGTATTAAATTTAGGAGTTGACCAAGGAATCTGAATTAGGAGAGAGTATGATGTCAATGGAACTGTGGTATGTAAAATGCGAAGGAATTACAACTCATTACATTAAGGTCCAAACAGTGCCATAATCGTGTTAAACCACATAGTTAACCAAAGGGGGAAGACCTCTAAGAGTTACAAGGGGAGAAGAGGCAGCGTTATCTAAGAATGGAAAACAAACGATATATGACAATTTGTTGCAGAACCAAGGCGGAATTGACATGAGCATGAGAGTACATGGTGTCAGAAAACAGTCCGGAATTGCAACAAGCAAGAAGGTTCATAATGTCAGAGGAGGTTAGTCCAATCCTCGCTGCGATTCAGGCCCTGCCTGATGCTGTCAGTGAGGATGATCATTCTGAGTTCTTCTTTAGTCAAGATTTTTGCAATGTCTCCTCCTCTTGGCGGCTGTTTGATGCATTTAAGCACTGTCCATTTAATATCAACATCGTTGTGCCCCATTTCAATGAAATGTTCAACAAGGGGGGCATTTGGAGTTTTGCAGCGCACTCTGCTTCTGTGTTGGCCAATCCGCAATTTCACCTTCTGTGTTGTCTGCCCAATGTAGATCTTGTTGCATGGGCAAGAGATGAGATAAATACCATTGCTCGTATTACAGTTCGAGAAGGAATTTAGAGTGATGGGCACATTGTTAAACCACGAGCGGACCGCCTGAAATCTCTTTATTTTTCCTTTATTTTCCTTCTCTACATCCGACCCCTTTTTTGTTTCCCCGCAGGCAATTTCGTTCACAATCAGGCTTGTACACATCAAAGTCCTGATGATGATCCTGGTACTCCTCTAAAAGGATCGAAACGTCGTCGACCCCCTCTAAAATAGCATGCACGTTATTCCATTGTGTTGAAAAAGTGCACTAGCTGTTTTGTAAAAAGATTATAACACTGGATAATCTAAAAAGCTTCAAACTTTGTCTTGCCTGAAATGCCTTGTTTGTTTTGTTAATGTCATTGTTCCATTTGGACACAGGACTGTGTCCCACATGTATTTTATTATATGTATGAAAATCTAAAAATTGGAATAATTAAATCGGTTGTCCGGCTGGACTTCCAGAATATAGTATCGATTCAGAACTATATTTATCTAATCACTATCCCAACTATTTGAGGATTACTGTTGTTTGTACTTAACGATTACCCAAGGTCCTCAATTACTTTTTTGGGTTCCCTTGTTTCTGATAAATATGTTAAGCGCAATCGCTGGATTGCAAGGGTAGGATACCTATCCCCTTCCAATAAGTGGGCTCTCTCCTTGTTCTTCCTCTCTAAACTCTACCCCTTGTTATGTCTGACCATGCACCTCTATATTCCGATGATTATATCAAAAAAATTTGTGAGGGCCCTTCGCTTTTCTCAGACTCTGTAGATGGCCCTTCCTCCACAAACATATCATCCACTGACCAATTAGAAAAGTGCAAAAAGAAACAAGTACGCCTCCAACTAATGACCCGTATGCTCACAGAATATCTCAAAGCAGAAACAATCCCCCACTGGGTTACAAGTACGTAATATTCCTGGAATCTTCACCGATAACCCAAAGTATATCAACAGCTTCAGCTACATGGGCACTACCTGCTCTAGACACTGGCTGGTACTGGGTATTGACACCGCCACAGAAGCCCTTAAAAAATTAGCAGAAGAAATCGAGGAGATTGAAAACAAATTAAGGAAACGTGCCCAATCGCTGAGAGTAAGAAATTACTAGAACAAATACAAAAGACAGTCGATGAGTTCTACAGAATAGAGCAAAACAAAAAAGCAGTCAACCTAAGAAAAGACATCAGATCATACAATACTGAACGCACTTATCCATATTTGCAAAAAGATTTCTATACAAATAGGTCATACTCCAACCCACAAAACAGTAGACCTTGGGGCCGTTTCAATAGACGCAACAATCTGGTCGGCTTTTCAGACACATCAGCTGAATCCTCAGATAACTCCGACGTAGGTGAAGGTACCAGCACATCAAACCGTACCCCTGGCCCCAACTTCCCAGCCCCAAGTAGAAAGTTTTTAGGACGCGGCCAGAACGAACCGCCCAGGCGCGGCTGTGTCAAACAGGCCCAGAGATGGTACAACCCACCGGGGGAGCGCCAAACGCGTCACAAATTTTACCAATGGTAACTGATGACAATTTGCAACGCATACCCATTTTCAACCTCTCACATCACAAACTTTCAGACCCTGAGTTATCACTACTTAGCAAAGGATTATCGTTTGTCCCCACCACCCATCCAAATTTTTGGGAACTTCATACGGAACTACTCAGATTTTTTAGACGTCTTCGTCTACATACATTTTTTCTTTTAAATCCTTTCCCTTCTTCAATCTCTTACACACCCTTTAGACCTCCATCTACCTTCTCCCCCTCCACCAACATGATTCCCAGTGAAATAGCCACTTTTGAAAAACTGGTTCTGGACGATTTATCCATCCTGGAATCCAAAAAACGTTTCATTCCCTACAATATCTCTCTTCCGGAAAAGAAAGCCATCACCTCCCTGAAAATGAATGATTCCCTAGTCATTAAATCAGCCGGCAAGGGCGGAGGCATTGTACTTCAAGAAAGAGTAGCGTACAAAGAAGAAATCCAACGCCAATTATCGAACACAGATCATTACTGTAGACTTCCCACAAACCCAACCAAAGAGCTACAGACACTTATCTTACAAATCACTACAGAAGCAAAATTGGAGGGCTTTCTGAGCCATAAAGAATTCCTATTCCTCAATGTGAAATCCCCATGCACACCAGTCATTTACACTTTATCAAAGGTCCACAAAAATCAGACCAACCCCCATCGGACGACCCATAGTTTCTGGTTGCGGGTCCATCCTAGTGCCCTTAGGTCAATATATTGACCACTTTATCAAAGATTTCGTATCACATACTCAGTGCTATATCAGAGATAGTATGGCGATGATAAATCTCATCGAGCATCACCCCTTTGATCCCACCCTTGATATCCTCTGTACCATGGATGTAGAATCACTCTACACTAATATTCCGCAAATCCCAGCACTTCTCGTGATCCAAGGTATCTTGGACTCGAGGCCGCGCCCCCACCCTGTCCCCACACTTTTCATTATCCAGCTGCTTGAACTATGCCTGACCCATAACTTTTTTACCTTCGAGAATGATTACTACCAGCAAGTAAAAGGTACGTCGATGGGCGCAGTTTTTGCGCCAAACCTAGCGATCCTCTACATGGATCATCTAGAAATTACTACCATCCTTTATGCCACTAATCCATTCCTTCCAGGCATCATTATATGGCCTCGCTACATAGATGACATTTTCCTGATATGGCATCAAAACGAGGACACACTTTCCCAATTCAATCACTGGCTCAATAATAATTGTTCTGGTCTCAACTTCACCAACACACATGACAGATCACAAATCCAATTTCTTGACCTAACCATATATCATTCTGATGGTGAACTATTAACCAAACTGTACAGAAAAACCACAGAGAGAAACACACTACTTAGGTACGAAAGCCACCACCCCCGAGCACTCAGAGACTCTTTACCATATTCCCAATTTCTTCGCATTAGACATAACTGTTTTTCAAAGGATGACTATTTTTCTGAAGCTCTCGCTCTCACCAGCAAACTTAGAGCCCGTGGCTACCCCAAAAGATTGGTAAGAAATGCACAAAAACGAGCTTGGTACTGTCCAAGAGAAATCCTACTGTCACTCAAAGTCAAAACCAATGCCAACCGCCTAGTCTGTGTCACCACCTTTTCCCCAGCGTCCAACCAAATTCGAAAATCCATTTTGCAACACTGGCCTGTGGTCAATGCAGGTAATCTCTCAATAGAGCGCCCTATTTTTGCGTTCCGTAAGAACCGGAACCTAAAGGACCATCTGGTAAGAGCCGCTTTACCTTCCCCCCGTCCGATGGTCACTCTTGATGCACTTTGGGGGTTAGACCCTCTCATTGGACATGCCAAATGCGGCAACTGCAATGTTTGTAGCACTACCATGGAAGGTAAAGACTTTGTATTTAACAATGTGCCCATCACTCTAAATTCCTTCTCGAACTGTAATACGAGCAATGTTATTTATCTCATCTCTTGCCCATGCAACAAGATCTACATTGGGCAGACAACACAGAAGGTGAAATTGCGGATTGGCCAACACAGAAGCAGAGTGCGCTGCAAAACTCCAAATGCCCCCCTTGTTGAACATTTCATTGAAATGGGGCACAACGATGTTGATATTAAATGGACATTGCTTAAATGCATCAAACAGCCGCCAAGAGGAGGAGACATTGCGAAAATCTTGAATAAAGAAGAACTCAGAATGATCATCCTCACTGACAGCATCAGGCAGGGCCTGAATCGCAGCGAGGATTGGACTAACCTCCTCTGACATTATGAACCTTCTTGCTTTTTGCAATTACGGACTGTTTTCTGACACCATGTACTCTCATGCTCATGTCAATTGCGCCTTGGTTCTGCAACAAATTGTCATATATCGTTTGTTTTCCATTCTTAGATAACGCAGCCTCTTCTCCCCTTGTAACTCTTAGAGGTCTTCCTCCTTTGGTTAACTATGTGGTTTAACACGATTATGGCACTGTTTAGACCTTAATGTAGTGAGTTGTAATTCCTTCACATTTTACATACCACAGTTTCATTGACATCATACTCTCTCCTAACTCAGATTCCTTGGTCAACTTCTCAATTTAATACCCTCAGATTGCAATAATAATTGTGAACTGTCGCAATTGTGTTTTTTTGTAAAAATAACAATTGATCTGCTTGGTCTGTCTTCACTTCCTTTGCATTCTAAGGAACTTCCCTAGTCTATCTTCCCTGGCTATCTTTCTCCCCCAAGATGGCGCCGCTCTCACCCGCTCTAGTCCCCCAAGCACACCTCTTCAGTATTTATTGACACTCCACGCTCCTCACCCCGTCACTCGGTTCACTGTAAGCCGCAGGACCTGGCAGGATCCCGGTAAGCACTTGATTCCTTTTTCTCCCTGTCTCGTGTTAGGCACCAACACCGCGCTTATACCTTGATTTTCTCTGCAGTGCATCGTCACGTCGCCTCCATTATCCATAGCATCGTTTGGACCTCGCTTAATTGGGGAATAACTCTCTCACCCAGGTAACTATTATTCCACCACTGCCTGGATGTTCGCCACAAATCACCACTCCTTTTAAACGCACCAATTTTAACGCACCAATTTCCGTTTTTAGCAATCCTGTCTGCCTTAAACCGGTGAATAATTGTTCCCGCGGCTCCGGCCCTTCCGAGCCATTGCCCTCCAACTCTCACCGATGAGCGCTTACCATAGTTGCTCCCGTCACTGAACGGCTTTTTGCTCTCTTACGAGAACAGGTGAGATTCACTTCCTCAAACGGCTCAGCCCCCCACCTGGTTGCTATATAGCACCACCGCTACCCACGGTCATTTCACACTGCCCCCCACCCTGCTTAGACGCATGAGTCCGCTTCACGCACTTCGCGTCCGTCCAACCTACGGTTACTTTATACGCATATTAAACTCCTGTCCCCCCCACCCTGCTTAGTCGCATGAGTTCCTCATCTCACACGCAGCACACGTCCAACCGACGGTTCCTTCATACTCATGTTCCTTTTTTGCTCTTATTAGTCATTTCACCACCACTACCGGTTATCCTTCCTAGCTACCCCCACATATAGCTTACTCGCGCCCGTTACTCAGTGGATCTAAGTTTTACACCTTATGCATGCCCTTCATTCGCATGCACCTCGGATAGATGTTCTCACATCAACCGCCTTGACTTCTTCTTATTCTTCCACCTCGATAGGCCATCCGTTCACTTACCACATATACGCTTTATTTGCATCCGTTCTTGACCCTACGCATGCCTACACATCCGCATGCACTCCTGGAACCACACTTGCATCCCTTGTGCTAATTCACCATGTTCAACAGACCACGAGCGGACCGCCTGAAATCTCTTTATTTTTCCTTTATTTTCCTTCTCTACATCTGACTCCTTTTTTGTTTCCCCGCAGGCAATTTCGTTCACAATCAGGCTTGTACACATCAAAGTCCTGATGATGATCCTGGTACTCCTCTAAAAGGATCGAAACGTCGTCGACCCCCTCTAAAATAGCATGCACGTTATTCCATTGTGTTGAAAAAGTGCACTAGCTGTTTTGTAAAAAGCTTATAACACTGGATAATCTAAAAAGCTTCAAACTTTGTCTTGCCTGAAATGCCTTGTTTGTTTTGTTAATGTCATTGTTCTATTTGGACACAGGACTGTGTCCCACATGTATTTTGTTATATGTATAAAAATCTAAAAATTGGAATAATTAAATCGGTTGTCCGGCTGGACTTCTAGAATATTGTATCGATTCAGAACTATATTTATCTAATCACTATCCCAACTATTTGAGGATCACTGTTGTTTGTACTTAACGATTACCCAAGGTCCTCAATTACCTTTTTGGGTTCCCTTGTTTCTGATAAATATATATAAATATTTTGTTTATACAGCTGCACTGCCAGATTGTGGGCAGCTGCATCGTGGGGGCACTCCAGCCTGGAATCTAGGGTGAAATGCACCCCACCCCCCTGATCACTTTGTGGATATTTTTCGGGGTGTTTCTGCTGCATCTGCAGCTAGGTGGCTAGTGGAAGCCATGTGTCCAGGAGGATAGGACGTCCTGTCACGGTAGGGACAGGGTAATGATTGCCAGGGCGAGTGTGCCTACCAAAGGAGGGTGGAGGGGGGTCTGGTAACCCATGCAAGCAAGGAGTAGTTGCTCCACCATGTTTACAAATCACCAGTAGTTATTGTACTGCACTGATGATGACGTGTCTATGAGTAATGTGCACAGCTAAGTACCATTATTGTGGGTTATGCCTCATATTGAGCCCCACTCAGGGTACATGTGTTACACTATACAGTTATGGGTATGATGTACTTATGATATGGGCAGTCTGATAAATATTCCCTATGGTGCAGTGTTGATGTTTATGGTGCAAAGCCTAATGCCTGAAGCGGTTGTAATGTGTGGACCTTATTAGTGTTACTGTGGTGCACTGGTGATTTAGGATATATGTCTAAGATGTTTATGCCTAATGTGTGATGCTACCTTTACCAGTAGTTACTAGTTGGTTTCTCTAACTGTACATTTGTGAGTTATGATGGTTCTGAGAGTGGCCCTATTGGCCCTGTCATGTATATAGTCCCCTGTAAAGTGATACCTTGTGCCAGGTGGCACAGTGTATATATGTGTTTTTATGAGTAATACAAAGGCTATTTTTATATAACCTTGTGTGGAGTTTCTTTTGTGGTGTGCCTAGTGTGTCGCTGCTGTGTGAGTGTGTTGCGCAAACGCTTTACACATTGCCATTTGGATAGGCCTGACTGCTCTTGCCAAGCTACCAAGGGGGTGAGCAGGGGTTATCTTCAGTGTGTAACTCCCTTGCCCTGACTGGAATGGTGGTTTCAGCCTGGCTTAGGCACTTGCCCTAGCCAACCGGAAATCCCATTAGCAACAACCCTCAAAGACCCAAAAGAAACATCTGTAGAAGAAGGTAACCCCGGGCATAGTGTACGTAGCAGGGCTACCAGAGGTCCACGGAGGTGAAAACAAACTCTGCTCCGCTACGCCATCCGCCTCCACCCCCCAATTATAAAAAGTATTTAAACATGATTAAAAAATAAATGAGAAATCACTTACCTGGCATGTGGTGTCCCCGGGCTGCCCTCCTCCTCTTCTTCACCGTCTGGCTAATTATTGTGAGAACTGCGCATGCGCGCATGCCCGCACATGCGTATTTCTTGCGCAGTTTTCACAAGGATTACCGATAGGGCGATGAAGAGGAGGAGGGCAGCCCGGGGACGCCGCTTGCCAGGTAAGTGGTTTTTAATTTATTTTTTAATCATGTTTAAATACTTTTTATAATTGGGGGGTGGAGGCGGGGGCAGGCCAACTCCGCTCCGCTGCGGAATGTGCAGAGCTTTGTCTTCTCCGCGTTCTCCGCGGAGCCCGGAGAAGGCAAATCTCCGCACACTCTGCGGGCGAAGCGGAGATCTCCGCCCGGGGTTAGAAAAAGGACTGTCCTGTTAGACCCTTTGACTGTATAAGAGAGGACTGCACCTACTCCACTCATAAGGCTTCACAACAAAAGGGCTTTGCCTGTCTTAAAGGATAAGGACTGGACTTCCTGATCAGTCGCAGGTAGAAAAGTGCTAGCAGGGCTAACTGCAGCATCAACAATGAGGACAACTCTAGCTGACAAGTTTCACATGGGCCTCTTTCCTGCATCAAGAAATTCTTCTGGAAGTAACTGTAAAAGTGTTGCATTACCGGCGACCTGAACTCTTGACTTTGGCCAGCATGACCCTTTTTAATCCTTTGAGCGCTATTTTCTTCTAAATGCTAGTTTTACTTTTAATCTTTAAAAATGCATATATTTGTTTCCCTTCATTAAATTTTCTTAATTTTGGTGTCATTTTACTCATAAAAATATATCCTATTTCTATAAATTAGTGTTGAATGTAGATTGTGTTTTGTACCTTATTTATTTAATCAATTGATGTATTTAAATGCTTTACACACCTGTCTCCTAAATTAATCCTGTGTGCTTGCAGCCATCCACCAAGGGTTGAGCAAGGGAATCATTTTTTGAGACCTAGGGGGATATTCACAAGCACTTATCGCCGATTTATCTCCACCTTAACGCATCAAAAGTGGAGATAGATTTAACACCCCATTCATAAGCTGGTGCAAACTGCAGACATCGTCAGTATTCCCGCGTTAACTGCCCCAAAATGTATCTCCACGGTGGACACCACCAACTAACCCTAATGAGATGCAAAGTAGGCGTTTCCGTGCAAAAACACACGTAAAAACCACAACACCACTTTCACAGCGAACTGCCAGATCTACGATGTGAACCAAAAACAGGCAATAAGCCGCGGTAGCAGCAGGGAATTAACACCTGCCCTTTGCTGGTGTTAAGCAGGACGACTACCTGAAGCATAAAAGGGAGTCCAGCCAAGAGCCACACTGGAAGACCCACAGATGCCATGGAGACAATGATCATGCAACGCGGATACCCATGAGGACCACAACACCCACCGCAACCACCTGAGGCCCGCCACCACCCCCAGGACCACTCCCCCCCCCCCCCGGGAACACCACAGAGGCAGCGTACACAAAGACAGCGGATCCATCTGAAATGCACCTGCCGCCCAGACCCAACACCAGAGGAGGACATTGCCCACCACAGGCCCAAAAGGACAACCATTCCCCACATCCTGACCCACATCCTCCACCTGCTGACGGTACCAACCCAGCGGCCAACCAACATCCCTCCGCAGACAAAGCTGCCGGCTGCGCAGCACATGCTGGCCTCTGGTACCATCCAACCCACAACTGCCAGAGTTGGAGAAGTCACACAGCCAGCCACATCCAAGGTCATCACACCTGTCCTGGATTCCAACATCAAACTGGTACCCCAGCACCCCCACGTCACCCACACTGCACAGGAGCAGCTGAAGACAAAGCAAGGCCCCTACACAATAGCTGGATTCCCTCACGTGTCAGGGACAATAAACTGCACACATGTACCCCTCGTGCCCCCTGCCCACACTGCACACAACTACCACAACAGAAAGCACACACATACCATGAATGTGCAGGCAATTGTGGCCCACCTGGGACAATGTCGTGGCCAACTCCCCAGGCAGGGTGCATGAAACTCACATCTCCCGACAGTCCATCATCACCCAGCGCTCCCAGGATGGCACACATGGAAATGCAGTGCCCGTTGGTAAGTCCGAAATAAACACACCACACACCTCCAGCCCACTGTCATGCAACTCACGACGCTGCCAATGGGCACGCAGCACAACTACATTCAACATGACACACAATATGCCAACCGACCAGACACGACAACACCACTCCATTGGGAATCCTGCCTTGCCATGCCCACAACCCAGCCACGGCATGGCACCACAGACACACAATAACAGGATGTGAGTAGAGGCATGGAGCAGGCATGTGCGAGAGTGGCAAGTGACTAAGGAATGTGAACCTACCCAATGCCAGGTGTGGCGTGGAGGTGCCGGACAGACCACAGAGTGCAAACCACGGAAATGGCCATGTGGACATCAACTGCTGGTGCATGGAGTGTAGTGGCCAGTGGAAGTTACCATGTCCCCACAGGCTGTGGGGCAGAACGTGGAAATGTTGCACGTTACGTCTGCCCCTGCATGGGCGTGCATATTGGGTTGGACCTGCGTATGCCAGGCCTGTGTAGGGGTGTGAACAATTAGCCCATCACACTGGTTGTGGTTCTCATTCGGAATGGACAACGTGTCTGCCAGGGCGGTGCCTCTCAGCCCACCACGAGTCCTGCGCTGAGCGCGGCAGGGCCTGCGTCCCTGTTCGCCTGCTGCACCCTGGGCCACTGGTCCCCAGACCCATCATGCTTGCCCCAGCGCACCAACGAGGCTCCGCTCACCTGCCTACACTGGCGTGTGTCAAAGAGGGCCCACCACGTGCCGGTGCAAGCTCCAAGCACCTGTCCCGCGACCTCTGCAGCCTCCGCAGACCATCGCTGGACCCCCCGACGCTGGCCCACATTACTCCTTTTTCATTGACATACTCCACCGGCATCCCCTTCAGCCCAGTAGGTTCCACATGTGGAACTGTGTCCTGAGTCCTGAATGGCAGTGACCCCAAGTCTGTGGCAGCGGCCACAGCACCAGACTCTCTTTGATCAGTGAGGCATAATTCCATATCACGGGCCTGCGACAAGTGGTGCCAATAATCCAGTACAATGCAAGCCGGCAACACGTGGTGCCACTAACCCTGTTCAAAGTAAGCCAGCGCCATGTGGCGCCACTAACCCTGTTCAACGCAAGCCGGCAAAACATGGTGCCACTAACCCTGTTCAACGCAAGCCAGCAACACGTGGTGCCACTAACTCTGTTCAAAGCAAGCCGGCAACATGTGGTGCCACTAACCCTGTTCAACGTAAGCCGGCGACACGGAGATGAGGGCTCAGGCCTACCCTGCGGACCATGAGGTCCCACATCCAGCACATAGTCGCAAATCATGAATGGCAGAGTCCACACCAGTGAAAGCACGGAGAGGAGTAAGAGGAAGATGTGGGTCAGTATGGACGAAAGCCGGATCAGAGTCATGGAGGTGATCGAACACTATCAACAACTGACCTGGTGCCATCAACCCTGTTCACCACAAGTCTGCGTCCCGTGGTACCACTGAACCTGAACTACGCAGGCCGGTGGGGCCATCCAACCTAAGCCAGCGACACTCGGTGAATGGCCCGTGCTGACCGCTGCCTCAGGCCTACCCTGCGGTCCAGCAGGTCACACATGTGGAACTGTGTCTTGGGTAAGATGTGGAGTCCACACCATTAGACATGCCTCATCGCATGAGGCATCCCCTAACAGCACTGGTGCCACTAAATGAGTCATGGGCACCATCTGGTTGGACCTTGGTGGCGTCTGAGTCCATGGCCTGGTGGTCTTCTGCATCTTCATATTGCTGGACCGGGCTTGGTGTCCAACATGTGTCTGTTCCATTCATCTTCACCATAGTGACTGTTTCAGCGTGGTCCTGCCCTCTGCATCATGCCCTGAGGGTACACCTTCCACTGTCCACTGAGACACTCCACGCTGCACTCGTGACCATGCCCCAGTGCCCTGCAAGTCAGCAGCCCGTGGCGTTAGGCCCGTGCAGGATACTCTGCATCCGGGGCCACTAACTCTGTGCAGCACAAGTCATGGGGCCTTTATAGTTGAATGGTTGTGTCCTTTCCGATGTACACTGTTGTCGATTTCTGACTGCACCAGGCAGCCCTTGCCGGCTGGTGTGCACACACCCCACACACATCCAACATAGGTGTCACTCGGTATATGTGCCTGCTAACAAATGTGGCTGTGCGCACATGCCTGTAGACATTCACACCATCTGAGCAAGTGTGTCCGTGTGGTCATTGTGTCAGCATGATGGGCACAGGCCCTGCAACATCACAGTGTGCTGTCTTCAGCAGACATTACCATGTCACCTCAGCGTAGGAAGTGACCCTGGACATGTAGCTTCGCACGCACCCCCCTGCATGCACAAGCAGCATGTGCTGCTCCGGCATACGTCAGGTCAGTGCAGGGGTGTGCTGATTCGGCAGGGGGACCAGGGCGTGGCTCGGACCTGGCCTTGGACAGGAAGTGCGATAAGTGTGTCTCTGTGTTGGGGTGTTGTAGCCGTCAGGGCGACAGTAGTCGATGTTTGAGTTTGAGTTTGAGTTTAAAAGTACTTTTAGAGCGCACGTATACCAGCGGTTTCTTGGCGCTATAGCTAACGGGGACTGAGGTTATAAGCAGGGAGAGGCAGAGGGAGCATTTATTCAAAGGACTTTATGAATAAGTGGGTTTTAAGGCATTTGCGGAATTGTGAGTAGAGGGTGATGGAGCGAAGTTCAAGGGGAAGGGAGTTCCAAAGGGTAGGGGCAAGGATAGCAAATTTGGATCCCCCCAGCTTCTTTCTCCGGAAGCGTGGAATGGTGAGGAGGGACTGGGAGGAGGAACGTAGAGCCCTGGTGGGGACGTATGAAACAATCTCAGAGGAGATGAAGGCTGGCGCCAAACCCGATCGGGCCAGAAAAGTGATAGATGCGAGCTTGAATTGAATTCTAGCTCGCACAGGGAGCCAATGAAGTGATTTCAGAAGTGGAGTAGAATGGTGAAATTTAGGGAGATTGAAAACCAGGCGAGCCGCCTGGTTTTGTATCTGTTGTAGGCGACGCAGACTGTATGCAGGGATACCGGCATACAGGGCGTTCCCATAGTCCAGGCGGGACACCACCATGGCCAAGATGATGAGTTTGAGGGCAGAGAAAGTGAAGAAACGGGACACCCTGCGTATAGTACGCAGTGAGAGGAAGGAGGAAGATACCACAGAGCTAACCTGGGAGTGAAGTGTGAGTTGAGAGTTAAGTTTTATGCCTAAAGTTTTAACTGAGGAGGAGGGAACAGGAGAAGAACCAAGAGAGGGGGGCCAAAAAAGAGGGGACCAGGGACTGGATGAACCACCCGTCAACACCAGCTCGGTTTTATCAGGGTTGAGTTTAAGGTGGTTGTGGTTCATCCAGTCCCTGATATGAAGCATGACAGTTTGGAAATTAAGAACAGCAGAGGGAGAAGAAAGATTGAAGACCAGCTGGAGGTCATCCGCATAATTAAATACGGCGACCTCCATCTGTTGAAGAGAAAAAATCAGAGGGGCAATATACAAATTAAACAAGAGGGGAGAGAGAGAGGAACCTTGGGGGACCCCGCACTGAACTTTCCGGATGTCCGCTGTGAAGTCACCCAGGCGGACAGCCTGGGTGCGGTTGCTCAGGAAGGAGGATAACCAGACCAGGGCAGTCCCCCCGATCCCCGCCGCCCTGACACGGGAAAGTAAGATGTTATAATCCACCTGTATCGAAGGCGGCTGAGAGATCGAGGAGCACAAGGGCCTGGTGCTGATTGGTGTCCATACCCTCCCTGAGGGTGTCTAGAACCGACATGACAACGGACTCCGTAGAGTGTGCGGGGCGGAAGCCAGCTTGGCGGGGGGCAAGGGCTCCGTGCTTCTCCACAAAGGAACTCAGAGCACAGGTGACATGGCGCTCGAGCACCTTAGCCAGAAATGGCAGAAGGGAGATGGGGCGGAAATTGGCTGGGACAGAAGGATCTGCCCCAGGTTTTTTCAGAATGGGCACAATTACAGCGGATTTCAGGGAGCTGGGAACTATGCCTTGAGAAAGGGAGCTGTTGAGGAGGTGAAGGGGAGGGTCTGGGCAAGAAACAAAGATGTGACGGAGGATGTGGGCAGGACAGGGGTCGAGCGGGGAGCCAGATTTGATCAAAGGCACCAAGGAGGTCAGACTTTCCCGAGTGATAGGGGGAAAGGTGGTCAGTGCGCCTTTGGGGGGAGGACATTGAGGATCAACAAAAGATGGGGAAGGGGGAGGGATGTTGGCCTTGATGGTGGTAATTTTGTGAATGAAATAATTATTGAGAGAGAGGCAGAGATCTTCGGACGGGGCTGGTTTTAGAGTAGTTCTGTCCGAGAACGCCAGGTTATGAACGATGGTAAATATCTCCTTGGACTGGTTCTCTGCTGCTAAAATCTTGGAGGAGAAATAAGATGTTTTAGCCTCCAAGATGCCTTTTTTGTACTGGCTCAGGATGTTGGTGTATTCCAGTTTCAAAGTGGGGCAATAGTTTCTCCTCCAAGCCCGCTCCGCGCGGCGAACTGTTAGTTTGGTGTTTTTAAGCTCTTTATTGAACCACCGATTGGCGTCTTTGTCGCGTTTGGAAGTAATGCGCTTGAGCGGGGCGCGGCTATGGGAGAGCCACTGATCTATGGCATCAACCTGGGAGGCAGTGGTAAGGCCCTGAAGAGAAGGAAGAGAGCAGGTAAGGAGGGAGGAAAGATTCTCAAGGTTGACACGGCCCCATGGTCGGACCCAGGTGTTTTTGGGCCGAGGGGGCTTAGCTGGAGGGAAAATGGGAAGGAGAAAGGAAATCAAGTGGTGGTCAGACCAAGGGCAAGGGGAAATAGAAAGTGATTCCACAGGGCAGTTCAGGGACCAGATCTGGTCAAGCCGATGACCTTTAATGTGGGTAGGAGAGTGAACATGAGATATAAAGTTGAGGGAGTGAAGGGTTTCGGAAAATTCCTTTGATGACGGACATTCGGAAGGATCAGAGGGCCAGAAATTAAAATCGCCAAGGAGCAAGATGGAGGAATTGTTGACTGTAATGGTGGCCACAACCTCCAAAAAGTCAGGGAGAAACTGTAGGGGGGACTGGGGAGGGCGGTAGGTGAGGAAGCAGGTTAGGGGGGGAGAGGTGGAGACTGTGCGGATCACCAGAAATTCGGTAGTGGCAATAGTAGGTAGGGTTAGAATTTGAAAGGGGAGATCGGTACGTGCGATGACCGCCACGCCGCCCCCGGCTCTGCCTAAAGAACGATCCGCCCTGAGGGCATAGTAGGAGGCCGGTAAGGTGGATAGGAGGGCAGGGAGGGAGTCATCGCAGAACCAGGTCTCGGTTAAAAAGAGGAGATCAGGAGCATGAAGGTCCAGCAGGACCGAAAGTTCGTGCGCGTGGGCAACAGCAGACCGGGTATTGAGGTAGAGGGCAGTGAAGTTTTTAGGGATTGGCAAAGGAACTGATTCACAAGTCGTGGGAGAAGTATCGACTGTGGGAAAACGGCGAGAACGGAGGGTGGGGGGAGTTATGCCGAGAGCAGAGATGCGGGAGTTTGTTGTGGCCGAGATGGGCCAGGGGCCCTGGTAGCTACGAAGTAGATCCGGGGTGTAGGTGATGGGTGGGGCAGAGTGAGGCGCCCCTAGTCCCGGCCAGTCGCGGACGGGCGCAGACGGGCTTGCCTTAGGCGCGCCTTTGGCGCGCAATCGACGCGCCCGCTGCGCTCGTCCGCTGCGCTTCCTACCGAGACACATGATTTATAGCAGCAGGACAAGAAATTGGAGGGGTCGTGGCCAACCGAGGGGGCGTGTCTGGTTAACGCGCCGCGCCCTCGAGAATGGCTGCCAAAGAAAGGAGTCGTTGCAGCGTGTAGCGCTGTTCAAAGGTGCCAGAAAGCGCAGGTAGGTGGGGGGGGGGGTAATCAGAACACAATATCACAGTCAGATTTTAAAAGTTTTAAAAATCGGCGTTTTCCTCGCTCCCGGCTTTCCGCCTCAGGAGTCCTATCGTTAGTGCGACGTCTGGCTTAGGCGCACACTATTTATGTGATCTGGTGGGGGGGCGTGGCCAACCGAGGGGGCGTGTCTGGTTAACGCGCCGCGCCCTCGAGAATGGCTGCCAAAGAAAGGAGTCGTTGAGATGTGGCATGCACCAGGAGGGCGGGTCCGCACGTACGGGGACATGTAGGAGCGCAAGACCATTCGTGGGCTTGGCACATGCATGCCAAGTGTAATGTGTAGCGGTCCTGCAGATGCATGAGTCAGTTGCCTGGCCTCATTCGCAGCGCGATCACAGCCAGTCTTGGGCTGTACACCTGTGTCCACCCTGTCCGGACCATTGGCCTACACTCACGTGGCTGCACACCTTCAAAGACCAGCGTTACGGTGTTGTTGGCATGCCGCTGGACATGCGAGGACAGGCATTACAATGGTGTGCCATAGATTTGCATGTGATGAACCGCCCAGCGCACACAAGTGTGGGGGCTCGTGGGAGGGAGGAGCAGCTGTGCAGCAACATAACACACAGTGAGGCCACTCATGTGCCCCGTGCTGGGCATATCATCGATGATTCCAGGGGCTGCAGACATTCCACCACACCCACGACAGGCCTCTGTACATCTCCTGTATGCATGCCGATGGTGAAGTTACTGTAGGGAAGAAAGGTCCTTTGTCTGAACTATCAGGCGGTAGCACATCTGCAGCTCCGAGCAGAAACTTGCATGTGGCCAGCACCCCCTGACAGATACGATAGCTTTTGTTTGCAACTCCCACACTACGCGCTGCCCGACGTGAGACCAACGTGTACATATCCCACATCCCACATCCCACATGCAGACGTCCTTGGTCGTAGTTAGCGTGCATGAAATGGCCTTCACACGTACTCCCACCCCACAAGCCTGCACCCATTGCACACAGACACTGCTCATTGCACCGAGCTGTGCCATTTCATCCACAGGACTGACGCAATGGCAGACCATCCCGGACACATGCTCGACTCCAGTCTCGTGGACCTGTACCGTGCACGTCTGCTGCATGTACTGAGGGCACTGCCGTTGGCAGTGCTGCGGATCAGTTACCGGCTGAGCTTCCGCCTTGCGGACGTCACCAGCGTTCAGCCTGTGTTGCATTGTTGCTCATGCACATTCGAGTGGTCCATGGATGTCTGCCTCTCCAACATAATGGTAGCTGACATGTATTACGACGTTTGAGTGCGCCCCCTGTTGGCCCACGACCACGAGTGTCACCGTGATGCCCATTTATGGCATGCAGGCGAAAAACTGGACCTATGTGATTGCACGAGTTGTTGTGTGCAGTGAGCACATTGAGCCACTACCCGATTGGGCTTTGTTGCACATTGGGTCCAGTGGTTGGAGTCAGCACATCTGTCCGGGTCAGCTGATGGATTACGTTGACGACATGTCAGATGTGGTGGACCCAACTGGATGTGACCCATTGCACGTGTCCTGACGCCTGGTTGCATATTATGAATCTGGTCACATGTCCGAAGACGACAGTGGACATGGCTGCATTGGCCTGGACTCATGATCTAGGCGCGGACAACCAACGTAGGTTGGCACTGACTTATGTTGGTGATGGACTCCCCCGATGTGGGCATGGGCGCTTTCCTATGTTCCTCATTCAGACATGCTGCTGCATTGGTCTGCATTTCGTGGCACTTCTCTTGGCTGTACTGACATGCACTTGTTGATAAAGTTTCCGCACTTTCACTTGTCTCCAACTGTGTTGTGTCTTGATTTGTATGCCAATGTGTGTGTCACGTACTCTCTGGCTCCCTGCCATACGTGCATTGCTACCTCATCAGGACTGTGGGTTTGTACTTGTGCATTATCATGTCCCTGTTTCGTGCTTAGCCAGATGCGTATGGCCGTTTACCGGCCACATGCGGGTGCACTTGTGTCCTGTGTTTGGTTGTGCAAATGTTGGTGTTTGTACCACATTATGTTCGATGTTGGGGTGCTATGCTTCCTATGTGTGTGTGCTGCATTGTGCATGAGATGTCCCTTCAGCTCTGATTTGGCTCACCCTTCGCCCTTTCAGGCAGTGTGGTTTTCACTTCTGTGCTTCTTCAGTGGTGTGATGTTGCCGGGTTGTGTGACTTGTGCTCCTGGTTGGTGTTGTTACTCTTGGGCATGGTTTGTCAGCAGTTGTGCTGTGCTTAATTGTGCATGTGTGCCATTGTGCCCATCTCCCCCCGTCCCCCCAGTCCCTGCTGGTTCCTCTCCCTGTTGCTGTTGTGTCTGTTGTTTTCAGCAGTTTCCGGGCCCGGATCCTGCCACCATCTCCAGAGTGATGTGTTGGACAACATTTCCTCCATGTCATCCAGCTCCTGGTGTGGCGCTGGACTCCCACTTCAGGTGTGCATTGCTGCCTTCTTGTTGTTGGCATGTTTCTGCTTGTTTGTGCCTTTCCCATCATTCCGGATGTTCTGGTTTTCTTCCATTATCCTCTTCTGCTCTCAGGCTGCATTCACCTTGTCCAAGATGGACTGCCATGTACAATGTTTTGTTGCCAATAGGGCTTGTGGGGTTGTCTGCTGGCTCAGGTTGCCTCCATTGTGCTTGGCTGTTCTGTTTGGTTTGTCTTTCTTTTTCAGGCTTTTGTTGTGCTGATTGCCCCATGCCGTGTGTGTCGCGTGCCTGGCGGTGCTTATCCCTACTTTCCTCATCGCGAATGGGCTCATTGCACGTTTTTTTGTGTTGTGGTTTGTGTTTTTATCTCCTTTGAGGTGGTTGTAACGCAGACATTGGCCGTGGTTTCGGAAGACTATCGTATGGTACTGCCTTGTTGTGAATTCCACGTTGACACGGGGTTATTTTCCCGTGATAGACTGCGATGTGTAAAGTTGCGTTAGAATTGTTGGGTGATGTTTAGCACACGTTCTTGTGAATATACCCCCTAGACTTGTCCATATATTGTGATTTTGGCCTGATTACTAGTGGTAGGCACCTACTTACTCTCACTAACCAACCACATTCTAACAGAGGGATTATTTATGTGTCAAAGAGGGTCGGGCTCAGTGAGGATCCTTGCAGGACTCCACAGATGAAATTGTGGGTGTCTGAAGAGTAGGGGGCCAGAGAGAAACACTGGGTTGGTTCAGTCAGCAAATTCAGCGGAGGGTGGGTACTTGAACTTCAATCCTGTAAAGGTGTCCAATGAGAATGGGTTGAGATACCATGCCGAATGCGGTGAAGAGGTCCAGGAGGATGAGGCAGCAGTGTTTCTTCTCGCCACCATCATGCAGATGCTGTCCGTTTTTCATTCAGTAATTTTATCTGTGGTCTTTGATCATGTTTACTGATTTTTCTTTATGCAAAAAATATACACATGTACTGCATTTCTTCATCATTTATCTTTGTGCGTTAATATGTCAAAGACCCTTTCAAGCATTACATTAATGTGACTGAGATGAGGACGAGAGACGGGAAGGTAAATGCTTGATAACTTTCCAGTAATCTTCATTATTCCTTGTCCAAGTATCCCCATACCAGACCTTGCAAACCCACCCAACCTCCATGATTTGGACTTTAGTCAGGGCATTGAATTTCAGGAAGTTCTACACGAATTCTATGTAAGTAAGTAAGTAAGTAATTTTATTAGCATAGTTACTTAAAACCATTGCTGTACAAAGTTGATTAAGAACAGGTATGGTAAAAATACAAAAATGACAATTCTAGGTAAAAACAGAATAAAATTTGCACGCTTCATGTTAGTAGGGTTATTTCTTCTTTCTTTGTTTTCCTCATGAGTTCGTATGGTCAATAATGTCAGTCGACAAGCAGTGTTGAGTCAGTGATACAGGGACCGTTATAAGTTAATTTTTGGCATCTTTTTGTCCACTGCCTTCATAAATTTTACAAAGCTGCAATTCATGCGAGGATCGTGGGAAGAAAAGCAAACCAGAACTGCCTTTCTACGTGTGCGAATCCCTTGCTGGTTGAACTGATGTTTCAACAAGTGTTTTCGTTCGTCACGTAGTTTCTCACAGGAGCAGATCAGGTGCAGCATATCCTCTTGCCCCGATCCACATAGCCGACAGAGAGGATCGGCTTTTGTTTTGATCCAGGTTGGAAGATTTTGAATGCAGGGGAGCAGGCCCAGTCTGTACTTTAAAAAGCACATTTTGGTGGATTTAGAATATCCCTCGCCAAAGTAGTGCTGTGGTGCCTTCTTTAAATACGAATTTAGGATCATCCATCCATGCGTTCTTTTGGAAAGGGCTGCCTTGTCTTGAATCCATGATAGCTGTTTGATCGATTTTTTGACCAGTTTTTTGAAAGTTGTATGATTTGATGGAGTATCCCAAAGCTGCTCTAGACCAGTGTTCTTCAGGCTGTCCCGTAGGAACTTGGCTGCTGCCGAGGACGGGTGTTGGGCTAACTCCATCCACAAATATTCATTTAATGATCCTTGTATCGATTTCCTCACTTTGTCCCAGGCTATCATGTAGGCTCCCTGCCTTGCCAGGATCTGTTGGTCAATGCCAAATTCAAGCCTAATTTGAGCTGGTGAGGTTTGCTTGGGCAAGCTGAAGATGATCCTGTAGGCAGCTGTTATTGTATTATCAAGGGTCTTGGCGTCTCTTCCTCTAAGAACCTCGCTCCTGTAGGTAATTGTTGGGAGAAGTTTAGCGCGGATTACTTGCGTCAAGGGCAGGAGAGACGGGCCAGAAAGTTTGTTATTTAAAGATTTTAGAGAAATTGCCAAAGATATCCCTTTCCCTCGAATACTTGTTCTTTGGGTGGAAAACTGCCCTCCGTTGTCAATCTTCACTCCTAGATATTTGTATGTTGGCGTGTCTCCGATTCTTATTTTATCCCAGTGCCATGATGTTGATTTGTTTCTTTTCTTGCTGATGGTCATTGACTGGGTTTTCTCCAGGTTTATTGTGAGATCGTTTTTGCTTGAATAGCATTGTGTTGCGTTCAGGAGGTGCTGAAGTCCCACCTTGGTGTAGCTTATAAGGACGATATCGTCAGCATAAAGTAGGCAAGGTAGTTGCAGTCCTCCTAGTTTGGGGGCGTGGGAGTTGCAACCATTTAAAATGGGGACAAGGTCGCTTAGGAACAGATTGAATAGGGTGGGGGCCAGGACGCAGCCTTGTTTCAGGCCCTTGTTGGTCGGTATGCGCCTGGACAGGACGGATCCATCCCCCACCTTTATCTGTACCCAGGTCTCTGTGTGGAGATTAATTAGCAGGTTCAAAAGGGGTCTAGGTATCCCCCAATCATTTAGTTTAGACCATAAAAGTTTCCGGTTTATGTGATCAAAAGCAGCCTTGTAGTCAATGAAGCAGAAGTGTATGGGCATTTTGTTGGATTCTGCCTTATCTATGAGCATGCCCATGCTCAAGATGTTCGTCATTGTCCCTACTGCTTTGGCAAAGCCAGTCTGGTTTGCTGGGATTAAGGATCTCTCTGTTGCCCAGGCCATCAGCTCTTCTAGTAGGATGCCTGCAAAATATTTTGCCTCAATGTCAATTAGAGCCACCAGTCGATAGTTTTGAGGGAAAGCCTTGTCTCCTGCCTTGTGAATTGGGGAGATAATAGAGCCCTTCCAGGAGCTTGGCAGGATGTTATGGTGTCTTATCTCCAGAAAAAGCGGTTTGAGGGCTGCTGCCCAGCCTGCCACATCTTGTTTGTAGAGGATTGGCGGGATACCATTCGACCCTGGTGCTCCCTCTCTTCTTCCCTTCTTAATTAAACGCTGAATGGTGTTTTGTAAGTTCGGCAGATTCTCTCTATCATTTTGAGACTGCCCTTCTGTATAATTTGTGTTGTCGCTCATTAGTGACTTTTGAGTGTCGAACTCATTGTCCTGGTTGTGTCCCGCAGCCTAGTGAAAGTGGTTGCCAAGATAGTTTGCCCATTTGTCCTCTGAGATGTTAGATGAGACCCCATTGTGCATAGGTCTTGTGAATGTGTTTATTGATTTCCAGAACCTTGCCCCATCGTTCCGTTTGATGTCAGAGTGTAGTCTCGCCCATAGGTTGTCCGCAGCGGATTTGTTTGCTTCCCATTTTAATTTTTTCAGTGTTAATTTTAATTTCCGTAGTTGATCACGCTTTACTAGGTTCGTAGGATACTGTTGGAGTTCTCTCATTGTACGATAGATTGAGGTTTTTATGCCTCTGATTTTTCCTTTGTGTTCTCGGGAGAATTTGCACGATCTTTCATTGCTTAATTGTGGTTGTATTTTAGGTCTTGTGGCGTACATGGACATTTTATTTGTAAAATGTTCCTAGTTTGTGATTTTACTGTATCCAGTACAACTACCAAAATGCTGTTTTGCTCTTTCCACTAAGGCTCCGTCTATTACTGCTGAATACTTAATTTTTTTGAAGTTGACGGTATGGGGTAACTCTTTTGGTTCTTTCGAAAATTCGAAGTTGGGTTTTGCAATCTTAAAGATGGTTTCTTGGGGGCAGTGATCGCTGTCTCCGCTGCGACCTATCTGATATGATTTTAAAAACTGAAATAAAGGAAGTGAAATGAAGGTATAGTCTAAAATGCTGCTTACTCTTGTTGAATGAAAAGTTGCAGCTGGGGGATTGTCTCCAGGTGTCCTTCCATTTAAGGCCCTGATGTTGAAATGAACCAGATCTTCCAAAATCTTATTACCTAGCTTTGTTTGCTTGGAGATCTGTGAAATCGCTTGTGGAGGAATGTCCCAGATTGCATTTTGAATTTGTGGGTCAACTTCTTGCGTGGCACCCATGAGGTTGAGATTGAAGTCCCCAGTGAGAATAACATTTGTTGTGGGTCTTTCCCTAATGCAAGACTCCATGAAGCTGCAAAGATTTTTAGCTTCTTTTCTTTTCTTTCTCGGGTGAATGTAAACATTGATTAGAGTAATATCATTTTCGGTGGAGCCTATTGTAAGTTGTGGCAAGTGAATGTTTACCGCCAGCAAGGCTGTGAGAGTTGGGCCAACTTCTTTTGCTGTCAAATGCTTGTGGCTGCTATGTAAATTGCTAGACCACCTTGAAGGTGCCCATATTTGGCTGTCCTTTTTGCAGCGGAGAAAAAGCGTAAGTAGCCGTGTAGATGCGGGGGGTCTGCAAGCCATGTTTCTTGGACTGCCACGACGTCGAAGTTCCTGATATATGTCATAAACTCTGAGTCTGATATTTTGGAGGCCAAGCCATTGATATTCCATGAACATGTTCTTAATGAGTCGTGTGCGGCATCCCCTGGCTTGGAGCCGGTTTGTCATTCGTTGTTATTTAAAGTTCTGGCTATCCATCTTGGGTCAGGCAGTCCCGATGATTGTGTGTGTTCGTCTACTATGCGTCGGGCGCTGTCGTTATATTGATCAACCTTGTCGCCTTCTGGCCCTGCCGCGCCTCTCAGGACAGAATTTCTGAGGCTATTAGTAGTAGTTAATTCTGCCTCTTTTTCCACCGGGGCAAGAATTTCAGGGTATCTAGGCTTTACGTATGGTTCTATTGTGATTCCCCAGTTTTTGAAGGTTTCTGCCTCAGCGTATATTTTTTGTGAGGTTGCCAAGGTTGTCCAAGTTGCTTTTGTTTTTTCTCTTCCTGTGTGCTCATCGACTACAAATTCAATGGATACCAGGTCTGAGCTTTTTACTTCTGCCAGAGAGGTGACATGAGATAGCAGTCGTAGGATGTTGCCCCTATTCAGTTTGTCATGTCTTCCTTGCGAGTAGTAGTTCGGATTGAACCAAACGACGCCTGTTGTTTGTCCTTGTTCGCTTGTCTGCTCGCTCTCTGTTTTTGGTCGGCTGGATCGCATATCCTCTACTAGCCTTTTTGCAGTTGTTTTCATTTGGCAAGGGTTAGGTGCAGTGATTCTTAGCTCTCGACCAGGTGTTTGGTTTCGTACCAGAGACTGAGCGATTCTTTGTTCATTTGACTGTCCTCCCTCTTTTTTGCGGGGGCTGAGACGCATGTCCTCTACTAAGCGTTTTGCGTTTGTATTCGCCTGAATTGCGTTGGGTGCGGTTACTCTTAGGTCACGACTGATTGTATACTTGGTCAGTGCTGGTTGCCCGGCCGGGTGGCGCATTTTGCCGGGCCTGAAGATGTTACGTACAGAATCCACTGTCCTATAGTAGATGTTGTTTCTTCTTCTCTCTTCTTGGGCGGTGCTTCTTGGGTTGTTTTCAGTGAATTACTTGCTGAATGCATTATGTCTGTCTCTGCCTTTTCTGATCCTTGATTATTCCCAGGCTTCGCGCCCCAAGTATGTTCTTGGTTTTTTGTTTGCTGTAAGTTGGGACCGTGCTGTCCGCCACTTTTTTGTGCCTGATTCACACTAGATTCAAGGAGAATATTGCGAGCTACACCGGATTGGAGATGTAAATTTTGTGTGCCTATTTCGAGCTCTTTTTGTATGCGAGTCCCAGGTGGTTCCATGGTTTTTATTTTGGGCTTAATATGACTTCCCGTCTTAATAGGGGTTTTTGCCTTAGTGGGAGTCTCAGATGTACTGAAGGCTTCCTCAATTTCCGGTGGGCACAAGGCATGCTCAGATTGAGCTGCACCTTGTACCATAGTTGGAACATTCCCAAAGAGGTGCATAAAGCCTTTACGTTGAGAAGCAATTTTGTGTTTCCTGCCTTTGCGTTTTTTTGCTCGTCTTCGTTTGGCGTTCGTTATTGGGCTTGCTTTTTCTTCCTCGGGGTTTGGAGAGAGTGGAATTTCTGTTGTTCCGGGTGCACAGATCCCTGTACTTATTGCTCTTAGATTGCAAATGCCTTGTCTGTTGCTCACCGGCGTTTCATTAATCTTTGAGTTGTTTGTGTCGGCCACAAAGGAGCTGTTACGAGGGTTGCATTGTTTGTACTTAGATAGCTTTCTAAGCTGTGTGCACAGATTGCTCAAAATCGTCGGTAAGGTTGCCAATTTGTCGATAATTGGGCTGCATCCGCACCCTTCTTTTGTATTCCCAGATCACTGAAAAAATTGTTTTGAAGAAGCGTGTTTAGCGTGCCCAACTTCCCGTCAATGGCAACCACAAATACAGCCAGTGTGTCAAATAGCGTCAATTGAGTGTCCATTCTGTCCGATTGATAATTGAGGGCTTCTACTAAGAGTTGTATAGTTTTAAGCAGACTGCACCAGGCATTTTCGTGCTTTGGGATTTCATCATGAATGTCAGAAGTTGTGGGGCTTTTTTCACCCATCTTTGGTGCCTCCTCGTCCGTCACTGGATGTTCGTATGATGTGTCGCTTATTGTGATAGGCGTATTCAGCGTTTTGATGATTGACTTGCTTTTGCCTTTGTCTTGAGTATATGCAGCTAGAAGGTCTTCCCATTCTTCCTTTCCCAGGAATGAGGATATTTCTGTTGGCGAGGTTGATGCCCTATCTGTGCGGGCCATGTTCTTACCAGGCCTTAACATGCTTTCATGGTCCATTACTTGTTCAATTTGAGTTAGATTTTGGTTTCTCAGATTTGGATCATTTATTTCCCAGCACTCTTTTTTTGTATTTTCATTTGCGTAGTTGTAGTTTCTGGGATGCTTTATTTGTTCTTTGTTTTTTGCTATACAGTTCATATAACCGTTGGCTTCGTCTCCTGTACCAACTGTATTGCCCTCGCAAAAGGTTTCATTGAGATAGGTGCAAGGGGCTGTTAAGCTTTTGTAAAGTATATTTGTTGGCTGATCTTTTTTATTGTTGTTCTCTGCCCTATGCACTTGGATCAGATTTGCTTCTAAGAGAATTTTTGTTCCTGGCAGAAGCCCTTTGGTTATCGCGCCCCTTGTAATGCAGCTTTCATCACGCTGAGGGGTTGATGTCACTTGTAATGGCCCCCTGGCCGTATGGCAGGGGCTTCCGTTGCTGTTATTGGCTGATTGTAGGCCAGAGTGCTGCGCAGGCTGAGTAGGCTGAGTAGGCTGAGATGGTTCGATGGGTTGCTGTAAACCTAAAGATTCATTGGTGTTTGAGAGTAGTGTGTCCGCCGCATTTTAAAAAAAATGAAACTTTGTGTAGATTTTAGGTTGAAGCAATGCAAGACTGGTTTTTGTTCTGCTGCCCTTTTTTTCCTGTGTCAATTGCTCGCTGCACAGGCTATTAGAATTGATGTTTGTTAAGTCAATTAATGAGCCTTCCTTCTGGATTGATTGCCTAGATTTAGGCAGTGGCTTTTCACTTATGCCGTCAAGCTCATTCTGCGATATTTTGCCTTTCTTCGTGCGTTTATTTGCCCCCCCTTTATTCATGGGGCAACCGCGGATACGCCCTGATCTCATATCGCCAGGGCTGTCCGGCCGTCTGAAGCGTGTCAAAAGATGCCCAATGACAAGCAGTCAGGGGAATGTCCGAGCAGGTTAAATAGTGCTTAGCAGTTAGCTTGACAAATGCCTCTCAGTGGTTTTAGTGGTATCAGACCACCTATCTATAACCAGGGCTGCTAATGCCTTAATTCGCTGCTCCTCTCTGCACTGCTCCTCCTGCTCTAGTTTGCCCCCTCTGCCGATTTTTTTACATGCTCCTCAGCGCGCTTCCAATAGCTAAGCGCGAGGGTAGAGCGCAAGGGTAGAGGCAAGGGCCCGCTCCTCAAATGAGAAAGTTTTGCTGCGCTGCGCACCCCCCTTTGTGCTCACCGTGAGTATAGATTCACCGCTGTGCCTCCTCCATCTCCATCTCCAGGCTCTAGTGCTTAATCACAGGTGGCAGCGCAGGGGGAAGGGGCCGATATCTGAAGTTTTTCCAAGGCTTGGGGAGCCTGACGGGGGGTTCGTGGGTTGCTTGCAGCGAAAACGGCAGGATCAGGTTTTGCCTGCGGTTCCGCTGTGGTTTTTCTGGCAATCACGGGAGGCAGCTCTGGTAAAAAGATCGAGTGCCGGCTAGGCCCCCACTCCCCTTTTTTCGGCTGATATATGGCTGTCGAGGCTGTAGAGGCGGTTTAGTGGTTAAGTGGCTGCTTGATACAAGTGCCGTTGCTGGCTCTACGGGGCTCTACGGGGCAATGGTGCTGCAGCAGTGATTGACAGCAGCTAGTGGTAGCGATGTCTGGTGGCGATGTCTGTAACGGTAAAAATAGCGGTAGCGGCGATGGTAACGACAGCGCCAGCGCCGCTTCAACTCTGCTCTGCACCGTTCTTTCTCTCTCGCAAAAATGCTAGTGGTAGCGATATCTGTATCGGAAATGGTACACGAATTCTATGATTATATACCAGCCAGCTGAGGGTAAGTGGCTGTCCTGTTTTTTCTTGTCTCCAGAGGTAAGAATTAGGGTCATTTCAGAAGGGCTTGTAAACTAAATTAGTAGCTAGCTTATGTAAGTAAGCTCAGGCAATATGTAAAAAAACTGAAAAGCACACTTTAAATAGAAAGGATGCTGAAAAGAGAGTAAAGCATACACTTATGTCACTAAACGGCCCTTCCCGAAGTGCAGGCAAACGTGGTGAAGACTGTCCAAGGCACAGTAACGGAAACCAAGATAAACAGGGATGAATCATAGAGGTTGAAAAATCAATACATAATAACCTTGACCCAGTAGCCCTACTCACCTCTAATCACGCAAATCTCAGCAGCTCAAAATCTATACTTAAAAATACAAAAGCAGCTCTGTTAATATTAGATAAGAAATTGGACATCAGCATGAGATGCTCTAAATCCGAATCGCTATGGGGCAATCGCAATATTCTATATAAGAGGAAAACAATACATTACGATACCTGGATTGATAAAGGGATCTTTTTTCCCCATCAACTAGAAAACTTATCTTACCCGATTACTTTTAAAGAACTACAATCTGAATATAATTTGGACAACATAGAGTATTATAGATTTCTAAAAGTTAAGGCAACGCTGACAAAAGCGAAACTGCATACTTCAACCCAATCCTTACCAAATTTTGTAACAAAAATTAATAAGTTAGGTCACCAGGTTTCTATGATCTATAAATTAATTCGCCCAAAAAAATCAACCCTTAATAAGAATCTTAGAACCTTTTTGGAATCACACTCCTCTTACCCGATTTCTAAATCTAACTGGTCTCAAATATGGAGCTCTACCACCAGATATAAAATATCCCCAGTCCTCTCTCAGACAAAATTATGGCTCCTGCACAAAGATTTTTGGACGCCGGCCCACCTACATTTGTAACACCTATGTGATGATCCTTGTTGCTGGAACTGCAAAGAGGAAACCGGTGACTTAGCCATCTGATTCTGCACTGTAAAGTTGTTGCGTCATATTGGGACCAGATATTTCATTTTATTTCCAAATTATTTTCTTGTACACTGAAAAAAGAATTATCCACCTTAACAACCGGCTTTTTGGGTGTGGATACACTTAATGACGCTGCTAAAGCCCTACTAGACCTTCTACTCACTTCTGCGATTAACATTATCTTGAATAGAGAGACGCGCGAGCGCGCGATACAAAATGGCTGCCTCCCGGTGAGCTCCAGCGTGTTTTCACCCGTTTTTCATTAAAAAGCGACGACATTTTGTCAGAATTCTATCTACAAGGAGGTCGCTGTATATTTGAAGCCAGTACCTGTGCTGTGGATTTGTTTCCCTCGTTTTTGGACAGGAAGTGGTGTTTATCTTCTTCAGGCTCCTGCACCCAGCTCTGTCTTCAGGTATTGCCAGGCTTGTCTGTCAAGGGGACAGAGTGAGCACTCAAGAAAGGGCCTGGCTTGGGCCTAGCCACTCCCACAGACCATTTTAGCTGCTGCACCAGTCATTTTAAGGATATTTTCTCTAATATCACTCTACTTTCTCATTACCTTTATATTTCTTTAAAAATTTAATTCTTTCTACAAGAAAATGGAAAATAAAAATTCTCTTCATAATAAAAGGAGACAGCAGGTTTCACCTCCACTTAAACTCCAATTAAATCTAAAGTGGTAGAGTCAACTGAACCTTCCTTATCTTTAATTCTGGACGAAATTCAGGCACTTCGTGTTAATACAGATACAATTGTGTCAGAGATTAAAAATGTGCTCAAAGAAATGGCTAGTTTATCAATGAAAATCTCTGATAATTCAATTAAAATACAAGATAATATGGTTAAAATAGATGCTTTTACCCCACTTGTGGCGAAAATATCACCTATGTCTACACTACTTTTAGGTATGGAAAATGGCAGCAGACAAAATAACCTATGCATTTTCAACTTACCAGAAGATGTTGAGGGTGCCAACTGTAGATTATATTTGGAAAATCTGATTCCTGATCTCTTACAAATCAAATTTTCAGAAAAATGTTAAATTGATAAGGCACACAGGATTCCTTCCCATCGCAACCCTCAAGACACAAAACCTCGACAAATGATCTTTAAAGTTTACCTTCACCGCCATTTGGTTTTGATCAGGAAAGCAGCACGAGAAATTCCTTCATTGATGGTCAATGGGAATAAAATATTTATACATCAAGATTTTGCCATGGAGACTGTTTCAATTCGCAAGGAATTCACTGCTCTTCGTCCTCAACTAAGAAGTCTTGGTTTCAAATATGGTCTTTTTGATCCATCCGCAATGCTTATTTGGAAAGATAATTTCTCGAAATCCTTTCATCGTCCTGAAGAATTAAAACAGTTTTTGGATCAACAGTCACAGCACTCAATGGATACTCATGACTCTGCTACTTGAATATTACCAGTTACGTATTTTCTGACAAATTGATGATTTATTCTTGCATTGGGCTCCAACGGTTCCGTTCATGCTTGTAGAGCATGTGTGCGTTTCATTCTTGATATTAATGTATTATGTTTGTCGTTTTTTCCATGTTTTATTTCCTCCTTCTTTTTTGCTTGCACTGGAGCTACTATTTTTTCATACTCTTTCCTTATTTCTTGCTTTCCTCCTCTTGACCTTTTTTTCTCTCTATCTTCCATTATGGCAAATGTTCATAATATTAAAGTAGTCTCATTAAATGTTAAAGGTTTATGTCATCCAGTTAGGCGTACAAAATGTTTAGATTATTTAGGTAGCTGCAAAGCAGATATTTGTTTTATACCGGAGATTCATATAGATGACTAAATCTTAGATTATATGAAGAAAAAGTGGGTTGATACTATTGTCTCCTCTCCTGCAAATGGCAAAAATACTGGTGTGGCTATTCTTTTTGCAAAAAAATTACATCACCAGATTTTGAGTAAAACTTCAGATGCTGACGGGAGATACATAATAGTTAAAATTAAAGTTCATGATTCAGTCATATATTTATTAAATGTTTATGGTCCTGTTTTTTGGTCTAATCTTACTACTGAAGATCTAAAGTTGGGTAAAGTTCCTTTAATTGTCGGAGGTGATTTTAATGTTATATCTGATCCTTTATTAGATAGATTATCTCCTACTAAATTTCACCCTCCTAAGTTTTTTATGCTTTTAAATAATTTATTCAAACCACTAAGGTAGGTGATATTTGGCGACTACACTTCCCTACAGAAAAAAGATTTACATTTTTTCAAACCCACATAATTCTCATTAGAGGATTGATTATTTATTAGTCTCCAAACAATTAATTAACTCCGGTATTACTCCTAAGATTGGCAACATTGACATTTCAGATCATGCTTTGATTTCTTTTGTTTTGAATTTAAATTCAACTGTCACAAAGCAATCTAGATGGTGAATGAATACTGGCATTGTTCTTAATGAACAAAATAAACCTAAGCTCTTAAATGCCATTCAAGATTATTTCCTACTCAACCCTGAAGGTTCTACTTCTATGGTTAATAGATGGGATGCTTTTAAAGCTTATATTAGAGGTATAACTATTTCTATTATAGTCTACGAAAATAAAACCTTTAATGCAAATATAAAAAATTTAGAATAACAAATTGTAACATTTGAGAGACTTTTTATTACGTCTAATGATCCTCAATATAGAGTTAAACTGCAAAAACTTCGATATGAGTTTAACTCAGTCCTTAGCAAAAGAGCTGACATTCGGATTTCCAATTCTAAAGCCAAATTTCGTTTTAATGCCAACAGATCTGGAAGACTTTTAGCTAATTATTTACGTATAAGAAAAAACTCAAATTTAATTCATGGCCCTAATGGTAAAATTGCTTTATCTCACGATGATATCGTTAATGAATTTTTGGATTTTTACTCTAATCTATATAACAAGCCCAATTTTCATGATGTCTCCTTAATTGATTCTTTTTTAACTACATGTGAATTACCCAAGATTTCACAATCAGATAAAATTGGGCTTGACTCACCCATTACTACAGATGACATTTTATCAGCCATAAAATCTCTTTAAAAAAATAAGTCTCCTAGTCCTGATGGTATTCCGGCTGAGTTTTACAAAGAGTTTCAGTTACAACTTTCGCCTTTTTTATTTCAACTTTTTACCTTTTTTGGTTCTTCAGGAATTACCTCAGGTTCTTTTACTGAGGCTTTAATTATTGTACTTCCCAAACCGGATAAAGGCCCCACTCGTGTGTCAAATTATCGTCCTATATCTTTAATTAATCAAGATTGTAAATGATATGCTAAAATACTTGCTTCTAGATTATACCCTGTGTTAGATTCTATTATACACCCAGATCAATCTGGTTTTATGAAGAATAGATATTCTGCAAACAACACAAGAACTTTGTTACATGTTATTGAACAAGGTTCCACTTTAACTTTACCTTCAGGAATTCTCGCATTAGATGCTGAGAAAGCTTTTTATAAAATTAATTGGCAATTTTTATTTCACACCTTATTATCATTTAATTTTGGTGACACATTTATCCACATGATTTCTGCTCTATATTTTGCTCTTACTGCTCGTTTATTTATCAATGGCCAAGTTTCAAATAAATTTTCCCTTTTTAGAGGTACAAGACAAGGTTGCCCCCTTTCCCCGCTTTTGTTTCTCATTGGTATTGAACCTTTCCTTACCTCTATAGGAAAATGTGATAGTATTAAAGGAATCAATATTAAGGACGTTGTTATTAAAACCTTAGCTTATGCTGACGATGTACTTTTATTTATTAGTGACCCTATATCCTCATTACCTTCCCTATTAGAGATTATTTCAAAGTATTCCACAGTTTCTGGATATAAATTAAATACTAACAAAACTGATTTTTTTTCCCTTAAATATTTATTGTACTCCTGATATGATACCTATGAATTAAATTATTTGGCAAAAGGATACATTGAAATATCTTGGTATTCTATTCTCTTCATCCATAAAATCAACAATAACATTGAACTGTAACTTTATCTTAAATTATATTAAAGATAAAATGCCCAAATGGTCTTCACTACATCTTTCATGGTGGGGTAGAATGGATTCTATTAAAATGACTATTGCTCCTAAAATCTTCTACACCCTTGCCATGATTCCTACTCAATTTTCATCAAAGTTTTACAAGGATGTTGATAAAGTTCTCTCCAAATTTCTTTGGAATAACAAGTCGCCTTGTATTAGTTATAAAAAATTAAAAATGCTCAAATGTAATGCTAGTTTTGGATTACCTGACTTTTTTCTTTATCATAAAGCTTTTATTTTAAAACAAAGTTCCATATGGTTTAACCATTCCTTTTTAAATAATCCACCTACTTGGCTTCTTATTGAGAAATCAATAGTAAATCCATTTCCACCACCCACTTTGTTAACCATGTCTAATAGATCATCATTTTTCCATAAATCTGATATTCTTAAATCCACTAAAATGATTTTTAATGATTTAGATTAAATTGTTCTCTCTCCCATGTTTATTACAGAAGACTTGTCATTATGGCATAGCAATGTCATTAAATTGAATAGAAATATCAGTTTCTGGTATTCATGGATCAATGCTGGTATTTTTTATCTTAACGATGTCTATTCCAACAATGCTTTCATATCATTTGAGGTTTTACAAACAAAATTTAGTTTACCTCAGTCTGACCCTACCAAATATGAATATTTGTGTAATTCAATTTTAGATTCCTTTCCTCATGTTATTCCTTCTAATGTTAAAGCTGATTTATCAATTTATATTCAAACTATCTCCACATCATCTCATGGCGTTTCTATTTTATATAAAAAATTATCTAATTTTCTAGGAAACAACATAAATATGATTTCAGTATTTTGGAATAATGAACTTTCAATTTTCTTGTCTATTGATGCATGGAAAGATATTTGGCTTAATAGTATTTCTGGTTGGTTACCTGTCTCGCTTTATCAAACTAACTCTTATATTTTATTCAATTGTTTGTGGACTCCATTACGTTTATTTCAAGCTAAACTTCTTCAATCTGCAACTTGCTGGCACTGTAAATTACATCCTGGTACGTTACAACATATGCTTTTTGATTGTCCTTTAGTTTTTAGATTTTGGACTGAAGTTTGGTATATTTTGAAAAAGATATTAAATATTCATGATGATGTTTCATTTAAATTGTTAATATGCAAATCTGCAGTTATTTCGCAAAACTTAAATGACTTAGAAGGTAAAATTTTTAATTTCCTAATTTCAGCTGCTTTAAAATCCATTACATTCTGTTGGAAAGATGTTTCGCTATTATCAGTTCAAGCTTGGTGGTCGTGGGTTATTTTACAAGAAGAGGAGCTCAGTTGTCCTTGACTGGGATTAATCATAATTCTAACTCTTATCACTCTTTTTGGAGACCTGTTGATTTATATTTATCTTCTTAATTGTATATTTATTGCTAGTTGTGCGTTTTTATTGATATTATATTATACTAATTTCTATGCTATAGCAGCACCTTTTATAGTTAATGCAATAGTTTTATAGTTGTTTCCTTCCCCTCCTCTCCTATTTATTTTTCCAATGAATATTTGCAATGTCATTACCGACTGTAATTCATTTGATGTTATTAAAATGTTATATTATGATTACGTATTTTCACTCAATAATGCTTTTTCTGAATTGTCTGTGTTTATTATTTAATATGAAAATTCAATAATATATTTTTAACTCAAAAAAATTGTCTTAAATAACTGAAAAGACACACAAAAAGCATCATTTAAATGCTGGTTAAACTGGATTACTCACCTTAGGGGCGCAGACAATATCGATCTCCAAAACTCTCCTTGGAAATCTCCCACTATACATATGTGGGATAATCTAGATACATATTTCAATTCACATAAACCTCCATGAACTTCCTGAAAAGCTATGTCGCCATGGCCCTTTCTCTTGGCATTCTTATCGGTCACCTGCCTATTAACACTTTTAGCTTTCTCTTATGCTGATCGTAATGATCTCTCTTCCCCTATCCTTTTCTTTGATGTTTATTAGTTTTCTTCATTTCTTGATTGTGTTTTTTCATTTGTGTCATTATTTCACAGGTGTATTGAATTAGCCATCATTGTACAACTGGCTGCCTAAATATGATCTCATACTTTTTACTCGACCAATGGAACACTGTGTTTAATAACCACTGTTTACCACACCAGCTTGAATTATTGTGTACCGCTTAAAAGATGTATAGAGCTAATGTCATCTTGCTGCTTGACATATATCACTGTTATTTTATTTTCTATTTCTGTTTCTCCTTCTTGAAAACATCCAATAAAATATTTTAAATAAAACAGGGGTGAATCATGATGCCGTTTTCTGTGCTGCACCAGCGCAGAAGTGGTGTGTGCATTTGTTTGAGGCATCTTCAGCATATGCATTAACTCGAAAAGTTTACGAGTTTGTGCATGAGCTGAAGAAAGCACAGCTCAGAATAGAGATGTTTTAAGTCATGGGCAAAGTGGGCTATGGACGAGGGTTTTCAGGGGGCCACGTGATAGGGCAGCTCTCTTCTGCAGAGGGTCTTAACCCTGGTGACTTCAGATGTTCTTGGCTCAGAAACTCAGAGTCGATTACTGCCCTGTGTTTCTGAGCAATGCTGTCTGCACATCATGCACTATCTCACCAATTTTCAAAGTTAATGTATGTGCAGAAGATGAAAAATATGCCCAGATCGTGTTTGTAATTATTTAAAAATGGAACCTTTTCACTGCTCCTTCAATGCACTGTGGGCGCTTCTTTGTCCTCTCCTACCGAAGCTGCCGAACCTCCGGGTTGTCGGCTGAATAGCTGTGTCCAGATTTTTGAAGAAATAAAGGTTTTTAAAAAAAAAAAAAAAAAAAATATGCCCAGATCACTTCTGCCTTGAACCACGCGAAGCCATAAGACATACATTTATGAAAGTTTTCTTCAGAGTATTTTTAAGAAAGTAGTAAAACAGAACATAAAATATGAAGTGCATATTTTATACAGAAAACATAGGCAAAAGACACAAATAGAAAATGCACAGCCGCGGCTGCTGCAGGTAGGAGCAGTACGGCCGGCTGGGGGGGATTTCGAGAGATGACTACGAGGGGAAATTAAATAAATAAATAAAGTTCCCTCGTGGTCCTCTCTCGAAATCCCCCCCAGCTGGCCCCACCACCCCACAGCTCTTACCTGTAGCGGTCGCGGCTGAAAATGCATGTATATCAGTGAGTATTTTTACATGGAGGTAATCGTTATAAAGGCTGGAAAAGACAAATATATTCTAAATGAAAACAAATGATGTGTAAGATAACACCATGGATGGTGAACAGAATGTTAGAGAAAGGCTTTAAAACAACTGTGCACTTGAAGTGTAGGCAAATGTCATGAAGCATGTGCAGGGTAGATGTACAGTAAAAAAAAATATATATAGCAAACTTTTACAGAAATGATCGAAACAGAAGCTACGAATACATTTGTAAACCTTGAAATAAATACATTATTATGGCGGAAATTAAAAGCACAATTGGCACAATATAAGGCACACAATGATATAAAGTGACCTATGGAGTTGAAAAACTTTACTGAAGTAAAAGACTTCGGGCCATATTATCAAGAACAGCGATAACATTATCGCCGCCTTAGCGGCAGGAAACTGCCGCTAAAGCGGCAATAAGGGGCTTGATAATATGCCCTTGAGAATTCCAATAGAAGCCCAGATTTGATGTCCTTCACACCATAACCTGGGCTTCTATTGGAATTCTCAAGGGCATATTATCAAGCCCCTTATCGCCGCTTTAACAGCAGTTTCCTGCGGCTAAAGCGGCGATAATGTTATCGCCGTTCTTGATAATATGGCCCTGTGGGTCAGATTTATCAGAGGTTTCGCTTTGTCCTTGCAGGGCGACACAAACCATAGTGTGAATTTTACCGAGCCAAGCAAGGCCACTTTGAATGGCCCTGCGTGGCTTGATATATCTGGAGTAACGCAAGGCAGTGCAAGTTGCTGCCTTGCGTAAGTCTGCCCCAGGGAGGTGTTCCATGGATGGAGCGTGGGTGTTCCCACACATCCACCCATGGATTTTCATACATTCCCAGATTTCCCATGAGTGTCATACCCGGGAATGCGTCAAAATACTACATTTTCCCAGGGAAGTCATAATGAGAAGAAATATGTTTATTTCTCATCATAGCTTACTGTTTCTATGTGTGCTACATTTTGCTGCACACATAGAAAGAGGAAAAAGCCTCAGATGATTGTTTTTGTGCCGAAAGGTGTTCCTTCCTGCACAAAAACAATCTTGTCTGCAACACAGGTACCTTTTCACCATTGTGCAAGGCTGCCTGCATTGGCACTAAACAGTACATAGAGCGCTAGCGCAAGAAGATGCTCGGAATGCACTATTTCATGTTAAATATGGTGCATTCATGCCCTCTCCCTGTCATGCAATGCAGCGCAACAAGGTGTCTTGATGCAGGGACATTGTGAAACACCGCCACCCGCCCCCGCTTTGGCAGCTACAGCGGGGGTGGAGCACTTTATTGGCCTCTTCTCTCTGCAACTCGGCAGACAATATCTTATAATCAACACAATGGAGGAATTCTGCAATAGAAGAGCATGTAGGACCAAGGAAAAACAAAAGATGTTAAATAGAAAAGGGAAAGAAGGATGGACTAGAAAGAAGGGAAGAATGGAGGGATGAGTAGGCGAATGAATCTGTGGGTAGATGGAAGAATAGGTGAAATAATAAGTGAATGGATAAGTGGATAGACAGGTGTTTGGATGGCCCAGTGGATGGATGGATGGATGGATCAGTAAATCAATTGATAGATGGATGGACAGGTGAAAGGATGGTAGAATAAAGGGAGGGATGAGTGGGTAAAAGGATGAGTAAATGAATGGCAGAGTGGACAGATGAGTGGAAGGATGGCATTGTGGATGGATGGATGAATGGCAGAGTGAATGGAAGGATGATGATGGATGGCAGGGTGAACGGATAGATGGATGAATGGCAGAGAGGATGGATGGCAGAGTGGATGAATAAATCTGTGGATGGCAGAGTGGATAGATTGATGAAATGGGGAAAGATTGACTGATACATGACAAAACGAATGGCTGCAAGAATGCAAAGGTGAAATTCTAGATATCAGTGGTTGGATAGAATGGTAAAAGGATGGATGGAAAGATGTCTGGATGGGAGAGACAGGGGAGCTCTCCTGGGGAGCAGTTCACTCACTAGCTTTGTTTCCTTTTTGCCCCACAGTTTTCATTTCAAAATGGGGGGTACATTAATATCCTGGCTCCTCTCTTGTATGGATGTGCTGCCTAGTGCCATTGCAGGCAGGATTATTTTTGTGCGGGAAGGGACACCTTCCTGCACAAAAACAATCCTCTGAGGCTTTGTCATTGGACATGTTGACATTGTTGGGTTCACATGCAGCATATGTATGTTCTTTGAGGAATCCATACAGAGCATATTCATAGTTAAACTCTGTGCATTTGATGGCTCAGCGATTGGTTGCTCATCTGAGGCACTCAATGGTAATTGCAGCTCCTCTACAGGTGACACAAAGAATAACGATAAATCAATGGGGAATGGATCACTTGTACCTGAGTAACCAGGGTTCTGCATTCTTACTGTCATTCAATAGAAAACCCTCATTCACGTTTCAGGTCGTGCAGCGGTATATCTTGATTCTCCGCTCTAAGAACGTGACAGCATCATCATTGGGTTTCCTTTTTGTATGCTATCCTCCACCTGGAGGAGAAACCACTGGTTATTACAGTAGTGATCAGTTATAAAAAGTGGGGTGCTCAAGTGGTGTGAGTTCTGGTGAAGTGAATTAAAAAATAGCCACGTATTACCTGAACTGTACCTTTATTCAGTTCGGTAGAGATGCAAGTAAAAACAGTGGTGTGCTTGAAAAGACGGGTTACCTGTCTAGCGCACTAGGGTGTCCATGTGTAGCGTCGACATGTTTCAGCCCCTTTACGTTTCCCTAACGGGTCGGTGGGGCCTTCTTCAGGACCATGTAGAGTGAAGGATGCAAGTTCTAGCATTCTCGGTGAGTTTGTGTACAATTCACTGTGGGTAAAGTGTCAGGGATCTCCGCTCCTTTCTGCAGTACTACCCCAAGGGGGATATTCCCAAGAACATGTGAAAATTACCGCAAAACTAGCTTAACGCAACTCTTCACATCGCAGTCTATTGCAGGAAAATAACACCCTGGTAACGTGATATTCCCAAGCCGATGGTACCATGCGATAGGCCCATGATAATGCATCAAATGTCCGCGATAAAGTCAACGTGATGCCGCAAAAATGCGAAACACGAACGCAAAAAAAGTTATGATGAGGCCAAGCACGATACATAAAACAGCGAAAACAAGCCACAGGCCTGCAAATCCCACGCGTCATGTGGGAAAATGCACCATAAAAGGAACGGAAAAAAAGGGAGAAAAAAAACTGCGTAGCGCCATGGAGGCACCCGGACCGAGTGCAGAGGCCAACATGAACCCCATAAGCCCCATAAACCACTAGCAAGGAACAACGGTGTCGGGGAAGGCCAAGGAGAAGAGTGAGAGGAAGCTGGGTTGCAGTCAGATCAGCGTCACGGAGGTGACAGAACACTACCATCAACTGACACACAAGTAGACTAACGTGAATGGAGTCGGAGTGTCGAGGAGGGCAATGGAGGAGGTCATGAGGCGCTGGCATGATGTGAAAAGCCAAACCAAGCACAAACCCCCTGCCAACAGGAAGGCAGCAACGGCGACAGGAGGTGGGAGTCCTGCGCCACGGGGGGAGCAGGAGGAAACGGGGGCCACAGTCATCAGGATGGAGACGCTGCAAGTGGGAGTCAGGACACAGCTCGAGAGGACCTGACACAACATCAACAGGATGAGTAACGACCAGGGACTGGGGGGGCAGGGGGAGATGGGCACAATGGCACACATGCACAAGGATGTGTAGCACTCTGGTCACCCACAATGACCCTGGATCATGTCCCTGATCCATGTGGCACACTGTAGCACACACACATAGCAATCAAAGCACATCCACATTGACGGCAATGTAGTACAATGTGCAGACCCGACACCGCAGAACAGAGGACACAACTGGCTGCGCTCATGCGCTGTAACAGGCCAACCACATCTAACAGAGCAGGAAACTGTGAGAAGAAAATTTACGCGTACAACCTCACATCCATCATGTACTCCAAATGTCCACTGTCCCGCATCAAAATCCAGCACCTCCCAAACAGTCACAATGTACATAGTCATACAGTCTGCATGTAAACAAGAAAAATGCGCCAACACACATGTCAACACAATGTCAACATGCATCTCCCCTTCACATTGCAGAGGGACAAACAACGCCTCCAGTAGAGCAGACCAGACTACTCATCAGCGATGCTGGAGAGGACCACCACACCACTGACGGCACACAACAGCTCATGCACATCCTAGGCAATCCACCTCCAGGACCTGGGCAGCCAAGCTACATTGATGAGAACCCAACCCATGCACAGACCACACAGCAGGAAGCACCCGCCAGCACGGCTGGCTCCCAACACCTCACCGAGCCACACATGACATTCCAATGCCAGGTGTCAGGATGCCAAACGGAGGTAGCCGAACAGGTGCGGGTGGGGTCCGAAGCCATGGATTATGAACTAGATCACATGCATGGGTGTCTAACTCCCCTCAGGGACCACCTACTCCACACAAAGAGACCCACACTGTGACAGAGACACATGCATTTGCACATTTCCAGTACTGAATCACGCCCAGAGGCACTCAATTATCATTTATAAACCCACGCTGGACCTGCGTACGACGGCCCAGTCCACTCCTCTTACATATTGAGAGGGTGACGATAAAGCTACATGCCCAAGGTCCAACACGCTGCCTGCGGTGACATGTTGGCTTCCGCTGTACACAACACAATGTAATGTTGTCGGGCCCGGGCCCTCATGAACACATTATGACCATACAGACACACGCAGATAGTTGGTGGAACTGGCCACAGGCACGTGCGCCCGGCCCCTTTATTGGCAGGGCCACATGTACAATGACACCTGTGCTGGATGTGTGTGGGGTGAGTGTGAGCCAGCTCCCACGGAGTGGTTGGTGCTGGCAACAACTTGAACAGTGAACACCATTAAAACAGAAACTGCAAACACCAGCATAACAGACAAATGCGGAGCATCATGGAGGTAGCCGGAGCAAGTTCAGATGTCACACATTATGCAAACATAAGTGTCCGGGAGTTGCAGCACACTGAGGTTGGGGCACCTGGTGTGCCGAGCAGGGTATTAGGCATATGATGGCATCCACCATAGGTGTGAGCAACTCCGTTAGTCTGCCAGTACGACTGTTTTGACTCTTGCAGTTGGCGGTTGTTGGTGGCCCTGGCGGTGTTGGCGTGTGCCTCCTGCAGTGATGCATTGTCCGGGCTGGTCAGGACTTGATTTGATGTGTGAGCCCTGGTGCAACGCAGTTGAGGCCGGAGGCAGCGGACAGTTCAGGGTCACACACACATGGCATTGATGACCCCCAGGCCATCGTCTCAGTGGTCATCCAATATCTCAAGAACCAGGGTCCCTGACCTGAGCTGCACAGAGTTAGTGGCCCTGGATGCACTGCGGCAGGCACAGGCACACCGCCATGGGACGGTGACTTGTGCTGCAGACAGATGGGCTACACGAGCTGAGCGGGTCCTCATCGATGTCCGAGGTGAATGTGGCGGAGGGTTGCGGGGGACAGTGGAAGGTGTCCTCCAGGGTATGATGCAGAGGGTAGAAGCCGTCCGGAAGCAGCAAATGGAGGAGTGGATGCTACTGTCTCATTTTTGCCACCAAGTCAGTATCACCGACATGATGGTCACGACAACCCCCGTCCATGGACTCAGTCACCACCAAAGTTCAACCAGAAAGTGTCCTTGGATCTCGGGGAATAGACTTAGTGGCACCGGAGCTGAAAGGGTATGCAGTCTGCAATGAGGCCTGTACAATGATATCAAGTCTGCCATAAACAAATCAAGACTGATTTTGAAATTAGTGACCTACTCGACCGCAGTGTAGGCCCAAGGCAGCGGTCAGTGCGGGCCAAATGTGGTTCAGCGAGTTCCTCCTGGAAATGTAACACACAACGTTGACATGGCATTTGGGGGTGACTTGTGGTTGATGGAGGTAAAAGCACCAGAGCTGAGCGGGTGTTCAGTCAGCGACGATGATGTGTCCTGCCTGGTATGGACTAGATTGGATTGGTGTGAGGCCTGCTGGACCACAGTGTAGGCCGACGGCGTAGTCATCAAGGGCCCACAGACACATGTCGTTGGGATGCTATGCACAGACTTGGTGTCACCACATCGAAGGGAGTACAGTCCCAAATGTGTGACCTACTCGACCGCAGTGTAGGCCGGAGGCAGCGGTCAGTAGGGGCCACAACCATGTGTCGTTGGCTTGCGATACACAGAGATAGTGACACCATGACATGCGTCATCCTCTTACACCTCTTACACCTCTCCTTGCGTGCAATGATATTTACTCTGCCATTATAAAATCAAGACTCAGTCCCACATGTGCGACCGACTTGAGCGCAGTGTGGCCCGAGGGCAGTAGTCCACGTGGGCCCACGGACACGTGTGGATGGAATGCTATGCACAGACTTGGTGTCACCACATCGAATGGAGTATAGTGAGATAAAATCAGCCATAATTGATGTTCTCTGCCATAGTGTAATCAAGACTCAGTTCCAAATGTGTGACCTACTTGTCCGCTGTGTATGCCAGTGGAGTACGTCAACGAGAAGGGAGTACTGCGGGCCTGTGTCGTGGAGGCCGTGATGGTCTGAGGAGGCTGCCAGGTTCGCGGCACTCGGGCTTGAAGCTTGCACTGTTACGTGGTGGGCCCTTTTCGACACACGCCGGTGTCAGCAGGTGTGCATTGAGGCCTGGGTGTGCAGGGCCTGGCCAGACTGGTTCGGGGACCAGCAGCCCGGGGTGCAGCAGGCAAACAGGATCACAGGCAACACCGTTCAAGGCGATGGTGTCTGCCTCGTGGTGGGGTGAGGGGAACTGCCCTGGCAGACATGTTGGGCATTCCGGAAGGGAACCACGCCCAGGGCTACATGCTTTTTATTCACACCCCTATGCTGGCCTGGCATACGCCAGGCCAGCCCACTCCACTCACGCTTAGAGGGGGGGATGTAACCAGCTACATTTACGGGATCTTCCCCACTGGCTGGGGTGACATGGTTGCGTTCACTGTCCACTACACTCCAAACACCAGAGGTGTATGTCGACACGGATATGTGTGTGGTCTGCATACTGCAGTCTGGCCATTGCATCCATGCCACACTTAGCATTGTGTACATTCACATTCATCGGTTACTTGCCTCCTTCGCACATGCCTGGTCCCCACCTCTTCCCACAATCTGCGATCGTGTGGCTGAGGTGCAATGCCGTTGATGGCTTATGTGCATGGCTGGCCCAGGTTGCCATAGTAAGTTGTGCTGTCGTGTCTGGTGGGTGGGCATGTTATTTGGCATGTTCTATGTGAGTTTGTGAGGTGTACTTTTTTTTGTTGTGAGTTGCATGATTGTGGAGTTGAGGTTTGTGGTGTGTTAATTTGGTGCTTGCCAACGACCAGCACATTTCCGTAGGTGCCAGCCCTCAAGCACCTGTTGATGATGGACTGTCGGAAGATGTAGGACTCATGCACTCTGCCTGGGTGGTTGGCGTTGACGTTGGTGTAGATTCCCCGGTGGTCCACTATTGCCTGCACATTGATGGAATACGCGTGCTTTCGGTAGCGGATATTGTATGCAGTGTTGCCAGGGGGCACAAGTAGGACATGTGTTCAGTCAATTGCCCCTTGACACGTGCGGGAATCCACCTATGGTATAAACGCCTTGCTTGGTCTACAGCTGTTCCTGTGCAATGTGGGGGAAGGATAGGTAGTGTGGTAAAAAGCTGATGATGGCATCCAAGATAGTTGTGGGGAACTTGGATTGGGCTGGCTGTGAGACTCCTCCGACTCTGGCAGTTGTTGTTTGGAAGTGTGAGACCGGCCTCACGGCGTGGCCCTCTCCATCATCCCGCCAACCTGCAACCACCCTCAAGACCCGACATCCCCGACTCCGGCCGCCCCAGCCACCCCCGATCCACGGGCCGGCCAGAGACCTGACAGACTCACCACTCTACCACGCATGCCCAACCGAGGGAGCGGGAACCTTCGAGCCAGACCCAGAGGCGCCAGCCCAGTCACACCTCGGGTCGCCTTCCCCGGGAGGACTCAATCGGCCACCAGGCCCCTGGGGAGCAGGCGCCTCCCCTACCGAGCGTCTGGGGTCCCTCCCAGACCCACCTGAAAAGACCAAGAAGTGAGCGGCAGGAAATCCCGCCGAACCCCCTCCGTCATCCCAGTCCCCCCTCTGTGAGCACTCCGGACTTCAAAGAACCAGCGGAGTATAACAAGGGGTGCCGGAGAAACAAGGACAGAGAAGACCTGGAACCATCTGAACCTGCTGACGCTGTCGCGGCTCCTGAACGCTGAAGTCACCTGGGCCTGCTGAGTGACTCGCGGCCTCTTGCTATTGAACCATCTGAGCCCTGCGGACGAGGTCGCGGCTCCCGAACATCGAACCACCTAGGCCTGCTGAGCGACTCGCGGCCCCCAGCCTTGAACCATCTAGGCCTGCTGAGCGACTCGCGGCCCCCAGCATTGAACCATCTGAGCCTGCTGACGGAATCGCGGCTCCTGAACTCCGACCACCTGTGCCTGCTGAGAGACTCGCGGCGCTCCCCTTGAGGACGACTCGATAAGAGATCGCCCAGGGACACGACACCCTCCAGCTCGAGGATTGTGAGCTTCCGCAGGGTATTTCGCAGAGACACTATCTTGAAAGACTGTCCCGCTACCCCCATTCCCCACGACTGAATTGTGGTACGTTGTGCCACTGCTGTACTATTTGCCTTTTGGGTCATAAAGATCCCTGAAATCATCGATAAAAGAACTTATCGTCCTACAAAGAATACGTGTGGTGTCCCTCTGTTCACAGTGCAGCTCAGGGTGTGCGCGCCTGGTTCGGCTTACTTGGGAGAGGTGGGTCAAAGGGGTGGGCAAGACGTGTTCGAACCCCCTTCCGGCGGACGCCTTTCCAACATTTGGTGGCAGACGACGGGATCCGAGCCGACACCGAAGGAGAGCGTGCAGTAAACGACTGACGCACTACCAAACAGAAATGGAAGGAGAAACCTCCCTGGGTGCCACAGGTACCGAAATAAGCTCACCGTTCCGAGAAGATCAATTGGACTATTACACGCATAGAGAACTAAAACAGTTTTGCAAAGACCTTGGCATCGCTACCACCGGACTGAGCACAAAGGAAGACTACCAGAAAGTACTGAAAGCCTGGGTCGAGACGGGGGCGCCCCCGACCCAAACGGAAAGAGACTCTACCCATGAACAAACAAGCACCCCGGCGAGAAACAACGGGCCAGAGGGGAACCTGTCCGCCGAGGAACTAGCGGACCGAGAGAGAAGCCGCAACCACGAACTGGAACTGGCAAAACTAAAAATCGAGGGAGAGATAAAACTGGCAGAGAAGAAGTTAGCCGTCGAGCAGTTACGGCTACAAGGGGAACTCGAAGAGAAGAGACTCCAAAGGGAGCACGACGAAAAGAAACTCCAGCTAGAACATGAACGCGGCCTGAAGGAAATTGAGTGGCGGGCTAGACACGAAAAGTCACAGCCGCCCGGGAATCCCCAGCCCGCTCCCGCCGGGGAAACCAAAGTCCACATCCCCAAGGATGTGGTCAAGGAGTATTATAAGAACGATGATATCCAGCAGTGGTTTAAAGCCTACGAAGTCGCCATGACTTCTCACCGAGTCCCGCAGAAGGATTGGGGGGCTGGCCTATGGGGCCGGTTCTTAAGCGAAGGAAGAGACACTCTGCTCGATCTGCCCTCCGCGGTCATGAACTCCTACAGCCACATGAAGGAAGCCCTCGTGGGCCGGTACGGACTCACCCCCGAAATGTACCGACAACGGTTCCGAGATTGCAAAAAGATACCGGGCACCACGTGGGTCGAATACGTGAACTTTTACAGCCGAGCTCTGGACGGGTGGATCAAGGGCAGCAAGGTCTCCACCTTCGAAGAACTGTTCGATCTGATCGCCTGGGAACATTTAGCGGCCAATTGCTTTATAGAACTGCGCCAGCATCTCCTAGACAGTAAACTCACCGACCCTCGGAAGCTGGCCGCTGAGGCTGATCGTTGGGTGAACACCCGGGCCACCCGGGGCCCCGTGGGGGACTACGGCCGCAACAGTCAGGGTCCCCCCCGCCAGAGGGGCGGAGGGAACCACGGCCGACCAAGAGACTTTGCCGGGGGGTCCTCCACCAGCCCCCCCAGCAGCCCACCAACGGCGGGTTCGGCCCAGTCTCCAGCCAGCACCGGAGCCCCAGGACGACCAGGTCCACGAGCTAGGATCACCTGCTTCCGCTGCCAGCAGCCCGGACACTTCGCCAATGACCCCCAGTGTCCCCAGTATCAGCGAACCACAACGACCAACCCCACGACCCGGCAGATGGCCTCCGTGGCTCTGGGGGAAGAAATGGAAGACTCCGAGGAATGGGAACCGGCGGCCATGGCCCTGGTCTCCCTTGGGGATCGAGAAATGGTCCCCGGGACACCCTTGCCCGCCAACACAGAGAAATACCGACAGCAGGTGACTATCAACGGCCACCGAGTCGAGGGCCTTCGCGACACCGGGGCGAGTGTCACCGCGGTCCACCGCAGCCTAATTGCCGAAGACCAGATCCTAGCCGGGGCCCTCTGTCCGGTCGTCTCCTCCGACAATTCTGAGAGCCTCTGCCAGATGGCCCTGGTGCCCTTCGAGTGGGGAGGGGTCTCCGGAGAACTGAAGGTAGCGGTCCGGACCTCGCAGCCCGTAGACTGCCTCCTGGGCAACGACCTGGAAAATTCCCCGTGGGGGCAGGTGGAACGAAGAGCCCACCTAGAGATGATGGGCCTACCGGAGTGGGTCTGCGCCACCACGCGCTCCATGACCGCACGAGTGGCCCCCTCCAAGGGCGGTGAAGCCCTCTTACCGAACACTTTCCCCGAGAACAGAGACCCCCTACCAGAAGCAGACAACCCTCCTTCCGAGGAAGTAGGAGGCACTAACCCAGGGGAAGAACCGGAACCTTCCGCCCCAGAGGCCCCGATGGAACCCGAAGAACTGCCCGAGTTGGCCCAGTGGCACTGCGAAGGGGGGCCCTCCCGCGAAGAGTTCTGCCAGGAACAGACCACTTGCCCCTCCCTCGAGGGACTTAGACAACAAGCCGAAGCCCAGGTCGCCGGTGATCAAACCGGAACCCATTGGGTTTATTGGGACAATGGCCTCCTCTACAGCGAGCAAAAGTCCGCCGAGCTAGGCGCAGCACGAGTACTGGTGGTACCCCTGCGGTTCCGGAGCTTCCTCCTGGGCCTGGCCCACGATGTACCCTTGGCAGGACACTTAGGCCAAGACAAGACATACCAGCGATTGGTGACCCACTTCTATTGGCCCAAGATGCGAGCGAATGTAGAAACACACTGCAAGTCCTGCCTCACGTGCCAGGGCAGTGGGAAGAGTGGCGGAAAACGCAAAGCTCCCTTACAACCGTTCCCCGTTGTAAGTACCCCGTTCGAGCGGGTCGGCATCGACATCGTGGGACCCCTGGATCCGAAGACCGCCCAGGGCCACAGATTCATCCTCGTCCTGGTGGACCATGCCACCCGCTACCCCGAGGCCAACCTCCTCCGCACCGTGACGGCTCCCGTGGTGGGGCGGGCTCTCATGGGGATCTTCTCCCGGGTCGGATTTCCCCGCGAGGTTGTGAGTGATCGCGGCACAAACTTTATATCCCGCTACATGAAGTCCCTGTGGCAGCAGTGCGGAGTCATGTATAAATTCACGACCCCCTACCACCCCCAGGGCAACGGCCTGGTGGAACGCTTCAACCGAACTCTGAAGGGAATGATCCTGGGCTCGAAGAGCCCCTGCGCCGGAAATGGGACGTCCTCCTCCCTTGCCTCCTGTTCGCGTACCGGGAGGTTCCCCAAAAGTCTCTGGGGTTCAGCCCCTTCGAACTGCTGTACGGACATCCCGTTCGGGGGCCCCTAAGCCTGGTCAAAGAGGGCTGGGAGACAAGCCCTCGGGGAACACCCCCAGATGTGTTCCGCTACATCCTGGCGCTCCGCAACCAGACGAGGAAGTTTAGGGAACTTGCAGAGGCTAACCTCGAGGCCAGCCAAGAAGAAATGAAGCGCTGGTATGACCAGAACGCAACCTTGGTCGAGTTCCAGCCGGGCCAGCAGGTTTGGGTCATGGCTCCGGTGAGACCCTGCGCCCTACAAGACAAATGGACTGGTCCATTCAAGGTGGTCGAACGGAAGAGCCAGGTCACGTATCTGGTCGACGTACAATCCCCACGGAACCCCCTCCGGGTCCTCCACGTAAACTGTCTCAAGCCCCACTTCGTAAGGACAGAACTGAGTTTGCTACTGGCCACCGATGAGGGGGCAGAAGAGGACACTGAACCCCTGCCCGATCTCCTGTACACAAAAGAACTGGACGGTTCCGTGGAGGGGGTGAAACTGTCGGACACCCTCACTCCCCAGCAGGCCGACGACTGCCGCCAGCTGCTCGGACAATTCGCAGACCTTTTCTCCCTCATTCCAAGGGTGACCGACTGGTGTGTCCACGACGTAGACACCGGCGACTGCCCGCCTGTGAGACACAGAGCCTACCGGGTGCCTGGCCGGGTCCGCACCTGCATCAAGACCGAGGTACAGAAAATGCTCAACCTGGGGGTCATCGAGCCCTCCGACAGCCCCTGGGCCAGCCCGGTGGTTCTGGTCCAGAAGGCTGCCTCCCCAGGGGTCGCCCCCAAACTAAGATTCTGTGTAGACTATCGGGGGCTCAATGCGGTCACCCGCGCAGACGCTCACCCTATTCCCCGAGCCGACGAGCTCATCGACCGCCTGGGGGCCGCCCAGTTCCTCAGCACTTTCGACCTGACCTGCGGGTACTGGCAGATCGCTCTCACGGAAGGGGCGAGAGAGCGTTCTGCCTTCTCCACGCCAGATGGCCACTACCGCTTCAGGGTCATGCCGTTCGGGATGAAAAACGCCCCAGCCACGTTCCAGCGGTTGGTGAACAAGGTCCTGGCCGGACTCGAGGAGTTCAGCGCAGCGTACCTTGACGACATCGCCGTATTCAGCTCTCAATGGCACGAGCATCTCCAGCACCTCCGACAAGTACTGATGGCCCTGCGCCAAGCGGGCCTGACAGTGAAAGCCAGCAAATGCCAGCTCGGACAAGGCTCCGTGGTCTACCTGGGGCATCAGGTGGGCAGCGGCCAGGTCGCCCCTCTCCAGCCGAAGATCGATGCCATCAAGTCCTGGGAGCCCCCCACCACGCAGACAGAGGTTCGGGCCTTCCTGGGCCTTACGGGGTACTACCGGAGGTTCATTAAAAATTATGGTAGTATCGCAGGGCCCCTCACAGAGTTGACCTCCAAAAAACTTCCGCAGAAGGTGCAGTGGACCCCCCAGTGCCAGCAGGCGTTCGACGCCTTGAAAACCGCCATGTGCACCGCTCCCGTACTCAAGGCCCCCGACTACTCCCGAGAGTTCGTGGTCCAGACCGATGCATCCGAACATGGCATCGGGGCCGTGCTCTCGCAGTTCGACGACAAGGGCATTGATCAGCCCATAGCCTTCATCAGCCGAAGGCTGCTGCCGAGAGAGCAGCGTTGGAGCACTATAGAGCGAGAGGCCTTTGCCGTAGTCTGGGCCCTCAAGAAACTGCGGCCCTACTTGTTCGGAACCCATTTTCGAGTACAGACGGACCACCGGCCCTTGCAGTGGCTAATGCGGATGAGGGGGGAGAACCCCAAGCTACTACGATGGTCCATCTCTCTCCAAGGGATGGACTTCACTGTCGAACATCGCCCCGGGACGGATCATGCCAACGCCAACGGCCTGTCCCGGTTCTTCCGCTTCGGCGAGGAGAACCCCCCAGTGGATGGGTAGTTCCCCACGCCTTTCAGCTGGGGGGGACGCGTGTGAGACCGGCCTCACGGCGTGGCCCTCTCCATCATCCCGCCAACCTGCAACCACCCTCAAGACCCGACATCCCCGACTCCGGCCGCCCCAGCCACCCCCGATCCACGGGCCGGCCAGAGACCTGACAGACTCACCACTCTACCACGCATGCCCAACCGAGGGAGCGGGAACCTTCGAGCCAGACCCAGAGGCGCCAGCCCAGTCACACCTCGGGTCGCCTTCCCCGGGAGGACTCAATCGGCCACCAGGCCCCTGGGGAGCAGGCGCCTCCCCTACCGAGCGTCTGGGGTCCCTCCCAGACCCACCTGAAAAGACCAAGAAGTGAGCGGCAGGAAATCCCGCCGAACCCCCTCCGTCATCCCAGTCCCCCCTCTGTGAGCACTCCGGACTTCAAAGAACCAGCGGAGTATAACAAGGGGTGCCGGAGAAACAAGGACAGAGAAGACCTGGAACCATCTGAGCCTGCTGACGCTGTCGCGGCTCCTGAACGCTGAAGTCACCTGGGCCTGCTGAGTGACTCGCGGCCTCTTGCTATTGAACCATCTGAGCCCTGCGGACGAGGTCGCGGCTCCCGAACATCGAACCACCTAGGCCTGCTGAGCGACTCGCGGCCCCCAGCCTTGAACCATCTAGGCCTGCTGAGCGACTCGCGGCCCCCAGCATTGAACCATCTGAGCCTGCTGACGGAATCGCGGCTCCTGAACTCCGACCACCTGTGCCTGCTGAGAGACTCGCGGCGCTCCCCTTGAGGACGACTCGATAAGAGATCGCCCAGAGACACAACACCCTCCAGCTCGAGGATTGTGAGCTTCCGCAGGGTATTTCGCAGAGACACTATCTTGAAAGACTGTCCCGCTACCCCCATTCCCCACGACTGAATTGTGGTACGTTGTGCCACTGCTGTACTATTTGCCTTTTGGGTCATAAAGATCCCTGAAATCATCGATAAAAGAACTTATCGTCCTACAAAGAATACGTGTGGTGTCCCTCTGTTCACAGTGCAGCTCAGGGTGTGCGCGCCTGGTTCGGCTTACTTGGGAGAGGTGGGTCAAAGGGGTGGGCAAGACGTGTTCGAACCCCCTTCCGGCGGACGCCTTTCCAACAGGAAGGTACCAGGAGCCAACAGATGCAGCAAGGCCAGCATCTTAGTCTGAGGTGGGATGTTGGTTGTCCACTGTGTTGGGACCGTCATCCTGTGGGCAATGGTGGTCTGGATGCGTGGGATGGTTGTCCTTTTGAGCCTCTGGTGGGGAATGACATTCCCTATGTTGGGTCTGTGAGGTTGGTGCGTTTTCATGAGGTCGCTGTCTTTGTCTGCGCTGCCTCAGTGTTGGTCCGGGAGGGTGGTGGAAGGCGGTCCAGGGGGGCGGAGGTCCTGGAGGTGGTGGCAGAGGGTGTGGTGGCCCTGTTGGGGGTCCGAACTGCATGATCAGTGGATCCATGGCATCTGTTGTTGTGCTTCAGGTGTGGTGTGGTCTGGGCTCCCTTTTCTGGTGCCGGTTGTAGTCCGACTTTGCACCAGGTCAGAGCAGGTGTTAATTTCCTGCTGCTAACGCTCATTATCGCCTGTTTTGTGATCTTATCGCAGATCAGGTTGGTCATTGAGAATGTTGAGGTGTGGTGTTGTCACTGATTTTTCCTCGGGAACGCCTACTTTGCATCTCATTAGTGATAGTTGCCAGGGTCATCTGTGGCGAAGTTTTTTGAGGATGCTATCACCAGTAAACTGGTGATATTGGCTGTTTGCACCAGCTTGTGAATGGGGCGGTATTTTTATCGCAACTTTAGCTGCGCTAAAGTGCCGATTACTCGGCGATAGCTCCTTGAGAATATGCCCCCAAGAGTATGGCATATCTGTAGCTATCAATAGATCTCAGTGGGGCCAGTTGAAAGTCACACTTTAGATCTACTAAGGGGATGACAGGAATTGCTAATTATTGAACATAGTCAAATTGACTTTTGGAATGCAAGGTTTAAGGCGTTCATTGTTCTGAATCCCAGACAAGTAATCTGCTCAATAATTTAGTTTAGAAAGGTGATTTGTTCCGGTATTCCACAGGCTCAAAATAAGGGCTCTTTACATTGGATCCTACAGAATTTGGTTCCCCAAATGCTTTTCTCCTCAACCTTTGCTTTCCAATACTCATATATTAACTAAACTCAGTAAAGTATATCAGTTTGTTGGTAGTGATTACATTTTTAGGAAGCTGCTGTGGCTTCTGTGTGAACTAGAAAGCTGAAGGGTGTGACCTAAGAGCACTCTGAAAGTAAGGGAATTTCCTCAAGAAATTAGAATGCAGAACCTCACAATGTCCATACTGTGTGTAGTTGTGAATGTCTCTTGAATATTTACCTCTAAGTATAAAATAATGTGCATAGTTGTGATAACAATACATTTCTATGTAATTTACTGAACTGAAATAGGGATCTTCACTATCCAAAGTAGCATATGCCTGCAAATCAGACATCATTCTTTTAACAATCTAAATGTCTCAATCATCTGAAATGGAACCCAGTATCATAACATCATTCAATGAAAATATTATCACAAAAGGCTTTTGTAATGTCTTAGTGGGTCCCATAATCTGATATGGAACCTTTTTCCAAACGATGCCCTCGGGCACATGATAAAATGTAATGTTTGTAGCAAGGATCCTCTTTGGGCACTATGGGATGAGGGTTGTGGTAGTAGTTCACGAAGCACAGCTCATGCAATTGTTCTGGAAGAGATGAAATATCCATACAGTAGTAGTAGAACAACAAATATCATTGATACCCACATGATGAGAAGAAAAGTTCCCAAAGCAATCCAGGTATAGAATCACGGAGGAATCAAATACTTGTCACCAAACCACTCTCAACCATGAAGCAGTCTCTGGTAGTGAGTGGCTGAAGGAGGGGTTGAAAAATCTCCTGTGAAAAGCCAGAGTAATTTTAAATGCCATCTGTCTCTCAAGGCTCTCGAAAGGGTACCAGTTCAAATAACGTAGCGTCAAGTGGAATTTCATAGTAAACCATGGAATTGCATTGGACAGTAGCCTCTGTCATATATTTGCAGCATCAGCTGTGTTTGTTGCACTCAATGTTCTGCATGGAGTGTTTCACCTAAATATCCCTGTCTGGGAACTCGAGCTAGAAATGTTTCTGCTTTGTTCAGACGGTAGAGTACTTAGTGTAGGGAGAGACCGGGAGGTACTACTCAGAATCCTTCTCTGTGTCTGTTGCAGTCAACTGTAGAGGACCGGCACATAGCATTTTTTAATGTGCTTAATAGACACCTGTGTGTTTTTTCTTGATCCAGGTAGAGGAGACAGGGTAACAGTTCAGTTGCCTTTTATCCAAAGAACAGTGACAGGTAGTCTGTGGGATGGTTCAAAAGCTTGTTCGTCATGGTTCTTTACCCAGACTAGGGGACATATTTACAAGCCCCTTGCGCCACTTTTGCATCACTTTTAACAAGGAAAAAGTGATGCAAAAGTGGCGCAAGGGGCTTGTAAATCTGCCCCTAGGTCCTTAACTTTGAAAATCCACTTGTCAGAGGCAGTGACAACCTTCTCTTCACAGCTGGCAGCATAAGAGTGGTTGTTTCACATTTCTGCAAGTCAAATTTATCTTCATCTGCCACCTTCCCAGAATTATCTAAACCAGGCACACACATAAGATCTCCAAAGAGAACCTCAGCTGAACTATATGCTCCCAATTTTCTTCTAGGCAACTTATTTATTGCTCTCTGAAATCCATACAGGTTATGATATCAACTTAGATCTTAATTTAGCGCCCTATCACTCAAAGTTTGTTTAACATGCCATTGGCCTACTCGAAAATGCTGTTTGAATCAGTTTTGAATTGTTGCGGAATCACGGATAAACTTTCAGAGCTGTCATTGCCCTTGTGCAAATTTAGCATTGCTGGAATTTCACTTTTTTGAAACTCCAGTGGAGCAATGTGCCGTGGCATATTTGCACGGCCACATAAAGCCACTTTACGTGGCTTTTCATGGCCTTGAAAATATGTGCCCTTCCACTGCATGAAAGGGGCATTCCATGGGTGTTGCTGTTGGTGTTACCACCCAACACCCATGAATCTGAAGCATTCCCAGATTTCTGAGAATGCTTCAGAATCTAACACCACCCCAGGGGTGGCGTTAGGGAGGCGCAACGAGGAGAGATGTTTTTATTTCTCGTCATCTTTTTATTTTCTATGTGTGCCTCATTCTGCAGCACACATACAAAGAGGAAATTGCCTGAATTGATTGATTAACACCTTCCTGCACAAAATCAATCAGCCCTGCAATGCAGGCACCCTTGCACCATGGTGCACGGGTGCCTGAATTGGCGCATGAAAGTCCATTGTGCACCGGCGCAGGGGAAAAGGACAGGAATGTTCCGTATCTCATAGATAAGGTGCATTCCCGACCTTTTGTTTTGATGCTGGGCAGCACAGCAAGATTCCTTGCGGGGCTGCCCTGTGCCTCAAATATGAGGCCCTGAATCACTGTAAGCCTTGGAGCCAAGCACAGGTCTGTTATCTGAATCAAATGAATGAACTGCTCGCAATGCAAATCTTTTATTACTGCGGAAGCACTTGCATTTTTCTGTGGCCAATCCCATAGGAATCAAGAATATGAATCGATCGCTACCAATATATTCTTTTACTGGTTAACTGAATGGAGGGGGCCAATGTGATCTAAATAAATCACCCGTTAAGGGTATGTTAGAGATCATGACAGGCGTTGGCAAGGGTCTTTTGACAGTGGAGGGTTTGATATGCTGACATGTATCACACTGCCTTACATAGTCCGTAGCCTGTTTATATAAACTAGGCCACCAGTATGGTGGCATTGCTATGATTGTGTTTATTCTTGCACGTGCAGAGGCCAATCCCTCATGGGCTTCTTTGATTAAGTCTAATCTCGACAGACTATTATGTACTATTCTGCCTCCCTCTCCTGGTTTCGTAACTACAGGAATGTTATGTGAATAAAGGGTGTAGGAGTATGATTGGAGAGGAAATCTGACGGGAGATTTACCATCTTGTTTGGTTGCATTTATGGCTGTTAAAATATTTGTGTAAATCTTCATTTGAGATCTGGTTAGGACTGCTACTCTAACAGTCTGAATGCATTGCCACTAGTCAACTGCACAGTTCCCTTTACGACCCAGATGGCCCACAGTGTGCCTCACATGAACCAATGGAAGCTTGTCTTGCAAGACAGCTACCTTTCCCCAAAGCCGTTTATTCTTTATAGGTTTTCCCTTTTATTCCTTGAATCCATTCAACCACCAATTCTACCAATCAACATTTTAACCTTGCACTCAAAAGAATGAGTCTGACACATTATTTGTGCAAACTGACAAGTCAGTCTTTTGTAATGCAAGAAGCAGGGAATGTTATTTTGCATGCTGTGCAGTACTGTCATATTGCTATTTAGTTTGGGTGTGCTGTGGGATAAATTCACCATCCTTCACTAAACCTTGTACTGCTGCGCAAGCTGTGGAGTATTTGGATTTAGTTCCTACTGCAGTCTGGGCAGGTCCATCTGTATAAAAGATACTCTGGCAAGACTCAATGGGTAATGGAGCTAGAGTCAGAGAAACGTCCAGTTTGTATGGGAGAAAAGCTTGTGTACAAAGAGTGGGATCACACTGAAACTTTACTTCCACTGCAATTGAAGATGAGGCCCACTGTACCCATCTCGGGTGTAGGGCACCAGCATTAGGCATGCTTGCCCTTGTGGCTGCCTCTAATGCTGGTATGGTAAAACAATAATGAAGTGTTTTCCCTGTGCCAAAGGGAGATCTTTTAGAATACCTGTTTGCACAGCCATCAGGATTTTTTCAGTAGAAGCAAACGGTGCTTCCACCAGGGAATACATGTGATACTGAAAGCAATGGGGAGGGTCTGTCCTTTGTTGTAGGTCACATAAGTGTAACCAAAGTGACTGGGTATGGCTTTGATAACTAGATAGGTTTTATTGTCACCACTTTTTAAATATTTAGTCTCAAGCATATCTGCTTGTACATCAAGCAAGATATCAGTATGCACGTTTAGCCACTGTTTGGATGAAAACATAGGAGAAGTCAGGTCATACAAGGGCTTCACTCTCTCAGCGTAGTGAGGTAAATAAGTATGTCCAAAGTTGAGAACCCCAACAGAGATTGCAACTTTTCAATGTGTCGTGAGGCTGCAAGGTAGTGCACTTCTGAAGGAAGTTGGGAGCTAAACCCTTTCCCTAAGTACATAACCCATATCCCAAGAAGGTCACGGTCAGATAGGGAATCTTTGATTTGTATATAAATTTTGTAACCACGTGATGTTAAAACGGTCTCTACTCCATCTACTCTAGATAGGTGTATATTCAAATCATCATCGGTGACAAACATATCTTCAATGTATGACAATACCTTTGGATCTGGTTGTAAGATCTACAAAATTAATGCTAACAATAAGCCAAGGCTGTTCTTATAGCCCATAGGCAAGCGTTGGAATGAAAATTGCACTCCGTGGAAATTGAAAGCATTTAGTTACTTACTTGCAGGCGCTATGTTTTGATTAAAGAACCCATTGGAAATACAAAGGGGTGTTTTGCATTTTTTCTGCACTAGGTTGGTCATTAAACCTGTGCTATGCGCTTCTTGTACTACGTTTGTTTGTGTGTGTGCATTCAAATTCCTATAGCCTAAGACTATTCTATGGGAGCTGCCTGGTTTAGAGATGGGAAAAAGGGGATGTTCATTATTGAGAGACAAGGTGCTATTATGCCCTGGTACTGCAATCGATCTAATATCTCTTTAATATCACATTTTGCATCTGTTTATAAAGGGTATTGAGCTTGTGGTTGTAGTTACTCTTCACTAAGGGAATAACATGTGGACTAGAGTGTTTATCTCACCCCTGATTGATATCTATATAAGACTGAAACTTGCGTGAGACAAGCTCCGGTCTTATGTAGAAATCAAGCGGGGTCCATTCGCTAGCATAAATTTCCCTGATATTTTAAGGTACTATCGGAGAGAAGGCAACCCTTATGACATCCTCCCACAGGGTGCTTCTCTAATAGAAACTGGATTCAGTCTTCTTCCACTAGGATGATGTCATAATCATCAGATAATTGTGTCCAGTAGACACCTTTGATAATACGTGGTATGTCCCCTACAGTTTGTGTGTTTAGGTTGTAAACCAAACTAGGAAGATTTAAGTGTTGATCTGTAGTCTCAATCAGTATGAAGTCATCAGTTGATTACACATCGAGAAACCTCTGAAATGTCTGATGTACTAATGTGACTTCTGCTGTGCTGTCTAGGAGCACTCTTGCCCATGTCTTGTTTTGCAGGAGGACTCGTTGCTAAATCTGCATGTTTCTTAGAAAGTTCTGCTACTTTCTTCTTCATTACTGGGGTCTTAGAGTTCAATCCTTTCTCTTTCCTATTTACACTGACCATCAGTGTCCTGAAAAGAACATGAAGAGCGACTATCAGAACACTGAAACCGTTCATGCTTTTACATTTTGGCAAGCCCTATGGTGTGTTTGCAGAGCTACTGCTTTATTGGCACAAAACTGCCCTGAGGCACATCTATAGACTTGAACTCCAGCCATGAGTAAAGTGACTCAAAGGCATACAAGGGGGCATAGCTTAGCCGGTAATAGAGTGAGATGTGCTTTCTGTCACTCCGCTCCAGGCTGTCCTCTGTCAGGAAACCCCCCTACTTAGCCCTCTGAATCTGCAGGGTTGGCCAGGGAATCCAGGGTGCATTTCCTGAAGCATTCGTGCCACCTTTGACCCGTTGGGGCCTGGTGTGATGATTCTGGAGGGGCAGTTGGAATGCGACCGGCCTGCCTTCCTCTGGGTGGCTCTGCATGCACTGGGACCTGTGCAACTTGCGGGAGGATCTCCTCCTGGGGGAAGGGGTCCTTGACTGGGCACTGGGACGCCATGTGGCCTAATTCTTCACAGACTTACTGCAGCTGGTAAGGAGCATTTTTTCCTATGGCCCTGGCTCTGTGGTGCCCTCCACGCTACTGGACTTTCCCCTGGCTGACCCCCGTGGCCACAAGCTCCAACTGCCATGGGGGTTGAGGAGGACTGCTGCCTAACTCTCCTCTTGTGAGCTACTTAGGAACTTGGAGCCTCAGAGCCATTTAGCTAACTATCACCATGTGTGAGGCCCTCCAGCACTGTCTGTGGGCCCCTGTGGATCCACTACTCACCCCACCAACATTTGACAGCACAGTGGTAAAAAGAAAGCAGCCCAAGGACAGCTTGGTGATGGATATTTGGGGCCCCACAGTGAATGTACACCTTCAAACAAGACAAGAGGATCTGGCACACACCACCCAGTAGTGGGCCTGCTCCACCCCATCAATCAATATTACCTGAGCAGCTTCCTCCAAGAGATCCACATGGAAACAGGCTCCCTCAAAAACCAGTTCAAAGACGTGCCTCCAGGACTTGTACAAGGGAGGTCACAGACCAGAGAGGGAGAGTGGATGATTTGGAACGCTCGTTGGGCACTAGGTCATAACACAGGAAAAAATATGGCAGCAGTTGGTCACACTGGCAGATCAGCAGATTGAACTACAGGTGAAGCAAGACGAGTTAAAAAATAGAAGCCGTTTCAACAACATTCGCATCAGGGGGGTGCCTAAGAGGGCAGAAGGAGATGACATACTAGGGTTCACCTTTGACCTCCTCCAGGCAATCAGGGACCAGTCAAACATGCTGCCCGTCCTACTAGACCGGGCACGCAGAACCCTTTTTTCACCAGCTCGCATGGGGAAGCTCCCCTGATATCCTCACCTGAATCCACTACTTTGAGGACAAGGAAGAAATCATTGACAAAGCCAGAGATAAGGCGGACATTGTCTTCAGACGCAAGACAGTCCACCTTTTTCAAGAGTTAACACCGATTACTTGATAAAAATGCAAAGACTTCAAGCTGATCACAGGCTGCCTCTGAGAACTTAAAGGGAAATACCAATAGGGCACTGGTTTAGACTCATCTTCTCATGGTAAGGGAGACTCAGACAAGCCCATTTACTTCAGGAAGCAATGAAACTCATTGAGCTCATGCCTGTGGAGGGATCTGCTGATGAGACCTTTAACGAAATCCACTGGATCACACCTCAATGGATCAATACATTGCGATTCCTCCTATAGTGACACCTGCCCGAGTATGTCAAGAGAAAGGCCGAGCCATGGAGATAGACAATTGACCTTGTATTGTTTCTAATGTGCTATTAACTCTCACCCGTCCCATTATCTCTGCATCTCCACTCTCCTGGAGTCCTCTCTTACCCCCGACGTTCACTGCAGAGGGTCACACCTCGCATTGGGTGGGGTGGCATGACCCACACAACAGTAATGTCATCTGTGGCCCCGTCTGCCGAATGTTCCAACATGTTATGTTGTTGTTTTCTGTTACAGTTCTCCTCGGTGGAGGGATTTCTTGATCATGGGTCATGGAGGACGGGGACTCAGGGGAACACCCTTGATGCTCTCACCTGTCCCAAGCAACCAGGATGGGGGATCCTCATTCCCTTAAACTCCTCTCCTTCAATGTCAAGTGACTCAACTCCCCCAAGCATGCCCAAGTTTGGAGATATTTCTCACATCCAAACCCGGACATAATAATTCCTCAAGAAATCCATCCCCACATGTGCCACTCAAAATACCACTATTAATTATGGGCCTTCTCCAAAGAAAAGACGGCCGGAGTTACCATAGTCTGTAAAGCACACATAGATAAAGGGAAATCCATTGTTTCCAAGGTGAAGAGGGCTACTTCCTCAAACTCCACCTCTCTGGGATGGGCATCCCCCTTACAATTCTCTATATGTGCACACACCCATAACTGCGCAGGAGACTTTCCTATGCATCTTCTTCAGAGACCACTTGATAGATGCTAAAGGAGGCATAATAGCTGGGGGTGATCTTAACCTGGTTGTGTGATGCATCGCATGACAGAAGTCGGAAGCATCCCATGACAGAAGTCAGAACTCCTACCAGTGTGTGAGGGCGATGTTGGCCATCCTCAGAAAATAAATCATGGAACTAGGCCTGATGGGCGCTTGGCGCTATTTCCACTCGCCCATCAAGGATTACTCCTACTACTCTCATGTTCACTGCCTGTACTCCCGGATCGACTATCTTTTCGTGTCCTATGCATTTCTGAAGAATGCGAGCTCGGCAGAGATGCTGAACATCTCCATATCGGACCATGCCCACATGGAACTGTCCTGGTCAAGTGGCCGTGGTCCCCCGTTTGGATAAACACAATGGTGTTTGAACCCTTGTGTCCTGTTTACCCAATAAACAGGGTAAACAGTGGTTATAGCTATAAAGGGCTATTTTTCCATGAACTCCCAACCTGATACCTCCCGACACACACTATGGGATGCCTTCAAGGCAACAATACGAGGCGTCCTTATTACACTGGAAATTGACAGAGCTAGGGGATCACACCTGCTCGAAACTGCTCGAGCTACCAACATAAAAATGCAAGAATGTCCAGACCACTAAAATCTTTCCAGGGCAACACGCAGGAATTACGCATCATTACGTGGCCAACTCATGACACTTTGGACAAACCGTTTGGAGTGTTCACTATTATACTTAAAACAGCATTTCTATGACAAGCGAGACAAGGTAGGAACCCTTCTAGCACACAAACCGCGCGTCCAACACACAACAGCACACAAGGCCCTTGTCAAAAGGAGCAACTGCACCTGGGTGACTAGGAAACAGGAGAAACAAAGAACCTTCCTAGAACACTACCAGGACTTTTACCAGCAGAGAAAAGAATCCCCACAAGACATACAGACATATATTTTAGCATGTGACTGGTCTCCCTTACATGCCTCACATTGGGACCTTATTGAGGCCCCAATAGACCCAGCTGAGATTCGCGAGGCACTGCGGGTACTACTGACTGGGAAATCCCGGGGCCCGACAGCCTCCTAGCCACATTTTACAAGCTCTTCCTGCCACTATTTCTCAATCACCTTACCTCGCTCTTCAACTCTTTCACACCAGCCATGGGTCTGAAGGCTAAACTCATACTCATCCCAAAACCTGGCAAACACCTCACCAAATGTGCCTCGTACCACCCAATAGCACTGGTAAACATGGATGACAAACCATTTATTTGAGCAAAAAGAGAGGATTTGAGGCAAAGCACAACCGCACCTATCCCTAGTCGAATTATATAAAAGGTATGGTGCTAATGACCGGAGATCCAAAACCTCTAAATCTCCTGAAGCTCCACGCTTCCAATAACCATAACACAATCCAATGGTCCAGCACTCAAAATGCAACAGGTATTAAATATTTGTTGTGACATAAGTAATTGTCAACAATTTTATCTTTCAAAAAAACATATGGACTTTCAGCAGAGTTGATTTTTTTCTTTTTTGATCCTTTATTCAGAAATTTTCTTTCAACATGTTAAAACAGACCATAGCCAACGCATTTCATCCTCGCGGACTTCTTCAGGGCTATAAACAATACATATATATACATAAAATTAATATACATTATTTACAAAAGATTTTCTTTTTATAATACACTTTATACAATATAAACAATCATTACATTCTGTTATATAAAAATAAGTAAACCATGTTGGTTCAAGTTTCTTAATTCTTTCTAATTAAGACAATAAAGCAACAATTTTTTTAACATGAGAGAATAAGGAAAAAGGCCTCAAATTTCATTCCTTCCTTTTGCCCATTTCTAATTCATCTTATATGGGATCATAAGCACTCTGCTGAATTCAAAGTTATAAAACGGAACAATTTTATACTATATTCATAGGACATATCATTTATTTACATTTCCGTATATGCTTTACATGAGTATTTTTTGTCATACTGGAGCATCGCAAAACCTTTAACTAATAGGATGATAATATCAATTCCATATGGCTTACCATTGATTAGTAACTTTGTTTTTCTGTGGTCTGTGCTCTACCGTTAAAATTGCAGTATTCTTTTCCTTGCGATCTATTTTTTGTGTGTACTCTTACGATATCTATCAAAGGAAACATATCATTTTTTGTTTTTTGTATTGCGAAACACATATTGAGATTTAGAGACATATTTGCCAAAATTAATGTTAATGTTAAGACACGGGGATGTACGCTTTTTTTCTTTCTTACATTGGGAATTTAGGTAAAATTCACGTATCCCTACCTGAGTGATATGGCGATTAGAAGATTCAGTTTCATTTGTTTTCCCTGTTCGTTAGGTTAGTCTCTTTCAGCCATCCCTCAGTCTGTAGGTATCTATCTAATGAAATGAACAACATTGAGTATGTGCCTACCCCTATCCATGGACATCACAGGCCAGTATACATATGTCTCTTTTTATTATTAAACCACATAACGGGTAGAGAGGTTTTTTCTTTATCTCATGCACACAACCTGTATATCATTACCTCCAAAAGATTTATTATTTATCTAAAATGAGATAAATTTGAATTTCAGTCCCATATCTTTATATGAGTATGACTTAAACATGCTCATAGTGGGGCTACTAGTTTAAAGAGGGACTATGGAAATCCGGTACAAATATAACCCTCAGTTCTAAATAAGCATTTATCCTCAAGTTCAAATCATACAAATATTAAGGCTGCAAGTTATGGCAGTCTACCTGCTGTTCTATCAGCCCCCCACTAGTTTCAAACAGTTCCAATCTGTGGATCCATAGACTTACTTGTTCGTTTCTGTTTGCCGGCATAATCGCGTGGCGTCAGTGTAGCAGATTGTAGTTTGATCGCCAGGTTTAAATACCCCGCTAAATTGTGATTCGGAACACCTGTGTCAATTACGGCGCCTCACCCATTGTTTATTTCTAATCTTGGTCGCCATCTTTGAATGGTTATTTGATCATATGGTATTATCGTTTTTACTCGAAATTATTTATTTAATCATTTAATTTGTTCGTATTACGAACCCAAACATTGTATTTCGAATATGTATATTAACAGCGCCTTTCTAATTTTCACGTTAGGACATGTAATCATTATCATAATCGTGTTGTAACGCCTCACCCGTTGTGTTGTTGTCGCCATCTTTGAACGGTTTGTTAGTTATGTGGTACATAACCATTACCTCCATTAATTACGAGAAAAGGTTTTAACGTTTTTGTTCAAGTTTATTTATACTATACATATATCTATTATTATGTCGTTGATCACCAGAAAGGGTCTTAACGTTTTTTTACTCAAGTTCATTTATATAATCGTTTTTAGTTGTTCGTATTACGAACTCATACGATGTATTTCAATTACGAAAACGTACCGCCATATTGAAATTGAGAAGATTTTAGTATATCTTAATATATTTGAGAGCTTCTCCTTTTACAAATATATATGCATATACGCTATATATTCTTATTCGCATAATTATCAACATTATTTAGTTATTACCCGGCAATGTGGTATATTCTAAAGGGCTTTATAAAAAGTGCACCGCCATTTTGGAACGGGAGGATTTTAATATAAGCGATCTCTTTTCGTTTCATAAGCGCACATATACAAGTGCTATATATTGTTATTTATGCATATTAGCAGCGTTTTTTTTGTTTTACCATTATAAGTTATATATTATTTCCTACTCAGTTAATTTGCAAACCTTGGATATAGGTAGCCTCCATTTGAAAATTCCACATCGACAATTTATAGTGGAAGAGTTATGTTTATATGGAAAGCTCACCGCCATTATGGATTGGGAAGCTTTCAGTATATATAAAAACTCCTCATTTCATTAATGCTCATGCATAAGTACTAAACATTTATCTTTTTTCTTATTTATTTTATTAAAAACTCCCGCTTTTTCTAATAATGGGTAAGTTTTGTTAATTTGATTTCTAATCTTTTGAGGATAAGCAACACTATTTTTGATTTAGAGGGTTAATTTATTTCGGATTTTAATATTTACTCAAAATGCACATATAGTCGTACAATATGTGTCATATGCTCCCTATATATCTATTATTTAGTTCTCCCTTTCTTATTATATTTAGTCATGTAATATGTACTTATATCTCTTTGAGGGAGATTCACTATTAGTGATCAATCTTTGCTCTTTATATTTTAGTTTCTGCCATCTTAGATTGGTAATCTTTTTAAATCGATTGTGTAAAGAATGATTTTAGTATACACAGTGGTCTAATTATCACGGTTCTTTACGGTATTATATTAGCACAACATCAAGCCGTAAGTCTATGTATTTATTGATGTTAAGTTGTTAATAACATCGAATATGCATATTGTACTAGGCGTTCAAATAGGGCGTTCCGGATATTACCTAAATGATGCTTTTATTTACACTACATGCCACATGGAGAGTGACCCCATTTGTTTTTATTCCAATCCTCTCCCAGGAGTAGCGTTAAACCCCAGGTGGTTCTTCACAGTCTGTTATGGGGAAGTACTTAAGGTTCAAGGGGGCCAGTTTCTATTCATAACATACCCCTTAAATATTTGTCAGTCATCACATAAATTTCGAGAATGGAACTGTCCATCCGTAATCACTCCAGAGCATTCCAGAGCATTCAGATTCACAAAAAATGATAAAGTTCATCATTTGTGTTCAGACCCAAAACTACTGATCTTAAGCGGCAAATCCAACCAGCCTCCGCTTTTCTTAGGATCATTTCTCTGTTCCCACCTCTCTCCGGTATTTTTATCTGTTCCAATGCATGAAACCATATGTCTGTTTTCAATGGGTGACATTCGTGGATGTGTATGGCTACTGGATAACGTTCATCTCTGTTTTTTATAGCCCTTATATGTTCTTGGATCCTAATTTTCAAATTTCTGATACTACTGCCTATGTATATTTTGTTACAGGCACATCCAAGGACATAAATAGTATAAGTGGAATTGCAATTAATAAATGTATTAATTGTATAGCCTTTTTGTGTATTATACCGGAAGTCTGTTTTTTTGTTGCATCCAAATTTACATACACTACACGATCCACATGTAAAAAACCCTGATGGTTTATATGGCAGCCACGTGGTTGGTTTTATGTCAGTATTCTTAATATGACTTGGACAGAGTATCTTTTTCAATGTTTCTCCCTTTTTATAAACCACTCTCGGTTTTTTGGATACGCTACCAGGTGGCATTTGTTCAGTGGCAATCAGGTGCCAGTTTTTTCGCAAAATATTATAAATATGATCACTGTAAGCATTATATTTGGTTATAAACAGAATTTCATCAGATTTTACCACTCTGTTTTCTTTTTGTTGGCTTGATATTAAAGTAGTTTTGCGATCTATTTTTGTTGCCCTTGATTCTGCTTGATTCAGACATTTTTCTGCATATCCCCTATTCTTGAATTTATGTTTGATGTTTTTAATGCTTTTTTTGAAATTGCTTTCTTCACTACAGATACGCCGCGCTCTAATCATTTCCCCAAAGGGTATGGCATTAATTGTAGACCTGGGGTGTGAGCTTTCAGCATGCAGAATACTATTGCATGCAGTTGGTTTCACAAACATTTTACTTTGTATTTGATTATTTGCCACATACAGTTTTAAATCAAGAAAGTCAATTGAGTCTCTAGAGTAATTGATGGTCAGCTTCACATTAAATCTGTTTTGATTTAGGTATTTGTGATAATCCAATAGATCTTCTACTCCTCCATTCCATATTAGGAGCACATCGTCTATGTATCTCCCATAGAAAATGATATTATTGCTCCAGTTTTTTGAGCCTGGGCCCCAGGCGTGCTCCGTCTCATACAGACCCATGAAAAGGTTTGCATAAGACGGAGCAAACCTGGATCCCATGGCTGTGCCCTGTTTCTGCAGAAACCATTTGTCACCATGTAAAAAAGCATTCATACTGAGAATCATGCGAGTCATTTCAAGGAGCATAAGAGTGTGCTCCAGGTGACAAGCATTTCGTTTGTATAGGAAATGTCTTAAAGCCTCCAATCCAACATCAGTTTTTATACATGTATACAGGCTTTCAACGTCTAAGGAGACAAATAGAGAATCACTACTGTCCCAGATAAAGTCTTCCAGCTTACAGAGGACATCCCTACTATCCTTAAGATACGATGGCAGATTCTTAACAAAGGGTTGTAAAAACCCATCTACATATTCTGAAAGGTGCTCAGTTGGTCCCCCATTACCCGAAATAATTGGTCTTCCCGGGGGAAATCCCTCCCCTCCTTTATGGATTTTCGGGAGAATGTAGATACATGGCTTTCTTGAATCCTGTGCTAGTAGGTATTTATATTCTTTATCCGACAAAAGGCATGATTCATGCCAGTCACGTAGGCTCGAATTAATATTTTGTTCAATTAGCTTAGTTGGATCTTCCTTCAGTTGAGTATAACAGTCACTGTTTCCCAATTGTCTATCAATTTCGCCTAAGTAATCACATCTGTTCATCACCACAATATTTCCTCCCTTATCTGCTTCTATTATAACTATCTCTGGATCTTCCCTTAATGATGTTAGCATTTCCCTTTCTCTTTTAGTTATGTTATATTTATGCTTACAGTGGGCATTGGTGGTATGTTTATCCTCCAACTGATGTAACTGTTGTGTAACCTTATTGTAAAACTCATCAATAAAGGTGTCCTGCGCTCTAGGCGGTAAGAATCTAGATCTATCTTTCAAGCCACTATCTATTGAGGTGTCCTCAAAGATTTCTAGCATAATTGCAGTATCCGTGATATCAATGTTATCATCATCATTATCTAGGGTTGCCAAAAGATGTGTAGCATTCAGATCCGCAATAGTTAATGGAGAAACATTTGGGTGATCAGACAATACATTTCGCATACAAGGTCGATTTTCAAAGAACTTTTTTAATCTCAGTTTCCTTACAAATTTGAAGAGATCAATATGAACATCAACAAAATTACATGAATTGGTAACACAAAAGCTCAATCCTTTTCGTAGGATGCCCTTTTCACAATCAGTCAAAGTTCTTCCTGACAGATTTACAATATTCAACTCATTAGCAGTTAGGTCATTGGCAGTGGTTTCATCATCGTTATTGCATTCATCTAATATCATATTCATTTCCTCATTTGTGTTTTGCTTTGCATTCTGGTTTGTACGCCTATTTTTGTATTTCTTCCCTCCCCTCCTAGTTCTTGGTTTGGGTTTTTATTTTTGTTTCCCAATCTGTAGCGTTGTACCTCCCTTAAAAAATGGGACGAGGTAGAGATTTCCAGATTACTCACTCCTTCCCCGGGTTCACTTTCAATAGAGGAGAGAGAAGTACTAGTATTAGAAGACACACTTTCTGCCTTCTCAGTGGTTTTAGTAGCTTTAGATGAAACATCGTCATATTTTTGGGAGAAAGTAAAGATGCGGCCACTAGCATAATCTGCCTCATCCCTTAATATTTTCTTCTGTTTTTTGTCTTTCAAATAAATCTGGTATGCCACCAATTCCTTTTTAAGGATTTCATAGTTCTTTGCAATGGCATCCTTGAGGTTTATATCAGCAATTTCCTTTTCTAGTTTCATAATCTCTTCTTTTATTTTACTAACCTTTCTTTCAGAATTAGTAATGAGGATCCTCATCATGCGATACGATGCATCATAGAGGCCTTCTTCCCAATCGTCTAAGAGGTCCTGTTCCAGGTCCTCATAGTTCGGGAAAATTAAAATTCTCAGGCCCCGTGGGATTTTCTTGTTTTCAATGTATTTTCGCAGTGTTGCCCCATCCCACCATTTTGCGAGTTCTTGTTTTTTCAGTTTTTCCAACCTGAAAAATTTCTCCCTCAGGCCCTCATTTTTTGGAGAAGTTGTTGTGGGGATATTGGTATTGGGTCCTTTTGATTTAAACAGGTCCCCTAACAATACTTCCCGGTTATCATCAAAATCCATTATGTGTATAGCTCAAATAACAAAAGGATAGTGCTAGTTCGCCCAATTAGACAATTTATTTGAGCAAAAAGAGAGGATTTGAGGCAAAGCACAACCGCACCTATCCCTAGTCGAATTATATAAAAGGTATGGTGCTAATGACCGGAGATCCAAAACCTCTAAATCTCCTGAAGCTCCACGCTTCCAATAACCATAACACAATCCAATGGTCCAGCACTCAAAATGCAACAGGTATTAAATATTTGTTGTGACATAAGTAATTGTCAACAATTTTATCTTTCAAAAAAACATATGGACTTTCAGCAGAGTTGATTTTTTTCTTTTTTGATCCTTTATTCAGAAATTTTCTTTCAACATGTTAAAACAGACCATAGCCAACGCGTTTCATCCTCGCGGACTTCTTCAGGGCTATAAACAATACATATATATACATAAAATTAATATACATTATTTACAAAAGATTTTCTTTTTATAATACACTTTATACAATATAAACAATCATTACATTCTGTTATATAAAAATAAGTAAACCATGTTGGTTCAAGTTTCTTAATTCTTTCTAATTAAGACAATAAAGCAACAATTTTTTTAACATGAGAGAATAAGGAAAAAGGCCTCAAATTTCATTCCTTCCTTTTGCCCATTTCTAATTCATCTTATATGGGATCATAAGCACTCTGCTGAATTCAAAGTTATAAAACGGAACAATTTTATACTATATTCATAGGACATATCATTTATTTACATTTCCGTATATGCTTTACATGAGTATTTTTTGTCATACTGGAGCATCGCAAAACCTTTAACTAATAGGATGATAATATCAATTCCATATGGCTTACCATTGATTAGTAACTTTGTTTTTCTGTGGTCTGTGCTCTACCGTTAAAATTGCAGTATTCTTTTCCTTGCGATCTATTTTTTGTGTGTACTCTTACGATATCTATCAAAGGAAACATATCATTTTTTGTTTTTTGTATTGCGAAACACATATTGAGATTTAGAGACATATTTGCCAAAATTAATGTTAATGTTAAGACACGGGGATGTACGCTTTTTTTCTTTCTTACATTGGGAATTTAGGTAAAATTCACGTATCCCTACCTGAGTGATATGGCGATTAGAAGATTCAGTTTCATTTGTTTTCCCTGTTCGTTAGGTTAGTCTCTTTCAGCCATCCCTCAGTCTGTAGGTATCTATCTAATGAAATGAACAACATTGAGTATGTGCCTACCCCTATCCATGGACATCACAGGCCAGTATACATATGTCTCTTTTTATTATTAAACCACATAACGGGTAGAGAGGTTTTTTCTTTATCTCATGCACACAACCTGTATATCATTACCTCCAAAAGATTTATTATTTATCTAAAATGAGATAAATTTGAATTTCAGTCCCATATCTTTATATGAGTATGACTTAAACATGCTCATAGTGGGGCTACTAGTTTAAAGAGGGACTATGGAAATCCGGTACAAATATAACCCTCAGTTCTAAATAAGCATTTATCCTCAAGTTCAAATCATACAAATATTAAGGCTGCAAGTTATGGCAGTCTACCTGCTGTTCTATCAGCCCCCCACTAGTTTCAAACAGTTCCAATCTGTGGATCCATAGACTTACTTGTTCGTTTCTGTTTGCCGGCATAATCGCGTGGCGTCAGTGTAGCAGATTGTAGTTTGATCGCCAGGTTTAAATACCCCGCTAAATTGTGATTCGGAACACCTGTGTCAATTACGGCGCCTCACCCATTGTTTATTTCTAATCTTGGTCGCCATCTTTGAATGGTTATTTGATCATATGGTATTATCGTTTTTACTCGAAATTATTTATTTAATCATTTAATTTGTTCGTATTACGAACCCAAACATTGTATTTCGAATATGTATATTAACAGCGCCTTTCTAATTTTCACGTTAGGACATGTAATCATTATCATAATCGTGTTGTAACGCCTCACCCGTTGTGTTGTTGTCGCCATCTTTGAACGGTTTGTTAGTTATGTGGTACATAACCATTACCTCCATTAATTACGAGAAAAGGTTTTAACGTTTTTGTTCAAGTTTATTTATACTATACATATATCTATTATTATGTCGTTGATCACCAGAAAGGGTCTTAACGTTTTTTTACTCAAGTTCATTTATATAATCGTTTTTAGTTGTTCGTATTACGAACTCATACGATGTATTTCAATTACGAAAACGTACCGCCATATTGAAATTGAGAAGATTTTAGTATATCTTAATATATTTGAGAGCTTCTCCTTTTACAAATATATATGCATATACGCTATATATTCTTATTCGCATAATTATCAACATTATTTAGTTATTACCCGGCAATGTGGTATATTCTAAAGGGCTTTATAAAAAGTGCACCGCCATTTTGGAACGGGAGGATTTTAATATAAGCGATCTCTTTTCGTTTCATAAGCGCACATATACAAGTGCTATATATTGTTATTTATGCATATTAGCAGCGTTTTTTTTGTTTTACCATTATAAGTTATATATTATTTCCTACTCAGTTAATTTGCAAACCTTGGATATAGGTAGCCTCCATTTGAAAATTCCACATCGACAATTTATAGTGGAAGAGTTATGTTTATATGGAAAGCTCACCGCCATTATGGATTGGGAAGCTTTCAGTATATATAAAAACTCCTCATTTCATTAATGCTCATGCATAAGTACTAAACATTTATCTTTTTTCTTATTTATTTTATTAAAAACTCCCGCTTTTTCTAATAATGGGTAAGTTTTGTTAATTTGATTTCTAATCTTTTGAGGATAAGCAACACTATTTTTGATTTAGAGGGTTAATTTATTTCGGATTTTAATATTTACTCAAAATGCACATATAGTCGTACAATATGTGTCATATGCTCCCTATATATCTATTATTTAGTTCTCCCTTTCTTATTATATTTAGTCATGTAATATGTACTTATATCTCTTTGAGGGAGATTCACTATTAGTGATCAATCTTTGCTCTTTATATTTTAGTTTCTGCCATCTTAGATTGGTAATCTTTTTAAATCGATTGTGTAAAGAATGATTTTAGTATACACAGTGGTCTAATTATCACGGTTCTTTACGGTATTATATTAGCACAACATCAAGCCGTAAGTCTATGTATTTATTGATGTTAAGTTGTTAATAACATCGAATATGCATATTGTACTAGGCGTTCAAATAGGGCGTTCCGGATATTACCTAAATGATGCTTTTATTTACACTACATGCCACATGGAGAGTGACCCCATTTGTTTTTATTCCAATCCTCTCCCAGGAGTAGCGTTAAACCCCAGGTGGTTCTTCACAGTCTGTTATGGGGAAGTACTTAAGGTTCAAGGGGGCCAGTTTCTATTCATAACATACCCCTTAAATATTTGTCAGTCATCACATAAATTTCGAGAATGGAACTGTCCATCCGTAATCACTCCAGAGCATTCCAGAGCATTCAGATTCACAAAAAATGATAAAGTTCATCATTTGTGTTCAGACCCAAAACTACTGATCTTAAGCGGCAAATCCAACCAGCCTCCGCTTTTCTTAGGATCATTTCTCTGTTCCCACCTCTCTCCGGTATTTTTATCTGTTCCAATGCATGAAACCATATGTCTGTTTTCAATGGGTGACATTCGTGGATGTGTATGGCTACTGGATAACGTTCATCTCTGTTTTTTATAGCCCTTATATGTTCTTGGATCCTAATTTTCAAATTTCTGATACTACTGCCTATGTATATTTTGTTACAGGCACATCCAAGGACATAAATAGTATAAGTGGAATTGCAATTAATAAATGTATTAATTGTATAGCCTTTTTGTGTATTATACCGGAAGTCTGTTTTTTTGTTGCATCCAAATTTACATACACTACACGATCCACATGTAAAAAACCCTGATGGTTTATATGGCAGCCACGTGGTTGGTTTTATGTCAGTATTCTTAATATGACTTGGACAGAGTATCTTTTTCAATGTTTCTCCCTTTTTATAAACCACTCTCGGTTTTTTGGATACGCTACCAGGTGGCATTTGTTCAGTGGCAATCAGGTGCCAGTTTTTTCGCAAAATATTATAAATATGATCACTGTAAGCATTATATTTGGTTATAAACAGAATTTCATCAGATTTTACCACTCTGTTTTCTTTTTGTTGGCTTGATATTAAAGTAGTTTTGCGATCTATTTTTGTTGCCCTTGATTCTGCTTGATTCAGACATTTTTCTGCATATCCCCTATTCTTGAATTTATGTTTGATGTTTTTAATGCTTTTTTTGAAATTGCTTTCTTCACTACAGATACGCCGCGCTCTAATCATTTCCCCAAAGGGTATGGCATTAATTGTAGACCTGGGGTGTGAGCTTTCAGCATGCAGAATACTATTGCATGCAGTTGGTTTCACAAACATTTTACTTTGTATTTGATTATTTGCCACATACAGTTTTAAATCAAGAAAGTCAATTGAGTCTCTAGAGTAATTGATGGTCAGCTTCACATTGAATCTGTTTTGATTTAGGTATTTGTGATAATCCAATAGATCTTCTACTCCTCCATTCCATATTAGGAGCACATCGTCTATGTATCTCCCATAGAAAATGATATTATTGCTCCAGTTTTTTGAGCCTGGGCCCCAGGCGTGCTCCGTCTCATACAGACCCATGAAAAGGTTTGCATAAGACGGAGCAAACCTGGATCCCATGGCTGTGCCCTGTTTCTGCAGAAACCATTTGTCACCATGTAAAAAAGCATTCATACTGAGAATCATGCGAGTCATTTCAAGGAGCATAAGAGTGTGCTCCAGGTGACAAGCATTTCGTTTGTATAGGAAATGTCTTAAAGCCTCCAATCCAACATCAGTTTTTATACATGTATACAGGCTTTCAACGTCTAAGGAGACAAATAGAGAATCACTACTGTCCCAGATAAAGTCTTCCAGCTTACAGAGGACATCCCTACTATCCTTAAGATACGATGGCAGATTCTTAACAAAGGGTTGTAAAAACCCATCTACATATTCTGAAAGGTGCTCAGTTGGTCCCCCATTACCCGAAATAATTGGTCTTCCCGGGGGAAATCCCTCCCCTCCTTTATGGATTTTCGGGAGAATGTAGATACATGGCTTTCTTGAATCCTGTGCTAGTAGGTATTTATATTCTTTATCCGACAAAAGGCATGATTCATGCCAGTCACGTAGGCTCGAATTAATATTTTGTTCAATTAGCTTAGTTGGATCTTCCTTCAGTTGAGTATAACAGTCACTGTTTCCCAATTGTCTATCAATTTCGCCTAAGTAATCACATCTGTTCATCACCACAATATTTCCTCCCTTATCTGCTTCTCTTATAACTATCTCTGGATCTTCCCTTAATGATGTTAGCATTTCCCTTTCTCTTTTAGTTATGTTATATTTATGCTTACAGTGGGCATTGGTGGTATGTTTATCCTCCAACTGATGTAACTGTTGTGTAACCTTATTGTAAAACTCATCAATAAAGGTGTCCTGCGCTCTAGGCGGTAAGAATCTAGATCTATCTTTCAAGCCACTATCTATTGAGGTGTCCTCAAAGATTTCTAGCATAATTGCAGTATCCGTGATATCAATGTTATCATCATCATTATCTAGGGTTGCCAAAAGATGTGTAGCATTCAGATCCGCAATAGTTAATGGAGAAACATTTGGGTGATCAGACAATACATTTCGCATACAAGGTCGATTTTCAAAGAACTTTTTTAATCTCAGTTTCCTTACAAATTTGAAGAGATCAATATGAACATCAACAAAATTACATGAATTGGTAACACAAAAGCTCAATCCTTTTCGTAGGATGCCCTTTTCACAATCAGTCAAAGTTCTTCCTGACAGATTTACAATATTCAACTCATTAGCAGTTAGGTCATTGGCAGTGGTTTCATCATCGTTATTGCATTCATCTAATATCATATTCATTTCCTCATTTGTGTTTTGCTTTGCATTCTGGTTTGTACGCCTATTTTTGTATTTCTTCCCTCCCCTCCTAGTTCTTGGTTTGGGTTTTTCTTTTTTTTTCCCAATCTGTAGCGTTGTACCTCCCTTAAAAAATGGGACGAGGTAGAGGTTTCCAGATTACTCACTCCTTCCCCGGGTTCACTTTCAATAGAGGAGAGAGAAGTACTAGTATTAGAAGACACACTTTCTGCCTTCTCAGTGGTTTTAGTAGCTTTAGATGAAACATCGTCATATTTTTTGGAGAAAGTAAAGATGCGGCCACTAGCATAATCTGCCTCATCCCTTAATATTTTCTTCTGTTTTTTGTCTTTCAAATAAATCTGGTATGCCACCAATTCCTTTTTAAGGATTTCATAGTTCTTTGCAATGGCATCCTTGAGGTTTATATCAGCAATTTCCTTTTCTAGTTTCATAATCTCTTCTTTTATTTTACTAACCTTTCTTTCAGAATTAGTAATGAGGATCCTCATCATGCGATACGATGCATCATAGAGGCCTTCTTCCCAATCGTCTAAGAGGTCCTGTTCCAGGTCCTCATAGTTCGGGAAAATTAAAATTCTCAGGCCCCGTGGGATTTTCTTGTTTTCAATGTATTTTCGCAGTGTTGCCCCATCCCACCATTTTGCGAGTTCTTGTTTTTTCAGTTTTTCCAACCTGAAAAATTTCTCCCTCAGGCCCTCATTTTTTGGAGAAGTTGTTGTGGGGATATTGGTATTGGGTCCTTTTGATTTAAACAGGTCCCCTAACAATACTTCCCGGTTATCATCAAAATCCATTATGTGTATAGCTCAAATAACAAAAGGATAGTGCTAGTTCGCCCAATTAGACAATTTATTTGAGCAAAAAGAGAGGATTTGAGGCAAAGCACAACCGCACCTATCCCTAGTCGAATTATATAAAAGGTATGGTGCTAATGACCGGAGATCCAAAACCTCTAAATCTCCTGAGGCTCCACGCTTCCAATAACCATAACACAATCCAATGGTCCAGCACTCAAAATGCAACAGGTATTAACTAACGAACAGGGAAAACAAATGAAACTGAATCTTCTAATCGCCATATCACTCAGGTAGGGATACGTGAATTTTACCTAAATTCCCAATGTAAGAAAGAAAAAAAGCGTACATCCCCGTGTCTTAACATTAACATTAATTTTGGCAAATATGTCTCTAAATCTCAATATGTGTTTCGCAATACAAAAAACAAAAAATGATATGTTTCCTTTGATAGATATCGTAAGAGTACACACAAAAAATAGATCGCAAGGAAAAGAATACTGCAATTTTAACGGTAGAGCACAGACCACAGAAAAACAAAGTTACTAATCAATGGTAAGCCATATGGAATTGATATTATCATCCTATTAGTTAAAGGTTTTGCGATGCTCCAGTATGACAAAAAATACTCATGTAAAGCATATACGGAAATGTAAATAAATGATATGTCCTATGAATATAGTATAAAATTGTTCCGTTTTATAACTTTGAATTCAGCAGAGTGCTTATGATCCCATATAAGATGAATTAGAAATGGGCAAAAGGAAGGAATGAAATTTGAGGCCTTTTTCCTTATTCTCTCATGTTAAAAAAATTGTTGCTTTATTGTCTTAATTAGAAAGAATTAAGAAACTTGAACCAACATGGTTTACTTATTTTTATATAACAGAATGTAATGATTGTTTATATTGTATAAAGTGTATTATAAAAAGAAAATCTTTTGTAAATAATGTATATTAATTTTATGTATATATATGTATTGTTTATAGCCCTGAAGAAGTCCGCGAGGATGAAACGCGTTGGCTATGGTCTGTTTTAACATGTTGAAAGAAAATTTCTGAATAAAGGATCAAAAAAGAAAAAAATCAACTCTGCTGAAAGTCCATATGTTTTTTTGAAAGATAAAATTGTTGACAATTACTTATGTCACAACAAATATTTAATACCTGTTGCATTTTGAGTGCTGGACCATTGGATTGTGTTATGGTTATTGGAAGCGTGGAGCTTCAGGAGATTTAGAGGTTTTGGATCTCCGGTCATTAGCACCATACCTTTTATATAATTCGACTAGGGATAGGTGCGGTTGTGCTTTGCCTCAAATCCTCTCTTTTTGCTCAAATAAATTGTCTAATTGGGCGAACTAGCACTATCCTTTTGTTATTTGAGCTATACACATAATGGATTTTGATGATAACCGGGAAGTATTGTTAGGGGACCTGTTTAAATCAAAAGGACCCAATACCAATATCCCCACAACAACTTCTCCAAAAAATGAGGGCCTGAGGGAGAAATTTTTCAGGTTGGAAAAACTGAAAAAACAAGAACTCGCAAAATGGTGGGATGGGGCAACACTGCGAAAATACATTGAAAACAAGAAAATCCCACGGGGCCTGAGAATTTTAATTTTCCCGAACTATGAGGACCTGGAACAGGACCTCTTAGACGATTGGGAAGAAGGCCTCTATGATGCATCGTATCGCATGATGAGGATCCTCATTACTAATTCTGAAAGAAAGGTTAGTAAAATAAAAGAAGAGATTATGAAACTAGAAAAGGAAATTGCTGATATAAACCTCAAGGATGCCATTGCAAAGAACTATGAAATCCTTAAAAAGGAATTGGTGGCATACCAGATTTATTTGAAAGACAAAAAACAGAAGAAAATATTAAGGGATGAGGCAGATTATGCTAGTGGCCGCATCTTTACTTTCTCCAAAAAATATGACGATGTTTCATCTAAAGCTACTAAAACCACTGAGAAGGCAGAAAGTGTGTCTTCTAATACTAGTACTTCTCTCTCCTCTATTGAAAGTGAACCCGGGGAAGGAGTGAGTAATCTGGAAACCTCTACCTCGTCCCATTTTTTAAGGGAGGTACAACGCTACAGATTGGGAAACAAAAAGAAAAACCCAAACCAAGAACTAGGAGGGGAGGGAAGAAATACAAAAATAGGCGTACAAACCAGAATGCAAAGCAAAACACAAATGAGGAAATGAATATGATATTAGATGAATGCAATAACGATGATGAAACCACTGCCAATGACCTAACTGCTAATGAGTTGAATATTGTATATCTGTCAGGAAGTACTTTGACTGATTGTGAAAAGGGCATCCTACGAAAAGGATTGAGCTTTTGTGTTACCAATTCATGTAATTTTGTTGATGTTCATATTGATCTCTTCAAATTTGTAAGGAAACTGAGATTAAAAAAGTTCTTTGAAAATCGACCTTGTATGCGAAATGTATTGTCTGATCACCCAAATGTTTCTCCATTAACTATTGCGGATCTGAATGCTACACATCTTTTGGCAACCCTAGATAATGATGATGATAACATTGATATCACGGATACTGCAATTATGCTAGAAATCTTTGAGGACACCTCAATAGATAGTGGCTTGAAAGATAGATCTAGATTCTTACCGCCTAGAGCGCAGGACACCTTTATTGATGAGTTTTACAATAAGGTTACACAACAGTTACATCAGTTGGAGGATAAACATACCACCAATGCCCACTGTAAGCATAAATATAACATAACTAAAAGAGAAAGGGAAATGCTAACATCATTAAGGGAAGATCCAGAGATAGTTATAAGAGAAGCAGATAAGGGAGGAAATATTGTGGTGATGAACAGATGTGATTACTTAGGCGAAATTGATAGACAATTGGGAAACAGTGACTGTTATACTCAACTGAAGGAAGATCCAACTAAGCTAATTGAACAAAATATTAATTCGAGCCTACGTGACTGGCATGAATCATGCCTTTTGTCGGATAAAGAATATAAATACCTACTAGCACAGGATTCAAGAAAGCCATGTATCTACATTCTCCCGAAAATCCATAAAGGAGGGGAGGGATTTCCCCCGGGAAGACCAATTATTTCGGGTAATGGGGGACCAACTGAGCACCTTTCAGAATATGTAGATGGGTTTTTACAACCCTTTGTTAAGAATCTGCCATCGTATCTTAAGGATAGTAGGGATGTCCTCTGTAAGCTGGAAGACTTTATCTGGGACAGTAGTGATCTTCTATTTGTCTCCTTAGACGTTGAAAGCCTGTATACATGTATAAAAACTGATGTTGGATTGGAGGCTTTAAGACATTTCCTATACAAACGAAATGCTTGTCACCTGGAGCACACTCTTATGCTCCTTGAAATGACTCGCATGATTCTCAGTATGAATGCTTTTTTACATGGTGACAAATGGTTTCTGCAGAAACAGGGCACAGCCATGGGATCCAGGTTTGCTCCGTCTTATGCAAACCTTTTCATGGGTCTGTATGAGACGGAGCACGCCTGGGGCCCAGGCTCAAAAAACTGGAGCAATAATATCATTTTCTATGGGAGATACATAGACGATGTGCTCCTAATATGGAATGGAGGAGTAGAAGATCTATTGGATTATCACAAATACCTAAATCAAAACAGATTCAATGTGAAGCTGACCATCAATTACTCTAGAGACTCAATTGACTTTCTTGATTTAAAACTGTATGTGGCAAATAATCAAATACAAAGTAAAATGTTTGTGAAACCAACTGCATGCAATAGTATTCTGCATGCTGAAAGCTCACACCCCAGGTCTACAATTAATGCCATACCCTTTGGGGAAATGATTAGAGCGCGGCGTATCTGTAGTGAAGAAAGCAATTTCAAAAAAAGCATTAAAAACATCAAACATAAATTCAAGAATAGGGGATATGCAGAAAAATGTCTGAATCAAGCAGAATCAAGGGCAACAAAAATAGATCGCAAAACTACTTTAATATCAAGCCAACAAAAAGAAAACAGAGTGGTAAAATCTGATGAAATTCTGTTTATAACCAAATATAATGCTTACAGTGATCATATTTATAATATTTTGCGAAAAAACTGGCACCTGATTGCCACTGAACAAATGCCACCTGGTAGCGTATCCAAAAAACCGAGAGTGGTTTATAAAAAGGGAGAAACATTGAAAAAGATACTCTGTCCAAGTCATATTAAGAATACTGACATAAAACCAACCACGTGGCTGCCATATAAACCATCAGGGTTTTTTACATGTGGATCGTGTAGTGTATGTAAATTTGGATGCAACAAAAAAACAGACTTCCGGTATAATACACAAAAAGGCTATACAATTAATACATTTATTAATTGCAATTCCACTTATACTATTTATGTCCTTGGGTGTGCCTGTAACAAAATATACATAGGCAGTAGTATCAGAAATTTGAAAATTAGGATCCAAGAACATATAAGGGCTATAAAAAACAGAGATGAACGTTATCCAGTAGCCATACACATCCACGAATGTCACCCATTGAAAACAGACATATGGTTTCATGCATTGGAACAGATAAAAATACCGGAGAGAGGTGGGAACAGAGAAATGATCCTAAGAAAAGCGGAGGCTGGTTGGATTTGCCGCTTAAGATCAGTAGTTTTGGGTCTGAACACAAATGATGAACTTTATCATTTTTTGTGAATCTGAATGCTCTGGAATGCTCTGGAGTGATTACGGATGGACAGTTCCATTCTCGAAATTTATGTGATGACTGACAAATATTTAAGGGGTATGTTATGAATAGAAACTGGCCCCCTTGAACCTTAAGTACTTCCCCATAACAGACTGTGAAGAACCACCTGGGGTTTAACGCTACTCCTGGGAGAGGATTGGAATAAAAACAAATGGGGTCACTCTCCATGTGGCATGTAGTGTAAATAAAAGCATCATTTAGGTAATATCCGGAACGCCCTATTTGAACGCCTAGTACAATATGCATATTCGATGTTATTAACAACTTAACATCAATAAATACATAGACTTACGGCTTGATGTTGTGCTAATATAATACCGTAAAGAACCGTGATAATTAGACCACTGTGTATACTAAAATCATTCTTTACACAATCGATTTAAAAAGATTACCAATCTAAGATGGCAGAAACTAAAATATAAAGAGCAAAGATTGATCACTAATAGTGAATCTCCCTCAAAGAGATATAAGTACATATTACATGACTAAATATAATAAGAAAGGGAGAACTAAATAATAGATATATAGGGAGCATATGACACATATTGTACGACTATATGTGCATTTTGAGTAAATATTAAAATCCGAAATAAATTAACCCTCTAAATCAAAAATAGTGTTGCTTATCCTCAAAAGATTAGAAATCAAATTAACAAAACTTACCCATTATTAGAAAAAGCGGGAGTTTTTAATAAAATAAATAAGAAAAAAGATAAATGTTTAGTACTTATGCATGAGCATTAATGAAATGAGGAGTTTTTATATATACTGAAAGCTTCCCAATCCATAATGGCGGTGAGCTTTCCATATAAACATAACTCTTCCACTATAAATTGTCGATGTGGAATTTTCAAATGGAGGCTACCTATATCCAAGGTTTGCAAATTAACTGAGTAGGAAATAATATATAACTTATAATGGTAAAACAAAAAAAACGCTGCTAATATGCATAAATAACAATATATAGCACTTGTATATGTGCGCTTATGAAACGAAAAGAGATCGCTTATATTAAAATCCTCCCGTTCCAAAATGGCGGTGCACTTTTTATAAAGCCCTTTAGAATATACCACATTGCCGGGTAATAACTAAATAATGTTGATAATTATGCGAATAAGAATATATAGCGTATATGCATATATATTTGTAAAAGGAGAAGCTCTCAAATATATTAAGATATACTAAAATCTTCTCAATTTCAATATGGCGGTACGTTTTCGTAATTGAAATACATCGTATGAGTTCGTAATACGAACAACTAAAAACGATTATATAAATGAACTTGAGTAAAAAAACGTTAAGACCCTTTCTGGTGATCAACGACATAATAATAGATATATGTATAGTATAAATAAACTTGAACAAAAACGTTAAAACCTTTTCTCGTAATTAATGGAGGTAATGGTTATGTACCACATAACTAACAAACCGTTCAAAGATGGCGACAACAACACAACGGGTGAGGCGTTACAACACGATTATGATAATGATTACATGTCCTAACGTGAAAATTAGAAAGGCGCTGTTAATATACATATTCGAAATACAATGTTTGGGTTCGTAATACGAACAAATTAAATGATTAAATAAATAATTTCGAGTAAAAACGATAATACCATATGATCAAATAACCATTCAAAGATGGCGACCAAGATTAGAAATAAACAATGGGTGAGGCGCCGTAATTGACACAGGTGTTCCGAATCACAATTTAGCGGGGTATTTAAACCTGGGGATCAAACTACAATCTGCTACACTGACGCCACGCGATTATGCCGGCAAACAGAAACGAACAAGTAAGTCTATGGATCCACAGATTGGAACTGTTTGAAACTAGTGGGGGGCTGATAGAACAGCAGGTAGACTGCCATAACTTGCAGCCTTAATATTTGTATGATTTGAACTTGAGGATAAATGCTTATTTAGAACTGAGGGTTATATTTGTACCGGATTTCCATAGTCCCTCTTTAAACTAGTAGCCCCACTATGAGCATGTTTAAGTCATACTCATATAAAGATATGGGACTGAAATTCAAATTTATCTCATTTTAGATAAATAATAAATCTTTTGGAGGTAATGATATACAGGTTGTGTGCATGAGATAAAGAAAAAACCTCTCTACCCGTTATGTGGTTTAATAATAAAAAGAGACATATGTATACTGGCCTGTGATGTCCATGGATAGGGGTAGGCACATACTCAATGTTGTTCATTTCATTAGATAGATACCTACAGACTGAGGGATGGCTGAAAGAGACTAACCTAACGAACAGGGAAAACAAATGAAACTGAATCTTCTAATCGCCATATCACTCAGGTAGGGATACGTGAATTTTACCTAAATTCCCAATGTAAGAAAGAAAAAAAGCGTACATCCCCGTGTCTTAACATTAACATTAATTTTGGCAAATATGTCTCTAAATCTCAATATGTGTTTCGCAATACAAAAAACAAAAAATGATATGTTTCCTTTGATAGATATCGTAAGAGTACACACAAAAAATAGATCGCAAGGAAAAGAATACTGCAATTTTAACGGTAGAGCACAGACCACAGAAAAACAAAGTTACTAATCAATGGTAAGCCATATGGAATTGATATTATCATCCTATTAGTTAAAGGTTTTGCGATGCTCCAGTATGACAAAAAATACTCATGTAAAGCATATACGGAAATGTAAATAAATGATATGTCCTATGAATATAGTATAAAATTGTTCCGTTTTATAACTTTGAATTCAGCAGAGTGCTTATGATCCCATATAAGATGAATTAGAAATGGGCAAAAGGAAGGAATGAAATTTGAGGCCTTTTTCCTTATTCTCTCATGTTAAAAAAATTGTTGCTTTATTGTCTTAATTAGAAAGAATTAAGAAACTTGAACCAACATGGTTTACTTATTTTTATATAACAGAATGTAATGATTGTTTATATTGTATAAAGTGTATTATAAAAAGAAAATCTTTTGTAAATAATGTATATTAATTTTATGTATATATATGTATTGTTTATAGCCCTGAAGAAGTCCGCGAGGATGAAACGCGTTGGCTATGGTCTGTTTTAACATGTTGAAAGAAAATTTCTGAATAAAGGATCAAAAAAGAAAAAAATCAACTCTGCTGAAAGTCCATATGTTTTTTTGAAAGATAAAATTGTTGACAATTACTTATGTCACAACAAATATTTAATACCTGTTGCATTTTGAGTGCTGGACCATTGGATTGTGTTATGGATGACAAACCATGAAGGTCCTGGATTAAATGGATTATTTTTGCACATTTAGCCCACTGTGTGCGTCTTCACAGTTTTTTTCACGATGTGGTACTTTCCTGATGGTGTGCTCCGCCAGTGCATAGATCCACTCCTCACAGTGTCAGCGCTTCTTATGGAGTAGAGCTTTGTCACTTAATATAATTATGTATACAGTCAAAATAATTACAAAGTAACATTTAAAAATATTATTCATATGACAAAATAAATGTATACATTTTACAATATTAATTTGCATATCATTAAAATAATTAACATTAAGGGGCGGATTCCGATCCTGTAAAAAGGCCCTACGAATCGTCGTACGGAGTGTTTTCTCCGTACGACTCGCACCAGGTAAACTGTCCCTACAACCTAGGAAGTACGATTCGTACAGAAAGCCTATTTCCGTACGAATCGTACAAAAGACCGTACGTGGAAAAAATACATATGATTCTGATCCGGAACAGCTTGTACGCGACATCCGGACGTATTCAGGCAGCGGTTTCCAACCCAGCAAGTACGATTCGTCCCTACGTCACTCCGTATGGCTCTTTTTCTACGGGAGTCAAGCACAGCCGGAAAAGCAGAGTTTGACGCAAACCGCTATGCAACGGAGCCCCGGTACGCGACGTACACGCCATGAACCCCATCGTACGTGTCATCCCAGTCCTCTTGGCCTATGACCTTGTGCACTGCACCCGACGCACACGCCGCAGAAGGTGAGAACAACACCCAGGGGCCAGGAAGGGGGTGAGGGGCACGAAACATACCCCATAACCAAACCCAAACCTGAATGCGTGGGTACGGTGCGTACCACACGTACCCCAACGGCACCATGACAACTCAGGTACGGACCGTACCCTGGGTACGGTGCGTACCGCACGTACCCCTACGGCACCATTACAACTCAGGTGCGGACCGTACCCACGCATGAATGCGTGAGTACGGTGCATACCACACGTACTCCTATGGCACCATGCCAACTCAGGTACGGACCATACCCACACATGAATGCGTGGGTACGGTGCATACCACACGTACCCCTACGGCACCATGCCAACTCAGGTACGGACCGTACCCACGCATGAATGCGTGGGTACGGTGCGTACCACATGTACCCCTACGGCACCATGCCAACTCAGGTACAGACCGTACCCACGCATGAATGCGTGGGTACGGTGCATACCACATGTGCCCCTACGGCACCATGCCAACTCAGGTACGGACCGTACCCACGCATGAATGCGTGGGTATGGTGGGTACCACACTTACCCCTACGGCACCATGCTAACTCAGGTACGGACCGTACCCACGCATGAATGCGTGGGTACGGTGCATACCACACGTACCCCTACGGCACCATTACAACTCAGGTACAGACTGTACCCACGCATGAATGCGTGAGTACGGTGCGTACCACACGTACCCCTACGGCACCATGCCAACTCAGGTACAGACCGTACCCATGCATGAATGCGTGGGTACGGCGCGTACCACACGTACCCCTACGGCACCATGCCAACTCAGGTACGGACCGTACCCACGCATGAATGCGTGGGTGCGGCGCGTACCACACGTCCCCCTACGGCACCATGCCAACTCGGGTACGGACCGTACCCACGCATGAATGCGTGGGTACGGTGCATACCACATGTGCCCCTACAACAACATTACAACTCAGGTACAGACCGTACCCACACATGAATGCATGGCTACGGTGCGTACCACACGTACCCCGTTATGGCAGCAGTAAATTTGGGATAGGATGCGTGCACACGCCAGGAATGTGGGCCTAGAGGACTGGCCCAGCATGTTACCTTCATATTGGTGTGTGTGTAGGTCCAGGCCAGCAGTGTACAGCCCCAAGGGGGTGCGTGGGTGGGTGCATAGGACCCCCAGCAGCGTCCAGAGATATGAGGGGTGGGTGCAGAGGACTCCCAGCAGTGGACAGACATATGAGGGGCGGGTGCAGAGGACTCCCAGCAGTGGACAGACATATGCGGGGTGGGTGCATATCACTACCAGCAGCGTCCAGACATATGAGGGGTGGGTGCATATCACTACCAGCAGCGTACAGACATATGAGGGGTGGGTGCAGAGGACTCCCAGCAGTGGACAGACATATGAGGGGTGGGTGCAGAGGACTCCCAGCAGTGGACAGACATATGAGGGGTGGGTGCAGAGGACTCCCAGCAGTGGACAGACATATGTGGGGTGGGTGCATATCACTACTAGCAGTGTCCAGACATATGAGGGGTGGGTGCATATCACTACCAGCAGCGTCCAGACATATGAGGGGTGGGTGCAGAGGACTCCTAGCAATGGACAGACATATGAGGGGTGGGTGCATATCACTACCAGCAGTGGACAGACATATGAGGGGTGGGTGCAGAGGAATCCCAGCAGTGGACAGACATATGAGGGGTGGGTGCAGAGGACTCCCAGCAGTGGACAGGCATATGAGGGGTGGGTGCAGAGGACTCCCAGCAGTGGACAGACATATGAGTGGGGGGTGCAGAGGACTCCCAGCAGTGGACAGACATATGAGGGGTGGGTGCAGAGGACTCCCAGCAGTGGACAGACATATGAGGGGTGGGTGTATATCGCTACCAGCAGTGTCCAGACATATGAGGGGTGGGTGCAGAGGACTCCCAGCAGTGGTCAGACATATGCGGGGTGGGTGCATATCACTACCAGCAGCATCCAGACATATGAAGGGTGGGTGAAAATCACTACCAGCAGCGTCCAGACATATGAGGGGTGGGTGCAGAGGACTCCCAGCAGTGGACAGACATATGAGGGGTGGGTGCATATCACTACCAGCAGTGTCCAGACATATGAGGGGTGAGTGCAGAGGACACCCAGCAGTGGACAGACATATGAGGGGTGGGTGCATATCACTACCAGCAGTGTCCAGACATATGAGGGGTGGGTGCAGAGGACTCCCAGCAGTGGACAGACATATGCGGGGTGGGTGCATATCACTACCAGCAGCGTCCAGACATATGAGGGGTGGGTGCATATCACTACCAGCAGCATCCAGACATATGAGGGGTGGGTGCAGAGGACTCCCAGCAGTGGACCGACATATGAGGGGTGGGTGCATATCACTACCAGCAGTGTCCAGACATATGAGGGGTGGATGCAGAGGACTCCCAGCAGTGGACAGACAAAAGCGGGGTGGGTGCATATCACTACCAGCAGCGTCCAGACATATGAGGGGTGGGTGCATATCACTACCAACAGCGTCCAGACATATGGGGGTGGGTGCAGACGACTCCCAGCAGTGGACAGACATATGAGGGGTGGGTGCAGAGGACTCCCAGCAGTGGACAGACATATGCAGGGTGTGTGCAGAGGACTCCCAGCAGTGTCCCACTCCCAGGAGGATGGATGTCTTACACACACTGCATGACACACCACATGTGGGTGTGAGGACATATAACACATGCATACCCACCCATGGCGGATGCAGCACAATACACACCCAGATTTTATGCCAACAGACTGTATAGTCATGTAACTGCATACAAAACTAAGATAGCCAAAGGGAACACACACTGTCACGCACATCCCAGGACTGATAAGAATGTCCAGGTGCTGGTCCAGCCACCAAGATGTTGTCTCTCATGGAAGGAATAGGGTTCAATTTCACCAGATACAATGCCCACAATTGTGAGTCAGGTGCCCAAATACCCTGCATAACAAGTACCGTTTGTGTGGTAGGCCGTGATTACACACATGCAGAGTGCTGAAAAGGGACAATATGTCCCTGAAGGCATTCCTACATACCCAAAACACAAGTACTAGCAAGGATGGCACAGACGATTCAGCAGGAGACACAGGTGAGCAGGCATGGCCATTTTTGAAGGGATCCGTCACCAACAAAGGAATTGTTGACACAGGTCAGCACAACAATTGTGCAACTGTTTGCAGGGAAGATGTCATGTGCCACAGTGGAAGGAACACTCCTTGGGACAATGTATCCAAAGAAAAGGAACACACACTACCAATGCTTCTTTCCAGAGACATTGTGATGGCACACAGATACCATGGTCCACCTCATGACCATCATACAAAAACATTTCTCAGAAGCCTAACACATTACCAGAACAACAACTCCAGGAGCCCCATCACCAACATCAAGTACCTGAAATGCAATAGGGTTGAAAGTAAAAGAAAAGGCTTTATTCAGCACACAAAAATAATAAATTAAGAAGACACTATCTACAAAGGCCAATGGCCAGTCCTTTGTTGTAGTCCAAGGGTGGACGTAGGGGACTGTGTCCACCCCTACCTTTCCTGCACAAAGTAACCCTAAGGTTTGTGACCGGGGGGGGGGCATCATCTGTGGCAGGACCAGGCACCGCAGGGACAGGAGGGGGTTGGGTAGGTGTGGTGGGTGCACGGCTGGACGTCTCCACCACAGGGGGTGGGTCAGCGTCAAAGGTGGAGGTGAGCTCGGCGCTGCACACTGCTGCCAGGGCATCCAGAGTAACCCCTGCACCTGAAGAGACCCCCGGGCCAACGGAGGGGGGGTGGCCGAGGAATGGGGTGCAGCACTCATGGGGGAGGGGGTGGACATGGGGGGGGACTCAACTCCCCTGCCCGGGGACTTCCTTGCCTGCTTGCGGGGTGGTGTCACAGTGGGGGTGAGGACCAGCCCACCCATGTAGAGCTCTTTGGGTGACAGTTTGGCAGGGAAGCTAAGGGGAGTTGTTTTGGAGGGACTCGGTTGTGAGGACTGCGGACTCTGACTGTGGCTGCGTGTCTGTCGTTTGTCCCCAGACCCCGTGGGTGTGCCTACATCCCCCTGAGTGTGCGTGCCAGGAGGTGTGCACAGTGCCTTACTTGGGGGTGTGCTGGATGTGTCTGTTGGGGTGCGTGCCCGTGACTGTCTGTGTGTGCGTTGGGCAGGCATGGGAGAGGGGAGTGTGGATGGGTCCGGGATAGGGGGAGGACGGAGCGCCGTAGGAGAGAAACTGCTTCCGTCAGTGAAGAGTCCATGGACCGTAGAACCCTGCGTTGCTCAGACATCATTGATGACATGCCCTCCACGAACGACACCAACTGTGTGAGCAGTTTAGTGTGCCCATGGAGGACATGCAGCACTGATGCCTGACCAACCTGCAACTGGCGTAGTGTGTCCAAAGACTCTTCACTGAGGGCAGCAGGGGTGACAGGGGCAGGGGGTGCGGTGCCTGGTCCGAAGGAGACACGGTGGGACCCTGCATGGACAGAAGGGACAGGAGCAACTGGGAGGGCAGAGATGTCAATGGGGGAGGCGGGTACAGATGGTGGGATGCTGCCAGTTGTTGGGGCATCCTCCACCTCCTCAGGGAGTTCAGCCTCGGACCCGTCGGCGTCGTAGATGCTCTCGCCTCCAGACAGGTCCTCCGACTGAGTCCCCTCGCCCTCCGTGCCACTGGCTCCTGCTGACTCCACAGCACTGGCGGCACTGTCGCTGGGTCCCTCGTCAAGGTCCATGCAGGTGTCTCCCTCGCTTGCAGATGATGATGCTGTGGGCAAGGAGAAGAAACCAAAATGCATCAGTCACCTGTATACATCTGACACATGAGCACAAGAACAATTGGTCACAGTGCATATCAGGCAATGCATCATGAGTAACAGCTAGCTTACTCCGCACATATGTAAGCCTTGTACCGCCCAGTTGTTAGACCCACCATGCCACTTTGACACCAGGAAAATACATACACAAAAGGCCACAACTTGAATGAGAAATACACTGAGAAGCTATTGTCTGTGAACCGGTGAGCACAGCAATACAATGAAGTCATGACACCTCTTGTTTAGCCTGAAAGAAACAGTAGTGATGCACTCAAGGTAAACTAACACACCTCAATACTCAAGGTGTCACCACACTCAGAGACCTGTAAGTCCTTTGGAACACAAAACGAACAAATGTTGCTACCTTGGGACTCACAATACTTTACACAATCTACATGTTTGGAATGTGCCAATTGGCCATTTCGTGAAAACAACACTCATGTGGCTGCATGCAATATGTCGCACAAGGCAGTGCACACAAAAGTACATGTACACTGTCATTGAAGAAGCTGGCACCTTTTCTGAGAAGCCACTGTTAGAAATAAATCGTGTTGCAGAAAGTAGATATACATGGGCCCACGGAGGTCCTGATGTCTTGAGACTCGTTAGTGTGTATCACCAACAACAAAGGAGACTCACAAAATCAAGACCACTGTGGGAACATGTATATGGAGAATCTGCAACACCATTTAATTTGAACAGTGGCTTCTTTGAATAGGTGCCAGTGTGTTCCATGAAAGTTGAAATGTCGTTTGGTGTGCGCTTCCTTGTTAGACTTTTTTCATGCAGGCACATCAGTGTACTTAACCCAAATCATCCAATTTCCACATTTAAAACATGAACAACTGTTGACAAGTGCTGTGAGTGGCAAGGTACAATTTTGTAAGAGTAACAACTTTAATTATGTCAGTTGTCACCAGGCCATCCGTCACCTGATTACACAGTTGACTACACATATGACCTACTGCCTGTCATCTGGAGTGGCACACATGTCCACACCCAGGACAATGCATGCGCTAATGGGCCTGCAATTGGCTGGTAAAAAAGCCCAGCTGTACTGTGGGGACACCCTCATGGCAAGCCAGAATGGACACACAGATGTCAGCACACAAAGTCCAAAATGCGTTGCATCTGAACCACACACAGGTGCAAAAAATGTATGATCAGGATTCATGTTGGTAAAAAAATTACACAGGCTCCAAAGCACAAACATTGAGCACTGGCCACCATAAGAGGGGCACTGCACAGTATATTTTTGTACAGGCAATTCTCACACACAAGTCAGACCTGGCAATGAAAAATCAGGGTTGCACATGTATGCCTCTCCCGCACACTCCCCCCCCCCCCAATACCTGAGTCAATGTGATTGATACATATCAAGAACTGACACCTCTTATTCTGGGTTACAACAACTGTGCATGAAAAATAGCTTCATTTACACAACATCACCTCGTGGGGCTGCAAACACATATTTGTGACAAACAACCATCAACAGATTGTTGTGAATAGCCACACAGGCACTGCCCAGTGTGAGTATGCACAAGCAAAATGGTGTATCCCTGTCCAGTGGACACAGGTAGAACACATTAGCAAAATACAAACTAGGCCAGGGAACAATGCCACAGAGGCAGACCTATGCAGAACACACAGAGAAAGTGCACAGTGTTGGATGACACACATGATTAGGAGGCCCGGGTGTATCAGGGGACTGTAGTGGGCACACTGCTCCATGGTCCTGGAATGAGCTGACTGTACCATCTTCAACCGTCATGGCACTATGCATATCTCACACTCATGCACATCATGTCTGAGGCCACAACGTTGGTCATGCATGCTGCAAGGGTGTCCAGTTGAAAGCTCACACTCCTATGTGGAGAGTCAGCATCAGTGACAACAACTATGGACCCCCAACATAGTGAAAGGTCATGGCACAGGCAAGGTACCAACACAAGTCACAGACCACCCTCCCACATGATGCAGAAAGCAATGTGTACTTAGATTTACTGGCACCCTAGATGACCATGTGCAAATGTGATTACACACAGACCAGGGGACACATGTCAAGGAGGGGAAGGGATGAAAAAGAGCAACAGGTGACATTGCGGAACAGAAAATGCACTGCACATATCAACTCTGGGAGTGTATCCAGGCTGCAGAGCGCTTACAAAAGCTTGCGACACATAACACGACAAACAGCCATGTACCGACCCCTCCTTGCTGCAGTCTCTCCTGTAACTGCCTATCGATGTCTGGGAAGACCACCACCAGGACACGTCTCATTTGGGGGGTCAGCTGTCGGCGTCCGCCGTGGGGGCGAGCAGGGTCCAGCACTGGATGTCCTGCCACCTCTTGCGGACCTGTGGCAGCCGGCGACTATGCTCCCCCTCAGATCTCACGGCCCTGACGAGGTGGTTTCAAATCACCCCCTTCTCATAGGCAATTACCTGTCAGGAATACCTGCTCCATGTCCCCGAGACACACATTTGAACCTCTTAGAAATGTTGAACAGGGCATAGGATGCAGGCAGGAATTACATCATACACAATAAGAAATTGGCCTGTGTGCAAGCCCCAATGCAATACATGGCATTGAAAGTCAACCGGTTGGCATGAGGGTTGAGACACACTCACTGATCATGCCACACACTGTGCAGCACATGCAACAGCAGGCTGATGGCCAGCACGTGCCAAGCAGTCACATGTCCCACTCCACTGGCGCACCCTCAGCATACTAGACAGACACACCCAAGCACAGATCACTCGCCTGTCATTGACAACAGCAGATACAACCCTCACTCTGCACATGTGCCACTTGCCAGTGGGGTGTCACAGGTGTCATGCTAGCTATGCAAGTCAGACACACAGCACGGCCTACTTGTCACATCAGATGGGTAGATATGTTGCCACCTCCATGCAGGTGTGGCGCAACACTTCACATAGACACTCACCCACATGTAAAGGAAGATTCACACACATCAATGTCTATGAGGTCGTACACATCATTTGGACACTCTCACCACATGTCCACTCAACTCATATACATCTGTGGGTACAGTCACCTGTCACACCGGGGGGAGCACTGAATCACCTCAGGACAATAGGAAAAAAAGCCACCAAGGATTTCACAGGCTGCATGTGTTATGCACTATGCAGTGAAAGTCACAGTAAGCCCAATGCAAGTGAGGAGTGCACACAGGGACTACATCAGGCTCTGCATGAGAGACATCAGCATGTCCCCCACCCTGGGACCCACTCTAAACAACATAGCATGTCTGTCCCACCTGGACACAATATTGACAGTCACACAACAGGTTCCTAGGCAAAGGTAGTGGACTCAGCACTCACCAGCTCCCCTGGTCTCCCATACAGGCTGGTATACTGTGGGAGGAGTTCGTCCAGCAAGGCCTGATTCTCCTCCTGGGTGAATGGCTGGGCCCTCTCCACAGTGCGCGACATGGTCCAGAGGAAGCAGAGACAGCAGCAATGTTGTCGACAGGAAAGTTGTGCAGGCAAGTGCTGTCTCATGGGTTCTGGCTGCCTTATATCTGTCTTGCTGAGGTGCATTCATTTAGAGGAGTACATAGTGATTGGTTAGACTCATTAGCATCCTACGTTTACTCCAATCCCTTTAAACATACACCAATGACTTTAAACATACACCAATGACAGCATTCGCATCGTTCAAATTTTGAGCATCATGTCAAGTCAACAACCACTTTGCAACATTGTATTTTGTGGCCAATTGACTGTTCCAGGACACCTGATCAACACTTTCCAACTGAAAACTCTGTCTCTATGACAACCAACATGCATTTAGGGCCTGATACTTGTCCCTTATGTGTCCCCTATGTAATTTTGAAATCCAGACACTGGTACGGTGCGTTTCACACGTACCCCTATGGCACAAGTACAATGGTGAAACGAAGCGTACACACACGATGATAGCGGGTGTACGGTGCATTTCACACGTACCCCCTACGGCAAAGTACAATGGTGAAACAAAGCGTACACACGCGATGATAGCGGGTGTACGGTGCGTTTCACAAGTACCCCTACGGCACAAGTACAATGGTGAAACAAAGCGTACGCACGTGATGATAGCGGGTGTACGGTGCGTTTCACAAGTACCCCTACGGCACAAGTACAGTGGCGATACGAAGCGTACACACGCGAAGATAGCGGGTGTACGGTGCTTTTCACGCGTACTCCTACGGCACAAGTACAATGTTGAAATGAAGCGTACACACGCGATGATAGCGGGTGTACGGTGCGTTTCACACGTACCCCTACGGCACAAGTACAATGGTGAAATGAAGCGTACGCACGCGATGATAGCGGGTGTACGGTGCGTTTCCCACGTACCCCTACGACACAAGTACAATGTTGAAACGAAGCGTACACACGCGATGATAGCGGGTGTACGGTGCGTTTCACACGTACCCCTACGGCACCAGTTATACAGTGCGTTTGACAGGTACGTGTACTACTAGTGCGTACACGTACGTGTACTACCTTAGTACATGTACGTGTATGCACTAGTAGTACACATACGGGTACGTGTACTACTAGTGCATACAGGTACGTGTACTAAGGTAGTACACGTACGTGTACGCACTAGTAGTAGACGTACCCATACGCACTAGTAGTACACGTACCCGTACGTGTACTACTAGTGCGTACAGGTACGTTTACTAAGGTAGTACACGTACGTGTATGCACTAGTAGTACACGTACGGGTACGTGTACTACTAGTGCGTACACGTATGTGTACGCACTTGTAGTACACGTACCTGTACGTGTACTACTAGTGCGTACAGGTATGTGTACTAAGGTAGTACACGTACGTGTATGCACTAGTAGTACACAAACCCGTACGTGTACTACTAGTGCGTACACGTACGTGTACTAAGGTAGTACATGTACGCACTAGTAGTACACGTATGGGTACATGTACTACTACTAGTGCGTACACGTACGTGTAGGCACTAGTAGTACACGTACCCGTACATGTACTACTAGTGCGTACAGGTACGTGTACTAAGGTAGTACACGTACCTGTACGCACTAGTAGTACACGTACACTACTAGTGCGTACACTTACGGGTACGCACTAGTAGTACACGTACGGTACATGCACTAGTAGTACAGTGCGTACCCGTACGTGTACTCATTTCACACACATACAATGGCAATACAGGCATACACATGACAGAAATGGAGGGCTACGAGTCGCACATGGATGTCCATCAAGTTCTTGTCTTTGCATACTTACATGTGCAGGCCCTAGGTGTGTTAGCCAGTGATATTGCACAGGTTATCTCATCTAGTTGCACAATTGATGTGTGATGACCTGTGGACACATGTCATGTGTGATGGGGCACTATGTGGCACACATCACCTTGCCACTTGCCACATGTGTGTCTGTAGTCCAACTGTGTCATGCACAGCAGCAGTGGGATGGCACAGTAATCAACACCCGCACCTGTCTCCTGATGCCAGGGACAGGGACACTCTCTCAACTGACAGGTCTCGATCACCGTGCCCCTTTGGGACTATGTCAGGTGTGTGTCATGTGTTCCCATGAGCTTGATGTCAGTGTCCCGTCAACTGCATCTGCTGTTGGGGCATCCAACAGGGGTCTGTGTGGAGATGGGCATGGAACACGTCTACGCACACTATGCCACACGTGGATTCCCACGGCTGTAGGGTCTGTGTGCATCGTGCATCATATTTTCCCAGTCAGACATGTGTGCGTTGTCTCAATGGCTGTGTTTTTTAGTTGTCATGTGTACCCCTTCATCGCAATGTGTTTGATATGTACATTTGACATTCCATGTGACCTGTGCGTCTGCCTTGCAGTCAGCTGTCTGGATGAGATGACATCCTTCCAATGCAGCTATGTGGATGTGTGTCACTCTGGTGATATCTCTGGCTGTTTACTCAGACTGGCCCCCAGCTCATTTCAGGGCATGTCATATAGACTTGACAATCAACAGGTGTATCTGTCTTTTTGTAGGAGTGCCAGCAAGCGTGCATATGTGTCCTGGATGTATTGCACACACCCGACTCCATAGTTACCTGATGTGTATTAGCAGTGTAGCATGTGCTATGTTCATTGACATTGATGTTGGCCGACTCTCAATCTTCATTCATCCAAACAATGTCTTGCAGGGCACCACCTGTCCCAAGACTAATGCCATACTTGGGTGCCAAGAGGGAACGTACCTGCATCCGACGTTACAGATTCACTCAACAGTTGATTGAGGACTTGACCGACAGGCTGGCACCACACCTCCAACCGCGACACAGGTATCCTACTGCACTGACCCCAAAGATGAAGGTGATGGCAGCCCTACATTTTTTTGCCACATGTATGTTTCAATTCACCATAGCTGATGTTGGTGGCATGTCACAGACAATGTTCAGCCGTGTCCTGCGTGATGTTTTAGCAGCCATGTTGGAGGACCTTGATGAATTCATCACATTTCCTACTCCTGAGGAGTTGACAGATGTCAAGGGTGATTTCTATGCCCTGGGAGGGATGCCCCATGTCATTGGGTCCATTGATGGTACACATGTGGCTTTGGTACCACCACAGGCACAGGAACAAGCCTATCGCAATAGAAAACATTACCACTCAATAAATGCCCTTGTGGTGTGTCTTGCTAACATGCTGATTTCCCATGTCTGTGCACGTTGTCCAGGATCAGCACACGATGCCTACATCATGAGGCGTAGCAGGGTGCCACAAATGATGCTGCGGCTTCACAATAAACAAGCATGTCTTGTTGGTGGGTATACTCTGTTTGTCCTGTGTGTTGCAGTATCTTTGGTTCTTACGGCATCTCCTGACCCTGTTTTTTACATGATGTTTCCATGTAGGGGACTCTGGATATCCCAACATGCCATGGCTAATGACACCTCTCCGCAACCCAAGAACAGCTGCAGATTACAGGTACAACGATGCACACGGGCAGACCAGGCGAGTGATTGAGAGGACGTTTGGCCTCCTGAAGAGCCGATTCCGGTGCCTGGACAAGACAGGCAGGTCCCTCCCTTATGTCCCAGAGAAGGTCTGCCGAATCTTCCTCGTGTGCTGCATGCTGCACAACATGGCAGTTGAGAAGGCAGCGCCACTCATCCTGGATCCGGATTAGCAGGAACATCCACCCGTGGAGGATCAAGGGCTTGCTCATGAGGCTAGTGATGAGGAGGAGGAGGAGGAGGATATCCGGAGTCAGCTCATACGCAACTTCTTCTCATAATAGTGAGTCACTGGGTATGAGTGTGCAAGCTTGTGGCATTGAGTGGCATGTGTTGCAATGTGTGTGTCCAGCTGACTGACTGCAAAGTGACTTGGATGTGTGTTCTGATGTGTCACTAGAGTGATGATGTCATGTCACACAGTTTTGCAGAGAGACATTCTTTGAAATTTGCATGTGTCAAACATTGTTCATGTTTGGTAAATGTCCATGTGTGCGGTGAGAATTCTTTTAGGTGACTTCTTGTGTGTCTGTCATTCCCAGGCATTTAGCGCCTGTTGTCTGCTCGTGGCATCGTTCTCCTCCTGCTATTCCTCATGAGGATTGCAACGTGTGCTGAATCAGTGTTCCATGCACGGACATGTGGATGGGTCAGTCTTGGTAAGGTTTGCAGAAAGGATTTTTAGTGGTGGTACGGGTTTGGAATGTGTGGGAACTGCTTCTGTGCATGTTGTGGTACCATGCATACATGTCTTCTCACCATGGAGCATATAAAATGTAGCATCATTCCCATGACAAGATAGTCACCCTTCTTGACAGTCATCTGTAGTGGAGTGTGGCGTCTGATGAAGGCATCAATGTGTGTAAACCTTGCCTCTGAAACATAGCAGATGCTCCGGGTGGACATAGTGGGGGACATCACAACAACAGGCTCCATGGGGAATTGCAGCCCCTCCGTGTGCAGCAGGATGTGTTTGGCTCATCCCCTTAACTTGAGTGCCAGTTCATTGGGATTGACATCATCCGTGTGGTTAAGGGGGTGTCCAGCGTATGTCCCACATGTTCTGTCAACTGACCTGTGAGTCTGTTAATATGGATGCATATCCCTTTGTGTGTGTATGTGGAATAAAGGTGTTCAGCACAATCCAAAGTGCCTCATCTCTGTCACTGCAGCTCTCTTGACAGTTTGCATGCGTCATCTATGGCATAATTGTCGAAGATTGAGCATCTGAGTGTATGTGTACTTTGGCAACATGCATGCAGTGCTTTATGGCTAATGATCTCTATTGTGCATCAAGTACCTTGTTGGGTATGTATTTGTGCAGCTTGCTCCCCACAACGGGACGTCAACGCCTGCTGATGGTGTGTGCCCTTTGCGCATCTCTGCATTTTGTTGCCTGATCCAGTGGCTGTAATTTATGGTGATTGTTCATACATTTTCTCGCAGTGACCCATGAGTGACCTGACACTCCTTCCTTTACATACACCTGTTGCACTGTGCCTTTCAGACCTTGTCTGTGTGTGCTACATTTCCCCTCATTTCTAACCCCTTCCGCCTGCTGCTGCCTCACCTGCTGCACCGCCCCACCGAGTGCCCTGATTCTGCAACCCCCGCGCCTCCGAAATGCTCTGCCCTTCCCCCTCCACCCATTCGAAATGCAGGCAGCAGCTTTTCTGTGCCACTGTAGCCCCAGTGCCGTGCCAAAGGCAGGTACGTATGCTCCTGCAACATGCACAGTGCACGACCCTCTAGTCTTTGCATGACCCACGTCACACAACAGGCTCATGCTGCAGCCACTCTCGAAGCAATGTCATCGTGACAATCATCCTCCTGCTATCAGGCAACCCCTAAGCACACACACGACACCTTCGCATGCTGAGTGTGCTACTCCAACTGCCTACACAGCGCTGCCCAGCCTACAAGACCCTGTCGGAACAACCAGGTAATGTGCCTCCTACTTCGCACTCGCTCCGTCCACCAGCACGCCATTGGACTCTGTTACCTTCTCAACACGACAGCCCCACACATCACCTTCATGACAGTAACCTGGACAAAAGCATCCTCAGCATATGACGTATTCATTGCCATCTCACACGGATACAAGACCACCCGCAGGGACCGCAACACCAGCCCCGGGGGATGAATTGCTATTTATTCACAAGTACACCCTCAGAGTCATAAATACGGGTTTTCAGCAACTCCATGGCAACCCTCAGTGTAACACTCCTCTACAGATCTGCAGGACTACATCCACTATTCCACTAAGCCATCAACACATACATCTGCACGCACGCCCTAACCTCCACGGGCTACATGTGGCTGTGTGCCAGTAACTTCTTGCTGGAGGGGAACAGCACCACCAACCATCATTGGTCCATCAACATTTGACTCCACGTCTCCCACAAGCAACACACTGCCCCACACCCCGCTCCCGATCCCCCAAAGATGCTTGATGTAAGTCACCACAGACAAGCTGTGTGGGACACTCAAAACAACACCCACGCCACACCATGCAACCTCACACACTGGATCAGCAACTGATCCAACAATCTTGCCACATTGACGGACTTTCCTGTGAAGCACAACAACAGTTCATGCACCTGGGACAAGGCAGACCTACAGGACTCCTACAGACTTGGGCGGACTCTTGCGCAAACCTTGCAACACAGCCTTGGCACACAGACGCATACAGCACTATTATCCGCAGGACAAACCCCCATCAGGTTATGGACTCCCATCAGCAGCAATGACACAACCTGGCTCATTGCAACATACACTCTGGCTCTCCATCAGGCCCCTTCCCACACAACATCTAAACCACATCATTCCAGATCCTGAATGTCTCCTTTGACTCTGCCACATTCCATAGGTGCAGGAGGCATGCAGAGACCCAGGCCCTTCTTAGACAATGGACGGCAGTACCGCAGGATCTCCTGGTACATCACCCTGCTTCCCTACCCAGGAAATGTCATCAGGAAGACACTCAACAAGAAAATGAAAATTTTCCTCCATGCAACCTTCTCCAGGCAATCGGCACCAGACCATCTTCCACAGTAATCACACCACTGCAACCGTCAGCATTGCCACCACCAACGACAACTTTGCCATGCTCAACAATACTGAGGCCACCACCCTTGACCTCTCAATGGCATTCTACACCATGTGCTACCACACTGTCAGCTCACACATCTCCAACACTGGTATCCAGAGGAGGGCCCAGAGTTAAATCAGAAAGTCGCTCACCAGCAAGGCCCAGGGAGTCTGCCTCCACCCTGCAACATGTAGTACACTGGGGTCATCTGGCCCATGCCCCATGGCTCTTCTCTCAGCGTGACGATCTTCAATGTCTCCATGACCCCCCTCTCCACCATCACATGCGCACACGACCTCATCATCATCTCGTATGCCATTGACACCCAGATGCTCCTCCAACTTACCAAAGACCCAGCCATTGCCAGATCAAAACTTCAAGAAGGCATGAGATCCATTGAGGAATGGCTGAACATCACCCACCTGAGGCTGGACTTGGACAGGACAGTAGTCATCATCTGAGGATTGTCTCCTTACAGCTGGCTCCACTCCTTGTGTCCCACTGGTCTGTGCACCGCACCAGCACCCAGTGGCCACGCACGCAAGCTGGTGTTCATCATGGACCCATCGCTGACAATTACCATGCAACTCACCACCATCTGTACCTCATGCTGCAACACCTCCCACATGCTGCAAATGACCCACAGATGGATCCACTCCAAGGCAAGACAGACCGTCCCCCTGGTCCACGACACCAGCCGGCTCAACTACAGCACCGGCCTCTACGGAGAACAACAGCAAAACTTCAGGAGAAGTTGTCCACATCCTGGGTGCATCCGCACACCTCATCTGCAACATCCCCCACCCCAGCCCCATCACCGTCCACCTGAGATATGTACAATGGCTCACTGTGTGCTGCAGGATCACCTTCAGACTCCTCAACCACACTCAGGAGGCAGTCCACAACCCCAGACCCAACACCGACCTTGGATGTCTGTTATCCAACACCCCGTTGGCCCAACTCCATGCAGCCCACCTTGCCCTGGCCATCATTCATCACATCCACATAAAAACTGCATGCAGGAGATAGTTCTCCCACCTCGAAAAACAGACCTGGGACTCCCTCCCCGGGCACATCAACATGACCTATGACCTCTACACCTTCATGATACTCTACCAAATTGATCTTTCTGAGCAGTATTGCAAGCACCCCCTCAGCATCTTGAGGCCATCACGTGTGAGTATTGGGCTCCATGTCTGTATTTTGTGATACATTGTGACCCATGTGTGTCCTCGACTGGACTCAGATCCAAGTGTGGGGATGGCTGGAGTTTGTTCCACACTCAGGAATCAATCAATCAATCAATCAGTGACACTTGTAAAGCGCGCTACATACCCGTAGGGTCTCAAGGCGCTGGGGGGGGGGAGGGGGGGTGCCGCTACTGCTCGAACAGCCAGGTCTTCAGCTTCTTCCTGAAGGAGAGGTGGTCTTGGGTCAGGCGCAGGTCGGTCGGGAGGGAGTTCCAGGTCTTGGCGGCCAGGTAGGAGAAGGACCTTCCTCCTGTAGTCGCTCTTCGGATGCGGGGGACGGCGGCGAGGGCGTGGTTGGCTGATCGGAGGTGGCGTTTGGGAGCGTGGAAGTTGACTCGGCTGTTGAGGTAGCTCGGGCCTTGGTCGTGTAGGGCTTTGTGTGCGTGGGTGAGGAGGCGGAAGGTGATTCTTTTGTTGACGGGGAGCCAGTGAAGGTCTCTCAGATGTCCGGAGATGTGGCTGGTTCGTGGGATGTCGAGGGTGAGTCTGGCTGAGGCGTTCTGGATCCGCTGGAGTCTCTTCTGGAGCTTGGCGGTGGTACCGGCGTAGAGGGCGTTGCCGTAGTCCAGTCGGCTGGTGACGAGGGCCTGGGTGACGGTCTTCCTGGTCTCGGTGGGGATCCACCAGAAGATCTTCCGTAGCATGCGTAGGATGTTGAAGCACGCCGAGGAGACGTTGTTGACTTGCCTGGTCATGGAGAGGGAGGAGTCCAGGAGGAAGCCCAGGTTGCGTGCATGGTCTGTCGGTTTGGGTGCGGTGCCCAGGGCGGGAGGCCACCAGGAGTCGTCCCAGGCGGAGGGTGAGGAGCCCAGGATGAGGACCTCCGTCTTGTCCGAGTTCAGTTTCAGGCGGCTGGTCGTCATCCACTCGGCTACCTCTTTCATCCCTTCGTGCAGGTTGGATCTGGCGGCGGCGGGGTCGTTGGTCAGGGAGAGGATCAGTTGGGTGTCGTCGGCGTAGGAGATTATGCTGAGGTTGTGTTTGCGTACGATGGCCGCGAGGGGGCTCATGTAGACGTTGAAGAGGGTGGGGCTCAGAGATGATCCTTGAGGGACGCCGCAGGTGACTTCGGAGGCCTCTGACTTGTACGGTGGTAGGCGGACTCTCTGTGTTCTTCCGTCGAGGAAGGAGATGATCCAGTCCAGCGCCTTGTCCTGGATTCCGATGTTGCTGAGGCGCCGTACTAGGGTGCGGTGGCAGACCGTGTCGAATGCCGCAGAGAGGTCTAGGAGGATGAGGGCCGCTGTTTCTCCATTGTCCATCAGGGCTCGGATGTCATCGGTGGCGGCGATGAGGGCGGTCTCGGTGCTGTGATTGGCTCGGAAGCCGGACTGTGAGGGGTCGAGGGATCCGTTTGTCTCGAGGAAGGCGGCCATCTGCTTGTTGACGGTCTTCTCGATGACTTTGGCTGGAAACGGGAGGAGCGAGATGGGGCGGTAATTCTTGAGGTCGGTGGGGTCCGCTGTAGGTTTCTTTAGTAGGGCGCTGAGTTCGGCGTGCTTCCAGCTCTCAGGGAAGATGGTGGTGTCGAAGGAAGTGTTGATGATGTCTCGCAGGTGGGGTGCGATGACAGCGTCGGCCTTGTTGAAGACGTGGTGAGGGCAGGGGTCGGTCGGTGATCCGGAGTGGATGGAGTTCATCGTGCGGATGGTGTCTTCGGTGCTGATCGGGGTCCAGGCGTGGAGGGTGGTGGTGGGGGGTGGTTGTTCGGTCATGGTGTGCGTTGGTTGGTTGTTGAAGCTGTTATGTATGTCCGCGATCTTGTTGTGGAAGTATGAAGCGAGGGAGTTGCAGAGGTCTTGCGATGGGGTGATGTCGTTGTTTCCTGCGCTGGGGTTGGAAAGCTCTTTCACGATGTTGAAGAGTTCCTTGCAGTTGTGTGCGTTGTTGTCCAACCGGTCTTTGAATGCTGTTTTCTTGGCGGCGCGGATCAGCTGGTGGTGTTTCCGGGTGGCAAGTTTGAAGGAGGTCCTGTTGTCTGGTGTCGGTTCCCTTCTCCAGACTTTCTCGAGGGCTCGGCAGTTCTTCTTGGAGCTCTTGAGTTCGTCGGTGTACTTCGACATATCCCCACACGTATGTTGTGTAATCATGCTAAATGACTGCAACATAAAATTTAATGTCTTAATTTTTTATTTATAGCTCTGGGGCGTGATTTGTGCACAGAAAAAGGTACTATGCAGGGACCATAGAATCCAAAGTTCACAGGGGGAGATGGGATCCTTGGCATTTGAAGTCATCAGAGTCCAGACCACAGTGTTTGGCATCATTGGTCAGACTGTGACCAGCAAGTCCATGTGGCAGATGATGTCAGTCAATGAGGTGATGCTGTCGCACATGAAGGCCAGGTGCCAGGCCAGGTGACCTGGGAGATGTGGATGGGCCGCTGCCTCTCATGGTCTTTTCCGTGGACGACCCACCTTCCTCGCGGGACCCTCAGATGCAGGCCTTGACGATGCTTGGGACGCTCCGTCGGACGAATCCTCCTCCTCCTCCCTCCCTGTGGCTGGTGTTGGTCTTCGCCTGGTGGCACAGGGAGGGTTGCCCATGTTGTCAGCGATCCGACGGAGTGAATGGCTTATGTCCCTTTGCTCCGCCAAGAGCTCAGCCAGTCTTGCCTCCATTCGTCCTTGGAGTTCTTATTGACTGGCGTGTTGCTCGGCCTGCTGGTTCTTGATCTCTGTGAGGGTCAGCACTACCTGGCTGAACTCCATGGTGTCACGCCGGTATGCCTCCATGATGTTGTGGATGTGTGATATACCGGTCCCTTCAGCTGGCTGGTCAGGTTCTTGCCTCTGCCGTCCTCCACTCCCACCACCCCTGCCCACACGAGCCTGGCCTGCTGTTGTGGGCACATCGGGTCTACGGGACCCCTGAGGGATGGCAGTGTCGGTGTTGTTTGCCTCCTCCTGGGTGCCCGCCGCACCTTGTCCCTCCTGGTCAGACTGGCTCAGTTGTTCACTGCGGGCAGGGCTCCTCGGTGTCTCCTGGGATGTGGCAGGAATGGGTGTGGTGGTTGGCACAGATGGTCCTGAACCAGGTTCTGCAGGGGCTTGGACACCAGAGGGTCCAGGTTGGTCGGGGTCATCCGCGGAGTGTTGAGAGGCGTCGCTGCCGGTGGGATCAGGTTCCTCCCGAGCCTGTGACTGTGATTCTTCCCCCCCCCATTGTTGGGGGGATATTCCTCACGTTGCCCTGTGTGTGAGAGACAGACAATGTTAATGCTGTTTCATGCAACATGCATGTTTGATACACATTCAAGTTGGCACTGTTCCTCCAGGTAGTTGTATGTGCCTAGCATTCTCCTCAGTGTTCACTTGTGGATGGGTATGTTGCGGGGGACAGATTGATATGTTCTCCTGAGTCTTTGACATGTCAATTTGTGGCTTGGATGCTTCTTCGGCTATGTATTTAAATCTTGTTGTGTTGCATGTCCATTGTGACAGTGGGTAAATTCATTGCCTGTCCTGGTGGTGTCTGCTTGTGTAAGGGGTGTGTGTGACAGGGCCGGCTGGTGGGTGTAGTGTGATTTGGCAGTGGGGCTCCCAGGTGATGTAACTGTCCCCCCATGGAGCATGCTGCCATGACAGTGAGTGTGAGTTCCTGTCCTAGATATCTGACCTTGTTGTCTTGGTGTTTGTGTTGGCACTGGTCACAGGAGGGCCTTGTGCTGCCTACACCCAGGCTGAGTGTGAGCTATCTTGTCAGTACTTTCCCAATCCCCGTGCATTGCGCATGGTGCATGGGTATGTAGCTGGGCCATATGGGATGAGGGCAATTGTGTCTGATTTGGAGTTCAACAATGTGTTTTGTGCCACCCACCCTCCCAGCATTCCGGACATCCATTCTTGGGTTGGTGCTTCATGTAGCATGGGACGTAGCATGGTCTTGCTTTGTCAATGGGGCATACACATGTTATTGGCATTAGCGTAGTTTTTGACTGTGGTTCTGGCCGGTGATGGCTTGGGGGTAGTTGGGTGCATTTGGTGTAGTTGGGGTGTGGGTGGCATTATCCCCATGTTACGTAAGTTGTTTGTGTACTCACCAGGCTCTGCAACTCCTTGGAGTCCATGTACTCCACCCGGCGGAAGCATGGCCATCACCTTCTCCTCCCAGGGATGGTAATGTACTGGTCTGCGGGGCGCACCACCTCCAGTGATGTTGCTCTGGGCGTAGTCCTCATTCATTTTGCGCTTGACCGCCCTCCGCAGATCGTACCACCTGGCTTGGCATTCATTCCTGGTCCTTCTGATGGGTGCAACAGCATTCACCCTATCGACGATCCTCTGCCACAGGCGTGATTTTTCAGCTATGCTGGTCTGTCTGACCAATGTTCCAAACAGCTGTGGCTCGACTCTGATGACTTCATTGACAAGGATCTCCAGCTCCTCCCTTGTGAACTTTGGATTCTTGTCTGTGGGCATGGTGTGGGGTGAGGGTGTGGATGGTTTTAGGTGTGTGGGTCTGAATGTGACGGTGTGGGTGTGAATGTGTAGAGGGGGTATGTGTGAAGGAAGTTGTGTGAAGGTGTATATGGTAAGGTGGATGGGTGCAGTTGTTGGTGTGTGCTCTGTAGCTGCAGTGAGACTGTTGCAAAGGCTCATGGTTTGTGTGTGTGGGCCCTTTTTATTGGTTCATTTGTGGGTGTGGCTCAGTTTGAATTTTTGGTGGTTGTGTCATAAGAGGTGATTGTGAGTTTGCCCCTCTGTTTGCCTGTTTGGATGTGTCCAGGTGAGTCCTTTCCATATTTTGTGTAGTGTAGACGTGTTTTGTGGTGTTGTGTGAGTCGAATAGGCCCTCCTTGTGCTGTTTTCCAGTGTCCGTGGTTCAGTACGGTACAGGGGTACTAGTCGTACAGACACACGGCCCCATGCGTTGTGTATGTACGGGGCGTAGGCCGCCATTGCTATGTACGGTGTGTACACCGCCATCGCTATGTACGGTGCGTACACCGACATTGCTATGTACGGTGCGTACACCGCCATCGCTTATGTATGGTGCGTACACCGACATTGCTATGTACGGTGCATACATCGCCATCGCTATGTACGGTGTGTACACCGCCATCGCTTATGTACGGTGCATACACCGACATTGCTATGTATGGTGCATACACCGCCATCGCTTATGTACGGTGCGTACACCGCCATCGCTATGTACGGTGCGTACACCGCCATCGCTATGTACGGTGCGTACACAGCCATCGCTATGTACGGTGCGTACACCGCCAGCGCTTATGTATGGTGCGTACACTGACATTGCTATGTACGGTGCGTACACCACCATCGCTTATGTACGGTGCGTACACCGCCATCGCTATGTACGGTGCGTACACCGACATCGCTTATGTACGGTGCGTACACCGACATTGCTACTGTACGGTGCGTACACAGACATTGCATTTGTACAAGTCATTCCCCATGTACGGGACGGACGTTTTCCGTACAAATCGTAAATCGGTAAGCCGGTCCGGATCGTACTTGTACGCTCGGACTGTGTTTTTACGATTCGTACGGAAAAGTGTCAGGGTCCGTCTCGTACAACTTTTCCCGCTACGATTCGTACGGATCGGGCCGATCTATATGTACTTTTTCCCTTACGAATCGTACTTCACAGGTCGGACGTGACTTGTACGATTCGTACGGAAAAAAATACGGATACGAGTCGTACGGCAAAAAAAAATACAGGATCGGAATCGGCCCCTGTATGTATAGTCCCTCTACTAAAATAAATTAAATATACATTAATTTACACATTAATTCAACTAAAAATAGTGATAAATTAAAAAAAATGATTAAACATATAAAATAAAACACACCAAAATAAAATATATACAAAGAAACACATGCAAATGATATTATTTACAAAAATATTTTCTAATTCGATTTTAAAAACAACACTTAAAATGATACTCTATCTTTCATGTTCCTGTCAACGATATATTGACATCCCAATATTCTTGACACAAAAGATTTGTATCACAATATTTTTTCTTCAATATTTTGTTTAGACACCGCACTGACGATGACCCCCATAGAGAAGTGCGAGCATAGCCCATACAAGATTGCAGATCTGCGACACTCTGATGGAACATCCTGTGCAAACCTGGCATGTCCCTGGATGAGATCCTGAATCTAGCCCATTCGCATTATCTGTCCAATGACAGACCGGAACAAATGGAACTGGCGTTTGGCAGTCTCTCTACCAAACAAGAACAAGTTCTGTGACCCGTTAAAACTGAAACTGTTGCTACCATGACCAAGTCTACTAACCCCTGTGACCCCTTCAAATCCACAGCCAGCTGCAAACCAGCCAAACCCACTTGTGGTTACAGTGGGTTCACGACCCATCCTTTGACAGAGTACCCCCAACACGGCAAGAGCTTCACCTACTGCCGATGCATCAATCATTTTCCCAAAGTTTGCAGAGGTGGCCGTCGCCCGTTCTCATCACACCTTCGACAAAATCTGAAATGACAAGGTCCCTGCCAACCACCAATGCTCATGAGCCACCTTGGACCGCAGCTTTGACCACAGGTCCCTTGCCGACAGGTCGAGAAGATGAAGATGATGATGAGATATTTCTCTTCTCATGGACCTCCAGATATCAAACACCCCCACGTCGCACATGCCCCATTTGTCACATGAGGATAAACAACACTGAGATCTCTTCATTAAATGACACATGGATTGACACAGGGGTATTAGGGAACAAACTCAGCCAGGCTCACTTTAGGCAACATTGCCCCTTAACGAAAGCCATAATGTTTGCATTTTTTGACTCTACACCGATCTCGCTTGATGGGCTGATCAACTACACAGTCTCTCGCGAGAACTCTTCCTGCATCACAAAACAATTCTTAACCCAGGGAACTGAAACACTGCTGAGGTGCTCTACAACTGAAAAGCTTGGCCTCATCAGCTTTGTTTTGGCAGTGTATGAATAAAGCTTGGCAAACGTCTTGCAAACCTACCAGCATCTGTTCAAAGGCCTTGGTGGTCTCAGAAGGGCAGCTGTCTCCCTCCATTTAGACAAATCCGTCAAACCAATCGCACCTCTGCATCACTGGATACCCTTCCATTTTCACCCGGCAGTGAACGCACAACTTTAACAGCACAAAGAGGCAGGCATCATAGAAATAATCTCTGGCTCTACCCCATGGGTTTCACCCATGGTGGTCTAAAGCTAACCAAGACAACCAGGGTTTTGTCCATGGTTGTCTAAAAGCTAACCAAGATAACCAGGCAAGATTAACATTTTCATAGACATGCAACTCCCAAACAGAGCAATATGAAGAGAGAGACACATCACACCCATGATAGATGACCTCATAAACGACCTGAATGGAGCCTGCTGGTTTCCCAATTTGGACATAAATTCTGGGTATTATCTGCTAGAGCTTCAGGAATACTGTTGGTACATTCCCAGGTTCTCGGCACACGTTGGCCTCCGGCGATAACATTGCCTAAGCTTCAGCATTTTGTTAGAGACTGAAGTTTTCAAAAACTTGGGGGCATATTTACAAGGAGGCGATAATAAATTGTGGCCGCTTTTGCGGCTGTTTTCGGCCGAAAAGCGGCGATAATTTTATCGCCTAATTAGCAAGGTCACGCTAACGCATGAAACCTTGCTTTAGCGTCGGGATTCCTAACGCCCAACTTTGCATCTCTAATGAGATGCAAAGTGGGCGTTCCGGACCTGACATGATAGGAGAAATGTCGCTAAGCAACATTTCTCCTATCATCAAGCCCCACGCTATGAAGCATAGCGGCAGGAAAAGTAGCCATAACCCCTGTTATCGCTACTTTCCTTACGCCTGCTTCAGGGCTGACTTAGCCATGATATTCTATGGAAGGTGGATATCATGGCTAAGTTTGTGAGTCCCTATCAACAAGCTAACGTGAGATTATCGCTGGATTTCCAGCGATAATCTCACGTTAGGCAGTTAGCGTGAGGATTTTTATCGCTTTTGAGATAAGCGTTGCTAATAGCACGCTATCTCAGCGATAAAAATCCACGCTAGACGGCGATAATTATCCTAGCGCTAAGTGTGCTTAGCGATAATTATCGCCGGTTGTTCCTTAGGGGCATGTTTACAAGGGCTTTATCTCTGCTTTTTTGGCTTTTAAAGTAAAAAAAGCGGAGATAAAATTATCGCCCTATTAACAAGAGGGTGCTAACATGCATTAGCGCATGTTAGCACCCTTTTACCCAACGCCTCCCTTTGCATCTCTAATGAGATGCAAAGTGGGCGTCACTGGGCAGGACAACCTTGTAAATATCGCTGATGTTCACATCGTGATATTCACAAGGTTGCCCCAGCATTTTAGCACACGTTAGTTTTTGGAATAAACCGCTGTCTTCTCCAAAAACTAACATCTGCTAAAATGCAGACATACCTATCCCTAACATTGGGGTGTATTATGCTGATATGACCGTGTGGGTCGTATCAGCAAGGTTATTGCCGTTTTGCAGGGAACATCGCTAGTAAACCAGCGATGTTCCCTGCAAAATGGTAATAACCTCGCTATCTCTGGAATTTTTATCGCCCTGGAGAAACGAGTTGTTAATAACGCGCTACCAGGGCGATACATTCCAGAGATAGGCTGCGATAAAAAAATTATCGCTAAGCACGGCCAGCGATAATTATCGCTGGCCGTTGATAATATGCCCCTAAGGGGCATATCGTCAAGGGCCTTATCTCCGCTTTTTAGGCTTTAAAAGCCAGAAAAGAGGAGATAATGTTTTCGCCCTATTAACAAGAGGGTACTAACATGCATAATCGCATGCTAGCACCCTTTTTCCCTACACCTCCATTTGCATCTGTAATGAGATGCAAAGTGGGCGTTCCTTCCCAAAATAACTGGAGAAATGTCACTAACCATCATATCTCCAATTATCAATGGGCACGCTTACAAGCATAGCGATAAGAAAAGTAGCGCTAACCGCGGTTATCGCTACTTTCCTTACGCCTGCTTTTAGTTTGACTTAGCCATGATATCCAATGGAAGGTGGATATCATGGTTAAGTATGCCCTGCCCTATCAACAACGTAGCGCCAAACGTTGTGCGATTATCGCTGGAATCCCAGCGATAATTGCACATTTGGCAGCGAACTCGGTTATTTTTATCGCTCTGGAGATAAGCGTCGCTGATAGCGCGCTATCTCCACGATAAAAACAAGCGATAATTATCCTAGCGCTAAGTGCGCTTAGCGATAATTATCACCGGTTGTTGATGATATGTTCCTAAATCCTTGAAGTTCTTTTGGGGCTCGAGGGTGTATTGAACATGACTGACAACATAATGATCAACGCTGCTACTATTGAACATGATTGAAGACCACTGATGTCGCCTCACTGCTGTGCTGGACTGGATCAATGAAGTGTAACTGGCACAAGGAGAAGTGCTAATTCCTCAGGCAAGAAATAGAATTATCTGATCACATCTACTTCGGGGATGACATCAGGGTTGACCCAGCGAAAAGGGTAGACATCAGAGATGTGCCATCATCCGTGTCTCCCTTAAGGTCAGGAGCTTTCTGTGCCTAGCAACCTAATGCAGCAGGTTCATCTCCAAAATGGCCACCCTTGCAGGCCCTCTGAGAAATCTGACATGTTGGACACTGGGCCCACAGCAAGAAACGTCATTCCTGGCCATTAAACAGGCCATGCTGCAAGATGCTGTATGTCATACTTTGACCCCCACTAAAAGATGTGAACTGGTAGTCGATGCGAGCCCCATTGACCTATTACAATGGTAAACACTCATAATATCGAAAAAAAAATATCGACTGGACATAATATCGAGTTTTTAATATAGAATGGACAGAATATCAAATTGCCAAAATATAGTGGTGAAGAATATCGAAAATCAGGTAAAAAATATTGATTTACATAATATACAAGTAAGCAATATCGACAGTCATAATATAGTTGTTAAAAATATCGATTTTTTTTATAGTGTTTTAAGTGTTAGTATATGTGTTAAAAGTATGTATCAATTTTGGAATGTATGTTTGTATATTTTTAAAGTAATGAATTTTAAGTTATTTAATTTTTGTGTAATTTAATTCCGTAGCGGGTTGTGGGTTTATAGGGGATTAGGGTGGGAAGTAATTTAATTATAGTACATTAAATAATAATTTTTAGGAATTATTAATTATTTTTATTTTAATTTTGAGTTTTACTTCTGTAGCGGGTTGTGGGTTTATAGGGGAATCGGGTGGGAAGTAATTTAATTGTTATTAAGTAATTATTAATTGGTATTGAAAATTAATTGGTTGTTTATTAATTATTAATTGGCAAATAATTTGTATTGATTGGTAATTAATTTGAATTAATTGTTTAATTGATAATTATGTTAATTGTATTAATTTATTATTTGTAGAGGGTTGTGGGTTCATAGGGGAATATGGTGGGAAGTGATTTAATTGTAAATAATTAATTATTGAAATAATTTTTGTATATTGATAATTAATTTATTATTAATTAATTATTAATTGGTATTATTTGTATTTATTAATTATTGGTATTGAAAATTGGCTGTTAATTAATTATTAATAGGTAATTAATAATAAACAAATATTGGTATTTATAATTAATTAATTATTAAATATTATGTGATTGGTAATTAATTGCAATACTTTTTTTTGGTATTACTAATTAATTTATTTTTAATAAAATATGAAATTATTATTTTCCCTACTATTGCACTCACTGGAGAGGGAATAGTAATTTTTAACCCTACGCTATCCAACGCTTTCCCTACTATTGCACTCACTGGAGTGGGAATAGTAATTTTTACCCCAATGCTATCCAACGCTTTCTCTACTGTTGCACTCACTGGAGTGGGAATAGTAAATTTTACCCTCCCGCTATCCAAAGCTTTCCCTACTGTTGCACTCTCTGGAGTGGGAATAGTAATGTTTACCCCTATGCTATCCAACGCTTTCCCTACTGTTGCACTCTTTGGAGTGGGAATAGTAATTTTTACCGCTACGCCATCTGACGTTTTCCCTACTGCTGCACTCACTGGAGTGGGAATAGTAAATTGTGCCCTCCCGCTATCCAACGCTTTCCCAACTGTTGCACTCTCTGGAGTGGGAATAGTAATTTTTACCCCTATGCTATCCAACGCTTTCCCTACTGTTGCACTCTCTGGAGTGGGAATAGTAATTTTACCCCTACTCTATCCAATGCTTTCCCTACTGTTGCACTCTTTGGAGTGGGAATAGTAATTTTTACCCCTACGCTATCCAACGCTTTCCCTACTGTTGCACTCACTGGAGTGGGAATAGTAAATTTTACCCTCCCGCTATCCAACGCTTTCCCTACTGTTGCACTCTGTGGAGTGGGAATAGTAATTTTTACCCCTACGCTATACAATGCTTTGCCTATTATTTCACTCTCTGGAGTGGGAATAGTAATTTTTACCCTCCCGCTATCCAACGCTTTCCCTACTGTTGCACTCTCTGGAGTGGGAATAGTAATTTTTACCCTTCGGCTATCCAACGCTTTCCCTACTATTGCACTTACCGGAGTGGTAATAGTAAATTTTACCCACCCGCTATCCTACGCAAAAAATATTGAATATTTTTAAATACTATTACGTTAATATATATGTATTTAATTTTTTTTTTACTTACATTAATTATTTATTAATTTCAAAGTTATTTAAGTATTTTTAAGTATGTTTTAGTTAATTATATGTATTATTTCATTAATTTTACATTACTTTTAAGACATTTAAAAAAATCGATATTTTGACCACCTATATTTTTTACAACGATATTTTGGATTCTATATTTTTGTTCTTACCTGTTTATAGATAGGGATTCGATATTTTGCCATTCTATATTTTTTCCTCAAAATTTTGGCAGGTCGATATTCTCCTTCTCGATATTTTGTCAGTGATCCATTACAACATGTGCAGGATGACGTGAGCACCCATTACCTTTGCCTGCAGCGCCAACACTGACACTGAGAAAATATATGTCCACTTTGAGGAGGCTCTGGAGATCAAGTGGGGATGCACCCACTTTCCTTTGTGTCTCTACAGCCACCAGTTCGCCACAAGCCTCTTGTTTCACTATTTGCTGGTACGGCATCTAAATTCTGCCCTCAAGCAATGAGAATTAGGTGCTGCAGCTCCAGATATATCAATTTACTATTGGGAGCAAACTGGGCTGCTTCAACCTGGCTCACTACCTGTCCTTGCCCCCTCCGCATGCCAGCCCTGTCTCAACCTGTCACTGGGGGTGCGAACAAATACATCAAATGGATTGCCTCCATCAACTGTCCCCTCACCATAAGCCTAAAGGAGATCACCAAAGCAACAGAGTCAGACCCATATCTCCAGCAAATCTGGACTTCGTCCTATCAAACCATTGGAAGTACTTCCTTCGCGACCTAAGTGTATATGACACACTCTCTCAGAACAAAACAAAGGCTCTGTGGCAAGTGTGTGATGAATTGAGCATCAATGAGCTGAGAATCCTTTTGAGAGGACACAGGCTAGTTATCCCTGAGCTGGTGCGCTACCGCATACTGTCACTGGCACACAGTGGACACCTGAGAGTAACAAACATTGCAGTCTGAGAGCGAAAGTATAGTTTCCTGCCATTAACTGATGAGTTGAAGAATTGGTGAGCAGTTGTCACTGGTGTTAACTTAACAGCACCACAATCTGCCAGAGCCCTTCATCACAGTAGGGCTGAGCTACTGCCCATGGTCAATCTCAGTGTTGACTTCATCTTCCTTCCTGACAGCGTCACGTGCAGTCTCTGATGCTTACTCCATGCTCCTGTGAAACTAGTTATGATGGCCAACTTCGACCAGAAACAGAGAGTTGGCTAGACAAGTACTATTTACCACTTTCGGGTCTCCCTGGGCCCTCAAGAGCAACAACAGCCCTCGATTTCAAGAGAAAACCTTCAAAGACTACCTGGGAGCCCTAGGCATTACGAATCGGAAAATACCACCACAGTGGCCTCATGCTTATAATGGTGAGGTCGAAAGGCTGATGAGGACGCTGAATTAAGCCATACAGATTGGGGAGGAACAGAATGAAGATATCACAGGCTGCTAGGATCTTCTATATGGACACCACACTTCACGACCAACAGAGTTCAAACTGATGTCATGTTTGCCAGAGCAATGGAAGACATTGTTCCCCATGCTAAATCATGGTTTAGCCATTTGACACACATAACACCCAGATCAAATGAATGAACAACAGCTACAAGTCCCTGAGGTCATGACCATCAGACATTACTGAGGGTGATTGGGCTCTAGTGCGCAATTGCAAAGCGTAGGAAAATTCAAGATGCAATTTAAAAGAAAGCCCCGAGAGTAATGCGCAGAAAGGGAACAATGGTGACGGCCCACAGAGGAATGGTAACTGCCCACAGAAGAAGATACCAAGTCATGAATAATGTGTCTGAATTTTCCTGATGGTAGTAGGTAACATCACCCAAACAATAAGGAACACCTGACAGCAGAGGGGATGATGAAATCATGATTTACCGCTGAGAATCGCCAAAGGTACGGGGAATGATGATTATCAAGATAAGTGTGACAGTACTCCCGCACCTGAGCAACCTCAGGATTCAAGGGAGAAAATCCCACATCAATATCTAGCTTTCCCTACAACCTTAGGCTGCAAGTCTGGAAACTGAGACAACTCAAGGATTACAAATGATGAGAGTTGGCCATACAGGACGTCTGAGGAGGAAAACTGAGTTTTCACCAAGGGGAAGTACTGAGGCCCAGACTTATCAATATTTCAAACAACGCAATGCAGCAAGCCACCTTGCTGAGCAACGTGAAAGGAACTTCTGCCTAGCACCAACACAGGCACCCTTGCACCAGGGTGCAAGAGTGCCTGTGTTGTAAGCAGGATGATTTTTTGCAGGAAGTTACACCTTCCTGTACAAAAACCATTCTCAGAGGCATTTTTATCTTTCTATGTGTGCTGCACTATTCAGCACACTTAGGAAGAGGAAACAACAAGGAGAAATAAAGAGATTTCTCCTCAGTGCCACTCTGGCGGGGGGTTATGTGATTCTGCTGTATTTCCAGGTCTATCAGTGTTGGTAAATCTGGGAATGTGTCCGAAATCATGGGTAGATGCATGGGAAAACCCATGCTCTACCCATGGCACTCCTCCCTGCCACAGAGTACCGCACTGCAGCGATTTGCGCTGTCTTTCATTACTCTAGATTCATCAAGCCATACAGGGCAATGCAAAGTGGCCTTACATGGCTCAGTAAATCTCATTAAATTTTTGCGTTGCCCTTGCGTCCCCTTGTGTGGTGCACGGTTTAGGCAAAACCTTGATAAATATGGCTCCTTTCCTGGGACACTACAGAAGTGACACTATATTTAAGAATAGTTTCCCAATTTGTAAAAGTTGTAAATATGATAATAAATGTTAATATAACAGTGTCCTATTTATAGTCACATTTTTCCCATTTCGATATTGTTGTCAAGCTGCAGCATTCGCCTTGGCATATGTCCTTGAACAATATTTAGGACATAGGAATTGTCTATTTACCCGTCTGCCAGCTAAATAGTACAAAATCTCTGCTACTTACCCAGCGGGCGGCAAAATAGTACTTAATCTCTGCTGTTTAGCAGCCCATAGATTAAATAGTAGATCTGATGTACAATTTGACCAGCAGCTGGATAAATAGTGTGAAGGAGGTCTTTATTCAGCCGGCGATAAAGAGTAAAGGGACTCCAGGCAATGGTAGAGAGGTGGCCATCTTGTAATAGGGATGCAATGTGTGTGAAGCATTTGAAAGTAAGTGCGTATACAAATATACAATAGTGTATAAAATGGTAAATGCATGAATTAAGCTAAGCTGTTTACAGATTAAAAAAACAGAAAATCAATTTTGAATGAAAACATTTATTATAATTTATATTCAAATAAGAAATGTGATAATTAAACAGAAGCTTTAGGATATGGCACACACAGATATTTTGTGCTTCAGTCAGGGAGTATTTGGCTGTGAGCAAAGATTACTAAGTATGGTTTCGAAGCATCTTACATAAATGTTTTATTTACTCATAAGATTGCATTGTGTTTCTTAACATTCACGATGCTCCTTTTTATGGTTTTTGAGGGCTGGGCTCTTTTTGGGCTTCTTATGGAAGGCATTGTGTTAGCTTTAGGCTTCTGTTTCAGGGGGATTGTGGGTGCTTAGTATGTCAAATTTGGAAACACAGCAGCAATCAAAAAGCAGCAGCAAACAGAGGGAGGAACACATACATTAGGTAATTGGTGTTTAGGGGGCGCTTGCAGGAGGTGACGCGATGGAGAGTAGATGCAGCTCTCTTATACAGTGGGAGTGGATTGACTGCTTCCCTGTGAACAGAGAATGGAGACCCAGAACTGGAGTGAGAATGAATGGAGAATGGAGAAAAGTCTACTCAAAACTTTCTGTTAGGTCCTTTTTGCTGACTAGAGTGATGACATTGTGATGATTGTAGGAGCAAGGGATTGGTCATAGTTTTGCTTGCTAAAGCTTATTAGCAAGGCTGCCCTTTTGTCTGTGCCTGATGACTACTCAGAAAGACAGTGATAGTCAGGTGCTGAGATCTCGTGCTTCATGGTACTCTTGTTTTGGATACTTTGGCTCGGGCCAGCACTATTGTTGCTGCTGTGAAAGCCATCACCTATAACAAAGGCTATGTCTGAGCCACAGTCAGAAAATGATATTTGAAAGAGAAAGCACCCAAATCAGTTCTGAAACCTCAATATTAGATCCATATCCCCTATCTGGAAAATGAGTGATCATTACACAGTTCCGCTTTATTAATCAGCAGGTAACAAGAATAAAGGTAATAAAATGTCTGTTTATTCAGTGTCTTATTTCTTACAATACTTGTAATGAAGTCATTGAATAAAAATCTCTGAGTTTCTTTGCTTCTGTGTTTTTGATGCTTAATGTCTTTCTCCAATTAAGGTGCCGATTCCGATCCGGGTCGGAAAGCACTCCGACCGAGCCGGATCCGGAGTGTTTTCCGACCGAGCCGAAGTCCTGCAGTCTGACCGAGCGAGTAGGATGCGGTCGTATGCTGTCGGACTCGGTTCAGTCGGACTCCCATAGAAGTCAATGGGAGCCGGTCGTACGACGCGTACATGGGCTCCCATTGACTGAATGGATGCGTCGCGGACAAGTCTGCCCCCTACAGTGGTTACACGATGGTGCCATCTGCACCGTACATGGCTGTGTTGGGGAGACCCATGGGTCTCCCCCTGTGTCTCAGTCGTAGGGCTGTGGGGGACAGGGAGTCCGACGCGGACCCCCAAAGGCAACCACCCGGATGATTTGCGAGCCGGACACTCCGGCTCGCACAGGCTGTCCGACGCGTGCATCGTACTGACTCGGTCGTGAATCGTATCCATTGCATGCCACGGTTCGCTTCCGACCAAGACGTACGGAGCGGTTCGGACCCGGAAACGAGTCGGTCGGTGAATTTCATGTAGCTCACATCGTACTTGCTCGCTCATACAGCTGTATGAGTCGGGAGTAAAACACGCGTACGGCGCGTAGTTTTTCCGGCTGGATGCGTTCGGTGCCCTTCCGACCCAGACCGGAATCGGCCCCTAAATGGGAAAATTAATTAATATTCCAATGAAATTCCGTTCAATTCATTGTAGTCCCATTCCTTTCCTTGTGTCTTTTCAACAGGGGTCCTGGAAGGAAGGACTTTATACCATCTACCCTATTTAGGTGCCGATTCCGATCCGTATGACTCGTATCCGTATTTTTTTACGTACGATTCGTACAAGTCCCGTACAACCGGTGAAGTACGATTCGTACGTGAAAAATACATACGAATCGCTTCGGGAAAAGTCTACGAGACGTACCTGGACAGTTTTACATACAAATCGTAAAAACTGAAGTCCGAGCGTGCAAGTACGATCCGTCCCGCCCTTCCGAATACACAAGCGCATGGAAAATGCCCCGTACGGAGCGAACGCTGTACCACTCGTATCCGGGTAAACTTGTGCCCGGGATACCAGTCGCACAGCCCCCCTCCTCCCCCCGCATATGTCAGCACCGTACCCACATATGTCAGCACCGTACCCCCCCACCATGTCCTCACTGTACCCCAGCCCCATACGTGTACGTGCCGTACCCCACCACCGTACCCCAGCCCCGTACTTGGACACACCGTACCCGAGCACCATACCCCAACACCGTACCCCAGCCCCGTACATGTACGCACTGTACCCCAGCACCGTACCCCAGCCCCGTACATGTACGCATCGTGCCCCAGCACCGTACCCCAGCCCCGTACTTTTACGTACCGTACCCTAGCACCGTACACCAACACCATATCCCAGCCCCGTACTTGTACGCACCATACCCCAGCACCGTACCCCAACACCGTACCACAGCCCCATACATGTACGCACCGTACCCCAGAACCGTACCCCACCACCGTACCCCAGCCTCGTACTTGGATGCACCGTATCCCAGCACCGTACCCCAACACCGTACCCCAGCCCCGTACATGTACGCACCGTATCCCAGCACCGTACCCCAGCCCCGTACATGTACGCACCGTACCCCAGCACGTACCCCAGCCCCATACTTGTACGCACCGTACCCCAGCACCGTACACCAACACTGTACCCCAGCCCCGTACTTGTACGCACCGTACCCCAGCACCGTACACCAACACCGTACCCCAGCCCTGTATTTGTATGCACCGTTCCCCAGCACCGTACCCCACCACCGTTCCCCAGCTCCGTACTTGGACGCACCGTACCCCAGCACCGTACCCCAACACCGTACCCCAGCCCCGTACATGTACGCACCGTACCCCAGCACTGTACCCCAGCCCCGTACGTGTACGCACCATACCCCAGCACCGTACCCCAACACCATACTCCAGCCCCGTACTTGGATGCACCGTACCCCAGTACCGTACCCCAACACTGTACCCCAGCCCCGTACTTGGACACACCATACCCCAGCACCGTACCCCAGGCCCGTATGTGTACGCATTGTACCCCAGCACCGTACCCCAACACCGTACCCCAGCCCCGTACTTGGGCGCACCGTACCCCAGCACCGTACCCCAACACCGTACCCCAGCCCCGTACATGTACGCACCGTACCCCAGCACCATACCCCAGCCCCGTACATGTACGCACCGTACCCCAGCACCGTACCCCAGCCCCGTACCTGTACGCACTGTACCCCAGCACCGTACACCAACACCGTACCCCAGCCCCGTACTTGTACGGACCGTTCCCCAGCATCGTACCCCAACACCGTACCCCAGCCCTGTACTTGGATGCACCGTACCCCAGCAACTTACCCCACACCGTACCCCAGCCCCGTACATGTATGCATCTTACCCCAGCACCTACCCCAGCCCCGTATGTGTACGCACCATCCCCAGCACCGTACCCCAGCACCGTACCCCAGCCCCGTACTTGTACACACCATACCCCAGCACTGTACACCAACACCGTACCCCAGCCCCGTACTTGTACGCACCGTACCCCAGCACCGGACCCCAAGACTGTACCCCAGCCCCGTACTTGGATGCGCCGTACCCCAGCACCGTACCCCAACACCGTACCCCAGCCCCGTACATGTACGCACCGTACCCCAGCACCATACCCCAGCCCCGTACTTGTATGCATCGTACCCCAGCACCGTACACCAACACCGTACCCCAGCCCCGTACTTGTACGCACCGTACCCCAGCACCGTACCCCAACACCATACACCAGCCCCGTACTTGGACGCACCGTACCCCAGCACCATACCCCAACACTGTACCCCAGCCCGTACATGTATGCACCGTACCCCAGCACCGTACCCCAGCCCCGTACGTGTACGCACCGTACCCCAGCACTGTACCCTAACACCGTACCCCAGCCCCGTACTTGGACGCACCGTACCCCAGCACTGTACCCCAACACCGTACCCCAGCCCCGTACATGTACGCACCGTACCCCAGCCCCGTACGTGTACACACCGTACCCCAGCACCGTACCCCAGCCCCGTACATGTACGCACCGTACCCCAGCCCCGTACTTGTACGCACTGGTAGCACACGTACGTGTAGGCACTGGTAGTACACGTTCGTGTACGCACTGGTAGCACACGTACGTGTAGGCACTGGTAGTACACGTACAGGTACGTGTACTACCAGTGCCTATACGCATATGTACTACCAGTGCCTACACACACGTGTACGCATTGGTAGTACACGTACGTGTATGCACTTGTAGCACACGTACGTGTAGGCACTGGTAGTACACGTTCGTGTAGGCACTGGTAGTACACGTACGTGTAGGCACTGGTAGTACAAGTACGGGTACATGTACTGGCAGTGCCTACATGTACATGTACTACCAGTGCCTACACGTACGTGTCAAACGCACTGTGCAACTGGTGCCGTAGGGGTACGTGTGAAACGCACCCTACCTGTGTGTGGATTCGAAAATTACATAGGGGACACATAAGGGACAAGTATTAGGCACTAAATGCATGCTGGTTGCCATGGATACAGAGTTTTCAGTTCAAATGTTTCCATCAGGTGTCCTGGAAAAGTCAGTTGGCCACAAATTACAATGTTGCAAAGTGGTTGTTGACTTGACATGATGCTCAAAATTTGAACGATGCAAATGCTGTCACTGGTGTATGTGGACAGGGATTGGAGTAAACGTAAGATGCGAATGAATCTGACCAATCACTATGTATTCCTCCAAATGAATGCCCCTCAGCAAGACAGATATAAGTCAGCCAGAACCCGTGAGAGGGCACTTGCCTGCACAACTTTCCTGTCGACAACATTGCTGCTGTCTGTGCTTCCTCTGGCACCATGTCAAGGTCTGTGGAGAGGGCCCAGCCATTCTCCCAGGAGGAGAATGAGGTATTGCTGGATGTCATCCTCCCACAGTACCCCAGCCTGTATGGGAGACCAGGGAAGCAGGTGAGTGCTAACTCCACTACCTTTGACTTTGCACCTTTTTTGTGACTGTCACTTCTGGCATTGTGTCCAGGTGTGACAGACATGCAATGTTGTTTAGAGTGGGTCCCAGGGGGGGAATGGCTTATGTCTCTCATGCAGAGCATGATGTAGTTCATGTGTGCACTCCTCACTTGCATTGTGCTTACTGTGACATTCACTGCATAGTGCATGACACATTCAGCCTGGCTAATCCTTTGTGGCATTTTTGGTCTATAGTCCTGAGGTGATTCAGGGGCCCCCCCGGTGTGACAGGTGACTGTACCCACAGATGTGTGTGAGTTGAGTGGAGCTGTGGTGAGAGTATCCAAGTGATGTGTACGCCCCCTGGACATTGATGTGTGTGAATGTTCCTTCTCATGTGGGTGAGTGTCTATGTGAAGTGTTGCACCACAGCTGCATGGAGGAGGCTACAGCTCTACCCCTCTAATGTGAGAAGTAAGCCATGCTGTGTGTCTGACTTGCTGAGCTAGCCCCACACCTGTGACACCCCACAGGCAAGTGGCACATGTGCAGAGTGAGGTTTGTACCCGCTGTTGCCAATGCCAGGTGATTGATCTGTGCCTGTGTGTGTCTGTGTACTCTGCTGAGGTTGCGTCAGTGGCCTGGGGTATGTAACTGCTTGGAGGTGCTGTCCATCAGCCTGGTGTTGCTTGTGATTCACAGTGTGTGCCATGATCATGGAGTGTGTCGCAACCCTCATGCCACCTGTGTACTTTCAATGCCATGTAGTGCATTGGGGCTTCCACAGAGGACAATGACCATCTGACAAAGATGCTAATCCTTGGCAGCATCCTATGCCCTGTTTAACATATCAAAGATGTTCAAATGTGTGTTTCTCTGACATGGAGCAGGTGTAGTGATGTTGTCTCACTTTGTCATCCTCACAGGTAACTGCCTACGAGAAGGGGGAGATCTGGAAGCGGGCCGTCAGGGCCGTGAGATCGGCGGAGGGTCACAGTCGGCGCCTAGCCCAAGTCAGAAAACGGTGGCAGGACATCCGGTGCTGGACCCGGAGGATCGCCCGGGTCCAGCTGGGGCACTCACCTCTACGCCCCCACGGCGGGCGCCGATGCCTGACCCACCAGATGAAGCGTGTCCTGGCGGTGGTCTTCCCTGACATGGATAGGCAGTTCCAGGAGAGATAGCAGCAAGGAGGGGGTAGGTACATGCGTGTTTGTTGTGTGTCACCAGCTTTTGGAAGTGCTCAGTCGCCTGGATACACTGCCAGGGTTTATATGTGCAGTGCATATCCTGTTCCCCCCAGTCAACCGGTGCTGTTATTCCTCCCTTCCCCTCCTTGACATGTGTTCCCTGGTCTGTGTGTAATCACTATTGCACATGGTCATCTAGGCTGCCAGTTAATCCAAGTGCACATTGCTTTCTGCATCATGTGTGGGGGTGGTCTGTGACATGTGTTGGTACCTTGCCTGTGCCCTGTCCTGTCCAGTCATTTGGGGGTCCCTATTTGTTGGCACTGATGATGAGTCTCAACATAGGAGTGTGAGGTTTCAAATGAACACACTTGCAGCATGCATGACAGATGTTGTGGCCTCAGACATGATGTGCATGAGTGGGAGATATGCATAGTGCCAGGACGATTGCTCATGTTACAGTCAGATCATTCCAGGACCATGGAGCAGTGTGCCCACTACAGTCCCCTGAGACACCCTTGCCTCGTAATCATGTGTGTCATCCAACACTGTGCCCATTCTTTGTGTGTTCAGCATAGGTTGGCCTCTGTGGCATTGTTCCCTGGCCTCATTTGTATTTATCTAAAGTGTGCTACATGTGTCCACTGTACAGGGAGACCCCATTTGGCTTGTGCATACTCACACTGGGCAGTGCCTGTGTGTCTATTCACAACTATCTGTTGATGGTTGTTTGTCACAAATATGTGTTGACAGCCTCACAAGGTGATGTGGAGTACATTTGGGAATTCTTGCAGCGCATTTTTGCAGACCCTGATTAAGAGGTGTCACTTCTTGATCTGTCTCAATCCCATTGTCTCAGGTATGGGGGGTTTGTGCGGGCGAGGCCTACATGTCCAAACCTTATGTCTCCTTGCCAGGTCTGACCTGTGTGTGATAATTGTCTGGACAGACACTCATGTTGTGCAGGGTTTAATGTTTGTGCTTTGCAGCATGTGTCAATAGTTTAAATACACGATTCCTGCTCATCCATTTTTGGCACCAGTGCGTGGTCCAGATGCTACGTAGTTTTGTCTTTGTGTGCTGACATCTGTGTGGACATTCAGGCTTGCCATGGGGTGTCTCCTCAGTGCAGGTATGCCTTATTCCAACACAATTGCAGGCCCATTAGCTCATGCATTGGCCTGTGTTTGGATATGTGTGCCACTCCACATGACAGGCAGTGGGTCAGATGTGTTGCCAACTGTGTCATCATGGTACGGATGGCCATGTGACAGGTGGCATGATTCAAGTTGTTAGTCAAAATGTATTGTACCTTGGCACTCACTACACTTGTCAACATGTCTTCATGTTTTCAATGCTTGAGTTTGATGTTTTGTTGTGAAGGACAATGATGTGCCTGCATGACCGATGTCTCCCAAGGAAGTGCACAAGAAACCACCTTTACACTTTCAGGGAACACGCTGGCACATTTTAAAGAAAGGCACAGTTCGAATAAGACTGTTTTTCAGATTATACATATCCATGTTCCCACAGTGTGGTGGAATTTGTGTAAGTCCTTGGTTGTTGGTGATACCAACTTACGAGTGTCAAGTCATCCAGACCGCCGTGGGCCCATGTATATGTACTTTATGAAACACCATTTCTTTCTTACAGTGGCTTCTTTGAATAAGACTGGCAGCTTATAGAATGACTGGGTATATGTAGTTTGGTGTGCACCTCCTTGTGAGACTTCTTTTATACAGGCACATGTGTGTTCTGTTCACAAAGTGGCACATTCACAAATTCTAAACATGGTGATTGTGTAAAGTGGTGTGATTCCCAAGGGATCAAAATGTATTTTGTTTGGGTTTCCAAAGTACTTACAGGTCCCTGAGTGTGGGGACACCTTTAGCATTGAGGTCTGGCATTTAGCCTTGGGTGCACCAATACTGTTTCATTCCCGGTAAACAAGAGGTGGCATAACTCCATAGTATTGCTGTGCTCAACTGTTCCCAGACACTAGCTTCTCAGTATATTTCTCAGACAAGTTTTTGGCTGGAGTGTCCTATTTTTCCTTGTTTCCAAGTGGCATGGTGGGTCAACCAACTGGGGAGTACAGGGCTTACATATGTGCGGAGTCATCTAGATGTTACTCATGATGCATTGCCTGATATGCACTGTGACCTATTTTGTTTGGACTCATGTGTCAGATGTATACAGGTGACTGATTCGTTTTCTGTATCTTCACCTTGCCCACAGCATCATCGGAGGAAACCAAGGGAGACACCTGCATGGACCTTGAGGAGGGATCCAGCACCGGTGCCACCAGTGCTGGCGAGTCTGCGGGAGCAAGTGGCACGGAGGGCGAGGGTAGTCAGTCGGAGGACCTGTCTGGTGGCGAGCCCAACTACGACACTGACGGGTCCGAGGCTGACCTCATCGAGGGGGCGTAGCCTGCCACAACACCTGGCAGCAGCCCAACATCTGTCCCGCCTCCTCCATTCCCATCACGGCCCTCCCAGTTGCTCCGGTCCCTTCTGTCCGTGCAGGGCACCACCATGTCTCCTTCGAGCCAGGCACTGCACCCCCTTCCCCTGTCACCCCTGCTGCCCTCAATGCAGAGTCTGTGGACATTCAGCGGCAGTTGCAGGTTGGGCAGACATCGATGCTGAATGTCCTCCATGGCCACACCACACTGCTGACACAGATGGTGTCGTTCATGGAGGGCATGTCAGCAACGATGTCTGACCAACGGATGTTGCTGCGGTCCATGGACTCTTCACTGATGGCAGCAGTGAGTCTCCTGCAGCGCTTCGGCCCCCCCACCCCAGCCCCATCCACACTTCCCACTCCCATACCTATCCCATGCACACCCAGACATTCCCAAGCACGCACCCCACCAGACACAGGCAGCACACCACCAAGTAAGGGCAAGCACACACCTCCTGGCACGCACACTCAGGGGGATAAAGGCTCACCCACTGGGTCTGGGGCACACAGACATACACGCAGCCACAGTCTGAGTCCGCATGCCTCACGACCCAGGACCTCAAAAAGCACTCCCCTTGGCTCCCCTGCCACACAGTCAGGCAAGGAAAGTTACATGTCTGTGCTGGCCCTCAGCCCCACTATGTCACCCCCCGCAAGCGGGCAACGGACTCCACGGGCAGGGGAGTTGAGTCCCCCCCATGTCCACCCCCTCCCCCAGAAGCACTGCACCCCATCCCTCGGACCCCCCCCTCCTTTGTGCCTGTGGCTTCTTCCGGTGCAGGGGATACTCTGGACGATCTGGCAGAAGTGTGCAGCGCCGAGCTCACCTCCACCTTTGGTGCTGCCCCACCCCCTGTGGTGGAGGCATCCAGCCCTGCACCCACCACACCTACCCTTACACCTCCTGTCCCTGCGGTGCCTGGTCCTTCCCCACATGATGCCACCCCCGGTCGACGAACCTGAGGGTTCCACTGTGCAGGCAAGCTAGGGGAGACGCGTGCCCATGTGTCCCCCCAAGGACTTCTATTCTAGACTGGCCATTGGCCTTTGTATATATTGCTATTTCCAAAATTTTGTTTTATGCTGAACAAAGCATTTTCTTTTTACTTTGAACACTATTGCATTTCAGGTATTGATGTTGGTGCCGAGGCTCCAGGAGTTGGTGTTGTGGTAATGTGTTATGTTTCAGAGAAATGTTCTAGTCTGATGGTCATGTGGTGGACCATGGTATCTGCGTACCATCACAAGGTCTCTGCAAAGTATGTTTGGTCGTGTGTGTTATTTGTGTTTTGAGACATTGTACCAAGGAGTGTTCCTTCCTCTGAGGCACCTGACATCTTCCCTGCAGAGAGTCGCACAATTGTTGTGCTGACCTGTGTCTACATTTCCTTTGTTGGTGACGGATCCCTTCAACTATGGCCATGCCTGCTCAGCAATGTCTCCGGCTGCATCTTCTGTGCCACAATTGCTAGTCACTGTACTTGTGTATTGAGTATGTTGAAATGCCTTCATGGCGAAATTCTCCCTTTTCAGCACTATGCATGTGTGTAATCCCAGCCTAGCACACATATGGTACTTGTTCTGCAGGGTATTTGGGCACCTGACTCACAATTGTGGGCATTGTATCTGTGGGAACTCCACCCTATTCCTTCCATGAGAGACAACATCTTGGTGGCTGTCCCAGCACCTGCACATTCCTATCAGTCCTGGGATGTGCGTGAAAGTGTGTGTTCCCTTTGGCTCTCTTAGTTTAGTAGGCATTGCAATGACTAGACAGTCTTGTGGCATGATCTCAGTGTGTGTATTGTGCTGCATCAGCCAGGGGTGGGTATGCATGTGTCATTTGTCCTCACACCCACATGCGGTGTGTCATGCAGTGGGAGAAATACATCCATCCTCCTGGGAGTGGGACACTGCTGTCAGTGATGTGTTGTTATGGCACTATCAACATAGTTGTAAAATTAGGGATGCGTACATACACCCATGGAGTTGTGGTCATCTGATGATGATGTCCACACCCCCATGTCTCTGTCCACTGCTGGGAGTGATAGGAACCAACCCCCATGTCTCTGTCCATTGCTGGGAGGGATAGGCACCCACCCCCATGTCTCTGTCCACTGCTGGTATTCCTCTGCACCCACCCCCATGTCTCTGTCCACTACTGGGAGTGATAGGCACCCATCCCCATGTCTCTGTTCACTGCTGGGAGTGATAGGCACCCACACCCATGTCTCTGTCCACTGCTGGGAGTGATAGGCACCCACCCCCATGTCTCTGTCCACTGCTGGTATTCCTCTGCACCCACCCCCATGTCTCTGTCCACTGCTGGGAGTGATAGGCACCCACCGCCATGTCTCTGTCCACTGCTGGGAGTGATAGGCACCCACCCCCATGTCTCTGTCCACTGCTGGTATTCCTCTGCACCCACCCCCATGTCTCTGTCCACTGCTGGGAGTGATAGGCACCCACCCCCATGTCTCTGTCCACTGCTGGGAGTGACAGGCACCCACCCCCATGTCTCTGTCCACTGCTGGTATTCCTCTGCACCCACCCCATGTCTCTGTCCACTGCTGGTATTCCTCTGCACCCACCCCTCACATGTCTGTTCACTGCTGGGAATCCTATGCAGCCACCCATCCACCCACCCGCCCCCTTGGTGCAGTACACTGCTGTCCTGGGTATACACACACCACAATATACTGGTAATATGCTGCACCAGGCCGTAAGCCAACATTCGTGGCGTGTGTACACCTTGTATCCAAAATGTACAGGTGCTGTAGGGGTACGGGTGATACGGACCGTACCCCCGCATTCATAGGGTGTGTACGGTCCGTACCACGCATACCCCTACGTCACCACTACAATGGTGGTACGGACCATACACACGCCCTCAGAGCGTGTGTACGGTCCGTACCACGCGTACCCCTACGTCACCACTACAATGGTGGTACGGACCGTACCCATGCCCTCAGAGCGTGGGTACGGTCCGTACCACGCATACCCCTACGTCACCACTACAATGGTGGTACGGACCATACCCACGCTCTGAGGGCGTGTGTACGGTCCGTACCACCATTGTAGTGGTGACGTAGGGGTATGTGTGGTAAGGACCGTACCCACGCCCTCAGAGCGTGGGTACGGTTCGTACCACCATTGTAGTGGTGACGTAGGGGTACGCGTGGTACGGACCAGACACACGCCCTCTGAGCGTGGGTACGGTCCGTACCACGCGTACCCCTACGTCACCACTAAAATGGTGGTACGGACCGTACCCACGCCCTCAGAGCGTGGGTACGGTCTGTACCACCATTGTAGTGGTGACGTAGGGGTACGATTTATAAGTTAGTGCCTGCATCTAAGCCAGTTTTAGCACTACGGGGTCTCATGTCGTAAAATCACAAGGTCTATGACCACAAAAGTACTTATCATTATGTACAAAACCCTTTTTTATGAGTTGGAAATTTCTTTAAACTATTAATAGGACTTTTGCATTTGTTTCTGAATTCCATATAGGACGGTTCATGATAGGGGTTTTATCCCTCCCCTTTTCAATTCAGAAAGGAATTCATTGATAGTTTGTGATTGCAGTTGCTGTCGCAATCCATTGATGAGCTAATGACCCCTGAATTGGGGTGGTAACTAATTTTCAAGGTGCAATGTGTGCCCTTCGGACACGATGTTGGCAGCCTCAGGGGTGGAATTTTCTCTAAACTGCAGGCCAAATAGGGCAGCATCTATACGATTTATGCAACAACTGGGTAAATAGTGAAATATTTCAGCTATTGTATGGCTGCCAGACAAACAGTGCGGTCTATCTACTGTTTAGCCAGCAGCCGGGTAAATAGTGAAGTTTATCTGCTATTTACATGGCCGCCGGCCAAACCGCGTAGAATCTTTACTATTTAGCCAGCAGCCAGGTAAATAATTACATTTTTACTGCTATTTGCACGACCACCATCCAAGCGGTGCAGAATCTTTCCTATTTAGCCAGCAGTCTGGTAAATAATGAAGTTTTTCTGTTATGTACACGGCTGCCAGCCGATGAGTGCAAAATCTCTACTACTTAGTCAGTCCCGGGTAAATTGTGAAGTTTTTCTGCTATTTGCATGGCTGTCGCCCAAACAGTGCAGCATCTCTATTATTTAGCCAAGGCCGGGTAAATAGTGAAGTTTCTCTGCTTTTTTCAAAGCCGTCAGCCAAATAGTAAATAGTTTCTACTAATTAGCGATAGCAGAAGAAATATGGGGGCAGATTTATGAGCCCCTTGCGCCACTTTTGCGTCCCTTTTCCCATGTTAAAAGTGACGCAAAAGTGGCGCAAGGGGCTCATAAATCTGCCCCATGCTATTTAACCGGCACCTGGATAAATAACCGTTACCTTAGTATATATTGTGGAAACGGCCATACTGAGCTTTCAATTTTGTTTTTAAAGATGCCTTTGTATTATCATTTAAAGTATTTGACATCTAGATCAAATTAGCAGGATCGAAAAAGTCCAGAAAATAGAAGGGAGTATTGTTGCGCCAAAGGTTTTGTGTGAAAACTTCTAATTTGCATCCACTAGAGGGAGCTACGGTACCTCCCAAAAACGCTGCCCATTGATTGCAATGGTTTTTTGTACGTGTACCAGTCTCTTTCAAAATGACTGTGGGTCTTGCTTTAATTTTTAAAATGAGATTCGTACGAAAACATATATGCAATTATAAACAAAAGTCTCGGATTAAAAACCATCTAAAAAAGAGGGCCATAGGAGGGCACGTAATGAGTAAAGGCCAGTGGAGAGTTGGTTAAATTAAAGAATCTTACATTAAAAAGCTGTTCTCTTAGTATTTTCTAAAACCTGGGAATGACTGTAATTAAAGGAGGTGAACCGTAATGAATAAAAGGGCTACGCAGCAGTGGCAGAAAGACCGTGTAAAATAAATCGCCACTATAAAAGCAAAGCGCACAGAGAGAATCCAGGTGAAGATGGTATTGTTACTCATACAAGGTATTGTTAAAGACGTGCTTGTCGTCGTTATTTATTTAGCTCATTGATGCCACTAATATGGACCTCTACCGTTGTTACCTCACAGTAGGATTCTGCTGCAAACACGGGTGGATTAGGAAGGCGAACGGTTGTTGTGGCCTACATGGAGGGGCAGGTTTATTAACATTTTGCGCAGGTGACTTGGGGGCATATCAACAAGGGCTTTATCTCTGCTTTTTTGGCTTTAAAAGCCAAAAAAGCAGAGATAAAACTAGCGCCCTATCAACAACAGGGTGCTAACACGCAAATTTGCATGTTAGCACCCTTTTACTCTACGCTTCCCCTTGCATCTCTAATGAGATGCAAAGGGGGGTTCCAGAGTAAAATAATAGGAGAAATGTCGCTAAGCGACATTTCTCCTATTATCAAGAATGTCGCTAACCCTGTTAGAGACAAAAAAGCAGCGCTAACCGCGGTTAACGCTGCTTTTTTACATCTACTATTTTTCAGACTTAGCCATAATATCCTATGGAAGGAGGATATCATGGCTAAGTTTGCCTGTCCCTATCAACAAGGTAACGTGTGATTATCGCTGGGTTTCCAGCGATAATCTCACGTTAGCCTGTGAGCGTGTAGATTTTTATCGCTATTGAGATAAGCGTTGCTAATAGCACGCTATCTCAGCGATAAAAATTCACGCTAGCCGGCGATAATTATCCTCACGCTAAGAGCGCTGAGCGATAATTATCGCCGGTTGTTGTTGATATGCCCCATAAAGCGGCACAAATTGTTTATTTGAGAGTTACTTTTCTGCACAAACCTTGGGGCATATTATCAAGCACGGCGTTAAAATTATCGCCGCATTAGCGGCAGAAAACTGCCGCTAAAGCGGCGATAATGGGCTTGATAATATGCCGCAGAGAATTCCAATAGAAGCCCAGGTTGACACCAGAACATGGGCTTCTATTGGAATTCTCAATGGCATATTATCAAGCCCATTATCGCCGTTTTAGCGGCAGTTTTCTGCCGCTAAAGCGGCGATAATTTTATCGCCTGTCTTGATAATATGTCCCCTTGTTACCTAAGAGTAAAACAAAGTGGCGCATACTTTATTTTACATCAACACTGTATCCCATGGGTAGTACCTAGGCGTTCCAAATGCAAACACGGATAGGGCCTAATTTATGGGGTTTTGGTGTTGAGCAGCACTACAAGTCAACTTGTTGCGCTGCCCTACGTCAAAGTGAAAGGGCAGGATTGCACCGGATTTATCCATTATGGTGCATTCCTGTTCTTTCTCCCTGCGGTAGCGCTGTTTCGGCAGCCTAGCTCTAACGCAGGAAACCTTGCATCATGGTGCAAGGGTGCCTGTGTTGTCGGATGGATTGTTTTTGCGCAGGATGGGACACCTTCCTGTACAAAAACAATCATGGGAGGCGTTTTCCTCTTTCTATGTGTGCTGCAGAATGACAAAGAGGAAAAAATACATTGATAACATTATTTCTTCTTGTTGCGCCTCTTCTGGGGAGGTGTAATGTTTGGCGCATCCCCAGGTTCACATGGTTTTGTAAATCTGGGGAAGCGTCAAAATCTATAGGTGATAATTGGGAAAACCAACCGTAACACCCATGGAATGCCTTTCGATTTGCCCTACCTTGGCTTAACAGTGCTATATCTGTGAGGGTCAAAATATCGAGTTGGGAATGTCGACTAACACTAATATCGAGTTTTAAATATCGTGACACCGGAATATCAACAGCAAGAATATTGTGGTCAAGTATATCGACTTTAAGGTAGGAAATATTGATTTTAAAAATATAGAAGTCATTAATATCGTTTGAAAAAATATAGTTTTTTAAAATATCGATTTTTTAATTTGTATGTATTTTGGTATATATTTTAAATGTTTGTGATGTATTTTTTTGTATAAGTATTGCTTATGTTTTTAAAAATAATTGTTAGATTTTTTGTTGTTATTAATTTTATTTTAATTACATTTTGCATTTTTTAGCTCTGTAGCGGGTTGTGGGTTTATAGGGGAATAGGGTGGGTAGTAATTTATTCATAATAAATTAATGAATATATATATTTATACATGTTTTAAAATTGGGATAATGGTAATCGTGTTTTAAATTTGTGGCTGTAAATTTTAGGAACGGGTTCTGGGATTTATAGGTGTGAAGGGTGGAATTGTTTTATTTTTTATTAATGAATAATTCGCTGTTAATTAATATTAATTAATTAATTGACAATTATTTATGATGGTTGTGTAATTAACTTTAGGTGCGGGTTGGGGAGTTTATAGGGGAAAAGGGTGGGAAGTAATTAATTTTTAATTAATTAATAATTAGCTGTTATTTAATATTAATTAATTGACAATTAAATTTGGATATTGTGTGATTAATTTTAGTTGCGTGTTGTGGGGTATTTAGGGTTAACGGGTGGAAAGTAATTTATTTTTAATTAATTAATGATTAGTTGATAATTAATATTAATTAATTAATTGATCTTTTTTTAGGGTAATCGTTAAAAAAAAAATTGATTCTAAATGCTCCTGATGGACACCAGAAGAGCATTTCAGAAGGCGGGGGCTTTAGCGTGATACGAGCACCCTCCAGCTCTTGCTCTTTCTGACATGCAGGACACACACCAGATAAAGGTTAGCTGAGTGCAGCTCGCATCCAGGAATGTATGGATGGAACAAGTTGGATAAGATAGGTGGCACCTGGGAGGTGAAGACTCTATGTGCAATGTATAGTGCCTTCAAATAAATTCTCTTATCCACCGGGAGCCAATGCAACCTGTGGATAAAGCTAGAAACTGAGCAGGACTTAGGGAGTGTGTGAATATACATATGAGTGTTTGTGTGTGCGCTCATAAGTTTGTCTTTGTGTGACCCTGGGCGTACAACTCCGCTCCGCTCGCGGTGTTTGCGGATCGTTGGCAACTCGACGTTCGCGTAGAACGCGGAGTTACCAAAAACACCGTGCTCCGCACCAGAGTGAAGTTTTTTTTAGTTTGAGCGCTCTAAATTAGTTTTTGTGCACATGGCAGCGACATACCGGGAGGCCTGAGATCGCCGATGAGATTTCCCATCCGTTCGCGAGGGCCACGAGATTTGGTAGCCGGCCTCACGATCCGTGAGAGTGTGCATTCGCGAACACGTCGTTCGGGCGCGCCATCGGACTTCCGGCGGAAGTTGTGTGAAGATCTCGATCCCGAACACGCAGAAATTGCAATCTGGAGAAGAATCTCTCGAATCTCTCTCGAGCAGCATGAAAACCTTCTCAAAATGGTGATTTGGATTAAAAAAACTCCTCAGATTGACATTTTTGGCTGTACTTTATTGTGCAAGGAATTCTTTCTTTTTTACTTTTTTTTTAAGAAGAAGGAAGTGCCCCAGTGTCTCCATCTTCCTGTTCCTATCCAGCAGGCTCCTCCGAGTGCTTTCTCCATCTCCTGTACACTTTTCATTTGGATTTCGAGCTAGAAGGATCCCTCTTTGTGTCTGTTGCATCATATATCATTGACTTTTGAATTTGAGATTTCACAAGTAATTGGTAAAATTGGTGTTTGTTTGATTGGGGCATTGCACCTACATTTTTATGTATTGTTTTTTTTACAAAATTGTGGAGAGTGGCCTGTAGTTTCAGTAGGGGCCCAGTAGTTTCTTTGTAAGTAATTTTTTTTCTTTTATAAAGGGAACATGTTGCAAAGTTCACTACATTTTCTCCAACTTTTGAAATCAATTTGCAATATTTATTTAATTCACTAGTCCAGTAGTCTGTCAATAGGCCTTTTAGCAAGTAGGCCCAGAGCTACTCATGGGTGCATGAAAGAACTGTTTCTGTGGTGTCTGTTGAATTTAAACATCATTTAGGGCATGGATTGAAATGCAAAATTTGTTTTTTGGGGTATTTCACTTTTTGTATGTGTGTTCAATAAATTCCTTTATTGGATGTGTGTGGTTGTAACTTGCAAACCTTTTTTAGCCCTGTGGATTTTCGTTTTTGGAATTGTTGCATTAAAGCTGTGTTGTTTAGCATGCCTCCTTTGTCTGGCCAGTGCGTGAGTGTGTTTGTATTAGTGGGCTAATAGTTGCCTTGGCTGAGTCTCCCCGTGTGGCCAAGGGCCATTTCGTAAAGTCTGTGTACATATAGGCCTGCTTGAGTTCATTGTTCTCCAGGCTTCCTGCTTGTTGTTGCTTGTTGTGAGTGACCATGTGGCTAGTGGCCATTTTGAAGTGGTGGTAGTTAGTGTTCTTGCTTTTGCCATAGGCCTGCATGTATTCTTTCTGTTGTTCCTCTTGGCTTCTTGCTTCTTGTTGTGGTAGCCTGGCCATGTGGCTGTCAGCCATTTTGTGAAGGCAGTCAGTGTGCTTTTGCCATAGGGCTTCATTGTCTGTCTTCCCTTTCTCCTTGCTGTGGCCTGGCCACGTGGCTGATGGCAATTTTGTGAAGGCAGCTAGTGTGCTTTTGCCATAGGCCTGCATTGCCTGTCTTCCCTTTCTTGTTGTTGTGGCCTGGCTTTGTGGCTGGCAGCCATTTTGTGAAGGGGCAGCAAGTGTGCTTCTGCATTAGGCCTGCAAGCCTTCTTTGTGGTGGCCATGCCTTCTTGCTCGTTGTTGTTTTGCATGCAATTTTTTCTTATTTTATCCAGCAAAAAATGTAGCAGAGTTCACTACATTTTCTAATAAATTTGCAATATTATTGATTTAATTGATTGATTCACTATGTGGCCTAGTCTGCCAATGGGTTTCCAACCAACAGGCCCAGAGCTACTCATGAGTGCATGAAACAACTGTTTCTCCGGCGTCTGATGAATTTAAAACATAATATAAGTCACAGATGGAATTGGATTGAAATACAAAATGTGTTTTTTTGGGGGTTTCACTTTTTTTCATTTGTGTTAAATAAACGCCTTTGTTGAATGTATGTGGTTGTTGTGTAACTTGCAAATCTTTTTTAGCCCTGTGGATTTTCATTGTTGCCATTTTTGTATTAAAACTGTGTTGTTTAGCATGCCTCTGTTGTCTGGCTGCTGTGTGAGTGAGTGAGTTTATAATAGTGGGCCAGCATTTGCCTTGGCTGAGCCGCCCCGTTGTAAAGTCTGAGTCCATATAGGCCTGCTTGAGTTCGCTGTTTTCCAGGCCTCCTGCTTGTTGTTGTGAGTGACTGACCATTTTGTGAAGGCAGTCAGTGTGCTTTTGCCATGGGCCTGCATTTTTTGTCTTCCCTTTCTTGGTTTTGTTGCCTGGCTATGTGGCTGGTGGCCATTTTGTGAAGGCAGCCAGTGTGCTTCTGCATTAGGCCTGCATGTCTTTCTCTTTCCTTTGTCCCTCTTGGCTTATTGCTTCTATCCATTGTCAGCTGCAGCTCCCTGAATGCTGAATCCCACATGATGCACAGAGTCCGTTACATTTGTATTTTTGTTGTTGTTCTTCTTCTTTCCTATCCTTCCTGAGTGTACAGTACAACATGAAAGACATTGTTGTCAAAGTCTCACAAATGGCTACACTGTTGTTATGTTTTTTAATAACTGAGGTAATAAATGTAATAATATTAATAATAACACTAACAAGTGTGACCCCACACTAAGTTATATAGTATATTTGTTTGTTTGTACTAGTAGTAATTGAACCACAGCAATGAATACCACATTTCCCTGATGTTCTTCTTGCTTCTTTGCTTTTAGGTGCACAAAAGAGGAGGAGACAACATCACCCATTCTACTGACAGACAGAAGTCCTGCTGCGCTTAACGTCACGTGACGTGTGACCGCAGACATCTCTTCAATTTGTGCCACTGCGTACTGCTGAGATCTTGAAGATGGCCCCAAAGAAAGGTACCAGGTCCAGTAGTCCCGAGAAAGTTGCCAATGACAATGAGAAGAAGGCACTGCCACTTATTACCAAGAAGACTGGTCTGTTGCCCAAAACCTTTTTGGGGAAAACAAAAATTGGGCCTGCAGCAGTGGCTTCCGGGGAGCAAGCTGGGATCAGCACCCCCGCATCAACAGACCGACCCCACCAAACTAGGCCTAAGCCTATGTCTGCCACAGAGGCAGCCAGCCTAATCACGAGTCCAATGCCGACGAGCAGTGACGATGAAATTGACTTATCGCAAAGTAGTACCCAATCAATGCAGGAGACTCAGATAAGTGGGCAACAACAGTCGTAACCACTGCCCCCAATAGTAGTTATTCCTCCCGAAGTAGGAGCAGTTCAGGAAGTCGAGCTTCCTGCAGAGGAAGAAGAGCTAGCCACTCTTTCAGAAGATCCGTTGTCTTCCAGATCCCCAGCAAGGAAAAGGAGAGTTAGTCCATCGACTTTTTCTGCAAGCCCCCCTTCTGATGATCTAGATGCCACTTGGAAGCCACCAGTTCGGTCTGAGAGTAAGACACACCAAGAGACAAGTCTATAGAAAAGGAAAGTTTGAGAAAGTCTTAGACTTATGGAGGTAGATGTAGAAGAGGAGGATGATGATGAGCCAGTCATCATGGACATTAGTCCTGCCCCAGTGGAGACCGACATTACCCCATCCCAATTTGCTGCGAGGGATCTGGCATGGATACATCCAACACAGATCATACCACCGACATCACCTCCAGCCTCCATATTTCACCGGCAGCTACGAACATCCACCACAAGCACCTCAAAAGTAGGTACTGCAGTGAGTCAAACTTCACGCCCACCTACCAGTTCAATCCAGCATTGCAAGTGGCCTCAGCAGCGCTAGAAAGTTGACCTCCCCAGTTTGGGACTTCTTTTCGGTTGGCAGGAAGGAGATGAACAGTGCTATATGCTCCATTTGTGGACAAGGTGTTAGTCGAGGTAAGCTTGGTACAAACTATGGTACCAGAGGCTAAACAACACATCTGAAAAAACACCACTTGATCTAGTGAGAGGCACACCTTAGTGGCCAAAAAAATTCACCCATTGTTGTTGGTGGGAATGAAGAAGTAGAAGATCCAATTGCGGTGGAAGGTGAACAAGAGGGATACATTTTCCCTGGTACACAAAGTAGCCCTGTCCCCAGCGGTGCAGTGGTACCGTCCACATCCTCATCAGCAACATCGCAGTGGCAAAAGACTAAGAGTCAGGCTGAGACACCAAGGGGTCCCAGGCAAGAGAGTACCGCAACAAGAAAACGTGCGTTGAGCCTAACAACATCTGGCATCAAGTAGTCACCTGCATCAGTGGCACCTGGCACCAGAAATGAAAGAAATCCAGGCTACCATTCTCAGCATGTTTAGGTCGGAGGGGCAGTATGAACGCAACCACCCAAAGGCACGTTTGTATAACATGAAGCTGGCTAAAATGTTGGCGCTGGACCTCCTCCTTTTTTCTTGTGTGGAAGGGGTGGGTTTTCTTGAATTTGTGACAGCCATCTGCCCAAAATGGAAGGTTCCCAGCCGGTCCTATTTCGCCAGAGTTGCTGTTCCAGCACTACATCACTACGTGCTTGAATTGCTTGGACAAACTTGGCAGCAGAATGCTGTTCACACTATCCACCTGACAACAGACATGTGGACCAGTTGCCAAGCCAATGATTACATGTGCATCACTGCACACTGGATCTCTTTTGTGGGGGTTAGAGAAAAAAATCTGCAGCAGGTGTTGTTGACGTTCCTGAGATTTTTAATGCCACTCGTAAACATACAACTATAGCCATGTTCGCGCTGGAAAAATCTCATACTGTTGCAAACATGTTGGAAGACTTTGACAGCAAGGTATTTGAATGGTTGCGCCCAAGAGGGCTTAACATTGGTTTTGTTGCCACGGACAATGGCTGTAATATAGTTTAGGCCATGTCTCATGGTGGCTATTTCAGGGTCTTGTGTTTGTCACACTGCATTAACATTGTTCAAGACTTTCTGAAAAAAGAACACCGAGTCAGCAACTTACTGACCACCTGCAGAAGAATCTGCACACATTTCAGCCATTCTTTTAAGCCCAGAAGCAGCTGAGGATCATTCAACATGATAATAGAATGCCAGTTAAAGCACTCATCCAGGCAGTGCCAGCACATTACAACTCAACTTATTACATGCTTGAACATGTGTTTGAGCAGTACAGACCAATCAATAAATATGTCAGGCAAAGAGGGGACGCTACTGTTAAAAGCATGATCATTGAAATGGACCAATGGGGCCTAGTTAAATGCCTGACAGAGATGCTGCTTCCTTCCGAGCTCTTCACATGTGAAGTCAGCAAGGAGGACTGTACTATGGTCCAAGCTATCCCATTGTTGCACATGCTACAGGAACAGCTGGAGGGGGTGTCTGCATATGAGTTGGTGGGGAGCTTAACCCTTCGCTTATCTGAAGATACAAGGTTGCAAATAGGCATTGTGTCATCCAACTATTACATTTGTGCCACAATTCCGGATCCACCGGTACAAACCAGTACTGAACACATTGATTCCTTTTTCAGAAGCTATGTTGCCAACTACAAAACTTGGATAGCTGCAGAAGCCAGTCGCTTAGGAAAAGAACATCCGGGAATTAGAGGCCCGCTAATCCAGGCCAAAACAAGTACTGCAGGGCAGCCAACGTCAAGTTCAACTTCAGAGCCTGAGGGCAGTGCAGTAGGCTCCCAGCAGCCAAAACCACCAACAACACCAAGAACCATATCAACAACAACAAGAACAGGAACATCAGCCCCATCAAAATCAGCACAGGAATGGTTTCTACAGCAAGGGCTTGTTAGGACCAGGCTGAGGCAAAGGCAAAAGAGGTCGAGCAAAGCGGAGCACCCCTGAGCATTGAGCGGATGGTCCAGGCCTATCTGGATGACCCAACAGTTGTCTTCAGTGATCAAAACCCATTGCTTTATTGTTATGGGAAAAGGAGCCAATGGCCAGTGCTCAGCAGGCTGGCGATAAACTATCTGGCTTGCCCTGTCACAAGTGTCTCTTCTCAGTGTGTTTTCCGTGCTGCTGGTGGTATTCTGACAGTGAGAAGGACCAGTCTCTCAACCCAAAATGTGGAGATGTTAACCATGATCAAAATGAATCAGCACTTTATACCACCGGATTACACTATACCTGAAGTAGCACAGTGGCAAGATGATGACAGCGACTTAGGCCATGATGGAAGTAGTGTGTTAGATGACCTACTTCTGCTTTGACAACCCAAAAAAAGCCCCCCGAAAAGATACAGCTTAGGAATATTATTTACTTTTATTATTTGTGTGTGTCACTGTCTTTCTGGTTTGAATCACAACAAATCACGACTGTCTTACTCTTTTATTGCCGGATTGGAGTTGCAGCTGTGTGCATTCAGTGAAGAAGTAAGTCCACCTCCCTGAGTCCTGCTCCAGTCCTGACTTACCCTAAATCCGTTTCCCTCAAGCCAGACATTCGGTTGAGAATAGTACAAGAAATGTGAAATATGTGCGTGTCTCATCGAGTCCCTCCAAAGAACTTGACTATAGCTATCCTCCTTTCCAAGCCTAGAGGGACTGTCCTGTAAGAACAGGTAAATGAATGATGGTATGCATTGGATGCTGACTCTGAGTCATTGTTGTTTGTGTGTTTGTTGTGCATGATGTCTAGTCTACTAGTATTTAATCTACACATGAAAAAGTTACCCATGTCAATGTTTCCCTTCTTGTTCTTCAATAACAAAATTTTACTACTGCAGCCGATCCATTGCATTTTTGATTCTGGACTCACTCAGTACACTACAGAGTTGGACACCATGAAGACCATACCATACTCACAGTCAGTCAGTAGGATCGGAGATGATTGATGGAATAACTCAGGGCGTTTCATGAAGTGGCCTAAAAGGTAAACAAGACAACAACAACACCACCAGACCTACATGTCTGTGTAGTGGTGGAGGCAAGTGTAGTGTTATGACTGACAGCAGTGCATTGATTTAGTTACCTAATTTTGAAAACACTGTGTTGCTCTGAATGTGTGTTCTCAGTGCTGTCTGGCTCAAAATGTAAGCTAAGTGGAGGCTGGGTGGGCGCAGCGAGCCTGCTCCTGTTGTTGTTGTAGATGCTGGAAACAGAGTAGACATGATTTAGCCATGCAAAGTGTTCTTGTTACACCCCTCCTTATTTTATGCAGTTTAACTTTACTTTTTTCCTTCATTTTTCAATATCCCTTTTACTTTTCCATCTACACTTACAAACCAGCCTTTACCCTCTGCTATACTGGGAAAAACAACTCACACTTACCTTACCAATCTGCATCCGCCAGGCATTCACCCAAGATTGACGGAAGGAGCGTCCATGGAAGGAAGGACCAAGAGGAATGCCGACTGCCGAGATGCAACTCCCAATTTGACCATAACATAGTTATAGTGTCATATTCTTCTCATTTGATTAGTTTTTTCTCTTAAATCATTATGACTGTGTGTGTTGTTGTTATTATGTTTGCTTATATTTCACTCCTACAGATATTTTTGAATTTTCTTTGCAAGCTTTAAAAGGAAGCCCGGTACAACAGAACATAAAATGTATTTAACTTGGGTCTCTCTGGAGGTAGACAGGCAAAGCAATTGCCTAATAATAATTAATAATATACTGCTGCTCTGTACTACTACTAGTCTAGTACTACTCATCATCATCAAGACATCATCATGAATGCATTTCCTTTTTCTCCCTTAACCATTCATCAAACCCTAACCCTCTTCCCCCGGGCTGTGTGCTTTATATTGAGGTGTGACTAAATTATAAATTTATACCAATAATTGATTACACACTTGCTGGGGCGGATGTGGTGAAAGCAACACTAACTCAAGGCAGTGTGAGGATCTTCTTCTGCTTTAAGTATATAGCCGGCAATGGCAACATATAGTTTAGATTGCCCACCCATGCTCAGTATTCGCTATTCAATTCATTTTCCAGAGGAACATAATACATCATAATTATGAATTGCCGACATCAAATTATCATCCTTCCAGCACTAAAGGTTACGCTTGTCTACTTCATAGGTCGAGTCAACTTCAGTTTGTAACTTGTACTAGGCTATCCCTGCCACCATTATTTACTTTAGCATTGCTTATCATCATCATGCTTTCTTGTTTGGCAGTCTTCTTTTTGTGTACTGTACTTCTACTACTCATTCCATAGTCTCCCTCAGGTGACTGACTGTCTCATTTTCTATTTTTGCAAATGCAACTGTTGACTACTGCTATCACCACCCATCATGGCACCTTGGGAAACCAAACCATCACCATGCAGCCATCGCTTTTGCCTAAACATCAATGACAGGTAAGAGAAGAAGTGTGGGGGAGGCAATAATGTATATAGTATAGAAATTAATTAATTCACACATCCACATCCTTCTACATACTACATAAGGGATTTAGTTGCAGAATGCATAGACTAGGAGGAGAGACTGACAGTAGCAGGACAAGTGATGGTACCATCTATCAGTTGGTGTGTTACACTATTGGCAGATTTCAAAAACTGGCTGTGGCCCTGCAACAAAGGAGGAAACAAACAAGGTGACGTAAAAGAGTAACCCCCCCCCAAAAAAGATTTATGTATTGTAAAACTATAAATAATGTATTACCCTAACAAATAAACTAGAAGAACCCACAACACCTGACCTACCCATCTCCCTAACCCCAACCAATGTCCAGTAAATGTCCATGTCCAAATGTCCATAAACAAAAAGAACAACACCCAAATTTTCCCCAACTCCCAACATTCCCACCTTCTCCCCAATACATCCCACTCAGCAGAAAAAAAGATTAAAAAGGGTCAAGGGTCAAGATTAAGACTGAGGTCTAGTGGCGGGCGTGCCGTCTAGTGAGCTCTAGGACCTCCTCCAGCCTGGCCTCTAGGCGCGCCATCCGGAGGAGCATGCAGTGCCAAAAGTTCCCACAGGAACAACAGAGTTGGGCAGCAGTGGTTGATGACGAGGTGCGGCGGGCGGCTGCCAGAACACGGCGCCATACTGTCGTAGGCATGGGGGGGCCTGGCTGGGGGTCGGGGCATTGGATTAACCTGCAGCTGCCGCCTCCTCCTCTGCCAGGACAACCAACCAGCAATATTCAGCCTGGTTGGCCTCCAGCTTACGGTGCTGTGCCCTTGCTGCTAACTCCTGCCTATTGGGTTGGGAAGGAGTAGCTATATCAAGAAAGAAAAAAGACAATTGTAACCAATACTGTTTGCAAAACAGTAACACAAAATTATACACATAAAATTATAGTGGCACAGTAGCACTAGCAGTACATAACATTTGTGGTATCCTAACTTCCTCGGCCCCTAAGATTTGGATGTGATGATTGATGATTAGACTTTCAGGCATTGGGCACTATGGAGTAGACAAGTATTCTTCTTCTCTCTCTTGTTTAGCACAATTAATCTTGTAGGCATGCCCGCTCAGTCAGCTTGTGCCCTAGACAGACATGCTTGTGTCACAGACTCACGTTACTTTACTACTGTCTGCAGGTGGGGCAGCTGTACTAGAACATTTTAATCTATATTTCCATTACGGCCATATTCTGTTAAATCAATAGCAAATGCTCAATTTCACTTTCACCCTGACTACTACAATAAGGCACATGATATATGCTTAATGATGATGATATACGGCACAACATCACGTCACTCACATGATAATGATGACATACTAATTTGTAAGTAGTTAACCATGCAGCCGATAGCCCACCCATGGCTGACATGCTCAAAATGTCATGAGTAGGGACTGGAGCGGAAGTGGGCCTCAGAGTCAGAGGGAGGCGGTTTATTACAGGTGGGTAGGGTACATAATCCATGGTCATCCACAATATATATGTTGGGCTTGCAAACTACTGTGAGTCAAGGGAGTATTCCATTCTGAAATGCAACCTCAAACCTTTGAATCAAAAACCTTGGGAAAAAAACAGTCCTTTTTTATTCTTCCCAGGGCTTTTTTCATTTATCATTTCATTGCTCTTCTAGCATTATTTTATTCTTCACCCTTGGCTTTGGTACTCTGGCACGGTTTAATTTTCTTTTACATTCCCTTCATCCAGTCTGACTCTTCACCTACTATACCATCCAGGTATCCATCAACCCACACATGTCTATCATAAACCTTTCACCAACATGATACATTTGTCATTTAACCACCACCCATGCGTCCTTGCTTGCCTTTGAGTTTGACCCCTCAAACCCCACGGAGGATTCCTCTCACCCATACAGTTTCACCCACCCAGGCAGGCATCCTTTCTGCTTTCTTTCACCCTTCACCCATCCTTCAACCGCCCATGAATCCTATCAGCCATCTGAATGCACCCCGGGGCCCCTTCCTTCATCCATGCATCCTTCTCTGCCAGACATATATTACATGTCATCTGACTCTTTGTATTCATAATAAAACTTTCTCTGCTGAGTTGAAGATAGAATAGAATAGGCCATTAGTTACTTAACCCCCACTAATGCTAATGTTCAGTAAAGGGTGTCTTCTTCAACTGTTCAGTGTTCACAACAACTTAGTCTCAGCAGAAGTACTGTGTACTGAGTGAGTGTACACAAGCACCCTTGCAGCGAGTATATTCATCATTCTCAATAAGTAAGGAAAATAACTTACCACCACCCGCCACTGCTGCTGGCTCACCCCCTGCATTTGCGGCATCCGCTTCCTCCGGAGTGGAATGGCCCTCGCCGCTTGCCCCGGCACTGGTGGTCGGTATGCCTGGATAAAACATTTCACATTTTTTAGATGCCATATACGCCTCCCCTATTTAATATTTTCATTAGAAAGATTGAAAGTACTGTCATACACCACACACATCACTATCTACAATTCGAATACTAGAGTAGAGTAGACAGTATGTCCTATCAAAAATAGCAAAATATCCGGTTGGGCATTTTGTTGGTGGAAATTTTTGAAAAGCCTCTCAAGAAGAGGACAACCCAAAGGACTGGACTCAGTGGCTGGAGCTATTGGTGCATCTCATTTTTTGAAAGAGTGGCCAACTGGGCAAACAGGGACACAACCCTAACAACACGTGCATCACACCGCGATGCCATTACAACGCAGTTGTTACAACAACCATGTTGTAACCACGCAATACCATTACTACGCCAGTCGTTACATCGACTTGCAGTAGATGGCGTGCTATCATTAGAAATAGTACAGTTTACTATTCCAATACCTTCCCTACTGTTACTTAGGCTGGAGTTGGAATAGAAAATTATACATTTCTAATGTCAGCGCGCCATCTACTGCAAGTCGATGTAATGACTTGCATAGTAATGGCTTTGCGTGCTAACAACGCGGTCGTGGTAATGACCGTGTTGTAATGGCAAGCGGAGTAATGGCTCGCGTTGTAACGAGTCATATTCGGACGAACATTAGGTCTATCTTAGTTGGAAAATAATGGTGCCGTTCTTCTCCTCATACTTCCTTCCAGCCATGGTGCATGGTAATCAGTTGTTCAGTGTTCACTATCAACTGCTGCTAATAAAAAAAAGTACCAGGCCTGGATTAGAAAAAGTAAAATACACCACTTAGGGGTTTCCAACGTGAGTAACCACCATTTACTGATTGAGCATAAGACAGTAAAAAAAAGCCTTCTCATCTCAACAACATGCGTAGAATACCTTACTTGGGCCTGCAATCTGCACAGAAGATTAGTGCTACTAGTACTAGTAGTAGGAAGGAGCCCTTACTAGTACTAGTAGTAGCCTTTGACCAATGGGTTCTCTGAGTCTTAGAGTACCACTACTAGGCAATCCACAACATATATCAGGGGAGCAGGACAGCTGAGTGGAAAACCAGAAGAAAGCAAGCTACAGACAGACTAATACTGAGTCAGAGGCAGTTTGATATGATGTAAAAAAAAAAACAGACACTAGAAACAATGTTAGGAGTACTAGTAGGTAATGAAGCAAAAACAAGAATTTAGAAACAGATAGATCGAAGAGGATTTGGAAAAATAAAACTAGGAAATGGAAATAATAGAGCAGTAAAAGTTAAGCAAATAGTAATATAACAACACCAGGAGAACTTACTGGGGCAAGCAGAGCCATCTTCACCTCAGGCCACTTCCTGCTGCTCCTGGGAGGCCCCTCCGGCTCCTGCACCCGCCTCAGCAGACCGAGTCTTCTTCTTCTTGCCCCTAGATGCTGATCATGTAAGACAGAATTAAAAAGACAAAAAATTATTTGTGTTAAATAAATAAATATTAAATAATCCCTCTAAAAATATTTTTAGACAGGAAATGGCAATTGCAATAACATTGACCTATCCTAAATCAGATCGACTAGTATGCAGACTAGTATCACAGACTAGTTGTGTATCATCCTGTCTTTATTATTCCACAGTTCCATTCCGATTCCTGAATCCTAATCATATCTAACCCGCCTATTTCAGACTTTGGAATGAATTGCATGAAAATTATGTTTGCCTCTAAGTTCCGATCTCATTCCCAATCATCTCTCAGACTTAACTCCAATCCCCTTTGACAGGCCAATATTGCATACACCAAATTGGTTGCTTGCTATTCCTTCACTATACGACCTACAAAAGGTTCTACTAGGACTGAATTCATGTGAGAGGATGCGTCACGCAGGCCGCTAAATTACCAAATACTAACTAACTAACTAACTGCCACTATCTTTGTGATTGGACACCCTGACCGGACAAAGGAAAGGACTGGAGTCTACTAACTTAAATTCTCTAACCTCTCTCACATAACCAGCCCAAGAGAGCGCAAAGTTGCAAACAAGTATGATTAGTTAGCAGCGCCGAGCACTTGTCTGGAAGAATAACTGTCACATAATAAATAAAATCCGGTTCCCCAGCCGACCCTTTCCCCTCTAAATATTTCGCTAAAATGGCCCCCACTGCCCTTGACAGTCTGACTGCACTTTTCAATCAATCACTGTCTGATGCGGTCTTTCCCTCTGTCTGGAAAGTACCTAGTGTTAGACCAATTCTAAAGAAACCAACAGCTGATCCTAAGATGCTTCTGAATTATCGTCCAATTTCACTGCTCCCCTATTTCGGAAAAATATTGGAGTCAATTATAAATCAGCAACTGGTAGGCCATCTGGAAAGGTATGAACTCCTGGACCCCTCTCAATCCGGCTTTAGAGCAGCACACAGTACAGAAAGGGCATTGGTTGAGGTTACTGATAATGTCAGATTAACCCTAGATAAACACCAATATGCTATTCTGGTCCTGCTCGACCTGTCTGCTGCTTTTGACACCATCTCCCATAAGATTCTTGAGCAAAGACTATGGGAGGTTGGTGTCAGGGGAAGCGCACTGAAATGGTTTATCAGCTACCTATCCGGACGCACCACTACTGTCCAGTTGGGAAACTTTGTTTCCTGTGCAAGATCAGTAAAAATGGGAGTTCCACAAGGCTCTATTTTGAGCATCACTCTTTTCAACCTTTATATGACCCCTTTGGCTGAGGTGATCAGATCGCACGGTTTTGATGTCATATCCTACGCAGATGACATGCAGATTCTGATCACCCTAGGTCCCGACCCAAGCGATACCAAAACGCGTTTTAAAGACTGTCTTATTAGTGTTGACGAATGGATGAGATCTAATCATCTCCAGCTAAACGGGGCAAAATCAGAGATTATGCTTTTCGGAAAAGCCAGCAACCATTGGTCACAGGACTGGTGGCCTTCTGAGCTTGGACTCTGTCCTGCTCCAAAGAACACAGTCCGAAATGTGGGCTTTCATATGGATGACTGCCTATCTATGCGTAGCCATGTTAAGCACATCATAGGCACCTGTTTTGGTGTCATGCGTAGCCTCAGAAAGGTTTTCAGTTGGCTCCCTATGGAGGCGCGTAAACCCCTGACACAAGGACTGATAACAAACAGATTGGATTATGGTAACGCTCTACTGTTGTCTATAAATGAAGATCTTATAGACAAACTCCAGGTTTTACAGAACACAGCTGCAAGACTGGTTCTGGACCGTCCATATTGATCTCCTTCTTCAGTCTGTTTGAATACCCTCCATTGGCTCCCGATCAAAAAACAAGCCCGCTTTAAAGTATTATGTCTTACGCATGAGTCCGTACATGGAATCGGTCCAAAATACTGGCGCAAAAAGTTGCAGTGGTATCACCCGTCCAGAACACTACGTTCCGGTGATGCGGCATTGCTAACTCCGCTAAGAATCAACACCGTCAGACAAGGAGGACGTTCGTTCTCTTTTCTGGCACCATCGCTTTGGAACAAAATGCCATTCCATCTACGTAGCATAAAAGAACATGGTAAATTCTGCAAAGAGTTGAAAACCTGGCTCTATGTCAACTAGCCTGGTCTTATCCACTTGAGCAGTCTGCAAGCGCCATGAGACTCTTGCTGAGTGATATGTGCGCGATATAAACTCTCCTGATTTGATTTGATTTGATAATATAAGATTTTCAAACATGTTACCGGCATGTAAGCAGCAGCAGCATGTTAGCTATTTGCGAAAAAAATAATATTCGCGATAACGCAGAACATAGGAATACAATAGTAATATAATTAGTTACTCACCAAGCCCCGGGACCTCAAAACCAGCAGGTCCAGCAGATCCTGCTCCCAGTCCAGGATGTCGTATCACCAGTGCGTCGGTAAGTTATGGGTGCGCTGGACCCCACAGCAACTAAACACTGCCCAGTGCACCCTCTCCCACCGCCGGTGATGCTCCCGGAGCCCGTACCCGGACCAAGGCTTGCCGCCTGCTGCCAGGGTTAAGGAGAGGTGACGCTGGACAAAAAAAACAGTGCAGCCATCTCCACCTCAGAAATCAAGGCCCGGGCCTGCACCCCTTCCAGGTGTCGCCTTCCGTAAGTAAGGTGGTCACAGCTCTTGCTCCTCTTCTTCCCCGGGGCCTTACTCTTCTTCAAATTCTTCACCATGAGTCTGGGGGGGACAGGGGGATGGAAAAGAAAAAGTAGGAAGTAAGAAAGGATGTAAAAAAAAATTAAAATCAAGTAACAGAAAAACAGAGAAAAACGCACTAAAAAACAAACTAAAAGTAGAAAAAAACGCAAAATATACAATCAAGAGGAGAGAGGAATAGTTCATAAATAAAAAAGATCAGAAAAAGTCTTTAGAAACAAAGGATTGAAAAGATATAGGAAGGATAGAAATACAGGCTCGGAACCATAGCAAACCTGAAAAACAAGATGTTCGTGCCCATCGGCAACCGCATGGTGAAGTTTGCATGATATTTCTCCGCGAGCATGCAATATGCGTTCCTGAACACACAATACGTGTTCCCGAACGTCAAAAACGCATCGTGAATGGCCCCAACAAGCAACTCCGTGCGCTCGCGGAACTCCACGTACTTCGCAGAGTTTTTGGAGACTTTGCGGGATTGTGGGTAGCGCGGCTACACAAGCCCCGGTCTGGGTTAGGAATCTGTGTTTGAACCCCGGCAGATCCACTCAATTATTCATCCTTCTGAACTTGATAATAGGAGCAGCTTTGAGCTGGGTAACTGTAAATATCTCAACTGATAAAGGAGCATTTTTACAAAAACAAGTTTTTGTGTGTGCAAGAGTGTCTTCATGTGAGTGTTTGTTTGTGTGTGTGACCCCCGTTCGTGTGCATGTGATAATTGCTGGGGAAGCACCTATCATTTGAGAATTGAGTGTATTGGCAAACCTATTAGTTTGCGAGGCATGAATAGTTACATTAATGAGTTCTCAAGGGAAGGAGCAGAGTGCCAGATGTTTGACAATTTTTAGCGGGTTGCAAACAGAAAATCGGGGCGTTTTGTGACCGCTAAAAAGGTTTGGAGCATGAAAAAACCCAATTTTGCAAGTTGGTAACCTATTGCCAACTCGCAAAATAGGGTATGCGTGTCGCTATTAGGAAGGGGCATGCCAAGCACATCCTTTCCTAATAGCGAATCGTAAGGGAGTGTATGAATGTTTTGCGACCGCAAATGCGGTCACAAAATAATCGCTGTTACCAATTTCAAATTGGTGGTAAGCCAGTTGTAAACAGGGAGGGGTCCCCAGGGGATCCCTTCCCCTTAGTGTTTGACAGCAAAACCACTGCCTGCCCTTAAAACATGAAAAGCAAACTTCATTTTTTTTTTTTAAATGCATCCATTTTCCTTTAAGAAAACGTTTATTTAAAAAGCCAACGCAGACATGGAGGTCTGCTGTCCCCAGCAGGCCACCATCCCTGGCATACTAGCCTATTCTGAATGGGTCACAAATGGCGACCTGCCTCATGAGACAGGTAATTTGCGACCTCATTGGGAATCGCTAATACTGATAATAGTACATTCCTTACCATTTTGCGAGTCGCAAAAAAATCACAATTTGCGACAGGAAAAATTGAATGGTCGTACATCTAGCCCTAAGTCCATTGACACCTGTGTGTTTGCCAATCAGAAGTTGAATTAGAACAGCGGTAGGCACTCAAAGTTGAAGACTGTTAGCACGTCTCTTGAGGCAGAGAATTCAGTTCTGTTCAAGAGGACTGTTTATCTGACTGCTGAAGTGCTGCTTGATGTGACAGAAGCATCAGCAACATGAGAACCCAAGAGTCTGCACACTGCAACCAGGAGAAGGCAGACCGAGGGCCTTATTCTCAAAGATAAACTTACACTTTTGGTTTGCAATTTTTATGCTATTAACACACTACGAGTGTAGTTTTATGCCTAGTATCTTTACAGCTGTAGAGACTGTCCTATCTTTTTGTGTGCTGAGTTTTCTGCAGTGTCCTTTTTATGTGCTGAGTTTGCCTCAGTCATAAATATACCACACGAAAAAATGCACTCTAAGTTTGTGAATAGCAAAAAAAAAAGTGGATGTTTACCTTTGTGACTAAGGCCTGCAAGGCCTGCTGAGTAAAGGGAAGTGATGCTGGGGGAGTATATCCAGTGGTCCATCAGAGAATGGCATCAATGATCTTCAAAAATGCTGGTAATAAGCCTTAGAGTGGTGACTAGTGACTTCGTCTGAAGAGCTTGCTCCCATACATCCACATTAGAAAGGTTGAAGGCTATTTAGAGTTTGACGGATGCCTTTTTAAGGAGTATAAAAGTGTCTATTTAGAGTTTATGCATTTGTATACAGTCTAAATAGGGCGGGCAGAACATCTGCCAATTTGTACAAGATGTTGTGTATCTGCCACACTTTTATATTAATCCTGTTGTCCTTCCAACCCACATCAATATGCGCCAGCGCCATACTCTTTTTACCTGCCTTCATCTCCCTGAGAATTATACCTAGGGTTTCAAATCTTCCCTATAGTGTGCCTTGAGGGTATCAGAAGATACCTAGGATATTGGCAAGACATTAGAAGTATAAAAGTCGCACTGACACACTGAACCTTGAGCAAGAGCTGCCTGATTCCCTTCTGGTGTGTCCAGGTTCTCCGGGCTCAAAAGCCACCAATTCGACCCAGAAGAGAGCCACAAACTAGTACAGACCAACAGGCAAAACAATGATCAAAATATCAGACTTGAAGTTTCCTCAGAAGGACCACCAACAGAAACTGGCGAAATGGTGCCACTAGACTCGAAAAGAGCCAGCATTTGTTTTTACCAAGGCTGAAAACTTACAACATATGAATCTATGAATATCCTACTACAGCAGGGACATCTAAAATGTAAACTGCTATGTGCCATTTTAAGGTGCTGGCACTGAATTTCAACCGGTAGAAAATACCAGCTGAAATGCAATGTTCCATGTGCTATGCACACAGCTTTCCAAAGCACAGAGCCAGTGTACCTGCAAAGATTACCCAACTTCTATGTAGCAATCAAGCACCTCAAAGAATATGTCACCCTAACAATCAGCCAACCAGTATTACAAAAATGTGGGTACATGTTCATCAAGAATCTCAGAGCTCGAGGCTCTGGGGTGTTGTTTTTTAACAATTACTGAGAGGACAGCCTAGCTGCCCTCCCCTTCTAAAAGGTTTAAGACCAAATGTTAAAAAAAGCTTTTTACTCTTTGCTAAAAATACACGGATCACTGTTAGAGGCAGCCCCATTGTATTTTGGAAGACTACCCACATAGTGCATGAAGAAACGTTATGAAACTATATTGATCTTTGGCTACCAAACATATATTTACTAAAGATGAACATTGTATTTTAGAACAGTTGTTTTCATGAAAATAATAGGCCATTATTACTGTAATTAAGTGTATTTTTGAAAAAACAAAAATACGATATTTGAGAGCAAAGCATGCAGAGTATGTGGATTTTTATAAACCGAAAAGCTTATGTTTGGGGGAAAAAGATTTGTTCCAGTTCTGCATCCCTAATCTGTGAGATTAGTGTAACCCTTCTGCTGTATGAGCCAGTAATCTGATTGAAAGCACTGCTGAGCCTGCAAGGGCACTCTAGGCTTCTTGTACTGACTGAGATTGCAACATATGTGTAATTCTTATCTTTTCCAAGCCTGCCTTTACCTAGGAGATTTTCAGTTACAAAATATGATTGAGAGTCTGCTTGGAAGGGAAAGCAAGGACCAAGATGGTCAAATTGTAGCTAGATGCTAAAGTAAATGATAGGCCACGTGACAAAGCATTTTGTTACCTCCCAACTCCCCTATATCATGATAGAAATTTTGCTGAAACATACGCAGTTCTAACACTTTTCTGAAACTTGCCTTGGGGCGAGTGAATCTACAATACATTGCATGGAACACAATTAAAGTACTGGAACATTTCATGAGTGCCCTTGAAGAGTTTATAGCTTTTATTCAAATTGTTATACTGTTAAACTTTCTTATATTAAGCCTTATATTTTGGGAACGTAATGTTGTTACATTCTGCTAGTTATTCGGAAAGCAAAATGTGTTACTCTTGGTCCTGATTTAGTTCCTGTACCACCCAGTTCTGCCTGCTACTTTTGCTGAGCCCGGCCTCTCCATCTGCTCAATGGAAGAGAGGTCCCAGTGGAGCCTGGGCATAGCTTCCACTGGTGAAGCAGGTGCAAAGGTACCATAGCACCAGAAGCCTGAGGGGCCCATTCAACCCTATTGCTGTATTTTGCGATTGTTAGGACAGGAAGGAGGGCCATTTCCTTCCTTGCACTAGAACCCATGACATACTAACTATGCCATTGGTAATGAGGGCATAGGAACAGGAAGAAAGGATGTGTGTGTAGCGTCCTCCCTTAGCCTGGATATCTGCCAATGACTATACCACACACACAGCTTATTATTACACATCTTTATTCATCTACGTGTAACTGCAAGCTCAACATTCTAAGCAAGTCTTATTGCATTCCGCTCTAACACTTTGCAGCTGTTGGAGGGAGTTTGGCCAAGATTTCCACTATCCCAATTACGATGTGCCTTTCCGTCGAGCCAGCTGTTACGGGGAAACCTCCAAACCCTAATTGGTGGAATGGAAGAAAAAGAGGTGAAAACTTACCTTTTTTCGGTTTCCCACTTCCGTTTTGTACCCCATTGTCCAGGTCCTTCCTGTGCTGCAGCTACTTCACCACAATGCTCAGCAACCCCATTGTAGCTGGGATCTAAAGTAGGCTTCTATGTTACTTGTCTCACTATGATTCATGTGTTTACATTTGCTTTCACCTTGTGCATTTTAACATTGCTCTCACATGCAATTTTGTTATGTGTCATGCATAAGTGTTCATCTAACAAATTATTGTGGTGAAATGAACACACTTATATTGACACATAATAAATATTTGTGGGTGTTGCTTGGTGTGGGTGTTGGGCTTGTGGTGCATGTGGGTGTACATTCAATATTGTGAGTATATCTTGTTGGTGTGCAATGCTATATGTAAGAAAAGGGCATTACACATGACTACATATACACTATGACAAATTCACAACATATATGTGTAGTACGATAATGATGAGTAGTGGTTACTTGTCTCCACACTATCATGGCCTCACTCGTCAGGACTCCACTACCAGAACACCACCAGCACAATGGGAACATCTAAATATGCTCGGCCCAAAGTCACCGTCATGACACCAATGGAGTACTATGAGCCAGAAGAAATGACCGCCGCAGCGGCGATCAGCTGTATATTGCTGCAACATTTAAATACGGAGGGCAGACCGCTGTCAGCTTGACTGACTACTTGGAACTACCACTGTGGTGGGATGATGGTAGTCCCGCCAAGATCTAAATCAGGCCCTTGGTCTTTTGTATCAAAGCAGAACAACATGTGTAGAAAAAGTTGTAGTGTGCCTGCAATCTTCTTCGAGTTCCAACTAATATAACTTTCATTTAAATCAAGGCAAGAGAAGACCTTTGCACCATATAGTTGCATTATCATCTCAGCAATGTGTGGACCTGGATGGCTTTCTTGTTCAATTGCCTTGTTTGCATAATGGGAAACATCGTTTACATTGCAGTGTTTACACTGCAATACCGTTACAATGCGGGTATTACAATGCAAGTCATTACAAAGACTTGCGCTGGATGGCGTTCTAACCTAAGGAATAGTATGATTTACTATTCCAACGCCTTGTCTACTGTACGTAGACTGGAGTTGGGATAGTAAATCATACTATTCCTAAATCCAGCACCCTCCAGCGCAAGTCGTTGTAATGTCTGCGTTGTAAAGGCATCGCGGTGTAAACACCGCGATGTAACGTCATATATTCTTGCCTAACACATGTTCCTTCATTGTCCTTTTTAGGCACTGCTACTATGGGAGAACACATGGCGTTGGAACAGTTGAACCCTCAATAAAATCATGCTTAAGTAACAATTCAAGTTCTTTCTCAACAGCTTCTTGCAAATGAAAAACAATTTGTCTATGTCTCAGAGAAACGGGATGGATATCCTCATTATTATGCAGCTTTCCTTTTAAATTCTTAAGCTTTCCCAAACCATAAAATAACAAAGGGACCTGACTAACTAAATCATGGTGAGCATTCATGTTGTAATTCTCAGAAATCAGTCCCATATCAGCGGCTGTGCTGAAATTGAGTAGACAGGCATTTGGCACCATGCCTTTAAGCAAAGGGATGGGTGCTTGCATCTTCATTTTCTTAAGAAATCAAGCTCTCGGGCACTGGGATCACCGCTGCAGGGAGAAACCATGCTGCCCCCCCACCATCTCCTCCACCTGAGAACGAGGACTCACCGGAATAACCCCAAGTTGGACACGCCTGAATCGAGCTCCCACCATCAGCTGGAAACAAACATATGAGGATCTGCACCCGACATCTCCAGGAGTGAAACTGATGCCTCAAAGGTGATTGGCGGCTAACAGACCTCTCTCGATCTAAGGACAACCCATCTCAAACCCGCGAGAGTCCCGACAGTGCCAGACCCGGACCGCTGCTTTCACCTAGCTGATACAGGCAGAACTACGAGAAAACAGAGCGTGAGCTACTGCTGAGCTCCGCAACGCCTGACCTTAAAATGGCCACACAAGATGTTGTGGCAGTAAAGGAAACCAGGCTCGGTTAGTGGTCTGCAAGCAATTCAAAGTCAATCTAAAGTGGACACACGCGAGTCCCGACCTGCAGTGATCATCAAACTGGCACTGGGGGGACTTCAGATAGCTGTCTAAGAGCTACTACTGAGCTCCGCAGCGCCTGTCCCCAAAATGGCCGCCCCCACGTGGATCTGACAACGGTAACCCGGCATGAGCAATAGACTGTTCGCTACATAAAGGCACCCCACAGTTGACACAAGAGAGCCCTGACAGTTAAGGCCCGTAACGATCTTCAAACTGAGGAACTTCAGAAAGCAGACCACGAGCTACTACAGAGCTCCGCAACGCCTGTCCCCAAGATGGCCGCCCCGATGCTTGAACCAGCAATGGTAACCCATTGCTTATGCGAGTCCTCCACGGAAACTACCGCTTTGTAGAGCGATCCAGTACTGAAGCATAAGACAAATAACCTCTGGAAAATCACACTAACCGCCACTGGACAATCAATTTGCGAGCAATCGAGGGGCTCTGAAACGCCTGACCTCAAGATGGTCGCACAGAAGTATGTTGTAAATTAAGGCAGAATGTGATTAAGCATTTACTGAAAACATTAATGCTTTCCCTTGCGATCATGTTTTCTTCGTTATGTTGACCGAAGTCCGGACTCCATTTTGTATTGACATGCTGCCATGTGTTCACCACGAGGAGAGTCCGACCTCTGTGTTAGTTGCTCTTGTAATCTGCCTAGCAACAGTTTATAAATAGCTCCCTCTTGTCCGTCTGGCGCATGCCCAGACTTGACCACATCTGTTATAATTAGCCTTGCTTGACCATGTCCTTTTACGGGCTCAAAGAGTGTGTTGGCTCCGCCCATGTATTGATTCAGTATCGAGAATGACCATAAATGGTAATGTTCTTCGGCCTCATGTTGTATCCACCCACTTATGAGCCCCTCTGTTGTGTATAAAAGGGGACTGTGTACGAATGTTCTTGGTGCTGCTCCATGCAATACTGAAGAGTGTTGTGTGGATTGTAGGACCACCCTTGAGGGTTAATAAACGTTGTTTTTGTACTTTGCAGTTTCCGTGCCAACTTCCTTATAGATTCCGTTACAGGAGAGCGAACCCTTGTGCTTTGCGGGCCTAGCTGGGGCCTGTATTCATCAATTGGCGCCCGTCACGTGGGGCTCATCGGCGACTCGGATGCTCGAAGGACTGGTCGCGACGAAGGTGAGGAGTTTGGCCGGGGACGTGATCACTGCCAGCGGCGTCTTAGCCCTGGCATCCCGAGGTTTTTCTTCCTTCCCTTCCGAGCTGACCGTCTGGGTGGCGCCGGTCCTCGACTGAGACCTCTTCTGTCGGTCTTGCCGTGAGAGCCGTTTGGGCGATTGTGGAGCTTGGCAGTTGGAACCTGGACTCTTGATTGGTAAGAACCGTTGTACGGTACTTGCTCCGAGTTTTTGAAGCCTGGGATGGCTATTTGAGTTTGATTGATGATGACTAGTCATATTTTGAATTTGTCTTTGTGAAAATATATGCGTTGCAACACATATAGGCAGGTAATGTGGAGAAATTTCTCCAGGAGCTGTGTAAACTTTGAACGGCGCAACGATTAAGTGCCATTTTTCCTTATAATATTGCATATTTTGCACTATTTCTGAGCATGCCTGCTTTCAGCGCACTCCGTAAGTGGTGCTGCTGTTTTGGTAACCGGTTGAACCTCGAGGAATCTGCTCCAGCTCCCCCAGAGGGGACTCCTAATAGGGATATGTATGTGAAGCATGGTCTTTCTTCCATAATGTACAGCACGCTATGGAGGAAATACACGAGGAAGGATCCTGAGTTGCGATGGCCTTTGTATGGATCGTTTGATATACGTAAGATTGAGTATGTGGAACAGTGTATGTGTAAGCGACGTGCTCGTCAGGATATGTTTGAGTGTGTGCGATTATGGGTGAAGGAAGTGCGTGAGCGAGAGAAACGTGAGAAAGCGCTGTTTGATAAAGAGCAACGGAAGAATGACCATGTGCGAGCGCAGGAAGCGAAGCGTCGGGAGGACAAAGAGCACACGGACAGACAAGAGAAAGAGCGTAGGCTACAGGTCTCGGGTCAATATGTTGTTCGCCAGCCACTTTATCCTGTCCTTAATAATCCTGATGATGATTTTTATTTACTAGATCGCTCTCCGCCCCCTTATGTTGGCGCATCTGCTCCGCGGCCGCAAGATTCTGGCCCGGCTCCGGGTAAGGTCGACACACGGTCCATGTTATCGGCCGAGCATATGGCTGAGCTTCGGAAACTTTCCCTCCGTGCACTTAAGGGCAAGATGTCTAAGGAGGAGTTGTTCCATACTTGGGGGTCGTGGCAAGATAGAGAGAGGGTGTATTTTCTGTCTCATTTCGCGGATGAAGTAATTGCTGCTTTCCGAAAATATTCTAGTGTCCTTGAGCCTGACGAAGTGTCTTCGGATGCCGGAGCATTACGTAATGGTGTTTTTTCTCCCCCTAAGGCTCCTGAGGCGGCTCGGCGGCTGTTCGCTTTACGGGACGAGGTGCTGGCCCTTAGAGAGAAAGCACGCCAACAAACGGAGGAGGAGAAGCAGTTGGATTCGTCTGCAGCAGGGGGCCACCCATCCGCCTCCCAGTCAGATAAGGATGACATAGTGCATGCTAAACCAATGCGAGAGGCGGCGCCTTTGTATGTTCCTCCTAAGGGAGCAGGGACTAGCTCGGATATTAACTCCGCCGATGCAAGGGGATATTTTGTATATAATTGGGTTTACACTCCATGGCATAGGGCCGATGTTATGGCATTAAAGAATGCGCTGCCTGACCCCCGCAAGAATCCAGCGGCCTTCTATGAAGAAGTCGAGGGGGCCTTGAATTCTTGCATTATGACCTTAGCGGATATAGACCTGTTCTTTGGCCTTATCCTACCGCCGGATACGTGGCGCTCTGTCCGAAAGGTAGATGATGCGGTTGCCTTCAAGGCCCGGTGGTCCGACCTTGAGGATGAGGATAGGGAACGGAAGCCCGCACAGAAACCACCCCAGAATATTTTAGATCTCCCTGCGGCTATTGTGGCTAAGTTGAAGACGATTATCCCCCCTAAAAAGATTGACTGGAATATTTTAACTGCATGTAAACAGAAAGTTGACGAGTCAGTTGCGGACTTCTTTACGCGCTTTGAGGAGACGTTTCATGATTTTAGTGGCCAGTCGCTTACTGACGACACGGGCCGCCACCTTTTCGCGGACAAATATGTGGCTAATCTGCTACCGGCAGTTGCGGCCCGGTTAAAAGCGAGTGAAAGTTCTTGGTCCTCCGCGACACCGACGGCCCTTCTGACTATCGCTCAGTATTATGAGCGTCAGGAGCACGAGGCGAAGGGCCAGGAGGAGAAGAAATCGAAAGATCTCAAAACCAAGGTGATGTTAGCACAAGTATATGGCCCGCCCCGACGGGGTAATAATAATAGAGGAAGGGGCGGATCTTATGGTCCCCCTTCGGGCCGATCTGATTTGAATAGGAACCAGTGTGCGTACTGCAAGCAGTTGGGCCATTGGGCCAGGGATTGCCCAGCGTTGCGTGCTTCGCGTCAGGGGCACACTCCGGGTGGCCCGAGAGGTAGAGGGGGCTTCTCGAACTTTAGAGGGAATTCTAACGATAATGTCCGTTTCGATACTGCCGGGCGGCACCGAGATGGCTCAAATGTTTTTGATCGCCAGCACCAGTATCATGTATCGGACATCGATCAATCGGGATATCATGATTCTCAGCATGCATAGGAATGCGTTGGATGGGGGTCCGAATCAGTTGAGGTGCCGGTCGATCAGACGGGTCCTTATGTATCGGCTGAGGTTTTAGGTTCTACTGATCAGTTCCTAGTGGATACAGGAGCGACACGTAGTGCATTGTCTAGGTACTTGGTTCCGGGGGCTCCCCCATCCGGCTCAATAGTTACATCGGTAGGGTTTGACGGTACACTCTCCCGAAGCCCTCTTTCACAGCCCCTTGCATTTAAAGTTGATTGTTTTTCTGCGCCCTGTCCGTTTCTGCTTGCTCCATATACACCGGATAACATTATGGGCCTTGATATGTTAAAGTACTTTAGGGCTACAATCCGCTGCTCCCCTGAGGGTGTGAGGGTGATCTTAAATGACAACTATCCCAGGTCTGGGCGGATGTGTACGATATCAGAGGATGCGTTGTTGGCTACCCTCCCCCGAGCTTTATGGGCGACTTCGGACACAGATGTGGGACAAATGGTGATTCCTCCGGTCCACATTAGTGTCCAGGAGGGGGCGGTGTTACCACGCCTCCCGCAGTATCGTATTTCCCAGGAGGGCGAGGAAGCTCTCATACAGATTGTGCAAGATTTGATCGCAGTAGGGGTAGTGGAAGAAGTTCCCTATAATATCTGTAACAGTCCGATTCTCCCAATTTTGAAAAAGGACACGGATGCAAAGGTCTATCGGTTCATAATTGATTTGAGGGAGGTAAACAAGATCGTGATACCTCAGTACCCGGTGGTTTCCGATATCACGACGTTGCTTACCTTGGTCCCGCCTACGGCGACCATGTTTTCAGTGATTGATTTGAAGAATGCCTTCTTTTCCATTCCCATTCACCCTGATAGCCGATTTCTTTTTGGGTTCACATTAAACAATAGATCTTATCGTTTTTGTAGAATTCCCCAAGGCTATACAGAAAGCCCTAGTATTTACAGTCAGGCTTTGAAACGACAGTTGGATTCCTTTGTTTTACTCGAGGGGGTCGCCCTCATTCAATATGTCGACGACATCTTGTTGGCGGCTGACACCCTGGAGTTGTGTGAAAAGAGCACGTTATCCCTCCTTTCCTTTTTAGCATCCCACAATCATAAAGTGTCTAGGAAGAAATTGCAATTCTGTAGACCAAAGGTGACTTATTTAGGTCACCTTTTGTCTAAGGAGGGGCGTGCACTCACACCAGATCGTATCCAAGTAATTTTGGACACACCGAGACCATCCACGCAGAAGGATGTGCGTGCATTTTTGGGCCTTGTTTCTTTTTGTAGACAGTGGATATTGGGGTTTTCACACATAGCTAAGCCATTACTAGCTCTTTTGACAAGAGACACGCCTATCCCAATCCCTTGGTCAGATGAGTGTGATGCTGCTTTTCAGCAACTGCGACAGGCCCTTTGTTCAGCACCAGTGTTAGGGACCCCTGATTATACAAAACCCTTTTCGTTGTATGTGCATGAGAAAGATGGATGTGCATTGTCAGTCTTAGTACAGATGCACGGCGACAAGCAGCGCCCTTGTGCATACTTTTCGGCTGTGCTTGATCCTGTCGCCCGAGCATTACCAGGGTGTTTTCGCTCGGTAGCGGCGACAGCTGTGTCAATACGCCAAAGTGAAGGAATTGTGTTGTCCCATAAATTGTTGGTGTTAGTTCCCCATGCTGTGGATGCCCTGCTTAATCAAACAAAGACGCAGCATTTGACCAGTGCCCGTTTAACGGGATATGAGCTGACGCTTTTGGCTCCTCATATTACGTTAAAGAGGTGCGTGACATTAAACCCGGCCACATTGTTGCCATACCCCGAGACCCAGCCTGAGGCGCAGAAAGCGCATGATTGTATTCTTGTGACTGAGGAACAAACAAAGGGTCGTATTGATCTCCAGGATACGCCCTTTTCAGAGGTAGATGGAGAGTTGTGGGTAGACGGATCATGCCTGAAGCTACCAGATGGTACGACTTCAGCAGCGTATGCAATTACCACATTACACACGATAGTGGAGACAGCACGCATACCACAGAAATCAGCTCAAGCAGCGGAACTGATAGCCTTAACACGAGCATGTGAGCTCAGTACAGGATTGTGTGTGAATGTTTACACAGATAGCCGCTATGCCTTCGGAGTAGCGCACGATTTCAGCCTACTCTGGAAGGAGAGAGGGTTCTTAACGTCACATGGGGTACAGATAATGCATGGGGAGTTAGTCCACAATCTCTTAACCGCATTGACATACCCGAAGAAAATTGCCATTGTTAAGTGTAGTGCCCATAGGAAAGTAGTTGATAAAGTTGGAGAAGGGAATGCGTTAGCAGACCGAGTAGCACGGGAGACTGCGATGCAGCCCGGCGCTACTGCCATGTATGTAGTAAAGTCACAGGTGGAAAGATGGCGTGATGCGAAGGAGGAAGTGCGAGAAATGCAAAGGACCGCTTCTGATAAAGAGTGGGAGCAATGGGCTAGCGAGGGAGAGTTGGATGATGAGGGCTGTTGGAGAAATAAGCAGATGGATAGATGGAAGTTACCCACGGCTTTCGTACAACCTATGGTTCAAATGGCACATGGGCTAGCACATGTTGGAGCTTCCGCAATTGTGAAATTGCTTACCCAAGTCTGGGAGCATCCAGAGATTGCTAGCACAGCAAAGAGGGTGGTGCAGACCTGTATGATCTGTCTGAAGTATAACCCAGGGAAAGGCACTCGAACTCCAGCAGGAGGATTTGCGACGCCCACTGCACCCTTTGAGGTTCTGCAGATGGACTACATCCAGCTTGAGCGCTGTAACAATTTGAAGTATGTTCTAGTAGTGGTCTGCGCCTTCAGTAAATGGGTTGAGGCGTACCCTACGAAAGACAATACTGCAATGACTACAGCGAAGCTATTGCTGAAAGAGTTTTTCCCTCGATACGGCGTCTGTAGACTTCTGTGGAGTGATAATGGCCCTCACTTTGTAGCGGATGTTATAAAATATGTCTTGAAGGGCCTAGGCATCACCCAGAAGTTCCACGCCGTATTCCACCCCCAGTCTGCAGGACTAGTCGAGAAGTATAATGGTACACTGAAGCTTAAGATCGCCAAAATCCAAGCTTCAACATCTTTGACTTGGCCAGACGCCCTGCCACTGGCGTTATTGTCAATTAGGTCGGTGCCACACTCTCGAACTGGCCTTACGCCATATGAAATCGTATTTGGACGCCCAATGAATATTTGGGGTCCACCAAGGCCTAAGGCTGTGTATGATGTACCTTGTGTAATGATGAGCGATTATCTGGCACAGTTAACGGATAATTTGGTTTCTATTCATCGACAGGTCCGAGAGGCGCTCCCTGATCGGTCTACCGGCGAAGGACATGGTCTCCGGCCTGGGGATCATGTCATGGTGAAGGTCTTCGACAGAACGAACAGTTTGGAGCCGAGATGGGTCGGACCTGAGCAAGTTCTCCTTGCAACAAGGACGGCAGTGCGAGTCTCGAACAGGAAGAATTGGATCCATTCCTTACACTGTCGAAAGGTACCGCCCGGATTGGTGGAGTCTGCCGTGCTGACCGATCAACGAGAAATCCTAGCAGCAGAGACAGGCCGTGCTGCGGAGCCAAACGACACTGAGGAGCTCTTTCCGGACCACACGACTTCTGGAGGAAGGCGATATCATCTTCGACCAAGGAAGTAAGGTTTCCAGTACCGGGACATACTGTCAGAACGGCCCTTGGGTTAGTGAAACGGAGAGCCGATGAGGCAAGGGGGGGGGATCAGCCCTGCATTAGTGTAGCGACACCCGTCTTGGCCCGCTGGTGAAGAAATCAACCGCTGCCCAAGGGGAAGAGTTCTGACAGACTTTTTAGTTTCAGGAAGATATCAGGGTATTGTTTCTTTTGACATGGAGAAGAAGAAAATCCTTTGTGCGTTGGGGTTCATGCTAACAGTAGCTATCGTTGGTATAACCACATAGTTTGTGGAGGAGGCAACTCCTGCTCGAAAGACACTTGTGTTGACGACTCCAGTGCCTGCGGAGCACTACTTTTATACATTGCCATATCAAGAGTTGAAGCATCGACAATCCTATTTGAATAACACTTTCATTCAGATGCTGCATCACACCCACGTTGCTACGAACGCTACGAACTGTTGGATATGTGGGATGATGCCAGCCCATCAGAAGAAAGGAGGTACGCCATTCATACCACTTCCTTTCTCTCATAATGGCTCTTGTAGAGCATGGTACACTTTGCTGTTTGCCACTCGGAAACCGACAGTGGGACGATTGCTTTTTAGACTTAATAGAGAATGCCATCAAGACAAGAATGGGTATCCACAAGCGAATGGGACAATTTGGGAATGGGAAGAGTACCGACCGGACAATGAATCCATTCCCTATATCTTCACGAACACAAGAGACACTGCGGGGAAGGATAAATTCGTAATCCAAGTAGCACAAGCTCAAGCGGACCTGTGTGTCCAGAGTGTGGGTTTTATCCCTGTTGGTGTCAGTGATTGCATAACCGTATTGAACATTGACGGGTTGAACAACAGTACCTTCCTAGCGTCCCATAATACCTATTTTGTATGTGGAAATAAAGGTTATTACCGTTTGCCCGCTGGGTGGTCTGGGGTATGCTATGTATCATTCCTATTACCTCCTGTATTCTTAGCACCTGCGTCATATCATAAGGATTTGAAACTGTTGAATAATGTGACTGTAAATAGATATAAACGTACTCTATCAATTGATGATGTGGATCAGACCGATACCAGCTTGCAACAGTATATTGATTTTAACTTAGGACTGTTTTTCTTTGTTGGAGCCTCTTTGAATAGTAGGAAGATCCGAAGATTAACAAGAGTGGTAGAAGCTGTGACCAATCAGACTGCCGCTGCTCTTGGGAATCTTACGGAAGAGTTACAAATAACCAGGATTGTTGCATTGCAGAATCGTATGGTATTAGATGTAATGCTAGCTGATCGAGGAGGAGCCTGTAAAATTATTGGAAGTAGCTGCTGTGTGTTCATTCCTGATCATACGCCATCCGTTTATAACGCCATTAACAAGCTGCATAAAATAGCAGCTGAAATCCACACAGAAAACGGCACTTGGTCCTTTTCTGGATGGTTTTGGGCGTTGGTTACTGCCTGGGGATGGAAGGTCTTAACTGGTCTTTGCATTATTATAGCAGTTCTGTTCCTTTTCTGTATGTGTATTCAATGTGGACCATTGTGCTGTTCCGTATGCATTTCATTCTGCATTCCAGATAAGAAAGCTATTGCCGATGTTGCTCGCCAGAAGGGTCTAGCTAAAGAGGTTAAGGGAATGATGATAATTGATATATATGATGATTATTCTTGGAAACCGGATGTCTTCAGTAAATGCTGAAAGGGTCGTCTGTTGTAAATTAAGGCAGAATGTGATTAAGCATTTACTGAAAACATTAATGCTTTCCCTTGCGATCATGTTTTCTTCGTTATGTTGACCGAAGTCCGGACTCCATTTTGTATTGACATGCTGCCATGTGTTCACCACGAGGAGAGTCTGACCTCTGTGTTAGTTGCTCTTGTAATCTGCCTAGCAACAGTTTATAAATAGCTCCCTCTTGTCCGTCTGGCGCATGCCCAGACTTGACCACATCTGTTATAATTAGCCTTGCTTGACCATGTCCTTTTACGGGCTCAAAGAGTGTGTTGGCTCCGCCCATGTATTGATTCAGTATCGAGAATGACCATAAATGGTAATGTTCTTCGGCCTCATGTTGTATCCACCCACTTATGAGCCCCTCTGTTGTGTATAAAAGGGGACTGTGTACGAATGTTCTTGGTGCTGCTCCATGCAATACTGAAGAGTGTTGTGTGGATTGTAGGACCACCCTTGAGGGTTAATAAACGTTGTTTTTGTACTTTGCAGTTTCCGTGCCAACTTCCTTATAGATTCCGTTACAGGAGAGCGAACCCTTGTGCTTTGCGGGCCTAGCTGGGGCCTGTATTCATCAAGTAGTACTTCTCACCGACGAACAGACTGCTCCGGTGAGTCCCCTTTCACCCTAAATGCTCCCTATACACTCTGTTCCTACCGGTCTCGACTAGAATAAGCAACGAAGGCCCCTGCATCACAGAGCCTAACACCTCCCCAAACCAAAAGCACTCAGCGCCTGACCCTAAAATGGGCACCAAAAAGGCCCTTGCATCTTTGAGCCTGCAAAGACTCCCTGCTCCTTAGAGAGAGACACTCTATAATGCAACACTGGCTCGCCTCTGCTCTACTTCTATCCACTTAGATACCCCAGCTCTACTTCTATCTACTTAACCCCACCGATGAGTCACCGACCAACTCAAAAAAAGAGGCTGGTCCACCTAACTCTGCTTCCAGAATCATTAATCTCTAAAAAGAAGTGACGTTGGCCCGCCACATCCCTGTCTTGCTGCGCCTATCCACACACTGCCAGACCCATACTGCCTGACCACCCGGTGGCTACCCCAATAGAATTCCGGGGGGTCACGGAAGTCAAAACTCGAACCCTGAGAGGTCACAACAGCAACTACCCACCCCATACCTGCAACAAAATGACATGAGCCGCACCTCAATGCCCCCATCGCTCATACACTCTTCCTGCCCCCAGTGACCTCAGACTGGCAGCCAACCAACCAACCAACCCCTAAAGAAGCGGCTTGACCACACTATCAGTCCCGTCCATCACTAAAACCCACCCGACCCCTGTAATAGTGTAGCACACCTAGCCCTGAAGGAACTAGCCCCACGTTAAGCGTAGTTAAAATGCCTTCTATCACGCCAATCTACGCCAACCACCTCACGTCGAGCATCGAAAAACCGCACAGCCCGAACTCCTTCTCGATTAGTCTCCCTCCAACCTCTCACCCAAAGTGAGAAAAAACCTCAAACATAAACTGATCAGGCAATACCCAGAATCACTATTTGTTGACATATATCACTGCTCCAATAAAGGCCAAGTAAAAATGGACCTCATTTTACACACGGAAAGACCCGAAAAGTGGAACTCCATCCACAGACCACAACTCCACATTACCAAAACTTCCAATACAACCCATAGCTGTAAACTATCATTCTCTATCCCTAACCGTACGACGAGAAGCGGGAACACCTCCGTGACCATCTGCTCCAAGGGCACAGTCCTGATTCAAGCTAACAATGACAACCTTGAGGCATTTGACTCCCTCTTCCCCTCACTTCGGAATGCATCCACTCACACTCATCTCCCCCACCTAACCCACCCCTTCTACCCGGACAACCAGACCCCCCAGATCAACACCCATACCATTCCTGCACCCGCTATCATAAGCCCCTGCTCTCCAACTCGAGACACCACCAGCACCTCTGGCACCAAGAACAAGACTCCCCCTCCCCCGCCAGTTTGGCCCCGCAAACAGCCCCCCGCTCATAACCTTCCTCAAGCAACACCGATTGCCCTCAATGTACAGTCTAAGACTTCTAACCACCTTCCTATACCCACCTGCAAAAGAAAGCAGCTACCCCAACATGACCCCCCTCACCCCTCACCCCACGCCCACATCCCACCTCAAAGCCCTCACTGACAACACAAAAACTACCAGAAGGCAAGACAACATCGTCAGGCCTTCTCCCCTTCAGGAAGACCCCACCCAGAATCCACCCACCCCTACCCAAAATGAGATTGGGTGCCGACTCTCCCTGCTAAAAGCCAATTGACTATCATAATACAGGGCTTTAATGAAATCCTAAACAACCTCACTACACTTCGTAAGCCCTCCAAAAACCCCCACTCTACTCCCACCGTCTCCAACCCTACACACCAAAAGCTCCCCAAGGCTACGCGACCCAGTTGGACCTCACCCCCCTCTCGAGTCATACACTGAGGCCCAAAAGAACTATGGAGGCTATGTCCTCGGATGACGTGGCTGAGCTGGCCTCCTCGTATGACACCCCCTCTGCTTCCATTCCTCAATCCACGATTCAGGTAATCACTGGATTCAGAAGAGATCCCTCCACTCCGAAACCCCCTAGACCCCCAGCCTCCATCATCAACATCCCCATTGCACCCATTAGAAAAAAAACAAAAAAAGATACACCACCTACCAACTGCATGCCCATAAACTGCAGATCAGCCACCAAACCTGCCACAGAGCTAGCAGAATCCATCTTCACTAGGGGTGGGCGGAATTTGCGAAAGTGACTTTCGCAAATTATCGTGAAAATGTTAAAAATCTCCGCAAACAAGCGGAAATATAGCGAAGATGCGGAAGTTTTTTTCCTGCCTGTTCGGGGTATTTTCTGCGTGGTCGCGGCTCGCCAACTTACCCATGCGGTTGCTCGTGGGCGCGGCCATCTTGTTTTTACTCTTCTCGCGGTGCATGATCGCGAGAAGAAAGACGTGATCGCGTGACGAATGACATTACTGCGGGTGCGAACTGTCGCGAGACAGCGCAAATGGCTACCAACAATCCAACATCTCGTGGAGAACGCAACCGGATCGGGAAAACTTTTCGGCGAACGCGAGGATTCAGGTAAGGCGATCACGCGCACGCGAGAATGTATTATTTTACAGCGCGAGCAAGAAACAAATTGTCGCTAAGCTGCAGAATGCGGAAATTTTGACATTTTCGCGCTCTCCGCGGAACTCGAAAATGTCAAATTATCGCAATTTCCGCGAGCGGAACGGAAATTTAGCCCAGGCCTAATCTTCACCCATGACATAGACATAGCCTTCATCACTGAGACCTGGTTAAACAACAGCTTGCCTCCATTCGTGGATACCCTCGTACCCCCAGGCTTCTCAATCATCAACAAAGACGAAAAAGACGAAAGAGGTGGGGGTTTAGCAATCATTCACAACAACAACTTGTCCGTTAACGAAGTAGATACCTTCAACTATAACACCTTTGAATGCCTAACCGCCAACATTAACACCAGCAACAACAAAATACTACAATGCCATCTCCTATACCATCCCCCAGGCAACACCACCACATTCACTGAACACCTATCAGAACTGGTTGTACACTGCTCACTCCGATACAACAATAACCTAATTCTGGGTGAACTCAACTTGCACTGGAATGATAAAAACAGCTCACCAATACAAAACCTGAACGAGCTATTACATAGCAACAACCTTACTCTTACCAGCACTGCTCAGAAGTAACCCATACCAAAGAGACAATCCTGGATGCCATCATCGCCCAACGCGATGCAATTACAATAGTCCACATCTTACCGGTCGACTGGTTAGACCACCCCTTAATCTTAATCCACATTGCGCAACCGATCATGTATCAACCTCCCATCCAAAACCCCCACACATGGACGAGAAACCTATCACAGATCAACATGGTCGACCTAGAAGAAAAGATAAGCACGCTCCTGCCCATCTCCCCAGACAGTTCTCCACAACAGAACTCACATCTCATTACAACACAACTATGTTGTTTATCTTATACCAACTTGCCCCCCTGAAACTGAAAAAAAACAGGAACATTCCTTCCAGATCCTGGTTCAACACGGACATTAACGCTGAAAGGAGACAACTTAGAGCTACAGAATGTCTACGGAGAAACAATCCCTCCACAAGCCTCTGCGAGCAACTAAAAGTAGCCCAAAGGAATTACAAAAAACATATCAACAATGAAAAAAACAACTTTTTCTGCACCGCTCTTGACAACGTGAAAAACACGCCCAAAGAACTCTTTAACATCATCAGGCAAACTTCCAAGACCTCTGCAACCCCAGTCCAGGCCTCCAAAGACCTGTGTGACAACTTTGCCAACTTCTTCAACAACAAAATCACCAAGATTGAGCTATCTCTTGACATCAACCTCTAACCCTCCTGCAAAAACCCAACCCCTACAATCGAAACCACCATGAGCAAGCTCCCACGACAGCCTGGAAATCCTTCGACCCCATACCTGAAGCTGAGATTCTTAAACTGATCTCCTCCTCCAAGCCCGCATCCAACATCCTCGATCCTGTAAACACCCAATTGACCAACAAGCTGAAACCCTCACTCGCCCCACTCTGGAGCGAAATCATAAACAGCTCCTTGAAAACCGGCATCATACCAGACTGCCTCAAAGTCGGCCAAGTCACGCCACTATTGAAAAAGACAGGCCTAGACAACACCGATCTGAACAACTTCAGACCTGTTTCCAACCGGCCCTTCCTGTCCAAAATCCTTGAAAAGTGCGTTCTCCTACAACTGACTCAGCACATAGACAACATCAACCTGCTAGATCACCACCAATCGGGCTTTAGAAAAGGCTGTAGCACTGAAACCACGATCCTTAACATCGTGGATGACATCCACAAGTCTCTTGATACTGACAAATGCTGCCTACTTATCCTCCTGGACCTATCGGCAGCCTTTGACGCGGTTGATCACAATCTACTCATCAAGGCTCTTCAAGGCAGAGTAGGTGCAGACGAGGTGGTCCTACAATGGTTCTCCTCCTTCTTACACAACCACTCCCAAAGGATAAAAATCAAAACCTTTACGTCCGACCTACACCCCGTCAACAGAGGTGTCCCCCATGGCTCAGTGCTCTCCCCTCAACTGTTCAACATATACATGGAACCCCTCGCCACCCTTCTCAAAAAAGCCAACATCCCCTTTCACCTATATGCAGATGACACCCAGATCTACTTGGAAACCTCCTCCATTAAAGACATTCTAAGACTCAACAACACTCTTAGAGAAGTTCAACAGTAGCTAGCAACAAACCACCTTAAACTCAATCAAGACAAAACCGAAATCCTCCTCATCTCCAACAAAGAAGAAAACCCTCAAATCGTAGAGTGGCTGAAAGCAATCGATGCTCTCAACAGTAATCTAACTCTGTAAAATCTCTAGGAATCACCCTCGACTCAAAACTGAACATGACCAAACAGATTAAGATCTCCGCGAAGAGTGCCTTCCTCAATTTGAAGCTTCTCAACAAAATTAAGCCCTTCATCCCGCCCAAGGACCTCAAACAAGCCACCCAATCACTGGTGATATCTAGACTTGATTAGTGGAACGCAGTCCTCACCGGTACAGCTCAATCCCACCTAGCGCCACTCAAAACAACTCTTAACCCCTTCAGTGCCCGCCCCTTTCCCCGCCCAGTGCCGGCCGTTGCATTAGCGGGCGGGGTCTATGACGAGCTGGACTCGTCATGGGCACAGCGCCACCGCGGCCCATGACGAGTCCAGCTCGTCATGGGCACTGAAGGGGTTAATGTAGCTGCCAGAATGGTCACCGGAGTTAAGAAATGTGACCACTCATCTCCCGCACTCAGAGAACTAAAATGGCTCCCAGTCAAAATGCGTGCCAGCTTTAGAACTACCTGCCTCACGCACAAAGCCCTGCACACAGGGAAACTGGAATACCTGGCCTCCAAACTCAAGAAAGCCAGCCACACAAGAAACCGCAGGAGCTCCGACACCCTCCTATTCATCACTATGAACACGCAAACAGAAAACCGCTGCACGATCCTTCGCTGGAAACGCACCCGAAATCTGAAACTCCATCCCAGCCAATATCAAGACTATCCCTTCCTTTATAAAATTCAAAAGACTCCTAAAAGACCTCTACCTCAACCGTGTCTTTCCGAACCGAGAATAGCTGCCTAAACGCACAAGCCTGCACTCTGCAGGCACCTGACAATGTTCCACCACAACCTACCTCTTCCTGCACTTTACAACCCCTTGACAATGTTCTGCCACTACCTACCTCATCCCCACTCCCCGCTCCCCTACCCCCTCCTTGTTCCCTCTTTCCGGAAGGAGGTTTAACCCAAGACATTGTGCACTCATTGATGATATCTCAGGACCTCCCTAACTCAATGACGCACAGCACACTGGATCTTTTGAACTTTTACATTTACCTTTGCCTTTTTATTTGATTTCTGCTTTAAATCTGTTGTAAAGCGCTCCGTTACTCTCGGGTCTGGCCAGCGCTATATTAAACTTCTTAATAAATAATAAATAAATGTTTTACTGTCGCTGCAAATTAACCTTGACATTTTAAGGGTGTCGATGCAGCCCATGTATACACTTTGGTTTTTATGGTGTGAGTTGTGGCAATGGAGAAAATTAATTGTATTTCTCCTCAGGCATAATGTTTATTGATGCACCATTGTCAATAAAGAAAGGTTTCTAACAACCATTTATTTTCAGTGTAATCTTTGGACAATGTTTGAATGACCTTGGTGCTTTGGCATATCGATCTTTCTTTGACTGACATTTTTCTTCGCAAGCAGCCAAACCGGCATGCACACACTTTTCTGAGGTAAACATTAACAAGGCACAATCGTCTTCTTCACTTTCACGTGATACTGATATAGAATAACTGCTTGACAATGATTTAGATGAAGAGGCACTTTGTTCAGTGTTAATTTGTCTTAACTGATGTTGCAGCGTTGCCTTGTAAATGTGCATCAAATGTTGCTTCTGGAATGTTGTGGCAGCCATTTTGTCTTTGCGCCATGACACACTGAGGGAGATATTCCAAGAACGTGTGATAATCATCACAAAGTTAGCGTAACGCAACTTTGCTCATCAAAAGTCTATCGTGGGAAAATAACACCGTGATAACGTGGTATTCCCATGCCGGTGGTACCATGCATTAGGCTCACGATAACGCGTCAAATGTCCGTGATAAAGTCGACGCGATGCCGCAAAAATGCGAAACACAAACGCAAAAAAAGCTGAGATGAGGCCAATAGCGATACAAAAACCAGCGAAAACCAGCGACAGGCCTGCAATTCCCACGCGTCATGCTGGAAAATGCACTATAAAAGCAACCAAAACAAGCATTTGCAATGCAATAGGTCTCGCATTTACGCAAGTTTAAGCTATTGGCATTATAAATGACAATGCCTTTTATTTGTTTTAAAACGAAAACAAAAATAAACGGCATTGTCATTTACAATGCCAATAGCTCAAACTCGTGTAAGACCTATTAATAATAATAATAATAATACTGGATTTTATAAAGCGCGAACAGCTACCTCGCGAGGAGGTGTCCCGGCGCTAGAAGAACCATAGAAGACCTGGGGCGGAGATGGAAGACCTAGCGTGGCTGTGAGAAGAGCCAGGTCTTTAGCATCTTCTTAAAGCAGTGTTCAGATGGAGCCTGCTGGATTGCTTGAGGTAGAGAGTTCCACAGAACAGTGGCGTTTGCTGAAAAGGTGCGTCCGCCAAGGCGGGCCTTTTTTGCTCGTGGGACAGCCAGTAAGACACGGTCATTTGACCGTAGTGCCCGACTTTGGGAATATCTTGGGAGGCGTTTTTTTAGGTAAGGTGGGCAGGAGCCATGCAGAGATCTGAACGCAAGTGTCAGAGCTTTGAATTTTATCCGGTTGACCACAGGGAGCCAATGCAGGGTTCGAAGATGCGGAGAGACTGACTGCTTGAAAGGAATTCGCAGTAGCAGCCTCGCAGCCGCATTTTGAACTACCTGCAGTTTATGGGTTAGGAATTTTGGGAGGCCCAGGTAGAGGCCATTAGCATAGTCAAGCCGTGAGGTGACTGTTGCATGGACTACCAGTTTCCTACAGCTCTCTGGTAGAAGTTTAAGAAATTTTCGGAGGTTTCTTAGTTTACTCAAACAGCAGCCAACCACTTGTTGAATATGGGAAGTAAAAGACATTCTATTATCCCATCTCACTCCAAGGTTTTTTGCAGAGAGACTGGGCGAAGGGGGGGAGCCCATCTCCGTCGGCCACCATAGCTCTGGGGCGGGGGTGGGACCTTTACCGAAAAAGATAACTTCGGTTTTATTGGCATTTAGTTTTAACTTGTTGATATTCATCCAGTGAGCAATGTCCTGGAGACAGCCTTTAAAGTTTGCGAAGGATCCCTGTGTCATCTCAGAGTAAGGAAATACCAACTGGGTGTCGTCGGCGTATGAAATTGCCTTAACACCCCAGTTGGCAATTAGCGTAAAAAGGGGGGCCAGATAGACATTAAACAAGAGAGGGCTCAGGGCCGAGCCCTGCGGGACTCCACAGTTGAGGGTTTTAGGTGTGGAAGAAAACGTCCCAAGTGCCACCTTCTGCGTTCTCTGAGATAGGTAAGAGTTTATCCACTTCAGCGCGTTGTCTTGAATGCCTATCTCTGCCAGTCGACTAAGTAGTCTAGCGTGGTCCACCGTATCGAAGGCGGCCGACAGATCCAGGAGTACCAGCATAGCTGAACGTCCAGCATCCATCGACCACCTCACTGACTCGGCTACCTCTAGGAGCGCTGTTTCTGTGCTGAAGCCGGGTCGAAAGCCAGATTGAGTTTCATGGAGAATGTTATTAGTCTCCACGAATTTACTCAATTGGCGTTGTATCACTTTTTCCAGCATTTTACCCGGGGCGGCTAGCAGGGATATTGGGCGGAGATTCGTGAGGTCATCTGGGTCCCCGTTAGGTTTTTTCTTTAGGGGAAGAAGAGTGGCATGCTTCCAAACGTCGGGGAAGATTCCTGACGTAATGGAAGAATTCCAGATACTCTGAAGTGTGGGCGCTACAGAGTCCGCTATGGTGCTCCACAGTTTAGCAGGGCAGGGATCATCAGGGGAGCCGGATTTACAGCGGCTGAGTTCTTGCCTCACCTCGTACAGAGAGGTATGCGCGAACTGGGTGAGGGTTCCTCCTGATTCGCCATTATTCGCTGTGTCCTGTTTCACCGTACTTATTACTGGGCCAAAGGAGTCATATACTTTTTTAATTTTAAGATCGAAGTATTCTGAAATTTGCTCACAGAGTAATGGTGTGGGAACAACCTCTCTTTCAATGCATTGAGGTTTGAAGAAGGACTGCACTACTTTGAACACTTGTTTGCTGGACTGTTCTGCCTGTCTGATTGAGTCCGCATAGAAGCGCTTTTTATTTTTCCTAATGGCTTTGCGGAATTTTTTTAATGCTTCCTTATATCTTGTTTTTTCTTCTAAGCCATAGTTTACTCTCCAGAGTCTTTCCAGTTGTTTACAGGCCGCTTTCTCCTCTCTAAGTTCCTGCGTAAACCAGGGGGCTGAGGGGGATTCTCTTTTTGATAGGGCCCGAGAGGCTGGGGCAATAAGAGAGACCACCCCTCCTATCCACTCGTTGAGTAGTACGGCATCCAAATTGGGATTATTTGTCAAGGGGGGAGTGGATTGTGCCAAGACCGGGGACATAGACTCAGGGGTCCGTTTTTTCCATTGTCTTTTCATAAAGTAACATTTGCTAGGTGCCTTGGTTTCACTACGAATGTTCAAAGTGAATGGGACAAGTGAATGATCTGACCATATCAAAGGGAGAGGTTTTTCGGGCCGCACATCTTTGATATTAGCAAAGATGAGATCAATAGTATGGCCCCCAGTGTGTGTGGGGCCTTTATTGATCAGTCTAAGGCCGGCAGCGTCTAGCGTTGTGCGAAGCATCTCTGCAATAGCGCAGTCTACTTTATCCATGTGGATATTAAAATCACCTACCACTAAGAAAAGGGGGTGGAGGAGCGAGCTCTGCACTATAGTGTCCAATAGGGTAGTAAGAATAGGGTCTACACTAGCCGGGGGGCGATATATCACTAGTCCTGCTAGTGAGAGCTGAGGGCTCACTTGGAAGCAGAAGTGAAGACCTTCAATTCCTTGAAAAGTCATGGCAGCCGAAGATGTCAGTACTAGATGCTCTTTGAAAATGATAGCTACGCCACCGCCTCTTTTTGTCCCAGGCCGGTTGGCGAGGCATATTTTAAATCCCGAAGGGATGGCAAGAGCGATAGAGGTCAGGTTGTCCTCTTTAATCCATGTTTCAGTAAGGAACAGGATATCCCAATCCTTCTCTTGTAGTAGAAGCCAGACCTCATCTGTATGTTTGACGAGGGATCTACAGTTTAATAGGCCCGCCCTGAGGTTAGTTTGAGGAGGGGATTTAGGGTTGGGGGGTGTTGCAGGGGCAGCGTTATCAAACGTTATCCTGCAACTGCTACAAGTTTGGGCGGGGTCAAAGGTTGCTGGGTCTATAGAGTGAGGGCAGCAGTTGGATGGTGGGTTAAATGCCTTTAGATCCTCACCTGACCAAGATATCTGTCCACCATATGTTCCAATTTCGGCAGCATGTCTGGCCCCGGCCGCAGTCTGGTCGCGGACGGGCGCAGACGGGCTTGCCTTAGGCACGCCTTCGGCGCGCAGACGGCGCGCCCGCTGCGCTCGTCCGCTGCGCGACCGGAAAAGGCACATGTTAAATAGGAAATGGATGATAGGAAGGGGCGTGGCCTGATGTTGGTGGGCGTGGCCTCTGTGTCCCGGAGCTGGCGGCAACACAAACAATCAGGTAAGCCGCGGCAGCGTTGTCAGCTGCAGCGCGCTAATGCCAGGGGAGAATGAGGTAAAAACGTAATAAAACACAGTAAATACACTCAAATGTTAAAAGCACAAAGCTACTCTCCCGGCTTCCGCCTCAGGAGGTCTAAAGTTCTGGGACGCGCTAGCCAATCAGCGCGTTTTAAATGCCCAGCGTCGGAGGGGGCGTGGCCTGATGTTGGTGGGCGTGGCCTCTGTGTCCCGGAGCTGGCGGCAACACAAACAATCAGGTAAGCCGCGGCAGCGTTGTCAGCTGCAGCGCGCTAATGCCAGGGGAGAATGAGGTAAAAACGTAATAAAACACAGTAAATACACTCAAATGTTAAAAGCACAAAGCTACTCTCCCGGCTTCCGCCTCAGGAGGTCTAAAGTTCTGGGACGCGCTAGCAAATGCTTGTTGAAGTTTGTTCTGGCCGACGCTACAGTCAATGTACTGTATTGCATTCATGATGTTTGGTTGATGTTTCTGCCTCAAATCCCTGGTTGGCAATGGCTAATGGATATAGTGAGAAAGGGCGCCATCTACATTTAGAGAAGCTTCTCTAGCCTACCATTTTGTATGTAGTCCATTCAAGATTAAACAACAGGATTGAATGAACGTTTTTAGGGCACTAGGCTTGGTATGTAAACAAACAAGCATCGGCATAGCCAATAGGTCAAGCATTTGGGACCTTATAAGTGTTTAACCATGCAACACTTGATGTTGTTGCACCAAGGATATTGTGCTGGATAACTAAACACTTATAAGTATTTAGCTATGCATCAGGTCCCAAAGGCTATGCCAATGCTTGTTTCGCTTATGGAGGGTGGTGACAGCACAGACAATTGGAAGGTGATGGGTGGTGTGGATGAAGTAGGTGGGTCACCAGAAGGATGGGGGTGGAAGGGAAGGTGTAACACGGACAAGGGGGGGTGGTGGAAGGGTAAGAAGCATCACTGACAAGCAGGGGCTGGAGGGGAGGAAGAAATCAAGACAATTGGGGAGTGGGAGGGGAAGAAGCGACAAAGTGGGGGGTGGGGTGGTTGGGAGGGGAAGAAGAAATCAAGACCATTGGGGGAGAAGGGGGGAAGAAGCAACAGGTACAGGGGTACCCCGTCCTCTGTTACTTTACTTAGGTAGACTGTAGTGTAGAGCTCATATTCCTGCATAACGTACCCAAGTAAAAATATAAATTACACATTCTCTGCTTACTTTCTAAAGAGAAAGCTGCAATGTGCACATTGTGTTCTTGAGTTGTTATAAAAGTAAAACTGTAATGTACATATCATATCACTCCCCTTACCTTCCACTAGTAAAACTGTGATGTACACACCTTTTACCTGCTTACTCGACAATAGTGACTTTTTGTTCATACATGTTACACCAGCTTTCTTGCCATGACTTCTGCTTGCTCTATGATACTACAATTGTAACGTGGACATCTGCTGCTCTCATTCCACAAGTAAACCTGTAATGTACACATCATTCCCAGCCGTGCTTCCTTACAAAAATAAACTGTATAATGCACACATCATGTCATTGCTTCCTATATGAAAGTAAATAGGTCATAATATATACATACTCAGCTTAGTTTACACATGTATATATGTAATGTACGCATTCACAGAAGTGAGGCGGTAATGCACACATCTACTCTACCTCACTTACATGTCACTGGCAGAAAAGCTGCGCAGAGACTCGTAAAAGCCTTTGTTCAATTCAAGAGATGCTCGTTCAGAAAACAGAACAGCTTCAAACATGCGCTTTCTTTTCCGCCTTTCTCTCTCTTGCTCGGGGCCAGAGTAAGAGGCTGAGGTGGTGCATCTCCCAGGGCATAGCTTTGTATGTCTATCAAGCTACATCACTGTATCATTTCTCATTTTCCCAATCCCTCCTAAGTCACATGAATACCATACATTGTAATGAGGGAGCCGGACAGGGCGATAAATATTTCCGGCCTGCATTTAGTTTGATGTATTGCATATCCCTAGCTGGCTGTGTAATAAAGTTTACAAGAGGTGGTCAGGGACTGCAGCCTTTTTGATCACAGTTGAGCGTGTGGCTGTGGTGGTTTGAGGATCAGGGGGAGGGGAGGGAATGGCGGTTTAGGAGGAGAGGAGATGAAGCCTGGGTAGAAATCGATACAGATACAGTTCAGACCAGCTATAGATCAGCCTCAGAATGCACTGTGAAGCCGCTGCTATATAACCCAATCACATACATCAACACCCAGCTGCTGCTCCGGGCCTGTGAGGCAGCTCTGACGCCTCAAACCACACATAATCACACATGTGTAACAGACACACAAAGAACAAGCACGCACAGACACGCGGATCACCTACACATGCACAAAGGAACATACGCACTCCCACACATACAGACGCGCACAGATCACAGATCAGAGACGCCCATATGTACAACCACAAACACAGAAAACGGACCCCACACAAACAGGTACAAACACACACACTCCACGCGATAATCTCGTAAGTGTGTTAATGTGCTGCCGGGTTGAAGGGTCTATCTGCAGCATAAATTGACACGATCGCTTTCGGCACAAAGGGGGGGATATGCAGACAGCTTCAAGAGGACAGGGAAGAGAAGGATCAAATCACGGACACCGAAAGAGATGGCGCACACAGGAGGGATGGGGTAACAATGAGTGACAGGGGGTGCGTGCCTATACAGAGTAAGTGAGGCAGACGGCGAGAAAGAGGATGAAGGGGTGGGCCACGGACAGAGAAGTGCCAATGGAAGTGGACTGATGTGCAGTGATAGCGATCAGCAGAAAAGAGATGCCGTCCTCGGGGAAAATAAAGGCACAGATTGCGGCAACAGCAGAACCGTAAGGATGCGGAGAACAAGCTGCAGGGATGTACCTGAGGAAGATGGGTGAACAGAAACAAGTACAGGAAAGGATTAGAATAGTGAGCGTGGCGCTTATTATGAATGGACGTCAGGTCTACTAAAGGGAATCCAAATGCACTGCGTAAGCGCTTATGGCAGGGAAATGCACACACAGCATTTTGTATTCCTGGAGGGGAATGCTTTTACATGTTACTTGTTTATCAGTAAGTACGAGCAGGGCGGAATGGGCGGGTGCAGCCAGGGACAAAAAATGCATGTCGGACAGCAATCGCAATAAAAAACGAGAAGGGAGGGGGGAATGCCAGCAACAGAGGAGCCCGCGAAAGTGAAAGTGATCGTGATTACGATCGCTACGGAGTTAAGACACATGGCGCTGCGCGCGTGCACGTTCACGTGCACTGTAGCTTTAGGCCACGGCAGCACTTTGAAAAGCCCAGTTAAGACACATGGCGCTGCGCGCGTGCACGTTCACGTGCACTGTAGCTTTAGGCCACGGCAGCACTTTGAAAAGCCCAGATATAAAATGTCTCTTCGAGCCTTTGGCTCGCGAGACCTAAAAAAGGGAGAAAAAAAGAAATTGCGTAACACCATGGATGCACCCGGACCGAATGCAGAGCTCTACGCGAACCTCACAAGCCCCACAGACCACCAGCAAGGAACCTCGTGGTCGGGGAAGGCCAAGGAGAAGAGGAAGAGGCCGACGGGGTGCAGTCCGCAGGAAAACCAGATCAGCGTCACGGAGGTGACAGAACACTACCATCCACTGAATGTCAATATGACAAACGTGAATGCAGTCGGAGTGTAGAGGAGGTTTATGGAGGAGGACAAGAGGTGCTGGCATGATGTGAAAAGCCAAACCAAGCACAAACCCGCTGTCAACAGGAAGGCAGCAACGGCGACAGGAGGTGGGAGTCCTGCACCACAGGAGGAGCTGGAGGAAACGGAGACCACAGTCATCAGGGTGGAGACGGTACAAGGAGTTGGGAGTCCAGACACAGCTCAATAGGACCTGACACAACATCAACAGGGTGAGTAACGACCAGTGCCTGTGGGGACGGGGTGAGATGGGCACAATGTCACACATGCACAACGATGTGCAGCACACTGCCCACCCACAATGACCCTGGATCATGTCCCTGATCCCCGTGGCACACTGCAGCACACACAGCAATAACAGAACATCCGACAACAATGTGGTACAAAGTACCATGACATTTTAAGGGTGTCGATGCAGCCCATGTATACACTTTGGTTTTTATGGTGTAAGTTGTGGCAATGGAGAAAATTAATTGTATTTCTCCTCAGGCATAATGTTTATTGATGCACCATTGTCAATAAAGAAAGGTTTCCAACAACCATTTATTTTCAGTGTAATCTTCGGACAATGTTTGAATGACTTTGGTGCTTTGGCATGTCGATCTTTCTCTGACTGACATTTTTCTTTGCAAGCGGTCAAACCGGCATGCACACATTTTTCTGAGGTAAACATTAATATGGGACAATCGCCATCTTCACTTTCACGTGATACTGATATAGAAGAACTGCTTGAAAATGATTTAGATGAAGAGGCACTTTATTGAGTGTTGATTTGTATTAACTGATGTCGCAGCATTGCCTTGTGGATGTGCTTCAAATGTTGCTTCTGTAATGTTGTGGCAGCCATTCTGTCTTTGCCCCATGACACAGTGAGGGGGATATTCCCAAGAACGTGTGATAATCATCACAAAATTAGCCTAACGCAACTTTGCACATCGCAGTCTATCGTGGGAAAATAACACCGTGATAACGTGGTATTCCCAAGACGGTGGTACCATGCATTAGGCTCACGATAACGCATCAAATGTCTGTGATAAAGTCAACGCGATGCCGCAAAAATGCGAAACACGAACGCAAAAAAAGCTGAGATGAGGCCAATAGCGATAAAAAAAACAGTGAAAACCAGCAACAGGCCTGCAATTCCCACGCGTCATGCTGGAAAATGCACTATAAAAGCAACCAAAAAAAGGGAGAAAAAAAGAAACTGCGTAGCACCATGGATGCACCCAGACCGACTGCAGAGGCCAATGCGAACCCCACAAGCCTCACAGACCACCAGCAAGGAACCTCGTGGTCGGGAAAGGCCAAGGAGAAGATGAAGAGGCAGACGGGTTGCAGTCCACAGGAAAACCAGATCAGCGTCATGGAGGTGACAGAACACTACTATCCACTGACCGTCAATATGACAAACGTGAATGCAGTTGGAGTGTCGAGGAGGTCTATGGAGGAGGACAAGAGGTGCTGGCATGATGTGAAAAGCCAAACCAAGCACAAACCCGCTGCCAACAGGAAGGCAGTAACGGCGACAGGAGGTGGGAGTCCTGCACCACAGGAGGAGCTGGAGGAAACGGAGACCACAGTCATCAGGGTGGAGACGGCACAAGGAGTTGGGAGTCCAGACACAGCTCGATAGGACCTGACACAACATCAACAGGGTGAGTAACGACCAGGGCCTGTGGGGACGGGGGAGATGGGCACAATGTTACACATACACAACAATGTGCAGCACACTGCACACCCACAATGACCCTGGATCATGTCCCTGATCCCCGTGGCACACTGCAGCACACCCACAGCAATAACAGAACATCCGACAACAATGTGGTACAAAGTGCAACAACAACACTGTAGAACAGAGGACACAACTGGGTCCGCTCATGTGCCGAAACAGGTCAATCACATCTAACATAGCAGGAAACTGTGAGATGGAAATGCACGTGTACAACCACACATCTGTCATGTAGTCCAAATTTCCACTGTCCCGCATCAAATATACAGCACCTTCCAAATAGTCACAATGTACATTGTCAGACAGTCTGCATGTAAACTAGAACAATGCGCCAACATACATGTTAACACAATGTCAACATGCATCTCCCCTTCACATTGCAGAGAGACAAACAACACCTCCAGCAGAGCAGACTAGACTACTCATAAGTTATGCTGAGAGGACCACCATACCTTCAACACCGACGCCCTGCAACAGCCCATGGACATCTCAGGCAACCCACCCTCAGGAGCAGGGCAGCCAAGCTACACAGAGGAGACCCCAGCCCTTGCACAGACCACACAGCAGGAAGCACACGCCTCCACGGCTGGCTCCCAACACTTCACCTAGGCACACATCGCATTCCAATGCCAGGTGTCAGAATGCCAAACGGAGGTGGCCAAACAGGTGCTGGTGGGGTCAGAGCTCATGGAAGCCAAAGTAGATCCCTGATGGGTGTTCAAGTCCCATCAGGGACCCCCTACACCCCACAAAGGAGACCCACACCACGACATATACACATGCATGTGCACATTTCCTGCAATGATCCACACCGAGAGCCCCGCAATCATCATTCACACCCCCACGCTGGACCTCCCTACGACGGCCCATTCAACTCCTCTTACGTGTTGAGTGGGTGACAACAAAGCTACATGTCCAAGGTCTTACCCGCTAACAGCAGTGACATGGTTGCATCCGCTGTACACAGCACAATGTAATGTAGGCCCCGGGGCCCTCATGCAAATACATCATGACCACACTGACACACGCAGATAGCTTGTGGAACTGGCTACGGGCACGTGTGCCCGGCCCCTTTATTGGCAGGGTCACATGTACAGTGGCGCCTGTGCTGGATGGGTGTGGGGTGAGTGTAAGCCAGCCCGCACGGAGTGGTTGGTGCTGACAACAACTTGAACAGTGAACACCATTAAAATGGAAAGAGAAAACACCACCTTTACAGAGACAACTGCAGAGCATCATGGTGGTACACAGAGCAAGTACAGAGGTCATCCATTCTGCAAACAGAAGTGTCAGTGAGTTGCCGTGCACTGAGGTTGGGGCACTAGAGCTGAGCATGCTCATGTGGAATGCTACAGCAGTGTCACCGACATGATGATGAAGACAACCCCTAGTCCATAGACTCAGTTGCCACCAAAGTTCAACCAGAAAGTGTCCATGGTGGTGGGGAACAGACTTAGTGGCACCTGAGCTGAAGGGGCATGCAGTCTGCGATGAGACCAGTACAATGATATCAAAGCTGCCATAAATAAATAAATCAAGACTGAGTTCCCAATGTGTGACCTACTCGACCGCAGTGTATGCCCGAGGCAGCGGTCCGCAGGGGCCCACAGCCACGTGTCGTTGGCTCGTGATGCACAGAGTTAGTGACACCAGAGCAGTTATTGGCAGTGTTCGATCAACTCCGCAACAAGGATCCTTTTTTCCTTCGGACTGAACCACGTCTTCCTCTTACTCCTCTCCATGCGTTCAATGATATGAACTCTTCCATAAACAAATCAAGACTCAGTTCCAACTGTGTGACCTACTTGACCACAGTGTGGGCTGAAGGCAGTAGTCAGCAAGGGACCCCAGACAGGTGCCGTTCAGATGCAAGGCACAGAGTTGGTGGCACCACATCGAAGGGAGTACAGTGATATGAAATCTACTATAAAGTGTGTACTCTGGGGGCGTTGCCAAGATGGCCGTGAGATAGGACATACGATCCTGTCCCTCTGGCGCCGCCAGTCTTAAGCCTTGTAATATCGCCCGTTCCTGGTGCCATCCACGCGCCTACAGACCCTGTGCGGCTCCGCCACTCTGCTGTGCTCCCGTGGACCGGCTTTCCAGGCTGGCAGTCCCCTTTGCATGTGGCCTGGTGCTGGTGTGGGACTGAGGCCTGCTGGACAAGTGGAAGCGCGATGCGTCAGTGTGGGCCCCGCAGCGGTGTCAGGGGTCCTCTGCGGCTGCTTGACGGTGGTGAGCGGGAGACTGGGGTCCGGGCGGATGGGCTCTCCCCCACCTCTTCTGCTCTCAATATAGGTCGGGGGAGAGGCCTAGCGAACCCATTTACAGCCCGGTGGGACATGCGGATGCCGTTTGGGCTCTCCCCTCTTCGCTGGACCGGAGGATTCATCGAGCCCAGCGGGTTCCCCAGGTGGCGGCCTGGTTCTCGAGCACGGCACTGCCGTGGCTCACGCCAGTTTCATCGGTGGTGGACCCTGGAAGAGCGGCTGCCGGAGCTGGGCCGTGCGGCGGAGTTGGAGGCCGGCCGGGCCGCTGAGTTGCTGTGCTGTGGACAGGCGGTGAGCGGGCCTAAGTGAGGTGAGGTGCGGCCTGGGCGGAGGCGTGTTCGGTCTGTGAAATGAAATGAATGAAATGAAAAAGATATTTGATAGAGCGCACTGTGGCCAAGCGGCTTCCTGGCGCTAAAACCTGATCAAGACTCACGTAAATCAGACCGAAGGGTTAGAGAGAGAAAGCCTGAGGAAGGTTTTTAAACCTTTACGAAAATGGGAATAAATGAGAATAGAACGAATAGAAAGAGGGAGACTATTCCAGAGCTGAGGAGCCAGAACCGAAAGGCGAGTGCCCCCGGTTCTGGATTTACGAAAACGAGGGATGTGCAAGAGAGACAAAGAAGAAGAGCGAAGGGTGCGACAGGGGGCATAGGAAGAAATGAGAGAGGTGATGAAAAGAGGGGCAGAACGGGAATGAGCCTGAAAGGCTAGACAGGCCAATTTAAAAAAAGATCGAAAGTGTACAGGAAGCCAGTGAAGAGATTTGAGTGCAGGAGTGATGTGAGAAATTTAGGAAGGGAAAGAATAAGGCGAGCAGCTTGATTTTGAATGGCCTGAAGTCGGCGAGATTGAAAAGCAGGAATGCCTACATACAGGCCATTTCCATAGTCGATGCGGGAGATGACAAGAGCCAATACTATGGTTTTGAGGGCGTCAGTGGAAAAGAACCGAGAGATCTTCCGGATGAGACGAAGGGACAAAAAACAAGAAGAAACGACGGAGCTGATCTGACTATGCATCGAAAGGTCATGGCTGACTTTGATGCCAAGAGTACGGACAGAGGGGACAGGTGAAGGTGGGGGACCAAAAGAGGGGGGCCAATGTGCAGGGGACCAAGGGTTAGAGGGGCCACCCGTGAGGACAAGTTCCGTCTTGTCAGGATTGAGTTTCAGATGGTTGGCGCTCATCCACTCAGAGATAAAAACTAAAGTAGAACACAATTTGGGAAGGGAGTCAGAGGAAGAGGATAAATCAAAGATGAGCTGAAGGTCATCGGCATAGTTATAAACAGAGACCCCCAGCTCAAGAAGGGAAGTAATAGGGGTTGGATATAAAGATTAAAAAGTAAAGGGGAAAGAGAGGAGCCCTGGGGAACGCCACAGGTAACCGGGCGGGAGGGGGCCGAAAAGCCAGAGAGATGGACCGCCTGGGACCTATCCCGAAGAAAAGACGCTATCCAGGAAAAGGCCACACCCCGAATACCAGCTGATCTGACATGGTCGAGAAGGATGGAATGGTCGACCGTGTCAAATGCAGCGGACAAGTCGAGGAGGACCAAGGCTTGAGGAAGATTGAGATCGGCTTTCGCTTTGAGCTCATCCAGAACCGCAAGGACTACCACCTCCGTGGAATGACCCGGGCGGAATCCGGCCTGGTGAGATGCCAATAAGCCATTCTGCTCGACATAGGAGGAGAGGCAAGAGGTGACATGTGCTTCAAGAATTTTTCCAAGATATGGGAGAAGGGAAATGGGACGAAAGTTAGAAAGAAGAGAGGGATCCAGGCCAGTTTTTTTTAAGATGGGAAGGACAATAGTAGATTTAAAAGAGGAAGGGACAGAACCCAAAGCCAAAGAAGAATTGAGAAGAGCAAGAGGGGGAGCAGAGCAGCTGGTGAATAAGATTTTGAGGATACGAGCTGGCGCACAATCGGCAGGAGAACCTGACCTGACTTTGGCCAGGAGTTTAGAAAATAATTCAAAAGAAATGGGAGGAAAGGAGACAAAAGAAAAGAGAGGAGGAGGGGGGGGGAAGACAAGACAAGGTTGGGACACAGGGGGGATGTGGGCTTTTATCTTCAAGATTTTGTCAATGAAAAAATCATTGAGTGAGGAACAGAGGGTTTGTGAGGGAATGGGACCGGGGGTGGAGCGATCAGAAGTGGCTAGAGCGTGAACCAGGGAAAATATTTCCCGAGGCTTATTGGCAGCCAGAGCCACTTTCTCAGTAAAGTAAGCGGTTTTGGCTGCAATGATCGCTTTTTTGTATTCCGTGAGAAGAGATTTGTATTTGACGCGCCGAGATGGACTGTAGTTGCGTCTCCAAAGGCGTTCCGATCGCCTAAGATCGAGTTTGAGCACTTTAAGCTCGGGAGAGAACCACTTGTGAGCGTCGTGGGAACGAACCTTTTTGACCTTTCTGAGCGGGGCGACTAGGTCGCAAGAAGAAGCGAGCCAAGTGCGAACGGTCTCAGCTGTGGGTCGGTGGATGGAGGGAGACCCGGTCTGTGTGTGCTGAGGGCTGCTGTATGTCTGCTGCTGGGGTCCCCCCTCCTTCCTCGGCCTGTCTACCCTATGCCCTCTGAGCGGCGATCCGGCCTACCCGGGCCTTGCCACTGGGTGCCCCACACAGCTTTGGAGGTCTTCAGTGTTGAGCTGGTGCACCCGACATTTGTGGAACCCAGCAGCTGGGGGGGTGAGGCTGCTCATCCAGAAGATTCAGAGCAGCGGCGCCTCGAGGTGGTAGTCGGTGTCCCCTGGGTGTCACCGTACCTGGAGGGGCCGCCTGCCAGAATGAAGGCCTGATCGGTCCGTGGCTCGGCAGACGGGGTGGGCCCGAGTGTGGTCTCCGCTCGCTTTGTAGGAGGTGCCTGAGGGGAGAGGGTCATCCGGACCCGTAACTTTTGCAGTGCAGCCTGCATCTGTGCCAGGAGTGGCCGCCTCTGTCCTGGACGGTGCCGAGTGTGGTGGCGAGGGTTGATTGAGGGAGTGCTTTGGCGTGCATCGGCCCGTCGCCCCTTCCTCCTGGAGAGAGGCCCGAAGATAAAGGAGACAACACGGCCGTCGAGGAGGCGGACAGTGTCGGACTTGGAAGGGGGAGCCTACAACATGGCCGCTGCTCGAGCGCGCAGGGAGAAATCTCTTAAGGAGCTCCTTTTGAAGCAACCTGGCCACACTACGCTTCAGGCAGATAAGGGGTCTTGTTCCTCGGAGGGCTATGACTCCCCGGCAACGAAGGCCTTTATGGTGGAGCTCTTTACGGCCATAAAAGAAGACATCCAAGAATTGCGCTTTCAGCTAGCCTCGGACCTGCGAGAGGTGCGCCGTGACATGGATGAGATAGGGGAGCGGGTGGCGACTCTCGAGGAGCATGATCTGGCCAAGGGAGAAGAGATCCATCACCTCCAGCAGGAACTCCTGCACCTCATGCAGCAAAACCGTGACCTGCAGGCCCATGCTGAGGACTTAGAAAACCGCTCCTGCCGCAACAATGTCAGGATTCGGGCGGTCCCTTGGAGGGGGGAGGGTGACGAACTTCGGGCGTATGTTAGTGCGCTCTTTCAACATGTCCTGGGAGAAGAGGGAACCATGGACATCCAAATGGACCGAGTCCGTCGTGTGGGCCTCCCTCGCAAACGTTCTGCACCTCCCCCTGACATTCTGGGGTGCGTCCATGACTTTCAGTTGAAGGAGCGCATACTCCGGAAAGCACGTGAGGCACAGCCAATTCACTTTCGTGGCCAGCAACCGGCTCTCTTTCAGGATTTAGCTGCTTCCACTCTCATCAAGAGGAGGGCGTTCAAACCTGTCACCGCACATCTACAAGAGAATAATATTCCCTACTCTTGGGGCCACCCCTTTTGCCTGATCTTTAAGCACAACGGCAAATTGCTGCAGCTCCGGTTGCTGGAGGAAGCCATGGGCATCCTGGGCCTCGAGCAGGCTACCCCCACAGGTAGTACTGGAAGGCACACACCGCAGCGACTGCGTAATGACTCCGGCTGGCAACGAGTGGGCGGTTCCCCGTCTCTCCAGAAACCTGACCGGGCATCACGAGACAAGGAGAAGGAAGCTGTACTCTCCTCGCTGGCACAGGCCACTGAACGCCCTGTTTCCCCGTGACACTGTTAGTTGCTGGCACTGGAATGGGCATGTAGTGAGGCGCCAGAGGGACTGATGGTGAGGTTCGGATTTCCACTCGACGGAGCTTCACAACCGCAGTGCCTTCATCTCAACCTCTAATTGGACTGGCCATCGGGTGTTGTCGCTATCCCCTGGTCTTCCTTATTGACGAACTTTGGTCAAATGTTTGGGGTTTGTTCTTGGGTTGGGTGGGTCGTCTCCTCAGTAAGCTCCTCTGTCACATTCACGCTAGACTCCCACGCACGCCTGACTGTCTCCCACCATCACAGCCCAGACCCGATCTCCCTCACGTGGGACGGTAGGCCCCTACCCAGAGCTCTGCTACCCCATTTTCCACAACCTAGAGATTAAAGTTACTAGCCTCAATGTGCAGGGTCTTAATAACCCCGTTAAACGTAGGGCGATACTGTCCCTCTTGGAAAACTCAGGGGGGGATGCCTGCCTCCTCCAGGAATCACACCTTCTCTCGCCTGACACTCATCGCATTCGCCACAACTACAACCCACGATAATACTGGTCCTCGATCAACAGCAAGCGTGGCGGGGTTGCCATACTCCTAGCCCGACACTTCAGGGGCTCCGTATTGGGGACTGTCGCAGAACTTAAGAGGTGCCTCCTGGCACTCTGCCTCCAAATCGGCACCTCACTGATCACGATTGCATCTATCTACTCCCCCAATGACAGGCCGGAGAAGTTCCTCTTAGACGCCTGTGCAGAGGTTTTGCACTCTCCTGATGCCACTGTGATCGTGGGGGGTGACCTAAACCAGGTGATGAATGGGGAACTTGATCGTTCTGGCTCCCGCTCGGGGGGCGCGGGTGCCCTCTCGGCAATGGGTCAGGACTGGTTGCGTGACATGGGGATTAGGGATGCCTGGCGCTGCATACACCCGACTACCAGTGATTTCTCCTTTCATTCCGTCGCGCACAAGACTTACACCCGGCTGGACCACTTCCTAGTTACTCCAGCAGCCTGGCCCTGGGTCACAGATTCCACTATTGAGGCGTGGGCCTTGTCGGACCATGCGCCTATTACCCTATCCCTGCGCTTCCCCTTGCGCCCCCGTCTGCTGCGATGCGATGGCGCCTACGAGACTCACTCCTGCATTCCCCCGACGTCATTACCGCCATTCGGTGTTGTATCATGGATTATCTGCCGATCAATGACTGGGCTGATACGCCGTTGTCCGCGATTTGTGAGGCGCTTAAGATGGTGGTGCGTGGAGCCCTCATTGCGAAAGCGGCCTTTGAGAATAAGACTAGGCAGTCGAAGCGCGCTGACCTAGAGCCATCTGTAAGGGAGCTTGAGACTAACCACAGTCTCTCGAAGTTGTCGACCTCGGTTGGCAACTGTCCGTCCCCGTCCGGCCAGACAGATCGCCTCTGATAGGTTACAAATACTCAAATCCACATACAACAACCCACGACCAGCGTCGGTTTACCATGCACTCACACATTCGCTCCCCCTATCTCAGTCCAGGTGATCGATGGCGCCTCACGATCTCCTTCGGGTGGTCAACAAAATCTACCGCGGGTGTCTTCTACACCCAATCGCTTAAGCTACTCGTCGAGCCTAAGACTTTCCCGGGCTGCGTGCGCTCACAGCCTGATCTCACAATCACTCAACACTCACTCCAACTCCGCAAGACATCACACAACAAATCAACACCGCAATCTACAACATCTCACCCTATTCATACTCACTCCTCGAACTGCTGCTTTCTGCCGCCCTGCTACTCTCTGTCGATGTCCATCAGCCGCCGTCGTCTGCTGCTCACCATCTGATGATTCACCATCACTTAGCGTCTATGGGCCTCAAGGATCACTTATCCTAATCTAAATCTTCCCTCGCTATCGGAAATAACCATCCGTCTCTGCTACCAACTGATAGGGCCGGATTCTTGTCTAACCAATTATCTACAAGAACCCTCTCAGGTCGCCAGGATCTTTTTACTTGCCAAATAGCGTAGAGGGAGTAAACACAATTATCAGAATATATCTACCGCAATTTGACATCATTAAAGGATAGAGGACTCAGAATCTAGAGTTTCCGTGATTTTATTATGAGCAAAAACATCTGAACATAAAGGCACCTCAATACAAGGCACAAAAGAAAAATGGGCACTAATACAAAAGCCAACCTACGAAGGATTCGCATTCAACTAAAAATAAAAAGAATTACAGATTCTAAAAGCATCAAATAAAGAATCGTTATACTGATATCAATTTTTGGAATCATTAGTCAAAACATTTCTGTCCCTACTCTATTCTGAAGTGGCATCCCTACTTAGAATTCCCTCCCAAGCAAGAGAATCATGAAAAGGTGTCAGGAGTGAAACTTCCTAAGAAGTCTTCACTTAGTGAGAGCTCGATCTATGATGCTCCTTCTAGCTTCCTGCTCAAACCTCATCTGCTCAACCCACGGGAGACTGTCCTTAATTCAAAACCCCAAAATCGTAGAACACGCCCTTCGGCACACCTCTTCAGCCAGGTCTTCCTCCGGAAAATTTCCATCCAGAGCTGTTCATCTTCCATCGTCCGTTAGCTTGACCTTGGGTCCCAGGCACCTTCCATACTAAGAGTTACAGTTGAACATTCCAATGCACTCCCCTGTGGACTTCTCACCGTATCTGAACTCCTAAAACAAAGACTTATTCTCACTACCGAGCTAAATGTCCTTGCACCTGCAACAGAAACATGGGAACGAAAAGAAAAGATCTTCGCATCTTGAAGTTTTACATTTCATTGCAACTCAAGCCTTAACCAAGAAATCCCTGTCGGCCTATAAATATAGCTGAAATAAGAAATGAACAGGCCTTCTCTTCTACATATGCAATTAGGCCTTGCAAATTTAAACACACTACGAAATCACATTCTTAGCATTAATTCAACATGATCATTTTGTAAATAAGCAACCTACTTTTTAATTCTAACGTGGCACACATTTAATCCATTACATTGATTTGTGAAAACTAATCATCTACATTATACTAAATACCTTCACGATAACTTGCAATGTTAAACTTCGCAAAACGTTATTACCCGTCTAACACTTCTATGTTAAACGATTATAGCAAATACATTTCTATGGCGCTTCTAAATATACATCGATTATATGCGGGTGCCGACTAACGGTGAATATAATGCACCCCTACAAATCTCAGAATCACATGGCGCTCTATCACTTCCATGCAGTTCACATGCCTCTTGTTTATAAAGGGCTAGAGACGGATCAGAGCAGCAGATGAGGAGACAGAACCTCCTGGTGTCAGGAACTACACGGGGATTGCGCTCGACGAACTCCTGGATGCACAGAGCTCCATCAAGGATGACAGCATATTGTTTGACCGGTAGATATGGGGAGACAGCAGCACTCCTGCCTCGGTGACAATTTCCGTTCCCTTGCGTATCGCGGAAGTTTCAACATTTTCACGTTCCGCGCGGAACGCGAAAATGTCGAATTTTCTCAATTTCCGCGAGCGGAACGGAAATTGTCACCCACCCTTAATTATATGCTTTCGTGAGTCAACCCCCCAGGCTGAAATTTACCAAAAGAGGGAGGACTGCTGCATGGCCCCCCTCCCTGAGCCTTGCAAAAGCACTGTTGACCCCCCTCCCTTAGCTGTTTTTGGCCTTGGGGACCCCATCCCCTGGGACTGGCTCACATGCTATGTCTCAGGAAGCCCACACCTGGGACACAGTGGTTACCATGCCCGTTCCGGTGCGGGTAGGGAAACCTATGTTTGCTCTCGCCTAGCAGGAGGGTTTTCAAAACTCCCACTAAATTGGTGCAAACACTGAGTCTGGACTCAGCGGGCGGGAGCTTTGAAACTGCTCACACCAACTGGAAGCAGACTTGTATTCTGTTTCCCCGCCGGAACTGATGCAGGCAGGGAAACAGAACACATATTGCTCCAGCCCGGACGGATCTGCTATTTATGTTGCTCTCTCCGTCTGGAGCAATATATTGACCTGTTTCTCTGCCCAAATCAAAAGTCTGCTCCCCACTGGCTCCCTGGGGCTTATAATATCTCAGGATTTCGGCCCCAGGGTGGGCACCCCAGGGTCTATATCTGGAAGACTGAGATTGAAAGACTCTTGTGAGAGTCCCACGAGCTCCACTTTAACAAATAGAGGGCCATATTAGCAAGACCGGCGATGAAATTATCGCCGCTTTAGCGTCAGGAAACTGCCGCTAAAGTGGCGATAATGGGCTTGTTAATATGCGCTATAGAATTCCAATTGAAGCCCAGGTTAGATGTGCAGGACATCTCGCCTCGGTGCCTATTCTAATCATGGGTCCCACGCTGCAACTCTGGGCAATAGCTTGCTTAATCTCCACAACGGCCCCAACAGTGCTGGGATGCCTGGCTTCACCCTGGGGATGCCCAGGAGTGGACATTTCACAGGGAAATGCCAGGAAGGGTGCCCTAGCGGTATGAGTACAGCGCCGGGAAACCCCGGAATGGGGTAGCTGTGCGCTATATAAGTACAAACATATTTACATTTACATATGGGACTGGAAAAAACATTGGCAAAGCCAGAAGCTTGGACTTTTGGACCGAGATCTATTGGCTGTGCCAATTCTCGTTTGCTCAGCTGCTGACAATTAAGTGTCACATAAAGTGCAACAATTAAGCCTTTCAAATGTCACAAATAAACACAGGGCAAACATAGAAATATCACACATGTGCACATTGAAAACATCGCAGACAAGATCTTTTCCTTGGAATTTATTCTGGCTGTTTTCTATTCTGGTATAGGGAATCCTCCGTGGACGGTCACAAATATTCTATCTAGTCCTTAATTTGAGCCAGTAATTGCTGGTGGGGCTCACCGGTACTCCTTTTTTAGGACTGGCACTTATTTTTCCTCATCAGACTTTGACCCAGAGCAAGAAAGAGAAGTACACAAAAGGGAGAGAGAAGTACACAAAAGGGGGAGAGAAGCACACAAAAGGGGGAGAGAAGTACACAAAAGGGGGAAAGAAGGAAGGCTAGAAAGATAGTGACAAAGAATAAAAGCGAGGATGGAAGTGAACCTGAGAGAACGAGATAAAAAGGTGGGGAGTGTATTGTGGTGGATGAAAGTGGAAATCAGTGGAAGCAAGACTAAGGGGGCTTGGTATTTGGTAAGCCCGGCATTCAATAGCACTGGCCAAGGGCTTCTGAGCAAAAGTTGGGTCCTGACACTAAGGTGCCGATTACGATCCGGTAAAAACCGGGTACGAACCGTCGGTCGAAGCGTTTTCCCCGTCCGACTCGTACCCGGTCGTAAAACTTTACAAACATGGAATTACGATTCGCACGGAAACACCATTTCCGTACGAATCGTAAAAAAACACCGACCGACGAAAATATACATACGAATGTGATCCGGGAATGCTGCGACGTGACGTCGGGACGCTTTCAGGCAGCGTTTCACGACCCAGGAATTACGATTCGAACCGACAGCAGTCCGGACGGCAATATTTTCACTGCACCCAAAAAGTGCCGGAAAAGCGAAGTACTGCGCGAATCGACCAGAGTAGGTGGCCCGGTATGCACCGTACCCCCCGCCCCCGTACGTACGCGCCGACCCCCCCCCAGCCCCCGTATGTACGCGCCGACCCCCCCCAGCCCCCGTACGTACGCGCCGACCCCCCCAGCCCCCGTACGTACGTGCCGACCCCCCCCAGCCCCCGTACGTACGCGCCGACCCCCCCCAGCCCCCGTACGTACGCGCTGAACCCCCCCAGCCCCCGTACGTACGCGCCGAACCCCCCGTGTATGTACACCCGTGTACGTTCGAGTCGAACCCCCCGTGTACGTTCGAGTCGAACCCCCCCGTGTATGTACACCCGTGTACGTTCGAGTCGAACCCCCCCGTGTACTTTCGAGTCGAACCCCCCCGTGTATGTACACCCGCTGGGGGTACGCACCGTACATACACGGGTGGGGGTACGACTCGAACGTACACGGGTGTACATACACGGGGGGGTTCGACTCGAACGTACACGGGGGGTTCGACTCGAACGTACACGGGGGGGTTCGACTCGAACGTACACGGGGGGTTCGACTCGAACGTACACAGGTGGGGGTACGACTCGAACGTACACGGGGGGGTTCGACTCGAACGTACACGGGTGTACATACACGGGGGGTTCGACTCGAACGTACACGGGGGGGTTCGACTCGAACGTACACGGGGGGGTTCGACTCGAACGTACACGGGTGTACATACACGGGGGTTCGGCGCGTACGTACGGGGGCTGGGGGGGGGTTCGGCGCGTACGTACGGGGGCTGGGGGGGTCGGCGCGTACGTACGGGGGCTGGGGGGGGTCGGCGCGTACGTACAGGGGCTGGGGGGGTCAGCGCGTACGTACGGGGGCTGGGGGGGGGTCGGCGCATACGTACGGGGGCTGGGGGGGGTCGGCGCATATGCGGGCACGTCTCCATGGTTGCTATGGGAGTTCGGTGCGGACGGTGTTTTTTCCATACGGTTGTAACCTCGGACGCACGGGATGGATCGTGATTCCTCGGTCGGACTTCACCTTTCACATTTGTACGGTAAATCGTACGAGGACGTGTCGGACACATTTTCCGACCCGAGGATGTGTGGGGAATGATTCCCAATGCGGTTCGTATGGACTTTTTACCATGCGAATCGTGATTGCCAGTTCGTACGGCACTTGTACGATTCGTACGGTGAAAAGACCGGATACGAGTCGCACGGGGAAATTTTTTACCGGATCGTAATCGGCACCTAACTCTCTTACACATTAAGCACTGGTTCCACCATTGCAGCTGACTCTTACAGTGCAATTCTTTTGAATATCAGCCTGCAACGTGATCATCTTTGTTTTATGAAAACTGAAAAGAACCAACTATCATGCCCGGTCTGAAAGGGAAACCAAAATCAGCCCTGGCAAATATGTTCAAATCATTTACTGCACTGCAGTATGTCTTATTTATTTATGTATTTAGTGTATTCTATAGCGCGAACATGACTCTGCATAGGGTATCAGAGCGCTTTACAGAAGCATTTCAACAATCAAAACCTTATACGTTACCAAGTCATTAGTGATTTACCAAGACTAGATCAAAACGTATTTTTTTTTATTTTAGAATGCTTTTATTATAGGTTTGACTTGATTGGGATCAAGGGGGTATGGCTAGGTCATAGCCACTCATCCTACTTGGAAAGATGTGCCCTAGCCTTTAGTCTAACAGGGAAATGCCAGACTCTGAGTGCTACGTCTAGTTTACTTGATGGAGTATGGCTAGATCATATCCGCTCATCCTACTTGGAAAGATGTGCTCTAGCCTTCAGTCTAACAGGGAAATGCCAGACTCTGAGTGCTACCTGTAGTTTACTTGGTGGAGTATGGCTCGGTCATAGCAGCTCATGCTGCTTGGAAAGAAGCGCCCTAGCCTTCAGTCTAACAGGGAAATGCCAGACTCTGCGTGCTACGTGTAGTTTACTTGGTGGAGTATGGCTAGCTCATAGCAGCTCATGCTGCTTGGAAAGAAGCGCCCTAGCCTTCAGTCTAACAGGGAAATGCCAGACTCTGCGTGCTACGTGTAGTTAACTTGGTGGAGTATGGCTAGGTCATAGCAGCTCATGCTGCTTGGAAAGAAGCGCCCTAGCCTTCAGTCTAACAGGGAAATGCCAGACTCTGCGTGCTACGTGTAGTTAACTTGGTGGAGTATGGCTAGGTCATAGCAGCTCATGCTGCTTGGAAAGAAGCGCCCTAGCCTTCAGTTTAACAGGGAAATGCCAGACTCTGCGTGCTACGTGTAGTTAACTTGGTGGAGTATGCTATGTGCATATCATAACTATTCCTTGAATCTGCTTATATGAAACCCTGCCCCAAGCTGGACGGAAACTCATAGAGCTGCTCTTCATCCTTTAGGGAGCTGAAGGAACCCAGTAGGGCCGAACTGGCCATTGCGGGCATCAGGCGTTTTCCTGGTGGGCTGGAATGTTGCGGGACGGTTTTGGAACAGAGGGGGCCGTTTTTGTTACTGTGAGCCGGTTTTGCAGCAGTGCTGCAATATCATCCCCCAGCAACAAAAGCAACAGGCAGTGCTGGGGGACGGTTTAGTGAAGCAGCATACTAGCACCCCCTCACCCTCGCAGGGGTCGTCCGACGAAATTGCCAGGGCTGCTTTGCGTTCCCAGTCCCGCCCTGGAATGCAGTCAGGGTGCTAAATCACTGCTTCCACGTGAGTCTACTGACAGAGCACCCTAATCTCTTTGTTAGACCGACCAATGCATCTGTGTCAGGTGTTGTGCTCCTTGTGCATCTCATAATAACCATCACATCACCTGTAGGGAAGTACATGCCTATGTGCTCAACTGAAGGGAAGGGCAAATGAGCTGGTGGGTAGCCTAACATGCCTCTGAAAGGGATTAGGGCTGGCATTCGTAGAGTAGATCAGCAACATGTATACATACTGTAGCAGGCTCTAGAAAATCAATAATGTTTCATTGGCTGAGAAAGCAAAAATCCTTGATTAGCCTCATGCCAGGCATGGAAATCATTGTTCTTTGCAACCCCTGGCACTGCCTTTGCAACCCCTGGCCTCAGAAATGGCAAAATCAGTTCGGGGAAACAGGGGCAGCCCGTGCTTATGGATGTCGGTTGGGGCGCTACTCTCTGTGTTCTCTCTATTTTTTTTATTATTGCACCAATAGTGAATACTGTTTCATTATTCCAGCTGATTGCACTCCATTTTATAGTCACTATTAGTGTAATAAAAAATGGAATGCAATTAGCTGGACTGTGATCTTCCCTGGCACCTAGGGTAAGTATAAAAAAAGCTTTTAAATATAGGTTGTGTGCATGCCTGTGGGTGTGTGTTTACGTGAGGGGGAGAGAGTGTGTGTAAGTGTGAATGTGTGTGTGTGTTTGTGTATATGTAACCTTATGTGTGTGAGTGAAATGTAAGGTCAAAGGGCATGTGATGTCACTTCCACTACACTGGCATTTTGGTGAATTGACGTTTAGGATGTCAGGTTGTGCATCTTAACTTCATTTTGAAGCTGTTGAATTACAAAGAAGGCACACATCAAAACACGTTCATGTGGTAAATGAGATAACGTTTATGGACATTACACATTAGAACAAGTGCACTTGTTTGCATAGGATATCAACATCTGCACATAATCATTTAAGATATTTATTTGAATCTGTTACTCGCTTATTAGCAAATAGCTATGGAAGGTGCTTGGCCCGTGAAGATTTATAAATGTATATTAATAAACATTTTGTATCTCAAAATAATCAATCATTACATTGGAATTGTGTTGATTTATCTTTGGTTCAACAATCTTTTATGTTTTCAGCTACTAGTCTTTGAATCGTTTCTGAAAATGATTTCCCCACACATTAAAGAAGTCCCATGGCCTGTGCTAGTATTTTGTTGGGAGTTTGCTCAATTGTGATGCATTAGTGGGTCATAAAAGCCTCCGAGCATTAGGGTTCTTAAACCCCAAAGGTAACAACAATGTGAGACAGTGGGGAGAGACAGTGCTTTATTTCAGAGGAAAAGTATACTTGCCTGTGACCTTTTCCTTGTAAAAACAAATAACCGCATACAATCACATCTTTTTTTCTTCCATAGCTGCATTTTCCCACAAGAATTTCAGGGAATCTTAGGGCCTATGCAGGACTCAGAGCAGATATCCATTTGGTTGTGGTGAATATTGCAACGTCAGCTGTTTAATTCCATTTTCTTGCCAGGAAGCAACTTGGTTCTCTCGGGAAGAAAGCTACAACCACTGGCGCCCAGGAGGGCAGAAACAAGACAATGAAACCCAATGACACTCAAAACGAGGGATGTGAGAGTTGGTGGAAATGATTCAGAGGTTTTACTGCTGCTCTGCAGGGTCAGAATCACTTCAGTGCAGGCGAGAAGAAGCTGAGCACAGAGCATCCGAGGGAAGCACATGAAAGTAAATGAGGGTGGGCTGGGGACATGAGAACATCACTTTCCCTGTATCTGCTGCCAAATGACGTCCATTGGACTGCCTTGAGTTGTGCTTGTAATGTTATTAGAGTCTGGTACCCGGGGGTGACTAGGTCCTTATTCCAAGGTCTCCAGCACAGATGAGGAAGAAACTCTTTTCGAATGTGGGCTGAGATTGACGGCATTGTCCTTGTATATATGCAGTGCCTGTTACCCTAGATGAGGCGATGAAGGAATTGCTTTATGGTGGGTAGAACGCGACCTCACAGCCCAAGGTTAGTTAGGGGCATATTATCAAACCAGGCGATAAAATTATCGCCGCTTTAGTGGCTGAAAACTACCGCTAAAACGGCGATAATGGGCTTGATAATATGCCCCTTAGTTAATCCAGTGGTTATCAGTTATTGTTGATTATTAGAATTAGTCTAGTGCTTTCAGGAAGGTGTTCATGCTTTTCTTGTAGTTTATTTGTGGTGTAGTTAATAGAATAAGATGTGATCATTAGTGTGAATTAATGAAAATGGAAAGCGCTTTATCTGCCTACTTCGGGCAAGCGAAGATTTGGCAGCAGGAAATGGGGAATTCAGGCTTCTATTTTGTATTTTCTTGTATTAGTAGCAGAGGCGATGGCGGTATATTGCACATCCAGCATTTGTACATGCCACACTCATCCATTGGGTCACCTCGGTTACTGTAGCCATCTGCACATCCGAATTGTCATGTTACTCATGTTATGAGCTCCAGAACACCCACTGCAAATGTACTTTCTGTTCCATGCAGTGTTACTGCTAACAACACGCCTTCTCCAGGATCCAGCAATATCCCGTGAGCTTAGAGGGGACTGGGGAGTCTGAGAGCTTCCAACAGAGCACAGTCGTGTACCCCATTAAGACAGATTGTATAGCAAGTACATGGGGTGAAAAGGACTGGTAGGGAGTGAACTTGGGGATATGGATTTTCAGGAGGGTAGACATTTTGGGGGGACCTGAGGGCTGCCAGTGGGAGGACCTTCCTGTACATAAATAATCTTTCCCCTACACGTAGATACACTTGCACTATGCTGCAAGGCTGCCTGCACTGGCGCTGCACTGCTAAGCCAGCGCAGGGGGAAACGCAAGGCTGCACCATATCCGTGTAAATATGGTGCAGCCTTGGATTTCTGAAGTGGCAGAGTGAGGTGTTAAGCCATGACGGCTTACACCTCACTCCGCCACTTCCTTGCACATATTCCCCCATATATCTAACTCCAAGGGTAATAGAGTTCTCTACACATATTTATTTTTTATGTCTGCAAAGCATCTGAAACTTGAGGTCCTGGCCTTTGATTTTTGATGCATCTAAAGAAGTTTGAGCTAAAATAAATGCATCATTTGATTTCTATGGTCTAAACTTGCTTAAGCTTCTAAAAGTGATATTTTGACTTTTGTGTTTTGGATTATCCTTCTAATCTTTGAAGTGATAAATTGATAAACTGTTTGGGGATAGGCTCACAGACACACAATTTGGGTCTTGCGTGCGAATTAAGCATTACGCCATGGGGCAAGGCCCAATGTCATACTACAATCTAGATTTTTGTCTTTTTGGTCTTGTTTGATTCAGATATATATTGGCTATTTTCCTAAACTGGTGTGGACTCCCTTCGTAGTGTTTTCACTGTGTTACTTTGTGTGTACAAATACTTTACAGATTGTCTCTAAAATAAGCCCGACTGCTCGTGCCAAGCTAAAAGGGGGTGAGCAGGGATTATTTTAGCTATGCTGACAAAAGTGAGGGTCCCTACTTGGACAGTGTGCAAACCCCTGAAAACTAGAGACCCCATTCCTAACAGGACCATAGTTATTTCTCCTCATCTCCCCTTTCCCATTTCAGAGAAAATATTGTGTGTCTGTGAGCCTATCTCCAAACAGTTTATCAATTTATCACTTCAAAGATTAGAAGGATAATCTAGATTGTAGTATGACATTGGGCCATGCCCCATGGCGTAATGCTTACTTTGCACGCAAGAACCAACCCCATGTTGGAGGTTGTGGGTGAAGTAATAAAAAGGGGGGAGGTCCTACATCTGTGCAGGGCGAGCACGGCAAAACTCAGCGTCTTTCTGTTCCCGACAACTGCCATTGTGGCCCAGTGTGCTACACCACTACAGTGACAATGAGGAGTAGCCAGCCCTGCTACACCCATCCGGCTGGCCCCCACCATCATCATGGGGAGAGCACACATTCCACCCCTGCAGGCCTGTTCTGATCTGATTGAGCACACCGCCCATGCCTCCCTCTCTGTTCAACTAAACTGTCGCCCATGCATGCCTCTCCTGCTTGTACGCAGCCCTGTTTGATGGCACCTGCCACTCAGAGTAGCCATCTCCAGTGTGATACTGCTCCTGATGCCATACCTATATGCCCTGGTGCCTCGTCCTGCAGCACTACCCCAGCGCTATCTGCAGATTTCTGCCTCATGGTGAGTTCCACCTTCTCCTCAATTTTCTCAGCATGACCACGCCTGTCTGCATTATCCCCCTCCGCAGTGCTGCCATTGCTACCTGCACCTTCTGATTGCCATGAGTGCTGCTCAATAGGAAAATGCACTGGGCCACATGACTGTGTGTGGTTGGCAGCATTCCTCATAGCCAGCCACACACAAAAGGGAAATTAGGTGTGCCTGGATTGGCCATCAATGGCAGGATGGGAGGGTGAAGCTGTGTACAGCCATACTTACACTTGGATATGCTGTGTCCTGCTTCCACACAAAGGGTTGCATACCCCTTGTAGTTAGTTTAGAGCCAGGACATGGAAGGCCAGATACCTGGGGAAACAGAGGGAAACCTCTAGAAGCTTCTCCCCATTTCAAAGGCACAATTGGGTATAAATACTGGACCTCAGACACCAACTCTTCAGTACATTTCTGTACCTGTTGATACTCTGCCAGGAAGAAGGACTGCTGTGCTGCTGAAAGGACTGCCACTCTCCTGGACAGCTGCTCTAAAAGATTGCTGCTCTGTTCTGCTGAACAGATGCATGCTGCTCTCTTGTCTGGGTGAGAAGGACTGGACCTGCATCTGTTGAACCCAGAGCCTCAGAATGACTTCAATGGCTAGTTGGCTGGCATCCTGGCTTGAGTCTAAGGGACAGAAGGCTCCAACAACCCTAACTCCGGTACTTGGACTTTGCCATCTGTGAGTCCATCCTGGAAAGTGTTTCCAACCCAATCCTGGAGCCTGGTAAGTGGGCCAGAGGTGCTATGCTAGCCTCTGTAGACGAAGCAGTGCTGACCCATCTCCTCTGCTGCTTGGCATAACCCCGAGCAGAACCGATGCATCGCCGCTGCTGCGTGGATCGGGTCTGTCACAAAGACTCAGCACAGGTCCTCGCATCCCTCATTTACAGCAACCTTGACGAAGATGCCAGACCTGCATTGCAGAATTGCAGGTCCTCGGCACTGACCCATCGCCCCAACTGCGCAACGCATTCCTGATGCTGGACTTTGCATTGCAAGCCCACGTTGACAGGATGCTCAACAACAATGCAGGACCTCACATCGCAGCCTCACTGCAATTCAGAACCGATGCCTCAGCTGTGTGACGCATCTTCGACCTGACTCCTCGCAATGCTTCACAAAACAGTACTTTGTTTATCGGGCATAACTGGGTCCCTGTAGCCATTGGGCCACAGTCTAACTCTTTGTGCTTTTTGGCACTGTTTTCACTGAAATCTTTAACCTTGAATACCTCCAGTTCTAATGATCGAAATTTGTCAATTTGGTAATTTTTTGTTTTAAAAAAAATACTTAATTTTGTTTTCTAACCTAGTCTAGGATCCTTTTGTGGTGTGTGTTCACTGTGTTACTGTTTAAAGTGTTGCACAAATACTTTACACATTGCTTCTGAGTTAAGTCTGACTGCTCTGTGCCAAGCTGCCCGAGCGTTGAACACAGATTAATTAAGGGTTGGCTTGTTTTTATTTATTTGCAAAGTTTTATATAGCGCTGGCTAGACCCTGAGGTATCAGAGCGCTTTACATGAGGATCAGCGAGTTACAGGTTACATAATTACATCAGTTACAGGAGCTAATTATAGACATAGGAGAAAAACATGAGATTACACAATAATATGAGTTGTTAGGACAGTGGTTCCCAAACTTTTTCGACCCGCGGCTCCCTTTACCCATTGGCCATTGCCTGTGGCTCCCCACTGTTACTTTTTTTGGAGGGTGGGGGGATGTAAGCCCGGCCTCAGGAGTATTTGCATTTTTCTTCCTTAAAATAATTGGGATGAAGCTGAGGAAGGTATTATAATCACATTGCAAGGTATTTCATATTACTCAGGAGGCACCGCTAATAAAATATTCCTAGTTACACTTCTTTGCCCCTGCCTTTTTTAGAGTACCCTCTCAAACTTTTTTTATCCCACTTACAGTGCTAGATAGCACCCCTATGCATGCAGGCCCCATTGCCAAAGTGTTTCTGCGATTGAAGAAGATTTGCATGCACTTCCATTTCTACCCATGTCATACGTGCCAACACACCTGTCTCAGCAGGGTGACTCACAATTTTTTAAACCACATACAGCTTTATTTTTGCTGTCTCCTCCCTAAAATTGCCTCCAAATTAATGCAAGTAAAAAAAATTCACCAGATTTGTTTTTTTTAAACGTCCCTCTTCTTGCTTCCAAATGTTGGCATTATGCCGTATATGGTGTTTTACTTCCCTGTGCTCAAGGAGAGAGCAGGCCTATCTGGAAATGTGTGTGTACTGAAAGAAATGTGCACTGGAAGTACCTATGGTTCAAGTACAAATGTAAATACTGAATAATATTTAGTGTGTTTAATAGACAGGACAACTGTACCTTCCTAATAACTTGCATTGGTGTAAAATGTGCATTTGGAAGAAAACAAAACTATTAATGAGTCTAACAAAATAAATCAGGCATCTTCCACATACTTTGAGAGTATTGGAACATGGGGATCCAGTGAGATTTGGTGGTCATCTCTCTCACCATGCCATCAATTGAGCTCTACGTTCACAGCTTTAGGCATGTCACTTACAAATCACCAACATCATGTGTTTAAGTCTAATTAGTTTAACTGAAGCCATCACACCTTTCAACATTAAGTGCATTAAAAAACTTGGTGTGCGGCTCCCCTGGCTAGGTCTGGCGGCTCCCCACGGAGCCACGGCGCACAGTTTGGGAACCACTGTGTTAGGACGTAACATAGCCAAGACACACGTCTTATGGGGAATGAAACGTAGAGGGGGAAAGCTAGACAGGGGTAAGGAATGCAGATAGAGTCAGGCAGACCGGCAAGGGGGAAAAGTACTTCAGGGGAACAAAGCAGTCAAAGCTGTCAAAGTGCAAGAAAGACAAAACCGACCTGAGTATCGGTGAAAGTATACAAAGGAAGGGGTGTGGGAGACCATGGGCGGGCTGTGGACTAGAAGAAAAGGTCAGTCAGGCGAACAAGGAGCAGACCAGTAGCAAAGAGGGTAGGTCGAAGCCGCCATGATGGAGGACCCAACAGAAGCCGATAGCATTATCTCAAAAAGGCGGGATATATAAAATCAGATGAAAAACAATAAAGGTAGCTGACTACATGGTTCTGCGCAGGGCTGGAGAAGGGGAGGCAGCCAAAGAATCATGGAGGGAGGAGGCACGGGAGGGAAGAAAACACAACGGGGAGACAAGGAAAACAATGTCCAATGCCCGGCTGGGTAGGTGATAGCCAAGGGGGTGAACCAGAGGCAAACTCCTCTATAGCTGTATAGGACAGCTCCACTGGGCATCGTCCAAGGTTGCTCGGGCTCCTCGGTAAATACAGACAGTTATGGTTTCCGCCCAGGGGCATCGTCAAAGTTCTATTGGGAGCACTGGTCCTGGTGTTACTGGGAGGCGCCGTCCGCCTCGTCCTCCACCTCGCCCCCAGGTCAAGAGTGATGAAAGGAGAGGTGAAAGGGACAGTTGCAAAGGCGGCAGATGCATCATGGGAGGCCGCCATATTGTTAATAGCATTCGCGTGCACCACACGTGCAGCACCGAGTTTGTAATTTGGGATTACTACAGCTCCCAGGATATTCACACAGGCGCTGATTTGTGATGGTCTCCCGTGGGATAGTCGTGTTGGCCCTCTGCGAGCGGTCTTACTTCTAGGGATAGTTAGCATCCTCCATATTAGGGACAGGCAACAGTCAGGCGATAATGCACCAGTTGTGTTGTATAAAGACGCTTCACTCTGTACTTCACTCTGAACGTGATACCCCTTGGTTAGTGACCGTGCTTGTATAGTGCTTTAGAGATAGAATTACGTTGCTCCTTTTTTAGTGGCCTCACTATGAAAGATCGATTTTGTTAGCATCCGCCATTTTAGGGTCAGCAGATAGTCAGGCAATGACGTGTCATTTGAGTTATATAAAGAATTCTTTGAATGTGGCTCGCAAACTCAGTCTTTAGGCCCCAGACTCACCCCGGGAAGCACCGGTGAGGCTGGTGGCTGCCGCCTCACCTCTGTTCCTCTCGAGAGGGCCGGTGCTGAACGGGCTCCAGCCGCAGGAGGGCCGGCCCCCTCTGGGCCCCAAGACCGCACCTCTGGAAATGGCACCCTCGGGCCAGAGAGGAGGGGACGAGGTTCGCTCATCACCTCCCAGAGTCTCTCTGCTGGTCGCCGCCTGCTGTGCTGTGCCGACAGGCTGCCGGATTGCGGTCCTGTTGTAACTCAGCCCGGGCTCTTACACACCTAAGATGGCGGCCTTCAGGTTGTCTTCAGGCGGTCTCCCGAGAGCCAATTCAATCTCCACTCTCCCGCCGGTGGCACCATCGCGATGGAGCCCAGACACGGTGTTCTTCTTTTTCGGGCCGTCTGTTAGCCGTCCAGGTAGACTCGCAATAGCTCATCTGATGCCCTTGAAGCTCCCTTACCCTTTAATAGTGTGCCCCTATAATCACCACAGGATCGCATTGACCAACTCCAGGTCCGGTTCGGGAACCACAGTTCTCCCCCTCCGGTCGTCCTGTAGCACAGAAAAGAAAAGGGGAGGAGGGGCACCTGCTGACCCAGCCGGGACACTCAAGACCAGGCCTCCCTCTCCCAATGCAGGCCCCAGAGAGTGGGTGGGCCCGAGCACGTCCCCCGCAGCACAGATCAAGCGAGTCCCAGAGGGAGCAGGAAGAAGGAGAGAGCAAAATCCCAGGACGGCCCTCAGTTCTCTGCCTCACTCACCCACGGGAGCTCCCAGGCCCCTTCGCGGCCTCTACTGCCAATGTATCACTGCCACACGGCCCTATCTCAGCCCGCCGGCCCCAGCCAGCAAGGACTCACCAGTAATGGGGCACAGCGGAGCGAGGGCCCGGAGAGCTGATCTTCAGGCGGTCCAGCTCCCGGGTGACGGCTTGCTCTTCCTGTACCTGCACTGCCTGCTTCGCCAGCAGGATCTCTGTCCTCCACGGGGCCCGGGACGGGAAATCAGTCCCATGACTCCCGCCAGTCCCGAGAGCCCACTCTAGTCATCGCCACTACCACACACTAGTGGATAGGGGTTGATGTTCTTTCTAGGGCGCCCCTTCCTCTTCCTGTGGAGGCTTGTGCCTCATCCTGACAAGAATTGTGGCTGCTGCTTTTTCGTTTTGCACCAAGGAGTTTATGCAAGGCTGAATTTGCATTTTATTTTCACAATAGGTATTCTGCACTGTAGCACACCCATTTAAGAAGGCTGGTTTCTTACAAAAAGAGGTGTACACAACAGCATGTTTTTTTATACAGTTTCTTTCAATTTGCTAGGAATGTGTACAAACAAATACATAATGGGGTACATTTGCCGACAATCTGTGCAGGCTCTCATGTAATGAAAAGTCAAATATGTAATGTTATGTGCATTTGTTAAGCTCACTATCACCCAGTGCTTAATTTGAGCCGTTGGTTTCCAGTGCTCGGCACAGGCACTTAATGGTCAGCACCAGCACCTATGATAGTCTGCCACATGGTGGCACTGTTTGTCCAAGAGATGAGCACAACAGCAGTTGTTTATGAATTCAATGACTAAAACATACCATCCAAGCCATTCTCAGTGCTTTGAGAGCCTGTAATAGTTTGAATTGTAACATTTGTAGGGTGTGATGGTTAAGTTTTGTGTTGTTACTGTCATTGGCAGTGCTGTCAGGGACAATAGGTAGTCCAAGCGGCAGTGAACTCCTGACAAGGGCCCGGCACTTGTGTTTTTCACAAACTAAGTTCTGCTATCACCCATAAGAGTATCCTGGCAATGACCAGTGTGTGCGCTTAGCCCTGCCTATGGTAGGTTGGCAATTTGTAAATCCAGGTCTAATCAAGAAGAGAGGAAGAGCCTTTGGTATTGAGTGGGAGCTAATTTCACACTTTAGGAGTAATGTAAGAGAATTCCTGTCCTGATCTGATTCTTTTGATGCGTGGGAAGTGTGTGGGTAGTATTCCAGTGGGCCGTCCACTATCCTTTAGTAGACTTGCTCCTTTCATAGTGCAGCTCTGTCTGATAGCTGCTGTTGGCCCCGTTTGTTGCTGATGAGGCCCTCCTTCACCCGCAGGCTGCTGCCTGCACCTCATCCCTGGTGGTCTAGTAGTAGAGCATCACTGCTCTGCTGCTTGACTACCCCTCTGTCTCTCTTTCTTCTTTTTCTGTCTCTCTCTCTGCTTTTCTCTTTCCCTTTTATTTTGGCTTAGCTTTTCTACCTTTTTCCTCCTGTTTTTCCCACTCCTCACCCCTGTGATCCCCACGGCCTGCCCCCCTGGTGTCCCTTCCTGCGCTTTCCTGCCTCCTAGCTGTCCAACAGCCCTCCCCACAGCACTACTTAATGGCGGCGGCTGCACCGTAAAGTGCAGTCCACTACCCTTTAGTGGACTTGCTCCTCTCACAGCGCATCACCGTCTGGTAGCTGCTGCTGTCCCTGTTTGCTGTCTGCTGAACTGGGGGTAAGGAGTTAGAGGCCCTCCTCCACCCACAGCATCCTGCCTGCTCCTCATCCCTGGTGGTCCAGTGGTAGTGCATCACTGCTCTGCTGCTTGACTGCTCTTCTGTCTCTCTTTCTGCTTTTTCTGTCTCTTTCTCTGCTTTTCTCTTTTATTATGCCTCTGCCTTTTGGCTTTACTTTTCTTCCTTTTTCCTTTTTCCTCCTGTTTTTCTCCCTTGTCGCCCCTGCGATCCCCCACGCCCCCCCCAGTGTCCCTTCCCATGTTTTTCTGCCTCCCAGCTGTCCAGCCCCCATCGCAGCACTTCTTAATGTTGGCCGCTGTGCAGCTGAGCAGCTGCTGTGCCACTGGCGTACCAAAGGTGTGTACCCACCTTCACCTGCACCACGCTAAATGCCAGGGACTCTGGTTCTCAGACACTCCACCACTATGCCTCCAGCACCCTCCTCGCCCTCAACCCTGGACTCCACACCACATGCCATCTAGCATCACCGAAGAGTACCCATGGACCCTTCACCTGCCGGAACTGAAACCAAACCTTTACCCACACCAACACGCCAGCTCCTCTCGCCGCCACCCAGTCTACTCAAAGCACACCCGGCTGGCTTAACCGTATCCTCCTCAATGTGCGATCAATCCACAAACATGCCACAGAAATCTGGGACCTCCTTGATACCACCTCTCCTGACATTGCTTTCTTCACAGAAACCTGGATTAACCCCCACTCCAGACCGGATATTGCCTTCGCCATCCCCGATGGCTACAAAATCACCCGCAAGGATCGACCGACCATCTAGGAGGAGGCATCACCATCATCCACAAGATCACCCTCTGACTGGCCACTCACTCTAATGACTTAACGATGAGCAGGGAACACCTCCACTTCGAGATACAGACCAACCCCAACACCACCCTCTGTGGCACCCTTGTTCACAAGCCTGCCAGTCCCCAACTACCCTTCACCAACACCATCATAGACCTCATCGCACCCCAAGCTGTCGCATACACAGACTACATCCTACTCGGAAACCTCATCTTCCACATGGACAATTCCAGCTACCAGAACACCGCCTCCCTACTGGAGAACCTCATTAACATAAGACTCAAGAAGCTAGTCACCACACCAACTCACACTGGCCACACGCTTGACCCCATCATCTCCGCCAGCGGGATCATCAGCTACAGCCACACCATCAAACTCTCCTGGACCAACCACCACTGCGTGCATCTTGCCTTCACCACGCCCACCGTACCCCACAGCCCCCGTCACAGGTGGATCAAGGCCACTGAAGAACTTTTCATCAACTTCCTCAGCACAACCACTCCGCCTACACCAACGGATACCAACACAGAAGCACACAACCTCCACCGATGGATCTCCAACTGCACCAACACTCTGGCCCCCCCCAAGGAAAGACCACGCAAGCAACAATGCAAGAATGCCAGCTTGTTCACTCCAGCCCTCCACGAGTCCAGAGGCACCTGCAGATGACTCGAGAAGAGATGAAGGAACAAGAGAATCATGGAAACCCACGCTATCTTCAAATCCACCGTCAACACACACCAAATCCTCCTCAAAACCACAAAGAAAACAGCTCTCCAAGACAGAATCAGCGCCAATGCATACAACAGAGCAAAGAACTCTTCGCTGTCATCAAGGAGTTTGCCAAGCCCAACAGCTACACCACAGATGTCCCGCCCTTCCAAGACCTCTGCAACAAACACGACACCTTCTTCCATCACAAGATCAGGCAGATCTATGGCAGCATTGACACCCTAGACCCTACCATTATACTCGACACCACTGCAAGCAACTTTGCCGCACCCCAACAGACCATGCTCTGCTGGGATCCTGTTCACAACAGAGGACACATTCAAGACCATGAAGATCATCCACTCAGAAGCCCCATCGGATCCCTGACCGTACCACATCATCCACAGAGCAGCCGCCGCCATTGCCCCCCAGCTTCGCCACACCATCAACTGCTCCATCGAAACCACCACTTTCCCCGATACCTGGAAACACACCGAGATCAATCCCCTGCTGATGAAACTGTCCTCAGGCCCAACAGACCTCAAGAACATCAGACCCATCTCCCTCCTCCCCGTCCCACCCAAGGTCATTGAGAAGGTCATCAACCCCCAACTCTCCACATTCATCGAAGTGAACCACGTCGTGGACACCTCCCAATCGGGCTTTCAAAGCAACCACAGCACCGAGACCACACTCCTTGCCGCCACAACAACATTTGCTCCCTCCTCGACCGGGGTAAGACCACTACTCTCATCCTACTGGACCTCTCGGCTGCCTTCAACACTGTCCCCACCCGCACCCTAATCACAAGACTCCACTACGCTGGCATCCACAACCAGGTACTGGACTGGATCATCTCCTTCCTTTACCGGCTGGATTCAGCGAGTTAGACTATCCCAGTTCATCTCAGAACCTACAGAGATCAGCTGTGGAGTGCCCAAGGGTTCCTCCCTGAGCCCCACCCTCTTCAACATCCACATGGCCTCCCTCGCAGCCATCATCAGAAGTCACAGGCTCAACATCGTCTCCTACGCTGATGACACCCAGCTGATCCTCTTCCTCACCAATGAACCCACAACCACCAGAACCAACTTCCAAGGGGGAATGAAGGCCGTTGCTACCGGGATGAGAGACAGCTGCCTCAAGCTCAACTCGGACAAGATGAAGTGCTCATCCTGTGTCCCACCCCTTCAGCCTGAGGCGACTCTTGGTGGCCAGCAGCTCTGGGACCCCCTTCCCACCCGGACAGACCACGCACACAACCTATGCATCATACTGGACTCATTGCTCACAATTAACTGCCAAATCAATGCAGTTTCCTCAACCTGCTTCCACACGTTCCGCCTGCTTAGAAAGACATTAAGATGGATCCCCACAGAATTGAGAAAGATGTTCATTCACGCACTCATCACCAGCAGACTCGAGCATGGCAATGCACTCTATGCCAGCATCACCCAGAAACAGCTCAGGAAACTACAGAACATTCAAAACGCCGCAGCCAGACTAGTTGTCGACATCCTCTGCCACTACCATATCACACAACACCTCCGACAACTCCACTGGCTCCCAGTCAACAAAAAAATCACCTTCAAGTTCCTCACATATGCCTACAAAGCTCTCCGCAACAAAGGACCAGCGTACCTGAACCACCGCCTTGCATTCCTCGTACCAGCCATCCAACTCCATTCCACAAAACTCACCCTAGTCTCCCTCCAGAGGATCCACAAAACCAGAACCGGTGGAAGTTCATTCTCCTACCTCACTGCCAAGACCTACAGCACCCTGCCCCTCCACCTCAGGCAATCAGCATCGCTGACCCAATTCAAGAAGGACCTCAAGACTTGGATTTTCAAATGATCCTCCACCCAGGGACACCAGCAGCCTCCCCTGGAGAGCTTTGAGACCCTAACAGGTGAGTAGCCATGCTTTATGAGCCCCTGATGAATAATTTGAGTGGAGCGGAGGTGTCTTGGTAGTTGATGAAAGGAGATGCAGCTATTCAGGTAGGTGGGACCTGAGTGCTTGAGTTGTTAACTGTCTTCAATGTGTGTGAGGAGTTTGAATTTAGTACATTCCTGTATGTGGGACTAGTGTAGTTCCTTAAAGTGTGTTGTGATGTGGACTCTGGGCCTCGTTTATGAGGCCCCTTGTGGCACTTTTGCACCACCGGAATGTCACTTATTTGACATTCCAGTGGCACAATGTGCCGCAGCATATTTACAAGGCCAAGTATAGTCACTTTTTTTAATTTGCTTTTCATGGCCTTGTAAATATGTGCCCCTTTCATGCAGAATACTGCGTGAAAGGAGCGTTCCATGGGTGCTGCTGTGGGTGTTCCCCAGCAACATCCATAGAATCTGAAACAATCCCAGATTTACAAGAAATCATAAACCTGGGAATGCGTCAGAGTCTAAAGCCACCCTTGTGGTGGTGTTAGGGAGGCTCTTTGAGAAGAAATGCTTTAATTTCTCCTCGTTGTTTTCCTTTTCCTAGGTGTGCTGCAGTCTGCAACACACATAGAAAGAGGAAATCACCTCAATTGATTGATGTTTTGCAGGAAGGTGTCCCTTCCTGCACAAAATCAATCAGCCCCTCAACGCATGCACCCTTGCACCATGATGCAAGGGTGCTTGCGTTGGCGCCTGGCAGCCCATTGTGCGCCAGCGCAAAAGAAAAGGACAGGGATGTGCCGTATCTCATAGATACGGCACATTCCTGCCCTTTTCTTTTGACTCAGGGCAGCACAACAAGATTCCTCGCGCTGCTGCACTGCGCCAAAATCTGATAAATGAGGCCCCCTGTGTGGGAGGTTAAGGATGAGTCTGGCTGCTGAGCTCTGGATAGTTGTGATGTAGTTTTCTAGTGAGTTGTTTGGTGATCAGTGTAGCAGGTGTTATCATAGTCCAATTTGCTGGTGAGAAGGGCACTAGTGACAACATTTTTAGTGTTTCTTGGGATCCATTTGAAAATCTTCCTCAGCATCTTAAGGGAGTGGAAGCAGGATGTAGTGACAGCTGTGTGTTCATCTCCAGTTTGCTGTTAATGGTTATTCTGAGGAACATAGAGCATAGCATTGATTCAATTACTATTCTAAAAGTCTGCTAGCACACAGCAAAATTGTACAGTCCTGCACAAGCACACATCAACCATTATTGATTAACCCCTTGCAGATTTCGTAAATACAATTTAAACTAAAAAACATTTTTTTTAAATGCGTTTTTTCTGCACAGACAAAGCCTTCTGACAACCAGCACTGTGCTGAGACTACAGTCAACATGATTGATCAGTTTGCTCTTCTAGCGTTGGTGCGTCAGTGGGTGTGCTGCTACTGTCCTCACCCTCACTAAGCATGCCACTGATACCAGTTAATCCATCTCTTTGTTTACCCTGAGGTGTGATCTTTGGTGTTTGGAGTTATGTAAAACAAACACTGTTCAAGTTCAAAGTGATGCAGTTCCCTGCATGCTGCTTCTCCTCCTCACACCCAATTAAGTCATCCAGAATCTAGCTATTGAGCATTTATTGGGAGAGGAATGGGGACAAAACACAAACATACACTCTGAAAAAAACAATGCTTAAAGTGACATTACAGTTCTGTGTTGGAATGAGACAGAAGTTAATGTTACACAATCCCAAAATCACAGAAATATGGCTGTTAAAGTTTAGTGAACTAACTATAACTTGCACCCTCATTATGATTTGCTTGCGGCCTCATGAAGTACACCACTCATGGCATTGCAAATGACTTTATTGATGACGTTACTGATTATATTTAAATAACAACATTGTTGAAAGCAATGATTCTGACAGTTTGATATAGGCTTTGTGAACGAAGAGCAATACAATGACCTAACTCTATAGTGGGACTATATATATTTTTCTACCAAAATGTTACTATTTTAGAATTGGGAAACTGGTAAGTGACTGAGAGTTAGGTGGGCTGAGTAAACAGATGTGAAGAGGGGATGCTGTACATTTGTAGACATGCCTTCAACTATTTTTTGTACCTTTAAAAATACAAGTCACAAAAACACACTCCCCTCAAATTTTTAACCATCTGGTTTTATACCTGTATCATCATCTAAATTCTCACTTATTTCAGCATGATCCTCAAAAAAGGCTTGAAATTGAACAGCTCCTATTCCACCATAATAGCATTCAAGAATGCCTCACTTTTGTCATAAACACAGAATGTTAGTGTTCTAGTTGCTCATTAGAACTCTGTGGTGATGCTGCCGTTAATCACTAGGGCATTAACTTCTGCAGACAGGTGCTGGTGTTGAAAGTACACATTTAGTCTGCCTGCCTGAATGTTTTACTGTCAGGCAGAAAGAATGATGGATGAGATGAGAAAGACATATGTTCTCATTTTAGACTTCTAAAGCACATACCATAATTTATATGACAAAAAGAATTCCCTCAATTTGTTCCTTTATTCCAGTCTCTTCTGTAGGATGTATTTTCAATTCTATTGTTCTAATTCCATCATGATTCCTTTCAGGCATAGAGAATGTTAGTGATCTAGCTGTTTGTTCAGTAGAACTCTACTGTGAAACTCCTGTTGAAAGCTGGAAAATCATCTGATGGGTTGCTGCTTGTGTTGGAATATCTGTTTTACTCAGAATATCAGAGTTTATTTTCAAATGACAAAGGAAGATAATTGAATTTATAAAAAATGTGCTCTCGCTTTAGCTTCTGGAGTACCGTCCATAACCTCTATGACAAAATCATGAGAAAAAACTGTTTTCTCTACAACATGTTTTATCAAATACCAACAGACTGTCAGTATTTTTCACAGGATACAATTACCCAAGAACTCACCAGAATTCACAACCCAAAAAATATTTATATTGTTACTAAAATTTGGTATCACCCTTTACATGGGATCCTTTTGTGACCCTAAAACCTGACATTCACTACAATGCATTTGAAATGGGACCATGGCATATTCATGTTGTGTCCAGCTAATTAAGGGGTGGTGCCTTTAAGACCGCCCCACATTCCTCTGAGGGTCATGGTCTTTGCTCTTCTTTGGGACATTCCCACCAAACTTCTGGCAAACTATTTGGCCAGACGGTGCCTCCCCTCCAGGCTCTCATAAGGACTTGGTAAAAAACCTGGTACTAACCTTTGACAATAGACTATCTATCTGTCCTCCAGTCAATAGATTGGTAGGTAAATGCTTTGGAATTTTGAGGTCACTTACAAAATGACTGCCCCTGCTCTCCTTCTCAGCATGGAAAACAGTCATCCAGGCATTAGTTACATGTAGAATAGATTGTTACAATGCACTATACTTAGGCATCCTGGAATACCTAATGGACAAAAGCAGGTGATCCAGAACGTGGAAGCTCGCCTTCTGCTAAATGTGCAGAGAAGGCAAAACCTCAGCACACATTTGCGGGGACTCCACTGGTTACCCATCAGGGAGAGGGTCAAAGTTAAGGCTCTGACACTGGTACATGATGCCTTGTATCAGACTGGTCTAATTACCTTAGAGCTAGATGCAGCTTTTACAACATTTCTAGACATATATGATCTACCAGCAGACTCCTAGCTGTGATCCCAATGTTTCAATGTCAGGAGGTAGATCTTTAACATTCCTGGGTGCATCAGCTTGGAATCAGTTCCCGTTGGAGCTACACTCCATAAGTAATTCATTGCTGTTCAGGAAGAAACTGAAAACCTTGTTAATTTATGCCAGCCTAATGTCCACCCTGCCGACCTCTCTACGTCTGTGCCTGGACACTCTTTGGAGTAGCTGCATGCATTATAAATTGCTTATCATATCAAAATTGCTTTTCAGAGTTTGCCTGCTTATATATATTTATAATTCATTTTCAGGATGCACAGACTATGTCCCTGAGTCCTGAAATGGCTACCATAGCATATTGTTCATGCTGTGGCCAGCCAAACTATATTGATTAGTCCACTTTAAATTGGCAAATCAGAGACCAACGATCCAGACATCTCTAACGTTTTCAGGAGATTAACCCTCTTCAGGACCAACCTGAGAATTTTCTTAATGCAAATTACTTAAAAATTGCTGAACTAATTTGCCCCAAATAATGAAAAGCACACTTTGTAAGTAAAGCGCTACCTTTTGGTCAAATTTCATGTAATTCTATTGAACTTTTTTTTTTTTGTATTGAAGAGCAAACTTTCCTATGGGAATTAAAATGGGAAATTTATGTTTTGCCCAATTACCCCCCCTCCTCTCAATTTTCTTAGCCCATGCTTGACAGGTCAGCTCAAAACTATCCATAAAGGAGCCAAAGTGGATGAACTTTATTTAACATATTGTGCAGATTCATCAAATGGTGAAATAAATGCCCTTTATCATTGAATCTTTGACCTAATTATAACTTCTCTCATGCTAAAATCGCAAGAGTAACACATACATATCCCTGCTCTTTCCTTACCCATTTTTCTACGCTTTCCCATTCATTCAATATATGGCCCTTCCAGTGCCTCTGTTCTTTCTATTCCACAGTTGCTGTTGTAGCCAGCTTCAACATGTGTAAGTTTATTATAGGAAAATACTCGCATCATAACCATACGTGGTGAGAACAAATGCTGCAAAAGGGAAGCTTCCACACATCTCTGTCTGTTTTGCCTTGTCTTTCTTCTATCATTTGGATCTTCCTATTCTCCTTAATTACTACCACATGATATTGGTGTCCAATACACTGTTGCAGTGGAAGATTGTTCAGTTCTGAGCCCAATAACGAATCCACTAACTTAGTCACTTCACTCACATTCTATACTTCACCTACAGAGGCATTGGTCCTATGATGGGCTTTTCTTTGTCGCAATGAGGGGTGAAAAATTAGGGTCTCCAACTGTTGGCCACCCAATGAGGACCAAGAATAGTAGCCAACTCACAAATTAGTGATTACGTTTAACTACCCTATCCTCAGACTATAACACTCTCTATCATATATTAGAGACCAGACAATTGTAAGAACAGTTTCTATGAAAAGAACATTAAGACAGAATAAAAGACTCAGACAAATTTGAATAATTTGGTTATTATCTCAAAGATCAAAAACCAATGCATATAAGTAATATTTTAAGCAGTTCAGTCATGATTCTTACAGCTCGCAGTATAACCCACACATCTAGTCAAAGTACATATATTGCTGAATTAAATAATCCCTATAGAAGATGGTAGAGGTTAGAGTTTCCTACCACCACAGGATGGAGGATGGGTAAAAAAAAGAGCTCTTTGCATGGGCAAGGGGAACAAGTTAAAGTCCACTAAGGAAAGGTCCATGAGTATGGGCAAGGGGAATGGAGATATAATCAGGAACGTTCAAGTCTGGTCTCTCACCAGACAGCTGCAAATAGTCCAGTAGGCAAGTTCATCAGCAAAGGGAAAAGGGCAAGGGGCATGTAAAGATAGTCCAGCAAGCAGGCTGGAGGCAATGGAAGAGAAAAGGGGCTCTGGTAAAAAGACAGCTCCATCCTCCTAGGAAAGTCCATTTCTATACTCCAGATTGTCCATTTGTGACATCACTTATCAACATACAATGATCTGATCATCATTTGAGCATTCTTCCGTTCACCAGGTACAAAACTGGCATGAGAAACAACTTTCTATTCCATCCTCACAGGTTAGTTGACAAAGAGCTAATTTACTTTGTTGCTTTTCATGTATTAAGTCAAAGGGGCAGGTTTCCACCTATTCACTCACAACAAATTATTGGAAAAAGTGTCTATTGATTAAAGAATGTTACATAAACAGAACAGATAAAGCAACAATAGAAGAAACGTAACACAAATCCATTACACCAGGCAATGACATAATACAGCCTAAGGAAAAAGGCAATTCAGTGCACTTTAAAGTAAGCATTTTTTATTTAGTAAAATAAACTCATTATTAAGTTCAAGCATAAGGAAACTAATCAAGCATATCATGTAGAGAAATAATTGTAATGTTGTCAGTGATAATTGCACAAACATTCTCAACTGAAATTATGGCCTACTATCAAAATCTTCAAAGTACCTACGTGCGAATTATTCTTAAAAAGCATTCTAATAAAATTGTTTTAGGAAATCTAAGACTCTAATAATGTACAATGTTACAGTTTATCATTTGCTATGTAGCATTACAATGGAGGCATTAGAGATGCTATGTTTCATCATTAATATTTTCACAATCGTGTGTAAGACTCCTTTCCTACATAAATATACTACTTCATATTTTAAATTTGTGTTATTATGCATCATAGAAAGGTTTTCCATCATAATCTTCCGTAAGGACTTCGTTAAAATAATATAGTAATCAATTAATCGATGACCCCAAAGAGGCCAACTCCATCGCCACACTGGAGCATGTGAACAACATTGGCCTCACCCAAATGCTCACCGAACTCAGGCACAATCCCATACACACACTCAATCCCATTTTCACATCCAGTGACAGAATTAAATTCAGCCACACCACAGAACTCACCTGGACCGACCACACATCATACACTTCACTATCACCAACGCCCAGCACACCGTCACCAGGCGGCAGATCTCCTCCCACCACAGCTGGAGCAAGGTCACAGAAACTCTGTGGTCACAGGCCCTCACCACTGCCCAGCCCAAGGTCTAAACAGACCTCAACTAGGCCGTTGAGAGCTTTGCCGCCTGGATCAACGACAGCACGGACAGAGTCACACAAATGAAACCTACAAAATCCAACAAGACCTCCAAACATAGCAGCTGGTACACCCCAGGGCTCAGTAGCATCAAGAGCAACTGCCACAAACTGGAGAAATGATGGTCGCTCCACTAAGAACGCCGCCGACAGAGCAGATCACAAAACAGCCCTCAGCAACCATCACTAGCATATCAAGGAAGCAAAGAAAGCAGCCATCACCCCCTGCATCGACTCCGCGGCTAACCACACAAAGAACTCTTCAAAGTAGTCAAAGAATTCTTCAACGCAGCAGCCATAGAGAACACCATCCACCCCTCCCAAGAACTCTGTGACACCATCTTAGACTACTTACAGAGCAAGATCACCTAGAACTGCAACAAGACATGGAACACCCTCCCACTGAGCCTACGACAGACCCAAGACCTGCTGGCCTTCAGGAGGATGCTCAAGACCTGGCTGTTTGATCAGTAGCGCCCCCCCCCCAGCGCCTTGAGACCCTCGTGGGTATGTAGTGCACTTTACAAATGACTGATTGATTGATTGATTGAATAATTACAACCTCCATCCCGCCACCCTCAGCTCCAACAACCTCAATCAACCAGCAAAAAACAGCCAAACCATCACCACCTGGTCTCCGCTTACCGCCCTGACCACCTCAGCCATCATGTCTTCCATCCACTCCAGGGCGCCCACCAATTCCTACTCCCACCACCTCTACAATCTCACAAAGGACCCAATCAGCATGCAACTCACCAGCCTCCTAAACACCTCCATCTCCACAGCATCCGTTCCTGGACAGACGGAAAAAAGCAGACATCAGACCCCTCCTAAAGAAAGCCTCCGCCAACCCCAGCAATGTCAAAAATGATCATCTGATCTCCCTGATCTCCTACCTGGCCAAATTACTTGAGAAAGCCATCAACCAGCAGCTCACCAAATTCCTGGAACAAAACCACCTACTTGACACTTCAAAATCAAAATTGCAAACCACAGCACTGAGACAGTGCTGATTGCTGCCACAGACGACAGTCAGAACACTCCTTGACCGCTGAGAAACTGTGGCCCTGACACTCCTTGACTGGCATTCGACACCGTCTCCCACAAAACCCTCATCAACATACTCCATGACATAGGCATACAGCTAGACGCCCTCAAGTGGATTGCCTCATTCCTTACAGGATGCACCCAGAGCATCCGACTACCTCCCTTCACATCCACACCCAGAGACATCATATGCAGTGTACCACAAGGATCCTCCCTCAGCCCCATCCTGTTCAAAATCTACATGACCCCCTCACAAATGTCATCAGATCCCACGGGCTCAACATAATCTCCTCCACAGACGACACTAAATTGATCATCTCGCTCACCGAGGACCCCTCCAATGCCAAAACCAACTTCCGCAATGCCATGACCAATGTAGCCAATGGATGAGAGGCAACTGCTTCCAACCCCTTATGACACAACTGAAGTACTGATCTTCAGGAAGAGCATCTCCGCATGGGACCACAGCTGCTGGTCAGCAGAACTTGGACCTACACCCACACGAGCAACCATGCATGCAACCTCGGCTTCATCCTAGACAGCCCACTGACCATTAAAGGACAAATCAACACAGTTGCATCCTCCTACTTCCACACACTTCACAGATTTTTCAGATAGATTCCAACCAACACCAGAAAGACCGTCACTCAGGCCCTCATCACCATCTGCCTCGACTACGGCCTCGAAGCCGGCATCCCCACCAAGCTCCTCAGAATACTCCAGACCATACAAAACGCTGCAGCCAGACTCATCCTGGAACTCCCCAAACTAACCCATATTGCCCCCACCTGAGCGACCTTCAGTGGCTCCTCATCCAGAAGAAATGCCGGTTCAAGATCCTCACGCACACCTACAAAGCCCTCCATGACCTAAGACCTGCCTTCATCAATCATCGACTGAAATCCACCAACCTTCTAGACACCCACACTTGCCCTCACACATCCCCCGCACCCTTCACAGCCACAGTGGTGGCCGCTCCTTCTCCTACATCGCTGCCATTACTTGAAACGACCATCCCTTCCAGCTCCATACAGCAGACTTCAGAAAGAGACTCAAGACCTAGCCCTTCGATGGAGACACAGCACCCAGATACCCCTAGGTGTGACATTATTGCGCTTTACAAATGCTGCTTGATTGAGAAATAACATGTCAAACTCATTGTATGTAGATTCTTTTATTTCTACAAATCCAAGCACACTTTCATGGTGCTGATACTTCAGCTTTTCTCAGTGTTATTTTTCTAGATGCGTGCAATGTGCACATTAAAGTTTCGTTGCCATAATCATTTTTTGTAATGTGTTAAAAATGATCAGTGTGAGAAGCTGGCTTGGTATATGGTGTACACTTATGTAAATGGGCATCTTGCACCAATTCAGACAACCCTTATGGTGATTTTAGTGTTCTTAGACAACCTTAGAAAGCTATCTAACTCGTAGCTGTGGAGAGCAGCCTTCCAGCTTAGTCAGAAAGAGTGTAAAGCAGCTTGTTTTACCAGAACATAATCTTATTGATATAGATTAAGTGAAAAAGAACCACACAGTGTATTTATAAAAACATGTATTTATTATATAACACTCACTAACACATACAGGTATCTCCTAGCTGGAGATACACACAATGCATACAATACTTTGCACTAGAAACAGGTTAGTAGCACGTAATACACAGTGGTCACCGGGGGGGAACAAACCATATACTAAAATAGTGGTATGCAAACCATGACTCAAGTCAAGACTATACCCATAGGACGTAGAAGTGCCAGGGACCAAAGGAACCACCCAAAGTAAGGAACCAGGAGCCCCACGGAGGCCGTGTGCAGAGTGGGAACACGACTGTGGGCGAAGGTGAAAGTGTCCGGTGGAACCCCCAGGTGGTTACCTGAAAGCAGAGAGAACAGAGTCTATGCTACTCGGAAGTGACCAGGAGGCACGGAAAGTGAATGCCCACAATGTCAAGTGCTGCAGGAGAGCTGACCGTGACCTTGGAGCTGCAGCTGTGAGGACTAGGCAATGCTATGGAAGACCAGGATCTTTTCATGAGCTGTCCCACATCGGATGTCGAGAGTTGAGGGGTCGGTGTCCGTCAGGAACACTAACAAGCCGTGGCAACTGCAAACAACGTGGAATGCGAACACGGTGCAGTGTCGGTATAAGCAAGGCCCAGGTGACCCACCACGAATAGGGGAGTCAGGCCCTAAGCAATCAGGGGAGCCCGCAGAATTAAAAGATGACCCTCAAAAGGACCCACAGGCCAGAGGGACTGGAGTCGCGAGAGGACCTTGAGCAGCTCACCAGAGAAGCAGGCCCATGATGCAATTGATGTGGTGAGGACAAAGATCTTGCTCACTGGAGATGCTTGATGTTGGGGCTACTTGGAGCCCAAAGATCTTGGTGGAAGGAAGCCAACATGCCTTTGCAACTGCAAGGTGATGCAGTGCACAGGGGTTCGGTTCCTGCGGCCCTGACGAGGGATACGCACCTCAAACTTGGTGAGAGGACAGGGTAGGCCTCGAAGGATGTGAAGAGCCACCACCTGTGTTGCTGAGCCTTTTGGAGTCTGTGGGAGCCCAGGATCAGCAGACCGGTCAGCTTAGTTGCAGTGCCTGCAAATGCAGGGAAGTGACTCCTTCACTTCAAGGGAGATTCCGCGGTGTGGCCAAGATGGCGGTAAGTGCGGACGTGTAATTCAGAGCTCCGCAAAAGGCTGTCTGAAAATCCTGTTGTACACCGGCTTATACTTGCCAGATGACTATATGATTGCAACGTGGCACCAACGGACATTGCGGTGCCCCTCGGCAGCCCATAATCAGGTGCGTAGGCGCTCAGCCGGGGGAGCGGCAGCCTGGCGCGGCATGGTCCTACAGATGATGATATGGCCCTATGCACTTAGCCAGGAGACGCAGGCAAAGCTTATCGCCTTCGACTGCGTGTGCCGACAGCAGACAAAGAATGGACTTAGGCCGGTGCTCCACCTCCTTGAGAGGCCATTGGTGGCAAAGACTGTTGGTCAGGTGCCAGTCGTGCACCCCCCACGGGCTGTGCGCCTCGGACCTGGCATTGCTGGTCTGCTCTGAGGATCCTGGGGCCGCCAACCGCACTGACTACGACGCCTGGTGGCTGGGTACTTTTTCCTTCTCTTCTCTGCCTGTGGTGGGGCGCGCAGTGAGACGTGTGCCACAGCCGCACTGGGGTGCATGCCGGGAGGTGCTGGGTTGTGATTGATCAAGCCTAGTGTGACACGGTGGAGGACTGCGGCCTGCGTTATGAGTCCTCCCACTGTAGGGTTAAAGACTACCCGGATCAGACAGTGTCTGGAGACATACACCTGAATGGGCTCACTGGGGAGAGGACTGATGATTGGTTACGGACGTGCATCAGATACACGTAGTCTGCCCGAGACCTGACTCCACTGGACAACATTGTGGACCCTAGGGCTGCCATGCTCGGGGACGGTGGCGCTTGGAGACTGGACTTCCCCTTTTCCCCTTCATCGGCACAGCGGTGTGTGTCACTCGAGTGTGGGAAACAGCCACTGGTCAAACCTGACGTGGGCTTGCAGAGGCCTGCAGTCTGGGCTGTGACGCCCCACACTGGAGTAGATAGAACAGCTGGAAAACAAACAGAGCACCACCTGGGGACTGGCTGCCGTGACTACTGTACCCAGTAAGTCAACTCTCTGAACGGCAACACCGCTTCCGGGAAATGCAATGCGACGCTGGCACCTAATTAAGGTGTAGTGTGCATGCACTCCAGTCACATGTAGTTTAAGTATCCACCGCTGGTCCCTTCCTTCGCCATCGGATCTACGCTAAAGCGACTCATAGCCCTGCTCGGATATGGATATAGTGGGACGGGTATGCTCAGACGTGAGTCCTGTGCTCTCCATGCCACTGGAATCAAGCTATCCTGGCTGAAGAGGGGTGAAACCTTGAAACCGGTCCTAGGATGCTTGGTTCCAGTCCAGGGTGGACCTGGCTTGGCAGTTCGGGCTGGACTGTTCCCATGAGACACAGGGTCAAGACTGATTTGCATATGGCTGGGTTCAAACTGGAATGGCATGGTGAGGAAAAAAACGATGGATTTAGGCCTAGATCTTTGTGCTGGGGTGAATGTATGACATTGTTCTGAATTCTGTCCATCAACTGTTGTTTTTGAAAAATGCAGAGATAGACACCCCATCACTCAATGTTTCACCCTGGCTAGCCCAACTGAACAATGGAAGAGGTCCCGGGGGAGGGGTCAGCAGGGGCACCCTTGACCGAGAGGCAACTACCTCCATTAAGCTAGAAGCATTTCATCCTTGGCTGGTGATCTATCTGCAGAGGGGGGATGCATTAAGGCTGGAATATGGCTTTACAGAGGGTTTTCGGATTGGGTATCAGGGTCCTAGGGAGTGGATGTGGGCTGTGCCGAAGAAGGTGGGAGGGGAATTTTGGCTCATTCATCATATATCATGGCTGGAAGGTGCATCGGTGAATGATTACATCACTGAAGAGGATTCCAGGGTGCTCTATGCGTCAGTGGACAATTCTGTGGCCCTGGTGCGGTGCTGTGGTTTTGGGGCTACGTTGGTGAAGTGTGATATCAAGTCAGCATTTCGTCTACTCCCCATAAACCCCGAGGATTTTCAATTATTGGGCATGCAGTTTGGTGGATTTATCTATGTAGACAAGGTTCTGCAGATAGGCTGTTGTGAGAAGCTGGCCTGGTATATGATGTTCACTAATGGAAGTGGGCACCTTGCACCAGTCTGGTCACTGGAGGTGCTTGAGGTTGAGGCTACTTGGAGCCCAAAGATCTTCTTGCAAAGAAGCCAACAAGCCTTTGCAACTGAGTTGGATGCTGTGCACAGGGGTCGATTATTGCAACCCCCACAAGTGGTGCTGGCCTCAAAATTGGTGAGAGGGCAGAGCAGGCCTTAGGAGCTGCTGGAAACCACCACTTGTGTTGCAGAGCCCAAGGAGTCTGGAGGAGCTCAGGATCTGCAGACCCGTTGACTTAGTTGCGGTTCCTGCAAATGCAGGGGAGTGATTCCTTCACTCCAAGGGAGATTACTTCAGGTGTCTTTGATGGTTCACAGGCCACGGAAGGTTCCTGTATGATGCACAGACGATGCAGCAGACTGGAAGGGAGAAAAAGTCAGGCCCAAACGAAGTCCAGCAAAGTCCAGAGTTCCCAGACGGAAGAAGTGCAGTGGTGTCTGATCTGAATCTTATCCCACAATGAATCTAGAGACCTGCACCCAGGTAAACCCTTAAGTACCCTAGGGAAAGGGTTGGGAAAATTCAGGGGACCCTCCCAGGGGAGAGGTTACTCTCATGTCCTTTGTCCAGTTTCGTACCAGAGCGGCAGCCAAGGGCTCCCAGAACTGGTTTTAACTGGACTATGCACCTGGACACCAACTGTGCCCCTCATGTAGACTTTCTGTCACTGGCAAGTGCACCCACCCTGCCCCAATACACTAAATCGTGTCTGGGAGATGGGCACACCGCCCTGTGACAGGATGCCTACTGTTCCACCTTCCTCTGCTGGAGATTGGCTCAGCAGCAGGAGAGTAGAAATGTGTCGCTGGTCAGTAGCAACCATTTTGGGCTGTGCGGGTCTAGAAGACTGGTACTGGGAACACTGAGAACCTAACGGAGGGTTCTTCCAATGCTTGGAATCATACCTCCCACGCTATTTACAAGGTCTGGGAGATGAATGAATGAGGGTCATCAGCCTGGTTAAGGGTGCTTTGGCGGCATCCACAAAGAGAAGTTACAGGCTGGCGTGGACTGAGTTCTGGGCGTTCTAAGGAAATGTGCTGCAGGGTTGGGATCGGGATCAAGAAGAGATAAAAAGGAAAGTTACGTTTTTGTTCTTTTCTTTATTGACAAGGATTTATCGCCCGTCAAGATTGGGGGCAAGTTGGCTGGGGTTTCGTTCTACGGCAAGCTGAATTGACCCTGCCAGAGACGAGATTTTAGGTTGGCGCAAAGAAAGGGGTGGGAGGAGGTTGGCACCAAGAGAGGCCATCACGTTTAAATGTTGGGGGAACTGTTGGCGGTACTACCCACTAGCTGTTATAATGAGTTTACCCACCAGCTGTTATAATGAGTTTGAGTTAGCTATTTTCCGGCTTTGCTAGGCGTGGATGTTTTCCGGGGCTTTTCGAGTTTTGGAGCTAAGCTATTGGGGTCAGCAAGGTCAACGGGTGTACTGCATGATGAGGTGCGCATAGATCCGGGGTGTTTGGGGATATGGTTGTGACGTTCAAAAACCAATCAAAAGGGCAGGGGGAAATGGATCTGGTTGAGCGAAGGAGGGAGTGAAGCTGCGTGCCCGGTGCACGAGTAGCAATGTTTTCTGACTTGGCCAGGGTGTAAGTACACGGAAATATTTTCTCACCAAGGTGGAAGTCTGATGTCGGCTTCCCAACTGTTGGCGGTACAGCAAATGGGGCTTCGTTGTTTGGATAGAGATCCAACAGCGTTTGGGACCCACTCTATTAGGATAGGGGCAGCGTCCGCAAGCCTGGGGTAGGGTTGGGATCGTATTCAGAGGATTGGGAGCTGGCAGTCCCGTTGTTGCAAGCGCTATGTCAGAAAATAAATGCAGGAATGGCTAGACCGGGCAGTGGGCATGAGGAAATGTGAGAGGAGATATAGGGACGTCGGGCTAAAGATGTTTCTGCTTTTAATGCAGACTGTATGAACAGTCCAGGGGGCAAGACAGTGACCTGGATTATGGGACATTTCTTGGTACATTGGGCAGCCAAATTTGCAGCCCAGCAAATATACGACATGAATCTGGGATTGCACAGCAGCCAGCCTGAAGTATTATGGTGGGGAAAGAGTGAAATGCAATGGGTAAGTTTGCTAAAATGGTTGACAAAGCTGGTTTCGCAAAGGGGTTGCCTGGACGTGATGTAATGATTATTACATGATGGAGCTGAGGGTGTCATGATTGCCCACCTAGACTGTAATGCAGTGCCAGGAAGAAGGGTAGTCAAACGGGTTAACAATAACCCCAAGGAATAGCACATCCCCGATAAACCACCCCCCATCCTGTGCAACCAGCACTACTGTATTGTGGCATATGTTTACTTATGTGTGTTGAAGTATAAGTTTTACGATCCTTATTATGTGTATTGAGATTTGTGGAGTTTTGATTAATATGACACATGTTTGATACTGTTACCATAGTAAATACAAAGCATGAGCAGGGAGCATTTTTGTATGAGCAGCATGAGCAAGGAGCATTTTTGTAACAGAATAAAAAAGCTTACTGAACTCGAGTCGGTCGAGTCATACGCTTCATCACCAAAGAATTACAAGAAAAGAATGGCCCTTAGCACCGCCACGTAACGCTGTGCACACATCAGCGTGGTGGCCATCTTGGCTGTGGCAAGGTTATTTAAAGCCACACCCGATTCTGGAAGGTGCTTAGCCTTCCGGTTGTCATTATCCAGGGACGCTTACCTGAAATTCTATGTCAGGACAGGAGGCTCCGATTATGCTTTCTCATTTCTTTATTAGAAATGCTCAGCAGCCAATAAAAACACAGTAGATGAAGAGAAAAACTACAATACCCATAAACACAAGGGTATCACGTGAACAACTATAGAGACCACAGTATAAAAGGTCATGTAGAAAGTACAACATCCTCTTTCTTTGCTGCTCCGCAGCCAGTTAAGTGTTTATGTCTTTCTTTATTAATACGCTTGTGTTACTGTTGCAATTTTGGTGCATGCTTTATTGTTTTGCGAGCGTTTCATTTGCCGCGTGTTTCACGCTATTGTGTATCCGGTTTCCATGGTTGCCTTTCCCGTAACGGGTTTTGTTCTCCGCTCGCCGCGGTCATCATTGCGGGGAGCGTGAGGTTTGCCACCTTCCCTGAGACGGGCGCCTCGCGCCCGCGTCTCTTTATTTTATTTGTGGAGAGGGAGACAGGGGCTGGGAGGCTCACGCTTTGCTTGCGAGTGCTCCGTGTGCAAGAATACCGGGCGGCCGTTATCGCGCATGCGCGGCGGCCATTTTGAATCGAAAACGAACGATTTCTCGTGACAGAAAGGTCGCATCAGCGCCCACTGCCCAGAGCCTGTGTATTTCGCCCCTACATACGCCCATTAGCACATTTATATCTTTTGGGCTGTAAAATTGATCATAGGCTTTGCCTAGAGTGACAGTTTTTTTCAGTCAGCAAGCCCTCCCTCCACATTTAATTTTTTACATAGTGCTCAGATTATCTAATCTGCACTGTTGGCTTGCTGTGGGGTTTTTTCTCTCACCCTGCATTGTGCCTTTGGCCATTATTGATTATTGTCATCTCTGTGGGCATTGTACCTTGCTACACTTTTGTGTCAATATGGAGGATTACTATGAAGATGACTATTACTATGAAGAGGATCCTTCTGGCTCTTTGGAGCACGATTTGGTGGAGGCTTTGGATCAGGGAGTACAGCAGTCCGTTAATAAGGCGCTTGTTCGAGCTATTAACCCCTTAAAGCGTAATTTATCTCTCTACGCACAGCAACAGGGTTGGTTGCCGGCTGCTTGTGCGTCTAAGTCTCCTGTAAATCCACATAAGTCTGATTTTCAAAGGTTGGCCAAAACTCTGTCTTCGGACACGGCTACTACTAAAGGGTCGGCTGGGACCTCGTTTTCAACCTTCCCGGATACGGATGCTGACGAAGCGCATTCCTCCACTTCTTCTGAGTTTGAGCTTCCTCCACGGAAAAAGGCTCGTAAGGAGCAGTTCGTGGACGCCGCCTCTCATCCCCCTATTCTCACTTTTGATCCCTCTGATATTGTGCATCCACATTCTTCTTCTTGGTTGCCATCTCCAGCAGTGGCGGAATATGTGCAGGCTCATATTCGCCAACCTTTTGAAAAGGATGTCAGGGCCCGCCTGAGATCCGAGTGTCCATGTCCTGATTTGGCGGACCATTTGGCCGACACCCCGGAGGTGGATCCTACTATGGTCACATATCTTAAAAAGTACGCCAGAGGCCCCAAGAAAGGTCTTGACAGGTCTTGGCGTTCCTGCCAAGATAAATTGTTGGACTTATTGGGCCCGCTCACTATGATATTAGATCTGGGCGTTCTTGCCAAAGAGTCTTCAGCTCTTGTTAATCCGGATGAACTCATTGAATGGTCCCAGAGGGCCATTTGCCAGTTGGGCAATGCCAATTGCACGATTTCTTGTGAGCGACGCCGTTCCATTCTTCTCCGACTCGATCTTAAGCTGGCGGAGCTCTCATCTTCAGAGTCCGGCCCCTTGGCTCAAGGACTCTTATTTGGTCAGCCGTTCCTGAAGGAGCTTACCCATTTTGTGGCCACTTTCAGTGGCCTTGACAAGGCCCAAGCCTCGCTGCGGCGGGCGTTTCGGCCGGTTTTTGCCTAGGCCGGACGTCTTAGGGGACGCTCATTCGGCCGTGGATCTCAGCAGAATTCCCAGAGAGGATTCCAGTCCCACAGAGGGGGTGGTCAGGACTCCGGCTTCACCACCCGTTCCAGTTTCTATCCCTCTCGAAAAGGGAAAGGACACTTCCGGAAAGGTCGCTTCGGTGGACACCAAGGAGGTCACCAAGACTCCAACACTTCAGGTGAGATTGATTCCAGCTTCCGAGGTGGTTTTGGGGGGCAGGATCCAATTTTTTCTCCACAATTGGCATTTAATCTCCAACGATGCTTGGGTGCTGGACAAGGTTCAAGGTTACAAGATAAAGTTTTACCAGCCCAAGCCTCAAACCCTCCTTCCAACCCCGATGTTTTTTTCTCTTCAGGATCGGGAGATCATTTCAGCAGAAATAGACTCCCTTCTTGCAAAAGGGGCTATTCTTCGAACTACCCGTCATCCAAGAGGTTTTGTGAGCACGGTGTTTCTGGTGCAAAAACAAGGGGGCGGATCCCGTTTGGTCCTCAATCTAAAGGAGTTCAACGGAGGGGTAGTTTACCGCCATTTCAAGATGGAGGGGATCCATCTTTTGTGAGATCTTCTCCGAGAGGGGGATTGGATGGTTCGCCTAGATCTCAAAGATGCCTATTTGTCGATTCCAATCTTCAGCCCACATCGTCGGTTTCTCCAGTTCCAACGGCAAGGGGACTGGTTCGAATACAAGGTTCTCCCGTTCGGCCTCTTGTCAGCTCCCTGGTGCTTCACGAAGCTTCTGAAGCCCGTGGTGGAATGCTTACGCGCTCGGGGTCTCCGCATGATTATTTACTTGGACGACATTCTGATGATGGCAGATTGTCCACGCAAATTGATTTCACATCTGGAATGGACGATCGACCTGTTACAATCTCTGGGATTTCTAGTGAATCCTCAGAAATCTGTTCTCATCCCATCTCAGGTGATAGACTTTCTAAGTTTCCAGGTCAATTCTCTGACCTGTCAGCTTCTTTTACCCAATCAAAAGATTTGCTACATCAAAAGGGAGTTGGTTTAGATGATCTCCAAACAGATCGTATCGTTGAGATCTATAGCTCGTGTAGTCGGTCTTTTGGCGTCTTCAATTCAGGCGATTTTTCTGGGTCCTTTGCATTACAGGGCGTTACAACGGTTGAAGATCCGTCATCTCCAGAATGGCCTTCACTATTCCGATCAGATTCCTCTTTCAGAGGAGGCGAGGTGCGAGATGCAGTGGTGGTTGGACCACATGGAGGCCTGGAATGGGCGAGCCCTGTTCGGTTCTTCCCCGGAGATGGTGATAGAGTCCGATGCCAGCCTGTGGGGCTGGGGAGCCCGGTGCGGTCCAATATCAACGGGGGGTCGGTGGTCCCCTCACGAGTTGTCTCTCCACATCAATTGTCTGGAACTCCTGGCGGGGTCCTTTGCGATCCGTTGCTTCACTCCCCTTCGGTCCAACTGTTGCATTCTTCTCCGCATGGACAATGTGTCCGTGGTTCGTTATGTCAACAAGTTGGGCGGCACGAGATCCAAGATATTAGCGGAGATCGCCAAAGATTTTTGGCACTTTTGTCTGCAGAAGAAGATCACTGTTATTGCCGAGTATCTTCCCGGTCGCAACAATCAGATTGCGGATTGGCATTCGCGTCACCTTCGGGATTTCAGCGATTGGAGGCTTCATCCTCACATTTTCCATTCTCTCCGTCGGGTTTGGGGCCAGTGTCACATCGACCTGTTTGCTTCTCGCCTCAACACTCAGCTTCCTCGGTTCTTCAGTTGGAGGCCGGATCCGGAAGCCCTGGCCACGGATGCATTTCTCCAAATCTGGTCTCCCCTTCTGTGCTACGCCTTTCCCCCGTTCATGATGATTCCGAGAGTCCTGGCTTGCACAAAGCGCTATCAGTCGGAGCTGATTCTGATTGCTCCTCTGTGGAGGGCTCAAGCTTGGTTCCCAGTTCTCCTGGAAATGTGTTGTGCAGTGCCGCTCCTTCTTCCCCAGAAGTGGAATCTCTTGCTGGACCCTCTCGGCAATCAGCATCCCCTGATCCAGTCAGGCTCTCTCCGTCTTCTGGCATGGCGACTTTCGGGGACCGTTGGACGGTCCCAGGCCTTTCACGAGACGCTTGCAAGTTTATCAATGGATCTTGGGCACCCAACACTCACAAACGCTACTCAGGCTCTTGGAAACGATGGTGTGATTGGTGTGTTCAACGGGAAGCTGATCCCGCTGCAGCGGATGTATCTCTAATTATTAACTTTCTAGCGTCTCTTGCTTCCTCCGGTTTGGCTTATCGGACGGTTAATAATTTCCGTTCCGCCATTTCGGCAGGCCATGTTCCTATTGATGGTAAACCCGCGGGTGAACACCCTTTGATTACTAAATTGCTAAAGGGTATACGTCTGGCGACTCCTCCATGTCCTAAATACGCGTCTTTATGGGATGTATCCATTGTCTTGAAGTTTTTGGAAGCCTGGCCTTCCAATTCCTTGCTCTCCCGCAAACAATTGTCAGCCAAACTGACCATGTTGCTATGTCTAGTTTCTTGCAGGCGGGTGTCTGATGTTCATGCATTGGACTTGGCAGGTCGCAGTTTTACCCCTGAAGGTGTCACTTTTCATCTTTCCCAACGTACCAAAACAAATACTTCCTCGATTACCTATCTGTAGTATCCTGGTCCTTCTTTTCCTAACCATCCCAACCTTTGTGTTGTCCAATGCGTCAAGGATTATGAGGTATGTACTGCTCCTTTACGTTCAGATATGCAGGGTCAACTGTTGATTGCTTTGCAGAAGCCTTTTCGCCCTGTTACCCCAGCTACTTTAGCTCGTTGGGTTTGATGGCTCATGTCTGAGGCCGGCATTGATGTTTCCATTTTTGGTGCTCATTCGGCACATGGGGCTATGGCTTCTAAGGCATTTTCGATGGGTGTTACCTTGTTTGACATTATGAAGGCCGCAGATTGGTCTTCTGATTCTATTTTTAGAACCTTCTATTACAAGCCAATTGATCATATTGCTTCAGTGGTGGTGGATCAGCTTTGAACAAGCATAATCGGAGCCTCCTGTCCTGACATAGAATTCAAAATTTGCGAACATACGTGACAAGAATGTTCAATTCTATGAAGGACAAGGAGGCGAGGATTATCCCACCCATTGTTATTGTTCTGTACATATTTTGCATTTATACTGTTGCTTTTGAATATGCATTATATTTCCTATAATTCATTGTTTCTCTAATCCCCCTATTGTGTTTTTATACTATATATATTGGATGTGTATTACGGCAGTCTGTCTCTTTTCAGGTTCTGACCCGAAGTAACGGTGTTACTGTTCTATCTGGTTTATCCTGCATCCGATGTTCTTCTGTTTCCAAGGTCCTGCTGCCTTCCAGTGCTGCGTTCTTCAATATGGACTTTTGCTGTTGCTGAGGGTCTTTTTATCCCTGATGGTCATCGTTGTTCTTGGACTTATTATTTTTATTTGAACTGTTCGCCTCAACAAAGAAAGAGGATGTTGTACTTTCTACATGATCTTTTATACTGTGGTCTCTATGGTTGTTCACGTGATACCCTTGTGTTTATGGTATTGTAGTTTTTCTCTTCATCTACTGTGTTTTTATTGGCTGCTGAGCATTTCTAATAAAGAAATGAGAAAGCATAATCCTCGCCTCCTTGTCCTTAATAGAATTGAAAATTCTTGTCACGTATGTTCGCAAAGTTTGAATTGATGCGCCGTTCGTGTTCTCCGTTTCCCGATTTTCAGAACAGTGCATCTTCAGCCGGACATCGACCCAGGGAAAAACAACATAAAGAAAGTTAAGTGCATTTATTTTAAGATGCCCATTGCAAGAAAGAGTATTTAACAGCTTGCGTGTTTAAGAGCACAAACTAATTTTTTGAACCTTTGCTTGAAAACTAATGTTTTGGAGAAGTGCACAACAATTTGTTATATAACTCAAGGACAACATTTGTATACCATGGACTATGTTACCTATTACAAACTATGGGGCAGATTTACAAGCCCCTTGCGCTACCAATACGCCACTTTGGACAAGCAGCTCTATAATGTGATGTCATTGTTAAGGACTCTGTTGTATCCTTCCTCTAACCTGTAGTTACCACTAATGTAAATAAAATTGCCTTTTCTGTACAAGTAAGTCTTTCATAGGACCTCATAATTTGTAGAGTGCCTTATAATGTAGTCTGTCAGCTTTCAGACTTGCACCATGGTGCAAGGGTGCCTGTGCAAGGGTGCCTGCTTCGGGGCATCGCAGCAGTTTGTGCGCCAGCGCAGGGGGAAGCACAGAGATGAGACATATTGTTGTAAATATGTTGCATCACTGTGCTTTTCCAAACTAATGCAGCACTGTGCAGCAAAATGACTTGCTGCACCGTGCTGTGTTGGTTTATTGTAAATCTGCCCTTATATTTGTTTCTCTTCATATTTACTCCAGTTCTAGTGGTGGACACTGAGTGAAAAAGTACACACTATTGTAAAAAGCATTTGATGAAAATAGTGTAGGAATCAATGTATGTATCAATACAAATTTGTTGATGTTTATTTTAAGAGCACTGCAAGGTAGAAGAGCCTAGTGAAGCAAACTACGCCATTATTACACTACTGCAGAAATTCAACCACTACAAAAGAATACCAGGACACTACGCAATACATCTGTAGATCACAGGTAGGAACAACTAGTTAAAGAAGGGTATGTGCATGTGTACAGAGAGGGACTAATCATGAAAATAGACTTGGAAAATACTGATAGTAAATTCTTGTTGCCTCGCAGGTCGACAGCAAAGATTCGTTCAGCGTCCAGTATCCGGCCCTCCTCCCTCAACCCTACTGCGTATCTCTAGTGAATTACTGATTACACAGAAAAACACCCTATGGAGTTTATTCTCGATGGCAGAAGTCTTGGGGGTGGAGAGTCACATACAGGCCCTTCCACAACCTCGCAGGGGAAGAAGAGCGGAGCACAGAAGAAAAAGCTGTACCTTGTCAGGGAAGGATGGAACGAGGTATGAGGTTTGGAGAATGAAAGTTGGTGTGATTTGTTAATAAAGTTGAAGATATGCAACCATGTCCTAATAAACTGGCCTTTTACGCTATTCATGGGTCATTGAGTGTTTGCTGTAGTCCCAGACTAGTCTTTCCCTGGGGGATTCGTGCCCCAAACAGGACATGGGTAGGGATAGGTAGTTAGGGTGGAAGGGGAGGGTCATTTAATTAGCATATAAGGGTCCGTAGAGGTGTGATCTGCCTCTTTCAGACCCTGTGCATCAACTTGAGGATTTTTTGCTGAGGAGTTAAAACTTTGTCCACCCATTTACCCTTCATGTTGAAGGGTCAGGGAACGGGGGACTTGTTTCGCTACTAAGCTTTTCTTTTTGGCCATAGTTAGGACAGGTTACAGGGCTAGGTGGCAGAAGTCTTGGGGGTGGAGAGGCACATGCAGGCTCTTCCACACCCTCGGGGAGAGGAGTGTGGAGCACAGGAGAAAAAGCCGGGGGCAGTACCTTGTCAGGGAAAGATTGAACGAGGTATGACATTTGAGAAATGAAAGTTGATGTGAGAGGTGAGTGGACGCGTGATGTACAGGGGATTGTGCCTCAGATACAGAGTTGATGTTATTTGTTAATAAAGTTGAAGATATGCAACCATGTCCTAATAAATTGGCCTTTTACGCTATTCACTGGGTCATTGAGTGTTTGTTGTAGCACGATAATTTTAAGGCCAGCACAGAGCTGAGAGCAGAAATCCATCTGTTTGTGGTGATTATTGTAATGCCAGCTATTTAATCTTATTTCTTGGCAAGAAGCAGTTTGGTCCTCAGGGGAAGTAATTGGTTGGTGCATCCAGTCCAACTCAGCAGGACAGAAATAATGAAATTAAATCCAAAAAAAGGGATGAAACTTGGTGGGATCGGTTCATTTGTTGTACTTTTGCGCACAGGGCCACCCTGAGGAAATAAGTAGTTGCCGATGTGGGTGGTTTAGTGTCCTGGGAACATCACTGCTCCTGTTGCCCTTGACAAATGACATCTGCTGGACAGTTCTGAGATGTTTTGAAGTTAATAATTTTATAATTTCCATTGATTAAAGAGTTCTTATTTCAAGTTCTGCGGTGACGTGAGGAATTTTTTCCCAAAATGTCTAGGAACAATCAGTTTTATATGTTGTCAACCAGACAAGTGAAGTCAGGCCGGCAACAGTGAATGGAAGTTTTAGACTAGGTCTTACAGGCTTCATGTGTGGCTCTGTGCCGAAGATGAAGACAGCTGTCAAGAGCTCAGGAGAATCGGGCTGAAGACAAAGGGGGCAGATTTACGAGAAAGTGCCGCAACACGGCGCTGCAAGCCCTTCGGCTGCGCCATGCTGCAGCACTTTCAGAGCACAGGAATGCAACATATTTACAATCATATGTCGCATTCCTGTGCTCTCCCATGCGCTGGCGCATAAACACAAACAGCTGCATTGCGCCGGCGCCATGGTGCAAGGATGCCTGTGTCATGGGGAAATTCTTTTTGTGCAGGAAGGGGCACCTTCATGCACACAAACAATCACTACAGTCATTTTCCTCTTCAATGCGTGCTATAGATGCAGCACGCATTGAAAGAGGAAATACATGAGGAGAAATTAAAACATTTCTCCTCATTGCGCCTCGCTAAGCCACCACTAGGGTGGCGCAGCATACTGATGCATTTCCAGGTTTACGAATCGTCGTAAATCTGGAAATGTGTCAGGTTCCTTGGGTGTTGCGTGGGAACTCCCACAGTAACACCCATGAAATGCTGCTTTCAAGCAAAGTGCTGCGTGTATAGGGGCCGTACTTACAAGGACAGGAAAAGCCACACAGGGTGGCTTTTCCTGTCCTTGTAAACATGGGGAAGTGTATTGCGCTGCCAGTGCGTCACAAAAAGGGACGTACTGGCAGCACAAGGGGCTTGTAAATGCCCCAAGGTGTTTTTTCCTCCGAGCGTTGATGCAAGTCTGAAAGCTGACAGATTACATTATAAGGCAATCTACAAATTATGAGGTCGGTGAATCGGAGAGAGAGCAGGAATCACGTATCAAGGTGTTTGATCGATATTTTGCTGTTCAAAAATTGAGCGTCTACTTTTGTAAATTAAGACTTTCCGCCTTACACAACCATTTGAAGCTATCGTACAGATTTTTATTAAGAAATCTGATAGCCATCATTATATTGGACCTCCTCATCTTTAATATTGAATCACTGGCTCTCTAGACACATTTATACCTTCTGCGACCGACGAAGGTTAATTCTGATATTTTGGCTGTCCTGATGTGGGATTTGCTGTCTATTTCTTATTTACCAATCATCAAATAAAAAAGCCTATACTTGACTTGCTGTCATTTTGAGCCCTGAAGAAGTTCCGTTAAAATTTGTCTTTAAAGGAACGAAACGCATTGGCTGTTGTTGTGTTTTTATCAGCTATGAAATAAGTCAAACATAGAAAAAGAAAAACACTTTGGACTCTCTATTTTATGTTCAGTGCACCTCCATTTGTTGTGAATAAATTGTCAGAGATTCTCTTTTGAGGCACCACTAGGTGAATGGTGCTGGAGTTATTGTGCACTAACAGCCAGATAAGGCAGCAGCATTATTAAAAGTGAGGTGCTACTATTTAAGTCCATCACCTTTGGTTGTTTTTGAGGTCCTACAAATTACTTGCTTGGACAGAAAAGGCAATTTTTTTACATTAGTGTCAACTACAGGTTAGAGGAAGGATACAACATCGTCTTTAACAACGACGTCACATTACAGAGCTGCTTGTCCAACAGCGTGCCTTCTTTCTGCAGCCCCTCAGGTCTGACCTCACTGCGCAAGCTGGCTACTGATTGTAACCACTGAGCCACGCATGGGCCAGACTGGCAAGCTGCAGTCAGGACAGTTTGGGGCCTCCCAGTTAGGGGAGGTAATGTAAGCAATGATCAGGGCGAGTGAAAGAGACTCCAAGCAGGAGAAAGTGACTGGGCCGAGGGAAGCAAACATACAAGAGAGGGAGGGAGGAGGCAATCAGCATCAACAAAGAGAGGAAAGGGGGGCATGTTCTCCATTGAGTGATAAAAGACCAGTGGCACAAAAAAAAAGATAGTTCCCTGACATCAGCGGTGGAAGGATACATATAGCCAGTCACAATACTGTAAGACTGAAATGGTCCTGGGCTTGACATACCCAAGAATAAAGAGGAAGGCCATCAAATGAGGAGCAGAGTAGAGAGGTAGATAAGAAAGCCATCCAATTCTGACAAAGGAGCTGACCCAAATCCCACTGAAAATGTAAGTAATGTATTCAAAATTGATGGTATGCGAACCAGCAGCTAAAGCCGAAACCTACAAATAATTATTCATCTTATTTTGCTACAACGGTCCACGCAGCTACTTCACGCCATACATTTTATATCCCGTGGATACCAGTCTACAGCTGCTGCGTTGCCGTCCAGCAGTTACGATTTTCTCTGCATCAAGGTTCCTAACCTTTCAGTACATTAGATTGCCCCTGACGAAGGGACAGAATGTCCCGAAATGCATTGGGCTCACTTTTATGTAAATAATCATATGTACTGAAAAATATCATGTGTATGTTTTAACATGAATGTAATAATTGGAGATCACTACACAAGAATTGTATCTTGTATATGTATTGATATAAGTGAATATACCTATTGCATATATGCAGAAATATATGTTGGTTTATATTTGACCGTTGTGTTTGATTACATTTTTTGAAAAGGAGATTATTAGAAAAGGTCTTATTACCCTTAGCACTGTGCGCAGTGACAATCATTATTTGGTTGTTTTTTGTTTGTCTTCATTTGGATGCTTGATTGACAGCAAGCACATCACTGCAGCACCTATATCATTCATAAGGACAATACTTTTTAGTAGGCAAATAGGAGTGCGCTGCTCCCCACTCACTACCTTGGAATACAACACAGGAAGATAACACCGCTGTGGCCACAGGCAAATGGCATGATCGAACAGTTCATGGGAAACATCCAGAAGGCGGTTCAGAGAGCGAAGCTGTCACAGATCTCCCTGGGCCAAGCACTATGCCAAATACTGAGAGACTACAGAAACACGCCACATGGGTCCACAGGGAAATGCCCGGCGGAGCTAGTACTGGGGAGAACAAGCAGAACGAGGCTGCCGCAAGTAGAAGGACAGACAGCGTCAGGGCATGAGAAAATAGCAGACAAAGATAAAGAGGCAAAGAAAAAATTGAAGGACTATGCGGACAGCCGACTACGCGCCACCAGGTCACAACTGCAAGAGGGAGACACTGTAGTAGTGCGACAGAGACAGCATCGGAAATCTGACAGCCTGTTCGCACAAGAACCATTGACGATAACAAAGTAAAAGGGAACAATGATCACAGAAGAATCGGAACGCCAACGAATAACGAGAAACAGTTCACACTTCAAAGGTCTAAAGGAAGAAATGGACGAAAAGCAAGCATCAGGCACCGAAGAGACGACGTAACTGGAGCAATGTGGAATGGGTGCAGCAGGCAACACAGGACCAAAAGAAGACCAAGAACTGGAGACAAGGCCGAGAAGAGACATAACAAGACCAAAGAGACTAATAGAAGAAATGGGATACACCTCTCTGGGTATCATTCCATGTTTCACATCTGTCCATATCACCCTATCTTACTAATAACTATAACTCACCAAGCTGTCACATGTTGCTACTACATTATCCAGAGTTCTATGGGGCTATTTGCTGGTATGACGAGCAGTGTGCGACCTACTTTGTTCACATGTCTGATCTTTGGCTAGTAGTTTGTCGTCACATCTTTGTGACAAAAGGGGGAGATGTAGTGTCCTGGAAGTGGACACTAGGACCTGGGGATGGCCGATGGCCAAGAAGGTCACCGGACACCACATCCAGTCGGGGTGTGGGGGGACACACACTTAGGAAGTGGGCAAGGTGAGTGGAACAACTGTCGCATGCGAACTGTACCAAGAAATAAAAGAATAACCCAATCTTACCGTTGCGTCGTGATCTTTGCATGTGGAACGACACGACAGGTATGAGACACAAGAAACAAGCACATTGAATTAAAACAAGTGAAATTGACCATAACAGCAAACTTTCGAGGAGATGCAAAGGGAAGTATTGGCAGCAAAGGGGTAGAGAAGGGAGCTTAGAATCCAATAACAAGGGGAAACAAGCATTGGCATAGCCAATAGTTCTCGCCTTTGGGACTGCATACATGGTTAATCATGCTGCACATTATCCTGGGCGTTCTGCAGCAATAGCAAGAAGAAATGCCTTTAAGCAGAAAATAAAATGGTCACCTGTGCTGGAGCAAGAAGTTTGTTTTGAGAGATTTTATTCACCTAGCCTCGTTTTCTTACAAAAAGATGCATTGTATTATGTTCTGCTTGATGTTTTCATGTTAAAAATGTGCTTTAATTAAAAGGTAGAAACAATTAACAGGTTGGTGTGTTTGCACATATTGTATTCAAAGACTGGCTAAAAATGCATTTTCTACTTTTGGTGATGTTACCGTGATTACTACTGTGCCAGCTGTAACCGGCAACACTAGGGGGGGGAGGAATGTTGGTAGGAATTAAAGCTGGATGGGGTGGGCTGGGAAAGTAAGGCGGAAACAGCTGGGATGAGGCCAGGGGAAACCAACATAAACACCAGAGCAGCAACGGCAGGGGTGAATTAGGGATTGCAGAGACATGTTAAAGGAACATAACATGAACATGCCTCGTGAAAGAAGCATAATTTTAAATGGTTTTGGCCTCTGCAGAACATAAACAACTGGTGTAGACATTTACCAAATGTACTGGAAAGCCTTATTAACCATTTCCTATGGGATGTAAATGGTCACGGAACCCACAGTGGTGAAATGGTAGGAGGAGGTGGATGGGGCGTGTCCTGGAAACTGCATCAGCCTAGGCTGAAACACACGTGGGGGCTGCTAAAGCTTCCGTGGGGACATATACTCCCAAAATGACATCAAGACGACAAACGGCCGGAGACAGGAGCAGTGGCTCTTAGCATGTGAAATATTAGTGCCACAGACAGTACAATTAGATTGGTGCATGAATGACCAGCATTATTACAAATGAGACATATTGAATACCCAGTGAGCCAAGACGGATTTTGCTGGCCAATAAGAACCACACGGAATAATTATAGGGCTTTTCTAATGATCGACAAAGCAGTCAATTCACCAACGCAGGGTAAGTGTGTTGAAGCACATGTTGCAGAAATTAGATGAACATCAAAGTGCAGAGCATGCCAACTGAGTGTGCATGAATGACCAGTGGTATTACAAGTAACACATATTGAATACCCAATCAGCAAAGATGGGTTTTCCGGGCCAATAATAACTGCTCAGAATAATTACAGGGCTTTCCTAATGACTGACGAAACAGTCAATTCACGGGCTCGGACTGCGCAAAATGATATTAAACTAGAGACTTTCTAAGAAATCAACCCCATAACATGAATGCATATACTTAATACCTCTGCCTTGTCAGACGCTCCAGTTCTCCAAGGCATGACGAGTCATGACGCATGGATGTACAGCAAATACAGGAAGCCTATGGCATGATGCGCAGCAAAGACTTCTGACAAAGACTTCTGATACTATTCGATACAACTACAGCCATTATACATATTCCGCTAATTATTGTGACATAGGGAAGTCACTGTAATCCGTCCACTGGTACCCAAGAACACAGATAGCAAAGAAAATAAATACAAATAACCGGACTAATGGTGCCTTGAAAACGTTCTTTGGCATGAAGCGCATTTGCAGATCTCCCGCTTACGTGTCTGGGAATGGGACCATCCCTATCAGCCGTCCCAGCTCTGGATAACAAAGAAAATAAATACAAATAACCGGACTAATGGTGCCTTGAAAACGTTCTTTGGCATGAAGCGCATTTGCAGATCTCCCGCTTACGTGTCTGGGAATGGGACCATCCCTATCAGCCGTCCCAGCTCTGGATAACAATGTGGAAGCCGCGGGACGCCGCACGCTGCAAGCCGCATCTTAAATGCTATGGGGGCGGTCCCCCACCTCTGCAACCGTGAGCTAACGGGCTCGGCTGCACTGTGTAGAAGCTGGAGGACAGTAGACTATGTTCACGAGGCGCTTTTACCTCACCTCAGCCAGCTTTAGAGAAGAGCAAGCCGCGAGCCGCTTCCGATGCCCGGAGGTGGTAAGCATCAACGAGACCATAACCCGGTTGTGCACAGCACAATAAAGAGTGTACTGTACTTCACTGTTACATCGAAAATTACTTTGCAGTCGCAGGGGTCCGTTCCGTGGTTAATAAGGGACAAGGGCGTGATCTGGAAGTAAACAAGCCAATGGAAGGAAATCGGTTGTGTAAAGCGGTATAGATGCTGCTTTAAAACAAACAATTGCATCATCAACTATGAGTGTAAACGGCAAACTCATTCAAAAACCCTCAGCGGGAAACTACGCGAGAACAGGGAACGGGGGTGCGGCTTTAAGGCTCAGTTTACAGCGTTTACCTTGCGGGAGCGAGCAGCGGCAGGCGCGATAATTGCAAACAGATGGCACCGCTGCTCGCTCCTGCCGCACATGGACGAGGGCTCATTGGAAACCGTGCAGAACATGCACGAGTTTCCACAAAAGCCCAGAGTGATTTCAAGAGGTCACTCCAAAGCAACGCTTGCGCGCTGCATAGGCATGACCTAAAAACTGTCTTGGTAATTGTTTAGTCAAAACCTCATTAATTAAAATGAGGAAACAGTGTTTCAAACATAATGAAATTATTTGTAATGCCTCCACCAATTGGTCAGTGGCGGCTCCTCCGCTATGGAGGAGGACCGTCGCCCCATTGCTTTCAAACAGTGCGAGAAGAGGAAACATAAAATGATAATAACTTTCAGTTAACTGAAAGTTATTATCATTTTATGTTTGTGCTACTTTGCGGGAGGACGGGCAGGCGGTTGGGTGGGGCTGGTCTGCTCTTGGAGCAGAGCAGGGGAGAAGTGGTTTGGTTTGCCCACTCCTAAGTGCGCAAACTCCCTGTTGGGCCACCCAAACCAGTGATGCGCACTTTCCCTGTTCTCCATGCAGGCTGCATTACAGCCTGCGTGGAGAACATGCCCAGGCCCCCATATCCTGGAACATGCCCACACCCGCATTTCCTGGTTGAGGGTCAAACCAGGATGCTCAAAACCAATCACGTTGTGATTTGTCAGGGGAGCCTGGGTGCCTACCAATCACAATACTGCATTGCAGCATTGTGATTGGTCAGTGGGGCCTGGCTGTGCTTTCTGATTCTTGAGGAGAGCATGGGGCAGAGACGCTGGACCTGACAGGAAGGTAAGTTATTTATTTTTTTTGCACATCCTCGCACACCCCCCACCTGGCTTGCTGGCACACTCACCACTTTTGGTAGCTCTTGGAAGCCAGGGTCAGACTGGCATACAGGGCAATCAGGCAGTGCCTGATGAGCTGGTCTCATAGGTCAATGTGTAGGCCATTTTCTGGGCTGTTTTTGGGCCTGTTTTATGGTCTGATGGACTAGTTTTAACTGTTGATTTCCCTGATATTATAGCAAACTTTACCTGCAGAAAGCTCAAATCCACGCAGTCTTCCACACCTTGCAAAACACTTATACAGTGTGTTTTTACAAGTTGAAAACTGCCACAATTTGGAGGCATGGGGCACTTTTTTAGATGTCTTATTCACTACAGATGGCCACTTTTGTTTGATGCCCAGGCCTATTTTCTTTCCCAGTTCAAACATGCCTGCAGCCAGAGCCAGGATGCTATTCAACTGGAGACAAAGAAGTGTAAAAAAGAAGAAAATCAAGCCAAAAGACATTTTTCATTTATGCCCCAGGAACAAAATCCCTGTAACCATCAGGAACACAACAGAAACCTGCTTTAATTTATGAAAGCACTGAAATCAAACCACTTTAAAAGAATGCAACTTCACCATAAAGTACTAGTCAACCTTCACTCTCCGAACCTAGCTTCCACTCCTATCACTCATTGACTACCTTTCTCTTGACCCTGCAAAGCATCCCTTTGCCTTTTGGGTAGGTGTGCACTACACAAATACATACATACAAATATACACACGTAAATACACACTTTAGCATGACGAATTGCACAAAAAAAGTACTATTAGTAGTAGAAGTAACAGTAGCTGAAGTGCTAGTGGTAGTAGTCGTAATATGCTATCCCTTGAATTGATTGCTGTTCCAGCTAATGCAACATTTTCATTACCAGACAAGAGGCTTAGATTATTTTAAATACACTGAGCTGAAGATTAGAAGAACACTTCTTTGCTGCAGCTAGAGCAACATCAATAAACCACAAAGAAGATGCAAAGGATTTTCACAATTAAACTCTCTAGTCACATTCCAGTGTTCCCTCAATAGTGATGTAATACATTGCCTGCTAATTCCTTAGCAGACCAACCTCCAAAGCCCTGACCTAACTTTATTCATCCTCTGCTTTGCAGTCCAGATACCAGATCATTTTTCTATACTGGATGACTAGAAACTTTTAATTCAATGAGAAATAAGACGGGTTCAAGAATTTCAACCTCCAATCTCTTTTCCTGAGATCAGACTGAAAGAGAAAAAGAAAAATTAGGAATGGTTGAGAGGCATGGACCAGATTCAGAGTTTGGCGGGTAGGGCACTACGTCACAAACATGATGGTGTATCCTGTCCCAAAACCCTTGGTCTGCCCGCTCATGTCTGGGTCAAGCAAGCCATCATTTTGTACGACAGCAGTGCCTATGCATGATATGCTGTTGAAAAGCATACTCCAACAGCCCAACAGAATATGGGCTGCCAAAGTAAAGCCATCAGACCTCTCGCCCTATTTAGTGCTGAAGGTGTGAAGGGCGTTTTTATATCCAAAGCCGCCAGGAAAATCTGGCAATCATGGATAGAAAATAAAACTATTACCTACACACCCTGGCTCTTGGGCATTATTGATTTGTTTTTTCAAAAGCAAGCTCCCACTTTGAGAGTGTGTTTTAGAAAAACAAAACGTTTGGTAAACAGTGGGCAAAACCGATGGCAATCACCATCCAAACATTTTGTAACTTCAAAGGTATTGGCAAAATGGAGCTCTAAAGACCACTTTTGGGCTGGCAGTGATCTCTATATTTGGCAGGCCATAGTCTAGCAGGGTTCACTGATAGAATATCGACGCCCAAAATATCCCCATACACAAATATCGAGTCATAAATATCGCTGTTAAAAATGTCGAGATCTTATATTTATAGTGGTAAGTATAAAAATATTTTTTAAAAATCAAAGTAAAAAATATAGATGTAAAAAATATCGATTATTTTATAAATGTAAAAATGAATGTTAAATACATAAAAAAAACTTTAAAAAACTTATTTGGATTTAATATAAATTTTAACAAATAAAGGAAATAAATGTAATTTAAAAAAATGTAAACATACATATATAAAATGTATAATTTATATATATATATATTTTTATATATATATATATTATATATATATATATATATATATATATATATATATATATATATATATATATATATATATATATATATATATATATATATATATATATATATATATATATATCACTGAAAAAACCATAGGTTTCACAAATGTTATAGTTAGCTGGAAATTTTACTGATAAAAAACCAATGAAATTCCCCCGTTATAGTTACTGTAAGCAACTATAACTCACGCGACCGCAATCCTCTGCTGATGCTAATACTGTATTTAGACACTTATTTGCCCATGTCTTCTTCCATTAAATTTTAACTATACATATATTACAAATTTTTTTTTTTCATAAAGACACATATGTCATCAGCAGAGGATTACGGTCGCGTGAGTTATAGTTGCTTACAGTAACTATAACGGGGGAATTTCATTGGTTTTTTATCAGTAAAATTTCGAGCTAACTATAACATGTGTGAAACCTATGGTTTTTTCAGTGAATTAGCAAGGTTTTTTAAATGCTAATTCCTAACTATAACGTGTGTGAAACCTATGGTTTTTTCAGTGAATTTGTACGGTTTTTTAAATGCTAAGTTACTTTACGCCATTCGTGGCGTGCGCGCCCACTTAACGCAGTTCGTTCCGTGCGCGCAAGGTGCGCTTCGCGCTCCGTGCGCGCACAGTGAGCACCGCGCGCCCACTTTACGCAGTTAGTGCCGTACACGCAAGGTGGGCACGCAGTGCGCTACGCGCACCGTGTGCCCACGTAACGCACCGTGCGCACATGGAGGACATATTATGCGCTTCCTTGTGATAGGTAATCTGTTAAATTTAATTTGTAAGTGATGACAATAATATGCCATGCACAGAGAGTGCGTTTTTTTTTTAATATATTTTTTAGCGTAAGCGCACGGTAAGCGTAATCGGCGAAATTTTCAAAAAATAAAAATTTACCGTTTTTGGCCTTGGGGGATCTTTGAGGACTCAACTAACATGGCTATGTGCATGGGCGCTGTCTAAACAGCCCCTTTATATGTTTTTTCCCTTTGTTTACAGCCCCTCCCTCACAGTGCGAGAGAGAAAATGGCGGCCGCCGCTTCCTGGTTTCGACCGATTCGAATGTTTACTTAGATGTAACAGCCAATCAGAATCGCGCTCGCGCACGCCACCGTACGCGTACGGTAAGCGCACCGTAAGCGCACCGTAAGCTGGCTCAGATATGTATATTGATTTAAAGGCTATTTTCTCAGAATCTACTGAACAGATTTACACCAAACCAACAAAAGGCACTTCTTTGACCTGAGGACTACCTCTCTGCCAAATTTCAAGTAATTCTGTTCAGCCGTTCGGGCTGTAGCCCTGTCTAAAGGTCCTATGGAAAAATGCATGGGAAAAACGCGTTTTGGGACCCCCCTTTTATCTCAGCCCCCGCTTGACGAATCCCCCCGAGACTTTCAGGGTAGGAGCGGAGCGTAGCGCCCCACCCATTTTGAAAAATTCGCGAGGATTCGTCAACCGGCGCCAAAGTTATTCAAAATAGAATGTTGAGGATTTCCTATGGAAACGTGGTCCTAACTATAACTACCTACTGGCGACCGCCAGTAGGTAATATATATATATATATATATATATATATATATATATATATATATATATATATATATATATATATATGTTTCCAAAAGTTTCCCCCAGAGATGAGGCCGCACTCCTCCACAGGTCAGTGACATCACTTTTATTATTAACAGGCTGGTTCCCACTCCGTAATGGTGCCCCCCTGGCCTTACGCGTTTCAAGGACACAATCCTCTTCCTCAGAGGCCAGAACACGAGCAAGCCACATTTACGTGCGTCTGCACTGTCCCATGTAAAATCATTGAATGCTTTTAATTAGCCTCCGGTGTGCTGCTCTCACATTGCTTCCTGAGACCTGCAGTCCATCAATGCACTTTTAACTCCCTCCAGTGGGTTTGGTGCTCGAGTTATTTTAAAGGGGCCACTTCATAGCTCTCCATTAAGCCCCCGAGTGAGACACAGTCTGTTCAATTAAAGTACCTGCTTCGCCGATTGCAAGGAAAAGTTCCTGCACAGACCCAACTTGGCTCCAGGGTGGCTCTCAGAGGCCAGAACACGAGCAAGCCACATTTACGTGCGTCTGCACCGTCGGCGAAGCAGGTACTTTAATTGAACAGACTGTGGTGCCGATCACGATCCGGTAAAAAATGTCCCCGTACGACTCGTATCGGGTCTTTTTACCGTACGAATCGTACAAGTGCCGTACGAACTGGCAATCACGATTCGCATGGTAAAAAGTCCATACGAACCGCACTGGGAATCATTCCCCACACGTCCTCGGGTCGGAAAATGTGTCCGACACGTCCTCGGACGATTTACCTTACAAACGTGAAAAGCCAAGTCCGACCGAGGAATCACGATCCAACCCGTGCGTCCGAGCATACAACCGTATGGAAAAAACACCGTCCGCACCGAACTCCTATAGCAACCATGGAGACATGTGCCCGCATACGCGCCCAACACTCCCCCCAGCCCCGTACGTCCGACACGCACCCCCGTGTATGTATACCCCCACCCGTCTAGGTACACCCCAGTACGTTCAAGTCGTACCCCCACCCCAGTACGTGTCGTACCACCGTCAATGTACACCCCAGTACGTTCGAGCCCCACCCCCACCCCAGTACGTGTCATACCCCCCGTGTACCTACACCCCAGTACGTTCCAGTCGTACCCCCACCCCAGTACGTGTCGTACCCCCCGTGTACCTACACTCCAGTACGTTCCAGTCGTACCCCCACCCCAGTACGTGTCATACCCCCCGTGTTCCTACACCCCAGTACGTTCCAGTCGTACCCCCACCCCAGTACGTGTCATACCCCCCGTGTACCTACACCCCAGTACGTTCCAGTCGTACCCCCACCCCAGTACGTGTCGTACCCCCCGTGTACCTACACCCCAGTACCTTCCAGTCGTACCCCCACCCCAGTACGTGTCGTACCACCGTCAATGTACACCCCCCACCCCTGTACGTGTCGTACCACCGTCAATGTACACCCCAGTACGTTCGAGCCCCACCCCCACCCCAATCCGTGTCATACCCCCCGTGTACCTACACCCCAGTACGTTCCAGTCGTACCCCCACCCCAGTACGTGTCGTACCCCCCGTGTACCTACACCCCAGTACGTTCCAGTCGTACCCCCACCCCAGTACGTGTCGTACCCCCCGTGTACCTACACCCCAGTACGTTCCAGTCGTACCCCCACCCCAGTACGTGTCGTACCACCGTCAATGTACACCCCCCACCCCAGTACGTGTCATACCACCGTTAATGTACACCCCCCACCCCTGTACGTGTCGTACCACCGTCTATGTACACCCCAGTACGTTCGAGCCCCACCCCCACCCCAGTACGTGTCATAGCCCCGTGTACCTACACCCCAGTACGTTGCAGTCGTACCCCCACCCCAGTACGTGTCGTACCACCGTCAATGTACACCCCCCCACCCCTGTACGTGTCATAGCCCCGTGTACCTACACCCCAGTACGTTCCAGTCGTACCCCCACCCCAGTACGTGTCATACCCCCCGTGTACCTACACCCCAGTACGTTCCAGTCGTACCCCCACCCCAGTACGTGTCGTACCCCCCGTGTACCTACACCCCAGTACCTTCCAGTCGTACCCCCACCCCAGTACGTGTCGTACCACCGTCAATGTACACCCCCCCACCCCTGTACGTGTCGTACCACCGTCAATGTACACCCCAGTACGTTCGAGCCCCACCCCCACCCCAGTACGTGTCATACCCCCCGTGTACCTACACCCCAGTACGTTCCAGTCGTACCCCCACCCCAGTACGTGTCGTACCCCCCCGTGTACCTACACCCCAGTACGTTCCAGTCGTACCCCCAACCCAGTACGTGTCGTACCCCCGTGTACCTACACCCCAGTACGTTCCAGTCGTACCCCCACCCCAGTACGTGTCATACCACCGTCAATGTACACCCCCCCACCCCAGTACGTGTCGTACCACCGTCAATGTACACCCCCCCACCCCTGTACGTGTCATAGCCCCGTGTACCTACACCCCAGTACGTTCCAGTCGTACCCCCACCCCAGTACGTGTCATACCCCCCGTGTACCTACACCCCATTACGTTCCAGTCGTACCCCCACCCCAGTACGTGTCGTACCCCCCGTGTACCTACACCCCAGTACCTTCCAGTCGTACCCCCACCCCAGTACGTGTCGTACCCCCCCGTGTACCTACACCCCAGTACGTTCCAGTCGTACCCCCACCCCAGTACGTGTCGTACCCCCGTGTACCTACACCCCAGTACGTTCCAGTCGTACCCCCACCCCAGTACGTGTCGTACCACCGTCAATGTACACCCCCCCACCCCAGTACGTGTCGTACCACCGTCAATGTACACCCCCCCACCCCTGTACGTGTCATAGCCCCGTGTACCTACACCCCAGTACGTTCCAGTCGTACCCCCACCCCAGTACGTGTCATACCCCCCGTGTACCTACACCCCAGTACGTTCCAGTCGTACCCCCACCCCAGTACGTGTCGTACCCCCCGTGTACCTACACCCCAGTACCTTCCAGTCGTACCCCCACCCCAGTACGTGTCGTACCACCGTCAATGTACACCCCCCCACCCCTGTACGTGTCGTACCACCGTCAATGTACACCCCAGTACGTTCGAGCCCCACCCCCACCCCAGTACGTGTCATACCCCCCGTGTACCTACACCCCAGTACGTTCCAGTCGTACCCCCACCCAGTACGTGTCGTACCCCCCGTGTACCTACACCCCAGTACGTTCCAGTCGTACCCCCACCCCAGTACGTGTCGTACCCCCCATGTACCTACACCCCAGTACGTTCCAGTCGTACCCCCACCCCAGTACGTGTCGTACCACCGTCAATGTACACCCCCCCACCCCAGTACGTGTCATACCACCGTCAATGTACACCCCCCCACCCCTGTACGTGTCGTACCACCGTCTATGTACACCCCAGTACGTTCGAGCCCCACCCCCACCCCAGTACGTGTCATAGCCCCGTGTACCTACACCCCAGTACGTTGCAGTCGTACCCCCACCCCAGTACGTGTCGTACCACCGTCAATGTACACCCCCCCACCCCTGTACGTGTCGTACCACCGTCTATGTACACCCCAGTACGTTCGAGCCCCACCCCCACCCCAGTACGTGTCATAGCCCCGTGTACCTACACCCCAGTACGTTGCAGTCGTACCCCCACCCCAGTACGTGTCATAGCCCCGTCTACCTACACCCCAGTAGTTCCTGGCGCACCCCCAACACAACCTCCTAAGTACGGAGCGCACCCCATGCCCCAACATCACAACCGCATGTACGAGTCGTACAAAGCCACACACAAGGACATCATCGTACAACCAAATGGCCCATGTACACACCGTACACACGCTCAAAACGCACGTACACAACCAGGACAAAACAAAACAACACAAGAATACACCATTCGAAAGGCACAAAGCCACTAAACATGGCCAACAACCACTAAAATAACACAATCACTGACCTGCAACTGCCAAAAACAAACAGAGGCCCAATACACCACCACTCCTTATAACACACCCACCCAAACTTCAAACACTGCCACACCCACCCATGGACCAATAAAAAGGGCCCACACACACAAACCATGAGCCTTTGCAACAGACTCACTGCTGCCAGACACCACAGAACCAGACTACAAGCTACACCACACCTTACACTTGCACACCTTCACACGACCACCCTCACAAACACCCTCTCATCACATTCACACACACACACAACCATCCACACCCCCCCCCAACATCCACACACTCCCCACACCCACACCATCCCCACCCACACCCCTCACCATGCCCACTACCAAGAATCCAAAGTTCAGTCACTGAGAGTTGGAGGTCCTTGTTGATCAAATCCTCAGAGTCGAGCCACAGATCTTTGGAACATTGGTCAGAAGCACCAGCCAGGCAGCCAAAACAGCCATGTGGCAGACCATCGTCGATGCTGTGAATGCCGTTGCGGACACCAGGAGGACCAAGCAGGATTGCCAGAACAGGTGGTACGATCTGCGGAGGAGGGTCAGAGCCAAGAGGCAGGAGGAACACGACCAGGCCAACGCCACCGGAGGAGGGCCCTCCCGCAGAGCCGTACAGTACCATCCCTGGGAGGAGAGGGTGATGGCCATACTGCCGGTGGAGGCAGTTGAAGGATTAGAAGGACTCCGAGACCCGGGTGAGTCCACAAACAACGCACCTCACATGGGGGGAACTGCAACCACAACCAAAATTACTAACAGGCACGCAACCACCACAAGCCATCGCATGACTCAACCACACTCCATGAGCAGGCACATGCCACTGCTGCCACCATGCCCCATGCACCCAGCTGGACAATGTCAAGTCACAGGCCACAGAAGACAACAACACATGACACGGTAACCCGGATGGCGGGAGGCTGGGCACCAAAAATCACATAGTGCGACTCCAAAGCAGACAACAATGCCCTCTGCCCATATGGCCTAGGTCACAGCCAGACAAACAGTGTGTCCCAACACAGGAATGACTTGCCAGCAAATGGTGGACGCCTTGCATCAACACATGGGGGTGAAGGCACTGTTTTGCACATGACAGCAGCTAATGAACAGCCAACATTGTGAAAGAGTGGCAGCACACACCACCACAGCAGCAGCGCACAGACACACATCACACCAAATGGGTGCCTGGAGATCAGAAACAAACTCACATCAACAGGCCAAGGGCCACTCAAAGATCTGCTAACAGTGTGTGCCCAGGAAGCTGGGCCAAGGTGACAGAGGGTGACACACGGAGGGAGGGAGAGGGGGACACAGAGGGAGGGAGAGGGGGACTGAGAGGGAGGGAGACACAGGAAGACGGACAGAGGGAGGAGGCTGACACACAGAGGGAGGGAGAGGGGGACAGAGAGGGAGGGAGAGGGGGACAGAGAGGGAGGGAGACACAGGAAGACGGACAGAGGGAGGAGGCTGACACACAGAGGGAGGGAGAGGGGGACAGAGAGGGAGGGAGAGGGGGACAGAGAGGGAGGGAGAGGGGGACAGAGAAGGAGGGAGACACAGGGAGAGCAAATCAGTCCTTTGGTGTGTGGGAATGTCTGCTCGTCAGCAGGTGGACTGCGTGCATGTAGAAAAGGGTGGCCAGTGCCAGAACCCCCCCTCTTCATCATGGCAAAACGCAGGGCCATGTCACAACCTGTACACGAGCACAAGGACAGCTACCTGCATCATATAAGTGTGTGGATCCACTCCATGTGCACATGTACAGTGCTACAAGGAAGGCGCAAATGCATGGCTCGCCACACCTGCACACTCCACTGCTGACTGCAGTCACACTTGACGCAGCAAGTAAGACTGTGCCACACATAGTTAAAGGGGCCAAATTGGTGCCCAAGGGACACACCCATGCACAAGTGCACTGTGAGTGGAATGCAAGACAGATCCTAATTCCAAGAGGAAATGTGCCAACTTTGAAACGGATGAAACATGGATGTTGCATGGACCAAAATTAACATTGTCTCTCTCACACACAGGTCAACGTCGTGCTGCACCCCCCAACACTGGGGGGGAACACTCACAGGACCCGGATCTGCAGGAGACCGATCCCACCGGCAGCGACCACTCTCACCACTCTGCGGACGACCCCGACCGACCTGGCCCCTCTGGTGTCCAACCACCTGCAGCACCTGCGCCAGGTACAACCGTGCCAACCACCACCCCCACTCCTGCCACATCCCAGGAGACACCCAGGATCCCTGCCCCAACACCACAATGCAGCCAGGCTCGCCAGGAGGGACACGGTGTCCCGGGCACCCAGGAGGAGGCAGGCGACAACGCCAATGCCACCCCTCAGGGGTCCCGGAGACCCGATGTGCCCACAAGTGCAGGCCAGGCGCAAGTCGGCAGGGGTGGTGGGAGTGGAGGACGGCGGAGGCGCGAGCCTGACCAGTTGGCTGGGGATCCGGTATTTTCCCATGTCCGTAACATCCTGGACTCATACCGGCAGGACACCACGGGCATGGCCCAGGTTGTGTCCGTCCTCGAGGGGATCAAGGTCCAGCAGGCCCAGCAACATGCGGAGCTAATAGCCTGTCTACTGGTACACCAACGGAGGATGGAGGACAGACAGGCTGAGCAAGTGACGGCGTTCCAGGGGATTCACGCTACACTCCGTCGGATGGCCGACACCATGGCCGACCCTCCCTGTGCCAGAAGGCGGAGAACATCACCACCCACAGGGAGGGATCAGGAGGAGGAGGAGGAAACATCCGACGGAGCATCCCAGACGTCGTCACGGCCTGCTGCTGAGGTTCCCCGCAGGAAGCCGGGTCGTCCACGGAAAGGACCGTGAGGGTGGCTGCTACATCACCATCTCCCAGGACACCTGGCCTGGCACCTGGCCCACTGGAGCAACAGCATCACAGCATCAAGAGACATTCTCTGCCACATGGCCCTGCTGGTCACTGGCTGACCAATGTTGACAAAGACTGTGGCATGGACTCTGAGGATTTCCAATGGCAAGGACACCAACTCCCCTACTGAACTTTGGATTCCCTAATCCCGGAAAGCCCCTCACTTTGTTCCCCCCCCCCCAATAATAAATCACACTATTAAGATTAGATGCCTGCTGGTAGCATTATTACCTAACATGTGTCTTGTACAGTCTAAACATGCCTGAGTCATCTGTTCTCTTCAACCATCCACACCCTGGGGCCTGAGTCTGGCACAGGACACATGGGTCACAGTTTATTAGGCAAGACAGACATGGAGCACCATACACACCCGTGATGGGCACAACCAGCTGAGGGGGTGGCCGAACAACCGTGCTGACAGACACATTGAGTACAGCAACAGTCATGCGCAGAGGTCAGGGATCCTGGCCAGTGTCCTGGGGGCACCCAGGTATGTGTAGACAGGTGGCAGAACCATGTCCTGCAAGCTTGAGTCCGGTGGATGCAGAGAATGGGGTCATGGACAACGTTGGATGCATGGGGATGGCACATGTCACAATACCCACACAGTCATGGACATCATGCCCAATACACAGTCTCAGCACACACACACAGCTTGCATCTTGCCACTCGACACATTGACACATAGCCACAATCAGGGAATACCATGCCAGACATGCAGGATGCACCGTGCCAACACACCAGCATTGACTGAGAAGAGGCACCTTGGAGGCATAGGGACACCTTTATTAGTCATGTTTTTGGGATTGCAGAGGCAACTTGAAGTACACATGAACACATCATGTGGAGTAACATGTGGGTCCAACACTGGCACCCCCCTTCTGCAGCACAAATGCGTGATAGCCATGGTACTGGCACACAAGCGTCGGCTAACAGCTAAATACCCACAGCTGCACACGGAGAGCCTGCCATACACCATAGATCCGCTGATGTGGAAGTCCCACGCCATGTCAAGCCAATGTTAACCGTATGTGTCCGAGGGCAGTGTCACACACATTGATGCCATCATCACAATCCACTATCCCATCACTGATGACTGACAACCAGGCAGCCCATCTATCCAGGTGTACCCAGCTGCATGTCGTGTCCCATGGGGATGCCACATGTCTGCAGAGGAACCAAACCCCGACCGGGGCAGTGTGCACACATCGTGAACAACTGCCACACCCAAAACACCCCAGATGCATCCCTTACCCCATGGAGACTTCCAAACGTGTCCGTGCCTGTAACGCTGAGTCAGCCCACGATGCCATGTCCATGAGGAATAGCAGTGCCACAACAATGCAACCAGAAGATGGCATGCGCAGGTACCTGGGGAAGAGAGACACACAAGAAGTCAGCCAAAAAAGCACAGCCACTTGCATGTGCATTGACTCGACACATGTATGGATGACAACATGCTAGGTCACAATTATGAGTGGGGAAATACTACCATCACTGCCACCATCACTCCAGTGACACACCCACACACACCTCTGACTCACGTGCCATACATGCAGGTGGAGACACACATCACAACACATGCCACACGGGGACCGAGGCGTGCACACTCAGACACTGGTACTCACCACTAAGCAAAGAAGTCGCGTATGAGCCGAGTCCGGATGTCCTCTTGCGGCTCCACATCCTCCACATCACTAGCCCCATTGCCAAGCCCTTCGTCCTCCACGGGTGGATGGTCCTCATCATGTTGATTCAGGATGAGTGGCACAGCTCTTTCAACTGCCATGTTGTGCAGCATGCAGCAGACCATGAAGATCTTGCAAACCTTCGCCGGGGCATATGGGAGTGCGCCGCCGGTCTTGTGGAGGCACCGGAATCGGCTCTTCAGCATGCCAAACGTCCTCTCTATCACTCGCCTTGTCCGGCCATGGGCGGTGTTGTAGCGGAGCTGGGCCGGCGTGATGGGGTTGCGGAGAGGTGTCAGCAGCCAAGGCATGTTGGGATAGCCAGCGTCCCCTACATGGAAAGCACATGGATATCGTTAGAACTGGCGAAGCGGTCGTGCTGCTCGGCCAAACAGAATACAGGACAGACAGACTGTACCCACCAACAACACATGCCCGTTCGTTGCGCAGCTGCATCATCATATCAGGCATCCCGCTACGTCTCATGATGTAGGCATCGTGTGCTGATCCTGGGAAACGAGCACAGACATGTGAAATCACCATGTTGGACAGACACACCACAAGGGCATTGATGGAGTGGTAGTGCTTCCGATTTCGGTACGCCACCTCCCGTGCGTGTGGTGGTACCAAAGCTACATGTGTCCCATCTATGGACCCAATGACATGGGGCATCCCTCCCAGGGCATAGAATCCACGCTTGACCTCTGTCATCTGTTATGGGGTTGGGAACTTGATGAAGTCATCCAGGTGAATCAACATGGCCTCTAAGAAATCATGCAGCACACCGCTGAACATGCTCTGGGACATGCCACCAACATGAGCTATGGTATATTGAAAGGTACCCGTGGCAAGGAAATGTAGGGCAGCCATTACCTTCAGCTGGGGTGTCAGTGCCGTGGGATACCTGTGCAGCGGTTGCAGGTGTGGTGTCAGTCTCGCCGTCAACTCCAGAATCAACGGTTGGGTGAAGCGGTAGAGCCGGATGCTGTCATTCTCCTGCATGGCAGCCAAGTCTGGAATTATCCGGGCAAGAGGCGGTGCTCTGCAGTAATGAGGAAGTGACAAGGAAGAGTGAGTGCACTACGACAACAATTCATATGTACTGAGCACATGTTAATCTGTCAATACACATATGCTACATATGGAGTCAGGTATGTGCTACATGCCCAGGACACGTATGGATGCAAGGTGACACTCCTTCCAAGACCCAGCTACACACGGTGATCTAGAACCTCCCCATGCCACGCCATGGGAATAGCTGTGTCCCAGTGCAAGTGAACAGCCCGACGCAAGACAGGAGTGACATACACCCAAACATCAGCAGAAGTGGGATGCCGATTGCAGAGACTGGTAGCGGAACACTGGAGCCACAGGTCACATGACATTACACTAGTCCAGCCCACACACCTTGCCATGAAGGTGCACATGTCATGGCTCACCACACATTCCTTGTGAGGATGCTGACATGGCCTTGTCACGGTACTCCGTGTCCCATGCATACATGTGCACCTCACATCCGATAACACATGTGGCATGGTGTGCGGAACAGTGTGCAATGACAATCTACACACAGACACATGTTGGTTGCTGCAACGGCTGCAGCTTTTGAGGGTGCTACAACATCAACCTGATGTAAATCCCGGACACATAAATGACATAGTCACATTGTGCACTGTGGGTAGTGACAAGTCATGTGTCATGACCCCTGTACCGGGCATCATGGGACACTTCCGTGTGTTGGTGTCCGTGCCATGCCAGTGACGCTCACCCCAAGTGCGCAGTCCGACATGCACACATGTCAAAGGAGTCAAGGGCATGCCTGGCACACATTGCACCCTCACACAGTACACCTGTACACATCTCATCATACATCTGGTGCCTTCTCCACTCAGGAGGCATGTTCCACATCACAGCCTGTCACACCTGTGCCCCACACATGTAGTAATGCACAGACGATGCCTTGATGTCCATTCCTGGACAAGTATGTCCATCCATGGACAAGTATGTCCGCCCTATTCCTACCTGTGTGTCGCCTATCACCACAGTGATGTGTAAAAACCGCCGTACTGCTGCTAAGAGGGGCTGTGTATGTTCCCAAATCACTGTGGGAGTGCTGCCGTATGTGTACCCATCGTGATGGCGAGCGTACAGGCATTTGTACGGTCCGTACCACTACGAGTACGCATACGCGTGCAGACCCATAGTGATAGGGCCGTACACACGCATGTACGCTCACTATCACTATGGGTATGCACGCTTATGCGTACCCGTAGTGGTACGGACCGTACACACGCATGTACGCTCACTATCACTATGGGTCTGCACGCGTATGCGTACCCGTAGTGGTACGGACCGTACACACGCATGTACACTCACTATCACTATGGGTCTGCACGCGTATGCGTACCCGTAGTGGTACGGACCGTACAAACGCATGTACGCTCACTATCACTATGGGTCTGCACGCGTATGCGTACCCGTAGTGGTACGGACCGTACACACGCATGTACGCTCACTATCACTATGGGTCTGCACGCGTATGCGTACCCGTAGTGGTACAGACCGTACACACGCATGTACGCTCACTATCACTATGGGTCTGCACGCGTATGCGTACCCGTAGTGGTACGGACCGTACACACGCATGTACGCTCACTATCACTATGGGTCTGCACGCATATGCGTACCCGTAGTGGTACGGACCGTACACACGCATGTACGCTCACTATCACTATGGGTCTGCACGCGTATGCGTACTCGTAGTGATAGTGAGCGTACATGCGAGTGTACGGTCCGTACCACTACGTGTACGCATACGCGTGCAGACCCATAGTGATAGTGAGCGTACATGCGTGTGTACGGTCCGTACCACTACGGGTACGCATACGCGTGCAGACCCATAGTGATAGTGAAAGTAGGCATGCATGTACGGGCCGTTGCCATGCATTTGGGGTGCCCTAGGGCCCCGAAACGCACCGTACCTGTGTGTGATTCTCCAAATTACATAGGGGACAAGTATTAAGGCCTACATGCATGCTGGTTGTCATGGAGACCAAGTTCAAATTTCGAAATTGTTCTGGAAGGTGCACAGCAGAAGTCAGTTGGAATTCTTCTACTTTGTTGCAATGTGTTTGTGGGGCTGACATCATGCAGGAGAATGAAACCGATAGAGAACCCACAGACTGCTAGGTTTGAAGGGATTGGTGGAAACATAGGATGCAAATGTGAGTGACCAATCACTCTGTACTCCTGTGCATGAGACTGGGCAGAAGGGCACATATAAGGCAGCCAGGTCCCATGAGGGAGTACTTGCCTGCACATCTTTGCATTTGTCGACCAAGCTGCTGCTACTGATTCCCTGGAACCATGTCAAGGGCTGTGGAGAGGACACAGCCATTCACCCTGGAGGAGAACATGGCTCTGCTGGATGTGATCCTCCCACAGTACTCCATGCTGTATGGGCGACCAGGGTATCAGGTGAGTGCATAGGCCACTGCCACAGACTGTCCCTATGTTGTGACTGTGACTTCAGGCATTGTGTCCTGGTGTGACACACATGCCATGTACTGTAGGAGGGGTCCCAGGGGGGGGATGCCTGATGTCTCCCAGCAGTGCCCTGATACAGGAGGGGTGTGTGCCTATCACTACCAGCAGTGCCCTGAGACAGGAGGGGTGGGTGTGGAGTCCTCCCAGCAGTGCCCTGAGACAGGAGGGGTGGGTGTGGAGTCCTCACAGCAGTGCCCTGAGACAGGAGGGGTGGGTGTGGAGTCCTCACAGCAGTGCCCTGAGACAGGAGGGGTGTGTGCCTATCACTAACAGCAGTGCCCAGAGACAGGAGGGGTGGGTGTGATGCACAGTGTGAGCCTTGATCATTGATTGTGACATTGCCATCATTCCACCTGTGTACCCACTATTGCACGTACTGCCTTTACCCTCACCAGAGGATGATGTCCCTATGACAAAGGTGCAATGCGTTGGCTGCATGACATGCCTTGTTGTAACCAGCTAATTTGTTCTCATATGTCTTTCTGTGACATGTGGCTAGTGTATTGATGTGGTGTCACTTGTTCTTCCTCACAGGTAGGCGCCACTGCCAAGGAGCAGATCTGGCTGACCGCCGTCAGTGCCGTGAGGGGTGTGGATGGTCGGAGGCGGAGCCTGTCCCAGGTGAGGAAACGCTGGCAGGATATCCGGTGCTGGACGCGGAGGATTGCACGGCTCCTGCTGGGGGACTCACCTGAGAGCCACAAGAACCGCGGCCGCCGCCGTCTGAGCCACCTCCACAGGCGTGTGCTGCCGGTGGTCTTTCCAGACCTGGAGAGGCGCTTACAGGCGATGCAGCAGCCGGAAGGGGGTAGGTACATGTGCGTTTGTTGTGTGTCACCGGCATTTGTAAGGGCACAGTGGCATGAATTCACTGGCAGGGTTTAAAGGTGCTGTGCAGATCCAGTTTGCCCCAGTATAGCGCTGCGCCCCTGCCACCCTTCCCCTCCTTGCATTGTGTTCCCTGGTCTGTGTGTAGTCACTCCTTCACAAGGTAATGTAGGCTGGCGCTTTGTCCACGAGAACAATGACTGTAGCATCATGTCTGGGGGTGGTGTGTAACAGGTTGTGGGACCTTGGCTGTGCACTGTCAAGTTCACTGCATGTGGGTTCCATGTCAGTTGGCACTGATGCTGACTCCAGACATGGGAGTTGGTCTCTCATGTGTCATGCCTCACAGCACGCATGTCCTATGTAGTGGCCTGTGACATGATGTGCATGAGTGTGCGATACGCATAGTGCAGGGATGGTGACGTGTGTTGCAGTCATTACCATTCAGTAGCATGTAGTTGCGTGCCCACTACTGTCCCCTGGGGCACCTTATCCTCAGTGTTGTATGTGTCATCATCAACGTGGACACTCTCACTGTCTACAGCGTAGGTTGTGCTCTGTGCCATTGTCCCCTGTCACCATGTATATAGACGTGCTATTATGTACAGGTGTACACTGTGCAGCCTGGCCTGATTGTCCTTCTTCATACTCACAGTTGGCAGTGCCTGTGTGTCTTGTTATACTCATCCGAGGATGGGCACTGGTACCTCATTATTTGTACAGGCGCACCTTGGCTGTTTGGCGTCCAATCTTGCTTTTTGCCTGCCCCTGTGTTTATCACCCAGACTATGAGATGTTGGTGCCACCTGTGTCTCAACAATTTGCCTCGTGTGGGGGTTTGTTGGGGCGGGCAATGCCTATGTGTCAAATCCGGATTTCTACTTGCTGGGTCTGGCCAGTGTGTGATGTTACTGGACACACACGCAAGGTGCAGTGACCGAGTCATGTTGGGCATGTTTGCAGCATTACCTATGCAGCATGTGTCTCAAGTTCATGGATATGGTCCCTGGTCATCGGTTTTTTCGCCAATGCTGTGTGGTGCAGATGCAGTGCTGGATTGTCCCCAGGGCCTGGGTGCTATGTCAGACTCCGTTTCCTGTCTTTAGCTATTGTCTCATGCTCTCCATGGTATTTCAGTGGCATGGTGGCTCAACCAACTGTGTGTTTCATGCCCTACATCGGTACCTTGTTTTGAAGATGTTAGGGATCTTCCTTTTCAGGCTATGCAATGTTACCTATGTCGATTGGACTCATGTGACTGATGTGTACAGCTGTCTGATTAATTTATGTCTCTCCACCCTGCCCACAGCATCGTCGGGGGACACAGAGGGAGACATGGACACAGGCAAGGCGGAGGGACCGAGCACCAGTGCCAGCCGTGACATCGGGGCTGGTACATCGAGTGGGACAGACTGGCACGTCAGAATACGAAGCTGACAGGTCCGAGGAGGAGTTCTCCGAGTGGGCGGTGGCTGCACCAGCAGCTGACAGCGGAACAACACCTTGCACCGCCCCCTCAGTTCCCATCAGCCGCCTCCCACTTGCTTGTGTCCCTTCCCAGCGTGCCCGGTCACCGCATGTCTCCTTCCGGCCAGGCACCGCACCCCCTGCCCCTGTCTCCACTGCTGCCGCCAATGCTGAGTCTGTGGACATCCAGCGGCAACTGCAGGTTGGTCAGGCTGCAATCCTTAATGTCCTCCATGCCCACGGGAAAACCCTCACCAACATCGAGGCATTCTTGGAGGGCATTCATTCTTCGCAGGCTGACCAACGCAACTTGCTGAGGTCCATAGACTCCACACTGACTGCAGCAGTGGGTCTCCTGCAGCGCGACCTCCCCCCACCTACCCCTGCCCCATCCACACTTCCCACTTCCATGCCTGTCCCACGTACACCCAGACGTCGGCATGCACCCACCACAACAGACACAGGCACCACACCAGCAGGGAAGGTCCACCGCACTCCTCCTGACACGCACACACAGGGTGAGATAGGCACACCCACTGGGTCGGGGGGCAAACGTGTGACACGCAGCCAGAGTGGGAGTCCGCATTCCACACAATCCACTCCCTCCAAATCCCCTCCCCTCAGCTCTCCTGGCCACATCTCCCCCAAGGACTCCTTCATGGCTGCTCTGTCCCTGAGCCCCACAGTTCCACCACCACGCAAGCGGTCAAGGAAGTCCTCGGTCAGGGTGGTTGAGTCTCCCCCCCTGTCTCCACCCTCCCCCGGTGGCGCTGCAACCCATCCCTCTGACCCCCCCCCCTCCTTGGGGCCTGAGGTCACTTCGGGTGCAGGGGACTCCCTGGAGGACCTTGCTAAGGTGTGTAGTGCCATCCTGGCCTCCGCCTTTGGCCATGACACACCCCCTGTGGTTGAGTCCTCCATCCCTGCACCCACAACGCCGCCCCTTTGCCCTGATGTCCCTGCGGTGCCTGTTGCTTCCCCCCCCCCCCTGATGCCCTCACCAGTATGGAAGACGATGCCATTTGACTGTGCAGGCAAGGTAGGGGACACACATCCCACTGTGTCCCCCATCCAGCTGGGAATCATTGACTGCCCTATGGCCTTTGTTAAAATTGAACTGCCTGCGATCCACGGACATTGTGCTCATGCTGAATAAAGCTTAATTTTGTTTTCATTATCACACTCCTGCTATGGTGGTATTGGTGTTGGTGGGGCTGCTACATTGTTTTGGGTGGTGTTTAAGGCTTTGGGTGTGTGGGATTTGTAGTAGTGTTCTGCCCATTGGGGCGACCCTGGGATCTGTGTGCCATCACAAGGTGTTGGCTAACTTCCTTAGGTCATGTCAGCAGTTACTGCATGGTTCAATTGTCCCAGGGTGTATTCCTTCCTCTGTGTACCCAGATTTCTTCCCTGCAGGGTGTTCACAATGTTTAGCGCAGAGCTGTGTCTACATGAGCTGTGTGTGTGACGGAGCCCTTCTACTTTGGCCATGCATGCATGGCCATGTCTCCACCTGCAACAATCGTGGCATCTTTGGTGATCACTGTACTTGTGTGTGGAGTCTGTTGACATGAGTTCATGGGGACATGTTCCCTTGTAGGCAGTATGGATGTGGGTAATTCCGGCCTCACACACATGTGTTACACCCCTCCTGTCTCTGGGCACTGCTGTTGGTGATGGGCCCCCACCCCTCCTGTCTCTGGGCACTGCTGGGAGGACTCCGCACCCACCCCTCCTGTCTCAGGGCACTGCTGGGAGGACTCCGCACCCACCCCTCCTGTCTCTGGGCACTGCTGTTAGTGATGGGCCCCCACCCCTCCTGTCTCAGGGCACTGCTGTGAGTGATAGGGCCCCACCCCTCCTGTCTCAGGGCACTGCTGGGAGGACTCCACACCCACCCCTCCTGTCTCAGGGCACTGCTGGGAGGACTCCACACCCACCCCTCCTGTCTCAGGGCACTGCTGGGAGAACTCCACACCCACCCCTCCTGTCTCAGGGCACTGCTGTTAGTGATGGGCCCCCACCCCTCCTGTCTCAGGGCACTGCTGTGAGTGATAGGGCCCCACCCCTCCTGTCTCAGGGCACTGCTGGGAGGACTCCACACCCACCCCTCCTGTCTCAGGGCACTGCTGGGAGGACTCCACACCCACCCCTCCTGTCTCAGGGCACTGCTGGGAGGACTCCACACCCACCCCTCCTGTCTCAGGGCACTGCTGTTAGTGATGGGCCCCCACCCCTCCTGTCTCAGGGCACTGCTGTGAGTGATAGGGCCCCACCCCTCCTGTCTCAGGGCACTGCTGGGAGGACTCCACACCCACCCCTCCTGTCTCAGGGCACTGCTGGGAGGACTCCACACCCACCCCTCCTGTCTCAGGGCACTGCTGGGAGGACTCCACACCCACCCCTCCTGTCTCAGGGCACTGCTGGGAGGACTCCACACCCACCCCTCCTGTCTCTGGGCACTGCTGTCAGTGATAGGCCCCCACCCCTCCTGTCTCAGGGCACTGCTGGGAGGACTCCACACCCACCCCTCCTGTCTCAGGGCACTGCTGGGAGGATTCTGCACACACCCCTCCTGTCTCTTGGCACTGCTGGGTGGACTCTGCACACACACCTCCTATTTCTGGATATGTACGCTTGGAACATACACGGTGTGGGTGCGCTCCATGCATTCGAGGTGAGGGTACGGGTCTAGTTACACTGGTGTGGTGGGGGTACGGTGCGTGAGTCCGCGGTTGGGGGTAGGAGTCGTACTTACACTGGTGGGGGTGGGGGTACGGTCCGTACGTCCGCGGGTGAGGGTTCGAGTCGTACTTACACTGTTGGCATGGGGGGTACGCTCCATGCATACGCGGGTGGGGGTACGGGTCGTACTTACACTGTTGGGGTGGGGGTACGCTCCATGCATACGCGGGTGGGGGTACGGGTCGTACTTACACTGTTGGGGTGGGGGGTACGCTCCTTGCATACGCGGTTGGGGGTACGGGTCGTACTTACACTGTTGGGGTGGGGGGTACGCTCCTTGCATACGCGGGTGGGGGTACGGGTCGTACTTACACTGTTGGGGTGGGGGGTACGCTCCTTGCATACGCGGGTGAGGGTACGGGTCGTACTTACACTGTTGGGGTGGGGGGTACGCTCCTTGCATACGCGGGTGAGGGTTCGAGTCGTACTTACACTGGTGTGGTGGGGGTACGGTGCGTGAGTCCGCGGTTGGGGGTAGGAGTCGTACTTACACTGGTGGGGGTGGGGGTACGGTCCGTACGTCCGCGGGTGAGGGTTCGAGTCGTACTTACACTGTTGGCATGGGGGGTACGCTCCATGCATACGCGGGTGGGGGTACGGGTCGTACTTACACTGTTGGGGTGGGGGGTACGCTCCTTGCATACGCGGTTGGGGGTACGGGTCGTACTTACACTGTTGGGGTGGGGGGTACGCTCCTTGCATCCGCGGGTGGGGGTACGGGTCGTACTTACACTGTTGGGGTGGGGGGTACGCTCCTTGCATACGCGGGTGAGGGTACGGGTCGTACTTACACTGTTGGGGTGGGGGGTACGCTCCTTGCATACGCGGGTGAGGGTTCGAGTCATACTTACACTGGTGTGGTGGGGGTACGGTCCGTGAGTCCGCGGGTGGGGGTAGGAGTCGTACTTACACTGGTGGGGGTGGGGGTACGGTCCGTACGTCCGCGGGTGAGGGTTCGAGTCGTACTTACACTGTTGGCATGGGGGGTACGCTCCATGCATACGCGGGTGGGGGTACGGGTCGTACTTACACTGTTGGGGTGGGGGTACGCTCCATGCATACGCGGGTGGGGGTACGGGTCGTACTTTCACTGTTGGGGTGGGGGGTACGCTCCTTGCATACGGGGTGGGGGTAGGGTCCGTACATATCCGTCCCCACGCTATGTGATGCTTGTGCGGCCCGTACCCAGGCCTTTGCCACGTGGGTACGATCCGTCCCGCCATTGTTGGGGTGACGTGTGTGTGGGCGTGGTACGAATCGTACCCACGCTCTTCAGGCGTGGGTACGGGACGTACCTGTCTGGTTGTGTTGCCGGTTCGCGTGGTGACGGACTTCCGTTGTGGCGGTCGCTGGCCTAGCTGGACACGCCCCCACCCCCTCGTGGTGACCAGGGCATGGGAGTCAGGTATGTCCAGGCCATGTGTGGTGTGTGACTTATGTGGTTGTTTTGTGGCCTGCCCTGGTCGTGCCACCCCCACCCCACCCCACCCCACTTTCCCCCCTCCCTTAGTTATTCTGACCTTCTGCGGCGTCTGCGTCGTAACCTGTAGAGGAGGTGTACTGCTATGAGGGCAGGGATGAATTGTAGGTTCGGGTCCATGTCTGTCCGTCGCGTACTGGTACTCCTTGATCGCGTCGTCCTGTCGCGTACGGGTCCTCCTTGATCGCGTCGTCCTGTCGCGTACGGGTCCTCCTTGGTGGCGTCGTCCTGTGTGTCCGTCACATACTGGTCCTCCTTGTTCGCGTCGTCGTCTGTCCGTCGCGTACTGGTGGTCCTTGTTCGCGTCGTCCTGATTTCCCGGCAGTTTTTGGCTGCCGCAAAATATTCACCGTGCGGGGTGACGTCGGTGCGAATCGTGATTCCTGGGTCGTGAATGGCTGGCTGCGAGCGTCCCGACGTCAGGTCGGCGCTTTCCCGGATCGCATTGGTAGGTGTTTTTTTGTTCGGTCGGGCTTTTTTACGATTCGTACGGTGATGGTGTACACGTGCGAATAGTAATTCCTTGTTTGTAAAAATTGACGACCGGGTACGCGTCGGGCGGAGATTGTGCTCCGTCCGACGGTTCGTACCCGGTTTTTGCCGGATCGTGATCGGCACCTGTGTCTCACTCGGGGGCTTAATGGAGAGCTATGAAGTGGCCCCTTTAAAATAACTCTAGCACCAAACCCACTGGAGGGAGTTAAAAGTGCATTGATGGACTGCAGGTCCCAGGAAGCAATGTGAGAGCAGCACACCGGAGGCTAATTAAAAGCATTCAATGATTTTACATGGGACAGTGCAGACGCACGTAAATGTGGCTTGCTCGTGTTCTGGCCTCTGAGGAAGAGGATTGTGTCCTTGAAACGCGTAAGGCCAGGGGGGCACCATTATGGAGTGGGAACCAGCCTGTTAATAATAAAAGTGATGTCACTGACCTGTGGAGGAGTGCGGCCTCATCTCTGGGGGAAACTTTTGGAAACATGAAATCACAGCGCTTCCAGGCCGTGGAGGCGACGCACCACCCTGGAGCCAAGTTGGGTCTGTGCAGGAACTTTTCCTTGCAATCGGCGAAGCAGGTACTTTAATTGAACAGACTGTGTCTCACTCGGGGGCTTAATGGAGAGCTATGAAGTGGCCCCTTTAAAATAACTCGAGCACCAAACCCACTGGAGGGAGTTAAAAGTGCATTGATGGACTGCAGGTCCCAGGAAGCAATGTGAGAGCAGCACACCGGAGGCTAATTAAAAGGATTCAATGATTTTACATGGGACAGTGCAGACGCACGTAAATGTGGCTTGCTCGTGTTCTGGCCTCTGAGGAAGAGGATTGTGTCCTTGAAACGCGTAAGGCCAGGGGGGCACCATTACGGAGTGGGAACCAGCCTGTTAATAATAAAAGTGATGTCACTGACCTGTGGAGGAGTGCGGCCTCATCTCTGGGAGAAACTTTTGGAAACATATATATATATATATATATATATATATATATATATTACCTACTGGCAGTCACCAGTAGGTAGTTGTAGTTAGGACCTATTTTCCATAGTAAATTCGCAACATTGTATTCCCAATAACTTTGGCACCGATTTTCGAATCTTCACAACATTTTCAAAACGTATGGCCGGCTCCGGTCCACTCCTATCTTGAAAGTTTCGGGGTGATTCGTCAAGCGTGGGCCGAGTAAAAAGGGGGGTCCCAAAACATGTTTTCCCCATGCAATTTCCCATAGGAAACTTTAAACATGGCGACAGCCCGAACTGCTGAACGGAATTACACAAAATTTGGCAAGAAGGTAGATCTTGGTTCAGAAAGAACCCTTTTTGTTAAATGGTGTAGTTCCTGAGAAATTCAAAATGAAAAAAGTTTCAATATCTATGGCCGCGCAGGATCTGCAAACCCTCCCGATCACAAGCTTTATGCTAATTTTCTGTCAACACTCCAAACCAGGAAGTGTTGGCAGCCATCTTGTGCCTCGGTAGGACTGAGGCACAAGAAATCAGTGAAACAAGTGCGCAAAACGCAAAAAGGGGGCAAGGTAGAAACACCCTGACCGCCTAGGCCTGCTTTTTTTTTTAAATCGGCAAAATGCTCCACGGATCCACGGATCCGGCCGCAAAAACAAAAAACGAAGCGCGGGCTCCCATGCTTCGTTACTATTTAGCCCCCGGGTGGGCCAAGTCCCGGGGGCAATATGTTAATTGTAATGGGTGGCCCAGAGAGGCCTCCCAGCCCCGGGGACCGCCACTCCCATGGCTTGTGTTGCATTTTTTTTTTTTAAACCTGTGTGGGGGGCTCGAGCCCCCCACATGCCCCGGGGATCGTTACCTCACTGGGGCTCTAAATATTAAAATAGGGGGGTCCGTGATGGACCCCCAGGCCCTGGGGACCACCAACTCCCTACGGCTTTAGGAATGTCGGGGGGTGGGCCGTGCGGCCCCCCTCCTGGAGCCCTGTCATGGCCCTGGGCCGGCTCCTGCAGTGTCCTGGGGTACCCACCCCAGGGACACTGTTGTTTGCTATGGCAGGGCGGGAAACCTGCTCTCTCTTGAAAAAATCAAAGCTGATTGCTTTTCCACACGTGGAGCTGCATCTTAGCAGCTCCCCATGTGGAAAAGCAATGCCGTCTCCCGCAGGACACGGGGAGCCGGCGGGACCGATGGCTCCCTGGCCCCCTAGCGCGTTTGCAGATGGGGAACTAATTCCCCTTAAATACTGGGGGTCCCTGGGGGCCCACTAGCCACCAGGAACCTCCAGTATGTGCCAGGGGGCTGCGTTGCAGAGAGGTGTTCTGAGGCCACGCCCCTTTTTACACCCTTTCTGCAACGCAGCTCTGTGGCGCTTAATGGATGTACCTGGTGGGCTAGTTGCACCCCAGGGACCCTCAGGATTCAAGGGGAGTTAATCTCACAAATTAAAACACACCACGGGGTGCGTTTGCACAGTGGTGAAGGGAGGGAGCGGGCTTGAGATGACATGTGTGCAAACACGCCCTGTGGCGTGTTTTAAGTTGGGGAATTAATTCCTCTTCAATCCTGAGGGTCCCTGGGGGCCAACTAGTCCACCATGTACCTCCAGTAAGCACCACGGAGCTGCGTTGCAGAGTCTTGTAAAAAGGGACATGGCCTCTAAACACCTCTCTGGAAAGCAGCTCTCTGGCGCATACTGGAGGTACCTGGTGGGCTAGTTAGACCTCAGGGACCCTCAGGATTGAAGAGGAATTAATTCCCCAACTTAAAACGTGCCACAGGGCGTGTTTGCAGACATGTGACCTCAGGCCATGCCCCCTTCCTTCACCATCATGCTAACGTGCCTCGTGGCGAGTTGTAAGTTGGGGAGTTAATTCCCCTTCAATACTGAGGGTCCCTGAGGGCCATCTAGCCCACCAGCGATATACACACACACATCCACTCATTCACCAACAGTCCTATACAGTCACTCATACATGTACTCACTCATCATATGTACTCATACACCTATACATCCTGTTACACACTGACATTCATCCATAGAGTTACTCACACACATAGTCACACATGCAAACAATGTATCAAACATCCATTAAATTGCATATACAGTTATACACACACCACCACACTCACTGCTACAGAAACTTACACATACTTACTCTCTTAAGCCATCACTTATAGAAACACAGACTCATTTATACAGGTACTCTTCCAATCTCTCACTCTCATATATACTCACTTATATACACCAATACTCACATATACTAGTTTAAAACATATGCACTTACTCATAAAGACACTGTTGAGACAGTCATTCACTCACTAACACACACATACACACACTCATCCACTCATACAGTCCTCCACACATGCTGTCTTCAACACATACAAACAGTGAGTCACTCATTCATGCATCTATGCACTAAGTAATACCCCCCACCGCACCATACAGACACTCAGACACTCATACTGATACTAAAAAATAAACTAATTACCTATATAGACACTCATGTAGCTACTCACCAACCCATGCAGCCACTTATACACAAAGTGAGAGACTGATACAGATATTGATATATTTAAACATTACTCACTAAGATACACTTAATCAGTCAGTTATACAATCAATTTTTCAAAAACAAATCATCCATTTAGACACTTATATACCTATTTATTCTTCAATCGACCTTGAGATATACATATATAAAACATATTTAATTTTCAGAGGAACACACTTTCACTGAATGATGTCATCAGTGATGTCATCAGTGATGTCATTTGAGACGTCATCAGTGATGTAATATGTGACGTCATCAGCAGTGCATTGCGGGCACGGGACTGCGGCCTTGATCACATGGCGCGCTGTCCAAAATGGACTGCTATATATACAGTGACAATAGTGTTTCTACTATGTCCACTGCAAGTGGACAGTGAGTAGGCAATTTCTCAACATCGTTCCGTCAGCCGTAATGCAGACACACATTTACGGTAGCCGGTGAGTTAAAAGTACATTACACTGTGGGATACAAGTGATTTTGCTCCAGAGACATCAGATGGTGAGCAGGCTAAGCATGCAACAAGTAGAACAATGACAAGAGGTCTTGGCGTGTGATATACAGTAAGGTGAGTAACGGCATGTGCCTAATGATATGTTCTAAAGACCGTGAATAAAATCGGCACGCTGATGAAAGTGGGGCATGTGTACTCTTGATAAGTATGTTGGAAGACACGCTGATCGTACCGTGCAGTGTCATACTAAAATCAAGTCTGACCGTGCTACAATTAAAAATGACTGCATCAGGCGTGACTGAGTGCAGCAGGAGGCGACAGCGCCTAAGGCAACCATTAGCATGTGATACCCCACTGAAAATGCATGAATGCATGAATCAGGCAAAATGTCACATATTCACGGTAAAAATAATTAATTATTGTGCTGCGTGTCTTTGCAGGTCTGCCTCCTTATAACTATTGCAGGAATGTGTGATGATAACAATCCACACCACTGTGAACATACATACAATTAGTGCAAACCAGGTGCGTGAAGTGGGTGCTAGTGATGGTGCATAAAGTGAGCCGAAGCGATATGCTCGGAGATCACGCATGTGAAGAAAATAGATCACATACGTGGCAATCTAACCCCGCGTTATATATATATATATATATATTTACTGTAAAACAATTGCTAAACTATTAATTCTAATTTATTTTAAAATGTTATAAATATATACAAATTTACAAATAAATATATATACATATACATACACCTATAGCATACATTCTAATAAAAAGCATTATATTATAAATTAAAACATTAAAATATTTAATAGCCTTTAAACTTAAATTTTGCACTCCATTGAGTTAAAGAGTAGGCAAATTGTTGGATAGCGGAGGAGTAAAACTTACTTTTCCCACTCTAGTGAGTGCAACAGTAGGGAAAGTGTTGGATGGCGGAGGAGTAAAAATTACTATTCCCACACCAGTGAGTGCAACAGTAGGGAAAGTGTTGGATAGCGGAAGGGTAAAAATTACTATTCCCACTCCAGTGAGTGCAACAGTAGGGAAAGTGTTGGATAGCAGGAGGGTAAACATTACTATTCCCACTCCAGTGAGTGCAACAGTAGGGAAAGTGTTGGATAGCGGAGGGGTAAAAATTACTATTCTCACTCAAGTGAGTGCAACAGAAGGGAAAGTGTTGGATAGCGGAGGAGTAAAAATTACTATTCCAACACCAGTGAGTGCAACAGTAGGGAAAGTGTTGGATAGGCGAAGGGTAAAAATTACTATTCCCACTCAAGTGAGTGCAACAGTAGGGAAAGTGTTGGATAGCAGAGGGGTAAAAATTAATATTCCCATTGGAGTCAGCTCAAAATTAAAAACAAACAAAACATCAACTACAACACAAAAGATTTAAAAAAACAAAAAAAGAAAATATATATAAAAATATAAAAAATGTACAAAAAATAAAAAAATATTATAATGTTACAAAGATCTAACAAATACCTAGAAAGATTTTTTTTAAAAACATTATAAATAATTTACAAACAAATAACTATTTTTAATAGAAATTATTTATAATCAAAACATCAATTATTACATAAATGTAATGTGTTTATTTCCTACACTATAGCACCACAAAATTCACAACACACATCTAAACTTTCAAAAAATGTACCTTCATTAATTAACATAATTAATTATCAATTAAAGAAATATAATTAATAAAAAAACAAATTTAAACAGATAAAAATGTATTTACTCCCCAAATGCTACCCCTATAAAACCGAAACGCCCACACAAAATAAAAATAAACAATAACCATAAATATTTATGAATTGATGAAATAATATTAATTATCAACTAATTATTAATTATTTAAACATAAATTACTTTCCACCCTCTTCTCCAATAAACACCACAACCCACACCTAACAATCATTACACAATTTACATAACTAATTTTACATTAATAAATTAATATCAATTAACAACAACTTGTTAATTATTTTAAAATATTTTACTTCTCACTCTTTACCACTATAAACCCCAGAACTCACATTGAAAATTATTACACAATTGCCATATTTAAATTGTAATGAATTTATTTGCATTAATTAACAAATAATCATTAATTAATTATAAATAAATTACTTCCCACCCTATCCCCTATAAACCCCACCACCCAATCCTAAAAAATAACACAATTAACATAATTACCAATTAATTAAATAATGATATTTAACAACCAATTAATAAATAATTAATAATGAATGTATTCCCACAGTTAACACTTTAAAATGCCAATTAAATACATATTAATAAATACAAAATATTAATAAATGTAGCATAATTAAATTACTTCCCACCCTATTCCTCTATAAACCCACAACCCGCTACAGAACAAAAAAATTCAAAATTTAAATAAAATAAAATTAATAACCACTACAAATGTAACACATATATTAAAAAACAAATGCAATACTTATACAAAAAAATAGTTCACATACTTTTAAAACACATACTAAAATACATAACACTAATTAAAACATCGATATCTTAAACAACTGTATTTTTGCAAACGATATTAATGACTTCGATATTTCCAAAAACAATATTTCTTACCTCCAAGTCGATATTCTTGACCGCGATATTCTTGCTGTCGATATTTCTGCATCACGATATTTCCAACTCGATATTTGTGTATGCCGACATTTAAAACACTACGCCACTGGAGTCAAGCTATCCTGGCTGATGACGGCTGATAGCCAGAAACCGGTCCTAGGATGCTTGATTCCGGTCCAGGGAAGACATGGCTTGGCAGTTCGGGCTGGACTGTTCCCATGAGGCACAGGGTCAAGACTGATTTGCATATGGCCATGTCTGAACTGGGGTGGTGTAGTGGGCAAAAGAACGATGGATTTAACCCAGATCTCTTGACTGGGGGAGAATGTATGCATTGTCAGCATTCCGTCCATCATTTGTTTGTTGTAACGCTTTTCGCCCTAAGTGGGATGGGTATTCCCAGACGTGGGACCCGTGCTCACTACGCCACTGGAGTCAAGCTATCCTGGCTGATGACGGCTGATAGCCAGAAACCGGTCCTAGGATGCTTGATTCCGGTCCAGGGAAGACATGGCTTGGCAGTTCGGGCTTGACTGTTCCCATGAGGCACAGGGTCAAGACTGATTTGCATATGGCCATGTCTGAACTGGGGTGGTGTAGTGGGCAAAAGAACGATGGATTTAACCCAGATCTCTTGACTGGGGGAGAATGTATGCATTGTCAGCATTCCGTCCATCATTTGTTTGTTGTAACGCTTTTCGCCCTAAGTGGGATGGGTATTCCCAGACGTGGGACCCGTGCTCACTACGCCACTGGAGTCAAGCTATCCTGGCTGATGACGGCTGATAGCCAGAAACCGGTCCTAGGATGCTTGATTCCGGTCCAGGGAAGACATGGCTTGGCAGTTCGGGCTGGACTGTTCCCATGAGGCACAGGGTCAAGACTGATTTGCATATGGCCATGTCTGAACTGGGGTGGTGTAGTGGGCAAAAGAACGATGGATTTAACCCACATCTCTTGACTGGGGGAGAATGTATGCATTGTCAGCATTCCGTCCATCATTTGTTTGTTGTAACGCTTTTCGCCCTAAGTGGGATGGGTATTCCCAGACGTGGGACCCGTGCTCACTACGCCACTGGAGTCAAGCTATCCTGGCTGATGACGGCTGATAGCCAGAAACCGGTCCTAGGATGCTTGATTCCGGTCCAGGGAAGACATGGCTTGGCAGTTCGGGCTGGACTGTTCCCATGAGGCACAGGGTCAAGACTGATTTGCATATGGCCATGTCTGAACTGGGGTGGTGTAGTGGGCAAAAGAACGATGGATTTAACCCAGATCTCTTGACTGGGGGAGAATGTATGCATTGTCAGCATTCCGTCCATCATTTGTTTGTTGTAACGCTTTTCGCCCTAAGTGGGATGGGTATTCCCAGACGTGGGACCCGTGCTCACTACGCCACTGGAGTCAAGCTATCCTGGCTGATGACGGCTGATAGCCAGAAACCGGTCCTAGGATGCTTGATTCCGGTCCAGGGAAGACATGGCTTGGCAGTTCGGGCTGGACTGTTCCCATGAGGCACAGGGTCAAGACTGATTTGCATATGGCCATGTCTGAACTGGGGTGGTGTAGTGGGCAAAAGAACGATGGATTTAACCCAGATCTCTTGACTGGGGGAGAATGTATGCATTGTCAGCATTCCGTCCATCATTTGTTTGTTGTAACGACATTTAAAACTCAGCATTCTGTCTGTGCACCGTCTAGCAGGGTAGTGGAAGTAATGACCTCAGCCAGACCACTGCCTGACAAACTGTAAATCTGGTGCTGTGTTTCTTTGTCTTTACTAGAATAAACCTCCTATCAAATTTTTTCGACGTTCCAGAAAACGAAAATTCTTTTGATGTTAAAAAACAAAAATGCGTCTAATGCCATAGCCCATTGCTTACCCAAAGGTTTACCCAAAGGAGAGTAATTCTATTCCTTCCTCTGCAGTTAATCCAATGACCCATCATGCCCGGGTAAGAAAGGACACAGGAGATCGCAGCTACTTGAAAGAAATCAAATGTTGAGAGGTCAAAGGAGGTCTGAAAGCGTCAGTTTGTACTTTGCAACACTGAAGATATTAAACAGCCTGCAACCTGCCATTTTTTGCAAAAGTGGTAGAAAAGGAATAAGTATGTTCCTTGGCTGCTATTGTTTTACCGTCTTCGCCCCTCTTTACTTGGGGCTGTTGTGAAGATAGTCTGGGCTGGGAGATGCTCTGGAGTCCTAGTGACTGCGCCAGCTAGCGCTTCCTGCTACCAAGCGCTACAGCAAAAAACAACGGACTTCAAGTCCCAGTGTCCTTTGCACTCAACTTCAGGTGCCGGTGGTCAGAGGGAGGTGTGGCCATCGCGCTTATAGCGCTGCCTCCCCCACCGCGGTGCGTGTTCCTTGGCTGCTGTTGTTTTACCGTCTTCGCCCCTCTTTACTTGGGGCTGTTGTGAAGATAGTCTGGGCTGGGAGAGGCTCTGGAGTCCTGGTGACTGCGCCAGCTAGCGCTTCCTGCCACCAAGCGCTACAGCAAAAAATGACAGACTTCAAGTCCCAGTGTCCTTTGCCCTCAACTTCAGGTGCCGGTGGTCAGGGGGAGCTGTGGCCATTGTGCTCATAGCGCTGCCTCCCCCACCGCAGTGCGGGTTCCTTGGCTGCTGTTGTTTTACCGTCTTCGCCCCTCTTTACATGGGGCTGTTGTGAAGATCGTCTGGGCTGGGAGAGGCTCTGGAGTCCTGGTGACTGCACCAGCTAGCGTTTCCTGCCACCAAGCGCTACAGCAAAAAACTACGGACTTCAAGTCCCAGTGTTCTTTGCCCTCAACTTCAGGTGCCGGTGGTCAGGGGGAGCTGTGGTCATCACGCTTATGGCGCTGCCTCCCCCACCGCGGTGCGGGTTCCTTGGCTGCTGTTGTTTTACCGTCTTCGTCCCTCTTTACTTGGGGCTATTGTGAAGATCGTCTGGGATAGGAGAGGCTCTGTAGTCCTGGTGACTGCGCCAGCTAGCGCTTCCTGCCACCAAGCGCTACAACAAAAAACGACGGACTTCAAGTCTCAGTGTCCTTTGCCCTCAACTTCAGATGCCGGTGGTCAGAGGGAGGTGTAGCCATTACGCTTATAGTGCTGCCTCCCCCTCCGCAGCGAGGGACGCGCCCGGGCTAAGCCCAGGCCAAGGGCGGGCCCGTCTTAGCCTGTCATTGCCAGGAAGAGGCAGGGCAGGGCCACTCCTCTCGGTTTTGTCACTCACCGACTATGTAAACTTGGGCAATACTACTTCCAACATTTGTGCAGACATTGTGTGTACAGAGGTATCCAGCATTACTACCTAGGAACTTTTGTCCAGCAACCAAGTGGAGGACTGTCTCCATCTTGTAAATTGGGAAGTGGAAAGACTAGCACAATCTTTTGTATGCTGTATGCTGTAAGTGGGTGGTTAATAAGGCGTTTAGTCTCCTCCCCATAAGTCTAAATAGCGGAAATATATTTTGTGGATGGAACGTAGTAGCAGTAGAGCACGAGTGGGTAGTAAAATCGGGAAAAAAGTAGGCACTGGAAGTAGTAAATGTGCCAATACCCCAATGTTACCACCTACATCAAAAGATAAAATGTTGCAGAGGGCAATTGGGGCGGTGGACACCAAAATTGCACGCACGGAGAGGCGGTTGTCTCTTACCCCGGAGATGCCCACCGTGTCACCAGACACGGCTCCATCATCTGCTATGCCCCAAACGATTTTAGCTGAGTCCACTGAGCTACCTCTTTGGGAAGTTCCCATTAAAAAAGGTCCCTGCAAGGCTAAAATCACAACGCATAACATCAAACCGGGCAAAATAAATCATCAGTTGAGGCGGGCTCTAAAAATAAGAAAGTATGTGAAGGTTCAATAGAGGGAAAAGGGGGGGGTGACGTGCATGATTTAAATCTGGCCGATTCACAAGATGGTAGAGCTGACAGAACTTACCCCTATTGGGTATTGAATCTGCTGGCAGACTTGAACACCAAAGTGCGAGCCACTATCAGGGAAGAACTGGCTCCCTTATCTAGCAGGTTAGCAAAGCTGGAGATAGTACTAGTAGCAAGGGACGTAGGGACATCGGTCCACCAAGTTGGCCCCACTAGCACTACAGTAGAAAGAAGGGATAAAAGTTGCCAGGTGGATTTTCCAAACATAGCCCACCGGAGGGGGGAGGGGAGACGTTTTTCTGTGGATCCTGCTAATAATATTTCAAGAGCAGGGGAACGTAGTACTCATGGGGAGAGTGAAAACCTGCCACATGGCCCTAAGTCTGGTGCCAGGATGTCAGGCCCTAATGATAGGCAGTGTGGTAACCCTATTTTCCATGCCCAGGACATAGCAAGTGTAAGGGGGAGGCAACCTGCAGCAGTCCATGTTGCAGAGGGGAATATGAGTGTAAATAGCGATCTGCCTAATATCAACTTACCCCCGGCCTGTGCACCTTATGTAGCCATTCTGATTGGAGCCCCTACAATCGCGCCCAATACAAAGGAAACCCAACTTGAGCTCAGAAATAAATGCCTATTTTGGTTGGCGAGGTATAAGCACTTTGAACATGCTAGAGCTGGAGAGATTTAACAGTTCGAAGAGTAGGGTGGCTAGGACCTAGCCCAAAAACAGACAAAGAGAAATGTATAATTATCAATTTTAAAAATCCATTTACTGTTGGATATCTTGTAAATACCTCCACCCACTGCCATAGTGTTATAACGGGAATTACCCTGGGACCTCTGAACTATTTTTATCCCCAACACCAAATGACTAGCAGAGAGGGTGCTATCCCATCTATATCTGGTTTGGCTCACCCAAGTGAAGCCAGTAGGGAAGCCTCCTCTATGCGCTCTTGCACCAAAGACCTTCCAGCGAGAGGATGCAGGGGAGAAGGGCCTCCGATGCTATACCTAAAACCCCATTGGCAGGCAAAAATAGGGAGAATAGATCAGAAGCTGTCTCTGCTAACATGCAAGGGACCACCCTGGGCGAATTGTCCCCTCCTCATGCTACTGCACCAGAGGCCATAACAGAGCCGAAAGCACAGGACAGTGGATTGCAGATATTGTCCTGGAACTTGGCTGGCCTAAATAACAAACTCCCCTGTTTAGACTGGGGGTATTTAGTAGATAAACAGGACATCTGAATATTGCAGGAGACTTGGACAAGGGAAACTGTCCACCGGGTTGGCTTTGCGTCTTTGAATATTTTGACAACTATGGGGGGGAGAGGGAGACCATTTGGTGGATTAGCTATATGGGTAGGTTCACACCTAGGTTGTAGATCTGAGCAGTTTTCCTCACCCTCAAATGACATCCAATGTGTTCTGTTGGTGTTCCCTACCAAGATAAAAATAGCCATCATTAATGTTTACTCTAGACCTGGGAATAGTAGGCACAAATCTGCCACCTTGGACCATCTGGCGCATTTTATACCCACCTTAGATCCAGCAACGTGGCTGATAGTGGGGGTGATTTTAATTGCCAATTGGAGCCCCCCATTGATTTCAATCATGCAGCGCCCTCAGAGGAAGACCTACTTTGGTCGATTCCTGATCCTTTGATTAATCCTATCAAGGTGTGGTCCCCTCTGGCCCTACAACTTTATTCACTCACCCTGGCCTACTCACTTAGGGCATGTAATGGGAGGACCAAATCGGACCAGCCAGGCCAGTTTACCTTTAACCGGCCAGGGCAGGCCTCCTTATTGGATTATATTATCGTAGAAACTAGACTCCGGGGTAAAGATCTTGACTTTTATGTTGAGCCTAGGCAAGACAGTGACCCACAACACATTGATAGTGATCCTAAATGCTGGAGAGCTTGGCATGACCAAACCACTACTCCCTCCCACTAATGAGCCTAGTGCTCCAAGGCTGACTAACAATAGAAGGAGGGTAAAATGGCCTTAGTTCAAACACTCTCCTACAAAATTGGTGAATGTTTACCAAAATTGGTGAATGTTTGCATATGGCCATGTCTAAACTGGGGTGGTGTAGTGGGCAAAAGAACGATGGATTTAACCCAGATCTCTTGACTGGGGGAGAATGTCTGCATTGTCAGCATTCCGTCCATCATTTGTTTGTTGTAACGCTTTTCGCCCTAAGTGGGATGGGTATTCCCAGACGTGGGACCCGTGCTCACTACGCCACTGGAGTCAAGCTATCCTGGCTGATGACGGCTGATAGCCAGAAACCGGTCCTAGGATGCTTGATTCCGGTCCAGGGAAGACATGGCTTGGCAGTTCGGGCTGGACTGTTCCCATGAGGCACAGGGTCAAGACTGATTTGCATATGGCCATGTCTAAACTGGGGTGGTGTAGTGGGCAAAAGAACGATGGATTTAACCCAGATCTCTTGACTGGGGGAGAATGTCTGCATTGTCAGCATTCCGTCCATCATTTGTTTGTTGTAACGCTTTTCGCCCTAAGTGGGATGGGTATTCCCAGACGTGGGACCCGTGCTCACTACGCCACTGGAGTCAAGCTATCCTGGCTGATGACGGCTGATAGCCAGAAACCGGTCCTAGGATGCTTGATTCCGGTCCAGGGAAGACATGGCTTGGCAGTTCGGGCTGGACTGTTCCCATGAGGCACAGGGTCAAGACTGATTTGCATATGGCCATGTCTAAACTGGGGTGGTGTAGTGGGCAAAAGAACGATGGATTTAACCCAGATCTCTTGACTGGGGGAGAATGTCTGCATTGTCAGCATTCCGTCCATCATTTGTTTGTTGTAACGCTTTTCGCCCTAAGTGGGATGGGTATTCCCAGACGTGGGACCCGTGCTCACTACGCCACTGGAGTCAAGCTATCCTGGCTGATGACGGCTGATAGCCAGAAACCGGTCCTAGGATGCTTGATTCCGGTCCAGGGAAGACATGGCTTGGCAGTTCGGGCTGGACTGTTCCCATGAGGCACAGGGTCAAGACTGATTTGCATATGGCCATGTCTAAACTGGGGTGGTGTAGTGGGCAAAAGAACGATGGATTTAACCCAGATCTCTTGACTGGGGGAGAATGTCTGCATTGTCAGCATTCCGTCCATCATTTGTTTGTTGTAACGCTTTTCGCCCTAAGTGGGATGGGTATTCCCAGACGTGGGACCCGTGCTCACTACGCCACTGGAGTCAAGCTATCCTGGCTGATGACGGCTGATAGCCAGAAACCGGTCCTAGGATGCTTGATTCCGGTCCAGGGAAGACATGGCTTGGCAGTTCGGGCTGGACTGTTCCCATGAGGCACAGGGTCAAGACTGATTTGCATATGGCCATGTCTAAACTGGGGTGGTGTAGTGGGCAAAAGAACGATGGATTTAACCCAGATCTCTTGACTGGGGGAGAATGTCTGCATTGTCAGCATTCCGTCCATCATTTGTTTGTTGTAACGCTTTTCGCCCTAAGTGGGATGGGTATTCCCAGACGTGGGACCCGTGCTCACTACGCCACTGGAGTCAAGCTATCCTGGCTGATGACGGCTGATAGCCAGAAACCGGTCCTAGGATGCTTGATTCCGGTCCAGGGAAGACATGGCTTGGCAGTTCGGGCTGGACTGTTCCCATGAGGCACAGGGTCAAGACTGATTTGCATATGGCCATGTCTAAACTGGGGTGGTGTAGTGGGCAAAAGAACGATGGATTTAACCCAGATCTCTTGACTGGGGGAGAATGTCTGCATTGTCAGCATTCCGTCCATCATTTGTTTGTTGTAACGCTTTTCGCCCTAAGTGGGATGGGTATTCCCAGACGTGGGACCCGTGCTCACTACGCCACTGGAGTCAAGCTATCCTGGCTGATGACGGCTGATAGCCAGAAACCGGTCCTAGGATGCTTGATTCCGGTCCAGGGAAGACATGGCTTGGCAGTTCGGGCTGGACTGTTCCCATGAGGCACAGGGTCAAGACTGATTTGCATATGGCCATGTCTAAACTGGGGTGGTGTAGTGGGCAAAAGAACGATGGATTTAACCCAGATCTCTTGACTGGGGGAGAATATCTGCATTGTCAGCATTCCGTCCATCATTTGTTTGTTGTAACGCTTTTCGCCCTAAGTGGGATGGGTATTCCCAGACGTGGGACCCGTGCTCACTACGCCACTGGAGTCAAGCTATCCTGGCTGATGACGGCTGATAGCCAGAAACCGGTCCTAGGATGCTTGATTCCGGTCCAGGGAAGACATGGCTTGGCAGTTCGGGCTGGACTGTTCCCATGAGGCACAGGGTCAAGACTGATTTGCATATGGCCATGTCTAAACTGGGGTGGTGTAGTGGGCAAAAGAACGATGGATTTAACCCAGATCTCTTGACTGGGGGAGAATGTCTGCATTGTCAGCATTCCGTCCATCATTTGTTTGTTGTACCAAATAGTTACACCATTGATTTCTGGTATGTGGGGGGTAGTACAGGATCCACTAGCACAGGAACGAGATCTAGCAGGCAAAATACACATGGAGCTTGTCACTAAACTGTCTGACATATTCCATCCAGTATCCAAGTGGAGAGAGCGGAAGCGCCCTACCTGCCCATGGTACAATGATAAGTGTTGTAGGGCCAAACATGATTTGTTGTCGGCGCTGAAGGACAACGATAGGCCGCTAATCATTCTTTCCAGGGCAAGGTTTAACCCCTTGTATGCCCATGACGAGCTGGACTCGTCATGGAGCACAGTCGCGCTGTTCCCATGACGAGTCCAAGGAATCCCTCTGGTGCGGGCACCAGAGGGATTCCCTTTCTGCACAAATAGCCTCGGGAGCTGGGGAAGAGCTTCCCCAGCACCCTAGGCCCCCCCTCCCTTTCACTGCAATGATGATCGGCACGCACGTCGCGCCGACGTCATTACAGTGAAAGTGAAACTGAAATGAGCCAAGAGGCTCATTTCAGGTTTCACTTTGTACGTGCTCAGGGGGCTATCTCAGCCCCCTGAGCATGTACAAAGACGGGAGAGGTATCGTTGGAAAGGGGAGAATCTCCCCTTTCCAATGGTACCCCTCCCCAGTGGATCCCTGCTTGGGGATTGCCACAGGAGGGCGATCCCCAAGCAGGGATCCACCCACTAGACACCAGGGAGGGGGCAGCGGCCCCTTGGGCAAGGGACTTTGCTCCCCCCTGTGTATTTTTTGGCATTTTAGTCTTTTTGCCCCCCCCCGGGGGGCGGATGGGGCATTGACCCTAATCTGCCCCTTTGGGGGGGCAGAAAGCCCACTAAACACCAGGGATTCGTTTTTAGTTTTATTTTTAGGGTGGGGGCTGCCCGCAACGGGCACGCCAATGCCCCCACCCACCCGCCACCATTACAGCCTTTCTGCCCCCCCCCGGGGGGAAGATGGGGCATCGACCCCCAATCTGCCCCCCGGGGGGAAAAAAGCCCACTAGACACCAGGGAATTGTTAAAAAAAAAATAGTAGTGCGACTCAACAGGCAAGGGTCCTAAACGTAGTGCGCCTCACTACGTTTTGGGCCCTTGCCTGTCGTGGGTACTTGGGCCTCCCACACGAGTGAGGCACCGTTTTTATCGGGAGACCCGGGGGAACGCTAGGTGGTAGGAAATTTGTGTCAGCCCGGTGATGCCACAACTTTCCCACACAAAAATGTGTGAAAAAGGTGATTTTTTCAGCTAAATTTGAGGTTTGCAGGGCATTCTGGGTAAGGAAACGTTTGGGAATCCACGCAAGCCATACCTCCCTGGAATCCCCCGGGTGTCTAGTTTTCAGAAATGTGTGGGTTTGGTAGGTTCCCCTAGGTGGCCGCTGAGCACCGGGCCAAAAACCCAGGTGACCCCCCTTGCAAAACCAGGTCGTTTTGAGGTAGGCAATTTTCATGTCGCCTCAATACGTTTGGGGCCCTTGCCTGTCGCGGGTACTTGGGCCTCCCACACGAGTGAGGCACCGTTTTTATCGGGAGACCCGGGGGAACGCTGGTTGGTAGGAAATTTGTGTCAGCCCGGTGATGCCTCAACTTTCCCACACAAAAATGTGTGAAAATGGTGATGTTTTCAGCTAAATTTGAGGTTTGCAGGGCATTCTGGGTAAGGAAACGTTGGGGGATCCACGCAAGCCAACACTCCCTGGAATCCCCCGGGTGTCTAGTCTTCAGAAATGTGTGGGCTTGGTAGGTTCCCCTAGGTGGCCGCTGAGCACCGGGCCAAAAACCCAGGTGACCCCCCTTGCAAAACCAGGTCGTTTTGAGGTAGGCAATTTTCATGTCGCCTCAATACGTTTTGGGCCCTTGCCTGTCGCGGGTACTTAGGCCTCCCACATGAGTAAGGCACCGTTTTTATTGCGAGAACCGGGGGAACGCTGAGTGGTAGGAAATTTGTGTCAGCCCGGTGATGCCACAACTTTCCCACACAAAAATGTATGAAAAAGGTGATTTTTTTCAGCTAAATTTTAGGTTTGCAGGGCATTCTGGGTAAGGACACGTTGGGGGATCCACGCAAGCCATACCTCCCTGGAATCCCCCGGATGTCTAGTTTTCAGAAATGTGTGGGTTTGGTAGGTTCCCCTAGGTGGCCGCCGAGCACGGGGCCAAAAACCCAGGTGACCCCCATTGCAAAACCAGGTCGTTTTGAGGTAGGCAATTTTCATGTCGCCTCAATACGTTTTGGGGCCTTGCCTGTCGCGGGTACTTGGGCCTCCCACACGAGTGAGGCACCGTTTTTATCGGGAGACCCGGGGGAACACTGGGTGGTAGGAAATTTGTGTCAGCCCGGTGATGCCACAACTTTCCCACACAAAAATATGTGAAAAAGGGGATTTTTTCAGCTAAATTTGAGGTTTGCAGGGCATTCTGGGTAAGGAAAGGTTGGGGGATCCACGCAAACCATACCTCCCTGGAATCCCCCTGATGTCTAGTTTTCAGAAATGTGTGGGTTTGGTAGGTTCCCCTAGGTGGCCGCCGAGCACTGGGCCAAAAACCCAGGTGACCCCCCTTGCGAAACCAGGTCGTTTTGAGGTAGGCAATTTTCATGTCGCCTCAATACGTTTTGGGGTCTTGCCAGTCGCGGGTACTTGGGCCTCCCACACGAGTGATGCACCGTTTTTATCGGGAGACCCAGGGGAACGCTGGGTGGTAGGAAATTTGTGTCAGCCCGGTGATGCCTCAACTTTCCCACACAAAAATGTGTGAAAAATGTGATTTTTTCAGCCAAAATTGAGGTTTGCAGGGGATTCTGGGTAAGGAAACGTTGGGGAATCCATGCAAGCCATGCCTCCCTGGAAGCACCCGGATGTCTAGTTTTCAAAAATGTATAGGTTTGCTAGGTTTCCCAAGGCGGCCGCAGAGCTAGGGTTCAAAAACTACAGCTAGACATTTTGCCAAAAAAGGGTAATTTTTCACTGCGAAACTGAGGTGTGACCACGTTGCGTTTTGCGCCGTTTCCTGTCGCGGCCACTAGGCCGACCCACACAAGTGAGGTACCGTTTTTCTCGTAAGACTTTGGGGAACGCGGGGTGGGTGGAAATTTGTGGATCCACGCAGATTCCGGAACTTTCCACCACAGAAATGTCGGGAAAATGTGGGTTTTTTTGTCAATTTTTTAGGTTTGCAAGGGATTCTGGGTAACAGACCCTAGTGGGAGGCCGTCAAGTCACCCCATCCTGGATTCCCCTGGGTGTCTAGTTTTAAAAAATGTATAGGTTTGCTAGGTTTCCCAAGGTGCCCGCAGAGCTAGGGTTCAAAAACTAGAGCTAGGCACTCTGCCAAAAAAGTGTAAATTTTCACTGCGATATTGAGTTGTGACCACGTTGCGTTTTGCGCCGTTTCCTGTCGCGGGCACTATGCCTACCCACACAAGTGAGGTACCATTTTTATCGGGAGACTTAGGGTAATTCAGTTTTGTAAAGGAACTGTTATTATCTATTGACTTTCGATGCATTTCTGCCTTCCAAATGAAAGATATTGTGTAAAAAAGAAGTCATTCTAAAAAATGACTGATAATTCTCATGCTAGTATGAGTATTCCCAATTTCATAAATGTGCAAATATCTACTGTTTCTAAACTCTATATTTTGTTCCCATTTCATAAATACATAGGTGTCTTTCATACCGATTTTTCCATGTACACATTTTTACAGAATAATTACTATATACCCGGTACATAATAAAAAACCATTGCAAGTTGCTGCTCAGTTTTTGGCTCTGGGTTCGTCGGGTTCTTGGTGAACCTACAAGTCCTATATATTTCCACAACCAGTAATGTCCAGCGGATGTAATGGTATATTGCTTTCAAAGAGCTGTCATAATTAGAAGAAGTTACAGGTGAAAACGTTGACACAAAAGGCTTTTTTTTCAACTAATTTTCAATTTATCCTATATTTAACTGTTAGTTTCTATAAAAAAACCTTGATGGATCTACACACATGACCCCTTGCTGAATTTAGAATTTTGTCTTCTTCTCGAAAATGTATAGCTTTTCAGGATCCATTATTGCTTTTGTACCCATTTCTGCCATTAACTGGAAGGAGGTCAAAAGCACAAAAAAAAACAAAATTAGGCTATGTCCCAGAAAAATGCCAAAACTGTGTAAAAAATGTTGGGTTTCTGACAAAAGGCTGGTATCCCCAAAAAGCTGGGAAAATGGTGATTTCAACCCCACAAACCCTTTTTTGATAACATTTGCAGGGAAAAACCCAGATGCTTTCATTTGCAGCCCGTTTTTCCAAATTTTCCAAAAACCCCCAACATTTTGCTGTATTTTGGCTCATTTCTGTGACCCCTCTGGGAGAATCCACAAACCCTGAGTACCTTTAGAATCCCCATGATGTTGGAAGAAAAGGACGCAAATTTGGCATGGATACCTTATGTGGTCAAAAAGTTACAGGGGTCTAAGCGCGCACTACCCCAAATAGCCAAAAAAGGGCGTGGCACAGGAGGGGAAAAGGCCTGGCAGCGAAGGGGTTAAAGAGACCACCCTTCAGGAAAGGAAAAACTGAGAAGAAGAGAGGTGGGAGGCGCTAAAGCAGGCCCAGAGTGATAAGGACTTAAAAACCTTTTGGGCTATAGTGAGTACAGGGGACAGGGAAGGAAGTTCGGCCTTAGAGCCCAACATTGCTCCCGAGGCATTGGAGTCTCACTACGGGGCGTTGTATGACACTAAGGATGGTACTAGTGATAACACCAGCCCGCCTATTCAACCTAGGGCTTGCCAGCAGGTAGGGGATTGGGAGATCACTACAACTGAAGTAGCAAATGGTATTAACAATCTCCAGTGTAACAAAGCACCGGGTTTAGATAAACTCCCAGGCGACCTTTTCCGGGAGGAATGTGCTATTTGGGCTCCATATTTGTGCGCCCTGTTCAACACAATTCTGAATGGGATGGCCCCCCGGACACATGGTTAGGGGCCGAGATAGTCCCCATATTTAAAAAAGGTTGCCCCCTACTGCCCTCGAATTATAGACCCATCAGTCAGATTGACACCACTCAGAAACTGATGGGTCGGGTCCTTCTAGAGCGATTACCGGGGTGGATAGACGAGGAGGAGATACTAACCCCATTTCAGGCCAGCTTCGGAGCAAAGATGTCAACTGTAGACCAAATATTTAGGTTACAGTTACTCTTTTGGAAAACAGTGTTAGTGGAGGGTGGCAGCCTCTATCTAATATTTATTGATCTGAAGTTGGCTTTTTATTTGGTTCCCAGAGTGAAACTTTGGGAAGTACTAAAGAAGTTGGTGATTCCATCCTACTTACTCAATGTGATTGCAAGGCTCCATTCGGAAAACTTTGCCCAAGTAAGGTGTGGAAAACATGGGAAATTGTCTGCACGCTTCCCTGTTATAAAGAGGGTACGCCAGGGATGTGCCCTTGCCCCTACACTATTATGCCTTTTTATAAATGGGCTAATTGAAAACTTACTAAATATAAAGGATAACAATGCTCCTAAGTTAGTCACGGGGAAGGTACCCGCACTTATCTTCGCGGACGATACCCTTTTGCTGTCAAAATCGCCAATGTGTATACAGCGTACACTTGATGGTTTTGCAAACTTTTGTAAATTGCGGGGCTTTGAAATCAATCTAATCAAGACTAAATTTATGATTTTCAACCCACCCTGGACGAAAAGCCCTAATCCTGCCTTAAATGGCATACCCCTTGAAAGGGTGAGGACTTTTGAGTATTTGGAAGTCACTCTTTCTGAGAACTTTGAGTGGGGCTTTCAGCTGGCCAAGGCAAGCCTTAAGCTTATGTTGCAGCGCGGAAACCTAGGTAACGGGGAAAAGAACAAGACCCGTACCGAATATCCTCCCTTTGTCACAGACCAGATATCATATTAACACTTTCACTCATGCAGTCATTGGTGGGGCCCATAACACCAACATTCACACAACACTTAATACTGGTCTGCACTTACAGGAGAAATGAGTGTTTCATGCGCTGACATGAAAGGAATACCTTATAACCTATAGGAAGAGAGGTTATATTACATATCTATGCACTAATATCCTTACACCTACAGATCTCAATCCTAAACATCAAGGTACTCCTCCCACGTGATCAATGGATCATTTAGTTGGATTAGTTGATGGCGATTTAGAAACAGCTAAAACACATTTAAGACTTTTGATCTTCCTTCCTTCAATAAATCACAAATGCATTTGTTTGTTAATCAATAGTTGTTTATCTATTTATCGCTACAGTCCCAAGAATAGACAAGGACCAGAGACGTGCAAGCATCTATCTGTGCCCATAAATTTAATAAAGTTCGCAGTTCATCAGGAAAAATGGGCAGCATTCAGACTATCAAAGATTCAGGAACGCAGCAGTCACCCTAGATTGTAGCGTTGCATGTAGCGTCACCGTCGTCTTCGTCAGTAAAAGGAAAAAAGAAAGTATGCGCAATGTCTCTCTATTCTACCATCATTTTTATAATAAAAGTAAAGTCAAGATGTAACATTTTGCAAAGTTTGGGCTTTCCTGATTGGTCGGTTGGGATCTTCCGGTGAGGTTTAGCACAGTTCAAGGGGTTATGTCATAGTTTTGGATTTTTCCGGTTTCTTGTAAAGGTTCTTTGTTCGGCTACTTGGCTGATTTCCCACCGTGGCCTTGTTCGGGCACAGTATGACAAGGGTCATGATGAGGCCACAGGAACAAACTGATGCGCAGTCGCATTTCGCCCGAAACCTCGTGGAATGGTGGCCATCACGTCGTGTCACGTTGGCAGCCATTTTGTTTTCAGGGCCAAAGGACAACTTAAGCGAAACAAACACAAAAAGTTATTAATACATAGAAATAATGAATAAAATGTTAACCCCTTACTAATCCCTCTATGTGCTTGTAATTATCTAGCGTATAGCGACATTTAAAGCGTTCATATTCACCCTTTTGATGTGATCTGGAGCAACATACGAAAACATCACAAAAGCAACATATATCATGCAGTATTCTGTTTACTACATATACTACTGTTAATAAGCGTACATATTTTAGTTATAAAAGTTAATTAACCATGCGGAATGCAAATCCCACGTGTATTTCATATATTAGTAATGTTGATTAAAAACAAGCAAACTTATTTAATAATATTGCAATTAATAGATTATTTAATTAGTATTTTCATGCAGAATAGGGAGGGGTATACAACATTTTGTACTACCATCTCCATCAAGCCCCCCTTTGGTGATTTTATCACCACACCAATAAAATTTTGAATTAATTTACATGGAGTTGAAATGAATTCTTGCTCTAATTTACATCTCTGTCTCCCCAATTTCTTCTCTTCTGGCTGTTTTATACATAGTTTCTTTCATCTCCTCTAATTCTACTTCTTCAAATTCCCTCTCTTGTCTCTTATCCTGTCTTCTTAGATTTTCTCTTTTTAACTTTTTCTGGATTTTCCTTCTTTTGCGACATAGACATGCTAATCTTAATATTAATACTACAAAAATTACACACGTTAATGGAAGTAAGATTTTACCTAAAAAGGTACTACCTAGGTTTACTAAGAAATCTTTAATAGAGGATATTTTCTTTCCAATCTTTTCCCAAACACTTTCAACCCCCAGTGGTGCAATTTCATCATGCAGATCAGTTATATTTTTAATATAAATTTTCAAATCTTTACTCTCGTCTGGAATGTAAGTACAACAATGTTGAACTTTCAGCATTCCACAGACTCCACCCTCTTTTGCCAATAATATATCAAGGGCAATTCGATTCTGCATTACCATGGCACACATGGCAACCATTTCAGTATTTACCAATAAAATTCCTCCAGCGGTGATTCTTGACAAGCAATCCACTACTGTTGATAGTCTTCTAATTTTGTTTGCATTCAGAGATATTCCCACTGCTGGTATCAATGCTCCAAAGATGTCACCTACAATTTCTGACCAAGATTCTCTTTTTCTACGTGCTAAATAACTACCTAACTTATGTACACCATCTTCTCCTCTTCCCATGTGAAAAGTCTTTGGGAAAACCAGGCCTACATAACATGTGCCACACCAATGGTCTGGCAAACGATAATATGCCTTACTCCCACAGATAAAATATAACCCAGGAAAAACTGGATCATATCCTCCTTTAAATCCCCATCCACCCATGATTTGGTATGTATCATGGCACTCACTGTTACCTACAAAGTAATTATCATATGCAGTCTGATTCCTTCTAATACACAATTTTCCTTTCTGAGGCCAATCTAAAGCCATAGTTGGACTAGTGTTTTTCCTTTTCAACATCCCAAACTGTCTTTTCCACTTTTCCCTCAGATGCTTTCCTTTGCATTTTCAATCTGCTTTCTTCAACCATATCCAAAAACGTCTTTTCTTCTTTCTTTAAACTGCAAGTCAAATTATTTCTAAATATATATTCTAATGTTAGTTCTTTAGTCTCTAAGAAGAATTCACCTAATACCTTTGCAGGTTTTACCTTATTTAGCTTGTTAATTGAGGGTACTTGTGAAAATATGTTATCTACATCTGAGAAATAATATTCTAACATCCCTGTTTGGTAAAATAAATTAGCTATTACACTACATGTTATCCCATAAGTTACTGGAAGGTGGTGATAAGTCACTCCCTCCGATACAGATGCAGGTAATTGCATACAAACGTAGCAGTCCCTTACGTCCATTGCCTTTACGTATTCATACAGTAATTTTGAAAATACATTGTTAGAAAAATCAGTTATAGACCTGTCTTTATGCAAATAGTTTCTATCTATTTTAGTTGGAACTACCTTTTGAATCTTTTCTATATTAGTTTTGTTTTCACTATGTCCTTCTATAATGTGACCTAATATGACTTTCTCATATTTAGTCAGCCGACTATGTGTCATGAACTGAGTGCGACTCCTTGTTAAAAGGATTGCCACATCATGAGGTACAAACACTTTCACAGGATATCCCATCACAATTCCTTCACTCTGTTCCAAACTCCTACAGGTAGCAGCCACTGCTTTCAAGCACCCAGGTGAGGCTACAGCTACTGGGTCTAGCATAGATGAAAAGTATGCAATTGGTCTCCTCAGTTTTCCATGCTTCTGTATTAATACAGAAAGTGCACATCCATTCCTCTCAGTGCAGTACAACTCAAACTCTTTCTCGTAATCAGGCATTCCTAATGCTGGCGCTTCACACAAACCATCTCTCAATCGTTTAAAAGCTGCCAATTCCTCTTTATTCAAATCAATGGGATCTCTCACATCACTTCTTGTCAAACATACCAGGGGCTTTGCAATTAGGGAGAAATTGCTTATCCACTGACGACAATATCCAACCATTCCAAGAAACATTCTCACCTCTCTTTGCGTCATGGGGGCTCTCATTCCTTTTATGATCCTGATCCTGTCCATTGTTATTTTCCTCAGTCCCTTTTCGATATTATGGCCTAAGTAATGTACTTCTTTTTGGCAAAATTATAACTTTGATGGTGACACCTTAAATCCTCCATCGGTAAAATAATTCAACAAAGCTATAGTGTCCATTACCCAAGCTTCACGAGTCTTCGACGCCACAAGAAGGTCGTCGATGTATTGTACTAACACTGAATTCTCAGGCATTTCTAGGCTTTCAAAGGACTTTTTCAATATCTGATTAAATATTGAGGGGCTTTCTGTATACCCTTGTGGAATTCGGCACCAAGCCAAAATACGTTCGCCAAACCGAAACGCAAAAATTTGCTGGCTGGAATGGAATGGAAAAGAAAGCATGGCATAAGTCAATCACAGTATACCATTCTGCATCATGGGAAATCTGATACAAAATTACAGATGGATTTGGTACAATGGGACAACATGACACAACGCTTTTGTTTATTTTTCTCAAATCTTGCACTATCCTGAACTTTCCATTAGGCTTTTTCAGTCCCATAATTGGGGAATTACATGGACTACTCATTATTTCTCTCAAAATGCCTTGTTTTATCATTTTCTCAATTATAGGAGTAACTCCTTCAATGATCTCAGGTGTCAATTTATATTGAGGGACATTTGGATAGCTTATTCCTTCCTTCACTGTTATTTTTACTGGGTCCACATTTCTCATTAGTCCCACATCTTCTCCCGTGAAATCCCAGACTTCAGCTTTTACAGTCTGTTTCAATTCTTTAGGTAATTCATCAGGGTTATATACAACATAGGCTTCAGTAACCTCAGTTTCCCTGTTTGCCATAGTCATTTTATACAGCACGTCTTCATCAGGGGTCTCAAATGCTATACCATCAGGGGTGCAGAAAATAGTGCAATTCATTTTGCACAGCAAATCCCCACCTAACAAATTCACGCATTTCGGCGAATTTCCCTATGCTAACTTTCACTGGTTCTGTAAGATAAGTTTTAATCTGTCTGTTGGATACACCAACTACTTGGATTGTTTCATCCGAGAGAGGAAGATTCTTACCATCAGCTGACCTAAGAGTTGATCGAGTAGCACCAGTATCTACTAGGAAAGTAATATTCTCATTATTTATTTTTCCGTCCACAAATGGGCCTGTCTGGTCTACTTCTAGAGTTGGCCAAGTACGCACTCTTCTTCCTCCCCTCGGCACCGTCAATAACCTTCTTCTGACTCGCTCTCATTGCGTTATGGCCAATACTGCGAAACAGGCAGCTTAGTTACCTGTTCTTCGTTGTAGAATCCTGTCTCATAACTGTATTTCTGTGGATTTTTGCTTTGTGGAAAAGGCGGTTTTGGCACCTGATTCTGTTGGGTAACAACCTGCTGCTGTCGCTGCGGTTGACCACTCACCTCATTCTGCACCTGTGGATTCAATGATGCATTTTCATTATTAGTACTTGGGGGAAATTTACACTCGGATTTCCAATGCCCTACTCTTCCGCAATTATGACATGGGAATTTCTTTTTAGTTTCTTCTATATTAAAATTCCCCTTACCTTTCCCAGGAGTAAATTTTGTTCTGGGTCCTGTATTATTCACTTGTTCCGCTAACTGAGCTTTCTGTCTTTCTGTCACCTTTACTTGTGCCCACATAGCTTTCTCTTTTAATTTTTCGCTGTTTAGCTTCAATCTCATCACTAAAATATTTTGCATGTCTCAATACTTCATCTATTGTCTTGTTTTGCCAATCTACAGAATGTTGCTTGATCATTTCATGGATTTCTGGATGTAAACCATATACAAATCTGTATACAAAATGGCTCAAATCCTTTTCATTCAAATTTTCATCACCACTGAACTGTTTAAAGGCCAGGATTAATCTCTCGTAATATGCATGTACTGACTCCTTACTTTCCTGATGAGTTCTGTCAATTTTTACCCAATCAGTTTCTTTGGGAGGTACTTTATTTTTCAGAAAGGCAATAACTTGTTCATATTTCTTCATAACTTCTGGGTCAGGGGCTACTGTCTTTGGATCCCTAGGGTATTCTTGTGTAGGCCAATTTATCATAAGCTTGCACTCTGTCCATAAATCTGCTGGTACTATTATGTCAAATAGACTGTTTAGATCAATCCATAATACTTTAGATAATTTCACAAATCTGTCCACTTGCCTATACCACTCGACAGGCTTTGCGTGTAGTCGAGGGAAATCATTGGTAAATGACAAAATATCTTGCCTAGTCCATGGAACATGTACATATCCTCCTCCTGGAATTTCTCTCATGGGGCATTCTGTTACTACTTTTTCTTTTTCTCTTACAGGGAAGGCTGTAAACGTTTTATCTGAAGCATCATCTCGTTTTCGGTACTACCTGCTTCTCCATTTATCCACATCTGCCCATTTTCTCAACAAGATAATTATTTCCTTAATCTGACTTATTCATCCTGTGGTATTCCAATTTTCAATATCTTTTTCAGTAAAATCTATTCAATATGGTTTTTGTAGAGCCTTTACCTTTTGATATCTACACCCATTTCATTTGCTACTTTTTCTAATCTTTCATGCAGATTTTTTGCTCTCCAAGTTATACTTTTACACAGAAAATAGTAACTCTTCGTCCTGATAAGTTTTTAACTTCTCTGTGGGGATAGTTCCTACTATTAATTCTTCCAGAACCATTCGTAGATTGGCCACGTCTATTGATTGGGATTCTTTGTCTTTTCTCTGCAAGCTTCTCAACCATTCGCTCAATTCTTCTGAAGTAGGACCCACTGGTTTCTCTACATTACTTAGTTCTAAGTCTTTTTGAGTCTCTAATACTGATTCCATTGTCATTGTATGTCTTTCTGCTATATTTGCACTTAATATTAGGTTTTTTAGAAATATTTGGCTCGATCGTACTCATTGTTTGTCTCCATGGATTTTCATCTACGCTTTGCTTTGGCCTGTCAGTCTGTTTATTACTGTTATAAGGAACTGTTAAACAATGTTCACTATCTTTTTGTTTATCAAAAATAGGCATCACAGGGCCTATAGTCACTGGAACAGTCACAGCTTCTACATTTTTTGTCAATTCTCTTATCTTTTAAGTTAATTCCAAAGTTGTTTTTGCTAATTCTGCTGAATTTTCACCACTGACTTTATCATCTGATTTTCTCTCTTTTTCTCTGAAGGAATTATTTTTTCCTAACTCTTGGGGTACTGGTTCAGTTTTAATGATTCGCAAAGTTTCTCTCATTGGGGCACTTGTTGTCAACATTTCAGATTCTGGTTGATACGGGGGTGGATTTTTATAAAACATGTCATCAAGAACATCATCCTCCGATTCATGCACTCCATACCCTCCTTATTCTATAATATGTCTCTTTTCTGTACATTTTCTACCTCCAACTTCTTCAGCATTTCTCACAGGAAATAAACCCTCAGTCATACTTGCATTCCGCCATCTCCTCATTCTGTCATCATGATTTTCATGCCCATATCTACCAAACATGTATCTATATCTTCCGCCACTCCTCTGTCTCTCTCTGTCATGCATCTAATCTTCCCATTCTGTCAGTGCTTCAAACTGTGTTGGTCTAGGTCTTGGTTCTAGATTAATAATATTTTCTCTCAAATTTCTCAAAACCGCTAAATTAAACGAACCGTGCTGGATCATATCCTCCTTTAAATCCCCATCCACCCATGATTTGGTATGTATCATGGCACTCACTGTTACCTACAAAGTAATTATCATATGCAGTCTGATTCCTTCTAATACACAATTTTCCTTTCTGAGGCCAATCTAAAGCCATAGTTGGACTAGTGTTTTTCCTTTTCAACATCCCAAACTGTCTTTTCCACTTTTCCCTCAGATGCTTTCCTTTGCATTTTCAATCTGCTTTCTTCAACCATATCCAAAAACGTCTTTTCTTCTTTCTTTAAACTGCAAGTCAAATTATTTCTAAATATATATTCTAATGTTAGTTCTTTAGTCTCTAAGAAGAATTCACCTAATACCTTTGCAGGTTTTACCTTATTTAGCTTGTTAATTGAGGGTACTTGTGAAAATATGTTATCTACATCTGAGAAATAATATTCTAACATCCCTGTTTGGTAAAATAAATTAGCTATTACACTACATGTTATCCCATAAGTTACTGGAAGGTGGTGATAAGTCACTCCCTCCGATACAGATGCAGGTAATTGCATACAAACGTAGCAGTCCCTTACGTCCATTGCCTTTACGTATTCATACAGTAATTTTGAAAATACATTGTTAGAAAAATCAGTTATAGACCTGTCTTTATGCAAATAGTTTCTATCTATTTTAGTTGGAACTACCTTTTGAATCTTTTCTATATTAGTTTTGTTTTCACTATGTCCTTCTATAATGTGACCTAATATGACTTTCTCATATTTAGTCAGCCGACTATGTGTCATGAACTGAGTGCGACTCCTTGTTAAAAGGATTGCCACATCATGAGGTACAAACACTTTCACAGGATATCCCATCACAATTCCTTCACTCTGTTCCAAACTCCTACAGGTAGCAGCCACTGCTTTCAAGCACCCAGGTGAGGCTACAGCTACTGGGTCTAGCATAGATGAAAAGTATGCAATTGGTCTCCTCAGTTTTCCATGCTTCTGTATTAATACAGAAAGTGCACAGCCATTCCTCTCAGTGCAGTACAACTCAAACTCTTTCTCGTAATCAGGCATTCCTAATGCTGGCGCTTCACACAAACCATCTCTCAATCGTTTAAAAGCTGCCAATTCCTCTTTATTCAAATCAATGGGATCTCTCACATCACTTCTTGTCAAACATACCAGGGGCTTTGCAATTAGGGAGAAATTGCTTATCCACTGACGACAATATCCAACCATTCCAAGAAACATTCTCACCTCTCTTTGCGTCATGGGGGCTCTCATCCCTTTTATGATCCTGATCCTGTCCATTGTTATTTTCCTCAGTCCCTTTTCGATATTATGGCCTAAGTAATGTACTTCTTTTTGGCAAAATTATAACTTTGATGGTGACACCTTAAATCCTCCATCGGTAAAATAATTCAACAAAGCTATAGTGTCCATTACCCAAGCTTCACGAGTCTTCGACGCCACAAGAAGGTCGTCGATGTATTGTACTAACACTGAATTCTCAGGCATTTCTAGGCTTTCAAAGGACTTTTTCAATATCTGATTAAATATTGAGGGGCTTTCTGTATACCCTTGTGGAATTCGGCACCAAGCCAAAATACGTTCGCCAAACCGAAACGCAAAAATTTGCTGGCTGGAATGGAATGGAAAAGAAAGCATGGCATAAGTCAATCACAGTATACCATTCTGCATCATGGGAAATCTGATACAAAATTACAGATGGATTTGGTACAATGGGACAACATGACACAACGCTTTTGTTTATTTTTCTCAAATCTTGCACTATCCTGAACTTTCCATTAGGCTTTTTCAGTCCCATAATTGGGGAATTACATGGACTACTCATTATTTCTCTCAAAATGCCTTGTTTTATCATTTTCTCAATTATAGGAGTAACTCCTTCAATGATCTCAGGTGTCAATTTATATTGAGGGACATTTGGATAGCTTATTCCTTCCTTCACTGTTATTTTTACTGGGTCCACATTTCTCATTAGTCCCACATCTTCTCCCGTGAAATCCCAGACTTCAGCTTTTACAGTCTGTTTCAATTCTTTAGGTAATTCATCAGGGTTATATACAACATAGGCTTCAGTAACCTCAGTTTCCCTGTTTGCCATAGTCATTTTATACAGCACGTCTTCATCAGGGGTCTCAAATGCTATACCATCAGGGGTGCAGAAAATAGTGCAATTCATTTTGCACAGCAAATCCCCACCTAACAAATTCACGCATTTCGGCGAATTTCCCTATGCTAACTTTCACTGGTTCTGTAAGATAAGTTTTAATCTGTCTGTTGGATACACCAACTACTTGGATTGTTTCATCCGAGAGAGGAAGATTCTTACCATCAGCTGACCTAAGAGTTGATCGAGTAGCACCAGTATCTACTAGGAAAGTAATATTCTCATTATTTATTTTTCCGTCCACAAATGGGCCTGTCTGGTCTACTTCTAGAGTTGGCCAAGTACGCACTCTTCTTCCTCCCCTCGGCACCGTCAATAACCTTCTTCTGACTCGCTCTCATTGCGTTATGGCCAATACTGCGAAACAGGCAGCTTAGTTACCTGTTCTTCGTTGTAGAATCCTGTCTCATAACTGTATTTCTGTGGATTTTTGCTTTGTGGAAAAGGCGGTTTTGGCACCTGATTCTGTTGGGTAACAACCTGCTGCTGTCGCTGCGGTTGACCACTCACCTCATTCTGCACCTGTGGATTCAATGATGCATTTTCATTATTAGTACTTGGGGGAAATTTACACTCGGATTTCCAATGCCCTACTCTTCCGCAATTATGACATGGGAATTTCTTTTTAGTTTCTTCTATATAAAAATTCCCCTTACCTTTCCCAGGAGTAAATTTTGTTCTGGGTCCTGTATTATTCGCTTGTTCCACTAACTGAGCTTCCTGTCTTTCTGTCACCTTTACTTGTGCCCACATAGCTTTCTCTTTTAATTTTTCGCTGTTTAGCTTCAATCTCATCACTAAAATATTTTGCATGTCTCAATACTTCATCTATTGTCTTGTTTTGCCAATCTACAGAATGTTGCTTGATCATTTCATGGATTTCTGGATGTAAACCATATACAAATCTGTATACAAAATGGCTCAAATCCTTTTCATTCAAATTTTCATCACCACTGAACTGTTTAAAGGCCAGGATTAATCTCTCGTAATATGCATGTACTGACTCCTTACTTTCCTGATGAGTTCTGTCAATTTTTACCCAATCAGTTTCTTTGGGAGGTACTTTATTTTTCAGAAAGGCAATAACTTGTTCATATTTCTTCATAACTTCTGGGTCAGGGGCTACTGTCTTTGGATCCCTAGGGTATTCTTGTGTAGGCCAATTTATCATAAGCTTGCACTCTGTCCATAAATCTGCTGGTACTATTATGTCAAATAGACTGTTTAGATCAATCCATAATACTTTAGATAATTTCACAAATCTGTCCACTTGCCTATACCACTCGACAGGCTTTGCGTGTAGTCGAGGGAAATCATTGGTAAATGACAAAATATCTTGCCTAGTCCATGGAACATGTACATATCCTCCTCCTGGAATTTCTCTCATGGGGCATTCTGTTACTACTTTTTCTTTTTCTCTTACAGGGAAGGCTGTAAACGTTTTATCTGAAGCATCATCTCGTTTTCGGTACTACTTGCTTCTCCATTTATCCACATCTGCCCATTTTCTCAACAAGATAATTATTTCCTTAATCTGACTTATTCATCCTGTGGTATTCCAATTTTCAATATCTTTTTCAGTAAAATCTATTCAATATGGTTTTTGTAGAGCCTTTACCTTTTGATATCTACACCCATTTCATTTGCTACTTTTTCTAATCTTTCATGCAGATTTTTTGCTCTCCAAGTTATACTTTTACACAGAAAATAGTAACTCTTCGTCCTGATAAGTTTTTAACTTCTCTGTGGGGATAGTTCCTACTATTAATTCTTCCAGAACCATTCGTAGATTGGCCACGTCTATTGATTGGGATTCTTTGTCTTTTCTCTGCAAGCTTCTCAACCATTCGCTCAATTCTTCTGAAGTAGGACCCACTGGTTTCTCTACATTACTTAGTTCTAAGTCTTTTTGAGTCTCTAATACTGATTCCATTGTCATTGTATGTCTTTCTGCTATATTTGCACTTAATATTAGGTTTTTTAGAAATATTTGGCTCGATCGTACTCATTGTTTGTCTCCATGGATTTTCATCTACGCTTTGCTTTGGCCTGTCAGTCTGTTTATTACTGTTATAAGGAACTGTTAAACAATGTTCACTATCTTTTTGTTTATCAAAAATAGGCATCACAGGGCCTATAGTCACTGGAACAGTCACAGCTTCTACATTTTTTGTCAATTCTCTTATCTTTTAAGTTAATTCCAAAGTTGTTTTTGCTAATTCTGCTGAATTTTCACCACTGACTTTATCATCTGATTTTCTCTCTTTTTCTCTGAAGGAATTATTTTTTCCTAACTCTTGGGGTACTGGTTCAGTTTTAATGATTCGCAAAGTTTCTCTCATTGGGGCACTTGTTGTCAACATTTCAGATTCTGGTTGATACGGGGGTGGATTTTTATAAAACATGTCATCAAGAACATCATCCTCCGATTCATGCACTCCATACCCTCCTTATTCTATAATATGTCTCTTTTCTGTACATTTTCTACCTCCAACTTCTTCAGCATTTCTCACAGGAAATAAACCCTCAGTCATACTTGCATTCCGCCATCTCCTCATTCTGTCATCATGATTTTCATGCCCATATCTACCAAACATGTATCTATATCTTCCGCCACTCCTCTGTCTCTCTCTGTCATGCATCTAATCTTCCCATTCTGTCAGTGCTTCAAACTGTGTTGGTCTAGGTCTTGGTTCTAGATTAATAATATTTTCTCTCAAATTTCTCAAAACCGCTAAATTAAACGAACCGTGCTCTGGAAATGCCAAAACTCCATCATTCTTTGTATATTTTACCCAATTGTCTAACCAAATACAAGTATGATATCCATATTTCGCAACCATAAAGAATGCAGGTGTTTTCGGCGGGGTAAGTAACTGTCCTTCCTTAGTCACAATCGGTTTGTCCTTTTTGAATAATTTCTTAATTTTCCCAAACCAGGACCTTTTCTCTTTTTCTGGTGGATCATAATACATAATTTTGTCTTTCGTGTATCGCTAGTTTTTCCCTACGACTGTTCTGTTGTTCGAACCAATTGTAGCGCGACTCGCACTAACGCACCAATCCGGAGCGTCTATGTCACTTCTGCAATTCTCCAATCCCAGCGCGACTCACACTAACGCACCAATCAGTAACATCTATGTCACCCTGAAATTCTCCACTCCTAGCGCGGCATACACTAGTGCATCACTCAAGGGCATCTATATTTCTCACTGACTAGCCAATCCCAGCGCGGCTTTTCTGACGTCATCTTTAATCGCTGTTGCAGCTCCTGCTCCTGCTCCTACTGAGCCCTCCTTTACAAAATCTTACCTGTAACTTTTCTTACGTCCCTTTTACTTTACAAATCTGTTAGTAACAACATATAAATGCCACCATTGTCTGCTTCGCTAACCAAAGAATAGTTGATGACCTTTTTCACAAGAATTCTGTCTTTCCCGAGAGCAGCGCTTACCTCTGCCCTACTACAGAATCGTTACTTCCATTGATAAAGTAGCACATCTCTCTACCTTACCCTTCTAGCAAGCATTAGCTAACTGTTTCTCCAGAATTAAGACACCTAGTTGGAGACCCAATGCTCCTGAGAAATAAAACTAGAGTTTTGCAATTAACCCAAATGCCTTTTTCATTCACGCACTTTCACACGGAATATGTAGTTCATTCACACAGAATTCTGCCTTTCCCGAGAACAGCGAACAGTCTGTCCTACTACAGAATCATGACACTCGTTAACAAAGTAGCACTTCCCTCTACTTTATCCTTCTAACAAGCTTAGGGAACACCTATTACCTTTCCAGTGATAAGCATTATCAGAGCTCCTTCTGGACCCCTGGTACCTAAGACCAAAATTTCACAGGTGACCTTCGCCACCATACACTTCTTTCATACAGGAGATATTTCTAATGGCAACACACTACGATGTCACCGAATCAAACCAGACAATGCGTCGTGCAACTCCAATCATCACACGTTTTCCCTGTGTACCTACAGGGCAACAACAATTCGTCTTTCCCGAGAACAGCGCTTACTTCTGCTCTACTACGGAACCGCTACAAACTTCCGAATTCCTACATCCCAGAAGCCGTGCAAACAACATAGAACTTAACACGACTCAATATAGAGTGTTAATACATAAACCAATACCAATTAATAATCAATAATCGATAAGCAATGTACAAGCAATAATCACCAAACCAAAACAATAAAAACCATAATCTTGCTACCAGAAAAACTGTTGCAGCGCGGAAACCTGGGTAACGGGGAAAAGAACAAGACCCGTACCGAATATCCTCCCTTCGTCACAGACCAGATATCACATTAACACTTTCACTCATGCAGTCATTGGTGGGGCCCATATCACCAACATTCACACGACACTTAATACTGGTCTGCACTTACAGGAGAGATGAGTGTTTCATGCGCTGACATGAAAGGAATACCTTATAACCTATAGGAACTAAAGTTATATTACATATCTATTCACTAATATCCTTACACCTACAGATCTCAATCCTAAACATCAAGGTACTCCTCCCACGTGATCAATGGATCATTTAGTTGGATTAGTTGATGGTGATTTAGAACCAGCTAAAACACATTTAAGATTTTTGATATTCCCTCCTTCAATAAATCACAAATGCATTTGTTTGTTAATCAATAGTTGTTTATCTATTTATCGCAAAAATTAAGTTTACATCTAGTAAGTTTATTAATTTTTATGTAAATCACAGAACACCATATTTACCTAATCTGGCTATCAGGCGTCCTCTAAGTCATCAAATTAGCTGTCAATCAGTCGGAATTTAAACGTTCTTCATGCAGCACGCTACAGTCCCAAGAATGGACAAGGACCAGAGACAATCAAGCATCTATCTGTGCCCATAAATTTTATAAAGTTCGCAGTTCATCAGGAAAAATGGGTAGCATTCAGACTGTCAAAGATTCAGGAACGCAGCAGTCACCCTAGATAGTAGCGCCACATGTAGCGTCACCGTCGTCTTCGTCAGCAAAAGGAAAAGGGAAAGTATGCGCAATCTCTCTCTATTCTACCATCATTTTTATAATAAAAGTAAAGTCAAGATGTAACATTTTACAAAGTGTGGGCTTTCCTGATTGATCGGTTGGGATCGTCCGGTGAGGTTTAGCACAGTTCAAGGGGTTATGTCATAGTTTTGGATTTTTCCGGTTTCTTGTAAAGGTTCTTTGTTCGGGTACTTGGCTGATTTCCCACCGTGGCCTTGTTCGGGCACAGTATGACAAGGGTCATGACGAGGCCACAGGAACAAACTGATGCGCAGTCGCATTTCGCCCGAAACCTCGTGGAATGGTGGCCATCACGTCGTGTCACGTTGGCGGCCATTTTGTTTTCAGGCCCAAAGGACAATTTAAGTGAAACAAGCACAAAAAGTAATTAATACATTGAAATAATGAAAAAAATGTTAACCCCTTACTAATCCCTCTATATGCTTGTAATAATCTAGCGTATAGCGACATTTAAAGCGTTCATATTCACCCATTTGATGTCATCTGGAGCAACATACGAAAACATCACAAAAGCAACATATATCATGCAGTATTCTATTTACTACATATACTACTGTTAATAAGCGTACATATTTTAGTTATAAAAGTTAATTAACCATGCGAAATGCAAATCCCACGTGTATTTCATATATTTGAAATGTTGATTAAAAACAAGCAAACTTATTTAATAATATTACAATTAATAGATTATTGAATTATTATTTTCATGCAGAATAGCGGGGGTATACAACATTTTGTACTACCCGCTCCATCACGTACACAGACCGTGGGCAGTATTTTGAAAATGCACAGAGCTTCAGTATTTAAGCCTACAGACCCTGTTATGGAAATCTACAAAGCTCAGGCGAGGGAGGGCCATGCTTTGTGGGACAGAACTGTGGGGTTTTTGCCCAACTCTTGATCTAATGAAGGTTGAGAATAATTTTATGAGGCAGCTTTTAGGTCTCCCCCGCAGCACGCCTCTAATTCCTCTTCGCTTGGATTTGGGTATGAGGACCATTGAGGAAGAGGGAGCGATTAGACCTCTTACATTTTGGCGGCGGGTTTGGGTGACCCCGAAGTTATCCTCTTACAAAGCTGAGCTCAAGGAGATTTTGTCACTCACCGCCTCCAAGAAAATACCCTGGCTTTGCCATATCAGGGATCTTGCGCTGAGGATGGGCAGGGCGGATTTGTGGCAATCTCCTGAGGCCGCCTGCCGAACTCTAGCCAGGACTGAACTGGTGAGGCTTTATAGGCACGCTAACATTATGGCCATCCAGGGAAGCTCACGGGGAGTTGGCCGGATGACAGCTGAGTTCCTCCAGATAAAAGATGTATACAGAGGCAAACCCTTCCTGGATCTGATCCACTGCCCTGTGGCCAGAAAACTGTATGTGCAGTTTAGATTAGGGAATCTCCCACTAGCCACACATACAAGCAAATGGGCTAAAGAGTCCAAGGCTGAGTGTCCCGTCTGTAATTACAAGCTTGAGTCTGAGGCACATGTTTTGTTTTTTTGCCCTGCATAACAACTGCCCCGCAAACGCTGGTTAATTCAAATTTGCAGAAATTTGGGTTTTGTTAGATATGCCCAGGCGTACCCAGTCTTAAAATACGACACGCACCCCCCAATCGTGTTCGCTGTGTCTCGTTTTCTGAAAAATATGTGGCACATATGCCAGGGTGTGATTAAGACTCATTCAGGGCAGTCAGGGTTGTAGGAAGTTTAAAGGTTTTTTTTTTGGTTTTATGGCAGTGGCTCTATGTCCGGCCAATACCTCCCTGTATTTGTAATTTATATGCATACTTTTAATCTATTTATATCTCAAGTTTTTAACTGATATTAGCTGTGTATGAAGATAACTGTGGCCCAGTTGTGTTATTTGGTAACAGTGAGAGAACTTTGCTATTGAATAGTATTTGTAATAAGTGGATTTACAACTGAAAGTGGTTATTCTTTTTAGTGAATTTTATCTCTTTGTGATTTTATATTTCTGTACTTTTATGGCCCTAGCGGCCGAAATTAAGTTTAACTGAACTGAACTGAATAAGTATGCGATGTGACATGAAAATAGATCACTTCATTGGAAAAGATTCAGTTATTTTTATCTAAAGCTTTTTAGTCTGATACCCTTCCAAAGGAAATCAGGTAAAAAAGCCAGATTTACTTAGTTGTGAATCGCTTCAATGAAAGTTTCTCACTATCATAAAATTACAGAATAACCTTAATTTAGATGGAACGTACAGCTCTCCTTACTAGAAAATGTTTTTTTTCTAATAACGTCATTTTTATTGTTTTGCAAACAGAAAAGAAAAGAAAAAGAAAAGCTAAAGTGGTTCTAATCACAGCAACAGGTAGTAATGCCTCTATTTACACATTAAAGGTAGCATACAAATTTAGATGTTATTGCTTTCGATTTGGGCCTAGGGAAAAGGGTGAGTAAACAATTGGCCGGCATTTTTTTAAGATGTGATGGCCCATGGCCATCGCAATATATTTAACAATTGTTACCCAGTACTGGAAGAGGGTAGAGCACTCCCAAACCATATATCAGAAATTCGCAGCAACTTCTGTACATCTCTGGCACTCTGGTCGCGCCTCTGGGAACATCCATTTAATTTGCTTAGGTGTGAGGTACTCCTGTTGTAAGAAGTAGCCCTGGATGAGCTCGAACCTAAGATTCCTTGACATGTGGGGAGCGCGTTCCAGTATAATGGTCCAATCCATGTCTGAAACCAGAAGTTTTATATAGTCGCAAACCTGTCTGGGAGGGCTTACAAGTTCCACACAGCTTGCTGAAGAAGCGTTTTATACAGCAAGGCAATGGTTTTCATTGTACCAGATGTGGTGCATACGACCAGTAAGTGTGCTGTTCTCAAAAGCTCCCTTCCCAGTCCTGCAGTCTCCTCCAATCATGCTTATGATTTAGGACAGATACCGCCCCCATCAGGAGGACCTTAGTGTAGGGCATTTAACTTGTGTTCTTTATAGTTCCCTAGACCAAGCATACTTAAGAATGTCAATCAGAATATTAGGGACAGATTGAGGATCATATGCAGCCATATGGTACAAATGGGAGTGCCTTCATTGTCCTTGCAAGGGAGGCCCGAGCCAGCCACTCTCCATTTAGTTGCCCATATCAAGGGTACTGCCACACAATATAGCTCAAAGTTGGGGACCGCCAGGCCGCCATCCAATGTCCAATGAAGTTTGGGCAATGAAATTCCACGGTGCCTTGTGCCCCAAAGCAAGGACAAAAGTAAGGGCCAGGGATCCTACCTGGTTTTTTTTATAGTATTCAGACTTAGAGCTTCACAGTTTAAAACAGGTCAGTCCACTGTACTGCATACCCAACTAAAATGACTCCTTAATTGAATTAATATGCAGCCTTGATACCTCATATAAACTCTTGTTGGTCGTTGGGATTTCAAAACTTTTTGTACAACAACCCTCCCTCAACTTCCAAAGACAAAGTATCAGATTTTTGTACAACTGGTTACTAAATATTGGTCACAATTTGTCACCACTATTTTTGCAACCAGTGTGGTAATTTGCAAAGTGACCTGTGTACTAAACTACGGATTCATAGTTGTTTGTAATTTGACCTACCTCATAAATATTAATGAAGTAGGATGAAAATCTTGACCCGCTAGGAACCCTAGCCACCACAGGGATGGTGGCATCTTTAGGTAAGCAGACCACCAAGTCTGTGACTGCTTTAAAATAAAGCAATTTGTTTTCTTTAAATGCAACCAGTTTTCCTTAATTGAAAACAGGATGCATTTCAACCAAAAGAATTAAAAGTGTCCATTGGACTATTGTCTACATTAAAAAAACATTTTTTTAACCCTCATAAAGTGACAGAGGTCCCTTCAGAACACCTTTGTGTTTGCAAATGTGTTACCAGCTCCTTTGAGGTGTTGGCAACATATTAATGTTTGGTGACTGCATTTCGATAGAAAAACATTACCACTGCAATTCGAAATTTGGAAGTGATGATCCACACACACCCCTTCAAATCAGTATTTGGGCAGAAACCCAAATTGCGATTTGGTAACAACTTAGCTAGTTGCAATTTTTTGTTTCTACATTTAAAAAAGCATTTTTGCGGCACAAAAAGTCTAATTCTGTGAATCGGGCCATTTGCCACCTTAAAAATGCTTTGTATATCTGACCCAAAGAGTTCTTTGCTCTCATGTCTTCTTTATTTTTCACACAATGGGTCGAATTAACCACCCATGCGAAGGGGAATATACTGGAGTTGGGATGGTCACACAATACGCCTATCAAGAAGATGTTGATTCTCCCTTGCATATGGTCACCACCTCATTGATTTAAAGTATTTCTGTGGACTGGCCCTGCATTAAGTAATGTGTGCTTGAGCACCTTCCGTAACTGAAGCAGGGTGACTCTCCTGAAAATGGCTAACACCCTTCACAAAACTTGCCCAAATCCAACGCCTTTGTTGAACAGACATCTGTGGGTTTTTTAACTGGCTGCAGCATGCCCTGAGGTACATGTCCCAGAACGTACTCAAGTGATGCGGCCTCCTTCTAAACATGCTCTGTGGTTCAATAATGAACTGGAACCAGCAAAGTTTTAGAAAGAGAACGTTTTATTGAGGGTGTGAGGAAGCATGCCCTGAGGTACATGTCCCAGAACGAACTCAAATGATGCGGCCTCCTTCTAAACACGCTCTGTGGTTCAATAAGGAACTGGAACCAGCAAAGCTTTAGAAAGAGAATGCTTTGGTGAGGGTTTGAGGAAGTGTATAAACCCTTTCTTCTCACCACCAGATCCTTTTTTTCCAACTGCATTCATTTAGCCACAAATAAACAATATGAAACTTTTAAGATATAAAATAAACCCACTTGTCCCATGTGAGTAACCCGGGAGATAGAACCCTCCCAAACTCTATGCGAGCACTCAGCACTTTTTTAGTGAGGAAATTAACTACATTACAAAGCAATTCCTCCCACTTCTCTGCCTCAACAATCTGACAAAAGGTGGACATCAATTCTCACTTTTTGGTTAGTTTCCCCAGCTCCAGCATGAGACTTATTTCTCTCACTCATAAGCCAAAATGTGGCTCATTTTTGGATCCTTGCTTCCCTACCACTATGCAAGCTCTATCTGTCATAATGATCAACTCTCAGGTAGACCTTTTGAATAAGCCACTCACTCAGGGCATTGTCACTGACATATATAAAGCTGCAGTGATGCTTCCCTTGCTGAAGAAGCCAGGCGGTGATCCCAAGCACGTTAAACAGTTTTCTCCTGCTCTCACTTCTCCATTATGCACCCAAATCTTTAGAAAGCTTTGTTACTCAGGGACTAAGCAGGTTCCTCTATTCTTCCAACTTTCTTCATCATTTGCAGGCTGGTTTCTGCCCAGTCCAAAGTACAGAAGCAATGGTGGTTTCTGTTCTTGATGACCTACAATAGGAGATGGATCTATCCAGTGCCTTCGACATTGTCCCCCATGTGGTTCTTTTGAATCATTTGAAGACGGACGATCTGTCAGGTCAGTCTCTGTCAGGATCCTCCTTCATGGTAGGCCACACACAGGTAAGGCAGCTAGTCCCTTTTCCTCTTGTAAGACTCAGTTCACTGAGTGCTGTTGCTACCCTGCTGTTTCACTGGTGGGAGGATCACTTTCAGTCTCTGGTGGCGGTCCACATCAGATGAGTAAACAATGGGGTAGAGGATTCTCTCAGCTGGTTCTTTCTTCCTTCCCAGGAAAATTCTTTAACCAGGGCTGTCTTTCTTCAGCTATGTGGGACATTTGATATGCATTTTCTAGACCTCTTTGCATCCCAGTTCAATGCCCAAGTTCACATGATCTGTTCTCGTAGTCCATATGAGGGAGCCTGGGGTGGTGGATGTATTTACCCTTTCATGGTCGGATCAGCTGTCGTATGTGTTTCCACCTCTTCCACTAATTCCCAAGTTGTTGACAAGATCGGTGGGGGAGCAAGAGTAATGGTGGTGGTGGTACTGTTTTGGCCAAGGCGCTAATTATTCCCGAGGATCGCAGTTTTGGTGATCCAGGGTCTGTGGATGATTCCTTGTATACCACCAGTCTATTAAATGTGTGCCACTTATTTTCCAACTGAAATTGTTTTTTATATACATTGTTAATTCATCATTGTAAAGCAATATGTTACCATACCAACAATGTTTTTAAATTGTCGTTAGTGTGTCTGTGAGTTTGTATGATGGATATGGAGGTGAATGAATGATTATTACATTTTTCTTCATTATTTAACACTTAATAAAAGATAAATTTTGCATTTTTGATAAATAATTAGTTGTTTTTGGTTCTATTTGATTGCTCATTAACACTCAATGATTGTGTCTTGATTGGTTGCCTTAAATCTGTACATTTATTGTTTATTTCCCTACCCTAAGGAACCATATCCTAAATAGTAGGGGGTCTCTTCTTTTGGGCTTATGATTCCTTGTTCTCCCTACCCTCTCAGGTCATCCTCCTTCCTATCCCTGCAGAGGCTGTGTCTCTTGGTTTGGAAGTTGAAAGGTGGGGGTTGAAGAGTAAGAAACAGCCCCAACATTTAATTGAGACTATTTGGCAGTCCCATAAAGCATCTATCTTGAAATCATATGAGCAGCATTGGGGTCGTTTTCAACGTCAGTGTAAGCCTCTTCAGCTTTTCCTGCTTGTCTGTCATCTGAATGAGGTTCTGCAGTTTTTTGTGGGAAGGGTTTGAGAAACGTCTGACAGTTTCTACCCTGTGAGCTCAGTGGGCAGCTATTATAGCCTTGAGGTCCACTTGGTAGATTTTGGCTGATGTGCAAGATTTGGTGGCGTGATTGGCGTGATTGTTTTACAGCTTTTCTCTTTCCCGCCCTCTGTGGGATTTTCCATTGTGTTTAAAAGCCTTGGTTTTTTCTCCCTTTGAACCTTTGGAGGTGATGGATATTAACTTTGTAACTTTCAAAGTTGTGTTTCTGGTGGCCATAACTTCTGCCCGCTGGATTGGTGAATTGGGGGCTTTGATGGCTCGAGAACCTTTTTCTGTCCTTTTCAGATGATGGTGTGGTTTTTCGTTTGGATTCTCCTTTTGTACCTAAAGTCGCATCCCAATTTCATAGGAACCAAGAAGTGATTCTTCCAGCTCTTTGTGCTGAGCCTGGTTCTTCCTCATAGGACAAGTGGTCATTGTTGGATATGAAGGGGACTTTGTCGGTCTATCTGGATAAGACTAATCCTTTTGAAAGACAGATTCTTTGTTTGTTTCTTTTGGTGCCTCTTCTTGGAGTGATAAAGCTTTGTTGATTTCTCTGGCTTATTTTTCTGGGACTCCTCCTCCTACTGGGATTCAGGGGAGGTCCACCTGAGGTGTTGCTGCTACCTAGGAAGAATTGAAAAAGGTGTTCCTCTCTGAGATTTGTAGAATGGTTATGTTAGCTATCGACAATAACTGTTAAGCATTGCGGGTCACAGAATGTTTTATGGGATGAAAACAGTTTTGGTTTGGGGTTTTGCATTCTGTCGTGTCATAAATTGTTTGAGTGCCTGTATGAATAAATCAATATATAAGAGGCTGCAATTTGTGTTGGTGTCATTTTGTGGTTCACTTCTTTCTCCCTGAATGCCTGGTAACTCAGTTTAGGTATTCTCACTTGTGAAGAAGGGGACGAGAACAAGAGGGACCTGGTGTTAATGTCTTATTACTCACTGTAAATCTTCAATACTTATGGTCCTGTTGTACTTATGCCATTCATAATGCCCTTCCCGCCCTACTGGAAGATGGTAAGGGCTTAGTAGTTCAGGAAGAATGTTGGGTAGATACTGCTTAAGTATCCTCCTGTAGGAGGGAGTGGGACAGTACATAGTGGTATTCCTCTGGTTTTTTTTGTGTAGTGAGATAGGATATCTCACTTGTGATGAATAGGATATCTCACTTGTGATGAATAGGATGATGTCAACAGGACCAGGAGTAATGATTTTTTTCGGTTAGTAATAGGACATTACTTGCATCAGCAACTTGGCCAATGGTTTTGGTAAAATACAGGTCCTCCCTCGTTATCTTTCAAGGCCTTGTACAAGATTTGATCTCATAAATCACACATTTCAAACATGCACGGTATACTCTCACAAGGTAATCAACTAATTAACTGTGTTCCTGACCAAACTAGTGAAATAGGTACTCATCACAGGCTAGATAATGCACTATGCATCATGGGCACAGGAAACAATTCTGAAATCGTCCTCCTCAATTTTATGTCCTTGTATGTCATGATGAACCTTAAAAGCTTCTTGTGCAGCACAAAGTCATGAATGGGTCTTCAAGGCTTAGACCTTTTGCAGAATTTATTAAAATGTGGTAAGCAGGAGTGGGCTGCATTTTATAACCATTTCCCATGCCAAAAGTGATCCTTATATTTCCCCAGTCTCTCTCACACTTTGACAACCAATTAGAAAGAAAGATTATGTTATGTACAAACAAGCAGATGATACACAATTGTATTTCAAGGTAAATATGTAGCAAGACATATCCAGACATGCCACCTTACATAGTGCCACAGCATGTGGCACAATATTGGCAAATTTCACTAGTTGCTTGGTGAAGAGCCATGAAAGGCCATAACACGGGGTGGGTTTCCAGCACATGTCCGGGTGCTTCACACTACTGAATTCCATAATGGATTGGCAACCTCCCTTCGGCATACAGAGGGGGTTTCAGTTCTGAACCCTTTCATGCTATTGGTCAAGATAGGACTGGCCACTCCCTCTCCAGGCCCTGCCCCTCCAATGTTACTCCATGGAAGCTCAGGTTGCGACAGCTTATAGCCCCCTCCATATCTCGAGGCAACACCACCACCAATATCCTTCCAAGGTAAAGCATTGTGTGATGGCCTGAAAGCCTCATCCCCATCTCCTGGTCCAGAAACTGCATCCCCCTTCCTTGACATGGTGACAAACATTTCAACACTGTGCCGTTGGCATAACTGCTTGCCAGCTCATTATGGTAAAAAGATGGCTGGATGTCTGGAGACTTCTTATGCTCAAGCTCAACCGTATGCCATACAGTTAAGGAGTTGGGTGAGGATGGCCTGTTTCAGCCAAACATACAAGTATACCTCTTCATATTATTTTCCCTTGTGAAGATGTAGCCTTGTAAATTTCCGTCTTATTTTCGTCCCACTGCTGTATTTCCCCGAAACACATGTACAATAATTTTGAGGCCAACACAGAGCTGAGAGCAGACATCCATTTGTTTGTGGTGATTGTTGTAATGCCAGCTATTTAATTAAATTTCTTAGCAAGAATCAGTTTGGTCCTCAAGGGAATTAAATGGTTGGTGCATCCATTCAGACTCTGCAGGACAGACAAAATCAAAATTAAATCCAAAAGAAGGGCTGCAACGTGGTGGGATCGGTTCATTAGTTGTACTTTTTCGCACAAGGTCACCACCATGACTATTCAGTCGAGCAGTAGCTGAGCAGAGTGCAACTGAGGGAAAAAAATGGTTGCAGATGAGAGTGGTGCAGTATCCTGGGAACATCACAGCTTCTGTTGCCCTTGTCAAATGACATCTGATGGACAGATCTGAGATGTTTTTATGTGAATAATTTTATAATAGGTTCTGTTAATCTCCAATGATTAAAGAGTCCTTATTTCACGATCAGTGGCGACATTATGAAAAAAAATTGTTCAAAATGTCTGGGAACTTGTAGTTCTGTATGTGGTCCACCAAGGTCAGGCAAGTGAAGGCCGGCAACAGTAAATCGAAGGTTTAGACTAGGCCAGGGCGAAATTATATTTACGCTGCTCAGTTTAAAGCAATTCACATTCTGCTTGTTAGGTAAAATGCTCGAAATGATGGCACTGCACTACTTTGTAGAATTGTGATTCTGGCTGTGTAAAAGTCTTATTATGGGAGCACTGAAACATTAAGAAGGGACATAAGTTTGTTTGTGTGTTGTTTGAGCGATTTTAGAGCAAATGAGTCCATAAATTCAATATGAGCACAAGGATGCATTTTGCACTATAAAAGTAGATTGACTTCTTGCATAACTTTGCATAATGTTTTGTAGAATTTTGTAGAATATCCATAGAGGAAGTTATACAAAAGGCCCTTTTTAGACCACTATTTTTACAAATTAGTTGTTTTGTTAAAAACAGAGATATTAGAAAACAATACATCTAAAATGTAACCACGTATTTAGCCTTATTACAATCAGCTAGATGTTATTGAAGCTTCTATCCCTTGCATTCATAATTGGGGTATGTAAATATACAGAACAAACACATTTGTAACTTACCTATGGAATGGAGGAGGTTAAGGTCAGAAGGGTGTAGGAGGATAGAAGCAGCACACCCATGCACAGAACTTCTTTGACAAATTCAAGCACTAGATATCAAAAAAGGTGCATATTAACACTTTTAGTGACGTTGTTATGGCGATAAGAGCTTTTCCTTCTTTACAAGGCTTGTAACTAAACAGTGGGAAACCCAATTCACCCTTGGAGCCTTGGGCACAACAACCAATGGATAAACATGCCTACAAGGGATTTTGTTTCATAAAATTAACACACTTGAAATGATTATTTGACAGTAAAGCCCCACCTGGTCAATTGAATAGTTATAATAAAGTTAATCAGAACTTATTTAACACACGGGTATCAATTTTCGCAAAGTATAAACAAATTTAATATGAACAAAGAGGGGGTACAGTAGTTTAGATCAAAACACCATGATAGAGGCAGAATGATATACACAAGTAACTGTGCCTTCTAATAATAGATGTAATCACCTATTCCAAAATTATAACAAATGCAAAGAAAAAGTCAAGGCAAAGCAATTTACAATTCTTTGGGGCAAACAAAAGCTGTGGAAATAGATGGATTTGTCAACGTTTTCATGTTTTGAGGCATGCAATGTCTGTTAGACGATCTTCAGGACGAAAAGTTGAGGATAATAAATGACCCTTAGAACTGGTCAAGACCTCTGGACCAGATAAATCAAGACAACTAAATCAAAAGTTCCTGGTCCCATACACCGGAAACCGGTTGTTTGACAAATAACTCAACGGTATTGAGTACATCGTAGATATACATTCGAAGAAGGTCTGGACAATGAATGCAGTATCCTTCTGGCGGAGAAACCATTGGGAGGGAAAAGAGCCACACGCGCACCGTTGTGGACCTGTTGAGTTATTTGTCAAACAACCGGTTTCCGGTGTGTGGGAATTTATTATCCTCAACTTTTCGTCCTGAAGATGGTCTAACGGACATTGCATGCCACAAAAGACCGAAATGTCGACAAATCCTACTCATTCAAGGAACACACACTAATATAAATTCACTAGATTTCAAGTTGTAACATTCAACCAATTCCCCATTCTCAGTATCCAATAGGATTTCAACAAACCCCATGAAGCAGGTAAACTCCCTAGTTACTCATGTCTTTACAATAGGACACAGAAAGGAGTCCACTATCAGTTGTCTAAATACAAAACAAATGCCTATTTACTAGCTAACAGAAGGCGTCTGGAAAGTTACAGCATCTGCAGTGGGAGAGAAAAACATCTTGTGGAAATCAACAGTTCAGCGGTGGAAAACAGGCCTTTCAGATCTAATATATAAATCACTGTTATGTGGTGTCAGAAGTTAGGCCAACTTAAATCAGTACAGTATATTTTTTCATTTGTATGCCTGCAACACTTAAGTACGATTACCAACTACAAAATTTGCATTTTGTAACACATGTGTTTTTTGTGTAGACTTTTTCACTTCTCAGTTAATGCGTTTTTTATGTGAAATTCAGAAAATCGCTCTCGCAGAAACATGTTCTAAACCCAAATTCCTAGAAGGAGGTGGCGTACATTCCTGATGCCCACCCTGACAGGAACCTCTAGTCGCTGAACCAGCCCTCTCCACCTACTGACATACTGTCTGCTCTCAATTAAATGTAAATATTAGTATTAGAATAAACTTCCATACCCAGCAACGCTGAAGTTCTATCATCAGCCATGGGCCTGTGGCTAGGTTTGCATCTCCTGCCACTGGGAGTGCCTGATGCTGCTCCACAAAACTGTAGCCCTTGCTGGGCTTGGGGGCTAGTGCCAAAATCAGGGGGAGTGAATACACATAAAAATTAAAGCACATCCATGGGAGCAGGATAGAAATGAAAATTAAAGTAAAACAGAAAATAAGAAAGATGGGGCGAAAGGGTAAAATTGGAGAGGGATGGGAATTGACAACTGCCACATCCTTGTCCAAAATGGATATTCCCTTGCATAGTGTCACTTGGGATCTTGTACCATGTTTTTTTTTAGCACAAACTAAGGGGCTTATTTAGGAGAGCCCTGCCTCATATTTGCACCACATGCTTGACGCAGGACTCTCATAAAGATTTATGAAGTCATACAAAGTCACCCTGCATGCCTTCGAGTGGACTCATAAATTGTGAGTAAGGTAGAGCAAATTGCTGCATCGCCTAACTCTGCACCCGAGAGGTGTTCCATAGGCATTGTGGTGGGTTTTCCCACGCAACACCCATGGAATTTGATGCTGCCCCAGATTTACAAAAACCCACTCAAATAAGTGTGTTTATAAATAACATCACAACGGGCCTTCCGCAGGACTAGATACATAAATCCAGCCTGGTCAAAGTACAAACATCGTGTTGCTTGATGTACTCATCAAATTATGAACTGGGAACTGCCCCTCTGCATAGAGATGATGTGGACCATGGATCAAGAATATCCAAATTCTGGAAAGTCCTAAAAAGGAACCTTATAAGAAGAAATTGCACAGGATCATATTTTTTTAATTGCTATAAGTATCCAGTATGCAGGGCGCCATGAGTATAGGCCCCGAAAGTGGTTCGCTAGGTCAGCTGAAAGCCTCAGGCATCCTTGGACAAAACATCGGTGATACGAATAGGTGTTCTGTACAATACCTCACATATGTACTACCAAGAAATGAGGACATGTTTGAACTGACTAAAGAGTCTAAATGGACACTGCATTAAGTGATTTTTGTTGCTTGGATATTGGTGGCTGGATCGATATAAAGATTGATAGATGGATGAGTTAAGTGAGTGAAAGGATGGAGCTGGGGATCGTGAACCCTCAACTTTAGCAGCTACAGTGTGGAGTGAAGTTCTTGATGGGCTTCTTTTTTCGACAACTTGGCAGACAAAGGTGAATGAGTGAGTGAAAAGAAGGCTGAAGGTGTGAAAAGAAGGATGAAGGTGTGAATGAAACGATAGATGGATGGATGGATGGGTGAGTGAAAGGATGAATGAGAAGATGGAGGGATGAATAAGAAAAAGGGTGGATGTTTGGAAGGATAAGTGAAAGCATACATTTTTCTTTTGAGTGTGCATAACATTTGTAATTTTTTTTTAATGTTTCAAAAGATTTTATTGAAAAAGAAATCACAACACGTTACAGGTTGTCATTGCAGCATTATTGCAGTCACATTTACACTAACATGTTTACATTCCACAGTGGAAAAGGATGACGGACCAAAAAAGCACAATACATAATCCAGCTTTTATAGGTGGTGTTTTGGCACGCCGAGAGATGCACAAATAGGCAGGCTCGATGAGGGGGGGCTATCTGAGGCACTGTCTATGGCGTTTTGCGTGTCAGTGATGGGGAAGCTCATTGGAGGATCCTCTGGGATAGGTAAACTTTGCAGGTACGAGGTGAGAGGGGCCCATATGTCAGGGGGTCTGCTGGCTGCCGGCATCAAATCCCAAAATTCACCCAGCAGTGTCTGACAGTGGACTGCATCATCCAACCAGTTTTTTTACCATGGGCGCTGGTTTACGCCCCCAGTGGATGGACACCCTGCGTCTCGCAAGCACCAGAAGCATCGCGGTAAGTTTGGGGCTAGCGTCTGACACATGTTTTACGTACCCTAGGAGGCATACCAGGGGGTCGGGAATGATGTGTTCAAGTGTAATGTCGCTTATGGCTGCACATGCCTCTTGCCAGAAGGCGGAGAACCTGGGGCATAACCAGGCCAAGTGGGCAAAGTCCGCACAGGCAGCAGAGCAGCGTGCACTTCTGTCACTTTTGAGTAGGCCCATCTTATGTAGTGACGCAGGAGAGCAGTAGAGCCTGTGCAAATATTTAAAATGTATGAGCCGCAGGCGGTAGTTGGGGGAGAGGCATTTGGTCTGATTGCAGCAGTAGAGCCAAAGCTCCTGAGAAAGGACCTAGCCTAAGTCTACACCCCACCCAGCGCAGGAACTCTCGGTGCTCGTGAAGGAGGCGGCTAGCGTGAGAGCATAGAGTCTAGTGACCATCTTGCGCAGGAAGCTAGAGGAGTGGACTAGTTTGAGGGCGGCATTGGCCTGGGGGGTCTGGGGGAACGCGGGGTTGTCTTCTCTGCCAGTCTCTCTGAATTGGTTGTACAGTAACCTATCCATTGGCGCTGCATTTTCTGGAATGGCAAAAAACTTATTGTTAGGGCAGATGTCCTCTATAGTGTTGAGTTCTAGCAGGGCTGCGCAGCGTGCCATGCCTTCAGTCTGCAAAGGGGGGAATGCTGGATTGCTGGCTAGGTTCATGGAGGGGGCATACAGTGTGTTAGTGATCCAGCGCAAGATTGGGACGCAAAGAATATATAGAAATATCCTCCCTGCTTCGCAGTCCCGTTATCACACTAACTCATTCACACATGCATTCATTTGTGGGGCCCATAACACCAACTCTCACACGTCACCATCCACGAGTCTACACACAGGAGGGATGAACGATTCTCGCGCTGGACATGTGGGGGAAACACCTGGTAACCTATAGGGAGAGAAGAGTTATTTTACAAAATAAACATTAACATTCGTTACCTATCGATCCCTAATCCTAAACATCAAGGCACTCCACCCACTTGGTCGACGGACCAATTAGTTGGATCGGTTGATGGTGATTTAGAACCAGCTAAAACACATTTAAGACTCAGAATCCTTTAGTCTCTTTAACGAAAAACCACAAACTCATAACTTCTGTTAATCAATATATGTTTATCAAAATTTTCATTAAAGTAATATTAGCATTTGTCTTATCAAATTTAGAATTTCTAGATCAATTTATTTCAAACACAGAACACCATATTTACCTATTCTGTCTATCTGGAGTTTCTCTAATTCATTGGCTCTGCATAACCGAATTTTATCGTCAATTGTCCGAATAAAGCAGGCCAAAGCTCAAAGTCCGAAAGTCCTCTGCTCTGCAGAATGCAGTCCCAAAGATCGCCAAAGGACCAAAAGTCGTGCTAGCATCCGTCATCGCCTGTGGAGTCAAAGAGGGTGTGCAGTCATAGTAACCGCCGAATGCAACCGAATAGCCTCTACTCCCTCCCTATTCTACTAGTCTTTTTTTAATAAAATTCGGGAAAATATGATACATTTTTAAGCGGAGACAGTACATGATAGGATAATCATAAATCATCTGATTTTTGTCCGTTAGTCTTCACATGGGTTTTGCCGATTCATTTCCGGTGATGTCACGGACTTGGTGTATCAAGTTTCGGATTTTATTTGTAAAGTGCATTGTTCATTTAAACCAGTTTATGCCGTCCTAGGTCTTGGCAGTCCACCAAGATCCTATCCTTGACCGGGGACAGTGTGGAATAGGTTATGCAGAGGTTCATGGAGCCGTCTGAGTCTGCGCAACAGTCTTCACGCTTCATGAGACGGTGGCCACTTCTGTACACGGTGTCTGCCACCATATTGGATTAGGCCCAGATGTCAACTTAAGCTAAACAAACACAAAAGAATAATTAATACATAGAAATGATGCTTCTAATGTTTTACCCTTACTAATCCCTTTATATATTAGTATTTTCTTAGCATATAGCGACATTTAAAGCAATATATTCACCTTTTCGGTCCTCCACGATGATGCAAACGTCACAAAAGCAACATAAATCATGCAATATCTAATTAACACATATACTAATTATTAATATGCGTACTTGTTTTAGTTATTGGAGTTATTCTGCCATGCAAATTGCAAGTTGCGGCGTGTAGTTGTGTATGCATAAGGTTAATGTTAATATATCACTGCACACAATTAATAAATTATACTAAGTAGGTTAGTTAATTAATACTTTCATGCAAAAATAGAAGAGGTATACTAAATTTTGTTCTACCTGCTCAATCATTAGCACCTGTGCAGGCATTCAACCGTATTGATTCCACCGTGCGGGGGTTTGGGTGGGATAAATAGCTGAGCCTGGGCAAAGCACTATGCTACGCTTGCGTAGTTTGCACAGTTTGCGCTACTTCGCACTACGCGAATTGCACGTAGCACAGTGCAAACACGCGTAGCGTAGTGTTGCGTAGTGCAGCGGTCATTTTTTGCTTGCTCGCGATCCTCAACGTCAAGTTGGCGACCGCAAGCAAGCAAAATGACATCCCGGCGAGACTTTTTCCTCGTACGCGATCAGCAACATCAAGTTGGCGATCGCGAGCATGGAAAATAGACTTCCTGGCGAGATTCTCAATGCGAGGAGGTCATGTTTCTCATTGCGAGTGGTCACGTATGCTCGCGACCGCTCGCGATGAGAAACTACCAGTCCGCATTGAGAAATCTGCTGCTCGATTAAAAATCTACTCGAGCAGCAGAAAACTACAGCTCGCACTGTGCAAGATGCCGTTTTCAATGACTGCACAGTGCCGGTTGCTTGTCCGCACTGTGCAATCATTGAAAACGACATCTTGCACAGTGCGAACAGGGTACTATGCAGTTCGCGAAGTGCTACGCGTAGCTCGCGTAGTGCGAAGTGCACTTTGCATAGCTTCGCGAAGTGCTACTTCGCGAACTACGCCCAGGGTTATAAATAGCGCAGTCTGGAGCGGCCATGGGGCAGCAAGATCCGCCTCGACTGCCACATGGGGTTGATAGCGGCACTTTGTAGCCAAAAGTGGGGGAATCTGGCCTGGGCACACAACGCATAGAGCTTAAAGTCTGGGGCACCCATACCGCCTCGATCAAGGGGAGCGTAAGAATGTCATAGGCAATTCTAGGTTGTCGCCCTGCCCAGACCAAAGTTATGATGTCAGAGCGTAATTTGCAGAAGAAATGTGATGTGAGAGGAACGGGGATGTTTAAAAAGAGATAAAGGAATTTTGGGAGCACCACCATTTTGGCAATGGCAATACATTGGGCTAACAATAAAGGGAGTTTATGCCACAATCGGATCTTGGTCTCCAGCCAGTCCATCGCTCGGCCGAAGTTAGACTTCCAGAGTTCATCCACGTTCCTACTCAGCCAGATGCCAAGATACCTGGTGGGGCTCGATGCCCAGATGAAGGGGTAATCTGAGGTGAAGGGCTTTGTGGTGTCTGTGAGGGGGACAAGGACCGACTTGCTCCAATTTACTTGGACGCCGGATAAGCAAGTGAAAGCATAGATTGACACGAAAAGCAACAAGACAACATCACTGCCATGCTGCATCACTGGCAATTGCATACTGTGCAAAATACTAAACAAAAGAACATGACTTCTCAGTGTGGCTGATGTTCTTTTAATGGGTTAGTCCAGGGGCGTCGTCAATCCCCCCCCTTTAGCAGCTAGAGCTGGATGAATGATGAGTAAAGGGATAGATGGATGAGTAAGTGAGTGCATGAAAGGATGGATGAATGGGTGAAAGGGAGGCTGGATGGATGGATGGATGGGATGATTGAAAGGGAAAATGAATGGCTGCATGGATTGAGTGACAGGATGGAGGGATGGATAGAGTAAAAGAGAGAATGGATGGATAAGTGAATGGATGAGTAAAGGTTGGATGGATGACTAGAAGGATGGATAAATGAAAGGATGGGTGGATGAGTGAAAGGGAGGGTGGATAGATAGATTGATGAGTGTTAGTGTGGATGGATGAATGACTGGATGGATGAGTGAATGAATGGAAGTGTGAGTGAAAGGAAAAATTAATGGATGGGTGGAAGAGTGGAAGGATGAGTGAAAGGGTGGACGGGTGGATGGAGTGAAAGGGTGGATGGGTAGATGGAAGGAAGGAGTGAAAAGGTCGATAGATAGATGGATGAATAACTGAAAGGATGAATGCATGAAAGGGTGGATGTAGAGATGGATGCATGAAAGGGTGGATGGATAGATGGATAGGTTTGATGGATAGGTTTGGAGATGGGAGAGCAGTAGAATGAATGGATGTCATAAAGTAACGGTAAAATTGTGGATATCAGCAGATGAATGGAAGGATGAAAAAAGGAATGGATAGATGTTTGGAGTTAAAAGACAAGAAAGCCCTTCTGAGGAGGATTGTGATGACTTGCTTTATTTGCTTGGTGTCATAGCAGCTTTTGTTTGAAGTGGGGGACATTTTAATGTTCTGCCTACCCTCTTGTTTCCTGCACTTCTACATGGGCATGAAAATATTAACCTATTTCAATAAATGTTGTTTTTATTTGAACAACAGCAGTACATTGTATCAAGTTGAATATATCTTTTTTTGGCTTGAGATGGAATGCTGTACCTCTAATGTGAACGTACAGGTATATTGAGAAAAGGTGCATTAAGTACCGTATTATGCCACTTGTACTCTTCAATTAATCTGATAACAATTCTTTTACATTGGGCAAATCCAGAAGTTGTCAGCGGAGGAGTTATCTTTTATACTTTACCGCAGTTCAGTAATACTTAACTGGAGAGTAGCAGCACTTCTCAGCAGGTCTGGAATACTGTAATGAATGGGTTCTTAACTAACGCTCCTCTCATTTTACTAAGCATATAACCTCTCTTTACTACTTTTATATTTTAGCTTTTTACCCATTTCATTCTGAACATTTATAATACTTTTTCCCTATATTACAATAAAAATTTAACTTGAATTGTGCAGTGAACGGAATGCTGCCAGAACGACTGAACAATGCTGGTGTATCTTAAATATACAAAACTGAAAATCCAACTTTTAGGGTACCAGCACAATACAGGCTGTATGGTATTCTGTTTTGGGGAGCACCAGGATGTTTCTGAGGGGCTGCTCTTCTTTTAAAGAGACTGTAACAGCACATTATAGCAGAGAGTCTCTTCCTTCATGGGAACTGCAGTACTGCTCCCCACCTGGTTACTATTTTTTTATTAGAATGGCCACTCACTTTGGATTTGAGAAATACATCTCTTTTCAGCAGACACGTTTTAATTTTCTCACATGTGTACCACTGAGGCTGAAGTTTATTGTGGTTGGCATTGTGTTTGCTATCTCAAATATAATCTCCTGTTACAGTGGTTCCAGCTCAAAGATAGATGTCATTCACATTTGGATGCATTAATGTTAGATACATTCAAGCAATTGTTGGTTGAGAAAAAGAATGGTTAACAGACTTGTGATGTTCTATGAGATTTTTGAGTTAAGGTTAAGTCTGGGTGGCGAACTCCGCTCCACTCGTGGAGTTTGTGGAATTTTCTGCCACTAGCGTTATGTGGGGCTCGCAGTTTCAAAAAACTTTGCTATGCATAGCGGAGCGGAGTTTTTTTCCTAGCTCATACTCGCCAACATCAAGTTGGCGAGCGCGAGCGGAGAAAATCTACCTCCCAGTGAGATTTTTCCTTATTGACGCTCGTCAACATCAAGCTGGCGAGCATGAGCGAGGAAAGTCAACAGCCCGGCGAGATTTCTCAATGTGGGCGGTCAGATTTCTCAATGCTGGTATATGCTCGCAACCGCAGGCATTGAGAAACCATCCGTTTGTGTTGAGGAAGCTGCCACTCCAGTAGAAAATCGACTTGAGCAGCAGAAAGGAAGCAACACCCACTTGCACCTCCTTGCGTTGTGCATGGTGCCATTCATGAAAATTTCACAGTGCAGACAAAAACACCTGGCGCTGAAAATTACTACGAACAGTATTTTTCTAATGCACGCCGTCGCTAGCGGAGCTCCGAGTGGCGCAACAGAGGTTTTTGTGCACTTCACGGAGATCCACTAGGCTTAGTTAAGGTATAATGGAATAAAGTACAATGAAATTCAGACACACTGGGGCACATTTACAAGGAGTTAACGCCACCAGAACGTAAATCTTTCCGACGTTCTGGTGGCGTTAACTCCTTTGCCTTATTCACAATGTGACGGTCAGCCACTTAACATGGCTTAACACCACCTTGTAAATAATGCCCCTTTTCATGAATTCACTTAGAGTGAAATGAGCCTGCAATGGGTGTTGCAGTGGGCGTTCCACTACAACACCCATTGCTTTTTGATGCTGTCCCTTATTTACAATGTATGGGGCAGCTCAGGCCATATGACAAATGACAACCTAGGCAATCGTTACTGATAAAGCTGAAATGTGTGTCACAAGGTCAAAGGAGAAAACTGAAGACAACAATGAACATGAAAATGTATATCTATTTATTTTCTCATTTAAAATCATTCATAGGAACCGAATGTGAACAACAAATTATTCTGCAGATATTGAAGTTAAAATCATGACAATCATAAAAATTGTATTGTGCATAAAAATATAAACAATATTACAAAGTGACTAGATTATAATCAGCTCAGGCCATAGCCAAAAGTATATTATTAGGAGGGCATGACACTCAGCTATGACCAACATTAAAGTTGTGCTCTATAAGTGTATTCTTTCCCAAATACTGGTTGTATACTAAATAACGACCCTTAGGATAACATAATACAAGAACATCGAGGACAGAATATTGAAAGCTAAATGTATATAGCGAAGTATAGATTTACTATTTCTAACTCCACATTTATATACCCTGAAGATAGACATATTGCGTAGGTACATATATATCCAGGAAAGTATAGAAATACTACACTTACAGAATGATATTTTGGATTCAATATTCTGTTCTTAATATTCTGTGTCATCGATATTCTGGTTTTGAAATTGAGGTGCACATCACGTGCTTCCATATAAGGGAATTTGTGGATTATTTAAGGCACATATTAAAGCGCACATAATCAACTTTTCACAAACCAACTTTAGATCCTATCAATTAGATGGGACTTAAAATAGAAAGATGTGAATTTGTAAAGTTGTCTGACTCGCAACTTTGTGTATTTTCTAAACTGTTCAAGCTTTGTGTAATGCAAAGCTTATCAAGGTTTTATTTTTGTTTAACTAGGTTGGCCTCAGTCCAGGGACCTTCCTCCCACACCTCTTACATCGGGTGGTGGAAGTCCTGCCTCCACACTTAAAATGTATTTGCTGAAGGATGTCCTACCTGGGACATTCAGCATCATCCAATCTACACACCTGGAAGGCTTTAAAAAATAAGCCTTACGTTTCTTACATTTAGGAAACTTCATCTGCTTCATATCAATCAATCAATCAGGGGTTTAAAGCATGCTACTCATCCGCAAGGGTCTCACGGCGCTGGGGCGGTAGGGGCAGCTCCGGATCAGCCGAAGAGCCAGGTCTTGAGGCTTTTCCTGAAGGTGTGCAGAGTCAGGGAGCATCTGATGTTGACTGGGAACTCGTTCCAGGCTTTGGCTAGGATGTTGGAGAAGGCTCTTCCACCTAGTCTGGTTCTGCGGATGCTGGGGGTTTCTGCCAGGGTGAGGTCGGTGGAGTGGAGGTTCTTTTTGGGTACGTGGAAGGAGACTCTTTCATTGAGGTATTTAGGTCCACTGTTGTGGAGGGATTTGTAGTCATGGGTGAGTAGCTTGAAGGTTGCTCGCTTCTTGATGGGGAGCCAGTGGAGGTCTCGCAGGTGTTGGGTGAGGTGCTCATGCAGTGGGATGCCGAGGACGAGTCTGGCAGCGGTGTTCTGGATGGTCTGGAGTTTGCTTAGCAGGGATATGTTGATTCTAGCATGTAGGGCATTTCCATAGTCCAGCCTGCTTGTTTTGAGTGCTTGGGTGACAGTCTTTCTGGCTTTGGGGGGATCCACTTGAAGGGAGTTGTCCCACGCGGATGGGGAGGGTCCAAGGACTAGGACTTCTGTCTTCTCTGAGTTGAGTTTCAGACAGCTGCTGCTCATCCAAGCTGCAACGTCTTTCATTCCTTATTGGAAGCTGAGTCTGGTGGTGTCGAGGTCCTTCGCGAGGGAGAGAATGAGCAGGGTGTCGCCGGCGCAGGATACAATGCTGAGTCCCTGCTGTCTGACGATGGCAGCGAGGGGGGCCATGTAGATGTTGAAGAGTGTGGGACTGAGTGATGATCCTTGTGGTACTCCACAGTTGATCTCTGTGGGTTCGGAGAGGAAAGGCGGAAGTCTGATCCTTTGGGTTCTGCCAGCGAGGATTGGAGCGGAGCCAGTCGAGGACGGTTCCCTGTATTCTGGCGTCATGGAGTCTGGCTGCGAGGGTGCGGTGGGAGATGGTGTTGAAGGCTGCAGGGAGGTTGAGAAGGATGAGGGCTGTGGTGTGGCCTTGGTTGAGGAGAGTGCAGATATCATCTGTGGCGGCGAGGAGGGTGGTCTCGGTGCTATGGTGCTGCAGAATCTGGATTGGGAGGGGTCTAGGATGGAGTTCTCTGCAATGAAGTTTGTCAGCTGGGCATTGGCGATCTTCTCAGTGACTTTAGCTGCGAAGGGAAGGAGAGAGATGAGTCGGTAGGTCTTTAGGTCCATCAGGTCTGCAGAGGGTTTCTTTAGGAGTGGCTTGACTTCCCGCATTTCCAGTCGTCTCGGAAAGTGCTGGGCTCAAAGGTGGCATTGATGGTGCATCGTAGCTGGGGCACAAAGGCGGCGGTGGCTCTGTAGAAGATGTTTGGAGGGCAGGAGTCCGTGGGGGCTCCTGAGTGGGTGCTCTTCAAGGTAGTGGTGATATCTTTGGTGGTGACCGGGGGCCAGGCGGTGATGGTGGGCCAACTATCGTTGCTGGGAGGAAGGGTGGTTTCTGAAGTCTGCTCGCTGAAGTTGTTGTAGAGGGCTATGATTTTCAGGTGGAAGTAGGAGCCGAGCCTGTTGCAGAGGTCTTGGGAGGAAGTGACATCTGTGGTTTCGCTGTGGGGCTTGGTGAATTGCTAGATGATGTTGAAGAGTTCCTTTGAGTTCCTGGAGTTGGTGAAGATTTTGTTCCGGATGAAGGTCTTCTTTGTGGATCTTATGCGTTGGTGGTAGTCTGTCATGGCATTCTTGTAGGTGGTCAGGTCTTCCGTGGCTCTGCTGTTTCTTCATCATTTTTCAAGACATCTGCAGGAGCGTCTGGCTTTCTTGGATGTTGGTGGTAAACCAGGTGGCCTTCAGGGGGCGTTGTCTGTCAGTGGTGCAGAGGGGTGCAAACTTGTCTGCGCAGTTGGTAATCAATGGCTGCAGAGTTGGCATTGGTCGAGGTGGGGGAGCGCGGCTGAGGGTGGAGTTGAGATGCTCCTCTGTGACCTTGCCCCATTTCCTGTATGGAGGGCGAGGAGTGGGTTTGGGAGCAGTGGCCGTGTTGAAAGAGCCCCTTGGTGTGGCTGAAGTGGATGTTGTTCCCACTTGCGAAGATGGTGTCGAGGGTGTGTCCTACCTTGTGGGTAGGGGTGGTGATGAGCTGTTTCAGTCCGATGTTGGCGAGGTTGTCCAGAAGGGCAGTGGAGTTGGGGTTGCTGAGGTTGTCGAGGTGGAAGTTCAGGTCTCTGATGAGTATGTAGTCCATGGAGGCGATGGCGTGGGGTGCGATGAGGTCAGCAATAGTAGTGGTGAACAAAGCACGGGGCCAAGAGGTCTGTAGGCCAGGGTGTCACGAGGAATGGTTCTATGGCTGGGCTGGATCTGGAAGTGAAGGTGTTCGGTGGTGGTTGGGGAGTCACTCATGGTGGAGGGGGTGAGTCGGAGGAAGCTCTTGTGTGCGATGGGGAGTCCTCCTCCTGGGCGGTTAGGGTGGTCTGGATCGTGTAGCCATCGGGAGTGGCGGTGGCGATGTCGGCGGCAGGGGAGGTGTTGGTCCAGGTTTCCACGAAGGAGGTAACTTCTGATGAGAGGGTGTCGAGGAGGTCCCAGATCTCTACGGCATGTCTGTGCAAGGAGCGCACATTGAGTAGAATGCACTTCAGGTCTTCGGCGGTGTTGGCGTCCGGCGTGGTGGTGGCGGCCGTGATGGTGTGGAGGGTGTTGAAGGTTCGGCTGCAGTGATAGCAGGAGAAATGGCCGTGGGTGGTGTGGACAGCTGGCAGTTGTTGTTCCTTCCGGGGTTGAGTGTGAGGAGGGCAGCTGAGTCACAGTGGTGGGTAGCCAGAGAACCAGGGTTTCTGGCGCTGGTTGAGGTTGTCGCGGACGGGCGCAGACAGGCTTTCCTTTGGCGTGCCCACTGTGCACTTCCACGCAGCAGCCGCCATTAAATAGGGAAGGGGGAGGGAAGCACAGCTGAGAGGTGGGAAAGCAGCAGGGGGGAGGGGACGCTGAGAGAAACGGGCAGAAAATAACAGGACAAACAGAGAGAGAAAAGGCAAACAGATAACCAATAAAAATACAGGCAAAAGACAGGAACAGAGGCACAATGGTGATAACTAAATAGAATTTAAATGTAATTTTACAAGGGAAGTTAGGAAGGCCCCACAGTGAATTTCACTATAAGGTTGTGATAAAAAATAGATAGTTCAATTACATTTCATCAAAAGCACCAATCAAAACTGCAAGGGCTTGAAGAAGTCTCCGAAATTGGCATACAACAACCACAAATCCTGAAAACACCAAACTTTGGCTAAATCACAGATTTCTCTCATATTTCTATGAAGGAAAATTACAGAATCTGGTAATATCCATAAACTCCTAACCCTAGCTTTCACACACTTCTCCCAATAAAATGCTACCTCAAATGTCCAACAAATATTATGCATTTGGTATATTAATTACATAGGACAGCAATTTATTAGCTATGACCTTAAATTAGATAAAGTAAAGCAGCATTTCAAAGGAGTAAATACATTTCAAAATTCAGATATATACTGCACAGATCTTAAATTACAACACACAAAATCAGAAAATGTTATGTGGAGATGCCTAAAGAGATCAGCTATTATACAAAGGCTTTCAGCCTCAGATGCCCTGAATCTAATTTCCACAATTTTTGGTTCAAAGAGCTGAAGCCTCAGCATGGTGACCCTGGCAGGGTTATCTGGATATTAAACCATTTTTTAAGATAGTCTGCTATAGCAGCCTTTGTAACATGACAGGCTATGCTGGGTCATTTCAGATTCACATTACTGCAAGTCAGCCCTATGCAGCAGAAACATTAACCTAACAAACTATCTGCCTCCTACAAACAAAATAATAATCTGTAGAGCAGATACATTATCTCACCAGGCTATGTTTCACAACGGCCAGTGCAGACTGGAGCAAGATCAGTCAAATATAAGTCGTTTCTGACTTGTGATACCTCTGCTCCAGCACAATAGACTAGTCAAAGCACCATGCCTTATTGGAATCTGGGGTTTCCTGATTGAGCATTGCTTCTGAATGAACAGTAGATTTGGGTAGTGCCAACCACTTATGTATCAGGAATAGGAAATAGGAAATATAATTAAGTTGCTGGCTTCAGAACAACATGACTCAATGTCCTATACAGGTGTGCAATCTCTTCACACAGGAAAATCATGTTTGACATACCATATGTGACAGGTCAGCTGTGACAGCGAACTAGTGTTGATACCACCACCTCACACACAACACTGTGGCATCCCACGGGGGTTGATCATATTCCCTCTATTATTCAACATCTACCTAACCTTCTTACCAAACCTTTTTAAACCATTCAACCTCAATTGTTACAACTGTGTAGATTTACACCCAAATAATTTTTTTAAATGTATGGTCCTGAAGACCTATACAATAAAATTATATTAAATAAAAAATTTAAAAAAGTGGCCGTGGTCTCGCCGAGCAGCAAGATGACCGCACCTTGAGTGTGCTCAGCCGGCCGTGACAGGATCCTGTAAGATCCCATTCTTAATCAGCACCAACGGCATCTACAACATCAAGGATCGATTCCCTGACATTGCGGTGTAACGTTTGATACCGTTTTGAGGCCACAGCATATACTATTTGAGGCATTAATGAGCAGCTGAGAAAAGCCCAGCCCTGTGGCTGGTGTGCCGCAGGCGGTGAGGGCGATTGCATCGGCACTCGCCTCGGCTGATCTCAGCACAGCCATCCTGTGAAGCGGAGAGGGATTCGAGGTGCGGCTCACTGCTATGTGCACCAGGAAAAGCGCCAAAGACCTGTATGCGGCACGGCGGTTGCTTCGGCCGCGGAAACTGAAGCCGCAATCTTGGATCAAAGCCTTCCGAACTGTGTTGGTGTCTGCCTTGGCTCGTGACCTGCACCTGTCCGCGTCCCACGCAGAGGGACATCAGCAGGGCAGCCCTCTAGTGGCCACCCGTCGGAGCCTCCCCCCACCCTCCCCCTCCTTTTGTTTTCATCTCTCCCGAGAGGCCGTGCCATGGGGGAGGGGAGGCCACAATAGGCATAGCTGGGGGGGCGGGCCACTGGTGCTGGGCGGAGCGAGGCCTACTTAAGCCTTTCCGCCCCCGCAGATCGCCCTCTGCTTCCTGGGGTACACACCTGTGCTGGAGGCAGAAGGGTACAGTAAGGGTACCTCTGCGACAGTCGGTACAGTAAGGGTACCCCTGTCCGGCACAATAAGGGTGCCCGAGCCAAGGTCCGGGAGCCGAAGGAGGTTCTGGGAAGACCACGACGGCGCCCCGTTAGTCTGTTGGGCGGTTGGGGGGCCTGACCAACCGGGGGTGTGCCATAACATGCTCCGCCCCCGTTAAAGGGGGCGGGAGAATTAGACAGATCACGTGAGCCAAAGGGGGATCTGGAAAAGGTGCCGCACTGCCGGGCATCGAGCCAGCGTGCTGGCTGGCTCGTAAGGCGGGCGGAGCAGCGAGGGGCTGCTTGCCCTGGATCGCCCGTAAGATAACCCACTCTATCGTCATACTTATGTTGTATGAAATAAACCTGCAGCAGTTCTTCACCCATAACAAATGTGTCAGTGTAATCATTGGGTGATGTCTGTGCATACATGTTGAGTGGAGCGGATGACGGTGTGGTCACTATGGCTGCTGTGCTCGTGGCCAACCTGGACAGCATGATACAGGCGTGAGCATTCCGACAGAACTAGCAGACTGTAGCAGTAGCCCTACCTTGACCCTGGACGTACCATCGCTGACGGCATCCTTGAGTGAAGTGCGGCCACCGACTCAGAGCGATGCGACAGGAAACACCAGCGCACTAGAGGCCGCAGCAAAATTCGCCCCGAGGAGTGGCGTGAGGCAGAAGGAGGCACATCGGGAGCCTCGTGCGTTGCTCTGCAGGTCCTGCATTTTCCAACGCCATTCATGCTGTGAAGAGGTAGCGGGGGGAGCCGAGGGGGTGAGAGGACCAGCCTGGCTTGCTTTATGTCCTGGACTTGGCGTGGGCCTCCTCTCTTCGTGAGCCCTCGCTGCGCACATCGGGAGGGCTCCTGCTAGGCTTCTGGACCCCCCCTACTGCACAGGGATTTAGGCTGCAACTGCATGTGGACGCCCTGGGAAATATCACAAACTGTCATCATTCTGGGCACCAGGTCGCCAGATTAAAAGGCGGATTGCACCAGAAAGAGACATGAAAACACCAACCATAGCAGCATAAGCATTCCACTACACAGAGCTGCATAACAAGAGAGTTCTAGCTGGGTGATAAGGCGTTGTCTAGATGGGAGGGGATATTGGCACCTGTGCTGGGGAACTACACTCTCTACAGTGTCTGTACTAGCAGATTCCTATGCTCACCTCATTTACTCTCGCTACTACGCACCTGCAGCACTAGGGAGGCAATAGAACTGAATGCTGAGAACATTGACAGACTATAGGGGATCTAGCTGTCAACGTGGCACGGGTCAGTCCCGTACTGTGCGTCTTGTAGAGAACTGCGCAGGCAGAGTAGACTATTGTTAGTATTGTTACGTCAACCCAGACCAGCACGGAAATGGGGAAAACGGACACAAAACAGTCTAAGTTGTCCTTTGACAGCAAATGACATACGCGCCAAACAGACTCTGGGACTGCAGGTGAGGGTGATAGCCATTGGTAACAACAAAAGAGTGAATAAAGAATAAGAAAAAGAAAAAAACTATACAACAGCACGAGGAAAAAACCTCTTTGTTTAAAAAACCCTCACTCACCAACCTAGTTGATGACATGCTTCATCATTGGGTTCCCACCAGAGAGGCCGAGTGCCCCCTGGTGTGCTATAACGCCTGATTTACAGCGGAGTGGGTTTCTTTCGTGAGAAGGTGTCAGTGCAAGAGTGGAGCAAGTTAAAAGATGGCTGGTTTTATCCAAAAGTGATTTTAATGGTGGAAAACCAGAAATCGTTATAAACAGGTGAGACGGATGTAAGCTGGCTGGTTAGGTTGACCAGGCTCGTCTGATTGAGTATAAGAAGTGAATAATGGTCGACATGTTTCTGCTTTCGAGTGCGATTATGCTAAGCATTCTTCAGGACCAGAGCTCCACGGCGGTATACCCCCGCCATGGCACACCGAAGACCATGGCGAAGACCTACGTGCTTTTCTGCTGGAAATGAGATCTTGTCTTAAGACAATTGATACCAAACTTAATGTCCTTACTGCGCAACTGGACCAGGTTAAGAAACGTGTGTACACGCACGAAACCAGGCTGGACCAACTAGAAAATCGTTCATCGGACACCCACAATTTCCAGGTGGAGGCCAAGGAACAGTTGTGGCAAATGGACGAGGTCTTGACCCTAATTAGAGCCAAAAATTACGCTTTAGGAGCCAGATCCAGGCGTAACAATGTCCGTATAATGGGAATTCTTGAAACGGCTGCCATTGCTAAAATGGAGACATTTGTGGAGGAGAAGCTGTGTGATTTGTTCGGAGCTGACCTGTCATCAGTCTTTATCGTGAAACATGAGCACTGCACCCTGGGCCCTAGGCCACCACCTGTGGGCGCCACTCCATGCCCGATACTGGTCCGGTTGTTGAATTACCGAGATGCGGTGCTCCGGCCAGCCAGGGAAAAGGGGTCCATCCAATATAAAGGTAACACCGTCTCCTTCTTTCCCGATTTACCCCATCGGTCGAAAAAGCAAGGCGTGAATTCGTCCCAGTCAAGCGTTTACTCCTACAAGCGGAGATCCCATATGCGCTATTGTACCCTGCAAAACTGAAGGTCACGTACGATGGTACCACCCACTTTTTTACAGACGCTAAATCAGCGATGAAGTTTGCAAAGCATGTGGGAGGGAAGAGGCACAACACTATAAAAGGGCAACAGAGTCCAGAGAAGATTCTTAGTGACAATGACTAAATGACACTTACACTTGTTATCATGTTATCTTTAACTACCATTACAGACATTGAGTACCCACAGTTGATGTGACGCAACTACTTCAGTGGTTTGATAGATCGCCCTCATATACACTATGTCTGTCAGGATTATGGTGAATTAAGGATAATAGTGCGCCAGCGGTGCATATATATCCCTCGGCCACCCCGACTTAGGGCAGGGCTGTGTGCCGGTGACCCCACGCCTCCGGGGAGAGCTCCCAATTCTAGTCGTCAGGTCTTGGCCTGGGACACACAGTTGGTTATGTTTTGTAAGGGGTGGTTTAATGCACAACCTAATTGGGGGGTTGGTGTGGGTGGGGGGGAGGGAAGGGGAGATTATTGTTAGTAAGTTGGACAGGAGTGACTTATTCATTTTTACACGCAATGCTACAACACACCGTACACCAGTTAGCCATGGTAAGGAGCACCTAAGGGACCGGAGTTCCAATTGGGAGAAACCCATATACGATTCACACGACTACAGCTTAAAACATCAGGTACATTCGGCTGTTAAAAGGTTACAGAGGAGACATGACCAATGTTAGATTTTTAACTTGGAATATACGTGAGCTGAATGATTGTAGGTAAACTAGACTAATACATGCTTATTTAAATAGACATCCCATAGATATATGCATGATCCAGGAGACCCACCTAAAAAGCACCTGGTAAGCTACACCACAGGCACTGAGGACACACCTTCTCTTCTATTTACTCAAACTATGCCAGGGGCGTAGCAATACTGATAAGACAAGGGCAAAACTGGAAAACTTTGGAGTCGCAGCTGGACCCTGAAGGGAGATGTGTGCTACTCTGTGGTATATTGGGAGGAGTGAAAAGGACACTAGTCACTGTCTATGGTTCAAATACTGACTGTCCTGAATTATTTCGGAATGTATGGGCAAAAGTTCAGCTCATGGGATGTGGCACAGTGATTTGGGGTGGAAACTTTAATGCAGTACTCCATGACATGTTAGATAGGAAGGGAGCCTCTCGTAGAATGCACCAATGCCACATTGCCATCATCAGGCATGCCAGGCCTTGACGAAACTGATACAAGACGGAGGGTTGATAGACATCTGGAGAATGAGACACCCAGGGTTATTACATGGAACGTGTGTGTCAGCGTATCATGAGGCATGGTCAAGGTTAGACTACTGGTTGGTGTCACGTCACATCGCTGCCTGGACCTCTGAAAGCACACACTACCCCAGGATGCTGTCTGATCACACCCCTTGCTTGCTACAGGTGACGATCCCAGATACCCTCTGCAGATGTATAGCTGGAGGCTGGCCCCAAACACTTTACTGGACTCCGCTTTTAGAAAGGAGATACATAAGGACATTAAAGAATATTTTGAACAGACTAACGGTTCAGTATCCACATGTGCCACATTGTGGGAGGCATTTAAAGTGGTGGTGCGGGGAAAGTGTATATCACGTCATGCAGGGGTGCTCAAGGCTATCTGAGGCAGGCTATCCCCTCTGGAATCTCAAGTCGGAGAACTAGAAACACACTATTTTGATACAGAAGACTCCACAACATTCCCTGTTATACAGGAGCTCATTTCAGAGTTTGAGGAAGAAGCTCAGCTAGACGTAAGATTCATGGGAAAGCAAGCACAGGCCAGGTGATATGGGGAGGGAGACAGGCCTGGGGAAACCCTAGCTAATATGTTGCGGACTCCTTATACTGCCACATATATATCTGAAACTATAGGTAGCAAATCCGCTATCATAAGAGGCCCCAGAGAGGTTCTAGGGGAATTTTCAAAATACTACAAAAAGCTTTACACCGCCACGCATCGATCAGTCAATGGGGCTTCAACCGTTTCTTGAATCTCTGGAGTTGCTCTGGCTAAGCAGGGCTCATAGGGAATATCTGGTCGAGCCTTTTTCTATTCATGATATCCTACAGGTGATTGGCAGTCTGCCTGCGGACAAAGTCCCTGGGTCAGATGGGTTAACCACTGAATTTTATAAAGCATACATGGAGTCCCCCGTCAATGCGCGAGGCTATAATACTAACGTTGTTAAAACAAGGGAAACCTTGCCAGGAAATATATTCTTTTAGGCCGCTATCTTTAATCAATATAGATGCTAAAATCTATGCCAAATTATTGGCCAATAGGCTGCAGCCTCTACTTCGCCTGATCGCAAGACCCGATCAATCCGGGTTCATTCCAGGCAGATCCACAGCCCACAATCTTCGCACCTTCTTCACAGTGCTGTATTACTTAAACCCTGACACCAAGGCGCTTGTGGCATTTGTGGATGCTACAAAAGCATTTGACGGGTTGGAATGGCCCTATTTGTTTACTATATTGGGAAGGATGGGCTTCAGTCCAAACTTCATTGCATTAATTAGACTGTTGCACACCAGGCTGTCGGCAAAACTACATATGAATGGTATGATCTCAGACCCCTTTGCTATCTCTCGAGGGACAAGACAGGGATGCCCCTTGTTCCTGCTCTTGTTCGCTATAGCAATGGAGCCGATAGCGGCCAGAATTCGCCAATATCATGCTGCCAGGGGATTGGGATTTAGTACTAGAGGGCTATTGATCTTGTTATATGCAGACAACATGACGTAAACCTAGCGCCATTACTCAGAGAGCTTAGTTGCCTCTCAGGCATATTTATAAACTGGTCCAAGTCGACCCTATTTCCCCTCACACCGGAAACTAAGCCCTTTGAACAAGACTACCCGCTGAAGTGGGCGGATGGACCGGTAAAGTATTTAGTAATTTGGTTAAGCCGAGATATGCAAGAGCTTTGTAATTTGAACTATGGCTGTGCAGTCACCTGGCTCAAAGGGAAAATAAAGGTCTGGGCCAAACTGCCGCTCCCTCTTGCTGGCAGAATAGCCATCACGAAAATGGTGGTGTTACCAACATTTTTATATTTATTTATTAATATACCAATTCCGCTGACCCAGGCATTTTTTAACACCCTCCGGTTTCTTATGATCTCCCTGGTCTGGGCGGAGAAGCAAGATCACATGTCATGGAAGATACTCACTTTTCCCCTTATGCAGGGGGGGCTGGGTGCTCCAGACATGCCGCTATTAGCGTACTGTGCTCAGGCGCAGTTCTTGCACTTCTGGGTACACCCTGTCCCATTTCAGCCCCATGTGGCTGTCGAGGCGGATGTAGCAGCCCCTATTCCCCGCCGGGTGGCCATTTATAAAAAATACTGCAGACCCAGAGATGGGATGGATACAGTTGAATTTCTACGGTGGGAATGGGAAAGGTTACGTCTCAGACCTGGCTTGGAGATACTATATGCCCCATCCGCTCTCTTACCTCACAATCCACAACTTCTGGCCATGGCTGATGATGGCAATGTGGCATTAGCCAAATCCATGGTGCTTGAAGTGTTCACGGACCTGTACCCTAATGACACGTTCTACGCCACAGCTGAATTTATTACAGAGACCCCGAAGAACATTTTGCCGCTTTTTCTTTATTTTAAGACCAGGGCCACTTGTAGGCAACTACAAATTACATTTCCTGATCCCCTGGAACAACTACCAGTGCTTGAGCAGTTGATAAACTCGGTAGGTTCCCGGAGACTGATAAAAAGGATGTACTGCTCAATGCAAACCATGGCACCCTTGATCAGACCTAAAGCCCAGCGAGAATGGAATGGAGAGCTGGATGGTCAGGTGACAGACGAAAAATGGGTTTTCTATTGCGGCCAACTCCAAGTACTTTCGCTCAATTATAAACTGAGATTAATACACTTCAAATACTTACATAGGTTCTATAGAACACCTATCCAGCTACACCGCAAGGGATTGAGATCAGATTCTATATGTTGGAGATGCGGATACTCCCCCGCCAACTTTTTACATATGGCTTGGCATTGTCCTCTCATAGCTTCCTTTTGGACTGCCATATTCAGCACAACTCAAGCAATACTGGGGACGCCCACTGAATCACAACCGATCATAGGACTCTTGGGTTACGTTAAGGACACTAAGGCCGAGCACCGTAAGTTACATGCCTTGCTACTGTTAATGGCTAAACGTAGGGTGTCGATCCACTGGGGGGAAAAGAGAGTGCCCACGGTGAAGGCTTGGATACAGGACGTCACTTTTAGCCATACTCAGCTGTCGATTTTTTGGGAGCTGATGCCTGCCGCCTTCAGACCGAAAGACATATGAGGGCCATTCTTGGATTGGTTAAAAACACTACAGGATGTTGTCTCCACCCCTCCCGCTCGAGTAGGAGCTGACACTTCGCAAGTAATAGATGCACATGTAGAAGTTAACTCAGAATATCCCAAATCTTTTAGCTGGATGGGGTGGTTTGCTGCCTGCGGGCGGCCTGTGGGTGTCTCTGGGAGGTGTGGTGTTTAGGAACTTATTGAGTTGTGTGTTTTGAGCTCACTGTCCATTGTTTGCATAAGGGTGTTGGGTGCTATGGGGTAATCTCCTTTCCATTTTAATCAATGTTCCTTTTTTGTTTTCGTTTGCTTGTTTACCTACTCATCTGGGATAACATTATATACTGGCTTTTCAGATATGATAATATGAAGCAGTATGTGTATTGTCAAAAATGCCAATAAATAAATTTCATATAAAAAAAATAATTAAAAATATTTTAAAAAATGTTATGACTGCCTTCGGGCCATAAACAAATTGCCGATGTATAACCATCTAAAGTTAAATACCCCAGCAAAGACAGATCTTATCACCTGTGTACAATGACAAAAATACCAGCCTACTGCCATATGTCCTAAGGAACATGAGTCCCTTGTAACAATATCAAGAGAAGTCAGAAAACATGTATTCAGACCAATATTTGATACTATCTGTTGACAACATAAAACAGAGTGACTTCTACACCATGGAAACAATACTTAGTATCTTCCCATACCTTGCATACTAACAGAACTGGCAAGCCATCAAGCCATTCTCACACTCATAATCTCCAAGCTTGATCATGCCAACAACATATACAACATATACCTTTGTGCATCCGCATTCATTATATGTAAAATTCAACTCATTTAAAAATGCTGTTGCAATATTTCTTCTCTGCACAAAAAAAATATGACTTCAGTAGTACAATCGCTCCGGTGGCAACCTGTAGAAATCTGGTTTGGCTATCATGCTCATTTCAATGAGATGATTGTGGAATATATCCTGACCATCAATATATTATTGAGCATTGCAGCTGCCCTCCCTCTATTGGCCCAATATATATCCACTATGGGTGCTTCTTTACATCTCACAATGGCTTTCATATATGAGATAATAATAAAAATGCACATCCTAACGGAACTCTTCACTTCTCTCTCCCTCCAACAATGCCATCTTTGGCCAAGAACTATACGTTAGGGGGTAGATTTACTAAGATGGTGCATCGGTGTTGCGTCACTTGTGTGGTGCAGTCCCCCTTGCAAATTCATTTTTGGTATTTACTGAGCCATGCAAAGCCAGTTTGATTGGCTTTTCGATGTTTAGTAAATGCAAACTAATTCAAAGTAGTGCCTTGCACTGCCTTGTGTTGGGAAGGCTTTCAAATGTGGAGAGTGGGCATTTCAATGAATACACCCATGGATTTGGTAATAGAACTGCGAATGCTTCAAAATGCTACACCTTCCCCAGTGATGCCCAGCAAGGAGAAATGCCTATATTTCTCCTTGTTACTTCCTCATTCTATGTGTGCTACATTCTGCTGCACACATAGAAAGAGGACTATGCCTCTAAGGATTGTTTAGAAGCAGGAAAGTGTCTATTCCTGCACAAAAACAATCTTGCCCGTAACCAAGGCCACCTTGCACCATGGTGCAAGTGTGCCTGTGTTGGTGTTAGGCAGCACACAGTGTGTCAGTGCTAGGAGACAGCAGAAATGTGCCATATCTTTGTAAATATGGTGCATTTTGCTGTCTGCCTGTCACATACCGCAATGCAGCAAATTGCCTTGCTGAATTGCATTGCATGAAATGTAAGTAAATCTACACAAACATTTCTGATTGGACGAACCAGTGCAGTAACCTGCTAAGCAGACTGTAATTATAAGACATACCATCATGGAACTTGCAGAACTGTTCAAAGTTGCAAGCATACTGAAAACCCATAAAATGCACATCTGTGTTTCTCACACCTCATCATACACTACATTGCTACACTCTGCATCTCATAATATGATTACCGTACCTCAGTGGTCATCATGCACAACACAGAAATTAGATCACAAAACAAAGACAACACCCTTTTAACCATACACCACCCTATCTGGCAAAGCTGCTTATGTAGGTAAGCGCTTCAGTGCCACACATAGGGGTAATAAGCGCAAAACAAATGTGCAATACAATACAATATTTATCATTTGGGCATCACCAAGAGTTGTTTTGATCCTATTAAAATCTTTGTTTCCATTAAATTTCAAAATTATAATTACAAATTGTGCTTATTTGTGCTTTCCTAACTGCTGGTATATGATGAAATATTTGTCTTGTTCATTTAGAAGTATTTACATTTTTCAGTCGATTAGAAACAAATTGACATCCTAGGGTATTTATTTTCACCTTCCCTGTACACAAGGCCACTTGAATTATGTGATTCTGCTGTCATGGAATTATGTAATTCTGTGCCTGTGGCATATTGTGGACTGGCCAGGCTCTCAAATGCCCTCTGCGGCTATGGCCCTGGGGCAGCTCCTAAAATACAACCGGGGAATACCTGGTCTTAAGCAGGCAATATGTAGAGAATTTTTTTACTTCTCCTCGTATTTTGCTCTTTCCACGTGTGCTGCATTCTGCAGCATACATTCATAGAGCAAATCACCTGTAAAGATTGCTTAAGTGGAGGAAGGTATCCCTTCTTGTACATAAACAATTATCCCTGCAGTGCAGGCAACCTAGCAAAATGGTGCTAGGGTGCCTGCGTTGGTGCTAGGCATCCATTTTAACACCAGCACTAGGGGTAACGCAGGGGTGTGCCGAATGCCTGTGAATATGGCGCAGCCCTGTGTTTTGAAACTGTTGGAGCGTGCCGATACCAATTTTGGCATAATACCACGCTTCGCCAGTTTCTTGTAAATATGCCCCACTGAGTTATATATCACTTCGACATTCATATACTTACTCATACAACTACACATAAACCACCCACTTAAAAAACATTCAACTAATGACAAAAAAATCCAATCTTAACCAATAAATCATCCACTTCTATATTAATTAAATTATTATCTAATTTATAACAGAGAAACACAGAAAGAAAGTGCCAGGGTTGTTGGTTTTGCCAATGCCTGATTAACTTCTACAAAACTTGAAATACTTTTTAGGCTCCATAATTCGATATGTGAAGTGGGATTATTTGTAACATTTTGTGATTGTTTCCTAATAACAGATAGACTGTCCATATTTAGTTGTGAAATAAAATGTGAATAATTGTTGTATGAATAGACACATATATAAATAAATCTATAAATGCGGCACCTCTCAACCCCACGTTCTCTGCGTGGTGATACCAACTCCGGGAATGACTATTTCGACCACTATACCCTAGTGACATAACGAAAATCCCAGGTTGAATTCCCAAGAATGGGGAATAACCCGCTGGACCCGGGGTTTACTAGGTCCTTTTGTGCAGGTTTTTCCTGAAGGCAGGGCATTTAACACAGATATTTACCACCTGCACTGGTACATAGCAGCAGGGTGCCACTGCCTGCATGGGTAGATGGATGCTGACTGGGAGGGAATCAGCAAGAGTGTCTTGAAATGTAGATTTTCCTAATACATTATGACGGAAAGTCTTAATTTTTAAAGTCACGGAGGCGAGTATTATGCTATTTTATCTTGCTTTATTTTTCCATAGCAGCCAAGATAAGTGAAAAACTACAGTTCCCAGAGGGCCAAGCAGAACAACTGGCCAATGGGAACGCAAATGAACAAAATCTTATCACCAATCATGGAATACCAGCATTGATAACGTCACAACTGACTGCGAACATTCCTCTTTTCACTGGCGAGCGGCTTAGATAGAGTCAATAAACAGTGGAACAATTGAAAAAACAATAGAAAGGGCTAAAGTCAAGGAACAAAAGGTTTAACCAACATCCAACCACGAGCGGCAAACTACAGGATTCACTGAAGCAGAGTCGAAACCAGAAGAAGAGTTGTCCAGGTGAATTGGAAGACGTTGTAGGAAATCCGTCTCATCATGAAGATGCAGGGGGCAATGCTGGAGTCGCTAAGGGAGGGAGAAACACAAGTTAACAGTGTTGTAGTGGGATAATACTTGCCTCCCTGTCTTTAATAAAATTAAGACTTTCCATCATAATGTATTAGGAAAATCTACATTTTATGGCAAGACTGGAGGCTCGTATTATGCTTGTTTAAAGCATATCAACCACCAAAGAAGCAACAGAAACAACAGGCTTGCAATAAAACATCCGAAAAACAGTGTCATTAGACCAATCTGCTGATCTCAGAATGTCCCCCAAGCGAGAACCTGCCCAAAAAGCTTTGGAAGCCATGGCTCCCCTGGTGGAAGGAGCTCTGAAAACGGAGACATCGACACCCGCAAGGGACATGACCCAATGGACCCAGCGGGCCAAAGTAGCAGAGGAAACGGGAAGATGGGGTTTACGAAAGGAAATGAGAAGTTGGGAGTGACAGGATGTTCTGAGATCATAAGTTCTTTGTTCATACACTTTGAGACATTGACCTACGCATAATTAGGATGGGAAGGGAAATAAGGATAAAAAACAGAATTCAGATTTGTCTTAGTCCTTCTGTTGATGTTGAACAAAACACCTGTAGGGGAAAATTGCCGTGAGGAAATATCCAAAGCTTTAAGATCTGAAACACGTTTTATCGAAACAAGGCAAAGTAACATGGTAAACTTAGCTGATATCATTTTTAGAGAAAGAGCAGAATTATCTGGCCAATCAGAAAACAATTTGAGTACTACATTAACATCCCATAAATTTGAATACTTAGCCAACGGAGGTTTGGAAAAACAAACTCCACGCAGAAGGCGGCAGATCAAAGGATGAGCGCCCACAGGCTTGCCGTCAATTGGGGAATGGTTAAGAGAAATAGCAGATCTGTACAAATTGACAGTCCTATAGGACATACCTGCACTGGCTTCTGAAGCTAAGAAATTGATCACAAAATTTAGAGGGGCTAAAAAGGGATCGATATGTCTCTCCATACACCAGCTTGCCCATAAAGATCAAGCGGACTTGTAAACCTTTGAGGTCCCAGGGGCCCAACCTTTGCTGATAAAGAGAGAAGCCTCTTGCGAAAGGAGGAATTCAGGAGGGATAGGCTGGAAACTTTCCAAGCCGACAGAACCAGAGTATTGTCCAGAACAAGGCTGTGAGGAAGGCCCAGGGGTTTCAGAAGCAAGTCCTTGTTGGACGGGAGGAGCACCGGGAAGTCCACCACCATCTCCAAAAGAGACAGAAACCAAATCAGAGACTGCCAAAAGGGGACCACTATGACCAATGATGTCGATTGACGGCGTACCTGGGAAAGTACCCTGTTGATCATAAGAAAAGGAGGAAAAGCATAGTTGAGGTGAAGTGACCAATCCTGAAGGAACGCATCCGTTGCCAGGGCCGACGGATCTGGGCGCCAACTGAAGAAACGAGGTAGCTGAGTGTTTAGGCGGGAAGCAAAGAGATCGATATAGAAAGGGCCCCATTTTTGAGATAGAGATCGGAAGACGGATGGAAGAAGCTACCAATCGCTGGAGTCTCGAAGATAGGGAGAGTGCCAGTCTGCCACAGAATTGAGATCTCCCGGAAGGTACTCCACTGTGAGGGATAGCTGGTTTGACAGACAATATTCCCAAAGGCTCTTCGCCAACTCTGCCAGGGGCTTGGATTTGGTGCCACCAAGATGATTGATATAGCGGACCGCAGAAACATTGTCCATACGAAGAAGAATCAAACATTAAACTCTGTTCTTTGTAAGGCTTTGAATTGCAAAGGAACCTGCAAGCATCTCTAAACAATTGTTGTGCAATCTCGACTCCTCGCGTGACAATGTACCACCAGTCGATATTGGTCCACAACGGGCGCCCCAACCCGACAGGCTTGCATCGGATTCTAACACAAGATCTGAGGCAGAAGCGAAAATAGTTCGCCCATTCCACGCATCTTAATGGTCTATCCACCATTGAAGTTCGACGCAAGACTATTGATCCAGGTCTATAAGGTCTGCGTATGCCAACCCTTGACGTAAGTGTCTGATTTTTAGACGCTGAAGGGCCCGATAATGGAGGGAGCCTGGAAAGATGGCCTGAATGGAAGCAGAGAGAAGACCGACTATCCTTGCGAGAGATCTGAGGGATATGAGAGAGGTTCGAAGAACGTGAGAAATCTCCGATTTGATGATCGAGACCTTTGATTGGGGAAGCAGGAGGGTCGCTGTGGAGGAATCCATGAGGAAGCCCAAGAACTCGATGCGCTGGGAAGGAGAAAGCATTGATCTTTCGTGATTGAGAAAAAAAACCAGATCCAGGAGCAGGGACTGAGTGATGTTGAGGTTGGACAGAAGAAGCTGTTTGTCTGTGTTCATGATCAAGATGTCATCTAAATATATTATAAGTCTCATTCCGAGGGAAAGCAGGAATGCCGCCACTGGTTTTAAGATTTTTGTAAAGCACCATGGTGCTGAAGACAGACCGAAAGGAAGAGAAGTGAAACGATAAGTGACGCCTAACCATTGGAATTGAAGAAACTTGTTATGAGAAGGATGAATTGGAATGGTGAGGTATGCGTTCTGTAAATCCAGTCTGATCATCCAATCGTTTGGAGGAAGGGTATCTCTTAGGTGAATTATAGTCTCCATTTTGAAGTGGCAATACACCACGAACTGGTTGAACCATTTTAGATTTATAACAAAAAGAAAATGCAACTGAGAAATCCTATGGGATCCAAAGGAGCAATTAGGATGGCCTGTTATTGAAGAAGGGTTTGAACTTCCAGCGAGATTAGTTAAGACATTTCGTCTGAGAACACCAAAGGAGGAGGGAACACAGTTTGGGAAGGTGGCGCATAAAGCTCAATAAGATAACCTTGAACCGTATTTAGAACCCAAGGGTCTGCGCTGATAGTTCGCCACTTTGGAAGAAAATATTTTAGACGCCCTCCCACCGGGGGAGGAGGTGAAAGACGTACCTTGTTGGTTGTTGTTGTTGCGGTAATTCTTTTGAGCTCGACCTCTGAATCCGCGACCTCTTTGCGGGTAGAATTGAGGCTTGTAGTCTTGGGACCCAGAATTGAAGGAACCTCTTGAGCCTTGGTTGGGATAGGAACGGCCGGAATAGCGACCCCTGCCTCTGCCGGCCCGTCCAAAAACCCGAGGGGAAAACACTTTTTTAATTGACTGTTGCGCCTTATCCAAGGAGGCGAATGTAGAAACAAACCTGCTGAGATCTTTGACTAAAGAATCACCAAAGAGAAGTCCATTAGTCTTAATGCATTGGTCCTGGGGGGCTAAGTTAGCCAACTTCGGGTCGAGTTTAATAGGAAGCCCCTTGCGGCGTTCGTGAATAATAGCGGCATTGGCGTTATCCAGAAGGCAAAAGGCTCGCTGAACCCACAAGGAGATGTCTTCAGCCGACAAATCAGTGCCTTCAAGACGGGCAGATTCTGCCAAGTCAAAGATACGCGCCAATGGACCCACGACATCCAGCAATTTATCCTGACAGGTGGACCAAGCCTTGTCCACCCCTTTGCGCTGGTCTTTACCAAATGTGGAGAAAAAAGTGAGCAAAGATTGATCAATGGAAGGAACCATAGTGACTTTCTCAGTTAAAGAGGGCTTAGGGCGCTCCGAATTTAACCTTGATCTAGCAGAAGTATCCAAGGGAAGGCGAAGCCTGGCCGAAATATAATCACCAACATGAGGGGCAGGAAACCATTCGGTGGAATTAGGGTGGCGAATGGAGGAAGGGTCAAACATAGGCACCTCTTCCGAGTCCATGACAGGTTCAAAAGTAAAGTAATCCAACTTGGATTTTTTGGAAGGAGGAGAGGAAGGGTCAGACAGATCAAAAAGATCAAATAAATCATCTCAGTCATCCATGTCATCATCTGTGTCCATAATGGTGGAAATAGCTCATTTTTTGGGGACCTCTGAATGCTTCGTTTTATTTTTGCGTTTGCCCTCTGAACCCAACAACCCCTCCTTGGAAGGAGGCCTGGGAGGCACTTGGTCCTCAATCAAACACGAGGAAGCCTCGCTAGTCAAACGTGATGCAGCGTTAGAAGCATGAATAGAAGCAGAGGTAACCACCTTTCTTTTTCTGCTCTCCCCCACAGATTGCGCCAGTGCTTTTGGCAACAGACTCAACATAGAATTTTCCATGCCTTTAGATAAGCGCTTCATGGACATTTCAACTGCATTTTCCACAGAATTATTGATAAACTTGTTTAAGTCATCCCTGAAGGCTTCATGCTGCCTGTCAGAATTGGGAGAACTATCAATCTCCATTGCCTGTGAGGAAAAGGAACCCAAGAGGTAGGAAGGGGTTAACTGGAGGCAGAAGGGAGGAACAGAAAATAAGGACACTCCCTAGGGGGCGTGAAATAACGTAGCGCGCCTCCAGAGGCACCGTGGTGCAGCCGGGAAAGGAGTCGTCAAGCGCGCTGGGAAAAGCGGGAAAAAGTAAATGGAACACTCCCCTGAGGACGCGAGGAGTCTCTCGAACCGGGCAGATGCTCCGTGAAGGTAGGAGGAAGATTCAATAAGCGAGCGCACTCTGCGAGGGCAAAGCAGAGAATAGGAGCTGCGCAACGGCCGAAACCAAACGGCCTTCCCACCCGCAGGGTGGGGAGGAACGGAGCGGGACAAAATGGAACAGCAAGTAACGCTGAAAAGGAAAGACACATTAATATGCAAATATTAATCAAATACGTGGCAAAATATAGCAAAATTAGACACCATTAATCACAAAAACATATTATGAAAAGGAGCAACGTGGCTAAGTCACTTATCTGACTGCGAGCACCAAGAAAAGAGGAATGTTCGCAGTCAGTTGTGACGTTATCCATGCTGGTATTCCATGATTGGTGATAAGATTTTGTTCTTTTGCTTTCCCATTGGCCAGTTGTTCTGCTTGGCCCTCTAGGAACTGTAGTTTTTCACTTATCTTGGCTGCTATGGAAAAATAAAGCCATAAAACCCATACAGCCTCTCTGAAGGGGGCGGTCCTGTAGTGCTAAAGCGCGCAAGGCCCAGGTTGAGCCAATGCCCGCAGTTCGCACTTCTCTCAGTTTTTCTGTGTTCGGATCTGCACCCAGTAAAACCGGAACGCGTGTTTCTGTACCTGAAAATTTCAGGTCTGGAAACACTAAACCACTTGGAGCTCCCTGGATCTCCCCCCAAGGCCCCTCCATCCCCCCCTCACTGACACCACTCCTAGGAAATCCAGTTGAAAGAGAAGAGTGCCGTCTGAAGATTGTTGTACATATAAGAGCAAATGTGCAAACGTATTTTTAAAACACTTGATTAAAATTGTGCCCTGTTGTCTTTTTTCAGTGCCTAGTGTCAGAGGAAGTCATGTCATGTCATCTCATCACCAGATTTCCAGAGTATTGTGTTATTAAGAGTGTTTCCTTCAATTAAGAGTTCTCAGTCGATTGCTTTGGATTCCTCTCCTGCTGGGTGTTTGATAATTTACTTTGGACTGTTCTACTTGAAATGAGCGACCGACTTGACTGAATACAGGGCCTCAGCAGCTCACATCACCTAAACCCCACAGCTATACATTACTGGTAATATCACCAGCGCTCAGGCCCATTTATTAAAAAATGAATGAGTATTTGAACACTTATGGCCTGACTATCTGTTGCATAGTTCAGAAGTGCTTGAATTGCCACTTCTGAAAATACCAATTGCAGTTGGAAATTAAACCCCTGCATCATTAAATGACAGAGTGTGGAAAATTAATAAAAATCCAGAATTACTGTGTTCTTTTCTGTTTGCGGAGTGTGCATTTCAGGGGCAATCATACCCTCCTTTCTACTTACTCTAGGCAAGTGGGTGAAGGGTATCGCGTGGGCCATGCTGGGCAGTGGACATTGAGGGCGTCAGTAGGCAGTATACACTGTGAACTGGGAGAAGGGAACAATGAATTCTTCCTTTTTGCCATACGACGAGGTTGGATGGGAGTCTGGCTGCACTTGTGCCTGTCCAAAGTATGACATCAGCACTTCTAGGAGCAACACATGTTGTCCATGTGGTAACATTGCCCATGCATTAATAATTAAAGCTGCTTTGAATTAATCTGTGGTTTCTCTGAAAAATAATAGAGCGCCATTTAACAAGTCTGTTTTTGTGAATTTCCTGGAAGAAGTTAGCTCCATTTAGTAAGTTGTACTACTAAATATCGACACCAACAATATCGAGTTGCACGAATATTAAGGAAAGTATATTGTGGGAAACATTTTGAAAGGTACATGAATATAGGGAAGTATAGGTGTATTATTCCTAACTCCACATCTATGTGTGTGACTATGATAAAAATCAATAATTAAAAATGTGGACACATGTATTTCTACATCACTTGGTAAAAAATGTGCCCTATTGTATAGTCTTTTTTCATTGCCTAATGTCATCTCATCACCAGATTTCCAGAATATTGGGTTATGAGTGTCAGGCTGTGCTTGTGCCTGTCCAAGGTATGTCATCAGGACTTCTAGACGCAACACATGTTGTCCATGTCGTAGCTTGCCCATATATTTATAATTAAAGTTGCTTTGAATTAATCTGTGATTTTTCTGTAAAATAACAAAGTGCCATTTAACAAGCCAGTTTTTGTGAATTTCCTGGAAGAAGTTAGCTCCATTTAGTAGGTTGTACTATTAAATCTCGACACCAACAATATCGAGCTACAAGAATATTGAAAAAAGTATATTGTGGAACAAAATATTCAAAGGCACATGAATATAGGGAAGTTTAGGTTTACTGTTCCTAACTCCACATCTATGTACTTGACTATGATAAAAACCACTCATTAAAATGCATTTACTTTAGCAGCTAAATGTGCAATGATTAATGGCAAAACTCAAAGCTGAACTGACACACATTTAAAATGTGCAAACTGCAAAAGGCAGTCATAGATATATGTAAGGAGCGCAAGATCCAGCTGAAAGAGGAGGCCTAGGAAAATCTACTTACCGCTAGCGTGCAACGGGATAGTGCTGCCTTTTGGTGAGTGGTAAATCTCCCCCCTGTTTAACAGTGACCAACTCTCCAATCAGGCGTCAACCATTACATCTCAAGCTTGGGTCAAGCTCTTCAAGGCCATTTATAATCAAGAGGAAGAGGCCACCGAGTTCGATGGCAGTAAGGAGGATCATATAAATGCATTCTAACTGGTAGAGGTGACTTTAGAGATCTCGTCTCCCCTCCAACAAGGCCTGATCTCTTGTCTCTCCTCCAACAATGCCTGTGGCCCTGACGGAGTGCCCGAGGACCTCTTTAAATCTTCTGTCAATCTGTGGACCCCCTTAATAACCATGCACTCAAGTGCAGCTGCTAAACTACCCCTCCCACCGACCTGGTGTCAATCGGTTATAGTCCCAATTTTTATAAAGGGTAATAGGTCAAATCCATTCTTTGACAGGCACATATCACTAATTGACTCGGAGGTGAAAATTATTGTCCGGGTCCTGTTGGAGCGCCTCTCAAATTGGGACGAGGAGCACAGCATTTTATCTGGCCTGCACTACGGGATTGGCCCGGGCGGGAAACTATTGATCAAAACTTGCTGATCTGCAAGTACACTAAGGTTAAGAGGGGGGCAATACATATGGTCTTCATGGACCTCAGTTCAGCTTTTGATATTTTAAAAAAATATATATATATTTTACCGAGTTTTATATAGCACGAACTTGACCCGAATCGGGTATCAGAGCACTTTACATAGCACTAGTTGCATTACATGAGGACACATTCATTTTTGTTAGGCACGGGGAGATTAAGTGATTTGCCCAGAATCACAAGATGTTCCGAGTCATAGCCGAGACTCGAACCCGGTTCCTCAGATTGGAGGCCGACCGCCCTAGCCGTTAGGCCAACTACTCTCCCCGAAGGTTTAGTTAACCACTCCAAGCTGTGGTCCATGATGGCTCCAATGGGTATAGAGCCCACACTAGTTTATTTCTTGCACGATTTACACAAGGACCTTTCGGCATCTGTCAGATATGGCCCCAATGGTGAAAGCACACAGCACTTTAAACTGAAACACTGGGTTCGCCAGGGCTGCATTTTAGTGCCATTTTTATTTATCCTCTACATTAATCAAATGGAATCAGTTCTGAGCGATCCCCCCTTGGATGTCCCCAAAGTCAGAGGTCGTCCAATCCCCACTCTGCTTTGTTATGCAGATGACACTGTATTAATTGCTCAGACAGCCAAGGGGTTATAGAGAATTTTAGATCTTTTTTATTGATTTTATGAATGGCCTTCATCTGTCCACTAACTTTTCAAAGTCACATGTGATGAAGTGGGGTCCGCCTAAAAAAAAAAACATGAAATTTGTTGTAGAAGGTCACCATATCAGCAAGGTTGATAAGTTTCTTTATTTGGGTGTTCAATTGGACTCTGCGCTTAGTTGGCACTCACAAATAACACATAATGTGACAGTTTTCAATAGGGCTACATTTAGCATAGGAGACTTTACCCGTCGTCTTGGGCGCACCCACATAAAAACAGTTTTGGACAAATTCAAGGATAAGCGCATTCCAATAGTCAACTATGTATCTGGGAATACAGGCCTGTTGCCCAAATTCAAATAGTTGAAAATAATCTCCTCGGGGGTCTCCTAGGGGTCCCACAAAGTACACTCTTTGAGGTTGTTCATGAAGAGCTGAGAATAGGCTATGTTATTGACTATATTCGGCTCCGCCCCTGACGCTATGGCTCTCGGTTTGGACCAAGCAGGAGTTAGGTCTCAACAGGCTGATCGTGCAAGATTTCATGAACTTGGATAACCCTTCTTTGGTCCCGTGGTTGGCTTAAAATGTACTCCAATATGAAAATTTTAGGGAGACCTGACCTTTACATTGATCCAAGCTGTATAATCAAAACAGACCATAGTGAGGTCACAGAGGCATTTAGAGATAAAATGGCAGCAGTTCATGAGGTTATAGCACGGAATACGCATTTAGTACGTCATGCGATACTTGTGAAAACTGTAAGGGGATTGGAGCCTTATCTCACTTGGAATATGCCCCACCACCAGCATCATTTACTGAAATGTTTTAGGCTTAATTTATTTCTGTGGCTACTGCCCTATAATCATAGCTGTTTTAAGGACTCAATGCTGTCCATGTGTGATTGTGATAATGTCTCTATTAATGATAATTTATATATAGTTATGACCTGTCCGAAAACAACTATTTGCATTTTAAATTTATACGTCCATTGCTTAAGCCAATGAATTTTAACCAAGTGGGACCAGCATAATTGTTTTTACAGTTATTAACTACACCCACAGCATGCTTTTTTATCATGTTATCTGTCTGGCCTTTTAAAGCAAGCTAAACTGTAACTTGTGCTGATGTTGACACATATGAAATGTATTTTACTCAGCCTGATTTTTATAATTTTTTTTTTTTTAATTGAATAAAGAATAATGATGATGATGATGTATAGGTCATAGAAATGCTAAGAATGAAGTTTGACTAGAAGTAAACCTAGTATTGCTGAAATGTGCACATATGTTACTTAGAAGCTTGACTTTAATGTGACATGCTTAGAAATGTTCGTCATGAATTCAGAATGTTCTGGTTTTAATAACCACATTTATTGGATAAATGTATTGTTTTACTAAGCAACATATTAATTGTAATGATTAACTTCTGATTCTCACCATATTTAACATAATGCTTGAATGGAATAGTTGCATATTTAGAACAATATTTCTTGTTCAAATTAATGAAATGCATTACTAAACAGTATTCTTGCAAGTTGATGTTTCTCTTCTTTAGCATAACTCATTGTGTCCGCAGTGAAACATTTTAATATTTAGAAGTTCAACATGCTTTAAGTGCCTATGGGAACTGAATTGTTCAGTGCCTATGGGAACCAAGGCTTATGTTTCTGGAACTTAGCTGCGTAAGAATGTCTGTAACTAACTTTGTGATAAAGCTTTACAAGCCTTATGTTCTTTAATGTGTGTTGTCATCTCATTGGTCCAGAGAGGAAGAAGCCTGCTACAATGTCTGCATGTCATGTATTTTATATTAGTGTGTATTCCTAGTTAGTTTCAATGTTTTTTCATGTATTTTTCCCCACTCATTACCTACCTTCTTGCCCTAACCTGATGGATATGGCTATTGCTGCTTCTGTTCATCCTCACTTTATTTTGATGCTTTATTTTTACAGAATTACTATTGCAACTGTATGATCATTTGCTCACATAACTGAGATTTGGCTGAGCATCATGAACTACGTTTTATGGAAAGTTCTGCTGCTTTAATGTGGCTTTGAGGTTTATTCTCCTTAGATCTCACTGTTTTTCTTTGAATTTGAACTCTTCATGAGTTCTACTTACTTGGAAACTCTTCTCCTGTTCTTTGGAATAGGGTTTTATTCCTTTTTGGAACACGCTTGATGCATTATTTGATTATTTGCTCTAATCAAAGGTTATGAGATTGTTGTAAACTTACTACAGATTTATTGACTAATTTAAATAAAAATAATAAAACGACTTTTAATAATCTCTTAATGAGAATAAAGCCTTTAAAACTCATTCAAACACTCATCATTTACTAAACTTGGAATTTTATTTGAAATTTAGTTTGTGATGCCGAAATAGCTCTTTGAATCAAAAAACGCTGGCGAAGATCCATCACCTGAGGTGAGAAGAAACAAGGATGGGAACGGGGCTTGGCCTTGTAAGTGATGGTAATTGAAAGGTTGAACCATACTATTTATTTTTGGCCCCAATCCGCCAATCAGTTTTCTGGTAGGAGAGATATGGTTGTACCTTGATCAAAGAGCTATAAATAATTACCCAAGTTAGAATAAAATACCTGAATCCCGAAGTCCAATGGCTGGAGTTTGAGGAGCTGACATGTGCGATTTTAGAAGGTGGTTGCTGCTTTTGAGGTGTGAGTATTAATAGAGTGATGCAACGTCTATTGTAATTGTATTTACTGTTGTATTATTGAGTTGAAAGTGAATGGATTGATGAATGAAGATGTTTATTGTTTCTATATAAAGAGATTGGAGAGTTTCAGACTCTGCATAGTTTATGATCCCTGGATAGATACTGGATTAAGTGTAGAAGACACTTGATAGATATTGAGGCAAGTGTAGAAGACACTTGAGTAAGCCATTGTCGAATGGTATTTCTTGTTTGCTGGCTTTGTGATGTAGAGTGTGAGGTACCATCACCTACACAATTAAGATAGATATTCTAATAATCTTTTATGATTGTTTAATATTGATTGATGTTAGCAGAGCCTAATTGTGCAAAAGGATGAAGCTGCATTAATTCGGGTGATTACACACTGGTCGAGATTTCACTTGCGATCGTGAAATTCTTTTGTGTGGATGAATTACTATTGGTGTTTTTTAGAAGAGCAAAAGGCAATTGATATATGTTTTGTTATTGTCATTTTAAAAATTGTTGTTGGTTTGTGTTAGAATGAGAAACATTGTAAATGAGGGTGAGTTGCTGAGGGGAGTTAGATCATACATCATAGTGTTTCACGCAGACGTTACTTGGTTGGTTGGTGTGCTTTTGGAGTGTGATTGTTTAGTGACGTTTGTCATGCCACTTACCTGGTTCCTATCCTCTGAGACAATGCTGGACCATCTATCACTCCTAGGGTGGCTCCTGATCAATGGACTATAACCTTAAAACAAACACCACCTAAGAAGGCAAGATGAGTTGGATCAAAATAATAAACGAAAGCCTTGTGTTGCCTGGACTGCTATGGACTTCCTTTAAAGGCTGCTTAGTGAGCTTTTATGGCCTGGGATCTTCTGGATTGTGTGGAGATGAAATGTTACTGTGAATGTAAATGAGAAAGTGGTATACACCACATGCGCGATAATCTAACACTTCTACCAATGCCTCCTATTTATTCATAAGAGACCACTTACATGATCTCCAACTATTACAGTATAGAAGTCATCAAATGTAATCATGTGCACTTAATGGAGTTACTGCACTCCTAGAATTCCCAGTGGTACCCTGTTGCATAATAACATTAGATTGAGAGTTATTTGGGTACACTATTAAAGTCCTTACATCATCAACACATGGCATAACAAGTAATATTTTTTTTCTCAGTTTGCAAAAACCATGCGCAGCAGTTCACACACAATTTGTCCATTAAGCGCTGTCCATGATATGCTAGAGTCTGGCAGCGAATATTGTCTAAATGTGCCAGTAAACAATGTTAGTGAATGCACCAGAAGTTTTAAGTCAGTTAAAATGCTGGTATGCACCAGTCTTTCAGGATTTGAATTCACTGGCTTTGTATTTCATTAGTGAAAGCCGAAACCGGTCCTAGGATGCTTGTTTCCAGTCCAGGGGAGGACCTGGCTTGGCAGTTCGGGCTGGACTGTACCCATGAAGCACAGGGTCAAGACTGATTTAGATATGGCTGGATTCAAACTGGAACGGCATGGTGAGCAAAAAAACAATGGATTTAGGCCCACATCTCCGTACTGGGGTGGATGTAGGACATTGTTCTGCATTCTGTCCATCAACTGTTGTTTTTGCAGTTGTCACCCCAAGTGGGAAGGGTATGCCCAGACGTGGGTCCCGTGCTCTCCATGCCACTGGAATCAAGCTATCCTGGCTGAAGAGTGGTGAAACCCCGAAACCGGTCCTAGGATGCTTGTTTCCAGTCCAAGGAGGACCTGGCTTGGCAGTTCGGGCTGGACTGTTCCCATGAGGCACAGGGTCAAGACTGATTTGCATATGGCTGGGTTCAAACAGGAACGGCATGGTGAGCAAAAAAACAATGGATTTAGGCCCAAATCTGTGTACTGGGGTGGATGTATGACATTGTTCTGCATTCTGTCCATCAACTGTTGTTTTTGCAATTGTCACCCCAAGTGGGAAGGGTATGCCCAGACGTGGGTCCCATGCTATCCATGCCACTGGAATCAAGCTATCCTGCCTGAAGAGGGGTGAAACCCCGAAACCGGTCCTAGGATGCTTGTTTCCAGTCCAGGGAGGATCTGGCTTGGCAGTTCGGGCTGGACGGTTCCCATGAGGCACAGGGTCAAGACTGATTTGCATATGGCTGGGTTCAAACTGGAACGGCATGGTGAGCAAAAAAACGATGGATTTAGACCCAGATCTCTGTACTGGTGTGGATGTATGACATAGTTCTGCATTCTGTCCATCAACTGTTGTTTTTGCAATTGTCACCCCAAGTGGGAAGGGTATGCCCAGACATGGGTCCCGTGCTCTCCATGCCACTGGAATCAAGCTATCCGGGCTGAAGAGGGGTGAAACCCCGATACCGGTCCTAGGATGCTTGTTTTCAGTCCAGGGAGGACCTGGCTTGGCAGTTTGGGCTGGACTGTTCCCATGAGGCACAGGGTCAAGACTGATTTGCATATGGCTGGGTTCAAACTGGAATGGCATGGTGAGCAAAAAAACGATGGATTTAGGCCCAGATCTCTGTACTGGGGTGGATGTATGACATTGTTCTGCATTCTGTCCGTCAACTGTTGTTTTTGCAATTGTCTCCCCATGTGGGAAAGGTATGCCCAGACGTGGGTCCCCTGCTCTCCATGCCACTGGAATCAAGCTGTCCTGGCTGAAGAGGGGTGAATCCCCGAAACCGGTCCTAGGATGCTTGTTTCCAGTCCAGGGAGGATCTGGCTTGGCAGTTCGGGCTGGACTGTTCCCATGAGGCACAGGGTCAAGACTGACTTGCATATGGCTGGGTTCAAACTGGAATGGCGTGGTGAGCAAAAAAACAATGGATTTAGGCCCAGATCTCTGTACTGGGGTGGATGTATGACATTGTTCTGCATTCTGTCCATCAACTGTTGTTTTTACAATTGTCACCTCAAGTGGGAAGGGTATGCCCAGACATGGGTCCCGTGCTCTCCATGCCACTGGAATCAAGCTGTCCTGGCTGAAGAGGGGTGAAACCCCGAAACCGGTCCTAGGATGCTTGTTTCCAGTCCAGGGAGGGCCTGGCTTGGCAGTTCGGGCTGGACTGTTCCCATGAGGCACAGGGTGAAGACTGATTTGCATATGGCTGGGTTCAAACTGGAACGTCACGGTGAGCAAAAAAACGATGGATTTAGGCCTAGATCTCTGTACTGGGGTGGATGTATGACATTGTTCTGCATTCTGTCCATCAACTGTTGTTTTTGCTATTTTCACCCCAAGTGGGAAGGGTATGCCAGACGTGGGTCCCGTGCTCTCCATGTCACTGGAATCAAGCTAACCTGGCTTAAGAGGGGTGAAAAGCCTAAACCGGTCCTAGGATGCTTGTTTCCAGTCCATGGAGGACCTGGCTTGGCAGTTTGGGCTGGACTGTTCCCATGAGACACAGGGTCAAGACTGATTTGCAGATGGCTGGGTTCAAACTGGAACGGCATGGTGAGCAAAAAAACGATGGATTAAGGCCCAGATCTCTGTACTGGGGTGGATGTATGACATTGTTCTGCATTCTGTCCATCAACTGTTGTTTTTGCAGTTGTCACCCCAAGTGGGAAGGGTATGCCCAGACATGGGTCCCGTGCTCGTCATGCCACTGGAATCAAGCTATCCTGGCTGAAGAGTGGTGAAACCCCGAAACCGGTCCTAGGATGCTTGTTTCCAGTCCAAGGAGGAACTGGCTTGGCAGTTCGGGTTGGACTGCTCCCATGAGGAACAGGGTCAAGACTGATTTGCATATGGCAGGGTTCAAACGGGAACGGCATGGTGAGCAAAAAAACAATGGATTTAGGCCCAAATCTGTGTACTGGGGTGGATGTATGACATTGTTCTGCATTCTGTCCATCCACTGTTGTTTTTGCAATTGTCACCCCAAGTGGGAAGGGTATGCCCAGACGTGGGTCCCATGCTATCCATGCCACTGGAATCAAGCTATCCTGCCTGAAGAGGGGTGAAACCCCGAAACCGGTCCTAGGATGCTTGTTTCCAGTCCAGGGAGGATCTGGCTTGGCAGCTCGGGCTGGACTGTTCCCATGAGGCACAGGGTCAAGACTGATTTGCATATGGCTGGGTTCAAACTGGAACGGCATGGTGAGCAAAAAAACGATGGATTTAGACCCAGTTCTCTGTACTGGGGTGGATGTATGACATAGTTCTGCATTCTGTCCATCAACTGTTGTTTTTGCAATTGTCACCCCAAGTGGGAAGGGTATGCCCAGACATGGGTCCCGTGCTCTCTATGTCACTGGAATCAAGCTATCCTGGCTGAAGAGGGGTGAAACCCCGAAACCGGTCCTAGGATGCTTGATTCCAGTCCAGGGAGGACCAGGCTTGGCAGTTCGGGCTGGACTGTTCCCATGAGGCTCAGGGTCAAGACTGATTTGCATATGGCTGGGTTCAAACTGGAACGGCATGGTGAGCAAAAAAACGATGGATTTAGGCCCAGATGTCTGTACTGGGGTGGATGTAGGACATTGTTCTGCATTCTGTCCATCAACTGGTGTTTTTGCTATTTTCACCCCAAGTGGCAAGGGTATGCCCAGACGTGGGTCCCGTGCTCTCCATGCCACTGGAATCAAGCTATCCTGGCTGAAGAGGGGCGAAACCCCGAAACCGGTCCTAGGATGCTTGTTTCCAGTCCAGGAAGGACCTGGCTTGTCAGTTCGGGCTGGACTGTTCCCATGAGGCACAGGGTCAAGACTGATTTGCATATGGCTGGGTTGAAACCTGAACAGCATGGTGAGCAAAAAAACGATGGATTTAGGCCCAGATCTCTGTACTTGGGTGGATATATGACATTGTTCTGCATTCTGTCTATCAACTGTTGTTTTTGCAATTGTCACCCCAAGTGGGAAGGGTATGCCCAGACGTGGGTCCCGTGCTCTCCATGCCACTGGAATCAAGCTATCCTGGCTGAAGATGGGTGAAACCCCGAAACTGGTCCTAGGATGCTTGTTTCCAGTCCAAGGAGGACATGGCTTGGCAGTTCAAGCTGGACTGTTCCCATGAGGCACAGGGCCAAGACTGATTTGCATATGGCTGGGTTCAAACTGGAACGGCATGGTGAGCAAAAAAGAATGGATTTAGGCCCAGATCTCTCTACTGGGCTGGATGTATGAAGTTGTTCTACATTCTGTCCATCAACTGTTTTTTTTGCAATTGTCACCCCGGACGTGGGTCCAGTGCTCTCCATGCCACTGGAATCAAGCTATCCTGGCTGAAGAGGGGTGAAAACCCGAAACTGGTCCTAGGATGCTTGTTTCCAGTCCTGGGAGGACCTGGCTTAGCAGTTCGGGCTGGACTGTTCCCATGAGGCACAGGGTCAAGACTGATTTGCATATGGCTGGGTTCAAACTGGAACTGCATGGTGAGCAAAAAAACGATGGATGTAGGCCCAGATCTCTGTACTGGGGTGGATGTATGACATTGTTCTGCATTCTGTCCATCAACTGTTGTTTTGGCAATTAAGTGCTGAGCACCCGAAACCACCAGCTCAAATTAAGCACTAGTTCACATATGACCTAAAGTGTAATCTGCTGGCGGAGTAAATCACTTGAGGAGATCCTGAGGTATGCAAAATAATGCAGTAATGAACAAGAAATTAAAAAGATTTAAGGAGAACTTAATTTTGGCACAGCCAAGGTTTTCAGAACCCTTCTTTTACAGGAAATCAAGAATGTATGCAAGGTGTTGCTGTTCCACAAGCACATTGTAAGGTAATTTAAGAGGAGGTTATGGTGCATCACAGGGGTAGAGGTATTCCAATTGATCCAGGTTCAAGAGTGGCTGTAGCAACGCTGAAGAAGATGACCCTTCTCACGTTTGTAACAGGATTGGGCTTTGGGAAAGGGAGTGTGAAATTAGTTCTGATAATGCAAATGGAAACGTGCAGATGCAGACGTGAGTGTAGATGCAAAATATACCAGTAAAACAGATGCAGGTGCCAATGCAAAAAGACGTTCAGATGATGCAGGTCTCACAAGCTCAAATGGTCCCACAGAGTTTGGGAAACCAAAGATTTATTTTGAACCAAATGCCGAAAGCAAATACAAATCCTTTTCTAAACAAAATCAAAATACATTCCCTAAATAAAATCAGAATGACTTCCAGCCATTTCCTTTTTTCGACAGTGATGGCTCAGGCTCTGATATATCCCAATGATGGTGCCTGAGGGGGAGGAAGATTGCATGCTTGGCACAGTCTTTGAAGTAGAGCAGAGTGATCCATGCATAGAAGGTGAGATGAATGGTCATTCAGTATCATTTGTCATAGATACTGGTGCTACCCGATTCACTGTTAGAACTGTGGGAGTCCCAGACCTACCTCTCTTAGGAAAGAAGATTCAAATTGTGGAGTTTAAAATAAACAGATTACTGATCCCGTTTCAGAGAAGGTCCCACTAAAAATAGGTTCCTTTGAAGAAAATCATCAATTTGTTGTTTATGACACAAGCCCAGTAAATCTATCAGGGAGAGATTTATTGTACAAGTTAAACTGTACAAACTATTAAACACAGGATAGTGTATAGTTTCAGACGCACAATGAAAATGTAGAGTTTAAAATGGCTCAGCAAAAGATAGTTGCTGGAATGTTTCCATTAATGACAATTGAAGAATTATCCACTGACTCGAGGGAAACTGTACACCCAGAAGTGAACCCAGAAATAAGGGATTTCAAAGGGAAAAACATTTGACTGATTAAAGGTGTAGAACTGTCTGAATTACCTTAAAGGCAAATGCAGTATACTCAAGAACACACCATACTATCTGACTCCAGAAAAAATTGCAGGAATAACACCTGTAATAGAAGATATGATACAGAAGGGGGACTTTAAGGGAATTTATTGGGAGTCCCTGTAACTCTACGATCATGAGTTTGCAGAAACCCAACAGAAAGAATAGTAGTGTTCAAGATTTTAAAAAGATTAATAAAATAGTTGCCCCATGTTGTCCAGTGGTACTGAATCCAGCCACAATATTATTCAAAATTCCTTGTACTGCAGAATGGTTTACTGTGATTGATCTTTATCAGGCTTTTTCTCTGTGCCATTCCATAAAGATAGCCAGTTCCTCTTTTCATGTATTTTCCATCAGAGAGGTTTGGCATGTTGCTGAGTCCCACAATGGTATACTGAGTCAATCTATTTCTAACCAGATTTTGAAATAAATTCTGGATTATGCCCTATAGATCAGTTGTTGTTCAGTACATAGACAATCTACTTGTGGCATATGTAACACGAGAAGCTTGTAAATAAGATTCCATCTGACTTCATCACATCTCATATCATCAGTAAGGCTGCAAATGTTTAGAATGGACTCAATTTTCAAAGTAAAATGTAAAAGTATGGGCCGAGGACTACTACTCCTTCTTAATGCTCAGCATCATGTGACTCGGGCCAATAGTTCACTTAATGTCCCTGATGGCCCCCAGTGCCTTGAAACCTTAAGGGGTGATATGTTTGCACTCTACAAGTATGGTTTATAATGTACGGCCGGGTGCAGGTTTCAAGACATACTATTGCACCTATTTTGCATTTTATTAGACTAACTATTTACCCTGTCTGTAGTTGTACTTAGTGTGAAATTCCTTACATTAAGAATCACAGATAAATGTCAAAAGTATATTCTTCTCCATGTGTAAAGCCCTTCCCCTATGCCACAATAAATGTTGGGGATGAGCCTTTCCTCTTCCCATCTTAGAAAGGGAGTTACTCCAGACTTTGACTGGAGTAAATCACCAAAAATCCCCTGTTGGGAAGGAGTCAGATTTCAGTTTGTCAATGCCTAAAAACGTACATGTATGTGGGTGTTCACAAACCTACATAGCAAACTATACCTTGTTCCTTCTACCTCCTATCACTTGCATGGGATCAGATACTTCTGATTACTCTACCCTTGTGGCAGTAAAATCAGCTGTAGTAAAACTATTTCTGCCTATCAGGAATCCTTTTGTGAATTTATGGCCAGATGTACGACCACCCAATTTGCGACTCGCAAATTGCGTCACACTTGCGAGTCACAAATTGGGATGTACAACAGTGTCAGAGACACTGTTAGCGATTCCCAATCGGGTCGCAAAATGCGAGGCTCGTGAATATTAATGTGCCACTCGCAATTTGTGACCCCATTGGGAATGGCTGGCCTTCCCAGGGATGGTGGCATGCTGGGCTCAGCAGACCTGGTAGAACTGGTCAAATGGGTGCTCAACTCAAAACTGTTACCCCGGGACAGCCTTCTTCTGTTACAACTATGAGGAAGGCTACACCCGGCTCCAGGAAGGCTTCGGCTGTGTCTGCACCTGCCAATCATACAGTGTGTATTCAGATTACAATAGAGGATTCCTTTTGTTGCGTCTTTTAAAAACCTGGAAACCAAGATCATCACAGCTCTTAATGCCTTTGAATCTCAGATAACTGCTCTTGAGCAAATACTGGGGTCTTTAAATGGGACAGTGAACAACCTTCAAATAAGCATTGACAGCTGGCTCAACTACCTCCATACTCCTATGTCTTCCATCGGTAGCAGAACTCTTCCTAATGGCCTTATGGATATTGCAAGGGCAGGAGCGCCCTCTCAGGATCAGGCCCTTGCGCAGGGCCCATGTATCGTCTCCTCACAACTATCTCCAAGGGTCAGAGCTGATTTTCAAACTGTACCACCCTGCACAGCTAATCTTGGGCAGTGAGCCTCTGTTCCAGGTAAGTCTCCCTAACTCAGCTTTGTTTGCCCCCTGTACATCTGTAACTGTTTCTCCTACACACCGCCCCTCCGGTTTTACTATCCAATTGCCCCCCGGCGCCCCCCCCTACATTGTTTTTTATGGCAGATGTGCCTCCTTTGGAGAAGGGCATGGTTGGAAAACAGGGTGAACACTTACCAGCCTCCCACCCAGATATTGCCTGAAGAAGTTATCATGATCAGGGGGGTGGGTTGGCTGGGTAGAACTCATAAATCTTTGTGGGTGATTGCATTATATTGAACTTTAATAATCCTGCACGAGCCGACCTGACCCTCCTTGCTGTGGGTAATAAAGGTACCCCAACGGATCAAATATCTGTTCTCCCCTTAGGCTTTTTTTATCCGCCAATAAATCCTGACGCCCTGGTCAGAAAATATTGCCATTCAATCGAGGTAAAGCCTCGCCATGAGCCAACTAACCCCTAGGCCCCCATTGTCATTCCCACCGTACAACTAACCAACCGTTTTATTTCCTTTGAGTGAGCTGGAAGACTCCGACTGACTGGACCATTCACTCCCAACTAGCACTCAGATTTTTGCTACTCTGTACCAGGAACCTATTACTAGGAAACTAAACCCCATTGCAGTCCTTAGTTGGATAATCGCCGGGGTACAGAGTAAGCTCACAGATGTAGGGTAGCTGTGCATGATAAAGAGTCATGACATCATTTGTCTACAGGAAACGTGGGATACCGAGAGCTGTTTACATCTCAACGGTTTCTACTCGTTCTTTGTCCCATTAACCTGCTCCTCTAGTGGACCGGCTAAGGGTGATCTAATAACCTTAGTAAGACTGGAGCATAAGTGTGCAGTTGAGGTTTTAAAGTCCTCCTCTATGACTTCCCGGGGTACCCATTTAACACTCCCCAACAAGCGTAGATTGCTTCTTATTAATTTTCACAAAGCTGTTACATCCAAAGAGGAGTCAGATGCAATCTCCAGCCTTGAAGCACTTATTGATGACTTCTACTCAGCGGAACCACCTTTGACTCCAATCATGATTGCCAGGGACTTTAACTTGGACCCCTGTCAATCATGTACAATGACCAGGGATCCCAATCTTGAAGGCTCATGTGAATCGCAGGTATAATTTAAACATTCCCGCCTGGGTGATGCCGTGAATAGCCTTGTTTCCGAGTTTAACTTAAGAAGCCCAATGGATAGCACTCATGATTCCCAATATGAGTGAATGCCTAGATTTAAGGGGATGGGACACTTTACTGTTATCAATTATATTTTTGTTTCTAGTTGCCTTTTCTTAGCATTTTTAGATTTTAAGGTTTTAGGGCATCACCTAAGTGATCATAACCCAGTAACAGCTCTATTTGTCTGGGATAATAAATCATCAAGTCCAATATCCTCCTATAAAGAGCCCTTGATCCTGACGGATCAGGGTCGAAGGGTGAGGTGGGCCACTATTGTCCCGGAGGTTTTTAGCCAAAGATAAATCTCCTTGTGTCAAACAGAATTCTGTATATGTTTGTCCGAATATGATATACCACATAACATTCTAGCATCATTTGTGAACATCTGTAGGTTCATTAAATCTGTGCTTTGTAAAACAGCCACATCTCTGGGAACGCATTAAAAAAAAATGGTTTGACAATCGGTACTCCAAATCCCACAAGGATCTTTGGAACCTTCTGAAGACGAAGCCACGCTGCTAAACAGGGATTAGGAAGGCGAGGGCAGCCTTTAGAATGGCTGGTAAGGAATGTAAGGCCCAACTTAATGAGGAGACATGGGAAAAGCTACAAATTGCCAGTAGGCAACGCGATAGCTTCGCCTTTTGGAGCATCATTAATTCCCCTCTTTTTAGTAACGACCAACCTTCCAACCAGGCCTGTATCATTCCTCCTCAGACTTGGGTCGACCATTTTGCAGCTATCTATAACCTAGATGAGGACCCCGTCCCATTAATAGACCATCAGACAGATGATCATATTATTTTTAATCTATTTGAGGTCAGAGTCGCAATTTCCGAATTACAAACTAACAAGGCTCCAGCACCTGTCGGGGTCCAAGGGGACCTCTTTAAAAACTCTATTGACCTACGGGCACTGCCATTGACATCACATCTAAATGCTGCAGCCGCCGGCCCTCTTCCATCTACCTGGTCCAGCTCGATAATAGTTTGGGGTTTTCAAAAAGGGCAATAGATTAGAATAGATGTTTTATGCCCATTTCCCTCATCGATTCAGAGGTAAAAATCATTGTCTGGGTTTTATTAAACTGCCTAGTTGATTGGGCTGAGGACAGAGGCTTTCTATCTGACCTACAATATGGGTTTCACCCCGGACGGAGGACTATTGAGCAAACTTTTAATCTTTACTTATTAACATGAAACTCCACTAAGGTTAAAAAGGGCGCAGTCCATCTGGCCATGATGGACATCAGCTCTGCCTTTGACAGAGTTAATTGCTCCAAGCTCTGGTCTTTGATGGAACAGATGAACGTCGAACCAGTTTTAATAAGATTCCTGTGTGATTTGCACACTGAACTCTCAGCTAGCATCAAGTTTGGTACCCATATGGAATGCACTGAGCAATTTAAATTGTGCCGAGGGGTGCGAGAAGGCTGTATTTTAACTCCTTTTTTATTCATTTTTTATATTAATCACATAGAGCAAGCCTTGCCAGTGCCAGGTGTTGACGTTCCTAAAGCAGGAGGCCGTCTTATACCCCCCTTGCTCCATGCGGATGGCACTGTCTTAATTGCCCGTACTGCTAACAGCTTTCAAATACTCCTTATTCTTTTTATTCATTTTATGAGCAGCCTCGATTTGTCAACAAATTTCTTTAAGTCCCACGTTATGAGATGTGGCCCACCTAACACTAAAATGATGACACATGTAGTTGAAGGCCAGCATGTCAGTCAGGTAGAAAACTTCAAGTATTTGGGGGTTCTACTAGACTCAGAGCTAAAGTGGTACACACTTAAATACCAGAATGTTTTGGCTTTGAATAGAGTGACATTCAGTGTTAAAGATTTCTCCCGTCGGCTTTAACGCACGCACATCCAATCGGTCCTGGAAATTTACAGGGCCAAGTGCATCCCCTTAGTGAGCTTTAGAAGTGGAATATGGGGTTATGGTCTGGTTGCCCCTCTTCAAGTAGTTGAAAACATATTTGTAAGAAGTCTTTTAGGGGTCCCCCAAAGTATACCCTCTTAAATTGTCCATGAGGAGATAGGCTTTGCCTTTCTCATCGCCCAGCTACGCCTTGGCCCTTTAAAGCTCGGGAACTCGATTTGGTTAAAGGAGGAACTTAGGGGTATATTATCAACAGCCAGCGATAATTATCGCTGGCCGTTCATAGCGATAGAAAAATTATCGCCAGCTATCGCTGAATATTATCGCCATGATAACGCTATATTTACAACGCATAGCGCTATGGCAATAATATTTCAGCGATAGCGGTGTTTTCAATGGAACATCGCTGGTTTTCCAGCGATGTTCCATTGAAAACAGCGATAACATTGCTGATAGGACCCTGTGGTCCTATCAGCATAATCCATATCCCATTAAAAGTATGCCTTAGTCAGGATTTTACCTGCAAAATTGAATAAATAATGAATTTATTGATAGACTGTAGGACTGTAAGAGGATCCACCTCTAACATGTTCCTGCAATCCCCTTTCAAAGGTTTTTCTAAAGCTCATGTACTCCTAAAGCATTTTTTCCCTAAGTGAGCACTAATGTAAGATGGATGGAGACATTTATAGGGCTGTGGAGCTGTATCCTATTAACTGCACAAACAACATGATCTCAATTTACTTGAAAGAAATGTAAGCACCGCCTGCCAACACTGTCCCAGGAACTCGTGCTGGACAGCAGAAACTCTGGGTCAGCTACTGACCTTGCCTTCACAAGAAAGACATTTGATCATTTCCATTTACTAACCAATATTTGTTTAGAGTAGTCATGTTATCTATGTTACCATGTTCCTGACCATTGCAAATGTGTCACTCAACTATAAAGCAGTGGTGTGTTTCGGAGACTATCAATATGTGGGATAGCAATGTTGTCTCTCTAGGCAGAGAAGGAAGATCTATCTATCTATCTATCTATCTATCTATCTATCTATCTATCTATCTATCTATCTATCTATCTATCTATCTATCTATCTATCTATCTATCTATCTATCTATCTATCTATCTATCTATCTATCTATCTATCTATCTATCTATCTATCTATCTATCTATCTATCTATCTATCTATCTATCTATCTATCTATCTATCTATCTATCTTCCAGGGACTTGAAGAGTGCAACAGCTACTCAAAGAGTGTCCCGGCGCTCTTTATAAGTACTGATACTGGGTGTCATGGAGCTTAGAATGCAAAACCAAAATGCCAAGTTTTGAGCAGCCGCTGAAGACCAAGTTGGTCTCTGTGGCCCACAGATGCTGTGGGAGGGTATTTCAATCTTTAGCAGCCCGGTAGGAATAAGATCTGCTGCTGTACCCATTTCCTTCTAAATTTCAGGATAATCGCATAAGGGAACAGGAGGACAAGTATTGAGGACCAGAGTGATAGAAGGCTTTGTGTGTCATGACAAGTCCTCTAAACCTCACCAGCTCCTTGATGGGGAGAACATTGAAGCTCTTTCAGGTGAGATTGGATGTGAGTCTTCCTGGGCATTCCAAGCAGCAGTCACGCTGCTGCATTCTGGACTAACTGCAGTCTTCTCGGGAGATAGGACAGAAGGCCCAAATAAAAGGAGTTGGTGTAATCCAGCTTTGAGGTAGGGCCTGGATAACTGTTTTCTGCTGTGTAATGGAGAGAAGAAAAAGGAACTTTTTAAGCTTTTCTATTAGTCTGAAGCAGAAGCCAAAGACACTCACTGCCAGGGGGGCAAAGGTGGCAGAGTTGTTGAATTTCACTTCCAGATTGTGGGCCACCGCAGCAGGGACTGGTGGAGGCGGGCCCCCATTTAGCCAAATATTATTATTCTAGTTGGGGGCAATCCCAAAGAGCAATATTATGGTTTTACTGGCAGTGCAGGATGCTGGTGTGCATCCAATAAAACAGTGCAGAAATACAGGCCTTAAATTGGTCCGCGCATTTGGTTCTTTTTTTTTATCTAGGATGAGGAGCAATGGTGTATAGACGGCATACAAAACTATTTGCATGCCAAAGGACTTCACAAGAGTCACCATGGGGTACATATATACATCAAAGTGTGTAGGACTTAATGCAGACCCTTGGGGTACCCCAAAACTCAGAGGCTTTGGTTCTGAAGTAAATGGGGCCATCCATATGGATTGGGGCCTGCCTGTTAGGAAGTAGTGGAGCGAATGAGAGGCCACTGACACCGATGTCACCTAGGTGCTGTAATAAAATAGGGTGTGAGACAGTGTTCAAAGCTGCAGATAGATCAAGGAGATTAAGGGCTAGCTCATTCCCCCTCCAGCAGAGTGGTCTCATTGTTGAATCCAGGGTGAAACCCTGACTGGGAGGGGTGTAGCAACTAGCCCCTCTCTAAAAAGCCAGAAATTTGCCATTTTATAAGTTTATCCAGTATCTTGGGGAAAGCTGGCAGCAAAGAAATAGGTCTAAAGATGGACAGATTGGATTTGTACGCTGATAGCTTTTTTAGAAGAGTGATTAATTTTTCCTGTTTGCAAAAACTAGGAACAACAGCTGACTATAAAGATAAGTTTGGCTGTTGATTCAGGGAGGAGTTTTTTGCTGAGTAGTTGGAATCAAGAATGTGGGGGGACAAGGATTGCCTAGAGACCCAGATTTGCATGAATTCTGTGCCTGAGTTGTTTCCTCCATTGAAATTGGGGCATACTCTTGCCAGGAGGCACCACTGAGGGAAGGTGAGGCCTACTGTCGAACCCTAGGCTTGCTGTTGCCTATAGAGTTGGGAATGGCAACTGAAGGGCATCTGCATTTTATTTTATTTTATTTTGGAGTCAAAGAAATCTGAAAGTTGATTAGACAGCTTGAGCGAGGGCATTAATGGTTGAAGTAGGGCGTCTGGGTGTGTAAATTTATTTACGATTTTAAAATGCTCATCTGGTTCATAATGAGGAGGTTTCAATTTGAACTGTAAACAAGTCTGATGGGGTTTTCTTCATTGCTTGGTGGCATTTATTTAAGGCATTGTTATAGATTAATTTGTCCTTGGGAAGGTACTAACGCCTTGAAATTCTTTTGAGTCGTTTACATATTTTGCAAAGCTCTTTGAGCTCGTCGTTGAACCAGGGCACTGACTGATGTGGGATCTGTGGATGTGATAGGGGCAGTGGTGTCTGCCGTCTGAGAAAGCCAGGCATTAACCAACTAGACGTCCACATCGATTTTACCACTCATACACAGGGGGGCTCATTCAGGGAGCTGCTGAACTCCATGACGGAGTCCCATTTTCTGAGCGAAACAGTGGCACAAGTGTCGTGTCCGCGTGGGCCATAGTCCGATATCCAAGCGAAATAAATTAGAGTGTGGTCAAACCACAGAGAGGGTTTGATATCGGACACTAGGTCTAGGCCACTAGAGAAAATGGAGTCTAACATATGACTAGCAACATGGGTGGACTGGGTCATAAATTGCTGCATGTCCCATGAGAACATGTTACTTAAGAGAAGCTTCCCGTGTGGGTCAGAGGGTGACTCCACATGTAAGATGAGGTCTCCTAAGATCGTAAAGTTAGAGGGGAATATTCTCAAGGACTTATCGCCAAGTTATCGGCACTTTATCACAGCCAAAGTGGTGATAAATGTATCGCACCATAATCAAGCTGGTGCTAACAGCCAATAACACCAGTTTCCCTGCTATAGCTGCCGCAAAAAATATCGCCACGGATGATACCAGCAACTAAAGCTAATGATTTGCAGAGTAGGGGTTCCCGTGCAAAAAGCTGTGAAAACACCACTTCGCAATTATCACAAGGACCAACCAGATCGGCGATAAGGTCCCAAAACATGCGAGAAGGCGCGTTAGCAGCAGGAATTTAACACCTGCTCCGTCCTGGTGTAAAGTCGGAAGAAAACCTGCACCAGAAACGGGATCCCAGCCCACAGCCACACCAGAAGAACATCAGATGCCATGGAGCTACTGATCATGCAGCCCGGACACCCAAGAGGGCCACAACAGCCACCGCCACCACCCCCAGGTCCGCCAGCCCCCCAGGACCTCCCCGCCTCACCCCACCCGGACTACCACAGTGGCAGCACAGACAAAGACTGCAGAACCTCATAAAACGCACCAGCCTCACAGACTTAACACCAGAGGATGTAATTGCCCACTACAGGCTCAAAAGGACAACCATCCTCCGCATCCTGACCCTCATTGCCCACAGTCTGATGGTACCAACACAGCGGACAACCAACATCCCTCCGCAGACAAAGCTGCTGCCTGTGCTGCACTGTTGGACTCTGGGACCTTCCAACCAACAACTGCCAGAGTCATAGGAGTCTGACAGCCAGCCCTATCCATCACACCTGTCTTGGATGCCCTCATCAGCTTGGTACACCAGCACCTTTACTTCCCACACACTGCGCAGGAACAGCTGGAGACCAAGCAAGGGCTCTACGCCATAGCCGGCTTCCTGCATGTGTTGGGGGAAATTGACTGCACACGTGTACTCCCCGTGACCACTGCCGCCACTGCACACAATTAGCGCAACAGGAAGCACACACATTCCGTCAATGTGCAGGCAATGGTGGACCACCGGGAACTCTCCATCAATGTAGCCCGGCAGTGTGAATGATTCCTTTATCTTGCGACAGTCGATCCTCAACCAGCGCTTTCAGGATGGCACCTATGGATGTACACTGCTCGTCGTTAAGTAACACACCTCAACTCTACCAACATACAACTCACAACTCTGGGAATGCACACGTTACAAAATCATATACAACATGACAACCAACATGCCCAAATAAAAGACACGACAACACAACTTAATGTGGAAACATGGGCTAGCCATCAACAGCATGGCACCTCAGCCACACAATAGCAGAATGTGGGGAGAGGTGGGAACCGGGCATGTGCGAAAGAGGTAAGTGACCCATGAATGTTAATGTACAAAATGACAAGTGTGGCGTGGATGTGCTGGACAGACTACAGTATGCAGACCATGGACATTTCCATGTCGGCATACACTGCTGGTGTTTGGAGTGAACTGAACAGTGGACCCAACCATGTCACCTCAACCAGTGGGGAAGATCATGGAAGGGTAGCATGTTACGTCCCCCCCTGTAAGCGTGAGCATAGTGGGCTGGCCTGGCGTACGGCAGGGCAGCATAGGGGTGTGAATAAAAAGCCTGTTGTTCTGGGTGTGGATCTCTTCCGGAATTGCCAACGTGTCTGCCAGGACGGCGCCTCTCACCCTGCCACAAGGCTGGCTCCGTGAGCCGTGGTGCCTGAGATCCTGTGTGCCTGCTGCACCCCAGGCTGCTTATTCACAGACCCGTCTTGCCTGCCCCTGCGCACCCAGGCCTCACAGCTCACCTGCCGACACCGGCATGTGTCAAAGAAGGGGAACAACCTTTACAACACAACTATTACAACGCACTACGCTTACAACGCATTTTTTACAACGCAACATCCACTACAACGCATTCCATTACATCGCATGACACTACAACGCATTTTCAAACACTACCTTTACAACGCATTCCATTACATCGCATACTACCTTTACAACGCATACCATTACAACGCATAATATTACATTAAAACCCCTACACTATCCAACACTTACCCTACTGTTGCACCCCCTGGAGTTAGAATAGTAATTTTTACCCCTATACTATCCAACACTTACCCTACTGTTGCACCCCCTGGAGTTAGAATAGTAATTTTTACCCCTACACTATCCAACACTTACCCTACTGTTGCACCCCATGGAGTTAGAATAGTAATTTTTACCCCTATACTATCCAACACTTACCCTACTGTTGCACCCCCTGGAGTTAGAATAGTAATTTTTACCCCTATACTATCCAACACTTACTCTACTGTTGCACCCCCTGGAGTTAGAATAGTAATTTTTACCCCTATACTATCCAACACTTACCCTACTGTTGCACCCCCTGGAGTTAGAATAGTAATTTTTACCCCTATACTATCCAACACTTACCCTACTGTTGCACCCCCTGGAGTTAGAATAGGAATTTTTACCCCTATACTATCCAACACTTACCCTACTGTTGCACCCCCTGGAGTTAGAATAGTAATTTTTACCCCTATACTATCCAACACTTACCCTACTGTTGCACCCCCTGGAGTTAGAATAGTAATTTTTACCCCTATACTATCCAACACTTATCCCACTGTTGCACCCCCTGGAGTTAGAATAGTAATTTTTACCCCTATGCTATCCAACACTTACCCTACTGTTGCACCCCCTGGAGTTAGAATAGTTATTTTTACCCCTATACTATCCAACACTTACCCTACTGTTGCACCCCCTGGAGTTAGAATAGTAATTTTTACCCCTATACTATCCAACACTTATCCCACTGTTGCACCCCCTGGAGTTAGAATAGTAATTTTTACCCCTATACTATCCAACACTTACCCTACTGTTGCACCCCCTGGAGTAAGAATAGTAATTTTTACCCCTATACTATCCAACACTTACCCTACTGTTGCACCCCCTGGAGTAAGACTAGTAATTTTTACCCCTATACTATCCAATACTTACCTTAAATGCAATTTCATATTATGCGTTGTAATGGTATGTGTTGTAAAGGTAGTATGCGATGTAATGGAATGCGTTGTAAAGGTAGTTTTTAAAAATGCGTTGTAGTGTCATGCGTTGTAATGGAATGCGTTGTAGTGGATTTTGCGTTGTAAAAAATGCGTTGTAAGTGCATGCGTTGTAAAAGTGTGCGTTGTAACGACATACATCCGTCAAAGAAGGTCCACCACGTGCCGGTGCAAGCTCCACGCCCGAGGCCCGCGACCTTTGCAGCCTCCTCCGACCATCGCTGGCCACCGCGACACAAGCCCCCTTTACTCCTTTCTCGTTGATGTACTCCACCACTGCCTCTGGCCTACCCTGCAGTCAAGTAGGTCATACTTTTGGAATTGAGTCTTGATCATTCAATGGCAGGGTACATATATAATTATGGCTGAGTTTATAACACTTCGATGTGGTGCCACCAACTCTGTGCATAGCATTCCAACGAACCATGCCTGTGGGCCCCTGCTGACCGCTGCCTCCGGCCTACACTGCAGTCAAGTAGGTCATACATTTGGAATTGAGTCTTGATTTTTCAGTGTCCGAGTTCATATCATTGTATGTAAGGTGAGGAGTAAGAGGAAGATGCAATTCAGTCCGGATGAAATAAGGATCCTCATTATGGAGGTGATCGAACACAACCAACAACTGCTCTGGTGCCACTAACTCTGTGTATCGCAAGCCAACGACACATGGCTGTGGGCCACTGCTGATCCTGCCTTTGGCCTACATTGTAGTCCTTTAGGATCACACATTTGGAACTGAGTCCTGATTTGTGTATGGCATATTTGATCACATTGTCCAGGCATCATCGCAGTCTGCACCCCCTTACAGCTCTGGTGCCACTAACTCTGTGCCCCGAAATTCATGGACACTCTCTGGTTGACCTTTGGTGGCATCTGAGTCTATGGACTGGGTGTTGCCTTCATCATCATGTAGCTGATACTGACTTGGTGTTAGAAATGAGTCTGTAGCATTCATCTCCTCCATATTGCCTGTGTCTGCTTGGTTCTGCCCTCTGCATCAGGCCCTGGAAGAACACCTTCCCCAGTCCCCCGAAACACTCCACAACATTCACATTGGACATCAACGAGGACCCGCTCAGCTCTCGTGGCCCTATCTCAGTGCACCGCAAGTCACCGTCCTGTGGCGGTGTGCCTGTGCTGACCACAACGCATCTGGGGCCACTAACTCTGTGCAGCTCAAGTCATGGACCCTTTCCATATGAATATTGGTTGGCCTCTGAGTCGATGGGCTGGGGGCATTCAAAACCATGTGTCCCATGTGGCCATGCGTCGACCGCTGCCTCCGGCCTCAACTGTGGTCCACCAGGGCTCACACATCAAATCGAGTCCTTATCTTCCGAATGACGCATCACCGCAGGATGCACACGCCACTACCCCCAGGACCACCTCCAACCAATGACTGCCAGAGTCGAAAGAGTTTTACAGCCAGACTATCAGTGTCCATCACACATGTCTTGGATACCATCATCAGCTTGGTAACCTGCTCAGCTCTTCAGGTGCCACCAACTCAATGCACCACAACTCATGAACACTTTCCAATAGATTATTTTGGTGTGGCCAGCTCACGCAACAATGTCACCTCAGGCAGTGGGGAAGACCTGGGATGATGATGTGGAAGAGAAGGCATGTGTGCGGAGGGGTCAAGGCACAGACAATGGGAGGGCAGGAGGCAACAATCAGAAGGTAGCAATGCAGGCTGGAGGTGGTAGTCCAGCTACACACCAGGAGCTATGATTGAGGTACGTGCTGTGGACTTCATACGCAACTATGTCACCTCAGGCAGTGGGGAAGACCTAGGATGATTAAGGGGAAGATGTGGCAGGTGTAACACACGCTACTGAAGCTGCAGCAGGAATATCCAGAAGGGACACAATCTTGGACAATTTCTTCACATGAGCACGATCAGCTCTGGTGCCCCTGCCTCAGTGCACTGCGACTCGCCGACCCTTCAGATTGAATATTGGGTGACCTCTGTACTTAGCAGTTGTTTGTGTTATGTTTGTGTTTTCTGTTTCCGCTTTAATAGTGATCATTGTTCAAGTTGTTGCCAGCACCAACCACTCCCAGAGGGCTGGCTCACACTCACCCCACACCCATCCAGCAAAGGCATCACTGGTCAGGTGACCCTGGTAATGAAAAGTTGACGGGCGCACGTGCCCGTAGCCAGTTCAACTGACTTTCAAAGTGTGTCTGTGTGCTCATTATGTATGCATGATGGCCCCGGGCCCTACCACATCACACTGTGCGGTGTACAGTGGACACAACCATGTCACCCCAGGCAGTGAGTAAGACCTTGGACATGTAGCTCTGTCGTCACCCCCTTCATACATAAGAGGAGTGGACTGGGCTGGCGTACACAAGTCCAGCGTAGGGGTGTGAATAATAGTCCCGGGGCTCTGGGCGTGGTTCTGTACTGGAAATGTGCAAATGTATGTCTCCATTGGTGAGTGTAAGTGGTCCCTGATAGGAATTAGACAACAACGTATGTGATCGAGTTCGGCTGCCATGATTTCGAACAACACCCGCACCTGTTCAGCCACCTCCTTCTGGCAGTCTAACACCTGGCCGTGGAATGCGATGTGTGCTTCGGTGAGGTGCTGGGAGCCAGCCGTGGTGGTAGGTGGTTCATGTTGTGTGGTCTGTGCAGGGGGTGGGGTCTTCTGGATGCAGATGGGCTGCCCTGCTCCTAAAGGTGGGTTGCCTAAGATGACCATAAGCTGTTGTAGGGCATCGTTGTCAAAGGTGTGGAGGTCCTCTTCATCATCACTGATGAGTTGTCTGCTCTGCTCTGCAGGAGGTGTTGATTGTCCCTCTGCTATAAGAAGGGGAGATACATTTTAACATTGTGTTGACATGTATGTTGACGCAGTGTTCATGTTTACATCGGGACTGCATGACAATGTACATTGTGACAGTTTGGGAGATGCTGACTGTTGGATGAGAGACAGTGGACATTTGAACTACATGAAGGATGTGAGGTTGTACACGTACATTTTCTTCTCACAGTTTCCTGCTATGCCAGATGTGATTGGCCAGTTTCCACGCACAGGCGGAACCAGTTGTGTCCTCTGTTCTGTAGTGAAAGTGTTGCACTTTGTAACACATTGTCGTCAGTGTTGATGTGGTGTTATTGCTATGTATGTGTGCTGCATTGTGGGTGAGTCACCCCTGCTGCTCTGATTTGGCTGCCCCATATCCCTTTCAGGCTCTGTGCCTTTGACTTCTGTGCTTCGACGGTGCTGTGATGTTTCGGACTTGGGTATATTGGGCTCTTGTTTGGGTTGTGACTCTTGGGCATGGTTTGTCCACAGATGTGTTGGTGACGTCAGGGGTAGTTTGTGCACGTGGATGTGTCAGAGTGTGGCCTGCTCCTTTTTGGATGTGGTCCACACTCAGTCACTTTAGTGTCGTGGCGTGCACAATGTCATGATGATTGGGTTGCAGCCATGCTAATCGTCATGTGGTGTCACTTGCATTGTCGGTGTGGATCACAAATACGAATCTTTGCTGGGTTTCGCACGTGTGCATGTGTTGGTTGTGATGTTGGTGATGTGTGGGGTGGGACCCCTTTGGGCACATGGTGGATGGGGGCCTACTTGGTGTTTGTATGTGTGCTGCAGTGTGCCATGATCCAGAGTCATTGTGGGTGTGCAGTGTGCTCTGCTTAATTGTGCATGTGTGCCATTGTGCCCATCTCCCCCCGTCCCCCCAGGCCCTGTTCGGCACTCACCCTGTTGATGTTGTGTCAGGTCTTGTTCAGCAGTGTCCAGATCCCCAACTCCTGGCACCGTATCCTGACTGCTGACTGTGACCACCATGTTCTCCATGCCATCCAGCTCCTGGTGTGCTGCTGGACCCCCACCTCCAATCTGCGTTGCTGCTTTCAAGGGGGCATTGAGTTTCTTCTTGGTTTTGGGCTTCACATCCTTCCAGCGCCTCTAGACCTCTTCCATTAGCCTCCTCAACGCTGCATCTGCATTCACATGGTGCAAGATAGTCTGCCATTTTTGTTTCTTTGTTGCCATTGACACATTGGAGGTGACAAACAGTTGTTGGAAGTGTTCTGTCACCTCCGTAACGGTGATCCTGTTTTCCTGCGGACTGAACCACATCTTCCTCTTACTCTTGGCCTTCCCTGACCCCGAAGTTCCTTGCTGGTCGTCTGTGGGACTTGTGGGGTTCGTGTTGTCCTCTGCACTGGGTCCGGGTGCATCCATAGTGCTACGCAGTTTAATATATATCTTTTTTTTTTTGACTGATTTTATAGTGCATTTTCCCACATGAGGCGTGGGAATTGTAGGGCTGTCGCTGGTTATCACTGATTTTTGTATCGCGATTTGGGACATCGCAACTTTTTTTGCGTTGGTGTTTCGCATTTTTTCGGCATCGCGTTGATTTTAACACGGTCATTTGCCACATTATTGTGAGACTATCGCATGGTGCCGCCGAGTTGAGAATACAACGTTAACACAGTGTTATTTTCCCACAATAGACTGCGATGTGCAAAGTTGTGTTAAGCTAATTTTGCGATGATTAACACACGTTCTTGATAATATCCCCCAGAGTGTTTTAACACGTATTAGGAAAAAAATTAATCTAGGGAAGATAGAAATTCTCCCGCAGGACTGGGGGGTGGGGGGCGATACACCAACACTCCTGTGTTGATTGCATATTTATCAGTGGGATGACATTTTATTTATGGAAACATGCAGTCTTACAGCAAAAGTAGTCAGACATTTGACATCACATACAAGCTCAGTGTAAGGTAAATAAAAATAGTGGGGAAATACATTCTGCAAAACTGTTTTTAGATCTCACATTTAAGCAGGAGGGTAGACTGTCCTGCACTAGTATTGTTATTGCTTAAAAGGAGTTAGTCAATGCTTTCACAAATCTGAGTTTCATCCTAGAACTGACTCACAGAACACGAGTAAACTGAGAGGACAAACATATGACAATTATACAAAGAAGACTCGCCTGATACACCTTGGTAGGATTCACTTCACCGCAAAAGGCATGCATGCAGAGGTGAAATAAATGAAGGCAGGGCTAAACAATCAATGAAGATATATTTTCTCACACTCTATATTTCAAGATCCCAATAAATTGGTTAGATAGAGTACTCTATGTGCTGCAGTGTGCCATGATCCAGAGTCGTTGTGGGTGTGCAGTGTGCTCTGCTTAATTGTAAGGCCGTCCTGGACAACTGAGTCCGCTTGTTTAAGTAGGTGCTGCTGATGTGATCAAATATTTGGTAAATAGTGCTGTAAAATTACTCATTAATCTGCTCCCTCTGTAATTGAGGGCTGGAATGCCGATCAAGCTTTTGCAGGATTTATAGGTTCTCCGTAAGCCTGGCCAAAGTTGCATTTTTTTCCTATGCAAAATAAGCCTACATTTTACTAAAAGTATGCAAAGTTCAATAAAATTTCTTGGTGAGGTCATTCGAGTGGCAATTTCTGCGAGCTATGCCCACGCACCCAAAAGGCATGGGAGACACATGCTTAATGTATTTTGCTGTCAGGCCCATGAGTACTAAGCTTTAATGTAGGCACCCATGATGCAAAGTGGCGCAAATGGAAGCATCCGTCAACTTTCATACACCAAAGGATTTTCGCCAAATGCAAAAAAAAGTGTGCGAAATGGAACTAGATCGGAGCAAAAACCCACAGGATGTCAAGCAAGGTCAGTGTAACTCAAGTCACTCAAATTAGAACGAACTGGCTTTGCGTAAAATACTAAAGCCAAATGAAAACAGACTCAAACAGTCTGTCTGAAGGAAAGTTGTGGAAATGTTCCCATAAGTAATTTAGACAATTTCCGTGAAATCATGAATTTCATGATTTGCTCCTCGGCTCCTCGGTAAAGAATCGAACAAGAGGATGTGACTCAAATACTAATCTCACAAAAAAGACCACTTACTCACCTTCACCTGCACCTTCTTTAGCCTCGAAAAACCCCACAAATTGAAGTGTGAGTGGGGCCAATGACACACATGCATTAAATACAGCACTGCACCTTTTTATTCTGTTTGCTCAACACAGTGCTGAAGATATCCGTGCAGTGGTGCATTGCGCAAACCCTGCTAAATCTTGAATATAGTTAGGGTTACAGCAATTACGCAATTCTGCATCTTTGCCGTTTTCTGCATAATTTTGAATTTCCCGCATTTGCCACATAATTTATTACCTGCTGCTAAAATGTGCAGTGTTTAACAACATTTAATTCTGAGCTCAGATTGATCTAAAGTTACTAAAACAGCGGTGATCGTGTTGCTGCGCAGTACAATGCCCTAAGCAAAGGTTAACTGATCATCCTTCAATTACTTATTACTATTTTTCGATGTTAAACTGGTACTGAGGTGAAAACTTTACGAAGGTATGTACCTAATGATCCTATGAACTGATAATATAGCAAAATGTGCCGCATTAGGACGCATCATTTGCATTTTCCTGCTGCATTATTTAGTCAACCTGCAGCATAATTTGGTCCTCCCCTGCCACATAATTCCAGTGTCCCTGAATACGGTTTCTAAAGTAACTCGGGGGAAACTTCTTACACATTTTAGTGACTCGACATCATCGTATATTACTGCATTACCGAGCGCCGTGAGGACCAAACTGGATGGAAGAGGTGATCTTTGGTTGAGTCCCAGTTTCATTGGATGGTAACGCGCAGCTGAGCTCAAATATTCGATAACATATTTCCCGGACTAGTAAAATTAATTTACTTCGACCCTCTATCATAGACAAGTTCTAAATTGTGTTTGATTCTGTTTGTTTGTACTCTGGAAAGGGAGAACATTTCTCATTCACTTTTATTTGTTTTAGTTGTTTGATTGTGTGTGGTAGAAACTGCTTTTAGCTTCTTGGCAAATCCAGTGCATACCATTCAAGTATCTGTTAATCTCCAGAAAATAACTTTCCCAGACTAAATCGAGTATCTTTAAAGAGCATAAATAAGGCTGCCAATGTCTACCGGACATATGAGGCATGATTTATTTTGAGGGAAATTAATATAAATTCTACACAAATATACTAGAAGTTAGTAATTCTACAATATTATAATATTTTACAAAACAGGAGTGCATTTTAACATCTATTCTTTCGGATTTGCTTAGATAGATGTGTATTTAACTGTGTTCAGTTTTCTGGGCAGGAAAAATTGCCGAATGAAAAAAAATTAATGAGCTTTTAAAACCAGTGGTCCTTGTGGTCCTCTTTAGGAGTACCCCTTTCATTCTGTGGGGACCAGTAATCCTTGTTATGGGTCCAGTAAAAGGAGGAAGGAAGCACACTGCCTCATATCCCAGCATTCTGTTTGCCCCAATGCATTATGGTAAATGCAGTGCATGATAACACTCACTTCAGTAACCTCTGTAGTTCTCACACTTGTTGATGCAGCCAGTGCTGCTCATCTCTAGACATCTGTGTTCAGGATATTTGTCCTTCATCAGTAAAGAGTAACAAGTCGTTTCGGGGTGCTGCAAATGCTGTTCACAGTCTTTTCAGGTTCCTGTACCACTCACTGATCACATGTGCATCAACCAGAGCTGGTCAGGTCATCAGCTTGAAGGAGAAGAGGAAGAGAAATTTCAATGAGAAGGAGACAGCCCTTGCAGTAAAATATGTGGTTAAATACCACAAGCAATAACACGGGCTGCCTCCATTTCACCTCAGTGGAACCCAGAAGGAAACATTATGGCAGGAGGGCACAGACTATGTGAATGCATTGGCGGAGGACATAAACCCATGCCAAGATGAGGTTTTTCAGGATTCAGCTGACGAAAGTTCTTCCTAGTGGGCACACTGGAGCCCATCTCCAACTTACCCCCTCATGAAGGACATCCTCTACACAATGCACCCCAACCTGCTATATGGGCTGCCACTTCAGGACAAACTAGTTTGTTGGCAGATAAAATTAAACCACCCCTTCCAACTCTCTCACTATCTCTCTAAAATCAAACCTACAAATACAGCCACTCATTTGAGTTTATTTTTTGCTTTAGCAGAGGCAGAAGTGTTGCAACTGCAGCAGGGCAGCAAGCAGGGCAGTGAGGTCATCAATAAAGTCCGTGAACATGTCATGAGTGATGTAATATGTGAGGTCATTAGCAGTTATAGCTAGCTCAGTCATTATAACTGGTGGATTTTTGTGTTTTTATTTTTTATTTAAAACAGTATTTTTGACATTTCCACCTAACTATAACGTTGCTATAACGTTACTTTAACCTTAGTTTGTTCAGTGAATTTCTAAGTTTTTTATTTTTCCCTAAAGTAAGATTATCATACTTAACAATAACATCACTGTAACTTTTATTTTTTTTCAGTGAAATCCTAAGTTTTGTTGTATACTTCTTTTTTTATTGGCTGTTGAATGGAATAAATGTGCTCACAATATACTTTGAAGCAGTTGTATATAAGACTATTGAGCACCTCTTATACGGGGTTACATATAATTTAATTGAATTGAATTGAAAAGGCATTTCTAGAGCGCATGGCTACCCAGAGGCTAAGGTTTGCAACAGTATCTACATCAACATACAATGGAGTTTGCAGAGTGTACAGTTCAAGAATCCCAGATTTTATGATGCTTCTACAGGCACCCCCTCAAATGATGTATGAATTGTTCTGCTTTGGCGCAGTAGTCCATGCCACGTCTCCTTTCTGCAACCAAGGGGACCAGATCGAACCTCCAGTGCCGTGTAATATTGCTTTTAGGGATAATAAATCCCATTGCTACAAATAGTCTGCCATCCCATTCATCCATCAACTCTAGCAGTACTACTTTCGGCTCCGGCACACCCGATCTGCCCACCACCTGTAACTGAGAAACTGACCTTGCTGCCTGTGAATCCCGCTCCGAGGACTGCGAGGTCCAGCAGCCCTTCACTTCCTGCTGCTGCTGCCTGCCTCTTCCTCTGGACCCGCCCCTGGACACAGGTTTAAAACTTCCGGCCCCCGCTTCGCGGGTGCTGCTCGTGGAGAAACTGACCTTGCTGCCTGTGAATCCCGCTCCGAGGACTGCGAGGTCCAGCAGCCCTTCACTTCCTGCTGCTGCTGCCTGCCTCTTTCTCTGGACCCGCCCCTTGCTGTGACTATATCCTTCCGCCCATTCATTTCCGCAGCGCGGATCGCAGCGCGGGCGAAGCCCGGGCCAAGGGCGGGCCCGTTTATGCCCGTTCGTGCCCGAGTGGGTCCGGTCCGGCCATACCCTCTTAGTGCTCCAGTTTTGTGAGTATATTTAAGTTTGTCCTATTTTACAGGAGAACAATGGTGAATAAAAGGGGCCCGAAAACAGGTCCCACTGATCATGTTGCTGGTTCGCTGGACAAATTTATTGTAAGAGCAGCCTCCATACTTGAGCACGAAATCGCTATTACTGAGCGTCGCCTGTCTTTGGACCCATTCTTCTCCAAACGCTCGTCACTGGGTTCTATCGCATCTAGTCGCTCTCCTGTTATTCCTCCTGCTACTATGCCCATCCTGGCTACTACTAACGGCGAGCTTCGTCCACCAACCCTATCCACTGTTTCTACTGACGAATTTGCAGTTATGCCTGGAAATGTTCCTGTTGAGGTATCTGGCTCTGCCATTGACTCTGTGGCTCCGGTTCGGGTTACTGGTACCATTCCCAAATGGAAACGAAACGGGCTATCACCAAAATGCAGAAGGAATAAAATCCAGAAACCTAACCCTGATATTCTGGACTCTCCTTTGACCGTATCCACAGCCACTACCAACCTAATCTGCTCAGAGCACCATTCCCCAGATGTAGCCTCTCCGCCTTTTGATATAGACTTGCTACTTGGGAAAATGTCTACAGTACTAGACATAGCCATGCAGCCGCTCGAGCTTAGATTGGTTGCTATAGAAAAGAGATTGGTTGCTCTGGAGACAGTAGTACTGAAATATGATGAAAACATACAATCTCCTATTTCACGTCTACTCCCAAGTCGAACCCAGGTTAATACTCCAGAAGATCTAACAACCCCACAAGACTTAACTAATTCCCAGTTGACGCAACATCGGGGAGCTGCATGTAATTCTCATCAGAGCCATAGACGGGGGCCCGTTTTACAGAAATCAGCTGCCAACAATATGACTGCTGGCATCCATCAGACAGATATTCCTTGTACAGATCCTCCTGTTGAGATTCCCTACCAACAGGAATTTCCACGGATTGACCTTCCCCCCGAAAGCGCCCCTTACGTGGTTGTCTTGACCAATGTTCCTAAATTGACTTCTAAGAGACCAGAATCCTTTCAGGAACTTAAAAACAAAGTGATGTTCTGGTTGAATGCTAATAGACCCCTGCCTACGAACGTACGGTCATCCATTTTATTTGCTAGAAGAGTTGGTTGGGTGGGCCATAGACATAAAAATGTGGGTGGTGATTGTGTCATTGTTAATTTTCAAGCACATGAGGTGGTTGACCACATTTGTAGCCCCGCCTTTGATAATCCTCCTTCTAACATTAAAACGCTTCCTTTAGGTTATTTCTACCCCCCGTCCACTAAACTCCCCTTCCCATGCCTAAGGCCCCTCGCTCCGTCATATAATTATGCTGACAGAGAGCAATATAATGAGGGAATGTGGGGTAGGCAACCTGTTAATGGAGTTTTGGGGTTTCCTACCCATGATAGGTTTAGCCTGCTGGATGAGGTTGAATGACTAGATACACAAGCTAGTTGTTTACCTTCCCTCACACACACTGTAGATGAGACCGGTGCTAAGGGAGGCTATGGAGACTCACAAGTGCCCACTTCTGTGGCCTCTGTACCTTTGGTAGCTGAATTTACCTCCCCCAACCCATTAGGTCCTATGGGGGATGTCTTCGCCCAACTTTCGGCTCTGATGGCTGTCCCTGTGACTCAAACTGCAACTATTGACACCTTAACTACTCAATCAAACCTTACTGAGCTTCTTCCTGATTCTGATCGCCAGCTTCAAGTTCTTAGCTGGAACATTGCAGGCCTAGCTTCTAATACCTGCAATCCAGAGTGGTGTTCCTTTATGGACCCCTTTGGGATTTGTTTATTTCAGGAAACATGGTCAACCAAATCTAATCATAGACTGGGGTACATCACTTACATGCAACCTGCTATAAAAGGCCTCCGGGGGAGACCTTCGGGGGGTCTGTGTGTTTGGGTGGGTACTCACCTTGGTTTTAATATTAAAAGGGTTGAAACGAATTGTAATGATATAATATGCATTCTTCTGTCCCATAAAAAGACTCCCAAGATTGCAATTATTAATATTTATTCTCGTCCAACTCGTGGTGGTGGTTCATCACCCACCCTTGATTCCTTGTCAACCCTTTTGGAATTACTTCCAGACGACGTTGTGTTGATGATTGGAGGAGACTTCAATTGCCACTTTGAGCCTCTGTCTGGAGTGACCTCGCTTACACTTGAGGAAGACGAGGCTAGATTAATACCATCCACTAGTATGTACCCTGCTAAACAGTGGACCCCTCTGGTACTCCAGCTTACCTCCCTTACGTACGCTTTCTCCATGAGAGCGTGTAATGGTCGCTTTAGTGGAGATATACAAGGCCAACCAACGTACAGGGGTATGGGTCACGAAACTGTAATTGATTATGTTATGGTTAGTCTAGACCTATGGCCCCATGTGCTGGACTTTAAGCTAACTAGTCGAACCGAAAGCGACTATGACCCCCTGATAGCAGTATTAAACTTTCACCTATTGAGCACTGGAACAGATATGGTTACTCCTCCAGCAGATAATCTAAGAGCTATACAAGGGGGGAAGAGGATTCGCTGGCAAACCATTAAACAGTCAGATACTGCGATAGCCAGCTTGTACTTAAAAATACTCCCCCTGCTTGATATGGTGTTTGAATGTGATGTTAACAATACTGCAGCCAATGGAACCACGGACCTGGTTAAAATCCATAAGGACCTCGTAGAAGTATTGAGTGGTTCTTTCTACACCACTGGAACAGTTAAAGCAATGAAGTCGGGTAACAAAAACTCCTGGTTTACAAAGGGATGCAGGTTGGCTAAACAGGATCTACTACAGGCCATTAGGGGGGGCAATCCTTTACATATCCGGGTCGCTAGGCGGGTCTATAGAAAGTTAATTCAAACTGCCAAGACTGAGTGGGAAGAGGAAAGATGGGCTGCTATGAGATTAGCTCTTGTGGCAAAAGATCTAAGATCATTCTGGAACCTCGTCCACTTTGGGAAACCGGAGGGTATCTCCCCGATTGACCCAAACATCTCTGAAGATGCTTGGGCTTCTCATTTTGAAAATTTATATTCGACTAATACAATCAGGACTGTTGACCCTCCTGCCACCTTACTAGATAGGGATCCCTCCTGGGTGGCCCCTCCCTGGACCCTTTCAGAAGTTGATCTGGCTTTGGATCAGCTTCATGTAAATAAGGCCCCAGGGTTAGATCGTATTCCCGGGGATCTATATAAGGACGAACCGAAGATCTGGGCCCCTTATCTTCAAATCCTCTTCAATGCCATTTTACAAGGTTCACCGGTACCATCAACCTGGAAGGGTGCGGAAATTATCCCCATCTTTAAAAAGGGATCTCCCCTTGATCCAGGTAACTATAGGCCCATAAGCCTAATAGATGTGAGCCAAAAAATCTATTCCAGGCTTGTCTTGCAACGGCTATTGAATTGGATAGAAGAGGAAGACATACTAACCCCACTACAAGCAGGATTTAGGCCCAAAATGTCAACTATGGATCAATTATTTAGGCTCCAGATGCTTCACTGGAAACATGTTATACTGGATGGGGGGAGTCTATATATGATTTTTGTGGATTTGAAATCCGCTTTTGATATGGTGGATCGTAATCAGTTATGGAACCTACTCTTAGTCATGGGGGCCCCGCCATATCTATGCTATCAATTGAAGATCCTTCACGATGAGACTTATGCTAGAGTCCGTTATGGAAAACATGTCAATTTGACTGGACCCTTCCCTGTTGAAAAGGGAGTACGACAGGGATGTGTCCTTGCCCCAACCCTGTTTTCTCTCTTTCTTAACGGGCTTATTGCTGATCTACTGGACTCACCTGATATAGATGCACCCAAATTGGCCTCTAGAAAATACCCTGCTCTTATGTTTGCCGACAACACCCTGCTGCTGTCAAAATCCCCAATGGGTATGCAGCGGGTGTTGGATCAGTTTTCCAATTTCTGCAAAAAGAGAAACTTGGTGGTCAATATAGGTAAAACGAAGTATATGGCCTTCAATGTAAAACCCTCTACCTATCCGCATCCTAAAATGGAAGGTATTTCCTTGGATCGGGTTAATACTTTCGAGTATCTAGGTTTGACCCTGAATGATAAAATGGGCTGGTCACCACAAACGCGCAAGGCAAACTTAAAACTTAACCAGGCTGTGGGGGGCATCCTAAAAGTCCATAAGAACTGTCGTACAAAAATCATAAGTGCTCCCTTAGAAATTTACCGGGTGCAATCTCGATCTTCTACATTGTACGGGGCCGAACTGTGGGGTCATTCCCGTGTAAATGATTTGGTCACCACTGAAAATACTTTTATGAGGAAACTCGTATCCCTTCCAACTAACACGCCGCTTTTGCCACTGAGGATGGATCTTAACATCCGCCCCATCTCCGAGGTCGTTGCCACTAGACCGGTGATGTACTGGAAAAGGCTCTGGAGTACACCTGAGCTGGCATGTTACAGAGACGAATTGAAAGTAATCTTGGGTTTACTTGGGGCCGATAAGATTCCTTGGCTCCAATATGTCAGGCAGACCTTAGTTCATATTGGTCTTGCGCATCTCTGGGTTAATCCAGAGGTTTCTACTCTAGGTATTTCTAAAAAAACCCTCGCTTTAACCTTTAAAGATTACTTCCTAACGAAAGCTTATAGTTCAGTCAGACTATCCAGTCTGACAGACGCTTTCCTCGACGTTAAGTCTCACTACGCCTTTGTTCCCGACCTTGATGCTATCCAACCCATTTTAGCAAAGAAGCTGTATCTACAGTTCAGACATGGAACCCTCCCCCTTTATTCTTTTACTGATCGATGGGTGGGTGGTTCCCAGCATATTTGCCCTGGTTGCTTATCTGAACTAGAAACTACGATTCATGTTGTGCTATTTTGCCCCGCATATGTCGGTATTCGGAAAAAATGGATTATACAATTATGTTTAAATTTGGGTACTAGGAGTTATCTCGATTTCTTTAGGATCTTGCGAAGTGACTTAAACTCAGTTGTTGTGGCTGCAGTCTCTACATTTATGTTTGCAATGTGGCTAATTCGCAGGAAATTAATAAGTAACACTACCGACTGACCTTTCGGATTAAATAGGGGGCTGTCCTCTGATTAACTAATATGATGTTTTGTTTTTTATTATGCATTTTTATATTAGCAGGAATATGTATTTTTAAATGAATTGTTTTTTATTGTACTTTTATGATTCAACCAAATCGCAATAAAGTTTTTGGGAATTGGAATTGGAATGGTGCTGATGTCGTGCCAGTATCTGTATATGATGGGCATTCCCATATTGTGTGAAAGTACCCCTGGCTGATTTACATGTCAAGCAGTGCGGGAAGAGTTTGTGCTTTATTTCAAGTATGTCTTTAGTAAACTCTATGCAAGTATCTTACTACGTAAAGTAGAAAATCATTACCACCCCTAACTACGATGTCACTTTAACCTTCAGTTTTATCATTACATTTCTAGGATTTTTTATAACGTAAATTCGCAAATTATTACCACCACTAACTATCACATCACTTTACCCTACGGTTTAATCATTGAATTTCTAGTTTTTCTTTTACATAAAGTAAAATTACTGTTGGAAATCAGGGCCTATTTGACTGTCCCCCCACTTTTTGCCCCATTTGAGACCCCAAAATGCTGTTTTTTGATTCTGAGAGTGCCCTGGGCTCTGCTCTGGGCAGGACCAGGGCCAGTGCCAGTGCTACGTTGAGAATACACTGAAAACACACGCATGCATTAGGTTACACTATGTGTAGGGTACGCCTGCAGTTGGCATGACCTACCCTATAAGTCCCTAGTATATATTAGGGCAGGGGGGATTAGAGTAACTTTAAGTCCCTAGTATATAATAGTGCATGGCAGTTTAGATGTCCTGATGATGGAGAAATTGCACATTGTTGTTTCCCCATAATAGATGCCCATTCCCATAGGATAACATGGAAATAGGTTATGAATGCATAGCTGTTACTTGGAATTATTTGTAATATCATTCAAGAACTTGGGAGAATGGTATTGATAAATCTAACAATATGTCATTGTTGAATTTATTCTAAAGTATGCAGAAATGACGTTATAAGACATCTGTCTTATAACGTCTGTCTGTAAGCCAAAATTCAGCCTACCTGCCCTCTTCCCTGATCGGTCAGAGTTAACAGGCTTAGCCAGGTTACTTTGATGAAGTGATAAGTGGCTCACCAGGGGAGAGGCTATCTGTTGGAGAGAGCTCTGCTACACATGAATGCCAGAGCAGGGTGGAAGGGTCGTAAAGCATGATGCTTCAAAGAATGAATTGAACAGGCAGGGAATGCCAGGTTCATCTACCCGCATCCCCTCTGACCCAGCCAGATAGCAGACTTAAGGAAGAAATATGCAGATGCTAGGTGGAGGAGAGCTATAGAAATGAGCCATACTGGAGGTTGGTTTAACTAGTTCTTTCTCCTCTGCTGAGATTTCAGCCATACTGAATTTTGGAGGAATAGTGATTTTTTGGGAAAAGATTATGTCACACTTTGGAGAAATTGGTCATGCTCTGTGGTGTTGCCTTCCACCTCATTGGACAGGTGTGCTGTCCTGCATAAGGGGATCGACTCAACCACGAGCGCCAACCTGGCCACCTTCAACCTCGACCCAGCCAGGATTCCAGGCTCATCCCGCTGAAAAGCTCCGGATGTTCCACTTTCACAGTATGACAAGGAGCTCCCTAAAAAGCAAGCTGGCGAAACCACACTGAATCCGCCCTGGTCAAGTTAAAGTGTGACCGAGGTCTTCCGCAAGGGATATCTGAGCAGGGCTCCATTACGGTCGGCCTGAAACATTGACTTTGTCCCGGTCACTTGCAACCAGATGTCCCAAAGTGGTGTGTTAGGCTTTAAAGCATTATAAAGTGGTAATTCTTTAAAAAATCATATCTCTGGTTCCCTACACTGGATTGTTGTCATTTTGGTGTCATTTTAAAGATGAAAATATTTCCTATGTTTATAAATTGGTGTTGGATTTTTGTGTGTGTTGTGTCTTAAATATTTACTGAATTTGTGTTTTTAAATGCTTTACATACCTGTCTCCAAATTTAAGCTTGCCTGCTCGCAGTCAAGCTACCAAGGGTTGTGCAGGGGAATTATTTATAGAGACCTATACTGAGCCCAAGACCATGTAAGTGGCATTCTTGCCAGTAGTAGATGCATATTTACCACTACTAATAACCCACTTTCCAACAATTACTCACATACCTAACTGTACATATTAGGCCATTGGCTACATAAGGAAGCCTGAGTATGTTCAGGGATCGGGGTGTCCTTGACGGTGTACGTCACGAGGGCACACTGTTTGAATTAGGAGCTTCCCACCTAATGAGTCTTAGGTGTCTGGAGGGTTTGGGCTGTATACACACTCTGCACATAACATGCATATTTAATTGTGCCAATCAAGTGTAGGCCAACTTGTCCATGTTTTAACCCCTTGTACGCTCATAACGGAACCATGCCGTCATGAGCCACGGGCGGCGTGTGCTCATGACGGCGTGGTTCCGTCATGCTGCGGCCGTTCCTCCCACGCGGCTCTAATTCCCCGCCTGTGCGGGCGAAATAGAGAGTGGGCGGCGTCGTGACGGAACCACGCCGTCATGAGCACAGCTCGCCCGTGACTCATGACGGCGTGGTTCCGTCATGAGCATGGCGGCGCCGCGCTCACCTCTCACCCCCCCAGCGCTGCGGCGGAATTCGCGCCGCAGCGAAGGGGTTAAGGAGTGAGCACGGGCACTTTAACGCTGGTTAGCAGTGGTATAGTGCATAGAGTTCTCAAGACCACATAAGCAGGTTTAGGAAACAGGTTGGGCGAAGGCAAATGTTTGCAGATGACCCTGTGGAGAGAGCCGAGTCCAAGTCCGTCCGTCCGTCCGTCCGTCTGTCTGTCTGTCTGTCTGTCTGTATCTATCTATCTATCTATCTAACTATCTATCTATCTATCTATCTATCTATCTATCTATCTATCTATCTATCTATCTATCTATCTATCTATCTATCTATCTATCTATCTATCTATCTATCTATCTATCTATCTATCTATCTATCTATCTATCTATCTATCTATCTATCTATCTATCTATCTATCTATCTATCTATCTATCTATCTATCTATCTATCTCTACTAATACAACCCTTTCTATTCGTCTTTACAAGCCTCTATATTTAATTATATTTTCAACAGTGGTGGCCGGCACAGTAAGAGCGGTGGGGAGAGGCAGGATGGGAGTCGGAGAAGCCGACATACAATGGGACAGGTTAAATTCAATTAAAAAATAAATAACACCACTTACCTTGCGCTCGCCGCATTGCCAACTGGGCGATGCGGCGAGCGCAAGTTCAGTGGTTTTATTTTTTGTAACATGTAATTTAACTTATCCTGTCGAATGTTGACTTCCCTACCCCCACTCCATCCGCCTCACCACCCCACCGATTGTGCCTGTGCCAGTCGCCACTGATTTTCAACCTGGTCTATTTGTTATAAACATTTGCAAAAACAGTACAAAAAAAGACGTTAGCAAAGGCAAGAGGCCAATGTGAGACCTTTTGTTTTTTTTAGGTCTGGTGTTAGCTAAAATTATGTATATAACATAATACTTATAATGGTTTTCAGACAGAATTCACCAATCAGTCTGTTGTGCTATCTACATTTTTCTTACACACACTGCAACATGCATCATGGGGCAATTGGTCAACCCTCTTCAGCCATTGGCTGATTTCACTGTGAATTACAGTATGCTGTGCTCTACAGTATGCTGTGCTCTCACAAGGAACACATCAACACATAAAGTAGTTCACTTCAGTGTCAGGAACTGCTATGGCAGTGTGTGCTTTTTTTTGCATTTAGCCAATGTTTTTTTAGATTGATGAGGGATTCCCCATCAATAATGTTTTGGACAATCCATGACAGAAAAATCGTATTGCCAAAGCAAAAAGACTGGCAGGCAACACCTGGTCAACTGGTTTTGCCAAAGCTTGTTTAAAGTAACTATTGCAAGGAGTGTGGACAATTGGCAAGGACATAATATGAATATTCGATGCCAATTTTAGTGTGCTGTTCAGAATATATATGACTCATATGATATACTTCATGCCTTCAAGATTTACATTATTGATACATGTTTTTGTTTCACTGACACATTATCCAAACTGAATTGATTCTTAGGCACTTGGTTGTAACTGCCAAAACGTGGGCTGCCACATTGACAGAGAATTGTTCTTACTATGGAGGATGTTTCTAAAAACAGATTTTCTGAACAACTGGGAAACAATAAGGATACAAAGGTTAGCTCTGAGTATGCATTGCAACGACTGTTCTCATGCAAGTACATGTTCTGCTTTAGCATTGAATTGTTATATTCAGATATGCCATAGAACCAATGACTGTCAGAGCCCCTTAAATAGGGTCACATGGCATGCAGGTGTAACTGGGCTCAACTGTGGTAATTGAAGCCTTTTACTCCTAATGTCCAGGGGCCTGACCTGCTATTGATCCTGAGCAACAGGGACAAGTACCCCTTCTACACGTCTGACCCTCAGTGGTAGCTGTGGACGAGCAGTCAAAGGTTCCCTGGGTGGGGGCGGTGAGTGTAGATACAGGCTAGTGAACATGACTCATAAATTAGGGTGCGCAAAGCAATGTAAACAAATCAATGTCCAGTTTAATACTTGTTTTCATGTTAAAAAGAAGTATTTTATTTCTAACTCTGCACATCTGAAGAAGTAGTATGACATTCATAAACAAAATCTCCTTGAGGTCGGGGCTATAATGTTGTAAATTGAAACGACGATGTGATTAAGCATTTACTAAAGACATTAATTCCCCTTTCCTAGATCGTGTTTTCTCTGTTATGTTGACCGAAGTTCGGACTCCATTTTGTATTGTCATGCTTCCACGTGTTCCCCACGAGAAGAGTCCAACCTCTGTGTTAGTTGCTCTTGTAATCTGCCTAGTAACAGTCTATAAATAGCTCCTCTGTCCATTTGGCACATGCCCAGACTTGACCACATCTGTTATCAGTTAGCCTTGCTTGACCATGTTTTCGCGGGCTCAAGGAGTGTGTTAGCTCCGCCCACATATTGATTCAGTATCGAAAATGACCATAAATGGTAATGTTCTTCGGTCTCATGTTGTATCCACCCACTTATGAGCCCCTCTATTGTGTATAAAAGGGGACCATGTACGTAAGTTCTTTGTGCTACTCTATGCAATACTGAAGAGTGTTGTGTGGATTGTAGGACCACCCTTAAGGGTTAATAAATGCTGTCTTTGTACTTTGCAGTTTCCGTGCCAACTTCCTTATAGATTCCATTACAGGAGAGCGAACCCTTGTGTCCTGCGGGCCTAGCTGGGGCCTGTATTCATCAATTGGCGCCCGTCACGTGGGGCTCATCGGCGACTCGGATGCTCGAAGGACTGGTCGCGACGAAGGTGAGGAATTTGGCCGGGGACGTGATCACTGCCAGCGGCGTCTTAGCCCTGGCATCCCGAGGTTTTTCTTCCTTCCCTTCCGAGCTGACCGTCTGGGTGGCGCCGGTCCTCGACTGAGACCTCTTCTGTCGGTCTTGCCGTGAAAGCCGTTTGGGCGATTGTGGAGCTTGGCAGTTGGAATCTGGACTCTTGATTGGTAAGAACCGGTGTACGGTACTTGCTCCGAGTTTTTGAAGCCTGATCTGGCTATTTGAGTTTGATTTGTGATGACTAGTCATATTTTGTATTTGTCTTTGTGAATATATATGCGTTGCAACACATATAGGCAGGTAATGTGGAGAGATTTCTCCGGAGCTGTGTAACTTTGAACGGCGCAACGATTAAGTGCCATTTTTCTATAATATTGCATATTTTGCATTATTTCTGAGCATGCCTGCTTTCAGCGCACTCCGTAAGTGGTGTTGCTGTTTTGGAAACCGGTTGAACCTCGAGGAATCTGCTCCAGCTCCCCCAGAGGGGACTCCTAATAGGGATATGTATGTGAAGCATGGTCTTTCTTCCATAATGTACAGCACAGTATGGAGGAAATATACTAAGAAAGATCCTGAGTTACGATGGCCTTTGTATGGATCGTTTGATATACGTAAGATTGAGTATGTGGAACAGTGTATGTGTAAGCGGCGTGCTCGTCAGGATATGTTTGAGTGTGTACGGTTGTGGGTGAAGGAGGTGCGTGAGCGAGAGAAGCGCGAGAAAGCGCTGTTTGATAAGGAACAACGGAAGAATGATCATGTGCGAGCCCAGGAAGCGAAGCGTCGGGAAGACAGAGAACAGACAGAGAGACAAGAGAAAGAGCGTAGGCTGCAAGTTTCGGGTCAATATGCTGTTCGGCAGCCACTTTATCCTGTCCTTAATAATCTTGATGATGATTTTTATTTACTAGATCGCTCTCCGCCCCCTTATGTCGGCGCATCTGCTCCGAGGCCGCAAGATTCTGTCCCGGGTCCGGGTAAGGTAGATACGCGGTCCATGTTATCGGCTGAGCATATGGCTGAGCTTCGGCAAATTTCCTTCCGTGCACTTAAGGGTAAGGTGTCCGTGGATGAATTGTTCCATATTTGGGGGTCGTGGCAGGATAGAGAGAGATTGTATTTTTTGAGTCATTTCGCTGAGGAAGTGATTGCTGCTTTTCGGAAATATTCTAGTGTCTTTGAGCCTGAAGAAGTGACATCGGATGCTAAAGCATTGCATGATGGTGTTTTTTCTCCCTCTAAGGCTCCTGATACGGCTCGGCGGCTATTCGCTTTGCGGGACGCGGTGCTGGCCCATAAAGGAAAAGCGCGCCCACGAGCAGGGGAGGAGACGCAGTCGGATTCGTGTACCGCAGAAGGCCACTCATCCACCTCTCAATCAGATAAGAGCGATCTAGTGCATGCTAAGCCAATGCGCGAGGCGGCGCCTTTGTATGTTCCTCCTAAAGGAGCGGGGACTAGCTCGGACATTACCTCCGCCGATGCTAAGGGATATTTTGTGTATAATTGGGTTTACACTCCATGGCATAGGGCTGATGTTATGGCATTGAAGAATGCGCTGCCCGACCCCCGCAAGAATCCAGCGGCCTTCTATGAAGAAGTCGAGGGGGCCTTGAATTCTTGCGTTATGACTTTAGCAGATATAGATTTGTTCTTTGGGCTTATTCTACCACCAGATATGTGGCGATCTGTGCGAAAGGTAGATGATGTTGCCACTTTTAAGGCTCGATGGTCTGAACTGGAGGATGAGGATAGGGAGAGGAAGCCTGCGCAGAAACCGCCCCAGAATATTTTAGATCTCCCTGCTGCTATTGTGGCTAAGCTGAAGACAATTATCCCCCCTAAAAAGATTGACTGGAATATGTTAGCTGCATGTAAACAGAAAGTTGACGAGTCAGTTGCGGACTTCTTTACGCGCTTTGAGGAGACGTTTCATGATTTTAGTGGACAGTCGCTTACTGACGATACGGGACGCCACCTTTTTGCGGATAAATATGTGGCTAATCTGCTGCCGGCAGTTGCGGCCCGTCTAAAAGCGAGTGAAAGTTCTTGGTCCTCCGCTACACCGACGGCCCTCCTGACTATCGCCCAGTATTATGAGCGTCAGGAGCAAGAAGCAAAGGGCCAGGAGGAAAAGAAATCGAAAGATTTGAAAACAAAGGTGATGTTGGCACAAGTCTATGGCCCGCCTCGACGGGGTAGTAATAGAGGTAGGGGAGGATCTTATGGTCCTCCCTCGGGCCGATCTGATTTGAATAGGAACCAATGTGCGTATTGTAAGCAATCGGGTCATTGGGCTAGGGACTGCCCGGTGTTGCATGCATCGCGTCAGGGGCATACCCACGGTGGCCCGCGAGGTAGAGGGGGTTTCTCGAACTTTCGAGGGAACTCTAACGAACAGGCTCGTTTTGACTCTGTTGGGCAGCACCGAGATAGATCAAATGTTTTCGATCGCCAGCATCAGTATCAAGCGTCAGGGATTGACCGGTCGGGGTACCATGACTCTCAGCATGCATAGGAATGCGTTGGATGGGGGTTAGAATCAGTTGAGGTGCCGGTCGATCAGAAGGGCCCTTATGTATCGGCTGAAGTTTTGGGCTCTACTGATCAGTTCCTAGTGGATACAGGAGCGACACGTAGTGCGCTATCTAAGCAATTGGTTCCGGGGGCTCCCCCATCCGGCTTAATGGTCACATCGGTAGGGTTTGACGGTACACTCTCCCGAAGCCCTCCTTCACAGCCCCTCATGTTTAAGGTTGATTCTTTTTCTGCACCCTGTCCGTTTCTGCTTGCCCCGTACACACCGGACAACATTATGGGTCTTGATATGTTAAAACATTTTAGGGCTACGATCCGCTGCTCCCCTGCTGGTGTACGGGTAATATTGAATGACAATTACCCCCGATCAGAACGGATGTGTACGATGTCAGAGGATGCGCTGTTAGCTACCCTCCCTCGTGCTTTGTGGGCAACTTCGGATACTGATGTGGGACAAATGGTGATTCCACCGGTCCACATTAGCGTCCAGGAGGGGGCGGTGTTACCACGCCTCCCACAGTACCGTATTTCCCAGGAGGGGGAGGAGGCTCTTATACAGATAGTGCAGGATTTGATAGCGGTAGGGGTAGTGGAGGAAGTCCCCTACAACATTTGTAACAGTCCGATTCTTCCCATACTGAAAAAGGATACGGATGCCAGAGTTTATCGGTTTATAATTGATTTGAGAGAAGTGAACAAGATCGTGATACCTCAATACCCAGTGGTTTCCGATATCACGACGTTGCTTACCTTGGTCCCGCCTACGGCGACCATGTTCTCAGTGATTGATTTGAAGAATGCCTTCTTTTCCATTCCCATTCACCCTGATAGCCGATATCTTTTTGGGTTTACATTAAATATTAGATCTTATCGTTTTTGTAGGATTCCCCAGGGCTACACAGAAAGCCCTAGCATTTACAGTCAGGCTTTGAAACGACAATTGGATTCCTTTGTTCTGCTCGAGGGGGTCGCCCTCATTCAATATGTTGATGACATCTTGCTGGCGGCTGACACCCTGGAGTTGTGTGAAAAAAGTACGTTATCCTTACTTTCTTTTTTAGCGTCCCACAATCATAAGGTATCTAGGAAGAAATTGCAATTCTGTAGACCAAAGGTGACTTATTTGGGTCACCTTTTGTCTAAGGAGGGACGTGCACTCACACCGGATCGTATCCAAGTAATTTTGGATACACCGAGACCGTCCACACAGAAGGATGTGCGTGCATTTTTGGGCCTCGTTTCTTTTTGTAGACAGTGGATATTGGGGTTTTCGCGCATAGCTAAGCCATTGTTAGCCCTCTTGACAAAGGACACGCCTATCCCAATCCCTTGGTCAGATGAGTGTGATACTGCTTTTCAGCAACTCCGGCAGGCCCTTTGTTCAGCACCAGTGTTAGGGACCCCTGATTATGCAAAACCCTTTTCGTTGTATGTGCATGAGAAAGATGGATGTGCATTGTCAGTTTTAGTGCAGATGCACGGCGATAAGCAGCGCCCTTGTGCATATTTTTCGGCTGTACTTGATCCTGTCGCCCGAGCATTACCAGGGTGTTTTCGCTCGGTTGCGGCGACAGCTGTGTCAATACGCCAAAGCGAGGGAATTGTGTTATCTCATAAGCTGTTGGTATTAGTCCCCCATGCTGTCGATGCCCTGCTCAATCAAACGAAGACGCAGCATTTGACCAGCGCCCGTTTAACGGGATATGAGTTGACGCTTTTGGCTCCTCATATTACGTTGAAAAGGTGCGTAACGTTAAACCCGGCAACATTGTTGCCATACCCCGAAACCCAGCCTGAGGCGCGGAAAGCGCATGATTGTATTCTCGTGACTGAGGAACAAACAAAGGGTCGTATTGATCTCCAGGATACGCCCTTTCCAGATGTAGATGGAGAACTGTGGGTGGATGGATCCTGTCTGAAGCTACCAGATGGTACGACTTCAGCAGCATATGCAATTACCACATTACAAACGATAGTGGAGACAGCACGCATACCACAGAAATCAGCTCAAGCAGCGGAACTGATAGCATTAACACGAGCATGTGAGCTCAGTACAGGACTATGTGTGAATGTTTATACAGATAGCCGCTATGCCTTCGGAGTAGCGCATGACTTCGGCCTACTCTGGAAGGAGAGAGGGTTTTTAACGTCACATGGAGTACAGATAATGCATGGAGAGTTAGTTCATAATCTTTTAACTGCACTGACATACCCAAAGAAAATTGCCATCGTTAAGTGTAGCGCCCAATGGAAAGTAGTTGATAAAGTTGGAGAAGGGAATGCGTTAGCAGACCGAGTAGCACGGGAGACTGCGATGCAGCCCGGTACTACTGCCATGTATGTAGTAAAGTCACAGGTGGAAAGATGGCATGATGCGAAGGAGGAAGTGCGAGAAATGCAAAGGACCGCTTCTGACAAAGAGCGGGAACAATGGGCTAGAGAGGGAGAATTGGACGATGAGGGTTGCTGGAGAAATAAGCAGATGGATAGATGGAAATTACCCACGGCTTTTGTACAACCTATGGTTCAGATGGCACATGGGCTAGCACATGTTGGAGCTTCCGCAATTGTGAAATTGCTTACCCAAGTCTGGGAGCATCCAGAGATTGCTAGCACAGCGAAGAGGGTGGTGCAGACTTGTATGATCTGCCTGAGGTATAACCCAGGAAAGGGTACTCGAACTCCAGCAGGAGGGTTTGTGACACCCACTGCACCCTTTGAGGTTCTGCAGATGGATTACATCCAGCTGGAGCGCTGTAATAATCTGAAGTATGTTCTAGTAGTGGTTTGCGCCTTCAGCAAATGGGTTGAAGCGTACCCTACGAAAGACAATACTGCAATGACTACTGCGAAGCTGCTGCTGAAGGAGTTTTTCCCCCGATATGGCGTTTGTAGACTTCTGTGGAGTGATAACGGCCCTCACTTTGTAGCGGATGTTATAAAGTATGTCTTGAAGGGCCTAGGCATCACTCAGAAGTTCCACGCCGTGTTTCACCCTCAGTCTGCAGGCCTAGTTGAGAAGTATAATGGTACACTGAAGCTTAAGATCGCCAAAATTCAAGCTTCGACGTCTTTGACTTGGCCAGACGCTCTGCCACTGGCGTTATTGTCAATTAGATCGGTACCGCACTCTCGAACTGGCCTTACACCATATGAGATTGTTTTCGGACGCCCAATGAATATTTGGGGTCCACCAAGACCTAAGGCTGTGTATGATGTACCTTGTGTAATGATGAGCGATTATCTGGCACAGTTAACGGATAACTTGGTTTCTATCCATCAACAGGTCCGAGAGGCGCTCCCTGATCGGTCTACCGGTGAAGGACATGGTCTCCGGCCTGGGGACCACGTGATGGTGAAAATATTTGACAGAACAAACAGCTTGGAACCGAGATGGGTGGGCCCTGAGCAGGTCCTCCTCGCAACGAGGACGGCTGTGCGAGTCTCCAACAGAAAGAATTGGATCCACTCCCTGCACTGTAGGAAGGTGCCGCCCGGATTGGTGGAACCTGCCGTGCTGACCGATCAACGAGAAATCTTGGCTGCAGAGACAGGCCGTGCTGCGGAGCCAAACGCCACTGAGGAGCTCTTTCCGGACCATGCGACTCCTGGAGGAAGGCGATATCATCTTCGACCAAGGAAGTGAGTTTTCCAGTACCGGGACATACTGTCAGAACGGCCCTTGGGTTAGTGAAACGGAGAGCCGATGAGGCAAGGGGGGGGGATCAGCCCTGCATTAGTGTAGCGACACCCGTCTTGGCCCGCTGGTGAAGAAATCAACCGCTGCCCAAGGGGAAGAGTTCTGACAGACTTTTAGTTTCATGGTTCGTGGAGGATGTAACTCCCGCTCGGAAGATTCTTGTGTTAACAACTCCGGTGCCTGAGGAGCACTACTTTTATACTTTACCATATCAAGAGTTGAAGCATCGACAGTCTTACTTGAATAACACTTTCATCCAGATGCTGCATCATACCCACGTTGCTACGAATGCTACGAACTGTTGGATATGTGGGATGATGCCAGCTCATCAGAAGAAAGGAGGAACGCCATTTATACCACTTCCTTTCTCTCATAATGGCTCTTGTAGAGCATGGTATACTTTGCTTTTTGCCACTCGGAAACCGACAGTGGGACGATTGCTTTTTAGACTTAATAAAGAATGCCATCAAGACAAAAATGGGTATCCACAAGCGAATGGGACAATTTGGGAGTGGGAAGAGTACCGACCAGACAATGAATCCATTCCCTACATCTTCACGAACACAAGAGACACTGTGGGAAAGGACAAATTTGTGATTCAAGTAGCACCAGCTCAAGCGGACCTGTGTGTCCAGAGTGTGGGTTTTATCCCTGTTGGTGTTAGTGATTGTATTACTGTTCTGAATATTGATGGGTTGAACAATAGTACCTTCTTAGCCTCCCATAATACGTACTTTGTGTGTGGAAATAAAGGTTATTACCGTCTGCCGGCTGGGTGGTCTGGGGTATGCTATGTATCATTTCTATTACCTCCTGTATTCCTAGCACCCGCATCTTATCATAAGGATCTGAAATTATTGAATAATGTGACTGTAAATAGGTATAAACGTACTTTATCAATTGATGATGTGGATCAGACTGATACCAGTCTGCAACAGTATATTGATTTTAACTTAGGACTGTTTTTCTTTGTTGGAGCTGCCCTGAACAGTAGGAAGATCCGAAGATTAACAAGAGTGGTAGAAGCTGTGACAAATCAGACTGCTGCTGCTCTTGGGAATCTTACGGAGGAATTGCAAATTACTAGAATTGTTGCATTGCAGAATCGTATGGTATTAGACGTTATGCTAGCTGACAGAGGAGGAGCATGTAGAATTATTGGAAGTAGCTGTTGTGTGTTTATCCCTGATCATACGCCATCAGTTTATAATGCCATCAATAAACTGCATAAAATTGCAGCTGAGATCCATACAGAAAACGGCACTTGGTCCTTTTCTGGATGGTTTTGGGCGTTAATTACTGCCTGGGGATGGAAGGTTCTAACTGGTCTCTGCATTATTGTAGCGGTTCTGTTTTCGTGCTGTATCTGCGTTCAATGTGGTCCCTTGCTCTGCTCATTATGTGTATCATTCTGTATCCCTGATAAGAAAACTATTGCCGATGTTGCTCACCAAAAACGTTTAGCTAAGGAAGTTGAAGAAATGATGACAGTTGACATACATGATGATTATCCTAACAAACCGGATGTCTTCAGTAAATGCTGAAAGGGTCGTCTGTTGTAAATTGAAACGACGATGTGATTAAGCATTTACTAAAGACATTAATTCCCCTTTCCTAGATCGTGTTTTCTCTGTTATGTTGACCGAAGTTCGGACTCCATTTTGTATTGTCATGCTTCCACGTGTTCCCCAAGAGAAGAGTCCAACCTCTGTGTTAGTTGCTCTTGTAATCTGCCTAGTAACAGTCTATAAATAGCTCCTCTGTCCATTTGGCACATGCCCAGACTTGACCACATCTGTTATCAGTTAGCCTTGCTTGACCATGTTTTCGCGGGCTCAAGGAGTGTGTTAGCTCCGCCCACATATTGATTCAGTATCGAAAATGACCATAAATGGTAATGTTCTTCGGTCTCATGTTGTATCCACCCACTTATGAGCCCCTCTATTGTGTATAAAAGGGGACCATGTACGTAAGTTCTTTGTGCTACTCTATGCAATACTGAAGAGTGTTGTGTGGATTGTAGGACCACCCTTAAGGGTTAATAAATGCTGTCTTTGTACTTTGCAGTTTCCGTGCCAACTTCCTTATAGATTCCATTACAGGAGAGCGAACCCTTGTGTCCTGTGGGCCTAGCTGGGGCCTGTATTCATCAATAGTGTTTCACAAAAGCCCTTCTTACCCACTCCTCGTGATGTGATTGGGGTTATTCGCCATTCACTGGTGGCTGCATACAGGGAATGCTCACTAGTATGCTTTTCTCAAGAGCCCATATTGAATCTTAGAAAGTGTCAATTGCCTCTTCGTGCCGCAGCACCTTTAGCAGTGAGTCCCCCATGGTCCGGTAGGCCCATAACAAGTCTTACCTACTCCAGGAGCAAGGAAGCATTCAGCATCTCCGCGGGTGCCACAACTGTGGACACTCGCAATGCTCCAGTCCTGCTTGGTTAAGGCGGTCTGCAGGCGGAAGATGCAGCAGCATCCATTAGGCACAGGCTCTTGGTGAGCTTATGCAGTGGCTCCAGCAGTGATCGTAGGGGCTCTGGTGACTCCTCCTTCACGGTAAGTTTAGTGCTTCCCAGCGGGGAAGGGGAATTGATCCTGGTGCTCTCGATCTGGTCCCAGCAATGTGGGGGATGCACTCACACACACTCTTCAGCACATGGATGGGTTGTGGGGCAATCCTCAATGCTTCGGTTGACCCACAAGTTACAACACTTAGTTCTGAGGTTGGGGCCTGAACTTCACAGCTCTCTCAGTAACGGCAGCACGACCTGGCATACAGGGTTGCCAAGACACCTGGAAAGAAGGATTTGGTCTTCATAGCATGGCAGACTATACCACAGTGTCCCCTTTTGGCATACAGGGTTGCCATTAAGGCCCCACCCTGGTCCTGGCACTTGTCATAAGCAACAACTTCTACAGAGGCCCCTTTTGGCATATGGGGTCACCGCAATAGAGCAGTGCGAGCTTCATTCTTCCTGCATGGAACTCAGCTCTCAGCTATCTTCACAGCAGTCCGCTCTTGGCATATGGGGGTCACTGACCTTAATCTGCATGCAAGAAACAACTTGGAGCATCAGCCGTCTTCTTACATCACGCACGGTGATTCCTCTCAACAGGGCTCTCCACCATACCTCTCTCTCTCCAATGCTTTCCTGTTTCTCACATGGCACACTGGTCATGGCAAGCAGGCAGGCACTGGTGCTCCAGGCTCAAGAGCACGTTTTCTTTTGGTGATGGCCCCTCACCCAGCAGGAAAACTAGCAGGCCTTGCCTCCCAGTCCTGGTCAGAGTTTCTTTACACAGCCAATCTGGCAGCTTTGCAGATGACACATTTTTGAGGCCTCAGCCTTCCATTCTTATAGTCCATTTACAGACACCAAATGCGATTTAGGAACTGAGACTTTGAAGTTTTATGTTGGAGTTCTACTTCTTTAGATGTGTACATTTTTCCTCTCTCTCTTCCTCCTGAAAGGCTGTCTGTCACAACAGAAGAAACACCAAAGCTGACAGTCCAACAACACAGGCCATGGGAGTGGCTAGAGATCACACCTGGATGTCATCCACAGTGATATGTGCATCAAAAGGTTAATTCTGTTTCCTTTATCAGCCCCATCTCCTTCCTGAGATGTGTCCAGGCCCCTTCCTTGTGATCTCTCACTGAATAAAAAGGCACCCTTTGAAGTGTACAGAGGGAATCTCTCTCTCCATTCACCAATGTGTCCCACCCAGCTCACAGGAATGCAGTAATACATATATCTGTCTGGGGATTCCTCCATTCCCCATATCTTCACCAAGCAGACATGGGTTTTCTAAATTGGAACCCATTGCTCTCCATATAATTTACTGTTGCAGGCACACTTGCACTCAGTGTACATACACAGCACACAGACTGTTCAGTACTGCTACCTCCATGTTTTGTACCACCCCAGGTGCAAATTGTATTGTGTCACAGTGAGCGACATGCAAGCACATACATTGCTAGGACACACATTCACCATGCGCGCACTGCAACCTCAATGTATTATTTTTCTCGCAAGCACACAAACATCCATCGCAAGGTCATCATTCCTGTGTTACACAGCACTTTACATCTAACTAATGTAGGTCAATTTTGTGTTATGGAGACAGCAGCAGAACATTAAAATAGGTGAGCGTGCTTGTAGGCCTCACTCCAGTGATACAGGTTAAAAAGGACCTGCTCATTCCTACTGATCACTACACTGTATGCTGCTACCACTGATCTCGTACTCCTTAAATCTTGGTGAAGGCAGTCGCCTCTCACCACTGTGAGGGTAGGGCTTTTGGTGCCCCTTCTGGTCAAACAAAACCTTCCGTGAGACAGGCCTATGTCATGTTGCAGATGCATGATCTGTGTTTGCCTGTGACAACAAAAATCAGCATTAGGGATCCAGACAACAGTACAGTTTGGCACTCAAGACATGAGTCCAGAAGCAGGCACAGTACTTTTCCATCCCAACAATGATTGCATTGCCTTTGTTTTAGGTTTGACAAAACATCTGTATTCCGGGCAATCCAAGGGCCTGATTTAGAGTTTGTCAGATGGGTTACTTTGTATCATTACGAATATCCACTCCACCTTATTACAATTGCCAAAGGACATAACACAGCAATGCACTTGTAATTAGGCAGCTAGGATATCCATCACATTTGTGATGGAGAAACCCATTGGCCAAGCTCTAAATCAGGCACTTGGTCTCCATAGATTTGCAGTTAGAATTCAATAAAAAATGTGAAAGACTAAGGTATAATGGGGGCACTGATGAGATGGTGGGAATTTTATTTATCAAACTAAGGGTGGGAAGTGGAAGGGAAGTCAGAAGTCAGGCCTTCAGCCTCATTCTTTATATGGTTATGAACTCTTCTGTGGCTTGCAATATTCTTACAATGTACTGCAGGGGGTACTTTATTCCTTATAGAATCACTAAATTAGCATTAAATCTTACCTTGTTTCTCAGTCCAAACTACCAAAGGTGAGCTTTAGGTGCCCTTGGAGGAAACAGCTTTACCACTGTGAGTCATTCTTTTAAGCACTATTAATTGCAGACACAACTCAAACTGAAAATGTCAACTTGTTCCTCTGCTGGATAACTTACAATATATCAGACTTGCTCTGAAATGATCCAGCGTGTCACGATTAATTGATCTACAGAAAGTGCAAGAGTGGGATGGTTTTCGGAGCATAAGTGGAATGACTGAGAAACATAAGCGCACAACATTAATAAAGTTTGTCACTGAAGGGGGGCAGAACAGGATGCAGTTTGTGTGATGAAGGTAGTGATATGAAAGTGTTTCGTCCTTTTACCTGTCATCTACAATATGGGACTACTGGATACATGTAAGGCTAACAAGAACAAAAAGAGTGACCAATAAAAAGATGAATGACATATCTATTCGAAGATATCCTCCAACAAAAAAATCAATCAACTAAAACAATCTTTCTCCATCATCCAAACCTGGATATTTTTGAAGGTCTACTTTTTCACCTGGTAAAGAGTTTATCTTGACGACTCACATGATCAAACACATCTAAACTCCACCGCAACCAAGGCCACCACTTGAGTGTTTAGAGGCATTTAACAAAAAAATCTAAAATAAATAAATAAAGCACAAGATCCTTATATACCACATATACAACGATCTCAGTTTCAAGATGCAAGTTACTAAAAAGATGTAGCCATCTAGGGTATGGCAACCAATGTTCCACAAAGTCAAAGCATACTCTAAGAGCATAATTTCTGAACACTTCTCCAAGCATTGGTATGACACTAAGCTGGCACTCACAAGAGGCATCAGAAGCATGTGCATGTTACTGCTAAAGAGAGTATGCCGCAAATCAGCTAGATTTGTCAACGGGTTAAGAACATATGACTGACTCATCCATTCTCCAGAAACTACACTGACTTCCTTTGCAAGTCCAATCCACTACCAAGATTAAAAGCTCCAAGACACTATACCTGTCAGAGTACATTTTGGGTGATGAATCAAACACATACAGCCCGGATAATGGCTTGTTTTAAACTGAGAAACGTGAGTAGGGAAATACTGGATAACATGTCTTCTCTTGATAGGCTACAGGGATTTGAAACTTCATTCGATCACACATCTGACAAAACCTTTTGCTTATTTACTTCAGGAAGAAGAAGAAGACTGTCCTCTACAAGAAAGACCTTGCCCAGAAGTAACCACTTTGATTGAGTACTGCACATGGATGCCTATGAAAAGCTAGACTTACTTTCCCTAACTTTGTAGCCCCGACAATTGTACATGGCTCCATTGTTTAATAGCCAGTTTACATTAAATAAAATTTCCATATGTGAGACATTTGGCTGTTGATTGAGTGGGCTCTGAACCATGCTCAAGCAACAGCCACAGTCTCTTTCAGGGTGAACCACGAAGGTCACTAAATTAACTTGTGCATAACCCTCTGGTAGTTTGGCACACAAGCAGTCAGGCTTAACTTAGAGGGAATGTCTAAAATATTTTTGCAGCACACAAACAACAATAAAGTGAAAACACAATATAAGAAAAATCTCACACCAATGTAGAAAAATAGAGTACATTTTAAAAAATTGACACCAAAATGGCAGAAATATAATTAGTGGAACTGGAGTTATGATTTTTTTTTAGCTTAAGGTAAAAAGTAGCACCTAAAAGATGAGAGCGACAGTTGCAGACATCTAGTCGTGCAAGACCGCGTCAAAGTTGCAATAATTAGATGTCTGTGATGGAGTACTAGCCAGATACGAAAAGTAGATTGGGCCAACTCGGTGCCTATCTTCAAACTTAGAAGAAATTTGATGAGAAGTGTTCTGAGAAGCTAAAGTTCAGCAGGGCAAAGATGCAGATGCTGTCTGAGGAGGGAGCATTGTTGTTCAGAAGCGGCTGGACAAAGTTGTGCAGAGAATTTCTACGTTCATACTTTATCAATTTTTTGGAGGTCCAATATCTCCAGTGGGATGAAGCAGGAGGCTGTAGCTGATGAGAGCCACACATCCCTTTAGTAAAGAACAGCTAATTGGGATTTGCTGCTGCGGAGAAGGTTGTAGCAGGGGCTGCTGCAAAGTAAACCCAACTGGCAATGCACCTTGGGCGGATTGACGAGCAGGTTTGTCTCTTTCTTTCCTCGGATCTCAAAGTAGTTTTTTGCCATAAAATGTCTAAGTCCCAAGTAGTCGATTTTGGCTATATGGGCACCTTTACCACCACCACCAAGGGTCCAGGACTGGAGGGGCACAATGGAGGGTTAAGACTCACTTAGGCTTGGTCCAGGTGAACGTTCAAGATGGTGGGAACTTGTTATGTTCCTGTGGCTCTGAAAAGGAGGCCAGCAAAGTAGCCCCTTGAGTCACTCCAGTATTCCTGGATTCAGGTAAAGAGCAGGGCCCAAGCAGCAGGGCAGGCCTCTGAGGGTTCAAGGCAGGCTTCAGGAAACAAAACAGTTCCTCCAGGTGCATCAAAGCAGTCTTGTAGAGTACACAACAGGCCACAGCAGCATGCAGTCCTTTGAGAGCCCTTCCCCTGGTCCAGAAAGTGAACTGAACAGAGGTTCTGAGTGCACAATTTTTTATACCTGGTGCCTTCTTGAAGTAGTAGAAGCTTCTAGAGGTTTCTCTTTGAAGTGCCTGGAATTTCCTGACTCCCCTGCTTCGGCTCCAGGCTGGCTGCAGGGACAATACAGTGGTGACAAGCCATTTGTCTGAAGGCAGAACACAGCCTATTCAGTTGCAAGTTGGACTATGCCTAGCTCCACCCTGCATCATGCCAGCAGATGGCTCATTCAGGCACACCTAATCCCTCTATTCTGTGACTCCCCTGGCTCCAATCTGGCTGCAGTAACAATGTGGAGGTGTTAGGTCCATTTAGTAAAGGCAGCATACTACCTATTCAGTTGCAAGTGGGACTCTGCTAAGCTCTGACCCTCCTATCCTGCCAGCAGATGGCCCATTCAGGAACACATAATCCTTCTATTGTGTGACTGTCTGGGAAGAATTCACAAAATCTGACTGCCAATTACACCTAGACATATACCATAGGACAGGCTAGGCTCCAGCCACCAAATGACAAAGGACAGGGAAATGTCAACTTTCTAAAAATAATGCAACCCAATTTTATCCTGTGCGACAGGTAGGCCTCACAGTAGTGAAAAAACGAATTTAGGAGTTTTGCACTTCTAGGACATGTAAAACTTAAAAGTACATGTCCAACTTTTTAATTACAATGCAACCTTGCCCAATGGATGACCTATGGTGTACATTAGGGGTGACATATATGTAAGAAAAGGGGAGTGTAAGGCTTAAGGGTTATATTGCCAAGTAGAATTGGCAGTTTAAAACCTCATTCAGCTGCAATGGTAGGCCTGGAACATGTTTTAAGGGGCTACTTAAGTGGGTGGCACAATAACTGCTGGAGGCCCACAAGTAGCATTTTATTTACAGGCCCTAGTTACATGGTATTCAACTTTAGTAGGGACTTAAAGTAAATGACAATCAGGTGTAAGTGAATCTTACCATGTTGTAGGGAGTGAGCATACACACTTTAGCGCTGGTTAGCTGGGGTAAAGCGCACAGAGTCTTAAAGCCAACAAAAAACAAATTCAGCTACATAGGAGAGTGTAGACTATAAGTTTTAGGGATGACCACCCTAAAGCTGACAGGTCTTACACCATATCAAAACCACATGCCACAGTCTCATTTAAAAACTAAGGTTTATGCACACATGCAAGTGCAAGAGTAAACATATTTTAGCATGCATCGGCCAAGATTTAACAAAACTTTCTGCACAGTTGCAGAACTCTAGAAACAAACCCATTGGCTCATTCAAGTGTTACCCACTAGGGGCAGCGTATTCTATGCAATGGGTCGCACTTTCTCTGTTTGCGCCCGACGCACCTGTTTTAAAGTGTGGCAGGCACAAACAGGGAAAATGCACCCTAATACATAATATGTGCCTAGGAGCGTATATATGCAACGCATAGAGCTAATTTTCAAATTTTTTTAGTCTTATTAAACGCCACCAACCCTTACCTTGTTCTGGAGTGATAATTGTCAGATCTGAGTTTTTATATATCAACACGATGACACAGTTCTTTTTAAATAACTGCAGCAGAATAGGAGATGCCCTACACTGAGACCCATCTTAAGGACAGTGCCTCCCTGTAAGTGATTATTGTATCCTATAAAAAATACTATGTCACTCTTTAGCCTATAACAATATTCACCAATTTTCCACCTTTGACTGGGTGGTTTGGACCTTTTGTGTTGAGGGAAACAACATTAATATTGACATGCTGTTAGCAGGAGAATTGACACGGAGAGTCAACAGCAGAGTGCACACGCATGTAAACAAATGGTTTGACACTGCCAGGCACAAGGTAAAAATAGGGGAAAGAAAACAGAGAAAAAGGAGAAAGAAGCAAAAGCACAAGAGTACATCAAAACAGGAATACCAAAGAAATAGTAAAAGAACCACCCAAAAATGTATCCCAGACTCCCACCCACCCCAGCCTGTCGAAGGCAGTCTCGAATAGACGAAGTATAAATAAAGAAGCAGTGGAGGAGAACTTGGTGAGAAGAACGGTGTCCCTTCTACTCCCAAAACTCTTTGCAGTATTACAAGCTGCAGGATTAATATTGAACCAAATGAAACACAGCCATGTAAAGTTTGAAAATATATAAAGCTCTTTAACAAAATAGCTGAAACAGTACATTATACACTATTAAATTGTCATGGATGGAAACAAGCAAAAAAACTCCACAAATATGTTGAACTTACAGAGGAACAAAAACATTCCTAAAGAGGAAAAATACAAACACTTCATCATGTAGTAAAAGAACAGAGTAGGATAAGCTTGTCAGAAAACACTGTATTTGGTTGTAGAAATCCTAGAAAGCCAAAGGTGATTGAAAATCAACTGGCAAATAAGAAAAAGGAGATTAAAGGAACTAGAGCATGGCGCAACAAGACCAGCAGTACTCATCAATGTAGTGATAGAAAGCATCTTGATTGCTGAAAAGGTCAGGAGTTACCTCAACTACCACTGTCATGATAAGTGGGTGTATGTTAGAGACAGAGGATGAGTATATGGGATTTAAATAAAAGAGGTAAACTGGTATGGGTATATAGGTTAGTGTTTTTACTAGGACTATAGCAATTACATGACAGACACACTTTGAACAAAAACTGGTTAATGTAGCATGGGCTACTGGATAAAGTTCAACAGTGTTAATGAAGTGGAAACCAATGCTCCTAAACTGCAACAGGACCTTCAGGTGTCCATACCAGATTCTGATTTGGTGTTGAGAAGGTTTTCTAACTCTGTTGGTTCAGAAAGCACCATCATTTGACCTTTAAATAGGATTCAAAACTTAGATGTGCAAACAAAGGAATGTCGAATGAACATTTCAGTTAGACTTTTGAGAAGATCAAGAAAGGCTTTCCTTCCAGTCACAGCGTCTCTGGCCAAGTCCTGTGAGAGGAGATGTTGACACCACTCCACATTGTAGCTTTCCATTCCTCATATGTGCAAGGATCAGTTCCGAATGTTGGTGTCTTGAAGGTTTATAAATTAATGGTCTCAGCGCAGTTGCATTTATAGGTTTGAACCTTGGAACACGATGAGCACGTTCTATCTTGTAGTCTCTTAGGAAAGAATTGCAAAGTGTTGCTGGAATCCATTGATTCAGAAATTCAATGGCGAGTGTGCAGACTACTTGACTCCTTTTGGGAGGCCAAAGATGAGTAGATTGCTTCTCCTATTATGATCCCCTAAATTCAGAATTTCGCTCTTGAGATTAGTGATCAGCCTATCCATTTTTTAAGTTGTTTAGCTTGGAGGCTGCTTTTCTCTTCCAGGGCACTGCTCTTAGATTCCATATTTGTTAGTCTGATATTCAAATCTTTTAAGTGATACCTAACAATGTAGATGTGCTGTTGTCTTTATGCTTAATTGGTGATTCTGGAATCAGAATTTTTGGTTTTATTGTTTTTAGATTGTCTAGCTGCTCCTTCTCTTTGTGGTCTTTCGTGTCTGCCAACTTATCACATGTAGTAATGCTACTACAGACAGGCAGTTTGGTTATTGCTTGCCTCTGTGAACACAGGTGGGCCGGAGATGTTGTGAAAGTGAGCTCCCTTAATATTAGAGTATCCAATATTGGTCACCCCATCAGCCACCAATCCCCTTGGGACAATAGCACACTCATTGGGGACTGTGTTGGAAGAAGATTAAGCACTAGGCTACTGATGGGTAAGCAAGGCAGTGGTTGGCATATTTTAGATAAGTCCCACCTTGTATTGTAAGAACCAAATATATAAGGCTCTTGGTCACTTTGAAGAGCCTCCAACTCTCAGTTCATTGACTTTGTGGACAGACTTTCACTCAGCTGAAGTAGATGGTGTTACTCATGCAGATAGACATACCCCACAATACATTGGAAAGCTATAAAGAAGAAGAGCGGGGGCCACCTACTCCAGCCACCAAGAATAGTCCAATGTACCTCACAATTCCTTATAGGTCTTATTGCTTGGACTGTTGCATCGCAAGCAGTGTGGTGAGATCCAACGCAGCCAACACATTTTGAGTATTTGTGTTAGAGTGAGTGTACAGCAGGGAAAAGCTAGCAGCTCGCATAATAGGTGCAGCGATGAAGCCAGAGCCGCATAGGCATCAGCACTAAAAAGTACTATGGCATGTTCATACGAAATAAGCAGCAAGCGGTTAGACTTGTTTAGTCCTCTTAAAAACTTAGATGTTCTTAGCCTGGTGAATGAGACAAGCACACTTTAGTAGCAAGCCTAATACCGTGATTGTACCTTTAATGAAAGCCGGCTGGACTTCCCTGATCACACAGTCTTTGCATGTTAAGTATCCACATAGCCAGGGCACAAGTTCTAAAAAAGAAGGGGGACTAACCAAGTTAGGCAGTATGCAAGTGACATCATGGCGCATGACATAACAGATCATGGCATCACAGTGTACGACATTGCATGTGACATCAAAGGAAGTGACCTGACAGGAAGTGACCTCACATGATGTGACATCAGGTATTAAGTCCTCATATATATGTTTAGCAGGTCTATCATGATTACATTTAAGTGCATTAAGAGATTTAAAACAAATTAGATTTAGTATTATATATTAGTTGAGGCCCAGATATTGTGTGTCGAGGTTGGCACAACCCTGACGCAAAATCTGGGCCACAATTAATACATGTTTTTTTTCTAAACACTCTGCCACAACGAACTTGGCAACAAGGAGAAGCATGGTAGTAGATTAGTTCTGCTTAATTGGTTGAAAAGTCTGCATTTTAAAATATCTTATGGGGTTAAATCACAAGCAGCAGAGATCTTAGTATGTTCCGTAAATCGCAGGGAATAATAATTTCTGTACAATAACTCTGGAGATTAATTTACTTGCTGTAGAGATTTGTGTTTTGTCTAGTCCCAGATTTGAGTCAAAGTAGCATAGAAGGTTAATGTGTCTCCTGCAAAGCACATCATGTAAGATGCAGATTACAGATGTGTTTTGCATGTAGGTAGCTAAGTGAGTTACTGCTTTAAAAACAGTTCCTTTTGTTGCTTGCAGTCCATAAATTGTAATATACTAATAGAACACAGTGAGTTCTGAACAACAAGTGATTCCAACAACCTGTTTAGTGATAACTATCTGTATGCTTTTGTTTCCACTCCATTGTATTTGCAACTAAGGGCCAGGTGTAGCAGTTTCTCAAGCAGCGCAGTACTTTAGCTGCAAATGCTGTGCTGTGTGAGAGTGCCATATTTTCCAGAAATATGGCACTCTCCTCCCCTCTCCCTAACATCGGTGCAGAACTGTGCGACTTTGCCCCACAGACACACCTTTGCACCATAGTACAAGGGTGGCCACATGAGGCCTTTGTCCACAGAAACACCTGTGAACTACAAACATTGAAATATTGGAGCGCCAAGCTTTTACCAGCCATTAAAAGCCCAGAGCACTCTATCGTCTTCAATGGAGCTCTCAACATTCTAATGTTCTAATATAATAGAGACCGTTCCTGCTATTGCAATAGCCTCTACCTAAATCTTACAATGCATGCAGGGAACTACCCATTGTTTGAATGTCTCTAGACCATTAGGCACCTTACCTGACATTTCACAATTGACTATTTTTCTTATTCCGCAGTTTTTTAAGTGATGGTATGATTGTTCACCAACCTATAGGCATTAGGCGCTGCAGTGTTTTTGGTGTGCAAGCCTGTTTAGTCCTAGTTGTTGGTTTTAGCCAAAGTGATGAGGTTTTTATGTGAATAAAAGTTTGAGAGGCTGGAAATTGTGCAGGATCTTCCTTAGAACAACTAAATCTGCCTTTCTGTCTTTCTTCCTACAGTAATTCCAATCACATGTGCCCACTGAGTGTGGGACAGAACAATGTCTGCAATAAAACATAGAGTCCTCATTTCACAACAGAGCTTCCAAGTTATCCGCAGCTGCTGCAATTTGTGATTACAAGGTCTTCCAAAAAGTCTTGACAAACATGATCAGAACAGCTTGCAAACAGATGTTATTTAGCAATGTTTCCTTCAAAGTAGTTGTATTTATACTATGCGGTTTACTGGTCATTTAAATTTTTTTAAGTTTACAAAAGCCTGTCTAAAAGAGTTAGACAATGTTTGTTACCAAAGAGCACTATATACTCACTGTTTTGTCCAAATCAATGCCACATGTTTTTACAAGTCATTTTCTTGGTCAGAGACAAGATGTTTCAAATATAAAGCAATTTAAGATGCCCACTTGTTAATTCACTCAGGAATGCAAATGGTGGAAAAGTATGACATTTTTCAGCTTGAATACAATGTTGGCATCCCTCAGGATGTGCACCAGGCTGAGGCTGCTGAATTGATCCTCACCTATCATTACGTTGGTAAATTACATGTATTACCTACTGGCGGTTGCCAGTGTAGTTATAGTTAGGACCTATAATCCATAGGAAAAGCATTTTTTGATTTGCCAATATCTTTGGTGCCGCTTGACGAATCTTTGCGAAATTTTCAAAACTAATGGTTCGCTAACGTCAGCTTATATCTTAAAAGTTTCAGGGTGGTCCGTCAAGCGGGGGCCGTGAAAAAAGGGGGGTCCCAAAATGCATTTTCCCCATGTTAATTTCCATAGTGACTTTAAAACAGGCTACATCCCAAACTGATGGACGGAATTACACCAAATTTGGCAAAAAGGTAAGTCTTGGTCCAGAAAGCGTGCTTTTTAAAAAATGGTGTAAATCCAAACAGTAGTTACTGAGAAATTAAAAAAATAAAAAAATATATATCTGAGCACCGAGAAGGATTTGCGAACCCTCCCGGGCACGAGCTTCACTCTGATTGGCTGTCAACACTCCACACAAGGAAGTCTTGGCAGCCATCTTGTGACTCGGTAACTGAGTCACAAGAAAAAGGGTGAAAACAGATGAAAACCAAGAAAAGGGGGCAGGGTAGAAACCCCCTAACCTCCTCGGCTTATTTTTTATATTTTTATTTTTTAAATTGACAAATTCACGCTGGGTGCGCAAATCCGACCGTAAAAAATCCGAAATGCGGGCTCCCGCACTTTGTTATCTGTAAGCCTCCTGGTGGGCCAGGACCCGGGGCAATGTGTAATTAATTAGCGGTAACCGCGGTGTCCCTGCAGCCCGGGAACCGCCACCTCCTTGGGGCTTCTAAAAAAAAATGTTTGGGGGGCTCCTGCCCCCACCCCATGCTGCCATGGAGACCACCACCTCCCCGGGGCATTTATTAATATGGGTCCAGGGCATTGCGGGCCCCCCTAAAGCCCCAGGGACTGCCACTTCCACAGGGCTTAAATTAAAATAAAGAAGTGTGGGGGGCTTCTACATCCCCACACTGTCTGGGGGACCCGGGCACTAAATATTCAAATGCAGGGGTCCGTTGAGAACCCCCAGGGACCACCACCTCCATGGGGCTTTAAACACTTGGGATGGGGCCGTCAGTAGGTAGTTATAGTTAGGACCTAGTTTCCATAGGGAATGCATTTTTTATTTTCCTAATAACTTTGGCACCGGTTGACAAATCTTCGCAAAATTTTCAAAACTAGTAGCCCACTCCAGTCAGCTCCTGTCTTAAAAGCTTCTGGGTGATTCGTCAAGTGGGGGCTGAGAAAAGGGGGGTCCCAAAACACGTTTTCCCCATGTTTTTTTCCATTGGAAACTTTAGACAAAGCTACAGCCCGAACTGCTGAACGGAATTACACCAAACTTGGCAAAAAGGTAACCCTTGGTTCAGAAAGAGTCCTTTTTGTTAAATGCTGTAAATCTGTTCAGTAGTTTCTGAGAAATTTGAAAAAGAAAAAGTATCGATATCTAGGGCAGTGGTGGGTTCGCAAACACTCCCAAGCATGAGCTTCACTCTGATTGGCTGCCAACACTCCAAACCAGGAACTGTTGGCAGCCATCTTGTGACTCGGTAGAACCGAGTCACAAGAAAACAGTAAACAAATATTAAAAAACAAGAAAAGGGAGCAGGGTGGAAAGACTCTGACCCCCTAGGCATGCCCAGGGGATATCACAAGGACTCCCAGGGTCCCCCCAAAGTTATTTTAATATAATTTCGGCAGAAAGCACGATGGGGTTGTGAATCCAGTTGAAATTATTTTTAAAAAAGAAGCACGGGCTCCCGAGCTTCATTTTAAAAAAACCTCTGGGTGGCCCAGGTCCCGGGGGCACTATAAATGTAATAGCGGGGGCCTCGGGGTCCCCCGCAGTCCCGGGGACCACCACCTCCCCAGGGCTTTTATAAGTAACAGTGGGGGGCAAGTGCCCTCACGCAGCCCCGGGGACTGCCACCTCCCCAGGGCTGTTAAAAAAAGCATGTGGGCGACCCCTTCCTGGAGCCTTTGATGGCCCTGGTGACCGCCCCCCCAGGGCGGCTCCTGCAGTGTCCCGAGGTGCCATAGCAAACTGTGCTTTGGATTTTGGAAGCGAGAGCAGGTTTCCTGCATGTTAGCAGCTCCCCGTGTGGAAAAGCAATGCTGGCTCCCGCAGGAGGTAGGGAGCCGGTGGGACCGTGGGGGTATTGGGGCTCCCCCCACGGTCCCCAACCATGAGGCCAGGTCCCAGGGGATAGGGTCTCCGGGGCCCAAAATGGCATGGGAGTGGGGTCGCACAGTCCCCCCTCCTCCATTGTAATTTTTTTTTTTAAACTGGATTTGGGCATGCCCCAGGGGATGAGGTCCCCGGGGGCGAATGTAAATCAATGGAAGTGGACTGTATTTTTTTCACCAAAATTGGGAGTCGCGACCCTGGTGTGAACGCGAGGAGTGTGTGGCGCTCAGCGCGGCCCCCTGGTGTGAACGCGAGGGGTGTGCGGTGCTCAGTGTGGTCCCCTGGTGTGAAGGCGTGGGGTGCATGGCTCCCAGCGTGGTCCCCTGTGTGAACAAGATGGGTGTACGGCTCCCAGCATGGCCCCTTGGTGTGAATGTGAGGGGTACGTGGTACTCAGCACGGCCCCTAGTGTGAACGTGATGGGTGCACGGCTCCGTAAGTCACGCTGGGTGCGTGACTAAGCAAAAATAATTAAGATTTTTTTAATATAAACCTAGGTTAACAGTTGTGTTATTGAGTGGCTCTAAAAAGAGCCCTTGTTTTCATTGAGAGGTTGTTGTAGATACATGTAAGTGCGGATGCAGAGCTTCAGGTTGTTGAGAAACACTCTGTTACCTTCATCAGTGAAGTGTACTCCGTCAATTCTGTAGATGCCATCCATATGGAAACGTAGATTGTTGTTATAGATGGAGCCCATTCTATGGTCTCTGAGATAAGCAGAAACAGCTTTATTGACATTTTTCTAGCTTTCTCAAACTGAGGACAAAATTGATTGGACCACTTCCATTTCTGTCTTTGGCATATGTTAGAGTATACAAAGACAGTTTGGGGGAAAAGCAACATCAATTCTGCAAAGGTGTCCTTCATTAGCAAATACAGACCTACTCCAGTCAATGTGCCTAGGTCATTGCCACCACAGTGCACAATCATGAGGTCAGGGGCTTGGAGATGCAAAAAGGGTTTAAACAAAGGCATCAATTGCTGCCACTTTAATCCTCTCTGTCCAATCCATTTTATGTTTACATTTTGCAATGCTAGGTCTTTGTCCATACCTCTGTGTTCAGCATACCTTTTGCACCAGAATGCATAGCTGTGCCCAACAATCCACACAGAAAGCATTTTGAAGGGATGTCTGTAGGTAATCAAAAGATGTCTGTAGCTGAGGTAGTCAGCTGGTAGAATGAGAGGTATCTAAAATTGTGGAGAAGATGCTGTTTTTATGAAAGAAGAGAATTGATTGGTTGTTTAAGGTCATTGTACATTCAAAAATAGGGTGCATTTTACTTTCTTTAAAAAGCAGGTTTCTAATTGGTTAGTAAAAAATATTTGAAAAGTACAGTAGAAAGGATAAGGTAATGTTCTGCAATGGCAACCACACCTGCTGTTTCCATTTGCAACTTTGTATGGTGAACTTGAAAATATGGTGAACTTGTGACCGGTCAGTTAAGTTGAATGTTGCATGAGCTGGTGCTTTGGAAACGGGCATTAAGCAGAAGGGGTGAAGAAGTCAGTTAATAAGAGTTATTATCTGTGACCAATGGAAATGCGTTTTACAATTTGAAATACTCTGGGAAGCAATGTAATTTGTTGCTTATGTGTATTTGTATGGAAACCGAGAGGGAAACATTGCCATTACTGGTTTTACCTTGCTGAGGCTGGTATATTATATTGACTGTGTGTAAAAGAAAATCCTGTCTGAGTGTGTGAGATTTTTCATTCAACAGATTTATTTGCAAGGTGAGTTATACATTTTTGAGGTATATTTGAAAAAGATTTGACATCATTCTAAAATTGTGTTGCTTTAAATATATTATTAAATGTAGAGATGTATATTGGAATTAGTTTCATTGTGCTTGAATATTATTTAATAAAGAGTCTGTACGGTAATATGTGTATTTTTTAAGATGATTACTGATGTTATTAATTAAGCATGTTTTTTGTTCCAAGGTATAGTTGAATGATACCACATATATTTTTAGATTGTTGGATGAAGATGCAGTACAAATGTGTAGTTTGAAAGATGTTCATATAAGGTGTAGTTTATTAGCCTTAATTGTTTCTTCTCTCTACAAAATGAATAGTTGAATGATACTGCATAATTATAGATACTTTGGTAAAGATGCAGCACAACTGTGCTGTTTGAAAGATGATCATATAAGGTATAAGGTGTTAATAATTAGGTTTCTATTATTAGTTTGTACAAAGGTAAAGTTAAATGATGCCACATATTTTAAGATAGAATGGTGAAATAAGGTGCTGTTAATTAGGCTTCTTTTTGTAGTCTGAGGAAAGGTATAGTTGAATGATGCAACTTAATTTTACATACAAAGGTGAAGATGTATAATAAAAGTGTGATTTTGGAAATGCTTATAAAATGTGTTGTTAATTACACTTCTTTCTTAAGTCTGTTGAGAGGTATAATTTGATGATGTTGCATATTTGTAGACTGAATGGTCAAGATGTAGCTCAAAAGTAAATCACCACATATTACCCTTGCAGGCATGTTGTACTTATCTACTTAACTAGATAGTATGTAATGACTCATCTATGTGTTCAAATTGTATTTATATTGCTGTATGTATGCTTATTGAATTATTGAGAGGTGACTGACCGATTACAGGAGGGCCAAGGTAGTGAATATGTGATTTTAAAACTACAAGAGAAATGATTTACTGATTCCATATTGTGCAATCACCCATGTACTTATGCAATGAACCAGGCACTAACACATGCAGTGGTACAATAACCTGTGCAGTACTCTAATCACCCAGCCAGCACCATGTACTTATCCAATCACTCCGCCAAAACGCAACACTTACAAATTCACCATGTACTCTACTTGAAGGACTCTAATCATGCAGTCGCTAGCCATGTACTCATGCAATGACCCAGGCACTAACTGATGCACAGCTACAATCCCTTGAGCCCTACCTATGCAGTTCAGTAATCTCCCTGTTACTACCTATGCACTCCTCCAATCACCCAGCCAGCACCATGTACTTATCCAATCAGTCGGCCAAAACCCAAGCACTTATAAATTCACCATGTACTCTCCTGACAGTACTATAAGCATCCAGTCACTACCCATGTACTCATGCAATGGCCCAGGCACTAACAAATGAACTGCTACAATCCCTAGAGCACTACCCATGAAGTCCAGCAATCCCCCTGTTACTACCTATGCACTCCTTCAGTCACTACCCATGTACTCATGCAATGACCCATGCACTAGTACAATCCCGAGAGCAGTACCCATGCAGTCCAGCAATCCCCCTGTCACTACCTATCCACTTCTTTAATCACTCAGCCAGCAGTATGTACTTATCTAATCACTCTGCCAAAACCCAAGCACTTATAAATTCACCATGCAGTCTCCTTGCAGCACTCTAATCATCCAGTCACTACGCAGAACACCAACAGAACACCACCCATGCAGTCCAGTAATCCCCCAGTAATTCCATGTGCACTCTTCCAATCACCCAGCCAGCACCATGTACTTCTCCAATGACTCTGCCAAAACCCAAGTACTTATAAATTCACCATGTACTCTCCTTACAGTACTCTAATCATCTAGGGGCATATTAACAAGGTGCTGCAATAATATTATCGCCGCTTTAGAGCCCGTTTTTGGGCGAAAAGCGGCGTTAATATTATCGCATTATCAACAAGGACACATTAGCGCGTGTATCCTTGCATTAGCGCTCCTTGTCAGCACACCTCCCATCCCATCGCTAATGAGATGCAAAGGAGGCGTGCCTGACCAGACTCCCTTGGGTAAATATCGATAACCCAGCTTGCTCATATTAACAACGAGGAATAGCGATATTGAAAATCACTTTTGGTATGCCTTAAAGCAGGAATTTAACGTCAGTTAAATTCCTGAATAAGGCATACCTAACATGGGAGGTGGATTGTGTGGCTAAGACCACAGACCATATCACCAAGGATATCGCCGTTTTCCATGGAACAGCGCTGGAAAACCAGCGATGTTCGATGGAAAACATCGCTATCACTGGAATAATTATGCCATTGCGCTATGTGTTGTTAATACAGCGCTAGCATGGCGATAATTATCTGCGATAGCCGGTGATAAAATTCCTCACACTAAGAGCAGCCAGTGCTAATTATCGCTGCCGCATGTTGATATGCCCCCTAGTCTCTAACCATGTACTCATGCAATGGCCCAGGCACTAACTCATGCAGTGCTACAATCCCCAGAGCACTATCCATGCAGTCCAGCAATACCCCTGTCACTCCCTGTGCACTCTTCCAATCACTCCACAAGCATCATATACTTATGTAATCAGTTTGCCAAAATCAAAGCAGTTATACATTCACCATGCACTCTCTTTGCAGTACTGTATTTATGCAGTCACTACCCATGTACTCATGCAATGGCCCAGGCACTAATGCATTCAGTGTTACAATCCCCAGAGCAGTACCTATGCACTCCAGCATTCCCCTTGTCACTCCCTGAGCACTCTAACAATAAACCTGTCAGCACCGTGTACTTATCCAATCACTGCACCAATACCCAAGCACTTATAAATTCACCATGTACTCTCTTTGCAGCACTCTAATCATCCAGTCACTAACCAGGTGTTTATGCAATGACCTAGGCAGTAACAGATGTAGTGCTACAATCCCCTGAGGACTACCTATGCGGTCCAGTAATTTCCCTGTTACAGTACGCTAAACATCCATTCACTACCCATGTTCTCATGCAATGGCCCAGGCACTAACACATGCACTGCTACAATCTCCAGAGGACTACCCATGCAGTCCCGCAATTCCTGTGTCACTACCTATGCACTCCTTCAATCACCCAGCTTGCAGTATGTACTTATCTAATCACTCTGCCAAAATCCAAGCACTTATAAATTCACCATGCAGTCTCCTTGCAGCACTCTAATCATCCAGTCACTACGGATGTACTCATGCAATAGCCAAGGCACTAACTCATGCAGTGCTAAAAACAACGGAGCACTACCCATGGAGTTCAGCAATCCCTCTGTCATTACGTGAGCACTCTTCCAATCACTCCGCCAGCACCATGTACTTATCCAATCACTCTGCCAAAACCCAAGCACTTATGAATTCAGCATGCAGTCTTCTTGCAGCACTCTAATCATCCAGTCACTACGCATGTACTCATGCAATGGTCAAGGCACTAACTCATGCAGTGCTAAAAAAAACAGAACACTACCCATGCAGTTCAGCAATCTCCTTGTCACTCCCTGTGCACTCTTTCAATCACTCCACCAGCAATATATACTTATCTAATCACTTCGCCAAAACCAAAGCAGTTATAAATTCACCATGCACTGTTTTTGCAGTACTCTAATCATGCAGTCACTGACCATGTGCTTATGCAATGACCCAGGCACTAAGAGATGTAGTGCTACAATCCAATGAGGACTGCCTATGCACCCCAGTAATCCCCCTGCCACTACCTATGCACTCCTCCAATCACGGAGCAAGCACCATGTACTTATCCAATCATTCTGCCAAAACCCAAGGACTTATAAATTCACCATGCACTCTCCTTGCACCACTGTAATCATGCAGTCACTACTCATGTTCTCATGCAGTGGCCCAGGCATTAACTCATGCAGTGATACAATCCCCAGAGCACTATCCATGCAGTCCAGCAATCCCCCTGTCACTCCCTGTGCACTCTTCTAATCACTCCACCAGCACCATATACTTACCTAATCAATTCCCCAAAACCAAAGCAAGTATAAATTCATCATGCACTCTCTTTGCAGTACTCTATGCAGTCACTATCCTTGTACTTATGCAATGGCCAAGGCACTCATACATTCACTGCTACAATCCCCAGAGCAGCACCTAGGCACTCCAGCATTCCCCTTGTCACTCCGTGAGCACTCTTCCAATCACCCTGTCAGCAGCGTGTACTTATCCAATCAGTCCGCCAAAACCTAAGCACTTATAAATTCACCATGTACTCTCCTTACAGTACTCTAATCATCCAGTCACTACCCATGTACTCATGCAATGGCCCAGGCACTTACACATGCACTGCTAAAATCCCCAGAGCACACCCTATGCAGTCCAGCAATCCCCCTGTCACTACCTATGCACTCCTTCAATCACCCAGCCAGCAGTATGTACTTATCTAATCACTCTGCCAAAACTCAAGCACTTAAAAAATTCCCCATGCAGTCTCCTTGCAGCACTCTTATCATCCAGTCACTACGCATGTACTCATGCAATGGCCAAGGCACTAACTCATGCAATGCTAAAAATAACAGACCATTACCCATTTAGTCCAGCAATCCCCCTGTCACTCCCTGTGCAGTCTTCTAATCACTCTGCCAGCACCATATACTTATGTAATCAGTTCGCCAAAACAAAAGCAGTTATAAATTCACCATACACTGTCTTTGCAGTACTCTAAACATGCAGTCACTAACCATGTACTTATGCAATGACCCAGGCACTTAGAGATGTAGTGCCACAATCCCCTGAGGACTACCAATGTACCCCAGTTATCCCCCTGTCACTACCTATGCACTCCTCCAATCACCCAGCCAGCACCATGTACATATCCAATCACTCTGCCAAATCCCAAGTACTTATGAATTCACCATTGCACTCCCCTTGCACCACTGTAATTACCCAGTCACTACGCATGTACTCATGCAATGGCCCAGGCACTAACTCATGCAGTGCTACAATTCCCAGAGCACTATCCATGCAGTCCAGCAATCCCCCTGTCATTCCCTGTGTACTCTTCCCATCACTCCACTAGCACCTTATACTTATCTAATCAGTTTGCCAAAACGAAAGCAGTTATAAATTCACCATGCACTCTCTTTGCAGTACTCTACTTATGCAGTCACTATCCTTGTACTCATGCAATGGCCAAGGCATTAATACATTCACTGCTACAATCCCCAGAGCAGCACCTAGGCACTCCAGCATTCCCCTTGTCACTCCGTGGGCACTCTTCCAATCACCCTGTCAGCACCGTGTACTTATCCAATCAGTCCGCCAAAACCTAAGCACTTATAAATTCACCATCTACTCTCCTTACAGTACTCTAATCATCCAGTCACTACCCATGTACTCATGCAATGGCCCAGGTACTTATACATGCACTGCTACAATACCCAGAGCACACCCCATGCAGTCCAGCAATCCCCCTGTCACTACCTATGCACTCCTTCAATCACCCAGCCAGCAGTATGTACTTATCTAATCACTCTGCCAAAACTCAAGCACTTAAAAAATTCCCCATGCAGTCTCCTGGCAGCACAGTAATCATCCATTCATTACACATGTACTCATGCAATGGCCAAGGCACTAACTCGTGCAGTGCTACAATCCCCTGAGCACTACCCATGCAGTCCAGCAATCCCCCTGTCACTCCCTGTGCACTCTTCCAATCACTCCACCAGCACCATATACTTAACTAATCAGTTTGCCAAAACCAAAGCAATTATAAATTCATCATGCACTCTTTTTGCAGTACTCTATTTATGCAGTCACTACCCATGTACTCATGCAATGGCCCAGACACTAATACATTCAGTGTTACAATCCCCAGCGCAAAACCTATCCACTCCAGCATTCCCCTTGTCACTCTGTGAGCACTCTTCCAATCAACCTGTCAGCACCGTGTACTTATCTAATTACTACGCCAATACCCAAGCACTTATAAATTCACCATGTACTATCTTTGCAGCATTATAATCATCTAGTCACTAACCATGTGTTTATGCAATGACCCAGGCAGTAACAGATGTAGTGCTACAATCCCCTGAGGATTACCTATGCACCCCAGTAATCTCCCTGTCACGACCTATGCACTCCTCCAATCACCGAGCCAGCACCATGCACTTATCCAATCTCTCTGCCAAAACCCAAGTACTTATAAATTCCCCATGCACTCTCCTTGCACCACTGTAATCATCCAGTCACTACCCATGTACTCATGCAGTGGCCCAGGCACTAACTCATGCAGTGTTACAATCCCCAGAGGACTATCCATGCAGTCCAGCAATCTCCCTATCACTCCCTGTGCACTCTTCCAATCACTCCACCAGCACCATATGCTTATCTAATCAGGTTGCCAAAACCAAAGCAATTATAAATTCATCATACACTCTTTTTGCAGTACTCTATTTTTGCAGTCACTACCCATGTACTCCTGCATTGGCCCAGCCACTAATACATTCAGTGTTACAATCCCCAGAGCAGTACCTATGCACTCCAGCATTCCCCTTGTCACTCCCTGAGCTCTCTTCCAATCAACCTGTCAGCACCATGTACTTATCCAATCACTGCACCAATACCCAAGCACTTATAAATTCACCATGTACAATCTTTGCAGCACTCGCATCATTCAGTCACTAACCATGTGCTTATGCAATGACCCAGGCAGTAACAGACGTAGTGCTACAATCCCATGAGGACTACCTATGCACTCCAGTAATTTCCCTGTTACTACCTATGTAATCCTCCAATCACCCAGCCAGCTTCATGTACTTATCCAATCAGTCCGCCAAAACCGAAGCACTTATAAATTCACCACGTACTCTCCCAACAGTACTCTAAACATGCAGTCACTACCCATGTAGTCATGCAATGGCCCAGGCTCTAACACTCTTTGCAGGACTCTAATTATGCTGTCACTACTAGGCCTGGGCCAAAAATCCGTTCCGTTCGCGGAAATTGCGATATTTTGGCATTTTCGCGTTCCGCGGACAGCGCGAAAATGTCAAAATTTCCGCATTCCGCAGCTTAGCGATAATTTTTTTCTTGCTCGCGCTGTAAAACAATACATTCTCGCGCGCGATCGCCTTACCTGAATCCCTGCGTTCTCCGACAAGTTTTCTTGACCCGGTCGCGTTCTCCACGAGATGTTGAATTTTGGTAGCCATTTTGCGCTGTCTCGCGAGAGTTCGCGGCCGCATTCAAGTCATTTTTCACGCGATCACGTCATTTGTCGCGCGATCACGTCTTTCTTCTCGCGATCATGCACCACGCGAGTATGAGAAGATTGAGATCTCGAACATGTCATTCTACATCGCGAGCCAGAGAATGAGGACGCGGGCACATGAAATCGAACGCGAACAGGAGAAAGAGACCGCGAACACGTCATATCCAACGCGACAGGGACAAAGAAGAGAACGCGATCATATCGTTTTCGACACGCCGGCGGAAGTAATGTGAAGCTGGAGAACTCAACAACGTAAAATTTACAATTTGGAGAGGAATATCGGCTCTAGCAGCATGAAACCATCTGCAAATACTGATTTTGGATGAAAAGAACTCCTTACATTCACATTTGGCTTTCCTTTTTTGTGCAAGGAGTCATTTTTTTTTTACAAGGTGGAGAGAGGGAGGAAGTGACACAGATTCTCCAACTTCCTGTTCCTGTCCAGCAGGCTCCTCCCAGTGCTTTGTCCATCTCCTGCTCATTCTGCCTTTGGATTTGGAGCTGGAAAGATCACTCTTTTTGTCTGCTGCATCATTGCAATTGGATTTCAGGATTTTTGGAATAGGATATTTTACAAGTAAGTGGTTGTTGTGTTTGATTGTGGGCATTGCAGTTGTTGTGTAACTACAATTTATTTTTGATAATTAATTATCATCATTCCTTTTTTTTTTTTTTATTTTTTTAAATTTTGTGGGTTGTAGTAGTAGGCCCGAGCTAGCCATGGGCATGGCCTCATGGGTGTGTGTGTGCATGATGAAGCAACTGTTCCTTTTGTTTTTTGAATATATTTCATTTTCAATCACATTTAGGGCATGGATGGCATTGGATTGAGTTGGGGAAGTGTGTTTTTTGGGGTGGCCTTGCTGATGTTGTTGGGCCTGGCCATGTGGCTGGTGGCCATTTTGAGGCCTAGGCCTGCAAGCTTGCCTGGCCTTGTCTGCCAACAGGCCTGCTTTCATCCACTGCTACCAGAGCAGGTAGCCACAGCTTTAGTAATCTACTGTTTTCTGTTTGCTCTGTTGAATTTAGACATCATTTAGGGCATGGATGGCATTGGATTGAGTTGGGGAAGTGTGTTTTTTGGGGTGGCCTTGCTGATGTTGTTGGGCCTGGCCATGTGGCTGGTGGCCATTTTGAGGCCTAGGCCTGCAAGCTTGCCTGGCCTTGTCTGCCAACAGGCCTGCTTTCATCCACTGCTACCAGAGCAGGTAGCCACAGCTTTAGTATTCTACTGTTTTCTGTTTGCTCTGTTGAATTTAGACATCATTTAGGGCATGGATGGCATTGGATTGAGTTGGGGAAGTGTGTTTTTTGGGGTGGCCTTGCTGATGTTGTTGGGCCTGGCCATGTGGCTGGTGGCCATTTTGAGGCCTAGGCCTGCAAGCTTGCCTGGCCTTGTCTGCCAACAGGCCTGCTTTCATCCACTGCTACCAGAGCAGGTAGCCACAGCTTTAGTAATCTACTGTTTTCTGTTTGCTCTGTTGAATTTAGACATCATTTAGGGCATGGATGGCATTGGATTGAGTTGGGGAAGTGTGTTTTTTGGGGTGGCCTTGCTGATGTTGTTGGGCCTGGCCATGTGGCTGTTGGCCATTTTGAGGCCTAGGCCTGCAAGCTTGCCTGGCCTTGTCTGCCAACAGGCCTGCTTTCATCCACTGCTACCAGAGCAGGTAGCCACAGCTTTAGTAATCTACTGTTTTCTGTTTGCTCTGTTGAATTTAGACATCATTTAGGGCATGGATGGCATTGGATTGAGTTGGGGAAGTGTGTTTTTTGGGGTGGCCTTGCTGATGTTGTTGGGCCTGGCCATGTGGCTGGTGGCCATTTTGAGGCCTAGGCCTGCAAGCTTGCCTGGCCTTGTCTGCCAACAGGCCTGCTTTCATCCACTGCTACCAGAGCAGGTAGCCACAGCTTTAGTAATCTACTGTTTTCTGTTTGCTCTGTTGAATTTAGACATCATTTAGGGCATGGATGGCATTGGATTGAGTTGGGGAAGTGTGTTTTTTGGGGTGGCCTTGCTGATGTTGTTGGGCCTGGCCATGTGGCTGGTGGCCATTTTGAGGCCTAGGCCTGCAAGCTTGCCTGGCCTTGTCTGCCAACAGGCCTGCTTTCATCCACTGCTACCAGAGCAGGTAGCCACAGCTTTAGTAATCTACTGTTTTCTGTTTGCTCTGTTGAATTTAGACATCATTTAGGGCATGGATGGCATTGGATTGAGTTGGGGAAGTGTGTTTTTTGGGGTGGCCTTGCTGATGTTGTTGGGCCTGGCCATGTGGCTGGTGGCCATTTTGAGGCCTAGGCCTGCAAGCTTGCCTGGCCTTGTCTGCCAACAGGCCTGCTTTCATCCACTGCTACCAGAGCAGGTAGCCACAGCTTTAGTAATCTACTGTTTTCTGTTTGCTCTGTTGAATTTAGACATCATTTAGGGCATGGATGGCATTGGATTGAGTTGGGGAAGTGTGTTTTTTGGGGTGGCCTTGCTGATGTTGTTGGGCCTGGCCATGTGGCTGGTGGCCATTTTGAGGCCTAGGCCTGCAAGCTTGCCTGGCCTTGTCTGCCAACAGGCCTGCTTTCATCCACTGCTACCAGAGCAGGTAGCCACAGCTTTAGTAATCTACTGTTTTCTGTTTGCTCTGTTGAATTTAGACATCATTTAGGGCATGGATGGCATTGGATTGAGTTGGGGAAGTGTGTTTTTTGGGGTGGCCTTGCTGATGTTGTTGGGCCTGGCCATGTGGCTGGTGGCCATTTTGAGGCCTAGGCCTGCAAGCTTGCCTGGCCTTGTCTGCCAACAGGCCTGCTTTCACCCACTGCTACCAGAGCAGGTAGCCACAGCTTTAGTAATCTACTGTTTTCTGTGTGCTCTGTTGAATTTAGGCATCATTTTGGGCATGGATGGCATTGGATTGAGTTGGGGAAGCGTGTTTTTTGGGGTGGCCTTGCTGATGTTGTTGGGCCTGGCCATGTGGCTGGTGGCCATTTTGAGGCCTAGGCCTGCAAGCTTGCCTGGCCTTGTCTGCCAGCAGGCCTGCTTTCATCCACTGCTACCAGAGCAGGTAGCCACAGCTTTAGTAATCTACTGTTTTCTGTGTGCTCTGTTGAATTTAGGCATCATTTTGGGCATGGATGGCATTGGATTGAGTTGGGGAAGTGTGTTTTTTGGGGTGGCCTTGCTGATGTTGTTGGGCCTGGCCATGTGGCTGGTGGCCATTTTGAGGCCTAGGCCTGCAAGCTTGCCTGGCCTTGTCTGCCAGCAGGCCTGCTTTCATCCACTGCTACCAGAGCAGGTAGCCACAGCTTTATTGATCAAGTGTTTTCTATGTGATCTGTTGAATTTTTAGACATCACCTTCCTGAGAGTGTAGTGTGTCTGTACACAGTACTAGTAGTATAACATAGCTCTAGTTAAAAAAAATTCATAAATGGCTAGACTATCTTTTGTTTGCACTAGTACAGTACTAAGTAACTGAACCACAAAAACAAATGCAACATTTCACTGATGTTCTTCTCCTGTCTTCTTTGCTTTTAGGTGCACAAAAGACAGAGTAGGAGGTGTCATCGGCATCACCTGGCTACCCGTTGTACTGCCAGCCAGACAGAAGTCCTGCTGCGCATCACGCCCACGTGTGACCAGAACTTGTTGTGCATCTGCCTCCTGCCTGACGTCGGAATAAGATGGCCCCAAAGAAAGGTACCAGGTCCAGTACCAAGAAAGTTGCTGGTGAGAAGAAGGAACAGAAAAAGGAAGTGCCATTAACCACGACTGGTGGTGTGCCGGCCAAGGTTTTTTTTGGCACCAAAGCGTTGTCCGGGAACCAAGCTGGGAGCAGCACAGCGGTCCAGCAACCCCACCAACCTAGGCCCAAGGGCTTTACTGTCGCAGAGGTAGCCAGTCTACTAACGGGCAGCGATGTTGAAGAAATGTCATTACCGCAAAGTAGTACACAATCAAGTTCAACGCAGGCGCAAACTCAGCAGATCAGTGTGCAGCCGCCGCAACAAGAACAGCAGCAGCAGCCGCCGCAACAAGAACAGCAGCAGCAGCCGCCGCAACAAGAACAGCAGCAGCAGCCGCCGCAACCAGAACAGCAGCAGCCGCCGCAACCAGAACAGCAGCAGCCGCCGCAACCAGAACAGCAGCAGCCGCCATAACAGCCCACCATAGTAGTTGTTGCTCCTGACGTAGGGGCATTTCAGGAAATCGAGCTTCCTGCAGACAAAGCGGAGCGAAGTCAAACCACTGTTTCAGAACATCTATTGTCTTCCAGACCACCAGCAAGGAAACGGAGGCTTAGTCCATCATCTTCTTCTTTAAGCCCCGCTTCTGATGATCGTGATGACACTTGGGTCCCACCAGCTCGGTCTGAGAGTGAAGTACGCCACAAGACATTGCTTCTGAAAAGGAAGGTCCCAGAAAAACTTAGAGTTATGGAGGTAGATGTAGAAGAGGGGGGTGATGATGTTGATGAAGACGAGCCAGTCATCACGCACATTACTCCCGCCCCAAAGGGATTGGAGACCGACATTCTAACCCTATCCAGAAAGGCTGCTACTGAGCGGGATGTAGCACGGATCTCACCAACACAGGTTACACCACCACTACCTCCAGCTGCCATATTTTCCAAGGCCCGGCAGGGACCTACATCCAGCTCAACCACCTCAGTAGGAAGTGGTAGTAAAAGTCACATTGTAGGTGGACAGGGTCACATATTTTCAAGCACCCCCTCAAGTTCATCTGGTGTTGAAAGTGGCACATCCAGCAGTGCCAGAAAGTTCTCCTCCCCAGTTTGGGACTTCTTTTCTGTTAGCGCCAAGGAGGAGAACGTTGCTATATGCGCAATTTGTCGGCAAGGTGTTCGGCGTGGTAAGCTTGGTACAAACTATGGTACCGGAGGACAAGCAAGTCATCTCAGAATACACCACACTATTGTGTGGGAGGATCACCTACTTAAGTTAAAAGAAAGTAGGAAAACTAAACCCTTTGAAGTTGGTCAGGAATCAGGGAGCGATATTATTGTGGTGGCAGGTGAAGAACAGGGAGGCATTTCTAGCCCTGTCTCCAGTAGTGCAGTCACTGCAGTGGTAACGCCCACATCCTCCTCAGTAACATCAGAGTGGCACCGCAGTAAGAGCCATACTCAGAGTGTGGGTGAGACACCAAGGCGACCGGCGAGTACCTCAATGAGACAATCTGTGTCGTTGAGCCTTAGTGGGTTAATGGCACCACTAAGGAAAGTAAGCCAGCCTACCATTGACAGCATGTTTAGGTTGGAGGGGCAGTTCCAACGCAACCACCCAACGGCACGATTGTGCAATGCGAAGCTGGCTAAAATGTTAGCGCTGGACCTTCTTCCTTTTTCATTTGTGGAAGGGGTGGGTTTCCTTGAATTTGTGTCTGCCATCTGCCCGAAATGGAAAGTTCCAAGCCGGTCCTATTTCGCAAGAATTGCTGTTCCGGCACTACATCATGATGTGCTGGAATTGGTTGGACAAGCTTTGCAGAAGAGTGCTGTGCACAATATCCACCTGACAACAGACATGTGGACCAGTTGCCAAGCCACAGATTACATGTGTATCACTGCACACTGGATCTCTTTTGTGGGGGTTAAAGATCAACTATCTGCACGAGGTGTTGTTGACACAGCTGCGATTTTTGAAGGTACTCGGAAACATGCAACTGTAGCCATGTTCGCCATGGAGAAATCTCATACGGCTGAAAACATTTTAGAAGAGTTTCGCACCAAGGTTTTGGAATGGCTGCAGCCCAGAGGGCTTGGTATTGGTTTTGTTGCCACAGACAATGGCAGTAATGTACTTAAGGCCATGGAACTTGGTTTCTATTTCAGGGTTCCGTGTTTGGCACACTGCATAAACATTATAGTGCAAGACTTTCTGAAAAAAGAACCCATAGTAAGCAATTTACTGTCCATCTGCCGAAGAATATGCACTCATTTCAGCCATTCTTTTAAAGCTCGGAAGCAGCTGAGGATCCTCCAACGTGAGCGTAGGGTGCCAGTCAAGGCACTCATCCAGGAGGTGGCAACACGTTGGAACTCAACGTATTACATGCTTGATCGTCTGTACGAACAGCACAGGTCACTCAATGATTATGTCTGGTACAGAAGCAGTGATGCTAGTGTTAAAGGCATGACCCTTCAGAGGGAGCAATGGACCCTAATTCAATGCCTGACTGAGATGCTGTCTCCTTTTGAGGTCTTCACACGTGAAGTCAGCAAGGAGGACTGTACAATGGGCCAAGCTATCCCATTGTTGCAAATGCTAGAGCATGAGCTGAATAATGTGTCTGAATCCTACAAAGGTGTAGAGGACAGAAGGCAAGCCCGTGACTTGGTGGAGAGCTTATCCAGGCGCTTATCAGAAAATGTAAGGATACAAAATAAAATGTTGTCACAAGAACATTACATTTGTGCCACAATTCTGGATCCACGTGCAAAATTAGGACTATTCCGTTCTTTTTCCGACACTGATGTTGCCCGCTACAAAAGTTGTATAGCTGAAGCAGCCATCAAGTTTGAAAACGAAGGGCTGCTAATTAAAAGCCCGCCACATCAACCCACAACAAGTACTGATACTGAAGCAGGCCATGCAGAATCAAGTGCAACTTCGTCGGCTGAGGGCAGTGCGGTTGGCTCACAATCGCAACACTCACCATCACCATTGACTACAAAAACAATAACTGGATCATTCGGACGAGTACAATCATTATCAGATTGGTATGTAAAGATGGGCCTTAAGCACAGTGCTGATGCACAGAAAAAACAGCACAAAAGCTTACCAGCAGCAACCCTGAACATTGAGCGGATGGTCCAGGCCTATCTGGACGACCCAACAGAGGTGTACGTTGATCAAAACCCAGTGCAGTATTGGCATAGGAAAAGGTCTGAATGGCCACAGCTCAGCAGGCTGGCGATAAGCTATCTGGCTTGCCCTGTCGCAAGTGTCTCTTCCGAACGTGTTTTCAGTGCTGCAGGTTCCATTGTAACCTTGAGAAGGACCAGTCTATCTCCCAAAAACGTGGAGAGGTTAACAATGATCAAAATGAATCAGCACTTCATACCACCGAATTACACAATGCATGAATCAACAGAGGAAGATGAGGACAGCGGCTCAGGTGACGGAAGTATTGTGTCAGATGATTACCTACTACTGGAAGATCCCCCAGAGTTTGAGGACGAGCTATACTTCCCTGACAATTAGGCTCGCACTTACTGTCTTCCTCCCTTTTTTCCCCCTTTGTTTGTGTCTGTTGTTCCGGTTATAAACTTGTGAATCGCAACCAATGCATTATCACCGTCTTCTAATCTTCTAATTTAAGATACAAGTTTCAGGTGTCTGCCATTTGACACTACAGTCCTCAGAATCCAGCTCCTCCGCTCAATCATACTGCATCTCCTGGTCAATTCCATTTCCCTCATGAATGATGATTGGATGATGGTAACAACAAATTCAAACTTTCCTCGTCCTTCCAAAACAAGTGGACCATGAATCTGATGACTTCTATAGCTATCCTCCTTCAGAGCCGAGAGAGACTGGCCATTAACTGAAAATAAGATGCAACAGGTAATGATTGATGCCATGCATTGTCCGCAGAAAAGCAGACTGAGTGATGTAGATTTTGTTGTGTGTGTTGCGCATGAATGAATTGATGTAATTGTGCACTGCCACTAATCAACATTCTACAGAACACACTAATTTTCCTCTTCTGGCAAACAAGATATGTGTACTTCTCCTGCATCTTGGTGATACATTGCTTTTAATTCAATACAGGAAGGGGACTCACTCAATCTGCGCAATGCAAATGACTGTGACTTAACAGCACCGTCCATCATGATGATGGCGAAAGAGACGGCCTGCAGCGTTAACGAGATGAGATGCAACAGGTAATGATTGATGCCATGCATTGGCCGCAGAATAGCAGACTGAATGATGTAGATTTTGTGGTGTGTTGCGCATGAATTGATGTAATTGTGCACTGCCACTAATCAACTTTCTACAGAACACACTAGTAATTACTAATTTTCCCCTTCTGGCAAACAAGAAATGTGTACTTCTCTCCTGCATCTTGGTGATACATTGCTTTTAATTCAATACAGGAAGGGGACTCACTCAATCTGCGCAATGCAAATGACTGTGACTTAACAGCACCGTCCATCATGATGATGGCGAAAGAGACGGCCTGCAGCGTTAACGAGATGAGATGCAACAGGTAATGATTGATGCCATGCATTGGCCGCAGAATAGCAGACTGAATGATGTAGATTTTGTGGTGTGTTGCGCATGAATTGATGTAATTGTGCACTGCCACTAATCAACTTTCTACAGAACACACTAGTAATTACTAATTTTCCTCTTCTGGCAAACAAGAAATGTGTACTTCTCCTGCATCTTGGTGATACATTGCTTTTAATTCAATACAGGGAGGGGACTCACTTAATCTGCGCAATGCAAATGACTGTGACTTAACAGCACCGTCCGTCATGATGATGGCGAAAGAGACGGCCCGTTAACTTAAGATGAGAAGGAACAGGTAATAAATGATGATAATTAATGGCATGCATTGGACACCTGACTCTGAGCTATTGGTCTTTGTGTTTGCGTTGTTTGTTGTGCACAAAGTGATGTCAAAGTGTACTAGTGGTAATCTATCTTTCTGTACACAATAAAGAATGACTCAAGTCAGTAATATTTATATTTCTACTCTTGTTGTGTTATAAAAATTACACTTGTACTGCAGGCCGATCTTCAGTCAGTAGAAGTATCAGAGCTGATGATGAAGTCAGGAGGATGTTTCATGAGTGGCATAAAACGGAAAAGCCTAAAGGTAAACACGTGAACAACAACCACAGCACACCCAAATGTCTGTGTAGAAGTTGAATAGAGTGTAGCGGTGGGATGACTGCAGTGCATTGATTTTACTAACTTTAACTGTAAAATGCTATGTCTGGAATGGATAATGTGCTTTGCGTTTGTCCAACTCTTTGAGAGAAAAAAAAAAAGGACTCTAAAGTGTTAACGTAGGATGTGCTAATGGTAAGCACTGTGGGCCTGATCTCTCCTGTTACTGTTGAAGGTCTATGCTGGAAACAGACTACAGTAGAGATGATGCATATGCTTACATGCCACCTCGGAAAGTGTTCTTGTTGCACTACACCATCACTTGTGCATTTGTTTTCACTTTCTTTCTGAATATCCCCTTTGGTTTTCAATCTAAAATTACAGGCCGGGCCTTGTCCAAAACTTTGTAAAACATTACAATGCATATTAATTACCTTACCAATCAATCACCTTTTTATTCCAGCCGGGCAGTGGCGAGTGGTGAGGCGACACACCCAAGAATGATGGACGAGAGGAGCAAGAGGAATGCCGAGATGCAAAAAACCAGTCCACATTTTTGACCAGGATAAGACAGTAACAGTATCCACTTTTCACTTCTTTTAAATAATTTGATTAATATCTTGTATACATTCTTTACAACAGTGTGTTCTTGGAGTTGTTATTATCAATCATCATTACGTTTGCTCTGTGTTTACGATTCTTCACTACCAATATTTAAAATTTCTATTTGCTATCTGTTAAAGTATTAAGGCCGGAACAGAACAAGAAATAGAAGTGTATGTAATCCGGGTCTCATCATGCATGCATTTCCTTTTTTATACCTTAACATATGGAATGGATATGGTATGGTAGTCTTCAATGATTGTCGTTTGTTTGTCTATGTATGCATACTGTTTTTCTATGTCAAACCTTTCCCAAAATCCCCCTTCCCATCCAATCAACGGACCCTAACCCTCTTCCCCCGGGCTGTGTGACTTATTGTCGAGGTGTAACTAAATTAAATGTACACCAATACTTAATCACACACTTGCTGGGGCGGATGTGGTGAAAGCAACACTACTTCAATTTCAATGCAGAGCGATGATCTTCTTCTGCTTGCCCACCCATGAGTAGGATATTTCACAGGTTATTTTATTTAACAAAGGAACATATACCTCAGCATGAATTGCCGGCATTGATTGGATTTGTTTGTTGTCATTCCTCATATACAGCACTAACTGTTAGACTGTAGGCATAGCCAAGTCGACAAAACTATAGTTTGTAACTCTGTCTAGTAGGCTATCCTCATAATAACCAGCATTCAGTTTTTTTGTCAAATATTTGAGCATATAATTGTTGCTCGGTAAATTCTGTGATGTACTTCATTCAACTACTCCTCTAACAGTCTCTCAAAGGCGATTGACGATCTCCTTTTCTTTTTTTGGAAATGCTGCCACCCTGCCAGTGTATACTACTACTACTATACTACCACCACCACCTCAATCATGGCATGTATGAAAAAGGAAACCATCTTCACCATGCAGCCAGTGCTGTGCCACAGTTGGACATAAACATCAAGCACCGGTAAGAGAGAAGTTTGGGGGAGGCAGAATCAATAATGGACATGTTGTCAATGATGTCAGTTTCAAACACCACTCCAAGGAATGCATAGTAGGACCAGTCAATGAGTGAGGTGTGTCGCATCTATCTGTTTGTGTCTTATACAGTCAGCAAATTATTGAAATCAAACACACGCTATGGGCGGCCATGCACCAGCAAAGAAACAGTGTGATGTAAAACAGTTACCCCACCTACAAAACATTAACAACATTGCATGTAACAAATCTATTTAATTGACCCTAACAAATAAACTAAACCCACAAAAGCTAACCCACCCACCTCCCTAACCCCAACGACTGTCCATAGAAATAGAGAACGCCCAAACGAGAAGAACGAACAGGAATTAAAAAAGGGGCAGTGACAGGGACTAACTGGTGGGGCGGGACTGGAGGAGGACACGAATCTGGTCCTCTAAATGGGCGACGCGGCGTCTAAGGCCGCGGCAGTTGCAGCCACAGTGGGGGGGGCACCGGAGATGGCACGGTGGCGGCGGGCAGCCGCCCGGCGGTGGCGCCGTACCGCTGGAGGGCGGTGGCTGGGGCCCGGGGCAATGGAGGAGCCTTCAGTAGCTGCAGCAGCCTCCTCCTCCTCCTCGGCTAGGACCACCAGCCGCCGGTATTCCTGCTGGATTGCCTCCAGCTTCCGGCGCCGTGCCTTGGCGGCCAACTCCTTACGGTTGACTTCCTGAGTTGCTGTGTATCAAAAAGAAAAAAACAAGACAATTGTAAAATATAGTCTTAATAAAACAGTAGGACAAGGTAATTATTTATACACATAGTGGCATGGTAGAGTAGCACTATAAAATAAAGCACAGTAGTACATAACATTTTAAATGTCGCCCGTCCTTCTTCCTTCCACCTGTCTTACACTTTTTAGTTGAACAGTGCACCAGGTGCTCTTCTCCATAAAACTTTCAAAGCGGAGTTGAAATCAGATAGATGAGGACATTGGTTACTCAATACTCCGGCTCCTAGTCCTATACCAATTAAAGGGAATTCTAGTCTTCTAGTTCACTCTTCAAACGTCCCCAAGAACTCATACTTACTTACGACATCGGATAGCGGGCGGACTTTGTCCGCCCGCCATCCGACTGCTAAAAAGGGTGGGGGTCCCGTGGGGACAATTAATTAGGATGATGCGCCCGGCACAGTGGCGGGCGCACCCTGTTATTTTAAATTTAAATTCTGGTTGGCTTTGCTGAAAGCAATGCTAAAATGTTGTGCTGCTTTTCCAAGCACAACATGACGGGCCTCGCACGGAGCCTGTCACGTTTTGCTTTGAAAGTCGGGGGGGTACCATAGCATCGGTAGGTACCCTCCATGGGGGCCCCCAAGCATACTCTGCAATGTGTGCATGCCTTTCCGTGGCGGACGGTAATGCCGCCACGCAAAGGCATTCCAAAATGCAGATTATATGGCTGCCGGTGTGGTGAGAGAGACACCACCGCCATATTGAACCCTTTTACGCCTAGACATGTCTGAATATTTTCTACAGGGATGGCGGGAGGTTTGCCCCTGCTGTGACGGCAGTGAATTCCAGCCAGCCCGGCGGGGGCAATACGCCCACCATCCTAATGGGGCCCTAATTCACAACTGTACAGTATACATATACATACAGTACACCTTTGCAGTGAGTGTGCTGTCAAGTTCAACAATAGTTAAAGATTATGAATCTAACTTACCACCGCCTGCCACTGGTGCTGCCACTCCCCCTCCGTTGCTATCTGCAACTGCCGCATCCTCGCCCTCTGCGTCGCCTTCGCTGGCCCCAGCAATGGTGGTCGGTAGTGCGCCTAGAAAACATTACACATTTATTAGGCAACATATACACCTCCCCCCTATTGATCAGTAGCAAGGTTGAAAAATGAGTTAATACTAACATAAATCACTAGTACAAATCAGGTAGTAGTAGAGTAGACACTAAGTTATATGATCATTGTAGCATTTGCTTGATTAGCCCTAGCCATGCACATGTGACGTTACCTTTACCTTGCAGCTTCTTAAGACACCTTTGAGCCCACATGACCTGCCTCACACTGCTACTGTCTAGTCTACGCGCTGCGTACAGGCGGTCAACAAACATTAACAAGCCACTTTTTTAGGAAGAACTGGTGTACTACTGTTACTGTTAGTCCATATTGCTTATCCATAGATGCTACACTTTTTGGCACGGCTGAGAAATGCTTGCAAGTTGCAATATACTAACGCACACCATTTCTTTTTTCGCATTACAGACGCAAGATTCGCTTCTATGAACCAGAGCTTCTGAACGATGCACCAACTACCAGTACTAGGTTCTTCTGAGGTGAGGGGTCCCTTCACTCACATCTTCATTTATAAATGTATATAAACTAAATTGCTATGGGATGGTGGTGCTGCCTTCCACCACTTCAGTTATCATGATTTAATTCCCAACTGTATAAGTGTAACAATGTATATTGTTTTAATGTTATTGATTTGCCGGTTGGTGCTGCTAAGAAAACAGTGTACAGACCTTCTCAAATTGAAATAAAAATTTTAAACTTACATAGACTTTGTGGTATTTGGTGTGGAGTGGACTAACTTACACGAGTGAGCAAATTAAAGTAAGGGTGTGCATGTGAATTGCTTCCACGACAGAGGTTGGGTGTGTTAATGTTCTGGGTTGTCTACTTGTTGGTTATCTTGGGGGGAGGGTTCCGAGACCTAATAGGTATGACAAGACAGTACTATAGTCAAGCAGTGGAATTGTGGTGGGTGCGGAATTTCTGATTGAGGTGTGCAAGGAAGGTCCAACCTACCATCACCAACATCCTATTTTCTGGTGCAAATGTATGTGCAAGATCCCTACAACAGTTGTATGTCCTATAGGGAATCATATCAAAATATTAAGAAATCTGGTAGGGCTGTTGCTGTGAATTTTCAAAGCCTAAACATCAACAAGAGTAAAAAGTAGTACAAGACAACGACCCAACGGATTGTACGAGCTACTGGTGAATATGAGTTTTATATTACAACCTTTCACAAAGAGTGGCACTGGCCAACTGGGCAAGACTAGCTACTACAGTACAGACAGACAGACTGATAGTATGTAGTAGTACTCAGTCATCATAGCGGAGGCAGGGATAAGCTTTTTGAAACCGTACAGATCGAAGGATAATTGGTGGTAAAAAAATAGCATTTGGAAACACACTATAGTTCGGGAGAAATGGGGCAGTAAAAGTTATGGAATAAGAAATATTATTAAAAACAAGAAGACTTACTGGGGCCAGCAGAGGAGCCCTCAGCGGTGTCCTCCTGGTGGTGTTCCTGTCCCGCCGACTGCCCAGTCCCTGCCCGTCTGCCCCTGGGTGCTGATGAACAGGAAAGATATAAGAAAGAGACAAACATTGATGGATGGTGTCAACTTAAGCAAATACAATATTTTTCAACAACGGTCAAAAAACACATATGTAAACAATTGCAATAACTACATTGACCGATCTCATCTGGTCAACATGTAATATCGGGGGATTCGCAGTTCGACTACTTAAGTTACTATTTATCAACAGTAATCCATTCTTCCATTCTGATTCCAGAAAACTAAGTTACAAGTAAGCCTAAGTATTAGTACAACGGCCACCCAACCTAGCCCACCTATTCCAGGCATGCCAATTGTACATTAAGTATGCATTTCCACTGTATTCCTCAACAATGTGTATGATCCAATCATGGAGGACACATGAACATGACTACATTTTTTGTATACACCAAATTTTGGTTTGATTGATGCTGATCTGCTACTGCTAAGTAACTGCAAAGCCTACCTCCACTCATTGAACAAACTAGAAAGGTTCTAAAGACTGGCGTACTAGCAGCACGTCACGTAACTGAGTGAGGGGGGCATCACGCATACCACTAAACAATTAGAAGCTCATACAAAGTACCTAAACCTATGTATCAATCCGCCCCTATCTATTAGTGACAGGACAAAGTAATGAGTGGACGTGAGTCACTGTAGCATTACGTAACTTAATTTCTCTAAAATAAACTCGTAAAGAATCACGCTAAGCAAGCGCAAACGCAAAGCTGCAAACAAGTAAGATTAGTAGTAGCGCAGAAGAGCACCTGTGTCATAATCACAGAAGACTTTTAAACGTTATTAACCTGGAATGTATTGCAAGCAGCAACATTCTAGCTGGTTGGAAGGAAAAAAAGATATTCGCAATATATAACATAGAGCAGAAGAACAGACACAAAGTTGTAATAATTAAATAGGTACTCACCAAGCCCCGGGACCTCCACTCCTAGCAGGTCCAGCAGGTCCTGCTCACGGTCCAGGATGTCGGACCACCGGTGCGTCAGCTGTGCCTGGGTGCGCCGGACCCCAGAGATGCGCGACACTGCCCGGCGCACCTTCCCCCACCGCTGCCGACGCTCCCGGAGGCCGTACCCGGACCCAGGCCTGCCACCTGCTGCCAGGGTTGAGGGGAGGTGGCGCTGCACAAAGAAAATTAGTGCAGCCAACTCCGCCTCCCCAAATAAGGCCCGTGCATGCACCCCTTGTGGGCGCCGCCTTCCGCAAGGAAGGCGGTCGCGGCTCTGGCTGCGCCGGCGAACAGCCCTGCCCTTGGACATGGTTCTGGGGACGGGGCGGGAAAGAAAAGGTAAAATAAATAAAGGAGTAAAGGAAATAAATAGCGGGCAATACAAAGAGAAAAAGTAGCTAAAAAACAAAAAAAAAGTACACAAAAACCAAAAATATAGAGGCAGGAAAATAGTTAGAGAAATAATAAGTAATAAAGATCCAAAAAAAGTGGCTATAAACAAAGGATTGAAAAGATTTAGGGAGGATTGAAAATCAGGCCCCAGAACCATGCAATAGAGTGGAAAACAAGATGGCCGCGCCCGTTGCGACCACGTGCGCAAGTTCGCGCAATATTTTCCCCCTGAGCAAGCAAAAAGCAACGCGATCAAGTAAAAGCGATCGCGAACAGGAAATATCGACCGCGAACATGCATTGCGCGACCCGGAACAGGAAGTAAACAACGCCAGAGGGCGGGACAAGTGAAAACAAGATGGCCGCGCCCGTGAGCGACCGCATGGGTAAGTTGGCGACCCGCGAACACGCAAAAAATACCGCGAACAGGCGGCAAAAAAACTTCCGCATCTTCACGATATTTCCGGCGTGTTTGCGGAGATTTTCTGCATTCTCGCGATAATTTGCGGAAGTTAATTCCGCAAATTCCGCCCACCCCTAGTCACTACCCATGTACTCATGCATTGGCCCAGGCACTAATATATTGACTGCTACAATCCCCAGAGCAGTACCTATGCACTCCAGCATTAATCATTTGAGATGTCATCAGTGATGTCATCAGTTATCTCACTGACGATGTCATGAGTGATGGAATATGTGACGTCATCAGCAGTGCATTGCAGGGGCACGCGAGTTATAGTTAGCTGAACTAACTATAACGGGGGAATTTCTAGGGTTTTGTACGAGGGAAATGTCCAGCTAACTATGACACCCCTGAAACTTATGTTTTTTTCAGTGAATTTCTAAGGTTTTTTAAATTACAATGCCTAACTATAACGTGCATGAAACCTATGGTTTCTTCAGTGAATTTCAAAGGTTTTTTAAATGCTAATTCCTATCTATAATGTATCTCTAAAGCTATGATGTTTAATGATTTTCATTGAATTTCTAAAATTTTCAATTTCAGTGTGTCAATTCCTTTAATTATGTTTTTCTAAAATACTTTTTTATCACCTTTTTTTATCTTATTTTTTCAATTAATTCTTTTAAAAATTAAAAAATATTGTTTGCTTTTATTGGGTTTTTAAAAAAAAATTGTTAATGTTTTAAAATATATTTGTATATTTTTTAAAATAATTTTTAAACGATATTTTCAAAACTTTTTTTTTGTGTGCATTTTTTTGGGACACGCGCACCCTATGCGCACCATTCTCGATCCCTACGCGAAAGCATCCGCGTACGGTAAGCGTTGGGTACGTGTTTGGTGCGCGATTGCAATGCGACCGGTACGCGACTCCAAGCCTATACGCGACACGTACGATGCACGTTACGCGACGCTTGCCCACTTCCGCGATGCGTCATGTGCGTGCAAGACGCGGTGGGCGCGCGAATCACACGAAATATTTAACATTTAAAAAAACATATATATATGTATTTCATGTGAATATTAATTGAAGAAAAACTCTAAACTACTCATAAAAGTAATATATTTTTACATCTAATCCTATTTTCCTTTTAAATTCAATTTCGCGGATGTGCGCTGGGTGCGTGCTGCGTAAGCGCATGGTGCGCGTATCCCATGTGACCTGAAAAAAAGAGATTTGATTGGTTCATTACACTTCCTGTTCTAACTATTGAAAGACCCCACCCATTTCAATCATTCTTCTTTGACCTTCTTTGGTGGAGCATCTCTTTGCAGAGAAGAGCTTTTTTGACTAAGGTTTCACTTAGCTCAAACTTTTTTCTTAAGAAACAATGGCTTCAGGGCAGCAGGCATCTCCTGGATCTCCTCATTCATCTGAGGGTGATTGTTTGGAAGAGCCAGCATGCACACCATGTTTTTTATCTGTATTGTGGAAATTTTTCAAGTATCCTGAGGGGCAAACAAAGACCAATGCCACCTTGGTGACCTGCAAGATCTGCCAGAGAGTGCTGTCCCATGGGGATCCAAACAAAAAATATTCCTGATGAAGCATCTGAGAACCCTCCATCCGGTAAACCTTGCTCGGGAGGAATGCCGCAGAACGTGATTTCTTCCTACTCCTTCGGATTCATCGCAGCCAAGCACTTCAAGGGTGGATCCTTCTGCACAAAATGTGGATATCCGTCCGCAGTTCCAATACTTGAAAGTGCTCTGCATAAAATGCAATGCTATTTTATGCTACGGGGAGCAGTCTATTGATCTAATCTGCCGCAAGCAAGAGAGTCACCATTCCTGGTTTAAAAAAAGAGCTATATTTGTTTGTTGGTGTGTGAAAGTTTAGATGAATGTATGTGTAGAACGTAATTGACTGAATGAATGCATTAATAGCGTATGGTGCATGTATAAGTGCAGAACTATGAGGAAGTGCTGCAGCATCACACAGTAACCTCTTTAACTGCAGTGTGCTGTAGTACTTCTGAAGCACAGGGATGCAACATATGTACATAAATATGTTGCACATCTATGCTTCTCTTTGCACGGCTGCTTAAATTGCAGCCATGTGGTGACACAGGCACCCTTGCACCATAGTGGAAGGATATCTGTGTCATGTGCTGTTTGTTTTTGTGCAGAACGACATACCTTCCTGCACAAAAACAATCAGTAAACGCATTTTTCTCCTTCAATGTATGCTGAACATTTTAGCATGCATTGAAGATTTAAAAATGAGGAGAAAAGAAAACAATGTTGTGCTTTGGTACACCAATTAGAGAATGGTGCAGCATTCACACACATATTATGATTTATGATAAATCTGGAGATGTGTCTTGTTCTATGAGTATTCAGTGCAATCATGCACAACAACACTTATAGAACAACCTTTCAACGCAAAGTGGTGTGTATGATGAGGTTGTATTTACATGGAGTAGAAAAAGTACACAGAGCGCCTTTTCCTCTCTTTGTAAATATGAAAGAGTGTCTTGTGCAATAACTATGTTACAAAAAGTGACATATTTCTGTTTTAAAATTGCTTCCAAATGATAGAAGGTAAGCACAGAGTTTTGTCTGCAAAGATGCTCAAACAAGAATGATTGAAATGATTGCGGTCCTTCGATAGGTACAATGGGGAATATTATGAACCACTCAAATCTGTTTTTTTGGAGGTCACATAATATCGGATAACAGAGAGATTTCAAAACTACATAGGTATAAACAGAGTGTTTTTAAAAACTTGTTCAATCTTTGTGGGTTCTTGCAGATCTAACTATTCTGCATATTAATACTTAGTTAAACTTACCTTCACAGTAATAGAAATTAAAAATGGTATACATTTTTTTCATATTTATTTTGCAATGTAAATTGATGTAAACTGCTTATTTTAGAATTAGGATCTGCATCGCTGTTTTGTGGAGAGTGCTGCAGGACCAGGACTATGTGTCCCAGGGGGCTTGGCGTTCCACACCTGTAGCGGATTTCACCTCGCAATTACAAGAGACCTCGCCGCTTCCGCTGGCGCGGGAGTCACATCGCTGTTTTGTGGAGAGTGCTGCGGGACCAGGACTACATGTCTCAGGGAGCTTGGCGTTCCACACCTGTAGCTGATTTCACATCGCAACTACAAAGCCTATCCTCACTTCCGCTGCTCGAACGCACGCGGACATGCGCCGGGCGAAGCCCGGGCCAAGGGCTGGCCCGTTTGAGCCCGTTAGAGACCGATTGAGGACGGGACGGGGCATCTCCCTTTCATGATTAGTCAAGGTTAGTAACATTAGAGTTGCTCCCTGTGGCACTTAAAATCATCAGTATTGTATACGGTTAATATAAAGGACAGGAAACAGTCATTATTACCGGCAGTACTATGACGTCAGCTTCAGACAGAGATCGAAAATCTATAGCTGGGACATTAGATCAATTCTTGGTGAGAGTTTCATCTTTTTTGGAAAAGGAAATTGATTACACGGAGAAACGTTTGTCTTTGGGATCCTTGGCTGATAAACGTTCTTCTCTGGGACAATTGGCTTATGTTCGTTCCTCTGTGTACCATAAAACACCGAGAGATGACAATGAAGTAAGCCTCCTGGGACGAGAGGTAGCAAATAGTTCTTCGTTACATGAAGGGCCCTCTCACTGCCTCCCAGACTCTGAAGGAATTAATCTCAATACTAGACCAAAAGCGAGACAAACAAACCTTATCCAAACCGACGTCGTGCCCCAGAGCGTTAAGACACGTTCTGCTACTAATGTCAAGGAGAAAACCTTAAACTCAAATAATAGTGGGAATGCGAAGAGCCAGAGACCTAAAAGGAAGCGTGGGGAAACGGCTAATGGAGGGACAAATGCTGAGGCAAGGAGAACCAATCCTGTAAACGCCAGTGAGATGATTCCAGCCCCCATGGACCCCATGGAAAAACCCACCCCAGGCCCCGGAGACGGAACAATATTCCCTCCCTTGATTCCATCTAAAGAGCTGCGACCAGACCTGGGAGATGACTTTTTATTGAAAGATAGAATCAATCTGCTATAAAACATGCCTTTCAATTTATGACAGATTGGATGCAATAGAAAACAGATTGGTATGTTTGGAACTGTCACATGCATCAGCACAGACTCGTTTAAAGAATGTTAGTAATTGTCAGGCGTCTGTTAAACCGTCTGGTACATTGTCTGACAAATGCATTACTACTGCTAATGTTGCCCCAACTTCCACTTCCACTGCAGCAGAAGCCCGCTCCCCAATACTGAGGCAGGAAACCCGGGTCACTAAAAAGAGTTTTGCATGTAACACAGTGAGGGCAGGGAGGGTAACAGCTAATGAAAGTTCATCAGCTGCGCAATTGGGAAGGGAAGCACTTAGTACTTCAGTAGCAAGAAAATCCCAAAGTATACGCATCCCACCTGAGTCCACACCTTATGTGGTGATATTGGCAGGGGTCAAACCATTGGGCTCAGATAAAAGGGAGGACTTCAGGGCATTAAAGAATAAGTGCGTTTTTTGGCTTAATTTAAATCGCCCCTTACCCCAGCACGTTTCAGCCGAAATTTTGTTTGCAAGACGAGTCGACTGGGTTGGTCCCAAGAGCAAATCAATAGTGGGAGATTGCATAATAATCAATTTCAGAGACAGGAAGGCAGTTGAACACATTTGTAATTGGCAGAAATCAAATTCGTGTACTATCATTCTTTCTTTGCCTTTGTCCTTTTTTTATTGTGTACATCAACAGCCAATCCTAGACGACCAAGGACATAGAGGTTTTGTTAATTGTGTCACGAATAACAGAGAGTCTAATGTATATAATGGGACGGTTAGGTCCTCTGGGCTGGAAGATTGTGATTGACGGCCAGCCCACTTTGGTGATAGGAACATAACAATTCAACCAACCCAAACCCTCCTTGAGAAAGGTGGAGACCAATTAAATATAGTTGTGGGTGATAGACCAGGCAATGAACAAAATCCGTTAGTTGGGTCAAAAACAACTGACCTGAATCAGACAGGGGTGGTAAGCCCATTAACTTTGGTGAAAGAGGTGGGGTGTCCGTTGCACCCTCCAAGCGATGCTGGAGGTGGCAGCGAGCATGGCACCAAATCCAACATGGGCACTTTTATTATGGATAAACTGGCTCACCCCGAGAGGGATGGTCTAGGCGCTCCATTGCTGAGTCTAGATATCAACAAGGGAAAACATAGAGAGAATGGTTCATTGTCTATAATATCTTGGAACATTGCAGGCTTAGGTCCTAAAATTGCCTCTTTTGAATGGATGGGATTTATAACAAAATATGATGTGTGTCTCTTTCAAGAGACTTGGTCAATAGATCCTGTGTTCTGTGATGGCTTCCTCAATTTTTATGTCCCTGCATGAAAAAGCACAAGAGGCCGCCCATCCAATTAACTGTATGGATAAGGCAGGATTTGGGGTGGCAAGTGAACCAAGGTGCAAGAATTAGTGATGATATACTATTAATAAGGATTGTCTCCAAGTCTAGGATTAAATTGGAAATGTTCAATGTGTATGCAAGAGGCTTACCGGGGGGCAAAAAGTCTGTGGTTGTAAAGGAACTGGAAGACTTATTAGACTCTTTGCCCTTGAACACCTTACCCCTAGTAGCAGGTGATTTTTATACCTCCTTTGAGCCTTTGGGCCACGATATATCACAGTTTACAACAGAGGAGGACGCTAGATGGGGTATTCCAACCCTCGAGATTGCTCCCGTGAAAAGGTGGACAGAGGCGGCAATCCAGTGAAAAGGATTGTGCATAGGCAATCATTTGAGGGCAGCCAATGGGAGAAGTGTGTCAGACAAACTCGGAAAGAACACCTTTGAAAATGGCCGCACTGCGAGCCGAATAGATTATTTGCTTGTTCATGTGAAGCTTTGATCACCATCCACTCGCCTCGGTATTTAATTTGTCCTTATTTGGTAATTTAGTATCCCAGCAAGGCAATTCTGAGCCCGAACAAATTGTGTCTAGTAATATGCGTCATCTAAAGTGGGGTAGGATTGTGGGAGACTCAAAAATTACGACAGCGATTAAAGAAGAAGTAACTGGTGCATTACAGGTACCTGGTTTAGCTGTAGATGGTTGGAACTCCTGCCAGACTGTGGTGGAAGTTCACAACAGGCTTTTTGAGGGTCTGAAAAAATATTTTGTTAAACCTATCTCAAAAAGAAACACCAAGCACCACAATAACGAGGGATGGTACAATTTTGACTGCAGGAAAGCCCGGGCTAAACTTGGTAGTGCCCTCAAGACGAAAGATTCAATACTGGTAAGGTCTGCTAGGTTATTCTACAGGAAGACAATGAAAGAGGCTAAGGAAATGTGGGATAATGAAAAGTGGAAGGATCTCCTTGATGCTTGCAGGCGTAAGAATGGCAAGCAATTCTGGGACATATACAAATGGGATAGGGGTGGTGTTCCAGAGCGCAGAATAATGTGGCCCAGAATGCGTGGGTTGAGCACTTTAAACCACAGTATGCAGCAACCTGTGAAGAAAATTCTGGTGACACATTTAGCCATGTATACTATGATAAGGCAATATTTTTACCAATAGATGTAGGAAGGGCCATAGACACAGTGACTGGGGGTAGAGCACCTGGCATGGATGGAATTCCAGCAGATGTGTTTACTAGTGATAGACACCTCTGGTGTAGTTATATTACACGTCTTGCTAATGCAATCGCCCAGGGAGCCGATATCCCTTCCTCATGGAAGGGAGCTGAAATTGTCCCGGTATTCAAAAAGGGGGATAAGTCTGTAGCTGGCAACTACAGGCCAATCAGCCTAATAGATTCAATACAGAAGATCATTGGTCGTCTGTTTCTACACGAGATCTTAACATGGATAGAAGACCGGGAAATCCTAAGCCCAATGCAAGCTGGTTTCCGACGTCGGATAAGTACAATTGACCAAGTTTTCCGTTTTGTTACTTTATATTGGAAGACGGTGGTCTTAGGAAAGGGTGCTTTATATGCGGTATTTGTCGACCTAAAAGCGGCTTTTGATTTGGTCCCACGTAGAAAGCTCTGGCAGGTCTTGAGAGAAATGGGAATTGCACCTGAACTCCTTTCCGTAATCATCCGCTTACATGAGAGTAATATCGCTCGGGTCCGCTGGGGGGTGTGGGAGAGGTGACAGAGGATTTTCCGGTTGGCAGGGGCGTGCGACAGGGGTGCGTCTTGGCACCGACCCTGTTCTCGCTCTTTGTCAACGGGGCGGCCGACTTCCTCTCGCTGATCCCACCGACGCACCGGTATTGGCACGGTCACGTGTCCCCATCCTCATGTTTGCGGATGATACCCTGATTATCTCCAAGACCCCAAGTGGTTTACAAAAGGCACTTGGGTGTTTTGAAGAGTTCTGCAAAGTGAGGGGCCTGGAAGTCAATACTGAAAAAACCAAGCTCATGTCTTTTAATGAACATAAATCATACAAGGGAAGGATTTATATGAACAATTCACCCCTGGAGCAGGTTACTTCATTTACATTTTTGGGAATTACATTGCAGAAAGACATGCGATGGGGCTGCCAATTAGATCGTGCTGTACTTACACACAAACAAAAATCAGGTGTGCTTCTCTCCAGATTTAAAACCTCATTTACAAAACTGATCTCCCCAGTGTTGGAAGTTTATGGGATGATGGTTTTGAGCTCATGCTTATATGGGGCTGAGCTCTGGGGATTTGGTAATTTGAACAGCCTGACGGTGCTTGAGAACGCGTTTTTACGCAAGATTACAAATCTTCCTTCAAGTACGCCACTGCGACCTCTATTATTGGATCTTGGCAAAAAGCCACTGGAATATCTTGTGAAGCTTCGTCCAACACTTTATTGGCGCCGGCTTTGGTGTACAGATGAACTCATCCACTATAGGAGTGGCCTTATGGATGTAATAAAATGTGATTTGTTTCACAAAATACATTGGTTGCGTGGGATAAAATCTCTTCTTGGTAGCATAGGCCTGATCGATCTCTGGAATGACCCATCAAATGCTGTTTTCCCAACAAAGGAGAAGTTGAAAACAATATATTGGGAATGGGTATTCAAGGTGGAAACTACACAAGGTCTTTCTACCCATCTAACGTGTCGTTTCCTCGACCTAAAGGTTTGTCCATCCCTTGAGAGGTATTGGGATATAATCGAAAAAAAACCTCGATCGTAAATTGTATTTCCAATTACGGGTGGGTACTTTACCCGTTGCTGAATTCACCTCTAGATGGGGGGGCCGACATAGCAAAAACGATAAGTGCTATAGATGCGTTGATGTATGTGAATCAGTAGGACATGTACTATTTTTTTGTCCTATGTATGTAGTACCTCGAAAAATCTGGATAAAGCCCATTTGAAGACTTTTGGGCATTAGAAGATACGCTATAGCTCTGCCTATCTTATGCACAGATTCTGCTCGGCCCACCTGTATAGCTGTGGCTAAGTTTTTGGGGTGGGCTTGGGGTACACGGTTAAAAGCCCTGAAGCAAGATGCAAATTGTTTTTAATATACCCATATTCTTTAGCATCTCTCAGATGTAATTAATCTTGGTTGGTAACTAAAGCAGTATGACCCTTGAACTGTGCCATGTTGATATAAATGTAAGATGGATTGGTTTTAGACTGGCTTAATAGCCTTTTAAGTATTTTATTCGATGATTGTGTAGAGATTTAATTGTAATTTTAAACTTTTAGATAATTTATTAACTGTTTTTTGATATGATTGTAATGTGCTTTTATGACTCAATTGTCGAATAAAGCTTAATTGATTGGAATTAGGATCTGTAAAGAAAAGAAAGAATAGTTATAACATGTAATAATACATTTTTTACAACACAGCATAATTTCAACAAAGTAATTTGTTTGCCTTTTTTGCTGTTCTCAGAATATATTGAATTTCACTAGAAATAGTGATTTCAATCGTACTCATCACTTAACAGCGGGCAAAAAAAAAAAACAATCAAAAAGATTGTTCAAAAAAACCCAACATGCTATTCTCAGTAAAATACCACAAGATACAAATCACACATATATGAAATGCTTATAGCTAACAAAATTTTATAGCTTTAACTTATAAAAACTGTAAATGTTGTCGCTTAAAAATATTCACCGAGTCAATGAGCACAAAAAAGTCCATAATTCAAACATATACCTTTCCTTGAGGCCAAATGGTATTTTTTCACTCCTTTTTATGTAAATTGTCCAACGGTAGTCCTATTAAATTGTAATAATAAATTCCTCAGAGAATGAATTATCTTCCTAAAACATTGACTTTAAAAATATTAGGTAGGAATTTGGTAATTCCCTAGGCAAACGTTGTTTGAAAACCAACTTGGAATCCTTACAAAGTGTCTAGCCTTTGTCACATTTTAGATAGGCAGTGTAATGTCCAGATGTGGTAGAAGGACCATCATGGAAAATTATTGCAATTGCTACAAAAGTCCTTTCTGATATTGATAGTTGTGTTGCTACAAACTGCTTTATTAAAGTATCCAATTTTCTTCCATCAGCTGTACAACGTTGCATCATTAAAATTATGTATTGTCCATATTTTGTTAAAAATAATGTGGATAACATTTCTGATTTACATTGGCTACACTCCATGTTTTGATTTGCACCTTTAACTAATTTATTGAAAGACACTGATTTACAGTCTAGTAATGTTAAATACAGAAATCTTTCAGTGTCTACATTAGTGGTACATGTATACATGCAATTTTCACAATGATGTTCCCATTTGTAAGAAAGGCCAAAAATATTTTCTATTTCTACACCTTCATTTTCAAAAATGGTAAGCATATACATTAAAAATTCCTGAGCATCTTGTTGGATATTTTGTGTAAATTGTGTAGAACCAGAACACACATCCAAAAGATTACAAACATCTGAAACAGATTGTGTTTTACTAGTATCTGTTGTCAATTTTTCATAAACAGAATGCAACAGAGAACAAAATCTTTTTTGCCGATTCTGCATAATTTGTTCTTGCAAACCTTCAAGATAAAAAACAACATAGACCACTACATTAGCATAGCAGTTGACACCTGAACTATTTTCAAACTGATAACCAACAATCTCTTCAACAGTGTCCAATTTATTTTTACTTACAATTACAACATTTCTTGTTCTTTTCCCTTCTCGACACCTTCAGAACAGATATTCTCAAACCTTATTTTTCGACCAACCATACGCTTTTCAAATACAGGATATTGACCTAAATTTGGAGCAGACGCCCTTCTTAACCTATTATACTCTTTTACACAGTTTGCATCTGCAGTAACCTTTGTCTCATCAAAATCAATCAAAAACAAACCAGATAATGTTCTGACTCGCGACAAAGCAACATATGCCATACCCTCTTTAAATACAGTAGATCCAATGTTCACCAATGCACTGTCTACACTTAATCCTTGAGATTTATGAATAGTCACTGCATATGCCAGAGAAAATGGAAATAGTTTCCTACGGACATATAAATCTTTAACCATCAAAAAACGAACTGAACAACGACCAATTTCTTTAACTTCTTCAATCTGATCAAATTTAATTTTAAAAAAATCAATTCCTTCTTTTTTCTGATAATTAACAAAATCCACCACATTACCGATTGCGCCATTAACTAACCCTTTTTCTACATCCAAATTACGCCTTAAAATTACCCGACAGTTTACACACGCATATAGTGTCTTTTCTAAACCAGCTGTTTTAGATATTTTTTTTCTAAAGAATCCAGTTTTGTTTTCAACTTTCCCGTCAAAATAATACTGATTCTTTCATGCTCTATTTTATCGATGGCTTCCATTTTTATAATTTCTTCATTTTCCAGTTTCAATAGTTCTTCGTTGAATATGGAACACTCGCGCAGTGTTGGCATTAAACAGATCACTGATTTATTTTCAGCAATTTTCATGTACACTTTTGCAGGAACTACATTTTCATTTGGAAACACATTGTAAAGTAATCGACTTTCCAAAGCTTGTTTGCCATGTTTTGTAAGAATTCCAATTCTTATATCTTGAAGAATACTTCCATATTCAGCATCATTTGCCTGTCGCATATTTGTTGTCAGTTCTTTATATTCAAAATTAGTCCAAATGTTCACATTACCAACACTACCAAGAGACTTTCTGATATCTTCATGTGCAAGTGTTTTAAATACCGGTTGTCCTTTTAACGGAGTCAGTTGCAATAGATCTCCAAAAATTATGACGTGTTTTCCTCCAAATAACACGTCATACTCTGTTTTAAGAATTTGCTGCATTCTTAAATGCACAAAGGCAAGCATTAAGTTTGAGACCATGCTCACCTCATCAATAATGAGAAGTTTCATTTTCTTCAGGATTCTTGAAACTTCACAATAAGCTTCTCCAGATAGCTTGTGGTATTCCAATTTGCTCTCATGCTCTACTGGTAGCATTAGTAAACGATGTAAAGTAATTCCTTTAATGTTATCTGCTGCCAACGCAGTTGGAGCAGTGACAACACAAGATAAATGTGACTCCGTTTTTTTCTGCAGATATCTTGAGATTACTTTAATTAAGAAACTTTTCTTTTCATGAAGTAATCCATGGTCAATCTGCTCTTTCACTTGTTGATATATTTGTTTCTGTTCAACATTTAGTTGTTCTTCCAAGTTTCCTAACTTTATTACATCTTCTTGAGCTTGATACATTGCTGTTTCCACCTCATTCATGGCAGTTGCTGCTTCATTTTCAACAATTGGTTGTCCAAGTGGATCTTGACTCAGTGCAGCAGAACTTTGACTGTCGTAAGAACTGTCTCTAGCAATCTCAGCTGCAATTGTAGCTTCTTGATCAATTTCATCATGCAACATTTTCACATAATTTGCAAAAGCACTGCATTGTAAGCTATCTTTACAAGCATTAAATGAATCTTCATAGCTCTGAAAATCTCCAAATAATTCCAGTTCTGAACGCCATGGTTTGAACATTTGGAAAAGGGCTAAATAGTAAAATTCCCTTTTGTCAGCAGTGTCGCAACTCAGTTTCCTGTGATATTTCCTTTCCTTTGTTTCACCAGACTTCTTTCGGAACCAATCACTGCATATTTTCCATCATTGATGTTTTCTGTAGTATTCCGTTTAAAAGTGTAGTTTTGCAGCACTTCATAGAGACACATGTTCTCAAGATGATGACTTCTGTTTGGGTAATATGTGTCCAACATATTTGTTTTCAAAATATCTGTACTTTCTTTTTCTGCTAAATATTAAATTTCTTGAACAGATTTCAGTACCCGATTTCGCATTCCTGCAAGACCTAGACTCACCCAAATGATTCTTCTACTTTTGGAAAATACACTTGCAGATGATAACCGATCTGAACATTCATATGCTCCAATTTCACGATGCGATAACATCTTCAAACTGAAACTGTATAATTTCTTACTTAGAGTTTTCTCGTGAGAAATCTCTTCCCACATTTCTTTCAATTCAGACTTTTCTGATTTAGTAATGTAGGACGTTACATATCGAGCAAAAGCAATGGAATTGTCCGCAAAATACTGAATATCTATGTTAGCATTCCACATGGATAAAATAACTGGATTGTAGTCATTTATGTATTTTGATTCTTCGCTTCTTAAGTTGTAGGTATTTTTCGGAGACTTTCTTGTGATGGTATGTCGCATAGCTGACATAAAACTGTTCACTCTTCCTTTGGATAATACAGGACGTGGAAATCCAAAACGACATTTGGTATAGAACTTATCCTTTGACTTGTACTTTCGTCGACAGTATTTTCCACATTGATGGCTTTGGAATCGTAATACTTGTTGTTTTAAGTTTTTATGTTCTCTGCTATTGGGTACAGCACATGTGGCATAATCTTCAATGAAAGACAAAACAGTTTCATCTGAATCTGTTCCAAATTTGGGGGCGTCCTTGATCCATAACAACATATGTATATGAGGAGCACCTCTTGCTTGATACTCCTTTCTCCGAAAGAAATCCACAACTTCTCCAAGAGGAGGATTCTTTTTATTGCAGATGAAAGACATCATAGCTTCAAATCTATGATTGAAATATCTGCATACATTAACAGGATCCAAAGAGCACAATTCTCCAGGTGTCTTGTATTCAATATTTTTTATATTGGAATTTGCCTCTCGAAGAAATTCAAGTAAATCATCCCAAGCATACTCAGCACCATGTAGGAGTTCCCAAGTTCCGTAGCATACATTTCAGTTCTCCATGACGACGGTACCAATATTCATTAGTCCCACGCTGACATGCCATCAGATTAATCAACTGAGATTCTAAATGATCATCTCTCTGATGCACTTTATCCATAAAATCCTTTGCAGTTACATTTTGAAGATGCATTCCAGTTTTTAAAATGTGATGTACTGCATATGAAAGTCCAGACAAATCACTTTCAAACAGAAGATGAAACATATAAGGGATACATTGTCGAAATCTTGGATCTTCTGCATATAATCTTGTTGTCCGATATTCAGATGCAGGAATCTGCACAGGACGTTCATAATATCGTCCACCTTTTCCTGTTGGAAACGACTTCGGGAAACAACGAGCTTCCAAGCTCTCTTCCCATACACTCATGGGACTTCCTGTTGCTTTTTTCACTTGGAACAACTCAATCCTATTCCCCATCACCTCTTTGGAATGAAGTGGATGTACACTGTAATGTTCATAGATTCCTTCACATCTGGACATGTCCACTTTTTATATTTGTCCACTTAATGTTTCAGTATCTTCTGCTAAATCTATTTCTTCTTCTCCTACCAACACATTTCTATAGTACTCATTATTTTTTAACAAATACAATGATGCCTTTTGCACTTTTCTAACATCCACTAACTCTTGCCAGATTTTCTTATTCTTAGTAGGAACACCATTAACTAGAATGATTAGTGGCTCATTTTCTGCATGGTCTACACCAATAGTTTCAATATGTTTCCTTAAATCTAGCGGTAAATACACAACTCTTCCTTTCAATCCTCTTTGCAACTCTGATGGAGGTAATTTACCTGTTTTAGGCTCCATACGAACAATAGCCTGAAACGGGTGAACACATTGAATGAGAACAGACTCATACGTATTTAAATCTATCAGCTCTGGAGGAATAGCAAACAACTCTAGATTATTATGAACAGCTCTAGCAGGCATTTTATTCTCGTCTAATTTGTTATAACAATATTTGCAAATACGCTGCTCAGATCCCAAATCAAAACAATTCTCTACATACAAATAAGATGTGAATTCCATCCACTTATCATTATCTTCTATTTCACTTGTTAAATACAAATTGACACCCCTAGTCTAATTTTTATAGTGACTTCGCCGACAACAAATACAAGACACATTTGGTCTTTCACCTGAAATTACCTTAAACTTTGTGATTTCATCCTCAACATTTTTTGTAATTACGGGTTCTACATTGTCTTCAACATTTTGTTCTACTAATGTGTCAGTTTCTTCACTCTCTTGCTGAGGACCAAAGTAACAAAGCTCAATATCATCACAAACCTTCTTCACATCTGATACTGAGCCACGCAAAAGAGCACTGTTCAACTCATTTAACTTTAGTGCTGGACTTTTCGCATAATACAATCTTCTCACTAACTTCTGCATTTGAGTATGATGTACTGCCAGCATCCTGAAATGGTGAAAAACACTTTGACAAACTTTCCTAGAAGGACAAGCCAGAGAATGACCTTGCAAACCAGTATTTTTTCTCACTCTGCAAGGGTATAGTCCTTGCAACATCTTAATCTTTTGTTTAACACTTTTTTTACTATATGCTCGTAAAAACCTACATAATTTATCAATAGATTCCTGCCGTTCACTACAAATACTACTGCAATCCCAAGTGTACACAGGGTGTTTAGGACGTCTCCCTAGAACTTCATCAGCTATCACTTCTTCTGCATTTCTTTCAACCATTTTCTCTTTCTCAATTGGACAACCATCTCTAACTTCATAACCTCTACCACTGGTGTCAACTGCATACTGTAATTGCTTGCTCTGTAAATAACTCTCTTCATTAAAGAAAGGCTCTGAACTGGAACTGTGTTTCCATTCTCCCCCAAAAAATCTATTTTTCTATTAAATACTCTTTTCCTCTTACTTTTGGCCTTCATTAAATGGATTGGTTTATCTAGTGATCGAATTCTGTTTAATACTAAAATGAATAGTTTCCTTTTCACTTCAAAAGCCTTTTCAACAATGTTTTCAATATGCTTCTTCTTTTTATATTTCTTCACATCTTTCAGCAAATTATGTACTACTGTCTTGTAAAATATTTTTTTGCGTAATTCCTTATACTGGTTTTGCCTTCTTTTACCATACTTTGTCTCCTTTGACTGAGCATTTGCTTTTTTGCTTTTCCTCTTATTTTGAATTTTTTTTCTACTTGAAGCATTCTGTACATTCTGTTTTCTCCTACAAACATTTTTAATAAATTGCTTTGTGATCTTACCAGAAGATTTTTTCTTTTTAGCCACATTATCTTGTACATTCAACACTTGTGGTTGATGTTTCTTCAAGTAATTCTCCTGTCTCTGTTCTTTACTTTTTCTTTTTTTTCTGGCATGATTTCTCTATTTTAACGTTTAAAAACAGTATCTGTAAAAAAGAATCACAAATAAAAGTAGATCAATAACTTTCAAATGTATACTATTCTATTACTGTAGAAACACATTTTCCACAAAAACTGACTAAGAAACTATAGCCCTGAAGCACAAGTCTAACGATGGTTAAAACACTACATGCATTGTGCATACTACTTTGAAGCAGTTCATGCCCTAAAGCCTACCTCACTAAAAGACTACATGCTAACTGACTGAATGATTACAGTACTATAAGGAGACATACTGGGTGAGTGACAGGGTGTTTGCTAGAAGTTTATGAATACTGACATGGATATTGATGGTGTGAAAGACAAGTGTGTAGGTGATTAGAGACCTACATGCATAGTGGACAGGTGTTTGAATCCATCCATATAATAAGGCCTGTCTCAGCCCAATAGTACTTGCATACTGACTGAATGTTTTGAGTATTGCAAGGAGAGTGCCAGGATGAATTTATAAGTATTTGTATTTTGGTGCAGTAAATACATTAGTACATGGTGCTGAATAAGTCACTGGAGAAGTATAAGGGGAGTGACAGAGTGTTTGCGGGAACTGTATGAATACTGTCTGGGATATTGAAGGTGTGAAAGACAAGTGTGTAGGTGGCTAGAGACCTACATGCATACTGGATAGACGTTTGAAACAGTCCATAGAGTAACACATGGATCACTGCAAAACTACCTGGAAGTGTATGAATACTGACTGGGGAATTGAAGGTGTGAAAGACAAGTGTGTAGGTGGTTAGAGGACTGCATACATAGTGGATAGGTGTTTGAAAAAGTCCATGTGCTAAGGCCTGGCTCACTGCATGAGTACTTGGGTACAGACTGAATGATTAGAGTACTGCAAGGAGAGTGCCTGGGTGAATTTATCAGTGTTTGGGTTTTGGCACAGTGAATGGATTAGTCCATGGTGCTGAATGGGTCACTAGATAACTGCAAGGGGAGTGACAGGGTGTTTGCTAGAAGTGTATGAATACTGACTAGGGAATTGAAGGTGTGAAAGACAAGTGTGTAGGTGGTTAGAGGACTGCATGCATACTGGATAGGCATTTGAAGCACTTCATTTACTAAGGCCTGGCTCACTGCATGCGTACTTGGGTACTGACTGAATGATTAGAGTACTGCAAGGAGAGAGCCTGGGTGAATTTATAGGTGGTTGGCTTTTGGTGCAGTGAATGGATTAGTACATGGTGCTGAATGGGTCACTGGAGGAGTGCAAGGGGAGTTATAGGGTGTTTGCTGGAGTGTATGTATACTGACTTGGGAATTGAAGGTGTGAAATACAACTATGTAGGTGGTTAGAGGACTGTATGCATACTGGACAGGCGTTTGAAGCAATTCATGTGTTAAGGCCTGACTCACTGCATGAGTACTTGGGTACTGACTGAATGATTAGAGTACTAAAAGGAGAGTGCCTAGGTGAATTTTTAAGTGGTTGGCTTTCGGCGCAGTGAATGGATTAGTACATGGTGCTGAATGGGTCACTGGAGAAGTAAAAGGAGACTGACAGAGTGTTTGCGGGAACTGTATGTCTGGGATGTTGAAGGTGTGAAAGACAAGTATGTAGGTGGCTAGAGACCTACATGTATAGTGGATAGACGTTTGAAACAGTCCATAGAGTAAAACTTGGATCACTGCAAAACTACCTGAGTACTGACTGAATCATTAGAGTACTACAAAAAGAGTGACTCAGTGAATCTTTTTAAGATTTTGGATTCTAGTTCAGTGACTAGATTAGTACTTACTGACAGATGAGTCAGTGGAGGTGTGCAATTAAAGTGACAGAGTGTTTATTGGAGTTTATAGATACTGACAGAGAAATTGAAGGTCTGAAAGGCAATTGTGTTGGTAGTTAGAGGCCTCCATGCATAGTAGAAACACGTTTGAATCAATCTATGTGCTAAGGCCTGCCTCACTCCATTAGTACTTAGATACTGACTGAATGATTAGACTATTGCAAGAAGCGTACCTGGGTGAATTTATAAGTGTTTCAGTTTTGGCGCAGTGAATGCATTACTACATGGTGCTAAATAAGTCACTGGAACAGTGCAAGGGGAGTGACAGGATGTTTGCTGGAAGTCCATGGATACTGTCTGGGGAATTGAAGCTGTTAAAGACAAGTGTATAGTATGTTAGAAGACTGCATGCATACAGCATAGACATTTGAAGCAGTCTATGTGGTAATGCATGGTTCACTACATGAGTACCTGGAAACTGATTGAATCATTAGACTACTGATAGGAGGGTGCCTGGGTAAAACGTTTAAGCTTTTCAGTTTTGGCACAGTGAAGAGATTAGTACATGGTACTGGATCAGTCACTGGATGAGTGCAAGATGAGTTACAGGATGTTGATTGAAGTATATAGATACTGTCTAGTTAATTAAAGAAGTGAAAGACAAGTGTGTAGGTGACTAGAGGCCTGTATGCATACTGGATAGCGGTTTGAAGCAGTCCATGTTGTAAGGCCTGGCTCGCTGCATGAGTACTTGGATACTGACTGAATGATTAGAGTACTGCAAAGAAAGTGCCTGAGTGAATTTATAAGTGTTTGGGTTTTGGCGCAGTGAATGGTTTAATACATGGTGCTGAATGGGTCACTAGAGGAGTACATGGGGAGTGACAGGGTGTTTGCTTGAAGTGTATGGATATTGACTGGGGAATTAAAGGTGTGAAAGAGAACTGTGTAGATGGTTAGAGAACTGCATGCATAGTAGATAAGCATTTGAATCAATGCATGTGCTAAGGTCTACCTCACTCCGTTACTACTTGAATATTAACTGAATGTTTACAGTATTGCAAGGACAGTTCCTGGGTGAATACATAAGCAATGACTGCCTTCTAATTCTTCCAAAACTTGAGAACAGGAAAGTTTTTAAGCAGTTACGCGTATTCAAAGATATGAAGTACCCAAATGCTTCTCTCACAGTGGTTCCCAAATGCACACAGACTCACAGTGTGATTCTAGACAAGCAACACTATCCCTAGGAGTTTACCAAAACTTATTCTCTACTGTGGAAGGGGTAAGGGGACTGCACACAATCTACATATTTCAGTACTGCACTTTACTGTCAATGCCTGACTCATTTTTTCAATGCATAAGCAATGACTGGCTTTTAATGCTACTAAAACTTGACAACATGACAGGTTTTAAAATAGTTATCTGTCGGCAAATACATGATGTTACCAAATGCTTCTCTCACAATGGTTCCCTAATGCATACAGACTCTCAGTGTGATTCTAGACAAGCAACACTATCACTAGGAGTTTACCAAAACTCATTCACTACTGTGGAAGGGGTAAGGCGACTGCACACAATCTACATATTTAAGTACTTCACTTTAGTGTCAAAGCCTAACTCATTTTATCAATGCATAAGCAAAGACTGGCTTTTAATGCTACTAAAACTTGACAACATGACAGGTTTTAAAACAGTTGTCTGTCAGCAAATACACGATGTTACCAAATGCTTCTCTCACAATCCTTACCGAAATGCACACAGACTCACAGTGTGATTTTAGGCAAGCAACACTATCCTAGGAGTTTACCAAAACTCATTCACTAGTCTGGAAGGGGTAAGGGTACTGCACACAATCTACATATTTAAGTACTGCACTTTAGTGTGAAAGCCTGACTCATTTTATCAATGCATAAGCAAAGACTGGCTTCTAATTCTACTAAAACTTGACAACATGACTGGTTTTAAAACAGTTATCTTTCAGCCAATACATGATGTTACCAAATGCTTCTCTCACAGTGGTTCTCAAATGCACACAGACTCACAGTGTGATTCTAGACAAGCAACACTATCCCTAGAAGTTTACCAAAACTCATTCACTTCTGTGGAAGGGGTAAGGGGACTGCACACAATCTACATATTAAAGTACTGCACTTTAGTGTGAAAGCCTGACTCATTTTATCAATGCATAAGCAAAGACTGGCTTTTAATGCTACTAAAACTTGACAACATGACAGGTTTTAAAACAGTTATCTGTCAGCAAATACATGATGTTACCAAATGCTTCTCTCACAGTGGTTCCCAAATGCACACAGACTCACAGTGTGATTCTAGACAAGCAACACTATCACTAGGAGTTTACCAAAACTCATTCACTTCTGTGGAAGGGGTAAGGGGACTGCACACACTCTACATATTTCAGTACTGAACTTTAGTGTGAAAGCCTGACTCATTTTATCAATGCATAAGCAAAGACTAGCTTCTAATGATACTAAAACTTGACAACAAGACAGGTTTTAAAACAATTATATGTCAGCAAATACACGATGTTACCAAATGCTTCTCTCACAATCCTTGCCCAGATGCACACAGACTGACAGTGTGATTTTAGACAAGCAACACTATCCTAGGAGTTTACCAAAACTCATTCACTACTATGGAAGGGATACGGGTACTGCACACAATCTACTTATTAAAGTACTGCACTTTAGTGTGAAAGCCTGACTCATTTTATCAATGCATAAGCAAAGACTGGCTTCTAATGCTACTAAAACTTGACAACATGACAGGTTTTAAAACAGTTATCTGTCAGCAAATACATGATGTTACCAAATGCTTCTCTCACAGTGGTTCCCAAATGCACACAGACTCACAGTGTGATTCTAGACAAGCAACACTATCACTAGGAGTTTACCAAAACTCATTCACAACTATGGAAGGGGTAAGGGGACGGCACACAATCTACATATTTAAGTACTGCACTTTATTGTCAAAGCTTGACTCATTTCTATCAATGCACAAGCAAAGACTGGCTTTTAATACTACTAAAACTTGACAACATGACAGGTTTTAAAACAATTGTCTGTCAGCAAATACATAATTTTACCAAATGCTTCTCCCACAATGCATACCCAAATACACACAGACTCACAGTGTGATTGTAGACAGATAACTATCCCGTGTACAAAACACATTTACTAGTCTACAAGATCAAAGGTGACTGCACACATTGCAGAAAATCTACTACTACAGATTAGTACCAAAATGTTTCTCTGAAAATGGTTCCTAAATGCACACAGACTCACTGTGTGATCCTAGACAAACAACACTATCCCTTGCACTATACCAAAACACATGTCTTAATCTACTAATACTACATTTTAGTGTAGAAACATGACTCATTTTGCAAATTTATAAACAATGACTGATTTCTAATTGTACCAAAATATAAAAACAGCACAGTTATCTGTCTGCAAACACATGAAAAACACAAATGCTTATCACAGGATGATTTATACATGCACACACACTGTCAATAAGATTGTAGACAAAAAGTACTCCCTGCACTTTACCGGGAGAGATACATTAGTCTGATTAAAACCAAAATAGACCACATACATGCCCTCACAATTAAATAACTCACCTTTCAAGTTGTTTTGTAGATTAAGAAGTATATCAGTCACACACCAGATTTTCTTATACAGAATCTCTGCACTGTGCACCTGTCAGCAAAACCAAAGAATGGCAAAGTTTCCCTCTCATTTTCCACACATATACATGTAAACATCAAATCACATTCCTTCCCACATAAATTCAAAAGCTAACACACATTTCTATTGTTTAAACATTTCAACCCTTTCCAAATGACATCAATTTGAACCCTACCCCCAATCTGCCTTCTGCCTGTTACCATAGAAACAGGTCATGGAAAACTGAACTGAGCACACAGGTCACAAGTTCAGCACACAATGTTGCTAATCAACACATCAAGGTGCCAATTCCGATCCGGTAAAAACCGGGTACGAACCGTCGGACGGAGCCTTTTCTCCGTCCGACTCGTACCCGGTGCGAAATCCATCCGAAAATGCAAGTACGATTCATACGGAAACACCATTTCCGTACGATTCGAACAAAACACCGACCGAACAGAAACTAAACACAATTCCGATCCTGAAAGGAGCCGACGTGACGTCGGTACGCATCCAGCCTACGTTTCACGAACCAGGAAGTACGATTCGAACCGACGTCATCCCGCACGGAAAATATTTACCGGCTGCCAAAAACTGCCGGGAAATCAGGACGACACACGCAAGGAGCAGCTGGACGCGACGAACAGACATGGACCCGAACCTACGTGCCATCCCTGCCCTCCTAGCAGTCCACCTGGCGTACAGGAACCGACGCAGACGCCGCAGAAGGTCAGCACAACAACCAGGGGCAAAGGGGGGGGCAGGGGCAGGACACACAACACCAACACATGGTACCAAATCACACATGGCCTGGACATACCTGACCATCAGGGCCTGGTCACTTCCAGGGGGTGGGGGCAAGGCCAGCAACGCAAGCGTCCGCCACAACGGAAGTGGATGGTCACGCGAACCGGTACGTACCCTACCCAGGCCGCAAGAGCGTGGGTACGGAACGTACCACGCGTCCCCCTACGTCACTCCAACAATAGCGGTACGGCCCGTACCCACGTCAGAAAGGCCTTGGTACAGCTCGTACCAGCATTGCTGGGGTCATGTAGGGGTACGCGTGGTACGACCCGTAGCCACGCCCCCAAGGCCTGTGTACGGTGCGGACCCCACGGCCCGCAACAATGGTGGGACGCACCGTACCCACACACCAAAGGCATGGGTACGGCCCGTACCCAGGCACGCAGAGCGTGGGCAGGGGTATGTACGGACCGTACCCCCACCCGTGGAAGTACGGCCCGTACCCCCACCCGTGCATGTACGCCCCGAACCCCCACTCGTGTATGTACGCCCCGAACCCCCACCCGTGTATGTACGCCCCGAACCGCCACCCGTGTATGTACGCACCCAAGCGCCACCCGTGTATGTACGCCCCGAACCCCCACCCCACCCTGGTATGTACGCCCCGAACCCCCACCCGTGTATGTACGCACCCAAGCGCCACCCGTGCATGTACGCCCCGAACCCCCACCCCACCCTGGTATGTACGCCCCGAACCCCCAGCCGTGTATGTACGCACCAAACCCCCACCCGTGTATGTACGCACCAAACCACCACACCAGCCGTGTATGTACGCACCAAACCCCCACCCCAGCCGTGTATGTACGCACCGAACCACCACCCGTGTATGTACGCACCGAACCACCACCCGTGTATGTACGCCCCCGAACCCCCACCCCAGCAGAGTATGTACGCCCCGAACCCCCACCCGTGTATGTACGGACCGAACCCCCACCCCAGCCGTGTATGTACGCACCAAACCACCACCCGTGTATGTACGCCCCCTAACCCCCCCCAGCCGTGTATGTACGCACCGAACCACCAGCCGTGTATGTACGCACCAAACCCCCACCCGTGTATGTACGCACCTAACACCCACCCCAGCAGAGTATGTACGCCCCGAACCCCCACCCGTGTATGTACGGACCGAACCCCCACCCCAGCAGAGTATGTACGCCCCGAACCCCCACCCGTGTATGTACGGACCGAACCCCCACCCCAGCCGTGTATGTACGCACCAAACCACCACCCGTGTATGTACGCCCCCGAACCCCCCCCCAGCCGTGTATGTACGCACCGAACCACCAGCCGTGTATGTACGCACCAAACCCCCACCCCAGCCGTGTATGTACGCACCGAACCACCAGCCGTGTATGTACGCACCAAACCCCCACCCCAGCCGTGTATGTACGCACCGAACCACCACCCGTGTATGTACGCACCGAACCACCACCCGTGTATGTACGCCCCCGAACCCCCCCCAGCCGTGTATGTACGCACCAAACCCCCACCCGTGTATGTACGCACCTAACACCCACCCCAGCCGTGTATGTACGCACCGAACCACCACCCGTGTATGTACGGACCGAACCCCCACCCCAGCAGAGTATGTACGCCCCGAACCCCCACCCGTGTATGTACGGACCGAACCCCCACCCCAGCCGTGTATGTACGCACCAAACCACCACCCGTGTATGTACGCACCAAACCACCACCCCAGCCGTGTATGTACGCACCAAACCACCACCCGTGTATGTACGCACCAAACGCCCACCCGTGTATGTACGCACCAAACCACCACACCAGCCGTGTATGTACGCACCAAACCCCCACCCCAGCCGTGTATGTACGCACCGAACCACCACCCGTGTATGTACGCACCGAACCCCCCCCCAGCCGTGTATGTACGCACCGAACCACCAGCCGTGTATGTACGCACCAAACCCCCACCCGTGTATGTACGCACCTAACACCCACCCCAGCCGTGTATGTACGCACCGAACCACCACCCGTGTATGTACGGACCGAACCCCCACCCCAGCAGAGTATGTACGCCCCGAACCCCCACCCGTGTATGTACGGACCGAACCCCCACCCCAGCCGTGTATGTACGCACCAAACCCCCACCCGTGTATGTACGCACCAAACCACCACCCCAGCCGTGTATGTACGCACCAAACCACCACCCGTGTATGTACGCACCAAACGCCCACCCGTGTATGTACGCACCAAACCACCACACCAGCCGTGTATGTACGCACCAAACCCCCACCCCAGCCGTGTATGTACGCACCGAACCACCACCCGTGTATGTACGCACCGAACCCCCACCCCAGCAGAGTATGTACGCCCCGAACCCCCACCCGTGTATGTACGGACCGAACCCCCACCCGTGTATGTACGCACCAAACCACCACACCAGCCGTGTATGTACGCACCAAACCCCCACCCCAGCCGTGTATGTACGCACCGAACCACCACCCGTGTATGTACGCACCGAACCCCCACCCCAGCAGAGTATGTACGCCCCGAACCCCCACCCGTGTATGTACGGACCGAACCCCCACCCGTGTATGTACGCACCAAACCCCCACCCGTGCATGTACGCACCGAACCTGCTATAAGAATGGGGTGTGCAAAACACCCCCAGCAGTGCCCAGACACAGGAGGGGTGGGTGCAGGGTCCTCCCAGCAGTGCCCAGACACAGGAGGGGTGTGTGCCTATCACTCCCAGCAGTGCCCAGACACAGGAGGGGTGTGTACCTATCACTCCCAGCAGTGCCCAGACATCGGACAATATACCCCATCAACAAGTTCAGTGACCTACAAGGGTGATACCCCAGATGCAGGCGGAGCCATCGCTGAGCCAGCATGGCTATATTGAAAGGCAACCCTCACACATCCAGGAAATGTAGACACAGCACAGCACAGCATTTGGGAGACACCCTGCAGGAAAAATGGCCTGGGCCACAGAGGACGGAACACACCTTGGGACAATGTCACCATACAGTGAGAGCAAACATGACCAAATACCATTTGCAGAGACCTTTGTGATGGCACGCAGATGGCAGGGTACACCCCATGAGCAGCACACTCCAACATTTCACAGACCCCTAACACATTATCACCACCCCAACGCAGGGAGCACCAGCACCAACAGCAAGTCCAGGAAAGCATCAGTGTGCAAAACAAAAAGAAAAGGCTTTATTCAGCAGGAAAATATATCAGAGAAAATGTCCACTATGTACAAGGGCCATGGGCCAGCCCAGCAGCAATGTCCGGGGGGGGGGTACACATCGGGACGTGTGTCCCCTAGCTTGCCTGCACAGTTCACAAGTCCATTTCATCCACAGAAGAGGGGGCATCAGGGGGGAGGGTGGAAACAGGCACCGCAGGGACAGGAGGGGAAAGGGTAGGTGTTGTGGGTGCAGGGAGGGATGAATCTGCCACAGGGGGGGTGCCAGCGCCAAAGGTGGAGGACAGAATGGCGCTGCACACGTCGGCAAGTTCCCCCAGCGACTCCCCCGTACCCAATCCAACCACAGGCCCCAAGGAGGGGGGGGGGGCAAAGGGATGGGTCGCAGCGCCACTGGGGGAGGGTGTGGACAGGGTGGGGGACTCAACTCCCCTGGCCGGGTCCCGCCTCCACCGCTTGCGGGGTGGTGTCATCCTGGGGCTGGGGGGCACACTCGCAGTGGATGATGCTGTCACTGACTGTTGGCCAGGAGAGCTAAGGGGAGTGGATTTGGAGGGAGTGGGTTGTGTGGAATGCGGACTCCCACTGTGGCTGCGTGTTCTACGTTTCCCCCCCGACCCAGTGGGTGTGCCTTCCTCACCCTGTGTGTGCGTGACAGGAGGTGTGCGCTTCGACTTCCCTGGTGGTGTGGTGCCTGTGTCTGTTGGGGTGCGTGCACGCTGACGTCTGGATGTGCGTGGGACAGGCACGGGAGTGGGAATTGTGGATGGGGCAGGGGTAGGGGGTGTTACGCAGCGCTGCAGGAGATCCAGTGCTGCAGTCAGTGTGGAGTCTATGGACCTCAGCAACTGCCGTTGGTCAGACTGCGCAGCCGACATGCCCTCCATGTATGCCTCCATCTGGGTCAGCACCTGGGTGTGGGCATGGAGGACATTTAGCATCGCAGTCTGACCAACCTGCAACTGCCTCAGGATGTCCACAGACTCCGCACTCACCGCAGCAGTGGTGACAGGGGCAGGGGGTGCGGTGCCTGGCAGGAAGGAGACATGTGGGGACCGAGCACGGAGGGAAGGGCCACGAGCATGTGGGAGGCCGGTGATGGAACCTGAGGTGGCGGGGGGATGTGGAGGGCTGCCATCAGCTGGGGGGGCAGACTCCGCCACCTCTGGGAGCTCAGCCTCGGACCCGTCTGCGTCATAGTCTGTGTTGGCAGTCAACAGGTCCTCCGCCTCACTCCCTTCGGCCTCCGTGCCACTCCATGTGCCAGACAGGACAGCACTGCTGGTACTGGTGCTCAATCTCTCCTCCCGGTCCGTGCTAGTGTCTCCTTCCGTGTCCCCCGGCGATGCTGTGGGCAAGGTGAAGAGACAGGAGAAAATCAGACACCTGTACACTTATGTCACATGAGTCAAATATACATAGGTCACATTGCATAGCCTGAAAAGCAACAGGAGTAACACCTACAAAACAATGTACACATGTAGGCCATGGAACACACAGTTTTTCTACCCACCATGCCACTGAGACACAATGGAGATCATGACACAACAGCAAATCACTGCACCTGAAATTTTAGAGAGGAGTCAGCCTCTGGGGACAAATGTGCACAGCACCTGCACCACACTGCGTCGTCAAAAAGGGATGAGCATGAATCATATCCATTTACTCTTGCCGCATGCTGCAAAGGCAATACATGAAACCAGGCCACACATGACAGGGTCACTGCACCTTGAGCGTATGTCCAGTCAAACATCACACACAGGCTAAACCCAGCAAGGAGGATGAAGCTTCTGACATGTAGGCCTTGTACGCACAAACCACCCACACCTGAGACAATCTCATTGAGACGGAGAAAGTATGTACACCTCTTACTCTGGGATGGAAACACATGGCCTCCACTAATTCATGACTGTAAACACACAGCCCCTGGTGGCCATGTCCACACATCATTGACAGGCAAACATCATCAGATTGTCTCAACAACACACACAGGTAATGCCCACTGTGAGTATGCACAAGCAAAATGGGTCCCCCTGTACAGTGGACACATGTAGCAACCTGTAGGTCCTAACAGTTGAGCCCAGGGTACAATGCCACCCTACGCAACCCATGGCAAAGACACAGTGAATGGCCATATTGTTGGATGACGCACATGATACCTAGGAAGAGGTGCCCCAGGGCACAGTAGTGCCCACACTCCTCCATGGTCCAGGATGGACATGACTGCAAATTAAGCAACCGTCCCTGCACTTAGCAGGCCTCCCACTCAGGCACATCATGTCAGAGGGCACACAATTGGACATGCATGCTGGAAGGCTGTACATTTTGGAGACACACCCCTATGTCGTGATTCACAATCAGTGCCAAGTGACATGGACACCACAATGACTGAAATTGGCCATGGCACACGCAAGGTCCCCATACCTGTGGCACATCACCCCCACACATGATGCTGATAGCATAGGGCACCTGCATGAACTGCCTGCATAAATAACCTTGTGCAAGAGTGGCGACAGACCAGGGAACACATTGCAAGGAGGGGAAGGGAGGGAGTGAGAACAGCACTGTGCTACTTTGTGGAGAAGTTGACGCACTGCACAATCAAACCCTGGCAGTGTATCCATGCAACTGCACACTTACATTGGCTGGGGACACACAACTGACACACATGTACCTACCCCCTTCCTGCTGCTGCCTCTCCTGTAGGCGCCTGTCCATATCGGGGAAGACCACCGCCAGCACACGCTTCTGGATGTGGGTCAGACGACGGCGGCCACGGTTCTTACGGCTCTCAGGTGAGTCCCCCAGCAGGAGCCGTGCAATCCTCCTCGTCCAGCACCGGATGTCCTGCCAGCGTTTCCTCACCTGAGACAGGCTCCGCCTCCGACCCTCTGTACCCCTCACGGCACTGACGGCTTCCCTCCAGATCTCCCCCTTGGCAATGGCGCCTACCTGTGAGGATGCAAAAGAGAGAATACATTAATCCACATGAGCAAAGACACAGAGACACACATATAGAACAATCCTCATTATGAACAGGCCATGGTATGCATGCAACTAATTGCACCTTTGTCATAGGGACATTATCCACTGTGGAAGGCCAAATGCACTACGTGCCAGTGGAAGCACACGGGTGGCATGAGGGGTACCACACACTCACTGACCAGGGATCACACTGTGCCTCACAGGCTACACCAGGATTATGTACAGCACCTCACAGCAGTCACCTGCCCCAGCACACTGATGCTACCTCAGCAGAGTACACAGACACACACAGGTACAGGACAATCACATGGCATTGCCAACTGCGGGTACACACCTCACTCTGCCCATGTGCCAGTAGACGGGGGTGTCACAGGTGTGGGGCTGGCTCAGCACGGCATGCACACAGCACTGCTCCCTGCTCACATCCGATGGCCAGGCCATATCCATCCCTCATGCTGCTTGTGTGCAACACTCCCCATATGCACTCACCCACATGACAGGGGACTAACACACACACCAATGTGCAGGGGACGAACACGGCCTTTGGACACTCACAGCACAGGTACACTGAACAAACACACATCCATGGGTACTGACACCTGTCACACTGGGGGGAACACAGGATCACATCAGGACTGTGGAAACAACATCCCCAGGAGGAGTATGCAGGCAGAATGTGGCATGCACCTTGCATTCATTGTCACAGTAGGCACTATGCAAGTGAGGAGTGCACACAGGAAACACAGCATGCTCTGCATGGGTGACATGAGGCCTTCCACACCCTGGGACCCACTCCAAACAACAGTGCATGTCTGTCACACATGGACACAATGCCAGAAGTCACTGTCACACAAAAGGGGCACAGTCTAAGCTAGTGGAGTCTGCACTCACCTGAACCCCTGGTCGACCATACAGGCTCTGGAACTGTGGGAGGATCACATCTATCAGGGCAAGGTTCTCCTCCTGGGTGAATGGCTGTGACCTCTCCACAGTCCTGGACATGGTGCCAGAGGAATCACTATCAGCAGCAGTGGTCATGGATGAATGGATGTGCAGGCAAGTGCTCTCTCATGGGACCTGGCTGCCTTATATATGCCTGGCTGGCCTGTTCATGTATAGGAGTACAGATTGATTGGTCAGTCACATTAGCATCCTACGTTTCATCCAATCCCTTCAAACCTACCCCAGTGTGTGGCTTTGCATGGTTTCAGTTTTGATAATGATGTCAAGTCAACATCCACATTGCAACAATGTAGATTCTTTCAAACTGACTTCTGCTGTGCACCTGGTGCTCAAATTCAAAAATTTAACTCAGTCTCCATGGCAACCATCAGGCATTTAGGCCCTTATACTTGTCCCTCATGTGTCCCCTATGTGTTTTCATACATTTACACACAGGTACGGTGCGTTCCACGCCCTAGGGCACCCCACAAGCAGTGATACCGACCGTACATGCGCTTGTACGGTCCGGATCACAATATGGGCGCTGGCGTATGCGTACGCCACAGTAGTACGGACTGTACACGCGCTTGTACGGTCCGGATCACAATATGGGCGCTGGCGTATGCGTACGCCACAGTAGTACGGACTGTACACGCGCTTGTACGGTCCGGATCACAATATGGGCGCTGGCGTATGCGTACGCCACAGTAGTACGGACTGTACACGCGCTTGTACGGTCCGGATCACAATATGGGCGCTGGCGTATGCGTACGCCACAGTAGTACGGACCGTACAAGCGCGTGTACAGTCCGTACTACTGTGGCGTACGCATACGCCAGCGCCCATATTGTGATCCGGACCGTACAAGCGCGTGTACAGTCCGTACTACTGTGGCGTACGCATACGCCAGCGCCCATATTGTGATCCGGACCGTACAAGCGCGTGTACAGTCCGTACTACTGTGGCGTACGCATACGCCAGCGCCCATATTGTGATCCGGACCGTACAAGCGCGTGTACAGTCCGTACTACTGTGGCGTACGCATACGCCAGCGCCCATATTGTGATCCGGACCGTACAAGCGCGTGTACAGTCCGTACTACTGTGGCGTACGCATACGCCAGCGCCCATATTGTGATCCGGACCGTACAAGCGCGTGTACAGTCCGTACTACTGTGGCGTACGCATACGCCAGCGCCCATATTGTGATCCGGACCGTACAAGCGCGTGTACAGTCCGTACTACTGTGGCGTACGCATACGCCAGCGCCCATATTGTGATCCGGACCGTACAAGCGCGTGTACAGTCCGTACTACTGTGGCGTACGCATACGCCAGCGCCCATATTGTGATCCGGACCGCACAAGCGCGTGTACAGTCCGTACTACTGTGGCGTACGCATACGCCAGCGGCAATATTGGCCCAGGGACCCTATACACGCGCTCCGAGCGTATGTACGGTGCGTATAACAACTGTCAGTGGTGACAGGCGGCACACAGACAGGAATGGAGCGGACAGGTATTGCCAAGGGTGGACACCAATGCATTGTCTGTGCAATACCACCTGTGTGTGACACAGGTGTGTCAGGATGTGATGTGGCACTTTACCCCTGAGGTGTGGGCAAAGCACATGTACGATGAGCTGTGTACACATGTCGTGTGTGATGGTGCGCATTGTACCACACATCCCCTGCACTCCTTTGACATGTGTGCATGTCGTACACACTAGTGGAGCCATGAGTCACTTGCATGTCCCAGTCACGGACACCCGCACCTGTCCCCTGATGCCAGGTACACGGAATATTACATATGACACGTGTATGGCTGCGTTGCATGCTGCAACCATGTCATGTGTGTGGCATGTCTTTCCATGATTTTGCTGTAGGTGTGTGATTCAATGTGTCAGCAGTTGCTGCTGCCAACATGTGTCTGTGTGTCGATGGGCATGGCACACTGTTCCGCACACCAGCCCACATATGTGATTTGCCATGAGGTGTGTATGTATCCAACTACACGGAGTATCAACACAAGTACATATCCACATGCTCCCTATGTATGTTCTGTCTCGACATGTACTCCTCAAAGGCAATGTGTGTGGCCTGTCCTATTCCTATGACATGTGACCAGTGCATATCGCATCCAACTACCTGTCTGTACCATACGCATACTACCTCTGCACATGTGTGGATGTCTGTGAATCCTGTGATGCGTGTGCATGTTCACTTACACTGGCCCACAGCTAGTCTCATGCCATGTCATCGTGATCTTGCCCCCCTCCGTTAGTGGCTGTCCCTTGGTAGGAGTGTAACCTGACTGGCGTTCGTGTCCAGGAACTGTGGCACAGACCTGACTCACAACGTGGCATATGTGTATTGGCTGTGTAACATGTGCTCAGTGCATTGACGATGTTGTTGTACAGTGCTCACTCTTAGGTGTTCCTTCCATTTCACTGCAGGGCTCCGCCTCTCCCTCGACGTATGCCAGACATTGCTGCCCTGCATGAACGGGACTGTATACGCCGCTACAGATTCAGCCAACGGTTGATTGATGAGTTGACTGGCCGGCTGGAAGCACAACTCCTCCCGCGCCACAGGTATCCAAGTGCACTGACACCCAAGTTGAAGGTGATGGCAGCCCTACATTTCCTTGCCACGGGTACGTTCCAACATACCATTGCTGATGTCGGGGGCATGTCCCAGACGATGTTCAGCCGTGTTCTGCATGATTTCTTAGAGGCCATGTTGGTTCACCTGGATGAGTACATTAAATTCCCAAATCGTGAGCAGTTGACAGATGTCAAGCGTGAGTTCTATGCCCTGGGAGGGATGCCCCATGTCATTGGGTCCATAGATGGGACACATGTTGCGTTGGTACCACCACAGGCACAGGAGGTGGTGTATAGGAATCGCAAACATTATCACTCCATTAATGCCCTTGTGGTGTGTCTGTCCAACATGGTGATTTCACATGTCTGTGTTCGCTTTCCAGGATCAGCACACGATGCCTTCATCATGAGGCGTAGCAGGGTGCCAGAAATGATGCTGCAGCTGCGGAACGAGCGAGCATGTATTGTTGGTGGGTAGACTCTGGCAGTTCAGTGTTTGGCGTCATCTTCCAATCTCACTGCCTGTGCTGACACACTTCTGTCCATGATGTTTCCTTGTAGGGGACGCTGGCTATCCCAACATGCCATGGCTGATGACGCCTGTCCGCAACCCCAGCACGGCTGCCGAGCACCTCTACAACAACGCACATGGGCGGACCAGGAGAGTCATTGAGAGGACGTTTGGACTTCTGAAGAGCCGATTCCGGTGCCTCCACAAGACCGGCGGAGCACTCCCATATGCCCCGGTGAAGGTGTGCAAGATCATCATCGTCTGCTGCATGCTGCACAACATGGCAGTGGAGGAAGCTGTTCCACTCATACTGGATCAAGATGACCAGGACCATCCACCCGTGGAGGATGAAGGGCTTGGTGACGGGGCAAGTGATGTGGAGGAGGAGGAGGCTGTGGAGGACATGCGGAGTCGGCTCATACGCAACTTCTTTGCTTAGTGGTGAGTTCCAGTGTCTGAGTGTGCACGCATTGGGCCGTGTGTGGCATGTGTTGCAATGTGTGTGTCCATCTGCATGTCTGCCAAGTGAGTCAGTGGTGTGTATTGAAGTGTCACTCAAGTGATGGCGCAATGGAAGGATGTTGTCTGAGGGTCATCATTGTCACCTGTCATGTTAACAACATGATACGTGTTAAGTACATGCTTGCGGATGTGCTCCTTTGTGCTGAATCCTTGTGTGTCTCTCTTCCACAGGTCCATGTGCATGCTGTCTGCTGGTGGCATTGTTGTGCTCCTGCTACTCCTCATGAACACAGCGACATGTGCTGATTCAGCGTCACATGCACGGGCAAGTGTTGAAATCTCCTCAGGGTAAGGGATGCCTCACGTCGTTTTGGGTGTGTGAATTGTTTGTAGTCTGTGTGCACTTCTCCGGTTCATGTGTGTTCCATTTGCATACATGGTGATCCTACATGGGGAACATGACATGGGGCAGGCTTCACCTGGAGCCATGCTCAGACTTGGTGACTGTCATGTGGCAGGGGATTGGGGATTGTGATGAGGCCATCATTGTGTGTAACACTGGCCTCGGAAACATACAGGTTGCACCGGGTTGACATGGTGTGTGATTGCCCCATCAGGGCCTCAATGGTGTATAGCGGCCTCTCCGTGGCAGCAGGGGGTGTTTAGCTGTTATCCGTCACTTGTGTGCCAGGTCAATGGGATGCCAGCATCTGTGTTGCAATGGGGGGTGCCAGTGTTGCTCCCACATGTACATCCACATGACCTGTGTATGTGTTGACAGAGTATCATTGTCATTCCAACACACATGACTAATAAATTTGTCCCTCTGTCTCCAAGGTGCCTCTTCCCTGTCAATGGTGCCCTGTTGCCACTGTGCGTGCCGCAGGTCTGGCATAGTTTTCATAGGTGGTGCATATGTGTCTATGTGTAGAGTGACAAGATGCTAGGGGTTTGTCAGGGAGTGGGAACTGTATTATGCACAAGATGCACAGTTCCATCCACCTCAAGGCAAGAGAGACCATCCCCCAGGGAAACTACAACATCTGTGTAGAATCCTACCCTGCAGTCTACGGACATGTGCCTCACGACTCCCATGGTACTTGTCCATATCCGGAGTGCATCTGCACAGCTCTGCTACTGCGTCGGGCAACCAGGCCACATCAACGTCCTAACGGGATGGGGGGAATGTTTCACAGCCAGCTGCAGGATGACCTTCTAGATCCACGCCCACACTCATGATGCAGCCCACAACCCCAACACAACCATGTGGCACAGTGATCCTAAACTGCATTCTGGCATCTCCATGCATCCAACCTTGGCCTAGCCACCATTCTCAACATCCGCCTGACGCAAGCATGCTGCACATTGTAGGGACACATGTCTAGACATACCTGGGAGCGGCAAGCCAGGTCACTCCACATGATCCCTGACCTCTGCGCATGACTGTTGCTCCCCTGAATGTGTCTGTAGCCACAGTTGTGCGGGAACCACTCAGCTGGTTGGGCCCAGCACAGGTGAGTTTGGTACTCCATGTCTGTATCAGATGAGACATTGGGACCCATGTGTGTCCTGGGCAAGACTGCGACCCCACGGTTTGGATGGTTGGAGTTAATTCTGAGATCAGGCATGCTTTGACTGTACGACACACACATGTATTGTAATAATGTAGAATCACGGCATCATCTTGTAAGTGTGATTAATTTATTTGTGGTGGGGTACGGGTTTGTGGGGATGACAAGAGGTGCACAGCGGGAGTGTAGAATCCAAAGTTCACTGGGGGAGTTGGTATCCTTGTCGTAGCAAAATGTCAGAGTCCATGCCACAGTCTTCGTCAACATAGGTCAGACAGTGACCAGCAAGTCCATGTGGCAGAGAATGTCATGTGCTGCTATTGGGCCAGAGGGCCAGGTGCCAGGCCAGGTGACCTGGGAGATGGTGATGTTCTGCTGACTCTCACAGTCTTTTTCGTGGACGACCCACCTTCCTGCGGGGACCCTCGGAAGCAGTCCGTGACGATGTCTGTGACGCTCCGTCGGATGAATCCTCCTCCTCCTGATCCCTCCCTGTGTCTGGTAATGGCCTTCGCCTGGTGCCACAGGGAGGGTTGCCCATGTTGTCGGCAATCCGACGGAGTACACCGGTCATTTGGGTTTGCACCGCCACGAGCTCAGCCTGTCTATCCTCCATCCTTCCTTGGTGTTGCAGTTGACAGGCATGTTGCTGGGACTGCAGGGTCTTCATCTCCTGGAGGGTCCCCTTGATGTCATTGAGGGTGGACGCAATCTGGTCCATGCCCCTGGTGTCACGCCGGTATGTATCCAGGATGTTGCTGACCTGGGACACTACCGGGTCCTGAGCTGCCTGGTCAGGTTCGCGCCTCCGCCGTCCTCCACTCCCGCCACCCCTGCCCACGTGCACCTGGCCTGCCGTTGTGGGTGCATCGGGTCTCCGGGACCCCTGAGGGATGGCATCTGCGTTGCCGCCTGCCTCCTCCTGGGTGCCCGGAGGACCGTGTCCCTCCTGGGCAGACTGGCTGGGTGGTCGTGTGCGGGCAGGGCTCCTGGACGTCTCCTGGGATGTGGCAGGAATGGGGGTGGTGGTTGGCACAGTTGTACCTGACGCAGGTGCTGCAGGTGGTTGGACACCAGAGGGGCCAGGTTGGTCTGGGTCATCCACGGAGTGGTGAGAGTCATCGCTGGCGGTGGGGTCATCATCCCGCGGAGCCTGGTCCTGTGTGACTTCCCCCCCAGTGTTGGGGGGTGTTCGTCGACGTTGACCTGTGTGTGAGAGAGACAATGTTAACAGTGTCACATGTGGCATCCATGTTGCATGCATTTCTGATTTGGCACTCTTCCTCTGGGTAGTTGGATCTGTCCTGCATTCCTCTCACAGTGCACTTGTGCATGGCTATGTCCCTTGGCCACAGCTGTCAGGGCTTTACGCATGTGTGAGACACAATCTTAGTTGATGCATCTATTTGGGTACACAGTCAGCAGTGTGGTGTGCGGGCGTAGCGAGCCATGCAGAGGCGCCTTACGTGTTGCACTGTACGTGGCCAAATGGTGTTTTGGCAAGGCAATTTGATGTTGCAGGTAGGGGACTGAAGCATTTGTGACAGGGTTCTTACCGACACGGTGGGTGGGTATACTGGGTGTGTGGTTAGGTCTGTGCCTGCAGCACGGATGGACTCGTGCACAGATTGACACATGGACCGGTCTTCATCTACGGAAGGGGGGGTTGAGGCACTGCCAGACCTGGTCTGCATGCACACAGTCCACCGGCTGACGAGTGGACATGGCCACACCACCCAAGGGTGATTTAGTCTCCCTGTGTCTCCCTTCCTCCCTCCCTCTGTCACCCTCCTCCCTCCCTCTGTCGGTCTCCCTCTGTCACCCTACTCCCTCCCTCTGTCTGTCTCCCTGTGTCCCCCCTCTGTCTCCTTCCCTCTCATTCCCCCTCTCCCTCCCTCTCTTTGTCACTCTCTGTCACCTCAGGCCAGCTTCCTGGGCACACACAGTTAGCCGGTCTTTGAATGGCCATTGGCTTGTTCATGTGAGTTAGTCCCTGTTCTCCGGGCACCCATTGGGCAGTGTGTCTGAGTGTAGGCTGCTGCTGTGGCGGTGTGTGCTGAGACTCTATCAGAGCGATGCATCTTCATTGTCTGCTGTTATGTGCAAATTGTGCCTTCAGACCCATGGCATCCTGCATGGCAGCCATCATTTGCAGGCAAGACAGTACTGTGTGGGTACACACAGTTTGTATGGCTGTGCCCTGGGCCATATGGGCTGAGGGCATTGTTGTGTGCTTGTGAGTTGCTCAATGTTAGTTTTGCTGCCCCCACTCCCAGCATCGACCACATCCTGTGTTGTGTTGGTGTTTTGTGTGGCCTGTGACTTGGCATGGCCCTGATTGATGCATGGGGCATGGAGGTGCCAGTGGCATGTGTGTGTTTGTGGAGTGTTGTTGTGTCCGGTGGTGGCTTGGGGGGGGTGGCATGCATGATTGATTGTGTATGGCATCCCCCCCATGTGAGGTGAGTTGTTTGTGTACTCACCAGGGTCTGGGAGTCCTGGCAGTCCGTGTAGTCCCTCCACCGCCAGCGTGGACATCACCTTCTCCTCCCAGGGATGGTATTGTACCGGTCTGGGGGGCGGCCCTCCTCCAGTGATGTTCCCCTGGTTGTGATTGTCAGTCATCTTCCTCTTGACCGTCCTCCGCAGATCGTACCACCTGGATTGGCACTCGTGCCTGGTCCTTCTGGTTGTCCCAACAGCATTCACAGAATCGACGATCCTCTGCCACATGGCGGTTTTTTCGGATATGCTGGTCTGTCTGACCAATGTCCCAAAGAGCTGTGGCTCGACTCTGAGGATTTCGTCGACAAGGATCTCCAGCTCCTCCTTTGTGAACTTTGGATTCTTGGTGGTGGACATGGCGTGGGGTGTGGTTGTGGGGGTGTGGGTGTGGATGGCTGTGGGTGTGTGGGTGTGGTAGTGGAGGTGTGTGTGTGAATGTGATGAGGGGGTGTTTGTGTAGGTGGTTGTGTGAAGGTATGCAAGTGTGAGGTTCAAGTATGGTGGTGTGGGTCGTCTGTGGGCTCTGGCAGCAGTGGGTCTGTTGCAAAGGCTCATGGTTTGTGTGTGTGGTCCATTTTTATTGGTCCATTTGTGGGTGTGGCTGTGTTTGAAATTTGTGTGGGTGTGTTATGAGGAGTGATTGAGTTTTGGGCCTCTGTTTGGCAGTTTGGCAGTTGCAGGTGAGTGTATGTGATGTTTGTGGGGTTGTTGGGCCTGTTTGGTGGTGTGGGGAAACTCTACTTGACTCTCCTTGTGTAAATATGGTTTGTCCGGGTTCAGTACGTGTTTTTTTGGCGTCAGTACGGTCCGTACATGCACTGGTGGGGGTGCGGTCCGTACATTCCCTGGTGGGGTGGTGGTTAGGTGCGTACATACACGGCTGGGGTGGGGGTTTGGTGCGTACATACACGGCTGGTGGTTCGGTGCGTACATACACGGCTGGGGGGGGTTCGGGGGCGTACATACACGGCTGGTGGTTCGGTGCGTACATACACGGCTGGGGGGGGGTTCGGGGGCGTACATACACGGGTGGGTGTTTGGTGCGTACATACACGGCTGGTGGTTCGGTGCGTACATACACGGCTGGGGGGGGGTTCGGGGGCGTACATACACGGGTGGGTGTTTGGTGCGTACATACACGGCTGGTGGTTCGGTGCGTACATACACGGCTGGGGTGGGGGTTTGGTGCGTACATACACGGCTGGTGGTTCGGTGCGTACATACACGGCTGGGGGGGGTTCGGGGGCGTACATACACGGCTGGTGGTTCGGTGCGTACATACACGGCTGGGGGGGGGTTCGGGGGCGTACATACACGGGTGGGTGTTTGGTGCGTACATACACGGCTGGTGGTTCGGTGCGTACATACACGGCTGGGGGGGGGTTCGGGGGCGTACATACACGGCTGGTGGTTCGGTGCGTACATACACGGCTGGGGGGGGGGTTCGGGGGCGTACATACATGGGTGGGTGTTTGGTGCGTACATACACGGCTGGTGGTTCGGTGCGTACATACACGGCTGGGGGGGGGGTTCGGGGGCGTACATACATGGGTGGGTGTTTGGTGCGTACATACACGGCTGGTGGTTCGGTGCGTACATACACGGCTGGGGTGGGGGTTTGGTGCGTACATACACGGCTGGTGGTTCGGTGCGTACATACACGGCTGGGGGGGGTTCGGGGGCGTACATACACGGCTGGTGGTTCGGTGCGTACATACACGGCTGGGGGGGGTTCGGGGGCGTACATACACGGGTGGGTGTTTGGTGCGTACATACACGGCTGGTGGTTCGGTGCGTACATACACGGCTGGGGGGGGGATTCGGGGGCGTACATACACGGGTGGGTGTTTGGTGCGTACATACACGGCTGGTGGTTCGGTGCGTACATACACGGCTGGGGTGGGGGTTTGGTGCGTACATACACGGCTGGTGGTTCGGTGCGTACATACACGGCTGGGGGGGGGTTCGGGGGCGTACATACACGGCTGGTGGTTCGGTGCGTACATACACGGCTGGGGGGGGGTTCGGGGGCGTACATACACGGGTGGGTGTTTGGTGCGTACATACACGGCTGGTGGTTCGGTGCGTACATACACGGCTGGTGGTTCGGTGCGTACATACACGGCTGGGGGGGGGTTCGGGGGCGTACATACACGGCTGGTGGTTCGGTGCGTACATACACGGCTGGGGGGGGGGTTCGGGGGCGTACATACATGGGTGGGTGTTTGGTGCGTACATACACGGCTGGTGGTTCGGTGCGTACATACACGGCTGGGGGGGGGGTTCGGGGGCGTACATACATGGGTGGGTGTTTGGTGCGTACATACACGGCTGGTGGTTCGGTGCGTACATACACGGCTGGGGTGGGGGTTTGGTGCGTACATACACGGCTGGTGGTTCGGTGCGTACATACACGGCTGGGGGGGGTTCGGGGGCGTACATACACGGCTGGTGGTTCGGTGCGTACATACACGGCTGGGGGGGGTTCGGGGGCGTACATACACGGGTGGGTGTTTGGTGCGTACATACACGGCTGGTGGTTCGGTGCGTACATACACGGCTGGGGGGGGGATTCGGGGGCGTACATACACGGGTGGGTGTTTGGTGCGTACATACACGGCTGGTGGTTCGGTGCGTACATACACGGCTGGGGTGGGGGTTTGGTGCGTACATACACGGCTGGTGGTTCGGTGCGTACATACACGGCTGGGGGGGGGGTTCGGGGGCGTACATACACGGCTGGTGGTTCGGTGCGTACATACACGGCTGGGGGGGGGTTCGGGGGCGTACATACACGGGTGGGTGTTTGGTGCGTACATACACGGCTGGTGGTTCGGTGCGTACATACACGGCTGGGGGGGGTTCGGGGGCGTACATACACGGGTGGGTGTTTGGTGCGTACATACACGGCTGGTGGTTCGGTCCGTACATACACGGCTGGGGGGGGTTCGGGGGCGTACATACACGGCTGGTGGTTCGGTGCGTACATACAGGGCTGGGGGGGGGGTTTGGTGCGTACATACACGGCTGGTGGTTCGGTGCGTACATACACGGCTGGGGGGGGTTCGGGGGCGTACATACACGGCTGGTGGTTCGGTGCGTACATACACGGCTGGGGGGGGTTCGGGGGCGTACATACACGGGTGGGTGTTTGGTGCGTACATACACGGGTGGGGGTTCGGGGCGTACATACGCGGGCGGGGGGTGGTGGGGTGTTCGGCGCGTATGCGGGCACATGTCTCCATGGTTGCTATGGGAGTTCGGTTCGGACGGTGTTTTTTGCGTACGGTTGTGAAATGGGGAGGACGGGAGGGATCGTACTTGCGCAGTCGGACTTTATTTTTCCGCACGGTGGGTTTCTCGCCCGGGGACGTGTCGGTGACTTTTCCCGACCCGAGGACGTGTGGGGAAATCTTCCCAATGCGATTCGTATGGACTTTTTTCCGTTCGAATCGTACTTGGCAGTTTGTACGCTACTTTGACGATTCGGACGGAAAAAAATCCGGATACGAGTCGGACGGGGAATTTTTTTACCGGATCGGAATTGGCACCCAAGTGTGCTTGACTTTTCAACATATCAGCTTATCATATATAATGTTCCTTTCAATCAGTTTTTGTTAAACAATAAGAATCATGCATTTAAAGAACAGAAACATGCACCCTACCTTTCACTGTAGAAGGTTGTCAAACAACCAATGATTTCTTGTCTTTTTTCAAAACTGCATCTTAGCCAGTGTTAGACCTGGCATCATTGGCATGAGTCTCTCCTCCATTTTTTTCCGATTGCCTCCTCTGTTTACGATGTTTTTGCTGGAATATTGCTTTGGGCACTGTGCCACTGCTGATCAGTGCCACAGTGCAAGTGCTCCCTATGTTAAATTGTTACATTGATTGGTGTTACCATGATTGGCTTGGTTGACTTACTGTTCAGACCCTAGTCTAGTGCACTGCGTGTGCCAAGGGCGTGTAAGTTAACTGCTGCTGGTGGGCTTGCAGCACTGGTTGTGCCACCCACAGAAGCAGCGTGTAAAATGTGTCTCAGACCTGCCATCGCAGAGCCTGTGTGCAGTCCCTGACTGCCATGTCGACTTGGCAAGGAAACCTACTTGCCAGTCTCTAAAACCTTCAGTTTGCCACATTTCAGACACCTCTATGGTAGGCCCTAGGGCTGGGTGCATTGTGGGTAAAAGGTAGGTCATGCCCTGATGTGTGTGGCATGACCTAATAGTGAATTACAGCCATTTTCGTTTTTCACTATTGAAGGGCTACCTGCCTCCAATAGGCCAGACTGGGCAGACTGATTATTAACTTCCATTATAATCTATCTGACTCAGGGAGCATGGTAGCAGGTCGAGTTTAGTATCCCTGAACTCAGAATTTAATAACACACCCTTTAGGATGGATGGTTTTTAAATTCTATGTTTGAAAATAGCCCTTTTAGAAAGTGGCTATTTTCTTGTCCAACTATCCACCGGTCTCTGCTGGTTTGGTGTGTGTGTCAGGGGCTGGGTGGCTCCAGAGGTCTGAATGAGTCAGTGTGGGGTGAATGAGGCATCTACACTTGGAGTGGGGGAAGAGTAGTCCCTGATAGCTTGCCCTGCCTGACACAATGCTGGCTCCACCTCCTGCCGGGCGACTGATAGCCCTGCTCCTGCCAGTGACAATACTGGCTCCGCCTCCTGCTGGGCGGCTGAGGACCCTGCCCTGCTCAGTGAATAGGCAGGTGCCTCTGCCTGGCAACACCCACAACAAACCCAGGATGGGGGGAATTTCCCTGCTTGGACAAAGGGAACAAAGCAGAAAAGGGGTATAAGAGAAGGACCCCTGAACCAAGAACTCAGATCACTTCTGACAAGGAAACCTCTACCAAGGACAAGAAGCCTGCTGATCTAAGGACTTGCCTCCCCCTTCTGCCAGTGTGCTGTTTGCTGGGGGGAACCTGAAGCTGCTTCTTTATTTTTGCCAAGGAACAAGGAGAGAGGAACTTGGTGTGTACTCTCAAAAGCTTGCTAGAAAATCTCCAAGGGCTGGAAGAGTGCCAGCCTCCTGTTGAAGTCACAGGGCCAAAGGACTTCACCCTCTACTGAATTGCTGGTTGCTGGAAAGTGTTATTTCCAGTGCACAGGGGAAATCTGCAGTCTCGATGTCGCCGCCGCCGCCGAATCCAGCTCGACATCGTGAGTAACGGCTCCAGTGTTCCGAGTCTTCGCCGCCGGCCGCCGGGCCCGATCGACGCCAGTAGCGACGCCAGGAGTAGTGAGTATCGGCTCCAGCTCCAAGTGACCCCGTCTTGACGCCGGTATCGACGCCGCTGAGTAGTGAGTATCGGCTCCAGCTCTAAGCGACCCCGTCTCGACGCCGCTGCTGATCGCATAGACTCGACGTCCTTCTCGATGCTGTGAGTGCTGCTCCGGCCCGACACTTCCCGACGCCGCTGCGGATCGACCCAAATCCGAGGCACGATCGACGCCGACCTCGACGCCGACATCTCGACGCCGTGGATCATCGTTTTCTTCATTTCCAAAGGTACTGTGTTTGTGGGTTTGTAGTAAATTACTTGTCCACTATTCTCCACTGTACTGCTCTGCTAGAATGTTCCATGACATCATAGAATGCCTGTGTGCCTCTCTGGGTTAGAGTGTCAGTTAGTCAACTCAGGCTGAGCGGTTGGGAGTCTGCTCCTGGTGGGGCTATCCTTGTACTATCTAACTTCTCCTACCATCCTGACCATCTATGCTGGAACCAAGCTGCTAATAAAGAAGTATCCTACATGAACAGATGGACTCTGTATCTTCATTTACAACAATTTTGGCGACGATCTTAAGAACTGACGCGTGCACTAAGGAGTAAGGACTACTAGGAACTAAGGAACCAAAAGAAAAAGAACTAAGGACTTTAAGGACTTTCAAAACATCAATTGAAACTTAAAAGTAACGCCCTGGTCAGCCCCACCAGTGTCGTGTACCATCTGGACAGCCTGCAGCCTGGGCGTTTCTTTTCACATTACTGGGGAGCCTGCTGTCACCTGTAAGACTTCAACAGTCAACGATTTTTCTGTCAACAAGCCTGCAGTGTTCTCTGGCTTTCCCCACCAGTGTCCTATCTGGAGCTTGCAACCTGGGTTTGTAGTCTCATCACCCAAGACTTTGCGGTCACCTGGGAAAGTCCAGCAACTTTCTTCAGTCTGTGTCAGCCTGTCGTGGCCCTACAGCAAGTCTGGTGAGCTTTGTGTGTGAAATGACTCATCAACAGTCTGACGCCTCACGGTATCCTGCCTCTGTCTGCCTTCGTGTGGAGATGAGCGCTTACTCGTGAGGCATATCCAGTGTTGCCTCCATGGTCTATGCTGGTTGGCGTACTTTGAGCAAACTCGCTGGTAGGACCTGAAGCTTGGGGGACTCTTTGGAAGTGCCATTTGCCAGCCTAATCGCACGGCGGTTGTCCGCCTCTACTATGGCCTTCTTTGTGGGATTTGAGTGGATTCTTTATCTGGTCAATGTCATTGAGGTAATTTTATTTTTGCGTGTGCATTGCCCAGACCCCACGGAGTTTCGTTGCTCCGTGGCGGTTACACCTTTGATCTCAGCGCGAGCCACATTTTTCAAATATCCCCATGCCTGTGGTAGCGCGCGCCCTTAACTCTGTCGCTGATTCTTCGTGGCATCTCCAATGACGCTTCGATGTTCTCGCATTCCCCTAGCTGCTGACCGACGCTCTACTGCATTAGCGTGCCGTGAGCCACCCGGCGTGCCGTCTGGAAGCGTGCCGCCATTTTGGGTTGGCCCGGATTCATGCTATCCCCTCAGATTGCCAGCCTTCGTCATTGCGCTTCTTTCACCCTGGCAACTACGGACTCCAGCGAAGGTGTTATTGTCTGCCTCTCGGTCTTCTCCAGCTTGGTCTGCATTTTCAGTCCCACGATTTCTTCCGCTGGTAAACAGCCCGAGCGACAAGCGGAAGGTGAGATACTTTGGTTCATGAGAGAATGGAACTTCAAAAGGTTTGTCAATCCTTCAGATGTTACATCCCACAAACTGCGTGACACTCTATTGCTTGTGGCGAAATTCCGCGTCTGCTCACTGCATGCTTCAAGCCTTATTATGCCTGTACTATACCGCATTGGATGCTGGTGACTGCGTGGAACCGTGTGTTGGGATCCCGGGTGAGAAACCGCTCACCGGTGCCTATTATATGTTTTGTGATTATCATGTCTGAACTTTCTATGCATGTTCGCTATAAGTCTGCGCTTTCATCTGGTGGTAGGGGCGTGGAGGTGTATGACATAGTGTTTTGAGTCCACAGTTAGTTTCCCAGTTTTTCGTTTAGTTTGGGTGTTCCCTATTGAGGGGGGGGTTCCGTCATTTGTGGGTAGTCAATGCCTTGTATTGGATCCCAGGGTCAACATCCTGTGGTGTACCCTTTTTAGGGGAGGTTGTGTTGCATGTGGGTCAATGCCCCATATTAGTTCTCCAGGGTTAGTACCCTGTGGTGTACCCTACGTAGGGGAGGTTGTGGAGTTTCCACGGTTAGGACCCTGTGGGGCATCCTCCGTAGTGGAGGTTGGGGTGTTTCTGGGGTGTGTACTCCGTGGTGTACCCTTATCAGGGGAGGTTATTTTGTTTTCCAGTGTGACTACTTTGTGATGTACTTTAGCTAGTGGAAGTTGTGTTTTTTCCGGGAGTTAGTACCCTGCGTCGTCCTCTATGACTAGGGGAGCTTATGTTGTTTTCTAGAGTGCGTGTACTCTTTGGTGTACCCTATTTAGGGGAGGTTGTTTTATTTTCATGGGTTAGTACCCTGTCTTGTTCCTTGGTGGAGTTTTTTTTGGTTGGTTCCTAACGTTATCTTGGGTCTTCCTTTCATGTTGACACTATGCTCCGGTTGAAGTCTACCTGCGTGGAATTCGTGGCCAAGTGTTCCACGCTTGTACAACTTTGAGTGAGAAGCTTTCCTCTAGTGTTTGGACCTCTTTAAGTATCAGCATGCCTTCTACCAGGGGATCTCGTGTTTCTTTACAGAGCGTTTCTTCTCTTTGTTGTTGAGGTTGCACTCTTCTTGTTATCTAGAGTGTATCTAACCCCTATCGTACCTCTCTATTCGAGATGTTGTTTTCTCCCAAGGGTTAGGGTCTGCAACCATCTTTGTTTAGCAGGGTGTCCACCCTGTGGTGTACCCGCTTATGGGGAGGTTGTGTGGGTGGTGGTTACATTGTTTTTTCCCATGCTTTGTTTTTCTCTTAGGGAGGGGGATGGGGCGTGTTGTAGTGATTTTGCATCTTAACACCTTGTTGTTCATGCCAGTGAAATTCTTGATACCGCATGTATTACACCTTTGGATTTGTCATTGTTGCACTTTCGTGTTAATGTTATATTGGAGGTATCTTACTGGCCTTTGTCTTTACTTCTGCTGTTGTTCCCTAAGGAAAGAGGATGTGTAGTAAATTACTTGTCCACTATTCTCCACTGTACTGCTCTGCTAGAATGTTCCATGACATCATAGAATGCTTGTGTGCCTCTCAGGGTTAGAGTGTCAGTTAGTCAACTCAGGCTGAGCGGTTGGGAGTCTGCTCCTGGTGGGGCTATCCTTGTACTATCTAACTTCTCCTACCATTCTGACCATCTATGCTGGAACCAAGCTGCTAATAAAGAAGTATCCTACATGAACAGATGGACTCTGAATCTTTATTTACAACAGGGTTCTGTTGCAACTCCAGGCTCGACGTAGCGCTCCTCGCGGTCGACGCCGAACCTTGGGAATATCGTAAACTCGACGTCGTGTGACTCCTGTGGGGGTCACATTGTTGCCAAGAACTGTGTTTCAGAAGAATACTTACTTTTGTTGCTAAAGAACTATTTGCTAAGAAGAAACTTTACCTGAACTATTATTTTTCCTTCCAAAGAGTATTTATTAAGATTGTGGTATATTTTTGTCGTTATTTGGTCTTGTACTAAGCCTTATATAAAAATACTATTTTTATAATAACTCCTGTGTTGTGTCCATTTGTAGTGTATTCACTTTATTACTGTATGTGGTCATAAATGCTTAACACACTGCCTCTGAGATAAGCCTGTCTGCTCTGCCAAGCCAGCAAGGGGGTAGCAGGGGTTATCTGAGAGTGTAATCCCCTTGCCCTGACTAGAGTTGGTAGGTCCCTATTTGTCAGAAGTGTATACCTCTGCCAACTAGAGACCGCCGGTTCTAACAGCCAGCATTTTAGAGAAATCTTACTTTTCAAACAGAGACCATCTGAGTGCATCCAGACCTCCCTTCAAGATGCTTAGAGTGTGGATTGTGGTACACAGCTATATTTTCTGGAGCCAAAGCTATGCAGAAAACAAAGGCATTCACAAAGACCTAGGTTTGCCAAATGTAGACATTAAATGGATAGGACAGAGAGGGTTAAAGTGGCACCAATTGATGCCATTGGTAAAATCCTTTATGCATATCCAACACCCTGACCTCATATTAGTGCACTGTGGTGGATATGACCTAGGCACTTTGACTGGGGTAGGTCTGGAAATGCTTATGAAGGACACCTTTGCAGAAATGATTTAACTTTTTCCCAAAACTGCCTTTGTGTATTCTAACATACGACAAAGGCAGAAATGGAACTGGTCCAATCATTTTTGTCCACAAATTGAGAAAGCTAGGAAACGTGTGAATAAATCTGTTTCTGCTTTTCTCCGAGACTGTAGAATGGGGTCCATTTACAATAACTATCTGTGCTTTCATATGCAAGAGATGTATAGGAGAGATGGAGTACACTTTACTGATGAAGGAAACAGAGTCTTCCTCAACAACTTTAGACTCTGTATAGGTACTTACTTATAGGTACCAAAAACTCTCAATGAACACAACGGCTCTTTTTAGAGCCACTCAACAACAAAACACTTAAGCTTGATGTTTATCTCCCCGTTTAAAAAAAAGGGGGGCCCAGGGGGTCCTTCTGGGACCTCCTAAGCAACACTAGAGGGTCAGAGTATTTCTACCCTTCCCCCTTTACATCTTTCACACACTTATTTCCATTACTTAATCAGCCTCGCTTCTACCGAGGCACAAAATGGCTGCCAACAGTTCCTGGTTTCGAATGTAGACAGACACTTGCCAGCCAATTAGGATTCAGCGCGTGATCGGGAGGGTGCGCGCTTGGTTCGGGGAGGGTGCGCTTAGGGTGCGCAGATCCTCCGAGGCCATAGATATAGCTATCTTTTTTAGTCTAATTTTCTCAGGAACTACTAAACAGATTTACACCATTTATGTAAAAGGCATGAGTCTGAACTGAGGACTACCTCTTTGCCAAATTTGGTGTAATTCCGTTCAGCAGTTCGGGCTATAGCTGCGTCAACAGGTCCTATGGGAAATTGCATGGGGAAAACATGTTTTGGGATGCCCTCTTTTCTCGGCCCCCACTTTATGAATCACCACGAAACTTTCAGGATAGGAGCGGACCGGAGCTGGACAAAAGTTTTGAAAGTTTCGCGAAGATTCGTCAACCGGCGCCAGACTTATTGGGAATAGAATGTTGCGGATTTCCTATAACTACCTACTGGCGACCGCTAGAAGGTAATATATATATATATATATATATATATATATATATATATATATATATATATATATATATATATATATAGGTAGGCTTAAACTGTCACTCCCGTCAACCGGAAACAAGAGTGAGGGTGTTGTGGACAAATATAGGCACTACTAAGGCATCTCAATCATAAGACCAAAACGTTAGGTACGTCATGTTGTGGGGATTCTGCTCATGCACAGAACTATGCACAGGAAACCAGGACCTCAGTGAATTGTGGTGTACCAAAAAACTCACCTCAGTACCCAGAACCTCTATCCGACTAGCATCAGTGTCTCAGTCGGTCCCCGTATCATCTCAAAGCTACCAATGATTAGACAAGACAACCCAGAACAAGCGACTTAGAGTACTCTCAGGAATGGTGGGAATCAGAAACACCTTTTCGTAATTATTCTCATATCAGTCCACAACATGAGTAATCAGAGACACGGAAACGTTTAGAATGTTTATTTTTAACTATGTGCTCTAAGGTGCAGTACTTTGGCTAACATAAGCAGAAAAATGATTAGAAATTGAACCATCAGCATTGTTACAATACCATCGAACACAAAGGGAGAAATCATATTACAATGATAGTGGAAACAGGTCCTATAATACCTTGTGAACCACCCTCCCCTGGCTAGTAAGCTAGTTTTATATAATAATAGAAGGTCTCTAGGTTTGAATGAGGAACCCAATACCTCAAAGATCATCTTAGGTGAATCACACCACAGGATCAGCTCTGCTCTCTGTGTCTGGAAAGGTTTTCTCCACTTATGCTAACAGCAATGTATGCAGGCAAAACCCTGTCTCCACTACACCCTCCCTTGATCGGACCACAAACAAAATAGGGAGGCAATGTAGGAATGCAGAGTTTAAGTTTGAGTGAGACAGAACCAATTTCATATATTGCCAATTCGTATAATTGGTAGTGAAAGTTCGAAAAGTTTGTTGGGAAAAAAATTAAAAAACAAAAAACGAATAAATGCCAGCATACAGCCCATTCTGGAGAGAAAAAAATAAAAGTAAAAGTTAGCGCGGAAGATGGACAAATGCCAATTTAATCCATCAACGTATAGGCACAGTATGTTGTAACAGCCTCCAAGAGGAAGTCATTGTAATGTTCAGAAAACGATTCAGCCATCCAATCTAATAAATTAAATGAACATTCATGATCTTCAATTACCGGAGCCTCTAGCACCATCAGAGGACAACTTGCGTGTTCTTCAAGATAACTTTGCTCCACGAAATCATGAGCTGCAGCATATATATCCCATTTTCCTGCTGCACAGGCCATAATCCCAATACCAGAACAGTCTAACTCATGAGCCACTAAGGGACTCATCAGTCGACCATAATCCGGGGCAGGAGATGCTGTGTTCGACAGGCACAAATCCAGAGCCCATTCAAATGAACAATCTAGGCAATGGAAAACAGGTTGCACGCAAGTAAAGTATGAGAATCGGAGGGACAATCCATAGGCTACGCTCAAAGTGGCCAGTGGTAGTGTTGCATCGTATTCAAGCATCCGGTTACACAGCTGAAGCAGCCGGGGCAGGCTGTTGTGTGACACAGATCGTGCAGCCATTACAGAGCAAACAAACCAACAGCAGCACACCAGCAGTCAAGGCGAGAATTAATGGAAGCCCGCCGAAGACGCGGGAAAAAATAGAATGAAAAAATGCCGGTATCACACCAAATATTGTTTGGAATGAGGTCACAAGGCCGGAGCCCACAACTTTGAAAAAATGTGCCAAGCCAGTTGTTGAAGAGGCATTGAATATAGTGTGAATCAGAGCACCGAAATGAAGGGGGAGATCAGTATTTAAAAGATCGTGGACCTCGGTGCGGGTGTTTGCTATGTGAAGGACAAATGTTTGACAAAAGGAAGTCACGGCGACTTCTTTTTGAGACAATAGAGCCCTTATTCTGCTCACCTTGTTGAACTCTGCTTTCAAAGGTTGGTATGGAAGGCCAGATGGATACATTGAGTCTCCCGTGCGGGGTGGGAAAAGTACATTCTTACAACAGACTACTCGGTGTGAGACAGTTACAATGTACGGAATCCCTACTAGCATCCCGCAGCATGCCGCATTATTTGAAAGCAAATAACTACCGTTAGCCAATAATGTGAAAGTGGGTGTAATCGCTGGCACAGGATTTCCCTTCAGAATGCAGGCTAAATTCGGGGCGTGAACGTTGCATGCGCCATGCAATTGGATGTTCCTACAAACTACAGAGTGATCAGGTGTGGAAGTGCAATCCTCTCCTTTCAAATCAACATCTTTACCCTCTCCCCTGCACCTGTATGTAAATGGGAGTGACCAAACTTCTTGTAGGAAAGCGGTACCTAGTGGTTCATATCTGCCTAAGGCATAGTGTTTCATACATGAACTGAACTTAAATAAAGGAAAAGGTAGTGTGATTAACCCATGGATAAGCCACACAGCTGAGTTCGATTCGGCCACAGAGAAAGGGAAAGGTTCCAACTTTTCAATATGCAGCAGTGAATTGATTGATTGGTTGATTGATAGGCTTTATTTCGATATATGAATATCATAAAAGCTTTACAACAAGTAAAAATAGTCACAGTTATTACAATATATACAAAAGAGAAATAAAAACAGTGACATGATCCAATAAAATACAGTTAAAAATAGAAGTAAATTGAGACTGACAGCCTTTTTACACGAATCAACCAAGACCACTTTAGAAATTTTGACACCCCACAAACCACCAAGGTGGATGTGTCGGACAATAAGATGCGTAGGGCCACAATGTGCTGGCGAGTACCTAAAAGTCTACACAGTGGTTTGAGCCAGCGCCTCCTAGGTGTACAATAATCTGGGCATTCAAAAAGAATATGTGCCACCGCCTCGACCCGCGTGGGACAAAGGGCACAGAAGGGGGAGGACTGGAGGGATGATTTCCACCGGGCTGTTAGGTCGCCTACAGGTAAAGTCCCCACTCTAAACTTGAAGTACAAGGCCCGGTCAAAGGGAATGCGAATCATGTCGAGATATGGTTCATAGGCCACCACGTCTTTAATCCTCAAAAAGGCTGCGGTGGAATTGCAATGACGTGGATCGACAGTGAGCTTATAGGAGACCCATTCCCAATACAATTTCTTTATCGTGGCTTTAGGTGGGGCAGATCGAGTGACCCAAGCTTCACCAAGACCCAGCTCCCCTAAGAGGCATTTAACGTCCCTTAACCATTTGATCCTATGCCAGCCCCCCATTGCCATAACCTCGGACAGTGCCTCAGAGTAAGAGAATAATTCGGGCACCCTCCACAACCGGGCCTTCAGGAGCAAGGGACGAAGTCGTGCTTGGTCTGCAATCGATCTGCAGCCTAGATCTAGCAGCACAGGAACTGTGGGCGTGCTCAAAGGGAGAGCCATCAGGTCTTTCAGAAATTTGCTCTCAGATTTTTCTAGTACTTCCAGGTTACATGTACCCCACAACTCCGCCCCGTATAAAGCAGTTGTGGAAGAACGTTGTTTCCTAAGCAAAACACCACCCACCCTTTTGTGGGTGAGGAGCATCTTATGGATGTGCGGGGTCCAGTTCAGTGAATCGCTAAGGCGGATTCCCAGGTAGTCAAACTCTGATACCCTTTCTAAAGGAACAGAGTTCAAGGCCGGGGGACGCCCTAGTTTCTTAGGAGGATTCATGATCAAGAATTTGGTCTTGTCGACATTGATCACCAACCCCCTAAGGGAACAAAACTCCTGGAAGCGGTTTAAAAGTTGTTGAAGGCCCTGGGGGGTCTATGAAATGAGGAGGGTATCATCTGCAAAGAGCAGTGTTGGAATCTGTTTGCCCGCCAGGGAAGGTGTGTCTGCAGGTTCTTTTAGCAGATACTCAACCACCCCATTCACATAAAGGGAGAATAGGGTGGGAGCTAGCACACATCCCTGGCGGACACCCCTCCTCACTGGAATCCTGTCAGTTTTCTCCCCATTCATACCCCATCGCACCTGCGTATAGTTGCCTGCGTGTAATTTCATCAGGAGCGATAGGATATAAGGGGGCAACCCCAGGCCCTGCAAGACCCTCCACAGTTCCTCCCTAGGTACCAGGTCAAAGGCAGCCTTAAGGTCAATAAAGGCCAAGTAAAGACTGCCCTTGCCCAGCATGACCACCTTCCAATACAGGAGGGCCAATCTGAAGGCCTGCTCAGTGGTCCCAGTTCCAGAGCGGGATCCAGCCTGGAGATCTGACAGAATGTTGTTGTCATCCAGCCATTGGAGCACCCTCCCCAGAGTCAACTTCCCTACCACCTTTTGGGATGAGTCAATAAGGCTTATGGGCCGATAGTTGGCGGGGTTGTCTCGACATCCCTTCTTAAATATAGGGACAACCTCCGCCCCCTTCCATGATTCAGGTACAGGGGCCCCCCCCCAAAATAGCGTTAAGTAGGGTGGAAACCAGCTTCCCCCCTTCCTTAGGCTTGGCACGTAGCAAATCACCGGGTATCCCATCAGGCCCAGCAGCTTTTAGGGGTACCAGGGACTTGATTACGACCTCCGCTTCTCTGGCGGTAAAAGCATCACTCTCACTGACACTTGTGTAGTCGGCCAGAGGAAAGGAGTCAATAAAAATCCCCTCAGGAGGAGTATAGAGGGACAGGAAATGGTTGAACCAGTTCTGGGCTGGGATGTTGCACGTCAGCAAAGTGCCGACAGGCCTGTCCCTAGATCTTACCAGACACCAAAATCCCCTAGCATCCCTGCCCAAACTTGCCTCCAAAAGGTCCGCCCAGAACTTTTCCTCCCACTCTCTTTTTGCTACTTTTATAGTCTGGGAGTAGTCTTTCCTTGCGAGCCTAATTGCAGCTTGAGATTTAGCTTTAACATCACCTACCAATACTTTTTTCTTTTCCCTGCATTTTTTGGTAAACCATCTCTGCACTTTAGGCGGCATCTTCCTATTACCAGCGCAGGGAGCGATGCTTGGGACAATGAAGAGATTGCTCAGGGCCCTGGTTAAGTTGCAAAAAGTCATAGTGACTTCCTCAGGCAAATGGGTCAGCGAGTCCAGCTTACACTGTGCTGCAGCTAGGAGCACCCCTATAGCTGCCACTTTCTCTTCTGCCATAGTGAGCTTGGCCCACTTCAATCGTCTGCCGCAGTTAGATGGGTAAACTTCGTGGGTGTTTGGTGCTATGCGGGATAGAGTTCCCCCCTGATCATTAAGCCACTGGGGAGAGAGGGCAAGTGAGAGGAGATTGAGATCACTCTCAGTTGTCGGTACAACCTCCATATCCCTCAGGATACTCCATGAACTGGCGTCAAGAAGAATATAATCTATTCTTGACGTGTGGTTCGGCCTGTTATAGGTGTGGGCTCCTGCTGAGTCAGACTTTGTCCTCCCATTGACAGCCCTAAGGTCAAGTTCCAAGTTTAGGGAATTAATCTGTACCGCCACTTGGGTCCACCTCCTAATGGGGGGCAAGGCTAGGGCAGGAATCCCTCTCGTGGAGTCCTCCTCATCAATACCCAATATATCGTCCAGGCCCAAGGGCTCAAACGTACAATTCAGGTCTCCCGCCACCAGGACGCGAGATTTGTTGGGATGCTGCCTAAGCGAGCCTTCTAATAGAGCTATTATGGGAGATTGTAAACCTCCCTTCGTGCCTCTAGCATAGATATTAAAGATGTCCAAAATCAGGCCACCCCGTGCACCCTTTATTGAGATGTTAAGAAGATCGGGTGAGTTGATGCGATGCTGAACCACCTGACAATCAAGTGAGACAGCAACCCATATGAGAAGACCTCCCGAGGGGCGTCCCTTCCCTGAAGAGGGGGCTACAGCGGGAACAAAATAAGATGAATGACCTACCTTGTGGCAGGGCTCCCTACACCATGTTTCTTGGAAAATGCAAATAGAGTAACCCTCCACAAGGGCATTCCAGTCAGGTAGGCCCAGATTCCTCGAGATGCCCGCAACGTTCCAGCTCAAAATCCTAAGGTCTGGATCCGCCGCAGCCGGCTCCCTGCGGGGCTCGGGCTAGGTGTCCCCTCTGTCTGATCTATTAGCCCTTGTCCACTGCCCCCACATTGGCCCCCTACAGGCAGGTCAATAACCTGCGCTAGGTGGGTGGCTTCATCTGGTGGTGAAGGAGGGATGGTATTACTTTTATCCAACTCGTATGACTCAGGGGCGTAACCTAGACTTAGGAACCCGGTGGCCACCCCAGGACAGGTATCGGTTCAATATCCAGGCAACCTTCCATGATATCCAGGCCAGGCTACTGGTTGGTAGAATGGGGGGGAGAAAGGGTTCTCAAAGTAAGAAAAATTGTTACTCCAGCCCCCACTTAAATGAGTATCATTATAGTTTGCTACAGGCCTTGGGTAGAAATAGGTTAAATCTACCACACCGATGCCAGCTCCCCCAGTACCATGCTTCTGGTTGCAGATCGTTTGGGCGACCCTACTGTCTTTGAAATTTACCACCACACAGTCTCCATCTAGGTGCTTATGTCCATAACCCACCCACCCTACCCTTCTCACTCCTAGGATCAGCCCATCTAGATCCCTAGGTAGAGGTCTGTTAATCTTTAACCAGTGCAGGGTTTAGTTTTTTAGTGCCTGGTGGGATTCATGGTGATCATCCTTCAGACAGGGTACGTTTGTGAGTATGACGACATACGGGTGGCACTCTGGGGGCAAATTCACAGGTGGAATTTTTAGGGCCGCTTTGGGGGGCGGTGCTTCTAGCTGGGATGCTTTTGGGGGATTAATACTATTTCTACTCGGATGGGCTTGTTCAGCACCATTGCCATTCGCAGTTCCCTTCGGTTTTACAGGACCCTTCCTACTGGGTAACTCAGCCCGAGTAGGCTTTTTGACCGGGGCAGTACGAGGCTTGGGTACATTCAGTTGTGCTAAGACAACTGGAGCAGCCAGCCCTGCTTGACTAACACTACCTAAAGGAACCGCAACATGGACAGCAGGGGCATTTGCCACTGCCACCACATTTACAGTACGTGCCGTATTAGAAGCAGTAGGAGTGGCCTGTGGGGATGCGGGAATCACCCGAGCGCCAGTTTCCCCTCCCTGTCCATCCTCCCTGAATCTGGAATGCAATTTAATGAGGGATTTTAGAGAAAAAAATTGGCCAGAGTTGCCTGCTCAAACCTATCCAGCCTCTCTCCCAACCCTTTAACTCTCTCTACAACCGGGGACAGCAGTGATATCATTAGTTCCTCTATTTGTACAATAGTAAGAGGATCATTAGATGGAGCTACAAGGCAGTCTGATGTTAAATCTACACATATTTTCTCCACTATATTGCCAGAATGCTCTCCCCCCTTACCCCTCCCAGTGTTTTTCGTGCCCAGCCCCTCGCCCGCACCCGCTTTAGTTCCACCTGCCCTGATACCCTGCTTCCTCGGTCTCTTATAGAGTTTTGGAAAGCTGCCTTTCCTCGGGCTAGCAATCCTTTTCCTTTTGGTATGAGCTGAACTCTTAGAGGCCGACGGAGGCAAGTCAGGTGGCTCGGAGATACTGTTTCGAGTAATAAGAGTAATAGGGCAGGGTGTAGGGACAATAAACTCGCAGGGCCATAAGTCGGAACTGATACCATCAGTAGGAGTAGATATAGATATGGCAGCCAGGCTCTCCAGCCTATCTACACTAGCCCTCAGAGATGCAACCCGTGAATGCTCTAGTGGGGGGGAGATAGTTAACAGGGGTTCCGGGGTTACATACAGGCGAGGGAACAAGTGCCAAGGAGCCCAGTGAGGACCTTTTGGACGGAGGGTGTTCATGGGAAAGGCGCCGCTCTGTCATTTCAATTTCCTTCTCTATGACAGTAGCTACCCGTGTTATGAACTGGTCCATAGTGCCTATGATACGACTGGTTCCCCCGCCCCCCCCCTCTCAGGCTCCTCCCTGAACGGGTAGACATTAACACGAGCTACACAAGAGGCCAGATGTTAACAATAATAATATGCCCCTCTGTACCTACAAAAGCAAACAATGATGTCAGGGGGGAGGTCCAGCCCAGCCTTGGCAAGCCCCGGACGGCCACAGACGGTCCCACCCTTGTCCCGGGCTTCTCCCGGGACGCTCCCACGCGCTCCCGCGCAGCGGCTGACTGGTACTGCTAAACACAAGCGGGGGGTGTGGCACGCAGGGAGAGCGGGCCAGGTGTAGCAGGTTGGCCAGGCAGGGACTCCTGGGAAACGGAGTCCCTGCAGCTCCGCTCGCAGCCCTGCTACTGTCCCTCAGCAAGCCCCAACAGACCTCCAGATGACAGCACAAAGTCCGGGACCCCCACTTGCAGGTTTCCTCAACGAAGTGGGACCTGCGCAGCGGGTCCGGCGAGGTGTAGCGTGGCGTGCAGAGCTGCAGAAGGGTCCAGGAGAAACAACCACCAGGCGAGGTCAGTTCATAAAGGTTCCAGTAGTGAATATGCTGCATCCTTCATGGACATGAACTGTTGTTTATCTGTCAGATTAAACGGCAGGAATAAAGATGATGTGTTCATGTGGTCCTAGGGAACTTTCCCAGCCTTCAATGTTTGTAAGGTCCATGCAAACTGCATTATGGAACGCAATTGATTTTGACCATGGTATAAAACTTCTTAGTCGGTCGTCTTTAGTAGACTTAACCATCTGAGTTTGCGGTTGCGCTGTTGTTTTAGCAAAAGGCTTAACACCCAAACTTTTGCGGCCAATGGTCTTATAAGCCTCCGCAATAATTCTTGGTAACTGCTGGGGTTTATCGATGTCAGCGATGAGGCGCAGCTCATTCGACACTTGAAAGTTAACCGCATCTCCCTTGACGTTAGCAAGGATGAGATCAGCAACTAAGTTGAACACACAGACAAGCCTCATTCCTAACTCAACCACCGCCTTTTTGCGAAGTTTGCGCTACTTCGCACTATGCGAATTGCACGTAGCACAGTGCAAACTTGCGTAGCGTAGCGTTGCGTAGTGCAGCAGTCATTTTTTGCTTGCTCGCAGTCCTCAACATCAAGTTGGTGACCGCGAGCAAGCAAAATGACATCCCGGCGAGACTTTTTCCTTGTTCGCGGTCAGCAACATCAAGTTGCCGATCACGAGCGTGGAAAATAAACATCCCGGCGAGATTCTCAACGCGAGGAGGTCAGGTTTCTCATTGCGAGTGGTCGTGTATGCTCGCGACCGCTCGCGATGACAAACTACCAGTCCGCATTGAGAAAGCTGCCGCTCGAGTAAAAATCTACTCGAGCGGCAGAAAACTACAGCTTGCACTGTGCAAGATGCCATTTTCAATGATTGCACAGTGCCGGGTGCTTGTCCGCACTGTGCAATCATTCAAAACAGCATCTTGCACAGTGCGAAGAGGGTACTACACAGTTTGTGAAGTTCTACGCGTAGCTCGCGTAGTGCGAAGTGCACTTTACGTAGCTTCGCGTAGTGCTACTTCGCGAACTACGCCCAGGGTTAATATCGTCCTTATTCTAGGGGCGCTTGCCCATTACAGAATTAACCATGACGGGACTAATAGTAATCCCGGCCAGGCCAGCTGGTTGCGTCGCAACCCCAGGTGCCCCCACCTGGACATTGCGAGAGACATATTGCACTAAAGCCCTATGTATCGCAATCAAGGCGGTATGGAGTTGATGTGTGAACCCGGCCAAGACTGGCCAAGTGGCTCCAGGAATGGACAAGGTTCCTAACCGAACCGGAGTTACTGTGTGGGGGAGGGCACCTTTGAACCAAATGCGTGAAAAGTCTTATCGTCCGCATTCACCTCCGGAAAAGTAACCCAAGAGTAAAACAGCTCATAGGGGAACGATGCATCTGCACTCACTACAAAGATAATAGACATTCCATCGTCTGGCACCCCGAACTGCGTCAAGTGATGCCAGAGAGGTGCGCGACTATGCGCTGCAAAAGCAACTTCAGCTATAAGGACGCAGAGAAGAAAAACAATCTATATTAAACCATAGCACAAAGAGGGTTAGCAATTCAAAACAAAACCTTTTTAATCCTCAAGCTTGAATGAACCTATATATATATATATATAAATAGGTAGGTTTAAACCGTCACTCCCGTCAACCAGAAACAAGAGTGAGCGTGTTGTGGACAAACATAAGCACTACTAAGGTGTCTCAATCTTAAAACCAAAACGTTAGGTGTGCCATTTTGCGGGGATTCTGCTCATGCACAGAACTATGCGCCCGACACCAGGACCTCAGTGAATTGTGGTGTACCAAAAAACTCACCTCAGTACCCAGAACCCCTATCCGACTAGCATCAGTGTCTCATTCATTCTCTGTATCATCTCGAAGCTACGAATGATTAGACAACCCAGAACAAGCGGCTTAGAGTACTCTCAGGAATGGTGGGAATCAGAAACACGTTTTCGTTATTATTCTCATATCAGTCCACAACAAGAGTAATCAGAGACAGGGTAAAGTTTAAAATGTTTATTTTTAACTACGTGTCCTAAGGAGCAGTACTTTGGCTAACATAAGCAGACAAATGATTAGAAATAAAACCATCAGCATTGTGACAATACCATAGAACACACAGGGAAAAATCATATTACAATGATAGTGGAAACAAGTCCTATAATACCTTGTGAACCACCCTTCCCTGGCTAGTAAGCTAGTTTTATATAATAATAGAAGGTCTCTAGGTTTAAATGGGGAACCCCATACCTCAAAGATCAGCTTAGGTGAATCACATCACAGGATCAGCTCTGCTCTATGCAATATTAAAGGCACCCGAGTTTCAGATATTTCCAGCTGTGTGCTTGCTGTGTCTAGAGCGTGGGGCAATCAACCTGAATTCAACAGCATACATTGTTATTTGACCTTGACAGTTTCTGCACACAGTGTTCAGACTAAGGTCGCGGTGCACGCCTAGGGATGTGAAAAACAGACCGTTCTCATGTGAAAAAGCAAGCAGGCAGTTTTACTTGTTATAACAACTACCTGTAGTGTCGTGTGCAAAAGCAGCAAAGAGGCAAGATGGCGTTTAACTTTTAAAACGCTTATGCTAACATAGCAAAGTATGCAGGCGAAACCCTGTCTCCACTACTGGACGATTTACTTGAATTTCTTCGAGAAGCAAACTCAAGTATTAAAAACATTGAATTCAAGACACTAAGGGGCATATGTATCAAAACCCGAATTTGCGAATCTCAAATAGCGATTTTTTGAGAATCGCTATTTGAGAATCGCAAAATGGGATGTATTTAAAAGATCGCTAATATTTAGCGATTTCTTAAAATTCCTTAATTGCGATTAGCAAATTGCGAAATCGCAATTAAGGAATACCTGCCCATTCATTTCTATGGGCCAGGAGACCCATAGGAATGAATGGGAAGTAATTCTCAAATTGCGATTCGCAATTTGCTAATCGCAATTTGAGAATAATTTCAAAGGTGCAAGGGTGTCAAGATGACACCCTGATGCACCCCTGAAATCAGCATGTGTGGACATATGGCGCACATACATGCCCAAAGGGCATGTATGTGCGCCACGTGGCACTTATTAAAATTTTAAATAGTGCATGTTTAAAAGAATTCGCAAATTACCACCAACTAGAAGTTGGTGGTAATTTGCGATTTCTTACGGATTTTTCGCAAAACTTTGTTGCCTGTTACATTTCATTTAAGAAATCGCAATTTGTGATTTATTAAATGCTTGCGAAAAGTTAGGAAATCGCAAAATTAGCGATTCCTTAAATTTGCGCTGAAAAATGGCTCATACATACCGTTTAGCGATTTTTTATTCGCAAACGCTGTTTTTTGCAAATCGCAGCGTTTGCGAGTAAAAAATCGCTTGATACATATGCCCCCAGGAGAATTGTGTTCCTTGGATCCTGTAAATGTGTGCAGATATTTTAATCATAGGCTTCAAGCTATGATGTCTTTTATCTGCAATAAAAAATATCCTCCTCTTGGAGAAGTTATTGATTTCTTTTGGAGAAAGGAGTATCAAGCTAGAGGTGCTCCTCATATACATATGCTTTTATGGATCAAGGATGCACCCAAATATGAAACTGATTCGGATGAGACTGTTTTATCTTTTATTGAAGACTATGTTATACCAAAAACAAGAGAAGAAAACAGCTTAAGACAACAAGTTTTATGGTTTCAAACTCATCGATGTGCAAATACTGTCGACAGAAATACAAGTCAAAGGAAAAGTTTTATAACAAATGTCGTTTTGGATTTCAACACCCAGTAATATCCAAAGGAAGAGTCAACAGTTTCATGTCAGCAGTGAGGCATACTATCACTAGAAAATCTCCCAAAAACACTTACAATTTAAAAAGAAGTGAACAATCAAAGTATGTTAATGATTATAATCCAGTTATTTTGTCGAAGTGGAATGCTAATAGGGATATCTAGTATGTTGCGGATAATTCCATTGCTGTTGCTCGGTATGTAACGTCATACATAACAAAATCTGAAAAGACGGAGTTGAAAGAAATGTGGAAAGAAATTTCCCAAGAGAAGACTTTTAGTAAAAAATTGTACAGCTTTGGTTTGAAGATGCTGTCCCATCAAGAGATTGGATCCTACGAAATATTACAGAGAACATAAATGAAGAAAAATATACAGCGATTGGTTCAGAAGGATGTTTGGTGAAACATAATAAAGGAAATCTGATTAATCACAGGAAACTGAATTGTGATACACCTGATAAAATGGAATTTTACTATTCAGCACTTCTGCAACTCTTCAAGCCTTGGAGTACTGAAATGGAATTACTTAAAGATTTTCAGTGCTATGAAGATTCTTTTAATGCATGTAAAGATAACATTGAATGCACAGTTTTTTCAAATCATCTCCAAATGTTGAATGAAGAAATTGAACAGGAAGCTAGTATTGCAGTTGAGATTGCTATAAACAGTTCTCAAGATAGTCAAAGTTCTGCTCCACTCAGTCAAGATCCACTGGGTCAACCAATTCTTGAAAATGAAGCAACAATCGCCATGAGTGAAGTGGAAACAGCAATGCATCAAGCTAAACATGATAATATGGTCTTAGGAAACTTGGAAGAACAACTAAATATTGAACAGAAAGAAATATATCAGCAAGTGACACAACAGATCGGCCATGGTTTTCTTCATGAAAAAAAAGAATGCACATACACATCTTTTATACCTATTCAAATGTATATCAGTGGTCAAGCTGGTACAGGAAAAAGTTTCTTAGTTAAAGTTTTGACCACTTAGAATACAGAAAACCCCTGAATCACATTTATCTTGTGTTGTAACCAAGTGGGTTAGCAGCACACAACATTAAAGGAATTACATTACATCACTTAATAATGCGACCTGTTGAACATGAAAATAAGTTGGAATACCACAAGCTTTTTGGAGAAGCTTGTTTGGTAGTTTCAAAAGTACTAAAGAAAATGAAACTTCTGAATATTGATGAGGTGATCGTGGTCTCAAACTTAATGCTTGCCTTTTTGCATTTAATAAAGCAGCAAATTTTAAAAACAGAATACAATGTCCTATTAGGAGGAAAACATGTGATAAAATTTTTGGGCGATCTACTGCAACTTACTCCTGTAAAAGGGCAACCAGTATTTAAAGCACTTGTGCATGAAGACACCAGAAAGTCTTTGGGAAGAATTGGAAATGTGAACATTTGGTCATATTTTGAATACAAAGAACTTATTAAAAATATGCGACAGGCAAGTGATGAAGATTATAGAAGCATTATTCAAGATATAAGAATTGGTGTATTGACAGAACATGGTAAAGAAGCTTTGTAAAGTCGACTACTTACAAACTTGTTTCAAAATGAAAATGTTGCTCCAGAAATAATATACAAAAAAATTGGAGAAAATAAATCTATAATCTGCCTAATGCCAACACTGCGAGAGTGTTCTACATTCAATGAAGAACTTTTAAAGCTGGAAAAACAACAAATAATAAAAATGGAAGCCATTGATAAAATAGAGCACGAAGGAATTACTATTATTTTGACAGAAATATTAAAAACAAAATTGGATTCATTGCAAAAATCTATATCTAAGACTGCTGGTTTAGAAAAGAATGTATATGTATGTGAAAACTGTCGAGTGATTTTACAGCGTAATTTGGATGTGGAAAAAGGTTTAGTAAATAGAGCAATGGGAAAAGTTGTTGATTTTGTTAATTATCAAAATAGAGATGGAAGGAATTTTTGAAGATTAAATTTGATCAGATTGAAGAGGTAAACAGATTGGATGTTGTTCTGTTCATTTTTTGCTTGTTAAAGACTTGTATGTTTGTAGAAATCAGTTTCCTCTTTCTTTAGCATATGCGGTGATCATTCATAAATCTCAAGGTTTAAGTGTAGGCGGTGCTTTGGTAAACATTGGAAGTACCGTGTTTAAAGGGGGAATGGCATATTTTGCATTGTCCTGAGTCAGAACTTTATCTGGCTTGATTAGGTGAATATCCTGTATATGAAAAGTGTGTAGTATGTCGAAAACGAACTTATGAAAAACTCTGTAGTGAGGTTGGAAAGAAGAAAAAAAATCAAGAGAATATTGAGATTCCAAACAAAAAGAAAAAGGACACTGTTGAAGAGATTGTAGGATATCAGTCAAAAAACTGTTCAGGAATCAACTGCTATGCTAATGTATTGTGAATGTCGTATGTTTTCTAGAAAATCTCCAACAACAAATTATGGAGAATCATGAAAAAAGGATTTGTTCCCTGTTGCATTCTATTTTTGAAAAATTGACAACTGATAAAACTAAAATACAAAGTGTTTCTGGCATTCTGAATCTTCTGCATATATGTTCTGGTTTTCACAACTTACACAGAATGTACAGCAAGATGCTCAGGAATTTCTTATGTTTATGCTTGCAGTGTTGTAAAATGAAGGAATACAAATTGAAAATCTGTTTGGACTTCGTTACAGATGGGAACATGAGTGTGAAGATTGTACATTTACTTCTACCACTGAAATAGACACTGAAAGATTCATATATATTTGACAATACCAGATTGCAAAAGTGTCTTTTAACAAATTAGTAAAATTAGAAAATCAAAATCTGGAATGTAGTCAGTGCAAATCTGAAATGTTATCAACATTATTTATAGAAAGATTTGGACAATATGTCATTTTAATGATACAACGTTGCAGACCAGATGGAAGAAAATTGGAAACTTTAATTAAAATTTTTGTAGCACGCCAACTATCAATATCAGGAAGAACTTTCAAAGCAGTTGCAATTATTTTCCACGATGGACCTTCTACAACATATGGACACTACACTGTCTATTTAAAGTGCAATAAAGGATGGACACATTGTAATGATGCCCATTTGCTTTTCAAATATCGGTTGCTTAATGAATTACCATATTCATATCTAATATTTTTAATGCCAAAATTCTAAGAACATTATTCGGCCTATTTGGAAGATGTCAATATGAATTAATGAGATTATTTTGGATATTATAAATACAAAGGATTTCAGGAATAACATTCGGCCTAGTGGGAAGATATCAATATGAATTAAGAAGTGTTTTTTGGATATTCTCACTGCAAATGATTTCAAGAACATCACTTAGACTATAGGGAAGATATTAAACTATTTTTTAATTTTTTTGGGTGTTTTGGGAAAACCGAAAAAAGCAAAGGGCTAAAGTCTTAACTTTTGGAATTGTAAAGTCATTCAAAAAAAGAAGAAAAAAATAGCAGCAATGGTTCCTTGCTGCAGAACATCAGCATCCACAGATTGTTCACCACAACAAAGTATGGCATTGCATTTTATGCATTGCTGTTTTAAGTTTGCAAACTCTGAGCGCAAGCCCGGCCCTCAAGATGACATAGTTGACGCTCCTGAAGTGCTGGGACCAGCTCCCTGGTCACCTTGCTGCATATTTTGTTGTGCATGTCGCATCTGCTCTCATGCAAAGCGTCTTGGATGGATCGTCTGGAGGTGCTTGTACATACTTGATGACCCACACGATTATTTTTTGTCACTTCCTCTATACAAAATCCGTGGACAGAGAGTACAGCTGACCTTCCGTGCATTGACTTTCTTTTCACCATCTGGGATGGTGAAAAACTTCCAGACGATGGATTCTGGTCTCTTTTTGGGAGATGGTTCTTCAAACTCTTCTTCATCAAGTATATTGTTGCTCAGGATTGGAAGAAGCCATTTCCATAAATTTCCAAGCAACACCCAAAAACTTTACAGACTAGCTGCAAAAACACCACAGGTGTCTCTCCAGTGAAGCTCCAGTGGCTTGCCTTCCTGGTCAGAGCTGTGTTTGAATGCCTGACAGGTAGGACAACCTACGAGTGGGGAAATTGCTGATTTGCACATTGTTCTTATATGAATTTTAATCTGCTGATTTGCACATCGTTTTATCAAATATTGAATTTTTAGCTGGCATATTCCTCTTGCCTTAGTCGTTCCCACATTGCATTTGACAGCTGACCCTGAGCTCCAACCTCGTGACTCGCCTTCGCTCCGCGGTAAAAACGGAAGTTACACTTGGTCGAGGCAGCGAGGTTGGCAGTCTAGTTGTTCAGCACTGTGGCCTATATCCTTCACGCTGACGCGACCGCGCAGCGCTTGCCTTCCTGGTCAGAGCTGTGTTTGAATGCCTGACAGGTAGGACAACCTACGAGTGGGGAAATTGCTGATTTGCACATTGTTCTTATATGGATTTTAATCTGCTGATTTGCACATCATTTTATCAAATATTGAATTTTTAGCTGCCATATTCCTCTTGCCTTAGTCGCGCCCACATTGCATTTGACAGCTGACCCTGAGCTCCAACCTCGTGACTCGCCTTCGCTCCGCGGTAAAAGCGGAAGTTATACTTGGTCGGGGCAGCGAGGTTGGCAGTCTAGTTGTTCAGCACTGTGGCCTATATCCTTCGCGCTGACGCGACCGCGCAGCGCTTGCCTTCCTGGTCAGAGCTGTGTTTGAATGCCTGACAGGTAGGACAACCTACGAGTGGGGAAATTGCTGATTTGCACATTGTTCTTATATGAATTTTAATCTGCTGATTTGCACATCGTTTTATCAAATATTTAATTTTTAGCTGCCATATTCCTCTTGCCTTAGTCGCGCCCACATTGCATTTGACAGCTGACCCTGAGCTCCAACCTCGTGACTCGCCTTCGCTCCGCGGTAAAAGCGGAAGTTACACTTGGTCGAGGCAGCGAGGCTGGCAGTCTAGTTGTTCAGCACTGTGGCCTATATCCTTCGCGCTGACGCGACCGCGCAGCGGACACGCGCAGCGGGCTCGCCTTAGGCACGCCCAAGGCGCGCCTAAGGCAAGCCCGTCTGCGCCCGTCCGCGCTCGGTCCGGGCTTAGGGCATGTCCCCCTGGTTCTACCACGACAGGTTCTATAAGGTTCTCTAGAGAGGCTCTCCTTCGGTTAAATCCTAAGAAAGGCACCATGTGTTGTCCGAGAATACACCCTGAAACATTCTTAAAAGGAGCTCAGGCTCCTTGTGCAGGGTGTGCTGATACTTTCCCTCTTCTTTCCGTTGAAGAAGCGAATAGAAGTAAACCCAGTTTCAGTGGAAAGAAAGTTGCGCTACCCATAAAAGCTCTGCTTCTGAAGGCCAGGTCACTCATCAAACATAGTGATGAATGTTCATTACTAATCGAGCAGCATTGTATTAAAATGGCCTTTATTACGGAATCTTGGTCAGACGAAGCGTCTGGCCCTGACCTGGTTAAAGCGCTGCCTCCAGGCTACCTATGCTACACATTAGATAGACTGGGCAGGAAGGGGTAAGGATTAGCAATAATCTATCATAATTCCCTAAAACCCTCCTTCTGTCCAGTACTAAACATGGCATGTGAAGCATTGGCAGTGGACGTCAATATCTCTCCCCATGATACCTTTCATGCTACTCTTTTATATCGTCCACCCGGTACAAGGGGTGCGTTTCTAGAGTCAGCGGGACGGTTCCTTGAAGAAGGACTATGTGGAAATTCTTTTACCATTTTAGGAGATTTTAACTTTCACTTGGAGGACGAGCAGGATGCAGATAATATCAAGCTTCAGGAGATTTTTGGTAGGGGGGACCTCATTCAATTAGTCTCAGTCCCCACACACAAGGCCGGCCACACTCTGGATGGTATCTTCTCCAATAATTCTCACATTAAGATCAGCAAGGTACTTCCCATCTCTTGGTCCGACCATGCAGCCATACTGTTTGAGATTCCAATTCCGGAGCCCCCTAAGCCAGCTAGTGTATCTCTACCCAAAGTCAATATCAGGGCTTGGAATAATATTAACATCGAGAGCTTCGAAAACCACTTGGAGTCAACTCTGAATGTTTGGCCTCCCTGCACTGACAAAGCTGCGGTGTTGTATACAAACTGACTAGACTCGGCCTGTAATAAGGCGGTCCCTATTAAATTATGTACATCTAGGAGATCAACACCTTCTGCTCCTTGGTACAATGAGAGTCTTAAACTAAAAATAGAATGTAAACATCTTGAACGTATGTGGAGAAAAGACTACCTGCCACTCTCTAAAAAAAATCTACCGAGACTGCCTTCTCAGCTAAAAAAACTGCTCATGGAAGCTAAAAAACTGTTCCATGGGGAACAGATTAATAATGCAAAATCCTCCATAAAAGAATTATTTAGTACAGTTCTAAAACTTACCACCCCAGTTTCGGCCAAACCCAATGGCGACCCGGAATTTTGTGAAATTCTGGCCTCTGCCTTTCAGGATAAAGTGGACTCTATCTTTTCCTCTTTCAGTATCTCACAGGCAGAAGAGTCAATAAAAGATACCGATGACTATTTTGCTGGTAAAGAGACACTACCTTTGATGTACCATTTTGAGAATATGAGTGTCAATGACACTATAAAGCACCTGCAGGTAATCAGATCCGGCTCTCCCCTAGACCCCTGTCCTGCACATATAGCCAAACTGGTATCGAACACCATCGGAGCAGCCCTTACCTCTGTTTTTAATAACATTTTTAAGTGCGCATTGTTCCCTAAAATTTGGAAAAAAGCCTCCATCCTTCCCCTTCTTAAAAAGGCAAATTTGGACCCCAAAGTTCCAAATAACTACAGGCCCATCTCTCGACTCCCATTACCAGCTAAGTTAATTGAAAGAGAGATGAACTGCCAGCTGAGTGAGTTCATCAAAAATAATGAACTTCTTGATTCCACTCAGTTTGGTTTTCGCACCGAACACAGTACGGAGCTCGCGCTAATCAAGTCTACGGAAGAATTCAGAGAAACATTGGACCAAGGTGGTTCGGCTATCTTGATCATGTTGGATCTGTCATCGGCCTTCGACACGGTACACCATGAGGTGTTGATCGATCGATTAAACAGGAAAGGGGTCACTGGCAAGGCTCTCGCCCTTTTAAAATCCTTCCTTTCTGACAGACATCAAACTGTAGATATTGGTACAGACTGCTCTAAACCTTTTTCCTTGCCCTGTGGTGTTCCCCAGGGCTCGGCGCTTAGTCCCACACTTTTTAATGTGTACGTGTCTCCTCTGGCAGCTATTATCCGCTCTTTTGGCTTCCAACCTACCTCTTATGCCGACGACACCCAAATAGTGATGTCCATTCAAAAAGGCAAAGAGGATGAGGCCGGCCGGGATTGTTACAATTGTATGCAATCCATTGCCGGTTGGATGACAGCCAACTGTCTGAAGCTTAATGCTGGAAAAACTGAGGTGGTCATTCTTGGTAAACACTTAAATCTTTGGTCACCTAGTTGGTGGCCTCAATCCCTAAACTCACTTCCAATTCCCACGGAAAAAGCAAAAAATCTGGGAGTTGTGATAGACTCTAGACTGTCCTTTGTTGATCAAATAAGCAAGGTGGTCTCATCCTGCTTTTTTATACTCAGGATTATGCGTAAAATCAAACGCTTTCTTCCTGACGACTGCCTTAGAACAGTAGTCACAGCGTTGGTTATGTCCCGCCTAGACTATTGCAATGCCCTGTACATAAATATCCATAAAAGGCAGCTTAGTCGATTACAGACAGTTCAAAATGCTGCTGCCAGACTTCTTCTGGGTATCCCTAAGTTTGTATCCATAAGAAAGGGACTTAGGGACCTTCATTGGCTGCCCTTGCGACAGCGGATTGAATTCAAGGCCCTTTGCATTGTTTTCAAAACCCTGGTGGGATGCGGGCCAGAGTTTATGAGGAAACATCTACTCTGGTATACCCCTTCCAGGGCACTCCGTTCAATCTCAGCTAGGCAGGTACAACGTGTTAAAACAGCCAGTTGGGAGGCAGAAGTTTCTTTTATTGTGCCGCTAAACTTTGGAATAATCTCCCCTTGCAGCTGAGAAAGACTCCTGACCTCCTGGAGTTTAGGAGGGGTCTTAAGACCTGGCTTTTCTGCTAACAGCTCGCTTCACTCACTATCTCAACCTCTTAACCAGTAGGCAATGCATTTCAGCACCAGGACACCTAACGGTAACAGTGCGCTTTACAAGCCTCATTAACATAACATAACATAACAATGACAAAAATGGGTGGGGTCCTTGAACTGCTAGAATGGAAAACCTTATGAACCAATGAAATGCTTTCTTTTAAAGTCACATGGGAGTCGCACACCCAGCGCAACCAGCGCGCACCTGACGCTACTTCGCGAAAATATATTTAACAATGATATAAGTTTATTATAATTAGAAATATCAGATTTTTATAAATAGATTAGATTATCTCTTGCTCTCATATACACATTCAAGGTTTACACATAGAGTTTTAAAACATTAAAAAAAATGCGGAAGTCACACATCCGGTGTGACCCATCGCACTCGTCGCATACCAAACGCGCACACGACGCGATCCCTGACTTATATGACGTTACACGGGACCCGGCACCTCGCACCCGTCGCACACCAAACGTGCATCCTTCACGACTTTAGCATTATGGTGGCTAGAATCCGCGCTCCAACCGAGATGTGTACACGATGGGTACGCGACTCCACTTTTTCCTGAAAAAAAATAGATATATATTTTAGAAGACACAAGACATTACATAATTTTAAAAAATAATGATAGGTTTTATAAATATTATAATCTTAAATTACCATTTAAAAATCCATAGAAATTCACTGGAAAACCATAGGTTTCAGGGACGTTATTGTTAGAAATTTTCATTTAAAAAACCTTTGAAATTCATTGAAAAAACCTTGGGTTTCAGGGATGTTAAAGTTAGAAATTAGCATTTAAAAAACCTTAGAAATTCATAGAAAAAACATAGTTTTCAGGGACGTTAGAGTTAGTTGGACATTTCACTCGTACAAAACGATAGAAATTCGGCCATTATAGTTAGTAGAGCTAACTATAACTTGCGCCCCCGCAATGCACTGCTGATGACGTCGCATATTACATCACTCATGACATGGTCAGTGACATCACTGATGACATCTCAAATGACATCACTGATTACATCACTGATGACATCATCCATTTGATAATCTGATGCACCTCCTCACACCCTAATATAACATTTGATACACCCGCTCTAAAATGCAGACTACCATTTTCAAAACCATAGACACACCAATACCAGTTACTACATACCCACTAACTGATTCCTAGGTCTACACACCACTCACCCAAAAGTTACCCACACACCTAGTCAGTCATGCAAATAATCAATCACACTCCCATTTTACTCACCTATACAGTTATATACACACCACTTCACTTATTCATACAGAAACTAACACATACTTACTCTCTTCTACAATCATTAACACAAGCACACACTTATCTATACAGACACTCTCACAATCACTCACTCTCACATATAATCCTTTATATACTCCAACACTCCCATATACTGCCTTTCACATATGTAGTTACTCACACATCTACCACTAAGACATCCATTCACTCATCCAACAAACCCATAAACACACTCACCCACCCATTCAGCCCTTCACATATGCACTCTTGAACCCATACACCCACTGAATGACCTACTCACACATCTATGCACAGTCACATACACCCCAACCACCCATAGTGACACTCAGGCATCCATACAGATACTAAGACAACCAATCAATAACCCACATAAACACTCATGCAGCTACACACCAAGCCATTAAGGCTCTTACACACCAACTGACAGACTAATACAGACAATCACACGGTTATAGTTAGGTGAACATTTCACTCGTAAAAAAACAATGAAATTCCACCGTTATAGTTAGTTCAGATAACTATAACTCGGGCGCCCGCGATCCAGTGCTCATGACGTCACATATTTCATCACTCATGACATGGTCAGTGGCATCACTCATGACATCACTGATGACCTCATCCTTGTGATAGAGTGGCGGTCGCGCGAGTTATAGTTATCTGAACTAACTATAACGGTGGAACTTCATTGGTTTTTTACGAGTGAAATGTCCACCTAACTATAACATGGGTGAAACCTATGGTTTTTTAAGTGAATTTGCAAGGTTTTTTAAATGCTAATTCCTAACTATAACGTGTGTGAAACCTATGGTTTTTTAAGTGAATTTGTACGGTTTTTTAAATGCTATTTTTTTTTATTGTTTTTTTTTTAACGTTTTTTCACCCTTCGGGGTCCTTTAGCAACCCCCTGACAAAGGCTAGGGGGTCAGGAACTTTCTACCCTGCCCCCTTTTCATGTTCACCACCTCTCTTTTTCACTCTCGCACCCACAACAAACAAAATGGCGGCAGACACTTCCTGATTTCGACCGATTCGAACGTTGACTGACATGTAAACACCAATCAGAATTACGCTTGCGCACGATAGGGTGCGCGCACGGGGCGTGCACGGTGCGTGCACGGTGCGCGGCTATAGATATTTATGTGTTTAACTGCAATTTTCTCAGGAACTACTGAACAGATTGACTCCATATATGCAAAAGGCACTTCCCTGACCTGAGGACTACCTCTCTGCCAAATTTCAAGTAATTCTGTTCAGCCGTTCGGGCTGTACCTTCGACTAAAGGTCCTATGGGAAAATGCATGGGGAAAACGCGTTTTGGGACCCCCCTTTTTTCTCGGCCCCCGCTTGACAAATCACCCCGAGACTTTCAGGGTAGGAGCTGAACGGAGCGCCCCATTAGTTTTGAAAATGTTGCGAGGATTCAACAACCGGCGCCAAAGTTATTCAAAATAGAATTTTCAGATTTCCTATGGAAACACGGTCCTAACTATAACTATCTACTGGCGACCGCCAGTAGATAATATACACACACATATATACATATCTGCTTTTAGTGAATGAGGAATAACATTAATAAAACTAATATGCTTATAGACCACTGTTACTATATTAGTGTACCAAAGCACAATATAGTAGGTTTTCTGGAATGCATGCAATAGTAGATCATCACATTAATATGGGATCTCTGAATTGGTGTCATGCTGAATTTGTCCTGCTGAGTGATAGGCTCCAACAAATGTTGCCTCAGACCTACGATGCCATTCACAATTTAATTTACTATCCTTATACTCTGCCAGGGCTACGTTTTATATGGATATGATTAATACATAGTAAAGTATTCAAAAGGGGATGATGGTCCTGTATCTTAATCATTTTCCAAAAGAGGGACTTCACTACCATCCAGTCTCACTTAGTGAAGGTTTTGGGTTCTCAGACCACATCACACTCAAACCAAGCCTGACCTAAGTTGCTTGTATAGAATTCACCCATAGGAACGAGATGTTGTGCTCAAATCTTAGTAGAACTTCGAGCCCCGGTATTCCCTAAATGACTAGACTGGCACCTATACAGGGCATTAGTGGCTGTTAGTAATAGTTTTTCTTGCACAGCCATTTCTGCCATATTGACCTAATGAATACTTTAACCAAGTCATAGAAGGGAAACCAGTTTTACAAGAAAGAAAACAAGGACTCACAATGTATTTTAAAAAGTTCACGTGTCGCAACACTGTAGCTACATGCTTTATACAATGTGTAGATTATGCACATGCAAAGTTATATGTTTGTGTAGTACACAACGAATCTTTCAAAAACGGCATAACTGCATATCACATATGTACTGCCTACAGCAGTCCACAGAGTACATGCACTGAATGCACTGCCAACTAGTCAGGAATGTTGGCCATGCCAGCAGCCCAGTTGATAGGCATAGTTTGCATTGCCCTCCTTGCAATGCATAAGGAGTGTAATTGGCATAAATTCATGCCACATGCTTCTCAAAGAGTGGTTGTGCAGTATGTTCTGTGCACAGGGCATGAAATCTGGCCGTAATCAGTGCACAATAAATTATTGGCCTAATCCACATATAGCATGAATGAAATGGTATTTGAATAGCGCACGAATACTCCAAAGGAGTGTCTCGGCACTGACCATGTACACAGAAATCCTACTCTCTGCGAAAAGTGATCATATTATAATGTTTTTAGTGTTTTCCTAAAGTCAGGGAGTTCTGGAATGGACTGTAACTCCTTGGGGAGTTTATTCCAGGTGCTTGGGCCAAGGAAGGAGAACAAGCTTCCACCGTTATTACCCTGCAGATTTTTGGAATCCTGTCTGGACCGATGTGTGAGGAGCGCAGTTCTCTGAGGGACGCATACGCACATATCCTCCCTCTAAGGTAAACCACCCCATTCTTGTTAAGAGCTTTATGTGCCAGGACCAAAGTCTTGAAAATAATTCTTTTTTTGACAAGCAACCAGTGTAGTGCCTTCAACTGAGGGGTCATGTGCGTTCTAGAGTTAGATTGAGAATAAGTCTGGCTGCCACATTCCGTACCACCTGTAGATGGCTGAGCATATAGGAAGGCCCTGATACAGAGCATTTACTAAATCAATACTCGAGGTGATCAGGGCTTGAACCACTGTTTTTCTTGTCTCTAGTGCCAGAAAATGAAAACATTTCTCTAGGGAACGCAGGATCCCGAAATAGGAGCCCACCAAAGATTGGATGTCCGGTTGAATGGAAAGGGCGCTGCCCATTTTAATTCCTAGATTTTTTACTACCGTTTGTTGAGCTCCCGGGTGGAGTGTTATGTGGCCACCACATTCTCTATATTTCTGAGGTAATGTACCAGAAGAGCAGGATCTCGGTTGTATTGGGGTTACACTTTAGTTGGTGAACTGATAGCCCGTTGAACACCTTAGAGTGGCAGTGTTTAATGGCCTTGCTATCAAAATATCTTCCCCTTTTGACAGGTAAATAGCAAATGCGTGTCATCTGCAAATGATATTAATTTCACCCCTAGAGCTTTTGACAAACTGGCTAGGGGGTAACTTATTCAGTAAATAAAGTGGTACTTAGTACCAATCCCTGATGCACTCCTACTGACAGTTTTCAGATAGGGGCCTTAAATGAAGGGGTCCATACTTCTTGACTCCTGTTGTTTAGGAATAAGGTTAGCCATTTCAAGGCTAGGCAATCCATCCCTAAATCCTGAAGACAGGCCAATCGTCTTCCATGAGGTACGGGAAAGGCTGCCCTTATATTGCTGGACTTGTCGGCAGCCTTTCCCCCCTTGTCTAGCGTGTCTTTAATGTGTTCCATTATTTCAAGTAAGGCTGTTTCCTTACTACAGTTGGCTCTAAAGCCTGGCTGACTAGGGTGGAGAAGATGTTGCTTTTCCAGGTAACTTGAAATATTAGTGTTAACATGCTTCTCTAAGATTTTAGAGAATGCTGGGAGAAGCAAGATCGGACTGAAATTGTTTGAACTTTAGGGTCAGCCATGCGTTTTTTTTTGTAGAGGAAGGATTTTTGCATGTTTCCATCTTGTGGGCATTGTGCCAGATTCCAGTGATTCGTTTAGAGCTATGGGAGGGTACACAAGATTCTGACTTAAGTTGTTTAATGGCTCTCAATGATTCCTCCATCGAAATGGGCGGGAGAGTGGATAGCTTGGGCGTCCTTGTGGATTTCTTAACTCTGTGTGGATCTGCCAATACGATGCTGCTGTCAGCTAGCTGATTGCTGTTATGTTTCTCTCATGAAAAGCTGAATGCACTATGTGCCTGAAGCCTGTAGCTGATTGGTTTGAGCCTCTGGTTTCAGAAATGATTTTATTACTTTTTAAATTTCTTTGGATTTATTTCCTGATTGATCAATCTTCCTTGTAAAAAAAAAATCTCTATTCGTACATAGTGATAATAATCCTTTAGGGTTTGTCTATAGGTAGCCTTATCAGACTCCATATCATTTTTTCTCCACTTTCTTTCAAGACCTTTACATTGGTTTTTGCAGGAGCTCAGATTTTCATTGCTGATTGTTTGGCTCGAGAGTATCGTGTGGAGATGACGGGGGCTAGATCATTAATATTGTTGCGTATCTAGTCCTCAATGCACTCTGCATCAGATTCAGTATCTCCGGACAAAGCTGGGGGGGCTCGCTTCAAGAGCATTGCTTAGATCAGCCAGTGGGATTTTGTGAAAGGCTCTGGATGTAGTTTTGATAGCACACAGACGAGGCTGATATTCCTGAGTTTCTGAGACTTAGCCTAATAGGCCATATCTATCAGGCTTTCACCATCCAGGGGGTCTCTTTTGAACCCATTGCTATGAGTATCTGTGAGATATGAGACTCTCAGGGTCTCCTTGTAACATTCTTCATATGATTGTGGGTATTTCGTTAAGACACTGCGTAATATGTGTCAATACCCGAAGCTCAACACTGATGAAACAGAAGTGTTCCTTTTGGGACATTCTAGCACTATGCTTCATAGCCTTCAGATCTGGGTGTTCTACTCACTCCTAGTGCAAATGTAAAAAATGTAGGCTTCTTGATTTATGATGCCGTTACTTTGGCATGTGTTGCAAAGCATTTCTACAAACTCTGACCTGCCCAGCAAAAGACAATGTTCTTTAGATCAGTACTTCTTTTCTTTATGGTTATTGGGACGGAAAAGTCCACTGCATTATAATGGATGTGTACCCCTGCCCTGAATGGCCAACAGTGCTGTTGTCTGGATCCCTAATATTGATTTTTGTTTTCATAGGCAAACATGGATCATGCATGTGCACCATGACATAGGCCTGTCTCATGAATTGCGGTCTGGCTGGACCAGCAGGGGCACCCAGAGTGCTACCTTCATAGTGGTGGAAGAATACTGCCTTCACCAGAAGTTAAGCAGCACGAGAACTGTGGTGGCATCATTCCATGTAGTGATCACTAGGGGTGAACCATTCCATCTTCTACTGTCACTGGAGTGAGGCCTACAGGCTCAGTCACCTTTTTAAAGTTTGCTCCTGTGTGCTTGACTTACCCCTTTGCCTACAACAGTTAGATGTGAAGTGCGGGGTAGAGTAAATGGATAGAACAGTTCTATGCAATGCAGGCTTGGTGAGTGTATGTACTGTGAGAAGTACCTTACATGAGGGGTGTAGTGTTGAGCAGTGCGTGCAAGGCAAACATGTATGCAGGCCGTATGTGTGCCTGGTATGGCACAACACATGGATGTAACTGTGCTGGACAGTGTGTGTGATGTGTGTATACACTGAGTGCAAGTGTGCCTGTAATGTTACATTATGTGGCGGACCCTGGGTTCCATTTTGAGAGGACAAGGCCTGCCCGGAGTAGACATGAGAAGGTAGAAAAATCCCCCAGACATATTTGTGTATTAGTTCATTTCTGTGAGCTGGGTGGGACAAAGTGGAGAAGAGAGAGAAAGACTCGAACTGTGCATTTCAAAGGGTGCTTTTTGATTCAGTGAGAGATCACAAGAAAGTAGCCTGGACACATCTCAAGATGGAGATGGGGCTGATTTTGGTATGAACTAAAATGCTAAATCTATTCATTGTGAAAAAGCTAATAAATATTATATGCATTTATTCGTTGTGCAGCAATTGATGAATTCACGCCTGCTTGGTAAATGCCTTCTCAAGGACACATGCAATATGCATATAATATCTGCAACACTAAAATACCACCAGGAATGTGTCAGGTATGGGATTATCATATCTTTGTGTATGATTACTTAACACATTTATTCAAAGGTCAGAGAACATGGTAATACTGTAATCGAATACTGGATTTCATTTTGTGGTTTTTCAGGCACACCAAGAGAAAAGCCTTCCAAACATTCACCTCGTTTCTTTTTTGGTTAAGATCACTATTCTAGAGTGCACAAAAATATGTGGTAAATAAGATGCAAAATGTGATAATAGTACTGAGAACAGAGACAAACAAATTTGCATACCATTTCAAACAAAATAAACAGTATGCAAACTAGTAAGAATGATTCCAAACCCACAATATAATCTGGCATTCAACTGGAGTAAGGATCATTATATTTGAACAATGCCTGCTGCATTTGATGTGCTGAAAGTCTGCAACTTGTGAGTTTGTTTACTTTGTTTGTTGGTGATATGCAGAATAGTTTGTGGTCGTGTTTTAATGTGAAACATAGTATGTATGTTTTAAACGAATGGACTACAAATTACTACATTGCATGAAATCAACTTACCTCTATAAAACATTTCAAAACAGATACAAATGTAGGACGTTGCATAGAAAGGTTCAGGAAGACAGACTTGTTCCAGGCAACTATTAATACTTAGAGGCCTCTGAACTATTTTTTCTCACTAAGTTAGATCAGATGAACATTTATCTTTTTTATTAACCTATCGTATCATAAACTTTAATCGACCATTTTGTTTCCATTGGCAGCCCGTGACAACATAGCACTGTAGACTAGTACACCAGAGGTTTTATTATTAATGTGCCAGGGGTGGGGGTTGGGTATGTGTGACTGTTTTGTTGCCACTGTTCTACTTCTATATTAAAGAAGGTGTTATGTCCCCCAATCTAGGCCTAAGTAGCAAAGCGACCTTTCACCTAAATTTGATCTACTTTGCCTTGCATAATGGTTCTAGCACTGACCTTTTACCTAGTTACGTGCTGAATAAATGTCGATTGGTTTCCTTGAAACTAGCCTAATTTATTATGCATGAGGATTCTTAGTAAAATCCCATGCACATGATGTACATGACAGGATTAACATACTTTGTACAAAAGTCATTGCTATCTTTCCTCCTAGGGTGATCAGGCTACTTTGCATAAATGTCATCTATTGATTTTGGCTCATCTACATAATCATACTCATAACATATTGATTGTGGTTGAACCCCTCATAATATCTTTTCTGTATAAAAGAAGTGCACCTTCACTAGTGAAGGAGAGGAGATGCTTCCACTCTGACACAAGACACTGGGGTCCTGGCCTGAGAAACTTCAACACGTAGTGGTCTGATATCCCTAGTGGGGTGTCCAACTCAAGACCAAGACGGGATCCTTCATTCTCTCCCTTCAAGTAGTGGGGTTGGCTCTTTCCTAGGGGATTCTTGGCTTCACACCTACATACATGCTAGGTACACTTTAGTACACTTAGGTAGAGTCCGCATAGTAGGAGTATGCTTGATTACTGACATGTTTATATAGGCCTGCATATATTCATTGCTTTAGCACCATGGTAGAATTATACCTTCTATTTACTCTGTTGGTGCTTATAATCTCTTAAGTTAGCTTCTGTCTATTGATTGTTGCAGTAAACATGTTTTATAATCGAATGACACTGGTTCAATAAATGCTTATTGAAAACATCCCCAATGTTTATTCTGTGAATCTCTCTGAGAACAAGTGAGCACGAGTGACTAAGCAAAAAGTGCTGTACTGTTTCAATGATCCCTGAAGGATCAAGGGTTGTCATGTTGGATGGTTGCCAGAAATGGTAATGTTAGGGGAATTATGGTGGCACTGTGAGCTAGCTGGTCTAAAGGCTAACATATCCTTTGGGGGTGTCCAGAATCAGTCTAGACACCAATCCCTTAGATTATGTTTTCTAAACACGCAGATCCTATGTATTTTTAGGAACTCCACAACAAAAGGGCAGCAAACACTTCTGTGTTACCTTCTGTAGCATGAATAAAGTGAGGGGAACTTTTTCTGGATGTGTCTCTGGGAGGGTGTAAGGAGTTCCCAAAACATTCCTAGGCATCCACCTGCAGGTAGGTGCAGTCATACTGGGTGTGTAAGTGCTTGTTTCTCCAACCCTGAACAAAAAAATGGATGCTGTCATTAATTTATATTAAAAAACATTGATAATATGCTGATTTCTCAAGGAAAGTATCCAGAAGGAAGATGGATTCCTGTTGATTAACTTATAAATAGAGTTCCTATCACTAGCCTAGATATTTAAAATCCCACCTAACTAGACAACAAATTATGGGGCTCTGATGCTTGTAAATGTTTGCAAATTGTTATGTTGATCATCTTCTTTTTTTGGATGAATACAATCAAATTATGGAGCTATTTCTAGATGAGAACCTCAATTTAGATGCACTCCAAATAAAATGCAGACTTTGTTTAAAAGAGCTGTTGAACAAAGAGCACTGGTAGATAATTGGGGAAATGGTATTAGTGTATGTTGGTATGTTTAATGGTATTTTCATAAAGCTAAACTAGCCAAAAGGCAACAGAGAGGTATACATGCTGCAAGCAAGCAAAAAGTACATCATGGTACAGAGTTCTTTAACTAGGTAAGTCATCAACTCTCCTAAATTAGAGCAGGGTTGAGGTAGTCCTGATGAAAGCAAACACAAGGAGATGATGGACGGAGCACAGAAACTTTTCAAACACTCACCCTCAGTCACAGGTCTGGGTTGAATCCATCATTGATCATTAGCTCACTTCGCCACCCCAGTTCAGACACAGCCATATTAAAATCAGTCTTGACCCTGTGCCTTATGGGAACAGTTCAGCCCGAACTGCAAAGCCATATCTTCCCTGGACTGGAAACAAGCATCCTGGGACCGGTTTTGGGCTAACAGCCCGCATCAGCCAGGCTAGCTTGAATCCAGTGGCAAAGTGAGCAAGGAACCCACGTCTGGGCATACCCTGCCAACTTAGGGCGAACAAAGCAAACACAAGGAGATGATGGATGATGAATACAGGGAAGTTTTTCATCTGTAGTGTGATGGTGTCCTGGCTGTAAGAATGCCGAGAACCACCCAAAACAGTGAGCTTGTCTAAAAAATAAGGGGCAGGGTGCGTTGCTCATGATGGCTTTGTAAATTATGCAGCTGGTTTTGTAGATGGTGCAGGACAGAAAGGGGAGCTAATAGAGTTCGCATCCGGATGGAAGTGATGTGATCATATTTCTTCCGGCCCTGGATGAGACATACTGTGACATGTAGGATGTCCCTAAAGGTGTCAGTGTGGAATCTGGGAGACCATGGAGTGGGGCATTATCACATTCAGATACTAAAGCCCAAGGGCTTCAATAGCAGTTCTGAAGTTGCCTTCTGGACGAGAGAGCTGGTACCAGGCCATCTTTGTTTTTGCCAATGTGTTCCTTGAGGGTGAGGTTGATGTGCAGGGTGAATCCAAATGACTTGGAATGTAGTGAAAGTTGGGGTTCAAAGCAATCAAGGCTTATGTCATTAAGCCTGGTTTGTTGTTCGATAACAGGAATTCTCTCTTCCGGTGACTCGCAGCTCATCAGCAAGTGTTCCTCTTCCTGCGCCCGATGCCCCATGTTACATCAGATGCTACCCGTAGTCGGATCTGGCTGCGGCGATGTGTATTGGCAGCTCCGACTCTTACCATGTAACCTACTGGTTGCTACGCTTTGTTTACTCCTGTCTGGTGGCTAATTAGAGCCTGGCAGCATGCAAAAAGGTTTTTTAAGCTGCACTACTTTCCTAGAGCAACATTTGGTTCTGGCAGCTAGTCGAGGATAGTCTGCTGTAGTTTGTCTCACGATCTGGACAGTGCCCTGGCATTTCCTGGTCATATCTACACATTTTTTTCTCTTTTCTTTAGAGTTTCTACCATGTGATTCAGCGCAACAGAACTAGCAACAGAAAAAGCTCATGGCCACCAGGTTTCTCATGGGAGGCAAGTGTTTCTTTCACTAGATTTGTTAATGCATGGCATGGAATCACTGCTCGGTTGAGGGTCGCTGTGTTGGGCAATTTTCTACAATCTCTGACTAACGTATGGTGTCTTCTGTTGAATGCGTTCAGAGATTATTGTGGCTAATGTAACCTGATGAGGCACTTTAAAGATCAGCACTGGGTAAAGCATGCAAAGTCACTCAAAGATACCTGGCACCTCTGCCAATTTGGATACCTCAGTCCCGGCACAGAGGGTGAAATGGCATGTGGGGCAGGCTACAACCCACGCAAACCGCGCTGCCTCTCGGTGAAAAGTTCTGACTACCAATATTGAAAGCCAGGAAAGCAGTCCTATTATGTCAGAGTCCTCCCAATCCCCTGAAGCAGATCTGGATGAGCAAAATATCACTCACTCATTAAGGATCAATAGCCCTGCTGCTAGAGTAACGCTACTTAATCAATCATTAGCGGAACAGTTAACAGAGAACGCTTTCTCATGAGATTGCAGAAAGTTCAGCCAAAATTAAAGACTATCCTCTATTCTCAAAAACCAATTCAGGCTTATGTCCGGGATTGATTCACTGAGAGCTTTCATTTTCCTGTTTCATGCTACCCGGATTCAACCATCTTAGTTGGTCACGAAGCAGCCGCAGCTCAATTACTTACGCCAGCTTCACAGGATCCTTCGTCACTGTCTGTATTAGAAACAAATGAGGGGGCCATCTTAGTCAACGAGAAGCGGCGATGCAAAGTAGATTAGTCTAGTGAAGTTCCTCAGCTGTGGTGCAAGACATTTGATATGCAGTGGGACACTAAAAATATGCTCAACCTTATTCTTGTTTAGATTAGAGATCCTAAAACCTCTCAGACAACAGAAATTGCTGCTCTGCCCACCAGATTATCAAAGATTGAGGATACAATAGCTCAGATTCCCAAGAGGCTAAAAGAAGCTGAATTTAGGATCTCAGACCCCGAGGATCAGGTCATCGCATCGTTGTGGTTCCTGGGGGATGTGAGTGTCACAAGCTGTTCATTGGGTGGATTCATTCATAAAAACTCAAGTCCTCCTAGAATATTCCGTTGACCTCACTATTTCTAGAGCTCATCGTGTACCGCACAGTTACCTCCTAATTCATATTTCCCTTGTACAATCCTGGTAAAATTTGGGGACAACCGAATTAAAGAGCAGGTGCTGACAAATGCCTTCGGACAGAGACAGTTCACTAAGCCTGAGGTTCCTCTTTGTTGTATTTATCTGGATATGTCTGCCTCTGCAGCAAACATTTGTAAAAATGCTTCATCTGTTCAAAGCTCAGTGGGCTCAGGCAATGATCGCACGGCAATCCAAGTTAAAGGGGTTTGTCAAAGGGCAGTTCCATCTATTTTGTAATGCCTCAGAGGCGCAGGAGTTTTTACAACAGATCTCCAATAAGTCCCAGTCTCTTTCATTTAATTTGTATATGCACCTGCTTAGAGTATTCGGTCAGTGTGGTTTCAGTGCCATCTGAGTCAGTGGAAAGGCTAATCATTAGGCTTCTGTGCATTTTGTAGGGTGGCATCCAAGATCTTTTTTTCTTGGTGGGTCAGGTTCCAGGGGGTTTGGGGAAGAGGGGCTGCTGAGTCTTGGCACAATGTCACTGTGTCATTATCTCACAAGGGGGGGAAGCATGTCTGGTGTGGGTGGCAAGGCGAGCCACTCACCATTGCTTGGGGAAGGGGTCCTGGGAGTTCTGTGGTGGCTTTGTTCAAAATGTACATATTGTAGGAGCATGTATTTTTCTTAGAACATCAGAATGTCAGAGACGCGCGAGCGTGCGATCCAAGATGGCCGCCGCGTGAAAGTCTACATGCGTTTTCGGCCCGTATTTACCAATTTTAACGCCGATTCCTGTCAGAAAAATGCCCTGGAGGAGGTCGCTGTGGTTATAAAGCTCTCACCTGCACTGTGGAGCAAATTCAAGCGTTTCTGCATGGCGGAAGTGGGTTATTTCGCTGCCTGGTTCCTGCTCCCTGCACATCTTTCAGGTACAGCCAGGCTTTCAGTCAAGGGGGCAGAGCAAGCTTCTAGGAAAGGGCCTGGCTTGGGCCTAACCACTCCCCCAGCCCATTTTAGCTGCTGCACCAGTCATTCCTTGGTGTTTTCCACAGCTCTCATTTCCTTCTTCGTTATTTTGTGTCTGCAAATATATTTTTGACTCGTTTTACTTTAAAATGGAGAATAAGAGTTCTGTTAATAAAAGGAGGCAGTAAATTTCACCTCCTCCTGCTAAATCAAAAGTAGTGGAGTCTTCTGAACCTTCGCTGTCTTTAATATTGGAGGAAATTCAGGCACTTGGAGTCAATACAGATACCATTGCCTCTGAAGTAAAAAATGTGCATAAAGATATGGCCAGCCTTACAATGAAAATAACAGATAATACCATCAAAATAAACGATAATAAGGTCAAACTTGACTCATTTACTCCACTGGTGGCAAAAATTTCTCCTATGTGCTCAACATTATTGGATTTGGAGAATCGTAACAGACAATATAATTTACGCATATTTAATTTTCCTGAAAATGTTGAGGGGGATAACTGTAGATTATATTTGGAGAATTTATTACCTGGTCTTCTACAAATTAAATTCTCAGAAAAGTTTGAAATTGATAAAGCCCACAGGACTCCCTCACACAGGAACCCTCAACATACAAAACCGCGACAAATGATTTTTAAAGTTCTTCGACACCACCATTTGGTTTTAATCAGAAAAGCAGCTAGAGACATCCCTTCTTTGATGGTTAATGGGAATAAAATATTTATTCATCAAGACTATGCCAAAGAAACTGTTTCAATTCGCAAACAATTCACGGCTCTTCTCCCGCAACTTCGCAGTTTAGGCTATAAATATTGTCTTTTTGATCCATCGACGATGCGCATTTGGAAGGATAATTTTTCGAAATCTTTTCAAAGTCCAGAAGATTTGAAGCATTTTTTGGATCAGCAGTCTCTGCACTCTATGGATACCAATGACTCTGCTACTTGATTTTTGCCAGTTATGTTTTTTCTTCTGACACAGTTATGAAGTCTTTCTTTATTGGGCTCCAGTGGTTTCGGTCATCCTCGTACAGCGTGTGTGCGTTTCACATTTCACATTTATGTCTTCTGTTTGTCGTTTTTTCTATGTTTTTTCATTTTTTCCTTTACTTCTTCTGTCTATGGAGCTACCTGTTTCTCATTTTCTTGATCCTCTTTTATCCTTCACTTCTTGTATTCTTTTCTCTTTTCTTCTGTTATGGCTAATATCCATGATATTAAAGTAATTTCATTAAATGTTAAAGGATTGTGTCATCCAGTTAAACGTACACAAATTTTAGATTACCTTGGTTGTTGCAAAGCTGATGTTTGTTTTATACAAGAGACTCATATAGATGATAACATTTTAGATTATATGCAGAAAAAATGGGTAGATGCTATTGTCTCTTCTCCTGCCAATGGTAAGAAAAATGGTGTAGCTATTCTCTTTGCAAAAAAATTACACTGTCAAATTTTGAGTAAATCATCTGATAAGGATGGTAGATATATACTCATTAAAATTAAAGTTCATGACTCAGTTCTATATTTATTAAATGTTTATGGTCCTACCGCAGATGATCATATTTTTTGGTCTACTCTTACAACAGAGGTTCTAAAGATTGGTAATGTTCCTTTAATTGTCTGAGGTGATTTTAATGTCATCTTTGACCCCTTGTTAGATAGATCATCTCTTACCAAGTTTCGCCCTTCTAAGGTATATTTTGCTTTCAAATCATTTATTCAAACCACTAAATTAGTTGACATTTGGAGGTTACATTTTCCTACAGAAAAATGTTACACATTCTTTTCAAACCCTCATAATTACCATTCTAGAATTGATTGTTTATTGGTTTCCAGGCACCTAATTGGTTCAATAACTGCTCCTCATATTGGTAACATTGATATTTCAGACCATGCGATGATTTCTTTGGTTTTGAACTTGGAGTCAACTTTTACTAAACAATCTAGATGGCAAATGAACACTGGTGTAATTTTGAATGAGTATAACAAGCCCAAACTTTTAGCTGCTATTCAAGAATATTTTATACTTAATCCTGAAGGGTCTACTTCTATGATAAATAGATGGGATGCTTTCAAACTTATATTAGGGGCGTCACAATATCTATTATGGCCCATGAAAATAAAACCTTTCATGCTACTGTGAAAAACTTACAAAAACAAATTGCGAAATTTGAACGACTTTTTATTACATCCAACAATCCTCAATATAAATTTAAACTACAAAAATTGCGCTATGAATTTAATTCAATCCTTAGCTAATTATTTGCGCATAAAAAAAGATAAAACTCAAATCAACTCAATTCTTGGTCCTCATGGTAATATTGCTCTCTCTCACAATGAAATTGTTAATGAATTTATGAATTTCTACTCAGCATTATATAATAAACCAGATTTTCTGGAGGTTTCCTTAATGGGCTCCTTTTTAAAATCATGTAAATTACCCAAGATTTCACAATCTAATCAAACTAGACTTGATGCACCTATTACCAAAGATGAAATCCTATCAGCTATAAAATCTCTTAAAAAGAACAAATCTCCGGGTCCTGATGGGATCCCTGCGGAATTCTACAAAGAATTTCAGTCACACCTTTTACCATTTTTGCATCAACTTTTTACGTTTTTTGGATCCACTGGAACTACTTCTGGTTCTTTTACAGAAGCTTTAATTATAGTACTTCCAAAACCAGATAAAGATCCCACCAGAGTGTCTAATTATCGTCCCATATCTTTAATTAACCAAGACTGTAAATGATATGCTAAAATACTTGCTACTAGATTGGGCCCCATATTAGATTCTATTATACACCCTGACCAATCTGGTTTTATGAAGAATAGATACTCTGCTAATAATACGAGAACTTTGCTACATATTATTGAACAAAGTCCCACTTTATCGATGCCATCTGGAATTTTATCCTTAGATGCTGAAAAAGCATTCGATAAACTTCATTGGCAATTTTTATTCCATACGTTGTCCTCATTTAATTTTGGAGATACCTTTATTCGTATGATTTCAGCTTTATATTTTGCCCCTACTGCTCGTCTATTTATTAATGGCCAAATTTCAACTCAATTTTCGCTTTTTAGAGGTACAAGACAAGGTTGTCCTCTTTCTCCCCTCTTATTTTTAATTGGTATTGAACCTTTTCTTAACCTAATCAGAAATTGTGACCATATTAAAGGAATCACTATTAAGGATGTTACTGTTAAAACCCTTGCCTGTGCTTTTATTTGTTAGTGACCCTATATCTTCTTTTCCCTCATTAATGGATATTATTACAAGGTATTCTGCAGTTTCTGGATACACTTTAAATACTAATAAAACTGAATTTTTTCCCTTAAATGTTTATTGCACTCCTGATATGCTCCCCATGCAGGAAATTATTTGGCAAAAGAATACGATAACATATCTTGGAATTTTATTTTCCTCTTCCATAAAATCGACAATCAATCTAAATTGTGATTTCATCCTAAACTATATTAAAGACAAAACGTCTAAATGGTCAGCATTACATCTTTCATGGTGGGGTAGGATGGATTCTCTTAAAATGACTATAGCTCCTAAAATATTCTATACCCTTGCCATGGTTCCTACTCAATTTCCATTAAAGTTTTATAAAGATGTTGATAAACTTTTGTCAAAGTTTTTATGGAACAACAAACCTCCTCGTATTGCGTATAAAAAATTAAAAGTTCCTAAACGTAATGCTGGATTTGGTATCCCGGACTTTTTTCTTTATCATAAAGCTTTTATTTTAAAACAAAGTTCATTATGGTTTAATTGCTCCTTTTTAAATAATTCTCCTACGTGGCTCCGTATTGAGAAATCAATTACGAATCCATTTCCTTTACCTACTTTGGTGTCCATGCATAATAATGCCCCATTTATTCAAAAGTCAGTTATTATTAAATCCACTAAAATGTTATTTAATGATCTTGACTTAATTTTTCTTTTTCCCATGAATAACACTGTTGAATTATCTTTATGGTATAGTAATGTTATTAAATTGAACAGGAATGTTAATTTCTGGTTTTCATGGATTAAGGCTGGCATTTTTTATCTTAAAGATGTCTATTCTAATAATACGTTTATTTCTTTTGAAACATTGCAAACAAGTTTTGGTTTATTTAAATCTGATCTTATTAAGTATCAATATTTGTGCAATTCAATTTTAGACTCCTTTCCTAATGCCATCCCCTCTAATGTTACAGTTGACTTAGCAATTTATATTCAAACAGTTTCAAAATCATCTCATGGGGTTTCTATTTTATATAAAAGATTATCTGATACTCTAGGTAGCAATATAGAGATGATTTCCACTTTTTGGAATAATGAACTTTCACTTTCCTTGTCCACTGACACATGGAAAGATATTTGGCTTAATAGTATATCTGTATAGTATTAGTTTCAATCTACCAAACTAATTCTTATATCCTTTATAATCGTATATGGACTCCATCACGTTTGTTCCAAGCTAAACTTCTCCCCTCTCCTGATTGTTGGCATTGTAAATCACACCCTGGCTCATTACAACACATGCTTTTTGATTGTCCTTTGGTTTTTAAATTTTGGTCTGAAGTTTGGGATATCATTAAGAAGATTTTTAAATTTCAACTTGATCTTTCCTATCAGTTAATAATCTGTAAATCTGCCATTCTTCCACAAAACATACATGATTTAGAGAGTAAACTTTTTAATTTTCTTATTTCGGCTGCTTTAAAATCCATTACTTTTTGTTGGAAAGATGTCTCTGTATTATCTGTTAATGCTTGGTGGTCATGGGTTATTCTTTCCAGAAGAGGTGCTCAATTATCTATGAAGGGGATCACTCATAATTTTTTCTCTTATCATTCTTTTTGGTTACCTGTTGATGAATATTTATCCATTTAATGCTGTATGAATAATTTTAATTCAGATTTGTACTTAATATGATTAGTTTTATAATGGCATATAGTAGCTCTGTCTGCATTTTCTACGTCAATTGGTATATTTGTACCTTCCCTCCCCTTCCTTCTATCCTCCCTTTTGGTATTTTTTGATTATGTATTTTCTCATTACCTAAGATAATTTTTTCTATGATTTTGCTTACGATATACAATGTTATTTAGGTATTATTGCTTAATCATAATATTTTATGTGCTGTCTATCTTTTAGTTGTATTTGAACAAAAATTCAATAAAATATTTTGAACACAAGAACATCAGAATGTCTTTTTCAGAGATATGTAGATTGGGGGCTGGGGGGGGGTGCCAGAGTGGGATTGATCATATCTTCAGATTACACCGGGTCCATATGTCAGTAGGGTGGATTTTCCTTAGAAAGGTTCAGGCACACATGCTTTTTGCATTAGGCATGCAGTGTAGGGACAAGAGGGATTATATTGAGTATGGGGCTATGCCTTATTTATTCTTTTTCTGGTGCACCTCGGGCGGCCATGGGTTGATTTGGTAGAATATATATGGGTAATATGTGATTGCCTTCCTGCACAGTATGCACTTTTAGCTCCTTTCGCTTGGTGTTTTTTAAGAATAGATAGCTGTGATGATGTTAAATGAGATTTTGAAGGCCGCCTCTTTTAATGTTAAAGGTCTTAATAACAAAAAGATATCACATGCAATAGGATCCTGGATTAAAGCTGAGAATTTTTCAGTTATTTTAGTTCAAGAAATACATAATCCCACTGGCAAACTGACAGATTTCTCATTGTTTAAATCCTGGGCTGGTTATAAGGGTTTTTTCTCTTCAGAGGCGGCACATCGTGGAACTGCTATTTTCATAGCCCATAGACTTGGTGCCTATATAGTTGATTTTTTTAGTGATAAAGGTGGTGTTTGCTGTCGTATGAGCTGATGAATACCATCTCGTCGTCTTACGTTCACAAGTTTGTATGCAGCAGTAGAAGACAACGCTGCACCTTATGAGGAGCTGTTTCAGTCTTTATTACAAATTCCAGATGAACTTATTCTAGGCGGGGATTTAAATGTTTTACAAAATCCCAGACTAGATTCCTCGGTAAAATCAAAGAGGCAGTTACATCCTAAAACTGCAAAGGGTGTTACAGAACTATCAGAAACCCTTGGGGTTATCCGGCGCCATGGAGGGTGGCTTTTCCCACGAAAACTGAGTATACCTGTCTCTCAGGACGATTTTGCAGCTTCTCTCGCATCGTTTTTTTTCTACTCTCCGGAGCTCTGGCTTTTAAAGATCAGCGGACTCTTCCTAAAGGTTTCTCAGACCATTCTATGATCATTCTTGAGATATCATTGAGAAAAGTCACAGCGCATTCCAGACACGGGTATTTTTAATAAACAGTAATTAGAGGAGGAAGGCTAGGTCAGGAGCTGTAATGAGGAAATAAATGATTTATTGGGGATAAATCACAGCTCTGCTTCTCCAATATAGTGTGGGACACTTTAAAAGACGATAAAAGAGCTGGTGATAGGGAAGGATGCTGAGAACAGCTAGAGGGCTAAACTATAAAAACAAACTCTAGAAAGGACTATTCAGTATAGCTATGAAAACGTCCTTTGGAATTCATCTAAGTAAGGCGAATAAGAGAGAACTGGACAAGGCTAAGCAGGCATTCATAGAAGTGTATTATGCAAAGTTTGAGGTCTTAAACAATGCCTATATGTTAAAGGTTTATAAAGAGAGCAACTTCACTGGAAGATTTTTAGCATGGCAAGCTCGAGAACAATCTGCCAATAATAGCATAGATAGTTTGAAGTGCCCCCTTTCCGGGTGAAGCATACCAAACCGGAAAAAATTGGGAAAATTATGCTTGAACACTATAAACAGATCTACACTCTAAATCAAATTAAAGATAACGCTTTTTTGGGAAGGTTTTATCAGATTGCAATCTCTCCATTTTATCCAAGGCAGAGGCAGAGAGTATTACTCGACAGTCTACAAAGAAGAACTGAAGGAGGTAGTAAAGAATGTCTCAAACTGTAAATCTTGTGGGCCTGATGGTCTTTCTGCAGAATTTTTAAAATCTTTTCTAGATGTTTTAATCAACTATTTTTTACGAATAGGACACTTTACTCTGCACGTATTTACATGTGTGTCATTACCCCACGTTTTTTACTCCTCAGAAACGTTTACAGCACAGTTTGTGATGGGGAATGCGTTGTAATTGTTTGCAGTACAAAGCCCTGCGTTGTAAAGTTTTTGAGGAGTAAAAAATGCGGGGTAATGACATGCGTTGTATGCATGCAGAGTAAAGGATGTTTCCCATTTTTTACTAGTCGCCAACATGATGCTGGGGGAGGCCTATTCCAGCTTCATTTTACATAGGCAATGTAGTAAGCTGTTTAAAAAGGCGATAAATGCGCAGACCCAAGTTCATATCACCAATTACTGTATTAAACGTGGATTATAAAATAATTACAAAATTATTAGCCGATAGATTCAATCTAATTGCACCCCAATTGATTCATTCGCATAAGAATGGCTTTATTGCTGGATGGCAATTGGGCAAAAGCACACACTTCTTAGCCGAACTAGTAAATAAGGTTCCAGCGATCGTACTTTTGCTAGATGCTGAAAAGGCATTTCAGCTAGTGGTCAGGGATACACTGTTGTGTATTTTATTTTTATTTTATCCAGATTCGGGATTCCATCCCAGATCACGGGGGTTGATACACAGGATGTACAGCAATACTGAAGCCAATGTCATTATAAACTTCTCAGAGGGAGGGAAATTACAAGTCCTTCGTGGAACTAGTCAGGGATGCCCTCTATCCCCTATTTTCTCTGCCTTTTTTATTGAGCCTTTGGCAATAGCTATTAGGGTTAGGCCAACATCTGTTCCCCTTTAGTACAGTTGGGGAAAATATAAATATATGCAGATGATATTATGTTAATTCTTGATACAAATACAGGCTCGCAGGATAGAGTGTTTGAGATCTTTGCACATTACGAGAATTTGGGGGACTACAGAATTAATACGAAGACAACAGAAATTATTTTATGTGGTTGCACCCCTGACGTATTACACTCAGACATAGGGGCATATTATCAAGCTAGGCGATAAAAATATCGCCACTTTAGAGGCAGAAAACTGCCGCTAAAATGGCGATAATGGGCTTCATAATATGCTCTATGGAATTCCAATTGAAGCCCATGTTAGAATCGTCAGAATTCGCGCTGGGTGTGCGAATCCCGCTAACAAATATAAACAAACAAAGCACCCGCTCCTACCCTTCGTTTCTATAAGCCCCCGGGTGGGACAGGTCCTGGTGGCAATACCTAATTATATAGCAGGGGCCTGTGGGGGCCCCCGCAGTCCCGGGGACTGCCACCACCCCGGGGCTTAGTTTATCATATGTGGGGGACACATGGCCCCCTGCAGTCCCAGGGACAGCCACCTCACCGGGGCATTCAGGTATGTTAGGGCGGGGGCCTCGCAGGCCACCCAACCCCAGGGTACTGCCACCTCACCAGGGTTATAATTCATTTAGGTTAGGGGACCTTACAGGCCCCCCAAGCTCCGGGGACAATCACCTCCCCTTGGGTATCTGATTTAAATGTGGGGGGCAGGTGGCCCCCCTGCAGCCCTGGGGACTGCCACCTCCCGGGGCTAATCTGAAAAACAAAGTGTGGAGGGGCTCAAGCCCCCCCACACTGCCCCGGGGACCACCACCTCTTTGGGGCACTCTTGATTAAAATGCGGGGTCCATTACTGCCCCCAGCTTAGGGACCACCACTGTCTCAGGGCTTTAAGCAGTTGGGAGGGGCCCTGGAGACCGCCACCCCCCAGGGCCGGCTCCTGCAATGTTCCAGGGTGCCCTCCGCCGGGACATTGCCATTTGCTATGGCAGGGCAGGAGCTTCCAAGAAGCAAAGCAGATTGCTTTTGGACAACGGGAGCTGCATGTCAGCAGCTCCCCTTCTCCAAAAGCAATGCTGGCTCCCGCAGGAGGTGGGAAGCTGGCTGGGACCGCGGGGCATTGTCGTTTCCCCTCTGGTCCCCAACGTGAGGCCAGGCCCTGGGGGATGGAGCCCACAGGGCCAAAAATGGCACAGGAGGGGGGGCCACACGCCCTCCCTCTGTTTATTTTATTTTGAAAAAATGAATGGCCAAGCCCCGGGGGATGGGGTCCTAGGGGCCCAAATTGGCCTTAGGAGGGGGGCACACGGCCCCCCTCCGATAACATAAAAAAGTAAAAAAAACAAAAAAGAAACCAGGAACTCCCGGAGGCCCCACCCCCTCCCTATGCAAATGCGCCTCCTGGCGTACTCTGGGTTGGGGTATAAAGTCCTCGTCACTACTGAGGGTCCCTGGGGGCCAACTAGGCCACCAGGGACCTCCAGTAAGCCACACACAGTGGGATTGCTGAAAGGTGCAATGAGGCCACGCCCCTTTTTACACCACTTACTGCTGGTGGGGTGATGAGGTTCCCTTGAGCCCTGAGGACCTCAGGACTAAAGTGGACTTCATCCTCCAAGCTAGGACGCACGTTTCAAAAGTGGTGTAAAAAGGGGGCATGGCCTCTGACCACTCTCATAAATGCAGCTGTGTGGGGCTTTTTAGAGGTAACATGAGGGCTAGTTGGGCCCCAGGGACCCTCAGGCAGCAAGGGGACTTAATCCCCAAGCAAGAGTGCACCAGGAGGCGTGTTTGCACAGTGGTGGAGAAAGGGGTGGGGCCTGTATTCACTTCTCAGCAATCCCACTGTGTGGGGCTTATTGGAGGTAACAGGTAGGCCAGTGGTTCCCAAACGTTTGACTCCTGAGGACCCCCATTGAGCAATTTGTAGGATTTAAATTTCAAAACATTAAAACAGTAATTCGAAACAAATTAACACACGTGTGCACACAAAACAAATACTCAAATTACTAATGATATTAGGTGCAAATTTACACAACTTTGGAATGAGCTACCGGCCAGTCTGAAGGAAGATTCACAGCTATTTTCCTTCAGGAAGAAACTGAAGACGTACCTATTTAAAAAGGCAATACTTCCGGCCTAATCAGAGATGGCAGAGGGTTTCGGGGTGACAGTATGTTATGTTCTTTCTGTTTAAGCGCTTAGAGACCGGCGGTGATAGGCGCTATACAAAAACTTTATAACATAACATAACATAACATAACAAGCCCCTATCACCATGGGAACATCACTTTTTGAGACGTTCCCGTGGCGATAGGGGCTTAACGCTGACTTGTAAATAAGTCCCCATTTCACCTAATGCTTAGCGTGAAAGGGGTGGGCAGTGGGTGTTGCGGTGGGCGTTTCCCCTGCAAAACACCCATTGATTTTGATGCGGTCCCCTATTTACAAGGGCAGCATAAATGAGAGGCAGTGCCAAAATTAAGACCAGGGAAAACGTGGTCCTAAATTGGCGAAACAAGGAGAAATGCTTCATTTCTCCCCGTTTTTGCAAAATGCCTTGGATTGTTTGGATTGTTTATGTTCAGGAAGGTGACCCTTTCTGCACATCAACAATCTCTAAAAAAAAAAAAGACATTTTGTAACTTCCATATTTGCTGCATTAAACAGCACACATAGAAGTGACAAAACGACATTTCAAGATTTTTTATGTGCAGGAAGGGGGACCTTCCTGTACACAAACAATCTTCCCCTGTTAAGTGCAGTGCCAGCGCAGGGGAAACGCAGGGCTGCACCATATTCTTGTAAATATGCGTTTCTGAAGTGGCGGAGTGTGTTGTTAAGCCCAAGGAGGCTAACAACACTCTCAGCCACTTCTGTTGTATTTTATATTGAAAGAATTTGCAAGAAAACGAAAAAAGTTAATGGGAAGGTTGGTGCTGCATCTCCGTGACTAACTTTTCTATGGTTGGTTTTATTTCGCAGTACGAGGCTCCTGCTCCTGCCAGGGCCAGACTGGAAATCCAAAGCAGCCTTTTCAGACCAGTCCCCATATGGCGCAAACCATGTGAGTGAGCCTGACCACTACAAAGGGGTCTTTGGGAGGCTCTCCCCCCAAAATATTTAGGAAACAATGGTGCAGTCTACAACACATTTATCATTATGTATTGAATTGCATTAGCTTTTAAAGAATAGTAAATGAAGACCTGACTATGCTCCAGAATATGACAATCTTTCTGGGGGGTCTTCAATGATTCCCCCCCACTATCACCCTCCAACAGAGCTTCTCATCTCCCCATAGCCCCTCTGTCACCTGTATTTCATTTTTTATAGCATCTCTCATACCATTGTAGGATGTCAGAGCACTTTACATCACACACATATAGAGACAGTGAATCATACATGTGAATCAGTGTATAGAAAATGTTACATAAAGCAAAGGGGACTACAAGGTGTAGAATTCACATGTCATTCATAATGGTTGGCATTTTTAAAGAGTGCTTGATCTGGAGAAGCACACACTCAGGATTCAGAACATAAAACAGTGGTTAGCATTGACTTTCACAATAAAAATGTATTTCCACCCAAATAAACCTTTTTAGCAGCATCAGGATAATGAAAGACTGGGAAAAACATAAGTCACTAACGTGTACCTTGCAGTTTGCAAGCAGCTGTTTGATGACAGTTTATAGGTCACTGTGCTAGATTACGATTGTCACCTACTAACTGCACAGTAACAAATATGCATATAAAATACTGTTTCTTAAAATGCATGGTACACGTTCTTTGCAGTAGGCATATTAACCTCTGTGCTACATTAGATAAGTCAAAGCTGCCACTGGACAAAACTCTCATCTCTCTTCAGCAGGGACATTAAGCACTGGTGTTATCTTGACACTTTTATTGTTCTTTAAAAACTGCTAATTAAACAAGATACTTTGCAGTGCTTTCAAAACTGCTGCCTGCGGACCCCCTAGGAATGTGTCAGGGACCCCTGGGGGTCCTCGGACCACAGTTTGGGAAACACGGAGGTAGGCTATTTGACCCTTAAGGACCCCCAGCAGCGAAGGGGACTTCACTCTCCATCTAAGAGCATGCCTTGGAGCATGTTTGCAGAGTTGTGGGCAAAGGGGGCATGGCCTGCTATGAGAACTTAGCAATCCTGCTTTGTGGATGTTACTGGAGGTAATGGGAGGGGTAGTTGGCCCCCAAGGATGTCCTTGCAGGGCAACTACCCATCCTGTTACCTACAGTAAGTCTCATGCAGTGGGATTGCTAGGAGGTCTTTGGAGGCCACGGTTCCTTTCTCCACCACTCTTCAAACGCACCTCCTGGCACACTACGGGTTGAGGGATGAAGTATACTTTACTCATGAGAGACTTTGGGGGCCAACAAGCCCTCCTGGTACCTCCTGTAAATTCTATGCAGAGGAAATCTTAAGCGCTGGTCGGAGGCCCAGTCCCCTTTCTCCACCACTCTGCAAATACTACTACTAGTTAAAGAAGCATTTGCAATGTAATAGGTCTAGCATTTGCGACAGTTAGAGCTATTGACGTTGTACATGTAGAAGGTTGCTACTAATGTTTTTTGGAGTGGAGTGGAGTGGATGTATGGTGTGTGTAGTAAAATTATGTGGTATGTTGTGCAGTGAAATTATGTTTGGCTGCACCGTCTTTCGCACTATTATACATTTTCCACATTTGCCACATAATCCTTCATCTGCTGCATAATCTGCAGATTTGAACAAAAAAAACCTTGTTTCGAACTCAAACTGCTCAAACGTTACCAAAAATGCAGCGACAAGTTTTGGAAGCCCAGAATGGTTTCCTCTTATTTATTGCTAAATGTGGGTGTTACATTGGTACTAATGGTGTGCAAGCCACTCTTGCTTCTTTCTGCACCTCTCTTGCCTCTTCCTACATTTCTGTTGCTTCTTTCTGCACTTCTCTTGCTTCTTCCTGCACCTTTCTTCCTCTTTCTGCACATGTCCTACCTATGTAGGCATAGTTAGAAATTCACATTTAAAAAACCTTGGAAACTCACAAAAAAACATAGGTTTCAGGGACATTTTAGTTAGAATTTAGCATTTAAAAAACTTAGAAATCACTGGGAAAAAAACTGGTTTCACAGACTTTATAGTTAGTTGGACATTTCACTAGTACAAAACCAGAGAAATGTGGCTGTTATAGTTATTTCAGCTAACTATAACTCGTGCCCCCGTATGGCGCTGCTGATGAGATCACATATTACATCACTCATGACATGGTCGGTGCCATCACAAATGACATAACTGATGACATCACTGATGACATCAGCCACGTGATAATCTGATGCACCTCCTCACAGCCTAATATCAAATTTGACACACCTACTCTAAAATACAGACTGCACTTCTTGAAACCATAGACACATCAATACCAGTTGCTACATACCTACTCACTGATTCCTAGGTCTACACACACATCCACTCACTCCTCCATACAGTCACTTATACATGCAGTCACTCATCAATGCAGCTACTATCATATTAACTCATACACCCATACAGACACTCACACACCACCACACACCCATAGAGTTACTCACACTGCTAGTCAGTCATGCAAAGAATCAATCACACTCCCATTTACTCAACTACACAGTTATACACACACCACCTCACCTATTCATACAGATACCAACACATACTTACTCTCTTATACAATCACTGACACAAGCACACACTCATCCATACAGCCGCTCTCACTATCACTCTCTCTCACATATAGTCATTTATATACTCCAACACTCACATTTACTGCCTTTCACATATGTAGCTACTCACAAATGTACCACTGAGACATCCATTCACTCACCAACACAGCCATACACACACTTACTCACCCATACTGCCCTTCACAGACACACTCTTGAACCCATACACCCAGTGAATCATCTACTCACACATCTATGCACAGTCACACCCCCCCCACCCAACCACAGAGACACTCAGGCATCCATACAGATACTCAGGCAACCAATCAATAACCCATATAGACACTCATGCAGCTACTCACCATACCATGCAGCAGCTTACACAACAACAGATACACTGATACAGACATTCACACAGTTTAGTTACTAACCCATGCATTCAGTAAGACACATTTAATCACTTACTTATACATTCACACACCTACTCACACATGTACCAGTGAGACATCCATTCACTCACCAAGACAGCCATATGCACACTCTCCCACTCATACAGCCCCTCGCAGATGCACTCTTGAACCCATACACCCAGTGAATCACCCACTCACACATCCATGCAAGGAGTCAAACACACCCCACACAGACACTCAGGCACCCATTAAGGTATTGAGGCAACCGATGAATAACCTATAGACACTCATGTAGCAACTCACCAACTCAAGCAATCACTTACACACCAAGTGACCGACTAATATAATCATTTACACAGATTAGTCAGTCAACCATGTATTAGTAAAACACGTTTAATCCCTCACTTATGCAGTCAGTCATGCATCTAGTAAATTATCTATTCAGTCACTCATACACCTACTCATTCTTCAATACACCTTGGTGCATATATATATATAAAACATATTTAATCTTTTTTTAGAAACACTCAGTCACTGAATGATGTCATCAGTAGTGTCCAAAGTTTTTTAAAATGCTAATTTCTAACTATAACATCCCTGAAACTTATGGGTTTTCAGTGAATTTCCAAGGTTTTTTAAATACTAATTTCTAACTATAACGTCCCTGAAACCTATCTCTTTTCTGTGAATATATATATATATACACACACACACACACACACACACACACACGCCAGTTAGCCCCTTCTTGCTACAGTACTCTAGAGCAGGTGCTTGGTGGTGAGAGGGCTCTCGCACTAAATATGATGCTCTACAGGAATATGACCAGCACTCTTGGGCAACAGTACTCCAATTTATTGGATAACTCGTACACTTAGCAACAAACACATTTCGGCTGTACACCTTTTCCGATGTTTACGGCTGCCATTACAAGCGTCTCCTTCATGTCATTGAAATTGCACATAGTGACATTGAAAATGGACTTAAAGGTCTCAGTTAACAATCAGCGCCATCTTGTAACGGTTCAATTCCTCTATGTTAGAATACATTTCATATACATGCATCATAAGAAACAGTATTAATTTGTATCTCCTGAACATGCGATTATTCAATTTGAGGCTCATTACATAATTTAATTATATGATTTCTGATTATTTGTTTCAGCTCATATTAGTAATACAAATAACGCCCTTGATGGGCTTATCATGATTGTATATGTACAAGCTTTCGCTTACAAACTCTTGCCCTGGATGGGCTTAAATTCTAGATTAGTTGCATGAAGCGTATATTTAGCCCTGTATGGGCAATTCGTTTAATTTTACTCAATATGTGTGAACCTTGCAGTCAGTCTTAATCTACAGATGAACCCCAAACTCTTCACTTCCATTTAGACCAAAGGGTGTTCTCATTTATAAGTCTTTAATATATCTAGATTCCAGTCTCCTTTATTTTAGCTTTCTGTTGCCCCCTCGTTGTTCTAGGGGTACATGATCCAAACAAATTTTTCCAACACATTTCTGCTGCTTTGATGATGAGACTCAAAATGTCTAGCCACTGGGTATGAGCATCTTTATTACTGATTGCTCGCATGTGTTCTAAGATCCTTTGCTTTACCGGATGGCTAGTACTCCTTATATATTTGAGTTGGCATGGACATATGAGGCAATATACTACAAACTCTGTTTGACAGTTCATTAAATTTGTTATGTCTTTGGGTTTCATTAGGCCTGGTACATTTTCAACAGGGAAAGAATCATTTCAGATATCTGGAAACTCTTTTCTGTTGTTGCCTCTCTAGATGACTTTCCACTATCTCATCACAGATCAAACAGGATTTTTTAAATGTGATTAGAGGCTGTGGTGGCAAATCTTTTCCAATGATGACATCTTTTTCCAGGATCTTCCAATTTCTCTACATTATGGTGCCGATTCCGATCCTGGAAAAACCGGGTACGAACCGTCGGTCGGAGGCTTTTCTCCGTCCGACTCGTACCCGGTAAAAAAACATTACAAACATGGAAGTACGATTCGCACGGAAACACCATTTCCGTACGAACCGTAAAAAACACCGACCGACGAAAATATCCATACAAATGTGATCCGGGAAAGCGCCGACGTGACGTGGGGGCGCATTTCGGCTGCGTTTCACGAACCAGGAAGTACGATTCGAACCGACAGCAGTCAGGACGGCAATATTTTCACGCCACCCAAAAAGTGCCGGAAAAGCTAAGTACGCCGCGATGCCAGCGGAATAGGGGGCCCGGTACGTGCCGTACCCCCCCAGCCCCCGCATGTACGCCCCGAACACCCCCCAGCCCCCGCATGTATGCGCCGTACCCCCCATCCCCCGCATGTATGCCCCGAACCCCCACCCCTGTACGTACGGACCGTACCCCCACCCGTGTACGTACGCACCATACCCTCACCCGTGTACATACGCACCGTACCCCTACCCATGTATGTATGGCGCGAGCCCCCAGCGCGTAGCGCTGGGGGTTCGCGCCGTACATACACGGGTGGGGGTACGGTGCATACGTACACTGGTGTACATACACGGGTGGGGGTACGGTGCGTACGTACACGGGTGTACATACACGGGTGGGGTACGGTGCGTACGTACACGGGTGTACATACACGGGTGAGGGTACGGTGCGTACGTACAGGGGTGGGGGTTTGGGGCGTACATGCGGGGGCTGGGGGGGGGTAGGGCGCGTATGCGGGCACATGTCTTCATGGTTGCTATGGGAGTTCGGTCCGGACGGTGTTTCTTCCATACGGTTGTAAAATCGAAAGGACGAAACTGATCGTACTTGCGCGGTCGGTCTTCATTTTTCCGATTCGTACGGTAAATCGTCCGGGGATGTGTCGGACACTTTTTCCGACCCGAGGACGTGTGGGGGAATTTTCCCAATGCGATTCGTATGGACTTTTTCCCATGCGAATCGTACTTGCCAGTTTGTACGGTACTTGTACGATTCGTACGGAAAAAAATCCGGATACGATTCGTACGGGGAAAATTTCTCCAGGATCGGAATCGGCACCTATATATCCGATGCTTTTTGCTGCATTTGAGAATTTGCTAATCATCCGGAAATTGTTATTTGTGCCATCCATGTTTTCCTTGGTCTTATCTTTTAGTAGATCTTCTCTACTTTTGTCACTTACTCTATGCATAACATCAGTTACTGTTTGTCTACGGTAGCCTCTCTTCATAAATCTTCTCTACAACTGCCTTAAAATCACTTTTTCTTGAGCAATTGTGTTTTAGTTGCAAAACCTCACCAGATGGTATGCTGTTGATCAGTTTAATAGGACGGCTGCTATTTGCGTGCAGTACTCAATTGCCTGCAGTTGTTTTTCTTTAGAGGGAAGTACAGATTCTCTTTTTACTAATGAATACGTGCAGGTCAAGGAAATTCACCCTCTCTGAGCTGATTTCACTCGTAAATTTTAAATTTTATAGTGTTTATATTTAAGAAGGAAATGTGTTGCTTTGCTGACTCTACTGTTCCTTCCCATATGATGAAAAAATCACCCATATACCTTCTCCAACTGATTATTTGTTCAACCCAGTTGTCTAGTGCATCCGACTACACGACCTGCTTCTCCCACCAGCCAATGAACAAGTTTGCATAGCTGGGGGTGAGTGCCCATGGAGGTCCCCTGTATCTGTCTATACAGTTGTCCTTGGAAGGTAAAGATATTATTATTCAAGCAGAACTCAACGAATTCCAGCAACATCTCATTATATTGTAAGTATTTCAAAGGACGTCTTGTGAGGAAGTATCTTACAGACTTTCTGTTGTAAATCGAGGGTGCAACTTGGGAATCGGACTTTTTGATGATCTCATTGGACGTTGCTAACTTATACACATGTATAGGGCACAAGGAAGGACTGGAAGCTGTCAGATACTGCCTCACAAGATTGATTATGCATACAAATTAATATAGCGTGATGTAATTAATAATATAAATAATAGATGTTGCACCCATGGTCCACAAAGAATAAAACAAAATCAAAATTCACATGTGAGTCAGTACTTCAATCTACATGTTCTAGTGACCAGAAATGATCTTTCTCTATTACACAAATAAATACATACAAGATAAACCTGTAAGCATGTGATTGATCAGTGTGCCAACAATATTAATAGGTTTTAATTCAGCCCTCATACCCTGATTCTCTTACTACACCCCAGTATGCAACATCCTTTAGAGCCACTAAATTATAACATCAGTTGGGTATTGTACAGTGGCTTGACCATCTCACTCATCTAGAGTGTGTCTCCATTTGAGTGCAACTCCTCCTAAATTGTTATCAACTGTCTGCTCTGTAGCTGAACGGCTCACTTACAAGAAAAGATATACAAAAGGAAAATGTTATTACATGGTTTAGTGATTTAGGATTACAAACTTTAAAAACATTGCAAGGCTCAAGTTTACAATGTCAAAAACTGTCATTTTACAAATGTATGTACATTTCCTTGATATCTAATCTTAGGATGTATCTAGACTCCAAATTTTGCAAGGATTTCTCCCTAGCTCCCCCTTTGGGTGTTCTAGGTATGCAGTCTATTGCACTGTATGTGAATAGGATCACTTTTGTAGACACTCTTAAAATGTCTCGCTGTGGGATACCCTTCATCTTGATTCTTGATAGCCCTCAAGTGTTGCAGGAGGCGGTTATGTTCTTGCAACTTTGTGTTCCCTATATACATTTTTAGACAGGGGAACTCTAGTACATAAATGGCATATTGTGTCTTGCAATGTAAGGCATGTCAAACTAGGATTTTTTCATGGAGGTTAGTTTGCATTTCCATGATGTTTCTACATTTCATGCAGGCCTTTTATTATCTGCATTTTGTAAAACATTTCTGTGGTTTTAGCCATTGTACCTTTTCTGTTGTCACATTATTGCGTATCAATTTGTACTTAACAGATTGGGTCCTTCTGTATGTGATCTGGGGTTTCTTTCTTACATCTATTACAGGATCTTCTCTGGTGTAGTGCTAGTGTTTCTGTAGTGCTTTCCACACAGTATTATATTGACTGTTATATGTGGAAATAAACTACAAACTCTTCCATTTCTGGATTGGGGGATGTTACATTGTGCTGGTATTAACATAAATTAGCATATGTTCCTAGCAAATGCCATGTTTTGTTTTGTAGTGCATTCTGGATTCCAAGTAAATGTTGACCTTGGAATCCCTGGCTGCACTGCAGTTGGATCTGGAGCTGTTCTACTTGTAGGACACTATGCTGTGCTGCTGCCAATAAATGTTTCGATCAAACTAGACCTATTGGATTTAAGAAATGGCGACGAGTTGGTGAGGTATCCAGCCATAATTTGCAGGACAGGAATGGGGTGCTCGCCTACCCTCTGAATTTGGGATGTGTTTTGGAGCATAGGATATCCTTGGATTTGCATTGTCTGCTTTAAATGTCATCTTTATCTACAAACCTGGAAAATCTGGAAGGTACATGTATCAGATAACTCAAACTACAAGTGGAGTCTACGCTATGGAAATTCTCCGCTTTACCGGCATTTATTTCCACTTACATGAAAGCGGCCATCGGAGGTTGTGTAATTTCCAAATACCGCAGACCGCTGGTCTTTTAAGGAATCTTCACGATGCATTCTGTTCTGAGGCTGACATCTCTGGAATGTGTATTTGCCATCGCCATTGATTGTGAGCGTTGCGTGACACTGACATTCCAATGCCTATCGCCGGACTGCCATGTAGCGCGTTTACGCCATCGCCCTGGGTGGCAGCAATTTTTGTAAAGGTAAAATTAGATACTTACAAATCTGAGTGACGAAGGACTTGCATTCACCGGTAGTGGTGGGGAGAGTTATGATACATCGGCATGAAGAAAGAATTCAGTACATTGGCTTTTATTCTAGTTGGATTTCGTGTTTCTTTCCTCATTACAGTGCTAAGGAGTTAAGGAAGGTACAATCTATAGTGTGCTGTAATTGCTGCCCCATACCTTATTTTAACACTGAATAGATGAACAGAAGTGGAATGAGTAGTACATTTACTTTCACCATGAAAGTTCTTATAAACTAAAGGAGAACCACTTAATGAATTTGAACAGATTTCAGAAGCGTTTTGGAGAGAGTCTGAGTTATCCGATGAGATATGGCAGGCCACAAAGAAGGGTGTTTTTAAAGGGTGGCCTAAGAGGTGTGAAATAAAGTCAGAATGGTTACCAATGAACAAAGTAGATAAAGAATTGGGTGCCGATTAGGATCCTGGAAACAAATTCCCTGTACGACTCGTATCCGATCTTTTTACCGTACGAATCGTACAAGTGCCGTACAAACTGCCAACTACGATTCGCATGGGAAAAAGTCCATACGAATCGCATTGGGAATAATTCCCCACATGTCCTCGGGTCGGAAAATGTGTCCGACACGTCCCCGGACGATTTACCGTACAAATGTGAAAAGTGAAGTCCGACCGCGCAAGTACGATCCATCCCGTGCGTCCGCTGTTACAACCGGATGGAAAAAACACCGTCCGCACCGAACTCCTATAGCAACCATGGAGACATGTGCCCGCATACGCGCCCAACACCCCCCCAGCCCCCGTATGTACGCGCCCAACCACCCCCCCAGCCCTCGTATGTACAAGTCGAACCCCCACCCGTGTATGTACACCCGTGTATGTACGAGTCGAACCCCCACCCGTGTATGTACACCCCCGTACGTACGGCCCGTACCCCCACCCGCGTATGTATGGAGCGTACCCCCACCCCAACAGTGTATGTACGGACCGTACCCTCACCCGTGTATGAATGGACCGTACCCACACCCGCGTATGTATGGAACGTACCCCCACCCCAACAGTGTATGTACGGACCATACCCTCACCCGCGTATGTATGGAGCGTACACCCACCCCAACAGTGTATGTATGGACCGTACCCCCACCCGTGTATGAATGGACCGTACCCACACCCGCGTATGTATGGAACGTACCCACACCCGCGTATGTATGGAGCGTACCCCCACCCCAACCGTGTATGTACGGATCGTACCCACACCCGCGTATGTATGGAGCGTACCCCCACCCCAACAGTGTATGTATGGAGCGTACATGGCCAGACACAGGAGGGGTGTGTGCAGAGTCCTCCCAGCAGTGCCCAGACACAGGAGGGGTGGGTGCAGAGTCCTCCCAGCAGTGCCCAGACACAGGAGGGGTGGGTGTAGAGTCCTCCCAGCAGTGCCCAGACACAGGAGGGGTGGGGGCCTATCACTCCCAGCAGTGCCCAGACGCAGGAGTGGGAATACATTTTTCTACCCCTCCGCTATTCGACACTTATCCGTATTCCAATACTTTCCTTACTGTTGCACTCACTCACAGCTCACAGCTCTGCGCCAAGACGCCTCGGCAAAAGTTGCAATTTATAAATGTATCACTCACTGACTGGAGTGGGAATAGTAATTTTTACGCATCCTTTAGCAACCCTTTCCCTACTGTTGATCTTACTGTCATGGGAAGAATAATTTTTACCCCTCCGCTATCCAACACTTTCCCTACTGGTGCACTCACTAGAGTGGGAATAGTAATTATTTCCCCTCCGCTATCCAACACTTTCCCTACTATTGCATTCACTGGATTGGGGCTAGTAATTTTTACCCCTCCGCTATCCAGCACTTTCCCCACTGTTGCACTCACTGGAGTTGGAATAGTAATTTATATCCTTCCACTATCCTGCACTTTCCCTACTGTTGCACTCTCTGGAGTGGGAATAATAATTTGTACCCCTCTGTTATCCAACACTTTTCCTACTGTTGCACTCACTGGAGTGGGAATACATTTTTTTACCCCTCCGCTATCCAACACTTTCCCTACTGTTGCTCTCACTGGAGTGGGAATAGTAAATGTTACCCCTCCGCTATCCAACACTTTCCCTACTGTTGCACTCACTGGAGTTGGAATAGTAATTTGTACCCCTCCGCTATCCAGTACTTTCCCTACTGTAGTACTCACTAGAGTGAGAATAGTAATTTTTACATCTCCACTATCCAAGCCTTTCCTTAATGTTGCACTGACTGAAGTGGGAATAGTAATTTTAGCCCCTCCGCTATCCAAAACATTCCCTACTGCTGCACTGTTTGGAGTGGTAATAGTAATTTTTACCCCTCTGCTATCCAACATTTTCTCTACTGTTGCTCTCACTGGAGAGGAAATAGTAATTTTTTACCCCTCCGCTATCCAACACTTTTACTACTGTTGCACTCACTGGAGATGGAATAGTAAATTGTATTATTTTGCTATCCAACACGTTTCCTACTGTTGCACTGATTGTATTGGGCAATTTAAGTTTAAATATTTATTCACAGTTTGATGTTTTAATTTATTCTAGAATGTTTTATTTTTATATTTTAAATTATTTGTGGGAGACTTTATTTATGATTTTAGACCATTTCGGCATCCCCAGCAAAATCACGTCCCTGATCCGGCGATTATATGGTAATGCGGAAACCAATATATTTATTAACACCTTAATTGCTGGTCAGGTTAAAGTGAAACGTGGCACGCGACAGGGATGTCCCCTGTCGCCAGTTCTTTTTGCATTTTTTATTGAGCCTTTGGCGGCTGCAATAAGGAAATGCCCAGTAATTTGTCCCCCAATTCCATCAATGTCAAAATTGAAGCTTTATGCTGATGACATAATGCTTTTGATTAAGCCAGAAATGGAAACCCAAATGAAAGTTTTTCAATTGTTTGAGGCTTTTGAGACATTAGGGGGATATTGTGTTCACAAAAATAAAACCGAAATTATTCAATGTGGTGGGGTGATCAGTGATCTACACATAGATATTCGATCCTGTATCAATCTTAACCCGAAAAGATATCTCGGGGTGTATTTTTCGAATTTAGTCTCCAACTTGTACCATCTGAATTATGTGCCATTAATTCGGAAAACTCAAGCTCTGCTGTCGCGCTGGAGCTCTCTTCCCATTTCTATCTTAGGGAGAGTTGCACTTATTAAAATGTCAGTCTTTCCTCTTTTTAATTTCCTATTTTCGACTATTCCATGCACTTTATCAAGTTTGTTTTTTACTAAAATAGAGTCAATGTTTACCACCTTTCTATGGGCAAAGAAATCTTCACGCATTGCACTAAGCACTTTATACGAGAAGGAGGAACAGGGAGGACTAGCGATTCCAAATCTCAGGGATTACTATTATGCATATTTTGCACAGTATTTATCAAGGTTTAAGCCCCCTCCACAAGTACATTTTTTTATCAATAGTTTTATGGATCTAATGCTCAAAGAAAATCAGATCCAATCACCGCTTGCAATCTTTAAATCCCCTAAACTGGTTAGGTATTAGTGCCTTCATTGGGTATTTAAAAAACGACAAGCACTGTTTAAGAGATATTCTATCCCTGTCATTAATTCAGGTATTCTTCTGGCTGGGATATTCCCCTTAGCAGGGATTGTATCCTCTATTGAATTTACGCTAAAATGGGCTATGATAGGATTCCGCAAAGTAGGTGATTTTTTTGCACAATGGTTATCTAAGCAGGAAATGTCACAACGAGCTTCAAATGATTTTATCCTATTGGGATCTTATAATATTTTATACAAATTCCTTTCAAATTTAGACATTTCCCAATTGAATAGGTCAAGCCAGTTAGTTAATGATTTACTATTAGTAGCATCCGACAGGAAATTTGGTGAATGGAAACAATGCTTAACCTCGGTTAAAAGTTTGGATCTTGCACAGAAAGTAATCAAAAAATGGTCTGATCAGGAGGATGTGGAAATTTCTATGAATACTTGGATGATGATTAATAGACTAAATTTTAACACACTTAGAGGTGCAAATTGGCGCAGGATGCTTTTTTTCAGTAAATGGCTAGTATATCGTACACCTTCTGTTTTACAGAGGATGTACCCTAATTATTTAGCTCATTGTTTCAGATGTAAAAGTCACCCGGTGGCTAACTGGACTCATACTATGTTACAGTGCTCAAAAATTCAAACATTTTGGGAAGATGTCTTTTGTTTTCTTGCAATTGAATGTGATTTACAATGCTCAAGATATGATAAATTGATCCTTATTGGTTATGACCCAGACCTTCTACTTCCAGACCAGATGGTCAAACTTGTATACATCGCAATGGCAGTAGCTAGATCCCTTTTACTACAGAAATGGCGAACAGATTTAGTTCCCTTACAAATGGAATGGGTCAATAAGATGTGGGCGGTTAGGCGAAGCAAACGCATATACGCTATGAGAATAGGGGGTCTCAAAAAATTTACGAAAATATGATCTTCCTATTTTGACTAAAAACAATTTAGTTTTAGGGACATGGTCATATATATAAGGGGGATTTTATTGGTGGCTGAGCCTTGGATTTAGCAATTCTTTCTTAGATTTGGATGTCTTTTACTTCTTGTATATGCAATATGTTTTGAATGTATTGACTATGTCTGATATCTTTATTCCTTAATGCATCGGATGTGTAGGTAATTTGCTTTTGGACTTCAATAAAAAAATAAAAAAATATATATATATTTATAAATATATATATATATATATATATATATATATATATATTATAATAATGTTAACATTTTAAAATAAATTAAGCATACTAGTTTATTAATTATTTTAAAGTATATAAGTATAAATTATTATGTTTTTGTGTTTATTTTTTTAAATTAAGTTTATTTGTAATGTTTTGTAAAAATGTATATTAAATGTAATTAGTTTTGTTTAAATTAAGTTAATATTTAATATATTTAATATCTTCTTATTTTATTTTATATATATATTTAAACCGATATTTTTACATCTATATTTTTTACATCAATGTTGAGTCAGTCAACCAGTAGCGCCCAGATAACTGATACTACCGACTATCCTTTGGGGATGGAGACATCAACGATTTTGAAGTACAAACCCCAGGACCTCCTCACTTCTAATCGATACTCTGCACTTGCGAATGATGGACGAGCACTGCAATAGCCCGACTAAGGATAGCCCTCTAATAACCCCTGAGACAGGAATGGAGACCTGCCCTAATAACTCTGAAAGTACAGGGGAAAGCACAGGGGAAGCCTCGGGCACAGAGAGAGCAGGCACTCCAGCAAAAAATGAGAGCCCGAATGCGGACATTAGTCGGATTTTGCTCTCCCTATCTAATTACATTAAAGGGAAATTTGCTATATCAGAGCGCAACCAAGCAAAATTCAAGAGGCCTGTGAGGGATTAGAGGAAAAGTTGGTTGATTTTACGGAAAGGCTTCTTGTCATGGAAGTCTCCCTAGGGCCCTGCAGGAGGAAATGAAGTGCAACCAAAAGGAGATTTCAGAATCAAAACTGGGGAAAAAAGAACTTAGGGACAAACTGGAAGTGTTGGAAAATAACTCCAGAAGGAACAACCTAAGGCTCCTGAATGTTACGGAAGGCACAGAGGGCGGAAATGTAAAGGGCTTTGTAATCAACCTACTTAAGAAACATATCTCGGAAGTGGCAGAGCTAGACCTAGAAATAGATATTCAGAGGGTCCATCGCACTCCCTTTAGGAGGACCCCTGAAAAAGGGAAACCGAGGAAGGTTCTGATAGACTTTCGCACCTACTCAATTAAAGAACTAATCCTTACAGCGGCCCTTGGGGCCAAGCAGTTTAAAAAGCATGAATGGTCTTTCACGATAATATCAGACATCTCCAAAGCAACTCAGACCTGTCAGTGCGAACTAGGGAAACACATTCAGGATTTGAAGGCTCTAGGTGCAACAGCACAGTTGAAATTTACGGCAGCACTGAAAGTAATGTGAAACAATAAAATGTATAATCTAAGAGAGGTACCCGAGGTCGTAAATCTCATTTCTCAGATTAAGACCCACAAAGATACATAAAGACCTATAGCAAGAGGTCGGCCGTACGAAGCTCAAAGGGAATGATGGAATACCCAGTATGGATAAAAGGAGGGTGCCCCAGGGTGGGAGGGGAGAGCGGGACACAGAAGAACTCACATTTTTTGTAGCTCACTTGAACACTGGGTGGGGAGCAATGGGAAAAAAAGATATAGTGCTCATTAGTACAAAGAAAAAAAAACACTAGCAGGAGAGAGTGTGCATACATTCGCATCAACAGGTAAAGTGGATAAGAATATGGCATGTAGATTAAGGGTACTTACTTGAAACGTGAATGGGCTGAGGATTCAGCCAGATGAAGGAAGATCCTACAATTTCTCAAACTCTCTGATAATGATGTCATAATATTTCAGGAGACACAGGGAGTTCTAGAGAGAAATAAATGGATAACTCACCTTTCATGCACTAACCAGTCTTGCAACGTGAAAGGGGTGGCAGTTATATATAAAAGCTCAGCGCAGGCTAGGGTAGAGTGTTCCACGGTGGATACAGGGGTAGATGGCTAATAAGCTATGCTAAAATACACAACATAGGATACGCATTTGTGGGATATTACGGGCGCTATGTTGATGATCCGTCTTCACTCAGTGAATTATATAAACATCTTCTGGACACAAAATACCATGTCATTACAGGTGAAGATTTTAATACATTGTTGGATCCAGTGTTGTACAAATATACAACTAGACCAGCAGTGAACTCACTTAAAATGAGGTATAACGCACACTAGTTGATGAAGTATTTAGGTTTGGTAGATATTTGGAGACTAAAAGCAGGACAGGAAAGAGGGTACACCTTACAGAATAAAAAGCTATCTCATTCCTCGAGAATCGATTTCTTTCTTACAGACCTAAAATTTATTAAGAGCATCAGTAGTGTAGTACATCAACCAACACATTTATCGGACCATGCTGCAGTGCAACTAGAGAGCTCTTTTGGGAACCTCCCATCGCAGAATATATGGACCTTAGATAGAACTCTCTTAGGTGATCCAAAAATAGTAAAGGCCTGTGCATAAGAGATGTGAGAATAGTAAGGCTAGTAAGGCTAGTAAGTTGGCATGCAAGGAACAAAATTAAGAAGTGGTGAACAATACAATAAAAAAACAATGTACGCAAGATTAGACAATAGGGGAGGCATTTCGTTTTTTTTCTCCAAGATCTATATACTGATGATACATTAGCTACACAATCAGAAATTAGGGAATGGTTACAACAGGACAAACTCCCCTGCCTGGATATAGATCAGCAGGCATCCCTCAATCTGGAGCTCACCATTCCGGAAATAGACAACACCGTTAAAAGCTTAGAAAACGGGAAAGCTCCAGGTCCTAATTAAGTGTATAAAGTTCTGAAGGCGGAACTTACTCCCTTCCTCAGTAACTTATTGAATAATATATATAAGCATCACGCACATCCCCTCCTACTTGAAATGAGGCAGTGATAACCCTGATACTTAAAGTTGAGAAAGACCCTAAAGAATGTGATTCCTACAGACCAATTTCCTTGCTTAACACAGATTCTTGCTATAAGGTTGGACAAGGTGTTGGGAGAAATTATACATGCAAACCAGTAGGGCTTTTTGAAGGGAAGACAGTTCCCAGACTTAACTCAGGATCTGGTGAGCGCAATAGATGTGGCCACTTAATAATAATGGTAGACGCCGCCAAGGCCTTTGATAGAGTTATTTGGCCTTATCTATATCCATTAGTTATGGAACACAATGGTTTGGGAGAATTTTTTTTTATTAGCAATCCAAAGTATATATTGTGCTTCTACGGCCAAAATATTGGTCAATGGCTCATTAACTCCAAGTTTTTGTATAAATAGAGGTACATGCCCAGGCTGCCCTTTCTCGCCTCTACTATCAAATCTATATATAGAGCCCTTAGCTGTGAAAATTAGAGTAGAGCAAAGAATTCCCCCATTTTGTTAATTGGGTTGGTATAAAAAGAAGCTCTATACGCGGACAATCTAATTGTTTACACAAGTAACCTTGAGGTGTCTTTGCCGGCAATTATGGAAGTATCAGAAAACTTTGGGAAAATCTTGGGGTACTTAGTCAATGAAGATAAAACAGAGACTATGACATGGAATGGACACACCATCAACCAGCTTAACCATCTAGATAAAACTAAAATTAGATACTTACGAATCTGAGTGACGAAGGACTTGGAAAAAATGGCATACTTCAATTTTAACAGACTCATGACTGAGACTAAAAAAATCTTACAAAGCTGAGCTTCCCTCCCAATATGTTTTTTAGGAAGGTCTAACTTAGTCAAAATGATGATTCTTCCAAACTTCACTTTTATTTTTACCGTTCTCCCCTTACACTTTTAAACAAGCTTGGTTAAAAAAAATTACATGGTCAACTTAGTAGCTTCATATGGAGGAGCAATAGCGTAAGAATCTCATGGAAAAAACATAAGAAAAAAAAGGTGGAGGGTGGAATAGCACTTCATGACTTCCAGCTTTACTATTGGGCCTTCTTCTTGAAAAATACTAGATGTCTTCTGATGGATGTCTGCGATATGCCAATGCGAAATAGAGCATTAGTAAAAGACCTAGCAGAGGAAGGCAATTACTTCCTATTCAAATTCGGCCATCCCCAATTCTTTAAAAAAATCAAATTTAAGACTTTAACTGCAGCATGCAAAGTATGGATTCAAATCAGGAGAGTCCTAGACATCCCATATTATAGTAGTATGGCACCAATTTGGAGATCCCCAGGGACCCCAGTCTGGCTGAAGGAGAGTCTGGTGACCCCAATACAATGCGAGACTACTAAGGTGGGGCCAACTCACTGAGCAAGGTTTCTTGGCACCATGGGTTTCTTTATGCCAAAATACAACCTATAACCTATCTAGATATAAGTACTATCAATTGGCAAGTTGGTAGCAAACAAACGTGAATATGGGGATGGAAACTGAAAGTGGGAGGGAACTACAAAATAGCCAGAGTTATAGAAAGGAAGTCTCAAAGTGGTATTATGCCCTGGAACAAGTGTAAGATGGTCACCCAACACTACCGGAAGAGATCTGGAAGCTCAACACGCCAGGCTGCGATGTTCTACAATTATGGCAAGTATCTGTAACTACACTTTGGTCGTCAGTAAAGTCTGCACCACTCAGGAGGAACCACCTGTTTACACTACACAGGGTCTACTGGTCCCCTAGAAACTGGTCAAGATTGGTGGAAACAGGAAGAGATGTTGCCTGAAGTGTGAATTGGAGAACAAGAATGATGCACATCTCTTTTGGTAGTGTCCAGACATCCAGCCCTTCTGGCAGGATGTAGGTGAAATATTAAATAAACTTTTGTGGGATAATATTGAGGTAAGCCTATCTCTAATTATTTTTGGGGTTCAAAACAAAGTCAAGTCATTTTTGGGAAGAACTAGATCTAAATAACTCTTCACATTAATACCCATTGCACCAAGAGAAATTTGTACAAAATGGGTCTCCAAATTACCACCTACCTGTGCGGATTGGCTAACCTTCTTCAGACAAGTTGCCAGACTTGATTGTCAATTTGGCTCACTTAAGAAAGAAAAAATGTGGGCTCCTTTTTCTATGGTTGTCCCATAATCTGAGTCCTTGCACTACTTTAAGAAGATTGGGATCACAAAATAACTTGGTTACACTGCAATTAAGTCCAAGGATTAAGACAAAGCTCAACAGGTTGATGAAGGTAGTGGTGGCTACTGCTAGATCCCTCCTCGACAATTAGTTGAAAAAGGCTACTTAACGGAGACCTAGATCATGAAAGCTACGCTGCGCCCAGTTCCTTAGACATCCCTTCTAGATCATGGCTTCTGCCTTTGTGACACATAAGAACTAAAAAATAAATACATAAATGGAGCAATCTCCCACTTTCATTCCTAGGAAGATCATATTTACATACAATGTCAATATTACCAAAGATTAATTTTATATTCAATGCAATTCCTTTAGAGTTTAACCAAAATATGATTAAGAAACTACAAGGAGTCCTAAGTAGCTTCATTTGGGCAGAAAAATGATTTTGTATTGCCTGGAAGAAGAATCATCGGAAGAAGGTATATGTAGAAATAGCAATTCCAGACCTTCTTATTTATTATCGGGCCTTTCAGTTTAAGACCTTTAGAACCCTGCTGTTAGAGAGAAAACTCTTCTCTCCACTGTTTAAAGCTTTCACAAAAGAACATGCAGAGCAAGATGACTTCTTTCTGTTCAAATCTGGTCATCGGAAATACTTTAAAAAGTTCAGATAGAAGACATTGAGGGCTGCTTGCACATCTTGGTATCACATAATGTGAAAGTTGGGTATACCTTACTATTGTGCCCCGGGTACTCTGACCTGTTTGCAAGACAAGCTAGCAGCCCCCTTGTGGTCAGCCAGAATAAATAAAGGGGGCAAAACCTGCATGGTAGATCTGTAGTCTCTAGGGATATTATGAGAGTGCTACCAGAAGGTCACCTCTCAAAATTTAAATACTACCAACTAACAAGCTGTGCAAGAGAACTGGAGAAAGTGGCTGAACGGAGTTCAGACTATGAGATAAAACTGCTACTGAAACCCCTGCATCCAAGGAACTGACAAAATGGTACTGGGAATTAATAGAGGCTGGAGAAGAACCCTATTCTGAACTATAAGAGGGACCTTCCAAATGTACAGACAGAAGAGTTATGGCAAGTATCTATGTCTACTTTGTGGTCTATAATAAAGTGCGCCCCCATAAGGAGAAATCATCTTTTCATTGTGCACACTAGACACCGAAGAGATTATCCAAGCTGGGGAGGCAAGAGGAGAGAAAGTGTATGAAATGCTGTGAGAAAAAGGCCGATGATAACCACATGTTCTGGCAGTTTCCCCTTCTGGAGATCTTCTGGCAAGGAGTGAGCAAGAAGATTAACAAAATTATGAACAGTAACATTAAGGTAAGCTTTGCAATGGTTTTATTTGGAGTTATAAAGGGAGGTGATAAATTGGTGAAGCTATCAAAAAGGCATACATCTTTGTTGTTCGTACTATTATTCTTTGCAAGGCGAGAGATATGCCTGAAGTGGGGCAAACAGAATCCCCTAACAGCTCAGAATGGGTTTCATCAGTCCAGAGAGTTAGAGAGCTTGAAAGGAATCTCTCCTCAGGTAAAAAAGTTCAATTTTGGGAATTCTGGGACATCCAGGGAGTATCTGTAGCAGAAGGATAAATGAATTTAGGGGACAGGAATACAAATCAGAGAAAATCTGGTCCAATGACTAAAAACATCAGGAAACGTAATCTGTAGGAAAGAAGTAGGGATAGCAGGGCCCACGGAGAGAATATCCTAATGTTCATCCAAGATAAGCTGTTAAGGAAGGAATGGTGAGTTGGTTCCATGGTCTTCATTGTTAACAAGTACAGCAAAACCAGTAAGGTGGATCCTATAAACAACAGCGGATCCTAAAACAACTGGCAGAGCTGTCTAATGAAATGACCATAACATTTCCTGATGTGAAATGATGACTCAAAAAAAGAGATAGAAAGGAACAAAGTCTTTTGCCATTTCTACAGCAATTTTTTAAGCATAGGACTAGCAAAGCGCTAAACCCCATGGCGCAGCTGATAGGTACTGAAAACCACAAACTTCATCCCGGTGCCCACTGGGGCATGTGACTATTAACATTGAGGACAGTGAATTAAGCGTGACTCACCTGAAATGCCCACTGGGGGGCCATTTAAGCGCATGCGGTGAATGGCGCCTGCAAGCATTTCTGTGTATTCAAGTGTCAGCCCATGAAGAAGGAGTTCCCTGCTTCAAAACACGTTGGCAAAGGAAAATATATTCAAGTGTCAGCCCTGCTCCGAAACAAGTTGGAGAAGGACAATGATCCAGAAAGTAATCGTTGGTTTTTCCCTTTAATAAATGGTTTCTACAATCAATCAGCTGGCGAGTGCTCCCTCGCATCAAGACAATTTCTGTTGGATTAAAACACGGCGGTCCGGCCGTGGAGGCGAACATCACCATTGAATTCAAAGAATGGGGCCGGAGCGGCTTAGAACAGCGCTAATCCCCGTGGCGCAGCTGATAGGTACTGAAAACCTCAAACCTTCATTCCGGTGCCCACTGGAGCTTGTGACTATTAACATTGAGGACAGTGAATTACATGGAACCCACTTGGGTAAGAATCAGCTCTAAGTGAAATACTTTAGGTTCTAGCATGCATCAATAAACGCGACTCACCTGAAACGCCCACTAGGGGGCCATTTAAGCGCATGCGGTGAATGGTGCCTGTAAGCATTTCTGTGTATTCAAGTGTCAGCCCATGAAGAAGGAGTTCCCTGCTTCGAAATGCGTTGGCAAAGGAAAATGATCCGGAAAGAGATCGTTGGTTTTTCCCTTTAATAAATGGTTTCTACAATTAATCGGCTGCCGAGTGCTATTCTCACTCTAGTTTATGCAACAGTAAGGACATTTTCGGGACTTCATAGAGATTAGATTTATTATTCCTACTACAGTAATCACAATAATAGGAAAAGTGCTGGACTTTGGAGGAGTCGGAATTTACTATTCCCACTTCAGTCTAAGTAACAGTAGGACTAGCATTGGATTTGGGAGGGGCGGTATTCAATATTCCCACTTCAAACAGTACAAAAGTAGGGAAAAGGTTGGACTTTGGAGGGGTATAATTTACTATTCCCACTCCAGTCAGGGCAAAAGTAGGGTTAGTGTTGGACAATAGAGGTGTAAAATTTACTGTTTCCACTCCAGTCTCTGCAACAGTATGGAAAGTGTTGGATTTTGGAATGGTGAAATGTAATATTCCCACTCCAAGCAACACAACATTAAGGAGAGTGATGAATGGCAAAGACATTAATTTCACTATTCACACTGCCGTCTAATCTAGAGTAGGGAAAATATATCACTTTAAGCACATTACTTATATAAGTAACCCTGTGAATGCAGAAAAAATTGTAAACACTTACTAAAAAAACGAATTAAGAATATATATGTATATACACATATGTGTGATCAAGGCTGCGGCTGCTGAATTTCACTGGTTGTGTATTAGTGAAATCTGAGTCTAACTATAACGTCATTGTAACCATTGGTTTTTTCACTGAATATTAAGGTTTTTTCAAATCTATTTTCTAAGTATAATGACCCTGTAACCTTAGTTTTTTTAAGTGAATTTCTAAAGTTTTTCAAATTCTATTTCCTAATTATAACGTCCCTATAACTTCTGTTTTTTTTATTGAATATCTATGGTTTTTTAACAAGTAGTTTGCAGGAATCCTGCTATGTTGGACTTTGTGGAGGTAGCAGGAGGGCTTCTGGGTCCCCAAGAACCCTCAGCATCCAAGAGGACAACATCCCCCAACCAGCAGTGTGCCAGGAGGTGCGTTCACTGATTGGCAAAGAAAGGGGGCGTTGCTGTCTGGGGCTTACTGCAGGTAACAGGAGGGCTTGATGGCCCCCAAGGACACTCTTAAGCCAAAACTTCATCCCCCAACCAGCAGTTTCCAGGAGGCGTGGTTAGACAGTGGTGAACAAAGGGGGTGTGGTCTCTGAAGTCCTCTTAGTAATTGTGCTCTGTGGTACTTACTGGAGCTAACAGGAGGGCTTGCGGGCCCCCCAAGGACCCTCTGGAGCAAAGGAGACTTCACCCCCCCAACTAGCAGTGTTCCAGGAGGTGTGTGTGCCGACTGATGGAGAAAGGGATCGTGGCCTCCAAAGTCCTCTTAGCAATCATGCTGTATGGTACTTATTGGAGGTAATACAGGGGCTTCTGGGTCCCCAAGAACCTTTAGCATCCAAGAGGACTACATCCGCCAGCCAGCAGTGTGCCAGGAGGTACATTTACTGATTGGTAAAGAAAGGGGGCATGGCCTTCAAAGACCTCTCAGCAATCCCGCTATGTGGGGCTTATTGCAGGTAACAGCGGGGCTTGATGGCCCCCAAGAACTCTTTTGAGTCACAGAGACTTCATCCCCCAAATAGCAGTGAACCAGGAGGCGTGTTTGCACAGTGGTGAACAAAGGGGGCGTGGCCTCTGAAGTCCTCTCAGTTATCACGCTCTGTGAAACTTACTGGAGATAACAGGAGGGCTTGTTGGCCCCCAAGGTCCCTCAGCATTCAAGGCAACTTCATCCCCCAACCAGCTGGGCACCAGGAGGCTCATTTGCAGAGCAGGGTGAAAGGGGGCAGGGCCTCCATCAGATTGACGGTCTTTTGGGACAATTTTAGCCCCGGGGACCCCATCACCCCGGGCCAGGCCTGTTTTGAATGGGGAGGGAACCACACGGCTCTCCTTCCCCAGTCCGATTTTGGTCCTGCAGACCCACTCCTGCGGGCCCAGCTTTTCTATTTCTAATGAACAAATAGGGAGGGGGCTGAGCATCCCCCCTTCGGGCCGAATTATGCCCCAGGGAACCCATCCGCCGGGGTCTGGCCTCTTTTTTATTCCAAATACATAATGGGAGGGCACTGCGTGGCCCCCCTCCCAGGACGGCCTGCTGTGTGGGTGCCCTGGTCCCACCCAGGGCACCCACTTTGTACAGTTGGGGGCCATGGGGGAGCCTCAAGTCCTCAGCGGTCCTTGCCAACTCCCCACCTCCCGTGGGAGCCGGCCTTGCTTTGACAGAGAGGGAGCTGCTAACATGCAAAGCTCTCTCATTTTTTATGCTCTCGCTTGCTAGAGGTGGAGGATATTTTGCTATGGCTTGGTGGGAGTGGTAAAGCTCCAACCAAGCCATAGCAAACAGCTGTCCCTGAGTGGGCACCCTGGGACATAGCAGGAGCTGGCCCTGGGGGATAGCAGTCCAAAGGGCCATCTATGGTTCCAGGAGTGGGAACGAGCAGCCCCCTTTCTCAGTACTACATAGCCCCAGAAGGGGGTGGTCCCCTGGGCTGCAGGAGGCCCATGTGCCCCTCCTGCATTAATGTTTTATTTTTCCCCGGGGAGGTGCCGGTCCCAAGGGCTCACATTAACTTCAGATTTTGCCCTAGGGAATTCCCCAGGGAACAGGGGTTGCCAAACAGGCAACCCCCGTATTTCTATTATAAATAAGCCCTGGGAGTTGGTGGTCCTGGGCATAACAAACCCCGGGTGCCAGGTGCTGGGTCCCTGTGTGACACCCCTCCAAGAGGCCTAAAGGGGTAGGGTGTTTCTATACTGCCCCCTTTTTTTTTTCTTTATGTTTTTTCCTGTAACTTGGTTTAACTGAGTCGCAAGATGGCTCACAACAATTCCTGGTTTGAAGTGTTGCCAGCCAATCAGATCACAGCATGAGATCTCGGGAGGGGTCGTGGATCCCCCGCACCCCCAGTTATATTTCTGAAAAACCTCTAAATAACCCACAACTACAGAACAATTTTACACCATTTAACAAAAAGGGCTCTTTCTGGACTAACAGACACCTTTCTGCCAAAGTTGGTGTAATTCTGTTCAGCAGTTCAGAGTGTAGCCGTGTCTAAAGTTTCCTATGGAAATTAGCATGGGGAAAAAGCATTTTAGGACCCTCCCTTTTTCTCGGCCCCCGCTTGACAGATTACCCAAAAATATTTAAAACAGCGACTGAAGTCAAACTAGTTTTAAAACTTTGTGAGTGTTCGCAAACGACGTCAAAGTTATTGGCAAATGAAAAAATGCTCTTCCTATGGAAGCTAGGTCCTAACTATAACTGTCTACTCGTTCCTTCCCCTGTATTGCACAAAAGGAAGCCACACAATTTATGTACTCTCACAAAATGTAATGTTTATTGAAGCTACTGTTTCACGCATTTCGGCCGTCTCCACAGCCGAGCTCACAAAAACGAGGGCCATTTTTTAAAACCATTTTAAAGTGCATACGTGCTTCTCAGTGATAAACATAGACAACAATAAACTTTCATGTCACATTAGTCTTTTTTCAAAACATTTTTGGGTCCAAAACACTTTAAATATGAAATTGATTTAAATTTTCAGATGTACTTGCTTATCATCCTAGTTATTTACACTGATTAATTGCCTGAGCTTTCTTTTTGTAAAAACTCCATAACGTTTCATCTCAGACCCTCATCAAATTGCATGTTCATACGAGCACGCTCCATCAATCATACGTTTTAATATGCTACATATTTATATAAGATGCCATTTCTATTTTGATTTCAGAGTTACATTTACCACTTGTGGGCCTAATAATACTCTTTGATGAGAGAGCTATGTTAATTTACCTTATCTACATATCATCACTCATTGCATATAATTTTAAAATCCTTACTTGAAAGCAATCTCATTTTACTCGTTATCCAATTTTGCCCTTGTGGGCTCACATCCAATGCAAAACTCCTCAACATTGATTACTTCCAATTACAAACTAATTTCTGTTTTTAAAAAGATTTACGACATTTCAATAAATTACTTACATAAAGTGCTTGTGGTAGAGTGCATCTCCATATTTTTTACCCAATAAAAAACATCACATAAAATATACCAGTATGAAATCATTTCTATGGATGAAATCTCATAGTCTTCACTGCTGAATTCAGCCCCTGTGGGCTCGCATCCCTAATAATATTCCTTGTCTCAGTCATCTTTTTACTGAATACGAAAAAGTTAAATGGTGTTCTTAGATTTGTGACACATTTATAAAGCACTAACATAAAGTGTTCATGCTAAGGTGCATCTCCCATTTGTGCTTCACACTAAAGCTGTATATTGACACATTAAAAACTTTATTCTACACCCCAACATATCTGCTTTTCCAGGGAGGAAAATTATTTTGCAGATCATCATAATTGTGTGTGTAAGTCTTCTTCTGCATTAAGCCCTGTCGGTGTCTTCGTGTTCAGTTCTATAATGTATTTTGACTCCAGAAATCTTAAAACCTTCTCCCTATCACCACCCATTTCTGATCTTAGGGATTAAATCGATCACATAATATTTCAATGGATCAGCATTGCTGGCATGGCTTTCTTCGAAGTGCTTAGCTACTGGGTAATTCCTGTCCTTGTTTTTTATTACTCTAAAATGTTGGAGTATTCTCTTGTGTATCTGTAATACTGTACTCCCTACATAAAGTAGGACACAAGGAAACAGTAATTCATACTCTGTGGTGTTTTTACCATGGAGGCAGGCCTTGCATCTACTGTACTTCTTAAACCCTTACTCTGCCACAGCCAGGTTCAGTTCTTCCTCTCTTCCGGATTGCTCTTTACTATATAGTCCCTCATTGATCTGGCTCTCCTGAATGTAATACCCGGTTTCTGTGGTACCAGTTTTCCTATCATTGGGTCATGCCTAATGAGGTGCCAGTTTTTCTGTGGAATCCTCAGTATCGCACCTTTCTGCATGCTGTATGTCGTGATCAACCTGAAACTAGGATTATTTTTCTTTTTCTTGGGTTCTCTTGACAGCTGATTGACTTTTCTTCTTGCTTGAGCTATATAATCCCTCTTGAGTATCCTCTTTCATTGAACATGTCTGCAAGCTCATTTAATGCTCTTGCTGATTCCTCTTTGTTGCTGTGGTTTCTTTTTACTCTTATACTTTCCCCATATGGGATACTAGAAATCAAATTAAGGGGGTGAAAACTACAGGGCAGGGAGAAGGAAATTGCCCGACGTGGGATTTCTAAAAATCTTGGTTTCTAAACAATCACCTTTCAAGTATACTGTAAAATTTAGACAATTAACTTGCTGTTTGCTTATTTCACTCGTAAATCTCAAATTGATATAATTTTGATTTATTTTCTCAACAAATTTTTTCACAATCTCCACTGACCCCTTCCAGAATACGAACAAGTTGTCAATGAATCTGCACCAAAGACCAACCTGATTGTGCCATTCCTTTTGATATTCGGCTGGGAGCACCTGCTCCTCCCACCAGCCCGCACGCAAATTTGCATAGCTGGGGCGAAGCAGGTGCTCATTGCTATGGCTCTGATTTTTCTAAAATGTTCCTCATTGAAAAGAAAACAATTGTTTATGGGGCACATGTTGACCAGCTGTACCAAAATCTGTGTGTGTTTCTATAGTTTTAGTGGTCTGGTGTTAAAAAAATGCAGTACTTCTCTCACTCCATTGCTATGATCAATACTCATGTAAAGAAATGTTACATCTATCGTGATCAATATATAACCTTTTTTCAAGGAATTCAAAGTTTTTTTTAAATTAGTAGTGTCTTGAGTTTGAGTTGTTAAACATTGTACAAAATCTCTCATAAAGTAATCTACATATTTTGATATGTTTTCATACATACATCCTATTGCTGAAATGATGGAATGACCTGGGAGATTTATTTTTGTTTTTATGAGCTTTTGGAATGAGATAAAGCACTGGGGTCTTGGGATGGACTACTCTTAGATATGGATATGATGGATGTTCTTCTACACTGAGCAATCCTGCATCATGCCACTCATTCAATTGCTTGTTTAATTCTTCATTTATTTCGAACGATACAGGATTTAATAGTCTCTTATTACATGTGACGTCATTCAAATGCCTATAAGCTTCAATTTTAAACATCTGTATGAGCAATATTACCGCCCTTATATTTGTATTAAGTTTAGTCATCAGGTCTATATGTTTTGGGAAATGTACTTGCCTTTTGTTCTTTTCCTATTGACGGTTCCCATAATTTCCTTGAATTCTTGGGCTACCTGATCATTAAATATGTCAAAGGAATCTCTCTGCATTATGGGCATAAAGTTTGACTTTGATCTAAAGTGTGTAATCCCTTCTCCATCCACTTCCATGTTCATTTGATCAATAATGTCCTCTTCCATTACTGGCTTTGTAAACCATACAGTATGTTTCGCTCAGACACTCGTGCTTGCTTTCTCTGGGAGAACACACAGCATGGTAATTAGGACTTTTCAATAAGAAATTCTTGGTCCATTGACAGCCTGGTGTAAAACATATGTGCTGCAACAATCGGGAGACAGAAGCATTCAAAAGAAATTGCTAGTACTAATATAGTGAATAGTAGCTACATTTCTACCACAGTGCTAATAAAATGAACAGAAACAGTTGAGATAAAAGCAGTAGCATTTGCATATTCCTATTATGCGCTGCCTAAGTAATTTGCTAAAATGTACCTAGCCTAACCTGAATGTGTTGGTGTATGTATGGGCAGCAAAGAACTCCCTATGGAAGAAGCAGCCCCTCACCTGGTGGTTTAGAATGAAGGACCCCATCTCTGAGTCAAGGATGACAACCCGCAAGGGATGTCAGACTGCTGCTTGTCAAATATTTAGCATGAAGGGCCCCAGTCTCAGCTTGGAAGGAATTCTCCTCTCATTTATAGGGGGGAATGAGGGTCTTTTTTTACTAAAGTGGTCATTTCAGGTTTTTTCTAGAGTCATTATGTTTTTAAAACAACCATGGATGTTTTGAAAACAATCATAAATATTTTTAAAACAATCACTGATGCTTTTCTAAACAAGTGTGATCATGCACAGCTGGGTTTGTCCGAGGATGAAAAAAAAGTAGGGACCCTTATACAAAATGAATCTGCCGTGCCTGGGGACATGTTTATGTGCGTCAGGTTCAGGGATTCAGATAGAAGATTGAGAGCCTGGTGTTGAAGAGACAGGAGCAAGCTATTAGGTAAAAGGTCACCTGTTTAGGACCATTATAGTCATGTGGATGGTATTTCTCCTCTTTCTCCTTGCTGTTTAGGTGTCGCCTAGCGTTGCAGTGTGAATGCGCTGCTATTGCTTTGCGAGGCAAGCAGTATACACTATATAGCGGGAAGCTCCGTTTAAGCTCCAGCCACTCTCCGCCCATCTTTTGGATTGGCTTAGATCGTAAAATGCTGCCTTCTGATTGGTTTTTAGCTTGTTAGTCCCTCATCCTGACAGCCATGTTCTGATTTGTATCCTTCCATGGCTATCCGCCCCTTTACTTTAAAAACAATATTTTGTTCCCGTGGCTCAACCCCTTCCCTTTCGCAGTCTATGACTTCTGGGGTCAACCCCCCCGCACTGCCGTTCGTGCCTTTTTGCCCACCCGCACTCCCGTTTTAAATGCAATAGGACTCGCGTAAATGTGAGTTCTATTGCATTGCAATTGCTTGTTTTTAAAGTAGTGCCCCAAAAGTCAGTCAGCAGTTGCCTGGTTTGTGGGTGCCAGTGCACATCACTTCTGCCTCGCCCGAGCCTTCATGGTGCCCAGACCTTCCTTTAAATATAAATTTTCCAGCAGCTGCCTCCCACGGAACTGTTCGGAGCTGGAACCTCCTCTGCGCTGGGCTGACATGGGTGGGTGATCCCGTCATCCCGAAATATGTACCTCTGCAGTGGTTGGTGATAATAATTCCTTGGGTGTATGGCACCGCGAAGTAGTAAGACTATGTAGCAAGCACTAGACCTAATCTATTTTTATGCGTAATAGCTTGAGTAATTTTGTCTCGTGCTTACAAGCCTACCGTGCTCTTATCAGTTACGCATACCCCATTTGTATTTAGTAATTATGCAATCCTCAGGTGAAATTTGCAAAAACAGTTTCCAACCACGCATCAGACAACCATTCTCACAGTATAAGGCAGTCGGTATTTTAAGGCTCTTTTTTTTTAATCGACAGCCAGTGCTTCATTTTGTCGCACACTGTATTTCTGCTCTGGAAAGCTGCCAAGCCCTCGTTAGCGAGTATCTGAGCAGCTACTCGACGCACTGTAGCCCTGACAATTGTCTCAAAGATGGCAAGCGAATACCCTCATGGGAGCGCTGTTATCCATTTTTCTTTACTACATGCACAACTCAAAAGAAAAGAGCATTCTTTAGCAGGAAAACCACCTACTGAATCGTCATTTCTCTCTCCCCCAGTCTATTGGCCCATATTCAGGGTCTACCACGGAATGCAAGACTACACCCAAGTGAAAATTACAATTCACATTTTTGTCCAAAAATACTCAGCGCTAACAAATGCTAATCCAGCTTGGAGTAACCTTCTTACATGTAATCGAGTTTTGAACCAAAACAAGGTAATTTAGCACTTTCCCTATCCAGAATGACTGTAAGAATTAGAATACTCTTTCATATTCAGCAACACATTTATAGCACAGGTCAGGTTTTAATTAGAGGAATTGCCCACCGTTTATTTGGATAAAGTAGCGTATGTACTGTTGATTCAGAGCGACTATTAGTTCTCTATTTGACCATATGGCTTCTGGAAACAATAGGTATTATGCGCTACAATTATTTAAAAAAGATTATGTTGTAGTAGGTGTTATCTATTCACAGCCCTGTTTGCTCTGTTTATATTTGCCAAGATTTCTTAAAACTGCATGGTAAAATCATGGTATTTGGGCATCGTCTGGTGAAACCCGTGAATAGCAACAGCAAACATTGTCGGCTACATGAGTAGCATTAGGCTAAGATATTGTAACCCTTGGTGGAGAAAGTTAACAAATAAAGCAGTTCAAAAAGTATGTACATATTTTCTTCACTTTCCACTGTGCAGGTCCCCGTGCTGTAGTGATACGTATACAAAATAGGACTGGGCTCTTCTTAAGTCACATTTCAATTTGGATATGCTAAGACTAATGGAACAGATTGTTTGAACAAGATAAAACAGAGAGAAAATGAGAAATTGATCACTAAATGAAGTATATTCCATGTTCCATGATTTAAGCACTGGGATGAAAATGCACCCGCATTCTCCTGCACCTGCATATCAAATTGAAGGTATGCACTCTCTAAGTAATGTAGTAATGTTTTAATCTGTTATTTTCATACTTTCAAAACAACCTCTAACATGTATATTGCCCAAAAAGTGAGCTAGATAGATCGAATACATACTACGATTTTTTCTACAAAAAAAGAACGTTTTTTTAGATGAGGAGTGATATTAAAATGACAAAAAATATAAAATAAAGACCAGTCGGGAATTAAAATCTCTCCATTATGAATTGAATTGAAAAGGGCACAGGCTGTACCTGCTTATAAGGCTTTAACAGTAAATCATAAAATACACAGCATTCTTTTTTCCTATTCAGTGTCAATTGTTTTCTATTTTTTGGCAATTCAAACAACACGCAGTATAAAAAACAATTATAGTATGGTTTGGCTATTTATATGGAGCTTACTACCACTGAGGAGGCACTGAAAGACTTAGTGGAAGGGTAGTATTCTAGACCATGTGTTTGATTTGATATTTTCTGACAACAGTGGGGCAGATCTATGTCGGAGATGCGCCACTTTTACGCCGCCGTTGCGTCACTTTTGTGACGCAGCGGCGGTGTAAACCCTGCGCCACGTTGCGCCATATTTACATCGTGACGCATCTATGGAGATGCGTCACGATGTAAAGCCCTGCGCCACGTAAAACCTGCGTCAGGTTTCACGTGGGCGTGTCGACATAGGGGGGGGCGTTCCGTCGCAGGAACGCCCCTGAAAAGTGACTCAGTCAAATCTATAAGATTTGACTGAGTCACTTTCCCAACGCTGATGCGCCAAAACCCTGCGCCTGCTTGAAGCAGGCGTAAGGCTTGACGCACCATGTTAGGGATAGGGTTGGTTGGAACAGTGCTGGAGTTGCGTCGCGCTTGCGACGCAACTGAAGCACTGCGCCAACCTTACGCCATTGGATGCGTCACGCATCTGTTTATTCCTGCGCCATGATGCGCCGCATTATAAATGCGGCGCATCATGTGTGGCGCAAGGGTAAACTTGCGTGACGCATCATTCCTGGCGCATCCTTGCTGATTTGCAGGGTTGCGCCAGGCAACATAAATCTGCCCCAGTGTTTATTGGCTAAAAGAAACTTTGAATTTCCCAGTTGTTCTTACTTCAGGACCCACATACAGCACACCACGACGATGCATTTCAAAGTCTCTGTAGGTCCTTGCCCTCTACCAAGAGAATTGATGAATCAAGCTATACAGTTGGTTCTAGGCCAGTCACCCACCTCCAGTCAAATGATCTGCTGACTTCCACTTTTCTGATTGAACATTATAATATATGCAACATGGCTTGGCCTTCTTGGATTGAAGAGTTGGTATATGCAGAGGTCCTTCAAGCACAGTGGCCTTTGGTGGGAGAGAGACAGGAGAGGTTGGTTTTCTGATGTTTATGACTGGTAAAACATGTTGTAGTCACGTCTGCATTTCTTACATTTATTATGTCAAATGTTTGATTTGAACGAATGTAATGTGTTCATCTAAGTATTTGGCTGATGTTTGTTTTGTTACTCTGTACCATTTGTGTCCTCCTTAAGTCTCCATTTGTCTCTAATTGTGTTATGGCCATCCTGACCCCTTGTTTAGGCTTCCCCTAGCGTTGCAGCGCATGCGCTGCTCAATTTGCAAGGCATGTAGTATACACTATAACGTGGAAGCTTCGTGGAAGCTCTGCCCACTCTCGCCCATCTTTTGGATTGGCTTAGATCCGAAATGCTGCCTTCTTATTGGTTTTTGGCTTGTTAGTCCCTCCTCATGACGGCCATGTTGTGATTTGTATCCTTCCCTGGCTATTGGCCCCTTCACTACAACACTATTTTCTTCCCTGTGTTGCCCCACAACCCGTCCCCCAGTCTGTGACTTCTCGCCACCACCCCTCAACCCCCCCACTCCTGTTCATGCCTTCTTGGACTCCCGCCCTCCCGTTTCCAATGCAATAGGTCTCGCGTAAAAACGAGTCCTATTGCATTGCAAATGCTTGTTTGTCGTGGGATTGGCTGGGTGATCGCACTCTTTTTTTGTCTCGGGCGATGTTTGCTATGCTGTCCTAGAGGTCAGGAGTGTGCTCAATCACAGTGTGCATGAAAATGAAAGCTGCAGCTCAATGCTCCTGAAGTAACGGAAGCAGCGAACGATTTCGATAGTGCTGCAGTGTTGCGGGGAAAGCAAGCTCGTTGACATGTCTATGCAACTAACTCCTTCAGAGAGTTATACTTGGCAAATCAGAGGGTCGGAGTGGGCAGCGTGTGCTGCTTGTTTTATTAAGTGACGATATTTGCCACACAAAAGCCACACCATTGAGGTACTCACAAAACGTAATATTTATTGAAGCTACCGCTTGAAACGTTTCGGCGGCCTCCGCAGAAATACTCACAATAAAGGGCGCCATTTCAAAAAGCATACGTGCTTCCCAGTGATAAACATAGACAGCATATTTCACTTTCATGTTGCATTAGTCTTTTTTCAATTTTGTTTTTTTTGGTCCAAAATTCTTAATATACGAAATTGACTTCAATTTTCAATTGTACTTCATTCTCTCTCTAGTAATTTACACTGATTCATTGCCTGTGCTTTCTTTCTGGAAAAACTCCATAATGTTTTGTCTCACACCCTCGTAATTTTGCATGTTTATACGTGCATGCTCTATCAATCACACACTTTAATACGCGGCTACATAAATATACATGACGCCAGTCAAATCTTGAATTCAGAGTTACATTTAGCCCTTGTGGGCCTAATACCCTTTGATGAGAGAGCTATGTTAATATAATCACAACCGTATCTACATATTATCACTTATCGGATATCATTTATAAATCCTTTCTTGAAAGCAAACTGGTGGAAGAGGGTCAGATTTAATATTCTAACGCCACTCTAAATAACATAGAGAAAAGTGCATATAATGAAGGGGGTTGTGCCTATTCTAACTGCACTCCAGCTTACATTGAGGAAATGCTTACATTTGGAAGTAAAGAGGCCAACTCAACAATAAAGGAAACATTAAAAAACTAAATTACTTAAAATACTTTTTTTGCAAAATGCTTTATTTTAATTTAAAGACTATAAATAGTTAGTTAATAATGAAATATTTGAAACAAACAAAAACACAAATAATCTTACAAACTACTACACAGCCCATGGAATGAATAACATTATTTAGAAAACAATGCATAAAATAATATTTAGCAATTTAAAATACAATTAATTAATTACCAATTTAAAAATCAACAATAACAATCCTGGGCATTGTGCAGGCCCAAGTGAATGGCAGCAGAGCTAAGTGTTACGTTAAAGAGGAATTATAGCCATGAGCATCAGCCATTAAAGCAACCCCTCAGAATACTCAGATCTGAAAGGCTCAGGCTTATGGAAAATGTGTAAAAGAGGCAGCTTCAGGTATCTTACAGTGCAACTATTACTAAGGTTACAGGGATCTTGCAATCTCATGTCTAGGACCACAGTACTATGGCCTAGATAATAGTTATTCCAGGTTTAGGATTTTGACTGCATATGTATCCCTAACTGTAAGATATCTCAAACTCTCAAACTTTGAGGGCCCCAACTATAAGCATATTTGTTAAATTACTAAGGGGCATATTATCAAGCCAGGCGATAAAATAATCGCCGCTTTAGCGGCAGAAAACGGCGCTAAAATAGCGATAATGGGCTTGAGAATATGCTCTATGGAATTCCAATTGAAGCTCAGGTTAGATGTCCTTCACATTTAACATGGGCTTCAATTGGAATTCCATAGAGCATATTAACAAGCCCATTTTCGCCGTTTTAGCTGCAGTTTTCTGCCGCTAAAGTGGCGATAATTTTATCGCCTGGCTTGATAATATGCCCCCAAGATCTTTCAGACCAAGGCCTTGAATTGAAAATCTATCTCTTAGTTCACACGTGTTTTTCTGTATCAGACACTCGGCAGTAAAGCTGGTCTTCAGGAAACATAGATCTTCCAGCTGCAGGTCTCACATCAGAGCTATACCCTGTGTTACACACATTTGAAGGTCCATGTTGAGGACAATAGGGCTACATGATGGGTTACAGAGCTCTTACAGGTTAAAGCACCCGGCAGTAAGACATTTGCTCATGTTGCACATAATTAGTAGATTCTGGAATGTGAGATCAAAGTTATGTTTCAGGTTTTAATTTGGAAAGCTATCTGGTGTCCTGTAAGGTATAGCCAATACCTGCATTGTAGCACTCCATTCTGAGTGGCACACTGTTGAAGGGGGTTTGTGTTTTTTTTTTATGGAAACAATACATTTGGCATAAATAGGGGAACTGTGTACTAACGTATATATTTACATTCGTAAACACCTATAAGAAGTAAACTCAGTTTCCAATTCCCATTTTTTTCCAGTGTCATTACAGCTTTGTGGTTGGGAAATATCTGAATTTTAAATTATCAGGAGACACACACTCTAAACTATGGGAAATACTATGTCTCACAGATCGAAATACCATTTGAATTCTTTAATTCTAATAACTGGTTTAAGAGATGTACTCATTAAAGCATTTATTAAACCTGGGGGCAGATTTATCATAGTGTTGTGTTGCCCTTACATCACACAAGGTAACGCAAGGGCAACGTAAGACTAAAGTCAGATTTAGTAAGCAACGTAAGGCCACCGTGCATGGCCTTGCGATGCATGGTAAATCAGGTGTAACGCTAGGCCGCGCAAGTGGCTGCCTTGCATTACTGTGCACTGGGAAGAAATTCCATGGGTGGAGCGTCACCCACGGATGCACCCATGAATGATGGCATAGTCAAAGATTTACCATGAGTTGTAATCCTGGGAATGTGCCAAAATGATATGTGTTCCCAGGAGAGGCGTAGCAAGGAGAAATATGTTTATTTCTCCTAGTTATTTCCCCTATCTACATGTGCTGCACTTAGCAGCACACATAGTAAGAGGAAAATGCCTTTAGTGATTGTTTTTGTGCAGAAAAGTGTCCCTCCTTGCACAAAAACAATCCTGCCTATAACACAAGCACCCTTGCACAACAGCACAAGGGTGCCTGCTTTAGCGCAAGGAAGCACATGGTGTGCCAGTACAAGGAGAGGACAGGAATGTGCGATGCAATTCTAAAAACGGTGTATTTCTGCCCTCTCCCTTTCACGGAGGCCAACAAGGTGTCTGACTGCGATGCATTGTATGAAAATGTGATTAATCTGTGCCTTGGTCTGTGGGTGGTCCTGAGGTACCCTTGTGCTACCAAAGTTGGACCACCAGTGCCAGTTGCCTTCAATCAGGCCCCCAGTCACTGAGTGCATTCAGAGATTAGCGTGCTTCCAACATATTGCTTATTTCAGACCACACATAGTTTAACTGAGGGTCACTTGCAGAATGTTTACACTTGTGCACACACAGATGGGCAACATATATGTTAAAAGTGAGAGATGAGAAAGGAAGAGAATCCATGTGCCATGAAACAGCTTATCAGCAGGTGGGAGCGATTGACTCGGCAACTGTGTCAAAAAGTAGACAGATGACTGAAATGTGCAAGAATTCTGGCTTCATTACAACTATTGTCATAATAGATGGTTCCTGAACATCTGGAGATCAGGTCTCACATCGCCAAATGGGTTCGAAACATGACTCACATTCTTTAAGTTTATTATTGTTTTTCATCAAGGACTGAATTGCCTAAAACAAATTTAAAATACTGCAATCATGACTACTTCCTCAATCTCAAAAACAAACAATTCAATGTTATCATGTCTGAAATGTGCTACAATTAACTCAAGGGCAAGCTGCTATAAGCGGTATGACGAATTATTTGATGTCAGAAACATCTGCATAATTTAACAGCCTCAGTCCGTCAGCATGCAGCAATAGTGCAGGAGACAGAAACTTTAAACAAAATGTGAGTGCTGAATGAAATGTAATATTGGCAGCAGATATAATATAATACATGAGAAGCGCAATCCCTTTTAATAGCCTGTTCTAACTTCTTTTTACAGACCACTTGTCATATAATATAGGGGCATATGTATCAAAGGATACATTTGCGATTCTCAAATAGCGATTTTTAGAGAATAGCTATTTGAAAATCGCAAAACGCTATGCATGTAGGATTTGCCAATAATTTTGCAAATCTTACTTTTTCCTTAATTGCGAATCGTAAATTGCGATCCGCAATTAAGAAATACTTCCCCATTCATTCCTATGGGCCTAGAATGGGAAGACATTCTCAATTTGCGATTCTCAATTAGAGAATCGCAAATTGATAATGCAATTTCAGGGGTGCCAGAGTGTCTAAAGGACACCCTGTTGCACCCCTGAAATGTGCATGTGTGCCCATGTGGCACACATACATGCCCTGTGTGTGCCACATGGCACTTTAAAATATGCATAAAAGTGAATTTTTCAAAGAAATCGCAAATTACTACCAACTTGAAGTTGGTGGTAATTTGCGATTTCTTAAGGAGAAATCGCACAACTTGGGTGCTTTTTACATCGCATTTAAGGAATCGCAATTTGTGATTCCTTAAATGCTTTCGCAAAATAAGGAATCACAAATTTTGCGATTCCCTATTTTGCGACGGCCTTATGGAATGATACATCCCAAAAGGCTTTTTCCCGTTCGCAAACGGGACGATTCTGGAGAATCGTCCCGTTTGCAAACGGGAAATAGGCTTCATGCATCTGACCCATAGTAATGACGTAGCTGGTCACCTATAATACGTTATTACAGTTGAGTTCCGATGCCACAATGCCTGTCGCCAGAGCCACCAGCCCACGTGAAAGGCAGGTCATGGAGCATAATTACAGCCACAGTTTACACAAATAAAACTGGAACTGGCTTTTCTTTCTTTAGATATAATTGTCTTAAAGGAAAAGTTATCAGTAAAAAGTAGATATGGTAACATGTTTACTTTTTTCCCAAGCTGAAGATCATTACAGGACAGGCCTTTCTGTAGAATCTGAGCCATGGCATTTTTACCCTAATTAACATTAAACTGAATCTATTTTTTTAACAAAATATTTTTATCGTTTTTTGATGTGTTGAAGTTAAAAGTACATATTCTGCTTTTATTTTTCTTGCCTGCAATTAGCATAATGAGCAACACACCAAGGATTCAAACGGTTTGTCGGCAGGGTCATGGTAAGACCATGTATTATGAGGAACACAGAACTCCCTGCCATACATTAAAAGGATGTTGCAAATCACTTCAAAGTTCCATCATCTTATAAAGGAGGTCAGCCTTCAGCTTCATTCTTCTATATGGTCTTGGAAGTCCTTGGCAATATCCTAATAATGTGCAGTAGAAGTACTTTTACCCCATTCTTTCCTTAGCTTTATGACTGTCTTTATTATACGAACCATAGAATAATGTATCCAAGAAAATACAACTCTTGAATGTAGAGTGCTACACAGGTCTTTAATATGCCCTCTACGGTCCAATGTGTACTGCATAAAAAATGTCATCATGACTCAGTAGTATCCTTTCTGTGTCATCCGCTTTTGTCTCTATGTGTGAGGTCTGCCTGTTTGCATTTGCAATTATTTATGTGTTCCTGGTGCAGCCAAATTCAAATACTAGTAACTTTTATTTGTATTTGGCCCAGTGTCAATATGAATTTCAGGTTTAATGTTTCCTTCCCTGAATCCTATGAAAGATGTGCCTACTGCTGTTGAAATAGGACCTTGTAACATTATTGAGAAACTCAATCAGTTTACAATTCTGAAAACCCTGTATGTCTTCTATTTAAATAATTTACTATTTTGAATAATTGTCATTGTTTTTCAACTTTATCTTTATTAGCAAAGAAGTCATTATTTTATTCATAAGATGGGGTGCTTTTCAAGTTTTTTAGGGTCCATGCTTCTGTGTACCATTTATGTATATATTTATGTACCTATGTATGCATGATAGTTATATAGAGCAAACCTAGGGATAAAGCAACGTGATGCTGCTTAAAAAGGGGGGGGGGTTGTAATTACAGGATAGGAGACCATAACAAGCAAGGTGGTGCGCAGGATAACTTCACTTAAGTGGATTTAGGGAGACATTGAAGGATGGCGGGATACTGTATGAAGAACGTGTCTACATTTCCTTACAGAGGGGGATGAAAATAGGCATTTGTTATATCTAGACTAGGATCTTGTTCCAGATTCTTGGGGCACAGTAGGTGATATCCCAGTGTCTATTTTTATCCTTGCAATTCTTCTTTGCAATCTTGTGGTGTTGCTGCTCCAAGCGTTTAGTGTGCCAGAGATTCTGATCTCAAGCTAAGCAGATGTATTTCTGTGGCACCTAGTAAATTATTCAATATGCTTTGAAGGTAATATGGGCAATATGGGAAGCTAATGGAGTGTTCTGAGTCTTGAGGCCCATGGTGAGGCATAGTGCACTGAGGAGGTCATATGACGGGGAGGGGTTCCAGCACATCAGCACACCAGTCAGCAAAGTACTGTCTCCATTCAGATGTGACAGAACCAGAGCTTATATGGTTACAGCACTTTGCCAGGCCAAACCAGAGTTTTTTGAAGACTCAGAAATCAACTATGTCGAAATGTAGCCCTTGTGTCTGAGACAAGGCACCCCAATGGTGATATGACCTTGGTGGCTAAAGAATCCAGCTTTGCCCTCCTTGGAGATTTTGGCTCCAAAAAGAAAAACTTCAGTGCAGGGCTCATCTTCATGTATCTGACTTTGAGGGGCACTTATTAGCTCCTGCATCCTGCTTTGCCCCACGTGGAGGAGTATGATTTCCAAAAAAACACAATAAGGCCCTGACTTGTAGTTCGTTGAAATCGAGGTGCTATTTATTTCACCTCATAAATAACGATTCTGCAGGATACGTAATTTATTGAATGCAATAAATAGCACCTATCATGAGTTTTTGAAAAAAGAACATGCAGATTTTGGTTCTTACTGCACCAGAATCTGCATGGTATAGTAAATACGGTATACTATTCCCCAGAGAAATTCTGGCAGGTTTGACCTGCTGAAATTTAACCCTGGGTAAGATATTTAATGCACCAAGTGATAACCGGTGTGTTAAATAACACCCAACTTGTAATTCCAACTCTAAACAGGGTGGGGAACCTCCAGTGGGGTGGGCCAGGGCAAACTATGGGGCATATCAACAAGGGCTTTATCTCTGCTTTTTTGGCTTTAAAAGCCAAAAAAGCAGAGATAAAACTAGCGCCCTATCAACAACAGGGTGCTAACACGCAAATTTGCATGTTAGCACCCTTTTACTCTACGCTTCCCCTTGCATCTCTAATGAGATGCAAAGGGGGCGTTCCAGAGTAAAATAATAGGAGAAATGTCGCTAAGCGACATTTCTCCTATTATCAAGAATGTCGCTAATCCTGTTAGAGACAAAAAAAGCAGCGCTAACCGCGGTTAACGCTGCTTTTTTACGTCTGCTAATTTTCAGACTTAGCCATGATATCCTATGGAAGGAGGATATCATGGCTAAGTTTGCCTGTCCCTATCAACAAGGTAACGTGTGATTATCGCTGGGTTTCCAGCGATAATCTCACGTTAGCCTGTTAGCGTGTAGATTTTTATCGCTATTGAGATAAGCGTTGCTAATAGCACGCTATCTCAGCGATAAAAATTCACGCTAGCCGGCGATAATTATCCTCACACTAAGAGCGCTGAGCGATAATTATCGCCGGTTGTTGTTAATATGCCCCCAACATCTTATGTCAGTTTATCTCTTCAGTCAAACTATAAATGACAGCATTCATCTTTTTTCTGAAAGATAAAAGTTTCAAGGTGGGTACTGCTCGATGGCGTAGCCAGTGATGGTCCATCAACAATAGAACCATTAAATTTGGCCTCCTACTGAAGCCTTCGGATTTGGCACCAAAAATAGCAAGCCAGGAGCATAACAGAGGCCCCATGGTTCCTTGTTTTGAAGGGCTCTCCCTTGCCCTTAAGCCCTGCCATTGCATGCCCGGCAGAAGGCTTCTAATGGCATCAGATGTGAAACATTTATTTGCTTCGGAAAGCTACTCTGCCCTTTTAATACACCTGGATTTTTTGCTATTTTTCCTCATCTGGTGTTGAACTTTTTATGGTCAGTGAGTTTCACTACTTGTGTCCTACCCATGGTAATCACACTGTAAATGCCAGTGTCCACCTTTTAAGATAAGGCCACAGCAAGGGTAAGGGGTACTTGGCTGGTTCCACGTGAACACATGTGCACACGCATCTGCACACATGAGCGGGCTGCCCATGTGAGACACAGACTGGTAACTGTGCACAGGTAGCCTGACACAGAGGGGACTCTACCGGGTTAGATATTGGCCTGGAGTAGGCCTTACAATAAGAGTGGGCACTCAGGAAAAGTAAGTATGGTTTACTGTTTTGTCTGCAGTGACACTTTAATATACACATAAGGGGAAATCTGCTTTAGAGTGCAGTTCCACTTCCCTTAGGCCTACAAAGTCCTGTGAAGTATAGAACTGGGGTAAAAGTGTGCCCCTACATCATATATGCAGCTCCCAAGATCATACATGTACATTGTATGAGTGGTACAGAATGTTCATATTTCTCTGGCTCAGCTCAGGATCAGAGCCCAGGCCTTTTGTCATCCTGCTGCCCTGCTGGGCAAGTTAATAACCCTGCTCCGAGCCGAAGAAACAAACACCTCCCCACACAAAAGGAGTAATTAACAGTGCTTCTCCCATTTTCTGAGGAGGAATGGTGGAGAATAAAATCTGCTTTTGTTAATTAGCTCTCATACTGTACCTGGGCTTGGCCAGCCCATGACCTCAGAACAAAGAAGGAAGCCCAGACAACTGGAGACAACACAGGAGGAGGGGTTCTTCTTTGATGTTTTGGTGGGAAAAGCACTGCCAGTGATGTAATTAAGGGGCAGAGCTGAGGTTCCCAGCGAAGATGTGAACATTGACTTCTGGACGGCACCGTCTTGGACTGTCCCAGCATGCTGTGCAGGAGGGTTGGAACAGGGGTGGAGAAGAGGTGATGTGGCACCCTAGGATTGGCCAGGGTGCCTAGTTTCTAGAACCGTCCACCACCATTAAAAAGCTATTGCACAAGGAAGAGAAGGTGCCTTTTTTTGCTTTTTCCTGTGCTTTTCACTGGGATTGAGAAGGTGGCAGCAGCTATGGACAACTGGAAGAACAAACCCCTCATGCCCTTAAGGACTAAGGACTCTGAGCCTGATTTACAACAGTAATCTGAGACAAAATCCTAACTTTACGACTTTCGGTATTCACAAAGGGCATTTAGTAGTAGTAAAGTTAGGATTTTGTCTCAGTTAAACTTAAGTTCTACTTAAGTTAAACTTAAGATCAAAACCTAAGTTTAACTGAGAAAAAATCCTACCTTTACTACTCCTAAATCCCCTTTGTGAATATCAAAAGTCATAAAGTTAGGATTTTGTCGTAGATTTCTTTTGTGAATCGGGCCCTCTGTCCCCAGTTGACTCCAGGGCCTGTGAGTCCCTTCAAGGACCAGTGAGGCTGGCCCCCTTGCACCACCAAAAAAACAGTTGGGAGAAATTCTGGACTTCTGCACACAAACAAGAGGAAAGGACCACCAGAGACAGAGGCAAAAGAGGAAAGCTGGCACAGTGAAATAGTAAAACCAGCTCCATGTAAAGTATGCCACTAAGCGGCCAGGAGGCCTGCTGGAACAGCTCCTGTTCCCCAGCGCTTACCACCAGGACTAAAATGTGACAAGGATTGTCCAAGTCTGTCCATAAAGGGCCTGATTTGTGGCTTTTTCAAGTTTGGTAACCCTTGTCCCCCAGTGAGGATCAAAGCTTATGATGCTCCTCCACACCAGTGAACATTTTGTGTAGGGCCACCTGTCCTCCTCTTCAGGTGCCCCCGGGGGCCCACATCTCCCTAGTGGCCAATGCAAGATGAAGGGGTGCGTCCTTGCACCCCCTAAGAGAGAAACAAGGGACCCAGGGCCCCATCTCCGGGCCCCTGACCATCACAAGAGGAAGGGGGTGCATATTATTGTGTAAGATCACATTTTTCTCCCAAGCATATACTGGTAGCTGCAACTATAACTGTAACTGATGTAACTATGTAACAATGTCCTGAAATAAAGTCCTATCTCATGAAAAGCTCTGTGATACCTCCGGGTCTAGCCAGCGCTATATAAAACTTTTCAAACAAACAAACCGTCACGCCCTCCCAAAAGAGATGGCCTCGCCTCTGCTCACTGTGTCTGGGATGAGTGTGATAGCTACACATACCAGAAACTTTGCCCGCATGAAGCTGGCAGGGGAGGAGCACACTTCTAGCTCCTTCGCCAGCAAAAAGGAGTGCTGGCTGGTTGGAGAGCTGTCAGGGGCAGCTAAGGATAGGCGCCCTAAGCTGTCTACGTTTGGGCTATTTCGAGTGCATTCCCACCAAGTTCCTCATTTCGGCTGTATGTGCTCAACTTCGTGCTCAACATGGGTGTGCCACAGATCATGCACTCTTGTGTATGCGCTTCATATTGTTTTTTCAGTTTACATGCCTGTTGTATGCACATATATCCTCATGGCACTAACTCTACATTTCTGATCTGTTTCTGCTTTAATCATCTATGTTGTGCCAATACACTCATTTTAATGCAATTGCTAGATTGCCTTTGATATTTCAAGTTTACAGCAACGTTTTGTTTTTATTATCGATGTTGTGCCTATATTCTCATATTTCAACGCCAGTGCTAGATTGCTTTCAATATTTCAAGTTTACAGCAATGTTTCTTTAAGACTTGAGAGCTTTTTGTTTGAATTTGCTCAAGTGAACTTGGAAATACTTATTGACTTCTCAGAACTGTGCCATTACCTGTATCTACTCTTCATTGGATGGTAGCATTCAAAACAATTGTTTTCAGTGACTTCTAAAAATTTAGTTCAGATCTCACCATTTCTTCAACTTCCTGGCAAGCCTTTGATTAAGTGGAATGCTTGGTTAAGATCTTTTGAGAACTATTTACTCGCAGTTGGAGCAGATGGCTTTGAACCTAAAAGAAAGTTTTCTATTTTGTTTAGTCATTTGGGAAATGAAGGGCAGCAAGTTTTTGAGGATTTGCCTCCAGCTGCTGCCACAGCTAGACACTCTTGAGATACTAATGAGTACTCAGAAGCAAGTACAGTTCTTAGTGCCAAATTCTCAGAACAACCTAGTGTTCTATTGGAGAGAATTACGTTTTTCAAGAAAAACAAACAACTGATGAAACCTGTTGAAGAATTCATATCAGCATTAAGAGCATTAGCTGCTACATGGAATTTTGGAGCATCCACTGGCATTCAAGATCAGTTTCTGTATAGCTGCTATTCAAAAAAGATACAAGAAAAGCTATGCAGTTGCAGAGGCCATACATTGCTAGAGGTTGTTGATCTGGCCGAAAGCATTGAACGTTCAATAATCTCCTGTCACATGATGGCTCAGGAAGCGACTCAGACATCTTCTCCAATTGCTAATGCTTTGGGGTATTCGGAGCATGCTGATGCTAGACAAATTAAGGGTAAAGTCATTAAGAATGTTCAACAGAATACTAATACTTTTTGTTTCAGGTGCGGATCTAAATCCCATTTGATTGGTTATATGTAATCTCCAGCAGTAGATAAACAATACAATAAGTGCAAGAAATTAGGTCACTCGCAAAATGTTGGCAGACCCGGTAAACACCAAGTGAAAGTAGGCCGTGTTTACTTAAATGTGGTCCTGAATCTGGACATTGTTTCATTGTCTACTGTTAGACCTGCCAGCCTTAGGGTGGTCTTCCTTCAAATCTTCTGCTGCCTACCTCCTCTAACTGCAAATTATTTTTGTTGACCAGAACTAAAGTGCATGTGCTTCTCCCCTAAACATGGTTACTTTTTGTGTATCCACAATTTGGATATTTAATTTAACTGTACGTTCCTAGTGGAATGCACTACCTGTGCCCAGGGCCTGTAAATTAAATGCTACTAATGGGCCTGCAGCACTGATCATGCTACCCACACAAGTAGCCCTTTAAACATGTCTCAGTCCTGCCACTCCAGAGCCTGTGTGTGCAGTTTAACTGCCATGTCACTTGGCATTTCAAACCGTTATTATTAACTTTATTACACACAATTCACCCCTAAGGGGGGCCCTTGATAGCCCATTGGGCAGGGTGCTGTGTAGGCAAAAAGTAGGCCTTGTACTTTTAAGTTTGTATTTCCTGGTAGTGAAAAACACCCACATTTGTTTTACACTACTGTGAGGCCTACTCCTCTCATCAGCTGACATTGGGAATTCTTTTTTATACTTTTAGGCTGTAATTGCCGATTAGAAAGGAGAAGTTCTGTCATGTTTTATATCTTTGAAAGGATAATGAAAAATCCTTTTTACTAGTAAAGTTGGGTTTGACATTACTACGTTAGAAATGCCACTTTTAAAAAGTGGGCATTTCTCTGCCCTTGAAGCTATGTGTGCCTGCGGCCTGTCTCAAATACACATCTGGGGTAGGTGACTGCTTAACTTTGTGTATTTCTTCTAGACAGCCACACATAAAGGACCGTTAGGTGTATCTGAGTACCCATCTGCATCCTGATGTCTCATACTGGGCAGAAAGGGAAGAAGGAGCTGACACTTACACCTGAATAGGCAGGGTCATGTCCCCATAGAAAGGGTTGATTACCCCCTGTAGTGAGTTTGAAGCCAGAGCTGGAAAGAAAGGCCCTCTGTGCACTTCAAAGACCCTTATTTGAAGTCACCCCACTTCAAAGGCACAATTGGGTAGAAGTACAGGATCTCTGATCCCACCAGATCAGACACATCTAGACATGTAAAAAACCTCTGTGTTGCTACATGGACTGTCACTCTGCTAGACTGCTGCTCTGCTGCTCGGGAACTACTGTTTTTCTGCTGTGGTGCCCTGCTGTCTGCTGCTCTCTCACCCTACTGAAGGAGAGCTGGACTTTGCTTCGAACAAAGAATTATCTCCAAGGGCTTGTGGGTTTGTAATGCGTTGCTTGAGACTCAGGGATATCAAATTCTCATCACCTGCTCCTGTGCATGGTCCATTGGAAGTGGACCCAGGTGCTTCCTCCAGTGAAATTGCGTGTAGCAGAATCGGAGTATCACCCCTGTTGGGGGCAGCAGAATTGGCGCATCACAGTCAGAACCAGTGCATCGCCTTAAAGAACTGACTGTTTATAACCAGCGCATCACAGCCCCTGCAGTGTGGGAGGATCAATGCATCCCCTCACCTGCATGGAGAAACCTAGTGCATCGTCAATGGAACAAATGTCTTGTGCCTTGGTGCATTGTCTCCGGAGCCAACGCATTGTCACCACTGAATGAAGAAGATTGACGCATCATCTCGACTGCGGGATCGACACAGTTGCATTGCTTGGCTGCACACTGCATCTCGCTGTTGTGACCAGGATCACAGTACTGTGTTCAGCTGGTCTGCTTGGCTCCTGTATATGACCTGGCTCCATTGCAGTTGGCCTGAACTCTTGACTTTTCCCCTGCCCAACACGAACAGGCAACCCCCATAGGCGATTATTGCTTTTGAGTGCTATTGTTACTGTTACGCTTTAAAAATCATATCTCTGCTTCTCATTGGATTTTTGTTGTTTTGGTCTTGTTTTTCATCTAAAACTCATATCTATTTGCAAAACCTGGCCTTATGCGTGTGCCTTGTGCTGGTGCACCAGTCAGGGTAGCCAATGTATTTGACTCACTACTGATGATTTTAATCCCAATGAGAATATTGTTAAAAGATTTCCTGAAATTCTTTCTGGTAAGATTGGGCTCATTCAGACATATGTGCACACAATTAAGTTGAAGAGGCATGCTATAACTGTTGCACACAAAACTACACCTGTTCCATTAAATGTTAGAGCTAAATTTAAAACCATTAGAGACATTAGACGGAGACGACCTTATCAAACCCACTGACTCCTCTGAACGGGTAAGTCCCATTGTAATTGAGCACAAAAAGGATGGGTGAAATTTGCCTGTGCACTGATCTGTGCAGTCTCAACAGGAACATTGTGGTTGATTGAAATCCTCAGCCCAAAGTTCAAGTCTTACTTGCTAACATTGAAGACTCAACATTTTTCACACTTTTGGCTCTTTATCACCCACAATGGCAGTCCTCCAAAATTTTCATTGATTAAAGCTATTGAAGATGTATATGCACCCAGTGACAAAGATGCACTTCACTCCTTTCTCGAGCTAAGCAAATTCTATTAAAGGTTGACGATGCGTCATGCGTTTATTGTACAGCCCTTGAGGCATTTGCTCAAGAAAGAAGTGAAGTATATCTGGTCTAATAATGTGCAAGAAGCTTTTGAGAAAGTGAAGAATCTCATTATTTCAGCCCCAGCTTCAACACCCTTTGCAGCAGGCAGAAAGTGTATCACAACTGTTTATACCAGTCAAGTTGGATAGGGGGCTGTGTTTTCACAGTTATGCCAGGACAAAGAAAACACCATTGCCTTTGCCTCTAACTCTTTCAGTAGGGCAGAAGCCATTACAACACACTATGTCACAGAATTAACATCAAAAGCAGGGGGTTGGGTTTTGATCAGAAATCGCACTAAGGTCAAAAAGGATGTATCTAAATTTTCAGAACCAGTTTTCTTTTAAGGAGAGTCTAAAGGCTCAGTACTTATAAAGGACAAAGACCGGTGGAGTAAGAGAAATCCGGTCAAGATTACCTAGAAGCAGGCAGCAATTACTCTCTTGAAAGCACTTGGTGGCAAACAAGTCTAGAGCATTCGACTGACAGTTAAGGATCATCTCAGATTTATAATGTGAAATAAAAATCAGCCCACCTGGCTAAAAAGCCACCCCAAAATAAATAGAAAAAAAGTGCAAACACTGATCTGTCAGACCAACCCACTGGGCACTGCCTGGTTGCCCTACAGGCCAGTCTGACCCTGCAGACAGAGGCCCAGCGAAAGGATGCCCTATGTCTCTTATGGTCCAGAGAGGCAAAAATGTATTCTGTAGCCTGGAATGTCCCGTCACAGATGGGGAGATTTTCCCATCTTGTCCTGAGCAAACATTCTATAGGCATGGGGTCTCATTTTCAGTTTAGTCAAATGGTAGCCCTTTGATAAAAGGAAAAAATTCCTCTCCACCGAACTCACTGCCTGCCCACCTCAATAGGTGGTAGCTAACACCCATATTTTTGGGAGATGCAGCCTTCTCTAGCTCCACCATCAATGATTACCTTTGACTGACAACTTTTTTTCCCAGTACACTGAGGGCCAATGTACCTCTGAATGACGACCCGATTTTGGATGACCCCCCCCCCTTACCAATGTCTACGGTTTCACTTAGTGGTCAAAGTGCAAGAAATGAAACTAGACCCCCCCAACCAGTATTGAAATGCTACTATAAATTAGGTGCATCCTGCCTATCACAACCCTGGACTCTGGTCTTACTGCACCTACTACGCTAATATCATTTACTGGTCTCAAAGTTCCTCATTATATTCAACCTGCTCGCCTCCCTCAACACGCCACTCTCCTCTCATCTCCTTAATCCATGTGACGCTCTCTTCTCCATCCCCTTCCTCAGTTTCTCTTTCCCCTCTTCTTCCTCCCACTCATCCTCATCTCCTTCCAGGCGTCTCTCCTTATTTCTGGTGCATTTTGCTTCCTTAACCCTGGCCCCTTTATTAATCCTTATCTCCTTTCTTTTTCTCGCTCAACCTTATATCTTTCACCCATTCTGTCACTTTTTCCTGCCTTTTCTCTCCCTTATTTATTGCTCCCTTATCCTCTTCTCCCTCTGTACCTTCACCCTTTCTTCCCTGGCATGCACTTAAAAAAAGAAAATCAAAACAGATGGCTTCTGAAATGACATGGCCTGTGAAGACTAGACCGGGCCCCGGTGCACTGCACCAGCTGCACCATTCCGAGCACGAGTCCCGCCTGAGGGCATTACAGCACTTTACATGAGCACGAACATGTTACAATGTGACATATATGATAAATGGTGATAATTACTGCCGCAAATTTAGATAAGGAAATCCTGTAAATGACAAGTGTCACACTGCACATCTCACAATTTAGCTCATAATGCGTGAGAAATTATTTACATGTTTTGTTTTTTAAGCATCTGGACCGCATCACAAAGAGTCGCGTTGGCTCAGAGCGTCTGCGTTTATGCAATTGTACTGTGCAAAAAAAGTGCATCAATTTAAACAGCCAGCGCAGCCGTTATATGACCCCTAATTGTTATATTTTACACAGACCCTAACAATCCGAAAAACACTAGATGGCGCTACTTCCATGTCTAGTGATAAAAAGCTTAGAAGTGATTGTCGTTTGCTTTTTAAATCACATGGAATGTGTAGCTGTACGTTGCCTTAAGCACATGTCACCAGATAACAGCTTTGACTGACAAAAAAAACTCACCTGACGAGCAAACACATTTATTTTAATAAAAATGCATCCAAGCTTAAGGGGAAATGCATACCACGATGTTATCTTAATTACAAATATTCTCATCTACGGGGAATTTTGTTAGTCTGAGAACAGGCCCAAGGCGTTGGTAGTGAAGCCCTTAGAAAACATGCATTTCTGCTGGGCATTTTATGTTGTTCTTCGTGTGTTTAGCATAAGCTGTGTTTCTTTCAAATATAAGCAATGACAGTATTTCTGCATTACATGTTTAAGTGATTCATTGCAAAGCATTGCATTAGGCACTTAGCATGAATTGTTAATGTGTGCTGCCTCGTGCATTTCCATCACATCTAATGAACTCTTAACGAGCTCTGCCTCTCAGAGCAAGTGATTTTCAACAACAGTGATTTCCATCCCTAAATTGTCTTTAATTTGATGAATGAAGCGGATAAAATCACAAGGAACTATATTAACCAGCACCAGGCACAACAGCAGAAGAAATCACAAACACAAGTGATAGGTCCATTCCTTCAAGGAAGATTATGTTATGTCTGATTGAATAAAGCCATTCTTTTCCCAAAAATTGCATTTCCAGATTCTTGGGGGCCCATTAGTATGTCGGGCGGATCGCCACCGCCCACATGGCGGTGGCGATCCTCCCGACATTTCCTTCCGCCCGCATGTAAATTCCCCCGCCATATCACTATTGTGGGGGGGGACCACGGCGGACGGAAAGACCGTCTGCCAGTTTTACGCCCGGTCGAGGAGTTGACCGGGCAGAAAAGCTGTTAATATGGTGGCGGTGTCTGGTAGACACCGCCATCCATATTAAGATACAAGCAGGGTTATGCCTTTCCGTGGCGGCAACACCGCCATGGAAAGGCATGCGGTCTTCTACATTGGGGGCCCGTAGCGGGCCCCCAGGGATTCTGGGGGGTGCACATGGGGGGTACCTATGGTACCACGGTGCCTGTCACGTTGTGCATTGAAATGAACAACTAGCATTTTTGGCATTGCGGCGGCCGGTGCTTTCAGCACCGGCCAGTGTGGCAGGCGCATCCTCATGGTATGTGTGGGACAGCCGCGAGCATTGCGGGCGGTCCCATTTCCCGGGGGTATCCGCCCGCCATGCTAATGACCCCCTTAGTGTCAGAAATAAAAAATAAAATGTGAATATATCAATGAGGGAATTAAATACGAAAACGTGCGAATGGGAGTATTCTGTGTTCTCACAAACCACACATGAGCCAGCAATAATGCTTGTGGGTTAAATTACACCACTTACATCTGCTGCAACCTGCAGGCCCCATGTTGAAATTATGACAAAGCCAACCTAGACTGCCCTCCTTCTCTAGTCCCACATTGAGTGCCATTAATCTCTGCAATAGTAGCACCCATTTTTACAGAGGTAAGAAATGACAGAAGGCCTATGATAACAAAGTATTAGAAACAGAGACCAAATAGGGCCAGAATGAACATTGCAAACAGGGGTGAACAGAAATTATGAAGCATTACAGCTTTAAATGCTACATTCTAACCCAATACATCTGCATCAACTCAATTATTGTCAAATAATAATTACAAATGCAAATTCCAATACTGGTCCCCACAGTAGCTTTTCCACCTGGACCCCACAGTAGCTTTTCTCATCATAAAACGACTTTCAAAACATGTGTGTTTCCACTTAACAACATGGTTGAAGGCACAGAAGAAATTCCAGAGGTCCTAATATTTTCAGACATGATTTACCATTTATGGGCCATGTGGTATGCTCATAAACTCAGTAGCACAAGACAACCAACAAGCAGAGACAACCAACAGCTGTCCAGTTAGCAAGTCACTGGACATCTAATCACACAAGAGGGTAGGTCTCATCTCCGGCCTGGGGGTGGGCAAGGAGTCACCTACAGGTTAATGGAGCTTAAACATAGTCCAGGCCACTTCAGCGCACTCAGTCCGAGGTGAAACACTTGTACCAGTACCAGTGTATGACCGTCCAGGCCAGAGGCAGGCAGAAGGCCTAGGAGGCCCTTCTCACCTGTCACCACCAGGCCAACACAAGGATCTCTAAATGTTTCCGGGTGGGATATGCAGACAACTGCTAACATTCCCTCTGCTGGCCAAACTCCCCTATCCATGAGCCACTGACTAAAGCCCCAGAATTCTCTTAGACTTCGTAGTGCCTTCTGAGTGGGAGCTACAAACCTAGCTTGGAGACACTGTCTTTACCCCCGTACCTTTACCTTCTCAGGACAACACCCCTTACATTGGCCTCTCATGGTCTCTACCCTGAGACTGAACACTTGTCTGGTCGACATGGCTCCATCTGCACCATGCAGGCGTTTTCCTGGTCTATGTCTCCTGTCACCCGTCTAACCGTCAGCACTGGCAGCATGGGCAGAATAGAAGTGGCCTCACCAGCACCAGTTTTAGGATTATCTTCTGTCACTGGTCCTCCCTTTTATGAGTGGCACCTGTCTCCTGCCCGTTACTTTCCCTTTGGATCCCTTCACCCTTCCCTTATGTCACCACCAGTAGAGACCTGAACCAAGTGAGCAACTACTTGTATGATTTTCAGGTCAGAGGCCGAGAAAAAATAATGTATTTTATGCTTTTCTGTTCTAAAACATTAACTCCTCAACGCAAATGGTTCTCACTTCTTTTAAATCCTTTAATATAACAAATGCATCAGTGTATTAAGACTGCTGCAGAACTGATAACTAATATTTTGTAGTGTATCAGAGTAGAGCTGGTATGCAGGTATCACCTTGATAAATAGATAATAAGGATATACCTTTTACGAACACTAAGTAATGCTTGGGAGTGATGAATTGCAGTAACCTGCCCAAATTTCTTTGATCAAATATACACTATTAATAAGCAATGACAATATAAGAAGCATAGTCCTTATTTTCACACTACTATGCAAACTACCACTTACAAGAAACACTGAAGATCAATAAAAGAGAAGACTGAAAACTACTCACCCAGTGACATTGTGAGAGATGTTCAATACACAATGATACAAACAATAGCAGAAGTGTATCCAAATCTATTTATTTTACTTTTATTACAGTAGAGCCATTTGGCACCACCTACAAAATCCAGGATGAGAATAAAATATTCATCCAGCAGAAACTTCCAATTTCTTTCTCATTGCCCTTAACGTTTGTGTCCCCACTAGATATAACTAGGTACTATGATTTACTGGTTGATTCAACTTTTTATAAAGCCAATGAGGAGATACTAACCACATTTCTCAATTATTTTGAGAACACCTGGTTTGTTCTTCTGCATTGTTTAGGAAACATTCAGCCAATCAAGTTCTATACTGCTGGGGCAGTTTCATAAAGGTAGCTTGTATTTTGAGTGATTTAAATGCACAACCCCAGCACAAAAACTGTCCTTAGAGCAGCAATGGATGACATCTGGATGTTTCTAAACAGGTGGGAAACTGAAGCTCTCATTCTTCCAGACATATCAGCAGCCCTTGACACCATTTCCCACCCCATCCTAATCAAATGACTCCATGAAGCAGACATCCAGAACTCGCCCTCACTTGAAGAACCAGACCGTCAATATACCTCCCCATGCATCTGAATCACAAGCTCTTATTTGCTGAGTCTCAATGGGATTCTTGCTCAGCCTAACACTCTTTATAATCTACATGACCCCACTGACTAATGTCATATGAGCTCACAACATAAACATCCTCACTTACACCAACAACATGCAACTGATACTGTCAGTCTCGGACAAAGCACCCAAGGCCAGAAACAAGCTCACCGCATGCATGACTGAAGTAGCCACCTGCATGTAATCCAATTGCCTCAAATTGAACTTGTACAAGACAGAGGTGGTAGTCTTCTGGAAGATCGCCTTGCCTTGGAACTCCACCTCGTGGCCCACAGACCTTGGACCCACCCCGTGCTCTGCTCACAAACTAGAAACATGGGAATCATCATATTCAGCAAACTGAACATGACTGTGCAAATCAAGGCAGTGGTCTTGGTCTGCAGCAACACACTAAGGATGCAAATCTTCAGGTGGCTATCAGACAACACCAGGAAAACGATCATCCAAGCCCTCATCATCAGCAGTCTAGACTATGGAAACACTCTCTACTCAGGGATTACCAACCAGCTCAAAAGAAGATTGCAGACCACCCAAAATGCAGAAGCCATACTAGTTCTCAACCTCCCACACCATGCTCACCAAACACCACAGTTTAGGGAACTGCCAATAGATAAGTGGGTACACTTTAAACTTCTCACCCACACCTACAAAGCTCTCCACAACACTGTCCCTACCTACCTGAACAGCCAGTCTCTCAATAGCTTACACCCCATTCATGCACAAAAGCAGAGCATGGGGCCGGGCCTTCTCGTCTTGGCCCCAAAAGCCTAGAATGACCTCCCACATCAGATCAGAGCATCTGCTTCTCTTCATGACTATCTCAAGAAGCTGAGTCCTGGGTTTTCGAGTAAGCCCTCAGGGCTGGCCTCACACTCCTGCTACAGAGAGCCTCGATACCCTTACCCTCAAGCGTGATTAGCCTGCTATAAAAACACACAAAACATACATGACATAACATAAGATTTGTAATTTATTCTTAGTCTTTTGAATAACTTTACTACATTTGACTATTCACTAAACCAGAGTGTAAAGTTACTCAAAAGTGTTGACTAGTCTCCCCTCCATAAAAAAGTGGGAGCCTAATTTACCAGCATAAAATACTACTGCTAAAAATAAACATCAGTGCGTCCAGCACCACACATGATGGAACAATGACATTGCAATCCTCTCATGTAAAACATAATGAGTTAGGGACTTAAAACTCATTTGAAATATTATTACATTGAATTAAATTTAGTTAAAATAGTTAGAAATGTTAATATATACATGTATATATATATATATATTACCTACTGGCGGTCGCCAGTAGGTAGTTATAGTTAGGACCTATTTTCCATAGGAAATCTGCAATATTCTATTCCCAATAAGTCTGGCGCCGGTTGACGAATCTTTGCGAAATTTTCCAAACTTTTGACCAGCTCTGGTCCGCTCCTATCCTGAAAGTTTCAGGGTGATTCGTGAAGCGGGGGCCGAGAAACAAATCCTCAGTTCAGACTCGTGCCTTTTGCTTAAATGGTGTAAATCCGTTCAGAAGTTCCTGAGAAAATTAGAGTTAAAAGTACATATATATCTATGGCCTCGGAGGATCCGCGCACCCTATGCACACCCTAAGCGCACCCACTGCGCACCGTGCACGCACTCTCCCGATCACGCGCTGAATGCTAGTTGGCTGTCAAGTGTCTGTGAACATTCGAAACCAGGAACTGTTGGCAGCCATTTTGTGCCTCGGTAGAAGTGAGGCTGAAGAAGTAAGGGAAATAAGTGTGTGAAAGATATAAAGGGAGCAGGGTAGAAATAGTCTGACCCTCTAGAGTTGCTTAGGGGGTCTAACTATAACGCCCCTGAAACCTATGTTTTTTTCAATGAATATATATATATATACTCACAGAAAAAACCATAGGTTTCAGGGGTGTTATAGTTAGCTGGCCATTTCACTCATACAAAACCATAGAAAGTCCTCCGTTATAGTTAGTTCTGCTAACTATAACTCGCGCGCCCGCAATGCACTGCTGATGATGTCACATATTGCATCATTCATGACATGGTCAGTGACATCACTGATGACATCACTGATGACATCTCAAATGACATCACTGATGACATCATCCAGTGAGTGTGGTTTAGTTTAAAATTTAAATATGTATTATATGTACCAATCTGTATTGAAGATTGAGTAGATATATAACTGTCTGGATGGAGGATTTAGTAGCTGCCTGACTGTCTGTTTAAGTGAGTAATTAAAAGTGTCTCACTTAATACATGAATTAGTAACTAAACTATGTAAATGTGTGCAGCACTGTCTCTGTTGTTGTATAACATGCTGCATCAGTTGGTCACTAACGACATGGGTGTGTATATTAGTTATTGATTAGTTGGGTGAGTATTTGTATGGGACACTGAGTTTGTGTGTGGTTGGATGGGGTGTGTGTAACTCTATGCATAGATGTGTGAATGGTTGATTGACTAGGTGTATATGTTTAAGAGTGCATGTGGAAACAGTTGTTTGGGTGACTGAGTGTATTTATTTGTGTGTTGGTGAGCGAATATATGTTTTAGTTGTACATCTTCAACGAAGTAAAAAAATAAAAGGCATTGGTGCCGATTCCGATCCGTTAAAAATATTCTCCGTACGAATCGTATCCGGATTTTTTTACGTACGAATCGTACAAGTCCCGTACAAACTGGCAAGTAGGATTCGTATGTTAAAAAATCCATACGAATCGCATTGGGAAAATTCCCTGACACGTCCTCGGGTCGGAAAAAGTGTCCGACACGTCCCCGGACACTTTTACGTACGAATCGGTAAACTGAAGTCCGAGCGCGCAAGTACGATCCGTCCCGTCCGTCTGAATGCACAACCGTATGGAAAAAAACACCGTACGAAGCGAACTCCCATAGCAACCATGGAGACGTCCAAACCTGTGCCCGCATACGCGCCGAACACCCCCCCAGCCCACCCCCCCAAGTACGCGCCGTACCCCCAGCCCCCCGATGTACGCACCGTACACCCACCCCACCCCGTGTAGGCACGAAGCGTACCCCTACCCCCGTATGTACGGTGCAGACCCCCACCCCGTGTAGGTACGGAGCGTACCCCTACCCCCGTATGTACGGTGCGGACCCCCACCCCGTTTAGGTATGGAGCGTACCCCTACCCCCGTATGTACGGTGCGGACCCCCACCTCCGTATGTATGGAGCATACCCCCACCCCTGTAGGTACGGTGCGAACCCCTACCCCGTATAGGTACAGAGCGTACCCCTACCCCCGTAGGAGTCCGCACCGTACCTACGGGGGTGGGGGTACGCTCCGTACCTACACGGGGTGGGGGTCCACACCGTACCTACGGGGGTGGGAGTACGCTCCGTACATACGGGGGTGGGGGTCCGCACCGTACATACGGGGGTGGGGGTACGGCGCGGACATGTAGGGAAGGGGGTACGGCGCTTACCGGCCCCCCTTCACCTCACGCATCGTGGCGTGCTTAGCTTTTCCGGCACTTTTTGGGTCCCGTAAAAATATTTCCGTCCGGAGTGCTGTCGGTACGAATCGTACTTGCTGGTACGTAAAAAGCTGCCTAACTCCGTGCGAATGTCTCGTATGCGCTATCCCGGATCACATTCGTATGTATTTTTTAGTCGGTCTGTGTTTTTTACGAATCGTACGGAAATGGTGTTTCTGTACGAAGCGTACTTGCATGTTTGTAAGGTGTTTTTCCCGGGTACGAGTTGGACGGAGAAAACGCTCCGTCCGACGATTCGTACCCGGTTTTTCCAGGATCGGAATCGACACCATTGTATGTGAGAGTTGGTGTATATAAATAAGTATGTGTAAGAGTCAGTGATTGTGAGAGTAACTATATGAATGAGTGTATAATTGTAATGGTGATTTTTTAACATATTAACTATGAGTTACTATGTGTTTGAATAAATGAGGTGTTGGATAATTGTGTAAGTGAGCAAATGTAAGTGTGATTAATTTTTTTCATGAGTGAGTAGGATGACTGCATTACCGACTAAGATGATTGCTGATGTGTCAATGTCTATATATGTGTATAAGTGCATTTGATAGTGTTCTATTAATTAGTGACTGCATGTATAAATGATTCTGTTGTTAAATGGGTAGTTGTGTGTGTAGGAATCAGTGAGTGGGTATGTAGTAACTGGTATTGGTGTGTCAATGGTTTCAAATATGGTACTCTGTATTTTACAATGAGTGATGAAAGGTTATACTAGTGTATGATGAGGTGTATCAGATTGTCACGTGGATGATGTCATCAGTGATGTCATTTGAGATGTCATCAGTGATGTCACTGACCATGTCATGAATGATGCAATATGTGACATCATCAGCAGTGCATTTCGGGCGCGTGAGTTATAGTTAGCAGAACTAACTATAACGGAGGAATTTCTATGGTTCTGTATGAGTGAAATGGCCAGCGAACTATAACACCCCTGAAACCTATGTTTTTTTCTGTGAATTTCTAAGGTTTTTTAAATGCTAATTTCTAACTATAACGTCTCTGAAACCTATGGTTTTTTCAGTGAATTTCAAAGCTTTTTTAAATGCTAATTTCTAACTATAACGTCTCTGAAACCTATGTTTTTTTTCAGTGAATTTTAAAGCTTTTTTAAATGCTAATATTTAAGTGTGATAGTAGTCATACCTATTTTTTGTACTGATTTTCTACAGTTTTTTAACTGTTTATTTATGAATATTTTATTCATTAAATAACATTATATATTTTTCTGAAAATTGCCCAAAAATTTTTTAAAAAAATCAAACTGAAATATTGATTAATTTTCTCGTTTTCATTTTTATTTTAATATATTTATATTATTTTCTTTTAAAAAAAATTCCAATTCTATTTTGTGGTGGCGCACTCAAAGCGTACACATCACAGTGGGTGCGTGCATTCTAGCCGCCATTTTAGAAAAGTCGTGAAGGATCCGCGTACGGTGTGCGACGTTTGCGTGTTTTTCAGTTACATAATATACATTTAATATAACTTGATGTGCGCGATTGATATGCAACCAGTCCGCGACTCCTGCTCCCACGCATTCGCGACATATGCGCATTACGGTACGAGATGCTTGCACGGTTGCAGGTCCCGCGTGACGTCATATACGTGCTGGCGCGCGCTGGGTGCGTGACTCCCGCAAAAAAAACTTGTGTGTTACAAAATGATATGTATGTGTCTTTTATATAAATATTAGGGCAAGAGATTATCTAATATATTCATGAAAATAATATATTTGTACAAAGTCGGGTGCGTGCATCGTGAGTGCAGAGAACCAACTCAGCAGAGCTGCTGTAGAGCCAGAGAAACCAAGTCAGCAGAGCCGTTGTAGAGCCAGAGACCCAGGTCAGCAGAGCTGCTCTAGAGCCAGAGACCCAGGTCAGCAGAGCTGCTCTAGAGGCCAAGAACCAGGTCAGCAGAGCTGCTGTAGAGCCAGGGAAACCAGGTCAGTAGAGCTGCATTAGATGGAGAGAACCAGGTCAGCAGAGCTGCTCTAGAGCCAGAGAACCATGTCAGCAGAACTGCTTTAGAGCCATAGAACCGGGTCAGCAGAGCTGCTTTAGAGCCAGAGAACCAGGTCAGCAGAGCTGCTCTGTAGCCTAAGAACTAGGTCAGCAGAGCTGCTCTAGAGACAGAGAACCAGGGCAGCAGACCTGCTGTAGAGGCAGAGAAACCAGGTCAGCAGAGCTGCTTTAGAGGGAGAGAACCAGGTCAGCAGAGCTGCTTTAGAGCCAGAGAACCAGGTCAGCAGAGCTGCTCTTGCTGACACTGACTGACTGACTGACACTGACTGATTGACACTGACGGACACTGATTGACTGACACTGACTGACACTGATTGACTGAAACGGACTGACTGACAATGACTGACACTGATTGACTGACACTGACTGACTGACACTGACTGACTGACTGACACTGATTGACTGACACTGACTGACTGACACTGACTGACAGACACTGACACTGATTGACTGACACTGACTGACTGACACTGACTGACTGACACTGACTGACTGACACTGACTGACACTGACTGACTACTCTCTACTACTCTACTACTCACTCTCTACTACTCTCCCTCTACTACTCACTCTCTACTGCTCACTCTCTACAACTCTCTACTACTCACTCTCTACTAGTCTACTACTCTCTATTACTCACTCTCTACTACTCACTCTCTACTACCCTCTACTACTCACTCTCTACTACTCTTTCTCTACTACTCACTCTCTACTACTCTCTACTATTCACTCTCCACTACTCACTCTCTACTTCTCTCTACTACTCACTCTACTACTCTCTACTACTCTCTACCACTCATTCTCTACTACTCTACTACTCATTATCTACTAGTCTCTACTACTCTCTCTCTACTACTCACTCTCTACTACTCTCTACTACTCACTCTCTACTATTCACTCTCTACTACTCACTCTCTACTACTCACTCTCTACTACTCTCTCTCTACTACTTACTCTCTACTACTCTCTACTACTCACTCTCTACTACTCACTCTCTACTACTCTCTACTACTCACTCTCCACTACTCACTCTCTACTACTCGCTCTCTACTACTCTCTCCTACTCACTCTACTACTCACTCTCTACTACTCTCTACTACTCACTCTCTACTACCCACTCTCTACTACTTGCTCTCTACTACTAGCTCTCTACTACTCACTCTATTACTCACTCTCTACTACTCTCTACTACTCACTCTACTACTCACTCTCTACTACTCACTCTCTGCTACTCCACTACTCTCTACTACTCACTCTCTACTACTCACTCTCTACTACTCTACTACTCCCTACTACTCTCTCTCTACTACTCACTCTCTACTACTCACTCTCTACTACTCTCTACTACTCACTCTACTACTCACTCTCTACTACTCACTCTCTACTACTCACTCTGTACTACTCTCTCTCTACTACTCTCTACTACTCACTATACTACTCACTCTCTACTACTCTCTACCACTCTCTCTCTCTGCTACTCACTCTCTACTACTCACTCTCTACTACTCTCTACTACTCACTCTCTACTACTCTCTACTACTCACTCTACTACTTACTATCTACTACTCTCTAGTACTCTCTACTACTCACTCTCTATTCCCCACTCTCTACAACTCTCTACTACTCACACTCTACTACTCTCTAATACTCAATCTCTACTACTCACTCTACTACTCTCTACTACTCACTCTCTACTCTCTATTACTCATCCTCTACTCTCTACCTCTCTACCTCTCTCTCTACTACTCTCTACCTCTCTACCTCTACCTCTCTACCTCTGCCTCTCTACCTCTACACCTCTACCTCTCTCTACCTCTCTCTACACGCACACATATGCACATATATATGCATATACAGTCATATGCATTTATGTATATGTATGTGTATATATATACATACATATATAAACATATATAATCTGCATATCTATATAAATACAAATATAAATGCATGCATACATATACATATATGCATGCATATGCATGTGATGTACATGAAAGTTTGAAAAACACCAATAAAAGCAAAGCTAAAAAGCCACCTAATTACAAACAGAATTGCTTTAACTTAAACGAGGGCGAGACCTATTGCATTTTCAATGCTTGTTTACTTTGGTTCCATCAAGAAGGCATTCAGATGTGTCACACATTTGCCATAAATTCTGAATGGTAGCACTCTAGTTGCTCATTAGACCACTGTAGTAAAGCTCCTGCTCACCAGGGAAGTCTGCTGCTGGTATTCAATTTGCATGTTTCAGTCTGCATATCAGAATTTTTTAATGAAATAGAAGAGGATTGGAGAAGTCAAAATGTGCCCTAATTATTCTTTCTGCAGGACTAATCATAATTTCTATGGCAAAATGAACCCCCTCATTTTGTTCCTTTGCAAATTAAATGTTTTAAGTGTTACCACTTTATTCCAATCAAGATGGCTTCAGGTGTGCCATACTTTTGTCATAAGTAAGACTGTTAGCGCTGTAGTTGTTCTTTAGAACACTCTGGGACATTCTGTCATTGGGCTATACTTGGACTACATCTGGGTGATATTTGTGCTACATTTGGGCTCTTTTGTCTCTGGTGGTCATCTTGCAAGACTTATTTGTTATGAAGTTTCCTAATTTCCTCATTTACTACAGTCTCCTCAGTAGGAATACTTTCAGTTTTTACTTTGATTCCCTCAAGAAGGCATTCAGATGTGTCACACATTTGCCATAAATTCAGAAGTTTAGCACTCTAGTTGCTCATTAGATCACTGTATTAAAGCTACTGCTCACCAGAGAAGTCTGCTGGTGGTATTGAAAGTGCATGTTTCAGTCTGCATGTCAGAATTTGTTTATGAAATAGAAGAGGATTTGAGAAGTCACTCAAAATGTGCCCTAATTTTTCTTTCTGCAGCACTAATCATACTTTCTATGGCAAAATGAACCCCCTCATTTTGTTCCTTTTTAAATTAAATTTTTTAAGAGTTACCACTTTATTCCAATCAAGATGGCTTCAGGTGTGCCATACGTTTGTCATAAGTAGGACTGTTAGCGCTCTAGTTGTTCTTTGGAACACTCTGGGAAGCTGCAGTAGAACACAAAGGAATCAACTGACAGTATCTGCCCTTGTTGGATGTACATGTTTACTGAGAATGTCAGACTTCATTCTCACATGACTGAGAAAGATTATGTGAATTTACAGAAAATAAGCTCTGAGTTTAGCTTATAGATCACCTTCCAAACCTCTGTGGGAAAAGCATGAGAAAATAGTTTTCTCTCAAACATGATTCATGATATCCCAGCAGAAGGCTTTTTCACATGGTAAAATCAGAACATACCACAATTCCTAAAATGAGTATGGTAACATCAACAAATGATTTATAATGTAACGTCTTAAAACCTTCTATTAACTTCAATGCTTTTTAATGAGGTGCTATCATGTATATTGGTCCCAAGATGGCTGCCAACACTACTTGGATGAAGTGCTGACAGCCAATCAGATCTCACGATGAGATGTGTGGTTAGGCTCCGCCCAGATATATATGTGATTTTACTTTTGATTTTCTCAGGAACTACTGAACGGATTTACACCATTTAAGCAAAAGGCATGACTCTGAACCAAGGTCTACCTTTCTGCGAAATTTGGTGTAATTCCGTTCAGCAGTTTGGGCTGTAGCTGCGACTAAAGGTCCCTATGGAAAATTGCATGGTGAAAACACGTTTTGGGACCCCTCTTTTTTCTCGGCCCCTGCTTGATGAATCACCCTGAGACTTTCAGGATAGGAGCGGACCAGAGCGGGCCACGAGTTTTGTAAATTACACGAAGATTCGGCAATCTGCGCCAAAGTTATTCTAAATAGAATGTTGTGGATTTCCTATGCATAATAGGTCCTAACTATAACTACCTACTTGCAACCGCCATATATATATATAGATATATATATATATATATATCTATATATATATATGGCTTGGTCACGGTAAAGCAAGTATTGTTTAACTTCCGCTTACATACTGTCTGCAATTGACATAGAAAGTGGACCATGTTGCTTAAGGATTTTTTGTGGATCAGCGCCTTCTTATAATGTGTAAATACTTTCTCAAATATTTTATAAAATAGAAAATACTGCGTGAGACAATTTAAATGATCAGAATAATTTCATGAGGGTCTCAAAGAAACACCTGTTGTAAACAATTAAAGTGCATAGTGCATAATGTTTATGATAACAGAAGCCCGTTCCATTTAGTAAAATGTGCATTTCACGATGCTTCCACTTCGAGGACATTGATGTAATTCAACATCCCTGCCATCTAATAATGTGCAATGTGCCTAGTGCAATGTTGGTAACAGACCACTTAACATTTCATTAGAAGGTGTTCCCAATCCAGATAAATATTTCTCATTACAGTTTTGATCCTTCTGGTGGTATCTCAATAAATTATGCCAAACAACATTAAGTACATCATCAAATGCTCGTATATCCACATTATACCAGTATCTGAGTCATGCCCCAGTGGGCTTGTTATTCTCCTGATGACTCAGATAAAATTCACAGTCTATTCCGCCCAAGTGGGCAATTGAGTATCTTGATCAAGAGAACACCTCACTTTTTGACACTTGTCTCTTAGTATGTTCACATCATTGAGCCTGATCCTCTCGTAAAATCGATATCTTTGGTCAATACATGGTCCTATTTACAATAATAAAAGAAGACAATAATCACACTTAAAAAACAATAAACTAAATTAAAATCATGTTCAATACAAGTAAAATATTCTTCTATTCTCAATTATCATTTTAGAAAAAAAGAGAATATCTTCTTAGCATCTAGTACAATGTTATGTCACATCTTATTACCTATGATTTAAACTTTACCTAGGTGTACAGCTAACTCCTCACTGGAATTTAAACCTACAGGGTACGATGTTTCAAAGTCTATTATATACTTTGATTCCAAGAATCTTAGTTGGCGTTCTATATCGCCACCCCTCTCTTGAGAATCAACCGCATCCAAAATTATAAATCATAAAAAAAAATCCTCCCATTAGGCACAGGGTCAGACTGATTTGCATATGGCCATGTCTGAACTAGGGTGGTGGAGTGAGCTAAAGAATGATGATGGATGAAACCCATATCAGTTGACTGGGGGCGAGTGCTTGCAATGCTTGCGGTTAGGTGTGGACGGTGGCAGCGTCTACTTGAGCTGCTTGGCTACGGTACAGGAAACGTGTGTGAAGTCAGCGAGATTTATGCGCCCTATACTGCAAAGTGTTGATGATTTTTAAACTTTTAATCGAACTTATATTTTAAATTAGGCTCAAGAAATTGCACTATTTACTATTAGCTCCCCACTTACTCGTACTTGCTGCTAGGGAAGTCTGGGTTCAGCCAACAGCCTGCACGCCTCGGTCCGACTCGGTGATTAACACCGTTGAGCGGAGGGCGGACAGGCAGACCCAAGCACTTCCGCATCACCAGCGGTTAGCGCTCTAGCTCCGGAGTCCCAGGACTATAAAGGGAGCGAGGAACGACCGGCGCTTGCGGTTAGGTGTGGACGGTGGCAGCGTCTACCCGAGCTGCTTGGCTACGGTACAGGAAACGTGTGTGAAGTCAGCGAGATTTATGCGCCCTATACTGCAAAGTGTTGATGATTTTTAAACTTTTTAATCGAACTTATATTTTAAATTAGGCTCAAGAAATTGCACTATTTACTATTAGCTCCCCACTTACTCGTACTTGCTGCTAGGGAAGTCTGGGTTCAGCCAACAGCCTGCACGCCTCGGTCCGACTCGGTGATTAACACCGTTGAGCGGAGGGCGGACAGGCAGACCCAAGCACTTCCGCATCACCAGCGGTTAGCGCTCTAGCTCCGGAGTCTCAGGACTATAAAGGGTGCTCGTCACTCCAAGCGCGCAGCGGTTGCGCGCAGGGGTGCGCCTAAGAACTCGCCTAAGACAAGCCAAAGAGAAGCCCGTCTACGCCCGTCCGCGACCGGACGAGGCTAGGGGCTAGAGGTTATGGCCGTGAGTGCTGCACCGACGGTTGCCCATTTCAAACCCCGGGTAAGATATTCTCCAGCAGAACTGTTGCGTATTCGCAAATCTGTGCCTCAGGGCTGTACTGGGGGGGTAGGGGAAGGTAGTCTTCCTGAGGGCCCTTTTTCATGTCAGAAATGTCAACACCAAGCTTCCATCGATCACCGGCAAAATGTATTGCAGGACTTACTATCCATAAACACTCTGCCTCTGGATTCCTGTAAGAGTCGTAATCTCCTCTGTAATATTAGATCTCTGTCTAAACACCACAGTGAGGTGTGGGATATGATTGCTTCGATCCAACCTGACCTCTGTTTCTTGACAGAAACATGTTAAAATCATACTCTGTCCCAGCCATCACACTAGGGATCCCAGAGGGTTATAAAATTGCCAGACTCGATAGGCCTGTCAAGACAGGGGGAGGTTTTGCTATTGTGTATAAAAATAACCTATCAGTCTCCATTTTAGAGGAAATGAGCACTACTGATTTAGAAATCCTTGTATTTAAAGTCAGCATCTCGATGAAAATTAGCTATAAAGGGGCATTGGTCTATCGCCCTCCTGGGCCTTATACCTCCTCTAATCTCCTGCTGCTGGAGATACTAGCTAGACACGTTGACACCGAGAAGGATTTTTTACTTTTAGGAGATTTTAATGTGCATAGCGACTTGAAAGATAATGCTGAGGCGCAATCCCTACTACATGATATGTCCCTGATTGGATTAACCTTGATGAATACGGGTCCCACACACTCTGCAGGACATACCTTGGATCTTATATTTTCCAACAAACCCAACACCCTGCTCACTCTCTACTATTCACTCTCTACTACTCACTCTCTACTACTCACTCTCTACTACTCTCTCTCTACTACTTACTCTCTACTACTCTCTACTACTCACTCTCTACTACTCACTCTCTTCTACTCTCTACTACTCACTCTCCACTACTCACTCTCTACTACTCGCTCTCTACTACTCTCTCCTACTCACTCTACTACTCACTCTCTACTACTCTCTACTACTCACTCTCTACTACCCACTCTCTACTACTTGCTCTCTACTACTAGCTCTCTACTACTCACTCTATTACTCACTCTCTCCTACTCTCTACTGCTCACTCTACTACTCACTCTCTACTACTCACTCTCTGCTACTCCACTACTCTCTTCTACTCACTCTCTACTACTCACTCTCTACTACTCTACTACTCCCTACTACTCTCTCTCTACTACTCACTCTCTACTACTCACTCTCTTCTACTCTCTACTACTCACTCTCCACTACTCACTCTCTACTACTCGCTCTCTACTACTCTCTCCTACTCACTCTACTACTCACTCTCTACTACTCTCTACTACTCACTCTCTACTACCCACTCTCTACTACTTGCTCTCTAATACTAGCTCTCTACTACTCACTCTATTACTCACTCTCTCCTACTCTCTACTGCTCACTCTACTACTCACTCTCTACTACTCACTCTCTGCTACTCCACTACTCTCTACTACTCACTCTCTACTACTCACTCTCTACTACTCTACTACTCACTACTACTCTCTCTCTACTACTCACTCTCTACTACTCACTCTCTATTACTCACTCTGTACTACTCTCTCTCTACTACTCTCTACTACTCACTCTACTACTCACTCTCTACTACTCTCTACCACTCTCTCTCTCTGCTACTCACTCTCTACTACTCACTCTCTACTACTCACTCTCTACTACTCTCTACTACTCACTCTCTACTACTCTCTACTACTCACTCTACTACTTACTATCTACTACTCTCTAGTACTCTCTACTACTCACTCTCTATTCCCCACTCTCTACAACTCTCTACTACTCACACTCTACTGCCCTCTAATACTCAATCTCTACTACTCACTCTACTACTCTCTACTACTCACTCTCTACTCTCTATTACTCATCCTCTACTCTCTACCTCTCTCTCTACTACTCTCTACCTCTCTACCTCTACCTCTCTACCTCTGCCTCTCTACCTCTACACCTCTACCTCTCTCTACCTCTCTCTACACGCACACATATGCACATATATATGCATATACAGTCATATGCATTTATATATTCAGTGAAAAAACCATAGGTTTCACACACGTTATAGTTAGGAATTAGCATTTAAAAAACCTTAGAAATTCAGTGAAAAAAACCATAGGTTTCACACATGTTATAGTTAACTGGACATTTTACTCGTAAAAAACCATTGAAATTGCCCCGTTATAGTTAGTTCAGCTAACTATAACTCGAGCGCCCGCAATGCACTGCTGATGACGTCACATATTACATCACTCATGACATGGTCAGTGACATCACTCATGACATCACTGATGACATCTCAAATGACATCACTGATGACATCACTGATGACATCATCAAGTGAATGTGTGTTTTTCTGAAAATTAAATATGTTTTATATATGTATATCTCAAGGTCGATGGAAGAATAAATGGGTATATAAGTGTCTAAATGGATGAATTGTTTTTGAAAAATTGATTGTATTACTGACTGATTAAGTGTATCTTAGTGAATACATGGCTTAGTGAGTAATGTTTAAATATGTAAATATCTGTATCAGTCTCTCACTTTGTGTATAAGTGGCTGCATGGGTTGGTGTGTAGCTACATGAGTGTCTAAATAGGTTATTAGTTGGTTTTTTGAGTATCAGTATGAGTGTGAGTGTCTGGTTCGGTGAGGGGTATTACGTAGTGCATGGGTGCATGAATGAGTGACTCATTGTTTGTATGTGTTGAAGACAGCATGTGTGCAGGACTGTATGGGTGGATGAGTGTATGTATGGGTGTGTTAGTGAGTGAATGACTGTCTCAATAGTGTCTTTATGTGTAACTACATATGTTTTAAACTAGTATATGTGACTATTGGTGTATATATGTGAGTATATGTGAGAGTGAGAGATTGAAAGAGTTCCTGTATGAATAAGTATGTGTTTCTATAAGTGATTGTTTAAAAGACTAAGTATGTGTAAGTTTCCGTAGAAGTAAGTGTGGTGGTGTGTGTATAACTGTATATGCAAGTAAATGTATGTTTGATTCTTTATTAGCATGACTAACTATGTGTGTGAGTACCTCTATGGATGAGTGGCATTGTGTAACAGGATGTATACGTGTATGAGTACATATGATGAGTGAGTACATGTATGAGTGACTGTATAGGACTGTTGGTGAATGAGTGGATGTGTATTTGGATCTTAGAATTACTGTATAGGTTGTTGTAACTGGTATTGGTATGTCCATTGTTTTTAAAATTTTAATTTCTATTTTTGATTGTGTGTATCAAAGGTTATATTAGGGGAAGAGGAGGTCTGCCACTCTATCACAAGGATGATGTCATCAGTGATGTCATCAGTGATGTCATTTGAGATGTCATCAGTGATGTCATGAGTGATGTCACTGACCATGTCATGAGTGATGTAATATGTGACGTCATCAGCAGTGCATTGCGGGCGCGCGAGTTATAGTTAGCTGAACTAACTATAACGGGGCAATTTCAATGGTTTTTTACGAGTAAAATGTCCAGTTAACTATAACATGTGTGAAACCTATGGTTTTTTTCACTGAATTTCTAAGGTTTTTTAAATGCTAATTCCTAACTATAACGTGTGTGAAACCAATGGTTTTTTCAGTGAATTTGCAAGGTTTTTTAAATGCTAATTTTGTTTTTTTTCTTCTATTTTTTTAAACATATTTTTATTTTAATGTTCTATCCTTTTTTAAAGACTATGGTTAAATTTTTAAAATTCTATAATATGTTTTTTTTAATATATTTTATAAAATAAACATGTAAAATTTATTAGCAATACATTTTTTCCTTTTTTTTTATTTTTTTTTTAGTACGCGTACCGTAAGCTTACGGTAAGCGTACGGTTTACGCAACGTCCGTAATTTATCTACGCTGTTTGCGTATAGTTACGCAATTTGCGTAGCCGCGCGTCCTCCGCGTGGGACGCGTACGCGTGTACGCTACACGCGCACGTTACGCGGAAGTGTCGGGTAGTGACTGTTATGCGCATGCGCGCAAGCGCGTGTCTTTTTTACGCGCATGCGCACTTTTGCCGTAAGCGTACCGTAAGCGTACCGTAAGCGTACGGTAGGTCATGTGATCATGAAACACAACTTTTGATTGGTTGAAACTACTTTCAGTTCTAGAACTCTCCTACACCACACCCATTCCCCTCATTTCTGCTTGTGATCCCTTGGGAGAAGGAGCTGGTTTGTCTTTGGGATACGATGGCAGAACAGCAGAGCTCTTCTGAGAGTGAGGCTAGCACTAGCAGCACTGTCTTGAGGCAGAGATCGAGGAAACAAAAGCCCTCTTATGTATGGGATTATTTTACTTTTCCTGAAGGCCAGCAAAAGGTGAATGCACCCTTAGTAACTTGCAGGCTGTGTCAGCGTGTACTTTCTAGAGGTAATCCTGACAGGAAGTATTCCTTTGGGAATCACACCATGAAGAGACACCTCCAGGATGTACACAGAAGGACACATGGTCATCTTTTTGGAGGTAACTCTTCAGAAAGACAAGCAAGTACATCCACAGCAGCTCAGCCTGGACCATCATCTGCAGGGCTGACTCCTTCTTCTGCAGGTCAGGTGAGCCCTTCATCTGTGGGGGGAGCATCTCCTTCTGCGGGCCCTCTGGAAATTAACCCTCGTTTTCTGAGGGTTGATATTCGATGTGCCTCTTGTCATGATCTAATTTGTCATAGGGAGACCAGTGTTTCCCTAGTGAACAACAAAATAGATCAGCACACTTGTCACAGAGACTAATTTTTCCATGCTTTCTTTCCTCTGTCCCTGCATGAACACAACGGTTCTTTTAAGAGCCAACCTTATCTTTCATCTTTTTTTTACATATGTTTTTAAAACCTTTTTTTTTTTTTTTTACCGTACGCGTACGGTGCGCGTACTTTTTTTTTATTTTTGCCAATTTGAAAGCACACTTACTGCTCTTTTTTTTGGCAAGTGATGAACACTTTTACAGACTGACACATTATGAATCCACTTTTCAGATTTTTTAAAAAGCACATGTCCAAACTGCTTTTTCAGACCACCACCATGTGTATCCTGGGTGACTGCCTACACTCCAGCAAGGGCAACCAGCCTTAGTGATGCTGAATGTATTTGCATTACAGACTGAAACCTGAAAACCCCACTCGCTTGTAAATACTGTGCATGATTATACATGGCAAGCACATGGGTGTGTGCTAAGAGTCTGCTTCTTCCCCCAAAAAATCGCTCCCCCTTTCCATCTAATGCAACTGTGAAATCACCAGAGCAATACGCAATAAATCTCTGCCTATAATTCCTCTCTGCACACAGAGTCATGTTTTCACATTAGTCCCAAAACGAAATTTCTTTGCCAATTTGAAAGCACACTTACTGCTCTTTTTGTTTTGGGGCAAGTGAAAATCACTTTTACAGACTGTCACATTATGAAACCACTTTTTTCGATTTTCTTAAATGCACATGTCCAAACTTCTTTTTCAGCCCACCTCCATGTGTAACCTGGGTGGCTGCCTACACTCCAGCAAGGGCAACCAGCCTTAGTGATGCTGAATGTATTTGCATTACAGACTGAAACCTGAAAACCCCACTCGCTTGTAAATATGGTGCATGATTATACATGGCAAGCACATGGGTGTGTGCTAAGAGTCTGCTTCTTCCCCCAAAAAATCGCTCCCCCTTTCCATCTAATGCAACTGTGAAATCACCAGAGCAATACGCAATAAATCTCTGCCTATAATTCCTCTCTGCACACAGAGTCATGTTTTCACATTAGTCCCAAAACGAAATTTCTTTGCCAATTTGAAAGCACACTTACTGCTCTTTTTTTTTTGGGGCAAGTGAAAATCACTTTTACAGACTGTCACATTATGAAACCACTTTTTTCGATTTTCTTAAATGCACATGTCCAAACTTCTTTTTCAGACCACCTCCATGTGTAACCTGGGTGGCTGCCTACACTCCAGCAAGGGCAACCAGCCTTAGTGATGCTGAATGTATTTGCATTACAGACTGAAACCTGAAAACCCCACTCGCTTGTAAATACTGTGCATGATTATACATGGCAAGCACATGGGTGTGTGCTAAGAGTCTGCTTCTTCCCCCAAAAAATCGCTCCCCCTTTCCATCTAATGCAACTGTGAAATCACCAGAGCAATACGCAATAAATCTCTGCCTATAATTCCTCTCTGCACACAGAGTCATGTTTTCACATTAGTCCCAAAACAAAATTTCTTTGCCAATTTGAAAGCACACTTACTGCTCTTTTTTTTTTGGGCAAGTGAAAATCACTTTTACAGACTGACACATTATGAAACCACTTTTTTCGATTTTCTTAAATGCACATGTCCAAACTTCTTTTTCAGACCACCTCCATGTGTAACCTGGGTGGCTGCCTACACTCCAGCAAGGGCAACCAGCCTTAGTGATGCTGAATGTATTTGCATTACAGAGTCCAACCTCAAACCCTTAAACTATTCTTTTTTTTTCCAGTACACCTTAATTTATTGTGAAAACATACTCCATATTATTTTACATGTTCCTCACATTTAAATTTCTCCCAAAACAGAAAATGATAAACGCAACTACAACAAAAAGAATTTCCATTTCTATTATTCATTTCTTAAGTTACCACATACATCCCCTCTCAAACTCTAAACTCACCTTTAAAATTAGTTAGTTGTGAAAGAAATGTGACACTCAAACAGCAGATTATCAGAGCCAGGATCTCTGTTGTGTTCACCTCTCTCCTCTCAGCAGAACCAGATAATGGCAAACTTTCCCTCTATTTTTCCACACATATACATGTAAGTTTCAAATCTCAGTGCTTCCCCCTTTTTTTCAAATGTAATCACACATTTCTATTGGTTGAAAACCAACCCTTTTCCAAAAGTACCCTGCCCCCAACTTGACTTCTGCCTAGTACCCTTCCCCCAACTTGACTTCTGCCTGCTACCATAGCAACAGCTCATGGAACACTGCTGTGTGGAGTTAGGTCAGAAGTTCGCCACACAATGTTTCAATTCCACAGAGCAAGAGTGCTTGACTTTTCAAACCTAACAGCAAATCCATAGTACTGTTCTTTGGTAACACATTTTTTTGTACCAATACAAAACATGCTTCTATTAGTTTACACATACAGCCTAGTTTTTATTCTAGAATGGTATGAAACAGCCAATCAGTTCTTTTTGTTTTGAAAAAAATATGTATGCCTCCATTTCCAAACTGTCTTTCTTTTCATATTGCCATTCTACTGAAAGACACCTCCTGAGTGCATCCAGTTCTCCTTTGAAGATGTTCACAGTGTGGATTGTAGGGCACAGCTATGTCTTCTGGAGTGAAAAGTTTGCAGAGAAAACAGATATGGTGAGAGACCTTGCTTTGCCAAATGTAGACATTAAATGGATTGGTCAGAGAGGGTTAAAGTGGCACCAATTGATGCCATTGGTGAAATCCTTCATGCAAATCCAACACCCTGACCTCATAATAGTGCACTGTGGTGGCAATGACCTAGGCACTTTGACTGGGGTAGGTCTGGAAATGCTTATGAAGGACACCTTTGCACAACTGTTTTCACTTTTCCCTAAAACTGCCTTTGTGTTTTCCAACATATGCCAAAGGCAAAAATGGAACTGGTCCAATCATTTCTGTCCGCAGATTGACAAAGCAAGAAAGCACGTCAACAAATCTGTTTCTGCTTTCCTCCGTGACTATGGTATGGGTGCCATTTACCACAACAACTTGCGTTTTGACATGCAAGACATTTATAGAGGAGATGGTGTGCACTTCAATGATAAAGGGAACAGAGTCTTCCTCTTGAACCTTAGACTCTGCATCGGTACTTACTTGTAGGTACCACTAAAAAATCATTTCATAAACACAACGGCTCTTTTTAGAGCCCCCTAATATCTAAACACTTAAATCTGAATTTCATTTATTTTTTTATTTTTTTTTCTACCGTACGCTTACCGTAAGCTTACCGTACGCGTACCCCGTGATTTTTTTAAAAAATCAATAAATGTTTTCTTTGTACTTTACAGTCCTTCTTTGACCCCCTCACAAATGTAAGGGGGTCTGTAACTCTCCTCATTGCCCCCTTTTCTTGTTTTCACTCTTTTTTTTCTGAGTGAAACACACAAAATGGCGGCCGCCGCTTCCTGGTTTCGGCCGATTCGAATGTTTACTAAGATCTAACAGCCAATCAGAATCGCGCTCGCGCACGCCACCGTACGCGTACCGTAAGCTTACCGTAAGCGTACCGTAAGCGTACCGTAAGCGGGCTCAGATATATATATTGATTTAAAGGCTATTTTCTCAGAATCTACTGAACAGATTTACACCAAACCTACAAAAGGCACTTCCTTGACATAGGGACTACCTCTCTGCCAAATTTCTAGTAATTCTGTTCAGCCGTTCGGGCTGTAGCTCGTTCTAAAGGTCCTATGGAAAAATGCATGGGAAAAACGCGTTTTGGGACCCCCCTTTTATCTCAGCCCCCGCTTGACGTATCCCCCCGAGACTTTCAGGGTAGGAGCGGAGCGTAGCGCCCCACCTATTTTGAGAAATTCGCGAGGATTCATCGACCGGCGCCAAAGTTATTCAAAATAGAATGTTGCGGATTTCCTATGGAAAAGGGGTCCTAACTATAACTACCTACTGGCGACCGCCAGTAGGTAATATGTATGTGTATATATATACATACATATATAAACATATATAATCTGCATATCTATATAAATACAAATATAAATACATGCATACATATACATATATGCATGCATATGCATGTGATGTACATGAAAGTTTGAAAAACACTAATAAAAGCAAAGCTAAAAAGCCACCTAATTACAAACAGAATTGCTTTAACTTAAACGAGGGCGAGACCTATTGCATTTTCAATGCTTGTTTACTTTGGTTCCATCAAGAAGGCATTCAGATGTGTCACACATTTGCCATAAATTCTGAATGGTAGCACTCTAGTTGCTCATTAGACCACTGTAGTAAAGCTCCTGCTCACCAGGGAAGTCTGCTGCTGGTATTCAATTTGCATATTTCAGTCTGCATATCAGAATTTTTTAATGAAATAGAAGAGGATTGGAGAAGTCAAAATGTGCCCTAATTTTTCTTTCTGCAGCACTAATCATAATTTCTATGGCAAAATGAACCCCCTCATTTTGTTCCTTTGCAAATTAAATGTTTTAAGTGTTACCACTTTATTCCAATCAAGATGGCTTCAGGTGTGCCATACTTTTGTCATAAGTAAGACTGTTAGCGCTGTAGTTGTTCTTTAGAACACTCTGGGACATTCTGTCATTGGGCTATACTTGGACTACATCTGGGTGATATTTGTGCTACATTTGGGCTCTTTTGTCTCTGGTGGTCATCTTGCGAGACTTATTTGTTATGAAGTTTCCTAATTTCCTCATTTACTACAGTCTCCTCAGTAGGAATACTTTCAGTTTTTACTTTGATTCCCTCAAGAAGGCATTCAGATGTGTCACACATTTGCCATAAATTCAGAAGTTTAGCACTCTAGTTGCTCATTAGATCACTGTATTAAAGCTACTGCTCACCAGAGAAGTCTGCTGGTGGTATTGAAAGTGCATGTTTCAGTCTGCATGTCAGAATTTTTTTATGAAATAGAAGAGGATTTGAGAAGTCACTCAAAATGTGCCCTAATTTTTCTTTCTGCAGCACTAATCATACTTTCTATGGCAAAATGAACCCCCTCATTTTGTTCCTTTTTAAATTAAATTTGTTAAGAGTTACCACTTTATTCCAATCAAGATGGCTTCAGGTGTGCCATACGTTTGTCATAAGTAGGACTGTTAGCGCTCTAGTTGTTCTTTGGAACACTCTGGGAAGCTGCAGTAGAACACAAAGGAATCAACTGACAGTATCTGCCCTTGTTGGATGTACATGTTTACTGAGAATGTCAGACTTCATTCTCACATGACTGAGAAAGATTATGTGAATTTACAGAAAATATGCTCTGAGTTTAGCTTATAGATCACCTTCCAAACCTCTGTGGGAAAAGCATGAGAAAATAGTTTTCTCTCAAACATGATTCATGATATCCCAGCAGAAGGCTTTTTCACATGGTAAAATCAGAACATACCACAATTCCTAAAATGAGTATGGTAACATCAACAAATGATTTATAATGTAACGTCTTAAAACCTTCTATTAACTTCAATGCTTTTTAATGAGGTGCTATCATGTATATTGGTCCCAAGATGGCTGCCAACACTTCTTGGATGAAGTGCTGACAGCCAATCAGATCTCATGATGAGATGTGTGGTTAGGCTCCGCCCAGATATATATGTGATTTTACTTTTGATTTTCTCAGGAACTACTGAACGGATTTACACCATTTAAGCAAAAGGCATGACTCTGAACCAAGGTCTACCTTTCTGCGAAATTTGGTGTAATTCCGTTCAGCAGTTTGGGCTGTAGCTGCGACTAAAGGTCCCTATGGAAAATTGCATGGTGAAAACACGTTTTGGGACCCCTCTTTTTTCTCGGCCCCTGCTTGATGAATCACCCTGAGACTTTCAGGATAGGAGCGGACCAGAGCGGGCCACGAGTTTTGTAAATTACACGAAGATTCGGCAATCTGCGCCAAAGTTATTCTAAATAGAATGTTGTGGATTTCCTATGCATAATAGGTCCTAACTATAACTACCTACTTGCAACCGCCATATATATATATAGATATATATATATATATATCTATATATATATATGGCTTGGTCACGGTAAAGCAAGTATTGTTTAACTTCCGCTTACATACTGTCTGCAATTGACATAGAAAGTGGACCATGTTGCTTAAGGATTTTTTGTGGATCAGCGCCTCCTTATAATGTGTAAATACTTTCTCAAATATTTTATAAAATAGAAAATACTGCGTGAGACAATTTAAATGATCAGAATAATTTCATGAGGGTCTCAAAGAAACACCTGTTGTAAACAATTAAAGAGCATAGTGCATAATGTTTATGATAACAAAAGCCCGTTCCATTTAGTAAAATGTGCATTTCACGATGCTTCCACTTCGAGGACATTGATGTAATTCAACATCCCTGCCATCTAATAATGTGCAATGTGCCTATTGCAATGTTGGTAACAGACCACTTAACATTTCATTAGAAGGTGTTCCCAATCCAGATAAATATTTCTCATTACAGTTTTGATCCTTCTGGTGGTATCTCAATAAATTATGCCAAACAACATTAAATACATCATCAAATGCTCGTATATCCACATTATACCAGTATCTGAGTCATGCCCCAGTGGGCTTGTTATTCTCCTGATGACTCAGATAAAATTCACAGTCTATTCCGCCCAAGTGGGCAATTGAGTATCTTGATCAAGAGAACACCTCACTTTTTGACACTTGTCTCTTAGTATGTTCACATCATTGAGCCTGATCCTCTCGTAAAATCGATATCTTTGGTCAATACATGGTCCTATTTACAATAATAAAAGAAGACAATAAGCACACTTAAAAAACAATAAACTAAATTAAAATCATGTTCAATACAAGTAAAATATTCTTCTATTCTCAATTATCATTTTAGAAAAAAAGAGAATATCTTCTTAGCATCTAGTACAATGTTATGTCACATCTTATTACCTATGATTTAAACTTTACCTAGGTGTACAGCTAACTCCTCACTGGAATTTAAACCTACAGTGTACAATGTTTCAAAGTCTATTATATACTTTGATTCCAAGAATCTTAGTTGGCGTTCTATATCGCCACCCCTCTCTTGAGAATCAACCGCATCCAAAATTATAAATCATAAAAAAAAATCCTCCCATTAGGCACAGGGTCAGACTGATTTGCATATGGCCATGTCTGAACTAGGGTGGTGGAGTGAGCTAAAGAATGATGATGGATGAAACCCATATCAGTAGACTGGGGGTGAGTGCTTGCAATGCTTGCGGTTAGGTGTGGACGGTGGCAGCGTCTACCAGAGCTGCTTGGCTACGGTACAGGAAACGTGTGTGAAGTCAGCGAGATTTATGCGCCCTATACTGCAAAGTGTTGATGATTTTTAAACTTTTAATCGAACTTATATTTTAAATTAGGCTCAAGAAATTGCACTATTTACTATTAGCTCCCCACTTACTCGTACTTGCTGCTAGGGAAGTCTGGGTTCAGCCAACAGCCTGCACGCCTCGGTCCGACTCGGTGATTAACACCGTTGAGCGGAGGGCGGACAGGCAGACCCAAGCACTTCCGCATCACCAGCGGTTAGCGCTCTAGCTCCGGAGTCCCAGGACTATAAAGGGAGCGAGGAACGACCGGCGCTTGCGGTTAGGTGTGGACGGTGGCAGCGTCTACCCGAGCTGCTTGGCTACGGTACAGGAAACGTGTGTGAAGTCAGCGAGATTTATGCGCCCTATACTGCAAAGTGTTGATGATTTTTAAACTTTTTAATCGAATTTATATTTTAAATTAGGCTCAAGAAGTTGCACTATTTACTATTTGCTCCCCACTTACTCGTACTTGCTGCTAGGGAAGTCTGGGTTCAGCCAACAGCCTGCACGCCTCGGTCCGACTCGGTGATTAACACCGTTGAGCGGAGGGCGGACAGGCAGACCCAAGCACTTCCGCATCACCAGCGGTTAGCGCTCTAGCTCCGGAGTCTCAGGACTATAAAGGGAGCGAGGAACGACCGGCGCTTGCGGTTAGGTGTGGACGGTGGCAGCGTCTACCCGAGCTGCTTGGCTACGGTACAGGAAACGTGTGTGAAGTCAGCGAGATTTATGCGCCCTATACTGCAAAGTGTTGATGATTTTTAAACTTTTTAATAGAACATATATTTTAAATTAGGCTCAAGAAATTGCACTATTTACTATTAGCTCCCCACTTACTCGTACTTGCTGCTAGGGAAGTCTGGGTTCAGCCAACAGCCTGCACGCCTCGGTCCGACTCGGTGATTAACACCGTTGAGCGGAGGGCGGACAGGCAGACCCAAGCACTTCCGCATCACCAGCGGTTAGCGCTCTAGCTCCGGAGTCTCAGGACTATAAAGGGTGCTCGTCACTCCAAGCGCGCAGCGGTTGCACGCAGGGGTGCGCCTAAGAACTCGCCTAAGACAAGCCAAAGAGAAGCCCGTCTACGCCCGTCCGCGACCGGACGAGGCTAGGGGCTAGAGGTTATGGCCGTGAGTGCTGCACCGACGGTTGCCCATTTCAAACCCCGGGTAAGATATTCTCCAGCAGACCTGTTGCGTATTCGCAAATCTGTGCCTCAGGGCTGTACTGGGGGGGTAGGGGAAGGTAGTCTTCCTGAGGGCCCTTTTTCATGTCAGAAATGTCAACACCAAGCTTCCATCGATCACCGGCAAAATGTATTGCAGGACTTACTATCCATAAACACTCTGCCTCTGGATTCCTGTAAGAGTCGTAATCTCCTCTGTAATATTAGATCTCTGTCTAAACACCACAGTGAGGTGTGGGATATGATTGCTTCGATCCAACCTGACCTCTGTTACTTGACAGAAACATGGTTAAAATCATACTCTGTCCCAGCCATCACACTAGGGATCCCAGAGGGTTATAAAATTGCCAGACTCGATAGGCCTGTCAAGACAGGGGGAGGTTTTCCTATTGTGTATAAAAATAACCTATCAGTCTCCATTTTAGAGGAAATGAGCACTACTGATTTAGAAATCCTTGTATTTAAAGTCAGCATCTCGATGAAAATTAGCTATAAAGGGGCATTGGTCTATCGCCCTCCTGGGCCTTATACCTCCTCTAATCTCCTGCTGCTGGAGATATTAGCTAGACACGTTGACACCGAGAAGGATTTTTTACTTTTAGGAGATTTTAATGTGCATAGCGACTTGAAAGATAATGCTGAGGCGCAATCCCTACTACATGATATGTCCCTGATTGGATTAACCTTGATGAATACGGGTCCCACACACTCTGCAGGACATACCTTGGATCTTATATTTTCCAACAAACCCAACACCCTGCAATGTGCCTCTTCTACTCAGGTCAATTTGACAGACCACTTTGTCCTGGAATTTCTTATCTCTCACTTAGGCAAAGTTCCCCCTAAGGCACAAGTCCTTCCTAGCAGGCGTCGGCCATGGCATAAGATCACTTCGGAGAATTTTCAGGAGCACTTTGCCGATCCTCCTTTTTGCCCTGGAGCTAATGTTGACAAGGCATTGGACTGCTATAATCAGGCCATATCCCAGGTAGTAAATAAGATTGCTCCTATAAAAACATTTAAACCTCGCTTAGCACGCAAACAGGAGGTATGGTTTACAGAACACCTGAGATCCCTCAAACAACAGGCAAGGAAATTAGAAAAAGTGTGGAGATCGACCCACGAGGACACTGATAAGAATTATTTCTTGATAGCTCTAACCAAATATCACAAAGAAATTCGTCATGCTCGGAAATCCCATATACAGGCTCTTCTTTCAGCTGCAGGGAATTCCCCTAGGATCTTATATCAAACCTTACATTCATTTGTGAAACCAGCAGCCTGTGAAACTCAGGAGCTAGCCTCACAACAACTTTGTAACGAGGTGGCCCAATTCTTCACAAATAAAATAAATAAGATCCATGACGATATCTCAAATTCCAATTTATCCATTATTGGAAATACATCAGCAGTTCTGGAAAAGGAACTAGAGAGGGGAACTATGTCCTTATCTTCCTTCTCTCCTATCTCCTTGATTGATACTGAGGGTTATCTTGGCCAGATAAAAAGCGGCAGTCCCTCAGACATAATCCCTGCTAGAATTATCTCGAAAGTAGGGAAAAGTCTGAGTCCGCAAATTCAAAATCTTATCAATCTCTCTTTGATGGAGGGACAAGTCCCTGGGGAATGGAAAAAAGCGCTGGTGAGGCCCATTAGAAAAAACTCTTCCATCCCCTGGACTGACTTATCCAACCTGAGGCCCATCTCGCTACTCCCTTTTCTGGGGAAGGTGATAGAGAAACATGTCAATAAACAGATCTCACATTACATTGAGCAATTTGGTCTGCTAGATAGTTCTCAGTTTGGCTTTAGACCCAAACACAGCACTGAATCCGCCTTGCTATCTGTGACAGACGATCTTCACATGTATCAGGACCGAGGGTACTCGGCGATCCTGGTACTGTTGGATCTATCGGCGGCGTTCAATACTATATCTCATAAAATCTTAATCGAACGTCTGGCCGCAATTGGGATTGAGAGCTTAGCGTTAACCTGGCTAAAGAGTTTTCTTTCTGACCGCACCCAAACTGTCAGCATGGGCCCATTTCGGTCAAAAGAAACTTATATTATCAAGGGGGTGCCACAGGGCTCTTGTCTAAGCCCCACTCTTTTTAACATCTATGTGGCACCCCTGGCCAGCATACTGAGAAACTTCGGGTTTGTCCCTGTCTCCTATGCTGATGATACGCAGCTCTTATTCCCTTTTAAACATCTTACCAACGAAGTGAAGACAGCCTTCTCAGATGGCATGAAAGCTGTAGCGAATTGGATGAAGTCCAACTACCTTCAATGCAATGTGAATAAAACAGAAGTAATGCTATTTGGGGAGGTTAAAAATCTGTGGACTCCTGAGTGGTGGCCAAGTGAGCTCGGTCAAGTACCTGAACCCAAGCTGGTTGTAAAAAACCTAGGGGTTCGTCTTGACCGGGAGCTCACCCTTAAACAACATGGTAATTGGGTGATCAGCCAATGTCTCCATGCTATCGGACTATTACGCAAAGTGTTCCCACTATTACCTGATTACACTAGGAAAACCTTGGTACAGGCTTTAGTGCTGAGTCACCTCGATTACTGCAATGGGCTCCTATTGTCAGCTAACCAGGGAGTCATAGAAAAACTCCAGGTGATTCAGAACACTGCGGCTAGACTTGTGCTGAATGCCCCCCCAAGAACACCTTCCAAACCACTCCTCGACAGTCTACACTGGCTCCCAATCCATAAGAGGATTACTTTTAAGACATGCTGCCTTATTCACAGAACCATACATGGATCCGGACCCTCCCATTGGAGAGACAAATTAATTCCTTACAACCCCATTCGATCTCTTAGGTCCAGTAACCAACTCTTACTCAAAGTACCTTCCATTAAGAGGAGCAGACAGGGCGGGAAAGCCCTATCAGTGGTAGGTCCTACACTATGGAACAAACTACCGTTTGAGCTTAGGCAATGCTCAGAATTCCTGGTTTTTAGGAAAAAGCTTAAAACTTTTTTGTTCTAGTAACTATCAATCATTTTAGGAGTATATGACCAAGTTGAGCTGAATTGTACCATTCGCCTCCTGTAGCTGCCATGATCTTTTCCTCTCTTCTATGCGCAGAGATACTCTTTAAGAGTCGATTCTAGCGCGATACAAATCCATAAATAAAAATAAAATGTTCAACACTCCGTCCATCATCTCCTTTGATTTTGCTTTGTTTGCCCTAAGTTGGCAGGGTATGCCCAGACGTGGGTCCCTTGCTCACTTTGCCACTGGATTCAAGATAGCCTGGCTGATGAGGGTTATGAACCTGAAACCTGTCCCAGGATGCTTGTTTCTGGTCCAGGGAAGACATGGCTTGGCAGTTCGGGCTGGACCGTTCCCATGAGCCACAGGGTCAGACTGATTTGCATATGGCCATGTCTGAACTTGGGGGGCGGAGTGAGCTAAAGAATGATAATGGATCAAACCCAGATCAGTTGACTGGAGGTGAGTGCTGCAATGTTCAACACTCCGATCATCATCTCCTTTGGTTTTGCTTCGTTTGCCCTAAGTTGCCAGGGTATGCCCAGATGTGGATCCCTTGCTCACTTTGCCACTGGATTCAAGATAGCCTGGCTGATGAGGGTTATGAACCCGAAACCGGTCCCAGGATGCTTTTTACCGGTCCAGGGAAGACATGGCTTGGCAGTTCAGGCTGGACTGTTCCCATGAGGCACAGGGTCAGACTGATTTGCATATGACCATGTCTGAACTGGAATGGCGGAGTGAGCTAAAGAATGATAATGGATTAAACCCAGATCAGTTGACTGGGGGTGAGTGCTTGCAATGTTCAACACTCCGTCCATCATCTCCTTTGGTTTTGCTTTATTTACAATGCGACATTAACTCCTTCACTCCTAGGCCTTTCCCCCCCTAAGCATGTTCATGACTAATTGGGGTAGTTCTTGCTTAGGCCCTGCAACTTTTTGTCCACATAAGGTATTCATGCCAATTTTGTGTCCTTTTCTTCTAACAGCCTGAGGATTCAAAAGGTACCCAAGGTTTGTAGATTCCTCTGGAGGGGACCAAGAAATTTACCAAAATACAGCTACATTTTAGGTATTTGGAGAAACATTGGGAAAAAGTGCTACAGAAGAAAGCATCTGTTTTTTTCCCTGCCAACGGTATCAACGAAGAGTACGGTGCTAAAAACCCCATCTACCCAGATTTCTTGAACAGGCAGACGTTTGTCAGAATACCAAAATATTCTACACAATTTTGGCATTTTAGTGGGACATAGCCAATTTATCCTTTTTTTTTTACTTTAACCTCCTTCCAGTTAGTGGTAGAAATGAGTGTGAAAGCAAAAATGGATCCCAGAAAGCTATTTATTTCTGAAAAGCATAGAAAAGTTTGAATTCAGCAAGGGGTCATTTGTGTAGATCCTTCAAGGTTTTCCTATAGAAACTAACAGTTGAACCAAAGAAATATTGAAATTGTCAACAGTAACTTATTGAAAATATGGCAGATTTTTTAAAGCAATACACTGTTACATCTGCTGGACCCTTTTAGTTGCAGGATATATAGTACTTGTAGGTTCAACAAGAACCCAAGTTACTCAGAGCCAATAACTGAGCTGCACCTTGTAATGGTTTGTCATTGTGTACCGGGTATATAGCAATTAATTTGGTAAAATATAAATAGTGAAAAATAGGTATCAAGGAAATCTATGTTTTCCCTAAATGGGAACATAATATAGAGTTTAGAAGCAATGGTTATTTGCAGCTCTTTGTAATTGTGGGCACCCGTACTAGCATGTGAATTAGAGGACATTCTTCAAAACAACTTCTTTTTTACACATTGTCTTACATTTTGAAGGCAGAAATGCATAGAAAGTCAATTGGTAATAACACTTGTTCTAATGTTTTATGTTCCCACATGACTCCTGATAAGAATGGTACCTCACTGGTGTGGGTAGGCCTAGTGTCCGTGAGAGAAAACGGCCCAAAACGCAACATGGGCACATCACATTGTTCAGTGAAAACTGAACCTTTTTTAGCAATGCGCCTAGCAGTGGATTTTGGACCCTCGCTCAACTGGCACCTAGGGAAACCTAGAAAACCTTTACATTTTTTAAAACTAGACACCCATGGGAATCCAGGATGGGGTGGCTTGGTCGGCTCTCACCAGGTTCTGTTACCCAGAATCCCTTGCAAACCTCAAACTTTGTCAAAAAAACACATTTTCCTCACTTTTTCTGGGATGGAAAGTTCTGGAATCTGCAGGGAGCCACAAACTTCCACCCACCCAGCATTCCCCCAAGTCTTCCGATAAAAATGGTACCTCACTTGTGTGGGAAGGCCTAGTGCCTGTGACAGGAAACGGCCCAAAAATTAATGTTGGCGCATCATATTTTTCCAACGAAAACTGACCCTTTTTTCACAATGTGCCTGTCGTAAGTGGGTTATTCATTCACTGTGTCTTTATTATCTTAGGATGCATTAGCTTGGAATGTTATCCATGTAGTGTTTTACCCTGGTTCAGGCAGTTACATTGCGGTTTCCTGCTGTGCAGTTGCCTTCGCCGTGGGTCCTTGAAATTTCTGCCTTCTTGCTTCTTGGAATATAGCATTTTGGAACAGAAGACATCTCCGCGAGTATCATTATCCAACCCCACCACATTTTGGTACCAGGAGTGGGGCTGGCCTTGCGATCTGCACCTGTGTTCCAGGATGTTTTCCCAGGATCCCACTAGCTGTCTCATTGCATCCTGAGCAAGCACAGGAACAATTCTGGTAATATTGCGGCATCTCCGAGAGGTGGGTGATTTTGATATATCTCCTTGCTGCTGCTTGAGCCATTGCCCACTTCGCTAACATTGTCCGCCCGTTAGCCATGTTTTGAAACCATACAAGCTCTTGCGCATTCATTCTGCACTCGCACCTACCTTAATTCTTTTCAGAATCCTCAGGAAGGTTCTACCGCTTGACTGCATGCCTGTCTCCTCTACGGAAGTTCTTCGGACGGCCGCCGCTAAGGACACTGGGAGGTGTGTTGACATCAGACGCAAGGCGGCTATCTTAGATAGGTCAACGAGGCCTATTTCTACCAGCTTCAGCATTTGCTTCACTTAGATGCGACGCCGAGATCGGTGATTCATACACCTTGCGCATTGGCTGCATTGCTCCTCTTTAAGCTGTGCGACATATTTATCGTTGATCCGCACACCATTTATTACATTTGAAAAAAAAATTAGGTTGTTTCTTTGGCATCTTTCTATGATTTTTTGTTTTTAATCTTTATTTCGACATCAGACAAGAAAAAAAAACAAAGCATACGTTATACAGTGCATAAACACTCGATGTTGTATTTTATATTTTATCCTCCCTTACTCACTAAGATTCCAACCCCCACCCTGCTCAACCTTCCCCTCACCCTCAGGTCCTAAGGAGGTGCACCAAAACATTGCTTAAGCACACACTTAGCCTTGTGATACATGTGTGACACACTAAACCACACAATAAAAGAAAAGAAAAAAGGAGAATCAAAATACAATCTACTTCCCCAACCCTTTAAAGGATTTTTGAAACAATTAAGCTAGTCTTGTGCCGAAAAGACAAAATCCTCATTAAGCCATCTAGTTACTGGCGCCCAGATTGCAAACCCTCTCTTTTTGATTCTGTATCCCCTTTGTTTATATACTGTGCTCTCCCACCGGTATGTTGCTAATAACTTCCCCAGCCAGCCATGTATTGAGGGAGGATGTTGATCAAGCCAGGCACTAGCCAAACCTAACCTGAAGACCGCCATAGCTGTAAATAACAAAATCCGATTTGGTTCCACCATTTCCTGCTTGCTTACCCTCAAAACTATCACTTGTGGTGTAATATCTACCCCGATTCCCAACATATTTCTAAGGTAATTACCCATCTCAGTTACCAAGGGATCGACTTTAGGGCAGGTGGCGACTAATGTTCCACAGCGGGAGCAGTGTATACCCGACGTCCCGCCCCATCTAAAAATCTGTGCTGGTGTAATATATATGTTGAGCCAAGTTTTAAAACACTGCACTTGGAGGTCGGCCGAGATAAATGCTGTCTGGCTTAACAAAAGGGAATCCTGACATTCCTCGGTCTCTACTTGTAGCATCTCCTGCCAGCGGCTTGTGTGTTTATTTAGATCATCACCCATTTCTTTATTAAGTAATTTACATATTGTGGATTAAGTTGGGAAAACCACCAGCAACATATCCAGTAAGGGAATTTTACTACAGATAGCTACCTTCTTAGTCAGAAAATCCCTTAATTGTAAATAGTTAAAAAAATTATTGTTCCCTATCCCGAATTTATCCTTAATAGTTTCAAACAAAAATACATCCTTGCCTTCCATTAAATCCCCGATGTGCCTCACACCCCTGTCCATGCACATTTTCATATATCCATCGTGAAATATAGCTGGGAGTAAATCATTATTATCTAGAGGGGAATATCTACACTGGGAGGCGTCTTGATGTCAGACGCACGGCGGCCATCTTAGATAGGTCACGGAGGCTATTTTCTACCAGCTTCAGCATTTGCTTCACTTAGATGCGACACCGAGATCGGTGATTCACACACCTTGCGCATTGACTGCATTGCTCCTCTATAAGCTGTGCAACATATTCATCATTGATTCGCACACCATTTATTACATTTGAAAAATAATTTAGGTGGTTTCTTTGGCATCTTTCTGTGAAATTTTCACGGCAATTCACACACCTCATCCCCATATCCAAGTTAAAGAAAATAATCTTTCAAGAACGTTTCCCAGCCTACTCTTTCATTCATTTTAGAGGTAACAAAATGTACTCTTTTTCTGCATTTTACTTGGATACTGAGAAATACTTTTCAAACTCCGTTGCAACATGGAAAGCAGTCAATGCACATCGTCAGCCAAGCATTATCCACGCACACTGCAAGCCAAGCGCCATCCATGCACACAGTCAGCCAAGCACTAGCCATGCACCCCACCAGCCAAACACCACCCAAGTAAAAAACCACACACACTGCCAGCAAAATGCCAGCCAAACGTCAATACATGCAGACCGTCTGCCAAACACCAGTTCACACACACACAAACTCTCCCTGGTTTCTAATGGTTGTCTGTGGGGCAGATGAGACTAAAAATATCACTGAAACAGCCAAAATGTATGTCTAAAAAAAGGGGGAGCGACCCTTGCCTACGGGGCATCTCACTGACACACCCATAAACATATCCCTGGTGCCTAGTGGGCTTTCTGCCCCCTGGGAGGGGCAGATAAGGGGCTATTGCCCTGATATGCCTTTTGGGGGGGGCAGAAATACTATTTCGGGGGTTGGGGCATTAGCATACCCATTCTGGGCAGCCCCCACCCCTATTTTTACAAAAACCCACATAATCCATGCTGTCTATTGGTCTTTCTGCCCCTCTGGCAGCAGATCAGGGACTATTGCCCCTATCTGATTCCTGGGGGAGGTAGAAAGACTGTGGATAATTGTTTTGGGGCGTGGGGGCATTGGCATACCCATTCTGGGCAGCCCCCACTCCTATGTCTAACAAAAGACATAATCCCTGATGCCCATTGGGCTGTCTGCTCCCCCAAGGGGCATATGTAAATGCAAATGTCCAGTATTTGTAAAACGCACAGCTACCTCCGTAGAGGTGTCCCGGCGCTGTGGAGCCGTCGGGAGGATTAAGCGAGCTAATGCCCAGTGCCACATGGTGCTGGACTGATCTGCTGCTAGCACCGGGGATCGAACCATAAGCCCCAGGATCCAGAGGCAGTTGCCCTGGTTTCAGCGCCACACCTCTATAAGGTGGTATTGCCCCCATCTGCCTCCCGAGGGGGCAGAAAATGGTGGCAAAATATTTAGGGGGTGTAGGGGCATTGACATGCCCATTCTGAGCAGCCACCACACCTATGTATAAAAAAACAAAATTCCTGGTACCTAGTGGGCTTTCTGCCCCCCCGGGATCAGATAAGGAACTATTGCCCCTATCTGCCTCCTGAGGGGGAAGAAAGACTGTCATTTTTTTCGGTGTGGGGGCATTAGCATGCTCATTCTGGGCAGCCCCTATCCCAACGTATAAAAAAACAACATAATCCCTGGTGCCTAGTCGGCTTTCTGCCCCCCCGGGGAGGCAGATCAGGGGCTATTGCCCTCATCTGCCTCCTGGGTGAGGCAGAAAGATTGTGTCAATTTATGGGGGAGTATGGGCCTTGGCATGCCCCTTTTGGGCAGCCCCCACCCCTACATATAAAAAAAAATCCCTGCTGCCTAGGTGGCTGTCTGCCCCCTCCGGGGGTAGATCAGGGGCTATTGCACTCATCTGCCTCCTGGGGATCAAAATGACTGTGGAATTTTTGGGGGGATTGGCATGCACATTCTGGGCAGCTCCCACCCCTATCTACATTAAAAAAAATCCATGATGCCTAGTGTGCTTTCTGCCCCTCGGGGGGGGAGGGCAGATCAGGGGGCTATTGCCCCATCTGCTTCCCAGGGAGGGCATAAAGACTGTGGAATTTTGGGGGAGGGGTGGGGGTATTGACATGCCCATTTTGGGCAACCCCAATATACATGAAAAAAATCACTGTTCCTAGTGTGCTTTCTTTCCCTCTGGGTGAGGCAGATCAGGGGCTACTGCCCCATCTGCCTTTGAGTGGAGGCAGAAAGACTGCCAATTTTTTTCTGTGGGGGCATTGGCATGCCCATTTTGGGCAGGCCCCACCCCTATGTATAAAAAAAATAGCCCTTGGTGCCTAGTGGGCTTTCTGTCCCCCCCGGGGGCATATCAGGGACTATGGCCCCATCTGCCTCCTGGGGAAGCAGAAAGACTGTGGAATTAGTTTTGGAGAGGTGGGGGCATTGGCATGCCCACTTTGGGTAGCCCCCACCCCTATATACATTTAAAACAAATCCCTGATGCCTAGTGTGCTTTGCCCCTCCCTGAGGGGGCAGTTTGGGGGCTGTTGCCCCCATCTGCCTCCAGGGGAGGAGAAAGACTGAATCTTTGGGAAAACGTGGGGTAGTAAAAGCCATTGCCCAGGGGTCTGCTCCCCCCTCCATGGTGCCTAGTGGGTGATACAATAAGAGCAGCCTCGGAGCTGGGGAAGCTCTTCCCGCACCAGAGGGAGTTCCTTTGCCATGTGCGTGGACAGGCAGGAGCCGTCCGACGTACATGAGTACTTTAGCATCAGACAGGTCTCGGACGTCTGACTCATGCAAGGGGTTAAGCCACGTTAAGTGGCTTAATACCGCCTTGTAAATAAGGCAAAGCCCCTATTGCCACAGGAAAGTGACATTTCTGTGGAGCTAGGGGCTTGTAAATATGCCCCCTAGTTTTTTTAATGCATTCTTGGAATGTATGCTGAAATGCTATGTTTAAAACATACTTTAAAGTGGAAGCAATGAGTTATAAATTGAGAAAAACATCCATATCCATTAGTTATTAAGTACTGCATTTTAAGTCTCCAACAAAATTCTTTCAGTAATTTTCTTTGCGATTTCTAAATCCCTTTAAGTGTATTTATGTCACAAAATATTACGTTTGTTTCAACAAGTATAATGCCAAATATATTCTTTTGGGAAAGTGCCTCTGGCAAAACTTCCGTCCATCACATATTACTTTTTTTAATTGGGTTGATTTTTCGAATTTGTGTGGGTCTATTTTCATAATTATTTCTGAATAACCAAAACATGTAACTTTCCTGTGTTCATGTTTTGTTTGATTGTGTGCCATGTAAAGTGCACAAAGAGAAATTAAAGAAAGCTGAAATATAGATTTTTGAAATTTAGACTACCCAACAAATACTGGAAAGGCATAAAGGCATTCCGATGTTAATCACTCTAACAGAAAAACAGAAGGAATAGAGTCTGGCACAGTAAATACTTGTGGCTCAGTTCTGAAGTTTGTTGTAAAGGTATGTGGCCTAACTAAAAGGCATCAAATTTTTTATTTTACGAATTAGCTCAGAATGGATTATTGCAAAGGGGGCGGTCAGGTGTCAGATCTGTTAATACAAGCATGAGTTATTCAATACATTATGGGAGCAGTGTACTGGCTGATACAGCTGAAAATCTTTATATTACAGATAAACGAATTCTGAGACGTTTCAAGTAATACATGAATAAACGTGCACTAATCACAGGTTAAGGAGACATGAGAAATTATGTGAGAGAATTTATTTACTGCATCGTAAAAGCATGCAGATAAATTGTAGGATAGATGAAATCTTATACATTAAATAATATAGGGTCATATTTTGTTAACCAGCTTTAGTTGTTAATTCAACATGTATGTAAAAGATAAAGTGATATACTCATGTGTTGTAAAACGTCTGATCCTCTTCATTGAAATAGTAATGTGTGTAAGGAATTAATGGAATCTAACATGATCTGGATAATTTTATGTGTGATATCGAAAGGTTTCATTCTGAATTTTGTCATTTGGATATGTGACATTGTGCACCGCATGAGAAAAGAAAAACTGTTTCTGCATAGCCACATTTAGTGCAATTGTCCTGAAACTTTCAGATTATGATCTTTATATGTGTACTAATATAAAACATTTGAAACAACATTAATATTTTAGGATTTGAAATCATTTTACACTTTAGTACTTTGAAAAATGCTGTAATATGCCATGTTATATGTCATCTTTGTAATTCAACAAATAACATATTCTGCTTATAAATTGAAAGGATGTTTAGAAAATGTATTTCCCCTGTGAAATGTATATTTCCATTAATTTATATTCAGCATATTTTAACCTAACTTTATTAAAGGCCTGCATTTTTCCCATTCTGCTTTGTCTTACACTTACTTACTCACAACAAAAGTTGTTACTTTAGGAACATCTGATATGGGAAACTGTCTTCTTGAATTCACTTATGTGCCTGTTGCTAAAGGATCATTGTTTGGAGGTTTACGTATACCGGAAGATCTGACAAATTAAGTGACCAGGGCATCCGCCTCCCCCATTCCGTTCTAAAGCCTCCGAGATCATCTGCGGCGTACCCCAGGTATCCTCCCACAGCCCGATACTGTTCAACATTTATATGGATCCGCTCGCACACGTCGCCTGACAGCACGACCTCAACATAATCTCATATGCAGACGACACTCAACTGATCCTCTCCCTCACCAAGGACCCCATCACCACCAAAGCCAACCTCCACGAAGGAATGAAGGCCGTCACCGACTGGATGAAGATCAGCCGCCTGAAGCTGAACTCAGACAAGACGGAGGTCCTCATCCTCGGCTCCAACCCCTCACCCTGGGATGACTCCTGGTGGCCGACGGCACTGGGGGCAGCCCCGACACCAACCGACCATGCACACAACCTGGGAATCATCCTCGACTCAACGCTCTCAATGACCAAGCAAGTCAACGCCGTCTCCTCCTCCTGCTTCAACACCCTCCGCATGCTCCGCAAGATCTACAGATGGATCCCGACAGATACAAGAAAGTCAGTCACCCAGGCCCTCGTCAGCAGCAGACTCGACTACGGAAATGCCCTCTACGTGGGAGCCCCAACCTAGCTCATCAAACGACTACAACGCTTCCAAAATGCCTCGGCGGGACTGATCCTCGACTTACCACGACATGGCCACATCACCCCCCACTTGAGAAACCTGCACTGGCTCCCCGTCACCAAGAGGATATCCTTCAAGCTCCTCATCCACCCACGCAAAGAACTCCACAAGACTGGCCCAGCCTACCTCAACAGACGGCTCTCCTTCTACATCCCCAACCTCCAGCTCCGCTCCGCCGACCTCTCACTCGCCACCGTCCCATGCATCCGAAGAACAACCACCGGCGGGAGATCCTTCTCCCACCTCGCCGCCAAGACATGGAACACCCTCCCACTGAGCCTACGACAGACCCAAGACCTGCTGACCTTCAGGAGGATACTCAATACCTGGCTGTTCGATCAGTAGCGCCCCCCCAGTGCCTTGAGACCCTTGCGGGTATGTAGTGCGCTTTACAAATGATTGATTGATTGATCTGTACCATCTCCTCCTATAACTGGCATCGGTTCTGCCACTCCTAAAAAAGCCTAAGCTCCCAGTTACAGATCCCAGTAGCTTTCGTCCAATCTCCAGACTGCCATTACCAGCTAAGGTGGTGGAGAAAATCATGAATAAGCAGCTTAGCCTATTCTTGAATGAGAACCAAGTACTAGACCCGACCCAGTTTGGTTTCAGACCTGGTCATAGTACGGAATCGGCTCTTATAAAGGCTACGGAAGAAATCAGGGTTGCTGTGGATCAGGGAGGGAGGGCGGCACTAATCCTGTTAGACCTGTCCGCAGCATTTGATACGGTTCACCATTCCATACTGTTGAACCGTCTAAACACCTGTGGCATTCAGGGGAAGGCCTGGGAGCTCCTAAGGTCGTTCCTCGCGGACAGGAAACAGATTGTCGCCCTCGGAGATTTTCAGTCCAATCCCTTTTCATTGCCTTGTGGGGTCCCGCAAGGGTCCTCACTTAGTCCGACTCTTTTTAATATTTATGTTAGTGCACTGGCCCCAATTATAGACATCTTTGGTTTCGGCCTTACATCATACGCCGACGACACTCAAATTGTGGTATCTCTGACACCAGAGTGCGAGGCTGATGTGGAAGGTCGTTTTCAAGAGTGTATGCTAGCAGTGGACAACTGGATGGCAAACAATTGTCTCAAACTAAACTCAGAGAAAACTGAAGTGATATTGTTTGGGAATAACACCAGTTTTTGGACTCCTTCCTGGTGGCCAGACCTAATGGGGAAAGCCCCTGTGCCAACTAGAAAGGTTAAGAACCTGGGGATCATACTGGATGATAAATTGACCTTAGGACCTCAAGTAAATGCACTAGCCTCTAAAATCAGCTATACTATTAAAATGCTGAGAAAAGTCCTGCCCTTATTGCCTAAGGACAGTAGACAAATTGAAGTTGGTGCTACGGTAATGTCCAGATTGGACTACTGTAATGGACTCTACCTTAATATGCAACTAAAAGGATAAAAAAAAACTGCAGATACTGCAAAATGCAGCAGTTAGATTACTTATGGACTCTTCAAATCCCTGTTCCGTCTCCAAAGAGAGGAAAGCTTTACACTGGCTCCCAGTAAAAAGCCGGATACAATTTAAAGTACTATGCCTGGCCTTTAAGGCCTTACATGGCATAGGTCCAGAGTTTCTACAGCAAAGACTGCGCTGGTACGTTCCAGGCAGACACTTGCGCTCTGAAGAGGCCAACCTGGTCTGGGTGCCTCGTATAAAGAAAGCCCGTTGGGGAGGCAAAAGCTTTATTTATGGCACAGCGAAGGCTTGGAATGAATTACCTCGCTATCTGAGATCTTTCACCAAGCTTTTACCTTTTCGTAAGGAATTAAAAACGTGGCTCTTTTCCAAAGAGTAGTCTGCCTCCTTTTATTGTTTCCTGCCAGTCTTAGAGAATCAAGAAGCGCCAGGACACCTCCGGGTATTTGTTGCGCTCTATAAATGACATAAAAAAAAAAAATAAGAATATGTTTCTTCCTTAATGCCATATGACAATCATTTTAAACAAACTGACCAATGGACTGAGTGGTCTGACACAATGAGGTGACCAAGGAGGTGTCACCTTGGAACTAGAGGATTATATTATACACTGGTTTGAAGGATGGGTGTGTGGCTGGCTCTCTGACATACCCCAGAGACTGCAAGTTGGATTTTTCTGCATCTTTCCATTGGGATCCTTTGCACACTCTTCTTGCTTCTTGGGCCGACGCATTTGTTGTGTGTGCCAATCTTGGACTCTTTCCTGATGGGACACTGCTCATGAGCTGCTGTGGTTCATGTTGTTTTTGAACCTTCCAAAAGCTTCTTTTCACTTATGGCAAGTGCAAACTAATTAGACTGTCCTGCACCCTTTTTTTAATTTACTTTTAAATATTCTGTTTATCGAATATAACATGACATCAATAATGTGTAGACACGACTTACAGTATAAAGTAAATGGTTAAAGCCACCAAGACATCTTGTATGCTTATACATTAGGCGGTTTACTGTCCATCTCATTTTGACTCCCTCCCACACCATTCGCTGCATGAATGTTGGCACCCCCCACATTGGGTGGATTGCAAATATTCCCCCTGAACGAATTCCACTTACCCCACACCTTGTCCCATTTCCGAGGGCACCCTCATTTCTTATAGACTTCTACTTACGCGACCATGCACCAGTCCATATCTCGTTCCCAATCTTTCAGGGTAGGCGTCTCTGCCACCCCCATCTCTGGGCGATGATGAACTACCTTTTGAATATTTTGATAAATGTTACCTTTAACGAAACCAGAGTCCATGTTTTATCATGAATTGTCTTCTTAACTTGATTGTGCATTCCAATTGATTTATTGATGACAGGGAAAGATCAGTATAGAGAAATCTCTAATCATCAGGTACTAATGTTATTGTTTTGCGTTGCTGTAACAAAACTATTGGTATGCATGATTTTCGTATGGCTAAATTTCTTTTGAAGATTCAGGCTAACAGGCTAACAGTGATAAATCTTTCTCTATATAGTCTGTTATTGAGAGTCATGTACATGAATCTAATAATTAATTTGTGAATAGTTTAACCAATTCCTGATCCTCTTTGGATATCCGGATGTTAGATCTCTTATATCCAACCCACAGAGGAACAACACAAGATGCCTCGGAGGATCAAGTGAGTGTTGGAAAACTAAGTAATATGATAATGAAATATAGTAATGAGAAACCAATTTTTATTGAAAAGGGCCCAGCATCCACTGAAATGTTAATTCCTCTAACAGAAAAACAGAAGTAATAGAGTCTGACACAGTAAATACTTGTGGCTCAGGTCTGAAGATTGTGGTAAACGCATTTTATTTTATAAATGATCTCATAATGGATTATTGCATAGGGAACGGTCATGGGTATCATCTGCTAACCCGAGCATGAGGTGTTCAATACATTAGGGAAGCAGTGTACTGGCCAACAGAGATTTGCCTGCCCAACCAACCTCTGACAGTTTTTGCCTAAGTCTAGCTTCTGCTTGGCCCTTTCTCTTTTAGCCCATGGGAAGCTGCCTCTGTTAACACTGCTTCAGTACAAGACTTCAATTAGCAGATCATAGCTCCTGTGCCAAATCAATGAGGGACGGACAGAAAGGGTTAATGAGCCCACCATCCTTGCTGACTCTCTCCATGAATCTCCACAGCACTAACATGGACCCACCCCTAACATTGTTTACACTCTATGTTTCACAGTAAAAAGAGACATCAGCATAGCATAAGGAGGACCAAGTAATGAAGGTGTTGCAAAGGATAGATGATGCAGAAATGATAGTCCTCTTTCAGTCCCAGTCACTGGTGTCTCGGTGGACTAATGCATTCTCTTCAAGAATCTGTGTGTGACCTCTTGGTCAGAGGTTTGAATTCTGGTGCACTGGTTCTTAGCCTGTGGTCCACAGATCCCCGGGGGTCCTCGAGAGCTACTCAGGGGATCAACGACTGATTGGAAAATTAAATATTATTAGTAGATTAACAAAATACATACACATAAAAAGAAAAATTGGAAGTTCTAAAAAACACTGCAAATGTGAAGGAAGTTGAAACTGGAATCAGAAAAATTAAGTTGTTATCCTTAGCTTGAGTCTCAGGAGTGGCGCAAGTACAGCTAGTAGAGATGAATGGCCCTCTCATTTGAAGCAGCACTGTCATGTGCCCACAAAAAGACAGCATGCGTTAGGAGCGAAGGTGACAGTGATATGCGAGAGTCTAGCCTACTGCTTCGACATTTTGGAATAAAACTACATTTTGAAAAGCACCAACAGTCTCATTAAATTTTCAATTTTCACATTTCTTTTGTGAATTTAGAGAAATATTTCATAACTCGTATATTTGTATGATATGAAACAGGGGTACCAGACTTCCAGTAGAGATCGACATAAGTCAAAAGGTTAAGAACCAAGGGGCAGATTTACAATAACTGGCGCATCCCTGCATATCAGCAGGGATGCGCCAGTTATTGTGCGTCACGGCTCCGCCACCATGGATGCGCCGCATTTACAATGCGGCGCACTATGGGGCAAAAATGGACAGATGCTTGACGTATCTGCTGCCGTAAAGGCGGCGCATTGCTGGAGTTGCGTCGCAAGCGTGACACAGCTCCAGCACGGCTCGGGGGTGCACTATCTTTAAAATGCTGCGTCAATCCTTACTCCTGCTTCAAGCAGGTGCAGGGATTTGACGCAGTGGCTGAGTGAAATCTTGTAGATTTCACTCAGCCACTTTTAGGAGGCGTTCCTGCGCCGGAACGCTCCCCCCTGCGCCGGTATGCCTACATGTGGCGCAGGGCTTTACAACGTGACGCATCTCCCAGATGCGTCACGTTGTAAGTACCCCGCACCATGGCGCTGGCTTTGCGCCGCCGCTGCATCACAAAAGTGATGCAACGGCGGTGTAAAAGAGGCGCAAGGGGCTTGTAAATCTGCCCCCAATTTTCTAACGAGTTCACACAGCATTTTTCCACCAAGATTGACAAACTATCATTGGGTTGGGCATCTACAAACATCTGTTAGCCAGCTTCCAGTTGGCATCATGGGTGAGCATTCGCTTTACAAATACGTGTTATCTTATGTTTCCTTTAAAATACCGCACAAAATTAAACTATTTAGCAGCTTCCTATCTAAGTCAGAGGGTTGTTGGTCGTTGTGGCTTAAAATGGGTCGTTTTGTTTATTTTGCAACTCGATCCGACCCATAACATGGTTCAAAGTCAGTGCTGAGTTCAGAGCTGTGCGACCCCTGCCAAGGCCGAGGGGGCACCATTTGAATGACAGGCCGAACAGAAATAAGAGCAGGCTGTAGAGATTATTGTGCGCACTGTGGGGCATATTATCAAGCACGTCGTTAAAATGATCGCCGCTTTAGCGGCAGAAAACTGCCGCTAAAGTGGCGATAATGGGCTTGATAATATGCCGCAGAGAATTCCAATAGAAGCCCATGTTGACACCAGAACATGGGCTTCTATGGGAATTCTCAAGGGCATATTATCAAGCCCATTATCGCCGCTTTAGCAGCAGCTTTCTGCCGCTAAAGCTTTCAAAAGAAAAAGGGGAAAACCCATACTAACCCTTTGGTGTCTGGGTACTTAAACAGGTAGACAGGAAAAACTAACACCTAGGGATTAATAATATAACTATGTTATGGTGACGAGAAAAATCAAATATCTCCTCCCTTGAGTTAATTAATCCTCAAAAATAGACTATGTTCTCTTTATTTTCACTAGTCATACATAGAAAATCCGACCCAACAATGAATATATCTTTCCTTAGATCTGCATCTAAGTGTATTTATTGTTTTATATTTCACCAAACATATATAAGAAGATTAATCTTTTAGACATATATACAAAAACATTTGTAATATTTACATTCTTTTCTCGAAAAAAATCAATACACATATACATCTATACGACCCTATACTTGAATTTGGATGCTTGTAGGATTAATCTGTTCCAGCATTCCTTTGTAATGAAGAACAAACCAAAATGAGAACTCTAGAGATCTTTTTTCATTTTGATCTCTACTTTCTTAAAAGTACTCCGCTAGACATCAATCAAAACAAAATTTAATCAATTAACTGGATGTCTTCCAATTCGTTGTCGACGCGTTTCAGCCCAAAGAATTTTTAAGGCCTCATCAGGACTAGGGTACACGTATATTCGATTTCATCAAAATTCACCTATAAATACAAGTTCAATATTTCTGTATTACTATTTTTTTATATACAATATAATACAAACCTATATCATTATTTACACTATATATACACCTTGGAGCAAAAGGACGGATCATGCTGTCTCATATTTACAAACAATAACACGTTTCTTTAGAGAATCACTGAAGTGGCGGGCAAAATATATCCCGATTTAAATGTGTCAAATATAAACATAATAGTGCACTAAACACCACTGTGTGTCAATTATCTTTATGGATGCAAATATTAAAGAAGAAATAATAAATAAACAATATTTTAAACTAGAATCTCAATGTATATATATATCCCACCTCTCTTGCAACTGAAGGGAATATAGCCTTACGAAGTGTAATATTTCTTAACCAAGCAAGTACCGAAGAAAGACTTTTAATATAGTACCTGCGGCACCCTGATTCACAACTTCATTCATAGCGAATGGTATGGTTCCATAACAAGACTCAATTCATGGAAAAGCACTCAAACCATCTTTACCCTGATGTACACACACTCTAAACTTACTAATGGAATCCGTGCTGTCGAGGTGTCTCGTAAAAATATATTCGTAATGGACTTCTCCAAGCTTTCATTCAATGGAAAATCATGACTACAAAACAAAAAAGGGGATGTCTAACCGTAAACTTCCTTAATTTATTATTGTTATACACATCCAGGCAAAACCAAGATTAAATTATAAAACCTACCTTTTCAAAAGGACTTAAATTGTACGCCCGTGATAGCCTTAGTTCCTATCAAGAAATCCCTGCGGGACAATAGACGACCGCAAACGTCGGCTCTGCCAAAGTTACAAAACGTATAGTTATACTCGGGACTCACGTCGATGACTAAATGTCTAATAAGGAAAGGCGTAGTTTCTTTATCGTTTCTCACCTTATTATTCCAAATCTTCTCGTCCAAACTCCTCGTCAAACTTCCTCGCGTTTACCAGCATCAGGAAGCGCGTAATACGCCAGCGGGATTATATCCGGCTTGAGGAGGGACTAGAGCTAAAAAACGGACTCTATTCCGCCGTAAGGGAAATGGAGGGCAGACTATCCATAACATCAGTGTCGCTAGTGATCATTATAAACACCCGAATGTTACTTCTAATTCAATTAGAACCTCGTAATACCACTTGTAGGTAATTTGTTGAAAAAATCAAATTAAAATAATACAAAGAAAATATAATTATAAATAATAAATAAATATATACAAAGAAGGTCACCTTATAGCCCAGTGTGAACCCGCCACTCCTTACAGTCTGTTTTTACATATATCGATTCATCATCAGACAATTTTTATACCAAGTATATTATTGTACCCTGTATTAAAGAAATAACGAAGAACAACTCACATACTCAATGCCTTATTTGCCACTGCCGTGTTTTAATGCAATAATGACCATATTTCATCTCTGTCATTCAATCCCACAACTGTAGTGTGATATTTTTCAATCAGTCTGGCTTCCAATCTATTTAGCCTTGTCTGAAGTTGGCTTTTTTCCAGGTTGCCCACTAAACAAAGTACTGACCATTTAAAGTCATTTTCCGAATGATTAAAAGTCTGGAAATGTTGTACTAACGGAGCACCTTGGACTTTACATTTTATTCGCGACTTGTGTTGCAGTATTCGTTTTTTCATCTGTTGTATAGTCTGCCCAATGTAGTATTTGTTACATGGGCATTTGATGCAATAAATTGCATTTTTGGAATTGCAATTAGAAAAAACTTTTTGATAATGTATTTGGTCATTGATAGTCAATTCTTTGGAATCCTCTGTTAGACAACATGCCGAACAATTCTGGCATCTATAATGGCCCACTACAGGTGGTAAGTTTAAAAGATTTCTAAGATCTTTTTTAGGGGGTACAGTTGGTCTATTTGCCTTCACCAGTTGTTGCCGGATATTTCTACCCTTTTTAAAAGCAAACAGAGGTTTAGGAATTCCCAGGGTTTCAATCAGTTTCCAATTCTTTTGGACAATCTTTTTAATTTTGTTTGCCTTGGGGTCATATGTCAATACACAAGTCAAGGGGGTATTTTTGTCTTTTTCTTTTGGTGTTAGTAATTCCTCCCTTGGAGTATACCAAGCTCTTTTTAGCGCACCTTTCACAAGTTTTTTGGGGTATCCTCGTGCTATCAATTTCTCTTTGAGGATCTCTGCATTCATAAAATAATCTGATTTATTGGTACAGTTTCTCCTGATACGGAGAAACTGTCCATATGGCAGATTCTCCTTTAATGTGCGCGGATGACAACTTGCAAAGTGTAGTAAGGTGTTTCGATCTGTGGGCTTGGTGTATAGACACACTCCTAGTTTGTCAATTTCTTGTTGGATGAATACATCCAAAAAGTTGATCTTCATATGATCAAAGCTCATTGTAAACTTAAATTCCATTGTCCTAAAGTTCAACCAATTGTGGAATTCCTTTAGTTGAGAATCATTTCCTGCCCAAATCATAAAAATATCATCTATATAGCGACACCAAAACCCCATATGATGTTTAAAGGGATTGGTGTCGCTATATATCCATCTTTTTTCAAATTCCGCCATCACCAGATTGGCTATTTCAGGCGAAAAACTGCAGCCCATAGCTACCCCAGAAATTTGGAGATATAGGTCCCCTTTAAAATTGAAAAAATTGTTTTTCAAACACAAGCTAGCTAATGCTACTAGAAATTCTGTTGGAACTTGATGAGGGCGGTCTCTTTTGTCAAGGTGGTATTCCATCACAGCCAATGCCTCTTCTTGTGGTATATTCGTATATAGAGATTCGATATCAAAGGATACCAAGAGTTGTTTTTCTTTATCATATCTTTAAATATTTCATAACTCGTATATTTGTATGATATGAAACAGGGGTACCAGACTTCCAGTAGAGATCGACATAAGTCAAAAGGTTAAGAACCAAGGGGCAGATTTACAATAACTGGCGCATCCCTGCATATCAGCAGGGATGCGCCAGTTATTGTGCGTCACGGCTCCGCCACCATGGATGCGCCGCATTTACAATGCGGCGCACTATGGGGCAAAAATGGACAGATGCTTGACGTATCTGCTGCCGTAAAGGCGGCGCATTGCTGGAGTTGCGTCGCAAGCGTGACACAGCTCCAGCACGGCTCGGGGGTGCACTATCTTTAAAATGCTGCGTCAATCCTTACTCCTGCTTCAAGCAGGTGCAGGGATTTGACGCAGTGGCTGAGTGAAATCTTGTAGATTTCACTCAGCCACTTTTAGGAGGCGTTCCTGCGCCGGAACGCTCCCCCCTGCGCCGGTATGCCTACATGTGGCGCAGGGCTTTACAACGTGACGCATCTCCCAGATGCGTCACGTTGTAAGTACCCCGCACCATGGCGCTGGCTTTGCGCCGCCGCTGCATCACAAAAGTGATGCAACGGCGGTGTAAAAGAGGCGCAAGGGGCTTGTAAATCTGCCCCCAATTTTCTAACGAGTTCACACAGCATTTTTCCACCAAGATTGACAAACTATCATTGGGTTGGGCATCTACAAACATCTGTTAGCCAGCTTCCAGTTGGCATCATGGGTGAGCATTCGCTTTACAAATACGTGTTATCTTATGTTTCCTTTAAAATACCGCACAAAATTAAACTATTTAGCAGCTTCCTATCTAAGTCAGAGGGTTGTTGGTCGTTGTGGCTTAAAATGGGTCGTTTTGTTTATTTTGCAACTCGATCCGACCCATAACATGGTTCAAAGTCAGTGCTGAGTTCAGAGCTGTGCGACCCCTGCCAAGGCCGAGGGGGCACCATTTGAATGACAGGCCGAACAGAAATAAGAGCAGGCTGTAGAGATTATTGTGCGCACTGTGGGGCATATTATCAAGCACGTCGTTAAAATGATCGCCGCTTTAGCGGCAGAAAACTGCCGCTAAAGTGGCGATAATGGGCTTGATAATATGCCGCAGAGAATTCCAATAGAAGCCCATGTTGACACCAGAACATGGGCTTCTATGGGAATTCTCAAGGGCATATTATCAAGCCCATTATCGCCGCTTTAGCAGCAGCTTTCTGCCGCTAAAGCAGCAATAATTTTATCGCCTTTTCTTGATAATATGCCCCCAAATTTGTCAGGGGATTACAACAGCTGCAGACTAACTGTGGTGTCTAATGCACTTGATGGAGAGATCTGTGGTTTGTCTAGTGATAGCTCTGACTCATGTTAAAGTAGAATAGAGGGTTTATGCTCTTGTTGCTAAGCACAATGTGTACAATGCACATCACAGATTTGTATATGTGTATATAGCTCAATGAGTTACTGCTTTTGCCGCATTCTGTACAAAAGTTACCATTCTTCTAATATAGCATAGCAAGATAATTTGGCACACAAGTGATGTAAGCAAACTACAAGGCATAGGTTTAGAACTTGTTTCCTTTTTCTAAATCTCTCAACCTTCAAAGGTTGCTAAAGAGGATTCCTTTGAGTACCAACACATTTGTATTAGTATACACAACTCCAACCCCTGTGTTACCTTTTATATGCTGAGGCTGTGTGAAAGAATTACTAAGAATTTGAGTCCTATTTGCATCAGAAAAGTGACACAAACCTGGTACAAAGTGGCGTTTTAGGATTTACTTCCAGCTCCAATCCTGAATTGTGCTGGAAAGTAGCCCTAAAGTAATGTGTCAACCGCCCATAGATTTAGATACTAATCTCGATCTGTTATTATAGAAAGGGATTTGCGTCAACAAATTATGCCTCCTCGAAGCAGGCATCACTGTTCAGCACACATACAAAGTGATAAAGTGGTAAACCAAAGCATAGAACTTCGAAGTGAAAGGGTACCTTCCAGTACAAGCCTATGCTTTACATCGCGTACACACCCTTGCACATGGAGCGAGGGTAGGTGCATTGGTGCAAGGGATCTCAAAGTAAACCACCACATAAGAGCATAGTACAATATGTTAGTAGAGATGGTACTGTTGTATTGCAGCAACTTTGGTTAATGGGCTGTGTTGTGTGAAACCTTAAACGTTCCCTTCATTTCTCCACATGAAGCACTCGTCATATTTTGCAACCATTATGGGTGACATGTGATTCCTAGACATGGTGGCCCTCATTGTCTTATGTAACATTCCCTATACTTTGATTACCTCATTAATTTCTTGTCTCTGTATAAAATGTATGTCTGACACCCCACATTAGTATGAGCTGCCCTAAAAGGAAATAAATGTGAGAGAGGGGCTAAGGTGACATGAAGGGCCCCAATGGGGGGTGTTAGTGAGGGAATCCATGTAGAAGGATGTCACAGATGGATGGGGCACCAACAAAGAATGTAACATTGGGTGCCACCAACACTAAATCCAGCCCTGGTCATGCTCATAGGAGAGACATATAAAGAAATGGGAGGTCGGATTCACATAAGCCAAAGAGCCAGTGAAACTGTTCATAAACTACTATGCAAACCCTTATAATTCTCCTTACTCAATGGACCCCAGTGATCCACGAACTTCTGAGATGCAGCATTGACAAAATGCCTCACAATGGAGACCTTTTCCCTGCTTTTATTCAATGAGGAGAGCAAATTAACACAGTAACTGATTGAGTTTCACCTTTGCTTGGACTTTGGACATTGGGCAATATTGGTTATGTCTTCCACCTCCAAGGACAATTTACATCTTCATACAACCTTGGGAATCCATTCCTTATTTTCCCTTTTCTTCAACCTTTTACATAAATCATCACTTTTTAATCTTATAGAGTCTCATTGTGTCTCTATTAAGAGAGAGAAAGAGAGAGAGAAAGAGAGAGTGAAAGAGAGAGTGTGTGTGTGTCTGTGTGCGTGTGTGTTCGTGCATGTGTGAACATGCATGTTTCGACATTATAAGGAATCTTCTGAAAGGCAATTACTCAGAGCAGAGAAAACTAAAACTGCTTTTAAGCACAATCAGGAGTATTTAAGGCTTCTGAGTTGGTTCTATTCTTATATATGTTGAAGATTTCACTCATTTTATGCAGAAACCAGTTGTTTAATTTAGAGATGTAGGCATTTTTATGCACGTTGTGTTGCATTTTTGTTGCCTTTTTGTTTTTTGTGTGTGACCTTAAAATCCTTTGATGATTATGTGTGAGACCTAGTACGTAGCATGACGCATGACGCAAGGAGGAGCCGTGGGAGTCGCAGGAGCTGCAGGAGTTGCAGAGCCGCAGGAGCTCTGGCTTGGCGCTACACTTGCCCCACAGCTTTTCTTGCTTGCCAACCTTGCAGCAAGCCTGTGGCACCCCACCAAGCCCGCGATCGATTCCACCTGCAAGTGCGAGTGTGGATGCCGTCAGACTGTAAACGCTGAGAGCGTTCCCCAGGCGGAGGCGGCCTGGGTAGCACTGGGTGCTGCCTGCGTCCACCTGAAGAGCCCCACTCGACCTGGGCTTTGCCACTGCTGCCACTGTTGTTGTCATTACTCATCCCCACTCTGCCTACCTCCCATATCACCATTGTAGGAGGGGGAGCAGAGGAAGCTTGCTCCTCAGCTCAGTAGTTCTGGGCTCCTTATGGCCTGACGCTCCACCAAATGGCCCAGGGGGGGGCCCTAGCAACGCCAGGAAAGTCGAGGACTGCGTTACCAGGACGGAAATTCATGGGACCCAGGATCCAGGACCTGTCTCAAGCGCAGCAAGGTCACAGGAGGTTGAGATAGGTGGGCGATCATAGCACTCTAGAGCCCCACCCTGTACCCAGCAGCACCCGGAAAGGGAAGGTGGGGGACATGATTAAGATCTCTTCCGCCCTTTGCCCCGTCCTTCCCACCTGGCCGAAGATGGCCCGGTCAGACCTGGTGCGGTTTGTGGTTTACCAGCGCGCCCCCACCCACGCCAGGTGTGGACTCAAGCAGTCCCCCCCTACAGTCAGGAACTGCCAGGGACCCCAGGGGTCGGACTACGGGACCAGCACGGCCATCAGTGTAATCACCCTGCGGCAGCCAGCTGATGTCCATCAAGAGCCCCCAAAGGTACCGGAGCTATGAGCTGGTGGTCGGGTGCACAGGGCAGGTGGGGCGCTGAGGAGCAACGAGGGCAGTGTGGGACTATTGCTGCCCCCCACCTAGGAGACTCTCACCCCTCAATACTCTAACAGGAGAAGGATCACTAATTACAGAGGCCCAGTGGGAGCCTAGTGACAGCCCACAGGACAGTAATCCTCACCACCAGCAGCTCACACCATCGAAGGCGCATCCAGCATCCAGATAATAATGGCTATTAGTGCAATCACATTAACCTACGATGAGGTCAGGGAGAGTCAGGAAAGAACCAGCAAAAACACATAAAAAATCTAGGATGGCGCCCACCCTTGAAACCACGGATACGGCGGCAGCCTCATCACAGTTAGACTCAACTCAACCTAGCGCATTACTGGGATGTGGGCAGCAACCTTTCAACCATCCCATGACCCGCCGCGGCACACCCGCTGCACAAATAATTACGGGGGTGTCATCATCACCAGTCAGTTCATATTCTCACGATCAAAACCACGGAGTAACTGCACCCACAGTATCCACCACAAAAAGGGTGGCTTTGAGGGACTATTTCAGAAATACTGCCACATGAAAATAAAGCTTAAACAGCCACAAAGAAATGTTGGATACCATCCAGACATGCCCGACATCAGACTTGGCTCAAATACAGGTACAGGCCGCGGTCCACAAGGGACTTAGTGGGCAAGGTCACAGCCCACCTCTGTACGTCACCCCAGAAAATGACAAGCACTCCTTATTAAAAGTCGCAGAGGCAAGTTTATCACCACAGGGATCTGAGGAAATTCTTTACGACTTGCTAACCTTACACTCACATACTGTGCATGCCTCCCCCGCAATCACCATACCAAGTGATGACACCCCGTCTAAACCTAACGGAGCCCACCCTTGTGCTTTTCACTTAAATTACAAACTAATACAGACGACCCAGTTGGGAGTAAAAAGGAACCCATCCCCCAAGCTGCACAATGGACTAGGTCACCCCCAGGCAAAATAAAATTGCTGAACCCAACAACTTCTACAAACTTAGTCGATCAGTATAATCACAAGGACCCCGTATTCAAAAGCACAATCCAAAGTTCAATTAGCACAAGCAGTATTTTGTTGTTCTCCAATAATAGACAGTCTGTCCTCGCTTCCTCAATTTCTTTCAACAGTATTAGCCGAAGTTAAGAAATTACCTCTAGCAAGGCAGGCTCGCATTTCGCAACAGGATCCCTGCCCAACAAATGCAACTGAACCGGTTGCTCAGAAGGCGCAAAACACAAAGCAAGGATTCTTTAGCTGTAACGCCCCCCCCCCGTCGCTTCAACGTCAGCTACGCAAACAGCTTCCCCAGCTGCCACATTTACACCCGACAATCGAAGTGTCACTACGAAGAGCAGCCCTAACCATCAAGATAAACTAGCTGACGTGGATCTGAAGGTACCACGGCCAGACCAGCCAACCGTGCAAAAGCCAACATTTTCATCAGGCAACGGGGTCACAGAATGGACCAAACCAGACTACAGCATAAAAATTAAATCACCATAAGCACACAGGCTGAGCAAACGGGGAAAAAAAAGACTTAAAAAAAAACATAATAGACACATAATATAAACTCAAAATACAATCAGTAACTATTTTCCAAAACATAAAGTTATTATATCACCGGGTTCGATAAGCACATCCAGTATCCTCAGCAGTTTGGCTTCGAACCCAGCACTTGCCCCAACAAGTAACCTATCATCAGCAATATATTACCAGATTGAGCCAAGCCAACCACCAAAGCTCAATCAGCCAGCACCATCAAGGAACGTTCATCCTCAGTCTAATGAGGAGTGTGAAGCTGATCTGGAGCAAGCTCCCACCATGAACCCTCTAGCAGCGTTCCCAGCCATTTGAACACCCCCGTCGACATCAGTAAGCAAGACCAGACCAGTACAGAGAATGGTGGTTGCAGAGCGTCTCATAGGCAAGTCAAATAAAGGAGACGAAGAAAGACTCTTGACAACACTAATTAAGAAACCTGTCTCAGTGACCTTTTGCAAAACAGTCTCTAACAAAGCGGCCTCAAATCCTTATAGTGAACTTGTGGCTCCTCAGCAACTAATTCCTTCAGCTCAACAGAGAATGGATCAAACTGCAAAAAAGACCAAGTCCCCCAGCACTGTTACAGAGCATAACTTTGCTACAGATAGCTCTCACACCAAACTGTTTCTAATTCTAGAGTATACTTCTCAAGGCCGGCACGACATCCTAAACCGAGGAAACATCCTCAGATTTTTTAAATCAATTCCAGAACCACGTAACCTGGAATCTAATGACATAACTTCAATTGAGTTTAAACCCTACAACAGCAATCAAGCAACCGAAATAACACTAATTACATTAGCATCCGAGGCAATAAAGGAACTTGTTCAATCAAAGGCAGATCAATTTAACAGTTAGGGCATTAAATTAATAACTCTGTGTCCTACGGTATCCATCAGTTCTTGCAAATCCCTCAGCTCTCACCAGTCATTCAGGAAATCCACCCTTTTCAATACTAAAATCGTCTCGAAGCCGCACTGTTGATGGAAATGATGATCCAGCAACAGAGTGTGAAGCCACCTCAAGGGCCAACTGGACCTAGTTGCCAGCAGCGCTGTTCCGGTGTTCTAAAGATTGAAACATCACCCCTCTCGGTCTAACAAAATGCTCTTGGAACATCAATGGCTTTATCACGAAATCTCAATCTGTCAATAAACTGGAATTTATGGAAAAATGCAACATCATATTTCTCCAGGAAACTTGGTCGGTGACAGGCATTCCAACAGAGGGCTACCTGGAATTTAGGTCTCCCACCTCAAGACAGCACAAGTACATCAGACCTCGGGTGGGCTTTCAATTTATGCTGCCTGTAAACTAAACTTAAACATCAACCAGCTTGAATTTGATGAAGACTGGATTATCAACATTAGAGTCAGAAGCCTTAAATCGACAAGACACCTGCTCTTGCTCAACGTATACATTTCTCCATACGCCATAGAAAAAAAGGCTAATTTGGATTGTTTGACCCAGATTGTGTGTAATATAATAAGCGAACATGGAAGCAAATCCTGTCTAATTTCAGGTGATTTTAACACAAACCTCTTTCAAATCTTTACAGAGGAGTACAATGATATACATCCAGCGGTTTCGCCGGTGACTCGAGATAGCGCCCGTTTTTGAAAGAATGATGGAGCCTACACATTGGGCCTAAATACACAACAACAAGGTTGTTTTACTCCTACTTGCGATACATAGAAATTGAACTAAGGGTTCGAATAATATTTGGACTAGCCGGTGATACATTTACGAGAGCTTCTATATTTGGAGAGGTCACATACAATTCTATATACCACTTGGAAGACGGCTATTTTTGAAATTATGGTGGCCGTTCCTTAGAAACGATCTATGCCCTGACGAAGTTCGTAGAGAACGAAACGCGTTGGCTGAGTCTGATTTTTCTGAAAATTGAATGAAAATAAAAGAACAACAATTGGAACTATTGAAAAGACTTTTCCCTTGGTGCACCGTCCTTTTGTAAAAGAGTTTGTATATCTGGTTTTCCAGTAGAGCACAAGTACGGCATGCTCTGGACGTGTTTTTGCACCTATTAAGAAATTGTGTTTTGATTTTGGATCTGGTGTGCTTAACAGTGGTCAGCCGTACGTTCCTTTTGTTTATAGTTTAATTTGGATTGTTTGACCCAGATTGTGTGTAATATAATAAGCGAACATGGAAGCAAATCCTGTCTAATTTCAGGTGATTTTAACACAAACCTCTTTCAAATCTTTACAGAGGAGTACAATGATATACATCCAGCGGTCCCATTACATCTAGAGGCCAATCGAAACCTGCCGGTAACATGCTAGGCAAAGTAGGATAATATACAGTTCTACAACTTAACAGCTTGGTTTACACTATACTGAATGGCCATTTTCCCATGGATACTCCCATGGAAAAACGGCCACACCCATTAATTTTTGGACTTCACGCTAAGCAACAATGAAATGCTTCCCCTCATAGAGAATTATTTCATTGCATCACTGGGAGATAGTGATCACCGTTCTCAAATTCAGTTTATCCCTCAATGTTGCTCGTCACCCGGCAACCAGTCAAACAACAACTGGAATTCGCATTGAGAATCTCAAAAGGCTAAAATGGTTAGATCACTAAATCCCTGCAATGATGACAAAATGCAGAGCTCTCCTAGGAGCAAGGAGAGAAGTTGACAGTGCACCAATTGAAGCATGGGAGTCTCTCTCAAACCAACTACTAAGTAAATGTCTGTCAACCAGCAACCAGCAACCAATTAGGTATCTCAGCAGAGACAACAATATGTAAAACTCAACGTAACTTAGCCCTACGTTACACCAGGAAGATTCTGGGAGATGCTCAGTTACTTAAAATTTACAAGCAAGCCCAAAAAGCATTTAGGCAAGCTAGTCACCAAGATAAACAAAAAACTGCAGATCAGTTTTGGCTGAAATTAGTACATGCCAGCAAAAACCCCAATCCAAAGTTATTTTGGTTGCTTGTGTACAAGAGGACTCTGGTCTCCAGAGGGCAAAGCAGTGCAAATATAAGCAAAGCCGAATGGGTACTCTTTTTAACAGACCACTTTAAAGAATCCAAAAATGGAGAGGAATCATTCATTATCTTCATACCATCTGAACCTTTGCAGCTCCTATTGGAAACAATAAGTGCTGTAGGCAAGCCCTGCAAAATTAACTGGCTGCTCACGCTCAAGTAACTAACACTATCGATATTGTGAACCAGCAAGAAGATTTCCTATTAAAGGTTTCATAGGCTCCCAAATTTCTGAGATATAAAATAGGACCCATTATAAGCAACACCCGGTCAGACGAGGCTCCCGAGCCCATCGGTCTTCCCCGGGCCCCGTATAAAGCAGATCCTAAGCTGTGGTCTGAACATCTAGGGCCAAATGTACAATGGTTTTTAGCGTGCGCAAATGGGTTTTAGACTAGGGGTGGGCGGAATTGGCGGAAGGCACTTCCGCCAATTCTCGCGAGAATGCAAGCAATTTCCGCGATCACGCGATATTTCCGTGATCGCGGAAATTGGTGCTTCCGGCCTGCCGCTGCCGCCTGCTACAGTTTGTGTACGTTGCCAGCCACGGCGCCGACGTCCCTGGGGTCCCTCGAGTCAGCTGTCCATCGTAGTGGGGGAAAGGGCGGAAGACGTTGCCCACCGCTGGTGTGTGGGGCGGGGCTTCCATGCAGTTCACATGCCGTGGGCCAGAGACGCCGCGGGCCAGAGACCGATCAGAGCAGCTGATGTCAGGAACTACACGGGGATTGCGCGACAGGTAAGGACCACAGCTAGTTTTTGACGGTAGATATGGGGAGAACAGCACACCTGCCCAGCCTCGACCTAGCTCCCGAATGTATTGTGCCGATGAATGCGTTACTGAATTTGAGCTTCAACTCGGGCACCTGCTTTATTTATATCTGTAAGTGCTTGGCCAGGCAACAATTTCCGTTCCCTCCCGGAAATTGCGACAATTCGGCATTTCCGCGTTCCGGTCGGAACGCGGAAATGTCGAATTGTCGCAATTTCCGGGAGCGGAACGGAAATTGTCGCCCACCCCTATTTTAGACCCGTTTGCGCATGCTAAAAACCTTAGGCCCATGTACAAAACCTATTTTGTGAGTCGCTAATCAATTAGCGAGTCGCAAAATAGGTTTTGCGACTCGCTATTAGGAAGTGGCGTTCCCTTCCTAATAGCGACTTATGAGCCATGTATGAATGTTTCACTACTGCAATTGCGGTCGCAAAACACTCACAAATTACCATCTACTTCAAGTTGGTGGTAATGCAATGGCAAATTGAACGGGGTCCCCAGAGGACCCTTTCCCCTTTGCAAATGCATGTAAACATATTTTTTAAGGGAAGGCAGTGGTCCTTGGGACCACTACCTTCCCTTAAAAAATAATTTTTTTCAAATGCATCCTGTTCTCCTTTAAGGAAAATGGGCTGCATTTAAAAAAAAAAAAAAGCTGCTTTACTTAAAAGCAGTCCCAGACATGGTGGTCTGCTGAGCCCAGCAGGCCACCATCCATGGGAGGGCCAGCCATTCCCAATGGGGTAGCAAAATGCGAGTGCCTCATTAATATTAGTGAGCCTCGCATTCTGCGACCCCATTGGGAATCACAATCAGTTTCTCTGACACTGTTGTACATAGTAAATTGCGACTCACAATTTGTGACTCACAATCAAGCGCAAATTGTGACTCGCAATTTACTAGAGTTGTACATCTGGCCCCTAACCCTTTATTCTTTTACTGCTGGCTCAGCCATCACATACCAGAGTTGTGGAAAGGAGCCATTATCCACCCCATCTTTAAAGGAGGTAGGATAGCCGATCACAAAAAATATTGGATGATAGCTCTTCTGGATGTCGAATCCAAACATTACGCTAGGCTGTTGCTTGAAAAGCTGTGGTCCTGAGCACATGAAAACTATTGTCTATCTTTTAATCAGACCGGATTTGTGGCCATATCAGGAACAACGAGTAATCTACTCGCTTTATCTGTATTGACAGAGAAAGCAACAGTTCTAAGAATGCCACTCCATTGTTGCTTAGTAGACTTTAAAGCGGCCTTTGACCGGGTTCCCAGTGGTCTGCTATGGCTTAAACTGCAGCAATGGGAAATCCCTCCTGCCCTCTTAAAGGCAATAATCAAACTCCACTCAAATACTTGGCTTTGTATAAAGCTGGGAGAGGGATCTCATATCTCAAGAAAAATACAAACCTCCTGTGGTGTTAAACAAGGAGGTGTGCTGGCTTCCCTCCTTTTTAACCTTTTTATTTCTGATTTATCACAGTTACTGGACAATGTCAACTCCCACTCTCCTCAACTAGGTGGATCCTGCAGAAGCAATCTGCTATATGCAGACAACCTTATTTTAGTCAACCATACAAGGGTCGGTCTACAGAGGCTTCTGGATCAGCTGCTTCCCTATACAACACATAATGACCTGGAATTAAACTTATCGAAAACAAAGACAATTTCTTTCTGGAAACGGAAACAGCTGAGTGGTGGGTGGCTTTTTAATGGCAAAAGCATTGAAACTGTGACATTCTATAAATATTTGGGGGTCTATATGGACTCAAAGGGAACTTTCTCAAAACAGAAGATAATGGTTGTGGCAAAAGCCCTGTCAATCGAGACAGCATTAACAAAGCTTGCGAGGCAGCTACTTGGTCCAAGCCTAACTCCGCTTTAAACAGTTATGAAAGCTAGATTACAAATTACCTATCGTATGGCCAATAGATAATGCTGGGGAGCAATTTCAATATGGTGAACAAAATAATAACAAGAACTTTTAAGCGAGTATGGCACCTGCTGAAATTCTTATCTCCAGCCAGAGTTTGGCTTATTAGATCATCAAGGGGTTGGGGCTGGCGCCTTCATCAAGTTGTGTAACAGACTGCATAATTCGCGGGAAGGAAGTCTGGAGGCTAGGCTGTGGTAAGAAATATCGGCCAGCCAAGTTGGACAAAAACATTGGAGGCTACCTAGAACACTCCCTGCAATTGCTTGACGTAAAAGAATACTGGGGAACTAACCCACCCCAGCAGGCACTAAAAATATCCATTAAAAGAAGAGTCCAACTCTGTTCTTTTCATTTGGATAGGGCACAACTGGCAAAAAGAAAACATACATGGACGGCTCTTTCGGGGTTTAAGCCCGGATCAGAGGAACCCTATTTATCAAGCACTTACGCAGTTCTATGGATAAAAAGGTTCTTGGCCCTGAGGATGGGTGAATGGCCTTTTTTACAACATCTACCAGATTGGCGCCGGCCAAGTGCCAACACCAAGTGCAGGGGGTGCGGGCCCTACTGGTTATGTGTCTCTCCCGCCTTACTCAATGACAGAAGAATTCTGCTGCGCGGTAAATGGAACAAACTCGGGGTCAGATCGTGCCGACAAGCCATCATAGCAGCTGTGAATCCAGAAAACATGATGCTTAACATTTGGTTCGCCAAATTTGTTACAAGAGTAGCCAAACATTTTAGCTCAGCAGGATCGCAAGTAACACCACTCCAGTCTGTACATTCTTGACGATACCTGAGACTACACTGAATTTTCGAATCTCTAGAGACAATCACCAAGTTTGCCTAGTTCTTCTTCTCTTTACTCTTTTTTTGTCTGTCCCCCATTTGTAACAATGAAGTTTTAGTCCCTACTGGCCCACACCCTTCATTAGATAAATTATGATGCTGGAAAATCATGCACATTTAACATCCGGGACACTATGCCTCAATGAAATTTAGAAACATTATTGCTTTTTAACTTTTGTATAAACAGTTCGGCTTTTTGAAGTTCTTTGTATACAAATGAAATATCTCCTAGTTGTAATGGTTTTAAATAATCAAACAATAAAGTCAAATTCATCAGTGTGATACTGACATTCCTGGAGATTCCAGGATGGGCGAGTTTGGTCAGAGAATAATAGCCCAATTGTTTGAGGATTTCAGAACAGCTTAATGTTTTCTCAGGGAACCATATTATTGAAAATTTTAGGATTACTGATTTAAGAGGTGGAGACAACATGGGCGAATGGTCAAGAAGAATCAAGCAGAGAAAGCAAGTACAACAGTGATATGTAGAAAGAGGAAAAAGGATAAGTGTTGGAAATGAATGCAAGAATGACAGTGCAAGAGTCAATGCAAAACTGGCAAAAAGCTGAGAAAGAAAGCAAGAGTGACAGAGCACAAGTGAATAGACAACAGGCAAAAAGGCAATCAGATGAAAAGGGCAATTAAGGCTTAAATGCAAAAGCTGTCTTCCCTCCTGAATATGATGTGCCTTTTCTGCACTGTTGGTACCAATCTTCCTGCCCCCTTGAGCCTAAAATGTGTGGTCTTCTGTGCCCACTGCCTCGTGCGCTACCACCATGTGGTACATGAAACCTGTGACGTCCTGTTGGTCCGGGTCGATAATAGACCACATCAGCATCTTGGCCCTGAAATTTTCATCGTATCATAGCAAGGCTTCCTTCTGGTATCTGCGATGTGCTTCATGCACTTTTTGTTCATATAAGAATAGTTCCACTGCACTCTGGGGAAACTTCTCAGCAATCACACTAGCCAATGTTCTAAATGTGTGAAGCCAGTTCTCTATGAATCTTTCTACTCTCAGCCTGCGCCTCTCCTTCTTATCCTCCTCTTTCTTATACTGCTTGTCCAGGTCCAGCCTCTCGTGTCTGGCCTTTAGAAGTCTAATGATTTCTTAGAGACATACCCGTCCTTTTACCACTAAGAGAACCAGACTTGCTAGGCCGTCTCATGCGCAATAATAGGCGGGTCAACGAGCAATGGCCTGCTGTACTCTTTCACTGGCTTGCCCCTGGCTGTGCCCTGTGACTCACCTTCTTTCCAAGCTGCTGTAGGATCTGCCTAGGGAGCATCGCTATTTAGTTCCCCCCTGTGGCTGGACTCTTGGCCGGTTTCTGATGCTGCGTGAGGGACCACATACCCCTCCCCAATAAGGTGTTAGTGTAGGAAGCTGGCTCTTTATATACTATACCTTAGTAAGGTTTAGTGTGCCCAGAGTCCAGTGGATCCCCAAAGGAAGGCTGAGGTAAAAGTAGATAATACCTTACTCTCTATTTGTGGTAGTGTGGGTGAGCAGTAAGGCTTTATCAGAGGGTAGTGCTTAGCATTTATTGTACACTCTGAGGCAAGAAATGGTGTCACACACTCAAAGACTGAACTTTGACCAATTTGTTTGTGTCTTATTTAGTCGTATTTTATTTCTAGAACCATATCATAGGCAAAAGCATACTTCCAAAGGCAAGGTATCATGAATACACATTTGTCATTCACAGAATGTTGTACTGGTTTGTTAAAACAGATTAAATTACTTTACAGTTACTTTTTTTACTCAGTAAGGAATCTCTAGATACCAGGCTGGTACATTTCCTAAAGGAAAAGAAAGCAGGTAATGCATTTTGTAAAACAATTACAGTTTTTTGTTGTTGTCTTTTTTCAATATTTATATTGACATTTGCATGACAACAACACTTTCTCAAGACTAGCATATCGCAGCAGTTACAGTGTTCTCGGTGTCAGTCATTCAGGATATATGATCATTCAACATAAGCTATTAACAGTGTTTTACTTCTCACTAACCAAAGTCCCCGCATTTCCAATGTCATCATCTCCTTTCTGTCTTTAATACATTGATAACAATAACTGTAAACTCTACTCCCCTCCCCGTCCCTTATCTCTCCCCCAGTCATGGGTGCAATATTCACTCCGGGGCTTGGAAACCATCTATTCTGTCAAATTCTTCCATTATCTATGACATTCTCTGGGGCTGGCGAAATTTCAGGTATGGGTAACGGGGCAGCCCCTTCCTGGGTGGAGCGCAGGGAAAGTATCTCCCCCTCCAAGGAACCCTTTCCTTTAGTTAAACCTGTGATCATTAGTTGCCTGGCCCTCGTATCTTCTTCAGATTTTTCATCACTCCAGACCTTGTTCATCCGTACTGATTCTGCAGTGGCCCACCCAAACATTTAATACACTTCTCGACCACGGGTGAATCTGGAATCACCCAATGAATTGCGATTCGCCTTTTTGCTAGTACAAAACCCAACTGTATGAACCTTCTTGTGAGTTTCTTGGCTTTTGGTGAGGGTAGTAGAGCCAACACCACCTCTTTGATGGTGGCTGGTATGGTCCATCCCGTGACAGTCTGCAGAAAATCTATAACCATCCCCAATAACGTGCTAGCTCAGGACAGTCCCACAACATGTGGATAAAATGTGTATCCGAGCATTTGCATCTGAGACATGTGTCTGCACGGTCCGGGTATATTTTATGCAGTATTCCGGGAGTGAGGTATGTCTGGTGCACCCCATTATATTGGATTAATTTAAAACGTGTGTTGGAGCTTATCTGTTTGACCCCTTCATGCACTTTCCGCCATTGCGTTTCTGTAAGGGGCTCATCCATTGCATCATACCTCTTCCTGTGTAGTGGAAGGGGAGCACTTTCCACCATTGTGATTTTGTAAGGGGCTCACCCATTGCATCATCCCACTTCCTGCGCAGTGGAAGGGGAGCAGAAGGAACATACTCCCTCAGATCTCTGTATATGTGCAAAACCAACCTACGTCCTCCCACCAAGGTAGTTGCCATCTGTAATACTGACATGACCTGCGGCGCCTGTGAAAATGTCAGCCACAGTTCTCTGGCTACCGCCGAAAACTTAGCATACTGCAGGAACTGTCCCATGCCTAAGTGAAAAGCATTATCTGCTTCCTTCCTTGTCATGAACCGCTCCGCAATGTATAAGTCCCCCATCAAAAGGCAGCCACCCTCCCTCCTTTTGTTAACATTCATTGCTTGCCCTATCCGTTTGAAGGGTGTCACCACCCACAGTGGAGTTTCCGGGGCATAAGGCTCTCTCTTAAGTACCTTCTGTACCACCGTTTCCCAAACCGACGCAACATGACATATGATATAAGGAAGGGATCCTGGCACCTTTGATCCCATCATAAAAACTTCTGGGAGGGAATTCTCTCGATGTGTGCACGCCAGCAATCGCTTCTCCCAGTTGTCATGCTCGTCAAACCAATGCACCGCATGCTGTAGTTGTGTGGCCATGTAATAAAAATTCAAACGGGGGACCTCCAGACCCCCATCCTACACTGCCTCTGTAGGGTGCTCAGTTTAATTCTCTTCTGTTTGGGTCCCCACAGTAATTCCACAATCAAGCTGTCAAGCTGTGAAAAAAACTTTTGCGGAACCAGATATAACGAGTTCTGTAGGGTGTACAGGCATCTTGGTAGGATGACCATTTTTGTCAATGCTACCCTCCCGATTAATGATAGCGGGAGTTCCTTCCAGAAGGCAACAGACCTTCTGATACCTTCTATTCTCTTCCCTATATTATCGGTTAGGTAGGCCGTGCTGGTATGAGTCAGTGTAATCCCCAGGTATCATGCCCCCTCCGGTACCCATCTCATTCCAACATTAGGTAGCTCTTTTTCAGGCCTCCCTGTTAATTTCCCCATGGGAAACAGCTTAGATTTTCCAGGGTTAAGACGTAGGCCAGACCATACACCATACCTTTCCAGTTCAGCGATAAGTAGCGGGACTGCCTATATGTAAGTATACCAGCGTATCATTGGCATACAAAGAAACCACATGAAGCGTTTTCCCCAATCGTATCCCTCAATCTTCCATTCTTGTTCGTAATGTGGAAGCCAGGACTTCATCGCGATGACAAACAAGAGCGGGGACAGGGGTCAGCCCTGCCGAGTAACCCGTATTAAATCAAAACTCTCTGAAACTTGTCCTTGAATGCGTACCCTTGCATTCGATCTATTATATATGGCTTGTATCCATTGTATAAATGATTGTGAATGAAGGACTTCCTCTGGGGAGATTGGTGCCCCCCAGGCTTCGGCCTCCACATCATCCAGTGTGGGGAAAGCCATTCCAACCAAAATTTCCTGCAACCCCCCCACAGTAGTCTGCTGAGCACCCGCGCACGTGGATTTCAAATGTGATGCAAATTCCCACAGAATCCCCTTTTTGTTTGTAACCAGACCCCATCTCTGGTCTGTAATTGCAATATAGGTGCTTGTTCTTTTTCTGTTTTAATTAACCTCGCTAGCAGCGCCCCAGATCTATCCCACTGCATACGTTACCTCTCCCTATATGATGTATATGTGAATTTTTCCAATCTGGCCCAGGCATCCATTAGCTCCCGTGCACCCTGGTCCATTCAGCCAATTGTTCCTGTGTTTCACAGACAGTGCCCTCTAGCCCCTGCAATTGATGTCCGACCTTGTTATGTCCTTATCTAACTGCTGTTTCACCCCAAAAGTGGTCTTCATACTCACCCCTCTTATGACCACCTTCATGGCCTCCCATTCAGTCAATCTGTTGGAGGCGGACCCCAGTTCTCCCGAAAGTAATTTTGTAGGGACTCTAAGACCACTGCAGCATACGGCGGATCCAACAATGCTTCCGCCCTGAGTCTTCAAAGTGGGATGGGCCGTCGATCTGGACCGTTTTTCAGAGTGAGCAATAACGGTGCATGATCCGAAATATATCGGAGGAGGTATGAAATGCCCTCAGTGTCTGCCAACAGCCCAGGTGTAGGGCAGCAATGATCAATGCAACTGTGTGTGTTGGCCGCCGGAGTGTAGCACGAGAACACTTTTGTTACTGGATTCCTAGCCCTCCACTCATTGAGCTGCATACCGTGTAGTAGCAACTCCAGGGATCGCAACATGCATGTCTTATTATGAGCTCTTGGGGGGTCTCTGTCGAGGTCTCCATCAAACATACAATTAAAATCCTCAAAGAGGACAATCTCGACCCCTATGTACGGTGTTGTTGCTTTAAAGATGGCAAGGAAAAAATCAGGGCAATATATATTCGGGGCATACACGTTGATAATACAAGGCTCTCTGCCCTCCCACTTTCCGTGCAGACTAACGTATCTCCCGTCGGGACCCAAAACGTGACTCATGTGGTGGAATGGGACCTGGGTGCCACCCATATCAATGCCCCCCTTGCAAATCCTGAATAAGAAGTAGCATACAACTGCCCTCGCCATGTTTTTATGTATACTTGCAACAGTGCCCCCCACACATGTCTCCCGCCACACCCCTAATATTCAAACTAAGAAGTTTCAAAGTTTGTGCTGCCAGTAATGTCAAACTGTGTAATTAAATATATCAGGGTATATCTGCCCCATTTGTTTCATTCATCCCACCCCGTTGTACCTTGCTCACTATTGTATACACCTCATGACCATGTGTAACACCCCTCAAACATGGGAACATTGCCAACCGAACTGTCCCATTTCCCTTCCCGATCCTTGGGAAGTCACGTGCGTTCCGCCGCTAGTAAGAACTCCAGTTTAATATTTAAAACATACCGCCCCAAACCACCCACCCCTCCACCCCGGAGAATGCCTATTAATCCATAACATACAGCGCCGTAGCTCAGGCACTATTCCAGACTTGAAACAAACCCTGGAAATTATACAAACTGAGAGCTGCGCTACAGGTCTGAACCCGACCAAGGAGCGAGATTGTTCTTAAGTGTCCCTCGTGGGGCCAACCTCTGATGGGGTGCCCCCTTTCCCGCGGCTGCCCACTTCGGTCCTAGTATTTTAACAAAAAAGAGTCTTTAGCAATGAGTCTCTCTTCACCCTCAACAACCCATCAGACCATGTTTAAATAGCTTTACAGTAGTGCATGTTCACCATTACGGGTACTTATCTGTACTTCTGATCCTCTTTAGTCAGGGCGCAATCATTCCCTCCTACTCCTCTATTCTCCAATGTCTGTCTCTGGGTCCTGTGTCACCTCAATGGATTCTGGAACAGTCTCTGTATCGGACGTGTGCAAAGTGCTGTGTTGAAGAACTTTAATCTGTCCTGGGCCCCTCCGCGCATCCGCCTGCTGTTGCCTGCATATGCCAGTGCAGCGTAGGGGTGTGAGCAATGACCGGGGCTCTGGGCATGGCTCCGTTCTGGGCTGGACAAGGAAGTAATTAATGCGTGTGTCTCTGTCAGATCGTGAGTCGCGATCTCCTCAGGAACAGATGACTAGTCCTCAAATCCCTCCTGCCAAACCCAGTGACAAGAGATTAACTATTGCCTCTGCATTCAGCCAAGGGGGAAAGGGGAAGTGGATGACAAACAAGAGAGAGACTGCCTCTGGATACGGTTCTTCACTGAGCTTCCTATGAAGACACCTGAAATGACAAACACACTTGTTTAATGTCTTCCCTACCTACTCTACTCTAGGTTATTGATCTATTGACTTTTACAATTACCTTTTAATACCAGAGAACTAGCCACTCTCTATCTAATTTGTTTTGTCTATTGTTTAATTGATCAGTCTTCAGAAATTCTGTATTGCTGTTCTTGACAAATCAAAGGTATAGATTGTACAGTCTTGAGCGACAGTTCAGTCTTTTATCTTTTCAAAAATAAAAATGTTGACTCCTTGGGAAACTTCTGACCATAGTGTCTTTTTTCTTTTTAGAACTTGTAATCTACCTCAAGAAGTCTATAACAAGTACGAATTGCTGTTGAAAATACTTGCTGCTTGAGTTTGAGTTGCAAGCGTTTAAAAGAAAGTTCTGCTCATACATTTGTCAGAGGTTCCTCCAATGCCTTTTCTTTTCAGCCTTCACTTGACAATTAAAAAGTATTAAATACTCTTACTTCTGAGGAGAGAAGGTTTCTCTTGACTGAAACGCTTCTCCAGGATTCAAATACTTCACAGCTCACACCGCCTTCTAACTCTGAAACAGCTCTTGCTGAGAAAACTCTGTGAATTTTCAAAAAGGGGAACGTAAGGACACTCAAATACCCATTTGAAATGCGTACTGAATAACTTCCCTGAACATTGGAAGTCGAGCGCTGGATATTTTCAACGTGTGTTTTCTCCTCAGGAAACACGGACACACAGGAGCACAAACACGACCGTTGCTGGGAATCTTTCAGTTGAAGTGCGCCGCGCGAATATCGCGCAGGCGCGTTGAAAACAAAGAAGTGTCTCGCGATCAGAACAACTAGACCGCAGACCTTCTTAAAAAGTGAAAGCTCGTTACAAATCGCGGAAAACAGATTCTCTCAGACCATTGAGAATGGACTTGAGAGACGTTCTCCAGGTCGGAGCCAATCTTAACCAACGGGGATATTTGGTCAAGCACAGTCCATCTGAGAGGGAGTCAGCTTTTTTGGAATATAAGTTAAGACAGAACAATGGGGTCTTGACAGTACTCCCCACCAAAAGACGTCCCTTCCTTCTTGGCTTAGTAGGATTTTGTTTATGAAAGTCTCGAATGAGTCTTGGAGCATGAACATTGGTATATGGTTCCCAAGATCTTTCTTCAGGACCAAAATTCTTCCAACTGATCAAGTAATACAATTGACCTTTCCTAAAGGTGGAATCAAGAATCTTATGCACCTCAAACTCCTCCCCAGATTCTACCACAATAGGTTTAGGAAGTGAATGGGCTCTCAAATTTGGTGGACTCTTTTTCAGCAAGGAAACATGAAATACCGGATGTATTCTGAGAAAAGAAGGCAAGTGAAGTTTTACAGATACAGGGTTTATCATCCTGTTTACCTTGAATGGGCCTATGAATCTTGGTTGAAACTTACGATTCTCTTTTAATCTAAGATGTTTAGTGGATAGCCAAACCTTCTCTCCTGATTTAAAAACTGGACACTCACGTCTCTTCTTATCTGCCTGAGACTTATAAGAGTTTTTAGACTTTTGTAAATTCTCACCAGCAAGCATTAAAGACTCTTGAACTCTATTTACTAATTCTTCTGCCACTGGTACTGAACCCTCTTCCTTCTCTAAAACTATACTTGGGTGTCGACCATAGTTTAAGAAAAAGGGGGAATAACCTGTAGAGGAGTGCTTGGCATTGTTATAAGCAAATTCAGCGGACCAAACTAAATCTGCCCACCCAGCTTTCTGATCCATCAAATAAAGTCTGAGGTATTGCTCAAGGTCTTGATTGACTCTCTCGGTCTGACCATCAGTTTCAGGATGGAAACTGGTGGAAAAGCGAGCGTCAATTCCTAACCTTCTGGTAAAAGCCTTCCAAAAATGGGAAACAAACTGGGAGCCCCGGTCAGAAACTAAAACCTTTGGGATTCCATGCAGTCTTACAATGTGCTGAGAAAATAATTGTGCCAGTTCTGGAGCTCGAGGTATATTTTTCAGAGGGACAAAATGTGCCATTTTAGAAAACATATCCACCATCACCAAAATTGTGTTAAACCCATGACAAGGAGGGAGGTCAACTATCAGATCCATCGAGACCGTATGCCAAGGATGAGGTGGAGTGGGCATTGGCATCAAGAGCCCTTGCGGTGCTCTCCGATCCGATTTTCCTTGCAAGCATCTCTCGCAGGTGGTAACATACTGCCGTATTTGAGCTCTCATGTTGGGCCACCAAAAATTCCTTTCCACCAGTTCTGAAGTCTTTTGTATTCCTTTATGACCAGCCATTAAATCATCATGACACATCTTCAAAGCTTTCTCTTGAAGCCCCTTAGTAGGAAGATACAAGCAATTTCTGAGGTATGGAAGACCATTCCGGATCTCTCTCTCCAACTCCTCATCTGCCCAACGATTCATCTCTTCTTGAGACATTGCCTCCCGAATTTCTTTTGAAAAATCTGTATTGAGGGTGGCCACAATGATCTTTTCCTCAGGAATAATAGTCTGATTCTTTTGGTCAACTTCAGAGTAGTCAGAATTTATTCTTGAAAGAGCATCTGCTTTTGCATTACTTGTACCTGGTCTGAAAGTTATTACAAAATTGAAATCTGCAAAAAAGAGAGACCAACGTAATTGTCTGGCCGTTAATGTTCTAGCTGACTTGAGAAACTGGAGGTTGCGATGATCCGTATACACAGTGACCTTATGCGCTGCGCCAAGCAAGTAATGCCTCCATTCTAAAAAGGCACCTTTTACGGCCAACAGTTCTTTGTCAGCGATTGAATAATTGCATTCAGGAGGGGTTAACTTTCTGGAATAGTAGGCCACAGGATGAAGTTGACCTGTATCTCGATGTCGTTGAGAGAGAATTCCTCCTATGGCAACGTCAGAGGCATCTGCTTCTACGTAAAAGGGCTCATCTGCCCTTGGATGCAACAGAATTGGCGCTTGCGTAAAGGATCTCTTCAAATAACGAAAGGCTTCTTCTGCTTCGTCACTCCAGACAAACTTCACCCCTTTCTTCAACAATCTTGTGATTGGACTGACTTTATGAGAGAAATTTGGAATGAATCTCCTGTAGAAATTAGAGAACCCAATAAAACTTTGGATCTCTTTCACAGATGAAGGAGAAGGCCAATCTTGCACTACTCTCACTTTTGCATTATCCATACTTACTCCTTCAGGAGATAAAACAAATCCAAGAAATTCTACCTTTTCCACATGAAAGGCACATTTCTCCAATTTCACAAAAAGATGATTCTCAAGAAGTCTGGTTAGAATCGCTCTAACATGGGTTACATGCTCTTCAAGACTATCTGAAAAGATCAGAATATCATCGATATAAACGACAGCTATCCGATCCAAAAATTCTCTGAGAACGTCATTTACAAAATGTTGAAATGCAGCTGGAGCATTGCACAACCCATAGGGCATTACTAAATATTCAAATAACCCATAACGGGTTCGAAATGCAGTTTTCCACTCATCACCTGAAGCGATGCGGATCAAATGATAAGCCCCTCGCAAGTCCAATTTGGTGTAGATCTTTGCATTCTTGACCTGATCCAACAAGACTGAAATTAGTGGGAGCGGGTATCGATTCTTAATTGTGACTTGATTTAAGGCTCTAAAGTCTATACAAGTACGAAGATCCCCGTCTTTCTTCGGAATGAAAAATAAAGGAGACGAGACTGGGGACTTAGAAGGTCGTATAAACCCATTAGCCAAGTATTTTTCCAAGTAACTCTTGAGATATTGATTTTCCGTTGCTGTCAAGGCGTAAATTCTACTGCAAGGCAGAATCGCCCCAGGTTCAATATCTATCTTACAGTCGTAAGGACGATGAGGGGGAAGTTTTTCAGCCTCTTTTTCATCAAAGACTGAAGCTAAATCCTCATATTCTCTGGGAATCTCTTTAGTTTCTAAAGAGCAAATTGACGCTGAATGACAAGCCAGTCCTTTGGCTGGGGATTCTTCCAATAACTGGACTTGCTCACAAAAACAATTTTCCTTGCAATAAGTAGAATTCATAGAAATAGTTCTCTTTTCCCAATTAATGTATGGGTTGTGTTCTGTTAACCATGGTAGACCTAGAATGAGCTGAAACTGAGGAGCATCAATCAGATTGAATGTTATTATTTCTGAATGTTCATTGAACCCAGTTAATTGGATAGATTCAGTTTCATGAGTAATGAGCCCCGAAGACAAATTTGTTCCATCCACAGCTCTGACCACTTCCACGACCTGCTTCTCAACAAATTTTAATCCAATTCTTCGAGCATATTTGATGTCACAAAAATTCCCCGTTGCCCCAGAGTCGATCATCACAGAAACTCCGATCACTTCTTGATCACGGAACCTTGCAGTTACAGATACTACCAGATGGGGTGCAGAAGATTGTAATGTGTTCACAACTTGCTGATAAAATGGAGCTGTCTTTAAATTCGCTTCACCCTGTGCAACCCCCTTTACAGGTGAAGCCGATCTTTTACCTGCTGAGCTACCTTTGGTTTTTTAGGACAATCCTTTACAAAATGACCAGAGAGACCACAATACAGACACAGATGCCCAGATCTTCGTCTTTCCTTTTCTTCCTTGGATAGAGGACCTCTATTGATCCTATCTGCATGGGTTCATCTACAGAAGAACTTTCAGAGGTCTTATTTCCTTCTGACTTCATTCGATCAAAACGAGGTGGGAGCGGTCGGAAGTCTCTTCTCTTTTCACTTCGTCTCTCACTCAAACGATGGTCGATCTGAAGCACCAAATCAATTAATTCAGAGATTTCTGTGGGTCGTCTAGGAATCTGTGCCAAAGCGTCCTTAAGTTCATCTTTTAAACCTCTATAAAAAATTGCAGCTCTCTTGGCTTCTGGCCAACTTGATTCCACAATCAACTTATTAAATTGGGCTAGATAGGCCACCAAATCCCGATTGCCCTGCTTGAGCTCCAGAAGTTCATTGTCTGTGGCTTGTGAGGCTGCACGTCGATCAAATATTCGTAAAAATTCTACCTTAAAGTCATTATAATTGTACAATTTAGGATCATTCTGCGTGACCAATGACATAGACCAGGCTGCTGCATCACCATTCAAATACGACAGTATGAAAGCCACCTTTGATTGATCCTCTGCAAAAATGACTGGCCGACACAAAAAATGCAAAGTACATTGTGTCAAAAATATTTGCGTCTTTAGAGGGTCCCCACCAAATCTCTCAGGAGGCGCCAAGGGAATAATAGGTGATACAGCATGTATAACCTGAGTGGAAATATCGGAAGGGGATAAATTACTTGATAGACTCGGAGAGCCTTTATATCCAGTACCAGAAGCCACAAACTCATCCAATCTTTGCCTGGTCTGAATAGTTTCCTGACTCGATCTCCTAACTTCTTCCCTTAAGGATTTATTCTCCTCTAAGGCACAATCAAGTTGTTTCTGCATTCCTTCTAAAATGGAACTTAGGGCCTTCAAATCTACCCCGTCTGCCATTCTGTTCAGGAGGAGATCTATAAACCTCAAAAGAGGTTTTTTAGGGCACTTCAATCTGTCAGATCGTGAGTCGCGATCTCCTCAGGAACAGATGACTAGTCCTCAAATCCCTCCTGCCAAACCCAGTGACAAGAGATTAACTATTGCCTCTGCATTCAGCCAAGGGGGAAAGGGGAAGTGGATGACAAACAAGAGAGAGACTGCCTCTGGATACGGTTCTTCACTGAGCTTCCTATGAAGACACCTGAAATGACAAACACACTTGTTTAATGTCTTCCCTACCTACTCTACTCTAGGTTATTGATCTATTGACTTTTACAATTACCTTTTAATACCAGAGAACTAGCCACTCTCTATCTAATTTGTTTTGTCTATTGTTTAATTGATCAGTCTTCAGAAATTCTGTATTGCTGTTCTTGACAAATCAAAGGTATAGATTGTACAGTCTTGAGCGACAGTTCAGTCTTTTATCTTTTCAAAAATAAAAATGTTGACTCCTTGGGAAACTTCTGACCATAGTGTCTTTTTTCTTTTTAGAACTTGTAATCTACCTCAAGAAGTCTATAACAAGTACGAATTGCTGTTGAAAATACTTGCTGCTTGAGTTTGAGTTGCAAGCGTTTAAAAGAAAGTTCTGCTCATACATTTGTCAGAGGTTCCTCCAATGCCTTTTCTTTTCAGCCTTCACTTGACAATTAAAAAGTATTAAATACTCTTACTTCTGAGGAGAGAAGGTTTCTCTTGACTGAAACGCTTCTCCAGGATTCAAATACTTCACAGCTCACACCGCCTTCTAACTCTGAAACAGCTCTTGCTGAGAAAACTCTGTGAATTTTCAAAAAGGGGAACGTAAGGACACTCAAATACCCATTTGAAATGCGTACTGAATAACTTCCCTGAACATTGGAAGTCGAGCGCTGAATATTTTCAACGTGTGTTTTCTCCTCAGGAAACACGGACACACAGGAGCACAAACACGACCGTTGCTGGGAATCTTTCAGTTGAAGTGCGCCGCGCGAATATCGCGCAGGCGCGTTGAAAACAAAGAAGTGTCTCGCGATCAGAACAACTAGACCGCAGACCTTCTTAAAAAGTGAAAGCTCGTTACAAATCGCGGAAAACAGATTCTCTCAGACCATTGAGAATGGACTTGAGAGACGTTCTCCAGGTCGGAGCCAATCTTAACCAACGGGGATATTTGGTCAAGCACAGTCCATCTGAGAGGGAGTCAGCTCTTTTGGAATATAAGTTAAGACAGAACAATGGGGTCTTGACAGTCTCTGTCGTAGCATCTGCGTCACCCGGACTGCAATCGGTAATGCTGCACCCTGTAACTCAAGTCCCACAACATGAGCAACATGGACATAAGGGGGAATTATTGACCCTACATTCATCCACACTTTCATACTTGAATGATCAGAGACATGACACATCTGTGTGAATTTGAAATGTTTAATGCACATTTAGTGGAGTGTTGTAGCTGGAGCAGTACAGGGCCATGCAAACCCCACTTTACATTGTTGGCCCGTGGAGGGCCAGCCAGAGTCCTTCAGGGAATGACAAGTACATTGGAAGAGGAAGAGTTTAGTCCGCAGTCTGATAGCTGTGTCATTGGTGGCCAAACATAATATGGCAGTCCATGTCGAGGTCCAAGGTGAGTGTCACAGAGTGCATCGGGGGACAGTGGAAGGTGATGATGCAGAGGGAAGAACCAAGCAGAAACAGGCCATATGGCGGGGAGGAATGCTACAGGTCATGTGGGTGGTGGTGTTCTGTCACCAGCACTGGGTTGCACTGACACATCAGGGGGCGGAGATGTGGATGTCGAAGCAGCAGCAGCATTCATCTGCACTAGGCCTTGTGGCAGCAATGCCATGACGAGGATCTGCAGGGCATGGTAGATCCCAGCTACATCACGCTGGTGTGCAGCTGTGGCAGCCATTCTTTCCGCCTGCACCCGCTCCATGTTCTCCATGGTCCTCCCCATGTGTCCCAACTCCCGGATGACACCTCTGGAGCCACTCTGACTAGACCAGGGGTACTCACAAACTTTCTCTCAGGGTCCAAATTTACAGTGTGGTTTGTTGCCGAGGGCCGCATTTGTGGGGGCGGGGTCAGTGGGGGCGGGGGGCGGGGCTAGAGCAAAAAAAACTGTGTCAATAAGGTTGAACACAGGCCCCTGCAGTGGACGCCTTCGTCCACTGAGACACCAAACCTGGCATACGCACATCTCTCTCTCTCTCTCTCTCTGTCTGTCTCTCCCTCTCCCTGTCTGTCTTCCTCTCTCCCTCCGTCTCCCTCTCTCCCTCCATCTCCCTCTCTCCTTCCCTCTCCCTCCCTCCCTCCATCTCCCTCCGTCACCCTCCTTCCGTCTCCCTCTCCCTCCCTGCCTCCCTCCGTCTCCCTCCCCCTCCCTCCCCCTCCCTCCGTCTACCTCCCGTCTCCCTCCCTCCCGATGTCTCCCTCTCTCCCTCTACGTCTCTCTCCTTCCCTCTCTCCCTCTCCCTCTCGTCTCCCTCCCCCTCTCCCTCTCTCCGTCTGTCTCCCTCTCTCCATCTGCCTCTCTCCGTGCCTGTCCCTGTCTCTGCCTCTACCTGCCTCTGCCTGCCTCCTGCCTTTATCTGTCAGTCTGTCCCTGTCTATCTATATCTCTCTCTGTCTCTGGGCCTCGGGCAGTGCACACTTCTGTGTCTACACGTCCCTGACACCAGCCCATAAACAGCCCCCCCACTCCCCCCTCTCCCTGTGTAATGTAAAAGCCAGCTCTCAGACATTGCTGCCCTCCGTCACAACACCTGGCTCTCACTCCCTGCTGCCCCCGTCACCCTCTGCCATTTCACCCGGCTCTCACTCCTCGCTGGCTCTCACTCCCTGCTGCCCCCCCCTCACCTCACTGGGCACTCTCACCCTGCTGTCCTCTGCCACCTCACCCTGCATGTGTGGCAGCCCGGGCTGAGACAGCTTCCCGGGCTGACACACAGCCTCACCGGAGAACTTCACGGGTCTTTAAAAGATCATTTACTTGCTAATAAGTCTTTGTTGTATTTCACCTCTTCTCAGCGCCCCTGCATCTCCACTCAGAGGCGCAACTAGAGTCAAATATCAGGTGGGGGGGGGCTAAGAAAACATTTCGGGGGGGGGGGAGGCTGATTCTTCAAGCAAAAGGCAGAGTGGAGCTGCAGGGGCTGTAAGCAGGGTTGAACACCATCAAAGCCTCGTTAACAAGCAAAAGATCTTTTAAAGACCTGTGAAGTGCTCGGGTGCGGCTGCGTGGGTTCCCGGGAAGCTCTCTCATCCCAGGCAGCCAAACACGACGGGGGGCTGAAGCCCTTTGAGTCCAACGGGCGTTGTACGCCTGTCTCCACTCTATCCTGGAATCTCCTGGCCCCCATAGAGCAGTCTCTCTCGGAGTCCGGCGGTGTTTGTTGACACACTTTGAAAAATACAAAAAACCAAGGTACGATGTCTGCATGGTCCGCGGGCTGCCAAGGAAGGCTTGCCGGGCCGCTGGCGGCCCGCGGGCCGTACTATGAGTACCCCTGGACTAGACAGTTGTCCTTGTCTCAGTCAGGACTCCAGCAATGTCATCCATGGATCGTTTGAGAGCATGGAGAAGACTGTGGGTGTCCTTTAAGGGCTGTAATTGGTCCCTGATGGGACTTAGACACCCACATATGGCATCTAGTTTGGCTGCCATGAGGTCGAACTCCACCTGCACCTGATCAGCCATCTTCTCCTGGCACCCTAACACACGTCATTGGAAGGCCATGTGTTGTTCGTGTGGGTCCTGGGAGCCAGCTGCGGTGGTTGGTGCTTCCTGCTCTGTGGTCTGTGCAGGGGGTGAGGTCTCCTCTATGCAGCTGGGCTGCCCTGCTCCTGGGGTGGGGTGCTGAGGGTGTCCATGAGCTGTTGGAGGGCATCGGTGTCTCATCATCAGTGAAGAGTTGTTGGATCTGCTATGCAGAAGGGTTTGATTCTCCCTCTGAAATGTGAAGGGGAGATGCAGTTTAACATTGTGTTCACATGTATGTTGACGCATTGTACAGGTTTACAGACAGACTGCATGACAAAGTACATTGTGACTGTTTGGGAGGGGCTGCCTATTTGATGCGGGACAGTGGACATTTTGGCAACATCACGGATGTGTGTTTGTACTTGTACATCATCATCTCACATTTCCCTGCTATGCCAAATGTGATTGGACAGTTTCTACACACAAGCGGCAGCAGTTGTGCCCTTTGTTCTGTTGTGATATTGCAGTTTGAACCACATTGTTGTCAATGTTGATGTGCTCTGCTTCTTATGTGTGTGTGCCACATTGTGGGAGAGTCGCCCCTGCAGCTCTGATTTTGCTGGCCCTTATCTCTTTCAGGCGGTGTGCCTTTCAATTCTGTGCTTATACAGTGCTGAGATGTTGCAGACTTGGGTAAATTGGGCTCTTGGTGGGAGTTGGGACTGTTGGGCATGGTTTGTCCGCAGATGTGTTGTTTGTGCATGTGGATGTGTCAGAGTGTGACCTGCTATTTTGTGAATGTGGTCGACACTCAGCCACCTCGGTGTTGTGGCGTGCACCATGTCATGATAATTGGACTGCAGCCATGCTAATCGTCATGCAGTGTCACTTGCATTGTCAGTGTGGGTCACAGTCCCGCAGCTTTGCTGGGTTCAGCACATGTGCATGGGTTTGTTGTGAGATTAGTGATGTGTGGGGAGGGCCCCCTCTGGGCACATAGTCGACAGGAGCCCACTTGCAGTTTCTAGGTGTGCTGCAGGGTGCCAAGGGGATCAGGGACATGCTCCAGAGTCATTGTGGGTGCGCACTGTGCTATGCTTAATTGTGCATGGTTGCCAGTGTGCCCATCTCCCCCCGTCCCCCCAGTCCCTGGCCGTTACTCACCCTGTTGCTGTTGTTTCGGCTCCTGTCGAGCAGTGTCCGGTCCCCCAACTCCTGCCACCGTCTCCACACTGATGACTGTAGACACCATTTCCTCCATCTCGTCCATCTCCTCCTTTGGCACTGGACTCCCACCTCCACTCTGCATTGCTGCCTTCTGGTTGTTGCCAAGTTTCTGCTTGGTTTTGCACTTCACATCATTCCAGTGCCTCTTGACCTCTTCCATTGTCCTCCTCAGCACTCCGATTGCATTCACCTTGTCCACGATGGACTGCCATATTCCATTTTTTGCCGCCAATGACACATTGGAGGTGACAAACAGTTGTTGATGGTATTTTATCACCTCTGTTATCAGGATCCTGTTTTCCTGCGGACTGAACCGCGTCTTCCTCTTCTTCTTGTCCTTGCCCTTCCCTGACCTTGAGGTCCTGGCCTGGTCCTCCAGGGGGCTTGTGGGGTTCTGGTCGTTCTCTGTTCCTGCTCCGGCTACCTCCATTGTGCTTCGCAGTTGTTTTGTTTTTGTTTGTGTTTTTTTCTGCTTTTATAGTGATTTTTCCCGCCTGACATGTGTGAATTGCAGGCCTGGCATAGCTTATTGCTGATTTTGTCATTGCGGTTGGGCTCATCGCCACTTTTTTCGCATTCGGGTTTTGTTTTTATCGCCGTCCAGGGACTTTTATCACGGACATTTGACACGTTATCGGGATACTATTGCATATTACCACCGTGTTGATAATACGACGTTAACACAGAGTTATTTTCCCGCAATATAGCACGTTCTTGAGAATATCCCCCAAAGGAGCGTGGAAAGGGATACCCTTCTGAGTTATTCGAGGACCCTTCGTTGCTATCGGACCTTCACAAAAAGTATGCTTTGCCGCTGAATTCAAATACATCCCATACAGCTTAACAACTTCCCCTAATGCTGCGTTTAACTACAATTTCCCGAACAGCATGTCAGTGATTTAAAATGTATCTCAAGTGGTAGTTCTACATTTTCCCAGTCCAACCCCACAAGAGGCTATTCTAATTTACTGCAATGCATGGTTTTTGTTTTGCACTATAAATGAAAAGTTCATGCATCAGTGATTGTGAGCCCAGCAATTTGGTTTACAGAGCCCCAAATAACAATCTGAGGACACAGTACCAATACCCAGAGCTTTTGTGAAGAAATACTGACCACCAGGATAAATGAACGAGACCTACTAACTGAACCCAAATCCTTAAGACTAAAGGTAAAACTGTCAAAACACACCAAACGAAACAGCAGACTAACCATGCTTCATTTGAATTAAAGTAGTTACATTAAAGGAGATCAGCGACATGCAATGAATCCCTTAACTGTTCTCACGCTTCGACCTCGTGCGCCTCTTCAACCCCAACGTTTGATGAGCACTAAAACGTTACAGAGTGAAGTGGCACACGCCTTGAATAAACAAGCATTTGCAATGCACTAGGTCTTTCAAGAGTTTGAGCTATTGGCATTGTAAATGACAATGCCTTTTATTTATGTGTTTTGAAAACCTGCAAGCGGGTCATAAACATGGACTTTGTTCTTATAGTCCTTACTTAGGAGAAGCAAGGCAGCCAGTAAACGAGGCGCAATAACTCCCAGCCTTGCTTCTCGTAAGCAGGGACTCTAAGTACAAAGTGAGTGTTTATGCGCCGCGTGCAGGTTTTCAAAACTCATAAATAAAAAGCATTGTCATTTATAATGCCAATAGCTCAAACTCTCGCTAATGTGAGTCCTATTGCATTGCAAATGCTTGTTCTCTGTGCTGCCTGGGCCGAAGCCGACCAATCAGATGAACTGCTGCTGTTGCTGGTCCTTCAGCTGACCCTTGATCTGCAATATCTCCTGCTCCTGTTTTCACTCCTCAATTCCATCTCACTGGTGTTTGTGCTGTCGCTTGAGCTCTCCCGCTTTTCTGGTTCAGGCTGTGACCCTTTGAAACGGTCCTGCTCATGCTTTGTGATCTCCTGCTCACGTGCCCTCCATTCGTCCTGCCAGCTCATCCCACATTACTTTACCTGGTTTAGTGATACCTTCTCCATCACTGCTCTGTGCCAAATCCTCGTCTGTGCCTTGCTGAGGTCTTTGCCTGTTCTTACTATCCTTAGTGACTGCAGATGTCATGTTTGTCAGGCCTTGTTGGAGTGTGGGCGTTCTCTGGGCCCCCGACAGTGGCGCTTCCTGTCTGCATGGTTCTCTTCTGTGCTCTTCTCATGTGGTGTTTTCAGGTCTGCTCCCAAGATCTGTTCGATCAGCCATTGCCTGCCGTGCCGCCCGGCACCACCGCCTCCTTTAATTATTGGAGCGCTAACTCGCTGCTGGGCGGCCCTCCACTGGCCTCTTACCTCTTGCTGCTTCTTTTCCATTCCCGTGGCCCCAAGATGTGGATGGGGGTACTGGGTGAGGAGGCGTCTCCCTCGTCACAAAAGCAGGTAAGCTTGCTTCGCAGCCTTTTCGACACTGCCCCCTTGCCTGCACCTGCTGCAATTGTCACGCCCTCCTCGCGGACGTCGCTCCCACTGCTCGATGTTGCTCCCGCTGCATGATGTCGCTTCCACTCGCTTGGTCATTTTTTGTCATTTTTGGTGGCATGACCCTGGTGATGGCGACGCAGGCAGTAACTCATTCCTGGTGCAGGCTGGTGATCCAAGGATGCTCTGAGGCGCCGATAACTATTGCGTCGATGATCGTGGCATACAACAGGTTGGCCTCCATACCAGCCTCCCTAGCCATGCGCCTGCCATACCCCTCATTTGCGAGTCTTTTGCTTTCTCGCCCTAAATGCACTTGGTATGCCCAGAGTGGGTCCCAGGCTCCCTGTGCCGCGGTCCCCTCTAGGGCCTGTCACTGCCTTCCCAGGTCCACGTTTCAAAGTTTCAACCATTGCAGGGAAATATTTCATTAACATTTGCACCTGAAAACCGATGCAAAAATAAAATTTGCACCACTCAGTCGTATTATGTTTTTGAATTGCCTCGTCAGTGCAAATATCAATTATGTAAAACTGCAGTGCACTTCAGCAAAGTTTTTGTACTCTAACTTGAATAAAAAAGTCAATGTTCTTCAAATTACACATTACAATGAGTCTGCTTAACAAAATACTTTTGTGATTATGACTTTATTTGTGTATGCTTGCTTCATTCACAGAAAATGCATTCATTTCACTTATACCTAAAGAATGCAATTTCTGTTATTTTGATATTACCTTTTCCACAAAATCTATTTTACAAATATAATTGAAGGCTCATAAACATGTAATATCTTCGGATGATTTGCATAGACATGTGGTTGAGATCAAATCCTGAAAAAACAGATGGGTTTTGGCAAAAGAGGCGAATTCAAAGTATGTCCCTGCTTTTGTGGTGTACTTTGCGAAGGCACGACGTAAGCAATGATGTCATTATGTTACGGTACATTTGCAGCGAAATCGTTGACAAGCTAGGATAAAACTGTCAGCAGTCACATGAATCAAAACTGACCGTTTTCTTTCGGAAAGTAAACAGTTTTACTTCAGTTATAACCACTTACACATGTACAATTTTTTAAAGTCGGTTGTTGTTTTTGGAAGGATTTGTAATCGGATTCTTTCAAAGAGGGTTGCACAAGTTAGATTTTTAGGTCTCGCTGAGCCCAGCGCATGCGCTGGCTCGGAGAGACATTTTGTATGTGCGATTTTCAAAGTGCTGCTGGCTGGCCTAACGCTTGCGTTCACGCGATCGTGCACGCGCGCAGCCGGCCGCCAGCAGCACTTTGAAAACTCGTGCGTCATCGCGGTCGCGATCACTTTCGCTTTCAGAGCGATCGCGATCACGAGGACGCACGCGCACACACAACTCCCGCTTCTCCCCCTCCCCAACCACATATTGCGTCTCAGGCTGCTCGTGCGCGGCCAACGCTTGTTGTGCTGATGTAGTTAGTTTTCAGCTCTAACTCATTCAGTCCCCATCCCATTTTATTTTTCTGGGTGTTCTCTTGAGTGAGGCTTTGATGTTTCTCTGTGACTTCCCAGTTACAGTGAAAACAGGTTGATGTTTTCAAGTGACTGAGTAGTTGGATCTTAACTGCATGATGTAGTTTTCTATAAATGCACTATTAGTCTTGAATGGGGCATTTTTGTGCAGTTTATACAGCCCACCCCTTAAACAAACAGTCCTTCATCATAGCCCATTTTATGCGTGATTACTTATTTGACTTCAAGACCATGTTCTCCCAAGAGCCTCTGAGTTTCGTAAAAGCTGTTAATTAGTGAATAGAAAATCCCAATTTCATGAATGAGACTGAAGCTTTTTTTTTTTTTTTACATCAACATTCCCCAGTTGTCATGGAGATACGTGTCATGGGAATACGTGTATATAATGCTAGCATAATGGCACATCTCCATTTGTTTTCTTGCCATCCGCAGTATATGTTTGTAATTATTATTATTGCATCATCTTCTGAAAAGTACGCACGAGTTCCACAGAACTCTTCACGGCAGTATTTGCGCTCTAATAGTGGTATCCACAGTTCATGATGACGCGACAGGCATTATATAGCAGTGGGGTTAGCACGTGTTCCAATTTAGTAAGTCAGCGCGTGCTTGGCAGTAGCATCCCGTAGAAAAGTAAAGAAACACTCTGTACGATAAACAAACAATACACGGCCCAACATAGTTTATTAGCCTGCAAGTTTTATTTTTACACGGTAATCTTAGCCATCTGCGAAGATGTGAATTACAAGTCGTCCTTTTTTGATCCAGCTTAAGTGCCTCGTTTTCAACCGGAGACACGTTTTTAAAAACATTACAAAGTGGGAAGATTATTGATGTCTATAAACAGTATTTTAGATTAACCAGTACGGGCAACCACCTAATCTACCATGAACGACCATGAATAATCAGCTCGACTCTTCAGCAGATCGACGTATGAATGATGTTAAATCCTTCGATTCACAGCTCACTAAAGACGTGAGATGGCGAAGAGCCTACATATCCGCTGTAACCTCGTCATTCTGAGGGCTTTCCTCCCACAGAGCTCAGTTTTGTTTTTTATTGATTTATTAATTGGGCTTGTACCAGCCTAGTTATAGCGCCAGTACTTTCGCATCTGCAGATTAAATGTGTATATACCTTTTAATTTTCCGATGATATCACAATAGTAATCGGGGTTTATGGTTTGCTCTTGACCGGTTTCCGTAAATATCAGAAGACTATGAATTTAGTCTTTTTTTTATTCTTTCAAACCATGCAATATTATTTGGAACATTTTTGTCTTGTAAATCGCAAAAACGGAAGTTATTACGTTTCTTACGTTTATGTAAATTTTAACTTTCAGAAATTGTTATTAACTAAACACACTTCTAGAGCGCTGGTTCTCTATATAGTGCACTAAAATGATGCACACTGTGCAGAGATTCCAGTTTATCCCCAATAGGCGTGCATAGTCAAAAGCAGTTAATTCTAATGTTCTCTGTTTGTGGTAGTGTGGGCGAGCAGTTAGGCTTATCAAAGGCGTAGTGTTAAGCATTTATTGTCACACCCAGAGGCAATAAATGAGACACACACTAGAATAAATCCGAGACCAATTAGGAAAGAAACTTGTATCTTTATATTTATTTTTAGAAACCAAGAACTTCGTTAATCAATTAATAATTGCTTGTTATGTCAATTGTTAACCAAATGCATCTACAAATAAGGTACAATAGCAGTGTGGGCCATAGGACGTCGCACCACTGTATAGTAGTATTCATATACATCTAGTTTATGCTCAACTTCACGTGACCCCATTGCTCATTGATCACAAATATTCAAAGACCCACAAAAATGAAAAGGAGCGTAACATTGTCAGATCAATTAGCTGCATTACAACAAATTCCATGTGATGTTCTGTCCCCAAACATTAGTAATTCAACATCAAAACAAATCAATTTCCTTAGGAGTCTTGCGCATCAGTTTCAATCCACTTAATTGAAGTTTTATTCATTATAACAATTGCACATTAGACCAGCCAACGCGTTTCGTCCTAGCAGACTTCATCAAGGTTGGGTTATTGCTCAATTCAGAATACTGTTCGGAATGCAGAAATATAAAAAATAAACAATGTCCAGTGCAAGTTCCGGGTAGTATAGTACCCCCTGTTCAATCGTAATCATTCCAGTCAATTCCATGCCAGGCCGTCTTTCTCCCGACATGAAACTTGGACTGGAATGATTAAAATTGAATAGGGGATACAAAACCACCCAACCTACTAACTGGATCTTGCACCGGACATTGTTTTTTTGATATTTCTGCATTCCTTGTAGTATTAGGAACTGAGAAATAACCCAAACCTGATGAGGTCCGCAATGACAAAACGCTTTGGCTGGGATGCAATTGTTAAAATGGATAAAAGTTCAATAAAGTGGTTTGAAAGGGGACAGTGCTGCCCGCACTCTCACCACTGGAGGACAGACTGCTAAATGACAACAAGCATTGTCATAGCCAATAGGTCTCGCCTTTGGGACCTTATAAGTGTTAAGTTATCCAGCACAATATCCTTGGTGCAACAACATCAACTGTTGCATGGCTAAACACTTATAAGGTCCCAAAAGAGAGACCTATTGGCTATGCCAATGCTTGTTACTTTTGGTTACAGTTGGGTGATTGAGCAGTCCCACAGCTGTAAGGCCCGCACCAGCAATTATAATAACGTGACAAACCAATTGGGGACATGCGCACTGTACATCCCGTGAACTGCCTGTATATTTGTATGCCACAGTACATTGCCAAGGGCTGTCGGAGTAAACCCAGTGGAGGCCCCTATGCAGTCCAAATTTCGGGTCCCATCTCGCAAATTATCTCCTAAAACGTTTTTAATTTTTAACAGCCAACAATTTCAATAAACCAATATTATTACACAAAAGTAAACATAAACAGTTGTTATTAAACAAAAAATGTATTCTTTAAATTTTAATAAACTAACACACTTTTAAATATTCACTTTTCTCAATTTGTTCATGGTGAAATCTTTCAGGGTATCGTGAAAGTCTACCTTTTGCAAGACGTTGTATTCAGTGGCCATATGGCAAATGAGCTCAGTTGTTCTGGTGTCTTTGAAGATGGAGATGGCCATCACTGCTCTATATTGTAGTTTACACCTTCTTTTTTGAACAAACTGACAGCTGCCAGTGTCTCTGGTTTACGTACTTTAAGTTGTTAATAAGTACATTACATTAATGCAGTATTTTCTCTATTGAGTCTTTAATGTAAAAGTTTTAGGCCAGATTCAAGGAAGTAATCTGAGACAAAAGTCTAACTTTACGACTTTCGGTATTCACAAAGGGCATTTACGAGTAGTAAAGTTAGAATTTTGGTCTAAGTTAGACTTTTGGTCTAAGCTTAGACCAAAAGTCTAACTTTACTACTCGTAAATGCCCTTTGTGAATACCGAAAGTCGTAAAGTTAGACTCACATTGAGCTATTTCCACCCAAAACCTCCCAAGTGTTACCTCACAATGAGGAGGACTGCAAGTGGGCTCTCTTAGATGGCCACAAATGTAGGGGTGGTGGCATGGACAAGAACTGCCCCCAGATGGCCACACATGTAGACGTGGTGGAATGGACAATAGCTGCACTTAGGGAAGATGATCTCTTTAATCAACAACCCCCAGCACAGCATTTAGTACATTTCATTCCACCTGCCTGACTTTCAAACTTTAACGGAGAAACAGACCAAGGCCATGGAGAGCATAGATAAAAGCTTCTTGGACATTGCTATATTGCATCTAGAGCATTTTCCAGTGTTGAAGCAGGAAGATATGAAGCCACATGTCACTGACTGATCCTCCCTTAACATAGCCCTACTTTGTGTTCACCCAACCCCCACAAAGTATGTATGTAAATTCTTATTTTGCTGCCTCTTTTAAATACAATGATATTGAACTCGCCATCCTCCTTCGTGCCATCTGATGTATGCCTGGCTTGAAGGTAGGTGCATGTGTGTAATGGCTTTGAATGTTTTGGAGAATATTGTTAATATAACACTCACCCTTTGTTGACCGCAAGCACACACAGCCATTGACAGAGGGCTGCAGGGAAAGCAGGAGCTACAGGGCCCAACCGTGAGGGTTGAGTTATTTGACTCCTGATGTCCGAAACCTGACCTACTGTGATTTCTGAGTATCTAGGACAACTACTACCCCATTCAGCAAATGACTCTTAGTGGTGCCGTTGGTCGAGCAGTCAAAGGCTTCTTAGGTGGAGATAAGTGCTAGGCACAACAATCTCATACCTAAACATACAAACAGTAGAAGCAAGAAATGGACTGTCCAGTCAAATACAAGTGCTTATGAAAAACAGAGTATTTAATGTAAACACACAAGCATGTATAACATACTAAATGATCCTCAAAGCCCTCTTAAGGTCAGTGTTCTTGCACTCTCAGCGGAATCACTGAGTCCCTCAGTTTCTTCTAGTATGGATGGTTATTCCCCTTTCTATATTGGGGTGACTCCGTGATTTGACCTACGCTAGTCCCAGGCAGCCCAAAGTCTCAGATTTGCCTTAGGAGCATGTTAGCAGCCGAATGTGTCTCGGAATGGGCAGGGACACTGCTTCACCAGTTCCAATCTCCCGACTCTGAGGGTGTGTCCGCTCATGATCTTTTACCTGATGATGGCCTAACCTCTTCAGTCTCTTCTGTTTTGTATATCTTTTCCAGCTCCAGCTACAATTGGTAAGTATAACTCCTAGCTCTTTGGTGGTCCAACCTCTCCTGGTCACATGTGAGATCGCAGACTTCGAACAGCCCTGTCTTCACAGTGCTTACTTCACCTGGCAACACAGAGGAGCCACTGACTTGTATTTCACCACAAGTGGGTGGTAAGCCGAGGACCACTGACCTCCATGTGTTGTTCCATGGCGATGGGTTGTTTCCCAAAATGAGGACTTCTGTTTTGCCTGATTTAATCTTGAGACAGTTCTCCTTCATCCAGTCGGTGATGTGTAACATATATCTGTGGACATTGGTTCTGGTGGGGTCTTCAGAAAGTGGGAGGATGAGTTGATTGTCGTTGGTATATGAGATGATGTTGAGTCCATGTTACCTAACTGTGTCTGCAAGGGTGGGTGATATAGATGTTAAAGAGGATGGGGCTGATGTCGATCTCCTTGGGTTCCAAGGTGAAGATTGGGAGACTGAGCCACTGGGTTCCTCGAGTGAGAAAGAAGGCAACCCATTTGAGAGTTTCTCCCACAACTTCAATGTGTTTATCAGGATGTGATAGGAAATGGTGTTAAAAACAGCTGACAGGTCAAGGAGGATGAGTGCTGCTGTCTCACCATGGTCCATGACGGTCCTGCTGTTGTCTGTGATTATGTTGGCTTGAAATGTGAGGAATCCAGGAGGTTCTTCTGTTCCAGGTGTGTGGTGAGCTGTTGCTTGAGAGCCTTTTTGAGGACTTTTGCAGGGAGATAGGCCAGTAGTTTTTCAGCCCTGCCTCTCCACCTAAGGCAATCACTGTTACTGCTCCAATTCAGAAAGGACCTCAAGACCTGGCTCTTCCACTGAACCACAGTGCCTGTGACAGACCAGCAGTCCCTCCCCCTAGCACCTTGAGACCCTTACAGGTGAGTAGTCCCGGTTTAAAAGTCCCTTGATTGATTGATTGATTGATTGATTGATTGATTGATTGATTGATTGGGTCAGCTGAATGTTTTTCAGGAGAGGCCTTACTTCGGCATGTGTCCAGATTCCAGGGAAGGAGTCTGTGATGATGGAAGTGTTCAGGACTTTTTTGAGTTTGTTGCCAATGTACTTGCATCCTAGGTTGAAGACATGGTGGGGTTGGGTTTAGTGGGTGCCCCAGAGTGTATTAAGCTCATGATGGTGATTTGAGATGTGATGGACTCCCAGTAGCTGAGCAAGTGCTCCAGCTTTATGTCCATGGGTGTAAGTAGTATGACACTTTCAGCAGCGGGGAGGAGGGTGTTTACATTTTCCTAATTTATGCAATCTTCTTGTGGAAGAAGTCCCCCAGGGAGTCGCATAGTTCCTGAGAGGGGATGATGTTGTTTACGGCAGTTGAGGGGTTGGAAAACTCCCTCATGATGGCCACAAGCTCCTTGCTGCGATTTGTGTCGGTCTTGATGTGGTCTGCTAGGGTTCTCTTCTTTATTTCTTTTATGAAGTGGTGGTACTGTTTGAGGGATGTTTTGAAGTTGGGGCAGTCTGTTGTTTCCTTGCTGGTGCGCCACTTATTTTCTAGTTGCCGGCAGTTGCTTTTGGTGGATTTGAGCTTGCTGGAGAACCAGCTGGGTCTTTTTGTCCTTACTTTGGATTTGGCTGGGTTGGCGGGGGCAATTGTGTCAACGCAGTCTGTCATCCACTGGGAGCAGTTTATTACTGCCTGTTCTGGGTTGGCTGCTGTGCCAGGGCAGTGGGAGTTGAGAGTGTTGCTCCACTGGCCTTCTGATATGCTCTTCCAATTTCTGCGCAGGATGTTGGGGGTTTTGGTGCTGGTGGCACCTTAGATAATGAAATGGACGCTGTTGTGGTCGGTCCAAGAGAGCTGAGAGGCATGGTTGTATTGGATCCTGTTGCTGGATGTGGAAATGGGATGGAGAGTGTGTTCTGTGATGTGGTTTGTGTCAGTGATCAGTTGTTTGAGGCAGATGTTGTACTTGCTTTCTAGGAGGTTGATGTAGTTGGGGTAATTTGAGTCTCCAAGGTTAAAGTTGAGGTCTCCTAGGAAGATGTAGAGTTCGAAGTCAATGACGATGCGGCAATAATGTCTGTGATGGCGTTGCAGAAGCTTGGGGGAGGGCCTGGTGGTCTGTAAGCAAGGGTACCTCTGATGGTGCTTTTCCATCTGTGTGGAGTTGGAAGTTGAGGGTGTTCCATCATAAGGATGGGGTAATCTGAGGAGGTGGTGCAGAGGCTAGTGTCCTCGTGGATGATGGCAATTCCACCTCTGTGCTTGTTGGCCCGGTAGCCTTCTGGGGTGGTGATGTCTGGTGTGGAGGCTGGGTTCAGCCAGGTCTCCATGATGAACATCCCATCCGGGTTAAAGGATGGGATTGTGTCCCAGAGCTCCGTGGCGTGTTTACCATGTGATTGTGTATTGAGTAAGGTGCACAGGAGTTGTGCTGGCAAGGTTGCCGTGGTGGACGCCTTTGTGTTTGTGGTGTCCCCGGTGCTGGTGATAGTCTCGATATTGAAGATGAAGTGGCAGTACTGGCAGGTGAATTACCCTTTAGTTTCCTGTGAGGACATGTGCAGCAGCTGCCTAACCTTGCACCCAGCTCCTGCATCCATATTTTCTATTAACTGTGGTGTGCCTCCTCTCGATCCTGCAACCTTTGTCTTCAGCTCCTGCAACCTGGTATCTAAGCTCCATGCCCCCAATGCATGCAGCCTGCCTACCGATGCTGCAGCCTGCCCCCTCCCATATTCTATGGTCTGCCTACTCTGCCTCCTGCAGCCTGTCTCCTGCAGCTCTTGCAGTCTTGTCCTCAGTTCCCGCAGCCTGCTTCCTGCTGCTTTTGTTGTTTTCCCCTCTTAGTCCGTATACTCCAGCAGCCTCCCTCATCTGTCTCCTTCATTATACATCCTCCTGCCCCTGCAGTCTGTCTCCTCTTATCCCTTGCAGTCTGCTTACCTCTAGTCTCTGCAGGTTGCTAAGCATGTGTAGTATCCAGCCCTCCAGACCTATACTGGTGGTGACGTTTGACACTGGCTCCTGCCACAGGACTATCGGCAGGGTTATTTTAACGAAAAAAGGGGGGAGAAAGAGGATCTTGGCTGGGGCCGCCATCCAATTAGAATTATATGTAGAAATACATGACCCAGTCTAATTTTTTAGCAAAGAAAAGTAAAGGGATGTACTTTTTCTTTGGGAAAAACCTTAGGTTTTTCGTATAACCCTCACCCACCAGGGTTACCCCTTTGTGGCATGCTTCTTCATAGGGTCCTTCCTGTTCCGCTGCTGAACGGGGCATGCTGCGACCAAATGACTACGCAGGAGCACTGATTACACAGACTATGAGAGGCAGATATAGTGTCGTGGAGGAGTGAAGTTACAGGGGGAGTGTACTTAAAATTACCTGGCTAGTGGGAAAAGTAATTTATTCTGACCCCTAGCCGGCAAGGTTAAAAAACTGGGAAAAGAAATAGGGTGTTCTGGGAAATTAATGTTCACACACCCTATGGTTTGACATGTTTCTAACCTATCCCGGCCTATCGGCTATTCTTCAGGACCTAGTTTATGAAAATAGTTTTGTCTCCAGGACTAGTTCCACTCCTTAGGTTGTATAGCTAAACACAACTCAATATTGAAAAAACATGCAGCAATCGCACATTCATACACAGGTTTTTATTACTGCCATATCACTTTATCCTTTGTACCGTTAATACCTGTAAGGAAAAAGGGGGACAAAGCAACAGAATGAGAAATATCTCTATTGCAAATTAAATCCATCACTGTGTGATGTACCATTGAGTGCAAATTAATAGGTGTGCACCATCTAAGTGAAAAGAATTCTCCGCTCAATTCTCTGTGTTGTCCTGTGCCACTTCTAGTGTAAAAAGTGTGTGGTTAATTGTTAAAAACAGTCGACATACTTGTGTTACTCATAATAAAGTAAATCCCTTGTTATGGGCTCTAAAGTCAATGGAAACTGTAAGCATTGTGAAAAAACACATAACATATACACAAAATATACACATACACCACGGAGTCACATACATGTATTCAGTGAAGCTCGTGCTTCTTGGTTGCCCCGCTGGGGACTGGAGTCTAGCCTCTAGTGAAATCACTGTTGCGGGGGACACAATTGCAAAAGTTATTGGTGTTGTGGGAAAAAGAAGGAGGCTTCTTGCTAGTGTCCGAGAATGTGAGTGCCAGAAAAAGCACCCGTTTTTTTGTCTGGGATACTGGAGGATTCACCTTAGCTCAGCCTGACCGCTCTGAAAAAACCTACTAGTATCTGCCGCCCGGGAACCGCATGTAACTGGGACCCGGTGCGGAATTGTTTTTAATAGGCTGCCATGCACGTACGTGTGCGTTCTGGAGGTCTAGCATGCCAACTTTCGCAAAATGGCCTCCTTGTATGGGCCAATGTTATCAGGGAAACGGAAGTGAGTTTTTCAAAAACGATACTTTTAACCATTGCTCCATAGAGATGAAGGTGAAAAAATATTCGTAAAGAATTCTTAGTCGTGATTCAGAGGTTTTTTAGAGGAGCTTAATTTGTGCATTTTTAGTCATACAACCGATTTTGACAGTTGAGAAAGCACTAGTCCTTTATGTCTCTCGTGGGGCCGGAGCAACAGGCATTTAATCGATGGTTTCAAGCCTGTGATCAGCTGATGACCACCCGAGTTTTGTCTAAAGTTTATAATTTTTGGAGAGCACATTTGATTCTTTTTAGCACACCCTTGCTTGTTCCTAAGGGGTGTGGCAAATCTTGAGCAGGAGATCATTGTTCAGTCCCATAGTTGTTCGGGTGGTTCCCCAGGATGTCTAAATATTGTTCATGTGTTCATCTAACAAAACTGTTCCACGGAAAATTGTTGTTTAGGCCTTCGAGGTGAGTCTTTAGTTTAAATGCCCAACGTTGTTCTTTTTCGTGGAGTCAGGCTTCTACCAAATCATGGTGTCCTAGTGATTCAAGGATGACCCAGTAAAAATCTTGGATTGTATGTCTTATGTCAATATAATGTGCAGACATTTTGGTCGTTGCCCTCTCACATCGTACATTACACCTATGTTCACAGATTCTCGTCTTGATCTTTCTTGTGGTCATCCCTATGTATTTTAGGTCACACAGGCATGTATCATGTAGACCACTCTCTCAGTGTTACAGTTTGTGAACTTTCTGAGTTGCCAATTGATCTTGTCATTGAGTCTGATCGTTTTTGTAGGTTTGTTGGTTGACAGTCGCTAAAATTTCCACATGGGTAGTGCCCAGTTATGGGGGCCAGAGTTCTTTGTGTGGTTGATTTTGGTTTTTGACATTGTTTCCTCGGTCGTGTATGAACTAGGATGTCCCTTAAGCTTTTGCCCCTCTTATGTGAGAACATTGGGTGTGGTATTGTGAATGTTCCACTGTTTAAGATTCTCCAGTGCTTGTTTATAATCTTGGAGACTGCATTAGCCGCTATGTTGTAGGTTGTTACACAGATTGGCCTTTCTTCCTTGGTTCTTGGGGTCTGTGGTTCAAGGAGGGACTCTCCGTTTGAAGTACTGAGTTTTTCAGAACCCAGCGGTGCCAGGGAACACATCCTAAGACTTCGAGTTCTTCCTGTTTCAGACTACAGAAACACAGAGTCTTCTTGGTGAAGTCAAAGATCGTATTTATTGGCTGCAACCAGTAACAGGTATCCTAGAAGTACAACACGGTGTATATTCTCAGGAGACTGCTCAACCTTACAAAGCCAGCCTTCTCTTTTTATACAAAATATTATGCTTTAGGCAAACATTCCTTATTTTACAGTTGACCATTCACATATTTTCACTACAAAGAAAAAGCAGAGTCATGATGGCAAGCCCATGTTTCAGTTTGTCCAGCCCTCAATCAATTACCTGGCAAGGCTCAGTACTTTCATCAGATATCGACGGACCCCCAATAAAAACGGGCACCTCCTCCTCGTAAAGCAAGTCATAAAGTAAGAAACAGGGACAGGTGTGTGTAAGATTAGGCATGGTTTGTGTGTGGTAACAGGTTTTATGATATGTTGTGTCTTGATAATAATCTCATTCGGCCACTGGGAAAGGAACTGGCCGAACAGGTTTGGCTTCAGGCAGTGGAGTCAGCTTGCCCAGGTCACAGAGGAGTCACTAAAGGTGTATGTGTCCTTCAGACTCGTTTTTGGCTTTAGTCATTGGCCTATGTGAGGGCAATCACAAAATGGCTGCCGTTTAATGGAAACCGAGGGTTCAGGATGGAAACTCTGATTTCAGGGTGATTTCGTCACCCGAATATGACGAAAATGCTTGTGCATAGTATTCTGATCATTCTCGGTCTGCTGATACCAAAATCGTCATGATACGACGATGTTTATAACACGGGTCCAGAATTTTCAGTACCACAGACCGTCCTTTTGCCCTTACATTGGCAATAACCTATAATCACGTTAATCTGAGTCCAGGTCTGAGTCCAGGTCTATATTCATAAAGTCGTTGAGATGTTGCTGTAGCATCATCCTATTACTTAGCTCGTCCCTTGATACAGGTTTCCTTACACACGATGTAGCACAGAGGCCACATATTGCAGGAGCACACTGTACACACAGACAGAACAGGAAAAGAATGGCTAAGATCATCCCAATGACTATCAGAATCTTCCATCCCCAGGCTGATATCAGTTCCCAGAACCACCCCATCAATGACCAATCTCCTTTATCCACGTGAATAGATTCGGAGATCTTATGCAATTTGGAAATGGCCTGGTAAACTGTCGGAGCGTTATCTGGAATGAAAATACAGCAACTTGATTGGATCACTTTACATACCCCACCTCGGTCTGCAAGTAGGACGTCTAATGCGACCCTGTTCTGAAGAGTCATAAGGCGATCCGACTGGAGCTCAGCAGTCAAATTACTAAGGGAACCGGCTGTTTCATCTACCGTGGATTCAACCACCCTTGTCAATTGCCTTATGTTCCTGCTGTTAACCATAGGCCCCCAAAACGGCAGAAAACCCTTTATGAAATCTCCAAGTTCTTGTCCTGTAGTGTCTTCTTTACTGATGACACCTCTAACTATCCTTGTCTTATGGCAATCTGCCGCGGCCGTGTAGGTGGGAGGCAACAGGAACGAAACAAAACATGTGCCTGAAAAGTCAGGGGGCAACCAGGTATAGGCTCTATTATGGCAGATGAAATAGGTACCCTTAGCTGCTAAGAACGAAGGGGAAGTCTGAGACGCAAAAACATATGTTTCAGTGCAGATACTTTTCCCTAACTGAGCTCTGGGATTCTTGCCATTACCTTGCAGACATAGGTGACCCTGATGGGGTACAATCCAAATCGGGGAGGATCTCTTTGCTTTCTGGTTCTCACTCAGAGTAACTCCATATCCTGTTATGTTCCATCCAATATATGCTAGTGTCTCATCTCTCGGGATAGTCTCATAGGAAATATCTTCCCTAATCATATCTACTATACCCTTAACTAGAGCACTATTCTTAGCATTATCTTTCGCAGAACGTAGGGGGTTGGCTTCATGAGCGTATATGAATATCGTTCTATATGCCCACACAGAACCATTATGGCTGAAAGGCAGGACCAGATAAGGCATACCTTTATCAGTAGTATGCGGCATAAGACCACACACCCAACAGTTAGTTGTGTTCACTACTAATTGGTGTTGGTGTGGAAGCTGAACGAATGAATTATTGGCAAATTCTAATCTTCTAGCGGACTCGTGTTCAGGCAGAGGGTAAAAAGAATGCGAGGAAACAGTAGAAGGAGGTATGGGCTGTGTAGTGGGTGCAAATGTCACTTGAAAAGAGAATAAAACATATCCTATTAAAAACGTCATTACACTAAGCAACATGAAAATACATAATATCAAAAATCGTTTCTTTGTCATCATTATACACATTCTGGCTTTAAAGTCCATCTGTTTGGCAGGTCTCTCATTCTCGAAAAACTCCATCCTCTCTAATTGCTGCTCGTGGTGGTAGGGTGTTCTATGCTAAGGAATGCTTCTGTCAGTCCAGGGCAACTCCCTTAGACCGACCAGAACTGTCGACCTAACGTCTTCAGCTGCACTCCAAAGACTTGGGCAACCACGACCCTACAGCTGATGGCGGTTCGAAAAACAAAAATAAGAAAGTTTCTCAGATGAGAGAGCTGCACTTTCAAAAATAGCAAAGAAAAATAATTTTTATTTGTCCATAGTTCTCGGCCTCAAATTGTAACGGCTTTTGCCAGGTACTGTCTGGTTCTGGAACAAGAGTTCAGGCTCTGTAGTGTTCAATCGAATTGACGGTGGCACAGCTTCTTGCAAAATATTGTCACTTTCTTGTTCAGAAAGTGTTCCTTTTACACGTGCATCACTAAAAGGCAGAAAACGAGGCACAGTCTCAGTCTCAGAGTCGGCGATCCCCTCCTGGACCCACCGGTCGTACGGTAGAGCCAAAGGGACCCTCTTGCAGTGTACGCCGTGGATCCAGTTCTTTTTCCCTTCCACTCGAACAGCTGATCTTGTAGAGAGAAGGACGAGGTGGGGGCCGCTCCAACGGGGCTGGTTATTCCTTGTCCGCTGAAAGTTTTTGACCAGTACCCATGATCCAGGATCGATAAGATGTCCTGGAGCTTCAGAGACCTGAGGCAAAGTATCGTGAACCTGTTGGTGTAAAACACGCAATTTAGCCGTCAATTCATACAGATAATCAAGCAGTACAGGGTGTTCGATTTCACTGAATTTTGTCGGCCTTGGCACTCCCCATATGTTGGCCGGGCGGCCGAACACAATTTCATAGGGACTAAGTCCCACTCGGGAATGCACAGTCATTCTTGTTGATAGGAGTGCTAAAGGCAGAGCGTCGGGCCATTTAAGACCAGAGCTCGCTTGTATCTTTGCCAATTTTAGTTTTAACGTGCCATTATAGCACTCTACTAGTCCAGCTGATTGGCGTGATTTGCAGCGTGGAATTTCTGCTGAATACCTAGCCCCTCACATACTTTTTTCATCACTCGACCTGTTAAATGGTAGCGGCAGTTTCAGTCGATAACCTTTCAAGTATTTGCCCGGCGGTAATCGCCTCTCATACCACTCGATGATTTTACCAATAAAAGAGGCAGGCGCCGGAGACTGGAAGGCAGGAAACAAAGTTTTATTCCGTCGGAGCAGAACACATCAGATCAGACAGCAAGGTATCGTCACGAGGTGCTCTAACTGCATCTCTGAGACCTGGTCTCTTATACACTGGTTTATTGCTTTATTATACATAGTACATTCTTGAGATTCCCTTGATGCGCGGGGGAAATATCCCCTGAAGCCCCGGCTCAGATCCGATCCCACACATGGTTACAGTAGAGGTTCCCACCCTACCCGCAGTGGGAGATGGCTATCGCGCAGCAGGGAATTCCGCTAATTCCCGGGGGTGTGTGCAACCGGCCGGGTCTCAGGGGGTGGGGGCTTTGATCTACTGTAATCCCTTTGATGCGGGGTGTTTCCCTTACAGTAGGGGTAATAAACTGCATCCGCAGGGCTAGGTGATGGCCTGGGACCAGTTCGGACAATGGGGCGCAGAGGAAGGGGGTTATCAAAGGAGAGGCATGACCATGTATGGGTTGTCGGTCGGAAGTGGTTCCGTAGCAGGGTCGCGCAGAAGGAGAGGGTTTATGGCCTGTATGAGAGAGCGGGGGTGGCCGGCGCGCGGGGGATGCTCGCAGCGCCGGGGGAAAGCGCTGGCGATCGAGAGTGAGCGGGGAGAGAGAGTGGGGTGCCTAAAATGGCGACCGTACATTTGCTATGCGTGGCGCTGGGGAGAGGCAAGATGGCGCAGATAATGTTCAGTTTGCAAGCTAAATTTCCACAGTCCTCCCTTTTAACATATCTCGCCAGCTTGTCCGGCCAATATTCACCTTCGTTAGCCTTTCAGTTACAGTATCGTCAATGTTCGTCATACATTTAAAGATACAGAGTCTTAAGGGTAGGCAGGAGTAATCTGACACATTTGTACATTGTCTCATACAGTTTGATAAAGTAGGCGAGGAGGAAGTACATTCAAAGTTGCAGTATAGTCGTGTACATGGCTGGTGTTGTATGAATGTTACTATACAAAGTTACATTTTCTTAACTTCTCAGTGTACAGTCGGAAGTGATTGATGCAACATCATGAAGAAGATAGTTAATATAATAAGGTGGTTGGGAGAGGATTTTCAACTTTGACATGGGTCCTTCTTTCCAGTGTCCTTGTTTTATAAAGAGCTATCACTGGTAAGCTCTCATTGTTGTCCTTCTTTCGTTGGCACTGTTGAGCACCGGCGGTGGAGCTAAGGTCCAGCTCAAATCCGATTTCTCACGTGGCAGGGTGTGACCACTCACTGTTCTTTGATCACAGTCCTGTTCCTTAACACAGTTCACCACAGGCACTTTGAGACAGGGTGCCGCCCTTTTGTTCCTCGGTAGTAGGTCAAAGTCATAGTCCAAATGAAAGAGGAAGAGAGAATGGGGTGGCGTGGGATCGGATCAAAAATGCGGACCAAGGAGAGCAGAATCTTTCAGCACTGGGCCCATCAATCGTGCCCGACGGGTTGAGACTTCAGGCACGCTGGTCAGTGAGCAGGGGCCTCGATGTAGCCCTTCGCGCTTATCGTTCTGATAATGGTGTCTCGTCTCACACCCTTTTTGCTTCGTCGCTTCCCCCTTGGTCGATGTCATAGATGCTTTATGATCCGCAGCCAGACTGTGCGTCACGTCCGACCCCTCTCTTCCGATGGCTGCGGGTTATCCTTGAATAGGTTATAAGAAACGAAAGTCTTAGGGATTTTGGCAGGGAAGACATTTACATACTTCATTCTCTCTCCCAACCACTGAGTAGTTGCGGAAATGCTCTTATCTGTTACTATATGATTGGTGTCTATTAACTCTGATGTTAAGGTGCGTGTTACTAATCTATTAATTACTGCTGTGGTGCAGGGTTCTGTGGGTGTCCCTGTCCATCGTCTGGCCTTCTAGGTGTCAGTTTCTGCGCCCTATAATACAAGGTTTGGTAATACCCGTAAGTGCGAGGTGCTACGGTCATGCGTTCACGAGTATCCTTTTCATACAGTAGGTGACCCTTTATCAGTTTAAAACAGGGCCATCAGCGGTTTCGTTCGGGATACTCTGAGACGGCTAGTATAGGGCTGGAGTTATCTTTGGGAGAACAGGGTGCTTTAGACATTCTATTTCGGGCTAATTGGTCAGGGGTAATTCTGGGCGGTGGAGATGGTGTCCCTTAAGAACAAAAACCACTGACATATAGTCCCCGTGTTGAGGGTCAGATTGGGAGACATCAGTCGTCTTACCTGTCCTTTCCTTCTCAGCCGATTAGGCTTAACGTTTGTAAAAAGGAGAGGTAGTAACGTGGTAAAGTATGGTCGTTTTTGTTTCTGTCAATTTGTTCGAACACCACTGTGTTCAGGCCAATTATACACTTACCAAAGAGGTGTATGTCGTTAATTTATTCAAGAAGAAAAGAGGGCAAGAAAGAGCCTTTTGCGAGGGAGGGGGAGAGAGAGTGAGAGAGAGAGAGAGAGAGAGAGGGAGAGAGAGAGAGAGAGAGAGAGAGACGTGTGCATCAAGTAGGCTATTTTGGCATACATACGACACAAAACGAGAGAGAGAGAGATGGGTAAGATAATAGGCCACTTGGTGCACACACAACATGGAGTAGCATGGGTCTGTTCCATGTAAGAAAACACAAGCGGGGAAAAGACATAAATTCGGTGACCACGTACACACAAATGCCGGATAGGGTGTGACAGTACATGCATCAAGACGGAGACTCAGGGCTGCGTCGAGCACGGGGACCTCTCCTTTCCTGTCCTCTATTCCTATGCATGCTGCGTACCTTTAGCATTTTGTAGTTTATCTTATGGGTTGTCTGACCCTTTATTCTCCTCCCTTTGATCGGTGGACGAGCACCTCAATCATACGATGACGCTCTCTTCAAGTGACCCGAACATGAAATGCATACACATTCATATCGTATAATCGTAGTACACACGCACAATCATATCATACAGTTTTTCATGTTCCCAATGGTGGTCTGTAATTTTACGCACTATCTCACAACGTTTGTCTATGTTTTCCCTGATATTGAACTTGGTGCGGTCCATGTCCACTCCACTCTTCAGTCGGAACTTCGTCGTGACCTATAGAGGGGAAAATAAGAGGGGAGGGGAGGTGCAGTATTCAAAATACCCCAGCGCGCGCAGACACGAAAAGTTCTACCTACCATGTACCAGGCTAGCCGCAGGGGTGGGTAATACCACGGACCTATTATTCTTTAGTTCGAGGCAAAGATGCTCTAGTTCATTCATCTCCTAAATTCGGGTTCCCTGGTCGTGCATGTATTTCTCAATTGGTCGTGTATTATGGTGCAGGATACCATACCTTGCGTGCGACATATACCTTAAGTTATAGTTCATTATTGATTTGACAATTCTTGGAAAAAGGGGGGGGCAGGCGTGATGGGTACAAATTCCGTTAAACAAAAATATTTTAGGCAAATTGAGTCCGTATTATCTGTATGCTTTCGCTTAGTGTTATATCCTGGCTTTGTTTTTATGCTTGTGATCTCCCACTCAGCCAGTGGAATGTTCAGTTTATGAGGTATCACAGAATGTTGGGAGCCAGCGAGTCAGTTGGGAAGGGCTGAGCAAGAGACAAGCTGCTCCTGGTGGGGTTTACCATGGGCCTACTATTGTTCTATGTACTGGTCTTGTCATCATTTATGGATTGATCTGGATTACCTGGAACTAACTACCAATAAACATCCTAAGATCCTCCAAACGTCTGGACTCAGTTACTACAATTTTTGGCGACGATTTCCTAAAGAACCTGCATTTTCAACCTTGTCAAGCTTCATCAACCACTTCAACAGTTTTCAACACCATCTCAATCTGGCACCTGTCTCAACTCACTCGTGACCCCACCAGTGACCCTCCATCGGTCGCCCTCAACACAACGTGCCAGTTCAAGATTGTAAACAGCTCCAGCTCTGTTCTTCTAACGCATGCAGCACCTCAAAAAGCTAATCTGTTTCAACTGCAAGCGTGTTCCTATCTTGTCTGCAACGCCTCTACAAGCAAGTGCCTCAACAAGCAGGGTAATTTATGCCTTCTGAAGAGTGAGCTTTCTGCACATTCAACGTGTTTTCTAGCATACGTGCAAACTTTCCCTACAGCGTTTCAAGTGTCCATCCAGAACAAGCGTTCGTTTTACACTCACTCTATGAGCCTCTTCGATTACATCTCTCACCAAGACGTAGCTGGCCTGATCACCCGGTTATCTGTCTGGGTGTTGTTTCGACGTCTAGGGGACACTTTGCCTTTCATTCAACAATGGCATTTGTCGAGGCGCAGTCTGTTTGAAACTGTAGTGGATTTGGCTGTACATGCCTTTGCGTGAGTACCGGTACTTTGGGCATATGCGCATATGTGAGGGCAAGAACTGTTCTGTTATGAGAGTCTACATTTTTTTTATTTGTTTAAATCTCTGTCGTGGATCTACATTACAAGCAACGGCAGCGCATCTTTGAATTCAAAAATACATGCGCGCACTCCTCACCTTCAAGTGTCGGTGCAAGCAGTGAGTATTCTTTTCCTCAGTTCTCTGTGACGCTTGCCCGTGTCCTCTTCTGCTGTCAAGTCACGCCTTAATGCTCCAACGTGCCTTTGGCCACCCGGCATTGCGTCAGATACGTACCTCCATCTTGGAATTGGCGTAGGCAAGCACTCAAACTACTTTTAATGCATCCCGATCTTCGTTTCCTTCCGGTATTTTGCCAACCACGTTGTTTTTGTGTGTGCGTTTCAATAAAGTTTCAAAGACTTCCAACGATGAGGGACGGCGAGGGATGAAGACCGTTTTCATTGTTTGGTGTCCTCCTTCTGTCATTGATGTCACTATGTCAGCCTGCAACCGTAAGTACTTTCAACAAGTCTTGAGGTAGTGTTGGTACTATGCGGTCGAAAGTGACTGTTCCAAGAAACTATTCCGTGGTGGAAAGGTTGAAAGTTGGAGGATGTTCCACGAATCCACGAGTTATGAGTCGTCTGGCACATGATAGTCGTTTCATGGATTCTTTGCAAACCTGTGTTTCTCTTCACTCCGGTGACAGGCACACCTTGTTTAAGACTGCCTGTTTGTTTTCATGTGCACAATATCAAGTTTCTTCATGCCTTTATGTTTATATTGTTTACCATATCTGTACTTGTGCTGCTCTATGGTTACGTTTTGTTTCAGATGTTATTGCATGGTGGCATTTGTCTCAATTTTGTTCATGGACCGTAGGTAGTCCATAATCGGTCTATAATTCACTGTTTGCATGCTTTTTGTCTGCCAACACTAGGTTCGCAATGGGTTTTAGTCCCATTTGCCAGCAATGGGTTTAAGTCCCATCTGCTCACGGTATGCATAATTCTCATGGTGTAATTTTACTTATAAAGTTTAAAATGTACTCCATTTTTTTGTGCATGTCACTGCTTAGTGACCTATCAAATGCGTGACAAGTCAAGTTTTTAATGTGACCTTTAGGGTTGTTTTTTTTTTATAAAAACAAATGTATATTTCTAGTGAGCTGTGTTAACAAGTGTTTTTATACGGTCACATACTGCACTAAATTTCATTTTCCAGCACAGTGCACAATCCCTTTACCTTAACATTAAGGTTTAGTTTGTTTGGTTTAGTGCACACTGTCGCTACCTTTGCAATAGGTGTTTCGCAAGTATTTTGTTTTTCTACTTGTGGACAATTCGGACCACTTCATGGTTTGTTTTATATGGGTCTCAGTCCCATCTGTACGGTGCACAACGTGTTTGCCTCTACATGAGGTGTTTTAAATGGGTTACATTCCTGTTTAGTGCACAACAATTGACCTCCACTCGAGGTGAGCAATGTGGGTTATAGTCCTATCATTGCAGTGTATGACATTTAACCTCTAGATGAGATATGTCGTTTTTCTCAACAGTGCACAACATTTTTAGTTTTACCTGTTAGTTCACAACAGTGCACAATATATTTTTAGGTGGTGTGTTTATTGGGTTTTATGCTCATCTGTTTAGTGCACAGTCTGCACCTATACACCACCTGTTTATTTTTGTTATGTTACCCTCACAGGGTATCTGGTCTGAATACCATCTGTTGGTTTTCTCGAAGTTAATGTGCTATGTTTACAAATTTTCAATTGGTATTCAACATCTATATTCTTGTTTTGAAATTGTTATTTAATGGGAAGTGTGAGTGATTCATTTGTTTATCTTCTCACTTTTTCCTGTTATACCCCAGTTTTCCTTGTGATTTCTTTTACTGATGTCATTTGTGGATTCTGGATTCTTTCGTTCTGTGTTCTTCTCTGTTTTACTTTAATGGTGTTTATTCTTTCGTTCACTGGAAGTTTTCTTCTCCTTCTATCTGTTAGCGTCTGATATCGATTGTCTCTTTTTATACATGCCTGGCCAGCCAGTATATCTTGGGGTAGTCATTGATGTTTTCTCTTTTTGTTTCTGTGTTTGTCCTTGAAGGGAGGATGGTATTCTCACTTGTGTCATTTTCAGTTATGTTTTGCATCTTCTTGTGGTTTTTCTGTTTTTTTTCATTGGTGTACAGTGTTTCCGATTTACTCTTTGTCTTTCTTCTTTTCTTTATCTTTTCATTTGAAGCAATATATTTGTTTTATATGGAAGAAAAGGGGATATGTTATATCCTGGCTTTGTTTTTATGCTTGTGATCTCCCACTCAGCCAGTGGAATGTTCAGTTTATGAGGTATCACAGAATGTTGGGAGCCAGCGAGTCAGTTGGGAAGGGCTGAGCAAGAGACAAGCTGCTCCTGGTGGGGTTTACCATGGGCCTACTATTGTTCTATGTACTGGTCTTGTCATCATTTATGGATAGATCTGGATTACCTGGAACTAACTACCAATAAACATCCTAAGATCCTCCAAACGTCTGGACTCAGTTACTACACTTAGGAGTGACAATCTTTTATTTAAAAGAGAAACCTTCAACAACCCAGATGATTAGTCATGACACTGATTCCGTAATTCCTTTTTAAGAAGCCCTTTATTTAAAACAATGTCAGTGTAGAAATACGGGCCTACAGCCGCTATAGGCCGGCCACGGTGCGAGAGGCGTCGAGCAACATGAGCAACACTAGATTAACATAAAAATCGGTTCCCCCCCCACTCTCCCCCACCATCATGTGTGAAAGCATCGCATACATATATTTATATATCTCTTTTTAACACAAATGTCACGTGGCTGGAACGCCACAAGGAGTTGTAGGCCACTCCTACATCAGCGCCATCTTGGGGCGGGGTCGGGCCAGTGCACAGTCTAAGTCTTTCCATGAATTAGCTGTTGAACCAGAATTCCTTTCGGTAGTTCGAGAACTTTCGTTAGCGTCAACTTTGCGTCAGCATGGCGTCACTGCAACCTTGTAGCAATGCCACGGTTTGTTCTTAGGGCGGGGCAGCAGGCGGGTTCTTCCGCCGACGCTTTACTGTCTCACTGCACCAAGCGGATGCAAGGTGGCTGCCGCCCGGGGGCAAAAAGAGCAATGGTGGTGGTTTTGTCCTTATCGGAAGTCCGCAGGAGTCGAATGTCAAATGACTCCAACCAATTCTGCAAGGCTGAGGGGAGCGTTCTGTCAAGGGTGGGGCCCATGCCCTAGCAAACAAGCTTTCGAGTCCAGAATAGTCTCACGGTGGGACAGGCTTGGAACCGGAGGGGTCAACCGCCGGAGTTCAAGGGCAGCAGTAGCAGCAGCTCTTCGGTACAGTCACCGGAGAGGAGCCAGCAGCAGTAACAGCGGCAGTCCGGATGGTACTGCCACCGGGGTGATTCCAGTAGCAGTGACGACAGCAGTTTGGATGGTATCACCACCGGGGTGGGTCCCCGATTACCTTGCTGCGGGGGCCCACTCCTCATGTCGGGTGCTAGCGGCAGTCCTGGTGAACCCGGTGCTTGGGTGGTTGCCTGGCGGCCGCGTGCAGGGGTGCCGGCTCAGCCGAACGGCGAATGAAGTGGCAGGGCGCAACTCAGCTGGCTGACGTGTGAAAGATGCGGTTTGGGGTGCCCTCATCTGCTGGCGAGCCTCCACCTGGGGAGGTGGGGGAGGCCCGTCCGCGTCGCCTCCCCCCGCCAGGGCACCCTCCGTTATTGAAGGAAGAAGTGACTGGGAAGATCCGCACAGCGTGCCAGGGTGAAATTCAGCAGGCCGATGAAAAAGATGGCTGGGTGCAGCTTAGCTGGTCGGCGAGTTAAAGACGGTTGGGGTGCCCGGCGAGCCTCCACCTGGGGAGGTGGGGGAGGCCCGTCCGCGTCGCCTCCCCCCGCCAGGGCACCAGCCCTCATTAAAGAAAGAAGAAGAGAAAGCGGAAAGGCCCGCACAGCGTGGCGGGCTCCGCCTTGGTGTTGCCAGAACTTCGGCGCTTCGTATAGCCTCCGGCCTATTCGCACAATCGCCCGCCACTGATGTCAAGGGATTTTTGCATGGCTTTTATAGCCCAAAGTCAACTAAGAGGGACCGCCCAAAACAGGCCAATGTTGCGATTTCGAGGAAGGAGAGGCGAGGACGGTGTCACGTGGACGTTAAGGCTTTGGGATGGAGGTTGCAGCAGACTGTCATGTAAATAGTTGTTTTAAAACGTGTTTTAACCTGTTTACCCTGTTGGTGTGTTTGTTATATCCTATAAGTTATTAAAATGTTATAACTACATTACTTCTTTGGAGTGTTCGTACATATTTGTAGTTTGATGACGAGCACAAGGAGGTTACTGTGCAATCGGAAAAATAACATAGCCCAATTGTGCGCGATCTAGCCCTAGTTTGGTGACGTCGATGGTGGGTGTCAGCAGGCTTCCGTTTGTGCGGGATTTTGTCATGCTTATTGGGCGGGGTGGGCAGTAGGGCAGACATGTTTAGGTAGCGAGAGTAATGGAGTCGGGCTACCTCGCGGTCGTCTCGACCGTGAGCTTGACTCCTTCCCTTGGTTTCATATGTCCCACAAAGGGCTAACTCCTAGCGTTATTTTAGTTTTTGTAAGGTCAAAAAGGATCCTACCAGTGCCTTTACTATCTTGTCGATTCCTGTTCGTTCATCCTTAGTTAATCGATTCATTCTGGTGGACTCTTTCTTTCCTATCTCATGGTCGTCTAGCGTTGTAGTCGACGTTGGGTTCGGCACAAGAGGCTCAGCCGGCGCGGAGGCCGTGAGGGCCGAGGCCCCTGTACTGCTTTCGCTCGTGTTCGGGGGTTGTGGGTGTTGCACTATTGATTGGGAGGGTGCATACGGAGGGGGCATGTAAATGATCGGGGGACCTAACAGTAACTCGTCATTCGTTCGCTGCTTGGAGGACAACTCAGGGTAGAGCAAAGAAGGGGTCCTAACAGCGTACTGGCCTGAGGTTTCGGGCTCCTGTCTTAGTTTAGTTTCCCTTCTCTCCTTTATGTCTTCTTCTAACTTTCTAGCGGCAAGGTGAGCTGCCTTTCGTAATTCCTTTTCTGCTTTTACTTCTTCCCTCTTTTTCCGTTGCGTCGCTTCTTTGCGCCATATGCCGATACTGTCAAGCATAGTAGGTGTCGTCTTATTGCTACGCAGAGCTATTTCTAGCGCTTCTATCTTATGGTCGTCGAAGGATCCCATCAGTGGCCACTGACTCTCGGGGTTCTTCTTTGTATATTTATGCCATAGCTTGGTATAAGCTACGGCGACTAGTCCATATTTAGTGAACATGTCCTTATTAGGGGTGCCCTCCGGTGGAGCCGGATGGTTCACCTCTAATAAGCGGTCCGGGCAGAACCAACTACCAATCAGTGGGGAGAAGATAGGCATGACGGGTTTCAACGGGGACAAAAGTCAGCACTACCTATCTTTTCACTGCTTGCAAAGACTAGACAGAATATCTCTATTCTTCGTTATTTGCAAGCAGAGAATACCTCCAAAGAACCAATATCGAACAACTAGTGTTCGGACAATCAATCAATCAATCAATCAATGGGAGATAAAGATAGGCATGACGGGTTTCAACGGGGACAAAAGTCAGCATTACCTACCCTTCACTATTTGCAAAGACTAGACAGAATATTCCTATTCTACGTTATTTGCAAACAGAGAATATCTCAAAAAGCACTATTCTCCAAAACAATCAATGTTCGGACAATCAATCAATGGGGAGATAAAGATAGGCACGACGGGTTTCAACGGGGACAAAAGTCTGCGTTACCTACCCTTCACTATCTGCAAAGGGAGAGAGAGAGAGTATTTCTACTCCTCCCCGTTTGTAGACAGCGAATATCTCAAAGAGAACAATCAATGAGCACAATCAATGAGCAATACTAGTATTTCCAAAGCATCAAACAATCAATCAATTATTTCTCAATTTGTCGTGTATCACGACCTTACCCGGACCGCGTGGACAGTTTCTCGTCTTCCGCCTCCAGCGCCCGATCGTCCTCTACTCTCCGTATTTGCCGCGGCACTCCTGACGGTTCCTAGTCAGGACCGTAGATCACTCGAGAGAGGTCTGCTCGGAACCAGTGAAGTTCGGATGATCGGCTGCCAGACGAGGGTCTATTGGGCAGGAGCTCTCCCGATCGTTGCAGTCGTTCACTCTGTCGTCGGGACCTCTCCCACTGGATCCACGTGTCGCTGATGGGCCCCACGTTTGGGACGCCAATTGTTAAATGGTAGCGGCAGTTTCAGTCAATAACCTTTCAAGTATTTGCCCAGCGGTAATCGCCTCTCATACCACTCGATGATTTTACCAATAAAAGAGGCAGGCGCCGGAGACTGGAAGGCAGGAAACAAAGTTTTATTCCGTCGGAGCAGAACACATCAGATCAGACAGCAAGGTATCGTCACGAGGTGCTCTAACTGCATCTCTGAGACCTGGTCTCTTATACACTGGTTTATTGCTTTATTATACATAGTACATTCTTGAGATTCCCTTGATGCGCGGGGGAAATATCCCCTGAAGCCCCGGCTCAGATCCGATCCCACACATGGTTACAATAGAGGTTCCCACCCTACCCGCAGTGGGAGATGGCTATCGCGCAGCAGGGAATTCCGCTAATTCCCGGGGGTGTGTGCAACCGGCCGGGTCTCAGGGGGTGGGGGCTTTGATCTACTGTAATCTCTTTGATGCGGGGTGTTTCCCTTACAGTAGGGGTAATAAACTGCATCCGCAGGGCTAGGTGATGGCCTGGGACCAGTTCGGACAATGGGGCGCAGAGGAAGGGGGTTATCAAAGGAGAGGCATGACCATGTATGGGTTGTCGGTCGGAAGTGGTTCCGTAGCAGGGTCGCGCAGAAGGAGAGGGTTTATGGCCTGTATGAGAGAGCGGGGGTGGCCGGCGCGCGGGGGATGCTCGCAGCGCCGGGGGAAAGCGCTGGCGATCGAGAGTGAGCGGGGAGAGAGAGTGGGGTTCCTAAAATGGCGACCATACATTTGCTATGCGTGGCGCTGGGGAGAGGCAAGATGGCGCAGATAATGTTCAGTTTGCAAGCTAAATTTCCACAGACCCACAAATTCACTCCCATTATCACTTCAGACCATTCTCAGCATTCCAAACCTAGGGAAGAATTCTTTGGCAAGGGCTTTAGCTGTGGATAAGGCAGTGTTGTCTTTTAAGGGATATGCTTCTACCCATCTTGAAAAGGCACAAACAACAATGAGTACATATTTCAAATTGTTGCACCTTTCCATGTGGATGAAATCTAGCTGTAAAACCTCGAACGGATACGTTGGAGGCGCAAAATGACCAGCTGGAGTTGGGGTTCCTCTACCAGGATTGTATTTCAGACACACCATGCAATTCTTGACCACATTCTCTGCACATTTAGGAATTCCAGGATTTTGCCATACTGGAGCCAACAACTTACAAATCCCTTTCACACTGATATGGGCCATTCCATGAGCCATTGTCACCACTGCAAGCACATACGCATCGGGTAACAACCATCGCTGATGTTCTGACAAGTCAACCCAACCACCGTTTTCATCCAATTTACCCGTACTTTCTCTCCACACACTTAACTCTTTCTCTGAAGGTTCAGCTTGAAGAGACTTCACACTCTCTATCGTATCTTCACACATTCCAACATCACCAACCCATCTTGCAGGGCCTGCAACATACATTCGATTCATCACATCTTTTGCTGTTTCTTTTGCGATCTCGTCAGCAAATGCATTACCACGACCAACATCATCAGTCACCTTCTTGTGTGCACTGCATTTCACAATCGCAACTTGTAATGGCAAGGTCAGTGACTCAAGAAGCTCATTCACCAACTGACCATGCTGAATCTTAGCTCCATGCGAAGTCAGGAACCCACGCTCTTTCCACAATCGTCCAAAACTATGAGCCACACCAAACGCATACTGGCTGTCAGTATATATGGTCACCTTCATTCCTTTCGATAACACACACCCTCTCGTAAGTGCAATCAACTCTGCTGCTTGAGCTGAATTATGTGGTATACGTGCAGCTTCAACAATCGTATGCAAAGTCGTGACAGCATATGCTGCAGTCGTATCACCATTCGGAAGCTTGAAGCATGAACCATCCACCCATAAGGTACCATCACACTCTACAAGAGGAGTATCTTTAAGATCTACTCTCCCTTTCGTTTCTTCTTCTGTCCTGAGAAAACAATCATGCTGCTCAACATCATCTGTCTCTACTGAAGTCGGCAATAACGTGGCTGGATTCAACGTATTGCACCTCTTTATGTGCACATGACTCGCTAACAGTGTCAACTCATAACCTGACAATCGAGCACTAGTTAAGTGCTGTGTCTTGGTCCTGTTTAACAACGTGTCCACTGCATGTGGAACCATCACAATCAACATATTATTCATCACTAACCCAGCAGACTGTCGAATAGAAACAGCTGCTGCCGCTGTGGCTCCCAAACAACTCGGCAATGCTTTAGCTACCGGATCCAAAGTCGACGAAAAATACGCGCATGGACGCTGCTTGTCTCCAAAAGACTGCGTCAGCACTGACAATGGACAACCCTCTTTCTCATGGATATACAGTGTAAAGGGCTTACTGTAGTCGGGGGTACCCAACACAGGAGCCGAACATAATGCATTACGCAATTCGGAAAAACTTTTCTGACAATCTTCAGACCACGGAACGGGATTTGGTGTACCTTTACAAGTCAATGCTATCAAAGGTTTGACCAGCAAAGAAAAAATGGGTATCCATTGCCTGCAGTATGATGTAATGCCCAAGAAAGCACGTACTTCTCTCTGTGTTTTTGGCACACTCAATTTTGCAATTGCCTGAATTCTTTCTGGGGTCAGTTTCCTTCCCTCCTTCGATAAGAGATGACCTAAGTAGGTCACTTCTTGTCGACAATATTGCAGTTTTGAAAGAGACACTTTGTGATGTAAATCAGACAAATGACGCAACAACGACAAGGTGGCTTCTTTACAAATTTCCTCAGTATCTGCAGCGATTAGTAAATCATCGACGTACTGAATAAGGGTAGCGCCATCAGGTAAAACAATTGCATCAAGCTGTGTTTTTAAAGCCTGACTTTATATTGATGGACTTTCACAGTAGCCTTGAGGAGCGCGTTTGAAGCGGAAGCTTCGGCCTCCTAAACTAAAGCCAAAAATATCCCTGCTCTCCTCGGCAATCGGGATGCTGAAGAAAGCATTCTTCAAGTCAATCACCGAGAACCAGGTGGCGGAAGCTGGAATCATAGTCAATAGGGCAGTGATATCAGGAACAACTGGAAACTGTGGCACAACTATTTTATTGACCTCTCTAAGATCAATCACGAACCTGTAAACAGGTGGCTGAGAAGGGTCAGTACGTTTCAAAACAGGCAGAACAGGACTATTACAAACGTTGCCTCTTGTCTCTTCAATTACATCTTTTTCAATCAAATCATAAATGATCGCTAGCAACGCCTTTTCACCTTCACTAGAGATCTTGTATTGGGGAATGCGTGGCAATTTAACATTGGCTTTCAATGTCACAACATATGGCGGTATTTCCAAAAGACCCACATCATTGGGACCAGTAGCCCAAAGAATATCAGGAAGAACCGACAATTCTGTCGGAAGTTTATCCTTCGACAAATACATTGAAGAGATCACTTTCCTACCCAGTGTAAGTTGTACTCCTGAAGGAGAACAATATAATGTCGCATACAATCTTTTCAACAAATCCAATCCTAACAAGTTTTCACCACAACCTGTCGTCAGAATAAGGGGTGCTTCTAATTCACAAGGTCCAACAGAAAGGGACATAGGACTAGAAATCGGGTTCCTAACCGGGGCGCCAGAAAAACCTACTGAAACATTCATCTTGCCAGACAAAGGTGCGCCAGGGAGTTTTGAGTGCATATTAGAACTCTTTGTAGCACCAGTATCCAACAGAAAAGGCTCTGACACACCTGATGTAATCACCTTAACATATGGTCCACTCTGATCTACTGGAACTGAAACAACTCCCTCTCTTTGTCTATGGCTGTCCTAGCAATCATTACCTTCAATATTCTCATCTTCTGCATAGTAGTCGTCAGCATAGTACTGAGCCGTCATACCATACTTTCTCAACATCGGAACCCACAATCGTGCCTTTTGAAAACTCAAACCGTACACGGCACAAATCAGGCGGATTTGTTTCTAACTCATTATCCTCCAATTCCTCACAAAGGAAAGCACACATTTTCTCAAAAACGTATCTTTGTTTCGGTGCTTCCCATTGACGGAAAACATCGATAACAGACTCCACATCATATTTAAAAGGGAAAGTAACCCATTTACGCGCCATATGGTCAAACATTTCTCTCTCTCGAGAACTAGGCAGTTGACTACGCGACTGCTTACGCTCCGAATCAGGGGTCACACCAGAAGACCCGAAGAGAGGAAATATAATGCTAGCAACAGTATCAGTCATTCTCTGTCGGATAGAAGGAGAAGTTGACAAAAGGACAGGAGGAAAAACAGAGGGAGACAAGGCAGACGCAGATGCAGACGCAGAGGCAGTATCAGGAAGAACACTAGAAGAGGCAGTCGATGTAGCAGACAAGGTCGTAGGAAGTACAGATGAGGCAGGTAGCAAAGTCGGCGGCCCTTGAGGGGGCTGCGCCATAGGCGTAGGAGCCAACTGAAGAGGAGCTGGCGGCTGTGGAAGAACCTGAGGCACAATAACCGGAGGTTGCACAACTAAAGGTTGCGGAGGTGCTGTAGCACTCTGCGCATAAGGGGGTGGCGAACTCAACAAGTGTGACATTAAAGGATCTTTTTCAATTTCTTTCGCTGCATCTTGTTGAAGAAGCGGCAAAACTGGATAACATTTATCGATCACCATTTTACGTTGCCTGTGCATCTGCTCACTCATCTGTTCTTCTTCATTATCTTTAAACTGCATAGCAGCTTGCATTATCGAGATAACCTTTTCTCTCTTATTTCTCTTTGCTAATTTAATTTCCTTCTGTTTGGCTTCCTTACGCCATAGGCGGAAAGAGTCAAACATCGCCGGCAGGGCTTTCTTCTTAAAAGGTTTAGCCTCCAGATTATCCAGAATCTTTGTGGCAAAACTACCATATTGGGGCCATTTTAAAACACCATCTTTCCTGGTGTATCGGATCCATACTTCATTATATGTGATGGGGCCTATGCCATGTTTCATATATAGTTCATAGGTTGGAGTTCCAATCGGAGGAACCGGACACGAGTCCTCCAATCGGGAATCCCTATTACAACCAAGACAAAACAAATTTCCAAGTCTGCTAAGACCAGTCATCTTCGCTCTCTAGTCTAGCTTCAAACTTCAAAGGATTATCGAATACGATATTCTCGTGAATACACGAGTCCCTCGGCTTTGGTACTTGCAAGTTCCAAATCAAAGATCCCAAGGGGATACCAAACTAAGAACCAAACTAAGGACTGGGAGACGCTCCACTTATACTTAACTGAGGTATCGATGACCAGAAGACTCGTCTATCATTTCGCTCTACCAATCATCAAGGGTCCAAAACAGGGCGATAGTCAGGGCAGCAGTCCTTTGTAGCCGTCGGGAAGCGGGGAACCTCGCAGCAAAGACTTTCGGACCACGTCGACATACAGGGGTCGATGAAGTGGCGGCCTTCCTCCAGAATTTTCACACGAAGCTCCTCACGAACCTCTGGCTTGGACCGGTACCGCTGAAATCGCCCAACGTTGGGCGCCAACTGAAGTACTGGGTTTTTCAGAACCCAGCGGTGCCAGGGAACACACCCTAAGACTTGGAGTTCTTCCTGTTTCAGACTACAGAAACACAGAGTCTTCTTGGTGAAGTCAAAGATCGTATTTATTGGCTGCAACCAGTAACAGGTATCCTAGAAGTACAACACGGTGTATATTCTCAGGAGACTGCTCAACCTTACAAAGCCAGCCTTCTCTTTTTATACAAAATATTATGCTTTAGGCAAACATTCCTTATTTTACAGTTGACCATTCACATATTTTCACTACAAAGAAAAAGCAGAGTCATGATGACAAGCCCATGTTTCAGTTTGTCCAGCCCTCAATCAATTACCTGGCAAGGCTCAGTACTTTCATCAGATATCGACGGACCCCCAATAAAAACGGGCACCTCCTCCTCGTAAAGCAAGTCATAAAGTAAGAAACAGGGACAGGTGTGTGTAAGATTAGGCATGGTTTGTGTGTGGTAACAGGTTTTATGATATGTTGTGTCTTGATACTAATCACATTCGGCCACTGGAAAAAGAACTGGCCGAACAGGTTTGGCTTCAGGCAGTGGAGTCAGCTTGCCCAGGTCACAGAGGTGTCACTAAAGGTGTATGTGTCCTTCAGACTCGTTTTTGGCTTTAGTCATTGGCCTATGTGAGGGCAATCACAAAATGGATGGCGTTCAATGGAAACCGAGGGTTCAGGACGGAAACTCTGATTTCAGGGTGATTTCGTCACCCGAATATGACGAAAATGCTTGTGCATAGTATTCTGATCATTCTCGGTCTGCTGATACCAAAATCGTCATGATACGACGATGTTTATAACACGGGTCCAGAATTTTCAGTACCACACGTTGTTGTTTCTGGCCCTCTTTTTAGCACGAGACACTATTTCTTAGGATATTTTTTGATGATTAGTTTCTCTGATAGGATAGGTGATCCGCCTGTTCCTTGTAATCCTGTAATTCAGATCAGTTTCTTCTTCATCTGAGAAGCTGACCGAATGGGAGGTGCTCCCTTAGGTGGCTCGGGTGAAGCTGTCATAGACTGGCACACAGTTCTTGGCTATAGCTTTCTCGTGTGTGGTTGTTTTTAATTTGTTGTCCATATCTGTGATGATGTTTAAATCCAGGAACACTAGTTCCTTATTGGTCAAAGTACATATGAACTTGAGGAACTGGTCTTGTGCGTTGAGCCAGAGTAGGAAATTTTGTGCTGTCTGTTCATCACCCTCCGACACCACCAGGACGTCGTCTATGTAACGTTTCCACATTTTGATGTGGTGTCTAAAGGGATTGTCTGGTGTCAAAATTTTGTGGGTCTCTAGGTGGTCGAAGTAAAGATAGGCAACACTGGACGCAAAGGTGCTGCCCATGCTCGTGCCGTGTTGCTGAAGGTATAGCGTGTCTTCAAAACAAAAGAAGTTTTTCGTGAGGGCCCACTTACAACACTCCATCACCAAACCCCTAGGTGTTTGGTAGATCCATTCTTCTTCAAACAATACTTCCTCTATAATGTTGAGGGTCTCACTGTATGTGAGACTTGTAGATAAACTCTCCACATCCAAACCCATGAGGTGTATTTCTGTGTTGAAAGTTAGATCCTTCAGCAGGTTAAGCACTGCTTTTGTATCCTTTACGTATATATCAGTCTTTTGTATTATGGGTCTCAGAAAAGCATCCGCACATTTTGAGAGGGGTTCTAGAATGGAACCAATACCTGACACTATTGGTCTTCCTGTTGGATTTACCAGTGATTTGTGGATCTTCTGTATTGAGTAGAAATACGGTGTAGTTGGGTTTTTACTGTACAGGAAGTCCACCTCCTTTCTGGTGATCCGATCGTGGGTTACTGCCTCTTCAATCATGCTAAGAATTCTTATCCTTCGAAAATCTGTTGGATCAGTTTCCAAAGGGACATAGTTGCGACTGTCCCCCAAGAGGCGTAGGCATTCCTCTTGGTATGCTTGTGTAGTCTGTATTTTAGTAGCACCCCCGTTGTCCAAAGGTTTTATCACAATGCAGTCCTCCTTTCCTAGTTCCTGTATTGCCTGTTCTTGTTCTTTTGAGGTATTGTGAAATTCTTGTATTGTTCTTGGATCTATTTCATCAATGTCTTTCAAAACGGCCTTTTCAAACGCTAAAATCTCTACCGGTAGCATGTTCTGTGGTGGTGTGAAGGATGACTTATTCCTCAGTCCTGTGTCTCCCATCCTTTCCTCTTGGGTGGGTTTACCTTCAAAGAAAGCCCGTAGTTTCAGTTTTTGAATAAATTCATTGACCTCACAGCAGAGTTGGAATTTGTAGAGGTTTGCTGTGGGGACAAATCTGAGACCTCTCTCGAGTACTGTTTGTTGAGTATCAGTGAGTATTATGCCTTAAAGATTCACTACTAGGTTGTCCTGTTGCTTGTTCCTGCTGTGTTCAGGTTTTCAGTGCTCATGCTGCAAGTTGTCATCCTGAGGTGTTCCGCCGCTGATGCCCAGTGGCCCTGTGTATTCTTCTTCATCCTGCCCCGAGGGCATCCATGGCCCTGGCCTAAAAAAGACCCTCATTGGTTCTGTGGGTAATTCTGGCAGGGTCCTGGGTGGTTGGTTGGCGGTGGTGGTCCCCAGAAATCCGGTCCTTGTGGATGTATATGTGGTGGTGGTGGTCCATGTACCCAGTTCTGTCCGTAGTTGCGCCCTCTGTTTCTCCCTTAGCTCTTTTTGCCTCAGTGGTATTCTTGTTGTCCCTGGTTGGAGTCTGAGCTGTTTGATCCAGTGTCCAAACCGTCAGTATCTGTATTGTACCCGGGGTTTCTGCCGTACATTATATAGTCTTCCCTAATGTATGGGTATGCTCGTTCATGGGTGAAGTTTGCTGAGTCTTTTTTGAACTTCTGGTATTTAGTCTGTTTGAGTGTTAATTCAAAGTCACTCATGGTCTTGTTTAGCTCCTCAAGTCTTTTCTTCAAACTTGTCACCGTTTGGTAGGACTTCAAACGTACTTCGATGATGTGGATTTCTGTTTTCATTTCCCCAGACAGTTGTGCGGCTGTTTTAATGATTAAGACCAGCCAATCCCTCATGCAATGCCACAAGATGAGTGACCAGTCTTTTTTAAACATCTTGTCCTGCTGAAATATAAATGGCTCATTACCAACTATGAGTCCTTGTGGAGCTGTGTTTGTCCTGAGGTACTCCGTCATCATAAGACCATGGAGCATGGTCTTAGTTTGGGTTCTCTTAAGTTCAGTTAACTCATCCCAATCTGTGTTCTCTGTGGTACATTCTAATGTCTGACCTCCCTCAAAGGATGAGATTGTGGCTAGAATGCATTCTATTTCCTCTTCCGAAAACTGTAGGCCGGTGGTTTCTGCCATTGCTCGACCAATACAATTTATGGTGGACTTAATAAAGGAAGTGATTGTAACTCTTCTATCTCTTTTCGTGGTGTGTGCTGTGAAAACGCTAAGTAGTACAGTTGCCATGGATTGTTTCTTACTTGTTATCTCCCACAGCTGTTCCCTGTCATATACATTAACAAAAAAAGTGGGGAGAAAGAGGATCTTGGCTGGGGCCGCCCTCCAATTAGAAATATATGTAGAAATTAAGGACTCAGTCTAATTTTTTTAAGCAAAGAAAAGTAAAGGGATGTACTTTTTCTTTGGGAAAAACCTTAGATTTTTTGTAAAACCCTCACCCACCAGGGTTACCCCTTAGTGGCAAGCTTCATTATAGGGTCCTTCCCGTTCCGCTGCGGAATGGTGTGTGCTGCGACAAAATGACTATGCGGGAGCACTGATCACACAGACTATGAGAGGCAGATGTAGTGCTGTGGAGGAGTGAAGTTACAGGGGAAGTGTACTTACAATTACTTGGCTATTGAGAAAAGTGCTTTATTCTGACCCCTACTCTGCAAGGTTAAAAAGCAGGGAAAAGAAATAGGGTGTTCTGGGAAATTAATGTGAAAAGCCTTTGTGTCAGTGATGCAGTTTAACAAGTGAACACCTATTTTGTTTAGTTTTTTACAACCATCAAGTTAACACACAATAAATAAACTCAAAATACAACTATGAAAAGTAAATAGTTAAAGAAGCTCTCTGCTCGAGCCTACACCTTTCTGTCAGTTTTTTATACCACAGTCTTTTCACACCCTGCTCTCGCAACCCTCGTTACCCTGACTTTTGTTTCCTTTTGCCCCTTTAACTGTGCTTTTTTATCCAACATTTTCCTCCTTTTTGCCTCTTATCTGTGCTTTTGATCCATTTGCCTCCTCTTAACTGAGCTTTTTTATTCAACGTTTGCCTCATTTTGCCCCAGCAACAGTGCTTTTTATTTCTCTTGCCTCCTTTTGCTCCCTGAACTGTGCCTTTTGTCTAACTTTTGCCTCCTCTTACCTGAGCTCTTTTATCCGAATTTTGTCTCCTTTCGCCCCCTTTACTGTTATTTTTATCTGACTTTTGCCGTCTCTTAACTGTGCTTTTTAGGTCAATCCTGAGCAGCGCATGCGCAGCTGCGAGGTATGCTGTATTGAGGTATGGCAAACAAGCTCTGCCCAGCTCCTGTTACTGTCTATGCTAAATCGTTGCTTTTCATTTGTGTATAGGCCTGGTAGTCCCTCCTTGGTACCGCCTTGTCTGCATTTGTAACCTCCCATAGCGACTGGACCTTTGACTTTGTTTTGTTACACAATCTGCTTTTTAAGTTGGTGAGCACTATTTTGTTCCATGAATAATCAGTACAATGGCAGCTGCTTCTTGTATTTGCAGCGCTCCCACACAGCACTCATGGGACAATGGCGGCCGCTTCTCGTTTGGAGGTCAATGTGTATTTTCACTTTAAAATTGGCTGCCCCCTCCCACACAGAACCTGCGGGACAATAGCTGCTGCTTCTAAATTTTAAACATTTTAAGCTGAGCGTGGCGCCTGCTTCAGAGACACCACGCTTTCTTTCAGCTTTTTTTCCCTTTAATGTTGAGTGTGGCGCTCACTACAGGGACACCGCGCTATGTTTAAGCTTTATTTATTCTTTACTTTATTGCCGAGCGTGGCGCCCACTTCAGGGACACCGTGCTCTCTGTATTGCAATAGGTCTCGCATTTTCCAAACTTTGACCTATTGGCATTGTAAATGACAATGGTTTTTATTATTCCAGGTTTTTTAAACACATAATTAAAAGACATTGACATTTGCAATGCAAATAGCTAAAATTCTCGCAATTGCAAGACCTATTGCATTGCAAATGCTTGTTTATCTGACTTTTGCCTTCCTTTGCCCCCTTGACTGTGCTTTTTTATCCGACTTTTGCCTCCTTTTGCTCCCTTAACTGTGCTTTTTATCTGACTTTTGCGTACTCTCAACGATGCTTTTTATTCGCCTTTTGCCATCTCTTAACTGGGCTTTTTGGCCGACTTTTGCCCACTTCTCTGTGCTTTTTATCCGACGATTGCCTCCACTTAACTATGCTCTTAATCCTACTTTAGCCTCCTTTGTCTCAACTGTTTCCTGTAAACCGAATTTTTCCCATTCTCTCCCTGCTCGTTTTTTGGTGCCTTCAGTGCCGCACTCCCTCCAGTTTTCTGCCTTCTGCTGACCCAGCCCAGTGCTTCGTGGCCCTCTCAGGAACCTAACTAATGGAGGTGACCCATTGAGCAGGTCCCAGGGCCAGCTGCCCAACACTGCTAAAGGCTGAGCATTGTTTTTCCACACCCTGCTCTCCTAACCCTTGTTATTCCTGACACTTGCTTCCCTTTGCCCCCTTAACTGTGCTTTTTATACAACTTTTGCCTTCTTGTTTCTATTAACTGTGCTATTTATTCTTCTTTTGCTGCCTCTTAACTGTACTTTTTTATCCAACGTTTGCCTCATTTTGCCCCTTAACTGTGCTTTTTATCCGAGTATTTCCTTGTTTTGCCCCTTTAACTGTGCTTCTCGTTCACATTTTTGTCTATATTTGCTCCCTTAATTGTGCTTTTGATCCAACTTTTTTTACATCTGAACTGTGCTTTTTATCCGACTTTTGCCTCCTTTTATCCACTTAACTGTTCTTTTTATCCCACTGTTGCCTCCTCTTAACTATGCTTTTTATCAGAATTTTGCCTCCTCCTAATTGTGCTTTTATCCCGACTATTGCATCGTCTTAACTGTGCTTTTTCCTCTGACTTTCGCCCATTTAACTCTGCTTTTTTAGCTGACCTTTGCCTCCTCTTAATTGTACTCTTGATCTGACTTTTCCCTCCTTCTCTCAACTGTTTCCTGTGAACAGCATTTTTCGTACACTCTGGCACCTTCAGCACCACTCTCCCTCCCGCCTTCTGCTGACCTCGCTCAGCGCCTCTCCCTCGTCTCTCCCAAGGAACCTGCTTAATGGAGGCCGCAGAGCAACGCCATTGAGCACGTCCCCCGTGTGGTAAATAAAATATTACGCTCTATGTATTTCAGAATATCAATAAGATCATGCATAAAGCAAGAGGCTGAGTCTGTGGTATCAGGTTCATAAAGGGATTTATTCCAATAACTCGAGTCAAAGGGAGAATATTTCCATCACCAAAATTGGATCTGGAAAGGTGCTCAAAAGTATTCTCAATATTCTCAAAACATTATTCACAGAGTACAGTATATATACATTTCTCAATTGTACGTAAGCAAAAGAGCAAGAGAGAATGAGATAAGAGCATGTGGGCGTGTAAGTAGGCGTGAAGGTGGGCGTCCATGTGGGCGTCCACTTGATGATAATGGGTAATTTGTCATGTGTGGGTGGATACCTGGAGGGGGTTGCGTGATCTGCTGGAATTGTACTGGAACTTTGCCTTACTTGTGCTCAACTCGAGCATGACGTGTAACTGACGTGGGGAGGGTTGCTATGCAACCGAACAAGTCTGGAAGTGAGGCCTTCAGTTAGTGAGGCCTTCAGTGTCAAGACGACCAGCACATCTTGTATTATCTGATATCCGATGTCTGGAGCAGGGACTGATTTGTGACATAGGTTGCTCATCACCAAGAGCCGATGTGGCATCTATTTCTTCATTTACTTCATTTACTGCAGAAGCCTTACATGGGGGCTATGGGCTTTTTACTGACGTGAGCTTTGCAATCTCACAAAGAGAGACAGTAGGGCTGGGCTCCCTCCTTGCAGATGGGCGCGTTCATTCCTCCTTCACCAGGCAAGAATGTGGTTTCAGTAAGAGTAAGCAGATAACCGTGCTCAATACTGTCTCAGTACCTTGTGACAGGGCCCCTTTGGCTGAGGCCCAAGTGTGCAAGGCCAAGGATACGTAGCTGTAGCTTTCAGAGCGTTCTGAGGCATGAAAAGCTTGATGGCAGAATCAGGGCCTACTCGCCTGGACTGAAAAATAGCATAAGTGAACCATATAAAGCCGGTGGCCTTTCGTACTTAGGAATGGAATATCCGGCCCATTCATGGCGGATCTGAAAGAGGACATGTTAACGGTGGACGCACATGTATTTGCGTCTTCATAACTGGAACTGGAGGGAACATACATGTACTTGTGATTTATACATGAAACCGTTGGGGTCCAAGATAGGGGACATAACTGATCATAAAAATCCATATTTCCACATTCCCTCCTTGTCCCCTACTTGCCCGTCAAGAGATATCAATCTTCATCAATCCATTGATCTGTTCATATAGCATCATTTGTTCTTCTTTTTTCTTCTGGGACGAACGAAATCTTGGTGGTGGAATACACGATGTGGCACACAGACCACAAATCGCTGGTCCACATTGTAGGCATAAGCAGCAACTGAATAGTATGAGAAAGCCAATACCTAGGAAGGATAGGACCCTCCATCCAAAGGTAGATAATACACTCCAAAACCAACCGGACCAAGTCCAGGTGCCTGGATTCTGGTGTATCTGGCTTACAATCTTATGAAGGCGAGTTATGGCTTTATATACAGATGGCGAATTTTCTGGTATGAAAAATGCAACAGCTTGATTTGATGACCCTACAAGCTCCACCCCTATCGGCCAGGATAACGTCAAGGACAAGACGATTTTGAAGCACAACAATCCGCATAGCAGACTGCTCTTCTGTTAAATTGCCTAAGGCGGAAATAGTTTCGTTCACTACTGCTTCAAGGGTTCTGGTTAATCTACGTATCAGCTTACTATTGGTAACTGTACCTATATAGGGAAAGAAACCTTTATTGAAATCTGTGTATTTTTCCCATGCTGTTTCAGTGTAATCGACAATTGGGAGATCTCTCTGCTGTCTATTGTGTACTAAATGAGTATTTCTATGATAATCAGGAGGAGCTAGGAAAACAGGTGGTAGGAGGAATGCTATGTAACAGGTACCATCCCAATCTAGAGGTAGGCGTATATATGCGGTCTGGCCACATATAAAGTAGGAATGACGAGAAGCTCTAAATGTAGACTTGCCTTGATCACTGAATTTTATTACAGTGGTGCATTTACTATGGCCCATGTGTATGGAGCCATTCTTTCTTATACATAATTCCCCTTTTACTGGGAATACGGACATGGCGGGCAAGATTGGTGTAGCTTCAGATTCAACGTTCAGGATCATGAGGTTAAGTGTAAAATTACCTAATCCATATACTTCATGTTCTAGATCAGTTCCTGTTCTTTTGGGAAGTCCCTCCTTGTTAGGGTAGCAGACTTTAAGCAAAACTAAGTTCAGGTTTCCCCATACCCAGTTGTCTTGATAAACTGCGGAATTCGAATCTAGGGAATTAATCAAACTAAACCATGCTCCACAGGAGCCATTGTGTGTGAACGGATAGAGAAAGAGGGGCAAAACTCCCTTATAGTTCTGATAGGGGGGGAGTCGGCCACAGACCCAGCAGTCTGTAGCATTGCTAGTCTGATGTGAATGGTGCAGCATCTGAATAAAGGTATTGTTGCGTAAGGCAAGTCGATATGATAGCTCATAGGATGGCAGATCACTAAATGTGTGCTTTATGGTATCATTAGTGGAGGAGTATAAGAGTGAGGCAATAGGAGGAAAAATAGCATGTAGTATTAAGCTGATACATATTATCGTGATGCACAGAAGAGATTGAAAAATTACAGTCACTATACATCTATTTGCTTCTTATCTTGCTCTCTTATTTTTGCTTTATGTTATTGTCCAAGATCTTATGCGAGCCAGAATACATGTTCAACCGCTTCACCACCTAGTGGACTTAATTGATCAAACGGGTTCTGACTTCTTAGATCAAAGTTTAGCTTTGTGGAAACTTCTGGGGAGTCTCCTCTAGAAAATGGTGTTCAAAATCCAAAATCCAAGTTCAAAGTCTTTTTCCTTTGTAAAAGAGTGGTGAAGGTGCACTTTGACTTTAACGGCCGTCCCCGTGGTCCAGAGCACTGACTTTGGCGCCTTTCATCCAGGAGCGATGGAGTATTCTTTGACCTGGGTGTTGTCAGGGAAGGCGGCAGCAACCTGCGAACAACAAGAGAGTAGTGCAGACATCAAGGAAGCCAGGTAATCTGTCAGCATGTTACTATTAACATCAGTAATCTTTTAGGCATTGTAGTGCCCCACATATTTGGTGGTCTACCAAAGACCACTTCATAGGGAGATAAGCCTGTTCTAGAATGAGCTACCATTCGCATGTAAAAGAGGGCAACCAGCAGGGCTACCATCCAATCTACACCTTTGTCTGCGCAAATTTTTAATGTCTGATTATGTCTTTCTACAAGGCCTGCTGCTTCAGGATGTCGCACACAATGGAATTTCCAGGTATACCCTAACAGAAGGGACACCTGCTTCATTAGTACCAGGACATATTTGTAACCTCTACATCTGTTCATTTGGATATAATCCATTTGGAGCACTTCAAAAGGGTGGTCAGGTGGATGGAATCCACCTTGTTCCATCGGAATGCCTTTACCTGGATTGAATTGGCAACAGATCATACATGTTCTGACCTTTTGTTTCGCTGCTGCACGCAGGTGCTTGTTGAACCATATATTCTGTAAGCTATCTATCATTGCTTTCTCTCCTAAGTGTGCAGGACTATGTGCGGTATTTATAATCACTTGTACCATCGAATCAGGAAGAAGCCATGTGGATTTGCCCTTGTCATCCAACCCTGATCAGTCAGTACCCCTCCTTGTTCCGACCATTTCTTTAATTCGTCCATCGTAGCATGTGTCTGTATGTCTTGTACATCCTTGGAAGGATCCCTAACTGTCATGGCTTTGGACACTTATTGAACCTGTAACTTTGTCATGTCTAGTGGGGTCTGAGCTGTCTGTTTAGCTGTTCGGTCTGCCAGATCATTGCCTTGGGAAATGGTATCTGTGGCTCTAGTATGTGCTTTACATTTTAGGATAGCTATGGCTGTTGGTAAATGTATTGCTTCCAGTAGGGCTTGAATATGGGGGCCATGCTGTATCTTGGCCCCATGAGAGGTCAAGAAACCTCTTTCTCGCCAGAGAATCGGTGTAAATGTTTACTCTCAGGTGCTTAGCTCTTATGCACGCTTGTGTCAGGGCGATGAGCTCTGCTGCTTGTGCTGACAATATGTCTATTCTTTTAGTCTCTATTATTACAGTATCAGTAGTCACTGCATATGCTGCCACTAATTCTCCCGCCCCTGTCCTCATGCATGAGCCGTCAACTTATAGTGTTAGGTCGGGGTCTGGGAGTGCAACGTCTGTCAAGTCTTGTCTTGGTTTAGTCACGGTATGTATTACTTCAACACAGTCGTGTGGTGAAACGCTTTCTGTACTGGAGGGCAAAAGGGTAGCAGGATTCAGTATGTTGCATCGTCTGATCTCTATGTGTGGTTGAAATAACGTTGGCTCATAGCCTGTCAGTCTAGCTACAGTCAGGTGTTGTGTTTGTGTCCGGTTCAAGAGAACCTCTACTGCGTGTGGTACTTGTACTGTCAGAGGGTGGCCCAGCACTATCAAGTCACTTTGTCTTATGGCTAAGGCCGTTGCTGCAACTGATTTTAGGCACGCAGGCAAAGCCTGTGCTACTGGGTCTAATGTACTAGAAAAATAAGCACAGGGCTCGTGTTTTCCTGCATGATCTTGTGTTAGGACAGATAGTGCTGTTCCATCCCGCTCTGTCACAAAAAACATAAACGATTTGTTGTAATCAGGGTTTGCTAAAACTGGTGCTTGACATAAAGCTCTCTTTAATTCTTCAAATGCCACAGTGTGTTCTTGAGGACTTTAGTCTTTTTGTGTCTTGGGCTGGGAAAAACCAGAAATCAATTGAATACGTTCCGGTGCCCACAACTAATTCCCCTGAAAGATCACAATAAAACATGAGAAAAAGGGGAAAGCACCATACCTATTTCCTCGACTTAATTTCTAAGGGGGCTAATTTCTAAGGGGCTTAATTTCTTAAGGGGCTAGCGGGAAGCGAACCTCCTCAGGGGCCAGCAGAAAGCCAATATTCTCCTCCTTCCCCCCCTTTTTGACAGGAGGAAATCTGAAACAGATTTCACTGCTGTCAAACACTATCAAACCCTGTGTCTTGTCAACACTATTAATCCCTGTGTGTAGCTACTGGGCGTAAGCAAAATTATAGGAGATACACAGCGTATTTGAAACGGCGAGAAATCCTTCAAATTAATGTACAAACCTCATTGTGTTAGCTCATAAGCTAGCCAAATGACATCTCATATGCAAATGTCCCTATTACATGAACCTACACCAACCTGAAGTCAATATTAATGCTAGTAGGCCCTAATAGGAATGCTAAATTACCTAAATATTCGGAAAACCAAGTTTAAGAACAGTTGTTAATGTTGATAATTAATAATTTATCTGCTAAAGAAATCAGTAATTCTGCAATAATTTCCACCTATACAATAAACAGCCTAATTTAAAAACAAGTCAACTTTTGGGGCCACCACTTACAAGAATGAGCTTACTAAAGCAAACTTTAAAAAGGAAATCCTGTCAGATATTTTCTCATTACCCTAAATACCGAGCCTCATTTGTCACTCTGTGGTGGCAGTCCTTATTTAAAACAGGCCTTTCAAGAGGTAAGATGCGAGTGCACAGATCATAATGGTTCCTTAATGTCCAATCTGGAAACATATGACCGAGGCTGCCTGTCTATAAGAGAAAGGCAGTCATGTGAAAAATATTTTAGTCTTGCATAACTTTTTCTTTTATTTCATTCATCTCCAACACCAATTAGACATACACTGATAACGTGTTGTCTGCTATTTTGACAGCATGATAAAGGTAATATCATGTCTGTGAATTTTAGTAATTGTGAACAAGTTCCAGCCAAGCGCTGTGCAAAGATTGCCGTCGTCACGACAATCTCTGTACTTGCACAGGAGAACTTTGTATTTAAACGCTAAACAGACTGGTCAATACAACACAAAAACAAAACATATATAAAATACATATGCCAAGCCATCAGTATACCAAGCACAAAAAGCATAGACAATTACACTAACATATATAAATGAGCAGTGATGCGCAATTATAGTACCTACAGCTCAGAGGCGAACACTCTGGCCTGCTTAATTTGTCAGGCTTATAATCAATAACTTATTTACCTGCCCTATACACCCCCATCTGAAATCACCGTGTCAAGTCTGACACACAGAATCAGCAATAATAATCAAAAACGAAGAACACACGAACCTGTTTGTTTTCTTTTATAAAAACAGAATCAGCAATAATAATCAAAAACGAAGAACACACGAACCTGTTTGTTTTCTTTTATAAAAATGAGCTATGCATCTTCGTCACAATGTACCCTAATGTCCCAGACGAAGACGCACCTCTCATCTCTCCTCACAGACTTTTAACCACTGGATCATTTATCCACTGCAACTGGTGGCAGCTTGTGGCCACAATAAAAAAATGTCTGAATTTGAAAATCGTTTTTATATAGGCATATAGCCCTTAAAATTCCAAGCAAGAGCAACATTTTACTTTCTGGCCAGAAGCAATATAACAATTGCTAAAAAATAAAACAAATCTTCTCCATAGACATTTCCCCGGGGCACTGGTTTAGCACAGAATAGACCAAGGGAATCTTTCTCGACTTACATTTGTCAGCTGCCCTGTCTTATCAGAGAAGCTAAAAATAGCCCCTCAGCGCGGCCTGAGCCTGGGCTGCCAGCCAACTTTTTTGTTGTTCCGGCTGCAGGCATTACACAGATGCGATGTCAGAGAAGCTTTCTAAGCAGTGCCTCTGTTCTGCTCCTCTCACCGGCCCCCACCTACACTGGCTACAAGGTCAGAATCTGTCTCCGATTTCTGTATCACATACTGCTCTACACAGCCCCCACCTTCTCCTCACTCTGAAGCTGTCATAGACAAAAAGACTACTCAATTCCATAAAAACTGCAATAATTCGCCCAATTGAAAAATTATTTTTATATACAATTTGCTCTCAGGGGGTCATAATCTTACCGTCTTGACCCAGCACATTGGCTCACTGGACCACCAAGAACACAAACCTGGATTCTGGAACAATTTTGTAAATTCGAAATACCCACAATTTTTCTCAAGCTAAACTTTTCACTAATTATTTTTCATTAACACTTTGTACATTAGGGGTGTCATCAAATCACAGGTGTTGCTCCTTCTCTAGCTACACCCCTCTCAATTTCCTATTGACAACGTAGTCAAATGTTGGACCATGTAAACACCAGCTATGCGCTGTTCATTTGGTGGGTGGCTCAAGAACCTTTGGGCTACTATATCATTATTATATGTATCGTGGTACTTGCGGTGGCACTCTAACTGGTCTTTCTACTGGGGCCACTCTTGCTAGGTCCTCTGAAAGGACGGGATAAATACAAGCAACGTCAGTATTTCTTTCTCTGTCAGCCTGCGCTCATTTTACCTACTCCAATTCCTCCTTTAAAATCTTTTCCTTGGCTTTTCCAGACTCCAGTCTACTTCTCTCTGCTTCGTGAAACACTTACTCTGACCTCCTATGTGACTCCTTGCGCCAAAACTCAATGGCATCCTTCCAAGCTGGTCTACATTTTCTCTTTCATAAGAGTGTTTCGTTGTCTATCTACTTGTTCTGCTTTTACTCGGATACCTTCCTCAACTAACACGTTTTCTCGGGCTTGGTCTGAATCCTCCCTACTTTTCTCTTCTTTTCTGAGCGCTTACTCTGTGCGTCTATGCTATTCTTTACGCCATAATTCAATGGCATCTTTCTGTTACTGTCTGGCTATCTTTTTCCATAATTCTTCTTCTACTCTCATGATGCAATCTGCATCCCATGTCCCAACTGCGGGCCACCTCTGACTTTCTGGTAAATCCTTGGTGTAGTCCACCCATAAATCAAGAAATAATACGGCATCTAGGCCATGCTTATGATACATAAAGTACCCTGGAGTGTCCCTAGGTGGAATGGGAACAGCTTCTTCGAGTACCCCTTTTCTAGTTTTGATCTGTCTTAATTTTGAAAAGAGCGGCATTTTTAGACCTTATTACTTGAACACACTTAATACAATAAACACAATAATGAACAGTCATTCACACCACAATATGTAGAACGTATTTAAAACATTTAACATTTAACATTTAACGAACAACAATGATCATTAGGGAACTAATCACTTAGCATAATACTCGACACTAACTAGATGATTCTGAATTATATACTAGACATACTAGATATACTGCTAAACAGTACAGATACACTGCTGAAACAGTGCAGACCGGATTTGTGTACCCAAACCCGTCTTGACCGGCACAACCTATGTGCACGTCAGAACGCCTCCCCGGCAATGGTACTCACCGGGTAGCTCGGAACGGAAGGCCTCGGAACTGAACTGGACTGGACTCGACGCGGAACTTGGGAACTTCAGAATCTGGTGGGCCTCTGTATACCTCGGACACAGCTCTCTCGCAGGTGGGCTCTGGGTAGGACAATCTGCGTTCCTCACCGCCTCGTATGGATGCCTGGTCGCAGTCTGTCCCCTTCGTTGGCCTGAGGGAGTTGGCGGGAAGACCCGCGACGTGCGCGCTTGAAGTCCATCACGGCTGTGGAAGGGGGCAAAACTGGACCTTCATCTCCGGCGTGTGGGGAAAGAGATGTCCCTGTTCGGGCGCCATTATGTGGTAAATAAAATATTACGCTCTATGTATTTCAGAATATCAATAAGATCATGCATAAAGCAAGAGGCTGAGTCTGTGGTATCAGGTTCATAAAGGGATTTATTCCAATAACTCGAGTTAAAGGGAGAATATTTCCATCACCAAAATTGGATCTGGAAAGGGGCTCAAAAGTATTCTCAATATTCTCAAAACATTATTCACAGAGTACAGTATATATACATTTCTCAATTGTACGTAAGCAAAAGAGCAAGAGAGAATGAGATAAGAGCATGTGGGCGTGTAAGTAGGCGTGAAGGTGGGCGTCCATGTGGGCGTCCACTTGATGATAATGGGTAATTTGTCATGTGTGGGTGGATACCTGGAGGGGGTTGCGTGATCTGCTGGAATTGTACTGGAACTTTGCCTTACTTGTGCTCAACTTGAGCATGACGTGTAACTGACGTGGGGAGGGTTGCTATGCAACCGAACAAGTCTGGAAGTGAGGCCTTCAGTTAGTGAGGCCTTCAGTGTCAAGACGACCAGCACATCTTGTATTATCTGATATCCGATGTCTGGAGCAGGGACTGATTTGTGACATAGGTTGCTCATCACCAAGAGCCGATGTGGCATCTATTTCTTCATTTACTTCATTTACTGCAGAAGCCTTACATGGGGGCTATGGGCTTTTTACTGACGTGAGCTTTGCAATCTCACAAAGAGAGACAGTAGGGCTGGGCTCCCTCCTTGCAGATGGGCGCGTTCATTCCTCCTTCACCAGGCAAGAATGTGGTTTCAGTAAGAGTAAGCAGATAACCGTGCTCAATACTGTCTCAGTACCTTGTGACAGGGCCCCTTTGGCTGAGGCCCAAGTGTGCAAGGCCAAGGATACGTAGCTGTAGCTTTCAGAGCGTTCTGAGGCATGAAAAGCTTGATGGCAGAATCAGGGCCTACTCGCCTGGACTGAAAAATAGCATAAGTGAACCATATAAAGCCGGTGGCCTTTCGTACTTAGGAATGGAATATCCGGCCCATTCATGGCGGATCTGAAAGAGGACATGTTAACGGTGGACGCACATGTATTTGCGTCTTCATAACTGGAACTGGAGGGAACATACATGTACTTGTGATTTATACATGAAACCGTTGGGGTCCAAGATAGGGGACATAACTGATCATAAAAATCCATATTTCCACACCCGGCCAGGTCCCACCGCTGCTGCAGCCTGAGCTCTCTGCTCGAGCCTACACCATTCTGCCAGCTATTTACACCACTGTTTTCCCACACCCTGCTCTCTTAACCATTGTGACTTCAAACCTTTCCCTTCTTTTCCCCCTTAACTGTGTTTTTTATTCGACTCGTGCCTCCTTTTGCCCTCTTAACTGTGCTTCTGTTGAACCCGCCCAGTGCCCCTCCCACGAACCTACTTAATAGAGGCCACAGCAGGACCCCATTCGGTCCCCAAGCCAGCTCCTCAACGTTGCTGCGGGCCATCTCTCCGCTCTGGCCTACACCGATCTGCTAGTTTTTTACACAATTGTTTTTCCACACACTGCTCTCTTAACCCTCATTACCTCCTCGTTAGTCATCCTCGCCACATGACTAACGAAGTGAGCTTCAGCTCCACCACAGAACCCTCCAAAGCAAAAGTTAGCCTCTCATGCTTCCCATCCCTTCCCAATATGGCCGCCCCCTACCCCTATGGTCACTACAAGAGGCGGGCCGGCCCACCCCCAAAGCCTGTTTTTTTTGTTCTGCACACGTCTCTCCAGAGCGCGTCAGGTAAGTTGTGCCTGCTGTAGCAGGTACGTGGGTCTCGGGTTGGAGGTCCTGCTCTAGCGGACCCTAGGGGCTTGGACTCTGTTTGTTTCCCCCTGATTTTGGGCCCCGGTATGTTTGGGGCATTTTGTTTATTCGCCTTCGAGCCGGTTAGGCTCTGCTTTAGCGAGCCGTGGGTTTTTCAGGGAGGCGGACTTTTTCTTTGTATCCCGAGTGTAGGGGCTCGCTGTGTGCTCCCCCCTTCTTGAGGCGTTTTTTTTTGGGTCCCGCTTCCCGGGTCCCAATGTACTTGCATACGGGTTCAGTTCCCGTTGATTCCGCCGCCGCCTTTCCTTGCTGTGCGGGCGGCGGCGGTGCGGCAATGTCCGTATGTTTTTTCTCCCGCCGGACTCTGAATCGGGCGGGGGCTTCACATGCTGATTTCGGAGCCGCGATTGCGGCATTGCGCCTCCCGCTTCAGCGCGGGGCGGGTGGCGACTCTGCGGGGTTTCGGCCCGTGATTTAGGCGCGGCATCCGTGTCTATGTGCCGCCGCCGCCCGCCTTCCCGTCCGGGTGCCGTGGCGGGCGGCGGCTGGGGGGCCTGGCTTACCTGCCTTCCGGGCGTTTTCTCCGGTTTCAGGGGCACGGTGGAGTTGGTCTCGGCGTTGTTTCTGCTCTGGCCCTTCCTGCTTGGGTCTCCCCATGCCGTGTCTGTTACGGGACTACGTAGCGGCGTGGCTTCATGCGCGCTGTTGGTTCGTCAATTTCCTGCCCGGGGCCCGGCTCGCTGTCCCGGGGGCGGGGTTTGGCTTGTCCCGCGCTGGTTCTCCCAGGTGTTTCCTCCCGCCTTCTTCTCTGCTACTTAGGAGCGGGAGTTTTCATTTTCGTTTCGCTGTCCTGGTGTACTGGCTGTACTAGCGTTCTTACTTGTGTTTTGTCATGGAACGTGGAGATGTCCCGGTTGGGGAGGACTCTCCCCCCCAGGTTCCTCCTGAGGCGATCACCCTGCAATCTATTCAGGATATGATTCAGGCTGCGGTGGCGGCTGATTTTGCACAGCGCTCGGGGCAAGGTCCCTCCTCTCCAAAACGTACTCGCTTGGATCCATCTTCAGTTTCTGACGCTGAGGGGGAGGAGGAGGATCTCCGGGGGCGCTATGTGCAGGGTCAGGAGTTGCGGGATGTTCTTCTTCACATTAAGCAGAACTTGGCCTTTCCAGCTCCGGCGGCTTCGGACCTTTCGGAGGATTTTTTCTTAGAGCATGAGCGTAAGGAGCCAGAGTCTCTGTCTCTTCATTCCTCCGTGAGAAGGGTGTTGGAGGGGGAATGGTTGGAGGTTGACAAGCAGGCCTTCCCGAGGTACCTGGCGAAGCGCTATACCATCCAGGACTTTGCCAAGGAGTACCCTTCCTCTGTCAATTTGGACTCTCTGATGGCGGGGCTTTCCTCGCAGGGTTCCATCATTTCCGAGGATGCCTCGCCCTCGGACCCTGTTGACAGGCGGGTGGAGGCCGCGGCCAAGCGGGCTTATTCGGCCGCCAATTTTTCCATTCGTGCCTCTGCCTACCTGTCTTACACGGTGCAGTCCTTGTTGAAGGATTTCCAGTCCTTGGCGGAACTGATGGACCAGGGGGCGGATGTGGTGCCTACCCTGGCGCTTATGGAACAGCAGACTCGACTCCTGTCTGACATTTCTTTCGACACCTTGGGGGCTTCTGCTGCTGCTGGGGGCGCTGCTATTCAGGCCAGGCGCCAGATTTGGTTGCGCCACTGGAAGGCTGAGGCTGCCCAGAAAGCCTTGCTGATGAGGATTCCCTTTTCCGGACCCAAGCTTTTCGGGTCTTCCCTGGAGGACATGATCAAGAAGTCGGCTGAGGACCGGAAGCTGCTGGCCCCCCTTCGATCGTCCAGGGCCCGCTTTCCGGGTCCCAAGAGGGCGTTTTCCACCTCTTCCGCGCCCAGGGGGAGTGCGCCCTTTCGAGGTAGGGGTCGTGGCCGGGGCGCTCTCTTCTTCTCAAAATCCCGGTCTCAGCCTGCTGCTTCCACCTCCGCACCCAAGTCCTGACTATCTTCTGGCCACGCCGGGTGGGCTCCCGGTGGGCGGCCGTCTCCGCCACTTCCTTCCAGCTTGGGAGTCCTCTGTCACGGACCTTTGGGTTCTTCGGATCGTGAGGGAGGGTCTCACCATCTCCTTCAGTTCTCCTCCTCCGGGCGCCTTCCGTGCTACCCCGCTGCCTTCCTCTCCGGTCAAACGGGCGGCCTTGCTCGCTGGCATCCAGGACCTGCTTGTGAAGGGGGCCATCCGGCCTGTTCCCCCATCTCAGCGGGGCCTCGGCGTTTACTCCATTCTGCTCCTGGTAAGGAAGGTGTCTGGGGATTTTCGGCCTGTTTTGGACTTGAAACGGGTGAATTCATTCATTCCTCGCGCTAAATTCAAAATGCTTTCTCTGCAGGAGATTCTGCCGCTGCTGGTCCAGGGGGAGGTGGTGGCTTCTCTGGATCTGTTGGATGCCTACCTCCATGTGCCGGTTCACCTATCTTCTCAGCCCTTCCTCCGATTCTGCGTGGGGTCCTGCCACTACCAATTCCAGGTACTCCCTTTTGGTTTGTCTTCTGCCCCGAGGGTATTCACCAAGGTTCTGGCGCCCTTGATGGGCGTTCATCATTGGGAGGGTATCAGGGTCTTTCCCTACCTGGATGACTGGTTAATCTCTGCTTATTCTTTTTCGATGGGGAGGCTTCACGTCCAGAGGGTCTGCGAGGTCCTTTCTGCCCACGGATTCCTGATCAACCTGCGGAAGTCCCACCTCGTTCCCTCCCAGAACTTGCTCTTCATTGGGGGCCGGTTGGACATGATTCAGGGGAAAGTGTTCTTGCCCCTCGATCGCCGCAATGTCTTGTGGCGGGATCTGGGGGCTCTTCTGGGGCGGGAGTCTGCTCCTGTGAGTCTGTGGTTGAGGGTTCAGGGGTTAATGTCTACCACCATCAATGTTCTCCCCTGGGCTCGCCTTCATCTGTACCCCTTGGTCAATCACCTGCTGTCTCTCTGGGACCCCCGCCCGGAGGTCTACGAGGTCCCGGTTCCGGTTTCCCCCCAGATCAGGTCCGACCTGGGCTGGTGGCTTGTGGCGTCCCATCTCTCGGAGGGTCTTCCCTTTCTGGTCTCCCCTTCACGGGTGGTCACGACCGATGCCAGTCGCTTGGGCTGGGGGGCGACCTTGGGGTCCTGGTCGGTTCAGGGTCAATGGGGTCCTCTTCTGTCCTGCTGCTCCTCCAACTACCGCGAATTGATGGCGGTCTTGCTGGCTTGCCGGGACTTTGCACCCTCTCTCCGGGGTCATCATGTTCTGATTCGGACGGACAACCAGGTGGTGAGGTGTTACATCAACCACCAGGGGGGTTGCCGGGTGCGCTCCCTGTGGTTGCTGTCCCGGGAGCTGTTGTCCTGGGCGGAGGGTGCGGTCTTGTCTCTCAGAGCTGTCTATCTTCCGGGGTTGGAGAATGTGGTGGCGGACCATCTCAGTCGGGTGTTCACTCCATTGAGTGCCCTCTCCTTGTCGCCTGCGGTTTTTCGGCTTCTGGTGGGCCTGTTTGGCCTTCCCCTGGTGGACTTGTTCACGGAGTCGGACAATGCCCTCTTGCCCTGCTTCTGCGCTCTCCATCCGTGTCCGGGGGTCTGGAGGGTGGATGCTCTGTCCTTCCCGTGGCCTCGGGGTCTCCTTTATGCCTTCTCGCCGTTTCCCTTGATTCCTCGGGTCCTTTGCAAGATCCGTTTGGACCGGGCCCTGGTGCTCTTGGTGGTTCCCGGTTGGGTGCGCCGCTCCTGGTATCCTCTCCTGGGCGAGCTGGCGATTCGGTCTTGCTGGCCGATTCCGGATCACCCGTTCCCCTTGCGGGGCCCTCCTCTGCCGGGGGCGGTGTTGCGCCGGCTCCATCTGCAGGCTTGGCTGTTGAGAGGGTGACCTTGTTGGCCCAGGGGTGTTCCCCGGGGGTGGTTGCTTTATTGCAGGGGTCCCGGCGGTCTTCGACCTTGATGTCCTATTCTCGTCACTGGTCCTCTTTTTCCTGTTGGTGCGACCTGCTGGGTTCTGACCCAGTGTTGGTGGATCCCATGAGAGCTCTGGATTTCTTGGCGGAGGGTTTTTCCCTGGGGTTGGCTACCTCCACTCTTAGGGCTCAGTGGGCTGCCCTGCGGGTCTTCCGCAGTCCGGACCTGGACCTCCTGGATTCCTTGGTGGCCCGCTTGCTGCGCAGCTTTTCTCTGAGGCGGCCTCGGGCTGTTTGCCTCTCTCCTCCTTGGGACCTTCCTTTGGTCCTGCGGGCTCTGCAGGGTCCCCGATTTGAGCCCCTTCAGTCGGTGGATCCGAAGTTCCTCACCTTCAAGGTGGTTTTCATGGTCGCCATTGTCTCGGCCGGCCGCATGGGCGAACTGGGGTCTTTTCTTCGGTCTACCCCCTTCTTGAGGGTCCTGCCGGACCGGCTGGTCCTGCACCATGATCCCCGTTTTCTGCCTAAGATTCCCTCCTTGGCTAACCGCTCTCGTGAGGTTTCCTTGCCTTCCTTTTCCCCCTCGGTGGGAGTTCCCCTGTACTTGTTGGATGTCCGTCGTGCAGTGGAAATTTACTTGGATCGCACCGCCTCCTTTTGTCAGTGTGACAGCTTGTTTGTGACCTTTGGTCCAGTGCGGTCGGGACACAAGTCTTCCGTTTCCATTCTCAGTCGCTGGCTGAAGCAGGCTATCCTGCTGGCTTACAGCGCCCAGGGGTCTGACCTCCCGAGGTCTGTCCAGGGGCGTTCCACCCGGGGTGTCTCGGTGTCTTGGGCCTCGTTTAAGGGTGTGTCCACTGAGGAGTTTTGCCGGGCGGCTACGTGGTTCTCTCCCCACATGTTCATGGAACACTACCGGGTGGTCCTGGGGGGCTCTCTTCCTGGGGATTTTGCGGGGGCTGTTCTGAGTGCTGGTTCTGCCGCCCCTTGATTTGTCCTTTATTGGGCTGTGTTTCTTCTGTGGTTTTCATTACACGTTGGAATGAAGTTGTTTTGTTAACCTTTTATCGCCTTGGTGGTGTTTTGTTGTATACCATGAAGCCGTTTGGCTTGGGTATGTGCTCACTTCGTTAGTCATGTGGCGAGGATGACTAATGAGGAGGTAATGCCCCGATTACTTACCGGTAATCTTCATTACTCCGAGTTAGTCTTCCTCGCCACATGAGTTCCCGTCCCTCCCTCCCTGTCTGGCTATCGGCTTCATATTTGGCTTGGTAGTTTCAGACTTTGGGGGTGGGCCGGCCCACCTCTTGTAGTGACCATAGGGGTAGGGGTCGGCCATATTGGGAAGGGATGGGAGGCATGGGAGGCTAACTTTTGCTTTGGTGGGTTCTGTGGTGGAGCTGAAGCTCACTTCGTTAGTCATGTGGCGAGGCAGACTAACTCAGAGTAATGAAGATTACCGGTAAGTAATCGGGGCATTACCCCTGACTTTTGCCTCTTTTTTCCCCCATTAACAGTGCTTTTTATCCGCCTTTTACCTCCTCTTAACTGTGCTTTTTTATCCAACTTTGCATCCTTTTGCCCCCTTGACTATGTTTTCTATCCGACTTTTGCCTCCTCTTAACTGTGCTTTTTTTATCCAACTTTTGCCTCATTTTGCCCCGTTAACTGTGCTTTTAAGCCAACTTTTACCTCCATTTACCTAATTAACTGTGATTTTGATCCTACTTTTGCTACCTCTTAACTGTGATTATTATCCAACGTTTGCCTCCTCTTAACGGGGCATTTTATTCGACTTTTGCCTCCTTTTACCCCCTTAACTGTGCTTTTTATCCAACTGTTGCCTCCTCTTAGCTATGCTTTTTATCTGCATTGTGTCTCCACCTAATTGGGCTTTTCAGCCGACTTTTGCCTCCTCTTAACTGTACTCTTAATCCAACTTTTGCCTCCATTCCCTCAACTGTTTCCTGTAAAGCACCTTTTTCCCACCCTCACCGCCTGTTTTTTGGTACCATCCATGCCGACTTCTGTTGACCCTGCGCAGTGCACCTCCCCCTCCTAGGAACCTAATTAATGGAGGCTTCAGTGCAACCCAATTCAGTAGGTCCCCAGGCCAAGCTGTCCGCTCCAGCCTAGACCATTCTGCCATTTTTCCACACCCTGCTCTCTTAACTGTAGTTGCCTTTAACTTTTGTCTCCTTTTGCTCCCTTAAAGGTGCTTTTTTATCTGACTTTGCCTCCTTTTGCCTCTTAACTCTGTTTTTTATTCGACCCTGGCCTACCTTTTCCCCCTTAACTGTGCTTTTCATCTGACTTTTCCCTTCTCTTAACTGTTTTTTTTAATCCGATTTTAGCCTCCTTTTGCCCCCTGAGCTGTGCTTTTTATCTGACTTTTGCCTACTTTTGCCCATTAATTGTACGTTATCTGATTTTTGACTCCTCTTAACTATGCTTTTCATTTGACTTTTGTCTCCTTTTATTCCTGTTAACTGTGCTTTTGAGCCAACTTTTGCCCCCTTGTTACTGTGCTTTTTTATCTCCCTATTTTTGCCTTTTATCTGACTTTTGCCTCCTCTTAACTGTGCTTTTGATCGGACTACTGCCTTCTTTCTCTCAACTGTTTCCTGTAAACCGCATTTTCCAACACTCTCCCTGCTCATTTTTTTGGTGCCTTTAGCACCGGTCTCCCTACCGCTTCCCGCCTTCTGTTGATCCCATCCAGCTGCCCTACCTGGACCCTACCTAATGGAGGCCGTAGTGCGGCAGAGCCACCGGCATTGCTGAAGGTGTGCCAAAGGCAAACCTATCAGTGCCCTCCCGATTCTGGATAACACTCAGTGCCAGGACCTCTAGATCTCCACCCACCAACAGCTACTCCAACAACGGGATAACAGCCCTGAACCCGCAGCAACATCTGCATCCACGCATCCACACGCACAACCCTTCTTCTGCCGACAATACCTATTCTCCTGCAATGTCTGATTGCTCGCCCATGGGCCCCAGTCTGCCACCACTGAGTCATGACACCTCCAATGCATCTTGACCAACTTTCAATCGCTCCACAAAATCGCCACGGAGATCAGGGACACATCACCTCCCTCACCCTTGGTGTTGTCTTCCTCACCAAGACCTGGCTCAACCCGCATCAGCACCTGACATCACCACCGCCACACCGAACATATACAAGACCATACACTGGGACCACATTAACAAACATGGAGGTGGAAAAGCCATCATCCACAAAGGATTCCTCCACTGCACAGCCGCCACCTGTGACACAACCCCTCTCATGGATAACCTCAACTTCCAACTCAACACAGACAGCAATACTACCATCAGAGGCACCCTTACATGCTGACTACAAGGGCCACGCACCACCTTCTGTGAGGCGATCTCTGACTACATCGCCATCAACTCCAAGAACTTCACCTCCCTCGGAGACCTCAACTTCCACATCACGACCCCAATGACAGGAACACAGACAGCCTCCTCAAGAGCATGAACAACCACTGCATCAACCAAATTGTCACCGACCCCAGGCACATTTCCAGACACACTCTGCACCTCATCTTTGAAGCCTGCACAAAATCAGATAGAGCTGTGCTGCCGAAATTACTTGGTCTGACCACTCGATAGTCCACCTCTCCATCACAATCATCCCTGACACCCCCACCAACAAGACCAGCACCTCCCACAGGAGCTGTAACAAGGTAACCAAAAACCTATGTTCTAAAATCCTCAGAGCATCCCCCCACTTCAAATCTCAAGGTGTCCGTCAAAAACATCAACTCATGGATCACCAAAATTGCTGACTTAGTCGTCCCCTCACACCCGCAAAGCCAAGCAGAGCCACAAAACACTCCAGCTGGTTCAGCCAGGAACTGAAATCCACCAAACGCAACTGCAAATGACTGGAAAGAACATGGTGCACCAGCAAAGAGGAAAACAACCAAACTACCTTCAAAGTTGCTCTCAACAACTACCACCAAAACCTTAAAGATGTTAAAAAAGACACCCTGACCCTTGCCTTGAAACCAGGTCAAACCAACAGCAAAGAACTCTTCAGCATAATCAGAGAGTTCTCCAACCCCTTAGCAACCAAGAACACTGTCACCCCCCTAAAGATCTCTGTGACACCCTAGCAGACTTCTTTCTTAGCAAACTTTCCACCATCTATGAACACTTCAATTGCCAACCACCCATCACCAGCATCCACAGCCTCCCCAACCTCACCCACTCAAACCCAAGGATTACAACTTGGGACCAACTCCCCACACATATCACCTCCACTATCATGAGTTCCATCCTTCTCTGGAGCAACCAGGGCCCCTGTCCCCACCACATGTTTAACCTAGGTAAAAGCACCATCAGCAAAGAACTCACCACCATCCTCAACACTTTCATCACCTCTGCCACCTTCCCAGAAAAATGGAAACATGTGGAAGTCAAACCACTCCTCAAAAAGCCATCCACAGACCTGAAAGATCTCAAGAACTACTGCCCATCTCCCTGCTAAACTTCTGGAAAAAGCAATCAACCGCAAACTCACCAACCACCTGGATAACAACAACCTCCTGGACACTTTCAAATCTGGGTTCCTCTCAAATCACAGTACAGAAACCGTCCTAATCACAGTCTCTGACTACACCAGGTCTCTCCTAAATCAGGGAGAAACTGCAGCCCTGATCCTACCTTGACCTCTCTGCAGCCTTCGAAAACATGTCCTACTACACCCTCCTAAAAAGACTCCATCAGATAGGGATCCAAGAGGACGCCCTCAAATGAAATGCATGCTTCCTCACTGGAAGAACCCAGAGCGTCTGCCTTCAATGACTTCCACTCTATACCTCGGGCCCAAAGGGCATCATCTATGGTGTCCCCAAAGTGTTCCCATTAAGGCCCACCATGTTCAACATCTATATGGCCCCTCTGGCCACCGTGGACAGGACCTATGGTATTAACATCATATCAAAAGCTGATAACACTCAGCTCATCCTCTCTTTTCCGCAGACCCCCCAAACACCAAGCCCAACTTCCACCTGTGCATAACCAGCGTCGTCAACTGGATGCAAAACAACTGTCTCAAACTCAACACCTATAAAATGAAGGTACTCTTCTTTGGGAGGAACCCATCCCTGTTGGATGACTCCTGTGGCCAGCAGAACAGAGACCCTCACCCACACTCAGAGACCACGCTAGGAACCTAGGCATTACACTTGACAGCAAACTCACCTTGAAAAAACAGATAAACACAGTATTCTCAGTCTGCTTCCTCACTCTCGCAAGCTCTGGAAAATTTTCAAATGGCTCCCCACCAAATGAACCGTCACTCAGTTCCTTGTCACCAGCCACCTAGACTACGACAACACCCTCTACGTGAATATCACCTCACAGCTGCTAACAGACTCCAGACCATTCAGAACTTAATGCTCAGGCTCGCCCTCAACCTCACGAGGCGGACTCACATTACACCTCACATCAGAACACTTTACTGGCTCCCTGTGCACTAAAGGTGCCATTTCGAAATGCTAACCCATGCCTACAGGGCCCTGAACAATCAAGTACCAACCTACATCAACCAGAGGTTGCACTTCCACCAACCCTTCAGACAACTGCGCTCCGCCTTCCTCTCCCTTGACCACATTCCCTGTTTCCACCAAGCAGGAGCTGTGGCTGCTCCTTCTCCTACCTAGCCGCCATTACCTCAATCCACCTCTGAACCTCCCCCACCCTGCATGAATTCAGAAGAGGTCTGAAAACCTGGCTGTTTGACTAACTACACCCAAGAGCAGCATCCCCCTGTGCCTGGATACACTCACAGGTGAGAAGCAGCACTTTACAAATCCAGTTTGATTGAATGATTAAATCTTCATCATTCTGATTCAAGTTTTACTTTGAAAAATACTTATACTAACCATATAGTCAAAAATTCAAGCATTTTCCAGCCTCGTAACACAAAATAAGAAGAGAATTCGTAAAAGGAATCTTAGATTCCAAGCAACATCCATTTCCCTTGAGCAGTAGTTGGCGGGCCAGTCATGGCAAGTCATAGAGTTCGTTTTTTCCTTGTAAATTGTCAACAGTAAAACACAATGGTACAGGAGCCATGGGACTGTCCCCATGACTTACCAGGAGCCCTCGGAAGCTGGAGGTCCACTTTACCCACGCCTTAAAACGTCTCTTCCCATTGGAGATAATATTAGAAACCTTGAACAGGGTGATAGGTTTGTAAACGATTCTTAGGACACTGAGGGGCTGATTTCCAAAGGTCCTCTGCACTCATGGCGGAGGCCCCTTTGTCGTGGCGAGGGGGCAAACACTTGTGGCGGGGTCCCACACACGTGCCAGGGGCCCTGTACTGGTAGTGGGCCTCCTCAATGGGCAACTGCAGTACAGAGGTCCCTCTACGACTGTGGAGCCTCCACCACGAGTGCAGTGGCCCTTTGTGAATCGGCCCCTAATTTCATGGCAGATGACATGACATTGTACAACATATTATAACTCATCTTATCTGAACTGCTTCCTGCATGCACTATTTCATAACATGGACTGGCTCAATTATTCTGAGAGAATCATTTTTATGATGCATTTTACTGCGGGCTACAATTACCCTCCTCTTGGTATTACTGAGTGCAAAGGAGAGTCCAGAAATGAAGTACCCGCCCACTTGAAACATACCTCTTATCAGACTGAGTGTTCGAAGCGAGCAATGGCGACCTTTCTATGAAGAGTTCCCTCCACTCTCCAGTTAACCACCCATTTATCCTTCCATCTATTTATCCACCCATCTGTCCATACTGTCAACTATACATATACCCCCCATTGCCTCATCCATCCATCTTTTCACCCATCAATATGTTCATGTATCCATCTGTCTTTTAACCATCCATTCATCTCCTCTTCTTCTTCTGTGCCTTCTTCAATACTCCCATTCATTCATACGTTCGCCAATCAATTCTTGCACTCTTCCATCCAGTCATTCATTCACCCTTTCATCCTACCTTTCACTTTTCTTCCATCATTCCCTTCAAATTTCCTTCCTTCCTGTCACCCTTCCTTTCTTCTTCTGTTCTTTTTTCCATATGTAGCTACCCCTCCCATCCTTACTTTTTCTTTCATATCTTTCTCTGTCATGCACATTGTTTTCCAACGTGTTCCTCTTTCTACAATTTCTACTATTTACCTTTTTTTCTTTATGTGTTTCCTTCTCTGTGCCTGCCAGCTGAAAGCTCATAACCCTCTCTCATGGTATTTCATAGCAGTGCTATTTATAGGCATCTTTTTCTGAAGACATAACAGGCCCATAAACAAGTGATTACTGTGTATGTGGACCCTGTTCACCAGCCTATCAGGCCCTGTCAGAGCCCCCACTTAAGCTGCTAAAGTGGGGGTTCCCTACGCCCCTGACTGGGTGCAAAGCAGATTTGATTTATTGTGTTAAACAGAGTTTTATTCTTGATCCACAGTTTTAAATCCTTATTGTGCACATTTTCTTTCTGCTTGTTGCCTACCCAACAACCCTCTTACACGCAGGCTCTTCACATACACTCCATCGGGGAGGCAAGGGGGCGGGGGAGGGGGGTGTGGGGGGGCTCGCCATCCCACCATTACAGCATATGAGGTGTCAAACCTGGTGAACCATTGTAAATACAAAAGCCATTATTGGATCCTACAGGACTTCATGAAGGAACCATAAATCAAGTCTAGTGTATTGTCTGTATAATGAAACTATAATCTATCGAACGAGAGAGAAGAAAATCGATTTCACAAGCATGCCGCGGACACCTTTAGAACGGCAATAACATACTCCGGATTGGGGAGCCGGCAGTGATTTTAAAAGCATGTTGAATGATTATGATGAGAAAAGCACATTACAACGGTGGAAGGTACAAGAGCATGCGAGATATAAACACTGGGTGCTGACACTGGGTGCTGTCTGCAGGCTGTTCTCAAAGCTGTGGATTACAGCCCCAGAAAGGATCTAAGAGCACTTATGTTTTTCTGTGAAGCTGGAAGAGGGTTTCGGCATTCCACGTGTTGGGCTAATAAAGGTATTTCCTACATTTCATTAGTGGGAAAGGTACTTCATTGTAGTGATCATTCTCAGCAAAGAAATGTAGGGATATTTCTGTAGGTTCAAACCTTTAGGGTTGGCCTCTATACAGCCACGTACAGATTAACCATAAAACAGAGATTCTCACTCTGGGAGGTTCCCCCTACCCCAGGTCAGATGCTAGTTGGCCAAGCTCATTGGATGACCCCCTCCTACTCTCAGACGCCAAGCCAGACACCTGGGCATTGTTTCCAAGCCCTCTCCACCGAACTCTCTACATCTTGCTTTTTAATGCATACCAACTCTGAGAAATAGTTCTGTGCTGTTACCTATTACACCTCTTAAAACTATCATTCAGGCTGTCATTTGATCGCACTTGCTATATACCTGGGGCTCTTCAAACATACTCTTCAGCTGTTACAACTCTGGTCCTGGGGATTTCCCAGGGAGAGAACATCTCAGAAAATTTAACCAGTCTGCAGTAGCTGTCAGTCCTCCAAGGTAACATCCTTCAGAGTTTGTGCTTCTCAGTTGTGCCTTGCACAATTCGGATCCTCTGCTTCTGCCTTGCCTGGTAACTTATTTTCCAGAAGCTTGGATCAACACGTCCCTGTTTTTCATGTATCTTGGTGGATTATTTTTCCTTTTTCGTGGCCAAAACCTCTAAATTTCTGTTTCACCATTTTCATGCTACCTGTGTCAGGTTCTGAGATATCGAGCAGTGAATCCGATAAGCATGCCCACCCTCCATCGGTCTGCAACCTGGTAGGAGGCTGAAGCCGCATCAGGAGAAGCAAGGTGAGGTGGGGAAAATAGGTGTTAGGGTTTCTGATACTGCCATGGGTGCCTCTCTCACACAATGCAGGACTTCAGTTCAGTGGGATGCAGTCCTCGCTAAATGAGGTACTACACATAACTAAAGCACCTTTGTTTTAGGTGGAACAATCAAGAGATTGTGAAAACAGCATACCAGATGCTCACCAACGCCGATAATATCAGGAGTGTTTTCAGCATCCACAGCACCAGGGAAGCCAAGCAGCAACTTCAAGAAATGGAAAACAGATCAATGAGGAGCCAAGGCTCTAAACAACAATAACGGGTATGACGTAATGGGCAAGGAAATGGGAGGAAGTGTGCCAAGACATTCAAGAGGTACAACGAAAAGAAATTACAGGATACGAAGACTGAGTATGAACTGCTGAAACAGCAGAACACCATTGCCCAGAATTTGATTCTACAATGTGGAATTAGCGTCTTATTTGGCCTGGTACTCCCCCAAGTCCCCTCTTTACCTTTGGTACCCACAGCCCTTGTCCGGATGAGGTATCCCTCCCACCTTCAAGGCAAGTATTAACACCACACCAATTTTTGGATTAGGGGGTGTAACCCCCCCGCCGTATTTATTGCAAAATTATAAAACATTATTTATTAACATTATGTATAATTACGCAGAAAGGCCAGATACATTGTTAGACAGATGATGTCACATGGCTATCCATAACTCTAATACACACGACACTCCTACCGTAAATCTAACAATGCATATATTCACTTTCTGCATGTCCCCTCTAGAGCATACGGCAAGGTCAATGAATGGCAGCCTCCAGATCCCAGCAAACTACGAGAAATTACTTCGCCGGAGTTGGCTAGCACAGGGGGTACAGCTTATCGGACGGATACTTTCCCCCCGGACCCCCCCTACGCCCTGTGCCTTAAACTCCATAACGGGGGCTGCAGAAATTCTGCATACTTGCGCCCTGATGTGCATGCGCGTGCGGGGGTGGCCACAGGCCCACTGGAAAGAATGACTCCCCCGGCCCCCGCACCCCGACAGCCTACCTACCGGCTGTCACTGCCCCTGGAGTTACATGGTTCTGACCGCTAAGGACCGAAGACTATGCATACCAATCATGACCTTACCGCCACAGGACAGCATAGTTGCCCGACTATCTGTCCTCCCCCTCAGCCCACTAGGAAGGTCATGCCCTGTAACTCGCCTGCCCCTGGTCTCAACTACAGCCCTTCGTCCCAGGCGAGCCGGGTCGTTACCCCCTAGGTGCATGTCCATGTAACTATACTCTCATTCCCAAATTACGCACCATGGCCTTGGTAAACTGCAAGCAAACATGAAAATAGCGCATCCGTCAGTGTATTTTCCTACTGACAGGCTAAAACCTTACACTACTGTGCATGATACTATGTACCAGTGCACTGATGCAAACTTCTCCCTGAGTCACAGGGTAAAGAAGCTTGCAATTCACGTGAAACAGAACCAATGGGCTACTGCATGCGCAGCCTCACATAGTGCTTACAGCACAGCTGGTTAGTGCTCTTGGCCTTTGGATAAAAGATGCGGTTTGTGTGCCAGACCTAATGCCAACCTCATGAGACTGCCCCCCCTCTTCTTCCACCCACATCCTCATCCCAGGCTGCATAGGTATGATACTGTGTGCCACCACATACGTGTCTAGTGCGAAAAAGTGTACAAAACCAGGGTGCATAGGTGTTGTATGCTACGACCTAGGCATCTAATGCCGGAATGCGCCCAAGCATATGTATCGTGACACAAACACGGACATCCACTGCATAAATGTTCGGGCACAGGGCGCTGAGGTACTGTGTGGCACCATACTTTGATAGTATAAGTGTACAAGCACAAGGGGGTGTCGAAACCCAGGCCTATAAAGCTTAATTGCCTCCCTCTACAAGCACAAAAGGTGCATAGGTACAGTGCGATACAACACAGACCTCCCAATGTCTACGCAGGGGGCCGCAATACTGTGTGAAATCCATAACTCAAAGTGTATGCGCATACGGTGCATAGGTACTGTGTGAAATTACCAGCTTCCAATGTATATGTGTACCTGTGATGGGTGCATAGCTTCTACTTGCAACAGACCCCTAATTCGAATTCATATTTGTAATAGCCCCCGTGTGCCTATTGCCTTCTTGAAGGTGTGACCTCGAGACCCACTTTTTATCAAGCAGGAATATGTTCGCCCTCGCATGGCTTTGTTTGTGGAGCTACAAGATTAACGGGTAATAATACCGTATATATACCTTGCTGGCTGACCCGAAACAGGTCTTTCACAACTGTACATTGACAGACTTTCACTTCTGGCCGCTTTAGCATAGCCTTTGTTCCCTTACATAAGGAACAATGCATGTGACTTTCAATGAGAGCGCCTAGCATAGCGCCATTTGTGCTGGGTGAGGTACATTGACAATCATAACCAATTCAGAGCGCCTAGCATAGCACAAGTTGCATTTACCTGATGCACATTGAAATCAGACTGTCAGTTCCGACCGCCTAGCAAAGCCTCAGTTCCATTACATAAGGAACAATGTGTGTGAATTTAAATGAGAACGCCTAGCATAGCACCAGTTGCATTCACCTGAGGGACATTGAACTCAGACTTTCAATTCTGACTGCTTTAGCATCGCCCCAGTTTCATTATATAAGGAACATTGTATGTGACTTTCACTGAGAGCACCTAGCGCCATTTCAATTAAGTGTAAAACATAGAAAATCATATTACCAATTAAAAGCGCCTAGCATAGCCCCCGTTGCTTTTACCTGAGGAACATTTAAATCAGACTATCAATTCTGACCGCTTAGCATAACCGCAGTTCCCATACATAAGGAACATTGCATGTGACTTTCAGTGAGAGTACCTATCAGACTATAAATGAGAGCGCATAGCATATCCAGTTGTATTACATGAAGAACATTGAAATCAGATTTTTAGAGAGATTTAGAGAGCGCTAAGCATAATACCAGTTTCATTACATGAGGAATACTGTCAACGCACTGTTCGCATACGCAAGGCTTTGTTTGTGGAACTACAAGAATAACGGGTAATATACCGTATATATATATATACCTTGCTGAATGACCTGAAGCAGGGCTTTTAAAAAATTTACATTGACATCAGACTTTCAATTCTGACCGCTTAGCATAGCCTCAGTTCCATTACATAAGGAACATTGAATGTGACTTTCAAATGAGAACGCATAGCATAGCGCTAGTTGTATTAAGTGAAGGAACGTTGAAAATCATAATACTAATTAGGAGCGCCTAGCATAGCACCAGTTACATTTACCTGCAGAACATTGGAATCAGACTTTCAATTCTGACCGCTTAGCATAGCCTGCATAGTGCCATTTGCATTAGGTGAGGCACATTGAAAATCTCATTACTAAACAAGAGCGCCTAGCATAGCGCCAGTTGCATTAAGTGAGGAACATTGACATCATACTTCCAATTAAGAGCGCCTAGCATAGCACCAGTTGCATTTACATGAAGAACATTGAAATCAGACTATCAATGAGAGCGCCTAGCATAGCACCAGTTGTATTAACCGATTAAATCAGATTTTCAGAGAGACTTTGAGAGCGCTAAGCATAGTACCAGTTTCAGTACATGAGGAACATCGAAAGTGTACTTTCAAATGAGAGCGCTTAGCGTAGCACCAGTTGCATTACCTGCAGAACATTGAAATAGGACTTACAGATGAGAGCGTTTAGCATAGCACCAGTTGCGTTAGCTGCTGAACATTGAAAGTCTGGCCATGACAGGCTGAAGTCCACTCGCGCCCAATCAAACTGGGGCCTGATCACAGGACCTGCCCCGAATCACAGTGTGCATTCTGACTGCTACCGTGTACCGAATTATTTTGACTAGCAAACATATCCCCATTAAAATCACAATCAGATAACTTGGTCACGAAATGGCATCCCAAATCGGAACCTCAGTTTGCCATGCATTATCACCAGTGAGTTATAACAGCCAGTCCAATCGTATTATATGAGGACACATTCATATTTGTTAGGCACGGGAAGATTAAGTGGTCTCCTGCCTTACTTCTGCGTATCATGCGATGCAGTCGTGCTAAGACGGACATGAATAACACGTGGCAACCACCCCTGGTAACACACCCGCTGTAACACTTGTTAACACCCATGCGGTAACACCTACGTGGTAATCCCCAATAACGCCCACGTGGTAACATAACTGCAGCCACTTCCAAGCGGTAACAGCCACTTTGATAACACCCGGCAACACTCACATGCTAACAACCACTTGTTAACACCTAAGTGGTAACCCTTACACGGTAACAACCACTTGTTAACACCTACGTGGGAACACCCACGTGGTAACACCCACGGTAAACACACATGCGGTAACACCCACGGTAAACACACACGCAGTAAACACCAAAGCGGTAAACATCAAAAAAGGGGGGGGGGAATACCCACATGGTAAACACCCACGCGGTAAACACCCAAATCTGTAAACACCCACGCTGTAGACACCCACGCGGTAAACATCAAAGAAGAGGGGGGGACCCATGCGGTAACACCCACGCGGTAAACATCAAAGAAGAGGGGGGACACCCACGCGGTAACACCCATGCTGTAAACATCAAAGAAGAGGGGGGACACTCACACGGTAACACCCACACGGTAAACATCAAAGAAGGGGGGACACCCACACGGTAACACCCACGCGGTACTCCTCTCTTCAGCAATGCAGGCCTCTACACTCGAGTATCTAGGATCTAACCCCTCCCCAGTGATAAACCGAAACATTTTTATGTACGGAGATGACAGACACATGTTAAAAAACCGTTCAGAGCATAACGGTGACACACCAATGCGGTAAACATCAAAAAAGGCAGTAAACACCAAATTCCCTTTCAGACCACTGCTAAGAAAGTGATGCTAAACACTAACACATATTCCTGCATCTACCACAAACAATTTGCTCTCATTCTGGCACAATATAACTGGAAGTTACTCAATAAAGCAAGCTTAAGTCACGTGCAAATCTACGCCTTGGAGGTTTCCTACCGGTTTCCTTCTTTACAGGGATCGTGTTTTGCCCATTTAAATGTAAGTAAATAATTAATAAAGCCTTGTGTTGGCTGTTATGTCCTCACACAATTGAGCAGACAGCTTCCAGGCACTACAAAATTGGCTGCAAGCTGGATAAAGACCCTTGCTCAATATCCCGCAAGACCAAAGTATTATAAGTGCCACAAATAGTGAATGACTTTCTGGAAACAGTGAGGAAGGAGTTCCCAACAGCCCGCATCCCCCCCTGGAATGCCCCTTAAATCCATGTGTGGCCGTGAAGGCACCCCTCCTTTTGGCTTACTGAGCCCAGAGGTGTACAAATGTTATAATACACAACAAGGCGCTTTGAGCGCAATCATGTTAATCGGTCAATTTCAACTGGCCACAAGGCTGGCAGCAGATTACATGAAGCTTGCACAGTTCCCATGGGGAATATTCGCAGCAACTTTGATTGCTGAATGCATGGAGGGAACCTTATGGCACGTTCACGGATCCTGCTCACCACATTGATAATAAATATCATTATTTACTGCAAAATGCGTATATGGTGTATACCATGCTGGTCTTTATGGTCTATTCGTCCTGTTTCAACCCTCTCCTATTCCTACATCGGCACATTCTAAAGGCCCACAGAGACACCACAGCAATTTGTGAATGTAGCTACCGTGATAAGTTTGGCGGGAAACATAATAATCCCCGTACAGCGGTCTTAATGGAGACTTTAAACCGCTCCACCAGCAGACACACTTACCGCGACGCCCATGCTTGCGGCAAACACCAGACTTGTTTGTTTTTCGACTCACAGATGTTGAGCGGGCATCAGGCCCTGAACCTGCTTTCCCCACACAAATCTCGCACCCCGAACCCTACACCACAAACAACACTTCTATGCTACCCGTACGCGGCCGCGCCCTTCCTTTCAGAGCCGGCCACGGGACAATGGACCAACCTCACTAAAATATCCCATGGTCACGGGCGAGGGAGGGAGCATGTACGGGGATCAAACTCACAACCTTGGTATTACTACCACCACGCTCTAAACCAACTGAGCTAGCCTGCGCTGAGCAATGCACCGTTGACCCATGGGATACTGGCAGCTAGCGTGAGACATCTGGAGGATGCGGGAGTAATAGTCAGTTCCAATGTGAGCACCGGTGTACCGTCAAAACGTCAGCTCACAGTGCGCCAGAATGCTTAAGTATCATCATTAGACTCTATCATAGAAAGCGTTTCTATCTCCTGCCTGCAGATGGCGATATAAGTAAGCAGCAGTTCTGTGCACGAAGCGAGGTTAGCTTTTGTCAGAGAGAACTGAGGGAAAGTCGCAAACTGTAGGAAAGCATTAAGTTAGGGTCTTGTGGTGAAAAGCTGGACCACACCCAAAACCGCCTTCCACTCGTCACCACTACAGCTGCTGCATTCTACCTTGCCAGATCTTTATCACCCAAGTGGTGCCCGTAGATAGGGGGCCCTCTATGCCTGACATTCCTCCGCAGCTCCTTCCTCTCGGAACCCGGCACAAAGCGCACTTAGGGGCATATTAACAAGCCAGGCGATAAAATTATCGCCGCTTTAGTGGCAGAAAACTGCTGCTAAAACGGCGATAATGGGCTTGATAATATGCTCTATGGAATTCCAATTGAAGCCCATGTTAGATGTGAAGGACATCTAACATGGGCTTCAATTGGAATTACAATTTTACAGTGTCTTTGCCTTTGACGGTGTAGAGCTCAGGCCATCTTTTTGACTAGTTAAATATAGTATATACACATACATACATGGCTCTTTATTGCCAATTCACGAGCAGTGACTGCTAAGTCTCCGGTGCTCGGGGACCTTCTCTGAACACTGTCGCTCTTTAAAAGCTCCTTTCATTTATTCATTCATACTAACCTATGAATAGAAACATTGCAAATCACTAATGATCTGGGCTGCCTGGATGTCAACACTCCAAGCTCATTATAATTTTGTCCTTTATTGTATACATGAAACACTGAAATGTGGAAGTGCTTTTATATTTTCAGTGGCTGTTTATTTTCGAAACTTATGTTAAACTATGCCAGAACTGCTATGCTTAAGGATTGTTTATAAAAGACGGACAGTTGTCCATTTGACTGTCTCCCATGTGTTTTGTACGTCAAACATCTGTCGAGTTCTGTTTTAAATTTCGCATGAAACCCATGCACTTTAAATTAGAAACTGATGACAGGGATTCGTTTGATTCCTCAGCCTTTCCTCAGATTAACATTTTCAGCAATTTTCTCCTGTTCCAGATGTACGATTTAAGGACATAACTGTTTAGACAGTTCTGTTGTATTCAAGTCATACGGCAAAACAAATCAAAGACGGGGCATGCATCATGTGCGGCTTTGTATTTTCCATGCTCGCAAATGGACGAAACTGGGTGGTGTTTTGTCGCTTCCTACAGGGTCACAGGGCAAAGTTATGCACATAGCTACAAGCTTCATGTACTCCCTGCCGATCCCATTTTCATTCTGGAGACACACTCAGACACGGAGATCACCCACATATTCAATGGACATGTAGAAAAATTATTTTCACTGTGGAAAATACAACTAAAAGTTTCATATGCGCTCTGGTGCAACATTTCTTCGTGCTGGTTTTTTTCACCTATCAGTCTCCTGTAAGTTGAACTCGTATGTGAGTATTGTATATCAAGCCTAGATTTGTCCTATATTTCAAGAAGTATTCGTGGTATACCTTGAGATTCCTATAAAAATTTAGATTTGATCCAAAGGAAGAAGTCATTCTCGTACAGTAAATTCGTCATTTTTATGACAATACTTTTCTGTTGAATACTTTTTTCCAATGCTTTAGCAGTAAGTATCAACAAGCAATCTACATTCAAAAACTGATTTAGTTAAAAATATCGTAGTCAGCAAAATGTATGTAAAGTGCCTACACACTGAAGTTTACAAACAGAGTCATGGAAGTGAAGAGTGGAGAGCAGTGGAAGTAATTGATTGATTGATTAAGTATGGAATTTTAAAACATGATGAGCAGCTACTTTGGAAACAATGTGTTCTGGTGCTAGAGCGGAAAGAAAAAGTAACAAGCATGGGCAAAGCCAATAGGTCTTCTCTGTGTGAGATCTATTGGCTTTGTCGGAGTGGAGTGGAATGGAACTGTGTGGAGTGGCATGGCGTGGCACAGAGTGGATTGGCATTGTGTGGTGTGTGCATGGAGCAGCATTGTGTGGAGTGAAGTGGTATTGTCCAACTTGGAGTAGAGTGGAATTGTGTGGCATGGAGAGGATTAGAGTACAATGGCATTGTGTGGCCTGCAGTAGCATTCCGTGGAGTGGCAATGTATAGTGTAGAGTGGATTGGAGTAGTGTGAAGAGGAGTGGCATTGCATGTAGTGTAGTAGAGTGGAATGGCATTGTGTGAGTGAAGTGGAGTGGCACAGGGTGGTGTAAAGTAGAGCGAAGTGTCATTGTGTGGAGTGGAGAGCAATTGTGTGACATTGAGCATTGACATGGAGAAGAGTGAAACTGTGCTGTGTCAAGTGGAACTGAGTAGAGTATACTTGTGAAGCATGGAGTGGAGTGGAACTGTGTGGTGGGCATGGAGTGAAGTAGAGTGGAATTGAGTAGGTTGGAGTGGAGTGACATTGTGTGGCTTGAAGTGGAGGTAGAGTGTGTGGCGTGGAGTTGAATTACGTGGTGTGTAGTGAAATTGTGTAGCATGGAGTGGAAAGGAGTGGGATTGTGTGGCGTGGATTTGTGTGGAGTGAAATTGTGTGGCGTGAAATTTCGTAGTGTGGAGTTTAGTGGAATTGTGTGCTGTGGAATTGTGCAGCATGGAGTGGAATTGGTTGGCATGTAGAGATGAGTGGAATGGAGTGGAATTGTGCGGTGCGGAATTAAGTGGAATTAGCTGGCGTGAAATTGTGTGCTGTGTAGTGGAATTAAGGGCATGGAATTTTGTGGAGTGGATTTGTGGTGTGTGGAATAGATTGGAATTGTTTGTTATTTAGTGGAGTGGGGTGGAATTGGTGGGCATGGAATTGGGTGGAGTGAGGTGGAATTGTATGGGGTGGAACTGTGTGGTGTGGAGTGGAGTGGAATTGGTTGGCGTGTAAGTTTGTAGTGTGGAGTTTAGTGGAATTTTGTAGTGTGGAATTGTGTGGTGTGGAGTGGAATTGTGTGCCCTGCTGTGGAGTTTCATTGTGTGGCCTGAAGTGGAGTGGAGTAGAATTGTGTGGTTTGGAAAGATGGCCAAGTTGCCACTGAACTGCTCTTTAGCCTGCAAAGACTTGTGCTATATAAATGCAATTATAATGCAATATGTTACTAATTAGCTTAACATACGATCTATGTAAAACTTCAATGATTTAATGCAGGATCTTGTTAGTATGTGCAACACTTGTGCGAGAACTGGTTTGTTTATGAATAAATGCATTTTAGACTTGGAGGAGTTACTGGGCATAGGGAAAACATATAATGTACTGATTGTGGACAAGGAGGATAGAGACATGTGGCAGCAGTGCTGTGGTGCTGCAAATGTTGAAAGTTTTTTCCAAATAGGAGTAGCAAATGTGCAGAGTACTCGATCATCATGAAGAATGACAGTTAGTAACAAACACTTTGTTTTGACAAGAAGCAAACAAAACAGACTGTGGGAGGTTTAAACCAAAGATATTCAAGAGTTGAAAATCAAGAAGCTATATGGGGACTTCCTCATATAGCTCCGTCTTCCCATGTTGGAGTGATGGAGTGGGAGGGAAAGAAGCAACATTGAGAAGGGATGAGTAGGAGGGGGAAAAGCACCATGAAAAAGGGGAGTGGGTGAGAAGAAGCAGTACCTCAATTACAGGGCAATCAGTGGACTGCCACTAATTATGATGAATCAATATGCTTGTCCAGGCTCTACTGAAAGAAAAGGAATTGACACCCAGTATGTGCTGACCAATTAGGATGCAGCAAAGAAGAGTGACAATGATGCCAACAAATGGTACCCAATAGGCAGTCTCCAAACCATTTACAGTATGTAGTACACCTTAACCTAAATAAAAGCTTCAAGAGGAGCCATTAGAGGGCCCCTCTCATGAGTTGGTAAACAAGACAATGGGCTCAGAACAGAAGTTGAGTGAAAACAGGAAGGTCTTAAGATCTTTTGTAACGACATAAAATTGAATTCTGAGCAAAGGGCAAGAGAATTCCAGACATTTGCAGTCACCACTGTAAGGGAGCGGCCACCCACTCTGACCTTCCTGAACTTGGGGATGATAACCCGACGACCATGGAAAGATCTGATGTCGCGGGTTGGTTGGTATCAACTAAACATGGGGGCCAGCTAACATGCTGGAATTGCTCCAGCAGAAATCTATGGCATACACTTAGGGGCCGATTACGATCCTGGAAAAACCCGGTACAAACAGTGGGTTGGAGCGTTTTCTCCGTCCGACTCGTACCGGGTTGTAAAACTTTACAAACATGCAATTACGATTCGTACGGAAACACCATTTCCGTACGAATCGGAAAAAAGACCAACCGACAGAAAAATACATACAAATGTGATCGCGGACGTGACGTCCGGACGGAGTTAGGCATGTTTTTACATACCAGCAATTACGATTCGCATCGACTGCAGTCCGGATGGGAATATTTTTACAGCACCCAAAAAGTGCCGGAAAAGCTAAGTACGTGGCGATACGAGCTGATTAGGAGGCCCGGTACGTGCCGTACCCCCCCCCCGCCCCCGTATGTATGGAGCGTACCCCCCAGCCCCCCGTATGTACGGGGCGTACCCCTGTACCCCCCAGCCCCCCGTATGTATGGGGCGTACCCCTGTACCCCCCAGCCCCCCGTATGTATGGAGTTTACCCCCCAGCCCCCCGTATGTACGGGGTGTACCCCTGTACCCCCCAGCCCCCCGTATGAACGGAGCGTACCCCCCAGCCCCCCGTATGTACAGGGCGTACCCCTGTACCCCCCAGCCCCCCGTATGTACAGTGCGGACCGTACATACGGGGGGCTGGGGGGTACAGGGGTACACCCCGTACATACGGGTGGCTGGGGGGTACGCTCCGTACATACGGGGGGCTGGGGGGGGGTACGGCGCGTACCGGGCACTTGTTTGGACATCTCCATGGATGCTATGGGAGTTCGCTCCGGACGGTCTTTTTTCCATGCAGTTGTACAATCGGACGGATGGGACGGATCGTAATTGCGCATTGGGACTTCAGTTTTCCCATTTGTACGTAAAAATGTCCGGGGACGTGTCGGAGACTTTTCCCGACCCGAGGACGTGTGGGGGAATTTTCCCAATGCGATTCGTATGGACTTTTTCCCATACGAATCGTACTTGGCAGTTTGTACGGCGCTTTTACCATTTGTACGGAAAAAAGTCCAGATTCAATTGGGTTGGGGAAATTTTTTCCAGGATCCTAATCGGCACCAGAGTGTGTTAAATTCACATTTCTCTAAGACTGGGAGCCAATGCAGACTCACCAGGTACTTTGATATAAGAGAAGCTCTCTTCACACCAAGCAGACCTCTGGCTGCCATGCTTTGAAGCAGGGAAGTGGGGAAAATAGTTCCTGCTCTCAACTCTCTGACCATCGTGGTCTGAAAAATTACATTTTCTCAAAACCTACTTTATATATAAACTTACATATTCGTTTGTGGTATGTTAGGCTGTCTGTTAGAATTGAAATGTTTATTGCTATATTACTCGTATTTTACTTGATATTATGTTAGCATTTATGTAGCTAATTCATTATATATTCTTGCTGTATGCATACGCAACTAGTAAATGCAGATGTTACGTTAGTTATGTTTACATCTGTGCCACCATTTTACCTCTCGAAGACGCCATTTTGTATTATAATCAAAACTGTTACTTGATCATTTAAGAGAAATGGTCCTTGGTAAGTTTTGTTTCTCCAATGCTGAATCCTGCTCCTTAACGCATGCCTTTTTTATTACATAGGGGCCTTCTCCCACCTGTCTAGTGTGGTGTATAAGCGAGACGACCTTGGGAAGTAGATAGCTTGAGCCAGGCTGCAGAATCGAAACTTATGTTCTGTACCCCCATTGTAATACAACAGCTACTAGTGTTTTCCATAGTAGGAGGGCCTTTGTGGGCTCCTCAAAATACATAATGTAACTTTATGCTTGTTAGAGTCAGTCCCTCATCAGCCATCATAGGAGACTGGTCAGATTGGACTCCAATGCAGTGTACTTTGTGAATAAACTAGTTTGCTTGTACTCTCTACTGTGTCATAGACTCTTCATTTCTTAGAAGGCTAGAGGAGGTCGAGAGTGACCCGGTGGTCCTAATTGGGTCACTTCCTTCAAGTCTGCTGGCAAAACAGCTAAGTATGTGTGCTTATGCAAAGAAAAGCATGCATTACCTCCTCGTCCTAGTTATTACATAATGAGGAAACAATTAAATGGATCTTTTGTTGAATAGGATGGGGTAGCTGTAATTTCAACAAAAGCTGGAAAAGGTTTACTATATTCTCAAGAGATGTGGCCAGAGATGTTTTTGACAGGAAAAAGAAGTCCCAAAGCACAATTGTATTTCAGGGGTTTTATAATTGCCCTTCTAATGTGGTGCGAAGAAATAATGCTTATGATGTTTAACCTTGTGGATTATTTCCCATTTTACCCCATTACGCAAAGCAACTGGTTTTGAGTCGACCTATTGTAGAACAGAGGATCTATTGTAGTGCACTGATTTAGAGTTGATCTATTGCCCTACTGCCTAGCACTCATCCCTTCACCTCCCTTTCCTCCAAAGCCCCCACTCCCAGCGCAGCATTAGTGGAAGTAGAAGCTGAATGGAGTTGAAAGTAAGAGCGAAAAGTGAGGACAGTTGCACAGTTAAAACGTGGAGCGTGGCTTGGACGGCAATGAGTGCAGTCGCCCAAATCCAGTGCTCCGCTGAAACTGGAGCGAGCAGCCATAAGAACACACAAGCGTTGATTTCTAAGGGGAAAAGAATACATCAAAAGACGTCGGAAGGACTGAGGAGAAAAGTGACCCGGACGTACGAACACCGCATCAATAGAGAAAGGAGAAAACTACTGCAAAGAGAGTTCCCGATGTGGAGAGGAAGAAACCAAGATGGCGCCTAGCAAATGAAAACGTCGCCGTTGCCGTAACTACCGCTGTGGAACTGGGCCCAATAACAAACACCGGTTGCCTCCCGCCAGCTAGCACACTTAAGGTTAGTGCGGGGAGCTTCTCGCGGGAGAGTACTGGGACAACAGAAGCCATAGGGTGCGATTTCGAGAGAGGAAGACGCCCGGTCCGGTTTGGAATGAAACTGAAACTAAATAAGGGGCTGCCATTTAGGTCCGATTGCTAAACAAACGCGGACGGAAAATAAAATAAATGGAATAAGACTTCAATGGTGGAGGAATAGGAGAAGCGAGGCATCAGGGGTTGCAAAGAACTATTGTGAAGTGTGCACACCTAACGCGTGAGCGCTTCTGGAAAAAGGAACCCCCACCAGCAACGCTTGTTCCCTGACGGCAAATCCAAAGAGGCAGAAGTGAAAGAGAAATTGCCAGTGCGGGCCGTCATTGCATAGCGGAAGGCAATAACAGCGGCAGACATATCAGCGCACCAGAGATGAGAACATAAGAACAGGGAAGAGATAATTGATGTCTGATGCAACAAAAGGAAAGCGCCCATAGCGCCTCACAGCAAGACCATAGAGGTTTAAAAAAAAAAAGTGGTGGAGGAAGATAATACACAGTTTAGCGACGGTGAAAAAAACCAAAGGAGAGAGACGATGGAAACGTGAAGTTAACCTTCCAGATATTCACAGCAGCCAGTATACATCCAGCAAGGAGCGCCCGATCCAGAGGCACGCGAATACCGGGAAGGAGTGAACTGCCTCTAACTCCCAGATGCTGACACGGTCACACGGTACAATAAGCATAGCGTAAAATAGAAACCAATCGCCGAGAAAATAGTAAACCAGGCACGACCTATCTCAAGGTGTCTCAAGGTATCTCAACAGATGAAGAGAGACCAGGTGGGAAATGATTACGCATAACAAGAGAAAGAAGATCACAACTCAGTGGGGTGCATAACGCAGAACATTACAAAGCGAGTAGGACAGCCGTAGAGAAACAAGAAGACAAAGAGGATCACAACAACACCACCAACAAGGCACATAGCACTATAGAACGAATGACACAAGATACAAGAAGACACAGAAGACGCCTACTGCCGCGTCCAACATAGAAGAAGATTGACCAATTAGTAAGGCAGGTGATCACCACAACCTACAACTAAGGGAAAGATCAGACAAGAAGTGCACAAATGCCCTTGGTGAAAATACAGCTGTAATCCAACGCTAGAGGAGGTTTTAAGTGGCAATTATACAACACAATAGAAGGAGTGGCGTCGACAAGGGCAAAGTGCAGACTACAAGGACAAGGACAGGGTCAGCGTCAGGATAAGCCCCCCACTACAGCAATTTTTGCCACAGACAGAGGACCACAAAAGTCCCCCACAAAACAACAAGGCGGCGACACACAAAATTGAACTATAGAGCCGAAAGGGAGAGGAAGGTCAAACTACAACAAGAGAAGAGAGGGCTATCAACCATGGCTAGCAATGACGGGAAAATTACTCAGCATTCAAAAAATTACAAGAGTGACACCCTAGATTCCCCCATCAAACAAATACCTGATATCAATAGCAAACTGGACATGATTCTGAAAAAACTGGCGGATGTCCACGACCTAGCCAAATCAACTAAACAAACTGCTGACGCAATACAACTAGAACTGGCCGCGGTCAGAGCACGTATTCACGTGGCAAACAACAGACTGACAGAAGTAGAACAGAGGGTCAGCGACGTAGAAGATGGGAAACAAAAGGCAAGCAAAGCACTGCTAGAACTAACTGAAACAACCGCAATACTCCAAAGACAAACGGCAGAACTAGATGATCGAAAAAGAAGGGGAAACATCAGAATCCTTGGGGTCCCGGAGGGGGAAGAAAAAAAAACTGGATCGTGCATCGCCTTTATTCAAGACATGATCCCCAAAATCACGAACATTAAATTTCATCACCCTCTTGAGCTAGACAAGGCCTACAGAGTATCAGCCTACAAACCCTCAAATAGGGCTGTACCACGCCCCATAATATGCAAACCGCTCTGAATGCAACACACGGAAGCTATCTTCGCAGTGGCCAGGAAAAACCAAACTATACAGTGGAACGGCCACAGAATAATCCTCACTAAAGACTACTCTAAATCCACAGTGGACATAAGAAAAGGGTTTCTGGCCCAGTGAGACAAATTAAGGAAGGAGAACATCATTTTCTCATTTATAGGCCCTACAAAATTCAGAATCACCGACAAAGGAAGAACGCACGTCTTTGAAGACCCAAAAGAACTGTCCAGATACCTACAAGGACCCACACAGCAAGAGATGGAAACCTCACAAGCAGGTACAAGCAAGAGGCGAGCCTCGCCGGATTTAAGAGTGGAATGAAGAAATGAACAAAGACTTAAAATCGAACACTCAGGCATACTCAGAACCTGGAACTATCTCTACCTCAATATACACGACCTACCTCAGGCAGGACCTAAACTCACAAATATCTACCTCGAATGGTCGATCCAATCTCAAGAAAAAAACTTGAAACTGTACCAATGCAAGAAGTGGTGAGATCGGTATATCGACAACAACAGAGAGTGCAACTTGAACAAAACCAGTCAATGGAACTAAGAAGAGAAACAATATAACACTATATCCTTTTGGGGGCCGTTACTATAAGAACGGAATAAGGGGGAATGTAGTAACCATGAGTGAACACCTATATTGGTAAATTAGGACTATAGTGTGCAAGAGAAGATAAGAATGTGGAGAGGAGGAGAATGTATCTATATAGCAGCTCTGGCGTAAAGAATCATAGTATTCCAGGAGAAGCGGAGCGGGATCTTTGCTGTCACACGTCCAGAATACGATGTTTTGGCACGGGGAGGGAGGGGGTGGTGGGAGCATTATTAGTGTTGTTTTTGTTATGTCAGTACTGTATGTCAGGTACACCTGCTTGGATTCGATACACTGCACTCTATCCTATTTAAATCATTCTCTCTACACTTCTGCATGCAAGGAAGGAAACGCCATTAGGACCTGGGGGGGAGCACGGAAGACGGCCCAACAGGGGGAGACACAGTTAGTGCCCACCCACTGTCCCAAAGGGGGAAGGAGGAATATCAAACAGAATGGAAAAATGGTTTTGGGTAAACAGCGAACACCCAGCATAAATAAATGTCACTAGACAGCCCGAAATCCTAAGCGTCCAACCTAAAGATAGTCTCCCTAAATGTTAAAGGTTTCAATCACCCAGTTAAGAGAAAAAAAATACTAGACTACCTAGCTAAAATAAAAGGAGATGTCTTCCTTCTACAGGAGACCAGACTATCTCTTGAAGATGCAGAACAAATCAGAGCGAGATGGATAGGACAGATGGCCAGTTCTCCAGCCACAGGAAAGAAGCGGGGTGTGATTACCCTGATAAACAAGAACTCAAAGATAATAATAGTTGAACAACAATGCGATGAAGATCGGAGAATATTTGTGACGCATCTGAAAAGGGGGGAAGAAAGCATACACATAGTTAATATCTATGGCCCCAACCCTGACGATTCCGAATTGTGGGAGGGCATCTCGAAAAGACTGGAAGCATTCCCACAAAATGACCTAACAGTGATGGCAGGCGACTTCAACTTAGCGTTAGATTACACCCTGGACAGACAATCACAATGCCACTCACTACCCCCAAGTGCGCACACTACACTAAAAACATTATGCACCAGGTTCAACCTTAAAGACCCGTGGCAGCTACAACACCCGGACACCAAAGACTACACCATTTATTCCAGCCCACACAACTCATACAGCAGAAAAGATTACATACTAATCACAGGAACACACACACACTTAATAGAACACACTGACATTGCGACAAGAACTGTCTCAGACCACTCCTGCATCAGCCTATTGCTGTGAGGGCGACACAATGAAGATCACCCATGTAGATGGAGATTCAATAGCGACGTCTTGGCAGACAAGATCAACAAAGGTAAAATGGAAGAGGCCATTAAAGAATACATCAGGTTTAATGACACTCCAGACACGGATCCTAAGACCATGTGGGACGCATTAAAGGCCACAGTTAGGGACACAATTATGGATATTAAAGCCAAAATTAATAGAAATGCGAAAGCACAGCTACGACAACTAGAAAAGGATATCCAAAGATTAGAGGCAATCCATATCTCAGATTCAGAGAATGCTTATGCACTGACAGATCTCACAAAGAAAAAAATACGAATACAATAGGATCTTGAGCGAAAGGGCCGGAATGTGGATAAACAAATATAAAGCAATCAACCTATGCAAGGCCAATAAAGCGGGGAAGTTCCTGGCCTCTTACCTAAAACATAGACAAAGATAGCATAACATCTCATCAATCACAGACTCACAAAACATCACAAACACAAGACACAAGGAAATCCTACGAACATTTAGTGAGTTCTATCAAGATCTCTACAAAAAAGACCAATTGCTGGACGAAGGTGGTAGCACCGAGTACCTAGGCAGACTAAACCTCCCGAAGATAACACCCGAGGAAGCACACACTTTGGGACGGGAGATAGGTTCAACAGAAATCAATATGGCAGTGACGTCTCTTACAGATAACAGAGCACCCGGGCCAGATGGCTACACAGCCATCTTTTATAAGACTTTCTCAACTCACCTGCAACCAATTATGAAAAAAGTATTTAATCACTGCGAGGGGGCGGGGATGGTCTCACAAACCATGTCCGAAGCAAATATAATAGTTATCCCTAAAGAAGGCAAAAACACTCAGCTGCCCCAAAACTACAGGCCCATCTCTCTGATAAACGTTGATTGCAAGGTATATGCCAAAATCCTGGCAGCAAGGCTTAAAAAGGTTCTACCACAGCTGGTAAGTAACGCACAAGTAGGATTCCTTAAGACACGCATGTCACATGACAACACCAGACTCCTGTGTCATATACTCGAAAGGGCCGCCAAGACTGGCAAGCCAGCGGTGACCATCACGCTAGACGCAGAGAAAGCGTTTGATAGGGTATCATGGCATTTCCTGGAGCAGTGCATGCAGACATACAACCTGGGGGAGTCATTCACGCGGAAAATTAGGGCACTATACAAGAAACCCAGAGCTCGAATCGTAGTCAATGGGGCAGCCTCAGAACCCTTCACCCTGCAGCGAGGGACAAGACAAGATTGCCCCCTGTCCCCCTCGCTGTTACTACTGGCCCTAGAACCACTGATTAGGGACATCAAGGCCAATGAGGAGATGAAGGGGGTCACCATCAATGAGGTCACAGTCAAACTAGCCGCGTACCCGGATGACATTCTCATTGTCACAGAAAGCCCTAAATCCTCTATCACGGCCCTCATGGATACCATAGATAAGTACTCATCCCTCTCCGGTTACAAGCTAAATAAGGACAAATCAGAATGTAAACCACTTAACATATACACCACTAGAGATATACTGGGGGATTCAGGCCTTGCCTGGCAAAGCGGTTTCATTAAATACCTAGGTATACACTTCGGGAATTACCTCAAAAGCACACTTGAACAAAATGAAAAACTAATGCTAGACAAGACAAAGATGCTGTTGGAAGGTTGGTCGCCCAAATTCATAACATGGTGGGGGAGGATAGAGACAGTAAAGATGATGATCACCCCAATGATCAACTACCTGTCAAATATGCTCCCTCTAATACTCACAGACGAATTCCATCGCAAAATAGACAAGATGCTAAATAACTTCATCTGGCGAGATAAAAAAGTGAGGATAAGCCTTAAAAAACTAAGATTAGAGAAAAAACTGGGGGGCCTAAACCTGGCGGACTTTAAAACCTTCCAAACAGCTTTTTTGGCGAAACAAGGGAGCTACTGGATCCTGCCCAGCCAGGGATACACACCAGTCTGGCTGGGACTTGAGAGAGCCATACTAAACAACCTTGAACCATTAGCTCTCCTAACAGCTAATAAACAGCTACTAGCAGCAAACCCAATATTCAAAAATACGAGAAATGCCCTACTAAAAGTAGATCAAAGGATGGAACACAGCATAAAAAATTCAAGATGGGAATCACTGTGGGCAAACGCAAAGATTAAATACAGAGGCAAACCGCTATCTATGCACTCATGGAAAAAAAGAGGTATCTCCCTCCCTGTCCAGCTTGAAGAGGGAGGGAACCCCTCCACTTTCAGTATGCTAAAAAACAAACATAACTTATCAGACATAGAACTATACCATTTCCTTAAAATCAAAACAGCCCTGACCAAAGCGAAACTCTGTAATGTCAAGCCCTCAATCATTCAATACATGACTAACCTCAAAAGAATAGGCCACCAAGTATCACACCTTTATAGACTACTATGACCCAGCTCAACCAAACTTAACGAAAAGACACTCACTTACTGGGAGTCTCAACTTGGAGGTACACTCAGCGAGAAAGAGATCCAGATGCTATGGACCTCCCCTACACAAAAAAAAATATCCCTGGTACTAGCTCAGACAAAGTTCTGGACATTACACAAAATCTACTGGACCCCGGCTCGCCTGGTGACCCTGGGCCTGAAGACCAATGGTCAGTGCTGGAATTGCAATAAGGGAAAGGGGGACCTGGCTCACCTTATATATTACTGTCCCAAAGTCAAGACATTCTGGAAGAAGATCGTCACCTTCTTAAACAATATGTTAGGTTGCACGCTAAAAACGGAATTTGCTGACACAGTTGCCCTACGTGACTCACCATGGAGACAGCCCTGCAGGCAGATGTGGGCATCCCTGGACAAGTACCTAGACCCATATGAGCTGCCCTGAATAGGATTAGTAGAACTACCCGGAAAGCAACCCTCATGAGACACTAGCGAGTAAATAGAACTCCTGGCATGCTATATCTCTTTTCTCCCTCTATCCTAGTTCCTATCCTTGCCCCTCCTATTCTTTCTCTTTCCCACATGAGGACAGTAGATGGGGGGCAGTCAAACTATCGTAACTGTACTACAACGAACCCAGCCAGTTAGGGCTGCCCTTTAAAAACAAAGCGATGCAGAGTACATGTTATATGTCATATGTTAAATGTCATATGTTGTAAAAAACAATAAAAAATATTTTGAAATTTAAAAAAAACGTTTTGTTTGCTTTGTGGTGTGGGAAAATTGGTTGTGAATCTTGTGGCTATTAATGTCTTCACCAGCATAGGAATGGTTGTACTTTTACATGCTTTGCATCATGTTCTTTTTAAAATGGAAATAAGAAAAAGTGTTGCTTGGCAAATTTCATTTACTGTACCCAAGTAAATGCTATGGCGCATCAGGATATGAAATATATGTTGAGGTATACGCTGATACACCAAGAAACAACAGTGTACTGTGGCAGCACAGAAAAAGCTCCCTGCTAAAACAGGAGATATGAGTTAAAAAGAGGATTTAGACCAGTGTTTCCTTTATCTGTGTGTTATTCTATTTGCCCTAGAACCTTTTTTTGTCTAAAATAATAAAAGATAATTATTTACAAGGTTTTATTTCTAATGAAAATCAAATGAAATTATGTTTGTATGCCTCTCCTTTCAGGCCACTCTCTCAGATGACAGGGGTGTGCAGTACGGTGTGGGGAGGGAATGGCCTCTCCTTTCAGACATCTCTCTGAACACTATAAGAACGCACAATGACGCGACCGCGCAGCGGACACGGGCAGCGGGCGCAGCACCGGCGCGCCAAAGGCGCACCAAAGGCAAGCCCGTCTGCGCCCGTCCGCGCCAGGAACGCGGCCAGCGCCATAACCCCTGTCTACTGCCATAGGAAGTGCTGTTCGCGGGGCGAACTGTTGGCATTAAATAATGGTAAGTGCCAAGTACCTGTCCTATTGTTTGATCATATTACTACTGGCCCTAATTGTTGTTTAGCCTGTGGTTTAGAAACCGTCTTTGTGCTGCTTGAAGCTACTTGCGGTCATTTGAATAAAGGTAATATTTGCCTCAGGATTAATTCCGGAATTATAGCTGACAAACAAACTAAATGCTGCAGTACTGGAAAGAATACTAATAGTATTACCAAAATATTGAATGTAATGAATTGCATTTTACTAAATACTAGATCTATGCCAAAGCATAAATATGAACTGGACCATTTAATATCAAATACTAGCCCAGATTTGATATTTCTTACTGAAACGTGGGCTTCCGCTTCTTCCGCACCAGATTGGAATACTGCAGTTCCACCTGGATATTTAGTGGTGCCAGTAGAAAGGAAAGAAACAGTAGGAGGGGGAATTGTGCTAATATATCGTTCCCACATTAAAGTAAATTTTAGACAAGAACCCACACTGGAGGCTGAAGCCATGTCATTCAGTGTTAAACATAATAATCAAGAACTCTTACCTGGTATACTGATATATAGACCGCCAGGAACAAGAGCTCCTTTCACCAGATCATTACAAACCTTTTGGGAATCCTGCCTCGATACTTCCACCTTCACTGTTTTAGGTGATTTTAATTTCCATTTAGAGGAAAACAACAATTTAGATTCCTCAATCTTAATCGATAATCTGGCAGGTTATAGGATGAGCCAAATCGTATCTAAACCCACTCATCTAGCTGGACATACACTGGATGGGATTTTTACTAGTAATGACCATATTGAAGTAAAAGACGTACAGCCTATTCCTTGGTCGGACCATGCGGCAATTTATTTAAACCTACCTGTTAACGGCCGGAGGGATCGCCCCCTGTTAGCAAAAGCTCGCCCATAGAAATGTATCCAAAGTGACGAGCTAGTCAAAATTTTGACAAGTAGCTCCCCCTCTATGGAGGATAGTAATGGAGGAGCTACTAACTTTGATTTATGGATCAATCAGGCAGTAGATAAGTTGGCCCCAGAGAAAACAATACAACCTAGAAGATGACTAGTTACCTCGCCATGGTATACGGCAGAGCTAAAGCTTTTTAAAATCAAATGTCGACACCACAAATGGATCTGGAGATCTGACTATAGTGCTGAGAACAGGAAGGAATATAGTAGAACCTTGGAGGAGTATAAATCTATAATAAAACAGGCCAAGACGGTGTATTTTACAAAAAAAATTCAAGAGGCCATAAATTCCTCTAAGGAACTATTTAAAATAGTAACTACCCTAACTAAGAGTCCTTATGACACATTCTTTCTTCCAGATCCAAACTTTATTGACAAACTGGCTCTTTTTTTCAACAAAAGGTTCAAGTAGTCTATAATGAACTTCAAAATGTACCTGTAAATCTGGAAAAAGATAAAAGGAAATTAACTGAGGTCTCTGCAACCCTGAACTGTCTGTCCCAATTTTCCCCCCTAAGCGAAAAACAGGTCAGTGACCTATTATTTCAAATTAAGTCAGGTTCACCTCTTGACCCTTGCCCCCCCATATATTCCATTTGGCTCCTAAAAAGATAAGTGCCTCTCTGGCTCCTCTCTTAAATGAGGTTATAAGATCTGGAGTCTTTCCTGTGAGATGGAAAAAGGCCTGTAGAAGACCTATTCCTAAGAAAGACTCATTGAACCCTAAGGTATCAAACACTATCGTCCCATATCCTGTCTCCCTTTGCCATCTAAAATACTGGAGAAGGCCATCAACCAGGAGTTAATGGAATTTGTAGATCTAAATAGTTGCCTGGATTCTACGCAGCATGGTTTCAGATCACCACACTCTACAGAATCTGCGTTAATAATGGCGACGGAGGAAATTCGCAGGGCAATGGACGGGGGTAGTAGAGCTGTCTTAATCTTACTCGATTTAATGGCAGCTTTTGTAAACCACATGGTTTTATTGGAAAGGCTTAAAATAGTGGGAATTAGAGACACCGCACTAGCTCTACTCCGGTCCTTTTTGGGCTCCAGAGTACAACAAATTCATTGGGAAGGAATTCAATCTGAAGAGTTTTTCCTCCCATGTGGAGTCCCTCAGGGATCCGCATTACCCCCTACATTGTTTAATCTGTATGTGACGCCACTGGCAAAACTAATAAAAGATCAAGGTTTAAAATTGGTGTCGTATGCTGACGACACCCAGCTAGTGGTGTCTCTTACACAGAGTGTGGAACTTACAGCGGAGCGATTTAGAAATTGCCTCTCTAGTGTTATGAGCTGGATGAACATGAATTTTCTAAAGCTCAATACAGAGAAAACTGAGATGATTGAATTTGGCCAAAAACCCTCTATCTGGAATCACACATGGTGGCCTCCAGAAGCAGGCACCTGTCCAGTCCCGGCACAAAAAGTAAAAAAGTTAGGTTTCCTGGTTGACAAAGATCTAACACTCACTTCTCAAGTCAATCAGGTCACCTCGGCTTGTTTCTTTACGATCAAGGTCCTCCGAAAAATATTGCCTTTCATACCTTTTTCATTAAGAAAAACAGTAGTAGGAGCCTTAGCTTTATCTCGTATCGATTATTGCAACACATTATATGCCGGAATTGGAGAAAGACAGCTCTCCAAACTCCAGTCGTTGCAGAACACTGCTGTAAGAGTACTGTTAGATCTTCCGAAACGCCATCTGATGTCAACTGGCATAAGGCTTCTTCACTGGCTCCCTGTACGTCGAAGGGTGCAGTTTAAGGCTCTATGCCTAGTACATAAAGCTGTAAACGGAGGAGGTGCAGGGGACATGAAATCTCTTTTTCCCCGTTATGTACCCTCGTACATTAAGATCTGGCAGTCTAGGTCGGGTTTGCCTACCTAAGATCAAGAGGGCCCGATGGGGTGGCTAGGCTTTTTCATTTCAAGCAGCAAAACTGAGGAATTCTCTACCCACAGAGCTACGACTAGGAACAAATAATACTCTGTTTAGAAAGGCCTTAAAAATCTGGCTATTCACTAACTCCTAGACTGGATGTAGCTAATCTTTACCCTCATACAGCGCCAAGACACCTCGGCAAAAATGTGCGCTTAATAAATAAGTCAGTCAGTCAGTCTCTCAGATGACAGGTATGCATAGTAGGGTGTGGCAAGGAATGGCCTCTACTTCCAGACCTCTCTCTCAGTTGATGGGTGTGCATAGTAGGGTATGGGTAGGGACTGGTGTCTCCTTTCAGACCTTTCTCTCTGGCCTATACTTTGAGAACTCTCTCTCATGTAAGAGGTGGGCATATTAGGCTGTGCGCTTGGGCTGACCTCTCCCTTGAGACCTCTCTCCTACATGACGGGTGTGCATAGTAGGGTGTATGGAGAGTGACTTGCCTCCCCTTTTAGACCTCTCTTTCACATGATGGGTGTGTGCAGTAGGGTGTTTGGATCAACAGGCTTCACCTTTCAGACCGCTCTCTCAAATGACGGGTGTGCGTAGTAGTGAATGGAGAGGGCCTGGCCTCTCCTTTCATATTGCTCTCTCAAATGATGTCTGTGCGTAGTAGGGCGTGTTGATGAACTGTCCTCTCCTTTCAGACCTCTCTCTCAGATGACGGATGTCCGTAGTAGGGTGTGAATAGAGGCTTGCCTCTCTGCTAAGGCCCCTCTATTTTATGACAGTTGTGCATAGTACGGTGTAAGAAGAGTTTTTACTCTCTACTCAGAACTCTTCCCAAGCTGATGAGTGTAAATAGTAGACTCTGATAAACACCAGCTCCATTAAGACTCCTTCCTACAGAAACAAGTCTACATAGTAGCGTGTATTCAAAGATCACCTACACTTTTCTATTTTCCTTGATCCCGTAATAATCTCGAGAGATTGTAACAGTTTTTTTAAAAAGAATTATCCTTCTACTCATCACTGTACTTATGTCTTATGCACTCCCTCTGAATAACAAGGCCAAAATATGCATTTCTACCAGTAAAGTGTATTGAGAACTCAATGTCTCCTTTTTACTATTCACGATCCCTTTACATTTTTTGTGAATTTCTAAGGTTTTCCAAATTCTAGTTCCTAACTATAACTTACCTGTAACCTTTGGCTTTTTTAGTGAATTTCCATGGTTTTCTAATGTTATTTACTAACTATAACATCCTTGTAACCTTTGTTTTTTCAGTGAAATCCTACAGTTTTCATGATATTTCATAACTTGTAACCTCGGTGTGTGAGTGGTTGTGTAGGTGTGTAAGTGGGTGTGTGAGTTTGTGGTGGGTGTGTCAGTGTTTGTGTGACTGGCAGTGTGGGTCTGTGAGTGACTGTTTGAGTGACTGGGTATGTGAGTAGCTGTATAAGTGTGTAATTGGGTGTGTGAGTGGTTTTCTGGGTTTCTGAATGGGTGTGTGAGTGGCTGTATGGATGTGTGAGTGGTGTTCTGGGTCTCTGAGTGTGTGTGTGAGTGGCTGTATGGTGTGGGGGTGGTTTTATAGGTGTATGTGCGAGTATGTGTGTGACTGGCTGTGTGGGTCTGTGGGTGGGAATGGGAGTGGTTTGTGGGTCTGTGGGTGGGAATGGGAGTGGTTTGTTGGTCTGTGAGGGGGAGTGGGAGTAGTTTTTTGGGTCTCTGAGTAGGTGTGTGAGTGGCTATACAGGTATGTGAGTGGTTCCATGGGTTTGTATGGGGGTGTGTGAGTACCTGTAGGTACTATGAAACAACAGTGAGGAATTGGCATGGGTAAGATTTTGATAAGTACAGTGAGACTGAAAAGCAAGCTAATGAAATCTTACTGATTTTCCGAGACAATAAAAGTGAATTTTCTGATATGAATCACAAATTAAATACAGTCAACTGATTGTGGAAACTGGATATTGATATGTCGTATATCGCAAAATTCTGTTTGCCTTTCATGTCTTGTTTTTTCTTTTTTTATGTACATATAAGCTCTCTGTTGGTTAAATATACGAGTTACTTGTTCCCGGGTGAGGGTGAGGGGGGGTGGGGGGCTAATGTGTTGTTTTGAAAAAAATAAAAAATAAATATTAAAAAAAAAAACAAATTAAATTCAGTCTTCAATGGAGTGGGTCAAGCCAAGTTCGACAGGCCACCATTTACAGGACCAAACAGAAAGAGGACCTCCAACAGTAAGTGTTTTTAATGTATTTGAATTCAGACAGAGTGAGTTATAGATCATTCAGGTTGCAATTGCAGATAAGCAGTTCTGAAGTTTCTCTCAGGAGTGTATTCAGACATCATCAAGGAAAATAATCAAAGCATAGTGTTAGCATATCTGTCAGGAATCTGTGTTGGAGGGTTTGTATACATGGCCTTCTACAGGTTTTTTTGTCAGATATAGAGTTACAATTCACTACACAGCTCCCTAAAATCACCATTCCATTGTTTTTCTTGATTTCACCCTAACATCTTCCCATTCAAGAAGTTTGGAACATTCTACAATGCAGCCAAGAGATTCTACAACTTTTAAGCTGATCGTCATTGTTGACCTGCTCCAATCTACAAAATAGGATATTTATTATGTTTCTCCACTTTTCATCAATGTCTCTCAAGATATCATTTGAAATTCAGAACCATATTTGTTAGTCCCTTCCCAATTTCCAAATCATTTACCCTGTAGAAATATGTCTCCTGTTGCCCACACATTAAACATCCACCCATATGTCCATGCCTCTTTATGAAAACCATCTCTTCCCGTGCCACTTCTTTCTACCCGCCCACCTCCACCAGTATATGATAATGAGAAACTTGAAAATGAACTCCATTTGATTCTGAATTTTTATAGAGTGGAGGTCAGCTACAGTATTTCATAGACTTGGTGGGGTATGGACCTGCTGACAGATCATTTGTTAATGCTCCTTGCCTTGTTAGAGTCTTTCATCATAGGTTTATCAACAGACCTGGAGGAGCTTTTGAGGATGGGGATACTGTTAAAACTTACTCAAGAATGGGTAACAGGAGTTTGCAGATCCACAGGAGGGTCAGGAATCATAGAACAACTTTGTGCTTGTGATATTCAAGGAGAAAGATATTGTGCAATAGTGACAATAGGACGAGGGGTACCACCTGTCACAGAATGGTGGGGGTTCCTTGTGTAAGGAACAGGAGCTGGACCAAAGCAAGATTAAGCCTAATATTCCTTAGGGATTAACATGGTCAGAGAACTAAAGAACAACGCCTTCTAGAGTAGTGTTCGCTTGACATCTTATTGGTTATTCAATCACAATTCTAGTTCATACCTGGCTGCCTTTCTGTTAGCAACTTAATTTTTTTCTGACACTCTAGTGGGTAGCTTCCTTAAGCAAGAATCATAATGCTTTTGCTGCCAAGCTTAGCTCTTGCTGTTACTCCTTCAGCTCCTATTGACATCCAGGAATCTCTGGATGCAGCCTGCTAGGAAAGCTGTCCCATAGCCATCAGGAGATGAGTACACGTTCTTAACTGTGTGTTTTTTTTAAATGCTAACATTTTGGTTAAAAAGTTTTAAAAATCTTGAATGGATATTTCTATTGTTTGCAGGAGACAAAAGGGACTTCATGCAAATTGACACTTCAATGTTTCTTCCTTACTGTTCCTCTCACCCCTGTTTCCCAAGGGCCTGACACTAAGTGCTTGTGGTTATTCTATTAATTACAAATGATCTTAGGCTTCAGGAAGGCTTGAGTCTATCTGCTTTGATACCAGTTATAACCTTGATTATCACAGGCAGCGGGTGTATAAGGCACATACAATGTCTTGGGCATTGGCCCTCTCCAACAGCTCCTGGAGCTGAAGGGTAAATGGTCTTCACACTACTCCCAGGCCGGTGGCCCTCTCTGGGGATATTTACTTAACGGAATGCAACAGCACTTACCACTGCTTCCTCCCCACCGGCATTGGTCCTCTAGGGGGGCACAAGAACCAGTAAAGGTGAGAACATTGTGTGACCCCTGGCCCTCTTCAATAAGTCTCAGTGAAAAGGGAAGTGGACGACATGTGTGTCTCACCTGGCTGTTCTACCACAAGAACTCGTACAGCCATTGGGTATTCAGGGCTAACTTAAACTAACTGTTTAACACAGTTAGATCTTTTTGGTGCAACCACACTGGGGACCCACGATGTATATTTCCCACAGGGAGAGAGATAATAGATAATTTCTTGGGCCCCACTGTATAAATTTGGATAGGGTTTGGCTTCTTTTGGCACACTTTGGAGAAGTGTGGCTCACTGGTTAGAGGAGGCAGACCTGGAAGCAGAGGTCATCCCGGGACCAGGGTTCAATTCCCGGCTCAGCTGGGTCTTGAGTCCATAAATGTCCACGGACTTGATAATTCTCGCTCCAGTGCATACTCGACTCATGGGTTCACACTCTGCAACTCTGGGCAATAGCTTGCTTAATCTCCACATGGGCCCCTCGTGGTGGGATGCCTGGCTTTCACCTTGCGGATGCCCTGCTGGGTTATCTCACAGGGGAATACCAGGACGGGTTCCCTAAGCAAGCGCTTAGAGACCGCTTGGTGATTTGCGCTATATAAAATTCCTGCACATTTACATTTACACTTTACTCACCAGGAGTTTTTTTTTTTACTGGCCTTTAAATGTTTCTAGTATTCAGGCTCTGAATTTGCACTGCTCTCCTTCTGATGAGGGAGAGCTCAGGGCCTGCTCTTCTGCCGGTTATCTCATCAATGCTCAATCATTTAGGGATTCTTGGCAACACATGGGATTTCCTTCTCTTTCTTCGCTTGTAATACATTTCCTTGCCCCAGGACCTCCCTTAGCAGCACCTCGTGGCCCTCAAAGAAGATTACCTTCATTGCTTGCACCCACCAGATGTAAGAAATTAGAGAATAAGTTGAGGGAGGTGAGAATCTACCTAAATTGCAATCACACTCCTTGTCAGGGTGAACCAGAGAAGTCACTAAATAAACCTGTGCTTAACCCTCTGGTAGCATGGCACAAAAGCAGCTAGGCTTAACTTATACGCAACGTGTGAAGTATTATTAGAGTGCTTAAACAGTTTTAAAGTGAAAACGCAACACAAGAAAAATTCCAAACCAGTTTGGAACAATAGAGTTATTATTAATAAATAAAATCACACTAAAATGATAAAAATCCTGTACGTTGAACCAGAGTTCTGAATTTCTCAAGTTTAAGGTTCAGGAATAGTGCCAAAAGCTTTAAACGCCAACCGTGGTCATCTAGTTGCGGTTGACCGTGTCAAAGGCAAAGGTTAAGGCTGATAGTAGTGAAGTGCGGGTTAGGTACATGGACCAGGTTTGCCCTTGTGAAAAATGTTACCTCCAGACTTGGCACTGGAATGGAAGTCAAAAATCCTCAGCAGGACAAGGCAGCAGGCTGTGGCCGCAGAGGGCTCCATGTCATCGTCTAGCCACTGGGATAGGTCTCATGAAGCTGTCAACTTTTGGCGGGAAAGCGCCAAGTGGGACAAATTTGAATTTCGTCCCAAGAGAATGTCTGCTGATATCTGAATACTTTGACCGCCTTCGCCGGGTAAAGATTTCTACCTTCAGACTTAATCACATTTATGGAGCTCGGACTCTTCCAGCAGAACAAAGCTACAGGCTTAGATGAAGAGGGCTCCACATGGCCGGACATCTTCTCCACCAAGGCACACTGGATTGAATTTGCTGCTGAATAAAAGAACATAGCAGGAGCAACTTGAACTTATGGCACAGTGGTGATGCACCTTTGTTGGATTGGCAGATTGATCCTGATCTTCCATCAGTTCTCAAAGCAAAAGTTGTCAAAAAGTTCCTAATAAACAGTTTTCCAGGCCTTTTAGGAGAATTAAACTTCAACACCAGCCCGTGGTTCAGGATACTGAGGACAACACTCAAGGTCAAGACTGGTTCCTGCAGATGCCCACAGGGTAGGCCCATTTGGAAGTGGTTAGCTGGGCATTTGAAGGAAAGGCCTCTGGAAGCTTGTTTTATCCCTGGGCCTCAAACAGGAGGTCAGCAAACAGAGCCTTGGAGTCACTAATGGGTTCCTGGATTCAAGGCAAGCAGGTCCAGTCTTCCTTCAAGTTCTTTAGACAGCAGGGCAGCCCATCTCCTGTTTCTTCCCAAGCCCAGGAGTATTCTGAGGTAGGTCAGGGGTTGCCACATTTGTGCCTAGTGCCAGCCTGTTGGTCAGGAAAACTCCTGGTCACTCCCTAACCAAAGGGGTAAAAATTCCCAGAGGAGACCCTACCCACTTATGCAGGACTTCTTGTGTGCTTTAGTATAAGCTATCTCACAGTACTCCTCCCTTCTTAAATCCAACATGGCAAAACCCTTTTTTCCTCTGGTCAGTGATCCTTGTGCCCACCCAGAGGTGTAGCTATGATAATGGACAAATCCTACCTTGTTGTCGCTCCAAACCAGTTCTGGGCAGCTTTGTTCTTCCACTGGGTTTGTAGACGAGCTGACTAATAAGACAAAGGGAGGCTGGTCCAGGTGTGAGCCACACCTGCCACCATACAGGGTAGACACTCTTTGAAGCTCTGGAAGGGGCTGGGCACTATGCGATAGCCCATCCAGATCAAGGAAAAAAAGACTTCTCTACAACCAAGCCTTTTGCCCATCGTCTGGGAGCAATACACATAGCACCACAGGAGAGCCATTACCAATCAGGTGACTCTGGACACTCACAGAAAGGCACATTTGGCTTAGGCAGAGAAATGCCAACCACCTAAAAGTTACACTTCTAAAATAATTATATAAATTCCATATTGACCATTAACTTGGATTTCAAATTTAAATCTGTCCTTGAATCACAGTTCTAGCTGCTCCCAAACTGAGGTTAAGCATAATATAGCCCAGTGTTTCCTACCTTCTAAAAGTTACACTTCTAAAATGGTAATATAAAATCCAGGTTGACCACTAATTTGGATTTTAAATTGCTTTTGAATGAGTCCTTTGAATCATGGTCCTAGCTGCTCCCAAACTAAGGTTAAGCATAATGTAATCCTTTGTTACCTATGGGAGATCCAGGCTTGCTACAGTGGAAAATAGCTTTGGGAGTTTTTCACTGCCAGGATATTTCAAACATTTAAATATACATGTCCTACTGTTTAAATACTATGTACCCTGCACTAGTGGCATTTTTACGGTCTACCTTATAGTCAATCATAAGTATTTAAAAGGAAGGTTTAGGCCTTGCAAAAGGTTTATTTTGCATGGTTTAGATGGCAGTTTAAAACTTGCGACCTATCCTGCAGGAGACATGTTTTATAGTTCTAATTTAGTGAGTGCCAAAATGATGGCTGCAGCCTACTAGTCATATTTAATTTACAATACCTAGGTACAAATAGTACTATATAATTGGAACTTACAAGTAAATTAAATGTGCCAATAAGGTATGTACCAATTGCTACATGATTAGAGACTGGAGCACAAGCACTTTACCCCTGGTTAGCAGGAGTAAAATGCACAGAATTCTATGGCCAACAAAAAATGGGTTCAGCGACTAAGGGCAGAAAAATATTGGGTGGCCCTGAACAAAGGGCAAATTTCCAACAGGCACACAGCCTCTTGTCTACTTGCGGGTGCCGGTGTGTCCAGCATGATTTACAGTGGCCTGCATTTAGGAGTTTCCCCACACAGGACTAGTCTACAGGATTTCCAGTGGGAACTCTCTCCTCCAGGGTCGCAAGCAAATCCAATCATCTACTGTCCCCCAGATGGAGTGGGGAAGGCAGTACTCCTGGCCCTAGAGCCACAGGTTCACTGAGTCCAAGTCAGTACAAGTTCAGAGTGTCCTCCTACACCAGACAAGGGTTCATCCATGAAGAATCAATCTGTCTGCAGGCCCAAATGCTTCTCAAAGTCTCTCCATTTTGCAAGGGTTTTAAGTGGGAGTGGAAAGTTACAGAATGTGGGTGCCTCTGTCCAATCAAGAATGACACATCATCACTCCACCTCTGGGACTTGCCTCCTCCTCAGCATCTGGGGACTTTTCAAGATGGATCCATATTGATTAAACGATGTGGGGGAACATAGCGCTTGCCGACTAAACGCTTACTTGCTGAGAGATTCTCTCTCGCTCTCCCACCCTCCTGCACCCCCCCGCCTCGACCTCTACTCACCGTGGACATTTTCTAAGTTTCCTTCTTTCTTCCTCCTTTTCCTGCTGATGCGGGGGAGTGCTGGAAGGCAGCCGTGCTTCCCCCTATGGTTCCGGAGTCGGGCGGCATCCATGCTCTTTCGCTGGCAAGGAGTTCCCTGCTGGGAGGGAGCGGCCTGCGAGCCTGGTTACGATCTTTCTTTTCTGAGCCTTGGGGGAAAAGCCAGCACCAGCCAGGATGCCTTCTATGTGCCTGAGATCTGCAGGAAGCTACTCTCTGCCTAGGGACATGCAGGGAAGACAAGACCTGAGATGAACTGCTGTAAGATCTGTCCATTGAAGGGGGGTGTCATATGGGAGCTTTTTTGATTAGGTTGCGCCCACACACCCTTATTCTAAAAAAACGGAAGTGATTTTTTTCAACACTTTATTATGGGGCCTCTGCGAGGGAGACTGCAGAAGGACCCAGAGGGACAAGTAGGGGGCTCACCTTCCAGCCTATGGAGATGGGTAGAACCACGCAGAACAGACCCTCTTTATCAATCGGGAAAGTGCGTAGATATACTCTTCGCACCTGGGGGGGGCTTGTAACGCCTCCTCCGGGGCTGGAAGCTTTGTATCCTTTCCAACCAGGGACTGATTCAAATACCACAACCAAGGGTCGCAGTAATTCTCCAGAACCTTTTTAGAAGGGAAGGCTGAGAAAATAACATCTACCACCGCTACGACTGGTAAGAGCCCCAGGAGGAGGGGCAGTGGAAAGAAGGCCCTTCAACCAAATGTGAAGGTCACCCCCTACTTAAAATCCTTCTATAAGGTCATGCGCTCCCAGTTGTGTTCTGAAAGGTGCAGTTGGAGTACCTTGCTCTTCCAGAATGGTCGAATGGCGACCTCTCTTCTGAAATCCAGCGGGTGCATCGAGATCCAATCCAAAGTAGGAATTTTAAAACCGCAGGTACCAACGCTCTACCAAATAAAGTGTCTAATCTTTTAATTGAGGAGGTGATGCCATTTTTGGAAGCTCTGTTTAATTAAATCTATAGGCATGGTGGACAGGCTCCTAAATCCTGGAAAGAGGCCACAATAGTCCTTATTTTGAAACCTTCTAAGGATCCTATTAGGGCGGATTCCTATCAGCCAATCTCCCTGCTTAATGCAGGTTATAAGATCTTTATGAGCATCTTTGCGGGGAGATTGGCTAAGCTCTCCCTTCATCTTATGCACTTAGATCAGAAGGGTTTATATCCCCAAGAGATATATACAGCAACACACCAAACAGTTAATCAGTTCGATAGATCTTGCCATGTAACGATCTGCTCCTCTGGCTGTAGTAGCATTAGATGCCGCTAAGGCGTTCGATCAAGTATGCTGGGTCTTTCTTTGGGAGGTGTTGAGCACAATGGGATTTGGCCCTAAATTTATCAATACACTTAAGGTGGTCTATGAAGGAGCATCGACAAGGATTTTCTTTAATGGTACATCATCTCCCAGCTTTAATATGCTAAGAGGGACACGGTAGTGCTTCCCTTTATCTCCTCTTCTTTTTGATATTTATATAGAGCCTCTTGCTCATCAGCTGAGATTGGATGCTTCTGTTATTCCATTTCGCTCTCCGCCTTACAGCTGTAAAGTCGCGCTTTATGACGACAATTTATTGATCTACACGACTGACCCTCTGAGCTCTATTCCGAGAGTGGAGCAATTACTGGTGGAATTTGTCTCTCTCTCTGGTTATTTAGTAAACACTGCTAAAACTGGGGTTATGTGTTTGACCATATGGGCTGGGAGGGGAGAGTGAACTCCAAGTTGAGATATTTGGGCATTACAGTAGTGAGCGATATAGATACAATTCCACAGCTTAATTTGTTAAGGGTCACCAAAGAGATCGACTGCCTATCAAGTAGGTGGAAAAATCTCCTGCTGACAATTTTTGGATGATTTAATTTGATAAAAATGGTTATTCGTCTTAATTAACCCACCTTTGTAATGCTATTACTCCTGGGTTTCCCAAACAAGGGGCCCGATTCACAGAACTACCTTTAAGACAAAATCCTAAACTTACTACCATTTTGGTATTCACAGAAGGCACATACTCATTTTGGTATTCACAGAAGTTAGGAGTCCTAACTTTAGGACTCCTAAATGCCTTCTGTGAATACCGAAAGTCTTAAAGTTAGGATTTTTCTCAGTATAGGAGTAGTAAAGTTAGGACTCCTAACTTTAGGACTCCTAAATGCCTTCTGTGAATACAGAAAGTCTTAAAGTTAGGATTTTTCTCAGTTTAGGAGTAGTAAAGTTAGGACTCCTAACTTTAGGACTCCTAAATGCCTTCTGTGAATACTGAAATTCTTAAAGTTAGGATTTTTCTAAGTTTAGGAGTAGTAAAGTTAGGGCATGTATGTGAGCCACATGTGCACACATGCACATTTCAGGGGTGCAACAGGGTGTCCGTTTGGAACCCTGGCAACCTTGAAATTGCTCCTTCAATTTGCAGTGCCTCTTGGTCACTCGCAAATTGCAGGAGCAATTCCTATTCATTCCTATGGGCCTCTTGGCCCATAGGAATGAATGGGAAGGTATTACTTAATTGCGAATCGCAATTTGCGATTCACAATTAAGGAATATTAGAGAATCGCAAAAAATATTGCGATTCCTACCTACATAGCATTTTGCGATTCCTTAATAGCGGTGCCCTAAAAATCGCTATTAAGGAATCGCAAACATGCATTTACCTACATCTGGCCCTTTAACTGGTATTGCGTCGCTTTCCAGTTTAAAAATATTCTAATGCTCCTGGTAAAAGCGGATGATTCCACTTTGGGGAAAATGGTAAGGCATTGGAGGGTGTAGGGCTTCCTGTATAAGTGTGGCGCTCCCAGATGTTTTTAAGAAAGCTTCTTTAAAAGTTTTAAGATCTACCTTAAATATTTGGTATAAAGTCAGAAGGAGGTGGGCATTGGTTACTATTCAGACTTAGCCCCAGTTTGGGACTCCCACGGAACCCCAGAATGTTTGAAGGACGCTTTAAGTCTTCCACTTAGGAAGACGAGGGTTACAACTTGTTCAGATCTGTTATCATTGGACGGAGTGTATCCTTTGAAAGTATTAAAGGCTAAAACCAGTAATGAGTTGTCCAGATTTAAATTTATCCAACTATTCTTCTGGTTTGTTGCTTGTAAAAACAAGAACGTGGTGACTATGAATTGGAGTCTTCTTTTCAGGACATTAGACCTAAGAACAAGGAGGTTGCAAGCTGGTATGAGAGATTCCTGGTGGCAGAGGAAAAGATGCTATTACCTCTCTATTCGGCGTAGAGTGGAACCTTCCTAGTGGAAGATATTGAGACAGTATGAGATAATTCATTGAAGACTCTGTACTCAACTATTAAACCAGCTAACCTGAAGAGGAACCACTTCTTCACTATTAATGGTCTTTACTGGACCTCTCACAAAATATCCAAGTGTGCCCCTCAACCCCCCTAAGTGTGTGAGGTGTGGTTGTGTAGGAGCTAACGATGTTCATGTCTTTGCCGAATGCTCGTGCCTGATTGACTTTTGGGGCGGAATAGAACTTGCACTAAAAGGCATTTTTGATTAGGAGATTAAACTGAATGCAATGCTTATCCTCCTAGGAGAAGATGGAGCATTAACTATGCTGTTGAGGCGGTCCCACAGAAATTTGCTCTTCTATTTGATTCCTATCGACAGAAGGGAAATCTGTTTGAAACGGAGAGACCCCCTGCCTCTGAGAGTAGAAGATTGGGTCAGGGCTGCTAGTAAGGATTTGTTGTTCACCAACTTCGAGGTCGACCCCTCTGGTCGTTAGTGTCTTGATAGTGATACACTGGACTTAATAGATCTATCTGTGGTGTTTAACACGACAGCCATACATTATGGTTAAGTTTACTTCAGTCCGTCAGTATCAGGTGTAGCGAGTACAGTAATCAAAGTCATTTCAGAACTCAGGAAGTACATCTCCCTTGTGTTTGAAGAACCAAAACCTGAACTGTGTTGGACTTTGTACAATCCCCAAGCCGCTACCAAAATCGATGTCCAGCCTTTGACCAGTTTCATTCAGTCATACGCCTTTCTATTCTACATTTCAATTATACATGTATGCAGCAGGAATGGTGATTTAGAAACAATGGCACAAATATTTGGGAGAAGATTGAAGGAAGATAGTGACAGGATGAGAAGCCATTGGCTAAAAAAAATGAGGGTGGAAGTTCTGTTATCTGTGGTCCCCATCCGCCTGATTCACCGAACACTGAACGTGCCCTCCGCTCATGCAAGATGGTTAGAAGGTGGGATTTTTGGCTTTCCATTGCAACTCAAATTTTAGACATTACATCTTCCTTTTAATTCCAACTCGAAGTGGTCAGTCAAATCACTACCAATGCTGGGAGGGCGTGGCCAGAGCCAAAGGAAGATGGCGGCGCTCCTGTGACTTGCTCAGTGACGGCGGCTGAGCCAAAGGATTTTTCGATGCTCCTTCAATGAGGAAAACGGCGCAAATGAGCGTGAAGCCATTGGGACCCAGGAGGCAGCCGTTGGGGAACTCCTCATAACGTGAGAGGCGCGCTTATTCAAAAGCCTGACTTTCTTCCCTCAGGATGATATGGCGCCCATCATCTTAGAAACTATCTAAAGCTGTGATGAGTTTTTCTTTCTGCGCTAGTCTTTTTCTTCAGGCTTTCCACTCTTCAAAAGGCTCCTCTATTGTTTTTTTAAAAAGCTTGTAGCAGCGTCACAACTAATGAACATTCTTGTGAGGATGTAATATTATGAAGATAATTTAAGCCTTTCAACCCTTTGAATTCTTTTTCAACGGCCATTTTGTTGCTTCTCATACTCTTTCATTGAGTTTTTTCTGTGACGCTCTGCCAACTAAAAACTTGTCTGTCTGTCTAGATTATGCCTTCTGGTCTGCATACTTCTACTGACAATTACTCACTTTAGAAAGGCTTCTAACATAGCAGCATTGTTTGCCTTGGACTTTTTCCTCACATCTTGAGAAGTTATATGTTGTGCCTCAGCAGCGCATTCCGTCTCGATGGTTTTTTATTAGTCAAAGCTACGATAACTGTTATTACCAGTGCTAACAAGACCATTTGCTTATCTGCTATTCTGAAGAGATAAAGGTTCAGGCGACCCCTCTTATGGGCAGATTGAAAACAGTAAGGTCGTCGATAGTTTCTACAAATCGCTCTTCTGCAGCCCGCTCTAATCTTTACTCTCACCTTGCCACAATGGATGACTCCTTAAATTCCTCTCCTAAAAATGCTTCTGCCTCCAACGTCACTGCCTCTTCCACAACCGCCGAAGCACCATCTAAACGGTTGAAAAACGACTCTCGATCTCCACCAAAACAACCTTCATCAGTCTGAATGGACTTCCTCCTGGAAGAGATCCGTGCATTGCGCTCATTTGTGGAAGAGATAAACTCCAAACTGCAAGTTTTAACAGACGGTTGGGCAAAGATGGAAGAGAGAATCACTAAGGTTGAGCATTACGTGGAATCCCTGGGATTAGCCTGCTCTCAAGTTAAAGTTCTTCAATCTCAGATTACGTCTCTACAGCAGCAGATTGAAAACCTTGAAAACAGAAATAGGTGGAATAATCTCTGCGTATATGGTCTGCTGGAAGGCTCAGAAGGCTCTGATTCTATAACTTACTTCAAAACGTTCTTGTCGACAGTGCTCAACTTACCAGAAAATACTATCCGGAACATTCAACGCACTCATAGACTGGGTCCTCTTCATTCGACGTCTTCCAGCACATGCAAACCAAGAGGAGTTATACTCTACTTTCTTGAATACACCGATCTTCTAAAGGTACTGTCAGCAGTTAGATCCTTGAAGCGAATCTTATCGTCAGGCAATCAGCTTTTTTTCTCACAAGATTATGCAAAACCCACGGCAGACAGACGCAAAGAATTTCTAGCCATGAGGCCGGCTTTGCGCTCTATTGGCGCAAGGTTTGGCTTATTTCATCCGTGCCTATTCAAGGTGACCTTCAATAACAATACCATCACTTATGATGATCCGGTTAAGCCCAAAAGTTTCCTTAATTCGCAGTGTCTGGAAAAGATGGACATCTCTAACACACGCTCCAGATAAACCCTTTTTAAGACTGTTCTGTGTCACAACCCTATATGTTTATTATGTTACAACTCTTGTAAAGTTGACAGCATATTTAATAGTTTAATCTTAATTCCTAACAGTTATGATAGAGTGTTTTTAACTTAAACATGCTTCAACGGTTCTAATCAAATTTTTTCTCTTCACTGGTTCCCTCCTCGTATTGTCTGATCTACTCATCCTGTTGTCGTTTTTCCTGAAGTCTTCCCGCCTCACCTTGTGGAGTCTGGCAGTGTCATCGTTCCATGTGGTCTCACCCTATGAATGTTTTGGATCCCCTCTAGGTACCGTTTTTTTTTTCCTACTACTTCCAACAGTAATCCCTTTCTTCTTCATTTTATCTTGTCTTTCTTTTCTAATTTAATTCTTTATACTATTTCACTTCACCTATTCTCTTTCTTCTTTCTCTCCCTACTCTCTATTTTATTTTTCCCTTATTTATTCTCATCTCACTATTCTTCTTTCAGCCATAAGTACAATGTTTTTTGTTCTTTTGTACCTCAAGTTTCACATGTACCCTTACATCTTTACTCTTCGTTTTCTCCCTTTCTAACAAATTGGATCTATTCTGCATATAGCTGTTTATTGTTATACATCTTACTATCTATATTTACATATTGATTGGTGTTTTTTACTCACCCATTTAATTATTTTATGCCTTTAAATCTTGTCTCTTGGAATGTCAAAGGTTTGCATTCACCTATTAAACGACAAAGAGTGTTGACTCATCTAGCTAAACTGGGGACGGATATCGGCTGTTTACAGGAATCCCATCTAACGGCAGAAGAGTCGTTAAAATTAAAGAGTGGATGGGTAGGGGAGGTTTTCTACTCACCAGGAGATGACAAACTTAATGGGGTTCTCACCCTATGTCGCAAATCGCTTTCTGTTAAATTACTCTCACAAAGTTCCAATGAAGATGGTAGATGGTTATTGACTACATTACTGATTGATAATGCTCTGGTTTCTTTACTGAATCTTTATGCCCGTACCGCTGGAGGCTCCTCCTTTTGGACATCCTTAGCTCAACAACTAGCAAATTGTATGGATGACAATTTCATTCTTGCCGGAGACTGCAAGCAAGTTTTTATAGTTACATTTTTTTTTATTTTCCACACCAACCAAAGACCGGTACATACAATATATAGTCACTGTGAGTGATACCCCATCCCATGTAGACATGCCTGTCACATAATGCCATTCACCCCTTGACAAAATGGGGGTCCATGTGAAAAATAATACTTATACATTGCCTGGAAATAATGAACGGTCAAGTTAAGCATCAGGTGCAAACCAACAGTGTACAGAGAGTGGGGGATGGAGAGACCCAGAACATTACCCCTAAGGGGGAGAAGCCAGCACCTCCGCCGTCAACTGGGCCATCAGTGCCTGTCTGTCCCTCCGGAGTTCCACCGTTGGTGAGATGCCGATGTCCCCTCTGTATCTAATCCGTTTCCCCCACTTCTTGAATACTGATTTTTCAGCCACCATGGCAGTATCCATGTCTTTTGCCCAGTCAGCAAGGCGCGGAACAGCGGCCACCCCCCTCCCCCAGTGTTGAGCAATGTTCCGCTTTGCTATAATAAAACCCATAGAGGCCCATGCCTGTTCAGCCTGTGTGAGATCGGACACCCCCATATGTTAAGTAGGCACAGCTGGGGTGACAGTGAAAGAGATTTACCTCCTGCTCTCCCAAGTTGGCGGCGATTTTCACCCAGTCGTCGTGTATGTGTGGACAGTCCCATAGAATATGGAAAAAGTACCCTCCTGATTGCAAAGTCGGAGACAAAGTGGATCGGGCGCCTACCCAGCCGGAACAGGAGTTTGGCATCAAAATATGCCCGATGAAGGATCTTGAGTTGGAGCAGGCGCAATCGCATAGGGATAGCTATTTCTCGGCGTGAGGCCAGAGCATCCCGCCACATGTCCTCCTCTATGTCACCCAGATCTTTCTCCCACCCCTCCCTAAGTTTCAACATCGGGTCGGGCGTTTGTTGACCAACTTCTTGTAAGTTAGTGAGATGGCCTTACGGTCCATGGGATCCAGCCACAGGCGGTCCTCCAGAGGGGACGAATCGGGTAGATGACCATCTTGAGGCAGGGCTGAGGACACCGCACGAGTAATCTGCAAGTATCTGAACGTCTCCGACGGAGCCAGTTGATATTTAACTTGGAGCTCTGGGAATGATGCCAGCCTCCCCTGAACCCAGATATCTCTGACCGTGGAAATTCCGATCAGGTCCCATTTGTCAAACCCCGGACAGGTGCTGAGATGACCTAAAATATCGGGCTCCCACAGGAGAGTAACCTTCGTCAGGCGCCCGCGCCATCCTAATTTTCTAGTGACTTCATGCCAAACCTCAACCATGCGTGCCGTGGGACCTGTTAACTTAAGTTTGTGGGGATTGGTGTATAGTGCTCTGTTATAACTGCCCCGTTCCAGGAGCCAGTGATCCGTGCGGAAATTAGGTTCGTCACGGGACTCAAACACCCAGCGATTAACTACCACCAATTGGGACACCTGGTAATACAGTCTAACATCCGGTAGAGCGATACCCCCATCGTACCAACCCAAGGTAAGTTTGGTCATAGCGATGCGCGGCGCTCCCAGAGCAGTCCCCGCAATATTCCATCGATCTGAGAGCAATAAGAACCTGTGATTGGGATAGGCGTGTTCTGTATAGCATACAGAAAGCGCGGGAGTGCTAGCATTTTGAAAAGGAACGCGCGGCCGAGAAGAGTTAATGGGAGAGAGTGCCAATTTACAACGTCAGATTTGAAGCGCTGAAGAGGTTCGAGTAGGTTGAATTCGAAAAAAAGATCAGGGCCAGGAGTAACAAAAATGCCCAGGTACCGAAAACCCAGAGGTACCACTGGGATATTAAATCCCCGAGGACTCACCGGGGGAGAACCCCACACCGCATACATCTGGGACTTAGACCAGTTTATTTGGTATCCAGAGTGAGCGCCGGATATGTGAAAAATGCGAAGCACCCGTCGCTGCGACCGTGCAGGGGAAGCCAGGTATAAGAGGATATCATCAGCGTATAAGGAGATATGGTCTTCGTGAGATTCTATCCACTTAAGTCCCCGTATCTCCGGTTCACCTCAGACCCAAACGACAAGTTGCTCCAAGACAAGGGCAAAATGCGATGGCGGCAGGGGGCAGCCTTGTCTCGTGCCCCGGTGTGATGAGAAAGTGGCAGAGCGATGATTGTTGACAACAAAGTGAGCCGTAGGGCATGTATATAGTAGGGGAATCCAACGAATAAATTTGGGTCCAAGCCCCAAATAGGCAAGAACAACAAAAAGAAAATCCCACTCGATGGTATCAAACGCCATCGAGGCGTCCAGCGATAAAAGAATCGCGTCTTCCTCGATGGTGTGAAGCCTGCCGAGGATCCCATGCACCTGGCGTAAACTCAGAGCCATGTTCCTCCCAGTCATAAACCCGGACTGATCGGGATGGACCAAGTCGGCGATAAAGTGGAGAAGATGGTTCGCAAGCAGTTTGGACAGAATCTTAGCCTCAACTGTCAACAGGGATGTGGGGCGATACGATGTGCACTCCTCCAGAGGTTTGTTCGGCTTATGAATGACCACTATAGCAGCAGTATGGATCTCTTTGGGCAGCACATCTGGTGCAACCACGTTTTTGACCCTTTTTTAGATCGCAACTTCTTTGTCCCTAATAAAGCCCATAAGCTTTTCATACAAAATATTAAACAATATAAGCTTATAGATTCTTGGAGACTTTTCAATCCCACTACCAAGGAATATACTTATTACTCTCCGATTCATCATACTCAATCACGAATAAATTATTTTTTAATTTCACACAACATATCCCAGTCATTACTGGCGGCAGATATTGAATCCATTCTAATATCTGACCACGCTCCTATCACCATTCGGCTAGATATTCTACAGAAACCACATACTCCCCGTAAATGGCATTTTAATAACGCTCTGCCTTTAGATCCAGTGTTCACATCCTCTTTTTTCTCCTTTTTTAATGAATATTTTTTGTTTAATCAGACTGATACTCTACCTTTTCACGTGGTGTGGGATGCTTTTAAAGCATCAGCCAGAGACTTCATTATTGGATATGTCTCCAAACAACGTAAAAAGTCACAAGAATTCACTAAAACCGTCTTAGCTAACATAAAGAAGCTGGAGCATTCTTACTATTCTTCAAAGTCAAAAGATTGCTTAACAGAACTTATAAATGTCAAATTTCAGTTCAATAAGGAATCGACAAATCATGCTTCAACATATTTATTAAAGTCCAGTGCGAAATTTTACGGGGGTCAGAATAAAGCTGACAAAGTATTAGCTAATTATTTGAAAGTTAAACATAACAAACTTAGTATAGAGTGGAAGTACAGAAGTACAGAAGTACAGTGGAAGAGGTGTGGCGCCGCGGCCAGGGCGACTGACTCCGGAATCTGGGGATCACGGTTCAATCCCCGGCGCCGGCGGCAGATTAGCCCAGCACCATGTGACTCTGGGCAATAGCTTGCTTAATCTTCCCGAAAGCCCCCAGCGCCTAGAGACCCTTACGGGTGATTGTTCGCGCTTTACAAATGTGGATTATATTGTGTCTATTATGGACGAGCCGCAAACATTGAAATTTAAAGATGATAATTAAATTTTAAACGTATTTCTTCAATTTTATAAGACACTTTACACGTCAGAAATTCCTCCTTCAGAGCATCATATATCCCAGTTTTTGTCTGGCATTCAGCGATCACCCACTGCTCAACCAGATTTTACTATCTTCGAAACTGACTTATCACAAAAGGAATTCTCTACAGCACTACAGTCACTCAAAAAAGATAAAGCCCCAAGCCCGAATGGCTTTACTGTTGAGTTTTTTACACATTTTGCAGATTTATTACTTCCCAAAGTACATCATCTTTTGAATTCTTTTCTAAGTTCAGGTGAATCCTCAGGCTGCTTTTCAGATGCCCCCATCTGTCTTATTCCCAAGGAAGGGAAAGATTTAAGGTATTGTAAGAATTTTCGCCTCATATCTTTAGTTAATGTTGACTAAAACATTTTTTCAAAGACTCTGGCCATGCGTTTGGAATCCCAGTTACCTGAATTATTGGGAATGGAACAATCTGGATTTGTCAGAGGTTGCCTTATTACCAGTGGCGTAACAATAATTGAGGGGGCCCCCCTGCAAGGTACGTGGAGGGGCGCCCTCTGGACTTTATCAGGAGCTCCCTGGCCGAAGTGCAGTGCTGAGGGGGCCCCCTGGAGCTTGGGGGCCCCCCGCACTGCAGGGGATGCGGGGGCCTGTGTTACGCCCCTGCTTATTACAGATAACACCGTTTATTTTTCGATATTCTATCCAAATCCTCCCATGTCCCACATTCCTTAGCAGCAGTAGCACTAGATGCAGAAAAAGCGTTTGATAGAGTATAATGGCTGTACTTCTTTCAAACTCTTAAATGGTTTGGATTTGGACCCAAAATCATCTCATTAATACCAACTTTATTCTCGAATCCAAAAGCGGCTGTATGTGCAAATGGTGGTATATCCTCTTATTTTAACTTAGGTAGAGGTGTTCGTCAGGGTTGTCCATTATCCCCGTTTCTCTTTAATTTAGCCTTACAACCCTTTTTGTCATGAATCCGTCAAAATAGGGACATTCATGGATTTGAATTTAAAGATACCCAAATTAAATTGGCAGCATATGCTGATGATATATTACTATTTATTTCACAACCCCAGTCTTCTTTACCCGCTTTCCTACATGAAGTAGATTCTTTAGCAGCTGTGTCCGGATATAAATTGAATAAAGATAAATGCGAAATATTACCGTTAACAAAATATACTTTTAAAGACGATTTTGCAATCTCAAATTTCACATGGAGCCCTCAATTTATTGAATATTTAGGTTTACACTTTACTCCTTCTATCTCTAGCACAATTTCACGCTGTATGGAAAACTGTATACAGAGATTATCTTCTTTAACCACTAGGTGGCATCCTCTATACTTGTCGTGGTGAGGTCGTTTAGACACCATTACGATGATGCTAACCCCTATAGTTCTTTATACAATCTCTAATATTCCAAAATCCATTGCCTTAAAGTTTTTTAAGAAAATAAACTCTTTAATGTCCTCTTTTTTATGGAGCAATAAAAAGTCACGCATGTCTCTATCAAAATTAATTCGTCCTAAGTCGGAAGGTGGTGTTAACTTTCCTGACTTTTCTACATACCAAAAATCTTTTTTGCTTCGTCAAGCATCAAAATGGCTCTCTAACCCTTCTGTGGACTGTCCTTTGTGGGCTAAACTTGAACTCTCCTTTCTTTCTCCTTTCTCATTTCAAGAATATCTTTCTTTTTCAGGCAAACCACAATCCCTATCGACTCCCATAAGTAAATACATGTCAAACATTTTGAAACCCAACTCCTCATCGGACCGTATAAACTGGACTTCTTTTTCTGGTTCTACAGTGTGGCATAACACTATGATTATGATAGGTGGCAAGCCCTTTTACTGGAAATCCTGGAGACATAGAGGTTTAATTTGGATACATCAACTATATATAGGTGATCAGATTATGTCTTTCTCGCTGGCTAGTGGACTTTTTGACCTACCCAAGTCTTTCCAATCCAAATATCTGCTTTTGAAGCAAGCTATTCTGACCGCACACGCCCCAATATATATTACCAAATCCTCCTGGGATCCCACATCTTCTTCAGTTGATAAATTACATTCTTTTCTACATATTAATTCCAAGGCATCTGCTATTTATAAATACTTACAGTTCCCTTGTATTACACAAGAAAAAACTAAGGTGGAGCTTTCTTGGGAACAGGATTTAGGAGCGAACTGGTCTTTAAACACATAGAATAAAATATGGACTAAAATAAGGAAATCTTCAAAAGCAGCAAACACTACACAGACAGTCTTTTTTATATATAATAGACTTTTGCAAACCCCGGTCACTTTACATAAAAGACATGCTGACCTCTTAGATTTCTGCTGGACATGTTCCTCCCCATATGCAGATCTACATTATCTACTTTTTACATGCCCATTTATCTGCGATTTTTAGGAAAAAGGATTGGTCTCAAATTAACACAATTTTCCATTCCAGGTGCCCTTTCTCTGTCTCATGTGTTTTTAGGAAGCTTGTCTTCGATATGGACAGATTGCAACTTTAACGTAAAGATACTAGACTTATTGCTGGCAGTTGCCTTTCAGCAGATCACAAAAAATTGGAAAGACTTTACCAAATTATCATACCAAGCTTGGTGGTATGCTGTATGTTAGAACCACAGATTAGATACAACTCTTGTATATCCTATTCACATGGCAACAAAATTCTCGAATGTATGGTTACCTGTTACATTGTTTATTGATGCTAGTGCTAAACGTTCCTCCGCTCTGACTCCTGTACAACAAGAAGTTACTAAACCTCCATGATTTTCTATTTGCTGTAATTACACAAATAACATCACTTTGAATCATGTACTCTTTTTTTAACTTGATTTGTAATCCTCTTTTCTTTTGTTTACGCTCATTAATTTGCTTATTTATATCAATTCTTTTTCTCTTAAATATGTTGAATTCATTTACACATCCAGCTATCTTGCTCCTAAGTTTTAAATGTGGTTCATGTGACTATGTATTGCTATATTGTCTTTTGTAATGTGACTTATAGTTTTCTCAATAAACGTATTTTTGAACTGAAAAAAAGAATCACTCCCAATGCTGTACTCTGACTGTCGCTTTCTTAATTTTCTTCCTGTCTGAACAATTGGAACCAACTATACTTAGACTTAAAGGTGCCATTTCCCATCCAGCTGACACTAACATCCTGCAGCCCGATTGTTGTGTGGAACCTCCAAATTGTATTCCTCCTTCGCTGTACCAGGCACATTGATTCATACACAGGATGGCAAAAGAATGTATTTATCAGTAATGAGTTAGAAAATGTCTAACCAGTTGAACGCGATCAGCTAAGTCCAGGGTTGTTCAAGTCCCTTCATTCAGCAAGCCCATGAGAGGGTTATCTTGTCCCCTAGATACTAGCCAGTCAAATGCTCTATTTACCAATTTGAGATCAACTTCTGACTTGTTATTATTTAGGAATAAGCCAAAAACGTGATTATTTCAACAGTATCACAGATTCCCATTGACATTTTGACATGTTATAGGCCCTAATTTGCAGCACTAACAACCCCTTGTTGTGAGCTGGCACTCTACAAGCACTCAAAAATAACACCACTGTGTACAAATGTTACTTTTTATTAAAGTTGCTTTCTCGGGTACAGTACTGTGCAGTACTGTACAAAGGAGCTCAGTGAGATTCCTCTTAGTTCATTGCCTCCCTCTTATAAAGTAATGATTATGAATGTATATGTAATAAATTTGCCTTTTTTGCATTTCCTCCCCGTTTTCTTTTCCTATTTCTGGACGCTATTTTGTTTTTATTTATTGCAATTTTTCAATGATACAAAACAAATATTAGCAGTGTACAACATATACTTTACACACCACAGAAAGACTTTAGGACACCGCCCAGGGGGAATTGACCTCAGGGAGCACTGTGTTTAGCCATATTTTATGGTTTAAAAGCACCTGCTGTAGAGTTCCTTGTGCCTCCAGCTTTCAGGCAGCAATAAAAATGTCAGGATAACTCATGTGATTAATGTTCCTGCTAGAGAGAAAGATTGGAGTTTTGTCATCTAGTGGCAGTTTTGACTCACCATAAAGCAGTGCAGTGGGGAAATATGTCTGCTGGAAGGAACAGATCATCTGTACTTCATGTGGATAGCTGATTGGATTAGTAAAGCCAGCCTTTACCAGAGATTTGAAACAAATGTAATGTTTGTGAGATAGGGGCCATGGAGAGATAGGGAGCACTTTTGCTGGGCGGTAGTGAGAGTATCCAAGGAGGTCATGGGGGAGGGCCCATAAAATATGGTCACATCAGGCAGCACCAGTGTTAAAGCCATCCCTGGAAACACATTGATATTTATGTCAAAAGCCTTGTTCGCATTGCTCACTCATCATTCTCAGTTTCCTTTTCCACATCTCTCGCTTGTCAAGTTTCTGTTTCCGTGTGAAAGCAAATTCTGTTTGAACCAAGATAAGGGGCCATATTGTGGAAGTGTCCCGGGGGTGCAACGGGGGTTTGTGCATGCTTTGCATGCCCCTGGGGAACTTTGGTATTGCAGAAGGGGCCGCAGATGCTTGTGAGACCCCTTCTGTAATACTGATAGCTCTGGCGCAGATAAAGCATCAGCACTATCTTAAGAGGACATTCCCTCATTCGCATGGGGACATGGCCCAATGCAAATGAGGGAATCCCTTTGCCCCTGCACCATATGATAGATGCGGGTGCAGGGGGCAAAGAAGCTGTCAGGTCGCCCCCTAATTGCCGCCTTCTGAAGGCATCCCCTTGCAGGTGGGTGCAGTCACTCAATACACCCGCCTGCAAGGGCATTTCTAATCCCCTCTATAATTGTAGATGGGTTGCCGCCTGCACAGTGAACGGCTTCAAAGCAGCTGCTCAGTTGTTGCACCTGAATGCACTGTTCTAGGGGCAGAGCATTCCATGTAATAGATCACACTTTTCCTGTATGCGCCTTGCGCACCGATTTTAGGTGCGCAGGGCACAAACAGGAAAAGTGCATCATTTGCATAATAGTGCCCCAGATGTCCTATGTGCAAGAGGCTACAGGCAGGAAGTTTGCCACAGAATTCTAAGTGATCATTGTTCAGCACCCATTGTTTTTTAGTGGGGGGCGTCCTTGTCTCCAGTGCCTTGCTACCAGTCTTTTCACCAGCGGTAATGCTTGGCAGGGGGGGTGAATTTACAGTTAGAGCAAGTTGATTTTTCGACGCAGCCATGCAGAGCAATGACAAGGGACACCTGCAGGGCGGTTTCCCTTTTCTGCTGGATTGTGTCAATTACTTGCTGCCAGCAGTAAAAAAAAATCTAGGACAATGTCAGGCTATGTGGAAAACCCCGCCCGTTCCTCACCGCAGCACTGACATCACAAGTCGGCTCTCAGTTTACATTTATGTAATATTAATGGGTTATATAATGAGTGCTCAATTAGTGAAAAAATAAGTGCTGCAACACTCGTCAAAAGATCATTGCACCTTTCACCAGCCCATCGATCCTGTCAGCACTGACTATGACAGACTCAACCAAACATGCCAAAATATTAGAAGATGAAAGTGGGAAAAAAATATATAGAGAGAGAGTGTTAGAAATGGAGGTCTCTAGTTGACAGTGGCTGGTGAAGATGTCAAATAGTGGCCCTTCTTCCTAAGGCAGAGTAAGGGGGCTACACCCTTCGATAACCCCTGCTCAACCCTTTGGTAACGTAGCAGGAGCAGACAGGCCTATCTCAGAGGCAGTGTGTGAAGCATTTAGGACCATACACAATAACGCAGGAGAGACGCTACAAAATAGACACCACAAGTAATTATAAAAAATAGTTATCTTTATATAGGTTAAACACGAAATTGGGAAATGCTCAAAGAGCCACAATGCATGTAATTACAGATTCGTCTCAGGAACGATGAAAGCGCTTGTGCGTGTGGGTGGAACGAACTTGGTTCGGGGCTGGGGTCTAAGCGATCCGGTGTTGCACATTGTACAAGGTACCTAGGACATAAAGGGACACGGTACACAGCTCCTCAGAGAGGGTGCGGAATGGCAAGTGGACCCACAGCGACCACAGTTCCTGGGCGGTGACGATCCACAGCGTGCACTCACGGTAATCCTGGGACGGGCGTGAAAGCGGCACCCAGCGGCGCACGCAGAAGTTGGCAAGGCTCTCGATGTGGAGCTAGCGGGGACAATCAGCGTCGCAGCCCTTCAGCGATATCGATGATTCTTGTGTCAAGGTAGGTTTGGGCACTCAGCTGCACAGCTTTTCAATGGTGGCGGCCCTGAATTAGTGATAGTAAGGACTCTCAAAGCCAATGTGGGCCTGCAGCGACACAACTCCTCGGCTGCAGCGGCCCACAGTGGCGGTTGTACTGAATCTCGTAGTAGGTCAGATGCGGGCACCCAGCGGCACGGCTTCTCAGCGGCAGCAGTCCACAATAGCGACAACAAGGTTTTTCGTAGCAAGGAAAAGGTAGGCACTCAGCGGCACAGCCCCTCGGCTGCAGCGGCCCACAATGGCGTCAACAATGGATCTCGTAGTAAGGCCTATGTGGGTACTCAGCGGCAGAGCTCCTCAGCTGCAGCGGCCCACAATGGCGATAGCAATAGTTTCCGTAGACAAGGCAAATGCGGGCACTCAGCGGCACAGCTCCTCAGTTGCAGTGGCCCACAATGGCGATAGCAATAGTTTCCATAGACAAGGCAAATGCGGGCACTCAGCAGCACAGCTCCTCAGCTGCAGCGGCCCACAATGGCGATAGCAATAGTTTCCATAGACAAGGCAAATGTGGGCACGCAGCGGCACAGCTCCTCAGCTGCAGCGGCCCACAATGGCGATAGCAGTAGTTTCCGTAGACAAGGCAAATGCGGGCACTCAGCGGCACAGCTCCTCAGCTGCAGCGGCCCACAATGGCGATAACAATAGTTTCCGTAGACAAGGCAAATGCGGGCACTCAGCGGCACAGCTCCTCAGCTGCAGCGGCCCACAATGGTGATAGCAGTAGTTTCAGTAGACAAGGCAAAAGTGGCGTTCTCCACAGTAGATCCAGAGGCCCACCACCAAACACCCAGTGGGAGGTGGAGCCATCATTCACCTTGCTAGGCACAGCCCTGCTCAGATCAAAGGGTTCACCCCTCCCCATACTTCAACGGCAGATTGCTCCATTCAACCCAGGTCGGCCCCGGCCTGCTCTGGCCCTCTAAACTAGACAACCAATACACATACCAGTGAAACACACAGAAAGACTTAGACAAAAAGATACCTACTTTCCAAAAGCAGCAGTTGCACATGCAGAACATAAAGACAATCACTACTACCAGATGCACGTTAATATTTGGAGCAGAAGCATACCAAATTCGATCTCCCTAGCATGTTCCTAGGTACTACTAGGACTACACCGGTTCATCAGTTATTTTATAATAAGGAGCATTTGCGCTGTGTCACTGAATGGCAGTGGCACAGTGCCTAGAACATCTAACGCCACCAACCATGAAGGAGACATAAACGACAAAAATGGAAGGGAGACCTACGCCAATGGTGCCAAGTCTAACAGAGAGAATTTATTTGTCCTATTGACTTCTATTGAAGCAGAGGCAATTTGTGCGGGAGACAGCCAAATCGCCTGAATCTGTTCTATTGGCAAGAATGAAACCCAAGCAACTACTAACCAGGAAACCCTACAAGTGTGGCAATTCAGACTATTCCACGCCTTTATAACTGTAGGAATATCTTCGAAGGCAGGCAATAATCATTTTAAGGTAGACTGAATTAATAAGAAACTGTTGTTGTGCTTGTCTCCATATTTAACAAACAGCGGCATAATGTGGCATGTAGTGTCGCGGTCTAGTTGACGCGCACTACGTCATGGCAGGAATGCGCGTAGCGGCCATATTGGATGCTACAGCGCATGCGCGAGTCAGCGCGGCGCGAGAGAAGCGATCGGAGCTTGTTGCCCGGCGCACTCTCAGTGGTGAGAAGCCTAACAGTAAATAAAGGCTTATAAAAATATCAGTCCTGTCTCCTGCACATCTTTGGGGGACACCTGCAACCATACAGTGCATCAACAACATTACAGTGGCGACGAGGCTTGGACAGAGCGGACCCTGTGATCCCCAGTGAGGGAGGAGCCCCTAACCTGCAAATAGGAGAAAAAAACAACCCAGGGGGACGACATCCCACGCGGAGAGCAGACCTGGAAGGTAAAGGACAGACACCAACACACCGGGAGAGCGCGGCAGTGGCAAACGGACACCAGAGGGAGGCACGTGAGCAGCAAGTGTGCCGGCCATGAGGTAGAGGAACGTCAGTGGGCGAACCGTAGTGAGGCGCAGCAGAGACCCTGGCGGAATCGGGTGGAGACGGCGCAGGCAGCTCCGACGAGATCCCGACGACCCGAAGAAGGGGGGAGAGGACAGAAGCGCCAGGCAGCCCAAGGAAACAGGCGGAAGCCAAGATGAGTGCGCAGGCATCATCATTACCGACGCCAGTGCCGTTCCTTCCAAGGCCAGGAGAACCCCAAATGAAATGGGAAGACTGGAGGGAGTACTTCAAAAATTACCTCGAAGTACTGGAAGACGAGAACGAGGAGGCGTTCTCCAGCGCCAGGAGGAAGAGGATACTCTTACATAATCTGGGACCAGAAGGCATACGGGTGTTCCAAAACCTAACACCGGTCACCAGACAGGCAGCGGACACCGACGTGTTCAAACACGCCATTGAAGATTTGGACAACCACTATCGTCCCGCAGTGTGCACCTCCCTTGACCGCTACAATTTCCAGCAGAGGAAGCAAGAAGCGGGGGAAACGATACGACTACGTGGCGGCGCTGAGGAAACTTGCGATAACATGCAAATATGGGGCATTACAGGACGAATTCATTAAGGACCAAATAGTAATGCATACGACAAGCAAGACAGTACAAGATAAATTGTGGGCGAGTGGAGATGCGACGCTGAAAGACGTGATAGCCATAGTGAAAAGGGCAGAACTAACCAAGCGCTGCGCAGAAGCAGCAAAGAGAGACCAAGCCCCGAGACGCACGATAAATAAGGTGGACGACGCGGACCAGTATGGAAGAGGAAAAACGGCGCCGGGAGAGTACAAAGGTCCATACAAGGGGAAAGGAAACCCGGGACAAACGTGGAAGCAAGAAAAGGAAGGAACGGCGAGGTGCTACAGGTGCGGAAGCCCGAACCACGCGGCGCACGACAAACGGTGCCCCGCCTTCAGAGCCAAGTGCGCATTCTGCGGCCTGGTCGGCCACTATGAGATGGTGTGTCGAAGGAAAGGGAAACAACGCGCGGTGAAATTCGTGGCTCAGGACGTAGGAGAGGAAGAAGAAGGCCAGGAGGAAGACGATGAAGTCCTGTGTGTGGAAGACCAAGTACTGGGCATTGAAGGGAGAAGAGCGCGCAAGCCCCAGTGCGACATGCTCATTGGAGGAGTAGGTATCACCATAGTGGCGGATTCGGGGTCTCCCTACACGATCGTCCAAAGATCTGTGTGGAACGAGAGATTCAAACCCACACTTGGCTCACGGCTAGAACCGCCCGACATACGACCGGTCACCTACACGGGGGAGCCCATTCCAATGGTAGGATTCAGGAGACTGCTGTTCCAGTTCAAAGAACGCAGCGCCCACTGCAAACTATATATCGCGGAGAAGGGACCATCAGTCCTCGGGAGGATGGACCAAGGGGAGTTGGGCGTACAGCTGAATCCAGGAGGGGACACCCAAGTGCTGGTGACTTTGGACGGAGAAGAGTCGACGGCGGCGAAATGGCGGTGCAAACACCCAAAGATATTCGGCGGCAAGATCGGTAAACTTGAGAAATTTACCCTCAAGATTGTCCTCAAGGAGAACGTCAGCCCTGTTACGCACAAAGTAAGGAACATGCCGATCGAGGTGAGAGAGGCAGTGCAACGGGAGCTACACCGACTGGAGGACGGAGGAATCATTGAACCGATCGACAGCGCAGAGTGGTTGGCGCCACTGGTAGTGGCCATGAAACCGTCAGGCAAGGTGCGCTTGTGTGTGGATCTCCGAGAATTAAACAAGTGCATCGTGGTAGAAAAATTCCCGTTACCACGCATAGAGGAAATGCTGGCCCGCACGAAAGGCGTGAAGTGGTTCTCCACCATCGACCTACAATCGGCATACCACCAGGTAGTGCTGCATCCCACGAGCAAGAAACTGACGTCATTCATAACGCCGTTTGGATGCTATCAGTTCTGCCGCATGCCCTTTGGACTAGCATCCGCTGTGGCAGTGTTCCAAAAGCTGATGGCCCACCTATTCAAGGGTATAGAGGGGGTGCAATACTTCCAAGATCATATCCTAGTAATGGGGAAGGAGCTAGAAGACCACAATGAGAAGCTGGAAGCGGTATTAAAGATCTTGGAGGAAAACGGACTGACGGCAGAGTGGGAGAAATGTCATTTCGGAATGACATCAGTCACATACCGGGGGCATGAGATAGGAGCACACGGGATAACACCGAAGAAAGGGAATGTGAAGGCTATCTGTGACGCGCCCCCGCCTACATCCAAAGAAGAAGTAAGGTCCTTTCTAGGGATGGCGGAGTACTACAGCAAGTTTGTCCACCACTTCGCCACGAAAACACATAACATGAGACAACTCACGAGGGACAAGACTGCGTTTGCATGGACGGAAGAGGCGCAAGAAGAGTTTGACACGGTGAAACGGGAAATCAGCCATGCAATCCCGCTGCATTGGTACGATCCCCTGGGTAGATCGATATTGATGACAGACGCAAGCGAAAAAGGGTTAGGAGCGGTGCTCATGCAAGAAAGACAAGAAGGCGGGACGGAGACGATCAGCTTCGCGTCCAGGACACTGACGTCATCTGAACAAAAGTTCAGCGTGATCGAAAAAGAGATGTTGGCCGTGGTATGGGCCATGGGAAAGTACCGCCAGTTCCTGTGGGGCACGCAATTTCAAGTGAAAACGGACCACAAACCCCTAGTGAAGGTTTTGACGTCATGTGGCCACGCCAGTGCAACACCCCGGATAGCGAAAATGACGCTAAAACTCCTGGAGTATCGGTACGATGTGGAGTACATACCGGGCTCGAGAAACAAGATAGCGGATTACCTCAGCAGGGCGTCGGCCATGGAACACGCCACCAGCGGCACCAAGGAAGAAGACGAGATGGTAGCCCTGACAGACGATCCGGAAAAGGCCATAAGTAGACAGGAATGGAAGGATGCGTATGCTGCTGATGGAGACCTGGAAGACATCAAGGAGTACATCGTACGAGGGTGGCCAGAGAGGAGACAACAGAGGCCCAAGGTCCGGCAGTTCTACGAGGTTAGAGAGGAGCTGTCGGTGGGGAACGATGGGGTGTTCGTATACAGAGGAAATAGAGTGGTTCCACCGGAGAACATAATACCGGATCTGCTGTCTATAATACACGAAGGACACCTGGGAATCGTGAAGACGAAAGCAAGAACCAAACAAACGTATTGGTGGCCGGGGATGGATGTGCAGGTGGAAAGGCACGTAAGAGACTGCGTGCAGTGCCAAGGAGCTGACAAGATACTAAAACCAATGAGGCCTGCTCTAGGAAAGTTCACGAATCCCAGTAACCCGTGGGAAGAAGTGGCAGTGGACATCTTGGGACCGGTACTTGACGATCAAGGGATACCCAAATACCTATCCGTGTTGGTGGACAAGTACTCAAAGTGGCCAGAAGTACACATCCAAGAGGTAATGGACACTGACACAATACTGCGCTTTCTCAAGGCGGTATTCCTCAGGGAGGGCATCCCCAGAACCATAATCAGTGACAATGGTCCCCAATTCACCTCGGACAAATGGTCCAGATTCGCGGAAAGGAACGGCATTCTACTCAGACACACGTCGATATATCACCCTGCCAGTAATGGACAAGTAGAAAGGTTTAATAGGGTGCTCATGGGCTCCATACAGGCTGCCATCACGAGGGGCAAAGACTGGGAAAAAGAAGTGCAAAGTACAATCTGGGCATATCACATCACCCCCACCTGTACGGGGTACAGCCCCTTCCAAATCCTAAGAGGAAGGCAACCCTTCACCAGAGACAATGTTGCTTGGCAAGAGAAGACAATCACCAGCAAGTGGTCTCCAGCGGTGGTACAATACAACCTGGAGAAGGCACAACGCATTTACACTGAACACTACAACTGCAACAGAAAGGTGAAGGAGACAGTGTTGGAAAAAGGGGAGTGGGTCAGAGTGAAGCTGGCTGTTCTAAAGCGAAAGGGAGAAAGCAAGTACTCCCCACCCCTAAGAGTGGAAGAAGTGTATGACCGAGCAGCGTTGCTCAGCGATGGAAACGTGTGGTCCCACGACCGTATGGCCAAGTGCAACAAAATCTTACAATGGCCCCGGGAGGACACGGAAGGGGCTACACCACCAGAAGGGGCGACAAGGGAAGCAGGAGCTCCAAAGGGAGAGTGTGGAGAGAACATTGGTGAAGAACAAAACGGTGAGAGAGACACACATGAAGGACGAGCCACGGAGGAAAGGACCCGGGAAGACGGGGAGAACGGAGAGAGAGAAGGCCAGGACACTCTGGAAGGAAGAAGGGGAAGCCCTGTCGCAGAAGGAGGTCAAGAAGGACATACTACTCCGGTAAGACACACCCGGGTTGGGCGAGCGGTGGTGAGGCCATCCAAGTTTAGAGACTATGAAATGGACTGACCATCCGGTCGGGTACATTGTGTTGTGTGGTATAAAAGGGGGAGATATGTAGTGTTGCGGTCTAGTTGACGCGCACTACGTCATGGCAGGAATGCGTGTAGCGGCCATATTGGACGCTACAGCGCATGCGCGAATCAGCGCGGCACGAGAGAAGCGATCGGAGCTTGTTGCCCGGCGCTCTCTCGGTGGTGAGAAGCCTAACAGTAAAAAAAGGCATATAAAAATATCAGTCCTGTCTCCTGCACATCTTTGGGGGACACCTGCAACCATACAGTGCATCAACAACATTACATGGCAGACTGTCATATTCACCGGTGTTGGCAATTAAGTGCCAGTGCCGAGCGCCAGAAACCACTGTCTTGGATTAAGCACAAGTTATAATATATTCTATGTATGAATATGCAGTGAATTAGTCATAATCTATTGCTTGGGAAGAGTTCACCCCTTTGTAAACAATATTCCCAGATTGTATCAGAAAGAGGGGTATCTAAATCTGTGTCCCACCAGCTGTTGCTGGGATAGTTTGTGAAGGAAACGCATTTCATGTTTCCCAGCACAAAGTAGTGCTGAGTTTCTTGGGAGACTTAATTGTTATAATTTTTTCAGTGAGCTAAAACATTGAGGTTCTGTTGGAAATTCAGCTGAGACCTGCTTGCATCTGGATTTAATTCTGTGATACAGGAAGACGTCCAGAAGTGTGAGCGTGGAGGATGTCAACTGTAATGAACTGCCCTTTTCTCGTAGAGATCACCCCATTGAAGTATAATTAGCCTGTTTAGTTGGGATAGTGCTTTGTTCTCACCAGTATCAGAAAAGAGTGGTGTAAACATATAGGTGTTTAGGGTGTGTATAGAAGTTTGAGTTTTGCTTTGTTTTCGATCTTGTCCCTTGCAGATACTGTGCAGTGGACTGAATTTATTTCTTCATTTGCAACTTCTTGTTTAGTCCACAGGGCATTCAAAAGTGAGGTGGGGTCAGATCAATCCCCCTTCACCGCAAGATACACCATATAACGCTGTGGTCTGATGCAATAGTGTGGGAAGCACAAAGCTTTCCAAAGCATTTCTGTGTTTTTGTTAGCCATTGCTAATTTGATGAGTAACGTAGTGCGGGACTAGAAGAAGCTTTTGTTGAATATAATAAAGAAGTAAAATAAAAATGTAGGCACCATGGCCATTTTGATCAGCCCCAATCTTCTAACTACTGTGAGAGGCAGGCTTACCAATCTGTCTATTTGTTCCCTGAGAGCGTGAACCACACATCCATAATTAAAGCTAATGGTTTCATTTTTAATTCAGTTTATCCAGATTCTCCGCATCTGGTGAATTCCCTCCATATGGGATTAAGGCTATCCAGGGGTTTTCTGAGATAAAGCATTATGTCGTCATCACTGAGTGAAATAAGTAGGGGGTGATCTAGATATTTTTATGCATACTGTGCTCGATCTTGCCTGAGCTTTCCAACCAGGGGGTCTAATGCCAGTGCAAACAGTAGAGAGGATAGGGTCACTCTTGATGAGTGTCACATTTTATTTAGATTGTGGGAATATTCGGACATTTTAACATAGTTAATCAACTGGTGATGTATATAGTAGATCTATTAACGTCACAAAAGGTTTGGGCATATCTATTCAGTTCATCACAATCTTAAGGTGCGTCTGCTCAAGTGAGTCAAAGGTTCTGTTCACATCTAAAAAAGAGTGCCACTGTATTTGCCATTTTGGCAGGGCATGGTGTAGGACCACAAATAAAATGCATAGGTTGTCCGTCATCGACATGTCAGATATGTACCCCGCTTGATCTGGGAGCACCATCTTTAGAAGCAGAGATAGTAACATATTATCTAGGAATTTTGCTAATATTTTGGCATCACAGTTTATTAACAAGAGGTACTTATAAGACTCATAGTTTTGTGGATCTTTGATAAGTTTCAACAATACAATCAGAAGAGCGTCACACAGGGATGGAGGGAAGACAATGTTATCTATAGCTTCATTTAAAACATCCGATAAACATGGGGCTGTATGCAATGTTGCAGGCAGGCTGTCAGATCCAGAACCTTTACAATTTGAAAGCGCTCGTATAATAACTCACATTTTCTCTAGTAGAAGGGGTTACACTAAGAACGCTCAATACGCATTATTAAGCCATACTACTTCAGTGTCTTCAAATTATATCTGCATTTGAGATGGGTCTGTGATGCAATGGGAGGAGTATAGATCCGAGACGTTATTTATAAACACCTCCTCAATATCTGCTTATATTGCATATTTGATGATACAGCCACTATCCGCTATGTAAGGGACACTAATTGCAACTAGGGTTTCTCCATTATTGGAAGGAATATTTAACCAGGTTGTTCCCCATATGCTAGAGCTTTGGCTAGTTTCTCCAGATAGTTGGCCTCCCTTTTGCCTATTTTGTTGTGTTCTGTGATTTTCTCAATGATGATCTCTCTGATATTTAAATTATCCTTTCTGATTAGGTCTGTTTCTAGATGTTTATATCACTCTCCAGTGTCTCCATGTGCCAGCGAAAAGTTTTTAATAACCAATGCAGTTTGGCTATGCATTAGCCTCTAATCACATCCTTAAAGGCTTACCAAAGAGTGGCTCCCTCTCCCACATTTAATTCAAAATAGGTTTTGGTCTCTATATCTATTTCCTCTTTGAATACTTTAACCAGTAATATTCTTGGGGCTAATCTCCATATCTTTTCCTATATGAGAGCTGCAGTTATTTTAATCGGAATTAACACTATATGAGCAGTTGGAAAATGGGCGCCACTATATCTGAAAAATAGACAACAAACTTCCTCTAGAAGTTTATAAAACCCAATAGTCTTTGCACTTCCTTGATTGAGGTGGGAACGGGCCAGGTCATGATTGTTCCCACCTTTTTTGAATTCATTGTGATTCATGATGAAGAGAGGACATACCCCAGAAAGTCGGCAGAATTAACATGGAATGAACACTTTCTAATATAGCATAGAAGTTGTGTTCCCGGATGTGTTACAAAATTGCATGCACATGTTTGATGTATTCTTCGTCATTCTGAGAGTCAATGAGAATATGGTCTATGTGGAAAATAGCACAGACGTCCATAAAGTCCTGAAGGAGTTCAATGATGACGCATTGGAACGCCGCTGGTGCCTTGCATACTCAAATAATCCGAATTTCATGCAAAAGGTTGTTTTCCATTTCTCACCTTCTTTGATGCGAATGAGATGGTAAGCGCCTCGTAAACCTAATCTGGTATAAGTGGTAGCCCTATGAACCTGGTCTAATAGGACCGGGGCTGAAGGCAAGGAGTATTGATTTTTAATGGTGACCTTTTTTACCGCCCTATAATTGATAAAGGCCCATAATTCCTCATTCTTTTGGAGCATGAAAAAGAGGGCATAGAAAACCGGTGAGGTGGTATGTTTGATTAACCCCATGGCCAATAACTCTTCCAGATATTTTTTGAGATATTCTGTTGCGGGTTCAATAACGGCGTACACCCAGCTACAGAGAGTGGCACCAGGAATGAGGTATATTCAAATGTATGGTATGGTGGTAATTTTGGGGCCTTCTGCAGGCCAAATACATTTAGGAAGCCCCCATAGTGAATGGGCAAATGAGGCGTGTCTGTCTTATTTGTCGTAGCACAATGTAATAGTGCGGGTAGGTCAAAGGCGTTTGGATAACAGGACATCCTACAAAAGTGTGAGTGCAATGTAGCTGTCCTAAGTATCCAATCAATCTTTGGACTGTGAGCTTCTAACCAAGGGATCCCAAATATTACCCCAAAGGTTGGGGTAGCTATGACATCAAAGATTATCTATTCCATTTGACCATTGTCACAGCCCACATTCAATGGCTTGGTTTGAAACCTAATCATCCCACAGAATAATTCTGAGCCATCCACTGCTCGTACTGGATCGGTTTCTTTCTTTGGGACCTTCGCTATTCCTGGCCTGTCTGCTAAGGAGAGATCAAAAAAGTTACCGGTGGCCCCTAAATCAATCAGCAGAGATACTGTATTTCTCTGTTGAATGGTTAATACAATAGTGACCTTTATGGTTAGATGACACTGTATTTTTGCTACTGTGTTAGCTAACTATTGAGAGACCTGTACATTGTTCTCGCTCAGGAAGGGGTCTCTTCCCTCGCACTAGTTTTCCTGTTCCTGATCTGGTCCTCCAAGTCTTGCAACAGTTTTTCCTTTTTTGGGTTTGTCTGTGTGTAATGTCCTGACTTCCCACAATAAAGGCATAAACTTTGTTTGCATCTACATTGTTTCTCTTTTGCTGTAAGAGGAGCCCTAACACCCCAATCTACCTGCATTCAACATCTGATGATTTTCCTTCAGACTCTTTAAATTCTGTCTTCAGGACTACCACGCTAGTATCATTGTGAGGCCTTTCATGTTCTCGCTCCCCTAAGCGGACGTCCAGTCTCACCACTAAAACAATAAACTCAGCACAGCCTTCTGGCATGTCTACAATATGAGCCAGGGAGTCTTTATATTCATCCCACAACCTATGATAGAATAGGGAAGTCATATTTTCCTCAGGCCAATGTGTTTCATCCACTAAGCGATTAAACTGGGTAATATAAGTGAGAACATCTCCGGAGCATTGTCTTAAATTTAGTAACTAATAATCACTAGATTGCATGAATAAATGTTTGACAAATATTTTTTCATAATGTTTTGGAAAGCAGGGAAGTTATAAAACACTTGATCGCTGTTTTCAATTAGAGGCATGGACCAGACAACAGCCACATTGCCTAGATATGAAATGATAAAATCCACTTTGGCAGCCTCATTTGGGAACAGATGAGGCTTAGTCATGAAGTGTAAGTGACATTGTTCCATGAAGACATCAAACTTGGCAATGTTCACATGAATCATTCAGGTGTGGCCAACAGGATAGACACAGGTGTGGTGATGATAATATTTAAAGGAGATGATTGTCCATTATTAGGATCTGTGGGTGTGCTTGTTTTCGCAGTCTGATTCCCAAACTTAGTGGTTGAAGAAGAACAGGATTGGTCTCTCTGAACACAGAGTGCCCCCATTAGGGGGAATGACGTGGTTTGTATCTCCAAAGTTCCTCCTTTAAGTCTGTATTTTCCCAAGCAGTTTTGAACCTTCGTTTGGAGACTTTGTATGGTCGTTCCTCTGTCAAGGCCTGGGCCAAATCGAAGGGACTGATATGTTTCCTGGTCTACAGATCATCCAAAATTATCGCTGATGTTTGTGGCTTGTCCTTCTGTCAGTATTCAAGGATGCGGCACTCCACGTGGTTCCAATGGGGTGATGCTGGGCCCCCCTCTTTGCCCGAACACTAACCTCAACTTTAGATGAGAGACTCTGCCCTGGCGCCAGTACTCGAGGGGAAGGGTGAATGGGATTGATAAGAGATAAAGATTCGTTTTCGCCTGGCCACTGCACTGCTGCTTCAGCTCTGATCCCTGCTCAGCTGCTTTTGCACAGAGTATCTGTTGGAAGGGCGACCCCCGGGGGCCCCCGAGAGCCTCCTTTCCGTAGGGGAGTAACCGAGCGCCGCCGAGAGTCCTCCTAGGCGAGGTCCCTCTCCTATAATCGTAACAGCCAAGCAACCCCACCACACAGGACTCAACAAGAGTATCGATTCTCACAAATCTTTATCAGTATTAACGGCAGGGTTCAGTGGCAATATTTACAAGCGGATCGAGGGATCCAAAAAGAGTCTCAGAGTCTCTTCAGGGATGGGTAACGGGACAGTCTCAGTACCGGCCTGGTACTCGGTGGCCAGTTCTTAATCCTCGAACTGGGGATGTTCCGGGAGCCGCGACGAGGTCAGCAGGGCTCCGATGATTAGTTCAGCAAGGGTGGGCCGCGACTAGGTCAGCAGGGCTCCGATGGTTAGTTCAGCGAGGTTGGGCCGCGACGACGTCAGCAGGGCTCCGATGTTCCGTGAGGGTCTTCTTCTTAGCAAAAAGGGGGGAGCCGCAACGTAGTCAGCAGGGCTCGAGTTCCGAGGTCCAGGCAATGAGTCTCTCTCCGTAGGGTCAGCCGCGATCCGATCAGCAGGGCTCTTGACTCCAGGATTCAACTGCTGTCCTGGTTTCGGCCTGCCCCAGATATAGGTCTGGGGCCCTTTGATGTCCGGACCCTCGCGCCTGGGGGGTCGGAGGGGCCGGGTGGAGAGAGTCCAGACACCCAGCGAGAGGGGGCGCCAGCGCCCCGGGAGGCCGGAGGGCGATCGAAACCAGGCGTTGGGGGGACGGCTGGAGGCCCCATCGAAACTCTCCTCCTCCGGGATCTGTGGAGTGGCCACTCGACCCCCTCCTGGCGGATCTTGGTGCCTCGATGTCGGGGCTTCGGGGGGACCGGGGCCGGGGCGGGTCACGTCGTGAAGGTTGGTGCGGGTAGCGGGGTACAATCCAGGGGGGCCCCGATGGGTTGGGGTGGCCCCCGTTGGGTCCGGTAGGGGGGTTCAGGACCTCACCACGAGGCCGGGTCCAACAGGCGTCCCCCCCAGCTGAAGGCAGGGAGAGTCACCCATCTCCTTGGGGGTTCTCCTCGCCGAGGCGGAAGAAGCGTGACAGGCCGTCGGCATTGGCGTGGTCGTTGCCGGGCCGATGGTCTACAGTGAAGTCCATCCCCTGCAGAGAGATGGACCATCGCAACAGCTTCGGGTTCTCACCTCTCATCTGCATTAACCACCGCAAGGGCTGGTGGTCGGTTTAGACCCGAAAGTGGGTGCCGAAGAGGTAGGGCCGGAGCTTCTTGAGGGCCCACACCACGGCGAAGGCTTCTCGTTCAATGGTGCTCCATCTCTGTTCCCGGGGCAGCAGGCGCCGGCTGATGAAGGCCACTGGTTGGTCAACTCCTTCAGCGTTCACTTGGGACAAGACAGCCCCGACTCCGTACTCCGAGGCATCAGTCTGCACCACGAACTCTTTGCTGTAGTCGGGGGCTTGCAGCACGGGGCGGTACACATCGCTTTTTTTAGGGTCTCGAAGGCTGCCTGACAGCGGGGCGTCCAGTGCACCTTCTTTGGTTGCTTCTTGGATGTGAGCTCCGTGAGGGGGCCCGCCATGCTTCCATAGTTCTGAATGAACCGCCGGTAATAGCCCGTGAGGCCCAGGAAGGCCCTCACAGCGGTTTGGGTGGCTGGGGGCTCCCAGGCCATGATGGCGTCGATCTTTGGCTGGAGGGGAGCCACCTGGCCGCTCCCCACTTGATGACCCAGATAGGTGATTCCTTGGCCTATCTGGCACTTGCTGGCTTTTACGGTGAGTCCGGCCCTTTGGAGGGCGGTCGGGACCTCCCAGAGGTGCCTGAGGTGCTCGGCCCAGTGGCTGCTGAACACCGCAATATCGTCCAGGTAGGTGGCGCTGAATGCTTCTAGCCCGGTCAGTACCTTATTCACCAGTCTTTGGAAGGTCGCCGGGGCATTCTTCATGCCGAAGGGCATTACTCGGAAGTGGTAGTGGCCATCGGGGGTGGAGAAGGCCGAACGCTCCTGGGCGCCTGGGGTGATCCCGATCTGCCAGGATCCGGCGGTGAGGTCAAAGGTGCTAAGGTAGCGGGCTGCTCCTAGGCGGTCGATCAGTTCATCTGCCCTAGGAATGGGATGGGCATCGGTTTTGGTAACGGCATTCAATCCCCGATAGTCCACGCAAAACCGGAGTTCTGGGGTGGCGCCTGGGGCAGCAGCTTTCGGTACCAGGACCACAGGGCTGGCCCATGGACTGTCGGAGGGTTCGACGACCCCTAGGGCTAACATCTTAGAGACCTCGGCGTGGATGCAGGCCCGCACCCGGTTGGGGACTCGGTAGGCGCGGTGTCGCACGGGGGGGGCTGTCTCCGGTGTCGACGTCGTGGACGCACCATTGGGTGACCCCGGGAGTGAGGGAGAAGAGAGCAGCGAAGTGATGCAGCAGCCGTTGACAATCTTGGCGTTGCTCTGGAGTCAGGGCAGCGGAGAGGGTGACTCCCTCTACGGAGCCATACTTTCGGAGGTCCTCAGGAGGTCGAGTAGGGGTTCGGAGTCGTCTTCGGCCCCATCGTCCATAGCCATCAGTAGGCTAAGTTCTGTTCGGGCAAAGTGGGGCTTGAGTCTGTTGGCATGGAGGACCCGGAGGGGGTTCCTGGGGGACTCCATGTCGACCAGGTAGGTGACGGGGCTCTTCTTCTCTACCACCTTGAAGGGCCCGGTCCATTTGTCCTGGAGAGCACAGGGGTCCACGGGTGACTTGACCCAGACCTGCTGGCCGGGCTCGAACTCGATGGAGGAGGCGTTCTGGTCATACCAGCGTTTCATTTCTTCCTGGCTGGCTTCGAGGTTGGCTTCGGCCAGTTCCCGGAATTTCCGAGTTTGATTCCGCAGGGTCAGGAGGTACTGGTAGACGTCGGGAGGAGCACCGTGGATGGTAGTCTCCCAGCCTTCTTTGACCAGGCTGAGGGGGCCTCGGACAGGGTGTCCGTACAAGAGTTCGAAGGGGCTGAACCCCAGGGACTTCTGCGGGACCTCCCGATAGGCGAACAGGAGGCAGGGCAGCAGGACGTCCCATTTACGCCTCAGGGGCTCCTCCAGGCCTTTGATCATCCCTTTCAATGTCCGGTGAAATCGTTCGACTAGTCCGTTCCCCTGAGGGTGATACGGGGTAGTAAACTTGTAGGTGACCCCGCATTGTTGCCACAGGGATCGCATGTACTTGGAGATAAAGTTCGTGCCTCGGTCGCTCACGACCTCCCGGGGAAACCCCACTCTGGAGAAGATTCCCATCAAGGCCCGGCCCACTACGGGGGCCGTTATGGTTCGGAGAGGGATGGCCTCAGGGTATCGGGTGGCATGATCGACGAGCACGAGGATGAAGCGATGCCCTTGGGAGGCTCGAGGGTCCAGGGGCCCCACGATGTCGATCCCCACTCGCTCGAACGGGGTGGTTACTATTGGAAAGGGCTGGAGAGGGGCCTTGACCCTTCCCCCAGTCTTCCCGCTGGCTTGGCAGGTCGGGCAGGTTCGGCAATGATTGTCCACGTCCTTCTGCATTCGGGGCCAGTAGAAGTGGGTCACCAGGCGGCTGTAGGTTTTGTCTTGCCCCAGGTGCCCGGCGAGGGGCACATCATGTGCCAGATTGAGGAGAAAGTCTCGGAATCGAAGGGGGACCACTAGTACTCGGCTGGCCCCCAGTTCTGCGGTCTTCTGTTCGCTGTAGAGGAGGTCATTCTCCCAGTAGACCCAGTGAGTCCCTGTTTGGTCTCCGGTGGCCTGGGAGGCTGCTTGCTGTCTGACCCCTTCGAGGGAGGGGCAGGTCTTCTGTTCTTGGCAGAACTGTTCCCTTGTGGGGCCACCGTCTTGGCGCCACTGTGCGAGTTCGGGGAGGTCGCCTAGCGCGGTGACCTCGTCCGGGGTGAGTTCGTGCGGCCCGGAGTCCGCGTCAGCTCCTTCCTCGACAGAGGGAGGTGGTGGTTCGGGCCCCTCCGACTCTCCGGGGGGAGCAGCTTCGTTGGGCCGGGTGGCCTGGGCGGTCATGGACCGGGTGGTTGCGCAGGCCCACTCGGGCAGTCCCAGCATTCCCAGATGTTCTCGGCGCTCGACCTGGGCCCAGGGGGAACTTTCCAGGTCATTCCCAAGGAGGCAGTCTACGGGGGCGTCGTCGCGGGCGGTCACCTTCAGCATGCCCGACACTCCCCCCCCACTCGAAGGGAATCCGGGCTATCTGACACAGGCTCTCGGTGTTGTCGGCCGACCGGACGGGGCACAGTACATTAGGCAGGATCTGTTCGGGGGTCACCAAGTGGCAGCGGACGGCTGTCACGCTGGCGCTGGTGTCGCGGAGGGCTTCGGCCCGGCGTCCATTAATGGTGACCCACTGTTGGTACTTCTGGGTGTTGCTCGGGATGGGGGCCCGGGGCACCATCTCCCGGCTGCCCAGGCATACCAGCGACATGGCGGCGGGTTCCCACTCGGTTGGTTCGACGCCGTGGTTCTCTTCCTCTTCTCCCCCCTTCCCCCAGGGCTGCGGCCGCCAACTGTCGGGGGGGTGGCCCGGTGGTCCCGGCTCGTCGGTTCATGGGGCAGGTCGGGTCACTAGCATAGTGCCCTGGCTGTTGGCAGTTGTAGCAGGTCACCGTCGGTCGAGGCCCTGGTCGGGCCATGGGGGCCCCTCTTCGGCCGAGGGGCGGGGACGGGTGGTTCGGGGCCGGTCCCCTAGGAGGACTCCGGGGCGGCCCTGCTGGAAAGTATCTGTTCCTGTTCGATCCACCACCCCCGCCGCGCTGGCGGGGGGGCCCCAGGGGGTTCCGTTGGTACTCCCCCATCGAGTTCCGAGGGACCCGGGTGTTCACCCATCGATCGGCTTCGGCGGCGAGCTTCCGTGGCTCGGTCAGCTTACTGTCGAGGAGGTGTTGTCTCAGCTCAATGAAACAGTTGTTGGAGAGGTGTTCACATACAATGAGGTCGAACAGCTGTCCGTAGGAGGTGACTTTGCTGCCCTTGATCCACCCTTCCAGGGCTCTGCTGAAAAAGTCTACGTATTCCACCCAGGTGGTACCGGGGAGCTTCTTGCAGTCCCGGAAGCGCTGGCGGTACATCTCTGCGGTGAGACCATAGCGGGTGAGCAGGGCCTCCTTCATATGATCATATGAGGTCATCACCTCGTCCGGGAGCTGCAGCAGGGTGTCCCGGCCTTCGCTGAGGAACCGTCCCCATAGGCCGGCACCCCAATCTTTTCGGGGCACCCGATGGACGGTCATGGCCACCTCGTAGGCCTTGAACCATTGTTGGATGTCGTCGTTCTTGTAGTACTCTTTGACGACATCCTTGGGGATATGTACTTTCGCCTCGGCCGGCGGATGGGTGTCCCTGTTTCCGGGGGTGCCGGTCTCTCCACTTTTGGACTTAAGTTCCATTTCTTTAAGGCTCTGCTCATGCTCGAGGGTTAGCCTCCTCTCTTCCAGTTCTCTGTGCCGCTTTTTCTCCTCTATTTCTTCTTGTAACCGCAGTTGTTCTAGGGCCAGTTTCTTTTCGGCCAGTAGGAGTTCGCCGTCCAGGCGGAGTCGAGCGAGCTCCAACTCATGGGTCCGGACCCTCTCTCGTTCCCGTACCTCTTCCGGGGAGATGCCGGTCTCCATGCTGGTTCTTCTCCCATTTGCTGGGGCTGCGGTTGGTTGTAGGGGCGCGTTTGGTACCGGGTTTTCTCCGGTTTGGGGTGAAGCTGCTTCGGACTCCACCCAGGCCTTTAGGGCTTTTTGCATGTCCTCTTTTGAGCTTAATCCGGTGGTCGAAATGCCTTTGTCTTTACAAAACTGTTTTAGTTCCTTATGGGTATATTCTTCCAACCGTTCTTGTTGGAACTCCGCGGTTGGGGTGGTCTCTTGGTTGCTCATGGTTGCTCTGTGTCTGGGTAGGTGGTGGGTGAGTTACTCGCTGTACGATTCGCGTCTGGCTCGGATCCCGCCGCTGGCCACCAAATGTTGGAAGGGCGACCCCTGGGGGCCCCCGAGAGCCTCCTTTCCGTAGGGGAGTAGCCGAGCGCCGCCGAGAGGCCTCCTAGGCGAGGTCCCTCTCCTATAATCGTAACAGCCAAGCAACCCCACCACACAGGACTCAACAAGAGTATCGATTCTCACAAATCGTTATCAGTATTAACGGCAGGGTTCAGTGGCAATATTTACAAGCGGATCGAGGGATCCAAAAAGAGTCTCAGAGTCTTTTCAGAGATGGGTAGCGGGACAGTCTCAGTACCGGCCTAGTACGGGGATACTCGGCGGCCAGTTCTTAATCCTCGAACTGGGGATGTTCCGGGAGCCGCGACGAGGTCAGCAGGGCTCCGATGATTAGTTCAGCAAGGGTGGGCCGCGACTAGGTCAGCAGGGCTCCGATGGTTAGTTCAGCCAGGTTGGGCCGCGACGACGTCAGCAGGGCTCCGATGTTCCGTGAGGGTCTTCTTCTCAGCAAAAAGGGGGGAGCCGCGACGTAGTCAGCAGAGCTCGAGTTCCGAGGTCCAGGCAATGAGTCTCTCTCCGTAGGGTCAGCCGCGATCCGATCAGCAGGGCTCTTGACTCCAGGATACAACTGCTGTCCTGGTTTCGGCCTGCCCCAGATATAGGTCTGGAGCCCTTTGATGTCCGGACCCTCGCGCCTGGGGGGTCGGAGGGGCCGGGTGGAGAGAGTCCAGACACCCAGTGAGAGGGGGCGCCAGCGCCCCGGGAGGCCAGAGGGCAATTGAAACCAGGCGTTGGGGGAACGGCTGGAGGCCCCATCGAAACTCTCCTCCTCCGGGATCTGTGGAGTGGCCACTCGACCCCCTCCTGGCGGATCTTGGTGCCTCGATGTCGGGGCTTCGCGGGGACCGCGGCCGGGGCGGGTCGCGTCGTGAAGGTTGGTGCGGGTAGCGGGGTACAATCCAGGGGGGCCCCGACGGGTTGGGGTGGCCCCTGTTGGGTCCGGTAGGGGGGTTCAGGACCTCGCCACGAGGCCGGGTCCAACAGTATCTGCCAATGGAAAATAAACAATTATCTTTGTATTCCTGCAAGAGTAAATATTTTAAAAATTAGCCTAAAGTTGCTCTGGAATCTCACCCTGAGACACAAGTATAACATTTAGGAACTACACCCTGTCCTTCACAAGGCTCACATTCATGGGATATTCATGGAACAATGTAACGGTCATTGAGCAGTATGACATGTTATATCAAGAGAAGTTGAGCTGTCCACTTTTATGACCAAACACTCTCTGAAATATGATCATGGAACAAGGGACCAAGGGTATTCATCATGGCATTATCGTAATCAGTACATTAGTTCTTAGTTTCAATATATCAACCAGTTTTAGTTAAAAAAAAACTGGTATCAAATATTTGTTAATCAAATGTCTTGAATGTTAAAAATGTGCAGGTTTTACATGCGTGCTCTTTCATGCTGTGTGCAACATCCCAAATACAAAAGTCTTTGTTGTCGCAGGAGCAGTGAGAGCCAAGAGCAGGTAAGTGGAGGAGATGCAACAAGGCCAAGCACCGTCTTGCATGTGGAAGCAGCTTTTATATAGCTGCTTGTGCACATGGCTGTCTGTAGCACATGCAGCAGTTGAAGCATTTGCTCGAGCAGCTGGACACGCCCAATGTAACGCGTTGGTCAGCACTCTTGTGAGCCATGAGGAAACTGGCTCGTTGTTTCTAGGGCATGCAGAGTTCTGTATTACAGTTCTACCACTGTCACAAGGTATTTTACATAAATAGCAATGCCACACATACAGTATAAACCTACCATGCCACCAGGGATGACATGGTAATAAAGTGCAAATACACTATATCCCAAATGATGCACTTCATGAACCCCGGGGGTGGGGGTCACTCATTTCAGGAAAAAGTACTCAGTTGTCCAGGGATGTTAGCGCACAAGTTGCACATTATAGGAGTATGCATAAGTGAGTGCTGGAACCCCGACAAAGGGAAATGGTTGGTTCTGTTCTGGGATGCCCTGCTCAGCAGAGAAGATGCTTCTGTTCTGCTGACAACCACCTTATACCCACTTCCCAGGGTCCAGAACTGGAGTGGCACCACTTGGCAGGGCAGACTCACAGATGGAAAAATCCAGGTGCAGGTGCAGAATGTTTGGAAGCCTGTTATGTCCCAATACTTCAGATTAGGAGGTCAGCCCACTAGCCTTTGGCACTCTGGGTTCCACATTTCAGTGATGCAGGTCCAGCTGTTCCCAGAGAATATTGCCTTTTCAAAGAAGCATTTCAAAAGTAATTGGGAAGAATTTTGCTATGTACCCTTTTCTACTGAGTTTTGACCACCGAGATTCTGCAGCAAGAAACCTAAGTTCTCAGACGACACCACTGAAGCCTCACAGATTGCACTGTATTAGATTAAATGTCAGAAACCATCTGAGGCAGGATACTTTTATGGTTCTTAAACTCCTTACTCCACCACTGGTTGTATGCACCAGTCAATTTCGCCTACGGACATGGGAAAGCCCAGGAACTTATCATTCTCTGGCATCGTGTACATAAGTCAGGCACACCATACCGACATGTCACTTCCAGTCCACGTGAAAGTGATGCAATTGGAGATCAAACCACAGAGATGGGAGGAATGGGATGAAAGGCTCAGATATGCCCTAAGAGTAGACAGAAGGATGTGAAGCTACGTGGGAGAAGAAAAGAAGCCAGAAAGCCACAAGGGAGATGCAGATAAGCTGAGTAGCAGCACCCATTAGAATGACTGAACTAGAATGAAAATGCATGGTGATTTGAACTTTAAGATAACACCACAGTGAAAGGGAATTACCTTACCCCGTTTAGCGCCATCCTTCAGTCTTTGCTTTCATTTCCATTGATACATTCTTTTTTAAGTGACAGCCTTTGAACTTAAGATGGAACCAAGAAGAAGACATCTCCAAATGGCAAAGACCAGAAACCTACCACCAACCCTGACAAGAAGGACACTGTTCTCTTTTTAGGTCGTCGATCCTTTGACATCGCATGCTCTGTCTGCAAGACCTGTTGTATCCTATTCTATGGGTTTTGGATCTTCCATTGAGTGCTATTGGTTGTTGTTTATGCCATTCCGAAAAGCAGGCATCTTATTGGTGCATTTCTGTAACTGTCCCTCCTTTGTGTGGTTAGCTGTGTTTCTGGCGATTTCACTTAGTGAATATTTTGTTTGGCCATCACACTGTATAGGGTGTGATGGCCCCTCCTTCCTTTTCCCTTTCCCTCTAAGGGATTGTATTTTTTTTTTACCGCGCACCTTTCTTTATTTGGAATCGCCCTACTTACCCTTGAGCTTTTTTTTGTTTTGTTAAAGAGCCCCCATGCCTTGCTTTCAATATAATGACTGAGGCATGCCCTCGCCGTATTTACATTAGCAAAGTATTTTTTGTGCTTTCAATTTAATGGTGGCAGCGTGCCTTCGCTGTACTTACTTTAACAATGTATTTTTTTTGTTTGTTGTTAAAGCGCCCCCATGCCTCACTTTAATTTTAATGGCGGCCGTCACTTTCTTTATAGCGGCTCGCCGTATTTAACACAGCATTTATTTTTGTTTTGATAAAGAGCCCCCATGCTACGCTTTAACTTTAAAGGGGCCGCGCCCCATTATGTCTGCAAAGCTCGCCGGAATCACTTTACAAAATACACAACTCCGTAGGCTGTGGTGGCATGCAGTGTGTGGCATCATTTCCTGTTTTGAACACAAATGGGGCTGCTCCTAGTCAAGTGATCTACAGGTGCCTAGAGATGCGTGATTGGTGGGGGCATCTTACAAAAAGTGAAGGACTGGACTCACTCATCACCTGGTCTCATGCTTCATCATAGGCTGTCCTCACCCTCTAAAAACTCGGTTTGATAGAGGGCGGGCATACACCTGGTGACAAGGATGCACTTCTAAACTAAGTGGGGGTCCGTGGGTAGTAAAAGTGATCTAAAAACCATTACAGTTGTCATAAAGATTAGTTTTAATTAATTGGGCAACTGTATGGAATTAAAAGAAGTGTGCCGTGACTCGGGAAATAATTATCCCTTCACCGTAGTGTTTGTGGTCAACATGTGGTTGACATTCTGGGAAAGTGAGAGAGAAAACAAACAGAGCCGATGATACTAGATCAGGTTGACACATAAGAATGCAGATACTCTTTTTAGAAAAACAGGTTTATAGAGTAGGTAGAGACACTACCTACATCGGGGTGTTTTACTACTGGGTTATGAACCACGAGCCTCCATAGACCGATCAATCATGGTGGGATATGCTTTACACTAGTCAGGGGTTTGGGATATTCTATCTGTACATATGGCCTTTATTAGAATCCTCATGCATACCAGCCGCGTAAATCAGTGTAATGCCATAGGGAATAGCCCTTAGTGCTCAGTGGGAATTTGTTAATGGTTTAAATCCTGCCGGTGTAAAAGTCCTTAAATGATTTGGAACCTCTTATACACAGTAGAACGAGTCCCCCGACCCGTTCAGCCCGGCAGAAGTCCAGGCAGCGCCTGACTTTGTTCAGTGCCTTTGACGTTCATCTAACGCCATAAGGCAGCATCGCGACTCCACCCATGACCACACCTACCAATGGGGGAATGATACAGAGGGCACACGTAACCAAGGCAGGAAGCCGCCACTACTCAGCCCGGTGAAAAATGCCCATAACCAGGCAGTCAGGCACTAGCTAGCGGGGACACCACTTAGGTGCTTCCAATATACCAATTGGCACTAATTACACGCGCAGGAGGACTATGTAAGGTCTCACAGAACCTGCTTCCATTTACCGATGGGGAGGCAAAGCGGACACAACTAGGTTACACGGCGGAAGGCGCACCGAGAGACAGTAAGAGTGTGAATGTTGGTGTGGATGTGGGTGCGTGTGAAATACCCTGGGTTTAGATAGTGTCTCTACCTACTCTAGAAACCTGTTTTTCTAAAAAGAGTATCTGCATTCTTATGTGTCAACCTGATCTAGTATCATCAGGTCTGTTTGTTTTCTCTCCCACTTTCCCAGAATGTCAATAGAGGGGCCTTCCCCCACGACCTCCCATGGAGAAAGTAAGTTAGAGTTCTAGGGTAAGTTATGAGAGACATTCTGTCGCAGTTCATTAAGAAGTGCACACACGTATGAGTGACACGTGTCAGGCACCTTTGAAAACCACCACGCACGATAAGCAGTGTGGTGATGGATGGTTACTTGTGTAACAACCAGCAGAAACCTACATATCATGTCTGTGTTTGTTTTCTGTCTTTTTCTACAGGCTAGACTTGGAGTCTTATACCAGTGGGGATAGCGATAATTCATACCCCATAAAGTGGTTGATCTTTATTTAATTATTTAATTATAAAGACGGAGCCCCATCAGATATACGGTCCTGATGAATGCCAGGTATCCGCATGGGACATTGAGCAGAAACATGCTGACCACAAACACTAGGGTGAAAGGATAATTATTTTCCGAGTCAAGGCACACCTCTAGTAATACCATACAGTTGCCCAATTAATTAAAACTAATCTTTATGACAGCTGTAATGGTTTTTAGATCACTTTCACTACCCACGGGCCCCCACTTAGTTTAGAAGTGCATCCCTGTCGCCAGGTGTATGCCCGCCCTCTATCAAACCGAGTTTTTAGAGGGCGAAGACGGCCTATGATAAAACATGACACCTGGTGGTGTGTGAGGCCAGTCCTTCACATTTTGTAAGATGCCCCCACTAATCACGAATCATTAGGCACCTGTAGATCACTTGACTAGGAGCAGCCCCATTTGTGTTCAAATTTTGTGTTGGAGGCTGGCTAGCTCCTAAAGCCCTGTGCCTCTAGTTCCCATCCCTGGTTATACACCAGAGCTAGTGTGTTCTATCATTTCCTGTTTCCCTCGGTCTCACTGTGTTACGGCAAAATGCAGCATTTTCATTTCTTTATAGCATTTCATTTTTATAGTAAACCTGCATGTAAATAAAGTGTTTACACAGTAGTTATACAAGCATTATTCCCGGTTGTCGCATTTGGCACATTCTCGTCCCTTTCTCCACATTCTGTTTTAGGACTTTTGACACAGATTAGGGAAGTTCATCCCGTTTGTGAGTGCTCTTAACCTCAGATACACGTTTCTTAATACCACCCTTCTCTGCAAGCTGTCACTCTTCTTTTGACCCTAATTCACCTTACATCTTTTTCCTCGCCCTGAAATACTTAGTTCGCCACCATTGTTTTCGATGGCATCTCTCTCGAAAAAGTATCTGCTCCCCCCCCTTTTTGGAGACTCAAGAGATTAACTGTGGTATGGTTAGACTTAAACATAAGAACCAGTGACGCCGGGAAACCAGAATAATACAAGGTGAAATATTAATAATCCATTGTCGCAATCAAAATTCTGCAATGACACTTGCGAGTGAAGATATTTACCAAGCACCACAATGTTCAATAAGGATACCCGAAAGTGTGGTGTCGAGAAAGTACATGTATGATTAGTGTCCTGTACTTTGTAGTGTAGAGAAATACTGATAGATGCTGCATTGTTTTAGAAGCAAAGGTTGAATTAATGCAGAATGACTGAAGTAGTTGGCAGCTATATTACTATATAACAAACTTATGAAAGACAAAGTTAGATAATATTCATCTGTTCGCTTGTCTCACAGTTGGTACATCCGCAGTATGTAGTTTTAGGCATTACCGTCAGTTGTCCCACAGGGTAATAGTTCGTCCTAATATGCAAGGTGTACCTCTAACAGATTTTTACCTGCTTTGAGTTCCTGTTTCGAACAAACCCTCCTTTTTTGGTTTGCAAACTAAATCCAGTTTTGGTACAATAACAGTGTTTCGAAGTTTTGTAGAGCTGTTTATGTATTCGAGGCTTTAATGTAAACTAAATCGCTCTCCTTGCAGCGCGTGCGGCACATTAAATATTTATAGGAATCAAGAACTCTCTTGACAGCAAGGATTTAATGTTAAAACACCCAGTTATAAAATGCATCCACAGCGACCGTGGTGCAAGCAAGTGCTCTGCACAGAGGCCGGAACCTTACAGCAAGTGCCTCATACACCCCCAATGTACTATTTTACACCGTCACACTAACCCGCGTCTCATAGGACCAAGCTGCTAATTCAGAGCCTGGCTAATGCTTGACTATATCACTGTGTCTATTGTGTGCAAAGGTGATGTGGCCACTATAGAAAATCCCTTAACCCCTTGGCTGCGGCAGGAATTCCGCTGCAGCGCTGGGGGGGGTTTGGGGGCAGCGCGGTGGCGCTGTGCTCATGACGGAGCCACTCCGTCATGAGTCACGGTTGAGCTGTGCTCATGACGGAGTGGTTCCGTCACGACTCCGCCCACTGCGCTAATCGCCCGCACAGGCGGGGAATTAGCGCTGTGTGGGCGGAGCGGCCGCCAACGGCCGCAGCATGACGGAACCACTCCGTCATGAGCACAGCGCAACCGTGGCTCATGACGGAGTGGCTCCGTCATGAGCGGGGAAGGGGTTAATTGATGACTGAATAGAGGCACCACCTTCCTTTCACAAGCAGTGCCAGCCAATTTCAGCAAGGCCAGTAACACTCTAGAAATTGCATATACAACTCTGGGAAGGAAGATTGCGATGGAGGAAAAGTAATATCATCGTGCACACCAGAAAATGAGAAGTCTCTATGTGCCGAGATGAAAGGTGATGTTGTAATCTAAATCAATGGTACACGTTAACAGTTAACAAAATGACAAAATGCTGGGTCAGTAACCCTTGAATTTAAACACATCTCTGGGAAAGGCACTAAGCCAACTGTGTTATCTTACTTGATTTTTCTTACCGTGACAAGGAATACTTTTTATAGCACATATTCCACCAGACTGGTGACTTCACAGCACTGTCAGTCCCATGATAGTGCCATTCAACTTTATTGAGCACTTGTTTCCACCTATGAAGGGTGAAAGGCTGAGTGTACCCCGCTTTAGTGTGAACCCATTAACCTTCCATGTCACATCGAGGCGTCTGCGGACCTCAGCTGTCTTTAAATCATTTTTACAACCAAAACAATCTCTCAACACTGTATTTTTGGCAGGTGACTGAGACAGCTCACCGCCTTCTCAAAAGAAAGCACATTTGTGAAACTTGCAGCGGTTCTGTCACTTGTGCGACAGGCGCCAGTCCATAAACATACAGATATTATTTTATTGCTAGACTATCGCAGATGGCTGTGAACTCTATTTGTCTAGGTCAGTGTCCTTTCAAAATCCTTGCTTGCTAAAGGTAATCCTTCTTCTTTGTCCCTCCTTTATTTTCCCTCCCACTACAAACCAAAACACTGGTAAAAGATTTAGTCATTTACAACGCCAATAGCGCAAACTCTCACAAATGCGAGACCAATTTGCATTGCAAATAATTGTTATACACAGTTGTGCCTTTCAAGTGGGAAGAGGTATGCCTTTGAAATGCACTGATACCCTGCCTTGGCTCCAGATTAACAACAGGGGGTATGCAGCCCTCTTTTTGGGGACAGAACACAGCCTATTCAGATGGCTCATTCAGTCACACCTAAGCTTCCATTGTGTGTCATTCTTTAGGCGGAATACATAAAGCCCAACTGCCAACTACATCCAGTCATGTGACCAGAGACAGGCTGCAAGCACCAAATGGCTAAGGCAAGTAAATGCCAAAATTCGAAAAGTGCAATTTTCAGAATTGTAATTTAAAATCCAACTTCACCATAAATTAGGATTTTAAATTAGGATTCCAGAGACTTCTGATTTGGAAATTACACTTATAAAATCTAATAAGGTAATCCCAATGTTATCCTATGGAAAATATAGGCTTTCCAGTAGTGGAAAAAGACTTTAAGAGTTTTTCACTAACAGGACATGTACAACTTAAAATTACATGCCCTGTATTTTAGATACATTGCACACTGCCCTCTGAGCTGTCCACGGCCTACCATAGGAGAGACCTATATGAATTAAAATGTAATTTTTGGGCTTCGCAAAACGTTTATTTTGCCAGGTCGAAATGGCAGTTTAAACTGCACACATAGGCTTTCTAATGGCAGGTCTGAGACATGTTTATAGGGCTCCTGAAGTGGGTGGCACAATCAGTGCTGCAGGCCTACGAGTAGCAATTATTGTAAAGGCCCTGGGCACATGTAGTGCCACTTTACTAGGGATTTTTAAGGTAAATCGAATATGTCAATTGGGTATAAGCCAATTCTACCATGTTTTAAGGAGTGAGCATAGGCTCTTTAGCACTGATTTGTAGTGGTTAAGTGCACAGTCCTAAGTCCAACAAAAACTATTTTAGCAAAAAATAGTAGGAGAAAGATCAAATGTTAGGAGGTGACCCTGAAAAAAAAGCTATATCCAACAACCCCCAATTCTGCACCCTTTGTTTGTTGGTATTTGGACTTGTTGCACTGTGATACTGCCATTGGGTACCACAGTGTCTGTGCAATGGCTTTGAAATGACAATTGTAAAATGTATTCAACTCAATTGATCTACCTAAGTTTCCTATAAGGTCATAGTAACTGGTGAAGAAAATGCACCTTTGTCTTGGGAGGTAAAATGTCATATGCGGGCTACAAGTGTATTACCACCACCTTCAAGGATGACAAAGTATATGTTGGTCAAGAGCAGCTCTTACTGGCTGCAGTCTAAAGGCACTGTAGGGACACATGGAAATGAAAAATGCCTTTTCCTGGAAGGAAATACTATATTTATATAATATCAAGTCATCCTTAAAGTGCACTTTGTAAGTTCATAAGGTAGGGTACCTATTATATACAAATGTGGCACAATGTATATTTAACAAGCATTTGCAATGCAATAGGTCTCGCATTTATAAGAGTTTGAGCTATTGGCATAGTAAAATTACAATGCCTTTTATTTATGTTTTGGTTTTAAAACAAATAAAAGGCATTGTCATTTACAATGTCAGTAGCATAAACTCGCATAAAAGCAGTGTGTGGAGTGCAGCAGTGTGCGGCGTGCAGCAGTGTGCGGCGTGCAGCAGTGTTTCGTGTAGCATTGTGCGGCGTGCAGAGGTGCGAGGCGTGCAGCGGTGTGAGGCGTGCAGCGGTGCGAGGCGTGCAGCGGTGCGAGGCGTGCAGCAGCATGCGACGTGCAGTGGCGTGCTGCGGTGCGCAGCAGTGTGCGGCATGCAGCAGTGTGCGGCGTGCAGTGTGTGGCGTGCGGCAGTGCATGGCGTGCGGCTGTGCGCGGCGTGCAGCAGTGTGCGGCATGCAGCAGTGTGTGGCGTGCAGCAGTGTGTGGCGTGCAGCAGTGTGCGGCGTGCAGCAGTGAGTAATGCAGTAGTGTGTGCCGTGCAGCAGTGTTTCGTGCAGCAGTGAGTAATGCATCAGTGTGCGGCGTGCAGCGGTGTGTGGCGTGCAGCGGCGTGTGGCATGCAGCAGTATCGTGCAGCATGCAGCAGTGAGTAATGCAGCAGTGAGTAATGCAGCAGTGTGCAGCAGTGTGTTGCGTGCAGCAGTGTGTTGCGTGCAGCATTGTGCGGCGTGCAGCGGTGCGAGGCGTGCAGCGGTGCGAGGCGTGCAGCGGTGCGAGGCGTGCAGCAGCATGCGACGTGCAGCGGCGTGCTGCGGTGCGCAGCAGTGTGCGGCATGCAGCAGTGTGCGGCGTGCAGTGTGTGGCGTGCGGCAGTGCGTGGCGTGCGGCAGTGCGCGGCGTGCAGCAGTGTGCGGCGTGCAGCAGTGTGCGGCGTGCAGCAGTGTGCGGCGTGCAGCAGTGTGTGGCGTGCAGCAGTGTGCGGCGTGCAGCAGTGAGTAATGCAGTAGTGTGTGCCGTGCAGCAGTGTTTCGTGCAGCAGTGAGTAATGCATCAGTGTGCGGCGTGCAGCGGTGTGTGGCGTGCAGCGGCGTGTGGCGTGCAGCAGTATCGTGCAGCATGCAGCAGTGAGTAATGCAGCAGTGAGTAATGCAGCAGTGTGCAGCAGTGTGTTGCGTGCAGCAGTGTGTTGCGTGCAGCAGTGTGCGGCGTGCAGCAGTGTTTCGTGTAGCATTGTGCGGCGTGCAGCGGTGCGAGGCGTGCAGCGGTGCGAGGCGTGCAGTTGTGCGAGCAGCGGCGCAAGCGCTGGGGCTCAGCGAGACCTAAAAACCACACTGTTCACTTTGTGTGCAGCACCTCCGGTATCAGTTCGTTGTACGACAATAAAAATATCCGTGTAGCGCTCCGTAGCTGTCTTGAGCCAGGCGGCGCTGCATCGGTAGCCTAAAACACATCCCAAAACTCCAGGCCCTCCAACATAGTCTGAGTTACTGAAGCCCACTTCCGCCCTGTCTGCCCCTTTTAAAGCCTGCAATGCCCGCCGTGCATGGAGTCATGGGGCTATTTTAAGGGAGCACGTGAACACTTGATCAAATGAAGGCGATCGAAACAGGAGCCTCGAACGCAGGCAGTATGGGGTGAAGCTAGCCTATGTGCTGTCTGAGTCCAACCCTCGTAACGTGCCTCGATGCTCTGTACTAAAAAGAAGCACATGCAGGCATTAATACATGTTTTTCTATAACCGACCTCTGTTCAGGGAGACTGCGCTCTGTCTGAGCAATGTGCATGCTGAGAACTATTTCTCTGAATTTTAATCTGAATTTTTAGAGCTTTATATTTGAGCATGGTCGATGCTGGCAGCAGTTTCTGTGTTTTCTCTCCAGGTTTTACTTTATTTCACTTCAGGGTGACGCTGGGACGTATAATAAAACAACAGACGCATCTTTAGGAAGTCAGCCATACAGTGAAAACATGTACGGACGTCTGTTTATCGCTAAGCAGCCCTCTGCCCACACACTTTGGTTACTTTCACAATCTCCTAGTTATCAGTTGTAGATAAAACATTTACAAACACAATACTTCAATGATAGCCGCCCCCCCCCCTTCCCATAAAATGTGAATACATTTTTGAATTTGAGCATAAGCTGTAGTCAATTTTTTTTCCAGGGGTGGGAGGGTGATGGACCACAATGACAGGTCTGAGAATAGGAAACCTGTTCGATATTAGGGTTTATTCTGTTTTAAATTCAATTACACCTCAGTGTACAATTTGCGCAGACTACGAAGAAAAAATGGGGAAACTACAAGCCCGAATTCGGCATTTAGACAACACAATGAATTTCGGCTGATTTGGGAGTATTCTGAAAAACCATCGTCACAAGTGCGCTTCTAGAGAAATGTCGGTTCTCAGTATACCTCTACGCAGCGTTGCCTCTACAGCGGAAACGGCAAAATTACACATAGCGCTTGACGTAAATAGGTATACCATTACATGTTGTAGTTGATTCTAAAGGCCAATAATGGTATCCAGAAATACAAAGAGGTACGCCTTTATTAAAACACCAAATTGGAGAAATTTGATTGTACACGAGGAAAATGACACGATGATAAACACTGCATTTCAGTAACAGGCAAACCGATAGTATTGTGTGAGCTCAAATTCAAAGAATACGAGTGGAATTCATCTGCCCCTGTTTAATTCCGTATACCTAAAATTATAAAAATTATGATTATAAAAGAAAATGAAGTTAATAGCAACGAGAATAACTAACATAATATTAACCATGATAATTCATACATAAATCTTTATTGTTCTGGGATTTCAATGGCGCTGTATAACAACATGTAAATACGCAAATATTTTCCAAACGCCACAAAATTTAATATCAGCAAAAATTGTGTTCCGTCGACATAATTCACACATAACATATATGCGAGGTTTTCACTCAATACAATTTTTTATTTGTGTTTTATAAAAAACATTTATGGAAATGCAGTGGAATGGCGGCACCGACCACGACTTTAGAGACGATAACTGCTACTCCTACTGTGTAAAAGAACTTGCGCCTAGAAGCGCAGTTGGACCGCAGGTTGACAGACATTTGCCTTCAACTATAACATGTCTCTTGCATTCCACGATGTTCGTAAGTGCTCGCATGCCACCCCCTCTTCCCGGACAGCCGAAGAGTCACGTGGTCCACACATATTTATTCCTCACTATTTATACCTTTTAAAACAAAATACACGCATTCAAGAATCGTTGACACTTAAATGCGGCCAATAAATAATTGTGTTAGATTATAACATGGAAAGATACAAGCAATGCTGAATGTAGTAATTCCACGCACTAGTGAGGAGTTCATATAAAACAAGCTTTGGCACCGCGGCCGCGAAAGTGAAAGTGATCGCGATTGCGATCGCGTGCTGCGGAGGAAAGAAACATGGCGCTGCGCGCGTGCACGTTCACATGCACTGAAGCTTTAGGCCACGGCAGCACTTTGAAATTCCCAACTATAAAATGTCTCTCCGAGCCAGCGCAAGCGCTGGGGCTCAGCGAGACCTAAAAAGTGCGTCCTTACAGTGACTGAAGGTTTCATATGTGCCACAGGACAGGCCTAGACATGATTAAAATATTGAATTTCTACATCTACCTGGGGAAATTATAGCAAAGCGCTTTAAAGTTATTTATAAATTGATTTTACAAATCTGATTTAATGATGCAGTTAGAGTTTTGGTAACTTAAGTAGAAAGTAACATTAAACAAATGCACTTTTGGGTGCCTTAGGCAGAACTCAAAACAAGCTCTACCGCTCATCACACCTCAAGAGTTGGAATATGCATTCTTGACTTGGAGAGCTAATGATCCTGTCTAAGAATACATTAGAGTGCCTCTGAGTCCAGGAAGGGGTTAGTAACTGCTGACAACTTAGCAGGGATTAGCTATCTGGAAGTGGAGATGAAAACGTGGCACAGAGGCCAGTTTTAACACTACCTTTTCTGACTTGTAGATGCCAGAGAGAACTTCTCCTATTATTTCCAAAGACCTTTCTTGACAGCCAGGCTCAAGTCACAGCGAGGCAGAGAACCATTGTGTGACCTGGAAAGTGGGAGGAGAGCTCATCTAGAATTACTTTACAATGTCTAGGATTTCGGAGCCTCCTACCCTAGCTGATAATCCTTTCTGAATGAGCGAACTTTTAGATATGCATATCTTTTGGATTTGTTGGAAAGGAAACCCTGATTAACCATAAAGGCACAGCCTGAAATACATATAAATACTTTGGTAATATTGTAATTGTGATTGCTGCAAAATCTCAAATCTTCATGATTCTGTCAAATGTTGAAGTCCCTTGTGAACTATTCCAATACAATTGAATAAATAGCTTCTATCATCATCTACATTCTGGGAACATGCTGTATGCCTAGGTATCTGATGGTCCTACTGCACAGGTGAAATGGACTTTACACCTGTAATCTCTGAATGGAGTCTGTCTGTAAGCTCAGGTTCAAGGCCTTGGATTTTGAATCAATATTCTTGAATCCTGAAACTGCTACAAATTCAGTAAACTCAATAACTTTTGGTCCCTGGATTTCTGTGGCTCAGTCAATGAAACTAGAATATTATCAGCAACTCTCAATTTTATTCTGTTTATTATATATGTGCTGACTCAGTGACTGCTTTGACAGGTCAAACAAGATATCATCCTGTCAGGTTCTCCTAGTTACTTACGTCATGTCTGATAATTGCCCATTTCCTGATATGATATTTTACCTGAGAGATGTCCCTTATTAGCCATATCGCAGAATAAATATTGGGTCTCTAAGACCCTATTAGACCCAGAGTATGCAACAAAAATGTCCAGTCCACTGGATCAAATGCCTGTTATCCAAATTAAGCAGAGTAGATACTTTGTCACTAAGTCTAGTTATTTCAATTAGATATTACACCTTTTTGGGGTTTGATTCACTCCTACCTTTGTTATGAATCCAGGTATGTCTCAAGTGTATACCCAATACAATTTGTAATCAATCTTGATATTTAAAATGCCTCAATAAATGAAATATATGTTCACTTCTGTGAATGAGGATGGCAAATAAATTGCACAGAAACAAATGAGGTTGTGTTGCCTTGCTACTGGTGCAAAGCATCGGCAGATGTCAGAATTCCAATTGCTTTAAGAAAAGGATTGTTGAATAACAAATTGCTGAGGTTGATTGAGATGCAGTGCCAAATTCAGGTTGTTTGACGGTGGAGCTGTGGAAAACATCTATTGGTAATGATTCTGCACTTATGTGCAACATAAATATAGTTGGCTTTGGCTTTTCCTAGTGGAGCATTTCCCTCTCATTTAATGTGACTGTCTGCTTGCTGTACCTTTCCATCTTGTGTGGAATGCTTGCACTGCAATGCATGATGGAATATTTTACATCTCAAAAGAATAATTATTCATTACAAACCTTTTACTAAACCATTCTGTATTTAAAACATACTACAATTTTCAAAAAGAGACCACCACAAAATGTCACTGTTTCTGGTATTCACTGAACCTAATGTGTAATTTGGTAAAGGATTACTAAACCACAAAAGGGATTTAGAAATAAATTCCGAATCCCAGTCCGGAGGAGATGTGCTTAGGGCATCCTACCAAACTGCAATTTGGTATCTGAGGAAGCTCATACCTGACTTGCTGCTGCTGTTTTCAGGCCGCGGGGAGCCCAAGAGCTCACCAGCCAGCCACCACCGCTATTACTGCTGCTGGGCTTGTGGGGAGGCTGGGACTACAACCCCCAGCCTGCTTTGTGGCGAGGACACGGCCGCTGCACCTTGCCAGCACCAGGAGGCACTTAAAAACCGGCCAGGGCTCCCGCAGCGTGGGATGTACGCAGGCTTGCATGGGCTGCGCCTGGGCCAAGGGCGGGCCCGTCTGCGCCTCTCAGCACCAGGAAGAGGCAGGGTTGGGCCACCCACTTTTTCAAGCTCCAAGTGGCATCCAGGACTCAGCGAAAATACGGGGTGTGTGCTGACCTTACAATCTCCTGATAAACTCCATAGGCAAGTCCAGTAATTGAAATCGCCTAAAAGTAAACTCTGACCCGTAATAATGGGAAAGCGCACCGTGCTACCACCTGCACACCCGATCACTGATAGCATTAACAGCATGCTTGAGAGGGTGGTTAACATTGTCTCAAGTCCAATTGAACTTACTGAGCGCCGCTTGTCACTAGGCACTGAGGGTCGAGTGGATATTACCTAACTCAGAGGCGCACCAACTAACCATACACAAGACCTGTCCCCGTCACAGCCCCATGGAACTGGCATCTACAAATCTCCAATTGCAAGCGGGAGTATAAGTGGGCATGAGGCAGTTGAGTCACAGCCAGATATAGATATACCTACATCTGTGGGAATTCCAGCAGTCAAACGAAAGAGGAAGAGCGGGAAGCCCATTTATATAAAAAAGAAACAGCCCACCCAAACAGGTCCTTCTCGAACCTGCCTGTCTGCTTTGATACAGCCATCCTAAAGCATCAGCATTTCTGGAACTTCTGAAACCCTTGAGACAGCACTTATTGCAATTTTGAGCCACTCAATCGGCACACAGATTAAGGTGATATTGGACCATGAGAATTTTGGGGACGCCATTGCCAATATTTCCTCTGCGATGGTGACCAAATAAATCAGTGAGCTCTTAGATATGAAATTTGCCTTATTATAGGATTGTATGGACAATCTGGCCTCACTCACAGGGGGACCTAACAATCAGTGGGGAAAATACAAATTGTAGTAGATGAAGGGGGAGGGGGAGAGGGAGGATCCATCGCTACAAGGAGCGTCCCAACTAATGATATCCAACCCTCTGTTGTCAGAGCCCCGGCCCTTGCAAGTAGCACGTGCACTACATGCAGACAAGTTAGGGTATGTTTTCAACCCTTCTCTAATAGGCATGGTACTACACCTACTGATGAAATGGTTACTACTTCACAGTCCAATTCCATCATGGGCTGTGTCAACAGACCTAATGGAGCAGACCAGAATTTACCGTCTGGTAAATTGTGTAGCAATGCATTACCTATTGCCAGGAGAAATTCCCCTAAGGCAGACTTGGATGTCTTGGGTTTGCCACTGGCCGCCTGCCCTTATGTGCTGGTGTTAGCAGGCGTACTGACCTTACAGAGGGACCAGAACGAGTCACGGGACCAACTACTCAACAAATGCGTGGACTGGTTATCGAAGAATAGGAGGTTCCACCCATCAGACATGAACGATACCATTATGGCACGTAGAGTTGGTAGGGTTGGTGCATCTCCAAAGAAAATTGAAGGGGACCGCATTGTAATTAACTTCCGCAGACCATCCATGGTGAGACACCTATTAAGAGCATGCGAGTCCACAACAATTAATAGTACCAATATATGTTTATTACCACTGGGCTATTTTTATAAACCAAATTATGGTCCCCATATTAATGAGGTCCTCCCACTCACTACATTTAATAGGTTTTCTGCCCTGTCTGGGTTAGATACCCAGGACTGACTACCATCATCACTGGAACTTCCTGACCCCATTGCTGGATCACTATCTCTCCTCCCAGCAATTGAGCTTACTAGCCCACACATACCAAGAATGGTCCTAGCCAGCCCAGACCTGCGCATTTTAAGCTGGAATGTTGCGGGCCTGCATTCCAAGCTGTACCAACCGGACTGGCTAAAACTCATCAGAGAGCAGGACATCCGCATGTTCCAAGAAACCTGGGCTACTCAAGACCTATTCATTGATGGGTTAGAATGCTATGACACCTTAGCACCAATTCCTAGGCACGGTCGACCTTCTGGGGGGTCTATCTATTTGGGTAAACATCTCCACGGGTGGTAGCATTAAAGCCGTAAGCACGAATAATAATAACTTTCTAGCCATATTATACAACGGGGGGGGTTTCTTTTTTCTTAATTAATTGTTCTAATAATGATTTTCACACCATACCAAATGGGAATGTTATAAATGTATTCGAATTTATTGTTTCTATCCAAAAACCAGAAGACTGCCTCAAGACAACTGGAATCTGCCTAGGAGGCAATTTTAATGCAAAATTACCCCAACCTTGGCCAAGCAATCAGCTATGTAGCAAAGGACAAAACTGCCGTAGGGGCAAGGAATTAGTTGACCATCTGAATAATCATAACCTGATTAATGTTATGGAAATTGCTGCTGTAACAAATGATAATGACCTCCCAGAGCCGACACTTAGAGGGAGGGGATGTGCCTCCACGATCGATTATGTCTTCATCTCTCCTGTCTTAGAGGTCTGCCTGCTGAAAGCAGAATATTATTGCCACAACCTTTGGGGATCATAATGTAATCCAAATAGTGCTAAGATTATCCCCTGGCCCAATACAGAATGTGGTGTCAGGTAATTATCACCTTCAGCTGATAATGTAAGATTGGTGTGGCGGGGCATTAACAACACTTACTTGTTTTGCACAATGGTCAGGGATAACTTGAACTGTCTCTTGGCTCAGGACCCTAATCCCGAGATTATTAAAGCTTTTACCATACTTTGTGGACCTAGTAAATCTTTGCAATCAAAACCCACCATCACAGTGCAATGTGAATCTAGATGGTTTAACCACAAATGTTCAGTGGCTAAAAGGCAGCTACGTAAGGCCCTGTCACACAGCCCGAGGTATAATTCACTGGTTAAGATGTCAAGGCAGAAGTATAAGTCAGCTATTGGCAGAAGGAAGGAAGAACTATTAAAAGACCTCTGGGACGCACTTGTTAATGCTGCTGGCCTAAAAAACGGAAATACATTTAGGGCTACTGTTAAAGACCTGAGGACAATGGGACAGCTGTGAACCCCGATAAGCTGCAACATAACAGGTGCAAACTGGGGGGTGCAACCTGGGAAAGTCATTTTTCTACGACCTACCTAGCGCCTGCATTAGAACCCGATCCCTTCAAGCATAGGACTCCATCTGGGGTCCCAATATCGTTAACTGAGTTTGAGAAGGTCATCCGTCAGATTGTGGGCAACAAACCACCAGGTCCGGATGGGCTACCTATTGACCTCATCAAACATAAACCTGATTTTTGGGCCCCACTACTGTTAAATGTTTTTAATAATTTAACTAATGCTCCATTACCGAACTCATGGTCCACTAGTATTATTGTCCCAATTTTCAAAAAGGGCGATCGCTTGCAACCGAGCTGCTACAGGCCGATTTCCTTAATAGATAACATCCTCAACATTTTAGGTAGAGTTTTATAGAACAAACTTTTTATTTGGGCTGAGGATAACTACATTTTAGAGCATTTTCAATTAGGGTTTAGGAGTAAAGTAGGCATGAATGAACAGTGTTTAAATCTTAATTTGATCATTGGGAAATACACCCTAGCACAGCGCTCACCACTTTATTTAGCTTTTATGGACCTGATCGCCGCCTTCGATTTTGTCAACAGGTCCCGCTGATGGTCCATTCTTTTTAGCATATGCCTTGAACGAGGCTCTTGTGCATTTCTTGGCCTACCTACACATGGACCTGAAGGCACGGGTCAGGATTGGCAGCAGGGATGAGGTGTCTAATGATATTAATGTGAGCAGAGGGGTCAGGCAGGTGTGTTTTACCCCCCTTTCTCTTTATTATTTATATGAACAATTTGCACAAATCATTGACCACACTCACCGACGATGTACCCAGAGTTAAAGGTAAAACCCTTCCTGTGCTTCTATACGCAGACAATGCAGTGTTAATTGGACCCACACCCAATGCACTACTCACCTTAGTACAGGGATTTACGTTTTTTATGACTTGCTTAGATTTATGCACTAATTTTAGGAAATCATTTATAATGTCCTGTGGGAGAAGGAAATACCCCTTAAGTTCTATATCTGTGGGTGATCAAAAATGAACTAGCACCAGCACATTTCCATACCTTGGGTTGGTCTTAGCTGCGAACGGCACCTGAACTAAACTGTTTTGTAAGAACAAGTTCGCAAAGGCCACCAATTCTATCCTCAGTCTCCCTCGCCCAAAAAGATCTGGGGCAATTTTTGCGATTTTAAAGATTTTTAAATCTCAGTGCATACCCATAGCTACCTACGGCGCAGAGGTTTGGGGCATTGCTAAAAGCCTCAGTGTTCAACAAGAGGAAAACAGATTTTGTAGAAAACTTCTGGGCATACCAATTTCCACTCCTCAGTATATATGCCATAGCGAATTAAAATTAAGTCACATTGAAGATTTTATAAGGGCACGCCCCGCACTGTTCTGGTTGCCCATACTGAAAAACTTTACAGCATCCCTCGCTAGGGAGATAATAGACGACTGCATCAGTTGTGAGAAAGGGATGGACATCCCATGGCTTACTGGGGTAAATAGGAGCCTGAAAAGCATTAATTTTGATGGGCTCTTCCTAAATCCGAACACAGCCGAGACTGTAGACAAAAAAGCTCTTAGGTCAGCACTCTATGCACTTTGTAGCGTGGAAAGACTAGAGAGGGAATCTAAGAAATCAACTGTCGCTAATTTTATACCAATTGAGCAAACCGAACATTGCTTGCCTAGCTATATCACATTACCTAGGGGACTTCTTTTTCGTTTAGAGGCGATAACTGTAAAATATGTACTTTGTTTTCCCCTTGGGTATAACGCAGAACTTGATTCCCTGCCATGCCCATGTGATGGACAGAGTGGACAAACACGTTTACACTTCTTATGTAAGTACTACACAAAATACGCACAATGGTTGTTAATACCATTTTTTTTTTAATTGCTACCTATCCAATGAGCTGATGCGTTCAGAAGCATAATTAAACTGGAAAATGATGAACTGGTTCTCCGTGTTGGTACTTTTTTACGAATAGCCACAGGGGCTCGCAAAATGTGTAATCCTTGAAGTCCATCTGTATTTTGTTCTCAACATTATGAATTTCTAATCACGCTACTGTAATTGTTATTATTGTGATTTTAATTCTTGTGTGTGTTGTACTTTTATGGATAGGTGTTATCCGAATAAAGTCTTTTGGCAACTTGGAAACTTGGTATCTGATGTATCAATGGTTTGAAGCCACACTTCTGGTCACAAACCATTGAAGTTTCAGACACCTCAAAACAGGTGCAATATTTATTGCAAAATGGAAGCTGTCACTTTGGAACTCTTTACGTTTGTGAATGTAATAAAAAAGTTTGTTGTGGAGTAGGCAGGGCTCCAGAGGACCACTGCCACCTCTCAAACAAACTTTTAAAAAAACAAAAAACTTTTGCTCTAAAGCACAGCCTTCTTTTCTTTAAGAAAAATGGCCCTGCAGTTAAAAAAACATATTTATTTTTTCAACAGGCGATTACTTGCATGGTGGTCTGCTGACCCTAGCAAGCCACAATCACAATGATGGCATGCAATAACAGAGAGCCGCAACTTGTACCTATCTCATTATTTTTCATGAGATAGGCCAGATTGTGACCCACTCTAAATGTGAATTTTGCAAATCAACCTTGTTAGACCTGATATCTTTAGGGTGGTCTTGCACCCAACTATGTTTCACTTTTCTGACATCGTTTATGATGGCTTTAGGACTCTCCGGCTTAATCACTGCTAACCAGTGCCAAACTGCCTGTGTCCCTCCCATAAACTTGATAATATTAGCTTATCCTCAATTGGAATGTTGAATTTACTTATAAGTCCCAAGTAAAGTGCACTACATGGGCCGAGGGCCTGTAAATGAAATGCTACGAGTGGGCATGCAGCACCCATTGTGCCACCCACTTAAGTAGCACTCTAAATATGGCTCAGGCCTGCCATTGCGGAGCCTGTATGTGTGCTTACACTGCCACTTTGACCTTGCAAGATAAACCTCTTGCCAAGCCTAAACCTTCCCTTTTTATACACATACATTACCCTTAAAATTGCCCTAGACAACCCAGAGGGCAGGGTGCAATCTATCTAAATGGTAGGGCATTTACTTTTAAGTTAATAGTGAAAAACTCTCAAATTCGTTTTTCACTACTGCATGGCCTATCCCTCCCATAGGATAACATTGGGATTACCTTATTACCAGTAGTGGCTGCTGCTGACCAGGGGTGGTGAGGCAGGGGGAGGAAGGATGAGGGGGGAATAATAAACAAAAATTGCACTTACCTCTATACCACCAACCACCGCCTCTTCTTTCTCCATCCTCCTCTCTGCAGGAATCACACATTCTCCCAGAATCCTCTGAACAATCACAAAGCTGCCTTAGCAGCGTTGTGATTGGTTTGAGCACTGTGGTTACAGGCTCATAAAGCGGCTGACAGGCTGAGCATGTTCTCCACCCAGGCTGTAATACAGCCTCCGTGGAGAATATGCAGAGTGAGCATGACGTTTTGGCCATCGCGAGGCAGACGGCTATAGCATCATGTGCACTTGAGGTGCTGCCGCCACTCCTATCCCTGTGCCGTGGGAAGCCCAGCCCCACTCGCCTGGCTTCAGTTGCCAGCTGAATACAAAAAACAAAATGATAATAACAATTATTATCATTTTATTTTGTGTAGTCAGCTGGCAGCTGAAGCAGTGGGTGACACTCCTCCGCCGTAGGGAAGTAGCCGCCAAAGCTTATTACATTTTATAAGTGTAACTCCCATTTGCGAAGAGATAGACTTTTCAAGTTTGGCATCTACGGACTTACAATTTAAAATCACAACTTATGGTAAAGTCTAATTTTAAATTGCAAGTATGAAAATGGCACGCTTAGAAAGTTGGCGTTTTCTTACTTTAGCCACTTGGTACCTGCTGCCTGTCAGCGATACACATCTAAGGAAGGTGACAGCTGAGCTTTCCGTATTTTCTCTAGACAGTCACTCACAATGGGACCTTAGGTGTCAGTTGATGGGCCATCCTGGGAGGATGGGAGGGAGGAGTTGGGCACAGCCTCACACACCTGAAGAGGCTGTGTCCTGTCCCCACACAAAGAGTTGCATAACCCCCAGTAGTGAGTCTAGAGCCAGGGAAGGAAGGGAGGTACTCGGTGCACTTCAAAGACCTGTCTTTGAAGTCTCCCCCACTTCAAAAGCAGAATTGGGTATAAGGACTGGACTTATAACACTACCACTTCAGTACACGTCTAGGCCTGTGAAGACTCTGTCAGCAAGAAGAACTGCTGTGTTGCTGAAGGACCTCTACTCTGCTGGACTGCTGCATTGCTGGACTCCTGCCTTGCTGTGCTGCCCTGCTGCCTGCTGTCCCCCTACCTGGGTGAGAAGGATTGGGCCTGCATCACTTGAACCCAGAATGACTCCAAGGGCCTGCTGACTTGGCTCCTGATCTAAATTCTCAAGGATATAAAATTCTTCCAACTCTTCTGCTGCTGCACATAAGGTCTGCCATCTGTGAGTCTGCTCTGCCAAGTAGTGCCACCCCAGTCCTGAACCCTTGGAGGTGAGGCCCAAGGTGCTTATTTCACTGAAATCCATGCATCTTCTCTCGAACCAGTGCATCGATGCCATTGCCTGGATCGAAACCAGCTCATCACCCTCTGTTGCTTGACTAGAGCCGGCACATCGCGTCTGCTTCGTGAATCGACCAAAGCATCACCTTCAGAATCAGCACTGAAAGACGTTCTAAATGAGGTCTTCGCATCCCCGTTGATGGCGGTCTCGATGACGAGAACTCCGCATCGCAGTTCCTGCGGTCAACTGAGCCAATGCATCGCTACTGTTGCGTGGAACAGGACCAGTGCATCACCACCATTGTGCGGATCGACTCTGACGCATCGCTTCGGCTACACCTTGCATCTTTTTCAACATCAACGCAGCCAGGATCAAGGTACTTTTGTTCAGCGGGTCTAACTGGTTACTGTATTTGGCCTGCGCTCCATCGAGGTCAGCCTGAACTTTTTACTATGCCCCACGTGGGGCGCAACCAAATATTCCAAGCAAGCACTTATTGCTTCTAAGCACTATATTACAGTTTATTCTTTAAAATTTCAAATCTCAAGTTCTACTTATGGATTTGTGTCATTTTGGTCTTGTTTTATTCATTAAACTAAGCTCTATTTTTCTAACCTGGAGTGGAATCTTTTTCTGTAGTGTATTCACTATTTTACTGAACTGTTGCACAAATACTTTACACATTGCCTTTAAGTTGAGCCTGCCTCCTCTGTGCCAAGCTACCAGAGAGTGAGCACACGTTAATTTAGAGTTTTGCTGACTAGGATTGTAATTGCTGCCTGATTTGGGCTAATTTACTAGTTAGCGAACAACCCAATTCTAACAGAGCTAATAATAAATAGGACGGTTTGGAAAATCAAAATCGATTTATTAAAAAGCCGATGCACAATTTCCAACCACTTTTTAGGATTCGGTACATAGTACATCTGCCCCTAAATGTTTCTCCCATTGAAATATTGTATTGAGAAAGCAATCTCGTTTAGTTTTATCTTTCCCAGCAGCACACTTTTTTGAAATATTTCAATTTTGCCTCAAAATACAAAACCAGACTTATTGGCTTTGCCTCTGCTTGTTAAAAGATAGTGTAAATTAATTACACTCCAGTGGATTGGAAACCTGCTGTTATATTCAACAGATTCTGCGCTTGAAAGAATGCCAAACAAGGGGAGTACTGAAGGTATTAATTACTGTTTGTTGTGCTAATTGGAACTGTCATTTGCTTCCCTGGCTGACCTCCTTGACCTATTGAACAGTAAAATCCATTAGGACTTTCCTATAGGTCATTAGGTATTGATTGTGGTTAGGCTGAAATCCCAACTCATCTATACTATTCTGTGAGTCTACCAGCGCAGTCGTATTGGTTTTTACTGAAGTGGAAAGAACTAATACAGTCAGCATTTCATATATATAGTTCCAACGTCTGGCTGCCTTGGGGCCTTGATGAAAATTGCTGCCTTTGAAAATGACGGAATAGACCGCGAGAGCCTATTTGCGTGCTCTGATGTCACGGACCGTCACCCTCAATTCATGTGTCTTTAATGTGATAGATGTCACGCGTGATGGCGTGAAAGTGTCATATCTTGCAATATTTCCCTTCTTTTCTCTGGCTCTTAAAACGCGTTTCTTGAGTAGACACGTCTTATACTTGCGTGTAGCTCCGTCTCTGTGAAGCTTGACCTTTTCTCCATGACTCACCCTGTTACATGCATCAAAATGCAATAGAACCGCTGCGTGCGATGGGAATTCTGCCGATCCGCTCCCAGAATGATTCACGGTCCCTATTTCATCATAGCCCGCAGCATTCCGCTCTTCACTTATGAGGGCATCCATCTTCTGATTGCAACTGCGCTGTACATGCAACATCACGAGTGACGCCCAATGGGCAGCAGGCAGGGACCATTACAGCCTCCGCCCGCGCTACAACGTATGTCCCCCGTCATCGCTGGAAAACTCAGAGCCCCCGTCATCGCCAGAATACGCACAGCCCCCGTCAACACCAGAATACGCACAGCTCCCAGTCAACACCAGAATACGCACAGCTCCCAGTCAACACCAGAATACGCACAGCTCCCAGTCAACACCAGAATACGCATAGCCGCTGTCACCGCCATGACAGCGTGCCGCAGGCCTGCTTTAAAGTAATGGCTTCGCAGTCACTGCCCACGCCTTCACCAACCTTACCATTTACTCTGAGTGTCCCAAAATAGTGTCGGCAAAGGTTTATTCGGTTTGATACTAATTGCACGCATGAATGAGTGAAGTGACTTCACAAACACCATTCTAACAAGCATTTACAATGCAATGGTCTCGGCATTGTTAAAGTTAGAGCTATTGGCATTGCACATGACATTATTTTTGTTTATGTTTTTGTTTTTAAAACATTTAAAGAAACGGAATTGTTATTTACAATGTCAATAGCTTAATCTCTCTCAAATGCGAGACCTATTGCATTTGCACCCACACAGAGCCACACACACAAAGCCACCCACACACACAGAGCCACCTACAAAGAGCTATTCACATAGAGCAACCCATACACAAATAGAGCCACCCACACAGAGCCACCTACACACACACTGTTACCCACACACAGACAGAGCCACCCACACATAGAGCCACCTACAAAAAAAGCCACCCACACAGGCACACACATACACACACACACACATAGAGCCTCCCACACACACACAGAGCCACCCACACTCACAGAGCCACACACACAGAGCCACACACACAGAGCCACACACACAAAGCCACACACAAAGCCACAGAAATACAGAACCACACACACATACAGAACCACACACACATACAGAACCACACACACACACATAGATCTAGACACATACACATTGATCTTGGGAGCCAAAACAGAAGTGGCACCGTTGTTTCTAGATCTTTGCATTTATCACTAAAAATTAAGCATTTAAAAAATAAATGACTAATAAAAATTGACAGATTATCTGAAAGGTTTCTGAGGTGGCCATAGTGGGGGCGATTGGTCAGCCAACACAGGAACCCTTATCCTGTCCTTTGTATTGCTGCTCGTCCTTCTGCTTCTCATATAAAGAAACTACAAGTTTCAAGCATACTGTGAGAGTGTCAGCAATAAGTAAAGCTATGCACGAGTGTGTCAGATAATGAGCATGCGAAGCAAGACTACTCTCCGTGAATAGTGTAACTCACCCGAAATATTATTAAAGTTACACTGAGCAATGATCACTAATGCGATTGATGTGTGCCAAACATATAACTCAAAATGGAGCAAACTGCAGGGAAACAGTGCACAACATGAAATAAACACAACCTAATGTCTAGTGTATACCTATGCTATTCAATGTATACACAAGTCAACTGGCATGCCTCGTAACACTCACCTCCTATAACGGGCAAGTGTATAATGACCAGAAGTAATGTCGGAAAACAAACATCCCGATCATGATGTGTCAAGTCCTGCAAATTTATAAATTATATCATCAGTAGTCAAACGAGACCCCGTATATCAAATGTTGTGTACATATGAAGACGCCCAAGGACTCACCTCATAAATTCCCAAGGTGTCATAGAAGTCACCGCGCGTGATAACGCTCGCCAGTAAACTGTAGTTGGGGTCAAACACGCTAGCTTGAAATAGGCAGAACAAACCACGACAGTCACGTGGTTGCAAGTGCGCGTGCAACCAAAAAATGGAAATAAAAGGCGGACTAGTGTAACCAAAAAAGGCACCATCTTATGGGGGGAGAGGTTAGGAGCTATTACTGATAATTCCCAGGTTGCCGGTTGAAAGACACATACTAATGCCGATAATGTAGAATTTCCCAGATCATCTCAATAAAAAATGAACATACTGAATAAACACTGTAACGCGGGTGGGTCCTAATATGGATCCAATGTAATCATGAAACCCCAGCTCTATGGAATTCCAATTGAAGCCCATGTTAGATGTCCTTCACATCTAACATGGCTTTCAATTGGAATTCCATAGAGCATATTATCGAGCCCATTATCGCCGTTTTAGCGGCGGTTTTCTACCGCTAAAGCGGCGATAATTTTATCGCCTGGCTTGATAATATGCCCCAGAATGTGTTATAATCTGACGCACTGTACAACCAGCACCCACTGACTGCAGGCAGCTGCCTGATCCCGCTCTGCCTAAAAGGAATTTGCTATTTGAATATCTCCTGCCAGATAACTCCGTGTAACCAGCACAGCTCGATTCACTATCACTAACTACGTAAATGTATTCCAGGAGCTGTATGTAGTGCTGACCTGGCGGGATTAGCTGGTCCCAAGGCCGGCTCTAGGGCGGTGCCACCGGTGCCATCGCACTGGGTGCTGGCTTCCTGGGGGCGCTGTGTTTGCAACTTCATTATGCTATTAAAGCACCTGCTGCCGCGTTCCTTTCCTCCTGCAATTACGGGGCCACACAAAAATTTTAAGATAACTCCTGTGATTAATGTTCTTCCTGGCCAGAGATCGGAGTTTTGTGTAGTTGAGGTTTTTGACTTATGTGAAGGTAGCACAGAGGGTTAATATGCCTGCTGCAAAGAACGTGTACCAAGTAGATTACAGAGTGCATTTAATGTAAATACAACAGCAGACTACTGCTTTTAAAAGAGCCATCCTTTTGTTACTTGCAATTTATAACTTAATGTCCTAATACAGAATAGTGAGGTATTAACTTTCATCATAGAACTGCATACACTCTGCAAAGTATAGAACAATGATTAATGTTGCAAAAAGGGTTAATTTGGGTAGAAATGGATTCTTATTTTTAAAGAAAACTCCCACCCATGCTGTTTCTTTTTGGACTCTGAGTTTGTGTTTTTCCACACCAAGCACTCCTAAACTATACTGCCTACCAGTATGAATGACATGTGACCCCTACACCTGTTACTCCTCTGGCTTATGTAACATTTCCTGTACACTGATGCAAAGTGCTCTGACATACTTTATTGTTATGAGTGGCGCTATATAACGAATTCAATGCATCTGAGAGAGAGTGGTTCTGGAGACTTGGGGGCATATTATCAAGCACGACGTTACAATTATCGCGGCTTTAGCGGCAGAAAACTGCAGCTAAAGCCGCGATAATGGGCTTGAAAATATGCCCTGGAGAATTCCAATAGAAGCCCATGTTGACACCAGAACATGGGCTTCGATTGGGCAGTTTTCTGCCGCTAAAGCGGCGATAATTGTAACGCCGTTTCTTGATAATATGCCCCTTGGTCACTGTTAAAGGGTGCTAGTGAGAGAATCCGTTGGGGAGGTGGTCACTGGGGGCGCCAAGTAACATTGTCGCACTGGGCGACACCAGCACTAAAACCGGCCCTGGCTGGTCCAACTGAACAAAGCGACAGAAAAGTCCAGGGCACCTGCAGCATAAGGGAGTCTGGAGGGCTCTCAGGCACTTTCCAAATTAATGTAATTTGAACAACCTCCTGAACTCAAGAGCCATAGAGTTTGCTAAGAACTGTATACTAGGGTGTTTAGACGTTCGTTCGGAGCTTCGCTCCCCTCCCCCACAGCAACTTTACTAGATTGATCCTGTTGCAACAGTAAAAAAATTAACATTTTTACAGAAACAGAACCATTGAGATAGAGCAGTGCAACAGCAGTTTCTGCTAAAAAACACCTTGCAAAACGTAGGGACAGAGAAGACATTTGCAAGCCTCGAAGATAATTAACACTTCCTTGTTTCGGAAAATAGTCATCACACAGGGTTTCAGATGATGAATTAGGGACACACACTGCAAGCACTTACTTCTTTTCAGCAGTAACACACCTTCTGGTAGCCGGTGCCCACAACTCGGACTCTCCCAGGAGGCCCCGCCCACGACAACACAGCTTCTGTGCATGATTTAAAGATACGGGCTGCTGGTGTGCACTGTAGAGGCTGAAGCTGCAGCTGAGGAACAACTCTTTTTTTTTTTTTAAAGAATGAATGAATGAATTTTATTGAATCAATTAACAAAAATTGTTACAAAAAGTTTCCTTTAAAATATCAACAAAGCTTGCTTGCTACAGTAGTCATCATTAACAACTACAAATTTGATGTACTACATCCGGTAAAACAAATCCTGAAAATACAGATCATAGATAATAAAAACACTAAAACCCATGTATCAGTTATGAAAAAAAAGGGAATAAAAAGTGCAAAATGGGTACGCACCGCTTTAGAAAAAAAAAAATAAACATGGACTTTCGCCTGTATAGAAGGTTCACAAAACAGGCACATTCGTATAAAATTTCCAGATAGAGAGGCATTCAAGGACTTATTTTGGAACAGAGATTCCAATAAAGTGCAGAATACATACATCTTGTCACAACATGCAAATCAAAGTCTAGCCATGCCCAAAGTGCAGTCTTGAAGTTCTAAAGTGCAAGGTGCGTTACTTAAACGTTCTTTAACTTTGTGTGCAAATTTGGCGAACCTAGCCCATTCCATCGGTGTCTCCAGGCTAAACAAGAGTTTCATGGCATCCTTGCAATTACGCGTCCCATATTTTAAAAACAATGGCCTTAGTAAAGTGCGACGTGCGTGTAGTAAGCAATGGCATATGCAGACCAAATGAACCATATTTTCTTCATGCTGGTGACATAGTCTGCAGGTGGTAATCGCCTCTAGATTTCCAGCGCCTGTTGATATCTTTTATCGGCAATGCCATAAGCCTCACTGTAAAGATTTGCTTTAGAATGATCTTGTTTAATGCAGCGTTGAGGTTTGGTTGCCTTAACCGATCTTCATAGGAGCTTGCAAGTATCCCAATGTTACTTTTGGAACGATTCAACTCCTTCATGTCTTCTTTCCTAGATAATGCTCTAACTTGTTTTTTTAATATAGATTTTAGTGTGTCAGGCTGATAGGTCAGATCGCTGCAATTTGGTCATGTCAAGCTGTAATGCAGTGCAGGCAGTTTGCAGGCCATTGCTCCATGAATTATTGGCGTTCATAAAGATAATTTTCAGGGTTGACTTCATTGTGTTCGGAGGGGCCGCACAAACCCCTCGGTAGTACCGCACAAACGTTGCCCAGTGCTCGTAGCTTTGTTTATTCAACCCAAATTCCAGTCGCACCAGGATGTTTCGTGTATGCGCTGGAATCTGGAAAATTCGCTTGAAGGCTCGGCAGTTGATATGTTCGAGGCTATTAACAAAAGCCGCAGGAAATGCTAACTGACTACATGTAATTGAGGGAAGCAGCTTGGCCCTTATAACTCTTTTAATGGATTTTGTTGTCGGGCTATTTAGTTTAGAATTAAGCTTGCACAAGGCGAACGTCACTGCCTTGGCCTTTGTTTCAACTGAAGCACGGTGAGCTGTTGATTTCCCATTACTCATCAGCCACACCCCCAAGTAGTTGTATTTGGTCACTGTTGTTATCTTCAAGTTGCCCAACCTCCAATATTGTCCGAGTTTGTTGGCATACTTTCCGAATATAATTAACTTTGTTTTTCCTGCATTTGCTCTTAGGTCATTCTTTTTGTTGTAAAGATTTAGTGCGTCCAATAGTCTTTGCATGCCTACTTTTGTGTGATCTAATAGCACCATATCATCTGCATACTGCAATAAAAATAATCTGTTTGAGCCAATTTTCAGTGATAGAAGATTTGCATTAAGAATAGTTTTAGAGAGGTCTGCTGTATATAAGTTAAAAAGCAAAGGTGCCTTTCATGGGCGCAGTGTTGAATTTGGATGCAATCCTCTTTTTAGCATAAATGGATATTTCTCTTCTTCTGCGGTGTGAACATTAATCCCCCAGTTTGTGAACCTTTCTTTTTCTTTCATAATTTTTTGTACAAACAAGCCGTCGGTCCATTTTAGTATCGTTGACTCTCTGGTTGTATTGTTGTCCAAGATTTTAAATTGTACTTGGTTGAGGTCTTCACTGGAGATGGTGGAGAGCTCTGGGATGTGATGGAAAATTTGTAGAATGTTGGACCTGTTTAATGTGTCCAAGCTTCCCCGTGATGTGTATTCAGGTGTGAAAATGATTATGTTATTCTCCTCCTCTTTATGCCCTTGTGCTCGTTGGCTGGCCACGAGAGAATGTGCGGCAAATCGACGCGTGTTTGTTGGAGATACATTGCGGTCGTTGTTGGCTTCTTGGGACCCCTGAAACTCACTGTTATTCCGTGGTATGGGTACTATCATTTCTCTGTCCAATGCTGCCTGCTGAATTTTCCTATGGCTTTCTTCGTGATGTACCTTATGCAGACTGCCAATACTGACCAATTGCGGAGTCACTTCTGGTTTGTGCTGTGACTGCTCTTCCATATTGTTGGCCGGTCCATTCAAAATTGGTTGGGATATAGGATTATTTGGTATGGATTGATATTTCACCTGGCTTTCCCTTTGGAAAATCGAAAAAAAATTCTGTGGTTCTAGGTTCTTTTGTATGGGCGCCTGTGTTGCAGGTGTTTTTTTGGGGCGAGCGTCGATAAGTTCTCTAGCGTCCAGTTGTAAGTCCTTTGCCTTTCTTTGTTGTTTTAAGTTTTTGGCCTGTTTTTTCAGACGTTTCTTTGCCCTTCTTAAAAGATTTTTACTCGGTTCTATGGTATGCTCCAAATTTGTGGCCCCACTGTTATTACAATGCACGTTCTCATTGATTATAGATTCCTCAGGAGATGTTGTGCTTTGATGGGAAACTGATGGCGACTGCAAAGCTGGTGGAGATATGTCCGAGCACAAAATTGGTTTACTGACTTGTGTGTTCGTCAGTGTCGAATTAATTTCTGCTGAGCAGGTTTTCCCCTCGGGATTGTTTACAGTGCTCACTACCATTGCAGTTCGCAGCTCATTAGGGGGGATTGTTGCACCTGCCGGACTATTCATGCCATTTTGTGTGCCATCTTTTGCAGTCCCTTCAACTATTCTTTGAAGGCTCTGAACTATGGCTTCCTGTTGTCTTTGCTTTAGTTCTATAATGATGGATATTAGCACTTCAGGCAAAGTGCTAAGTTTCTCTACAATTGGAAGGCATGAGCACCTAGCAGTTGGCTGCAACCTCAACAATTAATTTTTTCGTCTAAGATGTTGATATTAGCTTGGATATTAATCATGGCTATTGCAAGAGCCTGTATAGTATCCATTTGAGTTTCCAAATTTTTGCTTTTGCCATGTAAGCGCGTTGATGGTTGTTGCTAATGTGGAGCAAATTCTGATTTCCCGAGAGATTATTCTCTTTCTGTTCCTCCTGCAGCAAGAGTGAATTTTGATCAAGAACAAAGCTTTTAATTATTGATGAACTCCGTATCAGGGCCGGGGACTGAGACAAATTGTGCTGGTTGTCCCCACCCCCTGCCTGTAAATTTGTTTTAGCCTCTGCCTCTATTTGTTTGCTCCAATGCTGACGATATTTCCAAGACTTTCAGTTTTCCCTGACTTGATTCCTCTTGTGGCCCTCTCGGCACTTCCGTGTGCTCTAAAACCAATGAGATTTCCAATATTTCTTGATGTACTTGCCCCATTATATCTTGCTCTTTCTCCCCAAGCAAAGGAAGATCTAAGGCTTCAAGCCTTTTCTCCTGTGTGCCCGAAAACTCGGGCCGTGTAACTGTTTCAAAGACTTCTGAGTCTCCCAGCTCTAGCCCGTCTTTCTCCATTACAGTGCTAATCCCGTAGGATAGTCGTGTCTCACTATCTGGACTTCCTGTTTCACAATTCAGGCCATTAGCAGTTTGTGGTGTTGAGTGTACTAGTGCCCTGCTGTATGACATACTTTTTCCTAGTGGATTTTGGGCAGGCATTGCTGGCGCTGGCGTTGGCGTTGTTGGCGTTGATGGCGTAAAGTATTTACAAATTGTCTTATTGGTTAAATGTGGGTTTGAGGTTGATGGTTGCACCGTAGCGGTAGATTCCAACTGCGCTTGCCCCCTTGTCAATGGCTTTGGTCTAGTACCTGTACTTGTACCATTTCCTGCGCCGGTTGGTTTGCCCATACTGGTGTCTGGTTTTAATTTACTAATCTGACCGCGAGAGAGCCAGTGGTTTAATTTACTAATTTATTTATTTTTATTTATTACTGCCTTCGCCACCACCCTTTCCCAGATTCCTCCTCTGGGTGGTAAGTGGGTGGTAAGTGATTTATATTCGTCTAAAGCAGGGTAATGTGCGCAAGATTATCTTTTGATTTGAAGTTTGGAGAAGCCAGCTGACGGGGGGAAATGACAGTGACTGCACATAAAGACCTCCTGGTTGATGCTGATGCAATAACGCTGTTAGGGCTTGCTTGCTCTTGTACCGCGGGTCCTGGGGTCTGGGATCCAGGGCTGTTCAATCCTCGGCCCTCACTCCTATGGCAGTAGATTGCAGTGGGCACGGGGCAGAATGAAGCCAAGAGCACAAGCTCAAAGTACAAAAAAAGTGGGGCAGAAACAGGAGCAGGGCACGCTGGGGCTCCACAGGCTGCACCCAACCTAGTTGGCGCGCCTACGCGGGTGCACCCGGACACTACACTCAGTGTCCTCCAGTAGGGAGAACACGCTCCTTTTCCCGCACACTCCCGCTTATGGCACCCAACTCCTGGCACTCCTCGAGCCCTGGCCCAGCTCTTTTGTAATCGGCAAAACACGCTGGGTGCAGAGCCGCGCCGTGGATCACAGGCCCCCCACAGCTTTCACCTCACCTCCGAGGTTCCCGGAATTAACCTCCACCGCCGGCACTCCTGTCCACCCGTACCGCGGCACCGTGCTATTCAGTCCGGTCCCGTCCGATCCGCGAGGCAGTGGATGTATAGCGGCAGAGAAGGGGTGCCAGGTGGGTCACAAGTTGCAAACTGCAAGCTGCAAGCGGTAGGTAGCAGGCGGCCGGCAGGGATCGGAACGGTCGAGCCACGAACAAACAAATCAGCAAAGGCGGGCTGCGAGCAACAGTGGTGGCGCGTGACTCCTCCTCCTCCGAATCCGAGCCAGTGCCCCAGTGTCTTTGTGACTACAGTTGTTGTTTCGTGTTTTACTTTTGAAAACGTAAACAAAACGTTAGAAATAAGCCTGTTTCTTAGACTTTGCCGCCTACCATCTCCAGCGGCCAGGTTCACTCAGCTGGCAGTGTGGGTTCGACTCTTTGATTATTAAATTTCCCAGAACTGTGCGAGGCAAAACTTTTCTCGGGAACTGTGCTGACTGCGCCTCCGGCGGCAGGAAGGAGGACCCGCCCCGCCTTAAATAAAGTGGTATGCGAAATCCCGAGGTGCGTTCAGTGCGCCGTGCTCCTTTGTTGTTACGTTGTAACGGCAGCTGAGCAAGGCGCCAAGCCTGCCAGAGCACTCCTCGGCTGTGCGCACAGTTACCGCGTGCCTCTACACTAGTTTAAGCTGCATTAGAAGCTCTCCCGCTTTGACAGTGAATGAGACGCTATAATGCGTGACTTTCCATTTCAGTGCAGTGATGCGGACCACCACAATGAAATGAGGTAGTGTCACGCCTGATGCGTGACACTTGGCAGGACCGTATGTACTTTTTGACATTATTCTCCAACCAAACGCTCCATTTAGAGGGCTGTGTGAATCCTGAATGGGGTAATAATCTTCCTGAAAACAGGAGGCCCGATGTTGCCATTGCATTCTGGATGCCTACATCATAAATCAAAAAACGAACACAGTAATGTTTAATGCTAATTATTCTCGTTTAAGTAGGTGATAGTCATTGTCAGTATCTGCTTACTGGTGGGACCCTTCAACGGTTTTCTGTGATTCCATATTACTTCATTTAAAAGATGTTGCAATGCTCCATTACACTGATTTAGAGCCATGTTTTGAGTTGCCTGGAGCGTTATCCTGAGGGGGGTGTTCGAAGGTTCACGCAAGTCCACTACTTCTTTCACGGCATGCTGGGTCGGAATTATAAAACTCCTGGGACCATATTATACATCTGGCGTATTTTCATTGATTACACCGGATGCACCTTTTCAACAAGCTTTTGCAATGCAATAGGTCTCGCATTTGTGAGAGCTTAAGCTATTGACATTGTAAATCACAATGCCTTTTATTTATCTGTTTTTATAATTAACATATAAATAAAAGGCATTGTCATATACAGTGCCAATAGCTCAAACTCTTGTAAATGCAAGACCAATTTCATTTCAAAGGAGCGGACGCCATTGTCCTGGGCTGCTTGATAAGTGAAAGCATGTATGGCACGCTGAATGCTGCAAGAAAGCATGTCGTGCCTGCAGTAGGACAAACTCATTAACGAAAATAGTGTTTGCAGACTAAAGAAGATGTACAGTGTAACAACAGAAGTATGAAAGGGACAGTTCTCTTGGGAGTTTACAAATAAAGACAAGGCGGTTCTAAGGAGGGACTTACAAGCCTAATAACGAATCAGAAGTCAGCATTTACAAAGAACAATGACAAAAGCCAATGACAAATATGGGCGTAGAATGGGCGGGGCTTAAAGTACATACTTCAATACAGCATGGCTCGCAGAGCAGCGCATGTGCTGGTCAGGCTCGAACTAATAAAAACCAGCAGCGTTAACACAGTCACACATGGATAACTGGTGAACTAAAAGCGCAGTCTAAATCAATGGGGAATGGATCACTTGTACCTGCTACCAGGGTATAGGAGTTCTATCCGTCATTGCTTAAAAAACCCTCAGTCACGTAGACAGGTCGGTAGGCGGTATATCTTGATTCTCCGCCGTAATCAGATACGTGACAGCATCGTCATTGAGTTTCTTTCATGCTTCCTCCACCTGGAGGGAACCACTGGTTATTTCAGAAGTGATCAGAGATAAAGAAAAAGTGAGGGTGCTCGAGTGGAGTGAATTTATTAAAAAAGAGTCCTCATGCTACCTAAACTATGACTTTATTCAGTTTGGAGCATAGGGAAAGTTAAAAACAGTGTTGTGCAGACAATCTATGAGTCCACTGCACTTGTTAGTCCAGGTAGGTGGTCGACATGTTTCAGCCCCTTCGGGTGCCCCTAGGGGTAGGGGGGCTTTTGTCAGGACCTAGAAATAGTGGTAGAGATGGATATTTTCCAGTTCCAGTGTTATAATTCAGAGATCACGTCTCTGAATAGAAGGTCAAAAGTAACTAGAGTGTGCAGTAAAAGAAATAAAAAGAGACAAATAGAGTGATTCTAAGTTGTAAAAACATGTGAAAATTGTCTCATGATGATGATTTTCAGTGTTCAACTTAAACGTGTCATAGAAGTAAAAATAAGCAAATAAGAAAATGGCAATTCTTTAGAACCCTATCATGGGTTGGAAGATTCTGCATGAGAACAAATGATTAAACTCTAGCACATTAGACACCGGATGTTCATATCCTTATACTGGGCAAGATTTTTAAATAAACCATGGCGTGTATTTTGCTCCACTAGGTGTGGGAACCTAACTTTAAATGCTAAGGGCACCAAATAGTTAAAACACTTTGTGTGTGCTGTGTTGAGGTCAAATGGAGCACATCTTTAAATGATTTTAATATAACGCGTATTGTATATGTGGTTTGCCTCTTTAATAAAAATGTGCGTGCGTCAGGCTCTGCAAAATGGGAAAGTGAACGTACTCAGAAGCGATGCGTTTTGAGCAGTAAATAACGCGGGATATGTTGCGTTCATCGTATCCTCAATAGCAAGCCAGTGCACATATTTCGCTCTTCGAAATGTGCATAGAACCGCTAATCGAGCGAGTCTAAATGTGACGCGTCTTGTACGTGGTGCGTTAAAAGTACAGAAATAGCTTAGGAAATGAAAGACGCCGTATAGACACATCCAGCATTATTTACTGCTCAAAACGCATCGCTTCTGAGTATGTCTTTATCATGAAATCTTGAAATAAAAGCAATAATAATAATAATATTAATAAAAAAAGATATGACTAAAGTGTTGTGCTAACACTTAGCTCTGAGTGGACATTCATATCTTATCACCGCTGTGACAATTGTGTTGCATGACACTGAGACGCAACTCTCTTGAGGTAGGCCTTGACGTCACATCCACAGCTGCCAACAGAGAGGCTGCGTGAGGGCAAATGTACTCCACTGGCCCATTACGAGGAGCACCAGAGGCTGCTGTGCTGCCTAGCATTCTCGAGTGCTGGACTGCTTGGTATCCCTTGAACCTGCGCGACTCAAAGACTGATTCTGACAAGCGAGTTAATTACATTGAGAATGCAGAGCTGCTAGTGGCAGCACCCCCACTCTGAAAAGAATTCCAGCACCATTTGGTATTGGTTCTGTTCCTGGTTTCGGCAGTGCTTTACTGCACGAGTGATGTGTCTCGCATGCGCACGAGGCCTGTGCAGCCAATGGTAGAAACAAAAGAGAGCTATCCACTGTAGGCAGTTCCAAAACTACAGTAATAACCAGTGTGCGTGGCTGTCAGTGGAGGCTACACCTCCTCGGTACTCCGCCATGGTTCGGTCGGTCACCACTACAAAGTTCTGGTGCTAATGTACCTGCAATCAGGGCTTTAAGTGGGCCTGGTCCCACCGGTGCTCATCACCGGCAGTTCTTAAAAGCAGGTGCCGAGACGAGACCCTATTGGGCTCTCCATTTTTACCTTCAGGGTGGGGAAACACAAAAAAAGCTTAACTCTGCAATAGTACATCTGTCACTGCTTTTGATGCAACTTCAAAGAGACTCATTTTTAGGTCGAGCCCAGGCAGCGCACATGTGCTGTCTGCAAGACCTGAAGTAATCCCTATATGGAGTACAGGCCAGTGGTTCCCTCCAACGTTGCTCTGCTTTCTTGGGTCCTTATCGGCTTTCCCTCCCGAAACGTCACTTCAGTTTCGTGGGAAGCAGCACCGACCAACTACAGTTTAGTTACACTATAGGGCTGCATCTGTTTAGTTAGGGACTATTTTTTCTTTTTTTATCTTTTCGCCATGGCGTCCACTTTTCAGGCCACCATGCACATCAGTTTGATACTAATGGGCGCCACGCTTTGCCCACCTTCATAATTAGTTTTGTATTACCCTGGCATCGGTTCAGGTCCACCATGCGCATTCATTTAATATGCACGGGCGCCATGCTTCATGTTGTAGCACGGCACCCGCTTTCGTCGTTACTTTTATATTAGCATGATGGTTGCTTTACGGGCTGCCATGCACCTAATGTTTATGTATGTGCACGCATGTGTAGGGAATAATGTTTGCCTATGTTAAGTTTCTTACTGGGTTGAATAATAGTGTCTTTTAAAGACAGAAGTAACGTACCTATTAGCAATAGAGAGGGTCTGGCGTAACGGCCAGAGCATCTGACTCTGACACTGTGGAACGGAGTTTGAGTCTGGTGGGAGGCTCAAGCATCCTGCGATTCACTTAATCTCCCCCTCCCTAAAATTGAATGGGTCAGTCTGTTATGTAACTGGTGCTCCTGTAAAGCACTCAGATACCCTCAGGTCCAGTTTGCGCTCTCTAAAAATTGCAAAACAAAATCACCAAGAGATTTTTTTTTCGCTCTTGAAAGAAGCCCCTGGGAAGCCTTTTTTAAAAAAAAATAACCAATGCAAAATTAAGAGAGACATAGTTAAATATTGCATATCGACTTTATTGGTAAATTTGAATCATATATAAATAAGAAGGGGGGTCAGCCCCCAAGAAGGGTCAGGGAAACCTTTTGAGCCGCACGCGCGTTGTGCGTGCGGCCACAGAAGTTCTGCATCAGACACTTGTGGCAAATTTTAATTACCTAGACTTAATTTATGCGGTAAAATTCAATAAGAATAACTCAGTAAAATAAGAGGCAGAATCCGTGGTATTTGAGGTTTTAAAAAATGGGTTTATTCCTTACAAAGGAATTGGTTCGAACCAGGCAATCGGATTCCGTCACCACGAAGGTTCGGGAAGGGATAGAGGCAATACTTTATTGACAGGTCATCATATATATAGTAAATGCATTACAGTGAAGACATATGCAGAAGGCGTGACAGTTGAGAAGAGAGATAAGAATACAAATACTTAATGAATCAAGGTGTTACAATAGGCGTGCATGAGGGCATGTACTAGAAACGTCATTCTGATGATGACACAGGTGGGTGGATCCATAAGTGAATCCTACAAAGTCAGCAGAAATACTTGGCAGAGATGTGCGCACAGTAGCATGACGTGTGTTTGACGTGTAACTGGAGGGTGAAGGGGACTTGACATTTAGCCCTACATGAGGAGACAGAAGTCTGGGATGTCAGAACAACCTAATCCCAAATCGTATCTAATATCTTGTGTTTAAGGAACTGTATTATCTGGAAGGAAAGGTCTCTCAGGCAGAGGCTATCCTATACTAACTACTAGTGCGTGTATAAGCGTCTATGTGTCTACATGAGATGCGAGGGGGCATGAGCCTACCATGGCAACAAAAGCCATGAATTACTTGCATGGAGACAGTAAGGCCGGACCCTTTGCTCTGTAGCTGGAAGGATGTTTACCTAAACTACTAGAATGTATTTCTCGAGGAGCGGAGCAGATAACTTGAAGGCTGAATACAGTCTTGGCAGGCAACAGGCCGGGCCAGGCACCGTTAGACACGCAGGAAGTAAGACAAAGGTCATGGATGCAGATACAGGTCCAGGCTGGAGCATTTAGAGGCAGAAGGCAGGAAAAGCTCGGTGGCAGAATTCAGGGCCTACCTTGCCAGAGCTGAAAAACATGAAAGGTACACCATATAAAGACGGTGGCAAGGCATACTTAGGAACGGAATATTCGACCCATTCATGGCGGATCTGAAAGAGGACATGTTGACGTTGGACACATATGGATTTGCGTCTTCATAACTTGAAGTGGAGGGAACATACATGTACTTGTAGCATGCACATGGAGCCGTTGGGGTCTAAGATAGGGGACACAATTGATCATAAAAATTCATATTTCCTCATTCCCTCCTTGTCCCCTACGGACCCTTCATGAAATATCGATCCTCAGGAATCCATCATTTGCTCTTCTTTCTTCTTCCGGGATTTTGAACGAGAACTTGAACGTGGAATACATGATGTGGCACACAGGCCGCAAATCGCTGGTCCACATTGTAGACACAGGCAGCAACTGAATACTATGAGAAGGCCAATACCTAGGAAGGATAGGACTTTCCATCCCCAGGCTGACAACACGCTCCAGAACCAACCGGACCATGTCCAGGTGCCTGGATTCTGATGTATCTGGCTTGCAATCTTATGAAGACGAGTTATGGCTTTATATACGGATGGCGCGTTTTCTGGAATGAAAACACAGCAACTTGATCCGATGACTCTACAGGCTCCGCCCCTATCGGCCAGGATGACGTCAAGGACAAGACGATTTTGGAGAACAACAATCCGCATCGCAGACTGCTCCTCTGTTAAGTTGCCTAGGGCAGAGGTAGTTTCATTCACTACTGCTTCAAGTGTTCTGGTTAGTCTGCGTATCAGTTTACTATTAGAGACAACACCTATGTAGGGAAAGAGGCCTTTATTGAAGTCTGTATATTGTTCCCATGCCGTTTCAGTGTAGTCGACAATCGGGAGATCTCTCTGGGGTCTATTGTGTACTAGATGGGTATTTCTATGATAATCAGGAGGCGCTAGGAAAACAGGTGGCAGAAGGAATGCAATGTAACAGGTACCATCCCAATCTAGAGGTAAGCGTATATATGCGGTATGACCACAAATGAAGTAGGAATGACGGGAAGCTCTAAATGTAGACTTGCCTTTATCACTGAATCCGATCACAGTAGTACATATACTATGACCCAGGTGTACTGAACCATTCTTTCTTATACATAATTCACCTTTGACTGGTAATACGGACATAGCAGGCAAGACTGATGCAGCTTCGGATTCAACATTCAGAATCATGAGGTTAGGTGTAAAGTTACCTAATCCATATACTTCATTTTCTAGGTCTGTTCCTGTCCTTTTGGGAAGTCCCTCCTTGTTAGGGTAGCAGGCTTTAAGCAAAACTAAGTTCAGGTTTCCCCATACCCAGTTGCTCTGGTAAACTACAGTATTTGAATCTAAAGAATTAATCAAACTAAACCATGCGCCACAGGAACCATTGTGTGTGAATGGATACGGAAAGAGAGGCAGAACTCCCTTGTATTTCTGATAGGGAGGGAGTCGGCCACATATCCAACAATTAGTAACGTTGTTGGCCTGATGGAAGTGTTGTAACATACTAATGAATGTGTTGTTGCGCAGCGCAAGTCTATAAGGCAACTCATGTGAAGGTAATTCGCTAAAAGAATGTTCGGCAGTAACATTGTAAGCAGAATGAGCACGCTTGAAAATAGGATAGTATATGTGCAACAGTATACTTGCAGCAATAATCAGAAGATTTAGAAAAAACATAATCAACAATGTCACTATACAGTGACTATGAAGTAATTTACAATATGCACGTTTCTTGAGCTGTTTCTGTCTATCTCTCTCTCGATTTCGGTCTAGAGGATACATGTCAGAGACTAATTTAACCGATTCACCTAGGAGAGGACTTAAACAATCAAATTGTCTGACTTGCTAGACCTTAGTTTCAGTTTATAGTTTGGGGCAGCAGTGTTCTCGACCAGGGGGAGTTTTGAATCAGTCTGTGGAGAGGGGCAGGGCTGAGAGTTCAAATCAGGAGGTAGTCCATGAAATTTCTTGATATGGCTCGAGTGTAGCCAACCCTTGCGACCCTCGACCTTCACTGCTGTCCTCGTCGTCAGAAGTACTAATTTCGGCGTTTGCCAGCGAGGCTCCAGCGGGCTCCTCCTGTCGAAATTTCTTATGAAAACAAAATCTCCGGGAACCACTTCATGGGGCTTCACCTCGGTGTTGTCGGGAAAGGCTGCAGCTACCTGTGAACGGCAAGATTGTAGTGCAGACATCAAGGAAGCAAGGTAATCTGTCAGCATATTACAATCAACATCAGTGATTTTACGAGGTATGGGCGTCCCCCACATATTTGGTGGCCTACCGAAGACCACCTCGTACGGGGATAGCCCTGTTCAAGAATGTGCTATCATTCTCATGTAAAAGAGTGCAACTGGTAAGGCTACTATCCAGTCGACGCCTTTCTCTCTACAGATTTTAGAAAGTCGAATTTTCAGAGTCTGGTTGTGACGTTCCACGAGACCTGCTGCCTCGGGATGCCGGACACAGTGGAATTTCCATTGATAGCCTAACAGGAGTGAAATGTGTTTCATTAGCTCGGATGAGAACGGTTGGCCATTATCTGAGTACACGATACGGGGCAAACCATACCGTGGGAAGAATTCACGAACCAGCTGCTTGGCAGTGGTCGGGGCAGTGTAATCTGAGACTGGATATGCTTCTGTCCAACGGGAAAGAGCGCATACAACTACGAGGACATATTTGAATCCTCGACATCGTTCCATCTGGATATAATCCATCTGGAGGACTTCAAAAGGGTGATCAGGAGGTTGAAATCCACCTTGCTCTACAGGAACGCCTTTACCTGGGTTGAACTGACAACAAATCATGCAAGTACGCACTTTCTGTTTGGCTGCAGCTCGTAAGTGTTTATTAAACCAAATGTTTTGAATACTGTCTAACATAGCTTTCTCTCCTAGATGTGCTGGACTATGTATTGTGTTAATGATAACTTGGACCATTGAGTCTGGGAGAAACCATGTAGATTTTCCCTTCGTCATCCATCCCTGATCTGTTTGGATCCCTCCTAGTTCAGTCCATTTCTTGATTTCCTCTGGTGTAGCATGTGTCTGTATGTCAATTACATCAAGGGCGGGATCCTTAACTGTCATACAGTGTGTCGGTGTCGGAACTATTGTCTTTGTCAAGTCAGTTACATGAATCCGATTCTGTGCTGTTTGCTTAGCCGTTCGATCTGCTAGGTCGTTACCCTGGGAAATGATATCGGTGACTTTTGTATGAGCCTTGCACTTCATGATAGATATCGAAGTAGGCAGATGTATTGCATCTAACAGAGCTTGAATAAGGGGACCGTGTTGAATGTTGGCACCGTGAGAAATCAGATAACCTCTCTCTCGCCAAAGGACTCCGAAGTCGTGTACAACTCCGAATGCATAACGTGAATCTGTGTATATGTTGACTCTTTTATTTCTGGCTTGAATACAGGCTTGTGTCAGAGCGATGAGCTCTGCTGCTTGAGCTGACAATGTGTCAATACAATTTGTTTCAATAACTTCGGTGTCTGTCGTGACTGCATAAGCGGCCACTAATTCTCCTGTACTTGTTCTCATGCATGAACCATCCACATAAAGTGTCAGGTCTGGATCTGATAATGGAACGTCTGTCAAGTCTTGTCTGGGTTTCGTCGTAATAGTAATGACTTCAATGCAATCATGTGCCAGTGGGTCTGTTCCACTTAATGGCAAAAGTGTGGCAGGATTCAATGTACTGCAGCGTCTGATTTCTATGTGTGGCTGAAACAATGTTAATTCGTAACCTGTCAGTCGTGCTATAGTCAAGTGCTGAGTCTGAGTTCTGTTTAAAAGAACTACCATGGAATGTGGAACTTGCACTGTCAATTGATGTCCTAATACTATGGAATCGCTTTGTCTGATTGCTAAAGCTGTCGCTGCGACTGATTTCAGGCACGTAGGCAGAGCCTGAGCTACTGGATCTAATGTGCTAGAAAAGTAAGCACACGGCTTGTGTGAACCTGCTTGTTCCTGAGTGAGTACTGACAAGGCAGTACCTTCGCGTTCTGTAACGAAAAGTGTAAAAGGCTTACTGTAACATGGTGTCGCTAAAACAGGTGCTTGACATAAGGCTTTCTTTAAGTTTTCAAAAGCTTGTGTATGTGCCTGAGTCCAAGGGAGGACAGTCGAAGTCGCTGCCTCCTGGGTTGTCAACTGAATGAGTGGTTTTACTAGAAATGCATATTGGGGAATCCATTGTCTACAGTACGAAGTGAGACCTATGAAGGCCCGCACCTCCTTTTGTGTCTTGGGTGGTGGCATGTTTATAATTAGCTGGATGCGGTCAGGTGTGAGCTGTCTCCCCCCCTTGGACAGCAAGTGCCCAAGGTACACAACTTGCTGAACACAGAATTGCAGCTTCGAAGGGGACACCTTGTGCCCCTTGTCGGCCAGGAAATGTAAAACCGTCAGTGATGCTTTTTCACATTCAGGTTCGCTTCGGGCGGTGATCAGCAGATCATCGACATACTGAAGCAGGGCAGTGTTAACAGGCATGTGGATACTGTCAAGTTGTCTTTTCAGTGCTTGGCTGTAAATGCTGGGGCTTTCTGTGAATCCTTGAGGTGCGCGTGCAAATTTGAAGCTTCGTCCATTTAAACTAAATCCGAACAAATATTGGCTTTCCGGATCAATTGGGACGCTAAAGAAGGCGTTCTTGAGGTCAATTACAGTAAAGAACGTTGCTTCTGAATCAATAGCTGTCAATAGTGAAGAGATATCTGGAACCACGGGATATTGTGGTACAATGCATTTATTTAATTCGCGCAGATCAATAATCAATCGATAAACTGGGGGTGCTTTTGGATCAGTTCGTTTAAGAATTGGAATAATAGGAGAATTACACACATTGGAGTCGGTTTCCACAACCACTCCTTGTGCAATGAGCTCGTCAATGATTTGCAGCAAAGCCACTACAGCATCTGGAGGTAACTTGTATTGTCGGATTCGTGGTAATACCACTCCTGCTTTGAGTGTAACTCGATATGGTGTAATGTGCATACAACCTACATCAGTGGGGCCTTGTGCCCATAAATGTGCAGGGACATTCTGTAACCTGTGATCCATGTCTCTAAATACATAGTGACCTTTAAAGTCACGCAAAAATAATCGTACCTCCTCCGGGGAACAACATATTACAGCTCCTAGAGCTTTTAGTGTCTTTATACCTAACAAGTTTTCTGGGCATGATTTTGTAAGCAATAGATCTGTAGTCCGTGTCAATGGACCAACTGCAAGAGGCAGGGGTTGCGATACTTCATTAACAATAGGCTTTCCTGAAAATCCAAGGGAAATATTCTGTGAGCCTGAGAGGGGTGCCCCTGGAACCTCGTCGTGACTTATAGTTGTTCTGCTTGCCCCTGTATCAATTAAAAACTTTCTGTCTTTCCCTAATACTTGACTATGTACATAAGGACCCTCTTGATCTACAGGGACCTCAATAAGGGGTAAGCCAACTTCCCTCTCTAGGCTGTTTCATGTGTATTGCTGATAATCGGGATAGTCATTTTGTGCATACTGGTACATCTGTTGTGCCGTGTTCTGTGTTGCGGCAATAGGCTGTGACTGTGGGACCGCTACGGTCTGTTGTGCAGCTTGCATAGGCTGTACATTCTGAGGTACTTGTTGTTGGATCTGATCCTGTCTGGGCGGACGTGGTCTCTCCTTTGTTTTACCCGTAGAGATATTATGTTTTAGAACTGCACAATCGTTTATATAATGACCTGGCTGTTTACAATAGTTGCATGTCCCTTTAACAGGAACTGCTGAATTACTGGACTGTGTCGCACCCTTTTTATGACTGTCAGCTGGAACTGACTGGGCGACGAGCATTTTCATTTTCGTGTCTTTCATACGTCTTTGTTCGTGTTCTTGTTCTTCTCTAATTCTATTCTGATGGTACTGTAACATTTGTAACATTTGTGACGGGGTGTTAGCTTGCCAAGAGCTCTCTACCTTTAATACTCTGTTCTTAACCTGGGGCAAGGAATTCTCGACTAATTTTGTTACAAAAAGATGTGGATATGAATCGCTACTTGCTTTCAGGCCGCTATTAATACCAAAACATTTTTCAAATCGGGGATAAAAATCACTAGTGTCTTCATCGGGTTTCTGTTTGCAAGCTGAGATTGCTCCCCAGTCTTCCTTTTTCGTAGTTAATAAACGTGGCAACACTTGTACTAATAATCCTGGTAATGCTTTAGTTTTGTCTCCAAGCCCTAGGCCTGCAGTTCGGGTATTTTCTTCGTTTTCTAATGCTGTCCAATCAATCTTTTGTTCTCCCACCTCCCACTCTTTTTCTTTGAGTTTCTCGTAAATACCGGCAGGCAATAATACTTTCAATATTTTCATAATGTCAGGATAGGTATAATCACCCATGAGTAACATGTCTTTTATTTCACGGTGAAAACCTGCTGGATCTCTGTCATGGCTGGGCACTACTTTTTTCATTTCCAATAGTTCTATTTTAGTTATAGGCGTGTACACGAACACGCGTCTAAAAGTATTATCATCGTTTCTAACTGGGTGCACTTCGCGTAAGGGATTCTGTCTGTCTATGTAATACGGCTTTTGCTCGGATACCTTCCTCAATTAATACATTTTCTCGGGCTTTGTCTGAATCCTCCCTACTTTTCTCTTCTTTTCTGAGCGCTTTCTCTGTGCGTCTATGCGATTCTTTACGCCATAATTCAATGGCATCTTTCTGTGACTGTCTGGCTTTCTTTTTCCATAATGCTTCTTCTACTCTCATGATGCAATCTGCATCCCATGTCCCAGCAACGGGCCATCTCTGATTCTCTGCTAAATCCTTGGTGTAGTCTACCCACAATTCGAGATATAATACGGCGTCTAGGCCATGCTTATGGTACATAAAGTACCCTGGAGTGTCCCTAGGTGGAATGGGAACGGCTTCCTCGAGTATCCCTTTTCTAGTTTTTATCTGTCTTAATTTCGAGAATAACGGCATCTTGAACCTTGCTACTTGGTTCTTACTCGGACTTGAACACAATTAATACAATAAACACAGTAATGAAGATCGAACAATCACTCATACCACGACATTTAAAACATATTAAAACATTTTAGAACGAACAATAATAATTAGAATAAAACTAGTTAACTGCATAATACTAGATATACTGCTAAACAGTACAGATACACTGCTAAAACAGTGCAGACCAGGTCTGTGTACCCAAACCCGTCTTCACCGGCACAAACCAATGCGCACGTCTAGATGCGTCCCCAGCAACGGTACTCACCGGGAAGCACGGAACGGAACAGAAGGCCTCGGAAAGTCTGGTCTGGACTAGACCAACCTGGACTGGACTCGACTCGTGACTTAGTTACTTCGGAACTTCGGAATCTGGTGGGCCTCTTTATACCTCGGATCTTGCTCTCTCAGCTAGGCTCTGGTCGGGATCCTCCGCACTCCTCACCGCCTCGTCTGGGTGTTGATCGCAGCCTCAGTCACCTCCGTTGGCCTGAGGGATGTACAGGAAATCTTGCGGGTACGCGTAGTTGTCCGTCCGGCTGTGGCAGGAGACCGGGTCTGCAACGCACCTCCGGCGCGTGGGGTGTGAGAGGTGTCCCTGTTCGGGCGCCAATTATGTGGTAAATTTTAATTACATAGACTTAATTTATGCGGTAAAATTCAATAAGAATAACTCAGTAAAATAAGAGGCAGAATCCGTGGTATTTGAGGTTTTAAAAAATGGGTTTATTCCTTACAAAGGAATTGGTTCGAACCAGGCAATCGGATTCCGTCACCACGAAGGTTCGGGAAGGGATAGAGGCAATACTTTATTGACAGGTCATCATATATATAGTAAATGCATTACAGTGAAGACATATGCAGAAGGCGTGACAGTTGAGAAGAGAGATAAGAATACACATACGTAATGAATCAAGGCGTTACAATAGGCGTGTATGAGGGCATGTACTAGAAACGTCATTCTGATGATGAAACAGGTGGGTGGATCCATAAGTGAATCCTACAAAGTCAGCAGAAATACTTGGCAGAGATGTGCGCACAGTAGCATGACGTGTGTTTGACGTGTAACTGGAGGGTGAAGGGGACTTGACATTTAGCCCTACATGAGGAGACAGAAGTCTGGGATGTCAGAACAACCTAATCCCAAATCGTATCTAATATCTTGTGTTTAAGGAGCTGTATTATCTGGAAGGAAAGGTCTCTCAGGCAGAGGCTATCCTATACTAACTACTAGTGCGTGTATAAGCGTCTATGTGTCTACATGAGATGCGAGGGGGCATGGGCCTACCATGGCAACAAAAGCCATGAATTACTTGCATGGAGACAGTAAGGCCGGACCCTTTGCTCTGTAGCTGGAAGGATGTTTACCTAAACTACTAGACAGGAATGTATTTCTCGAGGAGCGGAGCAGATAACTTGAAGGCTGAATACAGTCTTGGCAGGCAACAGGCCGGGCCTGGCACCGTTAGACGCGCAGGAAGTAAGACAAAGGTCATGGATGCAGATACAGGTCCAGGCTGGAGCATTCAGAGGCAGAAGGCAGGAAAAGCTCGGTGGCAGAATTCAGGGCCTACCTTGCCAGAGCTGAAAAACATGAAAGGTACACCATATAAAGACGGTGGCAAGGCATACTTAGGAACGGAATATTCGACCCATTAATGGCGGATCTGAAAGAGGACATGTTGACGTTGGACACATATGGATTTGCGTCTTCATAACTTGAAGTGGAGGGAACATACATGTACTTGTAGCATGCACATGGAGCTGTTGGGGTCTAAGATAGGGGACACAATTGATCATAAAAATTCATATTTCCTCACACTGCCTCGTGCACGAGCGGAGGCTGTGGCGGGTGGGGGTAAAAGTGGGGCCCGCTGTCGGAGCACATCTCGCATTTCCCTGAAATCACGGGCCCGCTCCTATTCCAGGAGAGCAGCCCCGCTTGTGCGGGAGGAGCCGTAGCCTCTGGTACCTTTAGAGGCTCTGGTTGGAAAAAATGTGGGCGTGGCCTGCTGGAAGAGTGGGCCTCGCGGTTCTCTGGTCGGGCCCCTGGGCAGGCATGAGAAGTACAGGAGACAGGACAAAGGAAGCCCAGGCAGTGCCGGGCTGGCTGAGGGTTGGTAAAGGATGGAAATGGGCAATGAGGCAAGCCGGGACACCTTGATGAGTGGGGGGGCTGGACTTGGGGGGGTTTTCTGGCATGATGGGGCAGAGGGCAGTGGGCGGGGTAGAGCCCTGGTCCCCCTACACTGGAGGCACGGGAGGGTACATGGAGGAGGGTGTCAGCTGAGTCGAGGTGGGGGGCATCTCGGAGGGGGCAAGGGTTTCTGGGGGGGACGGGGAGGATATTTGCTGGCTTTTAGAGGACGATGGGGGATTGCATTCCGGAGGGGCTGGAGCTACCGGGGTGGGTCAGGATTGAGACGGCTTGGATATTTTTACCTCCTGGCATGAAGAGGTGCGGAGATTAGACAGGGTGGGGCAAGTGGATGCCTACATGGCACAAGGAGGCTGCTGGGTCTGGAGGCCAGGATCGGTGCAGGTGACAGGGGTCTCACAGAAGGGGAGATGGCCGGGGTCCGGGTGCCAGCTGAGCGGAGGTCGGGTTCCGGGGGATTGGGGGCCCCGGGGAGCTCAAATGGAGCGATGAGGATGTTGAGGACAGGGAGAAGGGGGCAGCGTTAGACCTTAACAGGGTGGGGCGCACTGGGCATCATCTACTTTAACCCCTTCAGCGCAGCGCGGATTAACGCGCTGCGCTGAAGGGTTCGTGCGTGGGCGGGGCCGTGACGGAGTGGTTCCATCATCCGCACAGCGCGACCGACGAGCATGACGGAACCGCTCCGTCACACGCATCGAAGGGGTTAAGTGTTGAGACGAGAAGGACTTGGAAGGAAAAGGGCAGGGACGTTAGACCCAGCACACCAGTCCAACCACTTTCATTGCAGTCGTCGGAGCAATGGCGGGAGCCGGACTCGGCAGAGCTGGGAGCAGCTTATGGGCGCCAAGGCGTAGGGAGGGTGGAGCCTCGTGCGGCGTGCCCAGTACTGGCGTGGGAGCCCGTCGCAGCCGGCACAAGTAGGCCCCGAGAGGTCTCGCTGGCCCCAACACATGATGGCCCTCAACGGGACACGGGACATTGGGAACGCAGGACCATGAGCGGATTTATTGCTGTTGGGAGGAGGAAAATGCAGTCAGCACCTCCTGTAGACAGGAATTTGGGGCAGGTGGAGCTCAAAGAGTTAGACTATGACGAAGATAGTCTGGAAGAGGGTGAATTACAGGACAGCAAGGAGGGGCGTGCGGGGGGGCCGAATAATGTTTGTTTTAGTTCTTTGCAGGTGCCCACGGGTCGGACATCTGGGTTGGTGGAAAGGACGGCTCCTGTGACAAGGCGGACTGCAACAAGAGGGGCACCCTCCTTAAAGGCAGGTAAAACGCGGGTCGGAGGGGTGAGGCCTAAGATGGTTTCGGTGGGCATCAGCGGGAGGGAGGGTGTGGGGGGAGAGGGGAGGTTAAGCAGGGGAAAATATGTGTTGGATGTGGGAGTGGGCACTGATGAGGCAGGCAAAGCGGCATTAAGCGCAGGGGACAAAAATAAGTCGAAAGAGGTGGGTGACGCAGGGCCCTCGAGGACGGTAGAGTTGGACGTAAAGCTAGAGAGCAAGAAATTGAAGATCAAGAAGCTGCCCTATATGAGGGTAACAAAGCCCCTGGGCGCGCATTTGATGTTGGCCACGAAAGAGCGCATATGGAAAGGGGAATATGTGGAAATGCTCAAGCTGCTGCAAAGGAAGGTGCGTGCAAAATAAGGGTCAAAAGTGGAGGAATACGAATTGGCAAAGCGGGCGAGGGTGCCCCTCACTATTGAAAACTGGACGGCAGATTTTCTAATATATGCCAGCGTATATTGCGAAAAATACCCTGAAAGGTGTGTTGCGCTCTTTAAGTATATGGACGTCATTAGGAAGGCACAGATCACGGGGAATGGCTATGCATGGGTCCAATACGACGAGGAGTTTAGGGCCCAGATGGCATGGGACACTGAAGCTAAATGGGGGGAGTTAGATACGGGACCTGTGGCAGCACACTATGTGGTCCGCTAGAGCGGGGAAGACGATATTCACAGCCAGCAGGCTTCCGCTCGTTTCTCGGCCCTTTCAGGCGCAGCCCACCCGGGGAGATGTGGGTGGTACGGGCAGATGGGATCTGGAGGGGCCTGCTGGGACTTCAATAAGGGAATGTGCACCAGGGAATTTTGCAGATTCAGGCATGACTGCTCAAAATGCGGAAGCAGACACGCCTTGCTTAATTGCTTTGGGGGGGTCGGGGCAGCAGTCAGGTGGCCAGCAGTGGCACCAAGGGGGGTTCCAGGAGAGGGACAGCAGCAGCACCCTGGCAGGGTGGGGTCGTGGGGCTAGAGGGACTGGGCCAAAGGGCTCAGACGCCAGTTAGGGTGGACAAACTAGTGGAAGCCTTACAGGGTTACGACAACCAGAAGGCTGCGAAAATGCTACAGGACGGATTTAGGCTGCAGGGTTAGGCGATGGGCAGACAATTTACGGTCAGCAAGAGAGCACCCAGAGGTGGTGCAAGACAAATTGGACAAGGAAGTGCGAGAGGGTCGCATGGCGGGCCCATTTGCAGGATGGCCGTTGGAGAATTTGATTGTCTCTCCGGTCGGTGTGGTTCCCAAAAAAGAACAGGGGCAATTCCGGTTAATCCAGCATTTGTCATAGCCAGAAGGCAATTCGGTAAATGATTTTATTGACGACACAGAGACTACTGTGTCTTATTCGTCGGTTGACGTGGCCATGTCACTTGTAGTGACCGCGGGCGCAACAGCGGAGATGGCAAAATGCGACATAAAGTCAGCTTTCCGATTGCTTCCAGTCCACCCGGAGGATTGTGACCTCCTGGGTATCCATTTCAATGGTAAATGGTACATGGACAAGGCATTACCGATGGGCTGCTCTATGTCTTGCGCATTATTTGAATGTTTCAGTACGTTCTTACAATGGTTGTTTACCAGACACACGGGTCACCAGTTGGTAACGCATCATCTGGATGACTTTTTCTTTGTCGGTACCTCAGACTCCATGGAGTGCCAGGCAGCACTGCACAGCTTCAAAGAGATCATGAGGGAACTTGGAGTTCCTTTGGCGCCGGAAAAGACGATGGAGCCCAGTACGGCTCTCTCCTTCTTGGGCATTGAGCTGGATTCCCAAGCGTTGGAGGCACATTTGCTGATGGATAAAAAGTAGCAGATGCTGGGGCTGCTGGAGGAAATGCTGGCTAGAGACAAAGTCACAGTTTGCGAGATACAGGTGTTGTTGGGACACCTTAACTTTGCTTGCATGGTAGTAAGAGTAGGGAGGACATTTTGTAGACAACTGGGTAGGGCATTGTCAGGACAGAGACCTCCACATCACCATGTTCGACTGTCAGCGGGAGTGAGGGAGGATTTGCGGATGTGGAAGCTTTTCTTGCAGTATTTTAATGGCACTCCTTTGGCATGGTTTAGGATGTCCACATTTTTTCATATGCCGCCGGCAGCAAGGGATTTGGCCTCTACTGGTAGGGAAAGTGTTGGGCAGAACAGTGGCCCAGCGAGTGGAGGGGTGGGAGTATAGCTTTCCTGGAATTTTTTCCCCTGTTAGTGGGGGTAACTTTATGGGAGGCACAACTGGCCCACAAGAAAGTAACTTTCAGGATTGACAATATGGCAGTAGTGGAGATTGTCAATCGGCAGTCCGCTAGGGACGAGCAGGTACTGAAGCTATTGAGGGTGTTTGTGTTGGGCTGCTTGTGCCATGACATCGCTTTTTGTGCTGTACACGTGCTAGGTGTGGACAATGACACAGCGGATGCCTTGTCCCGTTCACAGTGGGGGAGATTCTGTGGGCTAGCAAGGATGCAGATAGGACTCTGACCCCCATGCCACGTCAGTTGTGGTACGTAGGCAACACCGGATGCTACAGCTGGTGGTTGGGTCCCTGGCACCCTCCACGAGGTCGGCGTATAGCTTGGCAGGAATTCTTGAATTCAGGGGTTCGGCGACGGGTTTCTCTGCAGCAGAGGCGAGAGGATGTGACACAGTTCATGTTAGACTTGATTGGTAAAGGGCTTTCTTGAGTGACCATTTCTGGCAAGCTGGCAGGGATTGCATTTGAGGGGTTATGCGCCATCTGCGGGTGAACTGGGGGCACGAATGTTAGAAGGGTGGGCCAGGGAGCAAAGGTCGGTTGGTCGGGTTCGACAGCCATTGTCTTGGTCTCTGCCAGGCAGAGTACTAGGAGTTTTGTCCTCAGTATGTGCTGACGGGTTTGAGTCGTGCCTTTTTTCCACATTGATGGTGTGGATGTTTTTTGGGGCCTTCCGAGTGTCGGAATTTTTGGGACAGAAACACCCGGGGGGTCTTGCATGGGGAGACGTGGCTCTGCGGCAGGACAGGGTTTGCATATGGCTTCGGAAGTCGAAGACGGACCAGCGCGGGGTGGGAAAATGGGTATCATTGCAAGCAGCAGACCCCCCTTTAACTTGTCGTTGCAGGTGGGAGGCCCAGTGGAGGGAGCTTTCGGGTAGGCAGGAAGGGTTGGTCTTCGCACACAAGGATTGGCGCAGAGTGTCAGCTTTTCAGCAATTGTCAGTTTTGCGTAAAGCGCTTACGGCGCTAGGTCTGGACAGCAAGGGATTTGGGACGCACTCTTTCAGAATTGGTGCAGCGCCTGAAGCCGGGAACAAGGGGTAGGGGAGGGGGTACATTATGAGGTTGGGGAGATGGTCTTCAGATTGTTACCGGAGATATGTTCGAAGCGCTGCAGGGGGGATATAGAGCGGTTATGTGTTTTCTTCTGTTCACGCAGTTTTTCTGTTTCAGGTTCGGTTGCGGGCCCCCTTGCCAGGGAGATGACCATCTGGATAGTGGGACATTCATTCGTGAAGTTGGCCCAGGTCCAGGCACGGGCCAGTTATTTCGGTGAAACTTTGGGTTTCAATAAAGATGTATTCAAGGTTTTGTGGAAAGGGCGGGGGTATGCTTTGGAGGGAGCTTTTGTGTTCAATGAATGGTATGTTGGCGGCTGGTAGGTGCCCGACATTTTGTTTATTCATCTGGGGGAAAATGACGGTGCGGGAAAAGGGTTTGGTTCTTATGAGAAGCATGAAGCGGGACCTGGCACTGTCATTTGGACGGAGTTTGTTCCACGCAGGTTTTGGAGAGGTGCCAACAATCCTGAGGTGGTGAACAGGGCGAGGAGAAAAATGAATACAGAGATGGTGCGTTTTTGCAGAGAGTTGGGTTTTTGCAGGATTGCACATTGGGAGATTAAGTTTGACACAGTGGAATATTTTAGAGGTGAGGGAATCCATTTGTCCCACTTCGGAATGGACTTGTATTTGCTGGAGATTAGGGAAGTACTGGCTAGGATGTTGAATGTACAGAGCCGTTAGGAAAACACACCTGGTAGAGCAGGGGGGCAGAAAAAAGGGGAGGTAGCGTCACCGCCTATGCTCCCGCTTTTTCCTGGGTGGCGGGATTGTTAAAAAGTTGGCCAGATTGGCAAAAGTTTTTAGTAAAATGTTGGAAGTTTTGTGGGCAGGACCAGGGAAAGGTTAGGCAGGAAGGCTAAGTTTAGACTAGAGGTTAGGTAGTTACAGTTGCAGAAAGACAGGTAGGGTGTAGGATTTTATTAGAGGGCAGGAGCTTGGAACTGCAATACTGTGCAATGGTGTTTCGTATGTAATGTTTTGTAATGTTATATTATCGACAGGCTGTGGTATTTATGTGAGGATTTTAGTTGTGGTGGGGGAAGGAGGATCAGTTATTTTATGTATATTGAGGTTTTAGTTTGTAAGGCAATGGCCTAAGTTGGACATTGTGATATGCACCTGTTTTCAATAAAGCAGCCTTTTTCACACACAAAAATGGTTCTCTGTGTTGGCTTGCCCCCCTCCCAATAAAAATACTATCGGTTTTCTATAGTCTTGTGTGGACTTTTGTTTCTATTACATAAACATTGCCTGACAATGTTCCTTTAAAAATGGCCGCTCTTTCAATGAAATGGGAGACGCTAAGGTTTGTCCTTCTTCATTTTCTATCTTAGACACAGTCCCTACAGGTATCAAGAATGGGATCGCTGGATTGTGCCCCCCCCCCGCGTAGCCTGCTGCATAGACCTCACAAGGGGTTTGCCTCAGCCTCTCGCTATGCGAGTGTCACCTTTTTATCATGCCATTGTGGTGGGGAGATCCATATCGCTAGAAAGAGCAGTTGACTCAAACAGACCCTGAGGTGCACATTAAGTTACTGACGGTTCCATCAAACGTAAGTAAAATTACACAATTTAAAACTCATTTTTAGAGGCTGTGTCAACTCTTCCAGAACAAGATTAAATAATGTCCCCTTTCACTAACAGTGATGATGTAAGGAGTAACAAATGCAAAAACAACAGTTGATGGACAGAATGCAGAACAATTTCATACATTCAACCCAGTACAGAGATCTGGGCCTAAATCCATCGATTTTTTGCTCACCATGCCATTCCAGTTTGAACACAGCCATATGCAAATCAGTCTTGACCCTGTGCCTCATGTGAAAAGTCCAGCCTGAATTGCCAAGCCAGGTCCTCCCTGGACTGGAAACAAGCATCCTAGGACCAGTTTCGGGGTTTCATCCCTCTTCAGTCAGGAAAGCTTGATTCCAGTGGCATGGAGAGCACAGGACCCACGTCTAGGCATACCCGTCCCACTCAGGGAGTCAAATGCAAAAACAACAGTTGATCGACAGAATGCAGAACAATGTCATACATTCAACCCAGTACAGAGATCTGGGCCTAAATCCATAGTTTTTTTGCTCACCATGCCATTGCAGCTTGAACCCAGCCATATGCAAATCAGTCTTGACCCTGTGCCTCATGGGAACAGTCCAGCCCGAACTGCCAAGCCAGGTCCTCCCTGCACTGGAAACAAGCATCCTAGGACCGATTTCGGGGTCTCACCCCTCTTCAGCCAGGATAGCTTGATTCCAGTGGCGTGGAGAGCACGGGACCCATGTCTGGGCATACCAGTCCCACTCGGGGTGACAAATGCAAAAACAACAGTTGATGGACAGAATGCAGAACAATGCCATACATTCACCCCAGTACAGAGATCTGGGCCTAAATCCATCGTTTTTTTGCTCACCATGCCATTCCAGTTTGAACCCATCCATATGCAAATCAGTTTTGACCCTGTGCCTCATGGGAACAGTCCAGCCCGAACTGCCAAGCCATGTTCTCCCGGGACTGGAAACAAGCATCCTAGGACCGGTTTCGGGGTTTCATCCCTCTTCAGCCAGGATAGCTTGATTCCAGTGGCATGGAGAGCACGGGACCCACGTCTGGGCAACTCCGAAACCGGTCCTAGGATGCTTGTTTCCGGTCCAGGGAGGACCTGGCTTGGCATTTCGGACTGGACTGTTCCCGTGAGGCACAGGGTCAAGACTGATTTGCATATGGCCAGGTCTAAACTGGGGTGGCATGGTGAGCAAAATAATGATGGATTTAACCCAGATCTCTTGACTGGGGGTGAATGTTTTGATTTGTTCTGCATTCCGTCCATCAATTGTGTGTCTTTTTCTTTCTCGCCCTAAGTGCACCAGGTATGCCCAGACATGGGTCCTGGGCTCACTGTGCCACTGGAATCAAGCTATCCTGGCTGAAGAGAGGTGAAACCACGAAACCGGTCCTAGGATGCTTGTTTCTGGTCCGGGGAGGACCTGGCTTGGCAGTTCGGGCTGGACTGTTCCCATGAGGCACAGGGTCAAGACTGATTTGCATATGGCCAGGTCTAAACTTGATTGCTATGGTGAGCAAAAGAATGATGGACTTAACCCAGATCTCTTGACTGGGGGTGAATGTTTTGATCTGTTCTGCATTCCGTCCATCAATTGTGTGTATTTTGTTAATATGGAGTATGCAGAGTATGTCATCCAAGTTTTCGTATTTTACCATTGATCAAGTAAAGTAAAAAAAGACATTCTCTGGTTTATAGTGCATATTACATTTCTATTTTTCAGCAGAGTTCGCATGCTTTTTCTGTATGAAGTAAATTATTATGAACAAATTATGAAATAATAATGTTAAGAATGTATATACCATGCATTATGGATCATGAGGGATATTAAAGGTACAAGGCTTTGCAACTTACCTTTAAAGACAGAGATGTTCGCCATATAGCTCTGCAAATGACAAAGTCAATAAGCGGCTTTGAACTATAAGAAAATTGTCTTTCTGAAATGTTGTGATTAATTCTGAAGATTGGTTGCTTCCTTTCTAGGTCTCGGCTCAGACAGCGTTGTGAGATATTTTGTTACTGTACAGCTGGTGCTGACCTCTTTGCCTTCCTCTAGCTTTTATGACCATTCCCTCTTTCCCTCCAAAAGCACACCTAGGGCAAGCATGTCTGCACCCTTCTGTGGTAATGCAGTGGCACGAGCACACGGCCAGAAAGAGTTGGACACTGGTGCTGGGAACTCTAAGATTACCACCCCACTCACGGACTAACTGCCTGAATTACTTTTCTTGCAGGGCGGCTGGTGGAATTTGAAACTAGTGGGGCGTATTCAGAATTAATCAACGTATGCGAATACATGTTTTATAAATTGGCATCATTTTGGTGCGATTTTCAGCGATATTTCTGTGATAAATGGACTTAAAATTCAGTTCTTCTAGGCATTCATAAAAGAAAACTCATACATTATTTCAGAGAATGTCTGGGTTGACAAGCAAGTCTGACTTCTGAAGAGGGTAGGGTACTAAGCAAGACTGCTTTGGCTGTATACTTTCAATAGAAAACACTAGTTAGCGATGTGAACAAGTTCAATGGACAAATCTGGGGTCTAGGGAGAGTCCCTCTCCTCAGAAAGAAATTTTAAAAAGATTGGCAAATTGTGCATTTTAAAGCAAATGAATGCAGCAATAAAGCAAGGCTTATTAAGCAGTGGGAACGTATAGTCTTGAAATATTAAACACATTAAAAACTGCCTCGTATCTTCTTGCATTAATTTGTTCAACAGTTACAGTAATATGTAAATTGTTCTGCATGACAACGTTAGCCCTTTAAAATGTATGCTTGCCCAGTGTCTTGCACTGCATGCATCATTAACTTTGGAAAACTATGCTCTAACCAGACTTCGGGAAGCACCCACAGCTGCAGGCTGTAACCAGTCATATAGAAATATGTGCAGACAGGTCTTTAAGTGAGATGAAAAAAGTGGGTGCTCCCTATAATGGAACATGTCAAATACATTTCTGTGATTCCCATAGTGTGCCATCAGACCGGTATTTTGGTTTATCTCTGAGATGTAATTTTATCCAGATAAATGTCCCAGCAACTGACATACGCCTAAAGCCTGTCAGTATGATTGGCTTTGTCACTGGGTGTTAGCTGTTTAAAATCCCTGCCACTGGCTCCACCAGCCCTTCCACCCCAGAGCCCCTGTCAATAGGTGTCACTGCCTGACCTCCCCTCTCACTAGCTGTCTCGGTTTACTTCATGCACCGCCAATCCCTACTACTGGGTGCGTTTGCTACACCGCACCTGTCTTTTAAATACTCTAAACCCTGTCAAGTGCTGTCTACCAACATTATTTGTTTGCCTTTCCATGTACACAGTCCTTTCCTCTGACTGGTGGTCTCTTTACATCATAACCAAGGCCACTGGAATTATGCAGCAGGAGAGGACCATAAACGTAGGGCATGGTTGAATAAATTATGCAGCAACAAGAGGCAAATTGTGAGGTATTATGCGGCACATTTTGTGATAGTATTACTTTATTATTTTGGCCGTTTTACACAGGTTTAAACACTGTGAGCAAGAGCCTCACTCCATTGGTACCAGTTTAACCACAAAATATAGCAATATGCAACCAAAAGGGAACCAGCCAACATTTACAAAAGTTCTTCCACTGCACTGTAACATTTTGCACCGTTTTACTAACTGTTGGTCAATTTGTGCTAGAATCAAAATTATTTTTTAGTAAAATATTTGTAGTTCATAGAAAAGAAAACCAAACCACCTTTTATTTTGTTTCTCCAGCCGTACATAGCAATCCAAGAACCCTATTAATCTCCCCAACAGGGGTCTTAAACAGTACTTTTGTATTACAATTGTGCAATTGGACACACGAGGAAAGATTCATAACACTTTACTTCATTTAATTTTTTACCATTTGGCTTTTTGTAGTGGTGAACCACTCTGAAACGTCCCGCTACACATCCATTCATTTGCAATACGTTCACGACTGCGCACTCTTCTGTAACACTTGTGTCAGCCGTGCACATAAAAACCCTCTTTACACATGCAAGGCACTAGTGATGCAGTACTTGTCACGTTAATCGTTTTAACAAAAATAAACATTTGCCAAAACAGTTCAGCATTCTAAATTGACCCCGTCATTCAAAATACAATGCTCAAAATCTTGGTATCCTTTTATTAAAAACATGAGGCTTCATTAACTTTTGTCTGACTTCGGGACTCAGCATCCTACGGCCACACACAGATGGGCTGCCCTTGGCCTGCCTGGGCACATCTCGCGCTGTGGTTATTAGCGCCGATATGGCACAGGTGCAGGGAGTTGCCCAGGGAGGTTGTGGGAAATGGAGTCCGCAGTGGCAGCAGCTCATCCTCTGAAGTCCGCAGTAACAGTGGGTCTATCTATATTACGTAAAATTGGGTGTCTCGTGGGTGTTTTGTTGCAGAGTAAGCAGTTTAAACACAGCGCCAGCAGCCCCCGTCGGAACTCATCTGACTTCCGCCTTCACCTCCAAGTACGTAGGTAGCAGGCTCCCAATTGCCTCCTAACCATTCGCTCCTCTGCCAGTTGGAGTTGGTGGTGCTACTGCCACGCAGTCACGGGTGGGTGGGGGAGGGAGGGTCGCGCAGGTTTGAGGGGGGAGCCGGTAATAAAATAAAACAAAACTTACCTTCCCTAGACGGGTCCCGACTCCCGCCGCGTACACCTGCTGCTGCAGCTCTCCTCGCTCTGCCAATCCAGACGCTGCATTAGCAGCGCCAGGATTGGCTAGGGCACGGAGATGACCCGCCCATAAGAGACCGGGGGCTGCTGCATGAAGCAACCCTCGGCCTCTCGGGTCCCGACTCCCCCCTCGCTCTCCTGGTCCTGCTGAGGTAGTAGGAGGTGGCTGTAAGTGCGCATGTTCGGGTTGGTCCCAACCCAAAATCGAGCATGCGCACTTTTGCAGCTGCGCTTTAGTAAGCGTTGCTGTCAGTCAACCTTGCTGCCGCAACCAGCCCCGCCCCACCCCCCTTCAGCGCCGACGAGCGGAGCAACTGAAGTTGAAGTGTTATATATTTTCTATTTTGCTTGAGTGCACTGCGACTGAATGAATGGGACCAGCCAGGTGGAGGTGGGGCAACGCCCCAGCGCCCCAATGGACGCACCGCCCCTGACTCACCCAGTGGCAAACTTTCTACACCACCGTAGAGATCACTGGCTTGCTTGACATCTGGAACAAAGTTACAAGCATTCTCCTTGCTACCAGACCTGACTCTTCTACTCTACCGAATAACAGTAATACCATCCCAAGTTAAACTATTAGTTTAAAAAAGCCTGTCTACTTCTCAATGTAAACTCGCTCCTCACTCATAGAAGAACAAGTATTTGCAATGGAATAGGTCTCGCATTATTAAAAGTTTGAACTATTGGAGGTAAAAATTATAATGTTTGTTAGATTTGTTTTGGGCAAAAATATCCCAGCAGTAGCATAAATAATAAAAGAAATTCCACTAAGCAAAGAAAGGGTGCAGTACCACAAGCTGTTACTAGGTGTCCCTGTGGAATTGTAAAGGGACGTCTATTAGCCACATAAGGTCCTATACCCTTAATGCAATATCTTTTTCAACACCAATAGCTCAACCTTCGCTAATGCAAGACCTATTGCATTGTAAATGCTTGTTCACTTTTATATTCCCCAGACTTGGAGCAAACCAGCTACATTATACAAGGACTTATTCATGTTTGGAATCACACAATGCTGAGTTGAGGTGAGACTCGAAACTGCCTTCGCAGGTCAAAAGTCTGCAGCTCTAACCTTACACCAAAACGGAAGCATTTTCAATCTTCTGTACAACGAAGCCATAATAGTTGCTTATTTATCTTATGCAACTAACAATCATTGTCCAAAGCCAATAGTCCTGGCTCCTTGTAGGTGTAATGTTGTTAGTTGGTGTAAATATATATATATATATATATATATATATATATATATATATATATATATATATATATATATATATATATATATATATATATATATATATATATATACATCTATGTATAGATATATATATATATATCTGGATGAATGGACAGCAGCAGCAAAATACCAGTGGGGCAGCACACTCTGCTAAGTACAGATCTTTAGCTTGTGTTTTAAGGCATGCCCTTAATTACATCGGCCACACCCCTATGAGAGACCACCAGTTTTTTCATCCCACTTAAAGCCCTGCCTGCCATAATGCTTATGTTTCAAAATTAAATTGTTTCCCTTTGTCAACCATTTTAGCGAAAATACACATTATAAACAGATTAAAAACTAATTTCTGGCCAGATGGCTCAGGGAGTTGAATGTAGATGCAGTGTTTGTAGGTCTTGGGTTAGAATCCCAAGGGCCAATTATGGGGGCATATTATCAAGGACGGTGTTAAAACTTATCGCCAGTTTAGGGGCTGAAAGCTGCTGCTAAAGCGGCGATAATGGGTTTGATAATATGCCCTTGAGAATTCCAATAGAAGCCCATGTTCTGGTGTGAACCTGGGCTTCTATTGGAATTCTCCAGGGCATATTATCAAGCCCATTATCGTCGCTTTAGCTGCAGTTTTCTGCCGCTAAACCGGCGATAATTTTAACTCCGTCCTTGATAATATGCCCCTTAGTCTTCTATGCTTCTGAGGTCTGCAATTACGTACAATTACATTGTGCAATTACAAGGATTAGAAAATGAAACTATGCAGTACAAAAAAACAATGTACTATTTAGATTTAGTAGCACTCTGAAGATTGAGTAAATATGTTGAGAGTTCCGTCTGCCATTGGCTTGTCCCATGACTCAGCCATGTGTGCCTCTAAACTTGCCAACCCTAGACCCTAAGCTGGACCAATCACAGTCTCCCTGTGCCATCTTTGATGTTAAGGCTCAGTCATTCAAAAACCCTCGCGGGCATTTCTCTGCTCTCATTTTTTTGTATCAAATTAGCGACATAGGGAAACGGAATATCATCTGCTCATTCCTCCTCAGACTCGGCTGATCAATGCCACTGACTCAATCAGGGATTATCTGGAACCTGCTCTGTTCCCCTCTTCTACACCAAAGTCAGCTCCAGGAGAGTCTCTTGGGTTTTGCACTGCCCAGTCCTGCAATACCTGCATCGGCCCACAAGATCAGCTACAATGAAAAATACCCCATCTACCTCAACCTAGGGACCCCCTTCACCACCCACTCCTCTGTCAATCAAACGCCAAGGGGAGTCTCGGCTACCTTTGGCATCAGAGTAATCTGAGGTGTATAACATCTCTTTTATTTCTGAAGGAGCAAAGTTCCCTTTAACTGGTGAAAGCCTCTCAACAAAAGCTCACCATGTGACAACAAGCAGAGTGCATGGTTCAGCCTGAACAGCTTCAGAAACAAACGTGACTCCCGTCATGCCTCCCATACAAACCACAGATCAATGCAAGCAGGCAGTAAGTAGATCGCTGGGGTGCGTGGGAAGGAGAAAGAGGACCGGGTAGATGTAGATGAAGACAAGCAAGGATAAAGGCATCGTAGATGGTCTCGTGGAGGAGGCAGGACTTTAGGTCTGGTTGTGTGGGGGGTGGAGGGAGAAACAGACACGAGGGTGACGTATCGAGATGAAGCAGCGACGGGGTGGGAGGGGGAATTGAGATAATGCCGGGCGCCCATGTTGTGATTTAAAGCGGGCGCCCGTGTTGTTAATTTAAAAGCACATAGCAATAAAATAAAGCGCGGTCAAGCTGCTTAAATAAACACAAGTGGTTTCAGCTGCTGCAGCGCATTTCCTGCCTGCAGTAGGAGAAACTCAATAAAGAAAATAGTGCTTACAGGACAAAATAACACTTACCATGTAACATTCGAAGTAAAGTGGCCAGTAGCCATGAGAGGTTACAAATGAAGACAAGGCGGTACTAAGGAGGGACTAACAAGCCTAAGAAATCAGAAGCCAGCATTTATGAAGGACAAAGACACAAGCCAATGACAAATATTGGAAGAGAGTGGGTGGGGCTTCTCTTCCATACGCCACTTCAGCAGTTCGCCAGAGTAGCACATGCGCGCTGATTCAGGCTCGACCTAAAAATGCACCCGGCACAATCAAGGGAAATGCGCCATATTAGTGTCAATGTGTTGCCCCCAAGGCAGTCACAAACTCGTGCTGCCCTAGGGGAAGCACATCCATGTGAAAAAGAGATCTAATGCTTTGAAGCCCACCTTGTTTTCACAGTGCAGGCAGCACCCGCCTGCACTTTTTAAGGGGATTACAGATCCCATTGCAGGCAGGTGCAGTGAGTGACTGCACCTGCCTGCAAGGGGATGACTGGGGAGTCCATAGGACCCCCTTTTCCCCCACCATAGGGCTGCAATCAAGGGGCGCACTGACAGTGTCCACGTCTGTAATACTGCACGGTGGCAGAAGCAAAGGGATTCCCTCATTTTCATAGGGCCAGGCCCCCAAGCGAATCAGGGAGTGCCAGCGCATTCAGTATTACAGAATGGGACACACAAGCACCTGCGGCACCTTCCGTAATACCAAAGTGCCCCAGGGGCACGCAAAGCGGGCGCACATACCCATTGCCCCCCCCGGGGCACTTCTATAACACAGCCCCTGATCCGAAAATTCCAGACCCCCAGACATTGGGCCCAGACATTCCTGAAGAGGTGCAGGAAGCTGCTGTGCCTGGTTCCCACCCATCCACATTCTACAGCTGGGAGGAGTACAAGACGCTCCCCCCTGCTGAAGCACAAAAGGAACTTGGACTGCTTTCTGGCCCCCACAGCATTACCCACCTCCTCCAAGAAGGTGATAAATGTCAGCGCATTTATGCAAATCATTTCTACTGGAAGGAGTAAAACATGCAGAATTGAATATGGCATTAACGGGTTCACATTCCTGGATATCTCACAGAGAAACATGGAACTCCTAATGGGGCCCTTAGTGATACAGATAAAATGCTTACCACAGGGCACACTGATCTTGGCAAGCAGGCAGACACTGGTGCTCCAGGCCACTGGTCTTTGAGTAAGAGGAGAGAATTTGAGTGAGCGAGGTCCAGTAAGGAACCCCGTTAAGCATACTCCTTCTGTGAGGTGTGAGGAAACAGCTGCTACACCAATTAAGTTGTTGCCCATGAGTAGGACAGAGTTGATGACCCCCTATACCAGGGGACGGCAGCTGTGAAGTGAGCCATATGCTGCGTTATGCTGATCAGACAGGAGCCAGTGCTTAGTGCCAAGTGGGCGATCCCATATGCCAGGAAGGGGCCGCCATTAAAAAAGACTGCTGTGCGGTAAGAGCCATTGCCTTGTGTGGTACAGGGCCACAACACCGTACGTCAGGAGGGGCCCCCGTCAAAGACCTCACCATGCCAATTGGGCAGGAGCCCATATACTGTGAGAAACGTTGATCACATATGTGATAGAGGGTCACTGGGAATATCAAGAACTGCATCCTAATCTGCAACCTCCCCACCGGAGAAGTGAGGACATCCTGGGAGCACCTACACACCATCACCTAGATGAGGGACCTGCAACAGGATCATCACAACCACCCGCCCATCTGAAGGCAAACTAGACTCTTACCCAGCAGGAGGAGCCACAGAGAACCTCCGGTCACTCTGGGAGTGCGATCACGAGGGAGGGACTCTGCATCCGCTGAGTGAGTTTCTTGGCCCACATGCTGCAGAGTCATTTGAACTGAGCTGCAGCTGCTTTGACTGCGCTCAGAAACTCCAGACACTCAACACCTGCTGGTGCAGGTAACCATGCTGCTAATTACCGCAGAAGAACTGGAACATAATTGACTTTAAATTACAGTGAGAGTGGACTGCTTGTGGGGCATACCCGGGATGTTACCCATATTGAATGGGGAATAACCCCGATCACCCCGTTCCTTTGTGCTGGTAGTGGTACAAAATTAAAGACTTCTCTTTTAGCATAAAAGTCAGTTTTTGGCTAGACCATGATTTATTGCTGCTGCTGCTGTGCACATTTTGAGTTGTGAGTCTGTGTTCACTATCCTGTATCCACACCTTCCCACCGAAAGTAGCCTGGACTGCTTGGATCACGCTTACCCTGAGAGTCAAGTGCAGAAGGGGTACTTGGCCCAGTTTCTCAGAATCTATAGTAAATCGGGCCCGGGACATCAGTAATGAAAGGCCCAGTAACCCCTGCTTGCTTCTCTGAAAGGGGCTCTGAAAATTAGGATGCTTAAATGTTCCCTGAAATTTGTATATTCATTGTGCTAAATATGCTATTAGTATGCAATCAACTTATAAGAAAGTGTTCAAAACTCACCATGTCAGTAAGTGCAATTAAAAGATAATGAGCAATATTCTCATACATTTGTCTCATTTACACAAGCTTAAATGAGAAAATCCCACATCTTGCCAATGTGCAAATTCAAAAAATCCTACCTTGGAGCACAGCTGTCTCAGGTGAAATGCAAAATGCAAATGACCAAAATGCCCCTTTTAAGCACTGTAGGCTACCAGTGCCTAATTTGTAAAAGAATACGTAGCGAGCACTAATGTTTTCCTTAGAAGGCCGCAGCAGGCGATATCAAGTGTTGGGATGCCAAAAACCAAGGCTGCATAGTCATGATTCCACTGCTCCCCTCTTTCCTCCACCAGCAGACCTCTGTTTTTTCTCACTGTCACGGGCTTTTTTCAACCTGCTTTCTCCATTTGTCATTGACTTTTTGTTTTCTCTTCTTTACTCTTTCTCTCTTGTTTTTTTCATTTTCTTGCTCTGGGTAAAAGTTTGATTAGGCAAAATAATAGCAAGTCTCTAAAAATGAGTGCTGGTGGAACCCACCTGCTCAAATAAAGCACCACAAGACCACTTTACTTCACTGCACACGTGGCACACGGGAAGTGGATACTAAATGATATTTTATTTTACATTTGTATTCACACAACTTTAAAATAAAGATGTCAGTGAACTATCTGTTGTATATTGATATTTCATAATATACATTTTCATACAGTAATGTTTTTATTGTATTGTACTTGTCATATCCACTATGCATCTTTCTGTACTTGTATTACATGCTATGGTAGAATATTATTGGGGGAGCATTCCTTTTGTGTACCACATGACAAGTTTGCATTCTGGAACGTGGGGGGCATATCATCAAGGACCGGCGATATCGCTAAGCGCACTTAGCACTAGGATAATTATCGCTGGGTAACGTGGAATTTTATCGCTGAGATAGCGTGCTATTAGCAATGCTTATCTCATAAATGATAAAATTCCAAGCGCTAACTGTCAAATGTGAGATTATCACTGGAAATCCAGCGATAATCTCACAAAGTTTGGCGATAGCTTGTTGATAGGGCAAGGCATACTTAGCCATGATATCCACCTTACATAGGATATCATGGCTAAGTCAGTTTTGAAGCAGGCCAACAAATCCCCAGCACTCGTATTAGTCAAAATTTCAAAACAGTTGTGACGTGTGAGTCAGAAACAACAATAGCAATAAATTTCTTGTGCGAGGTTTAGTCTTCCTTGTTCTTTATTTTCAATGGGACATCCTAGTCACAGCCAACACGTGTTTCGTCGTGTAGGGGCATTAACCCACGACTTCCTCAAGGCTATTTTCTATTCAAATGGTACCTTTAATACGAGGAAATCGGAATCCACGGACAGCTGCACTCGGCTCGCCGGATACTTTTAGATGGGAATTGGAAAAGATAACGTGAAACCGACTGATAAGTTGGCTCAGCGCAATACTTACGCTTCACTCTTCACTGGCTAAGGAACCACGAATTTTGAATGTTCCAGTCTTGGATTTGACCCCTATGTGGTCTGGAATTTTAACCACATATTAAAGGTACCATTTGAATAGAAAATAGCCTTGAGGAAGTCGTGGGTTAATGCCCCTACACGACGAAACACGTGTTGGCTGTGACTAGGATGTCCCATTGAAAATAAAGAACAAGGAAGACTAAACCTCGCACAAGAAATTTATTGCTATTGTTGTTTCTGACTCACACGTCACAACTGTTTTGAAATTTTGACTAATACGAGTGCTGGGGATTTGTTGAACTGTTACGTAGAGCTCTTGCTCTTCTGTGTAGAGTTGGTGGTTTCTCTATACCTTACAGCACCGTCAGATTAATTGTATGTTAATTTATAAATGTGAATTTCCCTTTTAGCGCCTAAGACACCTATGATTAATACCACTATCTTTAACTAGTTTTGAAGCAGGCATAAGGAAAGTAGCGATAACAGAGGTTATCGCTACTTTGCTTGTCGCCTCTGCAGCTTAGCGTGCCCATTGATAATTGGAGAAATGTCGCTTAGCGACATTTCTCCAGTTATGTCAGGGCAGGCACGCCACTTTGCATCTCATTAGAGATGCAAAGGTGGGCGTTGGGGGAAATGGCGATAATGCAAGGATTCACGCGATAGCATGACCTTGGTGATTAGGCGATAAAATTATCGCCGCTTTTCGTCCAAAAACGGACGCAAAAGCGGCGATAATTTTATATCGTCTCCTTGATGATATGCCCCCTGGTGAAGGCAGTGGCAGTTGGCGATTGAAGTTAATCCTAGCGGATGCAGGTTGATCGCCCGCCTTGTTGGATGAATATTAACAATAAATACAAGCCTGTTTTCCATCATAGTTCCTGAAAGTCAGTTCTATGTAGTGGTCCGACACTACATATTGGCGATGAGCGATGGTGAGACAAGGTGGGCCTTTGACACATTGAGTAGATCTTAGTGGAGATCAAAGAGAAGCATGTAGACGATTACCTTGATTGCCGGATATGAAGTTCATAAGAGGTGGAGTTTGAGATCTCCGAAGCTCCTGTCTAAGGCATATCGGCAGATAGCAGTAAGGCTGAGGAGCAATGTTTGTGGCATTTCGGGAACCTCGAGAAAAGGTTCATCATTCTTTGGGATAATGCATCAATCTCCAGGCATGGGGAGAGCAGACACGTGACCTCTTGGCATGCATCTTGAAGTGCGCAATGTGCAGAATATTTTTCAAAATGGGTATATTACTGATTTGTAAATGAAATAAGTGCACAAGCAACTATTGGATTTTTGAGTAAAATCTTTGATTTTGAAGGATACCCATTAGAAATGGTGACCGATAATAGGTCTAATCGATATCAGAACAAATGGAAATCTTTATGAAAAGCAAAGGTATAAAACATTACACAGCAGCATTGTATAGCCCCAATTCCAATGGTGTTGTGGAAAGGGTCAACCGACTACTTAAAGATGGAACTGAAATTTCTGCAACCTGTGGAATGAATGTTGAAGACTTTGTAAGAAACAGGGGGGCATAACAACAACAACTTGCGATAAATATCGCTTTATCGCCGCTATCGCTGGATTTCAACGCCGAGATAGCACCTGATCATCAACGCTCATCTCCGAGGCGATATGAAATCCAGCAATAGCGGCGAAAAGCACCAATATCGCTTGAAAACCAGGAATAAATTGTGGGAGATAATGAAATCCTTGCTGATACGCCACTGTGACCTTAACCCTGCAATCCACCTCCCATTATGTAAATGGCTGAGTCGTCTTTTGAGCAGGTGTTAAAATACTGCGATAAAGGGGCTTAGCGCTATTAATCTCGTCGTTAAGTGGGTCTGCTGCACGCTTGTTGATACTGCGAAGCCTTGTTAGCAACGATTTCCATGTAGTTTTGCTCCGGAACGCCTACTTTGCATGTCATTAGCGAAGGCATGCAGGGTGATAAGAAAACGGGAGCAAACTCATGGAAACTAGCGCTAACAAGGCTCAGCGCGAGCGTGTTGATAGTGCGATGTAAATATCGAGCTTTTCTGGCTTTTAAAGCCAGAAAAGCGGCAATATTGTCCTTGTTAATATGCCCCAAAGTATGCATGTATCATAATACTCCCCAGAGTGTTACAGGTGTATCACAGTTTTCGCTGGTGAGGGGTAGAGGTGCTCAACAGGTTTAGTTCCAGCTTGGTTGGACAGTACATGAGCAAATGGATAAGGAGAAATTCAAACATAAAGTTGAGATGCCTCAAAGTAAAATTAAAAAGTATTTTTATCAAGTTCACTCAGTGAGCGACACCAGAATTGATGTAGGAACCTGGGTAACACTATAGAACATGAAACCCAGAAAATCTAAAGTTTAATTTCACTTTAGTGGGCCATTTAAAGTGATCAAAACAGCTTGTAAAACAGTAAAATCTGCAGATGGTTGTTGGAGGGCAAAAAGGAATTTGGTTCCACTTGATGATTATCAAAAAACTATTATGATGAGAAAGTTGTGTATGTCAGATTGTGAGTTGTTGCCTTTTTATGTTCCTCAGCATGATGAGGTACAGGGAAAGTCATGTAACAATTTATCACAACAACAGATGAGTGGCATGAGTGAAATTGATCTTGTATTAAATTAATCTGAAATGACAGATTGTTATGAGCAAGATCAGAAGGATATTTTGGAAATTCCTCATTAGAACAATGATGATATAAATATTATCAGTAACGAAATTGTCGCTACTAGATATGATTGTGTATCCAAGAAACTAGGATCCTTACAACAATTGAGATCTAAATTATTATCACTTTTTATTTTGTTGTATAAATTGTTTATATTTTAAGTTTGTTTTTTTGAAAGAAGGGAGATGTTGTAGCTTCATATGCATATTCATACGCATCTTCATACAGTAATGTTTCTTCATATGCATTTTCATATAGTAATGTTTCCTTTGTATTGTATAAGTGATATCCATTATGCATCTTTCTGTAATTGTATTACATGCTATGGCAGAATCTTTGGGGGGAGGGTTCCTTGTGTGTACCACATGACAAGTTTGGGATCTGCATCTCAGTGGGGGCAGCAGCAGTTGGCGATGGTAAAGGGCCAGTTCATATTAAAAACTAAAAACTAATTAAGACAAAAGGGGAGAGGAGTTAGAAAGGTTCCAGAATGATCCTGACTAATGAGCATCATGAAGGAAAACCATGGAGTGAAAGAAAAGCGGGAAGTAGCAAACCAGAAGCAGAAGCAGGACTCTCAGCACAGAGGAAAGAGAAGCAGTGTAGAAAGGGTGAGTCAAAGAAGAGGGGTGAGGAATGGAACAGAGCATGTGGGATAATGGTAAGAGGGAATGGTTTTGGGTGAGGAGAAGGAAGAAAGAAGAATCGATTGAAAGAGCAAAAGTAGGATAATGCAATCAGGGCCGTTTCTAGGTGTTTTGCCGCCCTAGGCGAGAATTGAAAAATGCCGCCCCTCCCTTTTACTACCATCACTCTCCCCCCCCTGTCATCCAGGCTAGAAGAAAAACACATCAAACATTAAATGCCACTGAAACTCACAACAAAATAAACATTGAAACCTGGACAGGCTGATGGGTGGCTCAGCTTGTGCTCTGACTTTCAACCAGACTCTGCATTGCCTCTCCTCATTCATTTGCTGACCCCTCTCACCCAAGACTGAATTGCAAATGGCTGGAGTGGCTTAGTGGGTAAAAAAAGGATGAATTTGGATGATGCACCAATTAGTTACCAGTGGCTGAATTCAATAGAAGGATCCCACCCGTGTTTTTTTGTTTTTCCATGCGAGATGTTCTAAGTACGATGGGTCTTCCCAGACCTAGAACTCAGGTGCAGTATGACTTAAACTGCTTCTCACTGAGGAAGGAGGCCCTTTAGGCCCTCACCAGTTTGGGGTTACTTGTGTTCTCATATAGGTGGGATCTGACCTATAAGTTCACACTGGACTGCTCCTTTTAGAACAGGACTATGTATGTTTGAATATGACCGGCCTCAATCTGTATAGGCATTTTGGGCTATTTGATCAATTGGTTTGAAACTCAGATTTTTTTCCAGCAGCTGAGAATAATTCAAACATTTCATTCATAAACTTTTTCTTTAATGATGTCTTGGCTATGATGAAATAAATATACTCTTGAAAACTGGGTAACGTTTCTGCTGGAAGTAGAATTGCTTCGTTAGATGTTTATATTTTTTAAGGCATTATTAGTACCTGTGGAGAGTGAAAACATGTTACCCCGAGGAAATTGTCTTTATGCAGAGAGTGCAGAAAGCACGTTCCTTTTAGTAGTTGCACCTCGAGTCCTAAACGTCCACAAAGGTGCAACGATTCGGAATACAGATTGTCACTTCGAGGCACGCCTTTAAGTCCACCTTAATGAGATTATAAGGGAAGGTTTTCAAAGACATGTTTTTTCTCCTTCACTAGACCAAAGGGAATAATTGACCCAGTTTGGTATTTAAGCAATTTGTGTTCACTTTTATCAAACACTTACGAATTTATCAAATGCAATAACTTGTAAAAGCAAATTTGTACTCAGAATTACGCCCAAGTCTGCAATGCTTTCTCAGCCGTGTGCATTTAATATACTCGCTGGTGTTTATTTTCGTTGTCATTCTTAGATTGATATTATATATTTTTAGAATGTGAATTACAGAAGCATTTTCAACAGAAAATGCCACGTCTACCATATCTAGATTCAACAAAAGACCAGGAGAACATCACACTACCTGTGACCCCAATAGCATCACAGGGTTAATCCCTTGTCCGACCCTTCACCCCTCAGCAGCTTCCTATTGGCTCCAGAGGGGCTAAGGTAAGTGCAATGGCTGGAAGCTATAGAAAGTAAACAAGACTCTTGGGGCGGCATTCGGAGTGCTCATTCGGAAAGGGCTTGCAATTCCTGTTACTGTCAAGTCCACAGGGAGGTCCTCTGTGCCTCAGTAGTGGTTGGTACCCCTGACTCGGCTAGCTGTTCAAGCTCAGAGTTAGTACCACGGAGGCCGGACACAAGGAAGGTGACAGGTGGAAGGAGACTTGTAATAATTAGTTTGAAAGCTACTACTATGTCCAGCCCAGCTCCAGCTTCCAAGAGCTTCTGTATATTATGTGCTAAATAGTCCATATTTTCCTTAGCGACTGACGTAAACAGGGCCGGACTGGCAGTGGCGGGCACCGGGCAATCCCCCGATGCGCCGCACGGGTGGGGCCGGTTTTGGGCCCCTGGGGGCCGTTTTTGTTACAGGGCTGCAAAATCGGCCCTGTAACAAAATCGGCCGAAAACCGGCCCTGGCAAAGAGCTCTGCGGCCCCCCCATGGGAGGGGGGCGGCCGATCACTTTGCCAGGGCCGGTTTTGGTTCCCAGTCCGGCCCTGGACGTAAACTCATAAACAGCAAACTCTGCATGTTCAAAAGGCACCCTCGCTTATGAATTAAACAGATATGAAAATAAATGTATGCTGTTTGTCCCTCACAGCAGTTTTAAGACCTGTACTTTTTCAGAACGATATTGCAGCCCTTTTAACACCGCCATCATGAATTAGATTGAGAGCTTGATGGATTGCATGTAAATATAAACGTGTTTTTTATGTAGTGCGCATATATTATAGAGTACTTGGTGATTTGATGGTGTCGATCAAGTCCTTCTTATTTCAACATGCAGCCCTGACTCCATTTATACGCAAACCCACGCTGACTGTATCCACTAATTTACCAACACCTGCAGGCCGAAAGCACATGGAATTTTCATCTATATTTAACTTTGTAAATATATTTGTATAATTAACAGCTGGCTGTGTTTTTTCTAGAAATATTCAGCAGATATCACTATAACCTATGTACATAAAACAGGCAATCAAAGGGCTCAGGCAGCAGACAAAACGAGAGAACTGCATCGATTGACTACAGCCAGTTACGTACTTCCATGGTTTTTTATATGTTGGCTCTTATAAATGCCAGTTTTCAGCATATAATAATTTCACGTAAAACAGTTGTGCAATCTGCCGGTTTGAGAGCAATTAGCGCGTGCTGAAGTAAGGAAACATTAATGCCTGCAGAAACAAAGCATAGGTCATGTTTAATCTGTGACGGTGTTCTGTTGCCAGGGTATCTCGGCTGATTAACACAGTAATACTCACAAGATTGCGCGTTTTTTTCTTGAACTGTAGATTAAACCCACTTGCTGAATGTACTGGGGATTCCCAAACTCATGTTTTTTGACGCCCTCCCCCCTTTTGCCACCGTAGGCGGCCGCCTAGTTTTAGCCTAATGGTAGAAACGGCCCTGAATGCAATCATACGGCGAATGGAGAAAGGGCCCAAAGGATAGTAGGGAAGAGGTAGAATGATATAAAGGGCAGTTAATCCAAGTACAGTTAAAAAAAGTGTGCTTTTACTGCAAACACACATATTTGTGGCTCACCTTCAGTCCTACTGCAGAAAGCTGTTTTCATTACCACCCCATCATCAGTCCTTGTCTTACTCTTCATGAATGAGGCTTAGCCATCCCTGCAGCACCCTTATATGCCCAGTATTCACAGGTAGTGTTTTTTCTCTCTCTTCACTACCTATAAAATCTCCTGCCTGCCCTCAGGCCTTTGTGCTTGGTGTTTGTGTCAGGGTTCAGTGACAATGTGTGAGACGCACAAGTAGGTTCCCGAGCACTAGCGCATTTGCGATGGATCAGCATGCACCTATGGTCATGCAGGAGGCTAGTTTGAGGAGATTTAGAGATTGGCAAAGTAATTGAAATTGTATTTATTTCGCGCTTTCTACCCCTGATGAGGCATTGAAGTGCTTTTCGTTGAATAGCACGCTACTCCGGAACACAAAGGATTAGTGGTGGAATAGCATAGGAAAATATAAATTGGTAATTTGAGCGGTGGATATGTGAGTCTGTTAGTTTGATTGAATGGGATAAAGGAGGGATAGAGGAGAGAAGAGTCTAGATAGTGCTATTTGTGAGATTATATTAGTTAGATGAGGTTTTGGATGAGTAAAAGGAGGGATACAGGAAAGAAAATTCTAGTAAGTGCCATTTTAGTATTAAAATGGGGTTTAGGGTGAGTCAAGGAGAGATAGAGGAGAAAATAGTCTACAAAGAGTTATTTGGCAGATCATAGTAGTAGAATGGGTTGGGTAAGTAGTGAGGGATAGAGGAGGGAAGAGTCAAGAAAGGTGTCTTAGGGAGATCATAGTAGTAGAGTGAGATTTGGGATGAGTCAGAGAGTGGCGGTAGAGGATATATTGAGAGAGGTATAGGGTGAAACATAGAGTAGTGCATTGGAGGTAGTTGATGCTTTCTTTTTCTTTCTTTCTATAGTAGGAGTAAAGTTATAAATATATAGATACATAACTGAACTACTCAGAAGGGGTACACATGCATAAGGAAAATAATAAAGAGATATAAAATTGTATTGTATAAAGTTCCATACATGCAGGTATGGATAGATAGTTAGAAATTCAGACTATCTGGTGTTACTGTACATACAACTAAAATGCATTTGTGTATTTTATAAAAGTCTTTAATATATATGTATTTATTTTATTTTTATGTTTCCTCAATATTTCAATAGTGAAGCAGAGACTGATAAGCATCTAATCAAATAACTTATGTGAAAACTATGTAGTGACCTATATACATGTTAACCATTAAATAATACATATATATATATTGTGTAAATAGTGATTAATTTTTGTAATGGATCGGTGTTTTCAGGGTGATATCAGCCGATTGGGTGCCCCCTGTTTACTCCTGCTGTGTTCAAAATTTCGTTGAAATATTTTCTGACTTTGTCATCTTACTCTGATGTGAATCTGAACCTTGACGTTCAGGCCACTTGGCCTGTGGCAATAGTTTGCTCTTGAGATATTTGATAATTGTTTAAAAAAAAATTGTGATGTTTTTTCACATATGACCACTTGGCATTGATATTACTTATATATTTACATATTCATTGTAAATAAGGCACTAGCACTGGCAGTTTGAAGAGAATATATTTATTTGTTTTCTCTCATTTTTTAACTGCAACGAAAGTCTTTTGTTTATGTTTATGCTCGGGTTACGAGCAAACTTTGGTTCGTTTTCCATGTTTATATTTACCTTAAATGGTGGACGAGTGATTTGCAACCTGTGGCCTGTGAAGAAGAGCGCTTGCTCGAAACGCGTTGCCATTAAATATTCTTTTCAAACGAGCCTTGGAGTGCGAGTGATTCCTTTACAGACAGGATTGTGGAGTTTATATATATATATATATATATATATATATATATATATATATATATATATATATATATATATATATATATATATATATATATATATATATATATATATATATATATGTCAAACAAAATGCCCTGTAGCTTTGGGAGCGCACTCGAAGTCACTCTGCCATCCGGCTTTCAGAAATGCAGCCTGCCTTAATGTTCCACTTTTCAATTAAGATGCCCAACGCGTTTCAAGGTTCCACAACCTCTTCCTCATGGGCTGAACAAACAACAGCATTTAAAACTCACATGCCTGCATTTCCGGTTTTTATTCATTTGCATGTTTATCCACAGTGGGCGTGTGCATGAAGCAATGATTATTAAGATGCATGCTGGGACACAGTGTTCCTTTGACGAGTTTAATGCACAGTTCGTAATATTCCATTCATTATTAGGGGCACGGACTCTGAAAATTGAAGGCAGGTAGGAGGGTGCAAAGGCAACAATTTAACCACACTGAGCAGGCAGGAAGGGCCGTGGCAGCACAACAGACTATGGAGGGCAGTGGAAAGGGGGGCAGGGGCAACAAACCAACAATACAGGACTTGCAAGAGAGGCTGTGGCAATGTAAGAGACCATTGTGGGCAGAAGGAAGAGGCAATGGTAGTACAACCATACATGCCAACAGACCCGATTCAGCCAGGAAACGTCCAATGTTTTTAAGCTCAAATGGGCTTTATTTGATCTGTCTCCTGTCTACAATCTCCTCTTTTTCAATGTAACTCAAAGGGGAAAATCAATACCCCAGTTTTTTTTCAAAATCTTCCTCTTACCAAGTTCAAAATGTTTGCAAGTATGGTACATTGGATCATGGAAGGAAATGGGGTAGGGACATGGACTTGGATAACAGAGGACAGGAGGGACATGGAGAGGTGCACCAAACTGACCCTGCAGGGCAGGCATCAGGGTTTGCAGCAGCACAATACACCACACAGGGCATGCGGGACGGGAGTGCAGCACAACAATCCATAGAAAGCAAGAGGGAGGGGACAGGACCATGCACATGGACAACAGAGAAAAGAGGGGCAAGAGGCAATGGTAGCTAGCTGGCCATAATGGACAGACAGGAGAGAAAGCTGCAGCATAACAGACCATAAAGGGCAGGAGGGACGGATCAGGGGCATTACAATGGAACAGACAAGCCAGGAGGGAGGGAGTAGGGGTCTGCACATGTAAACAGAGGGCTGGGGGCAAGGGGGCAGGGCAGGAGCAGCAAGATAGCCATGGAGGTCAGGCAGGATGGGCACTAGAAGCAAGACACACCATGAAGAGCAACAGTGAGACTGTGATGGCATACACACAGACCATGGAGGGAAGGTGGGAGGGGGTCAGGGGCAGCTAACTGACCACACAGGGAAGGTGGGAGGGGCCATGGCAGCACAGAAGACCATGCATGGCAAGTGGGAGGGTTAGTGGCAGCACAATGGCTATGATGGGCAAGAAGGAGGGTGCAGGGGCATGCACAAAGGACGATGGAGGATAGAAGGGAGGGTCAGGACCTGTGCACAGACAAGAAAGTTCAGGGGAAGGGGCCTCACAACAGACCGCACGGGGCAGGCAGGAGGAGCAGTTGCAGCACAACAGACCAGGGAGGGCAGAAGGGTGTGGCAGTACAATGTACCATGTAGGACAGGAGGAAGAGGATATGGGCATGGCATGTGGACAGGCAGGGTGGAGGTGGCAGGGACAGGTTACAGTCATCTGACAATGCTAGGCAGGTGGGAAGGGAGTGGCTGCTCAACAGAACACTCAGAGTAGATTGGAGTGGCAGGTCCATGGAACATGGTGGGCAAAAAGGATGGAGCAGGGGCATGCACAAAGACATCGGAGGGCAGGGGGAAGGAGAATAGGGGCAGCAAGCTAAGCACAGAGTTTAAGCAGGAGGTCAATGATGGGGCATAGAGTTGGGCAATGGAGGGCAGGAGGAGTGGACTGGTACATCATACTAAATTGAGGGCAGTGGCAGCACATCAGACCATGCATGGCAGAAGGGAGGAGGCTAGTCTATGGATTCACACAGCAGAGGATAGGGAGGAGGAAGATGGGGCAGCAAGCTAACTGTTCAGAGAAGGCGGGTATTAGGAACTTTATTGTTTTTAAAACGTGTGTCTGTGCGAACTACTTAAAATATGAACAAGTATGCAGCATAATCTCACTTTTACTCAGGAAGAAGAGGACGTTTGTGACTGTGACTCCGGGCTCACTTGGCAGAAACACCCCCTGACCCTCCACCCCGTATCGCAAAATGTAATGCCTGTGAAAAGGGTAGGTGAACATAGTGTTATATAGAACATAGTCCTGAGAGCACGATTGAAAATGAAAACTAGATATAGTGTATGGTATAAACTATGCACCAAAAAGTGTGATATAAGATGAACCGGGCGTGAAATATAATATGCAATACATTGTGCGCAATGACAGATTCATTGGAGAGCGTGAGATAGCACAGGCACTAGCGCGTGCTATGCGATATGCGCCTTGGAGTGTAATATGCATAGGGCAGTGTTGTGTAACCTAGCTAGTCTCTAAAGTTGTAATATAAAATATGTGCTGGGGAGTGTAACGTTGCATATGCACTGTGACAAAGATATGGATCCCAGATTGTAATATGTATGGCATAGCACTGTGCGTTATAACATAGGCATCGAGGAAGGCACGTTAGATGGGGCAATATAACCCGTGCGAAGACAAGTGTGGCATGACATATTCACGGGGTGGTGTTACAGTGCACATGGGCTAGAGAGTGTCATAGCATATGCACTAGCTAATGGAATACAACACAGAGGTGTGTGGCACTCAGCAGGCAATGGTGGGTGTAACACAGCATTGGGCTCTGCCAGGAGCGCGCTGTGACTCTCAAGTGATGTTCGTCCCCTTTCCAGAGAGTAAAATAAAAAGTATTACACATCCGGCAGTGAGGGGGGTTTCTTGCATAGTTTTGGTCGAATTTTTGTCGAATCCCCTTTGAATGGCTTGGTGTGCATGTGTATTAAATGTGCCCGTCAATAGCTACCCATGTTTGTATAAATAAACGACAAGGGTGTCTACCGGGATTAGGCACGGTAGGGCATCAGACATGTCAGAGCTTCACTAGTGGTGGAAATACATTCCACGTGGATTCATTGTATGCATAGTCGCCTTTTAATGAATATCACGCAAATCGTCATGGTGATAGGTACGTACGGTTTGTCCAGCATGTCCTAGGTGTGTCTATAAATATATATTTTTTAAAAATAATAAAAAACAGTGGCCAGCCCTGGGGATTGGGGTCAAACAAATATAATTAGGAGACAGGCCCTGGGGGATGGGGTCATAAGGGCCAATAAATTAGAATAAGAAGGGGAACCACACAGCCACGCGGCCCCCCTCCCCTAAAAAGAAAAAGAAAGGCAGGCCAGCCCCGGAGAATGGGGTCCCCGGGGCCATAAATGGCTAGAGTAAAAAACATTTTTAAAAAGGATGGCCGGGCCTCGGGGGATGGGTTCCCCGTGGCCAGAAGTGGCCTGGGAGGGGGGCCATGCATTATTTAATAGTTAACATGTATATATATACATATATATTATTTCTTTTAACCATAAGTAAGATATACATTTGGTAAGCAAACCTAAAGAATATCTATATATTTTTAAACGTTAGGTAACATATATATTTGTACAAAGAAATGTAGTTATCCAAATACATATATTTAATCAAATTATACATGTTTACATGCACAGGCATATGCTTTACATTTGTGTTTCAGTGTGGTGGTCATGTAGGAAAGAGCCAAAAATACTGCAAAGCAGTCTGGCTTGAGTGTGTGTAACAATGTCTCTTGACCATATTTGATAGAAATAGGGTTTATTTAAGTAGATCATAACAATGCCTCATCCACCATCCAGCCCTCCGTTTCCAAACACTAACCATCATCCATGGAACCTCTGAACGCCCACATGTCACAACCTTCCATTTTATGTAACCCTTGATACTACACAGCTCCCCTCTTTCACACAGACTGGATGTCATATTCAACAGCATATTTACATATGTAGACTTTGAATGAGGAACAGATGAAAGAGACCCAATAACAAGGATGAAGTACAATTGAAATATACATCCACTAAAAAACGCAAAAAGAAAAAAGTAATCATTATCTGAAGCAAACGTCACATTCTTATCAACTAATCAAAAACGTGTGTGTCTACAAATACAGCCCATGCTTAATATGAAGACAGCACATAATGTTTTAAATGTTCCAGTGGTCTCACACTCCTGCTGCTGTGCCACAGACCACTGTTATGTTGTGGGCCAACCCCACATGATGTGTTGCCTTTCTCATGTGAAGCACTGCTACTCTCTTGAAATGTACTTGGATTACATTTTATAGTTTTCTTTCGTTGTGTCTCCAACTTATGCTTTTGAGTCACCACCATGCTACTCAGATTGCAAATGTGGTTATCTTCTAGTTTGACTGCATGTTTACAAAGTTTGACTACCCTTTGGGGACAACCATACTTTCTTCTGTTTATCAGCACTGCAGGCAGTTTTATACTGATCCAGTCACCCACTGATACCACTGTTAACAGCATGTCTCAGGTCAGACTGCTGTTTCCTGCATAGTATTCTTTCCTATTGTCTTGTTTTCCAGTCAAGCACCACCTCCCTATGCTTTTCCTTGAGGTGATTGATCCAGGGGGAACACATGAGAGAGCTGGGCTCCCTCCCTCTAAACAACTCAAAGGGTACCCTACCAGTGACTAAGTGTGGGGTGAAGCAATATCCTTACACTCTTGTCTGGATCCCCTCTCTCCAATCTTTTCCTTCTTGTTTGGCTATATTATTAGCTTCTTTGAGCACTTTGTTGAACCTCTCAACCATCCCATTAGATTCTAGGTGGTATAATGGGCATTTCATGTGCTGAATACCTCTTAGTGAGAGGACGTTTTCCATTTCTCGTTAAGCCAACTTTACCCCATTGTCTGTCAAAATGGAATATTGAATCCCCTCTCTGGCAAAAATCTCTTTTAAAAGTTTCACTACATTTTTTGTCTCAATTCTCTGCATAACTTTTATCTCAGGCCACCTAGAAAACAAGTTCACCAAGACCAGAACATAGAATTGTCCCGAGTTGTTGGTCACAGTACCCAAAAGGTCTGGGGCTACTTGTTCCCGTGGCCTCTGTGGTTGTTTTATCATCATCATCATCAAATAACTTTATTTTTGATCACAAAGATCTTACAAAGTGCGTAATGCATCACAAATATAAAATATTACAGGCAGTAAAAGTCATTTTACAAAGTGCAAAATGTAACAAGTGAATCATCCATTGGTGCAAGAAGAAAAATGGCTGCTTGAAGCTGTTGCCCCGTAACGCACCCAACCTTCTTCCTCCTGAACAGTGATCTGCCACCTCCCTCTGCCACTTAGACCACCGATTCCACAACCGGAGTACAGGTGGATCCCCTGAGGCTGAGTGCGGTCCTTCTCCGATCTACCATCACGGACATATATTGCAGTTGGCATGCTGATGTCTCCTTGGCTCGTATGTCCTGAGATTGCGGAGCAGCTGGAATGCAGCGCCTTTGTACCCAACTGGTCTGCGGCCCACGGATGAGATCTGCGGCGTAGGTGCAGTGAGTTGCTGGTCGGTGGGTTGGGGATGCACTGGGCACTGAGGGGATTTGGCTCCGGTCCCTTGAGTATCCTTCCCGACATTTTTGGCACCCGCCGTGAGACGGAGGGTGGCTTTTGGGGATATCGTTACTATTACCGGGAGCACTGGAGCCCAGGGGTGAGCCCGGTATGCTGGGGCTCATGACCACGTCCCCCTCGGTCCTTTTGAACGTTGCAATTCCCAAAGATGTATTTATCGAGTGCCGTTTAAGTAAGGCGCCTGATTCCAAAATGGCGCCCGCAGTAGATTGTCGCTTGGGGTCTAAGCAATTCCTCAAAAGAGTCCCCCGGTTTTCATCTTCGATGTAAACGCCTCATAATTGAACGGAAACTGCATCTACTTCCCAGACCTAAAGGGATGCCCCAGATTAGCCCCCCTGATTAATAGAGAATGACCCTTGAGGTGCCCCGCCTGACCTGCTAATGGCTGCTGTCTCTCCCACTGACGGATATTACTCACCTACGCTCACCCCCCCTGAAGACATGCGGACACTGGCCCACTGCATTGACTACACCCCCTTTGCCTCTGAGTTACTGAGAATTTTGGAGACTGACTGAGTTTAGCAGCAAGGACTTCACCACCTTGCCTGATCTCAAGATGGCCGCCTCAGTTGGTCTCCCCACAACGCCCTACCACTCATGGACAATTGATCTGGTCATCTACCCGATCTTGATTACAGCCCTCACCGGCCCTTCATCCTGCTCTCCCTCCAGGGCATTTACTCGTTGATCTTTCCCTTGACTGTGGAGATCTTGCTATCTGATCCGGTGGAGCTACCTGTTAGCTGAAGAGGAGATGGGCTGTGGATTCCCCCTCGGCCGTCACCTACCCAGCCGGACCTTGGACAGACCGTCCTTTGTCTCTCTTTGTCGTATCCCCCTCCTGCCCCTTCACCCTACCCCTTTCCCCCTCTACTATCCTTTCCTCTCATCATCTTCACTCTTTAAATGTTTTTCTGCTGAGACCTAGCTATCTGACCGATGCACGGTGGAGCTACCTGATAGCTGAAGTGGAGATGGGCTGTGGATTCCCCCGTGGCCGTCACCTACCCAGCCGGACCTGGGGCAGACTTTCCCTTTGTCTCTCCATTGTATCTATACCTTACCCCCTTTCCCTACCCCCTTTCCCTTCTTCACTCCATTTTCCTTACCCTCTATATTCTTTAAAAGTTTTTAATGGTATTTTTTCTTGTAATTTGTGTACTATGTGGAACCTTATGTAAAGCGCTCTGATACCTTCGGGTCTAGCTAGCGCTATATAAAACCTTCTAAAATAAAATAAAAATAGTTAAAACAATGCAGAATTAAGAGGTCATTGTTCAAGAAGTGAACAAGTATTTGATGTGTAAAGTTTGTAAGACAGCTCATATAATACATATAAAATGTTTGATCCATAATGCGTGCCTGATACTGGCCAGACCAAAAACTACCACCCTGCGGGTGTCGGTGGCTAGAATTCTCAAAACCTCAAGATAATGGCCAGGACCAATTAGTTTACACAATGGAACAATCCACTTGCCCCTCATGGTTCTGTAATGGGGCAAAAAAATAACAAGTGGACTATTGATTCGGAGCTAGCCATGCACACTGGACACTGATCATCAGAGGGGGCTTTACTACATCACTTTTTGCAAAACAGTTTAGTGGGTGGAGTTTTAAAACGGAATTGTATAAATAGTTTACGTGCCAGGGGTGGAACAATTTCTTCAATAGTTTCCTCATAAAATGGGACGAATTTAAAACTCATAAAATTCTGGGTCAGTGTACACACTGTTTTAGCTATCCCTGTCACAGTATCCCAGTATATCTCCTTGACCCTGCATTTTGGAATGTGGAACAATCTTTCAGGAGTAGACCAATATTCCTCCATCCCAAGTCTCTTAAGTAGATTTTTCAAGGCGCTAAACCATGGAATAGAGTTTACCTGGGGTTGCTTCAGGAGATCAGTTGTCACTGCTCTGTAGGGGGAGAGCTCATTAACCGACCACAGACGTGCCAAAACATTAGCTGCTTATAGGCCAACTTGTAAGCTAACAGTTTTTGTCCCAAAACCCAAAAACATAGGAGCCAAGAGGGTACTACTGGGAAGGTTTAAAAGTGATCAAAGAGAACTGTTTTCTACTGAGGTGAGAGAGTTTGTATTCCTATTGCCCCAGAATTCGGCCCCATAAAGAGCCCCCGCCCCAATATTTTGGTATTATAAATGTCCAATCCTGGGGCCACTTTCCTAGACACTGTGAGGCATATTATAAAGACAGGCGATAAAATTATCGCCGCTTTAGCGGCAGAAAACTATCGCTAAAAAACGGCGATAATGGGCTTGATAATATGCTCTATGGAATTCCAATTGAAGCCCATGTTAGATGTGAAGGACATCTAACCTGAGCTTCAATTGGAATTCCATAGAGCATATTATCAAGCCCATTATCGCCGTTTAGCGGCAGTTTTCTGCCGCTAAAGCAGCGATAATTGTAACGCCGTGCTTGATAATATCCCCCAGTATTTTTTTGAATTTTACTTAAATGAGCAGTTTGCTGGATTAGTGACAGCTGGGCTTTTTCGATGTGTGATGCCCAATTTAGCTTTGGGTTTAAATGGATACTCAGATAATGAAATGCAGAAACTTGCTCTAGGGGGCTACATCCTACATACATGGGTCTTTTAGATGGTTTGGTGTTCCCTTAGAGAAGATCATATATTTCGTTTTAGCCTCATTTAGTAATGCTCCTTACAGAACCCAGTAGATTCATTCAACAATTGTTGCAGTCCACGGGGGGATTTAGAGATGAATAAGGTATCTTCCGCAAAGAGTGGGGCTGGTACTCTTCTCTCTCCTACTTGCGGAGCATCACATCCGTCCCTATCTAGGTAATCTACCACCCCATTAATAAAGAGAGAGAATAGCGTGGGCGCTAAAACGCACCCTTGTCTCACTCCACATTTAACAGGGAATTTCTCTCCCCATGGGGACCATCGCATTCTTGGTAAGAATACAAATGCCCAACACATCCTTCCCCTTTTAAGCATATTAAAATGTTAACATGAAAACATTACAGTACAACACACCTAGCGGCATCTATCAATAGCGAGCAATACATTTACGATTTCCCACAATAATTTGATACCACAAAGTGAAACAATGATCAAACCTATCTACAATGATTGGTACCCATCTAGAATTACCCCAAGATAAAATCCTGTAATTTGTTAGGCAGATTCCTTCTCCTGGTAGACACCCTCCTACTCACACCTGCATCTGCAGCTCCAACACACTTCGCACCATTGCTCCTCTCAACCCTCTGATATCCACCAACATCATGAGCAATGGCCAGTTTGTCCTTATTCCACCACTTGACATCCTCCAATTTGACAACACACCTCTTCACCACCAGCCCTTTCTTAGGTGACTAGAACTTAGGTACTCCTTTAGAAATGCCCCTCGGAATTTTCGCTCTCACAAAATCTCCCACTCTTATCCTGGACATCCGTCCATTTTTTCCAACATATTTGTTCTGTGCTTGCAATCTTTTCCTTCGTATATCATTCAATGCTTCCTTGGGAATGAAAAAGTCTCCCATTCATTGTCTCATCATTTTAGATGCAGGAACTATACAAAAGGTGACACCCCCGTCTTTGAGTTAGGAGTGGTGCAAACGGCCCACAATAATTTCATTAACTCTGCCCTACAATCTGTTCACTCTTGATAACTGAATACAAAAAGAGGATCCTAAAACTCAATGATCTAAGAACAATTTGGAGATTTCTCAAACTTAAGCTCAGGCCAACAGCTATAAAAATCCACCACAACAATGTCATACTCCAGCACCCCCTCGGTTTAAACCATAGGACCAATAATATCAATAGCTAACTTGCTCCAAGCCTTAGATGTAACTTCCATTGCTTCCACCGGACTGGGAACTGTAACCTGAGATTTATCACCTGTGGCGCAATTAATACAATCGCTTACATAGTGCTCCACACTTTTGTCCAATCCTGGCCCACCAAATATTATCCCGTATCCTTCTTTTCATAGGTCGCATACCTATGTGTCACTCATGGGCCAGTGTCATAATCTTACACCTCATTCCCTCAGGCACCTCCAACATATTTGAACGAAACAACAGAACATCAACTATGGAAAATTCCTCAAAGACAGGCTTGTACCATCGCTCTTTACCCCATCGGATTTCTATTGTGCCCATCCTTGAATAATGCCCTCCATGGCCACCTTCAATTGCTCGTCCCGCTCACTTCCAGCAATCCATTTACTTTCAGATATGGCCCCATGACACTGTTGTTCCAGCACATATACCAATTTCCACTTCTATACTTCCATCATCCATGGTTTCATCATACTCCTGCTGATCACCAAGAGGTAATCGAGACATGCAATCCGCTACCACATTTTCAGCTCCAGGTACATACTCCACACAGCAATCATATTGTTGAAGCCAGTAGAGCCATTTGGCAATTCTTGGAGTAGCACGTTCCATTCCTTTGGTGGTATACAGCTGGACTAGGGGTTTGAGAACAACTCGCACTGTGAAATGTGTACCCCACAAACACATTTTAAAATGTGCAGTGCCCCACCAACATGCTAAGGCCTCTGTCTCGATTACAGAGTATGATGGCTCTGCGCCTCTTAAGCTCCTAGAGGCAAAGGCCAACACTTTATCCTTGCCATTCCTGCATTGCAAAAGTACAGCACCTAAGCCCAACTGGCTGGCATCAGCATTAATGATACTTTGATCTTGAGTATCAAATGGTTTTAATGGTATTGCACACATGAACTCCTTCTTGATACCCTCAAACACTAGGTTGCACCCTTCGCACCACACTTATTGAACGTTCTTTTTGAGTAAATTGCGCATGCTAAACATTTTTCCAGCACAATTGGTATAGAATTCAATTAGACATAAAAAAGAACGCTACTGATCTTTTTTCTGAGGAGGTTTGAATTGACCAATAGCATCAACCAATTTGGATTTAGGTTCTGCACCCCTAGCAGACAGCTTGTAACCTAAGCAGTCAATGCTGAGAGAATTACATTTGTATTTGTCCACATTCAGTGTCACCCCCCTTCTCTATTAAAATAGATAACACCTGTGGCACTCTGCAGTCATGTTGTTCCTGATCCTTGCCAAATACTAGGACATCGTCTTGAAACACAATTAACCCTTCCAAACCCTTGAATGGCCTCTCCACCACTCTCTGAAAGACAGCAGAGGTTGATGCCAATCCAAATGGCATACGCTTGAAACGGAATAAACCTTCCGGGGTTAAAGAAGTCAGATGCCTAGAATTAGAATGCAAATCAATTTGATGATGCTGAAGTTATATTGAGTAGACTAAAAATGCTGCATCCTTTCAAGGTAGATACCATTTCAGTGATACTGGGGAGCGGGTGATGATCAATCTAAATTTGATTATTAAGATCGCATACATCCACACATACATGAACAGCACCGTTATCCTTGCATGCCAAAATGATAGGAGCAACCCAGTCAGAATATTCTATGGGTTCAATGACATCTTCATCACACAACTTATGTAATTCCTTCTACAATTCAGCATGCAAGTTTGAAGCTACTCTCCTAACTTTATGAACAACGGGGCACACTCTGTTCTTAACTATTATCTTGTGCATAAAAGCTTTCAATTTACTTAACTTCTGCTGGAAAACCTCCGGAAATTCATCCTTCCATGAATTCTTCTACCCCAGAAGAAGAATTGGCAAATATTCATTCCTTAGTACTACGTGAGCTGGATTGTTGGGATCTAACAATATTCCTAGGTTCTTCATGCCAGCTTAGTGAACAAGCATCATCCTTGGCAATATATACCACATCACCCGAAATGCTAGTATAGAATTAAAATTTGGCTTTGAACTCCCCTACAACATCTATGGACTTTCTTCCAGATCCAACTGGACTCATTTTAGAGTCTTTTGAAGCACAGTTTCTGAATTTGTTGTGCCATACATTTTCACTCGGAATAGTAAATGGTGATCCTGAGTCTGCCATGACCTTCACATCAATTCCATTGATGTTCAAGGAACAAATAGGCCTTACCATATTATTCTCAGAAACTCCATACACATTTGCGCAATTGGCATCCTTAACTATTAACACCTCTCCTTCTTCGCTTGTGGAATTTTCATAGTTACCTGGTTTGTTAGGCCCTACACCATGGATTTTGCTCGGTTGCAGTCAACCTGACCTGCAAACTCTCACAAAATTCCCCTTACACATGCATTTAGCACACGTGCGATCCTTGGCAGGACACACACTTGTGTTTCCAAGGTGAGATGTGCCGCCACATGTTGTTTCGTAATAACATTCTTTTTAGCTTTGAACCTCATATCCAAAGATTTGATAGGCGATGCCTACTCATCAATGACTCCATCCTCCTCACCTTCATCCTCAATAGAACGAACATCTTCCTTATAGATATGGTTTAGAACTTTCTAACCTTCTGAGCCAAGACAGTGACGGAGAATCACAAATTTCTTTTTATGGGTGAAGGAATCTGCCTCCAAAGCATCCAAGTAGGCATCAAACGCTTCCTTCCACTGTTTCCCAATCTAGTTCAGGGGTTGTAGGGCTTGTCCTGGCAGAGGAACCAAGGAATGCTGCATTATAACTAGGTCAAATCAAAAGAAACATCAATGCAGCTTACTGATCTTGAGTTAAAACAAGCTGAAAATACGATTCCTTGAGAAAAGGTCTTCTAGTCACCGTGTAATATATGGTATAAAAACAGCAATTCCCAGAGACACAGAATGGCTCCAATTAAATTAAATATTGCTCAGCAAGGCCAGTATGCCTGTCACATTAGGTGCAGGCTTACTGTAAACCAAAAGAATTCTTAGATGACACGCAGTAGAGAAAAACAGTGTGCAAATCACTGAAAGTTTCAATGCTGCGACAACTGCAACCCAGTGGAAATACCCTCACAGACCACTGAGCTGCCCTGTATCGATGCGCTGGCGAAGAGTGTTCCTGCGACGCATACGTGCTCAGAAGAAGCACAAGCAACTACACTTCCGCTCACGGCAGGAGCAAGCAAGACTGACAGAAATTAGAGTGACTTTGCTAAAAAACAAAGGTGCATATTCACAAGCCAATATCGCCACTTTAGCGGGAATTTTTTGCCGATAAAGCGGCAATATTTTTATCGCAATATTCAGAAGCTGTTGCAAACAGCCATTAGCTTCAGCTTTTAGGTGAAATGGACCATTTACAACATCACAACTTCTGTCAGCGATAATTAACGCTAATGATATGCAAGGGAAGCATTCCCTTGCAAAATCTGGCGATAACCCAAGATTTCCCAATTCACAAGGGGATTCCTTAATGTAAGATGACCCAAAAAAGTGGCTTTAACTTAACTAGAGGAGGTTTTTTATCCTGGTCACTGGGGTTGTCCAGGTGGAACTTGAGATCACATATTAGGATGTCGTCGGGGGATGGGAGATCCTGGGGTACAGTGAGGTCAACAATGGTATTTGAGAATGAGTGGCCAATGTCTCGGGGTCCAGCACATGAGTGTGCCGCAGTGGATGTGCTTGGGCTTTGTTTGGATCTGGGAGTTGAGGTTGTCCATGGTCACCCTTGGGTCATTAGAGTGGGTTGTCAGTCGGAGTGTGCCTATGTAGGTGATGGCAATGCCTTGTGCTTGAAGGTCGTGCTTCTCCTTGTGGGTGATACTGCAGCCGTGATTGTCGGCGATGGCGAGGTCCGGTCCGGAGCAGAGGTTGGTCCTGGCAGGCGAGGTGGCGTCCAGGGTTGATGGCGAGGAGGGTGCTGTTGTCATAGCGGTGGAGTGTCAAAGAGGAAGGCTTCTTGGTGCTGAGTGGAGTCCAGGGGCAGACGGATGCAGACGGGCCATCCTATGGTTTGCCTTTGGCATGGGAGACGTCCAGTACAATGCAGGCAGTACATCATTAACAACGCAACTCCAACAACGCAGGTGCCTTTACATCGCATTTGAGTACAACACATTGTGAGGTCAGTAATGGGGTAATTTTAAGTAATTGGGGTAAAATATGATTTTGGTAGTGTGATTTGGGGTAAAATATCAAATTCGGGGTGTGCAATTGGGGTAAAATATGATTTCTGGTGTGTGATTTGGGGTAAAAAAGGAAATTCTGGGAGTGTAATTGGGGTCAAATATGATTTCTGGGGTGTGATTTGGGGTATGTGTTATCCTGGGTGTGCAATTGGGGTAAAATATGATTTTTGGGGTGTGCAAATGGGTAAATTTTGAGTTTTGGGGGCTCAAAAAGGAAAACCAGGGTTCACGGATGGGATTCGGGTGCAAAGGTTAGTTTAGGGTTGCACTCTCTGGAGTGAGAATAGTGATGTTTATGTCTCCGCAATGCAACACCTAACCTACTGTTGCAATGTGCCTAGTATCAGTATGCATTGAAATGGAATGCAATGTCGTGTTATGCGTTGTAACTACGTACGTGCCTTTGTCACACGAGCGTTAATCCCGCTGTGCATGTGCGCACATCAGCTACCATTGAGAAGCACAGGGGGGTGCTGGACCGCTGTGAGGTGGTAAACGATGGAAATAACACTGGATGGAGCCTGGACGCGGGTATGTGTGTGTGCGGGTGTCATTAATATTGTAATGAGGGAAGTCTTACCTTGAAGCCGTGCCTGTGTCTTTGTAGCTCCTGCTCCCCTGCGTCTGCTTCCAGGAACAGGAATTAGGCAGCCAGGCTCTCTACCCTGAGTCAATCACATCACAACGCTACGATGTGGCAGTGTGATTGCTAATTTGTAATGGGACAAGTTATGCAGCCAAGGGCCGGAGGGGTGGCCATTTTCTACATGCAGGCTGTAATGCAGCCTGCACTGCGAATAGGGAAGTGCGCATGTCTGCTTTTTGCGGCCTGAGCGGTCCGAGCAAACAGTCATTGCACACTTGAGTGGGCATGCCACTTCGCCCCTGCCATGCTCTGTGAGTGGAGCAGTACTACCCACCCTCCCACCCCGTAAGGATACATAGCATGACAACATCAGTAAATAATCTTCATGTGAAGATTGTCCCTCTTCTGCACTGCTTGAAGGCAGTGGGGCAACACTCTTCCACCATAGCACATGAGCTGCCACTGGGGGTGCGTCATCTACGTGTGATATGGCTGAGCAACTCGCCCCCAGCAATTCCTGCTCCTGTCTTCCAGCTGTGCCTCCCTCCCCCGCCCCTATTGAATGGCGTCCACTGTGTGCCCACGCAGCATACGTGCGCAGCGGGTTCACCACAGGTACGCCAAAGGCAAGACCGTCTGCACCCCTCCATGACCCACCCGACAGAAGACAGCGCCAGGAACCCCGGATCTACAACCTTCCACTGTTACAACTCCACTACCCTCCTCGCACTCAACCCCTGAAGAAACAACAACTGCCATAGATTTACACAAAACAACACCCTCCTTGACAAACTCGGACAACCTTGGACTGAATCAGCTCTTCACCACCCCTACCCACAGAGCCGGACACACCCTCAATCCCATCTTCGCAGGAGGGACAAACATCCACTTCAGCAAACACCACAGAGCCCCTCTGGACAGACCACCACTGTGTACACTTTGCCTTCAAAAACATCTCCTCACACAAACACGCCCAGTGCCCACCTCGAAGGAACAGGACAAGATCAGAGAGGAACACCTCAACACCACCCTCCTCCATGACCCCCCTCAGCCACGACTGATGCCAACTCTGCAGACAAATAACTACATCACTGGATCTCCAGCTGCGCTGAGAAGCTCGCACACCTGCACCACCCCATCATACAACACCCCACCTTCCCAGTACCTCTGCAACAAGCTCAGCTCCTACTTCCACATAAAAATCGGGGCCTCTCCAAAAACTACAGCTATTAGACTCCGGTCAACAACCACCTCCCGACCACCGTCAAGCAACCGACCATCACCACACAGAAAACCGCAACTACTAAAGACACCTCCACAACCATGAAGAACACCCACCGAGGAGCCGCCATGGACCCTGACCGCCGCACATCTCTCTCCTTCCCTTCGCAGCCAAAGTCACATCAGCGCACAGCTGACATCCTTCATCGAAGAGAATGCCATCCTCGACTCCAAACAGTCCGCATTTCCCAGCAACCAAAGCACCGTGACCGGACTCCTCGCCACCAACAATTACTTACGCATGTTACTCGCACACTGTGGCCCTCATCCTACTAAACCTCTCCGCAGCCTATGACACCGTCTCACACTGCACTCTCGCAAACTGACTCCACAACGCTGGTACACGAGGAACTGCCCTCGACTGGATCCGCTCCTTCATCTCCGTCAGTACCCAAAGGGTCAGACTCCCCCCCTTCCTCTACAAACATACAGAGATCAACTGTGGAGTACCCCAAGGATCCTCGATCAGCCACACGCTCTTCAAAATATACATAGCCCCCCTTGCCACCATAGTCAGACAGCATGGGCTCAGCATAGTATCTTTCACTGACGACACACAGCTCATCCTCTGTCTCACGGAGAAGCCAGAATACACCAGATTCAGCTTCCAAGAGGAATGGAAGACGTCGAAGAATGGATGAACGACAGGTCCCTAAAACTGAACTCTGAGAGGAATGAGCTCCTCATCCTTGGACCCTCCCCCACTGCATGGGACAGCTCCTGGTGGGCCCCTGCACTTGGAAACCCACCCACACCGATGGGCCACGGACGGAACCTCAGCATCATTCAAGATTCCTCCCTCACCATGACCCGTAAGACCTATGCCGTCGCCTCCACCTGCTTCAACTGCCTCCACATTCTCCGCATGACCATCAAGTGCATCCCCCCGAAATCAGAAAGACAATCAGCCTCACAATCATGACCAGCAGACTGCACTACGGTGATGCCCTCTACGCAGGAATCCACAACACGCTGCTAACCAGGCTCAAAATAATCCAGAACAACGCAGCCAGACTCGTCCTCGGAACCCCACGACACGAGCATATGACTCAGCACCTACGAGACCTACACTGGCTCCCCATCGAGAAGAGAGTGACATTCAAGCTACTCACCCATGCCTACAGATCCCTCAACAAACTCGTACACAAATACCTCAACTAAGGAAGAGTCTCATTTCACGTACACAAAAGGAAACTCCGCTCCTCCGCCCTGGCAGAGACCCCACGGATCCGCAGAACGAGAGCAGGTGGAGGGCCTTCTCCTACCTTGCAGCTAAGACCTGGAACATGCTCACAGTCAACATCAGACTCTCACCCACCGTGCACACCTTCAGGAATAGCCTTAAGACCTGGCTCTTCAAATGACCAGGAGCTGAACCCACACCCTCCCCAGCGCATTGAGACCCTCACAGGTGAGTAGCGCGCTCTATAAACACCTGATTGATCGATTGATTGATGGACATTTACACCACAGCACAATCCACTGCACTCTCTCAACATCTGTGAATCAGCCAGCAGGAGCCTCAGTGTACCAATGCAATATTAGCTGGGCCAAGAGAGATGCACAATGTGGCAGAGTGTGCCAACACCATTCCGGCATACCCTACAGATAACCACATATTTAAACTACAACCACCCCTAACAATAGCAGTTACGAGCATGCAGTGCCCCTGTACTCTATAGTTTACGCATTTACAACATTTTTGGCAGGCCAGTGAAAGACACAAGTGAGTATCATTTGCCCAGGATCACACCATGTGGCCAAGTAAAGAGTAGAACACGCAATATCTGAAGCCACAATGAGCAACTTAATTACTCGACTTCCAGCTCTGCAAAGTCCATTTACTTTTGCCACAGTGTGACTTACAGCTCAAACAAAGATGTCAGCAGCATATACATTAACCGATTGGGCTAGACTACCTCTACTGCATCATGCATTCTGTTACACTAGGGGTGGCCGAAATTGCAACTTTGTTTGTGCATTATATGCATAACTTAGTGTGAATTACAGGTGTTACTCAAATTTCACTGAGGCAGGGGTGAAAACTGTAAATGAGATATGCCATCTATACAAACGTTAAGCAATATCAGTGCAATGTCTGTAGAGTTTCTAAAGTTTCTAAAGTCGCGCCGTGAATGTTGCTAGCGCAGCACGTGTGGCTTTGGCACATCTCCAGTTTCACATTATCCATATGAGGCTTTCCGCTCGAGCCAAGTTTCTAATGTGTGAAAATTATGCAAGCAGCATAAGTGAAAACATTGCAGAAATTACAGAAAATCTACATTGCCACAAGACCATGATTTCCACAAGTTTTTGCTTGCCTCATAAACATTTTCATACCCAGATACAATACATTGAGGGGGATATTCTCAAGAACGTGTGATAATTATCGCAAAATTAGCTTAATGCAACTTTTCACATTGCAGTCTATCGCAGGAAATTAACGCTGTGTTAAGATTGTATTCTCAACACGGCGGTCCCATGCAATAGTCTCACGATAACGTGTCAAATGACTGCATTAAAATTAACGCAACACCTAAAAAATGCGAAACGTGAAAAAAGCGGCAATGTCCCAAATCGTGACACAAAGATCAGAGATAACCAGCGACAGGCCTGCAATTCCCACGGGTCATGTGGGAAAATGCATTATAAAACCAAAGAAAAAAAACATTCTAAAAAAAAATTAATTGCGTAGTCCGCAACATCTCAGCACTGTAGAAGCACAGAAGTCAAAGGCACACCACCTGAGAGGGATAAGGGGCAGCCAAATCAGAGCTGGAGGGGCAACTCACCCATAATGCAGCACACACACATAAAAATAATAGCACCTCAACATTGACAACAATGTGGTACAAACTGCAACATTTTCACAACAGAACACAGGACACAACTGGTGCCACATGTGTGTACAAAATGGCCAATCACATCTTGCATAGCAGGAAACTGTGAGATGACAATGTACGAGTGCAACCTCACATTTGTGATGTAGTACAAATGTCCACTGTCCCGCATCAAATATGCATCTCCTAACAAACAGTCACAATGTACATTGTCATGCAGTCTGTATGTAAACTTCGCCAATGCATCAACATACATGGAACACACTGTGAAACTGAATCTCCCCTTTACATTGCAGGGGGACAATCAACACCTCCTGCAGAGCAGACCCTACATCACGTCAGTGATGATTGAGACAACCCCCAGGACATCGACTACGACAAACTCCAACGTTTCATGGACAACCTCCGCACCCCACCTCCAGTGGCAGGGCAGCCTTAGCACCATCGAGGTGAGCCCCTCCCCTGCACAGACCACACAGCAGGAAGCCCCCACCACCACGTCTGGCTCCCAGCACCTCACCGAAGAACACATGGCATTCCAACACCACGTGTTAGACCACCAGAAGGAGCTGGCTGAACAGGTGCGGGTGGGGTCCGACCTCATGGCAGCCAAACTAGATGCCAAACGTGGGTGTGTAAGTCCCATCAGGGACACCTTACACTCCCTAACGGACACCCACAGTCCGCCCCATGCCCTCCAACAATCCATCGCTGGCGTCGCTGGAGTCATGACTCTGAGACAACAACAACTGTATAGTCAGAGTGGCTACAGAGATGTCATCCGTGATTTGGGAAACATAATGAGGGTCATGGAGAACATGGAGCGGATGCAAGCACAAAGAATGGCTACCACGGCTGCACACGAGAAAGCTGTAGATGGGATCTTCCATGCCCTGCACATCCTCGTCATGGGAGTGATGCCACAAGACTTTGCGCAGATGAATGCTGCTGCTACTTCTACACCCACATCTCCGGCCCATGATGTGTCAGTGTCACACAGTGCTGCAGACCAAGCACCACCACCCACATGTGAGGCACATGAAACGTCAGAAGACGAAGATGAGGATGAATCTGCCTTAATGGTAAGAAGGAAGCATCTCCACCACATGGCTTGTTTCTGCTTTGGTTCTGTCCTCTGCATCATGCCCTGGAATAACACCTTCCACTGTCCCCGATACACTCTGCAACACTAACCTTGGACCTCGACATGGACTGCCATATTTTGTTTGCTTAACAATGACACGCCAATAAGCCTGCGGACTGGACTCTTCCCCTTCCGAGTAAGTAGTTAATCCCTAAAGGACTCTGGATGGCCCTCCACAGGGCAACATTGTAAAGTGTTGTCTGCATGGCCCAGTACTAAGACAGCTTCAACACTCCACTGAACGTGAATAATACATTCTAATACACACAGATGTGTCATGTCTATGATTAATCAAGTATGAAAGCACGGACGAATGTAGGGGCAGTGAATCCCCCTTACGTCCATGTTGCTCATGTTGTGGAACTTGAGTCACAGGGTGCATCCCTGCATCATGGTGGTACATATTTGACCCCAAAAGAAGGCCTGTTGTCAAATGTAGGTCAGAAATGACAGCCTATATGTAATGATTTGGGACACGTGAAATGCTGATAAGTGAGATTCCGTACTATCTTTGACACACAGAAATGGCATTTTGAATATGTGACACACTAAACAGCCTCTCTGTACAGAGGTGACACACCCACCATCTATTTTCAATTTCTGAAATTGTTAGCACTTACACTTGTCAGATTGATGTGCTTGTACAGATGAGTGACCTGCACTCAGGGAATGTGTGTTGTAATGAATTTATTTGCACATGCTGTGTGCCTGTGGTCATTTTGTACTGTCCCATTATTGCTAAGGACTGTCACAATGTGACGTGCTCATGTGAAGAAATTGTCAATGATGGTGTTCCTACTGGCTATTCCTGCTGCAGCTGTAGTGGGGTGCATCTGCCTCATCTTCCTCATCATTGTCCGGTGCATATGGCACTTGTAGCCATGTGGCATTGGTGCGTACACATATGTTGTGCACCACACAACATGCAACGATCATCTTGCACAAGATGTCTGGGCTGTACAGGAGCCTTCCACCTGTGATGTCCAGACACCTGAAACGTGACTTCAACATGCCAAATGTGCGTTCCCTGATGCCCCTGGTGCGTTTGTGGGCCAAATTGTACCGCCTCTGGGTCTGTGTGTTCAGGGATCAGAGGGGTGTCATCATCCAAAGGCAGAGTGCATATCCTTGATCACCTGTGACAGTGCACAGAGACATAAGTCAATCGTTGCTTATGCATGATGAGTTGGCAGGTTCAATAGGTGTGTGATGTGTGTGACTTAGTGATTTCTGTTTGACATGTACTGCTTGTAGCAAATTTGCGGCATCAATGTGTATTACGTAGCCTCACTGCTGCTCCTCCCTCCCCCCGAGCCTATTTACTAGTGTGCGCAGCACGGTTGCATCACTTGCACTCCTACGGCACACCATTGTCAAGCCTGTCTGCTCATGTCCACAAGCCTGACAACGACACAGTGATGTTGTGCGTTGAAGGTGGGCGGCCACATGTGTGTAGGCCTATGGTAAGGATAGGGCGGACACAGATGTAGAGTTCATGGCTGGCTGAACTCGCGATGCGGTTGAGGGTTGACCTTTGGCTTATGCTGCTGTAATAGCGACACACACAACAGTTGGCATGCATGATCCCGGACCCCGAGCAGGCTTGCGCTCCTTTATTTATCCCTTCGGCCGAGCCCGCACTCCGGGGGCATGCTACATTGCAACATTGTCTATTGCGGGATGGGTGGCGCCGACACTACAACAGAGACACATGCATTAGTTACTTCCTTGGCAAGGCCAAAACTTAACCACGCCCAGTGCCCCGGGGTTATCATCCACACCCCTACGCTGGACTGTCGTACGCCTGCCCACGACATAGCTACATGTCCCAGGTCTTCCCCACTGCCTGAGGTGACATGGTTGCATCCGCTGTACACAGCACAATGTAGTGTGGTAGGGCCCGGGGCCCTCATGCATACATAATGACCACACGGACACACTTAGATAGTTTGTGGAACTAGCAGCTGGCACGTGTGCCAGGCCCCTTTTATTGCCAGGGTCACATGTCCAGTGACGCCAGTGCTGGATGGGTGTTGGGTGAGTGTAAGCCAGCCCTAAGGGAGTGGTTGGTGCTGGCAACAACTGCATTAGTGATCAGACAATCAGAAGTTCAAAGTTCAAATAGCAATGGTTCATGACTTGAGCTGCACAGAGTTAGTGGCCCCGGATGCACTGCTGCCAGCGCGGGCACACTGCCACGGGACGGTGACTTGCGGTGCACTGAGGTAGGGTCACGAGAGCTGACCGGGTCCTCGTCAATGTTGAAGCTGAATGTCGTGGAGTGTTTTGGGGGACAGTGGAAGGTGTTCTTCCAGGGCTGATGCAGAGGGCAGAACCAAGCAGAAACAGGCAATATGGAGGAGATGAATGCTATAGACTCGTTTTTAACACCAAGTCAGTATCAGCTACATGATGATGACAACAACCCCAAGGCCATAGACTCAGACGCCACCAAAGTTCAACTAGAGAGTGACCATGAATTTCGGGGTACAGAGTTAGTGGCACCAGAGCTGAAAGGGGATGCAGTCTGCGATGAGGCCTGTACAATGGTATAAACTCTGCCATAAAGAAATCAAGACCCAGTTCCAAATGTGTGACCTACTTGACCACAGTGTAGGCCGGAGGCAGCGGTCAGCAGGGGCCCACAGCCACGTGTCGTTGGCTTGCGATGCACAGAGTTAGTGGCACCAGAGGTGAAAGGGGATGCAGTCCGCGATGAGGCCTGTACAATGGTATAAACTCTGCCATAAATAAATCAAGACTCAGTTTCAAATGTGTGACCTACTTAATCGCAGTGTAGTGCAGTTCCTATATCCCTGATAGGCTCTGCGCATTGGAATAATATACACTATAGTTTTGACATAGGACTGAGGTCATTATGTCTCTATCGAGTACATTAAACTTAATTACTTGTGTGTGCCAGCTAACTCAGAGGTCACTAGAAAACTTCTCGAATAAACAAGAAGGGATTAGTTTCTGACAACCGCATAAACATGACAACTTTGTTTCCCTTAGAATCGGAACAATCTCAGAATCGTGGAAACAATAGATAACAGTTTCACTCAGTCAATCGTGCATGCTTCGTTTCTACAGAGTTACACAGAAATAGATAGACGGGCGTTTCAATAAAAAGGGTTTATTGAACAGTCTTATTTCTCGTGCAAGAGATATGAACTGCTACAATCAAAAGACAGAATGCGAAGTATAATAAGTATAGCTTTGACAGATATTCATAAAGATACATATATGAATAACACAGGCTAAAATGTTAATACTCATCTGATGCTTCTAGCTAGTTCTACCCCAGTGTACTTAACCTAAGTATAGTACGAGGTAAGAAGTAGGTGCTGTTTGTCTATAGTCTAGTTTAGCTATAGTTGCCAAGATTTGCCAAAAGTCCCTCTAGGTTCTAGTCCGCGCCATACCTTAGAATGAGTGAGGTTGGAATCTCTTTCCGAGTCTCGATCTCTAACACCCCACAAGGGCAGTCAGAAACACTGGAGCTGGATTCTCTTTGAGGAGGATGACAGAGTCTGGTCAGTGCGTCAGGCAGGCACTTGACTTCCTTCCGAACTGGCCGTGGCGAGCCGCGTCGTGCAAGTAGGCAGCTGAACCGTGGTTTCCCATGGTAAGTGAAGGTATATTTATACCTTGAAGATGTTTAGGAATGCAAGTATTGACGTAAAAGTCGGGAAGAAGAACGTCATGAATGAACCCCTAAGGAATAGATGTTCATGCATAATAAATGAGTTCTTGGAGAAATCAATATCCAAGCAAGGGGAAGTCCTAAAGCCTTAAGAGTCTGGTTTTCCAAGAACTCGTTGTGACGTAGATGAACGGATGTAGGTGGTCATGCCTGTATTTGGTTAGCATGGATAATGCCTAAATAAGGGTAGGATTTCTATGCCTAAATATGGGCAATGCAAATTGTGCTTATATAAGGACATAAATCGGTAAACCTATATACAGTATCTAAATCGACACACAACAGCAATGTAGGCCGGAGGCAGCGGTCAACAGGGGCCCACAGCCACGTGTCGTTGGCTTGCGATACACAGAGTTAGTGGCACCAGAGCAGTTGTTGGTAGTGTTCGATCACCTCCATAACGATGATCCTCTTTTCCTCCGGACTGAAACGAGTCTTCCTCTTACTCCTCTCCTTGCGTACAATGATATGAACTCGGCCATTAAAAAATCAAGACTCAGTTCCAAACGTGTGACCTACTAGACCGCAGTGTAGGCCGGAGGCAGCGGTGGAGTACGTCAACGAGGAAGGAGTGCTGGGGGCCTGTGAAGCGGAGGCCAGTGATGGGCTGAGGAGGCTGCCAAGGTCAAGGGCCTTGGGTTTGGAGCTTGCACCAACACGTTGTTAGCTCTCTTTGACACACGCCGGTGTCGGCAGGTGAGCAGTGAGGCCTGGGTGCGCAGGGGCGGCCAAGACGGCTCTGGGGACCAGCGGCCTGGGGTGCAGCAGGCGCACAGGATCGTAGGCACCACCGCTCTCGGCGTCGCCCTCGTGGCAGGTTGGGAGGCGCCGCCCTGGCAGACACGTTGGCCATTCTGGAAGAAAACCATGCCCAGAGCAACGGGCTTTTCATTCACACCCCTACGCTGGCCTGGCGTATGCCGGCTAACCCACTCCGCTCACGCTTACAGGGGAGAGTTAACAAGATACATTTCCGCAATCTTCCCCACTGCCTGGGGTAACATGGTTGCGTCCACTGTCCACTACACTCCAAACACCAGCAGCATATGTCGACATGGATATGTCTGTGGTCTGCGTACTGCAGTCTGGTCAGCACATCCACTGCACACTTGGCATTGTGTATATTCTCATTCCCCACATTCTGCTATTGTGTGGCTGAGGTGCCATGCCATTGATGGCTTGTGTATATGGCTAGCCCAGGTTACCACAGTAAGTTGTGCTGTCGTGTCTGGTAGGTGGGCATGTTGTTTGGCATGTTGTATGTGAGTTTGTAACGTGCGCATTCCCAGAGTTGTGAGTTGCATGATTGTGGAGTTGAGATGTGTGGTGTGCTGCTCATTTGGTACTTATCAACGAGCAGTGCATTTCCTTAGGTGCCAGCCTCAAAGCGCTGGTTGATGATGAACTGTCGGAAAATGAAAGAATCATGCACCCTGCCTGGGTAGTTGCCGACGACATTGGTGGAGAGATCCCGGTGGTCCACTATTGCCTGCACATTGATGGAACGCGTGTGCTTTATGTTGCGGTAATTGTGTGCAGTGTCGGCAGGAGGCACAAGTAGGACATGTGTGCAGTCAATTGCCCCCAACACGTGCGGGAAGCCAGCTATAGGGTAGAAGCCTTGCTTGGTCTCCAGCTGTTCCTGCGCAGTGTGGGGGAAGTTAAGGTGCTGGGGTACCAAGCTGATGCTGGCATCCAAGAGTTGTGATGAACTTTGATAGGGCTGGCTGTGAGACTCCTCCGACTCTGGCGGTTGTTGGTTGGAAGGTACCAGAGGCCAACAGGTGCAGCACAGCCAGCAGCTGTGTCTGTGGAGGGATGTTGGTTGTTCGCTGTGTTGGAACTGTCAGCCTGTGGACAATGATGGTCAGGATGTGGAGGATGGTTGTTCTTTTGAGTCTGTAGTGCGCAATGACATCCTCTGGTGTTAATCTGTGAGGCTGGTGCTTTTTCTGAAGTTCTGCTGTCTTTGTCTGCGCTGCCTCTGTGGTAGTCCGGGGGGGGTGGGGGTGTCTGGGGGGGTGCGGGCCTGGGGGTGGTGGCGGTGGGTGTTGTGGCCCTCTTGGGTATCCGAGCTGCATAATCAGTAGCTCCATGGCATCTGTTGTTCTTCAGGTGTGGCTCTCGGCTGGGCTCCCTTTTATGGTGCAGGTTGTCATCCGACTTAACACCAGGTAAGAGCAGGTGTTGAAACCCTTCTGCTAATGCGCCTTATTGCATGTTTTGGGATCTTATCGCCGATCTGGCTGGTCGTTGAGAATGTTGAGAAGTGGTGTTGTTGCGGCTTTTTTCCACGGGAACGCCTACTCTGCATATCATTAGTGTTAGTTGCCGGTGTCATCTGTGGGGATGTTTTTTGCGGCTTGTATCGCAGGAAAACTGATGATATTGGCTGTTAGCACCAGCTTGTGAATGGGGCAATAAATGTATCGCCACTTTGGCTGCGATAAAGTGCCGCTAACTCTGCGATAAGTCCTTGAGATTCTGCCCCTGAGTGGAGTGTAGAATGTCCAAGCAGGCCGGATTTGCACGAACAGGGCCAGGTTTTCACCATATGTCTCCCAGCAAATTTCAGTAAATGTAGCCAATGTTCCCGTTTTTAAATACAATTGACTGAACACAGAGGGAAGCAAAGTTGCTAGTTCTGGCGCTAATGTGCCAATCCACAGGTATCGCCAGCTAATGCCGGAATAACTATCTCCATCGCGATAATGTTATCGGCTGTTTTTTCCGCCGTTCCCTGTTATTATCGCCATGTAGCGTGGGCTTGATAATACCCCACTAACATGGCAATAATATTCAAGGTTAGGCGGCGTTATCTTTTCTGCCGATGACTGACGTTGGCTTTAACTTAACTAGAGGAGGTTTTTTATCCTGGTCACTGGGGTTGTCCAGGTGGAACTTGAGATCACATATTAGGATGTCGTCGGGGGATGGGAGATCCTGGGGTACAGTGAGGTCAACAATGGTATTTGAGAATGGGTGACCAATGTCTCGTGGTCCAGCACATGAGTGTGCCGCAGTGGATGTGCTTGGGCTTTGTTTGGATCTGGGAGTTGAGGTTGTCCATGGTCACCCTTGGGTCATTAGAGTGGGTTGTCAGTCGGAGTGTGCCTATGTAGGTGATGGCAATGCCTTGTGCTTGAAGGTCGTGCTTCTCCTTGTGGGTGATACTGCAGCCGTCATTGTCGGCGATGGCGAGGTCCGGTCCGGAGCAGAGGTTGGTCCTGGCAGGCGAGGTGGCGTCCAGGGTTGATGGCGAGGAGGGTGCTGTTGTCATAGCGGTGGAGTGTCAAAGAGGAAGGCTTCTTGGTGCTGAGTGGAGTCCAGGGGCAGACGGATGCAGACGGGCCATCCTATGGTTTGCCTTTGGCATGGGAGACGTCCAGTACAATGCAGGCAGTACATCATTAACAACGCAACTCCAACAACGCAGGTGCCTTTACATCGCATTTGAGTACAACACATTGTGAGGTCAGTAATGGGGTAATTTTAAGTAATTGGGGTAAAATATGATTTTGGTAGTGTGATTTGGGGTAAAATATCAAATTCGGGGTGCGCAATTGGGGTAAAATATGATTTCTGGGGTGTGATTTGGGGTAAAAAAGGAAATTCTGGGAGTGTAATTGGGGTCAAATATGATTTCTGGGGTGTGATTTGGGGTATGTGTTGTTCTGGGTGTGCAATTGGGGTAAAATATGATTTTTGGGGTGTGATTTGGGGTAAGATATGAAATTCTGGGTGTGCAATTGGGGTAAAATATGATTTTTTAGGTGTGCAAATGGGTAAATTTTGAGTTTTGGGGGCTCAAAAAGGAAAACCAGGGTTCACGGATGGGATTCGGGTGCAAAGGTTAGTTTAGGGTTGCACTCACTGGAGTGTGAATAGTGATGTTTATGTCTCCGCAATGCAACACCTGACCTACTGTTGCAATGTGCCTAGTATCAGTATGCATTGAAATGGAATGCAATGTCGTGTTATGCGTTGTAACTACGTACGTGCCTTTGTCACACGAGCGTTGATCCCGCTGTGCATGTGCGCACATCAGCTACCATTGAGAAGCTCAGGGGGGGTGCTGGACCGCTGTGAGGTGGTAAACGATGGAAATAACACTGGATGGTGCCTGGACGCGGGTATGTGTGTGTGCGGGTGTCATTAATATTGTAATGAGGGAAGTCTTACCTTGAAGCCGTGCCTGTGTCTTTGTAGCTCCTGCTCCCCTGCGTCTGCTTCCAGGAACAGGAACTAGGCAGCCAGGCTCTCTACCCTGAGTCAATCACATCACAACGCTACGATGTGGCAGTGTGATTGCTAATTTGCAATGGGACAAGTTATGCAGCCAAGGGCCGGAGGGGTGGCCATTTTCTACATGCAGGCTGTAATACAGCCTGCACTGCGTATAGGGAAGTGCGCATGTCTGCTTTTTGCGGCCTGAGCGGTCCGAGCAAACATTCATTGCACACTTGAGTGGGCATGCCACTTCGCCCCTGCCATGCTCTGTGAGTGGAGCAGTACTACCCACCCTCCCACCCCGTAAGGATGTAAGGATACATAGCATGACAACATCAGTAAATAATCTTCATGTGAAGATTGTCCCTCTTCTGCACTGCTTGAAGGCAGTGGGGCAACACTCTTCCACCATAGCACATGAGCTGCCACTGGGGGTGCGTCATCTATGTGTGATATGGCTGAGCAACTCGCCCCCCAGCAATTCCTGCTCCTGTCTTCCAGCTGTGCCTCCCTCCCCCGCCCCTATTGAATGGCGTTCACTGTGTGCCCACGCAGCATACGTGCGCAGCGGGTTCACCACAGGTACGCCAAAGGCAAGACCGTCTGCAGCCCTCCATGACCCACCCGACAGAAGACAGCGCCAGGAACCCCGGATCTACAACCTTCCACTGTTACAACTCCACTACCCTCCTCGCACTCAACCCCTGAAGAAACAACAACTGCCATAGATTTACACAAAACAACACCCTCCTTGACAAACTCGGACAACCTTGGACTGAATCAGCTCTTCACCACCCCTACCCACAGAGCCGGACACACCCTCAATCCCATCTTCGCAGGAGGGACAAACATCCACTTCAGCAAACACCACAGAGCCCCTCTGGACAGACCACCACTGTGTACACTTTGCCTTCAAAAACATCTCCTCACACAAACACGCCCAGTGCCCACCTCGAAGGAACAGGACAAGATCAGAGAGGAACACCTCAACACCACCCTCCTCCATGACCCCACTCAGCCACGACTGATGCCAACTCTGCAGACAAATAACTACATCACTGGATCTCCAGCTGCGCTGAGAAGCTCGCACACCTGCACCACCCCATCATACAACACCCCACCTTCCCAGTACCTCTGCAACAAGCTCAGCTCCTACTTCCACATAAAAATCGGGGCCTCTCCAAAAACTACAGCTATTAGACTCCGGTCAACAACCACCTCCCGACCACCGTCAAGCAACCGACCATCACCACACAGAAAACCGCAACTACTAAAGACACCTCCACAACCATGAAGAACACCCACTCAGGAGCCGCCATGGACCCTGACCGCCGCACATCTCTCTCCTTCCCTTCGCAGCCAAAGTCACATCAGCGCACAGCTGACATCCTTCATCGAAGAGAATGCCATCCTCGACTCCAAACAGTCCGCATTTCCCAGCAACCAAAGCACCGTGACCGGACTCCTTGCCACCAACAATTTCTTACGCATGTTACTCGCACACTGTGGCCCTCATCCTACTAAACCTCTCCGCAGCCTATGACACCGTCTCACACTGCACTCTCGAAAACTGACTCCACAACGCCGGTACACGAGGAACTGCCCTCGACTGGATCCGCTCCTTCATCTCCGTCAGTACCCAAAGGGTCAGACTCCCCCCCTTCCTCTACAAACATACAGAGATCAACTGTGGAGTACCCCAAGGATCCTCGATCAGCCACACGCTCTTCAAAATATACATAGACCCCCTTGCCACCATAGTCAGACAGCATGGGCTCAGCATAGTATCTTTCACTGACGACACACAGCTCATCCTCTGTCTCACGGAGAAGCCAGAATACACCAGATTCAGCTTCCAAGAGGAATGGAAGACGTCGAAGAATGGATGAACAACAGCTCCCTAAAACTGAACTCTGAGAGGAATGAGCTCCTCATCCTTGGACCCTCCCCCACTGCATGGGACAGCTCCTGGTGGGCCCCTGCACTTGGAAACCCACCCACACCGATGGACCACGGACGGAACCTCAGCATCATTCAAGACTCCTCCATCACCATGACCCGTAAGACCTATGCCGTCGCCTCCACCTGCTTCAGCTGCCTCCGCATTCTCCGCATGACCATCAAGTGCATCCCCCCGAAATCAGAAAGACAATCAGCCTCACAATCATGACCAGCAGACTGCACTACGGTGATGCCCTCTACGCAGGAATCCACAACACGCTGCTAACCAGGCTCAAAATAATCCAGAACAACGCAGCCAGACTCGTCCTCGGAACCCCACGACACGAGCATATGACTCAGCACCTACGAGACCTACACTGGCTCCCCATCGAGAAGAGAGTGACATTCAAGCTACTCACCCATGCCTACAGATCCCTCAACAAACTCGTACACAAATACCTCAACTAAGGAAGAGTCTCATTTCACGTACACAAAAGGAAACTCCGCTCCTCCGCCCTGGCAGAGACCCCACAAATCCGCAGAACCAGAGCAGGTGGAGGGCCTTCTCCTACCTTGCAGCTAAGACCTGGAACGTGCTCACAGTCAACATCAGACTCTCACCCACCGTGCACACCTTCAGGAATAGCCTTAAGACCTGGCTCTTCAAATAACCAGGAGCTGAACCCACACCCTCCCCAGCGCATTGAGACCCTCACAGGTGAGTAGCGCGCTCTATAAACACCTGATTGATCGATTGATTGATGGACATTTACACCACGGCACAATCCACTGCACTCTCTCAACATCTGTGAATCAGCCAGCAGGAGCCTCAGTGTACCAATGCAATATTAGCTGGGCCAAGAGAGATGCACAATGTGGCAGAGTGTGTCAACACCATTCCGGCATACCCTACAGATAACCACATATTTAAACTACAACCACCCCTAACAATAGCAGTTACGAGCATGCAGTGCCCCTGTACTCTATCGTTTACGCATTTACCACATTTTTGGCAGGCCAGTGAAAGACACAAGTGAGTATCATTTGCCCAGGATCACACCATGTGGCCAAGTAAAGAGTAGAACACGCAATATCTGAAGCCACAATGAGCAACTTAATTACTCGACTTCCAGCTCTGCAAAGTCCATTTACTTTTGCCACAGTGTGACTTACAGCTCAAACAAAGATGTCAGCAGCATATACATTAACCCATTGGGCTAGACTACCTCTACTGCATCATGCATTCTGTTACACTAGGGGTGGCCGAAATTGCAACTTTGTTTGTGCATTATATGCATAATTTAGTGTGAATTACAGGTGTTACTCAAATTTCACTGAGGCAGGGGTGAAAACTGTAAATGAGATATGCCATCTATACAAACGTTAAGCAATATCAGTGCAATGTCTGTAGAGTTTCTAAAGTTTCTAAAGTTGCGCCGTGAATGTTGCTAGCACAGCACGTGTGGCTTTGGCACATCTCCAGTTTCACATTAGCCATATGAGGCTTTCCGCTCGAGCCAAGTTTCTAATGTGTGAAAATTATGCAAGCAGCATAAGTGAAAACATTGCAGAAATTACAGAAAATCTACATTGCCACAAGACCATGATTTCCACAAGTTTTTGCTTGCCTCATAAACATTTTCATACTCAGATACAATACATTGAGGGGGATATTCTCAAGAACGTGTGATAATTATCGCAAAATTAGCTTAATGCAACTTTTCACATTGCAGTCTATCGCAGGAAATTAACGCTGTGTTAAGATTGTATTCTCAACACGGCGGTACCATGCAATAGTCTCACGATAACGTGTCAAATGACTGCATTAAAATTAACGCAACACCTAAAAAATGCGAAACGTGAAAAAAGCGGCAATGTCCCAAATCGTGACACAAAGATCAGAGATAACCAGCGACAGGCCTGCAATTCCCACGGGTCATGTGGGAAAATGCATTATAAAACCAAAGAAAAAAAACATTCTAAAAAAAAATTAATTGCGTAGTCCGCAACATCTCAGCACTGTAGAAGCACAGAAGTCAAAGGCACACCACCTGAGAGGGATAAGGGGCAGCCAAATCAGAGCTGGAGGGGCAACTCACCCATAATGCAGCACACACACATACAAATAATAGCACCTCAACATTGACAACAATGTGGTACAAACTGCAACATTTTCACAACAGAACACCGGACACAACTGGTGCCACATGTGTGTACAAAATGGCCAATCACATCTTGCATAGCAGGAAACTGTGAGATGACAATGTACGAGTGCAACCTCACATTTGTGATGTAGTACAAATGTCCACTGTCCCGCATCAAATATGCATCTCCTAACAAACAGTCACAATGTACATTGTCATGCAGTCTGTATGTAAACTTCGCCAATGCATCAACATACATGGAACACACTGTGAAACTGAATCTCCCCTTTACATTGCAGGGGGACAATCAACACCTCCTGCAGAGCAGACCCTACATCACGTCAGTGATGATTGAGACAACCCCCAGGACATCGACTACGACAAACTCCAACGGTTCATGGACAACCTCCGCACCCCACCTCCAGTGGCAGGGCAGCCTTAGTACCATCGAGGTGAGCCCCTCCCCTGCACAGACCACACAGCAGGAAGCCCCCACCACCACGTCTGGCTCCCAGCACCTCACCGAAGAACACATGGCATTCCAACACCACGTGTTAGACCACCAGAAGGAGCTGGCTGAACAGGTGCGGGTGGGGTCCGACCTCATGGCAGCCAAACTAGATGCCAAACGTGGGTGTGTAAGTCCCATCAGGGACACCTTACACTCCCTAACGGACACCCACAGTCCGCCCCATGCCCTCCAACAATCCATCGCTGGCGTCGCTGGAGTCATGACTCTGAGACAACAACAACTGTATAGTCAGAGTGGCTACAGAGATGTCATCCGTGATTTGGGAAACATAATGAGGGTCATGGAGAACATGGAGCGGATGCAAGCGCAAAGAATGGCTACCACGGCTGCACACGAGAAAGCTGTAGATGGGATCTTCCATGCCCTGCACATCCTCGTCATGGGAGTGATGCCACAAGACTTTGCGCAGATGAATGCTGCTGCTACTTCTACTCCCACATCTCCGGCCCATGATGTGTCAGTGTCACACAGTGCTGCAGACCAAGCACCACCACCCACATGTGAGGCACATGAAACGTCAGAAGACGAAGATGAGGATGAATCTGCCTTAATGGTAAGAAGGAAGCATCTCCGCCACATGGCTTGTTTCTGCTTTGGTTCTGTCCTCTGCATCATGCCCTGGAATAACACCTTCCACTGTCCCCCGATACACTCTGCAACACTAACCTTGGACCTCGACATGGACTGCCATATTTTGTTTGCTTAACAATGACACGCCAATAAGCCTGCGGACTGGACTCTTCCCCTTCCGAGTAAGTAGTTAATCCTTAAAGGACTCTGGATGGCCCTCCACAGGGCAACATTGTAAAGTGCTGTCTGCATGGCCCAGTACTAAGACAGCTTCAACACTCCACTGAACGTGAATAATACATTTCTAATACACACAGATGTGTCATGTCTATGATTAATCAAGTATGAAAGCACGGACGAATGTAGGGGCAGTGAATCCCCCTTACGTCCATGTTGCTCATGTTGTGGAACTTGAGTCACAGGGTGCATCCCTGCATCATGGTGGTACATATTTGACCCCAAAAGAAGGCCTGTTGTCAAATGTAGGTCAGAAATGACAGCCTATATATGTAATGATTTGGGACACGTGAAATGCTGATAAGTGAGATTCCGTACTATCTTTGACACACAGAAATGGCATTTTGAATATGTGACACACTAAACAGCCTCTCTGAACAGAGGTGACACACCCACCATCTATTTTCAATTTCTGAAATTGTTAGCACTTACACTTGTCAGATTGATGTGCTTGTACAGATGAGTGACCTGCACTCAGGGAATGTGTGTTGTAATGAATTTATTTGCACATGCTGTGTGCCTGTGGTCATTTTGTACTGTCCCATTATTGCTAAGGACTGTCACAATGTGACGTGCTCATGTGAAGAAATTGTCAATGATGGTGTTCCTACTGGCTATTCCTGCTGCAGCTGTAGTGGGGTGCATCTGCCTCATCTTCCTCATCATTGCCCGGTGCATATGGCACTTGTAGCCATGTGGCATTGGTGCGTACACATATGTTGTGCACCACACAACATGCAACGATCATCTTGCACACGATGTCTGGGCTGTACAGGAGCCTTCCACCTGTGATGTCCAGACACCTGAAACGTGACTTCAACATGCCAAATGTGCGTTCCCTGATGCCCCTGGTGCGTTTGTGGGCCAAATTGTACCGCCTCTGGGTCTGTGTGTTCAGGGATCAGAGGGGTGTCATCATCCAAAGGCAGAGTGCATATCCTTGATCACCTGTGACAGTGCACAGAGACATAAGTCAATCGTTGCTTATGCATGATGTGTTGGCAGGCTCAATAGGTGTGTGATGTGTGTGACTTAGTGATTTCTGTTTGACATGTACTGCTTGTAGCAAATTTGCGGCATCAATGTGTATTACGTAGCCTCACTGCTGCTCCTCCCTCCCCCGAGCCTATTTACTAGTGTGCGCAGCACGGTTGCATCACTTGCACTCCTACGGCACACCATTGTCAAGCCTGTCTGCTCATGTCCACAAGCCTGACAACGACACAGTGATGTTGTGCGTTGAAGGTGGGCGGCCACATGTGTGTAGGCCTATGGTAAGGATAGGGCGGACACAGATGTAGAGTTCATGGCTGGCTGAACTCGCGATGCGGTTGAGGGTTGACCTTTGGCTTATGCTGCTGTAATAGCGACACACACAACAGTTGGCATGCATGATCCCGGACCCCGAGCAGGCTTGCGCTCCTTTATTTATCCCTTCGGCCGAGCCCGCACTCCGGGGGCATGCTACATTGCAACATTGTCCATTGCGGGATGGGTGGCGCCGACACTACAACAGAGACACATGCATTAGTTACTTCCTTGGCAAGGCCAAAACTTAACCACGCCCAGTGCCCCGGGGTTATCATCCACACCCCTACGCTGGACTGTCGTACGCCAGCCCACGACATAGCTACATGTCCCAGGTCTTCCCCACTGCCTGAGGTGACATGGTTGCATCCGCTGTTCACAGCACAATGTAGTGTGGTAGGGCCCGGGGCCCTCATGCATACATAATGACCACACGGACACACTTAGATAGTTTGTGGAACTAGCAACTGGCACGTGTGCCAGGCCCCTTTTATTGCCAGGGTCACATGTCCAATGACGCCAGTGCTGGATGGGTGTTGGGTGAGTGTAAGACAGCCCTAAGGGAGTGGTTGGTGCTGGCAACAACTGCATTATTGATCAGACAATCAGAAGTTCAAAGTTCAAATAGCAATGGTCCATGACTTGAGCTGCACAGAGTTAGTGGCCCCGGATGCACTGCTGCCAGCACGGGCACACTGCCACGGGACGGTGACTTGCGGTGCACTGAGGTAGGGTCACGAGAGCTGACCGGGTCCTCGTCAATGTTGAAGCTGAATGTCATGGAGTGTTTCGGGGGACAGTGGAAGGTGTTCTTCCAGGGCATGATGCAGAGGGCAGAACCAAGCAGAAACAGGCAATATGGAGGAGATGAATGCTATAGACTCGTTTTGAACACCAAGTCAGTATCAGCTACATGATGATGACAACAACCCCAAGGCCATAGACTCAGACGCCACCAAAGTTCAACTAGAGAGTGACCATGAATTTCGGGGTACAGAGTTAGTGGCACCAGAGCTGGAAGGGGATGCAGTCTGCGATGAGGCCTGTACAATGGTATAAACTCTGCCATAAAGAAATCAAGACCCAGTTCCAAATGTGTGACCTACTTGACCACAGTGTAGGCCGTAGGCAGCGGTCAGCAGGGGCCCACAGCCACGTGTCGTTGGCTTGCGATGCACAGAGTTAGTGGCACCAGAGGTGAAAGGGGATGCAGTCCGCGATGAGGCCTGTACAATGGTATAAACTCTGCCATAAATAAATCAAGACTCAGTTTCAAATGTGTGACCTACTTAATCGCAGTGTAGTGCAGTTCCTATATCCCTGATAGGCTCTGCGCATTGGAATAATATACACTATAGTTTTGACATAGGACTGAGGTCATTATGTCTCTATTGAGTACATTAAACTTAATTACTTGTGTGTGCCATCTAACTAAGAGGTCACTAGAAAACTTCTCGAATAAACAAGAAGGGATTAGTTTCTGACAACCGCATAAACATGACAACTTTGTTTCCCTTAGAATCGGAACAATCTCAGAATCGTGGAAACAATAGATAACAGTTTCACTCAGTCAATCGTGCATGCTTCGTTTCTACAGAGTTACACAGAAATAGATAGACGGGCGTTTCAATAAAAAGGGTTTATTGAACAGTCTTATTTCTCGTGCAAGAGATATGAACTGCTACAATCAAAAGACAGAATGCAAAGTATAATAAGTATAGCTTTGACAGATATTCATAAAGATACATACATGAATAACACAGGCTAAAATGTTAATACTCATCTGATGCTTCTAGCTAGTTCTACCCCAGTGTACTTAACCTAAGTATAGTACGAGGTAAGAAGTAGGTGCTGTTTGTCTATAGTCTAGTTTAGCTATAGTTGCCAAGATTTGCCAAAAGTCCCTCTAGGTTCTAGTCCGCGCCATACCTTAGAATGAGTGAGGTTGGAATCTCTTTCCGAGTCTCGATCTCTAACACCCCACAAGGGCAGTCAGAAACACTGGAGCTGGATTCTCTTTGAGGAGGATGACAGAGTCTGGTCAGTGCGTCAGGCAGGCACTTGACTTCCTTCCGAACTGGCCGTGGCGAGCCGCGTCGTGCAAGTAGGCAGCTGAACCGTGGTTTGCCATGGTAAGTGAAGGTATATTTATACCTTGAAGATGTTTAGGAATGCAAGTATTGACGTAAAAGTCGGGAAGAAGAACGTCATGAATGAACCCCTAAGGAATAGATGTTCATGCATAATAAATGAGTTCTTGGAGAAATCAATATCCAAGCAAGGGGAAGTCCTAAAGCCTTAAGAGTCTGGTTTTCCAAGAACTCGTTGTGACGTAGATGAACGGATGTAGGTGGTCATGCCTGTATTTGGTTAGCATGGATAATGCCTAAATAAGGGTAGGATTTCTATGCCTAAATATGGGCAATGCAAATTGTGCTTATATAAGGACATAAATCGGTAAACCTATATACAGTATCTAAATCGACACACAACAGCAATGTAGGCCGGAGGCAGCGGTCAACAGGGGCCCACAGCCACGTGTCGTTGGCTTGCGATACACAGAGTTAGTGGCACCAGAGCAGTTGTTGGTAGTGTTCGATCACCTCCATAACGATGATCCTCTTTTCCTCCGGACTGAAACGTGTCTTCCTCTTACTCCTCTCCTTGCGTACAATGATATGAACTCGGCCATTAAAAAATCAAGACTCAGTTCCAAACGTGTGACCTACTAGACCGCAGTGTAGGCCGGAGGCAGCGGTGGAGTACGTCAACGAGGAAGGAGTGCTGGGGGCCTGTGAAGCGGAGGCCAGTGATGGTCTGAGGAGGTTGCCAAGGTCAAGGGCCTTGGGTTTGGAGCTTGCACCAACACGTTGTTAGCTCTCTTTGACACACGCCGGTGTCGGCAGGTGAGCAGTGAGGCCTGGGTGCGCAGGGGCGGCCAAGACGGCTCTGGGGACCAGCGGCCTGGGGTGCAGCAGGCGCACAGGATCGTAGGCACCACCGCTCTCGGCGTCGCCCTCGTGGCAGGTTGGGAGGCGCCGCCCTGGCAGACACGTTGGCCATTCTGGAAGAGAACCATGCCCAGAGCAACGGGCTTTTCATTCACACCCCTACGCTGGCCAGGCGTATGCCGGCCAGCCCACTCCGCTCACTCTTACAGGGGAGAGGTAACAAGATACATTTCCGCAATCTTCCCCACTGCCTGGGGTAACATGGTTGCGTCCACTGTCCACTACACTCCAAACACCAGCAGCATATGTCGACATGGATATGTCTGTGGTCTGTGTACTGCAGTCTGGTCAGCACATCCACTGCACACTTGGCATTGTGTATATTCTCATTCCCCACATTCTGCTATTGTGTGGCTGAGGTGCCATGCCATTGATGGCTTGTGTATATGGCTAGCCCAGGTTACCACAGTAAGTTGTGCTGTCGTGTCTGGTAGGTGGGCATGTTGTTTGGCATGTTGTATGTGAGTTTGTAACGTGTGCATTCCCAGAGTTGTGAGTTGCATGATTGTGGAGTTGAGATGTGTGGTGTGCTCATTTGGTACTTATCAACGAGCAGTGCATTTCCTTAGGTGCCAGCCTCAAAGCGCTGGTTGATGATGGGCTGTCGGAAAATGAAAGAATCATGCACCCTGCCTGGGTAGTTGCCGACGACATTGGTGGAGAGATCCCGGTGGTCCACTATTGCCTGCACATTGATGGAACGCGTGTGCTTTATGTTGCGGTAATTGTGTGCAGTGTCGGCAGGAGGCACAAGTAGGACATGTGTGCAGTCAATTGCCCCCAACACGTGCGGGAAGCCAGCTATAGGGTAGAAGCCTTGCTTGGTCTCCAGCTGTTCCTGCGCAGTGTGGGGGAAGTTAAGGTGCTGGGGTACCAAGCTGATGCTGGCATCCAAGAGTTGTGATGAACTTTGATAGGGCTGGCTGTGAGACTCCTCCGACTCTGGCGGTTGTTGGTTGGAAGGTACCAGAGGCCAACAGGTGCAGCACAGCCAGCAGCTGTGTCTGTGGAGGGATGTTGGTTGTCCGCTGTGTTGGAACTGTCAGCCTGTGGACAATGATGGTCAGGATGTGGAGGATGGTTGTTCTTTTGAGTCTGTAGTGCGCAATGACATCCTCTGGTGTTAATCTGTGAGGCTGGTGCTTTTTCTGAAGTTCTGCTGTCTTTGTCTGCGCTGCCTCTGTGGTAGTCCGGGGGGGCGGGGGTGTCCGGGGGGGTGCGGGCCTGGGGGTGGTGGCGGTGTGTGTTGTGGCCCTCTTGGGTATCCGAGCTGCATAATCAGTAGCTCCATGGCATCTGTTGTTCTTCAGGTGTGGCTCTCGGCTGGGCTCCCTTTTATGGTGCAGGTTGTCATCCGACTTAACACCAGGTAAGAGCAGGTGTTGAAACCCTTCTGCTAATGCGCCTTATTGCATGTTTTGGGATCTTATCGCCGATCTGGCTGGTCGTTGAGAATGTTGAGAAGTGGTGTTGTTGCGGCTTTTTTCCACGGGAACGCCTACTCTGCATATCATTAGTGTTAGTTGCCGGTGTCATCTGTGGGGATGTTTTTTGCGGCTTGTATCGCAGGAAAACTGATGATATTGGCTGTTAGCACCAGCTTGTGAATGGGGCAATAAATGTATTGCCACTTTGGCTGCGATAAAGTGCCGCTAACTATGCGATAAGTCCTTGAGAATCTGCCCCTGAGTGGAGTGTAGAATGTCCAAGCAGGCCAGATTTGCAGGAACAGGGCCAGATTTTCACCATATGTCTCCCAGCAAATTTCAGTAAATGTAGCCAATGTTCCCGTTTTTAAATACAATTGACTGAACACAGAGGGAAGTAAAGTTGCTAGTTCTGGCGCTAATGTGCATATCCACAGGTATCGCCAGCTAATGCCGGAATAACTATCTCCATCGCGATAATGTGATCGGCTGTTTTCTCCGCCGTTCCCTGTTATTATCGCCATGTAGCGTGGGCTTGATAATACCCCACTAACATGGCAATAATATTCAAGGTTAGGCGGCGTTATCTTTTCTGCCGATGACTGACGTTGGCGATAGTTATCACCCGTCATTGTGAATATCCTCCAAAGTTCCTCGAATAGCACGAACACTATACCGGCTGAGATATTCGTCCATGGCAGTTCATGTGGTGAAAGCACTTGCGGGGACAAACGACATTGAACGGAAACGGAGCCCGGCTGTGCAGCATAGACGCTCTGAATTCTTGACGCGTGAGTTCTCCGTCCTGCTGCCAACCCGTCGCCACTAAAGGAGTTGGTAGGTATGAATTATTTAGTGTAAAATTAAGTGAATAGCAGTAACAGCAGGACAGCACAGCTGGAAGGAGATTCACCGCCACCCGGTTGAATCTCCTTCCCCCGCATTCACTCCCCTTGGGGACCACCGCATTCTTGGTAAGAATGCAAAGGCCAAACACTAGGCAGGCCAGTGCGCACGCACTGTAATGATTAAGGGGCATATCATCAAGCCCCGGAGATAAAATTATCGCCACTTTAGCGTCCGTTTTCGGACGAAAAGCGGCGATAATTTTATCGCATAATCAGCCAGGTCAGGCTATCGCGTGAATCCTTGCATTATCGCCCTTTCCCCCAACGCCCATCTTTGCATCTGTAATGAGATGCAAAGTGGGCGTTCCTGCCCTGACATAACTGGAGAAATGTCGCTAAGCAACATTTCTCCAATTATCAATGGGCACGCTAACCTGCAGAGCGACAAGCAAAGTAGCAATAACCTCTGTTATCGCTACTTTCCTTACGCCTGCTTCAAAACTGACTTAGCCATGATATCCTATGTAAGGTGGATATCATGGCTAAGTATGCCTTGCTCTATCAGCAAGCTTTTGCCATACCTTGTGCGATTATCGCTGTATTTCCAGCGATAATCGCACAATTGGCAGCTTGCGCTCTGAATTTTATCGCTTTGGAGCTAAGCGTTGCTAATAGCATGCTATCGCCGCAATAAATTCAGATTTGACCGGCGATAATTATCCTCGCGCTAAGAGCGCTGAGCGATAATTATCGCATGGCCTTGATGATATGCCCCTAAGTGCTTGACATCAGCTTCTCAAATTCAGGCCCTGACGGTGCAGATGCTGCTGGCTGCACGCGCTTGGTAGTGTCAGGACTTGGCTCGTGTTAGGCGGTTTGTTGTGCATTAAATATTAAGCTTGAAGGCACAAGTAACTTAAAGTACCACCAGTTACACAAAATCCCCTAGCTGCTCAAATGCACTAAAACGGAAACCAGCAGGAGCACTGCCTTTCCCCTTAGTTGGGCAATATAATAGCTAACTGCTATCCACTCACTGCATGGGCACACCCCACTGCCCTTCCTTCTCCGCACTGTTTTCTTCACCAGCACACTGCGCTGCCCTTCCTTAAGTTCACAGCACTCGTCCGGGGTGTTGAGACATTACTTTGTCCTCCATAGTCCCAGATCATCGAAAATGTTACCAAGTCTCTTGACCACATTTGATACAAACTAGATTTATTTAGATAGAAGATAACAACGGTTCATTCACCATCCAGCCCTCTGTCTCCAACCACCCACAGTCATCCTCGGAACCTCTGACCCCTGCATTCCACAGCCTCCCATTCTATGTGACCCTGGATACCACAGCGTGCTAATATATGCAAACAAGATTTGTACATGGCATGTTTATCTGAGCGCTGGCCCAATAAAACTAAACGTATTGGCTTTGCTAATGCTTGTTTTTTCAGTAGTCTAATTATTTTGCCCCTGATCTCTAGACTCTTTTCTATGTGGGGTATGGCATAAGTAGAAAATTAGGGCAAACCGTTCTGACCAGGTTTAACTTTTGCCAGATCCCTTGAAGGATTCTCATCAGCCGTTAGTAGCCTGACAACATTCATGGTTTAGAGCAATAAATCATGGACACATTGATGTACACAACGGTTTTGTCTATAACTGAATTGCACAGGGCTCAGAAATTTGAAGAAATCCACAGGAGTCAAAAAAGGCAAAACTCCTCCCACTTTTCCCTGCTGGTGTTTATCTTGATTAGACAAAGGTGCATTATATGTTTATGGCAGTGGTAAAAACAAGTATTTACAATGCAATACATCTCGCAATGACATTATTTTGAGCTATTGGCATTGTAAATGACATTGTTTTTTTTTTTCCTTTCTAAAAAAATGGCAATAGCTAATTTTTTTGTAACTGTGAAATCTATCGCATTGCATTTGTACTAGTGTGAGTTACCAGTATTGTAAATGGTACTGGTCCTTTCACTAAGAGGAAGGTTACACAAGCATTTGCAATGCAATAGGTTTCGTACTTGCGAGATTTTGAGCTATTGGCATTGTAAATGGCAATGTATTTTATGTATGTGTTTAACTCCTTCGGTGCTCATGACGAGCCCAGCCCGCCATGAGTCACAGTGGAGCTGTGCTCATGACGAGCTGGGCTCGTCGTAACGGCCGTACTCCACCCACGCGCGATTGATTCCCCGCCTGTGCGGGCGAATTATTCAGTGGGCGGAGCCCAGCTCGTCATGAGCACAGCTCCACTGTGACTCATGACGAGCTGGGCTCGTCATGAGCACTGCGGCGCCGAGCTCACCCTCCCTTCCCCCACACCGTGGGTGAATTACCCCCGCAGCCAAGGGGTTAAAAAACCTGCAATAATAAAAGACATTGTCATTTACATTACTAATATCTTAAAGTTTCGAACATGCGAGACCTATTGCTATGCCAATGTTTGTTTTCCCATGTTCAGGGGGACAGGACTGTATAATATTCGTTATCGTATTGCTAGATGTACAGGATTTGTATACCTAGACGTGTGGCGTGCCAGGCGCCATCAAGCACTGTGGCTGCTGTTGGGACAGTAAAATACAGCATTGGCATGGTTCTATGGGCCACTCGAGCTTCAGGGCCCCAGTGCCACTGTAGCTGCTGCGCCCCTGGGCAAACCCCTGCAGCGCACTTTGCGCCACCCCCCTGGAGCCCAAGGGAACACTCTCCTGTGCATTGCAGCCTTTTTCTGACAGTCCTCATTCGGCCCCCCAGTGCTGCAGTGCATCAAGAGCACTGCTAAAACACTTTACCAAACCCTGGGGCAGATTTACAAGCCCTTGCGCCACTTTTGCGTCTCTTTTAACATGGGAAAAGTGACGCAAAAGTGGCGCAAGGGGCTTGTAAATCTGCCCCCCCCCCCCTGTATCTGGCAAAGCTCATGTAGTCTCTCACTGCTTCAGTGCATCAGGCCACTGTAGAGCGCCGCTTTCGGCAAGAGATCACAGAGTCAATTCTGCCTTTCACTGCTGCCCTACACCAAGTGCACTGCTAATCTCTCTAACTACAAAATCCTGTTGTTGACACTGCTCCTGTAGCCTCTTTCTGCTGCAGTGCACCAGGAGCACTGCTTGAAAGCCGTGTATACCAAACCCTGTGGCTGGCAAAGCTCCTCATTCAGGCTCTGACGTCTTCTGTTATACTTCAGCGTTGATCGTTGCAGGGCTTAGGCAGTGGCCCTGGTGAACCGCTGCAGCGAGAGACAGATGACCTGTCCCAGACGTGAAGAGAGCTCTCACTAATGTATTTCACCAGGTGCCCGGCTCCTCCAGCCCCACCTCCGATCACCCCCTTCCTCTCCCCCCTCTCCCCGGTGCTCCAGGGCACCAGTGCACTGCTGAAGCGCTGTATCTACAAACCGTCTTTCACTGCATAAGTCAACCAGGATCACTTCTAAAGATATGTCTATCTGATAGAACTTTATCAACTCTTCACGTCTGGGACAGGTCAGTCTCTCGCTGCGGCAGTGCTCCAGGGCCACTGTTTAAGCCCTGCAACTATCAACGCTGAAGTATAACAGAACTCATGCAATCTATTACAGCTTCAGTGCATGAAGGGCGCTGCTAAAGTTCAACACCGAACAAACCCGGCGTCTGGCAGAGCCATTCACTGCTTCAGTGGTGAACCACTAGCACAGCGAGAGGCAAATCCCAGAAGACCTCGCACTGCTCCGGCGGTCCAGTGGCTCTTCTGAAGCTCGACACCAATGCGACACAGACAGACCCCCTGGAACCCACATACTGCTCCAGTGCCCCAGGAGCTCTGCGAGAGCTCTGCATCCAATAAGCTACGTGCCTGTCAGCGTCCCTCTGACGCCGTGCACTGCTCCAGTTCACCAGAGGCACAGCTAATGACCTGTATTCAGGCAACCCAAGGCATGGAGCGCTCGCGTACTCGCACACTGGTGGCATGCACCAATTAACCCCTGTGACAGAGTTCCTGTTGCTCACACAGCCACCGGATACACGTGCCTCTGGGCTTGCCTGCCAGCTTGTGGCCCGTCTGCTGCCACCAGGTTCCCATCCTGGCAACAAATGAATGGCCCACTACCCACACCGGCCGGGGGCGCTCTCCTGTTGAACAAGGGATTGCATATCAGACAGTCATCTTAGCAGCGCTTTGTTTTTTTGGCGGTTTTTTCGGTGTGCTACCCTGCCGTGCGGCATTCCAAGGTGGCATGTTGAACCCACTCACCCTGCCGTGCGGCATCCCAAGGTGAGTGGCGCGACCCTTCCCGCGGGGTTCAAAGCAGCTGTGGCCTGATATATGTTTTGTACGCCCTGGAGCGCCACCGGCCCATTTCCTGAATTCTTGCCTCTGGCATTCCGTGTTGTGATGCCGCTGTCGCTGCGCCGATCCTGAACGAGTGAGGAGCGAATGCTCGCGAGGGCAACCCTGCTTTGTCAAGGGCCTGGCGCATCAATGTAGTAAATTGAAATCTGCTCAGGTTATTCCCATCCTGATGCTTGAACAATGCTCCCCCGCCTGTTGGGCGAGCTTCCATATATTTATGCAAGCAGCATACTGCGCATGACCTGTCGCTCTGTATGCACCTCAGCTGTACTACTGCGCCCTTTCCCTCCTGGTCCGTTTTTGACCTTCGCAGCTTTATTTCCACTGAGGCTGGCCCAGGTTTGACGTCCTCCGCTTGGATGCAGTGCTCTGCCGGCCCCTGCCTCCTGGGAGCCACTAGCTCGCTAATGCGAAAATCACCAAAGAATGCTATAGAGAAAGCTGCTTGAAACAGGAGTAGCTCAAAGTTATCCTTTGTACACCACGCCAAGGCTTCCAACAGCCTGCCAAGTTTCTCAAAATCTATGGGCCTCCTGCCATCAACCTTTTTTCCTTCGGCCCGCCACCACCCTTTCATGGCTGCTTTGATGTACAGGGATGCTGTTGGGTCCTCCCCTGTATGGATTTTCGCATAATGGGCCATGGCTGCCAGGTGGGCCTGTGCCCAGGACCTAGTCTTTTTGTTGGCGAATGCCCATTGTATAAAGCGCTCCGCCGCCCTTCTTGTCCCATCCCTGTCAGTCAGGGACCGGACGCGACCTATCTCCATCACTGTTGATGCGTATTTTTTGTAGCGCCGAGCCGCCTCGGGCGTGAGGGCCTGGTTCACCAATATGGAGAGATCTACCCCCCCAGGTCCCACAGTTGCACTGGGAAAGGTGTCATGTTTTCGTCCGCCCCAGGTGCCAGCTCCCTGAAACGGTCCATCTGTGACCTGGACAAGGCGTCTGCTACCGTGTTGTCTACCCCCGGGACATGGCGGGCCTTCACATCCAGATTCCCTTCCAGCTGTAATTTAACCAACTGACGCATTAGTCTTAAGATGTTGGGGCACCTTGCCGCCCCCCTGTTAATGGCTTGCACCACCCCCTTGTTGTCAGACCACACTGTTAGCTTCATGTCTTTTAGCTCACGTTTCCATATCGTCAGGGCCACTACAATGGGAAACAGCTCCAAAAATGTTATGTTGCCTGTGAGACCTATTCTGTGCCATTTCTCAGGCCACTGCCTAGCACACCACCTCCTGCCGAGAATTGCCCCGAATCCTGCGCTACCCGCTGCATCCGTAAATAGGGCTATCTGTTTGGCTGTTACCCAGCCCTCCCTCCATATGAGGATGCCGTTGAAGTCTGCGAGGAACTTGTCCCACATTAGTAGGTCTTGCTTGACCCCCGTTCCCAGCCGTACGTGATGATGCTGGTGTGTGAGGCCTGAGGTCAAATGTGTGAGTCGCCTTGCGAAAACCCTCCCCACCGGTATGACCCTGGCAGCGAAGTTGAGTTTCCCAATTAGCCTCTGTAGCTCCCTGAGCGTTGCTTTGTTCCTGCCGCATAGGCCTCGCACCTCCGCCCTAAAGTCCTCTACCTTGTCTTGAGGAAGCCTGGCTGTTCCAGACATGGAGTCCAGCTCTATGCCTAAGAATGTGAGTTGTGTGGAGGGGCCCACCGTTTTATCCGGAGCCAGGGGAATCCCTAGTGCCCCCGCCAGCTCTTCAAACGCCGCCAATGTGCTCCCACAGATTGGTGACTGGGGGGGACCCGTAAACATGAAGTCATCAAGGTAATGGAGTTTCCCCCCTCTCGGGTGTCTGTCGTGCAGGGCCCATTCTACAAAGGTGGCGAACAGCTCAAAGTATGCGCAAGATATGGCGCAGCCCATAGGCATGACTTTATCAATGTAAAGGTCCCCTTCCCACTGGAATCCCAATAGATGAAAGCTGGAGGGGTGGACAGGTAACAGACGAAAAGCGGACTCGATGTCTGCTTTGGCCATGAGTGCCCCCCGCCCCGCCGCCTTTACCATATCAATTGCATCGTCCACGGATGCATAGCTCACCGAGCATGCCTCTGGGCTTAGCCCGTCGTTCACTGAAGACCCTTCGGGGAAAGAGAGATGGTGTATGAGCCTGAATTGTCCTGGCTCCCTTATGGGAATGACCCCCAGGGGGGAGATCACCAGGCCTTTTTGCAGATGCGGTGGTAGGGGGCCCTCTATCCTGCCTAGGGACTTCTCCTTCTCCAATTTCCTGGTGACCACCCCTGGGTGCTGCCTTGTGGATTTCAAGTTCTCTGCCCCCCCCAGGGGTGGTGTGCCACTGAATGGTATCACAAAACCTTCTTCAAAACCTTTTACCAGTGTCGCTGCGTCTGCTCTGTTATGGTATTTGTTTGCTAACTTACGCAGCTGATGTACGTTAATTGGGGACCTGGCTAGCTGGCAATCGTCCAGACCCCGTACTACCGCCTTAATGCTTCCTTTTCTTGTCCTTTTTGTCCCTCTTCTGCTCTTGCTTGCCTCGACACCCAGCTGACGGGTGCCCGCCCCCGCAATTGGAACATGCGTGCAGGAACTTGCATGCTGCACCCCACGTGCATTCCCCGGCATCAAATCTCCAGCAAATTGCAGGGGGGCCATTAGATGAGGGTGGTTTCCCCGAGTCATTCTTTCCCGCCCAGGCTTTCACCTCTTTTGCCACTAGCATTTTGTGTATAAACCCAGATACGTCCTCCTCGTTCCACTCCATCTCTGGATGTCTCTGCATCTTCAGCCTAAAACCTTTGTCATATTCCAGCCATGCATCACCTGGAAATTGTCTCTGAGCCCAATGAATATTAGATTCGTAGAGCCATAAATCTGCTGCACAGCGCGGGAACTTTTCTACAATGATGCACGCCATAATTCTAAATGCATCCAACCAATTGTCAAAGTTTCGCTCCTTCCTGGCGCAGCGCCTCTCCCTCTTGTCTTCCTCTTTCCTATCGCAGGCTGTGAGGTCCAACCCTTCCATCTGCACCTCTAGCAAGGAGAAAATATCTATAAACTCCTTGCGCCATATCCTTTCTTTGACCGCCACAGGGATAAGGCTTGCCAAGCCCGTGGCTCTTGTAGTCAGGGACGCCGGGCCAGGGGATGGCCTGCTGTAGCCCTCTGCAGCTGGTGCCTCGCTCGTTGGGCCGCTTACACCGCCCGTGTACCCCCATGCCGCTAGAGGGGACCCCGAATTGCCCTGGCTACTCTGCCCTCCTTGACCATGTAGTCTAGCCTGCCACACCCACCCGGGATCTATCAAATGCCATGGCAAGCCGGACACGTCATCTGCGCGCTGCGCCCCTGTTTCCCCGGCCCCCTGACCAAGACCTTTAAGCAATAGCGGCGCCATTGATTTTACACATTCTTGCACAATGGTCGTTATATGCTCACCGCCTGTTGCTCTGCTGGGGCCTCCACTGCTGTCGCCTGTTGGTGCGCCCCCTGATGGCGGGTTCCTTCTTTGCGGCTTCTTCCTGGGGACCTTCCTCTGAGCCTGCCCTGGTGCTGCCGTCCCTGGTGCTGCCGTCTTATGCTTCTTGGGTGATGGTGGGCCAGCGTCGTCTGTTGCTTGGGCTTCTATTCTTTCTCCTCCATCCTGGCCCAAATGTGGCTTCAGCCATTCCTTGCCATGGACCTCCGCTGCCTCCCTGATTCGCTTCAGGAGCTCTGTAATCTCTTCAGGTTGCCCCTCTGCCATCGTTGTTGGCGGGGTGCTGCCGCCTGCCGATGCACCAAATGGCGCTTTTTTCCCTCTCTGTTTTTTTTTTTTTTTCTTTTTTTGGTTACAGCCTTGCCTCCAACTTCGTTGTCTTAGCTGGTCTTCCTACTGTTATTACCCTCAAAGACCGGGCCGGCTGCGCCCGTTCTCTCACCCCCTCAGTCGGGGTTCTCCTGACTGGATGATGCCTCTCGCGCGTCGCGGTTGTCGTCAGTGGCTCACTGTCTCTTTAAAAACACTCTCCGGTCCCAGCAAATCACCCGCAAATCAGCCCTCGAGCTCCGCTGCGCGCACCAGCGACTAGTGCGCCTGCGCCGATGCCGGAGCACTGAATTGATGCACGCAACGTCCTACGGGTGGCCCGAGGGAGCACTGGTGCCGTTGCTGGCTCCGGCAGTTCCGAATGCAGTCCTGGCTTCCTGCGACAATTGTCCGCCGTGAGGAGCGGGAGCGTGAATGCTGGGGATGGGGCTGCTCCACGCCGCTCGAGTTTGCTGAGGGACGCCTGGGTCGACGGAACCTCTCTGCACCTGGCAACGACCCGAGACCCTGGATCCTTCGGGGTAGCCACCCGGGGGTCCCCCTTGCTGCACCAACTCGGAGAGGGGCGCACCTGGTTACCGCAGTCTTGACCTTCGCCTGGTCGCTGCTTCTTCGCGCAGCACTTCGTCGTTCGTCCAAGCAACACTTCGTCCTTCGACGAGGCAGAACTTCGTCCTTCTTCTTGCAAGAATCCACGCCGGTGCGCCGCTCTCCCCGCTCCACAAAGTTAGGAGCTGCTTGGGAGAGCGGTTCCTTATATTCCCCTTCTGCTTCCCGCCGTTCCGGGCACGCACCCCCATTGGGGGGTTTGTACCCTGCATCGCCCCCCCATTGGACGAGGGGGGGGTTAGTCGCCACCAGGCTGGCCTGCGGGCGGGAGGGGCTACCGCTTGCCGCTTCCGGTCACCGGAGGCGCCCAGAACCGGTTTTTCTGCCACCTTTGGCGCGGCGTGGGTTGTGGCGCCGGCCCCTGAGCCTCTCCCCCCCTTCGGGGAGGAACGGCGGCCTCTGCAAGAGCGAGAGGCAAATCCCAGAAGACCTCGCACTGCTCCGGCAGTCCAGTGGTCCTTCTGAAGCTCGACACCAATGCGACACAGACAGACCCCCTGGAACCCGCATACTGCTCCAGTGCCCCAGGAGCTCTGCGAGAGCTCTGCATCCAATAAGCTACGTATCTGTCAGCGTCCCTCTGACGCCGTGCACTGCTCCAGTTCACCAGAGGCACAGCTAATGACCTGTATTCAGGCAACCCAAGGCATGGAGCGCTCGCGTACTCGCACACTGGTGGCATGCACCAATTAACCCCTGTGACAGAGTTCCTGTTGCTCACACCGCCACGGACTAAGGAGATCTGCGCCCTGAAACTTTCAGGAAGGGGTTCTACAGCTTGCCTCTCACTGCTGCAGTGCACTAGAGGCGCGTACCTATAAAACCTTTTGTCTGGTAGAACGCATTCACATTCAGCCTCTTAGGTGCTGCAGCGTGTTTCTAGAACTCTATATCCAGCAAAGCAATGCAGAGCAGTATTCCAACGTCATCCGGCTGCTCCAGACCACCCAGTATAGGCACTGCTTATTCCCCGTTCTCACCTAACCCTGTGCCAGGCACAGCCCCCAGAGCCTTACACTGCTCGAGTGCAGACGAGAAACCGCAGCGCTCTGTTCCTGTGTAACCCCGTGCCACTGGTTGCTGCAGAAAGAGCCTTGCCAGTGCGCCGTATTTTTAAACCTCGCACCAATTATAGCTCCCAAAGCTTCGTTCTGCTCCAGTGAAGAAGAGGCACTGCCAACCATCTGTCCCACGTAGGACTACGTCAGGCCCAGCTCCCAGAGCCTCACACTTATCTAGTAAAAGAAAGAGCCACTTGCCGCGCGCTCTGCCAGTGTGGCCCTGTGACAATGGGAGCTCCTGCTGCCTCACACTGCTTTTGTAAAGAAGACATAGACAGTGCACTGTGCCTGCATAACCCCGACCCAATCACAGCACCCAAAGCTTGTTACTGCTCCAGTGGAGAAGAACATCGCTAAGGCTCTATGCCAGTGTAGCCCTGTGCCAATCATAGCTCCCACAGCTTTACAGTGCTGCAGTGAGGAAAGCACCGCTAAGCATCTGCGCCAGTGTTACCTTGCGCCAGTCACAGCTCCCGTAGCCCCCCATGCCTGGGCAGAGGGGTGTGCTCATTACACCGAATCCAGTCAAAAATAACCTCTTATACAGGATGACGTGTTCTTTACACGAGCAGCGACTCTCCCGAGAGAAGAAGAAAAACAAGCTGTCGGAAACATGAACCAGCAGTGCACGCCTCCTGAAGATAAGAAAGTGCTTCACGACAGTCGTGAAGCATACGATCCTGTCCGGATGGGCCGAACGAAAAGGGGAAAGGGCAGCAACAAAAACACCTCTTTTCCAATGGCAGGCCACCGTTTAGCATAAACAGTGACGCCAGCCAATGAAAAAGAGGGGCAGGGCTTCAAGTCCCCTTCTGAAATCTCCTCTAATCTCCTCTCTCACTAAATGTCTCGCCTAGCGAGCAGCACATGTGCTGCAACACTATGCGAGAACTAAAAATAAACTACGAGTGCAAGCAGCTGATCTTTCAGTCTTGAAGCACTCTGAGATTATACTGGATAGCTTGTACAGGTTCTAAACAATGAAAGATGTGCACAGATGCAGCAATAGGCCTCAAAATCCATCGATCATAGACCTACCGTCCACATGCCAATAATATGGCGACAGGTAGAAAAAAATATGTAATTGTCGGTGATGGGATCGCATCCGTGATATAAACACACTTTTTCAAGTCAAACATTCAACCTGAGCTGGGAGCAGAACATATTTATTGATCTGCAAAGGGTGACCTGAAAGGGTTCCTTGACCAAAGAGCCCCTGCAGACTGTTATATATGAATTTCGAAAATGTAATCCAGTCTCAGAATACATTAACAATAAGATTGAGAAGGAGATTCCATATGAGTACAAAAAGAACTGAGAATTTCTGTCCAACCTATGCATATGTGTTGGAAAGTGGGTTATTGGTAGGGGCAAATGTAGGTCTGCCACTGGCAATAAGGCCACTAACACATGATAGGACCCAGTATAGGTCTTAGAAAATTATTCCTATGCTCAACCCTTGGTAACGTGGCTGCGAGCAGACAGGCTTAACTTCAAAGACAGGTATGTAAAGCATTTAAAAACACAATTTCAGTAAATAATTAAGACACAACACAAAATAAAAATCCAACACCAATTTATAAAAATAGGTAATATTTTTATCTTTTAAATGACACCAAAACGAAAAAATTCCACTGTAGGGAATCCGAGATATGCATTGTTAAAGATTAGTCACTTTCTAGTGCTTAGAAACCAACAGTGCCCCTTTTAGTCATTTTCTTTTCTCTGACAGGGACACACCTTTAGAAACGGTTCTGGAGAATGTCTCACCACTGTGCAGTGCCGCCTTCTCCAGCAGGCGGGTCCAGTTAGAACTCCTTCCTGAAGTTCTGCTTGCGGGTCCCAAAGTATCCAACACACAGTCCAAGGTTCTGGAATATCCAAGAGGGTCCTTGAAAGTGTGAAACTTCAATTCCGCAATCCACTTGAACAAAACCCTTTCAAACCCACCGGTACTCCAGGCTGGGGATTCTTTGTGGGGATGTCCAGGTGAGCTCTGTTAACCTGTAGCTTGCAGGGAGTCTACTTCTTAGTCCTTTTGTAGCAAGGTAATCCACAGGGCTTCAGTTTTCAGATGGTGCAGTTTTCAGAGGTCAGGCCTTAGAAGTCTTTGCACAGCAGAACTTCGCAGCAGGGCACGTCTTGCTTCAGTAAGTTTCAAGCAGCAGATCTGGAGGGCTCTGCCCCTCTCAGGTACTTATTCAAAATTCTCTGGGTCAAGCCACAGGTCACCTCTGACCAATGAAAGCAGGGTAACTCCTCATAGTGATGACCACATCATGCAGAGTGTGGCATTTTGTTGTCCCAGAGTGCATCATTCTTCCAAATCCATAATGGCTGATTTTCCAGCAAGGAGGTAAGAGCTGGCTAAACACACCCCCTGGGATGGCTTATTTCCATGGACTCTCCCCCTACCATCTGCACATACCTTCCTTAAGCCTAGCCCTGGCTCCTGGTCAAGAGTGTCAGAGTGAAACTGAAACCCAGGCCTCCCCTCTGCCTATGAAGAGCATAGTTTACGACTCCACCTCCTGGCCTGGCATACCTATAGACCAGCACACTGCCCTCCCAGCAGAGTGGTCCTTTATCACCTCTTCAAAGCAGCCTGGCTAATCCACTTAACTCTGACCAATAAGGGCAGACCACTGGAAGGCTGACTTTGGACCTACAAACAAGAAAGTCTTATAACTTCTTGTATGTACACTTTAGGAGAAATTCAACAATATAATATTGTTGGATTTACTACTACCATTCTGGGAAGTTTTTTAATGTTCCGGCTAGTCCTCTCCTATCAATATTTATTAATCATTAACTTCCTACCATGTTAAACTATGGGCCATGGGGTTTGCAATGGGGAAAATGACTTGGACCAGTCTTCTAGCACCAGGGCTTATAAAAACATATTTTCGACGTATTTCCCTAATTTCTATAGACCCCCCCACTCCCTGTGCAACTAGGGGAGACTTTAGGGATTCTGAATCTGTAGAAATATTGCAGATTCTCCTTTTACTGTGTTTCTAGTATCAAAGTCGAATGTGACCAGCAATTTACTGTTTCAAAGCAGTCCTGGCACCCAGTGCTGCTTTTAAACTGACCTCAGGCTTCAGCACTGCACACATGCTAGTGCAGAAAAAGCTGCTGGCCTCTAAACTGCCATACCCCAGGGTACTGGGGACTTCTAGGTAGTTTCAATCCCCTGCCCTATTAGATACTAGGGGCTTATGGGGTAGGTCATGCCAATTACAGGGGTACCCCACCATACCATAGTGTACCCTAGTGTATGTTGGGTGTTTTAACTGTATTCTAATGTGTTCCTTTCAGCTTGGCACTGGCCCTGGGCCTGGTTAGGCAGAGCCCAGGGTCAGTCAGAGTCAGTTACCACCAGTTCCAGTCAGCAAAAAGTTGGGGGGTACCCAGGGCACAGGATGACTTTGCAACAATATGTATTTGCCACTTACGATGATCGTAGACCCTAATCAATGGAAAGGGGGCGCACACTGTTACAGAAGAGGAACTTGCATTAAGGGTTACCAGGTCACTTTTTTCAAGAATATTAGTGCCACTGAAATAAAAGTAGGTAATTCATTTTTGCTCATGGATCCTGTTGCATTAAATAGCATTACGAAACCTAATGGTCATTATCTGTCCTGGACATGCTAGAGAAAAAAAGAACAGGAACAGGCAATGACTCCATCCGCCTGACAGACTCTGTTCATTTTCAGGTCGGGCAGCTAGGAGCCAGACATTCGCTAAATGTGCAGGCTCCTGGCTGCCTGAACTGAACTTTGCTGGGCTGAGGAAGTCACAGCTCCTGTGGACATAACGTCCTCAGCTCAGCACAGGTCCCGAAGCAGAGCTGGCTGCAGGTAAGTGCATGTTTTCTTTTAAATTAATGTTTGGTGCGTGCGTGCATGTATGTATGAATGTTTGGTAAACAGTGATGTGAATGGATGTGTTTGTGCGTGCGTGTGTGTGCGCATGTGAATGCATGGCTGTAAGTGTTATGTGAATGTTTGTGTGCATGTGTGTGTGTCTGGTCTGCCCCCCTCCCTCCAAAACTCACCGGTCGCCTCTGGATGCCTCCCTGCAACTGCCCAGCTGACCTGTTACACTTGAACTGTCTGGACCAGTCTGAACTCTGCTTGCTTTTGCTGGAGTGAGTCCCTGATTCCTGAGAGGTGTCACCCAGGTCCTGCACCCTTGGTGTAGCATCAGTTGAGCTCATGCGTGGCACTCCTTAGAGGACTGCGACATCCAACCTGCTCTTCGTGCTACAGCGACGACCATCCACAACATTTTACCTGCTACTCACGCGCTACTCAAACGTAAACTGGACTCTTTGTGACATACTTTTAGAAGGTAACTTTTCAGTGGTACTAATCTGGTCCCTGTATCCGACCCGTATTCCATCGCGTTTGGCCTGAACTTGTGACTTTCCCTTGGTCTAGCTCAAACAGATGACCTGCGCAAGGTGCTTTGTCGTGTTATACCTATTTAAATCTCTGTATTTGCATATCTTTTGGTCTAGCGATTAGAATTTTGTTGTTTTGGTGTCAAATAATTTATTACATTTTACTGGTGTGGGATTTCTCTTGTGTTGTGTGTTCACTTTATTACTGTTTACAGATTGACTCTAAGTTAAGCCTGACTGCGTTTGTGACTAGCTGCCAGAGGGTTAAGAACAGGCTAATTTAGTGACTTTTGTGGTTCACTCTGACAAGGTTTGTGGCTGCTGCTTAAGAAGGGTTCACGCCCCCCTCAACCAACAACCCCATTTCTCACAATATGACACGAAGTTTAGGTGAAGTACATGCTTGTACGGGACAGCAGAGCAGGAAGAAGCAGTGGATCCCGAGGAAGATTAAATCATGTGGTGGTATTGGGAGAGTCATTCATCTTAGCATGGGAATCAATCTCATTCTGTAAGCATTGGTCACATTAGCGTAACAGCAATTTGTTGACACGCTCCAGTCGCTGAGCATGACGGAAAGGAGATGAACGTGCAAGAGAGCAACTGTGCTATACTTATTCTAAAGTTTACTGGTGGAACAGAAGAGACACCTGTCACCCCATGAGCCAGGTGATGTATTAGCATCGCAAACGTCAGTAAAAATGTGGTGAGAATGAGAACAAGCATTTGCAATGCAATAGGTCTTGCATTCACAAGAGTTTGAGCTATTGGTATTGTAAATGACAGTGCCATTTATTTATGCGTTTTTATAACAGATAAGTAAAAGGCATTGTCACTTACAATACCAATAGCATAAACTTTTGCAAATGCGAGACCTTTTGCATTGTCAATGCGTGATATAACATTTTTTTACAGTGTTAGGCGAGAGCGTGTGTTGCCTGCAACAGCAGGCAGGACAAAGCTATTTGAGAAAATAGTGCTCGGAGGCTGTAATTAAAGCTTACCAAGAAACAACACACATAACGGGGTGTCCCCATGGGAGGTTACAAAATGAGATAAGGCGGTACTAAGTAGGGACTACTAAGGCTTTTGACCAATGAACAGCCACAGTTTACATGCCAGGCTCGACCTAAAATCTGGAGGGGCATGCTCCAGGGGAGGGCCAAACACAAAAAGAAGCAGTTAAATTGGTACGTATTGGCTAAAGAGGTGTGAGCAAATTAGGGTGACGATGAAGCTAACCAAGGGCGAGCTCTAAGCCCCCTGAAAGTAAACAAAATGTCTTGAAAGCAGCAGTGTATGTACTGTTTCAGACAAGACCTAAATATTATGGCAAACTGCACAAAAAAAGAGAGAGAGAGAGAGAGAGAGAGAGAGAGAGAGAGAGAACTAGCAAACAGCTTCACATCCCTATTGGTTATTCTTTTTAAATGTTAAGTTTTTATTGCAAGCATATGGTGGTCCCATTAGGTGGAGGTCTGTTTTCTTTTTATGGCATACTCTTGCAATTAAAAAATAAAAATAGCGGAGAGCCAGACCAACAGGCTATCTCAGTGCTTGTTTTTTCTTGCATTCACTTAAGGTTTATTTGCCGAATCGTGTGTTTAATTTGGCAATGCTGTTATGTGTTGTGAAAGATCGTGCTTCTTCCGTAAGCTAATGATGTAGGCAGGAACAGACAAAAGAAACGCTAGAGACAATCGATTTTTATCTGCATACTGATAAAAGAGGCCGGGAGAGACATCAATCCGTCTCATTCCTGAAAATGAAAACACAGTTGCTCACTGATCTAAGTAGACCGTTTTGCACAGAATCCAGACAGTTGTTTAGAGCAGCGGACCTTACCGTAATGAAGAAGCTTAGCAGATGAAGACAGAACAGTGCAAGTCAATACAGATACTACTAAGTCTTGGCGCGAGTCCCCACTGTGTCTCGGCATTGTCACAGAAGGAGGACAAAGACAGCGTAGTTTCCCGCATAGCAAAGGGCAGCGCGACGGCCATCTTGCAATGTGGTGAGAAACGTGCATTTCCAAAGGCAACAGGCCCGCAGGACAATCTACACACCCTTAACAGCATATGAAATGGATATGAAATACTACTCATTTTAAACTTAGCTATAGAATTGTTTTAAAATTGAGGACATCTTAAAGAAAAAGCCAACAAATTGCACAGTTCATCCTTCTTTCAATAATTTTCAAACATTAAACTGTCTCACTCTATGCCTCTCAATTAATGATGTTGCATACCTGAGGAGTGCGCGCCTCCGAGGGGGAGGTCGAAGGGGAGGGATGACTCAGGGGCAACAGATGAAGGGTGGGCGGGGCCTGAGGGAGACAGGGCGGACACCAACCCCGTTTCCAGAGAAGCCGGACAGAAAAGCAACGACAATAGATCTCGCCAAGATGAAGCAACGCATGCGCTGCAACGCAGGCGAGACCTAAAAACGGCTTAAAGCTTAAATCATTTTCCTTAGGTAAAGGAAATTGACTCTATAGGCACTTGCAGAATCTTGCAAATGGGCATTTAGCCCATGCACGAGTCAAGTGATGTATTAAGTTTGCTTTTGAAGCTTAGTTTATATATCCACACATTTAAAAATAGATACGATATAAGAGATTGTTCATTGCTTTAAAAACTGCTTCTAAAAACTATTAATTTTTAACAAGATATATTGAACTTTATTTCACATTTTTTAGGAATTATGTATATGCATATGTGTGCATGAGTGTGTGTGTTTATACATCCTTAAAGTAACACACATCCAAGGTTATATTTAATGTCTATTGTGATGCCCCTTATGTAATTTGCAGTGCCATCTGTCACATCTTGTACAAAGTTGGGAGCAGTCCATTTGGATGAAATTTGATTTTTGCGGCAGGGGCATGAGTTATGGTTTGCTGATCTGAAGTGGAAAGACTGGCAAATTTAAGGAAAATGGGTTTTGGACAATACAACGCAAATAAACAATTGTTAGATAATTGGTGCAATTGATAATTCTTATTACCTGATATCGAGGCTTATTACACCATATTTACTAGCAACAACGATGGAAGATAGACATTTTAAATAGGAGAGATGGTGCTGTAAAGCAGTAGTTTGCCTATTTACCTATACAGGATTCCTTATTGTTTTTCCGGAAGCTTGGACAAACCCCTGTCCTTTGACCACTGCCAGATTTAAAAAAGATGTAATGCTTAGTGACAGTTCTTACAACACTACTTCTAGTAATCAGTTTCTCACTCAGAACAGACACATTTCAAATAGGAAACCATTGTGATGTCATTCAAATCTTGCAGGATATTCACAACGTTAAATTACTCTTGTGAGTAAAGTACATGTGTAAATGTATTCTTACACTTTTTTGAGCAACTTTAATACTTTTGGTTTTTCAAAAAATTTGAATGTGAAAGTTACTCAAAAGTGTAGACTGACAGGTCTCCACCTCATGAAAAAGGTGAGGAACCTAACTTACAAGTGTAAAGTACCACTACAAAAAACAGTAGTAGGTCTAGCGCCACACATAGTTGGCCCTGGTGGTGCAACAACCTCCCTTAGAAAATAAGGGAGATAGGAACTCAAAATATCACCCCATTGTAAATAATGATATATTAAATGATATAAAATGGTTAAAAATATAATCAATATTCTGTAATTTTAAAAACAATTTGAAAAAAGTGCTTATTTTTACTTTAGTACTAAAACATTTTAACAAACTTTTTACCTTTAAAATGTAATGTAACAATTTATTTTATCAAAATCTATTTACTTTTTTTGTAACAAATTCTTTACATGGATTTAATAGTAATATAACATTTGGATTGGGATTTGTTTTCTTTTAATTTAAACTTCAGAAAAAGAATGCAATTTTTACATTCATTAAATATTTAATTCAAAATGAAGTTAATAGTGCTGTAGCTTTTTTAATTTAGCTCTATATTTAAATAGTTATATAAAATAAATTTACATGATTATTCATCATAAAATATAAAAAAAAATGTTTTCAAGTTTAGTAAACTTATACAATGTTCCCTATACTTTACCATGCAGAGAGCTCCAGTTCGACTGTGGAGTCTCCCTATGTTGTAGGAGAGGATGCGCAAACTTTGCACCTAGGTTTGGGAATAGCATTTTGTAGAATGTTTTTCAGTACTACAAAACGTACTTCACAATGCAGTTTGTGAATAGGTCCCTTGGAGTGGCCATTCTCTTGACCCTGTTCCTGTTTATTGTACTCTGTTATTGTATTGTATTGTGCTTGTATTCTATTTTTTATTCCTTTTATTTCCTTGCATTGTTGTGCCCTTGGTTTCTCTGCCGGTTCTGCTCTCTCGTTTCCCGCCGTTGCGTGCGTCCCCTGCGGCCCGCCCCCCTGCTCGCCCAATCGTCCTGTTCCCGCCTCCCAGCTGCCCCTCCCTCCCACGTCCCCTTCTTATGGCGGACGCTGCGCAGTGAGGAGAGCGACCCTTGACCCTGTTTCAGGAAGGTCACTCCCCACGCCGCAACAGCACCACCTGTTGTGCCCGTGTCTCCCAGCTCACTGCTGCTGCCACTGCCACGAGTTCGAGGCCCTCCTCCACCTGCAGGCTACCACCTGCCACTCATCCCTGGTGGCCAGTGGTAGGCTGTAGGAATCTGTGCAATCAATCTGCTCCTTTTCCTTTCTGCCCTCCATTTTGACTCTGCACTCTGTAATTATTGTACTCTGTTATTGTATTGCATTGTGCTCGTATTCTGTTTTTTATTCCTTGTATTTCCTTGCATTGGTGTGCCCTTGGTTTCTCAGCCCGTTCTGCTCTCTCATTTCCCGCCACTGCGTCCCCTGTGGCCCCGCCCCCCCGCTCGCCCATTCGTCCCGCTCCCGTCTCCCAGCTGCTCCTCCCTACCACCTCCACTTCTTATGGCGGCTGCTGCGCGGCCGCGCCGCTGGCTCGCCTAAGGCAAGCCCGTCTGCTCCCGTCCGCGCCTGGACCGCGCCCAGCGCCAGACCCCCTGGCCCCCGTGAACGCCACGACACCCGACGCCACTACGACACCAGCACCCTCCACGCACTCAACGCTGGCCTATCACACACCTGCTTCCAGGCCACCACGAAGCGGACCCATGGACCCTTCTCCTGCCAGAACAGCCGCTACACCAGCCTCCAAACCACCACCACACCCACCAGGGTAGGTCGCAACCGCCTCCGATGCCTTCTACTGACGGAGACCTGGATGAACCCCTCCTCGGCACCTGACATCGCCATAGCCGTAACTGACGGCTACAAGATCACCCGCAGGGACTGCACCAACGGAACAGGAGGAGGAATCGCCATTGTCCACAGAAACACCCTCAGAATCTCGACCAGCACCGATGACACACTTATCACCGCCGAACACCTGCACTTCCAGATCCACACTGACCCCAACACCACCCTCAGAGGAACCCTCATCTACAGACCACCTGGTCCCCGGCCGCAGTTCAGCGACTCCATCGCCGACTTCGTCAGCACGCACACCCTTGTGTCCACAGACTACATCCTCCTCGGAGACCTGAACTTCCATGAGAACACCAACGACAGCAACTCCACCACCCTGCTCGGCAACCTTGCCAACCTCGGACTCAAACAGCTCGTCACGACTCCCACCCAATCCGCAGGGCACACGCTCGACCCCATCTTCTCAGCCAGCAACCACGTCACCTTCAGCCACACCACTGAACTCCACTGGACCGACCACCGCTGCGTCCACTTCACCTTCGAGAAGCCCACCACACACCACTGCACACAACGGGCCCCCCACCGTAGCTGGAGCAAAGTCACCGAAGACCAACTACTCACCACCCTCACCCGAAACCCACCAACGGACACTACCGACACCGACTTCGCCGCCCTCAACCTCAGGCAATGGATCGACGACTGTGCCAAAACTCTTGCCCTGATCAAGAAACCCTCGAACAGACGCATAGACAGGCATCCAAGCAGGCCTGCCGTAGGCTCGAGAAGAAGTGGCACCACGAACAGACACCAGACAGCAACACAGTCTACAAGTGCGCCATCTGCAGATACCACCAACTCATCTGTACCGCCAAAAGGACCTCCTCAAAGAGCACATTGACAACAACGCACACAACAGCAAAGAGCTCTTCAACATAGTGAAGGAACTCTCCAACCCCAACCCCAGCTCCAACTCCAACAACATCCCGCCATCACAAGACCTCTGCGACTCCCTAGCCACCTTCTTCCACCGCAAGATCGCAGACATCCGCGACAGCTTCAGCAACCAGGCCCCCCGACAGATACAGACACCTCAGACTCACCGCCCCCCAGCCACATCAACACCCTGCTTTCCTGGACCCATGTCAACGATGAAGACACCATCAAAATCATGAACACCATCCACTCCGGTTCACCATCCGACCCCTGCCCGCACCACATCTTCAACAAAGCAAGCTCCACCATCGCACCCCATCTCTGCCATATCATCAGCAGCTCCTTCGAGACCGCCACCTTCCCGGAGAGCTGGAAACACGCCAAGATAAACGCCCTACTCAAGAAACCCAAAGCTGACCCCAAGGACCTCAAGAACTTCCAGCCCATCTCCCTCCTCCCGTTCCCGGCAAAAGTCATCGATAAGATCGTCAACAGGCAACTGACCTCCTTCCTCGAAAAGAACAACATCCTGGACCCGTCCCAATCCTGATTCCGCAGCAACCACAGCACCGAAACAGCCCTCATCGCTGCAACCATCGCCATCAGGGCCATGATGGACAACGGAGAAACTGCGGCCCTCATCCTCCAGGACCTCTCGGCCGCCTTCGACACCATCTGCCACCACACCCTCCGCACACGCCTCCAGAACGCAGGGATCTGCAACAAAGCACTAGACTGGACCACCTCCTTCCTCACCGGCAGAACCCAGAGTGTCCGCCTCCCCCCATTCCGCTCCAAAGATACCAAGATCATCTGCGGCGTACCCCAAGGATAATCCCTCATTCCGACACTCTTCAACATCTACATGGCACCTCTCGCCAACATCGCCAGATCGCACGACCTCAACATCGTCTTATACGCCGACGACACCCAGCTGATCCTCTCCCTCATCAATGCCCCCACTACCCCCAAATCTAACCTCCACGAAGGAATGAAGGCCATCGCCGAATGGATGATGATCAGCTGCCTGCAACTGAACTCGGACAAGATGGAGGTCCTCATCATTGGATCCACCCCCTCCGCCTGGGACGACTCATGGTGGCCGGCCGCACTGGGAGCTGCACCGACGCCCACTAACCACGCAAGCAACCCGGGAGTCATCCTGGACTCCGCATTCTCAATGACCCAGCAAGTGAACACCGTCTCCTCCTCCTGCTTCAACACCCTCCGCATGCTCCGCAAGATCTACAGATGGATCCCCACCGGTACCAAAAGGACAGTCACCCAGGCCCTCATCACTAGCAGACTGGACTACGGCAACGCTCTTTACGCAGGAACATCAGCCAAACTCCAGAAACACTACAACGCATACAGAACGCCTCTGCATGCCTCATCCTCAACATCCCCTGCCACAGCCACATCACAGCCCACCTGAAAGACCTACACTGGCTCCCGTCAACAAGAGGATCACCTTCAAGCTCCTCACCCACGCTCACAAAGTTCTCCACAACACCGGACCAGCGTACCTCAACGAACGACTCACGTCCTACACCCGAACCGCCAACTTCGCACAGCTGACCTCGCCCTCGCCACCATACCCCGCATCCGTCGAGTGACCGCTGGCGGCAGAACATTCTCCCACCTCGCCGCAAAAACCTGGAACACCCTCCCCATCCGCCTACAACAGACCCAGGACCTGCTGGCCTTCAGGAGACTCCTCAAGACATGGCTGTTCGAGCAATAGCAGCCCCCCCCTGCCCCCCCCAGTGCCTTGAGACCCTCACGGGTGAGTTGTGCGCTCTACAAATGTACTGATTGATTGATTGATTTTCGCCTGTTGTCCCCAGGTGAACAAATCCTGGAAGATATCAGCTTAAAACAGCACAACTAAACAGGGTTGGATTGGCATTAAAAATCAGCCCAGGTATGCTAAAAAAAAAGTGGCCCACATTTGCATATTGCCTTTCTGCAAAACACTGCTACGGCGAAGTTTTATAAAAAGAAGGGGGGGATTCTCTCACAGATGCATAATTTCTTAACTGTACTTAGATAAAACAAAAATAATGCGTGGATTAGTTCACACTGGTGAAACACAACGGAAAACAAGTGAGGCCACTTTGGCTCAGCCCCCCTGCCCCCGCTCAATCTGCATACATTAATGGGCCAGCCCTGCGAGAGAAAGGGAGTGACACCTCTGTCCACTGATAAAAGGAGGTAATGGGCGCCCATCTACCTCCAGAAAAGCAACCCAGGCACCCACTTGCGGCATCTGAACAACACAGACACCACCAAAATCGGCCCCCCTCCTACCTCCCGGCTGCCCAAAAAGCAGGCCACAGCTGGAACTCGGAAACCAGCCCCTCAGCCATTGCCTTACTAACCGACCCTGCAACTAAATTGGTAATTGTTTGTGAGTTTGAGTTTTTCTGCTCCTGCAGTTTATGGACATTCATAGATGGTAAAATTACTGTAGATTGCAGTCATGGTGCATCTTCCTAGATTTGGCCACGCTTTGCTTTTCGGACTGCCCACCATCAATACTTCTATAGTAGAAAACAGAATACAGAGTGTTTCCTACCACTGAACAAGAGGGATTATATAACAGTAACAACGAAACGACTTGTGCGACCCTAAATTCATGTGATGGTTAAGTAGATTGTCACGCCACATGTATAAAAAAAAACTACCTGTGATATTACCTCTAATGCCTAAGCGATTACCCAAAAGTGAATCAGCAACTGGTTTCTTCTCATCAACATAGAGAGGTACCAAGGATGCACTGATAGATCAGCAAGAGGAGACGTTTCTGCTAGGGGGGACCATCTTTAGAACAGCCCTTCAGCAGGAATTTAAACTTTTGAAATCGTGCATCCTTCAAGAACTAGGTAAAGCAATTGCTGCTGGATCATGCATTCTAATTTAGAATACTAATAACTTTTTGAAGTTTCTGAATCTGTCATTGTGTCTGCTTCTTGAATATTCTGTGCACTGCTGGTGCTGCTGTTTCACCATAATCATGGACACTGAGGCAACAGTGAGGTGGTGTGCAAGGGCCATTCAACCAAAGCTAAACATTTGGCTACTCCTGGTTTGCTTTTTAATTGAAATGGGATCCACATGATGGTTTATACACATCAAAGAAAACGAACATTTGTGAAATAATTTCCTGTTTACTATGATGGCTTCGCAGAGGATGAATCCAATTTGTCGCCACGGATGAAGGCAGAACACAGAGTTCGAAAGAACATTTCATTTTTTTTTCTATGTACGTCAGTGACTAGTTTTTTTCTGAAATATTTTTAAGTAAAATGTTCTGCATTGGCAGACATGTGTCTGCCCGATAAAGTCAATTCAACTGCCACTTCTAAGAAATAAATAATTTTTACGGTCAGAGGTACATATGCTTGGGAAATTTCTAAAGGACGAACATAGGGGCATATTATCAAGAAACAGTGTTAAAATTATCGCCGCTTTAGCTGCAGAAAACTGCCGCTAAAGCGGCGATAATGGGCTTGATAATATGCCCTTGCAGGGGCATAACAAACACCCCCGCAGCCCCCGCGATGTGGGGGGCCCCCACTCTTCAGTAAATGAAGGGGGCCCCCTCAGCTCTTCGGTAGAGAGCTGTGAGGGAGAGGCTTGCTCTAAATCAAGCCTCTCTCTCTAACTAAAGCAGCCTGCACGGAGCTCCTGCGCTGACCCAGGACTGAAGAGAAACAATGTAACAAGTTACATTGTTTCTCTTCAGTCAGAGCCACCAGCCAGTCCCGGAACAAGGATGGGGGTGGGGTCCCCAGAGAGAGCAGGAGGCAGCACAGCATTCCCCACAGGGCACTGCCTCTGAGAAGGGAGAGGACAAGGATGGGGGTGGGGGCCCCAGAGACAGCAGGCAGGAGGCAGCACAGAGGAGAGTTGACAGGGGAATGGATGGGGGTGGGGGCCCCAAAGACAGCATTCACCACAGGGCACTGCTCCTCTGAGGCAGCACAGAGCTGACTTCAGCCAGCAAGTTTGCAGCTCCAGAAACAGGATCTGCTGGGACAAATCAGAAGGTGAGAGTTAGAGCTATTGATGTTGTAATGGACAATGTATTTTACCTATGCGTTTTCTGTTTGGAGTGGAGGGAATGTGTGTGGTGTCAATTGGACATATATGGTTTGGATTGGAATTGTTGGTTGTGGAATTGTGTTGCGTGGATTGGATCTGTGTAGTGAAATAATGTGGCATGGTGTGCAGTGCAATTATGTGGTATTGAGTGGAGTGGGATTGTGCGTCTTGGAGTGGGATTATCTGGAATGGTATTTTGTGTTGTGGAGTGGTATGTAGTGGAGTTTCCTTATGTGGTGTGCTGTTAATTATTATAGCATGATGTGGAATTTGTGGTGTAAATTGGATGTATGTGGTGTGTTGTGCATTTGTGGTGTTAGTCTGAATTATGTAGTTTGTTGTGAATTATGTGGTGTGGAATGGAAATATGTAGAGTTGAATTGTGTGACGTGGAAGTTGCGGTGTTGAGTGAAATTATGCTGAGGGGTATTATGAGGCATGGTGTGAAGTGTAGCTATGTGGAGTGTTGCTACGTAGCATAGACTGGATTTATGTGGAGTGTATGTATGCAGTATGGAGTAGAGCATAATTATGTGGAGGTTAATTATGTGGAGCTGAGTGGTATTATGTGGAGTGTTATTATGCTGTGTGATAAATTGTGTGGGGATGACATGTGGAATTGTGTGACGTGTGGCATGGGGTGGTGTATAATTATGCGCAGTGGAATTATGCAACATGTTGCAGAGTTGTATTTTGTGGAGGGTAATTATATGTTTTAGAGTTGAGTGTAAATATGTTGTGTGGAGTGTAATTATGTGGTTGGGAGTGGTATTAAGTTGTGTGGAATGTGATTCTGTGATGTGGAATTATGTGGTATGGAGTGAAGTGGAAATATGTGTATTGTTTGGATTGTAATTATGTGGTATGGAATGTTGTAGGGTTAAATTATTTATAGTTGAATTGTGCAGTGTGGATTTATAAGCAGGGGCGTAACACAGGCCCCCACAGCTCCCGTGTTGCGGGGGGGCCCCGGCGTTCCAGAGGCCCCCTCAGCGGTGCCAGCAAGCACCACAAATCCGTGACTGTCTGGGATAGGTAATTAATTAATATAGGTAGGTTATGTAACTTACGCTTGCTCTAGACTTTTCTTTATAAATTAAATGATAACATTTAAAAAATGGTAATGGTGCACACTGCGCAGATGTCTCCGTCGCCGCGTCTGCGCGGTCTTACTCTTCACCCTTAGGGTGGGGCTGGTGACCAATTGTCATGCGCATTGCTGACTGGTGAAGCGAGGAGGCATCCCAGAGGCCAGAGTGGAGACAATTGAGAGGTAACGTGCGGCGACGACTACCTGCCATAATTTAATTATTTCTCTGGCTAGCCTTGTTTGCCCTGTCTTCTGCGGCTCGCGCAGGTGAGTCTGTCTGTTCGCCCAGTCTGTGCCACCCCCCCGCAGACAAGTGCACCCCACCCAAAATTAATTGCGACGACCACTTGTGTGCATAAGGTCTCCAGTTTAGTGTGAAGGCATTTAGTAAAAGAAAGGCGCCTTTGGTACATGAAGGTTGTTTGGAAAATATGGGGGTGGTTATGTTACACATTAAAGATTAAAAGTGTGTGTCATCAGTTTCACCTGCGATTTATATTGATTTGCGGATTTTACAGAAAACACAAAAATCGTCATTGAAGTTTGTGGGCGCAAGAAAATATACCCTTCACCTATGAATTTACACCTTAGTCTGTGACTTTGGGAGAAGTTTCCCGGTTTCGCCCGACTTTGTCAAGGCAAAGTGATACCCACTTCCCCCCAAAACTGACCCGATTTCTTGTCACTGATTTCTAGTTGTCTATTGATGTCGGTTCTGAAGGGGCAGGTCCAGCTGAACTGGACTTCAGGGTGTGAGTGGGGCAGAGAGGGGGAGGATTGGGGCTGTGGTGGCAGTGGTGCTACATAAATTGCAGCTTGCAGATAAAATGGTTTCTAGCTGAAACAGTTAAAAGTTACTAAAATACAGCAACATGCATTGCTGCACAGTCGAATGCCCTTCGCTAAAATTGACAGGCCATCTTTCAGTTACTCTTTGTTGTTTGGTTGTTTTTTTTTTGTTTTTTTTTTTAAACCGTTTATTACAGAATCCAAAAAATATACAAAGATGGGCCTACAACCTTTAGGCCGGCCACTAGCAAACAGAAGGAGCATGTAATACAGACAATAGAACGCACGCTGCGGCACAAGGGAATTCACAGGAGTTGAAAGAAGCGTTGGCAGCCACACCTTCCGGACCCCACATGACGGTTTCATTTTTATATAAATAACAACAAAAAAGACAAGTCCACAAGGCAACCCACAGTCGAAAACAACAGCATGTGCTCCCCTAGGGGGGGGACCCCACTGATTCATAGGAATATCGAGGGGGGGAATAGGTCAGGACGGGGACTAAGTAAACTCATTTCCCAGAACCAGGAAGACAAACAGGCTAAGGAGACGGAGCCGGTGACGGATCCGGCAGTAGCGACGGGGTACAGATTCCCCCACGGTAAGCGTTCCAGGGGCCCCATACTTTCACCCACGTCCCAGGCTTACCTCTCGCAACATACACCACCTTTTCCCGAAACATACACCAATCCATGTTGTCCTTCCACGCCGAGACAGTCGGCGACCTCTGGGAACCCCACAGTTGCGCAATATCACGTTTGGCCACCATATATCCCAGAGTCGCCCACCACGTCTGCGGCACTGAGTAATCGGTTGGCTCCCATACATTCAAAAGACATCTCCTCGCCTCAGGCAACAGCGGCACATGCGTAACTACCTGCAGAACCTCATGCACACCACGCCAGAATCGCACCACCTCTGGGCATTCCCACAGAATATGGAGAAAGGTCCCCAAAGAACCACACCCACGCTTACACAACCCGTCCACAGCATAGCCCATACGCATCAGACTCGGCCCCGTAACATAAACCCTGTGGAGTATCTTGAGCTGGACGAAGCGAAGGCGAGCCGGTATGGCCACCTCTTTCGGGGAGGCCACTGCAGACACCCAGTCCTCGTCATCCAGCTCCAATCCATCAGCCCCCCACGCCTCACGAAGGCCGGTCAGCAGTCCCGAACGGTCATTGATGAGCTTTTTGTAAATCAATGAAATCGTGCCGTCCGGGACATGCCCATCTAGCACTCTAACCTCCAGAGGGGAGCACTCCGGGATGGAGGCAACGTCCGGAAATACGGAGCACAACGCATGACGGATCTGCATATAACGAAAGTACTCCCTGTCCTGCAGCTGGAATTCTGTCCGCAGCACATCGAACGTTTTAAATCCCCCCCTCGTCCAGAGATCGCCCACCCTGCTGATGCCTATCATGTCCCACTTCTCAAAGCCCTTCGAGGTCCACAGGGAGCCCAGCCGCTCAGATGCGTATAGTGGCGTCGCCCGGGTCAAGCTGTCCTTCCACCCCATCGCCACGTTAGCCGTGTGCCACACCCATACCATAACCCCCGTGGGGCCCGTCAGCCGCGCGTCATGCGAGCTAGAATAAAGCGCCCGATTATAGTCACCGCCCGGCAGTAACATTTTATCCATCTCAAAGGCCGGGTTTAGGGCGGGCCCGTAAAGGCCGTGATTGATCGCAGCCAGCTGGGAGGCCCAGTAATATCGCTTGATATCTGGGAGGGCAACCCCCCCGTCGTACCACGGGAGCGTCAGCTTCGCCAGGGCGATGCGTGGCCGACCCTCCCAAAACAGTCGGCGCTGCAAACTCTCCACCTCGCGGAAGTAGCGCGCCGGGACAACGTCCATTGTATTCTGCAAAGCATACAGGAAACGTGGCAGCGACATCATCTTAAACAATGCCGCCCGGCCGAGCGGCGAGAGCGGCAAGCGCTTCCAACGCGCGACGTCCTCCTTCAGGCGCTGGAGGGGGGGAAGCAAGTTCTGGCTATATCGGGCCTCCGCGTCCAGGGTAATGAAGATACCCAGGTACCTAAAACCCCGCGGGGCGATCTGAATAGGACAACCCCGCGGAAGGATAGGATCCTCCCCAGAGAGGACATATACACACGATTTAGCCCAGTTGATGACCAGGCCGGAGTTGAGGCCAAAGGAGTGCAATACATCAACCAGTACTATCAGTGATTTACGTGGGGAAGCCAGGTACAGAAGAATATCATCAGCGTAAAGAGATACGCGGTCCTCATACTCGGGGGTCCAGCGGAGGCCACGAATAGAAGGTTCCCACCGCAGCCACTCCGCCAGGGGCTCCAGGGCAAGCGCGAAGAGGAGCGGTGATAATGGGCAGCCCTGCCACGTGCCCCTGCCGAGCTCAAACGGAGCCGACACTCTACCATTCACAACCACCTGCGCTAGCGGTCCCGAGTACAACAATTTCACCCAACCAATGAATCCCGGGCCAAACCCAAACTTCGCCAGTGTCGCCCAAATATATGGCCACTCAAGTGTGTCAAACGCCATAGTGGCGTCCAGGGATGCCAAAATGGCCGGTTCCCGTATAAACGGGACACGCGCGAGCACCCCATGCAAGCGCCGCAGGTTAAGCGCAGTGTTGCGATGGGGGATAAAGCCGGACTGATCCTGGTGAATCAAATCGCACACCACGCCAACCAGCCGATTGGCCAACACCTTGGCGAGAATTTTGGGCTCCGCATTCAGCAGCGAAATAGGCCGGTAGGACGTGACCCGGTCCCGCGGCCTCCCCTCCTTGTGAATGACCACGATAGTAGCCAGACGCTGGTCTAGCGGGAGGGAACCCGCCGAACGGGCCGCGAGGAACATCGCACGGAGATGCGGCGCCAGCGTATCCGGTCGCAGCTTGTACAATTCAATGGGAAGACCATTGGGACCGATGGCCTTGCCGGAAGCGACCGAGCGTATGGCGAGAGCAATTTCTTCAGAGGTTGGGGCGGCGTCCAACGACACTCTATCCTCCTCCGAAAGGGGAGGCAGCGCTATATCCCTGAGCAGGGCATGGGAATCCTCTTCCGAGCGGGAGGACACCGGGGAATAGACCCCACGGACATATTCTGCAAAGCAATCAACTATTTCTTCCGGTTCCGTGACACACACACCATCCAGTTTCTCAATCAACGGGACAACTCGACTCGCCCTCTCCTTTTTATCCAGCCACGCAATCAATTTCCCAGCCTTATCACCCACATCATACAGTCTCCCCTGTTGCTCTCTACTGAGGCCCCTGGCCGCCTCCGTTACGAGGGCCTTATAGGCCGCCTGCTTGAGTCGGAGGACATGTAATTTGTCATCCGTCACCCCACATTCGAGGTCACCCTCCAACTCAGTTATTTCAGTTTCAACACGGATCACCTCCTCCCGCTCGCGCCTCCGGGAATGGGAAATAAGGGACAGGGCATCACCCCGAATCACCGTCTTAAATGCCTCCCATAGCGAGAGCGCAGATGACACCGACCCCACATTCTCATCAAAATATCGCTTAAGGGACTTAACCAAGTCTGCGCGAATGGTGGGGTCACGCAGGTACCAGGGATTAATCGGGGCCACCCTACCCTCTCCCCTCGGGAGAATATCGAACTGCAATAAGAGCGGGGAATGGTCTGAAATACCCCGCGGCAAATGGCGCACCTCCCCGATCCTCCCCGCATACGCCGCCGGCACCAGGACATAGTCTAGTCTTGATAGACTGCCGTGGGCCTCGGAATGAAAAGTGTACTGTTTCTGCGTAGGATGTTTCAAACGCCAACAATCCACCAGCCCCAGGGCATCCAATAGGCCAGACAACCACGCTTGGGCATGGGGGAGATCCCTAGGGGGGTGACGGTCCTCAATTCCAGAGAACCACAGCGTTAAAATCCCCCCCAACCACCAGGATCCCCTCCGGAAGGCCAAGGAGGAGGCGCCCCAGATCCGCAAAGGTGGTCGTCTGCAACCCTGGCGGGACATAGACAGAAACAAAAATAATCACTCTGCCCTCCATTCTACTCACCAGAACCGTGTAACGTCCCCTGTCATCATGGAGTAACTCATCAACTTCCAACGGGAGCGAGGTCTTGGCCATGATGCCCACACCCCTTGAACCCGACGTGAAGCCCGAATGGGCCAGAAGGCGGTAGCCCCGCCGGTTCATAGCACGAAAGGAGTTGCCAATGAGGTGCGTCTCCTGCAGAAAAACTATGTCAGGTGATATTCGTTTCAGGAACTGCAGGACCACACCTCGTTTTATCCTGTCCCCCAGTCCATTAACGTTCCAGGACAAAAGACTCAGTCCCCTACCCCCCATCATAAACGAAAGCAATCACTCGTCCCCCCGAGGGCACTTTGGGAATAGCACAACAATACTTTTGCCTTGTGGTACAAATGAACAACACCCCACCCCAACCCAACCGCCCCAACAAAACTCCCCCCTCCCTGCACCCCTGCATGAGCCCAAACAGCCCCCCCAACTTGCAGTGTGCCTGTCGCCCCTATATAGATGAAACTAGGTAAACCCCCTAGAGGAGGAAAGAGTACCCCTTTGAGACCCCGCACCACCTACAAAAGAGGGAGAACGAATACAAAAACTGAGAGACCCTAAGCTTGGCCGAAAGCGGCAGCATCTGCGTCCAGAGTGAGTCCCAGTATCAGCACCTCAGTTCCGGTCCAGTGGGCCTTCTCCTCCCGCAGCCCCCCCCCGCCATCCCGATCCCGACCCCCAGACAAAGTGTCCAGCCAGTCCCCGGCCGCTTCAGGACGGTCAAAAAAGTGAGTGCGACCATCCACCTCCACCCGCAGCCTGGCCGGGAAGAGCATGGCGTATTTTAAGTTCATGTCCCGAAGCCGCCGCTTGACGCCCAAGAAGCTCAGTCTCTGCTTCTGGACCGCTTGGGTGAAGTCAGGATAAAAGTTCACCTCCATGTTCTCCAACTTAATCGGCCCTTGCAGTCTGGAGGCTTGCAGAATTGCACCCCTGTCCCGAAAATTAAAGATACGGGCAATAAGAGGCCGTGGAGGGGCTCCGACCTTCGGCCGTCCCCCGGGAACTCTATGAGCCCTCTCCACAGCAAAAAATTTACTCAGTCCCCGAGGCCGGAGATGGGTAGTGATCAGGTCCTCCACAAAAAGATCCGCCGCGGACTCCTCCCATCCCTCAGGTACTCCGATGATGCGGATATTATTCCTCCGGGCCCGGCTTTCGGAATCCTCCAGGCGCCGATCCATGAGCGCACTCGCCTGACGAAGCCGGTGTACCTCCGTCTGAAGGGCCGCCACCTCAGTCGTGAGGCCCGACGCGGTGTGGGCCAAAGAATCGACCCGATCGTTGGTCTTCGAGAGATCAGCTCTCACCAGGTTGACATCAACAAGAACCGTGTCGATTTTATACGCTAACGTGTCAAACCGCTGGCCCACCGTGGCCTTCATCTCAGCAATGGCGCCCATGACGTCTTGCAGAGTCAGATCTGTGGGCAAGTCCGGGGCATCCGGGGGGCACTCAGAGGACTTGTGCGGTCCACCGGGAGATCCCTTCGGGAGGGTGTAGCGGTCCATGATGTTGGCCTGATGTGCGGCGCCACGCCGGGTCGACTTGGCCTTCAACCGATCTCCATCTTGTTTAGTGGCCATCGTCGCGGGTCTCACACCCTCACCAGCCACGCAGTAGAAAGCGAGCAATCAAGGCCACGAGCTCCGGGGGGCCACCCCAGGACTGCGGAGCGGGCCACAGCAGGCAGGCAGGCAGGGTCTCCCAGCGAGGCCACCCCAACACCAAGAGCGCCGCGATCCCACTTGCGAAGACAGCAAGGGGGCGCGAAAGTGAAAGTGAAAGTGCGGGGTACGCGACTCGCCAGGCCCAGCCCGCCGTTGTTGTTCACTTTGTCACCGGGTCGCCCCCAAACGCGAATCCGGGGTCAGGAGAGAGGTAGGCCGCAAACTTCAATCAGTGCTCACTCCGGCACCCGAGGTCCGATTCGAAAACGGGAAACGGGTACCACCTCGGCTCAGGCTCACCGACACAGTTCCCTCAACCGATGCAGGATGAAGTCAGGATAGACGTAGGAGGTTGCGGAGGTCCTCGGGAGCCTCGCACCTACGCGGCCATCTTGGTTGTGCGCTAGGCTCCTCCTGTTGTTTGGTTGTTAAACTGAGACTGAGGTGAAACATTTGCCAGAACAGTCTTAAAAGGTGCAAAAATTACAAAAAATTAAGTATAAGTATCACAAAATGTGCGGCATTAGACTGCATAATTTGCCTTTTTCTGCTGCATAATTGAGTACCTGCAGCATAATTCTCATGGCACTGCATACCATGTACTTCCCCTCTGTTTACTGCTGTCGCAAACAGCCACCAATCCTACCCCATTGATATGAAAGGAAAAAAATAACATTTACAGCCTTTCTATGTTACGAAGCATGTTCTACCAGAGGTTGCACGTGACTTTCGTGGAAACAGGCACCAGCGTGTGTAACTCTCTTCTCTTTCTTGACTTTTTTTTTAACACCAGCACAACCTACCTCACTTGTGACCTTTGAACTGTGGGGCGCTCCATGCACTTTCCCGCCCTGAAGCCGTTGTACTCCACTCAGTAGCAGTAAAAGGATCAATGTTTCTGGTCCATAAATGGCTCCAAATCCCAGACTCTGTGGGTGTGACAAGATCACCCAGCATCCTGCCCCAAACACCTGCAAGCCCCACAGACCTCTCCAGGCAGAGAAACTTGCCAGCCCCACAGACCTCTCCGGCCACAGAAACCTGCCAGCCCCACAGACCTCTCTGGGCACAGAAACCTGCCAGACTCACAGACCTCCCCAAGCAGAGCAACCAGCCAGCCCCCTAGACCTCCCCAAGCACAGAGACCTGCCAGTCCTACAGACCTCTCCGGGCACAGAAACCTGCCAGCCCCACTGACCTCTCCAGGCACAGAAACCTGCCAGCTTCACAGACCTCCCCAAGCACAGAAACCTGCCAGTCCCACAGAACTCAAGCAGAGAAACATGCCAGTCCCACAGACCTCCCCAGGCAGAGAATCCTGCCAGTCCCACATACCTCTACAGGCATAGAATCCTGCCAGACCCACAAACCTCCCCGGGCAGAGAAACCTGCCAGCCCCGCTGACCTCTCCAGGCACAGAATCTTCCATCACCACAGACCACTCCAGGCAGAGAAACCTGCCAGCACCACAGACCTCCCCGGAGACAGAATCCAGCCAGTCCCACAGATCTCCCCAGGCACAGAAACTTGCTAGTCCCACAGACCTCCCCGGGCACAGAAACCTGCCAGTCTCACAGACCTCCCCGGACATAGAAACCTGCCAGCCCCACAGACCTCCCCAAACACAGAAACCAGCCAGTCCCAAAGACCTAAACAGGCACAGAAACCTGCCATCACCACTGACCTCCCCAGATAGAGAAACCTGCCAGCCCCACAGACCTCTCCAGGCAGAGAATCCTGCCAGTCCCACAGACCTCTCTGGGCACAGAAACCTGCCAGTCCAACAGACCTCCCCAGGCACAGAAACCAGCCCATCCCACTGACCTCCCCAAGCACAGAATCCTGCCAGTCCCACTGACCTCTCCAGGCAGAGAAACCCGTTAGCCCCACAGACCTCCCAGGGCACAGACACCTGCCAGTCCCACTGACCTCCCCAGGCACAGAAACCTGTTAGCCCCACAGACCTCCCAGGGCACAGAAACCTGCCAGTCCCACAGACCTCCCCGGGCACAGAAACCTACCAGCCCCACAGACCTCACCAAGCAGAAAAACCTGCCAGCCCCACAGACATCCCCAAGCACAGACACCTGCCAGTCCCACAGACCTCCACAGGCACAGAATCTGCCAGCCCCACAGACCTCACCCAGCACAGAAACCTGGCAGTCCCACAGACCTCCACAGGCACAGAATCTGCAAGCCCCACAGACCTCACCAAGCATAGAAACCTGCCAGCCCGACAGACCTCCCCAGGCACAGAACCCTGCAGCCCCACAGACCTCCCCTAGCACAGACACCTGCCAGCCCCACAGACCTCCCCAGGCAGAGAAACCTGCCAGTCCCACAGACCTCCCCAGGCAGAGAAACCTGCCAGTGCCATACACCTCCCCATGCACAAAAACCAGCCAGTCCCACAGACCTCCCCAGGCACAGAAACATGTTAGCCCCACAGACCTACTAGGGTACAGAAACCTGCCAGTCCCACAGACCTCCCCGGGCAAAGAAACCTGCCAGCCCCAGAGACCTCCCCGAGCACAGAAACTTGCCAGTCCCACAGACCTCCACAGGCACAGAATCTGCCATCTCCACAGACCACTCCAGGCAGAGAAACCTGCCAGCCCCACAGACCTCCCCAAGCACAGAATCTTGCCAGACCCACAGACCTCCCCAGGCAGAGAAACCTGCCAGTCCCACAGACCACTCCAGGCAGAGAAACCTGCCAGCCCCACAGACCTCCCCAAGCACAGAATCTTGCCAGCCCCACAGACCTCCCCAGGCAGAGAAACCTACCAGCCCCACAGACCTCCCCCGGCAGAGAAACCTGCTAGACCCACAGACATCCCCAGGCAGAGAAATCTGCCAGTTCCACAGACCTCTCCGGGCACAGAAACCTGCCAGTCCCACAGACCTCTCTGGGCACAGATACCTGCCAGTCCCACAAACCTCCCCGGGCACAGAAACATGCCAGTCTCGCAGACCTCTCTGGGCACAGAAACCTGCCAGTCCCAAAGACCTCCCCAGGCAGAGAAACCTGCCAGTCCCCACAGACCTCCCCGGGCACAGAAACCAGCCAGTCCCACTGACCTCCCCAAGCACAGAATCCTGCCAGTCCCACTGACCTCTCCAAGCAGAGAAACCTGTTAGCCCCACAGACCTCCCAGGGCCCAGAAACCTGCCAGCCCCACAGACCTCCCCAGGCAGAGAAACCTGCCAGCCCCACTGACCTCCCCAGGCAGAGAAACCTGCTAGACCCACAGACCTCCCCAGGCAGAGAAACCTGCCAGTCCCACAGACCTCTCCGGGCACAGAAACCTGCCAGTCCCACAGACCTCTCCAGGCAGAGAAACCTGTTAGCCCCACAGACCTCCCAGGGCACAGAAACCTGCCAGCCCCACAGACCTCCCCAGGCAGAGAAACCTGCCAGCCCCACTGACCTCTCCAGGCAGAGAAACCCGTTAGCCCCACAGACCTCCCAGGGCACAGACACCTGCCAGTCCCACTGACCTCCCCAGGCACAGAAACCTGTTAGCCCCACAGACCTCCCAGGGCACAGAAACCTGCCAGTCCCACAGACCTCCCCGGGCACAGAAACCTACCAGCCCCACAGACCTCACCAAGCAGAAAAACCTGCCAGCCCCACAGACATCCCCAAGCACAGACACCTGCCAGTCCCACAGACCTCCACAGGCACAGAATCTGCCAGCCACACAGACCTCACCCAGCACAGAAACCTAGCAGTCCCACAGACCTCCACAGGCACAGAATCTGCAAGCCCCACAGACCTCACCAAGCATAGAAACCTGCCAGCCCCACAGACCTCCCCAGGCACAGAAACCTGCAGCCCCACAGACCTCACCTAGCACAGACACCTGCCAGCCCCACAGACCTCCACAAGCACAGAATCCTGCCAGCTCCACAGACCTCCCCAGGCAGAGAAACCTGCCAGTCCCACAGACCTCCCCAGGCAGAGAAACCTGCCAGTGCCATACACCTCCCCATGCACAAAAACCAGCCAGTCCCACAGACCTCCACAGGCACAGAAACATGTTAGCCCCACAGGCCTCCCAGGGTACAGAAACCTGCCAGTCCCACAGACCTCCCCGGGCACAGAAACCTGCCAGCCCCAGAGACCTCCCCGAGCACAGAAACTTGCCAGTCCCACAGACCTCCACAGGCACAGAATCTGCCATCTCCACAGACCACTCCAGGCAGAGAAACCTGCCAGCCCCACAGACCTCCCCAAGCACAGAATCTTGCCAGACCCACAGACCTCCCCAGGCAGAGAAACCTGCCAGTCCCACAGACCTCCACAGGCAGAGAAACCTGCCAGAGAAACAGACCTCCCCAGGCACAGAATCCTGCCAGTCCCACAGACCTCCCCAAGCACAGAAACCTGCCAGTTCCATTGACCTCCCCAGGCACAGAAACCTGCCAGCCCCACAGACCTCCCCGGGCACAGAAACCTGCCAGCCCCACAGACCTCCCCAAGCACAGCAACTGCCAGACCCACAGACCTCCCCAGGCAGAGAAACCTGCCAGCCCCACAGACCTCCCCAGGCAGAGAAACCTACCAGCCCCACAGACCTCCCCCGGCAGAGAAACCTGCTAGACCCACAGACCTCCCCAGGCAGAGAAATCTGCCAGTTCCACAGACCTCTCCGGGCACAGAGACCTGCCAGTCCCACAGACCTCTCTGGGCACAGATACCTGCCAGTCCCACAAACCTCCCCGGGCACAGAAACATGCCAGTCTCGCAGACCTCTCTGGGCACAGAAACCTGCCAGTCCCAAAGACCTCCCCAGGCAGAGAAACCTGCCAGTCCCCACAGACCTCCCCGGGCACAGAAACCAGCCAGTCCCACTGACCTCCCCAAGCACAGAATCCTGCCAGTCCCACTGACCTCTCCAGGCAGAGAAACCTGTTAGCCCCACAGACCTCCCAGGGCACAGAAACCTGCCAGCCCCACAGACCTCCCCAGGCAGAGAAACCTGCCAGCCCCACTGACCTCCCCAGGCAGAGAAACCTGCTAGACCCACAGACCTCCCCAGGCAGAGAAACCTGCCAGTCCCACAGACCTCTCCGGGCACAGAAACTTGCCAGTCCCACAGACCTCTCTGGGCACAGATACCTGCCAGTCCCACAAACCTCCCCGGGCACAGAAACATGCCAGTCTCACAGACCTCTCTGGGCACAGAAACCTGCCAGTCCCACAGACCTCCCCAGGCAGAGAAACCTGCCAGTCCCACAGACCTCTCCGGGCACAGAAACCTGCCAGTCCCACAGACCTCTCTGGGCACAGATACCTGCCAGCCCCAGACATCCCCAAGCACAGACACCTGCCAGTCCCACAGACCTCCACAGGCACAGAATCTGCAAGCCCCACAGGCCTCCCCCAGCACAGAAACCTGGCAGTCCCACAGACCTCCACAGGCACAGAATCTGCCAGCCCCACAGACCTCACCAAGCATAGAAACCTGCCAGCCCCACAGACCTCCCCAGGCACAGAAACCTGGAGCCCCACAGACCTCACCTAGCACAGAAACCTGCCAGCCCCACAGACCTCCCCAGGCACAGAATCCTGCCAGCCCCACAGACCTCCCCAAGCACAGAATCCTGCCAGCCCCACAGACCTCCCCAGGCAGAGAAACCTGCCAGTCCCACAGACCTCCCCAGGCAGAGAAACCTGTTAGCCCCACAGACCTCCCAGGGTACAGAAACCTGCCAGTCCCATAGACCTCCCCGGGCACAGAAACCTGCCAGCCCCAGAGACCTCCCCGAGCACAGAAACCTGCCAGTCCCACAGACCTCCACAGGCACAGAATCTGCCATCTCCACAGACCACTCCAGGCAGAGAAACCTGCCAGCCCCACAGACCTCCCCAAGCACAGAATCTTGCCAGCCCCACAGGCCTCCCCAGGCAGAGAAACCTGCCAGTCCCACAGACCTCCACAGGCACAGAAACCTGCCAGCCACACAGACCTCCCCAGGCACAGAATCCTGCCAGTCCCACAGACCTCCCCAAGAACAGAAACCTGCCAGTTCCATTGACCTCCCCGGGCACGGAAACCTGCCAGCCCCACAGACCTCCCCGGGCACAGAAACCTGCCAGCCCCACATACCTCCCCAAGCACAGAAACCTGCCAGTCCCACAGACCTTCCCAGGCAGAGAAACCTGCCAGCCCCACAGACCTCCCCAGGCAGAGAAACCTGCTAGACCCACAGACCTCCCCAGGCAGAGAAACCTGCCAGTCCCACAGACCTCTCCGGGCACAGAAACCTGCCAGTCCCACAGACCTCTCTGGGCGCAGATACCTGCCAGTCCCACAAACCTCCCCGGGCACAGAAACATGCCAGTCTCACAGACCTCTCTGGGCAAAGAAACCTGCCAGTCCCAAAGACCTCCCCAGGCAGAGAAACCTGCCAGTCCCCACAGACCTCCCCGGGCACAGAAACCTGCTAGTCCCACAGACCTCACTGCCGGGGCATATGAGAACGTTTTTCTATTTTTGGGCTGTGGCCAAAAAAGAATAATCTTACTATGGGCTAATTATTGTTGCTATGTCAGTGCAAAATGAATTTGTTCTGTTTTTTACCTGGTGTTAAAGTGGATGTCTTATGGCCCGAAGTTGTAGGTCTGTTGTTTTTCTAATGAGATAGGTCCATAACTGAAATAAGAGGCATGTCTGGCATCTTCACAGTGGCGTAAGATAAGCCCCCGCAGCCCCCTCGGTGCAGGGTGGGCCCTCAAGCTCCAGGGGACCTCCTCTGCAAAAGTGGTAGGTGGTGGCCCGGGGAGGGGGCCCCCTCCGTGTACTTTGCAGGGGGGCCCCCTCAACTTTCGTTACGCCACTGTGCCCTTGAGAATTCCTATAGAAGACCATGTTCTGGTATCAACATGGGCTTCTATTGGAATTCTCTGCGGCATATTATCAAGCCCATTATCACCGCTTTAGCGGCAGTTTTCTGCCGCTAAAGCAGCGATAATTTTAACGCCGTGCTTGATAATATGCCCCATAGCTAGAAAGTAGTATAGTGCTGTAGATAATGAACGATGGAATTTATGAAAACAAAAATGTACACTAGAGTGAGGCACAAGCCATACTTGGTGCCCTGTTATCAGGTCATAAGCCGAAGAGTTGTTGTTTAAACAGGTGCCTCAGCTTCTTTTTGATTGCCAAAGTATAAATTTAAGTCTCTTCTATGGAGGGAAATTATTCAAGATACAGATTTAAACCAAACTAATAACATCAAATGTACACTGATGAAGCTTAAATTATTTTGCTGCAGGAAATTAGGACAATGGACAAGGCTTACATCACTATCTGTTTGAATAATATTTCCACTAGATAAAAGAGAGTTTCCCATGCTTCAGCTGATTCCTTCCAAATTTCCTTCCAGCTTATCCATATAGTACCATGCAGCATTTAAACTGTATGGAAACTGTGGGGCATATGTACAAGCCTCTATCGCCACCACAACGTCACCTATAGTGATGTTGTGGTGGCCATAGGGGCTGCACTTAACGTGGCTTAACGCTGCCTTGTACATAAGGTCCCCTTTCGCGCTCTGGTTAGCGTGAAAGGGGTGGTGCAGTGAGTGTTGCGGTGGGTGTTCCACCGCAACACCCATTCATTTTGACGCTGCCCCCTATGTACAATAATGGCATAGATAGGAGGCAGCACCAAAATTAAGACCAGGTAATAACTCGTCTTATGATGGTGAAATAAGGAGAAATCCATTATTTCTCCTTGTTTTTGCTTTTTCCATGTGTGCAGCCTTGTGCAGCACACATGGAAAAAGCAAAATGCCATTGTTTGTTAATGTACAGGAAGGTATCCCTTCATGTACATAAACAAACTTTAAAAAAAAAAACAATTTTGTCACTTTCATGTGTGCTGCATGAAGCAGCACATATGAAAGTGACGGAATAGCCTTTCTAGGACTGTTTATGTGCAGGAAGGGATACCTTACTACACATAAACAAACCTCCCCTGCACGCAGACACCCTTGCACTCTGGTACAAGGGTGCCTGCCTTGTCGCTAAGTTGCTAAACTTTGCGCCAATGCAGGGGGAAACGCAAGGCTGCACCACATTCTTGTAAATATGGTGCAGCCTTGCGTTTCAGAAGTAGAGGAGAGAGGCATTAAGCCAGGAAGGCTAGCGCCTCTCTCCTCCACTTCCTTGTACATATACCCCTGTGAGTCATATTTGATTCTGAAATTACCTTTGTTTCCTAAGACAAGAAAGCAGCGAAACGCATCAATCTATGGCCCCCCTTCTTCAAGTTGAGCTATTGATAGCTTAAGTGATATCATAGTTTGCACCTGCTTTGTGATAAGTTTATTGACTGGCACCAAAGATTTATGAGGCCAGACATGCCCAATCCTGCAAACATGAGAACAGACCTAGCCACAGGTGTGGCTGACACAGCTCATGGATGGGGCAGGGGCGCGGGGGGGAGCGCGGACTGCAATAAAAAAAAAAGAATAACACTTACCTTGCCACCGCTGGCTCCCACCTCTTCTCTCCTGCTCGCCTCTGTCCGACTCCAGGTCTGAATAGGAAGCAGGCAACCAGGCTCCCACCCATAAGCCACTCATAATGCTGCAATGCAGCATTGTGATTGATCTGAGCACTGTGACACGGTGCTCAGCAAGGGGCTAGAGGGGTGGGCATGTTCTCAATGCAGGCAGTAAAGCAGTCGGCATGGAGAACAGGGCAGTGCGAATGACTGTTTTGGGCTGCCAAACTGTCATTGTGTACAGGAGTGTTCTACCACTCCTCCCCTGCTCTGCAGCCCTGCCCCCTCACGCACACTGCCGCAGCAGGAGGAATAAATAAAATTATAGTAACATTCTGTTATTATCACTTTATTTTTTCCTTTCTTTTGCTGCTTCCTGGCAGTGGGGAGACAATGCTCCGCCTTAGTGGAGGAGCCGCCACTGCAGATATCCTGGGTCTGCACATGACGTATATACCCTGCATAACAGTATAATACCACATTTGATGAGTCAACTGCAACCTAAAGGTGCCTGACTTGTTGGTAGATGATGTTGTACATGGATGTTGTAGTGTGTGTTGTTTATATGACAGATAGTAAGTAATATGCTGTTTGACAACTGAACTATTTTCTGTCTTCATTGTAGGACACTCTGGATACCACAACCAGCCATTGTTACACCGCTGCGTAGCCCAGTCACCCCAGCAGAAGTGCGCTTCAATGAGGCCCATGTCCGGACCAGGCAGATAGTGGAGAGGACTTTTGGCCTCCTGAATTCAAGATTCCGCTGTCGGGATAAGACAGGAAAGGCCCTCCAATATGCCCCAGGCAAAGTGTGCCAGCTAATCGTGGCTTGCTGCATGCTACACAACGTAGCAATATGTAAGAACATACCTCTAACTGAGAACGAAGGAGACCAGCAGGTGCCACCGATGGAGGATCCAGGACCAAGGCAATGATGACAGTGGTGATGATGATGATGGAGTGGATTTGAGACAAGAGCTTATCCACAAACTTTTCACATGATTGTAAATATGCAATGAGAGGAGGTGCCTAACCACGATTGCTAGTTGTTGAATAGCTGGTGGACAATGTGTATGTATGCTTAAGAGTGTATGATAAGTGTCCTGAAGTTTTTTGGAGACTTGTTTTAGAAATGTTTAAATTTTCATGTACAGTGTTTCAGTGAGGCCTAGCTAGTGTTAACAATGACATTGTTGTGGCTGAGTTATCATACTTTTCTCACTTGTGAGACTTTATTTATGGTTGTTAAACTCTGTTCTTTATGCTTTTTTACCAGGGTACTTTGCCATGTCATCTACAGAGTGGACTTACAGAGTTGTGACCTCACCAGACATATGATGCTGTGACAGACACAGACATGGACATTTTTCTGAACTCCCTGGCACGCACTTCCTTCTGCCATAAGTCTGTTGTTTTAGTTATTATTGCCTTTCAGCACTGTGTGTGCTGTGTTGTAGTTTGTGTTCAGGCACCAGTTTGTATCTGGACAATGAAAAATGTGTTTCACATTGAGGTGTGCCTTGTCTGATATCACACATCCAAACAAGATCTAATGTAAATTTGAACATGATGAACTAGTTGCCTAATAATGATTGTTGATTGGTCTGGCAAATAGGGATAGTTGTATATACAATTGACTTCCTATGAATATGTACCGTGGACTGCAGTTTGTCTGATACTCTGATTGTGTATATCTATCTTGTTGTGAAAAGTTCATTTGCTTACTGGCACGTAGGTTACTACTTACAAATACTTGTTAACCTAGGTTGGTGACACTTTCATTATTGTGATAAATAAGTGATGAGAAGATTTTGAATTTGGAGTAAAAGTCACAACATGAGCTTGTATTGCTTTGTGAAGTGGTTTATTTGACATACATGGTGCATAGGTGAAGCCACGAAATAGTGAGGTGATTATGAAACAAAATGACAGTGTTTGCTGATGAAATCCAAGAGCCTAGCCACAGTTATTCAAGTCCAAAGTCCAACTTTGACCCTCCATTAGATGTGGAACAGTTTGTATGGACAGTCAACAAAGTGAACATTCGGCACACAATGGATGATATCATGTGCACCTTTTTTACTTGTTGGGAGTGGTACATTGCCATCTGACTCTCCTGGATTTTTCCTTGAGTGCCCCTTCCCACATTTGGCTGGGGGAACAGCAGCTGCAGGCTCCTGGGGAACTGTGGAATATCCGCCTGGCTCAATGTTCCTCCCTGTGGCTTATGCAGATGTTGTTGGCACAGATGGAGTAGGCACACAGGGGGGCTACTTTTCTGACGAGCTATCTGGCGGAGGCTGTTAATGATATCCTGCAGCACCCCTATGACCTCATCCATTTGTTGGTTGTAATGGTTCATTCATTTCTCTTGAGAGGCCTGCAGCTGTTCAATGTTCTTGAGGTGTTGAACAACCTGGCCCATTTCTCCCTGGAACCCCTCATAAGCATCAAGTACCCAGGAGAGGTTTGGGTGTGCATCAGTAGCACCAACTGATCAATGGCGTGTATCCACACGACCCCTCCCATGACCCTTAGCACCACAGGCATGCACGTTCAGTGGTGGTACAGTCAACCATGAACCTCCTTCCTCATTGACCGGGATGTTGTCTGTCAACGCCAAAGTGCTCGGTATTGCTGTTCTGTTGTTCTTTCACATGGCTGCTGTGTCTGTCAGAGTAGGGGTCAATTGAGTGTTGCTATTTGAGGCTGGAGTTGTCGCACTGGATCCTGCTGTGGATGCTGGTGCTGTCTGCCGATCCAAACCTGATGGGCCTGGTTGCTCCTCGTTGTCCGAGGAGCTCATTCTGGCTTGGAGTCTGAGCCTGGCTGTGGTCATCAATGGGCATGGAGGTGTTCCCAGCTCACCCTGTGGGTACAGAAATAACACAGTCAGTCCACTGCACCTCAAATGGTACCCATTACGTCAATGACTGGACCAAAAAACTGTTTAGGGTGATTGACTGGCCTCCTTTATCCATGATGGTAGCCTATGTTTGGGATGCACAATGCAACTTTAACAAGATGTGGATTGGTAATGACCTACACCTATGTTGCAGAAATGGCCAAGTTGTGTTTTGTTTTATAAAGACATGTCGAGTGACATTAAATTGTACCTGACACTCTGTAGATGACACTGGTAGATTAGAATGCTCCACATCTGTAGAATGTCAATGACAGACGTACTCTTTAAATCCTAATGTTTGAGTTTGTGTTGCCTGTGTACTGGGCATAGTCCATGTATCAGCAGTCACATAGATGTGGCTGCCTACACACTCACATTCAGTTTATTTCACAATAATTTTGTAATCATGGTGTGAGCGATGTGCTTATTGTGTTTCAACTCATGATCCTCGAGGCAAACGTGTGACTGCTTGGCTTTGTGCATACACAGCTCATGGTTTTGGAATTTTGAATTTATAGTTAGATGTGATCTAAATGGCTTGTTTGCTACTTTATAGCTAACCAATTTTGTGAGCTGTGGTTTGTAGGGCTGCTGGGCTATTTAGGAAACTTAACAAACTCCTCATAACCCCCAGCCCAACAAACCGCCCTGGAACACTGGTGCCTGGTGTTTGGAGCACAAGGCCCGGTTGGTAGTTGTGGTAAAGTCAAACATCAGTCACCAGTGTCAGCCATCTTGCCAGTCCATTTCCACTCATTGTTAGGTAAGAATAGCTTCAGGTGGGCTGTTTGGCTGGGTGGGAAGAGTGTGTTCAGGACAGAGACTGATGGGAGTTGTAGTTATAGCAAACACTTCTCGTGCCAACCAGGCCACCAGGAAGAGTGGTGTATAGACAATGAGGGGAAGTGTACTAGCAAGATAGCTGACACTGGTACCTGGTGTCTGACTTTACCCCAACTCCCATCTAGTCCTTGTGCTCCAAACACCATGCACCAGTAGCAGCCATCTTACTAGTACACCTCCACTCACAGTCAGGTACCCATAGGCCCAGATGAGCTGGTTGGGCTGGGTGGCAAGAGGAGTGGTTGCTATTACTGTATCTTCCATCAGGGTCTGTCCTTCACATACCTTCCCACCCAGCCCAACCAGGCCACTAGTAAGAGTGGTGTGCAGAAGATGAGGGGAAGTATACTTGTTAGACCTGGCACCTTGGCGTGAGTCTCCCTTCCTCTTTTTGTCGCTGTGCCTCATGTGATTTTATGGTGTTGGCCGCTCAGCGCGCTGTGCCACTGCCAACCAGTGTCGCGGTGCGAGTGCTCCCTATGTAAATTGTATATGTTGGTTGGATTCCATGATTGGATTGTTTGGTTTACTGTCAGACCCCAGTAAAGTGCGCCAGGAGCGCCAGGGCATGTAAATACAAACACCGCTGGTGGGCTTGCAGCACTGGTTGTGCCACCCTCAGAAGCGGCCGGTGAAATATGTCTAAGGTCTGCCACCGCAGAACCTGCGTGCAGTCTGGTACTGACATGCTGACTGGCAACTTGCCGGTCCCTGAAACCTTCCCTTAGCTGCATGTTAGTCACCCCTCTGGTAGGCCCACGGGCAGGGTGCGTTGTAAGCCTAAGGTAGGACAAGCCTGGATGCGTGGCATCCTAGTAGTGAATGACCGCCATCTTGTTGTTCACTACTGCAAGGCTACCCTGTTCTCATAGGCCAGTATGGGCGGCTTGGATTGTTACACCCTATGATCCTAACCGACCCAGAGAACATGGTAGAAAGTCGAGTTTAGTGTGCCTGAACTCGGAATAATAAGGTACATCTTTTCCCAAGGTTTATTTTAATATTCCGGGTTTGCAAATGCCGCTTTTAGAAAGCTGGCCTTTGCTTGCCTAAACATTTCAGCCCGCCTCTGCGTGATGTGTATCTGATGTCTGGCTGGTGTGAGTGACAGGGCTGGGGAACCCAGATGGGCAGGGCTAGGTAGCCTGGTGGTGAATAGGACGATCGACAGGTAGATGGGTGGGAGGAGTACTCCTAGGCTCTGAATAGGACAGTGCTCTGCCACCTCAATGCCGGCTCCGCCCCCTGTGGAGCGTCTGAGGACTCTGCCCTGCACTCTGAAAGAAGAAGCCTGCATCGCGTAAACAAAGTGCTCAGAAACCGGACTGAACTAGGCAAGGTCCCCCCTGTGTGGAAATATGAATTTTTATGGTCAATTGTGTCCCCTATCTTAGACCCCAACGGCTCCATGTACATGCTATAAGTACATGTATGTTCCCTCCAGTTCCAGCTATGAAGACGCAAATACATGTGCGTCCAACGTCAACATGCCCTCTTTCAGATCCGCCATGAATGGGTCGAATATTCCATTCCTAAGTATGAAAGGCCACCGACTTTATGTGGTTCACTTTTCTAGTTTTGTAGTTAAGGCGAGTAGGCCCTGAATTCTGCCATCAAGCCTTTTTCTGTTTCTGCCTCTGAAATGCTCCAGCTTGGACCTGCATCCGTGTCCATGAACTTTGTCTTACTCCCTGCGGCCTGTTGCCTGCCAAAAACTGTATTCAGCCTTCAAGTTATCTGCTCCGCTCCTCATCCAATGCATTCCTGTCTAGTAGTTTAGGTAAACATCCCTCCAACTACAGAGCAAAAGGCTCGGCCTCGCTGTCTTTTTGCAAGTAATTCATAGCCCCTGTTACTATGGAAGATTCCTGCCCCCTCGCATCACATGTAGACACATAGACGCTTGTACACGCACTAACAGTCAGTATAGAATAGGATCTGTCCGAGAAGACCCTTCCTTCCAGATAATATAGTTCCTTAAACACAAGATATTAGATATGATTTAGGACTAGGTTGTCCTGACACCCCAGACTTCTGTCTCCACATGTAGGGCCAAATGTCAAGTTCCCTTCACCCTCTAGTTGTACGTCAATCACACGTCATGCGGCTGCGCGCGCATCTCTGTCAAATATTTCTGCTGACACTGCAGGATTCTCTTATGGATCCACCCACTTGTGACATCATTTTTAATGACGTTTCTAGTATACGCCTATTTTCATTACGTATGTGTATCCTTATCTGTATTATCAGCTGTTACGCCTCCTGCATCTGTCCTAATGCAATGCTTTCCATATAAATATTGTTACTTGTCAATAATGTATTGCTGATCCCTTCCTGAACCTTCGTGGTGATGGAATATGATTGCCTAGTTCGAACTATAATTCCTTTGTAAGGAATAAAGCCCTTTTCAGAACCTCTAATACCACGGATTCTGCCTCTTATTTTGACTGAGTTATTCTTACTAGACTTTACCGCATAAAAAATAGTACAGGTAATTTAAATATTTACCACATAAATTGGCGCCCGAACAGGGACACTTTCTCATCTCACGCGCCGGAGGTGCGTTGCAGGCCCGGTCTCCTGCCACAGCCGGACGGACAACAACGCGTACCCGCAGGATTTCCTGTATCTCCCTCCGACCAAGCGGGGGTGACTGAGGCTGCGATCAACACCCAGACGAGGCGGTGAGAAGTGCGAAGTATCCCGACCAGAGCCTAGCTGAGAGAGCAAGATCCGAGGTATACAGAGGCCCACCAGGTTCCGAAGTTCCGAGTCGAGTCGAGTCCAGTCCGGTCCAGTTCAGTTCAGTTCCGAGGCCTTCCGTTCTGTGCTACCCGGTGAGTACCGTTGCTGGGGAGGCAGTTAGACGTGCACATTAATTTGTGCCGGTCCTGACGGGTTTGGGTACACAGATCCGGTCTGCACTGTTTTAGCAGTGTATCTGTACTGTTTAGCAGTATATCCAGTATGTTCATGTATATAATTCAGTATTATCTAGTATTAGTATTATGTCAGTAACTAGTTTTCTTCTAAATTATCATTGTTTGTTAAAAATTAAATGTTAAATGTTAAATGTTTTACTGGGTCCAAAAATTGTGGTATGAATGAGTGTTCAATATTGTGTTTATCGTATTAATTGTGTTCAAGTCCAGTTCAAGTAAGAACCAAGTAACAAAGTTTAAAGATGCCGTTCTTTTCAAAATTAAGACAGATCAAAACTAGAAAAGGAGTACTCGAAGAAGCTGTTCCCATTCCACCTAGGGACACTCCAGGGTATTTTATGTATCATAAACATGGCCTAGATGCCGTATTATATCTTGACTTATGGGTGGACTACACCAAGGATCTAGCAGAAAGTCAGAGGTGGCCCGCAGCTGGGACATGGGATGCAGATTGCATCATGAGAGTAGAAGAAGAATTATGGAAAAAGAAAGCCAGACAGTCACAGAAAGATGCTATTGAGTTATGGCGTAAAGAATCGCATAGGCGTACAGAGAAAGCGCTCAGACTGGAAGAGAAAAGTAGGGAGAACTCAAATAGAGCCCGAGAAAACGTATTAGTTAAGGAAGGTATCCGAGTAAAAACAGAACAAGTAGACAGACAACGAAACACTCTTATGAATGGTATGTATCCTCTTTTGGCCGAAGGTTTACCTAAGGCCACCCCGGAAATACCGAAAGATTTGCCACCCCCATTACTCCCGACTAAAGCACATCCTAAGACCGCAAAAGATATTTTCCTTTCCTCCTATTTAGACGACGTAGCTCCTGAATATGTTAATGATCCACCACACACGCCACCCGTCGTTGGAGCTCAACACCGAGATCATCTGCCCCCACCTCCGCAACAACAAACTCCTCCGCACAATCCCACAGGTCCATCTGTTTCCACCGCTTTTCCTGCATCCACAGTCTCTACCTTACACCCCACGAATCCTTTCATGCCTAGCACCTCAGAAGGTGCGACAGCAATTTTTGCCACACCACCATCAAGAAGCAAATCGTCTCTTAGAGATTTAGCAAACCAACGTACACCCCAAATAGCAACATCCGACATGTTTAAGGAACATCTTGTAGATTGTAGATATGATCCAGTGCCCGGTAAAAATGACAGAATGGTGCTATCATCACTACGTATACGACGAGCCTCAATATATTTAACGACGCTACCAGGAATGATTAAACATTTAGACAATATATATCGCTTTGTCCAAACAGGGCAAGGCCCTGAAAGTATTGACGAAGCCATGGAATACCAGAAAGCGGATATACAGAGACAACTGTTACGTTTCTTCATAAACTGCTTGATCAGAGACAGAGATAGGTCTGAGGTAGACCAGGATGAAATGCAAGTACTTACCCGATGGGGTCAGAATATATCCGAGGGAAAGCATGATAAACAGACATGCATAGTAGTTATGTGCCGAAAGATCCGCAAAGAAGTAGAACGAATACATAAAGCCAGATTAGAGGCAGACAAAACTGAATCAGAGGGAGAGGAGGAGGAAGAATCAGAAATGCCCACCGGACAATTAGAAACGATAGCTTATGTAGGTAGGGGAAGACCTTGTAACAATACCAGATACTTTAATGACCCGATACGCCCGATACGTCCAGAATGTAACAGACATTTTCAAGCCCCTATGTTAAATATGAAGTCCCCTGAACACTTATTCCAGGCTGCTGATAAATTACTCCGAGACCGAAGGGGGTATCATATGCTCGATTCTATGGATGAACAAGAATTAGCCAGGTCAGCAGTACAATGGGCTGACAGTTCTGAAAAATACAGTGATGATGCGTTGGCACACACGTTTTTGAATCTTACCCCAGACGAACAGCGTTTAGCTGGTATATACATGATACAACATCTCGTTATATTATATAAAAGCCAACACTCCGATCCCGGTCCCCTGCCTGATATACTGATAGAATTACTCACGAATAAATGGAGAGGTTCAGGTACTGATTTAATTAAGGAAATTCTAGAATATCGACACCAGTACATTGTCTTCGTATGCCCAGAGCATGTTTCAGTTCCCCCCAAGTTGGAAAGAAAAACGTATCACATAGACAGACAGAATCCCTTACGCGAAGTGCACCCAGTCAGAGGTGAGGACAATATTTTTAAACGCGTGTTTGTGTACGCGCCCATAACTAAAATTGAATTATTAGAGATGAAGAAAGTAGTACCTAGCCATGACAAAGACCCAGCAGGTTTCCACCGTGAGATAAAAGACATGTTACTCTTGGGAGAGTATACTTACCCGGACCTTATGAAAATATTAAAAGTCCTATTACCCGCCGGTATTTACGAGAAACTCAAAGAAAAGGAATGGGAGGTGGGAGACCAAAAGATAGATTGGACAGTATTAGAAAACGAAGAAAAGGCCCGAGCTGCGGGTTCAGGGCTTGGGGAAAGGACTACAGCATTACCAGGATTATTAGTGCAGGTACTACCACGTTTATTAACTACGAAAAAGGAAGATTGGGGTGCAATCTCAGCCTGTAAACAAAAACAAGATGAAGACACTAGTGATTTCTATTCCCGATTTGAAAAATGTTTTGGTATTAATAGTGGCATAAAAGCAAGTAGTGAATCGTATCCACATCTGTTTGTGACAAAATTAGTTGAGAATTCCCTGCCCCAAGTCAAGAGTAGAGTACTGAAATTCGCGAGTACCTGGCAAGGAAACACACCGTCACAGATGTTACAAATGTTACAATATCATCACAATAGAATTAGGGACGAACAAGAACATGAACAAAGACGTATGAAAGACACAAAAATGAAAATGCTTGTTGCTCAGTCAGTTCCAGTTGACGGTCATAAAAAGGGTATGACACAGTCCAATGATTCAGTAGGTCCTGTTAGAGGGACATGCAACTATTGTAAACAGCCAGGTCATTATATACACGATTGCGCAGTTCTGAAACATAATATCTCTACGGGTATAACGAAAGAGAGACCACGTCCGCCTAGACAGGATCAGATCCAACAACAAGTACCTCAGAATATACAGCCTATGCCAGCTGTACAACAGACCGCACCACAACCACAACAACAATTACAACAACAGCCACAGCCTATTGCTGCAACACAAAACACGACACAACAGATGTACCCGTATGCACAAAATGACTATCCAGAGTATCAGCGCTACACATGAAATAGCCTAGAGAGGGAAGTTGGCTTACCCCTTATTGAGGTTCCAGTAGACCTAGAGGGTCCTTATGTACAAAGTCAGTTATTAGGGAAAGATAGAAAGTTTCTACTCGATACAGGGGCAAGCAGAACCACTATCCGTCACAGCGAAGTCCCAGGGGTACCCCTCTCAGGCTCACAAAATATTTCCCTTGGTTTTTCAGGAAAGCCTACTGTTAACGAAGTATCGCAACCACTTGCATTTACAGTCGGTCCATTAACACGGACTACAGATCTATTACTTACGAAATCATGTCCAGAAAACTTGTTAGGTATAAAAACATTGAAGGCTCTAGGAGCTGTAATATGTTGTTCTCCGGAAGGAGTACGACTATTTTTGCGTGACTTTAAAGGTCACTACGTGTCTAGAGACATGGATCACCGGTTACAGAATCTACCTGCACATTTATGGGCACAAGGCCCCACTGATGTAGGTTGTATGCACATTACACCATATCGAGTCACACTCAAAACAGGAGTGGTACTACCACGAATGCGACAATACAAATTACCGCCAGATGCTGTTGTGGCTTTACTGCAAATCATTGACGAGCTCATCGCACAAGGAGTGGTTGTAGAAACCGACTCCAATATATGTAATTCCCCGATAATTCCGATTCTTAAACGAACCGATCCAAAAGCACCACCAGTATATCGATTAGTTATTGATCTGCGAGAATTAAATAAATGCATTGTACCACAATACCCCGTGGTCCCAGATATCTCTTCATTATTAACGGCCATAGATTCAGAAGCAACGTTCTTTACTGTAATTGATCTCAAGAACGCTTTCTTTAGCGTCCCAATCGATCCGGAAAGCCAATATTTGTTCGGATTCAGTTTAAATGGACGAAGTTTTAAATTCACACGCGCACCTCAAGGATTCACAGAAAGCCCCAGCATCTATAGCCAAGCACTGAAAAGAGAACTTGACAGTATTCACATGCCAGCTAACACTGCCCTGCTTCAATACGTCGATGATCTGCTGATCACCGCACGAAGCGAACCTGAATGTGAAAAAGCATCACTGACGGTTTTACATTTCTTAGCCGACAAGGGGCACAAAGTGTCCCCTTCGAAACTACAATTCTGTGTACAGCAAGTTGTGTACCTAGGGCACTTGCTGTCCAAATGGGGGAGACAGCTCACACCTGATCGCATCCAGTTAATTGTAATCATGCCACCACCCAAGACACAAAAGGAGGTACGGGCCTTCATAGGCCTCACTTCGTACTGTAGGCAGTGGATCCCCCAATATGCATTTTTAGCTAAACCACTCATTCAGTTAACAACACAGGAGGCAGCGACACCGACTGTCCTCCCTTGGACTCAGGAACATACACAAGCTTTTGAAAGCTTAAAGAAAGCTTTATGCCAAGCACCTGTTTTAGCAACGCCATGTTACAGCAAACGTTTTACACTTTTTGTTACAGAACGTGAAGGTACTGCTTTGTCAGTACTCACGCAGGAACAAGCAGGATCACACAAGCCATGTGCTTATTTTTCTAGTACATTAGATCCCGTAGCTCAGGCTCTTCCTGCGTGCCTGAAATCAGTCGCAGCAACAGCTTTAGCAATCAGACAAAGCGACGCCATAGTGTTAGGACATCAATTGACAGTACAAGTACCACACGCAGTAGAGGTTCTCCTGAACCGGACCCAAACACAACACTTGACTATAGCAAGACTGACGGGTTACGAATTAACATTGTTCCAGCCACACATAGAAATCAGACGCTGTAGTACATTAAATCCTGCCACACTTTTGCCATTAAATGGAACAGACCCATTGGCACATGATTGTATTAAAGTCATTACTATTACAACGAAACCCAGACAAGACTTGACAGATATTCCATTATCAGACCCAGACCTGACATTATATGTAGATGGTTCATGCATGAGAACAAATGCAGGAGAATTAGTGGCCGCTTATGCAGTCACAACAGACACTGAAATTATTGAAACAAATTGTATCGATACCTTGTCAGCTCAAGCAGCAGAGCTCATCGCTCTGACACAAGCCTGTATTCAAGCCAAAAATAAGAAAGTCAACATATACACAGATTCACGTTATGCATTCGGAGTCGTCCATGACTTCGGCGTACTGTGGCGAGAGAGAGGTTATTTAACTTCTCACGGTGCCCACATCCAGCACGGTCCCCTTATTCAAGCTCTGTTAGATGCAATACATCTGCCTACTTCAATATCTATCATGAAGTGTAAAGCCCATACAAAAGTAACTGACATTATTTCTCAGGGTAATGACCTAGCTGACAGAACAGCTAAACAGACTGCTCAGAATCAGACTCGTCCAATTGACACGACAAAGACAATAGTTCCGACACCAACACACTGCATGACAGTTAAGGATCCCGCCCTTGATGTAATTGACATACAGACACATGCTACACCAGAAGAAATAAAGAGATGGACTGAATTAGGAGGGATCCAAACGGATCAAGGATGGATGACGAAGGGAAAATCTATATGGTTTCTCCCCGACTCAATGGTTCAGGTCATCATTAACACAATACATAGTCCAGCGCACCTAGGAGAGAAAGCTATGCTAGACAGTATTCAACACATTTGGTTTAATAAACACTTACGAGCAGCGGCTAAACAGAAAGTACGTACCTGTATGATTTGTTGTCAGTTCAATCCAGGAAAAGGCGTACCTGTAGACCAGGGTGGATTTCAACCCCCCGATCACCCTTTTGAAGTCCTCCAGATGGATTATATCCAGATGGAACGTTGTCGAGGATTCAAATATGTCCTCGTAGTTGTATGCGCTCTTTCCCGGTGGACAGAGGCATATCCCGTCTCAGATTACACTGCCCCGACTACTGCCAAACAGTTAGTTCGAGAATTCTTCCCACGGTATGGTTTGCCCCGTATCGTGTACTCAGATAATGGCCAACCGTTCTCATCCGAGCTCATGAAACATGTTTCACTTCTGTTAGGCTACCAATGGAAATTCCACTGTGTCCGACATCCCGAGGCAGCAGGTCTCGTGGAACGACATAATCAAACTCTGAAAATTAGACTGTCAAAAATATGTAGAGAAAAAGGTGTCGACTGGATAGTAGCTTTACCAGTTGCGCTCTTTTACATGAGAATGGTAGCACACTCTCGAACAGGGCTATCCCCGTATGAGGTGATCTTCGGTAGACCACCAAATATGTGGGGGACGCCTATACCTCGTAAAATAACTGATGTTGATTGTAATATGCTGACAGATTACCTGGCTTCCTTGATGTCTGCACTACAATCTTGTCGTTCACAGGTAGCTGCAGCTTTTCCCGACAACACTGAGGTGAAGCCCCACAACGTGGTTCCGGGGGACCTCGTGTTTGTGAGGAATTTTGACAGGAGGAGCCAGCTGGAGCCTCGGTGGCGGTCGCCGAAGCTCGTCATTTTGACCACAAGGACAGCCGTGAAGATTGAGGGACGTAAAGGGTGGTTGCACTCGAGCCACATCAAAAAATTTTATGGACTACCGTCCGACGTGAACCCTCAGCCCTGCATTCCCTCACAGACTAATTCAAAACTACCCCTGGTTGAACAAACCAAGAGTGAAAACTATAAACTGAAACTAAGGTCTAACAAGTCAGACAATTTGATTGTTTAAGTCCTCTCCAAGGTGAATCGGTTGAATTTGTCTCTGACATGTATCCTCTAGATCGAAATAGAGAGAAAAATGGACAGAAACAGCTCAGGACACATGCGTACTGTAAATCACTTCGTAGTCACTGCATAGTGACATTGTTAATTATGTTTTTTCTAAGTCTTCTGATTATTATCTCCGGTATATTATTACACATGTATTACCCTATCTCCAAGCGTGCTTCCAATGCTACTGCCGAACACTCTTTTAGCGAATTACCCCCACATGAGTTGTCCTATAGATTTGCGCTGCGCAACAACACATTCATTAGTATGTTACATCATTCTCATCAGACCAGCAATGCTACAAATTGTTGGATATGTGGCCGACTCCCTCCCTATCAGAAATACAAGGGAGTTCTGCCCCTCTTTCCGTATCCATTCACACACAATGGCTCCTGTGGAGCATGGTTTAGTTTGATTAATTCCCTAGATTCAAATACAGTAGTTTACCAAGACAATTGGGTATGGGGAAACCTGAACCTAGTTTTACTTAAGGTCTGCTACCCTAACAAGGAGGGACTTCCCAAAAGAACAGGAACTGATCTAGAAAATGAAGTATATGGATTAGGTAACTTTACACTTAATCTTATGATCCTGAATATTGAATCCGAAGCTACACCAATCTTGCCCGCTATGTCAGTATTTCCAGTTAGAGGCGAATTATGTGTAAGAAAGAATGGTTCAAAACACATGGGCCATAGTAAATGTACCACTGTAATAGAATTCAGTGATAAAGGCAAATCTACATTTAGAGCTTCCCGTCACTCCTACTTCATCTGTGGTCACACCGCATACATACTCCTACCCCTAGATTGGGATGGTACCTGTTACATTGCATTCCTTCTGCCACCTGTTTTCCTAGCCCCGCCTGATTATCATAGGAACACCCATTTAGTACACAATAGACAGCAGAGAGACCTCCCGATTGTCGACTACACTGAAACAGCATGGGAGAAATACACAGATTTCAATAAAGGTTTCTTTCCCTACATAGGTACAGTCACCAATAGTAAGCTGATACGTAGATTAACTAGAACCCTTGAAGCAGTAGTGAATGAAACTACTTCCGCTTTGGGCAACTTAACGGAGGAGCAGTCTGCGATGCGGATTGTTGTTCTCCAAAATCGTCTTGTCCTTGACGTCATTCTGGCCGATAGGGGCGGAGCTTGTAGGGTCATCGGATCAAGTTGCTGTGTTTTCATACCAGAAAACGCGCCGTCAGTATATAAAGCCATAACTCGACTTCATAAGATCGTAAGCCAGATACACCAGAATCCAGGCACCTGGACTTGGTCCGGTTGGTTCTGGAGCGTGTTGTCAGCCTGGGGATGGAGGATCCTATCCTTCCTAGGTATTGGCTTTCTCATACTATTCAGTTGCTGCTTGTGTCTACAATGTGGGCCAGCGATTTGTGGTCTGTGTGCCACATCGTGTATCCCGCCTTCAAATTTTCATTCAAGATCTCGGAAGAAGAAAGAAGAACAAATGATGCTATATGAACAGATTGATGGATTGATGAAGATGGATATTTCATGAGGGTCCGTAGGGGACAAGGAGGGAATGTGGAAATATGAATTTTTATGGTCAATTGTGTCCCCTATCTTAGACCCCAACGGCTCCATGTACATGCTATATGTACATGTATGTTCCCTCCAGTTCCAGCTATGAAGACGCAAATACATGTGCGTCCAACGTCAACATGCCCTCTTTCAGATCCGCCATGAATGGGTCGAATATTCCATTCCTAAGTATGAAAGGCCACCGACTTTATGTGGTTCACTTTTCTAGTTTTGTAGTTAAGGCGAGTAGGCCCTGAATTCTGCCATCAAGCCTTTTTCTGTTTCTGCCTCTGAAATGCTCCAGCTTGGACCTGCATCCGTGTCCATGAACTTTGTCTTACTCCCTGCGGCCTGTTGCCTGCCAAAAACTGTATTCAGCCTTCAAGTTATCTGCTCCGCTCCTCATCCAATGCATTCCTGTCTAGTAGTTTAGGTAAACATCCCTCCAACTACAGAGCAAAAGGCTCGGCCTCGCTGTCTTTTTGCAAGTAATTCATAGCCCCTGTTACTATGGAAGATTCCTGCCCCCTCGCATCACATGTAGACACATAGACGCTTGTACACGCACTAACAGTCAGTATAGAATAGGATCTGTCCGAGAAGACCCTTCCTTCCAGATAATATAGTTCCTTAAACACAAGATATTAGATATGATTTAGGACTAGGTTGTCCTGACACCCCAGACTTCTGTCTCCACATGTAGGGCCAAATGTCATGTTCCCTTCACCCTCTAGTTGTACGTCAATCACACGTCATGCGGCTGCGCGCGCATCTCTGTCAAATATTTCTGCTGACACTGCAGGATTCTCTTATGGATCCACCCACTTGTGACATCATTTTTAATGACGTTTCTAGTATACGCCTATTTTCATTACGTATGTGTATCCTTATCTGTATTATCAGCTGTTACGCCTCCTGCATCTGTCCTAATGCAATGCTTTCCATATAAATATTGTTACTTGTCAATAATGTATTGCTGATCCCTTCCTGAACCTTCGTGGTGATGGAATATGATTGCCTAGTTCGAACTATAATTCCTTTGTAAGGAATAAAGCCCTTTTCAGAACCTCTAATACCACGGATTCTGCCTCTTATTTTGACTGAGTTATTCTTACTAGACTTTACCGCATAAAAAATAGTACAGGTAATTTAAATATTTACCACACCTGGCCTGGGAGAACAAAAGATTTGCTGTATAAATGTAGGAGCCCTGCTACTAAGAAACTAGATCCGCTTTTGACCAAGAAGAATCTCTGCCTGAGGAGGAGGCACCGGGAAAGCTGTAGGAGGAAGACTGTCCCTATCCTGGGGGACTGGCCTGCAGTGGTGACCTTGCTGCCAAAGGGGAGAAGAGAAACTGTTGCTGAAGACTTTGCTTTATTTTTACTTTCAAGACTTGTGCTTTTCCAAAACGATCTCCAAGGGCTTGGAACTGAGCTTGCCCCCTGAACTGAGCCCCAGGACCATTGGGCTCTACCTGATCTTCACTCGCCTGCCGCTGGACTGTGGTGTCCTTTCCCTCGCCGCAGCTGTGACCCTCGTGCCCCAGTCCCTCCTTGAGCCGTGACCAGGACTGCTTAGCCGCCCCCGCCTTGGGAAGAGCCTCGCTCGATCGGAGCCGCTCCCCCTACGCTGTGCTGGGCTGCCCCTGTCACCTCGCTCGTTGGAGGCTCGCTGTGCACCTTCACCCTACCCCCGGAATCGGCGTTTGTGAGCATCTCCAAGCCTCGGACGGCCCGGACGTATCTGCGTGCCTGGCTGCCCCGCTTTGTTCACCCGCCACCTGCAACACCCCGCTCTTGTCGTGAGCCTGAAGATCAGACACCCATCGTGAAGTGTGGGAGCCTGGGACGCCGCCTCGCCCTTCTGTCGAAGAGCCGCTGAAATCCCGCACCCGCCTTTGCGTCAAGAAATAAGGTACTGTACTTACGAACTCGACCGCGAGCTCGCATCGGATCCAGGGTCCGCAACGTTCTGATTTCCCTGTCATCTGCCGCGTGCTTCCCGGGCGCCGCCTCAGCACGAAGTGCGCTGAGGCCTACAGTTATCTTGTGCCCGCCTAAAGAACTTTCCGTAACAAAGAGAACTTTACCGTATTCCTAAGAATTGTGGCCCCATCAGTTTAACGTTACTGGGCCTTGTATTGAATCTGCTGAATCTACATAAAAGCTTATTTTTATATACTTCCTGATTGGTGTCCGTTTGTGGTGCATGCAAGGGGTTTATTGTATGTATTATTGCCCTTGCTTAACCGTGTACGCCTGAGACTTAGCCTAGACTGCTCGCGCCACGCACCTAGAGGGTGAGCAGGGGTTATTCTGGGGAGTCATCCTTCGCCCTGACAAGAAGTAAAGGGTCCCTGCTTGTTGTGGGTTCACACCTGCGTCAACCAGAGCCCCCTCATTTCTAACATTGGTGGCAGCGGTGAGGATTTACGGATTTGCATTTGTGGTTTGCGTATAGTGAATCACTGATCACCACGTAGTGAGAGCAGACCAGTAACACAGCCACAAGACTAGCAGTTGTTTTTGTTTTGCCAAGAATCTCCGTTGTTAAAACCATGCCCGGTTCACTTCCCGCCGGAAGGGCAGCTTCTATAATCTCTGGATTTGATGACATAGATTGGGAAGAAGGCGCACTTCAGAATCATACCAATGAAGAATTGAAAGGTTTTTGCTCCAAGTTCAGAATTGCTCAAACTGGATTAAAAAACAAGGCCCAACTCGTGAAGGTGCTGAGGGCCTGGTATGAGTCAAAGGCACCAGAGAATCAGGTGGAAATGGTTCCACCAGAAAGTGTCCATGAGTTTGGCAGAGGCCTGTCACCAGAAGAGTTGGCAGACAGGGCAGCAACCCGGGCACACGAAGTGGAGATGGCAAGACTTCATGGGCAGATGGATATGGAAAAACAAAGATTAGCCATGGAAGAAAAGAAACTACAATTAGAGCATGACATGAAGCTGAGGGAGCTGGAGCTGAAAGCAAAAAGTTTGGAGCTTAATCCCTCTGGTGGCAGCACACCGCCAGTACCGGCGGAACCAAGAGTTTATATTCCCAAGGATGTAGTGAAGGAGTTCTTCAAGAATGACGACATCGGGCAGTGGTTCAGAGCCTACGAGGTAGCCATGTCTTCCCACCGGGTCCCTGAGAGAGATTGGGGAGCGGGGTTGTGGGGACGGTTCCTGAGTGAAGGGCGGGACACACTGTTAGATTTACCTGCTGATGTTCATAATTCTTACGCCCATATGAAGGAAGCATTGATGACTAGGTATGGGTTGACCCCTGAGTTATATAGACAGAGGTTCAGGGGTTGCACTAAGATTCCCAATAGTACGTATGTGGAGTATGTGACTTTCTTTTGCAGAGCGCTGGATGGTTGGGTAAAGGGTAGTAAGGTAAATGATTATCAAGGGCTTCTTGATTTAATGGCATGGGAGCACTTGTCCAGTAATTGTTTTCCTGAGCTACGCCAGCACCTGATAGATAGTAGGCTGACTAACCCTAGGAAGCTTGCTGAGGAGGCGGACCGCTGGGTCAGTACCATGGTCCACAAGGGTACCGTGGGAGATTCCGCCAAAGGTGGGCAGGGTCCCCAGCAGAAGAGTGGGGGGGACAGGGGTAAACAGAAGCAGTTCCAAAAAGGGCCCCAAAGTAGTCCCCAAGGGAACCAAGGGAAGGGTTCTCAGCCTCCCCCACCCCAGAAACCGACCGGGGCCCCGACAGGTCCTCCTGTTCAGAAGGGGCCCATCCGATGTTACAGGTGTAACAATTTGGGGCATTTTGCCTCTGATGTAAAGTGTCCATTGTTTGGTAAACCAGCACCCACTGGTGCTCCACCCCGGCAGGTGATTAGTGTAGCCTTGGGGGAGGAGAGGGATGTCCAAGGTGGGTGGGGTCCCGCAGAGATGTCCCTGGTCTCGCTAGGAGACCGTGAAGTGGTCCCTCCAACCCAGCTGCCTGAGAACACTAAGAAGTACAGGCAGTGGGTGACCATAAATGGCCATAGAGTGGAAGCTCTTAGAGATACAGGAGCCAGTGTGACAGCTGTCAGGTGTCACCAGGTGTCCTCTGGTACTCTTCAGGTAGCTGTGAGGCCCGCCATGCCTGTAGACTGTTTGCTAGGGAACGATTTGGAGAGCTCACCTTGGGCTAAGGTGGAGCGGAGTGCGCACCTGGAGATGTTGGGTATGCCGGATTGGGCGTGTGTCACCACACGGTCCATGGCAGCCAGTAGAGGGACTCAAGAGGTCCTGGAGCCTGAGAGGGAGGCCCAGGAACCGGCCTCAGGGAGAAGGAGCAAGGGGTGTGGGAAGCCGGCCCCTGAAGTTCCCACGGTCCAGGAGGAAGCAGACCTTGAGGGGGATGCCCTGGAGCCTACAGGGGAACAGATAGCTGAACTGGGAGACCTGCCGGAGCTGACCCATTGGCAGCAGGAAGGGGGTCCCACCAGGGAGGACTTTTGCAAGGCACAGAAGGGGTGCTCTTCTCTCGTGGGTATGCGGCAGCAGGCTGCAGACCAGGCCGCAGGTGATCAGTCAGGATCACATTTCGTTTACTGGGAGAACGACCTCCTATATACAGAGCCTAAGGTTGCTGAGCCTGGGTCAGCCCGTGCGCTGGTGGTACCCCAGGACTTCAGAGCCTTCCTACTGGGGCTGGCTCACGATGTGCCATTGGCAGGGCATTTGGGGCAGGACAAGACCTTTGAAAGGCTTGTCACCCACTTTTATTGGCCTCAAATGCGCAGGAGTTCAGATACTCACTGCAGGACATGCCAGACTTGCCAGGCAAGTGGAAAGAGTGGAAGGAAGCAGAAGGCTCCACTCCAGCCATTCCCTGTGGTCGGTACCCCATTCCAGCGAGTGGGGATTGACATTGTAGGGCCACTGGACCCCAGGACAGCGATGGGCAATAGGTTCATCCTGGTCCTGGTGGACCATGCCACCCGGTACCCGGAAGCCATTCCTCTGAGGACAGTGACGGCCCCCGTGGTGGGACGTGCACTGATGGGAATTTTTTCCCGAGTGGGATTCCCTCTAGAGGTGGTGTCTGACCGAGGTACCAATTTCATGTCCAAGTACATGAAATCTCTTTGGCAAGAGTGTGGTGTAACCTACAAGTTCACCACCCCTTACCACCCCCAAGGAAACGGGTTGGTTGAGAGATTCAACCGAACCCTCAAAGGCATGATAATGGGCCTAGAAGGACCCATGAGGCGTAAGTGGGACGTCCTCTTACCATGCCTTCTCTTCGCTTACCGTGAGGTGACACAGAAGTCTCTGGGGTTCAGTCCCTTTGAGCTCCTGTATGGTCACCCAGTCAGAGGACCTCTAAGTCTGGTCAAGGAAGGCTGGGAGCAATCTCCCAGGAAACCTCCCCAGAATGTATATAGTTACATGCTGGCCTTCAGGAATCAGACTAGGCGATTCAGGCAACTTGCTGAGGCAAATCTGGAAGCCAGCCAGGAGGAGATGAAGCGGTGGTACGACCAGAATGCCACTCTGATAGAGCTTCAGCCTGGACAGAAAGTATGGGTCTTGGCCCCCGTGGAGCCGTGTGCGCTCCAGGATAAGTGGACCGGTCCCTTTGAGGTGGTGGAGCGCAAGAGTCCTGTTACCAACGTGGTGGACCTGAAGTCTCCTAGGAACCCCTTAAGGGTCCTACATGTCAACCGCCTCAAGCCCCACTTGGAGAGGTCCCAAGTGGGCATGCTCTTGGCAACAGATGCTGGAATGGAAGAGGAGACAGAACCTCTTCCTGACCTCCTGTCAGCCAAGGAGCAAGATGGGTCAGTGGATGGTGTCATCCTCTCTTCCACCCTGACCCCTGAGCAACAGAATGATTGTCGCCAGTTGCTGGGACAATTTTCTGATCTGTTTTCCCTGGTCCCTGGTGTCACTGATTGGTGCGTCCATGATGTGGACACTGGGGATAGTACACCTGTGCGGCACAAGGCCTACAGGGTGACTGACAGGGTGAGGACATGCATCAAGGAGGAGGTCTCCAAGATGTTTGCACTCGGGGTAATTGAGTCTTCTAGCAGTCCTTGGGCCAGCCCCGTGGTCTTGGTCCCAAAGGCTGCAGCGCCGGGAGCCACACCCGAACTTCGGTTCTGTGTGGACTACAGAGGACTCAATTCGGTCACTAGGACCGACGCACACCCCATCCCCAGAGCTGATGAGCTCATCGATCGGCTAGGGGCTGCCAACTACCTCAGCACGTTTGATTTAACGTCTGGGTATTGGCAGATCGCCTTGACCGAGGGGGCCAAAGAGAGGTCAGCATTTTCCACCCCAGATGGGCACTACCAGTTACGGGTTATGCCCTTTGGGATGAAGAATGCCCCTGCCACCTTCCAGAGATTGGTCAACCAGGTGTTGGCTGGGCTGGATTCGTTCAGTGCCGCCTACCTGGATGACATCGCGGTGTTCAGCTCCACTTGGGAAGAACACCTGTGACACCTCTGGGAAGTGTTGATGGCGCTGCGCAAGGCAGGCCTCACGATCAAGGCGAGTAAGTGCCAGATCGGGCAGGGTTCCGTGGTGTACTTGGGACACCAAGTTGGGAGTGGCCAGGTGGCACCCCTCCAGCCCAAGATAGAAACCATCCTGAATTGGGAGGCGCCCAAAACCCAGACAGAGGTGAGAGCCTTCCTAGGTCTCACTGGGTACTACAGGAGGTTTGTCAAGGAGTATGGCAACATGGTTGCCCCCTTGACAGCGCTGACTACGAAGAAGCAGCCCAGGAAAGTGATTTGGACTGACACCTGTCAGAAAGCTTTTGAGGCCTTGAAAACTGCTATGTGCACGGCGCCCGTGCTCTTGGCTCCCAACTTCTCCAAAGAGTTTATCGTTCAGACAGACGCTTCAGAGCATGGTGTGGGGGCTGTTCTTTCACAGATTAATGAGGAGGGCCTAGATCAACCCGTAGCCTTTCTTAGCAGGAGGTTACTTCCACGGGAACAAAGGTGGAGTGCTATTGAGCGCGAGGCATTTGCTGTGGTCTGGGCGCTGAAGAAGCTAAGACCCTACTTGTTTGGGTCTCACTTCCGGGTTCAGACGGACCACAGGCCCCTCAGATGGTTGATGCATATGAGGGGTGAGAATCCAAAGCTGTTGAGGTGGTCCATTTCCCTACAGGGTATGGATTTCACGGTGGAACATCGCCCTGGTACAGATCACGCCAATGCTGACGGTCTGTCCAGATTTTGCCGCCTTAGTGATGAGGAACTCCCTGGGGTAGGGTAGTTCTCCCCACTTTTCAGCTGGAGGGGACACGTGTTAGACCTGGCACCTTGGCGTGAGTCTCCCTTCCTCTTTTTGTCACTGTGCCTCATGTGATTTTATGGTGTTGGCCGCTCAGCGTGCTGTGCCACTGCCAACCAGTGTCGCGGTGCGAGTGCTCCCTATATAAATTGTATATGTTGGTTGGATTCCATGATTGGATTGTTTGGTTTACTGTCAGACCCCAGTAAAGTGCGCCAGGAGCTCCAGGGCATGTAAATACAAATACCGCTGGTGGGCTTGCAGCACTGGTTGTGCCATCCACAGAAGCGGCCGGTAAAATATGTCTAAGGTCTGCCACCGCAGAACCTGCGTGCAGTCTGGTACTGACATGCTGACTGGCCAGTGCCCACACTTGCCGGTCCCTGAAACCTTCCTTTAGCTGCATGTTAGTCACCCCTCTGGTAGGCCCACGGGCAGGGTGCGTTGTAAGCCTAAGGTAGGACAAGCCTGGATGCGTGGCATGTCCTAGTAGTGAATGACCGCCATCTTGTTGTTCACTACTGCAAGGCTACCCTGTTCTCATAGGCCAGTATGGGCGGCTTGGATTGTTACACCCTATGATCCTAACCGACCCAGGGAACATGGTAGAAAGTCGAGTTTAGTATGCCTGAACTCGGAATAATAAGGTACATCTTTTCCCAAGGTTTATTTTAATATTCCGGGTTTGCAAATGCCGCTTTTAGAAAGCTGGCCTTTGCTTGCCTAAACATTTCAGCCCGCCTCTGCGTGATGTGTATCTGATGTCTGGCTGGTGTGAGTGACAGGGCTGGGGAACCCAGATGGGCAGGGCTAGGTAGCCTGGTGGTGAATAGGACGATCGACAGGTAGATGGGTGGGAGGAGTACTCCTAGGCTCTGAATAGGACAGTGCTCTGCCACCTCAATGCCGGCTCCACCCCCTGTGGAGCGTCTGAGGACTCTGCCCTGCACTCTGAAAGAAGAAGCCTGCATTGCGTAAACAAAGTGCTCAGAAACCGGACTGAACTAGGCAAGGGCTCCCCTGGCCTGGGAGAACAAAAGATTTGCTGTATAAATGTAGGAGCCCTGCTCCTAAGAAACTAGATCCGCTTTTGACCAAGAAGAATCTCTGCCTGAGGAGGAGGCACCAGGAAAGCTGTAGGAGGAAGACTGTCCCTATCCTGGGGGACTGGCCTGCAGTGGTGACCTTGCTGCCAAAGGGGAGAAGAGAAACTGTTGCTGAAGACTTTGCTTTATTTTTACTTTCAAGACTTGTGCTTTTCCAAAACGATCTCCAAGGGCTTGGAACTGAGCTTGCCCCCTGAACTGAGCCCCAGGACCATTGGGCTCTACCTGATCTTCACTCGCCTGCCGCTGGACTGTGGTGTCCTTTCCCTCGCCGGAGCTGTGACCCTCGTGCCCCAGTCCCTCCTTGAGCCGTGACCAGGACTGCTTAGCCGCCCCCGCCTTGGGAAGAGCCTCGCTCGATCGGAGCCGCTCCCCTACGCTGTGCTGGGCTGCCCCTGTCACCTCGCTCGTTGGAGGCTCGCTGTGCACCTTCACCCTCCCGCCGGAATCGGCGTTTGTGAGCATCTCCAAGCCTCGGACGGCCCGGACGTATCTGCGTGCCCGGCTGCCCCGCTTTGTTCACCCGCCACCTGCAACACCCCGCTCTTGTCGTGAGCCTGAAGATCAGACACCCATCGTGAAGTGTGCGAGCCTCGGATGCCGCCTCGCCCTTCTGTCGAAGAGCCGCTGAAATCCCGCACCCGCCTTTGCGTCAAGAAATAAGGTACTGTACTTATGAACTCGACCGCGAGCTCGCATCGGATCCAGGGTCCGCAACGTTCTGATTTCCCTGTCATCTGCCGCGTGCTTCCCGGGCGCCGCCTCAGCACGAAGTGCGCTGAGGCCTACAGTTACCTTGTGCCCGTCTAAAGAACTTTCCGTAACAAAGAGAACTTTACCGTATTCCTAAGAATTGTGGCCCCATCAGTTTAACGTTACTGGGCCTTGTATTGAATCTGCTGAATCTACATAAAAGCTTGTTTTTATATACTTCCTGATTGGTGTCCGTTTGTGGTGCATGCAAGGGGTTTACTGTATGTATTATTGCACTTGCTTAACCGTGTACGCCTGAGACTTAGCCTAGACTGCTCACGCCACGCACCTAGAGGGTGAGCAGGGGTTATTCTGGGGAGTCATCCTTCGCCCTGACAAGAAGTAAAGGGTCCCTGCTTGTTGTGGGTTCACACCTGCGTCAACCAGAGCCCCCATATTTCTAACAATACTTCCAAGATGTCTGACCCTTGTGCCTGGTTTATGAGTTGTCCACAACTCCTATAAAGGCCTTGTGCTCCAAACACCAGGCACCAGTATCAGCCATCTTGCCAATACATTTCCACTCACTGTCATGAAAGCATAGTTCCCGGGGTGCTGTTTGGGCTGGGTGGGAAGAGGAGTGTTTGCAGTGTCTACATCTCCCATCAAGCCCTGTCCTACACACACCTTCCCACCCAGCCAGATCCCCATAAACTCTGCTTTCCTTTGCACTTGCTTTTGATATTTTAAGACTTACTATGTTTTTATCTGCCTGAATTGACTCTGCTTTAAATCAGTTATCGATTCCACCCGACTGCTTCTGTCCTCTTCCGGTGGTGTCCGTCCGTGTGAGCGGGCCCACCGTGTTTTCCGGGTTAGCGCTCTAGCGCTAATTAACTGTTGGCTTTAAAACTCACTCAGGGGCGACCACACAGCGGACGCGTGCAGCAGGCGCGCTGGTGGCGCGCCAAAGTCAAGCCCATCTGGGTCCGTCAGCGTCTCGGAGGCGTCCAGTGCTGGAAATGCTGCCAAAGGATTTGGTAGCACTACCGCCCAATGGTCTTTCACCGTAGATAGGCTTTGGAAACTGTGCAAGGGGGTGAGCTGTTGCTCCCTCTTGCCCCCTCACAGTATATCCAAGGTAATGCTGTGTTCTCACTGCGGTTGGGCACCAATCATACCCTCAGAACCTATCGGTAATCCCTTGACACGGGCCCCTCCAGCGCTATCTAATTCAAAAAGGGCTAGGACTGAAGGCAAATTGCTCTGCTTGCTCCTCAATACTAGATCTATGCATACGCACGCCCTCAATATATTTTAATTGCTGGAAGATGTTAGCCCTGATTTCCTGTATTTTTTTTTATAATTCTTTTTATTGAACATTAAAGAAAAAGGTCATGTTATACAAGTGATCATTACCAAATTCCATGGCACAGTGTCTTTAACAGGCTGTAGCATTATGCATTATATTAGCATACATTACTAAGATGTTCACATTCCGTTGGTTTCAAGGCGTTAATGGTTCGTCAAGGGGGGGGACAAATGGGGGTTCACACGCATTTCCACGATACACATTCCATTTAGTCCAGAGCATTATCCATTTTCGGGGACAGCCACGGGCCACATACACTGTTTTCTCCCGTGCCATTACCAATCCAAGTCCTCTCTCCAGGCATTGAATGTCGGTGGTGCTGCTGCTCCCCAGAGTCGAGCTATATTTCGCTTGGCTACCATCTGTCCAAGCGTCACCCAGATTTTGCCCTTTGCATTCAAGTCTGTGGGCTCCCAGATGTTTAGGTGACATCTCTTGGCCTCAAGTCGAAGATCAACCCCCCAAACCTCATACACTCATGCACTTTTTTCTAGTAGTTGTGGATTAGTGGACAATCCCAGAGAATCTGAAGAAGGGCCCCTCCAGGCCACACTGCCTCCTACACATCCCATCTTCACTCCTGCTCATTAGTACTAGTTGCCGTCCAGAGAGGTACACCCGGTGTAGAATCTTTACTTGGATCAATATTAGTTTCGCTGAGATGGCGACTTCCTTAGGGGAAGAGAGTGCTTCTTGCCATTCCTCATCATCTATTTCTAGACTGTCCCTCCCCCATTTCTCCCTCAGTGCCAGTAAAGGATCTGGAGTGTGATGTATAAGCTTTTTATATGTAACGGATATGCCTCTCTCTGGCAGGTATCCGTCGAGTAGCCTATCCTCAAGAGGGGAGGACTCTGGAAGCGATGACCCAGCTGGGATGTTGGCCAGAAGGGAGTGCCTGACTTGTGCGTATCTAAAGTATTCCGAGTCCGCCAGCTCGTGTGTTTGCTGTAGAGAGGTAAATGACACCACTCCATGCGGTCCCCAGAGGTCTCCTATACGGGAGATACCTATGAGGTCCCACTTATCGAATCCCTTAGTCTGCCCCAATGTGCCCAGGTGCTCGGAGTCCCAGTGTGGAGTTGCGAGTGTGAGTCTATTGGCCCACCCCAAGCTACGGTTGACCACATGCCAAAGCTGTACCCAGTGTATGGTAGGCCCTGTGAGGGGAAATTTGATTGGTTTAGAGTAAAGCGCCCTCGTAAAGACTCCACCCGGGAGAATCCACCTATACATACAATAGTCGGGGTCATCCCCATTGCTGTACGTACATTGGTTTATAGAGGATAGGTGTGCTGCCCAGTAGTACTTTCTAATGTCAGGGAGGGCAATACCACAATAGAAAATACAGTTCCCAGGCCACATGTAATCAAGTAAATACAAAAATGGTACAAGAAATGCGTTCAAAAGGTAACTAATAAAAACAATTATATTTAATCAAAAAAACAAATACATTAATATTTCATTAAGCATACATCAAATTTATGACAGAAGTGAATCTGTATTACATAAAAATATATATTGTAATTAAAAGTTAATGAGTGGCAGAAATAAGGCAATACCCCATCATACCAACCAAGAGTTCGTTTTTGGAGCGCTATCCGTGGTTTCCCGTCCCATAATAGGTCCCTTTGGGTAGCTTCAATGTCTTTAAAAAATGCATGTGGGACTGGGTCTGGGTAGTTCTGGAGGGCATAGAGGAAACGTGGCAATGCCATCATTTTAAAAAGTGCTGCCCGTCCTAGGAGGGACAGGGGGAGTGTTTTCCAGGTGTTAGTGTCACGTCTGAACCTCTGCAAGGGCGGGAGGAGGTTTCGCTCATAGCGGGTCTTGGTATCAGTGGCAATAAATATACCAAGGTATTTAAATCCTTCTGTGACTATATGAATGGGGCAGTCCTTTGGCATGGAAGGGGGACTTCCATGTAGGACATATAACAACGATTTACCCCAGTTAATTTTATAGCTAGAGTTCCTTCCGAAACTGGTGAATATGTCTAGAACCACCCTTAGTGACTTTTATGGGGAAGCCAGGTAAAGAAGGATGTCGTCTGCGTATAAGGAGATCCAGTCCTCCCACCCTTCTGCCCATTTAAGTCCCCGGATAGAAGAATCCCTTCGTATCCAGGCCGCAAGCGGCTCAAGGGATAGCGCAAAGAGCAGTGGCGAGAGTGGACAACCTTGTCTTGTCCCCCTACTGAGTGTGAATACTTCAGAGATTTTGTTATTTACGACTACTTGGGCTAAAGGTTCCATATAGAGGAGCTGCACCCATCCGATAAAATTAGGGCCAAAGCCCATCTTTTTTAGTACCACCATTAGGTATGCCCATTCCAGTGTGTCGAATGCCATTGTTGCGTCCAAAGAAACTACTATTGCGTCTTCTTGAATAGTGGAGCAGCGCCCCAACACTCTGTGAAGACGTCGCAGGTTAAGGGCAGTATTGCGGTGTGGCATGAAACCCGATTGATCTGGGTGTACCAGTTTAGCTATTATTGGCCGGAGTCTATTTGCTAAGAGCTTGGCAAGTATTTTGGGTTCTGCGCTTAACAGGGAAATCGGTCTCTATGAAGCACATTTGTCTTTTGGTTTCCCCTCTTTAGGAATGGCCACCAGCGTGGCGATACGTTTGTCTCTTGGTAGTAGCCCCACCTCTCTACTGTCTTCATACATACGTTTTAAGTAAGGCGCCATTCTGTCTGGTTTGAGCTTGTACAGCTCAATAGGTAGACCATTGGGGCCCAAGGCCTTGCCCGGTCAGAGGTCCCTTATTGCAGTAGCCAATTCATCGTTGGTAAGTGTGCTCTCCAATGCTTCTCGGTCCGGGTCAGAGAGGATAGGTAGTCGGATGTCTGTCATCTTCTGAGAGTTCCGAACCCCTTTGGTACACCCGCTCGAAGTGCGCAACGAACTCTCGAACTATGTCGTGGGGTTCAGTAAGAACCGCGCCTGCACTGCTTTTTAGCTCCGATACTATTCTCTGCGCCCTCTCTTTTTTGTCCAGTCAGGCTATCATTTTGCCCGCTTTGTCTCCCTGGTCGTATAGTCGTCCGTCCCTATCTCTTGCAATGGTTTTTGCAGCGTCAGTTTCTATTGCTTAGTATTCAGCCGCTTTAATTTGCAATTGATGAAGGGCAGCTTGGTCCTCACCATCTATCGCTATCTCTTCAAGTCGAAGGAGGTCATGTTCAATAGCGACCATTTGTTTTTCTTTTTCTTTGCGCACCCCCGCTATAGTCGAGAGGGCATGGCCCCTGATTACCGTTTTAAACGCTTCCCACAGAGTGGTGGGGAGTCCACTGTACCTTCGTTTTCTAAGAAGTATTGGTCAATGGCCCGAGTGATAGTAGCTTTGGTTTCCCGGTTATGGAGATACCAGGGATTTATAGGTGCAGTACAGCCCACCCTTTTCTCCCCAACGGTGAGGTGGACCCACAGAGGGGAGTGATCTGGAATGCCCCGCGCCAAGTGTTTGATTTCCTGCGTGGTCACGTTATAGTGGAGAGGCATGAGGATGTAGTCTATCCTGGAGAGGGTATGGTGCGATCCCGAAAAGAATGTGTATTCCTGAATGGTCGGGTGACGCCGTCTCCAGAGGTCTGCGAGGCCAAATGCCTCGATAAAGTTAGGGAGCCAGTTTTGCCCAGAACTTATGTCTCGTGGCGGGTATCGGTCCATCAGTCCTGATACCACCAAATTGAAATCTCCCCCGATTATAATTTGCCCCTCCGGTAGAGAGAGCAGGAACGCACCAAGATCCTTGTAGGATTGCGTTTGGAGACCTGGTGGGATGTAAACTGTTAACAATGTAAGTGTGCGTCCCTCCCATTGTCCCGAGATCGCCACGAAGCGCCCCAGTGGGTCAGCCCATGTTGTTGGATACTTAGTGGGAGGGTACGTCTGAGTAAGATACTTACCCCTCGAAACCCCGAAGTGAAGCCGGCGTGTACCACCATTGTGTATCCCCATCTGTTAAGTGCCTTACAATTGTTTCCGATTAGGTGCGTCCCCTGGAGCAGGGCGGCATCCGGGAGGTGGCGCTTTATATGTTGGAGCACAATACTTCTTTTTATTTTGTCTCCCAACCCATTGACGTTCCAACTCAATAATTTCAGACTTTTATCCCAGTGCGTACTGATTATGACAACGGACAGTTCTGCACAACCTGCGACACATGCAGTACCGCCGAGTCGCAATTTATTGTAACTTGCATGACCAGTGTTTAACCCCCTGTTCCCTCCCCTCCAAAACCAACAAAAATAATGTACAACACATTTAACCCTTAATCCTCCCCTACTCCCACCCCCCCCTCCCTGCTACCCTGCCACGTAGGTTTGAAACTACCCACATCCCCAACTAGCAGAGTGCCTATCGCCCTAGAAACTAGTCAACAATGACATGGTGATTTCCTGTTTTTAACGGAGACGTGGCTATGTGACTCTTCTAATCCTTCAGTTGCCACAGCCATTCCTAAGGGCTACCAAAGGGTCAGGAAAGATTGCCTTAGTGGCAAGGGTGGAGGCATAGCCATTATTTTCAAGAGCATCTATTCCTGCTTGTTTCCCCATACGGAAGACGTTGCCGGTGCTGAAACCTTAGGGTTTCATCTGGTAATATCTCCCCATCAATTCATGGCCGGCATACTTGTGTATAGACCTCCGGGTCCCGCCGGGCTATTTCATGAAGCTATTAGTAATGCTGTGACCCCCATTGTGCTTAAACACAAACACTGTTTAATATTAGGGGACTTTAATGTCCACCTGGATAAAATCAACGATCCTGATGCTACTAGCTTAGCGGATGCTCTGAAAATTTTCAACCTAAATCCAGTTTTTCAGGATCCAACCCATGAAGAGGGCCATATTCTCAACCAGGTTTTCCTCCACATTGGACTTAGTTGTCTTCCCCCCTCGGCCACTGGTGTGGTCAGATCATTTCCTCTTGGAATTTAGAGTCCACCGTGAGACCGCACCTTTTAACATCCAGAGTAAGCCCCGTGTGGGCAGTTTTAGACCTTACCATTGTATCACACCCGAAGCGGTGATGGTGGCCCTTGACTCCCACCCACTCGTTTTGAGTGGTAATGTGGAAAATGATGCTACTGTCCTGGACAACTGGCTTCTGCTCCGTGCTGCAGAGCTCGCCCTTCCCTCTTCCCGTCCTGCCTATACCTCTCGAGTCTCTGCTCCCTTAAAGAAAGCAGGAGTACCTGTAAAAGACTCAAGAGAGCTTGGCGGAAAAACTTCGAGAGTAGGGAGAAAACGGTGTATAAACAAGCACATAAATCGCATCACAAACTTATCCTCAAGGAGAATTTTTTTTTCATCTCATCAAGAATAGAGGCTGCCGGGAATACAAATAAAGAGATTTTTAAAATAGTAAAGGAATTCTCATCCCCCAAGGCTGTGCCTAGGACCTTTTCCCCCTCAGCACCTATGGGGGGATCAGATGGCCTTATTTTTTGCTGACAAAATTAGAAAGATCCAGGACACTTTCCCTAGCTCCCATTGGGCTAACAATTTGGACAGGGTCCCCTTCCACCTTGCCCTTCAGCCGAGCTGTCCTCTCTTCACGGAGTTCCCTCCTCTTTCACTGGCGACCTCATTAGGTATTCTGAAGAATATGAAATCAGGTGCCCCTTCTGACCCTTGCCCTGCGTCTATTTTGGCAGCAATAGCTTCCTCCATCAATCCCTATGTGAACCAGATTTTGAATACCTCCCTGCAGCAGGGGCATGTTCCCGGCAAGTGGAAGGAAGCACACATTCTTCCCCTCCTGAAAAAGCCTAATATGGATCCAGAGACTCCCGCTAACTATAGGCCCATACCTAGCCTGCCTTTTTTTCCAAAGTATTGGAAAAATATGTTCACTCAGTCACTTCGGCATTTCTTGAGACAAACACCATTTTGCATCAAAGTCAATCTGGGTTTCGCCCAAATTTTAGCACCGAAACGGCACTCCTAGAAATCTCGGAGTCCATTAAGAACGTTCTGGATAAGGGCGGCAAGTACATGCTGATACTTTTAGATCTTTCAGCAGCCTTTGATACCGTCCCCCACAGCCGACTCTTAAGGAGACTCCAGGAGTCTGGTTTTAGAGGGACGGCTCTCAAATGGTTTTCCTCTTTTTTGTCAGGGTGCTCCCCTATTTAAAGCCTTAATCCCCCCATTTGGAGATGGGAGTACCTCAGGGCTCGGTTCTGAGTCCAACTTTATTTAATCTGTATATGTCTCCACTGGCTAGTCTAGCTGAGTCGCATGGAGCTAAAATAGTGTTGTATGCTGACGACACCCAATTGCTTTTTACATGCGACAAGGATACAGAGTTTAAGGGGGAAGCAATTAAGGCCTGCATGTCGGCGGTGGTTTCCTGGCTCCAACAGAATGAACTCAAATGTAATTCCGATAAATAGGAAATCATCTTCTTTGGCTGCCCATCTAACAACTCATGGCAGAGCTGGTGGCCTCAGGATATGCACCCTCCTGCTAACTCCGTATCGTCCGTAAAAAACCTTGGTGTAAAACTGGACAATTCCCTGAGTATGAAGCTACAGGTTCAGACTGTGGCCGGTCAGTGCTTTGGCTTTTTGAAAATGCTCAAACAATTTCTGCCACTACTTCAGATCCCACACAGGAAAATTGTGGTACAGGCCTTGATTGGTTGTAGGCTGGATTATTTGAACATTCTTTTTCTTGGTCTTCCAGAGTATCTGCTTACCCGTCTCCAGGTAGTGCAAAATGCTGCGGCCAGGGCTATTCTATCTCTTGGCCCCAGGACTCAGATGTCTGCTCACTTGAACTCTCTCCACTGGCTCCCGATCCGCAAGCGGATACAGTTTAAGGCCCTTGTGCTGGCCTTCAAGGCCTTACATGGTTACGGATCCCCTTACCTGAGGAAGAGAGTTCAATTCTATCATCCACAACGCTCTCTCCGTTCCGCCTCATTGGTGCTTGTCTGTATTCCGGTGGTGAAATACTCCCAAATTGGAGGATGCAACTTCGGGCTGCTAGTGGCTAAACTATGAAACAATCAACCGCTTGCTCTGAAGCCAACTGCCATCAAGGAATGTGCTCCATACACCATGCAGCAGGGTCAGCCATCTTGCTAGTACATTTCCACTCATTGTCAGGAAAGCAGAATTCACGTGGTCTGATTGTGCTGGGTGGGAAGGTGTGTGTAGGACTGGGCCTGATGGCAGATGTAATTCTAGCAAACACTTCTCCTCCCACCCAGCCCAACCAGCCCAACTGGAACTCTGCTTTCCTGACAGAGAGTGGACATGTACTGGCAAGATGGCTGACACTGGTGACAGGTGTTTGGAGCAAAAGGCCTTAATGGGAGTTAGGGAGACGTGTGTACATGGCAATAGTTTAGAGCCTCTTCATCTTCATTGCAGGTATGTGGGTTATTTGTATTTCATACACATTACATGATCTTTGACTATGTTTGTGTTAGACTTGGCATCTTTGGCGTGGTTTCCCCTGACTTTTTGCGTCTGTCTCCTGTATTTTTGATGATGTGTTGGATTTTGTTTTTGCTGGCTAAGATACTTTGGGCCCTTTGTCACTGCTGGTTAGTATCAAAGTCCAAGTGCTCCGTGTGTAAATTGTTATTATGATTGGTTCTCCCTGATTAGCATATTTAATTTTCTGCAGAGCAAAACCAAAGGGGATGATGGACGGAGTGTTGAACATTCCAAGCACTCACTCCCAGTCAACTGATCTGGGTTTAATCCATCATCATTCTTTAGCTCACTCCGCCACCCCAGTTCAGACATGGCCATATGCAAATCAGTCTGACCCTGTGCTTCATGGGAACAGTCCTGCCCGAACTACCAAGCCATTTCTTCCCTGGACCGGAAACAAGCATCCTGGGACTGGTTTCTGGCTAATCAACCAGGCTAGCTTGAATCCAATGGCAAAGAGAGCAAGGGTCCCACGTCTGGGCATACCCTGCCAACTTAGGGCGAACAAAGCAAAACCAAGGGGGATGATGGACGGAGTGTTGAACATTGCAAGCACTCACCCACAGTCAACTGATCTGGGTTTAATCCATCATCATTCTTTAGCTCACTCCGCCACCCCAGTTCAGACTTGCCACTGGATTCAAGATAGCCTGGCTGATGAGGGTTATGAACCCGGAACCGGTCCCAGGATGCTTGTTTCCGGTCCAGGGAAGACATGGGTTGGCAGTTAGGGCTGGACTGTTCCCATGAGGCGCAGGGTCAGACTGATTTGCATATGGCCATGTCTGAACTGGGGTGGTGGAGTGAGCTAAAGAATGATGATGGATTAAACCCAGATCAGTTGACTGGGGGTGAGTGCTTGCAATGTTCAACAGTCCGTCCATCAGCCCCTTTGGTTTTGCTTTGTTCGCCCTAAATTGGCAGGGTATGCTCAGACGTGGGTCCCTTGCTCATTTTGCTTAAGGCATATCTGTGCAGACTGACTCCTGCAGCTTTTAAACCTGCATCCGAACCAGTCAAAACAAAAACCTTTAGTGACAGAAATGAACCCTGCTTTTAAATATTCAAATGTCACCCTTAACCAGGCCTTGTACACAACAAGGTAGGTTATTTAGTATTTAAAAGTGGTACTTGCACAAATGTAATGTTGGTGTGTACCTACAGTGTCGGTGTACTAGGAAAGCCAGACCTGATAGGTTTTGATTGAGTTAGTTCATTTCCTATTAGAACTTGATTACTATGATGAATATATCTTATTAGGGACATATGAGAGTATTTGCTTAGATTCAAAATGATGTTTTCCACATGTCACATGCCATATGCTCACAGGTGTCCGCAATAAGGTATGTAGACTGTGCATGCTAAATAGCAACGTTTAGTCCTATTTCCTAAAGATTGTATTAAAGAAAAAGAAATTGTTAGCCGTGAGAATCTTGTATTCACAGCAATGTCCTATTTTGAGAGTTGATGTTACATGCTCATGCTGCAGTTTATTCAGTTATGTCGATTTAATTTAGGGAAACAGATGCAGTTTTCAGGCTATTTTTTAAATTAAATCATCCAATCTAGCCTTTATGCCTATTTGGAGTGCAGGGTGCTGCTGCTGAGCAGCCACTAGAAGTAGATGAAAAGCAAAGAAAGACAATATTGTTTGTTTGAAAGATAAATACCATCCCCATTCATATATTTAAAAATATTAAATCTGCCCTCATGTTGGTTCCGATTTACAGAATAACTTTGGTGGGCACCTTGTGCAAGAGTACCAGTACCTAGGACTACAGTGCATCACTAGTTTTGTCAAAATATGCCTCATCATGGGTTACACATAATAACCATAACTGCAATGCCCTTATCTCCAACCTAATAATTGTTAGCAATTAGTATTCCTAATGCAGAATAATGTATCACTGAAATATCAGCTTTGAATATTTTTCAGTAATTCCAATATTTCCTACAAATATCAGCTAATGGGTTCTAAAAATGCACACATTTTCAAATGATGTATTGATATTAAACCAGGCAAAAGCTTCTGTTTTAATAGGCTGGTTTGCACAGAATGGAGCTACTTACTGGCAGCTGGAGAGCTACCAGTAGCACAAGAGCTACTGGTTGGAGAAGCCTGATTTAGAGCCATGATAAAGATCACTGTAATCCCTATCCGACAGTGGTATACTTATTTAGGACATAGAGGAGATGGAAAATGAACAATAATGGATAGACTTGAGATAGTGAATGTGCAACTGTATGTGGAAGTCGTACCCTCAGTGACCTGGCCTGCTGAAAACCTGAGTGCGGTAATTGTTAAGACATTCTTTCTGTAAACTTTCAACAAAAGACATTGAAGGGCAGCTGCCCTATTCATGATCTGTTTCTATCCTGAGATTGAAGGGGCAGTGTTGAACATCTGTGGGACCGCGAGTAATTAAAAAAAGGTACTGCAGCCTGATTAAAGTAATATAAGACCCCAAGGACCTCTCGTACCTAGTGAAGGTACTGCACACTGCTTCAGAAAATATGTGTGTTTGTCTTCAGTGACCTCTTGTAACAACCTAAGGTGCGTCAAGCAGCTACAGAGATGATTTGAGTCTGATTTCTACTACCTCTAGTAACGAGTCAAGCACTGCTGCTTTATTATGGCAAACACCTATGACTGAGCACAGGGTGACAGTGTTGGGTACTGAATCCTGCTTCAGAAAACAAACCTGACTCCTGAGACCTCTACTAACGACCTATGGTACTGCAGCCTGCAACAGAAAACTATTTGTGAATGGCTGACTCAAGAGACCTCTAGTAGCCACCTAAGACACTGCAGCCTTCTACACAAGACTTGTGGCTGATTAGAGGAAACTCTAGTAGCATGCATTAACAAAGATGACGGGCCCTGATTGGATCTTCAGCTCCACGACAGACCTATTGGCTTTCGCAGCGCTTTCTTCGTAAAGTGAGATCCGCTGGATCCTCTGATTTGTGCCCATGGAGAAACCTCTTTGTCTCTATGCCTATCAATGGTGCTGGTGCTCCCTTCCCATTGTCACCCTGAAAAATAGATTACACCTGGAAATGCGAAACAGTTGCAGTTTATTCCTGCAAAACATTCTAGAAATAGCAAATATGACAATTTGGAAAAATGACCACATGCGCAAATGTACGTAGTATACACATGTACTTTGGGACATGCAATTACATTGGTGCGAAGGAATTTTTCTTTGAATTTGTTTTCTCCACTGGGAACATTATTCATGAGAAACTGCTTTTACCACACCTCACCATGTTTTGGTTTGTTGTCCCACCCTGGAAAGATAATTTAGTTCTGTTCTTATTAGGAGTAGATATCCAACTTTCCCTTTGGTGGGAAGGGATCAGAGAGGAATTGGTGAATATGTACACATCTGTGCATTTATGGGTTGACACAAATGAACAGGGCATTCTATCTTTATTCCTTGCAGATTCTTGGTAGATAATGTTACAAATGCAAACACACATTTTGTAAGAATTCCAAAAGCCGTTTTTACCCTTGCATATAAGGGGCATTTTTTTGTAAGCCAAACATGCCTACATAGCTTCACAAATCTGGACTTGAATGTTTTAAGGATGAGAATAGAAATGTGTGAGTTTGTGATACCAAACTTAAAGAAACTCTTACCTTGGAAGAGCCACTTTCTGAGCCTGGGTACATAAATCTCTTCATAAGTGCAAATTTATGGCCTTTGTGTTTCTAAAGTTAATGTGCACTTGGGAACCAACCCATTTGTACAATAAGTTCAGCTTAAACCCACAAATGGCTTTATGGCTTGGGCCCATTCTTTTCATGTTGCAAGTGGAAACAATTGTATTTGGCCCAATCCATCAAGAATTTTTTGTGAATACAATATTGCACATAAATAATATTCCAAGGTCTAATTGGTGTAAAATTTGAAAATCATTTAATTAAAAAAACCTACACATGTTACTTTGTCATGGTGGACGCTTACAATGTCTTGAGCCTATTTCCATATGCAGCTCATGGGTAATAAGCTATACATCTGTTTTTGTGTACATAGTTTTATGAAGCTCTGATCTGTACATGTAAAAAGTATGACCCAATGTATCACAACAGCTGCATGTTGCAAACCTCACATTGCATCACACAAACATGCAAACTTAACACAATATTAGGAAGGGAGAATATAGGAAAGGTGCCTCATCTGACAGTGATCACACTTACTAAAGAGTAATTAAACACCTAAACTAAAAAAGCTGCTCAAAAGTAAAACCGCGCCCTTCTCCGTTTCAGGTGCATATAGTGACTGACTCACTCCCAGGATGGAGCCAGGACCCATAAAGAGAAATTTAGTAGAGGAATCGACGAACTAATACAAGTAACTCTTCAGTCTGCATCCACACACCCCCAGCACTGCCGACAAGCAGACCATGTGACAGCAGCTGACTGACATGGTGACTGTCATGCTATGTGGCAGCAGCTGACTGACATGGTGACTGTCATGCCATGCGGCAGGAGTTCTTTGACATGGTGACTGTCATGCCATATGGCAGGAACTCACTGACATGCTGACCGTCATGCCATCTGACAGGAGCTCACAACTCACTGACATGCTGACTGTCATTCCATGTGGCAGGAGAACACTGACATGGTGACTGTCATGCTATGCGGCAGGAGCTCACTGACATGGTGGCTGTCATGCCATGTGGCAGGAGCTCACAGCTCACTGACATGGTGACTATCATGCTATGCGGCAGGAACTCACTGACATGCTGACTGTCACGCCATGCGGCAGGAGCTCACTGACATGGTGGCTGTCATGCCATGTGGCAGGAGCTCACAGCTCACTGACATGGTGGCTGTCATGAGGATGAAGAGAAACGTTGTCCATGACATTAAGACAATTTGACAGAACAAAAAAGAGAGCTGTGTGAAGAAGAAGTCCACAAGGATCCAGATGACAGCTGCTTCGCCTTACGGGGCATCTGGTTCATGTCTCTAATTCACATTACGGAGTAGTGAGCCATTAAGGTCATACACCCAACTGGCACAGATGCAGAGTGCAACAAAACTCCAGAGGACGACTGCAGCCGTTGCCTAGGCAAAGCCCAGAGGCGTGTCTTCCAAGCAGCTATTCCCTTGCAGTGGAGGTACAGAGAGTTATCTGGTCTGTCACTGGCTGCGGGACTGCCAGGGGCAGGATTGTGGCAAGGATCAGTTGAACGTATTGTAGCACTCTCAAGGCATTTCATTGCCATGCCACCAGCTCTATAATTACCAGGGTGAACTCCAACTAAGCCGCACCATGCAAAGAGGGCTGATTTCCTATTACCACAGTATTTCTGATGTCATCCAAATCGTTAACTCTACCAGAATGACTTGGTCCAAATTCACGTGTTTATCATTCATTCTGGGGAGAATGTGGCACGTGTTTACCAATTGCCCTTTACAGGTGCTGAATGAGAGCACGAGGACGGGGCATGTTGTGGGCCCGGGATAGAGACACAAAGGCTTCGTTACAGTGTAAGCTGTGGGATGGTTGGGAGAAGGGTTGCATGCTTGCACCATCCTGTAAAAGGGGGTTGGGGCCGTCCTGGCTGTGCTCGTGGACACAGACTCTACCTGGACTGGCACATGATTTCACCAGCTGGATTTTTTGGCAGATAAAGTCAGGTCCGCGTGTAATACCATTCCGACCAACTCATAATCGAGCCCATAAAGTCACTAGATTTACATATTTTGGTTTGCAGTGAGCTTTTTTGTATATAAATTCCACATAAAAACTTACATCAGGACTAAATCATGTGTAGGTTTTTATTAGGGGCATAGTGACGGTGCTAATTTTCACGGGTGAACGGATGGCACTGAACACACTCACTGCAGCAGCTGTGATTAGCAAGAGCTCAAACATAAACGCCCCATAATTCTCCTGCAGTGAAAGAGGGACAGACGCACTGCATTCCTACTTGTCTGTTTCTTGTTCTCCCTGACACTGTTAGTCTTGGATCGCTTAGCACTTACTGTTTGACATGCTTTCTTTTCTTTCCTGGAAGTGGAACCCATATTTAACAGCAGACACTTCAATGGTCTTTAAAAACGCCAACGAAAAACAAACAGCATACAGAACAAGCTTTCCCTCTGGGGCTCGAGGTTTGATTTCAGCCCAGAACATCACTGTGTGTTCCATTATGAAGTGGAAAGTATACTAAAGGAAGATTTTAATCAACACTAGCAACTGGAATTTTGATAGATGTAAATTAAAAAAATTTACGGCCCATTTACACTCATGTCTAGATTGCAACCACAAAACACCGGCACCAATTCTATTTCCACCTGGAATCTAGTGTTACAGATGAGTGGAATGCAGTGGTGAAGAACAAGCAGAAATACCCATTGTGCACTGTTTTGCACAGGCAATTATCACCAGACAGTGTAGTAAAAGTGTCAGTGTGGAGCCAAGGGCAACATCTTTTGTGGTTCCACCCATGACGTGGGTGGATGCATCACTAAGGATAAGGTGAGGCTATATGTTTAGTTCTGCATCCAATAGAGACTGAGTGGGATTTCTGCTTACCCCTTGCTGGTAGTGTTCAGTGCAGTCACATCATAGTAAATGCAATTGTGTCCGTCTATTAATGGGCTTACTTTAGGAATTAAGCAGTAGTGCCTGAATAGGTCACAGAAAAAAAATCATTGGCATTGGGCCCTCTGTTTTTTATAATGCTGAGTTTTTCTTTTAAAAACAAAAATAAAAAAAGCAGGCTTAACCAATGTCATGGGCAAAGTGGGGCTTCACTTGACACTTCAAGCTCCTGATCCACGCACACAAGGCACTCCACAAAACCGGCCCAGCCTCTCTCAACAGCCGACTCTCCTTCTACGTACCCAACAGACAACTCCGCTCCGCTGACCACGCCCTAGCCACGGTCCCACGCATCCGGAGAACTACTTCCGGAGGCAGATCCTTCTCCCATCGCGCCGCCAAGACCTGGAACACCCTCCCCTTCCACCTACGTCAAACTGAAGACCTGCTGACCTTCAAGAGACAACTCAAGACATGGCTCTTTGACCAATAACAGCTTCCCCCCCCCCCCGCCCAGCGCCTTGGAACCCTCCCGGGTATGTAGTGCGCTTTACAAGTTATATGATTGATAAACTAAGGGCCTTATTACAAGTTCGGCGGTCCATAGGACAGCCAAACCCGTGGTGGCAGTTTAACCACCACCACACTGCAGGACCGCCAGCAGTATTACGACTGTGGCGGTCGGAATGCCACAAGACCACTTGCACTGCCGGGATCAAAGATACCGCTGGGCTTGCAGCTTTCACCGACAGGAATATGAGGCGGTGCCGCAGCCAGCACTGCCAAGCATATTCCGAGTTGCCATTTCACCTCCCTTTTCAGGGCGGTGAACCTGCCCGGGGTCGATGTTGTGCTTATGAGCACGTGAGAGAGCCACTATGGGTGGTGGAAGGTGTAGCCCTTTCTCGCTCTTTGGTTTCTCTGGGCAAGAATACCCCCTGCACCTAAGCCGGTTCCTTGAAGGGAAGTGGAAAGGAGCAAGGACACAGCCGTACAGAACTCCCCTGCTGATCTGGAATGATTCTGTGCATTCACCGTCGGCACCATATTGTATGGAGATTGTTGTGTCGGTGTAACTCTATCACAACATTATCAATGAATGGATCAATGCACAGAGTCACCATTTTACTCCAAAGTTTTTTCCAATTAACATGATTAAATGTACTTGACAGATTCATAAAAGCCAGGTGTAAGGCACCATTGCTAACTGTTGGACTTGACCCTTTTTGCAGGGTCATCCCTAAACTTTTTGCCTTCCTCCTGTATTTTTCTGACCTGGTGTTGGCTGTTTTATGACTCTGGGCACCTTACCACTGCTGATCAGTGCTAAGGTGCATATGCTCTCCCTATGGTAAAATGTTGACATTGATTGGCTTCCATGTTTGGCTTATTTGGTTTACTATCAGCCCCTAGTAAGGTGCACCAGGAGTGCCAGGGCTTGTAAATACAAATGCTGCTGGTGGGCTTGCAGCACTGGTTGTGCCACCCACAGAAGCGGCCTAGTAAAATGTATCTAAGGTCTCCCACTGCAGAACCTGCGCGCAGTCTGGTACTGTCGTGCTGACTGCGCAAGTGCCCCCACTTGCCAGTCCCTAAACCTTCCCTTAACTACATATTAGTCACCCATCTTGTAGGCCCAAAGGCAGGGTACATTGTAGGCATAAGGTAGGACATGCCCTGATGTGTGTGGCATGTCCTAATAGTGAATTACAGCCATTTTCGTTTTTCACTATTGAAGGCTACCTGCTCTCCATAGGCCAAAATGGGCTGCTGGAATTACTACACGCTGTAATCCCAGTGGACTCAGAGAGCATGGTAGAAAGTCAAGTTTAGTATGCTTGAACTCAGAATAATGAAATGCTTCTTTTAGTAAAGTTTATTTGAATATCCTGTGTTTGTAAATACTACTTTTAGAAAGTTAGTATTTACTGACCTGGCCATTTCAGTCCACCTCTGCTGTGTGTGTGTGTTCTGCCTAGTAACAGTAAAGGAGCAGGGCTGGGGAATTCCAGGAGACAGGCTGGCTGCCAGGTGGTGGGTAGAGAGATTACACCAGGAAGGGTGGGAGGAGTACACCTTTGACTCTGAATAGACCTGTGCCGGCTCCGCCCCCTGTGTAGCGGCTGATGTCTCTGCCCTGCTGCTGAAAGGAAAGAGCAGAGTCACCACAACAAAGTGCTCCAAAACTGGACTGAGCCAGGCCCAGGCCCCCTGGCGACAAAGAACAAAAGAATTGTGCTATAAAAGAAGGAGCCCTGCTCCTAAGAAATCAGATCCTGTTTGCGCCAAGAAGAAACTCTGCCTGAAGAGAAGGACCTGGGAAAGCTGCATGGAGGACTACTGTCTCTGACCTGTGAGACTGGCCTGTGGTGGGTGCCTTGCTGCAAGAAGGAGAGGAAAAGACTAAAGGAAAAGAATTTTAAATAACCCTGGGCGCGACACTACGCTTCGCCCACGTAGTGTACGTAGCGCTGCCTGCTTCGCAGTTTTCGAAGTAGGCGAAGCAGGCAGCGCCTACGCACACTACGTGGGCGAAGCGTAGCTGCCTGCCGCCCACCACCCGCCTCCCGCCCGCCGTACTTTTAAAAGAAAAAATTAATTTGTAATAAAGGAAATTAGGCACTTACCTGACGCGCGGCGTCTCCCGGGGCTCCCTCTTCCTGTTTTTCAATTTTCCTGACTAATGCGCATGCGCGGACGCCCGCGCATGCGCATTTCTCGCAAGAAATGCGCATGCGCGGACGACCGCGCATGCGCATTTGTCAGGAAAATTGAAAAACAGGAAGAGGGAGCCCCGGGAGACGCCGCGCGTCAGGTAAGTGCGGCTTTAATTTGCTTTATTACAAATTAATTTAATCTTTTAAAAGTAGGGTGGGTGGGTGGTGGGTGGCGGGTGGCGCGTAGTGGGGCTACGCGAAGCGCGTAGTGTGCGTAGATTTGGGCACACTACGTGCTGCTTCACGTAGCCCCACTACGCCCACTACGCCCACCCTTAATTTTAAATCAACTTGTGCTTTGAACAATCTCCAAGAGCTTGATTGTGAACTTGCCCCCTGAACTGCGCCCCAGGAACAGTGGGCGCTACCTTTCCCCAAGAAGAGGAGAAGCTGCTGGAGGCGATCCTGTGACGCTGACCCCTGAGGACCTGTGTGCCCCTCATCTGAGCACCGCGACATCTGCCACCGGGGCTACTGCGAGCACCGCAAAGACCTGTCTACTTGGTCCAAGCACTGCAAGCATCTGCCCCCGAGCCGTAGCTCGCACTGCAAAGAAGAGACTGGTTAGGCTCTGAGCGCCGAGCCTCTGTGACCCCCCTGGCTGTAGAAGCTCCTGTGAAGACCTGCGACGCACTGTGTGTCCCCTACGTGAAGCTGACAGCGCGACGCGCTGAAGAGATTGCCCCCGAGCTGCCCCTCCTGCTTCTGCCCGTGATCGTGTGGCCGAGACCGTCCTGAAGCACCCCACGAAGCACCGCCGCCCACTAGCACAGAGGGATGACAACGCGACGTGGGACGCTCCTGCAGGGACCCCTGAAGCTGCTGTGATCGTCCTGGTACAAGAATTAAGGTACTGTGTGAGAGCGCGTTGGACTGTGACCCGTCCGTGGCTATGTTCGCACCGTACTGACTTTGGAGACCCGCTACGCTGTTCACGCGTAAGGCGGGAGCTTTGGCAACCATCGTACCAGCTGGCCGAAGCGCTCAGGAGAAGTACAAGCTGTATTGCATTGAAAGTATTACCCGTTGCTCACACGAGAAGCGTGAGGCTTGGCAAGAGGCGTACCGGATGTGTACGACGCGTACCAACGAAGGTACGGTCCGTACAGTTCACGTCCCGAGTACGCGTGCTCACGCGAGAAGCGTGAGAAACAGCAAGTGACGTCCAAAACCTTGTACGAAGCGTACGCAAGGCTCTACGAAGCGCACAGAACCTCTAAAGAAGCTATTTTAAGTAGAATTGTGCCATTTTAAGAACTGTGGACTGCCTGAAAGCATTTAAAAGTAACTGGAACATTATTGAAGCAAGAGAACTGTATTTTGACAACCTGCCTAAAGAAATCTTTTATATAAAGAACTTTATTTTGATATAAATACAGCCTTGTGTCTTTGTGTGGTGGGGAGGTGATTATTGTGTGAGATATCTTGAACGCTTAACCTAATGCCCTCTGGAAATCTAGCCTGACTGCTCGCGCCACGTTACCTAGAGGGTGAGCAGGGGTTATTTTTAAAGAGGTAATCCTACGCCCTGACTTAGAGGAAAGAGTCCCTGCTTGTCGCAAGTGCATACCTGCGCCAACCAGAGACCCCGGATTCTAACACTAACAATCAAGTACTTTGGTGTCAGCAAGTACAAAAAAATTTACTGTTTGATAGTGCCTAAATTCTTTTGAAACCCATATTGCTCCTCTGACAAAATTTTCGTAGGACCACAATTCATGCTTCTCAAGCAGGACACTTCCTGTCACTTTTGTGATAGAATTCATTGAAAAAATCAGTCTGTAGAATACAGGGCCAGCCTTATCCCCCTTCTTATTGATGTGGACTTTTATTGATGTAGGTATTGCATTTAGATCCCGTAACGAGCCTTGCAGCTGCGTTACGTGAGGCTCTCAGGGTGGGGGGGGGGGGGCAACTTAGTTCTGGGTAGGCCACACAGAGTTGCATTCCATAGTCCAGTCTGGACATCACTAGGGCTTGAAGTCGTCCTCAGGGAGGAAGGGTTTGATTTTCCTTAGGATGCTTGGTTGAAAATTAGCTCCCTTGGTGGCTGAGCTGATGGGATACTCCATGTTTAGGTTCTTATCAAGTGTAATTCCCAGAGATTGTGGGGAATCGATAACATGCGGAACTCAATTGAGGGCAGTTAAATGTTTCAGCCAGTCATCAATAAAGGCATTCAGTGCTTTACTAAGGCAGCTAATAAAACAGTGAACTAGCCAAATGGAATAATTAACAGTGCTTCCCGTAGCTCCTGAGCAGGAAGAGGTTGAAATGAAAATCGACATCTGTAAATTACCTGCCACATCTACCAGGACTGGGGACAGCCCAGCCCCACTGAATTAAGTCCAGATGCTTGGAGCCAAAACAGGAGGTGCTCCTCTTTGAAGTTTTGGTGGGAAAGGCCCTAGCAGTGATGTCAGTGAGGGGCGGAGCTGTGACCCCAGGAGCAGATGTGACCAGTGACTCCTGGGTGATGCCATCTTAAGCTGCACCAGCATGCTGGGCAGGAGGTTTGGAGAGGGGTGGAAATGTGAAATGGAGCCTAAGATTGGCCAGGGTGACTGATTTCTAAAGCCTTCCACCTCCTTTTAAGAATTCTTGCACAAGAAAGAGAGAGGGCTGATGGTGTTTTTTTGCTCTTCTTTGTTGGACCCTGGGACGGCGACAACCATGGGCAACTGAAAGGAGAAATCCTCTGATGCCATGAAGGAATAAGGACTTTGCCTCCAGTTGACCCCAGGACTAGTGGTCCTCTCCAAGGGCCAGTGAGGCTGGCCCCCATGCACTGCCTGAGGACCAGTTGGGGGGAAGATCTTCACTTCTGCACCCAGGAACAAAGACAGTTGATCAGCTCCTTGCAAAGAAGGTGAGGAGGTAAAACTGCCCGGTGGTTAGAGCTCACCAGCATAAGTAAAATGAAAACACTATCATCCAAATCGGAACTTTTTGAAAAAACAAAGAGCAGGGCTCCATTGTGTTTCCTGGCATTACTCCTGGGGCCCCGGGACCCTAATCCTGGGACTCCAGCACAATCTAGCGCCTCCAAGGCCCCCGTGCCCATGTCTGGGGGTGCCGAGGGCACCCAACAAACTTCATCCTTCCTGCATGGACTGCGGGTGGGGGAAGGAGGAATGCCTGGCTTCAAATAAAAAAAAGTATATGTGGTGCATCTAGATTGATTGTCGTGCTCACCAGATTAAATTGGAGCCTGCCAAGATGTACTACTTCCTTGAATGAACCACCAGTATACAAAGCAATGTAATTATTGACCGCCACATATACATGCTGTGAGAGATGATTTTCTTAAGTATGTCAAACTTTTCATGAACGATGTGCCATGTTATTAACTCAGACCGCTGCGGTGTGAGACCATCATCTTGTCGTGGCCACTGCCAAATATTCGATCACTGTGGTCAATACGTAAAATGCATACATATCTGCATGTCCCACACCAGGTAGTGAACAGAGGAGCTGACCGTAATTACACAGTGTATACAATCAAATGTCTGATAACTATAACCTATGCAGTGTTCTTATCCACAGAGTCACAGTCTCATCTAGATCTCCACAGTTTTAAATGTACCAAGGCTTGTTTTCTGTAATATAAATCCCAATAAACCAAAGAGAAATCCTAATCCAGTACAACCGACAACAAACACTTTCTGTAAGATGTCCACATTCACCATTCACAGTGCCAGGAAGGACCTTGCTTCGCCACTGCGTGTTCTAGAGAGTGGACAAGTGGGAAGCTCCACTATAGATAGGATCATTGTCCCTGAACTACTAAACCGTCACCAGATGTCATATTGGGAGTAGAAAACCATCACCCATTAAGCAGTGCTGGTGCTTCCTTGTACGTTCTTGTTACTACAAATTCAAATGCATGGCCAATCTCATAGTGACCACCAAATTGTATAATTCCTGCATGTGTGGTATTCCTATGTGTTCCTTTCTACTACAGCACATAACCTGTCTTGTCAAAATCATGAATAATGGAAAACGTGTGCATGCTTAGGTCATCTCTAAACAAGGGCTAGCCAACCAACAATCAACTCAGACCAAATCTGTTTAATTGGGGAGGATGAAATCAATTCGCATCCCACTATTACTCTCAGAGTGTCATATATTACTACCAGGATTTTGAAGCCAGGCATATAAATCACTGTATACTGTGCATTTACAATCAAGATAGAGAACTTTTAGTTAAACATTGAAAGTCATCAGTAATCATAGACATCATTCAGTCCATGTTCATTTCTTTTCAGTGTGTCAATCCATCTGCACTCTCGTTGATTCAACTTTGTCGTCAGATCACCTCCATGGCAATCCAGTTTGATCACTTCAAGTACTTGCCATCAGATATCAGCACTGTTGTTCATACCCATAAAGTGCTAAACCAGAGGGGCTCCTTCTACTTTGAACCTTACACATCTTCTGTGCTGATAGATCCTTTGCTTGACCATGTGTTGTCTGACCAACGTACACTAGGTTACAAGACATTGCTTAATTTGTAAAAAAAAAATGTGCCAGGGTTCCCGTCAAGAGGCCACTGCAGCTTACAACCACACATTGCCCCTGCTATGCTGTCAGTGATAGTAACCACACAGCTACTATCCATCACACTCCTACAAGTGTGACAATTCAGACTATTTCAGGCTCCCACAGCTAAATGAATGGTTTTGGCGGCAGGCAATATTCATCTTTAATTCGGATTGAATTAATTATTAATTGTTGTTGTGATCATCTCTAAATTAGCCAGACATCGCCACCTTGCGACAGACTGTCACAAGCAATGGTGATGACAATTAAGTGTCGGTGCCGAACACCAGAAACCAACGGCTCAAATTAAGCACTGTTACAAGGACAATATATAACATAAAATACTTTCTTTGTGTTGCAGTTGGAAAATTACCTTAATTTGTATTCTTTAGAACCTATCACTGGAAATGTCATGTTTGTAGTGTATGGGTATGCCTGGCAGTTGTTACATTTATAGTGTCCTATCATTTTAGGAAGTCCACAAAGCCCTTAGAGAGATCTGGAACTGTGATGCCCTCTGTGCCTTAAACACATAATCCCTTATATTATTGTTATGTTTCAAAACAAATTGAGGCAATTGGTTGCTAACTTCCTCTAGTAGATGCCAATAATGCATCTTCGCCATCTTCTTCATTTGGTTACTCATTGGGCTGAAAGTGCTAACCATTACACTCCATTTATTGTTCTCTTCCTCTCCATGTCTAGGTGCCAGAAGGGATTCCCTTGGACAATACCAATGCTCATTTGAGGTCCCTCGTACCCACTTATTTTGGATAGCCTTTCTCAGTCAATTTGATTTTCAAACCCTCTGCTTTTCTAAAGTATTCTTCTCTATAGCAGCAACATGTTCGTATCCTCAAGAATTGTCCATAAGGGAGATAATCCCTGAGTGCCTTAGGATGATGACTGCCACATTTAAGTAGGGAGTTGGTGTGTGATGACGTGTATAGTGTGGCATACATGCTACCATCCCTTTGCTTAACGAGAATGTCAAGATAGTTGATTGAGTCTCTGCTGTGATTGGATATAAACTTTAAGTCAGGACTCCGGGCATTCAATCATCTCACAAACTCCTGGAGTTATTCATCAGAGCCATGCTACATGACGAACATGTCATCAATATATCTTTAAATACATTATTCTTGCCCTATATGGATTACCGCTATTAGTAACTCTGTCTTCTTTAAACTCCCCTTCAAAGATGTTTGATACACTTGGAGTAAAGCAAGCCCCTACAGCAACCTCTTTAGTTTGAATGCGAAATTCCTTTTTGAACATGAAATATTTCTTTTTAATGCAATCTCTAGAAGTTATATCAAGAACTACTGAGGCACCCGGGACTTATTAGCATCACTTGTTGGAAATGGCCCTTTCTGCAGGGTCATCCCCAAACTTTTTCCCTTCCTCCTCCCCTTTTTGCTGAATTTATTTTTGTTGGCTTCAAGACTCTGGGTGCTTCACCACTGCTAACCAGTGCTAAAGAGCCTGTGCCCTCTCCCTAAAATGTTGTAACATTGGCTTATCCACAACTGGCATATTGAATTGACTTTTAAGTACCTAGTAATGTGCACTACCTGTGCCTAAGGCCTGTAAATTAAATGCTACTAGTGGGACTGCACCACTGATTGTGCCACCCACTTAAGGAGTCATTTAAACATGTCTCATGCCTGCCATTGTAGAGCCTGTGTGCGCTGTTGTAAACTGCCATGTCGTCCTGGCAAGTTAAACCTCTTGCCATGCCTAAATCTTCCTTTTTAATACATATAATTCACCATAGGGTAGATCCAGAACAACCCGGAGGGCAGGGTGCAATATATTTTAAAAGCAGGATATGTACATTTAAGATTTCTATATCATGGGAATGGAAAACTCTTAAATTCATTTTCTTTACTTCAAGGCCAATCCCTCCCATAGGATTACATTTGAGTTGCCTTATTATGTTTTATAAGTGTAATTTCAAAATGGAAAGAGAGGACCCCTTCAAGTTTTGCGTCTCTTGAATCCCAATTTAAAATCCTAACTCATGGCCAAGTTGGATTTCACATTGCAAATCTGAAAATGCCACTTTTAGAAATCGTCTGGAGTGGTTGACAGCTGGGCATTGTGTATTTCACATAGACAGCTATACACAGTGTGGCCAGTCTGGCAGGATGGGAGGGAGAAGCTGGACTGAGCCTCACTTATGCCTGAATAGGCTGTGCTTTGTACTGTGTGTGCTGTGCTGTAGTGAGTCTGTAGCCAGGGCAGGAATGGAGGACCTCTGTGTACTTCAATGGCATGTCCATGAAGTCTCACCCACTTCAAAGGCACAACTGGGTATAAGTACTGGTCCTCAGACACAACCACTTTAGTATACTTCTGGAGTTATTGATACTTTGCCAGGAAAAAAGACTGCTGTGATGCCTAAGGGCTGTCACTCTGCTGGACTGCTACTGTGAAGAACAGCTGCCTTGCTGAGCTTCTTCCTGCTGCTCTCTTGTCTGGGGAAGAAGAACTGCACCTGCAACCTCCATCTGGAACCCAGGACCCGAGGATGTCTCAAAGGGCATGCCTTCTCTCCTCCTGATCTGCGTCTCAGGGAAATAACAGACTTTCCACAGTTCTTGAAGCAGTCTTCAATGGTCTCCTGACCTCCAAAAGATGCCTCCCAGGTCCTGGGCCATTGGTGTGGTTCTCAAGCTTTTGGGCTTTTCGTGACCACGAATGGACCCATTCGCACCAGGACTGTGCCATTCACACAAAGAATCAGCACGAGCAGCTGCAAGGTCATCTCTTCGAACAGCAAGCATTGTTCACTGGAGTGGATCAACACTGCAAGGCTCCAGTCCGCCCATTTGCGATATCAGACCTGCTCTTTGTGCCACGCCAACCATCGCCAGTGACACTCTCCTTGCTCCCAGTTAACTTCTTCCCTGTGAACGGGACTCTTGCTACAAAGTATGAGATGGTGAATCTTCAGTAGGACAAATCTGCACAAATACTTTACACATTGCCTCTATATCTAAGCCTGATTGCCCTATGCTAAGATACCAGAGGATGAGCACAGGTTAATATAGAGTTTGCCTGCTTCTTAGCATGACCAGGTTAATGGCTGCTGCTTGACTAGGGTTCATACGCTCGTCAACCAACAACTCACAGTGGTGTCAGCGGTGGGACAGGGGTTGTTTTTGTAGAATGCCATACAGTAACTTGGTGTACACTGCCATCCCATATCTAAGACAAATTCGGGTAAGTTCCCCCTGATTAGCCTTTTTACTTTTCCAAATTAATTCTTTCTCTACCTGACTGTTTGGGACCAAACCTGCAAAGATGGAAATTGAGCTGGCCAACCTGGAGAACTACACCATGGCACAGCTCAAGGAGTTTTCAGGAGAGGGGGCTGCCTGCTAAGAGGAGCACTAACAAGGCAGAGGTCCCAATGGCCTTGAGGGCATTGGCAGAGGCCTAGCAGACCCCAACAAATGATAACGAGGTGGAGTTGGGTGAGGAGGAAGAATTGGAGCAGGACAATCAGGATGATCTTGCAAGGCAGTCTGTTGAGGAGGAGGGTAACATACTCCCAGGATTGGACATCCATCCCTGGGCGGGGAGCAGTGTGTCTTTCAGTGGCCTGTCATCAGAGGAGTTTGCGGACAGAGTCAGGAGGAAAGAAAGCTCAAGTTGCAGCTAGTCAAATTGTGACTAGAAGAAGAAAAGGCTGACAAAGCCTTAGAAGAAAAGACATTAGCCATGGAGTAAAGGAGGATAGCTCATGAGCTAAGTTGTAAAGAACTGGAGATCAGAGCTAAGCAAGTGGAGTCCAGTGATGGCAGTAATTCTGCAATGCCCTCTTGAGACAAGTGGACCCACATTCCTAAAGGTCTTGTGCCTGACTTTGTGTTGTGAGATGACATTGATAAGTGGTTTGAGGTTTATGAAATTGCCCTGCAGATGCACAAGATCCCTGAGGGGGGCTGGTGGTCTAGTCTCTGGAGGAACATCCCTATTATGGGAATTGACACCCTACTGGCCCTAGAGAAGAAGAATAGAATGAGGTATTCCCCCATGAAGGAAGCCCTTATGAGAAAATATGGTCTGACCCCAGAAAAGTATAGGCAAAAGTTCAGGGACTGCCAGAAACTGGCCCAACATACCTGGGTGGAATGTCCTGATTGTATTTGCAAGGCACTGGATGCTTGGGTGAAGGGCAGTGAAGTTAAGGATTATAAAGGACTGTACAATTTGATTGCAAGGGAGCACAGGTTCAGTGTTTTTTTCCAGATCCACACCAACTCCTGATTGATAGTTAGCTCACTAACCCCGGGAAGCTTGCTAAGAAGGCAGACTGCTGGATCAGCACCAGGGTCCAAAAGGAGGCACCTGCAAGTGACCCCAAAAAGGGTGGTTTAGGTTCGCCCCAGCAGAGTAAGGGGAGGTCAAGAAAGACATAGTCTTACTTATGCAAGAAAATCAAAAATAGATTCTCTTTTTTAATCTAAAACAATTTAATGTATGTAGACATATTTATAGGACTATCATACAATCAAATACAATTTCCTTACCATGGTGCATAAGAACTTAGGGCCATGTTTATGGGCATATCACGCAGTTCAGTAAGCTACCTTGCTGTACTGACTGCGTGACAGGGAAAGGGTTGGAATGTATTCAAGTCATTATGGTGCATTCTGCCTTTTCACCTGCGCTGGCACCCTTTTGGCAAGCTAGCACCAACGCAGGCACCCTTGCACCATGATGCAAGGTTGCCTGCATTGCAAGGAGATTGTGTTTGTGTGCAGGGAGGGACAGCTTCCTGCACAACAAACCCCGGAGGGTTTTTCTTCTGTCTAGAGGAAACAAGCATTGAACATGCAGTAGGTCCCACAATTGTTTTAGTTAGAGCTATTGGCATTGTAAAAGACAATGGGGGATATTCTCAAGAATGTGCGATAATCATCGCCAAAAGAGGTTAACGCAATTTTTCATATCGCTGTCTATCGCGGGATAATAACTCTGTGTTAACGTCGTATTCACAACACGGCAGTAACATGTGATAGTTTCCCAATAATGCGTCAAATGTCCGCGATAAAATTACCAGGACGGCGATAAAAACCTAAACCGAACGTGAAAAAAGTTGCGATGGGCCCAACTACGATAATACATTTTGCGATAAGCAGCTCCAGGCCTGGAAGTCCCACAAGTCAGGCGGTAAAAAATCACTATAAAAGCGGCAACAAAAAACACAAACAAAACACAAACAACTGCGAAGCACCAGGGAGGTATCTGGAGCAAGTATAGAGGAACACCAGAACCCCACAAGCCCCACAGAGGACCAGTCTTGGACCCCCTTTGGGTAGACCGTGGCAGGAGTTGGGGGACCGGACACTGCACAACATGACCTGAGCCAACAGCAACAGGGTGAGTAATGACCAGGGACTGGGGGACGGGGGGAGATGGGCACATTAGCACACATGCACAATTGAATATAGTACATCTGCTGACAAACCATGGCCAGGATTCACAACTCAGACCAAGAGCCCAATTTACCCAAGTCTGCAACATCTCAGCACTGTGAAAGCACAGATGTGAAAGGCAGACCGCCTGAAAGGGATAAGGTCCAGCCAAATCAAAGCTGAAGGGGCATCTCACCCACAATGCAGCACACACACATAAGAATCAGAGTACCTCAACATTGACAACAATGTGGTACAGACTGCAACACATTCACAGCAGAACAGAGGACACAAAGGCTGCCGCTTGTATTTAGAAAATGGCCATTCGTATTTGGAATAGCAGGAAACTGTGAGATTATATTGTACAAGTACAACCTCACATCCCTGATGGTGCAGAAATGTCAACTGTCCCGCATCAAATAGGCATCTCCTCACAAACAGTCACAATGTACATTGTCATTCAGCCTGTCAGTAAACATGTACAATGTGTGAACATACATGTGAACACAATGTCAATATGCTTCTCCCGTTCACATTGCAGAGGGAGAATCAACACCTCCTGCAGAGCAGACCCAACAACATAGCACTGATGATGAAGAGGACCTCCCCAACATTGACACCAATGCCCTCCAACAGCTCATGGACAGCTCCGGCACCCCACCTCCAAGAGCAGGGCAGCCCAGCTGCATCGATGAGACCCCACCCCCTGCACAGACCACACAGCAGGAAGCACCCACCACCACAGCTGTCTCCCAGGACCCCCACCACCAACACATGGCATTCCAACGCCGTGTGTTAGGGTGCCAGGAGAAGATGGCTGACCAGCTGCGGGTGGGGTTCAACCTCATGGCATACGTGGTTGTCTAAGTCCCATCAGGGACGACTTACAGTCCCTAACGGACACCCACTGTTCGCTCCTTGCACTCCAACAATCCGTGGCTGACATCGCTGGAGTCATGACTCTGAGCCAAGAACAACTGTCTAGTCAGAGGGGCTCCAGCGATGTCAGCCTGGACTTGGGACACATAAGGAGAGCTTTGAGCGGATGCAGGTGGAAAGGATGTTTGCCATGGCTGCACACCAGCAAGATGTAGCTGTGATCTTCCATGCCCTGCAGATCCTCGTCATGGCATTACCACCACAAGGCCTGGTGCAGAGGAATGCTGGTGCTACTACTCCATCCACATCTCCGCCCCTGATGTGTCACTGCCACACAGTGATGTAGACAAAACACCACCAACCGCATGTGAGGCACCTGACACATCAGAGGACGAAGATGATGATGAATCTGGCTTTGTGGTATGAATTAAGTGATATCATTTATCCCTGCCATATGGCCGGTTTCAGCTTGGTTCTTCCCTCTCCATCATGCCCTGGAATAACACCTTCCACTGTTCCCCGATACATTCAGTGATACTCACCTTGGACTCTACATGGACTGCCATATTTTGTTTGGTTACCAATGACATAGCAATCACACTACGGACTGAAGTCTTTCACTCCTGATGAACTTGTCAATCCCTAAAGGACTCTGGCTGGCCCTCCAAGGGGCAACAATGTAAAGTGTGGTTTGCATGGCCCTGTACTGGTCCAGCTTCAACACTCCACTGAATGGGAAAAAACATTCTAATTCACACAGATGTGTCATGTCTATGATCAATCAAGTATGAAAGTATGGATGAATGTAGGGACAGTGATTCCACAAAAAGGTACTCCCTAGGAAATATCATCAATGCGCATGTATGGCCGTGACCCAGATAGGCAGTGAGACACACATTGCCATTCAAATCAACACTCATCACAGTTGAATGCAAGTGAGGGTGCGTAGACCTTATTAGCATATGCGTGTCAGTACGGGCAAGATAAGAGCCACAACATGCAGACTAATGCAGCAGTATGTGGGGAACGTTGCCAATCGCCGCTGTCCACTCCGGTGGAGTGCCTCAGCTTTCATAGGTGCGTGTTAACCCACGTTGTTGTCTGCTCATGTATTCGGATTCCAGGCGAATGAAGCCATGTCCACTGTTGTCGTGGGAGATGTGACCAGATCTTCAAGATGCAACAAGTTGTTGGGACATGTGCAATGGTTCCAATCTGTTGTGGCTGCAGGTACGTAGTTACTCGTCCACGAAAGCGATTGCAGCTTCGTAGGCTATCATTTCCAACATGAGGTCATTGTCGACTTCATCAAACAGGATGGCGAGTCGATCCATTAGCAGGTCCGGACAGATGTGCTGCTTCCACCCCCTTTCACCAATTAGCACTACAGCCCAATAGGGGAGCGGTTCAATGTGGTCACTGCACACGAGGATTTGTGCAATCTCCCTGGTCCAGCTGCCAGCATGTATGTCAAGTATCAAGCCATCCCATAAATGGGTATCACGGTGACACTCCTGGTCGTGGGCCAACAGGGGGCGCACACACATGTCAAAATCCAGTTCAGCTACCGTCCTGTTGGATAGGTAGACATTCATGGACCACTTGAATATGCACGATCAACAATGCAATACAGGCTGAACGCAGGTGACGTTGGCAAGGCGGAAGCTTAGCCGGTAACTGTCAATGGCAGTGCCCCCAGTAAATGCAGCATACGTGCACGGTACAGTTCCACGTGACAGGGGTTGTGCATATGTCCGGGATGTTCTGCCATTGCGTTAGTGGCTCCGGTTGAAGCGGCACTGTTCTGACCTGCGCCAGTTCTGTGGATGAAATGCCACAGCTCGGATCAATGAGTTGTTTTAGTGTGCAATGGTTGTACGCCTGGGATGGTGTGGGAGTAAGTATGAAGGTCATTCCATGCAAAATAACTTCGAGCAAGGACTTCTGTGTGTGGGTGTTGTAAATTGAAACCACAATGTGATTAAGGATTTACTAAAGACATGAATTCTCCTGCCTTACACATGTCTCTTTCGTTATGTTGACTGAAGTTTGGACTCCATTTTGTATTGTCATGTCTCCACGTGCTCAACACGAGAAGAGTCCTATCTTCGTGTTAGTTGCTCTTGTAATCTGCCTAGTAACAGTCTATAAATAGTTCCTTTGTCCGCCTGGCGCATGCCCAGGCTTGACCACATCTGTTATCAGTTAGTCCCTGCTTGACCATGTTTTCGCGGGCTCAAGGAGTATGTCAGCTCTGCCCACATATTGATCTTGTATCGAAAATGTCCATAAAAGGTAACATTCCTTGCCTCATGTTGTATCCTCCCACTTATGAGCCCCTCTGTTGTGTATAAAAGGGGACTGTGTACGCAAGTTCTTTGTGCTACTCTATGCAATACTGAAGGGTATTGTATGGATTGTAGGACCACCCTTAAGGGTTAATAAACCTTGTCTTTGTACTTTGCAGTTTCCGTGCCAACTTCCTTATAGATTCCATTACAGGAGAGCGAACCCTTGAGTCCTGCGGGCCTAGCTGGGGCCTGTATTCATCAATTGGCGCCCGTCATGTGGGGCTCATCGGCGACTCGGATGCTCGAAGGATTGGTCGCGACGAAGGTGAGGAATTTGGCCGGGGATGTGATCACTGCCAGAGGCACTTTAGTCCTGGCATCCCGAGGTTTTTCTTCCTTCCCTTCCGACCTGACCATCTGGGTGGCGCCGGTCCTCGACTGAGACCTCTTCTGTCGGTCCTGCCGTGACAGCCGTTTGGGCGAATTTTGGAGCTTGGCAGTTGGAATCTGGACTCTTGATTGGTAAGAACCGTTGTACGGTACTTGCTCCGAGTTTTTGAAGCCTGGTTTGGCTATTTGAGTTTGATTTGTGATGACCGGTCATATCTTGTATTGATTATTGTGAGAATATATGCGTTGCAACACATATAGGCAGGTAATGTGGAGATATTTCTCCGGAACTGTGTAACTTTGAACGGCACATTGTTTAAGTGCCATTTTTGATAATACTGCATATTCTGCATTATTTTTGAGCATGCCTGCTTTTAGCGCACTCCGTAAGTGGTGCTGCTGCTTTGGAAACCGGTTAAACCTCGAGGAATCTGCTCCAGCTCCCCCAGAGGGGACTCCTAATAGGGATATGTATGTGAAGCATGGTCTTTCTTCCATAATGTACAGCACACTATGGAGGAAATATACCAGAAAGGATCCTGAGTTACGGTGGCCGTTGTATGGGTCGTTTGATATGCGTAAGATTGAGTATGTGGAGCAGTGTATGTGTAAACGGCGTGCTCGTCAAGACATGTTTGAATGTGTGCGATTATGGGTGAAGGAAGTGCGTGAGCGAGAGAAACGTGAGAAAGCGCTGTTTGATAAAGAGCAACGGAAGAATGATCATGCGAGAGCACAGGAAGCAAAGCGTCGGGAGGAGAAAGAACAGACGGAGAGGCAAGAGAAAGAGCGTAGGTTGCAAGTCTCGGGTCAATATGCTGTTCGTCAGTCACTTTATCCTGTCCTTGATAATCATGACGATGATTTTTATTTATTAGATCGTTCTCCACCTCCTTATGTCGGCGCGTCTGCCCCGAGGCCACAAGATTCTGGATCGGGCTCGGGTAAGGTAGACACGCGGTCCATGTTATCGGCTGAGCGAATGGGTGAGCTTCGGCAAGTTTCCTATCGTGCACTTAAGGGCAAGTTATCCCTTGCTGAGTTGTTGGATTCTTGGGAGTTGTGGCAGGATAGAGAAAGGTTGTATTTTTTAGGACACTTTTCTGATGAAGTGATTGCTGCTTTTCGGAAATATTCCAGTGTCTTTGAACCTGACGATGTGGTATTAGATGCTAAAGCATTGCGTAATGGTGTTTTCTCTCCCTCTAAGGCGCCTGATGCAGTTCGGCGACTGTTTGCGTTGCGGGATGCGGCGAAAGACCTTAAAGAGAAAGCACGCCAACAACTCGAGGAGGAGAGGCGGTCGGCTTCGCGTACCGGAGATGGCCATTCATCCACCTCTCAATCAGATAAGAGCGATCTAGTGCATGCTAAACCAATGCGAGAGGCGGCGCCTTTGTATGTTCCTCCTAAAGGAACGGGGACTAGCTCGGATATTACCTCCGCCGATGCTAAGGGATATTTTGTGTATAATTGGGTTTATACTCCCTGGCACAGGGCTGACGTCATGGCGTTAAAGAATGCGTTGCCTGATCCCCGCAAGAATCCAGCGGCCTTTTACGAAGAAGTCGAGGGGGCCTTGAATTCTTGTACTATGACCTTAGCAGATATAGATTTGTTCTTTGGGCTTATTTTACCACCAGATATGTGGCGATCTGTGCGGAAGGTGGATGATGCTGCCGCTTTTAAGGCTCGATGGTCTGAGCTTGAGGATGAGGATAGGGAGAGAAAACCCGCGCAGAAACCACCTCAGATTATCTTAAACCTCCCTGCTGCTATTCTGGCTAAGTTGAAGACAATCATCCCCCCTAAAAAGATTGACTGGAATATGCTAGCTGTTAGATCTGGGGGTCTCTAGTTGGCAGGGTAGGTACCACTGTCCAAGTAGGGACCCTTGCTTCTAGTCAGGGAAAGGGGGATACACTGTTAAGATAACCCCTGCTCACCCTCTAGGTAGCTTGGCCTGAGCAGTCTAGGCTATCAAAGGCAATGTGTAAAGTATTTGTACCAACACTCACAGTAACACAGTGAAAACACCACAGATTTACTCCACACCAGTTTTAGAAAAATAATGTATCTTTACTAAAAACTTCACAAGACCAAATACTACAGACAAACCAACATATAATTCAAAAAGGTTACTTTAAAGATAGTTCAAGAGTTTGCAGAAAGTACTCCAGGATGTCAAAGTCAGTGTCCTGCACAATGCGACTCTCAATGCACAAAATGCGACACTCTCGTGCCCAACAGTACCTGTAGTTGCGATAAGGTTCCCAAAAGCTATAACAAGGAAGATGGCAAAGGCGATGCGATGCTCCTGAGATCCTGGGGAGGCTTTGCAGCAGCCCTGCTTCACGCAGCAGAGGTGGATGCGCCGGCTCCGATCTGTAGGGGGAGGATGCGATACCTTTGGCTTTCGTTGCGTAGGTTTCTTAGGGGGAAGCTTCACGCAGCAGATTCGATGCGACACTCTTCGATGTGGAGCGATGCGTGGCGCAGCGTTGCCTTCCGGCGCCGCAACTCTCGATGCGCCACGGAACGGGACTCTGCGTCGACGCACGCAGCGATTGGAGACTTTTCACGCACCGGCAGTGGTGCGGCCCGCAAACTGGTTCTGCGACAACCCTCGCAATGGCAGGAAGCTTCACGCTTCGGGACGATGCTCGACGCACTCGGCGATGCGGAGACCCTGCGTGTTGCAATGGTGCCGCGATGAAATTTTCCACGCACTCTCGTCTTGCGACACGCAATCGGATGATGCGTTGGGTACCAGTCACTCTTGTTCACGCTTCTGCTTCCCAGCTCCCTCAACACAGCAAAACGACCTCCTGAAGCCCCAAGACTGGGCAAGCACTCCAAGGCAGGTCAGAACTCTCTCAGCAGAGTTCCAGGGGAGCTGGTGGTGAAGTCCTTTTGTTCCTGGGACTTCTTAACAGGGAGCCAGCTCTTCTCAGGCCCTTGGAGATCAGAATCAAAAGAAGGGGACACAGCAAAGTCCTTCCCCTCTCCTTGGCAGCAAAGCAAAACAGCAAGCAGGCAGTCTTCTCCTCTTCAGTTTCTTCCAGCTTTCTCCTTGGCAGAGGTTTCTTCTTAGTTCCAAAGTGATCTAAAGTTTTAGGTGTCTGGGGTCCTCTTCTTATACCCCTCCAAGTCTTTGTCTCTCTTTGTTCCAGTGGGGGGATTCCCCTGCTCAAACCGGTTCCTGGGTGTGCTCTGCTCTGGAGCACCTGGTTCCTTTCAGAGTGAGGGGCAGGGTCGTTAGACGCTCAGCAGGAGGTGGAGCCTTCTTTGTGCCAGCAGAGGCAGAGTCCTCAGCCTGGCCAGCAGGGGGTGGAGCCAGCTTTGTGTTTGTCAGGGGCAGCCCTATTCAGACCCAGGGACTACTCCTCCCACCCATCTAAAGCAGATCTCCCTATTCACCCTGCTGCTGACTCATCCAGGCTCCTGGAGCCACCTAGCACATCACCTGACACCAGTCAGCCAACCAGCACACAGGCACACAGGAAGGTTAAACAGGAGAATAGCTACTTTCTAAAAAGTGCTATTCTCACACAGTGAATTTAAAAACCATCTTGCTAAAAAGATGTATAATTAAATTCTGAACACAGAGATACCAAACTTGGATTTTCTATTTTGCCCCTATGGGAAGATAGGCATGTAAACAGCCTTCCCCATTCTATCCTATGGGCAAGATAGCCTCTCAGCAGTGAAAAACGAAAATGGCTGTAATTCACTACCAGGGCATGTTACACACCTCAGTACATGCCCTACCTTTCAGATACACTGCACCCAGCCCAGGGGGGTACCTAGGGCCACCATAGGGATGCCTGACATGTACAGAAAGGGAAGGATAAGGCCTGGTCAGTGGGTGCACTGGCCAGGTTGACATGGCAGTCCTGGACTGCACATAGGCACTGCAAGCAGGCCTAAGACATCATTTTAGCGCTACTCCTGTGGGTGGCACAATCAGTGCTGCAGCCCACTAGTAGCATTTGAATCACCAGCCCTGGCACACGCAGTGCACTTTACTAGGGGCTAACAGGTGAAACAAATATCCCAATCATGGATAACCAATCAATACAACAATTTACCAAGGGAGCACTTGCACTTTGACACTGATCAGCAGTGGCAAAGTGCCCAAAGCATCTAAACCAGCAAAAGCGAAATCCAGCATAGCATCAAAAATACAGGAGGTAGAGGCAAAAAGTCAGGGGTAACCACGCCAAAGATGCCAGGTCTAACACTAGCCTCGTGCAAGCAGAAAGTCGATGAATCAGTTGCAGATTTCTTTACGCGCTTTGAGGAGACGTTTCATGATTTTAGTGGTCAGTCACTTACGGATGACACGGGTCGACACCTTTTTGCTGATAAATATGTGGCGAATTTATTACCGGCGATCGCAGCCCGCCTAAAAGCGAGTGAAAGTTCTTGGTCCACTGCGACCCCGACAGCCCTCCTGACTATAGCTCAGAACTATGAGCGCCAGGAGCAAGAAGCGAAGGGGCAGGAGGAAAAGAAATCGAGGGATTTGAAAACGAAGGTGATGTTAGCACAAGTATATGGCCCGCCCCGACGGGGTGTAAATAGAGGTAGGGGAGGATTTTATGGTCCTCCCTCGAGCCGATCTGATTTGAACAGGAATCAATGTGCGTATTGTAAGCAATCGGGACACTGGGCCAGAGATTGCCCAGCGTTGCATGCTTCGCGTCAGATACACTGCACCCAGCCCAGGGGGGTACCTAGGGCCACCATAGGGATGCCTGACATGTACAGAAAGGGAAGGATAAGGCCTGGTCAGTGGGTGCACTGGCCAGGTTGACATGGCAGTCCTGGACTGCACATAGGCACTGCAAGCAGGCCTAAGACATCATTTTAGCGCTACTCCTGTGGGTGGCACAATCAGTGCTGCAGCCCACTAGTAGCATTTGAATCACCAGCCCTGGCACACGCAGTGCACTTTACTAGGGGCTAACAGGTGAAACAAATATCCCAATCATGGATAACCAATCAATACAACAATTTACCAAGGGAGCACTTGCACTTTGACACTGATCAGCAGTGGCAAAGTGCCCAAAGCATCTAAACCAGCAAAATCGAAATCCAGCATAGCATCAAAAATACAGGAGGTAGAGGCAAAAAGTCAGGGGTAACCACGCCAAAGATGCCAGGTCTAACACTAGCCTCGTGCAAGCAGAAAGTCGATGAATCAGTTGCAGATTTCTTTACGCGCTTTGAGGAGACGTTTCATGATTTTAGTGGTCAGTCACTTACGGATGACACGGGTCGACACCTTTTTGCTGATAAATATGTGGCGAATTTATTACCGGCGATCGCAGCCCGCCTAAAAGCGAGTGAAAGTTCTTGGTCCACTGCGACCCCGACAGCCCTCCTGACTATAGCTCAGAACTATGAGCGCCAGGAGCAAGAAGCGAAGGGGCAGGAGGAAAAGAAATCGAGGGATTTGAAAACGAAGGTGATGTTAGCACAAGTATATGGCCCGCCCCGACGGGGTGTAAATAGAGGTAGGGGAGGATTTTATGGTCCTCCCTCGAGCCGATCTGATTTGAACAGGAATCAATGTGCGTATTGTAAGCAATCGGGACACTGGGCCAGAGATTGCCCAGCGTTGCATGCTTCGCGTCAGGGACACAATCAGGGCGGCCCGAGAGGTAGAGGGGGTTTCTCGAATTTTAGAGGGAATTCGAATGATCACGCTCGTTTTGACCCTGCCGGGCAGCAACGAGATAGGCCTAATGTTTTCGATCGACAAAACCAGTATCAAGTGTCGGGGATTGACCGTTCTGGGTACCATGATTCTCAGCATGCATAGGAATGCGTTGGATGGGGGTTAGAATCAGTTGAGGTGCCGGTTGATCAGAAGGGTCCTTACGTATCAGCTGAGGTTTTGGGTTCTACTGATCAGTTCCTAGTGGATACAGGAGCGACTCGTAGTGCGCTGTCTAAACAATTGGTTCCGAGGGCTCCCCCATCTGGCTTAATGGTTACATCGGTAGGGTTTGATGGTACACTCTCCCGAAGCCCTCTTTCGCGGCCCCTCACATTTCAGGTTGATTCTTTTTCTGCACCCTGTCCGTTTCTGCTTGCTCCGAACACGCCGGACAATATTATGGGCCTTGATATGTTGAAGCACTTCAGAGCTACGATCCGCTGCTCCCCTGCTGGAGTGCGGGTGATATTAAACGACAATTACCCCCTGTCTGAACGGATGTGTGTGGTTGCAGAGGATGCTGTGTTAGCTACCCTCCCTTGCGCTTTGTGGGCCACCTCGGATACTGATGTGGGACAGATGGTGATTCCGCCTGTTCACATTAGTGTCCAGGAGGGGGCGGTGTTACCGCGCCTTCCACAGTATCGTATTTCGCAGGAGGGGGAGGAGGCTCTTATACAGATTGTGCAGGATTTGATTAAGGTGGGAGTAGTGGAGGAAGTTCCCTACAACATACGTAATAGCCCGATTCTACCCATTTTGAAAAAGGATACGAATGCCAAAGTCTATCGGTTTATAATTGATTTGAGAGAAGTAAACAAGATCGTGATACCTCAGTACCCAGTGGTTTCTGATATCACGACGTTGCTTACTTTGGTCCCGCCTACGGCGACCACGTTTTCGGTTATTGATTTGAAAAATGCCTTCTTTTCAATTCCTATTCATCCCGATAGTCGATACCTCTTTGGTTTCACTCTAAATAATAGGTCTTACCGATTTTGTAGAATCCCTCAGGGTTACACGGAAAGCCCTAGCATTTACAGTCAAGCTTTGAAAAGACAATTGGACTCCTTTGTTCTGCCCGAGGGTGTCGCCCTCATTCAACATGTCGATGACATCTTGCTGGCGGCCGACACTCCGGAGTTGTGTGAAACGAGTACGTTGTCTTTGCTTTCCTTTTTGGCATCCCACAATCACAAAGTATCTCGGAAAAAGTTGCAATTCTGTAGACCAAAGGTGACTTATCTGGGTCACCTTTTGTCTAAGGAGGGGCGTGCACTCACACCAGATCGTGTCCAAGTAATTCTGGACACGCCGACGCCGTCCACGCAGAAGGACGTGCGTGCATTTTTGGGTCTCGTGTCGTTTTGTAGGCAATGGATACTAGGGTTTTCACACATAGCTAAGCCATTGTTAGCCCTTTTGACAAAAGACACACCTATCCCGCTTCCTTGGACGAATGAGTGTGACACTGCCTTTCAGAAATTGCGACAGGCTCTCTGTTCAGCACCAGTGTTAGGGACTCCTGATTATACCAAACCTTTTTCGCTGTATGTGCATGAGAAAGATGGATGTGCATTATCAGTTTTAGTGCAGATGCACGGCGACAAGCAGCGCCCTTGTGCATATTTTTCGGCTGTACTTGATCCTGTTGCCCGAGCATTGCCTGGTTGTTTTCGCTCGGTTGCGGCAACAGCTGTGTCAATACGCCAAAGCGAGGGAATTGTGTTATCTCATAAGCTGTTGGTATTAGTCCCCCATGCTGTTGACGCCTTGCTTAATCAGACAAAGACGCAGCATTTGACCAGTGCCCGTTTTTACGGGATATGAGCTGACGCTTTTGGCTCCTCATATTACGTTAAAGAGGTGCGTGACGTTAAATCCGGCCACATTGTTGCCATACCTCGAGACTCAGTCTGAAGCACGGAAAGCACATGATTGTATTCTTGTGACTGAGGAACAAACAAAGGGTCGTATTGATCTCCAGGATACGCCCTTTTCAGATGTAGATGGAGAACTGTGGGTGGACGGGTCATGCCTGAAGCTACCAGATGGTACGACTTCAGCAGCGTATGCAATTACCACCTTGCAAACAATAGTGGAGACAGCACGCATACCACAGAAATCAGCTCAAGCAGCGGAACTGATAGCATTAACACAAGCATGTGAGCTCAGTACAGGATTGTGTGTGAATGTTTATACAGATAGCCGCTATGCCTTCGGAGTAGCGCACGATTTCGGCCTGCTCTGGAAGGAGAGAGGGTTTTTAACGTCACATGGAGTACAAATAATGCATGGGGAGTTAGTTCATAATCTTTTAACTGCATTGACATATCCGAAGAAAATTGCCATCATTAAATGTAGCGCCCATAGGAAAGTAGTCGATAAAGTTGGAGAAGGGAATGCGTTAGCAGACCGGGTGGCACGGGAGACTGCGATGCAGCCTGGTGCTACTGCCATGTATGTAGTGAAGTCGCAAGTAGAAAGATGGCATGATACGAAGGAAGAAGTGCGAGAAATACAGAGGACCGCTTCTGATAAAGAACGGGAGCAATGGTCCAGTGAGGGAGAATTGGATGACGAGGGTTGCTGGAGAAATAAGCAGATGGATAGATGGAAATTACCCACGGCTTTTGTACAACCTATGGTTCAGATGGCACATGGGCTAGCACATGTTGGAGCTTCCGCAATTGTAAAATTGCTTACCCAAGTCTGGGAGCATCCAGAGATTGCTAGCACGGCAAAGAGGGTGGTGCAGACCTGTATGATCTGCCTGAGGTACAACCCAGGAAAGGGTACCCGAACCCCAGCAGGAGGATTTGTAACACCTACTGCACCCTTTGAGGTTCTGCAGATGGATTACATCCAGCTTGAGCGCTGTAACAATTTGAAGTATGTTCTAGTAGTGGTGTGTGCCTTTAGCAAATGGGTTGAGGCATACCCTACGAAAGACAATACTGCAATGACTACCGCCAAGATGCTGTTGAAGGAGTTCTTCCCTCGATATGGCGTTTGTAGACTTCTGTGGAGTGATAACGGACCCCACTTTATAGCGGATGTTATAAAGTATGTTTTGAAGGGTCTGGGCATCACCCAGAAGTTCCACGCAGTATTTCACCCTCAATCTGCAGGACTAGTCGAGAAGTATAATGGTACACTGAAGCTCAAGATCGCTAAAATCCAAGCTTCGACGTCTTTGACTTGGCCAGACGCTTTACCGCTGGCGTTGTTGTCAATTAGGTCGGTACCGCACTCTCGAATCGGTCTTACACCGTACGAGGTTGTCTTTGGACGCTCAATGAATATTTGGGGTCCGCCAAAACCTAAGACTGTGTATGATGTACCTTGTGTAATGATGAATGATTATCTGGCGCAGTTAACGGATAACTTGGTTTCTATTCATCAACAGGTCCGGGAGGCGCTCCCTGATCGGTCCACCGGCGAAGGACATAGTCTCCGGCCTGGAGACTATGTCATGGTGAAGATTTTTGACAGGACGAACAGCTTGGAGCCGAGATGGGTTGGTCCTGAGCAAGTCTTACTTGCAACGAGGACGGCTGTGCGAGTTTCCAACAGAAAGAATTGGATCCATTCCCTGCACTGCCGCAAAGTACCGCCCGGATTGGTGGAGCCTGCTGTATTGACCGATCAACGAGAGATTCTGACCACAGAGAAAGGCCGTGCTGTGGAACCGAACGACGCTGAGGAGCTTTTTCCGGACCACGCGACTCCTGGAGGAAAGCGATATCATCTGAGGCCAAGGAAGTGAATCCTTCAGTATCGGGACATGTTGTCAGAACGGCCCTTGGGTTAGTGAAACGGAGAGCCAATGAGGCAAGGGGGGGGGATCAGCCCTGCATTAGTGTAGCGACACCCGTCTTGGCCCGTTGGTGAAGAAATCGACCGCTGCCCAAGGGGAAGAGTTCTGACAAGCCTTTTAGTTTCAGGAAGATATTGATTCTCTATTCTGACATGGAGAAAAAGAAAATTCTTTGTGCAACAGGTTTTATGTTCACAGTAGCTATTGTTGGGATAACCACATGGTTTGTGGAGGATGTGACTCCTGCTCGAGAGTTACTTGTGTTGACCACTCCAGTGCCTGAGGAGCACTACTTCTATACCCTTCCGTATCAAGAATTGAAGCATCGTCAGTCTTATTTGAATAACACTTTCATCCAGATGTTGCATCACACCCACGTTGCCACGAATGCTACGAACTGTTGGATATGTGGTATGATGCCAGCTCATCAGAAGAAAGGAGGAACGCCATCCATACCTCTTCCTTTCACTCATAATGGCTCTTGTAGAGCATGGTACACTTTGCTTTTTGCCACTCGGAAACCCACAGTGGGACGATTACTCTTCAGACTCAATAAAGAATGTCATCAGGATAAAGATGGATATCCGCAAGCGAATGGGACAATTTGGGAATGGGAAGAGTATCGACCAGACAATGAATCGATTCCTTATGTTTTCACGAACACCAGAGACACTGTGGGAAAAGACAAATTTGTGATTCAAGTGGCACAAGCTCAAGCGGGCCTGTGTGTCCAGAGTGTGGGTTATATTCCTGTTGGTGTTAGTGATTGTATTACCATATTAAACATCGACGGGTTGAATAACAGTACTTTCTTAGCATCCCATAATACATACTTCGTATGCGGAAATAAAGGTTATTACCGTTTGCCAGCCGGTTGGTCCGGAGTATGTTATGTAGCGTTTCTATTGCCTCCTGTATTTTTGGCACCTGCATCCTATCATAAGGATTTGAAGTTGTTAAATAATGTGACTGTAAATAGGTATAAGCGTACTTTATCAATTGATGACGTGGATCAGACTGACACCAGTCTGCAGCAGTACATTGATTTTAATTTAGGATTGTTTTTCTTCGTTGGAGCTGCCCTAAATAGTAGGAAAGTTCGAAGGTTAACAAGAGTGGTAGAGGCTGTGACAAACCAAACCGCTGCTGCTCTTGGGAATCTTACGGAAGAATTGCAGATTACCAGAATTGTTGCATTGCAGAATCGTATGGTGTTAGATGTTATGTTAGCTGATCGAGGTGGAGCTTGTAAAATTATCGGGAGTAGTTGCTGTGTGTTTATCCCTGACCACACACCGTCAGTCTATAATGCAATCAACAGGTTGCATAAAATTGCAGCTGAAATCCATACAGAAAACGGCACTTGGTCCTTTTCTGGATGGTTTTGGGCATTGATCACTGCTTGGGGTTGGAAGGTTTTAACTGGTCTCTGTATAATTATAGCAGTTCTGTTTTCTTGTTGCATCTGTGTCCAATGTGGTCCCTTGTTCTGTTCCTTATGTGTATCATTCTGTATTCCCTATAAGAAAGCTATTGCCAATGTCACTTATCAGAAACGTTTAGCTAAAGAAGTAGAAGAAATGATGACAATTGACATATACGATGATTATCCTAACAAACCGGATGTCTTCAGTAAATGCTGAAAGGGTCGTCTGTTGTAAATTGAAACCACGATGTGATTAAGCATTTACTAAAGACATGAATTCTCCTGCCTTACACATGTCTCTTTCGTTATGTTGACTGAAGTTTGGACTCCATTTTGTATTGTCATGTCTCCACGTGCTCAACACGAGAAGAGTCCTATCTTCGTGTTAGTTGCTCTTGTAATCTGCCTAGTAACAGTCTATAAATAGTTCCTTTGTCCGCCTGGCGCATGCCCAGGCTTGACCACATCTGTTATCAGTTAGTCCTTGCTTGACCATGTTTTCGCGGGCTCAAGGAGTATGTCAGCTCCGCCCACATATTGATCTTGTATCGAAAATGTCCATAAAAGGTAACATTCCTTGCCTCATGTTGTATCCTCCCACTTATGAGCCCCTCTGTTGTGTATAAAAGGGGACTGTGTACGCAAGTTCTTTGTGCTACTCTATGCAATACTGAAGGGTATTGTATGGATTGTAGGACCACCCTTAAGGGTTAATAAACCTTGTCTTTGTACTTTGCAGTTTCCGTGCCAACTTCCTTATAGATTCCATTACAGGAGAGCGAACCCTTGAGTCCTGCGGACCTAGCTGGGGCCTGTATTCATCATGGGGTGTGTATATGTTGGTCTTTCGTCGGGCTGTGCGCTGTGTGTGAGTCGTCATCAGCTGCTATAGTATCTGCCAGGGGGTGCCGGGCACATGCAATTCCGAGGTCGGAGTTGCAGATGTGCTTCCGCCTGATAGTTCAGACAAAGGAGTTTTCATCCCTAGTGTTAGTTTGTCATCTGCTTGCATTCAGGAAATGTAATGTTGCTTGTTGGGCGTGGGGTGGGATGTGTGCGGCTTTGGGATTCATGTTGACATGTCTTGCATGTGGCAAATGTGCGGCATCACTGTGTGTTACGTTGCCTCACAGCTGCTCCTCCCTCCCCCTGAGCCTATTTAAATGGGTGCGCTGCGCGGTTGCATCACTTGCACTCCGACGGCACACCATTGTCATGCCTGTCTGCGCATGTCCACAAGCCTGACAACGACACTGTGATGTTGACCGTTGAAGGTGGGCGGCCACGTGAGTGTAGGCCTATGGTAAGGATAGGGCAGACACAGATGTAGAGTCCATGCCTGGCTGAACTCACGCTGTGAGTTGGGCTAGGCATTTGGCTCTTGCTGCAGCATTACAGATATACACAACACTTGGCATGTATGAGCCAAAACCCTAAGCGGTCTTGCCCTCCTTCATTTCTCCGTTCATGTGAGCTCGCCCTCTGGCTGCATGCTACATTGCAACATTGTCGATTGCGGGCCTGGTGGTGCCGACACTACAACAGCGACACATGCATTAGTTACTTCCTTGTCCAGGCCAGAACAGAACCACGCCCAGAGGCCCGGGCAAATTCTTCACACCCCTATGCTAGACTTGCATATGCCGGCCCAGCCCACTCTGTTTACGCTTACAGGGAGGACGACAAAGCTACATGTCCAAGGTCTTAGCCACTGCCTGAGGTGACATGGTTGCGTCCGCTGTCCACTGCACAATGTAATGTGGTAGGGCCCGGGGCCATCATGAATACATAATGACCACATGGACACACTTAGATAGATAGTTGAACTGGCTACAGGCAAGTGCGCCCAGCCACTTTTTATTACCAGGGTCACATGTCCGGTGACGCCAGTGCTTGATGGGTGTGGGGTGGGGTAAGCCACCCCTCAGGGAGTGGTTGGTGCTGGCAACGACTAGAACAGTGATCTTCGGATCACACACAAAGATTCAATCAAAGGGTCCATGACTTGTGGTGCACTGAGGTAGGGACACCAGATCTGAAATCACACACACAATATTCAATCATAAAGGGTCTTTGACTTGCAGTGCACTGAGGTAGGGGCACCAGATCTGAAATCACACACACAAGATTCAATCATAAAGTATCCATAACTTGTGGTGCACTAAGTTAGTGGCACCGGATGCACTGCCGCCGGCACGAGCCTACTGCCACGTGGCGATGACTTGAGCTGTACTGAGGTAGGGGGTCCAGAGATGAGCTTGCTCATGTGAAGAAATTGTTAATGATTGTTTCACTTCGGGATATTCCTCCTTCAGCTGCAGTGGGGTGTGGTACACCTGCCTCATCTTATTCATCATCGTCGCAGGTCTTCCCCACTGCCTGAGGTGACTGTTGCATCAGCTGTCCACAGCACAAAACTCAATCATAAAGGGTCCATGAGTTGTGGTGCACTGAGTTAGTGGCACCTTAAGAGCTGAGCAGGGTATCAAGCTGATGATGGCATTCAAGACAGGTGTGAGCAACTTTGATAGGCTGACTGTAAGACTCCTCCGACTCTGGCAGTTGTTGGTTGGAGGTGGTCCTGGCGGGGGTGGCGTGTGTGCAGCCAGCGATGATGGTGTGTCCTTGCAGGTCATGATTGGATTTGATGTGTGTGAGCCCTGCTGACCGCAGTGTAGGCCGGAGGCAGTGGTCTGCAAGGGCCCACAGCCATGTGGCATTGACTTGAGCTGCACAGAGTTAGTGGCACCTGATGAGCTCAGCTTGTGAGCAGCCAGCGATGATGGCGTGTCCTTGCAGGTCAGGATTGGATTTGATATGTGTGAGTCCTGCTGACCGCATGGTAGGCTGGAGGCAGCAGTCAGCAAGGGCCCACAGCCACGTGGCATTGACTTGAGCTGCACAAAGTTAGTGGCACCTGAAGCGCTCAGCGGGTGCGCAGCCTGTGGTGATATGTCGTCCGGGCGGGCCGCACTGCAAACAATGTCTGTTGCCTACTGGACTTTGCCATGAATAAATCAAGACTCAATTTGAATTGGGGGACATGCTGACCGCAGTGTAGGCTGAAGGCAGTAGTCAGCACACACATAACTCCGCGGTGCTGTGCCGCTGGGTGTGCTGGGGGCCTGTGTCGTGGAGGCCAGCGATCAACTGCTGAGGCTGCCGGTCATGGCGGTGGACTCGTGGCAGGGTGAGGGGCGCCGCCCTGGCAGACCCATTGGCCATCCCAGAAGTGAACCACGCCCAGAGCCCCAGTGTATTTATTCACACTCCTACGCTGGACTGGCGTACACTGGACCAGCCCACTCTGCATGCACTTACAGGGGGGTACAACAAAGCTACATGACCAAGGTCTTCCCCACTGCCTGAGGTAACATGGTTGCATCCACTGTCCACAACACTACAAACACCAGCAGTATTTGTCAATGTGGACATGTCTGTGCTCTGCATACTGAAGTCTGTCCAGCACATCACCGCCACACTTGGCATTGTGTACATTCTTATTCATGGGTGACTTGCCTCCTTCACACATACTTGGTTGACACCTCTCCCCACATTCTGCAATTGTGTGGTTGAGGGGCCATGCCGTTTTCGGAAGGTCAGCTGTCTTGTTCTACGCTGCCTCGGTGGTAGTCCAGCGGGAGGCCGGGGGGTGAGCCTGGGGGTGGTGGCGGTTAGTGTTGTGGCCCTCTTGGGTCTCCGAGTTGCATGATCAGTAGCTCCATGACATGTGTTGGTCTTCAGATGAAGCTCTGGGCTGGGCTCCCTTTCATACTGTAGGTTGTCCTCCTGCTTGACACCAGTAAAAGGCAGGTGTTAAATCCCTGCTGCTAATGCGCCTTATCAACAGTTTTTGGATCGCATCGCAGATCTGGCTGGTCGTTGAGAATATCACGAAGTGGTGTTTTCATGTGTTTTTGCATGGGAACGCCTACTCTGCATAGCATTAGGGTTAGTTGTCGCTCTCATCCGTGGCAGTGTTTTTTGCGGTAGCTTTCACTGGAATACTGGCGATATTGGCAGTTTGCACCAGCTTGAGAATAGGGCGATTAATCTATCGCCACTTTTGCAGCACTAAAGTGCCGATAAATCAGCGATAAGTCCTTGAGAATATGCCCAATGTCTTTTACCAATGTGTTATGTATTTTATGCATGTGGTGTGTAGTGTAATTATGTCTTTTGTATTAGAATTGTTAGTTGTAGAATTGTGTGTCAAAATAATCTATAAACACCTCTTCTTCAACTACCATATTAACACTCAGGATTCAGTGAGGGTTTCTTCAACAACGGGGTGATAAGTGCTTGCTTCCAAGGAGACGGGACAAATCCGCAACGCAGGGATTGGTTACAAATCCTGCAGAGGGTGCAGAAGAGTTCTGTTCCAAAAGCTTTCCAGGTTTTTGGGGGCAAAGGGTCGAGGGGGGAACCCGAAGTGATCCCGTGTGCCAGTCTATCGAAATCCGCTTCCAAGATAGGGGGAAATACCCGCAAACATTCCCTAGGTGGGTGCCCTGGGCTCACCGGATCAAGGTCAGTAGTGGCGGCCCCAGGGCCGTTGAGACTATCCAGTGAGGGGGAGGTATTCAGGTTGTGGATAATGGTCTCAATTTTATCCTTGAAAAACAGTGCGAGATTATCGCAGAGTGTTTGTGTAGGAGGGATTGTTTTTTTGGCACAGTCAGGGTGGACGAGGTTGTTAAGAATCTGGAAGATGCTTTTGGAGCTATTAGCGGCATTAACTATAGTGGAGCAGAAGTAGGTAGATTTACTTTTAACAATTGCCGATTTGTATTCCAGGAGTTTATTTTTCCAAAGTGATTTATTTGTGTCGGAGTTGCCTTGCCTCCATTTCCTCTCAGCCTGTTTACAGGCTAATTTGAGGACTTTCAAAGAGTCGTTAAACCAGGGGGCTGATGCTTTGCCCTTAGGTTTACATCTTTTTAAGGGAACCAGGGAGTCGGTAGTTGAGGATATCCTCGTACAAAAGGCCTTGAAATTGTCCTCAACCGGATTAGCGGGGAAAAAGCTATCTTCCACGCAAAACACGGCACCGGCAGAACTCAGTTTTTCCAGAGCTTTCCAGTCTCTGTACATAAATTCTGAGGAGGTGCTGAGTGCCGGCATTCTAGCCCCTATACAGGTAATATGAAATTTGAGAAGAGCATGATCAGTCCAGCCCATAGGCAGGATGTCGTTCAGGTGTACTAACTGAGGGGTAGAGAAGATGAGGTCGAGTCGATGACCTGCTTTATGAGTGGGTTCCTTAACCAGTTGATAGAGTCCCACGCTTTTGCAAGAGAGCAAAAGATTATGCAGTCCAGTATCCAGACTACCGTTAGGCCAGAGGTTGAAGTCACCTAAGATGATTAATTTGTTGTGAGAGGTTGCCATGTTTGTGAAGGTGGTGAGTAGCGATTGTTGTTGTTGGGAGGTAAAGGTCCCAGGAGGGCGGTAACAGATCATTGCCGTAAAAGTGGCTCCAGTGTGACAGTTTATGGAGAGGCCGAGGAGCTCGGTCCCAGCGACCGGATCCAAGTCTATGATGTTGACGAGCCAAGAGGCTCTGTAGATAATACCTACTCCACCACCGCGGCCTTTGGGTCTAGGAAGGTGCAAGATTTTAAAGTCCTGAGGACAGGCCCAGTCTAGTTCAATGTCACAGTCGGCGTGGGTCCACGTCTCGGTTAGAAAGAGAACGTCTAAGTGATGGGTGTCAATAAGTAGTTGAATTTCATTAGCGTGCTTTGGCAGTGATCTGACGTTAAGAAGACCTCCCAGGAGCAGACCCCTACTGGCGAAGTCATGCAGTGGAAAGGCGGTGTCAGTAAAAGTAAGCTGACCTTCGTGCGCATACTCTCTCAGATTGAGCAAGGTCTCACGAGTATAAAGCGGGGGCCTCGTGGGGATCTGAGCAGAGTGGTCCGCGCTAGTCGCGTCCTTGTCGCGGATGAGCGCAGACGAGCTTGCCTTAAGCGCGCCTTCGGCGCGCCATCGTCGCACCCGCTGCGCTCGTCCGCTGCGCTTCCGACCAAGACTCATGATTTATGGTAGATGCTCTGGGCGTTGGAGGGGGGGCGTGGCCAACCGAGGTGGGCGTGTCTCGTGGCTCCCTCGAGCAGGAAATGGCGGCAGAAGCGAGCGTTTTGGCCGGAACAGCGTTCAATCTGCTGCTCGGCGACAATTTAGGTAGGTGCCAGGGGTCAGTGCAAGGGTTTTTAAAAACACAGTATCTCAGTTTTAAAAAGTGGAAGAATTACGAAATCACAGCTCCCGGCTTTCCGCCTCAGGTGTACGAGATGGGCTTTGCAAAATAAAACAAAGGCGCGGCTACCATAGTTCAAGACAGTGGCGTAGCTAGGGGGGGGGCGGTGGGGGCGGTCCGTCCCAGGCGGCACTATTTTGGGGGCGGACAAAGGCATTCAGATAAGGCTCGGCTTGCTTTCGTCGACGTCCGGGGACGGGCAGAGAAGGAATAGGACTCGGGCAATGTACTCTTCTTTTTTGTGCTGCCACCTGTCCCCCTCTCTCTTCCTATTATTCCCTCTCTTTCTGTCTTGCTCCTCACTTACTGAAAACAGTAACTTGAAGAAATGGTTCACAACCTCTCTTTCCTTCTTTCATTTAGTTGCTTCCCTGTGAAATGGATCTAAAAAAGAAAAACACTCTTGCAGGAAATGCCCTTTTTCTGACATGTTTCTATTCCAAAGTGCAGCAGGATGGAGAGAAATAGAAGGTTTTAAATATGAAAAATAAATACATACCTAAATAAAGCAAGACAGTTGCAAAGTGGCCAGATTGGTTTTATTCACATCCAAACGCATCAGCCTCACTTTACAGACTTTGCAGTGAAGCGCTACTTTTGTTTTCTAGTCTTTCTTTGAACAGCATTGTTGTCCCCAGGGGGGAAAGTGTACCGATCCTGGAGGGACTGCAATACCTGGTTGATAGGTGGATTGGGAAACAAAATGTGTACCATGGCTCTGTGTTTATGGATGTGGTCTTTTTAAACCATACTGCTTACGTTTTGTAAGGATATAAGCAATGGACTTTGAAACGGTTCCCTTCAGGGCCCTGTAGTCATGTCCTTAACTTTTCAGGTAAAACCACTCACTGATTTCTGAATAATGAGTGAGAGATCGTTAAGGTAACCATGTTGTTTCTGCTTACATTTCACATGCTTTACTTAATCTTGCATTCCCAATGAGTGTTTGCTTTTACTTTTTTTTTTTAGGCAGCATATTACTCTTATCAAGTGCATAATTTGAATTGAGCCACATCCAAGTGTTTATAGCGGGCACAATTAGGTTGTAGCTGAAGGCAGTGCGAGTTTCTCTCAGTGGGGCAGTATGGTGTTCAGTGGGGGAGAGGATGTGGCACTATGGCCAGAGCTGTCGAATTTGGAACTGGGTTCAGCCTTCATGACCAGTCCACCAGACCACTCTACTGAGGGAGCATATTCCCATGCTAGACCTTAGAAGGCCCCACTAGACCTTAGAAGGCTTGATGTCTTAGCACAAGCAGGTGTAGCCTAGTGGTGTCAATTGTGAGTTAACCTTGAAGGCCTGTCCACCACAATCCATACTGAAGTTCATCTCCAGTCTTGCAGGCAGGCCTACGAAGCAGCACACCCTAGAGCAACAGTGACCCAGTCACTGTGACTCTGTCACTGAGGTCACATGAACCTTGAGTAGGTTAGGGCACTGGGTACCTATTTCGGGTGGGTGCGTAGTGTTTGCAAGTATATTATGGTTTAAAAATAACTTGCTGCCTCCTTCCTGGCCTCCAGCAATTTTCAGAAACAATAAAAATGTCATGATAACTTCGGTGATTAATGTTCTTCCTAGTGAGAGATCCCAGTTTTGTCTAGTGGAAGGGTTGACTCCTGGAAAGGTAACACAGAGGATTAATGTGCCTGCTGCAAAGAACATGTACCATGCAGATCACAAAGTGCACTGCTTTAATGGGTGGACCATGATGAATGGTCATTTAATGTCAGCTGTAGATGATGGGTCCCTGATCAGTGTCATGTGTGTGCATGTTTGCATTGTGCTGAGGGGATTACCAGGTAATTGTTCACGCAGCTCTCTGATGGATGTCACATGCGGTTTTTCTGAGTTCCCAGATAGATCATGCAGTCTATGTGTTCTCTTTTGTACTGCCAGTCACCGGTGTATTCAACTGTGTAGCCTTGGACCGTGTCATGTATGTGCATGTCATTTGCATGATCGAGGTAACTATTAGCGGCGATACTACGTGTCTCTCGGTCCTCTTTCAAGTGCTTGCCATCCTTTTTCCCCAGCAACCCCCACTCCCAGGGGCGGCAATCTGAGGAATAGCCCTGGGCGCCACAAGCTCTAGCTATGCCTCTGGTTGAAGATACAGCTAGGCATGCTGTGCTGCAATAAAAAAAGTAATTGTGATGTTCTTCAGGGTTTTGAGACAGGGCATACGTGCTGCCTAGGCTCGACCTAAAAACGTGGATAAATAAACATATTTTTTCTCGTTACGGCTCACCTGGGGCGGCACAGGATTTTAGCGCATTCCCAAGTCTACCATTTCTGGAAATTCTGGGAATGCATCAATATCCATAGATGTTGCATGGGAAACTCTTCCCTGAAGCAGAGTAATGCACTTAGGGCCACACAAGGTGGCCTTGCATGGCTTCTTAAATGTAATTTTTAATTTGCATCACTCTTGCACCACATTGCGTTTTGCCAGAGCAAAGCAAAGAAGCTCGTAATTAAATGCCCCTTACTATAAAATTAAGTGGAATCAAATAAATATTTATTATAGGAATTCTATCACAAACATAAACTGTACATGAGATAATTTTACAATTATAATTTCAGTACAGTACAGTGCTTTCCTGAATGTTCCATACAACTAATTAGGAAACAGAAAAGAAAAAAAATATAGGCAGTGAAATAGTAACACATCAAGGACATACTTTATTTTATTCATTACTTTAAATGGTAATGTTTGTAATAATATAACCTCAATATTTGTTAGCACTGTGAATAATAGGGACAAAAAAAAACTTTCAGATAGCTAGGGACCAGTATATCATTTCAGGTCCATTTGCAAGATGAGGTTACTGTTCATGACAATTTATACAAAAGAATTTCTTCTTTCATTATGACGGAGCTCTTCTTCTCCAAGCAATATCCTTACTTTTCACATAATGAGAATGACACCCATTTGGAAACTGCTGCCTGAGAAACCAGATCCCCATACTAATTTGTTCATGCCTTTCTTGGAAACAATATGATGGACTTTAATTTCCCATTACTCAAGTATGATATTTGTCTTGAGTTGTGGTGTGAGAAAAACTTTTTATGCAATAAAATATTCTTTCAACTGATATGCCAGTTGTTTAATTACTTCAGCCTTTTCAGAAAAATAGCTTAATATTTGGAGAGGGCACTCTTTTATACCATGTGTAGCATTTTGACTCTCATTTCACTATAAACTGAATATGCTTTTGGATGAATGATCTTTTTTGAGGGATTTTAATTTTCCTGAGGACCTTGTATTTTTCGAATGGCAAACATTTTGATAACGTTTTCCTGCAAGGGATGGGGTTAATTATCCATTCTTCCTATGTTATTTGGGAAGGATTCATAATAGGGACATGCACGCCCAAAAAGATGCTGCTCTGCTTACCTAGCAGAGCAATCCCTGAATATTAAGGCAGATGATGTGCCCCACTGCTTAAGTGTTTATGGCCGCACACTAACGCAGCCCCTGAGTCACACCTAAATAATCCCCCACCATCCACAACACTATCCGGAGCAATATGCACTGAAATTATTACCTGTAACCAGTGAAGCAAGTGGAACCTAATTTGGCAACAAAGAAGAGAGTAATTGGGTTAGAAACCAGCCCGTCCGGGCCACAGCCTACGCACAATTAAGATCAAAAAGATAGCAGTGGCCTGATCCCCGATCTCACTAACGGGGTGACCCCGGCTCAGAAGAACCAAAGACCGAATGCCGGGAGGAATAACACTCACCGCGGTAAGGTGCCGCGACCAGGGCTTGAAGAAGCAACATAGCAGCTGGCCATGCAGGCATGCAGATCCCCTCAGCTGGCCATCCGGCAGCAGGTGTGAACGCTGCTGATCACAGGTGGGCTGCCACAGACTTGAGGAGACTGGCACATGCAAGAGACGTGGGAGGCGCAGGACCTGCTATCGCACCTCAAAAGGAGATCCGCCGGCCTCACGGGCATAGAAGGCTCGAGCTGACATCGGCACAGAGTGAGGAAGTGTGTGCGGTGCGGAGGGCTTGTTCCCATAATTGCAACTGCAGACAAGTCAAGAAGGGGGAGCCCAACACGACCGCTGGACAGAGGAGCGAGTAGGCCGGATTAAGGACGATCGAAATTAACGAGCGCTCGGAGAAGTAATCAAAGGGTCGAGCCTGAGAGGGTTACCGTGACCACCAATACCCATAGGTGAGCGGATTGTGGAGGGATCGGGAGGCAATAACCAGAGGCCCTGGATAGTGGGAGTAATTGTGCACATTACCCATACTGGGCAAGTCAATAGATAGCCATCGGAGAGGGCTCATTGATCCTCATTAGTAAAGCAGTCGTAACCCACAACACTGTCAAAGCAGCCCATCCTGGGCTTAAATTTGCGCCTTACCCAGCTTTGGCATAGCAGAAGTAACAGAGGGGCCACATAGGCGGGACCTGACAGGCCGAACAGGGCAATCAGACCGAGTGCAGGCAGCAGGGACCACCAAGCGGTTTCTGATCCCAGACATACACCTCCTTCCATCCAGTGAAATGTCAAGCGGCAAGACTGGTCATGCTGCTCTCCAAACAAAACTAGACAAATAGGCATGGCAGAAAGGTGCAGACCCACAAGGCAACGCAATGCCCGCGACCCAGCCACAAAGCCAAACTATCACAGAACACACAGAACCTACTCTTCAAGACATAATGTCGGCCATAACAAATGTGCGAACATCCCTGGAAGCGAGGCTCGACGCAGTCTCCACAGAACTTACTCTGGTCAGGGTCGACCTACGTAATATGGATACAAGGGTCAAGGAAGTGGAAGTGGAAGTGGAAGGAACTAAGCACTCCCTCATAAAGGAAACGCCCAGCCTCAAACAGCAAGTCCAGGACTTACACACCAAAAGTGAACTGCTGGAGGTGCAACTAGACGACTACAAAGGTAGGGCATGTCGAAACAACGGATGTATTCTTGGGGTACCTGAACAAGCGGAAGGCCTGACACTGGATCTTTTTGTGGAAGAGCTAATCACTAAACATTTGCAACCTTGAGGCCTCTCCAACTATTTTTCTGTAGAAATAGCCCACAGAGTCCCAGGAGGAAGGCCGAAACCGGGGGCACCCCCGACACCTCTACTAGCGAGAGTGTTTAATTTTTGCGACAGAAACATCATTCTGCAGACGGCCCAAATTGCTCCACGACGCTCCTTTGAAAACAATACTATTAAGTTTTTCCCAGATTTCACCATAAAAGTGCAGAGACAACATCGGAGCTTCATAGAAGTTAGGAGAACCCTGAGAGAAAAAGAAATCAAATATGCAATGTTGCTCCCTGCAAAACTCAGGGTGGGGGCTGAAGGAAAGACCTGGTTGTTTACAACCCCCAACGAAGTGTGGGAATGGTTAGACGGGTGGCGACAAGTACATAATAAAATGCCAAATGGAAAACGAGGAAAGCAGATCCATCAGGTTCAACCACACAGTGCCCCATGAGACGTGACCGCCAGAACGGACGGCACAGCCAAGAATTAAAATGAACATTGACACTATGGAGGTAAAGAACTGCCTTTTGCCAAATGTCCGAACTGATCGCACGTGCTGGTAACAATGAGACTGAAGCAGTTGTAAAGAGAAAGAGATATAGATAGACTAAACTGAATAAGACTTTGGGGCTTATTTACAATCCTCTTGCGCCACTTTTGCGTCATTTTTAACAATGGAAAAGTGACGTGCGGGTTGCGCAAGGGGCTTGTAATTCTGCCCCTTTGATTTTAGGGCCCAGCTATATGTACGATAAAAGTAGAGTTGCACAAGGAGCTCACGCCATTGCTTGTGGGGGAGGGAGGAGGGGACTGGCAAGGCCACAAACCTTGAACTTTTGGGGGGAGGGCAACAGGCACTCTGCACAGTTGGGATGGCGGGTAGATTATATGCTGTCATGCAGGGGGTGCAGGTTTATTTAAAATTGGGGGGGATCTTTGTGGAATGTTAATAGTTCAGTAAGATGGTCAGTAGATATAGGCAGTCGGTTCAGTTCTCTAGATATTCCCCTTCAAAATATAGACTCATGTATCAGAAACAGTTATGACATTAAGACCTTCTACCACAAAAGAATGCGAGCCACCATAGACACTCCGGTAGAACGCAGAGAGACGGGTTCCGGGTGGGACAAATATACGGACACCAAAGACACGAATGACTGCTAATAATGTCAAGGTGGCAATCTGAATCCTAACCTGGAATATAAATGGCTTAAGGGACAAATTAAAAAGGGGGATTGTAATGCAATTTCTAAAACGTCAATCACCAGACATTGTATTATTACAGGAAACTCATCTTGTTGGTAACACGGATAAAGTCCGGGGCAGATGGGGATACAAGCTGGTGGCACATGCAGGCTCCAGGGGGACTGGAATCCTAATCCGCAAAAGGTTTCCCTTTATGATACAGAAGTCCTTGACGGATGAACAGCGGACATTTCCAGTCATGATGGGATCATGGAAAGGGAAGCTCTTGAACCTGATGTCAGCACTCCCGGCCTCCGCCCTTGCCGTCCTTGGCAGGCTAATATTGAACCTACTAACAGGCTCTCTAATACTGGGGGGTGACTTCAACATGACAATACAAAATGACCTAGATCGACATCCTCCCTGTGGAAAGGTGCAATGCAATTCCGCATTAGCTGACTTTCTCACCTCAATGAGTATGGCTGATGTTTGCCGTCACCTCCATCCGCAGGTAAAACAGTACACATTTCACTCCAGGGCCCACAACAGTTTATCACGTATAGACTACATTCTCACTCTAGCGGATAATGTACACAACTATAGGGAGGCTTGTTGCCTGGTGCGAGGCATCTCAGACCACCCCGATATGGAGTAGATACGTCGGGGACTTTCACACAGAACGGAAGATGCTCACACTCAACCCGGGGTACTTGAAAATCCCACAAATTAGAAAGGAATTAGTGCAACACACAGACATTTATTACAAAGAAAATGTGGGGTCAGTCCAACACTTTGGGAAGCATTCAAAACTGTAATAAAAGGTCAAGCACTCACACTCCTAGTGGGTCACAGAAGGGAGCAAAAGCGCCAAAATAGATACACTAGAGAAGGAGATATTGGAAGGTGAGAAACAGAACTTAGACCCCCTAGATGACTCATCTAAACATGCCCTAGACATCAAAAGATTGGAATATAAACACCTGGTAACAGATAACTACAAGGCGAAACATAGGCTTCACCACACAGAGAATATGAAAGGAGAGATAGGGCAAGTAAACTCTTAGCCTGACTTAAGAAACTTGAGCAGACGAACCGCCGGGTCACACAACTGATCAACGATGAAGGTGTGACCCTATGTTACCCGCAAGAAAGAGCAGAGTCATTTGCAGACCACTTCGAACAATTATATACATCCTCAACTACAAACACAACAGACAAGTCATGTGGGCTTCTGGTCAGTATCCCAGTGCCGATCCTATCCCCTGAAGACTGAGATTCCCTAGAGGGAGATTTATCAGATGAAGAACTGATCTCCGGAAACCTGAAATATTCAGTCAGGGAAGGCGATGGGTCCGAATGGTGTTAATCGCGATGAAGATAGCCCCATATTTGCGAGCTATATATGATATAGTTGTCTGAAGGGTTCCCTGTCTCCCGATCAAAGACTTCGCCTCCATCGTGGTGATCCATAAGCCAGGCAAACCGCCTGAGAGCTCTAGCTCATATCGGCCCATATCTCCGCTCAACGCCGAAGCTAAGATCTTGGCAAAGCTTCTTGCGCCACACCTGATTCAAATAATAACAAAATGAGTGCTCCCAGATCAATCTGGCTTTATGCCCCGGCGAAATACAACTCTAAATCTACGCGGTCTGCATAATGTTATGGGGCGAAAAGATACAATCAGGGAGGATGCAGCGATACTCTCATTAGACGCTCAAAAGGCCTTCGATACAATTGAATGGCCTTATCTCTTTGCAGTTCTGGAGCGAATGGGGGTTGGCCCTAACTTTCTGAAGTGGATTAAGCTACTATATACGAACCCTATGGCACAGGTGATAGCAACTGGCCCTTCTTTTCGGAAGTTTAAACTGGGAAGCGGAACGCGCCAGGGCTGTCCTCTCTCACCACTAATCTTTGCATTAATGTTAGAACCTCTAGCGACCTGGGTAAGGGGCGATCCAATGATAAGAGGGCTAAAATAGGTGGGAGGATATTAAGATAAAATCTCACTTTACGCAGATGACATACTATTTTATGCTGCGTCTCCTAAGACCTCCATCAACAGAGCACTCCATATATTCACTCTTCTCTGTAAATACTCTGGCTTCACTATAAATTGGTCCAAATCAATTGTTTACCTACTGTATGAACCACCCCCATCACTGTTACCTGAATCCGGGGCAACCATAATGGAGGAGGGATTCAGGTATCTGGGGATCTTTGTTACGTCCGACCCAACCTTATTTTACACAAACAATCTTCCGGCCCGTTCGCAATATGGCAGGAGGGACTGCAGCTGCGCCTTCATGCATGTGTTTTTTGAGCTCCCAGTGGCCCGGGCAGTCCGCGTTATCGGGAACGGGTCTCATCTGGGGCTCTATGTTAGGTCGGCGCCTGTGCGGAATGGCCCTGAGCCCGTGTAGGCTCCGGTGTCAATGCGGTGGCGGTCCGGGTGTTTAGCGATGATCGCGGATGCAGTGGGGGGAGATGTGGTGCAGCTCCTATGGCCAGCAGCGCCTTCCGGGTATAAGTAACCCGCAGATTATGTGCCGATGCTGCAAAGGGTGGTCCCTGAGTTCGCAAATTCTGGTGGACCAGCACGTCTTGCCAGGGCCTTTACTGAGAGTCGCCATGGGGGCTACCCGCACCTCCACCCCCCAGCCGTATGCAGGGTAGCTCAGTGGCAGGGCTCGTGCTGTGCGTGCACGAGACCCAATGATACAATTCCCTCCTCTGCTACCTCCGGGCATTTCTCGTCCTCCCCGCACCTGAATGGGTAATGTACTAAGGTGCTACGTAAGCGCTCCAATCTTCTGGCGGTTTGCGCCATATATGATACGCAACAATAAATTTGAATGGCACATCCTGCTTGTCAATCAGTCTATTGTACTGGCCTGGATGTGCATTGCTTATGGTGCATGCGCTCCTATACCTTTAGGTCGTCTGCCGATACCGGGTGCGGGGCTCCTGTGTTACCTCATGTCCGGATGGTTTTGAGCCAGCACGTGCTCATCGGGTCATATGCACTCATTCTGTCTGTCAGCTATCGTTGCCGAGGCAGGTCGATACTCTTTTCGGGGTATGCTCTCTTTCTATCTGTCAGCTAGCGGTTGCAGATGCAGGTCAGTCTTGTTTTCAGGGTTGTGAGGGAGGCATGCTGATGGGTAGAGTACCCATGGTGGGGCCCATATCCTCACTTGAGTGTTGGTGCTCCCTCTCGGCACTATGCAACAGCCCAACAAACACAGCTGATAGCCCCCGAATAGACTTCGGGCATGTGGGGGCTTTCTGCAAATACGAGCAAGGTCCTATGGGGTGAGGTATAAGGTCCGGGGGAAACTGCAGACCTTCACTCGGAAAAAGAACGTGTCCAGCTGGACGCCAGCTTAGCAGCCGGTGATTCAAGAATGGATAGGTTATTAGGTATTTAACACGATTATCCACAGCGCCCCATTATCGTCCTTCTTGTTTACTTGGTTATTACGGCCAGCCGGTACGGTGATGCGATCGGTGTATTAGCACAGCCAGGGTCTAAGGGCTAGTACGTGATATGGTGCCACATTATTACATCCTTCATTTTATATTTACACCGCCGCACAAAGCTAAAGATAATGGAGTAATTGCCCAACTATATCTAGGAGTATAGTGCTGCAGGGCTGCGCGGTAGTTTTATCTTGGGCGGTATACTGTTGGGGGGAAATTCGTTCAGAGTTGCCATATCAGACGAGGCAAGCAATCTATAGACCGTGGACTTTGAAGGCTCTTGTCTAAAAAATGTTGGCTCTTTTTTTACAATCAGGTATGCCGCCAGGGAGAGGATGTGGCATATCGGCCCCAGCTGCTAAATTTAAGGCTAGGGGGTAGCATGTTCTAGTATTGCAGCAACATTCGGCAGGGGCAGTCGGCACAGATAAAGAGGTTAGGAACCCTGCGCTGATGGTGTTCGCCATCCACAAAGGAGAGATCGGTGCATGGCGGTGCATGAGCCCCATCCTGTAGTTAACAGGAATGTAGTGCGTTCCATGTTTGTAATTACCTTGTTTTGGACAGGCCATTGTGGGCATGATGCCAGTTGTATCCTGTGACCATGCGGGTGCCAGGGTCTGCGGTCAACAGGCCATCAGACTCCTCGGTCGAAGTATCCTCGAACTTGAGGGCAGTGAGAGACGTCTTACTGGGCCATTCCTTGCTGCATCCGGGAGGCCGTGGCTCCTTTCTATATTTTGTATATAGTGAAGGTAGAAGTCCTGACCAGAATGCGGAATTTCAAATACCAATACGTTACCGACAAGGGATAGAACCTGAGCAGAAAAACCCGGGGGGGCACATGCTGCGATCGCCTTGGATTACGTTGGGACGGAGTGCGAGTGCTCAGGTCAAGCCTTCTTGGCTGCCCTAGATTTGTGGACACAGCGCTCTGTGGCAACCCAAGCATAGGTACATGGCGTCACTGTTGTTAGTTTAATAGGAATGCGGCGATTTTTCAGCTCATCTATGTGCGGGCGGGGTACGCTCGGCGCGTCTGTCTTTTTCCAAACTGCAACTCGGCATCAATAAGGGCCCTTCCGTTTTTGGTGCTTCGCATCAGGGGTACGATCTTTTTGGGTTTGTAGCTCGAACTGGTGCATTTTCTTATATTTATGTCTCATTGGCTTTATTATGCTTGCGATAAGTGTCACTCACACTTGGGTAACTTTCACTCTTTACACTGTTTGCGAAAACGTCACACATAGCAAAATTAAGGTTTGGCAGTATTGTTCAATGTGTTTGACCCCACTCTGGTGCCATCCATATTCGAACCAGATCATCTATGGGTATGTTGAAAAACGCCAGTGACATCATGCAGCGAGTCTGGTGATTTGGGGCTCGGCCGCGTGCGTGCGGTCAGCCCATAGGGCCTAATCTTCGCCTACTGGTCAGACAGCTGTGGATTTGTCCACCGAGCAGCGGTCTGTTGGGAATGTCTGAGAATGTGTCAGACGTGGTGAGGGAGGCCAGGTTCGGGAACTGAACCTCTGGATATGGTTTTGAGCCTTATTGCATCAACGTTTTCTTATTTCCGGGTATATTTCTACCTTGGGTACTGTTGCTACACGGGTCTCTGCGTTTCAGCGCTTTCATTAAAGCACAATTAGTATGTGGTGTGCAGTTGATAGGCTGGATACATAAGTGTTATAAGGAAAGGTTGTGTCTGTTGTTCCCTTCCCTTCATAAGAGCTTGGCTGTGTGTGTGACATATCGTCCAATTTCCGTGACTGTATAAGTATATTCCAATGAAGAGTAGTATTATGGAGCAGGGATGAGCGTGCAGATGGAATTTTGGAATGTTATTTGGTTACCTGCATGCTAGCGTCATTCAAATGACATCCATGAATCGTGAGGTGTTGCTAGTTTTGATGACATCAGTAGGATTGATGAAGGGGAAGCCTGGCAAGTAAAAATAATGTTAGAAGAGGGTACGTCAGCACTGGAATGCCAGGGGCGGTGTTGGAACTGGCCAGGCGATGCAGCGAGATTATTGGAGGGTGCAGGGACGATCACGCCATTAACCAGGTCCCGGGGTCATCACGCCGCTGTGTTGAACGCGTAACAGTGGTGACGAGGGAGGCTTACCAGTCATTGCTTTCTATTGAGCGGTAGCTGACTTCACGTCATCGGGGCATTATGTTATACATATTGCAGGAACAATGGTTGTTTGCTTGATTTTCTTGTCCCCTACATGACTGCAAGAGGCGCACCGCGGCAACAAGGCTCAAGTCAGGGAGGACTGGTGCCAGCTGGCTTAGTGGGGGCGGTCTGTGACGGTTGGTAACTAGGTGAGAGGTGTATGCAGTCGCCGCTGTGGGGTGCCTAGTTGGCGATTATGGGTGTGCGGTTTGAATAGTTTATTCACTGCCTCTGGGATGCTCTGGCTAGCGACCTAGGGGGTGAGTAGAAGTTAGATATAAGGTGTACTTTCTTTTCCTGACTTGTGGGGGCTTCGGCCAGGCTCAGGGCAGACCTTCGCCATCCAGAACTCCGCTTGTTACAGTGGTAGAGTATGCCTAGGAGTTGTTCGCAGTCCATTTGCAACCGCATCACAGGGTAAACGTGTTAGGCCACATGGCTTGTGTAGGCCTCTTGTGGTGGAGCCTGGTTCTAGAGTTAACGTCGTACTATTGGGTCTTGTGCTTTCATCGCATGATTAGTCCCGGTCATGGGCCGATTTGATCAGGGTTAGCTGGCTGGGGGTGCCGAAGCATCAGAAGCACGGAGCAGCTTTCAGCCAAAAGGGTAAGGTTGTTATCTGATGCATGGGGCATCTGTTAGATCAGAGATGCACTCCATTGTACCACCTCCGGTGCTTTGAGGTCTGTTGCCACCGCCGCTTCAATGGAAGCCATTGGCTAGCGGGTTGCTCTGAACGGAGTATTTGCAGGCTTTATCAACGCTGTCCGCCGCCAGTTCAAACGTGCATCTATTACTAATTTATACTATGCAGAGCACATGCACCAATTCCCAGGCTCCTGCAGGAGGTGCGTAATAAGGTCGTAGCAACCTGGCAAGGGGACTGTGCCAAGTGTGGTGGGTAGCATGTCGTTTGGTTTTGGCATGAGCGCGGCATGTCCTTTCGCCGAGGGGCGGCGAAGTCGGTGGCCTGGGCTCCCAGCAGTACGGCTTCTGAATTCGGGTCGACGATATTGGAAATGTTGTTGTTTGTGGCAGGTCACCTTATTTGGGGATAGAGGTCCGCGGGTCCATGGACCGGCCGGTGTCTTCCTGCACTCAGGTCGGTGAGCGATAACTTTGGGTGTTGTGGTGTCCATGGTAAGTTCTGGGCAGGGAGACTCGGGTCTAGGCACTGGTAAAAATGGTGCATGCTAAGTAGTCTAGAAGGCCCGCCACACCCCTGGCAAAGATGGCAAGCAGGGGTCACAGGGGGAACGGAGCCATCAGCCGTCAATCTGTTGAGCTTATAAACAGCAGGAAAGTCGGAGGGAGGCGGCTGAGTTGCCCTTGCATGGTTTGTCTCGCTTCAGGGCCAGTTGGGGTCACTGTTATGGGTAAGGTTAGACTGCCTGGGTGCATTGGATACTTTGACAAGTTGCTCCTGCTCAGGCAACACGGCGAAAAGTGGTAATTTTGGGGGTGTGAACCAGGTGTCCTTTTAGAAACGGAGTAGAGCTTGCACTCCCGCTATGGCAGACCATGGTTGTCAACATTCTCCAAGAACACCATTATTAGCAGGAAGGTATTGCACCATGGAGAGCCAATGGCTGGGGTTCGTACACAGCAGTAGTAGGGCATCTCTTTCTGTGTCTGCCGGCCAAGTGTACCATCGATAGCTCCAGCAGCTATAATGCTGCTTTTGCATCCGGGACTGGGCCTGGCAATGTCGCAAACTATTGCAGCCAGTCACGGCACAGGCAAAGATTACCTGTGTGGGTACAACGGCACTTAGCAGTGGAGTCAGCTGAATGTCATCGTACCCTGGTATACCGTCAGTGACGTAAGTATGGTTGGGGCTACATACGATCAGGCACCCTCTGCCTGCCGGGGCGGGAGGGTGCCAGTGCCCAGACGGTGCGGGTTGCCTGGGTAGGGCTGACATATATGGGGGTGAGCAATAATACGGACAATCATATGAGCTCTCTTGCAGTCACAGAAGGTTAAGTTAACATTTTGATGGCATGGTGCCATTTGCTTCATCACACGCAATTCCCTTGGTAGACGTCTGTGAACATTCTGAATGCTATGTTGGGGGTTAGCACGTTGTCATGCCTTTCAGAGGTGTTTTAGCTCAGGCCTGGCCATGCAGGGGTTAGATGCCGGTGGTCTGCCCTGGGATTCATGTTAACAGGCAGATTGGGCGGCCGAATTTAGAGGTGCTTGGGTCCGACCTCTGGTTCAGGCGCAGATCCTGGTCGCACTTAGTATCCCGTCCTCGAGTTCGTGGAAACGGGCACCGTGATTTGAGTGACGTTAATGTGTGAAAAGTTTCGCCCTCCAGCCTGGGCTGGCAGCTGCAGGTTGAGGAAGTTGCCTTCCAACCAGGGCGACATGGTACATAGGTTTGGTGGGAAACGCAAGTTGCAGATCCTGGTAGGTTCACTTAGTACGCCGGCCTTGAGTTCAAGGAAACAGGTACCATTGATTTGAGTAACGGTAACGGGTAATTTCTCCCGCCCTCCAGCACTGGCGGGCAGCTATGCAGGTTGTGGAAGTGGCCTTCCTACGGGGGCGATTTGGTCCATAAGATTGGGGGGAAACTCCTGGGAAACCAATTTGGGCGACAAAGTATCAGGAGAACATTTGGCATTCCCGGGATTCAAAATAGAGAGGTATTTAATACGTTGGTTCCCCCCTGGGTCACTCGGTACTGTCTGCTCCCTGGTATACTAGCGGAAGTTTGGGAGGGCAAGGCCTCACAGTGAGTGGCGACTCTTACCGCCCCCTGCATTGGCACTTCATGGCAGGAGTGGCTGTCAAAGGTACTATTCTTCAGCCAGTCAAAGGTAACATTGGACCTACGCCTACTTTTAGGTTTCAGGTCATTTCAGTAAAAAATCCACGGGGAGTTTAGAAAGGATGGGGGCACCTGTCCAGAAGGGGCATGCTGGCCTCCGGTCCTGTATGGGCTAAGACTTGTTTTGGCTGGACCTGGGAGAGGCCCGGTATCAGCAGTGTAAGCAAAGAGGCCTAGCTTGGTTGGGGGCCCTGGTTGTGACGGTGGCCACCCCCAGAGCTGTGGAGGAGTTACAGGGCGATCCAGAGTCTGCAGATACCAAGGGGTACTTCATGCAGCAGCACAGTGTGGAGCTAAGCCAGGATACCCAGGGATGTCTAGAGTTGTCCCCTGAAAGAACTACGGCGCCCCGTTAGTCCTACGGGCGGTTGTGGGTCTGAGCAACCGGGGACTGCCAGCATACGCTCCACCCACCTATTTCGGGGGGGGCGTGAGTAAGCACGTGGACTGGTGGTCCACGGATGGGAGCGGTGGCCCATCCCAAGATTTGGTATGCACCAATTGGCGACTGCCACGGTGTAATTTAGGCTTATCAGACGGCAAGCGGCATAGGGGTTGGCCTGCCCTGGGATCGGATCGCCCGTAAGATAACCCACCATGTTTGCATATTGGTTATGCTAATAAACCTGCAGCAATATTTCTCCACTTACAAAAGTGTTGTGTGGTTTATTTATGTACTTACTATGTGTTATGTGACAACAGTTGCCGATATTGGCACTATGCAAGGCTGCCCGGGGGGTTGCGCAGCAGCCCCCCTAACAGGGCGGCCGCCTTAGTGCCGCATGAAGGCACTGGGGGCAGCCGGTCTAGTCCCTGGGCTCACGCAGGGAAGATGTCTGGCGAATGGTTACTTCCGGCGGAGGGGGGAGGGGGCAGGGGTATTTAGGCGGTCCCCGCCCCTTCCTCGCCCTCTTATCCCTCTCGTCTCGCCTTGCACGCCCCTCCGCTTACCCAGCAGACGGAGGTACAAGGGGGGGGGGTTAGGCTTTCTAACATGTTACTTTGTGTTGCAGGAGGAGTTACAGGGTGATCCAGAGTCTGCAGATACCAAGGGGTACTTCATGCAGCAGCACAGCGTGGTGCTAAGCCAGGATACCCAGGGATGTCTAGAGTTGTCCCCTGGAAGAACTACGGCGCCACGTTAGTCCTACGGGCGGTTGTGGGTCTGAGCAACCGGGGGCTGCCAGCATACGCTCCGCCCACCTCTGTCGCGGGGGGCGTGAGTAAGCATGTGGACTGGTGGTCCACGGATGGGAGGGGTGGCCCCTCCCAAGATTTGGCATGCACCAATTGGCGACTGCCACGGTGTAATTTAGGCTTATCAGACGGGCAGGCGGCATAGGGGTTGGCCTGCCCTGGGATCGGATCGCCCGTAAGATAACCCACCATGTTTGCATATTGGTTATGCTAATAAACCTGCAGCAATATTTCTCCACTTACAAAAATGTTGTGTGGTTTATTTATGTACTTACTATGTGTTATGTGACAACAGTTGCCGATATTGGCACTATGTTGTCACGCATATCGTGCCTCAACTCGGCTGTCTGTCAAGTGTCCCGAAAGCTATGGCTGATTAGTGTTAAAAAATACGATTTGGTAAAAGCAGAGTGTGGCAGGAAGCAGAAGCGCACGGTGTGCGCTGCTCGGCAGGCCAGGTTTGAGGTTGAGGGAGGGCTGGCTGAGCTTAAGTGCAAAACTCGAATTCGTACTGCGTGGCACGGCACACTGGTCAGGGGTGTGTCTGAAACTCAGTTATAGGATGGTGGCGCGGTATTTAAAATCTGTTTCGTTTTACTAAATGTTGCAGTGTTTCCTGCAATCAAGAGCTCAGCCTCTGCGACCCCGACACACAGTTGGGCCCAAGCAGGGATGGCGGCTAAAACATAAGATAACTGCAGCGGCCGGCAAAGTGGTGGTTTATGGAACTCAACTGCAGTGCCCAGAGAGGGCTGCAGCCAGTAGCTGAGCGAGCCTCACCGGCACAGAGGCGACCCAGACAGCCTGTCGGCCCGTGTATGGAGCTCCTCTCGCCGACCGACCTGCCCGGAATGTGTGGACTGACTCACATGGATTCAGTCACCAACGCAGGTAAGTAATTTGGCGCATTATGGTTGGTGTGAAGGGCACAGAAGCTGCTCTGTAGCCGGGCATCTGAGTTTGTCCACTGTGACCGTCGTCAGGGAATCGATTTTTGCATGTTGTTATTCTTAGTGTCACTTATAGTTTCGTTTTCTCGATGTAATAAGAACGCAAGTTTCCGACAGCATGTGGAGCTTCTCTGCCTTTTTGAAAGGCTGTTTTTTTCTACATTTCAGTGGGGGTGGGGTGGGGTTGGGGGGGAGTCAGACACGCTGTGGAGAGAGTATCTTTGCCCCTTAGCTGTTCGCACCGACCTTTCTCTCCCGCTCGCACACACTGTCAAGAGAGGAGCAGGGAGATGCAGCCATGCAGGGGAGAAGTGTTATCACTGATTGTCCAGCAAGAGGAGCCTGCAGCACACAGGAAAGCTCCTCACAGCGTGGACTTTTTAAACATCCTGCAAAGCTCTTGGGGTGTGCAGCTCAGATTATGCAAAGGAAGAGTAGATATTGTTACATTGAGGAAAGTACTCTTGTAGGTGATGTAATCCAGGAGCCATAGGTGTAGTTAAGTAGGTTTATTCATTGTAAGTAGGATGGTAAAGAAGGCCCCACCGGGAGCAGCATCCAGCTGCTCAGCCCATCTCACTCAAACTGACCACACTTCAAACCATGCATCCACGAATATTCCGATGACATCACACACACAGGCTGAGCAGCAGATATAACAAGTATTCGCAAAGCCAAAAGCTCTCCCCTCCGGGACAGCTTTTAAATTTAGCAACCAAGTGGGGGATGGATAACAGGTGAGGGGGGTTGGATAACTGACTGATTTGAAAAAAGCACTAGAAAGCGTACTGTGCTCCATGCTTCATAGCGCTTTTAGGTCCAGATTGCAGAGGGGGGTAGGTGTGAGGGGGTGAGGAAAGAGGAAGAAAAAGAGTACAAAGGAAGGAAATGGGAAATGAGACAGTGGGAAGAACGGGAAAAAGCAAGAAAGAGGACAAAAGGGAAGAAGGAGAGAAAGAACATGAACCACATATTCGCAAAACTGTATTTGGTGAGGATTAGCTGTGTGTTACTACTTTTTACCAGGTTAGTGCCCTTCCATTTCTGGTGCTTTTCATCAGTTTTAAGCTCTTATTAGAATTTCACATTGCTCAAATTGGTATAATTTCTCATATTTATATATTTACCTCATCTTCATTGCTTATTTTGTTTGCGAGAAAATGTCACTCATAGTTGTTATATGTCACTCATAATTACACTGAAAAGTTGAAAATGTCACACATTGCCACCGCATATAGGACTCTGGTCAAATTTTTGGTTAAATATGCTAGAGGTTGCAAACAAGTCAACCTTGATACCTCTGTACTTATAAATTATTTTTGCAAAAAGAAGAATTGAGGGACAGAATACAGAACAATGTCATACATTCACCCCAGTACAGAGATCTGGGCCTAAATCCTTCATTTTATTTGCTCCCTATGCCATTCCAGTTTGAACCCAGCCATATGCAAATCAGTCTTGATTTGCATATGACCAAGTCTAAACAGGGGTGGCATGGTGAGCTAACAAATGATGGATTTAACCCAGATCTCTTGACTGGGGGTGAATGTTTTGATTTGTTCTGCATTCCGTCCATCAATTGTATGTATTTGTACTGCTGGTTTATTCAACTGTGTAAAGAAAAACCAAAGGGGATGATGGATGGAGTGTTGAACATTTCAAGCACTCACCCCCAAACAACTGATCTGATACCGGTCCCAGGATGCTTGTTTCCGGTCCAGGGAAGACATGGCTGGGCAGTTCGGGCTGGACTGTTCCCATGAGGCACAGGGTCACACTGATTTGCATATGGCCATGTCTGAACTGGGGTGGCGGAGTGAGCTTAAGAATGATGATGGATTAAACCCAGATCAGTTGACTGGGGGTGAGAGCTTGCAATGTTCAACACTCCGTCCATCATCCCCTTTGGTTTTGCTGTATTCAACTGTGTAGCCTTGGCGCTATACCACGTGTCTCTTGGACCTCTTTCAAGTGCTCGTTGTTCTTTTTACCCTGCATCAAACCCACCCCCCCAACTCACCCCGCAACCTGCCATGGGCGGCAATCTGAGGGATAGCCCCGGGCGCCAGAAGCTCTAGCTACGCCACTGTCCTGCACAGAACCTATCTCTCCGGGGGCACTCTGGCTAAGTTGGGGAGGAGACAGGACTCAAGATGTCTACGGCTGAGTATGTACAAGGATACATTTTACCTCACCATTTAGGAATGCCCAGGGATCCAACCATTTTGGGTGGAGATAACTTCCAAGATGCAAGCAGTGTGTGAAAAAGAGAGCTTCCCAACACCCAAACTGTGTTTGCTCAAGGTATGGGAGGCCACAGTTTTAAACACAGTCGAACAGTCCTGGGTTACATTAGGGATGACTTTGTCCAAACGTAATATCGCGCAGAAATGGTGAGTGGGGGACATACCGACAGTGAAGAGATGGAAAAACAAAATGGATAAAAGCTTGATTGCTGAGAAAGATGTCTCAAAAGTAGAGGGTGTCCTGGAAAATGGGATACAAATGGGGAAAGTGGAATACCCATAGATCTGAACTATGTATATCTCCCACGAGATAATCCAATAGACGTAGGCTAGGATACACTGTCAAAGACCGCGATGACGATAGTGAGTGAATAAACACGTCAAGTCTGTAAAACTACAAACGTATTATGCTATGTGACAATCTAATGTGTTTTATTGTGACACTGATATATGACTGACCAATGTTTGATAAAAAAAGACAACAACAAAAAATAAGGGCTGACTGTACAAAGAAATTGTCTCACAAATTTGTCGCAATTTGGTTGCAGACTAAAAAAGTAGAGCTATGTGATGTACAAAAGCCATTCACAATTTAACTTTAGCGATGCAACAGTTTTGTGATTTAGTCATTTTTGGCCAAAAAAAAGCAACTTGCAAACGGTGTGTTGGAGGCTGTCGCAATTAACGGCTACTCGCAAAAAGGTCCATTTGCACATGTAATTCATTACCAATTCAAATCAGGTGTTAACTGTGTGCAAACTATAAAAGCTGGCCCAGAATGCATCAGTGGTTTCCACAATGTTTACTTTACATGTGATTGCAAGGAGGATGTGAATACTGCTTAGGAGAGGAGCAGGAGGATTTTCAGAGTCAGGCTGACCATTTTTCAACAAACAGAAGAAGAATTATTTGACAAATACAGGCTAAGTAGAAATGTCATATTGGAGATTATTGCCCTTCTAAAGCCACATCCAGAAAGCAGTACTCTGTGCAGCATTTCAAACCCCACTCATGTTCAGGTGTTGTGCTCATTGCACCTATTAGCTTTCGTCAGTACCAGGATGTGATTGCTGTTGTAAGAGCAGTGTCTCAAAACGTGCTTTCATGTTTTTTCTGTCCATTCCTAAATGCCATGCTTCTCTTTATCCCCCTCTACATATACCTACACAGGAATTCTTAGGAAATGCAAAGTGATAAATTACAATTTTACAGGATTGCCAATTTTCCCCATGTCATAGGGTATATAGATGGGACACGTGCCTATTTGTCCTCAATCCTATCTTGAATATCTTTTTAGCAACAGGAAAAATACACATTTTCTTAATATTCAAGTGATTTGAGACACCCACAATATAATAACTGATATTGTGATACAAGAAGCACCCATTTGAGGCAAAGTGGAATCTACAAACAGCTGGAAAGAGGGGAGTTTGATGATGAATATTTATTAGGTAATGAAATGTAAATACAGATATGTTTTTGGTAATCCGATCGAAAATGTATGTATGCTCACACTAATGGATATGTTTCAGGCGATAGTGCTTATCCTTTTGTCTGTGGATTCTGACACCATACCTTCCCCCACCTCTCAGAATGAAAGGCGATACAACTACTCACATCATTGCACCAGAACTGTAATTGAGCAGACATTTGGCCTACTGGAAGCTGGTTTCCGGTGCCTACATGAGAGTGGGGGTGTCTTACAATATGTACCTGGAGTTGCATGTAATGTAGTAGCAATGTGTGACATTCTCCACAATATTACCACCAGGAGAGGTCTACACATCTCTTTCAGAGTCAGATTCAGAAGATGAGGATCTTGAGCTGCTCAGCAGCCTACAGATGAGAGTAGAGAAGTGGAGGGTGAAGGTGTAGGGACCTCATTTCCACACATTACTTCTCAAGATAAGTAATATCTGAATGTCCAAGATAAAAAATATTGTACAGCACTGTTTGATGTTCCAAAGTAGAGATACTTTTGTCAGGTGTTTTGCAACTGTTCAGAAACTATCTGCAACCGTTACATGCGAACATAACTTAATGTCAATATGAAAATTGATCACAGCACCAACATTAGCAAAGTACAGCAATATAGGTCATTCCTGCCATGTGCCCTTCAGTGCTTCCTGTGACTGCATCCAGAATGAGTTTTGCCACCATGCTGAGATGCAGGAGTATGGCTGTTACTGCATCACTGCACATGAGCATGTGTGGCAGAGATGCTGCTGACGCTGTTTATATCCTCACTATCAGGAAGTTCTGTACCTACCCCACTTGCAATCTGGGCAGTTTGTTTAGCTTCAACAGCAGTGGTAATCTGCACTAAGCCCCTCGATACATCCCCATTGAAGAACCCAGAGAAAACGGGAGATGTGGTAGCTGATCATCTAGGTGCAGCCTTCTGTGAATAAGGATGTGCACAGATTACACCTGTCACATTCTTATGCTCTGCCCAGGTACAAACTTGGGCAGTGTGCAGAGGAATTCTCATAAAGCAACTCTGCATATGCAGTTCATGTTGCGCAAGTTAGGTTTGTGAATGCGTTTTCAATTAGACAACTTGTGTAAGGGACCGATTATAAATAGTATCGTTCTTTGGAAAAAATAAAATAATTACATTATTAATCTTGTGATTAGTCTCACAAGATAGTATTATTAGGTTCCATGCATGTAGGCATCCACCATTTCTCCTCGAGTTGCTCCTGTAAATCAGGCCTTTATTGACATTCCCTTGAATTTATGAAATGAAAGCTTAACTAGTTGCTTGGCATCTGGAAACCCAGTGAACATTAGTAGCACTTAACGCACATGGCACAGAATATTGTGCAGTGGAAAGATACCCTGCACAACATTCACACATAGAAGATTTAGGAATGTAGCAACACCTGACCATGATCATTTGTTTCAGGAGCCAATCTGCAACTCATAAATAGGGTCTACTTTCAAAGGTATGCCCTCTTCCCCTTATGCCTCAAAACAGTACAGGGTCAAAAGTTGTAAAGCTGCAGACCATACCACTCAAGCGGAAGTGGAACTTCGCTGAGGAAGAGGCAGAGGCTGTGACACAGTTTGTTTGGCCTGGCTCCACATGCTCACTGTGGAGCAGAGAATCCTATGTGGCCAGCAACCACAAATGGGTGTACGAAATATAGGCAGAGATACACACTGTAGGGCTGACTGAAACAAGTGGGAGGATGACAGGAGACATGTGAAGAATAATTTGATTGCAGCTGTTCTCCTGAACCTGAGTCACATCTAAGACTATCCCCCTTTAAGTAGTGTCTCTTTAAACGTTCACATCCGTAACCAAATTTATATCGCATGACTTTATGCTTCTTAAGGGGCAAAATGACAACTTGACTAAAATTATTCAAAGTCTGTGTTCTGTCAACATAAACATTTAGCATGCACATTCTAATGTCCATGCTACTCACTTCATGTCCACATCAATGTCATTATAATTTGGATCCAATTCTTAATCATAACTGTATTTTAACACTAGTTCTTAAGTGGATTTCAGAGGTTGTTTTAAATACACATTAAGGCCCTATAACCAATCCTTCACTTTAATTTTCGTTTTCTCAGTGTTTGTTTCTGGAATTTTTTGATGATATACTACATCCAACTTCTCCACTGCACATGACCTTTGGCTATGTGTACTGGGGTTAGTTCAATAATTCTTGGGTTCGAAAAATATTGTAGTTAGAATAATAAATGTTTCTATCGAATTATATAACCATTATACAATATGATTGTAGTGAGAATAATGATTCTCACCTGGTTTTTTATGCACTTTTCCTGATTTGTTTTGGACTGGGGTGTGAATAGTAAATCTGGCTCTCCACCCCTAGAATTTTTCAATTTCCTCCATGTTTGTGAGAAGGTTAGATTAGTAAAGCTCACCTCTTTTAGTTAACATTTTTCCCAACTGCTGTTGCACTGCAGTTAGAATAGTGAAACCTAGAGGCTCATTTATAATTCCTGGCACAGTGGATAGATGGGCCTCTTAATTGTAAGAGAATATTACTTGCAGGGTTTTACCCAGAAGCAACTCTGCATACTGCACATAGGCTCTGGAATGTGATCAACAAGATTCGTGCTGATGCTACAAATATGCAAATGCCTGTGTGCAAATATTTTAAAAATGGAATACCCACACTTCCTAATCCTAATTAGGAGATGGAAGACCACTTGTTGGATTGAAGGTGGGAACTCCTTACTGGATGACGCCTGTGAAGGAGAGTCACACATTTACACTAGGAGCAGGGCAGATCCTGACTTCTAAGCAACAAGAGATGCGGGGACAATTTGCAGAGGATGCGCTGGATCCCCCTCTGAATTGAAAATCATGAACACCTGAATTAGTCGGATGCAAACCCCATATTGTATATTTACAACCTACTGCTGCGGGACCATGTGACTCCCACACAGATCATTAAGGAGAAGTGGGAACAATGTACCCAGACACAGAAAAGATATTGCATAACCACATAACAGTGTCTAGCAATGCATATTTTTCTCACTTGGTTACAAATGTTACACAGCACCTATCTCAACCCGAGCATACTGAAAAAGGTGTACCTGACGAGGATAGGGACTTGCCTGCACTGCCCATTGGATGGGGACTTTTGTAGATCTGTGGTGTTTGCCTTAATTGAAGTGTTGCTGCGAACGGTGACATAATCAGTAACAGACTGTACACTTGATTTACATCCCAGGCAGAAAAAAAGGAAGAATCAGAAATAAATGTGTGATCCATTTATTAGTCCGGGTAATATGACGCAATATGATCTACTGATTGCAGCTGCAGGTCTCATCCTCGGTTTGTCGAAAAGAAATGCAAAAGAGTGTCGATTGGCTCAGTACATTCCTATGACGAGGGCATGGAGCGATGCGGAAATTATTGGCGGATGATTACAAGAATGGAGAGAAATGTCAAATAGACTGCTGATACTGACAACTTAGGCCCCTCCCACGATTCATAAACCTAGAATTATTCTCCTCAGTCAGCAATTATTCCTGTTAGTTAAAGATTAAATTCATGGATGATATTTGTGTGACACTGTGCCTGCATATGCCCATTTTGCTATACTTGTATTGTACTGACTCTGTGATTATGCTATCCAAAATAACAATATAAAAGAATAGCGATTATCACCACTGTCATTTATACATTTTCCCCAAAATATACACTTACTACCATATTTGATATGTCGGAGTTATAATAGTAAATCTCACCTCAGTTATGTAAGCATTTTATCAGATTTTTGTAAGAGTGGATTTAGAATAAATAGAAAATTCAGCCCCTTTTATTTATGTACTTTCTCATTAATGATATTAAGCCGCTCTTTTGTTAATATTTGAAGCAGTTGTCAAGGACTCATAATATAGCACCTTTTTGGCTCTTTGATTTTAAAACAATGTTCTTTTGCTAAAGTAAGAAACTAAATGTTTGACTGAAGATCATAAATCCACTCCACAAGTTATAACTTAACCTTTGTGAGCTCTTGGGTAAGCTAAGGATTAATTTTTTTATGTCTGGATATTTTATTGTTTTTTATGGAAAATAACTCATTGCCTGTTTACATGATGGTGATGTTTAGATTATTAAGTAGGACCTATGGTTCAGATATTTTAAAGTCTATAGGCCAATTATCAAGCGTTGCACATATAGTTGTGACATGGCAGAAAGATTTCCATGAGCGCCGTCTGATAATTTTATAAGAGGACTCAGCAGCTGAAGAAGTATAAACTGAAGAATGAAATGTAATGGCTAAGTGGGTGGCCCTGATCACTGGAATCAGTGCACTGACTTCTCTTTCATCCCAATTTGAAACGATTGAATTACCCTGATCTCCTACCGAGTTGGATGGAGAAGTTGAACTGTGTTTTAAAACAAAGGTATCATTAAGTGTATGTGCAGGACCAAAATAGGCCTCAAACCACCAATTCAAATTCTCTAAAACCACCAGATTTTTTTTCTAGAGGCGGTAAGACCCTAGTTCCTCAATAAATAAATTTAGTGAGGAAACACTGGCTCCTGTTCCACAAACACTCCCTCTTCAAGCTCCTCCCACAGATCAACAGAGATCTTCACAACTTAGGGCCAGCCTACTTCAATAACTGCATCAATTTCCAAACTCCTGCCACAAACCTTTTGTAGTAACTTGTTGTGGTTCTCTGATTATGATTGTATTATCAACAATGTATTTGTATTGCCATGTCGTCTTTAAGAAGCTAAAGTACTGCTTAGATACAGTAGAATGTGTGCGGCATTCTTGAGTTGGGAGTCTGTTGGGGCTGGCTGCTTTCAGGCTGGCTCCTCATTCATGTAACCAATAAATGAACTTACTCAAGACATCTACAGCATCTAGGTCCTTTACTACATTTTACTGGCGACAAGCTTGGTTACATGGACAACCCTGCGTGCATCATTTGAAATAGATTCTTCTATCAACAAATCAACATTCAAGTGTGCTTAATCCTGCCCACCTACTCTACAGAAACTACATAATACTGGATGAAATAACTCCGTGAACTCCTTGACGCATCTCAACACTTTTGCCTGCTTGTTATTCAACTTGTTCGGGACTTTTATTCTTCCAGACACGGTAGGGCAATTTAAGCACAAAATTCTTTTTTTTTACAAAGACTTTTAATGCTGCCTCATCACTTGGGAGCACTGGATACTATAACTTTTATATCGCATAGAGGAATTTGCTGTTTAATACAATAATTTGCCCTGCGCGTAAAAGCATTGTTTAAATATTGAATAACGCACTGCTCGCTCACTTGAACAGTCTCGCGGTTGCCATTCTGTGCTGTCCCAAGCCGTCCTGTGTCCTCACACAGAACGTTAAGTGCGCATACTCCAGCGCACGTCATCACGATCAGCGTTGTTCACGAAGTGTCTCCAGTCTCCGCATGCACAAGCGCCGTCATCACGCTCTCAAGGTTGCCTAGCGACATTCACGAAGTGTCTACAGCTGCAAGTTTCAAGAGCGCTCTTCGCTGACACGCACAGCTATTCGCGCGTTCATCGCCTAGCAACAACACGCCTCCTATTTTCACAGCGCGTCTTCACGTCTCAATCAGACGATCGCTTTTCCACTAACAGTTACGCTGATGCACACAGCTTATTGTGTGTATAATCTTGTTTCATCTACGCTGATACACACAGCTTAATGTTTAAAATTGACATGTGTATCTCACGACCTTCATTATTCACGTTGATACACATCTAGAAGACCATCCAATATCAATGAGATTACAAACTGTATTATGCTGATGTGTACAATTTCAATCAACAAAGCCACAAGCTGCTCCCATTTTATTCAACACGCAGTTTTAAGTCAAATTATGCAATTTTATTGCATCCAGCGCAGTTGTTTTTAAAAATTTCATAACTTGGATTGTTATTGCTATATTCTCTGTCACATTTAATGCTAACCTATGTTTTTTATATAAACTAAACCATAGTTGCTTCCTTTTTACATTTTATTTTCTATCCAAAATGTGTACTTTACAATCTGAAAATCCTACTCCAACTTTTCTTGATACCCAGGTGAGCCAACAATTAGATGGGAAGTCTGGCACGATGCCTTTGAAACCTATCTGGGTGCTATAGGGGCATCCAGATTTAATGCTGATAGGAAGAAATACCTTCTTCTGCATTCCTTGGGTTTTGAGGGAAGATCAGTTTTTAAACATCTACCAGATTTGCCTCAAGATGATCCAGCTCTCAATGATGTATATCATGAAAGTGTTCAAAAACTGAAACTTTGTTTCGATAAACAACCAAGCCTTATGGTTCTCAGGCACAAATTTTTCAAAAGGAAGCAATCAGAATCTAAAGACATTGATTCAAATATCTCGGTTCTACGTAGGTTAGCTGCTGACTGTAGGTTCGAGAACTTCACGGACCAACTTATCAGGGATCAATTTGTATGTCACTGTAAGGACACAAATATCAGACAAAAGTTACTAACTATGGGTGACCCGTCTTTGGATGAAACCATAAAATTAGCCAAAAGCATTGAAATTTCGATGGTATCATTAAAGGAATTAGAAGAAAAGGTTGTAGAACCTATCAATGCTATCAATCTAAATTCTAACAATTCATCTATGAAGCCATCGAAATCTTCCAAAAGTAGTACTAACAATGCAGGAAAATTGTCTAGGCACAATGGGTCAATTAAAACGGATGCTGCGTCATGTATGAGATGTGGGTACTCTCTTCACCCAAAAGGTTCACGTTGTCCTGCATCAAATGTTACCTGCAACTATTGCAAGAAAATAGGTCATTTTGCCAATGTTTGTTTAAAATTGAAAAATCAAAAGAAATTCAAAAAATCCACAGTATGCATGATCGATTCAGAGTCCTCTTCAGATTCTGAAGTTGTCTCTGTTGTCTCCGATTTCAACAGTTGTGAAATCATTGAAGGTGATCCTAAAAATTGTATAGATCCTGTTGTTGATATTTATGTGGGTGGTAAATGCATCAAGCTTTTAGTCGACTCTGGTGCTAAGATAACTATGATCACCCAAAAACTTTTCGAGGAGACGTGGGAAGGTAGTCTACCGCTTCTTCCTCCTGACCGTTCACCGGTATCTTATGAAGGACGGAAAATTGATTTTTTGGGTTTCTTTGAAGAAGAAATGTTCTTCAAAGGTAGAAGGATAAGAGGAAAGATTTATGTTGTTGTTAAAGGGCTCAACATCTTAGGCTGGTTCCATCAAGGACTTTTTGGAATGATACTTAAACCGGGAACGAAAGAACAAGTTCTTGTTGTTGGGTGCCCTGACGAAGTACAAATCCTAAAGGATAAATTTCCAACTGTTTTCAGCCCTACCCTAGGGAAAATTAAGGTTTTCAAACACAGAATTATAGTGAAAGAGGGGTGTTCACCTGTCAAGCACAAACTCAGGGGAGTCCCCTACAGTGTTAGAGTAGATCTAGAAAAAGAGCTTTTGCAACTATGTGAAAAGGGAGTCATCGAGCCAATAGAGTCCTCTCTTTGGCTTTCACCTTTGGTCGTCGCCAGGAAGAGGTGTGATCAACTCAGAGTGTGTGCTGACTTGAGATCAGTAAATAAAGAGATCTGGGTTGACTCACACCCTCTTCCAAAGATCAATGTTCACGTCTCCCAAAGGAGCAACATTTTTCACTAAATTTGATCTGGCGAGCGAGTATCACCAGGTCGAGTTACAACCTGAGTCACGTCATCTTACGGCGTTCGTCTCTCCTCTAGGCACGTTTCAATATCGACGCATGCCCTTCGGTTTAGCTTCGGCCGCGTCTGTATTCCAACGGTTCATGAGCAACATTCTCAGAGGAGTGGATGGAGTGTTGGTTTTCCAAGATGACGTCCTCATCTTTGCCAAGGATTCTTCCTCCCATGAACTCATATTAAATAAAGTTTTAGGTCTGTTTCAAGAACATGGTATTGTTCTAAAATTAGAAAAATGCAAGTTCTTTTGCACAGAGGTTGAATATTTAGGTCATATCCTTAACCAAGATGGGGTCAAACCAAGACCTGGGCTTCTTGAAGCTATTTCTAATGCTGCTGTTCCCACTGATAAAACAGGAGTTAAATCTTTGTTGGGGCTTTGTGAGGACTATTCAAGGTTTATTCCTCATTATGCCATGATTGTGGGCCCCATCAGCAATCTTCTCAGAAAGGGGATCAAGTTTGTATGGAGCGACGAATGTGAGTCAGACTTCCAAGAAGTCAAAAATCTTTTAGGGAAGGGATCTGTTCTTAAGCCTTTTGACCCAAGCCTGCCATGTTGTGTGACAGTCGATGCAAGTCAAGTAGGTTTAGGTGCTACTTTGACGCACAGTGAGGATGGAGCTGAAAGAACTATTGGGTTCGCATCTAGAGTGCTAAGATCTCCAGAATTGCAATACTCAGTCATTGAAAGGGAACTACTAGCTTGTGCATGGGCCATTGAAAAGTTCAGACCTTATGTATGGGGGAAACGCTTTTTACTTCAAACAGATCATAAGCCCCTAATCAATATTTTGGGAGGTAGTCTCACTAAGTGTTGCACTCCCAGAATAATGAGAATGGTTACCAAATTGCTCCAATATTATTTCGACATCAAACATATTGCAGGTGGGAAAAATGGGAGAGCGGATTTTCTGTCTCGTTTTCCTAGTACAGATCCCCATGATGATGATGACATTTCTTTTTCTGAACTGATTGATGAAGATTGCGAAGACTGCCTTGTGGCCGGTGTAGACATTCCGGAGTTGAAATTCTGTTCGGAGGATGAATGGAGGGAATGTTTTGCAAGTGATTGTGTTCTCCAGGTTGTATGTAAGTTTATAAGGAGTGGATGGCCTAGAGAAAAGGTTCTTTCCCCTGCTCTCCAACCTTTTGCTAAAGTTGAAGATGAAATTTCCCTCGAGGATGGAATTTTGTTGCGGAATGACAAAATAATCCCGCCACATTTGTTCAGAAAAGGTATCCTTATTAGGGCTCATGAAGGTCATTTAGATGCTTCCTTCACTAAGCGTCGCATTCGCGACACATTTTGGTGGCCTGGTATGGATTCTGAAATTGAAGAATTTGTAATGGATTGTTGTATATGCAAATCTTCAGATAAGTCCCTTAAGACCTTTGTTCCTCCTCTTATTCCTGTCGAGTGTCCTGACCACCCATGGTCAAAAATTGGTGTAGATGTCATGGGACCATATTTGACTCTCAGTGGAAATTCTAGATTTATCTTAGTTTCAGTGGATTATGCATCAAAATGGCCTGAATATAAATTAGTTAGAGAAGCCAACACCAAGTCTATTATTTCCTTTTTAAGTGATGTCTGGGCAAGAGAAGGGTTTCCTGAAATTCTCGTTTTTGACAATGGAAAACAGTTCGTCAGCAAGGAGTTTGAACTGTTCTTATCCACCTCTGGTGTAAAACATATTAAGAGTTCTCTTTACCATCCTCAAGGGAATGGTCTTGTGGAGAGGATGAATTGGGTCATTGGGGACTGTGTGAAATGGGCTCAAGCCAACAATCAGGATGTTGTTAAATCTCTTAACAGCATGATTTGGTTTTATAGAACCACCCCACATTCATCCACCAAAGTGTCTCCCTTTAAGTTAATGAGGGGAAGGAAACCAAATACCTTGTTTCGTCCAGGGTGGATGTCCAAGTGGATTAATAGTGAGTTGGATGTTAGTAAATTGATGTCCCATGTAAAAGAGAATGTCACTCTTACGCAAGCTAAACAGAAAGATGATTTTGACTCAAAAAAGGGATCAAAGATTTCTCTTTTGAAGGTTGGTGACATTGTTTAAATCAAGAAGTCTATGCACATTAACAAAGGTGAAAGTAAATATGGTCCACCTGTTAAAGTGATCAAGATTGTCGGAAATGCTGTTCAAATTGAAGGCGGATGCTGGTGGAACTTGAGCAAAGTAGCTAAAGTTCAATGTTCCTCTGGAGTCTTGTTTTCCAATTCTGATAGCAAAACACATACTAGAGAAAAATTTGTCACCAGCAATATTAGGAGATCTTCCCGGATTATCACCAAACCAACGAGATTCAGGGAATGAACTTTAATTGCGTGCTTTGTTTTTTTTGTTTGTTTGTTTTTTCATTTATTTTCTTTTTCTCTTCTTCCCTTGTTTTGTTGTTAGAAGAAGGGAAGGTAAATGTAGTAACTTGTTGTGGTTCTCTGGTTATGATTGTATTATCAACAATGTATTTGTATTGCCATGTCCTCTTTAAGAAGCTAAAGTACTGCTTAGATACAGTAGAATGTGTGCGGCATTCTTGAGTTGGGAGTCTGTTGGGGCTGGCTGCTTTCAGGCTGGCTCCTCATCCATGTAACCAATAAATGAACTTACTCAAGACATCTACAGCATCCAGGTCCTTTACTACACCTTTACACAGGCAGCCTACTCGTCCATGTCCCAACATGCAGTAAGACAAAGCTGGGGGATGCTCTTTTTCCCACATCGCCGCTAAATCTTGCAACAAACTCACCTTCCACATCATACCAGCCAGTCCTGTCCTTGACATTCACAAGAAACTAAAGAACTGGCTCTCCCAGTAGGCCTGCTAACAGCTTTGCAGGCGCAAGGATACTCTCTTGAGTGTTATGCATGCCCTACAAATAAGAACAACATAACAATCGGGGAGCATGCACACAATTATTCCCCAGATTTCTCCAAAATGTCATAGACTTTCTAAGCCACCAGATCCTGTACCTGTCTACAATGAACCCTGGAATACACAAATGCCTCAACCCCATATTGAGGGGATATCTGTCACAGTAGCCCAGTAGCCAGTGGTGGGATTCTTGTCTCTGACCTGGTAGGCTTTATTCTTGACATAGATACAATAGGATGGATCTGCCATCTAGATCGTAATTCAAGGCAATGGCTATTTTCACACATTTCCTAAGATCTTACAGTGGCCTATAAACCACTCTAGGTTTGGCAGTGCCTTGCCTCTCAATGCCTTTCTTCTATGCAGTTCTTTTGAGGTTTGCAGTCTGCACCAAGCTCTATATTGCTCAAGAACCTGTTGTCTGACACAGCGATGTCTGCTAGAATAGGTTGCATTGTCACCTGGATGCAGCACCAGGAAGGTTTGCCAGTGATCCACATGCAATGCTGGACCTCGAGTGTCCTTGCAACAGCCACTTGCCACACTCATGGAGTTGGAAATGACAGAAGTCTAACTGCACTACCTGCTCTCAGAAGTCACTGCTAAATCCTCAAAGGGTATACAAAGTGCAGATGTATCAGTAATGGGGTGGATCTGTGCACTACACCCATCTTACAGCATAATAGTATTAATATTTGGACCTAGCCACTTTAAGCTTATTGACCTTTCAAAATAGAAAGATAGCCCTATGTTAGAAGGGCACATTCTTGGAGTGAAGGTAACACATTTCAACAGAGCATGTAATAACAAAGAAAATACAGAATTCCACTGGCACCATACCAATAAAACAAATGTGCCACCCTTCAACTAGTTTTTTTTAAAGTACAAAAGGACCAAAGGAATTTTAATATAAATAGTTAAACTAACAACATCAATATTCACTATACTAGAATCACGAGGAAGCCCCCAGAGAACCAGCTCTGGAGCAAACTAGCAATAGGTATACTACACCAAATCTTCTGGAGGTCAATTTGCATTCCCTTTTATAGAGGGTCAACTGTAGGTTACCCAGATCTGAGTGGTTTATCAGAGCAATCAATGATCTGCCAGGGAATACAATTTTCTAAATTATTTGTTCCAATGAAGTGAGAGACAAGGGGTCACATATGTTTATCGTCCTCTGCTGACTTATGCAAGCTTTTATTTTTTGTGTAGATTGGCCAATGTATAGTAGGTCACATGGGTACCATTTTATTTGTCAGGGCCCAAGAGTTCAATATATTGCAATTCTTGGATTTGGGATCACTGGCGTGTATAATGGGATCCCTAAAAGTTTTTTTTTTTTTAAAGGCAATCATTGGCAGATCTGACTTTAGTTTACTTGCGGTGAGTATTTGCCAGTGTTTCCTAATAATGTTGATTACTTTGTGATTAGTTGTAACCAAATTTTTAAATTACGTTTTTTGTAACATAATAAATACACCTCTATCAGCCATTGTTGCATTTATATGTTTATAAGCCCAGGCTCCTGGTGGTTCATAGAGTAGCTCCTGTTTCTGTTGTTAGAGTCAGAATAGGTCAATACAGCCACTAAACAAATGTAATGTGGAGACACTTTTCAAAAGGCTGCTTATCTCTCAGTTACTAAGTAGTATTTGCTTTCTATGAGACCCACTCCAACCTTAAGACATACAAAGGTGTCATGCATTCCCTCCTGCTCCCAGCTGCATCGCGGTGACCGGGGTCACGGGCAGGGGCTAAGCAGTAGACTGCATCTTTCTATTCATTGGTTGTTGCAACTGTGGCATCAGGACTCACACAGGTGTGCTGCTTGCTTTCATCTTCATCAGAGTGATGGGAGAAACACAAACACACAACACTCACTCACATTACTTTGTAAAGTACGACGGACAGTCGCAGCATCGATTGCTTTGCTATGGAGAGTTTCCAAACACTCCTTCTTGATTCTTGTTCTTTAATGACCATGTACATCAATAGACTTAAACCTAACACTACAAAGATGATGTATTATTCATTCACTAATGAAGCAGATTACAAACTCTCTGCCCCTCGAGGTCAACCGTGCTGGGATATCCTTTGTAGCAAGTCACAAATTAGCGATAGTGTCACTTTTATGGTATTTGTATGGACTTTCTGTCGACAGGTTTAAGACTGGGAAATATGCAGCAATCATCTCTAAGAATATATCAGAATGACCTTTTCACCCTCCGCTGGTCTGTAATGGAAGCCAGAATCGATGCACAACGTCATAAAACGAGAAGTCATTTCTATTAAACACAGTTTGAGCGTCATCGCTGGAACCGGTGGGAGACAGTAGCGTGTGTGCTCTGTGGGGTTTTGGAAGCACTACTAGTCCATATAATAGTTCTGTGCCCGTGACAGACTTTTGAACTAAATTTTGTCTCTACTCAAATTAAATTTGAATTTGCAGTCCCAGACACTCCTGCAGCCAAAGTACCATGGGAAATAATAAGGCATATTAGTGTACAAATTATGGGCTCTTGAAATAGCTATAATATGACCACTACTTGCAAAAAAAAAAAAATATCTGGAAAATGCGTCCGACTTAAAGACTTTAGAACGCATTAATATTCAGAACAATATATATGTATGAAGAACAGAGCGGGCAGAGCTGTTGGCAAGGGGGTTTGAGGGTACTCCACGAAGTCTGCTCCCTCCCCGTCCACCCAATGATATTAGTGCTGTATGAATCGTGGTAACCACCAGCTGATTGTATGACGTTGTATTGTACTATTATACTTGGGGCCCCTGGTGTGGCTTATTCAGGAAAGGTTGAATATGCACAAGGCACTTTATGACAGAAAACCTGACGAAGTGCTGACTTTTTCTATTACATAAATTTGATCAAAATAGATGGGGGACTCCACTGCATGATTAAGAAACAGATTATTATTCATGTTTTTAATCCACCCTGTAAATACTATGTTTTTATGATGATTGTTTTTATATGTTATCTGTGTTTGATTGTTTTTATATTTTTGTATGTTTATTTGTGTTTTTATTTTGCTTTCATGGCTTTGATCCGAAAAAAAAGCGTTTCTGATTGACAGAACAGTCGAGTTGTTTTGAAAGAATCTGGGGCCCTATTACACACAGGGCGCACTTTCCATGTTTGTGCCACAACGCACCTTCAAACTGGTGCCCCATGAACAAACTGGGAAAGTGTTGCCTGCCATGTTGAATATGCTGCCCTCAAGGGGGCCGCACACTTGTGCTGCCCTTGGGGTAGTGCATTAGGAATAGGTGTGGCGCAGCAGCCAGGGCGGCTGACTCTGGAACACGGGGCTCACAGTTCGATCGTCGGTGGCAGGTTAGCCCTGCATCATGCGACGCTTGGCAATAGCTCACTTAATCTTCCCAACGGCCCCCAGTGCCTTGAGACGCTTAGGGGTGATTAGTTTGCACTTTACAAGTACCGGGTTATTAAAGTGAATTACAGACTAGCTTTGAAGCAGCCACGCCATGTTTCACTGTGCAGAAAACACTCACCTGTACTTTTAAGAAGGGAGAGTGACCCACTTGGAGGTAGGTGCAGTGATTGACTGCACCCCCTGCAGGTTGTCTAGGGGATCCATGGAACCTCTTAGATCCCATCCAAAGGGCTGCCGTCAGGGGGCGCACTGACATTGCACCACATTTTGTGGCGGACTGTTAGTGTGCCTCCCGACATCTTCTTGGCTTCTGCGCCCACATCCATAATACAAGAAAGTGGAGACAAAAATATGATGAAAACGTATGCCTATCAGTTGCCTACCAGACACCATCATCAGGAAATCAAAAAGGCTCAGGCATTATATTATGAAATTTCAATGGGTATTGCAGCATTGCCCCCAGGGAGCTATTTCAGGTCGTTAAATCCCTCATTACCCCTAAAGCAGAAAACTCATTGCCCATTCCTTCAGAAGTTCTAGCATACTTCCAAGACAAAGTATCTGTGATTTATAGAGAGCTGCAAAAGACAAGGTATGCTCTATCCCTTGTACCAGAGATGCATACCTTGCCCGAAGAGGCGATTTGACTCTTTTCCCCGATTACCAAAGATGCCTTCTGAGCTTTATTTGGTAAAGTTAAATCCAATTTTCCCCTAGACCCAGCCCCACCCCACATTCTCCTCTAAGGTGAAAGAGAAATTGTTCCCATTCTCCTGGATCTTCTTAATCTTTAACTCTCTATAGGAACAGTCACCCAAGCGCGGAAACATGCTGTTGTCAAGCCACCGTCAAAATCTTGCCCCAGCTTGCCATGGGACCTACAGACCCATATTCCTGCTCCCAGCCATTGGAAAAGTTCTAGAAAAATATATCAATCAACAGCTCTAGAGAATTGTCTTCTTGACTCCACTCAGACTGGTTTCTGCCCAAAACATAGTATGGAATCTGCTCTACTTGCATTAACGGAGTAGGTTAAACTGTTACTGGATAAGGGAGGGTCTGCGGCCATCATCCTCTTCGACCTGAATGCAGTGTTCGACACGGTCAACCATGAGACCATTGTACTCAGGTTGAGGGAAGTACATCCTCTTCGACCTGAATGCAGTGTTCGACACGGTCGACGAAGAGACCCTTGTATTCAGGTTGAGGGAAGTAGGAATAAGAAATGGTGCTTTAAAGTGGCTCTCTTCCTTCCTAAAAGAAAGGTCCTTCCAGATCTGTGAACTCCCCGGCTATTCAGAGGTCATCCCCTTCAAGTGTGGGGTCCAACAGGAATATGCACTTAGCCCCACACTTTTCAACATTTATGTGTGGCCACTGGCTGCCATCAGAAAGGTATTTGGAGTGTTGATTGTTTCGTACGCAGATGGCACGCAATTGGTTGTTTCCCTTGCATCAGAGGCAGGATCTCAGCATTGAGAAAGTGTCACGGTGGATGGCAAATTGTTCATTGAAATTAAACGGAGACAAAACCAAGATGATGTTTGTGGGGAATAATTCAAGCCCACAAGCAACGTTAGGTTGGCCTGATTGTCTTGGAACTCTGCCACCTCCCTCGTCCCCATAAAAAGTCCGGGTATGTGGCTGGATTTTTCCAAACCCATGGAAGCCCAAACAAAAAGACTGACTACATCCTGCTTTGCCACGCTGAGAACTTTACACAAAATCCTAGATCTACTACTTATACAGTCGAGGAGAACTGTAGTCCAGGCGCTCATTCTCTCCCGTCTGGGCTATGTTAATTCTTTGTATATGGGCTCACCCAAATCGGTCATTAAGATACTCCAGGTAGTTCAAAATGCTGCTGAAAGGACCATCTACAAGCTACCTAAACACACCTCAGCTATGATCACCTTGGCTTCTTTACATCGGCTTCCCTTGGAGGAAAAAATACAATTTAAAGCTCTACGTCTGGCCCACAGTGGGAATTAACCATATTGGACCCCTCTCCCCTGATTAGGGCTCTTTTGTCACCCATACCCCTAATAGAATTTTAAAATCCTCTAACGCTGGTCTCTTGAGGGTCCTGCATATTCAAAGGACCAGATGGGGTGGCAGATCCTTCTCTTACCTGTCCCCCAAACTATGGAACTCAATGTCAACTGAATTAAGAAATGAACCCAATGAGATTAAATTCAGAAAGCTGCTGAAAACTTGGGTCTACCCCCATTTATCCAGACTTTTATTGACTTAGAGGATCAAGGATGCACACTATGAGTCATGCAGTGCTGGGAAGCCTTTTAGTAGCTTCAAACTGTATAAATCCACATAAAGTAAGATATGATTTGTCCCTGTCTATGGGTTTAGGTATCATCTATTTCTCATTGGGTGTCCATGCAAGATCTCAATACAGGAGTCCTCTAAAGTAATCTGGGCCATAATTATGGTGTCAAAGTATCTCTGTACATTTGAGTAGGCACGGAAAAATAGTCTAACTTGGAAAGAACACTGTTTCAAAGAAAGAAATATGTACAAGTGTGAACCGTCCTAGACATCCCTCATTCACTGGTTTTTAATGAACTGACTGACTATTGATTTTGCAAGCCAATCACCACATTTCTCTTTCCTCCTGACACCAAAGTCTTACCTACAATCACCATAAATTCTAGGAATTTAGGGCTAGATCTACGAAGAATAGTAATAGCGATTACCAAACAGTGATTTTTTTGCTAATCGCTATTTGGTAATCGCTATCAGTAATGTACAAAAGGGTTATTTAGCCTGTATTACAAAAATAGCAATTTGTGTGGGGGGCGTGGCCACCAAGATGGCGGAGAGGACATAACTCTCTTTGCTCCATCGCAACTCAAGTTAAATACAGTAAGTTTGCACCCGCAAATGGGCTCGCACCCAGCCACATTACTTCTATCACTCTGGCAAGAAGGGGAAAATAAACGCTTTTGAGGAATCTAACCTCTGATGCAGCTGGATGAGTGGGAGGCCAGGCCCCAACTGGGCTAACGAGGTAGGCCGCACCGGCTGCTAACTCAGCGGTCTCTTCAGAACTGCCGCCGGGAGTGGGATTCCCCCGACTCAAAGTGGAGCTTCGCATTGGACGTCCTGCCGGTTCCCCTCCAGTACCCCGCCAAGAAGAACTGGCTCTGCTGCGGGTGCCCCGGGAAAAACTACAAGCCCAGGTGAGAGACGGGGGCACGAGAGTGCTGCAGGGAGCAGTATTACATTCCAAGACAAGAGGAGGCACGGAGCGGGTGACCTCAGTAAAGGGAACGGGGCACATCTACCCCAGCATGATCACCGCAGCAGGAAAATTCACCGGAACGAGATGCCTAACTCCACATGGCACCCACTTCGGACATTAACAACTGATAACTCCATCTATAGCACAGGACAGCCAATATCACTCTACCTGCAATTTGGAACGGACAGCATCCTGGGCCAAGGAGGCATTTTTAGCACGCAAGAGTTGGAGAGGACCACTGCAAGGACCTAGGCATTGTCAACCGGAGGGCCCATGCTTGGCCCTGAAGTGCAACTGGCCTGACTTGGGGGAAAGCGGCTGCAGGCGCCAAGGCAGTGATATTGCGGGACTGGTGAACCTGATGCACAAAGGTGATATACTGATTCTGATTTTCCCTGTGTAAGTGCATGGGTAACACCCCTGAACACAGAGAAAGGCAAGACTAGGCATCACCTATGAGGCGCTTCACCTCAAGTAGGGCTTCTGATCAACGCCCCTGCAAACTGGGAAAGCCAAGTCATGACTTCACTCAAGAGGATCTCTCTACTCCAGGGCCTACACTGCTTGGAACCCCTATCCCAGTTATACCTCCCAAAAAACAGCGAGACAATAGAGTCTCAAACTACTTTGCACCAGAAGACTCTAAAGTCCACTCTCACAGCAAGGTGGACACCGACCCAATGGGCCTTACAAAAGAACTATTCCTATCCTCCCTTAATGACTTTAAAAAGGAGCTACGGGAAGATCTGAAGGGAGGTGTGGCCTCCTCCTTGGCTGCCCTGAAAGCAGATCTCTCTGAAAATTTGGTGGCCCTCAGGAACAACGTGGATTCAGCAGGAAGCAGAGTAATGGGCCTGGAAACTAAAGTGGTGGAGCTGGAGCACACGACGGCGCGCATAAAAGAAACCACCACTACTCTTCAAGAACAACTACAGGAGGCGATACTCAAGGAGAAGACCTGGAAAACAAGTCCCGTAATGAAAACATCAGGATTCGGCACCTGGAGGAAGGAGTGGAGGGTCCTGGCCCAGAAACCTTCTTACAGGGTCTATTCGCAGAGATATTAAACACTCCCCTACGGACAAAAAAATTGATAGGGTCCATCGAGTAGGGAGGATGGCATCATGGGAGAAACAGAGGCCAAGAGCCATCTTTGTTAAAATGCACTCACTTAAAACCAAGGAAGCCTCATGTCTTCTATTCCAAGATGTAGCTCAAGCTAGGCTAGCCTGACGCCAGCAATTCCGGTCAGTAACTAATAAACTTTGTTCTGATAACATAAGATATAGGTGGACCTACCCATTCGGAATAGCCTTTGAATTCCAGAACAGGAATCACCATTTCACGGATGAGAAAGAGTTGAGGTGTTTACTGGGCCTTCTCTCCCACCCAAGCGCGGAAACATGCTGATGTCAAGCCACCGTTAAAAAAAATAAAAAAATCTTGACCCAGCTTGCCATGGGACCTACAGACCCATATTCCTGATCCCAGCCATCGGAAAAGTTCTAGAAAAATATATCAATCAACAGCTCTAGAGAATTGTCTTCTTGACTCCACTCAGACTGGTATCTGCCCAAAACATAGTATGGAATCTGCTCTACTTGCATTAACGGAGTAGGTTAAACTGTTACTGGATAAGGGAGGGTCTGCGGCCATCATCCTCTTCGACCTGAATGCAGTGTTCGACACGGTCAACCATGAGACCCTTGTACTCAGGTTGAGGGAAGTACATCCTCTTCGACCTGAATGTCGTGTTCGACACGGTCGACGAAGAGACCCTTGTATTCAGGTTGAGGGAAGTAGGAATAAGAAATGGTGCTTTAAAGTGGCTCTCTTCCTTCCTAAAAGAAAGGTCCTTCCAGATCTGTGAACTCCCCGGCTATTCAGAGGTCATCCCCTTCAAGTGTGGGGTCCCACAGGAATATGCACTTAGCCCCACACTTTTCAACATTTATGTGTGGCCACTGGCTGCCATCACCAAGGTATTTGGAGTGTTGATTGTTTCGTACGCAGATGGCACGCAATTGTTTTTTTCCCTTGCATCAGAGGCAGGATCTCAGCATTCAGAAAGTGTCACGGTGGATGGCAAATTGTTCATTGAAATTAAACGGAGACAAAACCAAGATGATGTTTGTGGGGAATAATTCAAGCCCACAAGCAGCGTTAGGTTGGCCTGATTGTCTTGGAACTCTGCCACCTCCCTCGTCCTCATAAAAAGTCCGGGTATGTGGCTGGATTTTTCCAAACCCATGGAAGCCCAAACAAAAAGACTGACTACATCCTGCTTTGCCACGCTGAGAACTTTACACAAAATCCTAGATCTACTACTTATACAGTCGAGGAGAACTGTAGTCCAGGTGCTCATTCTCTCCCGTCTGGGCTATGTGAATTCTTTGTATATGGACTCACCCAAATCGGTCATTAAGAGACTCCAGGTAGTTCAAAATGCTGCTGAAAGGACCATCTATAAGCTACCTAAACACACCTCAGCTATAATCACCTTGGCTTCTTTGCATCGGCTTCCCTTGGAGGAAAAAATACAATTTAAAGCTCTACGTCTGGCCCACGGTGGGAATTAACCATATTGGACCCCCCTCCCCTGATTAGGGCTCTTTTGTCACCCATACCCCTAATAGAATTTTAAAATCCTCTAACGCAGGTCTCCTGAGGGTCCTGCATATTCAAAGGACCAGATGGGGTGGCTCTTACCTGTCCCCCAAACTATGGAACTCAATGTCAACTATATTAAGAAATGAACCAAACGAGATTAAATTCAGAAAGCTGCTGTAAACTTGGGTCTACCCCCATTTATCCAGCCTTTTATAGACTTAGAGGATCAACGATGCACACTATGAGTCATGCAGTGCTGGGAAGCCTTTTAGTAGCTTCAAACTGTATAAATCCACATAAAGTAAGATATGATTTGTCCCTGTCTATGGGTTTAGGTATCATCTATTTCTCATTGGGTGTCCATGCAAGATCTCAATACAGGAGTCCTCTAAAGTAATCTGGGCCATAATTATGGTGTCAAAGTATCTCTGTACATTTGAGTAGGCACGGAAAAATAGTCTAACTTGGAAAGAACACTGTTTCAAAGAAAGAAATATGTACAAGTGTGAACCGTCCTAGACATCCCTCATTCACTGTTTTTTAATGAACTGACTGACTATTGATTTTGCAAGCTAATCACCACATTTCTCTTTCCTCCTGACACCAAAGTCTTACCTACAATCACCATAAATTCTAGGAATTTAGGGCTAGATCTACGAAGAATAGTAATAGCGATTACCAAACAGTGATTTTTTTGCTAATCGCTATTTGGGAATCGCTATCAGTAATGTACAAAAGGGTTATTTAGCCTGTATTACAAAAATAGCAATTTTTGTGGGGGGCGTGGCCACCAAGATGGCGGAGAGGACATAACTCTCTTTGCTCCATCGCAACTCAAGTTAAATACAGTAAGTTTGCACCCGCAAATGGGCTCGCACCCAGCCACATTACTTCTATCACTCTGGCAAGAAGGGGAAAATAAACGCTTTTGAGGAATCTAACCTCTGATGCAGCTGGATGAGTGGGAGGCCAGGCCCCAACTGGGCTAACGAGGTAGGCCGCACCGGCTGCTAACTCAGCGGTCTCTTCAGAACTGCCGCCGGGAGTGGGATTCCCCCGACTCAAAGTGGAGCTTCGCATTGGACGTCCTGCCGGTTCCCCTCCAGTGCCCCGCCAAGAAGAACTGGCTCTGCTGCGGGTGCCCCGGGGAAAACTACAAGCCCAGGTGAGAGACGGGGGCACGAGTGTGCTGCAGGGAGCAGTATTACATTCCAAGACAAGAGGAGGCACGGAGCAGGTGACCTCAGTAAAGGGAACGGGGCACATCTACCCCAGCATGATCACCGCAGCAGGAAAATTCACCGGAACGAGATGCCTAACTCCACATGGCACCCACTTCGGACATTAACAACTGATAACTCCATCTATAGCACAGGACAGCCAATATCACTCTACCTGTAATTTGGAGCGGACAGCATCCTGGGCCAAGGAGGCATTTTTAGCACGCAAGAGTTGGAGAGGACCACTGCAAGGACCTAGGCATTGTCAACCGGAGGGCCCATGCTTGGCCCTGAAGTGCAACTGGCCTGACTTGGGGGAAAGCGGCTGCAGGCGCCAAGGCAGTGATATTGCGGGACTGGTGAACCTGATGCACAAAGGTGATATACTGATTCTGATTTTCCCTGTGTAAGTGCATGGGTAACACCCCTGAACACAGAGAAAGGCAAGGCTAGGCATCACCTATGAGGCGCTTCACCTCAAGTAGGGCTTCTGATCAACGCCCCTGCAAACTGGGAAAGCCAAGTCATGACTTCACTCAAGAGGATCTCTCTACTCCAGGGCCTACACTGCTTGGAACCCCTATCCCATTTATACCTCCCAAAAAACAGTGAGACAATAGAGTCTCAAACTACTTTGCACCAGAAGACTCTAAAGTCCACTCTCATAGCAAGGTGGACACCGACCCAATGGGCCTTACAAAAGAACTATTCCTATCCTCCCTTAATGACTTTAAAAAGGAGCTACAGGAAGATCTGAAGGGAGATGTGGCCTCCTCCTTGGCTGCCCTGAAAGCAGATCTCTCAGAAAATTTGGTGGCCCTCAGGAACAACGTGGATTCAGCAGGAAGCAGAGTAATGGGCCTGGAAACTAAAGTGGTGGAGCTGGAGCACACGACGGAGCGCATAAAAGAAACCACCACTACTCTTTAAGAACAACTACAGGAGGCGATACTCAAGGAGAAGACCTGGAAAACAAGTCCCGTATGGAAAACATCAGGATTCGGCACCTGGAGGAAGGAGTGGAGGGCCCTGGCCCAGAAACCTTCTTACAGGGTCTGTTCGCAGAGATATTAAACACTCCCCTACGGACAAAAAAATTGATAGGGTCCATCGAGTAGGGAGGATGGCACCATGGGAGAAACAGAGGCCAAGAGCCATCTTTGTTAAAATGCACTCACTTAAAACCAAGGAAGCCTCATGCCTTCTATTCCAAGATGTAGCTCAAGCTACGCTAGCCCGACGCCAGCAATTCCGGTCAGTAACTAATAAACTTTGTTCTGATAACATAAGATATAGGTGGACCTACCCATTCGGAATAGCCTTTGAATTCCAGAACAGGAATCACCATTTCACGGATGAGAAAGAGTTGAGGTGTTTACTGGGCCTTCTCTCCCACCCAAGCGCGGAAACATGCTGTTGTCAAGCCACCGTTAAAAAAAATAAAAAAATCTTGACCCAGCTTGCCATGGGACCTACAGACCCATATTCCTGCTCCCAGCCATCGGAAAAGTTCTAGAAAAATATATCAATCAACAGCTCTAGAGAATTGTCTTCTTGACTCCACTCAGACTGGTTTCTGCCCAAAACATAGTATGGAATCTGCTCTACTTGCATTAACGGAGTAGGTTAAACTGTTACTGGATAAGGGAGGGTTCTGCGGCCATCATCCTCTTCGACCTGAATGCAGTGTTCGACACGATCAACCATGAGACCCTTGTACTTAGGTTGAGGGAAGTACATCCTCTTCGACCTGAATGTAGTGTTCGACACGGTCGACGAAGAGACCCTTGTATTCAGGTTGAGGGAAGTAGGAATAAGAAATGGTGCTTTAAAGTGGCTCTCTTCCTTCCTAAAAGAAAGGTCCTTCCAGATCTGTAAACTCCCCGGCTATTCAGAGGTCATCCCCTTCAAGTGTGGGGTCCCACAGGAATATGCACTTAGCCCCACACTTTTCAACATTTATGTGTGGCCACTGGCTGCCATCACCAAGGTATTTGGAGTGTTGATTGTTTCGTACGCATATGGCACGCAATTGGTTGTTTCCCTTGCATCAGAGTCAAGATCTCAGCATTGAGAAAGTGTCATGGTGGATGGCAAATTGTTCATTGAAATTAAACGGAGACAAAACCAAGATGATGTTTGTGGGGAATAATTCAAGCCCACAAGCAGCGTTAGGTTGGCCTGATTGTCTTGGAACTCTGCCACCTCCCTCGTCCTCATAAAAAGTCCGGGTATGTGGCTGGATTTTTCCAAACCCATGGAAGCCCAAACAAAAAGACTGACTACATCCTGCTTTGCCACGCTGAGAACTTTACACAAAATCCTAGATCTACTACTTATACAGTCGAGGAGAACTGTAGTCCAGGTGCTCATTCTCTCCCGTCTGGGCTATGTGAATTCTTTGTATATGGACTCACCCAAATCGGTCATTAAGAGACTCCAGGTAGTTCAAAATGCTGCTGAAAGGACCATCTATAAGCTACCTAAACACACCTCAGCTATAATCACCTTGGCTTCTTTGCATCGGCTTCCCTTGGAGGAAAAAATACAATTTAAAGCTCTACGTCTGGCCCACGGTGGGAATTAACCATATTGGACCCCCCTCCCCTGATTAGGGCTCTTTTGTCACCCATACCCCTAATAGAATTTTAAAATCCTCTAACGCAGGTCTCCTGAGGGTCCTGCATATTCAAAGGACCAGATGGGGTGGCTCTTACCTGTCCCCCAAACTATGGAACTCAATGTCAACTATATTAAGAAATGAACCAAACGAGATTAAATTCAGAAAGCTGCTGTAAACTTGGGTCTACCCCCATTTATCCAGCCTTTTATAGACTTAGAGGATCAACGATGCACACTATGAGTCATGCAGTGCTGGGAAGCCTTTTAGTAGCTTCAAACTGTATAAATCCACATAAAGTAAGATATGATTTGTCCCTGTCTATGGGTTTAGGTATCATCTATTTCTCATTGGGTGTCCATGCAAGATCTCAATACAGGAGTCCTCTAAAGTAATCTGGGCCATAATTATGGTGTCAAAGTATCTCTGTACATTTGAGTAGGCACGGAAAAATAGTCTAACTTGGAAAGAACACTGTTTCAAAGAAAGAAATATGTACAAGTGTGAACCGTCCTAGACATCCCTCATTCACTGTTTTTTAATGAACTGACTGACTATTGATTTTGCAAGCTAATCACCACATTTCTCTTTCCTCCTGACACCAAAGTCTTACCTACAATCACCATAAATTCTAGGAATTTAGGGCTAGATCTACGAAGAATAGTAATAGCGATTACCAAACAGTGATTTTTTTGCTAATCGCTATTTGGGAATCGCTATCAGTAATGTACAAAAGGGTTATTTAGCCTGTATTACAAAAATAGCAATTTTTGTGGGGGGCGTGGCCACCAAGATGGCGGAGAGGACATAACTCTCTATGCTCCATCGCAACTCAAGTTAAATACAGTAAGTTTGCACCCGCAAATGGGCTCGCACCCAGCCACATTACTTCTATCACTCTGGCAAGAAGGGGAAAATAAACGCTTTTGAGGAATCTAACCTCTGATGCAGCTGGATGAGTGGGAGGCCAGGCCCCAACTGGGCTAACGAGGTAGGCCGCACCGGCTGCTAACTCAGCGGTCTCTTCAGAACTGCCGCCGGGAGTGGGATTCCCCCGACTCAAAGTGGAGCTTCGCATTGGACGTCCTGCCGGTTCCCCTCCAGTGCCCCGCCAAGAAGAACTGGCTCTGCTGCGGGTGCCCCGGGGAAAACTACAAGCCCAGGTGAGAGACGGGGGCACGAGTGTGCTGCAGGGAGCAGTATTACATTCCAAGACAAGAGGAGGCACGGAGCAGGTGACCTCAGTAAAGGGAACGGGGCACATCTACCCCAGCATGATCACCGCAGCAGGAAAATTCACCGGAACGAGATGCCTAACTCCACATGGCACCCACTTCGGACATTAACAACTGATAACTCCATCTATAGCACAGGACAGCCAATATCACTCTACCTGTAATTTGGAACGGACAGCATCCTGGGCCAAGGAGGCATTTTTAGCACGCAAGAGTTGGAGAGGACCACTGCAAGGACCTAGGCATTGTCAACCGGAGGGCCCATGCTTGGCCCTGAAGTGCAACTGGCCTGACTTGGGGGAAAGCGGCTGCAGGCGCCAAGGCAGTGATATTGCGGGACTGGTGAACCTGATGCACAAAGGTGATATACTGATTCTGATTTTCCCTGTGTAAGTGCATGGGTAACACCCCTGAACACAGAGAAAGGCAAGGCTAGGCATCACCTATGAGGCGCTTCACCTCAAGTAGGGCTTCTGATCAACGCCCCTGCAAACTGGGAAAGCCAAGTCATGACTTCACTCAAGAGGATCTCTCTACTCCAGGGCCTACACTGCTTGGAACCCCTATCCCATTTATACCTCCCAAAAAACAGTGAGACAATAGAGTCTCAAACTACTTTGCACCAGAAGACTCTAAAGTCCACTCTCATAGCAAGGTGGACACCGACCCAATGGGCCTTACAAAAGAACTATTCCTATCCTCCCTTAATGACTTTAAAAAGGAGCTACAGGAAGATCTGAAGGGAGATGTGGCCTCCTCCTTGGCTGCCCTGAAAGCAGATCTCTCAGAAAATTTGGTGGCCCTCAGGAACAACGTGGATTCAGCAGGAAGCAGAGTAATGGGCCTGGAAACTAAAGTGGTGGAGCTGGAGCACACGACGGAGCGCATAAAAGAAACCACCACTACTCTTCAAGAACAACTACAGGAGGCGATACTCAAGGAGAAGACCTATAAAACAAGTCCCGTATGGAAAACATCAGGATTCGGCACCTGGAGGAAGGAGTGGAGGGCCCTGGCCCAGAAACCTTCTTACAGGGTCTGTTCGCAGAGATATTAAACACTCCCCTACGGACAAAAAAATTGATAGGGTCCATCGAGTAGGGAGGATGGCACCATGGGAGAAACAGAGGCCAAGAGCCATCTTTGTTAAAATGCACTCACTTAAAACCAAGGAAGCCTCATGCCTTCTATTCCAAGATGTAGCTCAAGCTACGCTAGCCCGACGCCAGCAATTCCGGTCAGTAACTAATAAACTTTGTTCTGATAACATAAGATATAGGTGGACCTACCCATTCGGAATAGCCTTTGAATTCCAGAACAGGAATCACCATTTCACGGATGAGAAAGAGTTGAGGTGTTTACTGGGCCTTCTCTCCCACCCAAGCGCGGAAACATGCTGTTGTCAAGCCACCGTTAAAAAAAATAAAAAAATCTTGACCCAGCTTGCCATGGGACCTACAGACCCATATTCCTGCTCCCAGCCATCGGAAAAGTTCTAGAAAAATATATCAATCAACAGCTCTAGAGAATTGTCTTCTTGACTCCACTCAGACTGGTTTCTGCCCAAAACATAGTATGGAATCTGCTCTACTTGCATTAACGGAGTAGGTTAAACTGTTACTGGATAAGGGAGGGTCTGCGGCCATCATCCTCTTCGACCTGAATGCAGTGTTCGACACGGTCAACCATGAGACCCTTGTACTTAGGTTGAGGGAAGTACATCCTCTTCGACCTGAATGTAGTGTTCGACACGGTCGACGAAGAGACCCTTGTATTCAGGTTGAGGGAAGTAGGAATAAGAAATGGTGCTTTAAAGTGGCTCTCTTCCTTCCTAAAAGAAAGGTCCTTCCAGATCTGTGAACTCCCCAGCTATTCAGAGGTCATCCCCTTCAAGTGTGGGGTCCCACAGGAATATGCACTTAGCCCCACACTTTTCAACATTTATGTGTGGCCACTGGCTGCCATCACCAAGGTATTTGGAGTGTTGATTGTTTCGTACGCATATGGCACGCAATTGGTTGTTTCCCTTGCATCAGAGTCAAGATCTCAGCATTGAGAAAGTGTCACGGTGGATGGCAAATTGTTCATTGAAATTAAACGGAGACAAAACCAAGATGATGTTTGTGGGGAATAATTCAAGCCCACAAGCAGCGTTAGATTGGCCTGATTGTCTTGGAACTCTGCCACCTCCCTCGTCCTCATAAAAAGTCCGGGTATGTGGCTGGATTTTTCCAAACCCATGGAAGCCCAAACAAAAAGACTGACTACATCCTGCTTTGCCACGCTGAGAACTTTACACAAAATCCTAGATCTACTACTTATACAGTCGAGGAGAACTGTAGTCCAGGTGCTCATTCTCTCCCGTTTGGGCTATGTGAATTCTTTGTAAATGGGCTCACCCAAATCGGTCATTAAGAGACTCCAGGTAGTTCAAAATGCTACTGAAAGGACCATCTATAAGCTACGTAAACACACCTCAGCTATAATCACCTTGGCTTCTTTGCATCGGCTTCCCTTGAAGGAAAAAATACAATTTAAAGCTCTACGTCTGGCCCACGGTGGGAATTAACCATATTGGACCCCCCTCCCCTGATTAGGGCTCTTTTGTCACCCATACCCCTAATAGAATTTTAAAATCCCCTAACGCAGGTCTCCTGAGGGTCCTGCATATTCAAAGGACCAGATGGGGTGGCAGATCCTTCTCTTACCTGTCCCCCAAACTATGGAACTCAGTGTCAACTGAATTAAGAAATGATCCAAATGAGATTAAATTCAGAAAGCTGCTGAAAACTTGGGTCTACCCCCATTTATACAGCCTTTTATAGACTTAGAGGATCAAGGATTCACACTATGAGTCATGCAGTGCTGGGAAGCCTTTTAGTAGCTTCAAACTGTATAAATCCACATAAAGTAAGATATGATTTGTCCCTGTCTATGGGTTTAGGTATCATCTATTTCTCATTGGGTGTCCATGCAAGATCTCAATACAGGAGTCCTCTAAAGTAATCTGGGCCATAATTATGGTGTCAAAGTATCTCTGTACATTTGAGTAGGCACGGAAAAATAGTCTAACTTGGAAAGAACACTGTTTCAAAGAAAGAAATATGTACAAGTGTGAACCGTCCTAGACATCCCTCATTCACTGGTTTTTAATGAACTGACTGACTATTGATTTTGCAACCCAATCACCGCATTTCTCTTTCCTCCTGACACCAAAGTCTTACCTACAATCACCATAAATTCTAGGAATTTAGGGCTAGATCTACGAAGAATAGTAATAGCGATTACCAAACAGTGATTTTTTTGCTAATCGCTATTTGGTAATCGCTATCACTAATGTACAAAAGGGTTATTTAGCCCGTATTACAAAAATAGCAATTTGTGTGGGGGGCGTGGCCACCAAGATGGCGGAGAGGACATCGCAACTCCATCGCAACTCAAGTTAAATACAGTAAGTTTGCACCCGCAAATGGTCTCGCACCCAGCCACATTACTTCTATCACTCTGGCAAGAAGGGGAAAATAAACGCTTTTGAGGAATCTAACCTCTGATGCAGCTGGATGATTGGGAGGCCGGGCCCCAACTGGGCTAACGAGGTAGGCCGCACCGGCTGCTAACTCAGCGGTCTCTTCAGAACTGCCGCCGGGAGTGGGATTCCCCCGACTCAAAGTGGAGCTTCGCATTGGACGTCCTGCCAGTTCCCCTCCAGTGCCCCGCTGTTAGATCTGGGGGTCTCTAGTTGGCAGAGGTATACACCTTAGACCAAATAGGGACCCTTGCTTCTAGTCAGGGTACAAGGACACACACGGTAGATAACCCCTGCTCACCCTCTAGGTAGCTTGGCTCGAGCAGACAGGCTTATCCCCAAGGCAATGTGTAAGGTATTTGCACGTAGACACCACAATGATCCCCCCTCCGTACACCACAAACTTAGACCACACAGGTGAGTTATATCAAAAATAATATATCTTTATCTAGTTTCCGCAGTTGAAATCAAGCATCACAGGTTTACACCATATTCGCTTTCTTGGTTGGTCGGGATCGTAAGACGATAGTCTCTAGTCTCTTGCGTGATTCGATACTCACTGAGAATGAATCAGTTCGTAGGCTCTTGTTGTTTAGGCAGCTACGTTGCTCCGTCGGCGTCACTGCGCTCGTTGTACAAAGCGCTCCTCTGGCTGTTCGGTGCAAGGTTTCCACAACTCCCTCGACGAGCCCTCAGTGACTATGTCGACGTCACCGGAGTCAGCCACTCACAGCGCGGCTTCGTAGAGCAGGGAAGTACGACTCTCGGTCTGCTTCAGGCCTCCGGGTCGCGGCAAGGCACGTGCCGATGAGCACGTCGGTTTTCTTGATGCGGCAACCGGTGTCAGGCCCGGATCAGCGCGGTACTCTCCAGCAAGACAGGGAGCAGCCAGCCCACTTCACCGGCAGATGTTGAGAAGCTTGGTAGAACAGTCCACGGTCCCTGCAGCACACAGCAGCGCAGGGGGGGGACACAGCAGAGTCTTGGGTTCTGGGCAACCTTTCTATCCCTGGGTTGCGAAACAGGAGGCCAGCTCTTCTCAGGCCCTTGGAGATTCGGTTTAAGACACAGCACACAGCAAAGTCTTGTTTGGTCAAGTGGGTAGAGTCAGCACACAGCAAGACCCCTTCTCCTCCTCAGCTTCAGTCGTACAGCAGAACAGGTCAGCCCTTAGAGCACACAGCAAGGCAGTCTTCCTTTAGTTCTTCAGCGGTCCGTCTTTCAGCAGAGGTTCCTCTTGATGGTAGAATCTAAAAATCTGTTGTCAGGGGTCTTGTACTTATACCCCTCAAAGTCTTTGAAGTCTTTGTGCAAGTGGGTCCTGAGCCCGGTCTGATCCAGTTCTGGGTGTTGCTGGAGCACTTTGTTTTCCTGGCTTCTACTTTCTTTTCAGAGTGAGGGGCAGAGTCGTCAGCCGCCCAGCAGGAGGTAGAGCCAGCAGTGTGGCAGGCAGGCACAGCCCTATTCACCCCCAGGTGCTATCCCCTCCCTCCACTCTCCTTGCAAATGTCGCCATTCAGCAGAGGGCTGACTCAGCCAACCTCCCGGGGGATCCCCAGCCCCTGTCACTCTCAAGCCAGACAGTTAATCCACAAGCATGCCCAGGCACACAGAAGGGTCAGACAAGAGAACAGCTACTCTCTAAAAAGTACTATTCTCCAACTCAGGATTTAAAAACAACCTCTCCTAAAAGATGTGTTATTAAATGCTGAGCTCAGGGATATCAAACACTCATGTCTTATCTTGTTCCTATGAGAAGATAGGCGGATAGCCATTGGCACCAGCCTCCCCCATGTTAGCCTATGGAGCAAGATAACCTTGCAGCAGTGAACACACAAAATGGCCGTTGTTCACTACCAGAACATGTTACCTGCACTAGTACATGCTCTACCTTTTACATACACTGCACCCTGCCCAGGGGGGTACCTTGGGCCTTCCATAGGGATGGCTGACGTGTATAAAAAGGGAAGGGTTAGGCCTGGTCAGTGTGGACACTGGCCAGGAGGACATGGCAGTCAGGGGACTGCAGGCAGGCCTGCGGTGGCAGGCCTGAGACACCATTTTAGGGCTACACAGGTGGGTGGCGCAATCAGCGCTGCAGACCCACTAGTAGCATCTGTCATCACCAGCCCTGGCACACACAGTGCACTTTACTAGGGACTTCATGGTGATACAGATATGCCAATCAGGTATATCCAATCAATATGATATTTTACACAGGGAGCACTTACACTCTGGCACTGGTTAGCAGTGGCAGAGTGTCCAAAGCATCTAAACCAGCAAAACGAAATCCATCACAGCATCAAAAATCCAGGTAGCAGAGGCAAAAGATAGGGGAAAAACCCACGCCAAGGATGTCAGGTCTAACACACGCCAAGAAGAACTGGCTCTGCTGCGGGTGCCCCGGGCAAAACTACAAGCCCAGGTGAGAGACGGGGGCACGAGTGTGCTGCAGGGAGCAGTATTACATTCCAAGACAAGAGGAGGCACGGAGCGGGTGACCTCAGTAAAGGGAACGGGGCACATCTACCCGAGCATGATCACCGCAGCAGGAAAATTCACCGGAACGAGATGCCTAACTCCACATGGCACCCGCTTCGGACATTAACAACTGATAACTCCATCTATAGCACAGGACAGCCAACATCACTCTACCTGCAATTTGGAACGGACAGCATCCTGGGCCAAGGAGGCATTTTTAGCACGCAAGAGTTGGAGAGGACCACTGCAAGGACCTAGGCATTGTCAACCGGAGGGCCCATGCTTGGCCCTGAAGTGCAACTGGCCTGACTTGGGGGAAAGCGGCTGCAGGCGCCAAGGCAGTGATATTGCGGGACAGGTGAACCTGATGCACAAAGGTGATATACTGATTCTGATTTTCCCTGTGTAAGTGCATGGGTAACACCCCTGAACACAGAGAAAGGCAAGGCTAGGCATCACCTATGAGGCGCTTCACCTCAAGTAGGGCTTCTGATCAACGCCCCTGCAAACTGGGAAAGCCAAGTCATGACTTCACTCAAGAGGATCTCTCTACTCCAGGGCCTACACTGCTTGGAACCCCTATCCCATTTATACCTCCCAAAAAACAGTGAGACAATAGAGTCTCAAACTACTTTGCACCAGAAGACTCTAAAGTCCACTCTCATAGCAAGGTGGACACCGACCCAATGGGCCTTACAAAAGAACTATTCCTATCCTCCCTTAATGACTTTAAAAAGGAGCTACAGGAAGATCTGAAGGGAGATGTGGCCTCCTCCTTGGCTGCCCTGAAAGCAGATCTCTCAGAAAATTTGGTGGCCCTCAGGAACAACGTGGATTCAGCCGGAAGCAGATTAATGGGCCTGGAAACTAAAGTGGTGGAGCTGGAGCACACGACGGAGCGCATAAAAGAAACCACCACTACTCTTCAAGAACAACTACAGGAGGCGATACTCAAGGAGAAGACCTGGAAAACAAGTCCCGTATGGAAAACATCAGGATTCGGCACCTGGAGGAAGGAGTGGAGGGCCCTGGCCCAGAAACCTTCTTACAGGGTCTGTTCGCAGAGATATTAAACACTCCCCTACGGACAAAAAAATTGATAGGGTCCATCGAGTAGGGAGGATGGCACCATGGGAGAAACAGAGGCCAAGAGCCATCTTTGTTAAAATGCACTCACTTAAAACCAAGGAAGCCTCATGCCTTCTATTCCAAGATGTAGCTCAAGCTACGCTAGCCCGACGCCAGCAATTCCGGTCAGTAACTAATAAACTTTGTTCTGATAACATAAGATATAGGTGGACCTACCCATTCGGAATAGCCTTTGAATTCCAGAACAGGAATCACCATTTCACGGATGAGAAAGAGTTGAGGTGTTTACTGGGCCTTCTCTCCCACCCAAGCGCGGAAACATGCTGTTGTCAAGCCACCGTTAAAAAAAATAAAAAAATCTTGACCCAGCTTGCCATGGGACCTACAGACCCATATTCCTGCTCCCAGCCATCGGAAAAGTTCTAGAAAAATATATCAATCAACAGCTCTAGAGAATTGTCTTCTTGACTCCACTCTGACTGGTTTCTGCCCAAAACATAGTATGGAATCTGCTCTACTTGCATTAACGGAGTAGGTTAAACTGTTACTGGATAAGGGAGGGTCTGCGGCCATCATCCTCTTCGACCTGAATGCAGTGTTCGACACGGTCAACCATGAGACCCTTGTACTTAGGTTGAGGGAAGTACATCCTCTTCGACCTGAATGTAGTGTTCGACACGGTCGACGAAGAGACCCTTGTATTCAGGTTGAGGGAAGTAGGAATAAGAAATGGTGCTTTAAAGTGGCTCTCTTCCTTCCTAAAAGAAAGGTCCTTCCAGATCTGTGAACTCCCCGGCTATTCAGAGGTCATCCCCTTCAAGTGTGGGGTCCCACAGGAATATGCACTTAGCCCCACACTTTTCAACATTTATGTGTGGCCACTGGCTGCCATCACCAAGGTATTTGGAGTGTTGATTGTTTCGTACGCATATGGCACGCAATTGGTTGTTTCCCTTGCATCAGAGTCAAGATCTCAGCATTGAGAAAGTGTCATGGTGGATGGCAAATTGTTCATTGAAATTAAACGGAGACAAAACCAAGATGATGTTTGTGGGGAATAATTCAAGCCCACAAGCAGCGTTAGGTTGGCCTGATTGTCTTGGAACTCTGCCACCTCCCTCGTCCTCATAAAAAGTCCGGGTATGTGGCTGGATTTTTCCAAACCCATGGAAGCCCAAACAAAAAGACTGACTACATCCTGCTTTGCCACGCTGAGAACTTTACACAAAATCCTAGATCTACTACTTATACAGTCGAGGAGAACTGTAGTCCAGGTGCTCATTCTCTCCCGTCTGGGCTATGTGAATTCTTTGTATATGGACTCACCCAAATCAGTCATTAAGAGACTCCAGGTAGTTCAAAATGCTGCTGAAAGGACCATCTATAAGCTACCTAAACACACCTCAGCTATAATCACCTTGGCTTCTTTGCATCGGCTTCCCTTGGAGGAAAAAATACAATTTAAAGCTCTACGTCTGGCCCACGGTGGGAATTAACCATATTGGACCCCCCTCCCCTGATTAGGGCTCTTTTGTCACCCATACCCCTAATAGAATTTTAAAATCCTCTAACGCAGGTCTCCTGAGGGTCCTGCATATTCAAAGGACCAGATGGGGTGGCAGATCCTTCTCTTACCTGTCCCCCAAACTATGGAACTCAGTGTCAACTGAATTAAGAAATGAACCAAATGAGATTAAATTCAGAAAGCTGCTGAAAACTTGGGTCTACCCCCATTTATACAGCCTTTTATAGACTTAGAGGATCAAGGATTCACACTATGAGTCATGCAGTGCTGGGAAGCCTTTTAGTAGCTTCAAACTGTATAAATCCACACAAAGTAAGATATGATTTGTCCCTGTCTATGGGTTTAGGTATCATCTATTTCTCATTGGGTGTCCATGCAAGATCTCAATACAGGAGTCCTCTAAAGTAATCTGGGCCATAATTATGGTGTCAAAGTATCTCTGTACATTTGAGTAGGCAAGGAAAAATAGTCTAACTTGGAAAGAACACTGTTTCAAAGAAATAAATATGTACAAGTGTGAACTGTCCTAGACATCCCTCATTCACTGGTTTTTAATGAACTGACTGACTATTGATTTTGCAACCCAATCACCGCATTTCTCTTTCCTCCTGACACCAAAGTCTTACCTACAATCACCATAAATTCTAGGAATTTAGGGCTAGATCTACGAAGAATAGTAATAGCGATTACCAAACAGTGATTTTTTTGCTAATCGCTATTTGGTAATCGCTATCACTAATGTACAAAAGGGTTATTTAGCCCGTATTACAAAAATAGCAATTTGTGTGGGGGGCGTGGCCACCAAGATGGCGGAGAGGACATCGCAACTCCATCGCAACTCAAGTTAAATACAGTAAGTTTGCACCCGCAAATGGTCTCGCACCCAGCCACATTACTTCTATCACTCTGGCAAGAAGGGGAAAATAAACGCTTTTGAGGAATCTAACCTCTGATGCAGCTGGATGATTGGGAGGCCGGGCCCCAACTGGGCTAACGAGGTAGGCCGCACCGGCTGCTAACTCAGCGGTCTCTTCAGAACTGCCGCCGGGAGTGGGATTCCCCCGACTCAAAGTGGAGCTTCGCATTGGACGTCCTGCCAGTTCCCCTCCAGTGCCCCGCTGTTAGATCTGGGGGTCTCTAGTTGGCAGAGGTATACACCTTAGACCAAATAGGGACCCTTGCTTCTAGTCAGGGTACAAGGACACACACGGTAGATAACCCCTGCTCACCCTCTAGGTAGCTTGGCTCGAGCAGACAGGCTTATCCCCAAGGCAATGTGTAAGGTATTTGCACGTAGACACCACAATGATCCCCCCTCCGTACACCACAAACTTAGACCACACAGGTGAGTTATATCAAAAATAATATATCTTTATCTTGTTTCCGCAGTTGAAATCAAGCATCACAGGTTTACACCATATTCGCTTTCTTGGTTGGTCGGGATCGTAAGACGATAGTCTCTAGTCTCTTGCGTGATTCGATACTCACTGAGAATGAATCAGTTCGTAGGCTCTTGTTGTTTAGGCAGCTACGTTGCTCCGTCGGCGTCACTGCGCTCGTTGTACAAAGCGCTCCTCTGGCTGTTCGGTGCAAGGTTTCCACAACTCCCTCGACGAGCCCTCAGTGACTATGTCGACGTCACCGGAGTCAGCCACTCACAGCGCGGCTTCGTAGAGCAGGGAAGTACGACTCTCGGTCTGCTTCAGGCCTCCGGGTCGCGGCAAGGCACGTGCCGATGAGCACGTCGGTCTTCTTGATGCGGCAACCGGTGTCAGGCCCGGATCAGCGCGGTACTCTCCAGCAAGACAGGGAGCAGCCAGCCCACTTCACCGGCAGATGTTGAGAAGCTTGGTAGAACAGTCCACGGTCCCTGCAGCACACAGCAGCGCAGGGGGGGGGACACAGCAGAGTCTTGGGTTCTGGGCAACCTTTCTATCCCTGGGTTGCGAAACAGGAGGCCAGCTCTTCTCAGGCCCTTGGAGATTCGGTTTAAGACACAGCACACAGCAAAGTCTTGTTTGGTCAAGTGGGTAGAGTCAGCACACAGCAAGACCCCTTCTCCTCCTCAGCTTCAGTCGTACAGCAGAACAGGTCAGCCCTTAGAGCACACAGCAAGGCAGTCTTCCTTTAGTTCTTCAGCGGTCCGTCTTTCAGCAGAGGTTCCTCTTGATGGTAGAATCTAAAAATCTGTTGTCAGGGGTCTTGTACTTATACCCCTCAAAGTCTTTGAAGTCTTTGTGCAAGTGGGTCCTGAGCCCGGTCTGATCCAGTTCTGGGTGTTGCTGGAGCACTTTGTTTTCCTGGCTTCTACTTTCTTTTCAGAGTGAGGGGCAGAGTCGTCAGCCGCCCAGCAGGAGGTAGAGCCAGCAGTGTGGCAGGCAGGCACAGCCCTATTCACCCCCAGGTGCTATCCCCTCCCTCCACTCTCCTTGCAAATGTCGCCATTCAGCAGAGGGCTGACTCAGCCAACCTCCCGGGGGATCCCCAGCCCCTGTCACTCTCAAGCCAGACAGTTAATCCACAAGCATGCCCAGGCACACAGAAGGGTCAGACAAGAGAACAGCTACTCTCTAAAAAGTACTATTCTCCAACTCAGGATTTAAAAACAACCTCTCCTAAAAGATGTGTTATTAAATGCTGAGCTCAGGGATATCAAACACTCATGTCTTATCTTGTTCCTATGAGAAGATAGGCGGATAGCCATTGGCACCAGCCTCCCCCATGTTAGCCTATGGAGCAAGATAACCTTGCAGCAGTGAACACACAAAATGGCCGTTGTTCACTACCAGAACATGTTACCTGCACTAGTACATGCTCTACCTTTTACATACACTGCACCCTGCCCAGGGGGGTACCTTGGGCCTTCCATAGGGATGGCTGACGTGTATAAAAAGGGAAGGGTTAGGCCTGGTCAGTGTGGACACTGGCCAGGAGGACATGGCAGTCAGGGGACTGCAGGCAGGCCTGCGGTGGCAGGCCTGAGACACCATTTTAGGGCTACACAGGTGGGTGGCGCAATCAGCGCTGCAGACCCACTAGTAGCATCTGTCATCACCAGCCCTGGCACACACAGTGCACTTTACTAGGGACTTCATGGTGATACAGATATGCCAATCAGGTATATCCAATCAATATGATATTTTACACAGGGAGCACTTACACTCTGGCACTGGTTAGCAGTGGCAGAGTGTCCAAAGCATCTAAACCAGCAAAACGAAATCCATCACAGCATCAAAAATCCAGGTAGCAGAGGCAAAAGATAGGGGAAAAACCCACGCCAAGGATGTCAGGTCTAACACACGCCAAGAAGAACTGGCTCTGCTGCGGGTGCCCCGGGCAAAACTACAAGCCCAGGTGAGAGACGGGGGCACGAGTGTGCTGCAGGGAGCAGTATTACATTCCAAGACAAGAGGAGGCACGGAGCGGGTGACCTCAGTAAAGGGAACGGGGCACATCTACCCGAGCATGATCACCGCAGCAGGAAAATTCACCGGAACGAGATGCCTAACTCCACATGGCACCCGCTTCGGACATTAACAACTGATAACTCCATCTATAGCACAGGACAGCCAACATCACTCTACCTGCAATTTGGAACGGACAGCATCCTGGGCCAAGGAGGCATTTTTAGCACGCAAGAGTTGGAGAGGACCACTGCAAGGACCTAGGCATTGTCAACCGGAGGGCCCATGCTTGGCCCTGAAGTGCAACTGGCCTGACTTGGGGGAAAGCGGCTGCAGGCGCCAAGGCAGTGATATTGCGGGACAGGTGAACCTGATGCACAAAGGTGATATACTGATTCTGATTTTCCCTGTGTAAGTGCATGGGTAACACCCCTGAACACAGAGAAAGGCAAGGCTAGGCATCACCTATGAGGCGCTTCACCTCAAGTAGGGCTTCTGATCAACGCCCCTGCAAACTGGGAAAGCCAAGTCATGACTTCACTCAAGAGGATCTCTCTACTCCAGGGCCTACACTGCTTGGAACCCCTATCCCATTTATACCTCCCAAAAAACAGTGAGACAATAGAGTCTCAAACTACTTTGCACCAGAAGACTCTAAAGTCCACTCTCATAGCAAGGTGGACACCGACCCAATGGGCCTTACAAAAGAACTATTCCTATCCTCCCTTAATGACTTTAAAAAGGAGCTACAGGAAGATCTGAAGGGAGATGTGGCCTCCTCCTTGGCTGCCCTGAAAGCAGATCTCTCAGAAAATTTGGTGGCCCTCAGGAACAACGTGGATTCAGCCGGAAGCAGATTAATGGGCCTGGAAACTAAAGTGGTGGAGCTGGAGCACACGACGGAGCGCATAAAAGAAACCACCACTACTCTTCAAGAACAACTACAGGAGGCGATACTCAAGGAGAAGACCTGGAAAACAAGTCCCGTATGGAAAACATCAGGATTCGGCACCTGGAGGAAGGAGTGGAGGGCCCTGGCCCAGAAACCTTCTTACAGGGTCTGTTCGCAGAGATATTAAACACTCCCCTACGGACAAAAAAATTGATAGGGTCCATCGAGTAGGGAGGATGGCACCATGGGAGAAACAGAGGCCAAGAGCCATCTTTGTTAAAATGCACTCACTTAAAACCAAGGAAGCCTCATGCCTTCTATTCCAAGATGTAGCTCAAGCTACGCTAGCCCGACGCCAGCAATTCCGGTCAGTAACTAATAAACTTTGTTCTGATAACATAAGATATAGGTGGACCTACCCATTCGGAATAGCCTTTGAATTCCAGAACAGGAATCACCATTTCACGGATGAGAAAGAGTTGAGGTGTTTACTGGGCCTTCTCTCCCACCCAAGCGCGGAAACATGCTGTTGTCAAGCCACCGTTAAAAAAAATAAAAAAATCTTGACCCAGCTTGCCATGGGACCTACAGACCCATATTCCTGCTCCCAGCCATCGGAAAAGTTCTAGAAAAATATATCAATCAACAGCTCTAGAGAATTGTCTTCTTGACTCCACTCAGACTGGTTTCTGCCCAAAACATAGTATGGAATCTGCTCTACTTGCATTAACGGAGTAGGTTAAACTGTTACTGGATAAGGGAGGGTCTGCGGCCATCATCCTCTTCGACCTGAATGCAGTGTTCGACACGGTCAACCATGAGACCCTTGTACTTAGGTTGAGGGAAGTACATCCTCTTCGACCTGAATGTAGTGTTCGACACGGTCGACGAAGAGACCCTTGTATTCAGGTTGAGGGAAGTAGGAATAAGAAATGGTGCTTTAAAGTGGCTCTCTTCCTTCCTAAAAGAAAGGTCCTTCCAGATCTGTGAACTCCCCGGCTATTCAGAGGTCATCCCCTTCAAGTGTGGGGTCCCACAGGAATATGCACTTAGCCCCACACTTTTCAACATTTATGTGTGGCCACTGGCTGCCATCACCAAGGTATTTGGAGTGTTGATTGTTTCGTACGCATATGGCACGCAATTGGTTGTTTCCCTTGCATCAGAGTCAAGATCTCAGCATTGAGAAAGTGTCATGGTGGATGGCAAATTGTTCATTGAAATTAAACGGAGACAAAACCAAGATGATGTTTGTGGGGAATAATTCAAGCCCACAAGCAGCGTTAGGTTGGCCTGATTGTCTTGGAACTCTGCCACCTCCCTCGTCCTCATAAAAAGTCCGGGTATGTGGCTGGATTTTTCCAAACCCATGGAAGCCCAAACAAAAAGACTGACTACATCCTGCTTTGCCACGCTGAGAACTTTACACAAAATCCTAGATCTACTACTTATACAGTCGAGGAGAACTGTAGTCCAGGTGCTCATTCTCTCCCGTCTGGGCTATGTGAATTCTTTGTAAATGGGCTCACCCAAATCGGTCATTAAGAGACTCCAGGTAGTTCAAAATGCTGCTGAAAGGACCATCTGTAAGCTACCTAAACACACCTCAGCTATAATCACCTTGGCTTCTTTGCATCGGCTTCCCTTGGAGGAAAAAATACAATTTAAAGCTCTACGTCTGGCCCACGGTGGGAATTAACCATATTGGACCCCCCTCCCCTGATTAGGGCTCTTTTGTCACCCATACCCCTAATAGAATTTTAAAATCCTCTAACGCAGGTCTCCTGAGGGTCCTGCATATTCAAAGGACCAGATGGGGTGGCAGATCCTTCTCTTACCTGTCCCCCAAACTATGGAACTCAGAGTCAACTGAATTAAGAAATGAACCAAATGAGATTAAATTCAGAAAGCTGCTGAAAACTTGGGTCTACCCCCATTTATACAGCCTTTTATAGACTTAGAGGATCAAGGATTCACACTATGAGTCATGCAGTGCTGGGAAGCCTTTTAGTAGCTTCAAACTGTATAAATCCACACAAAGTAAGATATGATTTGTCCCTGTCTATGGGTTTAGGTATCATCTATTTCTCATTGGGTGTCCATGCAAGATCTCAATACAGGAGTCCTCTAAAGTAATCTGGGCCATAATTATGGTGTCAAAGTATCTCTGTACATTTGAGTAGGCAAGGAAAAATAGTCTAACTTGGAAAGAACACTGTTTCAAAGAAATAAATATGTACAAGTGTGAACTGTCCTAGACATCCCTCATTCACTGGTTTTTAATGAACTGACTGACTATTGATTTTGCAACCCAATCACCGCATTTATCTTTCCTCCTGACACCAAAGTCTTACCTACAATCACCATAAATTCTAGGAATTTAGGGCTAGATCTACGAAGAATAGTAATAGCGATTACCAAACAGTGATTTTTTTGCTAATCGCTATTTGGTAATCGCTATCACTAATGTACAAAAGGGTTATTTAGCCCGTATTACAAAAATAGCAATTTGTGTGGGGGGCGTGGCCACCAAGATGGCGGAGAGGACATCGCAACTCCATCGCAACTCAAGTTAAATACAGTAAGTTTGCACCCGCAAATGGGCTCGCACCCAGCCACATTACTTCTATCACTCTGGCAAGAAGGGGTAAATAAACGCTTTTGAGGAATCTAACCTCTGATGCAGCTGGATGATTGGGAGGCCGGGCCCCAACTGGGCTAACGAGGTAGGCCGCACCGGCTGCTAACTCAGCGGTCTCTTCAGATCTGCCGCCGGGAGTGGGATTCCCCCGACTCAAAGTGGAGCTTCGCATTGGACGTCCTGCCAGTTCCCCTCCAGTGCCCCGCTGTTAGATCTGGGGGTCTCTAGTTGGCAGAGGTATACACCTTAGACCAAATAGGGACCCTTGCTTCTAGTCAGGGTACAAGGACACACACGGTAGATAACCCCTGCTCACCCTCTAGGTAGCTTGGCTCGAGCAGACAGGCTTATCCCCAAGGCAATGTGTAAGGTATTTGCACGTAGACACCACAATGATCCCCCCTCCGTACACCACAAACTTAGACCACACAGGTGAGTTATATCAAAAATAATATATCTTTATCTAGTTTCCGCAGTTGAAATCAAGCATCACAGGTTTACACCATATTCGCTTTCTTGGTTGGTCGGGATCGTAAGACGATAGTCTCTAGTCTCTTGCGTGATTCGATACTCACTGAGAATGAATCAGTTCGTAGGCTCTTGTTGTTTAGGCAGCTACGTTGCTCCGTCGGCGTCACTGCGCTCGTTGTACAAAGCGCTCCTCTGGCTGTTCGGTGCAAGGTTTCCACAACTCCCTCGACGAGCCCTCAGTGACTATGTCGACGTCACCGGAGTCAGCCACTCACAGCGCGGCTTCGTAGAGCAGGGAAGTACGACTCTCGGTCTGCTTCAGGCCTCCGGGTCGCGGCAAGGCACGTGCCGATGAGCACGTCGGTCTTCTTGATGCGGCAACCGGTGTCAGGCCCGGATCAGCGCGGTACTCTCCAGCAAGACAGGGAGCAGCCAGCCCACTTCACCGGCAGATGTTGAGAAGCTTGGTAGAACAGTCCACGGTCCCTGCAGCACACAGCAGCGCAGGGGGGGGGACACAGCAGAGTCTTGGGTTCTGGGCAACCTTTCTATCCCTGGGTTGCGAAACAGGAGGCCAGCTCTTCTCAGGCCCTTGGAGATTCGGTTTAAGACACAGCACACAGCAAAGTCTTGTTTGGTCAAGTGGGTAGAGTCAGCACACAGCAAGACCCCTTCTCCTCCTCAGCTTCAGTCGTACAGCAGAACAGGTCAGCCCTTAGAGCACACAGCAAGGCAGTCTTCCTTTAGTTCTTCAGCGGTCCGTCTTTCAGCAGAGGTTCCTCTTGATGGTAGAATCTAAAAATCTGTTGTCAGGGGTCTTGTACTTATACCCCTCAAAGTCTTTGAAGTCTTTGTGCAAGTGGGTCCTGAGCCCGGTCTGATCCAGTTCTGGGTGTTGCTGGAGCACTTTGTTTTCCTGGCTTCTACTTTCTTTTCAGAGTGAGGGGCAGAGTCGTCAGCCGCCCAGCAGGAGGTAGAGCCAGCAGTGTGGCAGGCAGGCACAGCCCTATTCACCCCCAGGTGCTATCCCCTCCCTCCACTCTCCTTGCAAATGTCGCCATTCAGCAGAGGGCTGACTCAGCCAACCTCCCGGGGGATCCCCAGCCCCTGTCACTCTCAAGCCAGACAGTCAATCCACAAGCATGCCCAGGCACACAGAAGGGTCAGACAAGAGAACAGCTACTCTCTAAAAAGTACTATTCTCCAACTCAGGATTTAAAAACAACCTCTCCTAAAAGATGTGTTATTAAATGCTGAGCTCAGGGATATCAAACACTCATGTCTTATCTTGTTCCTATGAGAAGATAGGCGGATAGCCATTGGCACCAGCCTCCCCCATGTTAGCCTATGGAGCAAGATAACCTTGCAGCAGTGAACACACAAAATGGCCGTTGTTCACTACCAGAACATGTTACCTGCACTAGTACATGCTCTACCTTTTACATACACTGCACCCTGCCCAGGGGGGTACTTTGGGCCTTCCATAGGGATGGCTGACGTGTATAAAAAGGGAAGGGTTAGGCCTGGTCAGTGTGGACACTGGCCAGGAGGACATGGCAGTCAGGGGACTGCAGGCAGGCCTGCGGTGGCAGGCCTGAGACACCATTTTAGGGCTACACAGGTGGGTGGCGCAATCAGCGCTGCAGACCCACTAGTAGCATCTGTCATCACCAGCCCTGGCACACACAGTGCACTTTACTAGGGACTTCATGGTGATACAGATATGCCAATCAGGTATATCCAATCAATATGATATTTTACACAGGGAGCACTTACACTCTGGCACTGGTTAGCAGTGGCAGAGTGTCCAAAGCATCTAAACCAGCAAAAACGAAATCCATCACAGCATCAAAAATCCAGGTAGCAGAGGCAAAAGATAGGGGAAAAACCCACGCCAAGGATGTCAGGTCTAACACACGCCAAGAAGAACTGGCTCTGCTGCGGATGCCCCGGTCAAAACTACAAGCCCAGGTGAGAGACGGGGGCACGAGTGTGCTGCAGGGAGCAGTATTACATTCCAAGACAAGAGGAGGCACGGAGCGGGTGACCTCAGTAAAGGGAACGGGGCACATCTACCCGAGCATGATCACCGCAGCAGGAAAATTCACCGGAACGAGATGCCTAACTCCACATGGCACCCGCTTCGGACATTAACAACTGATAACTCCATCTATAGCACAGGACAGCCAATATCACTCTACCTGCAATTTGGAACGGACAGCATCCTGGGCCAAGGAGGCATTTTTAGCACGCAAGAGCTGGAGAGGACCACTGCAAGGACCTAGGCATTGTCAACCGGAGGGCCCATGCTTGGCCCTGAAGTGCAACTGGCCTGACTTGGGGGAAAGCGGCTGCAGGCGCCAAGGCAGTGATATTGCAGGACTGGTGGAAGCCGATGCACAAAGGTAATATACTGATTCTGATTTTCCCTGTGTAAGTGCATGGGTAACCCCCCTGAACACAGAGAAAGGCAAGGCTAGGCATCACCTATTTGGCGCTTCACCTCAAGTAGGGCTTCTGATCAACGCCCCCGCAAACTGGGAAAGCCAAGTCATGACTTCACTCAAGAGGATCTCTCTACTCCAGGGCCTACACTGCTTGGAACCCCTATCCCATTTATACCTCCCAAAAAACAGTGAGACAATAGAGTCTCAAACTACTTTGCACCAGAAGACTCTAAAGTCCACTCTCACAGCAAGGTGGACACCGACCCAATGGGCCTTACAAAAGAACTATTCCTATCCTCCCTTAATGACTTTAAAAAGGAGCTACGGGAAGATCTGAAGGGAGATGTGGCCTCCTCCTTGGCTGCCCTGAAAGCAGATCTCTCAGAAAATTTGGTGGCCCTCAGGAACAACGTGGATTCAGCAGGAAGCAGAGTAATGGGCCTGGAAACTAAAGTGGTGGAGCTGGAGCACACGACGGCGCGCAAAAAAGAAACCACCACTACTCTTCAAGAACAACTACAGGAGGCGATACTCAAGGAGAAGACCTGGAAAACATGTCCCGTAATGAAAACATCAGGATTCGGCACCTGGAGGAAGGAGTGGAGGGTCCTGGCCCAGAAACCTTCTTACAGGGTGTATTCGCAGAGATATTAAACACTCCCCTACGGACAAAAAAATTGATAGGGTCCATCGAGTAGGGAGGATGGCATCATGGGAGAAACAGAGGCCAAGAGCCATCTTTGTTAAAATGCACTCACTTAAAACCAAGGAATCCTCATGTCTTCTATTCCAAGATGTAGCTCAAGCTACGCTAGCCTGACGCCAGCAATTCCGGTCAGTAACTAATAAACTTTGTTCTGATAACATAAGATATAGGTGGACCTACCCATTCGGAATAGCCTTTGAATTCCAGAACAGGAATCACCATTTCACGGATGAGAAAGAGTTGAGGTGTTTACTGGGCCTTCTCTCCCACCCAAGCGCGGAAACATGCTGTTGTCAAGCCACCGTTAAAAAAAATTAAAAAATCTTGACCCAGCTTGCCATGGGACCTACAGACCCAAATTCCTGCTCCCAGCCATCGGAAAAGTTCTGGAAAAATATATCAATCAACAGCTCTAGAGAATTGTCTTCTTGACTCCACTCAGACTGGTTTCTGCCCAAAACATAGTATGGAATCTGCTCTACTTGCATTAACGGAGTAGGTTAAACTGTTACTGGATAAGGGAGGGTCTGCGGCCATCATCCTCTTCGACCTGAATGCAGTGTTCGACACGGTCAACCATGAGACCCTTGCACTCAGGTTGACGGAAGTACATCCTCTTCGACCTGAATGTAGTGTTCGACACGGTCGATGAAGAGACCCTTGTATTCAGGTTGAGGGAAGTAGGAATAAGAAATGGTGCTTTAAAGTGGCTCTCTTCCTTCCTAAAAGAAAGGTCCTTCCAGATCTGTGAACTCCCCGGCTATTCAGAGGTCATCCCCTTCAAGTGTGGGGTCCCACAGGAACATGCACTTAGCCCCACACTTTTCAACATTTATGTGTGGCCACTGGCTGCCATCACCAAGGTATTTGGAGTGTTGATTGTTTCGTACGCAGATGGCACGCAATTGTTTTTTTCCCTTGCATCAGAGGCAGGATCTCAGCATTGAGAAAGTGTCACGGTGGATGGCAAATTGTTCATTGAAATTAAACGGAGACAAAACCAAGATGATGTTTGTGGGGAATAATTCAAGCCCACAAGCAGCGTTAGGTTGGCCTGATTGTTTTGGAACTCTGCCACCTCCCTCGTCCTCATAAAAAGTCCGGGTATGTGGCTGGATTTTTCCAAACCCATGGAAGCCCAAACAAAAAGACTGACTACATCCTGCTTTGCCACGCTGAGAACTTTACACAAAATCCTAGATCTACTACTTATACAGTCGAGGAGAACTGTAGTCCAGGTGCTCATTCTCTCCCGTCTGGGCTATGTGAATTCTTTGTATATGGGCTCACCCAAATCGGTCATTAAGAGACTCCAGGTAGTTCAAAATGCTGCTGAAAGGACCATCTATAAGCTACCTAAACACACCTCAGCTATAATCACCTTGGCTTCTTTGCATCGGCTTCCCTTGGAGGAAAAAATACAATTTAAAGCTCTACGTCTGGCCCACGGTGGGAATTAACCATATTGGACCCCCCTCCCCTGATTAGGGCTCTTTTGTCACCCATACCCCTAATAGAATTTTAAAATCCTCTATCGCAGGTCTCCTGAGGGTCCTGCATATTCAAAGGACCAGATGGGGTGGCAGATCCTTCTCTTACCTGTCCCCCAAACTATGGAACTCAATGTCAACTGAATTAAGAAATGAACCAAATGAGATTAAATTCAGAAAGCTGCTGAAAACTTGGGTCTACCCCCATTTAGCCAGCCTTTTATAGACTTAGAGGATCAAGGATGCACACTATGAGTCATGCAGTGCTGGGAAGCCTTTTAGTAGCTTCAAACTGTATAAATCCACACAAAGTAAGATATGATTTGTCCCTGTCTATGGGTTTAGGTATCATCTATTTCTCATTGGTTGTCCATGCAAGATCTCAATACAGGAGTCCTCTAAAGTAATCTGGGCCATAATTATGGTGTCAAAGTATCTCTGTACATTTGAGTAGGCACGGAAAAATTGTCTAACTTGGAAAGAACACTGTTTCAAAGAAAGAAATATGTACAAGTGTGAACCGTCCTAGACATCCCTCATTCACTGGTTTTTAATGAACTGACTGACTATTGATTTTGCAAGCCAATCACCACATTTCTCTTTCCTCCTGACACCAAAGTCTTACCTACAATCACCATAAATTCTAGGAATTTAGGGCTAGATCTACGAAGAATAGTAATAGCGATTACCAAACAGTGATTTTTTCTAATCGCTATTTGGTAATCGCTATCACTAATGTACAAAAGGGTTATTTAGCCCGTATTACAAAAATAGCAATTTGTGTGGGGGCGTGGCCACCAAGATGGCGGAGAGGACATAACTCTCTTTGCTCCATCGCAACTCAAGTTAAATACAGTAAGTTTGCACCCGCAAATGGGCTCGCACCCAGCCACATTACTTCTATCACTCTGGCAAGAAGGGGAAAATAAACGCTTTTGAGGAATCTAACCTCTGATGCAGCTGGATGAGTGGGAGGCCGGGCCCCAACTGGGCTAACGAGGTAGGCCGCACCGGCTGCTAACTCAGCGGTCTCTTCAGAACTGCCGCCGGGAGTGGGATTCCCCCGACTCAAAGTGGAGCTTCGCATTGGACGTCCTGCCGGTTCCCCTCCAGTGCCCCGCCAAGAAGAACTGGCTCTGCTGCGGGTGCCCCGGGGAAAGCTACAAGCCCAGGTGAGAGACGGGGGCACGAGTGTGCTGCAGGGAGCAGTATTACATTCCAAGACAAGAGGAGGCACGGAGCGGGTGACCTCAGTAAAGGGAACGGGGCACATCTACCCCAGCATGATCACTGCAGCAGGAAAATTCACCGGAACGAGATGCCTAACTCCACATGGCACCCACTTCGGACATTAACAACTGATAACTCCATCTATAGCACAGGACAGCCAATATCACTCTACCTGCAATTTGGAACGGACAGCATCCTGGGCCAAGGAGGCATTTTTAGCACGCAAGAGTTGGAGAGGACCACTGCAAGGACCTAGGCATTGTCAACCGGAGGGCCCATGCTTGGCCCTGAAGTGCAACTGGCCTGACTTGGGGGAAAGCGGCTGCAGGCGCCAAGGCAGTGATATTGCGGGACTGGTGAACCTGATGCACAAAGGTGATATACTGATTCTGATTTTCCCTGTGTAAGTGCATGGGTAACCCCCCTGAACACAGAGAAAGGCAAGGCTAGGCATCACCTATGAGGCGCTTCACCTCAAGTAGGGCTTCTGATCAACGCCCCCGCAAACTGGGAAAGCCAAGTCATGACTTCACTCAAGAGGATCTCTCTACTCCAGGGCCTACACTGCTTGGAACCCCTATCCCATTTATACCTCCCAAAAAACAGTGAGACAATAGAGTCTCAAACTACTTTGCACCAGAAGACTCTAAAGTCCACTCTCACAGCAAGGTGGACACCGACCCAATGGGCCTTGCAAAATAACTATTCCTATCCTCCCTTAATGACTTTAAAAAGGAGCTACAGGAAGATCTGAAGGGAGATGTGGCCTCCTCCTTGGCTGCCCTGAAAGCAGATCTCTCAGAAAATTTGGTGGCCCTCAGGAACAACGTGGATTCAGCAGGAAGCAGAGTAATGGGCCTGGAAACTAAAGTGGTGGAGCTGGAGCACACGACGGAGCGCATAAAAGAAACCACCACTACTCTTCAAGAACAACTACAGGAGGCGATACTCAAGGAGAAGACCTGGAAAACAAGTCCCGTATGGAAAACATCAGGATTCGGCACCTGGAGGAAGGATTGGAGGGCCCTGGCCCAGAAACCTTCTTACAGGGTCTATTCGCAGAGATATTAAACACTCCCCTACGGACAAAAAAATTGATAGGGTCCATCGAGTAGGGAGGATGGCACCATGGGAGAAACAGAGGCCAAGAGCCATCTTTGTTAAAATGCACTCACTTAAAACCAAGGAAGCATCATGCCTTCTATTCCAAGATGTAGCTCAAGCTACGCTAGCCCGACGCCAGCAATTCCGGTCAGTAACTAATAAACTTTGTTCTGATAACATAAGATATAGGTGGACCTACCCATTCGGAATAGCCTTTGAATTCCAGAACAGGAATCACCATTTCACGGATGAGAAAGAGTTGAGGTGTTTACTGTGCCTTCTCTCCCACCCAAGCGCGGAAACATGCTGTTGTCAAGCCACCGTTAAAAAAAATAAAAAAATCTTGACCCAGCTTGCCATGGGACCTACAGACCCATATTCCTGCTCCCAGCCATCGGAAAAGTTCTAGAAAAATATATCTATCGACAGCTCTAGAGAATTGTCTTCTTGACTCCACTCAGACTGGTTTTTGCCCAAAACATAGTATGGAATCTGCTCTACTTGCATTAACGGAGTAGGTTAAACTGTTACTGGATAAGGGAGGGTCTGCGGCCATCATCCTCTTCGACCTGAATGCAGTGTTCGACACGGTCAACCATGAGACCCTTGTACTCAGGTTGAGGGAAGTACATCCTCTTCGACCTGAATGTAGTGTTCGACACGGTCGACGAAGAGACCCTTGTATTCAGGTTGAGGGAAGTAGGAATAAGAAATGGTGCTTTAAAGTGGCTCTCTTCCTTCCTAAAAGAAAGGTCCTTCCAGATCTGTGAACTCCCCGGCTATTCAGAGGTCATCCCCTTCAAGTGTGGAGTCCCACAGGAATATGCACTTAGCCCCACACTTTTCAACATTTATGTGTGGCCACTGGCTGCCATCACCAAGGTATTTGGAGTGTTGATTGTTTCGTACGCAGATGGCACGCAATTGGTTTTTTCCCTTGCATCAGAGGCAGGATCTCAGCATTGAGAAAGTGTCACGGTGGATGGCAAATTGTTCATTGAAATTAAACGGAGACAAAACCAAGATGATGTTTGTGGGGAATAATTCAAGCCCACAAGCAGCGTTAGGTTGGCCTGATTGTCTTGGAACTCTGCCACCTCCCTCGTCCTCATAAAAAGTCCGGGTATGTGGCTTGATTTTTCCAAACCCATGGAAGCCCAAAGAAAAAGACTGACTACATTCTGCTTTGCCACGCTGAGAACTTTACACAAAATCCTAGATCTACTACTTATACAGTCGAGGAGAACTGTAGTGCAGGTGCTCATTCTCTCCCGTCTGGGCTATGTGAATTCTTTTTATATGGGCTCACCCAAATTGGTCATTAAGAGAGTCCAGGTAGTTCAAAATGCTGCTGAAAGGACCATCTATTAGCTACCTAAACACACCTCAGCTATAATCACCTTGGCTTCTTTGCATCGGCTTCCCTTGGAGGAAAAAATACAATTTAAAGCTCTACGTCTGGCCCACGGTGGGAATTAACCATATTGGACCCCCCTCCCCTGATTAGGGCTCTTTTGTCACCCATACCCCTAATAGAATTTTAAAATCCTCTAACGCAGGTCTCCTGAGGGTCCTGCATATTCAAAGGACCAGATGGGGTGGCAGATCCTTCTCTTACCTGTCCCCCAAACTATGGAACTCAATGTCAACTGAATTAAGAAATGAACCAAACGAGATTAAATTCAGAAAGCTGCTGAAAACTTGGGTCTACCCCCATTTATCCAGCCTTTTATAGACTTAGAGGATCAACGATGCACACTATGAGTCATGCAGTGCTGGGAAGCCTTTTAGTAGCTTCAAACTGTATAAATCCACATAAAGTAAGATATGATTTGTCCCTGTCTATGGGTTTAGGTATCATCTATTTCTCATTGGGTGTCCATGCAAGATCTCAATACAGGAGTCCTCTAAAGTAATCTGGGCCATAATTATGGTGTCAAAGTATCTCTGTACATTTGAGTAGGCACGGAAAAATAGTCTAACTTGGAAAGAACACTGTTTCAAAGAAAGAAATATGTACAAGTGTGAACCGTCCTAGACATCCCTCATTCACTGGTTTTTAATGAACTGACTGACTATTGATTTTGCAAGCCAATCACCACATTTCTCTTTCCTCCTGACACCAAAGTCTTACCTACAATCACCATAAATTCTAGGAATTTAGGGCTAGATCTACGAAGAATAGTAATAGCGATTACCAAACAGTGATTTTTTTGCTAATCGCTATTTGGTAATCGCTATCAGTAATGTACAAAAGGGTTATTTAGCCTGTATTACAAAAATAGCAATTTGTGTGGGGGGCGTGGCCACCAAGATGGCGGAGAGGACATAACTCTCTTTGCTCCATCGCAACTCAAGTTAAATACAGTAAGTTTGCACCCGCAAATGGGCTCGCACCCAGCCACATTACTTCTATCACTCTGGCAAGAAGGGGAAAATAAACGCTTTTGAGGAATCTAACCTCTGATGCAGCTGGATGAGTGGGAGGCCGGGCCCCAACTGGGCTAACGAGGTAGGCCGCACCGGCTGCTAACTCAGCGGTCTCTTCAGAACTGCCGCCGGGAGTGGGATTCCCCCGACTCAAAGTGGAGCTTCGCATTGGACGTCCTGCCGGTTCCCCTCCAGTGCCCCGCCAAGAAGAACTGGCTCTGCTGCGGGTGCCCCGGGGAAAACTACAAGCCCAGGTGAGAGACGGGGGCACGAGTGTGCTGCAGCAGTTTTACATTCCAAGACAAGAGGAGGCACGGAGCGGGTGACCTTAGTAAAGGGAACGGGGCACATCTACCCCAGCATGATCACCGCAGCAGGAAAATTCACCGGAACGAGATGCCTAACTCCACATGGCACCCACTTCGGACATTAACAACTGATAACTCCATCTATAGCACAGGACAGCCAATATCACTCTACCTACAATTTGGAACGGACAGCATCCTGGGCCAAGGAGGCTTTTTTAGCACGCAAGAGTTGGAAAGGACCACTGCAAGGACCTAGGCATTGTCAACCGGAGGGCCCATGCTTGGCCCTGAAGTGCAACTGGCCTGACTTGGGGGAAAGCTGCTGCAGGCGCCAAGGCAGTGATATTGCGGGACTGGTGAACCTGATGCACAAAGGTGATATACTGATTCTGATTTTCCCTGTGTAAGTGCATGGGTAACCCACCTGAACACAGAGAAAGGCAAGGCTAGGCATCACCTATGAGGCGCTTCACCTCAAGTAGGGCTTCTGATCAACGCCCCCGCAAACTGGGAAAGCCAAGTCATGACTTCACTCAAGAGGATCTCTCTACTCCAGGGCCTACACTGCTTGGAACCCCTATCCCATTTATACCTCCCAAAAAACAGTGAGACAATAGAGTCTCAAACTACTTTGCACCAGAAGACTCTAAAGTCCACTCTCACAGCAAGGTGGACACCGACCCAATGGGCCTTGCAAAAGAACTATTCCTATCCTCCCTTAATGACTTTAAAAAGGAGCTACAGGAAGATCTGAAGGGAGATGTGGCCTCCTCCTTGGCTGCCCTGAAAGCAGATCTCTCAGAAAATTTGGTGGCCCTCAGGAACAACGTGGATTCAGCAGGAAGCAGAGTAATGGGCCTGGAAACTAAAGTGGTGGAGCTGGAGCACACGACGGAGCGCATAAAAGAAACCACCACTACTCTTCAAGAACAACTACAGGAGGCGATACTCAAGGAGAAGACCTGGAAAACAAGTCCCGTATGGAAAACATCAGGATTCGGCACCTGGAGGAAGGAGTGGAGGGCCCTGGCCCAGAAACCTTCTTACAGGGTCTATTCGCAGAGATATTAAACACTCCCCTACGGACAAAAAAATTGATAGGGTCCATCGAGTAGGGAGGATGGCACCATGGGAGAAACAGAGGCCAAGAGCCATCTTTGTTAAAATGCACTCACTTAAAACCAAGGAAGCATCATGCCTTCTATTCCAAGATGTAGCTCAAGCTACGCTAGCCCGACGCCAGCAATTCCGGTCAGTAACTAATAAACTTTGTTCTGATAACATAAGATATAGGTGGACCTACCCATTCGGAATAGCCTTTGAATTCCAGAACAGGAATCACCATTTCACGGATGAGAAAGAGTTGAGGTGTTTACTGGGCCTTCTCTCCCACCCAAGCGCGGAAACATGCTGTTGTCAAGCCACCGTTAAAAAAAAAAAAAAAAATCTTGACCCAGCTTGCCATGGGACCTACAGACCCATATTCCTGCTCCCAGCCATCGGAAAAGTTCTAGAAAAATTTATCAATCAACTGCTCTAGAGAATTGTCTTCTTGACTCCACTCAGACTGGTTTCTGGCCAAAACATAGTATGGAATCTGCTCTACTTGCATTAACGGAGTAGGTTAAACTGTTACTGGATAAGGGAGGGTCTGCGGCCATCATCCTCTTCGACCTGAATGCAGTGTTCGACACGGTCAACCATGAGACCCTTGTACTCAGGTTGAGGGAAGTACATCCTCTTCGACCTGAATGTAGTGTTCGACACGGTCGACGAAGAGACCCTTGTATTCAGGTTGAGGGAAGTAGGAATAAGAAATGGTGCTTTAAAGTGGCTCTCTTCCTTCCTAAAAGAAAGGTCCTTCCAGATCTGTGAACTCCCCGGCTATTCAGAAGTCATCCCCTTCAAGTGTGGGGTCCCACAGGAATATGCACTTAGCCCCACACTTTTCAACATTTATGTGTGGCCACTGGCTGCCATCACCAAGGTATTTGGAGTGTTGATTGTTTCGTACGCAGATGGCACGCAATTGTTTTTTTCCCTTGCATCAGAGGCAGGATCTCAGCATTGAGAAAGTGTCACGGTGGATGGCAAATTGTTCATTGAAATTAAACGGAGACAAAACCAAGATGATGTTTGTGGGGAATAATTCAAGCCCACAAGCAGCGTTAGGTTGGCCTGATTGTCTTGGAACTCTGCCACCTCCCTCGTCCTCATAAAAAGTCCGGGTATGTGGCTGGATTTTTCCAAACCCATGGAAGCCCAAAGAAAAAGACTGACTACATCCTGCTTTGCCACGCTGAGAACTTTACACAAAATCCTAGATCTACTACTTATACAGTCGAGGAGAACTGTAGTCCAGGTGCTCATTCTCTCCCGTCTGGGCTATGTGAATTCTTTGTATATGGACTCACCCAAATCAGTCATTAAGAGACTCCAGGTAGTTCAAAATGCTGCTGAAAGGACCATCTATAAGCTACCTAAACACACCTCAGCTATAATCACCTTGGCTTCTTTGCATCGGCTTCCCTTGGAGGAAAAAATACAATTTAAAGCTCTACGTCTGGCCCACGGTGGGAATTAACCATATTGGACCCCCCTCCCCTGATTAGGGCTCTTTTGTCACCCATACCCCTAATAGAATTTTAAAATCCTCTAACGCAGGTCTCCTGAGGGTCCTGCATATTCAAAGGACCAGATGGGGTGGCTCTTACCTGTCCCCCAAACTATGGAACTCAATGTCAACTATATTAAGAAATGAACCAAACGAGATTAAATTCAGAAAGCTGCTGAAAACTTGGGTCTACCCCCATTTATCCAGCCTTTTATAGACTTAGAGGATCAACGATGCACACTATGAGTCATGCAGTGCTGGGAAGCCTTTTAGTAGCTTCAAACTGTATAAATCCACATAAAGTAAGATATGATTTGTCCCTGTCTATGGGTTTAGGTATCATCTATTTCTCATTGGGTGTCAATGCAAGATCTCAATACAGGAGTCCTCTAAAGTAATCTGGGCCATAATTATGGTGTCAAAGTATCTCTGTACATTTGAGTAGGCACGGAAAAATAGTCTAACTTGGAAAGAACACTGTTTCAAAGAAAGAAATATGTACAAGTGTGAACCGTCCTAGACATCCCTCATTCACTGGTTTTTAATGAACTGACTGACTATTGATTTTGCAAGCCAATCACCACATTTCTCTTTCCTCCTGACACCAAAGTCTTACCTACAATCACCATAAATTCTAGGAATTTAGGGCTAGATCTACGAAGAATAGTAATAGCGATTACCAAACAGTGATTTTTTTGCTAATCGCTATTTGGTAATCGCTATCAGTAATGTACAAAAGGGTTATTTAGCCTGTATTACAAAAATAGCAATTTGTGTGGGGGGCGTGGCCACCAAGATGGCGGAGAGGACATAACTCTCTTTGCTCCATCGCAACTCAAGTTAAATACAGTAAGTTTGCACCCGCAAATGGGCTCGCACCCAGCCACATTACTTCTATCACTCTGGCAAGAAGGGGAAAATAAACGCTTTTGAGGAATCTAACCTCTGATGCAGCTGGATGAGTGGGAGGCCAGGCCCCAACTGGGCTAACGAGGTAGGCCGCACCGGCTGCTAACTCAGCGGTCTCTTCAGAACTGCCGCCGGGAGTGGGATTCCCCCGACTCAAAGTGGAGCTTCGCATTGGACGTCCTGCCGGTTCCCCTCCAGTGCCCCGCCAAGAAGAACTGGCTCTGCTGCGGGTGTCCCGGGGAAAACTACAAGCCCAGGTGAGAGACGGGGGCACGAGTGTGCTGCAGGGAGCAGTATTACATTCCAAGACAAGAGGAGGCACGGAGCGGGTGACCTCAGTAAAGGGAACGGGGCACATCTACCCCAGCATGATCACCGCAGCAGGAAAATTCACCGGAACGAGATGCCTAACTCCACATGGCACCCACTTCGGACATTAACAACTGATAACTCCATCTATAGCACAGGACAGCCAATATCACTCTACCTGCAATTTGGAACGGACAGCATCCTGGGCCAAGGAGGCATTTTTAGCACGCAAGAGTTGGAGAGGACCACTGCAAGGACCTAGGCATTGTCAACCGGAGGGCCCATGCTTGGCCCTGAAGTGCAACTGGCCTGACTTGGGGGAAAGCGGCTGCAGGCGCCAAGGCAGTGATATTGCGGGACTGGTGAACCTGATGCACAAAGGTGATATACTGATTCTGATTTTCCCTGTGTAAGTGCATGGGTAACACCCCTGAACACAGAGAAAGGCAAGGCTAGGCATCACCTATGAGGCGCTTCACCTCAAGTAGGGCTTCTGATCAACGCCCCTGCAAACTGGGAAAGCCAAGTCATGACTTCACTCAAGAGGATCTCTCTACTCCAGGGCCTACACTGCTTGGAACCCCTATCCCATTTATACCTCCCAAAAAACAGTGAGACAATAGAGTCTCAAACTACTTTGCACCAGAAGACTCTAAAGTCCACTCTCACAGCAAGGTGGACACCGACCCAATGGGCCTTACAAAAGAACTATTCCTATCCTCCCTTAATGACTTTAAAAAGGAGCTACAGGAAGATCTGAAGGGAGATGTGGCCTCCTCCTTGGCTGCCCTGAAAGCAGATCTCTCAGAAAATTTGGTGGCCCTCAGGAACAACGTGGATTCAGCAGGAAGCAGAGTAATGGGCCTGGAAACTAAAGTGGTGGAGCTGGAGCACACGACGGAGCGCATAAAAGAAACCACCACTACTCTTCAAGAACAACTACAGGAGGCGATACTCAAGGAGAAGACCTGGAAAACAAGTCCCGTATGGAAAACATCAGGATTCGGCACCTGGAGGAAGGAGTGGAGGGCCCTGGCCCAGAAACCTTCTTACAGGGTCTATTCGCAGAGATATTAAACACTCCCCTACAGACAAAAAAATTGATATGGTCCATCGAGTAGGGAGGATGGCACCATGGGAGAAACAGAGGCCAAGAGCCATCTTTGTTAAAATGCACTCACTTAAAACCAAGGAAGCCTCACGTCTTCTATTCCAAGATGTAGCTCAAGCTACGCTAGCCCAACGCCAGCAATTCCGGTCAGTAACTAATAAACTTTGTTCTGATAGCATAAGATATAGGTGGACCTACCCATTCGGAATAGCCTTTGAATTCCAGAACAGGAATCACCATTTCACGGATGAGAAAGAGGTGAGGTGTTTACTGGGCCATCTCTCCCTGGAAGAAGAGAACATGGAGCCTGCATTGGATACAAGGGCGGCAACATCCAGTGGCTCAGTGGGATCGAGTCGATGGCGCTCTCAAAGACTTCCCAGGCAAGAGAAGAACTAAAAAGAGACAAAGCATACAAACAAACACCGGGGGGATACGCGCTACCCAGATATACCTTTGACAACACAGTACCGGGGAACCCTCCTCTCAAAACTCTAATAATCACCGGCTTTACGGGGCCTCCAGAAACCCACACAAATATGGTCACTTCTTCGACCCAGCTCGGGGTTGCCCATTTCCCCGACCAGAATCAATCCAATATTACGGACAGCTGGGCGGTACATCTTACTGTAGGAGAGAACTATAAGAGGAGTTGCGACACCACTGGCCCAATTCGCCCACCACAGACCTGATGGTTGACCCATTAAGACTCTCACAGGGATTTATTATCCCTATTTCGTTATGTTTGGGTTTATTATCTTTTGTCTTTTCTCCTTTTTGGTTCTTTGGTTTCCAAGTACTCAGGGGCTCAATGATATTAGCGGGGTAGGATTTCCCAGCACTCAATCGGCTTTGGGCGGGTTGGAGGATCTTGGGGGGAGGGGGATGGGCCCTCCATGGTGGGGAGAGGATCTATGAGGTAAGCCCTTCTCATGGAACATATGGGTCTAAATTCTTTGAAGAAGAAACACAAACTCTGGAAGTTTCTCACTGACCAGCATTACAATATAGTGGCCTTACAGGAAACACACCTCAAAAGATCAGAAGATCACAGGCTGAAACACAAGGCCTTCCCTCTGATATGTAAATCCTCGGCCACAACCAAACACAATGGGGTAGCACTGCTATTCGACACAACTACAAGATTTCAGCCCAAGGACCACAAATCAGACTGGGAGGGGAGAATAGTAATGGTTAAGGGGGTTCTACAGTAGACTGTGTACTGCGGCAGCCACTTATGCTCCCAATGCAAATCAGGGTACGCACATTAACAACCTCTTTGCTCTCCTGGGGGCTTTGCTGAGGGTCAAATCATTATTATGGGAGATTTTAATCTCACATGGCAATCGGATCTGGACAGCACCCACCCGCACAGGACACCAACATTCCACAAGCAGGCCTTTCAGGACCTCGGACTGAGAGATGCCTGGAGAACGCATTACCCTCTTGATAAGGACTACACGTTCTTTTTGCATTTACACTGCACTTTTCCAGGGTAGATTATATATTCCTAAACCAGGCCTTGTCCCAAGATATTAGGCAAGTTGAAATACAACCGATTACTATGTTGGACCATGCATCAGTCCTCCTCACCCTTAATTTGCACTGTGCCAGGACGAAGGGGAAGCGCTGGTATTTCCTGCAAACATTACTCCGAGATCGTCCTTCTCGAGGCGAATTGCGGAAAGTCATTAGGGATCACTTTCAGGTTAACAAGGCCCATAACACATCACCCTCAAACAACTGTGATGCCTTCAAGGCGGTAATTAGGGGCCACTGCGTGGCTCTCAATTCTGCCCTACTTAAACAAAAGACAACGGAACGCTTAACCCTAGAGGAGGAATTACACACTACAGAACAGGCCCACAAGCTGACCCCCACATGGACCCTTCAAAGAAAAGTAACAGCTTTAAGAGGGAAATTAAATGCTATCTACAACAACAGGGTGGAGCTGACCCTTCTCAGGCCCAAACATAATGCTTATGTAGAGGCCAACAAAACTGGGACATTTTTAGCTAGGCAACTCAGATCACAGAGGGAGAGGGAATACATCAGAGAGCTGCAACTCTCCTCGGGAGACTTGGTGTCTTCAGAACAGGAGAAAGCACAGGCTATGGGGCAAATTTAGGCTCATTTATACAAGGCAGCGGTATCAGACCCAAGGGCCCAACAAGACTACCTACAAGGAGTACAGCTCCCGCAAGTGAACCAGACACAAAATGAATTATTAGAAGACTCAATCTCAGAAGAGGAAGTTAAGCTTGCAATCACCTCTCAAGCTACACAAAGCCCCAGGGCCAGATGGCTACACTGCACACTTTTACAAGAACTACATTCAGGAACTGGTCCCTCACTTGACTGAACTTTTTAATCATGTAGCAGCATCAGGAAAGGTCACACCTACTATGGGTGAAGCAGTGATTTCTGTACTCTTAAAACCTGGCAAAGACCCTCGAAATTGCGGATCTTACCACCCTATAGCGCTTCTAAACTAGATGCTAAACTCTATTCTAAAATCTTAGCAACACGAGTTGAGATCCTCCTACTTGAACTCATACACCCCGATCAGTCAGGATTTATCAAGAAACGCCAAACGCATGACAATGTGCGAAGGGTGATCCACCTTAATGAGGTCAACTAGAATAAGGTCCCGGCAATCTTACTGGGATTAGATGCTGAAAATGCATTTGATTACGTGGATTGGCCTTTCCTTTTCAATACCCTTAGGAAATTTGGCTTTGGCAACGCCTTCATCAAAATGATTTCTGAAAACTACTCGTCACCATCCTCTAGAGTGATGGTTAATGGAACAAGTTCAGACATATTTCACCTCAAAAGGGGGGGTTAGACAGAAGTGTCCACTTTGCCCTCTCCTATTTGCATTACGTATAGAACCCCCAGTAGCACTAACCAGTCCATCACAGGCATCTATTTTGAGCAGACAAAGCACAAGATATCACTCTTCGCCGACAATATTTTATTGGCCCTTTCAAACCCTCATGACCCCCTCTTAGCATTGCAAGATGAGCTACAACACTTTGAACCTATAGCAGGGCTTCGCGTTAACCTGACTAAATCCTTTATTCTAAACCGGACCTGTGCGCGGGGAGAAGTGGAACAACTAAAACCCCTCACCCCTTTCCAGTGGCCCCGAAGGAGCTCACTTATTTGAGTATTAAATTAACGTCCAAGATTTCTAATCTTTTTTCAGCCAACTTCCTCCCCCCGCCCGTATTTGGGAATTGCAGGGGTATCTGAAGCGCTGGGCTCCTCTATACATCTCCTGGATGTGCGGGATCCAAGCAATTAAAATGGTAGTGCTACCTGAATTTTTACATCTCATTCAGAGTCTTCCAATTACTATAGAGAGGGACTTCTTTAATTCCCTGCACACTCTTTTAAATAAATTCATTTAGCCAACCCTATTGCATTTGTCTGATCTTTTATTCCCAAAAGATTAGATAGGCAAGGTCCGAGTCCTCAATATCTCCCAGTATGTGCTAGACCAAAACTGAGTCATGTTTTTATTTCTAGAATACACAGATCTTCTCAAAGTCATCCTCTCTTCTAACAAAGTAAAACAGTAGAAGGACATTTCATGGTCTGATAATTAGTAGTTCTTTTCACAGAGTGTTGCTGAGTGCACTGTTGAGCATCGGAAGACATGTTTGGACATACGACCTGCTCTTAGGTCCCTCATGCAAGATTCACTTTATTTCACCTCTGCTTCTTCAAAGTTACATATAACAACAAAACTGAAACTTATGTAGACCCTGTGAAAGGGAAGTCATTTTTAGATAGCTTTTGATCTGACGCTATGGAAACTTCATGTATCTTTAATGTTTAATGGAATTTCTCTCGCTCAAATACTGTACTGATCATTGTTTTTTTTCTTTTCAGGAGCAAATAATGTACTGGTTATCTCTTTAATCTAGAAACTCTAAACTTATTGTTTGTTCTTCCTTTTAAGTATACTTTGTGTCATGCTGTTCACATACCAATTCCTTGCATTTTATCATCCTTTCCCAGATTCCCTGGCGTGAAGGTGTACCGTCTTTTTTTATAGTTCCTACATCCCTGATCATGTATCTTTCTATAGGTATGTTATTCGATTTTACATTTTGGCATTTATTTTGTCATTTATCACTTTTCTTTGCCCTTTCTATCCTTATTTTCCCTCCTCTCTGTATCACAACCCTTTCTTGATTCACACTTTTTTGATTTCTGATTTAATCTGTTTCTAGTCTACAAAAATTTACAAATACTATTATTTACTATGTATTATTATTCCGAATTTCTGATAAGTAATCCATATTTATGGTTTGAAGTTGTGTTTACATGGCACTTAGGATTGTTCCTTGGAATATAAAAGGGCTCGGCTTTCCTATTAAAGGGCAGAGAATCCTAGAATATTTGTCTAAACTTAAATTTGATATTGTTCTAATTCGAGAAATTCATTTAAATGAAGTTGAATCCAAATAGCTCAAAAGAAATTGGTTGGGTAATGTTTTCTCCTCACCTTTTACCAAGATGAAAAATTGTGTAATTATTCTCTGTTCTATAAAGTTGAATGTTGTCTCAGTTTCTCATAAAAATGATCATGATGGAAGATGATTAATAGTAACGTTGAAAATTGATAAGGTTTCTGCTACTGTAGTTAGTGTTTATGGACCAACTCAAGCTGAATATATTCTCTGGAAATCCATGGCTTCTAAATTATTAGACTATGCAGATGATAACTTGATATTTGGTTGGTGGCGATTCCAATCAAATAATTGACCCTTTTCTAGACAGAAATTCTAAAGTTAAATACTTTCCAAACTCCATGCAAAAACAATTCTCCAAAGCAATTTGTCAACACTCACTTGTTGACACCTAGAGAGTTACTGAATCTTTTATTTCCAGATCATGGTTCCCAATTCTATGGATACTTGTTTCCAGTCCAGGGAGGACCTGGCTTGGCAGTTCGGGCTGGACTGTTCCCATGGGGCACAGGGTCAAGACTGATTTGCATATGGCTGGGTTCAAACTGGAATGGCATGGTGAGCAAAAAAACGATGGATTTAGGCCCAGATCTCTGTACTGGGGTGAATGTATGACATTGTTCTGCATTCTGTCCATCAATTGTTGTTTTTGCATTTGTCACCCCGAGTGGGAAGGGTATGCTCAGACGTGAGTCCCGTGCTCTCCATGCCACTGGAGTCAAGCTATCCTGGCTGACGAGGGCTGAAAGCCCGAAACCGGTCCTAGGATGCTTGTTTCCAGTCCAGGGAGGACCTGGCTTGGCAGTTCGGGCTGGACTGTTCCCATGGGGCACAGGGTCAAGACTGATTTGCATATGGCTGGGTTCAAACTGGAATGGCATGGTGAGCAAAAAAACGATGGATTTAGGCCCAGATCTCTGTACTGGGGTGAATGTATGACATTGTTCTGCATTCTGTCCATCAATTGTTGTTTTCCCAATTTAGGATACATTATATTTTCTTGAGCAAACCTTTTTTGAGACAATTTATCAATGCAGACATTGGGCCTATTCTATTGTCAGATTACGTTCTATCTTCTAAGAGGATCCAATGATGGAGATTTAATAAGTCCCTTTAATGTGACCAATGTTTGGATGTGTCCATAGACAGATCGCACCCGCCCCTACATGGAGCTGGTGTGTTTAAGCAAGCAGAGGCACTGGGCAGATGGGCGGAGGGTTGGGAACTGTGGGATGTTTGGAGGATGTGACACCCCGCACAGAGGGAATACTCCTTTTATTCCCCAGTGCATGACCTGCATACAAGAATAGACAGGATATATTGCTCCAATATGATAGCGATGCAAGTGCTTCACACTACATATTTGCCCAAAACATTTCAGATCATAATCCATTGGAGCTGGTCATTTTATGGGGGAGTGTGCCCTCCCCGGTTCCCACGTGGCAGGAGGGTGCCCAGCCCGGTTCCCACGTGGCGTTTATGGCCGCAGATGTTGGAAGATACGTTATTCCGCAGTGATCTTTTAGAAACTATAGACCATTACTTTGCAGAAAATAGCAATACGGCGACCAGCGGACTAATGGAATGGGACGCCTTTAAAATCGTAATTAGGGGGAAAACGATTAGTGCGACTGTGGGCGCCAGACAGGAAATACATAGGTCCCTAGTAGAGGTGGAAGAGAGGATGGGCAGGCTGAAGCAAGAAGCAATAACCAAAGCCAATCAAAAGGGCCCACTGCAAGAGGCGAGAATTAAGCATGCTGAGCTCTTAGAGTCACTGCGGGTCATAGACTACCAGGCATATACACGACACGCCCACACTGAAGCAGATAAGGCAGGGACTTTACTCGCCAGATTGGTTTGTGATGCACCTCCTGCGGTGGTTATACACGAAGTTACCACAGGGGACGGAGTCACAGTAAATGGCCAGGCAGATATCAACGCTGCCTTCCGACACTATTACACCACACTATACGGTGCATCAGATTGCAACACAAGGCAACAAACGGAGGCTTTTCTATCCACATTAACATACCCGAAACTCACAGTGGCAGCCCAGAAAGACCTCACCGGGCCCATTACCAAATCTGAGATCAGAGTCGCCATGAGGGGGCTTCCGCGTAATAAAACCCCTGGTATGGATGGACTCCCAATAAAATTTTACGCCACATACGCAGAATCCCTAGTGCCACAATTAGAAGTATTATATAAGACAGCATGGGAGAAGGGCTCTCTGCCTCTCCCCACGTCCCAAGCGCTAGATGTATCACTCCTGAAGCCAGGAAGAGACCCCACGGATATGGCTAACTATCGCCCGTTATCGTTATTAACCACGGAATATAACATTTTAAGTAAGGAACTGGCCAACAGGTTATTGCCCTCCTTGCCTAAACTGGTTTATATAGACCAAACAGGGTTTTTACCAGCACGTAGCACATCACAAAATATTAGGAAACTACACTATTTAATGACAGAAGCCCCGAACCGATACCCTCATGCGGGATGTATTTCCCTAGATCTCAGACAAGCATTCAACTCCATCGATTGGGAGTATATGTTCTAGGCACTGGAGAAATTTGGGATCCCGGAGGGATATATTGCCTGGCTGCGCCTACTCTATAAAGCCCCCACGGCGCGAGCCCGAACAGGTGGTCACATCTCAGAGGAATACTCCATACATAAAGGGACTAAGCAGGGATGTCCTCTGTCCCCCTCATTTTTATACTGGCACTGGAACCATTAGCTATAAAACTGCGAACAGATTTTACTGACCGGGGAATACCGATACGGAACATATCGCATCTTTTCTCAGCGTACGCCGATGACATTATTATGTACCTACAGGACTTCTGTCTACCCCTGGCCCCGATATATGAGACATACCGTCACTTTGAAACTTTGTCCGGCTTGGCCATAAACGTTGCAAAATCATACGCTTTCTTCTTCAAGAGCATGCAGACAGTATAGACAGTATAGACGTAGAATTTGGAGACACTAGGCTTCAGGTGGCCCCGAGCACATTTAAGTACCTAGGCATTCTGATTTATAGGACACACGAAGATATGATAGATGGTAATTTGCACAGAGCAATCAGAGCCTTGCGATCCAGTGTCACATTCTGTACAGAACTGCCGTTGTCCGTTATGGGGAGAGCAGCCCTGGCCAAAATGGTGGTTCTGCCGAGATTATTGTATTATTTTACTAACTTACCATTAATAGTGCCTCAGGCCATGTTTAAAGTGCTAAATACTCTGCTTATAGACCTGATATGGGGCAGGGATAGACAACATATAAGCCTGAATAAATTGCAAGGGGGTACTCACATGGGGGATCTGGGCGTTCCGCACTTACGTGCATACTATTACGCCTGCCAACTGCAGTGGCTGTCGTATTGGACGGCTGGACGACACCTGCAGGAAATAGGATACACGGAAGCGGACATAGACAGCGGGCATTGCACATCTTATTATTGCCTGGTAGTAGACCCCCGAGGGATCTCCCCCCTTTATTGAGCACTGCGCTCAAATCCTGGAAGGCGGCACTGCAATATACACATGTAACCCCTGCATATGCGGGTAACATCCCACTGCTGGGGATTCCATTGGCAGACGGCAGGCTCAATAAGTGCAAATTGGCACCCTGGTTGGATGCGGGGATTAGCACAGTGGCAGACTTATTCGGAGACGAAACACTACTCGATCATGACACCTTTGTTAACGAAACCAGGGCCCGACACATTTATATTTGATACATTCTGCACTGCTTCAATACATAAAAACACATTGGGCTCCGCAGACTAATGATATCAAGGGACGAGCTGAGCAATAGGATGATGCTACAGCAACATCTCCATGGCCTTATGAATATAGACCTGGACTCAGATTAGTATGAGTATAGTTATTGCCTATGCAAGGGCAAAAGGAGGGTCTGTGGTACTGTAAATTTCGGAAACATGTGGAAGGCATGGTCCCACCATGCCGATTTTGGTATCAGCGAACCGCAAATGACTAATGCGGTATGTATGAGTGTTTTCGTCATGTTTCACCGATGAATTCACCGTGTATACGATACTACATATCGAACCCTCGGGTTCCATTTTAGAACGGTAACCATTCTGTGGTTGCCCTCACATAGGCAGCGAATTAAGGCCATGCCTAGGCCTAAAGGACACGCACACCTTCTGTGCCTTCTTGGTGACCTGTGCAACCTGACTCCACTGCCCGAGGTCAGTCCTGTTCGGCCGGTTCCTTTTACTGCGGCCAAATGGGATTAGCACCAGGGCTCGACACACCATCAAGTTGTCCTTCCCACTCGAACCCTGACTAATCTCTTTCACACCTGACTCTGTTTCCTACTTTATGGCTTATTTTACGAGTAGGAGGTGCCCGTTTTATTGGGGTCCGCTGAAATCTGATGAAGGTTCTGAGCCTCGCTGGGTAAATAATTATGTGCTGACCGAGCTGAAATGTGGGATTACCATCATGACTTTGCTGTTTCTTTGAAGCGAAAATATGTGAACGACCACTTGTAAAATAGGGGCGGTGTTGCCCAGAGCGTAATATTTTGTATATAAGAAAAGACTGTTTTTTGGTTGGGAGCAGTCTCCTGAGAACATACATCGTGTTGTACTTCTCGGATACCTGTGATTGGTCTGCAGCCAATAAATACGATCTTTGACTTCACCTAGAAGACTCTGTGTTTCTGTGGTCTGAGACAGGAAGAACTCGAAGTCTTCGGGTGTGTTCCCTGGCACCGCTGGGTTGGTTCTGAAAAACCCAGTACTTCAAGCTTCCAAAAGCATCAAGTACCCTATGGCAATCGTGATATCAAAATTTAAAGTCATGAATCAAATCATTTCTGTCCCTACTCTATTCTAAGGTGACATCCCTACACAACATTCCCTTCCAAGTGAGAATCGCATAAAAGGTGTCAGCAGTGAAACTTCCTAAGAAGTCTTCACTATATGAGAGCTCGATCTATAGTGCTCCTTTCGGTCCCTCTCCTAAGTCTCGTCTGCCCCACCCACGGGGCTCTGTCCCTAATACAAAACCCCAAAAAGCTGTACACGCCCTTCAGCACACCCCTTCAGGCAGATTCTTCCTCCAGTAGGTTTCCAACAGGATCCTTTCATCTTCCTTTTCATAAATTCGACCTTGGGTCCCAGGCCTCTTCTGTACCAGGAGTTGCAACTTCACATTCCAATTCACTCCCTTCCTGTCTACTCCTTCTGTCTCCATTCCATTTGAACAAAGACTTATTCTAACTAACGAGCTACATGGCCTTGTACCTGTAGCCAAATGATGAACGGAAAAAACCCTAACATCAGGAAGTTTCACAATTCACTGCAATTTAAGCTTTGCTAAAATCCTGTCGGCCTAATAAAACATAGCTAAAATAAGAACGAAGGCCTTCACTTTACATACATGATTAGGCCTCAAACTAAACATACTACAATTAGTAATTCAATTTATTCGTCTCATAATTGTAAGAGAACTACCTTCTTCATTCTTCTAACATGACTTAATGTCTCTTAATGCATGACATTACTACAAACTAAACATTACACATACACAAATGCATTTCTTAATAACTGGTGGCCTTTTCTCTTCTCTCGAGGCCTGTTCACATTTCTACTTTTCTATTTCAACGAATATATTTCTGTTACTCTTTAAACATTCTTATTTTATATGCGGATGCTGACTAACAATGAATATGGTGCACCCCTACAAATTTTTGCATCAGTAACGCTCTATTACTTACATCACTCAAGCTATCCAAGCGAGGGATGAGCACAGAAATCTGTCAAATGTGTGCAGTAATGGCTCCTAACTCTTAGCCCTCAAAAGCCACTGAATGTCACTGTGCATTGTTGAGAGGCGATGTGACCAGTAAAAGGTCTACAAGTGAAGGGCTGCTCTCATTTTGACCTTAAGGAGGCAGACCACCCTAACACTGTTACCGACTTAGGAAAGAGAACTAAAACATCTAAAAAATATACAAATGTTCATACGAGTAAACAAATAAGCATTCATAGCCTCAATAACCTCTTCAAATCTGGTAAATAAAGAGCTCCTTCTTCAGTATGCTGACTCATTTCACTTCTACACTAATAAAATGATTACTGTATGCTAGTGCAGAGGTGAAACTCCATAGCTCTTGAATTACAGTTACAACCAATGAATGGCTGATAATCTGAAGCTATTTAACCAATGGCGAAGAGAGGCTGGCCTTTTGTCTCCTCTCTTTGTCTAGATTGCCAAAGTTTTGAAAATATTGAAAGGTATCTCTAGCAAGGCGTATTATTTCTTTCTCCAAGAAGCTGCATTTAAGGGCACAATATGTGTATTTATGAACGCTACAATGGTCCATACTGATTTACAAGAGTGGCATAGGGCTACAAAGTAACAAATACAACGGGCGGTCTAATTGAACATTTTTTACTCAATTCCTAATCATTTTCTCAATTATATATCGGTAATTTTATTCGAATGTTGTATGTAGTCTTATTTTGTCAGGCTTCCACTATGATTGATATTGGTCAGAATTTGTCACGATGAACTTAAAAGAATTTAAACTAGTCTTCAAATAAAAAACCGACTCGTAAGACTGAAAACCCATTGTTTCAAGAAAGTTAATACATCCTACAATTATAACGGAGACCTGAGAGATACAAAAACAAGACTTAAATACCACTTGAGAGGGCAGTTTTACTGTAATGCAAAACGACGAAGAAAAACAGTGGGCTGAACTGTCACTTGGGTGAAAGATTTACTGCTGTTCTGTAAGCATGTGGGCTGGTGCTGTTGGGTGGACTGCTGATGGGTAATTTCATTCCAGTAAAGAGAAGCTGGGAAACTTTAGCCTTTCGTCAGATCAACTGATTTGGAAACATTGTAAAGACATTCTACACATGCTGCTCACAATAAAGCCAGCTTTAATGTATGAATGTGGTTTTCCACAAGAATATCTGATTACCTCACATAAAACGTACAGCTGACACAATTGCACCAGATCACTGTATTTCTTTATGATGTACCTAACCACAACTTGAACTAGCAGTGAATAATTTAAAATCACAGGCACAAAATATTGCCTGGTGGGACAAAAGGTGTAAAGAAAGATGTAAAATGCAAGTAGAGCTGATCCTATAAATCAAATATTCAGTGATTTGTTTTTTTACAACAACTTATTGATTTTATGCTGCAATGAACTTGAATAGTTTCTCCTAAGAACTTCATTTATTTTCATGATTAAAAATACTTTGAACATTTTTTAAATTCACTTTTAAATGTTGTATGGCGAGCCACATACTAGGGCAGATCTACCCCTTTGGATGCCAAAATCTTGTGAGTTGCTTGAATTAATCCTTGTTGCACACACCTGCTAAAAATGCTTCAAAACAAACTGCTAAATTCCCGATGAGAATATACCAAGAAACCTTTCTTGAGGCCCTTGGTTTTACCTACAGTGACCTGTTCAAGTCAGGTCAAACTGGTCTGTTGATTCATAATACCTGCCACACAGGACAGATCACAAGAAGCTGTATAGTGGCTGAAAATAGAGGAGACAAAGTCAGTGTCACACAATGGCCCAAGGCATGTCACACATGTAAATGGACTTCAGCTTTGGGCTGGTGCCTGTGGCCTGCAGTACTGTTGATAGGACTGGTGGAGTCTGGCGCCACAGCCTCTTAAAGGCTTTGGATTTCCACTAAAGCATGGGGAGACCTCGTGGGGAAGTGCGTCCCACTGCCTGTGAACTATGAACTCAATGGATACACTGGAAATATGAGAGCGAGGCCTCTGAAAGATCCCTCCGGTGCAGGAACGGACATCCCCCACAGCTGCCTTGAACCCTCCAATAACATATCGTGAGGCTTACTGAGAGCTGAGAGTCACCTGGACGCAGTCTATCAATTTGGGGGGCTTTTCAGCCAGCCACTTGAAAGCGCTTCAGCCCACAGAAAGAATTGGAGCGGGAGGAGGATATGGATCCCACAGGGCTCACCCAAATGATCAGAGTGTCATGGGAGAAAATGAGGCAGTGTTATGATATGGAGTAGCTGGAAACCTAAGGGGTCCCAAAGCAAGTGAGGAAGCTGTGCCCTTGAGCCCTACGATTTCGCTACTCATGCTGGCGTTACATCTTAGATGGGTTGACATTTGAGCCCTAGAATGTGTGATTTTCCAAAGTCCTCTTTTTGAGGCCAATCTTTTCCATTGGGGCTCTGATGTTGCATCTAGATTTGTGTTAATGACTGATACAACTGCTGTCAGCCATCACGTGCACCCCTGGGCATGGTGCAATGAGAGTGATAGCAGCTTGTGTGAGATGTTCTCTTTCTACAATGCTCCCTTGTCAAAACGGAACCCCTCAGTTGGTTGTTGTCATGCCATTGAAAGAGGGGTGCTTGGGATTCATGATGGGGACTGGAACGAATCAAGCTAAGGGGGTCTTTTACTCAGTAGAAAATGTGATCGTTGTTCTGTGGTAGATTGTGCTGGAAGTATGCAGCAAGAAAGTGTTCTTTTAGCTGTTCCAGTGATTTCCAACCCTGCCATATATCTTTAACTCATGTGTCCCCCACTGTTCTGTAGTCTGCAGTCCCACTTAGAGCAAACTAACCTCCCAGCTAAATTCAAACACAAGTGTAAGGGTGAGGAATCTTTTCAATGGACTCCCACTCTAACATTGTCAACCATTCTGCCCAAAGCAACAGGAACAGCTACATTAATTCAACATCATAGACAGTAAAGAGCCCTGTGCCCCCATGACAGATGGACAGGGATAGGACAGAGCTGGGGGCAATAATCCCTACTTTAAAGTTATCCCAAAAGCAAGCAATCTTTGAAGGGAAAGTAGGAGAGATGGCGTGGATGTCTCATTTCTTTGACAGTATCCATGACGTGCCATCAAAAGGAAAGGATTTGGCTTGGGTACAAGGAAATTAGAACCTGAGCATGTGGTCCACTTAATGGTTCTTTTAGCACTATTGGCAAATTTGTGTTTTGAGCATGGCAGGCAGTTCAAGTTATGATATGAGTTGTGTGGGCTGTTAAACATACCTGGACAATTGCAAGGATTTGTTTACATTTGAACCAGAAACAAACTTCAGTTTTGTGAATATCAGCGATTTTTGTGTAATGTACTTAATTTCCAACCCTCACAGTGCATGGTTTTCAGAAGTGTGCAGTAGGACTTGGCAGGCACAGACCAGGCCTTTTTCCATAACCAGGTATGGACAGTAAACCCCCTCTGCTGTGCGCCACCAGAGTGTTGGCAAGAGGCCATGGACTGAGACCAGGCTCTGTGCCCAATTGTACATGGGTAGTCAACTCCCATTGCATATGGCCTTTGTGCATGCTCAGTGAGGGTCTGTAGCAGAGCAAGGCCGATGGCCAGGCCCTGCACGTAACCAGATCATGGGTGGCCAATCTCCACTGTGCACTTCTGAAGGTCAAGAACAGCTGTTGTTACCATATAGAGCTTGACATTTGGTCTGTCTTTATATTTTGAAATCGGTTTTTTGGTTTTGCATATCCTAGTTTGAAAGCATAAATTCAAAGCAAGTGCCATACTGGGTACTGGGAACCAAGGGCAAAATTCCTTGACCTATGCCTCTCCTAGGGGTTTGCATTCCGAATCAATGACTTTGAGTCCCCGAAGGGTGATTCATGGGTTGGTTGCACTTGCCCTTCATTCGCAGTACATGGGCATGAAGCTTGATCTGTTGATGGATGCCTTTCAGGATTGACTGTACTCAATACATGCAATGGCATCCGGTGTCCACGGTACCAGAGTCAGCATTGTGTACTGTGGCCGCCATTTTAGGTATCAGGGTTCCATGAATCACTAAAAAGGATCCATGGATCCTGCAACTCAATTTGCTTACTTAATTTACTTCATAAGGAGGGTGGTGCTTTAGAATCCCCTCACTATTGGCTTGTAGATAGGGTATGCAAGGCTTGTGCCCAGTGCTGAAATGGGCAATCATATCATTCAGATCCATCTGTGAAATGGCAGATCCGAAAGGCCCAAAGGAGAAAAGGCACTATCTTCCAACCAGATTTGTTTAAAAAAAAAATATATATATATATGTATATATTTATATATATATATATATATATATATATATATATATATATATATATATATATATATATATACTGTTCCACCAGTGTCCAAAAGACGAGACTCACTCGCACCAGAAATCATCACTTGCAGCGCACCAAAATCAACATGTCAATTCCTTTAATATCTGTGCCCAACGCGTTTCAAATCTTACATCCTTGTTCACGGGCCAGCAGCATTTGAATACAAGTTCGTATCAAGGGACTCACCATAGATTACCCACACGTAAAGTTCAGATATTAAAGGAATTGACACGTTGATTTTGGTGCGCTGCAAGTGATGATTTCTGGTGCGAGTGAGTCTCGTCTTTTGGACACTTGTGGAACAGTATTTAAGACGGCAGTCCAAGCCGTTGAGTCGCACCGCTGCTGATGATTGTGAAGGCGGTTCTGGGGCCCTTTGAAGATGGAGCCTGTCAGAGCACCAGATTGCGATATTTAGCGCATTTTTAAACAACGTGCCTTTCCAAACTTATCATGGTTATTAACATTATTTTTGAAAATCAGCCACGTTTGAGAACTATTGCAAAGCGACTACCAAACCCATAATGCATGGCACCTTATCTCAATTTACTCACCTGAGGAGAATGAACTTTACGTGTGGGTAATTTATGGTGAGTCCCTCGATACGAACTTGTATTCAAATGCTGCTGGCCCGTGAACAAGGATGTAAGATTTGAAACGCGTTGGGCACAGATATTAAAGGAATTGACACGTTGATTTTGGTGCGCTGCAAGTGATGATTTCTGGTGCGAGTGAGTCTCGTCTTTTGGACACTTGTGGAACAGTATATATATATATATATATATATATATATATATATATATATATATATATATATATATATATATATTCACTTCAAAAACCATAGGTTTCACACATGTTATAGTTAGGTGGATATTTCACTCGTAAAAAACCAATGAAATTCCCCCGTTATAGTTAGTTCAGATAACTATAACTCGCGCGACCGCCACTCTATCACAAGGATGATGTCATCAGTGATGTCATGAGTGATGCCACTGACCATGTCATGAGTGATGTAATATGTGACGTCATGCGCAGTGGATTGCGGGCCCGCGAGTTATAGTTATCTGAACTAACTATAACGGGGGAATTTCATTGGTTTTTTACGAGTGAAATATCCACCTAACTATAACATGTGTGAAACCTATGGTTTTTTAAGTGAATATATATATATATGTTCACTTAAAAAACCACGTTAGGGTGCTCGCACGGAGCGCGCACGGTGCACGCACGCTGCGCGCGTATAGATATTGATATGCTTTTAAATGCTATTTTCTCAGGAAATACTGAACAGATTTACACCAGACCTGCGAAAGGCACTTCCTTGACCTTATGGCTACCTCTCTGCTAAATTTCAAGTAATTCTGTTCAGCCGTTCGGGCTGTAGCTGTGTCTAAAGGTCCTATGGAAAAATGCATGGGGAAAACGCGTTTTGGGACCCCCCCTTTTTCTCGGCCCCCACTTGACGAATCACCCCGAGACTTTCAGGGTAGGAGCTGAACGGAGCGCCCCATTAGTTTTGAAAATTTCGCGAGGATTCGTCAACCGACGCCAAAGTTATTCAAAATAGAATTTTGAGATTTCCTATGGAAACACGATCCGAACTATAACTATCTACTGGCGACCGCCAGTAGATAATATATATATATATATATATATATATATATATATAGACAATTAGAAACGAAATACATAATGGAATTGGATTCTAAGGCTCCGAGAGGCCTTAATGTGTGTGAAGATTTATTTCATTTTCTATAAATGTCCCGAATAACAATAGGATCCACCGTCATGAATTACCTTTTACATTGATCGAGGTTTCTCTAGGGATCGTGGTCAATCTCAATATAGTTTGATGGTTCCTCTGCTTCTCTGTAAAGTATTTGATGTAGACGCTGATGTTTTGTGATTCAATCTTGAGGGCAGTTTTGCGATAGACGAGTCCGCTAATTTTATCTCATTGTATATATATTTTTTTCACGCAATTGGGTTAAGGAAACTTTATTTACACACATCTCTAAAACTGTCTTTGGATTAAATAATTATATTGCACTTTACACGGTTAGCACTTCTATGGTTTCTCTACACTTTATACAGCCCAAAGAAAAGATTTGATAGGCTTGAATAGATTCTGTGTATGATACATATGAATTCTATAAACTTGTTATATCTAGTGGTCTGGGAGAATAATGATGTCTCTACCAAGTATTTGTACTTAGAATTCTAAATGTTTGTTAATTTATCGAGAATATGAATGTCAAATACCACTATGCAATGCTCCATTTTTTGCTATGTATTGACAGTAATTGCCTATAAACATTTGTTTAGGGGAATTTTCCATATTGAACCCTAAGGTTTCTCTCGATGATCTAACTCCGAGTAATTATAACTTGGAACTTTAATGAAGCGGAATTTACCCACTGCTTTTATAATTTTGTTTTCCCGACCATTAGGATAGAAGAAGTAATAAAAGTTAATCTATTCAATATAGTATATGTATTTGTACAGTGATAAACATTTGAGAAACCACACCAATGAATTTTATAAGTTGAAACAATCAAAGGAGGTGCAAGGTATTTTTACTATATCTATGATCATGTCGTCAGACACTAATCAATTATGACGAATGTATAGTTACCCCCCTTTTTGTATACATACGTCACTCTTTTGCGACGCATTCATGTGAGCAAGGCCACTCAGTTGGTCGAAACGCGTCTTCCCAAGTTTGCACTGAATCAATGATTTGAATAAAACGTTACTGCGGCTGCAGTATCAACCAAAGAAGAAGGTGTCCGTCTCTCTTTTCATGGTGCCATGAAGCGCTTTGGAGTGGTATTTGGATATATATATATATATATATATATATATTGGTCTCATGAACCATTCACAAGTCCCAAACAGCACAGAAAATATTAGCTATTTACAACAAACAACAAAAGGTGTATATATATATATAAGCAAACCGAACGAACAGCATGTTCGGGTACATGCACTCGCCTCCAAAGAAACACCACGTTTTGGCGTAGAGCATGCCTTGATCACGGCGTGTTCTTCTCTGAAACGCATTTGGGTATTTCGGCTTAGATGACAATAAATCACATGTACTACTGGAATTTGGATATGTTTTTTCTTTGGAGGCGAGTGCACATACCGAAAGTGCTGTTCGTTCAATTTGCTGAACTGTATGTGTTCAGTGCTCATCATACCCTGACGTGCACCGATGCAGCTTTGTTCCTTTTAATATATATTAGGCCTGAGCTGTGAACTCGGATCACTTTGCAGAGTTTGCTGTGTTTTTCATGCGCTGCGGAGCTCACGGAGTTCTGGAAACCTTTCTTTGCCCACGCTAGCCAGTGGTAAGTTGGTGCGAATTCTCAATGTAGGCAGTCGCAGACCGTCGCTACCGCTAGTGTTGTAAAACCTTCCGTTTGCGTTGAGGAAACTACCACTGGAGTAGAACTTCTACTCGAGCAGCAGAAAGAAGCAGTTTCCTCTTGCACTGCGTGTTATGCCATGTGTACTGATCTTACAGCACAGGACAAATACCTGTGCTAAAAATCACTGCAAACGGCATGAGGTAATGCACTCTGCTGCTCGCAGAGCTCTGCGTAGATTTGTGGAGTTTTCTTGTCACTTTGCGAAGTTTTGCGTAGTGAAACTCCATCCAGGCCTTTATATATATATACTGCCTCTGAAGAAAGAGCATGAATGCTCTGAAACGCGTCAGGCAGATGGACATTTAAAGCGGAGCTGCAATCCTGTTCCTTTGCAATAAAAGGGTTTTAAACCTACCGGCTGAAGGAGTGTGTCTCTGATGCATGGGCATTTTGGAGTGAATATTTACACGCGGCTGGTCCAGCCTAGGTAGTTTGCACCACCTTTGAACATTGTGAAAGGATCGTCTGACCTGAACTGATCAGGACAATGATGGCGCAGCTGGTGCCATAAACATGGAACAAGCTTTCAGCTCTGAGGCCCACTGGAGGGCTGTTATCGGTCCAGGAATTGTTTGAAATGCACACAACCACTGGAGGTGAATATTATGCATGGATTGTAACTACAAGTTCCGGCATGCATCAGAACTGATTCTACTCAGAATGGCACACCGGTGGCCAATAAATTAATTAAGCACGCAGGGAACTGTAGATAGTTATAGTTAGGACCTAGTTTCCATAGGAATTCCGCAACATTCTATTGCCAATAAGTCTGGTGCTGGTTGATGAATCCTCGCAAAATTTTCCAAACTTTTGGCCAGCTCCGCTCCGCTCCTATCCTGAAAGTTTCGTGGTGATTCGTAAAGCAGGGGCCGAGAAAAAAGGTAGGTCCCAAAACGCGTTTTCCCCATGCAATTTCCCATAGGATCTGTTGTCGCAGCTACAGCCCGAACCACTGAACGGAATGACATCAAATTTGGCAAAGAGGTAGTCCTCAGTTCAGACTCGTGACTTTTGCATAAATGGTGTGAATCTGTTTATTAGTTCCTGGGATAATTAGGGTAAAAAAGTTAGTAATATCTATGGCTGGGGAGGATCCGCGGACCCTACCCGCACAGTAAGCGCACCCTCCCCGAATCGAGTGCGCACCCTCCCGATCGTGCTCTGAATGCTAATTGGCTGTCAAGTGTCTGTCTACATTCGAAACTAGGAACTGTTGGTGGCCATTTTCTGCCTTGGTAGAAGCGAGGCTGATGAAGCAAGGGGAATAAGTGTGTAAAACATATATAATGGGGGCAGAGTGGAAATACTCTGACCATCTAGATAGGTGCTTAGGGGGTCTAAGAAGGACCTCCCGGGGCCCCCTTAAAAAAAAAAAACGGCGAAATGCGTGCAGGGTGCGCGCATCCTATCGCGTTTGGTGCACGGATCCTCTCGCGCTGGGTGCGCGGATCCAAGGGAAAAAAATTTGAAAAAAGACAAGAAATCATTGGTTGTATGACAACTTTCTACACTGAAAGGTAGGGTGTATATTTCTGTTTTTTAAAGGCATGATTCTTATTGGTTAACAAAAACTGATTGTAAGGAACATTATATATGATAAGCTGATATGTTGAAAAGTCAAGCACACTTGCTGTCTTGTTTAGCAACATTGTGTGCTGAACTTGTGACCTGTGTGCTCAGTGCAGTGTTCCATGACCTGTCTCTATGGTAACAGGCAGAAGGCAGATTGGGGGAAGGGTTGAAATGTATTTCATTTGGAAAGGGTTGAAATGTTTAACCAATAGAAATGTGTGTTTGCTTTTGAATTTATTTGTGAAGGATTGTGATTTGATGTTTACATGTATATGTGTGGAAAATGAAAGGGAAACTTTGCCATTCTTTGTTTTTGCTGAGAGGTGCACAGTGCAGAGATTCTGTAAAAGAAAATCTGGTGTGTGACTGATATCTGGTGTGTGACTGATATACTTCTTAATCTACAAAACAACTTGAAAGGTGAGTTATTTAATTGTGAGGGGATGTATGTAGACTATTTTGATTTTAATCAGACTAATGTATTTCTCCTGCTAAAGTGTAGGGAGTACTTTTTTTCTCTACAATTTTATTGACAGTGTGTGTGCATGTAGAAACCATTCTGTGATAAGCATTTGTGTTTTTCAATCGTTTGCAGACAGATAACTGTGCTGTTTTTATATTTTGGTAGAATTAGAAACCAGTCATTGTTTATGAATTTGTGAAATGAGTTATGTTTCTATACTAAAATGTAGTACTCCTTCTAGATGAAGAAATGTGTTTTGGTATAGTGCAAGGGATAATGTTGTTTGTCTAGGATCACACAGTGAGTATGTGTGCATTTGGGAACCACTGTTGTCAAGTTTTAGTAGCATTAGAAGCCAGTCTTTGCTTATGCATTGATAAAATAAGTCATGCTTTGACATTAATGTGCTGTACTTTAATATGTACATTGTGTGAAGTCTCCTTACCCCTTGCACAGTAGTGAATGAGTTTTTGTAAGCTGCTAGGGAAAGTGTTGCTTGTCTAGAATTACACTGTGAGTCTGTGTGCATTTGGGAACCACTGTGAGAGAAGTATTTGGTAACATCGTGTATTTTCTGACAGATAACTTTTTTTAAACCTGTCATGTTGTCAAGTTTTAGTAGCATTAGAAGCCAGTCTTTGCTTATGCATTGATAAAATGAGTCATGCTTTGACACTAATGTGCTGTACTTTAATATTTAGATTGTGTGTAGTCTCCTTACCCCTTGCACAGTAGTGAATGAGTTTTGGTAAGCTGCTAGGGATAGTGTTGCTTGTCTAGAATCACACTGTGAGTCTGTGTGCATTTGGGAACCACTGTGAGAGAAGCATTTGATAACATCGTGTATTTTCTGGCAGATAACTTTTTTAAAACCTGTCATGTTGTCAAGTTTTAGTAGCATTAGAAGCCAGTCGTTGCTTATGCGTTGATTAAATGAGTCATGCTTTGACACTAATGTGCTGTACTTAAATATGTAGATTGTGTGCAGTACCCGTACCTCTTCTAGACTTGTGAATGAGTTTTGGTAAACTCCTAGGATAGTGTTGCTTGTCTAAAATCACACTGTGAGTCTGTGTGCATTTGGGTAAGAATTGTGATAGAAGCATTTGGTAACATCGTGTATTTGCTGACAGATAACTGTTTTAAAACCAGTCATGTTGTCAAGTTTTAGTAGCTTAGAAGCTATTCTTTGCTTATGCATTGATAAAATAAGTCAGGGTTTGACACTAAAGTGCAGTCCCAGGTACTATTCTCTTCACTGTGCCAGAACTGAAAATTTAAAAGTTTTACCCAGGCACTGTCCTAGCAGTAGTCTGATGATTTAGTCAGTTTCCAAGTACTCATGTTGTGAACCATACATTACCACATAGACTGCTTCAAATGTCAATGCAGTATGCATGCAGTCTTCTAACATACTATACACTTGTCTTTCACATCTTCAATTCCCTAGTCAGTATCCATATAGTCCAGCAAACATCCTGTTACTCCCTTTGCACTCCTCTAGTGACCCATTCAGTACCAAGTACAAATCCATTCACTGTGTCAAAAGCCAACCACTTATAAATTCACCCAGGCACTCTCTTTGCTGTACTCTAATCATTTCGTCAGTTCCCAAGTACTCATGCAGTGAGCCAGGCCTTAGCACATAGACTGCTTCAAATGCCTATTCACTATGCATGCAGGCCTCTAACCACCTACACAGTTGTCTTTCACACCTTCAATTCCCCAGTCAGTATTCATACACTTCTAGCAAACACCCTGTTACTCACCCAGTGTGTCTCCTTATAGTACTGTAATCATTCAGTCAGTTAACATGTAGTCTTTTAGTGAGGTAGGCTTTAGGGCATAAACTGCTTCAAAGTAGTATGCACTATGCATGTAGTGTTTTAACCATCGTCACACTTGTGGTTCAGGGCTATAGTTTCTTAGTCAGTTTTGATATAAACTGTGTTTGTACAGTAATGGAATAGTATGAATTTGAAAGTTATTAATATACATTTATTTGTGATTCTTTTTTACAGATACTGTTTTTCAACGTAAAAATAGAGAAATCATGCCAGAAAAAAAAAAGAAAAAGAAAAGAAACTCTGAAAAGCGCAGGACCAGGAGTGTTTCTCATCCGTTTGCACTCTTCTCGTGCAAGATTGTTTGGATGAAGGGTCCTTAGGTGTTTCATCATACTTGCCGTGCCGTACGAGTATTTCTTGTTAGGATCCCTTTGCAACAGAACTCTTTTGCAAATCTTCCACGTGACCAAGGTGGCATTGATCTTTGTTTGCCCCTCAGGAAAAGTAAAAAATGTCCACACCACTGATGAAAAACGTTGTGGGCGTGGTGCCTCCTCCTAAAATCCATCCTTAGATTCGGTGAATATTTTAAAGCGACAACATTTACAGTTTTTGTAAGTTAAACTTATAAAATTTTGTTAGCCGTAAGCATTTTATATATCTGTGATTTGTATCTTGTGGTACTTTGATGAGAATAGCATGTTGTTTTTTTTTTACAATCTTTCTGATTGGTTTTTTTTTGCCCGCTGATAAGTGATGAGTACGATTGAAATCACTATTTTTTGTTAAATTCAATATATTCTGAGAACAGCAAAAAAGGAAAACAAATTACTTTGTGGAAATTATGCTGTGTTGTAAAAAATGTATTATTACATGTTATAATTGTTTTTTCCTTTTCTTTCACAGATCCAAATTTAAAAATAAGCAATTTCTATGAATTTAGATTTCAATGAAAATCTGAAAAAAATGTATAGCATTTTTTATTGCTATTACTGTGAAGGTAAGTTTGACTAAGTCTCAATATGCAGAATGAGGAGGTCTGCAAGAAGCTACAAAGTTGAAACACGTTTCTAAAAACACTCTGTTTATACCTATGTAGTTTTTAAATCTGACCATAATCAGATATCATGTGACCTGCAAAAAAAGAGATTTGAGGGGTTCATAATATTTCCCATTGTAGCTATTGAAGGACCGCAATCATTTCAATCATTCTTCTTTGAACATCTTTGCAGACAAAACTCTGTGCTTACCTTCTATAATTCGCAAGGAATTTTAAAACCGGAAATATGTCACTTTTTGTAACAGTAACATAGTTATTGCGCAAGACACTCTTTCATATTTACAAAGAGTGGAAAAGGCACTCTGTGCACTTTTTATACTCCATGTAAATACAACCTCATTATGCACACCAGTTTGCGTTGAAAGGGTGTTCTATAAGTGTTGTTGTGCATGATTGCACTGAATACTCATAGAACAAGACACATGTCTAGATTTGTCATAAATCATAAATCTCGATGTGTGTGTGAATGCTGCACCATTCTAAAATTGGTGTAGGAAAACACAACAAGGAGAATTGTTTTCATTTCTCCACATTTTTATATCTTCAATGCATGCTACAATGCTCAGCATACATTGAAGGAGAAAAATGCCTTTACTGATTGTTTTTGTGCAGGAAGGTGTGTCTTCCTGCACAAAAACAAACAGCACATGACACAGATATCCTTGCACCTTGGTGCAAGGGTGCCTGTGTCACCACATGGCTGCAGTGTAAGCAGCCGTGCAGAGAGAAGCATAGATTTGCAACATATTTATGTACATATGTTGCATCCCTGTGCTACGGAAGTACTACAGCACACTGCAGGTAAAGAGGTTACTGTGTGATGCTGCAGCACTTCCTCATAGTTCTGCACATATACATTCACCATACGCTACTAATGCATTCATTCAGTCAATTACGTACTACACATACATTCATCTAAACTTTCACACACTAACAAAGAAATGTAGCTCTTTTTTTAAACCAGGAAAGTTAGTTCTTACAAGAACATTTTTTTTCTTCTTTCTTCTTTTATATTTTTTGGGGGGTTTTCTGAACAATTTTTAATTTTGGGGGGTTTTTCTGCAAAACAAAAACAAAAAACAAAACAGGAGGAACCAAACAATGAACTTCAGGGAACAATAAAAAAAAAAAAAAAAACTATCAAATCTGACTTACTTGCCGGCGGCAGATCAGATCGATCGACTGCTCACCGTAGCACAAAGTCGCATTGCACTTAGTGCAGAGCACTTTTAAAAATGTCCAAATTTTGGGCTGATGGATGCGCTCTTGAAGTGCTCGGCTGCGATGAGGTGGAAGGCGCAGGAGCAGGAGTGTCTCTCATCAGTCGGCATTCTTCTCGTGCAAGATTGTTTGGATGAAGGGTCCTTAGGTGCTTCATCATACTAGCCGTGCCGCACGAGTATTTATTGTTAGGATCCCCTCACGACAGCACTCTTTTGCAAATCTTGCATGTGACCAAGGTGGCATTGGTCTTATTCTGCCCCTCGGGAAAAGTAAAACATTTCCACATCACTGAAGAAAAACGTTCTTTGCGTGGTGCCTCCTCCAAAAATTCATCCTCAGATTTATGAGGAGATGCAGGTGATGCCTGCTGTCCTGAAGCCATTTTTAGTAGAAAATAGTTAGAGCTAAGTGTAAACTTAGTCTAAAAAAATCTTCTTCTCTGCAAAGAGATGCTCCTCCAAAGAAGGTCAAAGAAGAATAATTGAATTTGGTGGGGTCTTTTAATAGTTAGAAGAGGAAGTGTAATGAACCAATCAAATCTCTTTTTTTGCAGGTCACACGGGATCCGCGCACCCTGCGCATAGGCAGCATGCACCCAGCGCGCATCCGCGAAATTGAATTAAAAAAAATGATAGGGTTAGATGTAAAAATATATTAGTTTTAAGACTAGTTTAGAGTTTGTCATCAATTAATATTCACATGAAATACATATATATGTTTTTTTAAATGTTAAATATTTCGTGAGATCCGCACACCTACCGCGCCATAGACGCAGATGACGCATCGCGGAAGTGCGTAAACGTCGCGTTGCATACATAGAACGTGTCGCGTATAGGCTGGGAGTCGCGTACCTTGTCGCATTGCGATGGCGCACTAAACACGTACCCAATACCATGCGCGGATGCTAACGCGTAGGGATCGAGAACGGTGCGCTTAGGGTGCGCGGATCCAAAACCATGGGAAAAATATATATAAAATAAAGTTTTGAACATATAGTTAAAGAAATATTTTTAAAAATATAAAAAAATTATGTTTGAAAAACCCAATAAAAACAAATAATTTTTTTAAATTTTTAAAAGAATTAAAAAAATAAATTAAAAAAATGGTGATAAAAAAGAATTGAAAAAAAACATAATTAATGAAATTGACACACTGAATTTGAAAAATATTGAAAGCCAATGAAAATCATTAAACATGATATCTTTAGAGATAAGTTATAGATAGGAATTAGCATTTAAAAAACCTTTGAAATTCACTGAAAAAACCATAGGTTTCATGCACGTTATAGTTAGGAATTGGCATTTAAAAAACCTTAGAAATACACTAAAAAAAACATAGGTTTCAGGGGTGTTATAGTTAGCTGGACATTTCCCTCGTACAAAACCCTAGAAATTCCCCTGTTATAGTTAGTTCAGCTAACTATAACTCGCGCCCCCGCAATGCACTGCTGATGACGTCACATATTACATCACTCATGACATGGTCAGTGACATCACTGATGACATCTCAAATGACATCACTGATGACATCACTGATGACGTCATCCATGTGATAAATTAGTGCATCTTCTCGCACCCTAATATAACCTTTGATACACCGACTCAAAATTTCAGACGGCCATTTTGAAAACCATAGATACTTCAATACCAATAACTACATACCCACTCATTGACTCTTAGGTCTACATACACCTCCACTCACTCACCTGTACAGTCACTCATACTTACAGTCACTCAGTACAGGACAATCATATGAATTTATACACCTATATAGACACTCACACACCGCCAATCATCCATTGAGGTACAGGCACACCTAGTCAGTCATGCAAATAATTAATTACAGTTCAATTTACTCACCTGTACAGTTAAACACACTCAAGTTCACTTACTCATAAAAATACTAACAAATTCTGACGCTCTTATACAATTACTGATACAAGCACACACTCATCCATACAGCCACTCCCAAAATCACACACTCTCACATATAAATAGTTATATACTCTTACACACATATACACTGTGTTTCACATATGTAGTTACTGACACATGTACAACTGAGATATACATTCAATCACTAACACACCCTTACATACAGTCACCTAACCATACAGTCCATCACAGATGCACTCTTAAAACCATGCACCCACTGAATCACCCACTCACACATCTATGCACACAAACACTCAGGCACCCATACAGATACTCAGACAACCAATCAATAACCCATATAGACACTCATATAGCTATTCACAAAACCATGCATCCTATTGTGTTTGGTGCACGGATCCTCTCGCGCTGGGTCCGCGGATCCAAGGGAAAAAAAATTGAAAAAAGACAAGAAATCATTGGTTGTATGACAACTTTCTACACTGAAAGGTAGGGTGTATATTTCTGTTTTTTAAAGGCATGATTCTTATTGGTTAACAAAAACTGATTGTAAGGAACATTATATATGATAAGCTGATATGTTGAAAAGTCAAGCACACTTGCTGTCTTGTTTAGCAACATTGTGTGCTGAACTTGTGACCTGTGTGCTCAGTGCAGTGTTCCCTGACCTGTCTCTATGGTAACAGGCAGAAGGCAGATTGGGGGAAGGGTTGAAATGTATTTCATTTGGAAAGGGTTGAAATGTTTAACCAATAGAAATGTGTGTTTGCTTTTGAATTTATTTGTGAAGGATTGTGATTTGATGTTTACATGTATATGTGTGGAAAATGAAAGGGAAACTTTGCCATTCTTTGTTTTTGCTGAGAGGTGCACAGTGCAGAGATTCTGTAAAAGAAAATCTGGTGTGTGACTGATATCCGGTGTGTGACTGATATACTTCTTAATCTACAAAACAACTTGAAAGGTGAGTTATTTAATTGTGAGGGGATGTATGTAGACTATTTTGATTTTAATCAGACTAATGTATTTCTCCTGCTAAAGTGTAGGGAGTACTTTTTTTCTCTACAATTTTATTGACAGTGTGTGTGCATGTAGAAACCATTCTGTGATAAGCATTTGTGTTTTTCAATCGTTTGCAGACAGATAACTGTGCTGTTTTTATATTTTGGTAGAATTAGAAACCAGTCATTGTTTATGAATTTGTGAAATGAGTTATGTTTCTATACTAAAATGTAGTACTCCTTCTAGATGAAGAAATGTGTTTTGGTGTAGTGCAAGGGATAGTGTTGTTTGTCTAGGATCACACAGTGAGTATGTGTGCATTTGGGAACCACTGTTGTCAAGTTTTAGTAGCATTAGAAGCCAGTCTTTGCTTATGCATTGATAAAATAAGTCATGCTTTGACATTAATGTGCTGTACTTTAATATGTACATTGTGTGAAGTCTCCTTACCCCTTGCACAGTAGTGAATGAGTTTTTGTAAGCTGCTAGGGAAAGTGTTGCTTGTCTAGAATTACACTGTGAGTATGTGTGCATTTGGGAACCACTGTGAGAGAAGTATTTGGTAACATCGTGTATTTTCTGACAGATAACTTTTTTTAAACCTGTCATGTTGTCAAGTTTTAGTAGAATTAGAAGCCAGTCTTTAATTATGCGTTGATTAAATGAGTTAGGCTTTGACACAAAAGTGCAGTCCTAAAATATGTAGATTGTGTTCAGTTCCCTTACCACTTCCACAGTAGTGAATGATTTTTGGTAAACTCCTAGGTATAGTGGTTGTTGTCTAGAATCACACTGTGAGTCTGTGTGCATTTGAGAACCACTGTGAGAGAAGCATTTGGTAACATTGTGTATTTGGTGACAGATAACTGTTTTAAAACCTGTCATGTTGTCAAGTTTTAGTAGTATTAGAAGCCAGTCTTTGCTTATGCATTGATAAAATGAGTCATGCTTTGACACTAATGTGCTGTACTTTAATATTTAGATTGTGTGTAGTCTCCTTACCCCTTGCACAGTAGTGAATGAGTTTTGGTAAGCTGCTAGGGATAGTGTTGCTTGTCTAGAATCACACTGTGAGTCTGTGTGCATTTGGGAACCACTGTGAGAGAAGCATTTGGTAACATCGTGTATTTTCTGGCAGATAACTTTTTTAAAACCTGTCATGTTGTCAAGTTTTAGTAGTATTAGAAGCCAGTCTTTGCTTATGCATTGATAAAATGAGTCATGCTTTGACACTAATGTGCTGTACTTTAATATTTAGATTGTGTTCAGTTCCCTTACCACTTCCACAGTAGTGAATGATTTTTGGTAAACTCCTAGGTATAGTGGTTGTTGTCTAGAATCACACTGTGAGTCTGTGTGCATTTGAGAACCACTGTGAGAGAAGCATTTGGTAACATTGTGTATTTGGTGACAGATAACTGTTTTAAAACCTGTCATGTTGTCAAGTTTTAGTAGTATTAGAAGCCAGTCTTTGCGTATGCATTGATAAAATGAGTCATGCTTTGACACTAATGTGCTGTACTTTAATATTTAGATTGTGTTCAGTTCCCTTACCACTTCCACAGTAGTGAATGATTTTTGGTAAACTCCTAGGTATAGTGGTTGTTGTCTAGAATCACACTGTGAGTCTGTGTGCATTTGAGAACCACTGTGAGAGAAGCATTTGGTAACATTGTGTATTTGGTGACAGATAACTGTTTTAAAACCTGTCATGTTGTCAAGTTTTAGTAGTATTAGAAGCCAGTCTTTGCTTATGCATTGATAAAATGAGTCATGCTTTGACACTAATGTGCTGTACTTTAATATTTAGATAGTGTTCAGTTCCCTTACCACTTCCACAGTAGTGAATGATTTTTGGTAAACTCCTAGGTATAGTGGTTGTTGTCTAGAATCACACTGTGAGTCTGTGTGCATTTGAGAACCACTGTGAGAGAAGCATTTGGTAACATTGTGTATTTGGTGACAGATAACTGTTTTAAAACCTGTCATGTTGTCAAGTTTTAGTAGTATTAGAAGCCAGTCTTTGCTTATGCATTGATAAAATGAGTCATGCTTTGACACTAATGTGCTGTACTTTAATATTTAGATTGTGTTCAGTTCCCTTACCACTTCCACAGTAGTGAATGATTTTTGGTAAACTCCTAGGTATAGTGGTTGTTGTCTAGAATCACACTGTGAGTCTGTGTGCATTTGAGAACCACTGTGAGCGAAGCATTTGGTAACATTGTGTATTTGGTGACAGATAACTGTTTTAAAACCTGTCATGTTGTCAAGTTTTAGTAGTATTAGAAGCCAGTCTTTGCTTATGCATTGATAAAATGAGTCATGCTTTGACACTAATGTGCTGTACTTTAATATTTAGATTGTGTGTAGTCTCCTTACCCCTTGCACAGTAGTGAATGAGTTTTGGTAAGCTGCTAGGGATAGTGTTGCTTGTCTAGAATCACACTGTGAGTCTGTGTGCATTTGGGAACCACTGTGAGAGAAGCATTTGGTAACATCGTGTATTTTCTGGCAGATAACTTTTTTAAAACCTGTCATGTTGTCAAGTTTTAGTAGCATTAGAAGCCAGTCGTTGCTTATGCGTTGATTAAATGAGTCATGCTTTGACACTAATGTGCTGTACTTAAATATGTAGATTGTGTGCAGTACCCGTACCTCTTCTAGACTTGTGAATGAGTTTTGGTAAACTCCTAGGATAGTGTTGCTTGTCTAAAATCACACTGTGAGTCTGTGTGCATTTGGGTAAGGATTGTGATAGAAGCATTTGGTAACATCGTGTATTTGCTGACAGATAACTGTTTTAAAACCGGTCATGTTGTCAAGTTTTAGTAGCTTAGAAGCTATTCTTTGCTTATGCATTGATAAAATAAGTCAGGGTTTGACACTAAAGTGCAGTACCATGTACTATTCTCTTCACTGTGCCAGAACTGAAAATTTAAAAGTTTTACCCAGGCACTGTCCTAGCAGTAGTCTGATGATTTAGCCAGTTTCCAAGTACTCATGTTGTGAACCATACATTACCACATAGACTGCTTCAAATGTCTATGCAGTATGCATGCAGTCTTCTAACATACTATACACTTGTCTTTCACATCTTCAATTCCCTAGTCAGTATCCATACAGTCCAGCAAACATCCTGTCACTCCCTTTGCACTCCTCTAGTGACCCATTCAGTACCAAGTACAAATCCATTCACTGTGTCAAAAGCCAACCACTTATAAATTCACCCAGGCACTCTCTTTGCTGTACTCTAATCATTTCGTCAGTTCCCAAGTACTCATGCAGTGAGCCAGGCCTTAGCACATAGACTGCTTCAAATGCCTATTCACTATGCATGCAGGCCTCTAACCACCTACACAGTTGTCTTTCACACCTTCAATTCCCCAGTCAGTATTCATACACTTCTAGCAAACACCCTGTTACTCACCCAGTGTGTCTCCTTATAGTACTGTAATCATTCAGTCAGTTAACATGTAGTCTTTTAGTGAGGTAGGCTTTAGGGCATAAACTGCTTCAAAGTAGTATGCACTATGCATGTAGTGTTTTAACCATCGTCACACTTGTGGTTCAGGGCTATAGTTTCTTAGTCAGTTTTGATATAAACTGTGTTTGTACAGTAATGGAATAGTATGAATTTGAAAGTTATTAATATACATTTATTTGTGATTCTTTTTTACAGATACTGTTTTTCAACGTAAAAATAGAGAAATCATGCCAGAAAAAAAAAGAAAAAGAAAAGAAACTCTGAAAAGCGCAGGACCAGGAGTGTTTCTCATCCGTTTGCACTCTTCTCGTGCAAGATTGTTTGGATGAAGGGTCCTTAGGTGTTTCATCATACTTGCCGTGCCGTACGAGTATTTCTTGTTAGGATCCCTTTGCAACAGAACTCTTTTGCAAATCTTCCACGTGACCAAGGTGGCATTGATCTTTGTTTGCCCCTCAGGAAAAGTAAAAAATGTCCACACCACTGATGAAAAACGTTGTGGGCGTGGTGCCTCCTCCAAAAATTCATCCTTAGATTCGGTGAATATTTTAAAGCGACAACATGTACAGTTTTTGTAAGTTAAACTTATAAAATTTTGTTAGCCGTAAGCATTTTATATATCTGTGATTTGTATCTTGTGGTACTTTGCTGAGAATAGCATGTTGTTTTTTTTTTACAATCTTTCTGATTGGTTTTTTTTTGCCCGCTGATAAGTGATGAGTACGATTGAAATCACTATTTTTTGTTAAATTCAATATATTCTGAGAACAGCAAAAAAGGAAAACAAATTACTTTGTGGAAATTATGCTGTGTTGTAAAAAATGTATTATTACATGTTATAATTTTTTTTCCTTTTCTTTCACAGATCCAAATTTAAAAATAAGCAATTTCTATGAATTTAGATTGCAATGAAAATCTGAAAAAAATGTATACCATTTTTTATTGCTATTACTGTGAAGGTAAGTTTGACTAAGTCTCAATATGCAGAATGAGGAGGTCTGCAAGAAGCTACAAAGTTGAAGCACGTTTCTAAAAACACTCTGTTTATACCGATGTAGTTTTTAAATCTGACCATAATCAGATATCATGTGACCTGCAAAAAAAGAGATTTGAGGGGTTCATAATATTTCCCATTGTAGCTATTGAAGGACCGCAATCATTTCAATCATTCTTCTTTGAACATCTTTGCAGACAAAACTCTGTGCTTACCTTCTATAATTCGCAAGGAATTTTGAAACCGGAAATATGTCACTTTTTGTAACAGTAACATAGTTATTGCGCAAGACACTCTTTCATATTTACAAAGAGTGGAAAAGGCACTCTGTGCACTTTTTATACTCCATGTAAATACAACCTCATTATGCACACCAGTTTGCGTTGAAAGGGTGTTCTATAAGTGTTGTTGTGCATGATTGCACTGAATACTCATAGAACAAGACACATGTCTAGATTTGTCATAAATCATAAATCTCGATGTGTGTGTGAATGCTGCACCATTCTAAAATTGGTGTAGGAAAACACAACAAGGAGAATTGTTTTCATTTCTCTACATTTTTATATCTTCAATGCATGCTACAATGCTCAGCATACATTGAAGGAGAAAAATGCCTTTACTGATTGTTTTTGTGCAGGAAGGTGTGTCTTCCTGCACAAAAACAAACAGCACATGACACAGATATCCTTGCACCTTGGTGCAAGGGTGCCTGTGTCACCACATGGCTGCAGTGTAAGCAGCCGTGCAGAGAGAAGCATAGATTTGCAACATATTTATGTACATATGTTGCATCCCTGTGATACGGAAGTACTACAGCACACTGCAGTTAAAGAGGTTACTGTGTGATGCTGCAGCACTTCCTCATAGTTCTGCACATATACATTCACCATACGCTACTAATGCATTCATTCAGTCAATTACGTACTACACATACATTCATTTAAACTTTCACACACTAACAAAGAAATGTAGCTCTTTTTTTAAACTAGGAAAGTTAGTTCTTACAAGAATATTTTTTTTCTTCTTTCTTCTTTTATATTTTTTGGGGGGTTTTCTGAACAATTTTTAATTTTTGGGGGTTTTTCTGCAAAACAAAAACAAAAAACAAAACAGGAGGAACCAAACAATGAACTTCAGGGAACAATAAAAAAAAACAAAAAAACTATCAAATCTGACTTACTTGCCGGCGGCAGATCAGATCGATCGACTGCTCACCGTAGCACAAAGTCGCATTGCACTTAGTGCAGAGCACTTTTAAAAATGTCCAAATTTTGGGCTGATGGATGCGCTCTTGAAGTGCTCGGCTGCGATGAGGTGGAAGGCGCAGGAGCAGGAGTGTCTCTCATCAGTCGGCATTCTTCTCGTGCAAGATTGTTTGGATGAAGGGTCCTTAGGTGCTTCATCATACTAGCCGTGCCGCACGAGTATTTCTTGTTAGGATCCCCTCACGACAGCACTCTTTTGCAAATCTTGCATGTGACCAAGGTGGCATTGGTCTTATTCTGCCCCTCGGGAAAAGTAAAACATTTCCACATCACTGAAGAAAAACGTTCTTTGCGTGGTGCCTCCTCCAAAAATTCATCCTCAGATTTATGAGGAGATGCAGGTGATGCCTGCTGTCCTGAAGCCATTTTTAGTAGAAAATAGTTAGAGCTAAGTGTAAACTTAGTCTAAAAAAATCTTCTTCTCTGCAAAGAGATGCTCCTCCAAAGAAGGTCAAAGAAGAATAATTGAATTTGGTGGGGTCTTTTAATAGTTAGAAGAGGAAGTGTAATGAACCAATCAAATCTCTTTTTTTGCAGGTCACATGGGATCCGCGCACCCTGCGCATAGGCAGCATGCACCCAGCGCGCATCCGCAAAATTGAATTTAAAAAAATGATAGGGTTAGATGTAAAAATATATTAGTTTTAAGACTCGTTTAGAGTTTGTCATCAATTAATATTCACATGAAATACATATATATATGTTTTTTTAAATGTTAAATATTTCGTGAGATCCGCACACCTACCGCGCCATAGACGCAGATGACGCATCGCGGAAGTGCGTAAACGTCGCGTTGCATACATTGAACGTGTCGCGTATAGGCTGGGAGTCGCGTACCTTGTCGCATTGCGATGGCGCACTAAACACGTACCCAACGCATACCATGCGCGGATGCTAACGTGTAGGGATCGAGAACGGTGCGCTTAGGGTGCGCGGATCCAAAAACATGGGAAAAAAATATATAAAGTAAAGTTTTGAACATATAGTTAAAGAAATATTTTTAAAAATATAAAAAAATTATGTTTGAAAAACCCAATAAAAACAAATCTTTTTTTTAAATTTTTAAAAGAATTAAAAAAATAAATTTAAAAAATGGTGATAAAAAAGAATTGAAAAAAAACATAATTAATGAAATTGACACACTGAATTTGAAAAATATTGAAAGCCAATGAAAATCATTAAACATGATATCTTTAGAGATAAGTTATAGATAGGAATTAGCATTTAAAAAACCTTTGAAATTCACTGAAAAAACCATAGGTTTCATGCACGTTATAGTTAGGAATTGGCATTTAAAAAACCTTAGAAATACACTAAAAAAAACATAGGTTTCAGGGGTGTTATAGTTAGCTGGACATTTCCCTCGTACAAAACCCTAGAAATTCCCCTGTTATAGTTAGTTCAGCTAACTATAACTCGCGCCCCCGCAATGCACTGCTGATGACGTCACATATTACATCACTCATGACATGGTCAGTGACATCACTGATGACATCTCAAATGACATCACTGATGACATCACTGATGACGTCATCCATGTGATAAATTAGTGCATCTTCTCGCACCCTAATATAACCTTTGATACACCGACTCAAAATTTCAGACGGCCATTTTGAAAACCATAGATACTTCAATACCATCTGGAACACCCCTCCCCCTGACATGGTCAGACCATTCACTCGTCCCTTTTGCTCTGAACATTCTGAATGACATCCCGGCATCGAGCAAATGCTACTTCATGAAAAGGCAATGGAAAAAACTGACCCCTGACACCATGGGCCCGGTCCTGGCGCAAACCATCCCTTCCTTGACAAATAATACCAATAAGGATGCTATACTCCTCAATGAATGGATAGGTAAGATGGTTTCCTCCATTGCCCCAGCCTCTCGGGCTCTATCAAAAAGAGACTCCCCCTCAGCTCCCTGGTTCTCGCAGGAACTTAGGAATGAGAAAGCGGCCTGTAAAAAATTGGAGAGACTATGGAGAGTTAACTACGGTTTAGAAGAAAAAAACAGATATAAGGAAGCTTCCAAAAAATTCCGGAAAGCCATTAGAAACAATAAAAAACGTTTCTACGCGGACTCGATTCTCCAAGCAGAACAGTCGAGCAAACAAGTCTTCAAAGTGGTACAGTCATTCTTCAAACCTAAATGCATTGAAAGAGAGGTTGTCCCCACGGCTATGCTATGTGAGCAAATTTCAGAATACTTTGATCACAAAATTAAAAAAGTGTACGACTCTTTTGGTCCAGTAATAAAAACTGTGAAGCAGGACACAGCGATCAATGGTGAGCTAGGAGAGACCCTCACCCAGTTCAGGCATATCTCCCTGAATGAGGTAAGACATGAACTCAGCCGCTGTAAATCCGGCTCCCCTGACGACCCCTGTCCAGCTAAAATATGGAGTGCCATAGCTGACTCGGTAGCTCCCACACTGCAATGTATTTGGAACTCTTCCATCACATCAGGCGTTTTCCCAGACATCTGGAAGCATGCTACTCTCCTTCCCCTAAAGAAAAAACCAAATGGGGACCCAGATGACCTCACGAATCTCCGCCCAATATCCCTCCTAGCCGCCCCGGGAAAAATGCTGGAAAAAGTTATACAACGCCAACTGAGTAATTTTGTGGAAACCAGCAACATTCTACATGAAACCCAATCTGGCTTTCGGCCCGGCTTTAGCACAGAAACAGCGCTCATAGAGGTAGCCGAGTCAGTGAGGTGGTCGATGGACGCAGGAGAATCAGCAATGCTGGTACTCCTGGATCTGTCGGCCGCCTTCGATACGGTGGACCACGCCAGATTACTCAGCCGGCTGGCAGAGATAGGCATTCATGACAGAGCGCTGGGGTGGATAAACTCCTACCTATCTCAGAGAACGCAGAAGGTGGCACTAGGGACGATTTCTTCCACACCCAAAACCCTCAGCTGTGGAGTCCCGCAAGGATCGGCCCTCAGCCCTCTCTTGTTCAACATCTATCTGGCCCCCCTATTCACGCTAATTGCCAACTGGGGTGTCAAGGCAATCTCATATGCCGATGACACCCAGTTGGTATTTCCTTACTCTGAGATGACGCAGGACTCTTTCTCAAACTTTAAAGGCTGTCTCCAGGACATTGCTCACTGGATGAACACTAATAAACTAAGACTTAATGCCAATAAAACCGAAGTCATTTTCTTCGGCAAGGGTCCCACTCCCGCCCCTGATCTCTGGTGGCCTTTGGAGATGGGCCCCCCCCCCCTCTCCCAGTCACTCGGCAAAAAACCTCGGAGTGAGATGGGACGATAAAATGTCTTTTACATCCCATATCCAACAAGTGGCCGGATGCTGCTTGAGCAAGCTAAGAAACCTCCGAAAAATTCTTAGACTTCTACCGGAGAGCTGTAGGAAAACGGTCGTCCATGCAACTGTCACCTCACGGCTGGACTATGCCAATGGTTTGTACCTGGGCCTCCCAAAATTCCTGACTCACAAACTACAGGTAGTTCAAAATGCGGCTGCGAGACTGCTACTGCGAATCCCTTTCAAGCAGTCAGTCTCTCCGCATCTTCAAACCCTGCATTGGCTGCCAGTGGCCAACCGAATAAAATTCAAAGCTCTGACGCTTGCGTTCAGATCTTTACATGGCTCCTGCCCACATTACTTAAAAAAACGCCTTCCAAAATACGCCCAAAGCCGCGCATTACGGTCCAATGACCGTGTCCAATTGGTCGTCCCGCGAGCAAAAAAGGCTCGACTTGGCGGTCGAACCTTTTCAGCAAATGTCTCCGCTTTGTGGAACTCCCTGCCACAAGCAATCCAACAGGCCCCATCCGAACCCTGTTTTAAGAAGATGCTAAAAACCTGGCTCTTCACCCATCCACGCTAGTTCTCCTTCCTTTTTTGCCCAGGTTTACTGTGTTCTACTAGCGCCGGGACACCTCCTCGTGAGGTAGCTGTTCGCGCTGTATAAAATCCAGTATTATTATATTATTATTATTACCAATAACTACATACCCACTCATTGACTCTTAGGTCTACATACACCTCCACTCACTCACCTGTACAGTCACTCATACTTACAGTCACTCAGTACAGGACAATCATATGAATTTATACACCTATATAGACACTCACACACCGCCAATCATCCATTGAGGTACAGGCACACCTAGTCAGTCATGCAAATAATTAATTACAGTTCAATTTACTCACCTGTACAGTTAAACACACTCAAGTTCACTTACTCATAAAAATACTAACAAATTCTGACGCTCTTATACAATTACTGATACAAGCACACACTCATCCATACAGCCACTCCCAAAATCACACACTCTCACATATAAATAGTTATATACTCTTACACACATATACACTGTGTTTCACATATGTAGTTACTGACACATGTACAACTGAGATATACATTCAATCACTAACACACCCTTACATACAGTCACCTAACCATACAGTCCATCACAGATGCACTCTTAAAACCATGCACCCACTGAATCACCCACTCACACATCTATGCACACAAACACTCAGGCACCCATACAGATACTCAGACAACCAATCAATAACCCAGATAGACACTCATATAGCTATTCACAAAACCATGCAGCCACTTATACACCAACACACAGACACATACAGACATTCACACAGTTTAGTCACTAGTCTGCAGTAAGATACATTTAATGACTCACTTATAGAGTCAGTTACGCACCTAGAAAATCACCCATTCACACACTTATACACCCACTCATTCTTCCATAGGCCTTTCACTATAAATATATAAAACATATTTCAACTTTTCAGAAAAACACACATTCACTGGATGAAGTCATCAGTGATGTCATCAGTGATGTCATTTGAGATGTCATCAGTGATGTAATCAGTGATGTCACTGACCATGTCATGAGTGATGTAATATGTGACGTCATCAGCAGTGCATTGCGGGGGTGCGAGTTATAGTTAGCTGAACTAACTGTAACGGGAATTTCTAGGGTTTTGTACGAGGGAAATGCCCAGCTAACTATAACACCCCTGAAACCTATGGATTTTTTTGTGAATATATATATATATATATATATATATATATATATATATATATATATCACCTCCACTCGCCTCACTCTTCCCTTCGTTGGAAAACAAACGAGCGCAGACCCAATCTTATTCGTGCAGTTTATTTAATAGCCATTCTCCGCCATTACGCGTTTCGGGCGATCCCGCCCTTGATCACATGACAACACTTTGGCTGATGACCGCTCTTTTTAAAGTGCAAGTGCTGGTGCAACAATTAATGGACATAGAAAACATACATTTCCTTCAACGTTTTACAGGTATATACCCCGCCAAACCTAATAACCACATAATGTCAATGTGTTATCTTGATAGTATTTTTCACGTAATATGAAATAACTCATAGGTATTATCATAACTTAATAATTGCATAAATGCTTGAAATTTGCTTCACCATATGTCCATTACAAATTATTAAACAAAATGTGACAGTGCCCTCACCTCAACAATTTAAAGTGCAATATAATTTATTAATTAACGACTAAATTCATTCAAGGAAAACTAGCTAATGACCTTAGAAGATTACCATTTTCTATTCTGACCTGATTCTGGCATAATACTGATCCAAAAAATCAGATCTAAACAGAAAGCAAAGTTGTATCAATAAATATAAAATACATTAAAGGTTTTGGATGATACGTACTGATGATTGAATTGAACTATTTCTAGGAGATCCGACAGAAACCGTGAAACACTTAATAGAAGCATATAATATGCTTTCTATATGATTTCTAAAAACATTCCTAAAAACTGATTTTATATTCAATAAATAACCATATATATCATCCTAAAATATTACCTAAAATATTCATGTTCAAAAACAAACTATGGTGATGAAGACTCCCATCTAACCATCCAAGGAGGACCGAAGTGAAACAAAGAGGCACCACCATATACATATAATCAATTCGTCCATGTGGACTGTCATTCACAGCGTGAGACTAAAATAGACATTTCCCCTCCATTACACTTTCTTATATCAGCTTACATCCTATTGTGAGCATTTTTCAAACTTTCACAAAAACGTATAAAGGTCTTCACTGTTATTAAGCCCCATCGGGTATTTAGAATCCAGCCGTAAAATGTATGTTGTTTCTAATTTCCTTAGCTTGGATTCCCTATCCCCTCCTCTTTTTTGTGGGGTGACCGTATCAATAACATAATACTGCAAGAATTTTGGATCACTGTTGTGAGTGCTTTTAAAGTGTCTTGCGACCGGGTAACTTTCATCATTGTTATTTATCGCTCTCAGGTGTTGCAGGATTCTTTTATGCACCGGTAATTTCGTGCTCCCTACATATCTCAAGTTACATTTACAGGTGAGCACATAGACAGCAAATTCGGTCTTACATGTGAGATAATGTTGAATATCACACGATTTGAAACCAAATGCTGGAACATAGTTCTTGATATTAGTTGCATATTTACAAGCTTTACAAGATGCACATTTAAAGAATCCCTTTCTCATTGTTAACCAGGAGCCTTTGTTGCCTGTTTCCAAATTACTTCTGACTAAAGCCATGCCCATACTATTAGGTGCCGATCACAATCCGGTAAAAACCGGGTACGAACCGTCGGACGGAGCATATTCTCCGTCCGACGCGTACCCGGTCGTCAAATATACAAACATGGAATTACGATTCGCACGGGTACACCATTACCGTACGAATCGTAAAAAAGACCGACCGAACAAAAAACACCTACCAATGCGATCCGGGAAAGCGCCGACCTGACGTCGGGACGCACACAGCCAGCCATTCACGACCCAGGAATCACGATTCGCACCGACGTCACCCCGCACGGTGAATATTTTGCGGCACCCAAAAACTGCCGGAAAATCAGGACGACGCGAACAAGGACCACCAGTACGCGACGGACAGACGGCGACGCGAACAAGGAGGACCAGTACGTGACGGACACACAGGACGACGCCACCAAGGAGGACCCGTACGCGACAGGACGACGCGATCAAGGAGGACCCGTACGCGACAGGACGACGCGAGCAAGGAGTACCAGTACGCGACGGACAGACATGGACCCGAACCTACGAGTCATCCCTGCCCTCATAGCAGTACACCTCCTCTACAGGTTACGACGCAGACGCCGCAGAAGGTCAGAATAACTAAGGGAGGGGGGAAAGTGGGGTGGGGTGGGGGTGGCACGACCAGGGCAGGCCACAAAACAACCACATGAGTGACACACTACACATGGCCTGGACATACCTGACTCCCATGCCCTGGTCACCACGAGGGGGTGGGGGCGTGTCCTGATAATCCAGCGACCGCCACAACGGAAGTCCGTCACCACGCGAACCGGCAACACAACCAGACAGGTACGTCCCGTACCCACGCCTGAAGAGCGTGGGTACGAGTCGGACCACGCCCACACACGTCACCCCAACAATGGCGGGACGGATCGCACCCACGTGGCAAAGGCCTGGGTACGGGCCGCACAAACATCACATAGCGTGGGGACGGATATGTACGGACCCTACCCCCACCCCGTATGCAAGGAGCGTACCCCCCAGCCCAACAGTGCAAGTACGACCCGTACCCCCACCCGCGGACGTACGGAGCGTACCCCCAGCCCAACAGTGTAAGTACGACCCGTACCCCCACCCGCGAATGCAAGGAGCGTACCCCCCTGCCCAACAGTGTAAGTACGACCCGTACCCCCACCCGCGGACGTACGGAGCGTACCCCCAGCCCAACAGTGTAAGTACGACCCGTACCCCCACCCGCGGACGTACGGAGCGTACCCCCAGCCCAACAGTGTAAGTACGACCCGTACCCCCACCCGCGGACGTACGGAGCGTACCCCCAGCCCAACAGTGTAAGTACGACCCGTACCCCCACCCGCGGACGCACGGAGCGTACCCCCAGCCCAACAGTGTAAGTACGACCCGTACCCCCACCCGCGGACGTACGGAGCGTACCCCCAGCCCAACAGTGTAAGTACGACCCGTACCCCCACCCGCGAATGCAAGGAGCGTACCCCCCTGCCCAACAGTGTAAGTACGACCCGTACCCCCACCCGCGTATGCATGGAGCGTACCCCCCATGCCAACAGTGTAAGTACGACTCGAACCCCCACCCACGAATGCAAGGAGCGTACCCCCCTGCCCAACAGTGTAAGTACGACCCGTACCCACACCCGCGGACGTACGGAGCGTACCCCCAGCCCAACAGTGTAAGTACGACCCGTACCCCCACCCGCGGACGTACGGAGCGTACCCCCAGCCCAACAGTGTAAGTACGACCCGTACCCCCACCCGCGAATGCAAGGAGCGTACCCCCCTGCCCAACAGTGTAAGTACGACCCGTACCCCCACCCGCGTATGCATGGAGCGTACCCCCCATGCCAACAGTGTAAGTACGACTCGAACCCCCACCCACGAATGCAAGGAGCGTACCCCCCTGCCCAACAGTGTAAGTACGACCCGTACCCACACCCGCGGACGTACGGAGCGTACCCCCAGCCCAACAGTGTAAGTACGACCCGTACCCCCACCCGCGGACGCACGGAGCGTACCCCCAGCCCAACAGTGTAAGTACGACCCGTACCCCCACCCGCGGACGTACGGAGCGTACCCCCCATGCCAACAGTGTAAGTACGACTCGAACCCCCACCCACGAATGCAAGGAGCGTACCCCCCTGCCCAACAGTGTAAGTACGACCCGTACCCACACCCGCGGACGTACGGAGCGTACCCCCACCACACCAGTGTCAGTAGACACGTACCCTCACCTCTAATGCAGTGTGCGTAACCCCACCGTGTATGTGCCAAGCGCACATATCCAGAAATCGGAGGTGTGTGTGCAGAGTCCACCCAGCAGTGCCCTGAGACAGGAGGGGTGGGTGCAGAGTCCTCCCAGCAGTGTCCAGACCCAGGAGGGGTGGGTGGTGAGTCCTCCCAGCAGTGCCCAGAGACAGGAGGGGTGGGTGCAGAGACCTCCCAGCAGTGCCCTGAGACAGGAGGGGTGTGTGCAGAGTCCTCCCAGCAGTGTCCAGACCCAGGAGGGGTGTGTGCAGAGTCCTCCCAGCAGTGTCCAGACCCAGGAGGGGTGGGTGGTGAGTCCTCCCAGCAGTGCCCAGAGACAGGAGGGGTGGGTGCAGAGACCTCCCAGCAGTGCCCTGAGACAGGAGGGGTGTGTGCAGAGTCCTCCCAGCAGTGTCCAGACCCAGGAGGGGTGTGTGCAGAGTCCTCCCAGCAGTGTCCAGACCCAGGAGGGGTGGGTGCAGAGTCCTCCCAGCAGTGCCCAGAGACAGGAGGGGTGTGTGCAGAGTCCTCCCAGCAGTGTCCAGACCCAGGAGGGGTGGGTGCAGAGACCTCCCAGCAGTGCCCTGAGACAGGAGGGGTGGGTGGTGAGTCCTCCCAGCAGTGCCCAGAGACAGGAGGGGTGGGTGCAGAGTCCTCCCAGCAGTGTCCAGACCCAGGAGGGGTGGGTGGTGAGTCCTCCCAGCAGTGCCCAGAGAAAGGAGGGGTGGGTGCAGAGACCTCCCAGCAGTGCCCTGAGACAGGAGGGGTGTGTGCAGAGTCCTCCCAGCAGTGTCCAGACCCAGGAGGGGTGTGTGCAGAGTCCTCCCAGCAGTGTCCAGACCCAGGAGGGGTGGGTGCAGAGTCCTCCCAGCAGTGCCCAGAGACAGGAGGGGTGTGTGCAGAGTCCTCCCAGCAGTGTCCAGACCCAGGAGGGGTGGGTGCAGAGACCTCCCAGCAGTGCCCTGAGACAGGAGGGGTGGGTGGTGAGTCCTCCCAGCAGTGCCCAGAGACAGGAGGGGTGGGTGCAGAGTCCTCCCAGCAGTGTCCAGACCCAGGAGGGGTGGGTGGTGAGTCCTCCCAGCAGTGCCCAGAGACAGGAGGGGTGGGTGCAGAGACCTCCCAGCAGTGCCCTGAGACAGGAGGGGTGTGTGCAGAGTCCTCCCAGCAGTGTCCAGACCCAGGAGGGGTGGGTGCAGAGTCCTCCCAGCAGTGTCCACACCCAGGAGGGGTGTAACACATGTGTGTGATGCCACAATTACCCACATCCATACTGCCTACAAGGGAACATGTCCCCATGAACTCATGTCAACTGACTCCACACACAAGTACAGTGATCACCAAGGATGCCACGATTGTTGCAGGTGGAGACATGGCCATGCATGCATGGCCAAAGTAGAAGGGCTCCGTCACACACACAGCTCATGTACACACAGCTCTGCGCTAAACATTGGGAACACCCTGCAGGGAAGAAACTGGGTACACAGAGGAAGGAATACACCCTGGGACAATTGAACCATGCAGTAACTGCTGACATGACCTAAGGAAGTTAGCCAACACCTTGTGATGGCACACAGATCCTAGGGTGGCCCCAAAGAGCAGAACACTACTACAAATCCCACACACCCAAAGCCTTAAACACCACCCAAAACAATGTAGCAGCCCCACCAACACCAATACCACCATAGCAGGAGTGTGATAATGAAAAAAAAAATAAGCTTTAATCAGCATGAGCACAATGTCCGTGGATCAACGGCAGTTCAAAGTCAACAAAGGCCATAGGGCAGTCAATTATTCCCAGCTGCATGGGGGACACAGTGGGATGTGTGTCCCCTACCTTGCCTGCACAGTCAAATGCCATCGTCTTCCATACTGGTGAGGGCATCAGGGGGGGGGGGAAGCAACAGGCACCGCAGGGACATCAGGGCAAAGGGGCGGCGTTGTGGGTGCAGGGATGGAGGACTCAACCACAGGGGGTGTGTCATGGCCAAAGGCGGAGGCCAGGATGGCACTACACACCTTAGCAAGGTCCTCCAGGGAGTCCCCTGCACCCGAAGTGACCTCAGGCCCCAAGGAGGGGGGGGGTTCAGAGGGATGGGTTGCAGCGCCACCGGGGGAGGGTGGAGACAGGGGGGGAGACTCAACCACCCTGACCGAGGACTTCCTTGACCGCTTGCGTGGTGGCGTAACTGTGGGGCTCAGGGACAGAGCGGCCATGAAGGAGTCCTTGGGGGAGATGTGGCCAGGAGAGCTGAGGGGAGGGGATTTGGAGGGAGTGGATTGTGTGGAATGCGGACTCCCACTCTGGCTGCGTGTCACACGTTTGCCCCCCGACCCAGTGGGTGTGCCTATCTCACCCTGTGTGTGCGTGTCAGGAGGAGTGCGGTGGACCTTCCCTGCTGGTGTGGTGCCTGTGTCTGTTGTGGTGGGTGCATGCCGACGTCTGGGTGTACGTGGGACAGGCATGGAAGTGGGAAGTGTGGATGGGGCAGGGGTAGGTGGGGGGAGGTCGCGCTGCAGGAGACCCACTGCTGCAGTCAGTGTGGAGTCTAGGGACCTCAGCAAGTTGCGTTGGTCAGCCTGCAAAGAATGAATGCCCTCCAAGAATGCCTCGATGTTGGTGAGGGTTTTCCCGTGGGAATGGAGGACATTCAGGATCGCAGCCTGACCAACCTGCATTTGCCGCTGGATGTCCATAGACTCAGCATTGGCGGCAGCAGTGGAGACAGGGGCAGGGGGTGCGGTGCCTGGCAGGAAGGAGACATGCGGTGACCGGGCACGCTGGGAAGGGACACGAGCAAGTGGGAGGCGGTTGGTGGGAACTGAGGGGGCGGTGGCAGGTGTTGTTCCACTGTCAGCTGCTGGTGCAGCCTCCGCCAACCCTGAGACATCCTCCTCGGACCTGTCAGCTTCGTAGTCTGATGTGCCAGTCGACAGGTCCTCGGCCACACTATCCTCCGCCTCTGTCCCACTCGATGTGCCAGCCCCGATGTCACGGCTGCCACTGGTGCTCGGTCCCTCCGCCTGGTCCGTGTCCATGTCTCCCTCTGTGTCCCCCGACGATGCTGTGGGCAGGGTGGAGAGACAGAAATTAATCAGACACCTGTACACATCTGTCACATGAGTCCAATCTACATAGTCAACATTGCATAGCCTGAAGAGGCAGATCCCTAACATCTGCAAAACAAGGTACCGATGTAGGGCATGAAACACAGTTGGTTGAGCCACCATGCCACTGAAATACCATGGAGAGCATGAGACAATAGCTGATGACAGGAAACGGAGTCTGACATAGCACCCAGGCCCTGGGGACAATCCTGCACTGCCTCTGCACCACACAGCGTTTGTGAAAATACCTATGACCAGGGACAATATCCACGAACTTGAGACACATGCTGCATAGGTAATGCTGCAAACATGCCCAACATAACTCGGTCACTGCACCTTGCGTGTGTGTCCAGTAACATCACACACTGTCCAGACCCAGCAATTAGGAATCAGGATTTGACACATAGGCATTGCCCGCCCCAAGCAACCCCCACACGATGCTAATTGCTGAGACACAGGTGGCACCAACATCTCATAGTCTGGGTGATAAACACAGTGGCAGGCAAAAGGCAAGATTGGACGCAAAACAGCAAAGGTGCGCCTGTACAAATAATGAGGTACCAGTGCCCATCCTCAGATGAGTATAACAAGACACACAGGCACTGGCAACTGTGAGTATGAAGAGGGACAATCAGGTCAGGCTGCACAGTGGACACCTGTACATAATAGCACGTCTATATACATGGTGACAGGGGACAATGGCACAGAGCACAACCTACGCTGTAGACAGTGAGAGTGTCCACGTTGATGATGACACAAACAACACTGAGGATAAGGTGCCCCAGGGGACAGTATTGGGCACGCAACTACATGCTACTGAATGGGAATGACTGCTACACACGTCACCATCCCTGCACTATGCGTAGCGCACACTCATGCACATCATGTCACAGGCCACTACATAGGACATGCGCGCTGTAAGGCATGACACATGAGAGACCAACTCCCATGTCTGGAGCCAGCATCAGTGCCAACTGACATGGAACCCACATGCAGTGAACTTGACAGTTCACAGGCAAGGTCCCACAAACTGTTACCCACCACCACCACCACCCATGATGCTACAGTCATTGTTCTCGTGGAGAAAGCGCCAGCCTACATTACCTTGTGAAGGAGTGACTACACACAGACCAGGGAACACATTGCAAGGAGGGGAAGGGTGGCAGGGGCGCAGCGCTACACTTGGGCAAACTGGATGGGCACAGCACCTTTAAACCCTGCCAGTGAATTAATGCCACTGTGCCCTTACAAATGCCGGTGACACACAACAAACGCACATGTACCTACCCCCTTCCGCCTGCTGCATCGCCTGTAAGCGCCTCTCCAGGTCTGGAAAGACCACCGGCAGCACACGCCTGTGGAGGTGGGTCAGACGGCGGCGGCCGCGGTTCTTGTGGCTCTCAGGTGAGTCCCCCAGCAGGAGCCGTGCAATCCTCCGCGTCCAGCACCGGATATCCTGCCAGCGTTTCCTCACCTGGGACAGGCTCCGCCTCCGACCATCCACACGCCTCACGGCACTGACGGCGGTCAGCCAGATCTGCTCCTTGGCAGTGGCGCCTACCTGTGAGGAAGTACAAGTGACACCACATCAATACACCAGCCACATGTCGCAGAGAGACATATGTGAACATAATAGCTGGTTACTACATGGCATGTAATGCAGCCAACGCATTGCACCTCTGTCATAGGGACATCATCCTCTGGTGAGGGAAAAGGCAGTACGTGCCATAGTGGGTACTCAGGTGGAATGATGGCAATGTCACAATCAGTGATCAAGGCTCACACTGTGCATCACACCCACCCCTCCTGTCTCAGGGCACTGCTGGGAGTGATAGGCACCCACCCCTCCTGTCTCAGGGCACTGCTGAGAGTGATAGGCACCCACCCCTCCTGTCTCAGGGCACTGCTGTGAGGACTCCACACCCACCCCTCCTGTCTCAGGGCACTGCTGGGAGGACTCTGCACACACACCTCCTGTCTCAGGGCACTGCTGGGAGGACTCTGCACACACCCCTCCTGTCTCAGGGCACTGCTGGGAGACATCAGGCACCCCCCCCCTGATACCCCCCCGACAGTACATGGCATGTGTGTCACACCGGGTCACAATGCCTGAAGACACAGTCACAACATAGGGACAGTCTGTGGCAGTGGCCTATGCACTCACCTGATACCCTGGTCGCCCATACAGCATGGGGTACTGTGGGAGGATCACATCCAGCAGAGCCATGTTCTCCTCCAGGGTGAATGGCTGTGTCCTCTCCACAGCCCTTGACATGGTTCCAGGGAATCAGTAGCAGCAGCTTGGTCGACAAATGCAAAGATGTGCAGGCAAGTAATCCCTCATGGGACCTGGCTGCCTTATATGTGGCCTTCTGCCCAGTCTCATGCACAGGAGTACAGAGTGATTGGTCACTCACATTTGCATCCTATGTTTCCACCAATCCCTTCAAACCTAGCAGTCTGTGGGTTCTCTATCGGTTTCATTCTCCTGCATGATGTCAGCCCCACAAACACATTGCAACAAAGTAGAAGAATTCCAACTGACTTCTGCTGTGCACCTTCCAGAACAAAATCGAAATTTGAACCTGGTCGCCATGACAACCAGCATGCATGTAGGCCTTAATACTTGTCCCCTATGTAATTAGGAGAATCACACACAGGTACGGTGCGTTTCCGGGCCCTAGGGCACCCCAAATGCATGGCAACGGCCCGTACATGCATGCCTACGTTCAAAATCACTATGGGTCTGCACGCGTATGCGTACACGTAGTGGTACGGACCGTACAAATGCCTGTACGCTCACTATCACTATGGTTCTGCACGCGTATGCGTACTCGTCGTGGTACGGACCGTACAAATGCCTGTACGCTCACTATCACTATGGGTCTGTGTACCCGTAGTGATAGTGAGCGTACATGCGAGTGTACGGTCCGTACCACTACGTGTACGCATACGCGTGCAGAACCATAGTGATAGTGAGCGTAGATGCGAGTGTACGGTCCGTACCACTACGTGTACGCATACGCGTGCAGAACCATAGTGATAGTGAGCGTACAGGCATTTGTACGGTCCGTACCACAACGAGTACGCATACGCGTGCAGACCCATAGTGAGAGGGCCGTACACTCGCATGTACGCTCACTATCACTATGGGTCTGCACGCGTATGCGTACTCGTTGTGGTACGGACCGTACAAATGCCTGTACGCTCGCCATCACGATGGGTACACATACGGCAGCACTCCCACAGTGATTGGGGAACATACACAGGCCCTCTTAGCAGCAGTACGCCGGTTTGTACACATCACTGTGGTGATAGTCGACACACAGGTAGGAATAGGGCGGACATACTTGTCCATGGATGGACATACTTGTCCAGGAATGGACATCAAGGCATCGTCTGTGCATTACTACATGTGTGGGGCACAGGTGTGACAGGCTGTGATGTGGAACATGCCTCCTGAGTGGAGGAGGCACCAGATGTATGATGAGATGTGTACAGGTGTACTGTGTGAGGGTGCAATGTGTGCCAGGCATGCCCTTGACTCCTTTGACATGTGTGCATGTCGTACTGCGCACTTGGGGTGAGCGTCACTGGCATGGCACGGACACCAACACACGGAAGTGTCCCATGATGCCCGGTACAGGGGTCATGACACCTGACTTGTCACTACCCACAGTGCACAATGTGACTATGTCATTTATGTGTCCGGGATTTACATCAGGTTGATGTTGTAGCACCCTCAAAAGCTGCAGCCGTTGCAGCAACCAACATGTGTCTGTGTGTAGATTGTCATTGCACACTGTTCCGCACACCATGCCACATGTGGTATCTGATGTGAGGTGCACATGTATGCATGGGACACGGAGTAGCGTGACAAGGCCATGTCAGCATCCTCACAAGGAATGTGTGGTGAGTCATGACATGTGCACCTTCATGGCAAGGTGTGTGGGCAGGCCTAGTGTAATGTCATGTGACCTGTGGCTCCGGTGTTCCGCTACCAGTCTCTACAATCGGCATCCTACTTCTGCTGATGTGTGGGTGTATGTCACTTCTGTCTTGCGTCGGGCTGTTCACTTGCACTGGGACACAGCTATTCCCATGGCGTGGCATGGGGAGGTTCTCAATCACCGTGTGTAGCTGGGTCTTGGAAGGAGTGTCACCTTGCATCCATACGTGTCCTGGGCATGTAGCACATGCCTGACTCCCTATGTGGCATGTGTGTATTGGCAGATTTACATGTGCTCAGTAGACATGAGTTGTTCTCGTAGTGCACTCACTCTTCCTTGTCACTTCCAAATTACTGCAGAGCGCCTCCTGTTGCCCGAAGAATTCCAGACTTGGCCACCATGCAGGAGAATGACAGGATCCGGCTCTACCGCTTCACCCAACCGTTGATTCTGGAGCTGACGGCGAGACTGGCACCACACCTGCAACCGCAGCACAGGTATCCTACGGCACTGACACCCCAGCTGAAGGTAATGGCTGCCCTACATTTCCTTGCCACGGGTACCTTCCAATATACCATAGCTCATGTTGGTGGCATGTCCCAGAGCATGTTCAGCGGTGTGCTGCATGATTTCTTGGAGGCCATGTTGATTCACCTGGATGACTTCATCAAGTTCCCAACCCCTGAACAGATGACTGAGGTCAAACGTGGTTTCTATGCCCTGGGAGGGATGCCCCATGTCATTGGGTCCATAGATGGGACACATGTAGGTTTGGTACCACCACACGCACGGGAGGTGGCGTACCGCAATCGGAAGCACTACCACTCCATCAATGCCCTTGTGGTGTGTCTGTCCAACATGGTGATTTCACATGTCTGTGCTCGTTTTCCAGGATCAGCACACGATGCCTACATCATGAGGCGTAGCGGGATGCCTGATATGATGATGCAGCTGCGCAACGAACGTGCATGTGTTGTTGGTGGGTACAGTCTGTCTGTCCTGTATTCTGTTTGGCCGAGCAGCACTACCGCTTCGCCTGTTCTAATGATATCCATGTGCTTGCCATTTAGGGGACGCTGGCTATCCCAACATGCCTTGGCTGCTGACACCTCTCCGCAACCCCATCACGCCGGCCCAGCTCCGCTACAACACCGCCCATGGCCGGACAAGGCGAGTGATAGAGAGGACGTTTGGCATGCTGAAGAGCCGATTCCGGTGCCTCCACAAGACCGGCGGCGCACTCCCATATGCCCCGGCGAAGGTCTGCAAGATCTTCATGGTCTGCTGCATGCTGCACAACATGGCAGTTGAAAGAGCTGTGCCCCTCATCCTGGATCAAGATGACGAGGACCATCCACCCGTGGAGGACGAAGGGCTTGGCAATGGGGCTAGTGATGTGGAGGATGTGGAGCCTCAAGAGGACATCCGGACTCGGCTCATACGCGACTTCTTTGCTTAGTGGTGAGTACCAGGGTCTGAGTGTGCACGCATTGGTCCCCGTGTGGCATGCGTTGTGATGTGTGTCTCCACCTGCATGTATGGCACGTGGGTCAGAGGTGTGTGTGGGTGTGTCACTGGAGTGATGGTGGCAGTGATGGTAGTATTTCCCCAGACATAATTGTGACCTAGCATGTTGTCATACATACATGTGTCGAGTACATGCACATGCAAGTGGCTGTGCTTCTTGTGGCTGACTTCTTGTGTGTCTCTCTTCCCCAGGTACCTGCGCATGCCGTTTGCTGGTTGCATTGTTGTGGCACTGCTATTCCTCATGGACATGGCATCGTGGGCTGACTCAGCGTTACAGGCACGGACACGTTTGGAAGTCTCCATGGGGTAAGGGATGCATCTGGGGTGTATTGGGTGTGGCAGTTGTTCACGATGTGTGCACACTGCCCCGGTCGGGGTTTGGGTCCTCTGCAGACATGTGGCATCCCCATGGGACACGACATGCAGCTGGGTACACCTGAATAGATGGGCTGCCTGGTTGTCAGTCATCAGTGATGGGATGGTGGATTGTGATGAAGGCATCAATGTGTGTGACACTGCCCTCGGACACATACGGTTAACATTGTCTTGACATGGCGTGGGACTTCCACATCAGCGGATGTATGGTGTATGGCAGGCTCTCCGTGAGCAGCTGTGGGTATTTAGCTATTATCCGACACTTGTGTGCCAGTTCCATGGCTATCACGCATTTGTGCTGCAGAGTGGGGTGCCAGTGTTGGAGCCACATGTTACTCCACATGATGTGTTCATGTGTACTTCAAGTTGCCTCTGCAATCCCAAACACATGACTATTAAAGATGTCCCTATGCCTCCAAGGTGCCTCTTCTCAGTCAATGCTGGTGTGTTGGCACGGTGCATCCTGCATGTCTGGCATGGTATTCCCTGATTGTGGCTATGTGTCAATGTGTCGAGTGGCAAGATGCAAGCTGTGTGTGTGTGCTGAGACTGTGTAATGGGCATGATGTCCATGACTGTGTGGGTATTGTGACATGTGCCATCCCCATGCATCCAACGTTGTCCATGACCCCATTCTCTGCATCCACCGGACTCAAGCTTGCAGGACATGGTTCTGCCACCTGTCTACACGTACCTGGGTGCCCCCCAGGACACGGGCCAGGATCCCTGACCTCTGCGCATGACTGTTGCTGTACTCAATGTGTCTGTCAGCACGGTTGTTCGGCCACCCCCTCAGCTGGTTCTGACCATCACGGGTGTGTATGGTGCTCCATGTCTGTCTTGCCTAGAAAACTGTGACCCATGTGTCCTGTGCCAGACTCAGGCCCCAGGGTGTGGATGGTTGAAGTGAACAGATGACTCAGGCATGTTTAGACTGTACAAGACACATGTTAGGTAATAATGCTACCAGCAGGCATCTACTCTTAATAGTGTGATTTATTATTGGGGGGGGGGGGGCCAAGTGAGGGCCTTTCCGGGATTAGGGAATCCAAAGTTCAGTAGGGGAGTTGGTGTCCTTGCCATTGGAAATCCTCAGAGTCCATGCCACAGTCTTTGTCAACATTGGTCAGCCAGTGACCAGCAGGGCCATGTGGCAGAGAATGTCTCTTGATGCTGTGATGCTGTTGCTCCAGTGGGCCAGGTGCCAGGCCAGGTGTCCTGGGAGATGGTGATGTAGCAGCCACCCTCACGGTCCTTTCCGTGGACGACCCGGCTTCCTGCGGGGAACCTCAGCAGCAGGCCGTGACGACGTCTGGGATGCTCCGTCGGATGTTTCCTCCTCCTCCTCATGATCCCTCCCTGTGGGTGGTGATGTTCTCCGCCTTCTGGCACAGGGAGGGTCGGCCATGGTGTCGGCCATCCGACGGAGTTCAGCGTGAATCCCCTGGGACGCCGTCACTTGCTCAGCCTGTCTGTCCTCCATCCTCCGTTGGTGTAGCTGTAGACAGGCTATTAGCTCCGCATGTTGCTGGGCCTGCTGGACCTTGATCCCCTCGAGGACGGACACAACCTGGGCCATGCCCGTGGTGTCCTGCCGGTATGAGTCCAGGATGTTACGGACATGGGAAAATACCGGATCCCCAGCCAACTGGTCAGGCTCGCGCCTCCGCCGCTCTCCACTCCCACCACCCCTGCCCACTTGCGTCTGGCCTGCACTTGTGGGCACATGGGGTCTCCGGGACCCCTGAGGGGTGGCATTGGCGTTGTCGCCTGCCTCCTCCTGGGTGCCCGGGACACCGTGTCCCTCCTGGCGAGCCTGGCTGCATTGTGGTGTTGGGGCAGGGATCCTGGGTGTCTCCTGGGATGTGGCAGGAGTGGGGGTGGTGGTTGGCACGGTTGTACCTGACGCAGGTGCTGCAGGTGGTTGGACACCAGAGGGGCCAGGTCGGTCGGGGTCGTCCGCAGAGTGGTGAGAGTGGTCGCTGCCGGTGGGATCGGTCTCCTGCAGATCCGGGTCCTGTGAGTGTTCCCCCCCAGTGTTGGGGGGTGCAGCACGACGTTGACCTGTGTGTGAGAGAGACAATGTTAATTTTGATCCATGCAACATCCATGTTTCATCCGTTACAAAGTTGGCACATTTCCTCTTGGAATTAGGATCTGTCTTGCATTCCACTCACAGTGCACTTGTGCATGTGTGTGTCCCTTGGGCACCAATTTGGCCCCTTTAACTATGTGTGGCACAGTCTTACTTGCTGCGTCAAGTGTGACTGCAGTCAGCAGTGGAGTGTGCATGTGTGCCGAGCTATGCGTTTGCGCCTTCCTTGTAGCACTGTACATGTGCACATGGAGTGGATCCACACACTCATATGATGCAGGTGGCTGTCCTTGTGCTCGTGTACAGGTTGTAACATGGCCCTGCGTTTTGCCATGATGAAGAGGGGGGGTTCTGGCACTGGGCACCCTTGTCTACATGCACGCAGTCCACCTGCTGACGAGCAGACATTCCCACACACCAAAGGACTGATTTGCTCTCCCTGTGTCTCCCTCCTTCTCTGTCCCCCTCTCCCTCCCTCTCTGTCCCCCTCTCCCTCCCTCTGTGTCCCCCTCTCCCTCCCTCTGTGTCCCCCTCTCCCTCCCTCTGTGTGTCAGCCTCCTCCCTCTGTCCATCTTCCTGTGTCTCCCTCCCTCTGTGTCCCCCTCTCCCTCCCTCTGTGTGTCAGCCTCCTCCCTCTGTCCATCTTCCTGTGTCTCCCTCCCTCTCTGTCCCCCTCTCCCTCCCTCTCTGTCCCCCTCTCCCTCCCTCTGTGTGTCAGCCTCCTCCCTCTGTCCATCTTCCTGTGTCCCCCTCCCTCTCTGTCCCCCTCTCCCTCCCTCTCTGTCCCCCTCTCCCTCCCTCTGTGTGTCAGCCTCCTCCCTCTGTCCATCTTCCTGTGTCTCCCTCCCTCTCAGTCCCCCTCTCCCTCCCTCTGTGTCCCCCTCTCCCTCCCTCCGTGTGTCACCCTCTGTCACCTTGGCCCAGCTTCCTGGGCACACACTGTTAGCAGATCTTTGAGTGGCCCTTGGCCTGTTGATGTGAGTTTGTTTCTGATCTCCAGGCACCCATTTTGTCTGCTGTGTGTCTGTGCGCTGCTGCTGTGGTGGTGTGTGCTGCCACTCTTTCACACTGTTGGCTGTTCATTAGCTGCTGGCATGTGCAAAACAGTGCCTTCACCCCCATGTGTTGATGCAAGGCATCCGCCATTTGCTGGCAAGTCATTCCTGTGTTGGGACACAGTGTTTGTCTGGCTGTGACCTAGGCCATATGGGCAGAGGGCATTGTTGTCTGCTTTGGAGTCGCACTATGTGATTCTTGGTGCCCAGCCTCCCGCCATCCGGGTTACCGTGTCATGTGTTGTTGTCTTCTGTGGCCTGTGACTTGACATTGTCCAGCTGGGTGCATGGGGCATGGTGGCAGCAGTGGCATGTGCCTGCTCATGGAGTGTGGTTGAGTAATGCGATGGCTTGTGGTGTTTGCGTGCCTGTTATTAATTTTGGTTGTGGTTGCAGTTCCCCCCATGTGAGGTGCGTTGTTTGTGTACTCACCCGGGTCTCGGAGTCCTTCTACTCCTTCAACTGCCTCCACCGGCAGTATGGCCATCACCCTCTCCTCCCAGGGATGGTACTGTACGGGTCTGCGGGAGGGCCCTCCTCCGGTGGCGTTGGCCTGGTCGTGTTCCTCCTGTCTCTTGGCTCTGACCCTCCTCCGCAGATCGTACCACCTGTTCTGGCAATCCTGCTTGGTCCTCCTGGTGTCCGCAACAGCATTCACAGCATCGACGATGGTCTGCCACATGGCTGTTTTGGCTGCCTGGCTGGTGCTTCTGACCAATGTTCCAAAGATCTGTGGCTCGACTCTGAGGATTTGATCAACAAGGACCTCCAACTCTCGGTGACTGAACTTTGGATTCTTGGTAGTGGGCATGGTGAGGGGTGTGGGTGGGGATGGTGTGGGTGTGGGGGGTGTGCGGATGTTGGGGGGGGGTGTGGATGGTTGTGTGTGTGTGTGAATGTGATGAGAGGGTGTTTGTGAGGGTGGTCGTGTGAAGGTGTGCAAGTGTAAGATGTGGTGTCGCTTGTAGTCTGGTTCTGTGGTGTCTGGCAGCAGTGGGTCTGTTGCAAAGGCTCATGGTTTGTGTGTGTGGGCCCTTTTTATTGGTCCATGGGTGGGTGTGGCAGTGTTTGAATTTTGGGTGGGTGTGTTATAAGGAGTGGTGGTGTATTGGGCCTCTGTTTGTTTTTGACAGTTGCAGGTCAGTGATTGTGTTATTTTAGTGGTTGTTGGCCATGTTTAGTGGCTGTGTGCCTTGCGAATGGTGTATTGTTGAGTTGTTTTGTTTTGTCCTTGTTGTGTACGTGCGTTTTGAGCGTGTGTACGGTGTGTACATGGGCCATTTGGTTGTACGATTTGGTCCTTGTGTGTGGCTTTGTACGACTCGTACATGCGGTTGTGATGTTGGGGCATGGGGTGCGCTCCGTACTTAGAAGGTTGTGTTGGGGGTGCGCCAGGAACGTACTGGGGTGGGGGTACGACTGGAACGTACTGGGGTGTACATAGACGGTGGTACGACACGTACAGGGGTGGGGGGGTGTACATAGACGGTGGTACGACACGTACAGGGGTGGGGGGTGTACATTGACGGTGGTACGACACGTACAGGGGTGGGGGGGTGTACATTGACGGTGGTACGACACGTACTGGGGTGGGGGTACGACTGGAACGTACTGGGGTGTACATGGACGGTGGTACGACACGTACAGGGGTGGGGGGGTGTACATTGACGGTGGTACGACACGTACAGGGGTGGGGGGGTGTACATTGACGGTGGTACGACACGTACAGGGGTGGGGGGTGTACATTGACGGTGGTACGACACGTACAGGGGTGGGGGGTGTACATAGACGGTGGTACGACACGTACAGGGGTGGGGGGGTGTACATTGACGGTGGTACGACACGTACTGGGGTGGGGGTACGACTGGAACGTACTGGGGTGTACATGGGCGGTGGTACGACACGTACAGGGGTGGGGGGGTGTACATAGACGGTGGTACGACACGTACAGGGGTGGGGGGGTGTACATTGACGGTGGTACGACACGTACTGGGGTGGGGGTACGACTGGAACGTACTGGGGTGTACATGGACGGTGGTACGACACGTACAGGGGTGGGGGGGTGTACATAGACGGTGGTACGACACGTACAGGGGTGGGGGGTGTACATTGACGGTGGTACGACACGTACAGGGGTGGGGGGTGTACATTGACGGTGGTACGACACGTACAGGGGTGGGGGGGTGTACATAGACGGTGGTACGACACGTACAGGGGTGGGGGGGTGTACATTGACGGTGGTACGACACGTACTGGGGTGGGGGTACGACTGGAACGTACTGGGGTGTACATAGACGGTGGTACGACACGTACAGGGGTGGGGGGGTGTACATTGACGGTGGTACGACACGTACTGGGGTGGGGGGGTGTACATAGACGGTGGTACGACACGTACAGGGGTGGGGGGGTGTACATTGACGGTGGTACGACACGTACTGGGGTGGGGGTACGACTGGAACGTACTGGGGTGTACATGGACGGTGGTACGACACGTACAGGGGTGGGGGGGTGTACATAGACGGTGGTACGACACGTACAGGGGTGGGGGGGTGTACATTGACGGTGGTACGACACGTACTGGGGTGGGGGTACGACTGGAACGTACTGGGGTGTACATGGGCGGTGGTACGACACGTACAGGGGTGGGGGGGTGTACATAGACGGTGGTACGACACGTACAGGGGTGGGGGGGTGTACATTGACGGTGGTACGACACGTACTGGGGTGGGGGTACGACTGGAACGTACTGGGGTGTACATGGACGGTGGTACGACACGTACAGGGGTGGGGGGGTGTACATAGACGGTGGTACGACACGTACAGGGGTGGGGGGGTGTACATTGACGGTGGTACGACACGTACTGGGGTGGGGGTACGACTGGAACGTACTGGGGTGTACATGGACGGTGGTACGACACGTACAGGGGTGGGGGGGTGTACATAGACGGTGGTACGACACGTACAGGGGTGGGGGGGTGTACATTGACGGTGGTACGACACGTACTGGGGTGGGGGTACGACTGGAACGTACTGGGGTGTACATGGACGGTGGTACGACACGTACAGGGGTGGGGGGGTGTACATAGACGGTGGTACGACACGTACAGGGGTGGGGGGGTGTACATTGACGGTGGTACGACACGTACTGGGGTGGGGGTACGACTGGAACGTACTGGGGTGTACATGGACGGTGGTACGACACGTACAGGGGTGGGGGGGTGTACATAGACGGTGGTACGACACGTACAGGGGTGGGGGGGTGTACATTGACGGTGGTACGACACGTACTGGGGTGGGGGTACGACTGGAACGTACTGGGGTGTACATGGACGGTGGTACGACACGTACAGGGGTGGGGGGGTGTACATAGACGGTGGTACGACACGTACAGGGGTGGGGGGGTGTACATTGACGGTGGTACGACACGTACTGGGGTGGGGGTACGACTGGAACGTACTGGGGTGTACATAGACGGGTGGGGGTATACATATACGGGGGTACGTGTCGGACGTACGGGGGCTGGGGGGAGTGTTGGGCGCGTATGCGGGCACATGTCTCCATGGTTGCTATTGGTGTTCGGTGCGGACGGTGTTTTTTCCATACGGTTGTAGGCTCGGACGCACGGGATGGATCGTGATTCCTCGGTCGGACTTGGATTTTTACGTTTGTAAGGTAAATCGTCCGAGGACGTGTCGGACACATTTTCCGACCCGAGGACGTGTGGGGAATGATTCCCGGTGCGGGTCGTATGGACTTTTTACCATGCGAATCGTGATTGCCAGTTCGTACGGCACTTGGACGATTCGTACGGTAAAAAGACCCGATACGAGTCGCACGGGGGAATTTTTTACCGGATCGTGATCGGCACCTTAGTCTTTCTGAAGGCAACTGAGGGACTACTTGATAATAGTTCTCCAATTACAGGGTCATCCTTCACAATAGGCCAGCTTTTTCTTACAATATTCCTGATCTGTTTCTCCTGTCGTGAAAATCCTAAAATCAAACAAATAGGTTCCTGCTCTTTTTTCGAGTCCAATAAAGTCTCTTTCTTTTTTAACAGATCCTGTCTTGCCAATGATCTAGATTTAATAATGGCAGACTCTATGATCTCTGTATTGTAGCCTCTATTTAGGAATCTCGCCCGGCTTTCGCCTTGTTTGATTGTACATTCTTTATCCTCACTACATATGCGTCTGATCCTGAGCATCTCCCCGTAGGGGATGCTCTTAATTAGGTGTGGAGGATGGGCACTCGAGGCGTGTAATAATGTATTGCCCGCTGTGGGTTTCCTATAGAGGGTAGTGGAGATCTTATTGTTGATTATCTTGATTTCCACGTCAAGAAATGTGACCTTTTCCTTGCTGATGTGTGAAGTGAATTTTAAGTTGAGTGTGTTATCATTCAACAATGTAATGAAATCGGTGGCGCTTTCAACATCACCTTCCCACACTATAAAAAGGTCATCAATATAGCGGAGCCAGGAGATTACTTTCTCATTAAATACTTGTTCATGTTGTTGCATGAGGACCAGCTCCTCCCACCAGCCCATAAACAAACAGGCATAGCTGGGAGAGAAGCTGGCCCCCATGGCCACTCCCTGTATCTGTTGGTACATAATACCATTGAATAAGAACAGATTATTTTCAAGGCAAAATAGAAGCATTTTTACCAACATCTTATTGTGCAGAAAGAATTCAATTGGTCTATTCATCAAGAAAAATTCTATAGCTTTGATACCATCATTGTTTCTGATGCAGGTATAAAGTGAAGACACATCTAGTGAAATCATTAAATAAGAAGGTTTCCACCTAATATGTTGCACTTTCCTTAAAAAGTCACTTGTGTCCTGTACAAATGAATTCAAACTTTTCACAAAGTCCTGCAGAAAAAAATCTATGTATCTTGACAAATTTTCCAAAAGGCCATCACACGCAGAAATAATAGGACGTCCCGGGGGTTTCTTCATATCTTTATGTAATTTTGGTATAAAATAGATAACGGGGATGGTAGCATTTTCCTTTTTAAGATATTTAAATTCATCCCAACTCAGTAAACCCGTGCTTCTCCATGCCACAAGCTGGGAAAAGAGCGTCTCTTGTGTAGTTTTGAATTTGGTCGGTGCTACTTTTCTATAGCATTCTATGTTATTTAATTGGCTGTGTGCCTCTTCAAGATACTCCTTCAGTGGCCACAGCACCAAATTGCCTCCTTTGTCTGAGTTGCGTATGATGATCTCCTGATTTTCTTTTAATTTTTTGATGAGTTGCCAATATTTTCTCTCATGGTTGGAAAACTTCTTTTTGCTTATTTCATTGGTTGCAATGTTGAGCCTTTTGATTTGCGCCACTATCTGTTCGTTGAAAACGTCTATTGAATCTCTCGCCATGACAGGTACAAATTTAGACTTGGGGCGGAACGGAGTCCAAGGTTTTATATCCGTCCCTGGGATCTGTGACGTTTGCATATTAGTTGTCATATTTTCACATTGAGCTTGTCCATTCACGATGTTGTCACCTCTTTCCAAACTCCGCGTAGCCTCAAAAAGTTCATAATCGGAGCCTCTCAGCCCATGCATTTCTGATACCATGACCGGGCCCCCCGATTGTTCTGGTCTTTCTTTGTTCCCTCGCTGATGATGGTATTTCTGTAATTTCAGCTTACGAATGAACTTATAAATATCTGCGCGGGTTTGGGTATAGTTAAAATTAGATTCGGGGCAATAGGAAAGTCCCAATGATAGAAGTTGTCGTTCTGCAGCCGAGAGATCAATACCTGCCAGATTTACAATGGTATTGGAATGCTCAGAGGATGAAGGATCAGTGCATAGGTTTGCCGGCAGTTGGTCCCCTACCGTCGTGCCCTGCCCCTCCCACGCCTTCTGACGTTTTCACTTTGCTTGCCTACGCTCCCTTCTTCGTTTGGTTGCCCTACTTTTTCGGTTGCCTGGGTGCGTGGCCGCAATGTTTCCCTCCTGCTTCGTTTTAAAATGTCCAATTCTTCCCCCAAGGTTAATCTAATATTCCTTGCCTCGGCCCTCACTGCCGGATTGTCGGACTCAGATCCGCTCTCCATGGCCGAGCTAAGCTCCGATGCTGACGGGGAAGCGTTGGTAGCTTCTTGGTAATTTCTTCTATCCTCCTTATTACCCATACGTTTTTTAGCTGTGTCAACACGCATAGAGTCATACCTCCTTGCAAATGTGAATATTTGCCCATTAGCATAATCGTCACGATCACGCCTAAATTTGTAGGTTTTGCGACTCTTTATCTTTTCCTCCTCCTTTTTAAGTCTTGCGTTCATCTCCTCCACCAGTTTTTGCTTAACCTGTGGGTCACCTAGTGGTTCTATTTCTTTTTCCATGAGCTCGATCTTTTCTTGCAGCGCTCCCCTGTCAATCTCCGCGTACTTCACCAGTATTGTAACAAGTCGCCTCGATGATTCAAGATTACATTCTCCCCATTCGGCCATCATGAGGGGATTCGTGGATTCGTAGCTGGGGGCGATCATTATCCGAAGGCCTCTCGGAATTCTCCCAACATCGAGATACCTCTGTAATGACCGCGCCTCCCACCACTTAGCCTGCTCCTGCCGTTTTAGTTTTTCTAGCGCTCGGAAATTATCTCTCAATCCCATACCTTTGCTAGGTTCTTCCGTGGTCATTTTTCTAGTTCCTTGACCGTCTTCGGGGGAGTCCGAAAACATCCCCTCAGCTGCTAGCTATCAGCGCTACCAACAAAGTCCACACTTTCGGACAAAGTACAGCACTCGGGGAGATTCCGTATGTTTGTTTATTCAGCAACAAACAATAAGACAGACGCGTTTCAGATTGTCCTTCTTCAGTGTCTCATTACGCTTGCTGCGCGAGAGCATTTTGAAATCAAAACCATTGACGTCACTTCCCCCACCGACATAGCAAATACAATATTCAGCTATTACATGGCGGCCATCTTATCAGGGTGAAGTCAATGTACCAACTCATTAGGATAAACCCTTATCGTTATTTATCACTCGACATTCAGGGTTAAAATCTAAATCATAAAGACAACACATTTGTTACAATTCCAGCTATAAAAAGCATGAATGCAATCACGATATAATAGTATCTATACAAATTATAAATATCGCTTCACAATTGTGTGTCATGAGAGGCTACAAGTGTTCATTAAATTAAGCCGTGGATCGGCGAACATATTGTAGCAGAAAGCTGCATATCGACAAATTGATCTAAGAATAGATATGCTGTGGATTGGATAATACATTAAACATTCGAAGCCGTGTATCGGCCTTAGCTTATTGTTCATGATTACAATGATTGATAATCCAATGAAATCTATTGAATGCAAACTCATTGCTGTGTAAAAGAGTCATGACATGCTCAGGAAAGACTGATAATAATGACCAAAAAAGACATATACATATTCTTTCATCTTATGATCCATGAAATTCCTGAAAAACAAAGAAGGAAGAAGGGAGAAGAAGAAGACGAAGTGATGTATTGAAGTCTCCCTGATTATCTCCCCAAATGCACAGCTAGTTCCTCTCCGCTGTTCAGCCCAAAAGGTGTTTTGGTGTGTAAATCAATAATGTAGCGGGATTCAAGTCTCCGCAACCGTTGCACTCTATCCCCACCTCTTGGATTAGCAAATACACAGTCCAAACCAAAATACTGTAACAGCTCCCTGTTACTGTTATGTTTGAGGGCGAAATGTCTGGCTACTGGGTAATTACTGTCATTATTCATAATTGCACGCTTATGTTCCGAAATGCGCATTTTTACACTGTGGATAGTGCTGCCAATGTACTTTAGTCCACAGGGACACAAGAGGCAGTAAACTACATGTGTGGTGGTGCATGTAATGAATTTATCTATGAGTTTAGGTATTTTTATCCCATCGATAGTGTAGCTCAGGGTTCTCTTACTGTTAATGCAAGCTTTACATTTCCCACATGGGAAAAAACCTTTCATGTCTTTCAGAACACCTTTAGATTGAATAACAGGTGATAGGTAGCTCTGAACCAATTTATCCCTCAAAGACCGTGATTTGCGGAAAGTAATCAGTGGCACTGCTGGGATATCTTTACCCACTACGGAATCAGTTTGGAGAATGTGCCAATTCCTTTTCATTATTCTCCTCAAAATATTAGCGTCATCTGAGAAGGTTGTTATCATCCGAAGTTTGCTACCTTCCAAATTTTTGCTTTTTTTACTGTTAGTCTGGATGTCAGTCCGGATTAACAGATCTTTTCTCTGGATATTGTTGACCTTCAAAAATGCCGAATTTAAAACTTCCTGACTATAGCCTCTAGTTTGGAATCTTGCCATGCAATTTAAGGCAGCAGACACATAATCAGCCTCTCTAGAACAGTTTAGTTTCAGCCGGAGAAGTTCCCCATAGGGTATACTGTTTATCAGCTTGGGTGGGTGATTACTGCTGCCATGTAAAATTGAATTACCGGCAGTTGGTTTCCGATATAATTCGGTTCCAAGGTTGCCATCCCTCACCTGCACCTTCAAGTCTAGATAGTTAACTTCTGTGGAGCTGATTTCATATGTGAACTTGAGATTGAGGTTGTTATCATTGAGTTCAGAAATGAAATCCTCCGCCTGTTTGACTGATCCTCTCCAAACTAGAAAAAGATCGTCGATGTAACGGTGCCAAACGACTATGTGTTCTGCCCATTTTAATCTTTCATTACTAAGAGCCACCTGCTCCTCCCACCAGCCTACGAAAAGATTCGCATAGCTGGGGGCGAAGCAGGTGCCCATAGCTGTCCCGGAGATTTGCTTAAATAATTGACCCTGAAATAGGAAAATATTGTTGTAGAGACAAAATTCAATGAATTCAAGCAGCATGATGCTATGTTCTGCGAATTTTAGGGGCCTTTTATTGAGGAAGTATCGAATTGCCATTATACCCTGATGGTGATCAATACAGGTGTATAGGCTAGTAATATCCATGGCAATTAGTATAAAGGTAGGTTCCCAGTGAATGTCCATCAGATGAAAAATAAAGTCTTTAGTGTCCTTAACATATGACTTTAGTTGTATGACAAATGGATGAAGAAAACTGTCGATATAAATAGACATATTCTCTGCTAGACTGCCCTTTGAAGAGACTATCGGTCTCCCAGGTGGATCAACTTTGTCTTTGTGGATTTTCGGTAATTGGTAGAACGTAGGTGTTACTGGATCATTGTTACGTAAGAAGAGAAATTCATTGATATCAAGCAACCCTAGATTATGCCATTTGGAAATCAAAGTATGATACTGGGTAATGCTTGTTTGGTATAGTTCTTTGTTAGTTTTTTCATAGAACCTGGTGTCATTTAACTGCCGATAGGATTCTCGACAATATTGTTCTCTTGTGAGTAACACTACGTTGCCACCTTTATCCGAAGGTTTACAGATTATATTTTCATCCATGGCCAAATTTTTAGGGATCATTTCTTGTTCATGGGTTAAGTTCCTCTGTTGTTTCGGTGTGCAAGATGCAGCCTTAGTTCTAAATTTCTGAAGATCATGAAGTACTGCATCGGAAAACGAGTCAATAGCATCATATGGCATTTGTGGATTGAAAATAGAGGGAGGCTTGAGGGTGGTTGTAGGTGTTTCTTGTTCAATGCCCGCCCGGGGTACTCTCAGGACTAGATCTTCACTCTGTGTGGTTAAGATTGCTTCTTCTGCTCGTAATTCTTCAAGCAATTCAATTGTGTTCAGATCCTGGACCGTTAGGACATCTGTTGCCTTATGCCTGAGTTTTTGCTTCAGTCTCCTCGTTTCAGTTATAGAAGGTTTTAATTTGAAATATTTCTGCAATTTGATTTTCCGGATAAATTTGAATAAGTCTATGCGCGTCTGCGTGTATTCCAAGCGATCGCTCGGGCAGAATGATAGTCCTAATTTCAAGGCTGCCTCTTCTGCTTCGCTTAATACACGTGGCGTGAGGTTGATGATGGTCAGATCATTTATGTCTTCTACCACCGTTTTCCCCTGTTGCTGCGCTTCACTCGAGATGCGCCCCTGCCTCTTCCTCTGCTTCGTGCGCCACCAGCCACCTCTCCTTGTCCGTCTGCGTTTTCCGGTGGCTTGCTCTTTCCGCCTCTCAGCCACGTTTGCCGGATAAGATCGAACTCCAAGTGAAAAGGATTTTTCGTTTTGTCACTCTGAGGGGCAATCGTGTCTTCTCCCGATAGCTCACTCTCCGTGATTTCAGATTCGGAGGTTTCTATTCTTTCAGTCGGTACCGGAGATTTCTTCTTGTGGATGGCTTTACGTGGTTCGTCGAATTTTCTAGCGAAGGTCAGAATCCTTCCTTAGGCGTAATCGCGTTCATCGCGCTCAAATTTGTCCTGCTTGCATTGTCGTATTTTCAATTCGTATTTTTGCAAACGCTTTTTCATTTCTTCTTTCAACTCTTCTTGTTAAGCTTTGTCATCATCGTTAGCAATTTCTTTCTCCAGATTTTCAATTTCCACCAGGGCCTTTTCTCTATCGCTCCATGCGAATTTAACCAGGATTGCGAGCATGCCTTTGCATGACGCTGCTGTGTATTCAGCCCATTCTTCCAAGAGACATGGATCCGGGTTTTCATAAGCGGGCACAGTGTAAATCCGTAGGCCCCTAGGCACACTGTCGACATCCATGTAATTTTGGAGGGAGGTGGCTTCCCACCACTTTCTTACCTCCCTTTCATAGAGTCTTTCCAGTTTGGTGAAAAGTGTACGCAAAGTTTTGCGAGTATTTGACTCATTAGAGACAGCCTGTGAGTTCACTAATGACGATGTTGCAGTTTTCTTAAAAATGTCATGAGCTGCCTCGCGACGATCTGCTTCGTCAAACATTGCTTGTGGTTTGCTTGAATATAAGGGAGAGAGAGTATACTCTTCCTTCTAACGGACTCCCACACGCCTAACGCGGGACTCGTAATGCAGTAACTGAGGAGGATTATGACATAGATAAGAGCACGCCTTACCCGGTCCCGTTGATTTCACTGGTAGGGACGGTCCGTGCTCATTCTGCTCCTGCGATTGCAGTCCTCACTCCTGTGTGAATGCACAGCTGCAGTGTCCTCACGCGGTGCCCTGGAAACAAATACCGCTACCAAATTGCACCAAGAGGCAAGGCACTCGTAGGCGGGTGCTGGGACGCGGAGGTGCCCCGCGTTCAAAATCAGCGCTACCAACAAAGTCCACACTTTCGGACAAAGTACAGCACTCGGGGAGATTCCGTATGTTTGTTTATTCAGCAACAAACAATAAGACAGACGCGTTTCAGATTGTCCTTCTTCAGTGTCTCATTACGCTTGCCGCGCGAGAGCATTTTGAAATCAAAACCATTGACGTCACTTCCCCCACCGACATAGCAAATACAATATTCAGCTATTACATGGCGGCCATCTTATCAGGGTGAAGTCAATGTACCAACTCATTAGGATAAACCCTTATCGTTATTTATCACTCGACATTCAGGGTTAAAATCTAAATCATAAAGACAACACATTTGTTACAATTCCAGCTATAAAAAGCATGAATGCAATCACGATATAATAGTATCTATACAAATTATAAATATCGCTTCACAATTGTGTGTCATGAGAGGCTACAAGTGTTCATTAAATTAAGCCGTGGATCGGCGAACATATTGTAGCAGAAAGCTGCATATCGACAAATTGATCTAAGAATAGATATGCTGTGGATTGGATAATATATTAAACATTCGAAGCCGTGTATCGGCCTTAGCTTATTGTTCATGATTACAATGATTGATAATCCAATGAAATCTATTGAATGCAAACTCATTGCTGTGTAAAAGAGTCATGACATGCTCAGGAAAGACTGATAATAATGACCAAAAAAGACATATACATATTCTTTCATCTTATGATCCATGAAATTCCTGAAAAACAAAGAAGGAAGAAGGAAGAAGAAGAAGAAGAAGTGATGTATTGAAGTCTCCCTGATTATCTCCCCAAATGCACAGCTAGTTCCTCTCCGCTGTTCAGCCCAAAAGGTGTTTTGGTGTGTAAATCAATAATGTAGCGGGATTCAAGTCTCCGCAACCGTTGCACTCTATCCCCACCTCTTGGATTAGCAAATACACAGTCCAAACAAAAAAATACTGTAACAGCTCCCTGTTACTGTTATGTTTGAGGGCGAAATGTCTGGCTACTGGGTAATTACTGTCATTATTCATAATTGCACGCTGATGTTCCAAAATGCGCATTTTTACACTGTGGATAGTGCTGCCAATGTATGTAATATTTATATATATATCGTTTCCGGAGCCCCAGGCCCTTCCGGGTGGCCTCACTGCATGGGCACGGAGCAGCCCACAAACACCATACTGGCAAGAAAAACGATGTGTGGCCCAATACCTTGAATGTTGCTTTATTTCTAGAGTCTTTTCAAAATGCCTGTTTCCTTTTTGCCCAACGTTTCAGCTTGTGGCCTTGATCACGGACAGGAACACAAGAGCCCAGGTGCGCTCGGGCGTAATTTAAAAAGGTGTATTACATGACTGCATTTACCAGCACTACCGTTACCATAGTACATTGTGCATATTTTCTAAATTATGAACTGGCAATCCAAAGATGTTATTTTACCTCGGTGGTAATGTCTGTTGCACAAGCACTGATGTTTACATGGAATCGTTTTTGAAGCAGGCAGGTGAGTTTATTCCACGTCGCAAGTGTTTTTAAAGTATTTGACTCGTGAAAAAAACTGCATCTTTCAGGCACGATTAAAGCAGGAAATCATCCCCCATTAAATCCCTTCCATGCGCCATTCCATTTACTAAGTAGTCATCCCTTCGTGGGTTGGAAGGAGCGAGTGAGCCAGGCTCCTCAATTAACATCATGAAGAAGCAACAGCGTCCCTCCGTTTCTGGAGCCCCAGGCCCTTCAGGGTGGCCTTACTGCATGGACACGGAGCAGCCCACAAACACCATACTGGCAAGAAAAACGATGTGAGGCCCAATACCTTGAAAGTTGCTTTATTTCTAGAGTCTTTTCAAAGCGCCTGTTTCCTTTTTGCCCAACGTTTCAGCTTGTGGCCTTGATCACGGACAGGAACACAAGCGCCCAGGTGCGCTTGGGCGTAATTTAAAAGGTGTATCATGTGACTACATTTACCAGCACTACCATTCCCATAGTGCATGGTGCATATTTTCTCAATTATGAACTGGCAATCCAAAGATGTTATTTTACCTCGGTGGTAATGTCTGTTGTACAAGCACTGATGTTTACATGGAATCGTTTTTGAAGCAGGCAGGTGAGTTTATTCCACGTCGCAAGTGTTTTTAAAGTATTTGACTCGTGCAAAAAATGGCATCTTTCAGGTACGATGAAAGCAGGAAATCATCCCCCTTTAAATCCCTTCTACGCGCCATACCATTCACTAAGTAGTCATCCCTTCGTGGGTTGGAAGGAGCGAGTGAGCCAGGCTCCTCAATTAACATCATGAAGAAGCAACAGCGTCCCTCCGTTTCCGGTGCCCCAGGCCCTTCAGGGTGGCCTCACTGCATGGGCACGGAGCAGCCAACAAACACCACACTGGCAAGAAAAATGATGTATAACCCTGTCCTGCCAATATTCAATATAATAGTTTTTTTAATTTTATTTCCTAACTATAATGTCCCTGTTACCTTTGGTTTTTTGAGTGAATGTCTAAGATTTTTGGAATTTTATTTCCTAACTGTATCAGCCTTTGAGAGTGGGTGTGTGAGTGAGTGCATGAGTGTCTCAGTTATAGTGAAACACCAATAAAACAGAGATCATGCTCCTTGGGAAGTCCAATTCCTTCAACCTGTCCCTATGGTGGCCCAATGCTACCCTCCCACCACCTAGTACGATCGAGGTTGTGAAGAACCTCAGTGTGAAATCTGACCCCACTGTCCTTTCACCCACAAGCTATAGCAGTAGCTGAAATGTGTTTCATACTCATAAAAGTACTGAAAAAATATTTGATTACCTCTCACTATCAGCCAGAAAAACAGTAACTTTTGCTTTGATAACATCTAGACTGGACTACTGCAAATAGTCTGAATGCAAGTTCATTAAAACAATCTCCGCAGAAACTTCAGGTAGTGCAACACTCTGCAGCCAGACTGGTACTCAAACTCCCTCATTGCTCCTCTGCATCAGCATCCCTGAAAGTACTACATTGGCTGCTAGTACATAAAAGGGTTCTTTTTAAAATTATTTTATTCATCTTCAGAGCCGTTAGAGGACTAGGGTAAAAAAACCACTTAGTTCCACAGTCACCCACTATAAGATGACACTGACTCGTAGAATTTCACAAGCTAGTCTTCTGAAACTCCCCAAGTACAGACATAAAACATCTGAAAGAAACACCTTAGAATATCCCCAGGCGTCAGACTGGATCCGGAAGATTTTTGTAGCAATACCCCTTGCGCATCGCTAGGCGTCGTCTGCGGCTCCACGTCCGTCGTTGGCGTCGTGCGCCGGAATGACGTCGTCGGAGTACTTAGACGCCGCCCTCGCGCGCTGACGTCAGTTCTTCTTTTTTCCGCGCCAGTAAGCGCCGATCCGGGAGAGCTACCCCTTTAGTCAATTTTTGACTAACTTTGTCGACTCTTTTTGGTCACTTTCTCGACTCTGGTGCCGGTAGGATGCCTGGTTTCAAGGCCTGCGACGACTGTCACCGACTGATGTCGGTGACCGATCATCACCGCCGGTGCCTGTACTGCTTGGGCATCGACCACGACGCGGAGTCGTGCTCCGATTGTATGGCCTTGACCTCGAAAGCTAGGCGGGAGCGGTCCTGCAAGCTTCTCGAGCTTCGCCACTCGGCTCCGCGCCCCTCTCGATCCCGGTCCAGGAGGAGGTCCAAGGGTCGGTCGCGGAGCCGCACTCGACATCGTCGCTCGTCTGGCTCGAAGTCTTCGGGTAGGTCGAAGCGCTCCAAGAAGTCCAAGAGATGACACCGCTCTTCGGACTCCCCTCGCCGGTCGCGTGACTCAGCCGAGGGTCAGGGTGGTTCCACAACCGCGGCTCCGCCGGAGCCGCAGGCGCCGCGCACGTTCCCATACCCGCCGGTCCCTGGGACTGACGTGACGCCGGCGGAGGTCATTGCCTTCCTCTCGGCCATGAGGAGCCTGGCCCCGCGGACTCGACTGGGCGACCTTGCGCGCCGGCGACTCCGGCCCCGGCGCCGTTGGAGGCTCCGGCCCCGACGCCGCAGGTCCCCAAGGGGCCTGAGCCTGGGCCCCCGTCGACGCCGGTCAACCTCGTCACGCCTCCTCCGCCGGCGTCGACACCGGTGCCACCTCCGACGCCGACTCCGGTCGACGTCGATCCCCGGTTCAGCCCCTGTCCGGTCCCGACGCCGATGCGGCGCTGCCCGATGCCGCATCCGACGCCGCTAGAGACACATTATGTCTATCGACCGGCTCCGATCATTCCTCCTGTTTACCAGGAATCGGATGACGGGGGCGACTGGGAGGGGTCCGTGGACCCTTTGGCCCTTCAGGGCCAACTTGCACAGGACTGGGCAGATGAACTGGGGGAGGCCAGTGGTTTGGATACCTCACCGGACACTGGATTCATCTCTCCTCCGACTGTGGCTTCGGAGTAGGGTGCAGCTTTTTCTGTGGTGCTGCGCAAGGCGGCCGCGGCCCTTGGGCTTGAGCTGCCTGCCGTGGCTGTGAGGACTAACATCCTCACTGAGGTGCTTCAGTCTGCCACATGCCCCACTGAGCCTCTGCTGCAATTCAATGAGGCCCTCATTGACGTTCTGCAGGGCACCTGGTCCAAGCCTTCCACAGTCCCTCCTGTGGATAGGAACGTTGCCAGGTGCCACCGTCCTGCTCCGGGCGACCCCAGTTTTCTGTCCCAACCCCGAGAGTCTGGTTATCCAAGCCTCTACCTCCCAATCCTCCTTCCCGTCCGCTCCACCGGACTCGGATTCCAAGAGACTGGAACAGTTCGGTAAAAAGCTGTTCTCCTCGCTCAGTTTGGGCCTGCGGTCTTTGAACACCGCCTGTCTCTTGGACCGTTATTCCCACTCTCTGTGGGATACGGTGGAGGACGTGCTGCCCCTGTGCCCGGAGGAGGCCCGGGCACGGCTTTCCTCAGCTCTGGCCGATGGGAGAGATGCAGCGTGCCATGCCATCCGATGTGGACTCGACACTACAGACTCGCTGGGTAGGGCGATTTCTACCACGGTGGCGCTTCGACGTCACGCCTGGCTGCGGTCCACGTCCTTTTCCGGGGATGTCCAGAGCACTCTCATGGTCATGCCTTTTGATGGCGCTCACCTTTTAGGTGAGAAAGCGGACAGTGGGCTGGCTCGCTTCAAGGACTCCCGGGCTACGGCCAAGTCCTTGGACCTCTCGGCCCCGCGGCCACAAACTTCCGCTTTTCGCTCCTTTCGTGGCCAAGGAAGGGGCACCTCCTCACGTCCGCCTAGCCACCGGCCGCAGAACCAGCCTGCACGCGGTCGCGGACGTGGTTTCCGCCGAGGCGGTACTGGAGGACAACGCGGTCAGTCCACATCCACCCCGGCAGCATCCGCCTCAAAGCCTTCCTAGTCCGAGCTTTCAGGCCCATTCCTCGCCAGTGGGGGGCCGGGTTCGCCATCACCTGCTCCACTGGCGTACCATCACTTCGGACAGGTGGGTGCTGCTTATCGTCCGAAGGGGCTACTCCCTCCCCTTCGAGACGACCCCTCCAGCCATGCCACCGCAGCACCACCGTATCTCGGAGGATCATTTGAATCTTCTGCGAGAGGAAGTTTTGGCCCTCTTGGCCAAAGAGGCCGTCGAGCGCGTTCCGAGCCCAGAAGTAGGTCGTGGTTGTTATTCCCACTACTTTCTGGTTCCCAAGAAGGGCAAAGGGGGCCTACGCCCTATCTTGGACCTCCAGAACGTCAATGCCTTCCTCCGGAAGGAACGGTTCAAAATGTTGACCTTGGCTCAGGTTCTAGCTGCCCTAGACCCTGGAGACTGGATGGTAGCATTGGACTTGCAGGACGCATATTTCCACATCCCCGTCCTGCTGGCCCACCGGCGTTACCTGCGGTTCACGGTGGGTCAGGAGCACTTTCAGTTCACCATGCTCCCCTTCGGCCTTACCAGTGCCCCTCGGGTGTTCACGAAAGTGATGGCGGTGGTCGCAGCTCATCTGCGCAGATCAGGGGTTCCAGTCTTCCCCTATCTCGACGACTGGTTGTTGAAGGCGGGCTCGCCCCAGGCAGTCGTCTCCCACCTCCAGACTACGGCGGATCTCCTGCATTTGCTGGGGTTTCCCATCAACGTGCCAAAGTCACATCTGCGCTCCTCTCAGAAGCTCCTTTTCATCGGAGCGGTTCTCGATTCGGCGCAGTTCCGGGTTCATCCACCGGAACAGCGGGTCCGGGATATACAGGCCCTGATTCCCATCTTTCGGCCTCTATCCTGGGTTTTGGTCAGGCTAGTGTTGCGGCTTCTGGGGCTGATGGCCTCCTGCATCCTACTATTGCATCACGCCAGGCGGCGCATGCGGGCTCTGCAGTGGGACCTGAAGTTTCAGTGGACCCAGCATCACGGCAACTTGTCCGACCATGTCTTGATCTCGGAGGGCACTGCACAGCAGTTGCAGTGGTGGCTCACGGACCGCGATTGGGTCACAGGCAAGAGCCTCTCCCTACCCCTACCAGAGCATGTCGTAGTGACGGATGCGTCCCTCCTGGGATGGGGTGGCCATATGGGAGAGGTGGAGATCATAGGCCTCTGATCTCCGGTGTAGTCTCGCCTCCACATCAACTTGTTGGAGCTGAGAGCGATCCGACTTTCACTGAAAGCCTTCCTTCCCTCTGTCCGGGAAAGTGTCGTGCAGGTGTTCACGGACAACACCACCGCCATGTGGTATTGAAACAAACAGGGCGGGGTGGGGTCGTGGACCCTTTGTCAGGAGGCTCTGCGCCTCTGGACATGGCTGGAACACCAGGGCATCACCCTGGTGGTTCAACATCTGGCGGGCTCTCTGAACACCAGAGCAGACGAACTCAGCCGCCGGTGCATGATGGATCACGAATGGCGTCTGAACTCCGAGGTGGTGCAAGGTCTCTTTCAGCAGTGGGGAGAGCCTTGGTTAGATCTATTCGCCACCGACGAGAACGCGCAATGTCAGCAGTTCTGCGCGTTGGAATTTCCAAGGCGGCACTCGCTCGGCGACGCTTTTCGTCGCGAGCGGAGTTGCGGTCTGTTGTAAACCTTTCCGCCTATACCACTTCTGCCCAGAGTGCTAAAGAAGATCAGGCGCGACCAGGCCCAAGTCATCTTGGTGGCTCCGGATTGGGCACAAAGGTACTGGTATCCCGAGCTACTCAGTATGTTGACCGATCCTCCGATACGTCTGCCCCTTCGGGAGGATCTTCTGTCGCAGCAGCAGGGGACGGTCCTCCACACGAACCTGTCCAGCCTCCACCTCCTTGCATGGAGATTGAGCGGCGGCAGTTGATGCCATTTGACTTGCCTCCTGAAGTCTGTGATATCATTCTGGAAGCCAGGCGTCTCTCCACAAAGACAGTATACACCTGCCGGTGGAACAAATTTATGGCATGGTGCACAGCAAAGGCTGTGGATCCCCTTTCCGCCCCTCTTTCTGAGGTTCTCCTCTTTCTTCTTTCCTTGGCCCAGCAGGGCTCTGCCCTGGGCACCTTGAAAGGTTATCTTGCTGCCATCTCTGCCTTCTTACGGCTTCCTGATCAGCCCTCTCTTTTCAAGTCCCCTGTAGTGTCACGTTTTCTTAAAGGCATTACTCACACGTTCCCTCCTGTTCCTTTCGTAATGCCTCAGTGGGACTTGAATCTTGTTCTAACGTTTCTGATGTGCGCTCCCTTTGAGCCTCTTCACAATTGTCCTCTTCGTCTTCTGACTCTTAAGACTGCTTTCCTGGTAGCCATCACCTCGGCTAGACGGGTGAGTGAGCTCCAGACCCTATCGTCGGCCTCCTTTTCTATCTGTTCATCCGGACAAGGTTGTCCTTCGGCCTCGTCCTTCCTTTCTACCGAAAGTGGTGACCCCCTTTCATCTTGGGCAATCTGTCACCTTGCCCACCTTCTTTCCGCCTCCGCATCCTTCCAAAGAGGAAGAGCGGCTCCACCGTCTGGACCCAAAACGTGCGCTCTCCTTTTATTTGGACCGCACAAAGCAGTTCCGGGTGGACGACCAGCTTTTCGTTGGCTACGTGGGTGCTAAGAAGGGTAAAGCTGTGCACAAACAGACCATCTCCCGGTGGGTCGTTTTGTGTATAAAAACCTGTCATTCCTTGGCAAAAAAGGTCCCTCCTGTTGGGCTGCGAGCCCATTCTTCTCGGGCCACAGCGGCTACTACTGCTTTGGAACGGGGAGTCCCTTTGCAGGACATCTGTCAGGCCGCGACGTGGGCTTCGCTGCACACGTTTGCCAGGCACTATTGCCTAGACAGCCAAGTCCGGAGGGATGGCTTCTTTGGCCGTTCTGTCCTCCAGGACTTTCTGGTGTGATCTTGGTTCGCAGACCCACCACCGGGGTTGGTATTGCTTGGGTATCTATTCTAAGGTGAGGAATCTAACTAACGTGTTTCTTTCAGATGAACAAGTTACTTACCTTCGGTAACGATGTATCTGGTAGAAACATTAGTTAGTTAGATTCCTCACCGACCCACCCATCCTCCCCGTTCTGCGAACTGACATCTAGGGTTAAGGCTATCCTTTTCAGGGCCCTAGATTTTTTGGCACCAGTGTCGGTCTCTTGCATGGCTCTGCGTTCCTGGCGCGGAAAGCTATGTACAAGAACTGACGTCAGCACGCGAGGGCGGCGTCTAAGTACTCCGACGATGTCATTCCGGCGCACGACGCCAACGACGGACGCGGAGCCGCAGACGACGCCTAGCGACGCGCAAGGGGTATTGCTACAAAAATCTTCCGGATCCAGTCTGACGCCTGGGGATATTCTAAGGTGAGGAATCTAACTAACTAATGTTTCTTACAGATACATCGTTACCGAAGGTAAGTAACTTGTTCTTCAGATGGAAAATCCTTCACATTCATGGGAACAAGGGCTTGGAACCAGCTCTCTAAGGAGTTGAGATGTATTGAATCAGACAAGATATTCAAATGGAAGCTTAAGACATGGCTTTTTGGCATCTCTGATGCTTTGTGCTATTCACTCATTCTCCTTCAAGATCGGCTGAGTTTATGCCGTCACATTTATTGCTGCTTAGTGCCAGGATGCTCCTTTAGGAGTGGCAGTGCGCTCTGCAAGTAAACCATTCATTCATTTATCCATTCAGTGGATCTGTGAGTGGGTGCATGAGACTGTGAGTGAGTGCATGAGTCTGTGACTGGATCTGTGAGTGAGTGCATCAGTTTCTCAGTGGGTCTGTGAGGGAGTGCATGAGTGCATGAGTCTTTGAGTAGGACTGTGAGTGGGTGCGTGAGTCTGAGCAGGTCTGTGGGTGGGTGGTGAGTCTCTGAGTGGGTCTGTCAGTGAATGCGTGAATGTCTAAGTGGGTCTGTGAGTGAGTGCATGAGTGTCTGAGTATGTCTGTGAGTAGGTGTGTGAGTCTCTGAGTGGGTCGGTGAGAGGGCGCATGAGTCCCTGAGTGGGTCTGTTAGTGGATACATGAGGATTCCATTCCTCGGGGCCTGGCCACATTTGAATGGGGGAGAGGGGCCGCACAGCCCTCCCCTCCTCGGGCCGATTTCAGCCCTGGGGACCCCCTCCCCTGGGGGCTGTCCTTTACATTTATAAATCTTGTTTGGGGAGGGGCCCAGTCAAAAAACACTGGGGCAGGGGCCCTTGCGGCTCCCCTCGCTGAGCTGATTTCAGCCCCAGGGCCCCCCCTTTATGACCAGGCCCTATTCAGATAGGGGAGGAGGTAACGCAGCCCTCCTTCCCGGCCTTATTTTGGCCCTGAGTCTAGCTATGTTTTTCTGGGTGCCCTGGAGCCAACCCAGGACACCCAGTGTGCAATGGGACCACAGGCGGAGCCTCAAGGCCCTCACGGTTCTATCCAACTCCCTGCCTCCTGCAGGATCACGCATTGCTATTCCACACAGGAAGCTGCTGGAAATTCAGCTCCCTGTGCGCAAGAGCAATAGTTTCATCTCCTACCCTGCCCACATGTCTGCAGGCAGGAAAAGAGATGAAATCTGAGCTTCCAATGGGTGGGAGCACTTTGACAGCTCCCAACTGCTGGAACTGAAGTGTTTGCTTTTGCTTAGCTAGAGCTGTCAAAGCTCCTGCCAAGCAAAAGCAAACATCTATGTCCCGGAAGTGGGCACCCTGGAGCATTGCAGGAGCCAGCCCTGGTGGCTGGCAGTCCCCAGGGCCATGTATGGATCCAGGAGGGTGGCCACGCGACCCCCTTATTCTTGCGGGCTGCCCGGGGGAGGTGATCATTCCCAGAGCCCTATGTGGTCTGGGAGGGGGGGCATCACGGCCCCTCTCCAATTTAAAAAAAAATATTTAGCCACTGGAATATGGTGGCCCCTGGGCTCGGGGGGGGGCATGCGGCCCTCCATCAATGTTTCTTTATCCTCAGGGAAGTTGTGGTCTCCAGGGCTTATAAAGCCTCAGGCGGGGGTCCCTGTGCACCCCCTCCTTTTGTGTGAATAAAGCCCCAGGGAGGTGGTGGTCCCTGGGCCTCAGGAAGAGGTGCACCCCCTCCTTTTTCCATAAAATGCTTCCAAGACCGGGCCCACCCGGGGGCCCTTTTGAAAACTAGTATGCGAGCCTGTGCTTTTTTTTTTAAATTGCTGTGAATATGCACATTTTGCAAATCCCCTGCAATGTTTTTTTAAGAAAAATGAATTTTTGCCCTGCAGGGGTCCCTCTGTAACCCCAAGACCAAGTATTCCTACCTACTCTGCCCCCTTTTCTTTTTTCAGTTTATTTTTTGGGACTCGGAGTCTAAAATGGCTGCCAACACTTCCTGTCAATCAGAGCTCTGCAGTTCGCTGCATGAACTTGTTATTACTCATGGATTAGTCACGATCGCAGATATACAAATTTGGATTTCCTTAAATTTCTCAAGTACTGATGAACTGATTTACATGAAACAACTGAAAGCGTGATCTGGGAACCAAAGCATACCTTTCTGCCAAATTCAGTGTAATTCTGTTCAGCGGTTCGAGCTACAGCCAAGTCTAAAGAATACATGAGATTTAACATGGGACACGCACATTTTGAACCCCCCTTTTTCTTGGCCCCGCTTGACGGATTATCCCAAAACGTTCCATCAAAAAAAAGATTCACCTACCGGTGAGATATATATATATATATATATATATATATTACCTACTGGCGGTCGCTAGTAGGTAGTTATAGTTAGGATCTAATATCCATAGGAAATCTGCAATATTCTATTTGGAATAACTTTGGCGCCGGTTGAAGAATCTTCGCGAAATTTTCAAAACTCGTGGCCCGCTCCGGTCCGCTCCTATCCTAAAAGTCTCATGGTGATTTGTCAAGTGGGGGCCGAGAGAAAAGGGGGGTCCCAAAACATGTTTTCCCCATGCAATTTTCCATAGGGACCGTTAGTCGCAGCTACAGCCCGAACTGCTGAACGGAATTACACCAAATTTGGCAAAGAGGTAGTCCTCAGTTCAGACTCGTGCCTTTTGCTTAAATGGTGTAAATCCGTTCAGTAGTTCCTCAGAGAATCAAAATCACATATATATCTGGGCGGAGCCTAACCACACATCTCATCGTGAGATCTGATTGACTGTCAGCACTTCATCCAAGAAGTGTTGGCAGCCATCTTGGGACCAATATACATGATAGCACCTCATTAAAAAGCATTGCAGTTAATAGAAGGTTTTAAGAATTTAGTTACATTATAAATCATTTGTTGATGGTACCATACTCATTTTAGGAATTGTGGTGTGTTCTAAGGTGATCTTACCATGTGAAAAAGCCTTCTGCTGTGATATCATGAATCATGTTTGAGAGAACTATTTTCTCATGCTTTCCCCACAGAGGTTTGGAAGGTGATCTATAAGCTAAACTGAGAGGATATTTTCTGTAAATTCACATTCTAAAGAACAACTAGAGTGCTAACAGTCCTACTTATGACAAACGTGTTGCACAGCTGAAGCCATCTTGATTGGAATAAAGTGGTAACTCTTAAAATATTTAATTTAAAAAGGAACAAAATGAGGGGGTTCATTTTGCCATAGAAAGTATGATTAGTGCTGCAGAATGAAAAATCGGAGATGTCATCAGTGATGTCATGAGTGATGTCACTAACCATGTCATGAGTGATGGAATATGTGACGCCATCAGCAGTGCATTGCGGGCGCGCAAGTTATAGTTAGCTGAACTAACTATAACGGGGGAATTTCAATGGTTTTGTACGAGTGAAAAGTCCAGCTAACTAGAACGCCCCTGAAACCTATGGTTTTTTCAGGGAATATATATATATATATATCACTGAAAAAACCATAGGTTTCAGGGGCGTTCTAGTTAGCTGGACTTTTCACTCGTACAAAACCATTGAAATTCCCCCGTTATAGTTAGATCAGCTAACTATAACACGCGCACCCGCAATGCACTGCTGATGACGTCACATATTACATCACTCATGACATGGTTAGTGACATCACTCATGACATCACTGATGACATCTCAAATGACATCACTGATGACATCATCCAGTGAATGTGTGTTTTTCTGAAAACTACATATGTTTTATATTTGTATATCTCAAGGTCGATGGAAGAATAAATGGGTATATAAGTGTCTAAATGGATGATTTGTTTTTGAAAAATTGATTGTATAATTGACTGATTAAGTGTATCTTAGTGAATACATGGCTTAGAGAGTAATGTTTAAATGTGTAAATATCTGTATCAGTCTCTCACTTTGTGTATAAGTGGCTGCATGGGATCGTGAGTAGCTACATGAGTGTCTATATAGCTTATTAGTTGGTTTTTTGAGTATCAGTATGAGTGTATGAGTGTCTGTATGGTTCGGTGGGGGGTATTACGTAGTGCATAGGTGCATGAATGAGTGACTCACTGTTTGTATGTGTTGAAGACAGCATGTGTGCAGAACTGTATGGGTGGATGAATGTGTGCATGGGTGTGTTAGTGAGTGATAGACTGTGTCAATAGTGTCTTTGTGAGTAACTACATATGTTTTAAACTAGTATATGTGACTATTGGTGTATATAAGTGAGTATATGTGAGAGTGAGAGATTGAAAGAGTTCCTGTATGAATAAGTATGTGTTTCTATAAGTGATTGTTTAAAAGACTAAGTATGTGTAAGTTTCTGTAGAAGTAAGTGTGGTGGTGTGTGTATATGCAAGTAAATGGATGTTTGATTCTTTATTAGCATGAGTGACTATATGTGTGAGTAACTCTATGGATGAGTGGCGTTGTGTAACAGGATGTATAGGTGTGTGAGTACATATGATGAGTGAGTACATGTATGAGTGACTGTATAGGACTGTTGGTGAATGAGAGGATGTGTATGTGGATCTTAGAATTACTGAATAGGTTGTTGTAACTGGTATTGGTGTGTCCATTGTTTTGAACATTGTAGTTTCTATTTTTGAATGTGTGTATCAAAGGTTATATTAGGGGAAGAGGAGGTCTGCCACGCTATCACAAGGATGATGTCATCAGTGATGCCATTAGTGATGTCATTTGAGATGTCATCAGTGATGTCATGAGTGATGTCACTGACCATGTCATGAGTGATGTAATATGTGACGTCATCAGCAGTGCATTGCGGGCGCGCGAGTTATAGTTAGCTCAACTAACTATAACGGGAGAATTTCAATGGTTTTGTACGAGTGAAAAGTCCAGCTAACTCTAACGCCCCTGAAACCTATGTTTTTTTCAGTGAATGTCTAAGGTTTTGTAAATGCTAATTCCTAACTATAACGTGTCTGAAACCTATGGATTTTTCAGTGAATTTCAAAGGTTTTTTAAATGCTAATTTCTAACTATGCCTACAGAGATAGGACATGTGAAGAAAGAAGAAAAAAGGCACAGAAAGAAAAAACAAGAAATGCAGAAACAAGCAACAGAAGTCCTCAAAGACGAAGAAAAGTGCAGGAAGAAGGATAACGTGCAGAAAGAACAAACAGAAGAACAGAAAGAAGCCTTGTTGCAAAATCATCCTGTACCCTCAACTTTTTCAGACGGATACTGGTGGTAACTGAGTCTGACTAACCAGTCCTAGAGCCAGTGCTATGTTAAAAGACACTCAGAATACAGTGAAAACACCTACATACACTAGGGAACACTATGCGTTGGGGTCCCCCTGTGATCAGCATGACCTCCTCTATAAGCCCCTAGTATATAATAGGGCAGGGGATTAAAACTACCTCTTAAAACGCGCCACAGGACGTGTTTGCACACGTCACCTCAGGCCCCGTCCCCTCACTTCCCCACTGTGTAAACACGCCCTGTGGCCGTTTTAAGTTGGGAGATTAATTCCCCTTGAATCCTGAGGGGTCCTAGGGTCCAACTAGACCACTAGGTACCTCCAGTAAGCGCCACAGAGCTGCGTTGCAGAGAGATGTAAAAAGGGGCACGGCCTAGACCACCTCTCTGCAACGCAGCGGAGTGGTGCTTACTGGAAGCACCTGGTGGGCTAGTTGGCCCCCAGGGTCCTTCAGGATTGAAGGGGAATTATTTCCCCAACTTAAAATGCGCCACAGGGCTTGTTTGCACACGATAACTCAGGCCCCGTCCCCTCCCTTCACCACTGTGTAAACACGCCCTGTGGCCGATTTTAGTTGGGAGATTAAGTTCATTTGAATCCTGAGGGTCCCTAGGGTCCAACTAGCCCAGTAGGTACCTCCAGTATGCACCACAGAGCTGTGTTGCAGAGAGGTGTAAAAAGTGGCACGGCCTGGACCACTTCTCTGCAACGCAGCTCACTGGCGCTTACTGGAAGCACCTGGTGGGCTAGTTAGCCCCCAGGGGCCCTCAGGATTGAAGGGGAATTATTTCCCCAACTTAAAACGCGCCACAGGGCTTGTTTGCACATGTTAACTCAGGCCCCGTCCCCTCCCTTCACCACTGTGTAAACACGCCCTGTGGCCTTTTTTAGTTGGGAGATTAAGTTAATTTGAATCCTGAGGGACCCTAGGGTCCAACTAGCCCACTAGGTACCTCCAGTATGCGCCACAGAGCTGCGTTGCAGAGAGGTGTAAAAAGTGGCACGGTCTGGACCACCTTTCTGCAATGCAGCTCAGTGGCGCTTACTGGAAGCACCTGGTGGGCTAGTTAGCCCCCAGGGGCCCTCAGGATTGAACGGGAATTATTTCCCCAACTTAAAACGCGCCAGAGGGCGTGTTTGCACACGTCACCTCAGGCCCCGTCCCCTTCCTTCCCCACTGTGTAAACATGCCCTGTGGCCGTTTTTTAAGTTGGGAGATTAAGTCCCCTTGAATCCTGAGGATCCCTAGGGGAAAAATAGCCCACTAGTTACGTCCAGTAAGCGCCATTGCAGAGAGGTGTAAAAAGGGGCATGGCCTGCACCACCTCTCTGCAACGCAGAGCAGTGGCACTTATTGGAAGCACCTGGTGGGCTAGTTGGCCCCAGGGTCCCTCAGGATTGAAAGGGAATTATTTCCCCAACTTAAAAATGCGCCACAGGGCGTGTTTGCACACGTCACCTCAGGCCCCATCCCCTCCCTTCACCACTGTGTAAACGCACCCTGTGGCCGTTCTAAGTTGAGAGATTAAGTCCCCTTGAATCCTAAGGGTCCCTATTGTCAAACTAGCCCACTAGGTACCTCCAGTAAGCGCCACAGAGCTGCGTTGCATAGAGGTGTGAAAAGGGTCGTGGCCTCAGAACACCTGTCTGCAACGCAGCTCCCTGGTGCACACTGGAGATACCTGTTGGGCTAGTTGGCCCTCAGGGACCCTCAGTATTGAAGGGGAATTAATTCCCCAACTTACAACTGGCCAGGGGGCGCGTTTGCAGAGTGCTGCAAGGAGGGGGCGTGGCCTCCAGCGCGATGCCTGTCTTTTATTTTTTTAATTTTTTTAAGAAGGAGGGCTGTGTGGCCCCCCTTCTTTGTCTAAATTTCTGGCCCTAGGGACCCCATCCCCCAGGGCCTGCACCATAATTTTTTTTGTTGAAAAATTTGGCCCTCCCAAGGCCTTAATCTGCCCCGGGGACCCCAACCCCCGGGTCATGGCCTTTTTTTAATTTAAATTCTTTAGGAGGGGGCTGCGTTGCCCCCCTCCTCAGGCCACTTATGGCTCCGGGGACCCCATCCCCCGGGGCAGGCCTTTGTTTTTTATTATTTTAAAAATATATATATTTATAGAAATACCTAGGACATGCTGGACAAACCGTATGTACCTATCACCATGACGATTTGCGTGATATTAATTAAAAGGCGACTAGGCATAGAATGAATCCACATGGAATGTATTTACACCGCTAGTGAAGCTCTGACGTGTCTGCTGCCCTACCGTGCCTAATCCCGGCGCCCCCGCCGGTGGGTACTTTCCAAGTAGACACCCTTGTCGTTTATTTATACAAACATGGGTAGCTATTGATGGGCACATTTAATATACACGCACACCAAGCCATTCAAAGGGGATTCAACAAAAATTCGACCAAACTATGCAAGAAACCCCCCTCACGGTTTCCACCGCCGGATGTGTAATACTTTTTATTTTACTCTCTGGAAAGGAGACGAACCTCACTTGAGAGTCACAGCGTGCTCCTGGCTGAGCCCAATGCTGTGTTACACCCACCAGTGCCCGCCGATTGCCTCACACCTCTGTGTTGTATTCCACCAGCTAGTGCGTATGCTATGACACTCTCTAGCCCATGTGCACTGTAACACCACCCCGTGAATATGTCATGCCACACTTGCCTTCGCACGGGTTATATTGCCCCATCTAACGTGCCTTCCTCGATGTGTATGTTATAACGCACAGCGCTATGCCATACATATTACAATCTGGGATCCATATCTTTGTCACAGTGCATATGCAACGTTACACTCCCCAGCACATATTTTATATTACAACTTTAGAGACTAGTTATGTTACACAACACTGCCCTGTGCATATTACACTTCAAGGCGCATATCGCATAGCACGCGCTAGTGCCTGTGCTATCTCGCGCTCTCCAATGAATCTGTCATTGCGCACAATATATTGCATATTATATTTCACACCCCGGTTCATCTTATATCACACTTTTTGGTGCATAGTTTATACCATATACTACATCAAGTTTTCATTTTCAATCGTGCTCTCAGGACTATGTTCTACATAACACTGCGTCCAATCAATCAATCAATCAATCAATCATGGAATTTATATCGTGCACTACTCACCCGGCAGGGTCTCAAGGCGCTTGGGGGAGGGGGTCTGCTACTGCTCGAACAGCCAGGTCTTGAGCTGTTTCCTGAAGGCGAAGTGGTCCTGGGTCAGCCGCAGGTGGACGGGCAGGGAGTTCCATGTCTTGGCGGCTAGGTAGGAGAAGGATCTTCCTCCGGCTGTGGCTCTCTGGATGCGAGGGACGACGGCGAGGGAAAGGTTTGCGGATCGTAGCTGTCGGGTGGGCGTGTAGAAGGTCAGTCGGTCGTTGAGGTACCTTGGACCCAGGTCGTGGAGGGATTTGTGTGCGTGGGTGAGGAGTCTGAACGTGATCCTCTTGTTGACAGGGAGCCAGTGCAGGTCTCTCAGGTGGCTCGAGATGTGGCTGCGTCGGGGGCCGTCCAGGATGAGACAGGCGGAGGCGTTCTGGATACGCTGAAGTCTTTTCAGAAGCTTGGCTGTTGTACCGGCGTAGAGGGTGTTTCCGTAGTCTAGTCTGCTGGTGACGAGGGCCTGGGTGACAGTCTTCCTGGTCTCGGTCGGGATCCATCTGAAGATCTTGCGGAGCATGCGGAGGTTGTAGAAGCAAGATGAGGAGACAGCGTTGACTTGTCTGGTCATTGATAGGGAGGAGTCCAGGATGACGCCCAGGTTGCGTGCGTGGTCCGTTGGCTTGGGTGCGGTGCCCAGGGCCGGGGGCCACCAGGAGTCATCCCATGCGGAGGGCGACGGTCCCAGGATGAGGACTTCTGTCTTGTCCGTGTTCAACTTCAGGCGGCTGATGTTCATCCATTCGGCGACATCTTTTATCCCTTCGTGTAGGTCGGCTTTGGCGGTGTCGGGGTCTCTGGTGAGGGAGAGAATCAGCTGGGTGTCATCGGCCTAGGAAATGATGTTGAGGTTGTGTTGGCATGCGATGGCAGTGAGGGGTTTCATGTAGATGTTGAAGAGAGTGGGGCTGAGCGACGATCCTTGCGGGACGCCGCAGATGACTTCGGTGGCCTCAGAGCGGAACGGAGGGAGGCGTACTCTCTGTGTTCTGCTGGAGTGGAATGAGATGATCCATTCCAGAGCAATCCCCTGGATGCCGGTGTCGTTGAGGCGTTGGACTAGGGTGCGGTGGCAGACAGTGTCAAATGCTGCGGAGAGGTCAAGGAGGATGAGTGCCGCTGTTTCACCTTTGTCGAGCAGGGCTCGGATGTCGTCGGTGGCTGCGATGAGGGCGGTCTCGGTGCTGTGGTTGGCTCTGAATCCGGATTGCGATGGGTCGAGGGATCCGTTCGTCTCGAGGAAGGCGGCCAGCTGCTTGTTGACGACCTTCTCGATGACTTTGGCAGGGAATGGAAGGAGCGAGATTGGGCGGAAGTTCTTGAGGTCGGTCGGGTCCGCTGTTGGTTTCTTCAGTAGTGCGCTGAGCTCGGCGTGCTTCCAGCTCTCCGGGAAGGTGGCTGTGTCGAAGGAGGCGTTGATGATGTCTCGGAGGTGAGGTGCGATGGTAGAGGCGGCCTTGTTGAAGACATGGTGGGGGCATGGGTCGGTCGGCGATCCGGAGTGGATGGTGTTCATCATGCGTGTCGTGTCTTCGGGGGTCACTTTGGTCCATGTCTGGAGGATAGCGGCGGGGTGTGTAGGTTCGGTCGATGGGTGCGGGGGTGGGGCGCCGAAACTGTTGTGGATGTCGGCGATCTTGCGGTGGAAGTACGAGGCGAGGGAGTCGCAGAGGTCCTGCGAGGGAGTGATGTCGTTGTTGCCGGTGCTGGGGTTGGAGAACTCCTTAACGATGTTGAAGAGCTCCTTGCTGTCATGGGCGTTCTTGTCCAGTCGTTCCTTCAAAGATTTCTTCTTGGTGGTGCGGATGAGCTGATGATGTCTGCGGGTGGCGAGTTTGAGGGCGGTCATGTTGTCGGTGGTCTTGTCGAGGCGCCAGGCCTTCTCGAGGGTGCGGCAGGCCTTCTTGGAGTCCTTGAGTACGTCGGTGAACCAGGGGGCCTTCTTGCTTCTGGGCCTGGTGAGTGGGTTCTTCAGTGGGGCGAGGTCGTTGGCACAGGAGGTCAGCCATTGCGTGAGGTCGAGGGCTGCTGTGTTAGGGTCCGTTGTCCTGACCGGTGGGTTCTGGCTGAGGGAGGTGGTGAGCTGGTCGACGGTGATCTTGCTCCAGTTTCTGTGGGGAACCTGCTTCGGGTGGTGGTGGACCGTGTTCTTCTTGAAGCTGAAGTGGACGCAGCTGTGGTCAGTCCAGTGGAGTCCGGTGCAGTGGCTGAAGGTGACGTGCTTGCTGGATGAGAAGAGGGGGTCGGGCGTGTGGCCGGCGTAGTGGGTGGGGGTGTTGACCAGTTGCTGGAGTCCGAGGTTGGCGAGGTTGTCCAGCAGGGTGGTCGTGTTGCGGTCGTTGTTGTTCTCCAGGTGGAAGTTGAGGTCCCCAAGGAGGATGTAGTCGGCGGAGGGGAGGGCGTGAGGGCTGATGAAGTCCGTGATGTCTTCGCAGAACTGTGCGCGTGGTCCCGGGGGTCTGTAGATGAGGGTGCCTCTGAGGGTAGTCTTGGGGTCGGTGTGGATCTGGAAGTGCAGGTATTCGGCGGTGTTGAATGCGTCGGTGGAGTCAGTCGAGATGCGAATGGTGTCTTTGTGTACGATGGCGATCCCTCCTCCGGTCTGGTTGACGCGATCCCTCCTGATGATCTTGTAGCCGTCTGGGATGGCTATGGCGATGTCGGGGGCTGAGGAGGCGTTCATCCAGGTTTCCGTGAGGAAGGCGACGTCTGGAGATGCGGTGTCGAGGAGGTTCCAGAGTTCCACGGCGTGTCTGTGGACGGAGCGGGTGTTGACCAGGATGCACTTGCGTCTTGGTGGGCGTGGTGCTTGTTTGGAGGCAGGAGAAGTTGCAGGATCGGCAGACGAAGGGTCCATGGGTGTGTCGCGGGGACACTCGGTAGCACCCGGGGGCTCGGGCGGTTTTGAGTGCGATGAGCGTGGCGAAGTCGTAGGTCCTGCGGGGGGGCTGGCGGGCGTGGGGGCCAGTGGGTCTGGCGCTGGGCGCGGTCCAGGCGCGGACGGGCGCAGACGGGCTTACCTTTGGCGCACCTTCGGCGCTCAGTCGGCGCTCCCGCTGCACGCGTCCGCTGCGCGGTCGCTGAGGGGGCGTCATAAATAAGGAGCCGGGAGGGAGGGTCAGCTGGGAGGCGGGAGCGGGTTGTCCAAAGGGCAGAGGGGGAGGCGGGGCTGCAGGCGGGAGCAGGAAGGAGGAGAGCGGTCAGCGGTGGCGGAAACGGCGTGAAAAACGGAGCGGAAGTCACCGGGGCAGCGTCGGAGGTCAGCGGGCGAGGAGGGGCAGCAGCGGCAGGAAGCGACAGGCAGGAGGCAGGAGGCAGGAGGCGGTGGCGGCGTGAAACCAGGTGAGTGGCGTCAGGCGGAGGTTACAGGGTGGGCAGGTGCCAGGCAGTGACAGGTAGGCAGAGCAGTGAAGAGGAGCGACCGGCTGTGGGGGCACAGGGGTCACACTGACCAGCCCGCTACCTACCAGCCCGGTAGGGTCCACCTACCCTTTTCACGGGCATTACATTTTGCGATGGGGTGGAGGGGCAAGGGGTGTTTCTGCCAAGCGAGCCCGGAGTCACAGTCACAAACGTCCTCTTCTTCCTGAATAAAAGTGAGATTATGCTGCATACTTGTTCATATTTTAAGTAGTTCGCACAGACACACATTTTAAAAACAATAAAGTTCCTAATACCCACCTTCTCTGAACAGTTAGCTTGCTGCCCCATCCACCTCCTCCCTATCCTCTGTTGTCTGAATCCATGGACTAGCCTCCTCCCTCCTGCCATGCATGGTCTGATGTGCTGCCACTAGGGGTGGGCGGAATGTGCGTGATCGCGTTACCCAAATCTCCGCGAAACGGTAAAAAATCTCCGCGAACATGCAGAAATTCCGCGAACACGCGGAATTGCTTGTTCGCGATGCTTTTTTCCTGTTCGCAGTTGCTGTTTGCGTGCTCGGGGACAAATATCTCGCGAACATGCATTTTGAGAACGCGAACAAGAAAAAATTTCGCGAAGTCGCGGAAAGCAGATTTTTGGGCAATTTCGCGTTCTCCGCGGAACGCGAAATTACCGAAATTCCGCAAATTCCGCGAGCGGAACGGAATTTACCGCCCATGCCTAGCTGCCACTGCCCTCCATTAAGCATGATGTACCAGTCCACTCCTCCTACCCTCCATTGCCCAATTCTATGGCCCATCATTGACCTCCTGCTTAGCCTCTGTGCTTAGCTTGCTGCCCCTATTCTCCTTCCCCCTGCCCTCCGATGTCTTTGTGCATGCCCCGGCTCCATCCTTTTTGCCCACTATGTTCCATGGACCTGCCACTCCTATCTACTCTGAGTGTTCTGTTGAGCTGCCACTCCCCTCCCACCTGCCTAGCATTGTCAGATGACTGTAACCTGTCCCTGCCACCTCCACCCTGCCTGTCCACATGCCATGCCCCTATCCCCTTCCTCCTGTCCTCCATGGTCCATTTTACTGCCACACCCTTCTGCCCTCCCTGATCTGTTGTGCTGCAACTGCTCCTCCTGCCTGCCCCGCGCGGTCTGTTGTGAGGCCCCTTCCCCTGAACTTTCTTGTCTGTGCCCAGGTCCTGACCCTCCCTTCTATCCTCCATGGTCCTTTGTGCATGCCCCTGCACCCTCCTTCTTGCCCATCATAGCCATTATTCTGCCACTAACCCTCCCGCTTGCCATGCATGGTCTTCTGTGCTGCCATGGCCCCTCCCACCTTCCCTGTGTGGTCAGCTAGCTGCCCCTGACCCCCTCCCACCTTCCCTCCATGGTCTGTGTGTATGCCACCATAGTCTCATTGTTGATCTCCATGGTGTGTCTTGTTTCTAGTGCCCATCTTGCCTGACCTCCATGGTCATCTTGCTGCTCCTGCTCTGCCACCTTGCCCCCAGCCCTCTGTTTCCATGTGCAGACCCCCTATTCCCTCCCTCCTTGCTTGTCTGTTCCATTGTAATGCCCCTGATCCGTCCCTCCTGCCCTTTTTGATCTGTTATGCTGCAGCTTTCTCTCCCGTCTGTCCATTATGGTCAGCTAGCTACCATTGCCTCTTTCCCAACTGTTCTCTGTTGTCCATGTGCATGGTCCTGTCCCCTCCCTATTGCTTTCTATGGATTGTTGTGCTGCACTCCCGTCCCGCATGTGCTGTGTGGTGTATTGTGCTGCTGCAAACCCTGATGCCTGCCCTGTAGGGTCAGCTTGGTGCACCTCTCCATGTCCCTCCTGTCCTCTGTTATCCGAGTCCATGTCCCTACCCCAATTCCTCCTGCCTACCATGATTCAATGTACCATACTTGCGAACATTTTGAACTTGGTAAGAGGGAGATTTTGAAAAAAAAACTGGGGTATTGATTTTCCCCTTTGAGTTACATTGAAAAAGAGGAGATTGTAGACAGGAGACAGATCAAATAAAGCCCATTTGAGCTTAAAAACATTGGACGTTTCCTGGCTGAAACGGGTCTGTTGGCATGTATGGTTGTACTACCACTGCCTCTTCCTTCTGCCCACAATGGTCTATTATATTGCCACAGCCTCTCTTGCCAGTCTTGTATTGTTGGTTTGTTGCCCCTGCCCCCCTTTCCACTGCCCTCCATAGTCTGTTGTGCTACCACTGCCCTTCCTGCCTGCCCAGTGTGGTCAAAATGTTGCCTCTGCCCTCTCCTACCTGCCTTCAATTTTCAGAGTCCGTGCCCCTGGCCTCTGCCTCTCAACAGTATCCCAATGAACAACTAGATTGCTGACATTCTATATTTATTACAAAAGTGTGGAACGCCTGACTTCATCTTGATGTAATCAAAACTGTAATACCTAGAGTATTTCCTTTAGAAATTACATATATGAGAGGGTCTTATTTGCATCAAAATTATGGTTAGTGCTCTAAAAAACCTAAAATGAGGACATATTTTCTGAGTTTAAAATAGCGACAAAGAACTTTTAAATTATTTGTAATCTTTATGTTTTTTTATCCAGTTGACCACTTGATTAAATGTTGCACCTTGGCGAGAGGATCTGATGTTACTTCCAGAGCTGCAGACTTTGCAACTGGGGAACCAGGTTGGAGTTTCTGCTTCAGCTCAACATTCTGTGATTGTGGTCAAATCACTTAATCTCCCCATGTCTACAACCAAAATGAATTTGATCTTGTGTGATGTAACCAATGCTCATGTAAAGCATTCCAATACCTGACAAGTCTGCACTGTAGAAAACTGCAAATACACAAAAAATAAGTGTTTTGCACACTTCTGTCATTGGGCTACATGTGGGCTACATCTGGGTGATATTTGTGCTGCATTTAGGCTCTTTTGTGTCTGGTGGCCATCTTGGGAGATTTATTTGTTATGAAGTTTCCTAATTTCCTCATTTACTGCAGTCTCCTCAGTAGGAAATGCTTTCAGTTTTTTACTTTGATTCCATCAAGAAGGTATTCAGATATGTCACACATTTGCCATAAATTCTGAATGTTAGCACTCTAGTTGCTCATTAGATCACTATAGTAAAGCTACTGCTCAGCACGGAAGTATGCTGCTGGTATTAAAAGTGCATGTTTCAGTCTGCATATCAAAATTTTTTAATGAAATAGAAGAGGATTTGAGAAGTCACTCAAAATGTGCCCTAATTTTTCTTTCTTCAGCACTAATCATAATTTCTATGGCAAAATGAACCCCCTCATTGTGTTCCTTTTTAAATTAAATGTTTTAAGTGTTACCAGTTTATTCCAATCAAGATGGCTTCAGGTGTGCCATACTTTTGTCATAAGTAAGACAGTAAGCGCTCTAGTTGTTCTTAAGAACACTCTGGGACATTCTGTCATTAGGCTATACTTGGGCTACATCTGGGTGATATTTGGGCTACATTTGGGATCTTTTGTCTCTGGTGGCCATCTTGGGAGATTTATTTGTTATGAAGTTTCCTAATTTCCTCATTTACTGCAGTCTCCTCAGTGGGAATACTTTCAGTTTTTTATTTTGGTTCCATCAAGAAGGCATTCAGATGTGTCACACATTTGCCATAAATTCTGAATGTTAGCACTCTAGTTGATCATTAGATCACTGTAGTAAAACTACTGCTCACCAGGGAAGTCTGCTGCTGGTATTCAAAGTGCATGTTTCAGTCTGCATGTCAGAATTTGTTTATGAAATAGAAGAGGATTTGAGAAGTCAAAATGTGCCCTAATTTTTCTTTCTGCAGAACTAATCATAATTTCTATGGCAAAATGAAGCCCCTCATTTTGTTCCTTTGTAAATTAAATGTTTTAAGTGTTACCACTTTATTCCAATCAAGATGGCTTCAGCTGTGCCATACTTTTGTTATAAGTAAGACTGTTAGCGCTCTAGTTGTTCGTTAGAACACTCTGGGACATTCTGTCATTGGGCTATACTTGGGCTACATCTGGGTGAAATTTGGGCTACATTTGGGCTCTTTTGTCTCTGGTGGCCATCTTGGGAGATTTATTTGTTATGAAGTTTCCTAATTTCCTCATTTACTGCAGTCTCCTCAGTAGGAAATACTTTCAGTATTTTACTTGGTTCCATCAAGAAGGCATTCAGATGTGTCACACATTTGCCATAAATTCTGAATGTTAGCACTCTAGTTGCTCATTAGATCACTGTAGTAAAGTTACTGCTCACCAGGGAAGTCTGCTGCTGGTATTCAAAGTGCATGTTTCAGTCTGCATGTCAGAATTTTTTTATGACATAGAAGAGGATTTGAGAAGTCAAAATGTGCCCTAATTTTTCTTTCTGCAGCACTAATCATAATTTCTTTGGCAAAATGAAACCCTCATTGTGTTCCTTTGTAAATTAAATGTTTTAAGTGTTACCACTTTATTCCATTCAAGATGGCTTCAGGTGTGCCATACTTTTGTCATAAGTAAGACTGTTAGCGGTCTAGTTGTTCTTTAGAACACTCTGGGAAGCTGCAGTAGAACACAAAGGAATCAACTGACAGTCTCTGCCCTTGTTGGATGTACATGTTTTACTGAGAATGCCAGACTTCATTCTCACATGACTGAGAAAGATAATGTGAATTTACCGAAAATATGCTCTCAGTTAGCTTATAGATCACCTTCCAAACCTCTGTGGGAAAAGCATGAGAAAATAGTTTTCTCTCAAACATGATTTATGATATCACAGCAGAAGGCTTTTTCACATGGTAAAATCACCTTAGAACACACCACAATTCCTAAAATGAGTATGGTACCATCAACAAATGATTTATAATGATTTATAATGTAACTAAAGACTTAAAACCTTCTATTAACTGCAATGCTTTTTAATGAGATGCTATCATGTACATTGGTCCCAAGATGGCTGCCAACACTTCTTGGATGAAGTGCTGACAGCCAATCAGATCTCACGATGAGATGTGTGGTTAGGCTCCGCCCAGATATATATGTGATTTTACTTTTGATTTTCTCAGGAACTACTGAACGGATTTACACCATTTAAGTAAAAAGGCACATGCCTGACCTGAGGACTACCTCTTTGCCAAATTTCAAGTAATTCTGTTCAGCCGTTCGGGCTGTACCTTCGACTAAAGGTCCTATGGGAAAATGCATAGGGAAAACGCGTTTTGGGACCCCCCTTTTTTCTCAGCCCCCGCTTGACGAATCACCCCAAAACTTTCAGGGTAGTAGCTGAGCGGAGCGCCCCATTAGTTTTGAAAATTTCATGAATATAAGTCAACCGGCGCCAAAGTTATTCAAAATAGAATTTTCAGATTTCCTATGGGAACTCGGTCCTAACTATAACTATCTACTGGCGACCGCCAGTAGATAATATATATATATATATTCACTGAAAAAACCATAGGTTTCACACATGTTATAGTTAACGGAAATTTTACTGTTAAAAAACCAATGAAATTCCCCCGTTATAGTTAGTGCAGGCAACTATAACTCACGCGACTGCAATCCTCTGCTGATGCTAATACTGTATTTAGACACTTATTTGCCCATGTCTTCTTCCATACATTTTTAGCTATACATATATTACAAATATTTTTTTTTCATAAAGACACATATGTCATCAGCAGAAGATTGCGGTCGCGTGAGTTATAGTTGCCTGCACTAACTATAACGGGGGAATTTCATTGGTTTTTTATCAGTAAAATTTCCGCTAACTATAACATGTGTGAAACCTATGGTTTTTTCAGTGAATTTGTAAGGTTTTTTAAATGCTAATTCCTAACCATAACGTGTGTGAAACCTATGGTTTTTTCAGTGAATTTGTACGGTTTTTTAAATGCTAAGTTACTTTACGCCATTCGTGGCGTGCGCGCCCACTTAACGCAGTTCGTTCCGTGCGCGCACGGTGCGCTTCGCGCACCGTGCGTGCACAGTGAGCACGCGGTGCGCTTCGCGCACCGCGCGCCCACTTTACGCAGTTAGTGCCGTGCACGCACGGTGGGCACGCAGGGCGCTACGCGCACCGCGTGCCCACGTTACGCTAGATGGGCCATGTACGCACGATGCGCTTCACGCACCGTGCGCACATGGAGGACATATGATGCACTTTGTTTTGAAAGGTAATATTTTAATTTTTCGTATATTTTATAAGCCATGCACAAATGGTGCCCTTCGGGCACCATTTGCACACGGGGTGGAGAGAGTGTGGATAATTATTATTTTTTTTTAATTTTTTACCGTACGCGTACGGTAAGCGTAATCGGCGAAATTACCGAAAAAATAAAAATTCCGTTTTTGGCCTTGGGGGATCTTTGGGGACTCCCTCAACATGGCTATGTGTGTGGGAGCTGTCTAAACAGCCCCTTTACATGTTTTTGGGCTTTATATTTTAAAAATCACTCTCAGTGCGAGAGAGAAAATGGCGGCCGCCGCTTCCTGGTTTCGGCCGATTCGAATGTTTACTTAGATCTAAGAGCCAATCAGAATCGCGCTCGCGCACGCCACCGTACGCGTACGGTAAGCGTACCGTAAGTGCACCGTAAGCTGGCTCAGATATATATATTGATTTAAAGGCTATTTTCTCAGAATCTACTGAACAGATTTACACCAAACCGACAAAAGGCACTTCCTTGACCCGAGGACTACCTCTCTGCCAAATTTCTAGTAATTCTGTTCAGCCGTTCGGGCTGTAGCCCTGTCTAAAGGTCCTATGGAAAAATGCATGGGAAAAACGCGTTTTGGGACCCCCCTTTTATCTCAGCCCCCGCTTGACGAATCCCCCCGAGACTTTCAGGGTAGGAGCGGAGCGTAGCGCCCCACCTACCGGCGCCAAAGTTATTCAAAATAGAATGTTGCGGATTTCCTATGGAAACGTGGTCCTAACTATAACTACCTACTGGCGACCGCCAGTAGGTAATATATATATATATATATATATATATATATTGCAGCTCCCAAAACTCTCGTTGATCACACAGAGTTAAGCACTCACAGGAGGGGTTCCGTATCGATTATTCTTTTATTTCGGCAGAAATCAAAGTAGCAAGACAGACGCGTTTCGAATAAATCTTCATCAGTTTCTCGATAGCAAGACCGCGCGCCTACATTTAAATACATATCACGTCATGTATTGCGCGACAGCGTGAAACAGATTCACGTAACAACAACTGAAACAGAAGATGGCTCAAATCCCACTCTTTACATCGCTCTTCGGGCGGCCATCTTAGAGTGATATATTCACTCATCATGTCCATACAATTCAAGTCTCTTAATTAAAGGAGCCATGATGAAAACAACAATCATTTGCAAAATAGTTCATCAAATGTTGCAGCATATTTAAATAAATAATGATCAACAGTTCGTCATGAAGAAGGTATATACCATTATCATGCGGAAGTCAGTATAACGCCATGTATTGGCCTTAGCTCCCTGTAAATTGAAGGAGACGAGGGATGGACAGAAAAAGAAAAAAGAAAAAAGAAAAGGGAGAGAAGGGATGGGAAACACGGGAGACAAGTGCGGGACAGACAATGAATAGAGAGGTGGAGACAGTATAACATTGGTAAACATCACATGTAGGGATTTCAAACTAATTTCCATAATTCAAGTATAGATGAGATGAAGGTATCTTCAATGTTAAAGCTAATCAGGGAGAAATTTGATACCCACTCATGTTTGTGCATTCTACTTTGCAACTTAATTCATAATCCCTTACGGTATGTGGTTCCATCTGTTTCTAAAACCAGAAAGTGTGCTCATCTGCCCAGGTGTACACTCAATTCTTCCCCACTATTGAGACCGTGTGGGGCCTTTGTGTACAGATCTATAATGTAGCGGGATTCTAATCTACGTAATCTTTGGACTCTGTCACCCCCCCTAATATTTACGGGTACATGATCGAGACCAAAGTACTGTAGAAGGTCCCTGTTGCTATGGTGCATGATGGCAAAATGCCTGGCTACAGGGTAATTTACATCATTCTTGTTGATGGCGCGCTGGTGTTCCAAAATGCGCATTTTAACACTGTTGATAGTGCTGCCGATGTATTTAAGCCCGCACGGGCAAATGAGACAATACACTACATGAGTGGTAGAGCAAGTGATAAATTTATCTATACGCCTTGGTTGCCTGACCCCTGGGATATTGTATGTGAGAACTCTCTTGCAGTTTTTGCAGGCTCTACACTTCCCACAAGGGAAGAATCCGCGCAGGGCCTTGAGAGTACCTGTGGGTTGTGACAATGGTGATAAGTGGCTCTGCACCAATTTATCACGGAGTGATCTCGATTTCCGGAAAGTGATCATTGGTACTTTCGGAATATCCTTACCGATGACTGTGTCGGTTTGAAGGATATGCCAACTTTTTCTGATTATTCTCCTCAGTAGATTTGCGTCATCCGAGAAGGTGGTTATAAGGCGAAATTTGCCCTCATGCTCAGCTGTGTTCCTATTGGCTGATTTTTTATATGTCAGAAGTTGTTGTCTGGGTATTTTTCTCACTTTGTTGAGTATAGAGATCAAGTCTGTATAGTTATAACCCCTAACTTGGAATCTTTTTATGCTTTGAATTGCTGCTTGTTCAAAGTCAGCTTCTCTTGAGCAGTTCCGTTTCAGGCGGAGCAGCTCGCCATATGGGATACTGCGAATAAGTGTGGGTGGATGATTGCTGTGGGCGTGCAAGATAGAATTGCCCGCAGTGGGCTTCCTATATAGCTCGGTCTCGAGGACACCCTCACTAGCAAACACCTTCAGATCTAGATAGTTCACCGTTAGGGAACTAATCTCAGATGTGAACCTGAGATTAAGTTGATTGTTATTAAGCTCAGATATAAAAATCCGAGCCTCTTCTGATGACCCCCCCCATACCAAAAAGAGGTCGTCTATGTACCTGTGCCATGCTATCACATAGTTGGTCCATTTGCTCATGTGGTTGCTGAGGGCGACCTGCTCCTCCCACCAGCCTACGAAAAGATTCGCATAGCTGGGGGCGAAGCAGGTCCCCATGGCAGTCCCTGATAACTGTCTATAGAGTTGTTCTTGGAATAGAAAAATATTATTAGACAGACAAAATTGGATAAATTCCAAGAGCATGATATTGTGCTCAGAGAATTTCAAAGGTCTTTTCGCTAGAAAGTGGGCTACTGCCTCTAGCCCTTGACTGTGTTCAATGCATGTGTACAGGCTAGTAATATCCAGAGCGATTAATTGGTATGTGGGTTCCCACTTAATCTTCTTGGTCTGCATGATGAAATCAGTAGTGTCCTTAATGTACGATTTCAGCTTCAAAACCAGTGGGAAAAGGAAAGAGTCAATATATACAGACATGTTCTCGGTGAGGCTTCCTATAGAGGAAACAATAGGTCTCCCAGGCGGGTCGTTGGTGTTTTTGTGGATTTTTGGCAATATATATATATATCAGTGAAAAAACCACAGGTTTCACACATGTTATAGTTAGCTGGAAATTTTACTGATAAAAAACCAATGAAATTCCCCCGTTATAGTTAGTGCAGGCAACTATAACTCACGCAACCGCAATCCTCTGCTGATGACATATGTGTCTTTATGAAAAAAAAATATTTGTAATATATGTATAGCTAAAATTTAATGGAAGAAGACATGGGCAAATAAGTGTCTAAATACAGTATTAGCATCAGCAGAAGATTGCGGTCGCGTGAGTTATAGTTGCCTGCACTAACTATAACGGGGGAATTTCATTGGTTTTTTATCAGTAAAATTTCCAGCTAACTATAACATGTGTGAAACCTATGGTTTTTTCACTGAATTTGCAAGGTTTTTTAAATGCTAATTCCTAACTATAACGTGTGTGAAACCTATGGTTTTTTCAGTGAATTTGTACGGTTTTTTAAATGCTAAGTTACTTTACGCCATTCGTGGCGTGCGTGCCTACTTAACGCAGTTCGTTCCGTGCGCGCACGGTGCGCTTCGCGCGCACAGTGAGCACCGCGCACCCACTTTACGCAGTTAGTGCCGTGCACGCACGGTGGGCACGCGGTGCGCTACGCGCACCGCGTGCCCACGTTACGCTAGATGGGCCATGTACGCACGATGCGCTTCGCGCACCGTGCGCACATGGAGGACATATGATGCGCTTCGTTGTGAAAGGTAATATTTTAATTTTTCACGTCTGTAATATGCCATGCACAAATGGTGCCCTTCAGGCACCATTTGCCCATGGGGTGGGGAGAGTATGGCGAATTTTTTTTTTGGCCTTGGGGGGTCTTTGAGGACTCCCTCAACATGGCTGGGTGCTTAGGAGCTGTCTAAACAGCCCCTTTACATGTTTTTGGCCTTTGTTTTTTAACCCCCTCTCAGACTGCGAGAGAGAAAATGGCGGCCGCCGCTTCCTGGTTTCGACCGATTCGAATGTTTACTAAGATCTAACAGCCAATCAGAATCGCGCTCGCGCACGGCGGCGTGCGCGTACGGTAAGCGCACCATAAGCGCACCGTAAGCTGGCTCAGATATATATATTGATTTAAAGGCTATTTTCTCAGAATCTACTGAACAGATTTACACCAAACCTACAAAAGGCACTTCCTTGACCTGTAGACTACCTCTCTGCCAAATTTCAAGGAACTCTGTTCAGCCGTTCGGGCTGTAGCTGTGTCTAAAGGTCCTATGGAAAAATGCATGGGAAAAACGCGTTTTGGGACCCCCCTTTTATCTCAGCCCCCGCTTGACGAATCCCCCCGAGACTTTCAGGGTAGGAGCGGAGCGTAGCGCCCCATTAGTTTTGAAAATTTCGCGAGGATTCGTCGACCGGCGCCAAAGTTATTCCAAATAGAATGTTGCGGTTTTCCTATGGAAACAGGGTCCTAACTATAACTACCTACTGGCGAAATATGCCAAATGCATATTTGCTGATGACCTTCGAAAAAGAGGAGAAACTCGAAACGCGTCAGGTCAAAAGTTAATCTCACCAAGGAATGCTGATGCGAGTTTCCTGTATTGCTAATAAACCTCTGGGTTTCATCTGCTGTTGTGGTTTAGTAGCAGAAGGGATGATGCAAACCCACATTGCAGTTTCATTTTCAGAACACACGTAGTTAAGAGCCAGAATTCATTCACATTTGCAAATTAGCATTAGGAAAAGTCTGGTGCTTCGGTCAGCAGAATCACCAGGCCAATATACATATAGCATTCTTATAAAGATCCCATGCCAACATGACAGATTCAAAAGCATTGTTAGTGCAAATCCCAGTACAGAGTCACATTTCAATTAATGTAAAGTACATCCACAAGTTTACATCCCATCGCATCTGGCACCCTTTAAGATATTTTTGTGGTGCAAATGTAGCAAATTCCAAAGTGCCATTACTCGAACATATCACAATACAGGATCACATCCTAATTGATGCAAGACATGTTCACATATTCTCATCCTCTAAGGACTGGCACTCTGAGAGTCTTGTGCAAACGTAGCAGATTCAAAGTAACACTGCAAGTGCAAATCACAGTACAGTATATCATGGTGCAAAAATAGCAAATTCCATAAAATATTCTCTTGTGAGATTTCATCAATTAATATCCAATCGATATCACTGTGCTAAGTCACAAATTCAAGGTGGCAATGATGTCTGGCACTCTAAGAGTTTTATGCAAACCTGGTAAATTCAAAGTGTCACTGCTAGTGCAAATCACAGTACAGAATATAATTGTGCTAAATGGCAAGTTCCATTGCAGATCTTAAACTCCATTAAAATTTAGATTTAAGGCATCCACTCCTATTTCGGGTAAAGTACCAGAGCTCGAGACCTTCCCAACGAATTTCATTTATAACCAGTCCAGGTGCCAGAATTAATTGTACATATTGACAAGTTCCCTCAATATACACTTCGAGTTCAAACTAACAACATCAATTTTCAGTGCCTATTCCAATGAATTGTCATATTGTGATATTGCACCCCTTGACCTCCAATGATATGAAATATAGCTGTGCTAATTTGGCAGATTTAAAGTGTCAGTGCTCAGTGCATTTTATAATTAAGTGTCAAATCTGAAATGCATTTTCATAAAGGTCAATTACAGATCCTGATCCCAAAAAGGTCTTTCCATGACCATGCACAAATAGCAGATTAAAGTGTCAGTGCTCAATGTCTAATTGCGTTTTTCTGGGCAAGTACCTGGCCTATAATATGTATAAGAATCTATAATACGTATTCTTAGATATCAACTAAACATTCTGACCTTCAATGTAGCTTCATGTGGCCATCCAAGAGTAGCAGATTGAAGTGTTAGTGCTCAAACCGTATCTTGGTTATTTTGCTGAAGTACCCAGCCTAAACCAACCTGAGCATTACAATTACAAGTTTGTTATTCTGATTACATCAACCAGAGACTGTAGTCAAAGTGTCAGTGCTTATACAGTACTTTGGATAATAATGTGAAAATGAATGATTTGAGGTGCCAGATCTCATTTACAGACTCTCAAACCCTGGTCTATATAACCATGCTAATTCCCTTTGCCTGTGTGACAACCATAATACAACTGCTCTTGTTACATCAGTTGGCAGATTAGTCAGTACTTATAATCGGGGATGTCAATCTAAGTAATAGACTCCCCTTCATGTCCCACCTTGAAGAAAGTCCCCATACCATCAATACTAAATGATATGCCTTTGAATAAAAAACATATTTCATGTCCCAAGGAGATAAGAACCATAAATATCCATTTTTCAGAACATACAGCACAGAGTTCACATCTCACCCCAGTGTTGTTCCATCACAGCTGCACATGCAGTTCTGCATCCAGATTTAAACCCCATGGCTGTTCAGTTCCCATTAGTGTAATCCATCTTGACTCAAACCTCCGTAAAGCCAATTTTCTATCCCCACCATGGGACGTCTTCTGGATATTCTGGATTCTATAGAAGTGTAAGTGCCTTAGATCTCCATCACCTGACTCCCACAAATGTTTTTCCATCGAATATGTGAAGTCTTTATTCCTTATGTGCTGCAAAATTCGTAACTTCAGCTTGTTTACTGTGCTTCCAACATATCTTTGCCCCACAGGAGCACTTCGACACATAAATCACAAATGGGGTTTCACAGGTAATCCTATCCTTGATATTTTTCCATTTTGTATCTCACATTGTGCCTTGTTACAGTCATAATGACAAGTTCTAAACGTCTGCCATTTGCAGAACCCCTTCTTGTTATCGGCAAGTTAAGTTGCAATTGTTGACCTTCCTGTTTTCTCTGGTTGCATATAACTGATCATGAGTCTATCTCCTAGGGAAGGGGATTTTTTGTATGTCATGTTGGTATATATATCACACTACCAAACACAGCAGTAGTCAGAGGCGCACACTCCAGTGTGAAATAAATCCAACACAGTGTCAAGTCATAGATACAGGTTTAATTCGGAGTAGATGGACATGCCAAAATCAAAACACACTCCATTTCGGCATCAACATGCCTTGATCACGGGTGAGTTAGTCTTGTTAGGGGCACCATTTAAAGCACACAAATATGTAGTAAAAAAGAAGGTGAAGAGCATTCCTGTTACAACTGAATAAAGTCGCCCATCTTAAAACGTGTTAATTCATATATCATAACATCAAAAGAAAGCCAATAATAGCCAGATAACTCTTGTCCGGTGCTGGAACTCATGAAATGACTGCTGAATTCTCAGACACAATTGTGCTTTAATACATTTGAGTAACTTAATACCTGCTTTTGTAATTGTGTAGCCCCTACTTGGACAACCTGCCGTCATGTATAAGGCCCCAGCTCATGGTTTCTCATCTCTTACTATTACAGACATTAAGATTGTATCAATTATTGTATAATTATAAAACAAATGAGTGTACCATGAATAGCTGTGAGCCCATAATCATTTTCAGCTGTATCACGCATCGCTACAGCTAGTTCAGTGTCTTCACGATACTCACTCTGCGAAGTTGCCATAACCATCCTCCCTTAGTCTATTATGCCAAGTGGGAAGATGCCCCAGCTCAAATGAAATCTAAATCACACAATGAATCACATATACTGATAGTGTGCTTGAGAAAACAGGGGAGTTATTTAAAAAAACATACATCACAGAAACGTTTGTTCTGTGTTAGAAAGTCATAATTACAATCTTTGTCAAACCCTATGTGGCAGTAAACCATTGTACCCTGTATCCAAGTGGGCAAACTATCATCTATTTCACAGAGCTGTGCGTCTACAGTGGAATAAAAAGAGGGTAGAATGCTCTACCATGCAAGATTTTAGGCGTGCTGGGTATACCTTAATAACCATACAAAAGTCATGCCAACAGAACTAAACACAACACAACAAGGGTCACCAATACCCTTGATATCCCCATATCACGAAAAAAGAAAAGACTGTAGAGTTGAAGAGAAAAATAGAATAAAGAGAAGATATCTCAGCTCTTTTGTGTTTATCTGCTCTTTGGATTCAAATAGAGCTAAACAGGAGAAATGAATCCAGCCCCATGGGCAACCAAATCCAGCACAGACACAGTTTGTCAACCACTTCAGATAGGAGGGCCCCACCCTGTATGGACATGAACAAGAGACAAAACAAACATTTTAAAATCACTCAAAGGTTTATGATGTTGACATACATCATCTGTGTTAGATTTGGGGGTCTCTAGTTGGCAGAGGTAGGTACCTTTGACCAAATAGGGGCCCTTGCGTCTAGTCAGGGTAAGGGGGTACACTCCTAAAATAACCCCTGCTCACCCCCTTGGTGGCTTGGCACGAGCAGACAGGCTTATCTCAGAGGCAGTGTGTAAAGCATTTGTGAACACATACAGTAACCAAGTGACAACACTACAGATGGACACCACACAAGTTTTATATCAAAAATAAGTATTCTCTATATAGACTTATCACAAGACCACAAATGACAAAAATCCACAATACTGTACTTAAAATGGTAGAATCAGCTTAGTTCGCTTTGGATGTTAAAATGCGACACTTTTAGTTCAATGTACCTCAAGATACGTAACGCTATACAACAAAAGTGTTGCAGGGAAGGAGATGCGTCAGTTCCTTACACGCAAGAACGGTGATGCGTCGGGTCCCTACTGCTGCATAGGGGATGCGTCAGTTCTTCTCTGCGAGGGAAGGTGATGCGTTGGTTCCTTACTGCGCTTCTGTGGCGATGCGGCATGCAACGCCATGATGCGATGAAGATCCGGTGCAATGACACAAAGATGGTGTCTTTTCTTGATGCGACACGATGCGGACAGAGACAGGCCCTGTGACACGCTTCTCGGTGATACGGCGGCATCTGATGCAACGTCGACCCTCTTCTCCGGCGATGCGAGGTGCTTCGGCAACGATGCGAGATGCGACAGGCCCTGCAACACACTTCCCGGCGATGCGGCGGCATCAGATGCGACGTCGATCCTCTTCTCTGGCAATGCGAGGTGCTTCGGGGACCCTGCGATAACTCAACGGTTCTTCTGGGCCACGACAGGCCCTGTGACATGCTTCCCAGTGATGCGGCGGAGTCTGATGCAACGTCGATCCTCTTTTCCGGCGATGCGAGGCGCTTTCTCGTTGTGAAGCGACAGCAGCAGTTCAGCGACACGCTTCTTGCTTGTGAGTCGCGCTTCCAGCTCCTTGCGACACGCAGTCCCTCAGAAAGCCTCGCAAAATAGCAGGCACTTCTAAAGAACTCTTGGGGAGCTGGTTGGTGAAGTCTGTTGTCCCTGAGACTTCAGCAGGAGGCAAGCTCTTTTCTCAAGCCCTTGGAGATCCTTCACAAGTTGAATACACAAATTTCCTTTCTCCTGTCTTTGGCAGTCAGGCAACCACTGTAGGCCAATCCCTCAAGCTTAGGGATAGTCTCTTCTCAGTCTCTCTGGTTCCTCTCCTCAGCAAAGGTTTCTTCTTGTTTCCCAAAGTGATCTTAAGTTCTTGGGTTTGGGTCCCAATATTTATACTCAGTTTCTCGTTGTTCTCTGAAGGCATAGAGGCCTTTGCCTAGTCAAATCAGTTCTGGTCAGTCCTGGAGCACTTTGTTGACATGACTCCTTTCCTTTCACAGTGCAGGGCAGTGACATCAGACGCACCACAGGAGGTGGAGCCAGCATTGTAGAGGGAAGGCACAGCCCTATTCAGGTCCCAGGTGCAACTCCTCCCACCCATCTACATGCAGATCTTTCTATTCAGCCCTGTACTGACTCACCCTGTCTCCTGGAATCCCCCAGCCCCTGCCACTCAAACTCCAGACAAGGAATACACAACCTAGCAGAGGCAGGCTTGGATGGTTAGACAAGAAAATACCTACTTTCTAAAAGTGGTATTTTCAAACACAGAATGTTAAAACCAACCTCACTAAAAGATGCATTTTATCATTCAGAGTTCAGGCATACTAAACTCGAATTTCTACCTAGTTCCCTGAGTCATTTAGGATTATAACATGTAATAATCCAACTGCCTATTCTGGCCTATGGGGAACAGGTAGCCATGCAATAGTGAAAAACGAAAATGGCTGTAATTCACTACTAGGACATGACACACACACCAGGGCATGTCCTACCTTATACTTTCAATGCACCCTGCCCTTGGGCCTACCATAGGGATGTCTGATATGAAGAAAAGGGAAGGTTTAGGGACTGGCAAGTGGGTGCACTTGCCCAGTCAGCATGTCAGTACCAGACTGCACACAGGCTCTGCAATGGCAAGCCTTAGACACACTTTTGCAGGCTGCTTCTGTGGGTGGCACAACCAATGCTGCAAGCCCACTAGCAGCATTTGGATTACCAGCCCGTGGCACTCCTGGTGCACTGTACTAGGGTCTGACAGGTAAACCAAATCAGTCAATCATGGAATCACTAATCCATACATCAATTTACCATAGGGAGCACTTGCACTGTGGCACTGGATAGCAGTGGCACCGTGCCCAAAGCAGCTAACAACGGCAAAAACACATGATGCAACAGCAAAAAATGGAAGGGAGACCCACGCCAAGGTGCTATGTCTAACAATCAAAGACACAGAAAACTCTTCATTAAAAGACCATTCTTACCACCTTTACTTCCCTGTCCCAGCATCCTACTTTTAGTGGGATGGAGGTGAAGTGTATAACTATTTGCTCGACTGAATATACATTTTCTCATCTAAGTTGAGGCCATTGAGGACCTTGGTATGCAGTTCAAGTAAAAACTTGGATTCAAGTTGGCTAGGCTTCCGTGTACAGTTCCCCCTCTCATGGACATAGGAATTCTATCCAGGGTAAAGAACCATAGTAGTTCCATATTCCCTTTGTGTTTTTCCTCAAAATATCCTGCTACTGGATTCTATTTATCCGCATTCTGAATGACTCTCATGTGTTCTAACACAAGGTTCTCCACTGGGAGTGTTGTGCTCCGTATGTATAGTTTTTCACAGGGGCAGACAAGAGAGTATACTCAGAAACGAGACTGACATATGGGATATTTATCAATACGTTTGTGCGTATTACTTAGTGGGGAAAAATATTGTTTTACATTGTGACTGTATTTACAAGCCTTGTAAATACCACAAGTGTAAAAACCCTCCGTTGTTACACCTTGGTTTTCTTGGTGGTTTTTCTTACAACTTCATTGTTGCAAAGCTTGTCTTTTAGGAATGATACTGTGACGGAGCGGGACTCGCAGGACAGGAGGACAGGGATGATTGGTGGACCCACATACCACTTTCACTCCCTCTTGTCCCCTCACAGCAGAACGATTGGTGGCCATCTCCCGTAAGTACGGGACGTATGCGGGAAGGCGAGGAGCCCTTTAAGTGGAGCCCTGACGTGTCAGTAGACACAACCCCGAGTGACGCCGGAACGTCAAAAGGAGGACCCACCCGACAGTCGGAGGACGGCGTTTCCTGGAGGAGCGGAGGTGGAGAGCGGAGCATCGGAGGAGGATCAAGAGAAGGAGAAGAACGGGAGTCAAGTGTCGAGAGAGAGGAGTGCTACGGAGGAAGCGGAGCGACGAGCGACAGTCGGCCAGGAGGCCCAGGACCCCGCGAAGCGCCCCGCCACGTTCCCAGGGGAGGAGCGTGGCTAGGACAGGTACGGGACCGGGTAGCGGGCTGGATAGTGAAGGGGGAAAAGCCTCCAACTTAATCCTGTATATAGCGTTTTGTGTATACTCCCCTGGTTCCCCACCCTCTTGTTTGTTGAAGCACGGACTGGCACGAAGCGTAGAACGGCAGGTTGTTCACAATCACACAGTAGGGTGTCTCCTCACTTCCCGGACCCGGTCATAGGTTGACTTTGTACAGAAAAGAACCCCGATACTTGTCCTGCTTTTCTTGTCTTTTGGGCCTGAACATTCCTGGGGGAAGAGGCGTGTATGCTACCGACCCGACCCCTCGAGACGAGAGAACCAAGAACAAAGCACGCATAGACGACTCCATCCGAGAAGAACAATGGATCCCTCAGTGTGGCCCCGAGAAAGACTAACAGTTCGATTACGTAAAAGATACATAGCAATAAAACCACGTTTACAACGCATCAGTGTCCCGTCTGTCCCTGACCCACCGCAACAGATACTTTCCTGAAGGTTCTGTTACGATGGCTATCTAGTAAGCTTGAGAGAGTGTTTTCTTTCCTCAGTATATCCCTGTGTCAGGTAAGACTGTTTCCTACTTCTTTAGCTTTATTGCTAAAAGAAGTGATAAACCTTGCCAATGTGGGGATCTCTGAGCTATGTGTGGGTTTGGGAGCTAGGAGATTATCTCTGCAGGTGTTGGGTTCTTTCTCTAGGGCACTTTTTAAAACTGATCCCGGTAACCATGTTCCCTGAATCTCTTTGTCCTCTCAAATCATTCCTCTTTAAAGGTGGTTTCAGAGGTACACTTACTGCAAGCCCACATACATTTTCTGTAACGGATGCTCTTTATTTGCCCGCCGTACTTTTTCTGTGAAGTTTAGAAACCAAGTTGTTGCCTTCTATCATCACTTGGACATTTAAATATTATATGTTTGTCTTACTGATACTTCCATCAAATTTCAGGATGTATGTGTTTTCATTAAGTTTGGCTGTGAATAGATGCCTGTTCTCTTTCGCCTTTCCATAGCAGGAATCAGTTGTCTATATAACGTATTCACAGCACAACATGTGTGTTGTAGTCCTCCAAAGTTTCTGACACCTGTTGCTACTGCCATCCCATCAGGAGGTTGACGTTGCTGGGAGAAAAACAGGTGCCCATTGCCTTTCCCTGAGTTTGTCTCTACAGTTTGTTATCAAAAATAAAAAAGTCATAATCTGTTTATTTGTTGTGTATTATTATGATCAGTTTTTACGTTGCAGCAGGAACAATAAGAATTCTCAGGCCCCTTGGTACACGGCCATGTTCTAGATTTTTCAAGAGTCACAGCTTTCCACCGTTTGGTGATTTCTTTCTTTAGTAGCCTTTCCAATTTGTAGTATTTCTGGTTGGCAGATTCTGCCAATTCCACAAGCGGAATTATAATTGACCCGTGCCTAGTTTTTAAGTCAGCATGGACTAAAACTATCACAAAACTGTACAGTATTTCAAGAAAAAAGCACGTGTTGGACCTCTTGCATTTACAGACAGTATTGAGCTGCAGATAATGACTTGAGATACTCACACATTTGTAATATGCCCAATGCTTGTTGATCAGCACAAAAGGTAGCAACCTCAATCATAAAATGCATTCTCAGAGAAAAGAAAATAAGCCAGAGTAAGTGCTTAATTAAGCTAATGTGCAAAGTGTTGGTGCCTTGATTTTACTCGAGGGTAATCTTGTGCAGAATTGTTAGAAAATATCCTTCAGAAGTTTTTTTTTTTTAAATATGTTAATGTCAGTCTGATACATGCAGGTATGTTTTTTTTGTTCTTGGTGCATTCCGTGACAATCCACTGGCTTTCTGAGCCAGTGGATTGCAAGTTCAAGGTTACACCCTGATGTTTCCTTGACTTCGTTAGATGTTTAATTGTTGGGTAAGACACTTAGGGCTCGATTACGACTTTTGGCAGTGCAGGGGTGGTCGGCACACCACTGCTGCGCCCCTGCACCTCCAAGAGTCGCCAACACCTGACCGCCAGATTAAAACTTAAAAGTGGTCTGGTGGAAGGCCGGCATTGCGGTTTCCACTGCGCTACTTCCTTCAAAGGCGCGGGCCTTTGAAAAAGGCATCATAATGGGAACCCCACACAAGGTTCCTACACGGCATGGACTGTAGCCTCCATGCTGTGCAGGAACTGGTGGGCATGCACACAGGGGGGCACATGTTGTGCCACCGTGTGTGCATTCACATGACGTGAGGCACCAGGGAGCCCTGTAGGGCCCCCTTTGTTTTCTCTATGCCACGGTATTCATGGCAGTGGAACTGCCATGAAAACCGTGGCAGAGAGGAAACTCATAATATGCTTGGCGGGACCAGGTGGTTCATCCAAGCATATTGCGGCCTTGGGACCTCCGCTCCACCTCTAGGGAGCGCCGGTTCCTTGGCGGCGCACCATAGCGGTCTGACCGCCCAGGTCATAATGTGGTGGTGGCTGGACCGCCACTGCCGCACATCAACGAGTCTGGGCTCTTAGGTGTTTTCTGTGCACCTGTGTTCTACCTGAATGGGACACAGTCTACCCTCACCTACTGAAGACAATATACAAATAACTCAATTAACAAATCAGCATATCAATGAATAAATACATAGATAACTACCTGAATATGTACAAATAAGTTATCCCAGAACAAAAAATTATATACATAAATAAAGTGCCGATGGTTGGTTGCAATTGATTGGCTCTAAATTAACAGTAGATGACATTGAAGGTCAAAAGAAATTAGATTAAAGGCAGGAAATGTTTGAACTTTGATGTTTATAATAATACAATGTGTAGCACTTTCGCTTCCATTTGTTGAAGAGGGGAGCACGAATGAACTGAGCTGCTGAGAACACTAAGGATGTTCTCTCGATACATTTCCAGGAACGCCCCTTTGCCACGTCACTGAAGGAATGGCTTAAAGTGAAAAGCACTCACCTGGGGAAGTAGATCCACGAGAATATTTAAGGTTAGAATTCTCTGACATGGTATTCCGGATATGGAAACGAGAATTGAAGTTTACGGTGTAGCTGTAACACACTGAGTATTTCCAATCTTGTCTTGTTCTTGCAGCGAACATGCACAAGGGATCCGAACACGCAATGGAAAGCGGAAACCAGTGCTCATAAGGCAAATAACCATAGCAACAAGAGATCACTCCATGCTTAACGGACAAGAAGGAATAATGGATTGAAAATGAATTGGAAGGAATTACGTTTATGTGGAAGAAAAAGCAAATCTGATTAAAAATAAAATGACATCCATTGGAAGCACACCTTCATGAATGACATTAACACAAGCCTACCCTGACCCACAGCCCCGAGCACAGGTAAGAAAAGGTGAGTGAAGACAAGTATGCAGAACACAACCCTTGAACATGCTTGTGGTCTGTGAAAGATACCAGAAGGGACAGTATGTTGAGAAAGACACAAGCATGTGACTCTGCACATGCAAAGGTAGGCGAGAGCCGCACATGGTTGCAGAGTTACCTTTCATTTAATTACAAAGAGAGAGGCCATTGACCAGCTGAAATGTGATAATGTATTGAATCCGCAGGCCCTTGAAATGCAGATAGATACAAAATGGACGTTGAGCACTGCAGGCAAGCACAAGGGTCATTGGTGCCACAGTGGCATCATTACTGTCGGATGCACATACTAAGCACCACTAAGCGTGCCCACACTGCACACTTGTAGCAGCCATCATATGTTAGAAACCATAGAATATCTTACAGTCAGTGAAGATAAACACAAAAAAACAGTATGTGTAAGGGTGTACAGGCAAGCCATAACAAATTAAATACAACAACAACAAGGTGATGGATGGAATACTTGAATTAATCTCAGCCACAGGCAATTGCTCAGGGCTGCATCGGAGTCCCTTGTTTTTCATCCACCATGCCACCTCTGTGTGAACCCAGCCATATACAAATCAGTCTTGATCCTGCTCCAATAGGAACAGTTCAGCCTCAACTGGCAGGCCAGGTACTCCATGGTGAGCAAAAAACGATGGATTGAGGCACAGATCTCTGTACTGGGGTGAACGTATGACATTGTTCTGCATTCTGTCCATCAATTGTTGTTTTTGCATTTGTCACACCGAGTGGGACGGGTATGCCCAGACGTGGGTCCCATGCTCTCCATGCCACTGGAATCAAGCTATCCTGGCTGAAGAGGGGTGAAAACCCGAAACCGGTCCTAGGATGCTTGTTTCCAGTCCAGGGAGGACCTGGATTGGCAGTTCGGGCTGGACTGTTCCCATGAGGCACAGGGTCAAGACTGATTTGCATATGGCTGGGTTCAAACTGGAATGGCATGGTGAGCAAAAAAACAATGGATTTAGGCCCAGATCTCTGTACTGGGGTGAACGTATGATATCGTTCTGCATTCTGTCCATCAACTGTTGTTTTTGCATTTGTCACCCCGAGTGGGATGGGTATGCCCAGACGTGGGTCCCCTGCTCTCCATGCCACTGGAATCATGTTATCCTGGCTGAAGAGGTGTGAAACCCCGAAACTGGTCCTAGGATGCTTGTTTCCAGTCCAGGAAAGACCTGGCTTGGCAGTTCGGGCTAGTCTGTTCCCATGAGGCACAGCGTAAAGACTGATTTGCATACGGCTGGGTTCAAACTGGAATGGCATGGTGAGCAAAACAACAATGGATTTAGGCCCAGATCTCTGTACTGGGGTGAACGTATGACATTGTTCTGCATTCTGTCCATCAGCTGCTGTTTTTGCATTTGTCACCCCGAGTGGGACGGGTATGCCCAGACGTGGGTCCCGTGCTCTCCATGCCACTGGAATCAAGCTATCCTGGCTGAAGAGGGGTGAAACCCTGAAACCCGTCCTAAGATGCTTGTTTCCAGTCCAAGGAGGATCTGGCTTGGCAGTTCGGGCTGGACTGTTCCCATAAGGCAAAGTGTCAAGACTGATTTGCATATGGCTGGTTTCAAACTGGAATGGCTTGGTGACCAAAAAAATCGATGGATTTAGGCCCAGATCTCTGTACTGGGGTGAACGTATGACATTGTTCTGCATTCTGTCCATCAACTGTTGTTTTGCATTTGTCACCCCGAGTAGGACGGGTATGCCCAGACATGGGTCCAATGCCCTCCATGCTATTCTGGCTGAAGAGGGCTGAAACCCTGAAACCGGTCCTAGGATGCTTGTTTCCAGTTCAGGGAGGACCTGGCTTGGCAGTTCGGCCTGGACTGTTCCAATGAGGCACAGGGTCAAGACTGATTTGCATATGGCTGAGTTCAAATTGGAATGGCATGGTGAGCAAAAAAACGATGGATTTAGGCCCAGGTCTATGTACTGGGGTGAACGTATGACATTATTCTGCATTCTGTCCATCAACTGTTGTTTTTCAATTTGTTGCCCCGAGTGGGACGGGTATGCCCAGATGTGGGTCCCGTGCTCTCCATGCCACTGGAATCAAGCTATCCTGGATGAAGAGAGGTGAAACCCCGAAACCGGTCCTAGGATGCTTATTTCCAGTCCAGGGAGGACCTGGCATGGCAGTTCCGGCTGGACTGTTCCCATGAGGCACAGGGTCAAGGCTGATTTGCATGGGGCTGGGTTCAAACTGGAATGGCATGGTGAGCAAAACAACAATGGATTTAGGCCCAGATCTCTGTACTGGGGTGAACGTATGACATTGTTCTGCATTCTGTCCATCAGCTGCTGTTTTTGCATTTGTCACCCCGAGTGGGACGGGTATGCCCAGACGTGGGTCCCGTGCTCTCCATGCCACTGGAATCAAGCTATACTGGCTGAAGAGGGGTGAAACCCGTCCTAAGATGCTTGTTTCCAGTCCAAGGAGGATCTGGCTTGGCAGTTCGGGCTGGACTGTTCCCATAAGGCAAAGTGTCAAGACTGATTTGCATATGGCTGGGTTCAAACTGGAATGGCATGGTGAGCAAAAAAATCGATGGATTTAGGCCCAGATCTCTGTACTGGGGTGAACGTATGACATTGTTCTGCATTCTGTTAATCAACTGTTGTTTTTGCATTTGTCACACCGAGTAGGACGGGTATGCCCAGACATGGGTCCAATGCCCTCCATGCTATTCTGGCTGAAGAGGGCTGAAACCCTGAAACCGGTCCTAGGATGCTTGTTTCCAGTTCAGGGAGGACCTGGCTTGGCAGTTCGGCCTGGACTGTTCCAATGAGGCACAGGGTCAAGACTGATTTGCATATGGCTGAGTTCAAATTGGAATGGCATGGTGAGCAAAAAAACGATGGATTTAGGCCCAGGTCTATGTACTGGGGTGAACGTATGACATTATTCTGCATTCTGTCCATCAACTGTTGTTTTTCAATTTGTCGCCCCGAGTGGGACGGATATGCCCAGATGTGGGTCCCGTGCTCTCCATGCCACTGGAATCAAGCTATCCTGGATGAAGAGAGGTGAAACCCCGAAACCGGTCCTAGGATGCTTGTTTCCAGTCCAGGGAGGACCTGGCGTGGCAGTTCCGGCTGGACTGTTCCCATGAGGCACAGGGTCAAGGCTGATTTGCATAGGGCTGGGTTCAAACTGGAATGGCATGGTGAGCAAAAAACGATGGATTTAGGCCCAGATCTCTGTACTGAGGTGAACGTATGACATTGTTCTGCATTCTGTCCATCAACTGTTGTTTTTGCATTTGTCAGCCCGAGTGGGACAGGTATGCCCAGACGTGGGTCCCGTGCTCTCCATGCCCCTGGAATCAAGCTATCCTGGCTGAAGAGGGGTGAAACCCCAAAACCGGTCCTAGGATGCTTGTTTCCAGTCCAGGGAGGACCTGGCGTGGCTGTTTGGGCTGGACTGGTCCCATGAGGCACAGGGTCAAGGCTGATTTGCATATGGCTGGGTTCAAACTGGAATGGCATGGTGAGCAAAAAAATGATGGATTTAGGCCCAGATCTCTGTACTGGGTTGAACGTATGACATTGTTCTGCATTCTGTCCATCAACTGTTGTTTTTTTCATTTGTCACCCCGAGTGGGACGGGTATGCCCAGGCGTGGGTCCCGTGCTCTCCATGCCACTGGAATCAAGCTATCCTGGCTGAAGAGGGGTGAAACCCCGAAACCGGTCCTACAATGCTTGTTTCCAGTCCAGGGAAGACCTGGCTTGGCAGTTCGGGCTGGACTGTTCCCATGAGGCACAGGGTTAAGACTGATTTGCATATGGCTGGGTTCAAACTGGAATGGCATGGTGAGCAAAAAAATCGATGGATTTAGGCCCAGATCTCTGTACTGGGGTGAACGTATGACATTGTTCTGCATTCTGTCCATCAACTGTTGTTTTTGCATTTGTCACCCCGAGTAGGACGGGTATGCCCAGACATGGGTCCAATGCCCTCCATGCTATTCTGGCTGAAGAGGGCTGAAACCCCGAAACCGGTCCTAGGATGCTTGTTTCCAGTTCAGGGAGGACCTGGCTTGGCAGTTCGGCCTGGACTGTTCCAATGAGGCACAGGGTCAAGACTTATTTGCATATGGCTGAGTTCAAATTGGAATGGCATGGTGAGCAAAAAAACGATGGATTTAGGCCCAGGTCTATGTACTGGGGTGAACGTATGACATTATTCTGCATTCTGTCCATCAACTGTTGTTTTTCAATTTGTCGCCCCGAGTGGGACGGGTATGCCCAGATGTGGGTCCCGTGCTCTCCATGCCACTGGAATCAAGCTATCCTGGATGAGGAGAGGTGAAACTCCGAAACCGGTCCTAGGATGCTTGTTTCCAGTCCAGGGAGGACCTGGCGTGGCAGTTCGGGCTGGACTGTTCCCATGAGGCACAGGGTCAAGGCTGATTTGCATAGGGCTGGGTTCAAACTGGAATGGCATGGTGAGCAAAAAACGATGGATTTAGGCCCAGATCTCTGTACTGGGGTGAACGTATGACATTGTTCTGCATTCTGTCCATCAACTGTTGTTTTTTTCATTTGTCACCCCGAGTGGGACGGGTATGCCCAGGCGTGGGTCCCGTGCTCTCCATGCCACTGGAATCAAGCTATCCTGGCTGAAGAGGGGTGAAACCCCGAAACCGGTCCTACAATGCTTGTTTCCAGTCCAGGGAAGACCTGGCTTGGCAGTTCGGGCTGGACTGTTCCCATGAGGCACAGGGTTAAGACTGATTTGCATATGGCTGGGTTCAAACTGGAATGGCATGGTGAGCAAAAAACGATGGATTTAGGCCCAGATCTCTGTACTGGGGTGAACGTATGACAGTGTTCTGTATTCTGTCCATCAACTGTTGTTTTTGCATTTGTCACCCCGAGTGGGACGGGTATGCCCTGACGTGGATCCCATGCTCTCCATGCCACTTGAATCAAGCTATCCTGGCTGAAGAGGGGTGAAATCCCGAAACCGGTCCTAGGATGCTTGTTTCCAGTCCATGGAGGACCTTGCTTGGCAGTTCGGGCTGAACTGTTCCCATGAGGCACAGGGTCAAGACTGATTTGCATATGGCTGGGTTCAAACTGGAATGGCATGGTGAGCAAAAAAACAATAGATTTAGGCCCAGATCTGTGTAGTGGGGAGAACGTATGACATTCTGCATTCTGTCCATCAACTGTTGTTTTTGCAGGTTCTCCATGAACCAGGACACTAGCAGTCCAAGACTAGTTTCACCCTGATTAGCACTCATCAGTTGTAAATAGGTTGGTTCCATCTACTTAGTGAGAATTGTACCCATTTCTGGGCATACCCGTCACATCTAGGGTGTGAACTGCAACAAATAAAGGTGACAGATAAAATAATTCATTTAATCTCGGCTCCAGGCAATTTCTCAGGCTGCATCCAATTCCATTTTTTTTGCAAATCATGCAACTTCAGTTGAACCCAGCCATATGCAAATGTAAATAGTGTTGCTCCTACTCCAATAGGGGACAGCCCAGCCTGAAATGCTAGGCCAGGTTCTCCCTCTCTCAACCGGAGCACAAGCAATCCAAAACTGGTTTCTCCCTAGTTAGTATTCATCAGTCAGATTCAACATGGTTCCAGTGAGCTCGGGACCCACGTTTGGACATACTCGTCGCATGTTGGACATCAACTGCAGCAAGAACAAAGTGATCGATGGAATGCTTGAAATAATATCAGTCACTAGCAATTATTCGGGTGCATCCCAAACCATTGTTCTTCTTCCACTGTGCTACCTTATTTTGGGCTTAGCCATATGCAAATCAGTCTTGATCCTGCTCCAATAGAAACAGCCCAGCCTGAACAAATGCACTAGACAACACACTAAACCCACAAAGACACATTCAAAGTGGACTATCCGTATAAGTACTTTAGAGTGGTGATTGCACAAATGTTAGAGATAAAACTAGACCATGTCCCTCCAGTAGGAAAACAATAAGCACTGGCAAATCCATGCATTTTCCCGTATAAGCTTGTCATGTGGCCAATGCAATCTAAATGCATTGCAGAAAAGCAGCAGCTGGAGCAGGGAAGAAGTAGCATAGTGTGCAGGGGAAGAGGGCACAGAGAGAATGTGGGAAGGATGTGGCCTAACAATTAGAGTGGTTAACCTCGAAGCTGAGGAGCCGCGGTCGAGTCTCGGCAAAGAGGCTTTACATCCTGTGATTCTGGGCATATCAACGTATCTCTCCATACCAAAATGGAAAATGAATGTGCCTGTCTGTAACAAAACTGGTGCTAATGTAAAGTGCTCTAATAACTGATACCTTCGAATCGAATTCGCACTATATAAAACTCTATAAAACAAATTCTTAAATAGCGTCCTCTAAATATCCTGAACGATTGAGAAACTGGGAACACCTTGTTTTCTGGACAAACCCAAGCATGACAGCAGAGGAGGTTTGGAGGCCAATGCAGTTATCAAAGATTGGCTGGTTTGAGCCTATGGGTGTCAGACGTGCAGAGCAAGAGCTTATCCTAGAGGACGATGAAATTGTTTCAGTGGGTCCCTGACTATGGCAGATCCCAGGACGGCTCATGTGGAGTTACCATGGCCCAATTTCAGTTTCCATAAGATGTTTCAGCTGAGTGAGCAAGGAGTAGAGGGGCTGCATGGATGTACCTGGACTTCTCTTACTTCTGCAGTGGTTTCCAAAAGAGCCAGACAGGGGAACCAAAAGCATAATAATAGATCTGCCACAACCGCCACATAGTCGATAATCTGCTGAATAATCTGAAGATTTTTTTTTAAATGTGTCTAGATCAAATGGAACAAAAGTTATGAAAAACAGCGTTTTTCTTACCGCACAGTGAAATGTGTTGTGCAAAGTTTGCCTAGTCCCCTTTCAGTTGCTTATTACTGAAATTGTGTTTTATGTTGGTATTAATGAGATGAGACCAAAACGATAAGAATCCAATCAGCAAAACTGGAGCTATGCAATCTTAAAGATTTTATGAAAAAATTGTGCTTTTGAAAGCACAAAGTGCCAGCTGTGATTATCTGGTTGCACCGGAACAAGACAAAATCACACGTTCAGGCTGCCCACGATGGAGCATGTGCCGGGTACATAGCTCAAGATAAGCCAGCTAAACAAAGTACCATAAATCCTGGTTGCAGAGCGCTGTGAGATCCTGAATCGAGGATCCGTTACACAGCGGCGGCTCCGAACAAGCTATGGGCTGCGATGCAAGGTCCTGTGTCGGAGATGCATCATGCAGTGATGATTCCATTGAACCATCGACAGGGTTCTGTCAACAAAGGATTGTGATATGAAGTCCTGCATTGGGATGTGTCACGGAGCGGTGCTTCCAAGGAGCTGTGTGCTGCAGTTCTAGGTCCTGCATTGGAGATGCATTGCACAGTGGCAGTTCCAATCTGGAGCTGCAGAGAGATGCATCACGCTTTATCAGTACTGCCCAAGAGACCACACCTGGGCTGGCAGGGCTCCTCCAGGCCCACTTCCAAGGGTCCAGAACTGGGGTTGAACCACTTGGTGGGGCAGGACTGACAGCAAGCAGAGTCCAGGGGCTGGATTCAAGGTGGTTGGAACCTTTCTGTCCCTGAGGCGCTGATCAAGAGGCCAGCCAACTAGCCCTTGGGAGTCACTCTGATGGTCCTGGGTTCAAGATGCAGGTCCAGTCCTCCTCTCTCATGCAGCAGGACAGCAGTTTAACAGGTCAGCAGACTATTAGTCCATCTTGCAGCACCGCAGTCATTCTGACTCTTTCCCAGGTCCAGAGCTGTACTGATGAGATGGGTCTAAGTGTCCAATATTTAAACTTGGTGCCAGCTTTGCAGTAGGAGAATGTTCTGGTGGTTTTTACCCACAAAGGTGTTTGGAATTGCCTGCCTACCTGCCCTGGCCATCACTTGCCTTGGGGCACAAAAGACTAGTGTGAAATACTTTCTGAGGCAAAGCCTTTTTGATATGCAAGTCTGCTAGGTCACAGCTTCCGCTCCCCTATAAAGTCAGAGGTGGCCCACACTGTCAACACTATTCCTCCTATGTCTCAGTGTCTGGGAGTAGAACACAATGACCAGCTGTCAGGTTCACAAGGTCATGTGATCCAGGCTACAGGCTGCAAGCACCAAATAGTTTGGAAAAGAAAAGGCCAGCTTTCTAAAAGTGGCATTTTCAGAATTGTGAATTAAAATCCAACTTTACCATTCAAGAGGGTTTAAAGTTACACTTGTGTAGACACCAAACACGACCTTCCTACCTGCTCCCAATTGAAAGTTATCACTTAATAATTGTAATAAGATATACCAAATTTATCCTATGGGAGAGGTAGGCCTTGCAGTAGTGAAAAACAAACTTAGGAGTGTTTCTCTACCAGGACAGGTAAAACTAAAACGTACATGTCCACCTCTTTTAATACAAGCCACCCTGCCCTGAGGACTGTCTAGGACTTTCCCTAAGGGTGACTTATATGTATTAAAAAGGAAGGTTTAGGCCTGTCAAAAGGTTTATTTTGCCAGGTCGGAATGGCCATTTAAAACTGCACACACAGGCACAATAGGAGGCCTGAGACAGGTTTAAAAAGGTTACTTAAGTGCTATTTGCCCACTTACCATTTAGTTTACAGGCTCCTGGGTATTTGTTGTTCCACTTTACTAGGCACTTACACAAAACTTAAATGTACCATTTGATGTAAGCCAATTTTACCATGTTTAAAGGAGAGAGCACAAGCACTTTTAGTGTTTGCTTGGAGCGCCATGACAACTACTCTCTAGTTGTCATGGAGTAGTGGGTAAGATAAGTGTTGAATGGGTCCCATATATCCCTGGGTCTGGAGGATGGGAGGAGGAGCTCTACTTAAGTTTCTAGCTGTTTGTTGCAGTAAGTCATGGTTTGTATCCATTGTTTGAATTTTTGGCCAGTGTCTTCTTCACCAGCATCAGCAGCGATTAGTCCTTTGGCAAGTAGTATCGCAAGCACCAGGAGTGTTTTTGTGTGCCATGTTAATTTTTGCAATCCAGCCATATAGGGCCACTCTCTGGTCCAGTGGGATATCACATTCAAGCATTTGTTTAAGTGCATCCGGGATATTTGTCTAGTATGTTATCACTCTCCCTGTAAAAACTTTGTGTATGGTTTTCCGCATCTTGAAGAGTAAGAGTCAATTTTGAAGCCCTAATTGGTGTAGGCTCTAAGGGTGCACTAGACTCTGTGTAAGAATTTGGAGTGTATAATGCACAGCCTTCTACTTGCAGTCATCATGCAGGTCTGAGTGCAACACAATTGCCAGATGGGTTGTGCTATTCAAAGTCTTATTTTGGCCTCCAGCCCAGTCATGCTATCGTGGCTTTCTATTTTTTTCCTATATAGGTGTGAGATTTATGGTTTAGTGGAGGTAGTGGTTAGTAGTGTATCTAGCGCTAGTGCTGCTTATGGCTCTGAAAGGACCGGGGATCTATCGGTCTGTTGGCCACACGTAGTCTGTAATATAGAAATCTGCCTGGGGGCATGACAAGGCATGGCACAGAACTCCTCCAATGTGAGGAAGGTCAATTCTGGTATGGGTTCTCTCACTAAACTATCCCCAAATTTTGCAGTTGCGACTAAGTCTAAGGTTCCTGTGTTATCTATAGTGTGGGATCTTGCAGAGTGATAGTGCAGGCAGCTGTGTAAATGTTACTATGTAGTTGTTTGAGTGGGGTACCCATAAACGAGGTGAGTGAAGTGGGGTGTATACTGTTGGATTCTATTGCCACCTTGGTAGTGTAAAGGGTAGGATGGTCCCACACCCAACAATGTCAAAGCCAACACGGTGGGGATGGGGGAAGAGGGGAAACATAACAAGGAAAGGGAAATGGAGATGGAGATGCGTCACTGTCGTATGTCCTGCACGAATATTCTGGTAGAGCAAGTTGTATGCAACTGCTCTGTAGAAACAAGATATAGGTGTTATCATGTATGCACATGTGTTGAGCCCTTTTACCCACCATTAATGTTATTCCCTCTATGTATAATTACCTGGTAGAGTCCTTTTTCCCTTGGGCAGTATATAGAAAAGCAGAAAACAGGTTGATATATCTAGAAATAAAAAAAAGTGTTAAATAATGTACTCAGTGAAACATCTTAATAATATATGTAAAAAAAAGGAGTGTGACTGACCAAAAGAAAATCAATAAAAAAATCCAATCAAGCCCACTTAATTCATATCCAACACATATTAGGAAAAAAGCAAAAAACATATTTTGCCCATACTGAATAAACAAAGAAAAATACTACACAAAAAGGTGCAGAGCCAGTAAATATATCCAATCAGTTCCTTAGAATATCAGGAAACTAATATGTACCTTTATATACATTTTGTCTTTATAGGCATCAAGTAAAGCAAGCAAAAAAACAGGATCTCCACTAACCAAGGAAAAGACATATTAGATAAGTATTTTCAACAGACCACAGGACTTTCGAAATAAATGTTACCACCTTTTTATGATACACGGATTCTTTAAAGCAATTCTGCTCTTCTCTTTGTCTTGCAGGAAAAACTAGAGGTTTTTAGCCCAGATGGTCGTGGGTACAGGCACCTGAAATAGACTGCAGTCTGGGAGCAGGAGGACCAATGAGTTAAACGCTGTGTACCGGCAATCCAGAAGGACTCGTGGCAGGAGACCAACGAGAATAGGAACTGAAAGATGGACGTCCAATGAACGATCGCGGACACGTCAGTGATCACAAAGGAAATCAGGTAAGTTCAACAGGAGGGGGGTGAGGTGCAAGTAACACACGGGTTGGACCTGAAGGTGAAGCATGGTCTTGGAGAACTCAGCCCCTTTTATTCTAGCTTGACTCCACCCCGTGCACACTTGCGACCGGGAGCGGAGCAAGCATGACAGTGTTGGCCAATTCAAGCGTACTGATTATGCGGAGATTATTGCAATGAGAGCAGGCCTCAAGGTCATCAATTTTGGCTGTGATGATCTGTAGAACATTAAACATGTTCCGAAGTTGGTCGCCATTGGTCTTCAGCTTGTCTTTGATTTGGGGCATTCTCTGCTGAGCTTCTTCTATTTCATGATCTATTGGCTGTAGACTTTCATCCATTGTGCGCAATAGTGTGCGCAATTTCTCGATGTGTTGCCCATGTTCTTCAGGATGGTCCATGGTGCCCTCGCTGCACTCTGTGTTTTCCCAGGACCTCATATTGTGGATTGCATTGTCGGGAATCTGGCTTCCCCATTTTGAGCCCTGCTCACCTCCATTCTGATGGCTGACGTTTGTAGTAACATGTCGCAGGGCTCTCATGGCATTAAGGTAGGAGCAGGCAGGGAGCTTGAACATCTTAATCCCGTTGGTTGGTCTTAACTTTGCCCTTGAAACATTGTTGGGAATGGGGGGCCCACTGTGTCCACATATGATTGTGGGGTCACCTGCAATATTGGCTGATCTCTGCATTGAGCTTGTCCAGTACATCTTATTGTATGGTCGACCTTGTCTTATGCCCAAGGCCTCGTCGGATCTGTGAGCTGTGCCGTGAAAGGCATGAGCTGGTCTTGCCGGCCACGCAGCCAAATGTTCATCTCCAGTCTGTGGATGATTGGGCATCCCACTGGGTAGTTCTGGCAGCGGAGCATCATGCAGTGAGCAATGCATGCAGCGGATGGGTGTCTGCCGCTTCCTGCTTGCCACTCTTCCCACAGCCGGGGTGAAGGCCCAGCACAGCAATATTTCCTACAGATCCAAGAGGACGCCAGCTAGGCCATTTGTAGCTGCCAGCTGCTCGTCGACCCCCTCGCATATGTTGTTCCTCAGTGTTAGTACGGAGCTATCTCGGTGCTGGATGTCATTCCCTGTTCATTCCTGGCTCCAGCTAGCGAGGCTGGGGTTGGATGGCTGCTGATAGTATAGGACTGATAGCTCTGACCGCAGGAGCCTCACTACTGTTCGGCCATTTTGCAGACTGGCTCTCTTGTGCCCTCTCTTCAAAGCTATTCTTGGGGGAATGGAGGGGTACACCCCATCAAAACCAAAAACTCCTTTAATGCGGTTTTTGTTCTTTGGGCTATCTATCTCTGACTTTGACCTGCAGATCATTGTAACTTTTATTCTATAGTGTTATCTCCCTGAACTGCAATTTTTAGGTTGAGCATTCAAGACCTCTAGTATATACTTTAGTATATACTTTATTTTATACTTATATGTGTATGTACTTTGTGGGCTCTGGAGATCAGCCCCAGGATTTGTCTGCTTCCGCTTAGGGACTTTTTTTTTCTGGTCAACTGCCTCTATTTAACTGTCTTGATAGAAAATGACCAGCAGAGGTCAGTATAATACCAGAAGTGCTTTCTCCTGAGGGAATTTTTTTTTTTTAATTTTTCTGGCAACTGCCTCTATTTAACTTTCTTGATAGAAAACGACCAGCAGAGGTTAGTAAAATACCAGAATCACTTTAGCATTCCCTAGATTCCTGTCCATAGAAATTGTCTTCCACGAGCACCCGTAGACAATAATATTTTTTTCAAATCTTGTATTTTCAGTGATATGACCACCGAAGGCCTTGCTATTATATTAAAAACAGAGCTTTCGACTATACCATTTCCACTGAAAGGCAATATTTCTCTCCATGTGTTCCCATACTGGCATGTCACGCAATTTGGTGCTTACTTTCCCTCCATGTTAAAGAACAGTAGATGTTTCAGCATCCAGGCTAATGTGTTGCATAGCTACATACATATAAGGTCCCTAAGACGAGACCGAATGCATTGTAAATGCTTGTTTCTCCAGTTTGCTCATCTTGTACTGCACTCTGACTTCGTGCAATGGCCTATAGGTCGCAAAACATTACGAAATAAATACAAATTTTATAACAAGTGTACAACTCAGAAGTTAGTCACAATTTTTAACAAAATCTTTTGTGAATTGCGCCCTTTATACTTAGCTTTTTTCTCATTAGAACACTCTGCCTGACTGCATTGAGAGCAAGTAGAAATACATTTCCTATTCGTGTACCTCTCTAGGGAAAAGCACATTGTAGTTGTGATTGCTGAGCAATTTCTTACACAAACCTCACTTATACATGTCAGTAGATTAAGGAAGCAACTGTATTTTCACATGGGAAGAGAAACAGAAAACCCTTGCTTTTTAGTCACTTGGGATTCGTGAAAGCAGATGGCTGGTGGCAGGGAAGTGATGGCGGAGCCACTGGACGCCTCCGAAGACCCGTTCGTTAACTCCTCATCCTTTCACGAAGCACTCTCTGAAGACAGCATATTAAAAAAAAACGAGAAGTGGTCTTCTAGAGGGCAGTTTTGGAACCGATCTGGGCTCATTAGGAAGAAAGTACAAATCGGAGACTGACATTTCTTCCTTCGGATGTGCAGTACATGTCGCTCTAGAATTCTTGTTTTGCTAGGATGAAACTTGGACTGAAATCTGTACTGAAACGTGAAAAACTGAACTGAAAAATATTTTCATTACACTAGCAGACAGCCAAGAAGAGAAGTCTGAACCGGATTCTAATCAGCTTTCTTATGTCTATGAATGTGCAACAGCAGAAGCAAAACACCACAAGATCTAGGCATTGACCAGTCAAATAGTGACCTCTGTTGACATGCACTGACACTGAATATTGTACTGTACACAGCCTCAAGTGTGCAGTCGCTGGGGTCAAAGAGCATCGCAAAGAGACACCTAAAGGCCTCTAGGGTATATAAGCACGAACCAGCATTACTTATATTACCGACAGACAATGATAATGCGCCTCCTCTGGCTAAAGTGGATTAGTGACCAACAAGGATTTCTTTCCAGTTTTAACACAATCTCTGCGGCCCTGCCTCATGTGAAGTCTGTAGTTTCCTGACTCAGTCGTGACTCAGCTCCTCTGAGCACTGTTCTTGCCATGCTTTGTTCAGCACATTTTTGCAGGTTAGGATGCATAGGGTAATTTTTGTCCAGCTACACTGGGGAGCGAATCCACTGTAATCGATGCAATGAACAAAGAAAAGAATGCCGTGACCCCAACTCACCCTGCACCAAAGAAAAAACAAACAATATTCAGGGCACAAACGATGTGCAAGAAGGGTTTGAAATTTGGCTAAGCACCCAGGATCCGAAGGTATGCAGCAAGAAGGTGAACATCCAAATGGAATTTAAAATAAGGTACCATAAAATGGGCGTTCTGATTCAATATGCTTTTTTTGAACTGCAGAAGGAGGTATATAGAAATATATGGGAAATCTCGTTATTTGAGTGGAGCTGCATGGGATTCCTGAGACCCAGAATTCAATCAGGCATGGGGGTTTCTAACATAACCTAGGACACTTCCACCACATAGTTCACTTCACAGCCCTACTTGTCAGACCAAATCATCATTATGTTTAATACTGCAGGACACAACAGCTGCATATTTGAGCATATTTGAAACACTTTTTATAAGTGCGCAGTGGAAGTATGCAGCTCCAGTCTTAGGGCTTTGCTACACATGACCAGGTATAGGCCTGGAAATGCTCTCTGGAATCACCCATACACGAGGCGTGGCTAATTCCACGCAGAAGGGAATTTCAGGGGTCTATAAGGTGTACCATGCGAGTATCTTCAAAAATGTGAAATTACTTGGAGAATGGGGATTAACTCACCCGATTTCCATATTAACTCTGAATCTTCCCCTGCAGTTTAACTGGGACATTGCAGCTGCTTTTAGCAGGTGAAGTGTTCACGTAAAAATACAACTGGTCTCTGGGGTTACCACAGACCTCCTACATCTGAGGGGGTTGGAGTTACAGGAGCCCACATAACGAGCCATTAGTGGGACCACAGAGAAGTAAATACGATGAGAAAGGATGTGGCTGAGCCAGAGTTGTAAATCTATGCCAGTGGTCAGTCCCATGAGATAATTTTGATTTATATGATAAAATAAAATGACACACTGATGGGTATATTCACAAGAACCTGTGATAACTACTGCAAGAGTAGCGTAACCCAACTTTCAATATCGCAGCCTATCGCAGGAAAATAACCCCGTGACAACGTGGAATTCACAACAAAGCTGTAGCAAGCGATAGTCTGCCGAAACCGCGGACAATGTCCACGATACAACCACCACCACGGAGATAACACCACAAACCACAACACCAAAAAACATGCGATGGGCCAAAGCGCGATGAGGAAATCAGCGATAAGCAGTGCCAGGCCTGCAACACACACATGGCAGGCTGAAAAAATCACCATAAAAGTAGAAAAAACTCTCACACACAAAGTGACTGTGAGAAGTTGGCCTGGTATATGCTGTTCACTAGTTAAAGTGGACACCTTGCACCAGTACAATTCGACTCTTATGGTAGTAGGTTTAAGACAACCTTTAAAGAAAGCTAGCCTAGTGGTAGCTGTGGAGAGCAGCCTTCAGGCTAAGTCTTGGAGGAATGTAAAGCAGCTTGTTTTACCACGTAATCTCTTGAATCACCAAATGAAAGGACACCACACAGGTATATATATCACATATATATGTATTTATTACTAAACAACTCTCTACTAATCTCTTTATGAGATTAGAAGTCAGGAACATATGCACAAATCAACATTTCACAATAAATTAAGCACCAATATGGCTAGGGCCCTAGGGGCGTACCAGACCATATACTAAAAAAGAGACTTAGAGACAACATCTTGCAAAGGGACAAGGCCTAGGGCCTTTAGAAGTGTTGGGGCCTCATGAAACCACCCAAGGCAGGTAAGTAAAGGACCCATGGGGGACGCGTGCAGTGTGTTAACACAGCCGCGAATCGCCGTTGACTTCAATGGTGCAAGTCGCGATTGGAAATTAAGAGTTTTAGGGAACTTCGAAGGAGACTACAAGCAAGTCACTTGCAGGGTAAGTAATTCTAGAGCCAACACCCACAGGAGCACCATAGTGCCGGAGTTACCTCACCCAGGGAAGCTGGGTGCATAGGTGCCTTTAGGCGTCGGGTCACGGCGTCGTTTTCAATGGGAGCCAGTGAAGACTTGCTGCTTGTGAAGAAAGAAGAAGTGTCCGGTGGAATCCAAGCCTGGATTCAGAAGGAGGAAGACCTGGAAGCAGAGGGGACAATGTTCAAAGTCACATGGCAGTGACCCGGGGCCAGGAAGATGAATGCCCACAGTCGTCAGGTGTTTTCAGGTAGTTCATGGGTGTCTTGACTCTTCAGCCACGGGGTCCAGGAGGCATCGACGATGACCAGGAGCTGGATTTGGCGTGTCCCACAAAGTCTGCAGCTTACTGCGGTGTCGGCGACCAGATTGGAGCCAACAAGCCTTGGCAACAGCAAGTCTCGTGGAAAGGACAAAAAGTCAGCGGTGCAGACCAGCAAGGTCTGGGGGACTCACCCAGAAAAGGTAAGTCAGGGCAGGCCTGGAGCAACCAGGGGAGCCCTTTGGAATTGTAGAAAAGTCTTCAGGGGACCCACAAGCCAGCCGGCAAGAGATCGCAAAGACGCCTCGGGAGGATCTACTCAACAAGGGCCCACGGTCACTCGGGATGGCGTAGGCCTCTGATCTTTGGAGGGAACTCTGCTAGAGGCTTAAACCACACGTGGCCCAAAGCACAGGTTCGTAGAATGTCGTGAAGGGTTTGCACTTGACAATAGTGCACGGTATCATTAACAAAAAGGGGGGGGAAATAAGGGCTTTTAGAGAGGTCCAGCATACAGTGCCCAAGTTACAAATCACAAAAAGGTATGCTGTTCCTCAGGGGTTTAGATTAATAAAAGGGAGAGATATATGTGGAAATGCATACCGAGAGGATAGTTATACCCATCACCTCAACCAGTAACGTGGGTCCTAAGGGGAAATTCCCTTATTCGGAACTAGGGCCCTCACACACCCAGCCAGCTAGGTGTCATGCTTCATCATTGGGCCTGCTCCTCGTTGGGTTGGCGCTGCAATACCCAACGGGCTCCCAATGAGGGGCTCTTTGGCGGAGATCTTTTGTTCCTTGCCAATTCATGAGGTGTGAGTGAGGGGCCTAGAAAGTGTAGGTGTATGTGAAGAGTGAAAGTTAAAACAGGTTAGGTAACCAATATAATTTATTTAACTCTGGTTCCTACCTGATTAAAAGACAAAGGAGAGGCGGTTTTGTCTGAGATAATGAATCAGAACAAAGCGGCACTCTACTCCAATAGGTCAACATGTTTCTTGCCTTGACAGCCCTACCGGGTCTATGGCAATTCGTCAGGACCAAAAAATACATAATGTGAAACTACCTACACCGTGGTATATGTGAAAAAACTACCTACCACTTAATGTATTGCTGCAGGTTAAGTACCCTTAAGTGTGTTCTGAAAGAAAAAAGGTGTTACAGCATATACATCAATTGCTGGGTATACTAGCATTCAATATCTCTCTATTATAGGGGTTACTTAAAAGAAATAACCCTGTAATTCAAAGGGAATAGTTCCCTTTGACTTTATATTTATTTGTTAAAAATAGCTTACGTAACCAAGTCGCCAAATGAGCAACTTGAGAAAAAGTTCATATTAGAACAATGGCTCTTAAAAGGAATATAGACTCACCAAATCAATTTATAAAGCCACCCCTCAACGGTATCCGGCGGGCTAGGACACCAGCGGGCTCAGTATCCTGGAAAATGTATATAAGTGGGATAAATATAGCAACCAAATAACCAAAGTCATAATTGTCATTCCAACGTACTGGTTATAGTGTGTGGCAAACGTGTGTCCAGCAAAATAGCAGATTTATTAAAACCTTCCCAGGTGGAAATGTTGCAAAAAGCAGGAATTAGCGTGCATTGACACTAATGGAAGAAGCAGATGCCTCATAACTTATTACATGCTGTAACAGGTCCTAGTGAAGATCTCCCGTCATGATACCTGCAAGTCTAAACATGGGGGTGAAGGCAGCCAGATTAAAATAAGAGGACGAGCGCGCCTCAAATTACAGGAGCGTGTGTCAATATTAATGTCCAACTGGATGTAGGAACACCGCATAGTGGCTCATGGGTCCACCACTGGGTCTTATATCATTGTCAAAAGTGCACGGTACCCAGGGATTGCGGTTCCTCGTTGCTCGTGGGGTCCACTTGCCTCAGCGTCGCTGGGGACTCACGATGGCCTTAGAGAAGTCAGGAAATATTCTTCATGGGCTGCAGCGACTTCGTGCTCAGGTGGGAGCGGTGGAGTTTGCGACCGTTGTTGCAGTTTTTGGTGCCTGCCAAGCAGGGGAGTCACTCCTTGACTCCAAGGGAGATTCTTCAGTTTTCCAGAGGCAGTGGAATGTCGAAGGTCCGGGATTCTTCTTCAGAGTGTCGTCCAGGGATATCTAGTTTGCAATGGCAAGGGTTTCCTAACTTATACTAGAAGGAAGGGAGGGACTAGCTCTATAACCACACCTATGGGAGGGTCAGGGGAGTGGGTGGCTACACCCACGTCCCTTTGTCCAGTTTCGCACCAGAGCAGGGGCAGGTAGCCCCTGAGCCGGTTTGAACTGGTGTATGCACAGAGGAGCCTACTGCTCCCCCAGTGCAGGACTTCAAAGCACTCTAAGAGTGCACCGACCCAGCCCCAATACACTAAACCCAGTCTGGAAGGTGGTCACACCTCCCTGTGACAGGGTACCTATTGTTGGGCCTCCTCCACTGCGAGTTTCGGTCATCAGCAGGAGGGCAGCCCAGTGTCTGTGACTGGTGGTATCTATTTTGTGATGCCAGGGCCCTTCAGGATTCTAACGCGTTTCCACAGTGGGTACATGTCTATCCCTCTAGAAGGGTGGGATCATACTTCCACACCAGTTACTGGTGTGGGGGTATGATTCCAAAGCGTTTGACACCAAACACAACATGTTTCGATGCAGCCATTCCAAAGTTAGCATTTACCGCGAGGTTATAATGCACTTAAGAGTATATGGTTTGACCGCATTCACAAACAGCCCAAGAGAATGGACTCTGAGAGCTGCAGAGGGGCCCTGCTCAGGCAGAGGCACCCTCTCATATAGAAACCAAGCACCCTGCCCTCAGGATTGATAGGGCCTGCCTTAGGGGTGACTGATAGGTTTAAATGTGTGTGCTGGAGAGATATAGGGAACCTATATCTCAGTGAGGAGTGCTAGCACCACCTCACCCAGGCTGCAGTAGCAGGCCTGTGGTGTCAGATTTAGTCTGCTCCCAGGGGTGGCATAATACATGCTTCAGCCCCTCGTAGGCCTGTGAAGTACCTATGCCCTTGGTACCTAAGGTACCATATACTAGGGACTCATAAGGCACCACAATATCCAATCACTAGTGCACCTAATATGCACTCCATGTCGTTTAGAGAGAACAGAGAGGATGGGGCCCTGATTAGCAGGGTCCCAGCCAGACTATATCCAGAAACCTGTGTAAACATCAGAAAAAAAGAGGGGGCAACATAAGAGGCAAATCCTACTCTCCTACAGTGACCTACACCCAAGCAGCATGAAGGCAGCCAGAGCAGGCGCAGAGGACGAGAGCAACCCCACAAGCACCCCGGACGACCAGCCCGGGACATCAGGGACAGGGAAGAGCAAGGACAAGAAGACGAGGAAGATGAAGTTCAGTTCGCAGGCGAACAGGATCATAGTCACGGAGGTGATGGAACACCATTAACAGCTCTTCGTCACGTGTCATTGGGCACCAAAACTGGAATATTGCGGGACATCGTGGACAAGGTGAATGCCGTCGGAGAGCACAAGAGGACAATGGACGAGGTCAAGAGGTGATGGAATGACATGAAGCGGAAGACCAAGGAGAAACTCTCTGCCAACCAAAAGGCAGCAACGCAGACCAGAGGTGTGGGCCCAGCGCCACAGCTTGTGCTGGATGACATGAAGGAGCTGGTGTCGACAGTCATCAGGGTGGATACTGTGGTTGGAGTCGGGGGACTGGACACTGCTTGACAGGACACAACACAACCGCAACAGGCTGAGTGACCACCAGGTACTGGGGGGACGGGTGGAGATGGCCATGATGGCACACATGCACAATCAAGCAGGGCACAGTACACACCCACATTGACCCTGGCTCCACGCCCAGACCCACAGACTGTCATAATGTACAATGCCATGCTGTCTGAATGTCAAACTGTACCATGTGGCTACATACATGTGGACACAGTTTAATACACCATCTCCCCTTCACACCGCAGGGGCATCGTCAACACCTCCTGCAGAGATGTCCCAGCCACTCTTCACTGATTACGAGGAGGACAACACCAGCATAGACACCCAAACCATCCAAGACATCATTGACCTCATCTGCCACTCACCTCCAGGATCAGGGCAGCCCAGCTAAATCGATGAGACCCCACCCACCACCCATGGTGCGGATGGAGGCGGAAAGGATGGCAGCCACCGCACCACATAATCGAAATGTAGCTGGGGTCTATCATGCCCTGCAGACCTCCATCATGGCATTGCCGCCACAAGGCGTGGCGCTGATGAATGCTGCTGCCCCCACACCATCCACATCCCCGACCCCTGGTGTGTCAGTGCCTCCCAGTGCGGCAGGCGTCTCCACTCAGGCACCTGATGTGTCAGTGGCACACAGTGCTGCCTACAATCCCAATCCGGCTCCTGACGTGTCAGTGGCACACAGTGCCGCAGCCGGTACTGCAACACCCACAGGTGGGGCAGAGCACACATCCAGGGATGAGGACATGGATGGGTTTGTGATCAGGAGGCACTAGCATTCATTTCCACCACCTGGCCTGTTTCTGCTTGGTGCCGCACATGGCCTCATGACCTTTCACTGACCCCCTATACACTCCGATGCACTCACCTTGGACAGCGACATGGACTGCCACATCCTGTTCAACGACCAATGACACTGCGGACAGACTGTGGACTGTACCCTTCCTCTTCCGCAGTACATGTCATCCCCGGATGGACTCTGGCTGGCCCTCTCACGGTCTCATATTGTGGGGTGTGCTTGGCATTGCCCTGTACCACTCCAGCTGCATGACTGACTACACTGGATGTGCAACGAAACATCCAGTGACGCACTGCTGTGTCATGTCTTACATCAGTCAGGTATAGATGTGTGGATGAATGTGGGGACAGTGCCTTCCCTTGCGTCAATGATATTCATCCTGAGGGATGCGACTCACAGGGTGCAACATTGCATTTTATGTACCTGGTCCAGTGAACACTATACCAGAGACACACGTATCAGTCACTTCCTTGTCCGGACATGGACAGGACCATGCCCCGAGCCCACGAGTCATTGTTGCAAGCCCTGTGCTGGTCGGGTGTACGGCAGGCCAGACTACTCTGCTTATGCACTGAGGGGGGGGTCCTCATTGCTACCCATCGCAGGTGAATGCGCTGATGGTGTGAAGGTCACTGGTCTAGTCATCAGCATGTCACAGCCACTTCCTGAGGGCAGGTTTGCAAACACACCACACCCATCTGGCACAGGGGTCTCTTGCCATGTGACTCCGCCAACATGAGGTGCCGACGACGTCACATTCCCCTCTGCCGGTGGTGACTGGATGACGACCGCTCCACGCTTCTCATTCATAAAGGGCCCATGAGTTGTTGCGAACAGGGTTGGTGGCATCCGAGGCCTGGCGGACAGCATGGGCCTATCACCACGTGGCGCAGACTGGGGTTGCACAGGGTTAGTGGCATCCGAGGCCTGGCGGATGGCACGGGCCTACCGCCACGTGGCGCAGACTGGGGTTGCACAGGGTTAGTGGCATCCAATGCCTTGCGGACGGCACAGGCACCCCACCATGGGACGGTGACTTTGGGTGCACTGAGTCACTGGTACCTTAACCTGCTGAGCGGGTGTGCAGCCTGCGATGATGCCCCATCTCGGCGGTCCATACAGCTCAGGTTTAGTGCGCCCTGCTGGACCACAGGGTAGGCCACAGCCAGCGGGCAGCACAGGCCTACCGCCATGTGGTGTCGCCTCCGGGATCCCAGAGTTAGTGGCACCCATTGGGCTGAGCAGGTGTATAGCCTGCAATGGTGCCGGGTGCACTGGTATATCCTCTGCCATGGAGCAATCAAGACCCAGCACCAAATGTGAGACCTGTTGGCCTGCGGAGCGTGGCTGCATGGTGTGGAGGGTTTCATGTCCGCGGGCCCTGGGCTTGTGGCTTGCAGCGGCATGTGGTGGGGCCTCCTGTCTACGCGCCAGTGTCGGAAGGTGAGCAGTGAGGCCTGGGTGTGCATGGGCAGGCATGCTCAGATAGGCGGCGGCAGGGGTTGGGGTGCCTCTGCCTGGGACTGCATGGGCGGGCAGGCGATGTTGTCTTGTGCAGGTGTGTGTACTCTGCCAGTCATGTATCTGGACTCTGTTTCAGCTGACGGCTCTGACTCAGATGTGTGACCTGGTGAACTGCGATACATACCGGCATGTGGTTGGAGACACACCGGTGGAAGCAGATGAGCAGTGTGGCCTGGGTGCGTAGGGACGACTCTCTCTCTCTCACTCTCTCTTCTTTTCTCTCTCTCACTCTCTCTCTCTCTCCCTCTCTTCTTCTCTCTCTCTCTCTCTCTGTCTTTCTCTTTCCCTCTCTTCTTCTCTCACTCTCTCCCTCCTCTCTTCTTCTCTCACTCTCTATCTCCCCCTCTCTTCTTCTCTTTCTCTCTCTCTCTCCCTCTCTTCTTCTCTCACTCTCTCTCTCCCTCTCTTCTTCTCTCACTCACTCTCTCTCTCTTCTTCTCTCTCTCCTTTGCTCTCTCTGTCCTTTGATGTGCGCAAGACACACCTTCTCATCATGTTTTTTGTCTTGCAGGCTGGGACCTACGGATTGTCTCGAGGGGAGCGGCCATGTGTCCTCATTTCATTTTAGTGTTAATTTTAATAAAGTTTCATTTGTTGCTTCGAAAGTGAATGTGTGCTGCTCATTTCTGTATCGACACATGCATGTCACCATTTGTCATTGTGCGATTTCAGGCGGATTATTTTGTACATGTTTAGGTGTAGCTGATGTGGCATGTCTTTGGTCGGGGGTTGCCAGGGAGGGGTGGTCCTGGGGGTGGTGGCGGTGGGTGTTGTGACCCTCTTGGGTGTCCGGGCCGCATGATAGGTGGCTCCATGGCATCTGTTGCCCTTACGATGTGGCCCTGGGCTGTGCAGTCTTTTGTGGTGCAGGCTGCCGTCCGACTTTACACCAGGTCAGAGCAGATGTAGATTTCCTGGTGCTAACGCGCCTTATTGCCTGTTTTGTGTTTTTACCGCAGATCTAGCTGGTCGTGAAGAATGTTGAGGTGTGATGTTGTAGCGGATTTTGGCCCAGGAACGCCCACTCTGCATCTCATTAGCGATATTTGCGGGGGACCTCTGTGGCAATGTGGCAATGTTTTTTGCGGCAGCTATCATGGGTAAACTGGTGTTGTGGGCTGTTAGCACCAGCTTGTGAATGGGGAGGTACATTTATCACAACTTTGATAAAGTGCCGTTAATTCCGCGATAGCTCCTTGTGAATATGCCCCTGAGTTTCCCACATTACAAATGTCTGCACTGGATTGATAATAAAACCAGGGCATTCAAAATAACTATGGGCCCATAGTACTTTTCCCATTTATAAACCAGGGATGTGCAATTATCACACTGACTAGTTTGAAAATGGGTATGTAACTTGCAATGGTTCCTATGTACAAATAGGATGCATCACAGATTTTCCATTCACATGGAGTTAATTAGGCAGGTCATAATTTGTGACTTCCAGTGATTGGCTCAGATTTCAGTGATGGGGGTCTGCAAGAGGCAAACATCCGCTCCTGCATTTGCTTTCTCAAATAGACAATTGACAGCTTAATCCCTTATGGATATAGGGAAAATTCCCATTGATGAGTGCCTTGATCCTACAGTAGAGGGGCTACCGTTACTCGATGCATTTGGGCAAATAACTAACCTGGTAGACGGGCTTCTGAAATCAAGTGTTCCAATAAGGAAAAATAATTGTCCGAGATGGTTTGATAGGGACTGTTCACGCGCGCTAAGGGAACTTAAATGTAGTCTTAAAAAAAGGCCAAGGGACAAACAAAAAGTAGCCCAGTGTAGACTAATATATAAGAAGGAGATTAAGAGAAGGAAAGCAATTCTCCAGGGGGAAGCATGGACTGACTTAAGGGAGGCTGCAGAAAGGAGAGACATTACTGAGTTCTGGAGAATAATTAATAAACCTTGTTTCCAGGACAGTAATGCCCCCGAGATTGGGACAAATATTCTCCCGGATCAGTGGCTCACACATTTTAAGGGTCTGTATAATTACAGAACAGTATCCGTACTAGAGGAGGGGGAGACAGCAAAGCAGGGGCAGGTAGCAGATTTTACCCTAAACGAAATCATTGTGGGAATTGAGGGTTTGACAAAAAACAAGGCCCCTGGTCCCGATGGGACACCACCGGATCTGTTCCTGAGTAATATCGAGCTATGGGCCCCAATACTCACTAGAGTGATAAATGCTGCCATTAGGTGTGGCTTACCTCGAACTTGGTCTACTGCCATAATTATCCCAATTTTTAAAAAGGGGAACAGGGACAATCCACAATGTTATCGACCAATCTCACTGATTGATGTGTCAGCTAAGATATTGATATTTGGCCGGGTAATTCTTTATCGCCTAACTGAGTGGACTGATGAGAACAACATTATCTCAGACACTCAGTATGGCTTTAGAATAGGGAGATCCACAAGTGACCAATGCTTGAATTTGTATATGCTGGTAGCGAAATATACTAAAGCCAGCAATGAAGCCATTTATCTGGGGTTTATGGACCTGGCAGCTGCATTTGACCACATGAACAGGGACAAACTTTGGACTATGATGACTCATTTGGGGATAGACTTGGGATTGATTAACATTTTGAGAGAATTACACAGGGACACCACTGCAATGGTACGCTATAATATGGATGGGGGGGCTGACTGAATCTTTCCCATGTACTAGCGGGGTGAGGCAAGGTTGTATTCTGGCCCCCTTTTTATTCTCACTCTACATTAATAATCTGGAGAAGTCCCTGATCAATTTAAAAACTGATTTCCCAAGTGTAGGATCGCGTCCTATCCCGGTACTCTTATATGTGGATGACGCGGTCCTACTTGCACATACCCCAAAGAGCCTACAGATTTTAATAGACGGATTTGTAAAGTTCATGGAAATTCTAGACCTGTCGGTTAATCTGGGTAAATCATATGTGATGTTGGCAGGCAATAAACCTTGCACCAGCTTCTCTTACAAGATAGGAAGCCACACACTAGAAAAGGTACAGTCTTTATTGTATCTGGGCCTACTATTTGATGGCTCTTTACAATTTAAGGCCCTGGTGGAGGAACGCTGCTGTAAATTGATATCCTCCAATAGTGCTATCGCAGGCTATGGGCGGAGAGTGGGCCCATGGTCCCCTGAACAAACAATGAACCTTTATGGTTCTATTTGTTGTTCGAAGGCCACCTATGGTGCAGAAGTATGGGGTTTTGTAAACACCCAGCAATTACAGCGGGAGGAAAACAAATTTTTACGCTCAATCTTGAAAATACCGCAGAGTACCCCAGCTGTAATAGCCCATAGAGAATTAGGGAGCCCATATTTAGAAGATTTGATTAAACTTAGACCTATCTTGGCATGGCTAAAAATCTGGTCAAATCCCGAGGCTACTTTAAGCAAACAAATTATAAGTGACTGCATGGGAAGGGACAAAAGCATGAGTATACCATGGCTGAAATATGTACTGACCAGTTTGGAAAACCTGGGCCGCAAGGATCGTTTTTTAAAACCGATAACGATTGTATCTCAAGACAAGTTGTTTATTAAGAGATCTTTTTTGGCCCAGAGAACTACAAACAGAGCAGAGGTTGAAGGGATCAAATGTACTGTGAGTGCCTATAGCCTTGTAAAAAACACCGAGGGAATGGAGCCGTATCTTTATCTTATGTACAACGCCCAGGATAGATTTTTAATGTCCCGTTTTAGGCTCAATCTTTTACCTTATCTACTGGCTGACCCACCAGGTTTTATACTTCCAATTGAGCAGAAGGGTGCCTGCAGCTGCGACAATAGCTCTCCGCAGGACACCCTTCATTTTGTACTCTTATGTTCCTTTTATTCAATGCCTAGGCATAGATTTTTGGTAGGAATTTTAAAGCAAGCTAAATTAATACATGCTAAAGAGGCTCTAATTTTCTTGCAAAAAGCGGCTGACCCCTTGACATTATGTTGTATCAGGAACTTTATTAAAGTTGCGGTGCGATTGAGGGCAACTAGAGAGTAAGTTGGATTGTCATCATCACAATGAATTGTTTTGTCTAGTCCCCTTTTTAACTATGTATGTAGTAGCAGTCAGGGTCTTGGTAATGATTTAATTGTATTTTTAACCGTTTGTATATATGTGCTTCTATGGTGTTTTTTAATCATCGAATAAAGAATGACTGACTGACAGCTTAATCATAAAACTTGATTCCCCTCACACCCCCCTGATTTGTGTGCTAATCCACAGACCCCCCCATCACATGCCACTTTTCTCCCAACAACTGGGTGAAAAAATATCCAATCTAGCAGTTAACTATGCCAACATCCTAATAATTGGGGATTTCAATTATTGGGCTAGCGATGTAATGGACGGCACAAGATCTGTTGAATTGTCTGACGTATTCAATGGGCTGAATTGAGCTCAACATGTGACAGCTTCCACTCATAGCAAAGGCCACACCCTTGATCAAGTCTGGACAGCCAACCTGACGGTTTCTAATTTGATGGTCTCTCCATGCACTTGGTCAGACCACTATTTCATAAAATTTTCCTTCACCAACCTGTATTTAGCTACGTCCCAAGCTAAGGCAACCCTCATGTCAAGAAAATGGAGCTACTCAAACATCGATGACTTCTGCAACCTGCTAGCTACTACAGTCCCTTCTGAACAGTCCTTGATTAATAGACATGAAGAAAGTATTACATCTTGGTTAGTGGCCACTAGTGATAGTCATTTCCCCATCAGGAAAGTCAATAGAGTTAGACACTGCGATGCCCAACGTTGGTTTTCCGAAGATCTAAAACTAAAAAAAACGTGCCCTCCACCACGCCAAATGTGACTGGAGACGAAATTACTCTTTAGATAAAAAAGACCTATATCAAACCCAACTTAAACAGTATAATAATGCTATTTTACAAACTAAGGCAACCTATTTCTCCAACAAAATATTGATTTCCACTTATAAATCTAAGGAAATCTTTGCAATTGTTGCCGAGCTATCCAACACGGATGGGGTCACGGAGAAACTCGCCCCTACACAAGCACTATGTGATTCACTTAATACTTGTTTAATTGAAAAATGATTACCATCAAAACTAGTATACCTGCTAACTCTCCTCCTAAAGTTCAGCCATCCAAGCTCAGGAACCCTCACTCCCTGGAGAGTTACTTTCCATCAGCACAGAAGTCTTTGAGCCTACTAATGTAGGTCGGATCTGTCTCTCTGACGGACTGCTGCCCTCCTCACATCTTAAGGGAAGCTTTCCTCACATGTCCCAACCCTCCTCGCTCGCTATTGAACAACTCCCTTATTTAGGGGGTAGTTCCCAAAGCATTTAAAGAAGCTGAAATTGTTCCCATTTTGAAGAAAGTAGGGGCAGACCCTTTAGCCCTTACGAACTATCGCCCCATTTCCTTACTCCTCTTCTTAGCCAAGGTACTGAAAGCTCATGTTGCAAACTGCCTCTGACCTTTTATTAAACGGTCCCACTTTCTTTACCCCCATCAGGCAGGCCTCCGACCTTCCCATTCTACACAGGCTGTTATTTTGATAGTCCTAGTGTGGAAATATGGATTTTTCTGGTCAGTTATGTCCCCTATCTTGGACCCCAACGGTTCTATTCGTATGTTACAAGTACATGTATGTTCCCTCCAGTTCCAGTTATGAAGACGCAAATACATGTGCGTCCATCGTTAACATGTCCTCTTTCAGATCCGCCATGAATGGGCCGGATATTCCATTCCTAAATACGAAAGGCCACCGCCTTTATATGGTTCACTTATGCCATTTTACAGTCCAGGCAAGTAGGCCCTGATCCTGTCATCAAGCTTTTCTGCTTTCTGCCTCTGAAAGCTCCAGTCTGAGCCTGCATCTGTGACCATGAACTTTGTCTCATCCTCTGCGCGGCTCACAGTGCCTGACATCAGCTTGCTGCCTGCCAAGAACTGTATTTCACCTTCGAAATTATCTGCTCCGTTCCCTGCCCAATGCATTCCTGTCTAGTAGTTTAAGTAAACATTCTGCCAGCTACCGAGCAAAGGCCCGGCTTCTCTGTCTTTATACAAGTAATTCATAGCCCTATTACCATGGAAGACTTGTGCCCTCGCGTCTAGTGTAGACACTTAGACGCTTGTACACGCACTAACAGTCAGTATAGTCAGTATAGAATAAGATTCTACTCTAAAGGACCTCTCTTTTGGATAACATAGTTCTTTAAACATAGGATGTTAGATATGATTTGGGATTAGGTTGACTTGACCCTCTAGACATCTGTCGCCACATGTAGAGCTAAATGTCAAGTCCCCGTCACCCCCTAGCTGCACGTCAATCACACGTCATGCTGCTGCGCGCGCATGTCTGCCAAGTATTTCTGCTGACATTGCGAAATTCTTTCATAGAACCACCCTATTATGACATCACATCTGATGACGTACTTTAGCCACACCCAGTTACACCTACTTTTGCTACGTATGTATGTTTTTATCTTCCTTATCAATTGTTACGCCTCTCGCATTTGCTTCACTGTAATGCCTATTGTATAAAAGTGATTAATTATCAATAATGTATGTACTTCACTTCCTGAGCCTCCGTGGTGATGGAACCTGGAGTCCACGATTTCGAAATCATCCATTGGAATAAAGCCCGTTCCTAACCTCTAATACCACGGATTCTGCCTCTTATTTATTGAGCTATTTTTATTATGTTCTGTATCAAATTAAGTCCCGGTAATTAAATTATTTACCACATGAATGGCGCCCGAACAGGGACACTTTCTCATCTCACGCGCCGGCGGTGCGTTGCAGGCCCGGTCTCCTGCCACAGCTGGACGGACAACAACGCGTACCAGCAGGATTTCCTGTATCTCCCTCCGGTCAAGCGGGGGCGACTGAGGCTGCGATCAACACCCAGACGAGGCGGTGAGAAGTGCGAAGTATCCCGACCAGAGCCTAGCTGAGAGAGCAAGATCCGAGGTATACAGAGGCCCACCAGGTTTCCGATGTCCTGAAGTGTCCGAAGTTTTCAAGTCCAGTCCGGTCCAGTTCAGTTCAGTTCCGTTCCGAGGCCTTCCGTTCCGAGCTACCCGGTGAGTACCATTACTGGGGAGGCGTTCTGGCGTGCACATAAGTTGTGCCGATCCAGACGGGTTTGGGTACACAAATCCGGTCTGCACTGTTTTAGCAGTGTATCTGTACTGTTTAGCAGTATATCTAGTATATCAAGTATATAAATTCAGAATAATTCCGTTTAATGTCGAGAATTACGTTTTATGATTAAGTTTTCTTAGATCGTCATCTTCATTGTTGCTCATTTAAAAATGTTAAATGTTAAATGTATTGATACGTCCTGCATATTGTGGTATGAATGACTGTTCATTATCGTGGTTTATTGTATTAAGTTTGTTCAAGACCAAGTATCAGACCAGTTCTCAATATGCCGCTCTTTTCGAAACTAAGACAGATCACAACTAGAAAAGGGGTACTCGAAGAAGCTGTTCCCATCCCTCCTAGGGACACTCCAGGGTATTTCATGTATCACAAACACGGTTTAGACGCTATATTATTTCTTGACCTATGGGTAGACTACACTAAGGAATTACCAGAAAGTCAGAGGTGGCCCGCAGCTGGGACCTGGGATGCAGATTGCATCGTGAAAGTAGAGGAAGAATTATGGAAAAGGAAAGCCAGACAGTCACAGAAAGACGCCATTGAATTATGGCGTAAAGAATCGTATAGACGAACAGAAAAAGCACGTAGACAGGAAGAGAAGAGTAAAGAGAATTCAAATAAAGTCCGAGAAAATCTATTAATTGAAGAAGGTACACGAGTGAAATCAGAACAAGTAGACAGACAAAGAAATGCCCTTATGAAGGGTATGTATCCCCTTCTGGCCGAGGGATTACCTAAGGCTACTCCGGGGATACCAAAAGACTTGCCACCCCCATTATTTCCAATAAAAGTACATCCTAAGGGGCATCCTAGAACCGCAGAAGATGTTTTTCTTTCCTCATATTTAGATGACGCAGCTCCCGAGTATGCTAACCCCGCCCCACATAGACCGTTGGCCGGGGAGGTTCAACGCCAAGATCCTGTATCTGTATCCTTACAGCATCAAATCCTGACACAAGTTCCGGCAAGCACGTCCGTTTCCACATCTGTTCCTACAGCTACTTCTATAGCTGTGTCCACACCTATAGTTGCTGTATCGCGTTCTACGAATCCTTTCACGCCCGATACTCCAGACGGGGTTACTGGAGGTGCTACCAACATTTTCTCTACGCCACCCAGAGTAAATAAACTTACCTTTCAAGAGTCAGCACATCCACGTACCCCCAAACTCATAAATGCCCGCACGCTTAAGGAACTTCTGGTAGATTGTAGATATGACCCTGTGCCCGGCAAAGAGGACGAAATGATCATGGCATCATTACGTATCAGACGAGCCGCGGTGTATTTAGGGAAGTTACCAGGAATGACTGTGCATCTAGATAATATATATCATTATGTCCAAACAGGGCGAGACTCTGAATGTATTAACAGAGCTATGGAATACCAGAAAGTGGAGATACAGGGGGAACTGTTACGTTTCCTCATAAATTGCGTAATCAGAAATCAAGACCGACCGGGGGTAGATCCGGAAATAATGCAAACTCTTACCAGATGGAGCCAGAATATATCAGAAGGGAGACATGATAGGCAAAAATGTATAATAGCCATGTGCAGAAAGATCCGAAAAGAAATAGAACGCCTACACGAAGAAAGATTAGCGGTAGACCAGTTTGAACAAAACGAGGAGGAAGAAGGATCAGGACCGTCCACAGGACAGTCAGAAACGATAGCCTATGTAGGTAGAGGAAGATCTTGTAATAGTACTAGATGTTTTACTGACCCGATACGTCCGATATGTCCAGATAATAACAGGAATTTCCAAACACCTATAATAAATATGAGGTCCCCCGAGCATTCGTTCCAAGCCGCTGACAAATTACTGCGAGAACGAAGGGGTTATCATTTACTCGATTCTATGGATGAACAAGAATTAGCCAGGTCAGCCGTTCATTGGGTTGACAGTCCCGGAAAATATGGTGATGATACAGTAGCACACACATTTTTGAACCTCACCCCAGATGAACAGCGTTTAGCTGGGATTTATATGATTCAACAACTTCTTATACTATATAAAAGCCAACATTCAGATCCTGGTCCCTTACCTGATATATTGACTGAATTACTCACGAATAGATGGAGAGGTTCAGGTACAAAGTTAATTAAGGAAATACTAGAATCCAGAAAGCAGTACATTCTTTTTGTATGTCCAGAACATGTTTCACTGCCCATCAAGGAAAGACCGATGTATTACATGGACAGACAGAATCCCTTACGAGAAGTGCACCCAATAAAGGGCGAGGACAATCAGTTTAAACGTGTATATGTATATACGCCCATATCGAAAATAGAATTGTTAGAAATGAAGAAAGTGGTACCCAGTCATGACAAAGACCCAGCGGGTTTCCACCGAGAAATTAAAGACATGTTACTCATGGGAGAGTATACCTATCCCGACATTATGACAATATTAAAGGTATTAATGCCTGCTGGCATTTATGAAAAACTCAAGGAAAAAGAGTGGGAGGTAGGAGACCAAAAGATAGATTGGACAGCATTAGAAAATGAAGAAAAGGCCCGAGGTCCAGGTTCGGGGCTTGGGGACAAAACTAAAGCACTACCAGGTTTATTAGTACAGGTACTGCCACGTTTATTAACTACGAAAAAGGAAGACTGGGGTGCAATCTCAGCCTGTAAACAAAAGCAAGATGAAGACACTAGTGATTTCTATGCCCGATTCGAAAAATGTTTTGGTATAAATAGTGGTATAAAAGCAAGTAGCGAGTCATACCCACATCTGTTTGTGACAAAATTAGTTGAAAATTCCTTGCCCCAAGTGAAGAATAGAGTATTAAAATTCGAGAGTACCTGGCAAGGTAATACCCCATCACAAATGTTACAAATGTTACAGTATCATTACAATAGAATTAGAGAAGAACAAGAACATGAACAAAGACGCATGAAAGACACAAAAATGAAAATGCTAGTCTCCCAGACAGTTCCAGCTGAAGGTCATAAAAAGGGTACGACACAGTCCGGTGATTCAGCAGGACCTGTAAAAGGGACATGCAACTATTGTAAACAACCAGGTCATTACATACACGACTGCCCAGTCCTGAAGCGTAATATCGCCATAGGTATTACAAAAGAAAGACCACGGCCACCTAGACAGGATCAGAATGAACAAGGAGCACCGCAGCATGCACAAGCCATGCCAGCTCCACAACAGTCTATACAGTTTGTGCCAGCCGCACCAGCGCTGCCGGCTGCTGCCACACAAACCACGACACGACAGCTGTACCAGACCGCACAGTATGACTATCCTGATTATCAACGATATGCATGAACCAGCCTAGAGAGGGAAGTTGACTTACCCCTTATCGAGGTCCCTGTAGACCAAGAAGGACCTTATGTACATAGTGAATTATTAGGCCAAGATAGAAAATTTTTACTTGATACAGGGGCAAGTCGAACAACTATAAAACGTAGTGAAGTTCCAGGGGCACCCCTCTCAGGCTCACAGAATATTTCCCTTGGTTTTTCAGGAAAACCTATTGTTAATGAAGTATCACAGCCTCTTCCACTTACGATAGGACCCTTGACCAGAACTACAGATTTATTGCTTACTAAATCATGTCCAGAAAACTTGTTAGGTATAAGAACACTGAAAGCTCTAGGAGCTATAATATGTTGTTCTCCGGAAGGAGTAAGATTGTTTTTACGTGATTTCAAAGGTCACTATGTGTCTCGAGATATGGATTCCCGACTGCAGACTTTACCCACACATTTATGGGCACAAGGCCCTACAGATGTTGGTTGCATGAACATTACACCATATCGAGTCACACTAAAGGCAGGAGTGGTACTACCACGAATGCGACAATATAAGTTACCCCCAGATGCTGTAATGGCTTTACTGCAAATCATTGACGAGCTTATTGGCCAAGGAGTGGTTGTGGAGACCGACTCCAATATATGTAATTCACCGATAATTCCGATTCTTAAACGAACTGATCCAAAGGCTCCCCCAGTATATCGATTGGTTATTGATCTGCGCGAATTAAATAAATGTATTGTACCACAATACCCCGTAGTTCCAGACATCTCTTCATTACTGACAGCTATTGATTCCGAAGCAACGTTCTTTACTGTAATTGATCTCAAGAATGCCTTTTTCAGCGTCCCAATAGATCCAGAAAGTCAATACTTGTTCGGATTCAGTTTAAATGGACGTAGCTTTAAATTCACACGCGCACCTCAAGGATTTACAGAAAGCCCCAGCATCTATAGCCAAGCACTGAAACGAGAACTTGACAGTATACACATGCCAGTCAACACTGCTCTGCTTCAATATGTCGATGATCTGCTGATCACCGCCCGAAGCGAACCTGAATGTGAAAAAGCATCACTGACGGTTTTACAAGTTCTAGCCGCAAAGGGACACAAGGTGTCCCCTTCTAAGCTGCAATTCTGTGTCCAGCGAGTTATTTACCTTGGTCACTCGCTGTCCAAGGAGGGAAGGCAGCTTACACCAGATCGCATCCAGCTAATTGCAAATATGCCAACACCCAAGACACAAAAGGAGGTGCGGGCTTTCATAGGCCTCACTTCATATTGTAGGCAGTGGATCCCTCAGTATGCATTTCTAGCAAAACCACTCATTCAATTAACAACACAGGAGGCAGCCACATCGACTGTCCTCCCTTGGACTCAGGAACACACACTAGCTTTTGAAAGCTTAAAGAAAGCTCTATGCCAAGCACCTGTTTTAGCAACACCATGTTACAGAAAACATTTTACACTCTTTGTTACAGAACGAGAAGGTACTGCCTTGTCAGTACTCACACAGGAACAAGCAGGATCACACAAACCGTGTGCTTATTTTTCTAGTACATTAGATCCCGTAGCTCAGGCTCTGCCTGCGTGCCTGAAATCAGTGGCAGCGACAGCTTTAGCAATCAGACAAAGCGATGCCATAGTGTTAGGACATCTATTGACAGTCCAAGTACCACATGCAGTAGAGGTTCTTGTGAATCGAACGCAAACACAACACTTGACTATAGCGCGACTTACAGGTTACGAATTAACATTGTTTCAGCCACATATAGAAATCAGACGTTGTAACACATTGAATCCTGCCACACTTTTACCTGTAAATGGAACAGACCCACTAGCTCATGACTGTATTGAAGTTATTACAATAACGACGAAACCCAGACAAGACTTGACAGATGTCCCATTGTCAGATCCAGACCTGACGTTGTATGTAGATGGTTCATGTATGAGAACAGGTACAGGAGAGTTAGTGGCCGCTTATGCAGTCACAACAGACACTGAAATTATTGAAACAAAGTGTATAAATACCTTGTCCGCTCAAGCAGCAGAGCTCATCGCTCTGACACAAGCCTGTATTCAAGCCACAAATAAAAGAGTCAACATATACACTGATTCACGTTATGCATTCGGAGTTGTACATGACTTCGGCGTGCTGTGGCGAGAGAGAGGTTATTTAACTTCTCACGGTGCCCACATTCAGCACGGACCCCTCATTCATGCCTTATTAGATGCAATACATTTACCCACTGCAATATCGATTATGAAATGCAAAGCTCATACGAAAGTTACTGATATCATTTCTCAAGGCAATGATCTAGCTGACAGAACAGCTAAACAGACTGCTCAAACTCAAACATCCGACATGACAAAGACAATAGTCCAGACACCAACACATTGCATGATGGTTAAGGATCCCGCTCTTGATGTAATGGACATACAGACACATGCTACTCCAGACGAAATAAGGAAATGGACTGAATTAGGAGGGATCCAAACGGATCAAGGATGGATGACGAAGGAAAAATCTGTGTGGTTCCTTCCTGATTCAATGGTCCAAGTCATTATTAACACTATCCATAGTCCAGCACATCTAGGAGAAAAAGCTATGCTAGACAGCATTCAACACATTTGGTTCAACAAACATTTACGAGCAGCAGCCAAACAAAAAGTCCGTACCTGTATGATCTGTTGTCAGTTCAACCCAGGAAAAAGCATTCCCGTAGAGCAGGGTGGATTTCAGCCTCCTGACCACCCTTTTGAAATTCTCCAGATGGATTATATCCAGATGGAACGATGTCGAGGATTCAAATATGTTCTCGTAGTTGTCTGTGCTCTTTCCCGTTGGACAGAGGCGTACCCGGTTTCAGATTACACTGCCCCGACTACTGCCAAACAGTTAGTTCGAGAATTCTTCCCACGATACGGTTTACCACGTGCTGTCTACTCAGATAACGGCCAGCCGTTCTCATCCGAACTAATGAAACACGTTTCACTTTTGTTAGGTTATCAGTGGAAATTCCACTGTGTCCGACACCCCGAGGCAGCAGGTCTCGTGGAAAGACATAATCAGACCCTGAAAATTAGATTGTCCAAAATATGCAGGGAGAAAGGTGTCGACTGGGTAGTAGCATTACCAGTTGCACTCTTTTACATGAGAATGGTAGCACACTCTCGAACAGGGCTATCCCCGTATGAGGTGATCTTTGGCAGACCACCAAATATGTGGGGGACGCCTATACCACGTAAAATAACTGATATTGACTGTAATATGCTGACAGATTATTTGGCTTCCTTGATGTCTGCACTACAATCTTGTCGTTCACAGGTAGCTGCAGCTTTTCCTGACAACATTGAGGTGAAACCCCACGACGTAATTCCGGGGGATCTCGTTTTAGTGAGGAACTTTGATCGAAAGACTCAGCTGGATCCTAGGTGGAGGTCGCCGCAATTGGTCTTACTCACCACAAGGACAGCCGTGAAGATCGAAGGCAGAAAAGGCTGGATACATTCAAGTCATATCAAGAAATTTTATGGATTACCATCGGATATAAAAACCACACCTTGCGTGTCTTCACCCATTGACTCAAAACTTCCTTTGGTTGACTCAAGCAGTCACGAACAATATAAACTAAAACTTAGATCTAACCAGTCGGGCAATTTGATTGTTTAAGTCCTCTCCAAGGTGAAGCGGTTGAATTTGTCTCTGACATGTATCCCTTAGATCTGAATAGAGAAAGAACCCGAAAAATGTTGAAACGACATACATACTGTAAATCACTGCGTAGTCATTGCACAGTGACGTTATTGATTTTGTTTTTCCTAAGTCTTTTAATAATTACTGCAAGTATATTGTTGCACATATGTTATCCTATTTTTAGACATGTTTATAATGTTACTGCTGAACATTCTTTTAGTGAATTACCTCCGCATGAATTGTCATACAGATTTGCGCTGCGCAATAACACTTTTATTAGTATGTTACATCATTCCCATCAGGTTAGCAATGCTACAAATTGTTGGATATGTGGCCGACTCCCTCCCTATCAGAACTATAAAGGAATTCTACCTCTTTTTCCATACCCGTTCACACACAACGGCTCCTGTGGAGCATGGTTTAGTTTACTTAATTCCCAAGATTCGAACTCCGCAGTTTATCAAGACAATGGGGTATGGGGAAATCTGAACTTAGTTTTACTTAAAGTCTGCCACCCCAACAAGGAGGGACTTCCCAAAAGAACAGGAACTGATCTAGAAAATGAAGTATATGGATTAGGTAATTTTACGCTTAATCTCCTGATCTTGAATGTCGAATCCGAAGCTAATCCAAGTTTGCCCGCCATGTCAGTATTTCCAGTAAAAGGTGAATTATGTGTAAGAAAGAATGGTTCCATACATATGGGCCATAGTAGATGCACCATTGTAATAGAATTCAGTGATCAAGGCAAGTCGACATTTAGAGCTTCCCGCCATTCCTATTTTATATGTGGTCAGACGGCATATGTACGTTTGCCTCTAGACTGGGATGGTACCTGCTACATTGGATTCCTTTTGCCACCTGTTTTTCTAGCTCCTCCTGATTATCACAGAAATACTCATTTAGTACACAATAGAGAAAGGAGAGATCTCCCAATAGTCGATTACACTGAAACAGCATGGGAAAAATACACAGATTTCAATAAAGGTCTCTTTCCCTATATAGGTACCGTTACTAATAGTAAGCTGATACGTAGATTAACTAGAACACTGGAAGCAGTAGTGAACGAAACTATTTCCGCCTTAGGCAATTTAACAGAAGAGCAGTCTGCTATGCGGATTGTTGTACTTCAAAATCGTCTTGTCCTTGACGTCATCCTGGCCGATAGGGGCGGAGCTTGTAGGGTCATCGGATCAAGTTGTTGTGTATTCATACCAGAAAATTCGCCATCTGTATATAAAGCCATAACGCGCCTTCATAAGATTGTGAGCCAGATACACCAGAATCCAGGCACTTGGACTTGGTCCGGGTGGTTTTGGAGCGTGTTATCAGCCTGGGGATGGAGAGTTCTATCCTTCCTAGGTATTGGCCTTCTCATACTATTCAGTTGCTGCTTATGCCTACAATGTGGACCAGCGATTTGTGGTCTGTGTGCCACATCGTGTATTCCACATCAAGATTTTCGTTCAAAATCCCGGAAGAAGAAAGAAGAACAAATGATGCTATATGAACAGATCAATGGATTGATGAAGATTGATATCTCTTGACGGGCAAGTAGGGGACAAGGAGGGAATGTGGAAATATGGATTTTTCTGGTCAGTTATGTCCCCTATCTTGGACCCCAACGGTTCTATTCGTATGTTACAAGTACATGTATGTTCCCTCCAGTTCCAGTTATGAAGACGCAAATACATGTGCGTCCATCGTTAACATGTCCTCTTTCAGATCCGCCATGAATGGGCCGGATATTCCATTCCTAAATACGAAAGGCCACCGCCTTTATATGGTTCACTTATGTCATTTTACAGTCCAGGCAAGTAGGCCCTGATCCTGTCATCAAGCTTTTCTGCTTTCTGCCTCTGAAAGCTCCAGTCTGAGCCTGCATCTGTGACCATGAACTTTGTCTCATCCTCTGCGCGGCTCACAGTGCCTGACATCAGCTTGCTGCCTGCCAAGAACTGTATTTCACCTTCGAAATTATCTGCTCCGTTCCCTGCCCAATGCATTCCTGTCTAGTAGTTTAAGTAAACATTCTGCCAGCTACCGAGCAAAGGCCCGGCTTCTCTGTCTTTATACAAGTAATTCATAGCCCTATTACCATGGAAGACTTGTGCCCTCGCATCTAGTGTAGACACTTAGACGCTTGTACACGCACTAACAGTCAGTATAGTCAGTATAGAATAAGATTCTACTCTAAAGGACCTCTCTTTTGGATAACATAGTTCTTTAAACATAGGATTTAAGATATGATTTGGGATTAGGTTGACTTGACCCTCTAGACATCTGTCGCCACATGTAGAGCTAAATGTCAAGTCCCCGTCACCCCCTAGCTGCACGTCAATCACACGTCATGCTGCTGCGCGCGCATGTCTGCCAAGTATTTCTGCTGACATTGCGAAATTCTTTCATAGAACCACCCTATTATGACATCACATCTGATGACGTACTTTAGCCACACCCAGTTACACCTACTTTTGCTACGTATGTATGTTTTTATCTTCCTTATCAATTGTTACGCCTCTCGCATTTGCTTCACTGTAATGCCTATTGTATAAAAGTGATTAATTATCAATAATGTATGTACTTCACTTCCTGAGCCTCCGTGGTGATGGAACCTGGAGTCCACGATTTCGAAATCATCCATTGGAATAAAGCCCGTTCCTAACCTCTAATACCACGGATTCTGCCTCTTATTTATTGAGCTATTTTTATTATGTTCTGTATCAAATTAAGTCCCGGTAATTAAATTATTTACCACACTAGAGGAACTAAGTAAAGGGAAAGACAAGGGTACCATGCAGGCCCTGGCGCTTCTCGATCTCTCCGCAGCATTCGACACGGTCGACCATGAACTTCGGGTAGACCGTGTCAGTAATGCAGGGATACAGGGCCTGCCCTTAAGTGGCTTATGTTTTTTCTAGGGGATCGCTCTCAAGCTGTACTCCTCGCACAATTCTCTACCTCCAAAGTCAAATTGACATGTGGGGATCCGCAGGGCTCCTCACTGTCACCACACCTGTTTAATTTGTACTTGTGCCCTCTTATTCAATCCCTTGGCGAAAGGAAGGCAGGCACCTTCAACTATGCTGACAATCTTCAATTGATCTTTGACACTGACAAGTCAGCCGCCTCCTTCACTAAATTTCAATCTATCATGCGACATATAAGCAGCTGGATGAGCAGTAACCACCTGAAATTAAATCCAGATACAGAATTGATCCTAAATGGTGGGCCCTCAAACCATTGGGATTCTTTCTTCTGGCCGACTGAGTTGGGAGATCCCCCCCTGTCTATGAAATCCCAGATTTGGACAGTGGTCTCTACCTGTTTCTTACAGCTTTGTAAGATCAGGAAGATCAGCAGATTCCTCACTACTGAACCAATGACCCAAGTAGTTTTAGCCTTAGTCATCTCTCATATTGACTATGCTAATTCACTCTACTTTGATATACCGGCATATCAATCTAAAAGACTGCAAACTGGTTCAAAATCAGGCTGCTAGATTAATCTATCACAAGCCTAGATGGCACCATGTTACCCCTCTCATGAAAAAGTTACACTGGCTCCCAGTAGTCAAACGCAGTGCATTTAAGTTGGGATGCATAATTTTTAAAGCGCTTCATGGCAACTGTCCAGTGTTCGTATCTACTCGGGTACAGAGATACACCCCCCTATGGATCTTAGGTCTTTCCATCTAAAAATTCCTAACTACTCTGTCTTTTAAACACAAGAATCTGGGGGTACTAAGATTTACGGTCCTGACCCCTCAATTTTGGAACTCTCTTCCTCTGAATATCAGATCAATGACATCATATCCTTAATTTAGGAAACTTTTAAAGACCTGGCTCTTTCGCCAGGTGTATGAATGAATCACTTAGCGGCAGATCTTCCTGGACCCCAGCACCATGAAACCATGTGGTGTATGTACGCTTTATAAGTATTTTTAGCATACCATAATATACCAAATGGAGAACATTTCTTTTTAAAGTAGACGCGGTCTACTTTGAATTTCCTTTTGAAATCAGTTACCACCCAATTTGGGGGCCAGTAACTGATCAATGGTTCTACTGCAATTGTGATCCCAAACCATTGACACATCCCTTTCTGAATTGTAAGTAGAAGGAGGATGCCCCCTTCACACCCGTCCTATTTGTCATTCGGAGAGTGTCGCAAAAGCCATTTTTTGAATCGCAGGGTTTGTGACCATAAAAGGTTTTTGCACAGCTGACCCTTAATTATTTAATTTATGTTCCGTGTGAAACTTTATGTTAAGAAAATGTTATTACATCTACTATATGATAAAGAACTAGTTCAAACACAGGTTCAATTCTAGTGCATGAACACTCCAGAAGAAAAATCATTCATGGTTACACATCTCTCCCACCTTCCAGTCTGCATAATATCCATTTTGGGGCATATCACAAACATTTAAATATGGGTCTCCAGTGCTAAGTGTAGACAGTGCCGAGCAGTGGTCCCTAATGTGCATTTGTGAGGAAGAAGTCGGCGATAAAGCAGGAAGAGGGAGCCCCGGGCAGCTCAGGTAAGTCATTTTAATTACTTTTAAAACTCTTTTAAAGATTGTAAGGGCATTTGAAAGAGGGCGGGAGGGAGGCGGGCGGCGTGTAGTGGGGCTACACGGAGTGTGCGTAGATTTGCCCCCACTTCGTGATACTCCGCGTAGCCCCACATCACCCACTATGCCCAGGGTTATTAAAAAGAAGTCACAGACATGGTGGTCTGCTAACCCCAGCAGGCCACCATCCCTGGGTGAGCTAGTCATTCCTAAAGGGATTGCAAATATCACCTGCCTCATGAATATTAATGAGGCAGGCAATTTGCCACCCCATTAGGAATCGCAAACAGTGTCTGAGACACCGTTGTGAATTACATTTTGCGAGTCGCAAAGCGATGCAATTTGCAACTCCCAAATTTTAAGGGTCCTACATATGGCCCTTGGTGAGGTGCGGAGATTGTGAAAGTAAAGGTCATAGGATGTCATTTATTGTAAGACACAACAAAATGTAAACATCTATAAATGTACAGTTCACATTGAAGTGTTAGGAAAGCAAAAATGAAGCACAATGTTTTGAAATTCTGAAGTGCGATGAAAGCAAAGAATTTAATAGGATCAAAACAAGTCAAGACACTTTACTCGGTGATGCACAAATTATATTTACTGAAACCCAATTTCTTCACATTATCAATTGTGTGAAGTATAGTTAGTTAAGTATCTAGTGGCCATTTCAATGAAAAATGTGCTGTCTGTAAATGACAGCCCACTATCCCATGATGCTTTTGTGCAATAAAAAATCGCCTGCCTCATGTACATTAAAGCTAGATGGGTTGCAAAAGTTTGCCATTCTAAAAAGAAGGTCGTAGGTCTAAAACGTTTTGAGAAGCACTCTTTTATTACATATTTAAAAAAATGTTACATCAAGCACACAAAGTGACGAGCTTCCCTGCCCTACAGAAAGATTCTCCTTATGAAAAGAATCCAACAGTAGATTCAAGATGCACAAATCAGCAAACATCTTGCATCAAGCAACATTTAGAACAATGAAAAACACAAGTTTACAAGTTTTACCGTTTGCTCATATTTTAACTTAAAAAAAGAGGGCTTGTTTACAAGAGGCCTGTGCCGCCAGAGTGTCACTTTTTTTGACACTCTGGTGTTGGCACAGGGCTCGCAATCAAATCTATGAGGCGATGCAAAGGCAGTATGTGTGGCTTTGCAAGGTCTCATAGATATGGAGTAAGGCAAGACAGTGCAATGTGCTGTGATGCATTGCCTTACCATGTGCCAAGGAGGTGTTGCATGGGAGTAGTGGTGGGTGTTCCCACGCAACACCCATGGATTTTGACTCTGCCCCAGATTTACAAAATCATGTAAACTTGGGGTAGCGTCAACACCTTACGCCTCGCCAGAGCAGGCGCAATGATGAGAAATATTTTAATTTCTCCTTGTTTTTTCCTCTTTCCACTCTACAGCACACATGGAACAAGGAAAACGCCTCTCTGGATTGTGTTTGTGCAGGAAGATATGCCATCCTGTGCTTTCACTTTCCAAGCAGCCAGGGACAATGGCGGGCGCTTCTGTGAATAGGTCTCACATTTACAAGAGTTTGAGCTGTTGGGATTGTACATGACAATGCCTTTTATTTATGTGTTAATTAGCAAAACCTATAAATAAAAGGCATTGTCATTTACAAAGCCAATAGCTTAAACTCTCGCAAATGTGAGACCTAGTGGCCAGGTGGCGATTTTTGCAGTTGACATTTAAAAGGCCAATGATAGCCTGGAATGAGCCTTCCTCTAAGGCGTGATAAATTGCTTTGGGCTGGGACAGGGCTTTTTAGCCTGGACAAAACTATTGTATATGTATCCATCGGCAGAGTTCGGATGGGTTGAACTATCTCGAGTGGTTACAGCGTTGAGCATGAGACTTGCCAAGGCTGCCCTCTGTCACATTTGCTTTTTTCCCTAGCGATGCAGCCTCTGGGGGCTTTCTGAGGCATTACAGTCAATGCACAAACACATTAAATTGCATTGTATGCAGATGACGATGCTGAAATTTCTGCATGACACGGGGAGGGAGCTGACTGGAGCGCACCAGTTACTAGAGCATTTTGGGTCCCCTAAGGCCTATTGGCAGATGTCCTGTGTTTTTTTGACAATGGAGGCTGGGGAGCGTCCAGAGACACTATGGGGTGTGCAATGAGAGTCCAGATGTTTGCCTTACCTGGGGGTTCAGGTGTATCATGCTCCCATGGACTTGCTGGAGGGTAATGTGGGGAGGGCTCTGCGGGCTCTTTGCTCGAGCATTGAGTTTTGGTCTACACTCCCCCTATCAGTGGCTGGTCATTTAGCACTATTAACGATGGTGGATCTCCCCCGTTTACTATACCTTTTTGTGGTACTGCCAGTATAAATGCCTAGGGCACCTTTCTGGGAGATTGACTCACGCATCACATGATTTATTTGGGGATTGGGCCACAGGAGGGTGGCTTTACACACCCTTCAGAGGTCGAGAGAGATGGAGGCTTAGCCGTTCCCGACTTTGAAGCCTATTATAATGCGGCACAATTTCAGTTGCTCATGCAGTGGATGGCGAGCAGACTCGCTCCTGGGAGGACACTGGCCCTTTGTGTGCTAGGTCTTTCTGAACTGAATATGGTGGTGCTTGGACTCCGTCCTCCTAAGCTTGATGGCCACCATAGAATTTCACGTTCTGCAGTGGTGCTGGGTGTGGAGCCTGTGAAGGGCATGGGTGAAATTTCCATGTACCCCAGCTAACTCACTGGGACTTCTTGAAAGGCTCCCACACGGTGGTGATTGGCGAGGCCTGACAGACTGGGCGGCAGCAGGCGCAACAACAGTGGGGACCCTCTTTTCCAATGGAATGCTACTTCTGTTCCAAGGAGTTCCGATCACAATATGACCTACCAAAGGGCCATTTTCTTCTTCATGCTGCGGTGACTACAGCACTTCTCAGACACTGGGGAATGGGCATGGCAAAACCACCACACGCAAAAAAGCTGTCAATACTTGTTCACCTCTCCGGGTACCTTTAAAGCTGTCACTTGTCTATATAAAATAATAAGGGGTGGTGCACTACTACTTCTAGATAATCTTAGAGCCACCTGGACAGAGGATCTGGGGGCGCTCATACCAGAGAAAGATTGGACATCCATCTTGGAACATATACTCAAGGTCTCCCGAAATGGTTTAAGCGAATTAATTAGTCTACTTCATTGAGCATACTTTACCCCTGGGAGGATAAAAAGGCACTTTGCAATAGATGAGGCAAAATGCCCGAGGTGGGGGAGGTAGGAGCAGAGTTCCTTCATATGTTTTGGGAATGCCCAGAGCCCCGAGAACATTGGGAGAAGATTGCTGTGGTGATAGCTAAGCTCACTGAGAAGGAAGTCCTGCGTACTTCAGGTCATTAAGCTAGTCCCCACACATGCCCAAGAATAGTGTCACAAGTCAATTTCAGGATCTGGCATTTTTTCCTAGCAAAGAGAGAGATTGCTAGGAACTAGAAAGTACCAAGAGGTCCCAGACTGGTGTGCTGGAGAAAAGAGTTGGGGGAATATTATCAAGCCAGGCGACAAAATTATCGCCGCTTTAGCGGCAGAAAACTGCCGCTAAAACAGCGATAATGGGCTTGATAATATGCTCTATGGAATTCCAATTGAAGCCCATGTTAGATGTGAAGGACGTCTAACATTGGCTTCAATTGGAATTTCATAGAGCATATTATCAAGCCCATTATCGCCGTTTTAGCGGCAGAAAACTGCCGCTAAAGCGGCGATAATTTTATCACCTGGCTTGATAATATGCCCCTTGGTGAGCTGGGTGAGTTACGAGAGTGAGGTGTTGCCCCAGGAGGCCAAGAGAGGCCTCGGGTCGATGGATGCGGCCATGGCGTGGGAAGTCAGTGGCAGTTTCTCTATGAGAGCATCAGGGCACTGCCCCTCCATATTTAGCCCCTGAACTCAAAGTAGATCAAATCTACAGTTGAGTTTACTTTTTTTCAGTCTCGACTCCATGATTAAATCATGCGTGACATGATAAGTGGGCAGGGCTTCACCTCCTGGTTGTTGACATACATGCTCTTCAAAGTGCGTATGTCTGGTGGCCGACTACCTTTCTGTGGCCAACCCAACATGCGCACGAGCGACCTTTACCACCTCTGCATAGTGAGTAGGGGGATCCTAGCAGTAGCCCACTAGACTCAGAATGAGCAATGGTGTCCTGTCTGATCCAATACTGGCACTGCTCTCAGCAAGGGAGCAGCGTCTGGATTGGCCAGGATATGCGGTTAGGCTTCTGGTCCCCAGTGGATCTGCACATGAGGCACTCTGGGGGTGGGGAGGTTTAGGTGCATGGAACACCTGGCAAATCACTGCATAGCTTTATTATCAGCTATGCAGTGATTGGCCATTCTGTTGCTTGCTCTCTTCCCTCCCTCATTGACATGTGCAGTGCTGAACAGCATCTCATAAGAGGCAGTGGAGTGGTGGTGATAAGTCGTGGTGTGGTGGTTCCAGTCACGTTTCATCCTGACCAGCCCTAAGATGGCGAGACGCCCACCATGGTGTAAAATAAATACCAATCCATTTATGAGCTCATCGCCCCTTACCAACTCCCTGCCATTCGTTCAGCCTAAGGAGATTGATAGAGAGCCGTGCAGGGGAGCACACCATCCATCCAGAGACCTGCTGTTGTCCTAAGGCTGCTACTGTGAGGTAGGCAGAGAGAGGCTCCTTCTCATAAGTGCCACTGCTGAGGACAAGGCCCGCACGAAGAAGGTGGGAGATACTGGGGCAGCTCTTAGCCTGATGGGGCTAGAGGTGCTTGTGAAAATTCATCACCATCACAAGCAGGCTTCCTTGATGCATAGACACTGTGTCTCGAGGTGTTCTGCCACTGAAGCCGTCCTTGTCAACCTACATTCTTTAGGGCAATAGGAGATGCTGTTGTTTGGAAACAAGTGACTTGCTGGCTCTAGATATGTGTGGTTCCTTGACTGTGGGTAACATTTATTGTATGTTGTTCTATGGTACTTTGAGTATGAATGAATGTATGCCCAGTCCCACATGGCATAGCATGAAGGAGTTGGGGTGGAGTTGTTTCAGGACCCTGAATCACACACGGCATGCCATTTTGTCACTCTGCTCGGTGTAACTGTTATCCAGGCTCCTGTGGCTCCCAGCTCCACGTCCTGATGTAGGCCAGTCTTGTGAAGGAATGGCTCAGGATTCCAAAATCCCCAGCTACTGTTGTTGGTTACTGGGTGCTTTTGCATGGGTCCCAAGTTTCTCAGGTGCATGTGTGAAGAGCTGCTCCAGGCAAGATTTTTACTGGACTTGTAGTCCTGGTTTTATAATAAAACAAACAAAACAACTAGATAGCGGTAGATAGGGACCCTCTGTGTTCGGCCTCTGTCTTCGGGAAAAGGGGACGAGTAACTGATGACATCAGGACATTGTACTGATACGACTGAGCCTGGGGTCAAGCAAAACTCCATCCCCAATAGAGCAGAGGCAGCGGAAGTGCCCGCTCTGCACTAACACTGGCACAGCCAATGGGTTCTGAATCTGCACAGTTGAGATACTGAGATAGCTGTGTAGGTTAATGCACTTACTTCTGATATTGTGGCATTTTGGAATGAAGTTGTTGATATTGTGGCAATGTCTGTGCTTAACCCTTTCTGTGCATTGGACGGTCGGGAGCTATCTAATGTCATGGTGGAAGCGCTGGTGCTCCCCCTGTGGGCCGCCCTTCATGCTGCCCCGTGGGGAGGGCATCAGAAGCCCCCCCCATCCACGTCATCTAAGTGTTCAAAGTGGACACTCTTCCTTGTGGCACTATCCGCTCTAACCGTAAAGGTTACCCAAAAGAGCTTGTTTGCAAAATGCTTCAGAGGGGACAGTGCAGTGCCTTGCGTAGTGCCAAACTGCTAGCTGTGAAATTTGTGGACAGGAAGGATGTGTACATGCTGACTACCATCCATGATGAAAGTCCTTCACCTGTGGCTGTTTGGGGTCAGGTTGCTAAAGTGCGCAAACATGTGTGCATTGTAGACTACAATAAGCACATGGGTGGTGTTGATAGAGCAGATCAGAGGTTGGAACCTTGTACTGCTATTCGTAAGGGTTACATTTGGTATAAGAAGTTAGCCTTCCATCTTTTCAATTCAGCAACTTTTAATGCTTTTGTTGTGTTCAAGGAGTGTTCTCCAGCGTCAAAGATGACTTTTGTTCAGTTTCAAGAGTCTGTAATAGGCAGACTTGTTGTAGTGGAACAGGCAGTTGTTCCTAGAGTTGGAGTGGTGGAGGATGCCACTTTCCCAATTGAATTACTATCACACCCAAAAAAAACAATCCCTGTAAGAGATGTAGATTCTGTTTGCATAGAGGTATGCGGAAGGAGAGTCGTATGCACTGTGCTGATTGTTCTTCTAACCCTGGGCTGTGTATCAGATTGTATCACACGCAAAAGAGATTTTGGGAGAAACCGTGGGTCTAATAGTGTACTGCCTGGTCTGTATGTTTTTTTATTTGTTGTTCAGTTTCACGTTTGGCATTAGAATGATGTCTTTAGTTACTGCTGTGGTGTTTGTAGTTATAGTTTTGTATCTACTTCCAATTGGTTTGTAATTTTTTTCTTATTCAAAAAGATTTGACAGTGTGCATTGACTGGCGCTTGGCTGGCGGTGTGCGTGGACTGGCGCTTGGCTGGCAGTGTGCATAAACTGGCACTTGGCTGGTGGTGTGCATGGCCTGGTACTTGGCCTGCGGTGTGCATGGACTGGCACTTGGCTGGTGTTGTGCATGGATTGTCACTTGACTGGCGGTGTGCGTGGACTGGTGCTTGCCTGGCGGTGTACGTGCACTGGCGCTTGGCTGACGGTGTGTGTGGGCTGGCGTTTGGGTGGCGGTGTGCGTGGACTGGCGCCTGGCTGGTTGTGTGCATGGGTTGGCTCTTGGCTGGTGGTGTGCGTGGGCTGGCGCTGGTCATTACACACTCTGCTAGCCAAACACTACTCCACACACTGTCACCCACCAGCTGGTGTGATTGCTGTGTCAGTTGTGTGGGTGTATGAAAGTGATGGGCCCTTGAATGGCGCTGTCTGTTGATATGAATGTTGTAATGTGCTGGGCCCGCGGCTGGAGGTGTGAATGTTCTTGTGTGTCACGTATGAAAAGTGTGTGAATGGCCTGTAAAGAGGTTGGTGCCTTGCAGTGGCTTTACAGCTCACAAACTGTGAGTCATTGGTTCAGGGTTTTAACAGTGCATTTCCTTTTTGTGAAATCTCGTGTAAATAGAATTTTACATTCTGAAACTTTGCTCACCCTCGTGCCAAATCCAACCAGTATGGGTGTGTACTGAAGGAATTGTTTGTTTTGAACTAATATTTCTCTGGTCTGTCTCTCTCTGCCAGGGTGTACATTCTCTCCACATTGTCTGTTGATATGAGTGTTGTAATGTGCTGGGGTCACAACTGGTGATGTGTAAGTGTGTGTCAAGTATGAAAGGTGTGTGAATGGCCTGTAAAGAGGTTGGTGCCTTGTCGTGGCTTTACAGCTCAAGAGCTGCGAGTCATTGGTTCAGGTTTTTAACCTTTTAATTGTTAACAGTGCATTTCCTTTTTGTGAAATCTCTTGTTAATCAAATATTAATTTTGAACCTTTCATTCACCCTCATGCCAAATGCTGGGTGTTGTGCCTCTCATAGATCCCAACAAGTTTTTTTTTACTCACAGTGCCATGCAAACCAAAATATTTGACTATAGTGACACATTTTTCTTGCATTATTGAGTCATAATATTCTGATATCAAAAAAACCAAAATGTTCTTACCATACAGCATTTCCCCCAGGCCTCCCGATAAAAATGGTACCTCACTGGCGTGGGTGGGTCAAGTACCCACGACAGGCAAGGGCCCAAAATGTATTGAGATGACATTAAAATGACCTATCACAAAACAACCTGGTTTTGCAAGGGGGGGTCACCTGTGTTTTTGGCCCCGGGCTTGGCGGCCATCTTGGGAAACCTACCAAACCCACAAATTCACGAAAACTAGACACCAGGGGAAGTCCAGCAAGGTATGGCTTGAGTAGGTACCCCAAAGTTTTCCTACCCAGAATCTCTTGCAAACCTCAAATTTAGCAGAAAAAAACAATTTTTTGTCAAATTTACGTGTGGGAAAGTTCCGGAATCTGCGTGGATCCACGAATTTCCTACCACCCAGCATTTCCCCAGGTCTCCCGAAACAAATTATACTTCACTCAAGTGGGTAGGTCAAGTACCCGCGACAGGCAAGGGTCCAAAACTTATTGAGGAGACATCAAAATTACCAATCACAAAACAACCTGGTTTTGCAAGGGGGGGTCACCTGGGTTTTTGGCCCCGGGCTCGGCGGCCATCTTGGGAAACTACCAAACCCACACATTTCTGAAAACTAGACACCCAGGGGAGTGCAGCGAGGTATGACTTGCATGGGTCCCCCAACATTTTCCTACCCAGATTCCCCTGCAAATCTCAAATTTAGCTGAAAAAACACACATTTTCCACATATTTTTGGGTAGAATCACCGTGCTGGCACAAATGTCCTACCCCAAAGCATTCCCCTCAGTCTCCCAAGTAAAATGATACATCACTTGTGTGGGTGGGGCTGGGAAGAGCCAAAAACATAGGGATTAAGTGCACCAAGAATTCTAAGCGCTACATTTAAAAAAAATAAGTTTTTACCCAATTCTGCATTGGACACCCACACAAGTGAGGACAACGCTGTTATGCTTTTCCCCCATTTGTCATGATAGAAATGGCATTGAAAGGTTGGGGCAGGTTGCAACTAGCAAAGTAGGAAACAAGGCGGTCCATTCACTTTGACATACTACAGCGTATGATGGGGGCCCTAGGGGAAATATGCACCTTGGAGCTGGAAGCCGCACTCTTTCGGGCAGCGTTTGCGCTGGCATTCTTTGGAGCATATAGGGTCAGCGAATTGGTGGCCCCAGCTGTGGGTGACCCATGAACAGCATGCATACGCAGGACTGACATGGAGCTAAGGGAAGGGAACATGAATATGTTGCTGTGGTGGTCAAAAACGGACCAGGCAGGCAGAGGGAGGTGGACTAGAATAAAATGCATTAAGGATAAATCATGCTGGCCAGTGTGCCTAGTTCAGAGGTACATGGGACCTGGGGAACACACCCACGGGCCAATGTTCAGACATGGGGGCGGGTCGTTCCACAGCCGTTTCCAATTCATAGCAGTGATGAGAAAGGCACTAGAGGCGATTGGGCACCCTGCCAGGGCGTTCAGGTCCCACTCATACAGAATCAGGGCAGCCACCACGGCAGCAGGGTTAGGCTTGGGCAACAAGCAAATAAAGGGGATAGGGTGCTGAGCATCCGGCGTGTTTAAATGTTACATACGTCCCACGATGTACTGAGTCTGGTTTCTCCCCTCCCCCACCTCCTCTTTGTGCACCTTCAAGTAATAGGTCTTGATCTGTTTTGATCCTATTAAAATATTTGCTTCTATCACACTTCAGAATTACAAACAAATATGCTTCATTTTTGCTTTCCTAACTGCTGAATTCGTACAATTAATTTACAAGTGTTTACATTCTGTTGTGAGCTCCCTAAAATGACACCCTACAGCCTTTCCTTTTACACTGTCTGCACCTCAGCAAGATCACAACATAAATCAATTGACTTTTCTCTGGCTGCAAAGTGAGAGGAACTTGTAAACACCAATCCCAATGTTAAAAAAATAAGCTGGAATTTGTCAGAAGACATAGTATGACATTTGCCCTCTATCTTTGAAGTGCAGTAAATTTGACAAGATAATCAGAAACTTAAAGGCTTCTTTAATTATTGCTTGGACTTTCATGACCCACCAACAATCTTCTCACCATTGGATTTCGACCAAAAGATTAGGAAACATTGCCCTAGGGCTTTTGTAAAGTATATTTTTCTTCCGGGTACTGCCCCTTGAAGGGGCAAGGCCACAACCAACCGTTTTTTTTATGTTATGGCGGACTGCAGATCGAGCAGCAGCCCACCAGCAACATTAAAAAAAACAATAAGTCTCCCGCGTCATCGAATCCATGACCGCAGGAGAATTTACCATATTATTTTAAAGCACTTCTAGCTAGGGCTGAATGTCCCTCAGTTGGACTGCAGGGACTCTGTTGGAAATGGCACATTCTGCAGGTTCATCCCCAAACCTTTTGCCTTCCTCCCTCCCTTTTTGCTGAATTTGTTTTTATTGGCTTTAGGACTCTGTGCACTTCACCCTTTGTAACCAGTGCTAACGTGCTTGTGTTCTCTTCTTAAAGTAGAATTCCCCTATATTCCTGGGGCCACTGGAATTATATGATTGTGTGGCTGTGACTGTTTTTCACATAGTTATAGGTTTGTTGCATCTGCCACATCATCCATCTGCATAATTTGCAGATTTTAACCAAAAAAAGGTTTCTAGCTCATACGGTTCAAAAGCTACTAAAAACACAGCAAAACATGTTACCACACATTGTAACCTGCTGGTCATCTCTTTGTTGCTTGTTACTGTATTTCTGTGTTTATCCGGGACCAATGAGGTGCAGCCTATACCCAGACAGTATTAACAATTGTAAAAATGTCAAACTAATGAAATAATACCAACACAAAATTTGCTGCATTATGCTACATAATTTGGGTCTCCTCTTCTGCAAACTTGCAGTGGGCCTTCTTATACCCAATTGGCATATTTCATTTACTTTTAAGTCCCAAGTAAAGTGAACTGCATGTGCGCAGGGTCTGTAAATTAAATTCTACTAGTTGGCCTGCAGCACTGATTGTTCCACCCACTTAAATAGTCATATAAACATGTCGCAGGCCTACCATGGCAGAGCCTGTGTGTGCAATTGAAAACTGCCATGTCGGCCTGACAAACCTCTTGCCAGGCCCAAACCTTAATTTTCAATACATATAAGTCACCCCTAGGGCGGGCGCTGTATAGCCCAGAGAGAGGGTGCAATATATTTAAAAAACAGGACATGTATTTTTAAATCTAACATGTCCTGGTAGTGAAAAACACTTACATTAGTTTGTGACTACCTCAAGGCCCATATCTCCCAGAGGATAACATTGGGATTGCCTTACAACAGTTTATAAGTGTTATTTCCAAATGGCAAGAGATTCCCCCCCCGCCCCCCCCCCCCCTTCAAGTTTGGTGTCTCTGGAATCACAATGAAAACGAATGGTTAAGTCAGATTTTAAATTGCAATTCTGAAAATGCCATTTTTAGTACATTTTCAATCAGGTAACAGTGCCTAGAAGGGATTTTGTTTGAAAAAGTTCAAACTCAATTTAACACAATCTATTTTGAGTGCCCTAATTATTGACCTCATATAGGAATTATAGAAATCAATTACAATGCTCAAAACAATTAATATATCAAGAAGAACAACACCGGGTGTATACTTCTTTTGTACAAATTTATCTAAATAGGTAATTTACAGGGTAGAAAACAAAATTCACATATATAAAAATGACAGAGATCAATATTCTTACAAAACGTTGTCTCAAAGTCACTTTTGTGAATAGCCCATTTCTCTCGCCTATTTCCAAATAGAAATTATCATTCCACTTCAAGTCACCAATTCCCATATAACAATTTTCTATTGAAAATGGGTTGCATATGTCGATATTTCGGTCTTTTCTCATGATTCATCTAGTAGACCATCTTCAGGACAGAGAAATTCATAACTGGATTGAAGACCCTCGAAATAAGATCAAAGTGAGGACCATTAGACAATTGGTCCAGATGAATAATGAATGAATCAAAGTAATTGATGCCTGTGGCATAATTTAATTTTGCTTTAGTTTAAATTGTGTGCACAGTGAGTCTAGAGACAGGACGGGAAGGGAGGGACAGCTGTGCACTTCAAAGGCTTGCCTTTAAAGTCTCCCCCAGTTAAAAGGCACAACTGGTTCTAAGTACTGGACTTCAGAGACCACTTCTGCAGTACACTTCTAGACCTGTAGATACTGTACAACGAAGAAGTACTGCTGTGCTGCAGAAAAGGACTGCCAATCTGCTGGATTGCTACTCTGCTACACTCCTGCTTTGCTGTGCTGACCTGCTGCCCTCTTGCCTGGGTGAGAAGAACTGGACCTGCATCACTTGAACCCAGAACTCAGAATGCCTCTAAAGGCTAGTTGGCTGGACTCCTGATCTGAAGTCTCTGGGACATAACAGGCTTCCAATAACTTTGCATCTGCACCTGGACGCTGCCATCAGTGAGTCTATGCTGCCAAGTGGTGCACCCCAGTCCTGGGCCCTTGGAAGTGGGCATAAGGTGCTTACCTGCAGAATCGATGCATCTTCTCTGCTGAGAGGTGCATCCTCTAGCAAAACTGATGCATCTCCTCCATATGAGAGACGCATCCCTACTGTTGCATGGATTGAGACCGCCGCAGAAGGTCCGCATCGCCCTTACATCTTTCTGGAGCTGATGCAGAACCCTGCACATCTCCGACCCAGGACCTCACATCTCTCATCGAGGGCAGCTTGACAACAATGCCAGCCTCTGCATCCCCTCCTCGCAGCTCCTCCGAAGCGATGCATGACCTTATCCACCACATCCTCGACACCCAGACTTCGCATTGCAAGCCCCGTCGATGAGATCCTCAATACCGATGCACAGGACCTAGTGCCTCAGCCTCGCCACATCTCAGAACCAACTGCATGTGCAGTGGTGGGTGTAGTTAGGCACCCAACCCCACACCATGCATGTTAAAAAAAACTGCAGAACTTCGCTGAAAAAACAAAGATTATAGGGATGTGATAGTGCTCCAGCGTGGAAACTCAAATCCTCCCTTCGTCACAGACCAAATATCACATTAACACATTCACTCAAATTCATTCATTGGTGGGACCCATAACACCAACATTCACACACTTCTGGTCTGCTCATACAGGAGAGATTGATGTTACAAACGCTGACATGGAAGGAATACTTTTTGACCTAAAAGAAAATATTTACTGAAAATTACATTGAACACCCTTCATAAACTCTTGAACTTCGAGATATCCCTTCCATCTAGTCTATGGATCAATTTAGTTGAGATGGATGAGGTGATTCAATACTCTAATTTACACTCTATCTTATTCCATCCTCTTTCAATAAATAACCCAACACATTTGTTTGTTAATCAATAAATTTGTTTATCTAATCAATTGTAAATTCAATAAACTTGTTAATCAAACCACGAAACATTATATTTAACTAATCTGTCTATTTGTCGTCCTCTAAGTCAGTCAATTCGTCATGCCACACGCAACAGTCCCAAAGATTGAGTCTAGACTATAAGCATGTACATATCAATTAATGCTCATCAGTTCGAAAATCTTTGGTCCATCAAGAATCGGGCAGCAATTCAGTCCGTCAAAGATTCAGGGAAACAGCTGTCCAGCAGTGTCACCGTCCTCTCCGTCAGCATAACGTCAGGAAAAGAAAAGGAGTTTTTTTCTAACTGTTCTACCATCATTTTTATAGTAATTTCTAATGTCAAAATGTAGCAAAAGTCAATTTAAGCAGTCCTGATTGGTTACTTAGGATCATCTGTTTCGGTTTCCCAACGCCAATGATGTCACACTGTGACACACGATCCATCCGGTTTGTCATACTTATCTATTGTTTAAAGTTCTTGGCGATAGTCCAGTCGCGACCTTGCTTGAGCACAGAATGGTCAGGTCATCTTGAGGCCACTTGTCCATGAGCCTGGACATGCACATTTGATCAAAAACCTTGTGGAATGGCAGTCGTCTTGTCAAGTGGTCTAGTCAGCCATCTTAACGAAGGCCCAAATGGTCAACTTAAGCAAAACAAACACAAAAAGCAATTAAAATATGGAAATAACGAATAAAATGTTTAACCCTCACGAATACCCCTATGTGTATGTAATTATCTAGCATGATAGCAACATTCAAAGCGTTTATATTCACCTAGTGATGTCATCTGGTGCGACATACCATAAAACGTCACAAAAGCAACATATATCATGCAATATTCTATTTTCTAATTATTAGTATGTGTATGTATATTAGTTAAAAATTATTTTTAGCCATGCAAAATGCAATCCCACGTGTAATAGACTTGTTAATATGGTTGATTAAGGTTATCACGCAGACTCAATATTATTATAATTAATACATTATTCCTTTTAGTATGAACATGCAAATTGGTGGGGGGGGTATGCAACATTTTTGTACCACCCGCTCCATCAATCCCCCCTTTGGTGATTTTATCACCACACCATAAAAATTTTGTTTCAAATTACAAGATGACTCCTTGCATTTTTATATTTCAGTTTCCTACGCTTCTTCCTTTCTTGCATTCTTATATCTCCTTTCTTTTAACTCTTCTAATTCTATTTCTTCAATTTCCTTCCTTTGTTTCTGAACTTTTCTCCTTAGATTTTCTCTTTTTATATTTTTCTGGTTTTTCTTCTTTTTACAACAAATACAACCTAATTTTATTATTAATACTAGAAAAATCACACATGTTAATGGTAATAAAATCTTCCCTACAAAGGTACTGCCTAGAGTTACTAAGAAATTTTTAATAGCAGCCATTTTCTTTCCTATCTTTTCCCAAACACTTTCAACCTCCAATGGTACAATCTCGTCATGCAATTCAGTGATATTTTTGAAATAAATCTTTAAATCTTTACTTTCATCAGGAATGTAAGTCCAACAATGTTGAACTTTCAGCATTCCACAGACTCCACCCTCTTTTGCCAATAAAATGTCAAGGGCAAGTCGATTTTGCATTACCATAGTGCGCATAGCAACCATTTCTGTATTCCACTACTGTTGATAATCTTCTAATTTTATTTGCATTCAGAGATATTCCCATTGCTGGTATCAATGCTCCAAAGATGTCACCCACAATTTCTGACCAAGACTCTCTCTTTATTCATGCTAAAGAATTGCCTAAACTATGCATACCATCTTCTCCTCTTTCCATATGAAATTATTTTGGAAAAAAACAGGCCTACATAACATGTGCCATACCAATGGTCTGGCAAACGATAATACGCCTTGTTCCCACAAATAAAATATAGTCCAGGAAAAACTGGATCTTTTCCACCTTTTAATCCCCATCCACCCATGATTCGGTATGTATCATGGCACTCACTATTCCCTACAAAGTAATTGTCATAAGCAGTTTGATTCCTCCTTATACACATTTTCCCCTTCTGAGGCCAATCTAAAGCCATAGTTGGACTAGCTTCTCCTTTTAGATGTTTTTCCATTTCTACATCCCAGACTGTCTTTTCAACCTTTCCTTCAGATGCCTTCTTTTGAATCTTCAATCTCCTTTCCTCTACCATATCCAAGAATGATCTTTCTTCTTTCTTTAAACTGCAAGTCAAATTATTTCTAAAAATATACTCTAACGTTAGTTCTTTATTCTCTAAGAAAAATTCACCTAATACTTTAGCAGGTTTTACCTTATTTAGTTTGTTAATTGAAGGTACTTGTGCAAATATGTTATCTACATCTGAAAAATAATATTCTAATCTCCCTGTTTGATCAAATAAACTAGCTATTACACTACATGTTTTTCCATATGTTACTGGAAGGTGATGATAGGTCACTCCCTCTGATACAGATGCAGATAACTGCAGGCAAACGTAGCAGTCCCTTACGTCCATAGTCTTCACATATTCATACAATAATTTTGAAAACACATTGTTAGAAAAATCAGTTATAAATCTATCTTTATGTAAATAATTTGTATCTATTCTAGTCAGAACTACTCTCTGAATCTTTTCTATATTAGTTTTATTTTCACTATGCCCTTCTATTGTATCTATAGTAACTTTAAATGAAATTAACAGTGCTAAAATACTCCATAGAAGCATTAGTAATCCTGTACAACAGCAACACATTTTACACCATCTTCTCAGGAAGATACATCTACTTTTTCTATCTGTGTCTGCCATTTTGTATAAATGAGCAGTGTATTTTGACTTAGCCTCTTCTACTTCACAACTAGTTTTCTAACCGAAGGCTCTAAGCACCTACTTGGTTCTACCAGTTTTTGTCCTTTTGTCTTATTTTATTGTCTCCACATCAGCAGCTTTCTTGTTTCATTCAGTTTGGCATCTCATCGTCTTTCACCTTTCCTTCGTGATCTGAATACAGAATTTCCTGAACTTCCACTTCTTCTTCTCCAATGTCGGACAAGACAACTCTCAGGATATCCAATTCTTCTTCTTCTTCAACCACTTTCAGTACAGTCTCCTCTGGATTTCCTTGACTATCTGCCTCTTCTCCTCTTTCAGACAGAGCCACGTATGTCCATTCTGGCGACTTATACTTCTGGTTAGGTTTCCTCGTTCTTTTGTTCTCCTCTATCACTAGTATCTCTTCGTCTTTTGATCTTTCATGACTTGTTACTTCAATCACCTGTTCTGCACTTGGTGAATTCACCCTTGTCAATCGATATCTAAGCCTCTTTATTCTATTTGGCCAAACATCGTCTTTGGCTACTCTTTTCAGTTTAGCTCCTTTATCATTCTTTTCAGTTCTCCAAGCTCTTTTCCTTAGAACTCGGCCTTCTGGTACTTCATCGTCACTCTCTTCTGATTCTGTTTCAACTTGCTTTTTACTTTCAACAGTCTCTTTTTCCACCACTTCTTTTGATTTACCTACTTCTGTCCCTCTTCGAATCTCTGTCATACAATCTTCCTGCTGACTACTTGTCCCTTCCTCTAGCTGAATGTTGGAATTCCCTACACCTCCTCAGGGGTTTTCAGCAGAAATCTTTCCCTCTCTCTCTGTATCTGTCACCTGTCCATCTAAATTTGTTATTTCAGGTGGAATTTCTCTCAGTCTTTCATCTGGAATTTCTTTGTCAACAATTTCTTTAATTGTCTTTTTACCGGTTTTCCTCTTTCTCAGACACACCGTTCCTTTCTCAGTTTCTGAGTCTGAGCTGGTATCAGAAATCTGTAGTCTCCTTCTTAGGGCAATACTTCTCTGGGCAGAAGTTACATCTGATCCTGTTTTCCCCCTTTCAGGGTTTTCACTTGTTCTCGTTTCTCCATCATCTGATTCAGTTAATCAAAATATTCTTTTCCTGTGCTATCCACTGGATTTGGAATTCTCAATGTATGGCTGGCATGTATCCAATTTTTGATTCCAGCACACTTCACAGCTGTTGTTGTAGTTAAAATTACTTGTCTTGGTTTTCCCCACCTTGGAACTAGACAGTTTCTTCTACTGTGTACTTTTACTCTTACCCAGTCTCCTGGGCTCAGATCATGAACTTGCTTCTTTTCAAGGGTGGTGGCATCCGCTCCAACCTGATGAAACACAGAATGAACTGCGTCAGCCAGGCCTTTACAGTAATCCAACATCATCTCATCAGTTATAGGTAACAACTTGCTGACTGGTACAAAAACATGACGCATAGCCCGTCCCATGAGGATTTCATGGGGGCTCAACCCTGTAGTTCTGTCAGGAATTGATCTAATAGTCATGAGTACTAGAGGCAAGACATCTGGCCATCTCATACCTGTGGTTAAACACATTTTCCCTATTCTGTTTTTAATTGTACCGTTCATTTGCTCTACTACTCCTGAAGCCTCTGGACGATAGGCACAATGTAGTTTTTGTCGCACATTCAATGCTTCACAAATCAATTGTATGATCTCATTATGGAAATGTCCTCCACAAGCTGATTCAATCGTTACTGGGAACCCAAATCTGGGAATGAATTCCCTCAACAGTAATTTTGCCACTGTAATTGCATAATTTCTCCTGGTCGGGTATGCCTCTACCCATCTTGAAAACAAACAGACCATTACTAGGATATATCTCAATCTGTTACAGGGAGGCATGTCAATGAAATCTACTTGCATTCTAGTGAAAGGCCCTCCTTCTCGACCTATTGTTCCTAGACTCACCACTGTCTTCGTCCCAGGGTTGTATTGTTGGCATATAAGGCATCTTTGACAAAGGCTTTCTGCAACAAGTCTGAATTTTGCATTGTACCAGGTCTGCTTAAAAGACCTGATCATGGCATCTCTCCCTATATGTCCCTGATCATGATACATCCGTGCCATGGCAGACATCATGCTATCAGGCATAACTGGTCTTCCGACCCGATAGACCCACACATGATCCTTTTCTCGTGGTGCACATACTGCTTTTATCCACTGCCTCATTTCCTCATCTCCTGCTTTTTCCTGCAACTGTCTTACTTCTTCCCAGGTTCCCACAAGGTTAGTAAACATTAATGTGCAAGAAGTCATCTCCCGCTCTTTTGCCCTGTTGATCGAATTCTGATTACGTGCACAGTATTGAGCCATATCGTTGGCATACGTGTTCCCTACCGCGATATAATCACCAGTTTTGCCATGGGCAGCACACTTCACAACAGCCAATTGCTTAGGCAGCTGTATCGCCTCAAGCAATTTTCCAACCACTTCAGCATTCTTAATGGGAGTACCACTCGATGTCAAAAATCCTCTCTGTAGTCATATTTGGCCAAAACCATGGACCACACCAAATCCGTACTGGCTGTCAGTTATCACAGTCACTCGCACATTTTTCCCAATCTAGCATGCTCTGGTCAAAGCAACCAGTTCAGCTACTTGGGCTAATCTTACTGCTTTCAGATAGGATGCTTCCAACACAACAGCAACCGTACACACTGTATATGCGGCACTCAACATCGCATCATCTGTTCTCAGACAAGAGACATCTACAAACATCACAAAGTCACTCTCTGGCAAAGGTACATCTTTTATGTCAGGTTGTGGTTTTGTACAGAAATCAAGTACATCCAAACAATCATGATCTGCTTCATCCCTGACTTCCACATTTTCAGCATCAGGCAACAACGTTGAGGGATTCACATTCAAGCATCTCACAAAACTCACATTTGTTGCACCTAAAATGACTTTCTCATACTTAGCCAGCCGATTATGTGTCATGTGTTGAGTGCGACTCCTTGTTAAAAGGATTGCCACATCATGAGGTACAAACACTTTCACAGAATATCCCGTCACAATCCCTTCACTTTGTTCCAAACTCCGACATGTAGTAGCTACTGCTTTCAAACACCCAGGTAAGGCTACAGCTACTGGGTCTAGCATTGATGAAAAAATACAATTGATCTCCTCAGTTTTCCGTGTTTCTGTATTAGTACAGAAAGTGCACATCCATTCCTCTCACTGCAGTACAACTCAAACTCCTTCTCATAATCAGGTAGGCCTAACGCTGGAGCTTCACACAAATCGTCTCTCAGTTGTTTAAAAGCAGCCAATTCCTCTTTGTTCAATTCAATGGGATCTTTCACATCACTTCTCGTCAAACGTACTAAAGGTTTTGCAATCAGGGAAAAGTTACTTATCCACTGACGGCAGTATCAGTGCTACAGAGAAAATCATCACGGACCATGGGCTAAAGCAAGGCTGTGTCCTGGCCCCGATGCTTTTTAATTTATACACTGCAGATATGGGCCAAGCCTTGATCGGAGCTACACTAGCCACACCCAGGATTGGGTGTATCAAGATCCAACTGATGCAATATGCTGACGATCTGGTACTCATAGACCATACCACAATTGGCTTACAAAAAGCACTCACGGCTCTTGCAACTTTCAATGCCAAAAACAAGCTGGTTGCCAACCCAACAAAGTCAAAAATAGTAATTTTTGGGCACTACCCTAAAAAAAACTTGGCAAAATGGAGGCTGGGTCAGCTGACTCTGGATTGCATACATCATTACAATTACTTGGGGGTTTGGTTCAGCGAAACGGACCGCCCAGGTGTTCACCTTCATAAAATGCAGATGAAAGGGAAAAGCATTATCTATGCCCTCTGTAAATTACACGCCACCTTACATAGTCCTTCAACAACGGCTATTCAAAGAGTTCTGAGGGCAAAATTAATACCATCTCTTAATTACGCACAACAGGCATTCCCAGGGAAATTTGCAAAAGATCTAGAAAAAATTCACTGCACAGCTTATAAACAGCTATTTCACTTACCAGCCTGCACCAGGAATAATTTGGTTCGACTGAAATTCAACCTCAACCAACAAAAACTGGAAGAGATGGCCGTTTTGAGTAAATATTTTTACCTAACAACGGCGGCACCGGAGAACACAATGAAAACTGTCTTAAAAAACATTTTCCTAGAATCTGGCAATCCCTGGTCTGATGGTCTCGCCTCTGCCAAATATCTCTTGCAACTTACAACAGAGAACTGGGACACCAGGATAGTTAAGTATGCTACTATTAAAAGCATAATAAAAAAACAAGTACGTCTACGTTCCCGCACTTTGGACATGGAGTCCCTGGCAACAAGAAGATTTCACGAGTCCCAAAGCCTCCCACATACAGTGCACAATCTCAAACCTCATCTTACGCAGGCCGTGGGGAGACAAGCGCTACATAGGATTTTAGCAGCTAGGCTACATCCTCTCCCCCTTAAAGAATTTTACCCCACGGGATCAGTAAGACCAGTGATCACGGAGTGCCGGCTCTGCAAATACAAACGTGAGTCCTTGGCCCATATCCAGCTTTGCTGCCCGGCTCTGCGTCTAGTTCGCAGAATTTACCTTAGGGCCATTTTATTGCAATTGGGCACTCGTACAGCAAAGGAGGCAGTCCATCGACTTTATACGCTGGATACAATGAAGCACGTAGCTACCTTTGGCAAATTTGTACAATATACCCGCACAAAATTGATGGACACTCCTCTCTAAGCAACCTGGCAGGCATTTGTGCGGAGGCTGTACACTATCTTTTAATACTTGACTGGTTTTTTTTAAGCATGTACAAGAACATTTTTTAACATTCGCTGTGCACACAGATTTATTCTGTTTTAGATTGTGGATTTTAGACTTTTAGATTTTAATCTGAATCTTTTTTTTTCTTTTGTAATGGTTTTGAGTAACCACGCAAATAAAGTTTATTCATTCACTGACGACAGTATCCAACCATTCCCAGAAACATTCTCACTTCTCTTTGTGTCATGGGAGCTATCATTCCTTTTATGATTCTGATTCTGTCTATTGTAATTTTTCTCAGTCCTTTCTCAATGTTATGGCCTAGATAATGTACTTCTTTTTTGCAAAATTGTAATTTTGAAGGTGAAACTTTGAGTCCACCATCAGCCAAATGATTCAGCAAAGCTATAGTGTCTGATTCGCAAGCTTGACGAGTTTTCGACGCCACAAGAAGGTCATCGATATATTGCACTAATACTGAATTTTCAGGCATCTCTAGACTTTCCAATGATTTCTTCAATATCTGATTAAATATTGAGGGGCTATCTGTATATCCGTTGTGGAATTTGGCACCAAGCCAAAATACATTCGTCAAAACGAAACGCAAAAATTTGCTGGCTGTCATGGTGCAATGGAATGGAAAAGAAAGCATGGTATAAATCAATTACAGTATACCATTCTGCATCATGGGGAATCTGATACAAAATCACAGAAGGATTTGGTACAATCGGACAACATGGGACAATTATTTTGTTTATTTTTCTCAAGTCTTGTACTATTCTGAACTGACCATTAGGCTTTTTCAGTCCCATAATCGGTGAATTACATGGACTACTCATTATTTCTCTCAATATACCTTGTTTTATCATTTTCTCAATTATAGGTGTAACTCCTATTATTTCAGGTGTCAGTTTATATTGAGGGACATTTGGATAACTTATTCCTTCTTTTACGGTTATTTTCACTGGGTCTACGTTTCTCATTAGTCCTACATCTTCTCCTGTAAAATCCCAAACTTCTGCTTTTACGGTCTGTTTCAATTCTTTAGGTAATTCATCGGGATTGAACACAGCATAAGCTTCAGAATTCTCAGTTTCCTTATTGACCATTGTCACTTTATACAGTATGTCTTCATCTGGGGTTTCAAATGCTATTCAATCAGGAGTACAGAATATAGTGCAATTCATCTTGCACAACAAATCCCTACCTAACAAATTTATAAGACTAGTGTCGCACACCACGAAGCGGTACATTTCAGAAAATTTCCCTATGCTAACCTTCACAGGTTCTGTAAGGTATGCTTTCATTTGTCTGTTGGATACCCCAACTACTTGGATTGTTTCATCCGAGAGAGGAAGATTCTTAACATCAGCTGACCTGACAGTTGATCTAGTAGCACCAGTATCAACTAAGAAAGTAATACCAAATGCGCCCGTCTGGTCTACTTCTAGAGTTGTGCCAAGTACGCACTCTTGCCTTTACCTGTTCTTCGTCGTAGAATCCTGTTTCCTTGCTATATATTTCTCGGAATATTTTCTCTGTGGAAAACGCGGTTTTGGCACCTGATTCTGTTGGGTTACAACCTGCTGCTGTCGCTGCGGTTGACCACTCACCTCATTCTGCACTTGTGGATTCAATGATGCATTTTCATTGTTAGTGCTTGGGGGAAATTTACACTTGGATTTCCAATGCCCTATCCTACCGCAATTATGACATGGAAATTTATTTTTAGCTTCTTCTATATTAAAATTTCCTTTACCTTTCCCAGGAATTAATTTTTGTCTTGGGCCTGTATTATTTGTTTGTTCTGCTAATTGAGCTTCCTGCCTCTCAGCTACTTTTACTTGTGCCCACATAGCTTTCTCCTTTAATTTACACTGTTTTGCTTCGATCTCATCACTAAAATATTTTGCATGTCTCAGTAATTCATCTATTTTCTTATTTTGCCAATCTACAGTATGTTGTTTGATCATTTCACTAATCTCTGGACGTAAACCATATACAAATCTGTATACAAAATGACTTAAATCCTTCTCACTCAAATTCTCATCACCACTAAACTGTTTAAAGGCCAAGATCAACCTCTCGTAATATGAGTGTACAGACTCCTTACTTTCCTGATGTGTCCTATCAATTTTTACCCAATTTGTTTCTTTAGGGGGTACCTTATTTTTCAGAAAGACAATAACCTGTTCATATTTCTTCATTACTTCAGGGTCTGGGGCTCCAGTTTGTGGATCCCTAGGGTATTCTTGTGTAGGCCAATTAATCATAAGCTTGCACTCTGTCCATAAATCTGCTGGTACTATTATGTCAAACAGGTTATTCAGATCAATCCACAATACTTTAGATAATTTCACAAATCTGTCCACTTGCCTATACCACTCGACAGGCTTTTCGCGTAGTCGAGGGAAATCATTAGCAAATAACAAAATATCCTGTCTGATCCACGGCACATGTACATATCCTCCTCCTGGAATTTCTCTCATAGGGCATTCTGTCACTACCTTCTCTTTTTCTCTCACTGGGAATGCTGCTAACGTTTTGTCTGGGGCATCATCTCGTTTTCGGTACCACCTGCTTCTCCATTTATCCACATCTCCCCATTTTCTCAACAAAATAATTATTTCCTTAATTTGACTTATTCGTCCTGTGGTATTCAAATTTTCAATATCTTTTTCAGTAAAGTCTATCCGATATGGTTTTTGTAGAGCTTTTACCTTTTCAATGTCTATACCCATTTCATTAGCTACTTCTTCTAATCTTTCATGTAGATTTTTTGCTCTCCATGTTACGCTTTTACATAAAAATAGCAATTCTTCATCCTGGTAAGTTTTCAGTTTTTCTGTGGGGATAGTTCCTACTATTAATTCTTCCAGTACCATTCATAATTTGGCTACATCTATTGACTGGGATTCTTTGTCTTTTCTTTGTAAGCTTCTTAACCATTCACTTAATTCATCTGAAGTCGGACCTACTGGTTCTTCTACATTACTTTGTTCTAAATCCTTTTGGGCTTCTGATTCCATTGTCATGGTATGTCTTTCGGCTATATTTTGACCTACAAATGGGTTATTCGAAACGCTTGGCTCCATTATGTTCATCGACTGTCTCCATGGATTTTCATTTTGACTCTGCTTTGTCTTTTCTGTCTGTTTATTACTATTGTAAGGAAACGTTAGACAGTTTTCTCTATTTTTCTGTTTATCAAAAATGGGCATCACAGGACCTATAGTCACTGGTACAGTTACGGCTTCTAAATGTTTGGTCAATTCCCTTATCTTTTCAGTTAATTCTAACGTTGTTTTTGCTAACTCTGCAGAATTTTCACCATTAACCTTGCCATCTGACTTTCTCTCTACTTCTCTAACAGAATTATTTTTCTCCAAATCTTCGGACATTGGTTCTGACTTAATGATTCGTAAAGTTTCTCTCATTGGGGCACTTGGTGTTAACATTTCTGATTCTGGTTGATATGGAGGTGGATTTTAATAAAACATGTCATCAAGAACATCATCCTCCGACTCATTCACTCCATACCCTCTTGATTCAACATTATGTCTTTTTTCTGTACATTTTCTACCTCCAATCTCTTCAGCAGTTCTTATGGGAAACAGACCTTCAGTCATACTCGCATTCCGCCACCTTCTCATTTTGTCATCATGATTCTCATGTCCATACGATCTACCAAACATGTATCTATATCTTCCGCCACTCCTGTCTTTCTCTGTCATGCATCTCATCTTCCCATTCAGTCAATGCTTCAAACTGTGTCGGTCTAGGTATCGGTTCTAAATTCATCATTTTCTCTCTTAAATTTCTTAAAACTGCTAAATTGAATGAACCATGCTCTGGAAATGCCAAGACTCCATCAGTTTCTGTATATTTTACCCAATTGTCTTCCCAAATACAAGTATGATAACCATATTTTGCAACCATAAAGGATGCAGGGGTTTTTGGCGGAGGAAGTAACTGTCCTTCCCTAGTCACAATCGGTTTGTCCTTTTTAAACCATTTCTTGATTCTCCCAAACCAAGACTTTTTCTCTTTTTCGGGTGGATCGTAATACATTTTCCCTGTCTTCCGTGTATCGCTAGTCTCTCCTTACGACTGTACTGTTGTTCTGACCAATCGTAGCGCGACTCACAGTAACGCACCAATCCGGAGCGTCTACGTCACGTTTAATTCTCCAATCCCAGCGCGACTCACACTAACGCACAAATCTGGAGCATCTACTTCACCCTGTAATTCTCCACTCCTAGCGTGACATACACTAACGCACCAATCCGGGGTGTCTACGTCTCTAGTTAACTGGCCAATCCCAGCGAGGTCTTTCTGACGTCAACAGCTGCTGCTCCTACTCCTGCTCCTGTTGACCCCTCCTTTACAAAATTCTTTCGATAAGTTTTTCAAAATATATATATTTTTTAATTTACAAATATGTTAGTAACGACATAAAATCACCACCATTGTCCGCTTCGCTAACCAAAGAACATTAAAAAGACCTTTTTCACAAGAATTCCGTATTTCCCGAGAGCAGCACTTACCTCTGCCCTACTACGCAATCGTTACTTCCGTTGATAAAGTAGCACATCCCTCTACTTCACCCTTCTAACAAGCATCAGCTAACCGCTTCTCTAGAATTAAGACACCTAGTTGGAGACCCAATGCTCCTGAGAAATAAAACCAGAGTTTCGCAATTAACCGGAATGCCTTTTCATTCACGCACTTTCACACAGGAAAATTGTAGTACATTCACACAGAATTCTGTCTTTCCCGAGAACAGCGAACAGTCTGTCCTACTACAGAATTATGACACTTGTTAACAAAGTAGCACTTCCCTCTACTCTGTCCTTCTAGCAAGCTCAGAGAACACCTGCTACCTTTAGCGTTATCAGAGTACCTCCTGGCATCCAGGTACCTAAGACCAAAATTTCACAGGTAACCTTTGCTATCATACACACTTCTCTCATACAGAAAATACCTCTAATGGCAACACACGACGATGCTACCGAATCGAACCCACACAATGCGTCGTGCAACTTCAATCGTCACATGTTTTCCACGTGTACCTACAGGGCAACCACAATTCCGTCTTTCTTGAGAGCAGTGCTTACCTCTGCTCTACTACGGAACCGTTACAAACTTCCGACTTCCTACATCCCAGAAGCCGTGCAAACAGCATATAACTCGACGCGACTCAACATAGAGTGTTAGTACATAAACCAATACCAATCAATAATCAATAATCAGTAAGCAATGTACAAGCAATAATCACCAAACCAAAACAATAATAACCATCATCCTGCTACCAGAAAAACTACTCCAGCGTGGAAACTCAAATCCTCCCTTCGTCACAGACCAAATATCACATTAACACATTCACTCAAATTCATTCATTGGTGGGGCCCATAACACCAACATTCACACACTTCTGGTCTGCTCATACAGGAGAGATAGATGTTACAAACGCTGACATGGAAGGTATACCTTTTGACCTAAAAGAAAATATTTACAGAAAATTACATTGAACACCCTTCATAAACTCTTGAACTTCAAGATATCCCTTCCATCTAGTCGATGGATCAACTTATTTGAGATTGATGAGGTGATTCAATACTCTAATTTACACTCTATCTTATTCCATCCTCTTTCAATGAATAACCCAACACATTTGTTTGTTAATCAATAAATTTGTTTATCTAATCAATTGTAAATTCAATAAATTTGTTAATCAAACCACAAAACATTATATTTACCTAATCTGTCCATTTGTCGTCCTCTAAGTCAGTCAATTCGTCATGCCACACGCAACTGTCCCAAAGATTGAGTCTGGACCATAAGCGTGTACATATCAATTAATGCTCATCAGTTCAAAAATCTTTGGTCCATCAAGAATCGGGCAGCAATTCAGTCCATCAAAGATTCAGGGAAACAGCTGTCCAGCAGTGTCACCGTCCTCTCCGTCAGCATAACGTCAGGAAAAGAAAAGGAGTTTTTTTCTAACTGTTCTACCATCATTTTTATAGCAATTTCTAATGCCAAAATGTAGCAAAAGTCAATTTAAGCAGTCCTGATTGGTTAGTTAGGATCGTCCGTTTCGGTTTCCCAACGCCAATGATGTCACACTGTGAGACACGATCCATCCGGTTTGTCATACTTGTCTATTGTTTAAAGTTCTTGGCGATAGTCCAGTCGCGACCTTGCTTGAGCACAGAATGGTCAGGTCATCTTGAGGCGACTTGTCCATGAGCCTGGACATGCGCATTTGATCGAAAACCTCGTGGAATGGCAGTCGTCTTGTCAAGCGGTCTAGTCAGCCATCTTAACGAAGGCCCAAATGGTCAACTTAATCAAAACAAACACAAAAAGCAATTAAAACATGGAAATAACGAATAAAATGTTTAACCCTCACTAATACCCCTATGTGTATGTATTTATCTAGCATGATAGCAACATTCAAAGGGTTTATATTCACCTAGTGATGTCATCTGGTGCGACATACAATAAAACGTCACAAAAGAAACATATATCATGCAATATTCTATTTTCTAATTATTATTATGCGTACGTATATTAGTTAAAAATTATTTTTAGCCATTCAAAATGCAATCCCACTTGTAATAGACTTGTTAATATGGTTGATTAAGGTTATCACGCAGACTCATTAATATTATTATAATTAATACATTATTCCTTTTAGTATGAACATGCAAATGGGGGGTATACAAAATTTTTGTACTACCCGCTCCATCAATAGTTAGGTGAAAATGTCAGTTTACAAACAAAACCACTCAAATTCACCAGTTATAGATATCTCCAGTAACTATTACTCCTGCCCGAAAGTAACTATAACTCACGCCCTTGCCATGCAGTGCTCTTACCTCTCATATTACACTACTCATGACATGTTTTATGACATCCTCGATGACATGACTGCAACATCTGCAATTACATAATTGATGACAACATTGTGCATGGCTAATACCTAGCATCTTGCCACTTATCCCCACAAAAACAATTTTTGGAATTTACCCTTCATTGCACTCATCAAAAACAATCCATGACACCCAAAATCAATTGGGGGCCATACTGCATATAGGGTGCACTGTCCTTGTTTGTGCCAAGGTGCACCTTTAAGTAGGAATGCCAGGCGCAATCAGGGACAAGACGCCCAGTTACAGTGAATTCTCTACCCCCAGGACAGCCATGAACTCGAGCTGCCATGGGGCAGTGCATTCAGTGAAATGTGAAGAAGCTGCTTCAAAGCTGCTTCGTGTTTCTCTGTGGAGGGGACAACCCGCCTGCACTTTAGAGGGTCCTGTGAGTGACTTCATTCATCTGCCGGGAGATGTCTGGGAGATCCATGGCGCCCACTTTCACCACTCAAAAGGGCTGGCCTCAGGGGGGGCACCCCGACAGAGTGCCACATTTTTGTGGTGCATCTCCTAAGGGCATGTTTGCCTCTGCGCATCCTGTGGGTACAACGGCGTGAGCGCAGAGGAAAAGGGATTTCCTCATTTGGATAGAGAACACCCGCTCAGGATTGAGTGTACTTGTCTGTATATATTTCTTTATTTATTAAACATTTCTAGCTTGGTGAATTCAGATGAAAGAACTATATCAGAGCATAGAATCGTGTTCTTTCACCGGATATTATCACACAATCTGTGGTTCACCACAGTGGTGGTGAGATGTGACTGCCTCGTCCCTCTACCCAGGCAATTTAGAGTCATTTCCAAGAGGGTGTTTTGAAACTCTAGTCTAGTTATGCCCCTAATCTTGGGAAGCTGTGCTACTGTAGTAGACGGAGAGGACAGCAGTCGCCTGTTTATTCCCTACAGTGGATTTCAAAGACATTTGCCTGGAAGCAAGACGCTTCCTTCTTTTTATTACAATCAGATGTTTCCCGTTTGCTTTAAGGAATCCTGGAACCGGTGATTGAAAGAAGTTGCTTGCCGCCCTGTGATGTTATATATTGGGCCACTCATTGTATTTCTCAGTAATCATGACAAGTATACCAACAGTAATTATCTCAAGGCATTCTCAAAGTTTCCAGTCGCACCATATTCTCCCTTTAGATCTCGGCTTTTGGCAGCCTTCTCTGTCCAAAGCTTCTCATAAAAAGTCCAGCGCCTGCATCCATCTGTGGCGGAGCGAAACTTTTACGAGTCTGGGGTATTCCAACATTATGACAAAAATATATAATGAAGAAAGCCACCCTAAAACAGGCTGCAGAAATGTTTTTTTTTAGAGAAAAGTCACAAAAAATAAAATACCTTTTCTAAGCTCATTTTAAGAGGGTTGCATTCATCTTTCATTCATGTTTACCATACCAGGAAATTAATAAAAAAAGTAAAAGGAGAATCAAAGAAGCAAGAAGAGTACATGATGACGAAGAGGTAAGAAGGGAAAAAGGGGTGGGTATAGAGGATGAGGGATAGGGATTACTTATAGAACAGGAGTCATTAGGGAGGGGGAGGAGCAAAAGAAGGATGGAAGACAGGGGGGAGGGTGAATGGATAGAAAAGAGGAAAGGGAGGAAGCCCCCCCTTAAAATAGGAAAACCCTGTGTGTTATGGGGGAACTCAGATTGGATTTTCCATTAGAGCGCATACAACTGAACAAGGGGCCTGTCTTTATCCCGATCATGTTGACCAGGTGTCTGTCTTTAGTGTACTGTACCATCACTGTCGAAAATACATTCATATTTTGCATTAAGAAAGTAACAATTTCACAATTTACACAGTGATAATTACTATAAAATTTAAAAAGTAACCCAGACTGTATGTATGTGCAAAAGGTAGGTACGGCAATCAATGCATCAGGTACAGAAAACCATTTGGGTTTGATGTTGGGGATGTTGTTTGCACTAGCGCCAGCTAGAAGATCGAATTACCACAAGATGCACAACAAAGTACAATATAAAGGTAAAGAAAACACATAAGAGATGACTGACAAGGCCAAGGAGTATGTGAAAAAAATATTTGACCCCCTGAGAAAAAAAAGACGACCAATGTGAAATCTTCACTACCTAACTATCCCATTACAAAAGCAGTTCGAATACGCATGCTGAAATATGGGTCTAATACGACCCTACATAAAATCTCAAAAACAACCAGTTGAAACAAAAAACAATGATAATAAAAGAGGGAGGTGTCAATTTCCCAGCTAAATTACACTTGTTAATTACCTATCAAAAAGACCAAAACCATAAACTCTAATCACTTAATTCATGATACAACACAGCAAGGACGAATGTGACCACAATGGCAGATCAGTGAGACGCCATTTACCGTGCTAGAGCACACCAAGCACAGAGGCAGTGCACTGACTATATACGCAGGCTGCGGGTAAACATATTTGGTGTGCCCAGGTAGCAGGTTTATAGCCACTGTAGCGCTACACTATATATATATATTACCTACTGGCAGTCGCCAGTAGGTAGTTATAGTTAGGACCTATTTTCCATTGGAAATCCGCAACATTCTATTTGGAATAACGTTGGCGCCGATTGACGAATCTTCGCAAAATTTTCCAAACTTTTGGCCAGCTCCGGTCCGCTCCTATCCTGAAAATTTCATGGTGATTCGTCAAGCGGGAGCCGAGAAAAAAGGGGGGTCCCAAAATGCGTTTTCCCCAAGCATTTTCCCATAGGACCTGTTGACGCAGCTACAGCCCGAACTGCTGAACGGAATTACACCAAATTTGGCAAAGAGGTAGTCCTCAGTTCAGACTCGTGCCTTTTGCTTAAATGGTGTGAATCCGTTCAGTAGTTCCTGAGAAAATTAGAGTTAAAAAGATAGATATATCTGGGCACAGCCTAACCACACATCTCATCGTGAGATCTGATTGGCTGTCAGTACTTCATCCAAGAAGTGTTGGCAGCCATCTTGGGACCAATATACATGATAGCACCTCATTAAAAAGCATTGCAGTTAATAGAAGATTTTAAGACTTTAGTTACATTATAAATCATTTGTTGATGGTACCATACACATTTTAGGAATTGCGGTGTGTTCTAAGGTGATTTTGCCATGTGAAAAAGCCTTTTGCTGTGATATCATGAATCATGTTTGAGAGAAAACAATTTTCTCATGCTTTTCCCACAAAGGTTTGGAAGGTGATCTATAAGCTAAACTGAGAGCATATTTTCTGTAAATTCACATTATCTTTCTCAGTCATGTGAGAATGAAGTCTGACATTCTCAGTAAAACATGTACATCCAATAAGGACAGAGACTGTCAGTTGATTCCTTTGTATTCTACTGCATCTTCCCAGAGTGTTCTAACAAACAACTAGAGCGCTAACAGTCTTACTTATGACAAAAGTATGGCACACCTGAAGCCATCTTGATTGGAATAAAGTGGTAACACTTAAAACATTTAATTTACAAAGGAACAAAATGAGGGGATTCATTTTGCCATAGAAATTATGATTAGTGCAGCAGAAAGAAAAATTAGGGCCAAATCCTCTTCTATTTCATAAAAAAATTCTGACATGCAGACTGAAACATGCACTTTGAATACCAGCAGCAGTGAAGTACTGGGTATTTTAGACCCAGCGGTGCAGGGGCACACACCCTATGACTTCTGGGTTTCACCCTGTTCCGGACCTACAGAAACACAGAGTCTTCTGGGTGAAGTCAAAGAATCGTTTATTGGCTGCAGACCAATGACAGGTATCCTAGAAGTACAACAGCGTGTATGTTCTCAGGAGACTGCTGAAAATCATAGGAACGGACTTCATCTTAAATACGCTTTTCCTTGCCTCAAGCATACATTCCCAGGTTTTATGATACGGCAATATACAAGTGTACATTACAAAGAAAAGGCAGAGTCATGATGACCATCCCACATTCCAGTTCGGCCAGCCCACAATGATTTACACAGTAAGATTCAGATCCCACGTTTGATGTAAAGAGACCCCCCAATAAACATGAGCATCTCCTGTTTTGGGAAACAAGTCATAAAGCAGGAACAAGCAGGTGTGGAAGAGATTAGCCGGGGGATTGTGTAGAATGAAAGGGTTTTATGACAGGTCAAGCCCTGATGCTAATCACAGGTGGACGGAGGAAGGGGAGCTCGTGAGACCGGTTTGACCCAGGGCAGCAGAGCCAGCTGCCCAGGTCACAGAGAAGTCAGAGGGAAAGCCCATGTACTGTGAGGCCCGTATTTACTCCATTATAGCCTATGTGAGGGCAATGACAAGATGGCCACTGCTTCCAAAATGGAACCCGCGTAGTGGAGCAGAATAACGTGTACACAGTGCATTCATAGCTAGAACGGTATATAAAGCACTCGTACATGCCGCATTTACCATTTGCGGTTCGCTAATACCAAGATAGACAGGGGTAGGGCCCTGTCCCCTACGCGGTCCCGAATATTAAAGTACGACAGACCCTCCTTTTGCCCTTACATAGGCAATTACAATATTCATCTTAATCCGAGTCTAGGTCAATGTCCGCAAAGTCATGGAGATGTTGCTGTAGCATCATCCTATTACTTAGCTCGTCTCTCGATACAGGTTTCCTTACACATAAGGTAGCACAGAGGCCACATATCGCAGGAGCACACTGTATGCACAGACAGAACAGGAAAAGAATGGCTAAGATCATTCCAATGACCATCAGAACTTTCCAACCCCAGGCAGATATCAATTCCCAGAACCATCCCACCAGTGACCAATCTCCCTTATCCACGTGTATGGCTTCAGATATTTTATGGAGTTTGGAGATGGCTTGATACACTGTTGGAGCATTATCTGGTATGAAAATGCAGCAACTGGATTGGATGACCTTGCATACCCCACCGCGGTCTGCAAGAATAACGTCTAGAACCATGCGGTTCTGCAGAGTCATAAGGCGATCCGCTTGGAGCTCAGCTGTCAGATTACTAAGGGCACCAGCCGTTACATTGACAGTGGATTCAACCACGCGAGTCAGCTGTCTCAGGTTCCTACTATTGACCATAGGTCCCCAAAACGGCAGGAAACCCAAGAAGAAGTCTCCTGCTTCCTGACCGGCAGTGTCCTCCTTACTAATCACACCTCTCACAACTCTGGTCTTGTGATAGTCAGAGGCGGCAGTAAATGTCGGCGGTAGCAAGTTCGCAATATAACATGTGCCCGAGAAATCAGGGGGCAACCATGTATATGCTCGGTCATGACAGATGAAATATGTGGCCTTAGCAGCCAAAAACGCAGGGGAAAACTGTGACGGGAAAGTGTACGTTTCAGTACAGTCACTTCTTCCCAGTTGAGCTCTAGGATTCTGACCATTACCCTGTAAGCAGAACCGACCCATGTGGGGTACGACCCAGATTGGAGATGAGATTTTTCGCTGTCTTTCACCCAGACTAATACTATACCCCGTCGCGTTCCATCCTACATAAGGTCTCAACTCTTCTTTGGGAATAGAGGAGTATGCATTAATATCCCTACTCATATCGGCAACTCCTTTCATCAAAGCCTTATTATTGGTGATGGGTCTGATGGAACGCGGTTGGCGAGGGGAGTATGTATCTAGAGCATAGAGAAACATGGTTTGGAATGCCCATGACGATCCATTGTAACTGTACGGTAGCACCAGGTAGGGAATACCTTTGTTAATGGTATGTGGCATTAACCCACACACCCAGCAATTGGTCGTATTCATTACTAGTTGGTGCTGGTGCAAGAGCTGGATAAACGAGTTATTTACGAACTCTGATCGTCTGGTCTGTTCGTGCTCAGGCAAAGGGTGAAAAGAGTGAGAGGAGGCAGTAGAAAGAGACATAGGCTGTTGAGTGGGTGCAATGGGCTTTTGAGCGGAGAAAAACACAAATCCTACAATAAACATTATGATACTACACAGTGTAAAAAAGCACAAAAAGACAAAACATTTACTTTTTACAATTCTACACATCCTTGCGTTAAAGTTCATTTCCTCAATCGGTCTCTCCATCTTAAAAAACTCCATCCTCTACTCGGGCCGCTCGCGGTGGATGAGTTTCTTCTGCTAAAGAGTACGCCTGTCAGTCCAGGGAAACGCCCTAGACCAACCAGAACCGTCGACCTAGTGTCTTCGGCCTGTACCCCAAAGTCTTGGCACCGCGACCCTGCGGCAGAACCCGGATGGTGGTTCGAAAAACAAAAATCAAGAAAGTCCTTCAGATGGGAGAGCAAAAAATGTCAAAAGGGAAATAATGAGGAAATCTTTATTTGTCCATGGGCCTAGGTCTCAAATTATAGCGGAGACGGCCAGGTGCTGTTTGGTCTTGAAACAAAAGTTCAGGCTCAGTGGTGTCCAGTCGACTTGATGGTGGCACAGCTTCCTGCAGAATATTGTCACTCTCTTGGTCTGAAACTGTGTCTTTTAGGCGTGCGTCACTGAATGGTACAAAGCGAGGTACAATGTCTGTCTCTGAGTCGGCGATACCCTCCTTGACCCACTGGTCATATGGCAGAGGCAAGGGGACTACTTTGCAGTGGGTACCATGAATCCAGTGCTTCTTCCCTTTCACTCGCACTGCTGATCTTGTCGAAAGAAGAACAAGATGAGGGCCGATCCAGCGAGGCTCGTCGTTGCTCTTGCGCTGGAAATTTCGGACCAGGACCCACGAGCCAGGGTTGATAGGGTGTCCAGGAGGTTCAGAGGCTTGGGGAAGAGTATCATGTACCTGTTGGTGCAAAACACGCAGTTTAACAGTCAAATCATACAGGTAATCGAGCAGTACTGGATGCTCTATTTCGCTAAATTTCGCCGGTCTTGGCACGCCCCATACATTAGCCGGGCGGCCAAAGACGACCTCATAGGGACTAAGCCCCACTCGTGAGTGTATGGTCATTCTGGTGGACAGGAGTGCTAGAGGTAGAGCGTCAGGCCATTTAAGACCGGTGCTCGCCTGGATTTTGGCCAGCTTGAGTTTTAAGGCTCCATTGTAGCGTTCTACTAATCCAGCTGATTGGGGGTGATTTGCAGCATGGAACTTCTGCTTTATCCCTAGCCCTTCACATACATTCTTCATCACTTTACCCACAAACTCACTTCCGTTATCACACCACACCATTCTTGGCATCCCAAACCTAGGGAAAAACTCTTTCACAAGGGCTTTGGCTGTGGATAGGGCAGTGTTATCTTTCAGAGGATAAGCCTCAATCCATTTTGAGAAAGCACAAACAACCACCAGTACATATTTCAGGTTGTTGCATCTTTCCATGTGAATAAAGTCCAGCTGCAAAACTTCAAATGGACATGATGGGGGTGCAAAGTGACCAGCCGGAGTTGGGGTTCCCCTACCAGGGTTGTACTTCAAACATACTATGCAATTCTTGACCACATTCTCTGCACACTTGGGAATCCCAGCATTCTGCCATACTGGAGCCAACAACTTGCATATACCTTTCGTACTGATATGTGCCATTCCATGTGCCATAGTAACCACTGGAAGCACATATGCATCAGGCAACAACCATCGCCTATGTTCTGTCAGATCAATCCAACAACCATTCTCATCCAACTTACCCATACTTTCTCTCCACTTGCTTAACTCTTCCTCTGTGGCTTCAGCTTGAAGCGACTTCACACTCTCTATTGTGTTCTCACACATTCCCACATCATTAACCCATCTTGCGGGACCTGCAACATACATTCTAGTCTTCACATTCTGTGCTGTTTCTCTCGCGGTCTCATCAGCAAACGCATTCCCACGTCCAACATCATCTGTGACTTTCCTATGCGCACTGCATTTCATGATCGCAACTTGCAACGGTAGGGTCAGTGACTCAAGGAGATCATTCACCAACTTGCCATTCTGAATTTTAGCTCCATGCGACGTCAGGAACCCACGCTCCTTCCACAAACGCCCAAAATTATGAGCCACGCCAAAGGCGTACTGGCTATCTGTGTATATGTTCACTCTCATTCCTTCAGACAACACACATGCTCTCGTGAGGGCGATTAATTCTGCTGCTTGGGCCGAATTATGTGGCACTCGTGCAGTTTCCACAACCGTGTGTAGAGTTGTGATAGCATATGCAGCAGTCGTGTCACCATTAGGGAGCTTGAAACAGGACCCATCTACCCATAAAGTGCCATCACACTCAGTCAGGGGAGTATCTTTCAGATCTACTCTCCCTTTCGTCTCTTCTTCTGTTCTGAACAGACAGTCATGTTGCTCAATCTCATCTGAGTCTGCTGGAATTGGCAACAATGTAGCTGGATTCAGCGTATTGCATCTTTTTATGTGTATGTGATTAGCTAACAGTGTAAGTTCATAACCCGATAGCCGCGCACTAGTCAAATGTTGTGTCTTGGTCCTATTTAATAATGTGTCTACAGCATGTGGAACCATAACAATCAATGTATTGTCCATTACCAAACCAGCAGATTGTCGGATAGACATCGCTGCAGCAGCTGTCGCTCTCAGACAGCTTGGCAATGCCCTCGCTACAGGGTCCAAGGTAGATGAAAAATATGCGCATGGGCGTGGTCTGTCACCAAAAGGCTGTGTTAGCACTGACAACGCACATCCATCTTTCTCGTGAACATACAATGTAAAAGGCTTACTGTAGTCGGGGGTACCCAACACAGGTGCTGAACATAATGCATTACGCAATTCCACAAAACTTTTCTGGCACTCTTCAGACCATGGGATAGGACTCGGTGTGTCTTTGCATGTTAAGGCTAACAAAGGTTTTGCCAATAAAGAAAAACTAGGGATCCAATGCCTACAGTATGAAGTGATGCCCAAGAAAGCACGCACTTCTCTCTGTGTTTTTGGCACACTCAACTGTGCAATAGCTTGAATTCTTTCTGGGGTCAGTTGCCTTCCCTCCTTCGATAAGAGATGACCTAAGTAGGTCACTTCTTGTCGACAATATTGCAGCTTAGAGAGAGACACTTTGTGATGGAAAGCGGATAAATGGCGCAACAGTGACAATGTGGCTTCTTTACAGATCTTTTCAGTATCCGCGGCAATTAGTAAATCGTCCACGTACTGAATCAGGATAGCGCCACTAGGTAAAACAAGTGCATCAAGCTGTGCTTTCAAAGCTTGACTGTATATGGATGGACTCTCACAGTAGCCCTGGGGAGCGCGTTTGAAGCGAAAGCTTCGGCCTCCCAGACTAAACCCAAAAATATCTCTACTCTCTTCTGCAATTGGGATACTAAAGAAAGCATTCTTTAAATCGATCACCGAAAACCATGCAGCAGAGGCTGGAATCATCGTTAACAAGGCAGTTATATCGGGGACAACCGGAAACTGTGGCACAACAATCTTATTAACCTCTCTAAGATCAATCACAAATCTGTAAACAGGTGGCTGTGAAGGGTCCGTTCGTTTTAAGACAGGTAAGATCGGACTATTGCAAACGTTGCCTCTTGTCTCTTCAATCACACCCTTATGAATCAAGTCGCTGACAATGTCTAACAATGCTTTCTGCCCTTCATTAGAGATCTTGTACTGGGGAATACGTGGCAGTCTGACATTAGCCTTTAGAGTCACCACATATGGCGGTATCTCCAAGAGGCCCACATCATTGGGACCAGTAGCCCAAAGGGCATCCGGAAGGGATGACAATTCAGGTGGCATCGTATTTTTAGACAAATACATTGGGGAAATCACTTTCTTGCCTAATGTGAGTTGTACTCCTGAAGGAGAACAATACAGTGTAGCGTGTAATCTTTTCAACAAATCTAATCCCAGTAAATTCTCACCACAACCTGTTGTCAGGATCAGGGGTGCTTTCAGCTCGCAAGGTCCAACAGAAAGTGACATGGGACTGGAAATCGGGTTCCTAACCGGGGCGCCAGAAAAACCTACTGAAACATTTATATCGCCAGACAAAGGTGCGCCAGGGAGTTTTGAATGCATGATTGAACTCTTTGCAGCACCAGTGTCTAGCAGAAAAGGCTCCGTTACATTTGCTGTCGTCACCTCAACATACGGTCCACTCTGATCCACTGGCACTGAAACAACTCCCTCTCTCTGTCTATGGCTGTCCTAGTAATCATTATTCTCTGCATCACCGTCCTCTGCATAATAATCATTATTATAATACTGGGCCGTATTGCTAATCGCGTTAACTTGTTGATCAAAGCTATTGAGGGCACTTTGAGGCGGCAGAGGACGCGCGTTCTGGGGAGCATTTCCACGCCCTCTGCCTCTAGGAGCTTGCTGACCACCCCTACCTCTTGCGCCATACATATTACCGTTCCGCTGCATTAATTTAGGGCAACTATATTTAAAATGACCTTCCTCTTTGCAGTATGAACATTGGTTGGGACCTACAGGGACACGTGGTTGATAATACCCATTCATTTGCTGGTTGTTCTGAAACTGTTGAGGTTGGTGATAGACGCCTTGGGGTTGTCTATAATTATTCTGACCTCCACGTGGCGGGTAAGCCTGCTGTAAAAGGACCTTTGTCTTTAATTCCTTCGTTTTCTTTTCTGTTCTATCTTTCTCGTCCTTATCTCTATTTTCATAATACTGTGCAGTAGCCAGTATTTGCGCTGAAGAAGAAACAGCCCAGGAACTCTCTGAATCTTTTAACTTTTTACACAGGTCAGGAAGTAGATTCTGCACAAACTTATCCACAAACAGCCGTTGGCCACCCTCAGTACTCATATCTTGCCCACTGTGGTCAATAAACGTTTCTTCAAACCTAGTAAAGAAGTCTGACACTGTCTCATCTTTCTTCTGCTTGCATGCAGATAACTTGTCCCAATTTACGCGCATCGCAGGCATTATTGTCTTCATATACGTGATGATTCTACCAGGCAGTTCAGCTACTAAAGGTTCTGGTTTCGCACCACCAGTTTGTCTAGCATCAGCAGCAACAATGTTGGCCCATGTATCCCCTAGTTCTGCATTGTGATCTACATTACGAATTGATCCCCATAGAGGCTGTGGAACAACATTGCCAAACAACATGTCTATGTCGGCCAGATTCATAATGCATGACCCTGCCGTCTGTGACAACTCTTTATAATAACCTGCTGGGTTCTTACGGGGATCAGGTAAGGACTGCTTAAGCGCTAATACTTCAGAGCGCTTCCATGGAACATGCACCCAAACACGCTGGAAATGCGCTGCCACAGCGGGGTTACCACCGACAGCTGCAACCGCTTCCTTCCATACCGGGGGAACTTCTCTCATGGGGTATTGTCGCGCTTTTGCCTTTTTCCCCACAAGGACCTCTTGTTCAAACAATGACTGTTGGCAATCGTCATTCCTAAGTGACAATACAACCGCAACTGCTTTATCTACTTCGCGGTCCACAATTATACCAGTTCCAAAATCGAACCTCACTCTACACAATTCCTGCGGGTTCGGATTTTTACCACTATCCTCCAATTCTTCACAGAGAATTTCACACATTTTCTCGAACACATATCTCTGTTTAGGGGCATCCCATTGATGGAAAGTATTGACAACTGATTCCACATCATAAAGTGAAGGAAAAACGATCCATCTACGCGCCATGTGATCTATTACCTTTTTCTCATCGGGGTTAGGCAATTGGCTGCGCAACTGCTTACGCTGTACACCAGGAGTTGCACCAGACGACCCAAAGAGAGGAGACATTAATGTAGTAACCACATTAGCTAAGCGCTGTCGCGCTGAAGGAGAAGCTGAGGCGAGAACAGGGGGAAAAACAGAGGGAAGAAAAGAGGATGTAGAGACAGGTACTGGAGTGATGGGAGGAAGAGTGTTAGGGGAGGCAGTTACTGGATTAGGCAAAGTCGCAGGAAGTGCGGGGGCAGTCGGAAACACAACTGGCGGCCCTTGAGAGGGCTGCGCTACATGGATAAGAGCCGGCTGCAAAGCAGCTGGCGGTTGCGGCAAGGCTTGCAGTATATTCACTGGAGGTGGCATATTCACAAGCTGGGGAGGTGCCGTGGCATTTTGAGCATATGGGGGTGGCGAACTCAACAAATGTGACATCAAGGGATCTTTCTCCTTTTCTTCTGACTCATCCTGCTTAGAGTGTGGCAAAGCTGGGTAACATTTGTCAATCCCTAACTTACGCTGCCTGTGCAATTGCTCATTCATTTGCTCCTCTTCATTGTCTTTAAATTGTACAGCTGCTTGCATTACTGACATACCTCTCTCTCTTTTATTCTTTTTCGCTAACTTAATTTCCTTCTGTTTGGCTTCCTTTCGCCATAAGCGGAAAGAGTCAAACATCGCCGGCCGGGCTTTCTTCTTAAACAATTTAATTTCCAGATTATCTAAAATATCGGTATCAAAACTACCATTTTGGGGCCATTTTAAAACACCATCTTTCCTGGTGTAGTGGATCCACACTTCGTTATATGCAATGGGGCCTACGCCATGTTTCACATAGAGCTCATAAGTAGGAGTTCCAACCGGAGGAACCGGACATGATTCCTCTAGCTGGAAATCTTTTCCACAACCCAAACAGAATAATCTACCAAATAGTCCAGAACCAGGCATCTTCGCTCACTAGTCTAGATCCAAACGTCAAAGGATTATCGAATACGATAGCCTCGTGAATACACGAGTCCTCTGGTTTTGGCGTTTGCAAACTCCAAATGACTAATTCAAAATGATCCCGAAGGATACCAAAACAAATGGGAGACGCTCCACTTATACTTAACTGAATATTGCTGATCGATGGCGTCACCAGAAGACTCTCTCGATTGTTTCGCTCTCTCAAACTCGTCAAGGGTCCAAAACAGGTCGATTAATCAGGGCAGCAGTCCTTCGTAGCCGTCGGGACGCGGAGAACCTCGCAGAAAAGACTTTCGGACCACGTCGACATGCAGGGGTCGATGAAGTGGCGGCCTTCCTCCGGAATTTCCACACGAAGCTCCTCACGAACCTCTGGCTTGGACTGGTACCGCTGAAATCGTCCCGAGTTGGGCGCCAAACTGAAGTACTGGGTATTTTAGACCCAGCGGTGCAGGGGCACACACCCTATGACTTCTGGGTTTCACCCTGTTCCGGACCTACAGAAACACAGAGTCTTCTGGGTGAAGTCAAAGAATCGTTTATTGGCTGCAGACCAATGACAGGTATCCTAGAAGTACAACAGCGTGTATGTTCTCAGGAGACTGCTGAAAATCATAGGAACGGACTTCATCTTAAATACGCTTTTCCTTGCCTCAAGCATACATTCCCAGGTTTTATGATACGGCAATATACAAGTGTACATTACAAAGAAAAGGCAGAGTCATGATGACCATCCCACATTCCAGTTCGGCCAGCCCACAATGATTTACACAGTAAGATTCAGATCCCACGTTTGATGGAAAGAGACCCCCCAATAAACATGAGCATCTCCTGTTTTGGGAAACAAGTCATAAAGCAGGAACAAGCAGGTGTGGAAGAGATTAGCCGGGGGATTGTGTAGAATGAAAGGGTTTTATGACAGGTCAAGCCCTGATGCTAATCACAGGTGGACGGAGGAAGGGGAGCTCGTGAGACCGGTTTGACCCAGGGCAGCAGAGCCAGCTGCCCAGGTCACAGAGAAGTCAGAGGGAAAGCCCATGTACTGTGAGGCCCGTATTTACTCCATTATAGCCTATGTGAGGGCAATGACAAGATGGCCACTGCTTCCAAAATGGAACCCGCGTAGTGGAGCAGAATAACGTGTACACAGTGCATTCATAGCTAGAACGGTATATAAAGCACTCGTACATGCCGCATTTACCATTTGCGGTTCGCTAATACCAAGATAGACAGGGGTAGGGCCCTGTCCCCTACGCGGTCCCGAATATTAAAGTACGACAGCAGACTTCCCTGGTGGGCAGTAGCTTTACTACAGTGATCTAATGAGCAACTAGAGTGCTAACATTCAGAATTTATGGAAAATGTGTGACACATCTGAATGCCTTCTTGATGGAACCAAAGTAAAAAACTGAAAGTATTTCCTACTGAGGAGACTGCAGTAAATGAGGAAATTAGGAAACTTCATAACAAACCAATCTCCCAAGATGGCCACCAGAGACAAAAGAGCCCAAATATCACCCAGATGTAGCCCAAGTATAGCCCAATGACAGAATATCCCAGAGTGTTCTAATGAACAACTAGAGCGCTAACAGTCTTACATATGACAAAAGTATGGCACACCTGAAGCCATCTTGATTGGAATAAAGTGGTAACACTTAAAACATTTATTTTACAAAGGAACAAAATGAGGGGATTCATTTTGCCAGAGAAATTATGATTAGTGCTGCAGAAAGAAAAATTAGGGCACATTTTGAGTTCTCAAATCCTCTTCTATTTCATAAAAAAATTCTGACATGCAGACTGAAACATGCACTTTGAATGCCAGCAGCAGACTTCTTTGGTGGGCAGTAGCTTTACTACAGTGATCTAATGAGCAACTAGAGTGCTAACATTCAGAATTTATGGCAAATGTGTGACATATCTGAATACATTCTTGATAGAATCAAAGTCCAGGGAATGGAGGGCTAGGATTCTTTCTTTGTATAATATGGAAATGGCTCTATATAAACCTTAAGGTTATAGAAAAAAGACATTTGGGGAGCAACTATGGGCACCAATTACTGGTTGGCTATGATTGAAGGCTATAGTTAAACATTGTAATTAATTTGTCTTAGTTTTGTATTTGTTTTGTAAAATGATTTGTTTTGTTTTCATGTAATAATAATGAAATCTGCTTTTGCTGAATAAAAAAAATAAATAAATAAATAAATAAAAGGGATACTGTTGAGAGGCAGAGGTCAGGGGCACAGACTCTGAAAATTGAAGGCAGGTAGGAGAGTGCAGAGGCAACAATTTGACCACACTGGGCAGGCAGGAAGGGCAGTGGCAGCACAACAGACTATGGAGGGCAGTGGAAAGGGGGCAGGGGCAACAAACCAACAATACAGGACTGGCAAGAGAGGCTGTGGCAATATAATAGACCATTGTGGGCAGAAGGAGGAGGCAGTGGTAGTACAACCATGCATGCCAACAGACCCGTTTCAGCCACAAAACGTCCAATGTTTTTAAGCTCAAATGGGCTTTATTTGATCTGTCTCCTGTCTACAATCTCCTCTTTTTCAATGTAACTCAAAGGGGAAAATCAATACCCCAGTTTGTTTTCAAAATCTCCCTCTTACCAAGTTCAAAATGTTCGCAAGTACGGTACATTGGATCATGGTAGGCAGGAGGGATTGGGGTAGGGACATGGACTCGGATAACAGAGGACAGGAGGGACATGGAGAGGTGCACCAAACTGACCCTACAGGGCAGGCATCAGGGTTTGCAGCAGCACAGTACACCACACAGGGCATGCGGGACGGGAGTGCAGCACAACAATCCATAGAAAGCAATAGGGAGGGGACAGGACCATGCACATGGACAACAGAGAACAGAGGGAAAAGAGGCAATGGTAGCTAGCGGACCATAATGGACAGACAGGAGAGAAAGCTGCACCATAACAGACCATAAAGGGCAGGAGGGACGGATCAGGGGCATTTCAATGGAATAGACAAGCCAGGAGGGAGGGAATAGGGGTCTGCACATGGAAACAGAGGGCTGGGGGCAAGGGGGCAGGGCAGGAGCAGCAAGATGACCATGGAGGTCAGGCAGGATGGGCACTAGAAACAAGACACACCATGGAGAGCAACAATGAGACTATGATGGCATACACACAGACCATGGAGGGAAGGTGGGAGGGGGTCAGGGGCAGCTAGCTGACCACACAGGGAATGTGGGAGGGGCCATGGCAGCACAGAAGACCATGCATGGCAAGCGGGAGGGTTAGTGGCAGCACAATGGCTATGATGGGCAAGAAGGAGGGTGCAGGGGCATGCACAAAGGACCATGGAGGATAGAAGGGAGGGTCAGGACTTGGGCACAGACAAGAGAGTTGAGGGGAAGGGGCCTCACAACAGACCGCGCGGGGCAGGCAGGTGGAGCAGTTGCAGCACAACAGACCAATGAGGGCAGAAGGGTGTGGCAGTAAAATGGACCATGGAGGACAGGAGGAAGGGGATAGGGGCATGGTATGTGGACAGACAGGGTGGAGGTGGCAGGGACAGGTTACAGTCACTTGACAATGCTAGGCAGGTGGGAGGGGAGTGGCAGCTCAACAGAACACTCAGAGTTGATAGGAGTGGCAGGTCCATGGAACATGGTGGGCAAACAGGATGGAGCAGGGGCATGCACAAAGACATCGGAGGACAGGGGGAAGGAGAATAGGAGCAGCAAGCTAAGCACAGAGGCTAAGCAGGAGGTCAATGATGGGCCATAGAATTGGGCAAGAGAGGGCAGGAGGAGTGGACTGGTACATCATGCTAAATGGAGGGCAGTGGCAGCACATCAGACCATGCATGGCAGGAGGGAGGAGGCAAGTTCATGGATTCAGACGACAGAGGATAGGGAGGAGGTGGATGGGGCAGCAAGCTAACTGTTCAGAGAAGGTGGGTATTAGGAACTTTATTGTTTTTAAAATGTGTGTCTGTGCTAACTACTGAAAATATGAACAAGTATGCAGCATAATCTCACTTTTATTCAGGAAGAAGAGGACGTTTGTGACTGTGACTCCGGGCTCACTTGGCAGAAACACCCCCTGACCCTCCACCCTATCTATAAATATATATTTATTTTAAATAATAAAAAACAAAGGCCGGCCCGGGCCATAAGTGGCCTGAGGAGGGGGGCAACGCAGCCCCCTCCTAAAGAATAAAAAAAAAAGGCCATGACCCATGGGTTGGGGTCCCCGGGGTCGATTAAGGCCTTGGGAGGGTCAAATTTATTTTTTTCAACAAAAAGAATTAGGGTGCAGGCCCTGGGGGATGGGGTCCCCAGGGCCAGTAAATTAGAAAAAGAAGGGGGGCCACACAGCCCTCCTTCTTAAAAAAATGAAATGAATAAAAGACTGGCATTGCGCCGGAGGCCATGCCCCCTCCTTGCAGCACTCTGCAAATGCGCCCCCTGACCAGTTGTAAGTTGGGGAATTAATTCCCCTTCAATACTGAGGGTCCCTGAGGGCCAACTAGCCCAACAGGTATCTCCAGTATGCGCAAGAGAGCTGCGTTGCAGACAGGTGTTCTGAGGCCACGCCCCTCTTTACACCTCTATGCAACGCAGCTCTGTGGCGCTTACTGGAGGTACCTAGTGGGCTTGTTTGACCCTAGGGAGCCTTAGGATTCAAGGGGACTTAATCTCTCAACTTATAACGGCCACAGGGCGTGTTTACACAGTGGTGAAGGGAGGGGACGGGGCCTGAGGTGACGTGTGCAAACACGCCCTGTGGCGCGTTTTAAATTGGGGAAATAATTTCCTTTAAATTCTGAGGGATCCTGGGGGCCAACTAGCCCAACAGGTGCTTCCAGTATGCGCCACTGCTCTGCGTTGCAAAGAGGTGGTGCAGGCCGTGCCCCTTTTTACACCTCTCTGCAATGGCGCTTACTGGACGTACCTAGTGGGCTATTTTTCCCCTACGGATCCTCAGGATTCAAGGGGACTTAATCTCCCAACTTAAAAAACGGCCACAGGGTGTGTTTACACAGAGGGGACGGGGCCTGAGGTGATGTGTGCAAACACGCCCTATGGCGCGTTTTAATTTGGGGAAATAATTCCCCTTCAATCCTGAGGTCCCCTGGGGGTAACTAGCCCACCAGGTGCTTCCAGTAAGCACCACTGAGCTGCGTTGCAGAGAGGTGGTACAGGCCGTGCCACTTTTTACACCTCTCTGCAACGCAGCTCTGTGGCGCTTACTGGAGGTACCTAGTGGTCTAGTTTGACCCTAGGGACCCTCAGGATTCAAGGGGACTTAATCTCCCAACTTAAAACGGCCACAGGGGGTGTTTACACAGTGGGGAAGTGAGGAGACGGGGCCTGAGGTGACGTGTGCAAACATGCCCTGTGGCGCGTTTTAGGAGGTAGTTTTAATCCCCTGCCCTATTATATACTAGGGGCTTACAGAGGAGGTCATGCTGATCACAGGGGGACCCCAACGCATAGTGTTCCCTAGTGTATGTAGGTGTTTTCACTGTATTCTGAGTGTCTTTTAACATAGCTTAGGCTGTAGGACTGGTTAGTCAGACTCAGTTACCACCAGTATCCGTCTGAAAAAGTTTAGGGTACAGGATGATTTTGCAACAAGGCTTCTTTCTGCTCTTCTGTTTGTTCTTTCTGCACGTTATCCTTCTTCCTGCACTTTTCTTCGTCTTTGAGGACTTCTGTTGCTTCTTTCTGCATTTCTTTTTTTTCTTTCTGTGCTTTTTTTCTTCTTACTTCACATGTCCTATCTCTGTAGGCATAGTTAGAAATTAGCATTTAAAAAACCTTTGAAATGCACTGAAAAAACCATAGGTTTTAGGCATGTTAAAGTTAGGAATTAGCATTTAAAAAACCTTGGAAATTCACTGAAAAAACCATAGGTTTCAGGGGCGTTATAGTTAGCTGGACTTTTCACTCGTACAAAACCATTGAAATTCCCCCGTTATAGTTAGTTCAGCTAACTATAACTCGCGCGCCCGCAATGCACTGCTGATGACGTCACATATTACATCACTCATGACATGGTCAGTGACAGCACTCATTACATCACTGATGATATCTCAAATGACATCACTGATGACATCATCCTTGTGATAGAGTGGCAGACCTCGTCTCCCCCTAATATAACCTTTGATACACACATTCAAATTTAAGAAACAACATTTTTCAAAACAATAGACATACCAATATCAGTTACAACAACCTATTCAGTAATTCTAAGATCCACATACACATCCACTCATTCACCAACAGTCCTATACAGTCACTCATACATGTACTCACTCATCATATGTACTCATACACCTATACATCCTGTTACACAACGCCACTCATCCATAGAGTTACTCACACACATAGTCACTCATGCTAATAAAGAATCAAACATCCATTTACTTGCATATACAGTTACACACACACCACCACACTTACTTTTACAGAAACTTACACATACTTAGTCTTTTAAACAATCACTTATAGAAACACATACTTATTCATACAGGAACTCTTTCAATCTCTCACTCTCACATATACTCACTTATATACACCAATAGTCAAATATACTAGTTTAAAACATATGTAGTTACTCATAAAGACACTATTGAGATAGTCATTCACTCACTAACACACCCATGCACACACTCATCCACCTATACAGTCCTGTACACATGCTGTCTTCAACACATACAGTGAGTCACTCATTCATGCACCTATGCACTACGTAATACCCCCCACCGAACCATACAGACACTCAGACACTCATACTGATACTCAAAAACCAACTAATAACCTATATAGACACTCATGTAGCTACTCACCAACCCATGCAGCCACTTATACACAAAGTGAGAGACTGATACAGATATTTACATATTTAAACATTACTCACTAAGCCATGTATTCACTAAGATACACTTAATTAGTCAGTTATACAATCAATTTTTCAAAAACAAATCTTCCATTTAGACACTTATATACCCATTTATTCTTCCATCGACCTTGAGATATACATATATAAAACATATGTCATTTTCACAAAAATACACATTCACTGGATGATGTCATCAGTGATGTCATTTGAGATGTCATCAGTGATATCATGAGTGATGTCACTGACCATGTCATGAGTGATGTAATATGTGACGTCATCAGCAGTGCATTGCGGGCGCGCGAGTTATAGTTAGTTGAACTAACTATAACGGGGGAATTTCAATGGTTTTGTACGAGTGAAAAGTCCAGCTAACTATAACGCCCCTGAAACCTATGTTTTTTTCAGTGAATATATATATATATATATCTACATATATATATATTCACTGAAAAAACCTGATATAGTTAGGAATTAGTATTTAAAAAACCTTTGAAATTCACTGAAAAAAAAACATAGGTTTCAGGCCTGATATAGTTAGGAATTAGCATTTAAAAAACCTTTGAAATTCACTGAAAAAAACCATAGGTTTCAGGCCTGATATAGTTAGGAATTAGCATTTAAAAAACCTTTGACATTCACTGAAAAAACCATAGGTTTCAGGCCTGATATAGTTAGGAATTAGCATTTAAAAAAACGTTAGAAATTCACTGAAAAAACCATAGGTTTTAGGGGTGTTATAGTTTAGCTGGACATTTCACTCGTACAAAACCATTGAAATTCGTCCGATATAGTTAGTTGTACTAACTACATCTCGTGCGCCCGCAATCCACTGCTGATGAGGTCACATATTACATCATTCATGACATGGTTAGTGACATCACTGATGACATCTCAAATGACATCACTATCCTGGCTGAAGAGGGGTGAAACCCCGAAACCGGTCCTAGGATACTTGTTTCCGGTCCAGGGTGGACCTGGCTTGGCATTTTGGGCTGGAATGTTCCCATGAGGCACAGGGTCAAGACTAATTTGCATATAGCCAGGTCTAAACTGGGGTGGCATGGTGAGCAAAAAGATGATGGATTTAACCCAGATCTCTTGACTGGGGGTGAATGTTTTGATTTGTTCTGCATTCCGTCCATCAATTGTGTGTCTTTTGAAGGGAATATAAAAACACAATAAATATTTTTAGTACTATTCAAAATGTGTATTATTGCTAACAGAAATAAAGATATTGAACAAACTAATGTACGTAATAGTGTAATAAATGAATGCTTTCTAAACAGCCCATAACTAAAGTGTTGTCAGTCACTGTGTATTTATAGTATATCTACATATGTATAATGTGTATATATGTGGTAGGTTTGTTTGTTGTGTCCTCTTATACCCATCCCTTTTCCAAAAGAAGGGTACCTCCCATATTACCTTTAGACAAATCTAAATAAACACTGTCAGACATTTTGCCACCACAAACACACTACCTCACAGTGAAGCTGACTGACAGGAAGGAATAGTGGGTATGCTGGTGAAGTGAGTGTATCCAAAAGCATGATGGGGTTTGTAGTCACAGATAATACTCCCCCTCCCAATTGGCCCAGCAAGCTCACACTGAACATGCTCACCACACAGGGAGTGGAAATGGACTGACAAGATGTCTGACACTGGGCTCTGTTGTGGAAAGTACTAGGTCCTGCTGAGCACTGTGCACCAACAAACACCAGGGCTGCACTGTCAGCCATCTTGCCATTGCTGTCACACTCCCTCACAGGGAAGCAGAGTCAAAAGGAAGGAAGCATGGGCATGCTGGGAAGGGGGGTGTAGCCAAGAGCATGATGGGAGTTGCAGTCACAGACAATCTCCACCGACCTACATGGCCCAGCAAGCTCACACTGAACCATACTCACCTCACAGGGAGTGGAAATGGACTCACAAGATGTCTGACACTGGGCTCTGTTGTGGGGAGCACTAGGCCCTGCTGGGAACTGTGCACCAACATACAACAGGACTGCACTGTCAGCCATCTTGCCATTGCTGTCACACTCCATCACAGGGAAGCAGAGTCAAAAGAAAGGAAGCATGGGCATGCTGGGAAGGGGGGTGTAGCCAAGAGCATGATGGGAGCTGCAGTCACAGACAATCCCCACCCACCTACATGGCCCAGCAAGCTCACACTGAACCATGCTCACCTCATAGGGAGTGGAAATGGACTGACAAGATGTCTGACACTGGGCTCTGTTGTGGGGAGCACTAGGCCCTGCTGAGAACTGTGCACCAACAAACAACAGGACTGCACTGACTGACATCCTGAAAGTTAACCTGCACCCACTGCAATGGTGACACGCTTCATGATGGGATAACTGGCCTGGGGGAGAAGGAGGTCCTGACTTGAAAAAAAATAACACCGATGCTGGCCATACACACACCTTCTCTGCTAAAACACATTGCACACGTGGTACCAGTCATTCACAAAGTAAATGCCCAGGCAAGATGACTGACACATGGGCCTGATAAATGAAGTGGCTGCAAATCACACATATGCACTGACCAACCCAAACACGTTCGCACACACAGCCATTGCAACCGTATATTCAAACTCACTGTCTGGGGATGCAGTGTCCAGGGGTGCCCCCTGACCTGGCTGTGGAGGTGTGTCTTGCAGATGTGGAGATCCATATATAGTACATTGTACAAAACACACAGGAACTCACATATACATAATTGACAGGGCACATCTGACAGTGAATGGAATGGACACTCCAATATAACTGACACTGTAGCATGGTCTCATTCACACTAGGTGCTGTTGTGAGCTGCATTCCACTCCTACATCGTTCTGCAACATATGCATCCTTCACACAACACACCACTCACTTTCATAGACACTGTAGACACAAGGTCTAACCTGGACTGCATTGGAGGAGACATGCTACTCACAGCAGCAAAACCGCAAGACACACAACACTGGCTATCACTGTCATGAGCATGGAAACGCCAATGATCTGCCTTGCTCAATCCATGAAGAACATTGACAAGTTAAATCACTTCTGCACGTGCAAAACTCAGCACCAGCCTCATTAGCTATGGTGACATCATCAATTGTATGAAATGAGATGGAAACTAGGAACACAGGGAAAAAAGAAACTTTCTCCCACGAGATCACAGGCATACCGGACTGTGACCATGTTGTACCAACACACCAATGTGACGCACAAAGAACAGCAAAAACTGGTACCACACATGCCACAATCTTGCAATATATCCTAAGTGGAATTGCACGTATGTCCTTGTTAAAGGTCAAATGTGTACAGGGATGACACACCTGTGTCAGCCACGTGATGGCCCTTGAGTAGCAATGGCCATGTACAGTCAAATCTATACATGAGCTGGTCATGCACACACTTCGACATGCACACTGAAATGCTTCATGTTGGCTGGACAATGTGCTACAACAATATCAATCTCTGTCCGTGACAACTTTGGACAATGCAGTGTATAGGCATGTATCCTGACGTACAGTTGCAAATGTCATGCATATGAACCATTGATGCCTGAAGAAACATAACTTACATTGTGTGTCTCTTCCAAACTGGGGACACAGCAGCAAACGAAGAGCAGTCCCTGTCCCAGACTCCGGTGGACCCTCAGCTCTCTGGTGTGGATCAGTCTCTGTCCTCTTCGGATGACGAAGAACAACCTGGCACCTCCGGTGTGAGTCATCATGCAGCACCAGCAGTACAAACATCTGCACCCCTGCACCCACGCCTCCAACATCTGGCAACAGACAGAGCACCCCCGCCAACACGGACAGACCAAGGACACAGAATTCCGACAGCACAGGGACACAGGCCACCCAGGAAGCTACGGACAACACCACCAGTAACAACACCCAAGGGGGCCCAGGGTCACCTGTGCGTGCCACTGCAGGTCCTGCCCATGTGGCTAGGGGTGGTGGGAGGGGTGGTAGGCAGAGGACACGGCTTGCAGAGGGGTCTGGACTGCATGATGACCCCCAACTGGCACGCATCATAGATACGTACCAGGATAGCACCGGAGGATTCGGCAAGGTAGTGGGGATCCTCAAGGACATTCAACAGGAGCAGGCTGCCCATCATGCTCGCATGGAGTCCAAGTGGGATGCACTTACTGTGGTGCATAGGGACATACTGACATGCCTCCGCCAGATAAGCACCAACATGTCCACACTTCCCTGTGTGCCCACAACATCTGTTGCCGCTAGATCTGCTAATGCCACAGGGAGTGAGGATGATTCTGGTGGAGAGTCCTCTGCACCGAAGACGCCTGCACCTGAGGATCCCCCCCAGAAGAAGAAGAGGGGTCGTCCGAAGAAGGACAAATGAGACGCAGATGGCCATGCACATCCCCCAGGGACACAAAACCTGTTCTGTAAAATGTTCTTTGTGTGCAAACCCTTCACCTTGTTGTATATAACCCAACTCGCCAACAAGATATGGAGGGTTTATGTTGGTCTAATGTAGCAGATGACTGTGGACTTCACTCTGGACATTTCACCTACCAACACTTCCAAATCATCTGTGAACTTTGGATTCAAAACCCAATGTACAGCACCCACAATCCTGTGCACTATCCTCACACGTTTGTAAATAAACTCACTATTACACTATACTTGCCTTTGTTGTGATTCCAACTTGGTATGTGTCATGGAGATGATGATCTGCTAAAAAGCACAGTGCATGCTAACTAGTACAGCAATGTGATCACCGTTATGTGAGTCATGGTGATATGACACATGTGAGGGAGACACACCACTAGGGCACCACAACACATACTCACCATGGCCATGCAACTCAAATAACTCATCACCTACAATGATGTTGACCAGAAATACAGTTGAATGCACAGATACCACACCTATCCACAGTAAGTGGTAACAAGCCCACAGGTGAGGTAAGCAAATGTCATTCAGATGTGGGAAGACAGACAACGCACATAACAAAGTGTAACACAGGTACATTACACATCAGCAACATGTTTATTCCACAACAGTTGCAAGGTAATTCTACGTAACAGTGGACACACAGTCACCAAGTGTTGAAGTATTGAAGTCAAGGGGTGTGTGGTACATCACTTGATGGGAATCGACAACTTCCACCCTGGGATTGGATTCTGGGTGTTGGGGGTCAGAGTTGACCAAACAACAGGCAAAGTACCCTGGGAAGGACAGACATAACACACAGTCAAAAACACAGCAGAACAGGATAGAAATGCAATACACATGCACAAAACATGTCACAAGAAACCTACACAGAAACAAGTTAGAATGTCGACACTATTGTGGAGTACAGACTACCTGAAAGGACACATCACTGCACGCATCCAGTCAAGTAGCACACAAACACACTCAAACAGCAACAAAGCAGTACCAACACATTTCAGGCTAACTCATTACATTGACATAACAACCCTGTAAACTCACATTCAGGTGAAGAAGTTGTTGATGAGCTGTGTGCGGACGTCACCCTCATCATCATCATCACTGGCATCGTGGCCTAGGCCTGGATCCTCCACAGGTGACGGATGTAGGTCATCGTGATCCTGGATGAGAGGCAACTTCTTCTGCACTGCCATGTTGTGTAGCATGCAGCACACTATGGAAATTTTGCACACCTTTGCAGGGTCAAATGGGAGGGCCCCTCCGGTCTTGTCCAGGCAGCGGGAGCGGGCTTTCAGGAGACCAAATGTCTGCTCGATCACCCTCCTGGTCCGACCATGTGCCTCATTGTAGCGCATCTCCGCTGGTATCACAGGGTTCCTGAGGGGTGTCAGCAACCACGGCATGTTGGGGTATCTGGAGTCACCTACATTCAAACAATTGAACAATTAGCTGAGTTTTGAAAGAGGGTGGAATACAACATTGCCAAACACACACAAGGGTAAACAGTCAGTACACACCGACAAGCTAGGCACGCTGGTTTGGCATCTGTGACATCATCGTTGCAATGTGACTACTCCTCATGATGTAGGCATCGTGCGCAGAACCAGGGAAACGTGCACACACATGTGTGATACACATGTCCGCTAGGCATACCACCAGAGCATTGATGGAGTGGAAATGTTTCCTGTTCCGGTATGTCTGCTCATGTACCCATGGTGGTACCAGGGCCACATGTGTACCATCAATAGATCTGATGATGTTTGGCATCCTCCCCAGTGTATAAAAAGCAGCCTTTATGTCAGTGAGTTGACCTGGGCTAGGAAACTTGATGTACAGGTCAAGGAAATGCAGCATCCCCTCTAAGACAACGCGTAGCACACGACTGAACATAGTTTGCGACATACCACCAGCAGTAACCACAGTGTACTGGAAGGTACCGGTAGCAAAGAAGTGCAGGGCTGCCGTCACCTTCACCTCTGGGGTCAGTGCTGTAGGGTATGTCCAGCCAGGTAGCAGATGTGGCACCAACTGCTCCGCCAACTCCTCATTCAGTGGCATGGTGAAGCAGTACCGTCAGATGCAGTCGCGTTCCAGCATGGTTTCAAGGTCTGGGAACAGTCTATGGACAGCTGGTGCCCTGCAGTACAGAGATGAACAAAGGAAGATTGTCGATTCATCCACCCATGGGGCTATGACCAAGCAAAATATCATATGATACATCATGACGATACACAATGTACTGTGGTGGGTGCTGTTGGGTATGGACACATATGTCACCTACATGCCCATCATCTCACATCTCAAGTCCAGATGTCTAACATAAGTTCCATGTAGTGCAATGGCAAATCATTAGGCTGTGTCACAGTACCTATGTACTGCTGTTACGTTCCAAACACACACCACAGTGACAAGTAAGGACTGATGTCTCCCAGGCATCACAGCTCTTTGACAGGCAGATACCCCGGGTCCCTGTATTGCCACATGGACACTGGCATGACATGGCGTATCATGTACACGCAACAAAACAACCATGGGTCCCGCAGGTAGTGGCCTCTGTTGTCTCTGCAGGCCATACATGGACGTCTCTGAGACATACACACAACATCAATGTTGATACACAAACCACATGGATGTAGAGACTGTCTCCAATTGGGCACATGGGATCAGGCACATCTGAGACACAACATGCACACAGACTGTGGATGTACATCAGAATTGTGGCTATGGGTCTCCCTGTGACGTACATACCATCCCACCCAGGACTCAGGGTGTATGTGACATGTCATAAACATATCCAACCTGCAACTGTGTCCATGACTCATGTCTATAACTGTACAGTTGCACATCACAGTGGTAATGTGCACAACACACAAAAGATTCTGTCCCCATGAACCCGTGCACAGCCTGGGAGTGGCTGCACCAAAGTGCCACACAACCAACCAAATGTTGCCCCCCCTACACACACAGGTAATGCAGCCTGACATGCCATGGGATACAGAGTGGCACATGCTGTGGTGTGGTAGGTGTGCACCTGAGTCCCTGGCAAGTAATTGTGTGCGGAATCCGTTAACAAGTCACACCAATGTGAACCGACGCGGGTGACTTCTACAGAGACGCATCACACAGTTGTGGACCGAGCCTTGGGCACGCCTTGGCCAGTGACTGCAACGTGAACCGATGCGGGTGACTTTTATGCATATGCGTCGTGCAGGCATGGACCGAGCCGTGCACATGCCTTGGCCAGTGACTGCAATGTGAACCGATGTGGGTGACTGTTATGCATTACCGTCGTGCAGGCATGGACCGAGCCGTGCGCACGCCTTGGCCAGTGACTGCAATGTGAACCGATGCAGGTGACTTTTATGCATACGCGTCGTGCAGGCATGGACAAGCCGTGCGCACGCCTTGGCCAGTGACTGCAATGTGAACCGATGCGGGGGACTTTTATGCATACGCGTCATGCAGGCATGGACCGAGCCGTGCGCACGCCTTGGCCAGTGACTGCAATGTGAACCGATGCGGGTGACTTTTATGCATACGCGTTGTGCAGGCATGGACCGAGCCGTGCGCACGCCTTTGCCAGTGACTGCAATGTGAACTGATGCGGGTGACTTTTATGCATACACGTCGTGCAGGCATGGACCGAGCCATGCACACGCATAGCCCATTGAATCCGTATGGAGACGGGTGCATGTGGATTTTCAAACTACGCGTTGTACAGTTAGTCGACCGAGCCATGCGCACTCATTGGCTATGGACTGTCATGGAGACGGACGCAGATTCAAAACTTGTACAAGTCGTGCGCTGGAAATTTAGTTGGCTGCCTACAACAATGTTGCAATTACTAGGGTGTCATGAAAGTAAAATTTTGAACGATGCGGAAGACGTGTACGAGTCGTACAATTTCATAGATTGGCCAGATTCATACGATGCAACCGTGTTGGACCTATAACTTAGGACACATGGCACAGAATCTGCCTCTGAGCACAGATATAAGGCTGGCCGGCCCCTAGGGAGGTCACTTGCCTGCACTACATGCTACTGGACCACATCTCTGCTATCACTGCTGCTGTCTCTGCATCCTCTGGCTTCTGCTATGGCACGTACTCTGGAGAGAGCCCCAGCCTTCACAGAGGAGGAGAACCAGGCCCTGCTGGACGGGCTCCTTCCACAGTACTGCAAGCTGTATGGGAAACCAGGGTAGCAGGTGAGTGTGCAGTCCACTGCCTTCCTAATTGTGCATGTTATCTGACTTGCAGTACTAGCAGTGTGTACACCATTGGCAAGCATATTCACTGATTACTTTCAACCCCCAAAGTGTGTAGGTACATGTGATGAACAGGTGTTCTGCAGCAAAAGTGCATTTGTGCAAGCTTTAACTTCCCAGGCAGTGTTAACATGTCAGACATGCAGTGCAATTGTCCATTTCCATGGTTGCACTACCTGTGTACCTAATTTACCTTTATGATGACTACATGTATTTCCAACTGTGTGCAGCACAAATATGTGGCATGTGTGGTAATGGCCTTTTCACTTTGTCATCCTCACAGGGGTTGGACCCGGAGGATCGCAAGTGTCCAGCTGAAGCTGTCACCTCCTCGCAGGAGGGGCGGACACCGGACCCTGCCCCCCACATGCTCAGGATTCTGGCGGTGGTCTTCCAGGACCTGGATGGGCAGCTGAAGGCCAGTCAGCAGCAAGGAGGGGGTAAGTCCATGCCTAATCTGTGAACTATGTCTGACATGCTATTTGCAGTCTTTTGGCCTGGTTACACTTCCACATTACGTCGGTCTTGTAGTTCAGGACTCATGTCCCTCAATTGTGCACCCTCCTCATCTGATCCACAGGTGTGGCCCTTACAGTCTATGACTTGTTTCACTAGGGCACTGTGTCCCTGCAGTCAGCTTTGCTTAAGGTTCCGGACAGCACCTGTTACCGGGACTCTGTTGTGTGCTTCGTGGGTGGGTCAATTGTTTACACAATGCCTGAGATCTGACATGTGATCTGTGTGTGCCTTTGATATGTGTTACAATTGCTGGTCTGACTCACCACATGTGCCTGGGGTATTTAAAACATACCCATTCAGCAGGTGACTCCAAATTTGGGGCTTCATGAGTATGTATATCAAGTGTGTCACACTTGCTTAGCCACATGCCTACTGTCCAGGGCTATACACTATTTCACGTAGACTTGGGCAGTCATGCCTACTCCAGGGCATTTAAAAACACTCTGTACTCCCACTCCTGTGTATCAACTTACAGATTGTGCTTGATGACATGTGCCTTCAGGTGTCTGCCTCTGTGTCATTGTGGTGTGGCTTCCTTTTCAGGACAACTGGGGTGTTCGTGAGTTTTAGGGTCAGCAGGACATCTGAGATGTGACTACAGGAGACGAGACCTGTGTGACATATAGGTGTGTGATCACTTGACAGTGCACAATGGTGTATGCAACTGTGAAGCTCAGGCAGCTGTGTTTCATGCACAGCAGACTGTGAGGTGCTCATGTTCAGGGAGTTGTGTTCGCAGTCACTCATATGTCTGATTTGTATTATGTGGGTTCATCAGAGTCCGGAATATGTTGTTTGCAGGGGATGGACAAGTGCACTTGTCAGCTGCAGAGTTTACTTTACCCATGACCTATGATTGTGACACAGTGCAGACTGTTGGTGTCTGGATGCCCTGCCCCTGTGACAGGAGACAGTGATGACTGACTTTCCAGGCATGCCTGTGCCATGGCATTTAACTTGCTACGAGGGATCCTGCATTTGAGTCAAATGTGCTCCATGCACCCCATGGTGGCATTGACTATCAGGACATGAGAACATCATTGTGTGTGGTGCTGGTATACATTACAAGCATGTGAAACAAGACTTTGGCCATCCCTTCTTCCTGACACCTGTACTGAGTCAGTGGCAAGAGATGTGATGTGTTTATAGTGACACACTTCTACATGTTCACTTGCATGTCCAACAACTGTGTAGGTGGTGCATGTCTGCACATTGGGGTATTAGCATCCAACATGCAACAGACATATGGGTGCAAGTCCAGGAGGGATATGAGTGCCATGGTTGATGGTCAGACTGACAATTGGCTTATTCAAAACAGTGTGAGCACTTTGAGCAGTGTTCAGATGATGATGCCAGGGATTGCCCTGTGATGTACTGTACTCACTGTGGTGTATGTGGTCAGTGCAGGTGACTGATATTGGACTGTTTTTCCTAATTCTATCCAGATACATCCACGGCCACAGAAGGGGACAGCGCCACGGACCAGGAGGAGCCGCAGAGCCAGACTGGGACAGCAAGCTAGGAGTTGGAGGGACCCAGTGGCACGGAGGGCGAGTGGAGCCACGCCGAGGAGTCCTCAGCACCATCCACCCCAGCTGTGGACCACAGCAGCTCGGAGGATGACTCCCTTGTGGAGGCGGGTGTCAGCAGCCACCAAACCCCAGCTAGTGAGGCTATCCCCGCCACCACCACCACCATCACCACCTTCCCATCGGCTCCCATCCCAGAGGTCCGTGGAGGCTCCCGTGTTCGGGAGCATATCTCCTTTGTGCCAGGCACTGCAACCCCTGCCCCTGTGTCCCCTGCTGCCCTGAGTGTGGAGTATGTGGACTTGCTTCAACAGATCCATGTAGGGCAGACATTAATGCTGAGTGTCCTCCATGCACACACCAGTCTGTTGGCACAACTGGTGTCGTTCATGGAGGGCATGTCATCGGGCATGTCTGCCCTACAGAGTACCAATCAGTCCATGGCCTCCTCCCTGACGGCAGCAGTGTCCCTCCTCCAACAGTCCCTCACCCCTCCTACCCCTGCACCATCCACAATCCCTAGCACCCTACCTGTCTCAAGCACACACACACCAGCACATTCACCCAAAAACACAAACACCCAGACCAATGTCCAGACGTGCACGCAAGCAACCTCAGGGGACTGATACCACACTCACAGGGGATGGTTTGCAAACACAGGCACAGCCATCCACAACCACTCCGCAGTCCTCCGATACCTCCCCCTCCAAGACCCCTTCCCTTGCCTCACCTGCAACCCCATCTCCCCAGAAGCTCTTACTCTGTGATCTTTGTAGGAGAGTAGGATCTGCTTCACATGGGTACCCCCACTTTTTGCTGGTGTTTCACTGTTTTTCGACCTTAGTCTGGCTGTGGCCCTGCTAATCAGGACCACAGCCTAGCTGCTTCCTCTCTAAAATGGTTTGCATGTACATTAGGTACATATCTAATTGGATTCTCGAGAGCCTTATAAGCCCCTAGTATATTGTATACTATGTACCTAGGGCATAGGTACCTCAGAGGCCTACCAGGGGCTGCAGCATTTATTATGCCACCCCTGGGAAGCACTCCAAAATGACACCACAGGTCTGCTACTGCAGCCTGGGTAAGGGTGTGCTTGCACCCCTTACTGTGGTATAGGCTACCTATATCCACATATATATACAGACACATATAAACTTATAAGCCACTCCTATGGCAGACCTTAACAATCCTGAAGACAGAGTGCTTGGTTTTGTGTGAGAGGGTGCCCAAGCATGAGCTGAGCCCCTCTGCAGTTTTCGGAAATCCTTCCTTATGGCTGTTCTGTGATACAGCCATACCATCTACTCTTAAGTGCATTATAACCTCATGGTAAATTCTAACTTTGGAATGGCTGCATCAAAACATGTCGTGTTTGGTGTCAAACGATTCGGAATACTACCCCCCCGCCAACTCTGGCGGCGGGGGTTGCATTCCACCCTTCTAGTGTTCATACTGGTCAAACCAGGTAGGACTTTCCTGAGCCCTGGCATCACAAAATGGATGCCTCTGCCACAGACACGGGTCTGACCTCCTGCTGCTGACCGAAACTCTGGCAGGGGAGGCCTGGACAATAGGTTTCCTGTCGCAGGGAGGTGTAACCACCTCCCCAGACAGGCAGATGTGTATTGGGGATGGGTGGGAGCACTCTCTGGTGCTTTGAAGTCCTGCACTGGGGGCACACTTGGTGTCCCTGTGCATACTCCAGTTCAAACTGGTTGCAGGGGCAACCTGCCCCTGCTCTGGCAAGAAACTGGGCAAAGGAAATGGGTGTAACCACCCCTCTTTCCAAGCCCACCCATAGGTGAGGCCTTAGAGTTAGTCCATCTCCTAAATTTACCATAAGTATAGGAATCCATTTCCTAGGACTTTAGATTACATTGCATGAAACTCTGCAACATATATCCTGGACCTTCGACTTTCTATCACGACTAGAAGACGGAAGAAATCTCCCTTGGGGTCAAGAAGTAACTCCCCTGCTTGGCAAGCACCAAAGAAGCAACTGACCGGTCTGCATCGCTGAAGCTCCCGCCGGACGCCGAAGTCTTTGCATCACCAGAGGTAGATTTCCAGACTTCCCCGAGGCTACCCTGAGTTCACAGCAAAGATGAGGCCCGTGGCTATCGTGGGTGACGTGGAACCGTGACCCCTGGACACCGTGATCTTTTGCAGCAACAGCATCTTCCTGGTCCTCCTCGAAGTTGTGCTTTGGGCTGCGAGTAGCCCCAGCCTTGAGCACCTCCTGCACCAAAGATTGCTGGCCTCTACTCTACGCGTGACCCATGGGCCAGTTTCAAGTACGACCGCTTGAGGCTCCTTCGCGATCACTAGCCCATTGGCTAGTAGGTCCTCACAAAGGCAATTCCTCTTCTGCTTGGGCTTTCCTGGATGCTCCAGATGTGCCCTGACTTACCCTTGCTGGGTGAGTCCCTCAGACCTTGCTGGTCTGCACCGCAGTCCTTTCTCTGAATTCCTGTGACTTGTTGGGTCCAATCTGGTCGCCGACACCGCAGCACTCTACAGACTTTGTGTGACAGCTCGAATCTGGCTCGTGGACTTTGTCGACGCCTCCTGACCTCATGGCTGAAGAGTCAAGACACCCATGAACTCACCTGAAACACACCCATGAACTCACCTGAAGCACCCAACATCTGTGGGCAGTGGTCCATCCTGCCCTCGATCACTGGCTAGTGACCCAAACTCTGTCCCCTCTGCTTTCAGGTTCCTTCCATCCTAGATCCAGGCTTGGATCTCTTCGGACACTTCTCTTCACGGCAGCAGCAGTTCTTTGCAGGCTTCCATTGAAATCGACGAAGCGACCCGACACCAAAAGACACCTGTGCACCCGGCTACCCTGGGTGAGGTAACTCGAGTACTCCGGTGCTCTAGTGGGTGCTAGCCCTAGAACTTCTTAAGTCCAATAGGGTTTGGTCCTGACTCGATTAGAAGTATCCCTAATCCTTAAATTTCCAACCGTGACATTGCCCATAGAAGATAACGGGTGTTTACCCACTGCATACAGTACACTGCATACAGTCCCCGTGGGTCCCCTGTGTCACTCCCTTGGGTGGTTCCTTGGGGTCCCAGCGATTCTACAGGCTCTAGGCCTTGTGTCTAGTTCAGTCGTGGTTCTTATACCACTTTTTTGGTATATGGTTTGGTATGCCCCTAGGGCCCAAACGTGTATTTGTGCTTTTCCTGTTGATTGCTAACTTGTAAATTAAGTACTTCGAACTCCAGTCTCATAAAGGGACTAGAGGGGTGTGTTTTATCCTAAATACATATATTTTGAATATGTACCTGGTGTGGTTGTCCTTTCATTTGATCATTCAAGAGATTATAGACTGGTAAAACAAGCTGCTTTACATTCCTTCAAGACTTAGCCTGAAGGCTGCTCTCCATAGCTACCACTAGGATAGCTTTCAATAAAGGTTGTTGTTAGACCTAGTACCATTGGCGTGAGTCTCCCTTCCATTTTTCGCTGTGTCTCCTCTGTTTTTGCTGTTTATAGATGCTCTGGGCGCTGTGCCACTGCCATTCAGTGCCACAGCGCGAATGCTCCCTGTGTAAAGTTGACATGTGAATTGGTATATCCATGATTGGCTTATTTGGTTTACCTGTTAGTCCCCAGTAGCGTGGCCTGTGTGTGTCCAGGGCTGGTAAACCAAATGCTGCTGGTGGGCCTGCAGCGCTGGTTTGCGCCACCCACAGAAGCAGCTTGTAAAGTGTGTCTCAGACCTGCCACTGCAGTGTCTGCATGCAGTCCAGAACTGCCATCTTGGCTGTGAAGTGCACCCACTTCCCAGCCCCTGAACCTTCCCTTGGCATCATGTAAGCCACCCCTATGGTAGGGTGCAGTGTCTGTGTAAGGTAGGACATGCTCTGATGTGTGTAGCATGTCCTGGTAGTGAATTACACCCAATTTCGTTTTTCACTATTGTAAGGCTACCTGTTCTTCATAGGCCAGAATGGGAGGTTTGGCTATTACATTCTATAGTCCTAACTGACCCACAGAACATGGTAGAAAAACGAATTTAGTATGCATGAGCTCAGAATATTAAAATACATCTTTTAGTGAAGTTTATTTTTATATTCTGTGTTTGAAAATACCACTTTTAGAAAGTGGGTATTTTCTTGCCTAAGCCTTCCAGTGTGCACTGCTGTTATTTGTATTGGCTGTCTGGTTTTGGAGGGACAGGGCAGGCTGAGTCAGACCTGGGTTGAATAGAGAGATCTGCATTGGAGTATGGGGAGGGGTAGCTCCTGGACCTGAATAGGACTGTGCCTGGAAAGGTGAATGCTGGCCCCACCTCCCACTGTGTGTCTGATGGCAGAGCCCCTCTTTCTGAAAGGAAGGATGCAGCCTGGTAAACAAAGTGCTCCAGGGCTGGGCATAACTGGTTCTGGCTGGGTTCAGTGACTTGTAGCTTCTGAGAACAAAGACTTTTGGGGTATAAATATCTGTGCCCCAACCCCTACAATTTGTATTGCTCCTGGACAACAAGAAGAACCTCTGTCCGTGTAACTACAGGAATCTGCAGGAGAAGGACTGTCCTTGTGCTTGTGTGCTGTTTCTTGGACTGGCCTGCAGTGGTTACTACTGGACTTGGAAGAAGAAGAAAAGGACTTTGAAGGAACTTTTATTTTTGCTACAGCAATCACCCAAGGGCTAGAAGAGAGCTAGCCTCCTGCAGGAGTCTCAGGCACATCAGACTCCACCACCAGCCTCCTGTTTCCTCCTAGCGAGGATTTCTATCTGCAGGTGAGGCTCCTGTGAGTTCCAGGGCCTCTAGTTCTACTGTGGAGAAAAGAGCACTGAAAATCGTCGCTAACCCCTGTTAGCGAGCCGCTGCAGATGGAAAGCGTGAGGAAAATCATCGCTCCGCTGCCGCCGAGTGCTCGCTACCGGAGATCATTGCATCACCTGTCGGCGGGCCTGAAAACACTTGTTAACCCGAAGATTATCGCATTACCTATCAGCGGGCCCCAAAACGCTCGCTAACCCAAGTTTATTGTATCACCTGTCTGCGGGCCTGAAAGTGCCCGCTATCCCGAAGATTATCGCATCAACTGTTAGAGGGCCTCAAAACGCTCACTAACCAAAAATCATCGCGCTAAGTTCATCGCAGCGCGGACGCCGAGCGTTCGTGATTTCCCCCGCATCGCATCAGGATCGTCTCTCCCTTGCGGAGCGCCATTTTCTTTCATCGCAGCAAGATCGCACACGTAACAGGCTCAGCGCATCATCCTCCCTTAGCGGCAAGGATTTTATCGCATCGCCGGCTCCGCGTCCAGAAGTTTGTCGCTTTGTTCTGCCCGCAACCCAGCACATCATCCTCCCTTGCGATAAGGATTCAACGCATTGCTGGATAGCGTGAGGAAATTTATCGCTCCAACTCCTTAGTGACATTTTTGTTGCTTTGCCATGGAATCCAGATACCTTGTGAGTAAAAGGGTCGCAGAGACAACTGCATTGAACTGAACATCCCTTTGTGCACCTTGAACTATTTTTGCAGCATTTTTAGAGTAACCCTATTTTCTTAGTATTGTGGATTTTTACTGTTATTGGTCTTGTGTTAAGTCTATATAAATATACTTATTTTTTATAACTACTTGGGTGTCCCTTTGTAGTGTTCCTCATTGTGTTACTGTGTATGGTCATAAATGCTTCACACACTGCCTCTGAGATAAGCCTAGCTGCTCGTGCTACGTTACCACAGGGTTGAGCAGGGGTTATCAAAGGGTTTAGGCTGCTTACTCTGACTTAGGAAGAAGGGTCCCTACTTGGACAGTGGCCAGCCATTGCCAACCAGAGACCCCCATTTCTAACAGTTTTCTTTAACCTATTACCATAAGGGGTTGTTAGGACTGATACAACGTGCCCACTAGAACTAGTGGACAGCATATATCAGGCCACCTTCTCACATTGGTGGCAGCGTGTGGGATTCCAGCTTGCTATTGTTTTACCAGATAATCCCAATTGAATTGATCAACTGAAAACCACTAAAGGTACCTGAGGTACATATAATATCAAGTTTAGCTACAGTAAGTTCTACTGAACTTAGAGTTGTGTGTTAAGGGATAGCACACCCTTTCTACAACTCAAGAGAGTTTAGTAGGCCATACTAGTATAGGTAGTGCAGTACACCACACCACACCACATTAGTAATGTCTAACCAGCCTGGAACCAGTGAGCTCCTTCCCTATAAATATGAGGATCTCTCCTTTGCTCAGCTAAGGGCCTTATGTTCCATTAGGAAGCTGAAGACAGGCAAAAGTCCATCCACCCAGCATCTCATAAAGATACTTAAGCTGGATGATATCACATGGCCTAGTGGGCCTGATGGGATAGACAGTGTGGGTCGGGCAGCACCTGAGGTGGGCCTAGGGGTAGCAATTCCCCTGACCCTACTTCTGATGCTGACCAGACTGGTGACAATGACCAGACTCTGGTGAACCCAGATCTCCTGGATGAGGATTAGGAGGATGACAATAATACTCCTGCCTTTATTCCTCCAGGTAGGCCTAACAACAGGGCTAGAAGGGATAGGTCTCTGTCAAGGGGATCTATCCAGTCTAACTCCTCTATAGGGACCTCTGTCTCTTCTCACAGAGGGAGGGAAACCTCCCAGGAGAGGAGCGAGAGACTGCTGAAGTATGCACAAGACAAGTTCAACCTCAGAAAGCAGCAGATGGCCTTAGATAGGGAAGCCCTAGAGCTCTACAGAGCTAGTAAAAAGAAGGGACTAGAGTCCCTTGGTGGCAGCAATTTCCCTAGAGATAGGGAGAGGTCTAATGACCATAGAAACCTAAGTAAGAATGTCCCTCCCTACCAGAGTGGGGATGACATCCACAAATGGATAACTGCCTTGGAGAGGGCCTGTACATTACAGAAGGTCCCTCAAGGTCAGTGGGCAGCAATATCATGGCTCTCCTTTGCAGACAAAGGTAGAGATAAACTCCTCACTGTAAGAGAGGAGGATGCTGATGATTACAAAGTCTTGAAAAGTGCACTAATAGATGGGTTTGGCCTAACCACTGAACAATACAGGTTAAAGTTCAGAGACACCCAAAAAGCACAAAATCAAGACTGGGTTGACTTTGTTGACTGTGCTGCTAAGGCTCTGGAAGTTTGGTTATTGTGCAGTAAAGTGTGTGAGTTCAAAGATTGTACAATCAGATAATGAGGGAGCAGATTCTTAATAACTGTCAAAATCAGCTGTTGCACCAGTACCTGGTAGACTCTGATCTGACCTCTCCCCAAGAATTGGGAAAGAAGGCAGACAAATGGGTCAGAACCAGGGTGAGGCAGAAGGTACAGAACCAAGGTGGTGACCCAATGAAACAAGATTCCAAAAACTCTGTCAAGGGTGGGGACAAGGGTAAAGATCAGAAGTCTTCTCAAGGGCCCCAAAAATCTTCTTCAGGTGGGGATTCACAGGCAGGAAAGGGTAAAGGCCAAAAGAAACCTTGGTGCAAAATCTGTAAACAGAAAACTCACTGGACTAGTTACTGCACCAAGGCCAAAGAAAATACTCCAGCCCCCATCAATGCCCCTAAGGCACCTGCTTCCCCTAGTGCAGTTACACTTGGTGGAGGGAATACGCAGAAGAAGGGTGTAGTAGGGTTGACCCTGGGTTCTGAGATGGACTATGGCCTAGTCAGAGTACCAACTCAGGCTGGGCTTGTCAGTGATGGGAGCATGGATATGTCCCACTTTGTGAGTCCCAGTAACTTGGGCAAATACAGACAGCAGCCTTTAATAAATGGAGTAGAAGCTTGAGCATTCAGGAACACAGGAGCAAGTGTCACAATGGTGACAAAAGATATTGTGGATCCTGGGCAGATTATACTTGGTGAAATGTACCAAGTGACCAATGCTAGCAATGTCAGAACCGACCATTCTCCGGCAGTTGTTAACTTCTCCTGGGGAGGGGTAACAGGCCTTGTGATAAGTGCAGACCTACCAGTACAGTGCTTGCATGGCAATGATCTAGAGATTTCAGCTTGGGCTAAAATGGAGCTCAGGACACATGCAGAAATGTTAGGGATCCCTGCACATGTCTTTGCTGTGACTAGGGGTGGGTGAAATTTGCGATATTTGCAATTTAGCGCAAAAATGTTAAAAATCTCCGCAAACACGCCGGAAATATCGCGAAGACGCGGACGTTTTTTTCCCGCCTGTTCGCGGTATTTTTTGCGTGATTGTGGGTCGCCAACTTACCCATGCGGTTGCTCACGGGCGCGGCCATCTTGTTTTCACTTGTCCCGCCCTCTCGCGATGCTTACTTCCTGTTCCGGGTCGCGCAATGCATGTTCGCGCCCGTTCGCGGTCCATATTTCCTGTTCGCGACCGCTTTTACTTGATCGCGTTGCTTTTTGCTTGCTCAGGGAGAAAATATCGCGCAAACTTGCGCACATGGTCGCAATGGGCGCGGCCATCTTGTTTTTCACTCTATTGCATGGTTCTGGGGCCTGATTTTGAATCCTCCAAAAATCTTTTCAATCCTTTGTTTATAGCCACTTTTTTTGGATCTTTCTTACTTATTATTTCTCTAACTATTTTCCAGCTTCTATATTTTTGGTTTTTGTCTACTTTTTTTTTGTTTTTTAGCTACTTTTTCTCTCTTTCTATTGCCTGCTATTTATTTCCTTTACTCCTTTATTTTTTTTACCTTTTCTTTCCCGCCCCGTCCCCAGAACCATGTCTAAGGGTAGGGCTGTTCGCCGTCGCAGCCAGAGCCGCGACCGCCTTCCTTGCGGAAGGCGGCGCCCACAAGAGGTGCAGGCACGGGCCTTATTTGGGGAGGTGGAGTTGGCTGCACTAATTTTCTTTGTGCAGCGCCACCTCCCCTCAACCCTGGCAGCAGGTGGCAGGCCTGGGTCCGGGTACAGACTCCGGGAGCATCGGCAGCGATGGGGGAAGGTGCGCCGGGCAGTGTCGCGCTTCTCTGGCGTCCGGCGCACCCAGGCGCAGCTGACGCACCGGTGGTCCGACATCCTGGACCGTGAGCAGGACCTGCTGGACCTGCTAGGAGTGGAGGTCCCGGGGCTTGGTGAGTACTTATTTAATTATTACAACTTTGTGTCTGTTCTTCTGCTCTGTGTTATATATTGCGAATATCTTTTTTTCCTTCCAACCAGCTAGAATGTTGCTGCTTACAATACATTCCAGGTTAATAACGTTTAAAAGTCTTCTGTGATTATGACACAGGTGCTCTTCTGCGCTACTACTAATCTTACTTGTTTGCAGCTTTGCGTTTGCGCTTGCTTAGCGTGATTCTTTACGAGTTTATTTTAGAGAAATTAAGTTACGTAATGCTACAGTGACTCTGGTCCACTCCTTACTTTGTCCTGTCACTAATAGATAGGGGCGGATTGATACTTAGGTTTAGGTACTTTGTATGAGCTTCTAATTTGTTAGTGGTATGCGTGATGCCCCCTCACTCAGTTACGTGACGTGCTGCTAGTACAGCAGTCTTTATTAGAACCTTTTCTAGTTTGTTCAATGATTGGTGGTAGGCTTAGCAGTTAGCACTAGCAGATAAGCATCAATCAATCAAACCAAAATTTGGTGTATACAAAAAATGTAGTCATGTGTCCTCCATGATTTGACCATATGCTTTGTTGAGGAATACAGTGCAAATGCATACTTAATGTACTACAATTGGCATGCCTGGAATAGGTGGGCTCGGTTGTGTGGTACGTTGTACTTAGGCTTAGTTGTAACTTAGTATTCTGGAATCAGAATGGAAGACTGGATTACTGTTGATAAATAGTAACTTAAGTAGTCGAACTGCGAATCCCCCGATATTACTTGTTGACCAGATGAGATCAGTCAATTTAGTTATTACAATTGTTGTTTACATAAGTGTTTTTTGACCGTTGTTGAAAAATATTGTATTTGTTTGACACCATCCATCAATGTTTGTCTCTTTCTTATATCTTTCCTGTTCATCAGCACCCAGGGGCAGACAGACAAGGAGTGGGCAGTTGGCGGGACAGTCAGAACACCACCAGGAGGACACCGCTGAGGGCTCCTCTGCTGGCCCCAGTAAGTCTTCTTGTTTTTAATAATATTTCTTATTCCATAACTTTTGCTGCCCCATATTTTTCACGAACTATTGTTTGTTTCCAAATGCTATTTTTTTACCACCAATTATCCTTCGATCTGTACGGTTTCAAAAATCTTATCCCTGCCTCCGCTATGATGACTCTCAGTACTACTACTACTACATACTATCAGTCTGTCTGTACTGTAGTAGCTAGTCTTGCCCAGTTGGCCAGTGCCACTCTTTATGTGAAAGGTTGTAATATAAAACTCATATTCACCAGTAGCTCGAGCCATTGAGTCCAATCCTTTGGGTCATCGTCTTGTACTACTTTTACCCTTATTGATCTTGAGTCTTTGTTAATCTTGAGGCTTTGAAACCAGATTTATTACTATTTTGATATGATAGCCTATAGGACATACTACTGTTGTAGGGACCTTGCACATACACAGACATTTGCACCAGAAAATAGGTCTCGGAACCCTCCCCCCAAGATACCCAACAAGTAGACAACCCAGAACATAACACACCCAACCTCTCAGTCGTGGAAGCAATGCACATGCACACCCTTACTTTAATTTGCTCACTCGTGTAAGTTAGTCCACACCAAATACCACCAAGTCTATGTAAGTTCAAAATGTTTATTTCAAATTGAGAAGCTCTGTACACTGTTTTATTATAAAATGTAGCACCAGCCGGAAAATCAATAACATTAAAACAATATACATTGTTACACTTATACAGTTGGGGATTAAATCATGATAACTGAACAGTGGTGGAAGGCAGCACCACCATCCCCTAGGAATTTCGTTTATATAAATTTATAAATGAATATGTGAGTGAAGGGACCCCTCACCTTAGAAGAACCTAGTACTGGTAGTTGTTGCATCATTCAGAAGCTCTGGTTCGTAGAAGGGAATCTTCTGTCTGTAATGCGAAAAATGAAATGGTGTGCATTAGTATATTGCAACTTGCAAGCATTTCTCAGCCGTGCCAACAAGGTAGCATTTATGGATAAGCAATATGGACTAACAGTAACAGTAGTACACCAGTACTTCCTAAAAAAATGGCTTCTTAATGTTTTTGTTAACCGCTTGTACGCAACGCGTAGACTAGACAGTAGCAGTGTGAGGCAAGTAATGTGGGCTCAAAGGTGTCTTATACAAGAAGCTGCAAGGTAACGTCACATGTGCAAAAATAAAAGACACAAAGGTAAAATGGTAGCATGGCTAGGGCTAATTAGGCAAAGGCTACAATGATCATATATAACTATTAGTGTCTACTCTACTACGACCTGATTTGTACTAGTGATGTATGTTAGTATTAACTCATTTTTCAACCTTGCTACTGATCAATAGGGGGGAGGTGTATATGACGCCTAATAAATGTGTAATGTTTTCTAGGTGCACTACCGACCACCATTGGGTAAATTAAATATATTTTTCTACGTTACATGCAATGTTGTTAATGTTTTGTAGGTGGGGTAACTGTTTTACATCACACTGTTTCCTTGCTGGTGCATGGCCGCCCATAGCATGTGTTTGATTTAAATAATTGGCTGCCTGTATAAGACACAAACAGATAGATGCGACACACCTCACTCATTGACTTGTCCTTCTAGTACTTTCAGTCTGTCCTCTAGTCTATGCATTCTTTGTACTGGTGTGTGAAAATGAAATCATTGACAACATGTCCATTATTAATTCTGCCTCCCCCAAACTTCTCCCTTACCGGTGCTTGATGTTTATGTCCAACTGTGGCACAGCACTGGCTGCATGGTGAAGATGGTTTCCTTTTTCATACATGCCATGATTGGGGTGGTGGTGGTGGTAGCATAGTAGTAGTAGTAGACACTGGCAGGGCGGCAGCATTTGCAAAAAAAGAAAAGGAGACAGTCAATGGCCTTTGAGAGACTGTTAGAGGAGTAGTAGAATGAAGTACAGTACAGAACTTACCGAGCAATAATAATATGCTCAAATATTTGACAAAAAAACATAATGGTGGTTGGGATAGCCTACTAGACAGAGTTACAAACTATAGTTGTGTCGAGTCACTTGACTAGGCCTACAGCCTAACAGTTAGTGCTGTATATGAGGAATGACAACAAACAAATCCGGCAATTCATGCTGAGGTATATGTTCCTTTGTGAAATAAAATAACCTCTGAAATATCCTACTCATGGGTGGGCAAGCAGAAGAAGATCATCGCTCTGCCTTGAAATTGAAGTAGTGTTGCTTTCACCACATCCGCCCCAGCATGTGTGTGATTAAGTATTGGTGTACATTTAATTTAGTTACACCTCGACAATAAGTCACACAGCCCGGGGGAAGAGGGTTAGGGTTTGTTGAATGTATGGGAAGGGGGTTTTTGGGAAAGGTTTGACATAGAAAAACAGTATGCATACATAGACAAACAAACGACAATCATTGAAGACTACATATCCATATGTTAAGGGAGAAAAAGGCAATGCATGCATGATGATGAGAGACCCGGATTACATACACTTCTAGTTCTTGTTCTGTTCCGGCTTTAATACTTTTACAGATAGCAAATAGAAATTTTAAATATTGGTAGGGAAGAATCGTAAACACAGAGCAAACCTAATGATGATAATAACAACTCCAAGAACACACTGTTGTAAAGATTGTATACAAAATATTAATCAAATTATTTAAAAGAAGATAAAAGTGGATACTGTTACTGTGTTATCCTGGTCAAAAATGTGGACTGGATTTGCATCTCGGCATTCCTCTTGCTCCTCTCGTCCATCAATCTTGGGTGTGTCGCCTCGCCACTCGCCACTGCCCAGCTGGAAAAAAAAAGGTGATTTATTGGTAAGGTAATTATGCATTGTAATGTTTTACAAAGTTTAGGGCAAGGCCCGGCCTGTAATTGTAGATGGAAAACCAAAGGGGATATTGAGAAAGAAAGTTAAAACAAATGCACAAGTTATGGTGTAGTGCAACAAGAACACTTTCCGAGGTGGCATGTATGCATCATCTCTACTACTCTAGTCTGTTTCCAGCATTGACCTTCAACATTAACAGAAGAGAGCAGGCCCACAGTGCTTAGCAGTAGCACATCCTACGTTAACACTTTAGAGTCCTTTTTTTTTTCCTCAAAGAGTTGGACAAACGCAAAGCACATTATCCATTCCAAACATTGCATTTTACAGTTTCAGTTAGTAAAATCAATGCACTGCAGTCATCCCACCGCTACACTCTATTCCACTTCTACACAGACATTTGTGTCTGCTGTGGTTGTTGTTGACGTGTTTACCTTTATGCTTTTCCGTTTTATGCCACTCATGAAACTTCCTCCTGACTTCATCATCATCTCCGATACTTTTATTGACTGACTGTGAAGATTGGCCTGCAGTATAAGTAAAATTTTTATGACACAACAAGAGTAGAAATATAAATATTACTGACTTGAGTCATTCTTTATTGTGTACAGAAAGATAGATTACTAGTACACTTTGACTTCACTTTGTGCACAACAAACAAACAACGAAAACACAAAGACCAATCGCTCTGAGTCAGGTGTCCAATGCATGCCATTAATTGTCATTACCTGTTCCTTCTCATCTTAAGTTAACGGGCCGTCTATTTCGCCATCATCATGATGGACGGGTCTGATGTGTCAATCATACTCATTGCGCAGATTGAGTGAGTCCCCTTCCTGTATTGAATTAAAAGCAATGTATCACCTAGCTGTAGGAGAAGTACAAATTTAATATTTGCAATAAGGGGACAATTGAATTTACCTTGCGTTAAGTTTAGTGTGTTCTGTAGAAAGTTGATTAGTGGCAGTGCACAATTACATAAATTCATGCACAACAAACACAACAAAATCTAAATCATTCAGTCTGCGACTCTGCGTCCAATGCATGGCATCAATCATTACCTGTTCCATCTTATTTTCAGTTAATGGCCAGTCTCTCTCGGCTCTGAAAGGAGGATAGCTATAGTAGTCATCTGATTCATGCTCTACTTCTTTTGGAAGGACTAGGAAAGTTTGAATTTGTTGTTACCATCATCCAATCATCATTCATGAGGGAAATGGAATTGAGCAGGAGATTCAGTATGATGGAGCGGAGGGGCTGGATTCGGAGGACTGTACTGTCAAATAGCAGACACCTGAAACTTGTATATTAAATTAGAAGAGTAGAAGACGGTGGTAATGGATTTGTTGTGATTCACAAGTTTATAACCGGAACGACAGACACATAAACAAAGGGGGAAAAAAGGGAGGAAGACAGTAAGTGCGAGCCTAATTGTCAGGGAAGTATAGCTCGTCCTCAAACTCTGGGGGTTCAGCCAGTAGTAGGTAATCATCTGACACAATACTTCCGTCACCTGAGCCGCTGTCCTCATCTTCCTCCATTGCTTCATGTATTGTGTAATTCGGTGGTATGAAGTGCTGATTCATTTTGATCATTGTTGACCTCTCCACGTTTTTTTGCCATAGACTGGTCCTTCTCAATGTTACAATGGAACCAGCAGCACTGAAAACACGTTCGGAAGAGACACTTGCGACAGGGCAAGCCAGATAGCTTATCGCCAGCCTGCTGAGCTGTGGCCATTCAAACCTTTTTCCTATACCAATACTGCAATGGGTTTTGATCAATGTACACCTCTGTTGGGTCGTCCAGATAGGCCTGGACCATCCGCTCAATGTTCAGGGTTGCTGCTGGTAAGCTTTCGTGCTGTTTTTTCTGTGCATCAGCACTGTGCTTATTAAAGCCTAACTTTAGATACCAATCCTGTAATGATAATGATTGTACTCGGCCTAATGATCCAGTTATTGTTTCTGTGGTCGATAGTGATGGTGAGTGTTGTGATTGTGATCCAAACGCACTGCCCTCAGCCAACGAATTTGCACTTGATCCTGCATGGCCTGCTTCAGTACTTCTTGTGGGTTGATCTTGCGGGCTTTTAATTAGCTGCCGTTTGTTTTCCAACTTCCTGGCTGCTTCAGCTATACAACTTTTGTAGCGGGCAACATCAATGTCGGAAAAAGCAAAGAATGTCTTCAGTGCTAATTTTGCACGTGGATCCAGAATTGTGGCACAAATGTAATGTTCTTGTGACAAAATTTTATTTTGTATCCTTACATTTTCAGCTAAGCGCCGGGATAAGCTCTCCACCAAGTCATGGGCTTGCCTTCTGTCCTCTACACCTTTGTATGATTCAGACACATTATTCAGCTCATGCTCTAGCATTTGCAATAATGGGATAGCTTGGCCCATTGTACAGTCCTCCTTGCTGACTTCACATGTGAAGACCTCAAAAGGAGACAGCATCTCAGTTAGGCATTTAATTAGGGTCCATTGATCCATCTCAAGGTTCATGCCTTTAACACTAGCATGACAGACGATCAAGCATGTAATACGTTGAGTTCCAACGTGTTGCCACCTCCTGGATGAGTGCCTTGACTGGCATCCTTTGTTCAGGTTGGATGATCCTCAGCTGCTTCCGAGCTTTAAAAGAATGGCTAAAATGAGTGCATATTCTTCGGCAGATGGCCAGTAAATTGCTGACTATGGGTTCTTTTTTAAGAAAGTCTTGAACTATAATGTTTATGCCGTGCGCCAAACACGGAACCCTGAAATAGGAACCAAGTTCCATGGCCTTAAGTACATTACTGCCATTGTCTGTGGCAACAAAACCAATACCAAGCCCTCTGGGCCGCAGCCATTCCAAAACCTTGGTGCGAAACTCGTGTAAAATGTTTTCAGCCGTATGAGATTTCTCCACGGCGCACATGGCTACAGTTGCATGTTTCCGAGTACCTTCAAAAATCGCAGCTGTGTCAACAACACCTCGTGCAGATAGCTTATCTCTAACCCCCACAAAAGAGATCCAGTGTGCAGTGATGCACATGTAATCTGTGGCTTGGCAACTGGTCGACATGTCTGTTGTCAGGTGGATATTGTGCACAGCACTCTGCTGCAAAGCTTGTCCAACCAATTCCAGCACATCATGATGTAGTGCCGGAACAGCAATTCTTGCGAAATAGGACCGGCTGGGAACCTTCCATTTAGGGCAGATGGCAGACACTAATTCAAGAAAACCCACCCCTTCCACAAATGAAAAAGGAAGAAGGTCCAGCGCTAACATTTTAGCAAGCTTCGCATTGTACAATCGTGCCGTTGGGTGGTTGCGTTGGAACTGCCCCTCCAACCTAAACATGCTCTTAATGGTAGGCTGGATTACTTTCCTTTGTGGTTCTGTTTTCATTAACCCACTAAGGCTCAACGACACAGATTGTCTCATTGAGGTAATCGGTCGCCTTGGTGTCTCACCCTGACTCTGAGTATGGCTCTTACTGCGGTGCCACTCTGATGTTACTGAGGAGTATGTGGGCGTTACCACTGCACTACTGGGGACAGGGCTAGAAATGCCTCCCTCTTCTTCACCTGCCACCACAATAATATCGCTCCCTGATTCATCCTGGCCAACTTCAATGGGTTGAGTTTTTCTACTTTCTTTTAACTTAAGTAGGTGATCCTCCCACACAATAGTGTGGTGTATTCTTAGATGACTTGCTTGTCCTCCGGTACCAAAGTTTGTACCAAGCTTACCACGCCGGACACCTTGACGACAAATTGAGCAGATAGCAACGTTCTCCTCCTTGGTGCTAACAGCAAAGAAGTCCCAAACTGGGGAGGAGAACTTTCTGGCACTGCTGGATGTTCCACTTTCAACACCAGATGAACTGGAGGGGGTGCTTGAAATGTGACCCTGTGCACCTAGACTGTGACTTTTACTACCACTACCTACTGAGATGCTTGAGCTGGATGTAGGTCCCTGCCGGGCCTTGGAAAATATGGCAGCTGGAGGTAGTGGTGGTGTAACCTGTGTTGGTGATATTCGTGCTACATCCCGCTCAGTAGCAGCCTTTCTGGATAGGGTAAGAATGTTGGTCTCCAATCCCTTTGGGGCGGGAGTAATGTGCGTGATGACTGGCTCGTCTTCATCAACATCATCACCCCCCTCTTTTACATCTACCTCTATAACTCTAAGTTTTTCTGGGACCTTCATTTTCAGAAGCATTGTCTTGTGGCGTATATCACTCTCAGACTGAGCTGGTGGTAGGCAAGTGGCATCACGATCATCAGAAGCGGGGCTTGAAGAAGAAGATGGTGGACTAAGCCTCCTTTCCCTTGCTGGTGGTCTGGAAGACAATAGATCTTCTGAAACAGTGGTTTCACTTTGCTCCACTTTGTCTGCAGGAAGCTCGATTTCCTGAAATGCCCCTACGTCAGGAGCAACAACTACTATGGTTGGCTGTTGCGGCGGCTGCTGCTGTTCTTGTTGCGGCGGCTGCTGCTGCTGTTCTTGTTGCGGCGGCTGCTGCTGCTGTTCTTGTTGCGCCGGCTGCTGCTGCTGATCTTGTTGCGGCGGCTGCTGCTATTCCTGTTGTGGCGGCTGCTGCTGCTGTTCTTGTTGCGGCGGCTGCTGCTGCTGCTCTTGTTGCGGCGGCTGCTGCTGTTCTTGTTGCGGCTGCACACTGATCTGCTGAGTTTGCGCCTGCGTTGAACTTGATTGTGTACTACTTTGCGGTAATGACATTTCTTCAACATCGCTGCTCGTTAGTAGACTGGCTACCTCTGCGACACTAAAGCCCTTGGGCCTAGGTTGGTGGGGTTGGACCGCTGTGCTGCTCCCAGCTTGGTTCCCGGACAACGCTGCTGCAGGCGTAACTTTTTTGGTGCCAAAAAAACATTGGCCGGCACACCACCAGTCGTGGTTAATGGCGCTTCCTTTTTCTGTTCCTTCTTCTCACCGGCAACTTTCTTGGTACTGGACCTGGTACCTTTCTTTGGGGCCATCTTCTTCAGATGTCAGGCAGGATGCAGATGCACAACAAGTTCTGGTCACACGTGGACGTGATGCGCAGCAGTACTTCTGTCTGTCTGGCAGTACAACGGGTAGCCGGGTGATGCTGATGACACCTCCTACTCTGTCTTTTGTGCACCTAAAAGCAAATAACCAGTAGAAGAACATCAGTGAAATGTTGCATTTGTTGTTGTGGTTCAGTTACTTAGTACTGTACTAGTGCAAACAAAAGATAGTCTAGCCATTTATGACTTTTTTTTTAACTAGGGCTATGTTATACTACTGTGTACAGCCACGCACTACACTCTCAGGAGGGATAGGAAAGTTAATTATAATAACCACCAAAATAAAAATGTAATGGAAGTGGGGTGGACCCTATTTGACAATAAATTATTTGAGCATCTCAGCATCCATGGAGGTGCTGCTGGCAAAGGGGGTGTATGGATGGAAGCAGTAAGCCAAATAGCCAATAGGAAAACCATGCAGGCCTATGGCAAAAGCAGGACACTAATAACTCCCAGTCCAAACACAAATAAAGGCCACCACCCACATGGACACTCACAAATCACAAACAAGCTGGGGGCCTGGGAAACACCCTGAGCTGACAAAAGGCCTATAAAAGCCAGGTAAAGGATGCATGCTATAGCACACTGCTCTGCCTTTTTAATTCAACAAAATGTAAATACAAACATTTACAGGCCCCAAAAAGGTCTGCAGGGTGCATGCATTGCACACCAACACACCAGTGACCAGACACATACAACAAAAGCATGTCTTTAAGACAACCAACATCAGAAAGGCCACCCCCAAAAAGCACACTTCCCCAACTCAATCCAATGCCATCCATGCCCTAAATGAAGTCTAAAATAAATTCAACAGACCACACAGAAAACACATGATTAATAAAGCTGTGGCTACCTGCTCTGATCCTAGTGGATGAAAGCAGGCCTGTTGGCAGACAAGGCCAGGCAAGCTTGCAGGCCTAGGCTTCAAAATGACCACCAGCCACATGGCCAGGCCCAACAACATCAGAAAGGCCACCACCAAAAAGCACACTTCCCCAACTCAATCCAATGCCATCCATGCCCTAAATGAAGTCTAAATTCAACAGACCACACAGAAAACACTAGATTAATAAAGCTGTGGCTACCTGCTCTGATCATAGTGGATGAAAGCAGGCCTGTTGGCAGACAAGGCCAGGCAAGCTTGCAGGCCTAGGCTTCAAAATGGCCACCAGCCACATGGCCAGGCCCAACAACATCAGAAAGGCCACCCCCAAAAAGCACACTTCCCCAACTCAATCCAATGCCATCTATGCCCTAAATGAAGTCTAAATTCAAGAGACCACACAGAAAACACTAGATTAATAAAACTGTGGCTACCTGCTCTGATCCTAGTGGATGAAAGCAGGCCTGTTGGCAGACAAGGCCAGGCAAGCTTGCAGGCCTAGGTTTCAAAATGGCCACCAGCAACATGGCCAGGCCCAACAACATCAGAAAGGCCACCCCCAAAAAGCACACTTCCCCAACTCAATCCAATGCCATCCATGCCCTAAATGAAGTCTAAATTCAACAGACCACACAGAAAACACTTGATTAATAAAGCTGTGGCTACCTGCTCTGATCCTAGTGGATGAAAGCAGGCCTGTTGGCAGACAAGGCCAGGCAAGCTTGCAGGCCTTGGCTTCAAAATGGCCACCAGCCACATGGCCAGGCCCAACAACATCAGAAAGGCCACCCCCAAAAAGCACACTTCCCCAACTCAATCCAATGCCATCCATGCCCTAAATGAAGTCTAAATTCAACAGACCACATAGAAAACCCTTGATTAATAAAGCTGTGGCTACCTGCTCTGATCCTAGTGGGTGAAAGCAGGCCTGTTGGCAGACAAGGCCAGGCAAGCTTGCAGGCCTAGGCTTCAAAATGACCACCAGCCACATGGCCAGGCCCAACAACATCAGAAAGGCCACCACCAAAAAGCACACTTCCCCAACTCAATCCAATGCCATCCATGCCCTAAATGAAGTCTAAATTCAACAGACCACACAGAAAACACTAGATTAATAAAGCTGTGGCTACCTGCTCTGATCCTAGTGGATGAAAGCAGGCCTGTTGGCAGACAAGGCCAGGCAAGCTTGCAGGGCTAGGCTTCAAAATGGCCACCAGCCACATGGCCAGGCCCAACAACATCAGAAAGGCCACCCCCAAAAAGAACACTTCCCCAACTCAATCCAATGTCATCTATGCCCTAAATTAAGTCTAAATTCAACAGAGCACACAGAAAACACTAGATTAATAAAACTGTGGCTACCTGCTCTGATCCTAGTGGATGAAAGCAGGCCTGTTGGCAGACAAGGCCAGGCAAGCTTGCAGGCCTAGGTTTTAAAATGGCCACCAGCAACATGGCCAGGCCCAACAACATCAGAAAGGCCACCCCCAAAAAGCACACTTCCCCAACTCAATCCAATGCCATCCATGCCCTAAATGAAGTCTAAATTCAACAGACCACACAGAAAACACTTGATTAATAAAGCTGTGGCTACCTGCTCTAATCCTAGTGGATGAAAGCAGGCCTGTTGGCAGACAAGGCCAGGCAAGCTTGCAGGCCTTGGCTTCAAAATGGCCACCAGCCACATGGCCAGGCCTAACAACATCAGAAAGGCCACCCCCAAAAAGCACACTTCCCCAACTCAATCCAATGCCATCCATGCCCTAAATGAAGTCTAAATTCAACAGACCACACAGAAAACACTAGATTAATAAAGCTGTGGCTACCTGCTCTGATCCTAGTGGATGAAAGCAGGCCTGTTGGCAGACAAGGCCAGGCAAGCTTGCACGCCTAGGCTTCAAAATGGCCACCAACCACATGGCCAGGCCCAACAACATCAGAAAGACCACCCCCAAAAGGCACACTTCCCCAACTCAATCCAATGCCATCCATGCCCTAAATGAAGTCTAAATTCAACAGACCACACAGAAAACACTTGATTAATAAAGATGTGGCTACCTGCTCTGATCCTAGTGGATGAAAGCAGGCCTGTTGGCAGACAAGGCCAGGCAAGCTTGCAGGCCTAGGCTTCAAAATGGCCACCAGCCACATGGCCAGGCCCAACAACATCAGAAAGGCCACCCCCAAAAAGCACACGTCCCCAACTCAATCCAATGCCATCCATGCCCTAAATGAAGTCTAAATTCAACAGACCACACAGAAAACACTTGATTAATAAAGCTGTGGCTACCTGCTCTGATCCTAGTGGATGAAAGCAGGCCTGTTGGCAGACAAGGCCAGGCAAGCTTGTAGGCCTAGGCTTCAAAATGGCCACCAGCCACATGGCCAGGCCCAACAACATCAGAAAGGCCACCCCCAAAAAGCACACTTCCCCAACTCAATCCAATGCCATCCATGCCCTAAATGAAGTCTAAATTCAACAGACCACACAGAAAACACTTGATTAATAAAGCTGTGGCTACCTGCTCTGATCCTAGTGGATGAAAGCAGGCCTGTTGGCAGACAAGGCCAGGCAAGCTTGCGGGCCTAGGCTTCAAAATTGCCACCAGCCACATGGCCAGGCCCAACAACATCAGAAAGCCCACCCCAAAAAAACACACTTCCCCAACTCAATCTAATGCCATCCATGCCCTAAATGATGCTTGAAAATGAAATACATTCAAAAAACACCAAAAGGAACAGTTGCTTAATCATGCACACACCCATGAGGCCATGCCCATGGCTAGCTCGGGCCTACTACTACTACCCACAACATTTAAAAAAAAAAAGGAATGATGATAGTTATCAAAAATAAATTGCAGTTACAACAACTGCAATGCCCACAATCAAACAGACACAACAACCACTTACTTGTAAAATATCCAATTCCAAAAATCCTCAAATCCAATTGCAATGATGCAGCAGACAAAAAGAGTGATCTTTCCAGCTCCAAATCCAAAGGCAGAATGAGCAGGAGATGGACAAAGCACTGGGAGGAGCCTGCTGGACAGGAACAGGAAGTTGGAGATTCTGTGTCACTTCCTCCCTCTCCCCACCTTTTTAAAAAAGGACTCCTTGCACAAAAAAGGCCAGCCAAATGTCAATGTGAGGAGTTGTTTTCATCCAAAATCAGCATTTGCAGAAGGTTTCAGGATGCTAGAGCTGATATTCCTCTCCAAATTGAAAATTTTACATGTTCTAGTTCTCGAGCTTCACATTACTTCCGCCGGCGTGTCGAAAATGACATGATCGCGTTCTCTTCGTCCCTGTCGCGTTGGATATGACGTGTTCGGGGTCTCTTTCTCCTGTTCGCGTTCGATTAGACGTGCCTGCGTCCTCACCCTCTCGCTCGCGGTGTAGAATGACGTGTTCGAGATCTCAATCTTCTCATACTCGCGCGGTGCATGATCGCGAGAAGAATGACGTTTTCACGCAACAAATGATGTCATCGCTCGACAATGCGAGCGCAAACTGTTGCGAGACAGCGCAAAATGGCTACCAACAATCCAATAGCTCGTGGAGAACGCGACCGGGTCGGGAAAACTTGACAGCGAACGCGGGGATTCAGGTAAGGCGATCGCGCGCACGCAAGAATGTATTTTTTTACAGCACGAGCAAGAAAGAAATTATCGCTAAGCTGCGGAATGCGGAAATTTTGACATTTTCGTGCTTTCCGCGGAACGCGAAAATGCCAAATTATCGCAATTTCCGCGAACGGAACGGAATTTTGGCCCAGGCCTAGCTGTGACCAGGTCACAGGCTAAAATGTCTAAAACTGGACAGGCCCTGGATTCTGGAATAATGGACCAGGTACCTCACAAGAGGAGGAACAGTAGAGTTAAGGCAGAGCCTTCCCACCTGTCTCAGTATACTGATCAGTCTCCTCAGGGAGATGATCTTGAGCCTGAAGAAGGAACTGTCCCAGAGCAGCTTGAACCTGCCCAGGTTGAGTTCTTGGGGACAGGGGGCCCTTCCAGGTCTGATCTGAGCCAGGAGCAGAAAACCTGCCCCTCTCTTGAAACCCCCAGACAGCAAGCTGCTGATGAGGCTGCTGGGAATGCTAGTGGCACCCATAAAGTTTATTGGGATGATGGACTCCTTTCCTCAGAGAGTAGAGACCCCAAGACTGGTGCATCCAGGAGGTTGGGAATACCTCTGAAGTTTAGGGGTTTCCTATTGGCACTAGCCCATGATATTCCCCTAGCAGGACACCTGGGCCAGAACAAGACTTGGGACAGAATTGTTCCTCACTTTCACTGGCCCCACATGTCTGAAGACACAAAGGAGTTTTGTCGCTCCTGTGTAACCTGCCAAGCCAGTGGCAAAGCAGGTGGCACTACAAAGGCACCCCTGATACCACTACCTGTGGTGGGGGTGCCCTTTGAAAGGGTAGGGATTGACATTGTTGGTCCTATGGATCCCCAAACAGCATCTGGGCACAGATTTATACTGGTGGTAGTGGATCATGCTACCAGGTATCCAGAAGCAATTCCCCTAAGGACCACTACAGCACCTGTAGTGGCAAGAGCTCTCTTAAGTGTGTTCTCAAGAGTAGACTTTCCTAAGGAGGTAGTATCTGACAGGGGTGCAAACTTCATGTATGGTTACTTGACTGCTATGTGGAAGGAGTGTGGAGTGAACTACAAATTCACCACATCCTATCACCTACAATGCAATGGTTTAGTTGAGAGATTCAACAAAGCCTTAAAGGGCATCACAGAGAAGCTTAGGGGAAAATGGGACCTGCTCTTGCCCTGCCTTTTATTTGCATAAAGGGAGGTGCCTCAAAAGGGAGTTTGCTACAGCCCATTTGAACTTTTGTTTGGACACCCTGTCAGGGGTCCATTATGTTTGGTCAAGGAAGGATGGGAGTTACCTCTCAAACCCCCAAAGCAAGACGTAGTGGACTATGTACTTGGTCTACACTGCAGGATGGCTGAGTGCATGAAAAAGGCAAACAAAAACCTTGAGGCTAGCCAGGAACTGCAAAAAGCCTGGCATGACCAAAAGGCTGTACTGACAGTTTACCAGCCAGGACAGAAAGTGTGGGTGTTGGAGGTTGTGTCCCCAGCAGCTCTCCAGGACAAGTGGAGTGGACCCCACACTATTGTTGAACAGAAGGGAGAGGTTACTTATTTAGTAGACCTAGGAACTCCCAGGAGTCCCCACAGGGTTCTCCATGTCAACAGGCTAAAGCCATATGTGGACAGGGCTGACATGGGCTTGTTCATGGCAACTGATGAGGGACAGGAGGAAGAGAGTGACCCACTCCCTGACCTCCTCTCACAGAACCCTGATGATGGGTCAGTTGATGGTGTAGCCTTGGCAGGCAGCCTCACTGCCCAGCAACAAACTGATTGCAGACAGGTGCTCAATCAGTTCAGACACATGTTCTCACTGACTCCAAGTCAGACTACCTGGTGCACTCATGAAGTGGACACTGGGGACAGTCTGCCTATTAAAAATAAGATTTATAGTCAACCTGACCATGTCAGGGACTGTATCAGGACATGAGTCCAGAATATGTTGGATTTGGGTGTTATTGAACCCTCAGGTAGCCCTTGGGCTAGTCCAGTGGTCCTTGTGCCAAAACCTCACACCAGTGTTGGAAAAAGAGAGATGAGGTTTTGTGTGGACTACAGGGGTCTCAATGCAGTCACTAGGACTGATGCCCATCCAATACCAAGGGCAGATGAGCTTATAGATACTTTGGCCTCAGCCAAGTACCTTAGCACATTTGACTTGACAGCTGGCTACTGGCAGATCAGACAAGCTGATGATGCAAAGCCAAAGACAGCATTTTCAACCCCTAGTGGGCACTATCAATTTGTGGTAATGCCCTTTGGTCTGAAAAAGGCACCTGCCACTTTCCAAAGGTTGGTGAATACAGTTCTCACAGGTCTGGAAGCCTTTAGTGCAGCATATCTAGATGATATTGCTGTCTTTAGCTCCACCTTGGAGGATCACCTGGTCCACCTAAGGAATCGTTTGGAGGCCCTGCAAAAAGCAGGCCTAACTATTAAGGCTACTAAGTGCCAGATAGGGCAGAGACAGGTTGTGTACCTGGGCCACCTTGTAGGTGGAGGCCAGGTTCAACCATTGCAGATCAAATTCCAGACCATAATGGAATGGGTTGCTCCAACTACCCAGACTCAGGTGAGAGCCTTCTTAGGCCTGACTAGGTACTATAGGAGATTTGTCAAAGGGTATGGATCAATAGTGACACCCTTGAATGACTTAACTTCTAAAAAGATGCCCAAAAAGGTTCAGTGGACAGCTATCTGTCAAAAGGCATTTGATGACCTGAAGCAGGCCATGTGCACTGCTCCCATTCTGCAGAGTCCTGACTACTCCAAAAAGTTCGTGGTCCAAACAGATGCATCTGAATTGGGGGTAGGGGCTGTACTGTCACAATTGAATGATGAAGGTCAGGATCAGCCAGTAGCTTGCACAAGCAGAAGGCTGACCCCTAGAGAGAAACGTTGGTCAGCCATTGAGAGGAAGGCCTTTGCTGTGGTTTGGGCTCTGAAGAAGTTTAGGCCATACTTGTTTGGTACTTACGTCCTTGTTCAGACAGACCATAAGCCCCTCTTATGGCTGAAACAAATGAAGGGTGAAAACCCCATACTGCTTATGTGGTCCATTTTACTGCAGGGGATGGACTTCACAGTGGAACATAGACCTGGGAGCAACCATGCCAATGCAGATGGACTCTCTAGGTATTTCCACTTAGAACATGAAGACTCAACTGGTCAAGGTTAGTTTAATGTCCCTGCATTTGGGGGGGGTTGTGCAGGAGAGTAGGATCTGCTTCACATGGGTACCCCCATATTTGCTGGTGTTTCACTGTTTTTCAACCTTAGTCTGGCTGTGGCCCTGCTAATCAGGACCACGGTCTAGCTGCTTCCTCTCTAAAATGGTTTGCATGTGCATTAGGTACATATCTAATTGGATTCTGGAGTGCCGTATAAGCCCCTAGTATATGGTATACTATGTACCTAGGGCATAGGTACCTCAGAGGCCTACCAGGGGCTGAAGCATGTATTATGCCACCCCTGGGAAGCACTCCAAAATGACACCACAAGGTCTGCTACTGCAGCCTGGGAAAGGGTGTGCTTGCACCCCTTACTGTGGTATACGCTACCTATATCCACATATATATACAGACACATATAAACCTATAAGCCACTCCTATGGCAGGCCTTAACAATCCTGAAGGCAGAGTGCTTGGTTTTGTGTGAGAGGGTGCACAAGCATGAGCTGAGCCCCTCTGCAGCTTTCAGAAATCCTTCCCTATGGCTGTTCTGTGATACAGCCATACCATATACTCTTAAGTGCATTATAACCTCGCGGTAATGCTAACTTTGGAATGGCTGCATCAAAACATGTTGTGTTTGGTGTCAAACGCTTTGGAATACTACTCCCCCCGCCCGCCAATTCTGGCGGCAGGGGTAGCATTCCACCCTTCTAGAGGGAAAGACATGTTCACACTGGTCAAACCCGGTAGGACTTCCCTGAGCCCTGGCTTATCAAAATGGATACCTCTGCCACAGACACAGGTCTGGCCTTCTGCTGCTGACCAAAACTCCGGCAGGGGAGGCCTGGACAATAGGTTTCCTGTCGCAGGGAGGTGTAACCACCTCCCCAGACAGGCAGATGTGTATTGGGGCTGGGCGGGAGCACTCTCTGGTGCTTTGAAGTCCTGCACTAATCCAGTTCAGACCGGTTGCAGGGGCAACCTGCCCCTGCTCTGGCACGAAACTGGACAAAGGAAATGGGTGTAACCACCCCTATTTCCAAGCCTACCCATAGGTGAGGCCTTAGAGTTAGTCCATCCCCTAAACTTACTATAAGTATAGGAATCCAGTCCCTAGGACTTTAGATTACCCTGGACGAAACTTTGCAACATATATCCTGGACCTTCGACTTTCTATCACGACTAGAATACGGAAGAAATCTCCCTTGGGGTCAAGGAGTGTCTCCCCTGCTTGGCAGGCACCAAAGAAGCAACAGACCGGTCTGCATCGCTGAAGCTCCCGCCGGATGCCGAAGTCTTTGCATCACCAGAGGTGGATTTCCAGACTTCCCCGAGGCTACCCTGAGTCCACAGCAAAGCTGAGGCCCATGGCTATCATGGGTGATGTGGAACCGTGACCGCTGGACACCGTGATCTTTTGCAGCAACAGCATCTTCCTGGTCCTCCTTGAAGTTGTGCTTTGGACTCCGAGTAGCCCCGGCCTTGAGCACCTTCTGCACTGAAGATTGGTGGCCTCCACTCCACGAGTGACCCGTGGGACAGTTTCAAGTGTGACTGCTTGAGGCTCCTTTGCGATCACTAGCCCGTTGGCTAGCAGGTCACCACGAAGGCAACTCCTCTTCTGCCTGGGCTTTTCTGGTTGCTCCAGATGTTCCCTGACTTACCCTTGCTGGGTGAGTCCCTCAGACGTTGCTGGTCTGCACCGCAGTACTTTCTCTGAATTCCTGTGACTTGCCGTTGCCAAGGCTTGTTGGGTCCAATCTGGTCGCCAACACCGCAGCACTCGACAGACTTTGTAGGACAGCTCGAATCCAGCTCATGGACTTTGTCGACACCTCCTGGACCTCGTGGCTGAAGAGTCAAGACACCCATCAACTCACCTGAAGCACCCGACATCTGTGGGCATTGGTCCATCCTGCCCTCGGTCACTGGCTAGTGACCCAGACTCTGTCCCCTCTGCTTTGAGGTTCCTTCCATCCTAGATCCAGGCTTGAATCTCTTCGGACACTTCTCCTCTTCACGGCAGCAGCAGTTCTTTGCAGGCTTCCATTGAAATTGACGACGCAACCCGACACTTAAAGACACCTATGCACCTGGCTTCCCTGGGTGAGGTAACTCGAGTACTCCAGTGCTCCCGTGGGTGCTAGCCCTAGAACTTCTTAAGTCCAAAAGGGTTTGGTCCTGGCTCGATTAGAAGTGTCCCTAATCTTTAAATTTCCAAACGCGACATTGGTCATAGAAGATAACGGGAACCCGCGGTTGTGTTTACACACTGCATACAGTCCCCGTGGGTCCCCTGTGTCACTACCTTGAGTGGTTCCTTGGGGTCCCAGCGATTCTACAGTCTCTAGGCCTTGTGTCTAGCTCAATTGTGGTTCTTATACCACTTTTTTGGTATAAGGTTTGGTACGCTCCTAGGGCCCAAATGTGTATTTGTGCTATTACTGATGATTGCTATCTTGTAACTTAAGTACTTCGAACTCCAGTCTCATAAAGAGACTAGAGGGGTGTGTGTTAACATAAATACATATATTTTAAATATATACCTGGTGTGGTTGTCTTTTCATTTGATCATTCATGAGATTATAGTCTGGTAAAACAAGCTGCTTTACATTCCTTCAAGACTTAGCCTGAAAGCTGCTCTCCATAGCTACCACTAGGATAGCTTTCAGTAAATTAGGACAAAGAAGTGGACTCCAAGGGTCAGTTGTCTGACCTATTAAGCTTCAGGGGCACAAAAGTTGCAAGAAGCCTACTTCTCTGAACCTGATTTTCTGAAGAGCCCAGCTGATCAGTTCCAACTGGACCTGTCTTAGACCCTTCTGGTGGCTTCTGTTGCAGTCAGTCCTGACCTCCAAAGTGCTGTTCCTGAGGTCATGGAACCCTTGACTGGTGTTAGAGTGTACTTCTTCCGTCCAATCCCCTAACGCTGTCACTTAAAATAATTTTGACCACTTTACTTCTGAAGAAAATCTGGAGACCGGGACCACTATTGATCTGAAACCATTGACATTGATCACTGGTCCGACCCAAATTGCATGTTTGTCCTGCCCTGCTGCAGAAAATCTGACTTACAGAAAGATTTCTAAGTCAGAACGTGGAGAGCTTTACCAAGACCGATGTCAAGCCAAAGCGGGTTGACACCAAGATTTTCCTGGGCATGGATGCCAGACTTCCTCCTCTCAGACCTTTCCTGCCTTCGTCAATGACTACACCAGGAACCAACTCTTCAGCAACTGGCCATCTTCGTAACCTGTCTTGGATCTACCTTGCCTCGATGCGACTTCGTAATGACCACCTTTTGTCCAGAAAAATGTCTAAATCCGTAGTTAAATCTGCGACTGAAACCTACCTGGGCTTCATATCCGGCATGCGCTTCATCATGGTTGGCCTCAAATTGAAAGTTTAAAAATATATATTTGTGCTTCCCCTTTTTGGATTTCTGTCAGTGTGGTGTCATTTGGGTTAATTGAATATTCTCTGTTTATAAATGAGGTCAGGTTTGAATTATTGAAACCTTTACTGGGCCTAACAAGAATAGTGCCAGTATTATTTGTGGTGGACTGCCATCCATATCAACTAATGATCCACTTTCTCACAAGTGTGATTAGCAAATATCTCACGTGGAAGGAAGAATGGAATGACTGTACCTATAATGAAAAGGCGTGAAGATAGAAGGGGGTTCGTACAGTAAGGAGGAGTGGGCAGTATGAAGTTGGGAAGAGACCAAAGTCTTTCAAAAGAATTAATGTGTGTCCCTATGTTTAGACGGTGCTGTTCAATCTTGAAAGAACGGAGGGAGGCTGAACCACCAATAATTGCATTATCAATTGACCAGCCACAAAAAAAGAACTATGTCAGCTCCTGGTTTATTGAATTTATTATGCCAGCTGTCTCAAATAGTCATAAGAAAATTTCGGATAGTAATAAAAATAAAGATTGGGTAATAGATGAGTGAGAAGTTACCTACATAGACTCAACTTCTCACTGCAGCAGGATGTCAGTTTCTAATAGCCAACATATTTATTGTGAGCCCTAGTGTAACTGAATGCCAACATGTAGGAGGTTAAAATACATTTCTCTTTGTTCCCTTCAAGCTTGATGATCCAGTTGAACATTATTCTGTGCCAGGGGTTTAGTAGGGGAATACATATTTCAAAAGGGTAAGGTGTACTGAAGGTGAAATGCAGTGACAGATGAGCGTCTTTATTTATGTAGGACAAATACTGAATTCCTCTGCCTTCTTATCTCACTAGGGGGCATATCAGCAAGGCTAGGCGATAGAATTATCGCCACTTTTGCGGCCGTTTTCGGCCGAAAAGCGGCGATAATTTTATCGCCTAATTAGCAAGCTCACACTAACGCGTGAAAGCTTGCGTTAGGGTAGGAATTCCTAACGCCCAGCTTTGCATCTCTAATGAGATGCAAAGTGGATGTTCCTGACCTGACATGACAGGAGAAATGTCGCTAAGCGACATTTCTCCTATCATCAAGCCCCACGCTATGAAGCATAGCGGCAGGAAAAGTAGTGATAAACCCTGCTATCGCTACTTTCCTTACGCCTGCTTCAGGACTGACTTAGCCATGATATCCTATGGAAGGTGGATATCATGGCTAAGTTTGTGGGGCCCTATCAACAAGCTAACGCCACATTGCATGAGATTATCGCTGGGTTTCCAGCGATAATCTCACGTTAGGCAGTTAGCGTGAGGATTTTTATTGCTTTTGAGATAAGCGTTGCTAATAGCACGCTATCTCAGCGATAAAAATCCACGCTAGCCGGCGATAATTATCCTAGCGCTAAGTGCGCTTAGCGATAATTATCGCCGGTTGTTGCTGATATGCCCCTAGATTATAAACTTGAGATCTTCATGAAGGGCCAGATGAGAAATTGCACAGCACAGAGGTCACAGGAATATGGGGGCATATTAACAAGGGCCGGCGATAAATATCGCAAAGCGCGCTTGCATATTTATCGCCGGCTATCTCTGGAATTTATCGCCCGGTTTGCGCGTTATTAACAACGCGCATCGCCGAGGTGATAAAAATTCCAGAGATAGTTGGGATATCGCCGTTTTCCATGGTGGAAAACGGCGATATCCTAGATGACAGGGCCTGTGGTTTTAGCCACAAAATCCACCCCCCATGTTAAGTATGCCTTAGTCAGACGTTAAATTCCTGCGTTCAGGCATACTTAACGCGATTTTAAAAATCGCTACCCTCCCTTGTTAATATCATGAAGCTGCCTTCACGATATTTTCCCAAGGGAGTCTTGTCAGGCACGCCTCCTTTGCATCTCATTAGCGATGCGATCGGAGGCGTGCTGCAAACGGGCGCTAAGTCAGCAAGACACGCAATAGCGTGTCTTTGCTGATAAGGCGATGAAATTATCGCCGCTTTTCGCCCGAAAAGGGACGCAAAAGCGGCGATAATTTCATATCGCCGCCTTGTTAATATGCCCCATTGTTTCCCAAATTACCATTTCTGGATAGTATTTACACTGCTGCACCATGCGATTATACGTTTTGACCCCAGAATGGGGACCAAGATGGGGGTCCTAGAATTACTGGTCCCGTAGGCTGGCATTTTGTCTGGAATCTGGGCAGATTTTTGCACAGAAATTCCTCATAAAAGCAAGAAAAATCACTTTGGAGAAACAGAAGTGAAGCATCTCAGAAGGTATCTGCACCTGTCATGGAATCAGGTAGGATAGTACCCTCCTAGAGACCCCACTCCGTCCAGCTCATGACTGGCCTACTGGTGTATTTATTATGCTGCAAACAGAGTAAGAATTATATTGCTGTTCTAAATTGAGATTTTAATTTATTTCACTTGAGGTATTTGCAGTGATGACTGAGAAACCATAACCCTTTTCATTTAAAATTACGCTTGGAACCTTTTTTACTTTAAGAAGAGCCCATACACCAAACAGTGCCACGTGCTGTTCGATAACCAACCAATGAAAAGCAAATAATAATCAACCCCCCCTAAGGTTATCCAGCAAACAACAAGATCGGTTGTTGCCAACATTTTATCCAAACGCTTTTGCCAAGGACTTGAGTTTTCTTTCGTGTGGCCTGATAGCAGTGTCCTGAATAATTAGGGTAACGTATGACATTCCATATATCACAATTATAAGCTGTCCCATAAACACCACACTTTCTGTACACACACCTTTCACCAATTCAATTTCTGAATGTCATTCCTGGAAAAATGTTATTGGGAAAAATGCCCAGTAAATAACAGCACATGTGGATTCTAGTGCAGGAACCACCAAATTCATGTTATGCCCCATTTTGAGAGCAACAACTGTAAGTGAATGTTAGTTATCACACGCTACAAATGCTGATCCCTACAGTTATTGAAATTATTGAGTTTGATAAAAATCACAACCTATTCTGGGACGCATGTAAGAGGGTTCATAGATTCATTTGCAGGTCCCTGCTGTTTCCTAATCGTAGCCCGCATGTTCCAGCGTTCATGCCGTTATTCGATCTCGGATTTACTCTAAAATTAAGTCTTATCTGGGGGCTTCCTGAGGCATTGCTGAATTAACCAGGGACAATCCAAAATGTGATAGCCCAATTGGAGTCCAGGTTAAAGAAATTGGATCAGATGTTCTCTGCTGAGGTCCATCCACTGGCTGCCTGTCCTTAGGAGAGTATGATTTCAATCCCTAGCTATTGCGCACAATGCCCTGAGCCAGCAGAATAAGGCTTTGGTTTATTTTCATGTATAGATGCAACTAAATATTTGAATACAATGATGTATTAGCAGGATAGATTTGTCCATGATTTGTTTTAACTACTGCAATCTACTTCAATCCAGGTCTGTCCAGGAACATTTGAGAACCTAAGCGAACAGGTCAAGCGTTCTATTGTTGACTGCTGCACAAGAGAAAGCTCTTTCTCCATGAGGGAAAGTGCAAGTTTTTGGAACATAAATCCTAAATTTACATGAAAGCAAAGAGGGAACATGCCGGTGCACAGTCCAACATAAAATGACAAATGTTTTTAATTTAATCCTCTGTGTTACTGAGATCCAGGGGAGGTGGCAAAGAACAGGAGCAACATGATGTAGTATGATGTTTAGTTGAGCCTTTGAAAATAAGGTGCCACGTTTTGGACCAGCTGGAGTATTCTCACCAATTTCTTAGAAAGAGCATGATAGCAGGAATTAGCATAATCCAGGCATGGCCGGATATATGTGGTAACGTCTTGATCTTGCAACAAAAAAGGATAAAAGCTAAAATCCTCTTTTAAATCTTCCCATGCCAAAACAACTGCTTGTAGTAATGAACTTAGCTATTTCAGGTTTCAGAGATAGATTTGCATCCCAAATATTTCACAATATTCACTGAAGAGGGCAAAGGAGCCATGATATTAGGCAACAGAGTGCAGTCCCATTTCTCTTTGCAGTTGTTAGAGAGTTGTTCAGTCTTAGAAGGGTTCAGTTTAAAAAAATATTAGACATCCAGTTCTGAAGAAAACACAGTTTCTTGAATGCCGGTAACCAAACTGATAAATTTGTCAGTTCTTGATGATAATCTAAACATGATGTGAATGTCATCAGTGTAATGCAGAACTGAGTCCCCAGATTTCATACCACATAAGCTAGCAGGCCATATATAACCAGCTCGCCCCAGAGGTAGCCAGTGATATCTGCTCCTCACCTAATTACACCCTATTAGGTGACCTTAATGTGCACCTGGACGACTCCCTGGACTCGGCAGCCACCGAACTACGTAATAATCTACTAGCACTAGATCTCTCCCAATTAGTACTGCAACCCACCCACGAAAAAGGGCACCTTTTGGACCCAATTTTTAGTAACTGTACCCATCTCACAGTTAGTCCATCCATCACCCTCCCATGGACGGACCACTTTCTGATCCCATTTTTTTGGGCACCATCAGTATCTAGCCCCAAATCAACCCCCGCCCCTGGCAGAGACCGCAAATGGTCGCAACTCAATACTAACTTGTGGACATCCACACTGGAAGCCTCTGCTCCAGAGAACAACCCCGATCCGATTGTCAGCAATGACAACTTTAATAACTGGATCACCACCTCTTTAGACCTTATTATTCCACTCAAGGACATCAAATCCAAACAGAGACCAAAAAAGGCCCTTTGTACTCACAGGACCTGCGCACTCTTAAGAGAGAATGCAAAAGACTGGAACGGAAATGGCGCCTCGACTATTCACACACCAGCAAAATTGAATATCAGGCGTCCATTAAAATCTATAAAATCGACATAAAAAAAGCTCAAGCCAGTTTCTTCGAAAATAAGATTAATCAAGCAGCATCCAAACCCAAGGAGATTTACCAGATCGCAAAAAGCTTGCTCAAACTCCCCGACAAGCTACCAAGTCCTCTGACCGCACAAACTCGTTGCAATGAACAGGCCGACTACTTCTATAACAAAATAGCCACAATCTACTCCTCCTTCCCCCCACCCCCTCACCCCCTATCAGTACAGCAGCACACCAGACCTACCCCTCCCACCTCCCTGGAAACCTTTCCACCTCTGGAACCTACCAGCCTAGAAACTATAATACTACAGGTAAAGTCTGGATCCCCCAGTGACCCAGCCCTGCTCGTTTCCTAAGAACAATTTCCCCCACCATCCTCCCCATCATCCAGAACCTGATCAACAACTCTCTCTCAGCAGGGCTTGTCCCCCCGAAGTGGAAACAAGCTACAGTTAAGGCCCTCCTGAAAAAACCCAATCTAGATCAGATGAACCCGGGGAACTACCGCCCGATCTCCTTGTTACAGTGGATAACTAAAATCGTGGAAAAACACGTAAATCAATGTCTCAAAGAAATCCTGGAAACAAACAACTCTCTGGACTCCTCACAGACGGGGTTCCGCCCCATGCACGGAACAGAAACTGCTTTATTAGCAGTAACAGAAGGAGCTAGAAAGATCGTGGATCAGGGCGGCACTGCCGCCATTATCTTATTGGACCTCAGTGCCGCCTTCGACACTGTGAATCATGACATCCTACGCCACAGATTGTCAGAGCTAGGGATAACCTCCACTGCTGCGGCCTGGCTACATTCCTTTCTTTCAGACCGCTCTTTCCGAGTCTGTGAGGGTAATACCACCTCGCCCAGCAAACCTCAGTTGTGGGGTTCCCCAGGGCTCGTCCTTGAGCCCCACACTGTTTAACATTTATATGCTCCCCCTCGCAGAAATAATACGCCCTTTCGGCATTCAAATCGTGTCCTACGCCGACGATACGCAACGGGTGGTTACCCTGACTCATCCCTCCTCTTACTCCAGCGATCTCAGAGGCTGCATGGAAGCAGTATGCTCCTGGATGAGCCAGTCTTATTTGAAGCTGAACGGCGACAAAACAGAGCTAATGGTGCTGGGCAACTCCCCCCAAAAATCCATTGACTCTCTGTGGCCGCCAGCACTAGGCCCAGCACCCCCAGCCAGGGATACCATCAAGAGCTTGGGTATCTGGCTGGATAACGCATTAACCTTCGGCCGCCAGGCAACCAAACTAGCAGCCAACTGCATGGGCATTATTAGACTCATACGAAAGATCCTACCACTCCTTCCTTTTAAGGCCAGACAGATCATGGTCCAGGGTCTAATCCTCTCCCGGCTGGACTTCGGAAATGCCCTATACTTAGGAGCCTCCGATTCCACGCTGAAAAAACTGCAGGTTATTCAGAACTGCGCTGCTCGCACTCTCCTGCGCATTCCCCGCCGGCAATCAGTGAAATCTGAACTAAGAGTACTTCACTGGCTGCCAGTAAAGGATAGAGTCAACTTCAAAAGCATGTGCATCGCCCACCGTGCTTACTGGAGGAAAGGAGCAATCCTGAATCACACCCTGATCACCCCCTACCATCCCAATAGGCAGCTGAGGTCGACCCTCGCCTTCCAAGTCGTCAATCCCAGGTTCAAAAGAGAAAGAAGTAGAGGAAGAATGTTCTCAACAAACGCGGCAAGGCTCTGGAACTCCCTTCCACTCTCTATCTGCTCAGAACCTAACATCCTGCTCTTCCGAAAAAAACTAAAAACCTTCTTCTTCAGCCAATAACCTCGACCCGCTTCACCCACCTGTATTCTGCTAAAGCGCTGGGACGCCTGCGGGTAGCTATCGCGCTATACAAAAACCTATTCCATTCCATTCCATTCCATACATGAGAAACCGAAGGAGATATAATATAGAGTCTTTGATTACTCCCAAATTGACACTATTTTAGGAAGACTATGGGGGGAATGAGAAATTACTGCTTGCTTATGACCGGCCAGAAATGATTCAATCCACCTGATCGCACAGTCCAACATTTTTAACTCTTGCAAGGAGAATGGAATGATCTATAGTGTCAACTAACATATCAAGATCATCTAAGGCTGAGTTATTAGTTCCGCATTTTGGCCATATGTAAAGTACGCTTGTAATGGACTAAGTAGGATATTAGATTCAAACAACATCTGGAGATGAAGAAAAGCAAGTTTATCTGTAAATGTTATCATATATGGCAGTAGGGAAATAAGATACTTTCTTCATTCATCTGGTGGCCGTGAAGGCTTCTTTTAAAAACAGAGGTCTAACCACTGCAGCTGTACAAGCATAAGAATCTGGAACCTTACATTGAGAGACAGATAGGTTAAAAAGAAGAATGGGGGCGTGAACTAAATTTCGGCGGTCGGGTTACTCCATCTCAACAGTGAATGATATCCCGTCCGCCAAAAAATAAATCCCATATGTTATTATCAGAATCATATGTTGGCGGACGGAATATCTGTCACCGTTGTGATGGAGTAACCCGTCCCCCGAAATCTAGATCAGGCCCTCATTCACGAGTTAGATCCCCAGACAAAAATGGCATTATATATGTAAGGCAAATGCCCATGAGAGAACCCATTGTTTGAACAGTTTGAATCAAACTAGATGGAAACTTTCCTTGTTGTGGAGGTGTATGGCAATAGAATTGGCTTAGGTACTCATGTCATTAAATTGCTGTTTTATATCTGCTCTGATTGCCACTATCTTTGTCATAAATATACAGGATATTGTTTTATAAAAAGCCTGTGGTACCCTGTAAATTCTTTGCTGGATAATGTTGAGCACAAGTATTTAATAACTGAAAATATTTATTTAAATACATTTGGCGTATTTTAACATATATGATGTGTAGTATACACTTTTAGATGAACAAATACTTTGATCATATCGAGATTTCCAACATCTTTCAGCAATCAATTGACTTTTCTCTTTACTCTTCTGAGTGGTAACAGCAGTCACCTTGTCTATAATCCTGGACGTGTCACTGTTATATTGTTCAAGAGGGGAATATGGGTGTGGATTTGCCTTTGCAGTACCATGAGAGATTCAATAATGGATTTTGGAGCTGAGCCATTGATAGATTTAGTGTTTTTCATTGTAATAGCTCAATTTTGTGATTTGTGAGGTGGAGGGCAGTACTGCTGTGAGGTGCAGTTTGAGACTGTTGGAGTCTTGTATGAGGTCCCTTGTTGTAATGATCAGGTTATGGATGGACATCTGTCTTTGAGTATGTTGAGTGCAGTGTTGCAGAAGCTTACTGTTGTTGAAGAAGATTTTTTGACTAGGGTTGTGTGATTAGCCTTTTTTTTTTCCCCAGAGGAAGTTGAGGTCTTCATAGAAAACATGATGCCTGAGAAGAGAGGAGTAGCAGTCATTTGTTCTAGGAATTCTTCAGGTCTACTGAAATTGTTACTTGGTGGTCAGTAAATTATATTTAGTCTTCTGAGATTCTCTTAGCTATTTGTTATTTCTGGATTGAAATGAATTCATTAAAATGAATTGGAGTTGATCCATTTATAGAAAGCTATAACCCGGTGATAGAATAAGATGAAAAAATGTTTCAGAAGAAGGGAGCAACTATGTTTTAGTGTCACATGGCCCATGGGGACAATGTCGTCTTTTCTAAGTTAGCATGAGCACGCTATAGCTAGCCCGCAGCTTTGCACACGTCACTACACAACTTTTTTTTTTCGATAATTTCTATAGCTGTTTTCACATGAGAACGCATCGCTGTGTTCACACCCTGCAGGTTCCTTGAATTTTCACTGAACATTGTGAGCAAGGTCGAACATAATGCCCCTTGTTATTTTGTTCTGGCCAAGCATTAGCCCTATGACAAAACATACCCATGCAGCTGTTGCTTGGGACAACGTACTTTGGTTTTATTGGAATACACGAATAGGTAGCACACACTTGGAGAAGGACCTTTCCAGGGCGAAGAGCAAGACAGCACCTGTGATGCAGGTCTACTTTCTATAGGCTAAGGTATGGGGTCTGCTGACAAAGCCCAGAGATCTTCTATTATATAATATTACTAGTTCTATGAAAGTGGAGAGAGGTTAGGCTATATTGTCTTTTCACAATGACATCTCCTTTCATGATTTATGGACTAACTGGTATGCTGACCGTATTTGTATTATGTATTTTTCTGCCTGTTGTGGCACATATACTGCATCTCAGAGCACGTTAGTTAAAATAAATTTTTTAAACTTGTTTGTGTTTCTGTCAGATCTTATTGTGGACAAGTACAAGAGTGCAAGCGAAAGGGTGTGTCTTGCTACCGTGATTCCTGAGAGATCTGGGAGTGTTGTGTTCTGGGGTGTCTAATCACGTGTTTCTCTGTGAGTGAATAGGAGAGCGAGTGAGGCACTATAACTAGTTGGTCCAGGGCTCATGGGTACTAAGGGGGTAGGATGACCCAGTCCCTATGCACTAAGGTCCCATATTCCTATGCATAGTTCTGCTTTTGGGCAGAATCCCTGCAACATCAGTAAATGCAAGCACATCAAGACTGTAATTTTGGAAGGGTGATGGTAAGGCAGTAGCATTAGAGATCCAGTTGAGGAACGCTCCATTTATGTAGTGACTGGGAGGAATATTACAGCATTTGTTTCTTCACCAAATTAGAGGTGAAGGTGTTGCAAATAAACCATATGGTTCCATCATCTCTGTTTATTATTATTCTTGATTCTATCCCTTGTATGAAATGCTCTTAACAGGAAGAGGTTTATCAAACAAATTGTAGTGATTCTAAGTATCTTTTTTTGTGGCTAGCCACTCTTCTGTTTTCTATGAAAAATTGATAGTGAATGGTTTATTTGAGTTTAAAAAAAGTACTCCTACTGCAACTTTGACCTATGGCCCTCTTCAGACGAGTCTTCAATATCAACAGCCATTGGCTATGCCCAGCAATCGTATGTAAGATAGGAACAGTGGGTCAACCCCTTCACTACCAACTCCTGGCAGACACCTCTGACATTGAATGTCAATGTTTCACCTACCACTGCTAGTCACGGCCTCACCCTATGATTGTTCAATGAGTGTGAGAAAGTAACAAAAAGGCTTTTTCTCTTAGAGTTCCTTCTGTAAGTTTATCCTTGCTTGGTTGTGTAAAGACATTCATAGCTATGTTTCATGTACATCAGAAAGGAATAAATAAACCCTTTAAATGTGTGCCACAACTGTTTTAATATTGTTGTAGACAGCAATTCTCTATTGGCAGATTAATAATTCTCATCATAGCTTAAGTACAATAGAAGAAAACCATGTACAGCTGCTGTTAACTGTAAAGAAAACAATTGTGCTACAAGCACCTTCTGTTCAAAAGTCCCAAATGATGATGAATTCCTTTTTGTACAAATTCGTTGGAAGAACATGTATGTTTGATCGCGCAAACGTAGTCTAAAAAGGCCCTTCTCAGTTGGTGACAGGAAGTCCCAGCTGTGCCACAGGCATTACAGGCACTAGCAGGGACTTGGCAGGAAAACCACAGTTCACACTATGCCTCAGACAAAGACACTGGTTTTTATTAAAATGCTTAATATCTGGCAGAAATACAAAGGAGAGCTATAGAGAGGGGAATGTAAATTGGATTGGAGTCTGCCACATAAAATAGCACAAATCAGGAGCCCTGGCAAATGTTTTAGCATTAAATACCCTATCCTTTTCTGACATTTTATTTTTTTGCAGAGTTTTATATAGCGCGAACTTGACCCAAATCCAATCAGGTATCAGAACGCTTTACATAGCGCCAGTTACGTTACATTAGGACATACATTAATTATTTGTTAGGCACGGGGAGATTAAGGGGCATATTAACAAGGAACAGGAAAAATTAACGCTAAGGGCGCTTAGCATTAATTTTTTTAACCCCCGCTATCGCTGGATGATATCGCCTGGTTATCGCGTTATTAACAACGTTAACCACCTAGGCGATAAAAAATCCAGCGATAGCGGCATTTTGGGGGGGTTATCGCTGGTAATGCAGCGATAAAACTACAAGGCTAGGGATATGCTTGTTGATAGCCTATGGTGGATTTAGCCATGTAATCCACCTCCCATTGAATTACATGGCTAAATTACCAGACATAAAAAAGCAGCGTTAACCGTGCTTTTTTTGTCTCTAACAGGGTTAGCGTGAAGCTTGAGAATAGGAAAAATGTCGCTTAGCTACATTTCTCCTATTATTTTGCTCTGGAACGCCCACTTTGCATCTCATAAGAGATGCAAAGGGAAGCGTAGTGAAAAAGGGTGCTAACATGCAATTTTGCATGTTAGCACCCTGTTGTTGAAAGCGGAGATAAAGCCCTTGTTAATATGCCCCCAAGTGATTTGCCCAGAATCACAGGATGTTCAGCGTCATTACCGAGACTCAAACTCAGTTCCCCAGGTCCGAGTTCGAGCGCCCTGGCCGTTAGGCCAACTCCTCGCCCCTTAGTCCAACTCCTCTCCCCATATATTGCTTTAAGCATGCTCACTTCGTGGGCTAATTTATTCATGTGTGTGCACTTTTGCTTTCTCCATATACAAATCATCAGGGCCATAGCTATGGGGGAGGCTGGTCTATATTTTTCTGTGGCCCCCCTAAAATGTACAGGCTATGTTCTGTCTTTTCGTTTATTTGCCTCAGTATGATTTGTATTGTCGTTTGAGACCTGTTCCATAGATTGCACTCTGGGCATTGAGTAAGGGGCCAGGATGGGTAGGAACTGGCCTCTGACAGTGGAGGAGGGTCAGTGCAATCATGCACATTTCCCTTAGGGCCAAGAATTGATTAACAACTGACGAGAGGCAGAGGAAGGGCTGTGGGCCATGCCCTCCCTGACCCTTGCTCGACTCTGCCAGTCTGCAATGATATCATCATTTTGGAGGTGCAACGCCTGTACACGTGTGCTGAAAAGCTCAGGCACACCATCTGTTAGTTTCTCTGAAGGACCCAAAGTCGCTGCTGCTTTTTAGTGCACCTGCGGCCTGGCCCACATCTGTAGCACACCACCTTCCACCAACCTGCTAGTGCCAGAGCCCCCTTTCCATACAGCATGTGCCTTCCGTGCATTGGTTTCTGTTGGCCTAGAGCTGCGGAGCTGCCTGGACCTGAACGCCTTGAAGGCTACAGGAGCTGGCATTGTAGTAATTGCTCTGCACCTGCATGGTATTGTTTGGAGCTTCAGTGACCAGGGCAGATATGGGCGGCGAGGGCACTCCAGCCGAACAAAGAATCAGCGTCTAGGCACTCAGTACTGTACAGCTGATGAGCAAAGGCTGTCTGCTGTAAGTAAGTCATAAACACATAAAACGAGAAAGGACCTCTTTCTCTTAATAGGTGGCAAGCCAATAAATTAGCAGGAGAAAAGCTATAAAAATATCTGCAGTGATGTAAAAATACAATAAATTATCTTCAAATTTAAAAACTGTGCATTTCTTAAACATGCTGATAGCATGACTGTTTCACATTTAAATTGTCAGATTATATCACTGCATTGAGAGGGATCCATTAGATTTATGGTTTTAAACTTCAAACTAGAAACATTCTTGAACCCCACCCATGCAATGCAATTAGTGAACACTTACCAGCAAGTGAATTGTCACGTGTACCCTAAATTATAATTGTATGTGGAGGAACAGCATAACCTATTAAATCATGTGACTTTTTGTACAGCACACATTCTAGACTCTCATATTTAGGGGTGTCCTTACATGCAATACTTTCGAAAAAGCACAAGGAGATGAAACCTTGACCAAGAATCACACAATTTATCTAGCAAGGAAGCTGAGATTGGTCCCATAGCTTATATTTTCACGTTGTGCAATTTAAATAAGCCACTAGATGGGAATATCTTTCACTCCTGTTTTTCATCAAAGGTTAACAGTTTGACGTTGATACTTGATAATTCCTGAAAGCAGAAGCATTTTACCTTAAAATGTCAGATTATATCACTTCATTGAGATGCATTTAAAAAAAGTGTTAAACTTCAACTTAAAAACATTCCTGCCCCCTCCAACACAACAATGCCATTAGTGAACTCTAAGATGCAATATAGTTGTCATGTATGTCCTATAATATGATAGATGGAGCAAAATTATGGTCTATTAAATCGAACACAAAAGGGAGGTAAGGGAACATGGCAGCCAGCTATCGGAGCGGGTTGGGAGCTCCACCCATGGGAATCGGACAGCGATGAGATAGAATTGTTTACTGTTCTCCTCATCTGCAGTAGGGGAATGAAGTTGGTTTTGAAGCTATTCTCCTCGTATATGATTATTTGAGGGCTGATTTGTGGGCATTCGAACCTTCAGTGGCTCGTGGCCATGAGCGCGCTCCTTGGCAATTCAGCGGCTCAGCGCATCCTTCCCCGATGGGGAAGCAATCCTGGCGGGGGAAGAGCAGGGAGAGTCAGTACAAGCTGCAACCAACAAGAGGCAGGAAGAACAAAGCAGAAGCAGCAGTATTGGTGGAAGCAGGATAGGGCAGCTGGAGGTGCTTTGAGGTGAGGATTGGGGAGAATGTTTGAAGGACACAGCTGCACCTGAGCCTATAGAAACCAGGAGACAGCGGTTTGAGGGTAAGGCTGTTACGTTGGGTCTCAGGGCTGCACCAGGAGAATATAAGGACTTGGATTCTGTAAACTGGGCAGTGGGGAAAGAAGCACTTGGTAAAAGATACAAATTAAGTAAAAAGAAGACAGTTTTCAGGTAATTCGTCCAGTCTCCTTTATTTACATCTGATCTCTCAGCTTCCCCGGCAGCAACTGCCAGTGCCATGGCATTCCAAGTTCCACACAGGGAACACAGAGAAGGAATGCAGGCATGAGATCCCAACACCCCCCCCCTTCCTTCACATAAAAACAAAACGATAAAACATTTCTAACAAGAAGAGAAACCTGAAACAAAAATAAATTGCAAAATGACAGGTAAGCAAATGATACAAAAAAAACTTGATACCTTACATAGTCTTGAAATCTGGAAGGAACAACTCTAGTCCTAGAAGAGGTTGCCCGGGGAACAACCTCCTTGACTGGAACGGAAACCTTTGAACTTTCTCCCATGGAAGGCGAAGTCATGTAAGGAGTGTGAATCCCAAATTTTCCTTTCACAAACTCAGCTTTTGACTCAGGCACCACTGAGACAGCACACTTGTTCCAGATCTTCCCATTTTCCAACACAACAACATACTCTCTCACCTCCCTCACTCTGACTGGAGCAAAAAACCGAGAAGATCCCTTGCGAACAAAAAAAGGTTTCTTGATTCTCACCCAGTCCCATTAACAGACAGGAAATGTTCTGACACAGTCTGATGCATACTTGGCTTGGGCTACAGCCCCGACATCAACTACGTTGCCTAGCGTCTGCAAATCCACTTCCTTCCTAGACATCCAATCTTTGTTCAGTTTGGAACCAGCAACCCTGCCCCTTAGCAAGGTGAAAGGAGACATGCCAGTACTCGAGTGAGGAGTGATTCTCATTGCCCACAATGTGTTGAAAACTGCCTCCTTCCAGTGCAAACCATTGACAAAAGCCAACTGTAATTGATCCTTGATCACACGGTTAAGACGTTCAACCAAACCATTACTGCAAGGATGATAGAGAGAGGTGAGAATATGCTTAACTCCATGCACTTTCAGAAATTCCTGCGTTTCCACAGACACTAACTGAGTGCCGTTATCAGTTACTAACTCCTCTGGAAATCCTTCCCAAAGAAAAACATCCTTGAAAAAATTAATGATGGTTGCAGAATTGATGCCATCAACAAACCTAACTTCTGGCCACTTGGACATAGAGTCGATTAACACCAAAGCGTATTTGGGAGAACGACCCACACCACAAAAAAGACCAGCAATATCGAAACCCAACTTACACCAGGGTGAGTTTTTCACAGCTATGGGATTGATGGGAGAGGGATAAGTTACTTGAGTTTTGTCACTCAAGACACACGCACCACAATCACAAACACAGTGCTCAATGGACCTATCAACACCCGGCCACCAGAAATCCTCACGAACCCTCCGCTTCATGGTACGAATGCCAAGATGACCTTCATGGGCCAGATCCAACACCATCCTGGGCATGGTCATAGGCACAACCAACAATCCACCTCTACGTAGAATTCCGTCTACAAGGGACAACTCATCGCAAACCCTTTTGAAAGGAATCAGTTCGGGAGCCAAATCCAAGTTGTTGGGCCAGCCATGAACCACAAAATCCATTACCTTCCTGATCTCCATATCTTCAGACAAAGTTAACTTCCAATCAATTTCAGACAGAGCATCTCCTTTGTCAGCTACTCCACTAACAGTACACACCATTTCTAAGTCCTCACTCACAGAATCAAAATCAGACTCAGAAAGTGGTAGCCTAGACAGGCAATCAGCTACATGATTTTTCACACTAGCCACGTACTCCAGATGATAATTGAATTAATTTAACTTGTACTGCCACTTAGCTATACGTGGAGTAGCCCTGCCACCTCCCTTGGTGGTAAAAAGATCTGCCAGTGGTTTGTGATTGGTCCTCAGAACAAATTCATTCCCCCACAAAAAACTGCAAAAATACTGTACACCCCACCACAGAGCAAGGGCTTCCTTCTCAATTCCTGCGCAAACTGTCCATATAGGCTCACTCCACGACTCCACGCTGGCTCAATATGGCTCTACTCAATTGCAGATCCCTCCCGAAACACCAAGCAGAAATCAACATGCTCCTGCAGGATTCTGAGATCGAGATCCTCTTTCTCACCGAAACTTGGATCAACCCCAACTCTGACCCAGACATAATCCAAACACTCCCCCCGGGCTACCTTATCAAACACCAGGACAGACCCTCCGGGTCTGGAGGTGGGAAAGCAATCATCTACCGTGATCACCTGGCTTGCCATTTTAAGGACAGCCCAATTCAGGACTGTGAAAATGCCCAGTTCTCTATCCACTTGCCACCATCCACAACCCTCTCGGGGATATTAGTCTACCGTCCCCCAGGACAGCAACGACTTTTCTGCAACTCCCTTGTGGAATCCATCTCCTCTCTTGCCTGCCTGACCCCTAACTTTACGGTCTTAGGAGACCTAAATCTCCATTTCGACGACCTAACAAACAAAACAGCCGTCGACCTTAAAGAAGACCTAGCCTCCCTTAATCTCCACTTGAAAAGCAACCAGCCCACCCATTCTAAGGGCCACCTGTTGGACCCTATATTCACTAACCTCACAAGACTAGTCGTGAATACCCCCATACCTGTCCCCTGGTCAGACCATTTCTTAATCCCCTTTAAGCTTCAACGTTCGGCTGAAGCACCGGAGAGACCTCCTCCCCAAGCACCATCCCGCCCGTGGCAAAAACTGGATACGGCCTCATGGGCCCAAGCACTTGCCTCTACCTCACCAGTGCTGGACCCAGACCCCTCCAGAGCAGACGTTCAACTACGCGGCTGGATCGATGAATCCCTTGATGCTATCCTTCCCGTCAAACCCCTCCCCAGTAAGAAGAAAACCCTCAAATCTCCGTGGTTCACCCAAGAACTACGCCAACTCAGTAAAAAGTGCAAAAAGCTCGAGCGCCTTTGGAGAAAGGACTGGGCGACTGAAAGCAAAAACGAATACAGGTCCGCCATGAAGCACTACAAAACCTGTACAAAAAAAACCCAGGCAACCATCTTCGCGAAAAAAATATTAGCTGCAGCTAACTCTGCCAAAGAAACCTATCGCATCGTTCGCCTTCTCACTAAAACCCCAGACCCTTTGCTCACACCAGACCAATCGGGCACCAGATGCAACCATTTAGCTGAGTTCTTTGCAACAAAAATTAATAATATCCTCAAATCCCTCCCATCTCCCATTACCTCCCAACTCCCCGCTACCCCCCCCCCCTTATGCAGAGGCTCCACGCCTCCAAGCATTCTCCCAGGTCACCACAGAACTTTTCCTGACCACTTTACAATCCTTGAAGAGCGGGGCTCCATCAGATCCAGCTCCTATGAGCAAATTAAAACTGGTCGCCGCCACTGTCGCCCCTCCACTCACCCACCTGATTAACGTTTCCCTAGCACTAGGCATTGTTCCAGCAACTGGAAGAAAGCTACAGTCAGGGCACTTCTTAAAAAACCCCACCTCGATCCAACGGACCTATCCAACTTTAGACCCATTTCTCTCCTCCCGGCCATCAGCAAAGTGGCCGAGCAAATTGTCAACCACCAACTATCCCTCTTCTTGGAAACCAACAATCTCCTGCGCCAATCCCAGACAGGGTTTAGACCTGGACTAGGAACAGACACCGCACTACTAGCCGTGGTCGAGGAGGCAAGAACCATCATAGACGCAGGAGGATCAGTGGCAGTGATCCCCCTCGATCTGAGTGCCGCCTTCGACACGGTGGATCATGCCATCCGCATCCACCGGCTCAGCTTGGTAGGAGTTTCAGGCACCGCCCTGTCCTGGATCAAATCCTTCCTTGAAGGCAGAACCTTTCAGGTGTCCGATGGCACAGTTATGTCCAGAGCTCTTCCTCTCCAGTGTGGGGTCTCCCAGGGCTCCTCCCTGAGCCCCACACTTTTTAACGTCTACATGTCCCCCCTAGAGGACATTATAGCCCCATTCGGCATAAAAACAGTCATGTATGCCGATGACACCCAACTGGTGGTGTCCTTAAACCAGTCGAGTAAAAGCCTGGACAACCTGGCAGCTTGTCTTGAGAACATCTTCCACTGGATGTGCGAATCACGCCTGAAATTAAACGGAGAGAAATCCGAGATCCTCCTCCTGGGAAATCCACGCAAACTCCCTCCTTCCCTCTCTTGGCCACTCTGCATGGGATCACCTCCCACCCCCAAATCAGAAGTCAAGAGCCTTGGTATCTGGTTGGACCAAGAGCTCAACTTTAAAGCCCAGGCCAGAAAAACCACAGGCATCTGCTTCGGTCTCATTCAAACAGCGCGGAAGATCCTCCACTTGATCCCCTTCCAGTCCAGGAAATTGCTCATGCAGGGGCTGGTGAACTCCAGACTAGATTACGGAAACGCCCTTTATCTAGGGGCCCCTGCATCGGTCATTAACAGACTGCAGTATGCCCAAAACGCGGCTGCCAGACTCCTAACCGGGACTACATCCAGATGCTCCGCCAAACCGGCCCTCAAAAGCCTACACTGGCTCCCGATTAAGGAAAGGATCACCTTTAAGACCCTTTGTATTTCACACAAAATAATGCAAGGCAGAGGCCCGCCGATCCTGAGATCCCTCGTCAAACCCCATCAGTCTAACAGACAACTCAGATCAGACTCCCTCTCCCTGGCCAGCGTCCCCAGAATAAAAAAGGCCCGCTCTGGGGGGGGCGATTGTTCTCCTACAATGCTCCAAAACTGTGGAACTCCCTTCCACTCTCCATCCGAAGAGAACACAACCTACTAGCCTTCCAATAGGCAACTAAAAACATGGCTCTTCCCATAATTCTCCACCTCCTCTTCCCCCCCTCCGGAACAATAGGTCGACTGACAGCGCTGGGACGCCCCAGGGTAGCTACGCGCTTTATAAATCCGTATTCAAATTCAAATTCAAAATTACACTTATCTTTTCTTAACGTTAATCCGCTAGACTTGACAATGTCTAATACTTCCCTGACTCTGGAATTGTGCTCTAATTCAGTTTTACCATAAATCAAAATGTCGTCCTGGAAAAACACGACTCCTACAGTATTCTTAAACAAGCTCCCCATGAGATGTTGGAACACTGCAGAAGCCGATGCCAAACCAAACGGCATGCTTACATAGCGAAATGCACCCTCAGGTTTTACGAAGGACGTGAGATTTCTCGAGTCCTTACACAATTCTTCTTGATGGTAAACAGAGGAAATATTAAGAGAAGAAAAAGTCTTTGCACCCTCTAGTGTAGACAACATCTCATTGATGGGGAGGGGTTGGCGGTCCAACCATATGCAAGAATTTAGATCACGCAAGTCCACACACATTCTGAGAAACTTGTCAGCCTTGCGTGCCAAAACAATAGGGGACAACCATTCAGACCCCTCAATGGGCTCAATTACACCCATAGAACACAACCGCTCAAGTTCCTGTTTGAGCTCACCACGCATACTAAGAGGTAGTTTGCGCACCTTGTGTGCCACTGCTCTTCGACCCTCCTTCAAAACAATGCGGTGCTGAAAACCCTTGAGTTTACCCAATTCATCATTACAAATCTCTGGGTAACTTTGAATCCAATCGCCCTCAGATAACGATTTACTGGTAACTGCATGCACAGGGGTATCCGCAGGAAGATTAGAGTAAAATTGTTTGGCTTCGTATTTCGATAAAACCATCTCAGGATGATTGGGATCTAGGATGATTCCCAGCTTACCCTGCTCCTCCCATCCTAATAAATTCGCACCTTCCTTCACTATGTATACAGTCCCTTGTGCTAAATTCCCTTTGAATGCCACCTTGCTCTCAAACTTGCCAGGAACTTCTACTCTGTTATCACCATAAGCAAAGGTTTTTATGTTGGACTGATCAACACAAATGTTGCCCAATCCCTCAAAGTCTTTTGCATTAACGAGGGTCAAAGGAGAACCAGAATCAGCCAAAAACTTTGTACTGCTGCCGTTCAAATTTATGGCACACGCAGGGGATTTTCTTTTGTGCGGTTCAACGATGGATGCAATTTCCACCACACCATGTGATTGAGAAGAGGAGGAAGACAACATTAATAATTCGTAACTTTTATTCTTATTCCCAGAGTCAACATAATCCTCCTCAATAGCTTTCACAATTCTTGACTGACCTCTATGTGCAACAGTAGCCTTGCACATACGTGCCAAATGTCCTTTCTTACCACATTTGAAGCAAGTTTGATTTATAGCAAAGCAAAATTTAAAATTGCCCAGATGAGATCTACTCCCACATCGATAACAGGAGAGGCCAGATTTTAGAGGTCTTTCAGATTTCTGTTTGGGCAAACTGGATGCAGATGGAGAAATACTAGGTACATTTGTGTTGATTCCTTTAGTAGGCTTACCAGCAGGTTTGGTACTGATTAACTTGACTTCGTTGGATGATTCAGACCCACTGATCTCTTTCATGCATAGTTGAGAATGCTCTATTCTTCTAGCTAAAATAAGAACAGTTTCTAAGTCAGGATCTTCGGAAGCTAAAAGTTTCTCATGAATCTTTTTTATTGCAAGTGCGCTCAATGAGCTGATCATGGATTATTTCGTCTCTGAACTCTCTATAATTACAGGCGACAGCTAGAGTTCTGAGAGCAGCTACAAAATCATCAATGGATTCACCAGGGATTTGAGCACGTTGCAAAAACTTGTGATGCTCAAGTACAATATTCCTCATGGGATTAAATCTCTTGTCCAGAGTTTTAATAAGTGAGGCGTAATCGTCTATTATTAAAGAGTCACCATCATCACCACTACTGCCGCATGCTCTTACAAGCTCAAGAGGTAAAGGGCCTCATGTAGGTAGCCCAATACCGGTAGGTAACGGCCGATTTTCGGTAAATATACCGTTACCGACTGGTATTTAGGCTTTTGATATGTAGGGGGATCATTTCTGTATTCGGTAATTTACCGAATCGGTAAAATTACCGAATCGGCAATTTTACCGATTCGGTAAATACCGAATACAGAAATGAGATGTAGGGGGAGTGTGTGGTGGGTGTGGGGATTCGTTATTTACCACCAACTGAAAGTTGGTGGTAAATGACGAATGTCTCAGTTAAGGCATTATTTGGCCCTTAGATGTGTGAAATGTGGCAGACACACATGCCCTCAGGGCATGTATGTGTGCCACATGTGCACACATGCAGGTATCAGGGGTGCAACAGGGTGTCAATGTGACACCCTGCCACCCTTGATTGAACTCCCCCCATTACCGATTCGGTATTTACCGATTCGGTAATGGTAACTGGCTTCCCATTGATTCCTATGGGCCTCCTGGCCCATAGGAATCAATGAGATACAGGTTACCATTACCGAATCAGTAAATACCGATTCTAAAATACCGACACTTACCGAATCGGTATTTTTTTACCTACATTACATTTACCGATTCATAAATACCGAATCGGTAAAATTCGGTATTTTAGAATCGGTAAATGTAATCTACCTACATATGGCCCAAAGTCTTTAAAATGCTCCTCCCTTCCACGTCCAAATTGTATACAAGTAAGGCTTTCTTTTTCTTTGAAACAAAAGTGTCTCCATCAATCGCCACAAGATAGGCCTTCAAATGTCTCCTTCCATTGTTGCCAAATGACAGCAGGAGTAACAGGATACTGCAAAAAGGGAGGTGGTGCAATTACGTGATCCATTTGGGGGCCTTGCGTGGGTGAGTTGCCTCCACAAAAGTCACCACAAACGTGTAATTAACTTGCAGATTATGCCAAGTGTATTTAGAGCCACAGTACAATTAAAGAGAATAAATTGTGCATATCACCGACCAGCCATGAAAAAATAATGTCAAGGTACTATTGTGAATAAGTGCACTGAAATTGGTTGACGACACGCTTGATTAACTAGAAATTAACAAGCATTTATATTTTTCACAATTGGCACTAAGATCGGTGCTACACAACTTCACAATATTTTACTGTTTCGAATAAAATGAATGTGCCCCTTTAAAATTGCTCGCTTGCTGACAGTCACTGCAAAATGAGATTTCCTTAACGTGAAAGTGACACACGCCGATTCATGTCCAGATTACAATAGAAACTCTGTGTTGGAAGTGTGATGCGTACCGGTTGCCACAACAACGAAAACCTTCAACAATGTGGCGCGTGATGTTACCACAACAACATAAGCTCTGTATCGAAAGTGTGATGCACGCCGATATGCGTGCCGGTTGCCACACAACGAAAGCCTTCAACAAAGAAGTGCGTGAAGACGCATGTGCTGGTTGTCAGGGAAACAGAAACCCTCTATTAGCAAAGTGACGCGTGCCGACACATGCCTGGTCGTCACTGCGCAAGCTCTTTCACTCCGGAAAAATACTTAAAAATGTACAAAACCTCACCAAAACCTTCGCCGCAGCTGCAGTTTTCGGGATAAACACCAACCAACATCCAGGCCTTCACCGAAAACGCTTCGAAGATACTCGGTAGTCTTCCTTATAGTGGTCAGCAGGCAAGGATTAAGGGCGGTGGATAGAGCAACAGAACGTACAGCAAAGGAAACAGTGGAGAAGACTGAGGACCGGACAACTTGTCGCCACTAAAAAGAAGACAGTTTTCAGGTAAGTCGTCCAGTCTCCTTTATTTACATCCGATCTCTCAGATTCCCTGGCAGCAACTGCCAGTGCCATGGCATTCCAAGTTCTGCACAAGGAACAAAGAGAAGGAATGCAGGCACGAGATCCCAACATTAAGGTCAAGGACTTTTTTGCAAAGTGACTCGGGCATCCTGGCTATAACTATCAGAAGAAAGGGACCTTCTGTTAAAATACTCAAGAAATAAGACTGCTTCCAAATGCCCCAGAGTGACACCCTCACTGAGATCCTCTTTCAAAGTAAATACTATGACCAGTGTAGGAACCTCAGCGGGGGTGGGATAATGCTAAATCAGGATAAGGGGAAGGTAAAGGGTGTGCAAATCCCCCCGTAATCGACCCAGACTTTCCAGCCACAATTAGATTTCTACCACTGGAGGGATTGAGCCTACTACATAGTAGCAAGGAGGGGGTTGGTGGAGCAGAAAGGATGGTAGAGGTGTATGGTAGTTCTCCACAGCCACCCCCATCGGATCAATCGACTAACAGGGTCAGTAGTGACGTGCCAAGTTGGGATTCTGGTCAGGAGATGATCAGCAAATCGTCTCAAGAGATCAAGGAATGCTTCTCAACCTTGGAAGCAAACCAAAAAGTAATACAGGACACATGTCTGAGTTTGGAGGAAAAAATGACGGACCTAGCAAAGTATACACATGCACTAGAAAGTAAGGTAGAGGAGCTTTGGTCGAATTTGAGTGATAACATTTGAGAAGTAGCTACATTGAAGCAAACGGAAAAGGGAACTGACAGAGTAACTAGAGAGATGTATAATAACTTCGGGAGGAACAACATTAGGATTTTGAATAGAAAGGAAGGGGATGAGGGGGCTGATGTTAAGTCATTTGTGGTGGATCTTCTGACCAAGGCTTTTCCTGAGGTAACCTCCGCTTTATACTTAGAAGTTGAGATCCAAAGAAGGGATTGTGATCCCTTTAAGTTGAACCCTGCACGTAAGAAACATAGAAAGATTCTAGTTAACTTCTAGTCATATATAACTGAAGAAAAAAATCCTGGGGGCAGCCTTGAAGGAGAAATTTCTGCAGGTTCAAGATCTTACATTTAAAATCAGGTCAGACATTTCCTGCACCACCAAAGAAATAGGGGCGGTGGTGCAGCTAAGGTTCCCAGCAATTGTGAAAGTTATGTGGGCTGATAAAATGCATAACTTGTTGGGCCCAGAGGAAGTGGACAACTTCATAGCCCAGAATATGATAAGGGATAAGTAGGTTCGGCATATATAAGTGCTTTCATGAGGAGTAATAGAGTTTGTTATTTTTGCATTCCTAAAGGTGCCAGCTCGAACTGGCATTGTATGTCTGGAGGAATTATTGGGAGGGTTCACTAGGGGGTGCATACAAGGTGGGGGAGCATAGGGGAAAAAACCCAATGTCCTCATATGGATTACATAGGGTGATGAGGGAGAGTAATAAATTACAGGGGGTGAACCCCTCACTATTATGAGTTGAATTGTGAATGGTTTGCGGGTTAAAAGAAGGCAGCATCTGGTCCTCCAATATTTGAAAGAAAGTTGATTCCAAGTTATTCTTTTACAAGAGACCAACTTTTTACGGTCGGAGAGCATGATGCTTTTCACAAAGCAAAGATGGGTAGAAAAAGTTGTAGTAACGGATCAGCAACACTGCACAAAAGGGTAGCTATAGTAGGTAAAATAAACTCCAGGGTGGAAGTGCAGAGATACAAGGTCAATGAAGGAGGGGACAATGGAGAGTAGCTGAGATTAGGTTGGGAAGACCTTATATACCCTTGTTAGTTATAGTTGCCTAAATGTGGATGGTGTCTCAATATTGACCATCCTTCTCTCTAGCCTGTTAGAGATTGAATCCCACCCTTATTCTAGGAGGAGACTTTAACATCCTACTAGACAATAACTTACTTAGGTCTTCAGTCCGTATTCAAAATAGTTCACCTAGAAGGAGGGCTTACCTCCTTTCAATGATAGAAAATCTAAACCTCTGCGATGTGTGGCGTGGAGTAAAGGGGAAATGTCAGATCTATTCATTTTACAGTAAGAAGAATGTCTATTTCTAAAGGATTGACTACTTCTTTTTAGATGCAGAAGAGATAGAAAGAGTTATAGACATAGAATATTTCCCTATACATATATCTGACCACGCCAAACTATTTTTAAAGTTAAAACTACCAATAAATCCAGCGTTAAGGAGATGGCGTATAAATAAAAGACTACTCATTCAACCAGAAATCATGCAGGGGATAGAAGCAGGCTCAGTAGATTTGTTTAGGTAGAATACAGCCTCATCCTCCATTCAGGTAATGAGGGATACATTTAAGGCTTGGATGAGGAGGGCCTTTAAAGGAAGCAGGCATCTCTGTTGGAAGGAAAGATAGCGGCAGCGGAAGGTAAATTGAAATCAGGCCATGTCCAGGGGGACATAGGAAAGAGTCTAGAGGAAAGGTTGGATGATTTACAACTAAAGTTTAAGCAGAAATTGGAGGAGAAATTAAAACAGCAGAAGGATGCGAGTAAGTTGACGGTGTACGAGCAGGGAGAGAGATGCAGATTATTGGCTTGGAAGGTCAGGATGGATAGAACACACAATAATGTAAGGAAAATTAAGAATGAAGAGGCGGATAGAGTGGTGGAGGACTCAGAAGAGGTGGAGTGATTCTATAAGTTATTACATGATTTACATTTAGAAAATCATGAGGTAGATGAGGTTGAGTTAGATAATTGGCTTTCAGGCAAGCTGCTACCGAGGCTTAGTTCCGAGGAGCAGCAATGACTGAACTGTGAAAGAATGGTGAATAAAATCCTGACAGCTGCTAAAAAACTTAAAAGGGGGAAAGCAGCTGGGCCAGATGGGATTCCAAACGAAAATAGCATCAAGCTGTCGGAGGTAGTAATTCTGGTTTGGCTGTAACTTTTCAATGACGTGCTGATGAGGGATTCCCCTTTACCGGAATCTTGGAATGGGGCAGTTATCTCTCTACGTTTGAAACCAGGTAAGGATCCCATGCAGTGTCAGTGTCAGTCATACCGGATGATATCACTGCTGAAATTGGACTATAAAATCCTCACAAGTATTCTGGTATCCGTTTGTGGTAGCTGGGAGCCTAATTAATGAAGGCCAGAAGGGTTTTCTGAGAAAAAGACAGGTAAGAGACCTCACACACCTTAATAGGTTCAATAGTTCTTACTACAACCAAGGGAGTCCCTCTGTCAATTGTAACTCTAGATGCTGCTAAAGCCTTTGATTGGGTGAACTGGAAATATTTGGTAGGCACACTAAGGAGTTTGGAGTTGGAGAGGAGTTCTGGAATGTGCTGCATAAGATCTATAGGGCACCTCAAGCACAGGAATTAGTTAATGGCAGTCTTACCCCTTCAGTAAAAATAGGAAGGGGTACCAGGCAGGGCTGTCCCCTGTCCCCTATTGTTTTTGATCTAAATATTGAACCCCTGGCATAAAGCCTGAGGTAGAATAGCAAAATAATGTCATTCATGATGGGAACCTTCTCTAGGAAGATAGCTTTATATACCAACAATTTGATGTTATACACCTCGAACATTGATCATGTCAAGTTTGATGGCAGAGGTGAACTCGTTTGGGAGCCTGTCTAACTATGAAATTATTAGTAGTAAAATGGAAGTAATGGTCTGGAATCAGGATCATCAAAGCATCAGGTTATCGAAGGAACTGAGGTATCTGGGTATAAAAATACTACAGGATCTGGATAAGGTCTCTACAGTGAACCTGGGGAAAGTCTCTAAAGAGGTAGATAGGATTTTAAAGAAATTCAAGAATCTTCCGCTTAACTTGTACGGTTGTGTTAATCTGGTCAAAATGCCTATTCTACCTAAGTTTTCATATTTGTTTGACAACATACCATTAGAGTTCAATAACAAATCTCTTGCGAGAATACAGGAGAGATTCACATCCTTTATCCGGGCTAATAAGGGGATAAGACTTTCCTGGAATAAGCTGAGAAGAAGGGTAGGAAGTGGGGTCTGGTGTTCCCGGATTTTCAATTGCATTGCTAGGCATACCAACTTAAGAATAGCAGAATACTCACGCTTGACCCTGATAGCTCATTGGTGGGTCTTATGTCTTGTGTTATGCTAACTAATACATCAGAGGTTGGTTTCATGTATGAGTTTGGGGCTCCTAAAGTTTTAAAGAAAGTTTGGCTGAAAATCTTAAAAGCTGCTCCAAGAATGTGACATGGGGTTCAGTCCTTTTTGGATATTTCATACTACAGTGATTAGTCACCAGTGTGGGATTGACCTGGAACTCTGTAGTGTTTATTGGACAGTCTGGCAAAACCCCTGAAAGTCTGTGGAATAACGCGCTGGGGGATTATGGTGGAAGGGGGCAAGTACCATTCTTGGGATACCTGGTGGGAATTGACAGATGGAACGCTCTCCAAGTTTAAGTTCTAACAGATATCGGCATGGCTCAGAAATCAGGGGTGGCCGGACTCAGGAGAAAAATCTCTGGATATGGATCTTCAGGATCCAAAACCAAGAAAGTAGGAGGCATCATTCTGGGACAGATATCTGGTCACAGTAGCAGAAGAAAGCAGGAGACCCCTTTACCTGGTCTGGGCGGGATGCTTGCCAAGCACGGAGCTGACAATTCATGACAAAATCTATAAGCATGCTTTGTTCTGTAATTAAATCTGCTGCATTAAAAATAAACCACTTTTTCACATTACTTATAGTCTATTGGACCCTGGTGAAGTTGCCTAAGATAAGAGTTGTTGGGGAGTCCAAATGTGCGAGGTGTGGAGCTCGTGAGGCAGATGATATCCATATGTTTGCCAGCTGTCCGGTCTTGGAAAGTTTTGGGAGGAATGTGGGCAGGACAATCTCTGACATCTTGGAAGTGGAAGTGGAGGTAAGAACCACCATAATCATGTTTGGTATGGCACAGCTAGAATCTGTAATTGGGGGGCTTTTAAAGCTTCAAAATCAGCTGATATTTTATTTGATCCTCCAGGCTAGGAGGGAGATATGTAAAATGTGATACCAGGCCCTACCCTCAACTTGGAGAGAGAGGTGGAACTCCATGAGATATTTCAGGGAACTGGACCAAAAAGTTAAATGGAATAAGAGGAAGGCTGAATCCAGGTTATTCTGGAATTTGCTGGTGTCTAATGGAAGACCATGATGTCTGATGATTAAACCTCTTGGTCAGCTCTTGATGTATGGTGCTGTTTGGTATCTTGGGGCAGACATTGATTGAGAACGGATCACTGACGAAATATCGAGAAGAAGAATATCGAATTGCCAAAATATCGAAGGAAAAATATAGAATGCCAAAATATCGAAGCCCTATCTCCAAACAGGTAAGTACAAACATATATAATCCTAAATATCGTTGTAAAAAATATAGTTAGTCACAATATCAATTTTTTTTAAATGTCTTAAAATTAATGTAAAATTAATGAAATAAAACATATAATTAAAGGAAACATACTTAAAAATACTTAAATGACTTTAAAATTAATAAATAATTAATGTAAGTAAAAATAAAAAAATAATACATACATATTAACGTATTATTTATTAAAAAAATGCAATATTTTTTTGCGTAGGATAGCGGGCGGGTAAAATTTACTATTACCACTCCAGTAAGTGCAATAGTAGGGAAAACGTTGGATAGCGGGAGGGTAAAAATTACTATTCCCACTCCAGAGAGTGCAACAGTAGGGAAAGCGTTGGATAGCGGGAGGGTAAAAATTAGTATTCCCACTCCGGACAGTGTAATAATAGGGAAAGCATTGGATAGCATAGGGGTAAAAATAAATATTCACACTCCAGAGAGTGCAACAGTAGGGAAAGCGTTGGATAGCGGGAGGGTAACATTTACTATTCCCACTCCAGTGAGTTCGACAGTAGGGAAAGCGTTGGATAGCGTAGGGGTAAAAATTACTATTCCCACTCAAAAGAGTGCAACAGTAGGGAAAGCGTTGGATAGAGTAGGGCTAAAAATGACTATTCCCACTCCAGAGAGTGCAACAGTAGGGAAAGCGTTGGATAGCGTAGGGGTAAAAATTACTATTCCCACTTCAGAGAGTGCAACAGTAGGGAAAGCGTTGGATAGCGGGAGGGCAAAATTTACTATTCCCACTCCAGTGAGTGCAACAGTAGGGAAAACGTCAGATGGCGTAGGGGTAAAAATTACTATTCCCACTCCTAAGAGTGCAACAGTAGGGAAAGCGTTGGATAGCGTAGGGGTAAAAATTACTATTCCCACTCCAGAGAGTGCAACAGTAGGGAAAGCGTTGGATAGCGTAGGGGTAAAAATTACTATTCCCACTCCAGAGAGTGCAACTGTAGGGTAAGCGTTGGATAGCGTAGGGGTAAAAATTACTATTCCCACTCCAGAGAGTGCAACAGTAGGGAAAGCGTTGGATAGCGGGAGGGTAAAAATTACTATTCCCACTCCAAAGAGTGCAACAGTAGGGAAAGCGTTGGATAGCATAGGGGTAAAAATTACTATTCCCACTCCAAAGAGTGCAACAGTAGGGAAAGCGTTGGATAGCGTAGGGCTAAAAATTAGTATTCCCACTCCAGTGAGTGCAACAGTAGGGAAAGCGTTGGATAGCGGGAGGGTAAAATTTACTATTCCCACTCCAGTGAGTGCAACTCTAGGGTAAGCGTTGGATACGGGGGGAAAAATTATTATTCCCACTCCAGTGAGTGCAATAGTAAGGAAAGTGTTGGATAGCGTAGGGGTAAAATTACTATTCCCACTCCAGTGAGTGCAATAGTATGGAAAATAATAGTTTAATATTTTATTAAAAATAAATAAATTATTAATACCAAATAAAAATATTAAAACTAATTACCAATCACACAATATTTAATAATTAATTTATTATAAAGACCATTTCTTTTTATTAATAACCTATTAATAATTAATTAACAACCAATTAATTTTCAATACCAAAAATAAATAAATAAAATTAATACCAATTAATAATTCATTAAGCATAAATTAATTAGCAATATACAACAATTATTTCAATAATTAAATATTTACAATTAAATTAATTCCCACCATATTCCCTATAAACCGACAACCCGCTACAAATAATAGATTAATACAATTAACATAATTATCAATTAAACAATTAATACTAATTAATTACCAATTAATACTAATTATTTACCAATTAATAATTAATCAACAACCAATTAATTTTCAATACCAATTAATAATTACCTAATAACAATTACATTACTTCCCACCCTATTCCCCTATAAACCCACAACCCGCTACAGAAGTAAAACGCAAAATTAAATTAAAAATAATTAATAATTCCTAAAAACTTATTATTTAATGTACTATAATTAAATTACTTCCCACCCTAATCCCCTATAAACCCACAACCCGCTACGGAATTAAATTACACAAAAATTAAATAACATACAATTCATTACTTTAAAAATATTCAAACATACATTCCAAAATTTATACATACTTTTAACACATATACTAACACTTAAAACACTATAAAAAAATTCGATATTTTTAACAACTATATTATGACTGTCGATATTACTTACTTCTATATTATTTAAATCGATATTTTATTTCTTACCTGATTTTCGATATTCTTCACCACTATATTTTGGCAATTCGATATTCTGTCCATTCTATATTAAAAACTCGATATTCTCTCCTTTCGATATTATGTCTGTTTACCATTGAGAAAAGATCCCCAATATAAGTCCTAGGGGAAGCTGAGATCAGGAGGGTGTTTGCTTATATCAGGTGATATGAGGGCAAAAAAAAGAGGTTTTTGGACCGCGCACAACCTGAGCTCACATATTAGGTGTTTTCCTATGCAATAATGAAGAAAAAGGTGGCATGGGTAAACAAAATATTTACCTAGAATCCCACAGTTTGGTCTAGCAGCAAGCCGGGATTGATCTCAGGTTTCATAATTTTTGTGGTGCAGTTTAGAAGCTAGATGGGATTCTCTTTTTCTCACCTGTCTGTTTTACATTGATGGTTAATGCGTTGACTTTGATTCTTAATTTTGGAAAGTGAAAGAGATGCCCCTTATCAGATTATATCACTGGATTGAGAGGCACTTATTAAAACTGACAGTTTTTAAACTTTAGTGTAAAAGCATTCCTGCCCCATGCCCAGATGACAATACCACTAAAAAACACTAAGAAGTAAGTCAGTTGTTGTGTGCCCTTTATTCTTATTGTGTATGGAGCAGCATTACAGTATATTCAATCAAACACAGTAACGTTTTGTACAGCAAACATCCTGAGCTCACATATGTGAAGGTGTTCTGATATGCGATAATAAAATTAAATTTGTCGTGATGAAACAACGTCTCTGCCTACAATCACATACCTTGGTCAGGTGAGGGAGCTTGGATTGATCTCAGGTTGGGTAGTTTCACATTAGCCACTGGATAGGAATTTGTTTATCTCACCAGTTTTACAGTAAAGGCTAATACTTTGACTTTAATTCTTGGTAACTGGTTTAGAGTAGGGGTGGCTGGCAGAACCTACAATAAAGGTCATTCAGCACAAATCTGGCTTAAACTTTCAGTGGCTCGCCCACATCTATTTTCTCATCACTACAACCAGAACCATCAGGCAGGATCACTGAGTTGGTTGCCAAAGTCCAGTCCCACCATGACTTACTCTGCTGTTGTTTAAACTTGCGCCATCTTTAAAGTGCTCAGAAGCTATTATGTCGCGTGTACAGCTATACAAGTGCAGCAAAATACATTATTTGACATTAGCTCAATCTTGGGCATCATTTATACATGAATAAGTTCCAGGGCATAACGTTTTGCCTAAAGCCCACAGTCGGCATTATCAAAGGTTGGGGTGCTGAATTAGAAAGCTGTGTAGTCTTTATTTCATCTTATGCCTCTTTAATCCTTCATCCAACACTCCCTACCTTTCTATCTTGCCCTTATCGGTTCATTTTATCACTGCTTTCTCCCTTTGTTACTATTCTTCCATCTTTCTCCTCATCCTTCTTTGGCACTTTTGTGTTTTTATTTCTCTTGCCCTGGATCAAAAACTGCTGAGGAAAAATGTATGACAGTCTCCAACAGTGGTGCTTGTGGGCCCAATCTGCACTCAATTGCTCAAATTAAACGCTGAGTGGATCATGCCTTTGCAGTAGGTGAGGGAGACACAAGTATGGTGAGTTTGCCTGTCGCAGTCTTGCTATTGCCATTTGAGTTAGAGCACATTTTATTCTTGCTAATTGTAGGATCATCATGTTCTTAGAACCAGTACAGGCAGTATGTTTTAGCATAGAAACACAGAGACATTGCGGCAATTAAAGAGTAAAATGAAATGGAAATGTTGGGTACTGCTTTAAAATTGCTCCTTTTAGCACAGACATATGGGGTTGTAAGTGAACCTGGGCTAAGGGGAGCAGCTGAGCCTGGAATAGTATAAGGTCGGAGCAGGCTTTCTGTGTGCTCCCATTTAGCAATTTTCATCAGCCATCTAATACTCTGTAAATATAGCATGAAACAAAAACATAATTGCAAGGGAGTTGAAATAAAAAGGCATAGACACAAATGTTTGTCAGGCTCAGCTTTTACTCCTTCTTTTGCAGCTGCGGTAACAAAAGGCAGCAGCTTTGCTGGTACCATAGCTGTCAGGTTTACCGGGTCTAGATGTGACTAGGTGCTCCACACCAGTTTTTGCCTTTTCATTCTGGGACTTCTAGCCCTCGTTTTATAATAGGATTCACAAGAATAAAAGTACCAGAATGCAAAGAAAAAACCTAAACTGGAGCAGTTAGTCACACATAGACCTGAGAAACTAGGGGGCATATTATTAAGAACGTGTGATAATCACCGCAAAAGTAACTTAACGCAACCTACCACATCGCAGTCTATCGCTGGAAATTTACGCCGTGTTAGCCAAGTATTCACAACACGGCGGTACCATGCGATAGTCACCAGATAACGGGTCAAATGGGCACGTTAAAAACAATGCCACGCTGCAAAAATGCGAAACACGAACGCAAAAAAAGCTACGATGAGGCCAAGCGGGATACAAAAAGCTGCGAAAACCTGCAAATCTCACCCATCTGGCGGGAAAATGCACTATAAAAGAAAGAAAAAAAACCCACTAAAACCAATTCAAACTGCGTAGCACCATGGATGCACCCGGACCGAGTGCAGAGGACAAGCCGAACTCCACAAACCGCACGGAGGACCAGCATGGAACCCCTTGTTCGGGGAAGGGCAAGGAGAAGAGGAAGACGGGTTTCAGTCCGCAGGAAGACCGGATCATCGTCACAGAGGTGATAGAACACCATCAACAACTGTTCGGCACCTCCACTGCGGCACTGGCAACCCAAACAGAAATATGGCAGGCCATCTTCACCAACATCAATGCAGTCGGAGTGTCAAGGAGGTCAATGGAGGAGGCCAAGAGGCGCTGGCATGATGTGAAAAGGCAGACCGAACAGAAACTCGTCGCCAACAAAAAGGCAGCAACGGAGACTGCAGGTGGGAGTCCTGCGACACAGGAGGAGCTGGATGAGCTGGAGGAAATGGTGGCCACAGTCAGCAGTGTGGAGACGGTGGCAGGATCTGGGGGCCTGGACACAGTTCGATATGACCTGATACAACAGCAACAGGGTGAGTAACGACAAGGGACTGGGGGAACGGGGGACAATGGCACACATGCACAATTATGTGTAGCACAGTGCACACTAGTACACTGCACACCCACAATGATCGTGGAACATGTCCCTGATAGCCTTGGCACCCTGCAGCACACATAAAAACACCAAGTAGGCCCTCGTCCACAATGTGCACAAAGGGGCCCCCCCTCCCTATCACCAATATCACAACCTACCCATGCACATGTGCTGAATCCAGCAAAGCAGCGGTTCTGTGAGCCACGCTGACTATGCAAGTGACACTGCATGCCCGATAGCATGGCAGCAGTCAAAAAACATGACATGGTTCACGAATCGACATGGAGGTCGCCCAGTGCGGATCACATCCATAGAGGAGCAGGTCACACTCTGACATAGCAGCAAACTAACAATGAACCAGGGCACAAAATCTGTCCAAACAATTCAGCCCCCAAAAAGCACACAATTCAAAGGCACCCTGCCTCAAAGGGAGAAGGGTACACGAAATCAGAGCTGGAGGGGCAACTCCCCCACAATGCAGCACACACACATAGCAATCACAGAACATCAACAATGACGGGAATGTGGTACAAAGTGCAACACCAACACCACAGGACAGAGCTCACAACAGGTTCCTCTGGTGCGTAGTAACTGTCCACTCACATCTGGCATTGCCTGACACTGTGTGATGATGATCTACGGGTACTACCACACATCCGTCATGTAGTCGAAAAACACACTGACTGCCATCAAATAGCCAGTTCCACCAAAACAGTCACCATGTACATTGGCATGCAGTCTGAATATAAACATCTGCAAATCTTCAACATACATGTGAAACTCTGTTAACCTGCATCTCCCCTTTACATTGCAGAGGGACAAGCAACACCTCCTGCAGAGCACACCACACTTCTCATCATTGATGATGAAGAGGACAACCTGCACATATGTCAAGACACCCTCCAATGGATAATGGACCGCCTCTGCACCCCATACCCAGGAGCAGGGCATGCCAGCTGCCTCGAATTGACCCCACCTCCTGCACAGACCACACAGCAGGAAACACACACTACCACGGCTGTCTCCCAGGACCCCCGACCAATACATGGAATTCCAACGGCGTGTGTTGGGTTGCCAGGTGGAGTTGGCTGATCAGCTGCAGGTGGGTTTTGAGCTCGTGGCAGCCAAACTCGATGCCATACGTGGCTGTCTGAGTCCCATCAGGGACCACGTACAGTCCCTATCGGACACCCCCTGTCCACACCATGCTCCACCACAGACCTTGGCTGACCTCGCTGGGGCCATTATTCGGATACAAGACTGTCTGGTCAGACAGGCACCAGCGATGACAGCACAGAGTTGGCACAGATGCGGAGGTCAATGGAGACCATGGAGCAGATGCAGGCTGGAAGAATGGATGCCATGGCTGGACACCAGCGAGTAGTTGCCGGGAACTTCAATGCCCTGCAGTTCATCATCTTGCCATTGCTGCCACTTAGCCTGTCCCAGATGACTGCAGCGGGAACATCGACACACACAGCTCCGACCCCTGATGTGTCAGTGGCACACAGTGATGCGGCCCCATCACCTTCGCAGTCCGATGTGTCAGTGGCACACAGTGATGCAGCCATTACCCTGTCACACACACTGGACAAACCGGACACAGAACCCGTATCAGTGGAGTAAGATGGGGATGGTAATTACTGTGAGAGAAAGGAGGCAGTAGCATCCATCACCGCCATATGGCCTGTCCCTGCCTGGTTCTGACCTATGCATCATGCCCTGCGACAATACCTTCCATTGACCCCGGGAACACTCTGCGACATTCACCCAGACCCCGACACGGACTGCCATATCTTCACTGCTGGACAATTACATAGCAATCCTGCTGCGGACTGCACTCCCCCTCTTCAAAATCACTTTTCAATCCCCAAAGGACTCTAGTTGGCCCACCACTGGGTTTCCATGCAATGTGGGCTTGGATGGCCATGTACAGCTCCAGCTCTGTCAATCACCTGAATGTGAATAAAACTTTCTAAATCACACAGATGTGTCATGACTATGTTCACTCACGAATGGAAGTGTGGCTGAATGTAGGGACAATGATTGCACATGAAGGTACACCCTGGTAACTGACATCTATGTGCATGTTTATCCCTGAGACACACGGCCAATTGGATGACTGTGAAGGTGAGTACTAGCTGTGTCTACATTGCACATCAAAAACAATCTTACAACCCCCCAACGTAGGCACACGTCCATGTATTGAATAGGGCTATGTGTAGGAATGACCAAATCGGTAGCAGGCCAGAAGTGCAGTCCTACACCGGTAAACAACCATTACAACAAATCTTTTACCCCGCATACCATCACCCCGCATACCATGACAAGCAAATACTATTACTCCGCAATGCCATTACAATGCATGACATTACATTTTTATATGCTTTTACCACACATACTTTTACAACGAAATTCGTTGTAAATGCATGAATGGTAAAAGCATTTTTTTTATATGTAAGTATAAGGTAAGTAAAGGGTTTGGGGTTTGGGGTGTAGGGGTATATGCTTTATGGGTTCAGGGGTAATTTTAGGGTTAAGTGTATGTTTGGGTTTTGGGGTGCTGGGGTATTTTTGGGGTTCAGGGTGTGTTTAGAGTTTTGGGGTGCTAGGGTATTTTTAGGGGTGCAGGAGGTATTTGTACGGTACAGGGTGGGTTTAGGTTTTGGGGTGCTGGGGTACTTTTGGGGTTCAGGGTGCGTTAAGGATTAGGGGTGCTGGGGTATTTTTTGGGGTCAGGGTGGGATAGGGTTTTGGGGTGCAGGGGGTATTTTTAGGGTTCAGGGTGCATTTAGGTTTTGGGATGCTGGTGTATTTTTAGGGGTCAGGGTGGGTTAGGGTTTTGGGGTTTAGGGGGTATTTTTAGGTTTCAGGGTCCGTTTAGGTTTTGGGGTGCTGGGGTATTTTTGGGGTTCAGGATGTGTTTAGGTTTTGGGGTGCTGGGGTATTTTTAGGGGTCAGGGTGGGTTAGGGTTTTGGGGTGCAGGGGGTATTTTTAGGGTTCAGGGTGCATTTGGGTTTTGGGGTGCTCGGGTATTTTTGGGGTTCAGGGTGTGTTTAGGGATTTGGGGTGCTGGGGTATTTTTAAGGGTGCAGGGGGTATTTGTACGGTACAGGGTGGGTTTAGGTTTTGGGGTGCTGGGGTATTTTTGGGGTTCAGGGTGCGTTTAGGATTAGGGGTGCTGCGGTATTTTTAGGGGTCAGGGTGGGATAGGGTTTTGGGGTGCAGGGGGTATTTTTAGGGTTCAGGGTGCATTTAGGTTTTGGGATGCTGGGGTATTTTTAGGGGTCAGGGTGGGTTAGGGTTTTGGGGTGTAGGGGGTATTTTTAGGTTTCAGGGTGTGTTTAGGTTTCGGTCTGCTGGGGTATTTTTGGGGCTCAGGGTGCGTTTAGGTTTTGGGGTGCTGGGGCATTATTAGGGGTTAGGGTGGGATAGGGTTTTGGGTTGTAGGGGGTAATTTTAGGGTTCAGGGTGCGTTTAGGTTTAGGGATGCTGGGGTATTTTTAGGGATCAGGGTGTTTTATGGTTTTTGGGTGTAGGGGGTATTTTTAGGTTCAGGGTCTGTTTAGGTTTTGGGGTGCTGGGGTATTTTTGGGTTTCAGGATGTGTTTAGGTTTTGGGGTGCTGGTGGTATTTTTAGGGGTCAGGGTGGGTTAGGGTTTTGGGGTGCAGGGGGTATTTTTAGGGTTCAGGGTGCATTTGGGTTTTGGGGTGCTCGGGTATTTTTGGGGTTCATGGTGTGTTTAGGTTTTGGGGTGCTGGGGTATTTTTAGGGGTGCAGGGGGTATTTGTATGGTACAGGGTGGGTTTAGGTTTTGGGGTGCTGGGGTATTTTTAGGGGTCAGGGTGGGATAGGGTTTTGGGGTGCAGGGGCTATTTTTAGGGTTCAGGGTGTATTTAGGTTTTGGGATGCTGGGGTATTTTTAGGGGTCAGGGTGGGTTAGGGTTTTGGGGTGTAGGGGGTATTTTTAGGTTTCAGGGTGGGTTTAGGTTTTGGTGTGCTGGGGTATTTTTGGGGCTCAGGGTGCGTTTAGGTCTTGGGGTGCTGGGGCATTATTAGGGGTTAGGGTGGGATAGGGTTTTGGGGTGTAGGGGGTATTTTTAGGGTTCAGGGTGTGTTTAGGTTTGGGGTGCTGGGGTATTTTTGGGGTTCATGGTGCATTTAGGTTTTGGGGTGCTGGGATATTTTTAGGGGTCTGGGTGGGATAGGGTTTTGGTGAGTAGGGGATATTTTTAGGGTTCTGGGTGGGTTTAGGTTTTGAGGTGCTGGGGTATTTTTGGGGTTCAGGGTGCATTTAGGTTTCGGGGTGCTGGGTATTTTTAGGGGTCAGGGAGGGATAGGGTTTTGGGGAGCAGGGTTTTTTTAGGGATCAGGGTGGGTTTGGGTTTTGGGGTGAGCAGGGTAATTTTAGGGTAAAGGGTGGTTTTGGGGTGCTAAGGGTAATTTGAGATTTAAGTGGGTATGGGTATTGGGGTGGTATAGGTAATTTAAACATTTTGGGGAAGTTTAGTTTTTGGGATAGAAATGAACATATATGGGTTTTAGTGGGTATTTTAAAATAATTATTTATGTATATATATAAAAATATAAAATATATAGATATATATTATATATAAAGCACTTCCACATAGTTTATGCCTTCACCACGAATGCCTTTGCGTTGTAATGTGTGGTAAAGTCAAATGCGGAGTGAAAGTTTGCGGGGTGATGGTATCACGTAGTAATTGCAGTTGCGTTGTAAAAAATGCGGGGTGATGGTATGCGGGGTAATGTCTTGCGGAATAACGACACATATTCGTCCTACATCACATGTGACAATCGAACTTCACGACACATACCTACCCACATACATCTGCGTGCACAAGTCCTGTTATGATTCATAACATTGCTCCACATGGTCTGAGTTTGGAGACCATAGTTAGATTGCTGAAGTCACGTAAGTGCACAGGTCGGCCAGCAACTATCCCAAAACAATGTCTGGCTCACAGAGGTGGAGCTTGCAAAAGGGAGCCACCCCCATTGTACATGCATCTGTCAGTTCCTCCCTGTGTAGGGACGATGCTCATTGTGGCACACAAGTGGACAATCTAATCAACACTCATCACATTTAGACACCAGTGGAGTTGCATAGACTTTATTGGCATGTGCATGTCTGTACGGACGAGGCAACGGCCACAACAGGCAGGGACATGCTTAAGACACTTACACGCAGTATGGGAACATGTTGAGGTGCAGGAAATGATGAGGCAAAAATGGACAACATCACGGATGGCAACAGTCTCAGCCCAGCTTGCCATGCTGGACAAGTCATGTGTTGTTTGGCGTCTGCCCATTGCCCCGTGTGAGGGGGCACGACTCACTGCCCATGGGGTCTGCATAGTGCTCTGTGACCGGAGTGCGCCGACTGTCTGTTCTGCTGGCAGTGATCAGGTGAAAGGGTCCGACAGGTTCACATGTCGTGCTACATTGCCAACTGTATACTCTCCCCCCAGCAGGGTGTCCAAATTGGTAACGTTGCCAAACGATGCTGTGTTGCTTTGACCATGGACCTGCATCACCTTGCACAGGTGTGTGTACACACGCGTAGTTCCACGCACATGCATCCAGAGTCCTGACGAAGGCAGACATGTCCTCTGTTGTGGTGGGATATGTTAGCATTACCCACGATGCAACAAGGTGTTGGGACCTGTGCTGTGGGTTACAATCCGATGTGGCTGCAGGAACGTAGTTACTCGTCCATGAATTCCCACGCAGCTTCATGTGCAATGTGTTCCAATAGTACATCGTTGTTGTGTTCAAGGAACACCAGGGTGAGCCAATCCATTGACTGGTCCAGGCAGGTGTGCTCAGCCCACTCCGTTTCACCAATCCGCAACACAGCCCAATAGGAGAGTGCCTCGATGTGGTCACTGCACACGAGGAATTGTGCAATCTCCCATGCACAACTGCCAACACATACGCAGTATGTCAAGGCATCCCATGTGCAGCTGTCTCAGTTACACTCCTGTTCGTGATCCAACAGGGGGCGCACACACAAGTCCAATTCATCTACGGTTGTGTTGGATAGGCAGACATCCATGGGACGCTCGAATGTGCATGTTCGGCAGTGGAACCAGGGCTGAACGTAGGTGACGTAGGCAAGGCGGAAGCTCAGCCGGTAACTGATCCGCAGCACTGCCAAGGCAGTGTGCCCAGTAAATGCAGCATACGTGCACGGTACTGTTCCACGTGATGGGGGTTGTGCATGTGCCTGGGATGGCCTGCCATTGCATTGGTGCGTCTTGTTGAACCGGCACTCTTCTGAACTGCGGCAGTTGTGTGGAGGATATGCCACAGCTCTGAGCAATGATTTAAATGTGTGTGCAACGTTGGGGAGAATGCGTTGCTGTTTCCGTGAGTGTCAAGGGCATCCATGCGGGGTTACCTCAGGCAGGGGTTTCTGTGTGTGGGGTGTGGATAAGTTGGATAGTTAATTTGTGCAATGCGTTGTGTGGGAGTCGTCCCCATCTGAGATGGCATCTCTCTCTGGTTGTTCCAGCCGCGTTCAGGACCAAGGTCAGAGGTGCAGGTGATCTCCCACCTTCTGCATTGGAACAAAGGAGCTTTCATCCCTAATGTTTGTCTGACACCTACTTGCGTTTTCGGACTATGATGTGGCTTTGGCGCTGAGATTGAGACAAGGCCTTGGGCTCATGGTATACCGATGGCGATACACACACAAGTTGGCATGTGGAGCCAGGTGCCAGCGAGGCCTTGCGCTGCTTGTTCAATCTCACGTCATCTCTCTTTCTCGCTCGCTCCCTCCCTCTCTCCCTCTCTTTCCTTTGTTGGGCGCATGGCACACCTTCTTCTCTTGGATTTTGCCTTCCAGGCTGTGTCCTACAGATTGTCCAGTGAGGACCCGCTAGAACTCATCCGAATGGTTGTTTTGGCTTTTGTTTGAATGGTGTTTTGTGTTGGTGATTGCATTGCTGTATCACTGATTCTCCATTTACTGGCCACGCATGTATGTTGATTTTCCTGTTTGTGCGACATCAGGCAAACATTTTTGTTTTGGGATTCGTAGTGTTGGTGTGCAGTTTCTTTGTCTGGGGTGAGGGGGCCCTGGGTGGAGGCCCGGGGTGGGGTGTTGCGGGCCTGGGTGTGGTGTTGTGGGTGTTTTGGCCCTCTTGGGTGTCCGTGCTGCATGGGCAGTTGCTCGGGGGCATCTTTTGTTCTTCATGTGTGGCTATGGGCTGTGCTCCCTTGTCTGGTGCCGGTTGTCGTCCGACTTTGCACCAGGTCAGAGCAGGTGTTAATTTCCTGGGGCTAACGTGCCTTATCGCATGTTTTGTGTCCGCAGATCTGGCTGGTTGGTGAGAATTTTGCAGAGTGATGTTGTCGCTGCTTTTTCCTTGGGAACGCCTACTCTGCATCCCATTAGCGATAGTTGCCGGGGTCATCCATGGCGATGTTTGTTGTGGATGCTAACACTGGAAAAGTGGTGCTGTAGGCTGTTTGCACCGGCTTGTGAATGGGGCGGTAAATTCATCATGGCTTTGGCTGCGCTAAAGTGCAGTTAACTCGGAGATAGCTCCTTGAGAATATGGCCCTAGGTAGGGCTGTGGTGTAAGGATACCTGTCTTCGTACCTTTCTGAATATGAAAACAGGCCTGATAGATTTTATGAAAAATTTCAGGAAAGTAGTACAGGGGTAATGGCAAAAGGGACTATTCCAGCAAGTCACCCTACATCGAAATTTTCTTTGTCATAGTGTACAGTGAGGTCTGCTGAAACCCAGTACTATGCTCCATCGTAGGGCACAACCATTTAATTTTGATTAGTTGTTTTACATAGCTCTAACATGCAACTTTGTGATCGCTTCAGAGCCCTATAAGATACAATAAGCAAATAGTAATACTAAAACTAATGGTATCTATACAGTCACCGTGAGCAGAAGGAGCCTCATGCATCATAAAGTATGTGCTGAGAGTCTATGCTATCTAACGGATGGCCCCCTATTTATACCAGATGGCTGTCTACAATCCATTAAATGATGACCCATGATTATGCACCCATTAATTTAACATTCATTCATACATGAATTACGAATTGTCTGTTGCCACCATCCATCCATTGCTCCAAGCACCCTTTCAGGCCCTTGAAACAATACTTCAGATGATCCCGAGACAAAACCCAACAGAGGTGATCTTTGGATATGGACAAAAAAAATCATTTGTGGACCTTTTACTTGAATCTTCACTCCAGATTTGTACTAGGAAAAGGAAAAAGATGGTTTAGTCACCAGACTGTACACAATATGGTAGAGGTGTCCTGTAATGACTGGAGAAATACTCTTCTGTTTGGGTTTTTAGCACTAAGACTAAGCACTGGTCAATGAAACCAGACTGTAGTTCAAGCACGTGATGAGGATGGAAGCAGGTTATTTGAAACATGGGTGTCAATCACCAACTAAATGTATCTTTTCTCCTGAACCGTGTTAGACCAAGACTACAGTTCCCGTAGGTGTGCAGTCTTAGGGCAAATTATGCCCAGCACACAGATACTACGGCAGATGGTGTTTTAGATAGACTAAGAGAGACAGAGAAAGGGGTCAGTGATTGGCTCTAACAAGAGCGAAATACCTGTCAGGGGTTGCATTTGTTTTCTTCAGGTTGGCTTGGATGGTGTTTTACCAATCTAAAGCTGTAATACTGTGCCTGGAATGATAACAAGGTTTTGTAATTTTTTATATTGGCATGATGGTACTAGCTAATCCTATGGTCAAAAACTTCCCTGTTAAAAATGGCAAAAGACTTTGTCACTTTTTAGGTTGTCGTGGGTGACACTATGCTAATCTTTTGCTTAAAATCAGTAATAAAACAGACATTCGAGATGAGAAGATCAAGTGTCAGTAGTTTTGAAGGGTGTTCCATACAAAGGAGCTGCACTCCACTTAACGTGGGAACTACCCATTGTTCCCTGCTTCCTTCTTTGCATATATATGGGGAAACATGTAATATGGTCCAATATTGGTATTAAGGGGTTCTGGTGACATCATAAACCACAATGTTGAAGGCCAAGTGACTTGTAAATGTCTTTAGAACCCTGCACTGGTAAAAAAGGACCATATTACTCATGAATCCCCCTATGTATTTTGGGGAGTTAGTTTGAAAAACCAGTCTGATTTATAGTGTATAGAACAGTAAGCACTGATTAAAATTAAAATGCTTAGTTTAAAGTTCATAGATAAAGACTTAATAAGATTATTGGAAGAGCCAGTGGAGTTTTGCAATTCTTCGGCTGCAACTTTTACAACATATTTATACATTTACAATTTTTGGCACTTAATTTTGCTACATACTTTCACAATTTGCTTTTTTCACAAGTATTGTTTTTAGCTCCAAGGGTGAAAATAATACTACCAGAAATTTGCAGCATAATTCACCTTTTTTGCTTCATAATTTAGATAATCTTGCCATGTAAATCTAGAGGCTCTTACAATGGTAAAACTTGGAGAGCTGTTGGGGGAATTTACTATGATGAACTGGTTGCTATACATAGGTAGACAGCAAGTGATGGATAGACAGACAGTAAGCTAGATATAGATACAGGTGCCAACACAGAAACAGATATAGACAAAGATAGAGATACAGACATATATCAACAAATAAAGATAGGGAGATAGATTATTGATAGTAGAATAACTAAATAAAAATAGAAACAGATGTCTCTTCTTGTTTTTTCCTCAATCTCTCCATTGTTATCTCTCCTTCCCACTCCTTCTCTATACCTTTGACTCTCTCTCTCCCTGTCTCTCTTTGCCTCTCACTTCTGTCTCTATCCCCATCTTTATCGTCTGTCTTTCTTTCACTTGTCATCTCTGTCTGGCCATTAGGTCTCCTGTATTTCTTCCTCCCCCCATATCTCACTCCACCTTTATCTATCGCCCCCAATCTTCATCTCTGTCTACTTGTCTTTCTCTGCCTCTTCCTTTCACTCACCCGCTTTCTTTATCTCACTTTGTTTTCCTGTTATTTTCTGGCTCTGCTGTTCCATGTCTCTCCTGATGTATCTCTCCACCTCATCTTCTTTCTGGGTTTCCATGCTTTCTCTCTCTCTCTCGTCTTTTCCTACCTCTTCATCTTTTTGTCTCTCTCTGTCTTTGTATCTTTTTCTCTCACTCTCCTTGTATCTCTATTTTCTCATCTTCCCCTCTCTTTTTCTGACTTTGCCTCTCCCTATTGGTCTCTTTTTCTCTTGTTTTTCACCCCGGCCCTTAACCTCTCCTCTCTGTCGCTTCCTATTTCCCTATCTCCTTGGTCATTTTTAATGTCTTTTGCAGTCTGGTAAGTAGCTGGGCCACATGGATGCACATGGATGCATGCCTATTAGGTCTCTTAGAAGCCCTAGTAGGTGTGATTCCTGGTTCACTTGTGGGCCTAGATAATCTATGATATGCACAACAGAAATACAATATGTTTGATGTACAGCAGTGCAAAGGTTTAGTTTTTAAAACTTGTATTTGGAGTTGGTGCATCATTATTCATTATAGAAGAGTAAGAATAAAAAGAGCAATAGTTACATGATTGCTGATACAAGTGTAGAAGTGTTATCTAAGGATTCATGTGTGTTATACTGAACAGGTTCAACGTCGTCTCTTAGGACATACGTTACTAGTGGACAGTCCACCTGTTTTTTTTAATCATATTATGTGGTAGCAGAACGTCCCCCTAATGTAGTTAATCGTATGTCTTTATTTTCTTTTTTTTAAACAAATATTTGTTAAAACCCCTTGAGACTGCTACAACATATAGGTCACATAGGTCCCAGACAAACGCAACTCAGTCTTTCATGCTCCTCAGGAGGGAAAACACTATGATGTCATTGTAGGCTAATGGGGATTTGATGTCTCTTGTGCTGCTCCTGGCATCTTGGGGGCTCAAAATCAATGCTTCCTTACTAGATGTAGTAATGAAAAGATGAGTTCATAGAATTCTCACTTAGTCTAAAGTACATGAAATTTCGACATGCTTTCAAACCTTTGTTAGGCTATTAACGTGTTTTAAAGAGGCCAAGCAATGTAGAAAAAAACACACCTATTTTTATCCTCTACTGCATCACTAGCAATGACTGGATGGGAACTTCCCCTGCATGGTACCTGTTCCTCTGCTGCCCCCCATATTGTGCAAGTCCTGTGATGCCTGTGGTGTTCTGGGCCCTTGGCCCACATACCAGATAAATGAATGGCACAGACACTCATTTAATGGGTAGAGAACTGGCCACAAACATGTGCACCCTGCCTCTTTTATTGACAGGGTCACCTGAACAGTGACGCCTGTGTTCTAAAGACAGTCACTTTCTCCTCTCTAGCTGAGGCAGCTTTCTAGCAGTATTCGGTGGCGGCAGTTGACCAATAGGGACGTTCAGTGCTCTCACAGCCAGTCTCAGCTCTCTCCTACGGCCCCGTTACAGCATGGGAGACAGGGAACTGTTCATGTCACTACCCCATTTTGGTAAGATTGTGTAAGGGGAAAAAGTGGCTACAGCTAATTTATTTTCATGCCATGTTCTTCTGTGTCAGCCATTCTGGGGGGAGGCATTAGCTGGAGCCTACCGCCAAGACCTCACTCTTCCCTGTTGACCCTGCCGCTGTGGGCAATTTATCACAGCTCAGCAGGGCCTCTCTCACTGTGTCTGTGTTTTTCTGATTAGGGCAAGGTCGCAGAGGCATTGCAGGCTGTTAGACCTTCAGAAGTGATTAACTTTGTCGGGCCACTTTGTTAGTGAAACAACAGTCGCCGATGCCGGGTGCAGTGCAGCAGGTCGCAAGAGCCGAGTCTGGTGCAGCGAGCAACCGCTTTGTGGGTCTGCTGCCAACTAACAAGGCTTCAGCAGCTTTCCGAAGGTTCTCTTAAGTTGCAGGAGGGGTGGTACTTAAAGCGGGTGCAGCCGCGACCCAGGCCGCACTCAACACACCTGCGGGTGGGATGCCGTTTTGTAGCCGGTGTGCACGGCAGCATGCCTCTCACCATGCCACTGCACTGCTTCTGGCCTTGCTCTTGCATTCCTTCTATTATATAGCCAGGGGCACTCCTGAGTTTGTCGAAGCAGCATAGAAGGCAGTCTGGTTTTCTTTTACTGGCAGTGGTGGCTGGGGGTGTGCGGTGCACTTCTCACCTGTTATGGCTTCTCCTTGCACTTGCTGGTGCTTGCCCTTTTCTCGCCGGTTGTGCTATCAGGAGAGTCCAATGGTCTCTTCTTCTCACAGGTACTTGTAACCCCGTGTAGTGGTGCATTTCTCCCATCTTGACAGCCTCGTTGGATAACGCGTGCAAAGCTGACAATGTGCTGTGATGGCGGTGCTCCTCCCTCGTTTCACGGTGGGCCAGATGGAGGCATTCATGAGCAGCTTGCGGGCACCTCAGCAGGGTAGGCATGTTGTGGGCACTGACAAACCTTGTGGAGCCAAGGCACGTCTTTCATTGGCATCCTGGCAATAGAGATGTGTAGCAAATGAAGCAAGGAACAGCAGGCGAGTAGAGAAGTCCACTTAGAAAATATGTCAACTACAACAATGGCAAATCTGTCTTTTTCGTGTAGCTCCTCCATAGGACCAATAAAATCAAGACAGATGCTATGCCAGGGTAAACCTGGGTTCTGTATGTGTGCATCACTAGGTTTAGGACCTACTTTAAGTCGCTTTTCACCTTCTTTACAAATTGAACAACTTTCCACCCACTCAACCACTTGAGGATCAATTCCTGGCCACCAGAAGTGATTCTTGAGACGGTGTTGTGTGAGAGTCTGACCAAGATGACCGTCATGAGCTAGTGCTAAAAGTTTGTTTCTGATGACAAAAGGAGGGATACATTTCTCACCTTTGACTAAAACATTGTTATTATTAAGTGAAAGGTCATCAAGAACTTTGACATAAGGTCGGACAGAAACTGAGACACAACTTTCCCTCCGGGAACCTAATTTAAAACATTTGATGGCTTTTTGTAGGGTATGATCAATACACATTTCATGTTCCCAAACAGAGGCCTCAAAAGCACCCTCACCTACAAATACAGCATCCTCAATTGAAGACTCAGCAATGTCATCAGCACACCCAGCAGTACATGGATCAAAGAACAGTTTGCCAGTCCAGAGACATTCTAGAAAGGCATTCAGCCTGAACATTCTTCCACCCCTGAATATATTCAACCGAGTATTGAAACTCCTGAAGTTTTGATGCAAGTTTGGCAAGTCTTGCTGACCCCTTGCCAGTACCACCAGGGGAAAGGACTTCGACTAGGGGTTTATGATCAGTTCTTAGGAGAAATTTCATGCCCCACAAATATGTTCTAAAATTCTCCACAGCCCAAGATGCTGCCAACGCCTCCCTCTTGATGAGAGAATAGTTTTTCTTGGCATCAGTCAGTGTTCTAGAAGCAAAGGCAACAGTACGTTCAGACCCACCTTTGGACTGTGATAACATAGCTCCCAAGCCTGTAGCACTGGCATCCACAGTTAAAATAGACTTGTTATTTACATCAAAAGGAGCTAGTACATTAGCATTCCGAATTTCTTTTTTGATTCAATCAAAACATTCTTGTTGGTGAGCACCCCATGCAAAGCTCACCCCCCACTTGAGTGAAGAACGCATACAGGATGTTTTGTCTGAGAAATTTTTGACAAACTTTGAGTTATACTCGATAAGTCCCATAAAAGAACGTAGCTGGTCTTTATCTTTGGGGTGAGGAGCAGATTGAATGGCATTGCACAAATCTCTCACAGCATGTGGGTTCAGACCTCTTTATCGCCAATGTGGTGTTCTGGGAATTTAGGCCCACATACCAGATAAAAGAATGACAGCGACACTCATGTAAGGGGTAGAGAACTGGTCACAAGCATGTGCATTATGGCCCATTTACTGACAGGGTCACCTGACTGTTGGCACCTGTGTTGGATGGGTGTGGGGTGGGTGCAAGTCCAGCCCTTGGGGAGTGGCTGGAAACAAACTAGGTGTCCAGCCGGAAACTACAAGGTCACACAACAATGCTGTAGCATAGGTTGTGTGCGCCAAATATGAGTGACAGCTGCTGAGACCTGCTGTGCTGTTCTTCACCCAGTGGCAAGATGAAAGTGGCAGGGCCTCTGTCCCGTATCCTGCACCCACAGGCAGAGGAGCTGATCATCAGACCACAAAAAGATCACCATGAAACCCCACACCAAACCCCATCCAAGAGGACAGGTAGCATGAGGTATAAAATGAGATGGGGATATTGTGTCGTGAACTCAGACAACCATGCAAGTTAAAAAAGTGTGTAACTCTTTTAGCTCAAGGTGTGATACAAACTGACCTACAGGTTACCAAACATAGTAGTTAATTGCACAGCCTAAATCTGATTTTTCACCTGTGTCTGATTCCTGCCTATGATCTTTTCATTGCTGCTGGAACTCTATAGTTTGTGCGAGAATTACAGAACTTGTCAAGAGCTGTGTAGCTTGACACTGTGGAGCTTTGTAGCTATACCCCCATAACTGTGATTAATATTTCATTTTGCTGTGAGACAAAACATGTCTTGTTTTACGACAACTAGCACTGCACTGCATATTTACATTTGTGTCTGTTTGAATGCTTAAATTCAGAGTCTCTACCCCAGACTACCTCCCTGAGAAGCCTTTGACTGCTCACGCATGCTATCCTTTTAGTTAAAAGCAGAAAGGATATACTCGGCCCAGTGTGCAGAGCAGTAGTAGGATGAACCCCAGAATACCACCAGTTGCAAATGACTCCAACCACCACCGTTGGTGCCCTAGAGCCCCTACCTGACCTGTTGTCCTCTACACAGCATCTTACCATGACAAACAATAGGTATTCTAATATGCTGCTTAGTTTGATGATGCCTTCTTGGAATGTGGGATCTATTGCAACATCATTCAGCAGATGGCCACTTTAAGAGCAATGTACTAGTAATAGCATTTGTGCATTTAATGATAATATTTATGTCCTGTCAGCACAGTGGTAGCCTTTCCATAACATTTCAGAAGGGAACCTCAGCTAAAGCAATTCTGTCTGCATATCTTCAAGTTCTTAAAATGATTTATGTAGCTAAAAACAACAATAATTTACTGTGGGATATTTTGTGTTTGTATATTGAAAACAGTACTAAATAAACTACGGTTAAAGTTTTGCTTTTTGGCAAGAGGATAGAGAGCTGTTCATGAAAATAGTTTTTACGTTTAAGAGTGGGTAATTTTGCTGAATCATCCCAACAAGTGCCAGTAATGAAGACGGGTGGAGAGACAATCCACAGAGTTCACTTCACAGGGCAATTGTAAATGGATTAGTTGATAAACTGTTTATTCATTCTTTTTGTGCTCTGCAATCCCCAACTAGAGAAAATGCTGTGCAGAGTTTACATATTCCTAATAGTTAAGGGTTACCAGAATGCTCCATGTTGCAGTCCTCTACTCCTGTGTTTTAGATTTACAACGTAAGAATGCTTGGGTGGTGTAGTCCTGATTTACTTGCATTTATGCACTTATTATTATTAGTAGGAGTAGTACTAATAGTAATAGCAGTAGTAAATGTAGTAGTAGTATCAGTAAACTGTTCATACAGTTTCAATTAGTCCTTTGCTCTATAGGACATTAACAAGGCAGAGGTAAAAAATACTGTGAGAAACTGGGTTAATAGTTGTGGGGGGTTGAAGTTCCACTCAAGTAATCACAATCCTTCTCAATGTGAACCACAAAATTCACTTAATAAACCTGTGTTGAACCCTCTGGTAGCTCGGTACAAAAGCAGTCAGGCTTAACTTTGAAGCAATGTGTTAAGTATTTAAAGAATAATTTAGAACAGCAGAGTAAAATTAAAAAAATAACATGACAAAAAAATGACAAAACTCCAATCAGTACAAGTGAAGTTATGGATTTTCAAAGTTTCTAGTGAAAAAAGAGCAAAAAAGCACAAAGCCTAATTGTGGTTATCCAGCTGTGCTGGACTGTGTGCTAGTCACAAATTGAGGCCGATTGCAATAGTGTGGGCTGATTCAGGTACCAGGTATTTCCCGGTGTGAAGCTGTTAAGGTGTTCAATCCAAGTCCACATAGCGAGCTGTAGTGGAAGTTTCTTTTGGCAGTCGGCTCGAGGAGACCATTGTCGGTGCGAGTAGCAGGTTGGTCATTGCGGGCAGTCGCTGTCTAGCAAGAAGAGTCAGTTTTTGCTGAAGCTTCGCATTAGCTATCAATGCAGACTGTCACATTGGCACTGAAACTCGTAGCTGACTCGAAGAGAAAGTAGTTACTCTAGATTTGTACTGGTGGGCCTCGAGGTTGGTTGCCCTAAGAGTCCATTTTGCCGTCAAAAGGAGCCCAAAAGCCTCTGGATTTTCACCTTTAACCTTTAGTTCAAGAGGAGTGCACTTTGATGTCATCCAAGGGTCTAAGACCTGAGGGGCACCTCTTGTGATCAATGCTAACTCAAGCAGAAGCCAGGAGCAGGGCTCAGGCAGGTGCTGGGTAGCTTGGGCAGTTGCAGCAGTCCTCTGGATTTGTTTGTGTCCCTGTAGCCAACTTGCCTGTAGAGTCACTTCTGGGGAGACTATGTTCAAAGCAAGCAAGTTCAGTTTTCTTCAGACAGGAAGGCTGCCCTTCTTCTGAACCTTCCAAAGGCCCAGCAGTGTTCTGAAGAGATGCTCTGAAGGTTCCACTTTTATCCCCAGTGCCAGGCTGGGGGTGGTAGATGACTCCTTTTTTTTAACCGTCCACCTTTCCTAAATTTGTCTCTACAAGCTGTCTAGGTAACAAATGGCAGTCAGTATTGTATGTATCCCGCATTTGCCAGTGGCAGGACAGGCAGCCACTCTGAAACTAAGAAGGGGGTCGGCAAAGCACTAAGGCTACCCTTCAAAGCTCAGGTACACTGATTACAACCCCCAGGACATCCTCCTAAGGAGAAGAACACCCTATCCCACACCCAAGCTCTATTATCACCATGTCTGGATGGAATACACAAAACACCACAGGAGAGCCATTCCCAGTAATGTGAACCTGTACACTTTCAAAAAGGCACAAGTGGTTTAGGCAGAAAAATGCCAATTTTCTGAAAGTGCCAATTTTATAATATTATCTTAAAATCTGACTCTGGCATTAAAGAGGATTTTAAATTACAATTCATTTGAGTGAAAGAAACATCTTTTTATCTGGTCCAAACTGAGGTTATCACCTATTAAGGGGCATGTTATCAAGACAGGCGATAAAATTATCACCGCTTTAGCGGCAGAAAACTGCAGCTAAAATGGCGATAATGGGTTTGATAATATGCTCTATGGAATTCCAATTGAAGCCCATGTTAGATGTCCTTCACATCTAACATGGGCTTCAATTGGAATTCCACAGAGCATATTATCAAGCCCATTATCGCCGTTTTAGCAGCAGTTTTCTGCCGCTAAAGCGGCGATAATTTTATCGCCTGTCTTGATAATATGCCCCATAGTGTTATATGGGTAACCCAGTGTTAGTTCATGGGAGAGTTAGCCTTACAACAGTGAAACACATCTGGTGGAGTTTTTCATTGTCAGGACTTGTAAAAACTAAACACAGATGTCCTACTTTTTAAATATCATGCACCCTGCCCTATGAGTGGTTATGGCCTACTCCATGTATGACATAGAAGTTTTATAGAGAAAGGTTTAGGCCTGGCAAAAAAAAGTTTATTTTGCCAGGTCAAAATGGCGGTTTAAAACTGCACTACAAGTTACAGTGGCAGGCTTAAGACATGGTTTGTGGTGCTACTTTAGTGGGTGGCACAGGGGGTGTTGCTGGCCACCAGTGTCATTTACTTTGCAGGCTCTGGGTATATGTGGTATCATTAACTAGGGATTTATAAGCAAACTGTATTTGCCAATTACGTTTAGCTCAGTCTTACCATGGTTACGGCAGAGAGCAAACACACTTTACCACTGGGTAGCAGGAGTAAAAGTCCTAAAAGCCAACAAAAACAGGTACGGCAAATGAAGGCAAAAATCAGGAGTTAATCCACAGAGGGAGCCAGGCCTACCAAACATGAATTGAACAGCCAAATACAGAAGTGATGGATTGGGATTGCAGCACATACAACCAAGTTTTTAATTCCTTATGCAAACTGATTCAGGAATATTCCGTCTGAAGGGAGATTGATGGCTTGTTCCAAAATTCTGCAGCTGGCGCTGTAAAAGATCTACTTCTAAGCTTCTTGTATTTGTATAATGGGATTGAGCATGAAGCTGAGATTGTGACTGAAGAGAATGCCTAGGTTTATGTTCGAAACCTACGAGTTAAGATTGTTTCACTGTTGAAATAGGTTGTGAACATCATGCAAGCCACTTTCATTTGGATGCACTTAGCAATTGGTAGCCAGTAATGTTATTTCAGGTGAAGAGAGCCACAATACATTTTGTGAAGATTGAATATTAACCTCCTAGGGACATTTTTGATCTTCTGTAAATCTCTAGTATAGGCTGTATAAATGCACTGGCTACAATGATTTTCTGTGATGTATGTCAAAATTGGAAGGTTATTTTAAAGAATGAGAGGAGGAAGTAACAAGCTATAGTCACTGCATGAATTTGTACATTCAAAGCAAGATTAGCATTTGTTAGAATTCTAAGGTTTCTGACCACCTTAACTGTAAAGGGACAGCTACTTAATAGGAGATGCCTTAGGGAAGCTTCCTCAGATTTGGATTGATTTAATTAACAAAATGCAGTCCCTCCAACTTCCTATTGAGTTAAGCACTCCTGAGACATGCGTTAAGCTATTTTCTAGATTTTGTTCAAAGGTTGATCACTAGCTGAGCATGTCTTCATAAATATAGGTTGTTACCTGGAAGTAATGAAGAAAAGAGCCTGAGGTCTCAGACAGATATTAAATAGGATGAGAGGGAGGGAGGAATCATTGGGAAATCGCCTGTTAAAATCTTTGGGTTCTGATTTAAAGGGGCTGAGTTGTTTTATTGAACTACAGCCATTTTCAGTAGATGATGCTAAGCGAGGGCACTGCCTCGAATCTACACCTCCTATAATCACTGAATCAGGCAGTATGATCATAGTTAGCTGTCAGATCTAGTAGTACAGCCGCCAGGAATCACCCTTGTCCAGCATCATCCTTTAGTCATTGAACACTGAGGTCACTCCTGGATGCAAGCTAAACCCTGAACAGAAATCATGCCTGGGAAGAATCTAGGATGCCTTTTGACAAATTCATGGAGTTGTTCAATATTCACTTTCTGCAACAGTTTTAACTGGTAACATGACAAAGTTTCCAGATCTAAATCAGACAATTTAAAAAATGGGCATACTATAGCTTTCTTTGGCAGTTACTATCAGTAACCCCACTCAAAATGCGAATCTATAACCTCTGATATTAGTGGTGGAACTTTCGCACTTACTTCTTTTAGAATGTAGGCTGAAATGATCTCTTTAGTATCCCAAGCTGTAGGGTTAGAAAGTTGTTGAATAGTTGAGAACAATTCTCATGAACTATTGTTTGCTTCTAAAACTTTCTGTACATAATATAGCCCTATAGCCCGCCGTTGCAGGCTATACTGGTCATCAAAGGCCCGCTCAAGCATTAAAGGCCAAAGGCGAGGGACTTTAAGAAGGGAGTATGACTTAGCCTAGCTACGGAGGGCTATCAGGGTATGAGGACGTTCCACCTCAAAAGGGCAGAATGTTCTAACAAATATAAACATAGGCCTCACAGAGCTCGCGAGGATTAAAATCCCCTCGGGCTCCATGAGGCCTTTGTTCACAGCAACAGCTGTGAACAACAACATTGGAATGTTTGAGCTCCGGGCTTCCACTCACCAATCGAAGCCTGGAGCACTGCACTGTCATCAATTAAGCTCTCAACATTTTAATGCCATTCTGATGGCATAGATATTTTTGTGTTGTACTTGAGTACATTTGTTTCTGTTAACCTGATCATAGTCTTCCCACCAGAGAGCTTCAAGTATTTTACAGAGCCAATTTTTGGTCATTAGGTTGAGGCTGAACCACTGACATTAGCGAAATTTATGATGAATGGTTATTTCACTCAAAAGATCAATCACTTCTAAAGTTGAGGATAGGGTTTTAGGTTTTAAATATGGAACATTTCATCAGTATTCCAGACCTCCTTGGCAAAGAGGAGAGAGGACACAACTTCCCCACCTCTTTCCTAATAAAAAACAAGGAATTACCAGTCTCCACCATTGATCAATTTTTGTTTCTGAGTTTGCCTTTTGTTAATACCACTTGATTACCTTTTATCAAGCTCTCAAAGAGAATACAATGATTTGTCCAGGTTGTTTCCAAGACTTGTGAAAAAATGATCCTAGGCTTCAGTTTAAAAAGTAAATCCAAGCATGCCCTGCATTACGAGTGTGGCCATCAACAATTTGTTCAAACATACCAAAGAAAAGGGTTGAGTGCGGGAGAGGTTAAAGTATCATCTGACTGTTCTTCCCAAATAGTCTTTTCACTGAAGCAGAATAGGTTGCTACAACTCACTAGAGATTGGAAGATAGACTCCTCCTCCCTGACAGTCTATTGAGTCATTTCAATTGCCTAATGGCAATAGCGTTTTGCTTTCCTGTCCAATCAAACTTTTCATTTGTAATTAGGGCTTTAGTTATCATGCAGTTTTACTGCTTATCTTATGTTACAAGACAAGAAAGTTTAATTACTTTGTCATTCACTTTATGTGCGCTCTAGGCTGGCAGTTCACTTTGGGAATATATGGATGCTCTCAATGGATGGTGGGTAGATTCAGTAGCGTGGCCTGCCTCTAGATACATTTGGGTGCAGATAAGCTTTCCTTTGGTGCGCCTTAAATATGCCACTGGCACACTCCATGCACGTCTGCCCTAAGGCATTATTTTATTAGCTCTTTCAAGAGTGGTGCATGAACTGAGTCACCCAAAAATGATGAAATGCTCATTTTTAATAACGCAAATCCATCAAAACCTTGTCATCAAAGCTCCTTAAATGGCAATAAAGATGGCAAAGTGTCCCAAAAGAAATACAAAAATCAGTGCAGGGGACAAATCTCAGTGCATGCACAGCTGCCAGATTGTAATGGTTATGTTTGAGTTTTAGAAAATATTTTACAAGATGGCTCCTGTTTGTAAGGAATAGGCTCACGTGGAGAGTTGAATATAATGAATTTATTAGAGCACACAAACCCTAATACATGTTACTTCTTGTCCTAGTCTTAACTGGTGTGTTTCCACTTGAAAACTGGAATCGGCTCATGTTGAGAGTTGAATATAACAAATGTATTTGAGCTCACAAACCCTAATACGTGTTACGTCTGGTCCTAGTCTTAACTGGCGTGTTACCACTTGAAAACCTTCCCTACATTCCAAACCAGAAAGTTCTCCCCTTTATCATTCCAGGTGACATCACAGTGTCACCACATCATCACATTATCACACAGTGCATAAACAAGAATATATGATGGCCATCCTGTAATAATTCTTTTTTAAATACAAGATAAACATTACAAGTTGACTGTAATGCCTGCCTTTTCAATGCAAGACACAGTTTAATTAAATTGGATGCAGCAAGTCTTCTCTCCCCACAGTTTCTGCGTAACATTGAGCGCAATGACATAAATAGACTGTAGTAATAGAAAGCATGTTTTGTTAATTAAACTTTCCATTGTGTACCTGTTGTATCATTTTGAAGGATTTCCACTGGAAGCTCCTATGCTATGATGGCATACAAATGGACATCATTTCATGGGCTGTTCTTAAAGACAGTGTCATATTCGGTTGTACATCTCCGGAATGCCATTTCTGAGGAAGCAAGTGGAAGATTTCTCTTACCTTAAGAATGGTTACTATTAAGAACCTTTTGAATGTGCAAAACTTCTTTAATTTGCCAATACACCCTAACCATGATCATACCATGCTGAATTTGCAGTTTTATTGATTGATATGCATAAAATGTGTAGAAAAACTCCTGGTTTCGAAGGATCGGGAGCGACTTCCCATTTTCCTTTTGAGACTCTGTTCGAGAAATCTGAGATTTTCTTCTTCACTAGGTTATTGTCAGTACTCTGTATGAATTTGATGCTTAGGATTTTGAAGGATTTTTATTAACTGACTAAGGTTCAGATGTGATTTTTGATTCTGTATTTCTGAGTCTGAAACTTTATGACAAATGTATGCACTCCTTTGTAATGTTTCAATAATGATTCTGTATTAAATCTTTTAAACTTAACTCAGTTCTCTGTGCTAAGTTTTGGGTATTGATGGGGAGGTAGTCTCTTACCACTAGATCAGTGAGAAAAATCGTGTGGATGAACTGCCTAAGGTAAAATTTACGGTTTATTTGATATTGGGGTTCAGGAGATTATCGGACTTTGGCCCCCACAAATTTGGTAACAGAGGGTGTTTAGTGTAAGAGAGTCTCCTCTCTAAGTGGCCCTTGAAGGATATTTGTAGTTTTTGAACAATTTATGCTCAAATCGAAGAAGAGAAGAGTACTTGGAAACTTGCCAATTTTCTGGTGTAGAACCCTCCTGGTAAGTAACCAGCCATATTAACTGTGTGTTCACGAAAATAAGTTGGAGTGTAAGAATAAATAGGGAGAAACTGAGCTTGTAAATGTGTTCTGAGGTATGAGTTGTGATGATAGATTTTTGTTTCTCTGTTGAATTGTTTGGATTTGTGATGACAATCATGGGTTCAGCTGGTGGAATGATTACTGTTGTGATGATGTGTTATCCGTATTTGTAATCCAGTTTGAAGATTAATGTGTTTTGGTAGAAGGAAGAGAATTGTTTTTCGGATTTGTCATAAATCCAAGATCGCAATATAGTGAATATTTGTTTGCACTGTGATGTCTGGAATGAGGCACAGCTTTCACATCTATAGGGACTCTGAATTAACAGATTGTCTTTTCAGGCTTGAAAGTTTATTTGAGTTGTGGTGCTTACCCTGAAGTACATTGACTTGGAGGTACATTTTTGCTGGTCAGGATTGGCCTAGTGAGAAACTTTGCAGGATTATTGAGGCTCTTTCTTTCATTGCTTTAATTTTAAACTTTATGGTTTGCGATTGAGTTAGTTTACTTAAAGTATTGACTTTTATTTCCTTTCTAGGGTATCAGACAAAGGTTTATTGATTTAACGTGGTTCCGTAAAGTGTTTTCCTGTTCACAAAGAAGTCGCACTGTGAGTGGTTTCTCAGTCAGGGAGCTGTGAAGGATTGATGAGACGTTACCAAAAACACGCACTATGAATGATTGGTTGCATAGTCATGCTTTCATAGGCTGAACTTAGTGAGAGCCTCACTGTTAATGACTGTTGTGTGTTTATAGAGTTTTACTGTGATTTAGTGTTTTTTAGACTATTTGGTGGAAAATATGGGTGAAATTCTTTCAAAACCTAAACCAAAGAAAGAGATGCCTAGAGCGGGTCAGAAATTACAGTGTAAAGGGGCACCAGAAAATATAAAATGATGGTAGATATTGGGTATTACACATACAGTTGGATCTCTGAATGGAATAACTACACTGCACATGATGATGTTTTACAGTTTCCACTCGAGGGCACCTTTAATAATAACAAGGTAGATTTCCTATGATAAGCCATGTACGATATGAAGCCAATGTCTAGAACCACACAGTTTGAGGTGCTTAATAAATAGGATTACATGACAACTGAAATAGAAAGAGAGAAGAAAGAGGTTGGTTAGGAAGCAAATTGGATTACCACATGATAGAATGTTTAAATACCTTTCTTGCTATAGTTACTGGAGTATAGCATGATAAACTAAAAATAAGAAAAAGAAAGATGTGGAGGGTGATGATTATTTAATCATAAGTGAATTGTTGAATTGTAGACCTCCTCCATATACGAATAGATCGTTGGGGGCAACCTAGTCTGCTACAAGGACTGATAATGATGCAAGAAGATATACATGAATGACACAAACCCCTACTACAATTGAACCAAGTACGCCGACTGAGGCAACAGCCATAATGGCAGAGCCCAGTATGAGTAGAAGCAGAGTACCAGAGAATCAGACACAGGTTTATCTTGTGTGATCAGTGTTGCTAGAGCCACCGCCTAGAGAAATTTGTGTAGAAATTCTGAAAATCAATTTTGGTGAAATGTTGCAAGGGACTATAGATTTGAGCAGATTATTGAATTACAATGCAGATAAAATTAGATATTTGATAAAAGATGCTTCCAGGTATGCTAATGAAGCTCACATTAAATTGGAAGAATTTGCTAATGAGCTGGAAGTTGACATTAGCAAAATGAAAAATGGAAAACAAAATAATAAAATGGATTTGACTCATGAAGAAATTGAAGAGATGTGCCTCGTTACCTTCAGAATTCATATCAAAGATCTTATTGAGATCACAAGAGATTGGAAAGTTTTGATGAAATATCGAGAAAAATGGAAGAAAGAGACAGTGAATAAAAGGAAAATGAAATGGCCTAAGGGACAGGCAAGGAGTATCATGAGTGATTTAGAAGTATGGACAACCTTAGTGGCGTAAGGGAAGTACATGAAGCAAATTTGGTGCATGTTCCATGGACAAGGGCAGATTTGTATGCTTTTACGAATAACTTTTTGAAATTGTGAGGAGACCCACCAAAGTTGAATGCGGAAATACATCGGTTGACACACATTTCTCAATGTTATGAACTTTGTTTGAGATTGTTGTCCCTGGAGATCTGTGGTTAGAATGCAAGGTTGTTACTGGATGGCCGGCACAAGAATCAGCTAGGCTTTGTTCTAATAATGCACTGGCAACTGAGATAGCAGACAAATACAAGGTTGTAATTGACTATTAGAAAAAGCGAGTCCCTGAAAAAGTTATCATTTTGGAGAAGATTTTGAGTACAACACAGGAACCTAAAGAATCCGTGCATCCCTATCATGAGAGGTTAATGCATGTTTTAAAAAAAAAAACATAGTGGAGTAGACAACACAGAAAATGATAGAGTTAGTGGTTTTGCTTCTGCTAATGTGATTGGATTGAGATCAGAAATGAGTGACCACATTCAACAAAGTGAGTTGTGTTGGCAGATGAAGAGCATTGATTATTGGTGAAAAACAGTAGTGACTATTTTGAATAAGACAAAAGAACTTATAGAAAACAATTATGATTGCTCAGGCAAAATAGGTTGAAAAACGTTTACAGAATCAAAAGGGTTCAAATAGGAATTTTGAACAGAAGGGAATAAATGGGATAGCTCAAGAAATGCAAATTAGGGGTGATGGAATCAATGCAGACGTTGAGATTTAAAAAAAGAATCGGCATGTCATTTTTGTGGGAGGACTGGACACTGGAAAAGAGAATGTAGACAGAATCCTAATAGGATTCAGGTAATTTTGAAACAATTTCAACAAAACCATAGAGGTAATATGATGGCGAATATGCACAATACAGAGTAAAATTTGAATAATCAGAAATAATTTAGAATGTATCTATGCCAACAGCTGCGGTAATACAATATAATAGAAATGAAATACAACATACTCAGGCTACCAACACAATACAATGACTTTGAATGATATAATGGCAGGGAGTAGTTCTGCTGTGGATGTACACATATTCCTGCTTCTCAATGTCATTAAAGTTGGAAGCCATGGTGGCTGTCCACTGTATAATCTCTGTGTCAGTCATTGGTGAGATGTGCACCAGAGCAGCCAGATCCAGCCAGCAGCATCCTCAGCAGGACAGACAGTGCCAGTACACTATGCTGTGCCTGCCCTGTGTGAGATAGGCAGCCAGACTAGAATGTGTGGCAGTCAGACAGTGCAGGCCGATAAGGCAGCTCAGTTTTGTGCCCGGCGCATCAACATGGTCATACCACACTAAAGCTAGCACTGTCTGTAACTGTTAGGAGTAGCTCACAAATACCTACACAAGTAGAAAGTTAGTGAAGTACCACAGAAAGTAGTTCAAGTGTCCATCCAAATCTACTTGAAAAACATAGAACATGATACAGGCATTGTGTTTATGAAGTCACGACTGATTCCTAACATGTTCTCCATGAAATCAACTTTCCAATCTTAGACTGGGTGTGTAGCTAGAGTACATGTGTTTTGTGCACTCAAAAGCTGGACAGGGTTCACTAATACTGAGCATAGTACAAGGACTCCCTGCTTGTAAATATATGACGCTCTCCAACATTTCGATGGGAAAATTCATATGCACAAACATGTTTTCCCATAAAGACAGAATGGGTAAAACCCTTTGATGCAACTTTTCTAGTGCAATTTGATAGCTTACGTTAACATAGGCAAAGGGATGAGATTATGTTTTAAAAGTAGGTGTAAACTATGCTAAATTAATGCGATACTATGCAATGCTGCACACCTTAGCTGCCTTGTTTTTGAAGCCACTCAATCTTATCTGTTTTAGCTTTAAAGAGATGAAGCTAATGCCACTCTTCTGTAGGTTCTTGATAAACCTGTCGAGTTGATTTTTCCATACACACCGTAAACTTGTGTGTTTTTTGTCTGCCAGTTGCTCTCCAGTTTGCAGTAACAGAACCCCATGGTTGCCATCTCATGATTGAAAACCTATACAACTGCAGCTCCTATCTGTAGAGAGAAAGTCCTTAAAACAAGCACATGCAAGTCACATGAAGCTGAATGGTTCCAGGAAAAAAATCTGCTCACTTCCAATATTCAGCAGTAATGCTTGGTAATAAAACTGGGGTAGTGGAGTGAGCTAAAGAATGATGATGGATTAAACCCAGATCAGTTGACTGGGGGTGAGTGTTTGATTTGCTTAAACGCTCCGTCCATCATCCCCTTTGGTATCGCTTTGTTCGCCCTAAGTTGGCAGGGTATGCCCAGACGTGGGTCCCTTGCTCACTTTGCCACTGGATTCAAGATAGCCTGGCAGATGAGGGTTATGAACCCGAAACCAGTCAAAGGATGCTTGTTTCTGGTCCAGGGAAGACATGGCTTGGCAGTTCTGGCTGGTCTGTTCCCATGAGGCACAGGGTCAGACTGATTTGCATATGGCCATGTCTGAACTGGGGTGGTGGAGTGAGATAAAGAATGATGATGGATTAAACCCAGATCAGATGACTGGGGGCGAGTGTTTGATTTGCTTAAATGCTCCGTCCATCATACCCTTTGGTATCGCTTTGTTCGCCCTAAGTTGGCAGGGTATGCCCAGACGTGGGTCCCTTGCTCACTTTGCCACTGGATTCAAGATAGCCTGGCTGATGAGGGTTATGAACCCGAAACCGGTCCCAGGATGCTTGTTTCTGGTCCAGGGAAGACATGGCTTGGCAGTTCTGGCTGGACTGTTCCCATGAGTCACAGGGTCAGACTGATTTGCATATGGCCATGTCTGGACTAGGGTGGTGGAGTGAGCTAAAGAATGATGATGGATTAAACCCAGATCAGTTGACTAAGGGTGAGTGTTTGATTTGCTCAAACGCTCCGTCCATCATCCCCTTTGATATCGCTCTGGTAATAAAACCTGGCAAAAACATTAGTGTGGCAGTAGAAATCAGCTAGTTCACATAAGGTAAATACAAGAATAATCAAAGAGGATATTAAAGGAAAAGAAAAAAGTTTATACAGTTTCAAGTAAGTTTCCTGACACTGAGGAGAGGGTACCATGAAGCTGTGCACGATTGTCCTTTTCGATTTTTGTTGGCTACTGTGACCTCACACTGCAAGTCTTGCCAAAGTATGTATGGACATGTGGAGATGGCAACCATGCCATGGGTTTAGGAATTGCCTGGATGGGAATACTGATGCATAGAGCTATGAAACAAGTGCACATGGTAAACCTTACCTACAACTGACAAGGGACTGCCTTGAAAAGTCTCACAAGTAGGTGGATCTATGAATAACAAGGTTTTTTTTTCTCAAACATAAAACCCTTCCAATTAATAATATTAGAGACTGGGAAGTAGAACGAGTGCCAGTTCCAGAAAGAATGCCATGGTGGTTTGTTGGAGCTTGTTCGCAAAAGGTAATACTCTGTCTTACCCACCTCCTTTCCACTCCCCTTCTGGTATTTCACCACTATCTTAACAAATGGTACCGTCAGGTTAGGTTCCAGGTGTCTGTGGCCAATGTAACTTCTCACTTAAGCTATTACAGTTGAGGCCCTCCATCCAGCAGCATGCCCATCATAATGTTGTCATGGCGGCAGGAGGATAGGCAATCATAGCTTGTGGTCAGCTGCTGGGCTGTGTAGTTGAACCTGATATGTGCATCATATAAAAAAATTATTAGTCCAATGTTAATCCAAAAACTGTCAAAAACATATGGAATTAAAATGAATTACTCTAGCAATAATCTTGACCAAACTAATTAATGGACCCAAAATAGGGACCATTATTTGTTCTTGTCATGAGCTGCTATGGCAGACAGCTAATGCTAATATGTCTGGCATGGCTTTTACATGGTTTTATTAAGTAACATACAATACAGGCCTTGCTGTATGTTACATTGGTCACTGTTCATGCACTGAATGGATTGGAATGCATGATGGAAGTATATGACCTATAAACAGACCTGCCTTTTTTCTAACAAAAGCTGTTCAGTGTGTTCTCAATTGTCAGAATTTCTGGGTCTCATAGAACCAGCTACAGAAGGCATATTTCCAGTCTCTGAAGCTCTGTAATACATGTGGCAGCAGAAATATTACTATGATGAGAAATCACCTTGCAAGTTCTGCCTTTAAATAAAGAGAAGAGACATAGTAACATGGAGAAATTTTGTCAGCAGTTGCCTTTGTGCCTTCTCCAGTGAAAAGTATTGTTCACTGCCTTGACAATGACACTGGTTATCACATTGCAACCTTACAGCTCTTTGGCAACGTGACGCATCGTTAAGGCTGGACTTCACATTGCAAGCTTCTCACATCGATGGCCACCTCAACGACGACACAGGACCTTACATCACAGCCTCACAGCTCCCTTGCAATATTTCACAATCAGGATTGAAGGTACTGTTCAAGGGACCGAACTGGGTCCCTGCAGTTAGCCGCGCTCCATCATGGTTGGCTAAAACTTGCACCTTGTACCCGTCAAGTGCAACCAGATATCCACAGGATTTATGTCATTTTAGTCTTGTTTTATTTATTAAAAGTTACTCTTTTTGTCTACCCTGGCATGGGATTATGTTTGTGGTGTGTTTTCAATGTGTTACTGTTTAAAGTGTTCCACAAATACTTTACACATTGCCTCTAAGTTAAGCTTGACTGCTCTGTGCAAAGCTGCCAGAGGGTTGAGCACAGGCTAATTTGGGGCATACTTGTGACTTCACCCTGACAAGAATTGTGGTTGCTGCTTGAGTTGAGGTTTAGCCCTTCAACCAGTAACCCAACTTCTTACAAGACCTGTATATTAAAATGGTATGTCAGGTACCAGTAAGGGGGTTGGGGGGGATACGTCAGACACATGGACTAGTTGATGGGGTATGCTGTGAAATACTGACTTCAGACCTGATGCCATAACAAAGGTATGTTGAGGGTGGCTTTACATAACACTGCTATAAACTGACTAAACTACTATATCTATGCTATTAACCAGTAGTCTTAACTTAGGTAAGGTTTAGGCTAATTGATTAAAGATGTGTAATGAAATAGGATTGGGACATATCTAACCTTCATCTTAATATGGATCTCTGCCCAGCTTTTACAGTCATTCTTATTTCACTTTATTTGTAGACAAAGGAAGTATATGAATGATCATAAACTATAAAATACCATTACTTATGTGGGTACTAATTTTGAGAATCATGACGAGGCTGCTGCCAGCTGACAAGAGGCTTTTCTGGACTCCTAACTTCTCTACTGCTGCATGCATAATTTAGCAGGGAGGAGCGAGCGACAACTGGCAGATTTACTTTTCTTCAAAAATGTTAGAGTTTCATTTTGGGCATACCAAATGCTCCAGGTGTGTACCTAATAGCCTCAGGGTAACACAACATGGCCTTGAAAAATATGACTGTTTAAGCTATTAAACACAGAATGTTAGAAGATAAATGGTAGCCGCAAAAATGAAGAAATATACAGTGATAGTCAATGAAAGCATACTTTAACATGGTTTTCTATTAAATTCATTGTAAGGCTATGAAAAATAGCAAACATTCTCGAAAAAATAATAATAACAACATTTAGGGTTAATTATTAAATCTCTTTTACATTGGGATTGCCCTTCCTGGATTTACCTCCTAAATTTTAGAGCCTGAATTATGGATTAGCAGTAGGACTGTCCAGACAATAGTATGGTGATGAAAACAGTGGAGAAGGAATTTTCCCCCTGCAAAGGCTATGCTTTTGCTCCTGAGTTGACTCTCACCAACACTGTGATACTGGCCTCTTGGGGAAAAGCTTGCGATGTACATTCTTCTTAAATTTGGCCTTAAACCCTGGATACTCAGGCCCAATAAAATCTCTGTTACACCCCTTCTAGGGAATTACAGTGACCGAGGATCCGAGTGACTCCAGCGGCAGGAAAATATTGGTGATTATATGTTTTTAGAGAATACCATATAGGAATCAGTGTTTGTGCACAGATTCCTGCTTTTGTACCCCCAGAGTTCAACACAGAGAAATCTCTATCTGACAAACCAAAAGGCATATTCTGCTTTCTTGATGGCGCAAGGACTCGCATAAAAGAAATTTGCTCGGAAGCAAACCTCTCATATAACTCATAATGTCATACTAACTTTGTTTTGTGAAATTAATATGCACCACACACCATATTTTAGTAAGATGAAGCTTGCCTATGTGTTTTACTAACAAGTAATCTGAGTGAAACTTACAATAGCTGCTAACATGGGAAAATGTACTGCTCGTGCGTCAACTGCATCTACGCAGAATGACCTTCTTTTGCTTGGAGGGAAAATTCTGCATCTGCGCAATAGCATTCAAAATGGCCGCTTGAAAGCTCAGATGCTAAGCATCTGCTACGCCGAAACTAAAACAAGCTTTTTACTAAGTGCTAATGCAGGGAGAGTTATTATAAGTAAATGGGATTAGAGTAGAGATAGGTGGTATACAGTAAAATCATTTTATTTTGATTTTCATATGTTTCTTTTTGACCTCTCTATTAGTTCGTGTTTGGGTCTCCGAGAGAGACTGAAGCCTGTACTACACGTGACTTTCAAGCAGGCGCAGTATTAAGAAGCTATAAGCCATGATGTCGTTTCTTGAAACCCGCCCAAAGTCGTCTTTGCTACATGTCCTGGGAACCTGATGGACATCCTGCACGTTGAATAGAGATGACTGTCATATGTATACTTTTTTTAAATAAAATTGTGAATACGGGTGGGAAATAAAGCTTGGGAATAAGAAATTAAGGGGCGGTAACCCCCTAACCGGTCCTAGGATGTCTGTTTCCGGTCCAGGGAAGACCTGGCTTGGCAGTTCGGGCTGGACTGTTCCCATGAGGCACAGGGTCAAGTCTAAAATGGGGTGGCATGGTGAGCAAAAGAATGATGGATTTTACCCAGATCTCTTGACTGGGGGTAAATGTTCTGATTTGTTCTGCATTCCGTCCATCAATTGTTTGTCTTTTGCTTTCTCGCCCTAAGTGCGCCAGGTATGCCCAGACGTGGGTCCTGGGCTCACTGTGCCACTGGAATCAAGCTATCCTGGCTGAAGAGGGGTGAAACCCCGAAACCGGTCCTCGGATGCCTCTTTCCGGTCCAGGGAAGACCTGGCTTGGCAGTTCGAGCTGGACTGTTCCCATGAGGCACAGGGTCAAGGCTGATTTGCATATGGCCAGGTCTAAAATGGGGTGGCATGGTGAGCAAAAGAATGATGGATTTAACCCAGATCTCTTGACTGGGGGTGAAAGTTTTGATTTGTTCTGCATTCCGTCCATCAATTGTGTGTCTTTTACATTAAACAAAGAACCAAAGAAAATTATTAAAACTTAGCATGGTGTGATGATTATGCAGAGCTCGAGACACAAGTGATGCTGAGAGACCGGGATGTTGTCCAAGAGCTGAGCGAATGCTGGAGAAGAATCGATTTCCAGACTTAGAATTTGAGCCAACTAATTAAAAGAAGATCGTGGAAGAATCGAGGAGGCACATAATTAGAAGAAGATCACAGAAGAATCGAGAAGGAAGATAGTGTCAGAGAGGGTTGCGCGCAGGCGTCGGATCTCGAAGAGGTCATCTATCCTGCCATCTATCCTGTCCTGAATCCTGTCCTGAAACCTGTCCTGAAGTCTTTGTCACCTGATCTCTCCCAGGGGACCCTTTCAATTGGCCAAGGGGTTGGTTTCCACACCATAATAGTCAAATATACTTCTGTGTAGTATATCCTTGTACTGCTCTTTCTATCCTCTCTTTCCATGAGTACTGTCATTGAGAAACTTCGTTCTAAATAGGTGACTGATTATTGAAATAACTGACTTTCTTCCTGTGGAGAAACGGAGTCCGTACTGTATTGTGGCGCACATGAATTTAACCCGATAAAACATTTAAACTTTTCCAGAGTCTGGGGTTATTTCAAAGAGTAAGAAATATACATTTTATGTCATATCGCCATAAACTAACCACAACTAATAGGCCCATTGACCAGAGGAAAGAACTTTTTGATCAGTGAAAATTTAGTATAGAATCTCATAAAAGCATCTATAAAATTGACCTCCTCCCCAGCGGTGTTTACTAGCCTATGTAAATGTGTGTTTATGGGCCCAGGAGAGTATATGTTGTTTGAGTACCTGAGGTCAGTAACCCGCTGGATCACAGTTATGAGGTTAATTGAAATTTACAGACCACTTTCAGTGAGACTCTGCAAGATGAAGGTGTTTGCTTTCTTCTCTATTTATATGGATATAAATGTATATGGACAACACTCACTTGAAAAAAATCTATCTTGCAAATACATTTTATTTTCCCTGTGCAACATGGGGAAATTGTTTTTTCCTAATTTGTGTACTAGAAATGCAACCCTATATTGGGGCTTCTTTTCCTCACATTAGAAGTGTCCCTGAGGTCCTGTGAGTTTTCTTCCATTGTGTCATGGATTGTTTTCTGTTCAGTTTCATGCAGAGCTGTCATTATATAAATGTATGTCTTGTATGGCAGGGGCACTGCAGAAAAAGTGGTAGAAACGTGTACCTAAATTGGAAGGCTAGTCTGACACCAATACCTGTGGTGCTACAATTGATTGACAGGGACAGTGGAAGTGATGTTAGGGTGGTTGTCTTCTCCAACACTTAATATAGAATTAGGTATCAGAGAGGATGGTAGCACTTCGATTGTTTGATAATAGCCGTCCCGTTACTTCTCACTTGGAAATCAGGCCCTTTCACTTACCTTCATAAATCATGGGATTTTCCAGCAAACTCTAAACCAGGTTGTATGTCTGCCTGTTCAATCTTGTAATCAAAATTTCAGCAATGAGAGGCTTGTGTGATTGGAGCACAACACTCTGCAAATGGCAATTCCATTGCTAGTGGGCCAGATAATTCTCTCATTGTGATGCCATAAACCAGTTTTATAACTATTAGTACTGGCGGTCGAAGGGAAACGTGGGGGGGTAATTCTGCTGCATTCCGATGGGCTCATAAAGCCCGTCGGGGTGGCAGGCAGAATAGTAATCCCATAATGACGGCGGAGTCATCCATGGCTCCGTTGTCAGGATTACAATGTTGCTTTCCACCTGCCCTTTCAAGGCGGTCCGCCTGCCATAAAAAGGCAGGCAGAAAGTGACTTTGGGGTTCCCTAGCACGGCCCTCTTACTTTCTGGCCTTACACTATGGGGCTTTGGGGCACCTATGGTTAAAATATAAATATTTAAATTGTATCTTGCGCTGCAACCCTTTTGCAGCTTCCGAACAAGCTGCAATTAAACAATGGATGTTTCCAACTGCCCATAGGGTAGTCACATCCTAATGCAGTGGGTGGAACCACCGAAATATAGGCAGGCAGCTTCATTCCGCTACAGTGTTGGTGGGACGCTCGTCTGATTGACATCTTAATTAAGCCCTATGTGGTCGAAAATTTAAGTGAAAGGGCTCTTTACATTAAAAATATCGCGGGTAAATAGTGACTTGAAAGGAATTATGTAAAAAGTGTTGCCTACTGACAAAATACAAGGAAAAAGAAAATCTAAGAAATGTTTTACCTTTCGCCGCAAAAATAAGAGAACTGGGAGCATGGGTAAGGGGGCATCCTTCTGTTAAAGTAGCGAGGTGCATTTACTCTGAGATGGAGCCTTGGATGGGGACTAGTGAGGGATTTTTAGGATTCTGATAAAATGTACCGTTCAGGGGTAGTATGGGGTTGGTAGGGTTGGGCCATTGGTAGTGTTAAGGGATATTTAGTGCTTTTAGGTTTCAGGGAAGGGTAGCGTTAAGGGAAAGTTAATTTTTTTGGGGTTCAGGGAAAGGTAGCATTTAGAAATAGTTTAGGGTTTTAGGGTTCTGAGATGGGTAGTAAACAAGGGAAATACAGAATTGTTAGGGTTCAGGGAAGGGTAGCCTTAAGTGGTATTAAGAGTTTTTTAGGGGTTCTGGAAATTGTACCGGTAAGAGGTAGTGAGATGTTTTGAGGTTCAGGGTAGAGTGTGCAAAGGGATAGTAAGGAGTTTTTAGGGTTCCAGGAAGAGTGTCATTAAGCGGTGGTAAGAGGTAGGTAGAGCTCAGGGATTGTTAGCAATAAAGGGTATTTAGTGACTTTTATGGTTCAAGGTAGCATAGCATAAAGGTATAGTAAGGGTTTTTAAGAGTTCCGGGAAGGGTAGCATTAAGGGATTTTTATTTATGCATTTTATTTATGAAGTTTTACAAAGCGCAAACGAGACCAACATTTGGTGTCAGAGCGCTGTACAACATAGCAATAGCATCAATTGTACAAGGAGTGAAATGTAGAGTTATAAGATGGAGCCCAAACACTAAACAAAGGGGAAAACCATATAGCGTGCATAGATAATACAAAGAGACATAGTGAAAACACCACAAATAAAATTAAATATGTACGGATAGTCACATGAAATAGGAAAGGGATTATTCAGAAGTATCATTTTTACTTCGTTTATGAAAAGGGTGAATGAAGGGATGGTCCTGATCTCTGGAGGAAGAGAGTTCCACATTTTTCGGGCGATTCCGGACAAAGTTCTCTTACAAGTTTTTTTGTGTGAAATTTTTGGGGTTTCAGTAGTAGGAAGCTTGCACTACAAGAAGGTCTGTTCCTTCTAGATAGAGCCAGTTTCTGAGCCAGGTAGCGAGGAGTATTGCGGTGGATGGCTTTGTATGCCATGCATGCTATTTTTAGGTGGATTCTAGATTCACAATGTAGCCAGTTCAGAGAATGGAGGGCAGACGTGGTGTGACGTGATTTTTCTTTATGCCTGTGATGAACAGTGCAGCTGTATTTGAGGGTAGACCTCAGCGGTGCTAGTTTTATGTCCGGCTGGATAGTTCAGGGTTATTAAGGATGCAGGGATGGGAACCTTTAAGGAGTACAATGGGGTGATCAGGGTTCAGTTAAATAAAAATAAAGTATGCATATAAAACTATGTTTAAAATGTGCAATTTTTGGAACAGCTCTAGGAAATAATGAACGACACAACATTATTACCATGGCAATTTTAACTCAACTTTAACATAGTCTATATTTTAAAAGTCGAGTCTATTACATACTACTGCCAGTACTGTGCATGTGCAAGGTCTATAACATTGAATGTGGTGGTAGAACGGTGTCTTTGCTCATTTGCATGGAGCTGTGGGTATACCCGCCTGTCAGATCACTAGAAGCGTGTTGGGGCATTTAATATTACAGAAGGCTGGCTATACAGATTGGGAATATAGGAAACCACAGCATGACACATTGTGCTTTCCATAAGGGTGAATGTTGCGCAATCACAATCTTCTGGGAGGAGATTTTCAAAACAAAAAATTTTGGGGCAGATTTATGTTTGACTTGCGCCTCATTTACGCCGCCGTTGCGTCACTTTTGTGACGCAGCAGCGGCGCAAATCCTGCGGCATGGTGCGGGGTATTTACAACGTGACGCATCTGGGAGATGCGTCACGTTGTAAAGCCCTGCGCCACATGTAGGCGTTCCAGGGCAGGTGGGGGTGTTCCGGCGCAGGAACGCCTCCTAAAAGTGGCTGAGTGAAATCTACAAGATTTCACTCATTCACTTTTGAGCCCATGCTACGTCAAAACCCTGCGCCTGCTTGAAGCAGGCGTAAGGATTGACGCAGCATTGTGCAGATAGGGCCCCCCAGAGCATTGCTGGAGCTGCGTCGCGCTTGCGACGCAACTCCAGCAATGCGCCACTTTTACGGCACAGATGCGTGACGCATCTGTGCCGTTTTTGCCCCATGGTGCGCCGCATTATAAATGCGGCGCATCCATGATGGCGGAGCTGGGGCGCAAAATAACTGGCGCATCCCTGCTGATATGCAGGGATGCGCCAGTTATTATAAATATGCCCCTTTATTTTTGGTCACTCAAGTAAAAAGACCATGCTTGTTGCCTTCGGACTTTAGCTTAGTATCGAAATTCCTGTCTCGTATCCGGCTGCATTGATTAACAGCATGTTTGCCGGTCAGACCCTACTACTGGCATTGCAATGATTAGTCAACCATCAGGCAGGAAGATGTGGCCACCTCTAATACCCTCTGGATTAGGATCTTGTGTGTAATTTTACTTTCGATATTTTCCTTTTCATGAAAAAAAATCCTGCTTTTGGGCGGTATCCTCAGGAATATGCCTTTTGCGTTATTTAATGTATGATTTTATATTTTTACTGTGCAATGGCTGCATTGTTTTTTTCATAGAGTTCGTATTAGTAGATAACTTTTTTCTTTTCTTACAATTTATCACCGGTTTTTGGTTTTATATTTTTTAGCACCCCTGAATCTCAATTAAAAAAATATATTGTTTATAACAGTTGCTCAGACACAAAAGAATTGATGCACAAATAATACTTAACCGAATCTTTTTTTGGGGTGTCCATTTTTGATACAGAATAGCCTGGTGTTTGGTGTGATAAGAATTGCATTCGATAAAATACAACTCCCCATGGGTTGGACTTTATCAGGTGCATTAATAACACTTATTACAAGTTGTACCCCAATAATCGGAAATGACATGTTTAATGTATTGCATATTGCACCAAAATCTGCTTGTCTCGATATATATAATGTGATTTTTCTTCTTATATAGTACCAGCAGATTTGACCTACCAACATTTTTCTTTGAAAAATTGTGGGGGTGAGGTTCAACATGAGCTACTACAGAGCAACTAATAATGAGGGTGTAAATATTTCTCAATATGGATTGCCTGAATCAAACGGCTACTGTTTAACCGTGGCAAATGGGTTTTCTGAGGTGTATGCTACATGTTCTGCTTCTTATGTGAGGACTGATGCTTGCTTTGTTTCGTGGTCTGTGATTTGTTTTTGTTTCCCTACAATAGGCACTTATGCCTGTTGTATATATTCTAAGGTAATGTGGGTGACGAGCACTTTATCACCATGGACAAGCTATGCTCAGCATCGTATATCCGTTTGGTTTACCCATCTTATTCCTAATAAAACTCGATTATTGAAAGCTTAACAATTAAGAGATGTATTGAGAATGGTATGGTATTTTTTTTTTTTACAACATGTTTTCTCCTGGTTGTTTTTCCTTGGTGCAGTGCCTGAACCCCGATTACTAGTATGCACTCGATGGACTTGCAAACAGACTAATATTACTTCATGCTTTCTTTATCTTTTTGGTCGATGTTTCCAGTTCTATTTACTTTACCTCTTCAGCAAACAAGTGAGACAACTCTTATCAACTTTCAATCTCAAATCACAGGATTTATAGCTATCATGAGAAGTTACCAATTTGGATCATACAAGGCCGGCAGTACGACCTGCCCTCCCTGTTGGTCAAAATAAAAAGTGTCAACACCAGGGAATTTATGAGCAGTGGTTCTTTCCCAGGGTCCTTCTGCCAGACCTGTTGTGACCATTTCATGCCTCCCATCCTATAACTCTGGTACCACTTATATTCCATAGGGAGTTTGAGAAATACACTTTGAAGCAAAGGCCACATCTGAAAAAATGACAGGAATGTTATAAAAACAGGCCCAACTGTTGCAATTTAGAATAGCCATATTGCAAAATGAAAATAAACTCTCTTCCTAGATGGATGTGTTTCTTTAAATGTGTATTTATAGGATCACACATACTATATACATATGGGTTCAAATATGTGGAACAAATGTTTTGCAATGCATTTTAAAAATCATAAGAGCTATTATGGTGTTCTTAGTCCAACTTCCATCTGATGACATTTTTGTTTCAGACTTGCTCTTCTGTTAGACAGGAATATTGTCAATCCACTTGAGCAGCACTGCTGCATGGGTTTACTGGGCAAAATACATTTCTTGTAAGACACAGGCAATATCAAGAACAGATGAGCTTGTTCCGTTCAGAACTGACTGTCTGATGGTTTTTTTGTTGCTGTGTTTTAATCACGTATATTAGGGCTTGGAATTTCTCTGAGTCAAAGCACTTGTTGCAGACAGCAAAGGTTGGAATCAGTCAGCAGAGCTTGCCTCTATCTGTTTACAAGCGTTGCTTTCTGCAACCAATACCAGACTGGTCATTTATCCTATCAGGCATTTACCTGGCGGTTGCAGCATTATGAAGTTTGTTTCTGAAGGGCCAGCTGTTGGTACCACTCACTTTTTCCAGTTTGCTTTGGATCATTGCAGCAGGCGCAACAGAACCCTTAGAAGGGAGAGATCAGAAGCGAGATTAGAGAGGGAGTAGAGAAAGATATATATATATATATATATTATCTACTGGCGGTCGCCAGTAGATAGTTATAGTTCGGACCTATTTTCCATAGGAAATCCGCAGCATTATATTTGGAACACTTTGGCGCCGATTGACGAATCTTCGCAAAATTTTCAAAACTTTTGGCCAGCTCTGGTCCGCTCCTATCCTGAAAGTTTCATGGAGATCATCAAGCGGGGGCCGAGAAAAAAGGGGGGTCCCAAAACACGTTTTCCCCATGCAATTTCCCATAGGACCTTTAGCCGCAGCTACAGCCCGAACTGCTGAACGGAATTACACCAAATTTGGCAAAGAAGTAGTCCTTAGTTCAGACTCGTGCCTTTTGCTTAATTGGTGTAAATCCGTTCAGTAGTTCCTGGGAAAATGACATTTAAAAGTACATATATATCTATAGCATTGGAGGATCCGCGCACCCTATGCGCACCCAGCGCACACCCTGCCGTGCACGAGCTGTATTCTAATTGTCTAACTGTCAACACTCCAAATCAGGAAGTGTTGGCAGCCATCTTGTGCCTCGGTAGAACCGAGGAACAAGAAACCTAAAAAACAAACGCGAAAAACGCAAAAAGGGGGCAGGGCAGAAACACCCTGATGCCCTAAGCCTGCTCAGGGGGTCCCACAAGAACCCCCAGGGCCAAACAAAGCATTAAAAAAAAAAAAATCGGCGAGATTCACGCACCCAGCGCGAATTTCGGTTGAAAATTAAAAAAAAATTAAGCACGGGCTCCCGCGCTTCTTTGGTAATTGGCCCCCGGGGGGCCAAATCCTGGGGGCAATAGTTATGTAAAGGGGGGCCCCCGGGGCTTCTTAATATTCATTGGGGGGCTCTCAGGCCCCCCAAGCCCCGGGGACCGCCACTCCCCGGGGCTTCAAGTTTTTGTTGGGGGGGCTCTCAGGCCCCCCGCGCCCCGGGGACCGCCACCCCCGGGGCTTAAAAAACATGAATGGCGGGGGGCTCATGGCCCCCCGCGGCCCTGGGGACCGCCCCCCTGGGCTTTATTTTTTTTAAATATACCCTGTGTGGGGGGGCTCAAGCTCCCCACACGCTCCGGGGACCACCACCTCCCCGGGCTCTAAATATGTAAATTGAGGGGTCTGTGACGGACCCCCCATCCCCGGGGACACCACCCCCCCCGGGCTTTGAAACAGGTGGGAGGGGGGCCGCGCGGCACCCCTCCTGGGGCCCTTGATGGCCCTGGGGACCGCCACCCCCTAGGGCCGGCTCCTGCAGTGTTCCGGGGGGCCCACCCCCGGGACACTGCTGTTTGCAATGACAGGGCGGGAGCCTCGCGGCTCCCACCCTGTCATTGCAAACTGCTTTGCTATTTGGAAGAGAGAGCAGGAAACCTGCTCTCTCTTCCAAATAGCAAAGCAGATTGCTTTTCCACCTTGGGAGCAGCATGTTAGCTGCTCCCCGTGTGGAAAAGCAATGCCGGCTCCCGCAGGATGCGGTGAGCCGGCTGGGACCCTGGGGGGATTGAGGACCCCCCCACGGTCCCCAAAGGAGTGGGCCAGCCCCGGGGGATGGGGTCCCCGGGGCTATTAGTGGCCCCACTCCCCAAAATAAAAATAAAAAAGGGCCGGCCCCGGGGGATGGGGCCCCGGGGCCATAAGTGGCCACAGGAGGGGGCAAGGCAGCCCCCTCTAAAATAAAAAATAAATAAAAAGGGCCATGCCCCGAGGGATGGGGTCCCCGGGGCAAATTATGGCCTCAGGAAGGGGGCCACGCGGTCCCCTTCCCGATTTTTATATTTTTCTTAAACAAATTGGGGGCAGGCCCTGGGGGATGGGGTCCCCAAGGCCAATAAATTAGAAAAAGAAGGGGGGCTACACAGCTTCTTAAAAAAAAAAAAACGCCCCCTCCTTGCACCACTCTGCAAACGCGCCCCCTGGCAAGTTTGCAGAGGGGGAACAAATTCCCCTTGAATACTGGGGGTCCCTGGGGGCCAACTAGCCCACCAGGTACCTCCAGTATACGCCAGGGAGTTGCGTTGCAGAGAGGTGTTCTGAGGCCATGCCCCTTTTTACACCTCTCTGCAACGCAGCTCTGTGGCGCTTACTGGAGGTAGCTGGTGGGCTAGTTGGCCCCCAGGGACCCCCAGTATTCAAGGGGAATTTGTTCCCCCTCTGCAAACGTGCCAGGGGGCCCAGGGGACCCTCAGTAGTCACGGGGAGTTAATCCCCCAACTTAAAACGCGCCAACGGTCCCTGGGGGCCAACTGGCCCACCAGGTACCTGCATGTTTTTTATGTTAACACCCAGGGATACTGAATAAATGTATTTTTCTCTGGGTAGTTAATTTTCTTTCACTGGTCATCCACACTGCACATTTTTCACATTATACTTCACCACACGCTAGGTAGCTTCCTTGCCTATTTGGAGATTTAGTCCTCCTGATACACATCAAAACATCCGCGAGCTCCTCATATTGACAATGGCAAGGAGTTGTAGCTCCTTAACGGCACCAGGTGCGGTTAAGAGGAGGCCCCAGATGATGAAGCATGCCACTTCGGTGGGTGATGGGACTCCGTCCTTTTTGTGAGGACTTCTTTCTTGAACATTTTGTTGGGTTAGTGTCAGTTTTACTTTTGTAAAGACCCGCAGACTTTTTGTTGATATACCTCCAGTAAGCGCCACAGAGTTGCGTTGCAGTGTGTTATAAAAAGTGGCGTGGCCTCTAAGGACCTCTCTGCAACGCAGCCTCCTGGCGAATACTGGAGGTACCTGGTGGGCTAGTTGGCCCCCAGGGACCCACAGGATTGAGGAGGAATTAATTCTCTAAATTAAAACGCGCCACAGGGTGTGTTTGCAGACATATCACCTCAGGCCACGCCCCCTTCCTTCACCACCGTGCAAACGCGCCCTGTAGCGCGTTTTAAGTTGGGGAATTAATTATCTTTCAATACTGAGGGTCCCTGAGGGCCAAATAGCCCAACAGGTATCTCCAGTATGCGCCAGGGAGCTGCGTTGCAGACAGGTGTTCAGAGGCCACGCCCCTTTTTACACCTCTCTGCAACTCAGCTCTGTGGCGCTTACTGGAGGTACCCAGTGGGCTAGTTTGACCCTAGGGACCCTTAGGATTGAAGGGGACTTAATCTCTCAATTTAGAACGGTGACAGGGCGCGTTTACACAGTGGTGAAGGGAGGGGACGGGGCCTGACGTGATGTGTACAAACACGCCCTGTGGCGCGTTTTAAGTTGGGGAAAAGAATTCCACTTCAAACCTCAGGGACCATGGGGGCCAAGTAGCCCACCAGGTGCTTCCAGGAAGCGCCACTGCACTGCGTTGCAGAGAGGTGGTGCAGGCCATGCCCCTTTTGACATCTCTCTGCTACGCAGCTCTGTGGCGCTTACTGGATGTACTACGAATTCCGATTTACTCACCTGTTATCAGGAGAGACCTCAGTGCTGCATCTTTGAGCCCAGTACTGATCCTGAAAAGTAATTCTAACCATACTTACCAGTAACTTGAATTTCCTTCCATAGGCTAACATTGACTGGTTTCACTTGGAAATTCTTCTAAGTGTGCAGTTTTGGAACTTTAAAATATTCACCTAAAATCATCCCAAGAACGAATTCCGATTTACTCACCTGTTATCAGGAGAGAACCCAGTGCTGCATCTTTTAGCCCAGCACTGACCCTGAAAAGTCATTCTAACCGTACTTACCAGTAACTTGTATTTCCTTCCATAGGAATCCATTGTCTGGTTTTCAGCAGAAAAGTTTCTAAATGTCTATTTTCTTTAACTAAAAATATTCCTTAAAAATCGCATGTATGACTTAAACGCATTCTTTCAACTGTTTACAGGAGATGCACCAGTGCTGGATCCAGGATCTACCACTGAGTAAGAAAAAGTGATGATCACACTACTTACCTGCTAAGTGAATTTCCTTCCATAGGGTAACTTTGACTGGTTTCACTTGACAATTCTTCTAAGTGTGGAGTTTTGGAACTTTAAAATATTCCTTTTAAATCAGCAGAGCTACTATTTTCGATTTACTCACCTGTTATCAGGAGAGACCTCAGTGCTGCATCTTTTAGCCCAGCACTGACCCTGAAAAGTAATTCTAACCGTACTTACCAGTAACTTGTATTTCCTTCCATAGGAATCCATTGTCTGGTTTTCAGCAGAAAAGTTTCTAAGTGTCTATTTTCACAAACTAAAAATATTCCTTAAAAATCGTCTGTATGACTTAAACGCATTCTTGCAACTGTTTACAGTTGATGCACCAGTGCTGGATCCAGGATCCACCACTGAGTAAGAAAAAGTGACGATAACACTACTTACCTGCTTAGTGAATTTCCTGCCGTAGGATAACATTGGTGATTCTGTGTGAAAAAGTTTCTATCAACTTTTAGAATACAATAATATTCCTTAAAAATCACTACTGTAACCAAAACGCTTTTACTCAACTGTTTACAGGAGATGTCCAAGGACTGAATCTAGGATCCAGTCCTGTGATTAGAAAAGTAATCCATAAAGTAACTAATTGCATTTAAATAGAAATTCACATTGAGCTCAATGGTGCATTGTGTTTGAAATTGTGTTGCCCATTGCAACAACTGTAACTACTGTACTTAAAAGTCTATTGCCTAGTTGCAAAGTATTTAAACTAAAGTAATTAATTCTGAGAAAGTATATTTTGTAATGTAATGTATAATGTAATTATAATGTAATTTAAAAAATTAAATAACTAAAAATAAATAGTTAAAAAAAATGTAGGAAATCAGTATAAAAAAAATCAATATAACAATTAATACATTTAAAAATTGTCATTTACAAAACCTTTGAAATTCACTCAAAAAAACATAGGTTTTAGGCATGTTATAGTTAGGAGTTAGCATTTAAAAAATCTTAGAAATTCACTGGAAAACCATAGGTTTCAGGTGCGCTATAGTTAGTTGGACATTTCTCTCGTACAAAACCATTGAAATTCCCACGTTATAGTTAGTTCAGCTAACTATAACTCGCGCGCCCGCAATGCACTGCTGATGACGTCACATATTACATCACTCATGACATGGTCAGTGACATCACTCATGACATCACTGATGACATCTCAAATGACATCATTGATGACATCACTGATGACATCATCCTTGTGATAGAGTGGCAGACCTCCTCTCACCATAATAGAACCTTTGATACACACACTCAAAAATAGAAACTAACATTTTCAAATGAATGGACATAGCAATACCACTTACAACACACCAATTCAGTAATTCCAAGATCTACACACATATCCACTCATTCAAGGAGGAGCCTGTCTGCCTCTTGCAAAAGCCTGGAGTGGTCTTGAAGTAAAAAAATCAAGTCATCACTGAGTATCTGGGTAAGTTAATTGCAGTGGATGGGTGTTGGAGAACTGTATGGGAGTTCAGGATCTCTCCAGGGGGAGTGGTGTGCTAATCCCTCTACAGCACCTAGTCTTCAACAGCCTGTTTCCTGCAAATAGGTGGTTTCAGCCTGGGTTCTTGGAGCAAAGAGTCCCACTAGCCCTAAAAGACAAAAGGGGCAGGTCTTACAGTGCCATTTAGAGCGACTTTATTTTGGCTGTCATGAGCACCCCACCCTTGGGTATAGCACTTAGGCCCACATTTGTTGCAATCCCTTTTCCAAAACCTAAAAGAAATGCAGGAAGTCCAAAAGCATGACGTGTGCTTTACATGTCCTGCTTTTGTATTTGCTGCATTTCATTCCTTAATAGAGTACAGCTGCGGGCTGATAGTGGGCATTTGTGAAAGTATTCCTGTTAATCGCAGCACCATCATGCAGTGCAATCAACAGAAATATTTTCACAAAGGCCAATAGTCAGCCCAACTGTGTTCCATTAACCAGAAAACATGCATCAAGTTCAAAAGCATGACGTGTAAAACACACAACATGCTTTTGTACTTGATGCATTTCATTTCTTAATAGAGTGCGGCTGCGGCTGCTAGTGGGCATTTGTGAAAGTATTCCTGTTAATCGCAGCACCATCATGCGTCGCAATTAACAGAAATATTTTCACAATTGCCCACAATCATCCCCCAGCTGCGCTACATTATCAAAACAATTGCAGCAAGTACAGGAGCTTCTTCTACTGAATGCGAGCACAGCGCACAGGCTGTCATAAAAAGGAAACTTCCCTGCCCTGCTCCTCCCTTCGATGTGAAACCCTCGAGGGATCTGCTCTGTGTGCGCTTCACATAGGACACTGCGCGCTCGGGGTGAAAGAGGTGCGCACATGCGCGCAATTTAGAGGGAACACTGGTCACTACCCCTTGCAAAGGGCTAAGCACAAGTTTATTTAGTGATGGTGAGGTTCAGCCTGACAAGGATAGTGTTTACTAATTGAGTGGGGTTTTCGCCCCTCTCAACTAATAACCCAATTTCTTACATTAGCTTTTATTGTATTGTGTTAAATTAATACATATTTGAAGTCCAGTATTTAGAAAATTAAAGGGACAGTCTGTTTTTAGTGGTCATGCCTCATGTGGTTTTAAATAATCAATGCATGATTTCCGCATGCATGTGCAATATTCCTTTCCCAAACTGAAAAATCCTGCTTTTCTCTTTGTCACAGTAGGACGTAAGTAGGGGAACCTCTCCCACAGTGTGTTTGCGGGTGAACAATATGAGCCACAGAGAAACACAAGGTTTCTGATTAATTCATATTTAATTTGTAAAATTATCAACACATATGAGATTTTCTTTCCATTTCTCGTGTCAAAACTACATTATTGAACGTGTTATAGTCTTCAACTGCTTTCTCGTAGTTGATTTGGTTTCCTATTTATTAGGTATTCAGACCTCAGGGTTTTTTTCTTTTTTTGATTTGCAAAAAAGCTTAGTTTCAAACACAATATAGGTACAAATTCAACACATAATAATATATGTTGTTTAAAAATAAACTTCCGATGTTTGAGGAAGAAACAGGGGCTGAATTTTATTATGTATTTGGACGCATTGCTTATTGTATAAACAGTAGAAATGCACGATAGAATTTGTATGGGATTTTGGAAATTTTGTAGGGGTCAACACAAAGTTTGATGTGATATATACACACTAAATAGATAGATTTAAACCGTAAGATACTATTTTTGTTGGAGGTCTCTTCTAGAAGAATTTCAAAACAAACCGGATGGCAACATTCCTCACTAGTCCCTATTGGATTTCTTTCTATCCTAAAACAGCTTATAAAATACAGTCTTTTAAGAAACCGGTTCCCTCACTCCAAATTATTATGAAATGTAAGAACTGTAAGCCTGTGAATTTCACAAATATAGGGGGCTACATATTGAAACAGGCAAAGATAAGATTAAGTGTGTGAGGAATTAAGATATGACAATCTTTTGGCCCGACCCTTGGCAACATTCCACGTGCAGTGCAACAAAAAACATAGCAGGCATCTGTCACTGGCTTAATGACGTGTCCTAGGTTGAGTTGGTGGGAAAGAAATACATTACCGAATAAACTGTGACCTCCTACTTTCCGGCCACTGTTACTGTCTGATGAAACATTTCAAACTGATATTATGCGGGAAAACGCAAGTCCAGTTTGGCAAGCAACACACTTTTTTGTGGGAAGCTTGCGTAAAACTACAACTTTTCTCACAGCAGGTTTCATAGGCTTTTCATTACGTCACTGTGTTGAAGTCTTTATTTTGGCATAATTTTTTGCATCTTTCGCATGGCTAGGAAGATTTAATTGGTGAGGGTAGTTATTAAACTAATGTTTTTGACAAGAATTTATGTGAAAGGTCTTGAGGAAAGCACATGTTTTCCTCAGTAACATGATGTAATGAGATATAGATTGTTGAAATGATAGAGAGGCTGATTCACAAAAGTATTTATGAGTATGGGAAGTAGTCCTACAGGGGTACTGTTGTATGTAGTCTTACATGCCTTTTTGTGCCCTTCTCAAAATGTCCTACTCTCTAGTAGTAAAAGTCCTTTCTATTTAAACAATTATTTTCATATGACCATTCTCTAAATAGCCCTATTTTATTCCTATTGTTCAAAGATGTGTAGGAGTACATATAAGAATATGGCATAAGTACTACTTTATGCACTCCAAAAGGCCTTTGTAAATAGGCCCGAGGGTGTTTTGCGCAAATGACTTTCAATAGTGATGTGCAGAATTGAAAGTTAAAAACATGTTTCCAAGTTGCAGTCTTAATCAGCCTTTACTTTATCCGTCGAAGACTGAAAAGAGGACCTTGTCCTAACAATATCATACCAACACGCCATAACATAGGGTTTCAGAGGTGTGGTTGGGAACAAGTTGCCATGAGAATTATTGATACTTCTCAAAAGGGATCAGTTGGAAAAAGGCATGAGCAAGGACAGGCAAAGCTAAAAAAAAAAAAGCATTCAAAAAAGTTAAACAATAGTTAGAACAAAAATAAAACTGTCAATGCAATGCAAACAAAACCAAATCAGGCAGAAAGGCACAAATAAAAGAAGGCTATGAACTGCAAAGAGGGTGTTGAACAAGGTGGAGTAGGAATATCTGAAACAGTGTGATGCACCATGTTCCTCTGGTGACAATACTGAGAGCATGAATACAGATGTTCTAGCAATGTTTAGTTTATTCCTCAGACTCACCAGTGCAGCTCTTAAGCCGGCCACTGCTACACATTCTAAACAGTGTCACACTTTTTCTGGTACAAACATTCTAAGCTGATAGATTAGCATTCTAAGTAAATGTCGTAAATTAAATATTTTCCTTTTTCGGAAAAACAAACAACTGCAAATAAAGGTCAGGGGTAAGATGGGTTTATTATAAGTTTGGAAAACATAGGGAAACACACATTGGCAAAGCCAATTGGTCTGACCTTTCACATAGCTACATTAACCCAAGTAATTACTAGATGCCCATTACGAGTCAGAAGAAACTTTGTGAAGGCTTTAAGAAGACTGCAGCCTTTCAGAACTTTACTAGACGTCCCTCTCGAGTCAGAAGCAACTGTTTACTAGGTCCGTCACAAAGCTTCAACACTTATGTTGTTACTAAACGTACCTCTAAAGAAAAATGTAACTGCTTCAAATGTCCTTCACAAAGTTTAGGGGGTGTGGTTTGAACATAAAAATGTACATATCCACTTTTTCTACTCTAATAAATTGTGCTTGATTTCACTAGGATAGGTAAATATGCCAATGCTAGTAAATGATGAATGAATATTTGACCTTTCAATAAATATCTTGATTACTATGAAGCATTTGCAAAGACAATCTAGTATATATAGATATTAGCAATCACAGTTTAAATCACGTGAATTCTACTGTATTGTTGGGGACCTATTTTTTTAAATAGTATTATATGTATGGAGAATCTTCTGCCAGGAAGAAGGACTGCTTTACTGCTACAAGGACTGCCACTCAGCTGGACTGCTACCCTGAAGGACTGCTGACCTGCTGTGCTGACCTGTTATCTTCTGTCCTTTTGTCTGGATGAGAAGGACTGGTGCTGCATCTGCTGAACCCAGGACCCCAAAGTGACTCCAAGGGCTAGTTGGCTGTCCTTCTACTAAGCCTCAGCAGGCTCCAACAACCTTGAATCCTGCACCTAGACTCTGCCATCTGTGCGTCTACCCTGCCAAGTGGTGCCCCTGCCCATTCCTGGACTCTTGGAAGTGGATCTAAGGTGCTCTGGCAGCCTCTTTGGACTCAGCAGTACCAAAGCATCCCCTATGCTGCACTGCGCAAACCTGAGCAGAACTGTCTGATCACCACCCCTCGGTGGTTCCCCATCATCACAAAGACCCACATTGTATCACTGCCCACTGCCTCTTTGAAAATGCTGAGTTTCATGTGTTGGCAACCTCATTCTAAAGGCACAACCCAGCTAATAGGATGTGAGATTTTCAGTAATGGGCAATGATACATTTTCATGACTGGGGGTTGGACCCAAGAGACCCAGTCATTTGTCCCATTTAAAATTGTAGAGCAAGAACACACACAAAGTAGTACCAAAATCTGTGTCTGCAAAAGTGCACCAAAATATTGGAACATATGGTGAAAAGCTTATCAATTAACCAAAAGCAAACCAGTGCCACCTTGTCTTGCATAGTCTGCCTGGACCAATTTAAAGTCCGAATGCACCCCTAAACAGACATTATTAGACAGAACGGAATCCTAATGTTCTAAGTATAATTATTGGAGCCTAATCAGGACGACGTCCCAAGACCTACAAATTTTGAGTACAGTCATAGAGACAAAAGGAAGGATTAGGTGTCATTCCGACATTAGATCTAGTCTGCTGGGAAGTATGAACCACTGAACAAAAAACAATTTTACCAATTAAATGCAAAACAACAACCTCAGTACAACTTTAGCTGTTTCTCCATTTCTCATGTAAAGAAGAAACAAAAATACATAAAGAAGCATTAGGTCAGGTCCTTTAAGCCACTGCTTGCTAGAAGTTTTATTTATATTTTGGATCAGCCCATGGGACGACACAAATATAACTGGGCAGCCATTTTCCTCAGATCATAAGACAGCCAGTTTGTGGTTGGAGTGTCACTCATTATAAGTGGTGGCATTGTGTTTGTTTATGCAATGTCCCCATCTGGAAGGGGTAAGTATCTAGAAGCAAATTTCTCCATGGCGAGAAGCAGTGTACATATGTAATTGATGTAGTGGACAACCTCATCCTTGGGTAACCTCTTCCAAAGGAAGCAGAACAGAGGAGATGTGTCACTTTCCTAAGAACTTAATCCAGCTTCACTCCAGCAATCTAAGGAAGCAATGCTCTTGCCGACAAGCTTGGCGAGACTAATTACTGCTTTCTTATCTAATGACAGGTATGCCTCAAGCAGATGAGGTACAGAAATCCCTGGCGTTGCGTATAAGGACAGCTACGTTATATGGTAAAAGGGTATATTCATGAAAAACCTGAGAGCTTTTGAGGTACACCTTTATAAAAATGTCTGGAAAATTACAGCCATTTAATTTTTTATTAAATCAGCACAGGTCATTTGACATATTGTGGAAGATGTCTTTACAAATATTCACAATCAATAATTTTGGATCAAGCCATGCTTTAGTATTTTTGGCACATACCGTGTATGGCTTACATATTTCCTTAAGCTCACCCTCATCCTATCTTTTGCACAACCAGATGGGTTACTTTAGATTGTCATGGTCAAAGCAGTTAATGGTGTTGTCGTGAGGTGTTCTTAGATTTATGTGGGTTTGCATTTTTATGGTGCCTTGATTTTGTTTTCATGATTGTTAACCCATGACATGCACAAATGCCACTGTGTTATCTCTACAAACATTGCAGGCTAAAATACCATTACATTCTTTGTTGATACCTATATGGTTGTCAATGATTGTTTTTTTTTCTTTTTTTTTTCTTTTAAGTTCAAATATTTTTATTGAAAAGAAAACAAGGTGAACATACAAAGAATACGCTGTAGATCTTACAACCTCACATTTCAATATTGTTGTTTGCAAAGCAATGGAATTGGACGGATAATACAGAAGTGAAACATAATAGAAAACAATATACATTAAATGAAACATATATGCACTGTAAGAAATATCAAAGAAACGTATGGAACTACTAGGGAAGTCAGGATGGTTTGGGTACCTCCCGTTGAGACGGTTTTGGTAAAGAACATCTCAGCACTATCATCAATAAATGTCGTAACAGGTGAACACAAGTCAACGCGCTTTGTAGCCAATTGAGGTGGGTATACAAAGGAAAAAGCAAATGTAGTATCATATATCAAGTTGACTTGTGACCATACTTGCTTCCAAAAAGTTTGTACTTGTGGACAGATGAATAACATATGAAACAGGTCAGCATGGGGGGAAGAGCATGTCCAACATGTGTCCGAAGTAGGTGAATAACGCTTACATAAAATGGCTGGCGTGAAAAAAAATATATTGTAAACAAAGAATAGTGTTTGTGTGGTGTTTGCTGCTCTAGAGGCCTTACGAATTTTGGACCAGATTCCCTTCCAAAGTGAGAGTGGCCAGCATACCGCAAAGTCTTTTTCCCAAGCCTCTTCAGTTTTTGTTTTCTGTCTATCAATTTCAATGCCTTGTAGTTGTTTGTAAATAGTAGAGGCTTTGGGTTTGGACATTAAGAGGGCATGAAGACGTAAAGACGGCTCTGAATTATTGGAGGTAGCAGGCATGTCAGGGTAATGGGAATATGCTTCCAATACAGCTTGTTTAAGTATATTATATTTATGAATAAAGGAAGTCGGTAAGTTGAATATCTGCTTGAGTGTAACAAAAGGCAAAAATTCTGAATTTAAGAATAATTGATGAATCCATAGCAAACCCCTGTCCCTCCAAGTCCTCCAATAAAAGGGTCTATTATGGATTAATAAGTCTTTAGTATGCCAAATTGGGGAGTTCAAAAAGGAATCCTTAGAATCCAGAGTAGAGTGAGAAGGTAAATCAAGCAATTTGGAAGTATACTTCAGTACAGGAGTGGAAATGGACTGTGGCTTACGTGAAAAAGAAAGATATTCGCAAAATGAGTAAGGAGACATAAACAGGCGCTCAACTGAAGTCCAGAGAGGGCAGTCATCTGCAGAGTCAAGCAACCACAGAGAGGCCTGGCACAGTAAAAAAGCTTTGTGATAAGCCTGGAAATCTGGAAAATTAACTCCACCCTCTGTTTTAGGACGGATTCGTTTTGATAGAGACATGTGTTATTTCTTGTTATTCCATAAGAAAGAGGATAACATTGAATTAATTTTTTTAATTAATTTGGAAGAAATGGGGATTGGGATATTCAAGATAGTGTATAATACTATGGGTGATAACATCATCTTTATGGTGTCCAAGCGGCCCCACCAAGACAAATAAAGGGGATGCCATTTAGAAGTCAGCTCTGTGATCTTTTGAAGGCATTTATTCATGCATAAAGTTACTGTTTCTGAGATTGAGGGTGTAAAATATAAACCTAAGTACTTAATATGATTTGGACTCCATTTAAATTGAGAGATTTTAAACTGTGAGCTGAAAGTGTGTTTTGTTAGAGGCAGTATTTCGCACTTATCATTGTTTAATTTGTATCCAGAAATAAGTGAATACGATTTCACCTCCATTAAAAAAGCTGGAATTGATTCTTCTGGCTTAGACAGAAAAAGGAGAATGTCATCAGCATAGGCTGCGAGTTTGACATGGAAATTTGGTGTTTGAAATCCATAAATGATTGGGTTTTGACGTAATTTGGATAAAAATGGTTCTAGGGCCAAGTTAAAAAAGAAAGGAGGTAGAGGACAACCCTGGCATACCCCTCTGCCTAAGTCAGAAAATGGGGAAATTAAGCCATTAGCACAGATTGTTGTGCGAGGATTAGAGTAGAGAAGGGATAGTAAATTTATAAAATTAGGGCCTAATCCAAACCATTGAAGGGTATAAAATAAATATTTCCACTCAACTCTATCAAAAGCCTTTTCGGCGTCCAATGCAATTACCGTCAAAGGATGGTCAAGATGCGGAGATTTAGATAACATATCGAAAAAGAGTTGTGTGTTGTCTGTAATGATTCGCCCTTTGACAAAGCTAGATTGTTCCTTATCTAGTAACTTTGGGAGGTAAGAGTCAAGACGTATAGCTAAGGCTTTAGAATTTTTTTTATAGTCAATATTGACCAGCGAAATAGGTCTATAGTTTTTACAATATTTAGAGTCTTGACCTTCTTTAGGGATAAGACAGATATGAGCTTCGGAAAATGATCCAGAAGAGTTTTTTGAGGTGCAAAAGAAATGTATAAGTGAATGTAGTTTGGGTGTTAAAAGCGTAGAAAACTGGGTATAAAATTCAACGGTAAATCCATCCAGACCAGGAGCTTTATCTTTTTTAAGATTCTGAAGGGCTTTTAGAAGTTCACGCTGGGAAAGGTCCGATTCTAAGGGGGAAAGATCCAAAGAGGTTTGTTGAGGCTTTGGATTCTAGAGAAGAATTGCGATAGTAAATGATCGGTAGGTTGGGTTTCTGATGAGTACAAAGATTTATAAAAGAGAGAGAATTCATGTAAAATTTCAGCATCTTTAAATCTTAAGACTGATTGCTCATCGAAGACAGATTAAATTTTTAGTCTGTTTTGGCGAATGTTTAAGTAATTGGCTAAAATGTTTCCTGCCTTATTTTTACCTCCGTAAAATTTTGCGCTGGATTTTAATAAATAAAGTGAAGCATCTTCTGTCGATTTTTTGTTAAACTTCAACTTAGCGTTAATGAGGGTCTTTAAACATTCTTCTGAGTGTGATGTGTAATATGAATGTTCTAATGCCTTAATGTCTTGAAGAAGATCTTTAGTAGTTTTACGCGCAGCTTTTAGTTTCTTTGCCACAAAATTTAAAACAAAATCTCTTGCTGATGCCTTAAGGGTATCCCAAATGATTGAGGGAGATAAGGAGTCTGTGTTATTCCTTTCAAAGTAGTCCATAGAGAATGAAGCGAATGCTGTTGTGAATTTTTGGGATCCAAAAGGAGTGCATTATTAAAACGCCATCTTCTAGGAGCATTATTCCTGGGGAGTATGTCAAAGCCAATGGAAACCGGTGCATGATCCGATAAGAGAATAGGGCCAATTTCTGCATGAGTGAGGGACTGTGAAATATTGTGAGATACAAAAACATAGTAAATTCTTGATTGGGTATAATGGATTGAGGAATAGAAGGAATACTCGCTAGTAGTTGGGTTGCAAGGGCACCAAGTATCATGCAATTTGTGTTGACGAATAGTGTGAGTAAAAGATTTATGTGACTTGTTTGGTACGAAGGATACTTTTGAACATCTATCTAAGAAGGGGTCAAACACCTGGTTACAGTCTCCAGCCAAAATAAAATTATCTTCTATACATTGAGAAATATGCTTTGCCAAAGCAGGCCAAAAGGAAGCATCTCCACCTGTAGGTGCATAAACATTAGGAAGAGAAACTGGAACACCTTATAGTGATAGTTTAACAATGAGCCATCTACCTTCATCATCTGATTCTTGTGATAACAATGTAACTGGTAAGGATTTACGGCATAGTATCACCACCCCATTTCGTTTGCCATCACCTGGAGAAAAATAAGCCTCACCCACCCAGCCCCTTTTCAATTTTAGAGATTCAATATCTGCAAGGTGGGTTTCCTGCAAGAAAACAATATCAGCATTCAACTTAGCCAAGTGTGCTAAAACTCTTTGTCTCTTGATAGGAGAATTTATACCCCTAATGTTCCATGAAACTATCTTAAGGGACATGAGATATCAAAGGAGAATGATAAAAACAGCAAAAAATAGTGATCCAATTCAATAAGATAAAAAACACAGCAAAAGAATGATCCAAGCTTGCAGTGCAGAAGTCCGATAAATTACAAAAACACTGTATAGTATTAAAAGAGAGAGAAAAAAGAAAAGGGAGTGAAATTATTTTAGGGCATTGAGAAATATAGAGAGTAATCAAGCAAAGAGAGGAAAAGGGGAAAGAATCAGAAATGGAAAGATCCAAACTTAAAACACCAAAGTCCAATTCATTGCCAAACCGTCAATTAGTGTTTTCAGAGATATGAGAGAGAAGAAGAAGAAAAATAAGTTCACAGCGTTGAGAAATATAGGCAATAGATAAGCAGATACAGAAATGAAGAAGGAAAATAGTCATACGAGAACAAATATTTGAGGAGACTAGATGGTAAAAGAGCGAGGTATGCAGTACATAGAACAAAAGACAGATGAGAGATAAACTGAAGAACGTAGGAAATGACAAAGTCAGAAGATAAGAACAAGAAAAAAACTAAAGACAAAACGAACGACATACCTACACGAAGGGAACAAGGAATGGAGGGGTAGGTGGAGGCACAAAAAGCATACGAGACGTCCAGTGAGGACTAGACCGAACCGGGAAGGGAACACGCCAAAATACAAATGTGACTGTGGAACCAAAAGAGAAATGAGATGATCAGATTCACTGTAGTTTATATACTAAACATAAACAATTAAGAAGCTGATTCTCGTAATAATAATTAACAACGTCTAAGATAACACTGAAATGCAAAACCAATAGAGATATAAAAACAGCATAAATCCTGCAATAAATAGGATAAAGACAACTTAAGGTTACGGCTTAGGCGAATCAAGTAACATGTGAAGAGGATGGTCTTGAAGAATCCATGAGATCTGTTATGTGTGCATTAATGAAGCTTTATAGCTGCACTGGATCATCATAAGAAGTAGTTTTGTTGTTGTAAGTGGCTTTAAACAAGCAAGGGTGGAAGAGACCGTATCTGGCACCCATGGAACCAAGAGCTGGTCTCATGTCCAGGAAGGCTTTAAGTCTCGATGCAGTGACTTTTAAATAATCCTGTGAAAAAAATAATGTAGCACCAGACCAGGACATTTTTTGAATAGCTCTGGCAGCAGCCAGAACCTTTAACAAATCAGTGTACTCCAGAAAGTACAAAATGACCCCTCTTAACCTCCGTGAATATGAATTATTAGTAGCATTGCGACCCAGTCTGTGAGCGCGTTGTTTGATCAATATAGTTCCTTCTGGCAAATGGAGAATCTTAGGAAGAATAGATTTAAAGAAGGCAATGGGATCTGTACTTTCAATACCTTCTGCCAAATTATAAATGCACAAGTTATTTCTCCTATTTCGATTTTGAAGGTCGTCGACCTGTTTTTGTAGTGATGAGATTTGAGAGTGTAAGGAGGTAACACATTTGGTGGTGTCATGAAAAGATGAAACATTTTGCTCCACTGTTGTGAGCCTAGCGTCCAGATGCGGCCAGTTGTCTGAAAGGATCTGTAATTTGGTGTTTGTTTCCTCTACAAAAGGTCTGAGAGCTCTTATTTCCTGAAGTATGAATTCCATTGAGACAGGAGAAGCCGTTTTGGGTGGTGAGGGAGGTTCTTTTTTAAACGCTTCACGTTGGAATTTCCTGCTACTGTCTGCATGGGCTCCATATCTGCATGGTCTATATCAAGGACCCCTGTATTTTCCAGCTTTGAGACTTCATGAAATATTGTTGAGTTTTTGATGAAAACGTGGTTTGGTTTCGGAACAATAAAAAGGGTGCCTTTTATTCTGCCCATCAAATTGTGTTATCAAGTGACCAGAAGGCAGATATAGACTTTGAAAATGAGTGCAACCGTAAAAAGGAGAAAAATCAGGCTGAAAAAAAATGTACAGCTCAGCAATGCAGCGACCTCAGAACATGTACTGAAGATAAAGTGATCCAAAAAGTGATAGGAGTCTTTAAATGACCAGAGTCTATTTAGATACCACCACAGAATGAACAGTTGAATCACTTGAGTAAATAGAATAAAACGCTTAAATCAAAAAGGTGTCACATAGGTGAAGGATGTTTCATGCAGAGCCTCCCAATGCATTAACAGTGTATTCAAAGCACCTCTTATCAATGGTGAGGTCTTATTTCACAGAAATGAAATGAGAATTGAAACACAAAATGGCGGTTGTAGCCAAATCACCTCACACTTATAAAAAGGTGAGGTGAAACTGGGCTATGACGCCACTGTGGACCTCTGCTGAGGGAAGAAAAAGCGTTTCCCAAACATAAGGGGGTCTGAAATGCGTGTTGAAAAAAGAAATAATCACCTCCTGTAATATTGAAGGAATGTTCGCGCCGCGATGCATGAAACAAAATGGCGGCCGTCATATACGTGACCTCACAAATGCACGTTCATCCTCCGATAATGACAGCATAATCACCGGAGCAGCGGTAAAAGGGTCCACATCTTTGTGAGCACGTATTCACCCACAGGATTTTTGGCAAAGCGTTGCAAACGGCACACTCTGGGTGAGATTCACCCACACCGGACCGGGAGCCTCACTCCTGCGCCTCCATGTCTGCCGGGCTCCAAGCCACGCCCCCAATAATTGGGTTTTTCATTTGTTGTGATCACAGGTTTAGTGCTTTGCATGATTTATTTTCTGTAAGATGTTTGTCGTATCTTTTGTGTGAGTGTGGTTGTCATGTATTTTGTTGTTCATGTGTCATGAATTGTGTGTATGTGTAATTGAATTTCATGTGCGTGTGTCATGTATTTTGTGTTTGTTTCACGTAGTGTGTGTGTGTGTGTATAAATATGGTGCAAGGGCAACTGCCATTTTGGCTGTTTGTCCTCTTAGTCTTCTGTTTATTTTCTTGCAAAGGGGAATATTATTGATAGATATGCCAGAAGTCCCATCACAAAGCTCTGCTCTAAATAGGGCAGGCAGGTTGGCGGATAAAACATATGCTGATTTGTGGTACCTCTCCCTCAAATACCAAACTCAAATTTACCCTCTATGTCTTTAATAACCTTGCTTGTACATAAACAATGTGGGAATGACGTATTCAAGAAAATGTTCTATGTATCCATTGTCACAGGAAGACCCATTAAGCATACATTCGTCCTGCATTATAGTTCTCAAAGTTGCATGCAGGAAACTGGATTGTTAATTGTGGTGGATGACTACTCACATCAAAGAATAATCACAGCTCCTGTCAGGGTTAACCCCCAAAGTCAGGAAATAGACCTGAGCTCGCCCCCCTAAGCAGCTATAGACATAGTAGACAGGCTTAACTCAGGGCGATGTATAAAATATTTATTCAGTATATGAATAAAGTCAAAATACCAAACAATAAAAAAGCCAAACAGATAAAAAAAAAGTAAAATTTAATGAACAAAACAACTAAAATCAAATAAAACGAACCAGAGATGTAAATTGTAAACTTTTTAAGTAGATACAGCTCCAAAAGGAATAAAGTGCCAATGATCCTTTATGGAAGCAGTAGACTCAGATCTAGGCATGATTTGAGTCCAACAGCAATGAATCCGTGGTCGGAAACAACAAGTTCCCAGTGAAAAGTCTGGAAGTCAAAAAGTTTGAAAAAATTCTAAAACTTACTTTAGAAAAGGATACTTTTGATGAAAAGTGTTGAGATTTCTACCAAGCACATTTTGCGGGAGCCTTGAGCAGGACAATGCTGAAATGTAATCTTATGCTGTGGGACTGAGGGTCAGATACATTTTGAGGTATATCCTTCTGATGCTCTGAAGCAAAAGTTTGCAAGTCTTGCCAAATGTTCTTCTGGTGCCCCATTAACCACAAATGTAGACTTCTAAGGTCCCTGGGACTTTAGGATAAGGCACTTAGAGACTCTGCATGCGTCATGCAGAGGCCTACAGAAAAGTCCAGTCACCACAGGTCAGCTGGGCACTTTAGGGAAAAGGCCTCTTTCAGCTTGTTGCGTTCCTGTAACCATGCAAGTGGTCAGTCAACTAACCCTTGGTTTTAAAAAGGTGTCCTTCCTGTGGGATCATCCAGAATTATTTTGCCTTTTTATTTAACCCTATTTATGTTGACTGTAGAACTCCACCTCTGTTAACCAGTGGCTAAGTGCCTGTGCTCTCATCTCTTAACATGTTAGAATTGGCAGACCCCTAATTGGCCCAGGTAATTTATTTGTTAGTCCCTGGTAAATGGGGCCTTTAAATTAAATGCTACTAGTGGGCTGCAGTGCTACTTGTGGCACCCACTAAAGTAGTACTGTAAAATATGTCTCTAGGCCTGCTCTTGCAGCCAGGATGTGCAGTTTTAAGCTGTCATTTCGACCTGGCAAAAATAACCTTTTACCAGACCTAAATCTTTCTTTTTTATACTTATACATTACCCCTTAGGTAGGCCCTAAATGCCCATAAATCAGGGTATGCATTACGTAAAAGGGACATATATAATTTATATTTTCATGCCCTGGCAGTGAAAAACATACAATGTCATTTTTCAATGTGGGAAGGGTGGCTCTCCCATTAACACTGGTTCACACTATTGCCTTATAAGTGCTAACCTCAGTTTGGGAGTAGCTAGAAAAATGGTTCAATTACTCATTTTAATACTAATTTCAAATCCAACTCAATTGTCAAGTCGGATTTATATTACTATTTTAAAAGCAACTAAAAAGTCTTTCCTGCTTGTGTCAAGTTGTCAACCGACCCTTCATGGCTCTCCTGTGGTAAAATGTTTATTGCTCCCACACAGTGGGCAAAGGACCCTGGGAGTGAGGAGAGGAACTCTGTCCATGCCACGATGGCCTGGGGGCAATGCAGAGCCATTTCCTGAGCTTCAAAGGATGCCAACCCTGTCATTTCCAGATAAAGCTCACATCCCGGCCCTAGGCATGTCTCCCCTTTCTCTCTCTAGTCAGGATGGTATCAAACCCAGTGGGGGTAGAGAAACTGGCCGGAAACGTTTAGAGGAAGGGAGAACAAAAGATTGTACTCCACCCTCAGGCTGGCTCTAGGTACAAAGGTGGAACCCACAGACCTCTCATTTCCTGGACCTGTGAACAAACAAAAGAAGGACTTCCCTCCAGTCTGAAAAACCTGAAGGGAGACTGGAGTTATTTGCCTTGTGTCCAGGACCCCAGAAGTGAGTCTTATGGTCAGTTGGCTGGTCTCCTGTTTGAGCTACAGGTACTCAACATGTTTCAAGAGGCTATTTCCGTGCAACTGCCCAGCTAACATGTTCCAATTGAACCTGCACTGTGCCCTACTGCTGGCGTCTGGTGGAATGAGTCGTAACCCCTAAGTGGTGTGCCTCAGGGCCTAGACCCTTGGCTGGTGTTAGAGTGAACTCCTTCTGTCCCCAAACTGCAAGAAGTTGGACTTGGAAACTTTTTGCTAATTTTAACCTGGAGAACTGATGAAGACTGAGATTGCTGTCAAAGCCACAGCCCTCGGATCACCTGTTGGACTTATCATGCTGGATTGTCCTACTCAAGGAGATCTGAATTTCAGAAAAGTTTCTAAGTCCCATTGTAAAGGCTTCATATGGACAGACACATCGACATCAAGGCCTTCCCGGGCATAGACTACAGACTTTTTCCCGCACTCAGAGTTTGCCCACTTTTGTCAATGACCACACTGGAACCCTGCTCTTCAGCAACGAGACATTATCAAGTCTAATTTCAGACCCACCAAGTAGCTTTCCCTACTGCAGGTTCGTCAATGACTACTTTTTCTCCATAAACGTTTCCAAGTCCGTAGGTAATCTGTCCACCGTGACTAACCTGATCCATATACCAGAGTACTCCAGTCCGGTCTCTCCCAGCAAACTGTGTTGCGGGCGGCCCAGTGGCAGCTGTGCCCTGGACTGCACTGGTTGAGTCAAGAGGAGAAAATGGAGATTCATGAATGAATGAATCTCAATATTCTTCTTCTCAATCACGAATGACTCAAATTCTGCAGCGGCAGCCAGTGTCTGTCTCATATGTCGATGGCGTGGAGGCCGCGAGCGGCCCTTAAAAGTGTTACCGGCCCGGCCGGTGGGCGGAATTAGGCTAGATTTTAGTTCTGTGGGAGGTGGGGCTGTGTGGCTGGAGGGAAATGCGCAGATTTCAGATTGAGCATCCATTGCCACGCCCCAGCATACCCGCACGGCCGCACCCCATTAACGAGTAACCGTGGTTCAATCAACGGGTGGCAGGCCACGGCCTTCAACTCGGTCACTCTGAGTGCCAGCCAACACGACCCACCCGGCGACGATGTTGGTGTTAAAGGGACTGACTGGCAGTGGCAGCAGAGCAGTAGTCAGTAGCCAGTACTGCTTGGTGGCCAACAGCACCCAGGTGAGGCAGTGTGGCACGCACCTGGCACTATGCCCCGGCGCCCCCAATCAGTTAATAAAGCTTACAGCGCAGCAGCATAAGGCAATGGCAGTGCTGTGCACTGACTCTGCAGTCAGCAGTTAAGTGTGTCCCGGCCGTGCCGGCCCGTCTCACCACGATCGAACCGCGGCACCGCTAAGGTTAAGCCAGTGAGTTAAACTGAGCACAGACACAGTAGAAGTAACTTTAACAGTTAACTACTAGTAGCATAGTAGGTAACCACCCCGTATTTCCATGATCATCAATCGTGATGCCAAGAGGAGATTGGAGATTCATGATGCTGAATGATTTGATATGGTAATGGCGTGGAGGCCGCAACCATTAGTTTAGTGTTGTCGGCCCAATGGGCGGGTCGGGAGGGACACTGATTTGGGATAGGTTTTGGTTCTGCTGGGGTTGGGGTTGAGCGCAGTAGGCAGCGTGGCATGCTCAGTTTCATTTTTCAGATTGCGCGTTTGCTACACCCCAACATACCCTCACGGGCCGGCCGCCCCACCATACCGAGTCATCTTACTGGGTCCGACCCATTCAACTACTTCAACGTCAGCCAACCAGCGCTACCCGACAACGACATTGGCGTAGAGGAGCCCAGGACTGGCAGCAGCACTAGTAGTAGTACTGTTAGTAGTACGGTACCGCCGGTAACAACAGCACCAGGTCAGGCAGGCGGCAGGCTGCCCTAAGCAGCAGCGTAAGGCAGTGCTGCACTGCAGTCAGTATGTCCAGGCCCAGCACGAATGAATCACTAAGTTGAAGTTAACAATAGACAGCAGTAGTGTTAAGCAGTACTGAAGATAAGAAGTTAACTTAGTTAAGTAACTTAACTAGTAGCGCCGTAACCACCATGCGCCCGTGCCATGAATGATTATCATGATGCCAATAATGTACCATCCATGCCTTGCCAAACCAACACTGCTGTTTTGGGGGGGAGCGTGACGGTCGTCAGCAGGTCACCCCCACGCCACTGTGTGGTAGTACTGTCTCTCTGTGTAGCATGTTGCATGAATGAATGATGAGATCAGTGCCCTGCACTATCTGACCGGCAGCTGCCTAGTACTAGGCTAGCTGCCGCCGGCCGTACACAGGCACACAGGTTTTTAAAGTGTGCTGGCCTCAGTGTGGAAGTGGAACCCCAGCTTGCAATGTGCCGAGACTGCTAATGCTTACTGATAGCTCGGGGTCTAAATCCAGGCTGCGAATATTGGTACACAAGACATCCGAGGGTCAGTGAGGGTCATAGGTTCAGCCTAGGACAGGTCCATGCTGAGAGGACTGCAAGACTCCCATGTTCATAAGGTAAGGCTCAGGCTGACATTACTGTATGCATTGGCATGCCATCAACACGGGACTGCCATTGATGGGGCAGCAAGTGGCAACTGCAAGAGATACTCCACTCGTGCTGTGTGCAGCATGGTAGCGCTGATGAGAACCTGTATCACTAAGATGCAACCACATGTCTCTTTGGAACTTTATAGATGCCCTGCAAAATGTGGGTGCATCTCCCTCCACATAAGATGCAACCACATGTCTCTTTGCCAGTGGAGGAAGTGGGTGGAGCCAGAGAAAAGTAGGTGTGGCCTCCGACAAACATTTGAGCACCTGCACTTCTTATTTTACAAATTAAGCACTGGCTGGGAAGGTAGTATGAGTAAACGTTTTCGGGCATGGAAAATGCAGTGCACAGCAGATGAATCTGCATTGTGTATATGTAAATGATTTTATAGTTACAAGAGCTAGTAACCAGGGGAAAGAAAGTTAGACATAAGAAAAAAACACGTCTCAGGACTGTGACTGTTGTCATTTGTTGAAACTCTAATGTCACAGACCTCGTGCTATTGCAGGCTCAGAGATTCAAGAGATGTCTACAACTCATACACCTGGGCGTGACTTCCTGTACCGAAAGCACTTACTTCTGTCATCAGCTACTACCTACAAACACTATGAAAGCAATGTTCTTAAGGTCAAATATCGACATTCTATAGAAAATGTTAGCATTTGTGCAGAGTAAATATTCTGTTTATTGTCAAGTTCAAGGAAACCGGCGACCTCCAGAGTGACGTAACGTGCTGACATGTTTTACAATACTTTTAGTGGTCTGTGTCACACGTGAGTCAGGGCTCTGACTGCTAAGAACCACCTCCGCAAATTCTCCTGCTTTGCATGTGTCATGCTTGGGAGTCTGAGACTGCTCACACTCTTTTACAGACTGATGATAATTTGCCACATGAACTTTGATTGCACTAGCTGCATGCTGAAATCAAGATAGCCCTAAGGATCTTTCCTGGTAGATCTCAGCTCTAAGGATGTGTCTTCTTAGTAATGGACAGGACTGCGTTTTCTAATGAACATGTATTCATTTGTAAAGGCCTTGTGAATATGTGGGGGTGTACTTACTGATCTGTCAGCTTTAATACCGTAGAGGACAAAAAAAATATATACACTTACCAAACATTTGTGTCCACAAAATGTTTCTAAATATTTGAAAATATGCCGAAATCTCGAACAATTGGACAAAATGTAACCTGATTATCGCAAAGAGACAGTAGGTTAGTTTTCACTCCCTCAATAGGAATAGCCTGCTTGCGAGTATCATCACTTTACATAAAAATGTGTGCCCACGTGATTTAGATGAAAGACAACAAAACTCCAAGACACCTGTTTTGCTTTGCCAGATCTCATGTAAGGAGCTCAAATAAAATATACATAGAGATGGATTTCGCCTCAACTCCCTTAAACCTGTGCCTGCTGGAAGTGCAATTTACATGTTGGGCCAGCCTAAAGGAAGCCATTCATTGTCTGGAGTGTTTCTCATCAAGAGTGATGATTTGGGTTGTTCACGTCTGAGCCAACACCCAGAAGGTGTGAGCATAGAGTGGCAAATCAGCCGCTAAAAGGCAGCAGGGCACATTCGTCATTGGTGCAGTACAGGGTCTTATCCTTCTGTAGTCACTTCTACAGGATCTAATAAAGAAGTTGCACATCACCATTCAGTGGTAATGCAGACACATGCCACTAGACACTGGAAACAGTTGGAAGCACACTTGGACACAATCAATCAATCAATATGAACTTTATTCGGATAAAAACAGCATATCCATAAAAGTGCAGTTAAAATACAAATAATTACATCACATCGGTCAATAAAATCAATCTGGGTACATAGTTTTTCAAATTCGTACAGCCATTTTTAAAAAGGATCCAACTCGGAAACATAATTCATCGTTGCTGATAGCTAGCACCTTCCCGTAAGCTACCTTATAGTCAGTGACACATCTTGACTTAAAATACGGAATTAAATATTTTTTCGTTGGGACTGAGTAATAAGAACAGAAAAAAAGAAAATGTAGCATTGATTGTTTTAAGGTACTGTTACATGGGCAGGGGTAGAGGTCAAGGTTGACCGTGTAGCCGGTAGGAAATGACAGCAGATATTTCATTGTGTCTGTCCTTAGCCTGAACAGTAGGCCCCTCTCCCAGTAACCCACAGGTTTTAAGAGATAATTAGGCAAAGCCGATGTTACATGCTTAATTTGCATATATCTGGCAACTGAAGTTTAATTATATTCAGTTGCTAGTCTTATTTCTTTGTAGAGAGCGTAAAGAGATTTTTCCACAATTTTAATACTGGTGGAGCTACAATCTAAAGGGTTTGAAAAAAGATGTCCTTGATTTAGGCTATTTAGACTTTTGCGGACTCCTGCCAGCCACGGTATATCCATCCCTCTGTCACATTTTAAACAGTCCAAAATTATCTCCCTGGTCAATTGTGCAGCCAGATTCTTCCAAACCCTTAGCCAAAACAAAGTAGGGCGTGCTTTAATAAAGTCTTCTACATAAGGTAGATGAAGCTCATTATGGCTAGCATATGTGGAGGAAAAGAATGGGGCTCCCAGGGTTTTGCGACAAAATCTATTCTCTTTGCATTGAATGGGTATGCTAGTAGTAATCCCCCATACCTCAGCCCCATATGTGGCGGTTGGTATGCATTGTAGTCTATACATTTTAATAATAGGAGGAACTACCTCTATATTTTTGGGCTTAGGTAGCCTAAGAATTGTATTAATAGAGTTAGTAAATTTCCTATTAAAGTGGGCAATATGGTCATTCCATAGGCCACTAGATGCAAATACCAATCCGAGATACGGGAAAGTACGAGTGCTTAGCAATTTATTGGAGTTTGAAACAATTGAAAGATTTGAATATTTCTTGGACCCACACGACATTAAAAACGATTTTTTAAAATTTGAACATAGGTCCAGAGTTGCCATGAATTCCACGAAGCCGTGTACCAGAGCGCGCAAGGCTTTAGGGGTGCGCCCCATTAACACAGCGTCATCAGCGTAAAGCAACGCTGGGATCTTATTTCCACTAATGTTTGGGACGTCTTCAGTTAAAATTAGGAGAGATTTGGTTAAATCGTTAATATATAGTATGAATAGAAGCGGGGCCAGAACGCAACCCTGTCTGACCCCCCTACCAATTTCAATAGCGTTTGAAATCTCACCATTCCTGCCTATGCGCACCCTGGCTTTTAGGTCTCTGTGGAGATATGCCAAGAAGGAGACTAATTGGGCATCTAGGCCCAAGTTTAGAAGAGTTTGCCACAGCCGTGATCTGTTTACGAAATCAAATGCAGATGTTAAATCCATGAATGCCAGGTACACTGGTGTTTTCTTAGCTATAGTGTATTTGCTAATAATCAAGTGGAGATTAAGGCACTGTTCTACAGTGCCAACCTTACTCCTAAATCCCAGCTGAGATGGATGTAAAACCTGGCTTTCCTCTGCCCATGAGTTGATTCTGTTGAAAATTACCCTGCCCAAAATTTTCAAGGTGTTATCAATCAGTGAGATTGGCCTGTAGCAACTCGGGTTTGACCGATCCCCCTTCTTGAAAATTGGGACTATAGTGCTATATGACCATGTGTCGGGAATAGATGAATCAGTCAATTTATTAAAAACATTGGTTAAAAGTGGTGCCCAAAAGTCGGGTTTGCTTTTGATAAGGTCGATCGGGAGGCCGTCTGGTCCGGGAGCTTTACCACCCAAGCTTTGAGTTATAGCTTCCTCAACCTCAGATAATTCGATCTCTATTCCAATTGTATAAACATCTTCTTTTTCCGATTCATTTGATGTTGGAGAAGCATAAATCTTACTGAAGTGAGTCTCCCAGGATTCACTGGAGATATTACAACTAATCGGTGAGGAAATATTGCCCACAGATTTCATATCTTTAACGGCCTTCCAAAAATTCTTACCGTTTTTCAAAATGTTAGCCTGCATAAGATTCGACCAATGATGATTGATAAGCTCCTCCTTCCTACGTATAATGGCTTTCTTGTAGCTGCTCCTAAGTGATGATATAAGAGAACTTACTCTATGTTTACTTGCAAGAGCTTTTTTTAGGTCTCTGTTTGCCGCGGAACAATCCGCGTTAAACCACCCAGGATCAGGTTTTGACGCCCGAGTCGGTTTAGATAATATTTTTTTAATCCCAGAGCACAATCCTGAAAAAGCTTCTACAACCTTTATATTGCATGCACTGGGTGCCAGACAGGTGTTAACCAAACTCAAATGAGATTTTATCATTGTTTCGAATAGGGCGTTATTGTCAATGTTACGCCAAACAATTCTAAGTTTGTCGGTAGATGCCATTAAATCGCGTGCCCCAGGCGTGCAGTCATACGCAGGGCGGCGTGAGAAGCTTAAGATGGTACTAACAGGATTGTGGTCCCCTTGTATTGTTGGGATTACCTCAGCCCTTAGCACATGACCTTCTAAGGGAGTAGTCACAAAAATATAGTCAATAGTGGAGGTGGAGCATCGGCTTCTATAGGTTGGGATAATGCAACCATCAGGGGGAAGGACAGCTGCAATCTGCATGACATTTAAGAAGCTTTACGAACTTAAAGAATTCATTAGCTGTTCCCCTCTTTTACTCAATGGTACATTGGTAATTGGCCAAACGGCAGAATAAATGTCCCTTGGGATCTTAACATTAAAATCCCCACCTAAGCATATACCCTTAGTTTGGGCGCCACGGTTAGCTAATTGTAATTTTAAAATAAAATTAAACAACAGGGAAAAGTTCATATTGGGCACAGTGTAAAAATCGTCATTATAAAAATTAATCAAATAAATAGAATCCCCCCTAGTATAGAGAGTTACTTGAAATTTGTTGCTGCCTGTGGGCAAGATTCTAGAACGGCCGCCTGCCTTAATATTTATCCAAGTTGAAAGGCCGCCAGCAGGTCTGCCTGAGATAGGAATAGGGGACAGGGTATTAAAACACTCAAAGCCCTCCATGTGCAGCTCCTGGGTTGCCCAGGTCTCTTGAAACATGACAATGTCCTGGTGGTTAATTAGTTCTTTCCAATCGGGTAAATTTAGCTTAGATGCCAAACCGGCTACGTTCCAGCTCAATAGTTTGAGTGTCTGATCATCTTCCCTTACGATTGATAGATCTGAGTTGGTGGCCTGGGGGCTGCTTTGAAATGGGACCGGGGTTAATACATCAGTTCTTACTACATTCATTGCCTGTGTAGGCAGTCAGTCTTGACAATCCAAGTCAGATAACAGGGTAAATCTGTTAGATATAGGAATGTGGCTGTTTAAATTAAGGGACGGTGTCTCAAATGTAGGTTTATAAAAATAGCCTAGGGGTAGTGCCCATATACTAGTACTATGGCTAGTATGTTCCATCTGTGGTGTCAGAATGGTTTTTACCACTGATTGCCTCCGAAAATTGATAATTATGCAGTCCCCTTTAAAAGACTTGGGGGATGTGCCCAACCAGCCCACTCGTCGTACTATAATGATGTTTTCTATTAGCGAGGGTCTAAATTTTCTATGTTTAGTGAGCCAATCAACGCACTTGCAGCATAATTGCTCCCAGGACTCTATCTGATCTTTTCTCAAAGGAGGGACACCTGCCAAGATCACAACATATGGGCATGCCTCAGGGGGCAGATTTAATACCACGTTATTACCCTCAGTGTGATTCTTGGAACTAGGGTCAATATCAACTTCTTGATGAGTCCTGGCCAGACTATCGCTATGAGAAGTGTTGGGGGGCATGGTACTGGCCAGTGTTAGGTTTTTTATCAAGGTACCGTCATTAGTATTAATAATAACATTGTCCAGAGGCCTATTAGCACCCCCAGTACTCCTCGTATTGAGACATGAGCGAATCCTATTACAAATCGCGCAGTCACCAGCTCCCTGAATTGGGTTTGGTGATACGTGGGTGTTTGAATGGGAAGTAGGCGTGTAATTGGTGGAGGCATTTATGATGTGGCTACTGACACGAGTGGGGTTAGATGTCTTAGCTTCAACTTGGGGCACATCATTCATAGGCTGCAAAACAGAATGTGCTTGTTGAACAGGCAAAGAATTAACAATACGAACATGCAATAAGGAAAGAAAAATATCAAGAATAGGCTTGATACAGTCAGTAATAACAGTGGCTAAATAGCTAGGGTCAAACACTCTACTTTGGTTACTTTGGTTATCATTATCAATATATAGAGGAAAAGAGTCATTCTCAGTCTGTGTTCCAGTCGTACAGGTAAGTGGTTCTATCAATGGGGCATGTACAAGAGCCTCAACAGGTAGATGGTTTGTTGTAGGTTGAATCCACGATTTTAAAGTGGAACGAGAGGAACATGGACGATTGGGTTGTTTCCTCTTAGCGCTTACTGGCTTTCCAAGTTTCCTTTTGCGTTTAGCCCCTAAAGCAAGAGTGTTACTTGATGCAGAAATTGGCTCAGGTGAAACAGATGTAGTAACATCATGAGCCACTTCGCGGGTAGAAGCGGGAACATCGTGATCACTTACAATCAGATCGGTAGATTCCGTGATTGATCCAGAGAGTGGTACTAATTGCCCTAGACCGAGAGACAAACACCTCTCGGTAAGCTCAATTTCGTTGCTCACAATACTAACAGCCCTCTCCAGCATGTTTTCGATGCACGTAGTAGATGATTTGATAGCAGGTGCGTTCGTACACCTCCCCATTGTTTCAACAGGAGGGCAATAGTACTTTGGGGGATGGCACAATTGATAGTAAGTCTGAGAAACGATATTTAAAGCTCACCTAGGGAGTAGCCATCCATTTGTCCTTGGGCGAACGAGATATGGCCCAGTCCAGTCTCCTCCGGGCTTCGACGGGCAAGGACGGGCCCGCCCTTGGCCCGGGCTTCGCCCGGGCGCTGCCCGCGCGCGTCCCGCGCTGCAGTGACACCTGGCGGCCTTAGTAATGATCCGGCGCTGCCAGGTGTAGTCACCGCAAGCGCCGCTCACCAGGGATGCTGGGAATTGGAGTGCAAGTGTGCCGTTCCCTTCACAGCGGCGGTGGAGGAGTCCACAGGCAGAGCAAAGAACAAAAGCACCCCACTGTAGAGGCCGTTCCCCTCACGGCAAGTAAGTGTGGCGGCAGTTATGGCAGGCAGGTCTCAGAAACGCGTCCCGCGCTGCGGTGACACCTGGCGGCCTAAGTAATGATCCGGCGCTGCCAGGTGTCGTCACCGCAAGCGCCGCTCACCAGGGATGCTGGGAATTGGAGTGCAAGTGTGCCGTTCCCTTCACGGCGGCGGTGGAGGAGTCCACAGGCAGAGCAAAGAACAAAAGCACCCCACTGTAGAGGCCGTTCCCCTCACGGCAAGTAAGTGTGGCGGCAGTTATGGCAGACAGGTCTCAGAAATGCGTCCCGCGCTGCGGTGACACCTGGCGGCCTAAGTAATGATCCGGCGCTGCCAGGTGTCGTCACCGCAAGCGCCGCTCACGAGGCATGCTGGGAATTGGAGTGCAAGTGTGCCGTTCCCTTCATGGCGGCGGTGGAGGAGTCCACAGGCAGAGCAAAGAACAAAAGCACCCCACTGTAGAGGCCGTTCCCCTCACAGCAAGTAAGTGTGGCGGCAGTTATGGCAGGCAGGTCTCAGAAACACGTCCCGCGCTGTGGTGACACCTGGTGGCCTAAGTAATGATCCGGCGCTGCCAGGTGTCGTCACCGCAAGCGCCGCTCACCAGGGATGCTGGGAATTGGAGTGCAAGTGTGCCGTTCCCTTCACGGTGGCGGTGGAGGAGTCCACAGGCAGAGCAAAGAACAAAAGCGCCCCACTGTAGAGGCCGTTCCCCTCACGGCAAGTAAGTGTGGCGGCAGTTATGGCAGGCAGGTCTCAGAAACGCGTCCCCTGCCTCTATTAGAAAAGCAGCCATATGCAACAAAGTGCTGCTTGGTTCCAATCTCCCTGAGGGTTTGGAGGACCACGCCCACCCTGCTTAACTCGATCCTCACATTTCCTTCGACACTCCAGGTTCCGCTCCGGTTTCCTGTTGGGACGCGGCCAAGTCTTTTTGCTTTGGTGTCCTGTGTGGAAGCACACTTGGACACAGCAATTGGCGGCCTTCTCATCCTCAGAGGTGTGCCGGTTGCTGCACATGCACTCTTCAACCATTTGGAATACACACAGCCCTTGGGCTATGTATAGGGCGGGACAACAATATAATTGATAATAGGGCATAACTACATGCCTACACCAGAAGTTCTGATGAGACACTTTTTAAACAAGCATTGGCATAGCCAATAGGTCTCGCCTTTGGGACCTTATGAGTGTTTAGCAATGCAACAGTTGATGTTGATGCACCAAGGATATTGTGCTGCATAACTAAATACTTATAAGGTCCCAAAAGCGAAACCTATTGGCTATGCCAATGCTTGGTTTTCCTCTTTCCATGTGTGCTAAATTCTACAGAACACATACAAAGAGGGGAATGCCTCTTCGGATTGTTTTTGTGCAGGAAGGTGCATCTTCCTGCACAAAAACAATCTTGACTTCAATAGGGACAGCCTTGCACAATGCAAGGGTGCCTAAATTGGCGCTAGGCTGCCAAAATGACGCCTGCGCAGGCTGAAAGGACAAGAATGCACCGTATTTGTTAAATATGGTGCATTCCTGTCCTTTCACTTTGGCGAAGGGCAGTGCAGCAAGGCGCCTCGCTGTGCTACTCTACACCAAAATGCCATAAATGAGGCCCTAAATGTAATTACAGCTAGTATTCAGGGATAGTGACATGCGCTTTCAATATTATAATTCAGCAGCAGCTGAATAAACTATTAAAATTGCTTATAATCTTTGTGACCCCATGACATTTCTCATATGTGAGGTCCGCTTTTGATTCAAAAGAAACTGTTTTATGGATTTTGTATGGCATTGAAAAACATTTTTCTGCCAAATGTCTGTAATAGACTTAAGTAAGCAAAAATGTTATGGTTTAGTTAATGAAAACCATTACAATTTTCTTCCCGGTTGATAGCAGCCAAGACTTAAGATTTAAAATCATTCAACGGTCAGTTGCACCAAAAGGGTCTTACAGATTAAAATCACTGTTAAACCATAATTACATTCTAAAATTCGATGAAATATTGCCTGTACTCTACTTTTTCTACATGGATTACAATTATGAACCGACACTTAACAGATGTCAAATGTTGGGCTGAGGTAATTTAGTTTCGACTCCATTTTGTATTCCGTCGCCATTTTGTGTTGCCCTCACTCAGGCAGCTCGGCGAACGAAGTGTTTCTGCCCTTTGTACTGCTACGTGTCAAATACCCCCCTTCCTTGTTGTGAAGCCAATTCCAGGAACTAGCCAGACTGACTAATCCTTGTCTAGACTGACTAATCCTTGTCCCAACTATCTGTTGGCTATCGGTATTCTTTCTCTGCATTATCTTATTTTGCAAGTCGTCCTTTGAAGCACACAAACACGTCCTGCCATTACTGATTGATCTATAGGTGCTGTCATTGATTGACTTATGGGGATGGGCAAGAACACGACTCAAGGGGGATGTTCTGGTTACATGGTGCCTTGTTTTGAATGTTTTCCTATTGGCTAATATTTGGTGCATGGGGAGTGTTTTTCTTTGGATGTATAAGGTTATAAAAGACTGTGAGACACGAAGTAAAGTGGCAGTCTCCTGAGAACCTACCACTGATGTACTTCTAGGATAACTGTGCGTAGCTGCAGCTAATAAATTTGGTTTTCTACGCTAAGAGTATTCCGTGTCTCTGTACAACAATGCAGGTGAACTCGGAGATTTCAGGCGTGCCCTGCGCCGCCAGGCCCTTAAAGGCCCGGTTCTTCAGGTCCCTTCGGTACCAGCAATAAGTCAATATAATTAAAATGAGTTGTCTCTGCAGGCCGATAGACCAGACCACTTGCTCCCTCCTTGTGATGACTCCGTAAAACAAGTTAAACTAGCATCAAGCTTTCTGTAACTCTGTAATAGACTTAAATACATCACCCACACAAAAAATAAATGAAAGGAAAACAGTATTTAAAAAAAATCTGTCAAGAATTATTCAAAACCATCACGCCAAGAACAGAGCTGGCTCTATCAGGTGGCGCTCTGAAAGGCTGGGGCCCTGGACCAGGACCAACTTAGTCCATGCCCTAAAATGTCTCTGTGTGTAAAGAAGGGTGAAAAATTTCACACCTGCGAAATTTCGCAAAATTCGTGAAACACATTTCACAATTTTCATGGCTGTAATAAAAATATTATTCGCGGATGTAATCAATATCTGCTGTCGTCGCTTTGCACACCTTTCACGCACTTCAGTGCATGAAACCTTTGGTGAAACAGGCAATGTGTTTTTTGCGTTAGGCAAGCTATATTTGCCAACTTTATTCCATTACTTGCAGCGCTTTGCCTTTACCGACTGCCAGCTGTGTGCTCTGACCGCCGCTCTGCCCAATTATATGTTTAATTGCCAGCGTTAGTTGCATTGTCTTATATTTGCCAACTTTATTCCTGTTTTTGCATTCTCCCCCAAGCGTTCTCGGCGTTCAGACCCCTCCGCCTCCATTTTGTTGATTGTTGTCCTCCGTAGCCCGCCCCGCCTCCCAGCTGAGACGCCCTCGCCCCTCCCCCTCCACTATCCATATATGACAGGAGTTCCCGCGCGCAGCGTTCACGCGCAGCGATCGCGCCCAACCCGCGCCAAAGGTGCGCCAAAGGTAAGCCCGTCTACGCCCGTCCGCGCCTGGACCGCGCCCAGCGCCAGACCCCCTGCCCCTCGCGCTGCCCAACCCTCCCGCATCACCTACGATGCCGCCACCCTCCTAGCCCTCAACCCCGGTCGCGCCCCCAACTGCGTCCAAGCCGCCCCTGGACAAACCCATGGACCTTTCTCCTGCTACTCCTGCAAATTCAGCAGCACCAACAACATCTCCGTCACGACCACACCACTGACTCCCGAACCCAACCACCTACAATGCATCCTTCTCAACACCCGATCAGTCCACAGGCACGCCATTGACCTATGGAATCTACTAGACACCATTTCTCCAGACGTCGCCTTCCTTACAGAAACATGGATGAATGCTTCCTCCGCACCAGACATCAATATTGCCATCCCGGAAGACTATAAGATCACTCGCAAAGACCGTACCAGCCACACAGGAGGAGGAATCGCTATCGTCCATAAGAAATCAATCCGCATCTCAACCAGCTCTGACGCCAACCTCGCCAATTCCGAACACCTTCACTTCCAAATCCACATCGACCCCAAAACCACACTCAGAGGCACCCTCCTCTACAGACCACCAGGACCCCGCGCGAAATTCAGTGAAGACATCACGGACTTCATCACTCCACACGCGCTCCCTTCCAAAGAATACATCCTTCTGGGAGACCTCAACTTTCACCTTGAAAAGAGCAACGACCGCAACACCACCACCCTCCTGGACAACCTCGCCAACCTCGGACTTAAACAACTGGTCACTTCCCCCACCCACATCGCAGGTCACACACTCGACCCCATCTTCACCTCCAGCAATCATGTCTCCTTCAGCCACACTGCGGATCTCCTCTGGACTGACCACAGCTGCGTTCACTTCACCTACAACAAGCCCAAACCCACCAACCACCTCCAACCAACTCTGCAAAGAAACTGGAACAAAATCACCACCGACCAGATCTCCTCTTCGCTCCTTCTAAACACCCCAACCCACTCCTGGGACCCAAACCTAGCCGTCGCCAACTTCACCCAATGGTTAGCCAACACCGCCGACACCTTAGCACCACTGAAAAAACGTCACAGCAAACCTGGCAACAACGATGACCTTAAGAAGTCCAAGAAACTCTGCCGCACCCTTGAAAAAGCGTGGAAAAAAGACCCAACCACCAGCACCAAGGACGCCTTCAAAAACGCCACCCGCACTCACCACCAACTAATCCGAAAGGCCAAGAAAACAGCATTCAAGGATCGACTTGACAACAACGCCCACAACAGCAAGGAACTTTTCAACATCGTCAAGGAGTTTTCCAATCCCTCGGCCAACTCCAACGACATCACCCCCTCTCAAGCCCTCTGCGACTCCCTAGCCTCATTCTTCCACAACAAGATTGCAGACATCCACAACAGCTTCGACAACCAACCCGGAGCCCAACCCACCCAACCACATGCTGAACACTCCACCCCCGTGAACACCCTTAACGACTGGAACCCAATCTCCACTGAGGACACCATCCGCTTGATGAACTCCATCCACTCAGGATCCCCCACAGACCCATGTCCTCACCACATCTTCAACAAAGCAGACTCCGTCATAGCAGTGCACCTCCGAGACGTCATCAACTGCTCCTTCAACTCCGCCACCTTTCCGGAAAACAGGAAACACGCTGAACTCACCGCCCTTCTGAAAAAACCAACAGCGGACCCCACCGAACTCAAAAATTACCGCCCCATCTCGCTCCTTCCATTCCCGGCCAAAGTCATCGAGAAAGCTGTCAACATCCAGCTCGCCGCTTTCCTCGAAGCCAACAAATCCCTCGACTCCTCACAATCAGGCTTCCGAGCAAAACACAGCACTGAGACCGCCCTCATCGCAGCAACAGACGACATTCGAACTCTACTGGACAATGGAGACACAGTCGCCCTCATCCTCCTCGACCTCTCTGCAGCATTCGACACAGTCTGCCACAGCACCCTTTTACAACGCCTCAGCAACATCGGAATACATGGAAAAGCACTTGGATGGATCACCTCGTTCCTCACCGGAAGAACCCAGAGAGTCCGCCTCCCACCATTCAAGTCCGAGGCCACCGAAGTCATCTGTGGCGTACCACAAGGTTCCTCTCTCAGCCCCACCCTCTTCAACGTATACATGAGCCCCCTCGCGACCATCGCCCGCCAACACAACCTCAACATCATCTCTTACGCGGATGACACTCAACTGATCCTTTCCCTCACCAAGGACCCCAGCACCGCCAAATCTAACCTACACGAAGGAATGAAAGAAGTTGCTGAATGGATGAAACTCAGCCGTCTGAAACTGAACTCAGATAAAACAGAAGTCCTCATCCTAGGTACATCCCCCTCTGCATGGGACGACTCTTGGTGGCCGGAAGCCCTTGGAAAAGCACCCATCCCGACAGACCACGCACGGAATCTAGGCGTTATCCTGGATTCTTCACTTTCAATGAACAGACAAGTCAGCGCCGTATCCTCATCCTGCTTCAACATTCTTCGCATGCTCAAAAAAACATTTCGCTGGATCCCCACCGAAACCAGGAAAACAGTCACCCATGCTCTGGTCACGAGCCGACTGGACTACGGAAACACCCTCTACGCAGGCACTACCGTTAAACTCCAAAAGAAACTCCAACGAATCCAAAACGCCTCAGCCAGAATCATATTGGACATCCCACGCAACGAACACATCTCTGGTCACCTGAAAGACCTCCACTGGCTACCCGTCAATAAGAGAATCACTTTCCGACTGCTAACCCACGCACACAAATCACTCTACGACATCGGACCAGAATGCCTCAACTCAAGACTGTCCTTCTACACCCCCTCCCGCCAGCTACGCTCCTCCAGCCAAGCCCTCGCCACTGTACCTCGCATCAACAAGACCACAATGGGAGGTAGATCCTTCTCTTACCTGGCTGCTAAAACATGGAACTCACTCCCCACCCACCTTCGCCTTACCCAGAACCACCTAGCTTTCAGAAAGCAACTTAAAACGTGGATATTTGACAAGTAATCCTCCTCCCCTCCCTTAGCGCCTGAGACCCTCTGGGTATGTAGTGCGCTATATAAATTCTCTGACTTGACTTGACTTGACTATATATGTATATGTTGGAAAACGAGGCAGCATCTGTGAGGCCTGCACAAATAACATAACTACATTTGTCCTTCACTGGGAACCAAACACCCAATTGTCGCGCCTGACTCTCAGAGGGTAGCGTTGCAGAGCAGTCTGAGGCTTAGTCAAGGAAGGGGGTGTGGGCTTGTAATCGCCATTTGCAGGTGCACAAAAATAACACTCAATAATTGATTGTCGAGTCTGTACTTTGCTTTATAAAAGTAAGAGTACATTTATTAAACACACACACCACTCAATACTATGCACCAATTTCCAAATATACATAAGCTGTTGGAATTACTTTGTGACATTGCATAACATCTCCACCCCTCCCGCAGGGGGGGCGGGGTCTAGTACCACCACTCCCATGTATGCACATCAACTTGCCCCCAATGCAGTTAGTTGAACATAACCTGGAGCGAGGGCCCTGCGCACTGGCACCATCCCAGTGGCGACCCACCCCATTACCTCAACAAGCATTAAAAAGAGGTAAACCTGCCTTGGTGACACATGACCCTGACTGAGCATCTCCTACTGACCATAAAGTATGCACCTCTATATTTTAAGGGCTAGCAGTCTGGGGTCTTCACCTAAGCGCAGCAGCAAGAATCCATGTGTATGCATACTTTAGAATGACAGTACTCATCACCTTGGTTGATCATTTGAATGCATTGCAATTACAGCCCCTAAGGGCATCACAGATGAAATCACAGGATTGCGCATATACAGCCAGACACCCTAGCAGGACTGTCTGGCAAAATAGCCCCACTTGGCTTATAACATCTCCTTACACATGTGACTTACAGTCCCTTCAAAAGAAGTACTTCTGGCAACTACACTTCTCCTGCAGTGCGCCTCTTCACTTTAAAAGGAATCACAGGTAAAAGCATGGGATTATGTAAATACAGCCAGACCCCCTAGCAGGAAGGTCCAGCAACATAACTCCATTTAGCATAACATCACCTTACACAGGTACTTCACGTTACACATGTGACTTTCAGTCCACCTAAAAAGAAATAACCAATAGTAAATGCATTTCAGTGCAATTACACCACTTCACCTCCAGGGGATGCCCTTCTCCAGACATCCCCAACTCAGCCCTTCACTCCATGATGCACTTCATAGTACACCCTCAGCTGTAGAACATAAGTTCCAGCCTAGAAGGTGTTAAAGGCTGGCTGAGCCCTTGAGGGGTTATTCTTTCAGATTCCCCGTGAAACTTAGGGGTGGACTGTTCTTCTTTATGCTGGGGGAGACTGCGGTGCTCCTGCAGCCCCCCTGCACACCTTTTCACACGTGAGGGTGACCCCCTCCTCTGGGGGCCACAAAGCACCAAAACGGCAGATTTCCAAATGCCTGGCGAGGGATTATGGGGCGCTTCATGCTCCTCTTTACCAGCCCCAGCCACTGGGAACACTCTCCTCTGCCCTCTGGGTCTCTGAGAGGGTAGATTCAGCAGTGTGCTGTCTTCACTGGCTCCCTGCGCCAGCCTTTCGTTAGGCTCTCCTTCTGGGCCTCTCTCCCTGCGCAGAGGCCCCTGCTTCTGTGCACCAGTCCTGGGCTCTTCTTCTGGTGCTGATAGGGTCCTGGGGGCAGTCAGGGGGTCTCTCCTTCCAACTGCCCATTGCACCAGGCTCCAGCACCTTCACCCTCAGCAGACCACACCCCAGAGAGACCTTCTCTTCCTGTGCAAGCACTTTTTAAAAGTTGAGTAGGGGGCTGGCAGGAAGTCTCTGTTGGTCCTATCAAACAGCGACACATCACGTCCCTGCCCCCGCTCCCTCCTTCTTGTCCAGCCTCTGAGCTTGTTCAAAATGGCGTCGTCCAGGGTTTCTGCCACATGTCTCAGAAGCACCACCCCCCCAAGCTGCCTTCCCTCCTTGGTGCAGCCTGGTGCCTGGCACCCAGCGACAGCGGTTGATGGATTGGCCTGTAGCCCCACCCATCTTCTCTTCGTGGAGGGGAGGCCCTCGCTTGTGGAAGAAAGGTTATCAATCCATCCAGCTGAGGTCAGCCCTCAGCCTGGGTCTGGTCATGGCTGGCTCAGAGAAATATGACAGTTCTGGATGACCCAAAAGCAGTACAAATGTGACTTTGGACTCTGCAGAATACTTATTTTCACATTTGCTACATTGGACTTAAGTGCGTGTCTGGAATCTGTAGGCCTAATTGAAGTTAATCTAGCCATGGGACCCACATTCCCTTAGGGGAATAAGTGAAAACACAGTAAAACACACTGACTTTCCCTGGCATGCTTCTTTCCAGCCTATAAAGCCTATTCCATGTACACACGTGTCTGCATGTAACCAGCCCGGTGTCCCTTACTCCAGCTGCTGCGCAGTGGCCTGGTCAAGCCAGGGGAACACCAGTAAAATCCCCATGCAGTCTCTTACATCCTGAGTTCACTGTGGGTGAGTCCCAACTTATGAGGCTCCCCCACAGTAAAAGCTCAACAATTAGGTGCTCAAAAAGCGAAAAATCCGGGCGGCCCATAGTGTCAGAACCACCTTCTAACACTATATCAAAAAAATATAGGTGCTTTTATCTACGTTCATACCTCAGTTATGAATGGCAATGGACAGATTTCTATTGGGTGAGGACAAATGCTGACTGAGCCTGACGTCCCAGTCTGGCAACACCGCCATCTCCATCGAGCCCTTTGAGCTCCCCCTGGGCCTCTCACGCTCTGCTGCAGGACCCTGTGATCTTCAGCATGTCAATAGTTACCGACTTCGTTGCCCCCCCTTCCTCTCCCCTGTGTGGATTATAGTTCTGCACTTATCATTTTAAAAGCACATGAGCTCTAAGAGGGTGAGGGAAAAGTCGTGAGGAAAAAGTAGAGGAACAGATAGTAAAAGCAGACGGAGAAAAAAACTGGCACCAAGTGAAAGCAAGACATGAACTAGCAAGGACAGAACAAAAGAAAACTGGCAGAAAATACAATGAAAGAAGCTGCCGGAAAAGAGTCGGGCTAGAAAAGGAGGCGGGAAAAGCAAAGCAAGGGAAGACAGAAGAGGAAGAAAATGCCAGAAATCGATGAAAGTAGATAGAGAATAAGGAACAAAGAAAGATATGGATTCACAAGTGAAACATACTAAAATAAGAAAGGAAATGAACGAAAAATAAGTAAGAGAAATTAGCAGCTGACCGGATAATTAAAACAGTAGGTGGGGGTGTCTAATCTGCGGGCTGATTACAAAATACAGCGAAGAGTCAGGGCGCTGGTCGAGCACAGAAGGATCTTATCAAGGACTAGTGGCAGGGTGCCGCTCGCGCCAGGGATAACAGGAGGAGAGGCATAGATAACACAAGGAGAAGGCGCACGGAATTTTCAAAGAGATTCCAAGAGAGAGGCACGCAAGGCTTAATGAGCCTTGACAGAAACCCACATGGCGGCTGCGTGCGTGCACGCAAGCTTGAAACCAGCAACAAAAGCCTCTAGTAGCCCTTTCAAAGTGCCACTCACTAAATTTCTCGCAGAGCAGCGCATGCATGCGCTGGCTCAGCGAGACCTAAAAAGGATCTGAAACGTTGGTGCCGTTTAATCCCTTGAGATACTGCACAAGTGAGTTAACATGGTGCGTAAAGTGAATGTACAAAAAATTGCAATCAGTGTCTTTGGATTGGACCATGTTTTATTATTTTGTACACTTGACCCATGGCTAATATATTTCTTGTAGCACGCCTCCCACATGCTGTTTTTTACACAAGGCCATGAGATATTGTTTGTGTGCCTTGGTATTAGAAATTGTGTCTCTGCTTCGCAAGGTGTGCACCCTATCCAAGTAGGAACCACAATCCTATACACTAAAGGATAACCTGTGCTTACCCTCTGGTAGCTTGGCAAAGATCGGTCCGGCTTATCTAAAGAGGCAATGTGTAAAGAATTTGTGCAACACATCAACCAGTAACATAATGAAAACACTGTAAAAAGACTCCACACTGGTTTAGAAAAATAGACAATACTTTTATAAATAAATCAAGACGAAAAAGACAAAAATCCAATAAGCAGAAGTCAAGATATGAATTTTTAAAGAATAAAAAGAGTTCTCACACTTAGAAGCAATAAGAGCCAATGGGGGTTATCTGGTCATGCTGGGCCCGTGCAGAGTCAACAGTTCAGGCGGATAAAAGAGGGAAGGTAAGTAGATTATTTGCCTTTACTGGGGTTACGGGGAGATTGGAAGAAAGGAGGGACATGTGAGGACCTACTTTGAGGGCCTTAACGTTGAGGATTTTCAAGGAAGAATACATTTCCATGGTCTTAGAGCGGGAACATCTAGCCATTCTATCACAGAGGTCCTGGGAGGTGTCAGTGTGAGCTGGCGGGTAAAGAGGAGGAGAGAGACTTAATTACATTAAAAAGTTTCCATGAAGACCTCAGAGATTCTGTCACCTTGGAGTAGAATGACACTTTTTACTCTGTGATGGCAGCCAGGATAAAGCACAGCTCTTGTCATGACGTCCTACTCTGAAATAAGTTGGATTGTTTTACTTGGTTGACAGATAACACACACACTGATTTATGGGAGATGGTCCCCACTGTAGTAATTCCTCTATGTCTTTAAGAACATTCATGTGTGATAACACTGTAGGAGTAATGTATTCAAGAGAGACTTCCATGTTTCCCTTTTCTAGTCTCTTAGGAAGCCTCCATAAGCACATCTTCTTCCTGTGGGACTACTCACTCTTCAAATGTTTACAATGTGCCTGTGCATTGCTTCATAATTATCTGTATACCAAATGTGAGCAGGTATTCCTCTCAGAATTTAGTTTACATTTCAGTAATCAGATTTAGTTTACATTTCGGTAATCAGATTCTATTACAAGACTGCAGACTCAATTATGACTGATGTTTTACCTTTAGAAGGAAATAAAAAAACATGCTACAAATAACAACTTGGTTGACCATTTAACATAATAACATAACAAATGCTGCATGCTAGCAGATCATTGTGCTCAAACCCGGTTAAGCAACCAGAACGAATGAATATTAGCCATATTAAGCGCAAACTTTGCCCAGAGGTGTCAAGGCGCTGCGGAAAAGACTCACTGTGATAAGCTGGTGAAGAGCCATGTCTTCAGGGCCTTACGGAAGAGAGAATGAGACTCCAGTCCAGAGACTGCAGAAGGGAGGGAATTGCAGAGCCTAGCCGCAGCAAAGGAGAAGGCTCTACCCCCATCCTGCTCTCTTAAACCTGGGAAATACCAGCAAATTTTTACTGGCAGATCTTAACTGCTTGGTAGGGGTGTATCTTCGAAAGAGCGTTTTAATGCCTTCCGAACCTAGGTTGTGAAAAGCCCTGTGAGTAAGACAGAGGGCTTTAAACAGGATTCTCCAGCCAAGTGGGAGCCAATGCAGCTTGCTAATAGATGCCGAGACTGACTGGTATTTGGGAAGGCCCATCACCAGCCCGGCCGCTGGATTCTGCACCAGCTGCAGTCGATGAACAAGACCCTTGTTAATACCCAAATAAAAGACGTTACAATAGTCCAGTCTGGACAACACTAGGGCAACAACTGCCTGCTTTCAAGAGGAAAAAGAAAGAAATTGGGAAATCTTCTTAAGGACCCTGATAGTTCCAAAGCAGGTGGACACTGTTCAATTGCTCTGGGAGCCCAGGGAAACTGAGTTGTCAACTATAACCCCGAGATTTTTTGCTATAGACCCTGGGCAAGGCCATGGGCCAACCGAGTCAGGCCACCAAGCATCGTGCCAGACATCCTGTTGGTTTACAAAGATCAACACCTCAGTTTTGTCTCTGTTAAGTCTAAGATAGTTCTCTACCATCCAGGAGGCCACTGCCTGCATGCAGTTTTTAAAATTGGTTGCAGATGCTTCTATGCTGTTGGTGATAGACACCATAATTTGGGTGTCATCAGCATAGAACAGCACCTCCAGCCCAAAGAAACTAACGACCTTGGCTAGAGGGGCAACATAAATGTTAAAAAGAGTCAGACTCAGTGAGGAGCCCTGAAGGACACCACAAAACATATGATTGAGGACTGAGTAAAATTGATCCATCTTAACTATTTGCGACCAGTCAGTCAGAAATGAGGTAAGCAGCTTCAGGACAACATCCCTAACCCCAATTTCCTTAAGCCTGCCCACCAGTCTCAAAGGGGATATGGTATTGAAGACCGCCATAAGGTCTAGAAGGATCAGTAGTGTGGTATGCGCTGCATCAACCTGACCTCGGATGTTGTCAATTACAGAGGTTAACACTGTCTCAGTACTATGATCACTTCTAAAACCATGCTGCGAGCCATCAAGCAGCTGATGTTCCTCCAGAAAAGAAATGAGGTGAGAATTCAAATGTTGCTCCAGAATTTTTGCTGGGACTGGTAATAGAGAGATGGGGCAATAATTTTTTAACTCAGCGGAGTCCAGAGAGAACTTTTTAAAAAGAGATTTGACTACTGCAGTCTTCCAGGAAATGGGGTACTGCCCAGATGAAATAACTCTATTACGTATTGAGGTAAGGTGAGGTACAATAACTTCCCTTTCTAATTTCAAGATCTTCCAAGGGCAGGACTCCAACAGGGAACCAGACTTGATGCAACTTAACAGACGATCCGTGTCCTCCTGCGATAGAAGAGGGAAGGTAAGCAGATTATCTGCCTTTATTGGGGTTACGGGGAGATTAGAAGAAAGGAGGGGTATGGGAGGACCTACTTTGAGGGCCTTAACATTGAGGATTTTCAAGGAAGAATACATTTCCATGATCTTAGAGGGGAAAAATCTAGTCATTCTATCACAGAGGTCCTGGGAGGTGTCAGCGTGAGCCGGCGGGTAAAGGGGAGGAGAGAGACTTAATTACATAAAAAAGTTTCCATGAAGACCTCAGGGATTCTGTCACCTTGGAGTAGAATTAAACTTTTTCCTCTGTGATGGTAATTTTATAACCCCTCAGTCTTTGTTCAGATCTCTTTCGACAGGATTGAGGTCTAAGCACCAAATCCTTTCTTGATGGGGGTAGGATTGCCTATGTTTCCTCAATCTTTCTGAGAACCAAGGGGCAGCGGGCTTTTTTCTGGCCACGTAATGCTCCTTAAGAGGGGCTAAGAATTCCAAGGCTGCTAAAAGCCAGTTGAAAAACTCTGTGGATTCCAAATTAGCATCAGAGTGAAGGGGCCACTGATGGCTATTGAGCATGTTAAAAAGGCCATCCTTAGTAATAAGGCTGAGGTTTCTCTTCTTCTCCATCCTATACTTATTGTTTAGAGCAGTATGGGATACCGGAATCTGGAGATTAAAAGGAATAGCATAATGGTCTGACCAGGAGAATTGAATGGGTTGTTCTACCATGATCCGGGAATCGTTTGAGAAGATGCCATCTAATATATGTCCTGCCTTATGAGTGGAGCTCATGACCAATTGAGATAAACGACAACAAGTCATAGTTTCTAAAAAGATTTTCGTTTCTTTACATAGGGTCCTATCCAGGTGAAAATTAAAATCACCCATAAGTGTAAGGTTGGATCTTGCCAAAAATGGTTCTACAAGATTGCTAAAATCCCAGCTAAACAACTCTCTCGGCCCAGGTTGGCGATAGGTCACAACTCCAGTAAAGCTTTCGGTCGGGAGGACCTTCAAAGAAAAATACCAGCATATGGCAACCGTTATAGGTGTCTCTGCAGAGCAGCAAGCCTTCTCTTCTATGCTGCTCTAGATACATTTCCATATATTTTTCACTATACCTGCATTCCAAAATTATTTGTTTCTGTTTTACCATTGCTCATTATTTACTGGGTAGGAATCGCTGCACACCTTCTACAGAGAATTCAGACCATACAGAACGCCACAGCCAGACTCATCCTCTTCCTTACCCACATCATACCCCACATCAAAAAACTCCACTAGCTCCCCGTACAGAAGAGATGCCAATTCAAGCGGCTGACCCACACACACAAGGCTTTACACTACCAAGGACTATCCTACATTAACCTCTTCCTGAACTTTTACCAACTTCTACCAACCATCGAAAAGACTATGCTCACTTGCCTATGCTCTGTGCATCTACCGAAGCAGAAGTGGAGGACGCTCCTTCTCCCACATCACAGCAAAGATCTGAAATAGCATTCTCACGCACCTCCGGACCATCACCTCACTTCCAGTATTCCAAATGGCCCTCAAGACATGGCTGTTCTAATAAGTCTCCATGACCGGCAAGCAACTGGATACCCTATTGGGTGATTAGCCGTGCTTTGTAAATCCTGATTGATTGATTGACTGTGTTTGGGGGGGTGTTTATAATACTGCATGTTGCCTGCAAGAACTGCCAGGGGCTGCTGTTGCTGTGCAGTTTGTTCCGTCGAGTAGAACAGTGTCCTTCAATAAAAGAGCGTTCATTGCATTTTATGTATTTTTGTCATTTTATTTTCGTCAAACCCTTTCCTTGCGTGCCATTGCATTTCTCATGCAGCAGCTGTTTGACAGGCGCCTCACAGAGGCATGCAAGTCCACATGCACGCATGTAAGCCACATTGTCTTTCAGAAACTGATAGTACCTCTCCTCAGCTTTTGCACGTTGCATTGTTGCCCTTTCCCCTTCTAAAGCTGCTGTATCTTTTTTTTCCTGCAGTTTAGCCTTTTTCTCTAGGGAGTTTGAATTGTTTGGATTGTGAAAAAAGGACATTTATTAAGTTGATGACTATGTGGCTATTCATTTATATTGAATATACAAATATAGCAGTTTTAAATGGTGCTCTTGGGCTGCTTGCCTTGTTTGGGTCTCCCTTACTAGGCGGTCATGGAGGATATAGATAAAAGAGGCTGCTAAAGCTTTCTCTCCCAAAACCTCAACTGAATTCTGACTACTGCTAGGGCATCCAGTAGAATAATACCCCCTTCTCCCGTCCCAATGCCGTGTACCTCCTTCATATATACTGGTACAACCAAAGCTTCATAACACCTAGCTTTAGTTATTGTCTAAAACACCTATTTATATTAAGGCTTTGCTTGATGTACTTCTAAGTTACAATTCAGGACTCCTTTAATAGTCACCCAGTATCCCTCAGAACCTGGGAAATCTAGTGGTATGCAACAACAATTGGTTCTGTGGGGAGTTGTATTTCTTTCACAAAAAGCTTTAATTATTGCACCAATATTTTATGTAGGTCTGATGACTCAATCATGCTTTGATATACACCATAAATTATATGACACCAACAACCAAGATTAAGAATCTTATGGTATATTAATAATCATAAATCATAAAGTGCTGGAAAGAATACTGAATCACAATAAATTACACGATAGCACAGGACTGTTAAGGAACAGGGACATAAACATTGAAAGAACAAAAACTGGAGACATATACAAAAAATGAAAGTACATTCAGATCATGGACTTAAAACATAACCAACTACAATGAAACATACATTATTAATTTTTGGGGTATCCCGTAGGAACAGATGCCTGTCCAAGTCAGTGTCCTATCAATATTTCAATGTGGGACAAGGTTGGAAAGTTTACGGCAATACCAGAGAATATTGTTGACGTTTTGACCCTTTTTGACATTCATCTTGCAGTTCATGGGTAATATTTTTCATTGTCATCAAGATCCATAGTCTATGGGCCCAGTCTTGATGCGTTTGTCTTTTTCCAATATGTGGCGATTTCTTGTTTTGCCACCAGGAGTATTTGAGACACCACCAATCAATCATATTTCATTAGACCTACCCATTGTATTTGTCTCCCTCCCAGTATTGTCACCAGTGGATCATTAGGTATTGCTAGACCTTTAAACTTTCCATTATGGCTTAGTATCTCTTTCCAGGATATTTAAATTGTCGGACAGGACCACAAAATGGGTAACACTGAGCCTTCCCTTCAACATTCTGTCCAACATTTCTCATTGAACTTATGTGTGATTTTTATTGAACTTGTGTAGCCCTTATTACAGAAAAGGTATGGGATCCCTGCTAGATACTGAGGGGATGACCATGTTTATTAAGATCAGTGGCCTGACAAAATTTAGACTTTGTTATGTCACTGTGTCAAATTATCAGTGATGTCTATTTTGTGTTAAAAGTTTTTTCTTTGCTGCTAAAGATAGAACAGTAAAGAAATCAGTCAGAATCTTCACATTTAATAGAATGCAATCCTCTTGTCAAGTTAGTGGGTGAGATTTTCCAGTGTTTGAGGTTTGTGTGAGTTCAGTCACAGTTCATATCACAGCAACAAGCAATTAACTGACAATGCACATATGAATGCCATTTAGCAAATATATATATAGATGCTTTCATTATTACCCAAGCTACTAACTAGAGCAGGGTTCTCCAAAGTGTGTCTCGGAGGGTCAGAACCATGGCAAATTTTTTGAAAATCCCCATTTAGATAAATGTGGGTATCTTAAAAATCTGGCATGGATCCGGCCCTCCAAGACCGACTTTGGAAAACCCTGAAGTAGAGTCAGCAAAGATAGTCATACGAGTACTGACTCACGTCTGGACTGTGACTGTAGCATGCTGTTGTCATTGAAGGACGTCCGTTGTCACAGACCCTCGTGCTTCTGCAGACCTCAGCAAAATAATTCTCACAGCTGACGCATGACTTCCTGATATGCTGAGAGGAGCCCAATGTGACTGAATGCAGCTGCTTCTGACGTCATCTGCTACATCTATTAAAGTATTCTGCGAGTAATGTTGTTAAAAGTAAAATGTTAATATTGATGTGCACTACAGTATTTTTGCATTGCTCCAAAGTGTTATTTAATTTTATTTTCAAGTTCAAAAAACCTCAGGCCTACAATGTTTCGATATTTGTAACGTGCTGGCACTGAGTACCCTGGTTTCAGTCTGCATCGCAGAATATATGTTATGAGTCATAGCAACCATTTCTCAGAACCAACTCAGCAAAGCTCCCTGTGCTGTCCGCGTTGCACTCCTTTATCAGAGAATAGATACAATAACTTCCGGCCTGATGATAATCTGGTAAGTGAACTTTCAATGAACTATGTTTTTAACTAAGAAATCCTCGTAGAACTATTCCAATCTAATATACCAGATGTTAGTGTGTCATAGGGCGTGTTGCTGTTTATTGTGTGCATCTGCACAAATTTCAGTCTGCAAAACTTGCAACAGAGCATTCTAGGTTATTGCCCCAAGAATTTGGAACTCACCACAAGAAATCAGACTGATCCCCTCAATTAGATCATTGAAAAAATAAGTTAAAGTATCTTAGGAACACAGTTTGGCTCTAGTTCCCACAATATGACACTTTGTCTACACCCATGACAATTAGTCGACTGTTTCATCATGTCTGATGGCTTGTTGGCTTGGTCCTGTGGAGGTGCCTCTCCTCAATTTGTGAACCGCTACATACTCTACTGCTCTTGTTCATGTTGTTGTTTGCACATCTTGTCTCTTCCTTCGAATCATTTGTAAAGCACTCTGATACCCTCATGGGTCATGTTCACGCTAAATAAAACTATATAAATAAATACGTGGAGGGCGTTTCCAGCTCACACAATCAGCTGTTAGATTTAACATCATAGAGGAGAAAACATACAAGTACTTTAAAAATGTGTGTCAATAAAACCTTTTTAAACAATGCAACACATGGTGAAATTCTCAACAATGAACCGAAATTGTAGTGTCACACTGCCTTTGGATGGGGCATATTAACAAGGAACAGGGAAAATTAACGCTAAGGGCGCTTAGCGTAAATTTTTTTAACGCCCGCTGTCGCTGGATAATATTGCCTGGTTATCGCGTTATTAACAACGCTAACCGCCTACGCGATAAAAAATCCAGCGAGAGCAGCATTTTGGGAGGTTATCGCTGGTAATGCAATGCAATGTAATCATTAGAGATGCAAAGGGAAGCGTAGTGAAAAAGGGTGCTAAAATTAGGCCTGTGCTACTTCGCGAAGCTACGCAAAATGAAGTTCGCACTACGCGAGCTACGCATAGCACTACGCGAACTGCGTAGTACCTTGTTCGCACTGTGCCAGATGTCGTTTTCAATGATTGCACAGTGCGGACAAGCAACCGGCACTGTGCAATCATTGAAAATGGCATCTTGCACAGTGCGAGCTGTAGTTTTCTGTTGCTCGAGTAGATTTTTACTCTAGCTTCAGCTTTCTCAACGCGAACTGGTAGTTTCGAATCGCGAGCGGTCGCGAGCATACGCGACCACTCGCAATGAGAAACCTGACCTCCTCGCGTTGGGAATCTCGCCGGGAGGTTTATTTTTCATGCTCGCGATCGCCAACTTGAAGTTGCTGATCGCGAACAAGGAAAAAGTCTCGCCGGGATGCCATTTTGCTTGCTCGCGGTCGCCAACTTGACGTTGAGGACCGCGAGCAAGCAAAAAATGACCGCAGCACTACGCAACACTACGCTACGCATGTTCGCACTGTGCTACGTGCAGTTCGCGTAGTGCGAAGTAGCGCGAACTTCGCAAACTACGCAAGCGTAGCGTAGTGCTTCGCCCAGGCTTAGCTAAAATGCGATTTTGCATGTTAGCACCCTGTTGTTGATAGGGCAATATTTTTATCTCCGCTTCTTTGGCTTTTAAAGCCAAAAAAGCGGAGGTAAAGCCCTTGTTAATATGCCCCGATATTCTGCCAGGGCCAAAAGAAGACTGAAATACACCCCAAAACAGATAGATCTGAAACTTCACATTCTGTGTTTTTGTGTTGCAGCTTAGGCAGGAGGAGGCATGAATACCTTCATATTTTCCTGTGCAATCAGAGAAGAGAGAAGAGATAAGTCTAGTCTGTTTGGAAGCAACAACTAATGAACACAATACATTGGCCGTATTCATATTAGATGCAAAGCAACAAAACCTCAACAAAGCTTTAGATGCCTTGACAGATCTCCGGTAGAGAATAAACATAATGCATAGAGAGAAGCTTTGGGTCATGTTTTTCAGCCATTGCTCACTGGAAGTGTCATATATATAGTTTAGATCAACCTACAGAACAGCATACATAGGGTGGGGCAGTAGATCAGCCATTGCTTTGCCTGAAGTATCATTCATATTATTCTACCCACAAGAATGCCATTCAGTATTTGGAGTGTGAGTTATTGTGAGTGTTGGTGACCATCAAGATGCAAGGGAGTCCCTGACTGTTAGCAGAACAATGTATCATGGGTGCAGCATATGGTGTTCGTAAAAAAGGGAACAGTTGCTCTGTCAGGATTACGATCTCATATGTGATTTGGGTCTCAGAAAACAAAGCTTAGTGTGTGGTCCAACAAGGTATGTCAGTGTTAATGGAGTCGACTCTCAGATTACGGTTTATGTTACTAACTAAGGTTACCAGATTGGATATCAAGCCTTAGGAGAGGGAGCCTGGCTGCCTGCTTCTGCTTCCTGTTCCTGTGAACAGGAGAGCAGGAGGAGAGAAAATGTGGGACCTGTCTGGCGGAAAAGTAAGTTTAATTATTTTTTTAATTTAAATTAAAGCGCCCCACACCCGCAAGCCATGCCGGCAGCGACTGCATTCAGCAAATATATATAGATGCTTTTTTGATTACCCGAGCTATTAACTAGAGCAGGGTTCTCCAAAGTCGTTCCTGGAGGGCCAAAACCAAGCCAGATTTTTAGCATATTCCCATTTAGATAAATGTAGGTATCTTAAAAATCTGGCATGGATCCGGCCATCCAGGACCGACTTTGGAAAACCCTGAACTAGAATCAGCAAAGATAGTCATACGAGTACTGACTCACGTCTGGACTGTGACTGTCGCATGCTGTTGTCATTGAAGGACGTCCGCTGTCACAGACCCTCGTGCTTCCGCAGACCTCAGGGAATTAATTTTCACAGCTGACGCATGACTTCCTGATATGCTGAGAGGAGCCCAATGTGACTGAATGCAGCTGCTTCTGACTTCGTCTGCTACATCCATTAAAGTATTATGCGAGTAATGTTGTTAAAAGTAAAATATTAATATTGATGTGCATTACAGTATTTTTGCATTGCTCCAAAGTGATATTTAATTTTATTTTCAAGTTCAAAAAACCTCAGGCCTACAATGTTTCGATATTTGTAACGTGCTGGCACTGAGTACCCTGGTTTCAGTCTGCATCGCAGAATATATGTTATGAGTCATAGCAACCATTTCTCAGAACCAACTCAGCAAAGCTCCCTGTGCTGTCCGCGTTGCACTCCTTAATCAGAGAATAGATACAATAACTTCCGGCCTGATGATAATATGGTAAGTGAACTTTTAATGAACTATGTTTTTAACTAAGAAATCCTCGAGGAACCCTTCTAATGTACCAGATGTTAGTATGTCATAAGGCGTGCTGCTGACTATTGCATGCTTTAGTACAAGTTTTTGTCTGCAAAACTTGCAACAGAGTCTTCTCAGTATTGTCCCAAGAATTTTAAACTCACCACCAGAAATCAGACTGATCAACTCAATTGTATCATTCAAAAAATAAGTTAAAGTATTACTTATGACCACATTTCTGCTCTAGTTCTCACAAGATAACACATTGTCTAAACCTATGACAATTATTTGACTGATTGTGCCTGATGACTTGTCAGCTTGGTCCTGTGGAGGTATCTCACCTCAATTTGATGGCCACTACATTCTGCACCTCTCTTGTTTGTGTTGTTTTTTGCGCTTCCTTCTGATAATTTGTTAAGCGCTCTGATACCCTCCCGGTTCATGTTTGTGCTATATAAAAAGACGTGGAGGACATTCTCAGCTCACACAGTCAGATTTAACATCATAGAGGAGAAAAACTTAGAAAGTACTATAAAAAATGTGTGTCAATAAAAACTTTCTAAACAACGCAACACATGGTGAAACCCTCAACAATGAACCGAAATTAAACTAGTGTCACACTGCCTTTGGATAGTCTTCCAGGGCCAGAAATAGACTGAAATATACCTTAAAACAGAGAGAACTAAAATTTGACTTTCTGTGTATTATGCAGGAGGACACCTGAATACCTAATATATTTTTCTGTGTAATCAGAGAACAGAGAAGACATGAGCCTAGGCTGCTTGGCTGCAACAACTACTGCACACAACACATTGGGCGTATTCTTATAATTTGCAAACCAACAAAACCTCAACATAGCTTTAGCAGTTGCGGCTCATGCAGGTAATCGCAGTGGAGCAGAGGGGCGCGGTGGGACGTTGGAAGTGACAATCAACGGAATAGTGAAAATTAACTAAATAAATAAAAACACTGACCTTGCGCTTGTGCCGTTTCCTGTCGCGGGCACTAGGCCGACCCACACAAGTGAGGTACCATTTTTCTCAGAAGACTTTGGGGAACGCAGGGTGGGGGGAAATTTGTGGATCCATGCAGATTCCAGAACTTTCCACCAGAGAAATGTGGGGAAAATGTGTTTTTTTGGGCAATTTTTTAGGTTTGCAAGGGATTCTGGGTAACAGACCCTGGTGGGAGGCAGTCAAGTCACCCCGTGCTGGATTCCCCTAGGGTGTCTAGTTTTCAAAAATGTATAGGTTTGCTAGGTTTCCCTAGGTGACGGCAGAGCTATGGTTCAAAAACTACAGCTAGGCACTTTGCCAAAAAAAGGTCATTTTTCATAGCAAAATTGAGGTGTGTCCACGTTACGTTTTGTGCCGTTTCCTGTCGCGGGCACTAGGCTGACCCACACAAGTGAGGTACCATTTTTCTCGGAAGATTTTGGGGAACACTGGGTGAGTGGAAATTTGTGGATCCAAGTAGATTCCAGAACTTTCCACCACAGAAATATGGGGAAAATGTGTTTTTTGGGCAATTTTTTAGGTTTGCAAGGGATTCTGGGTAACAGACCCTGGTGGGAGGCAGTCAAGTCACCCCATGCTGGATTCCCCTGGGTGTCTAGTTTTCAAAAATGTATAGGTTTGCTAGGTTTCCCTAGGTGACGGCAGAGCTATGGTTCAAAAACTACAGGTAGGCACTTTGCCAAAAAAGGGTCATTTTTCGCTACGAAATTGAGGTGTGTCCACTTTACGTTTTGCGCCGTTTCCTGTCGCGGGCACTAGGCTGACCCACACAAGTGAGGTACCATTTTTCTCGGAAGACTTTGGGGAACGCGGGGTGGGTGGAAATTTGTGGATCCACGCAGATTCCAGAACTTTCTATCAGAGAAATGTGGGGAAAAAGTGTTTTTTTTGGCAAGTTTTGAGGTTTGCAAGGGATTCTGGGTAACAGAACCTGGTGGGAGGCAGTCAAGTCACCCCATCCTGGATTCCCCTCGGTGTCTAGTTTTCAAAAATGTATAGGTTTGCTAGGTTTCCCTAGGTGCCGGCAGAGCTAGGGTTAAAAAACTACAGCTAGGCACTTTGCTAAAAAAGGGTAATTTTGCATTGTGAAAATGTGGTGTGTTCACGTTGGGTTTTGAGCCATTTCCTGTCGTGGGCACTATGCCTACCCCTACAAGTGAGGTACCATTTTTATCGGGAGACTTAGGGTAATTCAGATTTGTAAAGGAACTGTTATTACCTATTGACTTTCGATGCATTTCTGCCTTCCAAATGAAAGACATTGTGTAAAAAAAGAAGTCATTCTAAAAAATGACTGATAATTCTCATGCTAGTATGAGTATTCCCAATTTCGGAAATGTGCAAATATCTACTGTTTCTAAACTCTATGGGGCAGATTTATGTTCCCTGGCGCATCCCTGCAAATCAGCATGGATGCGCCAGGGAAGATGCGTCACAAAAGTTTACCCTTGCGCCACAATAGATGCGCCGCATTTACAATGCAGCGCATCATGGCGCAAGGATAAACAGATGCGTGACGCATCTGATGGCGGAAGGTTGGCGCATTGCTGGAGTTGCATCGCAAGCGCGACGCAGCTCCAGCAAGGCTCGGGGTGCCCTATTGTTACAATGCTGCGTCAATCCTTACGCCTGCCTCAAGCAGGAGCAGGGTTTTGACACAGCATGGCCGGAAAAGTGACTGAGTGAAATCTTGTAGATTTCACTCCGCCACTTTTCGGAGGCGTTCCTGCGCCGGAACGCCCCCCTCTGTGCAGGTACGCCCACATGTGGCGCAAGCTTTACAACGTGACGCATCTCCCTAGATGCGTCACGTTGTAAATGGGGCGCAACATGGCGCAGGGTTTACGCCGCCGCTGTGTCACAAAAGTGACGCAACGGCGGCGTAAAAGTGGTGCAAGTCCATTATAAATCTGCCCCTATGTTTTGTTCTCATTTCAGAAATACATAGGTGTCTTTCATACCGATTTTTCCATGTACACATTTTTACAGAATAATTACTATATACCCGGTACATAACAAAAAACCATTGCAAGTTGCTGCTCAGTTTTTGGCTCTGGGTTCGTCGGGTTCTTGGTGAACCTACAAGTCCTATATATCCCCACAACCAGTAATGTCCAGCGGATGTAACGGTATATTGCTTTCAAAGAGCTGTCAAAATTATAAGAAGTTACAGGTGAAAATGTTGACACTAGAGGAGCTTGTTTTCAACAAATTTTCAATTTATCCTACATTTAACTGTTAGTTTCTATAAAGAAACCTTGATGGATCTACACAAATGACTCCTTGCTGAATTCAGAATTTTTTCTACTTCTCTAAAATGTATAGCTTTCCAGGTTTCATTATTGCTTTTGTACCCATTTCTACCATTAACTGGAAGGAGGTTGAAAGCACAAAAAATAGCAAAAATAGGCTCTGTCCCAGAAAAATGCCAAAACTGTGTAAAAAATGTTGGGTTTCTGACAAAAGTCTGGTATCCCCTAAAAGCTGGGAAAATGGTGATTTCAGCCCCACAAACCCTTTTTTGATAACATTTGCAGGGAAAAACCCAGATGCTTTCATTTGCAGCCCGTTTTTCCCATTTTCCCCCCAAAAAACTACATTTTGCTGTATTTTGGCTCATTTCTGTGACCCCTCCAGGGGAATCCACAAACCCTGAGTACCTTCAGAATCCCCATGATGTTGGAAGAAAAGGACGCAAATTTGGCGTGGATACCTTATGTGGTCAAAAAGTTACAGGGGCCTCAGCGCGCACTACCCCAAATAGCCAAAAAAGAGCATGGCACAGGAGGGGGAAAAGGCCTGGCAGCGAAGGGGTTAAGGGACAGCGCAGGGGGATCGGAGTAGTGTAAGATAGGATGTAGGGTTTTAGGCCTTAGGGCAGTGGGAGGGGAATGGGTACCTGGGTTAGTTGTTGGGCGGGGGGTTGGGGTAGGTTTTAGGGCAGTGGAATGGATTGGGGTATGATAAGGGACAGAACAGGTGTGGAGGGGTGGGGTAGTGTAGGGTTTTAGACCTTATGGCAGTGGGAGGGGAATAGGTAGTTTTTTAGAGCTGGGAGGGGGTCAGGGTAGGTTTGAGGGCAGTGGAAGTGGTTGGCGTAGTTTAAGGGACAGTGCAGGGGGCTGGGGGTGGGGTAGTATAAGTTAGGGTGCAAGATTTTAGGCCTTAGGGCAGTGGGAGGGGAATGGGTATTAGGGTTGATTTTTAGGGTGGGGCAGGGGTAGGTTCTAGGGCAGTGGAAGGGGTTGGGGTAGTTAAAGTGACAGCGTGTGGTGGGGGGCCGGGTAGTGTAGGGCTTTAGGCCTTGGGGCAGTGGGAGAGCAATGGGTAGTTGGGTATTTTTTGGGACTGGGAGGGGGTCAGGGTACGTTTTAGGGCAGTGGGAGGGGTTGGGATAGTTTAAGGGACAGCACAGGGGGCTGGGGGTGGGGTAGTATAAGTTAGGGTGCAGGGTTTTAGGCCTTAGGGCAGTGGGAGGGGAGAGAGGAGTTGGGTTAGTTTTTATGGTGAGGGTGGTCAGGGTAGGTTTTAGGGCAGTGGAAGGGGTTTTGGTAGTTTAAGGGATGGCACGGGGTGGGCTAGTGTAAGGTTTTAGGCCTTAGGGCAGTGGCAGGGGAATGGGTAGTTGGGTTAGTTTGTAGGGCGGGGGTCGGGGTAAGTTTTTAGGACAGTGGAAGGTGTTGGGGTAGTTTGAGGGACAGCGCAAGGGGGGCAGGCGGGTGGGGTAGTATAAGTTAGGGTGCAGGGTTTTAGCCCTTAGGGCAGTGGGAGGGAAAATAGTAGTTGGGTTAGGGCAGTGGAAGGGGTTCGAGTAGTTTAAGGGATGGCAGAGGGTCAGGTTAGTGTAGGGCTTTAGGCCTTAGGGCAGTTGGAGGGGAATGGCTAGTTGGGGTAGTTTTTAGTGTTGGTGCTCAGGTAATTTTTAGGGCAGTGGAAGGGGTTGGGGTAGTTAAAGGGACAGCGTGAGGGGGCAGGAGTAGGGGGGTAGTTGAGGGGGATTCGGGGCAGTGGCGACCTTAGTTAGACATACCCATTTACCATTCATGCCTATACCACGACATTTCATGGTAAAGGAAGGCGTGGTTGAGACACATTTGTGGTTGGGCTGTGTGGTAGAGGCACACGTGGTAAAATCATTCGTTCTTTTATCATACAACTGGGCAAACGTGCTTCTTACACATCACATTAGGTGTAAAGGACAGGAACACTGAGTAAATCATTTACCTATAATGCTCTTCCATAATCTCATCATCAGCAGGGAATATCATTCTGCTTGGACAAACAGCGAAGTTAAAATGATACCAGAAGATGCCCCTTCTTGTATGTGCCTCCTCGATTCTTCCGCGATCCCCTTCTAGATGATTGGATTCTTCGATCAGTGTTTCGGTCTCTCGCGTAGGGTCTCTGGCATCTGCAGTCTGCGTAGGGTCTGTGACATCTAACTAGCTAAACTACCTCAGTTATACTGTTCTATGTTCATTTACCACCCCCAAATGTTTCAATATCGTGGAAACCACTACTTCTGATTGGGCAAGGTAAGGAGAAAAGGTCATCACACCATGCTAAATGTAATATTTTACTTTAGGTTCATTGTTCTATGTTCCCGCCCCTTAATTGACTTTCCCAAGCTTTATTCCCACCGGCATTTGACATTATCCTCAATACATTGTATATATTTTGTATATCTTCTCCTTCCCCTGTCCAGGTCAATGAGTTAAGTTCCCAAGAGATTCTTGCCGGCGCGACCTTGACTGAGTTTCAACTGTGTCATCATAGTTCCGGGCAGGTTTGAGTGCGCTTGCACACGAGTTACGCAGGATAGGGATTTCAGTCAAGGCCCAAATAAGAACTATTAATAAAGTCAGAAAGAGACATGTTAGAATTTTAAACAAATGATTTCACTGTATACCACTTATATCTACTCTATCCCCATTTACTTATATATATCTTTTGCATTAGCAATTTAGTAGAACTTGCAAGGTTTAGTTTAAGCTAAGCATGCGCATTAACATGTGAGTTTCAAGTGGCCATTTTAGAAGCTATTGAGCAGCTGCAAAGTTTTCCCTCCAAGCAAAGAAAACGTCATACTACGTAGATGCAGTTGACTCATGCGCAGTAAGAATCCCGCGTTTTTGGCAGCCATTTTTAGTGACACTCGGGTTACTGGTTAGTAATACAAAAAGACAAGCTTCCCCTAGATTCAGTGTAATGAATAAAATGCATTTTTAGTATTTACAGATATATTCATTACGGTATTACAAGTTATTTGAGAGGATTGCTTTCGAGCAAGTCTCTTTTGCACGAGACCTTGCTCAATCCCCTCTCTAATGGCATTTTATGCCATCACTAATTTCCACTACTACTTCAGATGCCAACTTTAGCACTTTTCCATTTCTTCCTCAACCCTTTCATTTCTTCCTTTCTCCTTTTTGTGCTGTAAACCCCTCATTCTTTTGTAAAAATCTCCCTTTATTTCTTCTAGCTGTATTTCTTCGTATTTTCTCTTCTTTCCCTTTTCATTCACTTCATAGTCCTTTCTATTCTTGCAACATTTGTGCGAAAACATAATTGCTAAAACTAATATTGTTATTCCCATTATTGGCATTATTATTTGACCTAAAATCCCTTTACCTATATTAGAAAACCAACTACCTATAGTGGAAATGCTGTTTGTTAATTTCTTCCTTACACTGTCAACTTCCAGTGGTTTCAAATCTTCTTCTAATTTTGTAATATTCTTAATATATCCTCCAATTTCAATACTTTAATCAGGAATATAAGTGCAACAATGTTGCGCTTTTAACATTTTACAGACTCCGCCCTCTTTTGCCAATAATATATCAAGAGCAAGTCGATTTTGCAAAACCATAGATGTGATCGCAACCAATTCTGTATTGATCATTAAGAACCCTCCAGCAGTGTCAGTAGATAACCGATCCACTACTGTAGACAATTGACAAATTTTACGAGAATTCAAAATTACTCCCACTGACAGTATCAATGCACCGAATATGTCACCTACTATTTCAGAAAAACTAGCTCTTTTTATTTGTGTTAGTTCTTTTGCGTCTTCATTGCTTCCAGTGATTCTTTTCACATGATACACTTTTGGAAAAATTATTCCAAAATAGCAACTCCTGTATAAATGATCAGGCAATCTGAAATAAGCTTTATTGCCACATACATAATAAATTTCAGGAAATACTGGATCTGTTCCACCTTTTAGTCCCCATTCCCCAATTACTAAGAAATTATGTTCGCATTCACTGGAACCAATAAATACATTGTTATATTCAGTCTTTGTTCTATGGAGGCAGAACTTCCCTTTCTTTTCAAAGTCCAAAGACATAGCAGCATGAGTCTTCCCAGTTTTATAATTTCATCTTTCTCAGGCGACAGAGGTATCGGTTCAGAAGCCCTTCTCTGGAAGTCCTGTCTCCTTTGCTCAACTCAATTCAGAAATATCTTTTCTTCTTCGTGTAATTTACATGTTAAATTGTGCGTATGTGCTTCAGCTATATCTATCGCTTTCATAGTTAGAAAATATTCACCCATGAATTATGAGTCTCTAGTACTAAGAACTGGGTTCATTCTCTTTCGCATAGGAACCTCGGAAAAAATCACATCTACATTAGAATAATAATATTGCAGTTTTCCTTTTCTATAAAATAAACTTGCTAAAACACTACAAGAGATACCATATGTTAATGGAATATGATGATAGGTCACACCTTCTGCTATGGATGCCGGTAATTTCATACTCACATAACAATCACTAACTTCCATAGTGTCCACATACTGTACTAATAACTTTGTAAATACAATTAAAGCAGTGTCATTGTCTGTCACAGTGCAATATGTCTAACTCATCAGGTGCTTCTAAATCTACTTTGTCTCGTTTTGTCTTATTCTTATCTGGTGCTTCTAATGCTACCCTATTTCCTTTAATGTTAGCTACTTCCTCATTTATCTCGATGTTATTCTTTTTCTTTGTAATCATCAAATAAGGGATGGCTACTGTCAATACTAGCCAAACTATAAGTACTAAAAATATGCTACATATACATATTCTACGACATTTCTTTACACAGTTTTGTTTCGGTTCTCCAGCAGCTCTATTGTCAGCCATTTTCTATTTGGTTAAGAAGATTTCTCTCCTTCAATTTAGAATTTCAATCTGTGACAGAATCTTTGGGGAAAAAAACAAAAATTTCTTTCCTTTGTCAATTTGTGCTGCATTTAATTCTTCATTACTTTCTTCTTTTATTGCCAGATTCTCGAAATCCTCAAGAATAACGTACGTTCATTCAGGACCTTTGAATTTATTGTTCAATATTTTCAATCTTGTGCTTCTTTGTTTGGTACTTTCAGTTGATGGTCCAGACTGACTGGATACTTCATCTACTTTGTCCGGTTCTTCACTTATTGTTTTGAGGTGGTATTTCAAATTCTTGATAATACTAGGGCAATTATCGCCTTTTCTGATTCTTTTGGCTTGCACTGCACTTTTACTTTCTTCAAGTGTTCTTTTGTTTTCATTAACTTGTGGCGCAACTTGGTTATTTTCGCCTTTAGAATCTCTCTCTATCTGACCTTGTCCAGGGCTTATCGTCTTAGTATCATCTGCCTGGATGTGTTCTTCTTCCCTAATCTGACCCTGTTCAGGTTTTACTTCAATTTGTTTTTCTTCTTCTTCCTGAACCAGTTTTTCTTTTCCTAACTGGTCCTGCTGAGGACTTCCTGTTTCTTGAATTTCTTCTACCTGAACGTGTTCACTAACACCTACCTGTCCCTTCTCAGACTTAGGGTCTGTGTCTTCAATTTCTTCTGTCTGAGTAGATTGCTCTCTCCTTGTCTGGTCCTGCTCAGGTTCCCTAACAGTTGTATTTTCACTTACCTGAGTGCGTTCTTCTGCTCCTATCTGGTCCTCACTCTTTTCCTGACTAACTAATCTGGTTTGGCTTCTTGTTTTTACAATCACTTCAGGTATATCTACTATTGGGATCCAATTATCCTGACTAGTGCTTGGTTGTTCTTGGTCAGCTATTTCAGGATCTGTTGTTCTAGATCCTTCAGCTGTACAACCTTCGGCAGCCCCAACTGCTTGAGTCAGTTGAGGTCCTTCTTCGCCAGGTGCTGGTACTCTTTTGGTATGGCTTGCATGAATCCAATTAGGCAAGCCTGGACATTTTACCGCTGTCGTTGTAACCAATATAACCTGATGTGGTTTTTCCTACCTTGGTGCTGGGCATGATTCTTGAGTGTGATTCTTCTCAACTCCCCAGTCACCGGGATTCAGATCATACCCCTGGTTCGGCTGTCTGGCGACTGCGTCTTCTCCGACCTGGTGAGAAATAGACCGCACTTGGTCAGCCAACTCTTTGCAATACTCCAGTACCAAATCATCAGATATATTCAACAGCTTGTGCCTTGGTAAACATGCTTGCCTCATTGCTGTTCCCATGAGTATTTCATGGGGACTCAATCTGGTATTTTTGTCTGGAATACTTCTGAGTCCCATCAGAACAAGAGGTAAAGCATCAGGCCACTCCAGTGGGGTGGATGTACACACCTTTCCCAGTCTTGACTTAATTGTGCCATTCAATTGTTCTACCACTCCAGAAGCCTCTGGGCAGTATGCACAGTGCAGTTTTTGTTCAATTTTAAATGCTTCACAAATTAATCGAATTATTTCATTATTAAAATAAGACCCTCTATCTGATTCAAAAGTTACTGGAAAACCGAACCTAGGAATGAGTTCTCTCAATAGGAGTTTGGCCACTGTTAAGCTGTCATTTCTTCTGGTTGGGTATGCTTCCACTCACTTTGAAAATAAACAAATTATGACAAGTACATATTTCAATCCTCGACAAACAGGCAACTGAATGAAATCTATTTGAAGCCTTACAAATGGATCTTCTGCTTTTCCAATTTTTCCCATACTGACTATTGTTTTCTTGCTTGGATTCATTTGTTGACATGCCAAGCATCTCTGGCAAAGACTCTCTGCGACATTTTTGAACTTTGCATTAAACCAATCTTGTCTGAAAAGTCTAATCATAGCATCTCTTCCATATGTGGGTGTCTCTATGATACATCCTAGCCAATGGTGCAAGCATACAGTCTGGCATTACTGGCCTGCCATCCAAATACACCCATACACCATCTTCTGCCCTTCTCTGACAACCAATTTTTTTCCACTCTTCTCTTTCTTTTGTTTCCACTTCATCTTGTAGTTTTCTTACTTCTTTTCATATTTCTAATCCTGAAAGTAGTATAAGTTAGCAGCTGATTCCACACGTTTCAATTTTCTTGTTTACTGCTATTTTATGTTTGGCGCAGTGTTGGGCAACCTGGTCAGCATATCGGTTACCCGCAGTCACATAGTCACTTCCTGACTGATTTGAGGCACACTTGAACACTGCCACCACTTTTGGCAATTGTATTGCCTCAAGCAATTCTTTCACAAATATTCCGTTTTTAATGGGAGACCCTGAAGAAGTCAAGAAGTCTCTCTGCATCCAGAGCTGGCCAAAGTAGTGCACAACCCCGTAACCATACTGGCTATCAGTGTAAATGGTTACTCTCCAATTTTTCCCACTTTTGCAAGCTTGGATTAAAGCTATCAATTCGGCTACTTGTGCAGACTTGACTCCTGGTAAATACGATGCTTCGAATATTCCGGCCAATGTACACACAGCGTAAGCAGCACTCAGTCTTCCTTCCTCATGGCGCATACACGAGCCATCTACAAAGAGCTCATGTTCGGCATTCTTCAAGGGCTCCTCCTGTATGTCTGGATGGGGTTTGGTACTGAGTTCCGTCACGTCAAGACATTCGTGTTCGACTTCATCTTTCACTTCTTCATTGTATGCATCTGGTAACAAGGTAGCTGGGTTAAGAACAGTACATCTGACTGTAGTCACGTTTTCAGCCCCTAGTATAATTCTCTCATATTTTGTCATTCTACTAGGGGTAAGATACTGAGTTCGAGTTCTTGTTAAAAGAATTACAACTGAATGAGAGACGTACACTTTTACAGGGTGTCCCAACACAATGGACTCGCTCTGTTCCAGACTCATGCACGTTGCGGCTACAGCTTTTAGACAACCAGGCAATGCAGATGCTACAGGGTCCAAGGCAGCAGAAAAATATGCCACAGGACGTCGCGTTAGACCATGTCTCTGTGTTAAGACTGAGAGTGCACAATTATCTCTCTCACAACAGAACAGTGCAAATTCTGTTGAATAGTCTGGCATGCCTAAGGCAGGTGCTTCACACAAACAGTTTCGTAATTTCACAAAGGTTTCCATGCTTTGATCATCCCACTCTATTGGGTCTTTTGCTCATTTCTTTGTCATTTGAATTAGGCGTTTTGCTAATAAAGAAAACCCTACAATCCATTATCTGCAAAATCCTAACTTCTGTTAATACCAAAAGTAGTAAGTTTAGGATTTTGTCTTAAGTTAGTTCTGTGAATCGGCCCTAAAGACTCAAAGAGTTTTAAAAGTTGTATCTAATCAAACTTTTTGTGAGTCAAAGATCAAATACATGCTATACACCGTTTCTTCAGGAAAGAAATCAAGATTGGTTCAATATAAGTCTCAATTAAAATATTGTGATGACAGTACCTGAAAGAGGGAGAAACAGAGAGTAGAACAAGGACATACTACACAGAATTATATTTACCTAGAATGGTGTGAAGACCAAACTCCTTGCCAAGGAGTCAGGTGGAGTCTCCCAGGACAGGTTGGGAAACAAAGGATCAGGACAGGTTCAGGACCGTGAAGGTGACCTCATCTAAGTGCAACGCCAGTGCCGCACCCCTCTCTGGCACTACTCTCCTCAATTTCGTCCGCGAACCCCTTCTTGTTTGTGCCTCCTGGATTCTTCCGTGATCCCCTTCTAGATGATTGGATTCTTCGATCAGTATTTCAGTCTCTCGAATAGGGTCTCTGCCATCTGGAGTCTGCGTAGGGTCTGTGACATCTAACTAACTAAACTATCTAATTTATACTATTCTATGTTCATGTACCACCCCCAAATGTTTCAATATAGTGGAAACCACTACTTCTGATTGGGCAAGGCAAGGGGAAAAGGTCATCACACCACGCTACATGCTAAATGTAATATTTTACTTTAGGTTCATTGTTCAATGTTCCCGCCCCTTAATTTACTTTCCCAAGCTTTATTCCCACCCGCATTTCACATTATGATCAATACATTGTATATATTTTGTATATCCTCTCCTTCCTCTGTCCAGGCCGGCGCGACCTTGGCTGAGTTTCAACAGTGTCATCATAGTTCCGGGCAGCTTTGAGTGCGCTTGCCTATGAGTTACGCGGGACAGGGATTTCAGTCACCCTCTGAGGCCCAAATAAGAACTATTAATAAAGTCAGACAGGGACATATTAGAATTTTAAACAAATGATTTCACTGTATACCACTTATCTCTACTCTATCTCCATTTACCTATATATATATTTCGCATTAGCAATTTAGTAAAACTTGCAAGGTTTAGTTTAAGCAAAGCATGCGCATTAACATGTGAGTTTCAAGCGGACATTTTAGAAGGTATTGCGCAGCTGCAAAGTTTTCCCTCCAAGCATAGAAAACATCTTACTACGTAGATGCAGTAGACGCATGCACAGTAGGAATCCCGCGTTTTTGGCGGCCCTTTTTAGTGACACTAGGGTTACTGGTTAGTAGTACAAGCTTCCCCTAGATTCAGTGTAATGAATAAAATGCATTTTTAGTATTTACAGAAATATTGATTACGGTATTACGAGTTATTTGAGAGGATTGCTACTGTGCTGTCCGCGTTGCACTCCTTAATCAGAGAATAGATACAATAACTTCCGGCCTGATGATAATATGGTAAGTGAACTTTTAATGAACTATGTTTTTAACTAAGAAATCCTCGAGGAACCCTTCTAATGTACCAGATGTTAGTATGTCATAAGGCGTGCTGCTGACTATTGCATGCTTTAGTACAAGTTTTTGGCTGCAAAACTTGCAACAGAGTCTTCTCAGTATTGTCCCAAGAATTTTAAACTCACCACCAGAAATCAGACTGATCAACTCAATTGTATCATTCAAAAAATAAGTTAAAGTATTACTTATGACCACATTTCTGCTCTAGTTCTCACAAGATAACACATTGTCTAAACCTATGACAATTATTTGACTGATTGTGCCTGATGACTTGTCAGCTTGGTCCTGTGGAGGTATCTCACCTCAATTTGATGGCCACTACATTCTGCACCTCTCTTGTTTGTGTTGTTTTTTGCGCTTCCTTCTGATAATTTGTTAAGCGCTCTGATACCCTCCCGGTTCATGTTTGTGCTATATAAAAAGACGTGGAGGACATTCTCAGCTCACACAGTCAGATTTAACATCATAGAGGAGAAAAACTTAGAAAGTACTATAAAAAATGTGTGTCAATAAAAACTTTCTAAACAACGCAACACATGGTGAAACCCTCAACAATGAACCGAAATTAAACTAGTGTCACACTGCCTTTGGATAGTCTTCCAGGGCCAGAAATAGACTGAAATATACCTTAAAACAGAGAGAACTAAAATTTGACTTTCTGTGTATTATGCAGGAGGACACCTGAATACCTAATATATTTTTCTGTGTAATCAGAGAACAGAGAAGACATGAGCCTAGGCTGCTTGGCTGCAACAACTACTGCACACAACACATTGGGCGTATTCTTATAATTTGCAAACCAACAAAACCTCAACATAGCTTTAGCAGTTGCGGCTCATGCAGGTAATCGCAGTGGAGCAGAGGGGCGCGGTGGGACGTTGGAAGTGACAATCAACGGAATAGTGAAAATTAACTAAATAAATAAAAACACTGACCTTGCGCTTGTGCCGTTTCCTGTCGCGGGCACTAGGCTGACCCACACAAGTGAGGTACCATTTTTCTCAGAAGACTTTGGGGAACGCAGGGTGGGGGGAAATTTGTGGATCCATGCAGATTCCAGAACTTTCCACCAGGGAAATGTGGGGAAAATGTGTTTTTTTGGGCAATTTTTTAGGTTTGCAAGGGATTCTGGGTAACAGACCCTGGTGGGAGGCAGTCAAGTCACCCCGTGCTGGATTCCCCTAGGGTGTCTAGTTTTCAAAAATGTATAGGTTTGCTAGGTTTCCCTAGGTGACGGCAGAGCTATGGTTCAAAAACTACAGCTAGGCACTTTGCCAAAAAAAGGTCATTTTTCATAGCAAAATTGAGGTGTGTCCACGTTACGTTTTGTGCCGTTTCCTGTCGCGGGCACTAGGCTGACCCACACAAGTGAGGTACCATTTTTCTCGGAAGACTTTGGGGAACACTGGGTGAGTGGAAATTTGTGGATCCAAGTAGATTCCAGAACTTTCCACCACAGAAATATGGGGAAAATGTGTTTTTTGGGCAATTTTTTAGGTTTGCAAGGGATTCTGGGTAACAGACCCTGGTGGGAGGCAGTCAAGTCACCCCATGCTGGATTCCCCTGGGTGTCTAGTTTTCAAAAATGTATAGGTTTGCTAGGTTTCCCTAGGTGACGGCAGAGCTATGGTTCAAAAACTACAGGTAGGCACTTTGCCAAAAAAGGGTCATTTTTCGCTACGAAATTGAGGTGTGTCCACCTTACGTTTTGCGCCGTTTCCTGTCGCGGGCACTAGGCTGACCCACACAAGTGAGGTACCATTTTTCTCGGAAGACTTTGGGGAACGCGGGGTGGGTGGAAATTTGTGGATCCACGCAGATTCCAGAACTTTCTATCAGAGAAATGTGGGGAAAAAGTGTTTTTTTTGGCAAGTTTTGAGGTTTGCAAGGGATTCTGGGTAACAGAACCTGGTGGGAGGCAGTCAAGTCACCCCATCCTGGATTCCCCTCGGTGTCTAGTTTTCAAAAATGTATAGGTTTGCTAGGTTTCCCTAGGTGCCGGCAGAGCTAGGGTTAAAAAACTACAGCTAGGCACTTTGCTAAAAAAGGGTAATTTTGCATTGTGAAAATGTGGTGTGTTCACGTTGGGTTTTGAGCCATTTCCTGTCGTGGGCACTATGCCTACCCCTACAAGTGAGGTACCATTTTTATCGGAAGACTTAGGGTAATTCAGATTTGTAAAGGAACTGTTATTACCTATTGACTTTCGATGCATTTCTGCCTTCCAAATGAAAGACATTGTGTAAAAAAAGAAGTCATTCTAAAAAATGACTGATAATTCTCATGCTAGTATGAGTATTCCCAATTTCGGATATGTGCAAATATCTACTGTTTCTAAACTCTATGGGGCAGATTTATGTTCCCTGGCGCATCCCTGCAAATCAGCATGGATGCGCCAGGGAAGATGCGTCACAAAAGTTTACCCTTGCGCCACAATAGATGCGCCGCATTTACAATGCAGCGCATCATGGCGCAAGGATAAACAGATGCGTGACGCATCTGATGGCGGAAGGTTGGCGCATTGCTGGAGTTGCATCGCAAGCGCGACGCAGCTCCAGCAAGGCTCGGGGTGCCCTATTGTTACAATGCTGCGTCAATCCTTACGCCTGCCTCAAGCAGGAGCAGGGTTTTGACACAGCATGGCCGGAAAAGTGACTGAGTGAAATCTTGTAGATTTCACTCCGCCACTTTTCGGAGGCGTTCCTGCGCCGGAACGCCCCCCTCTGTGCAGGTACGCCCACATGTGGCGCAAGCTTTACAACGTGACGCATCTCCCTAGATGCGTCACGTTGTAAATGGGGCGCAACATGGCGCAGGGTTTACGCCGCCGCTGTGTCACAAAAGTGACGCAACGGCGGCGTAAAAGTGGTGCAAGTCCATTATAAATCTGCCCCTATGTTTTGTTCTCATTTCAGAAATACATAGGTGTCTTTCATACCGATTTTTCCATGTACACATTTTTACAGAATAATTTCTATATACCCGGTACATAACAAAAAACCATTGCAAGTTGCTGCTCAGTTTTTGGCTCTGGGTTCGTCGGGTTCTTGGTGAACCTACAAGTCCTATATATCCCCACAACCAGTAATGTCCAGCGGATGTAACGGTATATTGCTTTCAAAGAGCTGTCAAAATTATAAGAAGTTACAGGTGAAAATGTTGACACTAGAGGAGCTTGTTTTCAACAAATTTTCAATTTATCCTACATTTAACTGTTAGTTTCTATAAAGAAACCTTGATGGATCTACACAAATGACTCCTTGCTGAATTCAGAATTTTGTCTGCTTCTCTAAAATGTATAGCTTTCCAGGTTTCATTATTGCTTTTGTACCCATTTCTACCATTAACTGGAAGGAGGTTGAAAGCACAAAAAATAGCAAAAATAGGCTATGTCCCAGAAAAATGCCAAAACTGTGTAAAAAATGTTGGGTTTCTGACAAAAGTCTGGTATCCCCTAAAAGCTGGGAAAATGGTGATTTCAGCCCCACAAACCCTTTTTTGATAACATTTGCAGGGAAAAACCCAGATGCTTTCATTTGCAGCCCGTTTTTCCCATTTTCCCCCAAAAAAACTACATTTTGCTGTATTTTGGCTCATTTCTGTGACCCCTCCAGGGGAATCCACAAACCCTGAGTACCTTCAGAATCCCCATGATGTTGGAAGAAAAGGACGCAAATTTGGCGTGGATACCTTATGTGGTCAAAAAGTTACAGGGGCCTCAGCGCGCACTACCCCAAATAGCCAAAAAAGAGCATGGCACAGGAGGGGGAAAAGGCCTGGCAGCGAAGGGGTTAAGGGACAGCGCAGGGGGATCGGAGTAGTGTAAGATAGGATGTAGGGTTTTAGGCCTTAGGGCAGTGGGAGGGGAATGGGTACCTGGGTTAGTTGTTGGGCGGGGGGTTGGGGTAGGTTTTAGGGCAGTGGAATGGATTGGGGTATGATAAGGGACAGAACAGGTGTGGAGGGGTGGGGTAGTGTAGGGTTTTAGACCTTATGGCAGTGGGAGGGGAATAGGTAGTTTTTTAGAGCTGGGAGGTGGTCAGGGTAGGTTTTAGGGCAGTGGAAGTGGTTGGCGTAGTTTAAGGGACAGTGCAGGGGGCTGGGGGTGGGGTAGTATAAGTTAGGGTGCAAGATTTTAGGCCTTAGGGCAGTGGGAGGGGAATGGGTATTAGGGTTGATTTTTAGGGTGGGGCAGGGGTAGGTTCTAGGGCAGTGGAAGGGGTTGGGGTAGTTAAAGTGACAGCGTGTGGTGGGGGGCCGGGTAGTGTAGGGCTTTAGGCCTTGGGGCAGTGGGAGAGCAATGGGTAGTTGGGTATTTTTTGGGACTGGGAGGGGGTCAGGGTACGTTTTAGGGCAGTGGGAGGGGTTGGGATAGTTTAAGGGACAGCACAGGGGGCTGGGGGTGGGGTAGTATAAGTTAGGGTGCAGGGTTTTAGGCCTTAGGGCAGTGGGAGGGGAGAGAGGAGTTGGGTTAGTTTTTATGGTGAGGGTGGTCAGGGTAGGTTTTAGGGCAGTGGAAGGGGTTTTGGTAGTTTAAGGGATGGCACGGGGTGGGCTAGTGTAAGGTTTTAGGCCTTAGGGCAGTGGCAGGGGAATGGGTAGTTGGGTTAGTTTGTAGGGCGGGGGTCGGGGTAAGTTTTTAGGACAGTGGAAGGTGTTGGGGTAGTTTGAGGGACAGCGCAAGGGGGGCAGGCGGGTGGGGTAGTATAAGTTAGGGTGCAGGGTTTTAGCCCTTAGGGCAGTGGGAGGGAAAATAGTAGTTGGGTTAGGGCAGTGGAAGGGGTTCGAGTAGTTTAAGGGATGGCAGAGGGTCAGGTTAGTGTAGGGCTTTAGGCCTTAGGGCAGTTGGAGGGGAATGGCTAGTTGGGGTAGTTTTTAGTGTTGGTGCTCAGGTAATTTTTAGGGCAGTGGAAGGGGTTGGGGTAGTTAAAGGGACAGCGTGAGGGGGCAGGAGTAGGGGGGTAGTTGAGGGGGATTCGGGGCAGTGGCGACCTTAGTTAGACATACCCATTTACCATTCATGCCTATACCACGACATTTCATGGTAAAGGAAGGCGTGGTTGAGACACATTTGTGGTTGGGCTGTGTGGTAGAGGCACACGTGGTAAAATCATTCGTTCTTTTATCATACAACTGGGCAAACGTGCTTCTTACACATCACATTAGGTGTAAAGGACAGGAACACTGAGTAAATCATTTACCTATAATGCTCTTCCATAATCTCATCATCAGCAGGGAATATCATTCTGCTTGGACAAACAGCGAAGTTAAAATGATACCAGAAGATGCCCCTTCTTGTATGTGCCTCCTCGATTCTTCCGCGATCCCCTTCTAGATGATTGGATTCTTCGATCAGTGTTTCGGTCTCTCGCGTAGGGTCTCTGGCATCTGCAGTCTGCGTAGGGTCTGTGACATCTAACTAGCTAAACTACCTCAGTTATACTGTTCTATGTTCATTTACCACCCCCAAATGTTTCAATATCGTGGAAACCACTACTTCTGATTGGGCAAGGTAAGGAGAAAAGGTCATCACACCATGCTAAATGTAATATTTTACTTTAGGTTCATTGTTCTATGTTCCCGCCCCTTAATTGACTTTCCCAAGCTTTATTCCCACCGGCATTTGACATTATCCTCAATACATTGTATATATTTTGTATATCTTCTCCTTCCCCTGTCCAGGTCAATGAGTTAAGTTCCCAAGAGATTCTTGCCGGCGCGACCTTGACTGAGTTTCAACGGTGTCATCATAGTTCCGGGCAGGTTTGAGTGCGCTTGCACACGAGTTACGCAGGATAGGGATTTCAGTCAAGGCCCAAATAAGAACTATTAATAAAGTCAGAAAGAGACATGTTAGAATTTTAAACAAATGATTTCACTGTATACCACTTATATCTACTCTATCCCCATTTACTTATATATATCTTTTGCATTAGCAATTTAGTAGAACTTGCAAGGTTTAGTTTAAGCAAAGCATGCGCATTAACATGTGAGTTTCAAGCGGCCATTTTAGAAGCTATTGAGCAGCTGCAAAGTTTTCCCTCCAAGCAAAGAAAACGTCATACTACGTAGATGCAGTTGACTCATGCGCAGTAAGAATCCCGCGTTTTTGGCAGCCATTTTTAGTGACACTCGGGTTACTGGTTAGTAATACAAAAAGACAAGCTTCCCCTAGATTCAGTGTAATGAATAAAATGCATTTTTAGTATTTACAGATATATTCATTACGGTATTACAAGTTATTTGAGAGGATTGCTTTCGAGCAAGTCTCTTTTGCACGAGACCTTGCTCAATCCCCTCTCTAATGGCATTTTATGCCATCACTAATTTCCACTACTACTTCAGATGCCAACTTTAGCACTTTTCCATTTCTTCCTCAACCCTTTCATTTCTTCCTTTCTCCTTTTTGTGCTGTAAACCCCTCATTCTTTTGTACAAATCTCCCTTTATTTCTTCTAGCTGTATTTCTTCGTATTTTCTCTTCTTTCCCTTTTCATTCACTTCATAGTCCTTTCTATTCTTGCAACATTTGTGCGAAAACATAATTGCTAAAACTAATATTGTTATTCCCATTATTGGCATTATTATTTGACCTAAAATCCCTTTACCTATATTAGAAAACCAACTACCTATAGTGGAAATGCTGTTTGTTAATTTCTTCCTTACACTGTCAACTTCCAGTGGTTTCAAATCTTCTTCTAATTTTGTAATATTCTTAATATATCCTCCAATTTCAATACTTTAATCAGGAATATAAGTGCAACAATGTTGCGCTTTTAACATTTTACAGACTCCGCCCTCTTTTGCCAATAATATATCAAGAGCAAGTCGATTTTGCAAAACCATAGATGTGATCGCAACCAATTCTGTATTGATCATTAAGAACCCTCCAGCAGTGTCAGTAGATAACCGATCCACTACTGTAGACAATTGACAAATTTTACGAGAATTCAAAATTACTCCCACTGACGGTATCAATGCACCGAATATGTCACCTACTATTTCAGAAAAACTAGCTCTTTTTATTTGTGTTAGTTCTTTTGCGTCTTCATTGCTTCCAGTGATTCTTTTCACATGATACACTTTTGGAAAAATTATTCCAAAATAGCAACTCCTGTATAAATGATCAGGCAATCTGAAATAAGCTTTATTGCCACATACATAATAAATTTCAGGAAATACTGGATCTGTTCCACCTTTTAGTCCCCATTCCCCAATTACTAAGAAATTATGTTCGCATTCACTGGAACCAATAAATACATTGTTATATTCAGTCTTTGTTCTATGGAGGCAGAACTTCCCTTTCTTTTCAAAGTCCAAAGACATAGCAGCATGAGTCTTCCCAGTTTTATAATTTCATCTTTCTCAGGCGACAGAGGTATCGGTTCAGAAGCCCTTCTCTGGAAGTCCTGTCTCCTTTGCTCAACTCAATTCAGAAATATCTTTTCTTCTTCGTGTAATTTACATGTTAAATTGTGCGTATGTGCTTCAGCTATATCTATCGCTTTCATAGTTAGAAAATATTCACCCATGAATTATGAGTCTCTAGTACTAAGAACTGGGTTCATTCTCTTTCGCATAGGAACCTCGGAAAAAATCACATCTACATTAGAATAATTATATTGCAGTTTTCCTTTTCTATAAAATAAACTTGCTAAAACACTACAAGAGATACCATATGTTAATGGAATATGATGATAGGTCACACCTTCTGCTATGGATGCCGGTAATTTCATACTCACATAACAATCACTAACTTCCATAGTGTCCACATACTGTACTAATAACTTTGTAAATACAATTAAAGCAGTGTCATTGTCTGTCACAGTGCAATATGTCTAACTCATCAGGTGCTTCTAAATCTACTTTGTCTCGTTTTGTCTTATTCTTATCTGGTGCTTCTAATGCTACCCTATTTCCTTTAATGTTAGCTACTTCCTCATTTATCTCGATGTTATTCTTTTTCTTTGTAATCATCAAATAAGGGATGGCTACTGTCAATACTAGCCAAACTATAAGTACTAAAAATATGCTACATATACATATTCTACGACATTTCTTTACACAGTTTTGTTTCGGTTCTCCAGGAGCTCTATTGTCAGCCATTTTCTATTTGGTTAAGAAGATTTCTCTCCTTCAATTTAGAATTTCAATCTGTGACAGAATCTTTGGGGAAAAAAACAAAAATGTCTTTCCTTTGTCAATTTGTGCTGCATTTAATTCTTCATTACTTTCTTCTTTTATTTCCAGATTCTCGAAATCCTCAAGAATAACGTACGTTCATTCAGGACCTTTGAATTTATTGTTCAATATTTTCAATCTTGTGCTTCTTTGTTTGGTACTTTCAGTTGATGGTCCAGACTGACTGGATACTTCATCTACTTTGTCCGGTTCTTCACTTATTGTTTTGAGGTGGTATTTCAAATTCTTGATAATACTAGGGCAATTATCGCCTTTTCTGATTCTTTTGGCTTGCACTGCACTTTTACTTTCTTCAAGTGTTCTTTTGTTTTCATTAACTTGTGGCGCAACTTGGTTATTTTCGCCTTTAGAATCTCTCTCTATCTGACCTTGTCCAGGGCTTATCGTCTTAGTATCATCTGCCTGGATGTGTTCTTCTTCCCTAATCTGACCCTGTTCAGGTTTTACTTCAATTTGTTTTTCTTCTTCTTCCTGAACCAGTTTTTCTTTTCCTAACTGGTCCTGCTGAGGACTTCCTGTTTCTTGAATTTCTTCTACCTGAACGTGTTCACTAACACCTACCTGTCCCTTCTCAGACTTAGGGTCTGTGTCTTCAATTTCTTCTGTCTGAGTAGATTGCTCTCTCCTTGTCTGGTCCTGCTCAGGTTCCCTAACAGTTGTATTTTCACTTACCTGAGTGCGTTCTTTTGCTCCTATCTGGTCCTCACTCTTTTCCTGACTAACTAATCTGGTTTGGCTTCTTGTTTTTACAATCACTTCAGGTATATCTACTATTGGGATCCAATTATCCTGACTAGTGCTTGGTTGTTCTTGGTCAGCTATTTCAGGATCTGTTGTTCTAGATCCTTCAGCTGTACAACCTTCGGCAGCCCCAACTGCTTGAGTCAGTTGAGGTCCTTCTTCGCCAGGTGCTGGTACTCTTTTGGTATGGCTTGCATGAATCCAATTAGGCAAGCCTGGACATTTTACCGCTGTCGTTGTAACCAATATAACCTGATGTGGTTTTTCCTACCTTGGTGCTGGGCATGATTCTTGAGTGTGATTCTTCTCAACTCCCCAGTCACCGGGATTCAGATCATACCCCTGGTTCGGCTGTCTGGCGACTGCGTCTTCTCCGACCTGGTGAGAAATAGACCGCACTTGGTCAGCCAACTCTTTGCAATACTCCAGTACCAAATCATCAGATATATTCAACAGCTTGTGCCTTGGTAAACATGCTTGCCTCATTGCTGTTCCCATGAGTATTTCATGGGGACTCAATCTGGTATTTTTGTCTGGAATACTTCTGAGTCCCATCAGAACAAGAGGTAAAGCATCAGGCCACTCCAGTGGGGTGGATGTACACACCTTTCCCAGTCTTGACTTAATTGTGCCATTCAATTGTTCTACCACTCCAGAAGCCTCTGGGCAGTATGCACAGTGCAGTTTTTGTTCAATTTTAAATGCTTCACAAATTAATCGAATTATTTCATTATTAAAATAAGACCCTCTATCTGATTCAAAAGTTACTGGAAAACCGAACCTAGGAATGAGTTCTCTCAATAGGAGTTTGGCCACTGTTAAGCTGTCATTTCTTCTGGTTGGGTATGCTTCCACTCACTTTGAAAATAAACAAATTATGACAAGTACATATTTCAATCCTCGACAAACAGGCAACTGAATGAAATCTATTTGAAGCCTTACAAATGGACCTTCTGCTTTTCCAATTTTTCCCATACTGACTATTGTTTTCTTGCTTGGATTCATTTGTTGACATGCCAAGCATCTCTGGCAAAGACTCTCTGCGACATTTTTGAACTTTGCATTAAACCAATCTTGTCTGAAAAGTCTAATCATAGCATCTCTTCCATATGTGGGTGTCTCTATGATACATCCTAGCCAATGGTGCAAGCATACAGTCTGGCATTACTGGCCTGCCATCCAAATACACCCATACACCATCTTCTGCCCTTCTCTGACAACCAATTTTTTTCCACTCTTCTCTTTCTTTTGTTTCCACTTCATCTTGTAGTTTTCTTACTTCTTTTCATATTTCTAATCCTGAAAGTAGTATAAGTTAGCAGCTGATTCCACACGTTTCAATTTTCTTGTTTACTGCTATTTTATGTTTGGCGCAGTGTTGGGCAACCTGGTCAGCATATCGGTTACCCGCAGTCACATAGTCACTTCCTGACTGATTTGAGGCACACTTGAACACTGCCACCACTTTTGGCAATTGTATTGCCTCAAGCAATTCTTTCACAAATATTCCGTTTTTAATGGGAGACCCTGAAGAAGTCAAGAAGTCTCTCTGCATCCAGAGCTGGCCAAAGTAGTGCACAACCCCGTAACCATACTGGCTATCAGTGTAAATGGTTACTCTCCAATTTTTCCCACTTTTGCAAGCTTGGATTAAAGCTATCAATTCGGCTACTTGTGCAGACTTGACTCCTGGTAAATACGATGCTTCGAATATTCCGGCCAATGTACACACAGCGTAAGCAGCACTCAGTCTTCCTTCCTCATGGCGCATACACGAGCCATCTACAAAGAGCTCATGTTCGGCATTCTTCAAGGGCTCCTCCTGTATGTCTGGATGGGGTTTGGTACTGAGTTCCGTCACGTCAAGACATTCGTGTTCGACTTCATCTTTCACTTCTTCATTGTATGCATCTGGTAACAAGGTAGCTGGGTTAAGAACAGTACATCTGACTGTAGTCACGTTTTCAGCCCCTAGTATAATTCTCTCATATTTTGTCATTCTACTAGGGGTAAGATACTGAGTTCGAGTTCTTGTTAAAAGAATTACAACTGAATGAGAGACGTACACTTTTACAGGGTGTCCCAACACAATGGACTCGCTCTGTTCCAGACTCATGCACGTTGCGGCTACAGCTTTTAGACAACCAGGCAATGCAGATGCTACAGGGTCCAAGGCAGCAGAAAAATATGCCACAGGACGTCGCGTTAGACCATGTCTCTGTGTTAAGACTGAGAGTGCACAATTATCTCTCTCACAACAGAACAGTGCAAATTCTGTTGAATAGTCTGGCATGCCTAAGGCAGGTGCTTCACACAAACAGTTTCGTAATTTCACAAAGGTTTCCATGCTTTGATCATCCCACTCTATTGGGTCTTTTGCTCATTTCTTTGTCATTTGAATTAGGGGTTTTGCTAATAAAGAAAACCCTACAATCCATTATCTGCAAAATCCTAACTTCTGTTAATACCAAAAGTAGTAAGTTTAGGATTTTGTCTTAAGTTAGTTCTGTGAATCGGCCCTAAAGACTCAAAGAGTTTTAAAAGTTGTATCTAATCAAACTTTTTGTGAGTCAAAGATCAAATACATGCTATACACTGTTTCTTCAGGAAAGAAATCAAGATTGGTTCAATATAAGTCTCAATTAAAATATTGTGATGACAGTACCTGAAAGAGGGAGAAACAGAGAGTAGAACAAGGACATACTACACAGAATTATATTTACCTAGAATGGTGTGAAGACCAAACTCCTTGCCAAGGAGTCAGGTGGAGTCTCCCAGGACAGGTTGGGAAACAAAGGATCAGGACAGGTTCAGGACCGTGAAGGTGACCTCATCTAAGTGCAACGCCAGTGCCGCACCCCTCTCTGGCACTACTCTCCTCAATTTCGTCCGCGAACCCCTTCTTGTTTGTGCCTCCTGGATTCTTCCGTGATCCCCTTCTAGATGATTGGATTCTTCGATCAGTATTTCAGTCTCTCGAATAGAGTCTCTGCCATCTGGAGTCTGCGTAGGGTCTGTGACATCTAACTAACTAAACTATCTAATTTATACTATTCTATGTTCATGTACCACCCCCAAATGTTTCAATATAGTGGAAACCACTACTTCTGATTGGGCAAGGCAAGGGGAAAAGGTCATCACACCACGCTACATGCTAAATGTAATATTTTACTTTAGGTTCATTGTTCCATGTTCCCGCCCCTTAATTTACTTTCCCAAGCTTTATTCCCACCCGCATTTCACATTATGATCAATACATTGTATATATTTTGTATATCCTCTCCTTCCTCTGTCCAGGCCGGCGCGACCTTGGCTGAGTTTCAACAGTGTCATCATAGTTCCGGGCAGCTTTGAGTGCGCTTGCCTATGAGTTACGCGGGACAGGGATTTCAGTCACCCTCTGAGGCCCAAATAAGAACTATTAATAAAGTCAGACAGGGACATATTAGAATTTTAAACAAATGATTTCACTGTATACCACTTATCTCTACTCTATCTCCATTTACCTATATATATATTTCGCATTAGCAATTTAGTAAAACTTGCAAGGTTTAGTTTAAGCAAAGCATGCGCATTAACATGTGAGTTTCAAGCGGACATTTTAGAAGGTATTGCGCAGCTGCAAAGTTTTCCCTCCAAGCATAGAAAACATCTTACTACGTAGATGCAGTAGACGCATGCACAGTAGGAATCCCGCGTTTTTGGCGGCCCTTTTTAGTGACACTAGGGTTACTGGTTAGTAGTACAAGCTTCCCCTAGATTCAGTGTAATGAATAAAATGCATTTTTAGTATTTACAGAAATATTGATTACGGTATTAAGAGTTATTTGAGAGGATTGCTACTGAGCAAGTCTCTTTTAAACGAGACCTTGCTCCATCACTCCTACTCGGGTGCCAGCATGAAAAATAAAATGGCATTAGTAGCGGGAGGGGTGAGGCTCCTCAGTGCTAATGGAGGAACCGCTGCAGTATGTCACACTCGCAAACATTTCTGACCTAAATATCATGAGCTCCACCGTGGAGCAAATCAATATTAGTAAATCAAAAGCTTTAGAAAAAACATTTAACTTTATCTTACATTCTGTGGGAATATCTGCATCTTCTAGATGAAGTTTTTCCTGTGGTATTTTCATGAAACATTATTACTTTTTTGCAGTACATACTATGAACTGCGTTGTATATGTATGTTTGAATAATAAAAGTTATGGGTGCATGGTTATTATGGAGCACGGTCAGGAGCTGTGTAGCCAGGGCTGAAGGCAATGATACATTCTGAGAGTGATTGTGGTGGATCAAATGATGGTAGAGGATGAGAGGAAGACACCAACCACATCAAAGGAAGCGAAAATCCTTGATCTGATCATGGGATCAAACCTCTCACTCCAAATCCACCATAACAGTGTGACTAAATGCACTTTCTATACAATAATACAATTATAGCATATCTTCTCTTACCTATACTCTTCCCACAAGTTAATGGATGTTGTGTGCTGAATGTGTTAATTTGTGGTACATGCTTTCTATTGATCTGAACTACAAACTATAAACAAAAAAGAATGTTATAGGCAGGCAAATTCTAAACCTGACTAGCAGGGTTCAAATTATCTGTGCCCTGAATGTGTAATACTAGTTATTAGTTACAACAATAATATCCTGCAAACCTCTCCATATTGCAAAGTTTGATACACAGTTCAGGAAAAATCTTCCTTCTGTCCAAACTCAATCTCTACAGGCAAAAAAACACTGCAGATCCGGGATTGCTACACTTTTGATCATTTCCATCTTTCTAGATGAAGCTCTTTCTCTGTAGAGAAATGCAAGCTCTGTAAAATACTTACAAGGTGAATATCATCAGTCAGTTATAATACAGAAAAGCAGTAAATACTTGGACGTTCTCAAATGTTGGACATCATTTAATGTAATGCTACAATTCTAACAGATTTGTATTCACAACCAGCAAACAATTCTTTATTCTCTTCTTTGAATACCAAAATGTCATAATACAAGGCAATGCAACCTCAGACTGATCTTTCTATCTGAATCCTAGCTGAAATAAGTTCTTGCATCTAGGTAGATCTGCTTGACCCATCTGAATATTGTAAGTTCTGCCTATATAGAATAAAGAAAGCAAGCAGCCAAATCTTAGTAATTCTCAACCCCCCCATACAAGACAGAAGACAAACTACAATCAATTTGCAATTTTCCAATGTTTATCAATTGAACTAAAACTACTTGACACAGTCCTTATCAGACTCCATGTCATCTGCCACTTACCTAGTGACAACATAACATTTGCAAAATAACTGGTTGACTCATCATAGCATTTATATTGTTTATAGAAAGGCTTTTTGCCCTGGGGAACTTCAGTCTTCACACATCTGCCTTAAACATTGTGCAGTATTTGTTTTCTCTTTCATATGTGGAAACCTTTTTCAATTATGTGCATTGCCCAGGCACAAAAAAGGCAAAATTCTGACCCACCTCATCATGAAAGAACGGATCATTATGATCCATATGCAATACATTGTTTTCTGTTCAGAAATCTTCCTGTTAGGGTGTCTCTCCAAGCATCAGGGACCTTGCATGGATACTCACCTCTGACTTAGCTGCTGGGTGACCTGCGCATTCCAGTGGTCATCAATGATAGCATAATAAACTGAAGTGCTGCTGGTGGAATGCTTTGGATTGGAGAGGCAGTTTGAACAGAGTTGCTTCTGGGTTGGTGGTCTTTGTAGTGCAGGTGAATAAATACCTGAAAAATGAACTCTGTGTACATGTAGTATTTACATCTTATCATTGGCGATGAGCACCTGCCGGGCACAGGTGAGAGAGGACAATCAGCTTCCCCACGAACCGACACGAACAGTGGCAGCATCAAGGTTATACAAAGTTTACTAAAAACGGCATGGAAAACGGATGGCCGTAAGTACTGTGGGGCATTTTATCAAGGGCAATATCGCCACTTTAGTGGCACTTTTAGCCGCTAAAGCGGCAATATTTTTATCTCCCTATTAGCAAGCTGTCGCTAACAGCTATTAGCGACAGTTTACTGGCAATAGCGCCCGTTTTTTTTGCCGCTTTGCATGTCAGTGATGAAAATCGCTAATGACATGCAAAGTAGGCATTCCCTTACATCTCTCCGTGGAAATCCACGCGGACACGGCAGCGCAATATTAGCAAGCCTCAAGCAAACACGCGAAGCGATAAAATAAACCGCGATAACCGCGGTTATCATGGGCTTGCAACGCCTGCTTTGAAACTGACTTAGCCATACTTATCATGGCAGGTGGATTGTACGGCTGAGGCAACGGGGCATGTTATCAAGGAAACGTGATAAATATTGCAGTTCCCCATTTGCGCGATTCTGTTTGATGCCGCTAATACAAGATTTGATCGCCGTGGAGAAATGCGTTGATGATAACACGATATCTCAGCATTTGAATCCTGCGATACACGTCATTTAACAGAATAGCGTAAAGCAGAAAATGCAATATTTATCGCGTTTCCTTGATAATATGCCTCCGTGTGTGTTATCTAATGGAACTTGAACTTTACATGTCTTTAAGCTGGGAGTTGTGTTTCCAAACTTTCCCCAACTTATTCTGACATCAATAACTGTCAGGAGGCAACTGTGGAGGGCACGTGACCTCTTTTGAACAGCTTTACGTGTATGCGTACATAAGCGCGTGTCTACTAAATCCCAGCTGACGTGCTTGCCAATGTAGAACCATAAATGCTGCTGGTTCCTGACTCACAGAGCGACAGCGCCTTGGATCTTCCCAGCGGCACACAGCGCTGCACTGGCACACAGAGCTGCAGCTGCTGGTTCCTGAGAGACACTGACACACAGAGCGGCAGCACCACAGATCTTCCTCGGCACACAGAGCGGCAGGGGGACAGAGTTCAGCTATTGGAGAAACACTGTCGCCTTGATCTGGGTTGCTGGGCATGCGCGGCGACGCGCCCACCTTCATTGCCGCACATGCAACCTTTCTTGTTAAAGGAAGAGTTGTTTTCCGGTTGATGCCTTTTGGTTTCAAGGTTTCTAAGCATGTGCGGTGATGCGCTCACCCTTTTAACAGTGTTCCAGTTTCTGGTTCACTTCTGGTTTCCTTTCTCAGCACACAAGCTACATTTGCATATTTCTCTGCTTAACCCTCATTCTGAATGGGCAGTGTTTTGGTCAGCTCGTTGACAGTCGCACCTAGGATTCAAAACTTTGGTGTTTGCAGTTTTCTTCTCATTGGTATATATGGTGATACACAGACCTCAATTTACAGATGTAGAGTTAATTTTGACTTGTGGAAATTGCATGCTTAAGAACACAAACTGCATTCATACTATTTGACAGTTAGTGTGCATACTGTTAATCTAATATCACAGTGGTCACATTATTGGTTTTCCAGTTGCAATTTAGTAGGAAGTGAACTCTATATATATATGAATGTATACGTTTAGTATGCATGTGTTAGAAATGGGGGTCTCTAGTTGGTAGAGGTAGGTACCTTTGTCCAAATAGGGATCCTTGCTTCTAGTCAGGGTAAGGGGGATACACACTTTAGATAACCCCTGCTCACCCCCTTGGTAGCTTGGCAAGAGCAGACAGGCTTATCCCAAAGGCAATGTGTGAAGTATTTGTACCAACACTCACAGTAACACCACAAATGGACACTACACTGGTTTATAAGAAATACAATATATTTATCTAAACTAAACACTATAAATGACAGGTACTTTAAACCAAAGTACCTGTAGATGAGTCAAAGTTCTCAAGCCAAACATCTGCAGCGGCGGAAAACAAAGAGATGCGACACTCCTGAGACCTTGGGGAGGTGTTGCGTCAGTCCCTCTGCACGTAGAGGAAGGGTTGCTTCGAATCCAGTCTGTAAGGAGAGTGATGCATCGATTCTTCATGGCAGTTCCAGTCTGCGGGTGATGCTTCTGAAGAACTTGCCACACAGGTACGGTGCGTGGAACTCCGGGCTGCGTCGGCGGTTGATGCGTCATCGTCGAGCGACGCTGCGTCGGTCCTCCTCAGCCATGATCCCTCGATGCGTCGATTCTTGCAGCGGCAACGGGTTCTGCGGTGGTTTCCGCATTGGTGCAGCGATGTGTGGAAATTCTTCTTGTGACTTGGAGATGCGTCGGGAAAACAGCCGCAAGAAGAGCGGTGCATTGATTTCTGTAGTTCTTTGAGTTTCTTCTTGCTTCCAGCTCCCAAGCAGCAGCAACAACCTCCAAAGGCCCAAAACTGGCACAGACGCCTCTTGGCAGGGGAGAACTTAAAGCAGCAGAGTTCAGGGGAACTGGGGGTGAAATCTTTGTGTCCCTGAGACTTCAGGAGGCCAGTACACTTCAGGCCTTTGGGGATCTACTTCAAGCAGGGGACACAGCACACAGCAAAGTCCTTCTCCTTTCCATGGCAGAAACAGCAATTGCAGGTCAACCCCAGACATACAGCAAGGGCAGTATTTCTCCTCTGTCTCTCCAGCTCTTCTCTTTTGCAAAGATTCCTCTTGAATTCCAGGAATGATCTACAGTTATGGTTATGGGTCTGATACTTATACCCCAAAATGTCTTTGTTCTCTTTGTGCAAGGGGCTCTGAGCCCAGTTCAAACCAGTTCTGGGGGGCACTCTGCAAGTGCACAACAACATCCACTGTCAGTGTGACCCTTGGCTCCAGACACACCACAGGGGTGCAGATGCAGCATTGTGGAAGGCAGGCACAGCCCTATTTGGTACAGGTGCTACTCCTCCCACCACTCATAATGCAGATGAGGCCTATTCAGCCTAGTGCTGACTCATCCAGACTCATTGAGCCACTGCCCCTCCTCAGCCCCTGTCACTCCAAAGCCAGACAGTCATTCCACAAACAGGCAGAGGCACACAGGATGGTTGAACAAGAAAATAGCCACTTTCTAAAAGTGGTATTTTCGAATATACAATTTAAAAACCATCTTTATTAAAACCCGAGTTAAGGGATACCAAACTCAATTTTTCTATCCTATCCCTATGGGAAGATATGCTAGTAAAATGTTACAAAGCATTCCCCATTCTGACCTACGGGGAAAGATGGCCTTTCAATAGTGAAAAACTAAATTGGCAGTATTTCACTATCAGGACATGTTACACACACCAGTACATGTCCTACCTTTCACATGAACTACACTCTGCCCAGGGGGGTATCTTGGGCCTATCATAGGAAGGAAAGGCCAGGTAGGAGCCTGGCAAGTGGGTGCACTTGCCAAGTCAACATGGCAGTTAACAAACTTCACACAGGCACCGCGGTGGCAGGCCTGAGACATCTTTTCAGGGCTACTCATGTGGATAGCACAATCAGTGCTGCAGGCCCACTAGTAGCATTTGCCTTACCAGCCCTGGCATACTCAGTGCACTTTACTAGGGACCTACTGGTAAATCAAATATGCCAATCATGGATAATCAATCACAATAACAATTTACACATAGAGCATATGCACTTTAGCACTGAACAGCAGTGGTAAGGTGCCCAGAGCCAATAGCAAACAAACAAAAATAGGAGGAAGAAGCAAAACGTTTGGGGATAACCCTGCAAAAAGGGTCATTTACAACAGCATGGTTTACATCGCATGCCATTACAACGTGGTTGTTACAACGACCTTGTTGCTACAACGCAAACCAATATATCGCATTTCAATGACTTGCTGTAGGGGGCGCACTGAACTTAGGAATAGTACAATTTACTATTCCTACTCCAGTTTGTGCAACAGCAGGGAAGGTGTTGGATTGTTAATCCAACACCTTCTGCTTCCTACAGCAAGTCATTGTAAAGACTTGCGATGTAATGGTTCACGTTGTAACAACGCAGCCATTGTAACAACCGCGTTGTAATGGCATGCGATGTAAAGTATGTGATCTAAAGGCTGTTTCCTATATATATATATATTTTCTTTTCACCATGGTATCATTCATTATCTCCCAACCACCACAGTTCTTTTCTGATAAAGGTGACCTGATTTTGCCATGGATTATATGGAAACTTGTATTTGATTCTTACTTAATTGCTATTGTTGGTGAGAAGTTTTCAGTGCTTAGGAAACAAGCCGTGTTGCTACTCAACTTTGGAATTGAGGGGAGACATGTATGAGAGCCTGGATGAAATTACCATGGGGCATATTGAGGATTACAGAATGTATATGAGTGACTCTTCACCCAATATCTGGCTGCACAGCGGAAATATAACTCATCACATAATCAAGGTCATACATCAAAATAAATAATGAATCACAACATTTGTGCTATTGTTAAATTACTCATTTTTGCATGTCCTCAGACATTTATTTTATCAATCAAAAACTGAAATTAAAAAATTGTGAACTCTTTTAACAATTTGGTACCAACAATGTATGTAACATCAACATAACAATATTCTTGGTTACAAAATTCTTTAACATCCAAAAATCAACGTTGCCCAATGCATTTTGGGATCATCAATCCCTTCTTCAGGGGTCTCTGTAAGAGATAATAATAAGATACTCTAGATAAAACACAATGTCATTACATATTAATATACAGGGATAGGTACCTAATCACCAAGAATGCACCAAGAGATGGCAAGATTGAAACATTAACTTGTGAAAATGAGTGCCATCCACCAAGAATGAATCATAGGCACCTTATACATGTTAAACTATTTTGTAAATTTTTTTTAATTGATTTTCCATACATCCAAAAAAAGGGGGATCCGGTTACATACCCCAGCTAGGTAAAAAAGTCACGGTGCAAATCAGGTTATTTATGGCATAGCTGAAGCACCATATGATGTCCATATCAACTGTTCAGGCACTGCATACGGTCATCACGATAAGTATTTGTAATCAATAAAAATTCCCATCCCCAACTAGTCCCCCACCCTGCCCCCTCAGGCATGTCACTTAAGTGCAGGCTGCAAGAATCCAATAGAACTGTTATCTCAGTGGGGCGACTAACTTGTGTAGGAGGCTGCTGCAGCTTGCTAGTTGAGCACCGCTACTAAATGTGTGGCTACAGATCGAGGTGATATTAGAGCTGCTTATGCATTAGTCCATAGCTGTCACAGGGTCACCTACAGATGCGTCATCCCCCTCTGCTTCGGGAGATTTCAGTGCCACAACGAGCGCTTCCCAAGCTCTCGCCCGTTCAAGGGCCTTTTCACTCTTGGTTCGCTTCGCTATTTGTAACCTAATCACTCCCTCACATTTGGCCCACTTTAGAAATTCTGATTTCCACTTTGCTATGCTAGGGCCCTGTTTTGCCTTCCAATGGGTGGTGATGTTCCTTTTGGCAAAGAGCAGACCCAGGTCTATAAATTTGCTAGTAATTTTGTTCTTGGACGTGTGGGAAAACCAGTGCAAAATACAATTAGCCATGGTGGGATCCAGTTCTCTATCCGTGAGGTCTGATAATATTGTCGTTACCTCCTCCCAATAACTGTCTAGGAATGGGCAACCCCATAGCATGTGTTTACAATCTGCGTTATCTGTGTTACATCTCGGGCAGGCCACTGATTGGGCCAGGAAATATGTGTGCAGTTTTGCTGGGTTAAGGTATGCTCTATGTAGAATATGGAAATGCACTAATTGAAACCTTGCATTCCTCATGCTCTTCCAGGCTCTCTCGACTAGCTCTCCCCACGCCTTATCCGGGATGTCCCCCCCATATCAGCTTCCCATTTGAGCTTCAGGACAGACAGGGGGAGTAAGGATTCCAGCGTCATGCGCCTATAGAGGCATGTCACTGCTTTAAAAGTACCCGCTGCCAACACTACATATTGGCAGCCCATGGAAGTTGATGGTTCTGTGAGTCCCCTACCCCAGTGCTTCTTGATAGCCGCAGTGAGGGCCGTGTACTGTAGGAAATCACCGCCGGGTAAGTCAAAGCAAGTTTGCAGGTCATTAAACAGGATCATGGCGCCCTCCTCATATAGGTCCCCTATGGTAGTCAGCCCCTGTTCTGCCCAAGCTTCCAATCTCTGCCAGTTACCACCATGTGGTAGGGCCCTGCACATTAACAATGGTATTTCCGGTGCATAGGGGTATTTAATAGAGGCTCTTCACAAATATCTGTGCCAGCATTTTCTTGTTGTGGTGAGTTCTAGGGTGAGGGTCGCAGTGTTAACCGGGAGCCACAGAACAATGCGGGACAGCAACAGCAGGGGCCCCAAATCTTCCCTGCGCTCGTCATCTCCCCTAGTGGCCCTCGCTACCCACTGCGTAAGCCATTGAAATTGTGCTGCCAAGTCCGGACCGCCAGGCCGCCTTCTGCTCGTGGTCGCATGAGTATACTGAGCACCACCCTGCATCTGCCCTTTCTCAAAGGAAGGCTGTCACTATTGAGCGAAGCTCCTTGAAATACGCTCCCGGGATCCAGATCAGTAAGGTCCCAAAGTAATATAAGAGCCTCGGGAGGGTTACCATTTTAAGAAGGGCCGCACGGCCCGCTACTCACAGCGGCAGAGAACCCCAGAATTCGAAGTTGGCTTTTGTCCTTCTGATGGCCTTCCCAAAATTACTCTCAAGGATGTCCTCTTGCTTGTGGTAAATATGTGTGCCCAGATAGGGAAAACATCTGTCTTTCCAATTCACACCCTCTGTGCTCTGCGGGCCTACCCTATTCCCACGCGCTGGGAACAGGCAAGATTTTGACAGTTCACCTTCAATCCTGCTACTCTGCTGAGAGCGTGGAGTAGGTTTTTCTCCCCCAAGAGCTCCGTTCCCGAGTCATCAAGGAAAAGCAAAAGGTTGTCAACATATAACGCAATATGATGAACCTGTCCATTTACGTCGAGCCCCCGGTATGTCCACCCTGACCTGGCATGTGCTGCTAAGGGCTCCATCGCCAATGCAAATAACAATGGAGAGAGGGGACAACCCTGCCGCGTGCCCCGCCCCACCCAGCAAGCATCTGAGATTAGCCCCCTGTTTTAATTCTGGCAGTGGAGTCAGGATATAAAAGAGCCGTCCAGCTCACAAAGCCAGACCCGAGCCCCATTTTCCGCATCACATGAAATAGGAAAGCCCACTCCAGACTGTGGAAGGCTTTTTCCATGTCCACTGCGAATATCGTGGCAGCATCCACATGGTAATTGTCCGCACCCAGGATGCACATGAGCCTTCTGATATTGAGTGCTGTGTTTCTAGAGGTCGCTATGTATAGGGGTGGTCATGTGAGGGAGCAAACGGGAGGTTCAGATTTTACTTAGTATTTTATAATCGAGATTGAGCATGGATAAGGGGCGGTACGCAGTTTTATCCCACGCCTGCTTGCCCGGCTTTAGCAGAGGGATGATGATAGCCTCTCTAGTGGAGATAGGAAGTTTGACAAGTCTCTTGGCATCATTATATAATTGTACAAGTTTGGGAGCCAAGAGGTCAATGTATGCGAGGTAAAATTCCATCGGAGACCATCAGTGCCTGGGGTTTTATTGCGGGCCATACTCTTGATAGCTCCGTGTACCTCTCTTACTTCTATCTCTTGTCCTAGTGAGAGTGCTGTATCCTCATCCAGTGCAGGGAGATCAACCCCTTGCATGAACTCCTGTAGTTCCTCATCCATTGGGGACAGCTGATTTCGATAGAGCTCAGTATGATATTCCAAAAATAAGTCATTGATCCCTTGTTGGTTGTGTCTGGCTACCCCGTTCTGGTCCATAATCTCCAGTATGACTGACCCCCGTCTGGGCGGGTTGGCCAACCAGGCCAGAAGGGCCCCCTATTTGTCCCTCTCAGATTGTGCTCGAGTTATGTAGTTTTTGTAATCAAAGCATCACAGGCGCTCTACTTGTGTGGCTGCCGCCTCCCTGGCCTCAAGCAGCTCCTGTTGTTTATCTGGGTTTTCGGGTCTGTCCTTTTCCAGGGCACACAGGCACTCGTCATCTCTCTTTATATCTTGGAGGAGAACCTTCCGAACTACAACCTTCTCAGATATGCACCTCCCCCTAAGGACTGCTTTACAGGTGTCCCTTTCCACGAGGGAGGATGTGGCCGTACCCCCGTTGTCTTGAAAGTAGTTAGTGATAGCTGTGCCTATTGTGGAGCGGAAAGCTTGGTCTTCTAAGGCCTCTGGGCGCAAGCGCCAGGTGGGGATTTTCGGGCCCGCGTGTGACCATTGTAACTGCGCCAGGACAGGGTTGTGGTCGGAGAGTGTCCTGGTGAGGTATTCGCTGCAGCCAACCCCCTCATGGACATCAGGTGAACACAGAATGGCATCCAGTCTGACATGTAATTCGTGGAGGACCGAGAAGGAGTAATCTCGGGTGATGCACCCTCCAGGTGTCAAGCCCTATTTCTGTTGCCAATTATGGCGCGAGTCTGCCAGTTTGTGTGCAGGAGCATTAGGGAGTGGAGGGTGAGAGCGGTCAAGGGTAATGTCAGAGGTGCAATTAAAGTCGCCCCCAGTAGCATCGACCCTGTGAGGACGGTCGCCAGCTTTCCTGATAGAAGAGAGAAGAAGGCCGGTTGGTCCGAGTCGGGTGCATAAATTCTACCTAGTGTGAGGTCCCTACCATCTAGCCTCCCCGCCACCACCACATACTAGCCCTCTGGGTCAATCAGTTGTGACGTGCATTGGAATGGAACACCTGCCCTTACCCATATCAATCCTCCTCTCGCAAAGGCGAAGTACGTGGTGTAGTAAGCCTGACCCCTACAGCGGCGTTGCAATGCCTTCACTTCCTTTGCTAGCATATGAGTTTCTTGGAGGAATACGATCTGAATGCCTCTGCAGATCAAGTAAGAGTGTATCTTATGGCGCCTAACCATAGAGTGCATACCCCGCACATTCCACGAGAGACAAGTCAAGCCTAATGAGGATCCCATGGTTGTAGCCTATGGGTGCAATCCTTAAAAAACTTTACCCCCGTGGCACGCCTTGATCCCCTTAAAAAACCCCAACTATAGAAGCGACCCCAACTCCCCCTCCCCAGAACCGGTATCCAAGAAAGAATTCCCGTCCCGTTGTAGAACGAACCATCGTCCAGTGACAGTGAAAGGGGTGGTCACTCGACAAGAACCATGTTAAGTACCCCATAGTGCTGCCCCCATTCTAGATCTGATCTAGACAACAAGCCCCTTTCCAACTAGATGCTCCTCATAAATCAATGTAGGGAAGTCATAAATTGGCTGTCACTGCACCAATAGCACAAGGATGGGACGTCCCGGAAAAATATCCATGTTGGATGTCACACCAGATCATCAGCCGTTTGGGGCGTAACCTGTGGCATGTCCATTCCTAGACTGTCATTGTCGCTGCGGTCCGGCGAGGTCTTTGATCTGCCAGTGTGGCGCCCACTCCCACGTAGAGGGGAACCGGGGCTTTTTTGACTGTGCAATATCACCGCCTGTAGCACTTAGCGACGTTTGAGACTAAGTTCTCGAGACGAGGGAGTCTTGGATCCAACCCTATTACTGCTGCGGGGTCCCAGGGGCTGAAGTATGCTGATCCACAGAGCTGCGAGTGTCAAGCCAGTTCTAGGGGTGGGCGGAATTTGCGCAACCGCGTTACGCAAATCTCCGCGAAACGGTAAAAAATCTCCGCGAACACGCAGAAATTCCGCGAACACGCGGAATTGCTTGTTGGCGATGCTTTTTTCCTGTTCACAATCGCTGTTTGCGTGCTCGGGGAGAAATATCTCGCGAACACGCATTTTGAGAACGCGAACAAGCAAAAATTTCGCGAAATCGCGGAAAGCGGAATTTTGGGCAATTTCGCGTTCTCCGCAGAACGCGAAATTACCCAAATTCCGCAAATTCCGCGAACGGAACGGAATTTACCGCCCAGGCCTAGCCAGTTCCAAGCTTCTTGTGGCATTTTTGGAGAAACGAGTCCCCGTCGGATCTGCCACCCGAAGCCAATTGCCCATTGCATAGGGCAGGTTCAATTTGTGCAGTTTAGCCTTGACAGCAGCGAAGGACGCTCTGCTGCGTTTTACCTCCCTTGTAAAATCAGGGAAAATCATGACACTGTTGTTGTCAATGCGCAGTTCCTGTTTTTGGCGGGCACTTTGCAAAATGTGGTCCCTGTCCCGAAAGTGTAGAAGTCTGGCCACAATAGGATGGGGAGGAGCCCCTGGTTTTGGTTTTCCCCCTTCTATGCCATTCCAGGGCATAGAAGGGGGATAGTCCTGTTGGAGCCACTTCAGAACGGAGCCAGTCCTCCAAGTAATGGACCATATTTGTCCCTTCTGTTTTTTCTGGAATCCCGATGACTCGGATGTTGTTCCGATGCGACCTCCCTGCACTGTCCTCGGCACGCATTTCCAGAGTTTTTACCTCAGTTTCCAGGACAGAGATGGAGCGTCACATCTCGTGGACAGATTCCGGCAGGCCGCTCAACTCTTTTACATTGCTGGACACTCTGTCCTTTAGCTTACTATGATTATCTTTTAGCAGGCTGAGGTCTGTTCCATCGATTTTCCCATCCAGCGCCTCTCTGGAGGCCGTTATGTCCTGCATGATGTCAGCCAATGTAGGTTTCTGGGAGGTCCGGTCTCCACTTGTTTCGGGCAATTCATCCTCCTCTTCAGAGTGGGTTCCTGGGGCATTCACGCTAAGGACAGCGAACCCCCAATTCTTTTGCGTTCTCCCCATCTCAAAGACGCTACGTACTGGTGCGGCGTAGGTGCAAGCTCTGTGTCCGCTGTGATCAGTGCATTGGGGTGCCACCAATTCTGCCGTGTCGCCTCTGACACTTCGCGGTCTTCTAACCTGCATGCAAGACACCGTTGTTGCTTCTGGTAGTCCTGCCCACTGCAGGTGTTGTGGGTAGAATAGTCCCACCAAAGGAAACACCCCCCAGTGGTCTGCGGGTCCTTGTAGTGGCACCCGGTGTTTGCCCACGTCAGCTCATCCCAGTCACTCTCTGCGGTCTCCTCTCATTGGCATTTGTGAAAGGAAGGCAATCCATTGCCCTTTACTCGATCACAGCGCAGGCACACCCCACTCACTGGCGATGGCCCCACAGTTCTCCACCGCTAGCTGCAGGCTCATTCCGGATCTCAGTGGTGCAGGTTCTGATTGCCCCCTGTGTGGCTGGTGGGGTCGGGATGCCTGTTGGGTGGAATGGGGTCCACTGCTGGGGCCTGCTTTGTTGCACAGTAGGTATCTAACGCCGTTCACCGCATGGGCGCCCACCTGCGACCTTCTCCTGTGGGCCCACAATCACCATTTACCATGCTGACGGTGACGATGTAGGTGGCTGAAGGCTCCCTGTCTCTGTTCACCCCCAACAGGGGCCTGGTTCAGTATATCCAAGCTCCCTCTTGTGCGAGCTCTGGTCCGGCCTCACGCCCCGGGTTCTCCCAACTAAAGTTACCGGGGTCAGACAGGGCTGCGCTGGTATCACTGGTGCCTCTTACGTGGTGCTGCGCTCACAAAGCTCCTGACCCCGCCTGCCACGCTCCCGGACTCCCCAGGGAAGCAGGGGTGTCTCTCCTCTGCGGCACCCGCTACAGGACCTCTATGGCTCGGCCGCCATTTTCGAGCAGTGCTACTGGTCTCCTACCTGCGGCCCTACAGGTTAGTGCTCCCTGCAGCATTCGGCGTTGGCGATGCGGGCAGAGGAAGGCTCCCCGCTTCTGGTCGCTCCCACTGATGTCCCGGGCCAACAGCGCTGAGCCGCCCCCATGTGGGCTCCTATCTATCCAGTCCTCGCAAGATCTCCCAATCACATCCCCCAGGCAAAGGCAGGCCGCAGCATGCAGCTCCAGCCCCTCTTGAACGGTGGTGCAATCCCCAGGCACTCACCAGGTGTTCTGGAGCTCCGCAGGGAAACAGGGGCATCTCACGCTACATCAGCAATTTCAGGCCAGCAGGGGCGCGGGTGCCATTTTGCGGGCTCTCCCTCCAGCTTGCATTTGCCGCTCTGCAGCCATGGAGGGATATTCTGGATTGTGAAGCTCTCACACTGCCGGCAACTCCTCAAGGCTCACAGCGGGGCGGGGCGGGATGGGTCTTGCAGGTGCTCTTCATTGCCTCATCGGCAAGTCGCGATCGGTGTGCACTGACAGTCACAGACCGGGCGCCATCTTGCCGCCGCTCCGCACTTGCCGGTAAACGCCGGTGTCTTCGTCTCGTGGAGCAGCTATGCGGATAATCTGGACTCACTGCTATGCCTTAAGTATACCGGGAGTCCCCCGGTCTAGGAATCCGCCTTCCGGGGGCTATTTGGGGCTCAGGATATTTAAGTACAGGGAAGCGGCGGTTGGAGCTCTTCAGCTCTCATCAGCTGTGGGCCCATCCCCACTTACGTCACATCACTTATTTTCTTTATTTTGTATATGTTCATTCACTTTTAGGTTTTACACATGCTGGTGGCTCATTGGTTTTTGACCATCGTTGATTGTGTGAGCATGATCACGGTTTCACACCACTCTCACTTTAGTTTACGTCATAGTTTTGCATGTATATGTTCCCTATGGTTAATATATGGTGGATGGCGCTCATTTTCACGAGTTAATGTTTCAGTCTTCCCATGTCTTGGTGCATTGTTGGTGATTAGGTAGCTATCCCTGTATATTAATATGTGATGACATTGTGTTTTATCTAGAGTATCTCATTATTATCTCTTACAGAGGCTCCTGAAGAATGAATTGATGATCCCAAAATGCATTGGGCAACATTGATTTTTGGATGTTAAAGAATTTTATAACCAAGAATATTGTTATGTTGATGTTACGTACACATTTTTGTAACAGATTGTTAAAAGAGTTCACAACTTTTTAATTTCAGTTTTTGATTGGTCAAATAAATGTCTGAGGACATGCAAAAATGAGTAATTTAACAATAGCACAAATGTTGTGATGAATTGTTTTATTTTGATGTATGACCTTGATTATGTGATGAGTTATATTTCTGCTGTGCAACCAGATATCAAGTGATCAGTCACTCGTATACAATCTGTAATTTAAGGGGCAGGCAACATCTCTCATTGTAACTTTAAAAACACTGGCATGCACTTGTGAGTTTGAACAACTCACAGATTCTCTAGTAAGGGACCAAACAGTTAGATGCACTGATGATGTTAGGACCCAGCTAAAACGTCTTGCTAAAAAAATCCGGATTTGAAGAAACTATAGCTATTGTGGAGGGCATGGAGACCACCAACATGTGGGTGTGAGAGATGAAGGATGACAAAAGCAAGGATACCCTAACTGAAGAGAGTGTGGTACATACAATTAAGAAGGCTGGTGATAAGGCTGGTGAGATGAAGAGACAACTCAATAATGAAGCAAGCAAGAAATCTGTTGGAAATGGGTATTCGAGTACTGGACATGGTATTAGGGAATTTAAGTGTTTCAGGTTTGGTAGTGAAGGTCACCTGTCTAATAATCCTGATTGTTTTGCAAGGTATGCTACATGTAGGAATTGTGGCAAGAAGGGACATTATGCATGGTATGCATGGATGTGTCACAGTGCCAAAGGTCATGTTGTACATTATGTGGAAGAAGAAAATAAATGTGTCTTGTGTTTAAAGTATGATGGTATAGTAGATGGTGACAAGTTGGAGATGCCTGAGTGTGAGATTCTTGTGGGGGGTAAACAATTGTCAGTTTTAGCTGATTCCGGATCTCACCTTACACTATGGTTGGTGACAAAAATTGGGACACTGTGTTTTGGTATGGATGAAATTGAATTGTCTCCACCAGATATCATTCTGTCCTAAGTTGGATTTGGCTGAAAGCATTGTGGAGGCATCTATACCAGAGAATAGAGACCAGCTGGGATACTTTTTGGGACAGGCAGAATTTTGCTCAAAGTTTGTTCCTAATTTTGCCAGTCTGTTTTTACTATTGAGGTTGTTACTAAAGAAGAATGAAAAGTTTGTGTGGTGGATGAGTGTACTCATGCTTTTAATAGCATTAAAGAAATTATGGGTAGAATGCCTACCCTTAGGCATTTTGATGCTTGCAAGAAGAGCGTACTGTCGACGGATGCCAGTATGCGTGGATTGGCAGCAGTTCTTTCTCAGATTATAGATGGTGAACCAAAGATTGTTCACTTAGAGGAGCAGAAGAGCGGAACTCTGATCAAGTGGGAAACACTAGCTGTGTACTGGGCGGATCACCATTTCAAGTTCTTCTTGTGGGACATACCAGTAGTAATTAGATCAGATCACAGGCCGCTATGTCAAATTTTTACGTGCAGGGATGTGGAGATTTTATCTCCTTGGATTAGAAAGTGGAATGATGATTTGACAGAGTTTCATTTTAGGGTGGAATATGTGCCTGGTCCAAAAAAAACTGGTAGCAGATGTTTATCGAGGCCACCCTTGAATCAGTGTGGTGAGAAGGTTGAAGATTAATTGGTTGTGTAGGTGTGTGAATCAGAAGTTAATGTTTATGAATGGACAAGGGGTTGGCCAGATGGCAAAGAGGTGCCAGGTTCCTTGAAGGGTTTCCTAAATGTGAAGGATGAATTGTGCATGATTCATGGGAAACTTGTGAGGGGAAACAGACTAATACCACTTTGTGATTTAAGGAACAAGCTTATTAATTTAGCACATGAAGGACATCTTCAGAGAAATTTAAATAAAGTAAGAGTTTGCAAATGGTATTGGTGGCCTGGGATGGATCAACAAATTGAAGAGGTAGTGAAAGATTGCTGGAAGTGTGGTTCCCTTGTCACCTGTGGAAATTCCTGTGGGACCTTGGTCCAAGTTAGTGCTGGATATTGCCGGCCCCTTTGAACTTTATGCAAATTATAAATACTATGTATTGTTGATGGTTGATTATACCTCTAAATTTGTGGTAACCAAGTGTGTGCCTTTAGTTAAAGCCAGAACAGTGATAGAATTTGTCTCTGAAGATTTTTCAAGAGAAGGCATCCCCAAATATATAATCACGGACAACGGTGTACAATTTGCATCCCATTATATGTTTCTTTTTCTCAAGGAATTGTCTATTACACATTATAAGCCAGCATTCGATTATCTGCAAGCTAATCATTTGGCGGAATGTATAAACTCATTGGTGAAAAGTTGTGCACAAAGAACCAGTTATTACAGGCAGTTTATTAACCTCTACGCTGCGGCGCAAATTCCGCCGCAGCTCTGCCGCAGTGCTGGACATTCCATTCGTGGGCGTGGTCATGACGTCTCCCGGCCGTCGTCCGCACACGCCCATCGTGGACTCATGACGGCCGGGAGACGTCATGAGCATGGAAGAGGTTAAGGATTATGGCACCATTGTTTCTTCCTCAACTGAGCTGACTGCAAAGAGGCAGCCAAAAAAGGTGATCTGAACAGAGGCCTGTCAAAAAGCTTTCAACACCACCCTCCAGGAGACCATGTGTACAGCACCTGTACTCTAGGCTCCTGATTCTCAAGGACATTTATTGTGCATACAGACACTTCAGATCAAGGCATAGTGTTCTCTTTTCACAGTTCAATGAGGAGGGCCTAGAACAACCTGTTGTCTTAATCAGTAGAAGGTCTCTTTCCCGGGAATAGAGGTGGAGAGCTATTAAGAAGGCCTTTACTGTGGTCTGAGCACTGAAGAAGCTGAGGCCATACATGTTTGGGACTTACCTCCGGGTTCAGACAGACCACATGCCCCTCAGATGGCTCATGCAAATTATGGGTGAAAATCCCAAGCTGTTGAGGTGGTCCATCACGCTATAGGGCATGGACTTTACAGTAAAACACCATCCTGGTCAGACTACACCAGAGCTCACTACAGCTTCTACCGCTTTAGTGATGAGACTGGGAGGTTGGGGCAGTGAGCACATGTTAGACCTTCCAGCCTTAGAGTGGTCTTTCCCAAAACTTCTTGCCTTACTCCTCCATTTTTGCTGTTAACCAGTGCTACAGTGTATATGCTCACTTCCTAAAACATGGTAACAATGGCTTTTACCTAATTGATACATTTCATTAACTTGTAAGTCCCTAATACAGTGATACTTCATGTAATAGTAATAATTCAGTGCTACTAGAGGGCCTGTAGCACTTATTGTGCCACCCACCTACGTAGCCCTTTAATCATGTCTCTGGCCTGCCACAGCAGCCTTTGTGTGCAGTTTTAAAGTGCCATTTTGACCTGGCAAAATAAAGCTTTTGCCAGGCCCAAACCTTCTCTTCATTTTTAATATATATATACATATATGACACGCCTAGGGCTGACCCTAAATGACCCATATGGCAGGGTGCAGTGAATTAAAAAAGTTGGACATTTACTTTTAACTTTCACATGACCTGGTAGTGAAAAAACTCTTACAGTTGTTTTTAACTACTGCAAGGTTAACTTTACCCATAGGATAGCATTGGGTAACCTCATTAAATTTAATAAGTGATAACTTTCACTTGGAAGCAGGTAGGCTTGTCAAGTTTGGTATCTACAGAATTGTAATTTAAAACCCTCTTCAATGGTAAAGTCGGATTTTAAGTCACAATTTTGAAAATGTCAATTTTTAGAATGTTGGCATTTTCTTGTCCCAACTCTTTGGTGCCTGATGCCGCTACCCTGGGTCACATGACTAAGTGTAGCTGTTAATTAGTCTTTTTGTATTACTGCCAGTCAGTGAGACAAAGGGGGAATAGGTGTTGGCAGATGGGTCATCTCTTACTTGATAGGGGCAGAGCTGTCACCTACCACATTTGCTCGGATCAGTGATATAATTTTGAGACAACAAATATCGACTCACAAAATTATCAAAAATGTGATATCGTTAACAAAAATATTGAATCCTATCCATTACTATAAAAGTCACTAATATTGAACACATAAATATTGATGCCAAAAAAAATTAATCCTACATATATCGAAAACAAAAACATCGGCAACAAAAATGACATAAATAAACATATGGTATGTCAAAAAAATAAAACATAACAATATTGACTACAAACATATTGTTGAAACAACAAGTATACATGATTAGAAAATGCTAACAATGCATGATCACAACAAGCAAACAACAATTAATATATCCTAAAATTATAATACCATTTTAATTCATCAAAAATTAAACTTAATCAATATCAACATAAACAACTCTAAAATATACACTACACATTCTTAAAATTCATTTAAATACAGTAAACATATATATTAACGAACAATATTAATTATTTTCTCAACACAAATAAATATAATATAAAATAAATTAACTTGAATAAAATGCGAACATAAAAAACATTAATTAGAATTTTCAAAGAAGGATAGAAATGTCCTCAGCCTCAATCAACGAATAATATTAAACTATACACAACTATAACCAATAAAATAGCTTAACCAATTAAACAAACAGTATAAGAGCCAGACTAACTAATAGAAAAAATATCTCAAAAAATGCCAATCGAATGGAGGAATCTCTGCCGGGTTTTCCCTGCAAACTAGAAGGGTGCAAAATATACAACTATACAACTCCATTTCCAAGTAAGTATTAAGTATTTTTCAAATAACAAGTAAAATAATCTTAACTTTCAAAAATAATATTTAACAGTGTCTGACAAACTTTTTAACATTTCTCACTTTTTTTTTAACAAATTATCCAACTTTCTACTAAACACCATTAACAACTGCACTTCCAACACTACAAAAAAAGGAAGTACATTTAAATAACAACTTTAACCTTACTGCAACAGCAATGCCAAAAACTGCTAATAACCTAAATGTAGGTGAACATTAAAAATATACCACATGCAACAAATTGAACTACTTTTTCTATTCCAACAGAAAAGAAGACCTGTTTCAGGAAGAAGCGTCCTGAAAGAAAAGACTCCAACAACACAAAACTTCTCTGAACAACATGCAAGTACGTTTAGAGAAGAAATAGGAAATGTGTATTTAACTGTACATTAATAAACCACATTAAGGGTCTTAATACAACTTTGGTGATCTTCGGCTGGGACCACCACCACCGCGGTCCAAGGAAGACCGCCAAGGCAAGCCTACCTGCTGGATTACGGCTTTGATTTAGGGCAGGTGGATGGTGCTGTGGTGGTCTCATGACAGTGGAATGTTAGGCTCATAGGAGAGCCTAACAAGAATACTGCTGCCGAGTGGGACGGGTATGCTCAGACATGAGTCCCGTGCTCTCCATGCCACTGGAATCAGGCTATCCTGGCTGAAGAGGGGTGAAAACCCGAAACCGGTCCTAGAATGCTTGGTTCCAGTCCAGGGAGGACCTGGCTTGGCAGTTCAGGCTGGACTGTTCCCATGAGGCACAGGGTCAAGACTGATTTGCATATGGCTGGGTTAAAACTGGAATGGCATGGTGAGCAAAAGAAAGATGGATTTAGGCCCAGATCGCTGTACTGGGGTGAATGTATGACATTATTCTGCATTCTGTCCATCAACTGTTGTTTTGGCATTTGTCATCCCGAGTGGGACGGGTATGCTCAGACGTTAGTCCCGTGCTCTCCATGCCACTGGAATCAGGCTATCCTGGCTGAAGAGGGGTGAAACCCCCAAACCAGTTCAAGGATGCTTGGTTCCAGTCCAGGGAGGACCTGGCTTGGCCGTTCAGGCTGGACTGTTCCCACGATGCACAGGGTCAAGACTGATTTGCATATGGCTGGGTTCAAACTGGAATGGCATGGTATTTAGGCCCAGATCGCTGTACTGGGGTGAATGTATGACATTGTTCTGCATTCTGTCCATCAACTGTTGTTTTTGCATTTGTCACCCCGAGTGTGTTGGGTATGCTCAGACGTGAGTCCTGTGCTCTCTATGCCACTGGAATCAGGCTATCCTTGCTGAAGAGGGGTGAAACCCCGAAACCGGTCCTAGGATGCTTGGTTCCAGTCCAGGGAGGACCTGGCTTGGCAGTTCAGGGTGGACTGTTCCCATGAGGCACAGGGTCAAGACTGATTTGCATATGGCTGGGTTCAAACTGGAATGGCATGGTGAGCCAAAAAATTATGGATTTTGTCCCAGATCACTGTACTGGGTTGAATGTATGATATTGTTCTGCATTCTGTCCATCAACTGTTGTTTCTGTAAGAGAGCCTGAGGCATATTCCTGCATGGTGTGGCATGCACCAATTCATGCATGCCATACCATGCAGGAATGATGGTCCAATTCCAGGTGGTACAACATGTGCCTTCCCACACACACCCCCATGCTCAGATGCGGCCTCTTAGGGCCCACTTACCTGCATGTCTGCCACCCTTTTCATGGCAGGGTACCCGCCATGAAAAGGGGGGTGGATATTCAATTCGTAATATACTCAGCAGTGCCCTTTGAAGACAACCACCGCAGCGGGATCAATAATAATGGTGGAGGTGGCAGTCTTGTGGCGGTCCCACCGCCACACTCGTAATAGGGTGAAGGGGTGGTGGTGGTGGTCTGACCACCACCGCGAGTACGGTGCTCCCAGGACCGCTGTAATCATAATAGGGCCCATAGGAAATATCACATTTATATATATATATATATATATATATATATATATATATATATATTATTACAGTAATTAAAGAAATAATGACAGAAGGCACAACATTTGTACCATCACAGAAGGAAAAACTGGTATTATGTTACATGGGATATACCCACAGCCAAGAAAATGCTTCTGCTGAACATATTAATTGTAAATGTACGAAATATTATTCCAATGCATTTTATCGGAGAGCAACCACTAAAGAAACAATAGTAATTATGTTAAAAAGCATAATCATCCCCAAATGTCACAGAAATACTGAGAGAAGTTTTGACAAATATGAGAGAAGAAAGCATTAGTACTCAAGAACTCACACAACACAAATACTCAAAAATATACTACTTGAACATATACCAGGCCAATTGCCATCAATATCCATCTTAAAACACTTAAAAACACGCACTAAAAAGGTCACTAGCGACACCCCACCTGCCCCTAAAGCATACAGGAACATATACATACCAAAACACCTAATAGAAACCCACGGGGAGGAACCCTTACTACTAAATAATAATAGAAATAATAAAAAACTAGTACTAATCTCTACCTCTAGCAACTTACTAAAACTGTCCCAATATCAAACGTGGATGATGGATGGGACTTTTAAAATATGTCCCAAACCTTTCCATGAACTATACACCATACATGGTGAATTTCAGCACACCAATATTTCTTTCGTTTACGCTCTACTTCCTTATAAGCAAGGCAGTACCTACATTAAACTGCTCAACCATATTAAACAGCAAACAAATAGCGATTACCTCCCAAACATTTAATTGACTTTGAACAAGCTATGATTCAATCTATCTTAAAAAATATAACCCCAAACAGCCATACAAGTATTTATTTATTTATTTATATAAAGTTTTATATAGCGCGAACAAGATCCCAAGGGATATCAGAGCGCTTAACAATCACATTAGAACAGAAAGGCTGATAACGTAACAATCACAAGTAAAATACACAAAAGAATCATAAAGTGCACGAGACTTCACATGGAAGATATGTTAAGCACAGTACAGTGTAACGACAAGGAAGAAAGAACAATGTCAACGGGCCCAGGGTTTAGTCCAATTACTGGAGGAGTTTATTCAACAGGAATCTTTTGACTTCCAGCTTGAACACCGTTGTTCTGGTGATTCTGCGTATTTCTGGAGGAAGAGAGTTCCATATCTTAGGAGCCGCGCCAGAGAAGGCTCTGTTAGAGGTTCTTTTTTTGTTAAGGATAGGTGGTTTCAAGAGTAAGGTAGTAGCGCTTCTAGAGTCTCTTACACCACAAGATAGTTCAAGTTTTTGCGCCAGATACCTAGGCGTCTTGAAGTGGATAGCTTTGTGTGTCATCGTGGCAATTTTTAGCTGGATTCGTGCTTCATAGGGGAGCCAATTTAGAGATTTTAGGACTGGCGAAATGGGCTCATTGCGTTTGGTGCCTGTAACCAATCTCTCAGCAGCATTCATTGAGGCCCTTAGCGGAGCCAGAGTGTATTTGGGCAGGCCACAAAGGGTAGCACTGCCGTAATCTAGCCTCGGTAGGACAAGCGCTTGAACCACCTGCTTGAACTCCTTAAGTGGAAGGAAAGGTTTGATGTTTCTTAATGTCCTTATCAAGTGGTTTGCTCCTTTACATGTGTTGCTGATATGATTTTTCATATTCAGGTTCTTGTCTAAGGTGACTCCTAGAGATTTGGCAGAGTTTACGATGAGCGGAGTGCAGTTGAACGCAGTGAGGTGACTCATCCAGAGGTCAAGGTTGGGGGTGTAATTCAGAGGGGAGACGAGCAAGAATTCTGTTTTTGAGGTGTTGAGCAGGAGATGGTTCACAGTTAGCCAATTTTGAGTAAACGTCAGGATGGAGTTGAGTGATATTAGGTTTTCAGGGGATGAAATTTTCGAGTAGAGTTGCGTGTCATCGGCATACATGTGGAAATGAATATCCATGGAGTTCAGTGCATTAGCTAATGGTTCCAAGAAAAGGTTGAAGAGGATAGGGGATAAAGCGGATCCTTGGGGGACCCCCATGAGAACAGGCGAGGGCTTGGAGAGAGAGTGATTTGCCTTGACTCTTTGCGATCTGTGATGGAGGAAGGACGAGAACCACTGTAACACCTGATCACCAAAACCCATCCTGTTTTGCAGGATGGTTAAGAGGTTGTCATGGTTGACCGTGTCGAAGGCAGAGGAGAGGTTAAGAAGGATCAGGAGGCATGATTCATTTTGATCGAGAATCTTTAGAATGTCATCAATCACAAGAATGAGTGCCGATTCAGTGCTATGCCCCTTCCGAAAGCCAGATTGATGTTGGTCCAAGAGCTGGTAGTTCTCAATGTGAGCACAGAGTTGGAATTGAACGCATTTTTCAAGGAGTTTCGCAAGGGTGGGTATGTTGGAGATAGGTCGGAAATTGTGGAGGTCAGTCCTATCTGCATTAGGTTTTTTTAGTATGGGGGATACTTGGGCGGCTTTTAAGCACTCAGGGATTGTGCCTTGTGACAGAGACGCGTTTACAATCCTTGTCCAGGTGGGGATGAGTGCGTTCTTGATTTCCTTGAAAATGGATGGGGGTAACAGGTCACTGAAGTGATTGGAAGGGTTGATATTCAGGAGAATCTTTTTGATGTCTTGTTCACTGAGCGGGGTAAAGGTGTCCCAGGCCGCATTGTTCTTAGGGATCAGGGGGGTAGAGTTGAGCTTTTCAAAGAGGACAGGTGAAGAGGCTGCCCTGGAGGAAAGGAGACCAGTATTCTTAGCAGCGAGGTCGGATGATATGAGTTTAGATTTCTCAATGAAGAAAGAGGCGAGATCGTCACATGAGGGTGGACTGCTTCCAGGTTCCGATAGGTTAGGACCTACAATTGATTGTTGTTTGACCAATTCGAAAAGTTTCTTAGGGCGGTTTGCCGCTTGATCTAATTGGTGTCTGAAATAATTAGACTTGGCGTTCCTGATTTGTTTGTAGTAAACGCTCCTAGCGTCTCTTAGGAGTTTAAGTTGGTGCGTGGAGGGATTCGATCTCCAGGAGCATTCAGCTGCCCTAAGATTGCGACGTTCCGTGTTTAGGTTTTCATTAAACCATGGTTTGGATATTTTGGAGGAGGCATTTTTGTGTTTGAGTGGAGCAATGTCATTCATGATGTTGGAGATGGTCACATTATAGGAGTCAGTGAGTAACTGCACCTCCGTCAAGTCCGCATGAGCGTCAAGGGCCGATGTACAGAGGGCTGCTAGCTCAACATGATTTACTAGTCTGAGGTCCCTTTTCCATATCTTTGATTTTGTTGGTTGGGCCCTCCATAACTGTACCTCCTTGTTGATAAAAAAAAGGATGTAGTGGTGGGCAGACCAGTCACATGGGGTAATAGAATCCAATGAGACGGTTTGCCCCTTCGAAATAATGAGGTCAAGAATTTTTCCTTTATTATGGGTTGGTTGGTCACAGTGCTGGGTCAGATCCTGATCATTTAGAAAGGCTTTAAGGCTTGAAACTGCAGGGTCTATGGAGTTTGCCCAGTGCAGATTAAAGTCACCGAGGAAGATTTGGGGCACGGCTGAGTCTACATTGCTAGAAATGATTTCAAATAATTCCTCAATGAAGGGGAGATTGTCTCCAGGGGGGTGGTAGAAAGTGTGGAGTTTGCAGACTGGTAGGTTCTTACTTGAGATGTTGAGACAAAGATATTCACAAGAGGAGGGCGCAGAGGACTCAACGGGAGAGATCGAAAGTGAGTTTCTATGAATACAGGCTAAGCCCCCACCCAGTTTCCCAACTCTATCTAACCTAATAATATCATGAGTGGGAGGTACTAGGATGTCGAGAATCAGAGTGGAAGCGGGATTTAACCAAGTTTCAATGAGGATGATAACGTCTAAGTCCAAGTGTTGTATGAGATCGAAGATATCAGTGGCGTGTTTACTGGCTGATCTGCAATTTAGAAGTACACATTTAATTTGTAGTGGCTTTGTGGAAGGAGGAGTCTGGGTGATATTCACGTGAGTGAGGTTGGCCTTATTACTGCCTCTGGGATTGACAGGCGGTCCTCTATTTGGGTTAGAAAGAATGGGCTGTATTTGTCTCGGCGGGCTCCTGTTAGGGTTGGACCAAGTAGGGTAGGAGTTGAGCAGGTCCTGTAGCTCTGAGGACGCAAGGTAGGTCACATATCTTCTAGGGCGGGAGGAGTCATTAGGTAGGGGAATGGATCTCAAGATGGAGGAGGGTAAAGGCTTGACCCATGAGTATCTATCGCAAGTTGGAGCATTGGACCGGTTGGCAGCGGTGAGGAAAGATCTTAGCATGGGGAAAAGGTCATCTGAGAGGGCTTTCAAGCCATGTAGCTCAGACGTTAGAAGGTATAACTGAAAATAAATCTCATCTAGGTGAGCCGCCAAATCAGTGTGTTGAGCGAGAGGAGGAGAGTGTGAAAGGGTGTCTATCAGTAGGGGGAGGTCTCGGTGACTATCAGCAAGGTCCGAGGTGGTGGGCAGGAGATCCTGTGGAGGAAGATGGTCCACTGAGTCTGACTGAGATCCAAGAGCTTTTAAAATTGAGGAAGGTGTCTTGGTGAGGGGGGAGTGATCGTTAGGCTGGGGGTTAGGACAAGGACTCAACAGATTGCTTGACGTTGACTGGTCATGTTCGGTGGAGGGCATTTGCTTGGATTCTAGCCTCTTAATAGACAATGTGGGGGGACTGGGGGAAGATGACTCAATACTTGGTGGCCAGGCCAGATGCATATCAAGGGTGCTCATTATTCGGGGAACAGATAGGCACGGGCTGGCTAGATGTGCGTCAGGACTCGATAGTTGGGGTGCAGCAATCTGGGATGAGGACTCAATGATTGGAGGCAAGGCAAGATGAATATCATGGGTACCCTCTGCTCGAGTGCCCGCTAGGCTCGTCCTGGCTAGATGTGCGTCTGGACTCAATAGTTGGGGTGCAGCAACCTGGAATGAGACCCCTCTTTGGTGAACAGGTGGTAAAGCATGATTTAGACGGAGGTGTGGAAAAGGACTTCCTAACGTAGCAGGGAGTGGACTCGCCGGGACCTGAGAGATTTTAGGGTGTGTCTGGGTGACATTGGGTTTCGAGGAAGCCGCGGTTTTGAGTAACGGGAAGATGTTGGTTATCTTAAGTAGATTGACATTAGGCGCTTGGATTAGGATGATACCATTGTTATAGAGGGTTATGGTGGAATTAGCATTGAGAGAGGACGAAGGGGCTGTTGTGAGCTTGATACCATGTGGTGTTTTCCTGTCGCTTGTTATTCGGAGCAAAGAGTAGAAGACTTTTCGCCAGCAAGCTCTTTTCCTGGTGTAGAAAATAAGGTCATTGACTTTTGTACCGCTGATAGTGGAAAAGTAGACATCAGAGATTAAAGTTTCGGGCCAGGCCTTAAGAAGGTGATGTTTATATTTCTTGGCCGCATTTTTCGATAAGTTGGGTGGGTAGTTGATGATAGAAGCTTTGGAACCAGAGGGATCCGGAATCAGAACCATTGTGAGGAAAGTGACTATTGAGCCAAGGATATGAATTGATGGTGGGGAGAGGATGGTGATAGCGTGAGGAAATCTGGCCCCATAGAGTGGGAAGACAACTAACCAAAAAGCTGTGTCAGTTGGCGTCGACAGTAAGACCACTCTCGAAGGCAAACCAAAGGCAGGGGTGAGGAAATTAATTTTCTCTTAATATGCACAGCCAATATGTATGGGTATTCCTTCACCTTCACTTCCAATTCCACGATGGCCACCAAAATATGAATGTCTATAAGAACAGCAACCCATTCCAAGATGGCCACCACACTAAGCTGGTGACGATTGAGCCGGCTCCTTTCTGTTTCCAAGATATTCTGAACAGAAGGACCAGGGAGGACGGGTCGCCAGCTACCTCACAGGAATAAGACGGTCGTCATAAACAGGGGCAATCAGGACCCCAGATCAAAAACACAAAGTGGCAAAGAATTCTTCCGGAAGCCATGGGGGCAACAAGAACCGTTCAAGTGCAGCCTCAAGCAATACTCAGGCACCAATAATGCAATCAGAGCAATGAGCAGAGCGCGCCCCGCCAACAGCGCTCTGACTCTCCAGGCGATTGAATCTTAATAAGCACAGTCAATATGTATGGGTATTCATTCGACTTCACTTCCCATTCCAAGATGGCCACCAAACTATGAATGGCTATTAGAACAACATCCCAATCCAAGATGGCCACCAAGCTAAACTGGTGACGAATGAGACGGCTCCTTTCTGTTTCCAAGATCGTCTGAACAGAGGGATCAGGGAGGAGGAGTAGCCAGCACCATCACCGAAATAAGATGGTCGCCGCAAACAGGGGCAATCAGGACCCCAGACAAAAGAAAGTGGCAAAAATTGCTTCATGTAGTCATGGGAGCAGAAAGACACCGTTTCATAAGTGCAGCCTCACGCAATGCCCAGGTGTCAACAATGTGGTCAAAGCAATGAGCAGAGCGCGTCCCACCATACAGCGTTCAGACTCTCAGACTCTCCCGGCGATATCAACAGACAGACCCCGGTCCCCTTCGATCACCCGCAATGTGAGAAACTGCAAGGCGGAGGGGGGGGAACAAATAGCAAGGGATACCCCACCTGTGTACGAGCATGACGGGCTCCCGCCGTGAAGAGGCAGCCCAGGGCAGCGGCAAGAGCGAGAGGCAAACGCCAACGCCTCCCGGCGCCGAAAGTGTATCAGCGCCACCCGCGGTCCAGGGGTCCACCGCTTCTCAGCCATGGGAAAGCAACGAGTGGCTCCAGCCTTCCGGTCACCGCAATCAGCAATCGGGCCGCCGCCCCATCCCAGGGACGGCTGATAGACGCAGCGCCGGAGGTCACGGGATCAAGCCTCCGTGACGGATCCTGCTGGAGGGCTGCGCAAATAGGTAAGAGCAGGTCGCTGCGATGGCGACCACCCGCCCAACTCTAGGGTGCTCCGAAGAGGGGAGGATGTATGGCAAGAGACCGGGATACACAGGGATAACCACCTAAAGGTGAATCCCACGTCCCGGAGCTCCTCAGACGAGCTCCTCCGTGGCGGCCATCTTCTTATGTTATTCCCATTTTAATCAAAGTATAAGGCATCTCCTAAAGAAATCTGCACCAAGCGGCTAATTACGAGTACCACGGTCCCAACACCACCGTACCGTCTGTAGCGGGCCGATCACCGCCTCCTCTGTGGTATGAACGCACAATTATGAGCATGGTGGTCAGATCACCACAAGACTGCTGCCACCGCCAGGATCTTGGGTCACGCGGCAGCGGCAGTTGAGAAAACAGCGGGCCATGGAGCCGGTGCCAATGCTGATGCCAGCACAGCTGTGCTGATAACAACCTGCCTTTTTCCGACATTTTCTTGGCTGGGACCCAGCCATGTAAAGGTTGGCGTAAAGGAAGGGAAGGTGCCCCAAACAGGGACCCCAGGTGTTTTAACCCATTGGAAATTGTAACTGGGGACACAAGTTATGCCCCCCAATGCCTGCACTGCTGTGCGTGCAATGTGTGCCATTCATGACATGATGCACGGCAACAGTGCAGGTGCTGCAGTGTGGCAGCATTCCCTCCAGGCTCTCTCTGTGAGCCAAAGCATGCTCAGCGGATAATTCCAAATGCAGCGGTCAGGATACCGCTGGCTTGGTGGCATTCTCCAGACCGCCGGTGCTGCGGCCTAGTGGTCAGAGCAAAAAGAGCATAATCAGGGCCTAAGTGTTGAATACGCCATGAATAGTGAATTTTCCTTTGAGGTACTAGCCTACTTCCCTGTCAGAGAAATAGTCAACCGTCACAACATCTTAATAGAAAGCTCCTATTATCAAAATAATGAAGAAAAACGTACTCTCCTAATGGATTACTTCGAGGACACATGGGTTGAGTGCATATGTCAGGACACAGCCGCCAACCAAAATTCCAGATACCCTGGTGGAATGTCTATGACAGCACCTTGGCACAGGAAGCAACAACAAACAACACAGTGGAAGGATGGCATAATGCCTTCCAATGCACACTAGACAGAACTCAACCTACACTATTCAAATTACTAGACGCCTTATAAAAAGAACAAAGCTACCAAGAACTTAGAATAGAACCGTCAATTACGGATAGCTGCCCTAAAATAAGTAAACACATGAAAAAAATGTATGAGATGCTACAAAACAAAGTAAGGATATTTATAATTAACAAATGAGTAGACTGCTTAGAAATAATAGCCAAATCTATCCTATAAGACACATATACAACCTACCACAAACCTCAGAAAGTGCAATGTACTACACTAGAAAAATAAAATCTATATTTTGGTAAAATATTATTATTAATTCAGAGAACAAATAATACTAACATTAGGAGTATTCACTGATGCATTAAGAATATTACTAAGAGAATTAAAAAAATATATTAGACTATTAAACAAATAAAAATAACTAATAAACTTAGTATACATAATAAAATAAATACAGCACATATTTTCAACAAAACAAAATGTTAAATACATCCACATAACAATTTTTCAATCATATCACATTTCCCACCCACAATAAATGTATAAATTAAACTTACAATTTTGTTGCTGCTGATCTCTGTCTAAATCTACGTAGTAAAATATAGTAGCCTAGCAAAAAGTACTTAAAATGGTAATAAAAAGCCCCCCCAAAAAATGCAAAAATCTAGAAAAAGCAAAAGCAATCCCTTCAAGCAATACACAGTCTGTAAGTTCCATAAAAATCACCAAAAAGATATTTAAAAAAAAACACTTCAGAAAATGTGAAAAACAAGGAAATCTATATTAAAAAATTGGTTTATAAAAAATAAAATTCAGATTTCCTTATTAAAAAAACAGAACGTTCAACTTCCCTTAGAACACATAGAAACGCAAACCTGTAACAAAACACTTAATACATACATGCTATTAAATTATACCTATGTTAGTCATAACTTAGACTAGAAAATACTTTCCATTTCCAAAATACAAAATATTTACTTACTTTTACCGATGAATAGCAGCACCCAACTGCAACTTCTTTCTTCCAGAACAACCCAAAAGAACACCAATAGAGTACTGAATATAGTTAGCGGTTGAAAAATGGCCGCCTAATAAAAAATCTATATATTGCAATGAATGGGAAAAATAGCAAAAATGTTAGTAAAATGTTTAAGATAATGTTTAAAAATATTACACATGGACAGCAATGTTGCAAAAAGTACTACAAACATTGTAACATATACATTAATTATTATTCTACCATATATAAAATGATTTAATATATACTTATAATATTTATGTTTGAATAATACTTTCAATATGTATGTAAAACAGTTTAAAAAATATATTAAATAAATGTACAAAGTGCCCCAAAAACTTAAAATGTATATTATGGAAAATATAATCAAGACTATTATTTTGTATGTGTTTACATAAAAACAGACTACCTTTTATGTAATAAACTTCTAGAATCTTGCAATAAGTGTTATTTTTGTTTAAATAAAATATTAATAAATATATATGTGTATTTTTCACACAGCTATAAACAAATTCACACTACAAACATCAAACTTACTATTCCCCTTTCACTACAAAGAAACTAAACACATATTTAAAACATTTAAGACCTCATTAGGCTGTCAGTGAGACCGACACCAATGGCACATCAGAATTGGTCCCACCAACATGTGAAGCAGCGGTCAGATCGCCGCATTAGAATGCAGTCTGTCGGAACGCATGGGTGCGGGACCACCTGCTGTGGTTCCAACGGGCTCAAGGAGCCTGTCCTTCCGACAGTCGAAATATAGTCCCTACAATGAGGGCGGTGCCATCTCAGGTACCACTGTAGGGATTACAATGGTCCTTTCTGACGGCCTTTCAAAGGAGGTCTGTCTGCCATTGAAAAACTCAGAAACAGACATTGGGGCCCCTAGCAGGCCCCCGTCCCTCCGCGGACTCCGTCCGCTTTGAGGCCAGGGGGCCACCACAGGTGCCCCGCAAACATCCATGCCCCATGTGGCAGGCACCTCTGAGAGTGCAGGGATGTTTAAAAACATGCTTTTTGGCATTGAGGCTTGTGCTGCAGCCCTTTTCCGGGCTGCAGTAGAAGTCTCAATGCAAAGAGGCATGTTTCCTACCGCCTCCATGGTGGTTGGATCCTAATATGGTGATCAGGACCGCCGACTATTCTTTACCACAATGACAGCATTGTAATTAGTGCCTTAATGGTTTATACTCACTATACACACTTAAGTGAGGGAAAGTGTTGGACACTAAAGGGGCAACATTTACTATTCCCTCTCCAATATAAACTAACTCAAGGAAGGGGATGGACACTAAAGGGGCACCATTTTCAATTCCCAATCCGATATAAATCAACTCAAGAAGGAATTGGACACTAAAGGGGAAACATTTACTATTCCCACTCTAATATGACTTAACTCGGGGAAGGTGCTGGACACCAAAAGGGTTCAATTTACTATTCCCACTCCAATATAAAGGTCCTTATTATGATGGTGGTCTGAAGAGCATCCGCCCGGCATCGTAGCGGGATTGTAACCACTCGACAAGTAGTCGGAGGTCCCACCCACCAGCTTAGCATGCGACCTAGGAGGACGGACACATCCTCTTTCTATTGCGGCTGGTGCTGCAGCCTAGTAAATGTGCCACAACACAAGCCGCAATAGAAAAAGGGATTTTTTTAAACATATATCCACCATGTGCCAGGCACCATGTGTTACATAGCAGAGCCCATGGTTGAGGGGGCCCTGCTAGGGGCACCCAAAGTCCCTTTCCGACAGCATTTTCATGGCGACACTACTAAAAACGATATTGGTACCGATGACATAAACTACATGGATAGTGAATACATCAATATTTTAACACCTAAAACAATATTTTTGACAATATAATTAAAGAAAACAATATTAATGTAAAACGATATTCTTGCCACAATATTTATGTTGCTTGATATTTTTGATTCGATATTTTTTCCAAACACCCATTTGAACATGACAAAGACACTAGTTTTTTGGCACTAGTCTTTTGCACCCATAGACAGGCTGGGACCAGTGCAGGGAGGAAGGAAATTCCAAACACCTCTTGGGTTGGGAGCCTCCAGATCCTTCTCCTACTTCAAAGCTGCCACCAAGTATAAATATTTGATCCACAGACCCAGCTCTTCAGTACACTTCTGTACCTGTGGAAAACTCACAAGGACTGCTGCACTGCTCTGTTGCAAGGACTGTATAGGGGCCTGGCTTAGTATATAGTGCACACTTATTGAAGTGAAGCACCTTGCACTAATCCAAACAGCACTTATGGTGATGTTAGTAGTCTGAGTCAACCATTGAAAGTTCTCTAAGTGGCTGCGTAGCTGTGGAGAGCAGCCTTCAGGCTTAGTCCAGAAGGAGTGTTGAGCAGCTTGTTTTATCAGCTCTAATCATGTAGTGTTGGTTAAATGAAAAAGATACATGCAGTGTAGTTATAAAAATATGTCTACTTATTACACAAAACAACACTCACTAACACATTAGTATATCTTCTAGCCGGAGATATCAACACAAATACACAAGAAAACGTCAATTGCATGAGGTAAGTAAGCACATTTCACAGTGGTCTCCAGAGGGAGACCATACCACATACTAAGAAAGTGGAATGCAAACTGCGACCGAAGTCAGGACTTGGACCAGGAGTTTCAGAAGAGCTGGGGAGCAAGGAACCACCCAAGGTAAGTAACCAGGAACCCCGTGGAGGCTGTGTGCAGGGTGGGAGCACAGCTGTGTACTCAATAGAAGTCACTGGGAAAGACGCTGTTTTCAAGAAGAAGGACCCTTCCCAGTGGACACTGAAAAATCCCCGTGGAAGACAGAATGTTGGGAAGTCACCCCACTTGTGGATATCCCAGGAACCAGGATACCTACACCAGGGAAGCCAGGTGCATAGGTGCGAAGTGACATCGAAATTCGCCGTGGACAACAATGGAGGACTTCAGAAAAAATGCCGCTGATGAAGAAGGTGTAAGAGTACGGTGGAATTCAAGGGTGGATTCTCGACTAGAAGAACCTGTAAGTAGAGGGGAAAGAGCCTATGCCACTCGGAGGTGACCAGGAGGCACCGAAAAATAATGCCAGCCGATGACAGAAGATGTAGGAGTGCTGATGGTGACTTTGTCATTGCAGCTGTGGGGACCAGGCGATGCTGAGGAAGACCAGGACCCATGCAAGAGCTGTCCCATGTTTGGAAGTCAAGAACCAAGGGGTCAGTGTTTGTTGGGAGCACCAACAAGCTTTGGCAGCAGCAACAGGCGTGGAAAATGATGAAGGAGCAATGTTGGGACCAGCAAGGTCCACGGGACTCTCCAAGTGCAGGAGAGTCAGAGCAGGCCCGGTGCATGTAGGGGAGCCAACTGAAGCAGGAGGAGTCCCAAGAGAGGACCCACAGGTCAAAGGCACAGGAGTCCCAGGGGAACCTCAAGCAGCTCAGCAAAGATAAAGGCCCACAGTGCAGAGGATGTGGGGAAAACGACGATCTTGGCAGGAAAAGGTGCTGGAGCTTCTTGTCCAAAGATCTCTGAACAGGGGCTTGGTCCCAGTGGTTTCGATGATGGATGCTGGCCTCAAAATTTTAGAGAGGTACAGGTCAAGCCTCGAGGGAGTTGTGGAACCAACACATATGTTGCTGAGCCTTTTGAAGTCTGTGGGACGTCAGGAGCAGCATACCGGTCTGCTTTGTTATAGTGCCTGGAGATGCAGGGGAGTGAATCCTTCACTCCAAGGGAAATTACTTTGGGTGTCCGTGATGTCCACAGTTCTGTTGAAGATCCAAGAAGAGGCACAGAGACAGACTACGAAGAAGACTTGCAGAACAGTGAGACTAGGAGCAGCAGGAGTCTTTCTTGAGGCAGTCTCGGTTCCAGGTGAAGTCCAGAGAAGTCCAAGTGTCCAGACTGTCAAAGAGTGACGTGGTTTCAGGCTTGAGTCTTGTCCTGTGATGAATCTGAGGACCCACCCACAGGTAAGGCCTTTTATTCCCTAAGAAAAGGGTTAGGGCTACTCAGGGGTCCCTCCCAGAGGACGGGTTGGACAGAGGGGAGGATACTCTCATGTCCTTTGTCCAGTTTCACGGCAGAGCAGGAGCCAAGGGTTGCCACAACTGGTTCTAACTAGAGTATGCAAGGAGGGCACCAAACATGCCCTTCAAAGCAGTCTAGCAGTGCTGGCAAGCGCCCCCACCTAACCCAATACACTAAGTCCTGTCTGGGGAGGTGATCACACCTCCCTGCGACAGGAAACCTATTGTTCTACCTTCCCCTGCTTGAGCATGGCTCATCAGCTGGAGGGCAGAATCATGTCTGTGTTGGCAGCAGCACTAGGTTTCTGTCATACCCTGAAAGGCTGTAACCGGGAGTACAGGGGGGTACCCAAAGGGAGCCCCCAGTACATGGGATCATACTTTGAACACTGGAATCGGTGTTAGGGTATGATCTGACGTATTTGATACCAAACATGACCAGGTTTGGTGCAGCCACTATATAGTTAGACATCTCGTAATGACTGATGTCCACCATATGCATTAAAATGGCTGATCACACTTCCAAAGCCTGGAGAATCAACTCCGGGGTTTGTAGGGGTGTCCTGCTCACGCATAGGCACCCTCACTCTTATAACCAAGCACCCTACCTTTAGGATTGAAAGGCCTGTCTTAGAGGTTACTGATACTGTAGTGACCTCGGATATAAGGAAAATAATATCTGTCATAAGTGGTGCCAGCACCAACTTTCAAAGGCTGCAATGGCAGGTCAGTAGTGACAGATTGAGTGGCCTCTCATGGGTGGCATAATACATGCCACAGCCCATGGGAGATCACCGGCGCACCAATGCACTGGGTACCTTAGTACCCTATACTAGGGACTCAGAAGGGTACACCCATAGCCAATTGTGAAAAAACCAAAGTACTTACCATAACAAATTTAGGGAGAAAGCACAGTGGATGGGGTCCTGATTAGCAGAAAATATACTGACACCAGCAAAAAGTGGGGGTAACTATGAAAGCAGATCCAACTTTCCTACAGACTGCTATTCTGCTGCCCTGCTACTCTACTGCCCAGCTGCCTGAGTTAAAGGACTGGACCTGCATCTTGAACCCAGGACTACCAGACTGATTCCAAGGGCTAGTTGACTAGCCTTCTGATAAGAGCCTCAGGGACAGAAAAGGCTCCAACCATCAGGAACTAAGCACATGGACTCTGCCTGCTGTACGTTTTGTCCCCAAGTGGTGCCATCCCAGTCCTGGACCCTTGGAAGTGGGCCCGAAGGTGCTCTGGCAGCCCAGCTGTGGTCTTTTGGTGAGCACGGACGCAGCCCGATGCATCTCACAGCTCCACATCGGAGGTGCCACTGCACAACACATCTCCAGCGTACTACCTTGCATCGCAGTCAGCAGCCTCTCGGCACTGCCGCTGCTCGACGCATTCCCAACAGAGATTTTGCATTGCATGCCTCTGTCGACGGCATACTTAATGATGACGCTGCACCCCGCAACACAAATCTGAATGACGACTTAATCGGAACCACCCCTGCACAACACACCCTGAATGCAGGACCTCACATCTCAGCCTACAGCTCATCAGAACTTCCACGTCATTACACATCCTCAATGAGGGATCTTGCAACGCTCCACAACCCGGATTAAAGGAACTTTGTTCAGAGGGAAAACTTGGTCCCTGTCTCTGACCCGCACTTCATTGCTGTCATCCTTAACTTGTGACTTTGCGCCGGTCCAGCATGACCAGATAACTACAGTTGTTGCTTCTAGGCACTAGTTTCATTTAAATCTTTAAAATTGCATAATTCTGATTCTACTGATTGGATTTTTGATGTTGTGATAATGTACAACATTTTACTATATTTTCCTAAAATGGTTTCGAAATTTTGTTGTGCTGTATTAACACATTATTATTGTTTAAAGTACTTTACACATTGCCTCTAAGTTACGCCCGACTTCTTTGTGCCAAGTTACTTGAGGGTTAAGCACTAGTTAATTTGGGGTTTGCTTGTGTTTGACTCTGACAAGAATTGTAGTTGCTGCTTGAGCAAGAGTTCACCCTTGCAACAAGTAACCCAATTTCCTACACACTCACTATGCAACCAACTATATTCGACCTTTAAAACATGGTTGAGGTCTGCCATTGCAGCATGTGGCCATTACAAAAATGGGGTAACCCAATAGTCAAGGACCTGGGTGTAATTATGATACAAAAAACAATGGTCCTGGACCTTTATTACCAGAAGGGGCTATAGGCCCTTACACAGTGATATCATTCACTTAGTTATGAGCTGAAGAGAATAAATTTGATAGCTCTCGGTATTAAATACAAAATTCAACATAAACCAAAAAATGCAACAAAACAAAATCAAAATCACCATACATTTATTTTCTTATAGTTTTTACTTGGACAATTGTTGTAGTCAAGGTTGCTGCAGAGGGAACGTGCATGTAGCAAGGGTGCTTAAGGGTGAATGAGTGAAGAAAGAAAGAATTCAGAGGGTAGTGACATAAGGAAATTGGCAAAATTCAATACTGGACTGGTTATCAATCACCGTCCTATAGGGCCTGGTCACGTTTCAGAGTATGAAAACTGAATTATACATTTACAAATTGAACTAGAAGACAATTATAGTATAGCACGTGGGGGAGTGACGTGTCCCAGGCTAATAAACTGGGGGCGTCGACGTTTCAACCCGTCTATATGGCCTAAAGGGGGGTTTGAACCTTGGCCGTGCGGATCTTCATCAGACCCACTCCTGAGTACACTCCTGGACCTATGGACCTGTGAACCAGCTGCTTATGTGCCTGCCTTGCTTCCTGAGAAGGAAGACTGGGTCTGTTCCCTTCATCCAAGGCTAAAGTGACTTCAAGGGTCAGCTGACTTATCTCCTGTTCTGAGCTAAGGGACATAACAAGTTCCAGTGACCTGCCAGCAACTTCCCAGCTGATCTGCCTGGACCTGCAACTGGACCTACCTGAAACTTGCTGTCATCTGATGTAGTGAGTTCCTGATCCCTAAGAGGCTCCTACCAGGTCCTGGACCCTTGGTGTGGCATCAGTTGAGCTCCTCCTCAAAGAACAGAAGAAATCCCAAGGTTTTGGGCTCTTCATAACCACGAAAGGGCCTCTTCATGCCAAGATCTTCCCACTTATGCTGACCGCTGATGTGATGGTCCAGTGAACCTGACTCTTTGTGCTAAACAACCACCAGTGATGACCAGCAATGCAAGATCTGCATTTCACACTATAGCATTGACAACCCCGGTAACCTCCAACGTGAATCTCCAGCTATGACTGTCCACGAGGCCCCAACAAGACATTCGCACTACAGAGACAACCATCCAGAGTGCCCAACCTGCTATTTTCACTTTGTGAACTTTTGACTTTCTCCCAGTCTTGCATGACCAGATAACTGCAAGTGGTGCTTTGTGCTTTTAGGCGCTATACTTCCCTGAAACAATTTTTAATTGCATATCTCCGGTTCTACTGATTGGAATTTTGTCATTTTGGTGTCAAATAATTTATTACATTTTACTCTATTTTTCTAAAATGTTGTGGAATTTATCCTTGTGTTGTCTTTTCACTTTATTACTTTTTGAGTGCTACATAAATACTTTGGACATTGCCTCTAAGTAAGCCTAACTGCTTTTGTGCCGAGCTACCAGATGGTTAAACACAGGTTAATTTGGTGACCTTTTGTGGATACCCTCACAAGGATTATGGTTGTTGCTTGAGTAGGGTTTCACCCCTCTCAACCAACAACCCAATTTGTCACAATCCTTGACTGCGCTATTTAACTCTCTTGTAAAGCCATAGTATATGTTGTAGAAACTACAGGTATAGCAATGAAAGTTGATTGTCACCCTGGACTGCATTACGTATTGTGCCATCCACCAATGTAAAAGAAAAACATGGCTTCAGTCTTGCCATTGTAGCATGACTGTTACAACTTGACCTTTTAGATATGGGAAAACCCTTCCTTTTAATCATGCAGGGCCTTATTATGACTTTGGCAGGTGCGAAGCGAGCCGCCACACCCCCGCCTCACTCCAATACCGCAAAAGCCATGAAAAACCGCCCAGCAGAGTACAACTTTTAAAGTCACTGGTGGGCAGTTCTTTGGCGGTCCCATGGCGGTACCTTTATAAAACTCAACGCAATAGGAGATTAAAAGGTAGGTCCTGCAGGGCATGGACTGTCAGACCCCTTAGTGCTGAGGCACAAGGGGGCCCAGTAGGACCCCCTTTGTTTTCTCACAGCCACACTTTTCATAACGGTTACACCGCTATGAAAAGTGTGACTGAGTAAACTCATAATCTGCTTGGCGGGCTGCAGCTGCCTCGCCAAGCATATTGCAGCCTCAAGACCGCTGCAACAACGCCTCTGATCCCTGGTGGTTGCGACGGTGCCAAAGCGGTCTGACTGTTCAAGTTGTAATGGGGCGGTTGGACCACCGGTATGGCATTGCCCCCACTGCCACCGAGGTTACGGGATCTGATGGACCGCTGTAGTCATAATAAGGCCCTATTCACTACCATGTAGGTCTTGTAGCCCGCAACATAAAGTGCATGGTATTTAAAAATGGGAAAGGTAGAAATGTAGGACCTTATTACGAATTTGGAGGTTTCCCTGCAGAGCTGACACTGCAGCAGGCCCAGGAAAAATGCCAAGTCCGTGGTGAACCCACTCACCGGATTATGACTTGAATCCAGGGCGAGCCGGCGGTGTCACGGCGATGGGTATGTTAGGCTCATAGGACAGCCTAAAAAGCATACTGCTGCCGTAACAGAGCCTATGGCACGTTCGTGCATGGTGTGGTATACACCATGTCGTGCATGCCACACAGCATGAGGGGGCACATCATGTGTCCCCCACACCCACCCAAAGGCAGATTTTCCCAAGGGCCCTGTTGGGTGCCCCTTTCCACGCCTTTCTGCCAAGCATTTCATGGCAGGGTCCCCCGCATGAAATGCTTAATGGAAAGGCAGGTTGTAATCTGCACCGCGGTGCTGGAATTGGCACCACCATGGCAGACCACCACCATCGTATAACGGTGGTCGGACCGCCAGTGTGGTGGGAGTCATACTGCCACCGCGAGTACAGCAGCCCCAGGTCTGCCGTACTCATAATAAGGCCCTTAGTCTGAACATTGATTTCTCAAAATGGCGAGGGTGCGAAAAGTATTCCATAAATGAGAGGCCTCCCATGGGTGTGAAATTTAAACCTTTCCACCAAAACCAACATCTTCAGTGGGACCTCACACAGTGGCTACTCAGCTTCAAGTAGACTTCCTTGGATACATTGTGCAACCTTAACCTGCTGGAGAATTTCAAATTTCATTTTCAAGATGAAGTACAAATGTAAAATCTTTGACTAGGATGAACCTGCTTGGTGTATCCAACCTCTGCTCCATCATGGTCAGCAGGGATGTCTTTAGGGTGGTGTGAGCAGTGTAGCCGCACCTGCCGCTGACCTTGGGAGGCACTGTATTTCGAAAGCTTTTATGGGTTGAAAAGGGCATGCTGCAATTTTCCAACAGCAATAAAAATGTCCAGATAATGCTATTGATTTATCTTCCTGCTGGAGAGAGATCGAGTTTTGTCTAGTGGCAGTTTTGACTCATAATAAAATAATGCCGGGAGTTAATAAGCCTGCTGCAAAGCACATGTACCATGCAGGTCACGGAATTATATTTTATACAGATAGCTCAGTGGGTTACTGTTTTTGTCAGAGAGACTTACTTGCTTGCATTTCAGAAATTTCAATCAATATAGCACAGTGAGCTATGAACTGTCATCAAAGAGCTGCATGCAAACTGCATGGTATAGGTTAGAAGGTAATGTTTTTCCCATCTTTCATTATCCTAACGTTGCTGAAAAGGGTTTATTTGGGTAGAAATAAATTGTTATTAGTAAAGCCAACCTCAGTCACTGTGTTACGTTATAGGACTAGAGTTGGATGCTTCCCCAGGCAAAATTGTCTTAATATATACTGCCTACAAGTGTTGATGACATATGAATCTTAAACCTTGTTCTACTCATTGTCTTATGTAACATTTACTATCCATCGGTTTACACATGTATGATTCATTGCCTCTCAATAATGTGTGTGTCATATAAAGTTCTGTGGCACCCAACACTGGTATAAGTAGCTCTATAAAACATTTGAAATACATGTGGGAGAGGGACTGTGGAGAGAGTAAGGGCAGTGCTGGAGGGTGGTAGTGAGGGAATCCATGGAGAAGGTCATTGGTGAGATGGCACCAAAGATTGTTGCACCGGGCACCACTAGCGTCAAAGCCGGCCCTTGTGATCAGCCTGAAATTGCACCTAGGCCCTGGAAAATCATGATCGGTGACTTCTGATTGGGGCTTTACATTTTCTTGGCACTTTTTTCTTACCTCTTTAAAACTTCACAGCTCTAGTTCTCCTTTGGTAAGTCTGTCTGCTCTGTGCCCTAGCTAACAGAAGTTATTCTCAGGATTACATTATTGAAATCATTGTCTGGACCAAGCCCTTTAGTGACCTTATTACCCGTGGCTGACCACCATCAATCCCAATTAGTGCTTTAGTTTTGTACAATAATAATACAAAAATGTAGTACCATGTTAAGTGAAAATAAGGAATCATGGATAATGGTTCAACAGATATAGGAAAAAGCTAAATAACATGAATGAGCATTCAATGGAAAAAGCTGATGTAATTTAATGAGTGGACACCATATAATCACATGCACCCCTCTCACTGTGTACATTTTTAAACAATAATAACCTGCTGTTGGTCAGTGGTCCTAATCAGTACTTTTGACAACTTTCAACTTGCAGCAGATGTCTGGAGTGTCAATACCCTGATTCTGTCACATCTATCACTGGCATCTGTCCTTTGATGAATGGGCTTCTACCATCCAGAGATTAAGTGACTATAGTTAATTATAAAGACTTCTGCAGTTTAAAATATGTTTGGGTGACCGTGCCAATGTAGTAAGTTGATTGTAATATATTCTTGTTTATTTGGATGTTGTAACTTTATAGAATATAGTGATGTAAGCAAACTAAGGAATTCAGTCTGATTCTAGAATGTTGGGAGAATAGTTTGAGAATAGGTTGAGATCGTTTCGGCCCCAAGACCTCTAATCATTCGCTTTACCAGATAAAACTGGAGGCTCCGAGCGCCAGCTATCCTGAGGGAAACTTCGGAGGGAACCAGCTACTAGATGGTTCGATTAGTCTTTCTTAGTCATGAGTCACAGTCATGAGTCATGCTCTCTGAATGTGAAGAGAGCATACTACAGCCAAATAAGGTCAAAGATATATTTTGCATTCAAACTCTTTTCATTCTTATGGGCAGTTCCACGAAGCTCAGAACTCTCTGCAACCTTTAAGAATTTCCTTGCCAACGTAGCCACCATCATAACATTCTCTAAGCCTTCATTTTCATACCTATGTTGATGACGCTTAGCTCCTTTTCCATTTCCAGGGCGATGGCATCACTGTTAATGATTTATGTTGTGATCTCGCTTTGCCTATTTATTGAAATGGTAAATGGGATCCCATGGCATGACCTTTCTGTTGCCATGGTAATTCCCTTAGAACCCAGCAGGAATGGCAGTTGCCACTGGTTGGTGAGAGGAGCACCATGCTGTAGTAACGACTTCAAGCAGCAAGTAGGTTTCACAGGTAAGTTTATACTAGACAGCCCTAGACATGTCGTACTCCTACAGCATCTCTTGACAACTGGCACACTACTAACGTTGAACTGTCATCAGTGGAATCTATGCGTGACAGGTGATACTCTGGACCAATAGTGTTAATGGAATCTATATACCTCACAATGCCCTTCTAAATGACTAGTGAAGCTTACAACATCACAACACACTCACTAAAAGCTGTAACTAAGTAAAGCCTTTCAAGAAAATTGACATATTGAAGGACCTCTTTGTAACAACAATTTCCATCAATGTCTCCTGTGAATAAGACAATGGGTGGGGAAATACTGGCTCAAACATACCTCTGGACTAAATGTAGATACTGTTAGCTTTTGGAAATGGTGTCCTTTAGAACCTGGCACACTAGCCAGTAGATGGGTGATGATTTCCCAAACAAGCCAGGGTTGTCAAGAATCTTGGCACCAAGGTTGACACTGCACTTTGGCTTGAGAATGCCTTTTCATTTCAACACAACACGTTATGGAAAATATTATCCTGCATCATCTATGCATTCTAATAGGCTCCTACAGCAATACATAAGAGATCCTTAAACTCTCTCCAAATTCTTCTAAATCAAACCGCTAGACAGGTGTTTAATTGCCATGCAGTCTCCAATGCAGCTCCAATTTTGGTCAAACTCCCTATTCGTGCAAAGAGTGCTTTTAAAGTGCTCTGCTTCGTACATAACTTGTTCTTTGGCATATCAGAGATGCTTTGGCAAAAGTGTATATCTGAGTATTCCATTTCCAACCTTCTTAAGAGTGCCACACATCAAAAATAAAAGCCGGAATAGACAACCTTTTCAGTACTTGCAGCTTCCCTATGGAATTCTCTTCCCTTAAATCTGAGGAAAAGCCCAAGTTACTCTAATTTAAGAAACAGCTGTAAACCTATATTTTTTCGCCAGTGATGGGCTGCTATTGTTTTTTTCTGTTTCATCTTCATATTGTACTCTAAACTCTTTGGGATATTTACGCCCCTTATAGATTTATCTTCATGTTTTGTTTTCTGATGTAGTACATCTGTGTCACCATTATTGTAACTTTCCTATACTATTTTTGTGCTTTTTATTCTTTTAATGACGTGTAAGTTATGGGTTCTTCCACTCCATTATGCATCGTTCAGAAACTTCTAGGACTAGTTTGCAGTTAATAGAAAATAAAGTTAACTGCATGAAAAATTTGAAAATACAATTTAAAAATCTAAATTTAAATAAAAACGTAAACATCTCAAATTAAATATAATGGAGACATCGAGATATATCTCCAAAGAGAAATAATAGTGATATGTGCTACTTTAAAAAAATAATGCAAATTAAAACAATTTAAAAATAGTGACGAGTCTTGCATGAGATTGATTGTAACCTATGCAATCAATGCAGGTGACTTTTAAAAAGCAGTACATGAAATGTCTCTTTCACTGACAGAGATTATTGAAGTTTACAATGTTTGCCCTTCACAAAAGCCGTGAAATTTAGAAATCTCGTAGACTTTGAAAAACTTTACTCATGGGCAACAATTCATGCAATGTTTCAATATACTACTTTTCTTACATGTTTTTAAACTTCATAATGTTTGTAGAAGAAAACTTCACACGCATACTTTTGGTGCATAGGGTTTCAGGTTTTGCCCTGGTCAAGATTTTTACTTTTATATTCGGAAACTTATATCAATTGAACACATGTCAGCATGATCAACCTGGAGGCAATATCTAATTTGATTTCTACAAATCTATCCATACTGACTTCCTGTTCAAAGTAGAGGCTTTAAAGGCAGTTTTCCTTTGCAAGGATTTTGAATTTTTCAAGACAAGACTATAGTTACCCAGTCCACTTTGGGAACAGCTAGCAAGAAATGTTCAACCCAGGAACCCAGTCTCTCCAAGTCTGGTCTACTCATCAAAGAGATTCTAGTCCACTTCAAGATTCAAGTAATCACTTGGTTTATAATCCCACACAGATCAACATTGTTCTGTGGGCCAATAGGGAAATCTCTAAGCCACAGATTGTAGGATTACAAGTAATCAGCATGAAAACAAACATTTGATGGTGGACATAAAACTCCATATTTCTGGAGGACTAGACCTAACTGGTTACAGCCCTGGTGCATGTCCTTTCCAGAAGAATTGAGGTTAGCACATATTGGCAGCCAAAAATATGTTATTCCACAGGAATCTTTATTTTAATGTTCTTCCTTTGTTCTATCCATGAAGAATCGAAAAGTGGTTGTAATTGTTTAAAGAAAAATGTAGGTCTGCATTGGATAAGAAAAATATTTCCTGTGCCAAATATTTAAACATTTGCAATAAAATAATAAAAGCAGGGGACTCTCTTCGTCAGCTGTTGTGCAGCGAGTGCAGATCCTTCTTTTCCATTCCTCTGTTGCTGAGACCTACGCCTCGCGGTCCCCGCTCCGCGGGTGCCGCTCGCAGACCAGGTCAATTTGCAGTCTTGTGTAGCTGGACCAACACCATAGTGCCTGGAAGCACCAACGCGGCTAAGTCGAGCCAGCATCTCATCAGAGGACGTGAGGCGGGACTGCGAGGACCAGCAGGCAGCGCGGCGCTGATCGGCCGCAGCTGGTCCTCTTCCCGCCCTCCACCGGTCAAATACACCTTGCCGAGTGAGCTGCCTGGGACTCTCTTCGTCAGCTGTTGTGCAGCGAGTGCAGATCCTTCTTTTCCATTCCTCTGTTGCTGAGACCTACGCCTCGCGGACCCCGCTCCGCGGGTGCCGCTCGCAGACCAGGTCAATTTGCAGTCTTGTGTAGCTGGACCAACACCATAGTGCCTGGAAGCACCAACGCGGCTAAGTCGAGCCAGCATCTCATCAGAGGACGTGAGGCGGGACTGCGAGGACCAGCAGGCAGCGCGGCGCTGATCGGCCGCAGCTGGTCCTCTTCCCGCCCCTTCACTTGCCTCTTCTATATATTCTGCTGTAACGACGCGCACGCGGGACGCGCGCGGGGCGACTACCGGGGCGAAGACCGGGCAAAGAGCGGGCCGTTTAAGGCCGTTCAAGGACGGCAGAGGACGGCCCTGGCCCAGAACTTTTGTGACTTCACCCCTGAAAACCAATACCCAAGATGTCGACCATACGCAACAGAACACGAAGTTGCGCGAAAAAAGCTACGGCGGTAGCTCAGGTGACTGGTCCTATTGATCTCTTTATTTCACGCGTACATGAGACTATTGACCAAAGTATTGTTCTATTGGAAAAAAGAGTCTCTATGGACCTTGATAACGCTAGGCGTTCATCCCTGGGCCCTTTGGCAAAGGCTAAATCTCCTGTTCCGCAGAATGTGAATAATTGTTCATTATCTATAACCCTGCCCACTAATCATGTCTCGACTGTACCGAATACTGTAGATCTATCGGTTGCCCCACCATACTCGGACCGGTCTTTTGAAGACCTGGAGGTCACACCAGATCTCGAAATCTGTCAGTCACCTGACAAAGTGGAACCGAGTCTGAGTGGGCATAAGGATGCGGAAACAGTTTCTGTACCTATTGCTCCACGGGGAAGGGCTTCTAACCCCCATAAGGCCATATTGAAGGGCAAAAGTAAAGTAAAAGCCCCAGCTAGGAATCATAATTTGATCTCCCCTACCCCACAATTGACATCAGGTATCCCGTGCTGGGTGCAAAATATGGTAATAGACTTACAACAAGACCTAGAAGCCACTTTAGCAGCTCAAATTAAGCCTTTAATTTCTAAAGTGGATAGGCTTACTTCTCTAATACACTCCAAATGGCCACAAAAAAAGCAGGTACATGTGCCTGTCCAGTCACAAGGGACCATAGAATCAACCCCTGAATGTCCAACGAGCACTCAGGCCCCCAAAGGTGTATCAAATAAGGCTCAAGGTACTACAGTCCATGGGAACCCAGTTATACTCCCTAAGCCACAAACAGGGAATATTCCCGCTCAACCAATAACTGCTCAGATTACAAAGGGGAATACTCCTGTCCAGGCGATTCAACATCCTGTTGTTGCTAATATTGCTACCCCCACTATCCAAGCTAAAGAAGTAGCAGGGAAACCTAACTCAACTTCTGCACCTCCCATTATAAACAAACCTGATGGGCCCAAACTAAAGCAGACACGTTTTAGGTCCATAAACCTACCACCAGAGGTTTCCCCTTTTGTAGTCGTGCTGACGGCGGTTCCCCCATTGAAGGAGGGAGTAAAAGAATCGTTTACCGAGCTTAGGAACAAATGTGCTCAATGGCTCCATTTACATAAACCCCTACCTAACAACATGAACGGTGAAATTCTTACCGTGCGTAGAGGGGATTGGGTGGGCAGAAGCAAGAAATCAATAGCAGGGGACGTAATAACTGTTAATTTTAGGGATGTAGGGGCAGCAAGCTACGTGTGTAATGCACCCAACAGTGGTCCTGCGACCCAAATTAACCCACTTCCCCTGTCTTATTTTCTATCAAAGCCTGTACGACCTAACACTCCCTGCCCCACTTTTCAAAGCAACAGTGGACCTGGATATTTTCCACAGCAACCTGCTAAATCTTGGTTGCAACCACCTTATCCGCCCCCTTTTTTCCCACATTATGTTAATTTACAGCAGCAGCCCCCAAATGCCCCACTTTTTCCTATGCATCAAGCAAAAGCCCATTGGCAACACCCTTTTCATTTTCCGCCACCTTTACCCCAGCCAGTTTACAAATGGCCGCAATCTTTTCAGCCACCCCAATTGGATAAATATTCTTGGCAACAAATGTGGCAGGACCCGCCCCACTCTCAAGACCCCATGTCCTCGCAATTCGCCCACCCAAATAGATATGCCGTGCTAGATGAGGTAGATTGACTCAGCTCACTAGAAGCATTGGATCTAAACAACCCTAATTTTGAGATGGAGTATTCTTCTTTTTCCCCGGCCGAGCCCCCAGTTGTACCCCACGAATCTATTGCATTGTCATCATTAAGACCTTCCCAGCACATAGGCAATCAGGGTAGCCTGGATATCTGTACAACTACTGCAAGCCCCAGCCTAAGTTCGGTTACCATCCTTCGGGAAGAGGGTCCTGCTTTATTATCACCAGTAAACCAGCAGGAGTTACCTGTTGCTGGTAATGCTGGGAAACCAGCAGGAATCTCTCTTATTTCCTGGAATATTGCTGGTCTTACTAGTAAATTGGGTACACCCTTTTGGACCAGCTTTTTGGGCGAGGGTTTTGATTTAATTTTATTACAGGAAACTTGGTGTCCAGACCCTATTAATATTGAAGGGTATGTATCTTTTTGTCTCAGAGCAACCAAATCTAACTCGGGTAGGGCTAAGGGAGGCCTTTTATTGTTAGTGTCAACTAAGCTGCGTGACTGTACGGTCAAATATAGTACAACCGTGGGGACGCACAGCCAAGTTATAAGGGTGGAATGCAGAATGAACATTGATTTAGTTATTGTTAACTTCTATAACAACATTTTTGACGCAACCAGGGGGGATATTTTACTGCCTTTAGAAAAGGAAATCATTAAAGCTCTAGATATCTCGAAAAGAAAGGCTGAGGTGGTATGGGCTGGGGATTTTAATTTGCAGCCTTGCCATCTATCTAACGGGAATATCTGTGGCTTTGATGTAGCATTAAATAGCCATTGGAGAGATCAGGGGGGGAAGGAGGATTCCCCCCATTTCCAACACTGCAGTTACGGTTCTACCCTAAATAATATGCTAGCTATGCTAGATATGACCCTGTTAAACTGCAATGTTAACAACCGGGCAATAACATGCCCTACATTCACGGGCAGAGATGCAGGTTCATTTATTGATCATATCTTGTTGTCTAGCAGTGGAGACTACACTGATTTATATGTGAATGAAGAAAGTCTCAGTGACCATAATAGCCTACGTGTTACCCTCTTGGGGCATGGCACCTCAACAGTTTCAGGTGGTAAATGTACAACCGATATAGTGCCTACTAGACCAAAGGGCCTTAGGGTTAAATGGACCGGTGTAAATTCCAAAGTTAAGCAGAAGGAGGTTGTCACCCAATGCAAGAATCAAATTAGTTATTGTCTGGATGATGACAGTGATTCTGGCTGTTTAATAGAATGTTTTGTATCTTTGAACATCATTATTGAGGGTATCTTCACTAAGACCCCGGCAGCCAATAGTGGTCAAAAACAGGGGTGGTTTGATAAGACATGTATCGTCGCCCTCCGCAACCTAAAGAATGCGCTAGGCACCAAACCTCGTGTTAAGAATGTGATACAACACCTCAGGGCTAGTTATAAATTAGCCATTAATAAAAGGAAAAGGGTATTACAGTCTGAGGCGTGGGACAAGCTGAGGGAGGCTGCTGAAACTAAAAACAGTAAACTCTATTGGGAAACGATTAATAGTCCGTTTCTCAGTAGAGAAAATGTTCCAGAACTGACCTCATACGTGGCTTGTAGCGACTGGGTTAATCATTTTTCCAAAATATTTAACCCTGGAGGACCAACTTTTGAGTTACCTCCACCAGATATAAACCCATGGTTGCCCCTTTCGTTGGCTATAACATTGGAAGAATGTCAGGAAGCAATTTCTTTGAGTAAAGGAGGCAAGGCACCTGGCCCCGATGGGGTCCCGCTGGATTTATATAAAGATGAAACAGCGTTATGGGCTCCCATTTTGACAAGGATTTTTAATTGTGCGGCTGAAAATGAATTCCCTTCTACCTGGGGTCAATCGATCATCATTCCTTTACATAAGAAGGGCGATAAGTCAGAGGCCTCTAATTATCGCCCAATTTCATTACTGGATGCTTCTGTAAAGGTGATGAGCAGGATTTTGCTGAAGAGGCTAGAAGACTGGGCAACTGATTTTAACATCTTAACTAAAGTCCAATACGGTTTCCGCAAAGGTCTGGGTACACTGGACCAATGCGTAAATCTAGACCTTTTAATCAGTAAATATACTGTGGCCAAAAGTGGCAACCTCTTTTTATGTTTTGCTGATTTGAGCAGCGCTTTTGATTTGGTTAACCATAGTATTCTTTGGGAGGTTCTGCTTGATGCAGGGGCACCAAGGGAAATAGTGTATTTTTTAGCCAGATTATACGAAAAACTTTCATGTAAAGTCCGCTATGGCACCCTTGGCGAATGTACCCCGTTCTTTAAAGTGTCTCGGGGCATTCGTCAGGGTTGTGTTTTAGCCCCGCTTTTATTTTCCCTTTTTATTAATGGTGTAGACCGATCCTTGACCAACATTTTAGCAGATGCCCCCCTGATTGGTGGTAAACCTGTTCCGCTGTTACTTTATGCGGATGACGCTGTTCTTTTATCTCGAACACAGTTGGGCCTACAGCGCCTTATTGATAATTTCACGCAGTTTACACAAGCTAGGCAGCTTCGTGTGAATAAAACTAAGACATACGTAATGTCATGTGGTCAGGCAGCCAAGCAGGTAAAACATACTTTCTTACTAGATAAGGAAAAACTGACCTCTGTTAAATCTTTTTGTTATTTGGGAATAACATATAGTAACAGTGGGTCCTGGAATGCGGAATTTGATGCCGTAAAAATAAAAATGTTACGGTCCACTAGTAGTATTTTTCGTTTTGCCTCTAAACTTGGCTCACGAAGCATCTATGATATGATGAACATATATAACGTATGTTGTGTTTCCTCTGCTCTGTATGGGGCAGGGGTATGGGGTCACTGTGAGGGTATTTCCCTGCAGAAGGAGGAAAACAAGTTCTTAAGGAGGTTATTATGTGTTCCCCCTTCCGCCTCCATACAGTTGATCCATGACGAAGTTGGGATCGAGTACATCTCTGACTTAGCAGCAGTTCGGCCACTTTTATTGTGGCGATCTATTTGGGCTAAACCGGAGACCCGATTCACTCAGGATATTATCCTTGACTGTATAGGTTTGGATCATTCCTCACGGGTATTATGGTTAAGATACATCCATCATTGGTATCTACTTTTGTTCAACATTAATGTGTTCCGTGAGCCGGAAAAGGTTGTATCCATTTCAAAAAAAGAAATTAAGATAACGTTCCTTAATTTTCGTAAGGCTGAGCGAGACAAAGCTGTTGGAAATCTTGCTACTTTGAAATTTTACAAAGATTTAAATTTAGCTTCTGGACTACAATCCTATCTTGTATTTGTGACCCGCCCTTCCCACCAGTATGTATTAACACGGGTCAGATTGGGTATAGTACACCACTTGGTTGCTTTTCCAATCACAAAGACTAGTTCAAACACACCTTGTCCGTGTGACGGTACTTCTCGTCAGAGTAGTTGCCATTTTTTACTTTTTTGTAAATTTTATCAGTATTTTAGGCTTAAATACCTTAAACCAATTTTTATTAAATACAACATTTGTACCACACAAACAGCATTGATATTTTTATCTTTACTAGTGAACGAGGAGATTTGTTTCTTCTTGGCTACTTTTATTTTAAAATGTACAGCTGCCAGGAAAAGTATTGTACTGTAATGTTGTTTACTGACCTGTCTGTACTTGTGTTATACAGCTGCCAGGGTTTATTCATGATGAAATTAATGTTATTATCCCTGTCTGTATACATATGTTTTATTTCTCTTTGAATTTCATACCAATGTCTGTATTAAGGTATTTATGCAGTGCCCCACAGTATAGAATGATTATTTAATAATTTTAATATACAGTTCCCAGTAAAGGCCTAGTAAGTAATTTCTACTGACTCCCAGTTAGTCTATGTAAGAACGTCGTATATTTTATAAAAACATGTTGATCTATAGAGGCATGATTACTTTTCACCTGCTGCACTTTAGCTTTTTCCATTTTTTAGGAAAGATTATTTGGTGATTTTAATATTTCAATTGTGTTTTTGCTTGTATGATTTGTATGTACAAATCGAATAAAAGCTTTTGAACGAACGAACGAATAAAAGCAGTGTCTTGCTTACTTTGACTTCAATTTTCTTAAATGAAAAAAGGCGGCTGAGCAAAGTGTTATGAATCCAAAAAATGTCATATGTTATTATATAAACTAGGTTTCTGCAGCTGCTTAAGGCTCGTTGCAAGTCCTGTAGTGGCTCTGGTGCGGTAATAAAGCACTTAAAAGTACTGATACTGCAGTATTAGGCCATTTCCAATGCTCTTTTATTGCACCATCATGGGTGAATGCCTAAGTAATAATGGCAATCAATGATCATGCATCAATTTCCACAGTTGTTTCCTATATTCCATTTTTGTCAGGATTGTTCTGGAAATCATGACAAAGAAATATGAAATTACAGGTTTAACAGAAAAACTCATGATCTTGATTCAGTTGGAATCTCAAGGGTCTCTCAGGACTTACACAGATCTGGCAATGAGGGCATTAGTTTCAAATGATCCTCTAAATAAAGAGCCTGCAATCACAATGGTGAATACAGCTTTTCATGCAGGGTGAGATAATCTTCCAATAACTACCTGTTCTAGGAATGAGGAGGTACTATATAAATTGGGATTTGTTTCAAGGAAAGGATTCAATTTAATCTACTTTAGATATAAATTCTGTGAGGTTGTGGAAGACTGGTCTACAGCGGTAGGACAACTAACTGTTGACAGTCCAGTTGGAAAATGGGGGGTATTGGCGAGCAGCCCTCAAGTGGATCGCATCATACCTCACAGGAGGAATGCAAAAAATCATCCTCCCTCCCTACTTCTCGCTCCATAAGAACATCCCCTGCAGGGTTCCTCAAGGCCCAATCCTCTTCATCACATACATGGCCCCCTTGGCCAACATTGTAAAAAGACACTGACTCAACCTCATCTCCTATGACACCCAATCCATCCTCTCTCTGACTAACAATCCAAGTACCATCAAAGACAAGTTCCAAAGATGCATGAAAGATGTTGCCAACTAAATGAACATCAACTGTCTTAAACTCAACACCAACAAGAAAGAAGTACTCATCTTCAGGAAAGGCAAGGACACACACTGGAACAACAAATTGTGGTCCCCGGAGCTGGGCCCAACCATGATACCCACCGAACATGCTCCCAACCTCGGCATCATCCTTGACAGTCAGCTATCCAGAAAGAAGCAAGTCAGCGACATCTCCACTGCCTGCTTCCTCATGCTCAGGAAGGTGTTCAGATGGCTACCGACCAACGCCAGGTGAATGGTCAAGCAGGCTCTCGTCACCAGCAGACTAGACTACAGCAACTCCCTCTCCATAGGACCAACAGCCAAACTCATGAAGAAGCTCCAGGCAATCCAGAACACAGTGGCCAGGCTCATCCTCCACCTCCCCAGATGGACGCACATAACCTCTCACCTCAGGAAATTCCAATGGCTACCAGTCACGAAGAGATGCCATTACAAGTTACTCACCCACGCATACAAGGCATTACACAATGAAGGCCCTGCGTACCTCAACCATCATGTGACCTTTTACCAGTCCACCAGGAAACTCAGATGCAGATCTCTTGCCCTAGCTGCCACCCAATGCATCCAGCAGACAAACAGCAGAGGCCGCTCCATCCCCCATCTGGCAGTCAAGACCTGGAACAACCTCCTCCTGCACGTAAGAGCCTCAGCATTACTCCAGCAATTTAGGAAGGACCTCAAGACATGAATGTTCAACCGACAGGAGAAAAGGCAGTTTATAGACAGCGCCTTGAGGCCCTCTTGGTTGATGTAGCCGTGCTCAACAAATCCTAATTGATTGATTAATAAGGGTAGTGAGGTGGTTAAAAAAAACTATGAAAGTATGGTTATAATTAAGAATTTGAAGCACATTGCTAAAAGCTGCTGAAAGCTGTCAGCTTGGGTTGAAGCACACAAATCATAGAGCCAGTTCTTTTTGTGAACATTAATAGCATATAAAATTATACTGCATATCAAACTCTATGTACCTTCAAAAACAGTTACCGTAAAAAATAGTAATTAAAAGTGAAGGGCCTTCTATTTTACAAAGAGAAAACAGGGGCTGTTGACCACGTCTCAAACACTTGGCAGCATCAAAAACTGTTGAACTCGAGTGTGCTCGGTGGCAGAGTGATGAGATGTCCCTGATGGTAAGTTCACTCCTGGAACCCCTTTTGTGGCCAGAATCACTCAGTAGTGACCTTCCAGCCAGACCTACAACATGCACTAAGGGAAAGAAAAGGCAATGCTAAATCCTTGGACCTAAACCACTTTCCGAGATGATTTCCACAGATGAAGCTATGCATGGTAAACATATGTGCCCTCCATGAAAATGTCATGGATTATATTGGGGAGAAATTCTTTGCGAAGCAATTAAACTGTTAATAAGAGGTAAATCTATAGCAGCTAAGGAAGATTAAAGACGCAACAGGCCTTAATAAAAGAGATATTAGAAATGGAGCAAAAGTAAGAAAAAGAGCATCACAAAGACATGGAATCAATTCTTCACTGAGGGCACAAATTAATTTACTAGTACCGGAACGTTACAAAAGTACACCGCCTAGCTTTCAGCAAATTTGTGATCACCAGAGCATGGATTCTTTGTTTTTGGGATGTGGACCTTTCCATACCAAGGAGCCTGGAATGCTTTCAACGAGCAATTTCATTAGAAGAAGTTGAGAAAGTTAATTAAAGACCTATTGCCTAACAAGGCTCAGGGCCCTAAAAAGCAATTTTTTAAACAAATGCATTTGCTCAATTTCAGCCCTCCAGTCACCCATCCATGAGAGAAGCAGATATAACTCTAATACATAAATAGAGCAAACGCAAATACGCTTGTGCCTCTTATAAGACTATTTTATTATTAAACATAGACTTGAAAACATACAACGTAATCTTAGCGAAAAGCAATGTCTCCCTTATGTGCTATTGGAGTGTTCCAGAGCAATCAGTATTCATAAAGCACAGATGCAAACTTGATAACACTGATTGAGAAGTCCTGGAAGAGGAAAATCTCTATGGTCATCTTCACACTCGATGCTGCAAAAGCATTGGACTGCATCGATTGATCAATATTTAACTACTTTCTAGGTCAGGTAGGTGAGGCCTAGTATGAAAAGATATATATGTCTTAGCCATACTTCCCCCCAAGCAAGAGCTGTGTGCATCTTTCTCACTACATAGAGTCTCGAGACGAGGGCATCCATCTTGGATTAAGAGTCATCAGGGCCCAAGAGATAGAAGACTTGGACCACCATTGTGAGAGTGTTCCCAGGTCTTACTGCCCCTCCAAAAGCCGTCATGCTACTCACCCTCTTACTACCTGGTGCCCCCATCACACATGGCACACAGCACTGCGTTATACTTCCTACTTAACATTCAAGTTTCAAGCAAAGAGTTGTTGGAGGTGCCTTTGTGGGGTAGTCATTTGGTGATGGCTGCTCGGGTACATGGACCAGTTGGTGGATGGGTCACCCGCTATTGCTAATCAGGGACAGCAGTTGGTGTCCCCTTTAATATGATTTCATGTCAGGGCAAGAAGGATGGACTGATCTTTGTACAATTAGCAAGGTGGTCAGAGACCCAGACTCTACCAGGCGGTACCAGATCTGCACTTCCATGTCGGGCCTTGACCTGAGTTCTCCATGGCTCAGCAAGCTTCCTGCCTCTCTCCTCCCAGGTTCCTTCCACTGCCTCCTCCACAAAGATAACAATCAGTGGGAAGAGGTGTGGAAGGGATTTGGAGTTGCAGTAGTGTATCATTATGCAGAGCAGCCTTGTTTTAAGTTTGCTCATGTGTGACATTTAGATCTCTTACTTATGTTTGATTTTAGACAGCACAGCTTGGAAGAAGAAAGATGCTAAATTAATTTTCCGAGTTATGCACCTTAAAATCATGCTCAAACTCGGAGAAATATGTGTTGAAATAAATGCACTTAGAGGATGCAGTGCATAAAAGCAGGTGCTCGCCTATGCCCTGCACCAATGCAGCTATTTGTGATGAGACCTCTCATGTCTTTTAGCGATAGCATAAAGAACAGTGTACACAAATAAAGCTTAAATGACATGGCCTTAGACCTCTAATATCTATCTACTCAGAGTTTCTTTTGTACAAGATGAGGGCCCAAAGGGAAAATGTGACAGAAACAGAAGGGACTGAGAGTCTGCATTTAGGGGGGCAGATAAGGACACCGCTACACTGCAACGTCCTAGTGAACATTTACTATGTGGATGTTCTTACTCAGTTGATGGACTCAGAGTCTTAGATTCGACCTGCAAAGAACTGTAGCAGATCAGAGCTTGGGAAATATGGGCCGAATACAGGAAGCCTTTAAGCCTTTGCAAAGCCTACGAGAAGAGCAATGAATTTGTGACTGTTCAGGAGTGAATGAATGGATAAGTGAATGAGTGAAGAATTGTAGGAGTGAATACAGGACTCGAAGCGTGAATGTAAAGAAGTCAATGTCAGCAACAATTCATGAATGAGTAGAGAAATATATGAAGCAATTTATACATATAAGTCAATAAGTGCAGCAGTGACTGAATCTGTGTGCAGCCCCCATGGTCCATTGACCCCCTTCCAGACACAGCTCTTCTCAGAGTCCCTCTGGGCTTCCCTGAACCTTTCTGATGGCCTCCACTGAAGCCAGAGCCCCCCTGCAACCTCACTCTTCCTTTAATCCTTCTGCAGCCTCTGTGGTCTATTGACCCCTTTCAAGTCTCACCTCTTCTCAGAGTCCCTCTGGGCTTCCCTGAGCCCTTCTGTTGGCCTCCCCTGAAGCCAGAACCCCCCTGCAGCCTCGGTCCTCCTTTCATCCTTCTGCAGACCGTGGTCCATTGACTCCCTTCCAGCCCCAGCTCTTCTCAGAGTCCCTCTGGCCTTACCTGAGCCCTTCTGTTGGCCTCCACTGAAGCCAGAGCCCCCCTGCTGCCTCACTCCTCATTTCATTCTTCTGTAGCTTCTGTGGTCCGTTGTCACCCCACCAAACTTCAGCCACGGGTTCCCTCTCAGGCCCATAGCTTCCTCTACAGCCCGGACCCCTCTCGCTGCAATGCTGGTGTGACCCCCCTGCAGGCCCAAGGACACGAAGTACGTTATACAGCACTTCACTTTGTTGCCATCTGGGAAATGCTCCATTTTGCTTAAGATGCACCATGCGAGCTCTTAATTTGACATCTCATTAGGGTGATCCCAGCGATTTGATATTTGACTGACCAGCTTCATGGGCCTTTATTTTTGTCTGCATACCGTCTTCTGGGGTGGAACTTTGTTCCCCAGAGTGCAGGCCTGGGTGGGATTGGCATAGGGTGATGTGCTTTTAAGCACACACAGAGTCCCACAGCGCAGGCGAGAGGAGCAGTGGGGGCCTTGAATTTTGCCTACATACTGTCTTCTGGGAGTGCAGCCTGGGTGGGATTGGCAGAGGATGATGTGCTTTTACGTGCACAGAGTCCTGCAGTGAGGGTCGTGTCTACTCTGGACACGGCCCTGGTGAAGACTGGGCCAAGAGCGGGCCCATCCACCGCGTCCTCCTTTTCTTTCTTTTTTCTTTCCCTCTTTCAATTCTCTCTGTTCTTGTTCTATAGAAGGAGTAAGTCTTTTATTCACACCCTTATGAATGTAATTTTTATATTTTATAGATCTTTATGGATGCTGAGTGAAAAGCCTTGTCCTGATAATGACCATGTAATTATACAAAGGTTGAAACGCCGTTGACGCATATGTGGCCGTAACTAATGAAGGACGCATCGTCTTGCTTGATGTTGTTTCAGTTTTGTCCTGAACCTCTTTTGCTATGTAATCCCTTCTATTTGCCACTTGTCTGGCTTTGTATTGTATAACACATTTTTGTATGTACCAGTGTATTGTTCTGAGCGTTTGTCTTAATTGTTTTACTATTTATAAATCAAATAAAATTGATATACTTTTCTAATTCTTCTTCATATGGGTTCCTCTATACAGTTTTTTCTATATAGTTTCTTTCTTCTCCTTCTTTTTTTAACAATTTAATCTGTTGGTATCACTGACTTTGTAAAATTGGTATGTCTATGTAAATAGTATCTTGAACCGTTGTTAGGACGAAATATTGATTGCCCCGGGTTCAGGTGTGCAGGGCTGCCCCTGTTGTTGATAATGATTATTAATTTTAGGACTCCAAAGTTGGCTCAGGACCTCTTGGTAGGTGAATTATCAGTGCAAGAGGCAGGCTCGTTATAATACTCTTACCACTTGGCTTTTTTACAGACCACCACTCCAAGGTGATTCATGTTGGCAGGGCTGGTTTGTTGGGAATTCAACTCATAAGCAGGGATGCTCCATTCAGGTGCGCCATGGGTGGCATCTTTTATGATGCTTGTAGCTAACAGATTTGATGTGCTGGAAGGAGTAGATTGACAATGTGGGTTCAAGGCAAACAAGACTGCTAGGTCAGCTGAGAGAGATTGCTTGGGAGAGGGGTTATGTGACAGTGGAATTTGTATCACCCCGCAGACCAGCTCCCACCCGTACATGTAGGGCTATCCTGATGGGTGGTGAATGGTGGGATGTAGCTTACTTGGAAATCTGCCCAGGTCCAGCAGTTGAAAGGAGCAGGAGTAGGGCTAAACTCCTATCCCGTTCAGGCCTACATTACCCTAATCGAGGGCCCCTTCCGTAGGTAGGTCTAACAATAGGGAGGGGTACAATCAAGGTCTTGGAGAACGCTTACGAAGTGTAAATCTTTCTAAATTGGGGGGGGCTGAGCCAGATGTGCAGACAAGGAGTGGAATTTTGCAGGTGCACAGGAAAATTCGAAAATCCTTTAAGATGATGTCTTGGAATATCGCTGGACTAAAGAACAAATTGGATTGCAGTGACTGGGGTTATTCAAGGATCAGTATGATATGTATTTTTTAGGTCTCGGCTAGGCAGCGCATGCGCTGTCTCGTCGAGAGATGCTGTATACACTCTAGTGGGGGAAACTCCACCCACTTTATTGACAGCCAGTCATTTTTAAATCAGACAGCTCCAAATACAGAAACTGAAACACCAGGGACTTCTCTAGGGGTGGTGCTTGGGGTGTGACACCCGCTCTAATAAATAAAGCCTGATATAGGTAGTTGGTTCCAGAGGCCCCCAGTCGGGCTAACAGTGACTGTGGGAGGTTTCCACTGTCTTTATCAGCCCTCACAGCACAGACACACACCTCCGCTATGCTTTGCAGCGCTTGTGTACACCACCTCTCATCTTTACTCCCACACGGAGCACGGCCAGCAATAAGCAAAGGTCTGGGTGGCTCTTACATGGCGTGGAGAAGGATTTTACATTTAAGTCTATTTTCATCTATCCTGTTCTAAAAAAATTACAGTTGATTTTTCATGAGGTTCTTTGGGGTTCATAGAAAATGACACACAAATTTGATGTGATAGAAGGGAGAAGTGTAGGGTAGTAACTGTAGTCAGCTGGCAGAGCTAAGATATTCAGGAGTTGATGGGGCATGGGACAGAAGTGTGCATCCCTCCTTCTATTTTTGTTTTGTACGGGAGAAGTAGGTAATGAAGTTAGACTTTGAAAAACAAATACACACACAGACATTCACACACCCTACTCACAAACACATACACACACATACACGCACCCTACCATAAATACACACACACATACACTCATACACATTCACCCACACACACCACACTCCACCCCACCACAGACAAACACACCCTGCACACACACACAGTCGCATATACTTGCACCCAAAGGTAAGCCTTTTCTTTAAAAAAATACAGCCAAACGTTGGAAATCGCTTTTTTTTTTATTTTGGGAGAGCAAAGCGGTGGCCTTAGATACTTTATAAACTTGATAATTGCACACAGACTTCTGCATTGTGCTTCCCAATGATATCTTTATATCATACACCCTCTCCTCATGTTCTGTATTTGGTAAAGTGTAAAATACGTCAAAAACTACTTTTCAAGCAGCTTTGGAAGCGCGTTATTGATCGAGGTTATTGATCGAGCTGAACCGCTGCCGATCTTGTGCCCGCTGCTTGGTTTGGAGTTTATCACTGCTATCCTCCTAGCTCTGCAGTCACTGCTGTGATTACTCTGTTGCTTCTAATACTACTGACACCAATGTTATGTTACTGCTCTTACTACTTGTTTACGAATTATACTGTTACTACTAATGTACTAATGCTGCTGTCACAAAGCTACTCACGCCCCCATTACTGCTCTCCTTCTGCTATTCTGTTCTTCTCCTTTATTACTGTTACTGCTATCCTGTTAACTGATAATACTGCTGTGAGTGCCTACTGCTGTCTTTGTTATTCCTGGCACTTCTGTTACTGCTGTCCTACTCACACTTCTGTTACTGTTGTACTCCTCACACTACTATCACTGCTGTTTTACTAACACTTCTATTAATGCTCTCTTGCTAACTTTTATCACTGCTCTCCTGGTAACTTAACTGCTATCACTACTCTCTTGCTCATGCTTACTGCTTTACTAGTAAAACTGCTGCATTACTATTCTGCTACTTCTGAAGTCATTGCTAACATGCTAACTTATTCATCTGATACTAAACACAGTATATTAATATATTTATAATAGCAACTACACCACTAACATTACTATGCCGAGACCAATTAGCATTCTAGAAAACATTGTTAGTAGAGGAAACCTGGTGCCCAGGATAGGTATCCTTTACTAAGATTGTGATTGCTTGTGGGAGGGGCAAACCGTCAGGCCATATTGGCAAAGTCCATCTCTGACTATATACATGTGGGCCATTTACGATGCCCTTAGGATTACGATGTTGGGTTTCGGCAGCCTTTCTGTGCCACCTTTCCAACACAGAAAGGCTGTCGGAACTCAGCTTTGGGGGCCCCCAGCAGAGGCCCCATGGGTGCTCGGCCTCCAGTTGGAGACCGAGGGGGCGTTGATCCCTGCACCCCGTGGCAGGCATCTCAAGCAATTCATCTCTGCGCCTCATGGCAGGTACCTTGAGGTGTCTACCATGGGGTGCAGGGATGAACTGCACCTCCTATTTTACAATGGGAGTATGCATTACTGCAGGAATACCTGCTCCCATTGTAAATTATAGGAATGCGACCAAACAGTGTTTGGTCGCATCCTAATTAGTAAGTCGAGACCGCGGACCAGGTGTCGGTCGTTACCATGACGAGACGATGTTGAGCGGAGGAAACTCCACCCAATTTCATAATAGGGCCCTTGGTGTCTCACTAATTTTTGATCACAAGATTGTTGTATATGTGGTTAGTATTTACTCTAGACCAATGGACTTTGAGCATGGATCCCTAGTTGTGGAGAAACTATCTGCTTTTCTGTCCTCTATACCAGAGAGTGCTTTGAAGATAGTGGGGGGACAATTTGAAACCTTGAATATTAATTACGGTGACGCCCTGTGTGATGAGAACACCTTGTGGGCTAATCCAGTGCTGTCTATTCCTTTTCTCAAAAAATTATCTCCTCCGGCTCTCCAAATTAGGGACAAGATGTATAAAAGTATTTTACGTTTGCAAACGGTTCGAATTGCAAAATTTGCGTTTGCGAATGCTAAAAGGCCTTTCGTTATGTATGAAAAGCTTTGTATTCCCAAATTGGGTAATCGCAATTTTTTCCGATTACCTAAATTGCGGAAGCAAATAGGGAATTGCAATTTGCAAATCCCTAATGCACATGTAAGACTCCTGTCCCAAATGTTGTCCATTTAGGAAGCGCTAATTACCATCAACTTCAAGTTGAGGGTAACTATGTGCGAATTTTGTAAAAAATGCACAGAAATGTATTTTTTCAAAGTGCCATGTTGCGCACACATGCCCCTAGGGCATGTTTGCGCATTACATGTGCACAATTTAAATTTAGGGGATGTTTCAGGGGGGCCTTAGGGCCCCGGCACACTTGGCTTAGCATTCGCTGATTTCCGATTACCAATTAGGTAATCCCAAATTAGTTAATGCAAAACCATTTGCACCTATGAGCCTTTTGGCCCATAGGAACGAATGGATTCATATTACCTACTAGCGATTCGCCATTTAGTGAATCGCTATTAGGTAATATTAAGGAATCACAAAAATTTTACATATTCCTTGATAAATTGCATTCTGTGATTACGAAATATCTATTTGGTAATCGCAAAATCCTACTTTCTTACATGTGGCACTAATACTCTTACTTTGAATCAGTCAATGCGGGCCTGTAATGGACGGACAAAGTCCGATAGTCAGGGAGCCCATAAGTTTAATTGGAAAGGTGTTCATCCCAAATCAATTACATTCTTGTGGATACAAGGCTATGACCTTCGGTCATAGACTTGGAAATACTTCCCAGACATGATAGTAATCATAATGTCTTGTCCCTTGATCTAGTCTTTCCTGCCAGGAACACTTTGGCAACTTATAGCGACCCGCTGGATGGTAGGTTAAGACTGTCTTCATCTAGGCATAGAATACAATGGACTGCAGTACAGGTGAACCCAGATCTAATTGATGCCCTGTATAAGGCGGTGGGCAAATTTCTAGTGGAATTGAGTAGTCATCCTACCAGATGGCAGCGTTTACTCCTCCACAAGGGTGGTTGAGATCTATACATCGTTAGCTGGTTCATAAAACGATCTCTTCTTTATGGAAGTGCGGACTGGAGGTCAAAGGAAGAATATCCCCTCATAGTACAACAGACAGTGTACAGATGTCAAACTAGCCTTAATAGAAGCACTAAAGTCTAAAGACAGTAGTCAGGTTCGAACCATGAGGGCCACTTATAAAAACACCATTAACAATGCGAAAACAAAATTGGGACACAGCAAAATGGGATTCCCTCCTCCAGGCATTAAGTGTAAGGATGCCAAATCTTTTTGAAATATAGTCTTTTATGAGAATTGGGAGGGCAGAGCCAATATAGAGCATAATATGGCTGCTGGCGTATGGAATACACATTATCAGCTCTGTGTGCTATACAGGAAGAGAAGGAACTATGTTAGGGAAATTAAGTTGGCTCCTTAAGTAGGGAATTGTCTTCCTTTGGTCTGAATGATTATCCCATGATAACACTGACGGAAGTGCATAGGGCCATTCATAAGATCGCCCTTCACAAAGCCCCTGGCATTGATAACATTTCTGGGGTCCTATATCTTCCCCAACCTGAGGTCTGGGACTTATATCTATGTGTGATCTTCAAAGCCATCATGGAGGGAATAAATATCCACAAATCATAGGCAGGAGCAGAAATTGTACAGTTTTATAAGAAAGGTTCTCCACTGCTGCCGGGTAGTTATAGACCTATCAGTTTAATAGATACCATCCAAAATGTTTTATCTGGGGTATTATTGGAAAGATTACAGGAGTGGATGGATAATTATAAGGTCCTTAGGCCTGTCCAAGCAGGATTCAGGCAACGAACATCCACTGTGGGCAAGTTTTGAGGCTGGATCTTCTAAATTGGAAAACGATCATTCTGGAGGGTGGCAGCCTTTATTTATTAGTTGTAGGTCTAAAGTCAGCTTTTGACTTAGTCCCAAGAGATATGCTTTGGGCAGTGCTGATGGATATGGGGTCCCTCCTTATCTGTGCCACACAATTAAAATACTCCATGAGAAAAACTTTGCCCTGGGTCAATGTGGGAAATTGCGGGAGCTTTCTGAACACTTTACTATTAGTAGGGGAGTCTGGCAAGGATGTGTGCTGGCCTGACCCTGTTTTGTCTACACATCAATGGTCTGATGAATTTATTAAACAAAGTTGACAACAATGATGCCCCCAGGATTGCTTCTTATAAAGTACCGGCATTGATGTTTGCCAATGATACTCTTCTTCTTTCAAAATCTCCAAAGGGCATCCAAAAGGTATTGGAAAAGTGTAATGCCTTTTGAAAGCTAAGGGGCTTAGAAATTAACGTCACTAAGACAAAATGAATGGTCTTTCATCCATTTCATTCTACAAGTTCTAATCCTAGGTTGAATGAAATTCTCCTGGAGAGGGTATCTACCTTGGAGTACTTAGGGTTAACCCTGATTGAGCATATTGACTGGCAGGTATAGTTCAATAAATACATTCTTAAGTAAGCACAAACAGCGGTGGGCTGTCAGGATGTATGGGAGGTCTTTTCACAAGGCCATTAGCCCCACTGCTGAGATGTATAGATTGAAAGCCCTAGGTGCTATTATGTATGGGGCTGAGCTTTGGGGACATGAACTTGTGAAAGTGCTTATGCAGATCAAGAACAATTTTATTAGGCAGTTAGCGAGTCTCCCTCCAAGTACTCAATTTTTCTTCTTCAGTTGGATCTAGGACTTAGATCTATCTCAGAAGGAATCGGACTAAGACCTCTTCTCTTTTGGAGATGCCAAACAAAATTGTAATATACTTAAAACCACCTGGCTCCTGGCAGCCAACTAGTACCAAAACAAAGCTCAAACAAGTATCGATAATGCCATTTCTTTTTTGTGCTTGAGTGGAGATTTTTTGCTTTGGAATGATAATTCATGTGGCATTCGCAGTCTAACCAGCCTGTTCTTCACACTGTATTAAAGTCATGTTAAGAGTGAGCTTGGGGGTGTTTAGTGGAAAGTTGCTTAGTATTAAAATACAATATATGGAGAAATCTGATCATTTTTTATTTATGTCTGTTCACCGGCCTTGTCCCTCCTCTCTGCTTTCTATGTGTGCACGTCTCTTGTTAGACAGTGACCTTTTGATCTACTAAGTATGGGAATTGAGAGGAAGAAGGAGACAGGAGAAGGACAGCGAGGTAAAGAAGGTATAGAAGGTATAGATGTACAGCCAGAGAGGTGAAGTAGCACAAGAAGGAGGGCAGCAATAGAGCTGAAGTAGAGAGATAAATGAGCTTGGAGAGATGTGGGGAGAAGAGAGATAGCTAAAGTAGTTAGAAAGAATGTTGCATTAAGGAAAAACGAGGAAGAGGCATGGACAGAGAAAGAGGTGCCCAGATAGGTAAATGTTGGAAAGTAGATTATTGGTTGGGGTAAGTATGCACCTACCACTAGTAATAAGGCCACTAATACCGTATAGGGTCTAGTAAAGGTCTAAGTAAATTAGCGCATTGCTCAGCCCTTGGTAGGGCAGTGAGCAGTCAGGCCTAACTTAGGAGACAGAAGTGTAAAGCATTTAAAAACACTGATACATCAAATAAGTAAGCTACAACACACAGTGAAAACTAAATATTTAAATAAACGAATAGACATCAAAACTACAAATATCCAATGTTGGGAACTGGAGATATACATTTTTATAGATTAACCACTTTATAGTGCTAAAAAGCATAGAGCGCCACTCTGGGACATCTGGTCGTGCTTGACTGGGACAAAGTCAAAGTTTGAGGTTGACTGCAATGGAGTCCTGGTCAGATACACTAAGCGGGAGGCCCTGGGCAAAATTTTACCTTCACACTTAGAAATGTTTCTGGAGCTTTTTCTTTCCTCGTCGCTTGACCCTCCACAGTTGGCCAGATTCAGCGAGGCTTCGCCGGCATGACTTACTGCGAGGCCCCAGTAGAGATCCGTGAAGTCTGGTGCTCCTGAGCTTTCACCGAGACAAACCTGAAATCTTAGGCAGTTGACTCTCAATGTCGGGTTAGTGGGGTGACGTAGTGGGCAAAAGAACGATGGATTTAACCCCGATCTTTTGACTGGGGGAGAATGTTTGCATTGTCAGCATTCCATCCATCATTTGTTTGCTGTAACACTTTGACATGACAGCAGGCACTCAGCAGTACCCACATGCAAGTGCATGATATCTGCTGGACCTCTAAACTTCCATGCCCTATTGTAAACTAGGGACTTGTTGGTAGTTTGAACCCCCTAGCCCTATTATATACTAGGGACTTATAGGGTCTGTCAATACCAATTGTGAAAATTTACTTTTAAAGACAGGCTGGAAAGCAGGGATGCCTTTAAAAGGACCGCAGGCACCCAGCAACACACATATGAAAGTGCATGAAATCTGCTGGATCTCTAAACCTCCATGTTCCATTATATACTAGGGACTTATAGGTAGATTGCACCCCCTGGCCCTATTATCTACTAGGGATGTATAGGGTCTGTCATTGCCAATTGTGTAAGTGTACCCTATTACATTAGCAGAACCCAGGGTACAGTCAGGGTTGTTAACACCAGGATCATTCAGCAAAAAATGGGGATTAACAGGACTAAAGTGTGACTTTCTAACATACCCCCCAATGAAAGGTGATGGGCAACTAACCTACACCCTGGTAGTCCACATTGAATAAGTGGAAAAACCTGGGGGCATATCAACATGGCCTGATGTTAGAATTATTGCGTCCGTTTTCGGGCGAAAAGCGGCGATAATTCTATCGCCCTATCAGCATGGACACGCTACTGCTTGGATCCATGCGTTAGCGCCTTGCCTCGCATCGCATCGCTAATGAGATGTGAGGTAGGCGTTCCCGACAGAAATCCAGCGAAATTAATCGCTAACCCGGCTTCTCCCTATCAACAAGGGAATCGCTATCCCGCCTAGTGACTTAAAAAGTAGCGCTAAACGGGTATATCTCCGGATTCTGACCCCTGCTATTTTTATTACTAAGCCATAGGTGTCATGGGAGGTGGATTGTCATGCTAAGTCCACATCTCCCTATTTACAATATTTACCCTAACGCTGTGTTTGATCGCTGGAAATGCTGCGATATTGCCGAATTACACCGCTATTGCAGGGATTTCTATTGCCTTGGCGATGCGCGTTGCTAATAGTGCGCTAACCGGGCGATAGAATCCGGTGATAGGCGGCATTAGAATTGTGTACGCTTTACACGGCCAGCGATAATTATCACTGGCCGTTGATGATATGCCTCCTGGAAAGTCATCTTCCTGAGCCACCTCAGGTCTGTGGTCAGTATGAACACAAAAGTGAGTACCAAACAGGTATGGTCTCAGCTTTTTCAGGGAACAAACCACAGCAAAGGCCTCCCTCTCAATGGCACTCCATCTTTGTTCTCTGGGAAAAAGCCACCTGCTAATAAAGGCAACTGGCTGATCAGGTTTCTCCAAATTTACTTGTGCCTACACTGCCCCAATCCCTTGTTCTGAAGCATCTGTCTCAACCAAATTCCTTTGTGTGGTCGGGGGCCAGTAACACTGGTGCTGAACACATAGCCTCTTTCAGAGCATCAAAGGTCTTCTGACACTCTGGAGCCCACATCACTTTTGTTGGCCTCTTCTTACAAGTAAGTTCTGTTAGGGGAGTCACAATGGTCTCATAGTTATTAACAAATCTTCCATAGTACCAAGTCAGACCAAGGAATGCTGAGGTCTGTGTCTGGGTAGTAGGAGCTGTCCAATCCAAAATGGTTTGGATTTTGGACTGGAGAGGTTGTACATTGCCTCCACCTACCATGTGGATCGGCTACTCCACAGACCTCTGCCTTATTTGCACATGCTGGCCTTAATAGTCAGACCTGCCTGTTGCATGGCCTGATGCACTTCCCCCTGGTGGTTTAAGTGATCCTCCCAGGTGGATCTATACACAGCTATATAATCAATATAAGCTGCACTGAACCGCTCCAATCCAGACAGGACCCTGTTCACCAACCTTTGTAAGGTGACAGGGGCATTTTACTTTAAACTGGTAATGCTCCTCTGGTGGGGAGAATGCTGACCTTTCCTTTGCTCCTTCAGTGAGGGCAATCTGCCAGTAGCCAGAAGTCAAATACTTAGCAGCCCCTAACCTATCAATGATCTCATCAGCTCTAGGTATAGGGTAAGCATCAGTCTTAGTGACTTGATTCAGTTCTCTGCAGCCCACACAGAACCATAACTCCTTCTTTGCCCCCTGGGGATTAGGTTTAGGAACCAGCAGCACTGGGCTGGCCCACAGACTGTTAGAAGGCTCAATCACCCCCAACTCAGCATCTTAGCCCCCTCAGCCTTGAGGCTGGCTCTGACCTGGTCAGACAACCTGTATAGTTCATTTTTGACAGGTTAGCTGCCACAATTGTCAATATGGTACAATATGGTACACAGACCAATCAGTGACACCTGGGTCAAAGAGAACAGACCAGCAAACTGCCCAGCACCTGCTTGCAGTCTCTGTGAGGCATGTCTGTTAATTTGGGGGAGAGCACAGCTCCTTCCACTGACCCATCTTGCACATTATTGGAGAGTAGGTTGGGCACTGGTTCAGTTTCCTCCTCTTCTCCCTCATCTGTGACCAGTAACGTGGCAATATCTGCCCTGCCATGGTAGAGTTTCAATCTATTGACATGCAGGACTCTTTGAGGGTTCCTGGGGGTGTTAAGGTAGACCAGGTAGGTAAATTCACCCTTCTCAATGATTGGATAGGGCCCAGTCCACTTGTCATGAAGAGCCCTAGGATATACAGGCTCCAACACCCACATCAACTGTCCTGGAGTATACTCAAGCATTACAACCTTTCGATTATACCAGTGCTTTATGAGCTCCTGGCTGGCCTCCAATTTTCTGCCTGCCTTGTATATGTACTCAACATGCGAGATCTCAGGCTTACTATATAATCAAGAACATTGTCCTTTGCTTCCTTGAGAGGCTTCTCCAAAGTCACTATCAGCAGGCACAGTGACCCCCTCACAGGGTACCTATCCCTGTAGGCAAACAGTAGGCATGGGAGAGGAACATTCCATCTCCTCCTGAGTTTGTCAGACAACCCATTGATCAATGCCCTTCAGGGTCTTATTAAACCTTTCCGTCAGACCATTTGTCTTGGGGTGGTGTGGTGAACTTGTAGGTAACGCCACATTCCTACCACGTCGCCTTCAGATAGCTGGACATGAAATTTGTGCCCCTATCTGAAATAACCTCCTTTGGGAACCCCACTCTGATAAACACTTCAAGTAGGGCCCTAGCTACTGAAGGATCAGTGACTTATCTGAGGGGTATTGCCTCAAGGTATCTTGTGGAATTGCCCACTACCACCAAGATATACTTATTCCCTGATGCAGTTGCTGGCTCAATGTCCACCTCCACCCTCTCAAAGGAAGTCCCAACCACTGGCAGTGGTATCAAGGAAGCCTTTGACTTGCCCCCTGTCTTGCCACTGGCAGTTGACACAGGAGCTACAAACCTCCTTTACCTTCTCAGACATATAGGGCCAGTAGAAAAGGTTCTAAGTCTTGTTCTGCCCCAAATTACCTACCGTGGAGATATCTTGACTCAAAGTCAGGATAAACTCTTTGTACTTCTGGTGCCCCACCAACTTCCTGGTGACCCCCTCCTTGAGGTTTATGGCCTCAGTTTAGAGAAGTCCATCTACCTAGTAGATTTTGTGGAACCCCCTATCATCCCCCTCCTCTTGCTTTAATACAATCCGCCTTAAGCCCTCATGGGTAGGACAGTCTCTCTGCCCCTGACAATACTCCTCTTTGGAGAGTCTACCGGCTCCTGTCAGTTCTGCCATGTCTGACAGCTCTGGTAGGGATAGAGTCCCTTCCTCATAGGCCAGATCCTTCCTCTCAGGATCAGATGCCTGCTGCACCTCTCAGGTTCCCTGGGCTGGCACACCAGACACAGTACCATTGTCCATGGATGCTTGGCCCATTGTTCTAGGGTCCAAGTGTCCATCACTTCCCTTCTGGCTAGTCTGTGACCTGGTCACAGCATATATCCACTCAGGTATCTCCTATAATCTCAAAAGGGGCTTTCTCATATGGGGACCATTCAGATGCTATGAGATCGTTTCCCAGTAACCACTGTACTGGGAGTGTAAGAGACACAACTACCTTCATAGGGCCTGTCACACCTCCCCATTCCAAATCTGACATAGCCATTGGGTAGACCAGTGTGTCCATGACCATAGTCACACTGGCTCCTGTGTCTCTCAAAGCCTCAACCTCAGTTGATTTTAGGCCTCTACCTGTATTTATCCATCCTTGAAGGTAATACAGCCAGGGTTGCAATATCCACCACACCCAGGGACACTAAGGTTGTCTCTGTCAGTTCCCTCTCCACCCCCACACTTACACTAGCAATCCCTGGGGAATGCCCGCCAGTGGGGCGCTTCTTTGTGCAGACAGCATCTCCTTTCTTGTGCCCTGACTGATTACTGTCAAGGTACTTTCCCACCTTTAAGAGATCAACGAACATACCTTTCTTCGGTAGATACACCCTCCCCTTGAAGCTGGATTGGCTCGGGCCCCCCTCCTTCTTCAGGGTTTTTTTGGGACTTTTGATGCCTCCTTTTGCTTTTGACGTTCTTTTCCCTTGGCTTTGCCCTAGGGGTAGACCTCTCATCTCTTCTTCTGATCACTCCCCTGGTGCTGATTGGAAACTTGGGTTCTCATCCACTCATCAGCTAACTCTCCCAGCTCTTTCGGGCTAGTCAGCTTAGAGTCTACTAGACACTGATGCAACTTCTCTTGTACACAATGAGTCAAATGCGCTCTTTCAAAAATAAATAATACAAACTCTCATATGTGTTCACTTGCTTACCACCAATAAAGCCTTCTAGTGACTTGACTGAGATGTTCACAAAGTCCACCCCAGTCATGACTGTGGGTTTACCTTCTGGGTGTCCCTGAACCTTACCCTGTACTGCTCTGGGATCACGCCAAACTGCTTGACTAAGCATTGCCTCATGTGAGAGTAGGTTTTTGCCTCAACCCGCTGCAGGGTCAGGAGGTTACCCCCCAAGCTACTAGGACTAGCTCCCGTAAGAGTGAACTCCAATGCTTGGGGCAAACATCTCAATGGCCCTTTCAAATCAAGTCAGCCACTTGTTGATATCCTCCCCCCCCTCTGTGTACCTGGGCACTATCCCCTTAGGACGCCTGGGGTCAAAACCACTACCCCAGGGCAGCTCAACCTCCTCTTCATTTTCACTGCCACCATTTCATCTTGCTTTTTTCTCTTTCCACTGCTCCTTAGCTAATTTCAGTTTCTTCTGCTTCAAAGCAACTAAAGCTAGTTGGGTCTCAAGATGCCTCTTTGCCAGGGACAGCAGTGGTTCCTGTGTGGGGGACCTTGCCCTCTTCCCACCATCTGGAATTATGCACCTGGTACTAGAAGCAATGGAGGAGGCATCATCATCACCCTCCTCCAGGGTGAAGTTGGTGGGGGGTCAGCATTCCCCTCCCCTTCATTCTCCAGTGCTTACCTGGCCCAGAACTTCAGGGACCTAACTAACTCTGCCTTCCAAATCGTATGTGTGGCAGGTAGCCCCTTTAGCCTTACACAGAACCCTCAGCTCAGCAACGTTGAGTTTAGTCAGTTAAAACCGATCCAGCTCCATAGTCTCCCTAGCTGTGGGTCTCAACAACTATCAATCAGTCTTAGAACACATTTACAAAAATCGAAACAATGGATTAAAAATCAGTTTATTCCAAATTTCAAAAATGCAAAAAACGAAAATGTTGTTCTAAGACAATTTAGAGGATTTTTAAAGATCTTACTTAACTACTGTAGGGTGTACTTTAAACAAAAGTGCATATCCACATCGCTGAACACCAAATGTTAGAAAGTGGGTTATTGGTAGGGGTAAGTATGCACCTACCACTAGTAATAAGGCCACCAACATGGCATGTAAACATTGGAATATGTCATCAGTGATGTAATATTTGAGGCCATAAGCAGTGCATGGGGGGACCAAGTTATAGTTAGCTCTAACTACAATGCCACTTTAATCTTTGTTTTTTCAGTGAATTTCTCAGTTATTTAAAAAACAAAAACAGATTTTCCTATGACACCTAACTATAACATTACTTTAACCTTTGTTTTTTTCAGTGAATATATATATTTATATACTCTCACTATTTATATACATATATATATATTCACTGAAAAAAACATAGGTTTCAAGCACGTTATAGTTAGGAATTATCATTTAAAAAACCTTAGAAATTCACTGAAAAAACCATAGGTTTCAGGTGCGTTATAGTTAGTTGGACATTTCTCTCGTACAAAACCATAGTAATTCCCCTGTTATAGTTAGTTCAGCTAACTACTCGCGCGCCCGCAATGCACTGCTGATGATGTCACATATTACATCACTCATGACATGGTCAGTGACATCACTCATGACATCACTGATGACATCTCAAATGACATCACTGAAGACATCACTAATGACATCATCCACTGAATGTGTGTTTTTCTGAAAATCAAATGTTTTATATATGAATATCTCAAGGTCGATGGAAGAATAAATGGGTATATAAGTGTCTAAATGTATGATTTTTTGGGGGGAAAATTGATTCAATAACTGACTGATTAAGTGTATCTTAGTGAATACATGGGTTAGTAAGTAATCTTTAACTACGTAAATATCTGCATCAGTCTCTCACTTTGTGTATAAGTGGCTGCATGGGTTGTAGAGTAGCTACACGAGTGTCTATCTAGGTTATTAGTTGGTTTTTTGAGTATCAGTATGAGTGTCTGAGTGTCTGTATGGTTCGGTGGGGGGTATTACATAGTGCATAGATGCATGAATGAGTGACTCACTGTTTGTATGTGTTGAAGACAGACAGCATGTGTGCAGCACTGTATGGGTGGATGAGTGTGTGTATGGGTGTGTTAGTGAGTGAATGACTGTCTCAATAGTGTCTTTATGAGTAACTACATGTGTTTTAAAGTAGTATCTGTGAGTATTGGTGTATATAAGTGAGTATATGTGAGAATGAGAGATTGGAAGAGTTCCTGTCTAAATAAGTCTGTGTTTCTATAAGTGATTGTTTAAGAGAGTAAGTATGTATAAGTTTCTGTAGCAGTAAGTGTGGTGGTGTGTGTATAACTGTAGATATGGAATTTAATGGATGTTTGATACTTGGTTTGCATGTGTGACTATGTGTCTGAGTAACTCTATGGATGAGTGTCACTGTTTAACAGGATGTATAGGTGTATAAGTACATATGATGAGTGAGTACATGTATGAGTGACTGTATAGGACTGTTGGTGAATGAGTGGATATGTGTGTAGATCTTGGAATTACTGAATTGGTGTGTTGTAAGTGGTATTGCTATGTCCATTCATTTGAACATGTTAGTTTCTATTTTTGAGTGTGTGTATCAAAGGTTATATTATGGTGAGAGGAGGTCTGCCACTCTATCACAAGGACGATGTCATCAGTGATGTCATCAGTAATGTCATTTGAGATGTCATCAGTGATGTCATGAGTGATGTCACTGACCATGTCATGAGTGATGTAATATGTGACATCATCAGCAGTGCATTGCAGGCGCGCGAGTTAAAGTTAGCTGAACTAACTATAACGGGGGAATTTCTACGGGTTTGTACGAGAGAAATGTCCAACTACCTATAACGCACCTGAAACCTATGGTTTTTTCAGTGAATTTCTAAGGTTTTTTAAATGCTAATTCCTAACTATAACATGCTTAAAACCTATGGTTTTTTCAGTGAATTTCAAAGGTTTTGTAAATGACAATTTTTAAATGTATTAATTGTTATATTGATTTTTTTATACTGATTTCCTACATTTTTTTAAACTATTTATTTTTAGATATTTTATTTTTTAAATTACATTATACATTACATTACAACATATACTTTCTCAGAATGAATTACTTTAGTTGAAATACTTTGCAAATAGGCAATAGACCTTTATGTATAGTAGTTACAGTTGTTGCAATGGGCAAAACAATTTCATATACAATGCACCATTGAGCTCAATGTGAATTTCTAGTTAAATGCAATTAGTTAATTTATGGATTACTTTTCTAACCACAGGACTGGATTGACATTTCCTGTACACAGTTGAGTAACAGCGTTTTGGTTACAGTAGTGATTTTTAAGGAATATTATTGTATTTTAAAAGTTGACACTTAGAAATCATTTACATAGAATCACTAATGTTATCCTATGGCAGGAAATTCACTTTGCAGGTAAGTAGTGTCCTCGTCACTTTTTCTTACTCAGTGGAGGATCCTGGATCCAGCACTGGTGTATCTCCTGTAAACAGTTGAAAGAATGCGTTTAAGTCATACAGGCGATTTTTAAGGAATATTTTTAGTTTGTGAAAATAGACACAGAAACTTTTCTGCTGAAACCCAGACAATGGATTCCTATGGAAGGAAATACTAGTTACCGGTAAGTACGGTTAGAATTACTTTTCAGGGTCAGTGCTGGGCTAAAATATGCAGCACTGAGGTCTCTCCTGATAACAGGTGAGTAAATCGGAATTCGTAGTTCTGCTGATTCTATAGAAATATTTTAAAGTTCCAAAACTCCACACTTAGAAGAATTTCCAAGTGAAACCAGTCAATGTTAGCCTATGGAAGGAAATTCAAGTTACTGGTAAGCATGGTTAGAATTACTTTTCAGGATTAGTACTGGGCTCAAAGATGCAGCACTGAGGTCTCTCCTGATAACAGGTGAGTACATCGGAATTCTTAGTACATTCAGCAAGTGCCACAGAGCTGCGTAGCAGAGAGATGTCAAAAGGGGCACGGCCTGCACCACCTCTCTGCAACGCAGCACAGTGGCGCTTCCTGGAAGCACCTGGTGGGCTACTTGGCCCTCATGGTCCCTCAGGTTTGAAGTGGAATTTTTTTCCTAACATAAAACGCGCCACAGGGCGTGTTTGCACACATCACTTAAGGCCCCATCCCCTCGCTTCACCACTGTGTAAATGCGCCCTGTCACCGTTCTAAATTGAGAGATTAAGTCCCCTTCAATCCTAAGGGTCCCTAGGGTCAAACTAGCCCACTAGGTACCTCCAGTAAGCGCCACAGAGCTGTGTTGCAGAGAGGTGTAAAAAGGGACATGGCCTCTGAACACCTGTCTGCAACGCAGCTCCCTGGCGCATACTGGAGGTACCTGGTGGGCTAGTTGGCCCCCAGAGACCCCTCAAGATTGAAGAGGAATTAATTCCTCAACTGTAGCAGAGACAATGGATTAAGATGGCTAACTGAAAGCCCATGTATATATATATATATGGCGAGACAGTTAAAGCAGTCTCAAAGGCCAGACATTGAAAAACCCTTTATTTAAATATACTCACAAGTAGGACATTATGCTGACCCCAGCTGGCTGTATCCCTGTTATGGTATCTAATTGGAGGGAGTCGTAATTTGCAACCCACCTCCGGAATACTAATGAGGTAGGTCGAATGCGACCCACTCTGAATGGTGCTTTCACAAACCAACCTAAAAGTACACTGGTTGATTTATAAAATCAGAATCTATGTGCAAAATGTTGGTGGGTAAACACATTTTTCTCACTCAATTCTTCTCATATCCAGCCCTGTGTTCTTATTGTTTATCAAAGTATTGAGTTTTCTGCTGTTTATGGGAAGTCTCCTGTGAGAAATATAATTTAAAACTCTATAGCTAGAGATTTAACAAACAAGCATATTAAAAGCAAAGCCTATTTTCGATGTTATTGTCACATGACAACCGACAAGCTTCATTGAGTAAAAGTTAGTTAAAACCTTAACCTTAGTTCAAAAGAAATAATTGTGAAAGTATCAAAAGACCAGGAGAGTTACTGCTCTTGTTTGCTTATAAAAACAAACAAAAAATGTTCCATCAAGCCGAATAGTGCATTTAAAATAATTCATACTAATTTTTAACCAACTTCTTTTTTTCCCTGGTTACATGTTAGAACAAAATAAAAATAATGCTGTGTACATATTATTATTAACCATATTAGTTACCTTATGGGCAATGTTCAGGAGATTTATCAAAACGGGATAAGAACAAATGACAAATGTTCCTATTTCTGCAAAAAGTTCTGCAAAATATGTGAATGAGGAGGATCATTCAAAGGCCAGGGTGACGCAAACAACGATTGATTGTTTCCGTACTTCAATGATGGGTGATGCACTCGCGCATAGATAATGCACCTCTAGACAATATTGACCGAGGAGTATGCGAGAATGATTAACTAAAATCATTAACAGGAGCAATAGATATACCTGGGCTGTTTAAAGGCTAAAGGCCGAGCCCAAGATTCACAGCATCATTCTTAAATGACCTTTTAATGTATGTTATTTTTAGCAAAGCAAGAAATTAAAATTGTGGGGCACAAATTATATTTTTTAAGGAACCTTCTAAAAATATATTTATTAAGGACGGTTGAAGCCTAACTCTAGGCGAGGTACGCATTGAGACAGAGGTTAAACATTCTTAAAAGGCATGTCGAATTTGTTCTGCCAAAGAAAAGTGCAAAAACGTTCAAAATTTCTCGCGGACTGAGCAATAATTGATCTCGAGGATGGTAATCGGACGAGAACGAGCGGAAGGAATTAACTCGGGGCAAACATGGCCAAATTTTAAATGAGGCTGGTGCAGCTTGGGGCTCATTCGTTTATAGAGACAGACACCAGGATATGTGCACCCCAGGTACTGTGGCAGTTTAAAAATGACCCACAAGCTATTGAAAATGTTACTTTTTATACTCCCAAAACGTGCAAAAGTAGTTGATTAGATGACAAGTACGGACTCCATCCACCAATAATTGCATTTAATTCGGGAGATGAAACACTGAGGCGACAATTAATGACTGCATCAGAGTCCCTGGAATGGGGAATAATGTGCAGATTCAGGACCACCATGGGGGGTTACCTCTGAAATGTTGTACCTGCACAAGGGAGGGGAATTGTTAGTGGACACACGTATGGCTTGACCAGGTGCAAAATACACCGAGTAAAACGGGGCCCAGGATTCACTCACACACAGTACGCAGCAGTAACTTCAGATGAGGGAACACTGCGGCACTCAGGGTTGGGTGAGTGGTACCCCTCCAGAGACCACCGTTCACACTGTAATGGCGCCCTAATTGGTTTTCAATATAGTAGGTCTCTAAAGCATTGAGACAGTTTTAAGTCAGTCATGAAGGCCTAACGGTGTCCAGTCCAAACTAAGACCATCATCTGTGTAAAGACGCAGCTGTAATTTAAGACGGAATAAGGAGGGCACCAAACACACCCCTGTTTCACCCTTCATTTGTATAAATCATCTTGGTTACATGGGTCCCACTCCTAACATTCACCTGCTCCCTATACACGATAGTCCCATGACCAGCTTTGTATGAATGGACACCTTAGTCAAACCTCACTTATGTTTAATGCTAAAGAAAAAGGCCAGAAATGATCGCTGTGATCACAAGAATGGAGGCTTGGGGGGCAGCCGAGCACGGCGAGGTCTGTCCCCCGGGCAGATTGGGAAGGGGGGGGGGACTGGCCGGCGAGTGGCCATTTTGTAAGGTGTGGGCTACATTGGGACTAGCCCAATTGTAGCCCAATGTCGTTAGAGTAGCCCAAGGGGTATTTAGACAGTTTTCGTGCTTTCCCAGCCACCATTTTAGGTTTGGTGACCTGGTGGCTGGGAGCGCTGTGCTAGTCAGGTTTTTGTCAGGCCTAGTGAGGATCTTTTGGTGGTTTTAAGGAATTTGACTTGCGGGCAGTTGTGTAGGCTGGCGGCGATTACAGAGTCTTGGAGGCGATGAGGCTTCTCCGTGAGACAGGCGGATGGATCTTTTGATCCCCGCGGTTGCCGCGCCCCCGCGTCCGGTGAGGCGCGTGTCGGCTGGGTTGGCGGCCGCCGTCGCGTCCTGCTCGCCCCCCGGAAGGCTGTAAAAACTAAGGTGAGCTATGGGGGCCGCGCGGATGTCAGGAGCGCGGCCCTGGAGTTTGGAGCGGTGTCAGGAGGGGTCGCGGGAGGCGCGATCTGGCAGCGGGGCTGGGGGCAATGTGGATCGGCGGGGGAGCGCGTCTCGTGTCTCCCCGCCGGGCCTGCATGTTGCTGGGGGCCGCTCGTATGCCAGAGGAGCGGCCCCAGAGGGGGGGAAATGTGATGCGCAGTCTTTGGAGGGCGGCTCGCACAGTGGAGCGGCCCCGATCAAAAGTATGGCGGGGAGGGAGCGGGCAGTGTGCGGAATGAGCGCGTGGCCCGTGGTGCGGTGGGGAGGTGGGGCGTGGGGATAATAGTGCAGCAGCAGGGAATGTGGCCCAGAATAAAGATCGGAGGGGGAGCGCGTCGCGTGGCTCCCCTCCGAAATCACAAACTGCGAGGGGACGCTCGTATGTTAGGAGAGCGGCCCCAGCCAGGGCGACAGGCCAGACATTTGTCATGGAGGCCAGGGAGGGTGCAGGGAGCCAGGTAGTGGAAGAGACACAGTTGACAGCAGGTGGTGGGGGACAGCAGGCTTCTTTGGTGGCTCGAAGAGGGGGTAGGGTGTCTGGGCTGGGGGCGCAGGCCCAATTTGTAGGAGTTGTGGGGGCAGGGAGGCAGACAGGCCTGGGGGGGTCTGAGGTCTCTGGTGGGGTAGGGGGTGAGGCGGACAGGGGGGATTCTCCTCTGCTCATAGATTCGGACAGGAGCGAGCGTGATTGGGCAGGTTTGGACATTTTTTCATCTTGGGCAGAGGGTGTTTACGGGGCACCGGGGAAGGGGGAGCAGGACGGGTTTCGCTTGGGGGTAGGGCCCGAGGTTTCAGGAGGGGGGGTTGAAGACTTTTCAGCGCGGTTGGCGGGAGACGACCTAGAGGAGGAGGGGGCTGGGCCGAGTTTTCAGGGGGGGGTCTGGGGAAGGGGGTTTGGAGTGGAGTAATGAGGTGGGGGATGTGGTGGACGCAGAGGAGGTGGTAGACTTGAGTGCTGTAAGGCGGGCATGGGTAGCGAGCACTTTGGGGGCCACAAGTAAGAGGGGTTTTGGATGGGAGAGAGAAGAGAGGTAGGCCCAGCACACCAGACCATCTTTTTTTGTTGCAGGCGGTGGAGCGACGACCAGAGCATCGCGGGGTGCCAGACTTGGTAGGGCTGGGTGCGGCCCATTGGCACCAAGGAGAAGGGAGGGTGGAGCCTCGGGCGGCGTACCAGGTACCGGCGGGGGACCCCGGCGTGGCTGGCATAAGTAGGCCCAGGACCGGCTCGCCGGCCCCAACACCCACGGGTACGCAACGTCCTGGGGGGCAACGCGGACAACGGAGCGACACAGTGGCCGAGTTTTGTTTTGCGCCACCAGCGGGGAGTGCTGGGGGTATTAGGCAGGAGGAGCTGGATTATGAGGAGGATAGTATGGAAGAGAAAGAGGTGCGAGATGTTGACGAGGAGGGAGAGGGGGGCCGAGTAATGTTGTGTCTAGTATTTTACAGGTGTCACGATGCCAGGCACTGCCCACGGGTCGGACATCGCGATAGGAGGAGACACAGGGTGGAATGGCGGACGGAGTCCTTGGCGCCAGGTAAACGGTCATCGCGCTTGCGTCCTGTGATGTTGTCGGTGGGTGTAGGTGGGGCTGAGAGGGAGGAGGGGGTGGTGAGTAGGTTGAACAAGGGCGCTTATGTGGTGGATGTTGGGTCAGGAATGGAGGAATCAGGTAAGGGTTCGGTCGAAGGGTCAGGTAAGACGTCCATAGACATTGGGGGCATGAAGGACAAGAAGGTGACGGTGGAGGTGAAAATAAAACGGTTGCCATACATGGGTGTTACCAAGCCTTTTGGCGCTCATCTAATGTTGTCCACCAAGGAACGGATTTGGTAAGGGGAATATGTCGAGATGCTTAAACTCCTCCATAGGGAGATGAGGGCAAAAGAGGGTTCGAAAGAGGAGGAATTCGAGTTGGCTAAAAGGCCAAAGGTGCCGTTGACAATTGAGAATTGGACGGCGGCGTTTCTCATTTACGCTTGCATGTATTGCGAAAAATTCCCTGAATGGTCAGTGGCCATGTTTAAATACATGGATGTGATCAGGAAGGCTCAGATTACAGGGGGTGGTTACGCCTAGGCACAGTACGATGAGGAGTTCCGGGCACGCATGGCGTGGGACCCGGAGGCGAAATGGGGAGAGCTTGATACGGATTTGTGGCAACATATGATGGGGCTAGCTGGGTCTGGGAAAACCATTTTTACGGCCATCGGGCTCCCGCTTGTGTATCGGCCCTTTCGAGGAGGCCCCACCCGTGGGGGTGTGGGGGGAGCAGGCAGGGGACAGCCGAGGGTGAAAGGGGCTTGCTGGAATTATAACAAAGGGTTGTGCACCCGGGAGTACTGCTGTTTCCGGCATGATTGCTCCGGGTGCGGAGGAAGACACGCACTGGTCAATTGTTGGTGCAGCCAAGGTCAGCTGCAGGGGTCACAGCAGTGGCAGACAGGAGGGTTTGAGGCAGGGGGTCAGCAGCAGCAGCAGTTGGGAGGGGGGTGAGGGGCTAAGGGGCCTGGGCCCAAGGGCTCATACTCCAGTTAACATTGACAATTTGTTGGCATCCTTGCAGGGGTATCCGGAGCTGGAGGCTGCCGAGCGGTTGCGACTGGGGTTTCTGGAGGGTTTCAGACTGGGGTACGAGGGACCAAGGGCGAGGAGGTGGACGGACAATCTGAAATCAGCAAAAGTGCACTCTCAGGTAGTGCAAGACAAGCTTGATAAGGAAGTGCGTGAGGGCCGCATGGTGGGTCCCTTTCAAGACTGGCCTTTGCCAAATTTGATTGTGTCACCCATTGGAGTGGTGCCTAAGAAAGAGCATGGTCAGTTTAGCCTCGTTCAACTTTTGTCGTGGCCTGAAGGAGGTTCGGTGAACGATTTCATCGATGAACGCGAGGCCACAGTATCCTATACATCTGTTGACGTAGCCATGTCACTGGTAGTGACCGCGGGCGCAACAGCAATGATGGCAAAGTGCGACATAAAGTCGGCTTTCCAGCTGCTTCCAGTTCACCCTGATGACTGGGATCTTCTGGGCATCCAATTTGGCGGTCACTGGTACGTGGACAAAGCATTGCCGATGGGCTGCTCTATGTCATGCGCACTGGCAAGGGAGGTGGTGTGCCAAGCACTGGCCCGAGGAGTGGTTGGAAGGGGGCAGGAGCATAGCCTTCTTGGAGTTTTTCCCTCTGGTGGTGGCAATCACACTTTGGGGGGAACTTTTGGCGCACAAGAAAATCACCTTCAGAATTGATAATATGGCGGTGGTGCACATTGTAAATCGCCAGTCTGCCCGAGATGAACAGGTCCTGAAGTTGTTGAGGGTTTTTGTGTTGGGGTGCTTGAAGCATGATATTGCTTTTCGCGCGGTGCATGTGCCAGGTGTGGACAATGACACTGCGGATGCTTTGTCTCGTTCGCAGTGCGGAAGATTCCGTGGGCTCGCCATGGACGCGGAGAGGACCCCGACCAGAATGCCGCAGCATCTGTGGTACGTGGGCAACACAGGATTTTGCAACTGGTTCTAGGTTCCTTGGCTCACTCCACGAAAGCAGTGTATCGGGCGGCATGGGAGAAATTTTTGCGCTCTGGTGCACGGCTGCGGGCCTTTTTGGCGGCTAGACAGGAAGATGTTATTCAGTTTATCTTGGACTTGGTTGAGAAGGGTCTTACGAGGGTCGCGATAGCGGGCAAACTGGTGGCGATTGCTTTTGTCGGGAAATTATTGTGGGGCTATGCCCCCTCCGCTGGGGAGCTTCGGTCGTGCATTTTGGAAGGTTGGGTGCGTTAATTTGGGCGCACAGCCCGGGTGCGGAATCCTTTGTCATGGGAGCTGTTGGAGGGGGTGATTGGGGTGTTGCCTGGGATGTGTTTTGACGTTGGGGAAGTTGTACTTTTCTCCACACTGATGTCCTGGTTGTTTTTCAGGGCCTTTAGGGTCTCTGAGCTGTTGGGAACCAAAGCAGAGCAGGGGCTGTCTTGGAGGGAGGTTACTTTTAGTGCCGATAGGGTCCAGATATGGCTGAGGAAGGCAAAGACGGATCAGAGGGGAAGGGGAAAATGGGTTTCTTTGCAAAAGGGGGTTGCTTTGCAGGTTTGTCCTGTGGGGTCTGAGGTGGAGGTCTTTTGCAGGGGCCTTGGGGGTTTGGTCTTTGGGCATGGGGATGGACGGTGTGTCAAAGCTTCACAGCTTTTAGCGGTACTGCAAAAAGCGCTGGGTAGGCTGGAGATCGAAGGGAAAGATTTTGGTACGCATTTGTTTCGGATTGGTGCAGCTTCAGAAGCTCACTCTAGAGGCTGGGAGCGAGGGGACATTATGAGGTTGGGCAGATGGTCTTCGGACTGCTATCAGCGTTATGTGCGCAGCGTACCTAGGGGGTTATAGCGCGGTTGTTCCTTTTTCCTGTTGTTCATTCATGTTTCTCGTTTCACGTTCAGTGATGGGTCCCCTCGCCAGGGAGATGTCCATTTGGATTGTCGGCCATTCTTTTGTGAAGCGGGCACAATTCCAGGCCCGCTCCAGCTATTTTGGGGAAAGTTTGGGGTTTAATAAAGAACTATTTTCTGTGTGCTGGCGTGGCAGGGGTGGTATGCGGTGGAAGGAGCTGTTACAGGTTCTCAACGGGATTTTGGTGGCTGGTAGGTGCCCGGATGTTCTGGCACTTCATTTAGGGGAGAACGACATGGTAAGGGAGACAGGCCTGGCACTTATGCATTGTATGAAGCGGGACTTGGCTTTGATTAAGGCTCAGTGGGCTGGTTGTTCCATTGTCTGGACAGAGTTTGTTCCTCGCAGGGTTTGGAGAGGGGCGGTTAACCCGGGTGCGGTGGACAAGGCCCGGCATAAGCTGAATACGGAAATGGTGAGATTTTGTCGGCAGTCAGGGATTTGAAGGATTGCGCATAAAGATATTAGGTATGACACGCCGGATTTTTTCAGAGGTGACGGGGTCCATCTATCCCGGTTGGGTATGGACATGTACTTGTTGGAATTGAGAGAAGTGTTGGCCAGATTGCTGGCCGTTCCTAGGCGTTGAAAGGGGGGTGGGGGGTTTGTTTGGCCAGTGGGGGGGGCAGAAAAAGGGGAGAGGCGGTGTCTTCGCCTACACTCCCGCCTTTTTCTGTGTGGCGGGGTGGTTCACAGTTGGCCGGGATTGGCTGTAGTTTTTTGTTATATGTTGGTAGTTTGTGAGCAGGGAAAGGGTAACCAGGTAGGATAAGTTTAGATTAGAGGTTGGTTAGTTACAGTAGCACAAAGGCAGGTAGGGATTAGGGTCAGGGGAGGTTAGGATTTGGAAATGCTAGATTGTGTAGGATTGGGTAATATTATTGTTATGGAATGTTATGTTGTATTTTGTGGGGTGGGGGATCTGATGTGGAGATCGTAGGGGTGGGGGGGAACAAGGGGTCAGGAAATTCATGTATAGTGAGGTTTTAGTTTTGGAAGGCAGTTGCCAAGGTGATGAAATTGTGATATGCACCTGTTTCAATAAAGCGGCCTTTTTCACACACAGAAAATTGGTCTTGTGTCAGCTTGCCCCACCCTCTTCCAATGGGGGCTTGGGGGGCAGCCAAGCACGGCGAGGTCTGCCCCCCGGGCAGATTGGGAAGGTGGGGACTGGCCGGCAAGTGGCCATTTTGTAAGGTTTGGGCTATATTGGAACTAGCCCAATTGTAGCCCAATGTCGTTAGAGTAGCCCAAGGGGTATGTAGGCAGTTTTCGTGCTTTCCCAGCCACCATTTTAGGTTTAGTGACCTGGTGGCTGGGAGCACTGTGATAATCAGGTTTTTGTCCCCGCCCTCCCTCCCCAGTTTTTAGGTTTCTTGGGGAGGGCGTTTTTTACGGCTTTCTAATTTTTTGATTTTGGGTTTTTGTTGGCAGCATTTGTTGGAACAGGTACATAGGGTTTGCATATATTGTATTTCTCGCTTGGAACAGGTGCAGGCGGGGTAGTTGACGGTTGGCCGGTATTGGCTGTAATTTTTTGTTATATGTTGGTAGTTTGTGTGCAGGAGCAGGGAAAGGGTAACCAGGTAGGATAAGTTTAGATTAGAGGTTGGTTAGTTACAGTAGAACAAAGGCAGGTAGGGATTAGGGTCAGGGGAGGTTAGAATTTGGAAATGCTAGATTGTGTAGGATTGGGTAATATTATTGTTATGGAATGTTATGTTGTATTATGCGTGGTGGGGTATCTGATGTGGGGATCGTAGGGGAGGGGGGGAGCAAGGGGTCAGGAAATTCATGTATAGTGAGGTTTTAGTTTTGGAAGGCAGTTGCCAAGGTGATGAAATTGTGATATGCACTTTTTTCAATAAAGCGGCCTTTTTCACACACAGAGAATTGGTCTTGTGTCAGCTTGCCCCCCCCTCTCCCAATACACGTGGTTCGAGGATCATAATTACTTTTGCAAAAGAAAAGCAGTCCCCGTTCCGAGGCATGCAAGGCGCAATCACGACACGTTCTTTTGTGTTTGGTAATTACATGCTTGAGACTTACATACATTTAATAGATGGCGGGAGTTTCATAACTGCTTTGAAAGCGCCTAAGGGAAACATGTAGAGCACATGGACATCTTTTGTGTGTTCAATGCCTTTTTCCTTCACGTTGCATACAATTACATACGACTGACAGGTTTTTGACAGGAGATCATTTAGTTCTAATTATAATGTGTCTATGTTTCTATTTAAACTGTGATGTGGAAAAATATAAACTATGGAAACGTTGATTGTCCTGTTTCCTTTCTATAGTAAATGGCATTTGCTGCAGTAACGCGGTCTGTGTGAGTGATTTATTCGCTGTAGGGAATGATAACCTTCCACGCAGAGACAAAACAGAAAAGGCGCATGTCTGCAATGTGGGTGTTCAGCAATTAGTCACCAAAGGTTTATCCGGCAATGAAAACCTGGTTAAGTATCTATCAAGGTAAATGAATTATGGAGCCTTAAGCCCAACAGCAAAAACACCCAACATCAGAAAGTTTTTCTAACTAACTTCTCTGCACCCTAACCATGTTTAACATTACGATATATTTTAATATTATTTTATGTTGCTTTATGTCATGCCACCTTAGACCAGGGGGCATATTTACAACAAAATGGTGCTACACAGTCCTACAAGCAATTTAGCTGCGTTGTGTCTTTTCAAATGCGGTGCACCCCTGTGGTTTCCAATGTGCCCGTACAAAAAAGCTACCTAGCACAGTCAACCTTGTAACATGGTGCAAGGGTGCCTGCGTTGCATGGATGATTGTGTTTAATCAGGAATGGGCACATTCCTGCACAAAAACAATCATTAATGACAATTTGCTCCTTCTATGTGTGCTGTAGAATGCAGCACACTTGGAAAGAGCAAAAAACGAGGAGAAATAAATGTATTTCTACATGTTGTGCCACTCTAACACGTAATTTACAAAGGTGTCAGAAAAAGTGACACTCTGTTGGCGCATCAATCTTGTAAATATGTTGCCAGGTGTTATAAGACCACTGCTGTGGTTAGCATAGGGCAAGCAAGGGATAGCAGATGCTATGGTGGCTATGGATGTTTGAAAAACTTCATTTGAGGTCCAGGGCAATACAGTAAACAACCAGCACAGTGCAATGCATCCAAGATTAATTAAAAAAAATGCCACAACAGAAACAATGTATACATAAATACTACTGAAAGGAGAGGGGTAACAGTCTCCAGTGTATTATTACAAGTTAAGTTTGGTGTTAATGAATAATTAGTATGACTCAAAAGCATCAAATATGCTGTAAAGCCTAGACTAAACATTCTAAAAAGCAACAAGTGCATTACTATAAAGGGCTCATCCAGTGTGGAGGAAAAAAGGACAGTTATCTTTACCCTGTTCTGCAGTCATCAACAATAGGCATTTCCAGAATGTGGCTTTGTTTGATGACGTCAGTTTGGGTTTTTCGGGTGTGATGGAGTGGGGGTATTTAAACCTCAACCTTTTCGTATATTCATCAAGCTAAATTCCCCACTGGTCATATGGAACTTTGGTAGTAGACTTGAAGCGTTGAGGGAGAGCTGGCATTCGGAACCCAGTTAAATTTCAATGAGTCAAATACAGTTCCACAATAACGACCAAGAGGATAGTACGCAACCATAAAGCTTTATTCCTGAATTGGTAATCAGAGCAAAACAATAAATAGGCAGGAATTAATAAAATGTATTTTTACAGGAAAAATATTAAGGTGCCCAAACACTCTGAATTTGAATTTTTTTAAAGTACAGGCTGCCAATAGCCAATATGCAAAGAATGCAATTTATCTAAAGGAAGTGTTTCATAACGAAACTATTTCTAAATAAACTAAATATTGAAAGTGCAAGGGGGATATCTTAAGGGGAAATGGGGAAAGTGTCTGCATCATGTGAACCTCAGTAGAAGTTCAGAGAGAAACAAAAAGTGTTTGACATGAAACACAGGAAATTCAGAAAGGTAAAGAGGTCTGCTCTTTTCCAAGTCAGGAGAGGGTCTTTAGTCTAACTGCTAAGGAGCATAAATTAAAAACCCAATTGAAAGATCCAGAACATCCATATCTCGCTCCCGTAGTCCAGAGCCAATCCCATGGCAGAATGGGTCCTTCTTACCTTCAAATCATTCATTCAGAACAACTCCCACAGATGGAATCTTTGCTTCAAACATATCCCCTACTATTTCAGATGCACTATTGCTATATGTTGGCCCTTCAAGTTCTACAAAACCAAACCTTATACAAACAGGAGGGTCTTAGGGAAATTTAAAGACCACAGTGGATTTGTTCCCCAATAATCAGCTATAAACAGAACAAAATCCAAAGGTCTGAAACATACATTGGAAAAAAGGTGTGCTGAGAAGCTACAATCAACCGGTTAATAGATATTCAGAAAGTCACGAAAAATACACCTAGATATGCCACATGGCATTTCCCATTTTAGGACCAAATCCCTCACTCACCACAAAGGTGACATGCTTCATCATGGGGATTCTCCTCTCCAAGGAAAACCTAGTTCCTTGGAGGGCTACAACCCTCTCAACTAGAGAGAGGAGCGCAGGGATGTTTTGAATATCTAATAGGATATCCTAAATCCTCATGTGAAGAAAAGAGGTGTGAGTGAAGGCGCAGCACAAATAATATGTAAGTGTTACAATGTGAATTAAAACTGAATAAGGGTTGTACAATCAGACATTTATTTGTATACACCCTTTGTCAGGATTAAGAACAGAGCACCAGCGGTATGGATTTAAAACCGCTCTGGTGACAGTGAATAGAGAAATGGTCGACATGTTTCAGCCATAGTACCTAAAACTTAGGTCAGGCTTTCTTCAGGACCTCAAACAGGTGCTACTGTGATAAATGTGAAAAACAGTGCAACAGAAAAGGATACCGGACAAAAAAAAATTCTGTGTAACCAACCACTCTTCGATCTGTCATGTGGATAGAAGAGTCAAGTACCTATAATACAAAAACAACTCATTAATAAAGAACGAAGTTCTTTAGTCATAAGGTGTATCACGTGACTAACTGAATAAAATATAATTACATTTCTTACCCGCACAAGCTGGGTATTCAATCCCACCTCTGCCTGGCAGCCACTCAGGAAGGGGGCACTGCTCTAGAAAAAAACGGTGTACATTGTAATTCACAAAACTGTCCTACACATATCTATGGGTGAGCATTGACTCCTATGAAGATATATGCTGGCAGGAAATATCTGACTAAAAATCAGGACAGCTACACGGGAACTGCACAAGTAAACATTTTCTATGTGATGACACACAAGTAAAACAACATGGTCAGTGATGACAACGACCAACAGGAATAAAAGGCCGTTTTTTTTTTACCCAGAAAAAGAACACAGACAGTGTCCTAGACAGAGCACTAGTTCCTCTGCATTAAAATGCAGAGCTGACATTAGTCTGTCCCAATTAATAAACATAGCTAGAGCCCCTTAGGAAACCATAGGGCGTCCCAGAACAAAACGCTATGAACAACAGCCAATAGCCATCGCTATCTCCAATGTTGCGGGCTCGGGAGAATAGAAACATAGGGGCCCGACTGCCACTGACAAACTAATCAAAAAGTCATACCCCAAGTATCCCGTACAGCTGGGATAAAGAAACCCATACAACCATGAAGATGGGTCAAAACTAGATAACGTGCCCTCTCCTCTCACCTCTCCGTCGGTACTCCGCGTTATGTAGAGCCGGCGGCACGGAGGTGGAGATTTTAAATAATGCTGTCTTTTTATAAGGTGCTCGGAGGTGGCCCGATTCAATTCAGCAAAAAGCATCACGTGAGACGCCGAGTGTAAAAAACAGGCATCACTGCGCATACATGGCAAATGGAACACTGCTTGCCAGAGCTTGCGCAAACAGTACTATCTCAGCCTTCATCAAAGACAATGGAATGGGGGTGGAAAATGCTGAAAAAGCACGAAGGCTAAAATACAGTGGCTTAATACATGGAAGTAAGCCTACAAAAATACTTTCTCTCACAGCAGGACAGGTTGAGGCAAACGAGGAGATCTGAGACACTACACCCTCGCGCATGCGCTTAAAGGGATACCACCCACATAAAGTCAATTTAAAGATAGCGAACTGAGTCCATTAAGCAAAGCAACCAAACAACGACCTGTATTCCAGTCCCAGGTCTTATCAAGGGCCATTTCACCAAACCTAGCAACGTGGAAAGCTTTCTGCCCGGGAAGTTAAATAATCAATCAAGACATGAAAAGATAATACGTGCATACACAGCTTCATGTGTGCAAAAACAGAAAGCAAGGCAGGTTCAATGTTCAGGTGGCCCAAGACTCGACGTCTCAAAATGAAAAGAGAGACAGGGCTTATGTCAGGGGACCCCCAACAACAAAACTCAGTTCACTGGATAGTGCACAACAAAATAGCTATGAAACATCATTGGCCAAAAAGTTGAAAACATGATGTTCACAGTGACGCCCACGGGATCTCATAATTTAAACCTCCACTGTCACTGCTCAGCTTATGAACCCACCATTGTTCACGTCTGAATAGAAATGATGCCACGTCTGTGACATGTGCTGGAATAAACGGTTTCTCTAATACTGTCCATTTAAGATCACCTGGATTGTGTGCAGCATTCAAAAAATGTGTGGTCAATTTGGTGGAGGATTTTCTGCACCTAATGGTACTCTTATGTTCTAATATTCTTGTTTTAACTTTTCGCGTTGTCATGCCTACATAGCGAAAAGGACAAGGACAGGTAATCAGGTAAATCAAGTTGTTGCTATTGCAATTGGTGTGACTTTTTAAAGACCAGGGCCTTGGTGAGCCAATATCAATCTCTGTCGTGTGAGTAGTATGAGGACAGGCTGCACAACTCCCGCAGGAAAAATGACCCTGTACGGGGGATGAACCCCAAAGAGTGTTCTGTTGGTTTGTATTGGACAGACGGGGGCGTGTCTGCACCAAGCGATCTTTTATATTACTGCTCCGTTTAAAAGCAAACAGAGGACGCGGTAATGCTGCCCCTCCAATGTTCAGAATCTTCCAATTGGTCAAGATGCTTTTTTTGATTTGATTAGAAAAGCTACAGAAGGTATGCACACATGTCAGTCTCTCTTATGAGGCTTTAGGAATACCTGGGTCTAAAAGGGCCGCCCAGTTGTTATTGGCAGCTCTTTTCAGTGACCTCTTCACAAGCTTTTTAGGGTATTTACGTGTTTGTAACTGCAACGCCAAATTCTTAGCATGCTCCTGATATTTACTGGCAGAAGAGCAATTCCTTTTGATGCGTAAGAATTGGCCAAATGGTAAATTATCCCGCAAAGCCTGGGGATGGAAACTGTCACACATTAAAAGAGAATTTTTGGCCATGGGTTTCTTAAACAGTTCAGTACTAAGCCCTCCTTCCATGGGGCTGATCAAAATGTCCAGAAATGGTAACTGAGTCTTACTGTACCTACATGTGAATTTTAGAAAATGATTTTGGCTGTTCAACCAAGCCTGAAAATCTGTAATGGATGTGGATGACCCCCTCCAAACGACAAACACGTCATCAATGAATCTTTTCCATAATCGTATGTTATCTCTATATGGATTGTTGATGTTAAAGATACATTGTTGTTCAAAACAGTGAACATACAAATTCGCCAGGCTGGGGGCAAAAATGCTGCCCATAGATGTACCTGACACCTGGAGAAAGAGACGGTCCTCAAATTTGAAGAAATTCTCTTTGAGCGCAATCCTAGCGCAATTCACAATAAAAGAGACTGGGGTGATAGAATCAAAATCACTGGCTAACAGAAGAGTTTCTATGGTGGCAAGAGTCTCATCTTGTGGAATACAGGTATATAAAGATTCCACATCAAAAGTGACTAGGAAATCTTCCTCTGGTTCGAAAGAAAGCTCATCGACCAAACGTAAGACATCCTTCGTGCCTTTCAAATAGGTGGGCATGGTCAGCACTAAGGGACGCAAAAAGTGGTCCACAAAGGTGGAAAGGGGTTCTAATAATGAACCCAGACCAGAAACAATAGGGTGCCCTGGGGGGGGCCTCTGAATTTTGTGCACATTGGGAAGTGTATAAAAGTAAGGAACAACTGGATGAATTTTGACCAAAAAACTAGCTTCATTGGCAGTGATCCAACCATTCGCAAGAGCTTCTTCAACTATGATCTTAATCTCCTGTTCCAATCTCTTAGTGGGATCTGTACTAAGCACCTGATAGTTCCGTTGGTCATCTAGTTGTCTCAAACATTCAGTTCGGTAAGAGGAGGTGTCCATTACGACAATAGCTCCCCCCTTATCAGCCAATTTAATGATGATAGAGTCATCAGAGGCTAGAGAGCGCATAGCAAAGCGTTCTCTTTTAGTCAAATTCTGAAATTGTCGTGAGTTCCTGGTGCAAAGATAGTCAATTTGCGAAATTATAGCTTTTTCAAAGGTTAACACCTGGGGGGTACCTGATTGGATAAAGGATTAAAAGAAGATTTATTCCTTAATCCTGTGTTAACCTCAATCTCGGAATCATCAACCCCTGGTTTGTCTTTAAAGAAAAAATGAAGCCGAATCTTTCTGAAAAATTGTGCCATCTCTTGTCTCACCTCAAAAGAGTCACCCCGATATGAAGGTACAAAACCTAATCCTTTATTCAATAAGGACAGTTCGTCTGGGGTTAAAATCTTATGACTGAGATTGACGACTAAGTTGTCTCGTGGCTCGTCCCTACCCGTGCTTCCGTCATGCTCCTTGTCGATAGGGCTGGTGGGTTGTCTGCCCAATGTACTTGGGCCTGTCGATTCCGACGTTTCCCTCGTGATCTCCCTCGGCCATGTCCTAAAAAAGACTGATCAGGGTAAAAGTGGGGTTGTGGTTGGTAAGGAAAAATGTGGCCTAGAGGTGGAATGGGGGGGTAACCAAAAGGTCCAGGGGGCCACCATCCTGGTGGTTGTTGAAAATAACCACGTTGGCCACGCCTCTGGCCCCTATACCCTCGATTAACACCTCTGTTAAGAGGGTGAGCTTGATTAGAAAGTTCAGAATCACTTGACCATTCATCACTAGATGACATGGAGTAGTTCGATCCATACCTTTTGCCTTGACGGTTGTATTGTGGAGGCATATATTCAGCACTGGTATATGGATAAACTTTCTCCATTGAAAAACGAGCCAAATCTTTCTTGAATTTATTAATCTTCATTGTGAGGACAGAGTCCTTAAATTCTTTGTTACTTTTGTTGTTCTCCTCATTCTGTTTTTTGAAAAGAGGACCTGACAAGGTGACCTTGATTTGTGATTCTAGGGCCTGGATCTCAATCAGAATGGTATCTGCAATGCGCTTGGCTGTGTTAATTATTAAAATTAACCAATCCCGGGTACACCGCCAGGCTATCAGAGACCAGTCCTTTAGGAACAGTTTATCATCCAGAAAAAGGCGAGGAGCATTGGTAACAATAAGCCCTGTTGGTGCACAGTTGCCCCGTAAATATTCTGTCATGATAGCCCCATGAATAAATACCCTAGAATGGGATTTCCTCAAAACCCATAGTTTAGACCAATCCTCACTATGAGTAGAAGAACCCACCTGGAAAGTGTCAACTATGCTTGGAGTGCTCAGAATGGATTGAGCCATCGTGTCATCAAATGATAAACCCTGTCGTTCAGCCATGTTGAGAACCTAAAACTAAAAAGAAATGAATGTGTGCTGAGAAAATGTAAACTATTCGGAGAACCCTGTAGCAAGACCCAGGTATTCCTAAAGCCTCACAAGAGAGACTGACATGTGTGCATACCTTCTGTAGCTTTTCTAATCAAATCAAAAAAAGCATCCTGACCAATTGGAAGATTCTGAACATTGGAGGGGCAGAATTACCGCGTCCTCTGTTTGCTTTTAAACGGAGCAGTAATATAAAAGATCGCTTGGTGCACACACGCCCCCGTCTGTCCAATACAAACCAACAGAACACTCTTTCGGGTTCATCCCCCGTACAGGGTCATTTTCCCTGCGGGAGTTGTGCAGCCTGTCCTCATACTACTCACACGATAGAGATTGATATTGGCTCACCAAGGCCCTGGTCTTTAAAAAGTCACACCAATTGCAATAGCAACAACTTTATTTACCTGATTACCTGTCCTTGTCCTTTTCGCTATGTAGGCATGACAACGCGAAAAGTTAAAACAAGAATATTAGAACATAAGAGTACCATTAGGTGCAGAAAATCCTCCACCAAATTGACCACACATTTTTTGAATGCTGCACACAATCCAGGTGATCTTAAATGGACAGTATTAGAGAAACCGTTTATTCCAGCATATGTCACAGACGTGGCATCATTTCTATTCAGACGTGAACAATGGTGGGTTCATAAGCTGAGCAGTGACAGTGGAGGTTTAAATGATGAGATCCCGTGGGCGTCACTGTGAACATCATGTTTTCAGCTTTTTGGCCAATGATGTTTCATGGCTATTTTGTTGTGCACTATCCAGTGAACTGAGTTTTGTTGTTGGGGGTCCCCCGACATAAGCCCTGTCTCTCTTTTCATTTTGAGACGTCGACTCTTGGGCCACCTGAGCATTGAACCTGCCTTGCATTCTGTTTTTGCACACATGCAGCTGTGTATGCACGTATTATCTTTTCATGTCTTGATTGATTATTTAACTTCCCGGGCAGAAAGCTTTCCACGTTGCTAGGTTTGGTGAAATGGCCCTTGATAAGACCTGGGACTGGAATACAGGTCGTTGTTTGGTTGCTTTGCTTAATGGACTCAGTTCGCTATCTTTAAATTGACTTTATGTGGGTGGTATCCCTTTAAGCGCATGCGTGAGGGTGTAGTGTCTCAGATCTACTCGTTTGCCTCAACCTGTCTTGCTGTGAGAGAAAGTATTTTTGTAGTCTTACTTCCATGTATTAAGCCACTGTATTTTAGCCTTCGTGCTTTTTCAGCATTTTCCACCCCCATTCGATTGTCTTTGATGAAGGCTGAGATAGTACTGTTTGCGCAAGCTCTGGCAAGCAGTGTTCCGTTTGCCATGTATGCGCAGTGATGCCTGTTTTTTACACTCGGCGTCTCACGTGATGCTTTTTGCTGAATTGAATCGGGCCACCTCCGAGCACCTTATAAAAAGACAGCATTATTTCAAATCTCCACCTCCGTGCCGCCGGCTCTACACAACGCGGAGTACCGACGGAGAGGTGAGAGGAGAGGGCACGTTATCTAGTTTTGACCCGTCTTCATGGTTGTATGGGTTTCTTTATCCCAGCTGTACGTGATACTTGGGGTATGACTTTTTGATTAGTTTGTCAGTGGCAGTCGGGCCCCTATGTTTCTATTCTCCCGAGCCCGCAACATTGGAGATAGCGATGGCTATTGGCTGTTGTTCATAGCGTTTTGTTCTGGGACGCCCTATGGTTTCCTAAGGGGCTCTAGCTATGTTTATTAATTGGGACAGACTAATGTCAGCTCTGCATTTTAATGCAGAGGAACTGGTACTCTGTCTAGGACACTGTCTGTGTTCTTTTTCTGGGTCAAAAATACGGCCTTTTATTCCTGTTGGTCGTTGTCATCACTGACCATGTTGTTTTACTTGTGTGTCATCACATAGAAAATGTTTACTTGTGCAGTTCCCGTGTAGCTGTCCTGATTTTTAGTCAGATATTTTCTGCCAGCATATATCTTCATAGGAGTCAATGCTCACCCATAGATATGTGTAGGACAGTTTTGTGAATTACAATGTACACCGTTCTTTTCTAGAGGGTGCCCCCTTCCTGAGCGGCTGCCAGGCAGAGGTGGGATTGAATACCCAGCTTGTGCGAGTAAGAAATTTAATTATATTTTATTCAGTTAGTCACGTGATACACCTTATGACTAAAGAACTTCGTTCTTTATTAATGAGTTGTTTTTGTATTATAGGTACTTGACTCTTCTATCCACATGACAGATCGAAGAGTGGTTGGTTACACAGAATTTTTTTTATGTCCGGTATCCTTTTATGTTGCACTGTTTTTCACATTTATCACAGTAGCACCTGTTTGAGGTCCTGAAGAAAGCCTGACCTAAGTTTTAGGTACTATGGCTGAAACATGTCGACCATTTCTCTATTCACTGTCACCAGAGCGGTTTTAAATCCATACCGCTGGTGCTCTGTTCTTAATCCTGACAAAGGGTGTATACAAATAAATGTCTGATTGTACAACCCTTATTCAGTTTTAATTCACATTGTAACACTTACATATTATTTGCGCTGCGCCTTCACTCACACCTCTTTTCTTCACATGAGGATTTAGGATATCCTATTAGATATTCAAAACATCCCTGCGCTCCTCTCTCTAGTTGAGAGGGTTGTAGCCTCCAAGGAACTAGGTTTTCCTTGGACAGGAGAATCCCCATGATGAAGCATGTCACCTTTGTGGTGAGTGAGGGATTTGGTCCTAAAATGGGAAATGCCTCGTGGCATATCTAGGTGTATTTTTCGTGACTTTCTGAATATCTATTAACCGGTTGATTATAGCTTCTCAGCACACCTTTTTTCCAATGTATGTTTCAGGCCCTTCAAGTTCCTCTAAATTTCCAACTTGATAAATCTTCAGGCAAATTACAGCTAAGTAACAGATATGAGACCAACTTCTGGATAATGTAAAATATGTGTTCCAACCGCTCACATAATAGACTCCAAGTACAACAGAATTCTTTCCTCCCATAATCTGGTGAGTATTTACCAGTAATTAGAACTGTGTCCATACTTACTTTCTCCCATAAATTCATGATGCACCACATTACGCCTCCGATACACACAACGTTCCCTGTTGTTGTCAATCTAAAGTCAAGGCAGGTTGAACCCCTTATCTAGTGATTAATCTCCTCTGTGCCCCACTTACCCTTTCCAACAGCTCTCCCCATTTCTGCATTTCCTCAATCACAATTATCCTGTCCTTTAACTTATTGATAAATGTCTTCTCTGTGGCATTCATAGAGCAGGCTAAATTTTGTCTGGGAGCATCAGCAGTGTCAAGCTGAGTTGGGGAACTATAGAAGCTCGAGACAGTCTCAATCTCCTTAGCATTAGGGTGTGGGATTAAATGTTTGCACATGGTCACTTCTGAGAAAACAAAGTCATAAGTTAAACAATAAGTACTCAAAGTGATTCTTTTTATACAAAAGATTTAGCAAAATACTACAGAAAATATCATAAAATAAGAGAAACATGATGATAGTTAAAACCCTTAGATACCGAAGCCGGAAATTGAGAGCAAACAACGCAATTTGCGGCACCCTTTGGATCAATGAATTCATAGAGCAGCTTAAGATATGTATTAAAAGAAAGCTCTCCAGTAGAAGCATCTTTGTGTAGTAGTTTGAAGTTATAATTCTACGCAGTGCTAAGCTCAGTGGGTAAAGTAATGGACTTAATGGAATCGTTAGGTGTTGGGTATCTTAACCCTTTAAGCAAAGTGTTGAGCACTATCATCTATAATAGCAATGGGTAAAACCCCTGCTTCCAGCAGTATATGTCTATCAGGGTTACAGGTTCTTATGACCTCACTACAGTCATACCACTGAGTAGAAATAGCAGTACACAGATTTATCTTCTGCAACATTACATTTCTACTTGTGGAAAAGGTAAAACTGAAATCAATAATGAAAAAAATTTGTGTTTATATACAACAACCTTTGTGAGACATCCCTATACCTACTTGGCCTTCCTCTAGAATGACAACCTTACGTTTCTCTCACAGCCTTGGTCCAAGGGTCTCTTCTTACTTCAACAAAAAAAAGTTCAAGGAAAATGTCAAAGATCAGTTCGAATGAAACACTTACCAAACACAGTTATTTGCTCAGATCATCTGCTCATGAAATCCAGGTAAAGCGATTCGGTCTACTAGATTTCAAGTTCATGGAGGTTCTGTTAGCATCATACCATTGTCATCTAAAGAGTAAGGAGCTTGACGAGGGCCAATCTCTGTGTAGTAAGTCCATTTAAGAACCAAATTCTTCCTACAAGGCAGTCAAACCCTTTTGGATCTCCCTACCCTAGGCTGTTTGTCTTTACTGCCAGTCGCATAATTGTTCTCTGCTTCTTCAACAACAGTTTGTGGTATATGTTTGTAGTAACCATCTTTCTGAATTGATACCAAATGTCTAAATTTCCAAGCCCTCACAAAGTTGACATAAAAAAATCAGACGCCTGCTTTTACTTTTCAATGGCTCAGAAACAAAGCTGCTCTCATAAAACAAGGCTTGCTCAAGAACTACATTAGAACAAGCATAGGATGCTAGCTTAGCCACAAGTGTTTCAGCATATCTTATTAAGAAATAGCCTGCTACGTGCTTCAATATTATAATCATCTCTGTGGAAAAGTACCAAGGCCAGGGTGTGTCATTACAATGGAAAATCACAAAGGTGTCACATACTTAGAACACATGGTCAGCAACAGTATATCTTCGACCATAAAAGGCATAACATAGCTTGGGCCTCTTTGCGATTGAACAAATGCTCATTGCTTAATTTTGCATTTTATGCATCATGACGTTTTTCCTTTTGTGGTTTGTTACAATAAAAGCTGTCAGAAATCACTTCTCGGGGGGCATTCAGTAGCTATGCTGACTGTCTCCACGCTGCATGTATTGGCATTATTTTGTCGCCTATAATAAATGTTATCCATTTCCTGTGCTGACAGAAGCTTTGTTGCTATTTGTGGATTCCTTGTTTTAGGTTTCTACAAGTTCAACCAACAGGCTTGGCCTCACTCTTTCTTGCTGCTGATGATTTAGGAGTAGTAAAATTAGGATTCCTAACTTTACTACTCCTAAATGCCTTTTGTGAATACCGAAAGTCGTAAAGTTAGTATTTTTCTCAGTTTAGGAGCAGTAAAGTTAGGAATCCTAACTTTACTACTCCTAAATTCCTTTTGTGAATACCAAAAGACATAAAGTTAGGATTTTGTCTCAGTTTAGGAGTAGTAAGGTTAGGAATCCTAACTTTACTACTCCTAAATACCTTTTGTGAATACCAAAAGTCGTAAAGTTAAGATTTTGTCTCAGATTACTTTTGTGAATCGGGCCCTTCGAGAATAGGATAATTCAGGAAGTAGAAGCCATGGAGTGGGTCTCTCTGGTTGTTATGGCTTGTAAGGATAGTAGGGAGGCTAGACTCTGCATTGACTTGAGGAAATTCAACAAGACGGTGGTGGCTCACCATTATCCACTTCCCAACATAAGTGAAATGTTGTGCTCTCTTGAGGGTGCAAAGCATTTCTCCTCATTAGACTTGTCTTCGTCCTACCATCAAGTCAAGCTTCATCCTTTGTCTCAGGAACTTACAGCCTTTATCACGCTGTTTGGCACCTTTAAATTTCTGAAGATGCCTTTCGGGCTTATGTTTGTGGCCTCTGTTTTTCAGAGAGCAATGGAGAGCATTCTGAATGTAATTGAAGGCGTCAAAGTCTATCAGGATGATGTATTGGTTACTGGGGTCAATCTTGAAGAGCATGATGGTTGAGAGCAGTGTTGAGAAAGTTGTTGGAAGCAGTTCTTACCTTAAGGGTAGATAAGTGTAAATTTGATGTCCATGAGATTGAGTATTTGGGACATCTGGAGTCTGCATCTGGAAGTAGACCCAAACCGTCATTGGTTAGCTCTATTTGTAAGCTTTTTCTTACTAAAAAAAAGGAAGAGCTGGTGAAATTTCTGGCCTGGCTGAATTCTATAATATGTTTGTGCCTAATTTTGCTGAAAAGATCTGCTGTATGAGGGCGCTGCTGAGGAAAGGGAGTGAATTTGTGTGCTGCAAAGGTTGTGACAAAGAGTTTGTATGTAACAAGAACTTTTGAGTGAAGCTCCCGATCTGGGAAGCTTTGATCCTTTGAAATGTTCTTATTTGATGACTGACGCCAGTTCGATGGGGTTAGTTGCTGTTTTTTTACAAAAGCTAGATGGTATGGACAAGACCATATTATTTATCTCTAGACCGTTTAGAGGAGCTGAATGTAGTTATCCGTTGTGGAGAAGAAAGCTCTAGGTGTTTTTGGGGTGGTGCGCATGTTGAGGAAGGTTTTGTGGGTCACGATGTTTGAGGTGTTTACTGAGCATAAGCTGTTAAAGAGGTTTTTACTAAGAGAGGTATTGATTTTGTGTCACATCGGATAAGAAAGTTGGTGGTGGCATTACAGGAGTTTGAGTTTGCGGTTTCTTATTTACTCTGCTTTAATAACATTTTGGCAGATTGTCTTTCCTGGGTGGGTGGCAGTGAGATTGATGTGCCTGAGGAAGGTGACTGGTTTGGGAGTGAAGAATTTGAGGAGGAGGTCAATGTCTGCTTGATCAGTAAAGGCTTGATTCTGAAGAGTGAACTGACAGAGTGTTTAACCAATTATCAGGAGTTAACACAGGTGATGGCAAAGGTTCTAGGAAGATGGGATCAGAAGAAGAATTATGAGGAAGAACTTAAAGGATATTGGCAGGTCAGGGAGTAGCTGGCTGTTGTTAATGGTCTTTTTATGAGGGGTTTCCCCTTGTAGTCTCAGCGACAAATTAGTGAGTAATACTCATGCTAGTCACATGGGGATTGCCAAAATAAAAGAAAGAATCAGAGAGGCCTATTGGTGTCCCCCATGGACATACATATTGAGAGAGTGGTTCGAGATTGTGCAGACTGTTTGTGCAGTGATGGGATTATGAAGTGCAGGATGCAACCCATGGTAATAAAGGAACAAGCTAGTAGTTTGTGGTCTTACATTGCAGTGGACATTTTAGGCCCAGTCAGGTTGAAATCTCAGGACAGATAATTATTAGTGTGCTTTGATATGTTTTCTAGATAGCCTGAGATTAAGATTGTTAATTCTGTCGAATCAGTGGTGGTTATTGAATTCTTGGAGGAACTTTTTGAACCAGAGGGTTTTCCATTGTCTGTTTTGTCTGCAGTGGAATAGTTTCTGAGAGATAGGGGTATCAAGCATAAGAAGGTGGCATTGTACCATCCAGAGAGTAATGGTGTTGTGGAAAGGTTTGTGAAGGTACTTAAAGAAACATTGCAACAAGTGGTAGTTTATGGAAGCAATTGGGAGGTAGTCATGAGGAAATAAATACGGGAATATAGATTTATGCAGCATTCCTCAACTGGTGTAGCTCAGTTTTGTTTGTTTGAAGGCAGGATTGCTAATGCTGAAGTGACTCCCTTGTGGGTCACCTCTAAGAGAGGTGGTGTAGATGATGGAGTGGGTAGCACAGAGGGGTGGAGAGAGAAAGAAAGAGCTAAGATGGAAAAGAGGAAAGTGTGTTATGATGCGAGGAAGGCAGTGAAAAGGACCGTGGTGTGTGTGGGTGATTAGGTCAGGATCAAGTCACCCAGGAGAGATAGGAGGAAGTCCAAATTTAGTCAACCAGTTAAGATTCTTAAGGTGTTTAAGAATACTGTGAAGACACATGATCACAAGATTTGGAACCTTAGTTGAGTTGCCAAGTGTCAAGCAAATGGGGTTGGTAGAACGAATACACAGGTTGTGCGAAAGAAGGTCAGTAGGCCTCTTCGCACAAGAAGTTTTCCACCAGAGTACAAGACTGTGTCTACTAAAATGTGGTCAGTATCTCCTGTTTTTCGTGCTGTGTTTTTTTTTTGTTTTTACTTAACTTGTTGGGTTTCATTAGGAGGAAGTTGACGTGGTAATCTGTATTTATATTTTCCGTAATGAGGTTGGTGTCCAGGTGATGATGTAGGGGATTGGAATGTGGGTGGGTGCTATGTCAGAATGCGGAGTTCTGAAAAGAGTCTGTTAGACCTGGCTGTCTTGTGGACGGGATCTCTGTTACTGCTGTTCCTAATGAATCAGCGTTTATCACCACCTTGGATTATGAGCAATATTCTGAAGAAAGGACACACTTCCACACATGCTAATGTGGTGAGGGTCAGTGAATAAATGAAAGTTTGCACACACTGACTGTGAAGTCACAAACTACAGGCGTCCTGTTGCAGGGCAGCAGGCTATCACTCATCAAAAGTTACTGGGTCCTGAAGGGTTCAATAGATTCCGAGAGCTGGAATAGCTTTAGAGATTTGCTGAGCAGGTGGCTAATGTGCACTTGCTTCGTACCAATATAAGGACTTCAATGGTAGGGGTCCATGGGGCCATGCACCACTGTGCCTGCCTTAAAAAGGTAGGCATCCTTAGCTCTCTGTCTTTATTGGTGGTAAGGATAGAATCTGACTGCCTTTCCTAACAACACAGGCACGCGTGCATGTTGTTCTGAAAGTACTAAACACGGCGGCATCGTAAGCTGGCTCTTAATAAAAATTATGTGAGGGTGGCTGAAATCTGAGATGGTATCTATAGATGGCTGAAAGATCAGACCTCCAGCAGGGATGAAAAAAGAGGGCATAGCATGTCCCAAATTGGCAAGTCTTTTTGTAAAAGAGTTGCCAAAAGGGAAACTTGCCAGAAACCCTTGCGCATGAGCATGCCGTGTCTGAGATGCACCGAGCTCAGCGGCCATCTTAAAGCGGAGCCAAAAACAATGATTAAGTAGGTCTTGCTCATGTGTAAGAGGGCAAAAGAGTCAAGTCAACCGGTCCCAAAAAAAGGGAAGCATGTAAAGAATAATAAATAAAACTGGTACAATTTTGAAAAGGGTCGAACCTGCATATCAACAACAATTTACCTGTGGCACATAAATTAAAAAATATAACTGGAAAAAATACACTGTAACAAACAGAAAGAAGCAGTCAATATATAATGCTGTTACCATACCACCACAACAAACTAAAGGCAGATAAGAGACAGATAAAATGAGCTCTACTTTGGAGGGCCTGTGGATACTACTAGATACATGGCCATTCAAAGCTTAGCTGGGTGAAATAAATGCCATGGCTATCATCAAAGAATGCCTGAAAGTTGCCAATGAGCACATACATGAAACAATGTCGAGAGGACAGAAACAAGTTAATAGACCAGGAGTATTTTTAAGAATAAACAGCGTGTGCGATTAAGCAGTGTTATATCTACTCACATTTTCCAAAGGCATTTCATTGTTGAGACCACACACGTGTCTCTAGAGTGAATGTCCAAAACACTTCCCTTCTTTTTCGAATTTATGTAAGATCACCTTCGTGTTCTGGATGTTCCTGAAAGCTGGGAAGAGCAAACCTTTCATTGATGCCATTTGTAGAACAAAGCAGTTTTTTCTCCAAAACTCAAAATTTAGCAATATTTTGCCTATTTTCTGAATCCTCTTCAGGGGAATCCACAAACCCATGATACTTTTAGAAACCCCAGGAGGTTGGAAAAAAAGGACTCAAATTTAGCATGGATACCTCATGTGGAAAAAAAATAGTTATGAAGCAAACTACCCCAAATAGCCATTAAAGGGCGCAGCACTAGAGGTTTAAGGCCCAGCAGTTAAGAGGATAATAGAAAGAATGAAAATAATAATAATTATTATTATTATAATAGTTATTTATTAATATTCATAAACAAATGTAGGACTCACAAAGCAGGCTGAAAGGAAAAGAAAACTCACTGTAAATATCTGCCCCAAAATGACGAATCACCAGAGAAATCAAACAGGAAATTGCCAATTTCCCTTGTAATTTCTTATTTCTTAGTGGGCCCTCATAGTTGAACTCATAAGGATGGATATTTTGTCTACCTTCGGATTTAGAATTACCCTCAGTATCTGTAAATCTGGTGCAGGGAAAAATCTAGCCTCTTTCCTAGGCCACTCATAATGAGGGCTTTAAGGTTACAACAACTTGCTAAGTTAAAGAAGATTTATTTTAAATCGTAAGATCTAGTACTTCATTTCGAAGGTAAATATTATTCATTCATATTTTAATAATCACCAGTGTGGGAATAATTAAGCCACTTTAAAATTCACTCCATATTTGCTAGGAACTTTGAACATCACCACACATTTTGTATAGAACTAAGTGGAATTGGAAAAACAGCAGTGTTCCATGGAAAACACCGCTATCGCTGGAAAATTATCGCCATTGCGCCATGCGTTGTTAATACAGCGCTAGCATGGCGATAATTTCCAGCGATAGCCGGCGATAATAAATCTCACGCTAAGAGCGGCCAGCGATAATTATCTCTGCCGCTTGATAATATGCCCCCCAATGAGTATGGATTTGATACCAAGCAGCAAAATCATCTGGCCTCTCCCACATTGACTCTAAAAATGGGATTGGCATGTGGGTGTGTTTAAACTAACTGAGCTCAACTGCTGCTAATGTACTATGCACTTTCTGGTGTGGGAGGGCTTCTAACCGAACTTGCTACTGCCTTGAATCTGACACTGGTGAGGCATGCAGCCTGCCAGCCTTGACTATACAAGTGGTATTCCGGTGATGTTGGGAATCAGAGGGGGTTTTAGAAGGTGCACACAGTGTTCAAAATTTAACAAGTGCACAATAAAAGCCATTAGGCCATTTGGCCAAGTGACTGATGGATGAAGCGTGTTAGAACTGCCAAGTGGTTAATGGATTAAAATTTTAGTATTTTTGTTCACTACCTTTTATTGTTTATTTAACAATTTAAAATGCATATGGAGGATAATCTCCTGCTCACGTCTGCGTCAGGGATGAAGGCAACGCCAAACAGCATTGGGGAGGTTACTGCAATAATGATGGGAACAGCTGAAATCACCACTGGTTTGCCATGCAGAAAAAATACTTTAGTGGTGTTTTAAGAAGGAAAAACTAAGAATGGGGCAGAAGAATGGACCCCAAACAGATGAATGGACTACATCTCGCTAAGGTGGGGCTAAGGTGGGGCTTGGCTTACTAACTATTAAAAATAGTTCTGTGGATATGCTCTCAGATCGTTTATTACTGGTTACGCTGTTGCACGCCTCCAGAATTAAAAAAAGAGCATGATGCTGAAAAAAAAGTCCATAACATCGAAAACCTGTGGCAATATTTGCTCTAAATAAATAGTAGTCCACCTCTTCCATTCTAAGAAGAATGAATTACTTAAGGCTGATAGGAGTTTTGAGAGTAATGGCTTGCAGGCTTAAGTGAGATCATGAGATTCATAGTAGTTAAGAAACTAACAAGCTCATATATGAAAGCAGCCTATATGTGTATATCACAGTACCCACTAAGGTCCTAATTATGAGTCTGGTGGTCCAAGGACAGCCAGATTAGTGGGGCCGGCAGTGGAGGTCCAGCCACCGCCCCACCGGTGGTCCAACCGCCCCATTACAACTTTGGAGGTCAGACTGCCATTGCACTGCTGCAACCACTTGGTCACTGCCATGCCCTGGCATGGTGGTCACGGGCTCAGCAATATGCTTGTGGTGCCGCTCCGACACAGCCATGCATATTATGAGTTTCAGGACCGCCAGCGGTGTCATGGAGGTCTTTGCTCCATGAAAAGGCTGGTGGTCCTGAAACAAAGGGGGGCCTACAGGGCTCCCTGTTGCCCGTGTTACTGGGAATGGATGCAGGGGAGCACAACATGTGCTCCCCCCATGTGCATGCACCCCAGTTCCTGCACGGCATTGACTTTAACAGTCCATGAGGTGCAGGAACTGTTTTTGGTGTTCCCATAGTGGTACCCATTTTCGGAGGCACTGACGTGGGACCACCAAAAAAAGCCTGACAGACACGAGGAAACTTGTAATCTCGTGGGCGGTGCGCACACGGGTTTGGCATTGCGGGAGCAGGCCCCTGACGTAGCGGTATGCTCCCCCACCGCTAAACTCGTAATCAGGCCCTTAAGATTATCATGGTTTACAGTACACTAAAAGGTCTACTCCTAAGGTTGCCCCAAGCATTAGGTTCTCAGGCACAATGGAGGAATATAAAACATATATATTCCTTATAGGATGCATATAAGTAGTTTCTAATTGCTCAGGAATGCTCAGTCCTTGGTTGCGATGAAGGATAGCTTAACAATCATGAACCTGGAACATTCTCGGTCACCATTTCTTCAATTAACAATTGTAAATCAAGTTGGAGTATTGTTTCTAAAAATATGGACTGTTATTTATGTCTACATATTTAGATCTGGGAAATTTCAAATCTTTTAAGAGGCAACAGCTGGTAACTCAATTTAGTAAAATCTCCACCATCACGGAAGTCAGTAAACACATTTAAATCTGGTCGGCTAAAGCAATTGTCAAATGGAAAAGAAATCGGAAACCTACATTTTTATTCTATAATCTTGGATGAATAACGCCATGGATGAGCTAAACATAGGTATAATAATACTTGATACTATGGCCTTTGTTGACTGCCAGGCAATTAGTTCCCCTCAAACAGATAAATGTGTTGAGATGTTTTAAGACTGGATTATTAATGATAGTCATGCCTTTGTGCATCCGGATGTGAGAGAGCCCTTGTGGAGAAGGCCTTAATACATAGGTAAGGCTAGAACAGTAGAAGGCAATACCACAGGGACAGTGGGACAAATCGAGAAATAGGCAGCAGCGTACTCCACATTAATGCTACACCGAAAGACATTTTGACTATCTTTTGGATGGCAGGCTTTAACAATTATTCATGAGAGAGGGGCAACTGAAGTCATTTTGCAAAACATAGGCTGGAATTTATACCGCCTTGGTCCAATGTTTAGATAATGAGTCAAGGATGTCATTAGATAAAGAGTCATTCGACAGTGTTACTTCTATGGTTGTGGCTACTCCATTGTACGGTCGTTCTGGGTCTTTGTTTTATTTGACATACATGCTCAAAGGTATTAACTGGAGTAGCCACTTTGAAGGTTTAATGACTTTAGTGCCGGTCGAAGTCAGAGGAGCTTGGTGCATTTCCCGGACCCTGCTGACTCCAGTGTGTTACCAACGCTGCCCTGTGGATTAGCGGAACTTTGGCCCTGATACCTTGTTGCTGATAACTTCATCAGACGGGACTGCGAGGACCAGCAGCCCCGTGACCTTGCACAGCTGTGTCCTCTTCCCGCCCCTGCAGCCTGAACGCATTTAACGACTCCCGGCCCCCGCTTCGCGGGAGCCGGTCGAAGTCAGAGGAGCTTGGTGCATTTCCCGGACCCTGCTGACTCCAGTGTGTTACCAACGCTGCCCTGTGGATTAGCGGAACTTTGGCCCTGATACCTTGTTGCTGATAACTTCATCAGACGGGACTGCGAGGACCAGCAGCCCCGTGACCTTGCACAGCTGTGTCCTCTTCCCGCCCCCTCCCCTCCCTCTTTGGTTATTGGTATATAACGTGGCCTATCCCTGAACGCGCTAGCGGGACGCGCGCGGAGCTCAACCCGGAGCGAAGACCGGGCAAAGAGCGGGCCCTCTGAGGCCCTCAGAGTCACGAGGAGACCGGACCGGGGGAATCCCCTGCACTTTCCAGCAACCGTGAGTTGTGTGTTTGACATTGTTAGCATTACCATGGCCGAGACTGTACCTATTAATGCACCCATAACAAATGGTACCCCAACCAAAGGTACACTGGTCGACTATTTCAAAAAGATTGCTGCGGCATCGGTCAAGGAGACTACGCTCGCTGAACGTAGGGCTGAGCGACGTCGCTCTATAGAGTGTATTAAAAACAGGATACCATTGGATAATATGTCTCCTACAACTCCGACTCTCATTGTGCTAAGTTCTCCTACTCTTACGCAGGAGGCATTAGCTATTGATAATGTCCCTGTGCTGCTTAGAACCATTGATCCTACATTTGACAACCTCAATTGTTCGCTTGGTACAACTGATCTGCTCCCTTCCAGTTCTAGTATTCTTATTAAGGAAACTGACATTGTCACTATTCCCTCTCAATCTAAGGCAAAGGCCTCTAGCAAGAAGGTGGGGAGGGTGCTGAAGCCCAAAGCTCCAAGGCCCCCTCCCTCCAAAAGAAGAAAGAGGCTAGGTGATATCCCAAAAGATAAGATCAATCACACTGACTTTGGCAAAGGACCCATCCAAATTCCAGGTATAACATCTCTGACAAAGGTTCCACCCGCGTTACCAATAACACATGCCAAGGCCATAACACCTTCTACCTCTTTGGCATCCCCCCCTTCTGATCTGACTTGTCCTCCGTTGCCCCTACCCGATCTAGGTCCGATGCCACCATACCTTGAGGGCATTGAGCAATTGATAAGGTCATTTGTTCTACCCATCATCGAACGATTAAAAAATATAGAGCAATGCCTAGGGGACCTAGAATCTTTAATTATAAAACATCCGGGGTCACGTAAAGATCCTGTTCACCCAGATTTGCCCCCTCCTGTAGTATCAGCTCTACCTCCTACTTACATCAGGAAAAACGACATGGGTAGCTCTAATTGCCAGCACAGGGCCAAGTGCTCTCACACCATAGCTCATCAACACCATGGACAAAGTGATGTGGGTGAACAAATAAAGGAAGCAACAAACCCCATCACAGAAACGATTCCAAATGAGAGGGGAGGGAATCAGCACTTAGCTAGGGCAAGAGACCGACCTGGCCACCTAGTCGATCTACCCCCAGAGGCGGTCCCATATGTGGTAGTGCTCACAGAAGTCCCGCCTCTGGAAAAGGGCAAAACTGAAGGCTTCTACGAACTTAAAAATAAAACCATGCACTGGCTTAGGTCAAACAGACCCCTCCCTTTTAACATCAATGGGGAGATATTGCATGTCCGGAGACTTACTTGGTTAGGGCGTAGAACCAAGGATCTCGAAGGGGATGTAATTATTATCAACTTCAGAGACCCCAGAGCAGTCAACTACATCTTAGACTACCCTTTGGGTAATACCGGTGGGTCCATAAATCCCCGTGAATTGTCATACTTTTACCCAAGACCTGTAGTCTCTTACAATGTGTATCCCAGGGCCTCAGTACAAATGTCGACACATCCCCACACATTTTCTGCAATCTCTGTTCCCCCTGCTAAATATTGTAATATCTATGCATCCACCTCTGCGACTTACGGAAACACATCAGAATGGGTTACGATGCTCCCTGGGAGTTATAGATATGGCCCAAGAAAGGTGAACCATGGGCCACCATTCACTCCCCTTGAAGTCGCAAATAGATTCGGGGCCTTATCAGGAGTCGATGATTGCGACTGACATAGGAGTTTCTTTGACCACGGGCTTAGCACCCTGGTATTCCAGGTTGAGGACACGGATCCGATTCCCCAGCTGCGGATTATATGCCCACAATATTCCACCACTCCTGGGCTATCCCTGCCCCTGTCTGAGACTCATATAGCGCCCCATGAATACGCTCCGGCAGTCGCAGATGAAACAGCAGTAAAGGCGCAGGGTGGTTGTTTGTCAAGTCAGATCAATCTGACACAGGGTTCCTTACCTAAGGTACGAGATGATGTGGGGGATTGTGCCCTTTCAAGGCCGGTAGAAAGCACTCTGTATGAGAATGCAACGACCGCACGTAGGGCTATGAGGTCATTGGAAATACTATCATGGAACGTGGCTGGCCTACCTAATAAGTTGGATAACAGTGACTGGGAAACCTTTATCAAAGAATATGACATATGCACGTTCCAAGAGACGTGGGCCAGAGAAAACCATTGTTACCCTGGGTTCGTAACTTTCAACGTCCCAGCCAGATGGGGTGGGAAGGGACGCCCGTCTGGAGGTTTATCAATATGGATTGCTTGCCATCTAGGCTGTATGGCTGAGATGGTAGAAACAAACTCATCCGACATCCTGTGTGTGGTCTTGCGTTGGCCCACTGGAATGGCCCTGACCCTGGTAAATATATATTCTAGACCAGTCGGAATTACGGCCACCTCAAGGACAATGGAGGACTTAGTGATTTTTCTTGATTCTCTCACTGGTTCAGAAACACTACTGGTTGGAGGGGACTTTAACATCCAGTTTGAACCACTCCCAATTCACCTAGATGGGATTAGTAGTGAGGAGGATGATCTCTGGGAAATCCCAAGCATTGTAGGACCGCCAGTTAGGTCAGCATCACCTCTCCTACTGCAAGTTTTAACACTGTCTCTGGCAAATTCACTTAGAGCATGCAATGGTAGGTTCCAAGTGGACATTCCGCCGCATCCAACTTTTAACAGACCAGGCCAGGAGTCCCGGATAGATTATATAATGATCAAACTCCAGGATTGGAAACGGGTTTTATTTTTTAAAATAGTCCCTAGGTTAGACAGCGACCACAATCCCCTAATCCTTTCACTAGCCGCTGACGGTTTTCTAAATGGCGCTGTTCTAGGAAACAGATTATCTGCCCCCAGTCTCACCTTATCCAGCAATAGGCGAAGAATAAGGTGGGACAAACTGCTAGAGAAACCGACTTGCATAAGGAGCATATATGAGCAAGTGGCATCAGCCCTTGAAAAGGTGGAAAGTCTCTTCTCTCAATTGCCCTCGCAAGATGGTTGTTTCCCCCTTGAGGACATTCACCAGACCCTCTGTGATAACCTTGCCGAGGTATTGAACCCTGTGGTCCGGGACAGGAAAGTGAGGAGAGAAAGAGCCTCATGGTTCAATGCCAGTTGCAGGGGAGCTAAGAAAGACCTCCTCCGAACGTTTAAAGACAAGGAGGTAATTAGGGAAAAGAGGGTTGCTTACAAGCACCTCCTTGAAAACGCTAAAATCGACTGGGACTGGGAGAATTGGGCAGAAATTACAACTGCACTTAAAACTAGAGACTCAAGGAAATTTTGGCATATAGTCAAACATGGCTCAGCCGAACCTGTTATGGCTATAGAGGGCAATATTGCGCCCGAAGTTTGGGAGGAACACTTCACATCGCTTTATAGTAGGACTGGGCTAGACCAAATAGGAATCCAGGCCGGGACCTCAGTCGCCCAAATCATTGATAATTCCTCTGAGATGGAAGATTTTAACTTGGAGGAATTGGAAATGGCAATTACTCGCCTTTCCACAGGAAAAGCGCCAGGCCTTGACAAGCTCCCAGGTGACCTCTTAAAGCATGAGGTAAAAATTTGGGCACCATACCTTTTGGTATTGTTTAATGCCATCATCCATGGGATGTCGGTCCCTCCAACTTGGCTCGGGGCAGAGATTGTGCCCATTTTTAAAAGGGGCTCACCTCTGCTCCCTGCTAATTACAGACCGATCAGCCTGATAGACGTCCCACAGAAGCTTTTCGCGAGGCTTCTGCTGGATCGTCTCTTGGACTGGATCGAAGAGAGGGACATCCTGAGCCCCTTTCAGGCTGGGTTCCGTCAGAAGACCTCCACTATAGACCAGGTCTTTAGGCTGTCCCTTCTATACTGGGAAACAATACAGCTGGAGGGTGGCAGCCTCTATACTGTATTTGTGGACTTAAGGGCAGCCTTTGACCTGGTTCCACGCGGTAAGCTCTGGGAAGTGCTGGCGAATGTTGGGGTGCCAGCTGATCTTTTGACCATGATCATCCGCCTCCACACAAACACCTATGCTCGTGTGAGGTGTGGTAGACATGGAGCACTGTCAAATAAGTTTCCCGTTGACAGAGGGGTAAGACAGGGGTGCGTACTCGCACCAACCCTGTTCTGCCTCTTTGTCAACGGCGTTATTGATCACCTCAACGGGGTCCCCAACTCGGATGTCCCGAAGCTGGCGGGAAGGAGGGTTCCGGCAATTATGTTTGCGGACGACACCCTCCTTCTCTCCAAGTCACCGATGGGAATCCAGCGTGTGTTGGATGGATTTGGGGACTTCTGTAGGGAGCATGGATTGGAGATCAATACTCTGAAGACTAAATTTATGGCCTTCAATCCGCCACCCAGGTTCCACCGCATCCCACGTATAGGGAACAACATACTTGAACGCGTAAACACCTTTGAATACCTTGGTGTTACCCTCAATGAGGAATTGGGGTGGGGTCCACACCAGGAGAAAGCCAGGATGAAATTAGTGCAACATACCAGTGGAATACTAAGGATGATAGGGAAGAATAGGTCGACCCTCAAACCTATAGGCCCACCCCTTCATATTTATAGGGTACAAGCTAGAGGAGCAGTCACATACGGTAGCGAACTATGGGGTCACAAAGTCTTGGATAGTCTGGGAAAGGGGGAGAACAGATTCCTTAGGTGTCTAGTAGCTCTTCCTCCAAGTACACCCCTAGTGCCCCTAAGACTTGACCTAGGCATTAGACCCCTGGAGGAAGAGTTGGCACTTCGCCCCGTGATCTATTGGCATAGATTATGGACGGTGCCTGAACTGATTCATTATAGACAGGGTTTACAGGAAGTTCTCGGCTTCCCTAATTCGGGGAACATTGCCTGGCTTAAGTTTGTAAGGAATAGTTTGGTGAGCCTAGGTCTAGACGCACTTTGGAACGAACCTTGGAACGCTTGTTCCAAGCTTCCTAAAAAAGCTCTTACCAAAATGTATTACGATTCCAAGGCTCCTTCACTTCGACCTTCAAAATCTTTAGGGTCCTTAACACACCAATTCCTTCACATGAAGACTATATATAGCTTTGAACTAGCCCTTGACAATGTTTACCCCGCAATAATCAGGAAGCTTTATTTGCAATGGAGGCACGGGTCTTTGCCAATTCGTGCTCTCACTAGCCTTTGGTCTGTGTCGACACTCAGTATTTGCCCGGCATGCAGAGCAAGCGATGAAACCGAGCTGCATCTCATATTCTTTTGTCCGGGCTATACTGAGGCGCGCAGAAAATGGATCATTCCCGCTTGCAGGAATCTGGGTTTTACCAGATGCCACGAAGCCTTTAGAATTCTTCAGAGCGAAATGGCTGTACACATTGTGTTTGCTGTGGCAAAATTTCTGGGGGCTTTATGGCGCAAACGGAAGCGGTACTTAAAAATGTCACCATGATTCGTTTTGTACTGTGTTAAAAGGCACATGACTTTACCCAACTAGCAGGTATCTAGCCGTGCGGCTGCACTAATTTTTAACCATTTTTATCTATTGTTCTTAAATGTTTTTAATATTCATTTTATGTACTTTTATGGAGATTCTCCGAAATAAAGTTTTTCTTGACTTGACTTGATTAAATCCTACTCCAAAGTAGACCTGTAACTGAGGTTTGGGGATTTTGCTTGGTTTGCCAAGGAAATAGACTATGTTAAATTATTATTATCAATTATGTTATAGATAGATCGTTACTTTAACCAATGTAACATATATTGAATTTTCAAGATCCTGTGCTTGTCCAATTAATCTGAACTTTGATGAATTGAACAAGCTCTTGAAATCTTTAGAAAGTGACTATATTATATACCTAGCACTACAGAAGGCTCTAAAATGATGTCCCCCAATAGAGAGCAGAGTTTGTGGAGTTTTGCCTACTCCACGCTCCATTGAGAACGCGGAGTTCAGCCAGCCCCCTGCACAAAAAAAGGCACTTACCTTTGCTGTTGCATCTTTGGACTGCCCTCCTCCTCCTCGCTGTGGTCACTCTCGCCATCTCCTAGTCCACCCACGCAAACTCCTAAGTCGGACGACCTTCTTGGTTGGACTGCGCATGTGCGTGCATGCGCTTCTGCAGTTTTCGCAAGATGTATGTGGACAAGGAGATGGCGAGAGAGACCACCGCAAGGAGGAGGGCAGTCCCAGGATGCTTATTTCTGGTCCAGGGAAGACATGGCTTGGCAGTTCGAGCTGGACTGTTCCCACAGGGCACAGGGTCAAGACTGATTTGCATATGGCTGTGTCTGAATTGGGTTTGCGAACTGAGCTAAAGAATGATGATGAATTCAACCCAGATCTGTGACTGGGGGTTAGTGTTTGAAAAGTTTCAGCACCCCGTTCATCATCTCCTTGTGTTGTGTTTGCTCAGCCCGGAGATGCCTCAGCAGAGGTAAGTTTTGTTTTCTTTTTTAATGTTTTAATTTATATTTTTTATTAGTGGGGTGTGGAGGAGCGAAGCGGAGTGGAGTTCCACAGAGTTTTTTCTCAACGCTGTGAAACTCTTCGTAGTGGCACTCTGCCAACTCCGCCCAGGGTTAGAAGGAATTTATCACACTTAGTAATAAGTGAAAATGACCAGCCTACCTACAAACCTCTGGGGTCATCCAGGGAATTAACCTGATTGATTATATTTAGATTCCTGCTGATTTACGTTGCTTTTGCTTATCTTTTGAGGTTGACAAAATGAATGTAAGTGATAATTTCCTTTATTAATGATCATGTCAGTAAGCGGTGCTTTAGCAACTCTATTGCTCTTAACATTATACGTAACCTTTGGCTTGACTAAACCTAGAAACCAAGTTACTCAATAGAAGATTTGGAACGATTTTGTTCTGAATTTATACAATGAACCCCTCACTGATGTATACCCTAAATACAAAGTTGAAACTTGGGGGCATATTTACAAAGAAATGGCGCAGCGTGTCAAGCAAGTTAGCAGTACTGCACTGCGTCATTTAAAAAACACAGGAATACACCATATTAACAAGTATACGGCTCACTCCTGTGTTTTCCCTTGCGCCGGCTTTAAAAAAGCTACCTAGCACCAACAAAGACATCCTTGCGCCATGGTGCAAGTGTGCCTGCATTGCATGGATAATTGTTTATGTGCAGGTAGGGACACTTTCTTGCACATAAACAATCATCAAAGGCGATTTGCTCCTTACATGTGTGCTTCAGAATGTGACTAAACAGCAGCAAGGTCGGATCCGTTTTTTTACTCTTTTAATACAACCTGTTCTTATACGCTTAAATGCTTTTCCTGAAAAGCGAAGTTTTTCTACTTACCTTTTAGCAGCATCTCTCCTCACAATTCCTCGCACAGGAAATTTGCCTTTCCGGTCTGCCACGGACTTGTCCTATTTGCATGGAGGAAGCCAAAGGTGAGAGCCTCACTTCCACTCGCTCTTTACTCGCCGCCATTACAGCGGTTAGCAGTCTAGCATACCACACCTCAGAAAACAAAAACTGATGCAGACCTTGCACCTCAGAAAACAAAAACTGATGCAGACCTTGCCGCTTACTGGTGACTAAGACTCAGCAAGTTCAGACCTGTTTCTCTACTCTTTTAATATAACCTGCTCTTATACGCTTTAATGCTTTCCCTAAATAGCGGGTTTCTTCTACTTACCTTTTAGCAGAATAACTCCCCCCACAACTCCTCTCACAGGACCTTTGGCTTTCCGGTATGCCACTTGCACAGAGAAAGACGAAGGGGAGAGCCTCACTTCCGCTCACTCTTTGCTCCCCGCCATTACAGATGTTGGCGGTCTAGCATACTGTGCCTCAGGAAATAAAAAACGGTGTAGACCAGGGAGCGCAGCGGATGCGCCGCTGGCGCACCGACATTGTGCCAAAGGCAAGCCTGTAGGCACCCGTCCATGCCTGGATGGCGCCAGGCCCCCTGCCTCTTTTGCAAGGCACACTTACCCCAGAGAAGCCCTTCTGGCACTTAGCATATCCGGCAAGTTCAATCTCTGCCACACCTACAATTGGAAAACCAATTCAGACTTTTTTAAATGTCAGACATGTCATTTTACATTCAATAAATAACCCTACACCCAACAGGGTCCAAGCACTCTCATGACAATTCCCGCAGTCAACTTAGAGGCAGATTTCATGGAGGGTGGTCTCTTCTGTAGTATTCAATACACAGTCCCTCATTAAAAACAAATATCAGTGTGCTGATTTCATTATCCAACAAAAACCTGACATTATATTTCTCACAGAGACCTGGCCCGACAACTCTTAGACCGAGATTTCAAAATTGCCATTCCAATGGGCTATAATATTGAAAGAATGGATTGAGCAGATAAAAAGGGTGGTAGAATTGTGATTGTTCATCGCAACTTGATCAAAGCAAACTTCCAGCCCGTCTTCCACCTTGAATGTGAAGCACTTATATTCAATTTGAAAATAAATTACACATATGCCTTTCAGGGATTATTGATTTATCAACCACCAGGCCCCAGGGGTAATTTTATCCAGAAGATCCAGAACTTCATGGACTCATGTGTTAACTATTATAGTTTTATGATTGTGGGTGATTTTAACTTTGACCTAGAGCTCACAAACAACTGCAACTCGGATCATTTGGTGGATAATCTCAAGAGCTTTGACTTAAAGCAGTCAATAGAGGAACCTACTTACCGGGCAAACCACAATTTGAACGGAGTATTTACAAATAATCAAGATCTAAGAGTGGATAAGGTCCTGCCTTTAGTATGGTCATACCACAGCACCATTTTTCTCTCACTCGAGGTCCGGCCCAATAACAGCCCCAGCAAAAATGCACTTTCAACCTCTAAGATGCAGCTTTGGAAAAAGCTTAATGCTGATGAGCTGAAGGACGCTCTTTCAAACTCAAACTCAGTCTTAAGAAAAAATGTGTATAATTCAGCAACTAGCTATACACACTGGTTAGAATCAATAGTTCTCAGACAGGTGCCAGAAAAACTAATAAAGTGACCTAGAAGAAACCCATCAGAACGCTGGTACTCAGAGGAACTAAAAGCTTCCCAACTGAAATGTAGATTCCAAGAGCGCAGGTGGAGAATAGAGTACTGCCAGGAGAGAAGAACAAATATAAAAAACTACTTGCAAAGTATAAGGAACTAATCAGAGCAGTTAAGTTCAAACACTTCACTGAAAAGATTCGCTCAACTAAACATATCACCAGAGAATTATTCAAAACGGTTAAGTGTCTGTCAAACTCGAGTAATGGCAATACTTTCAAACTTGACCAATCCTTCTGTAATGAGCTGGCAGAATTCTTCCAGACCAAAGTAAACTCTATTTTTCAAGATTTCAATGTCACCCAGAAGACAGGGGGTATAGGAGGGGTTTTAACCCCCTACAGAAGAGATGGACTGACAACAAGCCCATAAGAGTCCAGACACCCAAAAATGTGAAAGGTTTGCCCCATTCACTAAAGAAAAACATTAAATTAGGGGCTCCTTCAGACCCCTACAACCCCCCAGTTCTTTAATGTGATCTCCAGATCAGTTGCTGGTCCACTTATGGAAATATTAATCAAAATACTGATTACAGGGAGGTTCCCAACCATATGGAAGGAAGCTTCTATTCTGCCTCTGGTGAAAAAACACTTCATAGGACCCAAAGGACGTGAAGAGTTACAGGCCTATATCTCACCTCCCCTTTCCTGCTGAGATATTAGAATTGGCAATGAATAAGGAAATTCTATCCTTCCTAGATGCAAATCGTTTCAGAGCAAACCACTGTACCGAATCAGCTCTGGTTGCTGCTTCTGAGGAACTGAAGATGGCGATTGACAAGGGAGGCAAAGCTGCATTGATTTTATTAGATCTTTCTGCAGCTTTTCAAATGGTCCATCACCCACTCCTTAGAAACGGGCTCCATTTGCTGGGTTTCGGAACGCTGCTCTGGCTTTGCTGAGCTCGTTCCTAGGTGACAGGCAACAGATAGTTGAGATGAGAAATGGTAGTTCCACTCTCTTCTCCCTCCCTTGTGTGGTGTGTCAGGGCTCCTCTCTTAGCTCCACACTTTTTAATATCTATGTTACCCTTTGATTAATCTTATTCACAGTTGCGGTCTTGCAGTATTCTCCTACACTGATTACACTCAAATTGTGGTGTCTATATCATCTGACATTAAAAAGGAGGCAATAAACTTCCACAGCTGCATGTCTCACATTGCAAGCTGGATGCAATGGAATTGCCTGAAGTTAAACTCAGAAAAAAACGAGGTCTTGCTGCTCCTTGGAAAGCATACCACTTTCTAGAACTCATCATAGTGGCCCCCTAGCCATAGGCCTGCTACTGGTGCTGGTCCAAAAAGCAAGAAACCTGGGCGTCATCTTTAACACTAAACTGGGCTTCTCAGAACAAATAAATCAAACCACCTCTTCGGGCTTTTCTGTGCTTAGAGTCCTTAAGCAGATACTCCAGTTCATTCCCCAGGACCTACAAAAGACAGTGATCGTGGCACCTCTAAGATTGACTATTGTAATGTCCTGTACATGGGCGCTCATAAGCATCTGGTCAAAAAACTTCAATCCATACATAATGCAGTGGCCAGAATGCTTCTATAAATTCCCAAGTTTGCATCTATCTCCCAATCATTGCAAGGTTTGCACTGGCTACCCGTCAGGAAGAGGATCATTTTCAAGGCACTTTGCCTGGTTCATAAATAACTTCATCGGACCGGTCCTGTATATTTTCAGAATATGTTAACTTGGTACACTCCTAGTAGGCACCTAAGATCCAGCTCAGCTAGAATGGTAATCGTCCCCAGAATAAATAAAGCAAGATGGGTTGGAAGGACGTTTTTCCTTTTGTGCGAGGAAACTCTAGAATTCATTGGCACTAACTCTACGCTGCCAACCCATCTTGTTGCAGTTCAGGAAGAAGTTGAAGACTTGGGGGCATTTTATCAAGGCGGCGCTATGAAATTATCGCCGCTCTTGCGTCCGTTTTCGGGCGAAAAGCGGCGATAATTTCATCGCCTTATCAGCAAAGACGCGCTATCCCTTTGCTGACTAAGTGCCGGTTTCCAGCACGCCTAACTTTGCATCGCTAATGAGATGCAAAGTAGGCGTGACTGTGAAACCAACCAGGGAAAATATCGCGAAGGCAGCTTCGCGATATTAACAAGGAAGGGTAGCGATTGTTAAGTATGCCTTAACGCAGGAATTTAACGTCTGTTAAATTCCTGACTAAGGCATACTTAACATGGGGGGTGGATTCTGTGGCTAAGACCACAGGCCCTCACATCTAGCATATCGCCATTTTCCACAATGGAAAACGGCGATATCCACACTATCTCTGGAATTTTTATCGCCTCGGCGATGCGCGTTATTGATAACGCGCTAACCGGGCGATAAATTCCAGAGAAAGCCGGCGATAAATATGCAAGCGCTAAGTGCGCTTTGCGATATTTATCGCCGACCCTTGTTAATATGCCCCTTGGCTCTTTACTGAATCATTTAGTTAAGTTTAGTGCCCCGCTTCACTTTACTGTTTTCATCTGATGTCTAACTGCCACCGCTAAGTCGCCCTTGCATTATTGCGTGCTATATAAAAACGAATTTAGATATACATTACATAGAATGAGCAAAAAATGAGGAGAAATAAAAGTTTTACTCCTCGTTGTGCCACTCTAATGCCTGCTTTTCAATGCTGCTAGTTTTTGGCACTGCATCAGATTTACAGATCCTTGTAAATTTGAGGCAGTGTCAAAAAGCAATGGGTGTTGCGTTGAAAGCCCACAGAAACACTCATTGCATGCCTCTTTGACGCCGAAAACTGTGTGAAAGGGTATGATATTTACAATGTGGTGTTAAGCAAAACAAAGAGGATTAGTGAAGCATTCAAAATATGGAGCAGGGCATTGCGCCACCGGAGCGTCGTAAAAAGTGACACTCAGGTAGCACAATGCCCTTGTAAATACGCTCATTGGTTTGATAAAATGTATTCCATTCACAGAAGGCTTCATGGTGGATCAAAAGATTGACAAATCCAAAAACTATTTAGATTCTTGTTTTTGCCATCTTAGAAATCAAAATGGAGTCATAAGCATATAAAAGAGCCACTATTTTAAAACCTGTTATCATTGGGATATCATATGTGGCCATTCTTACTTCCTCATATAGGTTGTTGTTATATGGGGAGAACAAATGGGGGGTCAGAAGGCACCCTTGCTTTAATCCGTTCCTGATGTAAATTTATTTTTTGATGATGCACCCTTTCTGGCTCAGTCTAACTTGCAAAGTAGTGTCAGTGTACAATAGCTGTATTAGATAAAAGAGGGCTGTGCTGATGCCCATAGTTATTAACTCTTCTCAAAGGCAATGTCTTGGCACCAGGTCGAAAGCTGAAGTGAAGTCTAGGAATGGTACAAAAAGAGGTGTTTTTTTGTCTGTGCTGAATTTGTGCATAATGTGTAGAAATAAAAATATCTGATTTATAACTGAAAGTCCTTCTCTGAAGCCAACTTGAAGGGAAAAGGAGACCTCTGATAACCTTTACCGTAGTAAAATCTTCAGACCTTGCAGTCATGTACACTCTTTCTTGGTTTTAAACATGTTAACCCCTTCGCTGCCAGGCCTTTTCTCCTCCTGTGCCACGCCCTTTTTTGGCTATTTGGGGTAGTGCGCGCTGAGGCCCTGTAACTTTTTGACCACATAAGGTATCCACGCCCAATTTGCGTCCTTTTCTTCCAACATCATGGGGATTCTAAAGGTACTCGGTGTTTGTGGATTCTCCTAGAGGGGTCACAGAAATGAGCCAAAATACAGCAATTTTTTTTTTTTCCGGAACAATTGGAAAAACGGGCTGCAAATGAAAGCATCTGGGTTTTTTCCTGCAAATGTTATCAAAAAAGGGTTTGTGGGGTTGAAATCACCATTTTCCCAGCTTTTCGGGGATACCAGACTTTTGTCAGAAACCCAACATTTTTTACACAGTTTTTGCATTTTTCTGGGACATAGCCTATTTTTGCTATTTTTTGTGCTTTTGACCTCTTTCCAGTTAATGGCAGAAATGGGTACAAAATCTATAATGGATCCTGGAAAGCTATACATTTTCGAGAAGAAGACAAAATTCTGAATTCAGCAAGGGGTCATTTGTGTAGATCCATCAAGGTTTTCTTATAGAAACTAACAGTTAAATATAGGATAAATAGAAAATTAGTTGAAAAAAACAGCCTTTTGTGTCAACATTTTCACCTGTAACTTCTTCTAATTATGACAGCTCTTTGAAAGCAATTTACCATTACATCCGCTGGATATTACTGGTTGTGGGGATATATAGGACTTGTAGGTTCACCAAGAACCCGACGAACCCAGAGCCAAAAACGGAGCAGCAACTTGCAATGGTTTTTTATTATGTACCGGGTACATAGTAATTATTCTGTAAAAATGTGTACATGGAAAAATCGGTATGAAAGACACCTATGTATTTCTGAAATGAGAACAAAATATAGAGTTTAGAAACAGCAGATATTTGCACATTTCTGAAATTGGGAATACTCATACTAGCATGAGAATTATCAGTCATTTTTTAGAATGACTTCTTTTTTACACAATATCTTTCATTTGGAAGGCAGAAATGCATCGAAAGTCAATAGATAATAACAGTTCCTTTACAAATCTGAATTACCCTAAGTCTCCCGATAAAAATGGTACCTCACTTGTGTGGGTAGGCATAGTGCCCGCGACAGGAAACGGCACAAAACGCAACGTGGTCACAACTCAATATCGCAGTGAAAATTTACCCTTTTTTGGCAAAGTGCCTAGCTCTAGTTTTTGAACCCTTGCTCTGCGGGCACCTTGGGAAACCTAGCAAACCTATACATTTTTGCAAACTAGACACCCAGGGGAATCCAGGATGGGGTGACTTGACTGCCTCCCACCAGGGTCTGTTACCCAGAATCCCTTGCAAACCTAAAAAATTGACAAAAAAAACACATTTTCGCCACATTTCTGTGGTGGAAAGTTCCGGAATCTGCGTGGATACACAAATTTCCAAGCACCCCGCGTTCCCCAAAGTCTTACGAGAAAAACGGTACCTCACTTGTGTGGGTCGCCCTAGTGCCTGCAACAGGAAACGGAGCAAAACGCAACGTGGTCACACCTCAATTTCGCAGTGAAAAATGACCCTTTTTTGGCAAAATGTCTAGATGTAGTTTTTGAACCCTAGCTCTGCGGGCACCTTGGGAAACCTAGCAAACCTATACATTTTTGAAAACTAGACACCCGTGTGCTTCCAGGGAGGCATGGCTTGCGTGGATCCCCAACGTTTCCTTACCCAGAATCCCCTGCAAACCTCAATTTTAGCTGAAAAAATAACATTTTTCACATATTTTTGTATGGGAAAGTTGAGGCATCACCAGGCTCACTCAAATTTCCCACCACCCAGCATCCCCCCGGGTCTCCCGGTAAAAATGGTGCCTCACTCGTGTGGGAGGCCCAAGTACCCGCGAAAATGTATTCTTGTGTTGAAGGTGGCCATGTTTTGCATTGTGGGGTGGGAACACTGTTAATAACTTCAAACTTGTGTTTCTGTATACAAAAGAAAGAACAAAATAATATAAAATTTAGTTATGAGACAAAAACAGGTTCCACTGTCATACATTTTATACTATATCAGTAAAACTGTGTGTTTGGGCAACAGAAATGTCAAATCAGTGTGATGCATACTGTCAGGATATGTTGGCCTAACTCCTGGCCTCACAGTGGGCATGTGCATCGTCAGAACATGACAACGCTTACTCCGCAAGGAAATCATGAAAACAGATCAGTCCTTTTCGCAAGTAACTCAGGCATACCCAACGGCAGACACAAGACTGCTAAAATTTTAATTTCTGTTATTTATTGAAGCATTGGGATTCGTGTTTAAAATACGTGCACTGCAATGACTAATAGAAGGAAAAAGAACAGAGTAATCATCATTACTAGAATCATGAAGAAGATGAAAAAATCAATCATTGTGCTGTTACACTGATTATAGGTGTACATGTAGAATCATATCCATGTACAACCTAGCACTTCCTAACCTATAGGGCTTAGGGGAGCGAATCAGGATACCCTAGAGTGATCTAACTCCCAGTTACCTCGTTCTTGTGTAAAGCATGCTATCGTTCTTCTCAGGAAGCTAAACAGGAGTCATTTGGAATACTGGCATGGGTTGACCTTGACAGTGATAGCGAAATGCTCCTCTGTCTAATCAAAAGATTGGTGTTGTGTATATAATTAACTTCACCTGTGTTACCATACCAGAGCTCCATTCGGGCATCATTATTTATTCTATCCCTGCAGGGCTGTCGCCATCAGACAACAACAAACATCATCATTTTGTGCAGTTAACTTAAAACAGGCACAGAATGTTCAAGGCCCTGATAATATGACTACAAGGAAGTGTAAATGTAACAAGTCTATTCCAGAGAATATTATCCTATATATGCGCACATGCATATGTGTGTCAAGACTCAATGTTTAAAAAAGCTGTCAACTTTAAACGTGAACATGTAAAATAGCGGTGTTCCTTGCTTGAGGCCTTTGTAACCATATAACACCATACTCGAAAAAGACAAGAGGTACATGAACTGACAGAGGGCGTAAAATGTTAATTACATTTACTGCGTGTAGCTCTGTCTGCATTCATATTTTGTTGTGGTTGCAGCAGTTTTTGAGGGGATCCTATATACCGATATACAAACTGGGTAACTAAATCTGTGATAAAGAGCAAGAAATTAAGCACAAAAACATTGAATCTTTTAAATACAATCAACTGGACAAAGTTATAAAAATACACATCTTCTCTGATACATTTTAATGCACATTACTGAAGCTTATGATAAATTTGAGTGTTTTAAAAATATCAAAAAATAATACAGTTTTAAAAAATGTGCAGAATTTATATGTAAGCTTTAATAAAAATAAAAATGGCTGAGGCAACAAGCTGACTTGATTAGAAAGGCTAAAAGCGCATAAAATGTTTATTTCTTGACCTTTTCATGAACATGTTTTTTATCATTAATAATAATTGCATACATGTTTTTATATATTTGAACAGAATGTTTCAACTTACACAAAGATCACTGTTAACATACGATTAGAAATTAGTCTTCTAATGGGGTCATGAAGAGATCATATATGAAGATGCAGCATTCTTAAAGAGAATAAACAGCTGCTGTGCTAAATGTTTTTCTGTTCATTATATTGATGTTTCAACTTCTACATAGGACATTGTTAAACAAATGAAAATCCTTGATATTGGAAGATTATAAATGTAGTTTATACATGGAAAAGTAGGCCTGAATGGGAGAATGACCTATACTGAAACCTGCAAACTCGACATTGGTGTCTGTGGACTATTGTATTCTGTGAGAAGATGAGCAGTGATCCTGTTCCTAGGAGAGCATCAAAAGCTGATTGGCTGACAGGAGATGAAAGGAGAAACATGTTGTAAAAGATTCAGAATGCGTTTCTACTAGTGCATGTTCCTAAAGTAGGTTAACACTTGTCCAGACCCAATTGGCCAGACCAAGACCTTATGTCATATTGCCGTGAGACTCTACTGAGTTTCTTGACCTCTCTTTATGAGAAGTTCTGCTTTTTTTGCTATTTCAATTTATATAGCTGACTTTTGATGTTAAAGCTTTATGCTTTTTCTCTCACTCTCTTGAACTAGAAGTCTTTAAGGATTCTGACTGACACCATTTTCTCCCCATTCCTAGAATAGGGATATTTTTTCTTTACGGAACACACTTTAATGCACTTATATATTTGATTAACTAATATTGATATTATTGATCAAGATTAGCACAAATTAACTTGTGATCTAATAAAGGTGATTTACGTAAAGATTGAATTAATAAAACCCTTTAACGTATGCCAAACTCTCTTTATTGATTGAAATTAAATTAGTGATTGTGATTTTAATGTATGTGATGCACAGCTGAAGATCTTCTAAAAAACAACGGCAAAGATACATTGCAACAAGTGAGTGGTGGAGGTTAGCCCTATTGCTGGTAAATTGAGTCTTTATAAATTGAAAACAATTCCTGCCACAAGAAATGGTCCACTAACATGTGCTTTGTTGCTTATATGAGATAATAAGTATAACCACAATGGGGTAACCCTGTGTTCCTCGGAACCTGGGTACTGAGAAGAAAAAGCAACAATGGTTCCGTGGGAGTGCAAGAAATTACTTTATATCAAAATTCATCAGGAAAATATGTTGCTTAATACATAACAAATGATTAACAATTATATAAAAAGAAAATTAGCACAATAGTTCAATAAGTTTGGAACACTAGATTGAATTAAACAGCACTCATGAGGAGTTGCTTTCACAAAGTATTGTATTAAATAAATTGAAGCTTTCATAGGTATCGACAATTATTTAGAAGGCTGTCAGAGAGGAATACATAGAATTGTAGTGACAAGAGGTATGGTGACATTCGGTGCTCAGTGATGGTGATGAGGTGCATATATACAAAGTGCAAAAATGAGGGATTTAAGAAAAAAGGTCAGAAAACAAGGGCAACACAATATCTCCAATGGCTAGCACATTTGCTTAGTGATTTAGACCAGGAGATTTGCTAAAGCAGAACCAAATGATAGCGTGGGCGTTTCAACCCAGACAGAGCTTAGTGAAATTGTCCTATACGGTCTTCTTCAGGACAAGGGACGGTGACAGCCTGAAAACAAGAAGGGGAAAGTTTTACAAATGGGTTCCAACCTGAAGAGAATCAGGGAGGAGGTAGTAGGTTTGCCATTTACTCACCCAGCATGAGGGTGGGCTCCCTTGGGCGTCCCATGCAGAATGGGGGTGGCCAGAAGATATATAGAATAGATCAAACTGTCAAAAGCCATCGATGTGGGGTTAGAACGTGCAATTAATGACAATCAGGCAATGAGTCTTACCTGTTAAACGTCAGTAAGGCTCAAGATGATGAATATATTTCCAGAAGGTTCAAGGTATTCAGTGTAGGTTATGAAATCCTATGATTAAAAGTGAGTGGAAAATCACTAATGGGGTCATAGATTGTGAGCAAACAGCGTGGTAAGGGCAGACTGTCCACAGTGATTGGCTTACCTAAAATGATGGAGTGGCCCAACAACGATTAATCCATGTGAGAAGAGGTCAGTCACAGTTCAAATCCTAAAATGGAGCCAGGAAAGTACAGCGCTTGATGAATTTGTTTGTCCACTCAACTTTGTCTTTATATCAGTCTGTATGGTTACTCATTCAATTCCTTTATCTCAATGAATTCCGGAATTTGACAAATACTTCTTCTGGTTAGTAAAGCGTTAACTCTCCCTCCAGTGTCCAGAGGATCGCATTAGTAGGCTACTTCACACTCGATTCATTCGTACTTAATGTACATACCTAGTCTATGTGGATGGCGTTTAACGGAGCTATATTTTGAAGTAGGCCATATCTTGACTGAATTTGGCCTTATGTTCACAACTATAAACAACAGCCATTTGCTTCTCTTTCCAACACTTTGAATGATTTCACTTCCCCGTCAACCAGCCACTCTACACATGACGTGGCAGTTTCCATAGACACGGAGGACACGTAGAATGCGTCATGGGTTGATTTCGTATTCCCCACTGACACCACGAGCAGCATCCAGCTGCTGCCACCTACTGCGCATGCTGTGTGCATGCATGTGATCATGTCAGCTTCTCCCAATAAAAGCTTATTACCGTGGTCCTCGCAGTCACTCTCAAGACTGCTGAGCAGCGTGCAGGCACAGGTAAGTGGCCGCCAATGGAACCGCTCATGTTCCCGATCTTTTCTTGCTGTTACTCATCTAATTACTGTCCTGGCTCCATTTTAGGATTTGAACTGTGACTGACCTCTGCTCATAACTGTGTTACTTCGCTCACGTGGATTAATCATGGTTGGGCCAATACATCATTTTAGGTAAGCCGATCACTGTGGATAATCTGCCCTTACCGCGCTGTTAGCTCACAATCCTTGAACCCATTAGTGACTTTCCACTCACTTTTAATCATAGGATTTCATAACCTACACTGAATACCTTGAACCTTCTGGAAATATATTCATTATCTTGAGCCTTCCTGATGTTTACAGGTAATACTCAATGCCTGATTGTCATTAATTGCACGTTCTAACCCCACATCCATGGCTTTTGACAGTTTGACATATTCTATAGATCTTCTGGCCGCCCCCATTGTGCATGGGACGCCCAAGGGAGCCCACCCCCATGCTGGGTGAGTAAATGGCGAATCTACTACCTCCTCCTTGTTTCTCTTCAGGTTGGAACACATTTGTAAAACTTTCCGCTTCTTGTTTTCAGGCTGCACTGTCCCTTGTCCTGAAGAAGACCCTATTTGACAATTTCACTGAGCTCTGTCTGGGTCGAAACGTCGACGCTATCATTTGGTTCATCTTTAGCAAATCTCCTGGTCTAAATCACTATGCAAATGCGCTAGCCATTGGAGATATTGTGTTGCCCTTGTTTTCTGACCTTTTTTCTTAAATCCCTCATTTTTGCACTTTGTGTATATGCACCTCACCGCCATCACTGAGCAGTGAATGTCACCATATCTCTTGTCACTACAATTCTATGTATTCCACTCTGACAGCCTTGTAAATAATTTTGATACCTATGAAAGCTTCAATTTATTTAATACAATACTTTTTTAAAGCAACTACTCGTGAGTGCTGTTTAGTTCAATCTAGTGCTCCAACCTTATTGAAATGTTGTGCTAATTTTCTTTTGATATAATTGTTAATCATTTTTTATGTGTTAAGCAACATATATTCCTGATGAATATTGATATAAAGTAATATGAAGTAATAAGCAGCTCAAGCTCAAAAGCCACCAAACCTCAGTTAAAGGCTCACTTTAGAGCAAGTTCTAATCAAATTTATGTATGGCTCTCATAGAGAGCCTCCATCATTAATTGCAGTTTCTGAAAGTCATAACCCCTTTTTAGGACATCATAACAAAACCGGTTATCATCTTGCGATGTCATACAGGCCTTCCAGGCCAGGTGACTGGGCTGTCTGGGAACCTGTAGGCGCAACACTGCCTGTCTGCTTTGAATGAATGCAGAATGCACAGCTTAAGGAGGGGGAAGGAAGGCAGGGAAGGTAGTGGGTTTTGGTTAAGGATAGCGGATGATTTTGGGTGCCATACATGACATAAAAGTATAGATGGGTAAAAAGGGAACTACAGAATGTTTTTAACCTCAGGATTGTGAGTGACATCACAGATTTTGCTCTTGTTCTTCTATTTGACATCACTTAGAACCCTTCGGAGAAAAACATCCCCATGATTAACTGATATTCATCTATAATTTTATATGCAAACACTAAACTCATTGGACCACCACTTGATCTACTTCAGTACGTGCAATTTGCAGCCTGAGCAGGGAATTCAAATGCCACAAAATCTTGCACTTTCATAGACTCAAGCGACCACGGGGCATTTTTACTAAACCTGGGCATAGTTTGCCTAGTTGCAAAAGCGCTACGCGACCTACGTGTAGCTTCGCAAGCATGCGTAGTTGCTTGTCCCGCCTGTTCCCGATGTGTTTTTCTTGCTCGCAAACGCGTGTTGCATGTTCGGGACGCTGTTTGCATGCTCAGGGGATAGTATCTCGCGAACTTCTCCATGCGGTCACCTACGGGCGCGGCCATCTTGTTTTTCACTTGTCCCGCCCGTTCGCGATGCCTTATTTCCTGTTCCGGGTCGTGTATAGCGTGTTCGCGATGCGCATTTCATGTTTGGGAACACGTCTTACGTGTCCACGACGCTTTTTGCGTGCTCGCAGGGAAATATCGCATGAACTTACCCACGCAGTCGCTATGGGCGCTGCCATCTTGTTTTTTCACTCTATGCTATGGTTCTGGGGCCTGCTTTTCTTTGCAATCCTTAGGTTTTTACACTGTTTTTCTGATCTTTTTTATTTATTATCTATCTCTCTCTGTCCCTAAGTCTATATTTTGCACTTTATTTCCACTTTTACTGCGTTTTTCACTTTTCTACTGTTGTACATTATTTCCTTCTTTAAGATCCTACTTCTTCCCCTAACTTTATTTTTTTCCTTTTAAATGTTCTTTTCCGCCTCCCGCTCACCCCAGAACCATGCCTAAGGGTACCAACGGCTCCAAGGGCAAGGTGTCTGCGCCCAAGAGCCGCCTGCCTTGCGGCAGACTGCGCCCTGCAGGGATGCAGGCCCGGGAGCTTTCCGGCGAGGTGGAGGTGGCCGCCCTTGTCTTTTTTTGTGCACCACCACCTCCCCTTGACCTTGGCAGCAGGCGGCAGGCCTGGCTCCGGGTACCCTACCTAAGAGCGTCACCGCCGGTGGGCGAAGGTGCACCGGGCAGTGTTTTGTCAGTCAGGGGTCTGGTGCACCCATAACCAGCTGGCCTACCGGTGGTCAGACATCTTGGACCGGGAACAGGACCTGCTGGACCTGCTAGGTGTCGAGGTCGTGGGGCTTGGTGAGTAGCTAATGTTATATACTAGTAGTATAAGTATTGTTTAGGTCGTGGGGCTTGGTGAGTAGCTAATGTTATATACTAGTAGTATAAGTATTGTTTGTATATCATTTTTTTCCGAAAAGCAAGAATACTGCTGCTTACATTGCAGGTAAATTATGTTCCAAAATCTTCTGTGATTGTAGGACACAGGTGCTCGGCACTACTCTTACTTGTTTGCAACTTTGCGCTCGCTTGGGCTGATTATGCAAGAGTTTACTTAGAGAACTTAAGTTAGGTAATGCTATTGCTAGATAGACTCTAGTCCTTCCTTTGTCCTCCTGTCACTAAGAAGAGATAGCGGTGGATGGATTCATAGGTTTAGTTAGTATAAGTTGGTAATTTTTTAGAGGTCTGCGTGATACATCCTCTCTGTCACTGAGTGCTGCTTCCCCAGTCCTTAGTAGATCCTTTTGTAGTTTGTTTAATGAGTGGTATTGCTAAGCATTGTCATTAGTAGAACATCAGACGCAACCAACCAACAATTTGGTGAATGCAAAAATGTATTCATGTGTCCTCCACCTATGCATTTTTTAGGGCTAACATTTAAATGCAGACTTAGTGAACAATTGGCCCGTCTGGAATATGTGGGCTAGGTCAGGTGGTACATAGGCTTAGTTAGTATTCTGGAATCAGAATAGAACACTGGATTAGTGTTCATAAATAATAAGTAGATCTGATTAGATAGGTCAATTTTATTGCAATTGTTGTTTCCTAAAATGTTTTTTGAGCTTTTTAAAAAATATTTTATTTGTTTCACAGTACACCAATCATTAATGTTTGTCTCTTTCTTTATTATATCTTACATGATTAACACCTAGCGGCAAGAAGACGGGTTCACAGATGGCGGGACAAGAAGAAGATCAAGATGCCTCCCAGGGCCGGGACCGCTCCTCTACCGAGGGCTCTGCTGCTGGCCCCAGTAAGTCCTCCAGTGGTTAATATTAATAATTATATTTCCCTGACTTTAACTGCATCCTATTTTTTCCGAACTACTATTTCTGTTTCCTAATTCAATTTTTTTCCAAATCTTCTTCGATCTAGTCTGTTTCTAAATTCTTGTTATCCCTGCCTCTAACTGCCTCTGCTATGAGCCTATGACTCTCTGTACTACTACTATTAGTCTGTCTGTAGGTAAGCTTGCCCAGTTGGCCACTCTTTATTTATAAGGTTTTAAATAAAACTCAGATTCACCAATAGCTCTAGCCACAGAGTCCAGTCCTTTGCGTCGTCCTCTTCTGATCTTCTTAATCTTTCTTGAGGCTTTTTGACAATTCCCACCAACAAAATACCCAACCAGATATTTGACTATTTTTGATAGGATATAGTACATACTACTACTGTTGTGGGGATTCTGTACAGCCACATACAGAACTATGCACAAGAAAATAGGATGTTGGTGATGGGGGGTTGGACCTTCCTCACACCTCAGTCAGAACCCACAATACCCTCACCGACTAGCTATAGTCTCTCGTTAGGTCCCCGAACACCCCCCGAGGATACCCAATGATTAGACAACTCAGAACATAATAACGCCCTTTCGCTCACTCACTTGTGTAAATCCACCACACCAAATACCACAGAGTCCATGTGTAAGTTATAAAGGTTTATTTTCAACTAACAAGCTCTGTACGTTCTTCTACAATTCAATTGAGTATACTATACGAGCCAGCTCCAACAGCAAAATGCATAAGATTAATACTATAAACATTGTTACAAGTCCATCGAAGACCAAAGATCTCTGTGCGAATTCTGGGGGACCACTCACCTTGAGAACGTAGAAGTACTGGTTATATCATAAGCTCTGCAAAGCTCTGGTTCGTAGAAGGGAATCTTCCGCCTGTTATGAGAAAATGGTGTGCGCTAGATAGTATAATTCAAGCATTTGTCAGTCATGCCAAAAAGTGTAACATGTTATGGGTAAGCAATACAGACTGACCAGAACTCCACAACAAAGTGACTTGTTTTTTTACCTCTTGTACGCAACGCTCAGACAGTAGCTGTATGAGCTTATGTGGGCTCAAAGGTGTCATTCTTACACAACAAGCTGCGAGGTAACGTGACGTGCGCAAAAGACATGAAGCTAAAATGGTTGCATGGCTCAGGCTAACTTTGCAGAGAGTAGAGTAGACTAGAATGACCCTAGGGACCATAACACTCCTAGTGTCTACTCTACTCTAGTACCCGATTTGGACTAGTGATGTATGTTGTATATGATTGTATGTATTCACTTTTTTTCCAATCTTGCTAGTGAAAAAGAATAAATAGGGGAGGTGTATATATGGCATCTAAATATGTGTAATATTTTTTCTAGGCGTAATACCGACCACCAGTGCCGGGGTCAGCGGCGATGCGGCCATTCCGAAGGGAACAGGAGATGCAGCAGCGGCACCTGCAGGAGCTGCTACAGGGGGTGAGCCAGCAGCAGCGGGGGGCGGTGGTAAGTTATATTCCTTACTTATTGACATTACACTAGCGGGAAGGGTGTACTGTACACTCACTGTACTGTTGAGCCTTAGTAAGTATGAAGTTGTTGTGAACATTAGACAACGGTTGAAGAAGACACCCTTTACTTAGCAATGGCTTTAGCAATAGCATTAGAAGCGTGAGTAACCAATGGCCTCTTCTATCTGACTCCAACTCAGCTGTGAAAGTTTTATGGAGAAGACTAAAAGTCAGATCAGATGACCTTGATGGATGTGTTGAACAAAAAGGGAAAGGAGGGTGGAAGGAGGAAGGACGGTCCTGATGTAATATGACTGGCAGAGAAGGATACGTTGGAAGCATGCATAGGTGGCTCATAGGAATCAGATGCATGGGTTGTTGAAGGATGGGTGGAAGGTGAAAGAAAAGATGCACGCCTGGGTGTCGATACCATATGAAGGATAGGATAGCAAGAATCGTCAGCGGTTTTTGGGTCAAACTCAAAGCCAAGGCAAGCAAGGAAGGACACATGGGTAGTTGTTGGTGAAACAAACTATGGTTTGTTGAGAGATCAAGAAGAATGATAGACGTTTACTTTGAATGGATGGATGCCTGGATGTATTCATCATAGATAGCATAGGTGGAGACTGTCACTGGATGCAGACCATTGTCTTACTTTGAAGAGAATGTAAAAGAAACCCCACCACAGTAGCAAAGCCGAGGGGAATATCAGTTGTATTTTCAGAATACTCCCTAGACTCACAGTAGTTTGCAATATATATAGATATATATATATATAGTGTATGTATGTATGTAGTTATCAGCGCCTTCCTCTGATTCCGAGGACCACTCCCTACCTATGTTAATTTTACTGTCAGCCAGCCTGCCATGGGGGGTGGCCTATCTGTTGGTTACACAATCAATCAAAACAAAGAACCTCATGTCGTCCCATATATAAGCAATGATCATTGGATCAGATATATAATCTGCCTTTTTGTAGTAGTCAGGGCAGGGTGAAAGCTAAATTGAGCAACTGCCCTTGATGTAACAGAGAGAGTATGGCCAGTGCCACCCGTAATAGAAAAATACGAGCTTCCCCACCTGCAGACAGTAGTAAATAGAACTAACCTGAGTCTGCGTCATGACTCGAGTATGTTTGTCTTGTGCGCAAGTTGACTGAGCTGGCATGCCGGCTACAACAAGGTTATGTAATTTCGCTAAACTAAAGAGAAAAAGAAGACTGGTGTAGTGTGCCATAGTGCTAGTATAATGCCTGAAACTCTCACAAATGTTAGAGGCCGAGGAAGTGGGAGGACAGATACATACCACAACTGTTATGAACTGTGCTTGCTAGTGCTACTGCTACTATGCCACCATGTGCTGAATTAATTTTGTGTTACTGTTTTGCTAAGAGTATATGTAATAGTCTTTTTTTCTTTCTTGATATAGCTCCTCCAAAACCAATGAGGAAGGAGTTGGCAGCCAGGGCCCGGCACCGAAAGCTGGAGGCCATCTGCACAGAGTACCGGCCGCTGGTGGTTCTGGCGGAGGAGGAGGAGGAGGTGGCAGAAGCTGCAGCCTCCTCCAATGCACCGTGCCCCAGCCAGGACCCTCCAGTGGTAAGGCACAGCGGTCAGGCAGCTGCCCGCCACCGCACAACAACATCATCATCCAGCACTACAGAATGGGCGACCGGAGGAGGAGGTAGAGGAGCTGAAGAAGAGAGTCAAGGTCCTGGTGAGGGAAAACTGAAGAACCCACCGCTAAAAAGACCCTGTTTGATTGCCCCTTTCTTAATCCTTTTTTTGGTGGGTGGGAATTGGGTGTTGGGCTTTATTATGGACATTGGTTATCGTTGGACTTTCTCGTTTTGGACATTGGTTGGGGTTAGGGAGAGGGGTGGGTCAGGTATTGTGGGATTTTTTACATAGTTTATTTTTGTTAGGGGATTAAATTATATATATTTATACTTTACATACCATGTGGTTAATGTTTTTTGGGTGAGGTTACTGCTGCAAGGCCACAGCCAGTGTTTGATTTAAATAATTGGCTGGCTTTGTAAGACACAAACAGATCGATGCGGTACCCCTCACTGAGTGACTTGTCCTACTAGTACGGTCAGTCTCTCTTCCTATTCCATTATTATACCTCCCCCAAACATCTTTTCTTACCTGTGATTGATGTTTAAGTTAGGCACAGCGATGGTTGCATGACGATGCAGGTTGGGTTTCCGAAGAGAATGCAGATGCCATGATTGTGGTGGTAGTAGTAGACACTGGCAGTAGCATTTACAAAAAAAAGAAAATAAGACAGCCAGTCACCTGAGAGAGACTCTGGGAGGAGTAGTAGAGCGAAGTAAATAAAACATAATGGTGGAGGGGATAGCCTAGTACAACAAGTTACAAACTGTAGTTGTGTCGAGTACTCAACTAGGCCTACACTCGACACAAGCGTAATCTTTAGTGCTGTGTGTAATAGGATGACAATCGATGCCGGCAATTAATGATGATGAATTAGGTTCCTTTTTAAAAAAGTTACCTCGCAAATATACTGATCATCATGGGTGGGCAAGCAGAAGAAGATCCTCCACCTGCCTTGAAATTGAATTAGTGTTGCTTTTGCCACATCTGCCCCAGCAAGCTTGTGATCAATTATTGGTGTACATTTAATTTATTCACACCTCAATAAATCACACAGCCCGGGGTAAGAGGGTTAGGGTTGATGAATGGTTGGGAAGGGAGGTTTGGGGAAAGGTTTGACAAAGAAAAACAACAAAAGAAAACACAATCTTTGTAGACTACCATATCCATAAATATGTTAAGGGTGAAAAAGGAAATGCATGCATGATGATGATGATAACTTGATGGTTAATGATAAGTAAAACTTACTAACTACTACTAGGCAATTAGACAGTACAGGGTATCAGTATATTAATATTATGCAATTTGCCTTGCCTGTCTGCCCTCATAGAGACACTGATTACATACAGTTAGTGTTCTGTTCTGTTGTACGTGGCTTACTTTTTAAGATAGCAAAGAACATTTTAAAATAGCTGTAGGGATGAATTATAAGCAGAGAGCAAACATAATTAATAATAACAACAACACATGGTAGTAATGATTGAAGACAAAAAATTAATCAAATTATTTAGAAGATGATCAAAGTTGATACTGTTACTGTGTTATCCTGGTCAAAATGGGGAGTTGCATCTCAGCATTCCTCTTGGTCCTCAGTCCCTTCCATGGATGCTCCGTCCATCAATCTTGGGTGACGCCACTGCCTGCCTGGCAGATGTAGATTCATTGGTAAGGTAAGTGTGTGTAGTTTTTCCAAGTATATAGCACAGGGTAAAAGCCAGCCTGTAAGTGTAAATGGAAAAACAAATGGGATATTGAAAAATCAATGAATTAAAAAAATGCATCATTTGCGGTGGAGTGCAACAAGACAGAGAAGAGAAGAACGCTTTCAGACTGAGGCGGCATGGATACATCATGTCTACTCTATTTACAACCTTTTAAGCTACAACAACAACAGAACAGAGCAGGCCCAAGGCACCGGGCCGTGACCAAACCTCCATTTAGCGTAAATTTTGACAGAGCCAGACAAAGCACATGTACAGCAACCTAACCTTTTCAAAATTAAGTGACTAAATAATGCACCGCTGTCAGTCATACCACTGCACTTGACTCCACCACTACATGGACAGGTAGGTCTGCTGTGATTCTTGTTGATTTGTGTTTACCTTTTATGCCACTTCATGAAACGCAGTTATTCCATCAATCATCTCCGATCCTAAGTACTGACTGACTGCGAATAGTATAGTATGTGGTCATCATGGTGTCCATGTCCAACTCAGTCTGTAGTGTGCCGAGTGAGTCCAGGGTCCATATTCAAATATCCAATGGATCGCCCTGCAGTAGAAGTACAATTTTGTTACTAAACAACAAGTCTATTTACAGCATTAACCAGAAACAGTTACAGGAGGACACATATACAGCAGCATAGCAATTTCCAAAGTAAGTAACTAGATCTCAACACACGGCTGTCAGTCATACATCCACTACTACACTCGTGACTATGTAACTCAACTCCACCACTACACAGACATTACCATTTATGCCACTTGATTTGAAATGCCCCGAGTTATTCCATCAATCATCTCCGATCCAACTGACTGACTGCGAAGATAGTATGGTCATCTCATCATTATGGTGTTGTACGTGTTGTCCAACTCCAACTCAGTCTGTAGTGTACCGAGTACAACTCCGACTAAGTCCATATTCCATATTAAAAAATGCAATGGATATTGGCCTGCAGTAGTAGTACAATTTGGTTATTAAACAACAAGAAGGGAAACATTGACTGTCACTTGAGTCACTTTTAGTTGGTAGAATAATTACTAGTACAGTTCAACTTCATTCACAACGTCAGTAAACACAAAAAACAGCAATCACTCTGAGTCTACATCCAATGCATGCCATCATTACCTGTCTTGCTCTTCTCTTTGGCTGTCAGATGCCTAGTTCTTCTGAGTCTGACAGGTGTGTGTTTTTTTCCCGAGGCAGTGGCCTCATAAATATTACTCCACATTAATTTTGAGTGTTAGTCGCTGTTTTGGTTTTCTTATTCATCTGTGGCACTTTGTCACAGTTGAAGTTGGTTCACATGGTCAGTGCTGTGAGATGGGCCGTGGCCTGTGTAGCGGTCATTGCTCAATTGAGTTTGCAGAAATGTGACAAGTCATCAAGTTTCTTCAAAGAGTCTTGTCTTTCTCTGCCAAGTACCTTCTGTTCTGACATTGATGAGCTTTTGATACCTGCCGACTCGGCGGTAGCCAAGTTCTGATAGTGATGAGTTTTGGCTTGGAAACAAAAGGAGGATAGCTATAGTCATGTTCCACTTCTTCTGGAGGGACTGTTAGAGGCAACATTTCTTGTACTATTCTCCATCCAATGTCTAGCTTGAGGGAAATGTATTTAGGGCAAGTCAGGAAGATGGAGCAGGACTCTGAGGAGTGGACAGTTAAATGCACAGAGGTGCAACTCCAATATGGAAATAAAAAGAAAAGATGGTGGGGATGGATTTGTTGTGATTCGAACCAGAAAGACAGAGACACACACAAGTAAAGGAAGGAAGAAAGTAACAATTTGAAAGCCTAGTTGTCAGGGAAGAGGAGCTCATCCTCAAACTCTGGTGGTTCGATCAGAAGTAGGTAATCTAACACAGTACTTCTGTCACCTAAGTCGCTCTCTTCTTCCTGCTGTGATTCAGGTATTTTATACTCTGGTGGTATAAAGTGCTGATTCATTTTGATCATGGTTAACCTCTCCACGCTTTTGGGTGAGAGACTGGTCCTTTTCACAGTTACAATGGCACCAGCAGCACTGAAAACATGCCCAGAAGAGACACTTGCGACAGGGGAAGCCAGATACTTTATCGCCAGCCTGCTGAGCACTGTCCATTGGCTTCTTTTCCCATCCCAATACACCAATGGGTTTCGATCCACGAAGACCTCTGTTGTGTCATCCAGATAGGCCTGGACCATATGCTCAATGCTCAGGGGAGCTCCAATTTGCTTGGCCGTCCTTTGCCTGAGCATCAGCACTGGACTTACCATACCCATGCTGTAGAAACCAATCAGTTGCCGATTGTACTGTGGCTGGTGATGATCCTGTTCTTGCTGTTGTTGATGTTAGTGGTGTTGTTGGTGACTGCTGGGAGGCAAACACACTCAGGCTCTGAAGTTGAACTTGACTCCGGATGACCTGTAGTACTTGTTCTGTGCTGGGGTGGCGGGCCTGTAATTGCCAGACGTTCGTTTTCAAAGTCAGTGGCTTCCTCAGATATCAAAGATTTGTACTTGCCAACATCCACTTCCGAAAAAGGAATTACTGCCTTACTGTTCAGAAATACTTTGTACCGTGGATCCGAAATTGTGGCAGTAATGTAATGTTGATGTGACACAATGTTCTTTTGAATCCTTGTATATTCAGATAAGCGAACGGCTAAGGAGTCCGCCAAATAATATGCATCTTGTTTGTCATCCACACCTGCGTACATTTCAGACACCTCCTTCAGCTGTTGCTGTAGCATGTGCAACAATGGGATAGCTTGGCCCATAGTACAGTCCTCCCTGCTGACTTCACGTGTGAAGACCTCAAAAGGAAGTAGCATCTCTGTCAGGCATTTAACGAGGTCCCATTGGCTCATCTCAACGGTCATGCCTCTCACAGTAAGATCCCCTAATCTTTGCATGACATAAGCATTGAGTGGTATGTACTCCTCAAACAGACGATCAAGCATGTAATAAATTGAGTTCCAACGTGTTGACACCTCCTGGATAAGTGCTTTGACTGTCATTTTATGCTCACGTTGAATGACCCTCAGCTGCTTAGGGGCTTTAAAAGCATGGCTGAAATGTGTGCATAGTCTTCTGCTGGTGACCAGTAAGTTGCTGACTTTGTATTCTTTTTTCGGAAAGTCTTGAACAACAATGTTAATGCATTGTGCCAAACATGGGACCCTGAAATAGCCACCATCTTTCATGGCCCTAACTACATTACTGCCATTGTCCGTGGCAACAAAACCAATGTTAAGCCCTCTTGGGTGCAGCCACTCAAAGACCCTGCTGTTAAACTCATCCAAAATGTTTGCAGCAGTATGAGATTTCTCCATGGCATACAGTTGCTTGTTTGCGAGTGGCACGAAAAATCTCAGCAGCGTCAACACTATCTTTTCTCTAACCCCCACAAAAGAGATCCAGTGTGCAGTGATGCACATGTAATCAGTGGCTTGGCATCTCGTCCACATGTCTGTTGTCAGGTGGATACTCTGAACAGCACTCTGCTTCAAGTCTTTTCCAAGCAATTCCAGCACGTCGTGATGTAGTGATGGAACAGCAACTCTGGCGAAATAGTAGCGGCTGGGAACCTGCCATTTTGGGCTGATGGCTGTCACAAATTCCAGAAAACCCACCCCACCAGGGAGAAGGTCCAGTGCTAACATTTAAGCCAGCTTCGCATTGTACAAACGTGCTATTGGGTGGCTGCGTTTGTACTGCCCCTCCGCCCTAAACATGCTGAGAATGGTAGGCTGCATGGTTTTCCTTTCTGTTAGGCTCAATGACACACTTTTTTTCATTGCGGTACTCCTTGCTGTCTCAGGCTGACTCTTACTCTTGTGCCACTGAGATGTTGCTGAGGATGTGGGCGATAACACTGCACTGCTGGGGCCAGGGCTACTTTGTGTACCACTACCAGAAAGAATGTCTCCCTGTCCTTCCTCTTCCACCTTGATCGGATCTTCTACTCGTTTATCCCCACCAACACCAATGGTTGCAGTTTTTATGCTGCGAAGGTGGTCCTCCCAGTCGATCAAGTGGTGTTTTTTCAGATGGGTTATTTGGCCCCCGGTACCATAGTTTGTACCAAGTTTACCCCGACTAACAGAGGAATTACAAATGGAGCATAAGGCAATGTTCTCCTCCTTTTCGCTAACCGTAAAGAAGTCCCAAACTGGGGAGCTTAACTTCTGTCTCCTGCTGGAGGTGCCACTTCCAATGCTGGATGAACTGGAGTATGTGCATTGAATTTGACTCCGTGCAGTACCACTACCCACTTCTGAGGTGGTGGTTGTGCTGTATGCAGGTCGCTGCCGGGCCTTTGCTAATGCAAATATGGAAGCTGTAGGTCGTGTTGGTGTTACCTGTATTGGAGGTATCCATGCTACATCCCTCGCAGCGATTTTGGATAGGGTAATAATGTTGGTCTCCATCTCCTCAGGGCCGGGAGTGATGTTCGTGATGACTGGCTGATCATCATCATCCTGCTGTTCTACATCGACCTCCATAAGTGTAAGGCTTTCTGGAACCTTCCTTTTCCCTAGCCTGGTCTTGGGATGTGTCTCCCTCTCAGACTCAGTTTGTGGCTTCCAAGTGGCATCTAGATCATCAGAAGGGGTGCTTGGCGAAGAACTTGATGGATTAACCCTCCTTTTCCTTGCTGGGGATTTGGAAGACAATGGATCTTCTGAATGAGTAGCTTCCTCTTCTTCTTCCTCTGCATGAGGCTCAATTTCCTGAACTGCCCCTACTTCGAGAGGAACAACTACTATTGCGGGCGGTGGTTGCGGCTATTGTTGACCACTTATCTGCTGTGCTTCCTCCTGCATTGATTGGGTACTACTTTGAGATAGCGATAAGTTTATCTCAGGCTCAGCATCACTGGTTTCCACCATTAGGCTTGCTACTTCTTCCACACTCATGTGCTTGGGCCTGGGTTGGTGGGTTGGGCCCACTGATGCGGAGGTGCAGCCCCCAGCTTGCCCCCGGACACCGCTGCTGTAGGTGTAATTCTTGGTTTCCCCAAAAAGTTTTTGGGCTGCACAACAGACTTAAGTGTCACTTCATTCTCCTGTTCCTTCTTCTCAATAGCAACTTTCTTGGTACTGGAGGACCTGGTACTTGCTTTCTTTGGGGCCATCTTCTTCAGATGTCAGCAGCATTCAGTTGGACAAGTTGCAGAGATGTCTGGTCAGGTCACAAGTCACATTGTGTACTGTGGCAGGACGTCTGTCTGGCAGTACAACGGGCGATGATGACACATCAGTCAAACGTGGAATTTGTTTTGCTTAAATTACTAATAGTACAGTCAAACTAATATAATATATAATATATAACTTAGTGTGTGGTGGTCACAATTATTACATTTTATTAACTCAGTGAACAACAACAGTGTTGCCATTTATGAGACTTTGACAACAAGGCCAGGGCTTTCCTGGTGTACTGTGTACACTCAGGAAGAATAAGAATAGCAAGGAAACCCTCCAACAGACACACTAACAAGCCAGCCAGCTGGTTCACCGCAGACCTCCAGTCCTCCATCAAACCTACCGCACACTAGAGAAGAAATGGCACCACAAACAGTCACCAGACAGCTACGCAGCCCACAAGAACGCTATCCGCAGACACCATCAACTCATCATATCCGCCAAAAGGGCCTCCTTCAAGGACCAACTCGACAACAACACACACAACAGCAAAGAGCTCTTCAACATTGTGAAGGAACTCTCCAACCCCAGCTCCGACACCAACGACATCTCACCATCACAGGACCTGTGCGACTCCCTTGCCACCTTCTTCCATCGCAAGATCGCAGACTTCCATGACAGCTTCAACAACCTGACAGCCACAACAACCACCGACACCTCAGGCCCCGCGGCCACCTGGACCAACATAACCGATGACGACACAATCAAAATCATGAACACCATCCACTCTGGCTCCCCGTCATATCCATGCCCACACCACATTTTCAACAAGGCTAGCGCTGCCATTGCACCCCACCTCCGCAAGCCCATCAACATCTCCTTCGAGACCGCGACCTTCCCAGAGAGCTGGAAGCACGCCGAGATCAATGCCTTACTGAAGGAACCCAAGGCGGATCCAAGGGACCTCAAGAACTTTCGGCCCATCTCCCTGCTCCCGTTCCCGGCGAAGGTCATCAAGAAGACTGTCAACAGACAGCTGACCCACTACCTCGAGGAGAACAACATCTTGAACCCCTCCCAGTCCATGTTCCGCAGCTAACACAGTCCAGAGACTGCCCTCATCGCCACCACCGATGACATCAGGGCCCTGCTGGACAACGGTGAAACCGCGGCCCTCATCCTCCTGGACCTGTCAGCTGCCTTCGACACTGTCTGCCACCGCACCCTACGCACACGCCTCCACAACGCAGGGATCCGAGACAAGGCCCTGGAATGGACCCCCTCCTTCCTCTCTGGCAGAACCCAGAGCATCCGCCTCCCCCCTTTCCGCTCCAAAGCCTCCGAGATCATCTGCGGTGTACCCCAAGGATCATCCCTCAGCCCGACACTGTTCAACGTCTACATGGCTTCGCTCGCCCACGTCGCCAGACTGCACAACCTCAACCTCATCTCCTATGCCGATGACACCCAGCTGATCCTCTCCCTCACCAAGGACCCCCTCACCCCCAAAACAAACCTCCAGGAAGGAATGAAAGCCGTCGCCGAGTGAATGAAGAACAGCCTCCTGAAGCTGAACTCAGAAAAGACAGAGGTCCTTAAGCTTGGCTCCACCCTCTCAGCCTGGGACGACTCCTGGTGGCCACCCACACTGGAAGCAGCACCTACACCCACCGACCACGCACGCAACCTCTCCATGACCAAGCAAGTCAAGTCCTCCTGCTTCATCACCCTCCGCATGCTCCGCAAGATCTACAGGTGGATCCCCACCGAAACAAGAAGAACGGTCACCCAGGCCCTCGTCAGCTGCAGGCTGGACTACGGAAACGCACTTTTAGCAGGAGCCTTGGCCAAACTCCTGAAACGACTACAACACATACAGAACGCCTCTGCTCGCCTGATCCTCGACATCCCGCGCCACAGCCTCATCATACAACTCCTGAGAGACCTGCACTGGCTTCCGTCAACAAGAGGATCACCCACGCACACAAGGTGCTCCACAACACCGGAACAGCATACCTCAACAGAAGACTCACCTTCTACACCCCAAACTGACAGTTCCGCTCCACTGACCTTGCCCTCGCCACCGTCCTCCGCATCCGAAGAGCGACCACTGGTGGCAGATCATTCTCCCACCTCGCCTCCAAGACCTGGAACACCCTCCCCATCCTCCTACGGCAGACCCAGGACCTACTAACCTTCAGGAGGCTTCTCAAGACCTGGCTATTTGAGCAGTAGCTACCCCTCCCCCCCACAGCGCCTTGAGACCCTCATGGGTGAGTAGCGCGCTTTACAAATGGATTGATTGATTGAAAGAACAAAAACAAAAATGTAGTGGAGCCTGTTTGGCCTAAATTTGTGCATCACGTGGGATGGATGCAGCATCAGGGAGCTGCAGCTGGCAATGGGGGTGGATTTGGAAGCAGTAAGACAAGAGGAACAATGGAAAGACACGCAGGCCTATGTGGCAAAAACCGCACACTACTAACTAAGCCTGGACAAAGCACTACGCTACGCTCGCGTAGTTTGCAAAGTTCGCGCTACTTCACACTACACGAATTGCACGTAGCACAGGGCGAACACGCATAGCGTAGTGTTGCGTAGTGCTGCAGTCATTTTTTGCTTGCTCGCGGTCCTCAACGTCAAGTCGGCGACCGCGAGCAAGCAAAATGACATCCCGGCGAGACTTTTTCCTTGTTTCCTAAGTTGGCAATCGCAAGCATGGAAAATAAACCTCCCGGCGAGTTTCCCAACGCGAGGAGGTCAGGTTTCTCATTGCGAGTGGTCGTGTATGCTCGCGACCGCTCGCGATGAGAAACTACCAGTTCACGTTCAGAAAGCTGCAGCTCGAGTAAAAATCTACTCGAGCAGCAGAAAACTACAGCTCGCACTGTGCAAGATGCCATTTTCAATGATTGCACAGTGCCGGTTGCTTGTCCGCACTGTGCAATCATTGAAAACGACATCTGCCACAGTGCGAACAAGGTACTACGCAGTTCGCGAAGTGCTACGCGTTGCTCGCGTAGTGCGAACTGCACTTTGCGTAGCTTCCGAAGTGCTACTTCGCGAACTACGCCCAGGGTTACTACTAACTACCACCACAAAATGACCCACAGCCACATGGTCACTCACAGGCACAAGGCATGGCAAACAATGAACTCAAGCAGGCCTATATGGCCAGACAAAGGATGCCTGATAAACAACACAGCTTTAATGCAAAAACAACAACACATACACATGCAAAAAAGGCATTTATTTAACTCACCCAAAAAGTGAAATACACCCCAAAACCCCCATATTTTGCAATTCAATCCAATGCCATCTATGCCCTAAATGAAATTCAAGAGACACCACAGAAACAGTTGTTTCATGCACCCATGAATACCTCGGGGCCTACTGGCTGAAAAGGCCTAACACACATCCAAAAACTAAGTGAGCCCCCCCCAAAAACCACATTTTACAATTCAATCCAATGCCATCCATGCCCTAAATGATGTTAAATTCAACAGACAACACCAAAACAGTTGTTTCATGCACCCATGATGATTGATGAGTACCTCTGGGCCTACTGGCAGACTAGGTCACAAGGTTGGAGGCCTATGGCAAAAGCACAGTGGCTGGTCCCACAAAATGGCTACCACCACATGTCCAGGCCACCCACAACAACAAGAAAAGGAAGACAAGACAGACAATGCAGGCCTAAGGCAGAAGCACAATACCTGGCTTCACAAAATGGCCGCCACCCACAAGGCCAGGCCACCCACAATAACAAGAAAGTGAAGACAAAGGATAGGACCAGGAAGTTGGAGACTCTGGGGAACTTCCTTCCTCTTTAAAAAAATTGTAAAAAAAGAAAAATGACTCCTTGCTCACAAAACTACAGCCAAATGACAACCTGAGGTTTTTTTTTTAGCAAAATGAACAAAATCATCATTTTCGAGAAGGTTTTATGCTGCTCGAGAGATATTCTTTGCCAGATTGCAAATTCTGCATGTTCGGCATCGCGATCTTCCCAAAAAGTCGTTATCGCGTGTGCGAACACACATATTGAGCACGCAAAGAAGAAAAAAAGTGTAAGTCCGCGTTGTCACGCTTTGCGGACTTGCCAAAACTCCACGAGCTGAATGCCCAGGGTTACCTACTGGCTAAAAAGGCCTATTTATTTAACACACACCCAAAAACTGAAATACCACCCCAAAAACCACATTTTTCAATTCAATCCAATGCCATCCATGCCATAAATGTTGTTAAAATTCAACAGACAACACAGAAACAGTTTTTAGGCACCCATGATTACTACCTCTGGGCCTACTGGCAGACTAGGCCACAAGCTTGGAAGCCTATGGCAAAAGCAAGCACACTGTCTTGCTCCACAAAATGGCTGCCACCCACATGGCCAGGCCACCCACAGTAACAAGAAAGTGAAGACAGACAATGAATGCAGGCCTATGGCAAAAGCACACTGCCTGGAAGTCTCCACAAACTGGCCGCTAGCCACCCACAACAAAAAGAAATGGAAGACAGACAATGCAAGCCTATGGCAAAAGCACACTGCCTGCCTTCACAAAATGGCCACCACCCACATGGCCAGGCCACAACAACAAGAAGCATAAACCAAGGGGAACAAAGAAAAGACATGCAGGCCTAAATGGAAAAAGCAGCACACTACTAAACTACCACCACAAAATGGCCCCAAGCCACATGGTCACTCACAGTCACAACAGGCCATGGAAAACAATGAACTCAAGCAGGCCTATATATGACCAGACAAAGGAGGCCTGCTAAACAACACAGCTTTAATACAAAAATTCAAAAACGAAAATCCACAGGGCTACGAAAGGTTGGAAAGTTACACAACAAGCACACACACAAATCCGACAAAGGTATTTATTTATTAACACACACCCAAAAAGTGAAATACACCCAAAAACCACATTTAGCAATTCAATCCAATGCCATCCATGCCCTAAATTATGTTTAAATTCAACAGACACCACAGAAACATGCACCCATGGGTACCTCTGGGCCTACTGGCTGAAATTACAATCAAAGAAAAACAACTAGGCCCCTACTGAAACTACAGGCCACCCATAACAATACATTTTAAAAACGATGAAAATCCACAAAAAATTTACAAACAAGCCCCAATCAAACACACAAGTACACCAATTCTCCAACTTACTTGTTAAAATCTCAAATCCAAAAGTCCTCAAATCCAATCCAATGATATGATGCAGCAGACAGACACAAAAAGTGATCCTTCCAGTTCCAACTCCAAATGAAAGTGAACAGCACATGGGCAAAGCACTGGGAGGAGTCTGCTGGACAGGAACAAAGTTGGAGACTCAGGGACACTTCCTTCCTCTTGAAAAAAAAGTTACAAAAAAGAAAAAGGACTCCTTGCACAAAAAACTACAGCCAAATCACAATCTGAGGAGTTTTTTTGAGCAAAATTATCATTTTCTAGAAGGTTTTATGATGCTCGAGAGATATTCTTCGCCAGATTGCAATTTCTGTGTGTTCGGGATCGCAATCTTACCAACACTGCCGCAGGAAGTCAAATGGCGCGTCCGAATGACGTGTTCATGTTCGCACACTCTCGCGGGATCGTGCGGCTGGATTCCAAATCTCGTGGCGCACGTGAACGGATAGGAAAGCTCGTCGGCAAACGCAAAATTGAGGTAAGTCGTTACCGCGCCCCCAAGAACGCCAATTGAGCGTGCGATGAAGAAAAACAACTACGCTACGTTGCAGATTGCGTAGTATTCGGTAACTACGCGTTCTACGTGAACCGCGAAGTTACCAAAACTACGCAAACTCCGTGAGCGTAGCGTAGTTCACCGCCCAGGGTTAATTTTTACAAGCCGCTATCGCCACCACAACATCACTTTAAGTGACATTGTGAACGCGTTATGGGCCTCACTTTATATACAAGGCAGCGTTAATCACTTAACGAGGCTTAACGCTGCCTTGTAAATAGGGCACCCTTTCATGCTGTACTTAGCTTGAGAGGGGAGGGCAATGGGTGTTGTGGTGGGCGTGCCACCGCAACACCAATTAATTTTGACGCTGCCCCCTATTTACGCAGCATAAATAGGAGGCAGCACCAAAATTAAAATCAGGGAAAACCTGGTCTTAATCAGGCAAAATGAGGAGAAATGCTTTATTTCTCCTCGTATTTTTGCTGTTTCCATGTGGGCTGCCTTGCCTTGGTTAAAAAATAGAATTTTGTGACTGTGGATTTTCTTGGCAAATGCAAGTGGCTTAATTATTTGATGAAATTCCTTGAGCAAAGACTGTGCGTATTAGGCCTGGGCAGAATTTTGATTATGCAGGAGTAATTCTGGAAATTCGGTTATTCTGTGTTAGTCATTGACATGGAATTACCAAATTAGTTAATTACTGTTCACGTACTTAAGGAGTAATTTGTGGGAAAAGTCCTACAGTGACATCACATTTAGAGAGAGTGAGCTACGGCTTACACTCGCTGTTCATCTTCTTTATTTAGTGGTGTTTCATAGTGCAAAGTGCGTTGTCGCATCTATTTTGGACGTAAAGGTGCATTTAGCACTGAACAAACGTGCTAAATGCTGGTAGTATGTTGGGTGAAAATCCTACCCCAAGAGCACATTTAGCGAGTGCAAACAGCTGCTTGCTCCTGCTATTCATGTTCTGCTGCATTGAGCATTTATTTTCGATGGAAATACAGATTTACTCTTCATGTGTAATTCAAGCGTAATCTTTGAAAATCTTTAGATAATTCCGTGTGACTACTCTACACGGAATTATGCGAGTTATGCCCACCCCTAATGTGCATCCTTAAATTGAGAGTTGGATGTAGCAGGGCTGGTGGTTTAAAGGACGGATGTAAGTAATAAATGAACAAAATGGTTTTGCTCTTAGTTGGTCCTCTACTTTTTTCATAGAAAGCCGCTCTTAGAGGTGATGTTTCAGAAATATGATGTTAATACCCTCACCGATGTTATAGACCTTATAGGTAGAAATTATATTTGCATTTGATTACATGATAGTATTGTAATTTAGTCTGTATTTTTAATTTTAAAACTCAAGGTTTTGAAATGACCTGCAGGGCAATAGAGTAGTCTCACCATCCTGGCATTCCACTGAATCCGATTGAATGTACATAGTTAAAGCACCTTTGTGTAATTCTTTGAATGAAGCTGACTCTGAGAAGCTATGGCGCAGGAGGGTTCTACTTGCATACTTGCAGATTATGAGTTTCTGCTCCTCAATCCTGCTGGACACGTGGGTTTTCGCATACTCGCTGGAAGGACTACCCACACACAGAGTGACATAAGCCACACAATCAACACTGGAAGTATTGTTTGTCAGCTGCCAAAACTGGAGACAAGGATTGAAAGTGAGGCCTTTTATCAAGTCCCTTAAGGACAGACATGATCAATGATTGGAATTTCAAACCATGATGGACTGTGGCTTACTGAGGCTATGGATGCCACATATGCAGAGCTCTCAGTGCTACAGGAGTTGTAGGTGGCTGAATGATGGGGGTGAAATACAGGGTGGACAAGTGAAAGAGACCCAGTTGAGCCAGTACAGTTGAGCCTCAATGGGAGTGGTCACTATGGGCAGGTATATTGTTAATCCACTGTCTGTGATCACAGTGTCAGCACAGTCAACATTACTGTCCCATTAAAGGACAAGATATGACCCCCTGCAAAACAAATTAGAGGATGTCTTCTGCGGGTTGGTCCTGCCGGAAAGCCATTTGTTAAAAACAGACTGATTCAGGCCATTTTCTTTCCAGGTCCTCTCTTCTGGTACCACAAAAAAAGAGGGGTGGCAATCCTAATATATAATAACTGCAAACATGAAGTCTTTAAGGGTTCTCCTAATGAGTCTGGTATACATCTGTCTCTTATTCTACATTTGGTATTATATACCATTACAAACTACAGTACTTATGCTCCTTATTCATGCCAGGAAAGGTCTCCCGAACCACTATTTCAGAGAGTATTGCAATGGTGGAAGGTGTTGTGGTAATTGTGGTGATTTGAATACTGTGATGGTCAATGTTAGAGATAAAGCTGTGTTGGGAAAGGGTGGTTGGGGACCGTAAATGAAGAACGCAAACAGTGGCTCTTTTCCGTGGATCTGGTTGATACATAGCAGGTCCAACACTGCGATGAAACAGGACACACCTTCAATTCTGTGGTGTAAAAATCATATGCCAGACTGGACTGTTTTCTAGTGGGGTCCTCATTGATGAATGAGATGAATATTGGACATACTTATTTATCAGATCATGCACCAATACACATAAATTGGAATACCTTCAGGACCACAACTATGCCCAAGAGTTGCCATCTCAATGAATGCCTTCGCCATTATGCCATGATTTGGGAAGTAGGGAAGTCTTCGAGAAAAGCATCAATGATCATTTACTGGAGAACGATTGGGTGATGTGGATGACAGGATATTATGAGACTTCTATTACAGCAGTATTAACAGGCTTCCTGAACAGAACAGGTATTCACTGATGCCTCTCATGACACCTAAAAGAAATGATGGGAGACACAGGTAGACAGGCTCTCCCAAACTGTGACATATGCATAGCTTAGGGCACTCAATATAATCTGTCACAGCTTGACACAGATGCTCTCCCCACTCCAATTCATCTCTAGACCTGGGCACTTTTGACCTGACCATTCTCCCCTTCCTCATGGTAATACCACTCAGGATGTCATCCATGCTGTTTTACAGGAGCAATGCTATCCAGGATTGTGACTGTCACGTGTGTGCTACCCCACTGTTATCCTCCATCACATGCACAGTTAATGCTCTAACCTAAACCGCCATGACTGTATTCCCCCTCTGAGTGGCAGACTACAGTGGGATTTGAGGGCCTGCTGCAGGATTCAATGCTCCTGGCATTAGAGTTCCAACCATAGAACGAAGGATCCTAGCATTCGAGGATGTACTACAGACTTTGAGGATCCGGCAGTCCAAAAACCACAGCCAGAGTGTGGCCAGGTGCTTGGCTCTACTCCCTGCTGATGATGATAAGAAATCTCTGCTTGAGCTTTGCTCTGAACCTGCGTTCCTTTGCTGAGGCTCAACTCTTTGCCTGTGTTCCTGGCTCTCCAGTTGAGATTATCTTCAAGCCAACTTCCATTTTGTTTTCTGGTTGCGATGCTTCTTGAAATTCCTTCTTCTCTGTCACCTCAAACATTTTCCTTACATGCTTGGAATTATTACACCTCTGCCAGCACTGTATTTCAAGGCCATAGTTAGTGATTGCTAGGGAGAGTTAGATATTACTTGTTTAGAGTGTGGGACTTCTGTTAGGGCCCTCTGCACTCTCTGCACCAATGACATGAGATTCTATCACACCCACAAGAATTGTTTTCTTAGGTATGCACAGTGTAATATGCACATCATGAGTAAAACCTTTTGTTTCAAATCAGAGGGTTAAGTTATCGAGCATTGAAAATTGCTTCAAGACATTAGAGCAAGGTCAGTCCCTTGACAATTCCTTTGGCTCTAAAAAAAATGTTGGTACTGTACTATTGTTATATTAAATGTTTCCCACAGCACATCAGCTAAAATAGTGAATCTTGTGTATGTCTCATTTACTTCAGTCTAGAATATTACCTTACACATGAAACCCATGTAGGTGAAACAGCAGGATATATTTTACGTTGAAGTAAGAGCAAAGTGTAACAATAGTCATGTTCTGTTTAATATGAAGAGTCATTATACACGAGTGCCAAAAATCCAAAGAACCTCCATCGATTGGACAAACTTTGTGAGGACAATCATATATGGTCTCTTGTGTACATACACATATCACTATTCGAATTCCCCCTTTTTGCCATCAGTGCTGAGCGCTGTCTTCGATATATTCAGCACGATCGACAGGGAAGGAGACAGGTGGGTTCCACATTGCTCCAAAGCAACATTCAGTTCAACCAGCGCATAAATTAAAATGCAAAATAGCAAGAGGCACAGCAAAATAATGAAAATGTATTTGCCATTTTAACCAAACAAAGCTCTCAGATGGAGTACAATGCTAAAATATAAAATATTTAGTACCGTTTACATAGGCTTTCTTTCAATACAAATCTGTGAAACTTAATTGTGTGTCAGAAATGGGAAACAGCCATACCATAGTGGCAGTTACCATGCATTATCTTTACAAGGCAGCTGTTGCAATGTAGGTCCTGTTACCACGCATAACCTTTTCCACACATGATTTTACAATGAGTATGCCTTTACCATGCATGCCTAAAGTAAATGAAAGTATTTTACAGATAAGTATTAGGTGTTTACATATATATATCCACTGAAAAAAACCCAAAGGTTACAGGGACACTATTGTTAGGGCTCAAATTTCATCCGTAGAAATGCAGTGAAACTCAGCAGTTATAGTTAGCTTAGCTAACTATAACTCACGCCCCGCAATGCACTGCTTATGACCTCACATAATACATCACTTATGCAATGGTCAGTGACACCACTGATGACATCTCAAATGACATCACTGATGACATCACCCACAGAACCACTCACACCACTATAAAACCTCTCATACACCTACTCACACACCCACCTAATGACTCACATTGACTCACGTCAATCGGCTACACTCAGCACACCTCAAGTCTTCTGGACTGCTTCACTCCTCTCAGACTGGCTTCCGCCCTGGCCAGGGCACAGAGACCACGCTGATAGCGGTAGAGGAGGAGTCCAGAAAGATTCTAGACTCCGGAGGATCCACTGCCATTATCCTCTTGGACCTAAGCGCAGCCTTTGACACGGTGAACCACTGCACTCTGGCACACCATCTCAAAAAAGTAGGAGTGACAGGCACGACCCTAGCCTGGCTGAAATCGTTCCTGGAAGAAAGAACCTTCCAGGTGTTTGAAGGTAACACTCGATCCAAGCCAGTGCTGCTTCAATGTTGGGTTCCCCAGGGATCGTCTCTGAGCCCCACACTTTTCAATGTGTACATGTCTCCTCTGGCAGAGATAGTAACCCCTTTTGGAGTCAAAATAGTTACTTACGCAGATGACACCCAACTAATTGTGTAACTTAACCAGGCGGAACAGTCCTCGGTGGACCTGTGCACCTACCTCAAAGAAGTAGCTAGCTGGATGAGTGTATCACACCTTAAACTCAACTGCGAAAAGACAGAGCTCATGCTGCTGGGCAACCAAGCAACTTTCAACCCCAACACTCTGTGGCCGACCTGCATGGGGCCCGCCCCTACGTCAAAAAAAGAAATTAAAAGTTTTCGCATCTGGCTCGACCATGACCTTACCTTCAGAACTCAAGTTAGGAAAACCGCCGCTACCTGTTATCGTCTGCTTCGACTGTATGAAAAAGGTTTAGACCCGCACTCCTTGTTTCTGTTCTTTTAATCCAAAGGTAATCCTTAAAGGGGAGCAATCCTGGCTTGCGCTATGTCCTAAAGCGCCAAATAAACAATGAAACAACCACTGATATAAACGATATCAGTCCCATGATGCATCACACCATGTGAGATGAAAAAATCATCGTTACCTGTATTTAATCAATAATCCATAATTTTATTAACTGTAAAATGAGGTTGTAGAACGAGGTAATTTCAATTTTCAAGTGCGTGCATAGTGCCCAATCGCCTTTAGTGCAGCATGTCGAAATTCCCAGTTCCTTTAACAATAATGAAAAGCATAACCCAATGCATTGCGGGCCATGTCGGCCCTTCGTCAGGGGTTCTTTTCTGAAAACCGTTAATCAAAAGAATTGACATTAGTATTCTGTGAACTCATTACAATGATCGACATTACACACCTTATATACCTGTCAAATAGATTAGGCAATAAACAACGCTTTCCCTCTAAAATGTAATGTAACGCTTTTAACATGTGCTCCCAAGTAACTTGATCTGCACCATCGCTATAGGAAGTTTATAAAATGAGTCACTGCCCAATGAGAAATACAACGATTAACACTGCCATTCATTAAGGATTAAACAGACAAGTGTTTCATACCTTTATATTCCGCTCAAATGTGCACACAGCGCTTTTGATTAACATTTTTCAGAAAAGAACCCCTGACAAAGGGCCGACATGGCACGAAATGCATTGGGTTATGCTTTTCATTATTGTTAAAGGAACTGGGAATTTCGACATGCTGCACTAAAGGCGATTGGGCATTATGCACGCACTTGAAAATTGAAATTACCTCGTTCTACAACCTCATTTTACAAATAATAAAATTATGGATTACTGATTAAATACAGGTTACGATGATTTTTTCATCTCACATAGTGTGATGCATCCTGGGACTAATATCGTTTATATCAGCGGTTGTTTCATGGTCTGCTTCGAACCACACGTAAAATATTGCCTCTCCTACCCTACCAGTCAAGAAAGCTCCTGATTCAGGCCCTTATCCTCTCCCGACTGTACTACGGCAATGCCCTGTACCTGAGCGCCCCCAATTCGGTCATTGTTAAGCTCCAAGTGGTCCAAAACTTGGCGGCAAGACTCCTCACAAACACAAAAAAGCGCTGCTCCGCCAAGCCCGCCCTAAAATCACTCCATTGGCTCCCGATACAGGAGAGAATACATTTTAAAGCCCTGTGCATTACACACAAAAACCTGCAGGGCAAGGGTACCCCGATCATTAAGAACCTGATAAAACCATACAAAGCCACTATAAATCTGCGCTCAGATGATCCCTATCTGACTGACACCCCCAGAATCAAGAAGGTGCGGACAGGCGGACGCCTCTTCTCATTTAACGCCTCTAAGCTCTGGAACTCCCTTCCTCTCTTTATCCGTAAGGAATTCAACCTCCTGACATTCCGTAAACACCTGAAGACATGGCTATTCCCGTAATTACATCTTGTCCTCTAGCCACCCTCCGCAGTGCTGGGATGCTTCTGGGTAGCCATGCGCTATATAAAAAACATTTTCATTTCATTTCATTTCACATACCCATTCACAGACCACACATGTAGCTACACAACCACTCAGTCATCCATACAGCCACTCACACACCAACTCACCCATTCATACAGCCACTCACACACACACTTATTATCCCATTCATTTATCCATACAGGCACTCAGACAACCACTCATTGCACACCACACTGGAGCTGTAGTTGCCTAAGCACCAAGCGGGTTCATCCTGGTCAAATATTTTCCCTTCTCACCTAGGGCTGATAACGAGTTTGGCTGTCCTGGAGCAAGCCACCAAACCAGCGCCCTGTTGCAGGACCACCAAACTCCATCGCCGGCCGCCAGCCAGATTACGAGCAATCTCGTGGTCTGGCGGGCGGTCCTTTGTCATTTCCATGGTGGTGCCTATGAAAAAGGGACAGCCATAGGAACAACAAAGCCTGTTGCTGCACGGCATGGACTGCAAAGTCAATGCTGTGCAAGAAAGGGGGGCAACTGCACACAGGAGGGCATATCAAACCACGGCCCTCATTGTTTCCTCTTCACCACAGTTTTCATGGCAGACTCACTGCCGTGAAAACCGTGGAGAAAGGAACTCGTAACATGCTTAGCGGTGCCGCAGTGGCACCTCCAAATATATTGCAGCCTCAAGACCGCTGCAACACCACCAGGGATCTCAGTATCGTTTCGCACTGAGAGCTGGAGAGATGTCATTTTCACCCGATCGTGTAAATCACCCGACTGGCTGAAAGAATTAACTACTTGGACACTTGCCAAGACCTCTACGACTCGTGTCTCTTTTTTTGAGATCAACTATAAATCGACACCATTTTTGGAGATAGAAGTATAACACACGCGCAGTGATTAATGACTTCTGCGCAGGGCTACATATACCCCTCCGTCCCGAAGAAGACCCGCCGTGACGCTCATTAAAAATGTTGCGCCTTACATAGGGTCGAAACGTCGACGCACACTAAGAGTCTACGCAACGTCTCAGTTCAAAAATCTATTCACATATGAACAGGAGACGTATGTGATCAATCATATGGACTTTACCAAAAATCGGACCTTCCCAACTATTACTTTATTTGTTATATTAAGTGTATTAAGTGTATTGTCTGTATTTACTTCTACATGTCACCCCTCTTTCACATTTCTGTCAATTGTACCACTGTAGCCTAACTTATTTATTACTTCTTAAATATTGATTGAAACTTTCGCTTGGGTGTTGTGCTTTTCTTTCCCTGAATCATGGATACATGTTACATGTAATGTAATTCATATTGTGAACATCCCGAAGCAATTGTATTTCCCCAACAGAACCATTGTAGCTATATAATACATATACCCAGGTTCTGAGGGACACAGGGTTACCCCATTATTTTTCATAAATGTGCAAGAAAGGGGGGCAACTGCACACAGGAGGGCATATCAAACCACGGCCCTCATTGTTTCCTCTTCACCACAGTTTTCATGGCAGTCTCACTGCCGTGAAAACCGTGGAGAAAGGAACTCGTAACATGCTTAGCGGTGCCGCAGTGGCACCTCCAAATATATTGCAGCCTCAAGACCGCTGCAACACCACCAGGGATCTCAACATGTGATAGGGCAGTTGGACTGCCGGTGCCCACACAGCTACTGTGGCTACGGTGGTCCATCGGACCACCATAGTCATAATTAGGCCCTTAGGGGCATATCGTCAAGGAGGCGATATAAAATCATCGCCGCTTTTGCATCTGTTTTCAGACGAAAAGCGGCGATAATTTTATCGCCTTATCAGCAAGGTCACGCTATCGTGTGAATCCTTGCATTAGCTCCCTTTCCCGTAACACCCACCTTTGCATCTCTAATGAGATGCAAAGTGGGCGTTCTGTCCCAAAATAACTGGAGAAATGTCGCTAACCGACATTTCTCCAATTATCAATGGGCACGCTAACAGGCATAGCGATAAGAAAAGTAGCGCTAGCCTTGGTTTTTGCTACTTTCCTTACGCCTGCTTTTAGTTTGACTTAGCCATTATATCCAATGAAAGGTGGATATCATGGCTAAGTCTGCCCTGCCCTATCAACAAGCTATCGCCAAACTTTGTGAGTTTATCGCTGGATTTCCAGCGATAATCTCACATTTGGCATTTTATCACATTTGAGATGAGCGTTGCTAATAGCACGCTATCTCAGCGATAAAATTCCGTGTTACCTGGCGATAATTATCCTAGCGCTAAGTGCGCTTAGCGATAACTATCGCCGGTCCTTGATGATATGTCCCTTAGTCTTTTTTATGGAGCTCAAAACCTTCTAGTGAGGCTAACCTGAAACTGTATCTGATGAAGTTGTATCAACTGCTGACGGCTCCGGAGGTCTTGAAGAATCCAAACAATGTCTAAGTCTCAAATTTTCAGGGTTTCTGGAGGACAGTTTCAGGGTCACTTTGAAGTCTTCTAAGACTTTAGAGGAAGTGCTTGGGGCCAGGAATCAATCCAGCAGAGGCCACAAGCAATGTCCAGTCCAGATCCAGTTGGTATTGGTCAACTATTCAGTTCCGGAAAAAGACTTCTTGTAGCTTGTTCTGTCCCTGTAGCCACAGATGTGGTCAGCCAATTTACCCTTGGAGTACACTTGTTTGTCCCAGTTACAAGAGGGAGTCTTATAAGGCTTCTTTCAAGCCATAGGACTTCTATCAAGTCACAGACAGCAGGTCTACTTTTCTTCTTATCCTCTGTGGGTCGAGAAAGTGTGCTTATAAAGGTTTTTTGTGGTGCCATATTCATGGTTTTGACTAGCAAGACGGTAGGAGTGACTCCTGGATGGTGCCTAACAATGGGGTATCCCACATTGCAACATTTGAAGAGAAATCCAATATGGCCTAGGCGTTTTGCCCTTGGAAGGGGTTTGTGTGCCATTCGGAGGCATGTTTAGGATACTGTGCAGTCCCTCCTTCTCATCTACCAAACACTGATTATGGTTGCACTCTGCCTCCCTTTGGGCTGGTGCCCAACTGGCCACCATGGGCCTAAAGCACAAAGACTGTCCCCTTCCTTGGGTCAGCTATGTCCTCATGAAATGTGAGCCACCTATTTCTCACCAAAAGCACTTTACCCAAACCTAACTTTACACTCTCCAAAAACAATGGGTAATGAGTCGTCCCATACGCACCTGTAAGACACACATCTCAGTGCTCCCGTGAGGCACATCACCCACTATAACCTACTGGTGAATTACACAGTGCTCAAATGACGAGAATCGTTAGTGCCCTCCTGGTGGACAGCACTTTGTTCTCTTGACCTGCACCTCGTCCTGTGGCCCTCTGATATACTACACTATGCACCTATTCGCTGAGCAGCACCCTGGGCTATGCTGATGGTGCTTACCCGGTGAACTCTCCTGCAGATAGGTATGCAAGATTACTGGGATATGTGCTTTGATGCATCGATTTGTATTCGTCTGTGTGCACGGGTGTCTGTGGTTTTCTTGGACTTTGAAAACAAATATCATTAGAAATGGTACTCAGTGTGTATGTCTTCTGTGCGTGCATACCATGTATGGTGAACACTCAGTATGCAAAGACAAAGCTACGTGATTTGGCGCTGCCTGTTTTATATTGTAACAATCAGTGAATAAGACTTCCTGCAAAAACATACAGAAGACAGAAAATTGTAATGCTTGCCGGCTCTGCTGCTTGTACACTACATCTGTTCAAATTACAAATGTAATTTTGTTTACTAATGATGTGATTTATAAAATGATGCAGTTGGTTATTAAATAAGGAAATCTGAATTACAGAGGAGTCATAAACTACAGAATCGTGCAGTCTGTTATGAAAACTGATATACTAAACGAGGATATCTTAGCAACCACAGCTTGAGCCATTAATAAGTGTGTATTTACTCAACACAGAATCATAAAAATATAACATTAAATATTTAGTTGAAATACACTCTAATGAGTACGAATCTGGATCGCTGAATTCATCAGTCTGAATTGACTGTGGAAGTTGTTAGGGAAACATTTCTGTTTCCAATTGAAACAATGCAATTTTATACATGTAATGTGTTTTGAACAATGGCTACAAGGATCTAGCATTCGAGGACCAATATGACTAATGATGTTATTTGAGCAAAACTATAAAGGGTTAAACATCAAGGGTAGTCTGAGTTTCTAAGTTTCTTTTCACCATCTTCTTAAAGCCGCTTATGTACCTTCGCTATATTTGTTACATTTAAGACATTGGATGCTAGGGCCCCAACTAGACCCTGGAGGACTGATTCAGAATTTTGGTCACTTAAGCTCCTTAAATTCAGACGGTGGTGGTTACCTTTTTTGCTCCTTCTCCTTCATCTCCAGGGTGGTATTTGTTGCATTCTTGGTTTAGAATAATCTTTCTAGCCTTTCTGCCATTCTGAACATCTGTGTTTCTGGGTGGCTATGTAGGGATACAAGGTCACTTCTTCATGATCAGTGTTGGATTTGTTACAGCATTGCCGTGGCTTTTTCTCTGGCTGAGGTTCCTTTGCAGTAGAGAATCAGGATAGGTCATATGTCTGCCTGCTTCTTGGGCTGAGGTTCCAGGTGATCCTCTGCCTTAGAATTGTCGGCTGTGGATAAGGGTTTCCAGTCATATCTTTGCACTAAATCACAATCTACAGGGCCTAGACTCCCAGAAGCTTCCATTAGGTATAGGATTACTCAGTTCCATTCATTCTGTCTTGAACATGCTCTCTCTAATAAATTCACTGATGTTGCAGCATTCATTTTTGTTGTCTTTGTTTTGATTTTTATGGGCAATGTTGGTCTTTGGTATACTTGTAGAGTAATAACTGGAACAAGGATGTAGGTATAAAGTCTCGATAACCTAATATTGATTACTCTTATTCTTACTTGTTCTCTTCACAGTCATGATGAGTGTTGGACTTGGCCCTTTTTTCAGGGTCCTACCATAACCTTTTGCCTCCCTCCTGTACTTTTTTGACCTGTTGTTGGTGGTTTTATGACTCTGGGCACTTTACCACTGCTGATCAGTGCAAACGTGCACATTCTTTCCCTGTAAATTGTTGTTATGTATTGGAGATTCCATAATTGGCTTATTTGGTTTACTGTTAAGTCCCTAGTACAGTGCACTATGTGTGCCCAGGGCCTGTGAATCGAATGCTGCTAGTGTGCCTGCTGCAAAAACAACAGTTGATGGACAGAATGCAGAACAATGTCATACATTCGCCCCAGTACAGAGATTCGGGCCTAAAGCCATCATTTCTTTGCTCACCATGCCATTCCAGTTTGAAACCAGCAATATATAAATCAGTCTTGGGCGTGTGCCTCATGGGAACTGTCCAGCCTGAACTGCCAAGTCAGGTACTCCCTGGACTGGAAATAAGCATCCTAGGACCGGTTTCGGGGTTTCACCCCCTTCAGCCAGGATAGCTTGATTCCAGTGGCATGGAGAGCACGGGACCCAACGTCTGGGCATACCCGTCCCACTCGGGGTGACAAATGCAAAAACAACAGTTGATGGACAGAATGCAGAACAATGTCATACATTCACCCCAGTACAGAGATCTGGGCCTAAATTCATCGTTTTTTTGCTCACCATACCATTCCAGTTTGAACCCAGCCATATACAAATCAATCTTGAGCCTGTGGCTCATGGGAACAGTCCAGCCTGAACTGCCAAGCCAGGTCCTCCCTGGACTGGAAACAAGTATCCTAGGACCGGTTTCGGGGTTTCACCCCTCTTCAGCTAATATAGCTTGAGTCCAGTGGCATGGAGAGCACGGGACCCACGTCTGGGCGTACCCGTCCAACTCGGGGTGCCAAATGTAAAAACAACAGTTGATGGACAGAATGCTGAACAATGTCATACATTCACCCCATTACAGAGATCTGGGCCTAAATCCATTGTTTCTTTGCTCACCATACCATTCCAGTTTGAACCCAGCCATATGCAAATCGGTCATGAGCCTGCGCGAGCCTGTGCCTCATGGGAACATTCCAGCCTGAACAGCCAAGCCCGGTCCTCCCTGGACTGGAAACAAGTATCCTTGGACCGGTTTCGGGGTTTCACCCCTCTTCAGCCAGGATAGCTTGATTCCAGTGGCATGGAGAGCACGGGACCAACGTCTAGGCATACCCGTCCCACTCGAGGGTGACAAATGCAAAAACAACAGTTGATGGACAGAATGGAAAACAATGTCATACATTCACCCCAGTACAGAGATCTGGGCCTAAATCCATCGTTTTTTTTCTCACCATGCAATTCCAGTTTGAACCCAGCCACTGGAAATCAGTCTTGAGCCTGTGCTTCATGGGAACAGTCCAGCCCGAACTGTCAAGCCAGGTCCTCCCTGGACTGGAAAGAAGCATCCTAGGACCGGTTTTGGGGTTTCACCCCTCTTCAGCCAGGATAGCTAGATTCCAGTGGCATGGAGAGCACGGTACCCACGTCTGGTCCTGGGGTCACTGTTACACCGGAATCAAGCTATCCTGGCTGAAGAGGGGTGAAACCCCGAAACCAGTCCTAGGATGCTTGTTTCCGGTCCAGGAAGGACCTGGATTGGCAGTTCGGGCTGGACTGTTCCCATGACGCACGGGGTCAAGACTGATTTGCATATAGCCATGTCTAAACTGGGGTGGCATGGTGAGCAAAAGAATGATGGATTTAACCCAGATCTCTTGACTGGGGGTGAAAGTTTTGATTTGTTCAGCATTCCATCCATCAATTGTGTGTCTTTTGCTTTCTCACCCTAAGTGCACCAGGTATGCCCAGATGTGGGCCATGGGCTCACTGTGCCACTGGAATCAAGCTATCCTGGCTGAAGAGGGGTGAAACCCAGAAACCGGTCCTAGTATGCTTGTTTCTGGTCCAGGGAAGACCTGGCTTGGCAGTTCGGGCTGGACTGTTCCCATGCGGCACAAGGTCAAGACTGATTTCCATATGGCTAGGTCTAAACTAGGGTGGCATGGTGAGCAAAAGAATGATGTAATTAACCTAGATTTCTTGACTGAGGGTTTATGTTTTGAATTGTTCAGCATTCCGTCCATCAACTGTGTGTATTTTTCTTTCTCGCCCTAAGTGCGCCAGGTATGCCCAGACGTGTGTCCTGGGCTCACTGTGCCACTGGAATCAAGCTATCCTGGATGAAGGGGGGTGAAATCCCGAAAATGGTCCTAGGATGCTTGTTTGGTCCAGGGAGGACCTGGCTTCGCAGTTCAGGCTGGACTGTTCCCATGAGGCACAGGATCAAGACTGATTTGCATATGGCCAGGTCTAAACTGGGGTGGCATGGTGAGCAAAAGAATGATGAATTTAACCCAGATCTCTTGACATGGGGTGAATGTTTTGATTTGTTCAGCATTCCGTCCATCAATTGTGTGTCTTTTGCTTTCTCGCCCTAAGTGCGCCAGGTATGCCCAGACATGGGCCCTGGGTTCACTATGCCACTGGAATCAAGCTATCCTGGCTGAAGAGGGGTGAAACCCCGAAACCGGTCCTAGGATGCTTGTTTCCGGTCCATGGAGGACCTGGCTTGGCAGTTTGGGCTGGACTGTTCCCATGAGGCACAGGGTCAATACTGATTTGCATATGGCCAGGTCTAAACTGAGCAAAAGAATTAAGGATTTAACCCAGATCTCTTGACTGGGGGTGAATGTTTTGATTTGTTCAGCATTCTCTCCATCAATTGTGTGTCTTTTTGCTTTCTCTCCCTAAGTGCGCCAGATATGCCCAGACGTGGGTCCTGGGCTCACTGTGCCACTGGAATCAAGCTATCCTGGCTGAAGAGAGGTGAAACCCCGAAACCGGTCCTAGGATGCTTGTTTCCGGTCCAGGGAGGACTAAGCTTGGCAGTTTGGGCTGGACTGTTCCCATGAGGCACAGGGTCAAGACTGATTTGCATATGGCCAGGTCTAAACTGGGGTGGCATGGTGAGCAAAAGAATGATGGATTTAACCCAGATCTCTTGACTGGGGGTGAATGTTTTGATTTGTTCAGCATTCTCTCCATCAATTGTGTGTCTTTTGCTTTCTCGCCCTAAGTGCGCCAGGTATGCCCAGACATGGGGCCTGGGCTCACTGTGCCACTGGAATAAAGCTATCCTGGCTGAAGAGGGGTGAAACCCCGAAACCGGTCCTAGAAATGCTCTTTTCCGGTCCAGGGAGGACCTGGCTTGGCATTTTGGGCTGGACTGTTCCCATGAGACACAGGGTCAAGACTGATTTGCATATTGCCAGGTCTAAACTGTGGTGGCATGGTGAGCAAAAGAATGATGGATTTAACACAGATCTCTTGACTGGGGGTGAATGTTTTGATTTACTCAGCATTCTGTCCATCAATTGTGTGTCTTTTGCTAGTGTGCCTGCAGCACTGATTGTGCCACCCACATGAGCAGCCTGTAAATGTAACTCAGGCCCGCCATTGCAGGGCCTGTGCGCAGTCTGGTACTGCCATGTTGACCAGGCAAGTGCACCCACTTGCCAGGCCCTAACCTTCCCTTTTCTTATACCACTAAGGAAAGCCCAAGGTACTCCTGTGGGCAGGGTGCAGTGTATGTGAAAGGTAGGACATGCCCTGATGTGTGTGGCATGTCCTGATAGTGATATACTGCCAATTTCGTTTTTCACTATTGCAAGGCTATCTGTCCCCATAGGATAGAATGAGGAGGCTGCTTATAACATATTATAAGCATAACTGCCCATGGGAACAAGATAGGAAATTAGAGTTTAGTATGCCTGAACTTAGAATATAAAAATGCATCTTTTAGTAAAGATGATTTTTATATTGTGTGTTTGAAAATGACACTTTTAGAAAGTAGGTTTTTTCTTACTTAGCCAGCCTCTGTGCCTCAGCTGGTTTGTGGATTGACTGTCTGGCTTTTGAGTGACAGGGGGCTGGGGATGTGCATTCTCTCAGATGGCCAAAGTGGGGGGCAGGGTTGATGTGTGCCCCGCCTTTCCTAAATGAGTCCAGGCTGAGCTGAATAGACCTGGGCTGTATTCAGAGTAAGTCGAGGAGTTCTCGCTAGCACCTGAATAGGCCCAGTCTGCATTTAGAGTGGTGTTACTGTCTGCCAGAGAGGACAGAACTGGCTTTGGCTGAGCACAGAGCCTCTCTGCACCAAGCAGGCAACAGAATTTGCTGCATAAATAATGGGGAATAGACCCCAGACTTTTAGATCACTTCTAGGAAATCAAGAGGCACCCTTGCCAAGGAAAAGAGCTGGAGAAACTGAGGAGGAATACTGCCCCTGTTCTGTTTGCTGTCTGGGGTTGGCCTGCAGTGGCTACTTACTGCCAAGGAAAGGGAAAAGGACTTTTCTGCTTGCTGTGTCCCCTGCTTGAAACTGAGCTAGCCTCTTGTTCTGAAGTCTCAGAGACACAAATACTTCACCCCCAGCTCCCCTGAACTTCCTTGCTGGGAGTTCTGACCTGCTAAGAGGTGCCTGCTGTTGTTTTGGACCTCTGGTGGCTTTTTGATGCTGGGAGCTGGAAAAGTAACGCAACTTCGAGAAGGGCGGCGCATCTGCACCTGTTTCCGACGCATCACCGAAGAAATCGTCGCAGCGCCTGACCGCAGCTTGAGAAATTGCTGCACGCCACATCGAGTGCACCGATCTCTGAAGTCCAAGATCACCGCACTGATTCCGATGCAAGCCCTGCTGTGTGGCTGCAAGAACCCATGCATTGTCCCGGGTCGTTGTATCGCATTGAAGCGCCAGATCTGTCACATTGTTAGCGGATGCAGTAAGGAACCGACGCATCACATCCCCTGTGCAGCACCATGGAACTGGTGCATCACCTCCCCAGGAGCAAGGAACTGACACATCACCTTCCCTGAGTGTAAGGAACCTACGCATCACCTTCCCTGCGACACTTTTTGTTTGTATGCGTGATGCATCCAAGGTACTTTGTATGAAAAGTGTTGCTTTGCAATTTGCTTTGAACTGAACTATTTCTACCATTTGAGAATCATATTTTTTTAGTACTGTAATGTGGATTTTTGTTGTTTTGGTCTTGTTTGGTTTAGATAAAGATTACTATATTGTGTGGTGTCCAGTTGTAGTACTGGATGTGCTCACAAATGTTTTACACACTGCCGCTGAGATAAGCCTGCCTGCTCGTGCCAAGCTACCAAGGGGGTGAGCAGGGGTTATTTTAGAAATGTATCCCCCTTACCCTGACCAGAAGCAAAGGTCCCTATTTGGACAAAGGTACCTGCCTCTGCCAACTAGAGACCCCGTTTCTAACAATGAGCCACTCAGCATGCTTTTTAGCTTTCCAGTCACAAAATAGGGATTACCAATTGAACAATGATTGCGATGAGGATAAGAAGGCCTAAGAGTACTGAGGATTATTGGTAAGGAATCAGTACAATAGTATGCCACGGGTTCAATATTACAGAGTCACCTGAGAAACACTTAGCATTATAAGATCCTCTAACTTCTACTAACAAGTGCACAAAAGAAAGCACTCAACCCGAGCTGGCATGGTGATGAGAAGTACTGGCAGCTTGCAAATCCTGCATAATAGCTGTATATGGCAGGCACTGGCAACCCAATGAACAAACAGAGGAGCATGTAAAGTGCTTGTAACCAAAGATTGTCCAGATTTTATTGGCAATTATTATATTACCTGAACAATAATTACCTGCAGCAGTGATAGCAGCCTAAACAATTACCCCCACAACCTGCGCAGCCATTAGGCACAATTCGCTATCTTCTGTCATAATTATCAATACTAACCTTTCTGAGCACCAGTGAGCAACAAGAATTTAAAACTAGATTTACATCTTTCAGTTTAGGATATAGTACAGTGATTTATCTAGTGGGGCATGCTGTAACAGATAGTTCTCACGCTGTGGCAGCAGGAATATGTGCCCGTAGTGCATGGTATATGTATCTAAAAAAAAATACCAGTGTGTGAGGAAGAATGGGAAACTGAGCCTTCACTTTTAAACTAAACCCCCAAAAGAAACTAGAAAAACTGTTTCCCTTGCACAACATATAATATTAAACCTACATATATATTCCCCGTACTTACTGATCTGCCTATCTACTTAATTAAAGAAATCAAAGCTTTTTCTCAAAAATATTATTCGAAAATGACAATCCTATTTTCATCATATCCGCACTATATAATCAATAATTGAACAAAATAATAAAAAACACCAATAATTAAGCAGACTCTACAATAACTAAAGCAATATGTCATGGAGTCCATTGTCTTTATTAAAAACAAGGTCCCTGTGTCTCCCCGGCATCTGACAGCTGAACAATGTACCAGCTGTCTCTCAATCCATGCCGTGCAGGAACTATCTTTGGCGTTCCCATTTCGGTGCCTGTTTTATAAGGCACCATGGTAGGAATGCCCCCCCCAAAATCCCTCCAGTCAGGAGGAAACTCCTAATCTGGCGTGCGGCCTCACCAAGGGGTTTGGCACTGCGACAGCATGGCGGACCCGGTTCAGCACCAGCAAACTCGTAATCGGGCCCTCTGTGGTTGGGTGTGTACTATTTTATATTTCATTTAGTGAATTTAAACTATTTACACGTGGTCGCAGTGCTGTAAGTCATTACCAGCACAACTATTCTGTTCATGAAGCTCTAATCAAGACCCATTTATTTTGTAAATGGTACATGAAAGAAGAAGCGTATTCACTCAGTTATTCATTTTCAGAATATGCATTACATCTTAATGCCAATCTCTTTAGGGCAACAACACTCTTGTGGATATGGGTAAATCACAATACTCCTAAAATGATGTGTTCTACCTCTTATATCAGTTATGCTGTGTCTTAAAGAGTGGCTCACCTAAATTGAGCATGGTATCAGATGCATGAGACCTTTCTAATGTCTAAAATGAAATTTAAGAAGCCCTTGTTTTGACATTGCCTTATGGATAATGGTGCAAGGCGGCATAATGGCTTCAATCAGATTTACTATTCCACACATAGCCACCTTGTGCGTCTTTGCGTGGCATAGCAAATCTGGAATAACACAAGGCAGAGTAAGTCTCTGCCTTATATTACTCTGAGCTGGAAAGCCAATTCATGGATGGAAGCATGGGTGTTTTTCCATATTTTTGGATTTACTAACACTAGCAAACCTGGGAATGTGTCATAATGCTAAGCTCTGCCAGGTGAGGTGTAACAAGGAGAAATATATTTATTTTTCTTGTTTTTACTTTTTCTACTTGTGCTGCATTCAGCAGCACAAGTAGAAAGGTAAAAGCCTCAGAGGATTGTTTTTGTGCAGGAAGGTCTCCCTTCCTGCACAAAAACAATCCTGGCTGCAACGCAGTCACCCTTGCACCATGGTGCAAGGGTGTGCAAGGGTGTCTGCGTTGGTGTTGGGCTGCACTCAGTGCGCCACTGCAGGAAGAGAGCAAAAGTGTGCATATCTTAATTGACGTGGAACATTCCTGCCCTCTCCCTGCAGGCTGTCATGCAACGCAGTGCAGCAAGTTATCTTTCTGTGTTTCATGACTTCTTAGAAAATCTGACTCCAAGATTCTAGAATGCTCTCACAGCCACAATTCCCAATTAAGAAGAAAGCATTTAAGGTTTAGGTCTACTGTTACTGAAATAGGGAGGACATGTTAACCAATGGCTAGATTTGCGACTTTGAAGCTGTAAACCGGGTTCAACTCCCAGCGTCGCTCATCATCCAGTGATGCTGGCCACATCATTTAATCACCTTGTGCTTAAAAAGTAACACGCATTTGCAATGCAATAGGTCTTGCATTCACGCTAGTTTGAGCTATTGGCAGTGTAAATGACAATACCTTTTATTTATGTTTTGGTTTTTAAAGCATGAATAAAAAGCATTGCCATTTACAAAACTAATAGCTTAAACTTTTCGGAAATGCAAGACCTATTGTATTGTAATAAAGGGCCTTCTCGACCGCTTGTTAGATTGTAAATAGGAAGAGATCGGCCTGCAATGCCTTCAAAGTAGTTATAAATAGTGCAGTGAAGAAGATGTGTAAGTGTTGTAAATTACACAGACACAAAGTGTGGAGTGAGATGTTACATATGATACAAGCTATAAACACTAAAAAGCACTTTAACACCTTTTGCTCTGTGATTAAACTGTCGTGGCTCAGGAGGAAGAAGGGAGGGGTGGCTATTTCATGTCCTCTCCGTGATTTGAGTGTGCATTGTGGCATTGAGTAATGTCATTGCTATCTTTGGCCTAATAAAAACACTCCAGCTATAGTAGGGCCTTGGCTTCACCTCCTGGTGCAGGGCGGGCTGTGCTTTATGGCAGGCATGGAGGGAGGGATGGTCTCACCTGCAGCTCCGGCCTCATACAGTGCCCCTGCTATTACTAGTCAGCGAGAGGCGCTGAGGTGGTGGTATTAGTATTGGTGGCGATGGTATTGGGATATTGGGGGTGGTGGTGGTATTGATGGTATTGGTGGTGGTGGTATTGGTGGTGTTGTTATTGATGGTGCTGGAATTGGTGGTGGTGGTATTGGTATGGTGGTATTGGTGGTGGTGGTATTGGTGGAGGTGGTGGTATTGGTGGTGGTGGTATTGGTGGTGGTGCTACTGGTGGTGGTGGTATTGGTACTGGTGGTACTGGTATTGGTGCTGGTACTGGTATTGGTGGTGGTGGTGGCAGTATTGGTATTGGTGGTGGTATTGGTATTGGCGGTGGTGGTACTGGTGTTGGTGGAGGTAGTTTTGGTATTGGTGGTGGTGGTATTGGTATTGGTGGAGGTGGTACTGGTATTGGTGGTGGTGGTATTGGTGGTACTGGTATTGGTGCTGGTATTGGTGGTGGTGGTATTGGTGGTGGCAGTATTGGTATTGGTGGTGGTGGTATTGGTGGTGGTATTGGTATTGGTGGTGGTGGTACTGGTATCGGTGGTGGAAGTATTCATATTGGCGGTGGTGGTATTGGTAGTGGTATTGGTATTGGTGGTGGTGGTACTGGTATTGGTGGTGGTGGTATTGGTATTGATGGTATTGGTGGTGATTGTGGTATTGGTGGTGGTGGTATTGGTGGTGGTGGTATTGGTGGTGGTATTGGTGGAATTGATGACGGCATTGGTATTGGTGGTGGTATTGTTGCTGGTAGTGGTATTGGTGGTATTGGTGGTGGTGGTGGTGGTGGTATTAGTGGTGGTGGTATTGGTGGTGGAGGTATTGGTGGTGTTGCTATTGGTTGGTGGTGGTGCTATTTGTTGGTGGTGGTATTGGTGGTGGTGGTATTGGTGGTATTGGTGGTGGTAGTATTGGTATTGGTGGTGGTGGTACTAATGGTGGTGGTTGTATTGGTGGTGGTGGTATTGGTGGTGGTATTGGTTGTGGGGGTGGTGATATTGGTGGTGTGGTATTAGAGGTGGTGTTGGTGGTGGTATGGTGGTAGTGGAACTATTGGCTGTGGTATTGGTGGTGATGGTGGTACTGTTGGGGGTATTGTTGGTGGTGGTATTGGTGGTGGTATTGGTGGTGTATTGGTGGTATTGGTGGTGTATTGGTGGTATTGGTGGTGGTCGTACTGGTATTGGTGGTGGTGGTATTGGTGATAGTGGTATTGGTGGTGGTATTGGTGATGGTATTGGTGGTGGTATTGGTGGTGGTGGTAGTATTGGTGGTGGTGGTATTGGTGGAGATGATAGTGATGGTATTGGTATTGGTGGTAGTGGTACTGGTATTGGTGGTGGTGGTATTGGTGGTGGTATTGGTTAGATTGGTTGTATTGGTGATGGTATTGGTGGTGGTATTGGTGGTAGGCTTTTGGTGGTGGTGGTTTTGGTGGTGGTGTTATTGATGGTGTATTGGTGGTGGTGGTATTGGTGGTGGTGTTATTGATGGTGGTATTGGAATTGGTGGTGGTATTGATACTGGTGGTAGTGGTATTGGTGGTGGTGGTATTGGTGGCGTGGTGGTATAGGTGATGGTGGTGGTATTGGTTGGTGGTGGTATTGGTGGTGGTGGTATTATTGGTGGTGGTGGTATTAGTGGTGGTGGTGGTGTTGATGGTGGTGGTGGTATTGGTGGTGGTGGTATTAGTGGTGGTGGTATTGGTAGTGGTGGTATTGGTGAGGGTGGTATTGGTGGTGGTGCTATTGGTATGCGTGGTGGTGGTATTGGTAGCAGTGGTGGTATTGGTCATAGTATTGTATTGGTGGTGGTATTGATATTGGTGGTGGTATTGGATTGGTGGTATCGTTGGTGGTGGTGGTATTGGTGGTGAAGGTGTTATTGGTGGTGGTATTTGTGATGGTGGTATTGGTGGTGGTATTGGTGGTGGTAGTGGTGGTATTAGGGGTGGTGGTGATAGGTGGTATTGGTGGTGGTGGTGGTATTGGTGGTGGTGGTATTGGTGGTGGTGGTATTGGTTGTGGTGGTGGTATTGGTGGTGGCAGTATTGGTGGGGGTAGTAATGGTATTGGTGGTGGTGGTATTGGTGGTGGTGATATTGGTGGTGGTGGTGGTATTGGTGGTGGTACTGGTGGTGGTGGTATTAGTGGTGTTGTTGGTATTGGTGGTGGTGGTGGTATTGGTGGTGGTGGTATTAGTGGTGGTGGTATTGGTGGTGGTATTGGTGGTATTGACATTGGTGGTGATATTGGTGGTGGAGGTGGTATTGTTGGTGGGGTGGTATTGGTGGTGATATTGGTAGTGGTGGTGGTGGTATTGGTGGTGGTGTTGGTATTGGTGGTGGTGATACTGCTGGTGGAGGTGGTGGAATTGATGGTGGTGATGTTATTGGTGGTGGTGGTCGTATTGTTGATGGTGGTATTGGTGGTGGTGATGGTAGTGGTATTGGTTGGGGGTGGTGGTATTGGTGGTGGTGGTATTGGTGGTGGTGGTGGTATTGATGGTGGTGGTATTGGTGGTGGTGGTGGTATTGGTGGTGGTGGTGGTATTGATGGTGGTGGTATTGGTGGTGGTGGTATTGGTGGTGGTGGTGTTAATAAAACTTGCTCTTGAAAACAACCCGTCAGGTGACTTTACTACAGATGACATGTAACACAGATATGCTGTTGTAAACTTCAGCCCATTGGCACAGGATTATGTGCTAACTGGAATTCACATGACTTAGTTCGCTAATCATTTCTAAATCCATTTTACTTGTGTTGGCGATTGAAACAGACATGAGATAATGCCCGGTTAAAGTGATTGAAAGCAGACGCCCGTGTTATGGGGTGGCCGTGCTGCTTGAAACAACACAAGTGGTTTCAGCTTAAGCAGCGCATTTCTGGGCTGCAGTAAGAGAAACTCAATAAAGTAAATAGTGCTTACAGACTAAATAACAGGTCCCGTGAAACAACCAAAATAAAGGGGCCAGTCGCCATAGCAGGGTACAAATGAAGACAAGGCCGTACTAAGGAGGGACTAACAAGCCTATCAACGAATCCGAAGGCAGCATTTGCGAAAGACAATGACACAAGCCAATAAAAAATATGGGAGGAGAGTGGACACCACTTCTCTCCCATACTCTACTACAGCAGTCTTGCACGCGTGCTTCCGCTAGGCTCGACCTAAAAAAGTAATCTGATATTGCATAATATAATCTGGTGCTCTGCTCAAGTAAACCATGGGTCAAGGTCGTGCTATATCAAGCCAATAAAAAGGCACACACACTATCCATGTGTTACAAGTATTTCCTTTAATTTATAATCATATCTTTTTTTTCATTTCTTTGCTCAGCGATCTGTTAAGCACGTTTTCAAAGGTATGCCCTAAGTAAAAGTTATAATAAAATAAATCCTCGTTCAGTATTTGGCGACAGCACGCAACTCCTACTCGAACTCATCTATCTCCTGGACCACCTCAAGGAAGTAATGTGTTAAGTTCGAGTAATGATTGTATAAACTACTTGTAAAACAAACTGTCAAAAAGACCTGCATATTTTTACTTCCTCTTTACATGAGGCCTGTGTTAGATAAATGATGAAGCTGCACATTTTAACGTAGTTGAAGCCAGGAACTAATTTCCACCACCTGGTTCAAATATTTACTAGAACTACCTCTTTTGAAATTATAGAGTGAATCATTTTCCGAATTTGCTAAATCGCTTTGATAGGTTTTGCTGGATGGTCAAAGCGTATTGCATGATAGGGTATACACACAAGATGAAAGCAATGTGGTAATACAAGTTCAAAGGCGTTTTACTCAGCAGGTTACAACACCACCATGCAAGAAAATCACTGATTGAGCACGCGTTTCAAAATATTTATTTGAGACAACTCATGTGGAAAGGACATTGTCAAATATATTTAAGCAGACATGCCCGTTTTTGTACAACCTTATTTCACATTTACAGTGGTGTCCTGGTTCCCACACTTCTCCCATCCTGCACAAATGCCATGTGCAGTTACACAAACGTAGATGACTCACCGGTGTGTATCGACTGGTACTATTATCTGCAATATCACATAGGACGTGGGCAGGGGTAACAGTGCATTAAAAAAAGTATGGGAACTGTGATCCTGAGTGCAGTGGGAGTGGGGCCAGTGAACGTGGGAGTGGATCAAGGCATGGCGTAAAAAACACAATCTGTACTAAATTGTTGGTCTTTCATCTTCAGATAACTTGGTATACAAAAATGCACAAATTAAATGAAAAATACATGCAAGTTAAACGTATCAGTGGGAAATGCACTATTTTACGCTATGAAGCCTCTATTGGTTAATGAAATTACTGTTGATGCCAGAGAACCACAGAATTGAATCCTGGTTGGTGCAGTGGAGCAAAGCATCTTGAGTATTTAGTGCTATGGGGACCCAGCTCCTGACAGAAAGTACTATGAATATGAAAGTCATTAGTTTAAACTTACACTACCTCTCAAAAGGAATAAATCTGTGTCTTCACAAAGCTTCCATTGAATCCATTAATTGAAGCCAGTACCCGCATACAAGCAGCACCTCCATTTGCAGATTGACTAATTACACACATTTACATTTCTTACAGGCCGCAGACACCCTGACATGAAGACACTGTCTATCCTGGCCTCAGCTTCATAACACAGGAGCCTCCCACCTTTCTGCTTCAGATGACGGAATTAACAGTCCTGGGCCCGTGTTATACATACCACGCATTTTCCTTGTTTGCGCCGGGAACACCTTTTATAAAAGGTGCGCCAGTCGCAAACAAGGAAAATGAGCCATATTAGGATGAATGATCTTCAACCAGGGCAAGTGAAAAACAGAGCGGCTTTGAAGCAGCCGCTCTGTGTTTCACTATGCAGGCGGCACCCCACCTGCAGGGGAATGGGAGATGCCCTAGCAGGCAGGTGCAGTAAATGACCCCCTCCTCCCTTCCAGAGGGGTGCCATCAGCGGGCGCACTGACAATGTGCAAACGTTTAGGTGGCACACTGTCAGTGCGCCTCCGGAGAGCTTTTTTGTCTCTGTGCCTGTGTCTGTGATACGAGCACAGAGGCATGGAGACTCCCTCTTTTTTATAGGGACATTCAACCATGCAAAAGAGGGAACACACGCTGATGATAGCTCTATCGCTTCATGTGCGCCAGTGCTATCAGTATTACAGAAGGGGACGAACAAGCGTCTGCTGCCCCTTCTGTAATACCAAAGTGCCCCTGGGGCACAAACACCCATTGCACCCCCTGAGCACTACAATAATATGCCCCTAGGATGGTTGTCTTTTAACAAAAAGGAGGTGAACTCCTTTTCTTAAATTAAAAAAGTACTGACACGTCATGCCCCTCAGATCCTGCCCAATTCGACTTTTGGGCTGCTTCATATATAGGTGCGCTGGGTAAGTGCCATGCCGAGCACCTTTTTCGCAAATTTTTTTTTACATTTGAGGCAACTAAAGGTTAAACATATAACTTGGAATTTCTGTAATCCAAAGAACCCTAAGCAACACTTCCACATAAAAAAGCTATGGGGCACATTTACAAGGGCTTCATCTCTGCTTTCTTTTTTTGGCTTTTAAAGCAAAAAAATGGAGATAAAACTATCGCCCTATTAATAAGAGGGTGCTAAAATGCATTAGCGCATGTTAGCACCCTTTTACCTGACACCTCCCTTTGCATCTCTAATGAGACGCAAAGTGGGCGTCACTAGGCAGTACAACCTTGTAAATATCGCTGATGTGCACATCGCGATATTTACAAGGCTGCCAACGCATTTTAGCAGACGTTAGTTTTTGGCAAAAAATGCTGTTTTCGCCGAAAACTAACGTCGGCTAAAATGCAGACTTAGGCATACTTAATATAGGGGTGGATTGTGCTGATACACAAGGTTATCGCCGTTTTGCAGGGAACATGGCTGGAAAACCAGCGATGTTCCCTGCAAAACGGCGATTTCCCCGCTATCGCTGGTAATTATATCGCCCTGGGGAAACACGTTGTAAATAAAGCGCTAACAGGGCGATATAATCCAGCGATAGACGGCGATAAATAGAAAAGCGCTAAGCGCGCTTTGCGTTTATTTATCGCCATCCTTGTAAATATGCCCCTAACTGCGCTCCCCTTGTGTTACAGAAATGTGAGACTACGGATAAGTAGCAAGCAGCACAAAGCCTCCTAGCCTCCTGCAGACACATTTTAACACACTGGCAAAACAGTGGAATTCTCAGCACAATTTCTACAGAAATTGTTTAAAATGTCGTCGGTATTACATGCAGTTCAAAAAGATGTTTATGGAATTACAAGTTTGAAAATGTGTACTTAGCAAAATTGTTTCACTTGATTTTTCCATCCTTTAATTACTTCTCATATGATGTAAATAGGGATTTACCCAGAAGAGGAAAATCAAAAGATAAATAATCTCTCATTAGCTGGTCGTTTTCAGAGGAACCGGATCTATATTACAGGCTCAAACAACAATGCTAACGCTTATTTATAGAGACCATATAGGATAAGAGGGCAGAAACGTTGCCCCAATTTTACATGTTCAGAGGACCAATCAAAATATTGATGATGACTAGCATATCAATATAAGCAGTAAAATGCTTCAACACAAGTCACTCAGAGCACTAAATGTCATTTGGCACTAATAAACAAATTCGGTAATAGTTAGCACCAAATTATTAACTTTGAATACATTTCAGTAAGCCAGTAATTTTCTAAAAAACATAACCATGACATTATGCCAGTTTTTGCCAGGAAACACAAAAATGCCATTTTGAAGAAAGGAACACAATTCTGCAGACCATGTTATTGTAATTTTCATGACAAAAAAAGAAACTTATTTTTGCTGCAATGTGCAAGGTTTCAATTTTTAAGAAACGCTTGACACTCTAATGTTAGATTTTCATTTTTCGTAAGGACCAACGCGCTACAGCCAGGATACAACAGATTTGTCCTTCCATGCCATTTATGCTCATCATTCAGGACCAGACATGGTCATCATATCACAACATTTTTTAACACTGTTATCCCAAAAACACCAGAATTATGTCAATAATGAGCACAATAAAACAGGGAAAGAAAACGGCTTGATTACGAGTCTGGGGGTCTTGCGACCAACAGACTAATGGTGGAGCAGCAGTGGCGGTCCACCATTTTGGCAATTATGACTTTCAAAGTCGTATTGGAGGTGGACCGCTGGCTGTGCCAGGGCGGTCGCAATGTGTATGTTTTGTATTGTGGAGTGTGCTGTGGGCTGAAAGCACATGCTGCAGTACAGAAAATACACATTTTGCATATCCCTGCACTATGTGGCAGGCACCATGAGGTACCTGCTACATGATACAGAGATAGTAAAGGGGCACAATAGGTGCTCTCCAGTACCCAAGGCCGAGACCAAGGGGGGAAGAGAGGCCCGCTATGGCCTCCCAAAGTCCCTTTCACCTGCCTTTTCATGTCGGGTTAACCGCAATGAAACAGCCGACGGAAAGGGACATTGTAATCCCTACAGCAGTGCCTGAGCAGGCAGCGCCACTGTTGTAGGAATACAAGTCCTTCCGAAGGACCAATGGGCTCTTTGAGCCCGTCGGATCCGTGGCAGTCGGTCTCTCTGAGTGTTGGATTCAGGCTATGTGAGCACTGTTGGTATCACCACCATGGGTCCAGCACAGGAGGGGCACCACCGGGGGGGTTAGGACTTACTCGGGTTTGGGTCCAGGTGCGGGTTCAAGATGGTTGGAGCCATTTCAGTCCTTGAGGCTCTGATCAGGAGGCCAGTCAACTGGCCCCAGGAGTCACTCTGGTAGTCCTGGGTTCAAGTGATGAAAAAGGACCCAAGCAGCAGGGCAGGCCCCTGGGGATACAAGGCAGGCACCAGGCAGCAAAGCAGCACTTCCACATGCAGCAAAGCAACCTTTTGGAGTGCAAAGCAGGCCAAAGCATCAGGCAGTCCTCTGAGAATCCATCCACAGGCTCAGAAAGGTATTATTTTTTATATCTGTTTCCTTAATTAAAGTAGGAGACATTTCTGGAGAATTCCCTTTGAAGTGCTTGAAGTTTCCTGCATCTTCTGCCCTGGCTCCTGTGTGTCTGCATGACCAATGCAGGGGGGAAAAGCTATTTGTGCCCAGTTCCGTCCCTCCATGCTGCCATTTGAGGGCCCATCTAGGGACACCTAACCCCTCTATTTTGTGGCTGCCTGAGATGAATAAACAATTCCAACTGCCAACTGGCATGTGGCCCAGACACAGGCTTCAGGCACCAAATAGTTAGGGTAAGAAAATGCATGCCAACATTCTAAAAGTAAAACCAAAGGGGATGATGGACAGAGTGTTGAACATTGCAAGCACTCACCCCCAGTCAACTGATCTGGGTTTAATCCATCATCATTCTTTAGCTCACTCCACCACCCCAGTTCAGAAATGGCTATATGCAAATCAGTCTGACCCTGTGACTCATGGGAACAGTCCAGCTCGAACTGCCAAGCCATGTCTTCCCTGGACTAGAAACAAACATCCTGGGGCCGGTTTCGGGCTCACAGGCCTCATCAGACAGGCTGTCTTGAATCCAGTGACAAAGTGAGCAAGGGACCCATGTCTGGGAATACCCTGCCAACTTAGGGCGAACAAAGCAAAACCAAAGGGGATGATGGACGGAGTGTTGAACATTGCAAGCACTCACCCCCAGTCAACTGATCTGGGTTTAATCCATCATCATTCTTTAGCTCACTCCGCCACCCCAGTTCAAACACGGCTATATGCAAATCAGTCTGACCCTGTGCCACATGGGAACAGTCCTGCCCGAACTGCTGAGCCATGTCTTCCATGGTCAGAAACAAGCATCCTGGGACCGGTTTCGGGCTCACAGCCCTCATCAGCCAGGTTGTCTTGAATCCAGCGACATAATGAGCAAGGGACCCACGTCTGGGCATACATTGTTAACTTAGGGCGAACAAAGCAAACCCAAAGGGGATGATGGACGGAGTGTTGAACATTGCAAGCACTCACCCCTAGTCAACTGATCTGGGTTTAAACCATCATCATCATTCTTTAGCTCACTCCGCCACCCCAGTTCAGACATGGCTATATGCAAATCAGTCTGACCCTGTGCCTCATGGGAACAGTCCAGCCCGAACTGCCAAGCCATGTCTTCCCTGGACCAGAAATAAGCATCCTGGGACCGGTTTCGGGTTCACAGCCCTCATCAGACAGGCTGTCTTGAATCCAATGGCAAAGTGAGCAAGGGACCCACGTCTGGGCATACCCTGCCAACTTAGAGCGAACAAAGCAAAACCAAAGGGGATTATGGACGGAGTGTTGAACATTGCAAGCACTCACCCCCAGTCAACTGATCTGGGTTTAATCCATCATCATTCTTTAGCTCACTCCGCCACCCCAGTTCAGACATGGCTATATGCAAATCAGTCTGACCCTGTGTCTCATGAGAACAGTCCAGCCCGAACTGCCAAGCCATGTCTTCACTGGACCAGAAACAAGCATCCTGGGACCGGTTTCGGGCTCACAACCCTCATCAGCCAGGCTGTCTTGAATCCAGTGGCAAAGTGAGCAAGGGACCCACGTCTGGGCATACATTGTTAACTTAGGGCGAACAAAGCAAAACCAAAGGGGATGATGGACGGAGTGTTGAACATTGCAAGCACTCACCCCCAGTCAACTGATCTGGGTTTAATCTATCATCATTCTTTAGCTCACTCTGCCACCCCAGTTCAGACATGGCTATATGCAAATCAGTCTGACCCTGTGCCTCATGGGAACAGTCCAGCCCGAACTGCCAAGCCATGTCTTCCATGGACCAGAAACAAGAATCCTGGGACCGGTTTCGGGCTCCCCGCCCTCATCAGCCAGGCTGTCTTGAATCCAGTGGCAAAGTGAGCAAGGGACCCACGTCTGGGCATACCCTGCCAACATAGGGAGAACAAAAAAAAACAAAGGGGATGATGGACGGAGTGTTGAACACTGTAAGCACTCACCCCCAGTCAACTGATCTGGGTTTAATCCATCATCATTCTTTAGCTCACTTCGCCACCACAGTTCAGACATGGCTACATGCAAATCAGTCTGACCCTGTGCCTCATGGTAATAATCCATCCCGAACTGCCAGGCCTTGTCTTCCCTGGACTAGAAACAAGCATCCTGGGACCAATTTTGGGCTCACAGCCCTCATCAGCCAGCCTGTCTTGAATCCAGTGGCAAAGTGAGCAAGGGTCCCACGTCTGGGCATACCCTGCCAACTTAGGGCGAACAAAGCAAAACCAAAGGGGATGATGGACGGAGTGTTGAACATTGCAAGCACTCACCCCCCAGTGAACTGATCTGGGTTTAATCCATCATCATTCTTTAGCTCACTCCGCCACCCCAGTTCAGACATGGCTATATGCAAATCAGTCTTTCCATGTGACTTTACATTCAATGATGATTTTTAATTGCAATTTCTCAGACACCAAATTTGACATGCTTACCTGTTCACAATCAAATGATAGCACTTAATAAATATAATAAGGTAACCCAATGTTACACTAAGAGAGAGCCTCAATAGTGCCTCACAGTAGTGAAAAATAAATGTTAGGAGTTTATTTTTTTACCACCAGGGCATGTAAAATTGAAAAGTAAATGCCCAACCTATTAATTCCAATGCACCCTACCCTATTGGCTGCAAAGTGTGTTTAAGGAGGAGGTTTCATAGTAGGGAAGCAACTGACTGAAGCCGACGAGCATTCCATGAGGCCTAATACCCCTTTGGTGAAGAACCGCTAAACAGAATTTGCTGCTGTAGAAAATTTGGGGTGGCATATGCAATAAAAGGGGCATTTGAGGCTTGGCAAGGGGGTTATACTGACAATTCAAATTGGCAGTTTAAAACTGCATTCAGGCTGCAATGGCAGGACTAGGACATGTTTTAAGGGGCTACTTAAGTGTGTGACACAATAAGAATGCGGGCTCACTAGTAGCATTTAATTTACAGGCTATGGGTATATGGTATACCACTCTACAAGGAACGTATAAGTAAATAAAATATACCAATCAGGTGCAAGCCAATTTGTCCATGTTTAAGGGAGAGAGCACAAGTACTTCAGCATTGGTCATCAGTGATATAGTGCACAGAGTCCTAGAGCAATCAAAAATGAATTTCAGCAAAATGTGGAGGGTAAAGGCAAAATGTTTGTAGGAAGTCCACCCTAAGGCTGATTTGTCTAACATACACGTTTTTGCCATTCACCTTATAATTGTAGAGGGTGTAGTTAGAACTAGTCACAACTGAGTGCAAACTTACAGGTCTCTTCCCCCTCAAATCAAAGAGTGGCGAATCCTACAACAGGATTTGAGTGTAAAGTTACTGATTTACCAACATGGTAAGGATCACCCTTTGGGAAAGTATGGGGAAAAAGTTAAAGAGCATTATTCTTTAAAAAGCAATTGCAAATATTTTACTATAAAATGTAAACATCAATTTATTTAAAACAATTATATTTAACAAAGATTGAGTAAAATATTGCAACATACAATTCACTCATAAAATGAATTGTGTATTTATTAATTTAAATATCTGAATTTATAAATAATCCTTTAAAAAATAATGTATAAGATTCCACTCACTACCATTTTCATTTCTCATCAATACATGGAAAATTATTTTTTAAATTATATACTTGATTATATTTTAATTTCTGAATGGATATATCTAAATGATATAATTTATTTATATATTAGTTCATTGTGGGTCGTATTTTCTCTTACTAAATTTTTTTCAATAGTAGTGCCTGGCAGTACTTGTGATTGGCTATCTGTGATGCTTGGCTTACTAGAAGGCTAAGCTGGATTACATATTACCTATTTTGACACTTTTAGGGATGTAGTAACTTTAGAAGTATAGTTTGTGAATAGTACTGGTTCTACCTTTGTGTGCTTCTATTAGTCTGTCCCTCCCTTAATCACTCCATAAACTTCCCTAAAGACCCTCCCATTTAGAAATAAGAATAGTATTTCCTGGCTTCCAACCACTCCTCTTCATTCCTCCCACATTTCCTACTGACACGTTAACCTGTGTATGAAGATACTTTCAGCACAAAAAAGAGCTGCCATTTTTAGTATGTGAGTAGCAATATTGTAGTACTATTGTACATTCTACAACATGCAATTAGTGAATAGTTTGCAACATTTTCAGGGGACATATTTGATAGTACTGAGCTAGACCCAAAATAAAAACACAATAACCTGTTGCCCCGAAGCCTGAAGCAAGGTTGAGTAAAAGACATTGTAGCAGAAACGCAGTCTCAAGCAAAGCTGTTAATGAACATTATATTTTAAAGGGCATCACTTCAAACACACAGTCAGAAGCAAGGCTGTACAGCAGGGATGATGTTACAAATATTTCTCTCGTGAACTGTTTTGAATGCCACAATTACTCCCAATGGGACTGCCACAATTGGTATGAAATCACAGCTTTCACACTCCTTTAAATTGTTTTGATAAAAAAAGATCACCAACTTCCATACAATTTCAAACTGTGAGAAAAACAGGTTTAAAGTTAACACATGTTTAAACAGGAACACCACTTTATGTGCCAGCTAGAACTTATGAGTGCATTTTGCCAGATGGTGGGGAAAAGGTTTGTTAGGGTATACACGTAGGATATGTGTGATGCTTTGTGAAGAACAGATAGGTAAATATTCAAGATCTGTGCAGGACGTTGTTCTAGTGATAGAAATGTTGCACATCCTTAACTAATTATAGTTTAAAGCCAGTCAACGTGAATTTAGATCATAGTGTTATATAAGGTACTCACAGTCCAGAAGAGTCCATAAGTGTGGTCAACAGCAAGAGCAGGAGCCTATACATAATAGGCATCATGTACTGCATGCCAACAACCTAAGTAATCTGTCATGTTATCTCATAGTAGGCTTTTGACTTGAGACAAGCCATGTATGAGTGCTGGATTGTGAATCAGCCAATGAAAATACTCTGCTTTTTTTTATCAATTTTTCTTTCAACCCAAAGTGGATTTCAATGTTGTCAGTCAGTTGGGAGCTCTCGTTACTTCTCCTGCAATAACGCTTTTACCCTCACACTCATAAATCCCAAGCTTTACTCATTTGCAATAGTGGGCAGGACGCTATCAGAACACTGGAAAGAATGACAATATAGACTGGCATTTATCGGTCAACAACTCAAATATAAATTTGCACATAAAGAGATGAACGTCTCAGAATTACCAATTCAAGTGAGGAAAGTCTGTTTGCCTAGTTATGATTACACACACTCCAAAGTGAAATACCTCTAGAGAGGTCCAGAGGTTCGACATTACAGTCCACCCTAGATTGGGCACAAGAAAGAACCAAGCTTAAGGAAAGGGTTCTTCTGAGAGAAGCAATGGTTACTTGTTCATGAAGACCTGCACTAAAAAAACAATATTGGGCCCAGGGGCAAAGCAAAGCCCCTTACCTACAAATTACATGCAGATGGATAGTATTTGAGTCGCCAAGAATCCCAATATCTCACAGACGTTCTGCAGTGTCAGGTAAAAGCTCTTAGAGATTGTGATGCTGAAGAAATCTTCATGAAAGGAATACGTGGATATCATTTGATGAGCAGAGAGTACAGTATCACTAGTTTGTTCAGGAGATGATTGAGCCTCCACTGACGGTTCTAGAGTGAAACGATACCAAGGTTGAGCAGGCCAAAAAAGGATGAACAGAGCATGGATGTGTCAAATGTTCTTACCTAAAAGGTGACTCATGGGATAATTGTACATACTGGAGAGGCATAGCCAGCTGGATTGGAGCAAACTTGTTCAGATCTAGTTCCCATCCAGTGAAGGTAGAGAAAAGGCAGATGAACCAGACTCTTCCAGAAAGGACAAAATAGTGTTACACACAATAGTACCACAGTTCTATTTTTTGAGGTCATCAAGAAGCTTGTGCCGGAGATTTCATAGCATGGGTATGGTTACTGTATACGTCGTCCACGCCCTGAGTGCACACTGGATGAACCATTTCTCCTAGGCAGAGGGTGGGGAGGGGTATGAGACAGGGGTGCCCCCTCTCCCCGCTCCTGTTTGCACTGACCATGGAGCCGTTGGCATGCAGGGCGCGAAGCAGACAGATTACGATGGTTTAAGAGAGGGGAAGGTACAGCATTCTACCGCGTTATACGTGGCTGAACTTCTACTGTTCCTCGGTGATAGGGAGGGTGAGCTGAGAGGGGTGCAGAAAATGCTAGCCCAGTTCGGTGCCACCTCTGGCCCTAAGGTTAACTGGAGGAAGTCTAGCCTGTACCCCATGATACCTAATGCTCTCCCGCTGCCCGATCTTAGTCTCCCAAAATGGGAGCTCAGCTGCCTGCAATTCTTGGGAGTTAAAATATATCATAATCAGCCGGAGTTACTAGAGGGAAATGTGGGTAGAGCAATCAGATCAGTGAAGTCGGCAATGGAATTATGGAGCACACTGCCGCTGTCAGTGGCAGGGCGGGTGGCAGTCCTGAAGATGGTGGAGCTCCCGCGCCTTCTATACTACTTTGAAACCCTACTAGTGTGGATCCCAAGAGCAATGTTCGAAGATCTTGACTCACTAGTCGAGTCATTTATCTGGGGATCAGGGTGCAGAAGAGTAGCGCTGACTTCATTGCAGCACCTGACAGCAGAAGGGGGCTGGCGGTCCCAGATTTTGAGGGGTATTACATTGCCGCCCACTTGTACTGAATGATCCAATGGTTGGCGGCGAGTCGCGACCCAGAACAGGAACAATACCCTGCCGCACCAGACACTGCAACCCTAGCAGAGATTTTCCTAAGGGCCCGACAGAACGCATCTGACGATACCATGGAACCTAGAGTGGTGGTACGTTGCTGGGCAGGGTCCTTAGATGGGTGGGGGTCAAGATTCCCTACTCCCCAGACTTACTGATCACAGTGCTGCGATGGTTGCCACAGGGAGCTCATTGGGAGGGGTTAGGAAGCGTCAGGGCTGACAAAGATGGGGCATCTCTATCAGGATTCAGAGCTACTCCTGTTTGAAGAGCTACAGGGTGCATATAATCTGCCGGGAGGCCACTTCTTTAGATATGAGACCCTCACCAGGAGGATTAGACAACCCGGGTGGCGGAGGTATGGAACCGCAAGTGCTGGCGGGATGTAGGTATGTAGCACTCTCAGCAGGAAGAATCAAGACAGTTTCCTGCCTTTACATAGCAATGAGGCAAGATATGCAGAAGGCCCTCGATCGCTTGTGAGTACAATGGGAGGAGGATCTGGGAAAACAGATCCCAGAGGTAGAATGGGACAAGATTCTAGAGCAGACCCTGAAAGTGTCCAGGGACGCGTGATTCAAATTGATTAATTTCTACACACTGCATAGGGCGTATCTGACACCGTCCCGCATTAGACAATACTTTGGCATAGACGCTGCAGCATGTCCAAGATGCGGCGAGAGAGAGGCACATATCAGCCACATGTTCTGGAGCTGCCCCACGTTACAAACCTTCAAGGAGGAGATTAGACAAGTGATGGGAGACCTAATAGATAAGGAGCTCCCACACACCCCAGAACATTTCCTCTGAGGGTGGTTCCCACACATGGCCAAAAACAAAATGACTGGGAGATTTCAGGACCTGGCCTATGTTTTGGCCAAAAGAGAGATAGCCAGAAACTGGAAGGCACCAGGGGGGCCTAGAATTCCTTCCTGGAAAAGGGAGGTGGAGAAGTAGGCGGGGCTGAAGGTAGACTGCTACTTAGTGAGGCTAACCGAGGGATAGGTAAGATAGATAAGGCCAGAGCTTGGGAGAATCTAGTAAGTGAACTAGAAACTTATGGGCAAGACAATGATGAGGCGGGCTCCCCACCACCGGGAAACCCCGAAGAGGAAAAGGATAGACCAGAGCATCAATAATAAGGCTGACAAGTGTAGTAAGAGGCTAAGAAAACTATCAACAACTAGGAACCCACAAATACACAGGGATCAGACTATGCAAGTATAGGCGTAACTCAAGGGGGGAGGGGGATAGTTTTGTTGGGGCTAATGTTAAATAAATGTACCAAGATTGCTAATGACATGTCCTATGTAATAGACTGGAAATGCGTAGGGTTCATGACTGTGGCTGATGTCTTTGAAAATCAATAAACTATGGTTGTAAAAAAAAATCAAGAAGCTTGTGCCTTGTGTCACTAAATCATTATATACTAAACTCATGCATAGTGTTGCTATGGCAGCAGGACAGCACATTTATGAGTCTCCTAGCTAGATAGCTGATTGAAATGGAACTGGCTAGGAAATCCAATGCAATTACTTACTGAACCAAGGACTCTCGTGAGTGAAGGTGACACATTAGGGGCTCCGATTTAACTGAGTTAACTGTTTTTAAATGTACTGTCTTTTAACTTGAACGGCTATTGCACTTTAAATTGAAGTACTAATTGCACATTTCTCATATTTTAATTGCTCTGCCCCCCTGCACTGCTCATACTCTCAAACTTCCGACCAATATCGTTGTTACCCATATTGGGTAAATTACAGAAAGACTGGTCAACAAAGAATTATCCAAGTTTCTAGAAGCAAAAATAAATAACAAAAACTTAATTGAGTGAGGCTATTGAGTGAATATACCAAGACTGGAACACGTTGGCAATGTGGTAGAAGAATATTGTGGAGCATCAAGTGGGGTGCTGGAAAGCCTGAGTGAAAGGCCCATACGTGGATGCATCTTTGAGATGCAGATGGGGATGGAAGAAAAAGCATCCTTTAAATATAGTTTTATCAAAAAGTCACCCAGAAGGAGAAGATTTCAGAAACGAATGTATACATTCTATTTTGAAATTGCAACACACCGTTCACTTGCTCAGCTCCTGTAGGTTTAGTCCAACATTCTTTTTCTCACAGATAAAAAATGGTTGGCAAATAGGTCTGTGGTTGAAAGTAGACCGATTGCACCACCCATTTTACAAGACGTGAATTGTACGTGAAAGCTGTGCCTATTTAGCAGGACTCGAGTAAAGTAATGTGGGTGAGCTGAAGAAAAGAAAAATGAGGCAATAAAAAATCTATTAAAATCTGTCACCATTTACAGAACCCGAGGCTAAAGAGTTTATTCAGGCCATTGTTGCTGATAACAATTTAAGCTGGCAAGTAACCCTTAGATGGACAAAGGCGGTACATATTTTACACATCAGTAGTCCTGTATATTTTGTCTGCAACTACTCAGCATTTGGCCTCACAAATGCCTCTAGCTCGAATATTTCAAAGGTTATGATGACCCATTGGCAGTCCTATAGAAATCGACTGCAGAGGCAGTAGTACATTTTCCTTTTCTCTAGGCCATAGAAGTGGGGTTGTCCAGCACCTATTATTAGACTTGATCAACTTGTGTATAATTTGTGTTTTGAGCACATGCTAAGGGGCATATCATCAAGGGCCAGCGTTAAAATTATCGCCGCTTTTGCGTCCGGTTTTTGGGAAAAAGCGGCGATAATTTTAACGGCCTATCAGCATGGACACGCTAACGCGTGAATCCATGCTGTAGCGCCCATTATCTTTTCGCCTCGCATCGCTAATGAGATGCAAGGTAGGTGTTCCTGTGTGAAATACAGAGAAATTAATCGCTAATAGAGGTTCTCCCTATCAACAAGGAAATTGCTACTCGGCCTAGCGACATTTAAACTAGCGCTAACCGGCTATATCGCAGGTTTCTTATGACTGCACATCTCCCTATCAGCAATGTTTTTATCTAACTCTTTTGCCTGGATTACTATCGCCTCGGCGATGCGCGTTGCTGATAGTGCGCTAAACGGGCGATAGAAGGCATTAGGATTTCACACGCTACAAGTGGCCAGCAAAATTTATCGCGGCCGCTTGGTGATATTGCCACAGCGTGGAATACAAATCCCTCCTTCCGTCACAGACCAAAGATCTCACAAACACACACTAACCATACATTCGCTGGTGGGGCCCATAACACCAACATTCACTCACCATCACTCTGTGTTTCTCGGGAGGCGATTATCTTCCAAACACTGACATGAAAGGAATTAGCTCTTTAACCTAATGGGCAACAAATCTACACAACCTTCTGATACTCATTAGGCCCTGAACTTCACCCTTAGTATTCCTCTCATAAATCGGGATGGATCAGTTAGTTGCTGGTTTAGGTTGACTTCCAATTCTCTAATTTACCTTTAAATTAATACATTTTCAATGAATAAACAACCCAACTCATTCTGTAGTTAATCAATTCAATCTTTATCTAATTAATGCAAATTAAATCATTCATTTGTTCAAGTCGCTAATCATCATATTTACCTATTCCGGCTAATTGTCGTCCTCTAAGTCAAATCCGGTAGTCTCGCAAATCTATGCCCATCAAATTTAGTGATTTCAGTTCATCAGGAGTTTGGGCATTAATTCAGTCCGTCAAAGATTCAGGGAAACAGCTGTCCTGCAGCCTCACCGTTCTCTCCGTTAGCATAACGTCAGGAAATCGAGAAAAGCCAGAAACGAACCAGCACCAACCTCTCTATTCTACCATAATTTATAGTAAAATCATTGACAAAATGTAACAAATACTGGTTTCCAGCTCCTCTGATTGGACAATCGAAGATCGTCTGACAGGGTTCTCATGAACTAATGTCTCTTAGATCATCAGTCTTGCTGGTTCCGGTTTTAAAAGGCGTCTTATTGTTCTTCTGAAAAGCTGGCTTGCTTCCCAGGGCGACCTTGGTGGGTACAGTCTGGTTAGGGTCATGACGAGGCCACTGTAGCTGGCGTTAGCACAGGCGCACTTCACCCAAAACCTCGTGTACCATCGACAGTCAAGTTAGGTACCGGAGGCAGCCATTTTGTGGCAGGCCCAAATGGTCAACTTAAGCAAAAGAAACACAAAACACAATTAATACATAGAAATAACGAATAAAATGTTATTCCCTCGCTAATACCCATATGTGTATGTATTTATCTAGCAATAAGCAATACTCAAGCGGTTTATACTTACTGAATAAAGCACAAATCACAAATACATCACAAAAGCCACATATATCATGCAATATTCTAATTGTCTATCATTAGTATGCGTACATAATTTAGTTTATTAATTAATAAAGTCATGCAAAGCAATCCCACGTGTATTTCAATTATTAATAGGATTGATTAATAATTTCCACTTCAATCCATTAGTTCAATTATAATTAATTAATTAATTTAATTAGCATAAACATGCAAAATGGGGAGGGTATACAACATTTTTTGAATTTCCCGCTCCAGAAATCCCCCCTTTGGTGATTTTATCACCAAACCAACCAACCAAAATTTTTGTTCTGTCTTTTACGGATTTTTAAAATGTTTTCTTGCTTTAATCATAATTCAGTTTCACCCACGTCTCCTCTTTTTGCTGATTCATACATACTCTCCTTCCACTCCTCCAATTCTATCTCCTCAAATTCTCTTTCTTGTTTCTTGTCTTTTCTTCTTAATTTTTCGCTTTTTACTCTTTTCTTGTTTTTATTAGTTCTACAACAAATACAACCTAATCTTATTACTAATATTATAAAAATCACACATGTTAATGGAAACAATATTTTACCTATAAATGTACTACCAAGCTTTACTAGGAAATTTTTAATAGCAGCTATTTTCTTTCCGATCTTTTCCCAAACACCTTCAACCTCCAGTGGTACAATTTCATCATGCAATTCAGTAATATTCCTAATATAAATTTTCAGATCTTTGCTTTCGTCAGGAATGTAAGTACAACAATGTTGAACTTTCAGCATTCCACAGACTCCACCCTCTTTTGCCAATAATATATCAAGGGCAAATCGATTTTGCATTACCATAGCACGCATGGCAACCATTTCAGTGTCTACCAATAAAAATCCCCCAGCGGTGATTGTTGACAAGCGATCCACTACTGTTGAAAGTCTTCTAATTTTTTTTGCATTCAGAAATATTCCCACTGCTGGTATCAATGCTCCAAAAAAGTAACCTACAATTTCTGTCCAAGATTCTCTCCTACTACGCACTAAATGATTACTTAAACTATGTACACCATCTTCTCCTCTATCCATATGAACAATTTTCGGAAAAACCAGGCCTACATAACATGTGCCATACCAATGGTCTGGCAAACGATAATATTCCCTGTTCACACAAATAAAATATAATCCAGGAAAGACTGGATCTTTTCCGCCTTTAAATCCCCATCCACCCATGATTCGGTATGTATCATGGCACTCACTATTACCTAGAAAATAATTATCATACACAGTTTGATTCCTTCTAATACAAAATTTCCCTTTCTGAAGCCAATCTAAAGCTATAGTTGGACTAGCTTCTCCTTTCAAGTGTTTTTCCCTTTCTACATCCCAGACTGTTTTCTCCACTTTCCCTTCTGCTGCCTTTCTTTGCATTTTCAGTCTCCTTTCTTCAACCATGTCTAAGAATGTCCTTTCCTCTTTCTTCAAACTGCACGTCAAATTGTTTCTAAAAATATATTCTAATGTTAGTTCTTTAGTTTCTAAGAAAAATTCACCTATTACCCTAGCAGGTTTTACCTTGTTTAGTTTGTTAAAGGCAGGCACTTGCGCAAAAATGTTATCTACATCTGAAAAATAATATTCTAATTTTCCTGTCTGATAAAATAAACCAGCTATTACACTACATGTTATTCCATACGTTGCTGGGAGGTGATGATAAGTCACTCCTTCAGAAACAGAGGCAGGTAACTGCATGCATACGTAGCAGTCCCTTACATCCATTGTCTTTACATATTCATACAATAATTTTGAAAACACATTAGAAAAATCTGTTATTGACCTGTCTTTATGTAAATAATTGTTATCTGTTCTAGTTGGAACTACCTTTTGAATCTTCCCTATATTAGTTTTGTTCTCACTATGTCCTTCTAATGTATCTATAGTGACTTTAAAAGAAATAAGAAGAGCAAGGATGCTCCATAAAAGCATTAATAATCCTGTACAACAACAACACATTTTACACCATCTTTTCATGAATGTACATCTACCTTTGCTACTATCTATGTTAGCCATCTTTGTTAAAAATGGACCGTGTCTTTTGACTTAGCCTCTTTCACTTCACAACTAGTTTTCTAACCTAAGGCTCTAACACCTATTTGGTTCTACCAGTATCTATCTTTTGACTTAATTTCTTATTTTCTTCATCAACAGCTTTCTTGATCTATTCAGTTTGTTATCTCATCGTTCTTCACTTTCCTCTCGTCATCCAAATACAGAATATGTAGAACTTCCGTTTCTTCTTCTCCAATGTCGGACAAGAGAACTCTCAGGATTTCCGATTCTTCCTCTTCTTCAACCACTTTCAGTACAGCCTCCTCTGGATTTCCTTGACTATCTGCCTCTTCTCCCTTTTCAGGCAGAGCCACGTACGTCCATTCCGGTGACTTATACTTCTGGTTAGGTTTCCTTGTTCTTTTACTTTCTTTATTCTCAGTTGTTTCGTCTTCTTTAGATTTTTCTTGACTTGTTATTTCATTCACCTGTTCAGCTCTTGGTGAATTCACTCGTGTCAGTCGATATCTCAATTTCTTTATTTTATTGGGCCAAATGTCATCCTTTGCAACTCTTTTTACTTTACTTCCTTTGTCGTTCTTTTCATTCCTCCAAGCTCTCTTTCTTAGAACTCGAACTTCAGGTATTTCATTTTCACTCTCTTCAGACTCTGTCTCAACTTGCTTTGTCTTTTCAACAATTTCCTCTTCCACCACTTGTTTTGTTTTCCCTACTTCTGTCCCTCCTCGGGTCTCCGACACGCAATCTTCCTGCTGGCTACTTGTCCCTTCACCCAACTGGATATTGCAGTTCCCTACACCTCCTCGGGGGTCTTCCGCAGAAATCTGTCCCTCTCTCTCTGTACCTGTTGCTTGTTCACTTAAATTTGTTATTTCCGGTGGAATTTCTCTCAGTCTCTCATCTGGTACTTCCTTTTCACGAATTTCTTTTATTGTTTCTTCAGTATCTTTACCTCTTTTCTTTCTGTGTTCTTTTCTAGAACCTTGCGTTTCTTGTTCGTTTCCAGAATCGCTGGATTCAGAAATCTGTAATCTTGTTCTCAGAGAGCTACTTCTGGGGACTAAAGTTAGACTTGGTTCTGTTTCCCCCCTTTCAGAGTTTTCTCGTGTTTTTGACTCTTCATCATCTGACTCAGTACTTGATTCTGATTTAGCAAAATATTCTTTTTTTGTGCTGTCCACTGGATTTGGAATTCTCAATGTGTGACTTGCATGAATCCAGTTTTTCAGACCAGCACACTTCACAGCTGTTGTCGTGGTCAGAATGACTTGTCTTGGCTTTCCCCACCTTGGAACCAAACAATTTCTTCTTCTGTGGACCTTTATCCTTACCCAGTTGCCTGGGCTCAGATCATGGGCTGGCTTCTTTTCAAGTGTGGTGGCATCCGCTCCAACCTGATGAAATACAGAATGAACTGCGTCAGCCAGGCTTTTACAGTATTCCAACACCATGTCATCAGTTATAGTCATCAGCTTGTTGACTGGTATAAATACTTGTCTCATGGCTCATCCCATGATTATTTCATGAGGACTTAATCCTGTAGTTCTTTCTGGAATTGATCTAATAGTCATGAGTACTAGAGGCAAGACATCAGGCCATTTCATACCTGTGGCTAAACACATTTTCCCTATTCTATTTTTGAGAGTTCCATTCATCTGTTCAACCACACCAGGAGCCTCTGGTCGGTAGGCACAATGTAGTTTCTGTTGTACATTCAATGCTTCACAAATTGATTTTACAATCTCATTATGAAAATGTCCTCCTCGGTCTGATTCAATTGTCACTGGGAACCCGAACCTAGGGATGAACTCTCTCAACAGTAGCTTGGCTACTGTCATCCCATCATTCCTCCTTGTTGGAAAGGCTTCCACCCACCTAGAGAATAGGCAGACCACAACCAAAACATACCTCAGTCTGTTACAGGGAGGCATCTCAATGAAATCTACTTGCATTCTGGTGAAAGGCCCTCCTTCTCGACCTATTGTTCCCAGACTCACTACTGTCTTTCTCCCAGGATTGTATTGCTGACATATTAGGCATCTTTGACAAAGACTTTCTGCTACAAGTCTGAATTTTGCATTGTACCAGGTCTGCTTAAATGATCTGATCATGGCGTCTCTCCCTATGTGTCCCTGGCCATGATACATCCGTGCCATGGTAGACATCATGCTATCAGGCATAACTGGTCTTCCATCTTGATAGACCCACACATGATCCTTCTCTCTTGGGGCACATCCTGCTTTTACCCACTGTTTCATTTCCTCATCTCCTGCCTCTTCTTGCAACTGTCTTACCTCTTCCCAAGTTCCTACAATGTTAGTAAACATCAATGTGCAAGAAGACATTTCTCTTTCCTTAGCCCTATTGACCGAATTTTGATTACGTGCACAATACTGTGCCATGTCATTGGCATATCTGTTTCCTTTGGCAATATAATCACCACCTTGACTATGAGCAGCACATTTTACAACAGCCAGTTGTCTAGGCAGCTGTATCACCTCAAGCAACTTTTCAACCACGTCAGCTTTCTTATAGGAGTTCCACTCAAGTTTAGGAAACCTCTTTGTAGCCATAGTTGGCCAAAGTCATGGACAACTCCAAAGCCATACTGGCTATCAGTTATCACAGTCACTCTCACACTTTTCCCAATCTTGCATGCTCTAGTCAAAGCCACAAGCTCTGCTACTTGGGCCGATTTTACTCCTTTCAGATAGGATGCTTCTATTACTGCTGTGACTGTGCACACTGCATACGCTGCACTCAGCACTCCTTCATCTGTTCTCAAACATGACCCATCCACGAACATCACAAAATCAGTTTCTGGCAAAGGTACATCTTTTATATCCGGTCGTGGTTTTGTACAAAAATCAAGTACATCCAAACAATCATGATCTGCTTCATCTCTTGCTTCCACATTCTCAGCATCAGGCAACAATGTTGCAGGATTCACATTCAAACATCTTGCAAGACTCACATTAGTTGTGCCTAATATGACATTTTCATACTTAGTCAGCCGACTGTGTGTCATATACTGGGTACGACTCCTTGTTAACAGGATCGCTACATCATGAGGTACAAACAATTTCAATGGATATCCCATCACAATTCCTTCACTCTGCTCCAAACTTCGGCAAGTTGCAGCTACCGCTTTCAAACATCCAGGTAAAGCTACAGCTACTGGATCAAGCATTGATGAAAAATATGCAATTGGTCTCCTCAATTTTCCATGCTTCTGTATTAACACAGAAAGTGCACATACATTTCTCTCACTGCAATACAACTCGAATTCTTTCTCATAGTCAGGCATACCTAATGCAGGTGCTTCACACAAACCATCTCTCAATTTTCTAAATGCTGCCAATTCCTCCTTGTTCAACCCAATGGGATCTCTCACATCACTTCTCGTCAGTCGTACCAAAGGTTTTGCAATCAAAGAGAAATTACTGATCCACTGACGACAGTATCCAACCATTCCCATGAACATTCTCACCTCTCTTTGAGTCATGGGAGCTCTCATTCCTTTTATAATTCTGATTCTGTCTATTGTTATTTGTCTTAGTCCTTTCTCAATGTTATGTCCTAAGTACTGTACTTCCTTTTTGCAAAACTGTAACTTTGATGGTGACACTTTAAGTCCTCCATCTGCCAAATGATTTAGCAAGGCTATCGTGTCTACCTCACAAGCTTCACGTGTTTTTGACGCCACCAAAAGGTCGTCAATGTATTGAACTAATACTGAATTTTCAGGCATTTCTAGACTCTCCAAAGACTTCTTCAATAACTGATTAAATGTTGAGGGGCTTTCTGTATACCCCTGTGGGATTCGGCACCATGCCAAAATACGTTCGCCAAATTGAAACGCAATAATTTACTGACTGTCGTGGTGCAATGGGATGGAAAAGAAAGCATGACGCAGATCAATCACTGTATACTATTCTGCATCATGGGCAATCTGATATAAGATCACTGATGTATTCGGTACAATGGGGCAACATGATACCACAATTTTATTCACCTTTCTCAGATCTTGCACTATCCTGAATTTCCCATTAGGCTTTTTCAGTCCCATTATTGGTGAATTACATTGACTGCTCATTATTTCTCTCAAAATTCCTTGCCTAATCATTTTCTCTATTACAGGAGTTACTCCTTCAATTATCTCAGGTGTCAATTTATATTGCGGGACATTTGGGTATGTTACTCCTTCCTTTACTGTTATTTTTATTGGATCTACATTTTTCATTAGTCCTACATCTTCTCCAGTGAAATCCCAAACTTCCGCTTTTACAGACTGTTTCAATTCTTTAGGTAATTCATCAGGGTTGAATACAGCATATGTTTCAGTAACCTCATTTTCTCTGTTAGCTATGGTCATCTTATACAGTACATCATCGTCTGGTGTTTCAAAAGCTATTCCATCCGGAGTACAGAATATAGTGCAATTCATTTTGCACAACAGGTCCCTACCTAATAAATTCACAGGACTGGTGTCGCACACAACAAAGCGGTGCATTTCTGATATTTTCCCTATGCTAACTTTCACTGGTTCTGTAAGGTACGTTTTAATCTGTCTGTGGACACACCAACTACTTGGATCGTTTCATCCGAGAGAGGAAGATTCTTAATATCAGCTGATCTCACAGTTGATCGAGTAGCACCAGTATCCACTAGGAAAGTAATATTTTCATCATTAACCTTCCCATCTACAAATGGTCCTGTCTGGTCTACTTCTAGAGTTGCCAAGTACGCACTCTCCTTCCTCCCTTCGGCACCATCAATAGCTTTCTTCTGAGTCACTTTCATCGCGTTGCAACCAATACTGCGAAACAGCGCTAGCGCGTGGCAGCTTATTTACCTGTTCTTCATTGTAGAATCCCGATTCACTACTATACTTCTGTGAGTTTCTGCTCTGTGGAAAAGGCGGTTTTGGCACCTGATTCTGTGGGGTAACAACTTGCTGATGTTGCTGATGTTGCTGCCATTTACCACTCACCTCATGCTGCACCTGTGTGTTCAATGATGGATTTTTATTGTTAGTACTTGGGGGAAATTTACACTCGGATTTCCAATGCCCTATCCTACCGCAATTATGACACGGAAATTTCTTTTTAGCTTCCTCAATATTCCCTTTACTTTTCCCAGGATTAAATTTCGGCTTTGACCCTGCTTGTTCGACTATTTGTGCTTCTTGTCTCTCTGCTACTTTTACCTGTACCCACATTGTTTTGCTTCAATTTCATCACTGAAATATTTAGCATGTCTCAATACTTCGTCTATTTTCTTGTTTTGCCAATCTACCGTATGCTGTTTAATCATTTCATTTCTGGACGTAAACCATATACAAATCTGTATACAAAATGACTCAAATCCTTTTCACTCAGATTCTCATCTCCGCTAAACTGCTTAAAAGCTAGTATTAGCCTCTCATAATATGCATGTACTGACTCTTTACTTTCTTGATGTGTTCGATCAATTTTTACCCAATCTGTCTCTTTTGGGGGCACTTTGTTTTTCAAAAATACCATAACCTGTTCATATTTCTTCATTACCTCGGGGTCTGGAGCTCCTGTTTAAGGATCCCTAGGATATTCCTGGGTTGGACAATTTATCATGAGCTTGCACTCTGTCCATAAATCTGCTGGTACAATTATGTCAACTAGACTATTCAAATCAATCCATAGTACTTTAGACAATTTTACAAATCTGTCTACCTGCCTGTACCACTCGACGGGCTTCTTGCGCAGTAGAGGGAAATCATTCGTAAAATACAAAATATCCTGTCTCGTCCATGGGACATGTACCCCTCCTCCTGGAATCTCTCTCATAGGGCCTTCTGTCACTACCTTTTCCTTTTCTCTTACAGGAAATGCTGAAAATGTCTTATCTGAGGCATCATCACATTTTCTATACCACCTGCTTCTCCATTTATCCACATCTCCCCATTTTCTCAATAAATGATTATGTCCTTAATCTGACCTATTCGTCCTGTGGTGTTCATGTTTTCAATATCTTTTTCAGTGAAATCTACTCAATATGGTTTCTTTTTTTTTTTTTTTTTTTTAAACTTTGTTTATTGAAAGTTTTATGTCATGACAATACATACATACCAAATCAAAAGGGCAACCATAAGCAGGGACAGGTGACAGTGCAAGTCTCATATCGCATTAGCGTCAGATCCATTGTAGTCGCAGGGAACAATTGAGCAAGCGCGTGCAATAGAATAAGTTTTGATAACCTGTATACAGGGCAGAGGCCTCCAGCAAAAAGGCCAGTACACATTATAAACACCTGGCAGGGGCGTGAGGAACCCTTCAAGCAGAGTTAAGCCATGCGCTACACAACTCCCACAGTGTGCCCTCGGTCAAACGGGCTCGTATAATATACACTCACAGACAGTACTCGCGCCCTGGAGCATCTTGACGGAAAGGCCCAGAGGGGCCGCCAGAACTGCAACCCACCTCGCACATGTCCACAGTAGCACACAGCCTCCCCTATGTAGGATTTCCATCAGTGAGGGTAGGGTCCGGGCCGGCATCGGTCAGGGAAGGGGCGTCTGTTGTCAGAGCCTCCGGATACTGCAATAAGTAATTTTGTAATGGTCCCCAGATATCGGCGGGGCGGGACCGGTCAGGGAGCAGTTCGGAGTATGTCAGTACTTGCTCCTGGCAGTATACCAGGTCCCTGAGCCATTCCTTAAATTTCGGAGCCCGTCCCCGTCCCCACCGACAAGCTACGCGTCGCTTCGCCAGCAGTAACGCCGTCATAACGAATTTGCGACTCGCCCGTGGGATAGGCTTGGTGTATCCCAGTAGCGCCTGTATGGGGTCCGGTGCGAAGGGCAGCTCTATCATTTGTGAAATGGCGGAGCACACCCGTGTCCAGTAGTTCTGAATAGTGGGGCATATCCAGGACAGATGTAGGAAGTCTGCCTGGGGGGCATGGCATCTCTCACAGTTGTCCGAGTCCTGGAGTTGAAATCTGTATTTGGTGGCCGGGGTGCAGTAGAGACGGTTCAGGAATTTAAAATGTATGATGCGGTGTCTACTGCTCGCAGAGATCTGTGCCGTCTGCAAACAGCAGTAAGTCCACCTGTCATCCCCGAGGTCTAGCCCCAGCTCTCGCTCCCATTCCCCACGTGCCCGGGATACGTCAGGTGCAGCATCAGAGCGGACTGCATGATATAGTATCGAAACTAAATGAGAGGGCGAAGTGGCCTGAAGGACCCCGTGTAAGGGAGCCATGGTGTCAGGCTCAGACGGGAAATCTGGCAAGATGGTCTTCATGCCGTGCCGCAGTCTAAGGTAGGTGAAAAGCTCCAGGGGGGTTGGCGTGTGCCCATCAAAGAAGCTACCCTGGTCACGAAAGATCCCGTCCGAAAACAGATCTCCCCATCTATGGAAGCCCAGCTTGCGAAGCAAATCTTGAAACAGTTTCTCTTGGAGAAGAGGAAGCTGTGAGTGATAAGAAAGCGGGAGAAGAGGGGAGTACAGGAGCGGACTTCCCACTCGCTTCGACAGTTCCAGCCAAGCCCTCACCGTGCCCTGCAGAGCGTTATAGTTGGCAGGGGAGTACGGGAGCACACTGTGCAGTAGGCCAGACAGGGGCAGGGGCGCCGCTAGCCAGTCCTCCGCTGCGAGCTGGGGCATAAAAGCGATCGGGTGGAACCAGTAGTAAGCATAGTGCGCTTGAGCGCAGAGATAGTACAGTTCCAGGTCCGGTATATCGAATCCTCCGCACGAGTATGGAGAAGTCATCACAGCCCACTTCAAGCGGGGCCTCTTCCCACCCCATACCAAACGTATCAATTCAGATCTCAAACGAGTAAAGAAGTGCCTGCTCGGGGGAAAAGGAATATTCATAAACAAGTATAAGAGCCGGGGAAGCACCACCATCTTAATCAGGGCTGCTCGTCCAGCCATCGACAGGGGGAGCGCAATCCAGCGGTCGACACAAGAGGAGACGTGCAGCAATGTCGTGCCGTAGTTCATCCGCATAAGCTCCTCCCTGTCTCGGGAGATCTTAATGCCTAGGTACTTGACATCGGACTCACTCCATTCTATGGGGTAGTCGAGCGGGAAGGTCTGGGAGCCATCAGTAAGATGGAAAATCTGAGACTTCGACCAATTGATTTGTACTCCCGACATTTCCCCATATCTCAAGAATTCCCGGAGGAGAGGGTTCAAGTTATTTTGTGGGTCCCGCACGTACAGAGTAATATCGTCTGCATACATCGACAGCAATATCTGTCTCTGCTCACAGAACAGCGCGCGGTCTTGATGGTGCTGTCGGAGTCGCGAGGCTAGAGGCTCGAGCGCCAGTGCGAATAAGAGTGGGGAGAGTGGACACCCCTGTCTGGTCCCTCGTGCAATTCCGAGGGGTGCGGACACCCTGCCATTGACCAGGACCCTGGCGCACGGACCGCCATAGAGAATAGCTATCCAGCCCAGGAACACCAGGGGGAAACCCATGTGAGTCAGTACAGCCACCAGATAATCCCATTCCAAGGAGTCGAACGCTTTCGTAGCATCCAAGAATACCGCCACCATCTGTAGGCTGGGATCTACATTCTGCAAGGTCGCAAACAGTGTACGCAAGTTATGCGACGTCGCCCTTCCGGGTATGAAGCCCGATTGATCCGGGAGCACCAGTCCCTCCATGAGGAGCGACAAGCGATTAGCCAGGGTCTTAGCAAGGATCTTTGCATCGCAGTTAAGAAGGGACAAGGGCCGATACGAGTCTGGGGACGTTGCCGGCTTGCCTGGCTTCAAGAGGGAGGTAGTCAGTGCCTCTCTCATGGAGGGGGGGAGCTTCCCCAGTGTGTGAGCCTCGTCAAACACCTCTTTCAAAATCGGGGCAAGGATATCGATGTAGGACTTGTAGAACTCTATCGGGAGGCCATCAAGGCCCGGGGCCTTCCCCGAGGCCATCTGCATTATGGCCTCCCGAATTTTGTCAACCCCCAGAGGAGCCATGAGGAACCGGCGCTGTCTATCAGAAAGCCATCCTAGTGTGATGTCCTCAAAATATCTGTCCAGTTCCGGCTTGTGCGCATGGGTAGAGGAGTACAATGCAGTGTAGTGGGCAACAAACGTTTGCAATATAGACTGGGTGTCCCTGTGGAGCGCTCCCGAAGATCCATGGATCTCCAGGACGTGGTTGTTGAAACGGGGCGGTCGTATCGCCCATGCCAGGAATTTACCCGGCCGTTCTCCCTCACCGTACCTACGCGCTTGGAAGTGTTTCCCCCTAAACCGAACCTCCCTATCCGCGGTGGCTTTATAGTCAGACAGGAGGTCACGGAACTTGGCTTGCGCCCCCGCATCAGTGGGAAACCCAGGGGCGGTCTCCAAGGCCCGGAGAGCGATCTCCAGTTTGCTAAGGCTCTTACGGAGGTCCCTGAGGACTCCCACCCCCTTCGAAATGCACAGTCCCCTGATGGTAGCCTTAAAGGCCTCCCAGACTACAGCGACACTATCCACCGTCCCACCATTGCGCTGAAAGAAGCTCTCGGTCTCCTGTGCAATCTCCGAGCGAAAGACCTCATCCAGCAGGGCAGTAGGTTGCAATCTCCAGGACATCGGAGAGCCAGCAAGATCAACCAGCTCCATACCCATCAGTACCGGGGCATGGTCGGAATACGTGCGCGCCAGGTGTTCCACCCGACATACCGTGGGAGCAAGGCCTGGGGAGATCAAGAAATAATCCAATCTTGCCCATGTGGCGTGTGCGGCCGACCAGTGCGTGCCCTCCAATGTCGCCGGGTGCCTAGAGCGCCATGCGTCCAACAGGTGGCGCTCAGTAAGAAGGTCGTGAACATATGCCTGTGAGCGAGAGTAGTGTTGAGGGCTGGGGTTTGCCCTGTCCCTCATGGGATCAATAGCTACATTGAAGTCTCCTCCCCATATCAGGTGAGTGGAGCCTATGTCCAGGATCTCCCCCCAGAGCGCCCGAAGGCACTGCGGATCATCCGAGTTGGGGCCATAATAACACGCCAGTGTGAGCGTGTCCACACCAATGCGACCCCAGATAATACAATACCTGCCCTCCCTATCAGTCAGTTCACCCAGGCACACAAAGGGGGTGTGTCTCTTAATAAGGATTGCGACCCCCCGTGAGTAAGTGGAATAAGAGGAGAAGGAACGGTGCATGGCCCACCTAGATGCAAAGAGTGACGGCCTGGACGGGTCCAGGTGCGTCTCCTGTAGGAAGGCCACATTGATGTGATGTCTATCTAGGTACGCCAGGATCTGTCTACGCTTTCTAGGGTCCCCCAACCCCCGCACATTCCAGGTCAAAAAATTAAGTTGCCCAGTAAAGTCCCTGCGTGTCTGTGGATCACCCATAAGGAGCAACAGTTCTCAGAAATAGTAAGCCAATGTCACCACCGCCCCTAAAAGGATGCAGAAGAAATAATGCAAACACTTCAACACACCAATTAACACTAACAAACCGCAAAGAAAATTTCCCACCCCCCCCTCCACCCTCCACCCACAGCAGCATCCCAATCATGCCATCTGGACAGTCCCCATCCTCCCCACCCCAAAACCAAACCTTTCTATGGCCAACGCCATTAGGGATTAACATTTAAACAGAGAAACAATGGGGTAATACCCTTCGGAGGTCAGTCTAGGTGGATACACCGTGTCTCCGCGATCCACGGGACTGCGCCCGGTCAGGGACCGAGCCCACTCCAGGGACAGGGAGCGCCCAGCGAGGTGAAATGTCCTGAGAGTCAGGTGCGTGGTAAAAGGAGGTAGGGCCCCGGTGACATCCCCCCACCCACAGCGCGGCCAGGTCCTTAAGTCCCCATATCATGGTCCGTGGCAGCATACATCTGCATCAGCTTACCAACTGTCAATCATCCGCCACAGAAGCATCAGGCCAACGAACCTGCGTTGTCACTCCGCGGCCGGCGAGGCCGGGCCATCCATATCTCGCCTCTTGACCCGCTTCAAAAATTCCTCAGCTTGTTGGGGTTTAGTGCAGAAAATTTGTTTCCCCTGGTGAGTGATGCGTAGTCGAGCAGGGTAGAGCAACGCATAATCAATTTGAGCAGCTCGCAATTTTTGTTTAACCTGGATGAATTTTTTCCGCTCCTCCTGGACCACTGGAGTGAAGTCTGGAAATATAGTAAAGGTAACGCCGTCATACGAGAGGGACTTCTTCTCCCTCGCCACTCGGAGCGCCGCGTCCCGGTCCCGGAAGTTTAACAAACGGGCGATGATAGGGCGGGGGGGGGCCCCCGGCGGCGGCCTCGGAGCCAGCGATCTGTGCGCCCTTTCAACAATGAACTGCTGGGAGAGGGAGTCAGCCCCCACCACCGCGCGCAGTAAGCCCTCCACATAGTCCTCCATCTTGCCTGTGTGGGTCGACTCCGGTATGCCAAGTAGGCGAACATTGTTCCTCCTGCTGCGCGCCTCTAATTCCTCATTCTTGGCCGCTATCACGAGAAGGACTTTGTCCATGCGCGCTACGGTGTCCGATAGTTGTGTCGTGCGGTCTTCGGTATCAGAAACACGCCGCTCCGTTTCTGAGATACGTTCTCCATGACTGTCCACCTTGTGCACTATTGAGTCCATACGTGACTGCATGGAGTCCATTTTGTCCACTATGGTCGCCAGGCTCTGCCGCATATCCAGCAGGATGGATTTGACGTTGTCGCCCGTCTGGGCGTCCACTGGTGCCGGGCCCCCCGCGCCGGCCTCCGGCTGGGACCGGGTGGTCTTTTTCGACTCGAAGGTGAGGCGAGGTTGGCGGCTGTCCGGTTTCCCCATGCCGACACCGACGGACAGACCCCAGTAAAGGCAAGGATATAGTCGGGATGGCCGGGTCACGAGGGAACCAAGGGGGGAACGCAGCTCCGCAGGGGCAGAAGCGACCCAGCTATCCGGGCTCAGGCGCCCCGTGATCTCCTCACGAGCATCTGTCAACCCCCTCCAACGGGGGTGAGCCCACGCGTCAGGGACGGGTCCAGTGCCCAGAGCTGCACTCGATCACCTGGGGCCACAACTCCCCCCGACAGTAGGCAGCAGGATCTCCTTCACTCCGGGCCACCAATCGTCTCGAGCCAGACAGGGGGGGGGCAGAGCCGGGACCCTCGGGTACTCACTCGTAGCAGCCTTAGCTCCCCAAGGGAATCCAGGTCGATGAGGGAAGCAGGCCCCAGCGCCTCCAGGCCAATGGCGAGCTCCGCAGGTTCGCTGCTGCCTCGGCGCGATCCCAGACGTAGGCCTCTCGGTTTGGTGCGCCGAGCCGGTCTTAGGCTCCCGCCGCCAGCGAAGCCGGTCTCGCCGGGCCCCAAACTCCCGCTGTCCCCGCCGCCCGTCACATCTCATCCAGCGGGGGAGCAGACGGGTCACAGCGGGGGTGGATGGGTCCCCACAGCGCACAGGCAGGCGGTGCAGCGCCGCGCTTCCGCAGCGCCCAGGAATGGCCGGGGGAGGTGATCGCCGTGGTCGCCGCGGTCGTCTGCAGCACACCCCGTCAAGGCATGCGCCCTCCACCAGTTCTCAGCGCAGCCGCCGCCGCGGTAGACGAGTCAGTCCAGGGCGAAGGCAGCAGCAGGGGCGTGCGAGGTCCTCCGCAGCCGTAGTGCAGGGAGGCCCTCTGACCACGTGTGCAGCGCCGCCCTCGCGTGGCGGCCGCTCCCCAGTCACAGTACCAGGCGATAGCACACGCCAGCCGGCGCGGTCGGCAGCAGCTCTTTAGTCCGGTCTCGCCGCGGTACTCAGGGCAAGGCAAAGCCCCGGCAGCAGCAGCGGAGTGCGGGACCCCACCAGGGCTCGTTCTGGCAATGATTCGCCACTCTCAGGCAGGATTTTTAACAGGATTTTGCCGCTGGGCTGCGGGAGCTTCACCCACAGGCAGCCATTCCGCTGTGCGCCACCTAGCGCCCCCCCTCAATATGGTTTCTGTAAGGCTTTTACTTTTTCAATATCAATACACATCTCATTTGCCACTTCTTCTAACCTTTCATGTAAGTTTTTCGCTTTCCAGGTCACACTTTTGCACAAAAATAGTAATTCTTCATCCTGATAAGTTTAAAATTTTTCTGTTGGGATAGTCCCTACTATTAATTCTTCCAATACCATTTGTAACTTGGCCACATCAATTGATTGGGATTCTTTGTCTTTTCTCTGCAAGCTTCTTAACCATTCACTTAACTCCTCTGTCGATGGTCCTACTGGCTTCTCTACATTTCCTTGTCCAAAATCTTTTTGTGTTTCTGACATTGTCTCTATCATTGTCATACGTCTCTCTGCACAGTTCTGACCTACAAACGGGTTATTTGAAAAATTCGGTTAAACTATACTCATAGTCTGTCTCCATGGATTCTCATTCTGACTCACTCTTGGTTGTTCAACCGGTTGATTACTTAAATAAGGGACTGTCAAACAATGCTCACTGTATTTTTGTTTGTCAAAAAAGGCATTACTGGACCTATCGTTACTGGAACAGTTACCGCTTCTAGATTCTTAATCAATTCTCTTATTTTCTCAGTTAATTCTAGGGTCATTTTTGCTAATTCTGCAGAATTTTCTCCATCTGTTTTCTCTTCAGACCTCTTTTCTATCTCTCTAATGGCATTGTTTTTACCCAAACTTTGGAACTCTGGTTCCGATTTTATAATTCGTACTGTTTCTTTCATTGGGGCACTTGGAGTTAATATTTCTGGTTCTGGTCGATACGGTGGTGGATTCTGATAGAACATATCATCAAGAACATCATCCTCAGACTCATTCCCTCCATATCCTCTCGACTCCACATTATGCCTCTTTTCTACGCACTTTCGTCCTTCATTCTCTCCTGCAGTTCTTACAGGGAGCAAACCCTCAGTCATACTCGCATCCCGCCATCTTCTCATTCGATCATTATGCGTTTCATATCCATATGATCTGCCAAACAGGTACCTATATCCTCTACCATTTCTTTGTCTCTCTCGTTCATGCATTTCGTCTTCCCATTCCGTCAAAGCCTCAAACTGTGTCGGTCTAGGTCTTGGTTCTAAATTCATCATTTTCTCTCTCGAATTTCTCAAAACAGCCAAATTAAATGAACCATGTTCTGGAAAAGCTAATACTCCGTCCTCTTTTGTGTATCTCACCCAATTGTCTAACCAAATACAAGTATGATACCCATATTTCGCAATCATAAAGGATGCGGGGGTTTTCGGTGGAGGAAGTAACTGTCCTTTCCTAGTTTTGACCGGTTTGTCCTTCTTAAACCACTTCTTGACTCTTCCAAACCATGACTTTTTCTCCTTTTCTGGTGGATCGTAATACATTTTCTTGTCTTTCGTGTATCACTTATCTCTCTTTACAACTGTACCGTTATTCTATCCAATCACAGCGCGACTCACACTAACGCACCAATTCAGAGCGTCTACGTCACTGTCACAATCCTCAAATCCCAGCGTCACTCACACTAACGCACCAATAAGGAGCGTCTACGTCACCCTGTATTTCTCTACTCCTAGCGCGGCGTACACTAACGCACCAATCCGGAGCGTTTCACAGTTCTGACCGACTGTCCAATCCCAGCGCGGTCGTTCTGACGTCAGCAGCCTCTGCGGCAGCTCTTGCTCCTGTCTACCCCTCCTTTACAAATCTGCTCAGTAAGTTTTTGTTTCAATTTCTACACTTCTGTTAGTAACAACATAAAAACGTCTTCATTGTCCGCTTCGCTAACCAAAGAACAGCAAAGACCTTTCTCACGAGAATTCCGTCTTTCCCGAGAGCAGCGCTTACCTCTGCCCTACTACGGAATCGTTACTTCCGTTGATAAAGTAGCACATCCCTCTACTTCACCCTTCTAACAAGCATTAGCTAATTGTTTCTCTAGTATTTAAGACACATAGTTGGAGACCCAATGCTCCTGAGAAATAAACCCTGAGTTTCACAATTAACCTGAATGCCTTTACATTCACGCACGTTCACACAAGAAAAATGTAGTACATTCACACAGAATCCTGTCTTTCCCGAGAACAGCGAACAGTCTGTCCTACTACAGAATTATGAAATGCGTTAACAAAGCAGTGCTTCCCTCTACTTTGTCCTTCAAGCAAGCTCAGAGAATACCTATTACCTTTCCAGTGATAAGCGTTATCGGAATGCCAGTTGGATCCCTGGTACCTAAGACCAGAACTTCACAGGTACCCTTCGCCATCATGCACTCTTCTCTCACACTATAAATGTCTCTAATGGCAACACACGACGATGCTACCGAATCGAACCCAGACAATGCGTCATGCAACTTCAATCGTTACACGTTTTCCCTGTGTACCTACAGGCCAACAACAATTCCGTCTTTCCCGAGAGCAGCGCTTACCTCTGCTCTACTATGGAACCATTACAAACTTCTGACTTCCTTCATCCCATAAGCCGTGCAAACAACATATAACTCGACGTAACTCAACATAGAGTGTTAGTACATATATCAATACCAATCAATAACCAATAATCAATAAGCAATGTACAAGCAATAATCACCAAACCAAAACAATAACAACCATCATTCTGCTACCAGAAAAACTGCTACAGCGTGGAATACAAATCCCTCCTTCTGTCACAGACCAAAGATCTCACAAACACACACTAACCATACATTCGCTGGTGGGGCCCATAACACAGACATTCACTCACCATCAATCTGTGTTTCTCGGGAGGCGATTATCTTCCAAACGCTGACATGAAAGGAATTACCTCTTTACCCTACTGAACAACAAATCTACACAACCTTCTGATACTCATTAGGCCCTGAACTTCACCCTTAGTATTCCTCTCATAAATCGGAATGGATCAGTTAGTTGCTGGTTTAGGTTGACTTCCAATTCTCTAATTTACCTTTAAATTAATACATTTTAAATGAATAAACAACCCAACTCATTCTGTAGTTAATCAATTCAATCTTTATCTAAATAATGCAAGTCTCCAATCATCATATTTACCTATTCTGGCTAATTGTCGTCCACTAAGTCAAATCCGGTAGTCTCGCAAATCTATGCCCATCAAATTTTGTGATTTCAGTTCATCAGGAGTTTGGGCATTAATATAGTCCATCAAAGATTCAGGGAAACAGCTGTCCTGCAGCGTCACCGTCCTCTCTGTCAGCATAACGCCAGGAAATCGAGAAAAGCCAAAAACGAACCAGCACCAACCTCTCTATTCTACCATAATTTATAGTAAAATCATTGACAAAATGTAACAAATATTGGTTTCCAGCTCCTCTGATTGGACAATCGAAGATCGTCTGACAGGGTTCTCATGAACTAATGTCTCTTAGATCATCAGCCTTGCTGGTTCCGGTTTTAAAAGGCGTCTTATTGTTCTTCTGAAAAGCTGGCTTGCTTCCCAGGGCGACCTTGGTGGGTACAGTCTGGTTAGGGTCATGACGAGGCCACTGCAGCTGGCGTTAGCGCAGGCGCACTTTACCCAAAACCTCGTGTAGCGTCGACAGTCAAGTTAGGTACCGGAGGCAGCCATTTTGTGGCAGGCCCAAATGGTCAACTTAAGCAAAAGAAACACAAAACGCAATTAATACATAGAAATAACTAATAAAATGTTATTCCCTCGCTAATACCCATATGTGTATGTATTTATCTAGCAATAAGCAATACTCAAGCGGTTTATACTTACTGAATAAAGCACGAATCACAAATACATCACAAAAGCCACATATATCATGCAATATTCTAATTGTCTATCATTAGTATGCGTACATAATTTAGTTTACGAATTAATAAAGTCATGCAAAGCAATCCCACGTGTATTTCAATTATTAATAAGATTGATTAATAATTTCCACTTCAATCCATTAGTTCGATTATAATTAATTAATTAATTTAATTAGCATAAACATGCAAAATGGGGAGGGTATACAAACATTTTTGAATTACCCGCTCCAGCAATATGCCTCTAAGTTTTTCATGCAGTGTATTATGTTACATGTACGAAATAACTCTGCTATTTGATTTTGTCTTATCTGATTTATCTAATGTTCCTTAGATATTTTTTGTGCTGTGAGCATACAATGTATTTTGTAGAATTTTTGCTGGCTACTGTTCTGTTGTAATTGTTCATTCATTTGATAACTTTATTTCGGTCGAAGACCATAAAAGTGCAGATAAAATACATACAAAGCACAAAAAGTTAAAAACCAGCATAAAAAACAATGTTAAGAAAGGATTAAATTCCAAAGTTATCAAGAGTAGAAATTAAAAGAAGCAGAGTCTTATCAGTCACACATTTGCAAAAGAGTTTGTCTTCTGTGCCACATACCAAATAAGAAGCGGGAGACGGCGAAAACAATGGGGGGATGGGTATCATAAATCAAGACCCGACAGGCCTGTGCAAAATGACGGAATCCAAGGTTCCTGCATATCGGGATTAACCAGCATTTCCTAATTCTAACGTATGCAGGACCAAAGAACAGAACATGGAAAACATCTTCGCTTTTGTAATTACAAATAGGGCAGGCTTCCCCTTCTGATTTGGACCATTTTGAAGTGAAGAGCCTGGTAGGCAGGCTACCGTGTCTAAGTTGAAGATACAACTTCCTCGCTAGAGGCGGTTATATTACATCTAAAAGTTCCTCAAATCGGGGTTCCATTTTTACTAGGAGGAACTCAGCTGACAGCCTACCCAGGTTTGTTGATCTCTGCAGATTTAACAAATTCTGCTTCCTCATCTGGGTTTGAAGGTCTAGTTTCGTCATCCCCGGACAGGACAACTCAGGAGTCTCCCAAATCTGTGAAATACCTAACCTCTTACTAGAGGCCTTGATATGGAGCAACCATGGGATATTTTGATTTTTTAGTTGGGGCCAGATCTCCATGAACTCAGCTCTATAGGGGGCCAGTTCAGGAACGGACCACAACCTCTTCCAATATAGCATGGGTCTTGTGGCTACAAGCTCATCTATCGGCTCCAGCCCCAGATCAAACCGTAAGGGAATGAGTGGTGTGCTTGATGGTAATCCTACCAGATTCCTCATAAAATTCTGTTCCACCCTCAAAAGGTTGGAGGTATTTTTATGGCCCCAAAATTCGGCACCATAGATTGAGGCCGTTCTCGCTTGAAGTCGATAGATTTCAAGAGCCGGGGCTACCGGTTTGAGATCTGATATCCTGTGGACTTTACTAATACCTCCACTCATTTGCGTTAGTTTAAGGGGAGAGTTAGAGATTTGGGGGCCCCATTCGAAATTCTCTGATATAGATATGCCAAGATAGACAAATATTTTCACCCGCTCCAAGGGGATCCCGTTAAGGACAGGGTTCAGTCGAGTCCGCCTCGGGGGATTGAAGATCATAAACTTGGTTTTGTCCAGGTTTATCTCCAATCCCCGTGAGGCGCAAAACACCACAAAGCCGTCCAGGGTACGCTGGAGGCCCGATGATGTTTTGGATAACAACAGGGTGTCATCTGCAAACATCAGAGCAGGCACTCTCCCAGTCGCTAGTCTGGGAGAATCATTATCTGGAATGCCAGACAAATGATCAACCAAACCATTTATATATAGACTAAATAGCATTGGGGCCAGAACACAACCCTGGCGTACTCCCCTCAGGACAGGAAAACGTTTAGATAGGTCCCCTTGTCTCCCGCACCTAACCCGGGCATAATTGTTGGTGTGTAATCTTATTAATGCTGTCAAAAGGTAGGGCGGGAGACCCAGATCTGCCAGAACCTCCCATAATTTAGCCCTAGGTACAAGATCGACCTGCAGACAGAATATATGGTCCAAAGTAGAAATGCCTGACCTAAAACCAGCCTGAAGTGTAGTTAATACTTCATTAACCTCCATCCAACCCAGGATCTGATCCAAAATAATCCTGCCCATTAGCTTTTGTGTTGTATCTATAAGACTAATGGGCCTATAGTTGGATGAGGTTAGCAGACAACCCTTTTTATAAATGGGAACCACCTCAGCACCTAACCATGACCCCGGCAGATCAGTTCCAAATAAAATCTCATTGAACATAACAGCCAAGTACGGTGCCCATATTTTTGGCTGCGTGCGAAATAGATCTCCTGGAAGTTTGTCCAGGCCTGGGGCCTTGTTAGGGGGTAGCCTTCCCATTGCTAACTCAACCTCCTTCAGGGTAATAACTTCAAGGCATTCAGGGTAGCTCCCGTCCCCAATTTCGTTTCGGGTCTTCCTCCGCCGTTCACCCAAGGCCCCCCCCCAATCGATGCTCATGGGGGGAGCCCAGGGAGTTCGACGGATAAAACACCCCATCTATCCCATATGGCAAAACAGCCAGCCAGCTCAATCCCAATTCCTTCGGGGTTTATTACTTGGTTCAGTTATAATATCCAAGTCGACACTAGCATATAAAGTGCTAAAGTGTGCCTCCCACACTGATGATGCTATGTTTGGAGCACATGCCCTATCACCCCCGTTCGTGGCTCTTGCAGCGGTAGCCCAAAATAATTTGGTATCCCTACGCTTAAGCGCGGATCCCATCTCTTCCCAAGTCTTATCCTCCCAATCATTCTTACCCCTTATAGTTGCCTTTTTATAGTAAAGTCGAGCTTTCTTTATACATGCTCTATCTTGGGCTTTGATGGCAACCAAGAAATCTTTTTTTGCCTTTCCGCATGGGGCGTCATACCAGGGATGTGACCTAACACGTGGTGGTTTGACAGCAGCCACAGGGCAGAACATATCCACTAGCTTCTCTGCCAATTGCTCGTGGATTTTCACTGCTCTGCCCTTATTGGCATCATCTCCCATTTCAAGAATCGAAGGTATGGCTATGTTATAGATTTTTGCCAATAAAGTGGGGGACTCCTGTAAATGTGGCCATTTAACCCTACGTCTATTATTGGTTATTATATAGGGAGGAATAATACTAATTGCATCGGGCGATAGGTTTCTCAACCCAAAACTTCCAGGTTTTAGTGTTAATACAAGAGCGTTGTGATCACTATCGTGTCTCGGGACAACCCTAAACTCCAGCAACCTATCCCAATATTTTGTTTCCATCATTATAGAATCAATGATGGAAGTTTGGTGTAGTCTGTTGAACGTAGCCGTCCCAGGTCTATCGGGCTCCACCCGCCCATTACACGCCCGCATAGAAGTTGAAAGGGTAAATGATTGTAATTGTAAGACCAGTGGGGTCCAGGCCTTAACAGGGGTAATCTGTGGTTCAGGGACATGCCACAACTGGTCTTCATCATCCTGTTCACCCCACTCAGAGCTCACCAAGGGCTCATACTGGCAATTGAAATCTCCTCCAATCACAAACACCGTTGTTGGGTCAAGTGACTGGATGCAATTTTTGAGTACATCAATTGCGACAGACTCCCGCCCACACTTGGCGGGTCTTGAATAAATATTCAATATCGCCAACTGCGGCATATTTTCTGGGGTCAGGAGTACACACTGGACGTCTGGGGAATTAGTATACATTTGTACAGCCCTGACGCCCAAGTACGTAGCCAGCCGTGTTGTGAGCCCACCCGATGGCCTACCCCTAGCCCCAATTGTAGCAAGGGTATGAAAAGTAGCATACCCAGGCATAACGCTCTCCTCCAATGCCCAGGTTTCTTGCATCAGACAGATGTCGTGGAGAGCCATAAAGGAGCCCCACTCAGGCAATGGCAATTTATTTTTCAGTCCAGCCACATTCCAAGACAAGATTTTTATGTAGCCCTCGGTTCTTGCTGGGTTGCTTTGTGCTCTTTCCATATCAATATTGGTCCCAACATCCAAGGTCGAGTTTCTAAGGTCGGGTTTGCCTTCATTAATCTTATTAAAAGATAGTAGATCATTAAGGGCCCTAATCTCTGCAAGCTGATTTAATGCCCCCCATTGCATCATGTCTTCTGTAGTTCGAGGATGATTTGTACTTAAATTCATTGGTAGGGAAAGAGGAGCCTTTCCCCCTGCCTCACCAATTTGTTCGTCTATGCCACTAGCCATGGGGGATATGGGATAATATCCCTCGAGGCGTCAATCAACCAGCTCAAGGGGGCTAAACCTATTTTTTGGGGGAAATAGAGAAAGCAAGGGAGAGTATAGACTTGTATCCTCGCCAGCTGCTATCCCCTGATGTATACTATAGGGAAGATTTTCATGAGCCCCCCTTTGACGGCGGTTCCAATCCTGACCTAGTCTCCCCTGGACATTTGGGTAGAAGTAAGAAAGGGGCAAGGGATAGATTTGGGTATTCGTCCAGATGGGCAGCCCATTACATATAAATTTCACGGCACTTTTGTGTCTGAAGTTTATAATCACGCAGTTTCCTGTGAGAGTTTTGGGTCCAGGCCCGATCCAATTAACTCTTCTAACTGTCAGAATTTCTCCAGAGTGACTGGGTGGTGAAGGTCTAGCCAATGTATACATTTGTTTTTAAGGTCACTGTGATCCTCACTTTTCCCATGGGCCAAGGGAGGAACCCCATATGGCAAAGACTCTGGGGGTAAATTAATAATGGGCAATTTGGTGGGATGACCCCTTACTAAACTACTTCTATTTCCTGGGACTTGTTGAACCCGGTTTCGTGTCCCAGTACTAGATCCACCCCTTGGCACTGTGCTGGAGCCACCCATTCCTTTCCTGTCATTAGGCAATAGCAAAGCTGAGCCCGAGATCTGATTACCTACTATCTGTGTGACTGCTGGAACTGTGCTGCTAATGTTGCTGCTAGGCGAAACCCGAGCACCACCAGTTTGTTCAAGGTTATCCGGAGTTAGCCCAACAGCAGAGTGTCCCTCTACACCATCAACAACTTGTATGATAGGGTTGGTGATACTCGGGTTCAATCCATTAGTTTCTTTTAATTTTTGGCTCACAATTTTCGACTTCCCCTGGTCTGTATTATTAAACATAGAAATCAATCTATCCACTTTGCATACCAGTGGTTTAATAAGGGAGCCGATAGTCTGTTCAATACGGGACTGAAAATCTAGTAATAAATGGGTGGCCCAGGTAGGAGTTCCTACTGAGGCTGTAGATGGACCATCGGCAACCTGTACCGATTCAATCAAAGATGTCGTTTTTTTGGTTTGTTTCATTTTGGTTTTACTTCTCTTACTTCTTAGGCGGGAATTAGCTCCCTTTTCCACCAAAACTAATGGAGCACATCTGGGCGATGTTGGATTGGTGACAATAGTAATAGCGGGCTCGGCACAGGGTAACTCCGAAAAAGATGATGAACGGAGAAAGCTACAGTCAAGGGGATTAGCAGTGGCTATAGAAAATCCCCCTCTTGCTGTTCTGGAGGCCCAAGTGGGGTGATCGATAATCGCCTCTCCGTATTTTCTATTGCTGTCGCAACCACCCCTATCGTTTTTTGTAGCATTTTATCGATTGCTGTTAGACTCGGGAGGGGTTGGGTCGCGGCAGCATGCAGCCTGGTCATTGGGTAGGATTTATTGCTATTTTTCCTCATTGCAGCCATTAATACAGATAAGCTTTTATGATCAGGCAAGTATCAATCAACAGCTATACCCTCAATAACTTCAATATAAAGCACATTTTCTTTTTTCCACACCAAATATATAATGTAGGCATAATAGCGAATATACTGTGAGATATTGTAAACTATGAGGACACCCTTCTTCCTTTAGCATACCACAGTACCTTTTGCAAGTATATATTTCATCCGATAGGAGGGTTCAAGTCTTTGAGAGGTGGCCCGGCCTGGCCTCCTCCGGCCCCGGACGGCCACAGACGGCCCGCCCTTTGCCCAGACTTAGCCCGGCGTCCGCCCGCGCGCCTCCCGCGAGGCGGGATGCCTATCTCCAATAAGTACGCTACACGTACTGTGGGAGTGGCTGTTGGTCGTTTGTGCGCCCCACTGGCTCCTGGTAGTTTGAGACCCTCCGTGGGCTCTGTCAATACGCAAAAGTCACTGGCAGCCTGGCGATGCGTCTCCCGCAAAGCGGGAGGTGCGAGCAGTTAAAATAGCCCTCACACGTTGGTGGGAGTGGCTGCTGGTCTTTTGTGCGCCCCACTGGCTCCTGGTAGTTTGAGTCCCTCCGTGGGCTCTGTCAATCCGCAAAAGTCACTGGCAGCCTGGCGATGCATCTCCAGCGAAGCGGGAGGCGCGAGCAGTTAAAATAGCCCACGCTCGTTGGTGGGAGTGGCTGCTGGTCGTTTGTGCGCCCCACTGGCTCCTGGTAGTTTGAGTCCCTCCGTGGGCTCTGTCAATCCGCAAAAGTCACTGGCAGCCTGGCAATGCGTCTCCCACGAAGCGAGAGGCGCGAGCAGTTAAAATAGCCCTCGCTCATTGGTGGGAGTGGCTGCTGGTCATTTGTGCGCCCCACTGGCTCCTGGTAGTTTGAGTCCCTCCGTGGGCTCTGTCAATCCTCAAAAGTCACTGGCAGCCTGGCGATGCGTCTCCCGCAAAGTGGGAAGCGCGAGCAGTTAAAATAGCCCTCGCTCATTGGTGGGAGTGGCTGCTGGTCGTTTGTGTGCCCCACTGGCTCCTGGTAGTTTGAGTCCCTCCGCGGGCTCTGTCAATCCGCAAAAGTCACTGGCAGCCTGGTGATACGTCTCCCGCGAAGCGGGAGGCGCGAGCAGTTAAAATAGCCCTCGCTCGTTGGTGAGAGTGGCTGCTGGTCGTTTGTGCGCCCCACTGGCTCCTGGTAGTTTGAGTCCCTCCGTGGGCTCTGTCAATCCGCAAAAGTAACGGGCAGCCTGGCGATGAGTCTCCCGCGAAGCGGGAGGCGCGAGCAGTTAAAATAGCCCTCGCTCGTTGGTGGGAGTGGCTGCTGGTCGTTTGTGTGCCCCACTGGCTCCTGGTAGTTTGAGTCCCTCCGTGGGCTCTGTCAATCCGCAAAAGTCACTGGCAGCCTGGCGATGCGTCCCCCGCGAAGCGGGAGGCGCGAGCAGTTAAAATAGCCCTCGCATGTTGGTGGGAGTGGCTGCTGGTCGTTTGTGCGCCCCACTGGCTCCTGGTAGTTTGAGTCCCTCCGTGGGCTCTGTCAATCCGCAACAGTCACTGGCAGCCTGGCGATGCGTCTCCCGCGAAGCAGGAGGCGTGAGCAGTTAAAATAGCCCTCGCTCGTTGGTGGGAGTGGCTGCTGGTCATTTGTGCGCCCCACTGGCTCCGGGTAGTTTGAGTCCCTCCGTGGGCTCTGTCAATCCGCAAAAGTCACTGGCAGCCTGGTGATGCGTCTCCCGCGAAGCGGGAGGCGCGAGCAGTTAAAATAGCCCTCGCTCGTTGGTGGGAGTGGCTGCTGGTCGTTTGTGCGCCCCACTGCCTCCTGGTAGTTTGAGTCCCTCCGTGGGCTCTGTCAATCCGCAAAAGTCACTGGCAGCCTGGCGATGCGTCTCCCGCGAAGCAGGAGGCGCGAGCAGTTAAAATAGCCCTCGCTCGTTGGTGGGAGTGGCTGCTGGTCGTTTGTGCGCCCCACTGGCTCCTGGTAGTTTGAGTCCCTCCGTGGGCTCTGTCAATCCGCAAAAGTCACTGGCAGCCTGGCGATGCGTCTCCCACGAAGCAGGAGGCGTGAGCAGTTAAAATAGCCCTCGCTCGTTTGTGGGAGTGGCTGCTGGTCGTTTGTGCGCCCCACGGGCTCCTGGTAGTTTGAGTCCCTCCGTGGGCTCTGTCAATCCGCAAAAGTCACTGGCAGCCTGGCGATGCGTCTCCCGCGAAGCATGAGGCGCGAGCAGTTAAAATAGCCCTCGCTCGTTGGTGGGAGTGGCTGCTGGTCGTTTGTGCGCCCCACTGGCTCCTGGTAGTTTGAGTCCCTCCGTGGGCTCTGTCAATCCGCAAAAGTCACTGGCAGCCTGGTGATGCGTCTCCCGCGAAGCGGGAGGCGCGAGCAGTTAAAATAGCCCTCGCATGTTGGTGGGAGTGGCTGCTGGTCGTTTGTGCGCCCCACTGGCTCCTGGTAGTTTGAGTCCCTCCGTGGGCTCTGTCAATCCGCAAAAGTCACTGGAAGCCTGGCGATGCGTCACCCGCGAAGCAGGAGGCGTGAGCCGTTAAAATAGCCCTCGCTCGTTGGTGGGAGTGGCTGCTGGTCGTTTGTGTGCCCCACTGGCTCCTGGTAGTTTGAGTCCCTCCATGGGCTCTGTCAATCCGCAAAAGTCACTGGCAGCCTGGCGATGCGTCTCCCGTGAAGCGTGAGGCGCGAGCAGTTAAAATAGCCCTCGCTCGTTGGTGGGAGTGGCTGCTGGTCGTTTGTGCGCCCCACTGGCTCCTGGTAGTTTGAGTCCCTCCGTGGGCTCTGTCAATCCGAAAAAAGTCACTGGCAGCCTGGTGATGCGTCTCCCGCGAAGCGGGAGGCGCGAGCAGTTAAAATAGCCCTCGCATGTTGGTGGGAGTGGCTGCTGGTCGTTTGTGCGCCCCACTGGCTCCTGGTAGTTTGAGTCCCTCCATGGGGTCTGTCAATCCGCAAAAGTCACTGGCAGCCTGGCGATGCGTCTGCTGCGAAGCGGGAGGTGCGAGCAGTTAATATAGCCCTTGCACGTTGGTGGGAGTGGCTGCTGGTCGTTTGTGCGCCCCACTGGCTCCTGGTAGTTTGAGTCCCTCCGTGGGCTCTGTCAATCCGCAAAAGTCACTGGCAGCCTGGCGATGCGTCTCCCGTGAAGCAGGAGGCGTGAGCAGTTAAAATAACCCTCGCTCGTTGGTGGGAGTGGCTGCTGGTCGTTTGTGCGCCCCACTTGCTCCTGGTAGTTTGAGTCCCTCCGTGGGCTCTGTCAATCCGCAAAAGTCACTGGCAGCCTGGCGATGCGTCTCCCGCGAAGCGGGAGGCGCGAGCAGTTAAAATAGCCCTCGCTCGTTGGTGGGAGTGGTTGCTGGTCGTTTGTGCGCCCCACTGGCTCCTGGTAGTTTGAGTCCCTCCGTGGGCTCTGTCAATCCGCAACAGTCACTGGCAGCCTGGCGATGCGTCTCCCGCGAAGCAGGAGGCGTGAGCAGTTAAAATAGCCCTCGCTCGTTGGTGGGAGTGGCTGCTGGTCGTTTGTGCGCCCCACTGGCTCCTGGTAGTTTGAGTCCCTCCATGGGCTCTGTCAATCCGCAAAAGTCACTGGCAGCCTGGTGATGCGTCTCCCGCGAAGCGTGAGGCGCGAGCAGTTAAAATAGCCCTCACTCGTTGGTGGGAGTGGCTGCTGGTCGTTTGTGCGCCCCACTGGCTCCTGGTAGTTTGAGTCCCTCCGTGGGCTCTGTCAATCCGCAAAAGTCACTGGCAGCCTGGCGATGCGTCTCCCGCGAAGCAGGAGGCATGAGCAGTTAAAATAACCCTCGCTCGTTGGTGGGAGTGGCTGCTGGTCGTTTGTGCGCCTCACTTGCTCCTGGTAGTTTGAGTCCCTCCGTGGGCTCTGTCAATCCGCAAAAGTCACTGGCAGCCTGGCGATGCGTCTCCCGCGAAGCGTGAGGCGCGAGCAGTTAAAATAGCTCTCGCTCGTTGGTGGGAGTGGCTGCTGGTCGTTTGTGCGCCCCACTGGCTCCTGGTAGTTTGAGTCCCTCCGTGGGCTCAGTCAATCCGCAAAAGTCACTGGCAGCCTGGTGATGCGTCTCCCGCGAAGCGGCAGGCGCGAGCAGTTAAAATAGCCCTCGCATGTTGGTGGGAGTGGTTGCTGGTCGTTTGTGCGCCCCACTGGCTCCTGGTAGTTTGAGTCCCTCCGTGGGCTCTGTCAATCCGCAAAAGTCACTGGCAGCCTGGCGATGCGTCTCCCGCGAAGCGGGAGGCGCGAGCAGTTAAAATAGCCCTCGCTCGTTGGTGGGAGTGGCTGCTGGTCGTTTGTGCGCCCCACTGGCTCCTGGTAGTTTGAGTCCCTCCGTGGGCTCTGTCAATCCGCAAAAGTCACTGGCAGCCTGGCGATGCTTCTCCCGTGAAGCAGGAGGCGTGAGCAGTTAAAATAGCCCTCGCTCGTTGGTGGGAGTGGCTGCTGGTCGTTTGTGCGCCCCACTGGCTCCTCGTAGTTTGAGTCCCTCCGTGGGCTCTGTCAATCCGCAAAAGTCACTGGCAGCCTGGCGATGCGTCTCCCGCGAAGCGTGAGGCGCGAGCAGTTAAAATAGCCCTCGCCCGTTGGTGGGAGTGGCTGCTGGTCGTTTGTGCGCCCCACTGGCTCCTGGTAGTTTGAGTCCCTCCGTGGGCTCTGTCAATCCGCAAAAGTCACTGGCAGCCTGGCGATGCGTCTCCCGCGAATAGCCCTTGCCCTTGCAAATTTGCATGTTAGCACCCTTGTACTCTACGCTTCCCCTTACATCTCTAATGAGATGCAAAGGGGGCGTTCCAGAGTAAAATAATAGGAGAAATGTCGCTAAGCGACATTTCTCCTATTATCAAGAATGTCGCTAACCCTGTTAGAGACAAAAAAAGCAGCGCTAACCGCGGTTAACGCTGCTTTTTTACATCTGGTATTTTTCTGACTTAGCCATGATATCCTATGGAAGGAGGATATCATGGCTAAGTTTGCCTGTCCCTATCAACAAGGTAACGTGAGATTATCGCTGTGTTTCCAGCGATAATCTCACGTTAGCCTGTTAGCGTGAGGATTTTTATCGCTATTGAGATAAGCGTTGCTAATAGCACGCTATCTCAGCGATAAAAATTCACGCTAGCCGGCGATAATTATTCTAGCGCTAAGTGCGCTTAGAGATAATTATCGCCGGTTGTTGTTAATATGCCCCATAGTTACTCCGGATGCTTAATAGGGCCTGTCTATTCCTTGCCACCTCACCATTTGCTCTATACAACCAAAAATTACTTCACACACAATTTGGTTCCTTGATGACTCACAGGTATGACCCTTCTCTTCTTATTGCTTGTGTGGTGCTAGAGGAAACTACAAAAAGGAAACATGGGGGCATATCATCAAGCCAGGCGATAAAATGACCGCCGCTTTAGTGGCAGAGAACTGCCGCTAAAACAGCGAAAATGGGCTTGATAATATGCTCTATGGAATTCCAATGGAAGTCCATGTTAGATGTGAAGGACATCTAACATGGGTTTCAATTGGAATTCCATAGAGCATATTATCAAGCCCATTATCGCCGTTTTAGCGGCAGTTTTCTGCCGCTAAAGCGGCGATAATTTTAGCGCTTGGCTTGCTGATATGGCCCATGGTTCATCCTTTACTTTGTTTTCTTGCACTTGCCTTCTAGACTATGAAATCAGGAGTAGCAAAAGAAGTGCCAGGGATACAAGTTGCGATCTCTAGTGACCCTTTATTGACATCATTATGGATACAGTAATGCACTAGAGAGAATGTCCTGATAACTGATATCATATAACACGAGGATAAACTGATTTGTGCCAGTTATTTATTTTTCCAAGTTGTGAATTTTAAAATTGCATAAGAAATCGTAAGTACAAGGCAACTTTTGAATATTGCAAAAATGTGTTCAATATAAAAATAAAACAATTTTATTTTCATTGAACAATGTATGCATTATTAGAAAGCACCATGTGTAAATAATACATGTAATTGCAAAGTCAAGAGGCTTGCAGTTCAACTCAAGGTTAAGGAAACAAATGTAAAATTGCAAATATACATTACAGAATAGCAGGAGCCACTCCATAACTGAGAGTTAGGATTCCCTGTATAGGAATTGCTAGGAATTTTGGTTGGAAACATCTTTGCCCCCGTTAGACGAATCTCCACTAAACCTTTTAGATCAATACATTTTTCTACATTGGCGGGGGATGAAAGGTTTTGTGGTGATTGGTCAAGAGGGTGCACAGATAAAAGCAGTGTACCAAAATGCATTTTTCCACCAATGCATTTTCTATAGACCTTTGCATCTAACGTAGTGTGAAAACAGCTGAATGGATTTAAATGGAATTTGGCAGGATTACACATTATGGTGCACGGATGTTCCTTTTGGGTCCTACAGGTAAGTGAGAATTTTTTTCCAGTTATAAGGCATTTTAACTTAGCGATATTTGCTGGTTTGGTATTTTTGCTAAATTTCGCAGTATTTTGCTGAAGCACTGTGGTACATAGTGAGGACAAGGCATTATGTGATTGGCTAATGACTGCCTTTCCAAAAGTTATAGGCAGCCATGTTGCTTTTAGGTATTCTTTGACTGCGTTCTGCATTTTACCCTTAGACATAGGTAAGTATTAGGTTTGATATTTTTCGACAACCTATTACCATTTTATTAAAGTGGCAATAAGTATGGGAAAATATATATATATGTTTAAAGCAGGTGTTCCAGATCAGTACAGATGCCTGGTTTCTACATTTCCTGAGGCTCGTGAACAAGGGTGGTTGGCCTGAAACGCGTTGAGCTGCGTAGTGAATGGTTGTATGTGGATTCTGCTGGACCCTCGTGGTTATGAGAAGGGAACTCTGGGCGGCCTCCTCACCTTGGGCAACCTGTTTTGACGTATATATATATATATATATATATATATATATATATATATATATATATATATATGTATTAGGTCTCGCCTGAGCCAGCGCATGCGCTGCACTGCGAGACATTTAGTGAGTGGGCTTTAAAAAGCTGACCACAGCTTTTTGTATGGCGTAGAGCGTGCGGTTACGCGCACAGTTACGAGCAGTGGCATCATCTGGCTTTCCTCTTGCTCTCCCAAGCGCGTGCGCCTCGCTCCGTCTCTCTGTCTTGCTCGCGCTTCAATGCCCCTCCACCTCCCCCACCACAGAGGGCATCTCGCTGCCGCTGGTCTTGTTGCTCCTTCTCTCTGGCTCATCTACCAAGCTACCTTTACGACATTCAACCGGTGTAACTTTATCTCCTACAGACATTCTCCTTTGCTCTCTCAAATCGAAGAAAGACTTTCACATACCCGAATCTTGCAGCTGATCTCAGTCCCGATCTCCATATTGCTGGTTAAAAGGGCACACTCTGGGTTGATCCCTCAACTGGATTTTCCAGGCAACCTTTCGCAGAATCACAAATGCCGAATGCTCACTCTACTCAGCTGTTTCCGGGGGGAGCATGCACAGCCAGCTCTGCTCAGCGCCCCTCTAACCTTCCCTTACTGCCCCAGTCCCACCCCTGGTGCTCCTCTTTTTTTCTCCGAGCCGTATGAAACACTCTTTTTATCTCTGCAGATAATCGAGCACGGAACATGAAAAAAACGTAAACTGGTAACTTCTTTGCAGTTTCCATTTGCACCATGCCTGCGGGTGTGCAAAATACGATCATAATTAGAGATTCTACAGTCCTCGTGAAGCAGACGGCATCGGCCCCACCAAAAGCGTATTAGCAACTTTATTTGCAGCAAAACGGTGTTCGAAATACCCAGGGGAGGGACTCAGCAAGCAATAATAAACATATATGCGACCACGCCCTGAAATCAAAGCCACTTCTTCAAGCGACAATAATGCTGACATCACATTTAGGATGCGTTCTAAATATTTGATCTAGCGCAGATCTGGCCTCAAGTTGCAGCTGCGCACTTTACGGAACATCTCAACATAGAACAGATTTTTTTTTTAACTGAGTTTTACATAGCACCAGTTGCATTACATGAGGACACATTGATTTTTGTTAGGCACGGGGAGTTTAAGTGATTTGCCCAGAATTACAGGATGTTCAGCATCGGTTTGAGACCATCTAGAGCCGAGACCTAAAAAGGAGTTAACAATGGCACACATTATTATTATTTTTTTGCGGGAAATTATCATGGTAAGTTCAAACTTTTTTCCAGGCAGGAGACCCAATTATAACACCCAAGCCCCAAACAATTCTGGCAATTATATAACTTGTTGAGTGAAGGTGAGCTAATGCTATATTGTAAACACCCATGTATGAAATGAAATACAGAATTTAGTAACATGAATGTTATCAAAATGGATGCACTAGAACTGCTGTGTTTCCCTGCTCCTGCGTGATGTGCTGCGCCAGTCTACGTTTCTGTATTTGAATCCTGGGACTTGTAGTCTTGTTTCATAATGGATTTAAACAAGACCACACTTCCCAGAATACAAAGAAAACACTTGGGCTGGATTAACACATCACGCACGGACCAGAAAATTTGACAAGGGTGATGCGTTGCGTTAATTATCACCACATATACCGTTAATAAACAACCAAGAAAAATATTATAACGCAAAATAAATGGAAGTGTCTTATGATGTGGTAAACATAAATCCCCACAAGTAGTCCCAAGAAGGGGACGTTTATTACCCATTTTCTGCTAATTCGGGCCTGCACAATGCAACCAAACTGTCGGGAATGGAGGTCACTTAAAACCAGTTGAAATATCTCTTGTCTATAATAGAATGATGAGGCGATCCCTTGGTTTTGCCAATAAATTAAAAACCAATACAACATCATTATAGGGGGAAAATGCATTAGCCCCGGGCTCCCAACTCCTTAAACTGACCCCGATAGGCAGAGACAGGTGTAGCGGGCGGCAGAGAGAACAGTCGTTTGCAAACAGAAATAGAGTCGATACAGAGGGGGCCCTTTGGAAGGTGGCCCTGGGCAATTGCCCACTTTGCCCATGACTTACCATGCCCTGCTTCCCCTCAGGCCTTTCTTTCCATGCTTTCCCCCGTTATACCCTCTTCTGCACTCCTCATCAGCCACCTCCCTACATGCTCCCCACGTCTCCTCAGCCACTCGTCTGCCCATTTTCCTGGCACTCCGTCACCTCCTCCCCTTTCTTAATTCTCCTCGATTCGGCACTTCTTTCTTTCCCTTCTGGGTCCTCCCTTTCAGCCCTTCACTTACACACTCCCACAGCCCCCTCTGCCCCCCATCTCTCATCACCCCCACCCCTCAGTCTCAATCATTTCCCTTCAGCCACTGTCGCCTACTTCTCGTTTCTGGGTTGCGTCTGAAGCCGATAACTTTGAACCCTAGCAGGGACGGCTCAGCACCTCATTCTTCCGGTGTTGATACAACATGTCCTTCCATTGGGTAGCTGTACCCCCCTCCTGTTTCCAATGCTTTCGAGGGTTACATGTTAGCGGAAACGCATGAATCATGAAGTGACCCTCGTACACTGCGCTTTGCCCTCCTCAGACCCTCCTTTACTCATCTTTTCATCTCTTTTTATCTCCTCCTCATGTTCATCCCCGCTCCCTTATGTTCCGGACCCGTGCGGTCTCCCAGCAGCAGCCCTCGATACTTCCCTCTGCCGGCCTGGGTGGGTCCAGTCCGACAGCAGTGCAGCCCAGGCGCTACTACTGGTCGGCAGTGCGTGTGTAGGGAGGGGGGGGACTTCCAGACAGACACTGCGGGAAAAGTTACATTTGTGGCAAATGCACTTGTCTAGAACCGTTTTGGATTCATATTAAATAAAAATTAAAAAAAGCAACAAGAGTGCTATTTCACGAGGTAGACTGATTCAGTTGCTGCCCCGTACCTCCTAAACTGGCAGACTTGGGGGAGGAGGGCATTGCTATGGACTCGGCTCGGTGGAGGGGGCTCCAGGTGGCAGGGTGTGAGCAGAACACCTACCCAGGCGTTAAGCATTAATAAGGGATTAAAGCCTGGTTTAGGGTCCGCTATGACGGCTGCTAATGGCTGGGCATTAACTGTAGTACTCTCAGCACAGCAAGCCCCACCCAAACACAGCTGTGAACTTTAACGTAATGGGTGCTGCATTCACTCTAAAGTACCCGTCTACTCTACAAACAACTCCCAGAATCCAGAAACACACTAAAAACACAGATGGACAAAGAACAAGCAGAGCGCCGTAATCACTCGGACCTCAGCTATTCACTTCCATTTCAAAGTGAACACAACAGCACGTGGTTCACACCTAGTGCTTATTTTGAGCCGGTGGTTTCCGGTGCTTGGCACGGCACCTGCACTTATTGGTTTCCGGTGCTAAATTGTTTTCCGGCGCTGAGAGAGCAAAATGACGGTTTATGAATACAGTATGCATTCAAAATGACTAATACCTGCCTCCCCAGACAATATTTTAGCTTTGGGGACTTGGAGTAATCTGAACTGTCGCACTTGCAGGCGAGAGAGATGGTTCGAAGCTGTTTTGGTACCGTCTTTGGCAGCGATGGTGGGGACAATGGGTGGTGCAAGCTGCAGCGACCTCCTGGTCACGGCCCCAGCACTTATACTTTTACAAATTAAGCACTGGCCACACCCCGCCCTAGCTCTGAGGAACAACTATTTATTTCCATTCACCCAGCAAACTATCCATCACCAGCCACAGTCACAGGAGTGGGAAACACAAGCCCGCTCAACCCATCCAAAGAAGGGCCAGTCGGTTAACAGCAGGACGCACAATCCGTTTCACGTCCTTCACGCCTTAAGACGACATGTGAGCAGCTGACCCCTGCTGTCTCTTCTGTCCATCCTTGTGAAGCTAGTCATCCTGGGCCTACTTTACTCAGAGTCGATCAACCATTACTTATGTCAAGGGTTGACACTTGTCCCCATGGTCGTCAATTCACCAATATGCCAGGGGTAGCTGAAGGGACTTCACCTGCCCTTCAATTTCACTCACACATACACATGCGTACCCATACACACTTACACATGCATGTTCACACATACACACTCTGCCTACACATATCCACACATTCACACATACAGACTTTCTCTTACGTAAACATGCTCACAAGTGCAAGCACGCACACAACATACATATAAAAGCATTGTTTTACTTACCTCAGCTGCCAGGGAAAGTCATAATCTCATGTTATTCACTATTAGTATAATAAACAATTGACACAAAAGGAGAGTGAAGCTCCATAAGGACGAGCTCCTTCTTGGCCTGGTACTGACTTTGCCTCTTCTGACGCTAAGAGTAGCAAAGCCAGTGCCAGGGGTCACATGGCAGGGGTCCCCTAAATGACGTCCATGCTTGTCCCCAGGGCTTTAAGTGGGCCGGGTCTCACCGGTGCTGAGCACCAGCAGTTTTTCGGTCGAGCCTAGAGCAGCGCGCATGCGCTGCTTGCTCGACTTTTAGTAATGGGCTTTAGAAAGCTCACCACACGCTCGTGCATGTGCTTTTGTTTTTCTCCCATGCTAATGGGCTTTGCGTGCATCTTTCTAAGAATGACAGCACGCAATTGGGCAAAGGCGGGTGCATGTCCCGCCTTTTCTCCGCCCACGGCTATTGCTTGCGGTTACCCGCACAGGCCACATCTGTTTTCAATTATCGTGCCCAGACACGGGCTTGATAATTGAAAACAGATCGCTCGCTACTGGGAACCATTTTTGCTTCTGGTATTTTCCAACACACTAATTTCACTAGTTTTCGCCATCAAACTATTTTGAAGATTATGTTCTTAATTCAACCTCATCCTTGGATGAAAGTCGTTTCCACTACTGCTACGAGAACAAAACGTCCACATTTTGAGAACAAGCATTGGCATAGCCAATAGGTCTCGCCTTTGGGACCTTATAAGTGTTTAGTTATCCAGCACAATATCCTTGGTGCAACAACATCAACTGTTGCATGGCTAAACACTTATAAGGTCCCAAAAGAGAGACCTATTGGCTTTGCCAATGCTTGTTTTTTTAATGTACGTAGTACCTCAGTATCGAAACAAATGTGTTTAAACAATACATATACAGTAGACTACTCTATATTTTGCAAATATAGTGCACTATGGTGTATTTTCTATTTTTAAGATATTTAAATCTTCAGAAAAAAATCCCTATAAATCATCGTATGAATTAATTTCTTTCCCTAACCTGCTGAAAAAATATATAGAAAATTATAAATACATTTCTTTACCTATTCGCACTTTAATAAAAGGTTAATAAGTATGGAAGAGTAATAAACCCTATCACTTACCCATATTTAAGACCCTAACCCAGAACGCAGCAAACGCAGAATGCTGCCAAACTGTGCTGAAAACAAGAATGAATTTTGTTTGTGCATAAAGAATAATTAAAGTTACAGTAATTTAAAGGTGGTGCATAAATTATAAATTTAAGGTATAACTATAACTTAAGAATTTGTAATGTTTGTGCATTTAAGATTTGCTTTGTATAGAAAGAATAAATACAGTTTTTCTAACCTTTTTGTAATTATTTTATTGAATTTCAATTTTTTTTTATTTTGAATACAAATCGGTTTCAAATCACAGACTTTACTGTCATCGAGTGGAGTGTAATTAGGTGGAGTTTGGTAGAGGAGAGGAGAGTGTTATACAGTGTAGTATCATAGAGTATAGTGTCATAGAGTGGACTGAAGTAGAGTAGAATGTGAAAAAGTGAATTGGCGAACAGTGACATAGCATACAGTGGACTGGTGTATAGTAGATTGGTATAGAGTGGAGTGCTGTACAGTTGAGTTGTTAGAGTGGAGTGGGGTTGAGTAGAGTTGTGTAGAGTGAAGTAGAGTAGAGTATCGTGTAATAAAGTAGAGTGGAACAGCGTTGCGTACAGAGGAGTAAATTGTGGCATGTTGTGTAGTACACTGGCATGGAGGGCCCTATAGTGGACAGGCATAGGGTAGAGACCAGTAAATTGTTAAACATTGGAGTGATGTTTTGTACAGTACAGTGGAGTGGTGTGTTGTAGAGTGTTTATAAGTGTGGAGTAGCGTGTGGTACAGTGGGGCGGTGTATAGCAGAGTGTTGTACAGTGCCACAGAGTGGGGTAAAGTGTCATACAGTGGAGCAGAGTATAGTAGAGTTCAGTGGAGTGGTGTAGCATAGATTGAATTATCATGTTCTAGGGTACAGTGGTGTGGAGTCAAGTAGAGTGGCAAAGAATACAGTGAAGTAAAGTGTTGCAGAGTGGAGTGGTGTGTGTTATAGTGGAGTGGATTGGTGTATTGTACATTGTCAGAAAGCTTGCAGAGTGGAGTACAGCAGATGGCCACTAAGTGGATTAAAGTGTTGTACAGTGGAGTGGTGTGGACGAAAGTAGAATGCAGTACAGCATAGTACAGTATAGTAGAGTGGAGTAGGATAGATTGTTGTGCAGTTGAGTAGCACAGAGTAGTGTACAGTTGAGTGGCATGGAGTGCAATAGCGTCTGATAGAACACTACAGAATATATTAACTGAAGTAGAGCGGCGTACAGAGAGTTGCATAGAGTGTCGTAGAGTGGGGTAGTAGACCATTGTTGTACAGTGGGGTATAGTGTGGTACACTGGAGGGGTGTAGATTGTTGTTGAGTGAACTATAGTGTTGTTGAGCTGAGGATAGTGGTGTAAAGTTGAATTGGGTAGTTCAGTTCTGTTCAAATACTTTATTTCTGCAATCAGTGCCATGAAAGTGTTTGCAAATATGTACAATACATTAATAAATAAAGTGTTAAAGACATGAAATCATGACAGTATTGGTTGTCCACAAAATTGCAGCCAAAGGATAATGTTCAGCCTTATTTGCTTGTCAGTCAGGTCTTAACAAATCCGGCAGCAATTCTTCACTCATGATTGAGATGCTGACACTGACAATAGCCTGTCTCTGCACCAATTCAATCTACATTAAGTGTAAAGTTTGAATGATATAAAAAACTAAATATATATTCATAAAACCTAATGCATAACACACTTTAGCAATCACAGACAGGTTTGGCACAGCAGGTGTAGGGAGAAAGCTAAGCTTTAAGTAATTTCGCACATTGTTAGGCTTTAATTACCTGCCCTTTTAGGGCCTTACATCTTATGATCCACATACACCCACAAACTTGGCAGTGGAGCAGTCATAAAGGGGTCTAGGATTTGTTCTCAATGTCCTCAGAGCAGCTATGTGGCAGTGTGTACCCAGTTGTATACATACATGCTTAATCCACCTTAAGCACTTACCAGAGTATGACTGGCAAGCAAGTAAGGCATGTGCTATGGTTTCATTTGCTAATTTGCAACCGGGCCAAAGGGTGGCTCCTGTGCTGTTCACTGACATTTTGCAGAGAATGTACATAGGGGGAGAAAGCCATGTCTAAACTGAGAGTACAATTTCCTATCCAAAGGGGCTATGATAAAATCCAAATATGGCTTAAGCACACTAACAAGCTTAAAGTCTAAGAACATGTGTTATAATGTTATGCACTTTTCTTTGCTCTGTGTGCCTGTTGTCATGGTGTCATCTAGGTGTTCTAGAACATGACCATGACTCTGGTGTTGGGGGTGGAATTGTAAGGAGGATCCTGAGGCGGTTGGATGGATGAGCTGTTGCTTATGATACTCAATAAACCTTAAGAAGAACCCTGCATATCTGCTCTGTTTATTTGGAAGGACTCACTTTTCAACATTGGCGACGAGGATGGGATCTGCGACAGCTCAACACCAGAGGATCATTTTAATTACTATCAACATTCAACTCTAAACAACTTCGTTAATTGTAAGACCAGAACTTTTCATGGTTTTAAACTTCAAGTGGAAGTAAGACTGTTCATTCTTTATTTGTTTTTTTAATGGATGCCTCTGGTCTGATTAACCTCGATAATTTTCGTTTGGATGTTGTTTGAGTGCTCGTTTTAAATACTTCCTTTGAGAGCGTTACGAGCATTGTGTTTGTCATCATTACGGAGTATGAGCGCTGATGACAACATGTATTCTTAGGATGGAGTAATGCACAGTGCAATACCGTACAGTGGGAGGACGTACAGTGGAGTGACATACAGTACAGTGGAATAGCATACAGTGAAATGGGGTATAGTGTAGTTATGTAAAGTGGAATAGCGTGGAGTACAGGGTTCTACAGTGTAGTGGTGTACACTGCAGTGGTATACAATGTAATAGAGTACACTTGCATAGGGTAGACTGGAGTGAAGTGGTGTACAGTGGAATAGCATACACTCGAGTGCTGTAGAGGGTGGAGTGGTTTAAAGTGGAGTGGGTTGGAGTGTAGTGGCATACAGTGGAATAGCATAGAGTGGAGTGCTGTACAGGAGTGTGGCATAGAGTGGAGTGTCATAGAGCGTAGTGGCATAGAGTGGAGAGGGGAAGAGTGGAGTAGTGTAAAGTGGAATAGTGGCATAGAAGGGAGTGTCATCGAGGAGCGGCATATATTGGAATAGCGTAGAGTGGAGTGGTGTACAGTGAAATGGCATGGAGTAGAATAGTGTAGATTTGAGTGGTGTAGAGTGCAGTTGCATACAGTGAAATAGCATATAATGGAGTGTTGTAGAGTGAAGTGGGGTACAGCGGAAAGGCATAGAGTGTAATAGAATACATTTGAGTAGCGTAGAGTGCAGTGGTATACAGTGGAGCAGTGTATAGTGGAGTGAGGCACACTATAGTGACATAGAGTACAACAGCGTAGAGTGGAGTGATGTAGAGTGGAATAGTGTATAGTGGAGTGGCGTACAGTGAAGCGACATAGAGTGTAGTGGCAAAGAGTGGAATATCACATCGTAGAGTGGCGTACAGTGGAGTGGCATACAGTGGAGTGGCATACAGTGGAATGTGAGAGTGGAGTTGCATAGAGTGTAATAGTGTAGAGTAGCTTAGAGTGCAGCAGAATAGAATGCAGTGGCATAGACTGGAGTTGCATAGAGGTGGAGTGGCATAGAGTGGAGTGGTGTAGAGTTGAGTGGTTAGAGTGGAGTGGGATAGAGTGGAATAGCATAAATAGGAGTGTTGTACCATGGAGTTGTGTACAGTGTATTAGTATAGTGGCATATAATGGAGTGGCATAGACTGGAGTGTTATACAGTTCCGTTTCAGATAGTGGAATAGTGTTCAGTGACGTGGTGTACTGTCCAGTGGTATAGAGTGGAATAGCATGAAGTGGAGGGGCGTGTAATGGAGTGGCACAGAGTGTAATGGTGCACAGTGGAGTGATGTAGAGTGAATTGGCATAGAGTGAGGTACAGAATAGTGCCATACAGTGAAATTGCATAGAGTAATTCAGAGTGACATAGAGTGGAGTGGCAGACACTGTAGTGGCATACATCGAAATTGGGTACACTGGAGTGGGGTAGAGAGGAGTGGAGTGGAGTGGCATAGAGTGAAATAGCATAGAATGGAGTGGCGAACAGTGTAGTAGAGTACATTACAGTGGTGTAGAGTAGAGTGAGGTACAGTGTAGTGGCATACAGTGGAATAGGGTAGACTGGAGTGTTGTAGACTGGAGGAGTGTACAGTGTAGTGGCATAGAGTGGAGTGTTGTGGACTGGTGATGGGTAGAATGTAGTGGGATAGACTGTAGTGGTGTACAGGGTAATAGCATCCTGTGGAGTGCAGTGTTGTCTAGTGGAGTGGTGTACAGTGGAATACTGTAGAGTGTCGTTGTCAGAAGGTACCTCAATTTCCACAGAAGCAGAATAGACGACAACTCCCAATGCCCCAGGATGGTGTTGCTGCCTTCTCTCACTGAATCATCTTATGAAGTGTTCGATTCTCCACTGGCAACTCCTGACGAGGTACACCTAATGCACAGATGTAAATGAAGGTTATAATGACATCCTACTCTACTCCTTTCCTAGTGACATTTATATCATTCTAACTCCTACCTTGTACTCCTGCAGGCTTGCTACTCTTCTAAGTAATGACGAATACTTTGCTAATCTTTAAGATAAGTACCAGTCTTATTCAACAATTTTCGAATTGAGAACTTGGTTCCAACTTTTCACATTGTGCAAGATATGTACATTAGTAGCAGGATAAACTCTCTCTCAGGTTCAGTAGCGGCGATAGTCAAAGTTGTTTCTCACTTTGACTCACACTTGCGTAGAAAGATTCCGCTTCTCCAATTGGCAAAAAGGAACGCGCAAAAAGGCACAGGGAAAGGGAAAGTAGGGCGGAAAGGAAAAGGAAAGGTCGCCAAAGGGAGGAAAGGATACTGGTTCACAGCGCTTGCACTCGCTTACTGACTTGAGTCATTGTTGCAGACTTGGCTTCTCGAGGTTCACAGGAAAGTCATATACTCAGCCATTCCGGAAAACTGCTACCACTGGTGCTGAGCGGACTAATATAGCGGCTACTAGAGGAAAACCGCTGCAGACCAGTCCGCTTCGAAGATAATCCGAAAACCGCTCAAAACCTGTCACTGACTGCTAGCGGTAGATTCGGCTCTGAGACAAACTCTGAAAACATCTCTCAGAACAACTAAGAGAGAATTGCTGTGAAGGGAAATAACCCTCCGAAAGCGCAAGGTCCGCCTTCCTCTTGATAAAGGGAAGAGGGCGAAGAAACGAAGCTTCTCTCAGAATATCACGATTGAAGTGCGCAGATTGTCGCGCGCTTAACCGTCTTGTAACGTCCTGTCACAGATGCACAGCAGATCACGGAAAGAGCAGCGGCCATCTTGAAAGGTCCAAATGCACACAGAAACACTATAAGTTCCAAAACAGATTCACCATTTGAGGCTTCACAAGAATTCGCTGCTTCTTCAATTTTCGCAATTTATGCTGCACTACAGACACCACATTAGTTTGATTCCTGACAGTAGTGGTGTAGAGTGGATCTGCATAGAGTGTAATAGCCTACAGTGTAGTGATGCAGAGTGGAATAGTGTAAGTAGTGTTAACGTTAAAACGTGAAAAATAGTTATATATTGTACAGGGAATATGGTGGTACATGCGCATGATAAGGCAATATGTGATTAGCTAATGACTGTGTTTACCATATGCAAAAAGGCAGCCACATCATTTTAAAAACAGTTTGGTTGCATTCTGCATTTCTCTGCGTTCTGTGTTAGGGTCTTAGATACAGGTAAGTAGTAGATTTTATTAATGTTCCCTATCTATTATCACTTTATTAAAGCATTAAAAGGTAGAAAAATGTATTAAAAAATGTCTACATATTATTACAGCAGTTTTGGGAGAACTGCACATTTCTTTTAATTCTTTTAAGTAGCCCAGTAAGTTGTAGAAATTACCACAGTATTCATTAGACTTTTTTTCTGAAGTTTTAAATATGTTAAAATTAAAAAATACTCTGTGGTACACTATATTTGTAAAACAGTATATTTTTTATATATATTTATTTATTTTTATTTTTATTTTTAGCCCCACAGAACTTCTGAGGTAGAACATTATAATAAAAATAGAACCTTCCAAATATTTTCCCTATCACCACTTTAATAAGTTAGTAATAAATAGTTAAAAATATGAATTCTAATATTTTCCTTATATCTAAGGGTAAAACACAGCCACATTGAACCTACAAACAACACTGGTTCATTTAACTTTCGCAAATGCAGTCATTATCCAATCACATAATGCCTTGTCATCACTATGTACCACGGTACTTCTGAGAAATATGGCAACAACAGATATCACCAAGTTAAAATGCCTAGTAACTTAAAAAATACTTACCTTACTTACATGTAGTGCCCAAAAGTCTCATCTGCACATTATAATGGGTATTCCTGCCAAATTTCATGTAAATCCGTTTTCCAAGATACAAAAGTCTATACAAAATGTATTGATGAAAAAAAATATTTTGGCACACTCCTTTCATCTCTCTTCTACCCTCTTCCTCCAGAAGGAGTTGGTTCTGTTTCTTGCAGGAACCTGGTAGTCCGGCAAGCCTGGAAGGATTTCTTCTGTCTCATAAGGCAATCAATGCCTTCCTGAGTGTGGACCATGATTGTCTGTTGTTCTCTCAGTTTCTCAACGACATGTGGTCTTTCCTCCAAACCTGAGTTATGGGAAGGGCATCATTCTCAATAGCCGCTACCAGTGACAGGGCAGTTTGGACAATAATAGTCGAGGATGCATATATGCTTTGTGTGGCATAAGCTGGACTGTGAAAATATTTCTGGTAGTCAGCAGAGTCCATACTTTGGATGCATGCTATCATAGAATTTCAATGTTGCACCCATACTCCTCCTCACAGCTCTGGTTGCAAAGTACCATGTGAGAAGCAAAACACACAGATGTTCCCTATCCACAAAAGGTAAGTTGGTAAAATCAGAAATCTTCCATAACTACCTCACTTGAGGGGATGCTAGTTGGTAGTGGAGGTGGCACTGAGGCCTGCTCTTGGCACAGGACACCCTGTATTTCAGAAGTGTCTGTGATACTTTTGCCATGAGTGATTAAGAGAAGGTGCTCAGTAGGTGTGGTGGGACTAGGAGTAGCAGAAGCAGTAGTGAACGAGCACGCCAATGGAGGTTCCAGCAACCAGATGGATGCGCACGTGTTTAAGATAGGGCTCAGTAGGCTGTAGCTTGGGTGGCGGCTCACTCAAGCAGACTTTTAGGACCCATTGGGTAGGGCAGGGGCAGGGCAGAACTAGGCCCAGACAAGGGTGTCAGTAATGTCTAAAATATGGGCTAGTGTGCACATGGGACACTGTTGCTAGAGTGGATAACTGTACATAAAAATGCAGTGAATCAACTTTTCAATGTCCATACCATGTGCTGAATGACAACTACAGTCAACTAATGCCTCATGAATGCGTGCTGATCAATTTATGAATAACAGTATTGTTATGGGACTTGATTGACAGCTCCAATATTACAGTTTCTGTGTGCTGTGAATATGGGCTAAAGTAGAAGCATAGTAAAAAGAGAGGTATTGAAATGCCAGTTGCTTCTCATTATGGATATATAGGCAACATATTGTACCAGTAAATTGGATTATTGGAAAAACTTGCTGGTAGTCCTACTTCACTATTCTTGCAGCCCACTGTACAGGATTTGTAACTTTGCCATTGGACTTGGAATTGATAGAGCTCCCGCAGGTTTCCCCTGTGACAAATACTAAACTTAGCCAACCCATCTCCACAGAAGAGGTTCAGAAGGTGATTGATGCGCTCAAACTTAAAAAAGCCCCAGGCCCGATGGGTTAAATGCCAACTTCTACCAAACCTTTGCTCCTGAACTAACTCCTCACCTGACGGACCTCTTTAACACCATAGCGGCCACGCAACAGGTTTCCCCATCCATGGGGGAAGTGTTAATCTCCTTGATCCAGAAGGCAGGGAAGGATCCCCAACATTGTTCATTGTTCATTGTACCGGCTCATCACTCTCCTCAATTTAGATATTCAAATCTACTCTAGGATTCTGGCCAGTCAAATAAAAAATATCCTCCCTTCGCTAATACATTCCGATCAATTGGGCTTTATCAAGGGTAGACAAACTCAGGATAACTTGCGAAGGATCCTTCATCTCATTGAGAAGGTGCAGAAGAAACATATCCCGGTGGCCCTCCTCTCCTTAGACGTGGAAAAGCCCTTCGACCGGGTTGATTTTTGATCTCCACCCTATGTCGCTTCTGGTTTAGTGAACCCTTTATAGGTATGATTCGGGCCAATTATCACTCCCCCAAGTCAAGAGTGCTCGTCAGTGGAGAAGCTTTGAAACCTTTCCAGCTTTTGCGAGGTATGAGGCAGGGCTGCCCCCTCTCCCCCATGATCTTCGCCCTCTGCATTGAACCAGTTGCAGCACAAATAAGATCTCACCCGGGCATCAGAGGGGTTAAGTTTGGCTCTGACAAGCACAAGATTTTGCTCTTTGCAGATGATGTCCTCCTTCCTGTCACTGACCATGGGACCTTGCTCCCGAATATACAGGCCAAACATGGCCACTTTGAAAAAGAAGCGGGTTATAGGGTCAATCTCTCTAAGTCATTTCTACGCAATCTGACCTGGCCCTGAGAAACGATGGCAACGCTTGCAGAGACTTCTGCCTTTTGTTGCACATGTAAAGAAATCACACACTTGGGTATCAAAATTACCCCCCAACTTACTGATCTCTACAAGGCTAATTATCCCCCAATTCTGAGGCAACTCAAATCCGATTTAAAAAGATGGGGTCTGCATTTCTCTCTTGGAAAGGTAGAATCAACGCGGTTAAGATGAACGCCTTGCCCCATCTTCTCAACCTCTTTCAGGGCCTACTGATTACTGCTGATAAGGACCTGTTTACCGAACTAAGGACGATGGTTACTAAATTTGTTTGGCAGGGGCGAAGGACCCAGTTATCTTACCGCCTATTGACGAGACCCCGCTCAAAGGGTGGGCTCTCTCTTCCTAATTTTTACACATATTACAAGGCCGCTCAACTTAGGGTTCTTGCTGAATAGTCTATTAAGGCCTCTGATAAATATTGGCTTTATATGGATAGACAGATTGCAAGCCGTGTCATAGGGGACTTGCCATGGAGACAAAAACAACATAGGTCGCCGAATGTTTATATCAGCACCCCCACAGCAACCACTCTGCAAATATGAGACAAAGTTACTAGGGCATTACCTTTAACTACTTTTCCTTCTACTTACACTTTCATCCATTTCAACCCAGTCTTCCTCCCGGCCTTTTTGACAAATGGAGGGAGGGGGGATGCCTTATGTTATCTGATCTGTTTAAGCAGAGAAGGGTACGAACATTTGCGGATTGAGCAGCCCTCTTTAAGTTGCCGCTCACGGAGGAGTATCATTACACTCAACTCAAACATTGGGTACAGCAGCCTCGGAGCGTATGGCCACAACAAGGGAATTGCTTCCACTTGAGAAACTTGCACAGTCTGACACTACGGGCATGGGCTGCATCTCATTCCTCTATTCCCAGCTATTAACGGCGGGCCCCTTGTTCGACTCCACAACATGGAAGGTTCTGGGATGCACTATTGCCCACTCCCATAGGGAAAAAAACAATGAGGTTCCTTGTATAAGGATATTACTAAATACAACCTCTCTATTCATCTTTGGGATGCTCACTACAAAATTATGCATGAGTGGTGTCTATAGCATCAGAGATTGCACACCATATTTCCGAATACTTCAGGCAAATGTTGGCGGGGCTGTGGACTTCTGGGTAATTTCCAGTATATCTGGTAGGATTACCACTCCATTCAACCCTTCTGGAAGGAAATCCAGGCACAAATTAAGCAGATACTCGGCTATCCAGTCCCTGAAACCATAGAGTACACTCTCCTGGGGACTAGGGACCATAGTCTGAAGCACCAAAGCCAGGGAGACCATTCCATCCTGTGGCTTGCGCTGGGAGCAGCCAAGATGGCAATTTCCACAGCATGGAAGAAACCAAAGGCTCCCTCCCTTACCCAATGGTTTGGAGGATGAAAATGTGATTGAGGACTCGTGTAAGAGCTTTTATTACATCTGGAGCCCCTTGGTAGAGTACCAGTCAGAGGGATTGCCCCTGGTTACCTGCAGCCCCAGACTGCAGGCTCTCCATCTCTTTCAGATATAATAGGCTGGGACCCACCGTGGTCCTGTTGGCTGAGTGGGGCTTGAGTTGTGGGGCCAACATCAGGTCCCTCAGGTTGTCCCCTATCCCCCTCCCCGGTCTGACACGGGGTGCCCTGAAGGCACTCGGGCTCATAGGTGGCTCCTGTTCTACCTCACTTCTAGTTCCTTTGAGATAATAATACAAGACATCACGAAAATTATTTTTATTAAGATGTTAACCTTTCTTCAATTATGTATTTTTTCTCTTTTTTACTGTTATGTTTTTTCTTGTATCTGCTTATCTTCTGTGGGCCTTCAAGCACAGATCACATTTGGTTTCTATAAGCAGTTTATCTGAGGCGCTATGGAGATATCCTTATTGTATTTGAGCTCTGCTTATGTGTAAAATGTATGCTGAGAACTTGTGGAAATGCTGCTTTGTGAAATCTGGCTTACCTATTTATCTTGGCACCGGCACTGAGCTCATTTGAGCTATATTGGTTTTGTATTCTTGTGAAAGACCAATAAAAAGATTTTGACACAAATAGGTACCCTTGCTTTTAGTCAGGGTAAGGGGGGGTATACAGTTTAGATAACTCCTGCTCACCACCTGGGTAGCTTGGCACGAGGAGACAGACTTATCCCAAAGGCAATGTGTAATTATTTGTACTCAAATCACACAGTAATACCACAAATGGACATCACACCAGTTTAGAAAACTAAAGTATCTTTATCTAAACTCAACAAGACAAAAACAACAAAAATTCAACATACATGTAATAAGAATATGACTTTAAAAAGGTTTCAAACAATTTGGCCCATAGAAATAACTGGATGCGTGATTTCTCTCAAAGTGCCTATAGTTGTGACAGAATTCACAAGACCAACAGCTGCAGAGATGGAAAGTGGTGAAAAACAAACAAATGCATAAGTTCCTGAGAACATGGATGCGACAGTTCTGTTGCGCAGGAGAAGTGATGCATCGAATCCAGTCTGTAGGGATGAAGTGATGAAAAAGGTTCTTGTCTGCCGGTGATGCATCGAGAAAACTTGCCACACAGGTACGATGGGTGAACATCCAGGATGCGTCAGTTTCTTCAGCCGCGATGCCTTGATGTTTCAGTTGTTGCAGCAGCGACAGGCGCTGCGTCGGTTTCGGCAGCGGCGTGGCGATGCGTGGAGTTTCTTTTCACACAGCGGTGCTGCGTCGGATAAACTACTGCAAGAAGAGCGATGCGTCGATTCTTGTTGATGCGTTGCTTTTCCAGCTCCCAACAGCAGGAACAACTTCCAGAGGCCCAACATAGTCACAGGCACCTCCTGGCAGGTCAGAATTCCCTACAAGGAATTTTAGGGGAGCTGGGGGTGAAGACTTTGTGTCCCTGAGACATCAGAACATGAGGCAAGCTCTACTCAAGCCCTTGGAGATCTTCCCCAAGCAGGGGGACACAGCACACAGCAAAGTCCTTGTCCTGTCCTTGACAGAAACAGCTGCTGCAGGCTAACCCCAAACTGCACACAGCTAAGGGTCAGTACTCCTCCTCTAGTTTCTCCTTGGCAAAGGTTCCTCTTGATTCCAGAAGTAGTCTAAGATTCTGGGGTTTTAGATCTAATACTTATACCCCAAAATGTCTTTGTTCTTTTTGTGCAAGGGTCTCTGAGCCCAGTCCAAACCAGTTCTGCCCTCACTGGTGCAGTATGACCATAGGAGGTGGAGACAGTATTGTGCAAGGGAGACAGGCTCTATTCACGTGCAAAGAAATCTCCTCTCACTACTCTAAATTCAGCCAGGTCTGTTCAGCTCAGCTCTGAGTCATCCAGGAGGGGCCAGGCACACCTCACCCCCACAGTGGCTATCTACAGTGAATGCACATCCCCAGCCTCTCTCACTCACAAACAGACAGAGGCACACAGAATGGTTAAACAAGAAAATTCCTACTTTCTAAAAGTAAAATACACACAATTGATGGACGGAATGCAAAACAAATCAAAACATTTACCCCCAGTCATGAAATCTGTGTTAAATCCATCATTCTTTTGCTCATCGTGCCACCACAGTTAAGACCTGGCCATATGCAAATCAGTCTTGACCCTGTGCCTCATGGGAACAGTCCAGCCCGAACTGCCAAGCCAGGTCCTCCCTGTGGGAGCAAATGGGATGATCATTTGCTCCTGTCTCTTTTTGTATGTATAATACATGTAAGGCAATTAAAGATATCTCTATCCAAAGAAAGTTGTCTTTTATAAACTCTAAACAAAGCATAACATATCAGACACATAGGGTATAGAACACATGGATGGATAGAGAAGTGCCATCGTTTTTAGGAAAGTAAAATAAGATAAATAAACTAATCTTAGACAGGAGGAATCAGTAGGGGTAGGCCAGTCATTGTGCTCACAATCTTGGACATTTAAGGTGCAAGTGTGAATTACTCCATGGGACACATAAGGGATCCAAGAACCTTGATATAAAATACACCCCTCTATTGGATTCTAGTAGCATCATACCTTGCACACTTAAGGTTTGTTTTAAATCGCCAACGTGAGTGACATGGGAGAAAGGGCTGGTATGTGGAAAGGCTTACAACCATATTTATTCAGACTACCTGCTGCATCACATTAAGAGTACAGAGGTTTCATACATGTTAAGTGTTGGCCCAATGTATTCAATCATTATTGCATGATGAGTTTAAAAAACGTGTTTTCACCTAGACACCAGGTCCAGGATTGCCACTGAAAGAAGACAAATTATAATCGCAGAAGAGATTGGGTCCTAGATACATGGGATCCAAATAAACAGAATCAAGCTTTAAAGAAAAATCTCTATTGCAACTGATGAGTGACATTCTTTTTCATGGGATGGCTGGCCAGAGAAGCTCAAACACTTCTCCTCTGAATAGTTTCTTTTATTTTATTATTAATTTTTGTCAGGTTTCATCTGGAGGAAAGCAATGGCCCATATAGTTTCAATAATAATCAATTCTCTCCTTAACTTTGAATAGGTCATCACTGAAAAAGAACCTTGGTTAATACTTTGAACCACAGAGTCATGACCCATAAATTCAACTGCATTATAAAGTTGTAACACTCATTCGAAACTATGATGTTTCTTTCAGCAATACTTTGGTCTTTATTAGAATAGCAAGAAGAAGTTACCAAAGAAAGGGCACAAACACTGGACACGACAGACCACTGCTCCTAAATCTACCTCCATGGTAGCCTGAATCAGAGTGAACAGGAATGGAAGTGCACTATATGTCTAGGTAAATGTTTAGTAGGTCACACAATATAGCTGATCTCTTCAAGCGGAGACATCTTATTTGGAGTTCCACTTAGTGTTTCTAAAGAAAGTAGCAGCAGACGTAGAAATATTTGACCAGTAGGAATGTTGATGAGACAGTTTTGGGGAGCCCCTATTCTTCTGACTATTCTATGTGCAAGTACTAAGCACAGGCAACTAAGAAACTATTTGAGAAAAGAAGATTAGGTATTGAGAATAGTACATTGGAAAAACATTTTGTTTCACTGCGAGCTGTTGCCGCCACACTACAAAACCAAAAGCTGCAGTAACACATTTAGATTATCTTTAAATTGTTCAGAATGTATGAGTGCTCACAAGTATCTAATAGACTTCTGTGCTCATGTAAAAGAGAGGAGGATGTTCCTTCCCCTCTTCTACTTTTCATGTTCTTTGACATAAATAATTTGATGTCCATAAGAACTCCTTCAAGCATCAATGTAATGTTTCATTGCTTGTTAGGGTGTGAGATAAACGGTCCAGATGGGCACAATCACTGCAAACTGCAGTACTAGTGGACGCTCGAACTAACATGCGCTTAATGGAGGAATTCTGTTTGATTCAAGACACATAGTTATGTACTTACAGCAACCAGAAGACGGAAAAGTGGCAACCAGAGAATGGTCTCCATTCATGGCCACTGCCAACATTGGAAATATGTATAGCTACAAATCCAATTTAGAAAGAAGGAAAAACACCTGGGTCCACATGTATCACAAATCAATTTAGCATTCCTTAAATAGCGAATTGTAGGAAATTGCTATTTAAGGAATGCAAAATGGTATGTAAGAAAATAGCGATTACCTAATAGTGATTCCTAAAGATTCGCAATTAGGTAAGTGCTATTAGGTAATACTCCTCCATTCATTCCTATGGGCCCAAAGGCCCAAAGGTGCGAATGGTTATGCATTACCTAATTTTGATTACCAAATGGGTAATCGAGAATTTGGTAATGCAATACCAAGGGTGCCCGGGAACCTAAGGCCTCCCTGAAACACCATAAAAAAAATGTAAAGCACACACATGCCCTAGGGGCATGTATGTGCTACATGGCACTTTCTGTAAAAAAATGTATATGCACATGGTTACCATCGACTTGGAGGCAATAGTAATAGCATTTCCTAAGTACACAGGGGCATATTTACAAGGTCTGGCGCATCTCTGCAAATCAGCAGGGACGCGCCAGAACACTTGCGACAGGCAAAATCACCCGTGCGCCACCACAGATGCGCCGCATTCACAATGCGGTGCGTCGTGGCACACGGATGGGCAGATGCGTGTCGCATCCCCCGTCGTAAAGACGGCGCAATGCTGGAGTCGCGTCGCATGCGCGACGTGGCTCCAGCAAGGCTCGGGGTCGCCCTATGCCTAACATGCTGCGTCACTCCTTGCGCCTGATTCAAGCAGGCGCAGGGTTTTGGCGCAGTATGGCCGTTAAAGTGACTCAGTGAAATCTTGTAGATTTCACTGCGTCACGTTTACGAGGCATACCTGCGAGGGAACGCCTACCCTGCGCTGTAACGCCCACATGAAACCTAACGCAGGTTTAATGTGGCGCAGGGCTTTACAACGTGACGCATCTCCCTAGATGCGTCACGTTGTAAATAGGGCGCAACGTGGCGCAAGGTTTACACCGCCGCTGCGTCACAGAAGTGACGCAACGGCGGCACAAATGAGGCGCAAGGGGCTTGTAAATCTGCCTCATAGTTTGTATCTAGAAAATGCTTTCTACATGTGCTAAGGGAATAACAAATTGTGATTCCCTATTTGTAGTAGCAATTTTAGGTAATTACAATGTTGGCAATTACCCATATTTGCGACTACAAAGCCTTTCATACATCTTGAAAGGCTATTTGCATTCGCAAATGGTTGAAAATACCGATTAGCACCGTTAGCGAATTCAAAATAGTTTGATACATGTGGCCCCAAATGCTTTTATTTGTAGAGAGGCGAAAGATGCCTTCACTCAGTCACAAGTTTTCAGGTGCAAGTGATTGAATCGTCTTTTGCTCTCACCTCAGTGCTGAGACCTGAGCTAGATCCTCAGTGTGCTGATCACTGGTAGATCACTGACACTCTCCCACAAGACGTGCTTGCTATCTGCTCACCTACACAGATTAAACTACCATGAATCTCTGTTTAGTATCCCAGTGTGATCCTGTACTCTTTCTGTAGACTTCTCAGAGACTGGGCTAACAAAGCACCTGCCATATGCATTATTCCATTAGTACCCTTCGTGTCATTGCCTTTGAAGGCATTTTATGGTACACAAAAAAGGAACAGCATCACTTTGAGAGAATTATTAAACAATGGCTTCTAGGAGAGCGTTGAAATGGACAGAGTAGAAGGTTGACATCAATGAAACCAATTGTCTGACATTGGGGCTAGAGAAGACCTTCTTTGCAGCATATTTTACTGAGTGTAAAACCATGGTGTGGCAACCGGACAGGCAAGGGCTATTTAAGTCGGCAAAACTCTGGAAACAGTATTCATATATTCTAAAAAAAGCTGTTATGGATCGTGGAACAAAATGTTTTCATTTAACCTTTGGAGGATAATGAATGGGACCGGATATGACGTGTCCAACTAAAACAGGAGTCGTCAAATGCCTTGTTTCGAGAAAAAAGGCACTGCTCTTAATAATATGTGGTGTTAATCTGTACAAGGCTGTGTCTATGATATGATGAAATTGACCATCTTCAAAGTCATTAAGCGATAACAATGTTTGTTCAACGAACACCTTGATTATAGCTTAGAGCAGCGAGGCAAGAGCAGTCGGAGTTCTAAATGAACAGATGCCAAAGCTACCTGTCTCTCTTCATAGTTTCAGTCTAAAATAACTATTTAGGAGAACGAGCTGGTAGAATTTTTAAGTCACATGTTCAAATCCAGATGGTCCATTATGCCCAGGGAAATTCTGTAATTGGGTTTTGCATTACTTCCTAGAAAGTTTTTTTACACTCGTGCCTGAGATCCACAGATCGGATGGAGGGATGAAGTAATTTCGGATTTTTCATCATTTTAACCAATTTCCATACGAATTTAACCACGTCACTGGGTGAAATTTGCTCAGATAGGCTATTTTCTGGAAAGAATATTTTCTGCGGAACCATTATTATGTTTAAAAAGGATATATGCAACAAAAAGTGCTGCACTGAGTTTCAATCATAAGTTGCAAAGTGAATAACGTGAGCCCACTGTGAACTTGCCATGTTCCCAGCAGAGCTTCGGCAAGGTTGCATAAAACCCCTTTGTAACTTAGTACACCTCTAATAACCAAAAACCCAGTTAACAAGCTCCCCACAGCAGTTCTACACCTAGTGAATGAACAACCCAACAACAAAAATCAGAGCTATATGCAAAAAAAAACAGTTCATAGGAGTAAGAAATGTTCTCTTGTAAAGGGAAGCTTTTGTCCAAAGAATCTAATGGGCAAAGAGCATTTGGAGGTAATTTAAAGTTGGGTGTAGTGGAAGTTCCACTATAAATTCTCTGAGCTCCAGCCTCACCAAACTTCTCTTTGCCCTCCTGATTAAAAGGTGGGGGAACTGCTGAGTTTTTGACAATGGAGCCTACGCTGGCTGCACCCTTGATCTAGACCACCGGGTAACAGTACTGATTAGCCACCTCTATTAAAGGCCTGATTAAACTGCATGTTAGTTCATTTGGAAAATACACAGGGGCAGATTTATGAGGGACTTGCGCCCCTTTTACACCGCCGTTGCGTCACTTTTGTGACGCAGCGGCGGCGTAAACCCTGCGCCATGTTGCGCCACATTTACATCGTGACACATCTATGGAGATGCGTCATGGTGTAAAGCCCTGCGCCACATGAAACCTGCGTCAGGGCGTCAGGTTCCATGTGGGCGTTTCAATTCAGGGGGGGGCGTTCCGTTGCAGGGACGCCCCTGAAAAGTGACTCAGTGAAATATATAAGATTTCACTGAGTCACTTTCCCAACGCTGATGCGTCAAAACCCTGCGTCTGCTTGAAGCAGGCGTAAGGCTTGACGCACCATGTTTGGGATAGGGTAGGTTGGAACAGTGCTGGAGTTGCGTCGCGCTTGCGATGCAACTTCAGCACTACGCCAGCCTTACGCCGGCAGATGCGTCACGTATCTGCTTGTCCTTGCGCCACGATGCACCGCATTGTAAATGCGGCGCATCTGTGGTGGCACAAGGGCAAACTTGCGTAACGCATCTTCCCTGGCGCATCCATGCTCATTTGCAGGGATGTGCCAGGGAACATAGATCTGCCCCTAAGAGGGCAGAAACAACATGGTGGCTCACCCTGAATTCAAATGTGATATGAAAGTATATCTGCTAAATTGTCAGGGGTACTATCACCACAGTGATCCCGGTAAGGAAGGCAAGGATTTTTAATTATTCAGGCAATTGACAGCCATTGGACGAAGGATAGGATGGCCCAATAAATATAAGATATTAAATGAGGTCCCTACAATATTCTTCCAATTTGGTTTCATTAATTGCTTGCCAAAAGAACCAAACCCCCATTTAAAGGAAGATATTAACAATATTCACAAAGAAAATTGTAAATCTGTATGTGTAAATGTAATCCTTGCCATACATCCATATTTCTTTCAGGAATTTTCTAGATGTATGCCTGGAAAGCTGTAAGACTCTGGTTTCCAGACTTAGGGCCAGATGTAGGTGGCCCTAAGTCTGAATTTCTGCGTTACCGACCGGTATTTGGCTGAGTGCAATGTAGGTGAGTTGAAACCTACCTGCAAAATAAGGAATCGCAAAAGAGCGATTCCTTATTTTGCTCTTGCATTCAAGGAATCGGAAATACCGATTCCTTAAATGCAATGTACGTAGCACTAAAAATAGTGCACTTCAGCCTTAAGGAATCGCTAATTACCACCAACTTCAAGTTGGTGGTAAGTAGCGATTTCCTTTGAAAAAGCACTTTTTTGCTTTTTTAAATGTGCCATGTGGCACACATCCATGTCTTTAGGGCATGGATGTGCGCCACATGTGCACACATGCACATTTCAGGGGTGAAACACCCTGGCACCCTTGAAATAGCTCCCGCTATTAGCGATTCGGTAATACCGAATCGCTAATAGTGAATATCTTCCCATTCATTCCTATGGGCCTCCTAGACCATAGGAATGAATGGATAGGTATTCCTTAATAACAAATCTCAATTACCGATTTGTTATTAAGGAATGTTAAGGAATCGCTAATATTTTAGCGATTCCTACCTACATTCCATTTAGCGAGTCCTTAATAGCGATTCAATAAAAATCGCTATTAATGACTCGCTAAATTGAAGTTACCTACATCTGGCCCTTAGTCCTTGAAAATGTTTACGAATTCCGATTTTCACCACCCTGAAAAAGACTTTATCAGTGTCCATGCATGGAGTAAATCTCTATCCTAAATTGAATCGCGTGGAAGTGGATTTTAATCCCATAACTGCTGGGCCACCATCCTCCCCACCCCAAGTGCTGAGCCCTTTTGGCTATTTTGGGTAGTTTGTGTTAGAGCTTCATAACTTTTTTCCACATAAGGTATCCATGTCAAATTTACATCCTTTTTGTCCAACATCCTGTATACTCTACAGGTGCCCAGAGTTTATAGATTCCACTGGAGGGGACCAAGAAAAGAGGCAAAATATAGTAAAAAAGTCCTCTGAATAAAAAGTGTCTGTTTTTTTCCTAAAAGTGGCATTAATGAACGGTTTGCTGTGCTAAAGTAACCATCCTCCCAGCTTTCAGGAACATGCAGAGCTGAATAAAAAACCTTATTTTTCAAAAAGGTAGCTCATTATTCCTATTTTTTATGCTCTCAACCTACTTCCAGTTTGCTGTGAAAACCTAGGTGAAACCCTTGGGTGATACAGGAAAGCTCTAGAATTCTTGAATGTTAAGAAAAATTCCAACTTCATCAAGGGGTCATGTGTGTAAATCCCACAAGGCTATCCCAAAGAAATTAACTGTTAAATACAGAAATTAAATGAGTAGCCCTTTGTGACATTGTTTTTATTTATAATGTTTTGTCATGATAGGCGATCTACAAAAACTACGAAGTTGCATCGTATCATGATATTTAATTTTGTACTGAGTATAGACCAATTCAATGTGTGGAGTGAAAAATCGGTATCATAGAAACCAGTGTATTTCAGAAATAGGCATAAGTTTTGGAGCAGTATTTATTTGTACATCTCTGAGTTTGTAGGTATCCGTACTACCATATGATTTAGAGGGTATCATTCAAATGTAACAAAATCCAATTGGCAATAACAAATATTCTACTATTTCATGCTTCCACATGTCTTCTGATAAAAATGGTACCTCACTTGTGAGGGTATGCCTAGTGCCTGTGACAGGAAAAGGCCGAAACACAACATGGAAGCCTCAGATTTTCCATTGAAAACTGACCCTGTTTTTCCCAAAGTGGGTATCTGTAGGTTTTGGCCTTTAGCTCAGTCGTCACCTGGCAAAACCTAGCAAACTGTACATTTTTAAAAAATAGACACCAAGGGGAATGAATCCAGGGTGGGGTGAATCTATTTTACCCAGAATTCCTTCCAGACCTCCAAATTCGAATGAAAAAAAAATAATTCCTCAAATTTCTGTGATAGAAAACTCTGGATTCTGTGGGTAGCCACAAAGCTCCTTTCATCCTGCATTCCCCAGGTCTCCCAATAAAAAAGTTACCTCACTTGTGCAGGAAGGTCTAGTCAAAGCAACAGGAAACGGCCCAAAAGGCAACATGGATATTGTGAGAAGGTGGCTTGGTATATGCTGTCCACTAATAAAAGTAGGCACCTTGTACCAATCCACACAACCCTTATGATGTATGAGGTCAAAGATAACCTTTATGAAAGCTATCCTAGTGGTAGCTATGGAGAGCAGCCTTCAGGCTTAATCTTGACGGAATGTAAAGCAGCTTGTTTTACCAAAGTATCACCTCCTGAATGACTAAATAGAGGAGAACCACTCAGCAGTTATAGAACAATATGCATTTATTAATATAACACTCTCTACTATCCTCTACACGAGGACAGAACACAAAGCACAAAATAAAAAATCAATAGAACAGGTGTAAGTAGCACAATTCACAGCAGGCTCCGGGGGAGACCGAACCATATACTAAAATAGTGGTATAACAATCACGACTTGACTAGACACAGTGCCTAGTGCACGTAGAATCGCTGGAACCCAAAGGAACCACCCCAGGTGATGATAGAAGGAGCCCATGGAGGACGGGTGCAGTGAGGTAACACGACTGTGTGCTCCGTACAACTCTATGGGAAAGTTGCAGTTGCAAACTTAACGTTTAAGGACCCTTCTAGGAGGACTTTGAGGAAAATACTCTGGAACTTAAAAGTTTAGAGAGGCACCCCACCCGTGGATACTGTAATACCAGAGTTACCTATCCTAGGGGAGCCGGGTGCATAGGTCTGAAGTGGCCTCGGAAACCCTTGTCGTTCTCAATGGGAGGAAGTGAAGAAGCACTGCTGCCGTGATGGTGAAAAGGGTCCAGTGGAATCCAAGCCTGGATTCTGGAAGGAAGGAACTGAAAGCAGAGAGGACGGAGTCTGGGTCACTTCAGAGTGACCAGGGGCCCGGGAAACGAATGCACACCGATGTAGGGTGCATCAGGTGCGAAGAAGGGATGTTTGACTCTGCAGCCACGAGGACCAGGAGATGTCAAGGATGACCAGGAGCTGGAGGTGAGCTGTCCCACGAAGCATGTCGAGTGCTGAGGGGTCGGTGTCTGGCAGCAGCACCAACAAGCCTTGGCAACAGCAATCAACGCAGGAAGGTCAAACAGATTAGGGTGTGGACCAGCAAGGTCCAGGGGGCTCACCAAGCAATGGGGAGTCAGGGCACATCTGGAGTAACTAGAAAAGCCCAAGAACAATCAGGATGACCCTCAGGAGGACCAACAGGCCGAATGACCAGGAGTCGTGAGGGGACCTTTAGCAAGATTGCAAAGCACCAGCCGACAGAGCACACAGCTGGAGTTCTTTGGTGCAAATACTGCTCAGGGTCAGGACTACACAGAGTCCAATGCACAAGCTTGGGAATTGCCAACAAGCATATGCACTTGCAAATGGACGCAGTGCACAGGGGTTCGGGTTACGCAACCCCCACATGGGATACTGGCCTCAAACTCGGTGAGAGGCCAGATCAACTTCAGGGAACCTTCAGGAACTCACCTCCTGTATTGCTGAAATCTTCGGAGTCCACAGGAGCAGCAGACCAATCAGTTGCGCTTCAGGTGCCTGCTAAGCAGGGGAGTGACTCCTTCACTCCAAGGGAGATTCTTCTGTTGTCTTAAGTGCACCACAGGTCCTGCACGGAGTCTGTATGGAGCAAAGGCACAAATTAAGCTTTAGACGGAAAGGGGGACGAGGTTGAGCCCAGTCGTGGTCCAGCACAGTCCAAGTGTCCAGACGATCGAAGGTCAGTGGTTTCTTCTTTGTAGAATCTTGTCCATGTAAAATCCCATGTCCTGTAGCCAGGTAACCCATGTTATACCCATGGGAGAGGGTTGGGCAGATTCAGTGGACCCCGCTAGGGGAGGGGCAGGACAGAGGGGTGGCTACACCCATGTCCTTTGTCCAGTATCGCGTCAGAGCAGGAGCCAATGGCTCCCGGAACTGGTTTGAGCTGGACTATGCACAGGGACACCAAATGTGCCCCCAGTGCAGAGTTTCAGGCAGTCACAGAGTGCACCCACCCAGACCCAATACACTAAATCCTGTCTGGGAGGTAGTCACACCTCCCTGTGACAGGATGCCTATTGTGCTGCCTTCCTCTGCTCGAGCTTGGCTCAGCAGCAGGAGGGCAGAAAAGTGTCTCTGGCCGGCAGCATTCATTTTGTGCTGTCTGTGTCCAGAAGGCTGGCACCCGTAAGACCAGTGACCCCACGAAGCTCGCTTCAGAAGAGTGGAATCATACTTCTCACACCAGTTACTGGTGTGGAGGTATGATTGTAAGCTGTTTGATACCAAACTCGATATGTTTCTATACAGCCGTTTTTGAGATAGCATTCACCGCGAGGTTATAATGCACCTCTACCTATATGTCTGGCTGAGTCACAGACAACCCGGGAGAATGGTCTCCGAAGGCTGCAGAGAGGCTCTGCTCATGCAGGGGCACCCTCTCACATAAAACCCAAGCAAACTGCCTTCCGGATTGTTAAGGCCTGCTATAGAGGTGACTTATAAGTTTTAAGTGTAGTGACTATTAGATATAATGAGCCTATATCTAATGTAAGCGATGCACACAGGCTGCACTAGCAGACCTGGAGTTCCATTTTGCATGGCCTCACATGAGTGCCATAATACATGCTTCAGCCCTTGGGAGGCCTCTGGGGTACCTATGCCCTGGGTACATGTGTACCATATACTAGGGACTGATAAGGGTACCCCAATATCCAGTCTGGAGTGTACCAAAGTACATGTATGTCCATTTAAGGGAGAAAGCAGATAGACTGGGATCCTGATTAGCAGAATCCCAGCCAGACTAGTCAAAAACTGTGAGACATCAAGCCAAAAAGTGAGGGTAACCATAAGAAGCAGATCCTACTTTCCTACAGATATATCACATTTGTCCTCTAAAAAGTGATGCAAAGTAGGTAGTAGTGGATTTTAGGCGGTAGCTCATACGGCACCTAGGGAACCTAGAAAACAAGCACATTTTTAAAAACTAGGCACCTGGATGGACCCAGGATCGGCTGACTTGTATGGCTCAAACCAGGTTTATTTTATGCAGAATCCCTTGGAAATCTCAAACTTTGACAAAACAAAACCACATTATCCTCCTATTTCTGTGATGGAAAGTTCTGAAATCTGCAGGGATCCACAAACTTTCTTTCACCAGGCATTTCCTAAAGTCTTCCAATAAAAATTGTACCTCACTTGTGCAGGTAGGGCTACTGCCTGCACCAGGAAATGGCGCAAAACAAAACATGGATACATCGAATTTTTCCATTCAAAACTGACGCTTTTTTGCAAAGTGGGTAGCTGTGAATTTTGGGACGTAGCTCAGCCAGCAACTAGGAAAACCTAGCAAACCTGTACATTTTTTAAAACTATACACCTGGGGAAATCCAGGGTGGAGTGACTTGCATAGCTCTCACCAAGTTCTTTTTTTACCGAGAATCCCTTGAAAAGATCAGACTTTGACTAATAAACACATTGTCCTGACATTTCTATGATGGAAAGTTCTAGAATCTACAGGTAGCCACAAACAAGCTTCCACCTACCTTTCCCCGAAGTCTCCCAATAAAAATGGTAGCTCACTTGTGACGGTAGGCATAGTGCCTGTCACAGGAAACTGCCCAAAACACAACATGGATACAACATATTTTTCTACTCAAAACTGACCTTTTTTTGCAAAGTGGGTAGCTGTAGAGTTTGGGCCCTAGCTCACCCGGCACCTAGAGAAACCTAGCAAACCTGCATATTTTTCAAAACTAGACACCTAGGAGAGTCCTCGGTGGTGTGCGTTGCATGTACCCATGATGTTTTCTTACCCACAATGCCAAACAAATCTTAAACCTTTCCTGTGATCACACATTTTCTTTATATTTCTGTGATGGAAGCTTACGGAATCCACACAAATCCACAATATTGTTACCACCCATTGTGTTACCCAACTTGTGCCTCTAAAAATGCTGCACGACTTATGTGTCTGGGACTAGTACTCGCGACAGGAACGGATCACACCAAAGTCAATAGGAGCCCTTGTTCGAGGGCTCCCTTTGACTTTGGCTTGATCCGTTTCTGTCGCAGACACTAGTCCCAACCAACACAAGTGGTGCAGCACTTTTATCAGCACAAGTGGGGCAATACTGGGTGGTAGGGATTATGTGGATTCTAGAAGTTTACATCACAGAAATCAGTCCCCACATAGTCTAAGAGCAGCACCAAGAGACTCAGAATCACTTGCCATCAGCAGTTCCATAGAACATGAAAACTTTCTTCTACAAATTAATTTAATTCAAGAAGTTGCACCACTACTTCACAAGCGTAACTTTTGTGCCATGCCTCCTAAGTACAATGATGTGGTGGAGGAAATGCATTTTCTGGGACACAGGCAGAAGGAGGTCTATAAATGAGGAGTCATTTTCCATGACTGCAAAGCCACGTACCTAATGCAAAGCTTTCAGAGCAAATTGCATTTAAAGAGAGCAATTAAATCATTAAAGTATAAAGGGACCTCCAAAGTGCACTTGAAGTGTTAGAAAACACTTCACTGATTTAATACCTAGTATTTTGTCATCACAAACACCCTTGAATTTTCATCCGTGTAATCTACACACATTATAGATTTAAAAGGTTGGCAACTTTTCTAGTATGTTTGAAAATTGCAATAAATACTTTTACAACCAGTCATGAATAGTTAAACCTAGAATGGATGCATGGATGAAGCTGTAGACAGTTTAATAAACTTTTATTTTTTAACACAGTCTTAATAGTTCTGTCCCCTAGCCCGCATGCAAAATAAAATACATAGGGCCTCATGTAGGTAGCCCAATACCGGTCGGTAACGGCCGATTTTCGGTAAATATACCGTTACCGACCGGTATTTAGGCTTTTGATATGTAGGGGGATCATTTCTGTATTCGGTAATTTACCGAATCGGTAAAATTACTGAATCGGTAATTTTACCGATTCGGTAGATACCGGCTACAGAAATGAGATGTAGGGGGAGTGTGTGGTGGGTGTGGGGATTCGTTATTTACCACCAACTGAAAGTTGGTGGTAAATGACGAATGTCTCAGTTAAGGCATTATTTGGCCCTTAGATGTGTGCAATGTGGCAGACACACATGCCCTCAGGGCAGGTATGTGTGCCACATGTGCACACATGCAGGAATCAGTGGTGCAACAGGGTGTCAATGTGACATCCTGCCACCCTTGATTGAGCTCCCCCCATTACCGCCCATAGGAATCAATGAGATACCGGTTACCATTACAGAATCGGTAAATACCGATTCTAAAATACCGACACTTACCGAATCGGTATTTTTTTACCTACATTACATTTACCGATTCATAAATACCGAATCGGTAAAATTCGGTATTTAAGAATCGGTAAATGTAATTTACCTACATATGGCCCATAATGTGAAATGCTATTTTTTTAATTTGCCTCATTAAACTTATGTCACGCCTCTGGTTTATGATTCTGAAGTTAGGGAATTCTGTCTGGAACACACTGTTTTAAATGCATCTCAGATAAAGAAACATTTATTTGTGTAAAGTAGGCAAACACACATGAGCCAAACCCATTTTTATAATCAGACACATAAATCATTACTCTTTAGAATTTATATATTCTTTCATTTATTTTTCGTGTTTTATGTAGCGCGTACTTGACCTGAAGGTAACAGAGCCCTTTACAGAGCATGCACAATGACATATACAAGGAATACAAGTGGGAAAAGAACAGGGTAAAAATATGGGGTTAACAATATGCAATAGATCATGTAGTAAGTGGACAAAAAGAGTTCAAAGGTAGCAATGGTAATTTGGTGCAAGGGAAGAGGAGTAGATGAACGATTATTTCCAGAGGTAGAGATGTTCAGTCTCTTTGAAGGTTGAGGGGGGAAGTATATCCAGGGACATTAATTGTTTTAGGAGGTAGTGCTAAGGAATTTTCTGAGAAGAAGTAGTTTGCAATTTTTTCTGAAGTGCAGGAATGATTGTGTGTTAGGTAGATCATGTGGCAGAGTATCATACATTCTGGGCACATTCCCTGAGAACAAACAAGTGAGTGATTGCTTGTTCTTAAATTTGGGTGGAACCAAGAGTTGATTGTTTGAGCTTTGCAAAGACCTCTTTTGGCCAGCTTTTTGAAAGTTTGTTTGCGAGGTAGAAAGTGTTTTCAGTGTAGAGAGCATTGTGGGTTATGCAGTCTGTTTTCAATTTACTTCTTGCTTCGATAGGTAACCAGTTGAGTTTTTTAAGTGTGGGAGGGATGCGATTATTGCAGCTGTCCCCGGAGAGAAGTCTAGCTGCTGCATTCAGTGTGAATTTCAAAGGGATAAGATAGATTTTGGGGTTCCCTTGTTTGATGTGGTACCGTAGTCCAGCTTGGAGAGGAGTAGGGGTTGTACTACAGTTTTTAAATCTCCATGGGGGATGAAGGGTTTGATTTTCTTTTTTAGGTGTTTCAATGTCTAGAAGGCACTTTTTGTTGAGGCATCTATATGGTCTTTCATATTCAGGTTTTTCTTGGGTATAATCCCTAAGGACTTGACAGAGTTGGAGATAGATAGTTTACAGTTTAGGGCAGTTAGGTCGTCGAGCCAGTTGTGGACAGGATAGGGATTTCCTTTTGGATGGATGAGTAGGAGTTCTGTTTTGTTGGGGTTAAGCTTTAAGTGATTGTTGGTCAGACAGGATTGTACCACGGAGAAAGTGTTGTTTAGGTGCTGGATGTCTTCAGAGGATGAGACTTAAAATGTAGAGTTGGGTGTCATATGCATAGGGGTATTAGGCAATTTTGGCTTGTTTCAGGATCACTGCCAGGGGTTCCATATAGAGGTTGAACAAGGTAGGGGATGAGATTGATCATTGAGGAATTGCTTGTGTGACTGGTAGTGCTGAGGAGGGGAAATTATAAAGTTTGATTAAGTGAGATTGTTGGTTCAGGTATGAGGCAAAATACTGAAGGATAGTACTGTTAATACCTGGGTGTTGTGAGAGGGTGTTTAGGAGAATTCTGTGGTTGACTGTATCAAAGGATTGGAAGAGGACCAGGAAAATTAGCAGGCAGGCCTGGCCATTGTCAAGATATCTGTATAGGTCATCGGTGATGTTCAGGATTGCAGTCTCTGTACTGCAGCCTTTCCTGAATCCGGATTAGAAAGTGTTGTGAGGTTGAATTTTTCAACGTGATTGTTAATTTGTGAGAGCACACATTTTTTGTTAGTTTTGGTGAGGGTCCGTAGTAATTTAGGTCATTCAGGTCAGCATTTGGCTTTTTGCTGAGGGTTGTGGCTTGTTTGAGTTTAAGGGAGGTTAGCATAGAGCCTCTGGATAAGGAGGAGTTGATGATTTTGGTCCATGTTGGGAAGATGATGTGTCTGAGGGTCTTGATAAGAGATAGGGAAAGAGGGTCAGAAAGATGCAATGTCAGGTTAATGCATTCAAGTATTTTGATGACTTCTTCTTCCGTGATGTTTTTCAATTTGGTTCTGGATGCATTGCTTTTCAATTGTAGGTGTTTGTGGTTGTTGTTCTGGCTCATTGAGGGGGTGAAATGGGGAGGACCAGTATTTGTTGGAAGCGTGGTAGTAGGGGGACCATCTTTGGAGGAAGGGGGATGTTTGGTGTGTAGAGGCAGAGGTGTCTAGTGAGAGTTTGATGCTTGTTATTTTTTCAGATGAGAACTTGGTGAACTCTTCACAGCGCTTAGTAGAGTCAATAGTTTGAGGTTGTGGGAAAGAGGAGGTTTGCTGTTTTATGATATTAAAAAGGTCTTCAGGTCTGTTTCTGGATTGGTCAAGTTGAGCTCGGAAAAAAGATGATTTCTCTTTGTAGATATTTTTTTTTATTTTAGGCATTCAGGTTGAAAGAGAGAGAGCGATGGTTCAGTTTTGGTTGTTGTCTCCATGTTCTTTCAGCCGGCCGGTTGTTGTCTCTCTACATTAAGGTCTTTATTGAATCGTTTTAAAGTGGCGATAATGTCAAGAACCTCTGCCATTTTAGTGTTGTAGTGAGAGGTGAGGTTGTCAGTGGAAATAAGGTTATGAGGAGGCTGGATTTGGGAGCTGATTAACGATTCAACCTTTGATTGAGGGATTTGGTGTATATTTGTCGCCCAGTGCTTAGGACAATTAGTTTGGGTGTAATCTTATGTTGGTTGGCATTGAGATTGAAAAATATTAGGTAGGATGGACTGTAGGGATATGGTATTATTGTTGGAAATTATTGCATCAAGGGTAGAGCCTTTGATGCAAGTTTGTGTGTTGCAGTGTTGCATGTGATCCTAAATTTCAAGCAAGGTGGATAAGGCTTGTGCTGTTTTATTTCAATGTCATTCAAGTGCAGGTTTAGGTCTCCTAATATGATGTCTTTGGTGATCTTCAGGTAGTTTGGTGTTATTAGGTCTCCTAAGTCCTCAAAGAACTCGGGGTTTTCTTCTGGAGGGTGACAGATGACATGAAATGTTATAGAGGTGGAGTACTTGAAGGGGAGATCAACTTTTAGTTACTCAAAGGTGGAATATTCAGTCATGTGGAAGGATTTTAGGCATATTTTGATTTTGTGTATGATAGCTAATCCACACTGGTATGATCCTTGTGGTCACAGCATAAGATTGAGAAGCTTGGTGGGGTGAGGATATAGATAATGGGGGCTGAGTGGTCACTTAGCCAGGTTTCAGTGAGAAAGCAAGTGTCAATATTATGGAGGAGGATTATTTCCGCTATTCCAGTGGCATGATTGGCTGCTGACTGACAATGTAATAGGATGCAATTTAATGTTGGAGATGTTCTTGGTTCTTTTTGTTTGAGCTTGATGGTAGTCAGTTGGGCAGAAGCCTGGGAAAGAGATTAGTAGAAGGCATCCTACTAGAGCCAAGGATGGCCGGAATCTTATAGTCATAGATGTGAGGTTAGGAAGTAAGTTGGAGCAAATCTTTATGTCTTTTCATAGTGAGGTGATTTTAATTAGTAAGGTGTTACATTTGATTTCAAAACGGGTGAAAATGTGGATCATTTGAGAGGTGGTTGGGGCTATGGCAGATAATGGGGTAGACTGATATCCATGTAGGCTAGTAATGGGGCTATGTTTGGATCTAGCATGATGTGGTTAAGGGACTGTGAAGAGTCAGGTGTTTGGTCTACTTGTGCTGGGGAAGTGGTACATTCATATCTTCATGGGGTTTATGGATGAGAGAGGGTGTGAGAGGGGAGTAGGTGGAGATGGTGTGTGGGGATTGTAGTAGAGGGTTCGGTTAGGAGAGGGGAGCGTATGGGAATATGTTCTGTGAGGGCAGGCAGGGTGGTGTTGAGAGTGAATGCCATGCAGATGCAGATAGCAGGGAAATGGTGGTCAAAAAAGGAGAGCTTCTTTTCAGCTGCTTAGATAAGGATGATCCTACTTCTGTATATGGATATGAATAGTTCTCTGCCAAATATTTGTTGGAGGGGGATATGGCGAGTTTAGATCCATATGGGATTTTGATTGTGTTGGCTACATGCAAGTTCTGTAGGATGTTTTCTCTCCATTTAACGGGATTCTGGAAGATGAAATCCATTACAAGGCCTCCATTTGTTGAGCTGTAGTAAATATCTGTTTCTGGGTGTTCTTTGATGATTTTGAGCTTGAACTTTTTTGCTGTATGGAAAAAGACAGCAAAGTGCATTTCAAGTTATGGGAGCTATTGTGTTGCCAAGTCCAATAATTGACAGTAATGGAAATGTGCTCACTGCTGCTGCTGATCCTGTTTTGGAAGGATGCCCTGCCAGGAAAAATAGCTGAATATCTAATTATTTAACACCCCCTCTTTCCAAGATCGTATGTAATAACCTGGATACCATTTAGTGCCTTCCATTAAGGACCAAGCCTATATGTCTCCCATGACAAGTAATATTGTTACTTATTACATTCGTAAGATCATCTTTTTTTCTCTTTATTTGTTAAATCATACACCCTCAATCCTGATTTAGCTTTACCTCTGCTGTGACTGAATAATGCTGAAATTTGTCTCATTTGTTCTTCTTTTACTACTGCATGCCATTGTGGGTACTAGAAACACCTCAAAATAATTGAAATTTCTATTGATCATTTTAATTATGCTAACATAAGAATGAATTTCTAATAAAACTGTATTTAAAAAAAAATATTTTCATAAGGCAGCAGTAATAGCCAATATGTTTTACTTGGGTCTGTCAGACAGGTGAAATTGATGCACTTACTTAATTAGTTCACTAAGATTTTAATTGTTCTAATTTCCGTATTGTTGATGAGTTGGTGAAATTATCAAATATGAGACTCTGCAACACATTTACATTTTGACTATATTTTTATTATTAGCATTAATATTATGTTAAGTACAAAATCACTCTTGAATGGATCTATCAAAATCAAAATCATACCAGTCAATAAGGAATGATCATTGGTGGCAAAAACAAGTGTATTACTTCTTGCAAATTTTATTTTAAAGTGGTGAGTTTCTTCCTTAATAACCACATAAATCGAATTCCACAAGAAAAAAGTGAACCTGTAGTTACTGCCCTCTAAATTTTGCATCTCACCCTAAGTACTGCGAGAATCTGGATGGGGACCCCAATGTTACATGACATTGGTATGTAGAAAACCTGATATTCAGAAATGATGGTCCATGACCCTAATAGACTGGTGCATTTAACGTGCCATTTAAAATATGATTTTCTATGGACAGCAAACTAAATTGCCCTAGAGCACAACCCCAACCCAACAGTGGTCCGGCCTTCACATTTTGTATACTCTTTGGCAGCACATTACACTTTTGGGAACGGTCTAGCTATATTAAATTGTCAACCTAACCAAAGATTGCATTGACTGCTATCATTCTGTGAGGGAATGTGAGTAATATGAACATTTGCCTGAGGAATGTAAGTAGACAGAAGCAGAATTTTCAGACTGACACCACACAACATCTGTTGGTTGGAGGAGATAGCGTCACTAAGTGCTCCTGAAGGACTCATTGAATGGACAGGGTCTTGTCACATGCCAACGGAAGTCAGCCACAGGGGGTATATCTCACCTGTTTGACTGAGTGGCAGTTATCATCACATCTGTTTTTGAAGGATACCATTACACTTTTTTTTTGCTAAACAATTTTGTTGGTAGCACATACATTTTTGTTAACCATTAAAACAAGGATCCATTTTCTATAACTTCCACCTAATAAAAATGATTGATTCCTAAAACAAGGATCCAAGTGTCTGATGGACAGAAGTAGCAATTTTTGGGATTGTGTTCTTGCAAGCTGAAAAGTATCTGCATGTACTGAAATGTTTAATTTTAAATGTATACTCTTTGAAAAATATTTAGCTAAACTCTTAACTCTATCAATGGAATTTTTGAAACATTTTATGAAATGTGTGGCCAGTCCAGAAGTGCACCCGACTTCAGTTGGTGCACAAGACCCATAAAATGTTGAAGATCATTCTTAGTGATACAGCCTCAACTGCACTATTACAGCAGTACTGCCTTTGTAATGTCACACATTGTTAGCGCGCTTTTTGTTTAGGGTATTCAGGTTATAGTTGTGAAATTGGTGAGGTAATTACGTTTTAGTGAGGGTTGCTTCAACAAGGGATGAATTATCAAATCTTAATTCTGCTGGGAATGTGCCTGAACATAATAGGTTAATGACATCAAGGAGCAAAGGTACTGCCTAGTATGTGCTAGGTATTGAAACAGCATTGGCAAAGCAATCACTCTGGCATTTGTTGGGTAAGTGTGTGGTGACTTTGTGTTGCCCCCACTTACCTAGGAAGAAAATCCAACAATGAAGCAATATCTTAGGGCAGAGCAGCAGGGAGCAGGGAGAAGGGCCTCGTTGCTGAACAGACTTCATTAGCAGAGTTCAGCTGCCCCCTCAAAGCAGAGGAGTCAGAATATGAATGTTCCATTGTAAGTGGCGATCTTAAAAGGAATAGCAAAATATTGCACAGTACGTGGGGTCACTATTTTTGCTGTATGCTGAAGAAAAGCTATGTGAGTGCATGCCTTTATTTTGTGAACAAAGAAATGCATAAATCCAACAGCAAATTATCATGAAAGCAAAGTAAATGAAATACACACACATAGATGGTCATCTAATAGCACTGTGCAAGCTAAGACATCAAAACATTGAGCACTTCCTAAGCAGAATAGTCATATATCAGCAATTAAAATGTGGCTGTGGCAGCAGAGTAAACATCAAAAATTCACACTTGGCCTTGATTACTAGCAACATGTGTTGCATCTAAATACTAACAAAATTGGAAAATATGAGAAAATGTAACCCCCTCAAAAGTCACCATGCCACGGACAGCCAGTCCAAGCAAACCCAGAAAGACCCATGAAAATCAATAGATGAAAGGGGACGACCCAAAGCTCATTCTCCCTGTACTTATAATTTCCATTTTTAGAAGAATTAACAGTATAAGGTAACATCGCTAAAGCTACTAGCAGCCAGACCTAAAAAGGATTTTAGCAGGACAAATGACAAATTGCATTCCTTTCAGCTACAGAAAATACCAAAGCCTTGGGACAACCCAGTAATTCTCATGAAAGCATAAATTGGTTAAATATAGACAGATTGTTTTTTGGGTCTAGCATGCATCTGAATGCCCCTCCATTATGTACATTGCAGATTTAGTACAAGTGGCAGGTATGGAGCTCAGCAGTATTTGTTGCTCAAGAAATGACATTCGTTACACTGACTGGAAAGGAGCCGAACAGAAGGCGAAGCATGAAACCGCTCTTAGAGTAACCGTGGAATCCCCGTAATCTTCCGTGCGCGTGTTCTTATCTGTCAAATAACTCCGAGTGAAATCCAATTAAAACATGATCCATTCTGCAGTGACCAGCCGCGATGGCCGAGCAGGGGCTCCCGCTCCTGAGCATGGCCGGCTCTGGCAGTGCACGCTATGCAATTAGAGCGACATAACCGGATCTCCGACTATAATGGATAAGATTACATTCAACTATGCGAGTATCCTCAGGCCACGTTTCCACACGCAACATGGATGTACATGAGGATGTTACAGCAACATTTTATTAAAACTGATTATGTCTACTTTACTTGTCACACGGTTCCCCCATTTATCATGATTTCCTGTTTGTTAAATATGTAAGGTTGGCTAAATATTAAAATGGAGGCAACCGAAAAGGTATATTTCCAAAAGGCGACTTACAACCCCTTCTGAGGCGTGCATATCTCAAGTGACAACGTCTAATGAAGGATGAAGTCTTTAAAGTCTGGGGACAGCCAACAGGCAGAGGGCATGCCGGCGGCTTCCAGCTGGGTGCACCACTGCTCTTGTAGGTGTGGTGGGCCTTGATGACGAAAAGCCATTGTGAGTGCATCAGATGTTGTACCTTAGGGTGTACCTGTCATACAACAGCCGGTGTAGCAGGCCCACCTAGAACTCACCAACCTCGTGCCCACTTGTGTTTGCTGAAAGACTGCTGCTTGGATCACCCAGTTATCTGTTTGCATATTGCGGATGCCTTTCTTTGCAGAAGGTCACTAAAGGTGGCAGAATCACTGTGAAAGCTCAAGGTTGCTGATGATAGCCCGAGGCCAACACTTGGAACTGATATTGAGGGTCCACTGTGGTGAACCTCAGAAGACGCTGGGGTGACTTGGGGCATGCACGTATAAGTCCTGAATATCCACCATGTCCAGAACATGTGGAACAGAATGATATGCCACATAAGGGTCACATTAGAAGAGCTTGTGGATGCAGAAGTAATTAATGATATAAGGTTCAGGACTAGCCTTGACACTACTGATTTATCGTGAACCCAAAGCAAATGTTCTGCTAATATACTCAGGAAGAATCTAAAACAGAATTCCCTGAAGACCATCCTGGTTTCTTCAGACGTTGAACATCTTTGGAACAAAAACATCACAATCTGGGGCAAGAAACTAAAAGTCAATAGCATGCCCATGTCTGAGTGTTCTTAGGACTTTCACATCTGACAACAAAGAATTCTACTAGCACTCTTTCCGTGGAATGCTTTACATTAACTGCCCATCTTCTGCATCTTAATGTCTTAATGTCTTTAATGAGGGTGGACTGTGTCATCCTGACAAAAGAAGCTTCTCTGAAGTGGCTCCACCAAAGGACTCTGATCTGGCTAAAAAATACAGCAGGGAATACCTGGACTTTGGCTATGAAACACTGTTATGATAGGAGTTAGTGAAGAGAGGTGAGACATGGAAAAGAGAAGCGATTGATTGTGGAAACAGTTTTAGACAACATTGTACCATTATTGGAAGGCCTGTTGAGGCCACACTAAAGTAACAATCTCAGGGGTATATTTTCAAGAACGTGTGATAACTATCGCAAATTTAGCGTAGCGCAACTTTGCATATCGCAGTCTATCGCGGGAAAACAACACCATGTTAACGCGGTATTCACAAGCCATCAGCACCATGCGATAGTCCCACGACAACGCGTCAAATGTCCGCGATAAAGTCAACGCGATGCCGCAAAAATACGAAACACAAACGCAAGAAAAGTAGCGATGAGGCCAACCATGCTACAGAAATCAGCGATAACCAGCGACAGGCATGCAATACCCAAGCGTCATGCAGGAAAATGCGCCATAAAAGCAACTTTAAAAAAAAAGGACAAGAAATAGAAACTGCGTAGCACCATGGATGCTCCCGGACCGAGTGCAGAGGCCAATGCAAACCACACAAGCCCCACAGAACACCACCAAGTAACCTCGGGGTCGGGGAAGGGCAAGGAGAAGAGGAAGAGGTAGATGGGGTGCAGCTGGACAACAAGATCAGCGTCACGGAGGTGACAGAACACCACCATCCACTGAACGTCAACATGACAAATGTGAATGTTTGTTTTCATTTGTTTAGCAGTTGGAGTTGGAGTGTCAAGGAGGCCTATAGAGGAGGACAAGAGGTGCTGGCACGATGTGAAACGACAAACCAAGTACAAACCCGCTGCCAACAGGAAGGCAGAAAAGGTGACAGGAGGTGGGAGTCCTGCGCCACAGGAGGAGCCAGAGAAAATGGAGGCCACCGTCATCAGGGTGGAGACGCCGCAAGGAAAATAGTGCACCAAGATACTGTGCTTGCTTGAGTCTGCCTAACTGACTTTACCCGCATTCCCTAGTGTGCTACTTAACTATGGCCAGCCTGCAGAAATGTACAGCCGACTTTCTGGCACACACAGAAGTGTGCATGAGGTACTGTGGGACCCCATAAATCTGCTTCGGTCTCTCTGAATCTTTGTCTCTTTCGCTCTGCCCATCTGACACCCACTGCCTGGCTGTACCTGGTGAATACTACTGGCTAGACTTTGCCATTGCTTCCTGTCCCTGCCTGCTTTTCTTACTCTGGCCACTATCTTTATCTCTTCAGCCTTTTATGAGTATTGCGCATCAATGTAAAATCAAGAACAATTCAAGCCATGGCTTCACCAACACTCAACTCAAAGGAACCTAACACTAACTGCCCAGTACACAAACTAACTGCGCAATACGTGGCACGGGATATCAATGATACAGCTATATATCTCTGGCTCCATGCCTCAATGGCTCTGCTTCCTTGGTGACCTGCCTGCATTTGTCTGCCTGGCTACTTGCCTGACACCGTGCCACGCTGTCATTGAATGGCCCTCATTTCTCCGGTTTTGTTATACAGTACACATATTTTGCTGATTACTCTAAAGCTGTCAATAAATTGAATCACGGTAAATTATGCCTACTGTAATTGTCCTTCGGAATTTGTGTTGTGTTTTGTATTTATTTTGCATTTTTCGGTGCTGTCTTATTGAGTGTCTTGTAATCCTAAAATACTGCACAGACTATAAAAAGTCTATTGTTCTTTATCCCACTGAGTTTTTTGCTGTACGGCTGAAACAGTGCTTTTCTAATATGCAGACGTTGTGTTAACGTTTTAGGCAACCACCATTGTCTGGCCAGAGACAGGTTTTCATTCAAACATTCCAAAGAAAGGGATTTTTGGTCAGCGCCCTTCAGGCACTGGTCAGTTTTGGTCATCCTCCTTCATCCATTGGTTGAAAGCAGAGACTTTTACAATTGGATCGGCCACCAGGAGCATTGTACAGTTTTACCATTTTGCAGTAGTTCAAAATGAGTCTGTTTATGTGGAAGCCTGCATCACTAGCAAGTGTTCTCGTCTTTGTTCCCTCTAAGCTGAGTGCCTACGTGGCTGTGCTGAGTGATTTCTTACCGCCAGCAGTGGCTAGTCTGTAATGGCAGAGGGTCCATGCCCTCACTTTTTACGCAAAAAAGAACGCCTGTCAGGATGAGCAAAGGCCAACCTGACAGATACTTTTCTTGTTCAGGTCAGGCTGCCGAGAGTTAGACATGCACTAAATGCACAGGTGCCTAGCTGCTGAATCTGAACTTTGCCACGCTAAGGATTTCCCAGCTCTGTGGGCGTGACCTCCTGAGCCTAACAAAAGTGCCTCGAGGCCCTCCTACCTCATGACAAGGGGAAACGTCACTGATTGCCTCGTACCTGGGTGTTTCATTTTAAGCCCTGAAGTGCCCAGGGCTAAGTGTCAGTCAGTGGCACCTCGTCACAGAGTGGGGCGTGGTCAGCAGTCTCACCAACCCCATCCCACTCCGTGATAATTTAGGCCTGCTGCCTTCTTTCATTGGCTGACCTCAGGTCCCAACCCTCCTGGGACCCCTGAGGCTTGCCTCCCAGAAAGCTGCAGTGAAGGTAAGTTTTATTTTTTTGCTATGTTTAGTGCATGTGTGTATGTATAAATGTATGTATGTGTATGTGTATATGTGAGTGTGTTGTGAATGGGTGTGTGGGTGCAAATGTGTGAATGCATGGGTGTTAGTGAGTGTGTATGTGTACGAGAGTGGTGTCCGGCCACCCTCCCAGCTCAAATTAACGGCCACAATTACCTCCTGCCACTACTTACCATGCAAATTATTGTTGAGGGCATGCATTACAAAGCTTCTTCCAGTGGTATAAAATGTTTGTTAGGAGAGGAGATATTTACCAGCTCCTGGAGTAGCAGTACAAAGCAAATAAAACTGGAACAGCAGCAGCAATATCATTCAGCTCATAAAAAATAAAGCAAAAGTTGGAATTCCTTTGTCACTTTTAACATTTTCAGTGAAGTTCTGGCTCCTAGCATTATCAGATTCTAATATTACTCGGCAGAACTAAACACTTCCCGGTCTTGCCAACCAGTCATTCAACTCCCATGTGTTTGTCATGGGAAGCATAGAAGAGACTTCTTAAAATGCACCTGCTTTTAGCACTGATATGCAGCAGTCCATACTCTTGAAGTATCTATTCACTTCTCCATGCACAGTGGTGATTTGTATAGCAGTGCAACTTGTAAGTCAAAGATATTACGCTGGTTTATTAGGTGGTAATACCCGTGGCCTCTGCAAAGGAATTATTGCCAATAATTGCATCTCTTTCCATTCATTTTTCCACAAGATGGCCAATGTCTTTGATCACACTAAACTTGGGCTCTGACAGCTGGGTTTGTGTGTATGTGGAGATTGTGCTATGGTAATCCTAGTGTCCTCCATATATAACACTAAAAACCGGTTTGGGGTAAGCACTATACACACAACAATGCCAGAGACAGAAGTCTGCATTGAAAAAAGCAGGGTAATTCAGCCACTAGGCAGGAGATACACAAAAATTGTGATGGCATTCTGTTCTCTCCCTTTCAAATATGTCCCAAGCGTTATATGTGGCTCATCAAACCTGTCGAGCAGGATTGGACACAATAGCATCAAAAAAGAATCCCACAGCCCCCACCCTGCATATTCTGTGGAGTTCAAATGAGTCATCTCTGCCCATTCAGGTCAGCCTATTGTTTGATCCTGGGAGGCATTTCATACCTTTTTCGCATTTGTTTAAAGCTGACCTGAAAACCTCGGCCGGGCTGAGAGCTAGCTGAGACGTATGTTAATTAACCTTCTGGCCATTCAATAGGTAAAGGAAAACTTTCTCCAGGTTACTTTTCTTAATATTTATTAAAAGTCTGACTTCAAAATGTTAATTAGATTTTTTGATAACTATTAAAAAAATGGTTGTTTGATAATTTTTCCCAAGATTCACTTTTACTATTTTAATTGGTACTCTGGTTTTCTACATAGGACAGCTAGGCATGCCACAGTGAAATAGCTTTAAGGGATTTCTCACTGTGGGTGCATGCTAACATACATTTTCTGTGGTTCTAAACCTTTTGATTTCTGTGGACAAAAATAGGGTAGACAAATGTGAAATATCTTCCGGGGCCATGCAGAAAAGTCAAATTTCCTACTAACAGGCTCAGATTATGATCTTGCCAAACAGAAGACATGCTATTATAACCCTCTTTCGCCCTATTCTTGCCATTTGCATGTTGGTGTTCTCTGACATCCTAAGGGGACATCTCAGAGGGCAACTCATCGCCCAGCACAAGCAGCTGCCTCGTAAGGCCTATAGCCAAACTATCAGGGAGACTACAGTAAGAAAGTGGGTTCCTGGTTTCCAAGGTTTTCAGTACATCATTTATTACCTTCCTTCCCTCTAATTGTAAAGCGCTCTGATATCCTTCGGGATCATGTTCACGCTATATAAAACTTTATAAATAAATAAAATAAATAAAATAAGGGGCTTTACTCCCTGACTGATAAAATGCTCAGTGACTGTCCCCTCCCCTCACTGAGGGTGGGAGGGGGAGTATTTTGAGGTAAACTCTGAAGGCCTAAGCTCATTAAAGCCCAAGGTAACAAGGCATTTTCAGACATGATTTAATTGAAGCCTATAGTGGTGAAACATTTTTGGAGGGAGGTGATGCTCCCATTGGCGCCATTGGCAGTCAACTATTGTTAGGAACTGATCCATTTAGGTCTCACGTGGTAAATATTTTAATACATGTATGCTGATGGGGTAATTCCCCTTAATGAGGGGTTTTCTTTGACTAAATGTGTCATGAAGCAGAAAGATTGGTGATTCATAACACAATATTCCCTTGTGTTTGATGAGAGCCCCTCATTCTGGACTAGTTTTATGTGTGCTGCTGCTAGTTTTTCAAATCAGCAGCATGTAGCACTTCTGTCCAGTCCCCAGTGTGTTTGTATGTGCGTGTGTGCAATCTACAAAATTGCTTTGAAAAAATTTCTCAAATTAAAAAACGTTACCATGAGAGACTATTTCTCACTACAAATCTCCAACGCTAAGAACTCTTCTAAAACCCTTTTTAATATCGTCAAAGAATTTGTAAATTCCCCCGCTAGGGCCGCACAGAACCCTTCTAGCCAGGCACTATTTGATGGACTGTCTGACTATTTCCTTGAGAAAATTGATAAAATTAGAACTTCGTTTCCTATTGAGGAATCCCCCCTGGTCCCCCCTGTGATGGCCCCGGAATCTGCCTCCTTACAGTCTTACAATGAGCTGACTCCTGAGACCGCACTTAGGTTACTTACCCAGTGCAGATCTGGTTCTCCTTCCGACATTATTCCCGCTAAGACCATGGGTGACCTGGCCCCTTCATTGGTTTATCCGTTTCTCTCTATCTGGAATGCCTCCCTCCACCATGGCATCTTTCCAACTACGTGGAAGGAAGCTCTGCTGGTCCCCATTCTGAAAAAGCCTGATGCCGATCCTACAAAATTTTCTAACTTTCGCCCCATCTCCCTCCTCCCCAAACCCGCAAAAATTTTGGAAAAGGCTGTGCAGCTGCAACTAACAGAATATCTAGAAAAAACCTCTTTACTACACGACTCCCAATCTGGCTTCAGAGCAGGTTTCAGTACTGAGCCTGCTCTCTTGGAAGTGGCTGAGACTATCCGTGAGTGTGTGGATAGGGGCGAGGAGGCCATGCTGGTCCTCCTCGACCTATCCGCCGCTTTTGATACGGTTTCACATACCATCCTATTAAACCGTTTAAAGCGGGTCGGAATCGGTGGCTCCGCTCTCGCCTGGATTGAGTCTTTCCTCACTGGCAGAACTCAGAAGGTGGTGCTTAGGCCTTTCAAATCAGAGGGTAAACCCCTGTTGTGTGGTGTCCCGCAGGGCTCTGCCCTGAGCCCTCTGTTTTTTAACGTTTACCTCGCACCCTTGGCCGCAGTGGTGGAGTCTTGTGGAGTCAGAGTGGTCTCTTATGCTGATGATACTCAGTTGATATTTTCCTTTAGAGACCACTCGGACTCCACCTTTGTCAACTTCCGCCATTGTCTGTATAACATCTGTGCCTGGATGACCATCAACCACCTTAGACTTAATGCTGACAAGACGGAAGTCTTGTTTTTCAACCAGAAAACTCCAATATCCTCTAGCCTGTGGTGGCCTACAGCACTTAACCCTGCGCCTACCCCTGTTCAATCTGCACGCAACCTGGGCTTTCAATTCGACGATACACTTTCTTGCAAAGCGCAAATCAATAAGGTCACCTCTGCCTGCTTCATGAAGCTTCGCATGATTAAAAAGATCCTTCCCTACCTTCCCCTGGATGCCCGTAGAACGATCACTCAGGCCCTCATCACTTCTCATCTAGACTACGCCAACAGCTTATACGCGGGTGCCCCTCAATATCTGATCGCTCGTCTTCAGATCGTTCAGAATGCGGCAGCCAGACTGATCGGAAACATCCCCTACCGTCAATCAGCTGCCTCCTATTGCAAAGAGCTTCACTGGCTCCCCATTGCAAGCCGCATTCAATTTAAGATCCTCACCCTCGCCTTTCGAGCTATCAACGGCCTTGGACCTGGATACCTGAAAAAGCGAGTAGCAATATCTCAATCTGCTAGATCACTGAGATCTAACCACTTACGCCTTCTACTGCACCTCGCTTTCGACGTTCCAGAATGGGTGGTAGAGGGTTCAGCGTAATTACTGCTAAGCTATGGAACTGTCTCCCACTCGACCTCAGGCTCTGCCCGTCTGAATCCATCTTCCGTAGTAAACTAAAAACATGGCTGTTCTCCAGTTTATGATTCCCGTCTTGCAATCGGCTTGACTACTCCCTTCTTTCTGAGTTTCTGTATTAGCGCCGGGACACCCCTCCGGGGGTAGCTGCGCGCTTTATAAGCTACTTAAATAAATAAATAAATAAATATGTGTCTGTGCATTTGTGTGCTCTCAACCTTAAAGCATGACTAAATTGGCTAACTACTGATGTACTGATATGTAACTTTCCAGTAAGAACACTGCATATGGTGTAGAAAAATACACCAATGGTATGGAAGGTTAAATGCCAACTGTGGATTGCAACATGTTGCACCATCAAATACAAGGAAAACATTGCTGCAGGCCTTCCTGCATAGCATGGCTGCTGTAGCTTTTAAACTAGTGAAAATCAACCCTTTGATAGGAAGGGAACCCACATTTAAATATTACTTAGGTTACCCATAAGTAGGCCTTGTAGCCTACAAAGTATGATGCCTACAGCCTCTACAGTGCCTAACCCGAAAGACTGTTTTCATTGTATAGAACTCCTATGATGAAAACTAAAATGCAATAAAAAAAAATATTTTATGCTAACTTTGATTTGGGATACGCTATAGAAATAAGTCAACCACAGCTTTTAATATTTATTCAAAATCTAATTCAATGGTGAAGTTAGATCTTTGATAAGTATACATAACTAAAAACAGAAATTAGACCGTTTGCCTGAAGATTCAGTAAGCTAACTTTCATTAGCCTGTAAGGAACTGCCGCTTGTCAGTGCTTTCCTCTTAATCAGGTGCAAACACTGCTCAAAGAGCAGAGCCATGGCTGAGACATTTTGGCAGGAAGATTTTGCTGTGCGGTATGTGACTCATCTCAGGAAAGGCTGCTGGGGAAGGTTTGGGAATTTCATTAGCTTGTGAGTGATCCGAGTGAGACCTGATGATTCATAGTTAAGTTTGAAGTGAGACCAGGGGAAGGGGAAGGTAGGCCTTTTCATCTCAGGGCTATCTGAAGCCTGCTGGGCACCCTCCCATTCGGAGGGGGAAACAAGCCCCAAAACAAGTTTGGTGTGGTTGAGAAGGAGGAGATTGCTCATCTCCCTAGACACCCCCTGCTGGTCCGTCAGCCTGCTCTAGAGGAAGCAGGGCTCTGCCATGTTGGATTTCACACTGAATAGTGCACTGTGGATAGTTTGTAGTAAGTCAAACAGGATGCTCTGCAAATCTGGGAAGGATTGTACCTGGAATCTTTTTTCTCATTGGTTAAGGAGTGTCCGTAAGTCACCTCCACCCAGTGGCTAGTGAATCCTGCTAAAGTGAGACCCACATCCAGCACACTAGAACACATCTAAACCTGTGAAAGAAGAGGCCTGGCATTGAGATCTGTGACCATTGTGTGAGCGTCTAAGGGGCTGGACCAGCTCCCACTTGTACTTAAAACTGAAAAGTGGACTCCAAGGGTAAGTTGGTTGGATTCATGTGTGGCTACAGGGGAGCACAACAAGCTGCAGGAGGACTTTTGCCTAGAGCGACCACCTCACCAGTAGCAACTGGACCTACACTGGACCCTGCTGGTGGCCTCTGCTGCGGTGAGTCCTGGTCCCCGAGTGCTGCCCAGGAGTCCAGGGAACCTTAGCAAAGACCTAGAGGAGCTGTTCCATAAAGTCTATGATCTGTGGCACAGAGCTGCAGCAGGACCTTGTGGCAAAGGGAGCAATTTTGAGAGAATGTTGTCAGATACTACTTCAGGCTTGTCCCACTGGAGGATTTTGAGCTCCAAAAACAAGACTGAGGGCCTGATTTAGATCTTGGTGGATGGTTACTCGGTGACGGATATCCCACTCACTGAAATGTAAATCCTATTTTATCCTATGGGATTTATATTTCGGCAGATGGGATATCCATCACCATTGTGACAAAGTAGCCCATCTGCCAAGATTCAAAGCAGGCCCCAAGTCTGAAGGTAGAAATCTGGATGGGTGAAGACATGAAAAGTATGCGAACAGGAAGTGGACTTTGTCAGGTGCAAAACTTGTATTTTCCTGCACTGAGCTTTTCCTGTAAAAACCAACAGCTTCTGTGGGACCATCACCTGACAATGGGCATCAAACTTCAAGAGGGCTTCAATGGACACAGCCTTCAGTCTAGTCCCCCTGGATGATTATGGCTTCCATTTCAGAGGCTGAATGAGAAGGTAAAATCTTTGACCGGGAGAACCCACTCAGTGTATCAGACCTCCACTCCCTCATGGTCGGTCTCACATACTGCCTAGGTCTCAGTCAACTGCAAATAGTGGCTTCTACTTGGTTTTTTATTTACATAAATAATCCATCCTACCAGTTCTCCTTACTGAATTTGAATACTTTCAGTGCCCCATTTCATCCCTAATTCAACTTTTCTCTATTTTTAGGAAGTGGTTGTGGGATTTTTTTTTGTTATTTGTTTTGACTTCTTAACTGTTTTGGTACCAGTTAGTACTTTACACATTTTTCCTTAAGTTAACCCTGTTTTCTCTATACCACAGCTACCGGTGGTTGAGGCCAAGTTTATCTATTGATCTTGTGTGTTAGATGTGTCGAGACATTGAACTTATTAGTTGGGAAGGACTCACATCCTCCTCGACTAATAATTCAGTTTTGTACAGTAGTTATCCAACACAGGTCACATGTTTTGATGGCATAGGAAATGCTGATTCTCATTGTGCCTGCCATAGAAGAGACAGAGTGGTCGCATTTCTAAAGAAATATGAAAGTTGTTATTTGAATATTGCTACATAATCACCTGGCATCTAGGGCCAACACCAGGTGAGCAAATGTCTCTAGCTAAATTATGTGCATTTATGTCACGACCCAATTTGTGCAGCCATAAATTGCTTGCTTAATATAGAACGCGAAATCCTATGTTAAGCCTGCAGGGCGTGAATCTAACTTTCGTGGGCCCACTGTGAACACTCCAGTGAGAAAGCCCAGCCTCAGTTACAACAATTTTCTTTATGTTTGGAGGCTGAAGCCGTTAGTACACAATAATGACCTTCAGAAAGGTGTGAATACTTTGTTCTCTTGATACAAGGTTATTCCCAGCTTTAATTGACTTAGAGAATCAAATGCTTAGTTAATTCAAGAGAAGACATCAGCCCCAAAGGCTGGCCAAAAAGAGAACTTCTAGAAAGCTTGCAGTATGGTGAATGTGAACAGAACTGTAACTGTTTCAAATAGGAAAAAGTGATTTTTCCTTCTTGGAGAAAATAGAAAGAGCACGACGAATAGGACTCAGACATCACCTCACAGACATAAAAATTACAAAAATATGTTTAGGTGGAGATGCTTTTTAATTGACTTCATTTTTCTCTTTAGAAGGAATGGGTTGTCCTACTTTGTAAGTTTCTGATTAAATACAATTGGCATTGCAATGCCCCCTGGTATTTTTTTTGTTGGCCCACCATACACATACATGACAACAGATCTGAGTCAGGCGGGCGAATCTCGATCTTTAATGCCAAATATGACTTTCTATCTATCTTTCTAGTCTAACTAAAATGAGGGCTCCTGGGGGTGGCAATCGCAGATTGTCCACCCCCGGGTAGCTTCGGGCAATGGTATGCCCAGGACAGGTGGCGCGCTCCCTAATTGGGTGTTCAGCAGCGCGAGCACCTGGTTACGTAATAACCGTCGCGCATAGTTGCTGAAGGGAGTGAGGTAGGCGGTTCGTGAATTTGGTGCGTGATTTTGGTCAGAGAATTAACGAAAATGTATACAGAGTCATACATTATGGACACAGCAGCTTCATTTCGCGAAGCGCTGCGTGTGTTGGTTGAGGCAGGAAGGGATGACTTAATAATGCCTGGAGTTTTCTCACAGGCGAGGGGAAGGTTTGGAGCGCAAAACGCTCAGGGCGGCGGGCGGAGTGTCAGCAGCGGTAGCAGCGTGTGAATCAAGTGAAGGCTCTCCAACGCCTTCACTCGGTGAAAGCTGTTTACAGGCGGATGCCTTACCGGCGAGTAGCGCGTTGCAGCCACAGGCTTTGAGAGTGGTATCACCGGCATTGGTTAGTTCAGCACCAGCGGAGTTAAGGAGAGGGAGGGGCAGGCCGCGCACGTGTGCTGCCAATGTTGTATTGAAAGCACAACAAAGAAAGACTGTCAAAGGCCGGGCTTTATCTAAATCAACAGGGGGAGTTTTAGTGAAAGAAAACACGCCACCTAGTGGCTTGCCACAAGAAATGCATGTTATTAAGGGGAAAAATCAAGATTTGACAAAACAAAAACAGGATATATATATATTTAACAGAAAACAATTGCTTGGTCCACACGTGCCTGCACAGCCATCAGAAGAAAGGTGTTTGTCCCCTATTATTTCTAGTGCTGGGGGCGATTTAATGACACAGCCAGTACATGTATCCAGCGTTTTGGATGAGCGCAATTCTTTGACAAGACAGTTTAATGACGGGAAATTGCTCACATCTGGAACGGTTGGGAAAGCAGTTGGAGGTGATTCCTTTACAGTTCATACATGTGAGGCAGTGGGAGGTTGAGGAATTTGAACAAAGGTCAGAGGGGCAGTGGGTTTGGATGCCCAAAGAGATTACGAATAAGGCTAGACTATACCAGTTAGAAGAGGGTAGATCACGCATAGCTGCAAGTTCAAGCGCCTTGCAGCCCTCCGAGGGAGAGACGCTGCCATGCACAAAAAAGGGCAGCGAGGGCACACCTGCCAGGCTTTTTGCATCCTGCAACGTACGAAGCACAGAGGAGGGGTATTTTCTAGCGAAATTCCCCGCGCCGCTGGACGCCAAGAGAGCGGCTCATTTTGAGCGAGCGATTAACTGGAATGTGTATGATGGGGGTACTGGGGATGGGGAGCTTCCTGGCAGCAGTAGAAGTGGTGGTAGAGTAGGAGAGGAGAGGGTGTTAAGGAACACGTCACTCGAAGAGGATAGTGCCTCTTTAGAGGAAGGGGAAATTGGAGACGAAGATGCCCTGGTGCACGATTTTCCCAATTTTGGTGGGGAAAAGGGGGGGTCTACTAAAGATATTTCCAGAAATTATTTTTCACAGAAAAAATCCAGTGAAGATGCGCCGAAAGGGAGAAATATCGGAACTGACGCTAAAGGGAGGAAGAGGAGAGTGTTGTCTGCTGAAAGAACGGACATAAGACTAGGGGTGGGCGGAATTTGCGCAACCGCGTTACGCAAATCTCCGCGAAACGGTAAAAAATCTCCGCGAACATGCAGAAATTCCGCGAACACGCGGAATTGCTTGTTCGTGATGCTTTTTTCCTGTTCACAGTTGCTGTTTGCGTGCTCGGGGAGAAATATCTCGCGAACACGCTTTTTGAGAACGCGAACAAGAAAAAATTTCGCGAAGTCGCGGAAAGCAGAATTTTGGCCAATTTCGCGTTCCCCGCGGAACGCGAAATTACCGAAATTCCGCAAATTCCACGAGCGGAACGGAATTTACCGCCCAGGCCTACATAAGACCAGGTGAGGAACCTTTCAAGTCTCGGCACAAAAGTTTATGTTTTGATAAAGGTGTGGGCACAGAAGGTGGTAATGACAAGGCAACACTGGTGGTGGCAGCCAGTCAGGCAGTCGCAGATGCTGTAGTTTCAGTTGGCAAAAATAACGAGTCAGTAAGTACAGTTAAGGGCACAACAAGAGAAGGTGAAACATCACAGTCTTCCGGTTTGAAACGTTTACCTTATATGGGTTTCTCGATGCCATTAGGCGCCCATTTGTCTAAAGTTATGAAAGAGAAGATATGGAGAGGGGATTTCGTGGATGTATTTAAGCTCCTTCATAGGGAGGTCCTGGCAAAAGAGGGTTCCAAGGAAGAGGCGTGGGAGTTGGCCAGGAGATCTAGGGTGCCAACTAATATAGATACTTGGACCTCGGCTTTTCTTATTTTCGTGAGTATATACTGCGAAAGGTTTCCGGACAGGTCAGTGTCAATTTTTAAATATGTGGATACCATCAGAAAAGCGGCCATCGAGTTTGGTGGGTATGCATGGTTACATTACGATGAAGAGTTTAGGGCACGATTAGTTCTTACACCCGAGAAACCATGGGGCGAGGTGGACAATGAACTCTGGGTGCAATGGATGTATCCGCAAAGGCCTCCTCCAGCCATGCATACCGTGAGTGGTCTAGCAGTGCACAGTCGGCCCTTTCAAAATAAGCCCACCCTGGGGGGGGTGGGCAGTTGGAGCAGACAACAGACTTTCATTTCCGGCGCATGCTGGAACTTTAATAAAGGATTTTGCACAAAATACCCATGTAAGTTTAAGCACGAGTGTTCACGATGTGGAGGGAAACATGCCGTCACACAATGTTTTGGGGAGCAAATACATGGGGGGGCGGTTTGCCAGGGAGAGGAAGGGGTGGAGTCTTTCAATCTGGTAACAAGGGCTTCTACGCCAATTAACATAGACAAATTAAGTAAATATTTCAAACATTATCCGGACACTCATGAAGCTGCACTGCTTGAATGGGGTTTTAAGGAAGGGTTCAAGCTGGGATATCAGGGACCCAGGTTTCGCCGTTTTGCAAAAAATTTGAAATCTGAAGAAGAGTTTCCACACGTTGTTCAGAAGAAATTGTTGACAGAGGTGGTAGAAGGCAGGATGGCAGGCCCCTTTGACACATGGCCTTTAGAAGATCATATTGTGTCACCACTGGGTGTAGTACCTAAAAAAGTCGAGGGTGAATTCAGGATCATTCAGCATCTCTCCTGGCCACACGGTGCATCTATCAACGATTTCATTGCTAGGGAGGATTCCATAGTAAAGTTTGCTTCCGTGGATACGGCCTTAGGTTTGATAAGAATTTCAGGAGAGGGATCTGAGTTAGCGAAATGCGACATTAAGTCGGCTTTTAGGTTATTCCTGTTCACCCCGTTGATTTCTCTCTGCTAGGCATTTATTTCGAAGGAAATTTTTTTGTGGACAAGGCCCTCCCAATGGGTTGTGCAACATCCTGCAGGCTTTTTGAATAATTTAGCTCATTTTTACAGTGGTGTTTTTCTTTGGTAACGGGCCACAAGGGAGTGACACACTATTTAGATGATTTTTTGTTCGTAGGAGTGGCAGCAACAATGTGGCAAAGCGTTAAAAGATTTTCAAGCATTCGCACAAGAGATGGGTGTTCCCTTAGCAACGGACAAAACAGAAGGGCCTAGCTGCTGTTTAACATACCTGGGTATTGTAGTTGACACAAATAAGATTGAAGCTAGACTGCTGGGCAAAAAGGTACTCGAGATAACCAAGCTATTAGAATACGCCCTAAGTGCGGATAAATTGAAGTTGCTTGAAGTACAATGTTTGCTTGGACATTTGAACTTTGCAGAAGGTTGGGTTTGCTATGTCAGGCATTAAGCTTCCTCACCATAGGATCAGAGTAACTGCCAATATAAGGGCTGATTTGGAAGTATGGTTACAATTTCTGAAAGATTTCAACGGAGTTACAATTTGGTCGTTGGATGAGGATTTTGTATGGGAAATACAGTTATATTCTGACGCGGCTAGTGCCAATGGCTTTGGCATATTTTGGGAGGGGAAGTGGTGTGCGGAGCATTGGCCAAGCATGTGGATTGCTGAAAAGAGGAGCATAGCTTTTCTTGAATTTTTCCCGCTTATAGTTGCATTGGCTATCTGGGGTCCACAGTTAACTAACAGAGCGGTGGTTTTCAACGTTGATAACAGAACTGTAGTGGATTTAGTCAACAGGCAGAAAGTCAGAGATAAAAAGTTACTCAAGCTTTTACAAAACTTTATGTTAAGATGCTTGCAATTTAACATAACTTTCAAAGCTAAACATATTGCGGGAGTGGCTAATAACATCGCAGATGCCCTATCTCGTTTTCAGTGGGCGAGATTCCGTGGTTTGGCACCCGGTGCAGACTGTCAGAAGACTCCTGTCCCTCGAGAGGTGTGGGATCTGGCGAATTAACCACTCATCATCTCATCGAGAGCTCATGAGCTAACAGCACCAAATTGGCCTACAGACGTGCTTTGCTGGAATTTTTAGATTCAGGTGCTAAGTATAGATTGCCTAATGGGTCAGGTTTCATGCAGCGTAGTGACGATGTAATTAGATTCATAATGGGCAATATTCAAAGGAATATATATTCTACCACTATAGCCGGAAAACTGGCTGGGGTGTCATTTTATGGAAAATTCTTCTGGGGCTATGAGCCTTCTGCTGGTGAGATGGGCCGGAGAATATTACAAGGTTGGGCGAAAATGAAAAAGAGGGGTTTGTACAAAAGAGAACCTATATCGTTGAAATTATTATACAAAATTACATGTGTATTAAGTGGGGTTTGTTTTTCTCAATTTGAATATCACTTGCTAAAATCGTGTATGATTTGGCTGTTTTTTGGAGCATTTAGAATTTCAGAATTGTTGGGTACAGCTCATAATGAGGGCCTCAAAGTTCACAATGTTTCTCTGTCATACTCCTCTATTTCTATTTTCTTAGAGCATTCAAAAACGGACCAAACTGGTAAAGGGTCGAAGGTGGCTTTGCAAGCCATAAAAGGTCCTTTATGCCCTAAGCAAGAATGGTCAGACTTTACATTAGCAGGGGAGGCAACATCAAATGTTGTTTTCAGGCATCAGGATGGCTCCAGGCTTAAAGCCTCCCAAACGCTGGCGATTCTGCGTAAAGCTTTAGAAAGGGTGGGGGAAAACCCCTTCTATTTTGGGACACATTCTTTCCGAAGAGGAGCAGCTTCAGTAGCTGCCAGGTGGGGACTTTCAATCGGAGATGTTAAAAAGCTGGGACGCTGGACCTCTGATTGTTGTTTACGCTATATCAGAAACTTGGAAGGCGATGTTTCCTAAGATATGATACTAATTGCTTTTTCTTTTCAGGTGTTTTGGCCAGTAACACATTGTCCCAACGCCGAGTGTGGATCATTGGACATTCCTTTATTAAATGGGCCGCTAAGCAAGTGGAGAAAAGACATTTTGGGAGAAATTTGGGTTTCCATTCAGAAGAGATCCTAGAGTCATGGTTTGGTAAGAGCGGTATGAAGTGGGGTCAGCTTTTGCCTCTAATCAGCGAACTTTCTTGTAAAGGTAAACCGTCAATGTTGCTGATTCACCTTGGTGAAAATGATTTAGTGCAATTGTCAGGTCTTGGTTTAATTATCGATATGAAAACAGATCTAAACATTTTGTTAAAGACTTGGCCTGAAACACAGTTGGTTTTGACAGCATTAATGCCATGAAGAGTTTAGAAAGGACCAGAAAGATTTACAGCGGTAGAAAGAGCACGACAGAAAGTCAATAGAGACCTTCATCGTTTTTGTCACAGTGCCGGAATAGATTGGTTGACTCACGAGTCTATTACGAAAGATGACTATCAATTTTTTAGACATGACGGTGTTCACTTGTCTTTTATAGGTAACGAAATTTATCTTCTAAATATAAAGGAGAAGGTCTCTAAAATCTTTCAGATTAGTACATGGTGTTAGGTTCATGCTGCTTTAGCGACAGTTTTTTCAATGTTATATCAACAATGTTTTTGAAGTTGTAAGACGCTTTGCAACAAAGGACAAGGATCCCCTCCATGTCCCACACCATTCCTCCCCCTCTTTTTTCCCACAAAAAACTTTTTTCTCCTCTTTTCCTTGTTAAGTATAGATTGGTAGGTTTTGGAATGTATTTATGGGGTTTTTCTTCAATGTCATGGCCAAGTTGGGGGCTGTTGTGACAAGTATGAGACATACGAGAAAAATATTATTATGAATAAATTTTCACCTGTTTGGCGACATTGGTGGCATGTGTTCTATCAACTGATGATGAGCGTCCAGTCAATAGAGGGCAATCGCTTTATTGGGGGGGGGCAGGAAAAACTACTGTGTTAGGGTTTTTCCTGGTGGCAGAGTTGGAGGAGAGCAAGACAGGCAGGAAGGATTGGGGGCATCAGGAATAGTTTAGGACAGAGGGAAGCAAGGGAGCGAGGTTGGAGGCAAGGGTTAGGCAGGAGAGGTAGATAGGGGTTTGGGGAGGAGGATTAGGCCGAACAACGTTGGGGAAGTTGGTTGTTGGGAAAAGTTATTAGGGGTGGGGGGTGATAGTTCGGAATATGTATTTTTGTGCTAACAATGTATTATGTTGCCCACCTGTCCAATAAAGCGGCCTTTTACCCCACTAATTGGCTTGGGGTCATTATTATTGCCCGATGAGGGCTCCTGGGGGTGGCAATCGCAGATTGTCCACCCCCGGGTAGCTTCGGGCAATGGTATGCCCAGGACAGGTGACGCGCTCCCTGATTGGGTGTTCAGCAGCGCGAGCGCCTGGTTACGTAATAACCGTCGCGCATAATTGCTGAAGGGAGTGAGGTAGGCGGTTCGTGAATTTGGCCCACCCTCCCTCCCTCTATTTGAGAGCCATAATTCTGATTGCATATATATCTCTATATTTCAAAAAAAAAAAAAAAAAAAACGCTCTTTGGCGGTTGTCGCTTGGTCAGGTGGCAGAGTTGGAGGAGAGCAAGCCAGACCCCCAGATTCCAGAGTCAGTCGCCCTGGCCGCAGCGCCACACCTCTTTAGGCATTTCTATGCCACTTTGATGCTCTCACACTAATAAACATCTTATTTGTGCCGTCATTGGCTGGGGACCTGTGCTTGCGACTAGGCCCAACTGGTCTCTGCAGCCACAATCTCACAAAGAATATGGGCCCACATGTATGTAGCTTTTTTTCAGTCGCAAACATCCCGATTCTCAGAATCGGGCTGTTTGCAACACAAAAATGCATTTTCCTATATACAAATCCCAATTTTGCGATTGGATAACCTATTACCAAATAGGTATATGGGTTAGCACTCTGTAGGAGAACAGCATTGTCTGCAACATCTTCCTCTATCATAATCCAGCACCAACTGAATTGACTCTTTCACCACCCTAATATACAACACCACTTAACTATTTGCCTCTGCACCCTCTTATGCCTAATACCATTTGATGACAAAAACCACCACATTTTATCAGACGTGAAGTGAATGCCATTATCAGTGACGAGTTAGTCTGGTATACCCTCCTGGCAAAAGGAATCCTCCATGAACTCTATGACAGCATGTGTGGTTACAATAGCCATCATTCGCACCTCTGGCCATTTAGAAAAATAATTAACCAGTACAATGCATAAGACACTTGAGGCAAAACCATGAATTTGCCCATAACATCAACAGCCACTTTCCTTCAATAACCTTTCAGCAATTCAACTGTACACACTGGAGCAGACAATGCACATGTCGATTTATCTAGCCCGTTAATTACCTGGCACCCTCTCACACATTTGTCAGTTTTAAGATCCATTCCTGGCCACCAAAAATGTTCTTGCCTTTCTTTTAGTGCCAGACATTGTACAATTTCCCTCATGAGCCATATCTATAATTTTAGCACATAGGCTGACAGGAGGTCGTATCTTGCCCGCTCTTGTTAAAAGACTTTTCATAAATGTTAGCCTCTCATTCACTTTCCCACAGGCAACACAATCACTGCATAACATCGCCAGAAACTCATTAAAAACTGTTTCACTGAATCATGTCATTATTTGCTACCACCGCTTTTTCCCATTCATCTCTCAACAGACCTTCATGCATTAAAACTCCCTTCCACATATTCCACTTCAAATTCCTAATCACTATCAGTTCCCAAATCAATTCTCACCTGCACTGGCTCTAATAAATGTAACAATGGTTTTTCGACACTCCTAATTAGAAATTTCGTGCCCTACAAATATGATTGAAAATGCTCCATGGCCCACATGAATGCCCACATAAATGCTAGCATGTCTTTTTCAATAAATGAATTCTTTCTGTAAGCTGGGAGCAAAGCACGTGAATCAAATGCCACTATCCATTCACCAGTTTCATCCCTCTGAGTCAACTTGGCACCTAAGCCTTATCCACTTGTGTACAGCACACCACGCATTTCTTTCCACTCACAAACATCCTAAGAAAAGGTGCGGTACCACTTCTCTCATGCTAAAGATTGGAGCCCTGGATTTATGGATTTATACAAATGACTTATTCCAGTTATCAAGAGAGTGGACTTTACATACATTAAAATGTGATGTTTTGTTGGATCTGTGATTGAATGTACATGATTAATGTATGCATGGTTTTCGATTCTTGTTGCACCCAACAATATTACAATTTTGTTTGAATTTCCCTGTATGCACCTTTTGTCCCCTCTTATTTTCTAGCTATATTTATTTGATCTATCATTTTTGTATGTATTTTGGATTTATTCTGTTTGATAACCAGTTAATTTATGGACAAATAATTTCAGAAATGGTCCCTTGCCATCACTTTATCTTTTAGATTACTGATGCCCTGGCTCTCGAGGGATTATTGAGTTGCCCATCCCTTTTATGGCAAACTGAATGAAAAGCGTTTGTATTGATACGCCCCTTCCAGCAAAATGAAGTGCCTGGAGTCATTGTCTAATTCAACCCAATGATAGGGGCTTGTTAAGACAATTGGCAAATGCTGCAGGCTTGATAAAGAAAACGTGTCTATCCATATTGCTTAATTTATATAGCATAAGACAATGCACAACTTTACATCTCCTGAGCTCTTGAGGGAAGTGACAATCGACAACAACCAATCTGAACATTCAACAGGTTCAATTATGCATTGAACGATACATTGACTTTGCTCCTGTAAGATAAAGGTACATTCCTCAACCTTTGCCTTGCAGGCCTCTCATTCTCATCGGTCACAATCCTGTGCTTATAACCATGGAATCTTTCTAATTTCCCTTGAAGCACACTCTAGTACTCTTATTCCAGTCCAGCATACTTCATTTTCACACCAACACTCTCACCCACAGCCTACAGTGCTGATTTGCTCTTAGATCAAGACTGATACAAAGTTCATCTTGATGTGGAAAACCAAAAATGTAATACAGCTCTCTCTGCGAACACTTTGCTCCTTGTTCTTCTGCTTTTAAAATCTATATCTGCCCAGAAATATTCTTTAAAATCAACCCTGTTTCCATAATAGCTTCCGAGCTGCACCATAGTGGGTTCCAAACATTCATTGCACCACATTTTTCTAAAAACCTCATTACCAACGTTAGTATACCATGCACAAGAATCCACTGTTAGCCCAAAAGGAACCCAATTGATTAACACTACACATTTACGTATTCCTTCGCCACTTATAGCACTGGTAGTGTCTGCTACACACAATACTACTCTGTCTCTATCAGGCTCCTCCCACCCACAATCCTTGGCCCCAATGACAATCCGCACACCACATGTGCTCCTTGTATACCCATTCAAAATGCCTCTCTTCCTGTACTGTTTACATATTTTTGTCAATAGCAAGACAGTGTTTAGCGTTGACTAAATGGGACTATCTTCCACACCTCAACCAACTAGTTATCTTCTCTTTGTTATTAGCAATGTACCATCCTTACTGTCCCACTTAATTTCAGTCTTCTTACTGGAACATACACCTTTCTTTACCACACTTACACTCCAGTTCCCACTATCCTTGAGCACCTCCTGCACATATCTTTGTGACAACTCAAAGGTCCCTCCTTCAAAATCATGCAACTCATCCCTGCCCATACACTTTCCTGTATGTTCCTGGACTTCAACTTTGTTAATATGTTTAAAATCACATGAAACCACCAAGGGTCTAAATGCAGACACATGCTCATCAGTGCCCTCCCTCTCGCTTTGACTTCACAAGTGAAACATGAACTTTCCTAAAACCACATTCACTTTTTTCCCATATCCCTCCTGTAGCCGTTTAACAGTTATTGATTCACATTCAAGTTCCCAGCGTTTTCCAATATTGACAATTCTTTTATCTCTATATCTCCAAGGGATAATCTCAATAAAGCTAATTGTCTTGAAGGCGTACGCTCATCGTCCTCCAAAACTTTCACATAGGCCTGAAACAGATCTAGCCACATGCCCGACTTGATTACCGGTTCCTCTGACTCTGCCAGAAATGGAGGAGGTAGTTGGATTGATAAGTGTTCTTAAGCACCTACTTTGTGTACTTGTCCTCAAATACCGGCAGACTGAGTGACAGATAATACTACACGTAGACTGTACCGCAACGTACTCCACTGATGTTAAAAGTAGCCAACGAATCTTGTTTACAGATTAAATGCAATATAGAATCAGACTATTCATAGGAAAGGAGTGTGTGTTACAGAACTATGCAGACATAACAGAGCAGGCAGAGTCTGCCTGTACCAAATGATGCTGGCAGAACAGAGCTCCTGGTGTCCCCCTTACCAAGCAATGCAATCGCTGTACAAACCACGGCTTCAGAAATAATTATATTCTTTTGTCACTATAGCCAGGTGTGTCATCAGCAGATGCAGGCAGTATTCCTGTTCAGGCAGCACATGATGCAAAATAAGTAGAGTTGCCACGTTACCACCTGAATGCTTGCACAATATGGGCACCGCGTACAATAAGATGACGTCAGAGCATGGTTTCTGCTAACTTGTCTCTCCAGCCGATTGGGCATGGTCAAATGGTGCTGCAAAAGTGAGCAGGAATAGCTGCTCAACCTTGATTCAAACGCTACTGAAGCAACAAGCAAGCCAAAACAACACCTAACCGAAGCAGCAAGTGAGCTGAAGCAACGAGCGAACCAAATCAACGCTCGCTCATGATTGACATCAACAAGCCACCAACTGAATGAATCATGAGCGGGACATCCTTCACCTGGCTCCAACCTGCGAATAATAGCACCTTCTCTACCTTCCAAGACATAACGGCCGCACTGCGCCCATTCCAGGAACCGTGCCATACTTGTGCATCTGCATTACTAAACACAGCCAACAGACGTCGTATTTGGTGGTCGTTGTTGGCCGCAGTTTTTATTACTTATTACATACGTCGCACTTGTACAACTCCCCTGGACACCCCCTTGGGGTCCGGGGTCATAAATCATTGTCACACATTATTACAAATTGGATGTCACACATTGTCAGCTAGACATCACAAATCATGGGTCATAAATCATTGTGCGTCATAAATCATTCTACCACAATTGGTCCTTATTTTGTTGCCATAAATCACTCTGCTTGATCACCATAAATCAGCAGCCATAAATCATGGGTCATAAATCATCGGTATGTCATAAATCATTCTGTCACAAACTATCATAATTTCGTTGTCATGAATCCTTCTGTATGAGCATCATAAATCATCAGCCATAAATCATGTGTCATAAATCATCGGTATGTCATAAATCATTCTGTCGCAATTTGTCGTCATTTCGCTGTCATAAATCATTCTGTATGAGCATCATAAATCATCTGCCATAAATCATCGGCTGGCCATAAATCACTGCTTTGTCTTTTGCTCATTTGCAACTCCTTGGGTCGTAAATCACCCTGACAGCTAGTAGATTGTTCTTTGTTGTTTACCATGCCCCTTTGTGTGTGGGGGGTAGCCTTTCCCCGAAATTAGGCCCCAACTCGCTACCTTGTTAGTCTCTTTTGTACCCCACCTTCTGGCGGGGGCTGGGCTGCGAGCGCCGTCTCCGTTTGCTACCCCGATTTTGTCAGGTGTACTCACCCTGCCGTGCGGCATCCCAGAGTGAGTGGCCCTCCTTCTACACACCGCCCTGTCGATGTGCTCCCTTACCAAAGCAATACACTTGTTGTTTCCGCCGTTGGATTTGCACTCTCTGTGCGCTCTCGTTACGTGGGGGCAGCTTCCACCCAGAGTTAGGCCCCAACTCGCTACCTTGTTAAGACTGTTGTGCCCTGCTGACTGGCGGGGGCTGGGCTGCGAGTGCCGTCTCCATTACCTACCCCTTTGTCGGCCAACTCACCCTGCCGTGCGGCATCCCAAAGTAAGTGGCCCTACTCCCGCGCACCGTCCGTCGGTGTGTCCCCATATCCAACCCTTGTACCCGTAGTTCCTTTTGTTTTCATCAGCACTGCGACGCTGCTGCTCCCTAGGTGTGGGTGGGTGGGATTTGAAAATCGTTGGCGATGCTCCCCCGCTCCCATGATGTGCAAGTGGGCTGCCCCAGGGGAAGTGTCGTCCTATATCCCCCCTTCCTCTTTTCCTATTGTTCTTGGAAGGGGGGTGGGGGCCTCAGGGCGTTTCGCCCAGCGGCTGTTCTCGCTGGCGAGAACCAGTTCCGTTCCTTGTTGGGCTCTGGCGGCCATTATGGCGCCGGCCGTCGAACCCCCTTCGGGGGCGGCCTTTGCTATAACGGCCGCACTGCGCCCATTCCAGGAACCGTACCATACTTGTGCATCTGCATTACTAAACACAGCCAACAGACGTCGTATTTGGTGGTCATTGTTGGCCGCAGTTTTTATTGCTTATTACATACGTCACACTTGTACAACTCCCCTGGACACCCCCTTGGGGTCCGGGGTCATAAATCATTGTCACACATTATTACAAACTGGATGTCACACATTGTCAGCTAGACATCATAAATCATGGGTCATAAATCATTGTGTGTCATAAATCATTCTGTCACAAACTATCATAATTTCGTTGTCATAAATCCTTCTGCATGAGCATCATAAATCATCAGCCATAAATCATGGGTCATAAATCATCGGTATGTCATAAATCATTCTGTCACAATCTGTCGTCATTTCGCTGTCATAAGTCATTCTACATGAGCACCATAAATCACTGGTTTGTCTTTTGCTCATTTGCAACTCCTAGGGTCGTAAATCACTCTGACAGCTAGTAGATTGTTCTTTGTTGTTTACCACACCCCTTTGCATGTGGGGGCTAGCCTTTCCCCAGAGTTAGGCCCCAACTCGCTACCTTGTTAGTCTCTTTTGTGCCCCACCTTCTGGCAGAGGCTGGGCTGCGAGCGCCATCTCCGTTTGCTACCCCGATTTTGTCAGGCATACTCATCCTGCCATGCGGCATCCCAGAGTGAGTGGCCCTCCTTCTACACACCGCCCTGTTGGTGTGCTCCCATACCAAAGCAATACACTTGTTGTTTCCGCCACGCCGCCAGGGAGGCTTACGTCTTCCTGCAGCTCCCCCCCACATCTGGTCAACTCTGCTGGCACTCTTCCCACAAACGCAATGATGTGCTCGGCTCCATCTTTGCCCTTATGCCCTGGCACACCTGTGTCCTTCTTCGGTGTCTTACAGTACTGTCTCCTCTCGTCATGGGTCATACATGAATAAAAAATTGGGTGACAGTCAGATACCGCTTGTGAAGGCGTGATACAGCATACATTCATTAAATAACCTCCTCTACTTCACCAATGCCCCAGGCAGGCTTCCCTGGTAAGTGTCACTGTGAAACCAGTAATCCTGATTAGTATCCCCCAGGCTGTACTGTACTTATTTCTTGCTCCGGGGGGGCGGGTAAAAACCTGAGTTAGCGCTGCCAGGGGCACATGCCCGCATATATGTAAAGGTTATTAATTTGTTCCTGCACTTGAATGGGCAACCCTCGTGTGCCCTTGCCCTGGTGTATTTTTTTTAATTTTTTTTTCTTTTCGGCAGGATGAACAGGAGTTTGAACCAGTGGTCCTGAGGCAAGGAAAGGCCTTGACCTAGGTATGTTCTTCTAATCTATCATCCTGTGATCTGGTTTTTCTACAACCTTCCATCTCTCGCACACCTTTCTCAAATACCTGCCCAGCATATCGGCATATAAATAACTTAGTGTCCCCCTTTGCACTTCACTTGATGGGTGTGTAAGCTCATTCTCCTCTATGGACGCTGGCCCCCTTAAGTGGATGTAATCTCGCAGTGGCCCTCACGTTAGCACCCGGTGAACACTTCCGATCACGTGTCGTTGGGGCTTCTAACGTCTAGAGTCCTCTGCTCCCGGTTGGTGCCTACACATCTAGCTGTGAAACTATCCAGTCGCACTTAAACCCCCATGGTTTGTATTCTGCTGCTTTCATCTAGCGCATACTCTGCTGGAAGGTAACTGAGTGCGATACATGAGCACCAGCCGCATTGCCCAAGAACTGCTCATACCTGCTATGCGTAGGGGAATAGCTTTTTTTTTTTTTTTAGCCTCACCGGATACTGAGCCATGATTTTTTTTTTGCACCCCCCTATTTATTGGGGGGTGGTGTAGGGGGGGGGCTTGAGCCCGGGGCCTTGTAGCAGCGAACAACCTGCGCGCCGCCCTGGAGATCCCTGAAGCGTTTGCTAACTGACCAATAAGGTTAATGTAGTGACCCTGCATAAATCTCTGTCTGAAGGGCTACACTACTGTGTTACAAAAGATCAGTGATTCTCCGTTGAACAACATCACATTTCAATATTTGCCTTGGCAAATGCCCGTCAGGCACATTAGCCAAGTCACGTTTTCGTTCATAAGACAGGGCCTGTACTTCTGTTTCCACTGCGCTCATAACGCCCCGCTCCTCTTATATGAAGCCAACCAATGTAGTTCTCGTAACGCACACAGATAATCATTTATGTGGCCTGACCCAGATCCGACTAAGAAGAGTAGGCTCACAGGGGTTAGTTTCCCATGAAAGCACTGTGTAACTTCAGCACAGTCCTCCCTTTCTGAGTGCCTGAACCATACCTACTGGAAAGGCACACTTTAACCCGCGCCAGAGGGCTGGTAAGCACGGCGATGATAGGCAACACACACCTGCTTAGTTCTACTCCTGGAGCCTCACTCTGTCACGGGCCCCAGAAGGCTGTGAAGCACAGCGATTATAGGCAAACACACACATGCTTAATTCAGCTACTACTTCCTGCCAGGTGGTGCACCACTTGGCCGCACAGGATTTAAGTAGTGGGCGATGCTACCCCTGTCTGCGAAACGTTTTACTTCATTTTTTGGGGGGGTTTTTTGCGCTTTTATATAGCGCAGGCCTGACCCGAAGGTATTAAAGCGCTTTCTCTGAACACATGCTATCTTACAAAAAGGACACATTTATTTTATGGCACGGGGATGTAACGTGATTTGCCCAGAATCATAGGATGTTTTGAGCGGACGCGGAGACTCGAACCTGTATCAACAGTTTCAAAGTGGGCTGCCCTAGCCATTAAGCCACACCCCGTGTTCATTTTTTTTTTTTTAACTCTTGCCAGCATTTGGCGAGATATGCACCCTGGTCCCAGAGGACGAAAATTCATTGTGTTTCAGAGCTTTTTTATTATTGTCTCCAAAATTAATGGTACAGACACTATCTTGTTGGGTTAGACATTTTTGAGGGTTTCGTGACCAGTTAAGGACACATTCATTTTTTGTTAGGCATGACGAGATTAAGTGATTTGCCCAGAATCACAGGCTGTTTGTAATCTCTTGTACATTAATTACAGTTTGCGTTACCAGGGATTATTAAGTGAACACTCACTCTTTTGCTGCATATCGTTTGTATCATCAACCGCATGTATCAGTCTTGCCAGGATTAGAACTCGTGACCTACAGGTCACACCGGGCGGCAGCGGTTAACTCGCTGAGCCGTTAGTATGTCGACTGGATTTCCCCCCCATCTGTCTGCGCCCCTCGCTGTTGCTCTGATGTATGCCACAGGCGCTGCGGTGGCCTCGAGTCTTGCAGAATTTTCAGCCACGGAAGGCTGCCAGAGGGAATTGCTTCCTGTATCTAATCTGCAGCACTCGGGGCATGGGAAGCTGCTACACCCGGTATATATCTTGGCGACGGGCGGAAGGGGAGGGCGTTAACTACTGTGCGCTTCGGTCGACAGTATGAGAACTAGGCACCTCCTAACCCTACTCCCACCGGGATGCGCCTCACCTGAAAGCAGCAGCGACCGTGAAAGAGCGAACTATACCCATCCAATCTGGAAATATACAACTTGGGTGTCTTACATCAACTTAAGAGGCGAAACCTATACATCCGAATGTAGAGGACAAAACTCAAAGTCAATAAGCAAATATATGTTAACTTTCAGGTTAAGATTTTTGAAAAAGAGTGGCTTTTGGGTAAGCCAACATAGTCAACTATATATATATATTTTTTTCCTCACAAACGCTTGTTTAAAATAATTTCAAATAGGTGCAATAACACCTAAGTGACTCTGCCAGTGTTTCCAATAAAACAACCAATAGTTCTTCCCGAGCTATGGTGTATATGTGGCCATAGAGTCGCTCAGACCTGCCCTATCCCCATGGACGCGTTTGTAAACCCCGGGAGGTCATGGACCTAAGCAAAAGCAGGCCGAGCCAGAATATGTTTTCACTCACCACAATCATGGAAGCGGGTCAGATACGGTGAGGTGGTCGGAGAGGCACCTTCCAGGCAACGGACTTCAACCATGCGTACAGAGGGCGCAACCCACACCGATAGCGCTTTACATTCGCGCCGGTTACGTTACACATTCAGGCACGGGGAGATTAAGTGATTTGCCCAGAATCACAGGATGTGGACGCGACCCTGAGGGTCGAACTCTGGTTTCCAGCACCAAAGTCGGCAGTCTAGCCGATGGACCGCATCCGCTCCCCCGCTGCTTGAGCCCTTACCCTGCAACTGCTCTCGGCGCCAAGGACTTCATCGTCTTCACCTGCTGCCTGGGGAGCTGGGGGTCGCGCTACTGCGTCTCTCGACCTCGGTCCATTCTGTCCTGCCATGCCCCAGCGTGGGCCGCGCAGTCCTCCGACTTCCTGCACCTCTCTCATGGTAGCTGGATTCCTTGTTCTTTCTGCTGGCTGGGGGTCCTTCTTCGCTGTTTCCTGGGTCCCAACAGTGGAGAGGGCAGCCGCGGGAAAAAGTGATTTGAAAATCGTTGGCGATGCTCCCCCAGCTCCCATGATGTGCAAGTGGGCTGCCCCAGGGGAAGCGTTGTCCTATATCCCCCCTTCCTCTTTTCCTATTGTTCTTGGAAGGGGGGCGGGGGCCTCAGGGCGTTTCGCCCTGCGGCACTTCTCGCTGGCGGGAACCAGTTCCGTTCCTTGTTGGGCTCTGGCGGCCATTATGGCGCCGGCCCTCGAGCCCCCTTCGGGGGCGGCCTTTGCTATTCTCAACTCACAGCTGCAAAACACCGAAATCCTCAGATGGTTTGTGACCAGTAGCATTGATGCTCCACACACGACATTTGAGCAAAAACAGGTCCATGGCAGTGACTGTACAAATAAGAAGTTTATTAGTTCAAAGGCAATAAAGCAGCACAGAAAAGCCGACATCCCTTTCAACCGACTCCCACCTAAATTAAAACCCATACATGACAGTCCTACATTCCAAGGGGCATATTATCAATAAACGGCGTTAAAATTTTCGCCGCTTTAGCGGCAGAAAACTGCCTCTAAAGTGGCGATAATGGGCTTGATAATATGCCCTTGAGAATGCCCATAGAAGCCCATGTTCTGCTGTGAACATGGGCTTCTATTGGAATTCTCCAGGGCATATTATCAAGCCCATTATCGCCGCTTTAGCGGCAGTTTTCTGCCGCTAAAGCGGCGATAATTTTAACGCTGTGCTTGTCAATATGCCCCCAAGTTTTTATCATACGTGTCATTTACATTTCACATTCCACCTACACAACGCTTTGCTCTGCTCCAAACTCTGTACCCCAATCCCTTTTTGGTTACCCTTGTTAAAACATAGCACAAGATGGAGGCTTTGTTACTGACTTCCGAAAGAGTGGAAATCTATCGAAGCATTTCTGAGCTAGAGTTGTGGGAGGATGGAAACAGGGCTGCCATAATGATTCAGTTGTGAGTGAGGGTCCCTTGATTATCTCTTTCTAAGTTCTAGCATTTGGAATGCCAGTGAGGAAGGGGTGCAGTGGCAGCAGATTTTGTTGTTTGGGAGAGGGACTTGTTTTGGCTTTGTCTCTCAGAATGCTGTTTCATGTGGCAGATGACAGCCAGAGGCAGAGTTGTCACACTTCACAGTGGTCATGTTTTGAGTGCTTCAGTTGGAGCAAGCTTTGTCACTATCTGCTGCATGAATCATTACCTCTGACAAAGAATGTCGGTTTTCTATTGAAGGAAAGATAAATATGAAATGGAGTCTCTTCCAACTTGCTCACAGTTATTGACAGTGGGATTATCATCCCATGTCAGAAAATGTATATAAAAGTGGGACCCCAACTATCCCTCCTGGTTCCAGTTCCCAGTTTAATCACTAACCAAAGGAGGAGGTGCTCCACCAGTACTCACATGATTTATGACATTCAGGGCTGGCATCTTTAATAGCCAGTCTGCCAGAGGCAAGAGGACATCAACTGAATCATGTACATCTTGCTGTGGAACTGGCCTGCAAAGAGAGGGGCAGGAGCATCTGATCCCAGGGCCGACTCTAGGGAGGTGCGACCGGTGCCACCGCACCGGGTGCTGACTTTGTGTGGGGGCGCTAATATGATGATTTTAAAAGCACCTGCTGCTTTTCTGGACTCTGGAAATTTTCAACCACCAATAAAAATATCTAAATGACTGCAGTGATTAATGCACTTCTTAGAGAGAGAGGGAGAGATCAAAGTTTTGTGTAATGGAAGTTTCTACTCATCGTTAGGTTGCGCAGAGGGTTACTATGCTTGCTGCAAAGAACGTGCAGCTCACAAAGTGCATATAATGTAATGTAAATAGGTCAGTGGGTTACACTTTTGTCAGAGACACCGTATTGTTGCTAACTCTTTATGAGTTAAAATCCTAATGTAGAACAATGAGAAAGTAACTGTTATCAAAGATGCATGCAAACTGCAGGGTATAGGCTAGAGCGTTATAATTTCCCCCCAGTTTTTCATTATCCTAATGTTGCAAAATTGGTTCATTTGGGTAGAAATCAATTCTTATTCTTATTATTAAGAACCCCCCATCCATGGTGCTATGTTTTAAATTCTAAGTTTCTGATTCTCCTGACCAAGCACTCTTAAACTATCCTGCCTACCTATATGGATAACAAATGACTTCTACACCTTCTTGTCCTCTCTCTTATGTAACATTTCCTATGCACTGATTTACACACTTATGATTGATTGTCTGTTTGTAATCTGTGTGATGTAAAGTGTTCTGACACCTTACACTGATAGGAGCGGTGCTATAAAATGAATTAAATGCACCTGAGACTGAATGGTTACGGAGGCTTGAGGGGCACTGTGAAAGAATGGTTATGAAGAACCCGTAGTGGAGGTGGTCATTGGGGGCGCCGACTAGCATTGCCGCACTGGGTGCCAGGAGCGCTAAAGCGTGCCCTGCCTGATCCTGCAGATAGAGACTGTCTGAGAAAGAGAGACTCAGCCTCTGTTTGCAGCCCAGAAGAAGCAGTCCAAGTTGGTAAGTGTAAACGGAGCCAACACAAGTCTGGTGGGGAGCATCCCAGCCTCCCCACCAATTTGCACATGAAGGCAAGTGAGCCGATTGACCCTATGACCACAGGAAGTTTCAAAAAGTGCTAGCGTGGTTTGCCTGTCATCTGCAAGAGGTGACTCTGATACAATATCAAACTATAGAAATCTGTAGAGTTTTAGAAACGTTTAGTCACTGTAGGGACTGTTCTTCAGTAAATAGAAGCTTTTACTTTGTCCACAACTAATAGGCCAATAATATTTTTACAGCTGCCTTCTAATTTTTACTTTTATGCTCCAGTCTAAGATGTACTTACTGATCTCTCACTAATGTTTGCAGCCATAACTTGCACTTTCTTACTTCATTAGTCACATTTATTTTGCTTTATCTGGATTTTTTAAAATCAGAATTTGTTTTTATTCTTCTTTGTTACAATTCCACCTCATTTATTGATTTGCATTGTCATTTCCAAAGGTCTGACTTTATTACAAATTAACTTAGGAGTTTATGTACCGGTGCAAGTTGCCTCACTCGTATGTCAGAGAGATTTACAGGTGACATTAAATTGCATGATTGTGAACTAGTTGGGAAACAGCTGAGTTCAAATGATCTACAGGAAATGGCCCCTATTATATATTCCTTACACTACCATCAATTGTGTGGTTAAATTACAGGATATTCTTAATAGCTCTGTTTTTAAGTGTTTCTAGGAGCACAGGAATTTAGTTTCTTTGATATGGAGCACAGAAAGACAGACGACGATACAGGCACACATATAACATAGAGCAAATACACGTAGGTGTGCATGTCAACATATTTAGACATGAAGTTTACTGATTAGCCCAAGCACACAGAGTGCAGTAGCTTATAATTTATTGCGTGTGCTTTACCATAGAAAAACATTTAAGGAATTAAAAGTAAACAGTTTTGTACATGGCAACTCATTCTTCAAATGCAAGGGTAGCGTAAAGGAGCTAAATGCAGTGGAAGCACTGGCAAAGCCAAAATCAAAAGTCTGGCTTGTGGTGCTGTTTCTATACACAGCAAGGCTGCAGAATTAACAGTAGGGAACAGGGCTGGGAAGGGGGGCGGAGAGAGAGAGAGAGAGAGAGAGAGGGAGAGAGAGAGAAAGAGTGTGTGTGTGTGAGAGAGAGAGATTTTCTACGCATTTGTACATGCCTGTATTTGCATGCATTTACACATTAAAGGCTGACCTAATGGCTCTGCCAATGCTTTTTGAGTTTCTTTGACTTTCTCTCCATTCCGTAAGGTACAATATATTTTTCTTAATCTATGCATGTTGAATGTTTTGTTCACTTAAGAGTAGGGTATTTTAAAATATATATAAATGTATGTGTGTATACATATATATTTTTTATACACACATAACCTACTGGTGGTCGCCAGTGGGTAGTTATAGTTATGACCTTTTTTATATTCAAAAATATTTTTTTTCTTTTGCCAATATCTTTCCGCTGTTTTTTGAATCTTCACCAAATTTTAAAAATATGTGGCTCACTCACTTTAGCGGGGAGATCAGTCGAGCAGGGACTCAGAGAAACGCGGGTCCAAAAATGCTTTTTCTCTATGTTAATTCCAATAGGAAACTGTTGACGCAGCTACAGCCCGATCTGCTGAACGGAATAACACAAAGTTTGGCAAAAAGGTAGCTCTTAGTCCAGAGCGCACCATTTTTGTTAAATGTTGTAAATCCGTTCAATAGTTCCTAAGAAATGTAAACATTTCTCAGATATACAAATGTGGCCGTGGAGGATCAGTGAACCCTCCCGATCTCATGGCTGCCAACACGTCAGACCAGGAAGTGTTGGCAGCCTTCTTGTGAATCGGTTGAACTGAGTCACAAGGAAAAAGGTAAAAATAAATAAAAGTTAAGAAAAGGAGGCTGGGTAGAAACACATAGGGACTCCCAGGGTCAAAAAAGCATTTTGTTTTTAAAATGTTGGCGGGATTCGCGTTGGATCCATAAATATGGTGGAAAATGTAAAAAAAGAATCGAAGCATGGCCTCCCACGCTTCGTTTCCTTGAAGCACCCGGGTGGGCCAGGTCCCGGGGGCAAATTAGATGGGTCAGAGGCCACTTGCCTTTTCCCACCACTCGGCAAAGGTGCCTCTCGGCGCACTGCTGGTGGGGTGATGAGGTCCATTTGCATCCTGAGGGCATTAGGAGTAAAGTAGACTTCATCCCCAAGCAGCAGTGCTCCAGGAGGTGCATTTGCAGAGTGGTGGAGAAAGGGAGCATGGCCTCTGACCACTTCTCTGCAATCCAGCTGTGTGGGGTTTACTAGAGGTAACAGTAGGGCTAGTTGGCCCCCAGGGACCCTCAAGAGGAAAGGGGACATCATCCCCCAGCTAAGAGCACGCCAGGAGGCATGTTTCCAGAGAGTAGGATAAAGGGGCGTGGCCTGCAACCATTTCTCAGCAATCAGTTTACTGGAGTTTACTGGAGGTAACAGGTAGGCTAGTTGCCCCCTAAGGACCACCAGCAGTAAAGGGATGCCCCCGTCCTTGCCGTGGAGAAAACCCCCACACTTCTTTTTGCAGACGATACCCTCCTGATGTCCAAGACCCCCAACGGTCTCCAAAAATTGCTTGACCGCTTCTCCCTCTTCTGTAACGACCGTGGGTTAACGGTCAACACTTCGAAGACAAAGTTAATTAATGGTTTTATCTCCAAATAGAAAGGTTAGGAATGTTCGTCTTACTTTGTATGGGTCCCCTTTAGAGGTGGTGAATGAATTTGATTATCTAGGGGTTAGGTTGTCCAACAACATGAGCTGGGATTTCCATATATCAAAAATGGTACTAAACCTCAAAAGGGTCTCCGGGGCCATACTAAAGAATCAGCGCCTCTCTATTAGTAGACCGGTTGCCCCTGCCTTGGTAGTCTATGAAGGGAAGGCTTTTGCCTCGGCAATCTATGGGTCAGAATTATAGGGTGCTGAAAACACTAAGGTCTTGGCAACTGCAGAAAATAAGTTTATCAGAGATCTAGTCTCACTTCCAGTTTCAACCCCTCTGTTACCATTATTTTTTGATATGGGTAAAAAATCAATCTCGGACAAAGTTCAACTAAGGCCGCTATTATTTTGGGTGCACCTTAGAAGAACCCAGGAATTAGCCGGATATGCTCGAGTGTTGGACGAGTTAATATCCCTAAATGATTCTCACCAAATAAAGTGGCTCAACAACCTTAAGAAACTGGTAGTATTAGTAGGCCTGGGGGAGTCCTGGGCCACACAAGTCCCCCCTGCAAAACAAATTGTAAAGAAATTATACTGGGACTGGGTTGAGGCCAAGGTTAACAATAACTTAAACCTGGGAACTTTAACGATGAACTTTCTTGACCATAAACCATCTATGAAGTTCGAACCCTTTTTAGATTTTTTCCAACTACCTAGAGATAGAACTTTGTTCTTGAAATTAAGATATGGCACTCTTCCCCTTAAAAATTTTTGGGAAAGGTGAAAGGCCAAGGGGGGGCTTGATCTAAATTGCCCAGGTTGCCAATGCCCAGAGGAATCCCTTGGCCATTTTTTATTTGCTTGTTCAGCCTACAAGTTCGTTAGGGCTAAATGGTTGAAACCTGTATGCAGGGAGCTGGGAGTAAGGGATCACAGATCAGCCCTGCGTATTATTTTAAACAATACTGTTTCTATGTATACCATCTGTGGGGTTGCTAAATACCTCGCGGGTACCTGGTTAATCCGCTCTAGGCTGCTGGGTAATATATAAACTCTCATGAATGAAGAAAGCATTGTTTTAAATTCTGTTTTTATTTTTTTTCCTTTTTTTTGCTATTTGCTGTTCTGGATGTAATTGTAGCACTATGGATGGATTGTTTTTATGTACTTTGCATGATTGTACTTTTATGATAAATATCTATCGAATAAAGTATTAAAAGTTAAAGTAAAGGGGACTTTACCCCCAACCAACAGCTCACCAAGAGGCGCGTTTGCAGACTGGTTGAGAAAGGGGGTGTGGCCTGCTATCAGAACTCATCAATCATGCTGTGTGGGACTTACTGCAGCTAACAGGAGGGGTAGTTAGCCCACAAGGACGTCCTTGGGGCCAACTACTCCACTAGTTACCTCCAATAAGTCCCACACAGCGGGATTGCTAAGAGGTCTTTGGAGGCCACGCCCCTTTCTCCACCACTCTGCAAACGGGCCTCCTGGTGCACTACTGATTGGGGGATATAGTCCACTTTATCTCTGAGGGAGCTTGGGGCCAAGAAGCCCCCCCTGATACCTCCTGTAAGTCCTAAATATGCGCTGGTTGGAGGCTCAGCCCCCTTTCTCCACCAGTCTGCAAACGAGATTGCCAGTTAAAAAACCATAGACAGTTAGACAGTCACTGAAAAAAACACAGGTTTCAGGGATTTTATAGTTAGAAATTAGAGTTTAAAAAACTTTAGAAATTCACTGAAAAGAAAACAGGTTTCAGGGACGGTATAGTTAGAAATTAGCATTTAAAAAACCTTAGAAACTCACATAGAAAAACACAGGTTTCAGGGAAGTTATATTTTGGAATTAGCATTTAAAAACCTTAGCAATTCACTGAAAAACATAAAGGTTACAGGGATGCTATAGTTAGGCTGACATTTCCCTCATACAAAACCAGAGAAATTATTATTAAATTCTGAATTCAGAGAGCCTAATCTTTATTCCTCTATTGTTTCCCAATGGGAAGTTATACTGGTAAGATGTTACAATATATCTCCCTTTTTAGCCTACGGGGCAGAAAGCCTTTCAATAGTGAAAAACAAAATTGACAGTATTTCACTATCAGAACATGTCTCACACACACCAGTACATGTCCTACCTTTTAACTACACTGCACTCTGCCCATCGGGGTACATTGGGCCTACCTGAGGGGATTCCTTACATGTAAGAAAAGGGAAGGTTAGGGCCTGGCAAGTGGATGCACTGGCCAGGTAGACATGGCAGTTTGAAACTACGCACTGACACTGCAGTGGCAGGGCTGAGATACCTTTTCAGGGCTACTCATGTGGGTGGTGCAATCTGTGCTGCAGGCCCTCTAGTAGCATTTGATTTACAGGCCCTGGCACACTCAGTGCACTTTACTAGGGGCTTACCAATAATCAATTATAGCAATCATGGATAGCCAATCAGAATAGTAATTTATACAGGGAGCACTTGAACTTTGACACTGATCAGCAATTGCAAAGTGCTCAAAGCATGTAAGCCAACAAAAACAAAATCCAGCACAGCAACAAAAATACAGGAGGTATCGGCAAACATTTAGGGGGAACCATGCCAAAGATGCCAAGTCTAACAGCAGGAAAAGATGATTTTGGGGCCATACATAACATAAAACTATTAATGGGTAAAAAGTGAATTACGGGGATGTGGTTCACCTCCAGGTTCTGAGTGACATCATAGAAAACTAGAGCTTCACTCTAATCTATTTGATGTCACTCAGAGCCCCTCAGAGAAAAATATCCTTTTAATTCACTGTTACCTATGCATAATTCTATATGTTTCCCACTACTGTTATGTCATAAGCGTGCACAACCACAATTCGAATCTGGATATTCAGGCCAATGGCTGTCTATGAGAGAAAATCATGGGGCACCATTTATGTTTTTTTTGCCATATTGCACTGCAGCTGGCCTTGCTTCTGCGCTGCCATACAGCAAATGAAAAGGGCAGGAATGTGCTGTATCTATTAGATATGGCGCATTCCTGTCCTTTTCCTCTGCGCCGTCGCACAATGGGCTGCCTTGCACCAACGCAGTCACCTGTGCACCATGGTGCATGGATGCCTGCGTTGGTGAAATGATTATTTTTGTGCAGGAAGGGAAACCTTCCTGCAAAGAACAAGCACAAGAGGCTTTTTCCTCCTTCTATGTGTGCCGCAGAATAGAGCACACATAGAAAGAGGAAAATTGAGGAGAAATAACGATATTTCTCCTCGTTGTGCCTTCCTTACGCCGCCCCTGGGGCGGCATACGTTTTTAGCGCTGCCTCAGATTTACGACTTCTCTTAATCTGGGGCAGTGTCAAAAAGCCATGGATCTTGCTGGGAACGTCCCCAGCAACACCCGTGGAACGCCCTTTTCATGCAGTTTTCTGCGTGACAGGTGCTCATATTTATAAGGCCATGAAAAAAGAATATGTCAGTGGCACATTGCGTTAAAAAAGTGACGCACGTACAATGATCCTGGGACTAATTGAAAGTTCTTTGAGATTGGATGCAATCATCCATATGCTGGAGACTTCTTCTTTTCCATTCATTGATTAGTTCTGCAGCACAGATCCTAAACATCAAATATACAGATTCTAAAACTTGTATTGGTGTGTAAAGCATTATATTGAAGAGGGACACTACGTTGGTCGGATCACGAAGACATTTGCAGAGCAAAGACCTTTAAACATTTTATTAAACAAACAGGCTTTCTTTTATTTTTATGTTTCCTTAAATGAATAAAATTGTTTGAAAATGAAACAAAATTTCCCCCAGTTCTTTGAAAAGGATCAAAGAGATAGTTTCTATGTATTAGAGGCCTTTAGGACTTGCTACAATTTTCTAAAATCCTCAAGCATTATTTAATGAAAAACAATCAACGTACTTTGACTAGCCAAGTATTTAAAAAAAAAACGTCTTCGTGTAGTGCCATCCAGTATAAAGAAAATTGTAATTGAACATCAAGAACTTTGGGAAAAAAGAGCACTTTTGAAATAAAACTCAATCCTTTCCAGATCACTCCCATTTAAACACAGTCCAGCTTGTCAGAAAGCGCATGGGACTTTTGTTCACGACTCAACGAGGACACTTAACTTTTAATCACAAGTGTACAGTAATACAAACACAATTTATACATTAAGCAAGAGATGTACAGCGTATTACTAAATCCTAATTTACAATTCTCATGAGAACAATGTTACACAGTTCACATTCAGGGAATCAAACAGGTAAACACCTGAACTATGTCGGTGTGGAGACTATAAATGCTATGCCTGTACTTTTCAGATTTCCGACTAAAGGTGGCAGTGTTCTCCTATCAAACGGATTTGCAGCGTGCGAATATATAAGTGGCGTGTTCCTACTGAACACTAATACACAGCTATGTATTTATTAACCACAGTACAAATTATATGTTTTCTGTATTGTATTCTATTGTTTTGCAATTGCAATGTATTCTATTGTATCAGGAAAATGCTATGTATCCACGGTACAGTAACGAGGGACCAAAGGTAATGATAATCATAAGAATAAGAATAATAACATTAATAATAATAATAATAATAATGGGCCTGATGTATTTTGCGTTTGCGCACAATTGTAGTCATTGTGAGTTGAAATCCTGCAATCTTACTGTGTTATAGGGACACTTTGCCACCCATGCTGCCTGACTCAAAAGAACCTCACTGCATGTCCTTGTGACTCACAAGTGAACGGAGCGCGAAAGTGGAGGGGATCCCTGACTTGCGACTCGCAGGTATATGTGTCATTGATGTGTGATGCAGCACTTTGCACAAGGAAACTTTCTGGCTCAAAATCAGGTTCAGGCTGCACTTCATTAGAGCTTCAGATCCGAACAGATGCTGTCACAAAAATCAATACAATTAAATAATGAGAACCACATTTGGCACAGTGGGGAGTGGGGCGCAAGTGAAGGTCGGGGGATGCATGTGAAGGACAAGGGGGGGCATGTGAAGGACAGGGGGAGGGGACGCATGTGAAGGACATGGGGAGTGGGGCGCAAGTGAAGGTTGAGGGGGCGTATGTGAAGGATGGGGTAGGCGCATGTGAAGGACGCGGGGCAACACGCATGTGAAGGACGTGGGGGGCGAAAGTGAAGGTCAAAGGGGGCGGGGCGAATGTGAAGGAAGGGGGCACGCATGTGAAGGAGGGGGGAGTGCGCGCATGTGATAGACGAGGGAGACGCATGCGAACGACGTGGGGGGCACCAGTGAAGGTCGGGGGGCGCTTGTGAAGGTGGGGCGCATGTGAAGGATGGGGGGCCACATGTGAAGGGCGTGGGGGGTACACGTGGAGGGGGGGCGCAAGTGAAGGTCAGAGGGGGCCGCACCTTGAGTATGACTGATATACCTTATGGTTCCAACAATGTAGGCACAAATACGCGGTGACGCCTTTAGTCATGTGTACCAACCAGTCTTGAGTGTATAAAACAAGTCGTTGCAGGCGGGAGCCATCAGTAACAGGGGGGTGAGAATAGAACCCAACCGGTGTGAGGGCCTCCAGGAGGTGCGACCATGGCTGGCTGGGCTCCTACCTCATCCCCCTCCCCTCCAGTGACTCGTACCGCGCTTGGAACGGGACACCACGCTTCTCAGCTCGGTACGGAAATACTGCGTGGGATGTGAAATTCGCTGCTTGCCTTACCAACATCATGGCATGGATGTCGGACTCCCGGCTAAAACTCAATGGGACGAAAACGGAGCTAATGCTCCTTGGCAATCTGTGCTCATCACTGCCCAAATGTATGTGGCCGGCTTGTTTGGGTGTCCCTCCGGCCCCCAAGGAGGCTATAAAAAGTCTTGGGGTATGGCTGGAACCTGAGCTGTCTATGATTACTCAAGCCAAACGAGTGGCAGGGACTTGCTACGGGCTGCTCCGGTCAGCCCGAAAAGTTTTGTCGCTTCTCCCTGACAATTCCAGGAGACTTCTGATCCAGGGATTGGTGCTCTCGAGGCTTGACTATAGCAATGCCCTTTTCCTGGCGGCACCTGAATCCACACTGAATGTGCTCCAGAGAGCGCAGAATGCAGCTGCTCGGATGCTCACGGGTACAGCCAAAAGCTCTTCAGCTCGGCCTGCCTTGAAGGCCTTACATTGGCTACCAGTTAGAGCACGCATTACATTCAAATCTCTTTGTATAGTGTTTAAAGCTTTACGAGGATCGGGCCCTCCCATTCTAAGAGATCTGGTCCGCCCTTATAAACCTAGTCGAGTCCTTCGCTCTGAAGTTGGGAATTTGGTACTGATACCCAGATCAAAAAAGGTGAAAACAGGTGGACGGCGGTTCTCGATTAATGCGGGTTTACTATGGAACGCGCTACCGATCGCTCTGCGTAAAGAACCCAACCTGGCTAAATTTCGCAAAGTATTGAAGACCTACCTTTTCCCTCTGTAGGTCCTTCTTGGTGTTCTAGGGTAGTAGGTCAGTGTATTGTTTAGCGCTGGGACGCTCAAGGGCAGCCATGCGCTTTAGAAATCTTTTTTCATTTCATTTCATTCATTTCATTCATTTCATGTGACTTACAGACACACAGACAGGAAACAATAGGCGTCCATCACCTCAGCACCAGCTCTGGAAATAGGTCACTGCTGAAGAGAGGAAGGCTGGGAGGGTGTGGCCCGGGCTGCCAGGGACGCCAGCGGGGCTCGGGGACAGGCCATCGTTCAGTCTGCAGAAAGAGGATTGAAGGGGCTGGAGGTGAGGAGAAACGCACTTACAGGTCTGCAACAAAGTCAGCGAAAGTTTTTGTGCCATTCATGGGCCCTAAAGAGATGTAGCACACCACGGCTGAACAAGGCCTGCCGCGCCCACCCGCCGTAGGATGTCATGGTGCTTGCTCACACATCCCTCCGCTCCATCTCCCCTGTTTCTTTCAAGCCGCTAACATTTCCATGTTTAATCTTAACCCGCTGACCACCTTGCCAGTACTTCTAGACCTAGTTTCGGGAAGTCCCTGCACGTGCCCCCGGGCTGTCTGTCTCGCGCACAGTCTCTTTCACACCATCATGTCACATCTAGAGTTTGCACATTAGAAGAAACCCTAACATTCCACAATTAGTTATGTCTGATGGGAGGCTGCCATCTGGTGGTGAGTAAGAGAAGATGCCTGAGTTATTGCTGATAGCAAGGATTTGTTCTACTTGCGCGCATGTGAGGCAGAGAGGAGACGCCATGCGCGTTCCCATCGCCTGTCCGGGCGTGCACATGGTTTGTTTCACTTCGTGCCTCAAAGCGACGACAATAGAGGCTCGCCAAGGCGATGCAGCGCTAGGCGAGACCTAAAAAGGATATGCCTTAAAGGAAAATTATAAGAGGTCTCAATCTAAAGGAATCTGGATATGCATCTATCCTAAAAGAAGCTAATACACTAACATGACTCCTTCTGAAAATACAGGCATACATTAACTTGAAACTATTTAAACATGGAAATGAGCAGGAAATACATCTGTGTGTGAAATTTTACTGGTAATATATGTGCATGTAAAAATTAATAATTGAAAATGTATTTCATGTGTGATTACAGCTGTGTTCGCAAATTATTGACTGCATAACCGAAAAGGGAGTGGAATTCATTGCAAGATGAGGGACAGGTTCCACCTTGTGAATCTGGACTGTTCACATCGAGTGGCACCTACAACAGTTTACAACATACGCATCACTCTTGTACGAATATGACTCTTGTCTTTACTATGCATGCAATAGATTGCATGCCATTACAACGCATCGTTACAACGCCCGCGTTGTTACATTGCAAAGCATTATAACACAAGTCGGTACAACGACTTGCTGTAGGGGGCGTGATCGACTTAGGAATAGTATTATTTACTATTCCCACTCCAGTTTGTGCAACAGCAGGTAAGGTGTTGGATTGTAAATCCAACACCTTGTGCCCCCTATTGCAAGCAGTTGTAACAACTTGCGATGTAATGGTTCTTGATATTGCAACGCGGTCGTTGAAACGACCGCGTTGTAATGGCATGCGATCTATCGCATGCGATCTAAATGCTGTTTCCCCTCTTGTACATTTGCATTATCCTAATTTAATTTTTTGATTGCAGCCCCTGGCAACATTTTGTGAAAACTAATGGAGTGATGGAAGCCTTTTGTCCTCCGATGACCTTCATCACTGCATTGGTGGCCATTGGGTAACATTTGTAGAAGGAATCATGATTTAATAATAGGCAGGATTTAAGGGAATACTACCTAATGCGCATTTTATATTGTAATGGATTACTACATCCATTGCAATCTAAAATTATCCGCAGGCTGCATCATTTTCCTGCACAAAATATCATTTGCTATGTGACACACTGATAGTATATCAGGTCCTGTATTTTTTAAATCTCTTTATTGGTCCTTTAAGTTGACAGTTGACTGCAAAATATGTCCCAGAGCAATCATCAGCTGCTTGGAATAATTTAAGCATTGGGCCCATAACTTTTGTTATTCTTAGGGGGCGGGGCATGGTTGAGGTGTAGTATTCCTAGGACTTAAGATGCACTTAACTGACAAGGCCCAACAAGTATTTAGGGCCTGATTACGATGGCAGGTAGACCGCTGACGACAGGCTGTCGGTCTCCACGCCATCGTAACCAAGTTTACCGCCCACCACATTTGGATGGCTGGCTGCAGTGTGGAGGTCAGTTTAGCCACGGATCTGACAGTTTCAAGGAGCCCATCGGTCCATTGGAGGCTGAGTAATGCCTACAATGGTGGCAGTGCCTTCCGGGCACCTCTGTAGGCATTACAATGTTACTTTCCACCGGCCCTTTCATGGTGGTGAACCTGCCATGAAAAAGCTGGCGGAAAGTGACATTGGTGGCCCATAGGGGGCCCCCCTTACCACCTGGCCCCCAGACATGGGAGCTGGGGGGCACCTATGGTGAGCACCCCTACATATCCTTGCACCATAGGGTAGTGCAGGGATATGTGAAGTCCCTTTTTTGCATTGTGGTGGGTGCTGCAGCCAACAGCACCCACCGCAATGCAAAATATAGGCATTGCAACCGCCATGGTGGCGGTCGCATCAAAATGCGTACTGCAGGACCGCCGACAGCCTGTCGGGTGGTCCCAATAGGGGGGCGGGCGTACATAAGTCCACCTGCCATCATAATCGGGCCTGATTACGAGTTTGGCTGTAAGGGAACCGCTGTCAAAATGGTGTCGGAAAACCCGCCACCTAAATGGCGGTCTGCCCGCCATATTAAAATGTTGGCGGTTTGCAGAACAAAGACTGCTGGGAGCACCACCACCACTGCCAGCCATTTGCAGACTGCCTTGACGGTGGTAGGGGGAAAGCAGCTGTCAGAGAGTGGTACAGGCAAGTTCACCACCATCTGAATTACGAGTTCCATTTCTGTCGAGCCTACTTCGAGTCAACATAATTGAAGGAATTGGGGTGCATACTCATCCATGTCCTTTTCTTCCCTTCAGTCTTCCAAGGGGATACCTTCCTCCAGGGCCCCCCTTCACAGCAGAATCTTGACCCGAAGAAAACAACCCTGTTGGCGCCGAATTCCAAGTAAGTCTGTTTTGCAGTATTTACTCATTGACTGGACTGGGCACATATGGTCCAGACTCCAGCAATGGGGAAGTACTGGTAGTAGGCATTTTTTAATGTGTCATGCATATGTGTAAATTTAACACAGTAAAAATATACACACATGCATTGACACATCTGAAAATGTATTCACTGCCATTAGAAACACCGCTGCTGGCCCAGCGAGAGCATCGTAATACAGCAGACGGGACACCGCCGTCTCTGCAGTTTTCTTGGGACCACCACCACGGCAGTATGGCAGAAAGACTGCCAAACTTGTGATAAGGTCCATAATCTGTTTAATATTTGTTGGGTTCCCAAGTAGGTGAGTAGGCATAGCCACTTATGGTGGGCTGATTTGCACAAGACAGTGGTGGTGTAAGGCATAAAGGAGATCGACTAGAATAAGGCCCAGAGTGATTACTAGTGGCTGAGATTTAATCAAGCATTCCGTCTATCACTTTTTATGTCTCACCTACAGATAACTTCAGCTTCTTGACCTCGAACAACAGTTTTCATTGATATATTAAAAAATATTCATACAGTGAGTGGGCTTTGGTTTACTCCTTTGTTGTTGTGTAGATGGGACTCTTCTCTAACTCAACTCCCTGCTTTTTAGGTCTCGCCTTGCTATTGCGTAAGCGATTGCAAAGCGAGACTATAGAATACGGGTTTCAAAAGTGCTCCCAAAAAGCAGATTGCATGGCTAGCACGCGCTCTACCACGCGCATCGTGCCGCCATGCAATCCGCCTTTTGGGAGCACTTCAAAGGGTCCGCTCCCCCGCCCCCAAGCGCGCGCGCCACGCTCCACCGGGCTTGTTTTTCTTTTTTTTTAAAACTTCAAGCGCGAGGCGCGCGTGCGGCCAATGCTTGTTGGATTTGGCGGTTCCGCGCTAATCTGCTACATTGCTATTTTGTTAAGTTTAACGATGTGGTTAAATTGTATCTTTTGCTTATTTCAGTAACAGCGAAGTAACTTATTTTCCCGTTTAGATTGCTTTTAGAGGTTTAGTTATTACTTTTTTGTGTTTGTAATATCTTGACACGCTCGCGTAGGTCTTTAACAAGCACACGTGGAACACCGAAAGAGTGATTGAGTTTTTAATCCTGCTCAGGTGGCGTGGCACGTGGTCACACTTCAATCTCCCGCTTCTCCCTGAACATTTTTCGTGGGCTTCGAGAAACTGCGGACTGGTTTGTTTATCTCCAGAGATCTCTCTTGCATGTACCGCGCGAGTGTCGTTTCTTTGCAAGTATTTAGTTATTTTCTTGTTTAATAACGGCCTCTCTCGCGAGAGTGTCCGTTCACCCCTTGCAATAACTTGTTTTATTTTTAACCGTGTAATTACCGTGCTTTTAAACTGCGGCCGAGCCAGAGCACAGTGGTGCTTTTTGAAGCCATACATTTCTTGCCCTACATGTGGGTGATGCTAATCCATACGCAGCCTAAAGATTAACTTTCACGCCACTTTCAATTTCCTGCACCAGCTTACAATGGATGTACCGAAAAGTTAAATACACCTGAAAGCAATGTTACAGTACAGATTTATACAAAGAGCACACACTGCAAATGAATGGTAGTGTCCCAGTGCACAGACTCATAATATCAGCAAAAATCGGGTATATAGAAAGTGAACTATTCTAGGGTGAACATGCAGAAAAGGCAGAGCTTTTACAGCCTCTGTAACTTTAGTGGCTTTCCTGAGGTCCTATTTCAAGATAAGATGAGCAGTTCCCAAGAGATGGGTTCAAAGGGTTGATTTTTGTTAGCTCTCTTGAGAGCCGGAATGGCAAAAGATGAGCCCAAATTGAACAGTTAGAAATGGGTACTCCAAAGGCTCCTTGTAGCACTTGGGCACGGACCAGACACTAGGTCAAGGCATTTTCACGCAGAAGACCAGGGTCCAAAGCTCGTGCTCGTCTGAATGTTCCCTAGCCCGCCACTGCTTCTTGCATACAGGACCAGGCAGTTCTGGGGTACTTGGAGAGATTCAGGAGCCATCAGGTGTAGAGTGTCAGTGATGCATGCCTCTATGCTCACTACCAGTTGGCTACCGTTTGTTCTGGCTTTTCTGTGTGCTTATCGCATCTCCGTGTTCCGAAGCAGCCCCAAGGCAGCACATGTTACTGTGTAAAACACCTGACGGAACTATCGAACAGACCCATCTTGGACACTGCCCGGTGATCACCGGTTGGCTGGGTCCCGGAAACAAGGATGCAGACCTCCTTTTCCATTTCCTGCTGTTTGAGCAGGCCCAGGTCTGGATGCAGCCTCTGCTTGTACGGGTTTCTTCTTGCGTGGCTGACTCACCATCATGCTTTGGGAGGGGGAGGGGGGCTGCGCGGTGAATGCTTCAGAGCCCCGAGTGGCTGCTGAGGAGGGACTGGCGGGGCTCCGAACATTGCCATTTCACAGCAGAGGTTCAGCCAGTGCCAGCACGTCCTGGTCCATGAGCACCGTAGACGGCTCCAGCCGCAGGGACTAAGATTATATGCTTTTTAGGTCTCGACCTTGCTTTCGCGTAAGCGATAGCAAAGCGAGACTATTGTAAGGGGGTTTGAAAAGTGCTCCCAAAAAGCGGATTGCATGGCTAGCACGTGCACAATCACGCGCATCTTGCCGCCATGCAATCCGCCTTTTGGGAGCACTTCAAAGGGTCCGTTCCCCCGCCTGGAATGCGCTCCCCCGCCCCCAAGCGCGCGCGCGCCATGCTCCGCCGGGCTTGTCTTTTTTTTCGTTTTTTTTTAAACTTTAAGCGCGAGGCGCGTGTGCGCCCAATGCTTGTCTAGTGTTCCTACAGTGATATGGCCAGGAAGTCATAAGGCATCTGAGCTGGTTTTCTTGCCCTGTTGGATGAGCAACGGAACTAAACTGACAGCAGGCTGAATGCGTATTTGGAAATCATGCACCGTGACGTCCGCACTTCCAGGCAACTACAGCCCTCTCTCCGCGCTGCTGCTTTTTCACAACTCCTCTCTCCTCCCCCCACTCGCTGCTTATAAGCACACACAAGACGCACACCTCGCACTCATTCAATGCACACCCACCCTCCATTACCACATCGTTCCCTGTCACCCGGGAATGTGTAGGTGGCCTTAGCTGCCCATGTGTGATGTAGGTGCAGCAGCGCGGAGAGGCGCCCGGGAGGGAGGTGACCGGGTCTCAGTGTGATCAACCAGAGCGCGGAGCTGAGCTCAGGATTGGCTGTGACGCTGCTTTGTGTGTTGGTCGGGTCGGGCCAGTCCATTCGAGCACTTTATTCTGCCACCCGACTCTGGGCCACTTTATGAAGAGAATATGAAAAGGCAGTCTTACTTCTCTGAATTCACAGATACCCAGGTCTTTCAAAAATTGAAGGAGAGCACATATATACCAACGCTTTAAAAACATAAATCGGGAGAATTTATTTCTCCCATTGACTTCAAATGAACTAGAGGCAACTTCACTGCGTGCATGATCTGAGGATGGGCACGGTTGGAAGGCCGAGACACAAAACTACAAGTTCCAGAATGCAACGTGGCAGGAAGTGTCACGTGAGCAATTAGGCTGCTTGGTAGCTGTGCCACTACAAATGACGGGCATGCACACCTCTCTACTTCAATTTGGGGAGGGGATTTCACCCCCCTGTGGGTCAGTTTCCAGCCAATATGCCAAAGGCGTCCCCTACACTTAAGTTAACCCCTATGTTCATCAATGCTCTCTACTGTAAAGCGCTCTGTCACCCTGCCTCCAGGGTGTTGATGCGCTATATCTGGAAGTGCTATAAATATGCTATAACGTAACTAGTTAATGTCGCCGCATTGCAAGTCGCATAAAAGACATCTCTGTTGCCTCATCAGGGGAGATAAACCTGGGTAGAGTTCTAGTACCTTTGAAGGCATGGGTCGCAGCTCAACAAAAACACAGCATGTTAGAACAAGCATTTGCAATGCAATAGGTCTCGCATTTACGCAAGTTTAAGCTATTGGCATTGTAAATGACGATGCCTTTTATTTATGTTTGAAAAACGAAAACGCAAATAAAAGGCATTGTTATTTGCAATGTGAATAGCTCAAACTCGCGTGAAAGCGAGACCTATTGCATTGTAAATGCTTGTTAATCAATGGCTCTCTTTCCTAAACTTTGTTTTTCAACCTCTGGTGCATTTCTACTTTATTGTATTCTGATTGTATGACATGTATCCTTTAACTGTTTGAATACAAATAATTACATTTTTCTTTCAGCACTTCGTGGGAGTGGATGTATTCTCTTGCTCTGTCACTTGTGTGCTGCATCCCCCCCTCAAATACCCAACTCCCCAGTATGCTTCGTGTTTGTCCCTGCTACCCCTTCCAAACTTTTTGGGGTTTTATTTTTCTCCTCCTCGCCCCCCTCAAGCTTCTCACTTGCTATCCTTCCCTTTTCCTCCATTCCCTCTAGCATTGACTTCTCCCCATCCACTCCTGCTGTGCTCCCACTCCACAGCCATTCCAATGTTCATGCTCCTTTGAAACATGCTTAATAAAAATCATTGTGCAGGGTCTGGTATCTGTAATATGTGGGCGGGCCAATACTTCTTCACAACATCCTTTCACTGATTCTAAATACCATGGCAATAATGGCATCTGTGATCAGTTATTTTTTTTAAACTGAAAGAAAATGACCTCCGTCATACTATATGCATGTGGTTACGTGATAACATAGCCACGTGTATACATCGTCACTTATATTTATGTTGCACAGCATCAGCAAAAAACATGGGTGTCTATTTTTGTTACTGATGAACAGCATCGGCAAAAATCAATGGCAAAGCCAATTGGTCTGCAGTGGCAGCCAAAAGGCTAACCCCATTTGCTTTGCTTGTGCTTTAAGGCTTTTGTTTTTTCTTGCAGCACAGCATGAAAGAAGGCAACATGAACGAGTGAAAGGGCAATGTCTGTGTTACTTAGATGACAAGTGATCAGTAAGTATCTGTTATCATCCAATATGGCTCTCAAGGGGCTCTGATGAAAGAATAGAGCATAAACTCTAAGTCACTTCTAAGTATAACTAGAACCCGAAAATGGCGTGTTGCATCATAATAGAGTACACAATATGTATTTATGTTACCATATGTTTATTTTTGCACAGTTACAAGGAGAACGTTTTTTTCAGAAAGTAAACTTTGTATTGAAAATAAGTGAAATACTGGTCTAGGTGTTTAATTGCCTTTAATAAAACAAACAGAAGTATATTCAATTATAATATTCGAAAAGTGTGATTTACAGAATATATTATTTGATGTTTTAAAATATTTTGAAGCTTCTCTTTGCAATGTTTACTCAACATTGTATTGCAGTTTAGAAATAAACCTGAGAGTGAGCTTCTTATTGAATGCAGCCCAAAATTCATGGGAACATGTAGTTTCTGTGAATTATGGAAATTAACTGAGGGTATGGCATAATATCTGGGAAATATATGCCTTTTAATCAATTAATTTTAAACTGAAATACATTAATTAATATTTTATTTAATCATTAGGGTTTTTGAAGCACAATTGTGGGCAGTGATTTAGGAGGCATCATAAATAACTTTAATAAAGTAATTAGAGACAGACTTTTATACAGGGATTACATATATCATAAAGTCATCTGCTGTGACATGATAACATAGATAATATATACATCATCTATTTGTTGGAAATTATATCAATGTATGTACAGTAATGTAAATAGAAGGATGATATCACACACATTAATGAGTTTTACCTTAGAAACCTTTAGCTAAATATTACAAAAGTGGGTTAGTCAGACTTTCCATTGAAAAATAAAATATATATCATCTACTGGCGGTCGCCAGTAGATAGTTATAGTTAGGACCGTGTTTCCATAGGAAATCCGCAACATTCTATTTGGAATAACTTTGGCGCCGGTTGTCGAATCCTCGCGAAATTTTCAAAATAGGTGGGGTGCTCCGCTCCGCTCCGCTCCTACCCTGAAAGTCTCGGGGGGATTCGTCAAGCGGGGGCTGAGAAAAAAGGGGGGTCCCAAAACACGTTTTCCCCATGCAATTTTCCATAGGGACCTTTAGTCCAAGGTACAGCCCGAACGGCTGAACAGAATTACTTGAAATTTGGCAAAGAGGTAGTCCTCAGGTCAGGCATGTGCCTTTTGCATATATGGTGTCAATCTGTTCAGTAGTTTCTGAGAAAATCAAAAGTAAAATCATATACATATCTGGGCGGAGCCTAACCACACATCTCATCGTGAGATCTGATTGGCTGTCAGTACTTCATCCAAGAAGTGTTGGCAGCCATCTTGGGACCAATATACATGATAGCACCTCATTAAAAAGCATTGCAGTTAATAGAAGGTTTTAAGACTTTAGTTACATTATAAATCATTTGTTGATGGTACCATACTCATTTTAGGAATTGTGGTGTGTTCTAAGGTGATTTTACCATGTGAAAAAGCCTTCTGCTGTGATATCACGAACCATGTTTGGGAGAAACAGGGGTGGGGGAATCATATCGCCCGACGCCCGAACCATGTTGTTTATATTGACGGGCAAGAAGATTTATTGTCTATTTATGTCCGACGGACATGTAGACATTAATCACGTTTTAATCACGTTAAAACAACAGGCTGTGGGCACTCTGGGGCTCACAGCCAATCCGAAGCTTGCAGAGAGCCTTTGGCGGCATCTGATTGGCTAGCAGCCCATGACTGGGCTCTAGCCAGTGATTGGCTGGGGGAGTGAAACGTCACTCAGCCTCTGCAAGCAGTAGTCCGTGGCCGCCACGAGGCTTGCAATAAGCATTCAGGTAAAATAAGCAGTTTTGCCCGCTTGAATTGTGTGATATTGTGACGGAGGTGCTGCGATTTTCTTTTATTTATATTTTTAGCAACCGTGCGTGGGTAGATTAATTAGTACAAAAGCCTAGGCCTGGCCCGCCTCGGCGCCTCAGATGAGAACGTCAAAAAAGTGTATCGCAAGCAGGCGCGCTGCGCTACCACCGCTTCATGGGGGAAACACCCATTACAACGAATTCAGATTCACGCGCTGCCATCGCAATGCGGGTTTAACATCGCGGGTCCGGAGCCTTCATACCGCAGATGGAAACAGATCTGCAGATTAATGCTTTCAAAAGAGACATCCGTTGGTGACTTGCAATTTATAACTTAAAGTCCTAATATAGAATAGTGAACTATTAACTTTCAGCCCAGAACTGCATAAACACACCGACAAATATACATTACAAAATTGATTAATGTTGCAAAGAGGGTACATTTGGCGAAAAAACGATTCTTATTATTAAAGGAAGCTCCAAACTTTGCTGTTTCTTTTTCGACTCTGCGTTTGTGCTTCTCCACACCAAGCACTCTTAAACTACTGCCTACCAGTATGGGTGACATGTGACTCCTATACATTCACTCCTTTGGCTTATGGGCAAAAAAACATTGTCGCACACGGCGCAGCCAGCACTAAAAGCTTTCGAAGCACCTGCTGCAGCGTTTCTTTCCGCCGGCAATTACCAGGCCTCACAGAAATATGTAGGAAACTTGTGTGATGAATTACCAGCCTGGAATGAGATCCGTGTTTTGTTTAGTTGAGGTTGTGACCTCGGTGAAGTTAGTGCAGAGGGTTAATATGCCTGCTGCAAAGAACATGTACGAAGTCGATTACAGAGTGCATAGGATGGAAACAGATCTGCAGATTAATGCTTTCAAAAGAGACATCCGTTGGTGACTTGCAATTTATAACTTAAAGTCCTAATATAGAATAGTGAACTATAAACTTTCAGCCCAGAACTGCATAAACACACGGACAAATATGCATTACAAAATTGATTAATGTTGCAAAGAGGGTACATTTGGCGAAAAGATCCGTGTTTTGTATAGTTGAGGTTGTGACCTCGGTGAAGTTAGTGCAGAGGGTTAATATGCCTGCTGCAAAGAACATGTACGAAGTCGATTACAGAGTGCATAGGATGGGAACAGATCTGCAGATTAATGCTTTCAAAAGAGACATCCGTTGGTGACTTGCAATTTATAACTTAAAGTCCTAATATAGAATAGTGAGCTATTAACTTTCAGCCCATAACTGCCTAAACACACCGACAAATATACATTACACAATTGATTAATGTTGCAAAGAGGGTACATTTGGCGAAAAAACGATTCTTATTATTAAAGGAAGCTCCCAACTTTGCTGTTTCTTTTTCGATACAACTTACCGATTCGCAAGGAACGTAGGGCTCACGTCTGGCCAGCTGCAAAAGTGAGGAGGAAATGGCAGGAGGCACGCTGGCTGACACCTTTTATATCCCACCCATACGTTTTTACAAGGGTGACGGTAAATTAGTACATTACGTATGGTTTGAAATGTACGTATTATGTGGGAATAAATACACAGCCAAGGGTGACGGTAAATTAGTACATCACGTATGGTTTGAAATGTACGTATTTTGTGGGAATAAATACAGAGCCAAAAAAATGGAAAAAAAGGGGAATAGAAATAAAAGAATTGCCGTCAGGGTTAAGGGGAGGGGGCGCAGGGGGGCAGGGACGCGATAATATCGCTTGACAAGTTTTCCTTTAGCATTATTATTGCACAGCATTCAATGGTTTACTAATTTTAATAAAGCAAAAATATATTAATGTTTCTCTGTCAGCCGGAGCCCTTAGGTTTGATGTGGAACGGGGGTAGGTGGGACAAGTGGATTTTACAGGACATGTAGATCTCAGTGGCATTTTGTCCCTTGGACAACTAGATTATTTGGAAAATTCCACACCCCTGAAATAAAAGACCGGCATCGCGCCGGAGGCCACGCCCCCTCCTTGCAGCACTCTGCAAACGCGCCCCCTGGCCAGTTGTGAGTTGAAGAATTAATTCCCCTTCAATACTGAGGGTCCCTGAGGGCCAACTAGCCCAACAGGTGCTTCCAGTAAGCACCACTGCTCTGCGTTGCAGATAGGTGGTGCAGGCCGTGCCACTTTTTACACCTCTCTGCAACGCAGCTCTGTGGCGCTTACTGGAGGTACCTTGTGGTCTAGTTGGACCCTAGGGACCCTCAGGATTCAAGGGGACTTAATCTCCCAACTTAAAACGGCTACAGGGCGTGTTTACACAGTGGGGAGGGGAGGGGGCGGGGCATGAGGTGACGTGTTCAAACATGCCCTGTGGTGCATTTTAAGAGGTAGTTTTAATCCCCTGCCCTATTATATACTAGGGTCTTACAGAGGAGGTCATGCTAATCACAGGGGGACCCCAACACATAGTGTGCCCTAGTGTATGTAGGTGTTTTCACTGTATTCTGAGTGTCTTTTAACATAGCACTGGCTCTAGGACTGGTTTGTCAGACTCAGTTACCACCAGTATCCGTCTGAAAAAGTTGAGGGTACAGGATGATTTTGCAACAAGGCTTGTTTCTTCTCTTCTGTTTGTTCTTTCTGCACGTTATACTTCTTCCTGCACTTTTCTTCGTCTTTGAGGACTTCTGTTGCTTCTTTCTGCATTTCTTTTTTTTCTTTCTGTGCGTTTTCCTTCTTTCTTCAAATGTCCTATCTCTGTAGGCATAGCTAGAAATTAGCATTTAAAAAACCTTTGAAATTCACTGAAAAAAACATAGGTTTCAGGCACGTTATAGCTAGGAATTAGCATTTAAAAAACCTTAGAAATTCACTGAAAAAACCATAGGTTTCAGGGGCGTTATAGTTAGCTGGACTTTTCACTCGTACAAAACCATAGAAATTCCCCCGTTATAGTTAGTTCAGCTAACTATAACTCGCGCGCCCGCAATGCACTGCTGATGACGTCACATATTACATCACTCATGACATGGTCAGTGACATCACTCATGACATCACAGCTGAACTAACTATAACGGGGGAATTTCTATGGTTTTGTACGAGTGAAAAGTCCAGCTAACTATAACCCCCCTGAAACCTATGGTTTTTTCAGTGAATTTATATATATTTATAACTGTAGTACCATTCAAAAAATGTACATGACTCCTCCCCAAGCCCCAAAAAAACAGGTCATGCAAGTCTGTTGTAGTCGGTTGGTAGATAAGGGAGTCCCCCAGGGATCCATTCTAAGTCCCATGCTTTTCAACCTCCATGTGTCACCCCTGGCCAAAGTGATCAGAACCTATGGGTTCGATATTGTGTCAAACACTGATGACACCCGGCTATTGATCACTCTTGGGGCCAATCCATATGACACCAAACTCAGATTTAAAAACTGCATGACTCACATTAACCAACCACCTTCAACTTAATACCAATAAGACAGAATTCATCCTTTTTTGGGTGGCTCATGAATTCTGGCATAACAACTGGTGGCCTCAAAGCCTTGGCCCCTGTCCATCACCCAAACGCCTGCCTCACTAAAAGACTACATGCTAACTGACTGAATGATTACAGTACTATAAGGAGAGACACTGGGTGAGTGACAGGGTGTTTACTAGAAGTGTATGGATACTGACTGGGATATTGATGGTGTGAAAGACAAGTGTGTAGGTGATTAGAGACCTACATGCATAGTGGATACGTGTTTGAATCCATCCATATGTTAAGGCCTGTCTCAGTCCAATAGTACTTGGATACTGACTGAATGTTCTGAGTATTGCAAGGAGAGTGCCAGGATGAATTTGTATTTTGGTGCAGTAAATACATTAGTCACTGGAGAAGTATAAGGGGAGTGACAGGGTTTTTGGGGAACTGTATGAATACTGTCTGGGATATTAAAGGTGTGAAAGACTAGTGTTTAGGTGGCTACAGACCTACATGCATAGTGGATAGACGTTTGAAACAGTCCATAGAGTAACACTTGGATCACTGCAAAACTACCTGAGTACTGACTGAATCATTAGAGTACTACAAACAGAGTGACTGGGTGAATATTTTTAAGTTTTGGTGCAGTGAATAGCTTAGTACTTAGTGCCAAATGAGTCAGTGGAGGTGTGCAATTGAAGTGTTTATTGGAGTTTATAGATACTGACTGGGAAATTGAAGGTCTGAAATAGATTAGTACATGCTGCTGAATGAGTCACTGGAGGTGTGCAAGGGGAGTGACAGGGTGTTTAATGAAGTATATAGATACTGACTGGGCAAATGAAGGTGTGAAAGACAATTGTGTAGGTGGTTAGAGGCCTGCATGCATAGTGGATAGTCATTTGAAGTAGTCCATGTGCTAAAACCGGGTTCACTACATAAGTACATGGGTACTGACTGAATCATTAGAGAAGTACAAGGAGAGTGCCTCGGTGAATTTATAAGTGTTTGGCTTTTGGCGCAGTAAATGGATTAGTACATGGTGCTGAATGGGTCACTGGAGAAGTGTAAGAGGAGTGACAGGGTGTTTGCGGAAACTGCATAAATACTGACTGGGATATTGAAGGCGAGAAAGACAAGTGTGTAGGTGGTTAGAGGCCTGCATGCATACTAGACAGACATTTGAAGCAGTCCATTATCTAAGGCCTGGGTCACTGCATGAGTACCTGCGTGCTGACTAAATCATTAAACTACTGCTAGGAGACTGCCAGGATGAAACTTTTACGTTTTTCGGTTTTGGCGCAGTGAATAGATTAGTACATGGTGCTGAATGGATCAGTAGAGTAGTACAAAAGCAGTGACAGGGTGTTTCCTGGAAGTGTATGGATATTGACTGGGGGATTGAAGGTGTGAAAGACAAGTGTGTAGGTTTTTAGAGGACTACATGCAAAGTTGATAGGTGTTTGAAGCAGTCCATGTGCTTAGGCCTGGTTCAGTACATGAGTACTTGGGTACTGACTGAAAGATTAGAGTACTGCAAGGACACTGCCTGGGTGAATTTATAAGTGTTTGGGTTTTGGCGCAGTGAATCGATTAGTACATGGTGCTGAATGGGTCACTAGAGGAGTGTAAGTGGAGTGACAGGGTGTTTACGGGAACTGTATGAATACTGACTGGGGTATTGAAGGTGTGAAAGACAAGTGTGTAGGTGGTTAAAAGACTGCATGCATAGTGGTTAGGCGTTTGAAGCCGTCCATGTGCTAAGGCCTGGCTCACTACATGAATACTTGGGTACTGACTGAATGATTAGAGTACTGCAAGGAGAGTGCCTGGGTGAAATTATAAGTGGTTGGGTTTTCGCACAGTGAATGGATTAGAACATGGTGCTGAATGGGTCACCAGAGGAGTGCAAGGGGAGTGACAGGGTGTTTGCTTGAAGTGTATGGATACTGACTGGGGAATTTAAGGTGTGAAAGACAAGTAGGACTGCATGCATAGTGGATAGGGGTTTAAAGCAGTCCATGTGCTAAGGCCTGGCTCACTGCATGAGTACTTGGGTACTGACTAAATGATTAGAGTACTGCAAGGAGAGTGCCTGGGTGAATTTATAATTGGTTGGGTTTTGGCGCAGTGAATGAATTAGTACATGGTGCTGAATGGGTCACTAGAGGAGTGCAAGGGGAGTGACAGGGTGTTTGCTGGAAGTGTATGGATACTGACTGGAGAATTGAAGGTATGAAAGAGAACTGTGTAGATGGTTAGAGGACTGCATGCATAGTGGATAGGCGGTTGAATCAATGCATGTGCTAAGGCCTGCCTCACTCCGTTACTATTTGGATATTAACTGAATGTTTACAGTATTGGAAGGACAGTTCCTGGGTGAATACATAAGCAATGACTGCCTTCTAATTCTACCAAAACTTGAGAACAGGAAAGGTTTTTAAGCAGTTATGTGTATGCAAAGATATGAAGTACCCAAATGCTTTTCTCACAGTGGTTCCCAAATGCACACAGACTCACAGTGTGATTCTAGACAAGCAACACTATCCCTAGAAGTTTACCAAAACTCATTCACTACTCTGGAAGGGGTAAGGGGACTGCACACAATCTACACATTTCAGTAATGCACTTTAGTGTCAATGCCTAACTCATTTTATGAATGCATAAGCAATGACTGGCTTCTAATGCTACTAAAACTTGACAACATGACAGGTTTTAAAACAGTTATCTGTCAGCAATACACGATGTTACCAAATGCTTCTCTCACAATGGTTACTCAAATGCACACAGACTCACAGTGTGATTCTAGACAAGCAACACTATCCCTTGTACTTTAGCAAAACTCATTCACTACTCTGGAAGGAGTAAGGGGTTTGCACACAATCTACATATTTCACTACTGCACTTTACTGTCAAAGCCTGACTCATTTTATGAATGCATAAGCAATGACTGGCTTCTATTGCTACTAAAACTTGACAACATGACAGGTTTTAAAACAGTTATCTGTCAGCAAATACATGATGTTACCAAATGCTTCTCTCACAGTGGTTCCCAAATGCACACAGACTCACATTGTGATTCTAGACAAGCAACACTATCCCAAGGAGTTTACCAAAACTCATTCACTACTGTGGAAGGGGTAAGCGGACTGCACACAATCTACATATTTCAGTACTTCACTTTAGTGTCAAAGCCTGACTCATTTTATCAATGCATAAGCAAAGACTGGCTTCTAATGCTACTAAAACTTGACAACATGACAGGTTTTAAAATAGTTTACAGTCAGCAAATACACAATGTTACCAAATGCTTCTGTCACAATCCTTACCCAAATGCACACAGACTCACAGTGTGAATCTAGACAAGCAACACTATCCCTAGGAGTTAACCAAAACTCATTCACTACTCTGAAAGGGGTAAGGGGACCGCATACAATCTACATATTTCAGTACTGCACTTTAGTGTCAAAGCCTGACTCATTTTATGAATGCATAAGCAATGACTGGCTTCTAATGCTACTAAAACTTGATAATATGACAGGTTTTAAAACAGTTATCTGTCAGCAAATACACAATGTTACCAAATGCTTCTCTCACAATGGTTGGCCAAATGCACACAGACTCACAGTGTGATTCTAGACAAGCAACACTATCCCTTGGACTTTACCAAAACTCATCAACTACTCTGGAAGGGGTAAGGGGACTGCACACAATCTACATATTTCAGTACTATAGTTTACTGTCAATGCCTGACTCATTTTATCAATGCACAAGCAAAGACTGGCTTCTAATGCTACTAAAACTTGACGACATGACAGGTTTTAAAACAGTTGTCTGCAAGCAAATACATGATGTTACCAAATGCTTCTCTCACAATGCTTACCCAAATACACACAGACTCACGGTGTGATTGTAGACAGCCAACTATCCCTTGTACAAAATACATTTACTAGTCTACAAGATCTAAGGTGACTGCACACATTACATAAAATGTTCTACTACACATTAGTACCAACGTGTTTCTCTCAAAATGATTCCTAAATGCACACAGACTCACTGTGTGATTCTAGACAAACAACACTATCCCTTGCCCTATACCAAAACACATTTCTTAATCTACGAATACTACATTTTAGTGTAGAAACATGACTCATTTTGCAAATTCATAAACAATGACTGGTTTCTCATTGTACCAAAATATAAAAACAGCACAGTTATCTGTCTGCAAACACATGGCAAACACAAATGCTTATCACAGAATGGTTTCTACATGCACACACACTGTCAATAAGATTGTAGACAAAATAAAGTACTCCCTGCACTTTAGCAGGAGAAATACATTAGTTTGATTAAAATCAAAACAGACCACATACATCCCCTCACAATTAAATAACTCACCTTTCAAGTTGTTTTGTAGATTAAGAAGTATATCAGTCACACACCAGATTTTCTTATACAGAATCTCTGCACTGTGCACCTGTCAGCAAAATCAAAGAATGGCAAAGTTTCCCTCTCATTTTCCACACATATACATGTAAACATCAAATCACATTATTTCCCACATTAATTCAAAAGCTAACACACATTTCTATTGGTTAAACATTTCAACCCTTTCCAAATGACATAAATTTGAACCCTACCCCCAATCTGCCTTCTGCCTGTTACCATAGAAACAGGTCATGGAACACTGAACTGAGCACACAGGTCACAAGTTCAGCACACAATGTTGCTAATCAAAACAGCAAGTGTGCTTGACTTTTCAACATATCAGCTTATCATATATAATGTTTCTTTCAATCAGTTTTTGTTAACCAATAAGAATCATGCGTTTAAAAAACAGAAACAGGCACCCTATTTTTCAGCGTAGAAGGTTGTCAAACAACCAATGATTTCTTGTCTTTTTTCAAAATTGCATCTCAGCCACCATTTTAGAAAAATCTTACTTTTCAAACTGCCATTTAATTTACAGGGACCATCTGAGTGCATCCAGACCTCCCTTCAAGATGCTTAGAGTGTGGATTGTGGGACACAGCTATATTTTCTGGAGCCAAAGGTATGCAGAAAACAAAGGCATTCACAAAGACCTAGATTTGCCAAATGTAGACATTAAATGGATTGGACAGAGAGGGTTAAAGTGGCACCAATTGATGCCATTGGTAAAATCCTTTATGCATATCCAACACCCTGACCTCATAATAGTGCACTGTGGTGGCAATGACCTAGGCACTTTGACTGGGTAGGTCTGGAAATGCTTATGAAGGACACCTTTGCAGAATTGATTTAACTTTTTCCCAAAACTGCCTTTGTGTATTCTAACATATGCCAAAGGCAGAAATGGAACTCGTCCAATCATTTTTGTTCACAGATTGAGAAAGCTAGGAAACATGTGAATAAATCTGTTTCTGCTTTTCTCCGAGACTATAGAATGGGGTCCATTTACAATAACAATCTGCGCTTTCATATGCAAGAGATGTATAGGAGAGATGGAGTACACTTTACTGATGAAGGAAACAGAGTCTTCCTCAACAACTTTAGACTCTGTATAGGTACTTACTTATAAGTACCAAAAACTCTCAATGAACACAACAGCTCTTTTTAGAGCATCCAATGCGCTAGGAACCGCGTACCATACACGAGAGAAATTGTGCACCCAATGGGCTAGAATGCGTGACTCCTAATTTCACCGTAAAAAAAAAAAATAGCCCCTATCACTAATTTTTATTATCCCCGGGGACCCCATCCCCCGGGGTTTATTAAAAAATGTTGGGGACCGTGGGGGGAGCCCCAACGCCCCCATAGTCCCAGCCGGCTCCCCGCGTCCTTCGGGAGCCGGCATTGCTTTTCCACATGGGGAGCTGCTGACATGCAGCTCCCCGTGTGGAAAAGCAATATCGTTTGGATTTTGAAAGAGAGAGCAGGTTTCCCTGCTCTCTCTTTCAAAATCCAAACGAAGTTTGCTATGGGAGGGCGGGAGATTCCCGCCCTCTCATAGCAAACAAAAGTGTCCTTGGGGTGGGCACCCCAGGAAACTGTATGAGCCGGCCCTGGGGGGTGGTGGTCCCCAGGGCCCTCAAGGGCTCCAGGAGGGGGGCCACGCAGCCCCCCACCCTCAAACAATAAAGCCCCGGGGGGTGGTTGTTGCCGGGGTTTGGGGGGGCTGTTCAGCCCCCCCACCCTGTCTATTTTCTAGCCCGGGGGGTAGCAGTCCCTGGGGCTGGGGGACCCTCTGGGCCCCCCATAAATTTTTACAGATTTAGCCCCCTGATTTTGCCCCCCCGGGGGCTAATTATTAAGGAAGCACGGAAGCCCGCGCATCGGGTTTTTTTTTCCGGCCGGATCTGCGCACCCTGTGCCCATTTTGCAGTTTTTGTTTTTTTTTTAAAAGGGGTGGCCCCGGGGGGGTCCTTCTGGGACCCCCTAAGCAACACTAGAGGGTCAGAGTATTTCTACCCTGCCCCCTTTACATCTTTCACACACTTATTTCCCTTACTTAATCAGCCTCGCTTCTACCGAGGCATAAAATGGCTGCCAACAGTTCCTGGTTTCGAATGTAGACAGACACTTGACAGCCAATTAGCATTCGTCGCGTGATCAAGAGGGTGCACACTTGGTTCGCAGAGGGTGTGCTCAGGGTGCGCATAGGGTGCACGGATCCTCCGAGGCCATAGATATATCTATCATTTTAACTCTAATTTTCTCAGGAACTACTGAACGGATTTACACCATTTATGCAAAAGGCATGTGTCGGAACTGAGGACTACCTCTTTGCCAAATTTGGTGTAATTCCGTTCAGCAGTTCGGGCTGTAGCTGCGTGAACAGGTCCTATGGGAAATTGCATGGGGAAAACGCGTTGTGGGACCCCCTTTTTTTCTCGGCCCCCGCTTGACGAATCACAACTAAACTTTCAGAATAGGAGCGGACCAGAGCTGGCCAAAAGTTTGGAAAATTTCGCGAAGATTCGGCAACCGGTGCCAGACTTAATTGGAATAGAATGTTGCGGATTTCCTATGGAAAATAGGTCCTAACTACAACTACCTACTGGCGACTGCCAGTAGGCAATATATATATATATATATGTGAACAAGACTCTGACGAGTTGAAATGCGTAATGGCGGAGACATCCACAAAATAAATATCTAATTTGCGCTAAGTATGCGATCCGTGTCCGTGTGTGGCTAAACAAGGCAGAGACGCTGCGGGTTTTGTAATATATATATATATATATATATATATATATTTCAGTGAAAAAACCATAGGTTTCACAGACGTTATAGTTAGGTGGACATTTCACTCGTAAAAAACCATTGAAATTCCCCCGTTATAGTTAGTTCAGCTAACTATAACTCGCGCGCCCGCAATCCACTGCTGATGACGTCACATATAACATCACTCATGACATGGTCACTGACATCACTCATGACATCACTGATGACATCTCAAATGACATCACTGATGACATCACTAATGTCATCATCCAGTGAATGTGTGTTTTTTTGAAAATTAAATATGTTTTATATATGTATATCTCAAGGACGATGGAAGAATAAATGGGTATATAAGTGTCTAAATGGATGATTTTTTTAAAAAAATATATTTTGTAACTGACTGATAAAGTGTATGAAAGTGAATACATGGCTTAGTGAGTAATGTTTTAATATGTAAATATCTGTATCTTGTCTCTCACTTTGTGTATAAGTGGCTGCATGGGTTGGTGAGTAGCTACATGGGTGTCTATATAGGTTATTAGTTGGTTTTTTGAGTATCAGTCTGAGTGTCTGCATGGTTTGGAGGAAGAAATTACGTAGTGCATAGGTGCATGAATGAGTGACTCACTGTATGTGTTGAAGACAGCATGTGTGCAGGACTGTATGGGTGGATGAGTGTGTGTATGAGTGTGTTAGTGAGTGAATGACTGTCTCAATAGTGTCTTTATGAGTATCTACATATGTTTAAAACTAATTTATGTGACTATTGGTGTATATAAGTGAGTATATGTGATAGTGAGAAATTGGAAGAGTTCCTGTATCAATAAGTATGTGTTTCTATAAGTGATTGTTTAAAAGACCAAGTATGTGTAAGTTTCCGTAGAAGTAAGTGTGGTGGTGTGTGTATAACTGTATATGAAGGTAAATGGATGTTTGATTCTTTATTAGCATGAGTGACTATGTGTGTGAGTAACTCTATGGATGAGTGGCATTGTGTAATAGGATGTACAGGTGTATAAGTACATATGAGTGAGTACATGTATGAGTGACTGTATAGGATTGTTGGTAAATGAGTCGATCTGTATGTGGTTCTTAGAATTACAGAAGAGTTTGTTGAAACTAGTATTGGAATTTCCATTTATTTTTTTATTTTTTAGTCTCTATTTTTTAATGTGTGTATCAAAGGTTATATTAGGGTAAGAGGAGTTCTGCCACTTTTTCACAAGGATGATGTCATCAGTGATGTCATCAGTGATGTCATTTGAGATGTCATCAGTGATGTCATGAGTGATGTCAGTGACCATGTCATGAGTGATGTTATATGTGACGTCATCAGCAGTGGATTGCGGGCGCGCGAGTTATAGTTAGCTGAACTAACTATAACTGGGGAATTTCAATGGTTTTTTACGAGTGAAATGTCCACCTAACTATAACGTCTGTGAAACCTCTGTTTTTTTCACTGAATTTGCAAGGTTTTTTAAATGCTAATTCCTAACTATAACGTGTGTGAAACCCATGGTTTTTTCAGTGAATTTGTATGGTTTTTTAAATGCTAATTCTTATATTTAACGTGTTAATTTTTTTTTTGCAAGGTTTTTTACATCTTTTTATTTTTACTTTATATTCTCTTTAAACACTATGGTAAAATTTTAAAAATTCTGCAATATAGATTTTTTTCACCTTTTTTTTTTAACCAAACAAGTAAGATATATTAGTATAACATAGTGATTCTTTTTTTCCATTTTTTTTTTTTCCTCCGTATGCGTACGGTAAGCTTCCCGTAAGCGCACGTTTTGCTTTATGTATGTAATATTTCTACGTTTTTTGCATATAGTTACGCAATTTACGTAGACGTGCGTACTGCGTACGCTACACGCCCACATTACGCGGAAGTGTTGGGGCGTGCCTGTTATGCGCATGCGCGCGTGTCTTTTATACGCGCATGCGTACTTTTACCGTAAGCGCTCCGTAAGCGCTCCGTAAGCGTAACGTACGCGCACGGTGGGTCATGTGATCAAGAAACAACACTTTTGATTGGTTTAAACTACTTTCAGTTCTAGAACTCTCCTACACCACACCCATTCCCCTCATTTCTGCTTGTGATCCCTTAGGAGAAGGAGCTGAGTTGTCTTTGGGATACGATGGCAGACCAGCACTCCTCTTCTGAGAGTGAGGCTAGCAGCACCACCATCAGGCAGAGAAGGAGGAAACAAAAGAGCTCTTTTATATGGGAGTATTTTACGTTTCCTGATGGCCAGAAAAAGGTTAATGCTCCTTTAGTGACTTGCAAGCTTTGCCAGCGTGTACTTTCTAGAGGTAATCCAAACAAGAAGTATTCCTTCGGGAATCACACTATGTTAAGACACCTTGAGGATGTACACCCTAGGACAAATGCTCGACATACTGGAGCTAACCCTTCAATAAGTCGACCAAGCACATCCACAGCAGCTCAGCCGAGTCCATCTGCGGCAGCTCAGCTGAGCCCTTCATCTGTGGGAGGAGAATCATTTTTTTCTGGTCCTCTGGAAACTAACCATCGATTTGCGAAGGTTACAATGCGGTGCTCAAATTGTCATGGTCTAATTGTTCGTGGGGAGACCAGTGTTCCCCTAATTAACAACAGAATAGACCAGCACATTTGTCCTACCAGCTAATACTCCCATTCTTTCTTTCCTCTGTCCCTGTATGAACACAACGGCTCTTTTAAGAGCCAACCTTACCTTTCAACTTTTTAATTTTTTACGGTAAGCGTATTTTTTTTTTTTTTTTTAAAACACGAAAAAAAATTACCACGTTACAAAGTCCTTGAGGGATTAATAACGAAAAAGTGAAAATCTGATTGAGGAGAAGTGGAAAAAAAGGACCATAAAATTTCTGACTTACCTGACCCACCCAAAAAATTAAATATCAATTTAAATTTTATTTAAATTGCTAGAAAAATGGTTTTATTTTTCGAAAATTTTCTTTCTCAATCTGAAAAAAAAAGAAAAAAGTATTAATATTTAATAAAACATTTTATAATACAGTACACGTATTTACATATTTTCCAAAAACATTTTTTTGCCATTTTTTTGCTGTTTTCAGAATATATTGCATTTCACTATTAATCGTGAAAGCAATTGCATTCATCATTTAACAGCGGGCAAAAAAAAAATAACAATCATAAAGATTGTTTTAAAAAAGCCCAGAATCTCTTGTCACTTAAACATAACATTATAGAAATGCAAAATATTCAAAAAAAATTTCATCTAATAACAATAACTATTTCTAAAAAATACCGTCTGACAATTTTGTTACAGAAGCATAATCACAAAAATAATATATCTCAAATAACTCCACAAAACATCTGGTTACCTTTCCTTTAGGCCAAATGGTAATTTTTACATTCTTTTTTGATTAAATTTCCAATGGTAATCCAATAAAATTCCAAAATTTGATTTGTACAGATGTTACCAATTCTCTCTAAAATTTTGGTTTCCGAAAGATTAATTAGGAATTAAATTAGTCCACAATACAATTGGTTACCTTTCCTTTAGGCCAAATGGTAATTTTAAAAATCTTTTTATTAGAAAATTCCAATGGTAATCCAATAAAATGGTAAAATTGATTTGTACAGATGTTGCCAATTCTCTCTAAAATTTTGGTTTCAGGAAGATTAGATAGGAATTTGCTAAATCAAAAGGTAAACGTTGCTTAAAAACCAATTGACAATCATTACACATTGTCCAGCCTTTTTTACATTTTAGATAAACTGTGTAATGACCAGAAGTTACAGTAGGTCCATCATGGAAAATTATTGCAACTGTTACAAAGGTTTTTCCTGAAATTGATAATTGCTGTCCTGTAAACTTCTTTATGAAAGTATCCAATTTTGAACCATCAGCTCTACATCGTTGCATCATTAAAATTACATACTGTCCGTATTCCTTTAAAATTAACGTTGAAAACATGTCAGATTTACACTCACCGCATTCCATGCTATGATTAGCATCTTTAACTAATTTAGCAAAAGTGACTGATTTACTCTCTGGCAATGTTAAATAAATAAACCTTTCAGAATCAACATTAGAGCCACATATATTGAAACAGTTTTCACAACTATGTTCCCATTTATAAGAGAGACCAAACATATTTTGTATTTGTACCCCTTCTTCTTCCAGTACCTGAAGAAAATACATCAAGAATTCCTGTGCATCTTGCTGTACATTTTGAGAAAACTGTGTACATCCTGAACATACATCTAAAAGTTTTCTAATTTCAGTAGCACTTTCTATTTTAGTTTTATCAATACTCAGCTTTTCAAAAAGGAGACTCAGCACAGAACAGATTCTTTTTCCCTGATTTACTATTATCTGCTCTTGCAAACTTTCAAGATAAAATACAACATTCAGCACTACATTAGCGTAGCAGATGACACCAGAGCTATTTTCAAAATGACAACCAACAACCTCTTCAACATTGTCCTTTTTCTTTTTGCTTGCAATTACATCACTCTTCTTTTGTTTTCTCTTCTCTACATCCTCATTACAGACATTCTCAATTCTCCTTTTCCGAGAAACAACACGTTTTTCCAACACAGGATACTGACCTAAATGAGGAGCATAGGTTCTTCTTAATCTATTATACTCCTTTACACAATTTGCATCAGCACTAACTTTTGAGTCATCAAAGTCTATCATGAATAAACCAGATAATGTTTTCACTCGTGACAAAGCAACATAAGCCATACCTTCTTTGAACACAGTTGAACCAATGTTCACAAAAGCACAATCTACAGTTAATCCTTGAGACTTGTGAATAGTTACAGCATATGCTAGAGAAAACGGAAACTGCTTCCTACGTACATATAAGTCTTTCACAAGCAAAAAACGGACTGTACAACGACAAATGTGTTTAACCTCTTCAATCTGATCAAACTTTATTTTTAAAAATTCAATCCCATCTTTTTTCTTGTAGTTCACAAAACCCACAACTTTACCCATAGCTCCATTCACTAAGCCTTTTTCAACATCCAAATTTCTCCTTAAAAATACTCTACAGTTCATGCAAACATATAGATTTTTTTCTAATCCAGCTGTTTTCGAAATTTTCTTCTCTAGAGAATCCAATTTTTTTCTCAGTTCGCCTGTTAATGTAATTGTAATTCTTTCATGCTGAATTTTGTCCACTGCTTCCAATTTCTTAATCTCTTCCTTTTCCAATTTCAAAAGTTCCTCATTGAATACTGAGCACTCACGTAGTGTTGTAGTGTTGGCATTAAGCAGATTACAGAATTTTTTTCTGCAATGTTCTGGTATATTTTCTATGGAACTATTTCTTCACTTGGGAATAAATTATGTAACAACCGACTCTGTAATGCTTTCCTGCCAACTTCAGTGAGTAGTCCAATTCTGATATCTTTCAGAAATACTTGCATAATCTTCATCGTTTGCTTGCCTCATATTAGTAGTAAGTTCCTTGTACTCAAAGAAGGACCAAATATTTGCATTACCAATGCTTCCCAATGACTTCTTCGTGTCCTCATGTGTCACAGTATTAAACACTGGTTGTCCTTTAACTGGAGTAAGCTGTAGAAGATCCCCAAAAACTATGACATGTTTTCCACCAAATAACACGTCATAGTCTCTCCTTAGAATTTGCTGCATTCTTAAATGCACAAAGGCAAGCATTAAGTTTGATACCATGCTCACCTCATCAATAATGAGAACTTGCATCTTCTTCAACACTCTTGACACTTCAAAGCATGCTTCTCCTGTTAGCTTGTGGTATTCTATTTTGTTCTCAGGCTCCACTGGTAACATTAGCAATCGATGTAAGGTAATTCCTTTTATGTTATATGCTGCTAACCCAGTTGGAGCAGTTACCACACAAGACAAAGTTGAATCCGTTTTTTGCTGTAGGTAGCTTCTGATGACTTTTATTAAGAAACTTTTTCCAGTTCCAGCTTGTCCGCTCACATACATCCTGATTGGTTCAAATGATGTGCATGAGCACTCTTTTTTTTCATGTAGTAATCCGTGATCAATTTTGTTTCTGATCTCTTCATAAATTTGTTGCTGTTCTTCATTCAGTTGTTCTTCCAAATTTGGTAAGTCTATTAATTCTTCTTGAGCTTGATTCATAGCCGTTTCCACTTCAGCCATGGCTATTGCAGCTTCATTTTCTACGATTGGTTGTCCAAGGGGATCTTGACTGAGCGTTCCTGAACTTTGGCTGTCTTGAGAACTGTCTCTAGCTACTACCGCTGCAATTGTAGCTTCCTGTTCAATTTCTTCATTTAACATTTGGACATAATTTGTGAAAGTACTGCATTCAATTGTATCTTTACATGCATTAAATGAGTCCTCATAGCTCTGGAATTCTCCAAGTAGTTCATCGTCTGAACGCCATGGTTTGAACAGCTGTAAAAGTGCCAAGTAGTAAAATTCCTTTTTTTCAGTAGTGTCGCAAGTCAGCTTCCGGTGATTTATCAAACTTCCTTTTGTTTGCTTCACCAAACATCCTTCCTCACCACTGACTTTATATTTTCCATTGTTGATGTCTTCTGTGGCATTCCGTTTAAAAATGAAGTTCTGCAGCACTTCATAGAGACACATGTTTTCAAGGTGATGACTTATTTTTGGGTAATATGTGTCCAACATGTTTGTTTTTAAAATGTCTGTACTTTCAGGTTCGAACTGTGCTAAATATTCAATTTCTCCAACAGATTTCAGTACCCGATTTCTCATTGCTGCAAGGCCTAAACTTGCCCAAATAATTCTTCTTGATTTCGAGTAGAGACTTGCAGAAGATAACCTATCTGAACATTCGTAGGATCCAATTTCTCGATGCGATAACATCTTTAAACTGAAACTGTATAGCTTCTTACTGACAGTCTTCTCGTGAGAAATCTCTTCCCACATTTCTTTCAATTTAGTCTTTTCTGATTTAGTAATGTAAGACGTTACATATCGAGCAACAGCAATGGAATTGTCAGCTACATACTGTATATCCATGTTAGCATTCCACATGGATAAAATGACTGGGTTGTAGTCATTTATATATTTTGATTCTTCTTTTCTTTTTAGGTTGTAGGTATTCTTAGGTGATTTTCTTGTAATAGTATGTCTCACAGCTGACATAAAACTGTTTACTCTTCCTTTTGAAAGAACAGGTCTAGGAAATCCAAATCGACATTTAGTGTAGAATTTATCTTTGCTCTTGTATTTCCGTCGACAGTATTTTCCACACCGATGACTTTGGAAACGTAAAACTTGCTCCTTTAACTTTTTCTCTTCTGTGCTTTTTGGTATAGCACATGTTGCATATTCTTCAATGAAAGATAACACTGCTTCATCAGCATCTGTTCCAAATTTTGGGGCATCCTTGATCCACAACAGCATATGAATATGAGGAGCACCTCTTGCCTGGTACACTTTTCTCCAAAAGAAATCCACTACTTCTCCAAGAGGTGGATTTTTTTTATTGCAGATGAAGGACATCATAGCCTCAAATCTATGATTGAAATATCTGCAAACATTAACCGGATCCAATGAGCACAATTCTCCTGCTGTCTTGTATTGGATGTTTTCAATATTTGAATTTGCCTCTCGTAGAAAATCCAGTAAATCATCCCAAGCACAGTTTAGGGTAAGGAACCATGTTGGAGTTCCTAAATTCCGTAACATGCATTTTAATTCACCATGGCGTCGGTACCAATATTCATTTGTCCCACGCTGACAAGCCATCAGATTGATCAGTTGTGTTTCCAAATGATCATCTCGGTGCTGCACTTTCTCCATAAAATCCTTTGCAGTCACATTACGTAGATGTACTCCAGTTTTCAAAATGTGATTTACTGCATAAGATAATGCAGACAAGTCGCTTTCAAATAAAAGATGGAACAAATAAGGAATACTTTGACGAAATCTTGGATCTTCTGCATATAGTCTTGTAGTCCGATACTCAGAAGCTGGAATCTGTTCTGGACGTTCATCGTATCGTCCTCCTTTTCCTGTAGGAAACAGCTGGGGAAAACATCGAGCTTCCAAGCTCTCCTCCCATACACTCACGGGAGTTCCTTTTGCTTTCTTCATCTGAAACAGATCAATAGTGTCTCCCATAACTTCTTTTGAATGAAGAGGATGTATGCTAAAATGTTCATAAATTTCTTCTTCCTTTGACTTGTCCTCTTTTTCAATTTGACCAGTTGGTGTTTCTGTGTCTTCTTTCAAATCTTCTTCTTCTTCTTCTTCTTCTATATAAATTGATTCATACCATCCATTATTTTTTTTCAAATACAAATTTGCTCTTTGTACTTTTCGTACATCCACCAGCTCTTGCCAAATCTTCTTATTCTTTGTAGGTACACCATTAACCAGAATTACTAATGGTTCAGTTTCCAAAGTATCTGCATCAATAGTTTCCATATTTTTTTTCAAATCCAAGGGCAAATACACCACTCTTCCTTTTAAACCTCTCAGTAAATCAGAAGGAGGTAATTTACCAGTTTTGGGCTCCATACGTACTATGGTCTGGAATGGATGAACACATTGAATGAGTATAGACTCATATGTATTTAAATCAGAAAGTTCGGCAGGAATAGCATCCAATTCTAAATTATTATGTACAGCTCTGGTCGGCATTCTATTTTCTTCTAACTTGTTATAACAGTATTTACAAATACGCTGATCTTCACCCAATTCAAAACAATTTTCCAGAAATATATATGTTGCAAAATCCTTCCACTTATAATTATCTTCATTTTCACTTTTTTTATACAGATCAACATTCCTGGTTTGATTTTTATAATGAGTTCTGCGGCAACAAATACAAGTAATATTTGGTCTTTCATTAGAGATTATTGCAAATTTTGTGATTTGATCATCAAATTTCTTACTTACAGAGGGTTCTACATTCTCTTCCACATCTTCCTCGATAACTGTGTCATTACCTGCACTCTCTTGTTCTGGACCAAAGTAACTAAACTGAATTTCATCAGTAACCTTCTCTACATCTGATACTGATCCACGGAACAGAGCCCTATTCAATTCATCTAACTTTATTGCTGGACTTTTAGCAAAATACAATCGTCTCACAAACTTTCTCATTTCAGAATGATGAACTGCCAGCATCCTAAAATGGTGAAAAACACTTTGACACACTTTCCTAGATAGACAAGCCAGAGAGTGTCCTTGCAAACCAGTATTCTCTCTCACTCTGCATGGATCTAGACTTTGAAGCACCTTCATCTTCTGTTTAACACTTTTTTTACTATATTCTCTTAGAAACTCACGAAATTTATCAATAGATTCCTGACGCACAGTGCAAATACTACTACAATTCCAAGTATACACTGGGGCTTTAGGACGTCTCCCCATAACCTCATCCGCCATCACTTGTTCCTCATCTCTTGGAACCATTTTCTCCTTCTCCATTATACAACCATTTTTCATTTCATAAGCACGACCTCTGGTGTCAACTGCATGCAGCAAACTATTACTTTGAAGATAACTCTCTTCATTTAAAAAAGGTTCACTACTTGAACTATGCATCCATTCTCCTAAAAACATTTTACAAAAGTTTGTTCTTTTCACTAGTCTTTTCCTTTTGCTTTGTGATTTCAGTACATTGACCATTTTATCTAATGTACGCATCCTGTTCAAAATTTAAATGAATAGTTTCCTTTTTAATTCTAAAGCCTTTGCTACAATGGCTTCAATTTCTTTTTTTCTCTTATAAAATTTTGCTTTTTTCTTATATTTCTTCACATCCTTTATCAAATTGGACATAACTCTTCTCTGAAACATTTTTCTACGAATCTCTTTAAACGCTGTTTTTCTTTTTAAGTTAATCTTTATTGTTTCTGAAGGTATATTTGCATTAACTAAATGCTCAATTTTCTCCTGTTGTTTTCTATTTAAAACATTATTTCCAGTACAGACATTTTGTACATTTTTCCTTTTTTTGAAAATATTTTTAAAAAAATCTTTTGTCTGCTTACCAGAAGACTTTCTCTTTTTCCCAACATGTGCATCTCCAACTAACTTAGGTCCTCCAGTTGTCTTCAAATATACATTTTTTTTATGGTTTTTCCTTAGTCTGGATTTTGTAGGCATCTTAAATTTTGTTCACTGCTCTTCAGCAATACCTGAAAGAAACTAAAAAAAAATTCATTTATTTTATTTAAATATATTACTATATTTTTTATGATCTTTTCAAATCTTAAAATACTATGTACCCCTTTCCTGCAAGTGAAAATCACAATAAAACCATCCCAAATTAAATATCTAAAAACAATTCCTGTGTGCACACAGACTCATGGTTTGATATTAGGCAGAAAACGAAATTTCTTTGCCAATTTGAAAGCACACTTACTACTCTTTTTTTGGCAAGTGATAAGTACTTTTACAGTCTGACACATTTTCAATCCACTTTTCAGAATCTGAAAACAGCACATGTCCAAACAGCTTTTTGAGACCAGGAACATGTGTAACCTGGGTGAATGACTACACTCCAGCAAAGGCAACCAGCCTTAGTGTTGTTGAATGTATTTGCATTACTCACTGCAATCTCAAACACCACTCGGTTGTGAATACTATGCATGATTCTACAGGATAAGCAGCTGATTGTGTGCTAAGAGTCTGCTTCTGCAGAAAAATAGCTGCCCCTTTCCTACTAACGCCAATCTAAAATTACCAGAGTAATACGCAATAAATCTCTGTCAACAATTCCTCTTTGCACACAGAGTCATGGTTTGATATTAGGCAGAAAACGAAATTTCTTTGCCAATTTGAAAGCACACTTACTTCTCTTTTTTTGGCAAGTGATAAGTACTTTTACTGTCTGTCACATTTTCAATCCACTTTTCAGAATCTGAAAACAGCATATGTCCAAACAGCTTTTTGAGACCAGGAACATGTGTAACCTGGGTGAATGACTACACTCCAGCAAAGGCAACCAGCCTTAGTGTTGTTGAATGTATTTGCATTACTCACTGCAACCTCAAACACCACTCGGTTGTGAATACTATGCATGATTCTACAGGATAAGCAGCTGGGTGTGTGCTAAGAGTCTGCTTCTGCCGAAAAATAGCTGTCCCTTTCCTACTAATGTCAATCTAAAATTACCAGAGTAATACGCAATAAATCTCTGTCAACAATTCCTCTTTGCACACAGAGTCATGGTTTGATATTAGGCAGAAAACGAAATTTCTTTGCCAATTTGAAAGCACACTTACTACTCTTTTTTTGGCAAGTGATAAGTACTTTTACTGTCTGACACATTTTCAATCCACTTTTCAGAATCTGAAAACAGCACATGTCCAAACAGCTTTTTGAGACCAGGAACATGTGTAACCTGGGTGAATGACTACACTCCAGCAAAGGCAACCAGCCTTAGTGTTGTTGAATGTATTTGCATTACTCACTGCAACCTCAAACACCACTTGGTTGTGAATACTATGCATGATTCTACAGGATAAGCAGCTGGGTGTGTGCTAAGAGTCTGCTTCTGCAGAAAAATAGTTGCCCCTTTCCTACTAATGCCAATCTAAAATTACCGGAGTAATACGCAATAAATCTCTGTCAACAATTCCTCTTTGCACACAGAGTCATGGTTTAATATTAGGCAGAAAATGAAATTTTTTGGCCATTTTGAAAGCACACTTACTACTCTTTTTTTGGCAAGTGATAAGTACTTTTACAGTCTGACACATTTTCAATCCACTTTTCAGAATCTGAAAACAGCACATGTCCAAACAGCTTTTTGAGACCAGGAACATGTGTAACCTGGGTGAATGACTACACTCCAGCAAAGGCAACCAGCCTTAGTGTTGTTGAATGTATTTGCATTACTCACTGCAACCTCAAACACCACTTGGTTGTGAATACTATGCATGATTCTACAGGATAAGCAGCTGGGTGTGTGCTAAGAGTCTGCTTCTGCCGAAAAATAGCTGCCCCTTTCCTACTAATGCCAATCTAAAATTACCAGAGTAATACGCAATAAATCTCTGTCAACAATTCCTCTTTGCACACAGAGTCATGGTTTAATATTAGGCAGAAAACGAAATTTCTTTGCCATTTTGAAAGCACACTTACTACCCTTTTTTTGGCAAGTGATAAGTACTTTTACAGTCTGACACATTTTCAATCCACTTTTCAGAATCTGAAAACAGCACATGTCCAAACAGCTTTTTGAGACCAGGAACATGTGTAACCTGGGTGAATGACTACACTCCAGCAAAGGCAACCAGCCTTAGTGTTGTTGAATGTATTTGCATTACTCACTGCAACCTCAAACACCACTTGGTTGTGAATACTATGCATGATTCTACAGGATAAGCAGCTGGGTGTGTGCTAAGAGTCTGCTTCTGCCGAAAAATAGCTGCCCCTTTCCTACTAATGCCAATCTAAAATTACCAGAGTAATACGCAATAAATCTCTGTCAACAATTCCTCTTTGCACACAGTGTCATGGTTTGATATTAGGCAGAAAACGAAATTTCTTTGCCAATTTGAAAGCACACTTACTACTCTTTTTTTGGCAAGTGATAAGTACTTTTACAGTCTGACACATTTTCAATCCACTTTTCAGAATCTGAAAACAGCACATGTCCAAACAGGTTTTTGAGACCAGAAACATGTGTAACCTGGGTGAATGACTACAGTCCAGCAAAGGCAACCAGCCTTACTGTTGTTGAATGTATTTGCATTACTCACTGCAACCTCAAACACCACTTGGTTGTGAATACTATGCATGATTCTACAGGATAAGCAGCTGGGTGTGTGCTAAGAGTCTGCTTCTGCAGAAAAATAGCTGCCCCTTTCCTACTAATGCCAATCTAAAATTACCAGAGTAATACGCAATAAATCTCTGTCAACAATTCCTCTTTGCACACAGAGTCATGGTTTAATATTAGGCAGAAAACGAAATTTCTTTGCCATTTTGAAAGCACACTTACTACTCTTTTTTTGGCAAGTGATAAGTACTTTTACAGTCTGACACATTTTCAATCCACTTTTCAGAATCTGAAAACAGCACATGTCCAAACAGCTTTTTGAGACCAGGAACATGTGTAACCTGGGTGAATGACTACACTCCAGCAAAGGCAACCAGCCTTAGTGTTGTTGAATGTATTTGCATTACTCACTGCAACCTCAAACACCACTTGGTTGTGAATACTATGCATGATTCTACAGGATAAGCAGCTGGGTGTGTGCTAAGAGTCTGCTTCTGCCGAAAAATAGCTGCCCCTTTCCTACTAATGCCAATCTAAAATTACCAGAGTAATACGCAATAAATCTCTGTCAACAATTCCTCTTTGCACACAGAGTCATGGTTTAATATTAGGCAGAAAACGAAATTTCATTGCCATTTTGAAAGCACACTTACTACTCTTTTTTTGGCAAGTGATAAGTACTTTTACAGTCTGACACATTTTCAATCCACTTTTCAGAATCTGAAAACAGCACATGTCCAAACAGCTTTTTGAGACCAGGAACATGTGTGACCTGGGTGAATGACTACACTCCAGCAAAGGCAACCAGCCTTAGTGTTGTTGAATGTATTTGCATTACTCACTGCAACCTCAAACACCACTTGGTTGTGAATACTATGCATGATTCTACAGGATAAGCAGCTGGGTGTGTGCTAAGAGTCTGCTTCTGCCGAAAAATAGCTGCCCCTTTCCTACTAATGCCAATCTAAAATTACCAGAGTAATACGCAATAAATCTCTGTCAACAATTCCTCTTTGCACACAAAGTCATGGTTTAATATTAGGCAGAAAACGAAATTTCTTTGCCATTTTGAAAGCACACTTACTACTCTTTTTTTGGCAAGTGATAAGTACTTTTACAGTCTGACACATTTTCAATCCACTTTTCAGAATCTGAAAACAGCACATGTCCAAACAGCTTTTTGAGACCAGGAACATGTGTAACCTGGGTGAATGACTACACTCCAGCAAAGGCAACCAGCCTTAGTGTTGTTGAATGTATTTGCATTACTCACTGCAACCTCAAACACCACTTGGTTGTGAATACTATGCATGATTCTACAGGATAAGCAGCTGGGTGTGTGCTAAGAGTCTGCTTCTGCAGAAAAATAGCTGCCCCTTTCCTACTAATGCCAATCTAAAATTACCAGAGTAATACGCAATAAATCTCTGTCAACAATTCCTCTTTGCACACAGAGTCATGGTTTAATATTAGGCAGAAAACGAAATTTCTTTGCCATTTTGAAAGCACACTTACTACTCTTTTTTTGGCAAGTGATAAGTACTTTTACTGTCTGACACATTTTCAATCCACTTTTCAGAATCTGAAAACAGCACATGTCCAAACAGCTTTTTGAGACCAGGAACATGTGTAACCTGGGTGAATGACTACACTCCAGCAAAGGCAACCAGCCTTAGTGTTGTTGAATGTTTTTGCATTACTCACTGCAACCTCAAACACCACTCGGTTGTGAATACTATGCATGATTCTACAGGATAAGCAGCTGGGTGTGTGCTAAGAGTCTGCTTCTGCCGAAAAATAGCTGCCCCTTTCCTACTAATGTCAATCTAAAATTACCAGAGTAATACGCAATAAATCTCTGTCAACAATTCCTCTTTGCACACAAAGTCATGGTTTAATATTAGGCAGAAAACGAAATTTCTTTGCCATTTTGAAAGCACACTTACTACTCTTTTTTTGGCAAGTGATAAGTACTTTTACAGTCTGACACATTTTCAATCCACTTTTCAGAATCTGAAAACAGCACATGTCCAAACAGCTTTTTGAGACCAGGAACATGTGTAACCTGGGTGAATGACTACACTCCAGCAAAGGCAACCAGCCTTAGTGTTGTTGAATGTATTTGCATTACTCACTGCAACCTCAAACACCACTTGGTTGTGAATACTATGCATGATTCTACAGGATAAGCAGCTGGGTGTGTGCTAAGAGTCTGCTTCTGCAGAAAAATAGCTGCCCCTTTCCTACTAATGCCAATCTAAAATTACCAGAGTAATACGCAATAAATCTCTGTCAACAATTCCTCTTTGCACACAGAGTCATGGTTTAATATTAGGCAGAAAACGAAATTTCTTTGCCATTTTGAAAGCACACTTACTACTCTTTTTTTGGCAAGTGATAAGTACTTTTACTGTCTGACACATTTTCAATCCACTTTTCAGAATCTGAAAACAGCACATGTCCAAACAGCTTTTTGAGACCAGGAACATGTGTAACCTGGGTGAATGACTACACTCCAGCAAAGGCAACCAGCCTTAGTGTTGTTGAATGTTTTTGCATTACTCACTGCAACCTCAAACACCCCTCGGTTGTGAATACTATGCATGATTCTACAGGATAAGCAGCTGGGTGTGTGCTCAGAGTCTGCTTATGCAGAAAAATAGCTGCCCCTTTCCTACTAATGCCAATCTAAAATTACCAGAGTAATACACAATAAATCTCTTTCAACAATTCCTCTTTGCACATGGTGAAAACATAGTCCATAATATTTTACATGTTCCTTACTTTTAAATTTCTCCCAAAACACAAATTGAAAAACACAACTTCAACAAAAGGAATTCCAATTCTATTATTCATTTCTAAATTTACCACATACATCCCCTCTCAAACTCTTAACTCACCTTTAAAATTAGTTAGTTGTGAAAGAAATGTGGCACTCAAACAGCAGATTATCAGAGCCAGGATCTCTGTTCTGTACACCTCTCTCCTCTCACCAGAACCAGATAATGGCAATGTTTCCCTCTCTTTTTCCACACATATACATGTTAATTACAAATCTCATTGCTTCCCCCTTTTTTTCAAATGAAATCACACATTTCTATTGGTTGAAAACCAACCCTTTTCCAAAAGTACCCTTCCCCCAACTTGACTTCTGCCTGCTACCATAGCAACAGCTCATGGAACACTGCTGTGTGGAGTCAGGTCAGAAGTTCACCACACAATGTTTCATTTTCAAAGTGCAAGAGTGCTTTACTTTTCAAACCTAACAGCAAATCCATAGTAATGTTCTTTGGTAACACATTTTTCTGTACCAATACAAAACATGCTTCTATAAATTTACACATACAGCCTAGTTTTTAGTGTAGAATGGTGTGAAACAGCCAATGAGTTCTTTTTATTTTAAAAAATATGTATGCCTCCATTTCCAAACTGTCTTTCATTTTTTTCCCATTCTACTGACATACACCTCCTGAGTGCATCCAGATCTCCTTGGAAGATGTTGACAGTGTGGATTGTAGGGCACAGCTATGTCTTCTGGAGTGAAAAGTATGCAGAGAAAACAGGTATGGTGAGAGACCTTGCTTTGCCAAATGTAGACATTAAATGGATTGGTCAGAGAGGGTTAAAGTGGCACCAATTGATGCCATTGGTGAAATCCTTCATGCAAATCCAAAACCCTGACCTCATAATAGTGCACTGTGGTGGCAATGACCTAGGCACTTTGACTGGGGTAGGTCTGGAAATGCTTATGAAGGAGACCTTTGCACAACTGTTTTCACTTTTCCCTAAAACTGCCTTTGCGTATTCTAACATATGCCAAAGGCAAAAATGGAACTGGTCCAATCAATTTTGTCCACAGATTGACAAAGCAAGAAAGCACGTCAACAAATCTGTTTCTGCTTTCCTCCGAGACTATGGTATGGGTTCCATTTACCACAACAACTTGCGTTACAACATGCAGACATTTATAGAGGAGATGGTGTACACTTCACTGATGAAGGGAACAGAGTCTTCCTCTTGAACCTTAGACTCTGCATCGGTACTTACTTGTAGGTACCACTAAAATCACTTCATAAACACAACGGCTCTTTTTAGAGCCCCCTAATATCTAAACACTTAAATCTGAATTTTATTTATTTTTTTATTTTTTTTTCTGCCGTACGCGTACGGTAAGCTTACCGTACGCGCACTCCGCGATTTTTTTTTTAATTAATAAATGTATTTTTTGTACTTTTGTGTCCTTCTTTGACCCCCTTTCAAATGTTAGGAGGTCTGTAACTCTCTTCCTTGCCCCCTTTTCATGTTATCCACCTTTTTTTTTCTGTGTGAAACACACGAAATGGCGGTACGGTAAGCTTACCGTAAGCGCAAGGAGCACGCTTACAGATATATATATTGCTTTAAATGCTATTTTCTCAGGAACTACTGAACAGATTTACACCAGACCTACAAAAGGCACATCCTTGACCTACGGACTACCTCTCTGCCAAATTACAAGTAATTCTGTTCAGCCGTTCGGGCTGTAGCTCGGACTAAAGGTCCTATGGGAAAATGCATGGGGAAAACGCATTTGGGACCCCCCTTTTTTCTCAGCCCCCGCTTGACGAATCACCCCAAAACTTTCAGGGTAGGAGCGGAGCGGAGCGCCCCATTAGTTTTGAAAATTTCGCGAGGATTCGTCAACCGGCGCCAAAGTTATTCAAAATAGAATTTTGAGATTTCCTATGGAAACACGGTCCTAACTATAACTACCTACTGGCGACCGCCAGTAGGTAATATATATATATATATATATATATATATATATATATATATATATAAAATCACAGAACAATAAAACTGTATATGTCAAACTAATTTACTTTAGTTAATTTAACATAAATCACTATGGGGTTTAAATGTAATCACCTACCTCTATAGATCGGGAGTGAGTTGCAGTACCAGTAATTGACTGTGTGTGATACTTCACATACTGAATCAACAAAGAGGGGGACAGCTAGGGCTTAATAGAGGTCCAACATACTTGCCCTGAGTTAAGCTAGAAGACAATGAAAGGTACGGAGTTCCTCGATGGCAAGTTGGCCACCTGGTGTGTACTCAAGGTAGTGAGGAGGTGGGGGATACCTACTGTCGGAACTAGGACCCCCACACACCCAGCAAGCTATGTGTCATGCTTCATCATATGGGTCTGCTCCTCTTCGAGCCGGTGCTGCAATGCTCGACGGGTACCCATAAAGGGGCTCTTTTTTGGAGATCTTTAGTTCCTTGCCGTATAGGTGCCGTGGGTGTGAGAGGCCTGGAGGTGTGTAGATGTGGTGTGTGGATTAAAACAGGATAAGGGAATCCTTTGTGATTATTTTTATTCTGGAAAGATCCCAACCTGACTAAAAAGGGAAGAGAGGGGGGGGGGACTATTTTGTTTTAATGTGACAAAAATTTGCTCTACCCCCAGATGGCCAACATGTTTCTCGCCTCAGAATGTCACGAAGTGATCAGTTGGCGATTCCTCAGGACCAGGTGACTAAAAAACTATCTACAGTGGGTGGTGTGGTGAAACGCTACCTACCACTCTTTCTATCCGAGGGTTAATGCCCCGGAGAAGGGCAGCAAACCTCTTTGGTTTTCATGTGTTGCCTCATCAGATCACAGCGGAGTAATTTGGACACAGTGTAGTGTCTCTGCTCCCGCTCGGAGCTTTGTGGTTCCCCTCCCGCTGCATACTTCACATACTCCAAGGCTGGACAACTGTACATTCAACCCTCTTTTGACACAGTAGGGCCTTTAAAAGGGTATTTTGTGAATTAATACAATCTAACTCTTTTGTGGGTGCATGCGTTGGCCCTCACAAATCCCTCCTTAAATCTCCCTAAACCACTCCAAATTTCTATTAATTATTACCTATTTCCCCCCCACCCCCACATTCTCCGGTCAATCCTAATTCATAAACCTCAATGTGCAGATTTCACCACCACTGTGGCAGATATCTCTGTGCAGAAAAGGTAGGAAAGGTGGAGGCCGAGGTCTCTGGATATAGGTTTGTCAATTGCATTTAGTAGTGCACGAGTAGTATTATTGTAGTACTAAATTACCTACTGAAAAACATGGTTCATTAGTCAGGTGCTACACTGCCTTAATACAGACATGGTAGACCACCTGAGAACTCACATAAAAATGTTTTGCCCAGATTACAAGTCTTTTTTTTACCTAAGATATGTGCTAGCCTACAAAGAATGAATCAAAATACCAGAGCAGCAACCTTGTAATAACTCCTCTGTTATTCCTCTAAATATAGTTGTTACTTAGTAGATCATTTTCCTTTTTTAATGAGATTTGGATTTTACTCATGAAACTAGCAAAAGCACTCATACGCAAACACATATGATCAATTAGTTACTGTTATATTTCATATCAGCACCCTAATATAGGTCCAGGGAACATCATACACTTTCCCTACATCAGCTCCCGTTATTTCATATGAACGAACCTTATAAGGGCATAACTCCAAATAAGGACAGAATGCCTTATATGGACACAATGCCTTATAAGGGCTGCAGCATTTTATGGACTAAACCTTTCACCTAGTTCCATGCCGATGGTGGGTTTTTCCCAATCGATATTGCTAAGACCTCATCCTTAGCGCACATGAATAATTGATGAGTACACTTCGCCTCTCCCATCGACGCACAAGGTTTAGTCCCCAACGTCATCCTCATACTGAACAATGGATAACACACGTACAGTGGGCCCGATTCACAGAACTAACTTAAGACAAAATCCTAAACTTACTACCATTTTGGTATTCACAGAAGGCACTTATTCATTTTGGTATTCACAGAAGACACTTACTCACTTCGGTATTCACAGAAGTTAGGAGTCCTAACTTTAGGACTCCTAAATGTCTTCTGTGAATACCGAAAGTCTTAAAATTAGGATTTTTCTCAGTTTAGGAGTCCTAAGGTTAGGACTCCTAACTTTACAACTACTAAACTGAGAAAAAACCTAATTTTAAGGCTTTCGGTATTCACAGAAGGCATTTAGGAGTCCTAAAGCTGGGAGTCCTAAACTTAGGACTACTAAATTGAGAAAAATCCTAATTTTAAGACTTTCGGTATTCACAGAAGGCATTTAGGAGCCCTAAAGTTAGGAGTCCTAACTATACTACTACTAAACTGAGAAAAATCCTAATTTTAAGACTTTCGGTATTCACAGAAGGTATTTAGGAGTCCTAAACTTAGGAGTCCTAAACTTAGGACTACTAAATTGAGAAAAATCCTAATTTTAAGACTTTCGGTATTCACAGAAGGCATTTAGGAGTCCTAAAGTTAGGAGTCCTAACTATACTACTACTAAACTGAGAAAAATCCTAATTTTAAGACTTTCGGTATGCACAGAAGGCATTTAGGAGTCCTAAAGTTAGGACTCCTAACTTCTGTGAATACCGAAATGAGTAAGTGCCTTCTGTGAATACCAAAATGGTAGTAAGTTTAGGATTTTGTCTTAAGTTAGTTCTGTGAATCGGGCCCATAGACTGTATAAATACAGCACCTCTTGCTATCAGAAAGCAGACCAGAGATGCTTTGCCACCGGCCTACCAACGTTCCAGCTGACAGTGGTCTGACGATCCCTTACGGGGTGTCCAGTTCAAGTCCAGGATGAAGCCCCATACTCGCACTATTCAGGTATGGGGTTCTGACTAAAGCCTAGTAGGATTCTTGGCTCTTCGGCTCTTTGGCTTAGGCTCTATAGCACCTACTTACATGCTAGGTACACTTAGGTACATCTAGTCAGTCATCTTAGGAGAACGCACTTTTTTTTTATAAATGCATTTCCTATTCCTGTATATGTTCATGACTAATTGAAAAATGGTAGAACAATACTATTTCTTTTTACTCACTGTGCTGCTGGTTGTATATCTCTGCTACTGTGTTACAGTCGTAACAGTGCACTTATTTTACATGAGAAGAGCAACAGTACAATAAATTCTTATTGTAAAAACGCTCAACTGTTTCTTCTCTGTATCTCTCGGAGAACAAAACAAGCATGTACGAGTGACTGGGTGAAAAGTAGTATATTGTTTCCACGAGTCTGAGGTTATTGTGTTCTGAGGTTGCCAAAAAACTAATCTCTCTGATAGTTGGAGAGTCTAGTGGCACTGCGAGCTAGCTAATGCAAACCATAGGCTAACATATGCGGCGGGGTGCACGGAGTCAGTCTGCCACCAGACCCACAGTATATGTTATCCATAAACAGCGTAGGTCCTGCATGACAGGGTACTATTAGGACTACACTACATTACTATCCCTTCAAGCTACTTCACGCTTGGGCGGCCAATTACTTCTCTTCAATTCGAGATCCCAGTATGTGCAAACATGGAGCAAACAACCATATTACTGCTCCGCACAGAAATAAAATTGCACCCAAGCATTAAAAAAGCAAGTGAACCAGGACAATCTGATTGTTGTTTATACCCAATTAAATTAAATTCCTACAACATCAACAGAAGCTACTCAAAATGCACCCTACACAATGCTAGATCAGCCTACGCCCACCATACACAAATCGCCTCACTAATTGAATCAAATAATGTAGACCTAATGTGCATCACCGAATCGTGCTTAACCACTTTTCACAAAATATATTTGACTCCCTTGTTCCACATGTCTACAACATCAGAATCCTCAAAAAGATTGATCAGACCAGAAAGGATGTGGGCTAGCTATCATCATCAAAGACTCAATCCTCAGTAATATCATACCATGTCTGAACTTCCTATCATTTGCATGCCTGAAACTGGCAAAACATATTGATCCAGTGAAGGACTTATTTCTTCAGCTAGTCTACAGACCTCAAAAAAAACCCACAAAAATGTCCTTGACAGTATTTACAAATACATAGCCTGCAACCAAAGTCTTTCCACAAATAACATCTATTTGGGGGACTTCAACATTAACTGTGGAAACAAAAATTCTAGCTTCGACTACGACATGATTGACACAACAAAACATTTCAACTTATCACAACTCTTATTGGGCCCAACCCATATCAAAGGCAGAACCCTTGATATAATTCTCTCCTCCCTTGATGGCTTAACCCAATCCACACCTGAAGAAGTCAACTGGTCCAACCACTTTCCTATCCATTTCATGATTCCATTTAACACACATACACAACACTCACATAACCAACAAAATTCAAGTTAGACAATACAGAAACATCATAACACTAATTTCTCTCCTTGTCTCCAAACTTGAAACACTAAAGATTCTCCATGATCCTAAAAACTTTTCAAATACCTACTCCAAGATCACAGAAAACTTTATTGACATCTCCAGCCTGATAAAATGGAAACAGCAAAGAAAATTACAGCATAAACACTGGTTTAATAAAGAGCTGCACAACCTGAGAATTAAAAAAAAACACTGTTTAAAAGATAAATCAGCTAGAAGCAAATCCAAACTGAAAGCTGTAAGGAAAATCTACAAAGGAGCAATCCAATCTGCTAAGAGTGCCTTCGTCCAATCTCTACTTTCCTAATCTCTGAATCATACTAGGTCTCTGTTCAAATTTACCTACAAAAACACTCACACAATTATCAACTCTGCCCAAGCCCATTCTAAGATTGACTGTCATGCATTCGCATACTTCTTCCCCAATAGAATCAACAAAATCAACAACAACAATGACTCCCTCCCTTGTCCACTAAAAAATCCCAATACTTGCCGAAGACAAGTTAACTTCTGGAGCTCTTTTAAATTACACTAACTGTATAACTAACTATTGAAAATCTACACCCTACTACAACGGCAACCTTTCAGCGAACATTGAGAAATCCAACTCTCATGGTCTTGCCTCCTACTAGATGCTTCTTGTAGTTTCTTGTGTATTATAGCACACAGGACCCTTATGTTCCCTAACGAACTCTGTAGTCTAGTGATTTAAGTGATTGGGTGTAGTTAAAAAAATCCATGATGCAGTACAAGTTAGTTAATGGTTCCACTCTAGAGAATAAAGACGTCTAATACTGAGCTCCATGTGCGGCTTAATTCATTTACATGCTACATGGCTGGGCAGGGTGCTCAAAACTGGCGACGAGTAGGGTTTACTTAAACCCCGCAGCCCGTAGAGTTGAGAGTGCTCTCGCACAGAATTTGTAAAGGTCCAGAAAACTGCTTTTGAATGTCAAGTGCACCTCAGTTGAAGTGAAGAATGGACAATTTGCGTATGTGGAGTCAAAGCACAACTCCATTCGGTACAAGACCTTTGAAGACAGTGAAGGCCCTTCAGAAAGTTTTATTTATTGTCAGTTAGAAAATTACTACAACAACCGAGAATAGAAATGCAACCCCACAACACAACTCAGAGTCATCATTCATCCAGTACATTTACATTAAAGGCAGTAACAACCAGGTACAGAAAGCGCAACAAACAAAGACAGGAAAGTGCAAAATAACTCTGCGATCAGTAGATGATAGAGGCAAAGAAACACTGAAAGGCAGAGATCAACCAGGTGTTAGAAAGCAAAGCCTTTATTACAAAATATACAATTTCACTCACAAGAAGCAATCATTTACTCACCAAACATCTAGAGTAAAGAGAGTCATCCAACCTCAGCACCAGGTGCAGCATTCTAGGCGCAAGCACGGAGTCTGTGGTTATGAGGCTGTCAAATTGTGTCAAAGCGACAAAAGAGTCTATGAGCGGTGGTCGGAATAGTGCAATCTTTACCCTCTTCCATTGCTGCCAAAGATAGTGCCCGCTACGGCATTGCAGCCTTCCTAAAACCACCATCCGTTTTCGGTGATGCCATGAAGCAAAATATTGGAGCAAGATGGACTGTCTGGATTGAAGCTTTTGATGACTTCATTGATGTGCTGGAAGAAGCAGATGACAAAAAGATTGTCAAACATCTAAAAAACTTAGCACGTAACTGATTGAAAGTAGAGAGAAAGGAAACACACAGAGGTGTAGAAATGTTATAACGTCAAATTAAAGAAGTACTGAACACCAAATAAAATCTGATGCAGAACCTTGACTATGAAATGTACATCTTCAATCAAGAGAGACTAAGAGATTGTGAAACAATGGATGTATTTGTTGAAAGAGTTGAAATGCTCATCAAACATTGTAAGTTCAATAAGTTCAATGACCAAGGAGGCATTCATCTCAGAGTCATAGATGGTTGCCTGTCGATTCCTTCAGATGCCAAATGCTGAGAGAAACTCTCAGTCTGGGGCTGAAAAAAATGCCAACAAACAAGCCACTGACATGGAGGCTGGAGGTGCCCAGAGTGAATCGGAGTGGAGTATGAAAAGCCAGAACAATCTCAAGATAGATGGCCACAAAGTGATGTCTCCTCAGAAGAAGAAGCTTTGTTTTCGATGTGGATTTTCCTTTCCTAATGAAGGTGAATTTTCTACCATTGGGCAGATATGTGAAGGCTGTGGGAAAGAGAACCATTGTGTAGCAGTTTGGAAATCGAGAGTAAAAGTGAATGTGTCACATCATGAAGACAAAAAGGCTGCCAGTGTGTCACATCGTGAAGACAAAATGATTGGCAGAAAGTTCCAGAAGCCTTCCAGTTACGCCCACCAAAGTAAACGGCAACATCAATTGAGGCAAGTAGAAATTGAAAGAGGCAGATTGTCATCAAATGCCTAGTCGAAAGAATGTTTGAAATCACTGCCATGCGACAGTGAAGAAGATGAGTATGTGATGTCGATGTCGCATGTGGGTCTGATTTCTTGCAAGAAAGAATACAAGTCAGAAAAGAAGCGTCAAGCGAAGTTACGACATTCATTGGGACATTGTCATAAAATAAACTTGAAGGTTAATGGTTGCTATACACCGTTTATCATAGAAAGTTGTGCATTGATTAATATCATGCCAGCCAAAAAGTAGCATGAACTGGGTACGGTGCCCTGTCTCACACATTGAAAACCAAAGTTTACACGTGGGTAGTCTCAATATCATTGCAAAGTCATGGTTTATGTATGGTAACTATGAAACATAAAACGACAAAGGCACAAACCCCAATCCATGTCCTTCAGGGCACTTTGTTGAGTGCATGTTTGCTCTGACATGGAACTAATTTCTGTGAAGTACAATATCAAGCCTCATCATGATATAGTGAATCAGTTTCTGTCAATGCTTCATGGATTAGGAAAGCTTAAGTTATTACAATGAAAGTGCAGCTCTACATTAATGAGGACATTTGTCCTGCTGCTTAAAACATTGTCGAATTGCGTTTCATCGACAAGTGACTGTTGAAAAAGATATTGAAACTTTGCTAAGCCAGGATACTGTTGAGCACTCTACTGTTCCAATGCCATGGTTGTTGCTGTAGTGGTGGTTCCTGAAAAGGACAGTGGGGGGTCTGTGCGACGCCGATAGGATTACTCAGTGGAACGATGCCAAAGTCTTTTTGCGTCCAAATCTGCACAAAGGATATCATCAGCTCAAACTGGAAGAAAATTGCAGAAAATTTCAACTCATGTTGGTTTGTTCAGCTGCAAAACATTGAGTTTTAGAGTGTCTTCAGCTGCCGAACTTTTCCAAGATGTCATTCTTCTCATCATACAGCCTTTCATGCATGCTTTCAACCACACTGAAGATATACTAGCATTTGGGGCCACCAACAAGGAACATGATAGAGCCCTTAGACATGTGTGTCATTTACTTGCTGATGCAGGTCTTGCCTTGAATACTGAAAAGTCTGAATTTCACAAAATGAAACTAAAGTTCTTAAGGCATGGCTTACTTTGATCTGAAATTGCATACAGAGATTATCGTGGATGTCAGCCCAGTGGGTTTGGGTGAGATTCTTGCCCAATATAATGGACATGCAAATGCATGAAGGCTTACGTTTATGGTGACTGAAGGTGGTCAGAGACTGAACATGTTACATGCATCCTGAAAAAGAATGCCTAGCTGTTGTGTGGGCTTGAGAACACTTTCATGTGTTGCTGTATGGGACACATGTTACGCTTGTTACTGATCACCAAGCATTGCTCACTATCTTTCGCAATCCAAAGTCCAAGATGCCCCCTCGATTACACCAATGTGCACCGGCCAGGAAAAGATCAAAACCCTGCTGACTACTTTTCACGAGTGCCCAGGCAGTTCCAGGGTACCCCTTCCAAAATGGCTGAGGCATATGTCATCTTTATTGTGATATCCAGCACTGCTGCAGCTGTACCCCTGGAGCAAATGAGTGCTGGTACCAATGTAGACAGGAATATTATTATTCTCAAAGACATTATTATGCATCAGTCCTGGAGAACACATGCTCCATCTCTTAAAATGACAGTATATATCAGAACTTCAAGAATGTGCGTGATGAACTGTCTGTTACACAAGAAGGGATTATCTTGCAAGGGTCGAGAATTGTCATTCGAGAAAGTCTACGACAGCAAGTCATTGAAGTGTCCCATGAAGTACATAGTACAATCATTGCTCCATGCCAGTCCACCGAGAAAGTGTTTGGTTCCCTCAACTTGATGAGTTTGCTGAGAGAGAACGCCAGGCTTGTCATTTCTGTAACTGTTTATCTGCCAGAACAACACATTATCCTTTGAACATGTTGGATCTTCCAAGGCACGTCCGGAAATTAATTGCAGTTGGCTTCTTTGGACCTCCTGAAAATGGGCATTACCTCATGGTAATTATACATGAGTACTCCTAGTTTCCTCTGGTGAAAGACCTTTCGTCAATCAATCATGATCGAGTAATTGAAAGGCAAGAAGGCATATTTGCAGCCTAGGGTGTTCCGTCAATTCTAAAATCTGACAATGGCTCACCATTCAATAGTTGGGAATTCAAAGACTTTCTTACTCATTTGAATGTCAAACATCAGAAAAGCACACCTTTATGGCCACAGACTGATGGCGTTGTTGAATGTTTTATAGGCACTCTTAAGCAGGCTGCCCAGTGCGCTGAGCTGGAGGGACTTGAGGTCAAATAAGTTCTTTATTCAACTCTCCCTGACTACAGATCTACCTCCCCATTCTACAACCGGCAAAAGCCGAGCTACCCTGATGTTTGGGAGTGTCATGGGTACTAAGTTGCCCCAGTGAACCACTGAAAAAACAACTGAACCTCAGAAAGTTCAACTCACTGATTCACCTTACAAGTCCAGAATGAAGATTTCTGCAGACAAGTGTTGAAGTGCTAGGGACATTATGCTTCAGAAAGGAGACCATGTCCTCGTCAAGCAGAGGCAGAAACCCAAATCTGATGCTTCCTCCAATGCCAATCCATTGCAAGTTGTGACTAGTAAAGGACACATGGTGACTTCTCATTAGGGGTGGGCGGAATTTGCGTAATCGCGTTACGCAAATCTCCGCGAAACGGTAAAAAATCTCCGCGAACATGCAGAAATTCCACGAACACGCGGAATTGCTTGTTCGCGATACTTTTTTCCTGTTCGCGATCGCTGTTTGCGTGCTCGGGTTGAAATATCTCGCGAACACGCATTTGAGAACACGAACAAGCAAAAAATTTCGCGAAGTTGCGGAACGTAGATTTTTTTGCAATTTCGCGTTCTCCGCGGAACGCGAAATTACCCAAATTTCGCAAATCCCGCGAACGGAACGGAATTTACCGCCCAGGCCTACTTCTCATCATCCTGGAAAGTCCATTATGGGACCTCCTTACATTTCATGCACCTGCCTCGGAGTCTGTCAGTTCCAGACATCTGAATTGTGACTCTGTCATCAGAGGACCAGAAGAGCCCCAGTAATTCCTCAATGGCAAGCTCACCAGGGCCTGCTGTGGCTGCTTCTCCTGTGTCTCCACAGACTCACAGCATGAGATCTGGTAGAGCATCTCAATGACTCGTTGAGGAACATTGATATATATATATGTTTGTTTATATCTTTTTATTTACCAAAGGGGGAGATGTAGTGTCTTGTGTATTATACAACACAGGACCAGTTTATGTTACCTACCGGGCTCTGTAGTCTAGTGGCGTAAGTGATTGGGATTGGGTACGGCTGCAGGTGTTTTCCAAAGACACTCCAGAAGATCATTACAAATCTTTGCTGCAACTGTTGAGAAGGCCTTACCTCTGCACTGCGTCCATTTAAAACACAGAACGTATAGCTGCCATGATTCTTTTAATCTTCGATCTAAAAAGACAAAAAGATATAGTTATTAAATTTGGTTCACACATATAGAAGGCCTTGCCCATGCATGACTTTAAACACAAGGGAAAGAGGTTTAAAAATGATTCTTTATAACACTGAAAGCTAATGAAGTCAATAATGAACCAGAATAGAGGAGGCATGTTGAGGTCAGCCCAGGGCCAGTTTAGCAGCTGCATTTGGAATCCTCTGTAACTTGTTAAAAGATTCTAGAGGGAAGCCAAAAAACTGAATTACATTAGTCTATGTGACTAAGGATGTACCCTGAATAACCATTTGATTTAGTGGTGAGATCTCCTTCAGAGTCCTTGGCAGATAAAAGAATGAGCAGGCAAGATGAATGATTTGCTTGCTTAAGGACAGTTGAGGGTCTAAACAGAATTCGAGATTTGTTACCATTTGGTGAAGTGGCCAAAAAAGTTGGACAGAAATTGACTGGAAATAGTGGAAAGGTCTAACCAGACTGCTTCAGTCTTATCAGACTTGAATTTTAAGGTATTATCCTTAAGCCAAAAGGATACTGCACACATACATTGGTGACATGATTCATAAGGCTAAGGGCCCAGGATTACCATGGCAATGATCTGCTGTGTATCTGCTACATTGATCATGCATCTGATACCAAAGTATCAAATCAGTTGTGCCAGCAGTCTGATTTGGATGCTAAAAATGCTAGGGCTTAAAGCTGACCCTTAATGTATGTAACCTTAAAGCCTGACATTAACGGAGGGAGATAGACTTATTGGGCCCAGTCCTTCAGATAATGCTGACACCACTGTATCACCTTCCTACCGATCCCAACTTCCTTCATTCTCGCGGTCAAAATACCATCATGATTTACGATAATGTGCTATCTTCTTGTCCTGGGGCATTCCATAGACTTATTGATGCAGACAAGCTCCCCTTACTGCTTTGGTTTCTTCAGGTGGAGCTGAAAGTATTGTCTTGGAGTTTGTGCCTGTAAGTGTTCTTTTATTTGCAACATTCTGATTATCTCTTGATAAATAATCTTAATTTTTCTGTATGAGGGGCACCTTGGCATTTGTTTCTCTGGCTCTTGTGGTCCTCTCACAATTCGATTTGCCGTCCTAGTTTTTTCCCCCCTACGCTGGAAATTATCAATATTGTTTCTGAAGTTGTTTTGAGGTCTTGCTCCAGGTTGTCCTGTTTTTGCAATCTTCTAACCTCTTTCTTAATACACTTAGTCTTCTTAGTCTCCTGTTTGTGGCGAAACAGTGGTCAATCAGCTATGGTGTCGCAGGGTTGCCCTTTGGGTTGAGTTACATCCCTACATTTGGCTGTCTTTGTCTCTGTAGCATGACTGAGGTTATCTATCACCCTCTTCATCTTTCACTCTTGCTAAGCATCCTAGTTGCTCCCTTGGTACGCTATGGGGGTTAAGGGACTCCTAGTATAAGATGCCAGCAATACCTTGCAACGGGCTGATCCTTGTTGAGACATTTTGATGGACTGCCTGGATTGTCTAACACTTCTTTTCTGAATCGTTAAAGTTTATTCGCTATTATCCATTTTTTGCTAGCGGTCACTTATTGGGTTCTCCTGGGTTGATTCATTATGCTATCTGGCACCCTCAAGGCACTGGTACTAGATGTGCTTTGGGCATTTTTATTGAGCTGCTTTGTGGGCTTCCTCTGCTCTTTGTGTCTAGCACTAGGGGTTGGTGAATATTGGAAAGGACAATGGGTTCCATTTCTGCTGAGAAGTTCTTAATCCATGTGAAGTCACTGTCTGTTGTACTGTTGGCTTTGGCAGCCCTGCCAGGTTTCTCAGGTCCCTGCGTGATGTGCTTCTCCATTCAAATAATGGACTGGAGTAGACCATTACGCTTCGATCTGGGAAACAGGGCAGCAATGCAAAGTGTTTTCCTAGCTATTGGTTCCTAAATTCTGTTTTGGGCTTTGGCAATCCTTATCAATATTGACCAGAACGTGGGTGAGGGATGTAGAGCGAATGCCCTGATTGCCTAACTGTAAGATTAATGCTCACTCATCTTGAAACCAGAGTGCTGCATCATGACAGTCTACAGAGTTATAATCTATTTTGCTATACATGCATGGGTTAGCAGCTCATCGTTGCTCCCAAATTATGTGTGATGATTAACATATCACATGAGGAGAAGGACAACTTAATTTATTGTCATCACTCGTAAGTGCGATGATAAAAATATGGCCAGCAGCTGTGTCACAAGTTATTCCCTGCCTCCAATCGCCGGCATTCCAGTGCACGCATTAGAGATGCATAAGCAGCACGCACATGCAGATGAACAATAACAGGGAACGGGTAAGAGAAACTTGCCTGAGTCAGCACGAATGCGCTGCAAGGCGAGGCTTCTAGTAAGGACTTTTCAACTCGCACCACATGCTCGTGCGTGTGCTTTTTTTTTCATCACACCTACTGGCCTTTGCATGCGTCTTTCTAAGAAAGACGGAACGCAATTGGCTTAGGCAGCTCGGGAGCAAGCAGCAGCACCCTCTGTTTCCAATTATCTTAATTGGAAACAGATGGCGGTCACGCTGGTCCTGGTGCAAATTCCTTTTAGAGCGCACGCACCACTTCCAAGCTTGTTTTTTTTAGAGTCTTGTGACTGGGCTTGGAAGCTGTTGATGTACTCTGCTGTGCAACTGGTGCACAATCGATGAACCCCCCCATGCATTGTGAAGAATACAGAATGCACAGTGCACAATCCTGAGCAACTTCTCCCTATCAAATTGTGCACGATCCTGAGCAGTCTTCTTCCTACATAATTGTGCACAATCCTGAGCAGCTTCTCTACACCGAAGTATGTACAGTCTTGAGTAGTGTTCTCCCTACCTAATTGTGCACAATCCTGAACAGGCTTCTTTCTCCCTAACAAATTGTGTGAAATTCTGAATCGTTTTCACCCATCTAATTGTGCGCAATCCAAAGCAATCTTCTCCCTACCTGTGTACAATCCTGAGCAGTCGGCCCGCTATGTTAGGTGCAGAATCCTGAGCAGTCAGCCCGCTATGTTAGGTGCACAATCCTGAGCAGTCAGTCTGCTATGTTAGGTGCACAATCCTGATACGTCAGTTTGCTGTTTCGTGCACACTCCTGGGCAGTTCGCCCCCAGTGTTTTGTTCCCAATCTTGAGCAGTCAGCTTCTGTGGGCAATCCAATCCCCAGTGTTCATTACACAATCCTGAGCAGTCTACCTAGTCCTGAACAGTAAGCACACCTCCACATTCAGTGCACAATTCTAAGCAGTACACCCCTCCCTGTATTCGGTGCACAGCCCTGCTCAGTTGGCGCCAGTGTTCACAGCATAGATGCCGAGGGCTGTTTATTTTCTGAGGGTCGCTGCAAAGACCTGATTGAATCTGGAAGAGATTGAATAAACCCATATTCCAATCGGGAGGCACGACGTCCCCCACCCGCCCTTATCCCCAGGGTGCACATTCCCAAAGCCCCGCGTGTGTCAGGCAACCAACCAGCATGGAATTCTATATCCCGCCACCTCGGCTTCCCTTTCCGCGGATCGGATTTCGCTCATAGCCTTGGGAATCGGCAGGATTTATTTGCTGGTTTCATTCGCAGGAATGCAGTGCCGGGGCAGTTGTACTCTGTAATGACTCACAGAGATTCGTGGAATAGATTTGACTCCATATGAGGCCTTTCACTGGACTCGAAACTGGGCTAGAACCCCTGCATTGTTACTGTACTACCTGCGTACTGTATAGTGCCTGCAGGACTGATTCCCCCCAGGACTGCATGGTGTCAGCGTCCTTTCCCCATTACTACAGTATGACCTTTACTGTGTGATCCCAGAACCCACTCACCATTAGTGACTTCCCCCACTGCATTGCATGGTGCCAGTTCCGTGCCAGTACCACGGTACCCCTGCACTGTAGATGCCACGAAGATCGCTGCCACATGACTCCACTACACATGCACTGTATGGGGCCAGCAATAGAAGATGCCAACATCTGGCTCGGTTCGTCGTTCGGGTGGCCCTAACACCCCCTCACATGCACCCTTTGTGCCAGAACATGTTACCCAAGCCACCATGCGCTGCCCCACGGCCCATGTGGGCTCACATCTTCCTTCATTATGAGAGTAGCGTTTGGCTGTGCAAACATCTGGGAGGGCTGGGCTCGAACCCAATTTCACCACGTCAGCGCCTCCAAACACCTCCTCTCCCCCAAGTACTCTGTCGTCGGCGCGAGCCCGGAACAATCGAACTGCCCACTGCACGCGGATGAGCAACGACCTCTCTGTGCTGACTGACTTTAACCCGAGAGCTTACAACCCTAGAATGTAGGTTTTCTGTATACCCCTGTAGCACGATGACACATTACTTCCTGGCTATCACACCTGAGGGCAATGACTTGTAAAAGGCGCGTTCCGGTCTGGGAGAGTTGTGCCCTTGTGACGATAACCCTATTCTAGTACCATTATTGAATGTTCTGGAAGGCACCGCCATAAGGTAAATGTAATGCTACCACCCTCCCACCCCACCGAATCCTTGAATTAATCTCATCTCTGGGCAGCACCCCGGTCCACCATGCCATCTCAAGCGGGACTCGGCCATGTGCAAATCCGTTGGGATCCGGTAGGAACAGTGCCCCTGAGTGTCATTGCACAGTGAGCACAGGAGCCACGTCTGGGCACATGCCTCACACTCGGGGCATTGCCTTTTCAGAAGGGGTCGGAGGAGGGGAGGGTGACTGACAGTACAGGGCTTGGAGAAGTTAGTGGTGTTTATTGTCTCGGTCCCTGAACCGATGCCCTCACCTTCACATCCATTCTGTAATTTAGCTGGGGCCGATAACTAACATTATTGACTGGCTGCTGGCAGGAATTTGTCCAGAGGTGGAATCTGATACTTTCCGATTGTTGTTACAAGATGTGTCTTGGGGCCCTGCCTACAAAGGTGTCATTTTCTATCGACTACAAACTAAAAAAAGCAGAAGAAAGAATACTGGTTGTTCTGCATTCCTTTCTGGTTCTCTTTTACATTTGTAGCACATTATTTCCTGCATTTGTATAGGCCTCTTATTACATTCGTTCTCTCTTTTTTTATTTTCTTATTACATTCTGTGCTACATTCTGGTACTTTTGATATATTTGCATATATTTTGTTTTTGTTTTTAGTTCTGGGTTACCCGATTACATAGCTATAATTATATTCAAAGGCAAAATCCACACACAATAAAACACGTACAATTTCACCCGCAAAGCCGCCTTCTCAGAATATGATAATTCACGGGTAATTGTTACATGTACATAAAACATGACCTATGCAAAGACAATACTAGTAAATGCCACCTTAGTAAACTGTACAATTCAAAATATTACCTCCAAATGCAAGCATCTGTCAGCAGTTTGTTATGCCATTCACAGCGGTGATGTCAGACATGCTTACTCAAGCTTTTGTTTTATTTTCGTAATAACATCGAATGCCATTTAATTAGATGTGGATTATTTTTAGAAGGGCTAGTCGTCAACATACTACTTACAATCCTACCGCTTTGTCCTTAATGCATTGCAATGTTGTTTCACCTTATATAGTTCTGCTCATGTTATCAACCTGAAAACTATGTAAGTTAAACAAATCTCTCCAACTATGGCATTACTTAACTGAGTTACACTACCTTGACAGCACAGACAAAGCTAATATTAGTTGTACAAAAAAAAACTTTAAGTACTTCACAATGCAGTCCTATAATATGCCTATTAGTGTCAAAGTGTCCATGTTAAAAAACAGTACACGTTGTAGCACCCAGGATAATGTGCTGCATGGCTAAAAACATATTAGATCTCTAAGGCGAGACTTATTGGCTATGCCAATGCTTGTTGTATAACACTGGCACAGTACAAGTAGCAGGTGCCTGTGCCTCCGACCTGCTTCATCAGTAACTGTTCCCTCCAGCACTAAGTAATCACGCCCCACATTCCACTCACATTCCTCCCGCATGACCACAGTCCAAGGACCGGGTAAGATATATCATCACAAGACATTACACAGACTACAACTCCCAGGTTGTATTGACAATGTTCATCCCTGATGAACTAGAAGTAATTCTTAACTCATATACTGAGGGTCTCTTACACCTTTAAAAAATAAAAACTACAGGTCGCCTAGAATGGCTGAACGGACTGTTACATAACATGTTAAAAAGTAAACTTGAACAAATAAGGTAGCACTGTTAGAGATGAAACAGTGTCCCCATATAGCACTCCACTGGGATGAAATCTCTGTTTTGTTTTCACTCGTAAATCAAAAGTTCATATACAATAACTTGAATTTTTCTCCAAATTTAATTTTTAAACCTTGTTCTGTCACAATGGTTTCTCCCATAATATTATCATCATTGCAGGTATGAGAAAATACGTTCCCATTTCATCTTCAATGTATGAGCACAATCAATTCGCAATCCACAAATATTTGTATTGAATGTTCCCAATGCATTTCGTGACCAAGCCCTTCATCAGGGAAAGTATTACATGTAATGTAAAATATAAGAGCGTCATAGTCTCCACGAGTTAGCACTAACCATAAACAAACTGATGTTGACAACAGAATTTTCGATGTAAAAAAGGGGGTGAACCACTGAATAAAGTGAGATTTGCAAAAACGAAAGAGACGCCTCCGTAATAAATCAATCAATCGCGTTCATAAGAAGTATTGGAAAAAGAAAAAGTGCAACGGGAAAAACAATCGTATTTATCAAGAGTATGACATGAAAAACACCCATTAACGAACACTTCCAAAAGTGAATGTAGGTTCTAGTATACTACCGTAATACACAAAAACGAACGAGGAAGTGAAGTCATGCATAAGTTCAAGTGCCGGTTCGGGCCGACTTTTTTGCTGTTTTTAATATTGAAGAGAGCGTGTTGGTTAACTGTATAAGTGCTGTCAAACCAGTGAAATTAAAGGCAGAAGTAATCAAGACTGAAGTCTCATCGGGTGCTTCAATAAAGCATTCCTGCGCTTCCCAATAGCTTCTGTCGGCATACCTCGGACGCGTCAGAAGTTTAAACCCAGTGAATACGCGCCGTATTTAAGGCGGAAACAGAAAAGCCGAAGTATAAGCCACCGTAGAGAGCAGTGTATTAAGGGAGGAAAAAGTGAATAGAAAAGTGTGTGACCGTGGCAGCCATCTTAAAAGAACATACTGTAAAGTGAGAAAATTGGATACAAGTAAAAAAGGATGGTACTGCATAACTATGAGTGTGAAAATATTAGGTAGGCATGTTACATAAATAGTGGCAAGAAAAAAAAAAAAGAAACCCTCTGTATTATAGAAAACGTCAACAGTCAGATAAATGTAATTAACATATATACAAAACATTCAACATTACAGAAAGCAACTAAATTCTAAACATTCGTTAAGCCCCTTCGGGTGGCAAGAGTCCAATTTTTTTATCCAATAGAGTTCCCGTTGTAATAATTTCCTTCTGTTATCAATGCCCTCCTTGATAGGAACAATTTCCAAAACCAAGAATCTTAATTGGCTCACGTTGTGCTTGTGTATGGAAAAATGAGCGGCAACTGGAGCATTTTCAACTCGCTTTCTTATGGTGCTTTTGTGTTCAGTTAATCGTGTATTAATTTTTCGTTCAGTTTTCCCTACATAAAAACCCACCCATATGGGCGTGTATGGACTGATTCAAGAGGTCGACCCTCCACAAATAGCACTTTCTCTTCTCACAGTATGTTAAAGCAACTTTTATACATTTCTAAGCGAGAAATTAACCAGCGCCTACATGCAGGCACCCTTATCAGGTATCATAAAGATCAAAGGATTCCGAGAGGGTTACGGATTTCACTAAAGCCCACACTTTGTAGGAACAATCCCAAATTTACTGAATGGTGGTATGCAATATTGAACAAGTGTTCACTTGATCTAATCTTATTGATTGTCGAGGAATTATCTAAGATCATTGAAGACAAAGAAATTAAACAATTGCAACGTGACTTAAGTAAGAGTTTATCCAGGGATGAACTCGAGAAAGCACTGAATGACATTAATACACCATTGGAGACATATGCCAAAGAAATTAATGAAAGGAAAATAAGAAAGTATAAGAGCGATACAATCGACTACAAGCTGGGTGAAGTTTATAACTGGGCGGAAGTGTACGCCCAACAGAGACAACAAAGACCTTTCACCAACCGATCGTCAGATGAAGGTAGTACTACATCAAATGAATCTACCCAAAGATGGGGTCCAAGGAGTGACAGAACAAGAAAGGATATACCAATTAGAACTGAAAGTACGCCTGGCACATCCACTAGCACTGCAACTGGGGTGCATTTTTTAGAGAGTGGTCAAGCTCCAGACGTCGAACTCGGAGGGAAAAAGGTAACCAAAGGGTCAAATCTACCCATTGCCAAATCAACACGGAGCCAAAAAGTCTGATTATCAACATCTCTAGTAGCACATTATCTAACTTTCAACTGGCTACATTACAAAAAAGCACATCATTCGTACCGACTTATCACTCTAATGAGTTAGAAACGGAAGTGAGTTTCTTTAAATTCATGAGAAATCTTCGTTTAAAACACTTCTTCAGTAACATAATGACACCCACTTTGACAACTCCAGAAGATACTTTAATGGGTTTGAAAAGTCAAAGTACATTCATGGCACCCACTAGTCATAATTTTTGACTCCTATGGAACTATTATTATAAATGAATTTAAAGATGTGTTCAAAAAACCTAACTCTAAAGTGACTAACCTCAGCATCAAAGAAAAATAAGCCATTACTTAAATTACCAACAATCAAGACATTTGATGCTGCAAAGCAGACAAGGGTGGTGCACTCGTTGTTTTGGACTCTACATTTTACAAATGCAAAAACAACAGTTGATGGACCCAATGCAGAACAATGTCATACATTCACCCCAGTACAGAGATCTGGGCCTAATTCCATAATTTTTTTGCTCACCTTGCCGTTCCAGTTTAAACCCAGCCATATGCAAATCAGTCTTGACCCTGTGCCTCATGGGAACAGTCCAGCCCGAACTGCCAAGCCAGGTCCTCCCTGGACTGGAAACAAGCATCCTAGGACAGGTTTCGGGGTTTCACCTCTCTTCAGCCAGGATAGCTTGATTCCAGTGGCATGGAGAGCACGGGACCCACGTCTTGGCATACCCTTCCCACTCGGGGTGACAAATGCAAAAACAACAGTTGATGGACAGAATGCAGAACAATGTCATACATTGACCCCAGTACAGAGATCTGGGCCTAAATCCATCGTTTTTTTGCTCACCATGCTGTTCCCGTTTGAACCCAGTCATATGCAAATCAGTCTTGACCCTGTGCCTCATGGGAACAGTCCAGCCCGAACTGCCAAGCCAGGTCCTTCCTGGACTGGAAACAAGCATCCTAGGACCGGTTTCGGGGTTTCACCCCTCAAAGCCAGGATAGCTTGACTCCAGTGGCATGGAGAGCACGGGACCCACGTCTGGACATACCCTTCCCACTCGGGGTGAAAAATGCAAAAACAACAATTGATGGACAGAATGCAGAACAATGTCATACATTCACCTCAGTACAGAGATCTGGGCCTAAATCCAGAGGTTTTTCCAGTTCGAACCCAGCCATATGCAAATCAGTCTTGACCCTGTCCCTCATGGGAACAGTCCAGCCCGACCTGCCAAGCCAGGTCCTCCCTGAACTGGAAACAAGCATCCAAGGACCGGTTTCGGGGTTTCACCCTTCTTCAACCAGGATAGCTTGATTCCAGTGGCATGGAGAGCATGGGAAGGAACCTATTCCAGCTATCCTAACACCCCTAACAGCACTAGATGGAATAACAAACGGGTTGTCACGTTCTCTGATACCACTGACTCAGATAGCGAGGAACCCACTAACTATAATCCCAACTATAACCCGGTGTACCAATCCAGACAAGAAAACTACGACAATACCACTCCGTCAAATCATTTTTTAGGGAACCGCAGAGGCAATTTTCGTCCCAGGAATCGGAACTCCAGACAGAGGGGTTTCCGTCAGGATCCAAGTCAACCTCAGATGTACATCCAAACGAGGCAACAACAATATTGGAAAACATAAACAACATCCCTGTGTTTAACCTGTCATGTAAAACTATTAATCCCGAGACGTCTAAACTGCTGTCTAGAGGACTGTCCTTTGTTCCATCTGCTAATTTCAATACATTTGAATTTATCAAGGACCTTCACTCTTTCTTCCGAAAAATAAGACTTAAAAAATGTTTTCAGACCAGGCCCTCCGTCGACAATAATGACAACTTATCCGGACTTAGACCCCTCTCTGAATTTACTCCATCTTTGGACTCTTTGGGACCTGAAGTCCACATCTTTGAGAAGGCAGTGCTTACTAAAATCCAACAAACTTTAAAATTTGTCCCTCAACCGCTTCCCAATCTTCTTAAAGATGAGAATGACGCTCTCAGCAACCTTAGAGGTGACAAACAACTTACCATCAAACCATGTGACAAGGGTGGGGGTATTGTCATTTTTGACACTCCCACCTATATTGATAAAATGAACTCTCTTTTATCAGTTGCCAAACATTACAAGCACATCGTCATCAACACTGAACCGGCTCTGAAACACCGTATCTTGACGATTGTTCGTAAGGCTGTTGAAGATGGGTACCTGTGTACCAATGAAGCTGAGTTTCTTAACCCCACATATACCCGATTACCTATCATCTACGGGGTACCCAAGACCCACAAAAATGTGTCTGATCCCCCCCTCAGACCCATTGTTTCGACCATTGGGGCGGCTACGGAGCCCCTGTCTAAATACGTTGACCAGTTTTTAAAACCGTTGGTGGCTAATCTTGAATCCTTTGTAAAGGAAACAGGCCATTTCATTGCTAGGATTGAGAATCTGGATTACCACAGCGACAGAGAAATCCTGGTCACCATGGATGTTGATTCCTTATATACGAATATCCCCCAAGAAGGAGCCCTATCAGCTATCCAAGAAATTCTAGACTCAGAACCTGACATTACCAACGCCCCCCTCATTCTCCAATTTCTGAAAATAATACTGGGTGAAAACTACTTTGAATTTAACAACGAATTCTACCAACAAACCCAGGGAGTCAGCATGGGGGCAGCCTGTGCCCCTAGTGTGGCTTGTCTTTATATGGGGAACTTTGAAAGAACCAACATCTACAACGAGATCGCCCCTTTTTTTGAGAATGTTTATGCCTGGTCCCGCTTCATAGATGATATTTTTTTCATCTGGAAGGGTGACCAGGCTTCCCTTGATGAATTTGTCCAATGGGTCAACCTAGCTGATGAGAACTTGAAATTTCCGGTGCATTCCAGCAATAAAAGGATTGAATTCCTTGATGTATGGGTTGAACACAAAGACAACCGATTGTTTGTCTCCCTATACACCAAGCCCACCGCCAGGAACACACTGCTCCAATTTGACAGCTACCACCCCCGCTGCCAAAGGGAGGGTATCCCTTTCAGCCAATTTCTTCGGCTTCGAAGAAACTGTACTGAAACTAAGGATTTCCTATATCAGGCCGACATCCTGAAAACCAAGCTTCTGAATAGGGGCTATCCCCCCAGACTGATTAAGAACTCTTTTAAGAGAGCCAGGAATTATAATCGCGATACCATGTTCCAACAAAAACATGACAAAGTCTCAGACCGACTGGTTTGCGTCACTCGGCATTCTAACATTAACCACAAAATCCGCCAGGTTATCAACTCCCTTTGGTACCTTCTTAACATGGACGATAATGACCGATTGCCCAAACCTCTGTTCGCGTTCAGAAGGAACAAAAACCTTAGGAATCATCTTGTCCGTGGCAAACTACCAGAATCCTCTCCCTCCTTCCGCCAAATATCCATTACTGGCCTACCTTCCATCACAGGCAACCATCGGTGTGGATCCTGTCAAGCATGCCCCAACGTTTTGGTCAAACAAAATCTCATAATCAATAAACGAACCATCAAATTGACGGAAATGACCAATTGTCGAGCCACCAATGTGGTTTACGCTATTCTTTGCCTTTGCAATCTGACCTATATTGGTGAAACTGGCAGGGAATGCAGTCTGAGGATTGGGGAGCATAAATCCAACATTCGTCTAAAAAAATCAGGGGCCCCCCTTGTCTCCCACTGGACTAGCCTTGCCCACTCAGAACAAGACCTTAAATGGACTGTCCTGGAAAAAATACACACCCCTGTGGGCAAGGACCCTACGACTTTGAGAAGAAAGAGGGAAGTGTTTTGGATTTACTATTTGAACTCTGTAGCCCAGGGACTCAATGAGACTTGCCCTTGGGAAAACGCCATAATATGAACTAAGTGCCCTATGATTCTCCTATTTGCCCCCCCGTTGGGTCCTGTTGTACCCTATGACTACCTCCTGTTCCCCTGACAATTAACTAGGAAGACATTTCCATTTATATTGACTTTCCTCTTATTTGTGATCGATTTCTTGTATTCTCTTCTTTACAGTACCATTTGGAATTTTTTCCTTTGAATACTGTATCCTCATATAGCCTCTTCTAACTTCATTTTTGAGCATTAGACTGATGGTCCATTTTCGGTTACTCTCTATATCTGGCATTATACTTCGTTTTAGCGCGTTTTTGTGCTCATCCCAGCCTGCCCCTTTTATTTTATTTTTTATTTTTTATTTTTTATTTACTTTTTTCTTTTTCATTCATCACTTCAGCATTCTCGACTATGGTCTCGCTTGCTTCCTACTCCTCCTTATCTGTCCCGTTCCAATATGGCCGCCAAAATTGATCGGCCCTTCTAAAAACTGGTTCTTTTAGTCCTTTTTCTGTTTCCATACCGCTCCTATTCACGCGGTATCAGTCAGACCGTATTTAAATCCCGGCAGACTGAGCTTGGATCTCCTTCCTTATCGGAATCGATCTTTGTTGCCACATCCACGCCGGATTGACGAGCTTATTAACGTTAGGAATCTTCTTGCCCCTCATCTGTTTTTTGTTTGCTGATTGGGCCCGCAGCAATTGGTTGCACTTTTTTGTATTCCCAGATCCCCGTCCCCTCTACCCTGTATGTCATTCATATGCCCGCATTCCACCACTACGCCGCTGGTCCCCGTACCCCCATCCCACGCCATTGGGGTTCTCTTTTAGTGTATCTATGCGGCTTGGGATATCTTTACACTGACCCCTGTGCTTATCAGTAACTTTTATTCCCTGTATTAGACCTTTTTTGTTTCTTTCTTTCCTTTAGACCCCCCTTCGAACAGGCGTACTTGCGAAAAGCCTTATCCCCTCCTCTATGGTTGTGCTTGTGAGAAATTGATTTGCGGTATTCCCCCCATTTTCCGCCTCGCTTGAAGGCCTGCTATACGCTGGGTAAGCGTTCTATTATCTAGATACTGTCTTATGTTCCACATCACTTGAAACATGTTTCAGTGGACCCTACTACGTACCTTTGGTCGTCTCCTTACAGAATAATCTTTTGTGTTTTTTCTTGACTGTCTGTGATTCCTATATTTGCCATACACGGGGGGTCTATATCCTTGACGACCCATATTGCCTATGCCCCTTATCTCCTTATCTGTCTATGTACCTCAGATCACTATTGAGTGGACCTAAACTTGGGGTAAGCAACGTCAATTTCGTATACCTCTATTCTTTTCTACGTCTGTTCGCAGGCACTTAGAATACCTAGGTTATTTATTTTTTATGGATTCCAAGGGTAGTTCATTCCTGTGTATCCCTGTTCTCTCTTCCCTCCATAGATCTAATTTGTCCTCTGATGTACATCTTTAAACTTCTATATACTTTATAGATGATCTGATTTGTCAATGGCATCCCCGATATAAAGGTACGGTGTTTCCTTCTATGTTTCTACTCTTCATCTTCGTTTTTTCACAGATTCACCTTCCCCACTCGTATGATCCACTTTTGTTTTATTTCTTGGTGATTGGCGAACCACATTTGCACTCCTTCGGACTCTATATCCTTTACTTCACGTGTGTGTATCTACCTCCTTGTTCAAACCTTGCATTACTTTAGCCTTGACTTTATTTCTCTGGGTGCACCTCGATTTCATCCATCTTTAAGCATTCCACCAGTTCTGGCCTTATATGTTATTCTCTTATATATCATTTGGACCTTGGGAGTTTTTGACTCGATATTGAGATTATTACCCCTCTATCCTTTTGTTATCCCCCCAATACGTTAATACTCTTCAGCAAACTACGAAGTGGACAGTACAATGTGATTGTATACTGACTAAAATGTTTTTGTCCAAATGATATTAATATTGACTTGTTGATTTGTTGTCTTTTGTTTTTCCTATGACCTGGCTTATAGGCTTCTTCTGTGTTGTCCCACACGCCTTACATCCTCGTTGCCCTGATGAAGGTGTAGTTCACACCGAAACGTGCGTTGGCCTCTGCTTTCTCGTGCTCTCTGAGAGAATCTATTTATCCCTACGAATTGGGAATGCACGAGCCTACTTGAATTGTTACCCCCTTTTTTTTTGTTGAACTTCAATATCGCTGATGCGATTTTTAACTTTATTGGCAAACTTAATTGCATTTTGTGTGTACTTGTATCAGCTTTGGTCTATACATGAACGTGTTGTCTGAATGAGTGTATGTTCGTTTGTCTTTATGTGTGGGACCTCTATGTATAGTTAAAAAAAAATTGTATGTTACATGACTTATCCTTTATGTAAAAATTATCATTCCCTGAATATTGTTATTGAAATAAAGTATGTTCTTTTTTTATCTTTTTCGTTTTTCCTATCATTCTGAGTCTAATTCTGCCCTTGGCTTTTTCTTATAAATGTGACCCAATTCTGGGCCCAACGAAATCAGACTTAGTGTAGACAGTGGGTTCTGTTCTTTCTTTGAAGGTCTATGGAGAGCATGGGACCCACGTCTGGGCATACCCTTCCCACTCGCGGTGACAAATGCAAAAACAACAGTTGATGGACAGAATGCAGAACAATGTCATACATTCACCCCAGTACAGAGATCTGGGCCTAAATCCATCTTTTTTTTGCTCACCATGCCGTTCCAGTTTGAACCCAGTCATATGCAAATCATTCTTGACCCTGTGCCTCATGGGAACAGTCCAGCCCGAACTACCAAGCCAGGTCCTCCCTGGACTGGAAACAAGCATCCTAGGACCAGTTTCCGGGTTTCACCCCTCTTCAGCCAGGATAGCTTGATTCCAGTGGCATGGAGAGCATGGGACCCACGTCTGGGCATACCGTTCCACAAATGCACAATGCACAATTTGCGAGTACCCAATTTGCGAGTACCCAATAGGTACACACACATTGCACATGCAATTCAAGGGTGCAAGGGTGCCAAAAGGACAACCTGTTGCAGCCCTGAAATTGTAATGTGAACACATGTTGCGCACACACATGCCACAAGGGCATGTGTGTGTGTAACCGGGAACTTTGAAAAATGTACTCTAGTGCATTTTTCAAAGGTTTTTGCAAATTACCGTCAAGTTTAACCGCAAATTCATCAGGCATTGCCTTTAGGGAATCGCAATTTACGATTCCCTAAATGCAATTGCAATTAAGTAATCGCTATTTTTGCGACTACTTAAATTGCGATATTTGCATTTGGGATGATGCATCCCAAATGCAAACATACCGGTCGTAAAGGGGCAGATTCTACTAATCTGCCTGTTTGCAACCGGTTTTTCGGTTGATGCATGGGGCCCTTGTATGCGGTTTGCATCAATTGATAACAAAATCATATAGTGAGCTGGCAGTCTTCTCAGAGCTTTTCCACAACAACGAGAAAGAGGGGAAAACCACATGAACAGAAGGCCAGAAGAGGTGTTATTTTCAGATAAATAATTAAGAGTGTTATATAACAGTACAAGGGCTTTTGTCTTTTGTGTTTTCTCTCTAATGCATTTATATTATTGTGAAATTGCACCTTCAATTAAATATTAATGGAATTAATGTCACAAACCAGACACACACAGCCACAAGGCAGTAATTAGTTCACTCTGCTTACACAGTGGGCGCCTTCAAAGGTGTTGATTCTGTAAAAACAAAGAGGTTTATACTTCAGCCCTTGTTTACCTCCAATGCTGTCTCCCCTGCGGCTTTTATCTAGTAATAGAAAGAGGACAATAAGAGCAGGGGAACGTAAATGCGAATTTTATTTAACCTTCGCCGCCAACATTGCATTCAAATGGGTCTGTGTGAGAAGTACTCGGCTGGAATGAAACTCAATCCTGGTTGGCGGTCTTGGATGAGTAAATAAGAAGATGTAAGGAAGATGTATTTTGTTTGCTTGTTATCGTCACTTTTTAAATGTCCTGTATGGAGCGTCAATCGTACTAGGTAGAAAAGAAAGAACCGTGTGCAGAGCTTTCAAGGTTGCCAGGCGTGAAAAACTAGTCAAGTCCCATATATATTTTTTTCCGTACTCGGACTTATTGTATAATTGGATACTCAAGACTACACGTCCCGCGAAATGCAAACCCAAAGCCTAGACTGTATGTGTACTCATGCAACAACCTGAAAAAGGTGAGAGCTCAGCATCTGATTTTGTTTGCAGCCATCAGTGTGCATAGTGCAACATTGTCACAGCAGAGATTTTGGCCTGTCGTTCCACACCTATCAGCACTAGAATAACATTTATTATCATATTATGTTTTTGAAAATAAATTCCATGAACCAGATCACAAAAATGTTTTAGTCACATTCACATAGTGATAAATAGGACTGTTGTTAATGCAGCATTTTAATTTTTTTTAACCAATGCAGAGCTCTCAAGACCTCAGGCCTGTGTCGCTTATCTAGTCCAAGTTTTTCTGTGCATTATTGGACGTGTAGTCCAGTGATAGAATGAACGAGAAAACAAGTCCCAGAATGTAAACCAACCACCCTGCCTGCATGTGCTACTCAAATGTACCAGCGAAACTTGAAAACTCTGCCACTCATTTTAACAAGCATTTGCAATGCAATAGGTCTCGCATATACGCAAGTTTGAGCTATAGGCATTGTAAATGACAATGCTGTTTATTTATGTTTTGGATTTTAAAACATAAATAAAAGGCATTGTCATTTACAATACTAAGGGCCAGATGTACGACCCGTTTTTGCATGCGCAAACGGGTTTGCGGCCTGTTTGCTCATGAAAAAACCTACAGGGCCATGTACAAACCCTATTTAGCGAGTCACAATTTATTTGCGACTCGCTAAATAGGATTTGCGACTCGATTTTAGGAAGGGGCGTTCCCTTCCTAATAGCGACCCCAAATGCCATGAATGACTGTTTTGCGTTTGTGATACAGTCGCAATTTACCACCCTTAAATGCATCCGGTTTATCTTTAAGGAAAACGGGCTACATAAAATAAAAACTGCTTTATTTAAAAGCAGCCCTAGACCTGGAGGTCAGCTGAGCCCAGCAGGCCACCATCCCTGGGAGGGCCCACCATTCCCAATGCGGAAGCAAATCGCGAGTACATCATGAATATTCATGAGGCATGCAATTTGCGACCCCATTGGGAATTGCTAACAGTGTCTCAGACACTGTTGTACATGGCAATTTGCGACTCTCAATCGAGCGCAATTTGCGCCTCGCAAAATGTCATGGTCGTACATCTGGCCCTAATAGCTTAAACTCTCGCAAATGCAAGACCTATTGCATTGTAATAAAGGGCCTTCTCGACCGCTTGTTAGATTGTAAATATCAGAGGAAGAGACCGGCCTGCGACATCTTAAAATTGGTGATAAATAGTGCAGTGAAGAAGATGTGTAAGTGTTGTAAATTACATAGACACAAAGTGTGAAGTGAGAGTTACATATGATCTGAGCTATAAACACTAACAAAGCGCTCCAACACCTTTCGCTCTGTGATTAAGCCGTTGTGGCTCAGGAGGAAGAGTGTGGGGGGTATGTCCTGCCCTTTCCGTGATATGAGTGTGCAGTGTGGCATTATGTAATGTCATTGCTATCTTTGTCCTATTAAAAACACTCCAGCTGTAGTAGGGCCCTCTCTTCACCTCCTGGTGCAGGAAGGCCTGCGCCTTATGGCAGGCATGGAGGGAGGGAGGGATGGTCTCGGCTGCACCTCTGGCTTTGTACAGTGTCTCTGCTATTACAAGTGAGTGGGAGGCACTGAGATGGTGGTACTGATATTGGCAGTGGTGGTATTGGTGGTGGTGGTATTGGTGGCGGTGGTATTGGTGGAGGTGGTGGTATTGATATTGGTGGTGGTACTGATATTGGTGGTGGTACTGCTATTGGTGATGCGGTATTGGTGGTGGCAGTATTGGTATTGGTGGTGGTGGTAATGGTATTGGCGGTGGTGGTATTGGTATTGGTGGTGGTATTGGTCTTGGTGGTACTGTTATTGGTGGTGGTGGTATTGGTGGTGATAGTGGTATTGAGGTGTTATTGGTGGTAGTTTTTGTGGTATTAGTGGTTTTGTTGGTGGTGGTGGCATTGGTGGTGGTGGTATTGGTATTGGTGTCGGAGTACTGGTGGTGGTGGTATTGGTGGTGGTGGGGATATTGGTGGTTGTGGTGGTAGTATTGGTGGTGGTATTAGTATTGGTGCTGGTATTGATATTGGTGGCAGTATTGGAATTGGTACTGGTGGTGGTGGTCTTGGCAGTGGTATTGATGGTGGTATTGGAATTGGTACTGATGGCGGTGGTCTTGATGGTAGTGGTATTGATGGTGGTGGTATTGGTGGTGGTACTGGATGTGGTATTGGTGGTGGAATTGGTGGTATTGTTGCTGGTGGTATTGGTGTTGTGATATTGGTGGTGGTGGTATTGTGTTGGTAGTGGTATTGGTGGTGGTGATATTGGTGGTGGTGGTGGTATTGGTGTTGGTGGTGGTATTAGTTGTGGTATTGGTGGTAGAATTGGTGGTGGTGGTGGTATTGGTGGTGATAGTGGTATTGAGGTAGTATTAGTGGTGGTATTTGTGGTATTAGTGGTGGTATTGGTGGTGGTGGTACTGGTGGTGGTAGTGGTTGTGGTATTGGTGGCGGTGATATTGGTGGTGGTATTGGTGGTGGTATTGGTAGTGGTATTAGTGGTGGTATTGGTGGCGGTATTGGTGGTGGTATTGGTGGTGATGGTGGTATTAGTGGTGGTATTGGTGGTGGTGGTGGTATTAGTGGTGGTGGTATTGGTGGTAGTGGTATTGGTATTGGCAGTGGTTTTGGTATTGGAGGTGGTGGTATTGAGTTGGTGGTGGTGGTATTGGTGGTGGTGGTATTGGTGGTGGTAGTTCTTGGTATTGGTGGTGCTGGTATTGGTGGTGCTATTGATGGTATTGGTAGTGGTGCTAATGGTCGTGGTGGTATTGGGGCGGTATTGGTGGTGGATTTGGTGATAGTGGTATTGGTATTGGTGGTGGTGGTATTGGTATTGGTATTGGAGGTGGTGGTATTGGATTGGTGGTGGTGGTCTTAGTGGTGGTGGCATTGGTGGTAGTATTGTTGTTGGTGGTATTGGTGGCGGTATTGGTGGTATTGGTGGTGATGGGATTGGTATTGGTGGTAGTAGTATTGGTATTGGAGGTGGTGATATTGGATTGGTGGTGGTGATATTGGTGGTAGTGGTATTGGTGGTGATGGTATTGGTGGTGGTATTGGTGGTGGTAGTTCTTGTTGTTGGTGGTGGTATTGGTGGAGGTAGTTCTTTGTATTGGTGGTGCTATTGGTGGTGGTGGTATTGGTGGTTGTATTGGTAGTGGTATTGGTGGTGGTGTTATTGGTATTGGTGGTGGTGGTATTGGTATTGGTGGTGGTATAAGTATTGGAGGTGGTGGTATTGGTGGTGCTCGTGGTATTGGTATTGGCGGTGGTATTGGTATTGGAGGTGGTGGTATTTTGGTGGTGGTGGTATTGGTGGTAGTGGTATTGGTGGTGCTGGTGGTATTGGTAGTGGTGGTATTGGTGGTGCTCGTGGTATTAGTGGTGCTGGTGGTATTGGTGTTGGTGGTATTGATGCTGGTGGCAGTGGTGGTAGGGGTATTGGTGGTGGTATTGGTGGTGGTATTGGTTGTGGTGGTGGTATTGGTGGTGGTGTATTGGTGGGGGTTATGGCATTAGTGGTGTTGGTGGTATTGGTGGTGGTATTGGTGATTGTATTGGTGGTGGTGGTGGTATCGGTGGTGGTGGTATTGGTGGTGGTGGTATTGGTAGTGATGGTGGTATTGGTGGTGGTGGTATTGGTGGTGGTGGTATTGGCAGTTATGGGGGTATTGGTGGTGGTATTGGTGGTGGTGGTATTGGTAGTGGTGGTATTGGTGGTGGTGGTGGTATTGCTGATAGTGGTATTGGTGGTTGTGATGGTATTAGTGGTGGTGGTATTGGTGGTTGTGGTGGTATTGGTGTTAGTGATATTGGCAGTGGTGGTGGGGGTCTTGGTGGTGGTGGTATTAGTGGTGGAATTGGTGGTGGTATTGGTAGTGGTGGTGGTGGTGTTGGGATTGGTATTGATGGTGGTGGTATTAGTGGTGGTGGTGGTATTGGTGGTGGTGTTGGCATTGGCAGAGGTATTGGCGGTGATAGTGGTATTGGTGTTGGTATTGGTAGTGGTGGTGGTGGCGGTATTGGTGGTGGTGGTGGTATTGGTGGTGGTGCTATCGGTGGTGGTTTTGGTGGTGTTGGTATTGGTGGTATTGGTGGTGGTGATGGTATTGGTGGCGGTATTGGTGGTATTGGTGATGGTGGTATTGGTAGTGGTGGTGGTATTGGTGGTGGTATTGGTGATGGTGTTGGTGGTTTCATTGGTGAGGGTGTTGGTGGAGCTGGTGGTATTGGTGGTGGTGATGGTGGTATTGGTGGTGATGGTATTGGGTGTGGTGGTATTGCCAGTGATGGTGGTATTGGTGGTGGTGGTATTGGTGGTTGCGGTAGTATTGGTGGTGGTGTTGGTATGGCGGTGGTGGTTTTGGTGGTGGTGATGGTATTGGTGGTATTGATGGTTGTGGTGGTATTGATGGTGGTGATATTGGTGGTGGTGGTATTGGTGGTGGTGGTATTAGTGGTGGTTTTGGTGGTGGTATTGGTAGTGATGGTGGTGGTATTGGTGGTGGTGGTGGTATTGGTGGTGATATTGGTGGTGGTGGTATTGGTGCCGGTGGTGGTATTGGTGGTGGTGATAAGTATGCCTAATCTGCTTTCCCAAGGACACTGAAATTCACATAGAGGCCAAAGGGAGACATATCTTGTGATAGAAAGCTCTTCTCTCTACATTTTTCTTGTCACTTGACTGAAAATTATCCCTGGTGTCTAGGGACCATTTCCGTTCCATCAGAGATGGGTTCGTGGGGGTAGAGAAATCATAAACAAGTGTACCCACCAAAGATATTAACGATACGTAGAGACTCCATACCTCCTGAAACTCCTCCCCTCTACCTGCTAAAGACAAGAAGATCTTTTCCATTCCTAAGATGTGCCATATTCTGTGTGACCACTACCAGTTAGTGTGTGTGGGTGTGTTGTTCGTGCCCCAGTGGGCAAGGATGGCCTGGGCTGCCGCCCCAACGCCATACCAATCTGTTGGCCCTGGATGGACTTTAATGGATATGTTAATGGGTTTGGGAGACCAAGCAACACATAGGTCGGGAATCTTTGGAGCGGAGTTTCAAGGTGCTTGTCTAAGTCATCTATGACCTGAGACCAGTAATACCAAAGGCTTGGCCACTCCCATAAAATGTGTGTCATGGTCCCTTTGCCCCCACAGCCCCACCAGCACCTATCGCTATGTGAGGGTTTAATTTTATTTATCTGAACCAGCGTATAATACCAGTATGAGGTGATCTTAGTTAGAGTTTCCATGAGGGCCGTACTGCGTGCAGTGTGGCGTGCCTTATAGGCTATACTCTCCCACTCTTTCATGCTCAGGGACCTCCCCAATTCCTCCTCTCAGCGTGCCCGCCCAGCCTGATATGTATGGACTTGAGTGTGAAGTAGAATTGCGTATAGCTCTGAGATCATGCCTTTGTCGGATGATTTAGCCAGCAGCCACCTTTTGTACTGGGTCAGGTGGCGCTGCGCATTGGTGCAATTGGAAGGATGCATAATCCAGTGCCTCAACTGTAGGTAGTGGGAACGAAGGCAGGCCATCTAGATCGAAAAAATGGCTGGAAGTCCGGGTTCTCAAGAAGGGGAGACAGAAGGGATGGATAGGTGGTCAGGCCCGTTCTAATGCTGGTACAGTCCCAGGCTGATAATGTCACCCGGGTTATTGGGGACACATACATGCTTCTTGGTCTGTGGGTTTTGGGAAGGAACAGGATCTTCCATAGGGCTGTACCTGCCACAGCCCTATCCTGGAAAAGCCAATGCTTCTCCGATTCCGTGTGACTCCACTCCACTAAATATCTCAGTTGTGCCACTTTAAAGTAGAGTTGCAAATCTGGAATTCCTAGCCCTCCGGCCTCTAGGGGAAGATAACTCAAGGATTGCTTCATGCGCGGCTTCCGACCCTGCCAGATTGACTGCGCTAGTTCTGGCTGAAATTTGGCGATCGTGCCTTGTGGAGAGGAGAGGGGCAAAGCCTGGAAGAGGTACAATATTTTGGGAAAAGCAGTCATCTTACAGTCAGCTATTCTTCCTAGCCAAGAAATTCAGAGGTGTTTCCACCTCCCCAAGTCACTCCCTATTTGTCGGACAAGTGCTCCGTAGTTGCTATCTAGTGTCTCTTGAATCGTGCTAGCTAGCTTTATACCTAAGTACGGGATGGTATCCGAGGCCCACATCAACAGGTATTGGGACGTCAGGAGATCTACCGTCCCCTGAGGCACAGAGAGATTTAGGGCATTGGGATTTAGTTACATTTAGTTACATTAATTTGGAACCCCAGCACTGCCCCAAAGGCCCCCAGTTCTTCCATAAAGGCCTGGAGAGAGACTGTTGAACATGCCAAGGAAGCCAGGACATCGCTGGCGTAGAGACTAATTGTATGCCTATCACCTCCAAATGGGTCACCAGTAATGTCCTCCTTTCATGATTCTTTTCTATCAGCACTTGTACAGTGAGCTGCCACTCTAACCCTAGTTTTAACCCATTGGCTTGCACTCGATGCATTATGCACTGCATACATGCCAGTCTTTTGCCCACCTTCTCAGCCAAGATTTCAAGACCCTCTCTCATACATGATTGTCCACTAACACTCTGTACTCTACCTCTTATTGTGTAATCCCCATCTTGTATATCTCTGTAGCGGGAATTCTTACCACTTTGTGCCTCCATTCTCCCTGTCCTTTTGTATTCTGAGGCCCTTTACAGTCTCACTACTCCAATATGCCCGATGACTTTCTCTTTTTCCTGGCTGCCGACGTGCTCCACCTGTCGTGCATTCCTCCTCTCAGAACACATGCATATCCCTCTCCTTCCCTCATTAGTTTACAACTCACTGGTGTGAGTATCTTGTTCCATTCCAGCAGACCAATTGCATATGTCGGTTTTTGACTGCTTGCTTCGGTTCCCTGGTATGTGTCTTTATCCTTCAGCATTTTGACTTGGTAAGCCCTCATTCTTACTAACTCTCATTCTTTGTCCCCAGCCAGGTTATCTTGGTTATTGTACCTAGGTGCTAATTCCAATGCATCAATTAAATTATGCTGGTCTCATTAATTACAGCATAGGTGAGGCCTAAATATTGGTTTCTCCCTTTCAATCTACCCCTCAATCCCTGTCATTCTCAATGCATACCTATTTTTTACAGGCTCTTCACCTGTTAGTGACCACTATCCGTGACTTGGCCCTCTCTCATTTATGCCCTGGCCCCACGTGTGCCATATATTACATCCGTGTGCGGGCCCTCAAATGCCTATGATTGATCATGTTTAGTTTCTTCCCTTATCGTTATTTATCAACCACTCGCCATTCTCTCCAGTGCACCATTCCTTTTGATAGTATAGCTACACAGTGATTGCACAAAATCCTTGCAATGCCTGTGTCGCACTTATGGTAGGATTTAGATACTTTTACCACTCACTCCTTAGTTGGACGGATGTTCAGATCACTGATGGTTTAGTTTAAGGCAACAAATGTAATTATTGTTTCCTTTTTATTTGTCTTCTTTCTCTATTTCCCTCCTCTTTTCTTTTCTTTTTTCCGTAGTCATTGGGTTACAATTGTCGTAACCCTATTACTATCTCAGGCATAAATCTTTATGTCCTGATGATGATACATATTTCACTAGGGATCGAAACATCGTCGACTAATGTATCTTGATTCAATTGTCATAATTATGTATTTTATGTATGAGCATTGTTACTAACAAGTTGTGACTTAACCATTACGTTCTATTTTGTCACTTTGATACACCTCAGATTGAAACTTCACTTGATTTTTTTTCCATTTGTTTTTCCACTGCTGTGTTGTTTACTTTGCTTTAACAAATCACAATGATTTTTCCACTTGGACACCATACATAAACTTCATTGTATTTCTATGTATATGTAACTGTTTCCATTGTCTCAAAAGGGCCCTTTGTTCCTTTAAAATATTTACAACCCTGGTCCCTTATTATCCTTGTGTTTCCCTTGTTTCGCACAAATATGTGCACATCGTCCTGCACTTTTTGTAGAAAATGATTTGTTTTTATATCAAAGAAGATGGCCACAAAAGAAGGACAAATTGAGTGCTGGAAGAAATAGTCCAAGCAGAAGCAGCTTTAATATTACCCACTAGACTAGTCTGACAAATGTCATAAGCAGAATGGTACAGAGTAGACGATATATCAGCAACGACCCTCTCATTGTGAAACTTGGGGAAATGCTTTATTTACAAAAAGTGACATTTCTCAGGAACATCAAACATAAGTGAGAGAGCAAGCTAGATTGTTCCTATAACTTAAAATGACCACAACATCACTTTTGTTAATGATTTTATAAATCCAAAAAGTTCAGTATTGCCCTTATGGCTGTTAAGACACTGACTGGCTTCAGTAAATTAGAAAAGAATATGCAGTTCAATCAAATTCAATAACATTAAGGCATACATTAGTGATAATCACTTCCATTATGGAGGGTTATGCACTGAGGAGGTATTATGATGAAGACCTAAACACAGCAGCTAAAAAGTTGAAACGACTTATTTAGCATGAGTGGATAATGCACATTTCAGCAGCCACATTAAAAACATTATGCCGCAGCAGTGGAATAAGCCTTAAATGCTATCCTTAGCAGAAGATTTAAATACATTGCACAGTTGTCTAAAATTTGTGGAGGAAAAGGAATTGATAAAATATCCACATGTTGAATTTTGGTTCAAATTAGGTCAATGACATTGGTACATATTATTCTGTTTAACAGACAATGGGATGGTAACGCTTCATGACTTCTGCTGAAGGGTTACAACAAAAGTGATGAATTTTCAATGCAGGATAACATTTTTTAAATTCTAGCAGAACTGAGGAAGAAGCTTGAGGAAGAAGCTGTGTGATAAGTGAATAAGAATTGAAATAACAGGCAAAATAGGAAGGAACGTTCCAATGCTCCTCTTTAAAAAAATGAAGAATTCAATGAATGCTGTTATTGCTACCAGACCAAATGTTGGAATCAATGAGCACAACACATATTTTTTTGCAAGGTCATATTTCAGTTTTATTGGGGGCATGGCTTGGTGTCCAGAGGATATGGCGGCATTCCCGTAGGGCTCCAGATGCGAGGCGGAGACGACGAGCACAAACGCTGAATAGCGTGAAGGACAGGAGAGGCACCGGTATGTAAGGCGCCCCTGACCTGAATGCGCGCATTTTCATGCGTTTAATTACGGAGGACATGCAATATTTATAGAATTAAGCCTAGAGGCGGGTTTGCGATATCGCGGCCGCCATTTTGTTTTGGGAATGCGCAACAGCAGTGCTCACACATCCTCATCGCGGATGACAATCTCCTAACTTCAACAATATCTATTAACTTTCAAATTGGAACTTTATCACTGGGTTTTTCTACATTTTTACTTGTATTTTTGCTGCAACTCTATCTTCTTCTGAAACCTTTTTCTTTTTACCTGAGGTGATTACAGGCACCATTTTAGATGTCATCTGGGTTTTCCCCAGTGAACGACTAAGGAGATAAAGGCAAACATGACTTTATGGGCATTTTGGTTTTTTTTATATATAGTTTCTCAAGGTAGTTCCTCACCTCTCTGAAAATACTAGCATAGGTATTGTAATTGGATTGCTTCCATACTCAGTATGAGGTGAATTTGAATACCAATTGCGGCATAATCGTTCACATTGGTGATTGAGGTGTTTGGGTGTTACATGAGGATGTCAGGCCTTCCCTGAGCTGCAATTTAGCCCTCATTTTCCTCTCATCACCTGACGCATTTCCCAAGTTCTCTCATTGAATACTCTACTGAGTCTTTTAGTTGATTGGCTCAATAATTAATGAGTAGAACGAAAGGGCTTCTCTTTCCGCACCCAAACCGAAACGTGTTTTTATTAAAAATTCGAAGCTGTTCTCAGAGCTCTCAAAGTCGGAGACTTCTCGATCTCTGGAGTCTAAAGACGATAGTGGCATAATGGATCAAACACGTTCTGCACCAGGAAAAACTAACATAAAACGCCTAAAACAGGATCCTCCTCCTCCACCCAAAGCAGATTCCTCAGTTTCCATGGATCTACTGTTGCAGGAAATAAGAGCTCTTAGACTCTTTATGGAGGAAACCAACTCTAAATTGCAAATGCTCTCTGACAGTTGGTCACAACTTGACACCAGAATCTCAGCTATGGAACATAAGGTCTCAGCCTTGGACAAAACCTCCCAAACTGTTTCTTTTGTACAGTCGCAAGTCTCAACACTCCAAAAACAGGTTGAGGACTTAGAAAATCGTAACAGGAGGAACAACTTACGTATTTACGGTTTGAATGAAGGGGTCGAAGGATCAAACCCTATCTCCTTTTTCAAATTTTTCATTCCCAAAGTTCTACACATGCCAGAGGACACTACTTTGAATATCCAACACGCTCATAGATTGGGCAGAATTTCTAGCAGTTCCTCTTCTTTGCAAAGGCCCAGAGGTGTTATTCTTTATTTTTAAGAATACACAGATCTCCTGAAAGTTTTAGCAGCTGCTAAGGTTACTCAGCGGATTTCATGGTCTGGGTCTACATTATTCTTTGTGCAGGATTACTCAAGAGCTACAGCAGCAAGGTGCAAGACCTTCCTCGACATGAGATCAGATCTTCGTGCTATGGGAGCAAGATATGGTCTCTTCCACCCCTGCATATTTAAGGTTACATTCAATAACAAAACGTCCTCTTTTGAAGATCCTGTCCGACTGCGAAGTTTCATCAACTCAAATAAGTTGAGTCAAATGGATTCTTCCAGACCTTCTTCCTCGCATGGCACTTGACTTTATATGTTCTCGTATGTTTGAATTTACCGTATTTTGTTTGCAGGTTCTTGATTGATTGAATGGTTATGATTCCTCTAGGGTTCCTTATAGTTTTTCGATCCAGGGTTGTGGTTACTTACCATTAATGTTTTTTGAAGTTGGTGTTTTATTCATATATTAATGTTATATGCCTTACCAAGTTCATGTATTCTCTTGTTTTTCTTTTCCTTTGTCTCTCGTCTAAACAGCGTTGTTCACAGTGTGAATTTTCCCTTCCTCTGTTGTTCCGGTCCTTGCCTGAAATCCCGCTTGTTCCATGTGGTTCCACCTACCCTCGCTTTCATGTTCCCTCAATGTAAATATGTTTCTTATTTTGTCTTATGTTTTTGGTTTTGTCCTACAGTTCTTCCTTAATTACTATTACAGTGACCTTTGTTCTCTTACCCATCTTCATTCCCCTCTTTTACAGGTTTCTTCTTCACTTTGTTTTTTGTTCTGTATATTGCATTACATTTCTTTTCTCCTTTTCTTGTTCAGTCTTTCTTTTAGGATTGTCTTCTCATATCACTCTTGTTTTTGTTTAAACTTTCTCTATACTTCTATTGTCATCGATACGGTGATCATTTTACTCTTTGCTCTAGGTCTTGTCTTTTGTATTCGCATTTTTTCTCATGATGGTACCACCAATGTTTTCATTCTCTCCTATTTGTTCATATTTATAAGTATCTCTGTCGTTACAACCATAAACAGTTTCCATGCATTTCCTGTTCTGTACATCATACTATACTTTTCTACTCTGTTCTTTTGCCATCTATTCTGTGCACCTATTTTCTTCAGTTTGACCGTTCTCTTTTTTTATCTTTACACTTGCTTCTCTGTTGCCTCTCTTTCTCTACGTTATGTACTCTTTTTACTTTTCTCTCTTTTTAGAATCTCTTATAATACTAACCAACATTTCTGTAGCAAATTACATTTTGGTGTTTTAGGCCTGGATTATTACGTATTTGCTTATCTCACTCTTTCTTATCTCTGCTTGCTTATTTTCTTTGTTTTTTACTGGCCTAATGCTCTTCTACTTTCTCTTCTTTTTTCAATTTTTTTCATAACTATACAACTTTCTTTGCAATGGATTGGGCTTGTATGCTGTAAGTTTGGATAATTTTTTTGTTGTATTCTTTATCCTATTGAATTGGACTGTTACTTTTTGATGTTTAGGTCATTCCATTTTTACTTCTCATGTCACTTAAGTTAGTCTCATGGAACATTAGGGGTCTAAATTCTCCTATTAAGAGACAAAGAATTTTATCACACTTGGCTAAATTATTGAATGCTGACATTGTTTTTTTACAGGAAACCCACCTTACAGATATTCAATCTCTAAAATTGAAAAGGGTCTGGGTGGGTGAGGCTTATTTCTCTCCAGGTGATGGTAAACGAAACAGAGTGGTGACACTATGTCGTAAATCTTTACCAATTTCATTGTAATCGCAAGAATCAGATGATGAATGGAGGTGGCTCATTGTGAAATTATCATTAAAAGGCGTTCTAATTTCTCTTCTTAATGTTTATGCACCTACAGGAGGAGATGCTTCCTTTTGGTCTGCTTTGGCAAAATGTATTTCTCAATGTATTGAAGATAACTTTATTTTAGCTGGAGACTGTAACCAGGTGTTTGATCCTTTTTTAGACAGGAATTCCAAAGTGTCCTTCGTACCCAACAAATCACACAAATCCTTTACTCACACTAAACAACAGCAGAAATTGCTTGACGCTTGGTTCCTATCTAACCCAACTACAAGGGAATATTCCTTTTATTCATCTACCCACCATACCCAATCAAGAATTGACAATTGTTTTGTCTTTCATAACATCTCACAATCCCTTACTCACGCAGAAATTGGCCCTATTCTTTTATCAGATTATGCACCAGTTTCCATTGGTTTTGATATTCTCCCCAAAAATACTGCTCCCAAACAATGGCGTTTCAATAACGCACTCCTCTTAGACTCCAAATTCACTACGGCTTTTGCTTCATTTTCCATGGAATCTTTTGAAAGAAATAACTCAGACTCCCTCACTCCTGCAATCATTTGGGATTCCTTTAAGGCTTCAGCTAGAGGTTTTATTTTAGATTATGTAGCAAAGAAACGAAAAGGTTGCACGCAAGTTAACTAAAGATCTTCTTCAGGATATTAAGGCATTGGAACATTCATATTACACATCACATTCAGAAGGTTGTTTGAGAGCCCTCATTAATGCTAAGTTGGAGTTCAACAAAAAATCGACAGAAGACGCTTCACTTTATTTATTAAAATCTAGCGCAAAATTTTATGGTGGTAAAAACAAAGCAGGTAAAATTTTAGCCAATTACTTAAAGATCCACCAAAACAGACTAAACATCAAATCTGTCTTTGATGAACACTCAGTTTTAAAATTCAAAGATGCCGAAATTTTACATGAATTCTCTCTTTTTTACAAATCTTTATATTCTTCAGAAACCCAACCTACAGATCATCTACTCTCACAATTCTTTTCTAACATTCAAAAACCTTCCCAAACCCTTTTAAATATTTCCCCCTTAGAATCGGACCTTTCCCAGCATGAACTCTTAAAAGCCCTTCAGATTCTCAAAAAAGATAAAGCTCCCAGCCCGGATAGCTTTACTGTTGAATTTTACGCCCATTTTTCTTCGCTTCTAATACCCAAACTACATTCACTTATAACTTTCTTTTGCACCTCAAAAAACTCTTCTGGATCATTTTCTGAAGCCCACATCTGTCTTATCCCTAAAGAAGGTAAAGACTCCAAATACTGCAAGAACTATAGACCAATTTCGCTGGTCAATATTGATTATAAAAGTTTCTCCAAAGCCTTAGCCATACGGCTTGACTCATACCTCCTAAAATTATTAGGTAAGGAACAAACTGGATTTGTCAAGGGGCGAGTCATTACAGACAACACACGGCTCTTTTTTGATGGCCTATCCAAATCTTCTCGTCTTAATCATCCTTTGGCGGCTATTGCACTTGACGCCGAAAAAGCTTTTGACAGGGTTGAGTGGAAATATATATATATATTTTTTTAAACTTTATTTATAAACTTTTTTTTTTTTTTAAACAATACAGACACTTGCATCGTAATCAGGAGCATGAACTCAGTACATTGTTCTCATTAGTATTTGGCACAGCTGGCTTACAATTATGATCTTACAGGTTCAGCCCATCAGCGCATCCATCCGGGTCCAGCCCGCCTTCCCCCAGACCATCTCAGCAGTATTCTCCCCCAGCATCTATCCACATCAGCAATACAGCGGAATCTGCGCAGCGTCAATCAGCTCATTCCCTTCTTTCCCCTCCACCCTCCTCCCCACCTTCTCCAATCTCATGCCCCACCCTACCCTTCTCAGCAGCACGCCCCTGCGGGTGCGCAAGTAAATAGCCTGTCAGTGGCCCCCAAATATCGTTAGGCCTAGAGGCCCCGGGCAGCAAGTCCGCGTAGGTTCCCAGCTGTTCCTGACAATAAATCAAGTCGTCAAGCCATACTTTAAATTTCGGCGCTCTCCCCCTGCTCCAGTGACATGCCACTCGCCGTTTTGCCAGCAACAGCGCTAGTGCTACGTACTTGCGATAGGCAGCCTTCAATGGCTTAACATATCCCAGGAGTGCCAATAGCGGCGTGGGTTCAACCCGTTCATTGATCATCGTAGTCAGGGCATCGAACGCCTCTCTCCAGTACGCATGAATCTCTGGGCACTCCCAAGCCAGGTGCAGAAAATCCGCATTCGGCGCTCTGCACCTTTCACAGTTATTCTCCTCCCTCAGCTTGTATCTGCACAGCCTGGCCGGCGTATAATACACTCTGTGCAAAAACTTATAATGCACAATGCGCAGTCTGCTGCTAGCCGAGACCTGCTTTGTCTGCAGCGCACAATACTCCCACTGCTCATCCGTGAGTTCAATGCCTAACTCTGCATCCCAGCCCGCGCGGGCCGGGGCAGCCAATACCTGCCGCTGTGTGTGAACAGTAGAGTATATCAACGAGACCAAGCGTTTCGCCGTCGCTCTTTTAAGGAGTAAATGAAGTGGCGCAAGTTCAGGGGGCTCGTCCGGGAAGCCGGGGGTAAGAGAACGTATGCCCTGCCGGAGACAGATATATAGGAATGCATCGAGAGGGGTACTCGGGGAGTCCTGAAGCATATGTTCTAGCGTGCGAAATCGACTACTGTAGTACAGATCCCCCCATGTGCGAATGCGCACTCGGTCCGCAAATCTGCGGAACACTGTCTCCTGCAGCAGGGGCATATTGGGGTGGTAGACAAGGGGCAGCAACGGGGAATAAAGCATAGGCACATCTAGCATGGTACCGATTCGTTTCCACGCCGCCGCAGTGCAAGTGAGTGTCGTACCCGGTGTCTCCCTGCCAGTAGGCACCTCCCAAAGCGCTCCGTCAATTGGGATGGGGTGAGCAAGCCAGTGCTCCGCTGCGACCTGCGACATATAACGCGGCTGGCGCATCCAGAAGTACGCATAATGTGTCTGCGCACTGAGATAGTACAATTCAAGGTCAGGCACTCCGAAGCCCCCCTGCGAGTACGGCCGCGTTAGGACTGCCCATTGTATCCGCGAATGCTTGCCTCCCCACACCAGGCGTATTAGCTCAGACCGCAGTGTTTTAAAAAAATAATTACCGGGGTAAAACGGTATATTAAGGAATAAGTACAGCAGCTGGGGTAAAATTACCATTTTTATCAGGGAGGCCCGCCCCGCCATTGAAAGCGGGAGGAAGATCCAGCGGGTCACGCAGTCCGCAATACGCATCAAAGTCGTGCCATAATTAAGACGCATGAGCGCTTCCCTGTCCCTCGAGATCACAATGCCCAGGTAGCGCACCTCATCCTCACACCACTCCAAGGGGTAGTCTAGTGGGAATCGGTTCGCGGCGTCCGTCAATGGAAAGACACACGACTTACTCCAGTTTATTTGAACCCCAGAGAGTCTCCCAAACACTATGAACTCACGAAGGATCGGGTTCAAGTTGACCTGCGGCTCTCGGACATACAAAGTAATATCATCCGCGTATAGGGAGATTAATATGTGTCTCATGTTGCAGTGCAGCGCCTTATCACTGTGATGCTGTCGTAGCTTTGCAGCCAAGGGCTCCACCGCGAGAGCGAAGAGTAAAGGGGACAGAGGGCATCCCTGCTGGGTGCCCCTTGTAACTGAGAAAGCACTCGACACGCGGCCATTCACAAGTACCTTGGCCATGGGCAAGCTGTACAACAACTGAATCCAAGAGAGGAAGAGAGGTGGGAACCCCATACGCAGCATCACCCCAAACATGTAATTCCATTCAAGGGAGTCGAAGGCCTTCGTGGCATCCAGAAAGACTGCCGCCAGGGGAAGTTCAGGCCCAACATTATTCAACACCGAGGAAAGGGTGCGCAGGTTATGGGAGGTTGCGCGCCCAGGCACAAACCCCGATTGATCAGGGAGCACCAAAGCCTCCATCAGTAAGGCCAGCCGGTTGGCAATGAGCTTGGCCAGAATTTGACATCGCAGTTCAGAAGTGACAATGGGCGATAGGAGTCGCACAGGTGTGGCTCCTTCCCAGGCTTCAATATAGAGATAATCAGGGCCTCCCGCATAGACGGTGGGAGGCGCCCGACCTCCAGGGCATCTTCATACACCTCACGCAGTATGGGGGCCATCTGATCTATATATAGTTTATAGAACTCAACCGGTATGCCATCCGTGCCAGTGGCCTTCCCGGATTGGAGCTGCATTATAGCCTCCCGCACCTCGTCCAATTGAACGGGGTACAGAGGAACTCCCTCTGTCGGTCACGGAGCCACCCGAGGGCCACATCGGCTAGGTAGTCCTCCAGGTCCAGCATCCCAGCTCTCTGTGTGGTATACAACCGCTGATAATGTGCGGCGAAAGCATTGAGGATGTTCGTCGTATCTCTGTATACTTCCGCCCCCGGGCCCACCAATTCAAACACAAGGGAGGAGTGACGCAGCCTCCGAATAACGTCCGCCAGTGCCTTGCCCGGCCGCTCGCCCTCCCCATACCGCCTAGCCTTCCAGTATTTACCCCGAAATCGTGTCTCTCGGTGCGCTTCCGCCATATACTCATTAAGCCGCTCTCGGAACTTGAGCTGGGTGGCGCCATCCGGGCGCTCAGCCAGCTGTGCTTCCAGCCCTTTTAGGTCTCCCTCCAGTCGCCGCAGGGTGCCAACAATAGTCTTGAGCACCCCCGCCCCCCTAGATATGCAGTAGCCACGAAGCGTGACCTTAAAGGCCTCCCAGACGGTCTTGACATGCTCAACTGTTCCTTTATTTCGCGCAAAGAAGCTGCTCACCTCTTCCCCCAGCCCATCCTGAAAAACCGGGTCCTGCAAAATGGACGCGCGCAGTCTCCAGCTATTGCGCGGGGGGCCGTAATCCGCCGACGACAACGTAAGGCGGACAGGGGCATGGTCAGAGTAGGTTCGCGCCAGGTGCTGCACCTGCGCTATAGCAGGCCCCATTCCACGGGACACAAAGACATAATCCAAGCGCGCCCAAGATGCCGCCCATGCTGTAAAGTGCGTACCCTCCCTCGCATGTGGGTGCAAGTGGCGCCAGGTGTCCAGCAACTGATAAGTGCAGAGTATGTCATGAAGGGCCGCCCTTGCCCGGGTATAATGATGCGCGGCAGGGTGGGACCTATCCACCCCCGGGTCACAGGTGACATTAAAATCTCCACCCCAGATAACATGATTGGAGCCCACCGCAAATATCTCAGCCCATAAAGCAGAGTAAAAGTCAGGGGTGTCCACATTGGGACCATAGCAGCAGGCCAAGGTGACGGAGTCCGAGCCCAGCCTACCCCAGGCTATGCAGTAATGCCCCTGCGCGTCCCAGGCATTACCCGCCAATTGGAACAGGGTCTGTTTCTTTATGAGAATAGCAGTGCCCCGGGCGTAGGTGGAGTAAGAGGAAAAAATTTGGTGATCCGCCCATCTACTGGCGAAGGTATTGGGGCTCCGGGGGCTGAGGTGCGTCTCCTGCAGCATAGCGATATGCACCTGGTGCCGATCGAGATAAGCCAGTATCTGTCGCTTTTTGCGCGCATCCCCCAACCCCCGAACATTCCAAGTAAGGATGTGCAATTTGTTTCCTACTCCATCCGGCATAAGTAGACACAGTCCATACCAGTCAAAAAGGGCCGTGTCCGCCAGGCACAGAGCCTCGGCTGAAAGCCCCCACAATGCCAGAATGCAATTTTTGCTGCCCTCTTTGGCCTTTCAGCTAAACCCATGCTCAGAGAGTCTGATCGCAATCCAGCCACCACCAATAAGAACAAGCAAGTCTGATAAACACCCTGTGAAAGACCTCCCCCCTCCCACTGAAGCATCCCCAACTTGCCAGATATAAATCCCCACCCTCTTATCCCTCCCAAACAGAAAACATAATAACAACAAAACAAAAAACTCAACAATCCCAGAACAACGTCCAATAAGGCAAGAACCGGCCCGCATGGCCCAGCCCATGCAGTCCGCCGCCACAGGGGGCTACCCATGGGGGATCGCCGAGGCGACTGCGCTCTCCCTCCCCGCCCCGCCAGGTCACCGAGCATGGTAAGGCTCAGACACAGGCGGAGCCGAGAGTGCCCAGCCGGTTAACAGTCATTCTTCAGTGCGAGTACTTCAGTGAGCAATACACAGTCTCTTCACCAACTATCCACTCCGCCCATCGATCCAGGTCATCCCCATGCTCATAACCTAGGACGAATCCCTTAGGCCCACATACAGACCATGCATTCAGCGGGGCAGGAACGAAGGCAATACTACTTCTTCTGCATGTCAGCGTCCACTTCCAACGGTGAAGGGGGGCGCGCCGCCACGCCGCTGTCCACTCCGCGGCCAGTTCGCTTCAAATGCTTAATAAAGTCCTCCACCTGCTGCGGCGACGTGAAAAACCGCTGCTGACCCTGATGAGTGACTCGAAGGCGTACAGGGTATAGCAGCGCATAATCTATCTGAGCCTGCCGTAGTTTGGCCTTTACCGCTGTGAACTTGCGTCGCTCCTCCTGGACCAGCGGAGTGAAGTCCGGGTACACTGTAAATGCGTTGCCATCGTAGGGCAGTTGCTTTTTGCTTCTCGCTATCCGCAAAACAGTATCCCGGTCCCGGTAATTTAAAAGTCGCGCTATGATGGGGCGAGGCGCACTCCCGGGTGGTGGCCGCTGGCTGAGTGTACGGTGCGCCCTCTCAACAATGAATTGCCCTGAAAGGGCATCTGCCCCTACGGCTGCCAGCAACATCTTTTCTACTTAGTCCTCCATCCTCCCGGTATTGGTGGACTCCGGTATACCCACGACGCGTACATTGTTGCGCCAGCTACGCGCCTCCAAATCCTCATTCTTCACAGCCACCACCCTCAACAGTTTCTCCATGCGATTGACCTGTGTGGCGACGCGGGCAGCGGAATCCTCAGTGTCCGATATGCGCCTCTCAGCTTCTGTGATCCGATTTTCATGGCCCTCCAGTTTGTGTGTGATAGCCTCGATACGCGACGACATCCCGTCCATCTTGTCGGCCATAGTGGCAAATCCCTGTCTCACCTCCAACAGGATACTCTGGACATCAGCCGTCGCCCCAGGTCCGGCGCCCCGGGGTCCCTCTTCTCCATCCAGCTCCCGCTCTTCCTGCGAGGCGCGCATACCCTTCTTGGGCGCCGCAAACGTCAGCTTGGGCTGTCGCGTATCTGTCTTCCCCATGTCGCCGCCGCTGTATTACGGTCTCCCCCAGTCCGTTCCGACCCCCCACGTGTCCGCCCCCAGGCGCCTCAGTGCCGATCTCCACCAGAGCACCCGTCCAGTTAGGGGGGAGGAGGGGGGGGGAGTCCAGCTCTCCAGGGCCTCACAAAAGGACAGGTGTAAAGGCCACAGCGCGATGTCCACAGCGTCGTGGGGGGGGCACCGTTCCACCACCAGTACCGTACCCCACAATCAGGCATTCAGGGCGCAGGCCACTCCAGGTAGCACCGTCGCTCCACTCACACCGCAGAAATCGCCCTCTTCACCAATTCACGTCCGCAGGGCTCCGCACCCTACCGCTGCCGCCAGGTCCCCAGCGCATCCAGGGGACAGCCAGGCTATGCTCCCGTAGTCAGCTCCCTCCAAGGGCCAGCGAAAGCCGCTTTCGCCACCGCAGCACCGGGGTCCCGCCGAGGGCGCTCACATGCGCCTACACTGAGCCCGGTTCCGGGGCCTCACAGGTGACCTCCGCAGTCTGCAACACACCAGCAGGCAGGGGGGGGGGGCAGGCCCGCTCGCGGCGATCTCGGCTCCCTCGCGTCCTCCCATCAGGCCAAGGCCCCGCGTGGGCAGCACCAGGCTCTCGTGTCCGCCCGTCCGGAAGAGGGCTCCACCACACTACGCTCTCTCGCCCGGGTCCAGCTTCACCGCAGGATATCTCGGCCGTCACCGCTCCAATTTCAACGCTGCTTTCACCGGGGCCGCAGCTACATGGGCGCCTTCCCCCGACACCGTCGCTGTGTCCACACCTCGCTCCAAGAAGGATAATTAAACGGATAAATTCACTGGGCTGCAGGAGCCTCACGGCAGTGCGGCCATTCTGCTCGCGCGCCACCTAGCGCCTCCGGAAATATTTATTTTATACCCTTAAATGGTATGGTTTTGGCACCAACTTCATACATTTTTTGTCCCTTCTCTATTCTAACCCCCGTGAAGCAATTTGTGCTAATGGCCTGATCTCCTCATTTTTTGACTTACGCAGAGGGGTATGTCAAGGTTGCCCTCTTTCTCCTTTTCTTTTTAACCTGGCTTTAGAACCATTCTTATCCAAATTACGTCAAAATACGAAAATTTACGGTTTCCAAACATCAAGGGCCCGATTCACAGAACTAACTTAAGACAAAATCCTAAACTTACTACCATTTTGGTATTCACAGAAGGCACTTACTCATTTCGGTATTCACAGAAGTTAGGAGTCCTAACTTTAGGACTCCTAAATGCCTTCTGTGAATACCGAAAGTCTTAAAATTAGGATTTTTCTCAGTTTAGTAGTAGTATAGTTAGGACTCCTAACTTTAGGACTCCTAAATGCCTTCTGTGAATACCGAAAGTCTTAAAATTAGGATTTTTCTCAATTTAGTAGTCCTAAGTTTAGGACTCCTAACTTTAGGACTCCTAAATGCCTTCTGTGAATACCGAAAGTCTTAAAATTAGGATTTTTCTCAGTTTAGTAGTAGTATAGTTAGGACTCCTAACTTTAGGACTCCTAAATGCCTTCTGTGAATACCGAAAGTCTTAAAATTAGGATTTTTCTCAATTTAGTAGTCCTAAATTTAGATTTAGGATTACTAAATTGAGAAAAATCCTAATTTTAAGACTTTCGGTATTCACAGAAGGCATTTAGGAGTCCTAAAGTTAGGAGTCCTAACTATACTACTACTAAACTGAGAAAAATCCTAATTTTAAGACTTTCGGTATTCACAGAAGGCATTTAGGAGTCCTAAAGTTAGGAGTCCTAACTATACTACTACTAAACTGAGAAAAATCCTAATTTTAAGACTTTCGGTATTCACAGAAGGCATTTAGGAGTCCTAAAGTTAGGACTCCTAACTTCTGTGAATACCGAAATGAGTAAGTGCCTTCTGTGAGTACCAAAATGAGTAAGTGCCTTCTGTGAATACCAAAATGGTAGTAAGTTTAGGATTTTGTCTTAAGTTAGTTCTGTGAATCGGGCCCCAAATGTCCATGTAAAACTTGCAGCTTATGCTGACAACATTCTCCTATTTTTATCCAAATCAGAAGACGCAATACCAGCTTTTTTAGCAGATGTAGAATCCTATTCACTTATTTCCGGATACAAATTAAACAATGATAAATGCAACATTTTACCACTAACAAAACATACTTTTAGTTCACAGTTTCAAGCTTCTCACTTTAAATGGAGTCCGAATCATATTAAATATTTAGGTTTACACTTTACCCCCTCAATCTCAGAAACGGTTACTTTATGTATGACTAAATGCCTTCAAAATATTTCAGATCTGACCTCTAAATGGCATCCCCTTTATTTGTCCTGGTGGGGCCACTTGGATACCATAAATATGATTGAAAATTGATTGGATGAGAGGCAATATGATAACACAGGTAATCAAAATAAACAATAGAGTTTCAACATAAAACATTTCACATATGAATGTTTTGTTTCTTCCGTCTTTTTATTTTCCTTGTTGCACTTCATAAAAACAGCCAGCCAACGCATTTTGCCCAAACATGGGCTTCTTCAGGGCAAGATCATATGAATGTAAGGCGTGTCTTCTGGCAAGTGAGTCAATGAGCAACTGGACACGGATTATAAAGTATGATGATATGGCTCACAGTGAAGCAAGAGTATTCAACCAATGTCTGTGGATAAAGTTATTGAATGTCGGTATTAGCCGCATCCAAAAGACTGTCAGGAGGCGTATCCGTCTTCGGCGTCCCGCATCCGGCACGATAAACAAGTGCCGGATGACAATGACAAAAATCCAACATATATCTATTAAAAGAGCACTCAAAATTTGTTATTTTCAAAATAAAGCTTGTAGAAAACAAGTAGATCCACTTGGGGCTATTACAACATCTTGAGATGAATAAATCCAAAGTATGTTGCCAACCACAAGGTGCACAGCATCTGGCACGGAGCCATATGGACCCCCAAACAAACAGTACCTTGGAAAACAAAGTCTATGATGATGCACGGTGTTGTGTAGGTGAGGCTTCGGTGCCAAGGTGAAGGCTGGCTCCCTGGTTGCCACGGGGGAGGCAAGGCATTGTGTCTGCGAAGAGAGGTTGTGTTGAATTCAGGACAGGGAAAGTCAGTTGCATCAGTGGTGAGGCATCAGTTCCGGTGAAGTAGTGCGAAATTGGTGAGTTTGTGGAGTCACCCTCGGCCGTTATCAGCATCACAATACCTGGATGCAGGCGCTGGCGATGACAGAGACAGTGCAAGAACTGGATTCGGGAAGACCAATAACTGCAGGCGTTGAAGGACGTCGGAGCTGCGGTGCAGGCCGGCGGTGCATTGTGCACTTCACAAACGGTGCCCTGGGCCTCGGTGCAGGTCACAGCATCACGGCAGTGTCACTTACAGCATCAGAGATTGATTTTCTTGCTTCTCTTAGGTTTCGTCCAGCTACCAACAGCAGGAACAATCTCCAGAGGCCCAAAACTGGAACAGGCACCCCCTGGCAGGTCAAAACTCTCAGCAATAGAGTTCAGGGTAGCGGGGACAAGAAGACTTAGTGTCCTCGAGACTTTAGAACAGGAGGCCAACACACACAAGCCCTTGGAGATTTATCTTTAAGCAGGATTCTCAGCAAAGTTCCAGTATTTGTCCTTTTTCTTGGTAGAAGCAGCAACTGAAGGCTACCCCAAACAGTACGCAGCAAAGTGGCAGTATTCCTCAATACAGCTCTCCAGCTCTTCTCCTTGGAAGAAGGTTCCTCTTGAATCCAGAAGTGATCTAAAGTGTTGCGGTCTGGGCCCCAATATCTATACCACATTTTGTCTTTGTTCTTCTTTGTTAAAGGGAACCTGAGCCCAGTCCAAACCAGTACTGTCCTCACTGGTGCAGTATGACCACAGTAGGTGGAGACAGCATTGTGCAAGGGAGACAGGCCCTATTCAGGTGCAAGGAAAACTCCTCCAACTACTCTAAATGCAGCCACAGTCTATTCAGCTCAGCTCTGAGCTATCCAGGAAGTGCCAGGCACACCTCAACCCCCAAGTGGCTGTCTACAGTGAATACACATCCCTAGCCCCTGTCACTCTAAAACCAGTCAGTCAATCCACAACCAGGCGGAAGCACACAGCATTGTTAAACAGGAAAATGGCTACTTTCTAAAAGTGGCATTTTCAAACACACCATTTAAAACCCATCTTTACTAAAATATGTGTTATTAAATTCTGAGTTTAGAGAGCCTAAACATTATTCCTCTATCTTGTCCCAGTGGGAAGTTATACTTGTTAGAAGTTACAAAGTATCTCCCATGCTATCTTGTGGGACAGACAGCCTTTCAACAGTGAAAAACAAAATCAGGAATGTCACACACACTAGTATATGTCCTACCTTTTACATACACTGCACCCTGCCAATGGAAGAGCTTGGGATGACCTGAGGGGTGTCTTACATGTATGAAAAGGGAAGATTAGGGCCTGGCAAGTAGCTGCACTTGCCAGGTCGTCATGGCAGTTCAATACTGTGCAATGTGCAGACATTACAGTGGCAGGTCTGAGTTACATTTGCAGGGTTACTTAGCTGGGTGGCACAATCAGTGCTGCAGGCCCACTAGTATTATTTGAGTTATAGGCCCTGGCACACTCAGTGCACTTTACTAGGGACTTAACAGTAAATCAAAGATGCCAAACAGGGAGAACCAATTTCAATAAAAATTTACACAAGAAGCACTTGAACTTTGGCACTGATCAGCAGAGGCAAGGTGCCCAAAGCATCTAAGCTAGCAAAAATAAAATCCAGCACAGCATCAACAATACAGAAGGTAGTGGCAAAAAGTCAGGGGAAATCATGCCAAAGATGCCAAGTCTAAAACCATTAGTATGGTGAGCCTATTGAGGGCATCCCTTTTAGTGCCACACAAATTTCCTGTCCAGGTTCAACGGGCTGGGCATGGGAGGTATGTTTGCATCTGGTTTCATTTGGTGTAGGATTATGAGACAAAGGCAAGTTGTGATATTTTAGAAAATATGTCTTAGCGGCAAATCATAGGGTTGTTTGTTCTCTTTTGGTCTTTGCTCTTTAAAACCACAGTTTCATATGATAATGGGACCTGGCCCTTTGAAGCATAAGCACTTATTTTTGTGCACAGGTTGACTACATGTGAAAAATTAAATAGTGAGTAAAAGATGATCAATGCTGCCTATTGCACCACTTACCATTGCACACAACAAACTATAGTAAATCTGGGCCAAGTGTGCATGCCGAATATCTCATCATATTTCCACATGTAAAACCTGACTTGTGTGAAATCACGTCTTATTACGGTGTCCACATTGAAATCTGTATTGGAGGGTGTACCTCAAGCACAAAATCACACTACATGTTGTTATATTTCCTTATGCCAAAGTGTAATGCTTAGTGTTGCAGGCTTTTTTTAAAACACCATGCCAATGACATCATCAACAATCCATGAGCTGTAAATCTGACACATATTATTGTATGCAGCTTTTTGTATTTTTCAGAGCACTACACTGTGTGATGGTTAGTAAATCCTGGCCCGAGTGCTTGATGATGAGAGAGCCCCAAGAATCATGCTGCAGAAGATGGTGATGGGTGTTGTCACTTTTACCACAAGCTCAGATGCAATATTTTTAAGAGCAGTAATTGCCAACAATGTCGGACAGTATTCCATCTATAAAGGGATACAGTTACTTTTTACTATTTCAGAGTATTTCACCCTGTGTGTTAGCCCAGCAATGTACATTTAATTGTGCGTGCAACATATGTCAGAGTTGTCAAACACTGAACCATGGGTGGCAAGATTTTAGGAAGATCGACGTGGTGTAAACTTGCATACAACAAATATTCATGCAATTAAGCTATGTAGTCCATGCTTAGCTTAAAAATAATGCACAGATTACCTCCTAAACCATGTCGAACACTGTCATAAATCAGTAAAAAGATTAGATAATTGTGCACTGTATATTAGTCAATAATATGTCAGCAGTGCTAGCTTATATAATTCCTAAAATTGGCTTTTTCTTTAAATAGAGAGTTGGGCTCATGTCTTGAGAGTGGCTCGTGAATAAGGGAGAATTAGGAAATAGGATAATTAGCAGCACATTTTCAGAAATCCTTATTCTGATGTCAGCTTACTTACAAAAAATAGCACTGCAGATTTTATTTAATTCTTCTTATTTTTCTAACACAGGAAAACATGCAAGACATCCTTGGTCTCAAATGGAAATAGAAACAGTTGACATATTAACATACTCTTTCATTAATAAAATAAACGTTTTTGAGAAAACTGACTGTGAAAAATGATTTCCGCCTGCCTCCTTCTTACAGACTGTGGAAGGGATTGGAGAATGGTAAAAAATAACATAAACAATCAAATAGTTGCAATCAAAAGAAGTCAGCGAATGCATTTTGCCCAGTAGGAGACACAGGACTGAACTTGCGGAAACATTCAATTGTTGCCTTTTACTTTCTTCTTTTCATTAATGTGTTTCATTATTTCAGAATACTTATTTTAGTTTACCTGCGTCTGTAGTTTGTGCATTTTTATTGATTTTTGTAAGTGAATACCACAGTATAGAATGATGGGTTTAGAGAGAAAATTGAACTACTACAGTGAATTTTGTATTGCAGTTTGAGAACCTCCAACTTTGAAGTTCTTATAGACAAACATGTGGAAGGTTTAAGTCAAGGTTTTTGAGGAACGCAATGCAATTTTAGTTTGATGACATATGCTCTGTATCAAAATATGAGCTTTTAGTTGGCAGAGGCTTCCACCCTGTCCACGTAGGGACCACAGTGCCTGTCAGGGTAAGTCAGATACACAACCTAAATGAACATGTGCTCTCCCTCTTTTAGCTTGGTACAGAGCAATCAGGCTTGACTTAAGAAGCAATGTGAAAAGTATTTATGCAATCTTTAATTACAGTAACACAGTGAAAACACGACAACAACACTCCACACCAATCTATACAAATAGAGAATATTTATCTGAGTACAGCAAGAACAAAACAACAACAATCCAATAAGTAGAAGTCGAGATATGAATCTTTAAAGGTTAAACTCAAAAACAGTGCTTAGAATTCAATAGCACTAAAAGGTTACTTGAAGTCATGCTGGACCAGGGTATATCCAAAGTTCAGACCGACGGCGATAGAGGGCAAGCTGGCTACAGGACCCATGCAGAGCCCGCTGAGCAAGTCCTTGTACGAAGCAAGCTTCGTCATCGAAGGCTTCACCACAGTGGTTTTGATCTCCACAGTTGGGTTGATGCTTTGGAGTCAAGCCTCACAGTCGGTGTCGAAGGATCATGAATAGGCTCTGTGTCGGAGAGCATTGCCTCATTTCTGATTACCACAAAGGTATCATTGCATCATTATTTTCAGAAAACAGCTGCAGAACCCACTTCTGGGGCCCTGGACTGGAGGGGGCAACTCAGGAAAGGGTAGGACCAGCAGAGTTACAAGAAGTCTTTTGTGCCTCCAAGACTTTGGAAACCAGGAGGCAAGCCAGCAAGCCCTTGGAGAATCTTGGGCTACAAAATGTAGAAAAGAGGCCCAGTCCTTCTTACTCCCAGGCAATATGCAGCAGGCCAACACAGCAGAGCGGGTAGCAAAGTGGCAGTCCCTCCTGCAGCACAGCAGCTCTTCTTCCTGGCAGAATGTCCTTGGTTCTAGTAGAGTTCTGATTTGGTGGAGTTCAGTGTCCAGGACTTGTACCCAAATGTGCCTCAAAAGTGGGGGGGCATAAAGGTCTTTAAAGATTACAAGGTCCCTGCTTTTCCTGCCCTGGCTCCAGCATCAGTACAGGGTCGTATGCAGCTCCTTGTGTGGGGACAGGCACAGCACTATTCAGGCGCATGTGTCCAGTCTTCCCTCCCATTCTGCCTCAGAAAGGCTCCTCAGCCTGATGATGGGCCAGCAGCATGCAAATGTCACACCTCTTCTCCCTTTGTGTGACTGCCTAGAGGGAATGCACAAATCCCAGCTGTCACACAACCCAGAAATGTATTCAGAGACAGGCAGAGACAAAAAATGGTTACAGTAAGAATGTGCCACTTGTGGACGCTTCTTTTATTGTTTGTATTTTAAACATGCCAATCGTGCTTTTACTTTCATTTTCTAAGCCCCGAGACTGCTGCAGGCAGGGACAGTGGGCTGGGGGGTCTCCCACCAAGGATCCTCCTTTGATCATCCGGCTGACAACTCTGGACCACACATGCCACAGGCCGAGAGGATGGGCCATCCAGCAGCACTACCTCATTGGTCAGCAGCCTCAGGTGACCGGACAGAACGGGACTCAACTGTGTACTTTCAACTGACGATCACATCAGGACTTGGTTTCCCCTCTCACCCTCGTACTCAGACGGAGTACGTGCATAAGAGAACTGTGCATCTTAGAGGATCCTGAGTTGTTTACGTGGGAAAGATGAGACCAGCCTTGCAAACTCTAGGTGTTAAACAAAGGTGACTTATGCTTAAGTGTGCTTCTAATCATTAGCAGAAAAGGGTGCTGGTTAATATTGAGAGTGTGTTCAAAAAAGGAACATAATCCTGAAATTTAGATGTATGCTAAACAAGTTTAACATTCTCACTGCTACCAGCTAACACTGCATCAGTGATCTAGCCATTTGTTGAAACTGGAAAAAGGCATTTAGCGTCCTACATAAAATCTGTAAATAATCTAAATAAATGTGTCAGCTGCTGTCCCAAAACAACAGGCGATAGGTCAGGAAAGTGAAAGAGTGAGGCAGTAAGTTGCAGTCGTGGTTGTACGATATCTACAGTGGAAGTTTAGGATGAATGGTATCCTAACATCTGTTTTGCACAGCACTGTTTTCAGGTTTGGTTTGCTCCCCTTTGCCAGGGTTCTCTTAGCACACCCCTAAGTCTTTTTTTAAGCAATAAGCGTAGGAGCGCAAATGCTTAAAAAATGAATATATATAAAAAAAACACTCGCAGTGAAATATCTCTTGCATTACTGAATATTTGAGCTCTTGCCGTTGCATTAATATTAGCCAAGCCCATAGCTCAAATGTGAGACCTCTTGCATTGCAAATGATTGTTTTCCATGTTTGCATTACTCTGTATTTTAAATGGGTGAAAACATGGCTTTTGTATTGCATGCCTTCCTGTTGTGAGCTTCATTTATGGCAATAGCGGATTATGAAAGAATGCATTTCCAGCATAACCTAGAAGTGAATGATATTTTGTTGCTTTGGACCTTGTTATATCATTATTTCTGTAAGCAACTGGTATTAGTAAAAGTTTACAGGTCACAAAATAGAGATCACCCATTTGCTCTTTTACTTATAGGGTGTGCTACGAGAATATCATTGTCAGAATATCGCCTGACATAAATATTGTGTTCTAAATATCATCTACAAAACTATCACCACATTGGCGTAAATAATGAAAGTGTACACCCAATGCGTGCAAACGTCTGGCTACTAAAAAAGGTTTCATAAACTTAGTCTAAGATCCCTGTAATTAATATGGCCACGTTTCAATAATGTGCCTTTTCCAATGGAAAAGGCCATTGTGTACCTGCCAATGTGGCTTTCTCTACTTTTCCATTAGCGAAGGCCTAGCGCCCTCAGGAACTCTCCTTTTAAGCCAATATTTCAACTTTTTGAAAGATTGCTTTATTTAAATGTTGCTTATTTTGAGTATGACTCTTCTCTAACAGAACAATGTAGCTGCACAACAGTAATAGGGATTTTCTCTATTGTGACACAGGAATGTATGCCCTATGTTCAAAATGGTTTTTCCACTGTGTTAAGGAATCCTATATTTAACAGGAACATTTTAAGGTTTCTTTTCCCATGAAAAAGGCTGTTGCAGAGCTTTCAAATTTATTGTCTGTATTCCGGAGCAAAAGATTCACTAGATTCTTCGAGGAAGTCTGGTTGTATACTGTAGATACACCGACATACAACATTTGGCTCCCCAAAAAGTTTTTTTTTAACTTTATCACAGACTCCTATAATTAATGTAGACATTTTGAGGTGTTTATCCTAGTAAAAAAAAGACATATGTATGACAGCCAAAGGCACGTTCTGTATGCTTACCCAATGAGCCTATCTGATCAGTTCAGCAAATCAATTCGTAAGGCTCATTTAGAAAATTTTGCTTCAAACAGAAGGATCTTCCAACCTGTCAAAGACCTCGGTAGTTAACCTGGGCACAGTTTGAAATGTGCCTTTATCCAAAGTAGTTGTACCACTGCCAAAGTAACTTTTTAACTCTTGTGCAACAAAACCACAAGTACTGGGTATTCTTGATCACATTCAACATAAAAATGTGGTTTCCCAATTGGGTTTTTGCAACTTTGTGAAAGCCTCCCTATTTAACAAAGGCTTATTTTGAGAATCCTACATTTGAAGAAGGTTCCTCAAATGCAAATATGTTTTGTTCCGACTGTTACACAAACTGAAAAATACTCCCTTTCAATAAATCCACTTGTATGTACCAATCCCCAAAACAACAAATGTTTTCATGTTGCTGAACAAGGTTTAGAGACCAAGGTTAGACAGCAAGCAAAGAGCACCAAGAGTGCATAACATATATACTCCAAGAAGAAGGAGAGCTTTGGAAGGAGGGAACCACTTAATTCTCAAATTCTTGAGCCAAAATTAATAAAGATGTGCCAATCCATGAACCTATTTCTCCAGCGTAGAAAGAATCAGCATAGGAAGTTTGTTGCAATCACAAATACACTTTTTTTGTTTATGGAGACTCATTCATAAGGTCGTGGTTAAAAAAGAGAATGAGAACAAGGACAGTTAGATATTTAAGGAATTGTGTATCTTCCTGGAGGATTTATTGGATCAATTGCATTGTTCCAGTCCAGCTTGGGGGCTTGAATGCCATTATCATCACGTTGTATTTTTCAAGCACACGTTTACTCCTCAGGGGATCATTGTGATGAATAACAGGTGTTTATTGTTACCTAACTCAATAGTACTCATTTTATTAACTATGGAGTTTGAGTGGATCCACCAGGATTCAAAGTAAGTTCAAGGTCATACACTGATATCTCCAGTAGATGCATTAGTCCACTAAGCCACCAGACTAACACTATCTGCTTGGCATCTTCAAAATAACTGTAATCACATAATATGTATGTGGCACATGGGCATAACTTTCAATGTATAGTACCTCTGTTGAGGTTTCAATATGACTACAGTCATGCACTATCACTGCGGGGACTTAAGAGTGCACACACTATCACTGAATGGACCTGAACATGACTATAATACACAATCACTGCAGGGACCCGGGCATCCCTATAGTCACACACTATCTCTTTGAGGACCTGGGTAACACTATAATCACGCGCTATCATTGTGGGACTTGAACTTCATTATAATTCCACAATAGCTCTCTTGAGAATTGAACATTACAGTAATCACACACTGTCTGGATGGTGACTTGAGCATGACTGTAATCACACATTATCTCCTTGGAGATCTCAATGTGAATTTAATCGCACACTACCACTGCGGGGATGTACACATGATTAAAATCACACACTTTCTCTTTGGGAACCTAGGTAACACTATAATCACATACTATCTCTCTGGAAACATGGACATCTCAATAATCACATACTATCTCTGTAGCGAACTGGTCATCCATTAAATAACACGTTATCTTTTCAGGGACTTGATTATAACTACCAACGGCCACTATCTCTACAGGGACTCCAACATGTCTATCTGAAAGATTGTTCCTACAGGGACTTGAACTTGACAGTCATCACATACTAACTCTATAGTTCTAAAATCGAAGCATTTTGATACACACTTGCTGTGGTGATCAGGGCATAACTATATAACACAATCTCTACAAAGACTTCAGCATGATTATAATCACACACTATTTGTGCATGCACCTAGACATCATATCATAACACTCACTCTGTGTAAACTCAAACATGTCTATAATCACCCACACTATCTCTACGGAGAAGTGAATATGACTGTACCCAAACACTATACCCGTGGACACCTAGGCATGCCTATAATCAAACATTATCTCTTGAGGGATTTGAATATGACTATAATCACACATTTTCTGTGTGGTCACCTGGGATTGACGTTAATGACACCAAATCACAAGTGATTTCAAGATAACTGTCATTTTACACTATTTCTGTGGAGACTTGCACATGAATATAATCCCATACTATATCTATAGGGACTGAAATACTATCTCTGTGGGTACTTGGACATCATTATAATTATGCATTAGGTCTGCAGGGCCTTGAGCATGACTGTCATCACACACTCTCACTGTCAGCTCTCAACCATTACTATAATCATATTCCATATCTAAAGGTACTGTTATTACACAGTCATATAAAAAAGATGAAGCTGATGAAAAAGAACAAAGTAATTTCAACCTGGTCTTCCTATCTGACCACATTGCAGGATATTTGGCCTGGGAATTTATTTAACTATGTGTTTTTTCCTTATCTCTTAACATTTATGAGCCTTTTGCAATAGACAAATTATCTGTGAATCCCTTTCCATGAAGTTGTTATGCTATGGTTTCTGGTGAGAGATGCATTATCATCAAAACACATTTTATGTGTGTCATGGGACACAAGGAGCTATTCATTTATAACTAAACTATAATGAAATTCAGGTACAGAACTGAAAAATGACAGCCATTTGTTCATGAATTTATTCAATCACAAATCACAATTTTACAGTAAATCCTCACATGGTTACTAATATGTGCTTAGGTCCCATTGAGGGTGGCTCTGTGCACATGGTTAAAAAAAGCTATATTTGAATATTTGAAGCAGGATCCTGTGTCATGAATTCTTTTCTTAAAACGTTCCGTAATTAATATGTTTACGAGCATTCTGTAATAAGAATATTTTAAGAGCATAAGGCAGGCACCCACACATAGCACCACTTGGATTGTAATCAGTGCTCAGTTTGAGCCGGTGGTCACAGGTGGGTCCCACCCAGGACCAGCACTTATTTTTCCTTAAACTTTGATTCATACAATCAGATAAAGGAACACATGGGAGGGGTAGGAGAAGGAATAGGAAGTCAGAAAAACATTGGCAAAGGAAATAATCATTAGTAAAAAAGAAACCATAAGAGTTAGATGTAGAGGCATGGAGTATCTGGTGGTGAATTAAAGAGGCATAAGGCAAATCACAACAATGCAGATTTGATATTCGACATTCAATAGTGCCGACCATGGGCTTCTGAACAAAAGGTTTGGGCCAGACTCATATTCCCTTATTAGCTGGCGATTGGGAGGGGTGTGTGTGTGTGCATGTGTATATGTATGTATGTATGTATGTATGTATGTATGTATGTATGTATGTATGTATGTATGTATATATATATATATATATGATACTTTTATGCATTTTTCAAAGAATTAGCAAATTATCATCAACTTGAAGTTGATGGTAATTAGCGTTTCCTAAATGCATAGTTTGCATTTATGAAAGGCTTGATGCATCGCCTTTAGGGAATCACAATTTGCGATATGCGAAATACAATTCGCAATTTAGGTAATCTCAATAAATTGGGATTACCTAATTTGGGAATTCAAAGCCTTTGATGCATTGGAAAAAGCCTTTTTCCAATTGCAAACGGGCCGATTCTGAGAATCGTCCCGAATGTGACCGGAAAAAAGCTTGATGCATATGGCCCTAAGGCTTCAGATTGACCTCTTTGTATCTTTTATGCAAAACTTGAATCTGTAAACTAACTATACCAAGTTGCACATAATGTCATGTGGACCGAGGAAATCTAGGCTGAATAAATTAGTGTAAAGGGTCAGGATTTAAAGTCAGGTGACAACTTTTTTTTTTTTTTTTTTTTTGAAACCGTTTATTACATGTTAAAAAGGGTTACAAGTATGGGCCTACAACCATCCGGCCGGCCGCTAGAGTGGCAGAAGCATATGACATACCTACAGTAAGAGTCTCTTGGCGGCGCAGATCGGTAAAGCAGGAGATATCAATAGCGCAGGCCACATAACTCCAAGCCCACAATACGGTTTCCTTTTTTTCAAAACAGAGCAACACAAAAAAACCACACCCGCAAGGCAACCCGCCATCCAAAGTGACGGCACGTGCTCCTTAAGTAGGGGATCCCAACCAGCAGTCGAACTCTGAAGAGGGGAATGGGAATAAATCAGGGACAGGGGAACCACATGCCCGCGGCTGGGGGAGGGGGTCGGCTAGGGGGACGGAGCTGGTGAGGCGGCCGGTAGCAGTGGCGGCTCACAAATACCCCCGCGATAGGCGTTCCAGGGGCCCCAGATTTTCACCCACGCCCCAGGCTTACCCCTCGCCACATACACTACCTTTTCACGAAACATACACCAATCCATATGTTCTTTCCAGGCCAACACCGCTGGGGGCCTCTGGGATCCCCACAATTGAGCAATGTCGCGCTTAGCTATCATGTATCCCAGAGTCACCCACCGCGTCTGCGGGACCGAATAGTCATTTGGTTCCCACACATTCAGCAAGCATCTCCTCGCTTCAGGCAACAGCACAACATGCGTCACCACACGCAGGACCTCATGCACACCACGCCAGAATCGCTCCACCTGTGGGCATTCCCACAGAATATGCATGAAAGTTGCCAAGGCACCACAGCCACGCTTACACAATCCGTCACCAACAAAGCCCATACGTAGAAGCCTTGGCCCCGTCACGTAAACCCGGTGGAGGATCTTAAGCTGGACGAAGCGAAGGCGAGCCGGGATGGCCACCTCCTTCGGAGAGGCCACCGCGGAAATCCAGTCCTTGTCGTCCAGTTCCAGCCCGTCGGCAACCCAGGCCTCGCGGAGACTAGTCAGCAGGCACGACCTGTCGTTGATCAGTTTTTTATATATAAGGGAGATCGTGCTGTCTGGGACATGGCCATCCAGCACTCTGTCCTCCAGGGGGGAAGACTCCGGAATGGACGCGACATCAGGGAAGACGGAGCCCAGCGCGTGGCGGACTTGTAAGTACCGAAAGTACTCACTGCCTTGCAGCTGAAATTCCGTCCGCAGCGTCTCAAAAGTTTTGAATCCACCCCTTGTCCAGAGGTCTCCCACTGTGCTGATTCCGATCGTGTCCCACTTCTCGAAGCCCTTCGATGTCCACAGGGAGCCCAACCTCTCAGACGCATATAGCGGTGTCGCCCGGGTCAAACGGTCCTTCCATCCCATCGCTGCATTAGCCGCGTGCCAGACACGCACCATGACACGCGTCGGTCCCGTCAGACGGGAGTCGGGCGCGCCAGAGTAGAGCGCTCGATTGTAGTCGCCACCGGGCAGGAGCATCTTGTCCATTTCAAATGCCGGGTTCAGGGCGGGCCCGTAAAGGCCATGATTAATCGCAGCTAGCTGGGAGGCCCAGTAATACCGTTTAATGTCCGGGAGGGCAACCCCCCCATCGTACCACGGGAGCGTCAATTTAGCCAGAGCAATACGCGGCCTCCCGTCCCAGAACAGGCGCCGCTGCAGGCTCTCCACCTCACAGAAGTAGCGCGCCGGAACCAGGTCCATAGTGTTCTGAAGTGCATACAGAAAGCGCGGCAAGGACATCATCTTAAACAAGGCCGCTCGGCCAAGCGGCGAAAGCGGAAGACGCCGCCAGCGCGCAACGTCCTCCCGTAAGCGCTGGAGGGGGGGTAGTAAGTTCCGCTCGTAGCGGGTCTCCGGGTCAAGAGTAATATATATACCCAGGTACCGGAACCCCTGGGAGGCAATCTGGATCGGGCAGTCCCGTGGTAGGGCCGGAGCCTCCCCGGAGAGCACATATACGCAGGATTTCGCCCAGTTGATGACAAGGCCTGAGTTACGACCGAAGGAGCGCAAAACATCAACCAGGACAATCAGCGAGTTACGCGGGGAGGCGAGATACAAAAGGATATCATCAGCGTAGAGGGACACGCGGTCCTCATGCTCGGGGGTCCAGCGGAGACCACGGATGGAGGGGTGCCATCGCAGCCACTCCGCCAAGGGCTCCAAGGCCAATGCAAACAGGAGCGGTGACATGGGGCAACCCTGACGCGTGCCCCGCCCCAGCGCGAAGGGGGCCGAGACTCGCCCATTCACCACCACCTGCGCCAATGGGCCCGAATACAACAATTTGACCCAGCTAATGAATCCCGGTCCAAATCCAAATTTCGCCAGCATCGCCCAGATGTATGGCCATTCAAGCGTGTCAAACGCCATGGTGGCATCTAAGGACGCCAAGATGGCCGGCGCCCGCACAAACGGGACACGCGCGAGCACCCCATGCAAGCGTCGCAGATTAAGAGCCGTGTTGCGATGGGGTATAAAGCCAGATTGGTCTTGGTGGACCAAATCGCCCACCACGCCAACCAGCCGGTTGGCCAGTACCTTGGCGAGGATTTTGGGCTCCGCGTTCAAGAGCGAGATAGGCCTATAGGATGTAACCCGCTCACGGGGTCTCCCCTCCTTGTGGATCACCACGATTGTGGCCAGACGCTGGTCCGGCGGGAGGGAACCCCGCGAGTGGGCCGCCAGGAACATGGCGCGCAGGTGGGGCGCCAGTACATCCGGTCGCAGCTTGTAGAGCTCGATGGGGATACCATTGGGGCCCATGGCCTTGCCGGATGCGACCGAGCGAATGGCCAGGGCAATTTCGTCCGAGGTGGGAGGAGCGTCCAGCGAATCCCTGTCCTCCACCGTAAGGGAGGGCAGCGCGATGTCCCGAAGCAGGGCATGGGAATCTTCCTCCGAGCAAGGAGAAACCGGAGAGTACACCTCGCGGAAGTAATCCGCGAAGCAGGAGACAATGGCTTCCGGCTCGGTGACAGGCACACCATCCATCCCCTCAATCAAAGGAACCACACGACTCGCTCTCTCCCTCTTGTCCAACCACGCAATCAATTTACCAGCCTTATCACCCACATCATACAGTCGCCCCTGTTGCTCTCTACTGAGGCCCCTGGCCGCCTCCGTGACGAGGGCCCTATAGGCCGCCTGCTTGAGGTGCAGAACATGCAACTTGGCGTCTGTTACCCCGCTCCCCAGGTCACCCTCTAGTTCCGCAATTTCGGCCTCCACCCGGGTTACCTCCTCCCGCTCGCGCCTCCGGGCATGGGAGATAAAGGAGAGGGCCTCCCCTCTGAGAACTACCTTAAAAGCCTCCCACAGGGAGATGGCCGAAGGAACAGACCCCACATTCTCATCAAAGTATCGCTGTAAGGATTTGATCAAGTCGGCACGAATAGTGGGGTCACGCAAGTACCAAGCATTGATTGGAGCCACCCTGCCCTCCCCCCTAGGGAAGACATCGAAATGTAACAGTACTGGGGAGTGATCTGAAATGCCCCGCGCCAGATGGCACACCTCTCCCACCCTCCCAGCATAGGCCGCCGGGACAAGGATGTAATCAAGCCGCGAGAGGCTACCATGGGCACCCGAGTGGAAGGTGTATTGCCGCTGTGCGGGATGCTTTAGTCGCCAGCAATCCACCAGGCCCAGAGTGTCTAAAAGGCCGGACAGCCAGGCCTGTGCCCGGGGGAGGTCCCTAGGGGGATGGCGATCCATAGACCCAGAAACTACTGCATTAAAGTCCCCCCCAATCACCAGCAGGCCACCCGGGAGGTCCAGAAGGAGGCGCCCCAAATCCGCAAATGTAGTAGATTGTAACCCAGGCGGGACGTACACTGATATAAAAACAAACACTCTACCCTCCATTCTACCCACCAGAACAGCGTCCCCTCTCATCATGGCGCACCTCATCAATCTCCAACGGGAGCGAGTTCTTAATCATGATACCCACCCCCCGCGAGCCCGAAGTGAAGCCCGAGTGGGCCACCAAACGATAGCCTCGCCGATTCATGGCATGAAAGGAGTTACCTATAAGGTGCGTCTCCTGCAGGAAGATAACATCTGGTGAGATACGTTTCAGGTATTGCAGGACCACACCACGCTTAATCCTGTCCCCCAGGCCGTTAACATTCCATGACAACACAGTCAAATCCCTACCCCCCATCATACGCAGAAGCAATCAGTCGTCCCCCACAGAGCATCTCGAGAGCAACAATACAGTAAAGGGCTTGCCTTGCGGTGCAAACAAACAACACACCCCCCCCACCCCCCCATCCCAACAGAACTCCCCCCTCCCTGCACCCCTGCATGAGCCCAGACAGCCCCCCCAAAGTGCAGTGTGCCTGTCGCCCCATAGATGAAAAACTAACTAGTCCCCCAGAGGAGGAGGGAAGCCCCCAACAGACCCCACACGACCTCCAGCGGAGGGGAGCATGAACGATCAGAAAATGGTAAAGGAATGTTGTCCAGAGCAAGGCCTATTCTTCACCCCTCAGTTCTGATCCGGCGGGCCCTCCCCGCCAACCGCACCCCCCCCACCCCCCCGGCCCCGATCTCCAGGCAGAGTGTCCAACCAGTCCCCAGCCGCCTCGGGTCGGTCAAAAAGTGCGTGCGCCCATCCACCTCCATCCTTAGCTTAGCTGGAAAAAGCATTGAGTACTTAAGGTTCAGGTCCCGTAGGCGACGTTTAACTCCAAGAAAACTCAGTCTCAGTTTTTGGACCGCCGGCGTAAAGTCTGGGTAGAAATGCACATCCATGTTATCAAGCTTGACCGGTCCCTGTTGCCTGGAGGTCTGCAGGATAGCGTCTCTGTCCCGGAAATTAAAAATCCGGGCAATGAGAGGCCGCGGCGGGGCACCGGCCTTAGGTCTGCCCCCAGGGACCCGATGAGCACGTTCCACCGCAAAAAGCTTACTCAGCCCCCGGGGCTGGAGATGGGTAAGGATCAATTCTTCCACAAAAAGATCCGCCGCCTCCGCCTCTCGTCCCTCCGGCACTCCCACAATGCGAACGTTATTCCTCCGGGCCCGACCCTCGGAATCCTCCAGTCGCCGGTCCATCAGGGCGCTCGCCTGGCCTAGCCGGCGCACCTCCTTCTGGAGGGCCACCACGTCCGTCGTGAGGCTCGTTGTGGTGTGGGCCAGGGAATCGACCCGGTCGTTGGTTTTGGACAAGTCAGCCCTCACAAGGCTAACATCCACCAGGACCGAGTCTATCTTTTGCGCTAGGGTGTCGAAGCGCTGGTCCACTGAGGCCTTCATCTCTGCGATGGCGCCCATGACGTCCCGGAGGGTCAGATCCACCGGTTGAGCAGATGCCTCCGTCGGGCCCGCCGGGGATGTGCGCGATGTCTCCGGAGATCCCTTCTGGAGGGTGTAGCGGTCCATACTGTTGGATTGAGGCGCCGGGCCGCGGCGGGTCGTCTTCACCTTCGCCCGGTCGCCATCTTGTTTGGTGGACATGCCTGCTCTCCCACCGTCGCGCCAATCTCCTCGAAAGGGCCGATAAACCAGTTCACGGGTTCCGGGGGGGGGAGGGCGACCACTGGGCCGCAGGACGACTCACGGCCGGCGGATCAGCCGGGCACCTGGACAAGGCCACACCACCGCACCCCGCTCCGCAACCCTACCTCGCTTGAGGGCAAGGAGAGCGCAAAAGCGAAAGTGAAAGCACGGGGTACGCGAGTCGCCCAGCCCAGCCCGCCGCTGTTGTTCGCTTTGTCCCCGGATCACCCCACTACTCCATTCCGGGGGGCCAGCGCGGAGAAGGCCGCAACCTTCAATCGGTGCTCCCACCGGTGTCCGGGGTCCGATTCGAAAAGGAAAAACGGATGGCGCCTCAGCTCGGGTTCACCGATGCAGTCCCCTCAACAAGGACAGGATATAGCCAGGATTAATTCAGGAGGTCGTGGTGGTCCTCGGGAGCCTCGCACCTACGCGGCCATCTTGGTTGCGCGCTAGGCTCCTCCCCCCAGGTGACAACTTTTGCTATGTTGGACTAACTTTCATCTCGTCTGGGTCCTGGACTACTCCTCTTGAGCAGGCTAGCTCAAAGCTTAGTAAATCCACAGAGACTGTGTGTAACTTGATTAGAACAGAATTAAGAGGGTCTGCTCTTCCTCCTTTGAAGGTGTGCAATACCGAGTGTATAAGTGCAGCCACTTATGGTGCAGGTGTCTGGGTTTTTAACAAGTGTAACTGCTAACAATTTGAAGACCCAGAGGGAAATAGAGAATTGAACTGCCCCTGCGATAATCAATCCACTCAATCACTTCTGCATTTTATGGCTTAGCACATAAGCATTTTTTAAAGCCTTTGCTACATAAGTTAGGTTTTTATCGGTGAAGAGTAGCTTTGCTCCACTTACAGTTTTTAAACTCACATGTAACCACTTACTTTGTTTGGGATTACCCGAAAGCAGTCACCAGGTTTCGAAAAACTATGGAAGGCTAGCCTTCTGATTTATATCTAGGTCTTGGCTTGCTTAACATGCATTTGATAGCGAAGTTAGGCAGAGATGTCCCTTTTTTAGTTTTGTTTTAATAGGAGTATGTGGAGGACACGCTTTTCGGTGTTTGTGCTCTATTGCACCTTTCCAGTTCAACCTTTGCCAACCGCGGCATGTGAGAAGTTGATGTTAATGATCATATTATGGAAAATCGTTTTATGCTCTTTTTAACTTATATATGATGAAATTGCTTAATCAACTTAAATTACATGAACACATTTGTATTGTTTTGATCACACTTTTGAATACTATGGATTTGTATTTGATTTTTATGTGCTTTTATAGTCAATTTTTATTAGGCCAAATAAAGATATTGATTGATTGATTGATTGATTGATTGATTGAACTAATGTTACTGCATTTCTTATATATACCTGTATTTGTGTGGTTTAAATAAGGTTGTTAACTCATATATAATAATGGGGGGGTGTCCACAAGATGGCCGGGTAGGACGTGCATTGCTACCATCCTACCGCGGTGAAAATCTGTCATTATCCGGAGGCGTTATTAAGTGCCGACCTCACCCGGTAATCCTGGTTGATCAGTGTGCCTCCTGAGCCGGGTGCACGTCGTGTGGAGGCGTGGAGCGGTGAGAGAGACGCAGAGGATTGGATCATCCCTGGAGCCAAGCCGCCATCTTGCCGGGTGCTGGGATTGCTGCGGGACGCGACGGGGGCCCTAGGGGGTCTCCTCGGGCCGTCTCCAGCAAAAGAAGATTGGAGGCGGATGTGGCTTTGACTGCACCGAGTCTGCGCAGATGGGCCCAGGCAAACCATGGGGTTGGTGATACGCAAAGCGCTGCATGCGGCCAGAAGCTGGGGTCACAATAATGAGTGCAGACGCTCAGAGGGGCCGGCCCCAGCTGATTGGAATAATGTTGCTGGATAATTGGGAAGGCACCTACTGAACCTAGGGGAAAAGAGGCATAAGGACAGTGGAGACCCATGGAACTGAGGCTAACAAAGCCTGGTCAGGGCAGTTGAGAGTTAGATCAGGGGCCTTGTGGAAAAAGGTGGAGCCCACGGACTGGGGGATGCTAAGGGGTGCTCACTCAGGGCCCAGTAATATATAAAACTAAAGAGAATGCCAATGCTGACAAATATTTATACTGTTTGACTGTAGAAGAAAGGTGAAACAACTACGACCATACTAATTAACAGTATTTTTTTAAGACTTGATTTGTTTTTATCATACACAATGAATTATTTTATGAAGATATTCTGATCTGGATACACAATCATGATTAAGCAAGATGAACAAAGGGAGAAAGAATTATATTCACAAACAGAGATTGATATACTCACGACAAAGACAAACAAGCATTTGCAATGCAATAGGTCTCGCATTTACGTGAGTTTGAGCTATTGACATTGCAAATAACAATGCCTTTTATTTTTGTTTCCGTTTTTAAAACATAAATAAAAAGCATTGTCATTTACAACGCCAATAGCTGAAACTCGCATAAATGCGAGACCTATTGCATTGCACATGCTTGTTCGTTTAGTAGGGGTTAAAACTACATTGGGATTTTTTTTAAATATATACTTGCTACATTGTGTACTCAAACTACAGATAAATTGAAATGTGCATATCAGATCTGGAAAAAAATTAAATATGCCTTTGAAGATGCCAAAGTACACCAAACACGAGCCCATTTGTACATTCAAGAACACAGTTGCCAGTCTACATTATGGCTCAAACACCCAGCACTGCTCACAAAATCAATTACAGTGGCCTTGTGCAAAAATATAGCTGCACCAATAGGAGATTGGCAAAGTAATCATGAGAGAATACAGTATTTATGGTACTTCTGATTTACAAAATGTCGAACTTTGGTATAACATTCGTCACCATTTGATTTTTACAGCTGTGTGCACCCTCGCCACAACATATGCAAGCTTTTAAATACAGCAAATACCCATCAGTGGAGCAATTGCACACCCAATATTCAATGACAGGCCTGCCCATGGTAACTCATGCTGCATGTTCACACATGACCAAGACCTGACAGGCACATCAAGATGTGTAGGTGTAGGCACACACAAGTACTTAGCATGCCCAGAACATCAGATCTAGATTTCAACCTGAAAACTGAACTCATTTTAACTGTGTTGCCATAAAACGTGGCTTAGGCATCATTTCAGTACATTAATCCTATCAGCAAACCACGTGCCCTCACCCGAAATCACAGGGATCCCAAGAAAGTAATTCAGAGGACACGTCGAAGGTTCGACTGCTTTTATGTCTCTAATCACATGGTAATGGGAGGTAAATGCAGCAACCGAGATTCATTTCGTTATCACAGTTCTGTCATGACACAAGGCCCTCTTTGTAACCGGTATCTTCAATCGGACACGGACAATAGGTTATGAGAAATGAATAAATAAATAAAACAGCCAAGGGGCATGTGATCATTGTTCCTAAGATCATATCAACGATTGTGGGAGGACTGCAGCATGTCACTTAAAAAATAAACGCATTTCATCAGGGTTTAAGTCTTGTACTTTTAAATCACAACTCCACAATAACTTCGAGTTTGGAGTCATGTAACTATAAAAACATCTATAATACACTAGAAGACGGGAACATTAAGCCCTTGCCTCAAACTCACGTCTGCTATCAGAGGCTTGCAGCTGGGAAATGAAAAGCGCCCCTTGCCACATGCACCGCAGCAATCACTGACCTCTCACTGAAACCGAGTATTGCAATGTTGAAATGAGGCCCGATGCAGAGCATTACTGCATGCTGAAATCCTACCTCAAGCCTGACAAGTTAAAGATTGGATGCAGAATAGGGCATGCATACGTTAATGTACGTTCATAGCTGGTCAGCGCAGCTCGTCGTTCCTACCACAATCCTCTGATCTAAAAAAACAAACATCAGGTCAATCTTTATAAGGTTTGCACTACAGTACACTCGCACAAGTAAATAGTACACCTTAAATTACAGGTGGATACAGTTAGTGGAATGTACTTATTAAAGTACAGCATGCCATTTGTAAATGGTCAGTCAATTAGGTCTATAGTTTGACCGAATATGTATGCCATGTAATTTTATTATTTTACGGAGTTTTATATAGCGCGAACTTGACCCGACAATTGTTTCTAAACTATAGATCTACAAAAGTAGACATTATGCAGCCTAAACCCAATGAATTGCAGTATGCAGCCAAGATTCCAAAATGGAAGTTTGACTAAGTCACTTTGTTTGATATAGACTGAAAATATGAAGAGAAAAAAATGTGAGCGAACGGCGATATCTCGTCGTACCTAATGGTTTAAGTGTAGTTTGATCGTGACCAATGCCCGACAAGATGATGAAAGTGCTGTGTACTGTGTTCATAATTTAAGATGTTTGTTTTTTAGCTTAAATAATAAATAAAAAAAGCCCGTTTGGTAGGACACAAAAGAAGCACGTAAATTGATACGGGACAGCAGTCGAGCGTTGTAGTCCACTAGATGCGTCCAAATTCAGAAATAAATGCACCCAAATTCTTTTTTGGGTGTAGTTACAATTCCAAAAGGAGAAGATTAAAAAGTGACGGGAGGAAAAGTGGGTGCATGGGGTGGTTTGCGCAATGTGGGGATATCCTGAGAAATTGCTTATTGTTAAAGAACACCAGCTTTGGCAAACTGCATCCGTTTGGGACAAGGCATGTGGCACAGAAGTATTCTGGTAAAAACAAACAAGAAGGGCCGGGCGAGAAGGGAGGGGGGAATGCGAGGAGCCTGAATACAAGTGAGACGAGGGTAAAGAGAATGTCTCCGTGAGCCTTATGCTCGGCTGGCGCCTCGGGCATGTTTACTACGGGAACACATGGGAATGCAAAGCCATTAATCAAGCAGGCTCAGGCTCCACTTCACGCCCAGGGAGGAGGGAGATGCGAGCAGAGCATCAAAGGGCTGGGTGAGAAGGGAGGGGGGAATGCAAGGGACAAAGCGGCGAAAGTGAAAGTAATCGAGCAGAGCATCAAAGGGCTGGGTGAGAAGGGAGGGGGGAATGCAATGAGCAGAGGAGCAGCTGTGCACGTGCATGTGATCGTGCACTCAAGGTTTAGGCCAGCCAAAAGACTGTGGGTAGCACTTTGAAAATCCCACATATAAAATGTCTCTTTGAGCCTTTGGCTCGCAAGACCTAAAAATGGACACTAGGACTCTACTGCCCGAAAGGCAGAGAAGGAAATCTAATATTCAATCATACACCACTCCTCATTCATACAGAACACTCACACAACCTACTAAACTAAATATGCCTGTGGTTATGATTGGAAACAACCAAAGGGGTCTCCGCACACGTACACTTTAAACAGTAGTACCGCTGTGGGGGTATACAGAAAATGTATTCAATTTGTCATCAACTTGTAACAAAATTACACAAGAAGCCCCAACGGACTAAATATAAACATGGCTGGAGAGAACAGAAAGAAGGTCTACGCGTTTCGAACCCCGTTGATTTTAGATACTGGGGTTCTCTTCAGGACCATAACACTGCAAGGAGAAGAAAAACAAGGGAAGAAATAAATCTGGACAATGTAAGAGTGCAAACCATACAAGTCGCCTACTCAATGTGACTAGACTTACCCAGAGGGAAGTGCTTGGCAAATGCCCTTTTAGTATTTCAAAGAAGGGTACACTAAAAAGAACAAACAAGAGTCTGACATTAGTCGAGGGTAATTCGGGCAGGGGCATGAATACTGAAAGATCAAAAGCGGATAAACAAGCCGCAGGAGCCCGATAGCGGCCATTACCTTGTACGTAAATGAGGCCCAGAGGCAGCGCAGGGAAATTCGGCTGAAAACGAGGAATCAATCCGTCGTAATGAAATCCAGTCAGAGCGGGACAGTCCGCGTTGAAAAGGAGGGAAAAAATTAAATTCAGAATAGTATTAGAGTAGAAGAAGAAACAAGGTTTTTTGTCGTCAACTAATACAATCCGTATTAATGAAACTGAGGGCGGAGCATACCTCAATACAAAGTAGGATGGTCTTTCACACGCAGTATACGGGAAGGGCGTGCAGCAATCTATGTAGCAAGCCTCGAGCGACGAAACTGAAAGAATGGATAAAGAGCGGCATTAGTCAAAAATTTTTGGCAAACCGCTTGATCTGACAACACGGTAGAAGTTAAAGGGGAACGGGGGTAGAACAGTTACCTAATTCGTGGCTGTGAACCGGCGTCTTCGAACCCATCCGGAGAAGGAAGCTTCAGTATCCGCTCTTCCTGTTTGGTACTAAATCGCTTTCTGACATGCAGCTGGGTTTCTGGGAATTGTAGTCCCTTATTGTCACGGTTACGCAAAAGCTTGGGAATAGTCCAGCTAAATATGCCCGCCGATTGGAATCGAAATAGAATTGTCCATAGCTGTACCTGTGTCATAAAATTGCTGAAAAAGCCAAGTGACTTTAAGAGGAATTAGCGATTACACCAGGTCCTATGTGGCATACAGGAAATCTAGGTGGTAAATCCTCATAGTCTAAAGATTTCTGATAGTTCATTAAGACCCGAGATTGCAGTGTCAAACTTGACAATTAGCATTGCTTCGCGTTGAGCCAGCCTGAGTTCCATGTCTCCACCTCTCGAGTCACGTTCTATTTTGGAAATTACTGTCCAACGGAGATCTTGTTCTCCATGCGACATTTGCTGCCAATGATTGACCAGAGGTGCGGTTTCAACAATTTTTCTAATCCGAGATTTATGTTGTATTATTCTTTGTCTAATCTCTTGATTGGTTTTTCCAATGTACAATAATGAGCACGGGCACAAAATTCCGTAAATAACGTATTTAGTTTTACAGTTAGAGAACGTGTCATGTTTCCAGAAAATCCCTTTATGTGAGAACAATGAACCCTCAACTGTTTGGTCGCAGCATGAGCATGTTCCACATTTATGATGGTCTTTTATGGGTGTCAAACCCATCATTTCTCTTAGTGATGGTTTAATTGCGGTTTTCAGTGATACCCTGACTATATGATTGGCCACGTTTCTTTCTCTTTTAAATGCGAACATAGGAGAGATTTCTAGAGATGGGTCAAGATTTTGAATGAGATGCCAGTTTTGATAAACTGCTTTTTTTAGTTGGTTGGAATTTGGACAGAAGGTGGTGACGAAAACTTGGCGTTTCATTGGTAATTTCTCTTTCTTCATTAGTAATGTTTCCCTCGGTGTCCACCATGCTCTCTTCATGGCAGTCTTAACCAATTTTTTGGGGTAGCCCCTATCTCTGAGTTTTGAAATGAGATTATTAGCATGGGCATTGTAATCCTCTTTAAAGAAGCAATTCCTTCTTATTCTGAGAAATTGCCCGTACGGAAGGTTTTCTTTGAGATTTCTAGGATGGTTGCTTGAAAGTAGCAAAGCTTTATTCCTGTCCGTCGGCTTGGTGTACATAGAGGTCACTAGACGACCCTCAGCAGGAAACACTTCAACGTCTAGAAATGGTATTTTCAGTTTAGAAGAATTGATGCTGAATTTAATGTCCGGGGATCTTTGATTGAGCCATTCAAAAAACTGTGTCAACTGGTTAGAACTGCCAGATCATGTCATAAAGACATCGTCTATAAACCGTAGCCAAGATGTTATCCAATGTTTAAATGGATTATCATTGTAAATAAATTTTTGTTTGTACATTGACATGTATAGGACTGCCAATTCGGGGGCAAAGGGACAACCCATCGCTACACCTTTGATCTGAAAAAATAATTCGCTGCCAAATGAAAAAAAAATCTTTTTGAGGGCAAAACTTGCCAACTCCACTATGAATTCCGTAGGTACCCTAAACGGTCTAGGTCTTTTGTCCAAGAAGTGTGAAAGGACAGCTATGGCATCATCCTGTGGGATTTGAGTATATAACGAACAAACATCTAATGTGACCATAAGATCTTTGTCTGCTGTAAAGCTGACTTCCTGTAGTTTATTTATGAAGTCCTTGGTATCTTGGAGGTAAGACTGCACCTCGACCATAAAAGGTTTTAAAAAATGGTCGACATACTCAGCAATGGGTTCATTGAGTGAATCACAGCCTGAGACTATCGGCCTCCCTGGCGGCGAGGTCTCATTTTTGTGAACTTTTGGAAGAATATAGAACACTGGAGTTCTAGGGTGTTTATTTTGAAGATAGTTATATTCTTTGGGGCCCAGGAATCCCTGGGCATAGCCTTTTTCAAGTATCTCAAAAAGATGACCTTGGAGTTCAAAAGTAGGGTCCTTAGCGATGCGCTTATAGCAAACTGGGTCATTTAGTTGTTTCAGGGCTTCTGTTGTGTAGTCTGTGGTTCGTTTTTTAATGTAACTAAGGCTTCCCGTTCTGCTTTTGTGATGTTATGTTTGATGTATTTCGACTTCTTTTCCATATTTGAGATTACAGATAATAAACTACGTTCAAACGTAAACATCTCCTTAGGGATCTAGCTGTTTGGAGGACAAAAGTTAGATCTTTTCTTCAAACCTGTCACTTCATTGTGAGGGGAGTACTCTGTCTCAGCAAAAAACATTTTTAATCTGATCTTTCTACAGAATTCAATTGCTTCTGTTTTCATTTTGATGAAATCTGTAGACCTTGAAGGGACAAATGTCAAGCCTTTTTTCAAGATACTTTCCTCTTCTCTAGTTAATATGCGTGTGGACAAATTGAAAATAGGGGAAGGAGTTAACTTTTGTAGTGCTGTCTGCGCGTGGTCATTTCCCAAGGTTGGTTGTTGTATCTTGTTCTTCCACGTGACCTTTGCTGGCCTCTCCCTAAAAAAGACGGTCCTTGTTGTGGTTGAGAGTTCCATCTTTTGTTTGCGGAAGAACGACCTTCACTACTGTCTGTATCTCCACCTGAGGAGGATGAAGTTTCCGAAAAAGTGATAAAACGTTTTTTGGAACGTCCTTGGTAATCTGGAAGGAATCTCCGTGAATCTGATCTAGTATAGAAGTCTGCCTGTAGATAAGGATAGACAGTTTCCAATGAGAAGTTCCTTTTATCTTTTTCAAACTTATTGCCTTTTTGATTAATGGTATAGTCCTTGAATTCCAAGATCTCTTTCTCTGCTTTTTCCAAAAGAGTTTTACAGTCAGTTATTGATTGATTGTCTTTAATTTCTGACTCCAGTGTCGCTATTTCTTCCAACTGTTGTTGTGAAATCCTGATGGCTGTTTCGACCGTGAGGACCATGAGGTCTCTACTATATTTCGTTTCAATACAGCTGTAACCTTTTTTATAGAGGGGATCCTCTGTAAAGATGACCGGGATATTATGAATTTGAAGGCCTCCTGGGATTGTCCCTGCCTTTAGATGTTCAACCAAAAAATGGCCATGCAAATCTGTCCGTATATTTGTTTTTTCTTTAAACGAAGTAGTCTGTCTGATTCGTTTTGAGATTTAGCTGTCACACTGAGACAGGCAGAAGCAAATAGGGTGGGGGCACTCAACAATTTTTGAATATGATCTTCACTATAAGCAAAAGCATCTTATTCAGTCATTATCCAGGGCCCAGAGCAGGCGTTGATATGGTGTGGTCACCGAGGCGCATTACTGAGACACCAGAGGCACGGGGCCCCGCACCTGTGGTGGAAAGTTCGAGAGAGCCCACGGACTGGGGGCCTCACAAGATGGAGCTATTAACTCTGCAGTGAAGGGGGCGCAGTGGGACATATACAAACGCCCCCTGGCCTGGTCAGATGATTGCAGCCAATATCGGCAGACGGGGAGTTGCTAGCCCTTGGGGCCCGGTTGCTGCGTATCAGAGTGTGGTGGTCGGGCTGCTTCGTTGCTGCATCTGCACCTGGCACTAGTCACTGGGAGAAGCATATTGGGACAGTGGAGAGACACAACGAGTCCTGAGGTGCCCTGCACGGCGCAGTGGTACTTTGGAGGTATGAGATACCCGGGTTGAAAGTTGTATACCCCACTCCTGAGAGGGCTGGTTGGGGATCCAAACAGCAAGTGTACATAAACTGCGAGGGAATGGAACAGAGGGTGCCAGGCCCCGGATGAACCCACACTGGTGAGTGCAGAGGAGAAGCGACGCTGCCGTGCAGTATGGGAAAGGACAATGGTTCCCGGGCGCAAGCCAACAAAATACTGAACTACGCGCAACCCCTTCCCCCGGGCCCAAACCGGCAGGGTGCGCAGGGTGAGGTGGACACTGAGACGATACCGGGACAGGAAACACAAGACGCCTCTATGAATAGCATCCTGATGGCCGTACGGAAGACTAGGGATGAGATGGTGACCTAGATAGATGCTGTGGCAATTGATGTTAATTTACTCCGATGCGACTTGCACAAGGTCTCGGATAGGGTCACCTCAATGGAACAGAATGTGGATGTCCTCCAGGCAGAGGTCAAGGCCCTAAGGGACCCTGTTATGGACTGCCAGAAAAAGGTGATCAAGCTAGATGAGCGTGCCGAGGACCAGGAGGGACGCTCACGGTAGAACAACTTGAGCTTTGTGGGCTTCTCGGAGTGGGCGGAGGGACCGTCTGCAGAGCTAGTTCTGGAAGGCTATTTCTGGAAGGCTGGATAACAAAGTTCCTGGCTCCTGGTTTTTTAATTTCGAGAGGGCACACAGGGCATTGGTCCCGAGGCCAAGGGTGCCGCCAAGGGTCATTATAGCCTGATTTTTTAATTATCGAGATTGAGACATGCTCCTGCAAGCCAGACACACCATGCAAAATTTACATCATGAGGGGCACCATGTAGCAATCTTCTGGACTATACACAAAGAGTACATGACCAATTACGTACTGTCTTGATGGTGAAAAGACACATGAGAGAGGCAGGGTTGAAGTACAGCCTTCTCTACCCAGCCAAGCTTTGGGTGGAATATAAGGGCAAGGCTTTGTTTTTTGGATCGGCGGTGGAGGCTTCAGACTGGATGGATGCTACAGGAGATCGGGAGGCTCAGAGGAGGACGCAGTCACAGGCTCCCCTGGGGTAGACGCTTCTGACCAGTTGGGATGACAGCGCAGAGCATCCGGAGGAGTACTCATGGGGGATACAAGTGGATCTGGGAGAGTTTGGGTGTGTGACGATGGGACCTTGCAGGTGGTAGAGAGGTCGCTGGACTCTGATTTGGCTTCAACACAGGTCATCCCTGACACTAACGAAGACTGAATCCCTGAAGGGATGGGGAGGCAGCTTCGGGGCTATGGATACACAGATAAGTGATTCTATGTTACTGTCCTGCTAAATGCCTGTTGCCTTAGTTTTTGTTACACCTCTCTGAGTTTGGGTGAGGGTCAAAATGGGTGTGTAAGCCACGGGCAGGTGGGACACTCTCCTCCTCAGTGGTTGGGTTCTATCCCAGGAGCTGGAGGCCTAGTCCTCACACCCGGCTGGGGATCCAGTCCCTTGCATAGCAATGATGTGAACAGACTTATGCAAGACGCGTCCCAGCAGGCCGTGCTCTACATGTTGAAATGGGGAGAATGGATGTGGAGTCTTATTGTTTTATTTGAAAAGCCTGAGGGGGAGGTGTAGGGCAGAGGATGGAGCTGTTCACTCGCTCTGTTGGTGAGAGGGATAGTCTTTTCATACTGCCCAGTGGGTGGGGGAAGGACTGGGGAGTTCAAACTGTTTTTATTGTTGTTCATGATTACTGGGGAAGTTCATGGGGTCCATGTCTGGGTTGGGGTTCATTGCAGATGGCTCAGTTTGGCACTGTACTGGTGGGATGGGAATGAAGGTGGGGTGCCAGTTGTGTGGGCTTATGGCTCCCTCCTTGATGAAACTTCTTACGTGGAATGTCTGGGGTATGGCAGCGTTGCAGAAACATAGGAGGGTATATGCATATTTACAGAGATATAACATTGCAATAGCAGGTTTACAAGAGAAGCATATTTGGGGGGATATGCTGCCGTAATTCAAGCGCAGTTGGCGTGGGCAACTGTATGCCACTTCCTATTCAGGATTTGCACGGGGGCGTTGATCTGGGTAGCCTCCGGTACCCCATTTTAGCACTTACATCATGTGTTGGACCCAGAGGAATGCTACATAGTACTGCATGGTAGGCTGGACGGTCAGGAGATGTGCCTGATAAATGTGTATGCCCCTAACTCGGATGCCCACTCCGTTTTTTATGAGGTACTGAAGGTGCCGACCCTCTATTTGGGTGGGGGCGTTATCCTTATGGGGGAGGTTAATTGTGCCCTGGATGGGGAGCTAGACCGTGAACCTCCTCGGGCAAACACTAAGGGCCCGATTCACAGAACTAACTTAAGGCAAAATCCTAAACTTACTACCATTTTCGTATTCTCAGAAGGCACTTACTCATTTTGGTATTCACAGAAGACACTTACTCACTTCGGTATTAACAGAAGTTAAGAGTGCTAACTTTAGGACTCCTAAATGCCTTCTGTGAATACCGAAAGTCCTAAAATTAGGATTTTTCTCAGTTTAGGAGTCCTAAAGTTAGGACTCCTAACTATACTACTCCTAAACTGAGAAAAATCCTAATTTTAAGGCTTTGGTATTCACAGAAGGCATTTAGAAGTCCTAAAGTTAGGAGTCCTAACTTTACTACTACTAAATTGAGAAAAATCCTAATTTTAAGACTTTCGGTATTCACAAAAGGCATTTAGGATACCTAAAGTTAGGAGTCCTAACTATACTACTACTAAACTGAGAAAAATCCTAATTTTAAGACTTTCGGTATTCACAGAAGGCATTTAGGAGTCCTAAAGTTAGGAGTCCTAACTTCTGTGAATACCGAAATGAGTAAGTGCCTTCTGTGAATACCCAAATGAGTAAGTGCCTTCTGTGAATACCAAAATGGTAGTAAGTTTAGGATTTTGTCTTAAGTTAGTTCTGTGAATCGGGCCCTAAGCCCGGCATGCTAGATGTGATGATGGAATTGGGCCTGCTAGACGCATGGAGGGTTCGGCACCCGGATGCAGGTGTTCTCCTGTCGCACCCCCGTAACTGATACCTTCAGCAGGTTAAACCAGTTTTTGGTGTCACAGACTCTGATGCCCAGGGTAGAGGAGATTGTGTACCTTCCAAGGTATATCTCAAATCACTCTCCGTTGCTTTTAACATTCAGTATGAACCGGCCCAGGACGCAAATTCCCACATGGTGCCTTCAGACAGAGTCACTGACTGATCAGCCTTTTGCCGGGAAACTATAAGAGGAACTCTCTGACTGCTTTAGAAATAATTGGGGTTCAACATCGACAAGAGGTATGGAGTGGGAGGCAATAAAAGAGGTAGTATGTGGGTTCTGCCTTAGCACAACATATGGGGTTCGGAAACAGCTTGAACGGGACATTCAGCTCACTGAAAAGAAGCTAGCTGAGCTGGAAGGGGTGTTCCCAGCGGCACCCGACCGCCTAAACGAGTAGAGGGAGGCATGGGAGGAACTGATGGCTGCATTATGCCCCCTTGAGAAGTTCCATTACACAGCTTATCGGCAGCGCCTGCACGCGGAAGGGGATCCCTCAGGGGCATTATTAGCGAGATTGATCCGTAATGAGATGCAAACATCAACTATAGTATAAATGAAGACCACGGATGGCTGCACTATATATATATTCACTGAAAAAACCATGGGTTTCACACACGTTATAGTTAGGAATTAGCATTTAAAAAACCTTAGAAATTCACTGAAAAAACCATAGGTTTCACACACGTTATAGTTAGGAATTAGCATTTAAAAAACCTTAGAAATTCAGTGAAAAAACCATAGGTTTCACACATGTTATAGTTAGCTGGACATTTTACTCGTAAAAAACCAATGAAATTGCCCCGTTATAGTTAGTTCAGCTAACTATAACTCGCGCGCCCGCAATGCACTGCTGATGACGTCACATATTACATCACTCATGACATGGTCAGTGACATCACTCATGACATCACTGATGACATCTCAAATGACATCACTGATGACCTCACTGATGACATCATCCAGTGAATGTGTGTTTTTCTGAAAATTAAATATGTTTTATATATGTATATCTCAAGGTCGATGGAAGAATAAATGGGTATATAAGTGTCTAAATGGATGATTTGTTTTTGAAAAATTGATTGTGTAACTGACTGATTAAGTGTATCTCTCACTTTGTGTATAAGTGGCTGCATGGGTTGGTGAGTAGCTACATGGGTGTCTATATAGGTTATTAGTTGTTTTTTTGAGTATCAGTCTGAGTGTCTGTATGGTACGGTGGGGGGTATTACGTAGTGCATAGATGCATGAATGAGTGACTCACTGTTTGTATGTGTTGAAGACAGCATGTGTGCAGGACTGTATGGGTGGATGAGTGTGTGTATGGGTGTGTTAGTGAGTGAATGACTGTCTCAATAGTGTCTTCAGGAGTAACTACATATGTTTTAAACTAGTATATGTGACTATTGGTGTATATATGTGAGTATATGTGAGAGGGAGAGATTGAAAGAGTTCCTGTATGAATAAGTATGTGTTTCTATAAGTGATTGTTTAAAAGACTAAGTATGTGTAAGTTTCCGTAGAAGTAAGTATGGTGGTGTGTGTATTACTGTATATGCAAGTAAATGTATGTTTTATTCTTTATTAGCATGAGTGACTATGTGTGTGAGTAACTCTATGGATGAGTGGCATTGTGTAACAGGATGTATAGATGTATGAGTACATATGATGAGTGAGTACATGTATGAGTGACTGTATAGGACTGTTGGTGAATGAGTGGATGTGTATGTGGATCTTAGAATTACTGAAGAGGTTGTTGTAACTGGTATTGGTATGTCCATTGTTTTGATATTTTTAGTCTCTATTTTTGAATGTGTGTATCAAAGCTTATATTAAGGTGAGAGGAGGTCTGCCACTCTATCACAAGGATGATGTCATCAGTGAGGTCATCAGTGATGTCATTTGAGATGTCATCAGTGATGTCATGAGTGATGTCACTGACCATGTCATGAGTGATGTAATATGTGACGTCATCAGCAGTGCATTGCGGGCGCGCGAGTTATAGTTAGCTGAACTAACTATAACGGGGCAATTTCATTGGTTTTTTACGAGTAAAATGTCCAGCTAACTATAACATGTGTGAAACCTATGGTTTTTTCACTGAATTTCTAAGGTTTTTTAAATGCTAATTCCTAACTATAACGTGTGTGAAACCTATGGTTTTTTCAGTGAATTTCTAAGGTTTTTTAAATGCTAATTCCTAACTATAACGTGTGTGAAACCCATGGTTTTTTCAGTGAATTTGCAAGGTTTTTTAAATGCTAATTCCTAACTATAACGTGTGTGAAACCCATGGTTTTTTCAGTGAATTTGCAAGGTTTTTTAAATGCTATTTTTTTTTTTTATTCTTCATTTTTTTCAAACATATTTTTAATTTAATTTTCTTATCTTTTATAAAGACTATGCTTAAATTTTTAAAATCCTTAAATATTTTTTTTATATATATTTTTTAAAATAAACATGTAAAATTTATTTCCAGATTTTTTTTTTTTTTTTTTTATAGTACGCGTACCGTAAGCTCACGGTAAGCGTACGGTTTACGCAACGTGCGTAATCTATCTACGCTGCTTGCGCATAGTTACGTACTTTGCATAGCCGCGCGTACTGCGCGTGGGACGCGTGCGCGCTTACGCAACACGCGCACGTTACGCGGAAGTGCCGGGAAATGACTGTTATGCGCATGCGCGCAAGCGCGTGTCTTTTTTACGCGCACGCGTACTTTTTGCCGTAAGCGCTCCGTAAGCGTACCGTAAGCGTACGGTAGGTCATGTGATCATGAAACACAACTTTTGATTGGTGGAAACTACTTTCAGTTCTAGAACTCTCCTACACCACACCCATTCCCCTCATTTCTGCTTGTGATCCCTTGGAAGAAGGAGCTGGTTTGTCTTTGGGATACGATGGCAGAACAGCAGAGCCCTTCTGAGAGTGAGGCTAGCACCAGCAGCACTGTCTTGAGGCAGAGAGCGAGGAAAGTAAAGCCTTCTTATGTTTGGGATTATTTTACTTTTCCAGAAGGCCAGCAAAAGGTGAATGCACCCTTAGTTACTTGCAGGCTGTGTCAGCGTGTACTTTCTAGAGGTAATCCTGACAGGAAGTATTCCTTTGGGAATCATACCATGATCAGACACCTCAAGGATGTACACAAAAGGACACATGGTCATCTTTTTGGAGGTAACTCTTCAGAAAGACGAGCCAGTACATCCACAGCAGCTCAGCCTGGACCATCATCTGCAGGGCAGACTCCTTCTTCTGCAGGTCAGGTGAGCCCTTCATCTGTGGGGGGAGAATCTCCTTTTGCTGGCCCTCTGGAAATTAACCCTCGGTTTGCGAGGGTTGAAGTACGGTGCGCCACTTGTCACGATCTAATTACTTATAGGGAGACCAGTATTTCCCTAGTGAACAATAAAATAGATCAGCACACTTGTCGTACCGTCTAATATTCCCAATCTTTCTTTCCTCTGTCCCTGCATGAACACAACGGCTCTTTTAAGAGCCAACCTTATCTTTCATCTTTTTTTTACATATGTTTTTAAAAACTTTTCTTTATTTTTTTTTTACCGTACGCGTACGGTAAGCGTACCTTTTTTATTTTTTTTAAAAAAACACTAAAAATCATTTATCACATTACATTGACTTACCATACTCACTCAAAAAAATATTTATTCATTTGTTTTTTTAAAAAATAGTTTTTAAAATGGTTGTAGTTTTCAAAAATTTTCTATATCGATCTGAAAAATAAGAAAAAAGTATTAATATTTTTATAACAATTTATAATACAGTACACATATTTACATTTTTTTCCCAAAAATATTTTTGCCTCTTTTAACAATTGGAAATCACTTTTACAGACTGACACATTATGAAACCACTATTTTTGATTTATTTAATTGCACGTGTCCAAGCTGTTTTTTTTTCAGACCACCACCATGTGCATTCTCTGTGACTGCCTACACTCCACCAAGGGCAACCAGCCTTAGTGATGCTGAATGTATTTGCATTACAGACTTAAACCTGAAAACCCCACTGGCTTGTAAATACTGTGCATGACTATACACGGCAAGGACATGGGTGTGTGCTAACCCTCTGCTTATTCCCCCAAAAATTCGCTCCCCCTTTCCATCTAATGCAACTGTGAAATCACCAGAGCAAGACGCAATACATCTCTGCCTATAATTCTTCTATGCACACAGAGTCATATTTTCACATTAGTCCCAAAACGAAATTTCTTTGCCAATTTGAAAGCACACTTACTGCTCTTTTTTTTTTCAGGGGCAAGTGTAAATCACTTTTACACACTGACACATTATGAAACCACCATATGTAACTACAACAAAAACAATTCCCATTTCTATTATTCATTTCTTAAGTTACCACATACATACCCTCTCAAACTGTAAACTCACCTTTAAAATTAGTTAGTTGTGAAAGAAATGTGACACTCAAACAGCAGATTATCAGAGCCAGGATCTCTGTTGTGTTCACCTCTCTCCTCTCAGCAGAACCAGATAATGGCAAACTTTCCCTCTATTTTTCCACACATATACATGTAAGTTTCAAATCTCAGTGCTTCCCCCTTTTTTTCAAATGTAATCACACATTTCTATTGGTTGAAAACCAACCCTTTTCCAAAAGTACCCTTCCCCCAACTTGACTTCGGCCTAGTACCCTTCCCCCAACTTGACTTCTGCCTGCTACCATAGCAACAGCTCATGGAACACTGCTGTGTTCAGTTAGGTCAGAAGTTCGACACACAATGTTTCAATTCCACAGAGCAAGAGTGCTTGACTTTTCAAACCTAACAGCAAATCCATAGTACTGTTCTTTGGTTACACATTTTTTTGTACCAATACAAAACATGCTTCTATTAATTTACACATACAGCCTAGTTTTTATTCTGGAATGGTATGAAACAGCCAATCAGTTCTTTTTGTTTTGAAAAAAATATGTATGCCTCCATTTCCAAACTGTCTTTCTTTTCATATTGCCATTCTACTGAAAGACACCTCCTGAGTGCATCCAGATCTCCTTTGAAGATGTTCACAGTGTGGATTGTAGGGCACAGCTATGTCTTCTGGAGTGAAAAGTTTGCAGAGAAAACAGATATGGTGAGAGACCTTGCTTTGCCAAATGTAGACATTAAATGGATTGGTCAGAGAGGGTTAAAGTGGCACCAATTGATGCCATTGGTGAAATCCTTCATGCAAATCCAACACCCTGACCTCATAATAGTGCACTGTGGTGGCAATGACCTAGGCACTTTGACTGGGGTAGGTCTGGAAATGCTTATGAAGGACACCTTTGCACAACTGTTTTCACTTTTCCCTAAAACTGCCTTTGTGTTTTCCAACATATGCCAAAGGCAAAAATGGAACTGGTCCAATCATTTCTGTCCACAGATTGACAAAGCAAGAAAGCACGTCAACAAATCTGTTTCTGCTTTCCTCCGTGACTATGGTATGGGTGCCATTTACCACAACAACTTGCGTTACGACATGCAAGACATTTATAGAGGAGATGGTGTGCACTTCAATGATGAAGGGAACAGAGTCTTCCTCTTGAACCTTAGACTCTGCATCGGTACTTACTTGTAGGTACCACTAAAAAAATGACTCCATAAACACAACAGCTCTTTTTAGAGCTCCCTAATTTCTAAACTCTTAAATCTGCTTTTCATTTATTTATTTTTATTTTTTTTACCGTACGCTTACCGTAAGCTTACCGTACGCGTACCCCGTGATTTTTTTTAAAATCAATAAATATTTTTTTTGTACTTTTCTGTCCATCTTTGACCCCCTTACAATTGTTAGGGGGTCTGTAACTCTCCTCATTGCCCCCTTTCCTTGTTTTCACTCTTTTTTTTCAGAGTGAAATACACAAAATGGCGGCCGCCGCTTCCTGGTTTCGGCCGATTCGAATGTTTACTAAGATCTAAGAGCCAATCAGAATCGCGCTCGCGCACGCCACCGTACGCTTACCGTAAGCGTACGGTAAGCGTACCGTAAGCTGGCTCAGATATATATATTGATTTAAAGGCTATTTTCTCAGAATCTACTGAACAGATTTACACCAAACCTACAAAAGGCACTTCCTTGACCTAGGGACTACCTCTCTGCCAAATTTTGAGTAATTCTGTTCAGCCGTTCGGGCTGTAGCTCGTTCTAAAGGTCCTATGGAAAAATGCATGGGAAAAACGCGTTTTGGGACCCCCCTTTTATCTCAGCCCCCGCTTGACGGATCCCCCCGAGACTTTCAGGGTAGGAGCGGAGCGTAGCGCCCCACCTATTTTGAGAAATTCGCGTGGATTCGTCGACCGGCGCCAAAGTTATTCAAAATAGAATGTTGAGGTTTTCCTATGGAAACGTGGTCCTAACTATAACTACCTACTGGCGACCGCCAGTAGGTAATATATATATATATATATATATATAGGCAGCAGGGCATTCTGGATACTCTGGCAGATCACTTGGCATTGGAAGAAGTAGAGAACTTTCTCACTACTATAAATCTCCCTTGCTTGGAGGATGAAGACAGCCAGATGCTGGAGGCACCGATTTCTAGATAAGAAATACTATGGGGTATCAAATATTTGAAGGCAGCAAAGAGCCGGGGAAATGAGGGCCTACCAGCTGAAATTTATAAGAAATATGCGCACATTTTAGTAGACCTCCTTTTGGAGGTGTACAATGAGGCATTTCAGCTTCGAAGCCTTTTGCCCTCCATGAATGAAGCATTGGTAGTTATGCTTCCCAATCAGATAGAGATGCGCAGCTTCCAGGGTCGTACGGACCCATAACCCTACTGAATATCGACATGAAGGTCCTTAGTGGGATCATGGCAGCATGACTGCAACCGTACATGCAGCGCCTAGTCCACTCTGATCAGGTGGGCTTTATTCCTAAGCGTAGTACGACACTTAACTTACGACGATTGTCCCACGTTTGGCATTCACCTGTGCTTAACCAGGAAGAGTGCGCCCTGGCACTCTTAGATATTGAGCAAGCGTTTGACTCAGTGGGGTGGGTGTATCTTTGGGAAGTTGTGCGGGCCATAGGAGTCAGGGCTCAATTTTTTAAATGGGTGCAGCTTTTATACTCAGCACCTTGTGCCAGGATCAGAGTGGGGAGGCTGGTCTCGCGGGCCTTTTGCCTACAACGGGGCACCAGACAGGGATGTCCATTATCACCATTACTCTTTGCGGTGGCAAAGGAGCCCCTGGCGGTGAACTTGTGAGTGGGGATGGAGACATTCGGGATCAGGCTGGGGGAGACTAATCATGTGGTGTCCATGTATGCGGATGACACTTCAGTGTATGTCCGGGATCTGGTAGCTGCAATTCCGGCCCTGCTGAGTATCCTGGAGGGGTTTGGCAGCGTGTCAGGCCTGCGGATTAACCCGGGAAAATCCAAGTTGGTCCCGCTGGGGAAACTGGCCTTGCGTCCTGATGAAGGATTACCAGAGGTATGGCTCTCCATGGGTGAGGACTGCTCCCCGATACCTGGGAGCTATATTAGCGGAGGCAGCCGACCAATATCTGGCACTCAACATTGGTAGAGTGTAGGACGGTCTGAGAGGCTCTGTGCGATTTTGGCGGGAGTTGCCTATGTCACTTATGGGGAGGATAGCTCTGATAAAAATGGTGGTCCTGCCTAGATGTCTGTATGTAATGCAACATTCTATTTTTAGAATCCCCGACATTTCTTTAACGACATGGATAAGCTACTAACGGACCTATTATGGGGACCCAAACACAAGCCGGTCAGTCTGGTCACTTTACAGACAACAGTGGGAAATGGAGGGTTAGAGGTTCCATGTTTGTAATATTACTATGCAGCCTCTCAATTACAACATGGAATACACTGGCTAGATGGGAACGACAATTGGGAGAAGGCCCTGCTGGCGGGGACCTTTGGGGACAGAAAGTTATCGGAGTTGCTTATGATGGGAACAAGGGTACCCACATTGTGCCCATATATTGTTTGTCATGTGGTGGAAATGGGGGAACTGGTGGTTCGGAGAGTACTGAAAAGAGCCCCATATGCCCCAGACATGCCCTTGTGGGTTGTCCGACCTTTCTAACAGATCTCTGCATCCATGTCGGTGAGGAGGTGGCAGGAGGGTGGGTGTTTGAACATGGGCGGCCTCTACGATAACGCATGATACATCACGCGTGAGCAGGCAACGGCGACCTTTGAGCTGGGTCCGGGACAGTGTTTGCAATATGAAAAGATAGCACAGGTAGCGAGGAAACTATGGCCTATGTTGCCAGATGAACCTCCAGTTTGTAAAGTGCTGCAGACTATTATAAAAATGGGCAAAGGCCGAACAGTGAATTCTCATCTCTACTGGGCAATACAGGACAAAAAGGTGGTGAGGACGCTATCAATGCAAGCGGAATGGCAAGTCTGAATGGAGACCAGATTACGGAAAGGGACTGGACCAAAATTCACGAGGGGGATAAACAAGTGAGTGCGAATACAAGTTTCAAATTAATCCAATTTAACTATATCCATCAAACGTATCTGACTCCTAGGGTGCTATATAAGATTTACCCAGAGCGTTCAGGGCAGTGTCCTAGATGTGGCGAGAGGGAGGCTGCATTTATCCACATGGTCTGGCTTTGTCCTGAACTACAGGAACATTGGACGGGGGTGCTGACCACATTGCAAGGAGCAACAGGATGGAAGATAGTAAGGGAGATCCGTGTGGTGTTGTTGGGTTTACTGCCCCGACCTAGGAATAAGAATCTTAGCAGGATAAAGGGTAGTTCAGAATATTCAGAGACAGGGACCACGGTCAATGTACATGGGATTAATAAGGAAGCGGCACATGCATACGAGAAAAGCCTTGGAGATAATGGATGTAACTGAGTACAGCTATACGGTGCATAGACTACAGACTGCTGTACGTGTTGACCTGTTGTTTTATAATATGTGAATAATGAATATATGCTGACTGTTTGTAATGTTTATTATAAATGCCAATAAAGATATATAAAAAAGTCATATATAATCATGCATTCATTTCAATAGTACTCTGCATCTATATTGTATGGTGTACATATCTATAATCATGCATTTAAACATGTTAAATTGACCAATTGAATTTTTTAATGTTTAACCTTCAGCGTGAACGTTTGCTTTGCATGCAATGTTTTTCTCTCCTCTGCAGGTACAGTTGTGTTATCTTGTGAATAGAAAAATTCACATTGTAAAGCAGAGTTAGTGAAGCTTAAAAAGAGTATCTTTTGGCAAGGACGAGAAGCCTTAACCAACAAAGGGAGGACTACTGTTTGTACAGAATTCGGAGATGGAAGGAATCCAAGGATGTTCTCATGTGCTGATCAAACGAAAGGAGTTTCAAGAGTAGTTGGTAAGTTTGACTGTTTGAAGGTGGAAAGTAACAAGAGTTCTTTTGGTATATTTAATTGGTGATCACACTTCTGCTTTAGTCAGATTCCCTTTAGACTTTGAGAGGTATGGACATCTTTGTGACATCTCGATTGTGTGGCTTCATGCTATACAATATTCCTTTCCTTAGAGAACTTAAACAGGGGTTTTGCTTTGCTGACACCTTTCTCCTTTAAAATATCTAATTATGGTTTCCTCATCCAGTATTATTTAGAGTAGATTTAGATTAGGAAATTTAGATTTTTGTCATGCATAAAAAGCAAGAGGACCGCAAATCGTATACTGATCATCAAATCCAATTTTTTATACTCTGTATTTCAATTAGTGAATTTCTTGAATGTTTTATGTTTCTAAGGCTAAACTTCATTCTTTGTTTTGGCCTGCCTATTGTAATCCTGTATTCTTACAATATATTCAAGAGACTTGTGTATATTAGTCTGGCTTTGAATTTGTAATATATCCATACTTCATCCCATATTCCGACTCAGAGTTTTACTGTGTGGCCAAATGGGTTGCACTGTAGTTAAATTGCAGTTGATCCTAACTCCTTTTATTCTTTAGGCACCTAGAACTTCCATTGCAGGGAGCAAGGAAGAAGGAGCCCAAGCACTATGTGTTAGGAGCTGGTAGCAGAGGAAGGTTAGGTCCTGAGATATGGGAGTTAAGATAGTTGATATGAGAATAATTAAAATCTAAGGGCCATATGTATGAAACTGTTTTGAGATCGCAAACACTGCGAATCGCAAAAAAACAGTGTTTGCGATCGCAAAGGGATCCTGTGTGCAAAAATGATAATCGAAAATTTATCGATCAGCAATTTTGTTAGGCATGGAATTTGTGAAAAAACTGTGAATTCGCAATTTGTGAGACGTTATTTGCGACATTCGCTAATAACCTGCTTTCAAATATTGAATTCGCAAAATGAGATGTATGTAAAAATCGCAAATTGCGAATATGTGAAATTTGCAATTTTGCGCATCGCAATTACCACCAACTCTGAGCAGGTGGTAACCAGGTGCAACCAATTTAAACACGCCCACAATGCTACAGGGGGTTTCACAATTGCTGGGCTGTATGTGATAGCCAGGAGGCTGTGAATCAGAACTGCTGCACAGAGAAGGAGACGCCAGGAAAGGATCTTCAGAGCGCGCATCACCCTGTTCCAGCAGACCGAGGAGGAGATGCATCTGAACTACAGGCGGGACGCAGACAGCATCTTGGACTTAATAGAGGAGCTCAAACCCATACTAAAGCACCCCACACGCAGGGCACACACCATTCCCACCCATGTACAGGTCCTGTGATCACTGCACTTACTGGCATCATGGAGTTTTCAGGGGGTGATAGCTACAGCAGGAGGGGTCTCGCAGAGTTGCCTGTCGCGCTTCTTTCACGCTTTCCTTGATGTAATCATACAGAGGCTGCTTCACCACATCCAATTCCCCAGCACACAACAGGCACTAGCTCAGACCAAGCTTGATTTCTACCAGATAGCCCAATTCCCCCACATAATTGGCTGCATAGATGGGACCCATGTTGCACTCTCACCCCTATCACAGAATAAGTATGTGTTCAAGAACCGCAAGTCCTATCATTCCCTGAGCATACTGGTAGTGTGCAATGCCAAACATGTCATCACTGACATTGTTGCTAAATACCCAGGCAGCACACACGACTCATTCATGTTTCGCCACAGAAGTATAAACCGACAACTCACAGATGCCGGTTTTTGGTGAGGGCTAGCTGCTAGGTAAATGCAAGGCTTACAAACACACAATCAGTAAAGGTCTGAAGTGGCAAGACAGTGTTTAACCTAATTCATGTCACCCTGCAGGTGACAATGCGTATGTGACTACATCCTGACTCCGTACCTGAATCCAGCCACAGCAGGGGAGCGGAGGTATAACAGCGCCCACAGAGCCACACGTTGTGCCATTGAGAGAACATTTGGAATCCTGAAGAGCAGTTTCCGCTGCCTCCATAAGAGTGGAGGAGCGCTACAGTACAGCCCCGAGACATGCTGCAAAATCATGGTCACATGTGCCGTGCTACACAACATCGCCACCAAGAAAGGCACCTCAGTGGAGCTCACAGATTCCGAATCATCGGATGAGGAGGGCCCAGCTCCACGGTGCAGACCAGCAGGTGGTGTTGGGGCGGCTGCCGGGCACCAGAGACAAGATGAGATCACACAGAACTATTTCTAGGTGAGTAATGATGACACAATGCTACAGATTGGTGCACATCTATATTTTTTATTTCCTTAGTGGCAGGAACATAACTGTCACACAGCCTGAGGTACACCTAAAGTGTGTCACATTTGCTTGCAAATGTTAGAGCCACAGTGCAAGGATGTCGCACAAACATAAGTCAAGATGCAATGTGTTGCCTCACCCATTGCCATGTTCCACTGATGTCAGTTCATCTCCTGCGTGCACGGCCTGTTGTCCCTCGCTCAGGGTGTCCACTGCCCTCCCCTGAGTCTTTGTGTGATCTCCCCTGCCGCGCACTCCGCCGTCTGTCCTGGGGAATTGGTGGAGTGATGCTGCTCCTACTGGACTGATCCTCACTCTCCAATGAGCTCAGCGGTCCTGTGCCACCTGTGGCAGCTGCCCACAGCTGGTCCACTGCATGTGTGACCTGCACCAGGCCCTTGGCCACATCCTGGCAGCTGTGAGTCATCTCATGCTGCATGCTTACACAGTGACGTGACAGCAGGGTCAGGGCGGTACTCAGGTGGTTGACAGCCTTGGTGTACATGTCCAGCCGGGTGTGGAGACATTGTCTCTCCCTGCGCCTGGCTGCCCGTTCTCTCCTCAGCTCGGAACAAAGTCCTAGTAGTGCACCGGTCATGTCCCTGAACCCATCCTTCATCTCGGTCATGTTGTGGTTGTGTGAGGCAAACTGGCACTGGATTGACCTTAATGCTTTTGCTTGCAGGCGCTGGACTTTAATAATGGTGCCTTCAAGCCCGCCAAACATGGTGTCTTCGTCTATGGCAGCAGCGCTGATGGACGGCTGTACCCTGCGTCTGGACCCACCTCCTTGACTAAGATGGACAGGGCACTGTGCTCTGTGCTGTGCTGCACGTTGTGCCTTGACTGGCTGGCATTCTCTACTTGTGTCCTGTGGTCCTGCCTCCAGCAGTGGGAGTGGGGGCACTATGAGGCGCCGTCTGCATGGCACAGGGATTGTTGGTCTGTCTTCCTCCTGCACCTCTTGTCCTGCCTGGTCCTCATTGTTGGAAGCATCCTCACCTTCAGAAATGACTTCCTGTGTTTCAGGTGGTGCTGTGAATGTAATTGCACACATTAATTTGGTGTCCTGCCTCGCATTGGTCATGCAATACAGTTGTTAGATTTTGAGTTACATGAGTACTATCTGTCTGTTTTTTGCCTTCCCTGAATTACTCATCCAGAATCTACCTTCCTGTGTCTCACTGCGTTACTGTTTGGTACATGTGACTTCATTTCCCATAATGCATTGTTGGGTGTGCTTGTTAACATGTACTGTAGTTGCATTCCTGTTTAGTGTCTGGGTCAGGGGTCTCCAACCTTTTCTGTAGTGAGAGCTACTTCTGCTCGAGGAAAGTCTTCCCGAGCTACTAGCAAATGTTATACCTGTAAAATAGTGACTACACTATGACCACCCAAAGCAAGATTTTCAGTAGCTACCACCCAAGTATACCAAGTGCGGTTACCAGCAGAAATGCTGGGAAAAAGTTCTTCAATATTAAATGCCTCCTCTTGACTTATGAAGTAACATTCAAATCTTGACATGCCCAGTGGCACAAAGGACATAACCACAGCAGTACGTCTCCCCAGCTCAGCTTAAATTATCATTCACCAGTTTCTGAAAATGCACATTTTTCTATCTAATGCTACTTTCCACTGTGGGCAAACAAACTCAATTTTCCAGAAGAAACCCAATTTTTGAAAACTAAAACTGCCTTTATATCAGTTTTCAGTTTTTGAGAAATGCACAGTCTCAAAACATCAGCTTGTCATTATCATCATGTCCTCCCATGTATAAATGCCTCATATGGACAGACTACTTTGAATTCCCAGGTATCACACTCATATGCCATGGATGCTCACCATTGGTATAGGAAACAATGGTCCTAGACTTCTTTAAAGCTATAATTCAGTTATGAAAAATATTCATTAGTCAAAGGGCATCCAGTACATATAGATTCTTGTATCATTAATGTACCACCATTTTCTTTACAATGCAAACAAGTATATCCTCAAAAGACACAAAGGCACAAAATATCGCTCCAATAGTGACTGTTCATTATTTAGTTACTTTTATAACAGATCACCATATTCAGTGCTCCAAATAGAGAAAGAGGTTGCTCCAAGGGGAGTGTGAAAAAGGAAAGTGCTCGTGAGGTAGGACAGATATAAAGGAGCGGAATCCAAAAGGCAAATTCAATAACCAATCAATTACACATTCTGGTATCCTTAGTAAAACTGGTGGTGGTTCATAGTGGCACCAGTTTTACAGATAGGCCTGTCCCTTATGGATTTACAAATATTAATTTCATGATTTTCTGATGACGCACAGAGAACATTCATCTGTGAAAAGGCAGGGCTGGGATGATATCAGTTTTTTAAGGATATCAAAATGTGTATCTATGCCTTTATATCTGTCCTGCCTCACAAGCACTTTCCTTTTTCACACTCCCCTTGGAGCAACCTCTTTCTAAATAATAAACAGTCACTATTGGAGCGATATTGTGTGCCTTTGTGTCTTTTGAGGATATACTTGTTTGCATTGTAAAGTAAATGGTGGCACATTAATGATACAATGCTAATTCTATATGTACCGGATGCCCTTTGACTAATGACTGTTTTTCATAACTGAATTGTAGCTTTAAAGAAGTCTAGGACCGTTGTTTCCTATACCAATCGTTACCCAGGTCCGTGGACAATTGTGGGTTACCCCATTATATCATAGTGGATGCTCACCATAGCACCACGGATGCCTGGATTATGCCAGTAATGCCCACCATTATACTAGGGCCACAGTTGTGCCGAGGCTGGAAACCAGAAGGATCAGGGATAAGACCACATCTCAGTCATGACCATTAATATGCCAGGAATAGGTACATATAGGCCAGTCATGCTCAGAGTAGGTCTATGATGACTGCCAGCATACCACAACTAGACCAAAAATACTAAAATAGTCAAGGATGACCACTATTATGCCACTGGCACTATTATGTCAGGAATGGACACAATTATGCCAAATATAACACTCTTATGATGGGGCTAGCATATATATTTGGCGGTTCTTGGCACCAGGCATAGTTTCAGGAAGCAATAGTGTTTATTATGGGCACACACATAAATGTTGATGAATCTCTTAATTTTCTCTGGTCTGGATCATACCCTGTTCTCCTCAGGTCTTGAGCTGATCTTGCATCTAACTGACACATTTTCACTCTGACTCATGCAGTCCCGCACTTTAGTGGGTCAGCACTGATTACAGCTCAGGCTACTGCTGCCACACTTTTTTGATGGTGCACTGATCACACACATGTTGTGACTGATAAAGGAGGGACTACAACATGGTCAATATCCTTGTGGCTTAATTATATTGAGATTGGATACAGACTGTCATGTAGCAGGTCCTTTAAGCCGGCACAGTGTGTGTTTGAGTGTTAGTATGAGTTACTGTGATAAGTTTGCCTGGCTGTCACTCTTAGGGTCTTGAGATGAGCAGTGCTGCCTTCTTTAATAGGCACCTACTCTCTGAAACTGATACTGGGCTTGACTCCACCTCAGAGAGCTACTTTGAAGGTACTGGTGAGCTACCAGTAGCTCCCGAGATACTCGTTGGAGACCCCTGGTCTGGGTGTTTCCTGAGTGTGTGAGTGAGGTGGTGATGTATCAGGGGAGTACTGGCATGCATCTTATCTTGTCTGGTGTTTGGAGGGTCGGAGCTGTCCAGGTCAGCCACGCCACTGACACTCTTGGGCTGAAGGGTGCCCTCCACCAACTCCTCAAGGAGCATGGACTCACTTGCAGTGGATGTGCCCCCACCAGACTTCTTGGCCTCAGCCAACCTTGTTGCCACCTTTTCCTTGGATCTTTGGCGCATGTCGTACCACCTTTTGCGGAGGTCCTCAAAAGTGCGGTGGGTCACGCCGATGGCATTCACCTTCTCCCGGATTTCATTCCAAATTTTCCTTTTGCGTGCCTCTGGCACACGTAGGGATTTCTTCCCAAACAGGAGCTCATGGCTGACTACGATTTCCTGGATTAGCACCTCCTGCTCCCTCTCACTGAACTTCTGTTTCCTTTTGCATTCATTCTCCTCATGCACCTTCTCTTTCTCCTGTGGATCCATTTCTCCTACTCTGCCTGGCAGTGCACAATTCTTCCACTCTCCTCCGAGCCTCACACTCAGCTTTTGGCAATTAGGTGCAGCTGGGACAGTCACACTTCCTGGTTGTGATGTCATCAAGCTGCACCTGAATTGCCGATTCTCTAAATTGTGATTCCTTATTTGCAAATTCGCAATTAAGGAATTGCAAAATAGGTATTCCACAATCTTCTGCGATTCGCTAGTATTTTGCAATCTTTTATATACATCGGGTTTTGCAATTCTCAAAATGCGATTCGCTAAAAATCGCATTTTGAGAATTTTTAATGTTTAATGGGTCCGACGTGGCCTTAGTCCCTGGGATGATATTAAAAAGTGTAGAAGACACTGTATTATAATTGTCTGCTACGGTTCTGTGGTGTCTGTCATGAGACATCATCAACAGCCGAATTGAGATAGGGACTTTATGTGAAAGTGAGGTATGATTAGCGTGGTGGTAAATCGTTCATTGCGCTTTTCCTGTAGTTTTCGTATATTTAGCCGCCCAGGACGGATGTGTTTTGTTTTTTATTTTTCTATTTTTTATATACTTTTTTATCTTTTGAGGCCAGGACGCACCCGCTTTAGACCTCAACTTATCTTTCTGGCATAGCGGGAGCACCACTGCTTTAGGGACGCCCGAGTTAATTCTTTGTCAGTATGTTACGTGGCGCTACATGTACTAGAAAGGTTGTGTGTCCATCCATGGTGGCGTTTGCTGAATTCACAGATTTTGCCACTGCTATGTTTTTAGAGCAGACATTCCTTTGTTTCTGGGTTACAGTATCCTTGTGCGCAAACCCTTGGCTCTCTGGCCTTCTTGACATCCGACCAGGGTCATGCCTAATGCGTCAGGGTTTGCTATTTAGGATTGTTGCGTGTAAGTCTGGCGATGGGCTCATGTTTTTATGCCCCATCTCACTTTTTTCATTTTTTGTTTAGGTTTATCACTTTGTTAAATTATGGACAATCAGTCATGCCAATCCTGGGTTTTATTCTCGAGAGAACTGTGGACCCTAATGAGGGATCATTTACTCCATGGACTCTCCAGTGCTGTGAGTTCCAGTCCCGCTTTCAAGGACTCTGAGACTATACCCCCCTGGTGTAATGACCCGGCTGTCCCATAGAATCTGGTAAGCGGTTGTTTTTTTATTTATTTATTAGGAGTTTTATATAGCGCTGGCCAGACCAGAGGGTATCGGAGCACTTAAAGTAGAAATCACATAAAAAGGTAAACATAAAAGATCAACGGACTCATTGTGCTGTGCGTCCTTGAGGTAGGGAGGTCCTGAGACAGCATCGATGAGTGCACAATGTCCTGGGTTAAACCTCTTTTCAGGGGGAGGGAACGAGGAGGGGGTAGCGGAGCGGGTATCAGGTAGATAGTGGCAGAAAATTGTCAAGGGGTTGCAAAGTGCAGGAAGAGGTAGGTTGTGGTGGAACATTGTCAAGTGACAGCGGACTTCGGGTTTGTGCGTTTCGGCGGCGATTCTTGGTTCAGCAAGGCACGGTTCAGGTAGAGGTCTTTTAGAAGACTTTTGAATTTTATAAAGGAAGGGATAGTCCTGATATTGACTGGGATGGAGTTCCAGATATTAAAAGATCAACGGACTCATTGTGATGTGCGTCGTTGAGGTCGGGGGGTCCAGAGACAGCATCGATGAGTGCACAATGTCCTGGGTTAAACCTCTTTCCAGGGGGAGGGAACGAGGAGGGGGTAGCGGAGCGGGTATCAGGTAGATAGTGGCAGAAAATTGTCAAGGGGTTGCAAAGTGCAGGAAGAGGTAGGTTGTGGTGGAACATTGTCAAGTGACAGCGGAATTCGGGTTTGTGCGTTTCGGCGGCGATTCTTGGTTCAGCAAGGCACGGTTCAGGTAGAGGTCTTTTAGAAGACTTTTGAATTTTATAAAGGAAGGGATAGTCCTGATATTGACTGGGATGGAGTTCCAGATTTTGGGTGTGTTTCCAGAGAAGGATCGTGCAGCGGATTTTTGTTTGCGTGTTTTCATCGGGATCAGAAAGAGGTTGTTGGAGCTCCTGAGGTTTCTTGACTGGTCAGCTTTCTTGAGTTTGGAGGCCAGGTATTCTGGTTTCCCTGTGTGCAGGACTTTGTGCGTGAGGCAGACAGTTCTGAAGCTGGCACGCATTTCGACTGGGGGCCATTTTAGTTCTCTGAGAGCGGGAGATAAATGGTCATATTTCTTAACCCCGGAGACCATTCTGGCAGCTGCATTGAGGGTTGTTTTGAGTGGCACTAGGTTGGATTGTGCTGTACCAGTAAGGACTGCGTTCCCGTAGTCGAGCACCAGTGATTGCGTGGCTTGTTTGAGGTCCTTGGGCGGTATGAAGAGCTTAATTTTGTTGAGAAGCTTCAGATTGAGGAAGACACTCTTTGCGGAGATCTTAATGTGGTTCGTCATGTTCAGTTTTGGGTCAAGGGTGATTCCTAGAGATTTTACCGAGTTAGCCAGGGTGAGATTGCCATTTGAGAGCATCGATTGATTTCAGCCACTCTGCGATTTGGGGGTTTTCTTCTTTGTTGGAGATGAGGAGGATTTCTTACCTTGTATATTCCTCCATTCATTTTTAGAGATTTATTTGACCATTAGTCACTTTATTATTGTTTCCTTAGATTTGGGCCCAGAGCCCATTCTTTATCCTTTTACGTTGATGTTCAGTCACCATTCCTGTGGTTATTTGTTCCAGGTATATTTTCTTTCCTGTCTAGTTATTATTCTCTCTTGGTCCATTTCTTTTCACTGGGATCACAATGGTGTGAGCATGGTCACCAACACTTTATGTCTTTTTTCTCTGGCACAGGTGTTCTGGACGCAGTGGTGTTTGGGTCAGCCTTCGTTACATAGCGTTTAGATTAGTTTATACAACCTCTGCTAACTTTTCCCCAGTGTGCACGCCCCCTTGTTTTCATACCTATCAGTGTATCCAGTTGACATGAATCTGAGCCTTCCTTCTCGTTATGCTGTGCTGGTATTAGATGTGCAGATTAATGGCACACTGCACTGTGTTTTACTACATTATATAAAGTGTGTTGCATTTTTATCTTTCCAGGCGCGTCCTCCCACGTCTTGCAACCGATTATTACGCCCTGAAGAAGGTGAGACCCACATTTGGGTCACACAATGAAACGCGGGTCGGCGCTGGAGTTCTTCCTGTCAACTTGTTGCATTTCTTGTTTCCTCCGTTTTCAACTATTAATACACCGAGAAGAAATTTGAGCTTAAAACATGAACTGTACCATCAAATGATTTCTTGTTTTATGTGCTAATCTTGTTATTGACCCTATTCATTCCATATGTGTTGACATCACAGATGTATTATTTGCTTCACATTATGTGGGGGACTTGTTTAGGTGTATATTTTGATATTTTGTAAATGTGGAACACTTATTTTGGAGGACGTATGAGTATGTGTGGGTATGTGTTAGCTTGTGCAAAAGAATGCGTGTGTGTGATGTAGGATGTGCTTGGACCATTGTGGTGTTATCCTCACTATGGGGCTGATTACGATGGCAGTCGTAGGCACATCAGCAGTGCTGACGGTGGCGGAAAATGTCCTTTTCCGCACTCCATTGGCAGTCCTCACGTCTGCCATATTACGATAGGCAAAGATAGCCCGTTTCCCACCTGCTGCGGAGTCTCGGAATCCACCAGAAATCTCCTTCCGCACCGGTAGCGGACGGAGCCAAAAGAGAAGGACCACCGTGCGTAATGCGGTTACGATGGCCAGACAAATCACGATTCCTCAAACATCACACCGCAGTGGAGAATCCGGCCATTCGGGGACGGTGGAAGCACTACTGCGGATAGCAAAAATTGAATCCCGGACACCTCCATGCGTTCCTGACTGCTGGGCAAACTGCGGTCTTGGGTCTTTCTGCAGCAATTCCGACCACAGAGGACGGATTCTCAGCTTTTCCAGTGGTGTATACTGGAATCCGTCATAACGACTGCTAAGGTTTGGACTCGGTGTACCACGACGGAGATCTTTTGAAATCGTATTGGTGTTTTACATGACCTATCAAAATGCTGATTGTGATTCGGGGACTTCTGTTTTAGCCCTGATGAAGTTGATTGGCTTATTTGCCTGACGAAACACGTGTTGGCAATCTTGTGGTTATCCTGTGGTTTGAAAAGCATCCAACAAGAACTCCTTTTACTGAAGAATATATGAAAATGGAATATTAAAAGAAACGAAAGAAATCTTACTTATTGGAGAGTTGAGGATTTATATGAAACTTTACATTTACAACTGTTGCTCTGATTACTGTTGTTTTGTATACTGGAATCCGACTGCAGCGGTAGGATGTTTCAGGCAGTGCATCCGAATCTGACTGCCGGTTTTTCCGCGGTACCTACGGATGGTAATTTTCTGCTAAAATGGCGGTCGGAATGCTTTTCCGACCACCTTTGTAATCAGCCCCTAAGTTTGTATGTAAAGTGCAAACTTACATTTATTATATACATTTAATATTTTTGGTACTCAATGTGTTTTGTATCATACTTTGGAAGGCCAGTTTTTTCATGTTTGTGGTACGGCATTTGTGACTATTAGCACATTGTGACTTTGTACACAGGCAGAGAATTGTTGTTATGACAGCTATGATGAACGCGGTGACCTTTTGGACAGAGGGAAACTGTACTCAGCAGGGTGATTCCCTGCAGGTCGATGTTTCATTCGAATGTGTGCCAGAGTATATCTCAAAGTGTTGTTCCGAATTATTTCTTAAGTGAATGAGTTCTGTTGATTTCTTTAGCGAAGCAGACAATTGTTATTTGTTGCCATTACATTCTATTGGTTTGCATGTATATCACTGAAGGGAGTGAGTTTTTGAAAATTGTATAGAAGGGTGAACCGCTGCAAGGAGTGAGACTGATCTCACAGTGTGCCATTCTGGGATTGGTCGGTTGGCATAAAGCCATGGTTCTACTGGTTGTCTACATCTCGGAGTGTAACGCTGTTATTGGTTTTTGATTTAGAATGACAATTATGAGTAAATTATTGGGTCCTGCTTTGAAACAAACAATTCTAATTGGGATTATTGAGCCTTTCAGATATAATGTTGTCAGATCACCCACCTCCGTATAATGAGACCCAAGTAGAAGGTGTGGGAGCGTTGATTAGAGTGGAAATACTGGGTTGGCTACTTTACCTGTAAATGTGAACCCTCATGCAACCAGGGTTTATCCTGTGACTATGAACAAAACCTGATGGGAGGAAATTCAGGGATTTGTGACCCTGGCACCTCCATGGTTCTTAATGCCCCACATATTCTTACTGTCCGTGTTACCATTGGACCAGTGGTTGCTATATACAACCTTACTTCTACTGGAAATGGGACACACAGTTTGGTTGTCCCTGCTCAGCAGCAAGCTTCAGAAAAGAGAAAACGTCCCCACAAGTATGAGGAAGGGAGATTTGTTTTCCCCTTTAATCCCAATTAATGTGAGTTCCCCTTGTGTTGCGAGTGTAGACCCTCCACAAATCAGACTTGATTTGGATCTTTGAGGTCATTTTAGAGGTTCCCAGAGTTGGGTTCTCTCACATGAAAGCCACCTCTGAAGGGGCATAGTGGCACGCCCAGAGCGAAAGTGGTATCCAAAGCTTCTGAGGTGCAGTCTAATCTTGATGTTCAGGAATTAAATGAACAGTTGAAAGTTTTTAATGCTACATCGAATGGGAATGGAAGTACAGAATTGAGTTGAGGAACCATTCAGTCCTCTTTGAGGGTAAATTTGGTGGACGTTGGATAATTGAAGTAAGAATTAGATGAAATTGTAAGTGGGGATATGGAATTGCCCCAAATAGATACTTACCAGCAAAATTAACTTTTGTTAATGATTAAGGATGTTACCAGGCGAGCACGACAAGCCTATGATAAATTATCTGAAATAGCTCACAAATATGAAGTAGATTTGGAGTGGAAAAATGCTTTACAGATTAGTCATCAGCTTTTGGAAGTACCGGGGATGAAAATGCAAATTTGAGAATGAATTCACAGCATCTGGATTTGGAGTGAGCTGGATAAGTAAGAAGGTAGATGGTCAAAAAGGAAAACACCCAAAAGAAGAGTGGATGACTGACCTCTTTCAGGAAAGGGCGGAGTGGGATCTGCAAGTTTTCCTTTACGAGATATATATCCAGTGGAGGTTATGTTCATGTGCCTTAGATTAGGAGTAATCTTGCATCATTTACTAATGATTTTCCCAGGTTGAAGGAGAAGTCTGTGGAATGATACAAACAAGTTGAGCATGAACATTTTGAAAGTTTTGTGGACTGATTTGAATGCTTTGTTTAATATTGTGGTCCCAAGTGATTTATGTACAGCCTGTAAGATAGCTACGGAGTGGCCTGAGAGGGAACCAGTAAATGATCCTTTGACTAATCGTCCATCACCCATAGTAATGAGAAAGCACTATCAGGTGATGACGTGGTTTAAATCTAAGATGTTGCCCCAGGATATTGATTGGGTCAAGATTGACAGAATGACCGCGGAACCTAAAGAGATAATCCATGCATATTATTAGAGTCTGTTGCAGGCATTTAAGAAGTTTATTGGAGTGTAGACGGTGGAGCTTAATGGCACGGGACATTTTGTGCCAAGGTTTGTTTCAGGATTGAGGCTTTAGATTAGCATGGTGATTTAACAGCATTTGATTTGTTGAGATCTTGTGAAATACCAAGTATTGCAATGATGAAACTGACATGAGGCCGAAGAAATTGAAGGAGAAACTTTTTGTGGCACACATGAAACTGGTCAGAGGCGGTGGGGGGGAAAAGTCAGCCATAGGGAATGCTCCTCCAAAGCAAGAAGTGTATCAACAGGGAGCCCCAGCAAAGCAAGGTGGAGGAAACTTTCAGTCACAGTGTAAATGTTGGGGTATTCCTACTGATCCGTGTACTGGGATCAATGTAGCCACATTGATAAAGTCTAACCCAGGGGTCTCCAACCTTTTCTGTAGTGAGAGCTACTTCTGCTCGAGGAAAGTCTTCCCGAGCTACTAGCAAATGTTATACCTGTAAAATAGTGACTACACTATGACCACCCAAAGCAAGATTTTCAGTAGCTACCACCCAAGTATACCAAGTGCGGTTACCAGCAGAAATGCTGGGAAAAAGTTCTTCAATATTAAATGCCTCCTCTTGACTTATGAAGTAACATTCAAATCTTGACATGCCCAGTGGCACAAAGGACATAACCACAGCAGTACGTCTCCCCAGCTCAGCTTAAATTATCATTCACCAGTTTCTGAAAATGCACATTTTTCTATCTAATGCTACTTTCCACTGTGGGCAAACAAACTCAATTTTCCAGAAGAAACCCAATTTTTGAAAACTAAAACTGCCTTTATATCAGTTTTCAGTTTTTGAGAAATGCACAGTCTCAAAACATCAGCTTGTCATTATCATCATGTCCTCCCATGTATAAATGCCTCATATGGACAGACTACTTTGAATTCCCAGGTATCACACTCATATGCCATGGATGCTCACCATTGGTATAGGAAACAATGGTCCTAGACTTCTTTAAAGCTATAATTCAGTTATGAAAAATATTCATTAGTCAAAGGGCATCCAGTACATATAGATTCTTGTATCATTAATGTACCACCATTTTCTTTACAATGCAAACAAGTATATCCTCAAAAGACACAAAGGCACAAAATATCGCTCCAATAGTGACTGTTCATTATTTAGTTACTTTTATAACAGATCACCATATTCAGTGCTCCAAATAGAGAAAGAGGTTGCTCCAAGGGGAGTGTGAAAAAGGAAAGTGCTCGTGAGGTAGGACAGATATAAAGGAGCGGAATCCAAAAGGCAAATTCAATAACCAATCAATTACACATTCTGGTATCCTTAGTAAAACTGGTGGTGGTTCATAGTGGCACCAGTTTTACAGATAGGCCTGTCCCTTATGGATTTACAAATATTAATTTCATGATTTTCTGATGACGCACAGAGAACATTCATCTGTGAAAAGGCAGGGCTGGGATGATATCAGTTTTTTAAGGATATCAAAATGTGTATCTATGCCTTTATATCTGTCCTGCCTCACAAGCACTTTCCTTTTTCACACTCCCCTTGGAGCAACCTCTTTCTAAATAATAAACAGTCACTATTGGAGCGATATTGTGTGCCTTTGTGTCTTTTGAGGATATACTTGTTTGCATTGTAAAGTAAATGGTGGCACATTAATGATACAATGCTAATTCTATATGTACCGGATGCCCTTTGACTAATGACTGTTTTTCATAACTGAATTGTAGCTTTAAAGAAGTCTAGGACCGTTGTTTCCTATACCAATCGTTACCCAGGTCCGTGGACAATTGTGGGTTACCCCATTATATCATAGTGGATGCTCACCATAGCACCACGGATGCCTGGATTATGCCAGTAATGCCCACCATTATACTAGGGCCACAGTTGTGCCGAGGCTGGAAACCAGAAGGATCAGGGATAAGACCACATCTCAGTCATGACCATTAATATGCCAGGAATAGGTACATATAGGCCAGTCATGCTCAGAGTAGGTCTATGATGACTGCCAGCATACCACAACTAGACCAAAAATACTAAAATAGTCAAGGATGACCACTATTATGCCACTGGCACTATTATGTCAGGAATGGACACAATTATGCCAAATATAACACTCTTATGATGGGGCTAGCATATATATTTGGCGGTTCTTGGCACCAGGCATAGTTTCAGGAAGCAATAGTGTTTATTATGGGCACACACATAAATGTTGATGAATCTCTTAATTTTCTCTGGTCTGGATCATACCCTGTTCTCCTCAGGTCTTGAGCTGATCTTGCATCTAACTGACACATTTTCACTCTGACTCATGCAGTCCCGCACTTTAGTGGGTCAGCACTGATTACAGCTCAGGCTACTGCTGCCACACTTTTTTGATGGTGCACTGATCACACACATGTTGTGACTGATAAAGGAGGGACTACAACATGGTCAATATCCTTGTGGCTTAATTATATTGAGATTGGATACAGACTGTCATGTAGCAGGTCCTTTAAGCCGGCACAGTGTGTGTTTGAGTGTTAGTATGAGTTACTGTGATAAGTTTGCCTGGCTGTCACTCTTAGGGTCTTGAGATGAGCAGTGCTGCCTTCTTTAATAGGCACCTACTCTCTGAAACTGATACTGGGCTTGACTCCACCTCAGAGAGCTACTTTGAAGGTACTGGTGAGCTACCAGTAGCTCCCGAGATACTCGTTGGAGACCCCTGGTCTAACCCGTGCCACTACTGAAATAGGTTGGGGAATTGGAATCTAGAATATTATCTTAATCCTAAAAATCAAGACCAAAATCCAGGGTTTGTCCCACCTGAGAATAATAATTCCATGCAGCCACAGAATGTGCCAAGACCAAGGTTCCAGAATTTTAATGTATCACAACCCCCAGTGATGAAGGTTCCACAACCCCCAATGCCACAGCAAGCTTCGAATCGGGTTCCGAATGTGAACCAGAATGCTTTTCAGAGTAACAGTCCTTTCCAGCAATACCCCATGTTTTAGACAGTTGACCCTTCTGCCTCTGATTAGTCCTCCTGATGGTGACTGAGAGGAGAGGAAGATTGCATGCTTGGGGCAGTCTTGGAGACCAGAGTTGCCCATTTGTAGATGATGAGGTAAATGGCCAGATCATTTCATTTCAGGTTGATACACGTGCTACCCATTCTACTGTGAGAACAGTGGAAGTTCTAGGCCTACCCCTCTTGGGAAAAAGTATCTAAGTTGTTGCAGTTGCGAATCAATAAATGAGGTAATCACTATACTGAGAATGTCCCCGAAAATATAGGAAATTGCAAGGATAATCACCAATTCATGGTCTGTGATTCGAGTCCTGAGATTTTGTTATGATGTGACTTGTTTTGCAAGCTGAATTGCAACATTTACTGCACAGTAAGAGTTGTGTAGTTTCAGACCCATGTCAAAGATCTTGCCTTAAAATTGGTTAATCTCTTTCCTGTTGTTGCACTGTACTCTATGATGACGAAGGACAGTTAGCACTGGATCTTAGAGCTGTTGCAAGGTCAGAAGTCTGGTATTTTTTGGGGAAAGAGCATTGGACTCATCAAAGGACTTGAGCCTGTCGGTATACAGATCAAATCAAATGCTGGTCTTGAGGTCCTTCCTGAACATGTGCAGGGTTGGAAAGCATCTGATGTTCACAGGGAGATCGTTCCAGGTCTTGGCCGCGATGTAGGAGAAGGCTCATCCGCTAGTTTTGTTTCTGCGGATGCGGGGGACCTCTGCCTCTGAACAGATAAAATCCAACACAAATTCATCTAAACTCCTCTTTGAAAAAGGGCAGCGCTGGATATACACACTTTCCACGCACAAACATGGGTTAAATGACAATATTCCATGGAACTCAGTCATGCGAAAGTAAACTACTCCGGCATTGTAGGAAGAAATATTCATCCTAAACAAGACAGATACATGCAGTAATTATGAGCTAATACGTATCCCCACAGTGTGGTTAGACACAACTGACACTTATGTAGTACACCACCATGACACTTATGCTTAAGCATTGTACACCACCTGTGAACTTTATGCCCAATCATTGGACTTACATAACCCAGTGTACCATACATTTTTTGCAAAAATCGGTCTTTCTACCTTATATGCCTGTGGTCACATCATATGTAGATATCTCTTCCGGTAAATACATAACCTACGAGAGTTACCATTCTACTCTCTAGGTATTCATGTGGCCAATCAGGGCAGCCACAGATGCGCGTTGACGTGATGACGGGGACGCACCATGCCATTGCATGCGACGTGATGACGCGGATGCTAGTGCCGGCTCCACAATGGCGATTTTAAAAGCCCCGATGCCAGGACTCCATTATCCACTGGGTCCTGATCGGGCCTGAACCAGGTGCCGTGAGGGCATTTGGTCTTGGAGTTGTGAGTATGCACTATCCAGACAAGAGGTAAATGCTTTGCCTGTTAAAACTCTGATCCTCTTTTAAATTGCCTTACCCCCCTTTTTTTCCTAGTGTGTGAGTACAGATCAACACCCCCAGCTAGGATCCATGGGTAGGAACTGACTACACCCCATGTAAGCCTTAGAATCGTCACTCTTCCGAATGCTTGAGTGTACATGAGCCCAATTGTACTGTGATGCACACTGATTAATAGTGGTCACTTGAATCTCCTGATTTAAATTACCATTGAAAATCTTCAGCCTGCAAAACACTGTTGGTTGATTAAATCTAAATGTAGTGCCACTACACATCTGGCACTTTTAGATTCACAATAGTACCTTGGAATATATGTACTATAGGCCGATATAGTGCTAAATGGTGCTAAATGGATGCACTTCATGCTAGGCACCATAGGAATGTGAACCTGCAACAAACACTTTTGAACAGCACGTATGGCGGCACAAGGTTTGAAAGTTAAGTGTCATCATAGAGTTGTAATGAGAACCTACGATGTGACCTGAATGTTTTCACACTCTGCTTTCTTTTCCAGAGTCCACTATCATTTTCTTTCGGACAACGCTGAGAGTGAATAACTGCAAGTTTGCAGTATTAACTGTCACAGGAGAGGACACACCTCAGCGAATGCATACCCTCCGTGACCATCCTGGTCCTGACCATAGCCACAATAACTTATTCACATAAAGGATACCACTAGTCAATTAAACCAGAAAAGACATCCACCATCACCTTTTTTAATCGTGCCTTACTTTTCCAATATTAAATGGTGTAGGATAAGGAAAGGCAATTTTAATACTCACGGCATTACGGTTCACTCACTTTCACGTATTCTTAATAAAACCTGCTCCGCTGTAATCAGGCATCGTAGCACACCCGAGAGGCATTCGGCCCCTCGGGTGGGATCCCTATGATGAAGCATGTCACCAACTAGATTGGTGAGTGAGGGATCTTTTTATACACATATGTGACTCCTTTTGCCTTGTTCAAACCAATCATTCGGATTCACTCTTTCATTGTTTATTGACGTGTACAACAATGCCAACCCAGAAAAGAGATGAATGAGCAGATTGCAGCTGGTTGGCCAGCACCTTATGTAAGACCTCCTCTCAGTGGGGGTAACATTATTCAATCATGTAAACAGCAAGCGAGTTTTAGCAGGACATCTCTAACAATTATTCAAGAGAATGGTGCAAGGTTGGGCAGACTCCTAAAAGATGAGGCTAGTTACTCCTTTCTGTTTGCTGATGAAATCTTCTGCATTCAGGAATCATGGTGTTGCGATGCCATCACTGTCTTGGGTTTTTTAACTTTCTGTATAGATACCAGTGAATAATAAAGCAGGAGCAGAGCCAGGGAGGCCTATGATTCTAGGTTTCAAATGGTTTCAATTGTGTAGCAAGCCCTTCTGCTCTCTCATAGAACAATTTCCAGGCACTTCAACAAATGTGTCCAATAGCAGAGAGGGCTACTTATTCACTCCTCCTAATAGATATCTATCTCTTTCTATTCAGTAAGAACAAAGCAAGCATAATAAAGCACCTTAAGACCACACTTTACCTGCTCATTGAAGGTAAGATCTATGTCCGCCTAATCTTAACAGGTGATTTTAACCTCAATTTGGCATACAACTTGACAGAGGATCCTTTTCAAACACACACTGACACCTTTTGGGGAATTCCCACAGCTATCACCCTGTACCAATGACACAGATCTAGGGGCTTCAACCTTTCTTAAGTCAGTGCAGTCGTTTATCTGTACTTTCTGAACAGAAGGTTTTCTTCAGATAGGGCAATGAGAAATGCACATTTTTTGGCATCCTGGAATGCGGTGTTGTCTAATCAGACTCCATTAGAAATGAAGAGTTGTTATTCCTCAAGAAAAAAGTGATCATGTGGCTCAAATAATACATCTGACACATCAACCACTGAGACACCAGGCGATAATAAACGGCAATGTAACTGACTACCTCTGAAAGCATCTGTTCCACGTATGACAGCCTCATAAAATGGCTGAATGTGGAAGGTGTGGCATCACATAGTAAGTGTCTCCTGGAAGGGAAAACATCCTTTCAATAAAGGGGCCGATTTCAAACTCGTCAGGAAAGCATTCCTACCAAATCGGTCCTGGAATAGTTTCCGGACAACTCAGATCGGGTGAGTCTGAACGAGCGATTTAGATGCATCCGGATGCTTCCGGATACAATTCGGTTGGACTCCCTTTGACTTCAATGGGAGCCTGTGTTCCAGAGGAAAACACAGACTCCCATTAAGTAAAGGGTGACTATGGAAAACCTTGCACCCTGTGGCAGGCATCCCATGGTGTGAGTTAAATAGGAATACCAAAATGACCACCATCCAGTAAGGTGAACAAAGATATGAATGTTCAAAGAATTAAAGTGAAAAGGCAGCAAGACAAATAAAGCACCTAGTCTAAGCCAATTTTTTTGTGGTAGACCTAGAACAGGGCAAAACTTCAGGCCAACTGCAATGGAGCCAAGGTTGGAGACACAAAGTGTATTGGTCACAAGGAAAGTCTGGAAATCATAAAGTCCCACTTCAAAAAGGTACTCCGTCACTTTAAAAAAAGAAATGTTGAAATTCTTTCTAAGCCCCAAGGAGAATGTAACTCTGTCACTATTTGTGAAGGAAAATCCTCTTCACATGGGACACTGTTGAACCCACAGCTGCTGCCGTACCCCTGAAGGCTTGATACCTCAAACAGTTGTCCCGCTGATGCTCAGGAGCTTTTGAAGTTTCTTATTGAGCCCCAACTAAGAATGGGATTTAGTCATTTTATTAGAGGTGTGTAGATGTCCATGTGAGACAAAGATGAGATCCAATCCAACCAAGCCTGTGCAACTGCAGGTTGGACCCTTTTTGTAGCATGTATCACTAAAGTTCTGAATCTCTAGAAGAAAAGATCCCAAAAGTGTACAAACTTTCTACTGGTGCCCAATCAACTACAGGAGTACATTGCTAAAGCCCACAGGACCTCAGTGGTAGGCAGTTAGAGACTCTCAAGGTGTCATGCAGATGCCAACAGCAAACTCCAGCTCTAGTCCCGTTGTCACTTGTCCACTGGGATTCTTCACAGGAATGTACTCTCCATATGTTTTATGTTCCAGGAGTGACCCAGGGAATCAGCTTTATGATCTTTGGAAATCTCTCTGTCCTTGCATTTCAAGTCAGCCTCTTCTGGTACTTCTCACAGGTAATGGTTGCTAAGTGCAGCAGGTTTGGTTATCCGGGTATCCTTTCACAATTCCAGCAGTGTTTTGAGGAAGGCTGGCTGGTGGTCCAGCTTTGTATGTTTCAAAGTGCTGTGTGTTGGGGTATACCCTGAAACACTCCTAGTCCTCCTCTGAAGAATGGAGTTTTTGTTCCCAAACCCTGGCCTACCGAATCTTAATTTAATTTTTAGGGTCTAGGATGTGGCCTAACAGCTATAGCAGTTGATGTCGAAGCTGAGGAAACTGGTTCAAGTCTCAGCAGCGATTTGCAGAGAATCAACATCCTGTGATTCTCTGCAAATCGCTTCCTCTCCCCGTGCCTAACAAAACAAAATTATTCATCTACAACGCAACCGGTTTTCATGTAAAGTGCCTAATACCTTCTGGTCTAGTATGCACTATATAAAACTCCTAAAAAATAAGCAGTTGCTTGCCGTACTGCACCTAACCCCAAAATGCAATCGGTCAGGGCAAAGCCAAGATGGACAGGATATTCAGCCACACTAGACTTGGGTTCTTACAGATGGGGGTGTGTAGGACAAGATAATATTGAAATTTCTAGTGTCCTCCCACATCTGTCACTAAACTCCAGATTGAAGCAGGTCCTGGACCTACAACAAAAAATGAGACAGAGATCTAATTAAAAAAAAATGGTCCTTCAGTAACCTGACAAGGTATAAACAAGATTTGGGATCTGGGCCTGTCTGATCCCTTTCAAAAGCACAAATGTTTTACATGTGACTTGGACAGGCCTGTCATGCATGATTTGACACGTACAGCAACACGGGGGACAGCAGCACCCACCCTAAATATTATGCTGAGCTCAGATGGGTCATAACTGTCCATTCAAGTGTATCTGTCATTCAAAGTGGCCTATTGTGTGGCTCCTGGAAGAAATTTCACACCTCATTATAGGTGGGGCAGAAGCTACAGATTAAATCTAATTAGCTAATAGTGTCGAAAACAAGCAAACATACATTTTCTGAAAGTTATATTTCCTAACTAGCAAGGGAAAACTTGACTTTACCAACTAATTCAATTTTTTAAAACAGTCAGGAAGAGTTCTTGAACTTTTTCGGTAGCTATTTTCCACTGGGTAATGCAGAAATTTTGATTTAATCTGCTTTACCAGTAATTCCTAAGGGAACAGCTAAACCCAATGCAGTGAACATAGCTTCTGATGATTTATTAACTGTAGGTTCATGCTAACAATAATTTAAGCATGTGCTACTTCTAGGCACTACCTTAACTTAAGGTAATTTTAGGAGTGACTTACTTAATACTTGGGCCTGACAAAGAGCGTATTTTACAGGTCTTGCTGGCAGAAAGTTTCTGCAAACAAAGCGTGTAGGCTGCAGGGACCAGGGCCCGGTGAGAGCCGTTGTCATGATATGACGAAAGATTTTCATGGCCTGGTTTAACTGCTCGGGAAAGGAATCAGCTCTTATGTGTGGCCTGTCCAACAGGGAACGGTTAGCCAATAAAAGCACAGGATTTCTTGTGAGTTGGTTTACGATACCTGAATGCTAAGCCGAGGCAAGGGTGACTTTGCAGCACTTAAAGCGCTTAGCCGCCAAACATCTCATGTGACAACAATGAGCTGCATTGCTGTTTTTCCAAGCGAAGTTTCATGTGGGAACTATACTGCTTCCAGCTACGTGTTTACTTAACGACAGGTGTGTGGGCTTAGAGAGGCGGTGTAAATCACCGCCGTGGGAACCATCACAACTGACATTTCAGCGGCGGCAGTGTTATTGCATAACTTGTCATAACATTTTTATTAGGCTATATTAAAGGGTACAGTAGCTTTTCTGTTTTTTTCTCCCCCTTTGGAACTGAAGAGAGAAATGAGCCTGAACGATTATAAAAAAAAACGCACTATAGATTAGTAAAGTATCTCAATATTCTTGTTTAATTTTAAACTCAAATGCAGTCTGTGAAGTTTCGAAAATAATAGTCTTAGATGCTGATGTTTTATATCAAAATAAATCTCACCCTTTTTAAAATGTATCAAATGTCAACACAGGAGCATGGCTTGGTTTTGATTTTTCGTTTTCATATGATGTACCCGCATAGCTGCCAAGTGTTTCGATGTTGTAAAAGACACGTTCAGCCAGTCCTTTTTTATCCGCCAATAGCACATTGCATTCTGGGAGATGCTGTTTTGATTTTAATATTGCAACTCTAGGCTAAAAAGGTATCATCATTTAAAGTTATGCTGGACAAATAAAAAGTCTAGACTTTCTGAAATTGTCAAGCATGAGTTGGTGCCATTTGGTAGCTATCTAATTTCAGAATGCTTTTATAACCATATATGTTTTAGTGCATTGTTATAGTGCAAAGTTAGGCTGGGAAGCAAAAGAGTGCTGAATACAAGACTGTTCTAATGTTGAAATGACAGAATGACTCTTTTTTTCCAGTAATCGTCCATACGTAGCGAAATTCCCAGCTTTATCCAATTTCTTATTTTATTGTGGATAAACGCTATCTTGAAATTATATTAAGCCATCTGTCCACACTTCATCAATTACTATTTTACCCACTTTACAATTTGCAAAACATAGCCTAAAATATTTACCTCCTTTATGCTATGGAATAGACCAGAAAAGATTCAGTTGGCAATTCTCTAAAAAGGCGCATGAAGCAGGCCAGATGTCACCCACGAATTGCAAGTATGTACAAGCTGATGCATGTCGTGAAATTCGAGACTATAAATAAGAAAACAGAAGAAACAGAAATGATGGATGAAAGTGGAACAAATCAAACATTCACCCCCAGTCAAGAGATCTGTGTTAAATCCATTGTTCTTTTTCTCACCACACCACCCAAGTTTAGACCCAGCCATATGCAAATCAGTCTTGAACCTGCTCCTCATGTGAACAGTCTAGTTCGAACTACTAAGCCAGGTCCTCCCAAGACCAGAAACAAGATTACTGGGACCAGCTTTGGGGTATTATCCCTCATCAGCCAGGCTAGCTTGCCCAGTGACTCAGTGAGCCCAGGATCCATGTCTGAGCATACCCAGCACATTTAGCGCTACATAGCAAAAGACACACAAATGATGGACAGAATGTGGAACAAATTAATAATTCAGGTCCCAGGATGCTTGTTTCTGGTGCAGGGAAGACATGGCCTGGAAGTTCGGGCTGGACTATTCCCATGGGGAGCAGGCCCAAGACTGATTTGGCTAGGACAGGTTCTTAAACTGGACTGGAGTGGCGTGCAAAAAAATTATGGAGTAAACCTAGATTTGTGACTGCGGAATAATGTTTGATTTGTTCCGCATTGCGTCCATTGTCGGTTCTTTTGCATGTGTCAAGCTAAGTGGGAAGGGTATGACCAGACGTGGGTCCCATGCATGCTACGCCACTAGATTCAAGCTAGCCTGGCTGATGAGGGGTGATACCCCGAAACCAGTCCCAGGATGCTTGTCTCTGGTCCAGGGAGGGCATGGCCTGGCAATTCGGGCTGGACTGTTCTCATGGGGAACAGGCTCAAGACTGATTTGCAGGGCATTGTGCCACAGGAACGTCATTAAAAGTGACGTTCTTGTGGCACTATGCCCTTGTAAATATGCCCCTTTGTGTTCTTAAGAAACATGGCGGTAGCATGAAGTGCAGCTGTAAGTGGGGCATGTTTATTTTCGATGAGCCTGTGAAGAAGACTGAGGGATAGTCAACCTGGAAGGTTACCTCATAGACCCCCGATTTGTTAACCAGCAGTGATGCTAGTATGGAGTCTGATCTCCCAGACTCCACACAGGACCTCTCATCCTGGGACTGAAGAAATATAATCACACTACCCCCATCCTGATGGAAGTCTTTTGGCTCCCCTTGCCAGCCTGCAATACCTTCAAAACCATGTGCATCATTTAGAAAGCTATCACAACTAGCACCCCAGCTTATCTTCCAGAAAAGCTCACCATCTCTGGTAGTTCCCTGCACATCCACAGCCAGGTTGCTTTCAGACTGCAGACTAAGATGTTTAAAAAAGAAAAAAACAAGACAGCAATTCTTATGCAACTATGCACCCAGGATCTTGAACACCATTCTCGTATCCATCAGGAGTGCCTATGTTGCTCTGATTGAGGAAAACGATGAAGGTTCACCTCTTTAAAAAGTACTACATCACAGTACATTAACTATCTATAACTCAGCTTCCTTTCCTATAACTCATTGACTTTAAGCTTGCCTATGACTATATACAGCACTCCGCTGCCTTTTGGCTAGGCTTGCCCTATAGAAATACCATTTACATCCGTACATACATGCATATATACATACACAGTGGTTGTATGACATTACCACACATTCATTTACAAAGCAATGCCTTTACCACACATTGCCTTTACAATACAAGCAATTATGCCTTTACAGTGAAAGGTAAGTATACATAAGTTATATATATATATATATATATATATATATATATATATATATATATATATATATATATATATATATATATATATATATATATATATATATATATATATATATATATATATATATATATATATATATATATATATATGTTCAATGAAAAAACCATAGGTTTCAGTTCAGGCCTGATATAGTTAGGAATTAGCACTTAAAAAACCTTAGAAATTCACTGAAAAAATCATGGGTTTTAGGGGTGTCATAGTTAGCTGGACATTTCACTTGTACAAAACCATTGAAATTCCTCCGATATAGTTAGTTGTACTAACTACATCTCACGCGCCCGCAATTCACTGCTGATGATGTCACATATTACATCATTCATGACATGGTCAGTGACATCAATGATGACATCTCAAATGACATCACTGATGACATCACTGATGACATCATCCAGTGAATGTGGTTTGGTTCGTTATTTAAATATGTATTATATATATATATATATATATATATATATATATATATATATATATATATAGCAAGTTGCAGTGAAGAATGAGTGGATATATAAATATAAATATCTGGATGGAGGATTAAGTAGCAGTGTGATTGACTGTTTACTTGACTAATTTATAGTGTCTCACTAAATAAATTGGATAGTGACTAAATTGTGTGAATATCTGTATCACTTTGTCAGTTGTTGTGTAAACTGCTGCACCAGTTGGTTACTAGCTACGTGAAAGTCTATATTAGTTAACTGAGTATTTGTATGGGAGAGTGAATGTGTGTGTGGTTCGGTGGGGGGTGTGTGACAGCCCAAAGATGTGTGAATAGTTGATTCAGTAGGTATATGAAGTTAAAACTACATATAATAACAGTTGTTTGGGTGTGTGAATATCTTTATGGGTGTGGTGATGAGCAAATATATGTCTCAATGGTACATATCCAACAAACTAGGAAAAAAAAAGCCAGTGTATGTGTCAGTTGTTGTATATAAATAAGTATACATAAGACTCAGTGATTGTATGAGTGACTGGATGGATAACTGTATACTTGTAATAGTGATTTTATAACACACTAAGTATGAGTTACTAGCTATATGAATAGATGAAGTGCTATTTCTATAAGTGTGTAGCTAAGTAAAAGTAAGTATGATCCATTGTTTGCATAAGTGAGTAGGATGACTTCATAAGTGATTAGGGTGTGTGCTGGTGTGTAATGTCGATATAGGTGTATAAGTATATTTGATAGTGTTCTATTGATCATTGACAGGATGTATGAGTGAATCTATAGGTAAGTGATTAGATGTGTGTATAGATCTAGGAATCACTGAGTGGGTGTTTAGAAACTTGTATTGGTGTGTCAATGGTTTCAAATATGGCACTCTGTATTTTACAGTGAGTGATGAAAGGTTATACTAGTGTATGATGAGGTGTATCTGATTGTCACGTGGATGATGTCATCAGTGATGTCATCAGTGATGTCATTTGAGATGTCATCAGTGATGTCACTGACCATGTCATGGATGATGTAATATGTGACATCATCAGCAGTGGATTGCGGGCGCGCGAGATATAGTTAGTACAACTAACTATATCAGAGGAAATTCAATGGTTTTGTACGAGGGAAAAGTCCAGCTACCTATAACACCCCTAAAACCTATGATTTTTTCTGTGAATTTCTAAGGTTTTTTACATGCTAATTCCTAACTATATCAGGCCTGAAACCTATGGTTTTTTCAGTGAATTTCAAAGGTTTTTTAAATGCTAATTCCTAACTATATCAGGCCTGAAACCTATGGTTTTTTCAGTGAATTTCAAAGATTTTGTAAATGACAATTTTTAATGTATTAATTGTTATACTGATTTTTTTTATGCTGATTTACTACATTTTTTAAACTATTTATTTTTAGATATTTTATTTTTTTAATTACATTATAATTACATTATACATTACAATACAAAATATATTTTCTCAGAATGAATTACTTTAGTTTAAATACTTTGCAAATAGGCAATAGAATTTTAAGTACAGTAGTTACAGTTGTTGCAATGGGCAACACAATTTCAAACACAATGCAACATTGAGCTCAATGTGAATTTCTAGTCAAATGCAATTTGTTACTTTATGGATTACTTTTCTAACCACAGGACTGGATCCTAGATTCAGTCTTTGGATATCTCCTGTAAACAGTTGAGTAAAAGCGTTTTGGTTACTGTAGTGACTTTTAAGGAATATTATTGTATTTTAAAAGTTGACACTTAGAAATGTTTTCACATCGAATCACCAATGTTATCCTATGGCAGAAAATTCACTTAGCAGGTAAGTAGTGTTATCGATAGTCTTTCTTACTCAGTGGTGGATCCTGGATCCAGCACTGGTGCATCTCCTGTAAACAGTTGAAAGAATGTGTTTAAATCATACAGATGTTTTTTTAGGAATATTTTTAGTTTGTGAAAATAGACACGCAGAAACTTTTCTGCTGAAAACCACACAATGGATTCCTATGGAAGGAAATACAAGTTACTGGTAAGTACGCATAGAATTACTTTTCAGGGTCCGTGCTGGGCTAAAAGATGCAGCACTGAGTTCTCTCCTGATAACAGGTGAGTAAATCGGAATTCGTAGTCTGGCTGATTTTAGAGGAATATTTGTATGTTTCAAAAATCGACACAAAACTTTTCTGCTGAAAACCACACAATGGATTCCTATGGAAGGAAATACAAGTTACTGGTAAGTACGCTTAGAATTACTTTTCAGGGTCAGTGCTGGGCTAAAAGATGCAGCACTGGGTTCTCTCCTGATAACAGGTGAGTAAATCGGAATTCGTAGTTCGGCTGATTTTAGAGGAATATTTGTACAATGGTGAAGGAAGGGGGTGGGGCCTGAGGTGACGTGTGCAAACACGCCCTGTGGCGCGGTTTAAGTTGGGGAATGAATTCCTCTTCAATCCTGCAGTCCCCTGGGGACAACTAGCCCACCAGGTACCTCCAGTATGCGCCAGGGAGCTGCGTTGCAGAGAGGTGTTCAGAGGCCACGCCCCTTTTACAACACTCTGCAACGCAGCTCTGTGGCGCTTACTGGAGGTACCTGGTGGGCTAGGTGACCCCTAGGGGACCTCTGGATTGAAGAGGAATTAATTCCCCAACTTAAAACGCGCCACAGGGCGTGTTTGCACACATATCACCTCAGGCCCCGCCCCCTACCTTCACCACTGTGCAAACATACCCCGTGGCGTGTTTTAAGTTGGGAGATTAAGTCCCCTTGAATCCTGAGGTCCCCTGGCGGCCAACTAGCCCACCAGGTACCTCCAGTATGCGCCAGGTAGATGCGTTGCAGAGAGGTGTTCAGAGGCCATGCCCCTTTTTACAACACTCTGCAACGCAGCTCTGTGGTGCTTAGTGGAGGTACCTGGTGGGCTAGTTGGCCCCTAGGGGACCTCTGGATTGAAGAGGAATGTATTCCCCAACTTAAAACGCGCCACAGGGCGTGTTTGCACACATATCACCTCAGGCCCCGCCCCCTACCTTCACCACTGTGCAAACATACCCCGTGGCGTGTTTTAAGTTGGGGTATTAAGTCCCCTGAATCCTGAGGTCCCCTGGCAGCCAACTAGCCCACCAGGTACCTTTAGTAAGTGCCACAGAGCAGCTTTGCAGAGAGGTGAAAAAAGGGGCGTGGCCTCATTACACCTCTCTGCAACGCAGCCCCCTGGTGCATACTGGAGGTTCCTGGTGGGCTAGTTGGCCCCCAGGGACCCCCAGTATTCAAGGGGAATTCGTTCCCCCTCTGCAAAGGGAGTGGGCGTGGCCTCTGGCCCGATCTCGTTTTTTTTAAGAAGGGGGCTATGTAGCCCCCCTACTTTTTCTAATTTATTGGCCCAGTGGCCTAATTTATTCGCCCTGGGGACCCCAATTTTTTTTTTTTTAAATCTAAAAATCTGGAAAGGGGCAGCATGGCCCCCCTCCAGAGGCCATAATTTACCCCGAGGACCCCATCCCCCGGGGTACGGCCCTTTTTTTTAATTTTTATTTTGGAGGGGGGCTGCCTGGCCCCCTCCTGTGGCCACTTATGGCCCCAGGGACCCCATCCCCCGGGGCTGTTTCTTTTTTTTATAGTTTGTTTTTTTGTTTTGAGGAGGGGGGCCGGGTGGCACCCCTCTCGGGTCACTACTAGCTCCGGGGAACCCATCCCCCAGGGCTAGCCCTCTTCGTTGGGGGCCGTGGGGGGGTCGCCAATCCCCCCAGGGTCCCAGACGGCTCCCCGCATCCTGCGGAAGCTGAGATTGCTTTTCCACATGGGGAGCAGCTAGCATGCTGCTCCCCATGTGGAAAAGCAATCTGCTTTCCTATTTGGAAGAGAGAGCAGGTTTCCTGCTCTATCTTCCAAATAGGAAAGCAGTTTGCAATGACAGGGTGGGAGCCGCGAGGCTCCCGCCCTCTCATTGCAAACTACAGTGTCCCGGGGGAGGGCACCCCGGGACACTGCCCTGGGAGGTGGCAGTCCCAGGGCCTAGACAAGGCTCCTGGAGGGGGGCTGCACGGCTCCCCTCACACATTTTGAAGAAGCCCTGGGGGTGGTGGTCCCCAGGGCTGGGGGGGCCTGAGAGCCCCCCACCCAATTTTAATAAGCCCCTGGGGGTGGCGGTCCCTGGGGATAGGGGGACCAGAGAGCCCCCCACCCAATATTAATAAGCCCCAGGGGGTAGTGGTCAACAGGGATGGGGGGGCCTGAGAGCCCCCCACCCAATTTTATTAAGCCCCAGGGGGTGGCGGTCCCCGGGGCAGTGTGGGGGGGATTGGGACCCCCCACAATATTTTTTGAAAATGTTCCCGGGATTTGGCCCCCCCGGGGGCCAAATAACAAAGAATCGCGGGCTTCATTTTTTTTATTTTCGGCCGAAATTCGCGCTGGGTGCACGAATCTCGCTGATGTTTTACAAAAAAAATGCTTTTTTTGGCCCTGGGGGTCCTTGTGGGACCCCCAGGGCCCTGAGCAGGCCTAGGTTGTCAGGGTGTTTCTACCGTGCCCCCTTTTTGCGTTTTTCGCGTTTATTTTGCTGATTTCTTGTGCCTCGGTTCTTCTGAGGCACAAGATGGCTGCTAACACTTCCTGATTTGGAGTGTTGACAGCCAATTAGAATACATCTCGTGCACGGCAGGGTGCGCTTAGGGTACGCGGATCCTCCGAGGCCATAGATATACATGTACATTTAAATGTCATTTTCTCAGGAACTACTGAACGGTTTTTCACCATTTAAGCAAAAGGCATGAGTCTGAACTAAGGACTACCTCTTTGCCAAATTTGGTGTAATTCCGTTCAGCAGTTCGGGCTGTAGCTGCGGCTAAAGTTCCTATGGGAAAATGCATGGGGAAATGCATTTTGGGACCCCCCTTTTTTCTCGGCCCCCGCTTGACGAATCACCCTGAAACTTTCAGGATAGGAGCGGACTGGAGCTGACCAAAAGTTTTGAAAATTTTGCGAAGATTCGTCAATCGGCGCTAAAGTTATTCCAAATAGAATGTTGCGGATTTCCTATGGAAAATAGGTCCTAACTATATCTACCTACTGGCGACCGCCAGTAGGTAATATATATATATATATAGTTATAGTTAGGACCTAGTTTCCATAGGAAACGCGTTTTTTTTTTCCAATAACTTTGACGCCGGTTGACGAATCTTCGCGAAATTTTCAAAACTTATGCCCGCTCCGGTCAGCTCCTATCCTGCAAGCTTTGGGGTGATTTGCTAAGCAGGGACCGAGAAAAAAGGGGGGTCCCAAAACGTGTTTTTTCCATGTTATTTTCCATAGGAAACTTAGACACGGCTACAGCTCGAACTGCTGAACGAAATTATACCAAATTTGGCAAAAAGGTAGTGCTTGCTTTAGAAAGCGTGCTTTTTTAAAATTGGTGTAAATCCGTTCAGTAGTTTTTGAGATATTAAAGGAAAAAAATCTTCATATATCTGGGCAGGACCTAACTACACAAGCGCAAGCTTGGCTCTAATTGGCTGCCAACACTTCAATCCAGAAAGTGTTGGCAGCCATCTTGGTGCAATGCTTTTTAGGTCTTGCCTAGCGGCGCAGCGCATGCACTGCACACTACACAAACACCACTGCACTACCCTAAACACTAAAACAATACCCCAGCATGACCCCCTGCACTACCCAAAAACTACTGCACTACCATAAACCCTAAAACACTACCCCTGCACGACCCCCTACACTACCCAAAATCACAGCACTACTCTAAACCTTAAAACATTACCCTCAGCACGACGCTTCCCTACACTACCCAAACACCACTGCACTACTATAAACCCTAACACACTACCCCCAGCATGACCACCTACACTACCCAAACACAACTGCACTACCCTGAACCCTAAATATACCCCCAGCATGACCCCCTACACTACACAAACACAACTGCACTACCCTAAACCCTAAAACACGACCCCCTATACTACACAAACACCACTTCACTACACCAAACCCAAAACCAGTACCCAGGCATGACCCCCTACACTACCCAAACATAACTGCACTACCCAAAACCCTAAAAAACTACCCCTACACTACAAAAACACCACTGCACTACCCTAAAATCTAAAACACTACCCCAAGCACGACCCCTTACACTACACAAACACCACTGCACTAACCTAAACCCCAAATCTACCCCCAGCACGACCCCCTTCACTACCCAACCACCAGTGCACTATGCTAAACCCTAAAACACTACCCCCAGTATGACCCCCTACACTGCACAAACACCACTGCGCTACCTGAAACCCTAAAACACTACCCCCAGAACTACCCCCAACACTACACAAACACCACTGCGCTACCCTAAACCCTAAAACACTACGCCCAGCACTACCCCCTACACTACCCAAACACCACTGCGCTACCCTAAATGCTAAAACACTACTCCCAGCACGACCCCCTACACTACCCAAACACCACTGCTCTACCCTAAACCCTAAAACACTACCCCTAGCACGACCCCCTACACTACCCAAACACCACTGCGCTATCCTAAACCCTAAATCTACCCCCAGCAGGACCCCCTACACTACCCAAACACCACTGCGCTAACCTAAACCCTAAAACACTACCCCAGCACGACACATACACTAACCAAACACCACTGCGCTACCCTCAACCCTAAAACACGACCACCAGCACAATCCCCTATGCTACCCAAACACAACTGCGCTACCCTAAACCCTAAAACACTACCACAGCACGATCCCCTACGCTACCCAAACACCACTGCCCTACCCTAAATCCTAAAACACTACCCCCAGCACGACCCCCTACACTACCCAAACACCATTGTGCTACCCTAAACCTTAAAACACTACCCCCAGCACGACCCCCTACACTTCACAAACACCACTGCACTACCTAAACCCTAAAACACTACCCCCAGCATGACCCCCTACACTACCCAAACACCACTGTGCTAAACTAAAACACTACCCCAGCACGACCCCCTACACTACCCAAACACCACTGCGCTACCCTAAAGCCTAAAACACTACCCCCAGCACGACTCCCTACAGTACCCAAACACCACTGCGCTACCCTAAACCCTAAAACACTACGCCCAGCACGACCCCCTACACTACCCAAACACCATTGTGCTACCCTAAACCTTAAAACACTACCCCCAGCACGACCCCCTACACTACACAAACACCACTGCACTACCTAAACCCTAAAACACTACCCCCAGCATGACCCCCTACACTACCCAAACACCACTGTGCTAAACTAAAACACTACCCCCAGCACGACCCCCTACACTACCCAAACACCCCTGCGCTACCCTAAACCCTAAAACACTACCCCCAGCACGACTCCCTACAGTACCCAAACACCACTGCGCTACCCTAAACCCTAAAACACTACCCCCAGCACAACCCCCAACACTACCCAAACACCAATGCGCTACCCTAAACCCTAAAACACTACCACCAGCACGACACCCAACACTACTCAAACACCACTGCCCTGCCCAAAACCCCAAAACACCACCCCGAGCACGGCCCCCTACACTACCCAAACACAACTGCGCTACCCACAACCCTAAAACACCACCCCCAGCATGCCCCCCTACGCTACCCAAACACCACTGTGCTAGCCTAAACCCTAAAACACTACCCCAGCACGCCACCCTACACTTCCCAAACACCACTGCGCAAACCAAAACCCCAAAACAACACCCCAGCACGACCCCCTACACAACCCAAACATCAAAGCAGTACCCTAAACCCTAAAACACTACCATCAGCACAACCCCCTACACTACCCGAACAGCAATGCGCTACCCTAAACCCTAAAACACTACCACCAGCATGACACCCTACACTACCCAAACACCACTGCCTACCCAAAACCCTAAAACACCACCCCCAGCAAGCCCCCTACACTACCCAAACACCACTGCGCTACCCTAAACCCTAATGCACTACCCTCAGCACGACCCCTGCATTACCCAAACCCCACTGCACTACCCTAAACCCAAAAACACTACCCCAGCATGACCCCCTACACTACCCAAACACCACTGCACTACCCTTAACCCTAAAACACTACCCCAGCACGACCCACCTACACTACCCAAACACCACTTCACTACCCTAAACAAATCTACCCCAGCATGACCCCCTCCACTACCCAAACACCACTGCACTACCCTAAACCCTAAAACACAACCCCCTATACTACACAAACACCACTACACTACCCCCAGCATGACCCCCTATACTACACAAACACCACTGCACCCTAAACCCTAAAACACTACCCCCTACACTACACAGACACCACTGCACTACCCTAAACCCTAACACACTACCCTCAGCATGACCCCCTACACTACACAAACACCACTGCACTACCCTAAACCCTAAACCACTACCCCAGCACGCCACCCTACACTTCCCAAAGTCCACTGCGCAACCCAAAACACCACCCCAGCACGACCCCCTACACAACCCAAACATCAAAGCAGTACCCTAAACCCTAAACCACTACCATCAGCACAACCCCCTACACTACCCAAACAGCAATGCGCTACCCCAAACCCCAAAACACTACCACCAGCACAACACCCTACACTACCCAAACACCACTGTGCTACCTAAAACACCCAAACACCACCCCAGCACGACCCCCTACACTACCCAAACACCACTGCGCAACCCAAAACCCCAAAACACCACCCCAGCACGACCCCCTACACCATCCAAACATCAAAGCAGTACCCTAAACCTTAAAACACTACCATCAGCACAACCCCCTACACTACCCAAACAGCAATGCACTACCCTAAACCCTAAAACACTACCACCAGCACGACACCCTACACCACTGTGCTACCTAAAACCCCAAAACACCACCCCCAACATGACCCCCTACACTACCCAAACACCACTGCCTACCCAAAACCCTAAAACACAACCCCCAGCAAGCCCCCTACACTACCCAAACACCACTGCGCTACCCTAAACCCTAATGCACTACCCCAGCACGACCCCTACATTACCCAAACACCACTGCGCTACCCTAAACCCAAAAACACTACCCCAGCACGACCCCCTACATTACCCAAACACCACTGCACTACCCTTAACCCTAAAACACTACCACAGCACGACCCCTACACTACCCAAACACCACTTCACTACCCTAAACAAATCTACCCCAGCACAACCACCCACACTACCCAAACACCACTGCACTACCCTAAACCCTAAAACACTACCACCAGCATGACCGCCTATACTACACAAACACCACTGCACTACCCTAAACCCTAAAACACTACCCCCTACACAACACAGACACCACTGCACTACCCTAAACCCTAACACACTACCCTCAGCATGACCCCCTACACTACACAAACACCACTCCACTACCCTAAACTGTAAAACACTACGCCCAGCACGAACCCCCAACACTACCCAAATTTCACTGCACTACCCTAAACTCTAAATCTACTCCCAGCCCAACCCCTACACTACCCAAACACCACTGCACTACCCTAAACCCTAAAACACTACCCCCAGCATGACACCGTACACTACCCAAACACCACTGCACTACCCTAAACCCTAAAACACTACCCCCAGCATGACACCCTATACTACCCAAACACAAGTGGGCTACCCTAAACCCTAAAACACTGCCCCAGCATGACACCATTCAGTACCCACATATCACTGCAGTACCCTAAACCCTAAAACACTACCACCAGCATGACCCCCTACACTACCCAAACACCACTGCGGTACCCTAAACCCTAAAACACTATCCCCAGCACGACCCCCTACACTACCCAAACACCACTGCGCTACCCTAAACCCTAAAACACTATCCCACCACTACACCCTACACTACACGAACATCACTGCGGTACCCTAAACCCTAAAGCACTACCCCCAGCACGACACCCTACACTACGCAAACATCACTGTGGTACCCAAAGCCCTAAAAACTTACCCCCAGCATGACCCCTAGACTACCCAAACACCACTGCACTACCCCACTGCACTACCCTAAATCCTAAAACACTACCCCCAGCACGACCCCCTACACTACCCAAACACCGCTGCACTACCCTAAACCCTAAAACACTACCCCAGCACGACTCTCTACACTACCCATACACCACTGCACTACCCTAAACCCTAAAACAGGACCTCTACACTACACGAACACCACTGCACTACCCTCAACCCTAAAACACTACCCCCAGCATGACACCGTACACTACGCAAACACCACTGCACTACCCTAAACCCTAAAACACTACCCCCAGCATGACACCCTATACTACCCAAACACAAGTGGGCTACCCTAAACCCTAAAACACTGCCCCAGCATGACACCATTCAGTACCCACATATCACTGCAGTACCCTAAACCCTAAAACACTACCACCAGCATGACCCCCTACACTACCCAAACACCACTGCGGTACCCTAAACCCTAAAACACTATCCCCAGCATGACCCCCTACACTACCCAAACACCACTGCGCTACACTAAACCCTAAAACACTACCCCACCACTACACCCTACACTACACGAACATCACTGCGGTACCCTAAACCCTAAAGCACTACCCCCAGCACGACACCCTACACTACGCAAACATCACTGTGGTACCCTAAGCCCTAAAAAACTACCCCCAGCATGACCCCCTAGACTACCCAACCACCACTGCACTACCCCACTGCACTATCCTAAACCCTAAAACACTACCCCCAGCATGACCCACTACACTACCCAAACACCACTGCACTACCCTAAACCCTAAAACACTACCCCAGCACGACTCCCTACACTACCCATACACCACTGCACTACCCTAAACCCTAAAACAGGACCTCTACACTACACGAACACCACTGCACTACCCTCAACCCTAAAACACTACCCCCAGCATGACACCCTTCACAACCCAAACACCACTGCGCTACCCTAAACCTTAAAACACTTCCCCCAGCGCGACCCCCTTCACTACCCAAACACCACTGCACTACCCTAAACTCTAAAACCCTACCCCCAGCACGACCCCCTTCACTACCCAAACACCACTGCACTGCCCTAAACCCTAAAACACTACCCCCAGCACGACCCCCTACACTACCCAAACACCACTGCATTAACCTAAACCCTAAAACACTACCCCCAGCACGACCCCCTACACTACCCAAACACCACTGCACTACCCTAAACCCTAAAACACTACCCCCAACACGACTCCCTACGCTACCCATAAACCACTGCACTACCCTTAACCCTAAAACAGGACCCCTACACTACACAAACACCACTGCACTACCCTAAACCCTAAAACACTACCCCCAGCACGACCCCCTTCACTACCCAAACGCCATTGCACTACCCTAAACTCTAAAACACTACCCCCAGCACTACCCCCTTCACCCTTCACTACCAAAACACCACTGTGCTACCCTAAACCCTAAAACACTAGCCCGAGCATGACCCCCTACACTACCCAAACACCACTGCGCTACCCTAAACCCTAAAACACTACCCCCAGCATGACCCCTACACTACCCAAACACCACTGCTCTACCCTAAACCGTAAAACACTACCCCCAGCACAACCCCCTACACTACACAAAGACCACTTCACTACCCTAAACCCTAAAACACTGCCCCCAGCAGGACCACCTACACTACACAAAGACCACTGCACTACCCTAAACCCTAAAACACTACCCCAGCATGACCCCCTACACTACCCAAACATCACAGCACTACTCTAAACCTTAAAACATTACCCTCAGCACGACGCTTCCCTACACTACCCAAACACCACCTCACTACCCTAAACCCTAAAACACTACCCCCAGCATGACCCCCTACACTACCCAAATACCACTGCACTACCCTAAACCCCAACACACTACCCCAGCACGACCCCTACACCACACAAACACCACTGCACTACCCTAAACCCTAAATCTACCCCAGCATGACCCCCTACACTACCAAAACACCACTGCACTACCCTAATCCCTAAATCTACCCCCAGCACGACCCCCTACACTACCAAAACACCACTGCACTACCCTAAACCCTAAAACACTACCCCCAGCATGACCTCCTACACTACGCAAACACCACTGCCCTACCCTAAACCCTAAAACACTACCTCCAGCACAAACCCCTACACTACACTACACAAACACCACTGCACTACCCTAAGCCCTAAAACACTACCCCCACCATGACCCCCCACTATCCAAACACCACTGCACTACCCCAAACTCTAGAAAAGTAACCTCCACCCCATGCCCAATACCCCTTACCTGTCACTTCGTCTCTGAGGGGCGGTGCATGTCGTTGTGAGGAAACGGAACAGCCTATGTTTCCTTACAACGACGTGGATCGTCTACATTTTTTTAGAACACATGGTCATTTGCCATACATACCTTTACAACGAAATTCATTGTAAAGTCATGAGTGGTAGATGACCATGCGTTCTAAAAAAATGCGTAGTAATGACTGCGATGTACAACTCATGCATGGTAATGCATGCGTTGTAATGATATTGCGAAGTACAAAAGTCATTGTAACAGCTGTTTACCAATCAAAGCTGGCTCCTGTTCTTCAGTGAGTCTTTTATTTGATTAGGAGGAAGGAATGTGTTATTTTACCGAAAAGTGCATTCCCGGCTTTTGTATTGTGAAAGTGTCTGCATGGCCTGGTTTCACTTCCGGTGAGCGAGTGGAAGAGTCAGTTTCGATCTAAAGGAGTTCTGTTGTTGGACGGGGCCGGCGCGACACGTCATCAGAAAACACAGCTTATGGAATGCATCCTCCCTGAAGTGTGGAGCAGTGCCATGAGAGGTCAATGAGTGTGCGTCCCAACGCAGTTTGACCATACTGTGCTGTTCTAAGTTACAAGAGGCAGAAGCAGCATCCAGCGCAGGTCCTCTTGTACACTAAAAAAGGACCAAACAATGCTTTCCTTTCTTTTCTTCTTCTGCTGGACCATCTGTTCTTCCTCCTCTACTGCAAGTGGATCAACTTCGGCAAAACTAGAAGCATAGTTGTATTAAAAATAAACAAGCACACAAAAAAGGTATATCAATATAAAGAGAAGCAAGAAACAGGTTTTCTCTCTATCAAGGACAAAAAGTAAGGGAATTATCAGAAGGATAGATCCACCCTCTTTCACAATGAAATTGTTTTCAACCAATCAGATTCCTTTTTTCTTTTGCTGACATGAAGTCGCGTAGGGTGCATGCACTCGTCACGCACCCTTTGCGCACCCGCGAAAATCATATATTTCATTATACACAATAAATAAAAATTTCTATAAACCTTTAAGAAGTATATTAGCAAAACTGTTCAGTCTAATATCATATTCAAACTTTCTATTCTCATTTTTTCAACTTTAAAAGTATGCCGAAGTCTCGACTTCGGCTCGATCTCAGCGCGATCATGGCACGACCCCGGAAATACGCGTGGAGAGATGTTGCGCACATTAAGCGCCTAAACCGCGCATTTCGTAACTTTACTTTCGTCGAAATTATATTGAAAATAATACTTTAAAAATACTTTTATTAATAAATTTAGACAAACACTTAAAGGAAAACTTCTATTTATAAGTAATTTAAAGATATTTCATACTTTAGAAATTATGCCAAAGTCGCGACCCGAGCGCGACTTTTCAAAATGGCTACTAGTATGCGCGAAGGGTGCGCGACTTCTGTATAATATTACCAAAAAAAAAAAGAATGAATATAGTTTTCCTAACTAAAAATTATTCACAATTTTTTTAAATATATATCTATGTATAGAAAATACAAAAAACATAGGATTGAGGCACATTAGACTTCCAAATTTTCATTTAAAAAACCTTTGAAATTCACTGAAAAAACCATAGGTTTCAGGCACGTTATAGTTAGAAATTAGCATTTAAAAAACCATAGAAATTCACTAAAAAACCATAGGTTTCAGGCACGTTATAGTTAGTTAGACATTTCACTCACACAAAACCATAGAAATTCCGGTATTATAGTTAGTTCAGCTAACTATAACTCGCGCCCCCGCTATGCACTGCTGATGACGTCACATATTACATCATTCATGACATGTGCAGTGACATCACTGATGACATCTCAAATGACATCACTGATGACATCATTGAAGACATCATCCACTTGAAAATCTGATGCACCTCCTCACACCTGAATATAACCTTTGATACACCCACTCTAAAATACAGACTTCCATTTTCGAAAAAATAGACACATCAATACCAGTTACTAAATACGCGCTGACTGATTCCTAGGTCTACACATGCATCCACTCATTCACCCATACAGTCACTCATACATGCAGTCACTCATCAATACAACACTATCATATGCACTCATACACCCCTACAGACGCTCACACACTGCCACATATCCAGAGTTACTCAAACACCTAGTCAGTCATGCAAAGAATCAATCATACTTCCATTTACTCACCTATACATTTATACAGACACCACCTTACTTATTCATACAGATACTAACACATAATTACTCTCTTATAGAATCACTGATATAAATACACACTCATCCATGCAGCCACTCTCACAATTACTGACTCTCACATATAGTTATTTATATACACCATCACTCACATATACTGCCTTTTACATATGTACTTACTTGCACATGTACCACTGAGACATCCATTCACTCACCAACACACCCATACACACACTCACCCACCCATACAGCTGTTTCCACATGCACTCTTGAACCCATACACCCAGTGAATCAACCAGTCACACATCTATGCACAGTCACACACCTCCCACCCACCCACACACACACTCAGACAGCCATACAAATACTCAGGCAAGCAATCAATAACCAATATAGGCACTCCTGCAGCTACTCACCAACCCATGCAGCAGCTTACACAACAACAGACTGACTGATACAGGCTTTCACACAGTTTAGTCACTAACCCATGCATTCAGAAAGACACATTTAATCACTCACTTATACAGTCAGTCACGCACTTACTAAATCATCCATACAGACACTTATAAACCCACTCATTCTTCAATACACCGTGGCATATATATATAAAACATATTTAAACTTTACAGAAACGCACTGTCACTGGATGATGTCATCAGTGATGTCATTTGAGATGTCATCAGTGATGTCACTTACCATGTCATGAATGATGTAATATGTGTCATCCTCAGCAGTGCGTGCGGGGGCGTGAGTTATAGTTAGCTGAACTAACTATAACACCGGATTTTCGATGTTTTTTTACGAGTGAAATGTCCAACTAACTATAACGTTCCTGAAACCTATGTTTTTTTTGTAGTGAATTTCTATGGTTTTTTAAATGCTAATTTGTAACAATAACGTGCCTGAAACCTATGTTTTTTAGTGAATATATATATGTATACACACACACATATCTATATTCAGTGAAAAAACCATAGGTTTCACACACGTTATAGTTAGGAATTAGCATTTAAAAAACCTTAGAAATTCAATGAAAAAACCAAAGGTTTCACACACGTTATAGTTAGCTGGACATTTTACTCGTAAAAAACCATTGAAATTCCCCCGTTATAGCTAGTTAAGCTAACTATAACTCGCGCGCCCGCAATGCTCTGCTGATGACGTCACATATTACATCACTCATGACATGGTCAGTGACATCACTCATGACATCACTGATGACATCTCAAATGACATCACTGATGACATCACTGATGACATCATCCAGTGAATGTGTGTTTTTCTGAAAATAAATATGTTTTATATATGTATATCTCAAGGTCGATGGAAGAATAAATGGGTATATAAGTGTCTAAATGGATGATTTGTTTTTGAAAAATTGATTGTGTAACTGACTGATTAAGTGTATCATAGTGAATACATGGCTTAGTGAGTAATGTTTAAATATGTATATATCTGTATCAGTCTTTCACTTTGTGTATAAGTGGCTGTATGGGTTGGTGAGTACCTACATGAGTGTCTATATAGGTTATTAGTTGGTTTTTTGAGTATCAGTCTGAGTGTCTGCATGGTTCGGTGGGGGGTATTACGTAGTGCATAGGTGCATGAATGAGTGACTCACTGTTTGTATGTGTTGAAGATAGTATGTGTGCAGGACTGCATGGGTGGATGAGTGTGTGTATGGGTGTGTTAGTGAGTGAATGACTGTCTAAACAGTGTCTTTATGAGTAACTACATATGTTTTTAACTAGTATATGTGACTATTGGTGTATATAAGTGAGTATATGTGAGAGTGAGAGATTGAAAGAGTTCCTGTATGAATAAATATGTGTTTCTATAAGTGATTGTTTAAAAGACTAAGTATGTGTAAGTTTTTGTAGAAGTAAGTGTGGTGGTGTGTGTATAACTATATGCAAGTAAACGGATGTTTGATTCTTTATTAGCATGAGTGACTATGTGTGTGAGTAACTCTACGGATGAGTGGCATTGTGTAACAGGATGTATAGGTGTATGAGTACATATGATGAGTGAGTACATGTATGAGTGACTGTATAGGACTGTTGGTGAATGAGTGGATGTGTATGTGGATCTTAGAATTACTGAATAGGTTGTTGTAACTGGTATTGGTATGTCCATTGTTTTGAAAAGTTTAGTCTCTATTTTTGAATGTGTGTATCAAAGGTTATATTAGGGTGAGAGGAGGTCTGCCACTCTATCACAAGGATGATGTCATCAGTGATGTCATCAGTGATGTCATTTGAGATGTCATCAGTGATGTCATGAGTGATGTCACTGACCATGTCATGAGTGATGTAATATGTGACGTCATCAGCAGTGCATTGCGGGCGCGCGAGTTATAGTTAGCTTAACTAACTATAACGGGGGAATTTCAATGGTTTTTTACGAGTAAAATGTCCAGCTAACTATAACGTGTGTGAAACCTTTGGTTTTTTCATTGAATTTCTAAGGTTTTTTAAATGCTAATTCCTAACTATAACGTGTGTGAAACCTATGGTTTTTTCACTGAATTTCTAAGGTTTTTTAAATGCTAATTCCTAACTATAACGTGTGTGAAACCCATGGTTTTTTCAGTGAATTTGCAAGGTTTTTTAAATGCTAATTCCTAACTATAACGTGTGTGAAACCCATGGTTTTTTCAGTGAATTTGCAAGGTTTTTTAAATGCTAATTGTTTTTTTTTCTTCTATTTTTTTAAACATATTTTTAATTTAATGTTCTAACCTTTTATAAAGACTATGGTTAAATTTTTAAAATTCTTTAAAATGTTTTTTTAAATATATTTCATAAAATAAACATGTTATAATTTTTTGCAGTACATTTTTTCCTTTTTTTTTAGTACGCGTACCGTAAGCTTACGGTAAGCGTACGGTTTACGCAATGCCCGTAATTTATCTACGCTGTTTGCGTATAGTTACGCAATTTGTGTAGCCGCGCGTACTCCGCGTGGGACGCGTACGCGTGTACGCTACACGCGCACGTTACGCGGAAGTGTCGGGTAGTGACTGTTATGCGCATGCGCGCAAGCGCGTGTCTTTTTTACGCGCATGCGTACTTTTGCCGTAAGCGCACCGTAAGCGTACCGTAAGCGTACGGTAGGTCATGTGATCATGAAACACAACTTTTGATTGGATGAAACTACTTTCAGTTCTAGAACTCTCCTACACCACACCCATTCCCCTCATTTCTGCTTGTGATCCCTTAGGAGAAGGAGCTGGGTTGTCTTTGTGATACGATGGCAGAACAGCAGAGCCCTTCTGAGAGTGAGGCTAGCACTAGCAGCACTACCTTGAGGCAGAGAGCGAGGAAACAAAAGACCTCTTATGTATGGGATTATTTTACTTTTCCTGAAGGCCAGCTAAAGGTAAATGCACCCTTAGTGACTTGCAACCTGTGTCAGCGTGTACTTTCAAGAGGTAATCCTGACAGGAAGTATTCCTTTGGGAATCATACCATGATGAGGCACCTCAAGGATGTACACAAAAGGACACATGCTCGACTTTTTGGAGGTAACCCTTCAGAAAGTCAACCAAGCACATCCACAGCAGCTCAGCCTGGACCATCATCTGCAGGGCTGACTCCTTCTTCTGCAGGTCAGGTGAGCCCTTCATCTGTGGGGGGAGCTTCTCCTTTTGCTGGCCCTCTGGAAATTAACCCTCGATTTCTGAGGGTTGATATTCGATGTGCCTCTTGTCATGATCTAATTTGTCATAGGGAGACCAGTGTTTCCCTAGTGAACCTCAAAATAGATCAGCACACTTGTCACAGAGACTAATTTTCCCATTCTTTCTTTCCTCTCTCCCTGCATGAACACAACGGCTCTTTTAAGAGCCAACCTTATCTTTCATCTTTTTTTTATATATGTTTTTAAAAACTTTTTTTTTTTTTTTTACCGTACGCGTACGGTGCGCGTAATTTTTTTTTTTTTTTTTAAAAAACACTAAAAATCAATTATCACATTGCAAGGTCTTTGAGACACTACAATTATTATTATTGACTTACCATACCCACTCAAAAAAATATTTATTCATTTGTTTTTTTTAAAAAAAATTGCTTAAAAAATGGTTCTAGTTTTCGAAAATTTTCTATATCAATCTGAAAAAAAAGAAAAAAGTATTAATATTTTTTAAACATTTTAAAATACAGTACACGTATTTACATATTTACCCAAAAATATTTTTGCCTTATTTTTGCTGTTTTCAGAATATATTGCATTTCACTATAAATTGTGCACTTTTACAGACTGACACATTATGAATCCACTTTTCAGATTTTTTTAAAAGCCCATGTCCAGACTGCTTTTTCAGACCACCACCATGTGTATCCTAGGTGACTGCCTACACTCCAGCAAGGGCAACCAGCCTTAGTGATGCTGAATGTATTTGCATTACAGACTGAAACCTCAAAACCCCACTCGCTTCTAAATACTGTGCATAATTATACATGGAAAGGAGCTGGGTGTGTGCTAAGAGTCTGCTTCTGACACCAAAAAAATCGCTTCCCCTTTTTCCTACTAATGCAACTGTGAAATCACCAGAGCAAAATGCAATAAATCTCTGCCTGTAATTCCTATTTGCACACAGAGTCATGTTTTCATATTAGTCCCAAAACGAAATTTCTTTGCCAATTTGAATGCACACTTACTGCTCTTTTTTTTTGGCAAGTGAAAATCACTTTTACAGACTGACACATTATGAAACCACTTTACAGTTTTTTTAAAAAGCCCATGTCCAGACTGCTTTTTCAGACCACCACCATGTGTATCCTCGGTGACTGCCTACACTCCAGCAAGGGCAACCAGCCTTAGTGATGCTGAATGTATTTGCATTACAGACTGAAACCTCAAAACCCCACTCGCTTCTAAATACTGTGCATGATTCCACATGGTAAGCAGCTGGGTTTGTGCTAAGAGTCTGCTTCTTCCCCCCAAAAATCGCTCCCCCTTTTTCCTACTAATGCAACTGTGAAATCACCAGAGCAAAACGCAATAAATCTCTGCCTGTAATTCCTATTTGCACACAGAGTCATGTTTTCACATTAGTCCCAAAACGAAATTTCTTTGCCAATTTGAATGCACACTTACTGCTCTTTTTTTTTGGCAAGTGAAAATCACTTTTACAGACTGACACATTATGAAACCACTTTTCAGATTTTTTTTAAAAAGCCCATGTCCAGACTGCTTTTTCAGACCACCTCCATGTGTATCCTCGGTGACTGCCTACACTCCAGCAAGGGCAACCAGCCTTAGTGATGCTGAATGTATTTGCATTACAGACTGAAACCTCAAAACCCCACTCGCTTCTAAATACTGTGCATGATTATACATAGAAAGGAGCTGGGTGTGTGCTAAGAGTCTGCTTCTTCCCCCAAAAAATCGCTCCCCCTTTTTCCTACTAATGCAACTGTGAAATCACCAGAGCAAAACGCAATAAATCTCTGCCTGTAATTCCTATTTGCACACAGAGTCATGTTTTCACATTAGTCCCAAAACGAAATTTCTTTGCCAATTTAAATGCACACTTACTGCTCTTTTTTTTTGGCAAGTGAAAATCACGTTTACAGACTGACACATTATGAATCCACTTTTTAGATTTTTTTAAATGCACATGTCCAGACTGCTTTTTCAGACCACCACCATGTGTATCCTCGGTGACTGCCTACACTCCAGCAAGGGCAACCAGCCTTAGTGATGCTGAATGTATTTGCATTACTGACTGCAACCTCAAACCCTTAAAGTATTCCCTATTTTTACCAGTACACCTTAATTTATCATGAAAAAATAGTCCATATTATTTTACATGTTCCTCACATTTAAATTTCTCCCAAAACAGAAAATAATAAACACAACTTCTACAAAAGGAATTCCAATTCTATTATTCATTTCTTAATTTACCATATACATCCCCTCTCAAACTCATAACTCACCTTTAAAATTAGTTAGTTGTGAAAGAAATGTGGCACTCAAACAGCAGATTAGCAGAGCCAGGATCTCTGTTCTCTACACCTCTCTCCTCTCAGCAGAACCAGAAAATGGCAAAGTTTCCCTCTATTTTTCCACACATATACATGTAAGTTTCAAATCTCAGTGCTTCCCCCTTTTTTTCAAATGTAATCACACATTTCTATTGGTTGAAAACCAACCCTTTTCCAAAAGTACCCTGCCCCCAACTTGACTTCTGCCTAGTACCCTTCCCCCAACTTGACTTCTGCCTGCTACCATAGCAACAGCTCATGGAACACTGCTGTGTGGAGTTAGGTCAGAAGTTCGCCACACAATGTTTCAATTCCACAGAGCAAGAGTGCTTGACTTTTCAAACCTAACAGCAAATCCATAGTACTGTTCTTTGGTAACACATTTTTTTGTACCAATACAAAACATGCTTCTATTAATTTACACATACAGCCTAGTTTTTATTCTAGAATGGTATGAAACAGCCAATCAGTTCTTTTTGTTTTGAAAAAAATATGTATGCCTCCATTTCCAAACTGTCTTTCTTTTCAAATTGCCATTCTACTGAAAGACACCTCCTGAGTGCATCCAGTTGTCCTTTGAAGATGTTCACAGTGTGGATTGTAGGACACAGCTATGTCTTCTGGAGTGAAAAGTTTGCAGAGAAAACAGGTATGGTGAGAGACCTTGCTTTGCCAAATGTAGACATTAAATGGATTGGTCAGAGAGGGTTAAAGTGGCACCAATTGATGCCATTGGTGAAATCCTTCATGCAAATCCAACACCCTGACCTCATAATAGTGCACTGTGGTGGCAATGACCTAGGCACTTTGACTGGGGTAGGTCTGGAATTGCTTATGAAGGACACCTTTGCACAACTGTTTTCTCTTTTCCCTAAAACTGCCTTTGTGTTTTCCAACATATGCCAAAGGCAAAAATGGAACTGGTCCAATCATTTCTGTCCGCAAATTGACAAAGCAAGGAAGCACGTCAACAAATCTGTTTCTGCTTTCCTCCGTGACTATGGTATGGGTGCCATTTACCACAACAACTTGCGTTATGACATGCAAGACATTTATAGAGGAGATGGTGTGCACTTCAATGATGAAGGGAACAGAGTCTTCCTCTTGAACCTTAGACTCTGCATCGGTACTTACTTGTAGGTACCACTAAAAAAATCACTTCATAAACACAACGGCTCTTTTTAGAGCCCCCTAATATCTAAACACTTAAATCTGCATTTAATTTCATTTTTAATTTTTTTTTTCTTCCGTACGCTTACCGTAAGCTTACCGTACGCGTACCCCGTGATTTTTTTAAAAATCAATAAATGTTTTCTTTGTACTTTTCTGTCCTTCTTTGACCCCCTCACAAATGTAAGGGGGTCTGTAACTCTCCTCCTTGCCCCCTTTTCTTGTTTTCACTCTTTTTTTTCTGAGTGAAACACACAAAATGGCGGCCGCCGCTTCCTCGTTTCGGCCGATTCGAATGTTTACTAAGATCTAAGAGCCAATCAGAATCGCCCTCGCGCACGCCACCGTACGCGTACGGTAAGCTTACGGTAAGCGTACCGTAAGCTGGCTCAGATATATATATTGATTTAAAGGCTATTTTCTCAGAATCTACTGAACAGATTTACACCAAACCTACAAAAGGCACTTCCTTGACCTAGGGACTACCTCTCTGCCAAATTTCTAGTAATTCTGTTCAGCCGTTCGGGCTGTAGCCCTGTCTAAAGGTCCTATGGAAAAATGCATGGGAAAAACGCGTTTTGGGACCCCCCTTTTATCTCAGCCCCCGCTTGACGAATCCCCCCGAGACTTTCAGGGTAGGAGCGGAGCGTAGCGCCCCACCTATTTTGAGAAATTCGCGAGGATTCGTCTACCGGCGCCAAAGTTATTCAAAATAGAATGTTGCGGATTTCCTATGGAAAAGGGGTCCTAACTATAACTACCTACTGGCGACCGCCAGTAGGTAATACACACATGTGTGTATATATATATATATTCACTGAAAAAACCATAGGAAGCAGTTTTCCTGCTTTCGCTTCCATGAAGCGAAGCTGAGTTTGCAATGACAGGGCGGGATCTGGGTCCCGCACTGTCATTGCAAACTGCAATGTCCCGGGGTTGGGCACCCGGGGACATTGTTGGAGCCGGCCTTGGGGGTGGAGGTCCACAGGGACATCTAGGGCTAGAGGAGGTGGGCCGCGCGGCCCCCTTCCCAACAAGTTTGAAGCCCCCGGGTGGTGGTGGTACCCAGGGCTGGAGGTCCACAACTGACCCCCGTATTTCAATTATTAGTGCAAGTGGAGGTGGTGGTGGTCTTCGGGGCAGCGTGGGGTGCCCTAGCCCCCACATTTATTTTTTATAGTAGCCCCGGGGAGGTGGCGGTCCCTGGGGCTTGTGAGGCCCCCCTGCATAATATTAATCATGCCCCAGGAAGGTAGCAGTCCCCGGGGCTGCAGGGGCACCCACCGGCCCCCACATATATTTTACTGATTGCCCCCAGGACCTGTCCCACCCGGGAGCTTATTAAAACAAAGCACGGGACACTGTGCTTTGTGTTTTTTTATTTTGTCGGCGGGCTTCACAAACCCAGTGCGAATAACGCCCAAAAAAGAAAAAATACATGCTTTTTTTGGCCCTGGGTGTCCCTGTGGGACCACCTGAGCAGGCGTAGGGCGTCAGGGTGATTCTACCCTGCCCCCTTTTCTTGTTCTTTATCCTTTTTTCACCTTTTTTCTTGTGACTCAGTTCTACCTAGTCACAAGATGGCAGCCAACACTTCTTGGTTTGGAGTGTTGACAGCCAATCAAAATGAAGCTAGTGCTCTGGAGGTTTAGTGAATCCTCCTCGGCCAACAGATATTGATATTTGTTTATTTTTGAATTTCTCAGGAACTACTGAACGGATTTACACCATTTCAAAAAAGAAAACTGTCTGAACCAAGAGCTACCTTTTTGCCAAATTTGGTGTAATTCCGTTCAGCAGTTCGGGCTGTAGCTTTGTCTGAAGTTTCCAATGGAAATTAACATGGAGAAAACGTGTTTTGGGACCCCCTTTTTTCTTGGCCCCTGCTCAACGAATCATCCCAAAAGATTCAAGACAGGAGCTGACCTGAGCAAACCATTAGTTGTGATAATTTTGCGAAGATTCGTCAAACGGCGCCAAAGATATTGTCAAAAGAAAAAACGCTTTATGAATAGAAACAAGGTCCTAACTATAACTACCTACTGGTGACTGCCAGTAGGATATATATATATATGCTTTTCAATGCTTGGTTAATCACAAACTATCACGGGACTCACTGTGAGTTAAACAAGTTTTCTCCAACTGGGACTCGACCTCCCAGCATGCAATAGTACTATACTGAAACACTGAACATGACCCACTGGGGGTCGCTGCATGCACTTAAAAGTTGATTGGAGCCACCTGTGAGTTTGATGAGCTGCCCAGGAAGAAGAGGACAGGGTCCTCGAAACGCGTCGGCAACAGCTTAAAAGTGTACCTGAAATGCTAAATGCCGGTTCCATGGATTAAAGCCTGTTGGTTTCAAGTGCTGCGAGTGCGTCTTTTTGCTTTCGGGCCTTTGAAATGAATTATATACACGGCTGCCCTGCCGTGAAAGACTGCACCATCACCGCCAATTGAGGAGAGGCTGCGCGGCGATTTGGAACTGTGCCGTAGCCGCGAACAGCGCAGCACTTGGGGATTTTAATTACTGGCAAATGCAATTGGGAGCCTACTAAGGTGAAAAAATGCTTTTCAATGCTTGGTTAATCACAAACTATCACGAGACTCACTGCGAGTTAAACAAGTTTTCTCCAACTGGGACTCGACCTCCCAGCATGCAATAGTACTATACTGAAACACTGAACATGACCCACTGGGGGTCGCTGCATGCACTTAAAAGTTGATTGGAGCCACCTGTGAGTTTGATGAGCTGCCCAGGAAGAAGAGGACAGGGTCCTCGAAACGCGTCGGCAACAGCTTAAAAGTGTACCTGAAATGCTAAATGCCGGTTCCATGGATTAAAGCCTGTTGGTTTCAAGTGCTGCGAGTGCGTCTTTTTGCTTTCGGGCCTTTGAAATGAATTATATACACGGCTGCCCTGCCGTGAAAGACTGCACCATCACCGCCAATTGAGGAGAGGCTGCGCGGCGATTTGGAACTGTGCCGTAGACGCGGACAGCGCAGCACTTGGGGATTTTAATTACTGGCAAATGCAATTGGGAGCCTACTAAGGTGAAAAAATGCTTTTCAATGCTTGGTTAATCACAAACTATCACGGGACTCACTGTGAGTTAAACAAGTTTTCTCCAACTGGGACTCGACCTCCCAGCATGCAATAGTACTATACTGAAACACTGAACATGACCCACTGGGGGTCGCTGCATGCACTTAAAAGTTGATTGGAGCCACCTGTGAGTTTGATGAGCTGCCCAGGAAGAAGAGGACAGGGTCCTCGAAACGCGTCGGCAACAGCTTAAAAGTGTACCTGAAATGCTAAATGCCGGTTCCATGGATTAAAGCCTGTTGGTTTCAAGTGCTGCGAGTGCGTCTTTTTGCTTTCGGGCCTTTGAAATGAAATATATATATATATATATATATATTACCTACTGGCGGTCGCCAGTAGGTAGTTATAGTTAGGACCACGTTTCCATAGGAAAACCTCAACATTCTATTTTGAATAACTTTGGCGCCGGTCGACGAATCCTCGCGAATTTCTCAAAATAGGTGGGGCGCTACGCTCCGCTCCTACCCTGAAAGTCTCGGGGGGATCTGTCAAGCGGGGGCTGAGATAAAAGGGGGGTCCCAAAACGCGTTTTTCCCATGCATTTTTCCATAGGACCTTTAGAACGAGCTACAGCCCGAACGGCTGAACAGAATTACTCAAAATTTGGCAGAGAGGTAGTCCCTAGGTCAAGGAAGTGCCTTTTGTAGGTTTGGTGTAAATATGTTCAGTAGATTCTGAGAAAATAGCCTTTAAATCAATATATATATCTGAGCCAGCTTACGGTACGCTTACCGTACGCTTACGGTAAGCGTACGGTGGCGTGCGCGAGCGCGATTCTGATTGGCTCTTAGATCTTAGTAAACATTCGAATCGGCCGAAACCAGGAAGCGGCGGCCGCCATTTTGTGTATTTCACTCTGAAAAAAAAGAGTGAAAACAAAGAAAGGGGGCAATGAGGAGAGTTACAGACCCCCTAACAATTGTAAGGGGGACAAAGAAGGACAGAAAAGTACAAAAAAAACATTTATTGATTTTAAAAAAAATCACGGGGTACGCGTACGGTAAGCTCACGGTAAGCGTACGGTAAAAAAAATAAAAAAAAATAAATGAAAATCAGATTTAAGAGTTTAGAAATTAGGGAGCTCTAAAAAGAGCTGTTGTGTTTATGGAGTCATTTTTTTAGTGGTACTTACAAGTAAGTACCGATGCAGAGTCTAAGGTTCAAGAGGAAGACTCTGTTCCCTTCATCATTGAAGTGCACACCATCTCCTCTATAAATGTCTTGCATGTCGTAACGCAAGTTGTTGTGGTAAATGGCACCCATACCATAGTCACGGAGGAAAGCAGAAACAGATTTGTTGACGTGCTTTCTTGCTTTGTCAATCTGTGGACAGAAATGATTGGACCAGTTCCATTTTTGCCTTTGGCATATGTTGGAAAACACAAAGGCAGTTTTAGGGAAAAGTGTAAACAGTTGTGCAAAGGTGTCCTTCATAAGCATTTCCAGACCTACCCCAGTCAAAGTGCCTAGGTCATTGCCACCACAGTGCACTATTATGAGGTCAGGGTGTTGGATTTGCATGAAGGATTTCACCAATGGCATCAATTGGTGCCACTTTAACCCTCTCTGACCAATCCATTTAATGTCTACATTTGGCAAAGCAAGGTCTCTCACCATATCTGTTTTCTCTGCAAACTTTTCACTCCAGAAGACATAGCTGTGCCCTACAATCCACACTGTGAACATCTTCAAAGGAGAACTGGATGCACTCAGGAGGTGTCTTTCAGTAGAATGGCAATATGAAAAGAAAGACAGTTTGGAAATGGAGGCATACATATTTTTCACAAAACAAAAAGAACTGATTGGCTGTTTCATACCATTCTAGAATAAAAACTAGGCTGTATGTGAAAATTAATAGAAGCATGTTTTGTATTGGTACAAAAAAATGTGTAACCAAAGAACAGTACTATGGATTTGCAGTTAGGATTGAAAAGTCAAGCACTCTTGCTCTGTGGAATTGAAACATTGTGTGTCGAACTTCTGACCTAACTGCACACAGCAGTGTTCCATGAGCTGTTGCTATGGTAGCAGGCAGAAGTCAAGTTGGGGGAAGGGTACTAGGCAGAAGTCAAGTTGGGGGCAGGGTACTTTTGGAAAAGGGTTGGTTTTCAACCAATAGAAATGTGTCATTACATTTGAAAAAAAGGGGGAAGCACTGAGATTTGAAACTTACATGTATATGTGTGGAAAAATAGAGGGAAAGTTTGCCATTATCTGGTTCTGCTGAGAGGAGAGAGGTGTACAGAACAGAGATCCTGGCTCTGATAATCTGCTGTTTGAGTGACACATTTCTTTCACAACTAACTAAATTTAAAGGTGAGTTTACAGTTTGAGAGGGGATGTATGTGGTAACTTAAGAAATGAATAATAGAAATGGGAATTGTTTTTGTTGTAGTTACACATGGTGGATTCATAATGTGTCAGTCTGTAAAAGAGATTTTCACTTGGCCCGAAAAAAAAAGAGCAGTAAGTGTGCTTTCAAATTGGCAAAGAAATTTCGTTTTGGCACTTATGTGAAAACATGACTCTGTGTGCATAGAAGAATTATAGGCAGAAATGTATTGCGTCTTGCTCTGGTGATTTCACAGTTGCAGTAGATGGAAAAGAGGAGCGAATTTTTGGGGGAAGAAGCAGAGGCTTAGCACACACCCATGTGCTTGCCATGTATAGTCATGCACAGTAATTAGAAGCGAGTGGGGTTTTCAGGTTTAAGTCTGTAATGCAAATACATTCAGCATCACTAAGGCTGGTTGCGCCTGCTGGAGTGTAGGCAGTCACAGAGAATACACACGGTGGTGGTCTGAAAAAAAAACAGCTTGGACATGTGCATTTAAATAAATTTAAAAAAAAGGTTTCAGAATGTGTCAGTCTGTAAAAGTGATTTCAAAGTGTAAAAAGAGATTTTCACTTGGCCCGAAAAAAAAAGAGCAGTAAGTGTGCTTTCAAATTGGCAAAGAAATTTCGTTTTGGCACTTATGTGAAAACATGACTCTGTGTGCATAGAAGAATTATAGGCAGAAATTTATTGCGTCTTGCTCTGGTGATTTCACAGTTGCAGTAGATGGAAAAGAGGAGCGAATTTTTGGGGGAAGAAGCAGAGGCTTAGCACACACCCATGTGCTTGCCATGTATAGTCATGCACAGTAATTAGAAGCGAGTGGGGTTTTCAGGTTTAAGTCTGTAATGCAAATACATTCAGCATCACTAAGGCTGGTTGCCCCTGCTGGAGTGTAGGCAGTCACAGAGAATACACACGGTGGTGGTCTGATAAAAAAACTGCTTGGACATGTGCATTTAAATAAATTTAAAAAAAAGGTTTCAGAATGTGTCAGTCTGTAAAAGTGATTTCAAAGTGTAAAAAGAGATTTTTACTTGGCCCAAAAAAAAAAGAGCAGTAAGTGTGCTTTCAAATTGGCAAAGAAATTTCGTTTTGGCACTTATGTGAAAACATGACTCTGTGTGCATAGAAGAATTATAGGCAGAAATGTATTGCGTCTTGCTCTGGTGATTTCACAGTTGCAGTAGATGGAAAAGAGGAGCGAATTTTTGGGGGAAGAAGCAGAGGCTTAGCACACACCCATGTGCTTGCCATGTATAGTCATGCACAGTAATTAGAAGCGAGTGGGGTTTTCAGGTTTAAGTCTGTAATGCAAATACATTCAGCATCACTAAGGCTGGTTGCCCCTGCTGGAGTGTAGGCAGTCACAGAGAATACACACGGTGGTGGTCTGAAAAAAAAACAGCTTGGACATGTGCATTTAAATAAATTTAAAAAAAAGGTTTCAGAATGTGTCAGTCTGTAAAAGTGATTTCAAAGTGTAAAAAGAGATTTTCACTTGGCCCGAAAAAAAAAGAGCAGTAAGTGTGCTTTCAAATTGGCAAAGAAATTTCGTTTTGGCACTTATGTGAAAACATGACTCTGTGTGCATAGAAGAATTATAGGCAGAAATTTATTGCGTCTTGCTCTGGTGATTTCACAGTTGCAGTAGATGGAAAAGAGGAGCGAATTTTTGGGGGAAGAAGCAGAGGCTTAGCACACACCCATGTGCTTGCCATGTATAGTCATGCACAGTAATTAGAAGCGAGTGGGGTTTTCAGGTTTAAGTCTGTAATGCAAATACATTCAGCATCACTAAGGCTGGTTGCCCCTGCTGGAGTGTAGGCAGTCACAGAGAATACACACGGTGGTGGTCTGAAAAAAAAACAGCTTGGACATGTGCATTTAAATAAATTTAAAAAAAAGGTTTCAGAATGTGTCAGTCTGTAAAAGTGATTTCAAAGTGTAAAAAGAGATTTTCACTTGGCCCGAAAAAAAAAGAGCAGTAAGTGTGCTTTCAAATTGGCAAAGAAATTTCGTTTTGGCACTTATGTGAAAACATGACTCTGTGTGCATAGAAGAATTATAGGCAGAAATTTATTGCGTCTTGCTCTGGTGATTTCACAGTTGCAGTAGATGGAAAAGAGGAGCGAATTTTTGGGGGAAGAAGCAGAGGCTTAGCACACACCCATGTGCTTGCCATGTATAGTCATGCACAGTAATTAGAAGCGAGTGGGGTTTTCAGGTTTAAGTCTGTAATGCAAATACATTCAGCATCACTAAGGCTGGTTGCCCCTGCTGGAGTGTAGGCAGTCACAGAGAATACACACGGTGGTGGTCTGAAAAAAAAACAGCTTGGACATGTGCATTTAAATAAATTTAAAAAAAAGGTTTCAGAATGTGTCAGTCTGTAAAAGTGATTTCAAAGTGTAAAAAGAGATTTTCACTTGGCCCGAAAAAAAAAGAGCAGTAAGTGTGCTTTCAAATTGGCAAAGAAATTTCGTTTTGGCACTTATGTGAAAACATGACTCTGTGTGCATAGAAGAATTATAGGCAGAAATTTATTGCGTCTTGCTCTGGTGATTTCACAGTTGCAGTAGATGGAAAAGAGGAGCGAATTTTTGGGGGAAGAAGCAGAGGCTTAGCACACACCCATGTGCTTGCCATGTATAGTCATGCACAGTATTTAGAAGCGAGTGGGGTTTTCAGGTTTAAGTCTGTAATGGAAATACATTCAGCATCACTAAGGCTGGTTGCCCCTGCTGGAGTGTAGGCAGTCACAGAGAATACACACGGTGGTGGTCTGAAAAAAAAACAGCTTGGACATGTGCATTTAAATAAATTTAAAAAAAAAGGTTTCAGAATGTGTCAGTCTGTAAAAGTGATTTCAAAGTGTAAAAAGAGATTTTCACTTGGCCCAAAAAAAAAAGAGCAGTAAGTGTGCTTTCAAATTGGCAAAGAAATTTCGTTTTGGCACTTATGTGAAAACTAGACTCTGTGTGCATAGAAGAATTATAGGCAGAAATTTATTGCGTCTTGCTCTGGTGATTTCACAGTTGCAGTAGATGGAAAAGAGGAGCGAATTTTTGGGGGAAGAAGCAGAGGCTTAGCACACACCCATGTGCTTGCCATGTATAGTCATGCACAGTAATTAGAAGCGAGTGGGGTTTTCAGGTTTAAGTCTGTAATGCAAATACATTCAGCATCACTAAGGCTGGTTGCCCCTGCTGGAGTGTAGGCAGTCACAGAGAATACACACGGTGGTGGTCTGATAAAAAAACAGCTTGGACATGTGCATTTAAATAAATTTAAAAAAAAGGTTTCAGAATGTGTCAGTCTGTAAAAGTGATTTCAAAGTGTAAAAAGAGATTTTTACTTGGCCCAAAAAAAAAAGAGCAGTAAGTGTGCTTTCAAATTGGCAAAGAAATTTCGTTTTGGCACTTATGTGAAAACATGACTCTGTGTGCATAGAAGAATTATAGGCAGAAATTTATTGCGTCTTGCTCTGGTGATTTCACAGTTGCAGTAGATGGAAAAGAGGAGCGAATTTTTGGGGGAAGAAGCAGAGGCTTAGCACACACCCATGTGCTTGCCATGTATAGTCATGCACAGTAATTAGAAGCGAGTGGGGTTTTCAGGTTTAAGTCTGTAATGCAAATACATTCAGCATCACTAAGGCTGGTTGCCCCTGCTGGAGTGTAGGCAGTCACAGAGAATACACACGGTGGTGGTCTGATAAAAAAACAGCTTGGACATGTGCATTTAAATAAATTTAAAAAAAAAGGTTTCAGAATGTGTCAGTCTGTAAAAGTGATTTCAAAGTGTAAAAAGAGATTTTCACTTGGCCCAAAAAAAAAAGAGCAGTAAGTGTGCTTTCAAATTGGCAAAGAAATTTCATTTTGGCAATAAAGTGAAAACATGACTCTGTGTGCATAGAAGAATTATAGGCAGAAATTTATTGCGTCTTGCTCTGGTGATTTCACAGTTGCAGTAGAAGGAAAAGAGGAGCGAATTTTTGGGGGAAGAAGCAGAGGCTTAGCACACACCCATGTGCTTGCCATGTATAGTCATGCACAGTAATTAGAAGCGAGTGGGGTTTTCAGGTTTAAGTCTGTAATGCAAATACATTCAGCATCACTAAGGCTGGTTGCCCCTGCTGGAGTGTAGGCAGTCACAGAGAATACACACGGTGGTGGTCTGAAAAAAAAACAGCTTGGACATGTGCATTTAAATAAATTTAAAAAAAAGGTTTCAGAATGTGTCAGTCTGTAAAAGTGATTTCAAAGTGTAAAAAGAGATTTTCACTTGGCCCGAAAAAAAAAGAGCAGTAAGTGTGCTTTCAAATTGGCAAAGAAATTTCGTTTTGGCACTAATGTGAAAACATGACTCTGTGTGCATAGAAGAATTATAGGCAGAAATTTATTGCGTCTTGCTCTGGTGATTTCACAGTTGCAGTAGATGGAAAAGAGGAGCGAATTTTTGGGGGAAGAAGCAGAGGCTTAGCACACACCCATGTGCTTGCCATGTATAGTCATGCACAGTAATTAGAAGCGAGTGGGGTTTTCAGGTTTAAGTCTGTAATGCAAATACATTCAGCATCACTAAGGCTGGTTGCCCCTGCTGGAGTGTAGGCAGTCACAGAGAATACACACGGTGGTGGTCTGAAAAAAAAACAGCTTGGACATGTGCATTTAAATAAATTTAAAAAAAAGGTTTCAGAATGTGTCAGTCTGTAAAAGTGATTTCAAAGTGTAAAAAGAGATTTTCACTTGGCCCAAAAAAAAAAGAGCATTAAGTGTGCTTTCAAATTGGCAAAGAAATTTCGTTTTGGTACTTATGTGAACACATGACTCTGTGTGCATAGAAGAATTATAGGCAGAAATTTATTGCGTCTTGCTCTGGTGATTTCACAGTTGCAGTAGATGGAAAAGAGGAGCGAATTTTTGGGGGAAGAAGCAGAGGCTTAGCACACACCCATGTGCTTGCCATGTATAGTCATGCACAGTAATTAGAAGCGAGTGGGGTTTTCAGGTTTAAGTCTGTAATGCAAATACATTCAGCATCACTAAGGCTGGTTGCCCCTGCTGGAGTGTAGGCAGTCACAGAGAATACACACGGTGGTGGTCTGAAAAAAAAACAGCTTGGACATGTGCATTTAAATAAATTTAAAAAAAAGGTTTCAGAATGTGTCAGTCTGTAAAAGTGATTTCAAAGTGTAAAAAGAGATTTTCACTTGGCCCGAAAAAAAAAGAGCAGTAAGTGTGCTTTCAAATTGGCAAAGAAATTTCGTTTTGGCACTAATTTGAAAACATGAGTCTGTGTGCATAGAAGAATTATAGGCAGAAATTTATTGCGTCTTGCTCTGGTGATTTCACAGTTGCAGTAGATGGAAAAGAGGAGCGAATTTTTGGGGGAAGAAGCAGAGGCTTAGCACACACCCATGTGCTTGCCATGTATAGTCATGCACAGTAATTAGAAGCGAGTGGGGTTTTCAGGTTTAAGTCTGTAATGCAAATATATTCAGCATCACTAAGGCTGGTGGCCCCTGCTGGAGTGTAGGCAGTCACAGAGAATACACACGGTGGTGATCTGAAAAAAAAAAAAAGCTTGGACATGTGCATTTAAATAAATTTTAAAAAAAGAGCAGTTTGTGTGCATTGAAAATGGCAAAGAAATTTCGTTTTGTGACTATTGTGAAAAGAAATGTAGTAATATATTTAAATACAATAAAGGATTTTTTTTTTAGTTTTTTTCAGGTATTGCTGAAGAACAGTGAACAAAATTTAAGATGCCTACAAAATCTCGAGTTCAAAAAACGCTAAAAAAAAAACTATATTTGAGGACAACTGGAGGACCAAAGTTAGTAGAAGATGCTGATGTTGGGAAAAAGAAAAAATCTTCTGGTAAGCAAAAAAGACAATTCCTAAACAAAATATTGAAAACAAACAAAAATGTACAAAATGTCTGTTCTCGGAAAAATGTAACAAAACCTACAGAACAGCAAAAAATTGAGGATTTAGTTAATGCAAATATACCTTCTGCAATTGAAAAGTTTAACATAAACAGAAAAACAGCATTTAAAGAGATACGTAGAAAAATGTTTCAGAGAAGAGTTATGTCCAATTTGATAAAGGATATAAAGAAATATAAGCAAAAGGCTAAATATTATAAGAGAAAAAAAGAAATTGAAGCCATTGCAGCAAAAGCATTAGAATTAAAAAGGAAACTATTCATATTAATTTTGAATAGGATGCGTACATTAGATAAAATGGTTAATGTACTGAAATCACAAAGCAAAAGCAAAAGAGTAGTGAACAGAACAAACTTTTGTAAAGTGTTTTTAGGAAAGTGGATGCATAGTTCAAGTAGTGAACCTTTTTTTAATGAAGAAAGCTATTTTCAAAGTAATAGTTTGCTGCATGCAGTTGACACCAGAGGTCGTTCATACGAAGTAAAAAATGGTTGCATAATGGAGAAGGAGATAATGGTTCCAAGAGATGAGGTACAAGTGATGGCAGATGAGGCAATGGGGAGACGTCCTAAAGCCCCAGTGTACACTTGGAATTGTAGTAGTATTTGCACTGTGCGTCAGGAATCTATTGACAGATTTCGAGAGTTTCTAAGAGAATATAGTAAAAAAAAGTGTAAAACAAAAGATTAAGGTGCTTCAAAGTCTGGATCCATGCAGAGTGAGAGAGAATACTGGTTTGCAGGGTCATTCTCTTGCTTGTCTATCTAGAAAAGTGTGCAATAGTGTTTTCCATCATTTTAGGATGCTGGCTGTTCATCATACTGAAATGAGAAAGTTTGTGAGACGGTTGTATTTTGCCAAAAGTCCAGCAATAAAGTTAAATGAATTGAATAGGGCTCTGTTCCGAGGAACGGTATCAGATGTAGAGAAGGTTGTTGATGAAATTCAGTTTTGTTACTTTGGTCCTGAACAAAACAGTGCAGAGAAGGACACAATAAATGAGGCAGAAGTGGAAGAGAATGTAGAACCCTCTGTAAGTAACACATTTAATGATCACATAACAAAATTTGCAATAGTCTCTAATGAAAGACCAAATATTACTTGTATTTGTTGCCGCAGAACTCATTATAGAAAACAAACTAGGAATGTTGATCTCTACAGAAAGAGTGAAAATGAAGATAATTATAAGTGGATGGATTTTGCCACATATATATTTCTTGAAAATTGTTTTGAATTGGGTGAAGATCAGCGTATTTGCAAATACTGCTACAACAAGTTAGAGGAAAATAGAATGCCGACCAGAGCTGTACATAATAATTTAGAATTGGATGCTATTCCTGCTGAACTTTCTGAATTAAATACATATGAGTCTATACTCATTCAATGTGTTCATCCGTTCCAGACCATAGTACGTATGGAGCCCAAAACTGGTAAATTACCTCCTTCAGATTTACTGAGAGGTTTAAAAGGTAGAGTGGTGTATTTGCCCTTGTATTTGAAAAAAAATATGGAAACTATTGATGCAGATACTTTGGAAACTGAACCATTAATTATTCTGGTTAATGGTGTCCCTACAAAGAATAAGAAGATTTGGCAGGAGCTGGTAGATGTGCGGAAAGTACAAAGAGCAAATTTGTATTTGAAAAAAAATAACAAATGGTATGAATCAATTTATATAGAAGAAGAAGAAGAAGAAGAAGATTTACAAGGAGACACAGAAACACCAACTGGACAAATTGAAAAAGTGGACAAGTCAAAGGAAGAAGAAATTTATGAACATTTTAGCATACATCCTCTCCATTCGAAAGAAGTTATGGGAGACAATATTGATCTCTTTCAGATGAAGAAAGCAAAAGGAAATCCTGTGAGTGTATGGGAGGAGAGCTTGGAAGCTCGATGTTTTCCCCAGCTGTTTCCTAAAGGAAAAGGAGGACGATACGATGAACGTCCGGAACAGATTCCAGCTTCTGAGTATCGGACTACAAGACTATATGCTGAAGATCCCAGATTTCGACAAAGTATCCCTTATTTGTTCCATCTTTTATTTGAAAGCGACTTGTCTGCACTGTCCTATGCAGTAAATCACATTTTAAAAAGTGGAGTACATTTACAAAATGTGTCTGCTAAGGATTTTATGGAGAAAGTGCAGCACCGAGATGATCATTTGGAAACACAACTGATCAATCTGATGGCTTGTCAGCGTGGGACAAATGAATATTGGTACCGACGCCATGGTGAACTAAAATGCATGTTACGCAACTTAGGAACACCAACATGGTTCCTTACCCTAAGCTGCGCCGAGTACGCTTGGGATGATTTACTGGATTTTCTACGAGAGGCCAATTCAAACATTGAAAACATCGAATACAAGACAGCAGGAGAACTGTGCTCATTGGATCCGGTTAATGTTTGCAGATATTTCAATCATAGATTTGAGGCTATGATGTCCTTCATCTGCAATAAAAAAAATCCACCCCTTGGAGAAGTAGTGGATTTCTTTTGGAGAAAAGAGTACCAGGCAAGAGGTGCTCCTCATATTCACATGCTGCTGTGGATCAAGGATGCCCCAAAGTTTGGAACAGATACTGATGAAGCAGTGTTATCTTACATTGAAGAATATGCAACATGTGCTATACCTAAAAACACAGAAGAGAACAAGTTAAAGGAGCAAGTTCTACGTTTCCAAAGTCATCGGTGTGGAAAATACTGTCGACGGAAATACAAGAGCAAAGAAAAATACTACACTAAATGTCGATTTGGATTTCCTAGACCTGTTCTTACAAATGGAAGAGTCAACAGTTTTATGTCAGCTGTGAGACATACTATCACAAGAAAATCACCTAAGAATACCTACAACCTTAAAAGAAAAGAAGAATCAAAAAATATAAATGACTACAACCCAGTCATTTTATCCATGTGGAACGCTAACATGGATATACAGTATGTTGCTGACAATTCCATTGCTGTTGCTCGATATGTAACGTCTTACATTACGAAATCAGAAAAAACAGAATTGAAGGAAATGTGGGAAGAGATTTCTCACGAGAAGACTGTCAGTAAGAAGCTGTACAGTTTTAGTTTGAAGATGTTATCGCATCGAGAAATTGGATCCTACGAATGTTCAGATAGGTTATCTTCTGCAAGTCTCTACTCGAAGTCAAGAAGAATAATTTGGGCAAGTTTAGGCCTTGCAGCAATGAGAAATCGGGTACTGAAATCTGTTGGAGAAATTGAATATTTGGCCGAGAATGACCCAGAAAGTACAGACATATTGAAAACAAACATGTTGGACACATATTATCCCAAGAGAAGTCATCATCTGGAGAACATGTGTCTCTATGAAGTGCTGCAGAACTACATTTATTCACGGAAAGCTGCAGAAGACATCAACAGTGGAAAATATAAAGTTGTTGGTGAAGAAGGATGTTTGGTGAAGCAAACCAAAGGAAGTTTGATAAATCACCGGAAGCTGAGTTGCGACACTACCGACAAGAAAGAATTTTACTACTTGGCTCTTTTACAGTTGTTTAAACCATGGCGTACAGAGGATGAACTACTGGGAGAATTCCAGAGCTATGAAGATTCTTTTAATGCTTGCAAAGACAGCATACAATGCAGTACATTCTCAACTTATCTGCAAATGTTAAATGAAGAAATTGAACAGGAAACTACAATTGCAGCAGAAATAGCTAGAGACAGTTCTCAGGACAGCCAAAGTTCAGGAACATACAGTCAAGATCCCCTAGGACAACCAATCGTTGAAAATGAAGCATCAATAGCCATGAATGAAGTGGAAACGGCTATGAATCAAGCTCAAGAAGAATTTATAGACTTAGAAAATTTGGAAAGACAACTGAATCAAGAGCAGCAACAAATTTATGAAGAGATCAAAAACAAAATTGATCACGGATTTCTACATATCAAAAAAGAGTGCTCATGCACATCATTTCATCCAATCAGGATGTATGTAAGCGGACAAGCTGGCACTGGAAAAAGTTTCCTAATTAAAGTCATCAGAAGCTATCTAAAGCAAAAAACGGATTCTACTTTGTCTTGTGTGGTTACTGCTCCAACTGGGTTAGCAGCATATAACATAAAAGGAATCACCTTACATCGTTTGCTAATGTTACCAGTGGAGCATGAGAACAAAATACAATTCAACAAGCTAACTGGAGAAGCATCCTTAGAAGTGTCAAGAGTATTGAAGAAGATGCAAGTTCTCATTATTGATGAGGTGAGCATGGTATCAAACTTAATGCTTGCCTTTGTGCATTTAAGAATGCAGCAAATTTTGAAGACAGACTATGACGTGTTATTTGGTGGAAAACACGTCATAGTTTTTGGGGATCTTTTGCAACTTACTCCAGTTAAAGGACAACCAGTGTTTAATACTGTGACACATGAAGACACGAAGAAGTCATTGGGAAGCATTGGAAATACAAATATTTGGTCCTTCTTTGAGTACAAGGAACTTACAACTAATATGAGGCAAGCAAACGATGAAGAATATGGAAGTATTCTGAAAGATATCAGAATTGGACTACTCACAGAAGTTGGCAAAAAAGCATTACAGAGTCGGCTGCTACATAACTTATTTCCAAAGGAAGAAATAGTTGCAGAGAAAATATACAAGAATATTGCAGAAAACAAAAGTGTCATCTGCTTAATGCCAACTCTACGTGAATGCTCAATATTTAATGAGGAGCTTTTGAAATTGGAAAATGAAGACATCATGAAATTGGAAGCAGTGGACAAAATTGAGGATGGAAGAATTACTGTCACAGTAACAGGCAAACTGAAAAATAAATTGGACTCACTAGAGAAGAATATCTCCAAAACAGCAGGATTAGAAAAAAATCTATATGTTTGCATGAACTGTAGAGTGTTTTTAAGGAGAAATTTGGATGTTGAAAAAGGCTTAGTGAATGGAGCGATGGGAAGAGTTGTGGGTTTTATTAATTATCAGAAAAAAGATGGAATTGAATGTTTAAAAATAAAATTTGATCAGATAGAGGAAGTTAAAGACATTTGTCGTTGTTCAGTTCGTTTCATGCTTGTGAAAGACTTATATGTACGTAGGAAGCAGTTTCCGTTTTCACTAGCATATGCTGTAACTATCCACAAGTCTCAAGGATTGACTGTAGATTGTGCATTTGTGAACATTGGTTCAACTGTGTTCAAAGAAGGTATGGCATATGTAGCTTTGTCACGAGTCAAAACATTATCAGGTTTATTCATGATTGACTTTGATGATTCAAAAGTTAGTGCTGATACAAACTGTGTAAAGGAGTATAATAGATTAAGAAGAACCTATGCTCCTCATTTAGGTCAGTATCCTGTGTTGGAGAAACGTGTAGTTTCTCGTAAAAGGAGAAATGAGAATATCTGTAATGAAGATGTAGAGAAGAGGAAAAAAAAGAGGAGTGATGTAATTGCAAGCAAAAAGAATAAGGAAAATGAAGAACAGGTTGTAGGATGTCATTTTGAAAATAGCTCTGGTGTCAACTGCTACGCTAATGTAGTGCTGAATGTTGTATTTTATCTGGAAAGTTTGCAAGAGCAGATAATAGTAAATGAGGGAAAAAGATTCTGTTCAGAGCTCAGTCTCCTTTTTCAAAAGCTGAGTAAAGATAAAACTCAAATAGAAAGTGCTACTGACATTAGAAAACTTTTAGATGTATGTTCAGGACGAACACAGTTTTCTCAAAATGTACAGCAAGACGCACAGGAATTCTTGTTGTTTTTTCTTCAGGTAGTGGAAGAAGAAGGAGTTCCCATTGACATTTTTTTTGGTCTCTCTTATAAATGGGAACATAGTTGTGAAAATTGTTATAATATATGTGGCTCTATTGTTGATAATGAAAGGTTTATTTATTTGACATTGCCAGAGAGTAAAACAGTCACTTTTGCAAAATTAGTTAAAGATGCTAATCATAGCATGAAATGTGGTGAGTGTAATTCTGACATGTTTTCAACATTAATTTTAAGGGAATACGGACAGTATGTAATTTTAATGATGCAACGATGTAGAGCTGATGGTTCAAAATTGGATACTTTAATAAAGAAGTTTACAGGACAGCAATTATCAATTTCAGGAAAAACTTTTGTAACTGTTGCAATAATTTTCCATGATGGACCTACTGTTACTTCTGGACATTACACAGTTTATCTTAAATGTGAAAAAGGCTGGACACTGTGTAATGATTCCCAATTGATTTTCAAACAACGTTTGCCTTTTGATTTAGCAAATTCCTATCTAATCTTTCTGAAACCTAAATTTTAGAGAGACTTGGCAAGATGTGGACAAAATAATTTTACCATTTTACTGGATTACCATTGCAATTTTGTAGAAAAAATATTTTTTAAAATTATCATTTGGCCTAAAGGAAAGATAACCAATTGTAATGTGGACTTTTTAAATTTTTCATGCAATTTTGAAAAACCAATAATTTAGAGATAAACGGTAACTTCTGCACATTTTAAATTTTGGAATGCTATTGGACTGCCATTGGAAATTTTTACAAAAATGATTTAAAAAATTACTATTTGGCCATGTGGAAAAGTAAGCAATTCTATTGTGGACTAAATAAATAATTCAAAAAATTTTTGTGAACCAAAATGTTACAGAGAATCGGTGAGATCTGGACAGATTAAACTTTAGAATTTTAATGGTTTTCCCTTGGAAATTTATTCCAGGGAAAAAAAAAAATACAATTTGGCCTAAAGGAAATAAAATCAGATGTATTTTGGAGTTATTTGAGATATAATATTGTGATTATACTCCTGAAACAAAAATATCAGACGGTATTTTAAAGAAAAAAGTATTGTTTTTAGATGATATTTTTTAAGAATAATATGCATTTCTGTAATGATAAGTTTAAGTGAGAAGAGATTCTGGGCTTTTTTAATACAATCTTTGAGATTGTTATTTTTTTTTGCCCGCTGTAAAATGATGAATGCAATTGCTTTCACAATTTATAGTGAAATGCAATATATTCTGAAAACAGCAAAAATAAGGCAAAAATATTTTTTGGAAAAAAATGTAAATATGTGTACTGTATTATAAAATGTTTTAAAAATATTAATACTTTTTTCTTTTTTTTCAGATCGATATAGAAAATTTTCGTAAACTACAACCATTTTAAAAACTATTTTTTAAAAAAACAAATGAATAAATATTTTTTTCAGTGAGTATGGTAAGTCAATAGTAATAATTGTAGTCTTTCAAGGACCTTGTAATGTGAAAAATGATTTTTAGTGTTTTTTTTAAAAAATAAAAAAAAAGGTACGCTTACCGTACGCGTACGGTAAAAAAAAAAAAAAAAAAGTTTTTTAAAAAAAATGTAAAAAAAAGATGAAAGATAAGGTTGGCTCTTAAAAGAACCGTTGTGTTCATGCAGGGACAGAGGAAAGGAACCATGGGAAAATCATTCAAAGCTACAAATGTGCTGATCTATTTTGTTATTCACTAGGGAAACACTGGTCTCCCTATAACAAATTAGAGCTTTACAAAATGTGCAATGAATATCAACCTTCCGAAATCGAGGGTTCATTTCCAGAGGGCCAGCAAAAGGAGATTCTCCCCCCACAGATGAAGGGCTCACCTGAGCTGCAGAAGAAGGAGTAAGCTCTGCAGGTGATGGTCCAGGCTGAGCTGCTGTGGATGTACTGGCTCGTCTTTCTGAAGAGTTACCTCCAAAAAGTTGAGCATGTGTCCTTTTGTGTACATCCTTGAGGTGCCTCATCATGGTGTGATTCCCAAAGGAATACTTCCTGTCAGGATTACCTCTAGAAAGTACACGCTTACACAGCTTGCAAGTAACTAAGGGTGCATTCACCTTTTGCTGGCCTTCTGGAAAAGTAAAATAATCCCAAACATAAGAAGGTTTTACTTTCCTCGCTCTCTGCCTCAAGACAGTGCTGCTGGTGCTAGCCTCACTCTCAGAAGAGCTCTGCTGTTCTGCCATCGTATCCCAAAGACAAACCAGCTCCTTCTCCCAAGGGATCACAAGCAGAAATGAGGGGAATGGGTGTGGTGTAGGAGAGTTCTAGAACTGAAAGTAGTTTCAACCAATCAAAAGTTGTGTTTCAAGATCACATGACCTACCGTACGCTTACGGTACGCTTACGGTACGCTTACGGCAAAAAGTACGCGTGCGCGTAAAAAAGACACGCGCTTGCGCGCATGCGCATAACAGTCATTTCCCGGCACTTCCGCGTAACGTGCGCGTGTTGCGTAAGCGCGCACGCGTCCCACGCGCAGTACGCGCGCTACGCAAAGTACGTAACTATACGCAAGCAGCGTAGATAGATTACGGACGGTGCGTAAACCGTACGCTTACCGTGAGCTTACGGTACGCGTACTATAAAAAAAAAAAAAAAAAAAAAAAAAAATCTGGAAATAAATGTCACTTGTTTATTTTAAAAAATTTATATAAAATAAATATTTAATGATTTTAAAAAAATAAACATAGTCTTTATAAAAGGTAAAAAATTAAATTAAAAATATGTTTGAAAAAAATGAAGAAAAAAAACAAAAAATAGCATTTAAAAAACCTTGCAAATTCACTGAAAAAAACATGGGTTTCACACACGTTATAGTTAGGAATTAGCATTTAAAAAACCTTAGAAATTCACTGAAAAAACCATAGGTTTCACACACGTTATAGTTAGGAATTAGCATTTAAAAAACCTTAGAAATTCAGTGAAAAAACCATAGGTTTCACACACGTTATAGTTAGGAATTAGCATTTAAAAAACCTTAGAAATTCAGTGAAAAAACCATAGGTTTCACACATGTTATAGTTAGCTGGACATTTTACTCGTAAAAAACCAATGAAATTGCCCCGTTATAGTTAGTTCAGCTAACTATAACTTGCGCGCCCGCAATGCACTGCTGATGACGTCACATATTACATCACTCATGACATGGTCAGTGACATCACTCATGACATCACTGATGACATCTCAAATGACATCACTGATGACATCACTGATGACATCATCCTTGTGATAGAGTGGCAGACCTCCTCTCACCTTAATATAAGCTTTGATACACACATTCAAAAAAAGAGACTAAAAATTTCAAAACAATGGACATACCAATACCAGTTACAACAACCTCTTCAGTAATTCAAAGATCCACATACACATCCACTCATTCACCAACAGTCCTACACAGTCACTCATACATGTACTCACTCATCATATGTACTCATACATCTATACATCCTTTTACACAATGCCACTCATCCATAGAGTTACTCACACACATAGTCACTCATGCTAAAAAAGAATAAAACATACATTTACTTGCATATACAGTAATACACACACCACCATACTTACTTCTACGGAAACTTACACATACTTAGTCTTTTAAACAATCACTTATAGAAACACATACTTATTCATACAGGAACTCTTTCAATCTCTCCCTCTCATATATACTCACATATATACACCAATACTCACATATACTAGTTTAAAACATATGTAGTTACTCCTGAAGACACTATTGAGACAGTCATTCACTCACTAACACACCCATACACACACTCATCCACCCATACAGTCCTGCACACATGCTGTCTTCAACACATACAAACAGTGAGTCACTCATTCATGCATCTATGCACTACGTAATACCCCCCACCGTACCATGCAGACACTCAGACTGATACTCAAAAAACCAACTAATAACCTATATAGACACCCATGTATCTACTCACCAACCCATGCAGCCACTTATACACAAAGTGAGAGACTGATACAGATATTTACATATTTAAACATTACTCACTAAGCCATGTATTCACTAAGATACACTTAATCAGTCAGTTATACAATCAATTTTTTTAAAAAAAAGCATCCATTTAGACACTTATATACCCATTTATTCTTCCATTGACCTTGAGATATACATAAATATAAAACATATGTAATTTTCAGAAAAACACACATTCTCTGGATGATGTCATCAGTGATGTCATCAGTGATGTCATTTGAGATGTCATCAGTGATGTCATGAGTGATGTCACTGACCATGTCATGAGTGATGTAATATGTGACGTCATCAGCAGTGCATTGCGGGCGCGCGAGTTATAGTTAGCTGAACTAACTATAACGGGGCAATTTCATTGGTTTTTTACGAGTAAAATGTCCAGCTAACTATAACATGTGTGAAACCTATGGTTTTTTCACTGAATTTCTAAGGTTTTTTAAATGCTAATTCCTAACTATAACGTGTGTGAAACCTATGGTTTTTTCACTGAATATATATATATATATATCCAAAAATCGATCACTCCTTACAAGTAACCAGAGGACACAGCGGGGATACGTTTGGAAGTTCCTTTAATGACAAAAGCTCGGCATGATGCATTTCGGCTTGTGTATGCCTTCCTCAGATGCCGCTTGCAGTCAGAGATTCCATTTTGCCTCTTCCCTTGAAATGCTAAGGCCCTCCCATTTGTAGGAGGTCTGCTGGCTCCACTTGATCGGATGCAGCTGCAGTCTGGTGTTGGGGACTGCAACTACCATGATTCAATGTTCCGGTAAGTACCGCATGTGGAGTCAGAAATCCGCTCGTGTGAGCGCTGTTATGCCTGGCAAGGGGGGGGGTTTGATGTTGAAAGGGAACCCCAAAGTTAATGTCCAGGACTCCCTCGGGTCCCCAACGTTCTGCCCCATTCACAGAGACAGTCCGGGCCGTGAAACAGGAGTGTAATCTTCCTGCCTCCCCGTGAAGTCACGGTCTGTACCTGACAGCGGCCACTTGCCTGGCCTGCTTCTTGAGGCGGTCCTGCGATGTCCGATCCCTCGGAAAAGAAAATTGCCACGTTGCCAACAAACCACAGGACGCTTGAAGAACGGGTCCTCTAACATGCGTGCTGGCAGCGCGTGAAAACATCCAAAAATCGATCACTCCTTACAAGTAACCAGAGGACACAGCGGGGATACGTTTGGAAGTTCCTTTAATGACAAAAGCTCGGCATGATGCATTTCGGCTTGTGTATGCCTTCCTCAGATGCCGCTTGCAGTCAGAGATTCCATTTTGCCTCTTCCCTTGAAATGCTAAGGCCCTCCCATTTGTAGGAGGTCTGCTGGCTCCACTTGATCGGATGCAGCTGCAGTCTGGTGTTGGGGACTGCAACTACCATGATTCAATGTTCCGGTAAGTACCGCATGTGGAGTCAGAAATCCGCTCGTGTGAGCGCTGTTATGCCTGGCAAGGGGGGGGGTTTGATGTTGAAAGGGAACCCCAAAGTTAATGTCCAGGACTCCCTCGGGTCCCCAACGTTCTGCCCCATTCACAGAGACATATATATACATATTACCTACTGGCGGTCGCCAGTAGGTAGTTATAGTTAGGACTACGTTTCAATAGGAAATCCGCAACATTCTATTTTGAATAACTTTGGCGCCGGTCGACGAATCCTCGCGAATTTTTCAAAATAGGTGGGGCGCTATGCTCCGCTCCTACCCTGAAAGTCTCGGGGGAATTCGTCAAGCGGGGGCTGAGATAAAAGGGGGGTCCCAAAATGCGTTTTTCCCATGCATTTTTCCATAGGACCTTTAGACAGGGCTACAGCCCGAACGGCTGAACAGAATTACTAGAAATTTGGCAGAGAGGTAGTCCTCAGGTCAAGGAAGTGCCTTTTGTAGGTTTGGTGTAAATCTGTTCAGTAGATTCTGAGAAAATAGCCTTTAAATCAATATATATATCTGAGCCAGCTTACGGTGCGCCTACGGTACGCTTACCGTACGTGTACGGTGGCGTGCGCGAGCGCGATTCTGATTGGCTCTTAGATCTAAGTAAACATTCGAATCGGCCGAAACCAGGAAGCGGCGGCCGCCATTTTCTCTCTCGCACTGAGAGTGATTTTTAAAATATAAAGCCCAAAAACATGTAAAGGGGCTGTTTAGACAGCTCCCACACACATAGCCATGTTGAGGGAGTCCCCAAAGATCCCCCAAGGCCAAAAACGGAATTTTTATTTTTTCGGTAATTTCGCCGATTACGCTTACCGTACGCGTACGGTAAAAAATTTAATAAAAAAAAAAATTATCCACACTCTCTCCACCCCGTGTGCAATTGGTGCCCGAAGGGCACCAATTGCGCATGGCTTATTACACCTGAGATAAACTAAAATATTAAAAAAAATAATAATAAAAAAAAAATTATCCACACTCTCTCCACCCCGTGTGCAAATGGTGCTCGAAGGGCACCATTTGTGCATGGCTTATAAAATATACGAAAAAATTAAAATATTACCTTTCAAAACGAAGTGCATCATATGTCCTCCATGTGCGCACGGTGCGCGAAGCGCATCGTGCGTACATGGCCCATCTAGCGTAACGTGGGCACGCGGTCCGCGTAGCGCACCGCGTGCCCACCGTGCGTGCACGGCACTAACTGTGTAAAGTGGGCGCGCGGTGCGCGAAGCGCACCGCGTGCTCACTGTGCGCGCACGGTGCGCGAAGCGCACCGTGCGCGCACGGAACGAACTGCGTTAAGTGGGCGCACACGCCACGAATGGCGTAAAGTAACTTAGCATTTAAAAAAACGTACAAATTCAGTGAAAAAACCATAGGTTTCACACACGTTATAGTTAGGAATTAGCATTTAAAAACCTTGCAAATTCACAGAAAAAACCATAGGTTTCACACATGTTATAGTTAGCGGAAATGTTACTGATAAAAAACCAATGAAATTCCCCCGTTATAGTTAGTGCAGGCAACTATAACTCACGCGACCGCAATCTTCTGCTGATGACATATGTGTCTTTATGAAAAAAAAATATTTGTAATATATGTATAGCTAAAAATGTATGGAAGAAGACATGGGCAAATAAGTGTCTAAATACAGTATTAGCATTAGCAGAGGATTGCGGTCGCGTGAGTTATAGTTGCCTGCACTAACTATAACGGGGGAATTTCATTGGTTTTTTATCAGTAAAATTTCCGCTAACTATAACATGTGTGAAACCTATGGTTTTTTCAGTGAATATATATATATATATATATATATATATATATATATATATATATATATATATATATATATATATATATATGAAACAGTAGCTTTGCCGTCCCCAACCTCCTCTCGGGTGATGAAGAAAGCACAAACTCCTCTGATATTTGGCAAAATCAATGTTAATTCCTCACATGGAGCCAGTCATAACGCGTTTCGGCTGCCTGATCAGCTATGATCCTTCCTTTCTTCCTTTGCAGCAGCCCACCTCAAGCACACAACAGTGGGGGACCTCAGTTTGAACAGACTCTGATCACCCCGTTTGCTGCCAAATAAATAACGTTTCTCTTCACCAGCACTATTAGTAAGCGTGCTTTTTTTATATGAAGATGAAAAGTGGTTTTATATATATATAGCCTGTGAACAAGGGTCAGAAGACCCGAAACGCGTAAGGCTGAAGTTATAAAGGAAGACAAATGCCAGTTTCATGAATAAAAAACTCAAAAGGGTTGTTTGCTGTGGAGTACGTCTTCCTTTTAGGACAAACTTGGGAAGAGATACTACGGCAGTCCTGCCGTGAAGGCTGCACCACTACCACAATGAAAAGCGGACCGCTGGGGCACAGAACTGATCAACGCCCTGCAGCGGAAACAGCAAATACTAAATTGGAACTGAGCAAATGTTTTCTGTGGCCCACTGGAGGGTTAACAATAGTTCAAATTAAAATTCGATGGAAACGAAGCACACCCACTGAAGGGCGAGAGTTGCGCCGAGGCACTACAAGTTCCACAATGCACACAGCTGAACAAACTAACCTGTGAGGTCCCACTAGAGAGAAATACAAGCATTTAAAGTGTGAAAGGAAATGCCTTGGTATGCTAGTGCTCTGCTCCGTCGAAGCCTGTGAACAAGGGTCAGGAGACCCGAAACGCGTAAGGCTGAAGTTAAAACGGAAGACAAATGCCAGTTTTGTGAATAAAAAACTCAAAAGGGTTATTTGCTGTGGAGTGCGTCTTCTTTTTAGGACAAATTTGGGAAGAGATACTATGGCAGTCCTGCCGTGAAGGTTGCACCACCACCACAATGCAAAGCGGCACCGCAGGGGCACAAAACTGATCAACACCCCGCAGTGGAAACAGCAAATCGTAAATTGGAACTGAGCAAATGTTTTCTGTGGCAGACAGGAGGGTTAAGAATAATTAAAATTAAAATTTGATGGAAACGAAGCACACCCACTGGTGGGCGTGAGTTGCACCGAGGCACTACAAGTTCCACAATGCACACAGCTGAACAAACTCATCTGAGAGGTCCCACTAGAGGGAAATACAAGCATTTAAAGTGTGAAAGGAAATGCCTTGGTATGCTAGTGCTCCGCTCCGTCGAAGCTTGTGAACAAGGGTCAGGAGACCCGAAACGTGTGAGGCTGAAGTTGCAACGGAGGACAAAAGCCAGTTTCGTGAATAAAAAACTCAAAAGGGTTATTTGCTGTGGAGTGCGTCTTCTTTTTAGGAACTCCTCCTATTGTGGATTTTTCATGGCAGTAAAATAAATCTGTGGTTAGAAATGCACAAAGTTCTACTGCTCTGCAAAAGATGAACGCAGGGCTTTAAATGGGGAAAAAAATTGGAGTGAGGGGTCTTTCAAAGGGGTGAGGCCGATGTAATTAAGGGCGCGGCTTAAACACTAAAATCTGCGCTTAGGACAGTGTGCTGCGGACTGGTATTTAGTGCGTCTGTCTTTGCATCCAGATATACAATGCAACTACTAACATTACACCTACAACAAGACAGGACTATTGTCAATGGTTGTTAGTTGCATAAGATAAATAAGCAACACTGTAACCCAACGTTCCACAGCTCCAATCATACCATACAGTTCAGACATTAGATTTGATTTAAGACTCAAAAAATACATAATTTGTTAAATTCTACCATTGACTGATTCTGTCCTTCCATGAGCCGTGGCTGTGCAGTTCTGTAACATATGTACCAGCGTGGGAAATGCAGCCTTTCACCCTTACACATTAGGTTAAACTGAGGTCATTCATTTTGATACACTCGCACCTGTTATGGTGTGAAGTGGCAAGGCTGGGCTTGAAAAAAGCAATTATTATACAAGGAGAAGATTTTCGACAGCCAGTGCCTCTCCAAAGCTGATTAGGCTGAGGTGGTCAGTGGCATGCCAACCAGCGCCTGACATTCGTCCGTCCGCTCCAGTACTCCCACCTTCTCAGATACAAGCTGCATATGTAACTGACTATGTCCCAACCCTCCTGGCCTTTTAGAGCCCCTTTGAGTCTGGTAATGGGCACTAGGACTAAGCGACAGGGGTGGACCAAATTATATGGCTGCGTTGACTAAATTATGTGGCATCAAAAGGCACTTTTTGAAGTGTAACGCGTCACATTTTGCGACAGTATTACTGCATTATTTTGTATTTTATACACGTTAACACTGTGTAAGCAAAGGTCTGACCTCAGTAGCAACAGAGTAACACTCAAATATAGAACTAAGGGATTGAAATGTGGCAAGTCTACTTATGTGAAAGGCCCTCCACTGCATAGCATTAATATCGCCACATGTTTTATAGGTTTTAATTCATTTGAACTAGACACATTTTTTTGTGGGGTAAAATCTTCAAATTATGCAAGAGATAATGCAATTTGTGGCAAATGCTGTAAACCCATAACTATGCGGAAACAGCGCGGTTGGAGAATCGCATAATTCCATTTGCCCCACCCATACACCCTTATACCAACAGTATATAGACTGCCAGGAAACATCCCATATTCACTCCACTCCCACAAAGCACATGTTCAGCTACTCAAGACCCAATTCATCTTGGCATACCATGATAGCTCCAGAGAAACAACTGGTGTGGCGAGGTGGGTGTTGTAAGAGACAAGACGATGCATATCAGACATCAGCTCTGCTGAGATGAATCCACATGGGGTCCAAATAAAAATTGTTTATGGAAAGCGGCATCAAGGGTGCCATTTATTGACCACTGTGTGTTAATTGAGTGGCATCTTAACATTTCATCAGCATACTTATCTCTGCATGTTAAAGCACGTGCTGCAGAGATCTGTGTGTAGCAAGTGCCAGATATTTATCTCAGCAAAACTGTTCGCCTCCTGACTTCTGATGCAGATACTATAAGTACTGCTGAGTTTTGAAATGCATTGATTATTAAGTGACAAATGACCACCTTAAGTGTGCAATACAGCAGTGTTCAATACCATTGTTGTACCATTTTTTGACCAGGCACTAGCTTGCAACTCAGAGGAAGAGTCATAGTTTGATAAATATCTAGAATTACCCATCAGATTCTTCAGTGACACCATTTTTTCCAGCTTTTTGGCAAACTTCATCAGTTTGTCTTCTAAATCCCAGTATTGAAGGGGATTTAATTTCCCACCTTAAAACGTGCCACAGGGCGCGTTTGCAGAGTGTTGCTTGGAGGGGGTGGGGCCTGAGGTGACATGTGTGCAAACATGCCTTGTGGCGCGATTTAGGTTGAGGAATTAATTCCCTTTTAATCCTGAGAGCCCCTGGGGGCCAACTAGTCCATCAGGTACCTCCGAAAAGCGCCAGAGGCTTGCGTTGCAGAGAGGTGGTCCAAGCCACGCCCCTTTTTACACCTCTCTGCAACGCAGCTCTGTGGCCCTTCCTGGAGGTACCTAGTGGCTTAGTTGGACCCCAGGGACACTCAGTTTTCAAGGGGAGTTTATCCCCCAACTTAAAATGCGCCATGGAGCGCGTTTGCACAGTTGTGAAGGGAGGGGGCGGGGCCTGAGGTGACATGTGTGCAAACACGCCCAGTGGTGCATTTTAAGTAGGGGAATTAATTCCTCTTCAATCCTGAGGTCGCCTGGGGGCCAACTAGCCCACCAGGCACTTCCCTGGCGCGTTTTAAGTTGGGGGAAATAATTCCCCTTCAATCCTGAGGGCCGCTGGGGGCCAACTAGCCCACCAGGTGCTTCCAGTGAGTGCCACTGCGCTGCGTTGCAGAGAGGTGGTCCAGGCCATGCCCCTTTTTACACCTCACTGCAACACAGCTCTGTGGCGCTTACTGGAGGTACCTAGTGGGCTAGTTGGACCCTAGGGACCCTCAGGATTCAAGGGGACTTAATCTCCCAACTTAAAACAGCCACAGGGCGTGTTTACACAGTGGTGAAGGGAGGAGACGGGGCTTTAGGTGACATGTGCAAACACGCCCTGTGGCGCGTTTTAAGTTGGGAAAATAATTCCTCTTCAATCCTAGGGCTCCTGGTGGCCAACTAGCCCACCAGGTGGTTCCAGTAAGCGCCACTGTGCTGCGTTGCACAGAGGAGGTGCAGGCCGTGCCCTGTTTTACACCTCTCTGCAACACAGCTCTGTGGTACTTACTGGAGGTACCTGGTGGGCTAGTTGGACCCTAGGGACCCTCAGGATTCAAGGGGACTTACTCTCCCAACTTAAAATGGCCACAGGGCATGTTTACACAGTGGTGAAGGGAGGAGACGGGGCCTTAGGTGACGTGTGCAAACACGCCCTGTGGCGCGTTTTAAGTTGGGGAAATAATTCCCCTTCAATCCTGAGGGCCCCTGGGGGCCAACTAGCCCACCAGGTGGTCCCAGTAAGCACCACTGCGCTGCGATGCAGAGAGGGGGTGCAGGCCGTGCCCCGTTTTACACCTCTCTGCAACGCAGCTCTGTGGTGCTTACTGGAGGTACCTGGTGGGCTAGTTGGACCGTAGGGACCCTCAGGATTCAAGGGGACTTAATCTCCCAACTTAAAACGGCCACAGGGCCTGTTTACACAGTGGTGAAGGGAGGGGACGGGGCATGAGGTGACGTGTGCAAACATGCCCTGTGGCGTGTTTTAAGTTGGGGAAATAATTCTCCTTCAATCCTGAGGGCCCCTGGGGGCCAACTAGCCCACCAGGTGCTTCCAGTAAGCGCCACTGCGCTGCACTGCAGAGAGGTGGTCCAGGCTGTGCCCTTTTTTACGCCTCTCTGCAACGCAGCTCTGTGGCGCTTACTGGAGAAACATGGTGGGCTAGTTGGTCCCAAGGGATACTCAGGATTCAAGGGGACTTTATCCCCCAAATTAAAACGGCCACAGGGCGTGTTTGCACACATGTCACCTCAGGCCCCCCCTCCCTTCACCAGTGTGCAAATGCGTACTGTGGTGCATTTTAAGAGGTAGTTTTAATCCCCCTGCCCTATTATGTACTAGGGTCTTACAGAGGAGGTCATGGTAATCACAGGGGTACCCTTCGCATAGTGTTCCCTAGTGTATTGAGGTGTTTTCACTGTATTCTAAGTGTCTTTTTGCATATCACTGGCTCTAGACCTGGCTAGTCACATTCAGTTACCACCAGTACCCGTCTGAAAACGTTGTGGGCACAGTAGGACTTTCTGCTCCTCTGTTGGTTCTTTCTGTACATTTCTTCTTCTTCCTGCACTTTTCTTCGTCTTTGTGGACTTCTGTTGCTTCTTTCTGCATTTCTTTTTTTTCTTTCTGTGAGTTGTTTCTTCTTTCAGCACATGTCCTACCTCTGTAGGCATAGTTAGAAACTAGCATTTAAAAAACCTTAGAAATTCACTGAAAAAACCATAGGTTTCAGGCACATTATAGTTAGAAATGAGCATTTAAAAAACCTTAGAAATTCACTAAAAAACCATAGGTTTCAGGTACGTTAGAGTTAGAAAATTGCATTTAAAAAACCTTTGAAATTCACTGAAAAAAACATAGGTTTTAGGGAAAGTTATAGTTAGTTGGACATTTTACTCGTACAAAACCATAGAAATTCCCCCGTTATAGTTAGTTTAGCTAACTATAACTCGCACCCCCGCAATGCACTGCTGATGACGTCACATATTACATCACTCATGGCATGGTCAGTGACATCAGTGATGATATCACTGATCACATCTCAAATGACATCACTGATGACATCACTGATGGCATCATCCAGTGGCTGTGTGTTTCTGTAAAGTTTAAATATGTTTAATATATATAGGGAAAGGCGTATTGAAGAATGAGTGGATGTATAAGTGTCTGAATGGATGATTTAGTAGGTGCGTCACTGACTCTATAAGTGAATGATTAAACTTATCTTTCTGAATGCATGAGTGAGTGAGCAAACTGTGTGAATGTCTGTATCCGTCTGTCTGTTGGTGTGTAAGCGACTGCATGGGTTTATGAATAGCTACATGAGTGTCTATATGGGTTATTGATTGGTTGTCTGAGTATCTGTATGGGTGTCTGAGTGTTTGTGTGGGTGGGGTGTGTGTGACTCTGTACATAGATGTGTGAGTGGGTGATTCACTGGGTGCATGGTTTCAAGAGTGCATCTGTGATGGACTGTATCGGTGGGTGAGTGTGTGTATGGGTGTGTTAGTGAGTGAATGTATATCTCAGTTGTATATGTGTGAGTAACAACATATGTGAAAGGCAGTATATAGGTGTGTTGGAGTATATAAATGACTGTAAGTGAGAGTGTGTGATTGTGAAAGTGGCTGTATGGAAGAGCGTAAGTATGTGCTAATATTTGTATGAGTAAGTGAGTTGGTGTGTGTATAACTGTATAGGTGATTAAATGGCAGTGTGATTAATTATTTGCATGACTGACTAGGTGTGTGAGTAACTTTATGGATGAGTGGTGGTGTGTGAGTTTGTATATAGGTGTATGAGTGCATATGATAGTCCTGTACTGAGTGACCATAAGTATGAGTGACTGTACGGGTGAGTGAGTGGATGTGTAAACCTAAGAATCAGTGAGTGGGTATGTAGTTATTGGTGTTGGAGTGTCAATGGTTTTGAGAATGGCAGTCTGTAATTTAGAGTGGGTGTATGAAAGGTTATATTAGGGTGTGAGAAGATGCATCAATTTATCACATGTATGATGTCATCAGTGATGTCATCAGTGATGTCATTTGAGATGTCATCAGTGATGTCATGAGTGACGTCACTGACCATGTCATGAGTGATGTAATATGTGACGTCATCAGCAGTGCATTGCGGGGGCACGAGTTATAGTTAGCTGAACTAACTATAATGGGGGAATTTCTATGGTTTTGTATTAGTGAAATTTCCAAATAACTATAACTTTCCCTAAAACCTATGTTTTTTTCAGTGAATATGAGTCTGTGTTTCTGTAAAGTTTTAATATGTTTAATATATATAGGGAAAGGCCTATGGAAGAATGATTGGGTGTATAAGTGTGTGATTGGATGATTTTCTAGGTGCGTGACTGACTCTATAAGTGAGTCATTAAATGTATCTTACTGCAGACTAGTGACTAAACTGTGTGAATGTCTGTATCTGTCTGTCTGTTGGTGTATAAGTGGCTGCATGGTTTTGTGAATAGCTATATGAGTGTCTATATGGGTTATTGATTGGTTGTCTAAGTAACTGTATGGGTGCCTGAGTGTTTGTGTGGGTAGGGTGTGTGTGACTCTGTGCATAGATGCGTGAGTGGGTGATTCTCTGGGTGCATGGTTTTAAGAGTGCATCTGTGATGGACTGTATGGTTGGGTGACTGTATGTATGGGTGTGTTAGTGATTGAATGTATATCTCAGTGGTACATGTGTGAGTAACTACAGATGTGAAAGGCAGTGTATATGTGTGTAAGAGTATATAACTGGCTATATGTGAGAGTGTGTGATTGTGAGAGTGGCTGTATGGATGAGTGTCTGCTTGTATCAATAATTGTATAAGAGCATAAGAATGTGGTAGTATTTTTATGAGAAAGTGAACTTGTGTGTGTATAACTGTATAGGTGAGTAAATTGGAGTGTGATTAATTATTTGCATGACTGACTAGGTGTGTGAGTACGTCTATGGATGATTGGCAGTGTCTGAGTGTCTATATGTGTGTATAAATGCATATGATAGTCCTGTACTGAGTGACTGTAAGTATGAGTGACTGTACAGGTGAGTGAGTGGAGGTGTGTGTAGACCTAAGAGTCAATGAGTGGGTATGTAGTTATTGGTATTGGAGTATCTATGGTTTTGAGAATAGCCGTCTGAAATTTTGAGTCGGTGTATCAAAGGTTAAATTAGGGTGTGAGAAGATGCACTAATTTATTACATGGATGATGTCATCAGTGATGTCATCAGTGATGTCATTTGAGATGTCATCAGTGACCATGTCATGAGTGATGTAATATGTGACGTCATCAGCAGTGCATTGTGGGGGCGCGAGTTATAGTTAGCTGAACTAACTATAACGGGGAAATTTCTAGGGTTTTGTACGAGGGAAATGTCCAGCTAACTATAATGCCCCTGAAACCTATGGTTTTTTCAGTGAATTTCTAAGGTTTTTTAAATGCCAATTCCTAACTCTAACGTGCATGAAACCTATGGTTTTTTCAGTGAATTTCAATGGTTTTTTAAATGCTAATTCATTTCTATAATTTATCTCTAAAGCAATGATGTTTAATGATTTTCATTGGATTTCTACATTTTTCTATTTCAGTGTGTCAATTCCTTTAATTATGTTTTTTTAAAATACTTTTGTTTCACCATTTTTTTACTTATTTTTTCAATTAATTCTTTTAAAAATTAAAAAATATTTTTTTTTAATTGTTTTTAAAAAAAAAAAATGTAAAATATTTTGTTATATTTTTTAAAATATTTTTTAAACTATATTTTCAAAACTTTATTTTTGATTTAATTTTTTTACTTTTTTGGGGATCCGCACACCCTATGCGCACTGTTCTCGATCTCTACGCGAAAGCATCCGCGTACGGTATGCGTTGGGTACGTGTTTGGTACGTGATTGCAATGAAACTGGTACGCAACTCCAAGCCTATACGCGACACGTACGATGCACATCACGCGATGCTTGCGCGCTTCTGCGATGCGTCATGTGCGTGTATGACGTGGTGCGTGCGTGAATCCCGCGAAATATTTTACATTTAAAAAAACATGTATATGTGTTTCATGTGAATATTAATTGAAGACAAACTCTAAACTACTCATAAAAGTAATATATTTTTACACCTGATCCTATATTCCTTTTAAATTCAATTTCGCGGATGCACGCTGAGTGCATGCTGCGTAAGCGCATGGTGCGCGATCCCATGTGACCTGAAATGGTTCATTACACTTCCTGTTCTAACTATTGAAAACCCCCACCCATTTCAATCATTCTTCTTTGACCTTCTTTGGAAGAGCATCTCTTTGCAGAGAAGAAGCTTTTTTGACTAAGTTTTCACTTAGCTCAAACTTTTCTTTTTACAAACAATGGCTTCAGGGCAGCAGGCATCTCCAGGATCTCCTCATTCATCTGAGGATGATTTTTTGGAAGAGCCACCACGCCCACCACGTTTTTCATCTGTGGTGTGGAATTTATCACCTATCCTGAGGGGCAAACAAAAACCAATGCCACCTTGGTGACCTGCAAGATCTGCCAGAGAGTGCTGTCCCGTGGGGATCCAAACAAAAAATATTCCTGCGGAACTGCCAGCATGATGAAGCATCTGAGGACCCTTCATCCAGTAAACCTTGCTCGGGAGGAATGCCGCAGAATGAGAGTCGTTCCTGCTCCTTCAGATCCATTGCATCCAAGCACTTCAAGGGTGGATCCTTCTGCTCAAAATTTGGACATCCGTCCACAGTTCCAATACTTGAAAGTGCTCTGCATAAAATGCAATGCTGTTTTATGCTATGGGGAGCAGTCAATTGATCTAATCTGCCGCAAGCAAGACAGTCACCATTGCTAGTTTTTTTTTCTCCCTGAAGTTCATTGTTTTGTTCCTCCAGTTCTGTTTTTTCCTTTTTTCTTTTTTCAAGAAAAACCAAAAAAATTAAAAATTGTTCAAAAAAACAAAATAAATATATAAAAGAAAAAAGAAGAAAAAAAAAAGTTCTTCTAAGAACTAACTTTCCTAGTTTAAAAAAAAGAGCAATATTTGTTTGTTGGTGTGTGAAAATTTAGATGAATGTATGTGTAGTACATAATTGACTGAATGAATGCATTAATAGCGTATGGTGAATGTATAAGTGCAGAATTATGAGGAAGTGCTGCAGCATCACACAGTAACCACTTTAACTGCAGTGTGCTGTAGTACTTCCGAAGCACAGGTATGCAACTTATGTACATAAATATGTTGCAAATCTATGCTTCTCTCTGCACGGCTGCTTAAATTGCAGCCATGTGGTGACACAGGCACCCTTGCACCATAGTGCAAGGATATCTGTGTCATGTGCTGTTTGTTTTTGTGCAGAAAGACACACCTTCCTGCACAAAAACAATCAGTAAACGCATTTTTCTCCTTCAATGTATGCTGAACATTTTAGCATGCAGTGAAGATTTAAAAATTAGGAGAAATGAAAACAACTCTCCTTGTTGTGCTTTCGTACACCAATTGGAGAATGGTGCAGCATTCACACACATATCGAGATTTATGATTTCTGATAAATCTGGAGATGTGTCTTGTTCTATGAGTATTCAATGAAATCATGCACAACAACACTTATAGAACACCCTTTCAACGCAAAGTGGTGTGTATGATGAGGTTGTATTTACATGGAGTAGAAAAGTACACAGAGCACCTTTTCCACTCTTTGTAAATATGAAAGAGTGTCTTGTGCAGTAACTATGTTACAAAAAGTGACATATTTCTGTTTTAAAATTGCTTCCGAATGATAGAAGGTAAGCACAGATTTTTGTCTGCAAAGATGCTCATAGAAGAATGATTGAAATGATTGCGGTCCTTCAATAGGTACAATGGGAAATATTATGAACCACTTAAATCTGTTTTTTTGGAGGTCACATAATATCCGATAACAGAGAGATTTCAAAACTACCTAGGTATAAACAGAGTGTTTTTAAAAACTTGTTCAATCTTTGTAGGTTCTTGCAGATCTGCCCATTCTGCATATTAATACTTAGTTAAAATTACCTTCACAGTAATAGAAATTAAAAATGGTATACATTTTTTTCAGATTTGTTTTGCAATGTAAATTGATGTAAATTGCTTATTTTAGAATTAGGATCTGTGAGAGAAAGAAAAAATAGTTATAACATGTAATAATACATTTTTTACAACACAGCATAATTTCAACAAAGTAATTTGTTTGCCTTTTTTGCTGTTCTCAGAATATATTGAATTTCACTAGAAATAGTGATTTCAATCGTACTCATCACTTAACACAGTGGACAAAAAAAAAAAAGAAGATTGTTTAAAAAAAAAAAACTTATGGCTAACAAAATTCTATAACTTTAACTTTTAAAAACTGTAAATGTGTCACTTAAAAATATTCACCAAGTCAATGAGCACAAAAAAGTCCATCATTCAAACATATACCTTTCCTTGAGGCCAAATGGTATTTTTGCACTCCTTTTTATGTAAATTGTCCAATGGTACTCCTATTAAATTATAATAATAAATTCCTCAGAGAGTGAATTATCTTCCTAAAACTTTGACTTTAAAAATATTATGTAGGAATTTGGTAATTCCCTAGGCAAACATTGTTTGAAAACCAACTGGGAATCATTACAAAGTGTCCAGCCTTTGTCACATTTTAGATAGGCAGTGTAATGTCCAGATGTGGTGGAAGGACCATCATGGAAAATTATTGCAATTGCTACAAAAGTCCTTCCTGATATTGATAGTTGTGTTGCTACAAATTGCTTTATTGAAGTATCCAATTTTCTTCCATCAGCTGTACAACGTTGCATCATTAAAATTATGTATTGCCCATATTTTGTTAAAAATAATGTGGATAACATTTCTGATTTACCTTGACTACACTCCATGTTTTGATTTGCACCTTTAACTAATGTATTGAAAGACACTGATTTACAGTCTGGTAATGTTAAATACTGAAATCTTTCAGTGTCTACATTAGTGGTACATGTATACATGCAGTTTTCACAATGATGTTCCCATTTGTAAGAAAGGCCAAAAATATTTTCTATTTCTACACCTTCATTTTCAAAAATGGTAAGCATATACATTAAAAATTCCTGAGCATCTTGTTGGATATTTTCTGTAAATTGTGTAGAACCAGAACACACATCCAAAAGATTACGAGGATGTGAAACAGATTGTATTTTACTTGTATCTGTTGTCAATTTTTCATAAACAGAATGCAACAGAGAACAAAATCTTTTTTGCAGATTCTGCATAATTTGTTCTTGCAAACCTTCAAGATAAAAAACAACATTGACCACTACATTAGCATAGCAGTTGACACCTGAACTATTTTCAAACTGATAACCAACAATCTCTTCAACAGTGTCTGATTTCTTTTTACTTGCAATCACAACATTATCTTGTTCTTTTCCCTTCTCGACCCCTTCAGAACAGATATTCTCAAACCTTCTTTTTTAACCAACCACACACTTTTCAAATTCAGGATATTGACCTCAATTTGGAGCATACACCCTTCTTAACCTATTATACTCTTTTACACAGTTTGCATCTGTAGTAACCTTTGTCTCATCAAAATCAATCAAAACCAAACCAGATATTGTTCTGACTCGCGACAAAGCAACATATGCCATACCCTCTTTAAATACAGTAGATCCAATGTTCACCAATGCTCTGTCTACACTTAATCCTTGAGATTTATGAATAGTCACTGCATATGCCAGAGAAAATGGAAATTGTTTCCTACGGACATATAAATCTTTAACAAGCAAAAAACGAACTGAACAACGACCAATTTCTTTAACTTCTTCAATCTGATCAAATTTAATTTTTAAAAATTCAATTCCTTATTTTTTCTGATAATTAAAAAAATCCACCACTTTACCCATTGCGCCATTAACGAAACCTTTTTCTACATCCAAATTACGCCTTAAAATTACCCAACAGTTTACACACGCATATAGTGTCTTTTCTAAACCAGCTGTTTTAGATGTTTTTTTTTCTAAAGAAACCAGTTTTGTTTTCAGCTTTCCCGTCAAAATAATAGTGATTCCTTCATGCTCTATTTTATTGATGGCTCCCATTTTAAAATTTCTTCATTTTCCAGTTTCAATAGTTCTTCGTTGAATATGGAACACTCGCGCAGAGTTGGCATTAAGCAGATCACTGATTTATTTTCAGCAATTTTCATGTACACTTTTGCAGGAACTACATTTTCATTTGGAAACGCATTGCAAAGTAATCGACTCTCCAAAGCTTGTTTGCCATGTTTTGTAAGAATTCCAATTCTTATATCTTGAAGAATACTTCCATATTCAGCATCATTTGCCTGTCGCATATTTGTTGTCAGTTCTTTGTATTCAAAATGAATCCAAATGTTCACATTACCAACACTACCAAGAGACTTTATGGTATCTTCATGGGCATGTGTTTTAAATACCGGTTGTCCTTTTACCGGAGTCAGTTGCAGTAGATCTCCAAAAACTATGACGTGTTTTCCTCCAAATAACACGTGAAGGACTGGGCTATTCTAAGGCCCAGCGGTGCCAGGGGACAACACCTGAAACCTTCGTGGGTTACCTGTTCCGGCGTACAAAACACAGAGACTCGGGACACTTCTGGCGGCGTCAAAGATCAGCGTTTATTTACTGCAGGGATACAGAAATCGCAAGAAGTACACAACGTGTAGGTTCTGAGAGACTGCTTCAAATTGCACAAGTGGATCGCTCCTTTTATACGCATTTTGGTCATAGAACAACATGGCAAACAAAGGTTACAATTCAGTTCCCACAGTAAACTTCAAAAGGGTCGCATTCATGTTTCAGAAACCCGGAATACAATTTCAGCTTCATTGCCGGTTCCCAACTGTAAAAGCAGATCATCCCCATATTAAGCACATTCCATTCTGACTGTAAACACATTAAGAGGAAGGACAGAAACAGATGCAAAGGAAGAACAAGGATGCACAACAGATTAGAAACGAGTGTAGAGGGTAATAACGGAAACCTAATCGCAGAATGAAAGGCCTCGTGACTAATGCAGGCATGGCTGAAACAATAGACCAGTACGGCAAGATGAGCCCTGAGCGGGGCCATCTGCCTCTGCCGTGTCATTTCCCTCATCATAAAAGACACCCCCAAAGGAACACGTGTCTTCTGTGGAAGCTTGGGAATCCCAGGGTCACAAAGCGGACAAGGTCCGTTCGCTGGCTACTTGAGGGCAAGAGACAAAATGGATGCCGCATCTAAAATGGAACCCGAGGGTTCAAATGGACATATCTAGAAATGAGACGATCCGTACGTAGTAGCGTAGCGAAAACGCGTACACCCACTAAACTCGTCATTTGCGGTTCGCAGATGCCAGATTCGTCCATATTCAAACACACCAAGAAGGTGTCGTTCCAATTCCCACGGAACCTCAGACGCTCCTTTTGCCCTCATGTAGGCAAGCACTAATCGAGATCAGAGTCGATTTCGATACTCAGCAGATCGTTCAGCTGCTGCTGGAACATCATTCTATCCATCAATGTCTCCTTGGTAACAGATGGCCGTCTTATACACGTTGTAGCACAAAGACTACATAAGGCAGGACCACACTGTACACAAAGACAACACGTAAATAGAAACGTTACAACAACCCCTACGATCATCAGAATCTTCCAACCCCAAGTGGATATCAGGCCCCAAAACCATCCTAGAAGTGTCCAATTACCCTCGTCCACGTGTATGGACTCGGAAATCTTATGCAACTTCGAGATGGCTTGGTAAACAATTGGAGCCTTATCAGGAATGAAAATGCTCGAATGGATAACTTTGCACACACCACCTCTATCCGCCAGAACAACGTCGAGAACCATACGGTTCTGCAACGTCATAAGTCTATCCGCCTGAAGTTCTGCTGTTAAATTACCAAGAGCACTCGCAGTTATGTTAGCAGTCATCTCTACCACACGGGTCAACTGTCTCAGGTTTCTACTATTAACCATAGGTCCCCAAAACGGCAAGAAACCCTTAAAGAAGTCTCCTGCTTCTTGACCAGCAGTATCCTCTGCACTAATAACGCCTCTCACAACTCTAGTCTTGTGATAATCCGAGGCGACTGTAAAAGTCGGTGGCAAAAGATTCGCGATATAACAGGTACCCGAGAAGTCACGGGGCAACCATGTATATGCACGTTCATAACATACGAAATAGGTACCCTTGGCAGTCAGAAAAACAGGGGAAGAGAGCATCGGGAGAACATACGTGTCAGTGCAAGCACTGTTCCCGAGTTGCGCTCTCGGATTTCGACCAAGACCCTTTAAGCAGAAATTACCGAGGTGGGGTACAACCCATATTGGAGATGAGCTCTTGAGCTGTCTATCACCCACTGACGTACTATACTCAGCTTCACTCAGGTCCCTATAGGCTTGCACCTCTTCATCTGGAATAAGCGATGCATCAAAAACATCCCTATCTAAATCCGCAATCGCTATTACCAAAGGCTTGTGGTACGGACCAGGACCAAAGTTTGCAGAGCGTGGCTCTCGACTGGGGTAGGAATCTAGTGCACTACGGAACATAGTTTGGAATGCTCGTGCTGACCCTTGGGAACTATACGGAAGAACCAGATACGGAATACCCCTATCCATGGTATGTGGCATTAACCCACACACCCAACAGTTGGTAGTGTTCATTACCAACTGATGCTGATGTAGGAGCTGAACAAAGGAGTTATTCATGAATTCCGCACGTCTAACCTGTTCATATTGTGGCAGAGGATGAAAGGAATGTGGAGAAACAGTGGTAATAGAACTTGGTTTAGGAGAAAGAGTAGGTGAAATGGAAGGCAACAACGACTGTATTCCGAAATACACTCCACCCACTAATAGCAGAGATACAGTCAGAAACAACAGAAATACCTGGAACAAAAAACACTTAGTTCGTACAATCTTATGCAATTTTGATCTTTGCGCCGACATCCTTTCCACTTCCAACAGCTTAGAGAATGCCATCCTCTAAAAACCGTCCGTACGTACTTGACGCACTTCGTTCTGAGTAGCGATTATCAATTCCCAGGAGTTCCCAGGAGTCGACAAAAAGTAACCGACCTAGTGTCAGAAACCTGCTAAACAGAAGGGAGTACCCGCACGGCCCTACGGTTAACCCGGATGATAGGTTTTCCTAAACACGCAGCTTAATACAAATCTCTTCAGCTGTGAAAAGCATACATAAAAACTCAAAAATACAGAAAAGGATGTAATTGTTCGTAATGTTCTTGGCAACGGGAAAAGGGAAAATAGAAGGAAAATGTTATTAGTCTCTGTTACGTGGACGAAGAAAATATCGATTTCTTCCAGGTCGAGTCTGTTCATCAAACAATTGTTCAGTTGGTGAAACAGTGTTCAGTCGATTGGATGACGATTCAGACCTCGAATTCTCTCCAACTGGCGATTCAACAGGTGTGTCTGACTGCGATGGCAATGAATTGTCCCTTACAGGCTGAGCATCGCTGAACGGCACAAAACATAAAGGGGTCTCAGTTTCCGTTGCCGCTATACCAGTTCTCACCCAACTATCGGTTGGGGAAGGGATCGGCACCTTTGTGGTATGGCCGGCGTGTACCCAATTCTTTCTGCCTTCCAACCGAACTGCAGTCCTCATGGCCAATAGCACTTGATAGGGTCCCATGAACCTCGGCTCCAGGTTACGTTTTCGGCCAAAATTTCGGGTAACGACCCAGTCACCCGGTTGAAGCCGATGTCCAGGACCCTCTGTCTGTGCTGGCAAAGCTTCAAAGACCTGTTGATGAATGGACCTTAGTTTAATAGTCAGATCATGAAGATAATCAATTAGCATTGGATACTCAAGACTATCAAAGGCCTTGGGTCTCGGAACTCCACAAATATTCGCAGGGCGGCCGAACACAATTTCATAGGGACTGAGCCCTACTCGAGAGTGTACAGTCGCTCTGGTCGATAAGAGAGCCAGAGGCAAGGCATCAGGCCATGATAAACCAGTCGTAGCCTGTATCTTTGCAAGTTTCAGCTTCAGGGTACCATTGTACCCTTCAACTAAACCCGCTGCCTGGGGATGATTGGCACTATGGAATTTTTGTCGAATTCCAAGGCCCTTACACACACTCTGCATCACACTTCCCACAAACTCGCTTCCATTATCTGACCACACAATCCTTGGCATTCCATATCGCGGAAAGTATTCCTTCAGCAGGACTTTCGCTGTGGACAGGGCAGTATTATCCTTAAGAGGATAAGCCTCAATCCATCTGGAGAACGCACAAACCACAACTAAAACATACTTCAGATTATTGCATCTCTCCATATGGATGAAGTCCAGTTGGATAACCTCAAAGGGACAGGCAGGAGGAGCAAAATGACCAGGCGGAGTGGGAGTGCCCTTACCAGGATTATGCATCAAACACACCATACAATTTTTAACCACCCTTTCAGCACACTTAGCAATACCATCATTCTTCCATACAGGGTACAATAACTTACATATACCTTTTGCACTAATGTGGGACAACCCATGAGCCATAGTTACGACAGCTAATACATATGCATCCGGCAACATCCACCTCTGGCTTTCCGACAAATCAACCCAACATCCATGCATGTCCAACTTTCCCGTACTTTCTTTCCACTTGGTTCTTTCAATTTCAGTGGCCTCATTCTGAATTGATTTCACACTCTCAACAGTGTCTTCACACATCCCAGTCTCCGTCGGCCATCTCACTGAACCCGTAACATACATTCGGGTTGCAAGATTCTTGGCCGTTTCCTTAGCAATCTCGTCTGCAAATGCATTACCACGACCAACATCATCCGTAACCTTTTGATGCGCACTACATTTAACAATCGCCACCTGTTTAGGCAATGTAAGTGCATCCAAAAGATCATTCACGAGCTGCCCGTGTTGGATCTTCGTACCATGCGACGTCATAAATCCTCTTTCTCTCCACAATCGCCCAAAACTATGCGCAACACCGAATGCATACTGGCTGTCAGTGAACACATTCACTCGCTTTCCTTTAGACAAAACACACGCTCTTGTTAGCGCAATCAATTCTGCTGCTTGCACTGAATTCTGACTCAATCTCGCGGTTTCCACAACCGTACTCAATGTCACTACAGCATACGCAGTTGTCACATCACCATTCGGCAACTTAAAACATGAACCATCAACATACAAAGTGCCATCAGGATCTGTCAACGGAGTGTTTTTCAGGTCTACACGACCCTTCATTTCTTCCTCAGTTCGTAAATAACAATCATGTGGTGGTACACCATCTAGTTCCATATTAATCGGCAACAATGTCGCCGGATTCAGCACATTACAACGCTTGATCTCTATATGACTTGCCAAAAGCGTCAACTCGTACCCTGACAACCTTGCACTTGTCAGATGTTGAGTTTTTGTCCGATTCAGGAGAGTGTCAACTGCATGCGGAACCATCACTATGAGCATATTATCCATAACCAGACCTGCAGATTGTCGAATAGACACTGCAGCTGCCGCTGTCGCCCTCAGGCAACTGGGCAACGCTCTAGCTACCGGGTCTAAAGTCGAGGAAAAATACGCACATGGACGCTGCTTACCACCGAATTGTTGCGTCAGAACGCTCAACGCACAACCCTCTCTCTCGTGGACATATAGTGTAAATGGCTTACTGTAGTCAGGAGTACCTAACACAGGAGCCGAACACAACGCGTCACGTAGTTCAGAAAAACTTTTCTGACATTCTTCTGTCCATGGCAAAGGAGTCGAAACATCCTTGCACGTGAGAGCTATCAATGGCTTCGCTAACAGTGAAAAATTTGGAATCCACTGTCTGCAGTATGACGTGATACCTAGAAAGGCACGCACATCTCTCTGAGTTGTTGGCACAGTCATTCGAGCAATTGCTGCAATTCTTTCAGGGGTCAACCTTCTTCCCGCCTTTGACAATAAGTGACCTAGATAGGTTACTTCTTGACAACAATATTGCAGCTTAGAAGGTGACACTTTATGGTGTAAGTCACATAGATGCTGTAACAGTGACACTGTAGCAGTTTTGCAAATCTGTTCAGTGTCAGCAGCTACCAACAGATCATCGACATACTGAATCAAAGCCGCACCAGCCGGCAACACAAACGCATCAAGTTGACCCTTAAGAGCTTGACTGTAGATCGATGGACTCTCACAGTAGCCCTGAGGTGCGCGTTTGAACCTGAAGCTACGACCACCTAATGAAAAACCGAATAAATCTCTGCTTTCCTCAGCAATCGGAATGCTAAAGAACGCATTCTTAAGATCGATTACCGAGAACCAAGAGGCAGAAGCCGGAATCAGAGTCAGCAAAGCTGTAATGTCAGGCACCACGGGAAACTGTGGAAAAACTATTTTATTGACCTCCCGCAAGTCAATAACAAAACGATACACAGGAGGCTGAGAGGGATCAGTTTGTTTCAAAATAGGCAACACAGGACTATTACACACGTTACCCCACGTTTCCTCGATAACATCTTTATCGATCAAATCGTAAATGATCGCTAAAAGTGCTCGTTCACCATCAAGAGAGATACGATACTGGGGAATGCGTGGCAACCGCACGTTTGACTTCAATTGAACAACATAAGGTGGTATGTCCAACAGGCCCACGTCATTGGGACCTGTCTCCCACAAAGAATCAGGAAGAGAACTCAATTCCGGTGGGAGCTTATCATTTGACAGATACATGGGAGAGATCACTCTCTGACCTAGCGTAAGCTCCACTCCCGCAGGGGAGCAGTACAAAGTCGCATATAACCGCTTCAATAAATCTAAGCCCAAAAGATTCTCACCACAACCAGTAGTCAAAATCAAAGGAGCTTCTAACTCTCGAGACCCAATTGTAAGGGGCAAAGGGCTAGAAACCGGATTGATAACGGGGGCGCCAGAGAATCCAACGGAAACATTCGTTAAGCCAGACAAGGGTGCGCCAGGGAGTTTCGAATGCATGATGGAACTTTTCGCCGCACCAGTGTCCAACAGAAAAGGCTCAACTACGCCCAATGTGGCAACTGCGACATAAGGCCCTCTCTGATCAACCGGAACTGATACTACTCCCTTTCTATGTCTATGGCTGTCCTAGTAAATACCGCCCGCATCAACATCATGCTCGACGTAATAGTCGTCCACATGATACTGTGCAGATCGCCCAGACGAGGGATCGCGCCGATCGAAACAATTTTGCGAATCTGATGAAGTGGCAAGACGCTCGTTCTGATTCTGAGTAACACCGCGACCTCTACCACGTGATGCTTGTTGGGGACCACTACGACCTCCTCGAGCCGAAACACCATTGTTGCGGTCACACAGCACTGGACAATTAAACTTCAAATGACCCTCACCCCTACAATATGCGCATTGATTATACCCCAACACAAACCGAGGTGTAGAGGAGTCAGTACGCAGCTGCGATCTAGAGAACTGCGATTGTGATCGATGTGGTTGCTGCGAGTCATTTTGATTCGAGCGCGGAGGATACGCTTGCTGCAATAAGACCTTAGTTTTAAGATCCTTCGTTTTCTTATCTGCGCGTTCGCTTTCTTCCTTCTCACTATTTTCATAGTATTGGGCCGTGGCCAATATCTGAGCAGTTGTAGAAACGGCCCATGAACTTTCAGAATTCTTCAACTTGATGCTTAGTTCAGGCAATGAATTCGATGCAAATTTATCAACAAACAGTCGCTGACCTCCCTCAGAGCTCATATCCTGACCACTATGATCAATAAATGCCTCCTCAAATCTCGTAAAGAAATCGGAGACACTCTCATCTTTCTTTTGTTTGCACGCAGACAATTTGTCCCAATTAACACGTATGGCGGGCATAAGTGTCTTCATAAGTGTAATTATCCTCTGGGGCAGATTCTCAATGAGCTGTTCAGGTTTAGCCCCACCAACTTGCTGTGCGTCATCCGCCACAAGAGCAGCCCAATCACCGCCTAACGCAGCTGCGTAATCCTCTTGGCGGATTTTCGCCCAAATCGGTTGAGGTACTACATTACCAAACAACATGTCGATATCTGCAAGATTCATAACAGTAGCGGCCACTAATTGAGACAACTCCTTATAATAACCTGCAGGATTTTTACGGGGGTCGGGCAAGGTTTGCTTCACCTGCAAAACTTCCGATCGCTTCCATGGGAGGTGTATCCAAACTCTCTGAAAGTGAGGTGGAATAACAGGATTAGCATTAGGATTGCCTGGCATCCATACTGGGGGAACTTCCCGCATAGGATACTGACCAGGTTGTGCCATCCACTCCGCAGTTTCATCCTTAAACAATGCTCGAGGTTGTACCGCAGAGCGAAAAGATAATAGACGCTCTAGAGCATGTCGAACGATATCACCTACAATCGTACCAGTCGAAAATTGATTCTGAAGCTCAGTTATCTCGGACGGTACATTATCTACCGCATCATTATCCCACTCTTCTCTCAAGAATTTACACATTTCCTCATACACAAATCTCTGTGTGGGCTCATTAAACTGGGAAAACGTCTCGAAAACTATACGCGACGAATACTTTGCAGGATACCTAATCCATTTACGTGCCATTTTCACTAGCGACTCGCGTTCCCTACCATCAGGAATTTGACTGCGCCTCTGAGCAACATCAGAAAGATTTGACCCAAGGACTGGTCCAAAAAACGGAGAATAGAGAGTAGCAACAGCATTAAATAGTCGACTACGAACAGAAGGGGATGAAGAAGAAGGTACAGGAGCAACAGCAGTAGGAGTAAGCGAAGAAACAGTAGCAGTAGTCGGGGTAACAGGAGTAACGGCAACAAGAGGCTGGTGAGGTACCGGTAAAGGAGCAGTAGGGAAAGGTGCCGGTAAAGGAGGATGAACAATCTGTGGCACAAGGGGATTCGGAAGAACAGGAGGAACGGCGGGCTGACCAGCAGCCGCCAGAACAACAGGTTGAGGAACAAGAGGAATCACCGGACCCACAATATCCGGAGCATAAGGAGGTGGTGATTTCAGGAGATAAGATAATAGGGGATCCTCTATCACCTCCTCTCCAGGTTTATCAGAACTAGACGACAATGCCGGATAACATCTATCCACCGCCATATGATGAAGTCTAGCACTAACTTCCTGCTCCTTCTCATCTTTGTCTCGCTGATACTGTTCTGCATTTCGCATCACCGTAATAACACCTTCTCTCTTATTTTTCTTAATCTGTTTGATTTCTTTCTGCTTGGCCTCTTTGCGCCATAACCGAAAGGAATCAAACATGGCCGGCCTAGCCTTCTTTTTAAACAATTTAGCTTCAAGATTATCTAGGATTGCAGTTTCGAAACAACCATGTGATGGCCAACTAAGAACACCATCATTTTTAGTGTAACGAATCCAATATTCATTATATACAATAGGACCCATGCCATGGCGACTATAGAGCTCATAAATTGGAGTTCCAACCGGAGGTATTGGGCATGAATCCTCTAGTCGGGAATCCGTGCTGCAACATTTAAGGAAACCAAACAAAGTACTACGGCCAGGCATCGTGCACACTAACCGAGTTTACAAACTTCAAGGGCTATCAAATGACGATGTCCTCGCAAAAATGCAAGACCCTCGGTTTTTGGCAATTGCAATCATCAAATAAAACCCAACAACTAAGAACCAACAACTAAGAACCACAAATGCAATGGAACCATGCAAACAACCAAGTTTAACCAAGAACTCTGGGAGCGACCCACAAATACTTAACTGAAAGAGCAATGGCGTCACCACGAAGGCCCGTCTATCGTCTCGCCGTACAAAGGACTACGCCAGGCACCAAAACAGGTCGACAGTCAGGGTATCAGTCTGTCGCAGCCGTCAGGAGGCGGGAATCTTCGCGGGAAAAGTCTTCGAGCCACTTATGTCGACAACTGGATCGATGAAGCGGGGTGCACCTTCCCTCGGAGATTTCACACGAAGTTCCTCACGATCGTCGGGCTTCGGACCGGTACCGCTGATGTCGCCCCACGTTGGGCGCCAACTGAAGGACTGGGCTATTCTAAGGCCCAGCGGTGCCAGGGGACAACACCTGAAACCTTTGTGGGTTACCTGTTCCGGCGTACAAAACACAGAGACTCGGGACACTTCTGGCGGCGTCAAAGATCAGCGTTTATTTACTGCAGGGATACAGAAATCGCAAGAAGTACACAACGTGTAGGTTCTGGGAGACTGCTTCAAATTGCACAAGTGGACCGCTCCTTTTATACGCATTTTGGTCATAGAACAACATGGCAAACAAAGGTTACAATTCAGTTCCCACAGTAAACTTCAAAAGGGTCGCATTCATGTTTCAGAAACCCGGAATACAATTTCAGCTTCATTGCCGGTTCCCAACTGTAAAAGCAGATCATCCCCACATTAAGCACATTCCATTCTGACTGTAAACACATTAAGAGGAAGGACAGAAACAGATGCAAAGGAAGAACAAGGATGCACAACAGATTAGAAACGAGTGTAGAAGGTAATAACAGAAACCTAATCGCAGAATCAAAGGCCTCGTGACTAATGCAGGCATGGCTGAAACAATAGACCAGTACGGCAAGATGAGCCCTGAGCGGGGCCATCTGCCTCGGCCGTGTCATTTCCCTCATCATAAAAGACACCCCCAAAGGAACACGTGTCTTCTGTGGAAGCTTGGGAATCCCAGGGTCACAAAGCGGACAAGGTCCGTTCGCTGGCTACTTGAGGGCAAGAGACAAAATGGATGCCGCATCTAAAATGGAACCCGAGGATTCAAATGGACATATCTAGAAATGAGACGATCCGTACGTAGTAGCGTAGCGAAAACGCGTACACCCACTAAACTCGTCATTTGCGGTTCGCAGATACCAGATTCGTCCATATTCAAACACACCAAGAAGGTGTCGTTCCAATTCCCACGGAACCTCACACGTCATACTCTGTTTTAAGAATTTGCTGCATTCTTAAATGCACAAAGGCAAGCATCAAGTTTGAGACCATGCTCACCTCATCAATAATGAGAAGTTTCATTTTCTTCAGGACTCTTGAAACTTCACAACAAGCTTCTCCAGATAGCTTGTGGTATTCCAATTTGTTCTCATGCTCTACTGGTAGCATTAGTAAACGATGTAAAGTAATTCCTTTAATGTTATGTGCTGCCAACCCAGTTGGAGCAGTGACAACACAAGACAAATGCGACTCAATTGTTTTCTACAGATAACTTGTAATTACTTTAATTAAGATTTTTTTTCCTGTTCCAGCTTGACCACTCACATACATTTGGATAGGTTGAAATGATGTGCATGAGCACCCTTTCTTTTCATGAAGTAATCCATGGTCAATCTGCTATTTCACTTGTTGATATATTTGTTTCTGTTCAACATTTAGTTGTTCTTCCAAGTTTCCTAACTGTATTACATCTTCTTGAGCTTGATACATTGCTGTTTCCACCTCATTCATGGCAGTTGCTGCTTCATTTTCAACAATTGGTTGTCCAAGTGGATCTTGACTTAGTGCAGCAGAACTTTGACTGTCTTGAGAACTGTCTCTAGCAATCTCAGCTGCAATTGTAGCTCCTTGATCAATTTCATCATTCAACATTTTCACATAATTTGCAAAAGCACTGCATTGTATGCTATCTTTACAAGCATTAAATGAATCTTCATAGCTCTGAAAATCTCAAAGTAATTCCAGTTCTGAACGCCATGGTTTGAACATTTGCAAAAGGGCTAAATAGTAAAATTCCCTTTTATCAGCAGTGTCGCAACTCAGTTTCCTGTGATTAATTCAATTTCCTTTCCTTTGTTTCACCAGACATCCTTCGGAACCAATCACTGCATATTTTCCATCATTGATGTTTTCTGTAGTATTCCGTTTAAAAGTGTAGTTTTGCAGCACTTCATAGAGACACATGTTCTCAAGATGATGACTTCTTTTTGGGTAATATGTGTCCAACATATTTGTTTTCAAAATATCTGTACTTTCTGGTTCTTTTTCTGCTAAATATTCAATTTCTTGAACAGATTTCAGTACCCGATTTCGCATTCCTGCAAGACCTAGACTCACCCAAATGATTCTTCTACTTTTGGAATATAGACTTGCAGATGATAACCGATCTGAACCTTCCTATGCTCCAATTTCACGATGCGATAACATCTTCAAACTGAAACTGTATATTTTCTTACTTAGAGTCTTCTCGTGAGAAATCTCTTCCCACATTTCTTTCAATTCAGTCTTTTCTGATTTAGTAATGTAGGCCGTTACATATTGAGTAACAGCAATGGAATTGTCCGCAACATACTGAATATCCATGTTAGCGTTCCACATGGATAAAATGCCTGGATTGTAGTCATTTATGTATTTTGATTCTTCGCTTCTTCTTAAGTTGTAGGTAGGTTTTTTCGGAGACTTTCTTGTGATGGTATGTCGCATAGCTGACATAAAACTGTTCACTCTTCCTTTGGATAATACAGGATGTGGAAATCCAAAACGACATTTGGTATAGAACTTATCCTTTGACTTGTACTTTCATCGACAGTATTTTCCACACCTATGGCTTTGGAATCGTAAGACTTGTTGTTTTAAGTTTTTATCTTCTCTGCTATTGGGTACAGCACATGTGGCATAATCTTCGATGAAAGACAAATCAGTTTCATCTGAATCTGTTCCAAATTTGGGGGCGTCCTTGATCCATAACAACATATGTATATGAGGAGCACCTCTTGCTTGATACTCCTTTCTCCAAAAGAAATCCACAACTTCTCCAAGAGGAGGATTCTTTTTATTGCAGATTAAAGACATCATAGCTTCAAATCTATGATTGAAATATCTGCATACATTAACAGGATCCAAAGAGCACAATTCTCCAGGTGTCTTGTATTCAATATTTTTTATATTGGAATTTGACTCTCGAAGAAATTAAAGTAAATCACCCCAAGCATACTCAGCACAGCTTAGTGTACCAAACCATGTAGGAGTTCCCAAGTTCCGTATCATACATTTCAGTTCTCCATGACGACGGTACCAATATTCATGAGTCCCACGCTGACATGTCATCAGATTAATCAACTGAGATTCTCAATGATCATCTCTCTGATGCACTTTATCCATAAAATCCTTTGCAGTTACATTTTGCAGATGCATTCCAGTTTTTAAAATGTGATTTACTGCATATGAAAGTCCAGACAAGTCACTTTCAAACAGAAGATGAAACATATAAGGGATACATTGTCGAAATCTTGGATCTTCTGCATATAATCTTGTTGTCCGATATTCAGATGCAGGAATCTGCACAGGACGTTTATCATATCGTCCACCTTTTCCTGTTGGAAACAACTGCGGGAAACAACAAGCTTCCAAGCTCTCTTCCCATACACTCATAGGACTTCCTGTTGCTTTTTTCATTTGGAACAACTCAATCGTATTCCCCATCACCTCTTTGGAATGAAGTGGATGTACACTGTAATGTTCATAGATTTCTTCACATCTGGACATGTCCACTTTTTCTATTTGTCCACTTAATGTTTCAGTATCTTCTGCTAAATCTTTTTCTTCTTCTCCTTCAAACACATTTCTATAGTACTCATTATTTTTTAACAGATACAATGATGCCTTGCACTTTTCTAACATCCACTAACTCTTGCCAGATTTTCTTATTCTTAGTAGGAACACCATTAACTAGAATGACTAGTGGCTCATTTTCTGCATGGTCTACACCAATAGTTTCAATATTTTTCCTTAAATCTAATGGTAAATACACAACTCTTCCTTTCAATCCTCTTTGCAACTCAGATGGAGGTAATTTACCTGTTTTAGGCTCCATACGAACAATAGCCTGAAACGGGTGAACACATTGAATGAGAATAGACTCATACGTATTTAAATCTATCAGCTCTGGAGGAATAGCAACCAACTCTAGATTATTATGAACAGCTCTAGCAGGCATTTTATTCTCATCTAAATTGTTATAACAATATTTGCAAATACGCTGCTCACATCCCAAATCAAAACAATCCTCTACCAGCAAATAAGTTGCAAATTCCATCCACTTATCATTATCTTCTATTTCACTTTTTAAATACAGATTGACACCCCTAGTCTGATTTTTATAGTGACTTCGCCGACAACAAATATAAGAAACATTTGGTCTTTCACCTGAAATTACCTTAAACTTTGTGATTTCATCCTCAAAATTTTTTGTAGTTACAGGTTCTACATTGTCTTCAACATTTTGTTCTACTAACGTGTCAGTTTCTGCACTCTCCTGCTGAGGGCCAAAGTAACAAAACTCAATATCATCACAAACCTTCTTCACATCTGATACTGACCCACGCAAAAGAGCACTGTTCAACTCATTTAACTTTAGTGCTGGACTTTTTGCATAATACAAACTTCTCACTAACTTCCGCATTTGAGAAAGATGTACTGCCAGCATCCTGAAATGGTGAAAAACACTCTGACAAACTTTCCAGAGAATGACCTTGCAAACCAGTATTTTTTCTTCTCACTCTGCAAGGGTCTAGTCCTTGCAACACCTTAATCTTTTGTTTAACACTTTTTTTTACTATATGCTCGTAAAAAACTACATAATTTATCAATAGATTCCTGTTGTACACTACAAATACTACTGCAATCCCAAGTGTACACAGGGTGTTTAGGACGTCTCCCTAGAACTTCATCAGCTATCACTTATTCTGCATTTCTTTCAACCATTTTCTTTTTCTCAATTGGACACCTCATAACCTCTACCACTGGTGTCAACTGCATACAATAATTTTTTGCTCTGTACATAACTCTCTTCATTAAAGAAAGGCTCTGAACTGGAACTGTGTTTCCATTCTCCCAAAAAACATCACAACATGTTTTCTATTAATTACTCTTTTCCTCCTACTTTTGGCCTTCATTAAATGGATTGGTTTATCTAGTGATCTAATACTGTTTAATACTAAAATGAATAGTTTCCTTTTTACTTCGAAAGCCTTTTCAACAATGTTTTCAATATGCTTCTTCTTTTTATAAAATAGAGCTCTCTTTTTATATTTCTTCACATCTTTCAGCAAATTATGTACTACTCTCTTATAAAATATTTTTTTTGCGTAATTCCTTATACTGATTTTGCCTTCTTTTACCATACTTTGTCTCCGTTGACTGACCATTTGCTTTTTTGCTTTTCCTCTTATTTTGATTTTTTTTTCTAGTTGAAGCATTCTCAGTGGTTTCAGCATTCTGTACATTCTGTTTGGTCCCAAAAACATTTTTAATAAATTGCTTTGTGGTCTTACCAGAAGATTTTTTCTTTTTAGCCACGTTATCTTGTACATTCAATACTTGTGGTTGATGTTTCTTCAAGTAATTCTCCTGTCTCTGTTCTTTTCTTTTTCTTTTTTTTCTGGCATGATTTCTCTATTTTTAGTTTGAAAACCAATATCTGTAAAAAAGAATCACAAATAAATGTATATTAATAACGTTCAAATTTATACTATTCTATTACTGTAGAAACACATTTTATATAAAAACTGACTAGGAAACTATAGCCCTGAAGCACAAGTGTGACGATGGTTAAAACACCACATGCATAGTGCATACTACTTTGAAGCAGTTCATGCCCTAAAGCCTACCTCACTAAAAGACTACATGCTAACTGACTGAATGATTACAGTACTATAAGGAGACACACTGGGTGAGTGATAGGGTGTTTGCTAGAAGTGTATGAATACTGACATGGATATTGATGGTGTGAAAGACAAGTGTGTAGGTGGCTAGAGACCTACATGCATAATGGATAGACGTTTGAAACAGTCCATAGAGTAACACTTGGATCACTGCAAAACTACCTGGAAGTGTATGAATACTGACTGGGGAATTAAAGTTGTGAAAGACAACTGTGTAGGTGGTTAGAGGACTGCATGCATAGTGAATAGGCGTTTGAAGCAGTCCATGTGCTAAGGCCTGGCTCACTGCATGAGTACTTGGGTACTGACTGAATGATTAGAGTACTGCAAGGAGAGTGCCTGGGTGAATTTATAAGTGGTTGGCTTTTGGCGCAGTGAATGGATTAGTACATGGTGCTGAATGGGTCACTGGAGGAGTGCAAGGGGAGTGATAGGGTGTTTGCTGGAGTGTATGTATACTGACTGGGGAATTGAAGGTGTGAAAGACAAGTGTGTAGGTGGTTAGAGGACTGCATGCATAGTGGATAGGCATTTGAAGCAGTCCATGCGCTAAGGCCTGGCTCACTGCATGAGAACTTGGGTACAGACTGAATGATTAGAGTACTGCAAGGAGAGTGCCTGGGTGAATTTATAAGTGTTTGGGTTTTGCCACAGTGAATGGATTAGTCCATGGTGCTGAATGGGTCAATAGAGGACTGCAAGGGGAGTGACAGGGTGTTTGCTGGAAGTGTATGAATACTGACTGGGGAATTGAAGGTGTGAAAGACAAGTGTGTAGGTGGTTAGAGGACTGCATGCATACTGGATAGGCATTTGAAGCAATTCATGTGCTAAGGCCTGGCTTTCTGCATGAGTACTTGGGTACTGACTGAATGATTAGAGTACTGCAAGGAGAGTGCCTGGGTGGTTGGCTTTTGGCGCATGGTGCTGAATGGGTCACTGGAGAAGTATAAGGAGAGTGACAAAGTGTTTGCGGGAATTGTATGAATACTGTCTGGGATATTAAAGGTGTGTAAGACAAGTATGTAGGTGGCTAGAGACCTACATGCATAGTGGATAGACGTTTGAAACAGTCCATAGAGTAACACTTGGATCACTGCAAAACTACCTGAGTACTGACTGAATCATTAGCGTACTACAAAAAGAGTGACTGGGTGAATCTTTTTAAGATTTTGGATTCTAGTGCAGTAAATAGATTAGTACTTACTGCCAAAGGAGTCAGTGGAGGTGTGCAATTAAAGTGACAGGGTGTTTATTGGAGTTTATAGATACTGACAGAGAAATTGAAGGTCTGAAAGGCAATTGTGTTGGTAGTTAGAGGCCTCCATGCATAGTGGAAACACGTTTGAATCAATCCATGTGCTAAGGCCTGCCTCACTCCAATTGTACTTAGGTACTGACTGAATGATTAGACTATTGCAAGAATCGTACCTGGGTGAATTTATAAGTGTTTCAGTTTTGGCGCAGTCAATGCATTACTACATGATGCTGAATAAGTCACTGGAACAGTGCAAGGGGAGTGACAGGATTTTTACTGGAAGTACATGGATACTGACTGGGGAATTGAAGCTGTTAAAGACAAGTGTATAGTATGTTAGAAGACTGCATACATACTGCATAGACATTTGAAGCAGTCTATGTGGTAATGCATGGCTCACTACATGAATACCTGGAAACTGACTGAATCATTAGACTACTGCTAGGAGAGTGCCTGGGTAAAACTTTTAAGTTTTTCAGTTTTGGCGCAGTGAAGAGATTAGTACATGGTACTGGATCAGTCACTGGATGAGTGCAAGATGAGTGACAGGATGTTTATTGAAGTATATAGATACTGACTAGTTAATTATAGAAGTGAAAGACAAGTGTGTAGGTGACTAGAGGCCTGTATGCATACTGGATAGGGGTTTGAAGCAGTCCATGTTGTAAGGCCTAGCTCGCTGCATGAGTACTTGGATACTGACTGAATGATTAGAGTACTGCAAAGAGAGTGCCTGGGTGAATTTATAAGTGTTTGGGTTTTGGTGCAGTGAAGGGATTAGTACATGGTGCTGAATGGGTCACTAGAGGAGTACATGGGGAGTGACAGGGTGTTTGCTGGAAGTGTATGGATACTGACTGTGGAATTAAAGGTGTGAAAGAGAACTGTGTAGATGGTTAGAGAACTGCATGCATAGTGGATAAGCATTTGAATCAATGCATGTGCTAAGGCCTGCCTCACTCCAGTACTACTTGAATATTAACTGAATGTTTACAGTATTGCAAGGACAGTTCCTGGGTGAAAACATAAGCAATGACTGCCTTCTAATTCTACCAAAATCAGAGAACAGGAAAGTTTTTAAGCAGTTCTGCGTATTCAAAGATATGAAGTACCCAAATGCTTCTCTCACAGTGGTTCCCAAATACACACAGACTCACAGTGTGATTCTAGACAAGCAACACTATCCCTAGGAGTTTACCAAAACTCATTCACTACTGTGGAAGGGGTAAGGGGACTGCACACAATCTACATATTTCAGTACTGCACTTTACTGTCAATGCCTGACTCATTTTATCAATCCATAAGCAATGACTGGCTTCTAATGTTACTAAAACTTGACAACATGACAGGTTTTAAAATAGTTATCTGTCAGTAAATACATGATGTTACCAAATACTTCTCTCACAGTAGTTCCCAAATGCACAAAGACTCACAGTGTGATTCTAAACAAGCAACACTATCCCTAGGAGTTTACCAAAACTCATTTACTACTGTGGAAGGGGTAAGGGGACTGCACACAATCTACATATTTAAGTACTGAACTTTAGTGTCAAAGCCTGACTCATTTTATTAATGAATAAGAAAAGACTGGCTTCTAATGCTACTGAAACTTGACAACATGACCGGTTTTAAAATAGTTATCTGTCAGCAAATACATGATGTTACCAAATGCTTCTCTCACAGTGGTTCCCAAATGCACACAGACTCACAGTGTGATTCTAAACAAGCAACACTATCCCTAGGAGTTTACCAAACCTCATTCACTACTGTGGAAGGGGTAAGGGGACTGCACACAATCTACATATTTAAGTACTGCACTTTAGTGTCAAAGCCTGACTCATTTTATTAATGAATAAGAAAAGACTGGCATCTAATACTACTAAAACTGGACAACATGACCGGTTTTAAAACAGTTATCTGTCAGCAAATACATGATGTTACCTAATGCTTCTCTCACAGTGGTTCCCAAATGCACACACACTCACAGTGTGATTCTAGACAAGCAACACTATCACTAGGAGTTTACCAAAAGCCATTCACTACTATGGAAGGGGTAAGGGGACTGCACACAATCTACATATGTAAGTACTGCACTTTAGTGTCAAAGCCTGACTCATTTTATCAATGCACAAGCAAAGACTGGCTTTTAATGCTACTAAAACTTGACAACATGACATGTTTTAAAACAATTATCTGCAAGCAATTACATAATTTTACCAAATGCTTCTCTCACAATGCTTACCAAAATACACACAGACTCACAGTGTGATTTTAGACAAACAACTATCCCTTGTACAAAATACATTTACTAGTTTACAAGATCTAAGGTGACCGCACACATTGCAGAAAATCTACTACTACAGATTAGTACCAACATGTTTCTCTCAAAATGATTCCTAAATGCACACAGACTCACTGTGGGATTCTAGACAAACAACACTATCCCTTGCACTATACCAAAACACATTTCTTAATCTACGAATACTACATTTTAGTGTAGAAACATGACTCATTTTGCAAATTCATAAACAATGACTGATTTCTAATTGTACCAAAATATAAAAACAGCACAGTTATCTGTCTGCAAACACATGAAAAACACAAATGCTTATCACAGAATGATTTCTACATGCAAAATCAAAATAGACCACATACATCCCCTCACAATTAAATAACTCACCTTTTAAGTTGTTTTGTAGATTAAGAAGTATATCAGTCACACACCAGATTTTCTTATACAGAATCTCTGCACTGTGCACCTGTCAGCAAAACCAAAGAATGCCAAAGTTTCTCTCTCATTTTCCACACATATACATGTAAACATCAAATCACATTCCTTCCCACATAAATTCAAATGCTAACACACATTTCTATTGGTTAAACATTTCAACCCTTTCCAAATTACATACATTTGAACCCTACCCCCAAACTGCCTCTGCGTGTTACCATAGAAACAAGTCATGGAACACTGAACTGAATGAACACACAGGTCACAAGTTCAGCAAACAATATTGCTAATCAAAACAGCAAGTGTGCTTGACTTTTCAACATAGCAGCTTATCATATATAATGTTCCTTTCAATCAGTTTTTGTTAACCAATAAGAATCATGCATTTAAAAAACAAAAACATGCACCCTACCTTTCAGTGTAGAAGGTTGTCAAACAACCAATGATTTCTTGTCTTTTTTCAAAACTGCATCTTAGCCACCATTTTAGACAAATCTTACTTTTCAAACTGCCATTTCATTTACAGAGACCATCTGAGTGCATCCAGACCTTGCTTAGAGTGTGGATTGTGGGACACAGCTATATTTTCTGGAGCCAAAGGTATACAGAAAACAAAGGCATTCACAAAGACCTAGGTTTGCCAAATGTAGACATTAATGAATTGGACAGAGAGGGTTAAAGTGGCACTAATTGATGCCATTGGTAAAATCGTTTATGCATATCCAACACCCTGACCTCATAATAGTGCACTGTGGTGGCAATGACCTAGGCACTTTGACTGGGGTAAGTCTGGAAATGCTTATGAAGAACACCTTTGCAGAATTGATTTCACTTTTTCCCAAAACTGCCTTTGTGTATTCTAACATATGCCAAAGGCAGAAATGGAATAGGTCCAATCATTTTTGTCCACAAATTGAGAAAGCTAGGAAACATGTGAATAAATCTGTTTCTGCTTTTCTCCAAGACTATAGAATGGGGTCCATTTACAATAACAATCTGCGCTTTCATATGCAAGAGATGTATAGGAGAGATGGAGTACACTTTACTGATGAAGGAAACAGAATTTTCCTCAGCAACTTTACACTCTGTATAGGTACTTACTTATAAGTACCAAAAACTCTCAATGAACACAACGGCTCTTTTTAGAGCCACTCAAGAACAAAACACTTAAGCTTGATGTTTATCTCCCAAAAATGTCTGGTGTTTTTCCTTGGATCCGCGCACCCAACGCATTAGGAACCGTGCACCCAACACAAGAGAAACCATGCACCTAACGCGTTAGGATGCGCGACTCCTAATTTTACCGTAAAAAAAATAAATAGCCCCTATCACTAATTTTTATTATCCCCGGGCATCCCATCCCCCGGGGCTTATAAAAAAATGATGGAGACCGTGGGGGGAGCCCCAACGCCCCCACGGTCCCAGCCGGCTTCCCGCGTCCTTCAGGAGCCGGCATTGCTTTTCCACATGGGGAGCTGCTGACATGCAGCTCCCCGTGTGGAAAAGCAATATTGTTTGGATTTTGAAAGAGAGAGCAGGTTTCCCTGCTCTCTCTTTCAAAATCCTAACGAAGTTTGCTATGGGAGGGCGGGAGACTCCCGCCCTCTCATAGCAAACAACATTGTCCTGGGGTGGCGGTCCCCAGGGCCCTTGAGGGCTCCAGGAGGGGGGCCACACAGCCCCCCTCCCCCTATTAATTTATAAACATTTTGCCCCCGGGATTTGGCCCACCCGGGGGTTAATTATTAACGAAGCGCGGAAGCCCGCGCTTTGGTTTTTTTTTTTGTCCGGTTCCACGCACCCTGCGCGCATTTTGCTGTTTTTTTTTTTTTTTAAAAGGGGGCCCCAGGGGGTCCTTCTGGGACCCCCTAAGCAACACTAGAGGGTCAGAGTATTTCTTACCTGCCCCCTTTACATCTTTCACACACTTATTTCCCTTACTTAATCAGTCTCGCTTCTACGGAGGCACAAAATGGCTGCCAACAGTTCCTGGTTTCAAATGTAGACAGACACTTGACAGCCAATTAGCATTCAGTGCGTGATCGGGAGGGTGCACGCTTGGTTCGCAGAGGGTGTGCTTAGGGTACGCTTAGGGTGCGCTTAGGGTGCGCGGATCCTCCGAGGCCATAGATATATCTATCTTTTTTACTCTAATTTTCTCAGGAACTACTGAACGGATCTACAACATTTATGCAAAAGGCACGGGTCTGAACTGAGGACTACCTCTTTGCCAAATTTGATGTAATACCGTTCAGCAGTTCGGGCTGTAGCTGCGTCAACAGGTCCTATGGGAAATTGCATGGCGAAAACGTGTTTTGGGACCCCCCTTTTTTCTCAGCCCCCGCTTGACAAATCACCACAAAACTTTCAGGATAGGAGTGGACCGGAGCTGGCCAAAAGTTTGGAAAATTTCGCGAAGATTCGTCAACAGGCGCCAGACTTATTGGGAATAGAATGTTGTGAATTTCCTATGGAAATTAGGTCCTAACTATAACTACCTACTGGCGACCGCCAGTAGGTGATATATATAGGTATATAGGTAGATAGGTATATATATATATATATATATTCACTTAAAAAACCATAGGTTTCACACATGTTATAGTTAGGTGGATATTTCACTCATAAAAAACCAATGAACTTCCCCCGTTATAGTTAGTTCAGAGAACTATAACTCGCGCGCCCGCAATCCACTGCTCATGACGTCAGATATTACATCACTCATGACATGGTCAGTGGCATCACTCATGACATCACTGATGACATCATCCTTGTGATAGAGTAGCGGTCGCGCGAGTTATAGTTATCTGAACTAACTATAACGGGGGAATTTTATGGTTTTTTAATAGGGGAAATATCCACCTAACTGTAACATGTGTGAAACCTATGGTTTTTTAAGTGAATTTGCAAGGTTTTTTAAATGCTAATTCCTAACTATAACGTGTGTGAAACCTATGGTTTTTTCAGTGAATTTGTACGTTTTTTTTTTTTTTTTTTTTTAATTATTTTTTTTTATTGATGCAATTAGATGTTACATAATACATTAGTCAAAAACAAATATTATCAACAATTTAAACAGATGCTAAATCTTCAAGAGGCACCAAGGCCCGGTAAGAACATATCAGAACATGGGACGGGGAGGCATTATTTACATACATTCAAAAAATACAATACAAAGTACATCAAACTCTTGAACTTCCAACAATCCAGTCAGAGATTGGAGACCATATCTTTTTACCCATGTCCTGTTTTTTCCTCCCTTTCTGAGCATATAAAGAAATTTCAATATTATATATAGCCAATAATCTAGATAACCATAGCTGGAAAGAAGGGGCATTTACATCTTTCCACCCTGAGGTGATTAATATCCGAAGTACTGCTACAGTTAAAAAGACCAAAGCTTCCTCAGATTTCCCAAGTTTTAACCTATTATCTAGACCCAATATCATCAACGAGGAAGACCATTCAACCCTTCGACCAAGCACCTCCACCCAAAATTTCGCTATCTCTCCCTGGATAGCTAATAACGAGCTACAGTTATAAAACATATGCGTCAGGTCTGCTTGAGCCAAATTGCATCTGGGGCACCTGTCATCACCTTTAACCCCCCACCTAAAAAGCTTTGCACGGTTTTTTAAATGCTAATTTATTTATGTATTATTATTTTTTTTATATATTTATTTTACAATAAACTACGTATTAATTTTTTTTTTCACCGTGCGCGCACTCCCGTGATTTAAAAAAAAAATATATATATATTTTCTGCCTTCGGGGTCCTTCAGGGACCCCCTGACAAAGGCTAGGGGGTCAGGAACTCTCTACCCTGCCCCCTTTTCACGTTCGCCACCTTCCTTTTTCACTCTCGCACTGAAAACAAACAAAATGGCGGCCGACACTTCCTGATTTCGACCGATTCGAACGTTGACTAACATGTAACCACCAATCAGAATTACGCTCGCGCACGTTAGGGTGCTCGCACGGTGCGCGCACCCTGCGCGCGTATAGATATTGATATGCATTTAAATGCTATTTTCTCAGGAAATACTGAACAGATTTACACCAGACCTGCAAAAGGCACTTCCTTGACCTTATGGCTACCTCTCTGCCAAATTTCAAGTAATTCTGTTCAGCCGTTCGGGCTGTAGCTGTGTCTAAAGGTCCTAGGGAAAAATGCATGGGGAAAACGCGTTTTGGGACCCCCCTTTTTTCTCGGCCCCTGCTTGACGCATCACCCCAAAACTTTCAGGGTAGGAGCTGAACGAAGCGCCCCATTAGTTTTGAAAATTTCACGAGGATTCGTCAACCGGCGCCAAAGTTATTAAAAATAGAATTTTGAGATTTCCTATGGAAACACGGTCCTAACTATAACTATCCACTGGCGACCGCCAGTAGATAATATGTAGGTAGTTATAGTTAGGACCATGTTTCAATAGGAAAATAGTTGTTTAACCTATTTTGATGCCCAAGGTCAAATTCCTTAATAAAAACAGAAGACAAAAGTCATTTGGGAAAACAGGAACAGTTTGTTTAAATAGTATGGCCGAGAGAACAGTTACAGACCTGTCTGACCTTCTGCCAGTTTGTGGCTCATTGCTTTCTACTATTATTGGATTTGAGTATCCTAGTAAAGGGGGACCAGGTCTGAGCACGTCCATCCCTGCATATGGTGGAGGAGATGCCGATGCCTTGCTTGCTATCAGTCTCATAAGTGTGCTTAATTATCTCTGTGTTAAATGTTCCCTCCGTAGGCCAGGGAAATGTGTGCGCTTTTGTGTATAAATGTCATTCTTGGCAAAACTTATTACGTCTTTTTGTCTGTGTGGGAATCTAGTCTCCATGTGCTTTAGTGGGGAATCCATGGTAATTAGTAATTTGGATAATATAATTCAAATGGCATTTTTCCTAGTTTGGTTTGCAGAAACGTATGGCAAGTTGTACATGGTGCACCTTCACAGGTTACATACTAGGAGCTCAGCGCTTTCGTTTCCTTACATAAAAACAGTTTGAACAAGCATTTCAATTAAACAAGATAAGACTGCACACATAGTATTGTAACACAGCGCAAATATGCGATATGTTAAAATAAAACCTGTTTGAATTCAAATCTTCACAAAATACAGTTTTCAAAATCAATCAAAGCAATATCATATTAAATAATAAATTCTCAATAATGGTTGACATTATCCTCTAGCAATACTAGCGTGAAACACGTTCCTAAGTGAACTGGATAGACTGCCACTATCCGGTCCTAGACAAAGGTGGTAGTCATAGACATCATTTAGTAATAACCTGGAATCACCGGCCTCTCTTGGCCACACATGAGTTATGCCCAGTGTCCTGGGTCCAAGTTTTCCCTGAAATCTGAATGACACCCTGTGTCATGCCCTGGGATCCTAAATACCTGCACCTTCCACACTCATTTCAGATGCTAACGGTGCTAAGAAACTTGATTAGTACTGAGAAACCCTTGATCTAAAAAACTGAGCCTTAGGTGACCACTCCAGCCAATCAGGGTAGCTGTATCACAACATTTGTGTCCAGGGAGCTATAAAGGGCTATACGTAGTATTACACTATATTCACCTCAGCTAGTGGTCAGCTATTGAACCAAGGGGACTTCCGCAGCTGTAGTCTCCAACCCTCTGTTGCTTCAGGCTGCTTCAGGGCGGACCTTTCCCTCGGGGATTCAGCATAACTTCCAATGAATTGAAGTGTCTGCACACCCTTCTCGTTGTGCAACGTCAATCCATCTGGCTGCAGTCGGGTACAAAATCCCAATCCTCCATCTGGCTTGCCAATTTTGGTCGGGTTCAAATTACTTAATAAAAACAAAAGACAAGAGGTGTTTGACTAAACAGTTTCGGCGGGAGAACAGTTACAGGCACAAGTTCTGAGGACAGTCTGAATTTTTATTTGGGTCTTGCTCTCTTTATATACAAATTACAACGAGCTATAAAAGTTTCCGTTGTACCATATATGGTGAGGAATGTTAGTTGTTGCCTTAGAGTCATAAATTAATGGTCAAATGGTTACTACAGGTGGGTCTCGACCTTGCATGGACAGAGTGTGGCCAGTGGTGAATATGTCCATATTTTCGGCAAGGGGGGCACATGATCATTACATCTGCAAGGTCCTGTTTGGCTATGTGTTTCTACCTCATGTGCAATCTGACTTTACGGTATTTTCAGAAGCATGCGTAACCCCTCTGGTCATGTGCACTTTAATGGGACAATCTCCCCTGACCATTGTAATGTCGCTGCACCTATCGGTGGGATTGATCAAGAGTTTGCTGCCTGAGTGTTTGCCTGCCAACTATGCACCCTCCCACCTGTGGCCCATCAACCAACCAATAATCCTGGGCTTAGGTTGCAGAGCCTGCGTGATCATATATCTGTGTGTTGGGGTAGATGTGGAGTTCAGAACGGACAATTCTATTAATAAGGACGATAGTTCATTTTTATTGATAAACACATCAATATCCGTATTAACATTCCCTCCTCCAGTTGATCCTTCAGTTAAACTATCTAACTCATTCATTTATAACACTACTTTACTCGGGCCTTTGCTTGCTTTGAACTACAACAACCTTTCTAGTTACTTTCATTCTACCCAAATTAAGGAATGCATATTTACAACAGGTGGCTCCCAATTGTATAACCTTGCAAACCAATAGAAACACAGCTATAACTGGCAACAGTGATCTACATAAACCAGATATCCATTATGTGAGCCAGGAGACCCGACTTGAGAACCACTCCTGCTCAGGGGTACCTCCTTCTTCAAGCATGCCTCTCTGTAGAATATGCAGTTCCTGGATGGCATGTGTCAATGTTTCATTGTCTATGTCATTCCCTGGATTGAATGTGGAGAAGGCAGTGCCGGTCTTAGCATAGACTCCTCCCTCCATTGTGGTCATTAAGTCCAACACACATCGATGCTGCATTACCATGAGGCAGATGTCTCGCATTTCTTCCTTGAGCGCATTGAGGCTGAGCTCAGTGTTGTTCATCAACTTGATTATTTCCCACCTGGATATCTGAAGCCAGTGGGCATTAGCTTTTGTCTGCAGAGTTTAGAATGCTATTGATTCCCCTAGCTCCAGCTGTGCCTCTGTGAACAGTTTGAATTCTTCTGGGATGTCCTTGAATTGAGCCCAGCCAAAATAGTCTGCTGCTCACTTTTCACAAGTTTGGTGATGCAAGGTGGTCTTTTTCTTTAACGGGTGTTGGTACAAGTCTGTTATCTCTTTTCCAATAATGACCAGGGTCAGGGTGTACAGAATTACCAGGGAACACAAGCCTCTCTTTGCAGGAACCAGCTGAGTATAGGCATGCTCGCCACACTGACTATAATAATCCATAAGCAAGAAGGTGCCCCATTGCATATCCGGAATATGCAGAATCACTCTGCAGTTAGCATTGGTGCCTATTGGAAGTGTTCCTTTTCCTCTGAAACAGAAGGAATACAGTGTACATTTCCATGCAATCAGGGGCTGACCGTTCCCTTCTAAGCAAGTGTATTTACCCAACTCAGTGTCCCTGATTTCCTTTCATTCAACCTTGAGATCCATTTCCCTTTTCATCCCTGAGCTGGACAACCCTACACAGAAATTCCATATTGGTACACCACATGGAAGGGCTTGACTACATGAAGGAACGGTGCCCCCACGTGGGTATTAAGCAGACCCCTCACTGAGGGGCTGGGATTATTTCCACCTTCCATTGATCTTAGTTCAGAAATGTCCTTTTATATTTTTACTTCTTCGCGGGGGTGGCTAACAAAGCCGAGTTGATGCGCTGTTGACTTCACTGTTATCTGGTTTTGAAAGAACTTGGTTGATTGCTCCATAATTAGTGGTTTTTGGAGTCCCTGTCATTTAACCCTGGGGTGATCCACAAACTTCACTAGTTGTGATCCAGTGAGGCATCGGAAGGTGACCCCTGTTGGGTATGTTTAAGTAATTTTGGAGAGTAAAGGTTATTATTGGTTGCCTAGAAGTATCTTAATCTATTTATAAGCCATTGAGCCTCCCCAATCCTAGTTGGATCTTTGATGTTTCTATTTAGGGTACTAAGATCGATGGTGGGAATTTTTGTGAGGTGGTCTCATGAGCACAGGGAGAGATAAAACTGTGATTTGGAGCAGAAGTCCTATGGGTGGTGCTAGTTTTGCTATTGGTGCTTTGCTTGGTACATGTCTAAGAGCCCGGTTGTTTTGCAGCCCCTTTCCTTGGCTATTTCTCAGAAGGGGCTACCTCTTTTTGATATTACCCCCAGTTACTCTGGTTATGCTTTGTGTAGCTAGTATCACTATAGTATCGCTATAGGGGCGTGGAAAATGTGGGAAGAGGGGGCATTGCCGTTTAGTGTTGCTAGTGTCATCCATGTGCCCCATGGGCACGTTTTGATGTGTGTGCACCTCCTTGTTCCCAGCATATGGTGTGTATGCCCCCCTTGTGACCTCAGATACCTGGTTTATTGATCTTGACCCTGCCTTTATCTCGAATTTTTCTTTTGGGCTGGTTTTGGGTGATTTTCCCCTTAAATGCAAATTTCAGTTTCCCTTGCCCCATGGGTAGAGGGTCTGATACGGTTCCCTCCTCCCCTGTACTGTCCCCCATGGGTTGGCTGCTAGGGTCTACGGTTCCCTGGATGGTGCCTGCATGCCTGCAACATCATGAGTCCGATGCTTGGTCTGGAGGTGAGCGCACTTGCTGTTCTGCACTCATCTGGAGCCAAGGTGGGCATCTGGAATCCTCCCATCCAGGCACCCCCCTCATCCTTGGATCACACCACACTTTATCTCAGCAGTGCTTTAGGGAGCGGGGCGTTTGGGTTAGTTTTTAGGGGGTGGTAGGGGTTCGAGTTAGTTTTTAGGGGGTGGGAGGAGTTCGAGTTAGTTTTTTTGGGGGTGGGGGGTTCAAGTTAGTTTTTAGGGGGTGGGAGGGATTGGTGATAGTTTTTAAGGGGTGGGAGTGGGTGTTGTGTTAGTTTTTAAGGGGTGAGAGGGGTTTGGGGTAGTGTTTAGAAGGCTGGGGGTTCCTGTAATTTTTTAGGGGGTGGGAGGTGGGGGGTACGGTCGGTTTTGGGGAGTGGGAGGGGTTTGGTTTCGTTTTTAGGGGGTGGGTTTACCATGGATTCCTTTACCATGAAAATCCGTGGTAAAGAAAATCGTGGTTGAGACGGGTTCATACTAGGGACCGAGTTGTTTAGGGAGTCATTCTCGAGGAACTCATTGTTCCAACATACAACCGATGAGGAGTATATGAGCTTGTATCTCCCGCCAGGGTTTGGTATCTAAACCATCTACGCTGTACAGACTGTTCTGTATCTTGGTGGGTAACACTTTGTAAAAAATATTAAAGAAAAATGTGACTTGTGGGCCCGTGTTGGTCCGCGGCTGAACTGTCACTTGTCCCGCTCTTTCTCTAATTCTATTCAGGAAATCACTTATGCTTTCCTCAGACTTCTTGGTCTATGCCATTAGCCCTCCTACATCTGGGCGATGAGGGAATATTCCTCTCAGGGGGGTCTAGATCTGGTGCCTGTGCATATTAAATGTGGCCCATCATGCTGGGTATCTGCCAGCGCGATTGCTGGAATGTGAGCTTGTGTGAACACTGCATTAGTCTGCTCCCCTATAAGACTGCTTAACAAACTCTTGATGTCTCCTATTGCTAGACTGATACCTGCAGTGTTTTTCTCCAAACATGCAATCGATTTCCCTGCCCCATCCAGCAATGACGGTAACTTTTTTTCTCAACCCCTATTTGTCCATCTGGGCCCATGGCACAGATATTATCCCCGCCGCGTCCTTGTGTATTAACGGGAACAGTATCACGTTAGGTGCCTTTTTTGCATGGTTACCCCCACCTTTTGCCTGACATCTGATGCAACCAGACTTGATGTGCCCTGCCAAGGTGGTTGCCAGGACCCTTGTAAATGGTACCCTGGGGACCAAGGGCACTCTGACCAGAGAAGGCCTCTAAGGGCTGCAGAACCTATTGTGCCACTCTTAGAGGCCATGTACAGTAACATCTGAACACTGCCAATGCAGGTTGCATGTTTTGGTGCAGAGAAAAATGAAGAGTTGACATGTCACACATCCCTGTGTGGCATGCCTACCACACACTGCCTGAGGCCTAGAAAAGACACCCCTCTAGCAGGGTGCACTAGCCCTCAGGTGAGAGTACAGTGGCATGAGTCTACAGTGTTTAAGCCTTTTCTTAGGCATTGTAAATGTAGTAAAGCCATAAAGAGTATATGGTATATGGTCTGGGAGTTGGTCATTCTGAACTCCCCAGCTCCATAATGGCTATACTAAAACCTGGGAAGTTTGGTAGAAAACTTCTCAGCACTTTAAAACTACACTGATGCTAGTGTGGTATTTAGAGTAAAATGCACTCACAGGGCATCTTGGAGTTGCTCCCTAAAAAAGGACCAGCCCTAGTGTGGTTCCTGAATGGCTGCCTGCCATTTGTCACCACCAAACAGATTTCTGGACCACTAAGTTTGAGTTTGAGTGGCCCAACACCACAAGGAGGTCCCTCCAGTGATCCTGACTTGGAATCTGGTGATCCCCGACCTCCCTTAAGACTCAAGACGATAACTGAGGCCTTAACCTGAATGGTCCCCTCGACTGCCACCAGAGCTGATAAGAAAACCTGACGACAGGAAACACCCCTGACCCGACACCCCATTGCCTTGGGTAGCCCAATCAATGGTTTCCAGGCGTCCCCCAAGAACCCTGTGGTCACCTTCAGGAAGTCTCTCTGCCTCAGCCTGCAGAAACTTTACCAAACCAAAGGTCTCCATTGAAAAGCACAGGGTACCCAACGTCCTTTTGGCACCCTGCACCCAGTGGCTGCCCCAGTGCTGCTGGTGGTGCAGCTCCTTTGCTCGTCGTTGGCCCCTGCAGTGCTGATCTTAACCCCAGGAGCTTTACTCCCACACCCGAGTGGCCTCCTCATAAGCAGTCCCTAACCAAAGGCTCCATTACCCCCATTGGCTAATTCTGGGCCCCTGCACTCTGCACCCAGCCGCCCCAGTGCCACTGGTGGTGCAACTCAAGTCCCTACCTAGACCTTGAGGAATCCTGGTCCTATCCTTCAAAACTCCTACTTGTAAGACGTTTGCTTACCTGCAAATCCGATAACCGTTTTTTCCCATAGGAACCCATGTTTTGAGATTTTGGGTGTAAAATGTTGAACTGTTGTTTTGTATGGGAAAACAGAAACTTTATCTCGAACCCAATAAAAGTCGTACCTTGCATTGTGATATCCTTATGGGTGGTATTTAGGCATACCACCCCAGTACTCAAAGCTATCTAAAAGTAACTCAAATGTATTTTTAAAGTAAACTCCGTGCAATTTTTACTGCTTGTAAAAGTGATACCAACCTGTAGCAATTGCAAATCCATCCTCAAATGCATTTCTGTTTAAAGGTTTACCATTGAAAGCATATTTACCTACCTGTACCAAATCCTGCTTGGCTGTAGAAATAAAATACAAGTGTACCTTTGTTATACTTAACCAATTGGTCTAGATTCAGTCTCAGTGTGTGCCATCAGTCTTGATTGAGTGAATGCAGTAAATGCTTAACACACCCTCTGGATAAGCCTAACTGCTCACCTCTGGGGACTCCCTGGACTCTGTTCACAATATACCTTACTTTGGTATAGTATATACAAAGCCAGCTTCCTACAGTGGCTCTGCAGGTTTTCCCGTGACATAGCGTTCCCATCTCGTAAAGCATCGCTGCATGTAGAGGAAGTCCCACTTAGGGTTTCCTCCTTCAGGTCTGATGCAGTCTCCCGCTCCCGCCTCAGCTCTTTGGGCATACCCTTTAGCCCCATCCTCGTTGTCGATTCCCAGGGGACTGAAGCTCCCTTCATCTCCCGAGCTCCCTGAGTCACTATCAAGAACTTCAATGAACTTCCCTGACACATGTTTACACTGTCCTAGCAGGAATATGTATCTTACCCGCCTTGCAGGTACCATGTGTCGGGTGTGGTGGACGTGGAGTTAAACTTTAGGGGACCTTCCATAGGAACTTGGGCTGTGCTGGTGGTGTCCGGGCTCATTTGCTTCTAGATTTCTTGGGCTTAGACCTGTCTGACCTTCTTCATGTGGGGGCTCGTTGACATCTTTTAGTGGGTTTAAGTATCCTAATGCAGGGGGTGGGGGTGTGACCACATCCCTCCCTGCATATGGTGGGGGAGGTGCCGATGCCTGGCTTGCTGTCAGCACCATGGGTTTATCGGAATGAACCTCTTCGAAGATTGCCCATAATTCTAGCACTGTTTCTCTTACATCTCTTTTCTATCCTGTATGCTTAGTGTTCATACATGTTTTAATGTGCTAAATTATGCTTGTGTTAAATGTTCCCTCTTTAGGGAATGTATGTGCCTTTGTGTGTAAATGCCATTCTTGGCAAAACTTATTAAGTCTTTTTATCAGTTTGGGGAATCTGGTCTCCATGTGCTTTAGTGAGGAATACATGGTAATTAGTAAATTGGATAATCCAATTCAAATGACGTTTTTTCCAAATTTGGTTTTTGGAAACGTAGGGGCAATTCGCTTGTGGTGCTCTCTTATAAATTATGTACTTTGAGCTCAGCAATTTCTTATATCAAAACAGTTTGAACTAGCATTGCAATAAAACAAGATAAGACCGAATACGTAGTATTGTAACACAGGGCAAATATGCAATGTGTTAGAATAAAACCTGTTTGAATTCAAATATTTACCCCATACAGTTTTCTAAGACAATCAATGCAATAACATCACATTCAATGATACATTCTCAATAATGGCTGACAGAAAAAAATACTTTGTCAAAAATGGGTGCCTTTCAACACATTATGCTCTAGAGAAGACTAGCATGGAATCCTTGAGCTAAAAATCTGAGACTGAGGTGGCTACTCCACCCAATCAATAAACCTGTCTCTCTATAATAACATTCTGGAAGCTATAAAGGGCTATACACAGTATTACACTTTATTCACCTCAGCTAGCGGTCAGCTATCGAACAAATGTGACTTCTGTGGGAACACCTCCAAGGCTGCAAGGCCGTCTTGTGGTGCATGCAACACAGTGCAGGGATGTTTAGGACGTGCACCATAGGGGCCCCCCCAGGCCTCATCACAGAGTGCCAGGGTGCCCTGCTAGGGCACCCCAAAGACACTTTCCGACAGCCTTTTCATGTCTGAAAGGCTGACATGAAATGGCTGTTAGATAGTGCCATCATTATCTCACCAATGGAGCCGAGCCTGGCTCCACTGTCATTATGGGATTATGGTGGCTTCCGACGCACCGATGGGCTCAAAGCACTACAGACGGTCCCTCCGCCCGATGCCTCCGCCTGCCGCATTGTAATCTGGCAAATGTCGGGCCCCTAATGGTTTGCAGGCCTTGCCAGTGAGTAATCTTGAATCCACGTGACTCACAGAGTTTGAAACCAATATGATACATTTTTTTGTTAATTCATCACTTTCATTCCATGTTCATTACATGTTGAATACCTTACCCAGAAGTTCGAGATCACTGGATCCCCTCCCAGCACCTGTGTGCCATTAAGCCTGAGAAAATGCCAGACACGGAGGCTCCCGCAGCAAACCAGCTTTCAGAGCCCTGCCTTCTGACCCTCACGAAGCTCCACCTCTGAGATCTCAGCCTTGCCATGAGTTCGCTACAGGCCTCTCTGGAAAAGGAAACCATGTTAGACTCAATCAGTGGGATATGTGTTGCACAAGGTGCAAGCTTTTGATTTTTTCTGCCGTCCACCTCCATGGTGTGTACACTCGTACCTTCCCTTTGTAGAGAACTGTTTTGATGTCGAAGGGTTTGCTCAAATGCAACTCACAAAGGGGCATATCAACAACAACCGGCGATAATTATCGCTAAGCGCACTTAGCGCTAGGATAATTATCGCCGGCTAGCGTTGATTTTTATCGCTGAGATAGCGTGCTATTAGCAACGCTTATCTCAATAGCGATAAAAATCCTCACGCTAAGTGGCTAACGTGAGATTATCGCTGGAAACCCAGCGATAATCTCACGTTAGCTTGTTGATAGGGACAGACAAACTTAGCCATGATATCCTCCTTCCATAGGATATTATGGCTAAGTCAGAAAAATACCAGACGTAAAAAAGCAGCGTTAACCGCGGTTAGCGCTGCTTTTTTTGTCTCTAACAGGGTTAGCGATATTCTTGATAATAGGAGAAATGTCGCTTAGCGACATTTCTCCTATTATTTTACTCTGGAACGCCCCCTTTGCATCTCATTAGAGATGCAAGGGGAAGCGGAGAGTAAAAGGGTGCTAACATGCAAATTTGCATGTTAGCACCCTGTTGTTGATAGGGTGCTAGTTTTATCTCTGCTTTTTTGGCTTTTAAAGCCAAAAAAGCAGAGATAGAGCCCTTGTAGATATGCCCCAAATTGACCAATACTCCTATCACGCTCAGAGTGCAGGTGGTCAAGCCAGCGCTGAAAATGCATGATTAATGCATTTTAATGCTGTGATGCGGACCACCGCATTAAGATGTGTTAGTATACCGGCTGATGCGTGGTACTTGGCAGGGCTTTATGCTACCGGTATTTGTTAAGAGCATGTACACCAATCGGTTTCATGGTGCTGACACTTCTTTGCGGGCAGAACAGAGCAGTTATGCCCATGTAACTTAGATAGAGATTAAAAAGAACCTCTATTTGGGCAATGTTATGGTCTACACTTGGCCAAGTAAATACATAATGAAGAGTGTATTAGCTACTGCAAAGGTAGAACTGACAATGAAATTGGTCACTCTAGTCATGTCTCTATTTGGCAGCCCTGTAAGGGGCTTATCACTTTCTTTTCACACACTCCACCTCCACAAACGAGCTGGCCGCGTTGCTTATGCTGGGAGCACACACGGGGATGGTAACGAAAGGAGGGGCCCTTCCGAAAGAGAGGGCCATAATGTGCCTGCTGGGAGCAGGGGCTGGAGATAGGCACATCCAAACCGAACTGGCCCCACTGTGTATGAGGTGAGCTGCAACAGGGAACCAGGGCTTCAAAGCCAGCTGATACAGCTGCGGCTGCTGAATTCATAAGCTGCTACGCAAAGATATTATTCACTCAAAAGTTTGTTATGGTATTTGTCAGATGCAATTCAGAGATGTTACACTTTTTGCGCCTCACCGCAAATTGGAATTTTACTATGAATGAGCACAGTGTAATACCCAGCAGCAGTTTTACTTGCATAGGTGTCTGCTCAACAAATGAAAGCCACAGTAATAAAGAGGCAATATTTGTTGGCACAGGCAGGGGGTTTTAAGTTAACATCAGATGTAAGTGAGCAAACTTTTAATGTTAACACCTGCAAATACATTTGGATATGCGAACTATAAGAAGTACCATTAGAACGTTTCTTAAACATTATTTTTGGTAGAGTATGAGAAACTGGAACCCTTCACTTTTACTTGCGGAAATGAATTGGATCATAAATTACCAGCAGTGTGCTAAACTAGACAGAGCTAGCAGTGATAATGAAAGGCAAAAGCTTCCCAATAAACATAAAGTGTCCTAATAATTGAGTAGGTAATGGAAAACTATGTATAGTAAAAGATTTGCTAAGAATTCAGTGTGAATACTAGAACAATCATGTCTCTCCAAAGGATAAAATATTAGCAAAATAGCTGTTTACTGAATTTCCTATACTAGCTGGTATATCTGCATATGGGCCCAAACTCACATGCAGGGGACTTGTGCACACACACCAAGAGTCATGGTGCTTAAAAGTGAAAAGCTCTACTGTTAACACAAAAGCGCCCTAATTATTGGGTTCAATGTAAAGCTACCTATGGTAAAAACAGAACTGAAAATTCCAAGATTTATGACAGCCTCCTCAAGGAATTATGCATCTGTAAGAGGTACAATATGTTAATGTTACAGTGATTTGTAGAGTGCAAACAATTACCCAAAGGTGTCTTGGCGCTAGCACTGTGGGAGAAAAACATGTGCTCTCAGATAACTACTTAGTGAAAAGCCAGGTTTTCAGTGCCTTCCTGAACTGCAGCAGGTTAGGGATAGACCGAATGTGAGTGGGAAGTAAGTTACATTCCCTGTCCATAGTGTTCACAAAAGTCCTTCCTCTCCAATAAGTTCGTTTAAAACCTTTTGACCAATAATTTCCAAGGAGCCCAAGGATCTCAAGTTTCTCTTTGGGCTGTACCATCTAAAAGATTGTTTAAGGAACTCAGGGCCAGTTCTATGAAGAGCCATGTGGGCGAGGCAAAGGGCCTTGAACTTAATGCGCTGCCTGATAGACAACCAACAAGTTTTTTGGTGCCTTATGATGTCAATTTATGTGTGGGAATCCCGGTTAGTATTCTGGCTGCTGCATTTTGTAGACCTGAAGTCTATTGAGGTGTTGATGCTGCATGTTAGAAAATAAGGCATTGCAGTAATCTAATTTTGATAGCACTAATACTGTAATAACTGTTTTTGAGGTATTGACAGTGATGAAAGGAAAAATCTTTCCAAGAATACTTAGAACCAGGAAAGTTTAGGACGTGACAGCCTTCACCTGCAGTCTGAAGTTTAAATGATTGTCCATTACCACCTCCATGTTTTTATCCTTAGCGACTGGGGTGGGATAGGTTCTCAAGTCCTCTGGCCACCAGGACGGGCACATAAAGATGGATTGTTCCAAACAGGATGACTTCTGTATTACCTGAGTTAAGTTTTAAACAGTTTAATTAATCCAGTTGCCAATGGCTGCCATACAGTCAGGAAAATGTATGCCTGTTTGGTTATTAGAAGAGGACATAGCCGCAACCAAGTGGGTGTCATCCACATATGAGGTAAGTTTCAGCCCGTAAGATCTTATAAAAGTGGCCAAGAGTTTAATATAAACGTTAAATAAAGTGGGGCTGAGTAGGGACCCCTTCGTGACCCCGCTTGGCAAATGAAAAGGCTTGGACAAAAATGGATCTAGAGCCACCACTTGTTTTCTGTCAGAAGAAAAAGATTCCAATAGTTTAAGAGTCGACTCTGCAATACTGACAGCCAGGAGACAGTCGACCAAAATCTTGTGATTGACGATATCAAAGGTTGCCGATAAATTAAGGAGTACAAGTTCCGCGCTATCCCAGCAATCAACTATTCTTCTAATCTCCTCCATGGTTTGACAAGAGAAGTTTCAGTACTGTGACTGCTTCTAAACCAAATTGGGTAGTATCCAAAAGCTGGTAGTTAGATAGAAAATAAGCTGATTCAAGGCCTTTTCTATTATCTTAGCTGGAAAGGGTAGCGGGGAAATGGGCCAATAGTTATTCGGATCACAGGAATTTAAATTGGACTTTTTTTGCAGTGGAAGTATGGAAGCCTCCTCTCATATTATAGGAAAATATCCTGATTCCTACATGGAATTAAGAATGCAGGTCAAACAAGTGGCAACAGTTCCCCAGCTAAGTTAATGTTAGTAGGAGGTCAAGGGTCCATAGTTGAGCCAGATTTATTAGCTCTGAACAGAGTGATCACTTGTCTAATGATAATGGTGAGAAATCAGTAGATTTGGGGCACTCCTTAGGTAAGATCAATTGAGAAGGTCCTTCCGCACTAGTTCCCAAATTTTGATCAAATTTATTAAAAATGTGGACAACTTTGTTCCTAAAGAAATTAAACAAGGTTTCACAGAAATACTAACTTATTAGCCTGAATATCCTTACGGGGTGAAGCTAAGTTGGACACTACCTGGAAAAGCTCTTTGGAGGAATTCTTAGCCACAGTTACTTTTTGCCTAAAGTATAATGATCTTTCCTTGAGCATAAGTTCTATATACTTGCTTAAACACGATTTGTGTTCCTCTTTTTTTCTGTCCTTTTGTATTCTTTCCTCCATTGTCTCTCTTGCCTTCTAAATGCTTGATTCTGAAGACTAAGGTTCTCTGTGAACCAGGGAGAAGAGGGTTTACCCTTCCATGAATCGCAGATTTTAAGAGGTGCGGAAATAGCTAAAGCTGAATGAATCCATTCTGAATATGTCAGAAATGAGTCTTCCAGATCATTGAGATCATTGGGAGTGGCAGAGAGTTCCCTAAAGTTTTATTTAGAACATCTGCCTGCATTTTTTCCATGCATGAGATTTAACAGCATGGCTAAGGGGTTTATCAGTGTGGATTTCAATTATAGCTTTATGTTGAACATCACCGCAAAGTAGTCATACCAAATCAGTGGAATCGATGATTTCATGACCACCGGGAAATTATTGGAAAACACTCCATCTAGAGTATGTCCTGCTATATGGGTAGATTTTATAACTAATTGAGACAGCCCGAAGCCCTCAAGAGTCTCTGTGAGGGCGACCGTATCACTGTCTTTGGAGTTTTCTAAATGAAAGCTAAAATCTCTGAGCAAGGTGAGGTACTTAGCTGTCAAACCTTCCTCAAAAAGGGAACCCACATTTTATATAAAAATATTAGAAAAAATAGGCTTCTTTCCAAATGTCCTGTATCTACCTGGTATAATTGCATATTGGCACCATGATGAAGAGCAGAAAACAAACGCACATGCTTGCCCGTGCACCTCCCACCTGCTCCTCAATGATCCTATCTCTCTTTGTCCAAATCAGCACTGCAGACTGACGATGAGGACCAAGTCAATAATCCAGGTCTCAACAAACATATGCAAGACAAAATAACAGGGACAAATTATTAGTGCAAAAGCAAAGTGCTGACTTGACACAAATCATACCCATGAGGCCTTGAATTTGAGCAAAGCCAACAGAACACTCCAAGCCATTGAGGCAACCAATGACAACAAAAAAACTACTCACATATTTTGAGTCAACAAAATCTTCCCAGTGAGCATTCATTTCCTGTTATATGCGCACATCTGGTGGCACTCATTTACAAATGCATCTGGGCCAAAATCAATCAATCAGTGAATTACAAGTGCACTACTCACCCGTGAGGGTTTCAAAGAGCGGGGGGGTCAGCAGTTCCATATCAGTTGAAGAGTGAGGTCTTCAGAGGCTTCCTGAAGGTGTTCAGGGAAGGGGCGCGTCTGATGTCGGTGGGGAGCTCGTTCGAGGTCTTGGTCGCGATGTAGGAGAATGATCTTCCTCCTGTTCTGGCTCTGCGGATGCGCGGGGTTTTGGCGAGAAGCAGGTTGACAGAACGTAGGTTTCTTTTTGGTACGTGGAGGGTGACTCTGTCGTTGAGGTATTGGGGTCCGGTGTTGTCTAGGCATTTGTAGTCATGGATGAGTATCTTCAAGGTGACTCTTTTCTCGATGGGGAGCCAGTGGAGCTTGCGCAGGTCCTGGCTGATGTGTTCGTGTTGAAGGATACCGAGGACGAGTCTGGCGGCAGTGTTCTGAATTTCTGGAGCTTGCGGATTAGAGACTTGATGCTGGCATAGAGGGCATTTTCGGAATCCAGCCTGCTGGTGATGAGAGCGTAGGTGACCGTCTTCCTTGCCTCAGGGTGGATCCATGTAAAGGTCTTGTGGAGGATGCAGAGAGTGTTGAAGCAGGTGGAGTCGGTGGTATTGATTTGTCTGTTCATGGAGAGGGAGGAGTTGAGGATGATGCCGAAGTTTTGGGCGTGGTTCATATGGGTGGGGGGGTGCCAAGGGCGGTGGGCCACAAGGTGTTGTTCCATGCCAAGGGGGTGGTTCCAAGGATGAGGACTTCTGTCGTCTCTGAGTTTAATTTCATGGAGCTGTTGCTCATCCAGGCAGCGATCTCCTTCATTCCTTCCGGAAGTTGAGTCTGGTGGTGCTGGGGTCCTTGGTGAGGCAGAGGATGAGCTGGGTGTCATCGGTGTAGGAGACTATGCTGAGGCCATGCTGTCAGACGATGGTGGCGAGGAAAGCCATGTAGATGTTGAAGAGTGTGGGGCTGAGTGATGAACCCTGTGGGACTCTGCAGTTGATTTCCGTGGGCTGGGAGAGGAAGGGTGGCAGTCTGATCCTTTGGCTTCTGCAGGCAAGGAATTATCGGATCCAGTCAGGGGCGGTGCCATGCATGCCAGCGTTGTGTAATCTGGCTGCCAGTATGCGGTGGGAGACGGTGTTGAAGGCTGCTAATAGGTCAAGTAGAATCAGGGCTGCGGTGTGGCCTTGGTCGAGGTGGATGCGGATGTCGTCGGTGGCTGCGAGTAGGGCGGGCTCGTTACTGTGGTTGGTTCGGAAGCCCAATTGTGAGGGGTTGAAGATGGTGTTGTCTTCTATGAACCTTGTCAGTTCTGCTTTTGACGGTCTTCTCGGTGACTTTCGCCGCAAAGGGGAGGAGCGAGATGGGTCGGTAGTTTTTGAGGTCCGTCGGGTGCGCTGTGGACTTCTTGAGCAGGGGTCTAACTTCTGTGTGTTTCCAGGCATCAGTGAAGGATCCGGTGTTGAAGGTGGGGTTGATGGTGCATATAATATCCATGCAATGGTGGCTTTGTGGTATATGAGAGGTGGGAAGGGGTCCGTGGGGGTCCCGGAGTGGATGCATTTCATGGTTGTGATGGTCTCTTCGGTCTTGATCAGTGTCCAGGCAAAGATGGTGGGTTGCCTGGTGTTTTTGGAGGGTGGGCTGACTGTGGGGTCGGGTGTGAGGCCGTTGAAATTGCCGTAGAGGTATCTTCAGGTGGAAGTAGGATCTGAGCCAGTCGCATTGGTCGTGGGAGGGGGTGATGTCTGTGGCTTCGCTGCAGAGTTTAGTGAATTCCTGGATGATGCTGAAGATAGGCCTGGGTGGTAAATTCCGTTCCGCTCGCGGAATTTGCGGAATTTGGGAATTTTCGCGTTCCGCGGAGAACACGAAATTGCCCAAAATTCTGCTTTCCGCGACTTCGCGAAATTTTTTCTTGTTTGCGTTCTCAAAAAGCGTGTTCGCAAGATATTTCTCCCTGAGCACGCAAACAGCAACTGTGAACAGGAAAAAAGCATCTCGAACAAGCAATTCCGCGTGTTCGCGGAATTTCTGCATGTTCGCGGAGATTTTTTACCGTTTCGCGGTGATTTGCATAACGCGATTACGCAAATTCCGCCCACCCCTAGCTGAATAGTTCCTTGGAGTTGCTGGATTTGGTGAGGATCCTGTTGTGGATAATAGTTCTTTTGGTGGTTCTGATGCGTTGATGGTATTCTGTCATAGCGTCCTTGTAGGTGGTGTAGCTTCCCAGTGCCTTGCTGTTTCTCCAGTTCTTCTCCCGGCATCTGCAGGTGTGTCTTGTCTCTTGGAGATCGGTAGTGAATCAGGCGGCTTTCCTGGGGCATTGCTTGTCGGGGTTGCGTAGTGGGGTGAGTTTGTCTGAGCAGTTGGCAATCCAAGTGTGGAATTCCATGGCCGCCGGTTAGCTTCGGTTGCAGCGGTGAGAGTGTTGCCGTTGAGGGTGGAGTTGAGTTGTTCCTCGGTGACTCTGCTCCAGTTTCTTTATGGAGGGCACGGAGCGGGTTTGGGTGGCATGGGTTTGTTGATGAGGAAGTGTACGCATTGGTGGTCGGTCCAAGAGGTTTGCGTGGTGTGGCTGAAATGAACGCTGCTACCTCCAGCGAAGATGGGGTCGAGAGTGTGTCTTCCTTGTGGGCCTATGCTCCCATTAAGATCCTCGTCAGCTATTCTTGTAGGAAATCAGTTTCGCCAAGTGATTCCTTGTCCTGAAGAAACACTTTCATCTTAAAAGGGTTCAAATGCCATTGACACATCTGCAGACAAATCATTGATAATTACGGAACTATGTGACTTTAACATCATGCTGCTGTATTGTCTTGAGATAATGATAATACATTGCCAAACCGATATAACTTGTACCACATTCACCTTTTCACCTTTTCACCTTTTTTGCTATGGTATTTCACTTGGGGTTAGCTCTACACATCAAATTCCTTCATCTTTTGTTCTACACTGTGCAATAAATACAATTTTGATGACTGAAACCTAACTAATATACTGAGCTTCCCTGGTTCTAACCACAATAGTGATTATGTTTTATTACTGATAAATGTTGAAAATGAGTTCTATATGAACAATTGTGTAAGACTTATTTGCTATCATTACAGCTCTTTACCGAGGTTTAGCTTTGTCCAGACACAAGGGACAACCTACTATAACTTAAAACAATACTATTTCATGCTTAGAGTGCCCATACATTTTGCAAAAAAGGAGCAGAGCCCCCTGGGTAGTTTCCAAGCTTAAATGGACTGCCTCTCCTGTATAGAGCACCCTACAACACTAACGATAACTGGAATCTGCTCACCTTAATGTCTGTTTTTCTAGCAAAGCATAGGATTAGCATAGTGCCATTCACACCAAGTTAGAAAGGGAAAAAAGCCTTTTACCACTCCAGGCACACTATTACAGCTTTAGATTGATAAGTTACCATTCAAGCCAACCTGGAATAAATAAAATCAACTCCTGACACCTGTGTAGCTATCAATACAGCTCCTCAGAGAGGTTCAGCTTTGTCCGTATGCAGGGGAAAAGTATAAGTCAAAACAATACCCTTTCAAGAGTGATGCATAAACTATGCAAAAAAGAAACAGGGAACTCTGGGTAGTTCCTAATTATAGGTGGGGAGCAGCTCCAGCATAAGGCACCCTACAACACCAGCCAGTGCAGGCAGGGAAACTACTTTGTCTCAGGGCTGGACACCCCGGGATATAGCAGGTAAGCTGGCCTCAGGGGATGCGGTGATTGGGGCTAATAAAGGTTCAAGGCGGGGGTACTAAATGACCCCCTCCTGTTTTTTAAAAATAACATCCCTGGTGATGAAGTCCCCAGGGCATTTCAAAGGCTCAGGGATGGGAGCCACGCAGCCTTCTTCCCTTAATCAACACTTTGGCCACTGGGGGTGAGGTCCCTGGGGCCAAATACGACTTTAGAAGGGGGGAAGGTACCTCCTACCCATATTGATTACATCAGGCCTTGGGGAATGGGGTCCCAGGGGCTCATATTGCTTGGATATGAGGAGCCGAAAGCACCCAACCCCAAATTAATTTACTTGGACCCCGGGTGATGGGATCCTCATGGCCAAAAATGGCTCGGGGAGGAGGGCTGCGCGCCTTTCTTCTCAAATTAATTAAATTGGGCCCTGGTGGATGGGGTCTGTGGGGCCGAAAAAGGCTCAGGGAGTGTGTCCCTTCCTAACAATGCTGTTGGGGGCTACCATTTTAATTGTTTCCCCTGTTTCTGTGGGATCATAGCAAAAATACTGATTCAGTGTATCTTTACCTTGCCTCCTTGTATGATTTTTCTTTTAAATTCAGGACAGGGCACTAAGTTCCCAAGTCCTGTAATGGCTACCAGTACCATTTTTCTCATGTTGCTGCCAGCAAATCAAAGTGTTATCTGTTACAGGAGTTTGACTCCTGCGTTAGCGAGTTGGCCCAAGGGAAAAAAAGCTCTCTGGGCCAATTAGTATGCTCTATTTTTTAAAACTGGGTTTGAGGGACTCTCGGGAGAGTCGCTCAGACACAACTGTCCAGATATTTAAATATGTTTTAACATTAATTTCTCAAAAAACACCAAATCGGTTTACACCAAATCACAAAAAGCACAACCTGCGGCCCAATTTGGTGTAATTATGTTTAGCAGTTTTTTATTGGCCCTCACTTGACGGATTACCCGAAACGTTCCATGCACAAACTAGTCCAAAAGTAGCACCCTTGAGATAAGGTTTGTGAAGATTCTTCAAATGGGACCACAGGTAGTAGCAAAAAAAAAAAAAAATCTATTAACAAGCACTAATTATAACTACCCAGTGAAGACCAACACTCGGATATACATATATATATATTCACTGAAAAAAAACATAGGTTTCAGGCACAGTATAGTTAGGTATTAGCATTTAAAAAACCTTAGAAATTCACTGAAAAAAACATAGGTTTCAGGGGCGTTATAGTTAGCTGGACTTTTCACTCATACAAAACCATTGAAATTCCCCTGTTATAGTTAGTTCAGCTAACTATAACTCGCGCGCCCGCAATGCACTGCTGATGACGTCACATATTACATCACTCATGACATGGTCAGTGACATCACTCATGACATCACTGATGACATCTCAAATGACATCACTGATGACATCATCCAGTGAATGTGTGTTTTTCTGAAAATTACATGTTTTATATATGTATATCTCAAGGTCGATGGAAGAATAAATGGGTATATAAGTGTCTAAATGGATGATTTGTTTTTGAAAAATTAATTGTATAACTGACTGATTAAGTGTATCTTAGTGAATACATGGCTTAGTGAGTAATGTTTAAATATGTAAGTATCTGTATCAGTCTCTCACTTTGTGTATAAGTGGCTGCATGGGTTGGTGAGTAGCTACATGAGTGTCTATATAGGTAATTAATTGGTTTTTTGAGTATCAGTATGAGTGTCTGAGTGTCTGTATGGTTCGGTGGGGGGTATTACGTAGTGCATTGGTGCATGAATGAGTGACTCACTGTTTGTATGTTTTGAAGACAGCATGTGTGCAGGACTGTATGGGTGGATGAGTGTGTGCATGGGTGTGTTAGTGAGTGAATGACTGTCTCAATAGTGTCTCTATGAGTAACTAGATATGTTTTAAACTAGTATATATGACTATTGGTGTATATAAGTGAGTATATGTGAGAGTGAAAGATTGAAAGAGTTCCTGTATGAATAAGTATGTGTTTCTATAAGTGATTGTTTAAAAGATTAAGTATGTGTAAGTTTCTGTAGAAGTAAGTGTGGTGGTGTGTGTTTAACTGTATATGCAAGTAAATGAATGTTTGATTCTTTATTAGCATGAGGACTATGTGTGTGAGTAACTCTATGGATGAGTTGCGTTGTGTAACAGGATGTATAGGTGTATGAGTACATATGATGAGTGAGTACATGTATGAGTGACTGTATAGGACTGTTGGTGAATGAGTGGATGTGTATGTGGATCTTAGAATGAGTGAATTTGTTGTTGTAACTGGTATTGGTATGTCCATTGTTTTGAACATTTTAGTTTCTATTTTTGAATGTGTGTATCAAAGGTTATATTAGGGGGAGAGGAGGTCTGCCACTCTATCACAAGGATGATGCCATCAGTGATGTCATTTGAGATGTCATCAGTGATGTCATGAGTGATGTCACTGACCATGTCATGAGTGATGTAATATGTGACATCATCAGCAGTGCATTGCGGGCGCGCGAGTTATAGTTAGCTGAACTAACTATAACGGGGGAATTTCAATGGTTTTGTACGAGTGAAAAGTCCAGCTAACTGTAACGCCCCTGAAACCTATGGTTTTTTTCAGTGAATTTCTAAGGTTTTTTAAATGCTAATTCCTAACTATACCGTGCCTGAAACCTATGCTTTTTTCAGTGAATTTCAAAGGTTTTTTAAATGCTAATTTCTAACTATGCCTACAGAGATAGGACATGTGAAGAAAGAAGAAAAAACGCACAGAAAGAAAAAAAAGAAATTCAGAAAGAAGCAACAGAAGTCCTCAAAGACGAAGAAAAAGTGCAGGAAGAAGGATAACGTGCAGAAAGAACAAACAGAAGAGCAGAAAGAAGCCTTGTTGCAAAATCATCCTGTACCCTCAACTTTTTCAGACGGATACTGGTGGTAACTGAGTCTGACTAACCAGTCCTAGAGCCAGTGCTATGTTAAAAGACACTCAGAATACAGTGAAAACACCTACATACACTAGGGAACACTATGCGTTGGGGTCCCCCTGTGATTAGCATGACCTCCTCTGTAAGCCCCTAGTATATAATAGGGCAAGGGATTAAAAATACCTCTTAAAACGCACCACAGGGCGTGTTTGCACACGTCACCTCAGGCCCCGTCCCCTCCCTTCCCCACTGTGTAAACACGCCCTGTGGCAATTTTAAGTTGGGAGATTAAGTCCCCTTGAATCCTGAGGGTCCCTAGGGTCCAACTAGACCACTAGGTACCTCCAGTAAACACCACAGAGCTGCGTTGCAGAGAGATGTAAAAAGGGGCACAGCCTAGACCACATCTCTGCAGCGCAGCGCAGTGGCGCTTACTGGAAGCACCTGGTGGGCTAGATGGCCCCCAGGGTCCCTCAGGATTGAAGGGGAATTATTTCCCCAACTTAAAACGCGCCACAGGGCTTGTTTGCACACATTAACTCAGGCCCCGTCCCCTCCCTTCACCACTGTGTAAACACGCCCTGTGGCCGTTTTTAGTTGGGAGATTAAGTTCATTTGAATCCTGAGGGTCCCTAGGGTCCAACTAGCCCACTAGGTACCTCCATTAAGCGCCACAGAGCTGCATTGCAGAGAGGTGTAAAGAGTGGCACGGCCTGGACCACCTCTCTGCAGCGCAGCTCAGTGGCGCTTACTGGAAGCACCTGGTGGGCTGGTTAGCCCCCAGGGGCCCTCAGGATTGAAGGGGAATTATTTCCCCAACTTAAAACGCACCATAGGGCGTGTTTGCACACATCACCTCAGGCCAAGTCCCCTCCCTTCCCCACTGTGTAAACATGCCCTGTGGCCGTTTTTTAAGTTGGGAGATTAAGTCCCCTTGAATCCTGATGGTCCCTAGGGGCAAAATAGCCCACTGTGGAAGGCCAGTAAGCGCAATTGCAGAGAGGTGTAAAAAGGGGCACGGCCTGCACCACCTCTCTGCAACGCAGAGCAGTGGCACTTACTGGAAACACCTGGTGGGGTAGTTGGCCCCCAGGGTCCCTCAGGATTGAAAGGGAATTATTTCCCCAACTGAAAATGCGCCACAGGGCGTGTTTGCACACGTCACCTCAGGCCCCGTCCCCTCCCTTCCCCACTGTGTAAACACGCCCTGTGGCCGTTTTTTAAGTTGGGAGATTAAGTCCCCTTGAATCCTGAGGGTCCCTAGGGGCAAAATAGCCCACTAGGTATGTCCAGTAAGCGCCATTGCAGAGAGGTGTAAAAAGTGGCACGGCCTGCACCACATCTCTGCAACGCAGCTCAGTGGCGCTTACTGGAAGCACCTGGTGGGCTAGTTGGCCCCCAGAGTCTCTCAGGATTGAAAGGGAATTATTTCCCCAACTTAAAACGCGCCACAGGGCATGTTTGCACACGTCACCTCAGGCCCCGTCCCCTCCCTTCACCACTGTGTAAACGCGCCCTGTGCCCGTTCTAAGTTGAGAGATTAAGTCCCCTTGAATCCTAAGGGTCCCTAGGGTCAAACTAGCCCACTAGGTACCTCCAGTAAGCGCCACAGAGCTGCGTTGCATAGAGGTGTAAAAAGGGGCATGGCCTCAGAACACCTGTCTGCAACGCAGCTCCCTGGCGCATACTGGAGATACCTGTTGGGCTAGTTGGCCCTCAGGGACCCTCAGTATTGAAGGGGAATTAATTCCCCAACTTACAACTGACCAGGGGGCGCGTTTGCAGAGTGCTGCAAGGAGGTGGCGTGGCCTCCGGCGCAATGCCAGTCTTTTATTTATTTTATTTTTTTAAGAAGGAGGGCTGTGTGGCCCCCCTTCTTCTTCTAATTTATTGGCCCTGGGGACCCCATCCCCAGGGCCTGCACCCTAATTTTTTTTGTTGAAAAAAATAAATTTGGCCCTCCCAAGGCCTTAATCGGCCCCGGGGACCCCCACCCCCGGGTCATGGCCTTTTTTATTTTTTATTCTTTAGGAGGGGGGCTGCGTTGTCTTTGTTTTTTATTATTTTAAAAATATATATATTTATAGAAACACCTAGGACATGCTGGACAAACCGTATGTACATTAGGCCTGGGCTAAATTTCTGCTCCGCTCGCGGAAATTGCGATCATTTGACATTTTCGCGTTCCGCGGAGAGCGCGAAAATTTCAAAATTTCCTCATTCCGCAGCTTAGCGATAATTTGTTTCTTGCTCGCGCTGTAAAATAATACATTCTCGCGCGCCCACGATCGCCTTACCTGTATCCCCGCGTTGGTCAACAAGTTTTCCCGATCCGGTCGCGTTCTCCACAAGATGTTGGATTGTTGGCAGCCATTTGCGCTGTCTCGCGACGTCATGCGTCGCGCGATCACGTCTTTCTTCTCGCGATCATGCACCGCGAGAAGAGTGAAAACAAGATGGCCGCGCCCGTGAGCAACCGCATGGGTAAGTTGGCGAGCCGCGACCACGCAGAAAATACCGCGAACGGGCGGGAAAAAAACTTCCGCATCTTCGCGATATTTCTGCGTTTGCGGAGATTTTTAACATTTTTGCGATAATTTGCGAAAGTCACTTTCGCAAATTCCGCCCACCCCTAATGTACATATCACCATGATGATTTGAGTGATTAAAAGGCGACTATGCATACAATAAATCCACGCGGAATGTAATTACACCGCTTGTGAAGCTCTGACGTGTCTGATGCCCTACCGTGCCTAATCCCGGCGCCCCCGCCGGTGGGTACTCTCCAAGTAGACACCCTTGTCATTTATTTATACAAACATGCGTAGCTATTGACGGGCACGTTTAATACACACGCACACCAAGCCATTCAAAGGGGATTCGACAAAAATTCGACCAAACTATGCAAGAAACCCCCCTCAATGTTAATAAAACACACATCCACCGCCGAATGTGTAATACTTTTTATTTTACTCTCTGGAAAGGAGACAAACCTCACTTGAGAGTCACAGCGTGCTCCTGGCTGAGTCCAATGCTGTGTTACACCCACCAGTGCCCGCCGAGTGCCACACACCTCTGTGTTGTATTCCACCAGCTAGTGCGTATGCTATGACACTCTCTAGCCCATGTGCACTGTAAGACCGCCCCATGAATATGTCATGCCACACTTGCCTTCACACGGGTTATATTGCCCCACCTAACGTGCTTTCCTCGAGGCCTATGTTATAACGCGCAGCGCTATGCCATACATATTACAATCTGGGATCCATATCTTTGTCACAGTGCATATGCAATGTTACACTCCCCAGCACATATTTTATATTACAACTTTAGAGACTAGTTAGGTTACACAACACTGCCCAGTGCATATTACACTCCAAGGCGCATAACACATAGCACACGCTAGTGCCTGTGCTATCTCGCGCTCTCCAATTAATCTGTCATTGCGCACAATGTATTGCATATTATATTTCAAGCCCGGTTCATACTATATCACACTTTTTGGTGCATAACTTATGCCACATACTATACCTAGTTTTCATTTTCAATCGTGCTCTCAGGACTATGTTCTATATAAAACTGCGTCCACCTACCCTTTTCACGGGCATTACATTTTGCGATGGGGGGTGGAGGGTCAGGGGGTGTTTCTGCCAAGTGAGCCCAGAGTCACAGTCACAAACGTCCTCTTCCAAAAGTGAGATTATGCTGCATACTTGTTCATATTTTAAGTAGTTCACACAGACACTCATTTTAAAAACAATAAAGTTCCTAATACCCACCTTCTCTGAACAGTTAGCTTGCTGCCCCATCCACCTCCTCCCTATCCTCTGTTGTCTGAATCAATGGACTAGCCTCCTCCCTCCTGCCATGCATGGTCTGATGTGCTGCCACTGCCACTTTAGCATGATGTACCAGTCCACTCCTCCTGCCCTCCATTGCCCAATTCTATGGCCCATCATTGACCTCCCGCTTAGCCTCTGTGCTTAGCTTGCTGCCCCTATTCTCCTTCCCCCTGTCCTCCGATGTCTTTGTGCATGCCCCTGCTCCATCCTTTTTGCCCACCATGTTCCATGGACCTGCCACTCCTATCTACTCTGAGTGGTCTGTTGAGCTGCCACTCCCCTCCCACCTGCCTAGCATTGTCAGATGACTGCAACCTGTCCCTGCCACCTCCACCCTGCCTGTCCACATGCCATGCCCCTATCCCCTTCCTCCTGTCCTCCATGGTCCATTTTACTGCCACACCCTTCTGCCCTCCCTGGTCTGTTGTGCTGCAACTGCTCCTCCTGCCTGCCCCGCACGGTCTGTTGTGAGGCCCCTTCCCCTGAACTCTCTTGTCTGTGCCAAGGTCCTGACCCTCCCTTCTATCCTCCATGGTCCTTTGTGCATGCCCCTGCACCCTCCTTCTTGCCCATCATAGCCATTGTGCTGCCACTAACCCTCCTGCTTGCCATGCATGGCATTCTGTTCTGCCATGGCCCCTCCCACCTTCCCTGTGTGGTCAGCTAGCTGCCCCTGACCCCCTCCCACCTTCCCTCCATGGTCTGTGTGTATGCCATCATAGTCTCATTGTTGCTCTCCATGGTGTGTCTTGTTTCTAGTGCCCATCCTGCCTGACCTCCATGGTCATCTTGCTGCTCCTGCCCTGCCCCCTTGCCCCCAGCCCTCTGTTTTCATGTGCAGACCCCTATTCCCTCCCTCCTGGCTTGTCTGTTCCATTGTAATGCCCCTGATCTGTCCCTCCTGCCCTTTATGGTCTGTTATGCTGCAGCTTTCTCTCCTGTCTGTCCATTATGGTCAGCTAGCTACCATTGCCTCTCTCCCCTCTGTTCTCTGTTGTCCATGTGCATGGTCCTGTCCCCTCCCTATTGCTTTCTATGGATTGTTGTGCTGCACATCGTCCTGCATGCCCTGTGTGGTGTATTGTGCTGCTGCAAACCCTGATGCCTGCCCTGTAGGGTCAGTTTGGTGCACCTCTCCATGTCCCTCCTGTCCTCTGTTATCCGAGTCCATGTCCCTACCCCAATTCCTCCTGCCTACCATGATCCAATGTACCATACTTGCGAACATTTTGAACTTGGTAAGAGGGAGATTTTGAAAAAACTGGGGTATTGATTTTCCCCTTTGAGTTACATTGAAAAAGAGGAGATTGTAGACAGGAGACAGATCAAATAAAGCCCATTTGAGCTTAAAAACATTGGACGTTTCCTGGCTGAAACGGGTCTGTTGGCATGTATGGTTGTTCTACCACTGCCTCTTCTTTCTGCCCACAATGGTCTATTATATTGCCACAGCCTCTCTTGCCAGTCCTGTATTGTTGGTTTGTTGCCCCTGCCCCCCTTTCCACTGTCCTCCATAGTCTGTTGTGCTGCCACTGCCCTTCCTGCCTGCCCAGTGTGGTCAAATTGTTGCCTCCTACCTGCCTTCAGTTTTCAGAGTCCGTGCCCCTGGCCTCTGCCTCTCAACAGTATCCCAATGAACAACTAGATTGCTAACATTCTATATTTATTACAAAAGTGTGGAACGCCTGACGTCATCTTGATGTAATCAAAACTGTAATACCTAGAGTATTTCCTTTAGAAATTACATATATGAGAGGGTCTTATTTGCATCAAAATTATGGTTAGTGCTCTAAAAAACTAAAATGAGGACATATTTTCTGAGTTTTCAAATAGCGACAAAGAACTTTTAAATTATTTGTAATCTTTATTTTTTTTATCCAGTTGACCACTTTATTAAATGTTGCACCTAGGGGAGAGGATGTGGTGTTACTTCCAGAGCTGCAGACTTTGCAACTGGGGAACCAGGTTGGAGTTTCTGCTTCAGGTCAACATTCTGTGATTCTGGTCAAATCACTTAATCTCCCCATGTCTACAACCAAAATGAATTTGATCTTGTGTGATGTAACCAATGCTCATGTAAAGCACTCAATACCTGACAAGTCTGCACTATATAAAACTGCAAATACTGCAAATACACAAAAAATAAGTGTTTTGCACACTTCTGTCATTGAGCTACATGTGGGCTACATCTGGGTGATATTTGTGCTGCATTTGGGCTCTGGTGGCCATCTTGGGAGATTTATTTGTTATGAAGTTTCCTAATTTCCTCATTTACTGCAGTCTGCTCAGTAGAAAATGCTTTCAGTTTTTTACTTTGATTCCATCAAGAAGGTGTTCAGATATGTCACACAATTGCCATAAATTCTAAATGTTAGCACTCTAGTTGCTCATTAGATCACTGTATTAAAGCTACTGCTCACCATGGACGTCTGCTGCTGGTATTAAAAGTGCATGTTTCAGTCTGCATATCAGAATTTTTTAATGAAATAGAAGAGGATTTGAGAAGTCACTCAAAATGTGCCCTCATTTTTCTTTCTTCAGCACTAATCATAATTTCTATGGCAAAATGAACCCCCTCATTGTGTTCCTTTTTAAATTAAATGTTTTAAGTGTTACCAGTTTATTCCAATCAAGATGGCTTCAGGTGTGCCATACTTTTGTCATAAGTAAGACAGTAAGCGCTCTAGTTGTTCTTAAGAACACTCTGGGACATTCTGTCATTGGGCTATACTTGGGCTACATCTGGGTGATATTTAGGCTACATTTGGGCTCTTTTGTCTCTGGTGGCCATCTTGGGAGATTTATTTGTTATGACGTTTTCTAATTTCCTCATTTACTGCAGTCTCCTCAGTAGGAAATACTTTCAGTTTTTTATTTTGGTTCCATCAAGAAGGCATTCAGATGTGTCACACATTTGGCATAAATTCAGAATGTTAGCACTCTAGTTGCTCATTAGATCACTGTAGTAAAGCTACTGCTCACCAGGGAAGTCTGCTGCTGTTATTCAAAGTGCATGTTTCAGTCTGCATGTCAGAATTTGTTTATGAAATGGAAGAGGATTTGAGAAGTCAAAATGTGCCCTAATTTTTCTTTCTGCAGCACTAATCATAATTTCTATGGCCAAATGAACCCCCTCATTTTGTTTCTTTTTAAAATAAATATTTACCACTTTATTCCATTCAAGATGGCTTCAGGTGTGCAATACGTTTGTCATAAGTAGGACTGTTAGCGCTCTAGTAGAACACTCTGGGAAGCTGCAGTAGAGCACAAAGGAATCAACTGACAGTCTCTGCCCTTGTTGGATGTACATGTTTTACTGAGAATGTCAGACTTCATTCTCACATGACTGAGAAAGATAATGTGAATTTACAGAAAATATGCTCTCAGTTTAGCTTATAGATCACTTTCCAAACCTCTGTGGGAAAAGCATGAGAAAATGGTTTCCTCTCAAACATGATTCATGATATCACAGAAAAAGGCTTTTTCACATGGTAAAATCACCTTAGAACACACCACAATTCCTAAAATGAGTATGGTACCATCAACAAATGATTTATAATGTAACTAAAGTCTTAAAACCTTCTATTAACTGCAATGCTTTTTAATGAGGTGCTATCATGTATATTGGTCCCAAGATGGCTGCCAACACTTCTTGGATGAAGTGCTGACAGCCAATCAGATCTCACGATGAGATTGAGGTTAGGCTCCGCCCAGATATATATGTGATTTTGATTTTGATTTTCTCAGGAACTACTGAACGGATTTACACCATTTAAGCAAAAGGCACGAGTCTGAACTGAGGACTACCTCTTTGCCAAATTTGGTGTAATTCCGTTCAGCCGCTCAGGCTGTAGCTGCGTCAACAGGTCCCATGGGAAAATGCATGGGGAAAACGCGTTTTGGAACCCCCATTTTTTCTCAGCCCCTGCTTGACGAATGACCGTGAAATTTTCAGGATAGGAGCGGACCGGAGCTGGACAAAAGTTTGGAAAATTTCGCGAAGATTCGTCAATCGGCGCCAACGTTATTTCAAATAGAATGTTGTGGATTTCCTATGGAAAATAGGTCCTAACTATAACTACCTACTGGCGACTGCCAGTAGGTAATATATATGTATATATATATATATATATATATATATATATATATATATATATATATATATATATATATATATATATATATATCCAAACACACCTGGTCCTCAGCTAGTGAGTAACGTCCGTTACACCCACCTCCACACCAAGGAACCACGAACCACCGATTGGAAGCAACAAGATGTTATTATATATATGTTTTTTGTTTTGTGAATAACTTTAGTGCAGCTTGACGATTCTTCATGAAATTTTCAACAACTTTCCCCTTTTTGGTTCAGCTGCTGCGTTGAGAGTTTCAGTGAGATCCATCAAGTGGGCGCTGAGAAAAAAGAGGGGGCCCAAAACGCATTTTCCCCATGTTATGTCTATGAGGGTTTTTCATTTTTCTGAACACAACTACAGCCCGAACCGCTGAACGGAATTACACCAAATTTGGCAGAAAGCTAGATGTTGGCACAGAAAGCGTGCTTTTTTTGACTTAGTGTAAATCTGGTCAATAGTTTCAGAGATATTTAAGTTTAATAAATATAGATATCTGGGGATGTGTGTCCTTGCAGTGGACTTGCGAATACTACTGAAATTTGATTAACTGATAAGACTTCAACCAGGAAGTGTTGACAACCACCTTGGGACTTGACTTGAAGCCATGACCCACAAAAAAAGTAATAAATAAAGAAATGGGGGAGGGTAGGAATACCCTGGATCCCCAGATATGGTGGGGAGGTCCCACAGAGACCCCACCGGGTGTTAAAAGCTTTTTTGTTTTTATTTCACAGCAAATCCGAGGCAAAATAAAAAATAATGCATGAGCTCCAGCTCATCAGTGATGTTACTGACCATGTCATGAGCGGTGTAATATGTGAGGTCATAAGCAGTGCATTGTGGGGGCGCAAGTTATAGTTAACTCGGGTAACTATAATGGCTGAAATTCACTGGTTTTGTATGAGTTTAATCTGAGCCTAACTACAATGCCCCTGTAACCTTTGCTTTTTTCAGTGAATTTATAAGGTGTCTTTAATTCTATTTCCTAACGATAACGCCCTTGTAACCTTTGCTTTTTCAAGTGACCATATATATATATATAGCTGGAGGTACCTTACAGTCACGTGTTTGAGGACTATTAAACTGCACTTTGCCATCGCTTCCTGTCCGTGATCAAGGCTGACAACACGCCGAAACATGTAGGACGTAAGGAAGCATGTGCGCGGAATCACTTTTGAATAAAGTGCTTTCCTCTCGAAATGGGCCTCTATTCGGAGCACTATATATATGGCGGCAGCCCCACTGCTGAGCATGCACCACCCCGTGATGTGAGGGGGCCATGCGGCTGGGATACACCGAGCCGTTTTAGATGGAAAACGGCGCGGGATTATCAACGAACACTGACTGCAGAGGCCCCATGCGGGGGCTTGAATAAGTTGGGCAGTAATTAGTGCCACCATTTGAGGTTGAATCACGGGACTACTACTCCCATAAGGCCTTGCTATTTTTGGTCACATGACTGGCCCATTTGAGGGCGGGAATTTTGCCGAATAAAAGTGGGAGGAAGGTCCATGGCACGTAACTGTTCCTCATGCAGCCTCTGAGGAAGAAAGTGAGACTTTTGAAACGCGTAAGGCTTTTGCGCAGGAACAGCTGTCAATTGTGATCTGCAGCCAGAAGTTCGTTTTACCCTGAAGGAAGGCTTTCTGCCTTGCGTCCGTGTGGAGTGCAGCTCATTGCTTGGGCAGACTTGGAGCACTATATATATGGCGGCGGCCCTGCTGCCGAGCGTGCACCACCCGCGCAATGTGAGGGGGCCATGCGGCTGGGATACACCAAGCCGTTTTAGATGGAACACGGCGTGGGATTATCAACGAACACTGACTGCGGAGGCCCCATGCGGGAGCTTAAATAAATTGGGCAGTAATTAGTGCCACCATTTGAGGTTGAATCACAGGACTACTACTCCCATAAGGCCTTGCTATTTTTGGTCACATGACTGGCCCATTTGAGGGCGGGAATTTTGCCGAATAAAAGTGGGAGGAGGGTCCATGGCACGTAACTGTTCCTCACGCAGCCTCTGAGGAAGAAAGTGAGACTTTTGAAACGCGTAAGGCTTTTGTGCAGGAACCGCTGTCAATTGTGATCTGCAGCCAGAAGTTCGTTTTACCCTGAAGGAAGGCTTTCCATCTTGCATCCGTGTGGAGTGCAGCTCATTGCTTGGGCAAACTTGGAGCACTATATATATGGCGGCGGCCCCGCTGCCGAGGGTGCACCACCCCGCGATGTGAGGGGGCCATGCGGCTGGGATACACCAAGCCGTTTTAGATGGAACACGGCGCGGGATTATCAACGAACACTGACTGCGGAGGCCCCATGCAGGGGCTTGAATAAGTTGGGCAGTAATTAGTGCCACCATTTGAGGTTGAATCACGGAACTACTACTCCCATAAGGCCTTGCAATTTTTGGTCAAATGGCTGGCCCATTTGAGGGCGGGAATTTTGCCGAATAAAAGTGGGAGGAAGGTCCACGGCACATAACTGTTCCTCACGCAGCCTCTGAGGAAGAAAGTGAGACTTTTGAAACGCGTAAGGCTTTTGCGCAGGAAGAGCTGTCAATTGTGATCTGCAGCCAGATGTTTGTTTTACCCTGAAGGAAGGCTTTCTGCCTTGCGTCCGTGTGGAGTGCAGCTCATTGCTTGGGCAAACTTGGAGCACTATATATATGGCGGCGGCCCTGCTGCCGAGCGTCACCACCCGCGCGATGTGAGGGGGCCATGCGGCTGGGATACACCGAGCCGTTTTAGATGGAACACGGCGCGGGATTATCAATGAACACTGACTGCGGAGGCCCCATGCGGGGGCTTGAATAAGGTGGGCAGTAATTTGTGCCACCATTTGAGGTTGAATCACGGGACTGCTACTCCCATAAGGCCTTGCAATTTTTGGTCACATGACTGGCCAATTTGAGGGCGGGAATTTTGCTTAATAAAAGTGGGAGGAAGGTCCATGGCACGTATCTGTTCCTCAAGCAGCCTCTGAGGAAGAAAGTGAGACTTTTGAAATGCGTAAGGCTTTTGCGCAGGAACAGCTGTCAATTGTGATCTGCAGCCAGAAGATCGTTTTACCCTGAAGGAAGGCTTTCCACCTTGCGTCCGTGTGGAGTGCAGCTCATTGATTGGGCAAACTTGGAGCACTATATATATGGCGGAGGCCCCGCTGCCGAGCATGCACCACCCCGCGATGTGAGGGGGCCATGCGGCTGGGATACATGAGCCATTTTAGATGGAACACGGCGTGGGATTATCAACGAACACTGACTGCGGAGGCCCCATGCGGGGGCTTAAATAAATTGGGCAGTAATTAGTGCCACCATTTGAGGTTGAATCACAGGACTACTACTCCCATAAGGCCTTGCAATTTTTGGTCACATGACTGGCCCATTTGAGGGCAGGAATTTTGCCAAATAAAAGTGAGAGGAAGGTCCATGGCACGTAACTGTGCCTCACGCAGCCTCTGAGGAAGAAAGTGAGACTTTTGAAACGCGTAACGCTTTTGCGCAGGAACAGCTGTCAATTGTGATCTGCAGCCAGAAGTTCGTTTTACCCTGAAGGAAGGCTTTCCGCCTTGCGTCCATGTGGAGTGCAGCTCATTGCTTGGGCAAACTTGGAGCACTATATATATGGCGGCGGCCCTGCTGCCGAGCGTGCACCACCCCGCGATGTGAGGGGGCCATGCGGCTGGGATACACCGAGCCATTTTAGATGGAACACGGCGCGGGATTATCAACAAACACTGACTGTGGAGGCCCCATGCGGGGGCTTGAATAAGTTGGGCAGTAATTAGTGCCACCATTTGAGGTTGAATCACGGGACTACTACTCCCATAAGGCCTTGCAATTTTTGGTCACATGACTGGCCCATTTGAGGGCAGGAATTTTGCCGAATAAAAGTGGGAGGAAGGTCCACGGCACGTAACTGTTCCTCACGCAGCCTCTGAGGAAGAAAGTGAGACTTTTGAAATGCGTAAGGCTTTTGCGCAGGAACAGCTGTCAATTGTGATCTGCAGCCAGAAGTTCGTTTTACCCTGAAGGAAGGCTTTCCGCCTTGTGTCCATGTGGAGTGCAGCTCATTGCTTTGGCAAACTTGGAGCACTATATATAGATATATATATATATATATATATATAAATATAAATATATATATATATATATATATAAATAAATATATATATATAGATAGATATATATATAAACACACACAGATACATATGTATATATGAATACATATGTTAAGAACCATTTTGAGTTAAAAAACTAATTGCAACCTAGTTAAAAAAAAAATACATTAATGCTGTAAATACTATTTGTAATTGTAATGGATAATACATAAATATAAATATTTTACTTTGGATGTTATTTATTTAAATATATATTTTTGAATATATTCAAATAAATAAAAATACACATCTGAAGTTTAAACTTAAAGAAAATCCCTACCTAAAATAAAACACTTCTATGGCTTTACTTTGCAATAATACTTATAAAAAGGTGTGTATAGGATTAATTACATTTAATTTAATTATAGTGTAATGAAATAATGTTACAGTAAATTTCAAAATTCAAAAAATTAGAAACATTTAAAAGAAAATAATATGTTTTTTATTTTTAGAAAACTGTATTAACATTAAAATAAATGTTTTTTGTATTTTTAAAAGGTTTAAATATTTTAATTTAACAACAATGTTTCTTATGGGGTTTCATTTTAAGTCCCTACCTTGATTTTTTTCTACGGGAGGGCTTAACAATACTAATGTTTGCCAATGTGTGGGACTCGACTTACTTTAATTCTGAGCTGGAGGAAATTTACAATTGTTTTTGGTACATTTTGGCTATAGTAACTTTAGAAGAAACACACAAAAGATGATGGGAGGAATGTCTGCTATATGTCTAACCACTGACAATTACTCTGGGGCGCATTCCAACCCATTGATCTTTTGCTCACCAGTCTGGACCCAGTCATATGCAAATCGGTCGTGAACCTGCTCCTCATGGGAACAGTCCAGCCCAGACCTGGCAGTCGAGTGGCACATGAGTAAAAGACAAACTATATAAAATGCAGAATGAATAAATAAATATTCATTATCAGGGGTGTAATGCAGACTCCTGCAGCCTGTGTGGAACGGGATGGGGGCATCTTCCGGGGGGCCCACATTCATTCTAAATCCTATAAATATCAATGAGATATGTACGTATTGGGGATCCCATCACATTCTGCAGAGGCCATCATTTTGATTTCCACCAGTTTCTTTCTCTAAATTTTAAAACTGCAGATGGGAACATGGGGCCATGATGATATGTAGAAAGGTAGCTTTCCTATTATCAAATTTTGTGGGAACCCACACATGAGGTGACTTAAATTCCCAGACAGGAGGTCTTTGAAGCTGCAGGTGTGCATCATGCTTTTGACTTCTGGACATCTGTGGGGTTGGTCTCAGTGCCAATGTTACTCACCGGAAGATAATGCCAAGGAGAGTGCAAGTATGTCATAATAGAGCTTATGGAAGGTATTGAAAACTTTTGTTACCATGGATAGGATTGTTCAAGGCTTCAATTAATACCCCATGCGGATTTAATTAGAATAATGTGTGTTAAAACAAACAGGGCAATGCAAAGCAACAATATTGAACATGCAGAAAAGCCAAATCATGAGCTCTATGGAAACAATTGTGGGAGTTGTTGCTACCAACTGACCTCCAATAAATAAAGCTTTAATAAATATTTCGTTCATATCTTGTTCCATTGCCAGTGTGCTAAATTTGTTGTAAATGAAAGCCAAAGATACAAGAGACAAGTGTATTTTTAGCAATGACTGAGGAACCTCGTTATCTAGAATATTCAGTATGAACATTATTAGAAGTAAATGCTAACTTCACCATCAGCGATGCATTATTATTACTTTCCTTCTTGATTGGAAGGCTTACTGAGAAATATGAGAGAGATTCCAGAGCTTTTGCTTGCATAAGTTTTGTTGGCATGTGCCTTTGAGACCAACAGGAATTTAACTGTTAACATTTCATGTATCAGAAACTATTTTTGGTTCTTTTCAAATATTTCCGCTGCGCGGTCAACTACTTAGCATTACACAGTGAGTACTGTGTAGGTTCAGAGATTCAAATAAACGTATTTATGTAAGCTATAGCAATAGCGCTAACCTAGTTACAAATGCATCAGAGTGCTTTATGAAACTAGATGTTGCAACAGAACACTCTGAGTGAACCTAGTTTACACCGGGTAGTGATGAGGTGTTATTCTTATGTGAGTTAGACCCTCACTCTAGGGAGGCCACTGTAATTCTGATTTGTGGGCAATAATAATGTTATGTCTTGTTACACACTGGTAATGTCTTGCCAATATTCTGCTGATGTCATAGAGTGTTGTAATGTTGTGCAGCGGCATTCCAGTGAATGCAGTTGGGAGAATGAGACCTGGACAGTCTAGCGGTGAGTCTACAACACTACTCTGACAAATAAAAACTCTATGGGCCCGATTCACAGAACTAACTTAAGACAAAATCCTAAACTTACTACCATTTTGGTATTCACAGAAGGCACTTACTCATTTTGGCATTCACAGAAGGCACTTACTCATTTCGGTATTCACAGAAGTTAGGAGTCCTAACTTTAGGACTCCTAAATGCCTTCTGTGCATACCGAAAGTCTTAAAATTAGGATTTTTCTCAGTTTAGTAGTAGTATAGTTAGGACTCCTAACTTTAGGACTCCTAAATGCCTTCTGTGAATACCGAAAGTCTTAAAATTAGGATTTTTCTCAATTTAGTAGTCCACCGTTTAGGACTCCTAAGTTTAGGACTCCTAAATACCTTCTGTGAATACCGAAAGTCTTAAAATTAGGATTTTTCTCAGTTTAGTAGTAGTATAGTTAGGACTCCTAACTTTAGGGCTCCTAAATGCCTTCTGTGAATACCGAAAGTCTTAAAATTAGGATTTTTCTCAATTTAGAAGTCCTAAGTTTAGGACTCCCAACTTTAGGACTCCTAAATGCCTTCTGTGAATACCGAAAGCCTTAAAATAAGGTTTTTTCTCAGTTTAGTAGTTGTAAAGTTAGGAGTCCTAACCTTAGGACTCCTAAACTGAGAAAAATCCTAATTTTAAGACTTTCGGTATTCACAGAAGACATTTAGGAGTCCTAAAGTTAGGACTCCTAACTTCTGTGAATACCGAAGTGAGTAAGTGTCTTCTGTGAATACCAAAATGAGTAAGTGCCTTCTGTGAATACCAAAATGGTAGTAAGTTTAGGATTTTGTCTTAAGTTAGTTCTGTGAATCGGGCCCTTTTGATTTACTCGCTTGGTCTTCCTGAGTTCACTACATGATTTGCGATGAACTGTTCTTCCATCACTGCTGCTGAAGATTCCATGCTCTTGCCTTTGGTGGGGCTCCTCTTTGGTGGGCCGAACACAGGTAGTGATTTTAGGAGGAAGCCGGAGATGAAATCTGAGAGTTGCAGGTCCCAACTCAGCATCTGCTACGAAAGCAGGGATCACGCAGCTGCTGAACCTGCCACAAAAACAAGAGACAATCCATTGGCATCCATTTTGAAAAGGGATGTTACCCTGGTGTCACAGGTTCTATCGGCTGTAGAAAGCACTGACATACTGGATGCGTGGGGATATTTTAACAGTCTGGGAATATTTTGATTCAAGTTAATAGTACATACATTGTTATACGTGTCGTAGCTGGAAGATGAAGGGAGTTGAAACTATAGACTGCCTGTCATCAATACAGCAACGCAGTTTCTTCCATCATCACATTCACAGGTGAGTTTTGTCAGCCACAAAGGGAAGCATAGTTTGAATAAGTGATAAATATTTATCTACTTAATGTGAACAATGGACCCTGTATTTCGTCGTGTTTCTTGAAGCACCACAGTGAACTAGTCCCTTCTTTCATCATGGATGTTTGTTCACGAAAAGGTAAAGTTTGGATACTGTGGCTGTCTTCTTTCTCCTGTTAGACCCTCCACACTAGAGTCTGTTGGTTTCTGGCATTTCCTGGACTGTCACACCTCCTGTGGCTTGACAAGCTCTTTCCCTCTCTAAGTAGGCAGACTGCCTTGCAGGGGCTTTAGGTCAGATGTAATACTATACTAGCAAGTAAAGGCTCCAGGTGATATACCCTCTCCTCTGGGAAGCTGGCTGTCACACAGACACCAGTTCTGGTGTACAGCAGTTCTCAGAGTATGCTGCGTAATACTCCCTTCCTTGGTGAAAGGACTTGGAACTGAAGTAACCAGGATATAGGTAGCTCCCACTTTTATGCAATCAAAGCAGATGAGGAATGTGATTCTCTGTATGCAATCTCAAAACAGGTTTGAAGCGGTTCTTCTGTCAAATGTCCTCTCTAGGCTGTTCTCCAGACACAACCTTTGTGTAAAGTGATGCTCTTCCCAGCAGGATAGTCTCCAGGCTGTGGTACCTACAGCTAGGTTGGGCGGAATTTGCAAAATTCACTTTCGCAATAAATCACGAAAATGTTAAAAATCTCTGCAAACACGCGGAAATATCGCGAAGATGCGGAAGTTTTTTCCCCCCCGTTCGCGGTATTTTCTGCGTGGTCGCAGCTCGCCAACTTACCCATGCAGTTGCTCGCGGGTGCAGCCATCTTGTTTTCACTTGAATCGCGATGCATGATCGCGAGAAGAAAGACGTGATCGCGCGACAAATGACATTACTGTGGGCGCGAACTGTCGCAAATGGCTACCAACAATCCAACATCTCGTGGAGAACGCGACCGGATCAAGAAAACTTGTCGGCAAACGCGGGGATTTAGGTAAGGCGATCGCGCGCGCGCGAGAATGTATTATTTTACAGCGCGAGCAAGCAAAACATTTCTGGTAAAATGCGGATTGCGGAAATTTTGACATTTTCACGCTCACCGCGGAACGCGAACATTTCAAATTATCGCAATTTCCGTGAGCGGAACGGAATTTTAGCCCAGGCCTACCTACAGCAGAGGCAGAAAGAGTTGCAAGGTCTCTGCAACTGTCTTTTCTCCAGCCACGATGAACAGTGATCAGGATGAAGATGAAGGATAGCCTCACCTAAAAGATCTCTCTCACCTTGAACAACAGAAACAAGAGTTCCATCCCGACTACCTACCAAATGGCAGTACCATAGGAAAAGTAATCGGCATTTCCACTCAGCAGGAGCTGCTTAATTGAATTTCTGAAGGAGCCTTGTCTCCGCTCTCTATTTTCAGGACCGACAGTAATACTCTTCTACTGTGAAAAAATCATACCTACATCTTGTGCACAGGGGCAGGCTAGGGGCTTTCAAAATGGGACCTGCATGCCTCATTACGCTGGCTCACTTATGCCCATACTGCATGCACTACACAGGCCACAATTACATAAACTCCACCTGGGATGTTAGTACTAAGGTGTAGGTTACACATTGATCCAGAACTTTACACAAGTGTGGCCAGAAACACAGATAGAAGTTCTGGTCACGACTGTGTATTCACAAAACACAGTATGTTGCCACCACCACTGTGCATGCCAAACCTATGACGGGGTCGTAGTCCATTATCAGAAAAAATGAAGGCACGCTTGATGCACTCCTACAGGTCACACAACAGTTCTAGGGCTCTGCTTGTGTCAGGGATGGGGTAAGCCTCTGTACCTTTTATTGTAGAGTGAGCCTAGAGCCAAAAGCAAAAACCGGGATACAAATTAGTTACAGTCGGGCAATCAGAACATGCCACCATGACTGCACACCCCACAGGGAATATTCCCAGTCCAACAGCATGTTCAGGCAATATTATGTTTCTCCAAAATTAATATGGCTTATCTTATGGTCTTTTCACTACATGTAAGTTGAGTTGACTCCTGAAAATATGCTATTTTGTGAATACTAAACAAGTGCAAGTTTTTGTCTCAATTTACAGTCATTGGTGTAAATATACATTACTTCCAATCATTGCCCGCTCCTACTCAGTGCATGCATACAAAAGTAGCAGCTACTCACCGTCTAAATGGTGAGTAGCTTCGATGTTTTCTTTTTTTTACAAGACTGATGAGGTTGTAGCAAGCAAAGCTGACAGGAGCCAATGAAGTGAACGATCCTTGCAACTTGGTATCTGCCTTGCTCAAGGAGACCTGCCCTATGTCCTGTAGGGCTTACCTACTCCCCGAAGAGCTGAGAGTGGCCAAAAGCCATTAACATGGGGCTGAAGATTTGAAAAGAGGGAGCTGTTGAGGGGCCGGCAGACTTGATGAGAGGCCTCAAGGTAACAAAATTCAGCCTCCATGGAAAATTTCTGAGGAAAAAGGGTCAGCCAACCATAATATCTGAAGTGGCAGTACCTTAGGAAATTCTGATTCCTTGGCAGTACAGTTGAAGGCCTCCTCATCACAGGCCCTTTCTGTTTGGAGGGCACACCTGCATTACTTCCTATCTACCAATGTCACTGTTCTGCATCCCTTCCTACTGCTCAGCACCAATTCCAGAAGCTCTTTAATGTTCTCCAGATAACACAACACAAAAACATCTACATTCACTCACCTTTAATCTCATCAATACTTCATCATTCCTTCTTCAATTATGCAAATGCCTGTGGACCCGCAGAATCACCTGCAGACCAATGTTATCATGACTATCTCTGCAGCCAACAACTCTTGATTATAGGTATTTTCCCACAGGAACTCCAAATGCCTTACATAAAACCCTCCCTAAACCAAACAGGCTGTGAGCTATTCTAACCGCTGGCTAATAACGGACTATTTCTAGTCAAAAAGATATACAAATTGAAAGATCTACATCAAAACATATAACTACATTCAAAGAAAATAACCTGCTTTTAGACTACCAAAAGAGATTCTTGAATGGCTGATGCACAGAAGCAGCAGTGATTTACACGTGGGATGATTTAAAAACTATAGTGCCTTAAAAATGGAGCACCGTGACACTTATTACTTGAACTCTTCCTTGCCTTTCATACTGATTTCATCCCAAGCTTCTACAGAGACTAGAAAAAACATCAGAATGAAGAGCACATAACTGAAGCAGATTGTCATTTTCTATCAGACAGATTATCATCTCCTCTCTTCAGGTCAACTCCATTCAATTCACAACTAATGTACCAAACATCCTTACCCCCTCTTCGGCATTTACCTCAGCTCTCCATTGCACCCAAACTCCTTCTTCAATCCCAAGTGTTACTGTTAAGCAGATGATAATTTTTTTTTACTTAATTATGAAAATCCATCTGACTTTGACTCATACTCAATCGGACAGTGTCTCAAACAGTCACATAATGGATGATATCTAGCCACAGCAAAATAAACACATCACAAGTCAAAATATGTATGCTGTAAATGGATCAAACACCGCCCATGAAGAATATGGCCTCAGTAAGAGGCTCACCACCAAAAAACTGAGCCCAAGTGAGGAATCTAGGGATAAATAAGGACTCCAGTCTGTCAATCATAATAAGATTGTGTTTGCTCAATACATTTAAACTGCAGTTTAGCCTCAAATTAACTATAAAGATATATATGTCGACAGTGCTTGAAATGCTTGTCCCACCCCATTTACTGGAAGAGTTACTCCCCAAATGTTGAGTCTAGTTGTGCCCCTGGTGGTCACATACTTTGTAGATTATGGTAAAGATCACACTGCTACACCATACCCAACAGCTACCCCATTTAAACACAAAGGGGCTTATTTACAAGGGCAATCGCTGCAGGAGTGTCACTTTTTGTGACGCTCCATTATCACAGATTACTAAATCATATCAATGGGGCCATGCATAGTCACTGTGCGTAGCTTTGGATGGCCACATATATATGGAGTAAGGCAAGGTAGCACTAATCACTGCGTTGCCTTACTCTGCGCTCAAGATGTATTCCATGGGCGTTGTAGTGGGTTTTCCAACGCAACACCCATGGGTTTTGATGCTGCCCCAGATTTACAAGGTCATGTAAACCTGGGGAAGTAGCTTTTTCTTGGTCACAAATGGCCTGATTCATTATCAAACCCTATTTTGCGATTTGGTAACCAATTACTGAATCGCAAAGTAGGTTAGTAATTCAGTATTAGGAAGGGGCGTGTTAAAGGTGTCCCTTCCTAATACCGACTGCCAATGGTATGTAGGAATGTTTTGCATCCATATTGCGGTCACAGAACATTTGCTTTTTGCCGCCAAATTCAAGTTGGTCGTAACCCATTCAAAAACAGGAAGTGGTCCCACAAGGAACCCCTTTCCCTTTGTGAATGTATGTTTGAAACTTTTTTAAGAGCAAGCAGTGGCACCATGGCCCACTGCCTACTCTTAAAAAATGAAAAGAAAACCTTTCATTTTTCTTTTTGAAATGCATCCCTTTTTCCTTTAAAGAATTTAAAAGCAAACACAATGATGGTGGTCTGCTGTCATCATCCCAGTGTTTTTACGATTTCCAATGGGTCGCAAATTGTGACCTACCTTATGAATATTAATGGAGTAGGTCAATTGCGACCCACTGGAAATCACAAACAGTGTAAAACACACTGTTGTGCATAGCTGTTTGCAATTTCCTAATAGTGAACCGCACAAATTCACTATTAGGAAATCGCAAACGGAAATGTTATCACATGTGGCCCCAAATCCTTATGCCTCCCGAGGTGAGGCGTAACGAGGAGAAATATCTTTATTGCTCCTTATTTTTTCCTCTTTCTTTGTGTGCTGCAGAATGCAGCACACATAGAAGAGGAAACGGCCTCTTAGGATTGTATTTGTGCAACAAGGTACCCCTTCCGGCACAAAAACAATCCTGCCAACAAAACAGGCACCCTTGCATCAAGGTGCACAGGTGCCTGCACTGGCGCTAGACAGCCGAAGGGGCGCTAGCGCTGGGAAAAAGGACAGGATTGCACCATATTGCATAAATACAGTGCATTCCTGCCCTTTCACTGTGGCGTAGGGCAGCACCACAAGATGATTTGCTGTGCTGCACTACCCCAAATCCCTGAAATTAAGGGCCAAAGTGCGTTTGCACATGTATTGTGCCCTCATACATGTGCAACAAATCCACGCGTGAGTCCAAAGTGAGAAATCAGTTCTTGGACTTGAGAAAGACTTTTGTGAGTTTATTCCACCGCATTTAGGATCAATAGGCATAGGAATACTTTCTGTTCAAGCTTCTCAGAGGAGCAGCTTCCCCATCAGCATGCAGTTGCACACACTTGTCAATCATTACCTGTGGCAGATCAGCGTTTATGAGAACTACCACAAACTCTAGTTTCCAAAGATGTTTGTACCAGAGGTCAACATTAAAATTATTCCAATAGACTGAATTACATGTTTTTCGCACACATCCCAACTACCATAATTCCCTAGAAGAGGAACATCGTGTGCCTTTTAAAAACGCATTGAACAGGTACAGCGTTTTTTGGCAGCTGTACATGCTGTAACAGGGAAAATGGGAACGTAAGTACAGTAAAGCATTTTTCTAATATGCACTTCAATTTAAAAGACTTTTCCTACTCGGACAAAAGGAGCATCTTACCGTGCATGTTTACAGAACAAATCAATGCCCTAAAAGGCATTCAAGCCTCAAAGGTCTGCTGCATAAGAAATCTCAGCTATGTCAAAACATGGATTTGGCTGAAACTCCCCAAATGTTCCTGCGTTACAATCAAGATAAGGTGCTGCAGTCTCTTAAACGGCGGCCAGCTACATTTTTTGGTACATGTCAACAAAATATAAAACCCAACTATGTAGGAAAATTGTTTTCCATTGTGCTTTAGGAAGGAGAACATTTTGCCCTTATATAATGGGTTTAATAATTACGGTTTTAAAGACAGTCGCCTATTTGGGAAGGTGATCCGTTCTATGGAACATATGTCATAGCTTTCTTTGCATTATGAAGTTTGACACAGAAGGCGCACTCTTCACCCTTTAAGCTTTCCCAACCAAAGAACTTGATCTGCACACTCTGAAAAAAGGAAAATTTGGAAAATTCTCAAGGGAACACAATCCAGGTACAAAAACACAAAAGCTACTGGGTGTTTCTTAGCTGCCATTTAAGATTACATGGTCTTGTGCATTACAAGGTAACTCTGACAGTCATTCTGCATAATGATTTTGCATGTCTATGTGTAACTTAAACGCAGAAAATGATCATTGTGCACCCAAATTTGATATCCTGATTTGCAAAATTAAGATTCGCAGCCTATCCGATATGTAAGAATTTTCAACATTTATTACGTTGTAAGGGTGAGTTTGGGGGCATCCTTCAGTTTGATAGGTGTGGCGAGTGCTAGTCCGCGAGACTCTACATTGACTGAACAGTGAAATAGGAAGCGCTGGGAGATAATCTTCAAAGCGCCAGCTCCTCGTATGTCTCTCTCTGCTTGCAGAGCGAGTGGTAGGCTAGGCACAGACGAGAGGTAGTGTAGTTGTTGGGTACTGGCCAGGAGGATGGAAAAGACATTCTAAGAGTGCTGCTCATCGTACCACCCTGTGCAGAAAGCTTTAGGAAAGCAATCGACATTAAAAAATACTCTTTGAAAATGTGCTCTGGCTGTTTCGAAATGGTAAACTGTACATCTATCTGTTATGAAACTCTCTGGGTATTTCTAGCACCAGGAGTTGGAAATTAACACCACAGAAAAATTGTTCATAGCAATGCAGGTGAATCCTTCCTGTTGTCTATTTTTATTAGGCTTCTAAATTATTCAATACAGTAATCCAATATGACAAGATTTTTTGCACTACATAAATTAATAGAGTTTAATTCATCATCCTAAAAACATTTAGGGCCCAATTACAATGTCAGTCGGAAAAGATCCCACCGACAATCGGATTCCCTAGATCGTGTCGAAACCCATCCGCCCGACTCGGTCTGAAACAATTCCGACTGACTGATTACAATGACCGCAGTCGGAAGGGAAACCGTTCGGTCATTCCGAATTGGTCACGAGCAGCATTTGGAGAATCCGAGTCGGTCGAAGCTGATTTGTAAAGCTCAACGGACAGCATTTACAAATGATGGATTACGATATCGTATCCCAACAATCTTTCAGACTCGGTCTGTCCGACATGAAAAGGCTGTCTGAAACTGACGTTGGGGGCCACTAGCAGGCCCCCCTTCATCCTTAGTCCTCCGGTTTGGGGTCGAAGGGGTGCCCAAGGAACCCACTGTAAAACCATGCACAGTATGGTAAGCACCATGGGGTGCCCGCGACAGGGGGCAAGCAGTGCATTGTACTAGGTACTTACCAGTATGTCAAATATGCCAATCATAGATAACCAATCGCCATCACATTTTACACAGGGAGCACTTGCACCTTAGCACTGATCAGCAGTGGTAAAGTGCAGAAAGTTAAAAAACAGCAAAAATGAAGTCCAGCATACAGTCAAAAATACAGGAGCAAAAAGACTGGGGAAACCACACCAAGGATGCCAGGTCTAACATTAAGAAAGATTTGGGAAGTCCAACCCTGAAAGGGTAGAACAAAGAGGAATATATGAGCAGAAAGCATAATTAGCAAATGAGAGGATAGAGGGGATACTGGTTAGGGGGCTGTGAATAAGTAGTGTGAGGCCAGATCCCACCACAATATTAGTTAGGTGGCCATGAATAAGTAGTGTGGGGCCAGATCCATCGTATGCCCTTTTATTCCCCATCAGAAGAGATGGTGAAGGGAGGTAATTAGGATTTATTAGGGGATGTTTAGTGGATGCTTGCTCACTGGCAGGCATAGACTGATGTGAGGTGGTAGATGGATACTTTGCCATATGCTATTTGAACTGTATTAGCACTGTGTCCCAGGTTGCTGCTATAGGATGTTTTCTTATTCTCCGAGCTTCCTCCCAGTGCGGTGCAGAACTTTCTGCTTCACCCCAATGGAGCAAGGCTTGACACTGAAGAAAGGCAGAGGGTGTTGGGCACACAACGCATGGTTAGTATGTGCTTGGCTAAAAACAGGGCTACTTTTGCAAAGTGCACCCACACCTTAAAGCTCTTCCTCCTTGGGAAAATGCTCAATGCTGTAAGTTTCCCATGAGTTAAGTGTTGTTATCTCTTGAATTATGGCTAATAGGGTGTGCACTGAATGCCAGCAACTGGCTATATCTAGCTACAACCAAAGCATGTGTCCAAAGTCAGCTGACGACGCTCAGCATCTGAGGCAGGCACAATTAGCCAATGAGAACATATGGTTTATTTGAGAAGGTATAATGTAAGAGCTACAAAGAATCATCTTAAATAGCGCATTTCTAGAGATAGTATGAGGAGATTCAAATGCCAGCATCCAATCAGTATTATGCAGGGGGCGCTCTAAATCCTCCTCCCATTCCTGAAGGAGTTGGCTCAGAGAGATCCCAGTGTGATCCCTAATGGCTCTATAAAATCAAATGATTAGGTGTAGAACTGTTCCCAAGGTGTGTAGCAGATGCATCACTGCATGTGTTGGTGTTTCTTTGTCAATCACCCCCCACAGTATCCTGGGGGCTCCTAATAACTGCTCATGCAATAGAAATTGAGTGGGGGAATGCTTTATTCCTGACACATCTGATCAAATGTAAGCAAGTGGTCATTCTGAAACAAATCTCCACTACATCAATGGAATAGTCATACCAGGTTACTAATTGGTCAGCAGTAAAGTGCCCTAGGGATCCTGGTAGACCCTGTATTGGTGTGGCTGGAGAGGAAGAGATTATGCATTTTGTAAGCTGAAAGACTCGTGCTCAGCACTTTCGAGCTATACACACATGGAGGATCCACGAAAGGTGCAGCTTAACAGTAGGATGAAGAATTTGTTGCATCACATGTGAAGGGAGAGGGTCATCCCCAGTACTGGTCTCAAAAAGATTATTACCAGATAGCCATCTGGCCACATTACAAGTGCAAACTTGCAGACTAAGTCCATGGGCAATGCGGGTTCTCTATGCATGAAGATTGCACAGCTCTGTCCAAACCATAAATGCAACTTGTCTGGCAGAGTAATTTGGGCCTGATTTAGATCTTGACTGATTGGTTACTCCATTACAATGGTGATGGATATCCCGTCAGGCCGAAATATAAATCCCATTATATCATATGGGATTTATATTACAGCTGACAGGATATCTGTCACCATTGTGACGGTGCAACCCATTTGCCGAGATCTATCAAGCCCTAAATGTTTGCTAAGAGAGTTACTTTCTCTCTAAAGCATCTTTCTTACCAAAAGGCATTATAAAACACACTCTTAGTCATGAAACTTTCAATGTGTTCTCCACATACTCAATATTAAAATGATACGAAACAGATTTCCTTTTCTTTTACATATTTCTTGGGATTGGGGGGTTTGCACACTGGTTGGTTTTTATTATTACATGCCTTTTGTCTTTAAAAGGTTTCCATCCACAATGGTATTTCACAGTCTAGTGTTGTGACAGTCACTTAGAACATCTATTACCCATAATTTTAGATTTTTTTTATATATCAGTAAACCCGATGATAAAACTGTTATTTCAATCCTGAACTATATATTTTCTAGAATTTAAGAGATAGCACTTTTGTCAGCAACATGAGCCTATACAATATGGATAGCCTGAGTACTAATTTCAGTGTCAGATGGGTGTAACCTAGCTTTTCCAGATTAGACATTACCATGTTACATCCCTGCTTAGAGGATTATATGTTTGCTTCCCATGTAAAACTGGATGGTTTCTGTAATATGAAGGATAGCTCTGTTGTCTGAAGTATAAGCCTCTTAGATCAACCCACGTTGATAGTTTGCACTGCCATCAGAAATCCTAACCTGCAAGATCTGTTTAAACTAGAGCATAGCTTTGCCTTCAAAAGCTTAGACATACGAGATAACTATAACATGAAAGATAGCTCTGTGCCTATGGGCCTGTTCCTGCAAGGTCAGTACAACTGAGGCATAGCTTATCTGCATCATGTCTGTTCCTATGAAAAGGATATGCAACAAAGTGTTGCTTCATTTTCCTAGGCCTTAGTCTATGAGATCTTTCTTCGCTGAAAGAAAGATTTGCAGTCCCATGGATCAGCACGTAAAAGCTATGAAACATGGGAGTAGCTCTGCATTTAGATGTCTAAACCTGTACGATTTATTTAACTTGTTGAATGGCTATGTACCTAAGAGACATCAGTGTAATATTTGGGTTAGCGCTGCTATCTGCAGTCGCAGCCAGTCCAATCTCTGAAACCTGATAAGCCTTTTAGCAGCTGGACCCTATTAGATGTCAATGGCACGGGGGGGGTGCTGCTTGAGTCTGTTAGGTGTGTAAAGTAAGAGATATCTGTGTTACAGCTGAGACTGTAGAATCTGTAGAATGCTGTAGATACTTCTTCTATTTGAGACCTCAGCATGTTTGATGACTGCAAGCTGAAACATAGATTTGCTGCACCAAATCTGAGAGATATGGGTACTTTAAAGGACTCCTCGGATGTCTGAATATGAGCCTGTACAAATACTGAAGGCTGAAACTAGGTTCTGAGAATTCACCATACAAAGCCAATCAATCAATCAATCAATCAATCAAATCAATCAAATCAATCAATCAGGGTTCTTTTAAAGTGCGGCTAATCACCTATGAGGGTCTTGAGGAGCTGGGAACGGAGGGGACAGTTCTGCAGTTCAGTCGAAGAGCCTTCTTTGTATTCTTTGTAACCTTAAAGAAATCTGCATGAGCTTCTTTTTTATCCATATAATCAAAGCAATTTCTTTGTTTTTATGAACCCTGTGTGATTGGAGTACCGTGATAGATATTGCTGGTGCCTGTGAACATCTCCTGTAAGATCTGTAACACAAGTGGTAAGTTTGCTTTCCACAGCCTTAAATGTTTTGGGAAGCTCCTATGGCTGAAGTCTGTGCCTGGAAAATCTCTATAACAAGATGGATTGATGTTTGAGTCTGTAAGATATGTAACTTAGAGTTGTGTAACCTAAATGATATTTTTTCTGTATGAGACCTTATTCCATAATAAGGTAATTCCATAATAGTTTTGTAATTTGATGGAATGATAACTGAGTCTGTGAAATATTGGTCACCTGAGGCTTCAGCACCAATAGTTTTAGGAAAGTCTTGGACCCATTGATAGATAATATATCCTACATTGTAATGGAATTCTGGTCTATCCCTATCTCAGTGACTGGCTAATTGCATCTTCTTCTCTCCTAACAGCAGAGTAGAAAAGCCAGCAAGTGTGCAGTCTACTGCCAGACCAGAGGTTCCTCTTGAATTACAGCGTCACATTTTCTTCCACCTCAGCCCCTCCAGTTCATTGGAACACACTTCTGCATGTAATTAGCAGAGTTTTTTGACTGATATCTCAGCTAATATATGTTTTAGTAAAGAATGAGGACTCAGCAATACTTTTACTCAGCCGTCTAGTGGATATGGCTTTAACACTTTCAATTCTACTTTGGAGCCATCTTCATTTCTACCCTATTGCTCATAGCAGTCTTCAGCAGTGGGACCATGTATCCCAGAATTACGATGTATTGATTCCAGTGACCCCACGTATTCGTCTAGACCTTCAGTGGTGGCTTATTCCATCAAATCTGGACAAAGATCATCAATCGGTTTCCCTTCCTCTAGTGATCATCTCTACTGTTGCAAGGTTTGTGAGCTGGGGTGCATTTCTAGGGACTTCCTAATTCCAGGGCAAATGGAGCAGATGAGAGATCTCAAACTCCTCCAATTGGAACAAATAACCTGGGGTTTAGGAACTGCTATTCAATTTTGTTCCCCTGATTAAGAATCAACCAATCTGTATTTAGAAGGGCAACCAGGCAGTTAGGGCTTACTGCAACCACCAGAGAGGGATGCAGTACCCTCTCTTTCTCCTTTACCAGGAGATATGCCTGTTGCCGGTCAGACTTTCCACTTTCTGGTAGCAGTATATCCTCTGAAGAAGGAGAAAGGGCTGGATCTCTTTGTCATGGAGTTCAACTCCCTGTTATCACATCTATGTTCCATGGTACTCCATATAACAATGTGTGCAAAAGATGGTCTTTCAGTCCCTTGGCCTAATGGACTTCTTTACTGTTTTCCACCCTTCCAACTAATTCCATGGGTTCTGAGAAAAAGGGTTGGGGATCAGGCCAGGGTGAACTTGATCGCACCAGTGTTATTCGGGAGAACTTAGTATCCTCTCCTACTTCAAATGTCTGTCTGACCTCCTTGGCAGTTCATAATATGTCCCTCAATATGAGCCAGGACTCTCTGAAGCCTCTCATCTGAAGCTATGGCTGCTGAGATGTTAAGCCTGTTAGCTAAGAGTTGTTCAGCCAAAGTAGCAGAATGTATTCAGCTTTCTTGGAGGCCTTCAACCCGCAAATCTCACTGTCATAACTGGCACAAATTTAGCTCAGGGAGTCCCATGATAAGTAATTCCTTACAGCTAAGGGAGTGTTTGTGGTAGTGATATGCTGTGAGAGAGGAGTGGGTGAAATTGGAGCAGTGCTTTCCATCTCTCTTTTATTCGTTAAGAAGATTTATATATAAGAAGAGGAATTCTTAATAAAAGTTACAGGTGTTGCAGTATATTTGACTTTTTTATGCTTATTGATCTAGGGGAAATTAAATAATCAATAATTTCTGCTTGGGTAATTTCTCAACATGTAAGGACTGTTTCAGGAAGACAGGCGAGGAGTTAATGGCTCGGTTACTTACCAGTAATCTTCATTACTCTGAGTCCAGGTCTTTGTTGATACAGTCCTGAATCTCAATCAGAGGACCAATTATTTTGCTTTCCTCTTATTTTAAAGTTTAGTATACAACAGTAAGTGTTGGTGTAAATTACTCACTTTTGTGGTCTGTTGGATAACGTCAGCCCGTTTGGGACAATTCTTTTTCATCAGCTAGGAAATAACTCTGTGGGGCAGAGAACTTCTCAACAAGTAAGGACTGTATCTATCGAGGGACACCTGAACCCAGAGAAACTTCCCGGACTTGTGTCGACTCTTTACTGCATTTTATGTGCACAGTTCTGAATTATTATCCCTGTCTCTTGTCCAGCCCCCTGTTGTTTATTTGTTAGGTTTATAAATATAATCAAAGGATGGTTCCTTCCAGAAACGACTTATAAAGATAGAATAACAAACTGTATTGCAATAAATCTCAAAGACACGACCAAGACAGATGCATGTTTATGTTTCAGGTGAGAAAACGACGCAGTGCTCTTTGAAGTGAAAAAGTGGTGGGCAAGATAATTCACATAACAGTCAAGGAATGATCACATTAAGGAGCAAAAACAACGCGAGACAATGCAATATTCACAAGTGCTCAAAATATTCATCTTGCAAAGAACTTCCACGATGGATAATGGGGAAGGACCAGAAATGAAGTTGGAAACTACCGATGGAATGTGAAATTTGACATTCCATAGGTGATTATTAATATGATCATCGTATGCATTACGTTGCACAGCAAAGAGCCATCGGGGCATATCATCAAGGGGCGACGATAATATTATCGCCGCTTTAGTGCTTGTTTTCGGGCGAAAAGCGGTGATAATATTATCGCATTATCATCAAGGGCACGCTAGAGCGTGATTCCTTGACGTATCGCCCCTTTTCACACGCCTCGCCTTGCATCTATAATGAGATGCAAAAGAGGCGTGGCTGTGAAAACAACATGGGATAATATTGCGAAGGCAGCTTCGCGATATTATCAAGGAGGGTTAGCGATATATGAAATCGCGTTAAGTATGCCTTAACGCAGGAATTTAACGTCTGTTAAATTCCTGACTAAGGCATACCTAACATGGGGGTGGATTGTGTGGCTAAAACCACAGGCCCTATCATCGAGGATATCGCCGTTTTCCTCCATGGAAAACGGCGATATCCCAACTATCGCTAGAATTTTTATCGCCTCGGCGATGCGCGTTGTTGATAACGCACTAACCGGGCGATAAATTCCAGAGATAGCCGGCAATAAATATGCAAGCACTAAGCGCGCTTTGCGATATTTATCGCCGGCCCTTGATAATATGCTCCATGGTTCCTTGCGACTCTAGAGCTAACCTGTTCTTGATACATAAGTGTTATATTTGCCATTGTACATACCAATGCATTCAATAAATGTCAAGAATTTCAATGTCAAGAGTTAAAAAAACATAATTTCATGAAGATTTGTTTTAGCAATACATACAGGATTTGAATACAAGTTAAAGGAAGCCACCTATCATTTGCTGCTTCGGGTGAAGGAATGCCTTTATTTATTTTATGTTACCTGGTTGTTTTTCACTTAACTAGTGCCTGGTGATTTACTGGGGAAAAGTCATTGCACACCAAGAAATGTGCTGTTTTTAAGTAGAAAAGGTCAATCTAGTTCTACAGTGTTTCGCATCATGGATAAATAAAAACAACAATTATGGTTTGATAATTACTGGGAAGAGGTAACGAAAGAAGAGATCTGCAAATTTGCAGCCAAGAACAACTTTTTCCAGGGAACAGAAAGCATTGAAAGTTAAGAAAAGGTCAAATTCTTTAATGGGTATAAACTGAAGATGCAGAGAGTGATGATGGCTAGTCAGCTGCAGTTCCCAGGCGAGAGCACCCAGACCCTGGAGAGATCTTTACCACGTGACCGGAAGAAATATCAGAACTGGTTTCTTTTGACTATTTCAACCAAGTTTCAGGAGACTGTCTTCAATCTTCAAGATATGTCCACTGACCTTAAAATTAGGATTGATGAGAAGAAATTGCTTAATGACATTATGACTTATGTGCTTCTTTGCCTAATCAATTGTGCGATTTTAGAGTATGTCAGACAAGGTACTTTGGTTCATCACTGTCAACAGATCATTGTTGTTGTAACTATTGTTATGAACTATCTACCTCACTGAGAAGAGCTTTAATACCAGTAAATATAAAAAAAAAATACAACATAGCAAATCATTAAATAAATTCAGACAATATTATTGCAGAAAGGCAAAATGGAGGAGGTGAGAGTTACAGAAAAAAGCTAAAAATGTAATTTTACCCATGGTATTTTTTAAAGAAGAAGACGTTCTTAACTTGGAGCCATGTGGGTTAGCCAAAAGCTCTGCGTTGACAAGGGCATTGTTTGACCTCGGAGATGAGAGACTAATGCCAGTACAAAGAATGAATGAAACGACCCTTCACAGAGTTTTATCCAAAGGACGTGGAGCACTATAAGCCCTTAGAGCAAACCTGCATTGGATGGGTACATGAATATTTATATAGTGGTGCACTGGGAACGCAATTACCTCGATCAGCTTCCTGGATAGGACAAATAGACTTTGAGAGAAGTCAGAGAAATGTGTGTTTTCTCAAGGTGAGGTGGTCTTTGCAACCATGTGAAATATGTTTCTTTTCTCGAGCTGTAGCTTGCATGGGATTCCGAATAAGATTTAATTTAGATAAGAGCAGGGAGTCTAAAGAAATACACTGTTGTATTTTGAGGACTTCCCATGAATGAATTAGTAGGCGAGTTAGTTAACAAGGTTGTGAATGCCACCTGGTTATTGGATGACGTCCAAGGACTTCTTTTTGCAGAGTTTTATGTAGCGTGAACTTGACCCGAAGGTATCAGATCGCTTTACATGAGCACCAGTAACGTTACACAAGGACACATTCCTTTTTGTTAGGCACGGGAAGATTAAGTGATTTGCTCAGAATCACAGAATGTTGAGCGTCATTGGCAAGACTCGAACCCCATCGTCCGCCTTAGCCCGTTCGGCCGCATCCTCTCTTCAACTTTTGCTTTTGATATCTTTGCTCCCGATATCTGTTTTTGCTGAAGCAGTATTCAGGCGGGATGAAAGAGAGGTTACAATGGTGTAAGCAGACAGTGCGAAGTGCTGCCCAAAGATTTTGTCACTGCATTGAAGATTATTATTGAGTGTACAAGGAACAAAAATAGAGCAAGGAAGAACAAAGGGATGCATCCTCTTCCCCTAATTGGAAATTAATACAATAGTGTGGATGGACCCGTAGGTATATCCTTAGATTTTTACGACTCAGTGTATTGCACTAGAGCACAAGAATCCAGTGGATTTATAAGAAGAACCCTCACCCACCAACCTAGTTGGTGGCATGCTTCATCATCGGGTTCCCTGCTGGGCTGCCGAATGCAACCCAGCTGTGATTCGACGCCTGGATTACAGCGGAGTGGGTTTTTTGGGGTTTGCCACTGTGAAATGTGCTCAGGAAGTGGTGCAGTTTAAAAATGTCACTAGGATACCCAGCCGGGTAACGATTTACCAAGAGAGTCCTAGGACACGTTAAAAACAAGGCAGGATATCGCGAAGATAAAAATTGATTTTCAATATCTCCTAAATGCTGGTGGACATGTTTCAGCCTTCCTGTTATTAATGAGGCTTTCTTCAGGACCAAAGAAATGTGAGTGGTGATGTGGCTACAAAAATGGAAATAAAAGTCACGTGAATGTGTAAATGATATTCAGCACACTCGCTAAGGTGTGCTGTGCATACTGTGCATGTGGTGGAATAGCCGTACTTATGGACCCCCCAACTGGTAGAAATCTGCAAAAGAAAGAGACATACAATGTAAAGGACATACACAACAGATAAAGAGGCATGCCATACTGCTTTGTTTGTCTTCACCGTCCTTTCATACGTGCTGTGCTCATTGAAATACTCTTGTGCACTTGCGTAGTTGAAAAAAGAATATATGGGTGTCGTAATGTTCTGTCATTCATATGTAAACATGCTACAGACACACGAAATAGCCAAATGTCGTGCATGGTGGGGTGTTAGCATTAATGTCTATTGGTGTGTAGGCTCCTTGTGTAGTCACAAGTAGGCACGGTCATGGTGGATAAGTGAACTGAAAGAGCCCTAGCTAACAAGTGGGGATTGCCAGTGTCCCCGATAAGACTGAATAGTCTTGATGTAAGTGCATAAAAAATTCCATTGCTAATTTTTAACTTGAGGAAAAGTCGTCATTACAACGTAGTAGTCACTGGCGTAATTAAGTCTATTAGTGAGTTCTGATACGATTAGTATGCGCTAATATCGCCATAATTAAAAGAGAGCAGAAAGTTCCTTCTGTCACTGGAAAATAAATAAACATTAGCAGAAATCCAGCAACTGCTGCGCACATTAAAGAATGGAAATGTCTTTCACCGTTTGTGAAAGGTGAAAGATCAAACGGATCCAAGAGGCAGGGGGTCTCCTGTAGTCAAACACTGTAAAAACAGAAGTGCAGCAGGGGAGGGGGTAATAAACTGCTTAATGTCGGTAAAAGTGAACTGCTAGCTACAGAGCTCGGGGTCACCTATTTCGTCAAGGATGACCCCCCTTCTCACAAACCTACTGCGGTCTTCACTGGATCCCGCCGATAATCGCCCAGCGTGAAGGCAAAGTTTTAAGCAATTGCCGGTTTTTAATGATGTGTGCCACTCTATTGGAGATGGTTTTATTTGTGGTCACGCACGAGAGCAGTATGCTGGTCGATGTTCGTTGCATTTGTTCTAGTAGGCCTTCGTGGTTTTGATTTTTGGCTTGTTTCTGGGCTTTTGTTGTAATTCTGGTTTGGTACGCATCATTCAAACAAATTGGAGAATACTCACGAGTGGAAAACTGAGCTGGGAGAAACCACTGTTCTCATACAGATGAGCATGAAGCTTGAAGGACAGCCTGGTGGCCACTCGTCCACTCCTCCAAACAAGCCCCACAAACATGCTGCTAAATGCTTTGGGACTTCCCAACGTGATTGGCCATTTCCCTTGTGGCAACTGTAGTGTGGGCTACCTCACTAAACCCACTAAAGTCTTAGATCTGGAACCGGGAAGTACATGGCAAATCAGGAAACATACAAATTGCAACTCGTGTAATGTTATTTACCTGATTACTTGCCCCTGTGGTCTCCGGAATGTGGGGATGACAAGCCGCAAAATAAAAATACGAATATGCGAACACAGGGGTAACATCCGTTGCAAGCGAAATACGACAGAAAGGACAAACGATTTGCTAGAATTAGGCCACACTACAAATGACATAAGATGGGTTGTAATGGAATAACTAGATAAAGTTCTCACAAACCTTCAACACCACCTTCACTTAGACACACACAGTAAAGAATTGAATGATAATATCCCATGGAACCTACTTAATAGGTCACCTTAGGTACAAAGCACCATATGTATAACATCACATATGTCACTATATGCCAACTGTGTAATTCTCCTATCTAGTCATGTCATTACAAAAATAGGCATTGTCCAAATTTCTTAAAATGATTGGATATATGCTACCTACATAACCACTCTTGGCGACTGGTCATCCTCTCTGCACAAAATGACCCCTAATACACTCCCAGGTGGCACCTGTATTTAGCGGTACCCATGTCAATACACTGTATTTGCCATCATTTGGGGGCTCTAGCACTACAGTTTACTTATGTTTAATTATATTGGTCACATCTTTTACTGAACGTTTAGCAACCACATCTTGCTCACCATTTTGGCACTGGCATTTAGCCCCTTCCATGTCATTACACTGCATTTGTTCTCATTCCAGGGTTCTAACACCACAACCCACCTTTGTTCTAAGTTTATTGGTCATATCCTTAACTGGCCATATACCCTTAAATGTTTAGCATCTTTTGACGTGCTTGCGTTTTTTCCCCCTGAGATCTTTCTTATTCTGTCGGTCTTGAAGAAACTGCACCCTACGCATCACTTCCTTATGTTGAAGTTAGCACTCTAACAGCGCATTCCCACGATCACGTGATCAGGTCATGCTCGCACCTTCTTTTTTCCCTGAGATCTTTATGGTTCTGTTAGCTCCTGAACAAACTGCACTTTACGCATCACTTCCTTGAGTTGAAGTTAGCATTCTAACAGCGCATTCCCACAATCACGTGATCAAGTCGCACATCGCAACCACTCCATTCAATGCTGTCACACCCCACCCATACACCAGCAATTGCTTAAAACTTTGCCTTCACGCTGGGCGATTATCGGTGGGATCCAGTGAAGATTGCAGTAGGTTTGTAAGACGGGAGGTTATCCTTGACGAAGTAAGTGCCCCTGCGCTCTGGTGCTGGCAGTTCACTTTTACCGACATTACGTAGTTTATTACACCCTCCCCTGATGTACTTCTATTTTTACAGTGTTTGACTACAGGAGACCCCTGCTTCTTGGATGCGTTTGCTCTTTCACCTTTCACAAATGGTATAAGACATTTTCATTCTATAATGCACTTTGATTTCTGCTAATGTTTATTATTTTCCAGTGACACGAGAAACTTTCTGCTCTCTTTTAATTATGGCAATATTAGCGCATGTTAATCGTATCAGCGCTCACTAATAGACTTAATTATGTCACCGGCCACTAACCTGTAATGCTGACTTTTACTGAAGTTGAAAATTCACAATGGAATTTTTCATGCACTCACATCAAGACTATTCAGTCTTATCGAGGACACTGGCAATCACCACTTGTTAGCTAGGTCTCTTTCAGTTCACATATCCACCGTGACTGTGCATACTTGGTGCTACTCAAGGAGCCTACGCACCAATAGACATGCATGCTGATACACCACGATGCATGACATTTGGCTATTACGTGAGTCTGTTGCATGTTTACGTATGAATAACGGAACATTACAACCCCTGAATTATATTTCTGACTACGCAAGTGCACAAGAGTATTTCAGTGAGCACAGCACTTACTAAAGGACGGAGAAGCCAAACAAGGCGCTATGGCATGCCTTGTTATCTGTTGTGTATGTCCTTTACGTTGTATGTCTGTCTCTTTCTCTTGCAGATTTCTACCAGTTGGTGGGTCTGTAAGCACGGCTTTTCCACTACATGCACAGCACACCTTAGCGAGTGTGCTGAATATTATTTACACATTCACGTGGCTATTTCCATTTTTGTAGCCACATCACCACTCACGTTTCTTTGGTGTTGAAGAAAGCCTCATTAATAGCAGGGAAGCTGAAACATGTCGACCAGCATTTAAGAGATGTTATAGATCGATTTTTATCTTCGTGATATCTCACCTTGTTTTTAATGTGTCCTATGACCCTATTACTAAATCATTACCCGGCTGGGCATCCTAGTGATATTTTTAAATTGCACCACTTCTTGAGCACATTTCACTCTGACAACCCCAAAAACCCACTCCGCTGTAATCCAGACGTCAAAGCACAGCAGGGTTGCATTCGGCAGCCCAGCTGGGAACCCGATGATGAAGCATGCCTCCAACTAGATTGTTGGGTGAGGGTCCTTCTTACAAATCCATTGGATTTTTGTGCTCTAGTGCATATTATTGAGTGCAGACATTTGGATCTGGGGACGATTGACAAGCCCATGAGGAATTTGGTGCATGGAATGTTGGTGGTGCATTTACCATTGAAACAGCATGGATAGCATGGATTTATCAAGTGGTATGAAGTAGTTCATTATTTTATTTGTATTCATAATAAACATGCTATGCTCAATGCTGAGATTGCCTCTGTGAATCCTGATAAAAAGTAGAACAATGGGTTGGTGACTGTTGGAGAGTGCGTTTTTGGTGAAGTACCCCCCCCCGACACACACACACACACTATTTGCCTGGTATCTGGTGCAAATTTGTCTGAATGTGTGCTGAGGTCCTGCTAACCAGGACCCCAGCACCACTGATATTTACTCAAACTGTATGATTGTTACACAATTGGCACCACCTTTAGGTCCATTGTAAGTCCCTGGTAAATGGTACCCCTTGTACCTAGGGCATTGGACCTAAAGGCTGCAGCACAAATTGAATATGAGGGACCCTTCAGCAAGCTCACACAAACTCCTACTGCAACCTGCGTGTCTTGGTGCAGAGAAAACCAAAGAGTCGACATGGCACACATCCCTGTGTGCCATGCCAGCAAAACACTGCATGTGGTATAGGTTAGTTACACCTATGGCAGGCCTTACAGCTGGAAGGCAGGGTGCACTATAAGCATGTGTGGGTATAACTGCCTGAGTGGATGTGTCCTTGTGATATCTAAGTTCACCCTTAGATATTACAAGTGTACAGGGAAGCCATAACGGGTATATGGGTTGGACACTCATGATTACGGGTTCACCAGCTACATGATGGCTTCACTGTACCCCAAGGTGTTTGGTAGCAAACACCTCATCTTAATAAACCCACACTGATGCCAGTGCTGGATTTATTAATAAATGCACGTAGAGTGCACCTTAGAAGTGCCCCCGAACACCAACCGACTACTGGTGTGTTGACTGACTGGTCTCGACCAGCCAGCCACCATAGGCAGGTTTCTGACCTCCTGAGGTGAGAGCCTACGCTTTTGGAGGCCAAGAACAAAGCCTGCTCTGGACCGAGGTGTTCACACCACTTCCAAGTAGGATGGGCATTGCAGGGTAAGAAGCGTCAAAGGCCCTGCCGCCTTTGTTGTTCAACCCCGGGCCTCTTCAGATAGTGGAGGTGCCACCCCCATCCTTACCTGAATTTTTGGCAGCAAGACAGGTGGGAAACTTAGTTAGATTAAGACGTGTGCGTCATTCAGCGTGCTGCACCCCTTGGGTGGGACAGCTGATGTGGACCCCACTTTTCAAATGCCTTTATGTAGTTTTTGGAAGTAATTAGCCTTCTAGGGTCAGGGTTATTCCCCTAGGAAGTGGTCATATAGAGGGTGTAGACACCCCAAACAAATATCTTATTGGTTACTACCTATCGCTCCTTGTAAACACGCCTAAAATGAGTATTTGAGTGGCACCCGAAACCCAAGAACTCAGATTCGACAGATCAACAGAAGAAGGAGGATAAATGCAGCAGAACTTTGAACTTTGTTGCGAAACCCCACTATCCCAGCCCTCTCTCAAAAATCGCGACAGAGTGACTCGTCCTGCGAGCTGGAAAACTGCCAAAGCCTTGGGAAGCCTGCCAGCACATCCACAAACACTGAAAGTCTTCCTTGGAGTAGAGGAGCTACTTCCCTGCAGTCCGCAGGGACGGACAAGCAGTGTAACTATATCATTTTCTTATTACACATGACTATAGACATCACACCTCAACTGTAATAAAGAAATTTGAGACTGTTTTTCCTATTGGGATTGAAGGCTCCCATGCATTATATCCCAATGCAGTGTGCTATACTGGCCATTAAAGACCAATAAGGTCTCTCACTTAGACCAGGACAACGCAGCCATCGAAGGACATCAACATCACTAAGACAAATTTCGAGAATGGCCCAGCTGCATTGATTTCTCCTCTGCAAGCTGGTTGTCCCTGACAGCGAGGTGCATCTTGCCACCCAGCCCAGTCGGCCAATCTCCTCTGCTCCCAAGCCCCCTGTCTATGTCCTGATGAACCTGCTGTGCACCCATGCTCCAAAACCCCTTGTGACCTGAGCCCCCATTTGGGAGTCCTTGAACTTGTCTGCATGTCCCCCAGTGCAACCTCTTTTCAGATGATCCCCCTTATCTATAGGGCGCCAGCTACCAGCCTCACCAACACCCTGATCCCGGCAGAACCCGGATGACTCCGGCATAGCTGCTGATAGTACTTTGAACCTTAGCCTACTACTATTTCGATCCCAAAAGGTGAACCCCTGAAACCAACTGTACCTACCTTTATGCATCTTTGACTTTTCCTCCCAAAGGATTACTTTGTGCGAAGAAGTGCACGGATTTGAACGTTTCCTTTGCATGTGAATATTTCTATCGATAACTGTACTTACCTTGAAACAAAGTTCTTGAGTTTAAAATATATATAAAAAGAAGTGTTATTTTTCTAAATTGGTGTCGGATTCATTCTTTGAGTGTGTGTCTCATTTATTGCCCTTGTGAGTACAACACTTGCTTAGCACTACCCTCTGATAAGCCTAACTGCTCGCCAACAGTGCCACAAAAGAGAGCGTTAGTGTTATCTACTTTGGCGTCTGTAAACCAATTGAGGACCCACTGGACTCTCTGCAAAGTGCACTTCTTTTTAGTATACTATATAGAGAGCCAGCTTCCTACAATGACTCTTTATTGAAGATAATGGTGCTACAGCAGGCTATAAACACTAGTATAGGACTGCCGCTATCAAAATTATAATACAATAAACTATATCATCTGATTCTCTCTCTTCCCTGCTTCTCCATTGGATATGTGGATTGTGCATGTTGATTGAAAAAGGCAGAAATTTGCCAATGGAAATCAAAGAGCCTTCTCCCTCCTCCTGTTGTTCTAATTGTCACTGGAGATGAGGGAGGAGGAAGGTGGGCAATTATCTACCTGGCACATGCATCAAGCAAAATTATCCTCGCAAAATTTGCGATTCAGTAAAATAGACCGTTAGCACCCGCAAAGGAGCACTTTCCAATGCATCAATCAAAATACCGAAAATGCTAAAAAGTCGCTAAATAATATCCCACAAAGTTAGCGAGAAGCGAATTTGCGATTCCTTAGCAGCGAAACATGCAACCGCAAATAGCGATTAGCAATCAAAGACTCGCAATGCAATGCAATAAAACTCGCAATTAGCGATTAACAGGAAAATCGCTATTTTGCAAGTGCAGAATAAGGGGAATCACAATCAGGTGGTAAAGTTAAAAAAAAAATCGCACAGATGCCACTAATCAGAAGCCCTTTGAAAATGACTCAGGAGACCCCAGAAGCCTTTCACAATGGCAGCCCTCTACGTGCTGGCAAGGAAGATGAGGATCAATGCAGCAGCTCAGCGCAGAAGGATACAGGAAAGGATTTTCCGAGTGTGCATCATATTGCTGGGCCAGACTGAGGAGGAGACCTATGATAAGTACAGGCTGAATCGTGCAATGATCATGCACCTAATTGCTGAATTGGAACCCCTATTGCAGCACCAGACACGTAGGACACATGCAATCCCCACACATGTCCAGGTGCTACGTTGCCTGCACCTACTGGCGTCAGGGGGTAGTAGCCGTAGCCAGAGGAGTTTCACATAGCTCACGCTTCTTTAAGAACTTCCTTGACGAAATGATGACAAGGATCCACACACACATCACCTTCCCTACAACCCCACGGGAGTTGAATCAGGCAAAACAAGAGTTCTACCAGTTGGCCCAATTCCCTCATGTGATCGGATGCATAGACTGTACGCATGTTCCCTTCTGTCCCCCAACAGCCAACGAATACATCTTCCGGAACAGGAAGTGTTACCACTCCATTAATGTGCAAGTTGTGTGCAATGCAAAGCATATTATAGCGGACATCGTGGCACAATTTCCAGGAAGCACACATGACTCCTATATATTCTGGCACAGTGGCATCCACAGGCGTCAGGTCAGGGGTGAATTTGGTGATGGACATCTACTCGGTACACACATTTACCTATTTGCTACATCAATCAACCAAATGTAAGTGCATAACTGTGGCTAACTGTTTGCATTCCACCCTGTAGGTGACAGCGCATACGCTGTGTGGGACTACATACTGACACCGTACCTCAACCCAGCAACACCACAGGAGCAGAGGTACAATGCGGCACACATAAGCACACGGAATGTGATAGAACGAACCTTCGGGATTCTGAAAAGTCATTTTCGCATTCTATACAAGACTGGATCGTGGCTGCATGTGCCATGTTGCACAACATTGCCACCAGAAGAGGCATACACCTCGAGATGTCCGACTGTGAGTCTGATGGGGACGACCAACCACCCGCACAACACCAACAGGCGCATGTGGCAAACTCCGCAGAAGGACGGAGGAGACGTGCACACATCACCCAACATTACTTCTAATGCAGGTAATAATGAGCCTTAACAACTAAAGGGTGAACGTAAATGTTTTAATAACATGAGCCCATGTGAAGTAAAATTTGAATAGTGCAGATTGTGAGGGTGATTGAATTGAGGCAGTCAACAGAAATTAGTTAAAAGCAATCACCACGTCGTAAAGGACCATGGTTACACCACCACGGCCCAGAAATGAGGATATGCATGGCTAGCGCCTCCTGCCACGTACACCCAGCCTCCTATCGCGTGCCGCTGCAACATCAACAGGATGTGTGTGTGTGGATGTGGTGCTGCGCGATCTGCGCCTCCTGGTAGGGGTCACTGGCAGTGACATGCTACTGAGGCTCGATGCCTCCTCACTCCCTCCTCCCCTTCCAAGTTGATGGCACTCTCTGTCCTGGACTGTAAGTATTCCACCGCTGTGGTCACTTGTCCCAAGGCCCGTGCAACATCCCCACAGAAATTACCACGGTCAACTTGCATTGCAACAGAACGCCGTGCCAATAGCGCCGTGGTGTTGCAGAGTTTGTTGATGGCCCTTGTATTTGCTGAGGTGCAGATCAGGCTCTGGCAATGCCTTTTCTGCTTCGTGGCCTGTCCTGCAAGCACCGCCTGTGTAAGCTCCTGTAGGCTTGCGTAAGTTTGACGATTGCCCTCTGCAACCACTGTTGATAGGTCACGCACATTGTCCGCCATTGTGCTTAAATTCTTTGCCAGCTTGGAGATCTGGAGTGTGATTGTGCCCATGTGTCTCCCCTGCAGGCGCTGCACGCGTAGCATCTGTGACTCTACACCATCATAGACATTTGTCGCATGCTGAGCATGTGCTTCAATACGTGCCCTGGACCTGCGCCGTTGCCCTGGTTGGACCTGTGCTGGTGTTGGAGTTGGTGCGGCGACACGGGGCTGGATGGAGACTGTAGTAGGTGCTGGAGTTAGTCCGGCCTCCATTGGCAGCAGTGAGGGGCATGTGCCCTGCGTTTTGGTGGTGGTGGTTGGGGTGGGGGTGGGCTTGCGTGGGCCACTGGAGCCTCCACTTCGTTCTCCGCAGGTGTCTCTGAGATGTGAAGTTGGTCACTGTCATTAGAGTCTGCCTCAGCTGCATCTGTGATGTGAAACAGTACACTGTTAATTTTTGTAAATCCTACATTTGTTAAACATTTGGCCTACTTTGCGCTGATAACATCACTGACTAAATACACTGGCTGTCATGCTGTGTTGGTATTTTCTGATTTCCCTTGCTGCTTTTGAAAGCACTATTTGCTGACATGACTACAACTCCCATGATGCATTTTGTGTATGAGGGGAAACGTGGCCTGGAGTTTGATCTGCATACTGGGTTTGCCAGGGGGTGATCTGCCTGAACATACATTACGCAAGGGATTAACGCTTGCATGCATCTTACCTTGTGATGTACTTGCTGTGCCGGATGTGTCCAGCTGTGTGACTCCCACCACCGCCTCAGGCTGGATTGTCGCCTCAACAAGGTCCTCAAGGGCTGTGTTTGTGGGTGCAGTCCTCCTGAGGCACCTGCTTCCCTCAACCTTACGGCAATGCGCTCCTTGGCATGGAACCTGAGCCGTACCACCTCTTCTTCAAATCATCAATGCTGCGGTGTGTGACTCCCACAGCATTGACTTTAGCCTCGATATGCAGCCATATTTTTCTTTTTTCAGCCTCAGGAACCTTCAGGGACAATTTCCCAAATACCTTATCGTGGCTCCTGCCGACCTCCTCAATTAAGTATTCCAACTCCCTCTCAAAGAACTTCATGTTCCTCTTCCTGGGCGTGGCACTCTCCCCTGACGCATTTTTATCCATCCTGGGTGTGAAATGGTAGCTGGATACAGAGATATCAGTGATTCTGGTCAGCCTCAGTTCTCTGCCTCCTCCACTGTGCTCCTCAGGGCACTGAATGAAGCATGGACTGTGTGACTCCCTGGTTGTAATGTCATCAGCCTGCTTCCAATGCGACCTGCTAATAGCGAGATCGCAAACAGCGAGATCGCTATTTGGGATTTTCAGGTTTTGCGAATCGCATTTGTGTACTCGCTCTTGATTTTGCGATTATTAGCGAATCACTATTTGTGCGTATGTGGTTTCATGCATCCCGGATAGTGATTTCGCAATGAAGCAATCGCTATTACTGCTTTTGATGCATGTGCCCATACATCTCTTGTGTCTCCCTCTTTGCAAAATATAGGAAAACAATTTGGCAGGGCTGAATCAGGGTTGCAGAGATTTTGCTTCTTTTCATAATCCTACTGTCCATACTTGTCTTTTGTTGCTAGGATCGTGTACGTCTCAGGATCTATAAAAAATGGGCAACAGCAACTGTGAAGAGAGGTAGAAGCTGCCAAAACCACTGGGGATTTTGAAACCTCTCAGTGTCTTTGGGAGGATTTCTTAAAAATAGAATAAGGACATGAGGTAGAATATTCTAAGAGCTTTAAAAACCTGCCACTGTGGGTTTTACAGGCCATTAAGCTCATGCTTTGCTTGTACTTACCATCATTTTTTACTTTGGTCTTTAATGGCCAGTAAAGCGCACTGCCTTGGGATATAATGCATGGGAGCCTTCAATCTCAGAAGAACCTGTCTCTAATTTCTTTATTACATTTGAGTTGTGATGTCTCTAGGTACGTGTAATAAGAAAATGATATAGTTACACACTGTAAGAAGTTACTAGAGTTGAATTGTGATGTCATAATATCTGCTTCAAGACCCAATATGCAAAAAGATATGCAGATCACAGAGCATTATTACAACTGTAATTTAAACAAGAAACCAAAATCTGGCTTTTTACCTTGTGATTTGTTTTTCTATAATGAACAATGAACAGCAGAAAGGATAAATGTATGATGTTTATTCTTTGCACATACTTCAATAAAGGAAAATGGAATCTCTCTGCCTGTTATTTCTCGGTCTGAGCTACATCCTTTTTTTAATCTGATTTACATTGCATTGATTCTAATATATTTTTGCAACAAATTGATAACTGTAATTACACACTATTGATTCTGCTATTATTCTTCATCTCTTGAACTATCTTGTCTCTTTCATATGAAAGATCAAGACCCCCAAGCATGTAAAAAGCTCCTGGGAAAAGTGATCATGCATGGGCGTAATTTAGGGGTTGCCAGGGATCGTACCTGCAATCCTTATTATGTTTGGCTAGGGGTACTTTATCCCATAAATAATGCATAGAAGGATGCACTCCCATTATAAAGACTACTCACTAATTGCCTTCCTATTGCCAGGTTAATGATGTCTCTAGTCACCTGCAAAAGATGAATGATGTAGTTGCTCAACTATATCAATTTATTACAGATGAGTAACAACTTGAAAACGCCTGCTGCCAGAGACAGCAGCCAAAGTGAAAGGAATGCCAGAGACGTTGAAAGCTGCAGTTTAAAAAATGTAAGCAAGAATTGACTTTTCGTTCCGAAAATCTGCTTTTCTAAAATGAACACTGATCGGCAGAAAGGCAAGATGTATAACAACTTTTAAAAAATGTTACACATAGTTCATTGCTTGAAAGCATTAATCTATATGCAGCATGTTACTACTCATTCTGAGCAACAGATGTTTTTGGATCTGATTTAAACTCAACAGATTCTAGTGTGTTTTTGCAACAAATTACTAATTACATTTTGGTGTTCTAATTTATCACTACAGATTCAATGTAAATAAATCCATTGATGACCCTCACGAATATAAAGAAACCTCCCAGCATATCATGGCCTTGATTTTTTATTCCACACAAACAAACTGCTGCTTTGGGAGTTTGCGTGTGTAGACCAGAAATACTGAGTGGGGCCAAAACAATACAGCTCCTGCTCGGCATTTCACTGAGCGTACCATTGCTTCAACACCCTCTGCATGCTTCGCAGGATCTACAAGTGGATCCCCACCGAAACGAGAAGAACGGTCACCCAGGCCCTCCTCAGCAGCAGCCTGGACTACGGAAACACCCTCTACGCAGGAGCCTCGGTCAAACTCCTGAGATGGCAGCAACGCATACAGAACGCCTCTGCATGCCTGATTTTTGACATCCCTCGCCGCAGCCACATCACACCCCACCTGAGAGACCTGCACTGGCTCCCTGTCAACAAAAGGATAACCTTCCAGCTCTTTATAAACAATGTGATTCTACCCTGTAACAGTTAGACTTATTTTTTAATTTCTAATTTGTAGTTTTTTAGTGAAAAAAGTGCTCCATGAGATGTCATGGGAAGGCGCTAAGTGTTTTTAAAATACCCCTCACACACTATGAATCCCATGGTGTCATGCTTCATCATAGGGGTCTTCCCATCCCTCTACGGGGCGGGGCGTGCTACGACCAGCAAGTATGCGGGAGCACTGTTGTTTGTGAAGGAATAGGCTATGTGTAATGTGGGGGTGAGAGTGGTAAGGTTAGTGAATAGTTACGACAAATTAAAAATTCTCTGGCTAGAGGAAAAAAATTTTTTTTTCAATTCCCTGGCTGAGAACATTAAAAAGAGGATATGTAGGGGGTGTACCTCAATCTGATACTCCCTACTGGGTCAACATGTTTTGTAAGCAGTCCCCACTGCTTTACTCATCAGGGCCTAATATGATCCCTACTACACTCAAAAATAATTGGTTTATATCAATTGTATGCCTATTTCTCAAAACCAAACTTCAAAAAATAGTGCAAGTCTGGAGAAAGTTTGTAAGGGTACCATGACCTTTATCGTTTGAAATAACACAAATCGGAATCTGTGATGATAAACAAACAAAGTAAACAACCCGGTGGCTGTTCATTAAAACACATCACCATACTGTGGAGTCGCCTTCTTAGAAGAAAAGGTGACATATTTTTCTTAGTTATTAGTAGAAAAGGTTGTTATTCTAAACATTCAATAAGAAACAGCCCACAATTTGCGGAACATAATCGCTGATTTTTCACACTTGGTTTTCGCATAAAAACACACACACACACACGTTTGTCACACTCATCTATTGTTGTTGTATCAAGAGTGGTGAATCGTTCATTAATGTCAACAAAACTTGCTTATGCCCGACATTTGCGGAACTTAATAGCTGGTTTTTCGCGCTTGGTTAGGGCATAAAAACACACTTACATGTTTGTCACACTCATCTCTTGTTGTTAGGTATTATATCAAGAGTGGTGCATCGTTCATTTATGTCGACAAACATGCTTATGGTAGCGGAGTCAACCCAATACATTGTACACGTACGTAATGATGTTTGGGTACATACACTGTTAGGAATAATTATCCTGCTTCATGAGCTTGCATCGGAGGGAAGGATGCCTTGTAATAGTCACTGTAGACAAAGTGGAAAAGCATAAATGCGTTAGCGTTTATCGATCGCGCCGTGTCATCACGGCGCTGATCGCAAAGACTTCTGAGCATACCGTGGAAATGCCTCATTTTTAAAGACTTTGGCCTCAGTCTTACTTACATGTCGAAGGTCTCTCCTCACCTCTTTCTGCCTCCGTGCTGCTCCGTGGTGAGGTTTATAAGGTAACAGTGGTTCTGTTGGGTGAAAGTATTGCTTTACGCATTCGGTTTAGTCAAGCATTTTTCAACAATGTACATTAATTTGACTTTAAGCAACACACAAGACATCACAAGACCCGACATTCGCCTTCAAGAGAGGTAAAAACATCAAGGATTCGGTGGTGAATGCATATCTGGACACACCCAAACAACCTGACCTCAGGGACCTTTTGGGGTTGGCACCTGTAACTGGACACCATAAATGTGGGCAATGCAAGGCGTGCGACGTATGCTATGAAGGAACTACATTCACATACACTGGAAGAACATACAAACTTTCCCAATTCACAAACTGTAACAGCATGAATGTTATTTATGCCATCCAATGCCCATGCGGACTTACATATGTGGGACAAACAACTCAGAAAGTGAAAACGCGTATTCTGCAACACATGAGCAGGTTAAGGTGCAAGGTACATGGGGCCCCAATGGTAGAGCACTATGCCTCACACAATCACTCCCCCAACAACATCACATGGTGGGTACTTGAAAAGATTGTCCCCAGCAGCAGGGGTGGATCAATAGCGAGGTTGCTGAACTACAAGGAGTGTAGATGGATCCATTTACTTAACTCGGTCCAGAATGGGTTGAATGAGATGGAGGAGATCTCAAGACAAATGGGCCTACTTTGATCACCCCTTAACGCGGGATACAGGAGTCGCTTGATTACATAATACTGGCTGAATCATCCATCAAACTTTAGATTCACTGAGTGCAATATAATCTTTCCTTCCGCCCCCCCCGTTCAAGCGTGTTTAGAACTACCTGACTTGTTGATCTATGTCCTGTTTGGCACTCCGTGATTTGGTCTATGTTATGTGCATGACTGCTATGACCAAAATATAGTACAAATCACCGTAATCCTTTAATGTTGATTCTACCATGTTTATCTGTACCCTAGTACAATTTACGTATGTAGACAGAATTTGTATGCCGACTGTCGAATTAAGTGCTCACGTCGATCGATGTATATGCCATTATTAATTACACTCCTTATTTTGTGATTTGTTTCCACTATATCTCACTTTGAATTCAAAATTGCCCATATCAAGTGACGGGCTTGCTCTCGCCACACCACACTTGCGTCACAGCAATCGGCGCATTTGAATCCCTCAGATGACACACTTTGTTTACGTAGTTACTATGACACACTTTGTTTACGTAGTTACTATGGCAACGTTTGACGAGCAGTGACGTCCTGTGACGCTCCCGCCTCGCACCAATTAGCACACAGAATCCCCCAGATGACAGATTTGCACTCCGTCAGCATGGGAATTTGACACGTTCATCGACGTTAGCGTAACCCATTGCCTAGCAACCACCAGTGCTCGGCGTCCACGCGCACGCCACACTAGGCTTATATGCAGACTCACCGCAGACTTCTTTGCCGATTCACACCAGACGAGCCAGGACCCACAGGCCAGCTGTCCGTTTCTTCAGAACAAGGTAATTGGGAATCCCGAAGAGACCGTGTTTAATCTTAGACCTCGCCCTTTCTGGTTCGAGGCTATCTAACCCTTACATCATTATTGCTTCTTTACAGTTAAATTTCGTCTGAAGAAGCCCACTTCTACCTACACTAATGAGGTAGAAGGATCTGGATTATAGACAGCACCGCTCAAGTAAATAGGTGAGCGTTAGCCGTGCACCACTCCAGCCCATCACACAGCATAGGTGCCATGGCTTTTCTCACGCTAACCACCTCTATTATTTATTATCTTCTAGACACCATCAATATCAAACACTATGATGGAGCCTCAAGTGAATTAACAAGGGTGAGCAAGTCAAGCCCCCCTACCTCGTTAGTCGTTATCAAACAATTTTATACAATATTACTAATATTCACAATGTGTGTAACTACTTCACAGGCCCGTCAATAGGATATACCATTGGAGTGAACCCCATCCTGACACTAACGCCGGATTTTTACCTACTCCATAGACTTAGACCTTCTAAGGTGAGTCAGCTACCATCCTTAGCACATAGATCATCCTTGTTTTAGTGACAACACACCTGACTTAGTCTTCTCTTACTCACAGGCCGTCACGCTTAAATTCAAGTCCTGATGAAGACCCGCACTGACCTATCAAGAGGGCAGCACTAGGGTTGAAACGTCGACTAATTTGTGGACCTTCGTATAGAACCTGTGCCAAAAAAGAACTCTTCCATAGCGCAGTTTTACTATTCGACACATTCTGGCCACTTTCAAAAAATTTGCTTTTAAACTACTGTATATATCACGCACATTGTCACCGAGCACCTATTTCTCACTGTGTCACTTCTGTCAACACATCATTGCATGACGGCCACTCATGAAAATATTGATGTATGCATATATGAATGACGCAATTCATATATAAAGAATTTTTGGTTGCATTTGAACTGTCTTGTGTGTTGCTTAAAGTCAAATTAATGTACATTGTTGAAAAATGCTTGACTAAACCGAATGCGTAAAGCAATACTTTCACCCAACAGAACCACTGTTACCTTATAAACTTACTGCCCAGGTTCTGAGGGATACTGGGTTACCCCATTGTTGTTTTGAATGCTCCGTGTTGAGGTGCAGACACTGGCAAATGGATATTATTTCTGGTTCGTAATGGGATGTTACCGGAAGAGGAGCCCGTCTTGAAAGACTAGCGCGTTGCATACCTTAAAAATGGCTGCTCATTTAAGTCCTGAGCAGGGAGTCTAGAAAAACGTACTTCCTGGTTAAGCAGGAGACCGGGATTGCCCCCGTTTTTTTCTCAAAAAACAAATAAAGCATGATGTTTGCTAATGTAATAACAAAAAATGTTCTCTTAATTTGGCATTATGATTTGAATCATTCTGTGAAGAGAAATAAGTAATCACGAGACGACTATTAATTGTGGATAATGACAGATAGCTAGATCTCTCGATATCAAGATTATTGTTGTTCTAAATGTTCTTTTTGAGAACCGGACTAGGTTTATGTCCAGACCTTAAACGCTGTTTAAGAAAGGTGCGCATTTGGAACTTGCAACAGCAGTGTCATTTCTGTGAATATGCTCAGTTGTGGTCTTGACAATAGATTCTAGGGTCTGGCAGGATCCTCAATGTTGTTGATGAAGGCGGCATATGTTTATCAATGTCATCTTTTTGTGAACCTTCATAGTGAGGGTATTCTTTCTTTGTTACAGAGCAAAATCCCTCAATGACGCTCCCCCTTGTATTGCTGTTATGTGTGAAAGGCTCCATGTATTGATTGAAAGTTGTAGAGGTCTTCAGACGTGGATGACATGGTTAGAATGGATTATAGGCTATTCATTAGAATTGGCCCCATGGAATTTCATCGTTCAATCCTCTGATATTTGTTTTGAGTCGAAACACCCATCTCTGTTCCTTTTCAAGAAGATATTTCTCATTTGGTACTTGTACAATCACTGTCCAGGTTATGTCTTCTGGTTTGTGACCTAGTTCCAAGAAATGTGATGCCATTTTTGTGGTGCCTTTTCTGCACTTGACGTTGCTTTTGTGTTCACCTATCCTTGTTTTCACCGGTCTTGTTGTCATACCTATATATTCAAGCAGACATGGACAGGAGATAAGGTACACTACGTTGTTACTGTTACATGAGGTAAATTTTCTCTGTTCCCACTTTGTACCATTTAGGAAGGTAATTTCTTTGCTTTTTTTAGGAAGTGGGCAGACTTTGCATTTCCCACATGGATGATGTTCTTGTATGTTGGCCATTGCTGTTGATTGGCATGTAGGTTCATTTTTATGGGGTCTTGTGTGTACAATCATGTTGCGAATGCTTTTCCCTCTTCTGTGGGAGAAAACAGGTTTTGGGAGATTTAGACTTCCACTGTTAAGGATACGCCAATGTTTGTTGATGATCTTGGTGACCTAGTTTGAATTAGTGTTGTATGTTGTAATGCAAAATGGTGTTTTTTCATCAGGTTTTAGGTTGGTAGGTTCCAGAAGGCTCGCCCTACCGTTATTGTGTGCCCTTTTGTAGGCTTTTTCTATGACTTGTTTGGGTTATTGTCTTTTCTCAAGTTTCATTTTCAGGTCTTTAGATTGAGTTTTGAAGTCATTGACTTCTGTGCAATTTCGTCTAAGACGTAGAAATTGTCCATAGGGAAGGTTGTCACGCAGATGTTTAGGGTGAAAACTCAGGTACATTAGAAGACAGTTTTTTGATGTGGTTTTGAAATGTGTTGTAGTCATGAGTCTCCCATCTTTTGGTGATATATTTAGGTCAAGGAATACCAATTCTCTTTAGGAAAAGGTACTGGTGAATTTTAAGAATTCGTCTTGGTAAGTGAGCCAAGTGATGAAACGGTTTGCGGTGCTTTCATCACCATCCCAGATGATCAATATATCATCTATATATCATTTCCAGGTGTTGAGCTGCTTATGGAAGGGGTTAGGGATAGGATCTATCCTAGAACCGATCTCAAAATTTGCATACACATATCTAAGACCAATGGTGCGAAAAACATCTACCTACCTGAGGGACACCAAAGATGTCCTGGTACTACTAGAAGACCTCTGCTTTGACCCCCAACAGCAACTTCTAATTAGTTGTGATGTTGAGATCCTTTATACCAGTCTCCCCCACACTGAGACCCTTAACATCATTGAAGAAGTCCTATTTGATACGGAATGGGAATACCAAACCCCTAGAAATGTCATTATGGAACGCTGTAACTTAGCACTTAGAGAGATTTTTTTTTAATACAACCAAACCTTATATCTCCAGAAGCACAGGACCAGCATGGGGAGCACCTTTGCTCCTAGCATAGCTGGTCTCTATGTATACCATCTTGAGACCACTAAAATTCTACATCCAAGTAACCCCTTCCATAAGCAGATCAACACCTGGAAACGATATATAGATGATATATTGATCATCTGGGATGGTGATGAAAACACCGCAAACCGTTTCATCACTTGGCTCAATTACCAAGACGAATTCTTAAAATTCACCAGTACCATTTCCAACAGAGAATTGGTCTTCCTTGACCTAAATATATCACCAAAAGATGGGAGACTCATGACTACAACACATTTCAAAACCACATCAAAAAACTGTCTTCTAATGTACCAGAGTTTTCACCCTAAACATCTGCGTGACAACCTCCTCTATGGACAATTTCTACCTCTTAGACGAAATTGCACAGAAGTCAATGACTTCAAAACTCAATCTAAAGACATGAAAATGAAACTTGAGAAAAGACAATACCCCAAACAAGTCATAGAAAAAGCCTACAAAAGGGTACGCAATAACTGTAGGGCAAGCCTTCTGGAACCTACCAACTTAAAACCTGATGAAAAACCACCATTTTGCATTACAACATACAGCACTAATTCAAACCAGGTCACCAAGTTCATCAACAAACATTGGCGTATCCTTAACAGTGGAAGTCTAAATCTCCCAAAACCTGTTTTCTCCCACAGAAGATGGAAAAGAATTCAAGACATGATTGTACACACAAGACCCCGCAAAAATGAACCTACATGCCAATAAGCAGCAATGGCCAACATACATGGACATCATCCATGTGGGAAATGCAAAGTCTGCCCACTTACTACAAAAAGCACAAAAATTACTTTCCTAAATGGTACAAAGTGGGAACAGAGAAAATGTACCTCATGTAACAGTAACAACGTAGTGTACCTTATCACCTGTCCATGTCTGCTTGAATACATAGGTATGACGACAAGACCGGTGAAAACAAGGATAGGTGAACACAAAAGCAACATCAAGTGCAGAAAAGGCACCACAAAAATGGCATCACATTTCCTGGAACTAGGTCACAAACCAGAAGACATAACCTGGACAGTAATTGAACAAGTACCAAATGAGAAATATCTTCTTGAAAAGGAACAGAGATGGGTGTTTCGACTCAAAACAAATGTCAGAGGATTGAACGATGAAATTCCATGAGGCCAATTCTAATGAATAGCCTATAATCCATTCTAACCATGTCATCCGCGTCTGAAGACCTCTACAACTTTCAATCAATACGTGGAGCCTTTCACACATAACAGCAATACAAGGGGGAGCGTCATTGAGGGATTTTGCTCTGTAACAAAGAAAGAATACCCTCACTATGAAGGTTCACAAAAAGATGACATTAATAAACATGTGCCGCCTTCATCAACAACATTGAGGATCCTGCCAGACCCTAGAATCTATGGTCAAGACCACGTTTAAGCATATTCACAGAAATGACACTGCTGTTGCAAATTCCAAATGCGCACCTTTCTTAAACAGCGTTTAAGGTCTGGACATAGACCTAGTCCAGGTCTAAAAAAGAATATTTAGAACAAAAATAATCTTGATATCGAGAGATCTAGCTATCTGTCATTATCCACAATTAATAGTCGTTTCGGGATTACTTATTTCTCTTCACAGAATGATTCAAATCATAATGCCAAATTAAGAGAACATTTTTTGTTATTACATTAGCAAACATCATGCTTTATTTGTTTTTTTGAGAAAAAAACGGGGACAATCCCGGTCTTCCGCTTAACCAGGAAGTAAGTTTTTCTAGACTCCATGCTCGGGACGTAAATGAGCAGCCATTTTTAAGGTATGCGACACGCTAGTATTTCAAGACGGGCGCCTCTTGCGGCAACATCCCATTACGAATCAGAATAAATATCCATTTGCCAGTGTCTGCACCGCACCACACGGAGCAGCACGGAGGCAGACAGAGGTGAGGAGAGACCTTCGACATGTAAGTAAGACTGTGGCCAAAGTCTTTAAAAATGAGGCATTTCCACGGTATGCTCAGAAGTCTTTGCGATCAGCGCCGTGATGACACGGCGCGATCGATAAACGCTAACGCACTTATGCTGTTCCACTTTGTCTACAGTGACTATTACAAGGCATCCTTCCCTCCGATGCAAGCTCATGAAGCAGGATAATTATTCCTAACAGTGTATGTACCCAAACATCATTATGTACGTGTACAATGTATTGGGTTGAGTCCCCTACCATAAGCATGTTTGTCGACATAAATGAATGATGCACCACTCTTGAAATAATACCTAACAACAAGAGATGAGTGTGACGAACGTGTAAGTGTGTTTTTATGCCTTAACCAAGTGCGAAAAACCAGCTATTAAGTTCCGCAAATGTCGGGCATAAGCAAGTTGTGTTGACATTAATGAACGATTCACCACTCTTGATACAACAAAAATAGATGAGCGTGACAAACGTGTGTGTGTGTGTGTTTTTATGCCAAAACCAAGTGTGAAAAATCAGCGATTATGTTCCGCAAATTGCGGGCTGTTTCTTATTGAATGTTTAGAATAAAAACCTTTTTTGCTAATAACTAAGAAAAATATATCACCTTTTCTTCTAAGAAGGTGACTCCACAGTATGGTGATGTGTTTTAATGAACAACCACCAGGTTCTCTACTTTGTTTTTTATCATTACAGATACCGATGTGTGTTATTTCAAATGATTAATGTCATTGTACCCTTACAAACTTTCTCCAAACTTGCACTATTTTTTGAAGTTTGGTTTTGAGAAATAGACATACAATTGATATAAACCAAGTATTTTTGAGTGTAGTAGGGATCATATTAGGTCCAGATGAGTAAAGCAGTGGGGACTGCTTACGAAACATGTTGACCCGGTAGGGAGTATCAGATTGAGGTACACCCCCTACATATCCCCTTTTTAATGTTCTCAGACAGGGAATTGAGTACATTCGTTTTTTCCACTGGCCAGAGAATTTTTAATTTTTTGTAACTTTTCACTAACCCTACCACTCTCACCCCCACATTACACATAGCCTATTCCTTCACAAACAACAGTGCTCCTACATACTTGCTGGTCGTAGCACGTCCCGCCCCGTAGAGGGACGGGAAGACCCCTATTATGAAGCATGACACCATGAGATTCATAGTGTGTGAGGGATATTTGAAAAACACTTAGTGCCTTCCCATGACATCTCATGGAGCACTTTTTTCACTGAAAAACTCCAAATTAGAAATTAAAAAATAAGTCTCACTGTTACAGGGTAGAATCACATTGTTTATAAAAAGCTTGACAGGAGGAAGATTCTACCTAATTTCCTCTCAACTCCCTCCCTTTGTTATTGTTTTCTACGCTTCAAGCTCCTCACCCACGCACACAAAGCACTCCACAACACCGGATCAGCGTACCTCAACAGACGACTCAGCTACACCCCCGACCCGCTAGCTCTGCTCCACCGACCTCGCCCTCGCTACAGTCCCCCGCATCCGAAGAGCGACCTCCGGCAGCAGATCGTTCTCCCATCTCGCGGCCAAGACCTGGAACACCCTCCCCGCCCACCTACGGCAGACCCAAGACCTGCTGACCTTCAGAAGACTCCTGAAGACCTGGCTCTTCGAGCAGTAGCGGCATCCCCCTGCCCCCAGCGCCTTAAGACCCTCAGGGGTGTGTAGTGCGCTTTACAAATGTCATGACAACAAACATCTGTTATTCAGCGCCAAGATAGCCATAGTGGTGAACGTGCGCTTTACAAATACACATGTTATGTTATGTTGTTATGTTATGATTGATTGATAGAGCTTCCAATGCAATAGCTTTACTTTCGGTTTATGGTCAGTTTGGTATCTCTACAATATCAGAATGCATCAGATGAAATGAAGTTCATCTCTAACCTGCCCCAATTCACGGTATCAATCCTCTAATCCTACTCAGCAAAACTAGGAAAATACATTGTAGGAAGCTGGCTCTCTATATGATGTACTAAAATGAAGTACACTGTGCAGTGAGTCCAGTGGATCCCCAATTGGTTTACAGAGATTAAAGTAGATAATACTAACACTCTCTTTTGTGGTAGTGTGGGTGAGCAGTTAGGCTTATCAGAAGGTACTGCTAAGCATTTGTTTTACTCACAGAGGCAATAAATGAGACACACACTCAAAGAATATATCCGAGACTGATTTAGAAAAATAACACTTCTTTTTATATGTATTGTAAAGTCAAAAATTTCGTTTCAAAGTAAATACAGTTTTCGATATAAATATTCACAGGTGAGTAAAGCATTGAAACCTGTGCACTTCTACGTACAATGCAATACTATGGGAGGAAAAGTCAAAGATGTGTTACAGATCAGGGTACCTAAAAAATGCCCACTACCACGGATAGAGTAATCACACAGTTACACGCACATATATTCATCATACGCTAGGGCCCATTTCACAAACATACACTCTAATACTCTACCAGCAGCAAACCTGTGGGAAGAAAACTTCTAAAACACCCTGCATCTATATCTAGGCGATAGGACCAGTTTAGTGGTTATCTAACATAATATAAACAATCTATAAACAATGATCAGAAATACTCAATAATTGACAAGAAAAGAAATATTCAACACCATGTTTAAAAGTTATATTGCTTTATCTAAAATTAGTCAAAGTAAAATCCGAATAAATCATTTCTCATAGTTACCTATTCTAACTAAGTGTCAGAACGGGTCAGGACCAGTCTCTTGGTAAAGTCTTTCAGGACCAGGTCCTCAGCATCAGTCCTCAGCAACGCAAGTTCACGCGGCAAAGGCGACGGAAAAGAGTGAGGAGAGCCCTCCCTAAGCTAGCAATTTTATAATGCAAAATACAATGAAAACACACATGAATTCGACAAGTAAAACTGTATCACTGAGCAGAATGAGAAGGAAGGGATGTAACTTTGCAACATCTTGAAATCTCCGCTCAGGAAAAGTCATAATACATAAACCACGGAACAGGAACCAAGAATTTGAAACTATTAAAGTATCCATCTTGTTCACTTCCCTCGGCAAACCGGCTTTAGCACAATGTTCTTTCAGAAGCCCTTTGTTCACCAAGGACAACTCATTTCTTTTGGAGATCCTCCAAGCTTGCTAATGTCCTCACAGAAAATTCCATACAAGGACTACGGTCAGTTGTCTTTAACCGAATTCCAGCAGGGGTCTCCCTTGTCACATCACAGATTTCGCCTGCACCACAGCTCAGCCAGGCTTCAAATCATTCTCAGTCATTTCACAAAGGCCTCCATAGGCCACAATAGACCATCTTTAATTAAAGAGACAAAATAAAAATTACTACATCATAATGATTAGACAGTGTTAACCCCACTAACACCCTTATGTGTATGCATTTATCTAGCTTTGCAACATATAGAGCATTAATTCGGACAGCATTTTGTGCTCAAAATAAATAGCACACAGCAACGTTTAAACATGAAAACTTGCACGTTATTGTAAATACAAAAACAGCACACGCATGCTAACCCTCGTGTAACCTTCTCTAGGAGTAGTTTTGCCCATTCACTATTTCGTATTTGGGGCAGATTCTGTAAGGCCCTGCTCACCTTTCACTTGTCATAACTGTGCATGGTGGTACCATGGCCGACTGAAAAAACACCGGTCTTCGTGTCCCCGTATAACCATGACCCCATCCTTAACTAATTTGAACCAACTTTGTCGGTAAGAAAGTCAGCATATTGGACCAAGTGTTTCCAAAGCTTGCTATGAATTTCTTAAGGTAATGGGGTAAAGTTATTAATGATTCAAAAATTAGTTTCCTTAGTAGGTGTTCAGTTACCGTTTTATTGTGGCACGAATGAGACTTCTGTAATACAAGACGACTAATGATAGCACCACGAAGTAAAACATTCTCATAGCAGTTGGAGTTAGCCTAACGGCTAGGGCGGTGGACCGCGAATCTGGGGAACTGGGTTGGAGTCTGGCAATGAGGCTGAACATCCTGTGATTCTGGGCAAATGACTTAATCTCCCCGTGCCTAACAAAAATGAATGTGTCCTCATGTAATGCAACTGGTGCTATGTAAAGCGCTCTGATACCCGATTCAGGTCAAGTTCACGCTATATAAAACTCTGTAAAGTAAAAGTAAAGTAATGTGCCACATAAAGAACAGACAATGGGCATAAATTGAGATCCAATACCGAGGAAACTTCCTCCATAAACACATTGTATTTCCAACTAGATATAAACAGATATTCTTCAAGGAAACTCAAATATGGAAAACTCGAACCACGAAGGAGATCATATTCATATTTGTTTAAACATTTTAATGCATGAAAATTCAATTTTCATAAGAAAGGCAAATAATACTATGAAGATGATTTTAAACCAATTTTCTTTCTGAATGCATTCACGCGTAAGTCTTTGCAACACACATTTTCTATGGTCATCATGTTATCTGTTTCTCATGATTCTATCTAAAACACGTATTGAAGTGGCTAGTGGCAGAAATGAGACATGAACATGTTTTGCATATATGATTAATACAGTTTCCCATAGAACTTCCTTCGGCTGTGGGCGTCCACACATAGGAATTTTAATCCTGCATCTGGAGACCAGATGTTACAAGTTTTAATGAATAGTTTGATACCATGCCAATAAGGCAATACAAACATTTTATATTTTACAGTATACCATAACATTTATAATACATCATAATACTTAAAACCGCAATTCATGAATAAATAGGTCGTTGCTCAGGACTCCGTGAATAAAAATCTGTAACAAGGAACAACTCAAAATGGCCAACCTTTCAGAAACCACATACAGGAATTTCCCTACAGCATAACACAATCTCATGTCATTATATTTTAAAATTACTTCCATTAAATCATTAAAATAGTGGACCAGTAAAATTCTAAAAACATTGATTAACAAGCCTCGTCTTTAGGAAAATGCGCAAAATACAATTACATGAGGTAGAGACAACAAGACATATTCACAGAAAGGGCAAATACAACCATCAGTTCGACCTGATTGACCAACTTCCACTTTATAAATGCCAGGACCTGCCCCAGCCAAACCTGCAATACCCACTTCCTAATGTTGGGGCTTTTCATATATAGCAAATATGGCTGGATATGCCGGGCATGGCGTAGTCTGAATCCATTAATTATAGCAGGTTTTTCTTTTCCCATCTTCTAAATCATAATTGCTGGAACTGTTTTTCTGCCACTCGTTTTAGTATTAGTTCCCGCTAAAAAACAGACATACTTTGCAGATCTGTCCCTAGTGAAATACCCAGTGAGTCCATGATAGTGTGGAGGTTAGCAACCCATGAACCTGTATCCTTCACCTGCAATTAGGATTGAATTAATTGCCTCAGGGAGCCATCAGCCGAATTCGAAACACAGGCCCAATAATTAAGGAACCTCTGCTTATAATCTGGATGTTATATTAGTGGGGCCAAGCTCTAACCTCAAAGCACCATTCACTGAGCCGCTCAGAAAATGAATCCATCTTTTTAAAAAACTCATTTCTATAATCTGCAACTGGACTATGTTCTTCACTGTCAAGACCTCACAACCGTACAGCAGTAAATGTAATATTTTTGCATTGTAGGACTCTCCTAATACATCCACAGACTCAAGCCCCAGAAAGAGACCCTACCCATGTAAGACACTTGTAATAGCTTTGGATCCTGCTTCCTGGTGATCTATATGAACTTAATAGTTCAAGTTGTAGCTAAAAAGGCCTAAATATCTATAATCTTTTTCTACCACTACTTGAATGCCACTTAGCCACCACTCATGCCTGATATTCTGCACAATTATTTTTTAAATAAACATTACTTTCGTTTTAGACTTATTTATTCACAAATCATTAGCCGTACAATAATCTGAAAAACATCCAGTTGCCTCTGAAGGCCAACTGGCGTAAGGTCCAATAGAACTGTGTCATCTGCATGATACAGTGACAAAATTGCGTCTGCTCCAAATTTAGGTGGAAATGAGCGAACCTGGTTTAGTACTAATGGTGCATCAGCAATAAAAATTGAAAACAGGAGCAGAGCCAGTGTACACCCCTGTCTGAGACCATGAGGAGTAACTATTATTCTGAACAAAGCTCCATTTCCCCTAATTCTATCCTTGTCCATGAACCCTCATGTAGTTGAATTATCAGCTTTACGAAGCCAGGTGGAATATTCCCAAATACACATTTTTTTCCAGAGTAGTGCTCAATGTATTGTGTCAAAAGCCATTGACAGATCAACATGTGACACGTAAATGGGCTGTTTCCTTTTAAAGGTATATTCTTCAGCCAAAAGGTTAAGAATTAAACAGCCTTATATTGTTGAATGCCCTTCACGAAAACCCATTGGGAGAACTCCTGCACTAATTACCCAATCTTCCAGTAAATCTAACAGATGTTTTCCATAGATAATATTTGTCTAGTCCAGCAGGGTGATTGTACGATAGCTCAAGGGCAAATCACAACCCCTTTTTATGCATAGGGACCTTTATGGTTCCTTTCCAGGTTTGTGGTTAGTCACTGCCACTTATTATAGCCTTATAGCCCGCCGTAGCGGGCTATACCGACTGTTAAAGGCCCGCTGCAGCGTTAAAGGCCCGAGCCGAAGGCGAGGGACTTTAACAACAGCAGCGGGACTTTAAAAGCCGGTATAGCCCTGCTACGAAGGGCTATAAGGCTATTAGAACATTCTGCCACTAGAGGGCAGAATGTTCTAACAAAACGAAGCCTTCGGGGAGCGCGAGGGGATTCAAATCCCCTCCGGCTCCCTGAAGTCTTTGTTCACAGCCAGAGCTGTGAACAAAGACACATTGGAATGTTGGCGCTCCGGGCTTATACCAGCCATTATAAGCCCGGAGCACTCCATTGTTTTCAATGGAGCTCCCAACATTCCAATGTTCTAATATAGCTTCAAACTCTGAGGTCAGAACTTAGGGCCACACTCTGGGGTTAAGTGTTATTATGTCCAAAGATAGGTCATCAGGACCTTGGGCCGGCCCTTGAGCTTCTTAAACATTTTATCTAGATCTCAATACACCTTACTGCGGGAAGCAGAGTAGTCTCCACTAGGGCTGGGCGGAATTTGAGAAATCCACTTTCGCAAATTATCGCGAAAATGTCTAAAATTATCGCAAGCAAGCGGAAATATCGCGAAGATGCAGAATTTTTTTTCCCGCATGTTCGCGAGATTTTCTGCATGGTTGCGGGTCGCCAAGTTACCCATGTGGTTGCTCGCGGGCCCGGCCATCTTGTATTGAGTTGTCTCGCGGTGCATGATCGCGAGAAGAAAGACGTGATCGCGCGACGCATGACGTCACTGCGGGCGCGAACTGTCGCGAGACAGCGCAAATGGCTAAAAACAATCCAACATCTCATGGAGAACGCGACCGGATCAAGAAAACTTGTCGGTGAACGCAGGGATTCAGGTAAGGCGATCGCGCGCGCACTAGAATGTATTATTTTACAGCGCGAGCAAGAAACAAATTATAGCCAAGCTGCGGAAATCGGAAATTTTGACATTTTCGCGCTCTCCGCGGAACGCGAAAATGTCAAATTATCGCAATTTCCGCGAACGGAACGAAATTTTTGCCCAGGCCTAGTCTCCACCGATCCCCGCTCAGGATACCCATATTGCAAAATCCCTGTAACTCATCGGTTTTCTTCTTTTAAGATCGCTCAAGTACACTACTACTAACTGTGTACACTAATAACTGCATTAAAAAAACTCTTGATTCTTCTTGTTCAAAGAGAAACAATTGCCTTCATTCTGATACTCTCTTTCTCCTTCCAAATATTTTTTCTTATTTCTTTCCCATTGTTCTTCGGATGTTATTTAATTAGAAATTCCCTATTAGCTCCACCTGATTTATAACCCTCTCTTATGTTCCTATGTAATGCAGACTTTACCCTCTCTTTATGTGAACTATGTGTGCCCTTCCTTGTGTCGTTCGGTTCATACTTTCTCAGTGAAACTGTGCGTTTGTTAGACAATATAAACATCAAAACTATGCAAGACTGATTCTACACACACCGTCAGGATATGTTGGGCTGAGTCGTGCTAGCTCTCAGTGCGCCATCCGTACACCTAAACTGGCAAGGTAACAGGTAGAATGTGCAACCTCAGAACAGGACAACCCTGACTACCCAAGGAAATTATGGAAACAGATCCTAGAACACTTTCGTTTGCCAACTCATGCATACCCAAGAAATACAAGGTGTTTCAATATTTATTGAAGAATTATGATTCTTGTGTATAATGCATGTGTTGCAATACAGAACAATGTAATCAGCTCTACGCAAATGGTAAAGAAAATAAGCAGTTCAACCATTGTGCTTTTCCACAGGATATATGCTTCCATATGAATACTGTTATATTTTATGCTCCTACCTAGAGCTACCGATCCTAGTGTGTTTAGGGTGGGTGAATCTGCCAGAATCCCTGTACAGTGATCTAACTTCCCGTTACCTGTGGGTAAGTGTCATTAGGATGCCGGTCTTGTTGAAGAGCTCGGCATCCTTCCAAGCAGGAGGTAAACACGAATCAGCTGGGCTGGAATTCCGGCATGGGGAGACCTTAGCAGTGCCAGCAAAATTCTCCTCTGCCTTAACAAAGGAGTGATTTTGTTTATATAATAACCTGCACTGATGTATTCATGCCGAAGCCCTAGTCAGGCCGCTACTGTTGATTCTTTAGTGATAGCTTAGTCACGGAGCAGACAATAACAACCAACAGCATTTTGCATAGTGAACTTAGCCCTTGTACAAAATGTTCAAGGCACTCGATAATACGTAGAAGAGTAAATGTAAGCAATGCCATTTCAGACAATATTATCCTGCACAGGCATGCAAGCAAATATGTGTCAAATGTCAGTGGCCTAAATGTGACCACAAGACCTTTTCCCTTGCGCAGTTGAAGCCCACCCTAGCTGTATTCCGAATAGAGACAATCAGACAATCAGACTATCATAGTTGTTAAAGAGACATATAATTAGCCTGAGATTTCAAGAGCTTCTCAGTATTATTTATAGTTTGATATTTTAATTCAGCTGACCAAACAAACCTATGCTCATTCCTGCAATAGATTGGTAGGCTGTTCTGCCAGTGATCTCTTAAATATGCACCATTATGCAGAGAAAAAAGAAAAACAGTTTATGATTGCCACCTACTAAATCACCTATTTCAAAGTCTTGTACTATGCCAAAATTTAAGGAAATTATAGTATAGTCAATCAGTATAGCCATCCTCCTATATTCTCCTATTTTCAAACGTAAATTGTGTTGACTGATCCCCTATGCAGCTGGTTCAAACTGTCCAATACTGTATCAAAATTCCTACCTGTCCCATACCCCCTCTGGGACATCAAACCCTGGTTCAGAATCCCCAAGGTGTATTCTTTATAAAACTGTAACTCATCCTTCATAGATAAGGAAGACATCTTTGTATTAAAATCCACAACCAATAAGTTTGACACATTAGTGAAGATCAGGGGAACCTTTTTCTAATAACACAACCAGATATTTTAGCTTTTTATCCTGGCTTTTTTTGGGAGGAAAATTTTAATTTAATTAATTCTTTTTTATTAAACAATGTTAGTTGCATCTTTCAGTCACAGGAGCATTGACATTATACAAATTACATTTCGAATCCACTTTCAAGTATTTCAACTTGCATTCCCAATCCTACCCTTGACAGGCGATTGCTAGGTGGTATTCAACTCACCTCCCTCGTTCTCATTGGTTTCCTCCCTCCTCCCTCCACCATATTCCCAATACCTCTATATTCCACCCAACAGTTCCATATTTTCCCTCATTTATCCTTGGAGGGAATCTTGTCCCGCACGCTCTGGCGATGTTTCTTTTAGCTACTATTGCTGCCACCATTGACCAAATTTTTTTATATTTTTGCCAGGCCTGGTCGCCCATCACACACAGGATGTGCCATCTGGTCTCTGTGGGAATCTCTTGCCCCAGGACATCTGACATAATTCTTGTCACCTTTCCCCGGTATTGCTGTATGACCGGGCATCCCCAAATGGTATGAAAGAATGTGCTTCTTTAGCTGCAACCTCTTGCAAACTGGCCTGAGGGGACATGCCCTAACTTATACATCAGCACTCCCGTAGAGGAAGATCTGTGCAGGATCTGTAATTGGATCAGCCGAAATCTCACTCTGATCGCTACCTCCCTCGGGCTTTGTATGGCTTCGGACCAGTCCTTATCTTCTAACAACCCGATATCTATTTCCCAGGCTTCTTGCAAAGCCCTCAGTGATGATCCTTCTTTCTTAGAGACAAACCAGAGATTAACATTGGTAAAAAATGTGTGAATTCCCTAAATATAATATCCCACTTAACTTCATATTTTACAGACAGCATTAGAGCTTAGCCGACCACATAACGACCATTTTGCCCCTTATCTGCCTTAGAATTGAAAACTCTGTAATCACTCAACACCACAGCCTCCATCTCCCAGGTTTCTTGCAGCTCAGTAATCATAACATTTTTATCATCTAGAGTGGAGAAAAGTGATTCGAAGTTCCTTTTCAATCCGGCAATATTCCAAGACAAAAGATTATCTCCAAGGTCATCAGGAACTGCAAAATAGAGGTCTTGAAGTCATCTTCTTTTAATTAATTGTTCCCACAATCCAGTTCCAATCATTATCAACCTTTCCTCATGGTTCTTCTTGGTTTGTATAGATTTGTCCCCCGTCTCTTATTTTACTATAAAAATCCTGTCAGAGCCAATGTCATCATGGCCAACCATTCCTACTAACAGAATATCATATTGGGTATGGCTAAATTGTGCCCCTATGTTCCCTCCTGGGTATTATTGCAATCTGGGAACCCCCTGTTGAATGCAAGCCTTTGTGATGTGAATCGTTGATTTCAAAACCTGCCCGTCGTAGCTACTCAATGAAGTTCAGAACTTCATCTGCTATGATCCTAGAGTAAAAACGAACCATTACATATGGCCAAGAAGCTGCAATAAGACTTGCCTTGGGGAAGGCAACCAAGGCAATATCTTTCAATGTTCTTTTGGCTAGCTGAGGGATCATTTTAAAAAGAGATAAAATGCTTGATCTGGTTAGGACACATTCTATGCGCTATATAAAACTCCCAAAAACAAAATTACTTTCCCCAGGAACTTCCTGATTTTAATAGCTTTCTCCCACTTTTTCTTCTGCAGATTCCTTTATTGTCAGGCTCAAACTGCAGTGCCTTCATTGCTTTTTTTGTTACTTTACACTTCCTGTTTTTCTTAGGTTTAACATTTATCTCTGCCTTACATAACGTTGCTTCTTTGGGGAAATGTGGAAGCATCTTTACCACTTGATCAGCTTAATTCCCAACGCTATTCCTATTTTTTTCAGAATATTATTTACTTGTACTGACTTCTAATATGCTTTAAAGGGGTTGTAATCCAACATCAGGGGCCACGCTCTAGGCGCGACATCCTTCGGGTCTGTCTGAGTACTTTATCACAAATCACAAGTGCAAATGCACGTTTACCTTTTGCACACTTCAGAGCATCTGCCGAAGGAGCACTATAGATCACACTATCCAACATGTCCTTCCTCTTATCATTGTCCCTTTATATCCCTATTTCTGATAATAACTGTAATATCACCAGCTTTGTGTCACTGTTGTGATCAATATCCCTCACAAGTTTAGACAGAGGTTGGACAGCCGATTCCAATTTTTTATTCATTGTAGCCTTCCAGGTAAAGTTACTTGTAACTTGCTACCCAGGAGGATGTTTTTTTTATCTACTGGTAGACTGTCTAACCATATTTCTGGAGTTGCTGCCTGCATATCATTAAGTAACAAAACGCTCTTCTCCAGAGAACATGATAGGTCAATGAAGTATGGGAGAGAGAGTCTCCTTGCTTTAGCCCTCTTTTGGGCTTTGCTTTGTACCTTGTGATCACGTACTGCACAGGGGCTTAGCAACCAATTTGTGTCCTAAATATCCACATTATCTGAAAGCATAGAGTATAGGAGCATGTCTATTTTATCCTACCCACCCTCTTCTCTCTTAACGTTGTCCAGGATGGACTTTTCACTTGGTTGGTTCACGAAAGAGCAATGCTTCACCTCTCTGTCGGGCACTCAACTGTCCTAAAGTTTCCACCCTTGTTTCACCTTCAGATCTCCTAGCATAGATGAGCATCCATTGTTTATCTTCAATTCAACAGCTCTTTCCAGTGGCGGCTGGTAGGGAATGGTGGCGCAGGGCGGTGGAAGGTTTTGAAAAAAGAAAAAAGAAAAAAGAAAAGAAAACTTACCTGTTGGTCTCTGTCCTTGCCCACTGCCTCGCCTCTGAGACAGGACCCAGGAAGCATCCAGGCTCCCAGACTCCCCTTACTGATCACACGGCTGCCTATCAGCAGCATTGTGATTGGTCTGAGCGCCGTGGTTCAGCTTTCACTTAGGGACTGGGAGGATGGGCATTTTCTACAGCCAGGCTATGCAAAACAGCCTGTCGAGAATGTGCAAAGTACGCATAAAGGTTTGGTTAGTCCAAAACAGCTGGCCAAACCGTCATGCGAACTTAAGGTGCAGCCACGACTCCTCCTCCCTCAACATCACAGGAGCCTGGCCCCGCCCTGCCTTAACTTAATCTGGCTGCAGTGCACCTGCAACACTAAAAATGAAATGATGATAACATTCCGTTATTATCATTTATTTTTTCCTTTGCACTGCTTTAAACAGTGGGGCGACACTCGGAGCCGCCGCTACTTCTTTCACGGGCTTCAGGGCCATTCTTTGCAAAGTTGTGAGAGGTTGATGGTGTTAAGAAAATGTCTCAGATGTGTGATCACGGCAGCGTCACTAGGGTTGGTGTCACCCAGTGCGGTAACTCATGGTCTCACCCCCCTCACGACTTACTCCATGAAGGACCTCCTCCGGGTCCGCCAGTGCAAAGCATGTTTGTTAGCACGTCTAGTGGGCGTGGGCAGTGGGCTGATGAAAACGGCGGGTCTGGGAGCCACGTGAGTGATGTTTCAAATGTCGTCGACGTCCGGACGCCGACGTCTGTATTCCATACTTCCGTACTCCCATGCACCTCATACCTCCGCACTCCCCTGTATCTCTACCGCCTCACTTCCCTGTGCCCCATAACTCCGTGCCCCTCTGTGTCCAATACCTCCATATCCCCCTGTGTCTCATACCTACGCACTCCTCGGTGCCCCGTACCTCCACATTTTCCCTGTGCCACATACCTGGGCCCTGGTTACTATAGCAGGCGCAAGGCCACTTGAAGTATGCACAGTGTATACAACACATCTTTTCCTTTTTGATCCTTTATTCAGAAATTTTCTTTCAACATGTTAAAACAGACCATAGCCAACGCGTTTCATCCTCGCGGACTTCTTCAGGGCATTGAATAGTAGCTTTGTTTTTCTGTGGTCTGTGTTCTTTCCTTACGATTGTGGGTAGTCTAATTGTTGTGTACGTTTTTGCAATATCTGACAGAGTGATCTGGCGATTGGAGAATTCAGTTCCTTATATTTTCCCAGTTCGTTGGGTTAGTCAAAATCCGCCATTCCTCAGTCAGTGAGTATCTTTCCGTTTTTTATCTGCCGGCTAATCGCGTGGCAACAATGACGCCACGCGATTAGCCGGCAGATAAAAAACGGAAAGATACTCACTGACTGAGGAATGGCGGATTTTGACTAACCCAACGAACTGGGAAAATATAAGGAACTGAATTCTCCAATCGCCAGATCACTCTGTCAGATATTGCAAAAACGTACACAACAATTAGACTACCCACAATCGTAAGGAAAGAACACAGACCACAGAAAAACAAAGCTACTATTCAATGCCCTGAAGAAGTCCGCGAGGATGAAACGCGTTGGCTATGGTCTGTTTTAACATGTTGAAAGAAAATTTCTGAATAAAGGATCAAAAAGGAAAAGAATCGTCTCTGCTGAAAGTCCATGTTTTTTGAAATACGAACTGTCGACAATTATTTATGTCATAAACAAATGTTTAATATCTGTTGCTCTTTGGGTGCTGGACCATTGAATTTTGCTTTGGTTGTTTGAAGCGTGGAGCTTCAGGAGATTTAGAGGTTTTGGATCTCCGGTCATTAGCACCATACTTTTAAATAATCTCACTAGGGATAGGTGCGGTTGTGCTTTGCCTCAAATCCTCTCTTTTTTCTAACAAAGTGTATACAACACATACATGAGTTCGAGGGGAGCCTGGTGAGACAGTCACGGCACATTAGGAGATAACCTGCCTTCTCTGCACTCTGAAGAATAGAGGTCATAGGCAGAGCCCTCTGAGGCGCCATTTCACCATGAAGAACTGAAGTCACGTACAGACCAAAGCCCCTGGGAACAGATTCTCAGACATCCCCGGTACAGCAAACGATTTCCCTTGTTTGGCAGTAGCTGACGGTTTTCTGGGGCTAGCAACACGGCCATTGCCAGCCGGCATCCGCTCCGCAATGTGTGGGTAGCATCTGGGTGCGGGCAAACTTTAAGGGCGGGGAAACAAAAAGACGTCGAAAGAGGCGGGGCAGGGAAACTGTTATAAAGCAAATTCGTAGTTAATGTATTTCTGTTTTTTGACTGCGTCCTGAACACAAGGCGATTACAAGATTAATCGCCTGTGTAGCCGAGTTGTTTCCTCTGTTCATTGGTTTTGCTCCCCATTGTCCTCTGTGAGCCAATGAGGGACAAGGAAAGACAAGGCAGGGCCCGGAGATGAAGGAGCCGTTAGGAGGTGATGCACTGGGCTGTCACTCAGGGGACTGTGATTAAAAGCATGTATCAAAGAGGCTGCCGGCGACAGCTGGAATGGCTGCATCAGGCAGCGGTTGGAGCAGCCGGGCAAGTGCCGAGATCAAGGCATACCGAGTCTAGGCACATGGAACACCTCACGGCCATGACATTAAATCAATATGCGCAGCACAAAGATTCGTCTTTGCTGCATCTTAACATCTGTATGTTTTGTTGTTTTACGACTTTGTGGTAGTATAGAAAGCAATGCCTCGCAGATAGATACCTCTGCACTCAACCGTACCTACGCACCCTCTGCGTCTCATATCTCCGCACCCTTCTGTGCCCGTACATCAACACTCCCCCTACCTCTGCACTCCTCCGTGCCCCGTACCTCCGTACTCCCCTCTGCCCCGTACCTCTGCACTTCGCTCTGCCCCTACCGCTGCAGTCCCCTGTACACCTACATTCGTCTCCCCTGTGCCCCTACCTTCGCACTCCCTTGTACCCTGACCTCCGCACCCCCCTGTACCCTGTCTCCGCACTCCCTACCTCCACATTTTCCTTGTGTCCCATACCCCCGCACTTCCGCTATGTCCCCACCTTCGCACTCCTCGGTGGCACGTACCTATGGATGCCATGCTATCCCTGCCTGGGCTCCGGGCGTGGGGCTCCCCCCTGCAGGCTGGTCCGCAGGCTGGGCAGGGGTCCCATTATTTTGCATTTTGGTGTCACGGTGTCACCCCATGTGATAGTGTCACCTGGTGCGGTCCGCACCCTCCGCACCTCCCGGGTGACACCACTGGATCAAGGAGTTGTTGGGGTAATTTCACCTTTCACACTGTCAGCGCTGGGGTACCAGGCCATGTGATGGACAACTCAAATGTAATAAATTATCACAATGGAATTACAGGTGATTAGTTTGGTTAAACGTGAGTTGTGAGGTCACACGTGACCTTAATAAGGAAAGTAAGAATAGGTTATTATAATTTCATACGTACTTTCATGTATTGTGATGTTGCATTGCACGGTGGATAGAGCCATCCTAACTGACGAAGGCAAAAAGACATCAGATAGTGCACAGCATATCATTCCAAACTGGCAAAACTACAAACCACAGAAGGGAGTAATAATCACTTATTTTAACTACGAAAAGGGAAACTAATTTTAATTTTAGCTGACTTATCTTAATGATCAGAATGTGATATCAAAATAGAAAAATAAAATAAAAATACACACGGTTTAGTGCAACGAAAGCCATGTTAGATTGCTTTTAATTTATTACACTCATTTGTTCCATGGAAACTTTTGGTCCTCAAATTTTCCTAGGATGGGAAACGTACGGGAGTAATAGGACTTTTTTTAATATAAGAACGTAATTTCTGTGGCTGCTAATAAATAGAATAATAGAAATGTATTACAAATTTATGAAAGCTACTGGACAGAACACTAGAACATAGGAAGGCATTTCTACTGCATATAAGTTACATGTGGGACTTTTGCAAGTCAATTAAGATATTGGTAATGCATTGTCTGCCCTTTCCATTCCATTATATCATCAATTATATAATTTGACATGCCACAGGCCTCTTCAGTGGTTTTTATGAATTTGTTTTCAATTTCATGTAAACACCCATAGCTTCATTGATCTGAAATACATTTACTTGAATGTCATGAGTGATGTAATATGTGTGGTCATAAAAGGGGGTGGTGATGGACGGAGCATCAGAACCAATCAAACGCTCACACCCAGTCAACAGATCTGGGTTTGATCCATCACCGTTCTTTAGCCCACTCTGCCACCCCAGTTCAGACATGGCCATATGCAAATCAGTCTGACCCTGTGCCTCATGGAAACCGTCCAGCCCGAACTGCCAAGCCATGCCTTCCCTGGACCAGAAACAAGCTTCCTAGGACCGGTTTCTGGCATTTCAGCCGTCTTCAGCCAGGCTTGCTTGAATCCAGTGGCAAAGTGAGCAAGGGACTCACGTCTGAGCATACCCTGCCAACTTATGGTGAACAAAGCGGTACAAAAGGGGGTGGTGATGGACGGAGCATCAGAACCAATCAAACACTCACACCCAGTCAACAGATCTGGGTTTGATCCATCACCGTTCTTTAGCCCACTCTGCCACCCCAGTTCAGACATGGCCATATGCAAAATCAGTCTGACCCTGTACCTCATGGGAACAGTCCAGCCCGAACTGCCAAGCCATGCCTTCCCTGGACCGGAAACAAGCTTCCTAGGACCGGTTTCTGGCATTTCAGCCATCTTCAGCCAGGCTTGCTTGAATCCAGTGGCAAAGTGAGCAAGGGACTCACGCCTCAGCAATGTTTCTGTAAGGAAAAAGAGGTCTGGGGCATTGCCATCCAGGTTGTCCCAGATTTCCGTGGCATGCTTGCTGAGAGAGCGGGTGGAGGCAAAAAGAGGCACATAGGTTGAAAAGAGTAAAAAAGGCAACAAACGGGTGGAAAAGAACAAAAAGACACACAAGGATCTAAAGAGCAAAAAGTCATGAAAGGTGAGATAGAGTAAAAGCAAAAGAACGAGTGAAAAGCAAAAGGGTGAGAGAAAAAAGAGCAAAGATGAGGATGGCACAGGCACGAGGGAGAGCGAAAGAGAGCTTAGGCAGGAGAGAAAGCGCTGTGCCACCTCAAGGGTCTTGGCCGGTTGGAGGACTGGTCTCAGGTAAGTCAAGGGGTCAGGGTCTGGGCACTAGATAACTGTCGCAGTTGAATAACAATCTCCCACCATCAATATACCCTCCTAAGGCTAATGTGTAAATTGGTGTGGAGTGAAAAAGTAGAGGGCTCAAAATGTAGGAGCCCAACTAGTGTAATGCTGGGGGCACATGGGGAGCATCCTGATGTTATCTTAAGGCATTTCTGATGTTATCTTAAGGCATTTCTTCCAACATTTTAGTGCTGTGGACAGTAACAGTGCATGCTCTGGAGTTTGAGTTGACCTGTATCAGGAGTGCTATTAAAGCACCTTGATTCGGCTCTTCCGCAGGTGACCCACCTCCTCTGTATTTTCCCTATCAAGTCACATTGCCACCCTTTAAAACTGGGCTGCCAGAAAGTACAGTTCCCAGTCGAGTGCACCTAAGCTACATTCTAGAATTGGTCTCTTATGTGTTTTCTAAGAAGACACGTTTTTGACCACCATCCCAGACCAGATCCCTGAAAATCCTGCTGTTTAAACCAGACTGGTAGATTTGTAAAGTGATATAATAATCTATGGAAGATATACATTTTAGTGAGCACTAGTCTCGCTATATTCAGTAGATGCAGGGAATGCCAAAAATACATTTTATTAGCCTTCTCATTACTCCAACCAGATTTCCATCTTTAAGGTCATCCAGTTCATTGAATATATGCAGCCCCAGGTATTAAAAGGTATGCAAAGCCCAGATAATTCCAAGTTGTTTGAGCCCAGCCATCCCACCTGTTGGCTTCACCGGGAAAACACACATGTTGGACTTATTAACCTTAACCTGTTGACAAGATCCTGATGCAAGCGTTTCAAAAAGTTGACAATGTTGGATTATAATTCATTGATTCTAAGCTCGGCCATAGTTTGAATCAATAAATACAGTGTCAAATCGTTACCTAAGGTCCATGACAGCTAAGTGCAAAGACGCTCCAAGAACATATGTACTAATGAGATGTACATTTAAACACTGCTTAATTGTCTCCATTCTGGCTATAAATCCATATAGAGTTTCAGACAAAATCCCCTTTTATTAACCCAGGTTTGGAATCTATTTAATAATATCCTCCCAATCAACTGAACACAAAGTCATAAAATTAGAATAGTTTGTTCTTTGTCTGTATTTCAATAGGTGACAAGATAATTAGCAACATGTGCCATTGTCCTGAAAAGAGCACACCCTGACCCGCTGGTCCATGTGAGGGAGGCCCAACTTCAACCCTTTTATAGTACAAATACTGGTTTTGCTGTGGAATTCACTGACCCTTTGTGGTCACCACAATAACTCCTCAGATACATGGTTTTAAAAGTTTTGTTTTTTTAACTTTAACATAGAAAATGAAAGTCATAACATAACAAGAACCTTGCAAACAAAAAACCCCACAAAAACAACCCTCTGCCTCTACAAAAAATAAAAAAGATTTGGCTGCCAGCAATGGGCTGTAGGCAACCAAATACATGCAGACAACCCCCACTGCATATGGCATAAGGGTGTACATTGCGGGATTGCCAGCTTGTGCTGCATTTGGCTCAGGAACTGACTTCAGGATAGGCCCTGTGGCCTGCCCCAACTGCACATAGCTAAAAGTCATCTGCACTGGGATTGGCTGCATTTGAGGGATGGACACAGGGACTGCAGTCAAAGGCCACGCAGAATAGACCCGGAACAGCAGAGCTTGGCGGCCTATGCTGGACTTGGTGCAGTGTCTGGCCAAAGGCTAGACTCTGTTGCCACCCCATTACACACAGTGAAGAGCTGTGCAGAGCATGGGTAAGCTACCTACCTTCAGAGGACAGGGCACATGGCCTGGCAAGAGACGAGGCACTGCGGCCCACTACCACTCCCTCAGCACATGGCCAAAGGTCATGCACAGTGGAGACCACTCACCTGTCTGTGCATGATGGGGTGCCAAAGACCATGTGCAATTTAGCATTATCTGGCACTTTGGAAAAAGCATTTGGCCAGACAGTCCCTAGTGCAAGGTGGGTACAGGGCCTTGCCGTACGCCTGCTTCATATGGCTAAAGGCCATGTGCAAACAAAGTCTGTGCACAGTGATTGTTAAAAGGAAGAAGGGTACGAAGTTCCTTGGTGTCTTAAAAGTTTTGGTTAGAGACCTAGTTATAGTCACTTGAGGCAGGTTGACCTGTCACTTGAGTAGTGGGAGGAGAGGAATTCCTCCTTTCGGAACTAGTGCCATTACACACCCAGCAAGCTAGGTATCATGCTTCATCATATGGGCCTGCTCTTCGTCGGGTCGGTGCTGCAATACCCGACGGTCACCCATAAAGGGGTTCTTTATCGGAGATCTTGTTCCTTGCCGTTTGGTGCTGTGGGTGTGAGGGCCCTAGTGTGTTTGGATGTAGTAGTGAGTAGGATGATTAAAACAGGTTAGGGATCCTACGGACCCACCAACTTTATTCTAGCAGGGTCCCTGCCTGATTAAAAAAGGGGGGGGGAGAGGTGACTATCTGACTATAATGGGTCACGATAAGGGTGCTCTACTCCTGGTGGGGCAACATGTTTCTCACATATTTGTCTGGGGATCAGTAGCGATTCTTCAGGACCTTAACGTGAAACTTATCTACACCCAGTGGTACGGCGAGAACCTACCTACCACTTAGTGGATCAGCGGGAAATGTGTCTGCGAGTTCAATGGGCAACCTAATCGCTATTTAGTAATTGCCTCATCAATTCCAGCGGGCTCTGGACACATTGGAGATATATGTCTGGTCCAAGTAGAAACCAAGTGGTAGACCTATCCTGCACCGCTTGAACCAGACACATATCTCACTAGTTCCGAAAGGAGGAATTCCTCTCCTCTCACTACTCAACTTACAGGTCAACCTGCCTCAAGTGACTACAACTAGGTCTCTGACAAAGACTTTTAAGGCACCAAGGAACTTCATACCCTTCTTCCTTTTGACAGTCTATGGCATGTACGCTGGACCTTACCAAAAGCCCATTGTCCCCTCTCTTTGGAATCACAGTGATGGTTAGCCATAAACAGAGGTTGAGATACAGTGATAGTTCCATATGGAGTATGATAAAAAATAAATGTTAAAGTGAAGTCATGTTTAGCTTTGCTGCTAACACCATGAAATATGTTTTTTTTTAAATCTAAAATTCACAGAAAAAATACAGTTAAAATGCATCTATGGTTAAAAAAAATAAACCTAAAAAACACAGAAATTCAGCAATTGTGGTTCATTAAACGAACCCTAACGTGTCCTGCCACGCACTGCTTATGACCTCACATATTACATCACTCATAACACGTTAAATGACATCATTGATGACATCTCAAATGATGTGATGTCACCAATGACAGCGTCCAATGGTACCAATACTCTGTTCACGTTATCTTAATGTAATTGATTTAAAGTTCATTGTTATTTACTATATATCTCACATCACTAAGGATATAGCTAATGATTAAAACATTACAGTACGTTTGAAGAAAAAAACATTTGCCAGTAATATACCATGAAATAATAATATATCAATGACAAATAAAATACAACTATTCCTTACACATTAACCCACTACAAACATTTTGGAAAACAATTTTGTTTTAAAACACAAGCAGCAATATTGTATAAAGACCATCACTAATATAAACTAGTGTAAAATAAATAACATTTAAAAAAGACACCGACTGCCTCACTAGCATACACTCACTATCACAACAAGTCAATTCACTGCATAACCAATACAAAAACAAATAAACTTAATATGCATTGATTCCTAATCTGAATTTCATTAAAGCCAATAACAATGTCAAACTGCATTGGAAGAATATAAGGCAAAACAGCATACTTGAACGTTACTCTAAGCTGCATCAAGTTGTAACAAACTCAACTGTTCAAGCATTTAATTTCTTCAAAACATCACAACAAAAAGTAAAAACCCAATATCATACCACGCCACACAGTGCACAATTCAGAAATTTTCCTATGTAATATAAACATCCCACTAGCATCATACAATCACACATCCACTGATGGATACTAATAAAAACAGATTCAATTAAAGCACCATAAGCAAGAACTCTTTGGGGCTTATTATGATGTTGGTCGGAGTTGCCTCCGAACGACATCTCTGCAGTTGCGGAACCGACCGACCTCCAGTCGGCAGTCCTAAAACCACACTTATAATCACAAACTCCCATTTCCCTATGGGAGCTCGGGCGGCAGTCAGAAACTGGCCTGTTTAAATTCCGACCACCAACATTATAATTCGGCGGTCGGAATGTAAACCAAGGAGGCCGGTTGGTACGCCTCCTACAAGTGGTCTGAGACTTACCGACTGACATCGTAATAGGGCCCATAGTGTTATACAGCCCACCAGATGGTACCCTATATTAACAAATGTCGCCTCCAAAAACCATAACCCAATCTTAGTGTATGATCACAAAAGTTGGATCATGGTCCTATATAATCATTAAACATTCAACTATTACTCTAGAAAATGAGAGTCACCATTAAGTTGCAAAATAACATTCTTAACCAATACAAAATTGTTAATTATTTTTACATTGTACTGTGACCAAAACAGTAGATCCAGAACATGATATTACAAAAATAGGTTTTATTCATAAATATATGTAACTAAATTGACAAAATTCATCACTCACATTATTCTAAAACTTGTAACTAATGTCAGCAGTAGTATCATGGATGATGTCCTTAGTGATGTCATCACTGATGTCATTTAACATGTAATGAGTGATTTAATGCATGAGGCCATAAACAGTGCATTATCGGGTGCAAGATATGGTTAGTTCACTGAACCATTCCATAATTGGCATATTTCAGTGATTTTTTGCAGTTTCTTTTATAACCATGACTGTATACTTTTACTGCCCCTTTTTCGGGGTATATGTGCACAAATACAGAGGTTGTGGGAGTTTTTATTGCAAGGCATTTTTTTCTTTATAACTTTAATGTTGTTGAAAAAAACTACAAAAAAGCAAAACAAGTTCATCGAAATCGGCATCATCATGTCTAGTTTTGTAAAGATAGATTGGGGGCATAAAAAGGTGTGTCAGACAGTAACTTTTTCCATGTTTATTCCCATAGTAATATTTGCTCCCCATTTCATTCAAGACACTGAACAGAATCACACCTAACTTGCATCAAAGAAGAACTTTACTGATGGATGTCTCTTTGCTTGGTTTGATGCGAGTATTTTTAGTAGTGTTTGAGAAATGTTATTTTATTCAAAAACATTTGGAGTGGGCTTTAAATAGTAAAACAATTAAAGGTATCTGGACAATTAACTGGGCACATTTTGTAGTGACTTTCATGGATCCCAAGCCAGCATGGCTCAATATGTCTTCAAACCTTTGCTCAGAGTCTGTGCAATCAGACTGACTTCATGGACTGGTATTGGCCCTCTCTTGACTGGAGAAGTCAATTTGATTTGATAAAACTTTATTCGGTGATATATGCTTAAAAAACATAAAAGTACAACATTAGTAAAAACAAAAGCAAAAACTCAATAGATACAAATTATCAATAATAATCAAAATAGTAAATTCATGCATGATTTAAAATCCTCAGTTATTGAGAAAAAAAGTCAGTTCAATAATCGCAGTATGTTAACATCCAATACTTCAGGTCTGCTTTCATATTAATTTATCCATAGCAAACCCAGAAAGACCCACTTAGGTGTCCACAGTGTGTCCGAATGCGCATTACGAATGTAGACAAGTACAATAAGGCAAACCTCGGTTGACTCTAATCGTCCGTAAAAGTCTGCTGCAGACAGTCCTTAAACTGGTATCTCCTTAGTAAAGGTTTAAGATAAATGTCTCTGGTCCTGATATAGAAACAACAAAAGAACATAAGGTGCATGATGCCTTAAAATGAATAACCATTGCAAGGGCAGTTGGCTAAAACTCTGGACCATGCGATGGGCTATGTTTAGTCTATATCTGGTTAATAGTGACTTCTGCTGGAAGTCCAGAGTGTTGGCCAAGTAGGATTGTGAGCCGTCAATCGTTGATAAACGTAAATACTCGGGGATGGTTGTCATTGACTCTCTCCTCCTTAAACAGCTAAAGACACATAAGCTGAAGCTCTATCCTTCCCAACTGAGCGAAAGTAGTTGGGATATCAAATATTTGGGGTATCTCTAACTTAGTGCATAGTTTTTAATGTACCTTTTCCAGGGGATTTCCAAGCCCGATCTAGAGCTAGGCAGTTCTTCAGAATTAATCTATTGAAGATGGCGTCCTCTTCTGCCCATACCCACCCTGTGCCCTAGTAAAGGGAGCTGAAACTTCAGAAGATGTTCATTGAAAAACAGGCCTCATGACACATGTAGGGCTAGCTGCTATGGGCAATGATAGCACTCCTTAAACAGACATTTTCTGAGATCTGTCTCCTTGTGCCTTATTATGTCCCTAAATACCCGAGCCATATGTAGCGATGGAGACACACTTTGCCCTGAAGATGATAGGGCCAGAGGCCGAGTTTGGCGAAGAAAACAAATAAAGAATTAATAGCCTTCACAACTTGTAAAATTTATTATGCTAGTTTGGTGTTTCCAGCAGTATTGAAATGAACACCCAGGAATGAAAAAGTGTATGTTTTGAGTGCACGTCATTCACCCTTAACCTAAATGAAAAGGACTGACTAGAAAAACACATTGCGATAAATGTCATTCCTAGATTGACTTTGAGATCTGAAGCCCCCCATAAATGATGCAAAGTTAACTAAAGACGATTGTAGGGCTACCGGAGAGCAACCCAAGGACCGAGGAAGTCTACAAGGGCCCATGAGTCTATGTGCTTTTGCGACCCAAGCTAGGTCCATGAACCGCCAAACAAAAGTTCAAAGAAGGAATGAAGGAGTCCAGTCTCCTCTCAGCCACTCAGAGGCCGTACACAGTGGGGGCTTATTTACAAGCCCTTTGCGCCGCCGGTGCGTCACCTTTCATTTGGGAAAGAGTGGTGCACCGGCTGCTCACGGGACTTGCAAATAAGCCCCTGAGTACTGTCTGCTTGCAGGTGGATTGTACCTACACCCATCTACAGCTGCTTGCGTGGCCCTGCCCAGCAGGGGGTGGGCGCCAGGGGCTGGTTGGGCGCGCTGCCTTGTGATACACTAAAACACCAGTGACTCGGGTAAGTTACGTTTGAATATTATCATTTATCAAAATATTTTCAGCAATGTTTTAATGTTTTACAAACGCGCACTTAAGTATTAAAATGTGCTTTACTTCAGGCACTGTCCGCCCCCCCACCGTGCTGTTTGGCTTCCGAAGCGCTGAGTTGAATTTATTTATTGCATGTTTTGAACTGGAGAGCAACCCTTGTTGACCCTTGTAAGCTATACATTGACCTTCATTCCTCGTCATAATAATTTACTTGAACAACTTCCTGCGGAAGAGATGTTTACGTCTTGAATATATCGCTGCCTTCAGACAGCTTTGCTTTTAGCAGTGGACGCTCTTTCCTTGTTATGATTCCGCAACAGAGAAGGAAAGCTATTGCTGTTTAACTTAAACAGTAAAAAAAATCTGCTCTGTAAACAGTGCCAACTTAATTTTCACGGATTTTAAGATGCTAGTGACTATGTTTGCATTTGCACTGCCAACATTTATGGTTGTTTAAAATAAAGAACTGTTCCGAAACGACAGCTGGAAAGTGTCCAAAAATGGCGGCCCTCTCATTGAAGCAGAGCGGGAAGTCAAAGCATCATTGGGCCATTGGAACTTGCTAGTAAAATATCCCACACGTTTGCTCTGAAGAGGCAGTAGAGTCTTCCTGTCAACACACAGTTCTTCTTTTCTGTTAAGTAATACATTTTCTAGTTTAAATACTACCATAGTGTGATGAGGATGAAACATAGACTATGGCCCGCATTTACTAAGATCTCAAGCAACTCAGCCAGAGATCCAATTTTGGTGCACTAAAATGCAAATGAAAAAAGAGCACAGAACTATGGGGCTTACTTACGAGGTCCTGCACCGCCGGAGCACCGCTATTTTTTATGCTCCTGTGGCACAGGCCTATCAATCATATCTATGAGGCGACTCAAAGCCACCCTTCATGGCTTTGCAGGGCTCAAAGATATGGAGTACGGCAAGGCAACACAAAGCGCTGCGTTGACGCGCTCTGCATCAAGGAGGCGTTCCGTGGGCGTTGTGGTGGGTGTTTCCACGCAACACCCATGGAATTTGACTCGGCCCCAGATTTACAAAATGATGTAAACCTGAGTGGGATGTGGGGGCGTCAAAACCTTGCGCCTCCCCAGAGCAGGTGAAACAAGCTGGTTATTTGGTATTTCTTCTAGTTTTTTTCATCTTTCCATGTGTGCTGCTTTCTGAAACACACATAGAATGAGGAAAACGCCTCTCTGGATTGTTATTGTGCAGGAAGGTGTCCTTTCCTGTATACATTTGTTTTTTCTTGCAACAGATGCCCCCTTGCACCATGGTACAAGAGTGCCTACTTTGGCGCTAGGCACCAAATTTTGCACCAGGGCAGGGGGAAAGGACAAGATTGCACAGCATTTTATAAATACGGTGCATTCCTGCCCTTTCACATTGTCGTAGGATAGCGCAGCAAGAAGACTTACAGGTGGCGCTGCCCTATGCCGATTCCTCATAAATGAGGCCTTATATGTACTAAGAATGGGCTGCTATTGGTATCAGCCCTTGTGCTGGTAAACCAACAGACTTCAATGTGCAACAGACAGCCTCACAACTTGGAGCAGTGGTGAGAGTGCTCTGTCGAGTGTAGCATTTATACTGGAATCATACCCTTCCAGTACAGGTTCCTATGTCTAAACAGACAAAGAAGGGACAGACCTATTTAATGTGTGTTTTTACACTACAGCACACATGCACTGTGTCAGTTTCTAGAGGAAATAAATGCATTGCCCTTAGTTTGCACCCGCTTCCAGAAGGCTTTAGTTTTTGAGCCGAGACCACATCTAACTATGGGGCATATTATCAAGCACAGCATTAAAATTATCGCCACTTTAGCGGCAGAAAACTGCCGCTAAAGCGGTGATAATGGGCTTGATAATATGCCGCAGAGAATTCCCATAGAAGCCCATGTTGACACCAGAACATGGGCTTCTATGGGAATTCTCAAGGGCATATTATCAAGCCCATTATTGCCGCTTTAGCTGCAGTTTTCTGCCGCTAAAGCGGCGTTAATTTTAACGCCGTTTCTTGATAATATGCCCCTATCTCTGTAGGTCAGGTTTTGCGTCAAAACCTATGGCTGTCTGTGTGGATCCTCCAACAGTAATGACCCCTTGATGTAAATTTGCACAAAGCAGTTTTGAGCCATAAGATTTGAATGTTTCAATAGCAAATCACATTTTGCACAGTATAGTAAATAGCATGAGCGGCTTTACATTGCTTTGCATCATGATGCTGCTAAGCTTTATAATTCTGAGCTTATATATCCGGGCATGGCACATTTGCATTGCATTATTAAATTGTATATCCTTTGTAAAGGTTTGTTTAGCGTTGGTTAACAGTGGAACATTTTAAAATTTCTGAGTGAAATGCTAAAACAGAAGGAGAATACAAAGATGGGATTCACACCACTGTTCCTTCCTTATTGTGGAGGACACTATGAATGGATTTTTCTTAGATTTTACTATATTTTATAGAAACAAGGGTGTTCTCCACTATCAGCCCACTTACAATTAGTTTGACAGTTTATTCCAGCTATGAAAGAAAAATAAATGCTCAATGCCTGCACAGGAAATTGGAAAATATGTGTTACGTAGTGTGCCAAACATAAACATGTTGTATCTGCACCACATGCTTATCAAATGAAAGGAGACTATGCAATCTAGACACACTGGCATGAAGTATTCTAAAGACCGACCGCCTTCGTAAACTTGAGGGCACAAAAGAAATAAACAAAAGCACAGACAGAGATCTCCACCTTTGTCTGAACGCATTTTTGTGAGTGTTGCCAAATAACAGACATTCCCAGCCGTAGGCATAGAAAATTGTGCCCAGCACCTAGGACTTCCGTAGGAATGCCATGTGACATTTGCAGTGTGCTCCTACTTCCACTGTATGGAGTACTTCATAGCAGAGAACTCTGCACAGGAGAGCTAGAATCGCCAGTACAGAGGCTACTTTTTTCTCAGTGGGGAAATACTTAGGTGGATAAAGCCCTTCATCTACACACCGAGAAAATCTAGAAGTCAACCACTCCACCTCTCAACCTGGAAGAGGATTTACTCAAGCCTTGTGCTAGAATAAAAGCATGACCCACTCCAGGATGGAATGAAGGTGGATTGGAGTTTGGAAATGGGCAAATGTTTGGGTATGTGGGAGTATTCAAACTTCCAAGAAAACCATGCTTTTCTCACCCCTTGTGTGGAATTTATAGCTGTTGGTATCTCTGCACTCATGGTGGTGATCTCACTCCCTAAATGCATTTACACCCTTGTAAACAAGCATTGGCGAAGCCAATAGGTCTGGCATCGGCAGCCAGCGTTTTGGCCTTGTCAATTCCAGCTGCGGCCCATGGAGGGAGTTCCGTGGGGCGGAAAGGTGGGGCGGGGGAGGGGCAGCGTGGGGAGTACTAAAAACTGGAATATGGATAATTGGAGGTAAGTAAACAGTTAAATAAATAAAACGAATTTCGCAGAGAGCGCTGCATCGCAATTTGCGATGCAGGGCGCGCTACGGAATTCGTTTACTTACCTCCAATTATCCATATTCTGGATTTTAGTACCCCCCATGCTGCCCCTCCCCCGCCCCACCTTTCCGCTCCACGGAACTCCCTCCACGGGCCGCGGCTGGTCAATTCTTGTTTTGTTCTCTCATCATTTGTGCAAAACCTTATTGCTGGGGATCAGTGGTGTCTGGTCAACATTCTGGGGCATTAATATCTACCTTGGATGCATTGGAGTGGGTGAGACTTCCTCAAGGGGTTTGGAGAGGTGAGAAAGATTCCCAAAAGACAATATTTTAAAAAAATAGGCTCAAATAAAGAATTTTACAGAACAATTTTCACATATCAATTTATATGTTCACCCATCCCAGAAAACAACCATTTTCCAAGAGCTATCTAAGTCTGAAGGCATCATGGCCCTTTCCACACAATAGGAAACAGTTCATTTTTGGCAATCTCTATGGTAAACTTATGCACATATAAAATCTTTTGATAACAGTAGACCACATGGTCAACACATTCTTGCCTTGTATTCTAGCACCTAGCCTTCAGAAAAGAAAGACCTGACATTTCGCTGACCCATGATAAGTAGGTTTCCATTCTCTCATTCCTATTCTCATCTCACTCTGATTGCTGTATCACTGAGGCGTTAGAGGCTCGACAATGCGCTCCATAACATTTCAGTATCATAACTGGACAAACATCCACACACCCATAATACAGGGTTCATGTCTATGGTACAGAATTGTAAGATTTAGGTAAGCTGGGACGGAAAATTCCTCTGCATTTTAAAGACGTGTACCACTGCCCTGAGTACCCAACTATACTGTTGTCTGGATCCCTAATGCTAATATTTGTTTTGTCATAGGTGAACACGGATCATACATGCGCACCATGTCACAGGCCTGTCTCACGCATTGCGGACTTCTTGGACCAGAAGGAGCTCCCAAAGCACTACACTCATTGTGGTGGAAGGCTACCACTTTTACCAAGAGTTAGGCAGCACGAGCACGGTGATGGCAGCATACTGCGTAGTTATCAGTAGTACATCTTTACCCTGAGTCACCGGAGTGAGGCTTGTAGGCTCACCCACCTTTTTAAAAGTTCCTCTGTTGTAAGCTTAACTCACATTGGCCTACATCAGGTAAGATGTGGAGTGCAGCGCAGGAGCAGTGACTCTGCGTTCGTTGTATGTGTGTCTGGGAAGTGTACAGAACAATGATGGAGCTATACTGTGCAGTGTATGTGTGGTTAGTACATGTGCTGGGTGTATGTATGCTTTTGATTTAATAATAGATCAGAAGGAAGGGGTCTGGACACAATCTCAGAAAGGGAGATGGAACTCATAAGGAGTCATAAAGAGTTGGGTAAGTGTCTGGGGTTAACCTTCTGATGCACATATCACTGTGACTGACACCCAGGTGTAAACCCTGGTAACTCCCATGAATTGTGTTGTGAGAAAATCAGTTTCAGAGTCTGCTGTAATAGACATCTTTCATGAGGAAAGAATAAAAGGTGAAGTATTCACTTCAGTAGAAGCAGAATCTCCAACATAAAACTTCAAAGACTCAGATCCAAATGCACTTTTGTTGTCTGGAAAAGGAATAAAAGAAGGGGCGGTTGAGTCACCAAACATTTGACATCTGCCAAGCAGACAGGTTGTGTGAGAAGGGGAAGCTCTGCAAGACTTCAGCCTGTTACCAGGACTGGGGGCAAAGACTTACAAGTCTCGCTGTTGGGTGAGGGGACGGAAGCCAAGACCACCGGCCCTGGAGCCTGGAGCACCAGCGCCTTCCTGCTTTTCAAGACCAGTGTGCCCTGTGAGGAAGAGGAGAGCATTGGAGGGAGCAAGGTTCTGTGAGGAGCTGTACCACGAGGACTCCCTGTGTAAAGATTTGGCTGTGCATGAATCATACCCTTGTGTGCCCCATGGCCTCCATCAAGGAGTTATGGCAAAGTGCTATATATATTGACATTTCTGTATGCTTGTCAACCTTTTCGCTGCTTTATGGAGCAAAGGATGGGCAAAAAATGACATTATTTAGGGAAGCTGTGACAAGGTGCCTTTGCCTTCCACCAAGTTTGACAGGGTAACTACTATGATTAAACCCATCCAGTGTATGTAGTTATTGTGGGAATGAGCAACGCATCTGTAATCCAAAATGGACTCCATAGCTGGACTGCTTCATTAAAATAGATTCCTGGAGGCAGCAAGAATGTTATATCTCCCTTATGGTTTTTTAAGTCTGCCGAACGAGGTGTCTATTTCTTGATATGTGCATCAGTGTTGGAGGGTTGGGGTTAACATCATCCTTTTCAGATATGAAGTAATTCCAATCTAGTGTTTCAGCGACCTCCATAAAATACAGGACTCCTTGTTCCAGTTAACAATCAAATGCATTGTGGGAGTTGGTGATCCTGTTTAAGAAAGTATAACAATGATACTAAGTTAGTGCATCATATTAAGTTTTACAATGAAATGGCTTTGCTGAGATCTAGTGTCATAATAGCAATGTGTTACAAATGTAAGATACAAATCAAGAATGTGAAAAATCCTGACCAATCACTGATCTGGAGTTTTCCGTATAACTCAACAGGACAATAGAGAGAATACTGCTTTGCCCCATTTTCCTTTATAAACATATACCGCAATGCTACTGCTGCCATTAAGGCTTAGGCAGAATTATCAGAGATAGGGTGTGTACTGTTTTCCACTGGCCTTTGAACGCCAAGCAGAAACCATTCTTCAATCAAAATGTGGACCATCTAGCATCTATGTTAATGGGAAAATCAGATATATTGGTCACCTTCACAAACCAACAAAGATAAGAGCACTGCTTTCAAAGTACAGGATTACAAGACAGTGAGGAAACACATCTATACATGTATATACATAGATATTCACTGAAAAAACAAAGGTTAAAGGGACATTATAGTTTGGCTCAAATGTCACTTGTACAAACCATAGAAATTCAGCAGTTATAGTTACCTGAGATACGCCACGCAAAGATCTCACGTATTACAGCACTTATGACGTGGTCAGTATCATTACTCATGACAACTCAAATGACATCACTCATGACATCACTGATAACATCATCCAGTGATTGTGAGTGTTTTCTAAATCGTTTCTGAGTGTTAAACATACACACTAAGGTATCACAAAAGTTAAATGAGTTTACTTTGTGTACTACTAATGAGTTATTCTATTTTAAAACATAGATTATTTGAGCGTCTGTGTACCTGTCAATCGCTGTGTGTGTGTGGGTGTGTGTGTGGCTGTATGGGTGAATAAGTGGGCTTGTAAGGTGGCTGTATGGGTGAGTGAGTGGGTGTGTAAGTGGTATATGGATGAGTGAGTGGGTTTGTGAGAGACTGTACAGATGAATGAGTGGTTGTGTGAGTTTTTGTATGGGTGAATGAGTGACCTTGCCAGTGGTTGTATGAGTGAGTGTCATTGTGAGTGGGTGTATGAGTGAGTGAGTGTGTAAGTGGTTGTAAATGCTGAATGAGAAGGTGCATGAGAGACTGTATGGGTGAGTGAGTGGGTGTGTGAGTGACTGTAAATGGTGAATGAGAGAGTGCATGAGTGGCTGTACGGGTGAGTGAGCAGGTACATGAATGTTTGTATGGGTGAGGGTACATTAGTGGCTGTATGGGTGCATGAATGGGTGTATAAGTGGGTGAATGGGTGAGTGAGTGTGTGAGTGAATGGGTGAGTGAGTGGGTGTGTGACTGCCTGTATGGGTTTGTAATTGAGTATGAGAGATGCTGTATGGGAGACTATGTGATTGTCTCACTGACTGCTTAGGTGATTGAACATGTGTTAGCATCTGTATGAGTATTGTGAGTAAGTGTGTGAGTATATGTATGTGTGAGTGACTTTGTCAGTGCCTGTACGAGTCAGTGAGTGGGTGTGTGTGTGTGTTTGTGTGCGGCTCTATGTATGAGTATTTGAATGGGTTTGTGAGTGGTTGTATGAGTATGTGAGTGGGTGTATTAGAAGTTGCATGGGGTTGTTTGAGTGGTTCTGTGGATGATGTCATGAGTGATGTCATCAGTAACCATGTAACCATGTCATGAATGATGTATTATGTGAGATCATAAGCAGTGCATTGTTGGGGCATAAGTTATAGTTAGTTCAGGTGACTATAACTGCTGAATATAAGTGAAATCTGAGGCTAACTATAATATCCCTGTAACCTTTGTTTTTTTCAGTGAATTAGTAAGGTTTTTTAAATTCTATTTCTTAACTATAACGTCCCTGTAACCTTTGTTTTTTATAGGGATATCTAAGTTTTTTAATGTTATTTCCTAATTGTAATCTCCAACCTTTGAGAGTGAGAGTGTGAGTGAGCACATGAGTGTCTCAGTGGGTGTGTGAGTGGGTACAGGAGTGTCTGAGTGGGTCTATGAGTGGGTGTGTGAATGTCTGAGTGAGTGTGTGAGTGTCTGAGTTATTCTGTGAGTGAGTGCATGAGTGCCTGAGTGGGTTGTGCTTATTTTCTGCTTTATGCCTTTTTTCTGCTCATTTATTACCTTTATTTTTCCTCTTTCTGCTAGGCCAGGGCAGAGCTCACAAGGTTTTACTCAGCGGAATTCAGTGGAGTTACTGAAAACCTCAGCCAAATTCCATGGAGTTCCATGAGTGTAGTATTGCTCCACCACCCCTAATTAAGTCCCCTTGGATACTGAGAGTAGTTAGGGGCCAATAACTCCTCCCATTCTCACCAGTAAGTCCCCCACAGCTGGATTGCTGAGACCTCATCAGAGGCCCGCCCCCTTTCTCAACCACTCTGCAAATGCACCTCCTGGGGCACCACTGTTTGGGGGATGAACTCTCCTTAGCTGCTAAGGGTCATTGGGGGCCAAGACCCCTATTGTTGCCACAAGTAAGTCCCCCACAGTGAAATTGCCTTAGTAAGCCTGGTCGTAGTTGAAGTAGTTTTGCTACGCGGAACTCCGTTAAGTTACAAAAAACACTGCAAAGTTTTGCAAGTGGCGGAATGTAGTGTTTACTGCTGTTCGCATTGGTCTTCCTGCCGCTCAGGTAGAAATTCTACCCGAGCAGCAGCTTGCGCTCACGAACTTACCGCTCGCTAGCGCGAGCAGGGAAAAACTCTGCTGCACTTAACAAAGCAAAGTTTTCTGCACTCTGCGAGCTCCGCGAAGCGTGGAGTGCAGAATACTCCGCAAACTCCGCAAACCGAGCGGAGTTCACTACCCATGCCTATCTGCTTTACGTCTGCTATGGGTTGTTGGCGGCCAAGAACCCCCTTTTATTGCCACAAGTAAGTCCCCACCTGTGGGATTGATAAGACCTCATCGGAGGACCCACCCACTTTCTCAACCACTCTGCAAACGCACCTTCTGGAGCACTACTGGTTGAGAGATTAAGTCCCCCTCACTTCTGAGCGTCATTGGGGGCCTCATTCTGCTCATTTCTGATCTCTATTTAGCCGGTTTCTACTTGTTTCTGATCTTTATTTTGCCTCTTTCTGCTCGTTTCTGGTTTCCATTTTGCCTCTTCCTCCCTATTTCCCACCTTTATTTTGCTGCTTTCTGCTAGTTTCTGATGTCTATTTTTCCTCCATCTGCTAGTTTCTGATCTTTATTTTGCCTCTTTCCGCTCGTTTCTAACCTTCATTTTGCCTCTTTCTGCCTGTTTCTGTTCTGTATTTTTTCTTTCTACTCGTCTCTGACCTATATTTTGCCTCTTGCAGCTTGTTTCTGTCCTTTATTTTGCCTCTTTCTGCTTTTTTCGGATCTCTATTTTGCCTCTTGTTGTGTGTTTCTGTCCTTTATTTTATCTTTCTCCTCTTTTCCCCTCCTAGGACGACGGGGGGAGCCTCAAGGCCCCCGTGGTCCTAGCCGGCTCCCCACCTCCTGCGGGAGCTGGCATTGCTCTCATAGACAGGGAGCTGCTAAACAAGCAGCTCCTCGTCTGTGAGAGCGATTCGTTCATCTGTTTCCTTGGCCTCTTGTCAGTGATCAGGAAAAGGAGAAAATCTTTGCTCTCAGCACGCTGGAGTAGTTTCACAGCTCTCGCTTGCTGAGAGTGAAGTTTGTGTTTGGTCTGACTTGGTGGGAGCTGTCAAAGCTTCCACCAAGTCAGAACAAACAGCTATGTCCCAGAGTGGGCACCCCGGAACATAGCAGGTGCCGGTCCTTGTCCCAAGGGCCATGTATGGCTCCAGGAGGGAGGCCGTGTGGCCTCCATCCTTTGATCTTCACAGACCGCCCCCACGGGATTGGTGGCCCTTAGAGCAATATATGACCCGAAAAGGGGGCAGCGTACCCCCTTCCAGTTTTTTAGGTGATTTTGCCCCGTGAACATATGGTCCCCAATCCCAGAGGGCTGCGGGTCCACGCAGCACTCCATTCCTTTTAAATTTAGCCCCGGGGAGATGGTGTTCCCCAGTGGCTTTTGCAAAACCCAGGGGGGGTCCGCTTGGTCCCCCTCCGTTTATAAAGATAAATCCCCAGGTCGGTGGTGGTCCCAGGGGCTGAAAGAGCCCTGTGCCCCCCTCCTTTTTTAAAAAATGCCCCTGAGTCCTGGCCTAACTGGAGGGGTAATTTCAAAACAACCGCAAGAGATAGGGCTTGTTTTTTTATATATATTTATATATAGATATATATATAGATAGATATATATAGAGAGATATGTATACATTTATATGTATACATATATATCACTGAAAAAACCATAGGTTTCACAGACGTTATAGTTAGCTGGACATTTCACTCGTAAAAAACCAATGAAATTTCCCCGTTATAGTTAGTTAAGCTAACTATAACTCGCGCACCCGCAATCCACTGCTGATGACGTCACATATAACATCACTCATGACATGGTCACTGACATCACTCATGACATCACTGATGACATCTCAAATGACATCACTGATGACATCACTGATGACATCATCCAGTGAATGTGTGTTTTTCTGAAAATTAAATATGTTTTAAATATGTATATGTCAAGGTCGATGGAAGAATAAATGGGTATATAAGTGTCTAAATGGATGATTTGTTTTTTAAAAATTGATTGTGTAACTGACTGATTAAGTGTATTATAGTGAATACATGGCTTAGTGAGTAATGTTTAAATATGTAAATATCTGTATCAGTCTCTCACTTTGTATATAAGTGGCTGCATGGGTTGGTGAGTAGCTACATGAGTGTCCATATAGGTTATTAGTTGGTTTTTTGAGTATCAGTCTGAGTGTCTGCATGGTTCGGTGGGGGGTATTACGTAGTGCATAGGTGCATGAATGAGTGACTGACTGTTTGTATGTGTTGAAGACAGCATGTGTGCAGGACTGTATGGGTGGATGAGTGTGTGTATGGGTGTGTTAGTGAGTGATAGACTGTCTCAATAGTGTCTTTATGAGTAACTACATATGTTTTAAATTAGTATATGTGACTATTGGTGTATATAAGTGAGTATATGTGAGAGTGAGAGATTGAAAGAGTTCCTGTATGAATAAGTATGTGTTTCTATAAGTGATTGTTTAAAAGATTAAGTATGTGTAAGTTTCCGTAGAAGTAAGTGTGGTGGTGTGTGTATAGCTGTTTATGCAAATAAATGGATGTTTGATTCTTTATTAGCATGAGTGACTATGTGTGTGAGTAACTCTATGGATGAGTGGCATTGTGTAACAGGATGCACAGGTGTATGAGCACATATGAGTAAGTACATGTATGAGTGACTGTATAGGACTGTTGGTGAATGAGTGGATGTGTATGTGGATCTTAAAATTACTGAATAGGTTTTTGTAACTGATATTGGTAGGTCCATTGTTTTGAAAATTTTAGTCTCTATTTTTGAATGTGTGTATCAAAGTTTATATTAGGGTGAGAGGAGGTCTGCCACTCTACCACAAGGATGATGTCATCAGTGATGTCATCAGTGATGTCATTTGAGATGTCATCAGTGATGTCATGAGTGATGTCAGTGACCATGTCATGAGTGAAGTTATATGTGACGTCATCAGCAGTGGATTGCGGGTGCGCGAGTTATAGTTAGCTTAACTAACTATAACGGGGAAATTTCATTGGTTTTTTACGAGTGAAATGTCCAGCTAACTATAACGTCTGTGAAACCTATGGTTTTTTCAGTGAATTTGCAAGGTTTTTAAAATGAAAATTCCTAACTATAACATGTGTGAAACCCATGGTTTTTTCAGTGAATTTGTATGGTTTTTTAAATGCTAATTCTTATATTTAACGTGTGTGAAATTTTTTTTTTTTTCTTTTTGCAAGGTTTTTTACTTCTTTTTTTTTTTACTTTATATTCTCTTTAAACACTATGGTAAAATTTTAAAAATTCTGCAATATAACATTTTTCACCTTTTTTATAACCAAACAGATAAGATATAGTAGTATAACATAGTGAACCTTTTTTTTTTTCTTTTTTTTTCTTTTTCTTTACGTGCGCGTACGGTAAGCTTACCGTAAGCGCACGTGTTGCTTTACGAACGTAATATTTCTACTCTGTTTGCGTATAGTTACGCAATTTACGTAGACGTCCGTACTGCGTACGCGACGCGTAAGCGCATACGTTACACGCGCACGTTACGCGGAAGTGTTGGAGCGTGCCTGTTATGCGCATGCGCGCATGCGCGTGTCTTTTATACGCGCATGCGTACTTTTACCGTAAGCGCTCCGTAAGCGCTCTGTAAGCGTAACGTACGCGCACGGTTGCTCATGTGATCAAGAAACAGCACTTTTCATTGGTTTAAAGTACTTTCAGTTCTAGAACTCTCCTACACCACACCCATTCCCCTCATTTCTGCTTGTGATCCCTTAGGAGAAGGAGCTGAGTTGTCTTTGTGATACGATGGCAGAACAGCAGTCCTCTTCTGAGAGTGAGCCAGGTAGCAGCATCATCAGAGAGAGAAGGAGGAAACAAAAGACTTCTTTTGTATGGGAATATTTCACCTATCCAGAGGGGCAGAAAAAGGTAAATGCTCCGTTAGTCACCTGCTCACTTTGTGAGCGTGTCTTATCTAGAGGGAATCCTAGGAAGAAGTATTCCTTTGGAAATCACTCTATGGTTAGACACATTAAGGATAAACATCCCAGGACTTATGCTAGACATACTGGAGAAACATCTCCAGTAAGTCACCCAAGCACACCTGCAGATGCTCAGCCGAGTACTTCTTCGGCAGCTCAGCCGAGCACTTCCTCTGCGGTGGGAGCATCACCCTTTTCTGGTCCTCTGGATATAAACCCTCGTTTTGGGAGGGTTACAATGAGGTGCACAAGATGTCATGGCCTCCAGTGTTTCCCTCATAAACAATAGGATAGACCAGCACATCTGTGGTCCTTGTTAGTATTCCCATTCTTTCTTTCCTCTTTCCCTTTATGAACACAACGGTTCTTTTCAGAGCCAACCTTACTTCTTAATTTTCTTAAAAAAATGTTAATTGACTTTTTTTTTTTTTTTTTTTCCGTGCGCGCATTTTTTTTTTTTTTTTTTTTTACAAAACCCCAAAAATGTAATCACCCTACAAGGTCCATGAGGTACTACTACAGAAATGAAAAAAACATAGACAAGAGTAGTGAAAAAAAGTGAGCATTAAAGTAAATGTGTGATAATTCCTGAAATTTCAAACTTACCTGACAAAGAAAATAACTAAAAGAAAAATAAGTGATTTATTTTACTTTGTGAAAAGAAGTTTATTTTTATATTTTTCCTTTCTCAATCTGTAAAAAAATAAAAATGTATTAATATTTAACAATACTTTTTAGAATACAGTGCACATATTTTCATTTTTCATTAAACATATTTTTGCCCTTTTTTTGCTGTTTTCAGAATATATTGCCTTTTACTGTAAATCGTAAAAGCAATTGCATTCATCACTTAACAGCGGGCAAAAAAAAATAACAATCACAAAGATTGTTTAAAAAAAGCCCATAATCTCTTCTCATTAAAACATACCGTAATATAATCCTCACGTAAAAACAATCACTAATTTCAGTAAATATTGTCCGAAAATTCTGTTGTATAAGCATATTCACCAAAATAATTTTTGTCAAAGAAGTCCACAATGCAAATTATTACCTTTCCGTACGGCCAAATGGTAATTTTTATAATAATATTTGATGACATTTCCGATGGTAATCCAATTAAATGTAAATAATGTTTTGTACAGATGTTGCAATTTCTGTCTAAAATTTTGGTTGCAGAAAAATTAAATAGGAATTTGCTAAATCAAAAGGCAAACGTTGCTTGAAAACCAACTGAGAATCATTACACAGTGTCCAGCCTTTTTCACATTTAAGAAAAACTGTGTAATGACCAGAAGTTACATTAGGCCCATCATGGAAAATTATTGCAACTGTGACAAAAGTTTTTCCAGAAATTGATAATTGCTGTCCTGTAAATTTCTTTATTAAAGTGTCCAATTTTGTTCCATCAGCTCTACAACGTTGCATCATTAAAATTACATACTGTCCATATTTCTTTAAAAATAACGTTGAAAACATGTCTGATTTACATTTAGAACATTCCATGTTGTGATTGGCATCTTTAACTAATTTACTAAAAGTGACTGATTTAGTCTCTGGCAATGTTAAATAGATAAACCTTTCTGAATCAACATTAGAGCTGCATGTGTTGAAACAGTTTTCACAACTATGTTCCCATTTATAAGACAGACCAAACATATTTTCTATTTCTACCCCTTCATCTTCAAGTACCAAAAGGATGTACATGAAGAATTCCTGTGCATCTTGCTGGACATTTTGTGAAAACTGTGTTCGTCCTGAACAAACATCTAATAGATTTCTAATTTCATTTGTACTTTCTATTTTTGCTTTATCAACACTCAGCTTCTCATAAAGAAGACTTAGCACAGAACAGAATCTTTTTTCATGATTTTCTGTTATCTGCTCAAGCAAACTTTCAAGATTAAAAACAACATTTAGCACTACATTAGCATAGCAGTTGACACCAGAGCTATTTTCAAAATGGAAACCAACAACCTGTTCAACATTGTCCTTTTTCTTTTTGCTTGCAATCACATGACTCTCTTTTTGTTTTCTCTTCTCTACATCCTCATTACAGATATTCTCAAATCTCCTTTTCCGATAAACAACACGTTTCTCCAACACAGGATACTGACCTAAATGAGGAGCATAGGTTCTTCTTAATCTATTATACTCCTTTACACAATTTGCATCTGCACTAACTTTTGAGTCATCAAATTCTATCATGAATAAACCAGATAATGTTTTCACTCGTGACAAAGCAACATATGCCATACCTTCTTTGAACACAGTAGATCCAATGTTTACAAATGCACTATCAACAGTTAATCCTTGACACTTGTGAATAGTTACAGCATATGCTAGAGAAAATGGAAACTGCTTCCTACGTACATATAAGTCTTTCACAAGCAAAAAACGGACTGAAGAACGACAAATGTTTATTACCTCTTCAATCTGATCAAATTTTATTTTTAAATACTCAATGCCTTCTTTTTTCTGGTAGTTAACAAAACCCACAACTTTACCCATAGCTCCATTTACTAATCCTTTTTCTACATCCAAATTTCTCCTTAAAAATACTCGACAGTTCATGCAAAGATATAAAATTTTTTCTAATCCAGCTGTTTTCGAAATGTTCTTCTCTAGAGAATCCAGTTTATTTTTCAGTTCGCCTGTTAATGTAATTGTAATTCTTTCATGTTGGATTTTGTCCACTGCTTCCATTTTCTTAATCTCTTCCTTTTCCAATTTCAAAAGTTCCTCATTGAATATTGAACATTCACGTAGTGTTGGCATTAAGCAGATTACAGTATTTTTTTCTGCAATGTTCTTGTATATTTTCTCTGCAACTATTTCTTCACTTGGAAATAAATTATGTAGCAATAGACTCTGTAAAGCTTTTCTGGCATGTTCTGTGAGTAGTCCAATTCTGATATCTTTTAGAATACTTCCATATTCTTCATCGTTTGCTTGTCTCATATTGGTAGTGAGTTCTTTGTACTCAAAGAATGACCAAATATTCGCATTACCAATGCTTCCTAATGACTTCTTCGTGTCCTCATGTGTCACAGTATTAAACACTGGTTGTCCTTTAACTGGAGTGAGCTGCAGTAGATCCCCAAAAACTATGACGTGTTTACCTCCAAATAGCACGTCATAGTCTCTTTTTAGAATTTGCTGCATTCTTAAATGCACAAAGGCAAGCATTAAGTTTGATACCATGCTTACCTCATCAATAATGAGAACTTGCATATTCTTCAACACTCTTGAAACTTCGAAACATGCTTCGCCAGTTAGCTTGTGATATTCTATTTTGTTCTCATGCTCCACTGGTAACATTAGCAAGCGATGGAGAGTAATTCCTTTAATATTATATGCTGCTAATCCAGTTGGAGCAGTAACAACACAAGACAAAGTTGAATCAGTTTTTTGCTGTAGGTAGCTTCTGATGACTTTAATTAAGAAACTTTTCCCAGTTCCAGCTTGTCCACTCACATATAACCTAATTGGTTCAAATGCTGTGCATGTGCACTCTATATTTTCATGTAGTAATCCGTGATCAATTTTTTTTTTGACTTCTTCATAAATTTGTCGTTGTTCTTCATTCAGTTGTTTTTCCAAATCTGGTAATTCTATTAAATCTTCCTTTGCTTGATTCATAGCCGTTTCCACTTCAGTCATGGCTATTGCAGCTTCATTTTCTACGATTGGTTGTCCTAGGGGATCTTGACTGAGCGTTCCAGAACTTTGGCTGTCTTGAGAACTATCTCTAGCTACTTCAGCTGCAATTGTAGCTTCCTGTTCAATTTCTTCGTTTAATATTTGGACATAATTCCTGAAAATACTGCATTCAATGGTATCTTTACATGCATTAAATGAATCCTCATAGCTTTGAAATTCTCCAAGTAGTTCGTCCTCTGAACGCCATGGTTTAAACAACTGTAAAAGTGCCAAGTAGTAAAATTCCTTTTTGTCAGTAGTGTCACAACTCAGCTTCCTGTGATTAATCAAACTTCCTTTTGTTTGCTTCACCAAACATCCTTCCTCACCAATGACTTTATATTTTCCATTGTTGATGTCTTCTGTGGCTTTCCGTGAAAAAATGTAGTTCTGCAGCACTTCATAGAGACACATGTTCTCAAGATGATGACTTCTTTTTGGGTAATATGTGTCCAACATGTTTGTTTTCAAAATATCTGTACTTTCTGGGTCGTTTTCGGCCAAATATTCAATTTCTCCAACAGATTTCAGTACCCGATTTCGCATTCCTGCAAGGCCTAAACTGACCCAAATTATTCTTCTGGATTTCGAGTAAAGACTTGCAGATGATAACCTATCTGAACATTCGTAGGATCCAATTTCTCGATGCGTTAACATCTTCAAACTGAAACTGTACAGCTTCTTACTGACACTCTTCTCGTGAGAAATCTCTTCCCACATTTCCTTCAATTCCGTTTTCTCAGATTTAGTAATGTACGATGTGACATACCGAGCAACAGCAATAGAATTGTCTGCCACATACTGAATATCCATGTTTGCATTCCACATGGATAAAATGACTGGGTTGTAGTCATTTATATATTTTGACTCTTCTTTTCTTCTCAGGTTGTACGTATTTTTGGGAGATTTTCTTGTAATAGTATGTCGCACAGCTGACATAAAACTGTTGACTCTTCCTTTTGAAAGAACAGGTCTAGGAAATCCAAATCGACATTTTGTGTAGAATTTATCTTTGGTCTTGTACTTCCGTTGACAGTATTTTCCACACCGATGACTTTGCAAACGTAAAACTTGCTGTTTTAACTTTTTCTCCTCTGTGCTTTTAGGTATAGCACATGTTGCATATTGTTCAATGAAAGATAACACTGCTTCATCAGCATCTGTTCCAAATTTTGGAGCATCCTTGATCCACAACAGCATATGAATGTGAGGAGCACCTCTTGCTTGGTACTCTTTTCTCCAAAAGAAATCCAAAACTTCTCCAAGTGGTGGATTTTTTTTGTTGCAGATAAAGGACATCATAGCCTCAAATCTATGATTGAAATATCTGCAAACATTAACCGGATCCAATGAGCACAGTTCTCCTGCTGTCTTGTATTCGATGTTTTTAATGTTTGAATTTGCCTCTCGTAGAAAATCCAGTAAATCATCCCAAGCGTATTCGGCGCAGCTTAGGGTTAGGAACCATGTTGGAGTTCCTAAATTCCGTAACATACATTTCAATTCTCCATGGCGTCTGTACCAATATTCATTCGCCCCACGCTGACAAGCCATCAGATTGATCAATTGTGATTCCAAATGATCCTCTCGCTGCTGCACTTTGTTCATAAAATCCTTAGCAGACAAATTATGTAGATGTGTTCCACTTTTTAAAATGTGGTTTACTGCATAAGATAGTGCAGACAAGTCACTTTCAAATAACAGATGGAACAAATAAGGAATACTTTGACGAAATCTGGGATCTTCTGCATATAATCTTGTAGTCCGATACTCAGAAGCAGGAATCTGAACTGGACGTTCGTCATATCGTCCACCTTCTCCTGTAGGAAACAGCTGGGGAAAACATTGAGCTTCCAAACTCTCCTCCCATACACTCACAGTGCTTTTTTCATTTGAAATAGATCAATGGTGTTTGCCATTACTTCTTTTGAATGAAGAGGATGTATGCTGAAATGTTCATAAATTTCTTCTTCTTTTGACTTGTCAACTTTTTCAATTTGCCCAGTTGGTGTGTCTGTGTCTCCTACTAATTCTTCTTCATCTTCATCCATATAAATGGCTTCATACCATTTATTATTCCTTTTCAAATATAAATTTGCTCTTTGTACTTTCCGAACATCTACCAATTCCTGCCAAATTTTCTTATTCTTTGTAGGTACACCATTAACCAGAATAACTAATGGTTCAGTTTCCAAATTTTCTGTGTCAATAGTTTCCATATTTTTTTTCAAATCCAACGGCAAATAGACAACTCTTCCTTTTAAACCTCTCTGTAAATCTGAAGGAGGTAATTTGCCTGTTGTTGGCTCCATACGTACTATGGTCTGGAACGGATGAACACATTGAATGAGTATAGACTCATACGTATTTAAATCAGAAAGTTCAGCAGGAACTTCAACCAATTCTAAATTATTATGTACAGCTCTAGCTGGCATTTTATTTTCGTCCAACTTGTTGTAACAGTATTTACAAATACGATGATCTTCACCCAAATCAAAACAATTTTCCAGAAATATATATGTTGCAAAATCCTTCCACTTATAATTATCTTCTTCTTCACTTTTTTTGTAGAGATCAACATTCCTTGTTTGGATTTTGTAATGGCTTCTCCGGCAACAAATACAAGTAATATTTGGTCTTTCATTAGAGATGATAGCAAATTTTGTAATTTGATCTTCAAATTCCTTACTTACGGAGGATTCTACATTCTCTTCCACATTTTCCTCAATAACTGTGTCATTCCCTGCACTTTCTTGTTCTGGCCCAAAGTAACAAAACTGAATCTCATCAGTAACCTTCTCAACATCTGATACAGATCCACGAAACAGAGCCTTATTCAACTCATTTAACTTTAGTGCTGGACTTTTAGCAAAATACAATCTTCTTACAAATTTCCTAATTTCAGTATGATGAACTGCCAGCATCCTAAAATGGTGAAAAACACTTTGACAAACTTTCCTAGATAAACAAGCCAGAGAGTGACCTTACAAACCAGTATTCTCTCTCACTCTGCATGGATCTAGTCCTTGAAGCACCTTAATCTTCTATTTTACACTCTTTTTACTATATTCTCTTAAAAACTCACGTAATTTATCAATAGATTCCTGTCGCAAAGTACAAATACTACTACATTTCCAAGTATACACTGGAGCTTTAGGACGTCTCCCCATAGCCTCATCTGCAATCACTTCTTCCTCATTTCTTGGAACCATTTTCTCCTTTTCCATTATACAACCATCCTTAACTTCATATGCTCGACCACTGGTGTCAACTGCATGCAGCAAACTATTACTTTGAAGATAACTCTCTTCATTAAAAAATGGCTCAGTACTTGAACTATGCTTCCATTCTCCTAAGAACACTTTACAAAAGTTATTTCTTTTTACTACTCTTTTCTTTTTGCTTTGTGACTTCATCACCTTAACTATTTTTTCTAATGTACGCATCCTGTTCAAAATTAAAATGAATAGTTTCCTTTTTAAATTTAAAGCCTTTTCTACAATGGCTTCAATATCTTTTTTTCTCTTTAAATATTTTGCTCTTTTCTTATATTTTTTCACATCTTTTAGCAAATTGGACATCACTCTTCTCTGAAACATTTTCCTACGGATCTCTTTAAATGCTGATTTTCTTTTCAAGTTAATTATTTTAGCTTCTGCTTGTACATTAGCATTTTGTAAATTTTCACTATTCTCCTGTTGTTTTCTACTTGAAACAGTTTTTCCAATGGGGGCATTTTTAAAATTTTTCCTTTTTTTGAATATATTTTTTAAAAATTGCTTTCTCTGCTTACCAGAAGACTTTTTCTTTTTCCCAACATGAGCATCTTCAACTAACTTGGGTCCTCCAGTTGTCTTCAAATAAACCTTTTTTTTCTGTTGTTTTCTTTGTCTTGATTTTATAGGCATCTTTTATTTTCTTCACTGCTCTGCAGCAATACCTGAAAGAAACTAAAAAAAAATACCTTTTTTGTAATTTAAATATATTACTATTTTTGTTATGATCATTTCTTTTCAAATAACACTACCTATCCCTTTCCTACAAGTGAAAAACACAAGAAAACCAACATGAATGTAATCTTTAAGATCAATTCCTGTTTGCACACAGACTCTTGGTGAAATTCTAGACAGAACACGATATTTCTTTTGCAATTCAAAAGCACACTTTTTTTTTTTTTTTTGTTGCAATTTTTAATTACTCTAACAGTCTGACACATTTTCTTTATAGTTTACAGAGGCAAAAAACCGCACATGTGCAATCTGCTTTTTCCGTGAATATACATGTGTAACCTGGCTTACTGACGGCACTCCTGCAAAGATAATGAACCTTGGTGATGTTGAATGCATTAGCATTTGTCAGGGGGTCCAAAAATGCCATAAAAGACTCATGCTGTGACTTTACGCAGAAAACGAAATTTGCTTGCCAATTTCAAAGCACAGTTACTACTGATTTTTTCCTCCAAGCGTTAATTACTCTCACAGTCGCATACATTTTCATTACAGTTTTCAGACACAGAAAACAGCACATGTGCAAACAGCTTTTTGAGACCATGTTCATGTGTGACCTTGGTGACTGACTACACTCCAGCAAAATATATCAGCCTTAGTGATGTTGAATGTATTAGCGTGACTCACTGCTTCCATGAAACACCAGTCTCTTGTGAATACTCAGCCAGATTCTACAGGATAAACTGCTGGGTGTGTGCTAACAGTCTGCTTATGCAGACTGTGTAGTTTCAGTAGCAAGAGACATACGCATGGTTACTTCCCAAAAGAAACAGAGAGACTCCAAATACCTCTGTGACAGCAATTCCACTATGCTCACAGCCTCATGCTGTGATTTTACGCGTAAAATGAAATTTGCTTGCCATTGTCAAAGCACACTTACTACAGTTTTCTGTGTTTTTAGGCAGAAAACGAAATTTGCTTGCCAATTTCAAAGCACACTTAGTACTGTTTTTTTCCTCCTAGCGTTAATTACTCTAACAGTCTGATACATTTTCATTACAGTTTTCTGAAACAGAAAAGAGCACATGTGCAAACAGCTTTTTGAGACCATGTACATGTGTGTCCTTGGTGACTGACTACACTCCAGCAAAATAAATCAGCCTTAGTGATGTTGAATGTATTAGCGTGACTCACTGCTTCCATGAAACACCAGTCTCTTGTGAATACTCAGCCAGATTCTACAGGATAAACTGCTGGGTGTGTGCTAACAGTCTGCTTATGCAGACTGTGTATTTTCAGTAGCCACAGACATACGCATTGTTACTTCCCAAAAGAAACAGAGAGACTCCAAATACCTCTGTGACAGCAATTCCACTATGCTCACAGCCTCATGCTGTGACTTTACGCGTAAAATGAAATTTGCTTGCCATTTTCAAAGCACACTTACTACAGTTTTCTGTGTTTTTAGGCAGAAAACGAAATTTGCTTGCCAATTTCAAAGCACACTTAGTACTGTTTTTTTCCTCCTAGCGTTAATTACTCTAACAGTCTGATACATTTTCATTACAGTTTTCTGAAACAGAAAAGAGCACATGTGCAAACAGCTTTTTGAGACCATGTACATGTGTGACCTTGGTGACTGACTACACTCCAGCAAAATAAATCAGCCTTAGTGATGTTGAATGTATTAGCGTGACTCACTGCTTCCATGAAACACCAGTCTCTTGTGAATACTCAGACAGATTCTACAGGATAAACTGCTGGGTGTGTGCTAACAGTCTGCTTATGCAGACTGTGTAGTTTCAGTAGCAAGAGACATACGCATGGTTACTTCCAAAAAGAAACAGAGAGACTCCAAATACCTCTGTGACAGCAATTCCACTATGCTCACAGCCTCATGCTGTGATTTTATGCGTAAAATGATATTTGCTTGCCATTTTCAAAGCACACTTACTACAGTTTTCTGTGTTTTTAGGCAGAAAACGAAATTTGCTTGCCAATTTCAAAGCACACTTAGTACTGTTTTTTTCCTCCTAGCGTTAATTACTCTAACAGTCGCATACATTTTCATTACAGTTTTCTGAAACAGAAAAGAGCACATGTGCAAACAGCTTTTTGAGACCATGTACATGTGTGACCTTGGTGACTGACTACACTCCAGCAAAATAAATCAGCCTTAGTGATGTTGAATGTATTAGCGTGACTCACTGCTTCCATGAAACACCAGTCTCTTGTGAATATTTAGCCAGATTCTACAGGATAAACTGCTGGGTGTGTGCTAACAGTCTGCTTATGCAGACTGTGTATTTTCAGTAGCAAGAGACATATGCATGGTTACTTCCCAAAAGAAACAGAGAGACTCTAAATACCTCTGTGACAGCAATTCCACTATGCTCACAGCCTCATGCTGTGATTTTACGCGTAAAATGATATTTGCTTGCCATTTTCAAAGCACACTTACTACAGTTTTCTGTGTTTTTAGGCAGAAAACGAAATTTGCTTGCCAATTTCAAAGCACACTTAGTACTGTTTTTTTCCTCCAAGCGTTAATTGCTCTAACAGTCGCATACATTTTCATTACAGTTTTCAGACACAGAAAACAGCACATGTGCAAACAGCTTTTTGAGACCATGTACATGTGTGTCCTTGGTGACTGACTACACTCCAGCAAAAGAAATCAGCCTTAGTGATGTTAAATGTATTAGCGTTACTCACTGCTACCTGAAACACCACTCACTTGTGAATACTATGCATGATTCTACATGATAAACTGCTGGGTGTGTGCTAACAGTCTGCTTATGCAGACTGTGTATTTTCAGTAGCAAGAGACATACGCATGGTAACTTCCCAAAAGAACCAGAGAGACTCCAAATACCTCTGTGACAGCAATTCCACTATGCTCACAGCCTCATGCTGTGATTTTACGCGTAAAATGAAATTTGCTTGCCATTTTCAAAGCACACTTACTACAGTTTTCTGTGTTTTTAGGCAGAAAACGAAATTTGCTTGCCAATTTCAAAGCACACTTAGTACTGTTTTTTTCCTCCTAGCGTTAATTACTCTAACAGTCGCATACATTTTCATTACAGTTTTCAGACACAGAAAACAGCACATGTGCAAACAGCTTTTTGAGACCATGTACATGTGTGACCTTGGTGACTGACTACACTCCAGCAAAATAAATCAGCCTTAGTGATGTTGAATGTATTAGCGTGACTCACTGCTTCCATGAAACACCAGTCTCTTGTGAATACTCAGCCAGATTCTACAGGATAAACTGCTGGGTGTGTGCTAACAGTCTGCTTATGCAGACTTTGTATTTTCAGTAGCCACAGACATACGCATGGTTACTTCCCAAAAGAACCAGAGAGATTCCAAATACCTCTGTGACAGCAATTCCACTATGCTCACAGCCTTATGCTGTGATTTTATGCGTAAAATGAAATTTGCTTGCCATTTTCAAAGCACACTTACTACAGTTTTCTGTGTTTTTAGGCAGAAAACGAAATTTGCTTGCCAATTTCAAAGCACACTTAGTACTGTTTTTTTCCTCCTAGCGTTAATTACTCTAACAGTCTGATACATTTTCATTACAGTTTTCTGAAACAGAAAAGAGCACATGTGCAAACAGCTTTTTGTGACCATGTACATGTGTGACCTTGGTGACTGACTACACTCCAGCAAAATATATCAGCCTTAGTGATGTTGAATGTATTAGCGTGACTCACTGCTTCCATGAAACACCAGTCTCTTGTGAATACTCAGCCAGATTCTACAGGATAAACTGCTGGGTGTGTGCTAACAGTCTGCTTATGCAGACTCTGTAGTTTCAGTAGCAAGAGACATACGCATGGTTACTTCCCAAAAGAAACAGAGAGACTCCAAATACCTCTGTGACAGCAATTCCACTATGCTCACAGCCTCATGCTGTGATTTTATGTGTAAAATGAAATTTGCATGCCATTTTCAAAGCACACTTACTACAGTTTTCTGTGTTTTTAGGCAGAAAACGAAATTTGCTTGCCAATTTCAAAGCACACTTAGTACTGTTTTTTTCCTCCTAGCATTAATTACTCTAACAGTCTGATACATTTTCATTACAGTTTTCAGACACAGAAAACAGCACATGTGCAAACAGCTTTTTGAGACCATGTACATGTGTGACCTTGGTGACTGACTACACTCCAGCAAAATAAATCAGCCTTAGTGATGTTGAATGTATTAGCGTGACTCACTGCTTCCATGAAACACCAGTCTCTTGTGAATACTCAGCCAGATTCTACAGGATAAACTGCTGGGTGTGTGCTAACAGTCTGCTTATGCAGACTGTGTATTTTTAGTAGCCACAGACATACGCATGGTTACTTCCCAAAAGAACCAGAGAGACTCCAAATACCTCTGTGACAGCAATTCCACTATGCTCACAGCCTCATGCTGTGATTTTATGCGTAAAATGATACTTGCTTGCCATTTTCAAAGCACACTTACTACAGTTTTCTGTGTTTTTAGGCAGAAAACGAAATTTGCTTGCCAATTTCAAAGCACACTTAGTACTGTTTTTTTCCTCCTAGCGTTAATTACTCTAACAGTCGCATACATTTTCATTACAGTTTTCTGAAACAGAAAAGAGCACATGTGCAAACAGCTTTTTGAGACCATGTACATGTGTGACCTTGGTGACTGACTACACTCCAGCAAAATAAATCAGCCTTAGTGATGTTGAATGTATTAGCGTGACTCACTGCTTCCATGAAACACCAGTCTCTTGTGAATACTCAGCCAGATTCTACAGGATAAACTGCTGGGCGTGTGCTAACAGTCTGCTTATGCAGACTGTGTATTTTCAGTAGCAAGAGACATATGCATGATTTCTTCCCAAAAGAAACAGAGAGACTCCAAATACCTCTGTGACAGCAATTCCACTATGCTCACAGCCTCATGCTGTGATTTTACGCGTAAAATGATATTTGCTTGCCATTTTCAAAGCACACTTACTACAGTTTTCTGTGTTTTTAGGCAGAAAACGAAATTTGCTTGCCAATTTCAAAGCACACTTAGTACTGTTTTTTTCCTCCAAGCGTTAATTACTCTAACAGTCACATACATTTTCATTACAGTTTTCAGACACAGAAAACAGCACATGTGCAAACAGCTTTTTGAGACCATGTACATGTGTGTCCTTGGTGACTGACTACACTCCAGCAAAAGAAATCAGCCTTAGTGATGTTAAATGTATTAGCGTTACTCACTGCTACCTGAAACACCACTCACTTGTGAATACTATGCATGATTCTACATGATAAACTGCTGGGTGTGTGCTAACAGTCTGCTTATGCAGACTGTGTATTTTCAGTAGCAAGAGACATACGCATGGTTACTTCCCAAAAGAACCAGAGAGACTCCAAATACCTCTGTGACAGCAATTCCACTATGCTCACAGCCTCATGCTGTGATTTTATGCGTAAAATGAAATTTGCTTGCCATTTTCAAAGCACACTTACTACAGTTTTCTGTGTTTTTAGGCAGAAAACGAAATTTGCTTGCCAATTTCAAAGCACAATTAGTACTACTTTTTTTCCTCCTAGCGTTAATTACTCTAACAGTCGCATACATTTTCATTACAGTTTTCAGACACAGAAAACAGCACATGTGCAAACAGCTTTTTGAGACCATGTACATGTGTGACCTTGGTGACTGACTTCACTCCAGCAAAATATATCAGGCTTAGTGATGTTGAATGTATTAGCGTGACTCACTGCTTCCATGAAACACCAGTCTCTTGTGAATACTCAGCCAGATTCTACAGGATAAACTGCTGGGTGTGTGCTAACAGTCTGCTTATGCAGACTGTGTATTTTCAGTAGCAAGAGACATACGCATGGTTACTTCCCAAAAGAACCAGAGAGACTCCAAATACCTCTGTGACAGCAATTCCACTATGCTCACAGCCTCATGCTGTGATTTTACGCGTAAAATGAAATTTGCTTGCCATTTTCAAAGCACACTTACTACAGTTTTCTGTGTTTTTAGGCAGAAAACGAAATTTGCATGCCAATTTCAAATCACACTTAGTACTGTTTTTTTCCTCCAAGCGTTTATTACTCTAACAGTCTGATACATTTTCATTACAGTTTTCTGAAACAGCAAAGAGCACATGTGCAAACAGCTTTTTTAGACCATGTTCATGTGTGGCCTTGGTGACTGACTACGCTCCAGCAAAATAAATCAGCCTTAGTGATGTTAAATGTATTAGCATTACTCACTGCTACCTGAAACACCACTCACTTATGAATACTAAGCATGATTCTACATGATAAACTGCTGGGTGTGTGCTAACAGTCTGCTTATGCAGACTGTGTATTTTCAGTAGCAAGAGACATACGCATGGTTACTTCCCAAAAGAACCAGAGAGACATAAAATACCTCTCTGACAGAAATTCCTCTTTGCTCACAGACTCATGCAAAAATCACCACATACATCCCCTCTCAAACTCATAACTCACCTTTAAAATTAGTTAGTTGAGAAAGAAATGTGGCACTCAAACTGCAGACTATCAGACTCAGAATATCAGAGCTGTACACCTCTCTCCTCTGAGCAGAACCAATTAATGGCAATGTTTCCCTCTCTTTTTTCACACATATACATGTTAATTACAAATCTCAGTGCTTCCCCCTTTTTTTCAAATGAAATCACACATTTCTATTGGTTGAAAACTTCAACCCTTTTCCAAAAGTACCCTTCCCCCAACTTGACTTCTGCCTGCTACCATAGCAACAGCTCATGGAACACTGCTGTGAGGAGTCAGGTTAGAAGTTCACCACACAATGTTTCAATTCCAAAGAGCAAGAGTGCTTGACTTTTCAAACGTAACAGCAAATCCATAGTAATGTTCTTTGGTAACACATTTTTCTGTACCAATACAAAACATGCTTCTATAAATTTACACATACAGCCTAGTTTTTAGTGTAGAATGGTGTGAAACAGCCAATGAGTTCTTTTTATTTTAAAAAAATATGTATGCCTCCATTTCCAAACTGTCTTTCATTTCATTTTGCCATTTTACTGAAAGACTCCTTCAGAGTGCATCCAGATCTCCTTGAAAGATGTTCACAGTGTGGATTGTAGGTCAAAGCTATGTCTTCTGGAGTGAAACATTTGCAGAAAAAAGAGGTATGGTGAGAGACCTTGCTTTGCCAAATGTAGACATTAAATGGATTGGTCAGAGAGGGTTAAAGTGGCACCAATTAATGCCTTTGGTGAAAACCTTTCTACATCTCCCACACCCTAACCTTATTATTGTGAACTGTGGTGGAAATGACCTAGGCACTTTAACTGGTGTAGGTCTGGAAATGCTTATTAAGGACACCTTTGTGCAATTGATGTCTCTTTTTCCTCATTCTGCCTTTGTATATTCTAACATATGCCAAAGGCAAAAGTGGAACTGGTCCTACCAATTTTGTCCGCAGATTGACAAAGCAAGGAAGCACGTCAACAAATCTGTTTCTGCTTTCCTCAGAGACTATGGTATGGGTTCTATATACCACAACAACTTGCGTTACAACATGCAAGACATTTATAGAGGAGACGGTGTACATTTCAATGATGAAGGGAACAGAGTCTTCCTCTTAAACTTTAGACTCTGCATCGGTACATACTTGTAGGTACCAAAAAACACTCAATGAACACAACGGCTCTTTTTAGAGCCCCCTAATATCTTAACACTTAAATTTGTTTTTTTCTTCTTTTTTTGTTATTTTCTACCGTACGCGTACGGTAAGCTTACCGTACGCGCACCCCGTGATTTTTTTTAAAAACATTTAAATATATTTTTCATACTTCTATGGCCTTCTTGGACCCCCTGACAAACGCTAGGGGGTCTGCAACTCTCTTCGTTGCCCCCTTTCCACATTCTCCTCCTTTGTTTATCAGTGTGAGACACACAAAATGGAGGCCGACACTTCCTGATTTCGACCGATTCGAATGTTTACAGTCATGTAACCACCAATCAGAATTGAGCTCGCGCATGGCAGCGTGCGCGTACGGTAAGCTTACCGTAAGCGCTCGGAGCGCGCCTATAGATATATATATTGATTTAAATGCTATTTTCTCAGCAAATACTGAACACATTTACACCAGACCTACAAAAGGCACATCCCTGACCTGAGGACTACCTCTTTGCCAAATTTCAAGTAATTCTGTTCAGCCGTTCGGGCTGTAGCTTGGACTAAAGGTCCTATGGAAAAATGCATGGGGAAAACGCGTTTTGGGACCCCCCCTTTTTCTCGGCCCCCGCTTGACGAATCCCCCCGAGACTTTCAGGGAAGGAGCGGAGCGGAGCGCCCCGCCTATTTTGAAAATTTTGCGAGGATTCGTCAATTGGCGCCAAAGTTATTCAAAATAGAATGTTGCGGATTTCCTGTGGAAACACGGTCCTAACTATAACTACCTACTGGCGACCGCCAGTAGGTAATATGCACATACACATATATATGCACATACACATCTACCATGAGAAGGTAGTTACCTGGTTAAGGTTTATCGATGATTTTTCAATTATATGGTATGGTACTGAGCAAAGCGCTATTGAGTTTATCTCGCAGATAAATGACAATGGGGCCGATTCACAGAACTAATCTGAGACAAAATCCTAAACTTACACATTTTGATATTCACAGAAGGCACTTACGATTTTTGGTATTCACATAATGCCCTTACGACTCCTAACTTTACGTCTGCACTCGGGCCAGAACTTCCGCACCCGGACCGTACTCTCTGCACCCGGAGCGTACTCTCTGCACTCGGACCGTACTCTCTGGACCCGGACCGTACTCTCCAGCTAAGGCCGTACTCTCCGGCTCGAGCCGTAATCTCCGTCTGGGGCCGGATAAAGTGTAATCAATGGGCCGGATTGCAATTTTTACAAAAAGGAAAATTAGGAATGTGTGATAAATTGGGGAGAAGGTCATGAAAAACTGTTTGGGCAGGGAAAAGGGTACGGCCAGACACTACATCATAACCCAGAAAAGTTTTCTCCTTTGCATCATGGTACACGCAGTGCCATAAAGTGATTGCAGAGAATCTATCTGTCAGTGCGTCCGTTTGTAGCCTGAATTGTGCTATTATGGAGGAATATATAGCGGCTCACCACCCCGAGGACGGCACCCGGGACAAGTGGTGCGGCGGCGGTGGCCTCAGTGTTTACACAGATATAAATATATATATATATATATATATATATATATATATATATATATATGTACATAGCAGACCAACAACCACCACTGCAGCTTCCACTCACCCTGGGTGCCTCCTTGCGTGGCGGTGAGCCGCGTTTGCATGCAGGTATCGTCATAGACCAGAATTGTGTCCGCCGACACAAACAGGAGCACACACGACGATTCTTGATAAGAGCTTGCTTTATTCAAGTGTATCCCCCCTCAGAGCTGACAGTCGCGTTTCGCCATTACAACTTTGTCAATGTCAGTTTGTCCATGAAAATACCACCATTTTAACCCCTTCTGTGCCACGCCCTTTCCCCCTCCTGTGCCGGGCGTTTCATTAGTGGGTGGGGTTCATGACGAGATAGTCTCGTCATGGGCACAGCGCGACCATGCTCCATGACGAGACTATCTCGTCATGGGCACAGAAGAGGTTAAAGTGAAAAAAGTGCAGTGAACGTGTGGTAGACATAAAAGATGCCCTAATACATACAAAATGCATTGTTTCTGTGGCACCCATCTTAAAGCTTGTTGTGGTGCCATAGGAAATCACATTAGATAAATATCTAAAAGCCATAATTCATCATATCTGCACATTGTACTGATATACATATTCAACAGTTATATGTGACAATTATATATCATGTTATTGAATGTTTAGCCTCAGATAATTTGTTAAAGTGGACTACTTTATGAGCCACACTGTGCCACAACTCATCTCCAATGACATATGTCCTATACCATTATATCAGCAATAAGGCATGAGAGCCGACATCAATAATATTCCTGAGCTTTTTTGTATATAAATCATGCCTTTTGGTTACAAGGCTTTAAAAATTATTTTACATTGAGTACACAACTACTGTGATTAAATTGTACCGCCCTGAATGGGCATACGATTCAAGCACGTGGGGATAGACAATCACAAGTCGGAGCGACAAGAAGGTGCATTCCTAATTTTGTATTTTTTTGTTTTTTTTGCTTTGTTACAATTGCGCCCTGAATGTGCGACTTATCTTACTGTTGCTAAATATTATGTACAGAAAATGACACAAGTATAAATACCTCCCTGGGTAAACATGCTCCATACAACTAATCATAGCTCGTCATTAAAGAAATAATAGGCATGTTTCATTTGCTTTCAAAGGTATAACATGACAATGGGAACTGTTAGTCCAAATGTGCCCACAACTCTTCGTCATTATTCAAGCCCTGCGGAGCCATTGTGCCCAGTTCTTTGATATATTTGGACTCCAATGAGCGTAATCTCCTGACTCTATCCCCTCCTCTCTCATTTTTGGTAATTTGGTTTAGGCAATAGAATTTTAACAGGTCGCGATTACTCTGATGGGCAGTCTCAAAATGACGAGCCACCAGATAGGTGCTGTCCTTTTTGGCTATGGCGCGCATGTGCTCCAGTATACGCTTCTTTCTTTGCAGGGTGTATGGTACTACCTATGTACTTTTTTTGACACACTAAGCAATATAATGTGAACTCAGAGTTGCAATTAAGCAGGCAATTGATTTTTCTCGTAGATTTAGACCCATTGCCCTGTGTCTCATAGGTACTCTTCTTGTGAATTTGCAGGCTTTACATTTTAAACACGGGCAAAATCCCACAATTGTCTCTTCTCTATATACAGTGGACACATAATGGCTTGAGACTAAATGATCTTTGATGGCTTTTGCCCTTCTGTATGTAATTAGGGGTTGCACAGAGATTACACTTTTCAAGACATTATCTGTTTTGAGTATATGTCAGTTTTTCTTAAACATCTGAACAATCTTAGAGGATTGCGTGTTGAAGCGTGTTATCATACTTACTGGTTCTACCCCTTCCAAAGTATCAATTGTCTGGTCAGATTTAGGAATCAACAATTCAAGTCTAGATTTCTTTTACACCTTATTCACTGCCGTGCGGAGGGTATTGTCCGAATAGCCTCTATTTCTGAATCGATTCAGAGCTTCCTTCTTGGCTATCTCATATTCCTCCTCTGTTGCGCAATTGAGTGTGATGCGCAGCAATTACCTATAGGGGATATTGCTAACCATGCTCCTATTGTGGAAACTTTTAGCATGTAGCACGGCATGGCTGGCTGTAGGTTTCCTATAAAGCCGGGTCAGGATCTTCATGTTTTCCACATAGACTTCTAGGTCTAAATACACAACTTGGGTACTACTGATATGGCCACTGAATTTTAGGTTGAGACCGTTGTAATTAAAAATGATATGTATTCTTCAGCTGAGGAATATGAGCCCTTCCATACGATGAAAAGATCACCTTTTTCAGCCATTTTTCCGGGGTATCCCTCCAAGCCACGTGCTTCTCCCACCAGCCCACAAAAAGATTCGCATAGCTGGGGCAAAGCACGTGCCCATCGCGGTTGCCCGTTGCTGTCTGTACAGCTGCCCTGCAAAAATAACATTTTTATTCTCTAAACAGAATGTCAACATTTGTAGAAGCATTTCATTGTGTTTTTTTAATTTTTACGTGAACGCTTCTCTAGGAACCATTTTACAGCATTGATTCCTTGATTGTGATTTATGCAGGTATACAGACTTGTAATGTCTAACGTGATCAACAACATATCAGGTTCCCAATTGATTCCTTCAATGGACCTCAAAAAGTCCTATGTGTCTTTCATGTAGGAACTTACATTTTTCACCAAGGGAGCCAGAAAAGAGTCCAAATAGATCGAACAGTCTTCAAGAAGGCTATTTATTGAAGCAACTATTGGACGTCCGGGGGCCAATGAATGTCTTTATGTACCTTGGGGAGGTGGTAAGAAGTTGGTACAGTGGGGTACTCACAAAATAAAAAATTAAATTCATCAACATCCAACATCCCCTCATCTCTCCAGGTTCGCAGGAGTTGGTGTAAAGTTTCAAAACATGTGGAATAGTCCTTTCTTGTTGTCAAGGCATAGCAGTTTCTATCCTTCAATTGATTCAAGGCCTCCCTTAGATATTGTTCCCTTTGATATTGTCCCTCTTTATCCAAGGGTTTAATAATTATTGAATCGTCCTGTTTAAAGCTTTGGATTGACTGCCGCTGTCTCTGTGTGATATTACAATATTTATCAGTGTTAGTTTTTTGTTGACATTCTTTAAGATCTTGCATTATAGCATCATAGAAGACGTCTATGGCGTCATAGGGCATCTGTGGACTAATTCTGGACTTTCTTTTTAGTCCACTGTTCCCACTTGCTTGTTCAATTCCAGCATATTGTGGATCATTTTCACCCCTTTCCAAGTCATCTTGGTGATTGATGCTTCCAGATGTTTCCAACATTTGCATGATCATCAGAGTGTCCAGATCATTGCCAGTAAGAAGATCTGTGTCACTGGGTAAACCCGTTTCTTCCGTATGTCTCCTTTTTTCAGGATGTATACGATGTATTTTTTGAAGTTTCAACTTCCTGATAAACTTATACAGATCTATCCTTGTTTCCACATAGTTGAAGTCTGCCGTTGGGAAGAAAGTTAGTCCCAGTTGGAGTACTTTCAATTCATCTTCACTTAAAATCCGGTTGGACAAATTGATGACGCTCCTTTCATTTAACGCTTGCCCCTGTTGCCCTTGCTGAGTGTCACTCTCAGTGTGGGTGTTTCTTCTTCATCTCTTACCACGCCTTGTTTTCATTTTTTTCTTTGGTTTGGAGAATGTGTTCTCTGTGCTAGTCTCTGGCGGTTTTCGCAAATTAGCTTGAATTCCTGAAAAACGTGGTTCCTCTTTTCTCTCTTTAGCTTCTCTGCCTGTTCCTTGCTCACCCTCAGAGGTTTCCACCTCAGACTCCGAGGTTTCTCTATTGAAAGACATGCAATTTATTTTTTGATCCATTTGTTTTCTTTGTAAATCGTTTGTGACTCTGTATTCCGTTTTCGTAGTCCTTTAGTCTATTCTTCAAAGCCAATCTGAATTCTTCACTCTGTTTTGTGTCTTTATCCTTGCTGATCATTTCTTATATATAAATATAAAATTGTACATCACAACAGTGACGTTACATTTGTGAGCACTGGCAGGCAGAATCAGAATCTAAGAACAACAGCTCCTTGGCTGAGAGAACAGACATAGGTTTTCCAAAGATCAAGACTTGTTTTTAGAATGACTCGACTAATGGAGTACAAAGAACATTGAAACTGCAACACCCAGGAGAGCCAGATGGCTCTAGTTATATGCCAAGTTTAACTCTCCCTCAGACATACACCTAAAATTATTGGTCTTCCTTCTGGGCAGGAACCAAGAAAGACCAAAAAGAGTAGAGTAGACAAGGTGGGCAGGGTGGGGAGTACAGCGTTGAGGCAAGAGGATGTGTTGGTATGCCACAGACAGATGGAGCATCATGATATTACATTTTTCCACTTTGCCGCACAGTATACAGGACCAAATAATATGAACTGCTATCATTTCAGATATCAAACCCACTGACACTCACATGAATGTTACAGTGGTAAGAAGCTGAGGTGAAAAGCGAAGACTGGAAAGGTACACAGGATTACATGGCGAAGCTAAAATGCAACAAGATTCAGGGAAGACATAGCAATTGTACTCTGCTTCGTTCCTGACAATTCAAAATTACCTGTTATATATAGCATGGCTTCAGTCAACCCCTAATATTTTACCTTCAGCCCTCCTGTTTTCTGAACTTGTTTTTATTAGCTTTTAGGAATTTGCACACTTTACTATTGCAAACTAGAGCTATAGTGCATGTGTGCTCTCCTTTAAACATTATAAAATTCGCTTACACCCAATTGGACCACATAATTTACATGTAAGTCCCCTGCGGGTGTCAGGGGATCCGACGCGGACCCCCAAAGGCAACCATCCGGACGTTTTGCGAGCCGGACACTCTGGCTCGCACAGGCTGTCCGATGCGTGCATCGTACTGGCTCGGTCGTAAATTGCATCCATTGCATGCCACGGTTAGCTTACGACCGAGACGTACGGAGCGGTTCGGACCAGGAAACGACTCGGTCGGTGGATTTCACGTAGCTCGCATCATACTTGCTTGCTCGTACAGCTGTACGAGTGGGGCGGAAAACACACGTACGGCTCGTAGTTTTTCAGGCCGGATCGTGTTCGGTGCCCTTCCATTCCGGATCGGAATCGGCCCCTTAGTTGTCTTATTACATTTAATAAGTGCTAACTTTTGATTGGGAACAGCCAAAAAATAAAATTGTAATTAAAATCTTCTTTAATAGTAAACTTGTATTTTAAGTTGCAACTTTGTAAATGCCACTTTTAGACAGTTTGCATTTTCCTGCCCTAACCATTTGGTGTCTGCAGCCTGTTCCTGGGTCACATGACCGGATATAGTTGGCAGTTGGACTTTGTTTATTCCTCTAAGATAGTTTCACAATAGAGAGAGTAGGTGTGCCTGGATGGGCCATCAATTGGCAGGACGAGGGGGAAGGTGGAGCTGGGTACGGCCGCCCCCTGCAGGTGAAGCCTGTTACCTGCCTTCACACAAAAAACTGTCACCACTGCATTGTTCATGCAGCCGCCTAGGAGCCAGAGCAGGAGAGATAACACAGTGGACACCACTATGTTTCAGACTTGGAGGAACCCTCTAATCAGTAGGTCAGCAGAATGACAGGTGATTGTAGGTGCTCCCTTACTAGGGCAGGGCTGCCATCACTGTGACCTGGCAGCAAACATATGCAATTGAGGCATGAAGTTCAATGGTTTTGGTCTCATACCACCAAACTTTAAGTTATCCCCTTAAGTCTGTTTTGAAATGTCTTGATATTTGGTCATTTTATTAATTTTCATGTGATGGAAAAAACACATTGGTGGATATTCACAAGGATCTATCGCCGAGTTAACGGCACATTATCGCAGCCAAAGTTGCGATAAACTTATCGCCCCAATCACAAGCTGGAGTTAACAGCCCACACCACCAGTTTACCTGCAATAGAGCAGAATAAAACATCGCCACAGATGACCCCCGCAAATATCGCCAATGAAATGCAGAGTAGGCGTAGCCGTGCCTAAAGCCGCAACAACACCACTCCACAACATTCACAACGACCAGCAGAACTGCGATAAGAACACAAAACAGGCGATAAGGCGCGTTAGCAGCAGGAAAATAACACCTGCTCTGACCTGGTGCAACGTCGGACCACAGCCTGCACCACAAAAGGGAGCCCAGCCCACAGCCACATCGGGAGGGCAACAGATGCACCTGAACATGCAGCCCAGAGGGCCGAAAGGGCAACAACAGCCGCCGCCACCACCCCCAGAACTCTCCCTCCCCAGCACCCCCCAACCAAAGACATGCCACATCAGCTACACCTAAACATGTACAAAATAATCCGCTTGATATCGCACATTCCCAACTGGTGACATGCATGCGTCGTCACAAAAATGAGCATTCACTTTCAAAGCAACAAAGGAAAAATTATTAAAATTAACACTGAAATGAAATGAAGACACATGGCGGCTCCCCTCGGGACAGTCCTTAGGTCGCAGCCTGCAAGACGAAAGTCATGATGAGAAGGTGTGTCCTGCGCACATCAAAGGACAGAGAGAGAGCGAAGGAGCGAGAGAGGAAGAGAGGGATAGAGAGAGATAAGAATAGGGGGAGAGAGAGAGAGAAGAAGAGAAGGGGAGAGAGAGAAAAGAAGAGAGGGGGAGAAAGAGAGATAAGAAAAGAGGGGGAGAGAGAGAGAAGAAGAGAGGGGGAGAGAGAGAGATAGAGTGCCACCCCTGCACACCCAGGCCACACTGCTCACCTGCTGCCACCGGTGTGTCTCCAACCACTTGCCAGTTTGTATAGCAGTACACCAGGTCACACATCTGAGACAGAGCCATCATCGGAAACAGAGTCCACATACATGATTGGCACAGTACATACACTTTCACAAGACAACATCTCCTGCCCGCCCATGCACACCCAGGCAGAGGCACCCCAGCCTCTCCCGCCGCCCATCGGAGAATGCCTGCCCATGCACACCCTGGCCTCACTGCTCACCTTACGCCACCGGCGTGTAGACAGGAGGTCCCACCACGTGCCACTGCAAGCCACAAGACCGGGGCCCATGGACATGGCTCCCACACCATGCTGCCCCGCTCCACAGGCCACCAGGTCTCATGTTCAGTGCTGGGTCTTGATTACTCCATGGCATAGCACATACCAGTGCACCCGGCATCATCACAGGCTGCACACCCGCTCAGCCCAATGGGTGCCAGTAACTCTGGGATCCCGGAAGCAACGCCACGTGGCTCTGGCCTACACTGCTGTCCAGCAGGGCACACAAAACCTGAGCTGTCCGGACCACCGGGATGGTGCATCATTGCAGGCTGTACACCCGCTCAGCAGCTTGAGGTGCCACTAACTCAGTGCACCCAAAGTAACCGTCCAGTGGCGGACTGCCTGTGCCGGCCGCAATGCTCCGGGTGCCACTAACCCTGTGCAACCCCAGTCAGCGCCACCTGGTGGTAGGCCCGTGAAGGCCGCAAGGCCTCGGGTGCCACTAACCCTGTGCGCAACAACTCATGGGCCCTTTATGATTGAGAACCGTGGAGCGTCTGTCATCCAGTCACCACCGGCAGAGGGGAATGTGACGTCGTCTGCCCCTTATGTTGGCGGAGTCACATGGCCTGTGACGCCTGTGCCGGATGGGTGTGGTGTGCATGCAAACCTGCCCTCAGGGAGTGGCTGTGACATGCTGACAACTAGACCAGTGACCTGCACACCACCAGCGAGTACGCGTGCGATGGGTAGCAATGAGGGCCCCCCTCGGAGCGTAAGCAGAGTGGTCTGGCCTGCCATATGCCGGACCAGTGCAGGGCTTGCAACAATGACTTGTGGGCTCTGGGCGTAGTTCAGTCTATATCTGGACATGGAAGTAACTGATGCGTGTGTCCCTGTTGTAGTGTTCACCGGACCCGGTACACAATATGCAATGTAGCACCCTCTGACTGGCATCCTACAGAATGAGCATCATTGACGCAAGGGAAATCACTGTCCCTACATTCATCCACACATTCATACATGAATGATGAAAGACATGACACAGCAGTGCGTCTCTGGATGTTTATTGCACATCCAGTGCAGTTCTGCAGCTGGAGCGTTTCAGGGCAATGCCGAGCACACTACACAATATGGGCCTGTGGAGGCCCAGCCAGGGTCCATCTGGGGATGACAAGTACTGCGGAAGAGGAAGGGTACAGTCCACAGTCTGGTCGCCGTGTCATTGGTCATCAAACAGGATATGGCAGTCCATGCCACTGTCCAAGGTGAGTGCATCGGAGTGTATCGGGGGTCAGTGGAAGGTCATGAGGACATGTATGGCACCAAGCAGAAACAGGCCAGGTGGCAAAAATGAATGTTAGTGCCTCCTGATCACAAACCCATCCACGTCCTCATCCGTGGATGTGTGCTCTGCCCCACCTGTGGGTATTGCAGTACCGGCTGAGGCACAGTGTGCCGCTGACACATCAGGTGCCGGAGTGGATAGGTCTGCTGCACTGTGAGGCAATGGCACACCAGGGCGCGGAGATGTGGATGGTGTGGGGGTAGCAGCATTCATCTGCGCCACGCCTTGTGTCAGCAATGCCATGATGATGATCTGCAGGGCATGGTAGATCCCAGCTACATTTCGCTGATGTACAGCGGTGGCTGCTATCCTTTTCGCCTCCATCCGCACCACGTCCTCCATGAGCCTCTGCATGTGTGCCAGCTCACGGCTGGTATCGATGGTACCCCTCTGAGTGGATAGGTATTCTTCTCTCCACGTCAGGGCTCCAGCGATGTCAGTCAGGGATCGTTGGAGACCATGGAGCTAGCCTAGATGCCCATGGATGGCAGCCAGTTTGGTGGCCATGAGGTCGAACCCCACCCACACTTGCTCAGCCGTCTCCCTCTGGGCCTCCGGCACACAGTGCTGGAAGGCTGTGTGTTGTTCCTGGGGGTCTTGGGAGACTGCCGGGGCCATGGGGGCCTCCTGCTGGGTGGTTTGGGTGGTGGGTGGGGTCTCCTCGATACAGCTGGTCAGCCCTGATCCTGGAGGTGAGTCGCGAATGATGTCAATGATGTCTAGGAGGGCTTATGCATCGATGCTGGGGTTGTTCTCCTCGTCATCAGTGAAGAGTGGCTGGGACTGCTCTGCAGGGGGTGTTGAGGGTGGCCCTGCAATGTGAAGGGGAGATGGTGTATTGCAATGTGTCCACATGTATGTAGTCGCATGGTACATGTTGACATTTAGACTGCATGGCATTGTACATTGTGACAGTCTATAGATCTGGGCGATGACCCAGAATCATTGAGGGTGTGCACTGTGCTCTGCTTGATTGTGAATGTGTGCCATCGTGGCCATCTCCACCCGTCCCCTCAGTACCTAGGGGTCAGTACCTGCTGCCTTCTGGTTAGCTGCGAGTTTCTCCATGGTCTTCCGCTTGATGTCATTCCGTCACCTCTTGACCTCGTCCATTGTCCTCTTGTGCTCTCCAACGGCATTCAGCTTGTCCATGATGTCCCGCCATATTCCATTTTTGGTGTCCAGTGACACGTTGGAGGTGATGAACAGTTGTTGCTGGTGTTCCAACACCTCCGTGACCATGATCCTGTTCGCCTGCGGACTGAACTTCATCTTCCTCTTCTTCTTGTCCTTGCCCTTCCCTGTCCCCGAGGTCCCGGGCTGGTCGTTCGGGGAGCTTGTGGGGCTGCGTTCGTCCTCTGCGCCTGCTCCTGCTGTCTCCATGGTGCTTGGATGTTGGTCAGTTTGTGTTTGGGTGATTTTTCCAACCTGCCAGGTGTGCGTTGCAGGCCTGGCGCTGCTTATCGCTGATTTCCTTATCGCGTTTTGGCCCATCGCAGGTTTTTTTGTGTTGTGGTTTGGGTTTTTATCTCCATCGAGGTGGTTGTATCGCGGACATTGCCCGCGGTTTTGGCAGACTATCACATGGTACCACCTTGTTGTGAATATCATTTTGACAAAGGGTTATTTTCCAGCGATGGGCTGAGATGTTGAGAGTTGCATTAAGCTACTCTTGTGGTAGTTATCACACGTTCTTGTGAATATACCCCATTGTTTTTGGATGACCACTTTTGAAAAAAGGCAACATGGATGATATCACAGGGATTTTTTTTCTGTGATTTTAAGTACATTTCCTTTCTTGCTTGTCACTAATATTCTTCTATTTTCACCATTCTCACAAGACTTGCATCTATTTCAATACCAAATGTGATTGCAATTCCAATATGCTGGATCTAGTTCCCTTCACATTAAAATGATTTTTAACAAGGATATTTATTACTGGTAATCATTGGTCTACCTCTGACCAGATCTGCCAGGTCCTCATCGCTTCTGAGGATTGTCTGATTTCTATAAAATGTGCCTATTTTCCTGGCTCCTTGCCATAATCAGTGATACACTCTTTTTGTTTATCTTAATCCCCTTATTTCTTTGTTTCTTTTTTGCAGTTTGAAAGTCTAATCACTTTTGGAATCAACATTTTTTTCTGTGCTTTTTTCCTCAATCACTTAGTGCAACTAAATCTGGGTGGAGTTCATGTAGTTCCAAAGTGACAAAAGAACTCCGCTGAGCTACGCGGAGTTCCGCGAGTGGCGGAGTGGGTTACCTAGCACCGTTCACACTGATTGTTAGCGACGGGTGTTTGTCCCATGCTGTAAAATCACCATGAATGGCATCTTGCACAGTGCAAGAGGGTGCTGCTTCTTTCTGCATCACGAGTAGAAGTTCTACTCAAGTGGCAGCTTCCTCAACTGGAAAGGAAGGTTTCTCAACGCAAGCGGTAGTGACCATCCGTGACTGCCAGCATTGAGAAATCTTGCCGGGAAGTGGTATTGGCTTAAATTTTCCTCATTCATGCTAGCCAACTTACCAGTGGTGAGGACGAGTGAGGAAAAAACTCTGCTCCGCTAGACAGAGCAATGTTATTCGAGACTACGTGAGCTCCGTGGAGCTGAAATCACCACCCAGGCATAAAGGCAATCATTTTAGTCAAACCTCCTCACTCATTCTTTTGTATATTTTCTATATTGCTTTGCACTGGATCAATTGTGATTTCTTTGCTATAGTTCCCAGAATGCTATATTTCATTTCAATAATGTTTGATGGTGGCCTTTTGCATGACATTTGCTATTAGTTGATGTAAAGCGTAATAATTTTGTAAGTTCTCTGGCTTCTACATAAATCTAAGTAGCTCAGTATCTACAAGAATAACTTGCTCTTCACTAATTTTGCATGTAAAATGAAAGATGTAAGTAGTGACAGTCATTATTTATTTAAATTTTTTGAATTCTTGCATATTGTAATTTGATCTTAGAAATAGACTGACGATACGTCTAAGCTACATAACCTCCATGTACAATTGTTTTTCAATGTATTCTTTCAAGTTATGTCCGTCTACCACCATCCCAAATGTTATGAATAATTATATAAACAAGCATGTGGCACTGCCTTGGATAACACCTTTGCACCAAGCTATGCCAATTTGACTCTTGGTGTAAAGAAGATAGCTTGGGGGATGTTACTTAGAGGCAAATTTACAATGTTGTTATGGGATTTTGATTTAGTCACAGTCTGTCCATACATTTGTGCAGCAGTATGTAGTCATTTGTCCTACCCAGACCAACTTTGCACAGCCTGATTTGGTAGGCAAAGAAGACAGGTGCAGTATATTGTGGAAGATCCCCAAAGACTCCTTTAAAAAACACTTTTAAAAGTACTTTATGGTTTATATGGCCAAAAACTAATGAATGTTTTGGCTGCAAAGTAAGACCATAAATACATTAAAATTCCCCAGTTGTGGTAAACTGTGCAAAGCATCACTCAAGCCCCGGCATGCGTTGTTTATGACTGCATACATCCCATCAATATTGACAGACATGACGTAATTAACACACTACAGTACGAAAAGCCAAAGGAAATTACATTTCTCTTACCTCGAGAATGCATGAAAGAGAAACATTCTAAATAATTACAGAGCATTCTCGCGAGACAATAAATGCAACAATGAAGAGCATGTGATCGACTGAGATGTCACCCTAGGCATGCTTTTTCTTACAGTTGATTGCATAATATAGTTAAACATTCAGTGGCACCAATGAGCGTTCCACAGTTTAATCAACAAATGAGAACCAAAATCTCCATGTAAGACAAATTAAAAAAATTAAGAGCCTGATTCATAAAGGGCCTCCGCACTCGCGGGGAGGCCTTGCAGTCATAAGGGAGTCTCCGCACTCGTAGAGGACGGATCGCAGTCATGGTGGAGTCTCCGCACTCGTAGAGGAGGCCTCGCAGTCATGGGGGAGTCTCCGCACTCGTAGAGGAGGCCTCGCAGTCATGGGGGAGTCTCCGCACTCGTAGAGGAGGCCTCGCAGTCATGGGGGAGTCTCCGTACTCGTGGGAGAGGCCTCGCAGTCATGGGGGAGTATCCGCACTCGGGTGGAAACTCCGTAATGAGAATTATCATTTGTGAATCAGGTGCAAAGAGTCCAACTTTCCTTACTTTCTCAAAATGTAGACTAGTTAGGGATGGTTCCTTTGCTAATGTAGTTCATATTGGAGCGAAACAAAGCAGATGAAACTCGAAAGTGCATAATATCTTCAGGGCGATAACAGTATAAAAAATGCAGTGTCTGTTTCTGGGATCACCTTTCACAGAGCAGTGAGCAGCAGAAGCTGATAAAGAGGAAATTACATAAACACTGTATCCCAGGGCTCAATTGAAAGGTTTATCATCCTTAATATTCCTTAGAGCAGCTTGAAGTCTTCAAGTCTCATTTGCCTGTGGTGGCAGCAGAAATTGTACCTCGTTAATATTTTATCATGTTCAATGCAAACATATTTTGCTCTGCAACGCAGTGTTTTTTTATTACCAAAAGAAAAGCATAGCTGGACATTGTTGTACTGCTGTTTCACTGCAAAAATGCACCATGGCATTCGTTATCTTATAATTACCTGATAATTACTCTGGAATAGGCCATTACCAGAAACTGTGCTTTCTGTGCTACACAAAATAAATAGAACAATGACAGGCTAGGAATGACCTCACTGAAATCAAACGTTTTTGTTAATGTTATCAAAGTTCTTATGTATCATCTATCTTATTTCTGGCAAAGCAGAGAGGCCAGCTGCACAACTGATGCTGTCCAAACATAGGGTCTGCAATTCAACACTTCTGTTCGTACATCTGGCTAAATATCAGGCATTGGGCATGACCTAATCTAGTGTCTATATAGGATAAGGAACTAGCACACTCTTCACACAGCAGAAGAAGGGTCTTTCTACAAGCAATATTGATTTAATGAAGTTCTACCGTGATTCAGGTATGCACCAATTTTATTATTTGAGCGACTGGTTCCATACATGCACCTAAACTATACATTAAAATGTACATACCACCCGTTTTTCCTGACATGCATGCCTCTAATATCTGTCTTGGGGAGTCCTCTGGACAAGTAATGGACACTACTCAATTCGATCACGTTGTTTCTTGGTGCACCTTTACAAAGCCCTTTTCAGCTTTTATGTGCCTGAAACACAATCATGCAGTATAACAAATGCATGTGCTACTTAAAGTGCGAAGTGTGAGCTTAAGTAGGTTTAAGGCACAACGTCCCTGTGATGCAAATGGCAATATTAGTGTCTACATTATTGCTAGCATTCATTCGTGTTCTGCTTTTTTAATGTCTGGGCCTCTACAGGTCTTGCTTTGATTGACTTCCTTCCGACCATCAGTGCTTTTGTACCTTTGAAAAGAGTTAGAAAGGAAAGGAAACATTCATAGACTGAACGAAAATAGGAGAAAATGAGATCCCTCAAAGACTTCGCAGGACTAAAGTTCCTCGTACAACATGCAGACACCTCATCACATTTGCTAAAGTCAAATATCATATCAGCAATGACGTCAACAGAAGCAGAAGGCTCTTCAAGATAATCAATCATAGCAGAAATCTCCTACATGATCCTTGAATTCCAAACTACCAAAACATATACAATGCTCTTCTTCACTGAAAACACAAAGGGGCAGATTTACAAGCCCCTTGCGCCACTTTTGCGTCTCTTTTCCTATGTTAAAAGTGACAAAAAAGTGGTACAAGGGGCTTGTAAATATGCCCCAAAATATCCAACAGCGAGTAAACAAAAAAAATCCGACTCCCCCAGCGCACCACCCTTCTTTTCAAAGTCCCATCATTGTCATCATTTACTCACCCTCACTCATAGACCTCGCCACCTCATAATCTCCCTCAAAGGCACCTGCTACCCTCATGGTTCATCTAAGCCGTCTTCAGAGAAGTTCTCTCGTGCTTACAAACCACCATCAATGCCTCCCTCACCCTAAGCTTCTTCCTGGAAGCACAGAAGGTGGGTCAGATCCTCCCACTCTTTGGAAATCCAGCATCGACCCTACTGGCAGGTCTAATTTACCAGCCTTCCATCCTTCCACTCTTCATCAGCACGACAAAGAAGAAATTCAACTGCAACAACTGCATCACCCCCACAATTGTAGACCTTCGCTGGCTCTCCCTTCTATTATTATTTGTTTCTTCCAGTACTGTTTTTTTTATTTTCTAAATAGTAGTATATGAGGGGGGTCTGCACCAGGTGAACTGGAGCTTTTTTTGCATTTTTCTCAGAAGAGCATTCATTCTTGGTTGGTTCTTTCACTCTCATTGAAGAATCTTTCATTCAGTCTGCTTCCCAGGAAAGTTTTTTTTTCTTGATGAACGAACATCGAATGGATGACTCCTGGCGCTCATCACAGCTCCTGGATCAAAAGTACGTTCATTAAAGATGACGCGTTCTGGTTTTGTAGTTACTTATATGCTTTAAGTATGTATGTATGTGGATTTATGTAGAGGGAATGTGGATATACAGCGTTGTTCCATGCAGGGACCGTACATTACAGAGGAGAGAGGGAGTGAGATTGTGTTGGGTGAGGGGGAAAGAACACGTCATGGGTAGGAAGGACATGACAAAGATGAGGAGAGAGGGCTTATGCCACAACATGGTTATGGGTGAGGAGAGGACACATGGGGGCATATTAACAACGGCCAGCGATAATTATCGCTGGCCGTGCTTAGCGATAATTATATTATCGCAGGCTATCGCTGGTATTTATCGCCCTGGTAGCGCGTTATTAACAGCGCGTTACTCCAGGGCGATAAAAATTCCAGAGATAGCGAGGTTATCGCCCTTTTGCAGGGAACATCGCTGGTTTTCCAGCGAGGTTCCCTGCAAAAGGGCGATAACCTTGCTGATACGACCCACAGGGTCGTATCAGCATAATCCACCCCCTATGTTAGGGATGGCTAAGTCAGGGTTTTAGCAGACGTTAGGTTTATCTAATGTGTGCTAAAATCATGTGGGCCGCCTTGTAAATATCGCAATGTAAACATCAGCGATATTTGCAAGGTAGTCCATCTTGGGTACGCCCAGTAACGCCCACTCTGCATCTCATTGGAGATGCAAAGTGAGGCTTTGGGAAAAAGGGTGCTAACATGCGATTATGCATGTTAACAACTACTTGTAGATAGGGTGTTGGTTTTATCTCCGCTTTTTTGGCTTTGTAAGCCAATAAAGCGGAGATAAAGCCCTTGTAAATATACCCCTTGGTCTTTTTCTAGAGGTCTAATAATTCAGAATTGTAGATTGATGAAGTGCAGCCTGAAGAGCAAGGCCTTGAGCTAGGATTATGGGGCCTGACAACAATCCACTCCTGCTGAACCCGGTCCAAGCAAAAAACGTATCTTATCCCTGGAATTTGATTATGTTAAAAGCGTTTTAAAAATTATTAATCAGAGTATATTTTGGCATAGATCTTCTGTAGTGAATGGAAATCCTGTGACATCAAGAAATTGACTGATATTGTTTGGATGTTGCTGTAGATTTTTATGTCAAGCAGTTTTTATCCCCCTCTCTAGATGGAGCACTTATTTTTCTCCTTTCTGATTGGCTTAAGAGCGGTTGAATTTTGGGGTCACGCATCTTAATGGGGTTCCAACAATACTGTCTGTTGGGATGTTACTGTGTTTGTAGAGCATGAACCAGGCTCGGCCACACAGCACATGAGCACTGAAGGAGTGTGGGAGCCGTGAGTTGGGATTACTCACGAGGAAGGCGGATGTTCCTGAGTCGAGATTCCTGTTGCATGGAGATGAAGTGCTCAAGGAGGTGGGTGCAGCTCCCTTCAAACTGGAGAGAGATTAGAGCAGTTGCTGCGCTGACTGGCCTGTTATTTCACATCATGCGAGCAAAGTTAGAGGCTTGTTGTCTGTTTTCATTTTATTTTCTTGCACTTTTTTCTACTCTCGTTTTCATACACGCACATTGTGTGCTATGCAAGTGCTCTCAAACATTAATGGCAATAACATATGGGTTTGTGAATCACCCACTTACTGAATTGCTGTCCAAGATATGACCCTTGCTCAACTCCTCAATAATTGTGCACTCCCCCTTTTTTCAATTTAATCTTCTGTAGTTTCTGCTAACATCTCTATTGTTTATTTATACTTTCATTTGTCAGCAGAAAAGAGTGACTGAGAGCAAGGAAACCGCAGGCCAACATGTCTTCCAGAAACTGACGGCTTCACGCAGCTGCTTTGCAGAGCTCGAGAACCAAAGGAATGCATCCAATGTGGAATGCCAAGAGGGCCCCTTTCACAACCGAAAGTGATCACAAACCGAACAATGAATGCTTCCATTGTTGTCAGCAGAGCAAAACTCAAGACGCCATTGCACAATGAGTAAAGTGAAGGCCTTCAAAGATGTGGGGCATTGCATTAACACTAGGGTCTCTGGAACATCTTGCATATACGGATGGAAATAAAAACCCAACACTTCATGAGTGCCATACAGTAAAGTCAACGTATGTGTTTCACACTGGATATGTGCATGTGTGTAATAGCACTAATATGGTCCTCTGTTGCCATCTCGGGGTTCAGATGACATTTAAAAACCACTAGGCATGTTTTATGATGTCACCAGAACCTCTCGATGGACACGTAGGGGCATATTATCAAGAAACAGCGTTAAAATAATCGCCGCTTTAGCGGCAGAAAACTGCCGCTAAAGCGGTGATAATTTTATCGCTGTTTCTTGATAATATGCCCAGTAGTTCCATAATATACCGTTTCCTGTTTTGTACTCCTTCTTGTTCTCTCTCTCTCTCTCTCTCTCTCTCTCCTTGTAGGTGTAGAGACCACATAAATTATGCAAAAAAGAAAGCAAGGAACTCTGGTTAGTTCCAAAGATTAGGTGGAGAGCGGCTCTTTATATGGAACACTCTACAACACCATTGACACGCTGAATCTGCTCACCTCAAATGTATGTTTCTCTAGCAGAGACACTCTAAGCCAGAAAGGGTATTGTCTTGACTTATACTAGGTGCTCTCCTTGTGTCTGGAAAAAGCTATATCTCTCTTATAAGATCTAAATAGAGCAAAACATGTGTCCGGGGCTTGCATTTATTCCAGGTTGACATTGTAGTGGATGGTATTTTACCAATCCAATGCTGTAATACTGTGCCTGAAGTGGTAAAAGGCTCTTATTATTTTTCTTGATGTATATATGTATATATATATTATCTACTGGCGGTCGCCAGTAGATAGTTATAGTTACAACCTAGTTTCCATAGGAAATCTCAAAATTCTATTTTGAATAACTTTGGCGCCGGTTGAAGAATCCTCGCGAAATTTTCAAAACAAATGGGGCGCTCCGTTCAGCTCCCACCCTGAAAGTCTCGGGGTGATTCGTCAAGCGGGGGCCGAGAAAAAGGTGGGGTCCCAAAACGCGTTTTCCCCATGCATTTTTCCATAGGACCTTTAGTCGCAGCTACAGCCCGAACGGCTGAACAGAATTACGTGAAATTTGGCAGAGAGGTAGCCATAAGGTCAAGGAAGTGCCTTTTGCAGGTCTGGTGTAAATCTGTTCAGTATTTCCTGAGAAAATAGCATTTAAAAGCATATCAATATCTATACTCGCGCACCGTGCGCGCACCGTGCGCGCACCCTGCCGTGCGCGAGCGCATTTCTGATTGGTTGTTAGATGCCGGTAAACATTCGAATCGGTCGAAACCAGGAAGTGTCGGCCGCCATTTTGTCTCTCGCAGTCTGTGGGAGTAAAAAAAAAAGGTAGAGAACGTGAAAAGGGGGCAGAGTGGACAGTTCCTGACCCCCTAGCCTTGGTCAGGGGGTCACAGAAGGACCCCCAAGCATCCACGGTTCGCAATGCGTGCCGTGCGCGCGCGGTGCGCGCACCTCGCGTTTTAAAAAATAAATAAATAAATAAATTTCGGCCGGATCGCGTTCAGTGCCCTTCCGACCCGGATCGGAATCGGCCCCTAATAGTAGAAGGATGAAGTCATCTTGGCTCCAGAGTGTCTTGGGGCCAACAAGCCCTCCTTTTACTTCCAGTAAGTCCCACATGGTGGGATTGCTGAGATGCCTTCGGTGGTCCTGGCCCCTTTCTCCACCACTCTGCAAATTCACCTCCTGGCACACTTGCTGGTTAAGGGATGAAGTCCCCTTGGATGCTCAGGGACCTTGGGGGCCACAAACCTCTCCTGTTACCTCCAGTAAGTGCCACACGGTGAGATTGCTGTGAGCTGGTCGAAGGCACTGCCCCCTTTCTTCACCACTCATCAAACATGCCTCCTGAAGCACTACTGGTTGGGGGATGAAGTCCCCTTGGATGCTGAGGGTCTTTGGGAGCCAAGAACCCCCCACTGTTACCTCCAGTAAGTCCCACACAGCACGATTGCTGAGAGCTGGTCGGACACGCCGCCCCCTTTCTCCAGCACTATGCAAATGCACCTTCTGTGCAATACTGATTGGGGGATGGAGTCCTCCTGGCTGCTGAGGGGCCTTGGAGATCAAGAAACCCTCCTATTACATCCAGTAATACCCACACAGCGGGATTCCTGAGAACTGGTCAAAGGCCCGCCCCCTTTCTCCACCACTCTGCAAATGCGATTACCAGCTAAAAAAGCATAGCAATTCACTTGAAAAAATAAAATGTTACAGGGATGTTATAGTTAATAAATAGATTTTGAAAAACCTAAGAAATTCATTGAAAAAAACAAAGGTTACAGGGATGTTATAATTGGGAAATAGATCTAAACACATTAGAAATTCACTGAAAAAATACAAAGGTGACAGGGACGTAAAAGTTAGGCTCAGATTTCCCTCATACAAAACCAGTGAAAGTCATGCTCAGCTGGGAAGTTGACGAAATATCATTAAAAATTCTGAGAAGTTCACTGAAAAAACAAATGTTAAAGTGACATGTGGTGTTATGAAATTACCTAACATTTAAAAACAAAAGTTTAAAGCCCGCCACGGATCCGCCACAGGCAATCGTTACGATTGCCTGGTGGAGCGGTCAGCATCAGTAAAATGGTGGTGGTGCCCAGCAGGCATCGTCCACCAGATTAGGATGTTGGCCGTAGCCAACCTTTCCGTGGCGGGTAAACCGCCATTGAAAAGCTGGCGGGGATTGTTTTTGGCTGCCCGTTGCCGGCCCCCTTGTGTTGGGGGGAGATGTTTGTGCACTGGGAGTACCCATGGTACCCCCTACATTTCACTGCACTAAGTGGCAGGCACCGTGCGGTGCCTGCCACATAGTGCAGTGAAATGCACAGCATGCATTTTTAACAACGCGGCAGGTGCTGCAGTTAGCAGCACCTGCAGCAATGTTAAATTGCAAAATGCGACCGCCATGGTGGTGGTCGCATCCTAATTTCGAGTGCGGGACTGCCGCATGCTTGCCGGGAGGTCCCGATCCCCACAAAGATGGCGGTCGGACGAAAGTCCGACTGCCATCGTAATGACTCCCTAAGTTTAAAGTGATATTATAGTGAGGTAGTAATAGGAACTTAGCTTATGTTAAAAAAATCGTAGAAATTGAATGATAAAATCCAACATACACAAGCGAAGTTATCACTTTTAAAAGTTTCAGAACAGTTCAGTCCATAGGACACTATGGATGCATCACTTTTATGACAAAGTACTTGGGATGCGTAAAAAATCAAAGATAAAAACAGACACAGGGGAGATGAGGTGCCAGAAAACAAAGCGATGCGTCAATTCCTTACTCTCAGGAGAGTTTCTGTGTCGATTCCTTACTGCTAGAGGAGGTGATGCATTGATTCCTTGATGCTGCGCAGAAGGGGTGATGCATCGATTCCTTACTGGCAGTGGAGGTGATGCGTCAATTCCTCACTCGAGGGGAGGTGATGCATCGGTTCCTTACTGCTGGGCAACGTCAATGAAGAAATTGGTGCACAGGTGCTGCATGGAAGGTGATGTGTCAATTCCTTCAGCTGCACAGCGGGGCCTGCTTCGGAGTCCGTGTTTCAGTCATCAGAGACACAGTGCTCAGGACTCGGGCTGCAGTGATCTTTCAGCCACACGGCAGGCCCTGCATCAATTCTTTGGATGCAGTGTGGCGATGGGTTGGTTTTTCGGCCGCAAGATGGTGCTGCGTCAGAAAAAACAGGTGCTGAAGGCTGATTTTTGTGTTTTCTTCTCTTCTTTGCAGCAAAGCCACGTCCAAGGGTCCAGAACTGGAATTGGCACGACTTGGCAGGTTAAAACTCCCAGCAGAGGAGTTCAGAAAACAAAGAGGAGCACAAAGAGTTCAGTGAAAAGACCTGAATAAACTGGTGACCGGGAGTATGTCTCGGGACTTTGTCCCAGGAATGACCAAGGATTCATTTTTGTTATGAACCTGACAGGCCTAACTCTCACAGAACAACAAGAGAGGGTTTTATAGGGTTTAGGATTTGTCCCAACTAACCTGTTGAACAGTTTTCAGCTCAGACAAGAACTAACAGAATTTTTCAGGAGGATACGTTTGAAGATATGTTTTTTAGAGCAAACAATAGGGCCATACACGGAGAGGCGATATCACCATTCGTCCCAAGTCTAACTTCATACCACAAATCATGGTACTACCACTGGAGGTGGCTACGTTCGAGCAGGCAATAATACACGAAGCAGAGGATATGAAAAAAAATGAAACTAACCCATTTAGAATCCTCTCCAGAGTGGAAAGAAAGGTAGTGGAAGAACTTGGGGGCATATCAACAAGGGCTTTATCTCTGCTTTTTTGGCTTTAAAAGCCAAAAAAGCAGAGATAAAACTAGCGCCCTATCAACAACAGGGTGCTAACATGCAAATTTGCATGTTAGCACCCTTTTACTCTACGCTTCCCCTTGCATCTCTAATGAGATGCAAAGGGGGCGTTCCAGAGTAAAATAATAGGAGAAATGTCGCTAAGCGACATTGCTCCTATTATCAAGAATGTCGCTAACCCTGTTAGAGACAAAAAAAGCAGCGCTAACCGCGGTTAACGCTGCTTTTTTACGTCTGCTAATTTTCAGACTTAGCCATGATATCCTATGGAAGGAGGATATCATGGCTAAGTTTGCCTGTCCCTATCAACAAGGTAACGTGTGATTATCGCTGGGTTTCCAGCGATAATCTCACGTTAGCCTGTTAGCGTGTAGATTTTTATCGCTATTGAGATAAGCGTTGCTAATAGCACGCTATCTCAGCGATAAAAATTCACGCTAGCCAGCGATAATTATCCTCACGCTAAGAGCGCTGAGCGATAATTATCGCCGGTTGTTGTTGATATGCCCCTTGGACAGAACACCAACCTGATCCTAAAAATGGCAGACAAGGGAGGAGCCTAAGTCCTCCAGACTGAAACAGCCTATGAGAGCGAATACTTACAGCTCCCATCATACAGCAGGAACTATAGTATCCTGACTCGAGATCACACCACGGAAATAAAAACTGAGATAGCCACCTTTGGCTGGATCTCCAAACAGGAGGGGCTCTTCCTTTGTAGAGAGAAAACAGTTTTCCCATATATCTCTACACTGCCTAAAAACCCACTAGACCCCGCCGGCTACACCAAAAGTATCAGTTTTTTGGCTCTACACTAGAACCTGTGTCACAGTTTTGTGATTTCTTCTTTAAACCACTGGTACAAAAAACTGAGACAAACCTGAAGGAGACAAGAGATGTCTTGAACCTTGTAAAGGACATGGAATTTGACCCTACCAGAGAATACCTAGTGGGGTTAGATATCGAATCCATCTACACCAATATACCGCAGAGAGAAACGCTGAGGGTTGTAGAGGACATATTATATGCACAGGATTGGACATTTGATACTCCCAGGTCCTTCATATTGAACTTAGCAGAAATAGCAAATACAATTAACTAAAAACTTTTGTTTTTAATTCCAGGGCACAATCTATCTTCAAGCTCATGGGACATCCATGGTAAGCTTGTTTGCTCACAGCCTGGCAGGGCTGTGATGGCAGGAATACATCTTTGCACAGGGAAAGTCCTTGGCATGGTCAGTTAAGACTATGGCACAAGTTCATAGACAATGTCCTTCTCATCTGGAGGGGTTGTGGGTTTATAGGGGAATAGGGTGGGAAGTAATTTAATTTTCTTAAATGAATGATTATTTTTTATTTAATAATATTTATTTAATTTTGATGTTATAGTGTTAAATGTGAAAAGTAATTTATTATTATTTAATTAATAATTAGGTGGTAATTAATATTGATTAAATAATTGTAATTAATTATGGTAATTGTGTAATTAATTTTAGGTCTGTGTTTTTGGTGTTTATAGGTGTAAAGGGTGGGAGGTACTTTTATTTTATTTATGGATGGAATAGATTGACTAAAGGAAAACTCCTCCATTATTAAGGTACAAATATGTCCACCCCAAACAGAAACCCAGAGCCAGGTTAGTGATATAGGACCATGTATCCCGCGCGGGGAGGGCCCAACCTGTGGGAGCATGAGAGGCTCCCCTGGTTGCACCCTCGAAGGCGGCAATCCGGCTCGGGTGGATAACCCTAAATTTTGTTTACCCACGGGGTCATATTTTAAGGATGCAAGCGGAAAGATAGAGGCTGTATGCCAAGTACCCCCCAAGTGCCTGATATACCGAATCCCCCTAATTGTTTGAAATCAAGGGTTCTATCATGGAACATTGCAGGCCTATCTAATAAGTTAGATGATCCTAACTGGGGTTCTTTTATTAGTGAATTCGAGATCTGCATGTTTCAGGAAACATGGGCTAGAGGGGAGGTCCTCAAGTTGGGTTTTGCCACCTTTAGTATCCCGGCGACATCTGGGGGTAAAGGGAGACCTTCCGGAGGCCTTAGCACATGGGTGGGAGTTCATTTAGGATGTACGGCCAAGCAGATCGACGCAGGATCGAATGCCATACTATGTGTTATACTCCAGTTCCCTTTAAAGATTTCCGTTGCACTTTTAAATGTATATTCTAGACCGACGGTCCTAGGAAAGGAGTCTGTTACATTGGAAGAATTAACTACGTTCTTAGGTACCATTGTTGAAAATCATATGGTGATCTTGGGAGGGGATTTCAATTGTCAGTTCGAGCCACTAGAGGAAATGCTCCTGGATTGCCTATATGACGAGGATCATTTTTGGGAAATCCCGGAGACTAGATGTCTACCAGTCAAAAAATGGTCACCTCTGGTGATTCAGATGAACTGCCTTGTTTTGAATCACTCCCTTAGAGCTTGTAATGGTAGAGCCTTGTCTGAAACATCAAGTAGTCATTCCTTCCACAGATATGACTGTGGCTCTTTGTTAGACTACATCTTAATTGACTCCAAATCCTGGGATAGGTAAATTGATTTTAGGGTGGTTCCACGGATAGATAGCGACCATCATGCGCTAGTACTAGAACTAAAGGAGATTAATCCTGGTAACGTCCCTAGTTCAGATAACTCTATTGATGCCAGATTGACACTTTTCAATTGTAGGCGAAGAGTGAGATGGACCGGTTTCAGTCAATCGCAAGATAAATTAAGTACTTTATATGAAGCCCTGGTCCCGGTACTCCTGACGGCATCCAAATTGACAACCCATAAAGGAGCAGGTATAGATCTAGACTTGGTCACAACAAACCATGCTAGATTAGGAGAAGTCACATTGGACTTCTTCAACCCCCCAAATAAAATCAGCCTAGCAAGATGCCCCCCACCCTTGGTATAATGATCAATGCCGCAAAGCCCAAAGATCGCTGGTAGCGTCCGTCAAGGCTAATGATCGCCTGCAAATTAAATCTGCCAGGACGGTATATAAAGAGGCTATTTCTGAAGGTAAAAAAGGGTGGGAAAAGGATAAGTGGGATGCTCTGAGAAGTGCCTTGGGGGCCAGGGACATGAGGACCTTTTGGAAAGTTGTCAACACCGGTAGTACTGGTGCTAAATCACTGGTAGACCCAAATTTGGATGAAGAAATCTGGCGGGAACATTTTGAATCTCTCTATTCCAAGGAAGAAACATTGATTGAAGAGATATCTGAGGGATGTCCCATGGGGATTGACCATTCCTCCAAATTGAGGGAAACTAAAGAACCCTATGACGATAGCTCTAGTATGAGCATAAGTCTAAATGAAATCAAGGGACATTTGCTAAAATTGCCCCAGGAAAAGCACCCGGCCTAGACAAAATCCCTGGGGATCTTGTTCGTAGTGAACCAATTGTCTGGGCTCCATATCTTTGGGTGCTATTTAATGCCATACTCCAGGGCATGAAGCTTCCCCCCAGTTGGGTTGGAGCGGAAATAATCCTCATCTATAAAAAAGGCTCACCGCTTTTACCAAAATATTATAGGCCAATTAGCCTGATAGATATTACGCAAAAAATCTTTGTGCGCGTATTGCTGTTTAGATTACAAACCTGGATGGAGGAACGGGAGATATTATCCCCTTTACAGGCAGGGTTTAGGGAAAAACTGTCCACTTTGGACCAAATACTCAGGCTTCAATTGCTACACTGGAAGACCGTGTGTATTGAGGGTGGCAGCCTCTATTTAATATTTGTAGACTTGAGGTCACCTTTGATTTGGTCCCAAGGGAAAAACTTTGGACAGTCCTCCATGAGATGGGGATTCCAACATATCTTACCCATCTCATTAAGCGGCTGCACGAGGATAACTTTGCCCAAATCAGGTATGGCAAGGATGGAAAGTTAACTGCACCCATCCCGATTAAACGCGGTGTTTGCCAGGGCTGTGTGCTCGCCCCTACTCTCTTCAGTCTTTACATCAATAGATTATTTATTAGGCGAGAAAGACCTCGATGCACCCAAGTTAGCCTCCCTGCAATGATGTTTGCCGATGATACTTTACTAATATCCAAATCACCTATGGGGATCCAGAGTGTACTCAATAAATTTGAACCATTCTGTAGTGAAAGAGGATTAGAAATCAATCTACAGAAAACAAAATTTATGGCGTGTAACAGTCCTAAAAGCACAAGAGCACACCACTCCTTAAATGGTAAACCCCTTAAAAGAGTTTCCTCTTTTGACTATCTCGGCATTACAATCACAGAAACTATGGATTGGGGGCACAAATCAAAAAATCATCATTAAAATTATCACAATCATCGGGTGGCATTATGAAGGTCTTTTGCAAGTCTAGCCAGAAACCAGTGAGCCCAGCCATTGAAATATATAAGGCCCGGGGAGGGGCGTTATACGGTGCAGAACACCGTTGATTCCGCTCCGATTAGACATGGGCCTTATGGCAATTGCTGATGTAACCAATTTTAAACCCTTATTGTACTGGCGTCGCCTGTGGGTCACCCCAGAACTCTTATCATACAGGGAGGAAAGAAGAGAAGTAATGAACCTGAGGGGGGCTGCCAAACTCCCGTGGCTCGTGTACATAAAGCACATGCTGGTCAGTATGGGGCTGGGGGAACTCTGGGCGGATCCTGAGTCTGCCTGCTCCTTACTCCCCAGGAAATCATTAAAGGCCCATTGCGAAGAGTACAAAATGGCACAGCTTCATAGCTGCCCCCGAGTAGGCAAGGTAACCTCAGCCTTTTTAGATATCAAAGATAGGTTTAGCTTTGAGCCGGCCCTAGATGACATCAAGCCGGCAGTTTAGGCATGGGGTTCTGCCTCTCCGTTGTTTTACATACAACTGGGGGGGCTTGCAAGTTTTGAGGTGCCCGACATGCGATTGTCCAGAAGAGTCAGTACTTAATGTGTTTTTTAGCTATCCTGGCTACTACAAGACAAGAAAACGATGGCTGGTCCAAATCTGTAGGAACCTTGGTACTAGACGTTGCGCTGAGGCTTTCAGGATACTGAAAAATGATTGCAGTATCCCGATTGCTTACTCAGTGGCAGGTTTCCTATTTTCCATGTGGTGTACACGTAGGATATTTATAAAAACACCCCTAAAATAGAGCCAGGATGTGTTTTTCTCGTCAGTTTTAAAATTAGGCCCTGTTTTTAATATGATTAGATTATATTGAGCATGTTCATTGAAACATTAATCATGTTATAGGGAAATTGTAATTTATCAATCTACTCCTGCAATTATTGTAGAAGAGAAAAAATGATGGTCAGAAGTAGCCTGCATTCTAGGGGGCTCTTAGTGCTAGGACCTATCATCTGTAGTAAAGAATATTGGTCATCTTTTTTTAGAAATCCTTTTTAAGTAAATTATTTATTTATTTGTATTATGCACTTTCCAAAGGTGAATCCTTGTTCCTTGCCCTGAATAACCCTCTGTGATCCTCGCTCCTTTTTGTTCTCCCTTCGTGAATCTATAAGAATTGTAGGCATTTTTTTAACTGACCATGGAATCCATTCACTTCACATGTGTGCCAATAGTGTTCATAATTGATTTTCTTATTTTTTCTTTCTTTTTTTTTTTTCTTTTAACCATATGTAATTGATCTTTGATGTATCTTTTTATGTATCAATGTGTATTGTATCTGTACTTTTGAGGTCATATTGACCGAAATAAAGTTTTTTTAATTGAAAAAATTGAATAATTTGTTGTTGATTTATATCAATTAAATAATTAATTATTATAAATGAGTCATTCATTTTAGGTGTATGTTTTGGGGTTTATAGGGGTAAAGGGTGTCAAGTAATTCTTCCTTTTATTATTACTTATTTGTTAAGTCGATATTGATTAATGTAATTAATAATAATTATGGTAATTGTGTAATTAATTTTAGGTGTGAGTTGTGGAGTTTATAGGGGTAAAGGTTGGGACGTAATTTGTGTTTAATTATTTAATACATAGTTGTTTATTAATGTTAATTATTTGATATTTATTTTGTGTAATTGTTTATTTTTTGATGTGTTGTTTTTCTTTTAAAGGAGTGAAAGGTGGATATTACATACATTTTACTTACTTCATAATTAGTTGATAATAGTAATAGTTTATAACTTTAAAATAAGTTTTAATTGTGTAATTTATTGTTGTACAGTTTAATTTAGGTGTGTGTTTTGGGGAGTATATGGCTACAGTGTGGGTACTTAATATATTTTTATTCGTTGTTTTATTTATAAAAAATTTTCATTGATAAATAATTATGTTAATTAAATAAGTATTTTTTTTAATTTAGATTTGTGTTGTGATTTGTGTGGTGTTATAGTGTAGGAGATAAAATTAATGCATGCATGTTATAATTAATGTTTTTGTTTGTAAATCTTTTCTAGCTTAAAATATTTAGTTTTATTAAATGTATTTTTTATTCTATATACTATTTGTAGGTATTATAATATGTTTTTTTATATATTTAATACAATTGCTTTTTTAATTCTTTTAATATTTATATTTGTTTATTATTTATTTTTATTTTTATTTTTTATTTTTAAATATTTATTTTTATTTTATTTTGAACTGACTGGAGTGTGAATAGTAAATTGTTTTCCTCTGCTATCCAACACTTTCCCTACTGTTGCATTAATTGGAGTGCGAATAGTAATTTTTACCCCTTCACTATTCAACACTTTCCCTACTATTGCACTCACTGGAGTGGGAATAGTAATTTTTACTCCTACGCTATCCAACACTTTCCCTACTGTTGCACTCACTGGAGTGGGAATAGTAATTGTTACCTCTACGCTATCCAAAACTTTCCCTACTGTTTCATTTACTAGTGTGGGAATAGTAAATTGTATCCCTCCGCCATCCAACACTTTCCCTACTGTTGCACTCACTGGAGTGGGAATAGTAATTTTTACCCCTTCGCTATCCAACACTTTTCCTACTGTCGCACTTATTGGAGTGGGAATAGTAATTTCTACCCCTTCGCTATCCAACACTTTCCCTACTATTGCGCTTATTGGAGTGGGAATAGTAATTTCTATCCGTCCGCTATCGACCACTATCTCTACTGTTGTACTAATTGGAGTGGGAATAGTAATATTTACTCCTACGCTATCCAACACTTTCCCTACTGTTGCAGTTATTGGAGTGGGAATAGTAATTTTTACCTCTTCGCTATCGAACACTTTCCCTTTTGTTATCCTCATTCGAGGGGGAATAGTACATTTTACCCCTCCGCTTTTCAACACTTTCTCTATTGTTGCACTAACTGGAGTGGGAATAGTAAATCTTACCCCTCCACTATCCAACACTTTTCCATCTGTTGCACTCACTGGAGTTGGAATAGTAATTTTTACTGTTTCCCTATCCAACACTTACCCTACGTTTAAAAAAAAAAATCCGATTAGCCGCACTCTGCTCGTCCTACCAGCGTGTTACCCCAAAGCATTGTGGTTCATGAAGTAGCGTCGGCGGGTACGCCTATGCCAAAAGTTTAAAATGAAAATGAGTGTCGCGTTAGCCATCCCTGGACACATGTTTCGAGGTAGTTGCCTCTCGTCAGCAGGGAGTAGGTATGTGTGTGGGGTTGCTGCGTAGGCTGCCGAAAAATATTCTCAGGTAAAGTACCACTCAAGGCGCGCAGGTGCGTAGCCATGGGCTCGTCAGCCCCACCAGCTCAAGGGAGCCTGAATATAAACAAAAATCCGAGTGCGGTCCATTGCGATTGTTTCTACAAATATGGCTCCCTTGAGCTTTGAGCTGACGAGCTCCTGGACGACGCACCTGCGTGCCTGTGCGGGCAACAAGGCCTTTGACGGTTGTTTGGCGGCCCTCTTTTCCACCCCTAACTATTTTCTCTACTGAGGAGGGAAGTTATCCCGAAACCCGAGCCATGTCTCGGGCGATATTCTAAAACCCGGGACATGTATCGGGTCTAGAGATCATCAGTCCAACAAGTACTTACTTGCACCCACTGGGGTGAACCACTCAAGAACTTCGTGTTAGAGATCATCAGTTCAACAAGTACTTACTTGCACCCATTGGGGTGAACCACTCAAGAACTCCATGTACCAGCTTCCCCAGGGGCGACCCGGAGGAGGGGCTAGCGGAGTGCGGTCCATTGCGATTGTTTCTACAAATATGGCTCCCTTGAGCTTTGAGCTGACGAGCTCCTGGACGACGCACCTGCGTGCCTGTGCGGGCAACAAGGCCTTTGACGGTTGTTTGGCGGCCCTCTTTTCCACCCCTAACTATTTTCTCTACTGAGGAGGGAAGTTATCCCGAAACCCGAGCCATGTCTCGGGCGATATTCTAAAACCCGGGACATGTATCGGGTCTAGAGATCATCAGTCCAACAAGTACTTACTTGCACCCACTGGGGTGAACCACTCAAGAACTTCGTGTTAGAGATCATCAGTTCAACAAGTACTTACTTGCACCCATTGGGGTGAACCACTCAAGAACTCCATGTACCAGCTTCCCCAGGGGCGACCCGGAGGAGGGGCTAGCGGAGTGCGGTCCATTGCGATTGTTTCTACAAATATGGCTCCCTTGAGCTTTGAGCTGACGAGCTCCTGGACGACGCACCTGCGTGCCTGTGCGGGCAACAAGGCCTTTGACGGTTGTTTGGCGGCCCTCTTTTCCACCCCTAACTATTTTCTCTACTGAGGAGGGAAGTTATCCCGAAACCCGAGCCATGTCTCGGGCGATATTCTAAAACCCGGGACATGTATCGGGTCTAGAGATCATCAGTCCAACAAGTACTTACTTGCACCCACTGGGGTGAACCACTCAAGAACTTCGTGTTAGAGATCATCAGTTCAACAAGTACTTACTTGCACCCATTGGGGTGAACCACTCAAGAACTCCATGTACCAGCTTCCCCAGGGGCGACCCGGAGGAGGGGCTAGCGGAGTGCGGTCCATTGCGATTGTTTCTACAAATATGGCTCCCTTGAGCTTTGAGCTGACGAGCTCCTGGACGACGCACCTGCGTGCCTGTGCGGGCAACAAGGCCTTTGACGGTTGTTTGGCGGCCCTCTTTTCCACCCCTAACTATTTTCTCTACTGAGGAGGGAAGTTATCCCGAAACCCGAGCCATGTCTCGGGCGATATTCTAAAACCCGGGACATGTATCGGGTCTAGAGATCATCAGTCCAACAAGTACTTACTTGCACCCACTGGGGTGAACCACTCAAGAACTTCGTGTTAGAGATCATCAGTTCAACAAGTACTTACTTGCACCCATTGGGGTGAACCACTCAAGAACTCCATGTACCAGCTTCCCCAGGGGCGACCCGGAGGAGGGGCTAGCGGAGTGCGGTCCATTGCGATTGTTTCTACTTACCCTACGTTTGTACTTCTTGAAGTGGAAATAATAATTTCTACCTCTCAGCTATCCAACACTTTTCCTACTGTTGCTCTGAATGTATTGGGAAACTTAAGTTTAATTATTTTTCTATTGTTTCATGTTCTAATTTACTATAGAATATTTTTTTGTTATATTTTAAATTATTGATATATATATGTATTTATTTTCATATAATTTTAAACCTTTAAAATAAATTAAAAATAGGTTCTTTATGAGTAAATATTTAGATATATATGTATAAATAATTGTGTCTGAGTGTTTATTTTTTTTGTAATTAAGTTTATTTGTTATATTTTGTTAAGATGTTTATTGAATGTGTTTTATTTTGTTAAAATTAATTTTAATATTTAATACATTTCATATATATTATTTTACATGTATATAAATCCATATTTTGTACATCTATATTTTTTACATCGATATTTTTTAGTTGATATTAGTGTACTTACATGTTTAAGTATAGGGAGTCGATATTTTTGTAGTCCATATTTTTTAATCGATATTTTTTACATCAATATTTATGACATCAATAGTGTGTCAGCGAACCCATAAATAAACGTGTAAATACACTGAGTGACACTATTTGTACTTCTGTCCATCCTAGAGCTTAATACAACACCTCTTTGTGCAGAGGATACCAATTGAGGAAACTCATAATTAGCAACATTTCCTAGGAGAGATAAAATGGGAAAACATTTTATTTTCACCCTATTTAACTTTTTTCTCCCGACCTTCATAAACTTTGGTATGCCAAAACATAGCTCACTGAGATAGTAGACAGACAGCTTTTGTGCTAAACTGTACACAGGTACAAAAGTTATATGGAAATCAATAAATGCCTTTTCACTGGAAGTCTGTGAGCTATAACTGCACAGTGACTGCCGCTAATTTGTAATATATGGTATATATGCAGATGTGCTGAGTGTAATATGCTATTGTTGAAAGTGTGGAGGGGCCATGACTCATGAAAGGTGAAGCCTCAAGTAAGTCATGAGGCTCCTTCCATCCTTTAAAAATGGTACAAAATAACATATTATACTCTGTGCCTCTGTGTTAGAAATTGGGTTTCTGGTTGTCAGAGTATACACCCTGTGCATGCAGGAACCATTCTAGTCAGGGTACCTGTATCGCACACTTAGGGCCCAATTACAAGTTTGGCGGTGCACCGACGGGTCCACACTGCCAAGCCCCTGGTGACGCCGCCCACAAGATTACGAGTTTTCTCATGTCTGGCGGGCATTTTTTTGGTGTTCCCACAGTGATGCCTTTAAAAACAGGCACCGCAATGGGAATGTCAAAAACAGTTAGCGCACGGCATGGACTCAAAAGTCCATGCCGTGCAGAATCAGATGTGCATTCCCTCAGCATGAGGCACAAGGGGCCCTGGGCCCCCTTTGTTTCCTTTCCGCCAGGGTTTAAATGGAGGCGGAACTGCCATGTAAACCCTGGCAGAGCGGAAACTCGTAATATGCTTGGTGGAACCATGCCACCTCCAGAGAACGGCGATTCCTACAGGTCGTCAGACTGCCAGACTTGTAATCGGGCCCTAAAAGCTTACTTGTGCTCACCCTCTGGAAGCTTGGCACAGAGCAGTCAGGCTAAACCGAAGAGGCAATGTGTGAAATATTTGTGCACACACACAAAGTAACACAGTGAAAACACCACAAAAGTACTCTAGCCCAGTTGTTTAAAAAAGCCAATATTTATCTGAGTAAAACAAGAGTACAAAAATCCAACATACACAATTCAAGACATGAATTTTTCAAGAATAAACTAAAATGCAGTGCTTAGGACTCTATAGCTCCAACTGTGGCTATCTGTTTAAGCTTGACTGAAAGTTCAGTCCGATCACGATGGAGCGCGGGCCAGATACTGGAATCACGCAGACTCTCTTACAGTACCTTGGATGCATCAGAAATAAATGACAATGTGTCACACAGAGGAGGAGAGGCGCAGTGGAGGCAGGTGATGCATAGGTTCCTTAAGGCGGTGCAGTGTCATTGAAGCTTTGCCACACCGGGATGCTGTGTTGCACAGAGGAGGTGATGCATCGGTTGTTGGTGTGTTGATGATGCGTTGATGTTGCAAGTGCGGTGCATTGATTCTTCAGTCTTGAAGTTGAACCGCTGGGCTGAAGACAATGCGTTGGTCGAAAGCCACGCAGGGCTGGGTCTGAGTCGGAGTTGGAGTGGTGCGTCACAGACTTCGGTAGACTGGTGCTCGAGACTCACACAGCGGTGGATCTTCGGAGGTGCTGCATTGGCAAAGTCCGGCCTATGTTGAAAGCTGAGGTCATTGCAACATGCACTCGATGAGCGGTGTCCACAGCTTCAGTGCAGGCAGCTCAATACGTCGGTTTCACAGGGATGCGCCGGTTCCGAACAGATGCTTAGGAGTCGATGCGTCAATTTCTTGGTTGCAGGACCTGAATCAACTCCAAGGGCCTAGGATAGGATTTGTCACCACTTGGCAGGTCAGGACTCACATCAGATGAGCCCAGGTCATGGCAGCAAGAGGCAGGGGAAATATTTGATGTCCCTGGTACTTCATAAACAGGAGGCAAGCTCAGTCAAGCCCTTGGAGAATCATAGAAAGCGGGATGCAGACAGTTCAGTCCACTCCCAGGCAAGAAGCAGCAGACAGCAGGTCAACACAGTAAAGCAAGCAGCAAAGTTGCAGTCCCTCCTGGCAGTGTAACAGCTCTCTTCCTGGCAGAATGTCCTCACTCCAGAAGTGTTCTGAGTATACAGTGTCAGAGGGCCAGTATTTATACCTATTTTAGCCTTTGAAGTCATGAGAATTCCAAGAAATGTCTTTGTAGTGCAAAAGACCCAGCCCTCCCTGTCTCTGGCTCCAGACACACAGCAGGGTATGCAGCTCTTTGTGTTGCCAACTTTCTAAAAATGGTATTTACAGACCTGAAATTTAAAAACCAACTTCACTAAAAGATGTGTTTTTAAATAGGGAGTCCAGAGACACCAAACTCCAATTTTCTATCTGCTCCCAATTGGAAGATACGCTTGTGAAGTGATACAGAACAGCTCCAATGCTAACCTATGGGAGAAATAGGCCTTGCTAGTAGCTTTTGATTTAGTTTGCTATACTAGGGGCTTACTAGTAAATCAAATATGATAATCATGAAGAAACCAAATGCTAGACACAGAGAACATGTACTAAAGCACTGGTCATCAGTGGTAAAGTACCCAGAGTCATAACACCAGCAAAAGCGAAGTTCAGGACACAGTCAAAAAAAGGTGGTCAGAAGCAAAAAGACAGGGGAAACGACACCAAAATATGTCGGGTCTAACACGTGTCACCCCAGCAGAAAGTGGGGGAAACTCACAACCTCTTGGGAGTTCTCATCATTAAGGCGGAAAAACCTGGGAAGACCATCAGCGTCGGTTTGTTCTATTCCAGGACATTGTTCCACTGTAAAGATGATTCCCTGTAGAGTGATGGACCACCTAAACACTTTTGGATTCTCACCCCTCATCTGCATTAACCATCTGAGAGGCCTGTGGTCTATCTGAACCTAGAAGTAAGTACCAAACAAATTGGGTCTCACCTTCTTCAGTGCCAAGACCACAGCAAAAGCTTCCCATTCTATTGTGCCCCACTTCTGGTACCTGGGGAATAACCTCCTGTTGATAAAGGCTACAGATTGATCTAGGCCCTCTTCATTGAGCTGTGAAAACATGACCCCCACGCCATGCTCTGAGGCATCAGTCTGCACCACAAATTCTTTGGAGACATCAGGAACCCTGAGCTCGGGCGCCATGGACTTGGCTTTGTTCAGGGTGCCAAAAGCGGTCTTGCATGCCTCTGTCCCGCTCACCTGATGTGGCAGCCTCTTGGAAGTCAGCTCTGTAAAGGGGGGTAACAATGGTGCTGTAGCCCTTGATGGATCTCCTGTAATAACAGTGAGACCTGCGAAGGATCTCACTTCTGTCTGGGTCTTGAGGGGTGCCCAAGCCAGAATGCTATCAATCTTTGGTTGTAGGGGCATCACATTGCTGCCACCTACTAGGTGTACCAAGTAAGCCACAAACCCCTGCCCTATCTGGCCTTTACTGGCCTTGGTAGTGAGGCCTGCACTCTGCAGGGCCCTCAACAATTCCCTCAGGTGGTGCGAATGGTCCTGACAACTGGAACTCAAGACAGTCATGTCATCCAGATAAGCAGCATTAAAGTTCTACAACCCAGCCAGGACCTGATTGTTCAACCTCTGGAAGGTGGCAGGGGTGTTCTTCAACCAAAAAGGCATGACCTGGAACTGGTAGTGCCCTTCTGGCATCGAGAATGCTGACCTCTCGTGTGCCTTCTCGGTCAAGGAAATCTGCCAGTACCCAGAAGTTCAATCAAACGTGCTGAGGAAATTGGCAGCTCCAAGTCAATCACTGAGCTCATCAGATCAGAGGATGGGGTGTGCATCAGTTTTAGTGACTGCATTGAACCCACAGTAGTCCACACAGAACTGGAGTTCACGTGTGACACCAGGTGGAGCAGCCTTGGGGACTGGAACCACTGGACTGGACCAAGGGCTGTTGGCGGGCTCATTAACCCCTATCTCCAGCATCTTAGAGACTTATTCTTTGATGCTGTTCCTCACTCTCTCAGAAAATCTGCAAGGCATTTGCTTTACAGGAGGGGTGTCCCCAGTATCAATGTCATGGGTGCATCAATGGGTGACTCGTGGGATGAGTGAAAACAGCGAAGCAAACTGTCCCAGCACCTGGTGACAGTCTCTCTGCTGTTCTGGGTCAGTGGAGGGAGAGGATCACATACTCCACTTACCCATCCTGCTCTTTGGAAGAGAAGAGGTCAGGGAGAGATTCACTCTTTGTTCCACCCAATCGTCAGTGACCAAGAGTATGGTCAACTCTAACCTCACATGTGGCTTGAGGCGGTTCACAAGTAGGACACTAATATGGTTCCTATGATTCTGTAAGTCCACCAAGTAGGGGACATCATTCTTGCACTCCTTCACCTCAAGTGGGCCAGATCAATGGTCTTGCAGATCACAAGGCTCTACAGGCACCATTACCCACACCTTTGGACCAGGCTGAAACTCAACCAGTGGTATTCTGGTCATACCAATGTTTCATATCCTCTTGCCTAGCTTCCAGATTCTCCTGGGCGAGTTTCTGGAAGCGGGCCGTTTTGTTTCTGAAAGCCAGCTTGTAATTGAATTCATCCTGGGGTGGCTTTCTGGGAGCTTGCTCCCAACCCTCCTTCACCAAACTGAGAGGTCCTCTCAGAAAGGTGCCCATTCAGAAGTTTGAACCAGCTAAAGCAAACCCCCTTTTGCGGTTCCTCCCTGTAAGCAAACATTCAGCATGGCAAGAGGATGTCCCACTTATGCCTCAAGAGCTCAGAAAGACCCATAATCATCCCCTTCTGAGTTTGGTTGAACCTTTCACCCAACCCATTGGTCTGGGGTGGTAAGGCGTGGAGAACTTGTCGGTTACTCCACATGCCTTCCACTTGGCCTTCATTTACATGGGCATGAAGCTGGTACTGCAGTCAGATACCACCTCCTTAGGGAAACCCACACAGGTAAAGAAACTCCATCATTGACCTGGCCACGGTGGGCGCAGTCACAGTCCTCAGAGCAATAGCTTCTGGGTACCAGGTAGCATGCCCCAACAAGACCAGGACAGACCTGTTGCCAATGGCTGTCTGGGGGTCCAGAGGCCCCACAATATCAATACCCACCCGCTCGATTGGGGTGCTCATGACAGGAAATCATTGCAGGGAGACCTTACATCTCCCCATGTCTTGCCACTCACCTGGCAGGTAAGACAGTACCTGCAGAACGCATATGAGACCTTCCTCATTTGAGTCCAATATAAGTGGGTGAAAAGCCTGTCAAAGGTCTTGTACTGCCCCAAATGGCCTGCCAGAGGCACATCATAAGCTGGACCCAGTAGGAAGGCTTAGAAGCACTGGGGTACTACCAACACACAGGCTGCCCCAGGATCAGCAACCTTAGGCTCACCATACAGGAGATAATTCTCCCAATAAATCAAGTGAGATCCAGAGGCATCACCAACTGCATGGGCCTGCTTCCGAACACCCACAAGAGTAGGGCACTTTTTCTGCACCACTCAGAATTCCTCCCTGGAGGGACTTCTGTCCTGCTGCCAATGAGACAGCTCAGGCAGGTTACTCAGTTCGGCCACTTCTTTCCCTATTGGTGCCGGGCATCCCTTCTTAGGTTCAGCCTCCTCCCGGACAGTGGTAATTTCTGTAGCAGACTTTCAGACCCCCCTTACGTGCTGCAATGGACCTTTATGGTCAGGAACAATCACTTAGGCAATCCCAACATCTCCAAGAGTAACTTGAGCTCGTACTCCTTAGCAGCGGTATGCTCCAGGTCGTTTCCCAGCAGACAACCCACAGGCATGGATGGACTCACAGCTACCCTAAAGGAACCTGAGACCCTCCCCCCCATTCAAAGGGAACCTAGGCCACTAAACACTGGCTCTCACTGTTGTTTATCACAACTACTTGGTGGACCATATTAGGGACTACCGGCTCTTTAGACACCGGACTACACTTGGCTATTGTCTTACTGGCCCCTGTCTCTCGCAGATTCTCCACCCTCCTCCTATTAATGGTAATCCACTGCCTGTACTTCCAAGTGTTATCAGGCATCAGGGTTCTCTGAACCATTTTGCTCACAAAGGTCCTGTACTGCCCCAAATGACCTGCCTGAGGCACATCATGAGCTGGACCCAGTAGGAAGGCTTAGAAGAACTGGGGTACCACCAACACACAGGCTGCCCCAGGATCAGCCAACTTAGGTTCACCATACAGGAGATCATTCTCGCGATAAATCAAGTGCGATCCAGAGGCATCACCAACTGCATGGGCCTGCTTCCGAACACACACAAGAGTAGGGCACTTTTTCTGCACCACTCAGAATTCCTCCCTGGAGGGACTTCTGTCCTGCTGCCAATGAGACAGCTCAGGCAGGTTACTCAGTTCGGCCACTTCTTTCCCTATTGGTTCCGGGCATCCCTTCTTAGGTTCAGCCTCCTCCCGGACAGTGGTAATTTCTGTAGCAGACTTTCAGACCCCCCTTACGTGCTGCAATGGACCTTTATGGTCAGGAACAATCACTTAGGCAATCCTAACATCTCCAAGAGTAACTTGAGCTCGAACTCCTTAGCAGCGGTATGCTCCAGGTCGTTTCCCAGCAGACAACCCACAGGCATGGATGGACTCACAGCTACCCTAAAGGAACCTGAGACCCCCCCATTCAAAGGGAACCTAGGCCACTAAACACTGGCTCTCACTGTTGTTTATCACAACTACTTGGTGGACCATATTAGGGACTACCGGCTCTTTAGACACCGGACTACACTTGGCTATTGTCTTACTGGCCCCTGTCTCTCGCAGATTCTCCACCCTCCTCCTATTAATGGTAATCCACTGCCTGTACTTCCAAGTGTTATCAGGCATCAGGGTTCTCTGAACCATTTTGCTCACAAAGGTCCTGTACTGCCCCAAATGATCTGCCTGAGGCACATCATGAGCTGGACCCAGTAGGAAGGCTTAGAAGAACTGGGGTACCACCAACACACAGGCTGCCCCAGGATCAGCCAACTTAGGTTCACCATACAGGAGATCATTCTCGCGATAAATCAAGTGCGATCCAGAGGCATCACCAGATGCATGGGCCTGCTTCCGAACACCCACAAGAGTAGGGCACTCTTTCTGCGCCACTCAGAATTCCTCCCTGGATGAACCTCTATACTGCTGCCACAGGGACAGCTCAGGCAGGTTCCTCAGTTCAGCCACTTCTTTCCCTATTGGTTCCAGGCCTCCCTCCTTAGGTTCAGCCTTCTCCCAGACCGTGATACAACCACTCAGGCAATCCCAACATCTTCAAGTGTAACTTGAGCTCAAACTCCTTCCAGGCGGTATGCTCCAGGTCGTTGCCCAGCAGACAACCCACAAGCATAGATGGACTCAAAGCTACCCTCAACGAACCAAACTCAAAAACATTCAAAAAGGGAAACTAGGCCACCAAACACTGGCCCTCACTGTTGTTTACCACAACTACTTGGTGGACCATATTAGGGACTACCGGCTCTTCGGACACCGGACTACACTCGGCTATTGTCTTACTGGCCCCTGTCTCTCGCAGATCCTCCAACCTCCTTCTATTAATGGTAATACACTGCCTGTACTTCCAAGTGTTATCAGGCATCAGGGTTCTCTGGACCATTTTGCTGTCAGCAAGGGAAACTAGGGTTGTCTCGGCTGGCTCCCCACTACAAACTGGGACCAACTCCTCCCCAAGCGCTACAGTAGCCATTCGAAGTGATTGGCTGTGTCCACTTGGGAGCATTGTGCAGAGGAGGTGATGCTTCGGTTATGGGTGTAAGACCTCGGTTTCTGACGGCGATGCAGTGTTGATTAAGCCTCGATGTGGAGAGCGCGATGCACCGATTATTCGGCGTCAAAGTTGAACTGCTGGGCTGAGGATGCCTGTGTTGAAGGCCATGCAGGATAGGGGCTGCATCTGAGCAATATGTCACACACTTTTGTGAAGCGGTGCTTGAGACTCATGCAGCGGCGGTTCTTCAGAGAAGTGCGTCTGCAAAGTTGGTTCTGCATTGAAAGTCGAGGTCATTGTGTCATGCACTCGGTGAGCAGTGTCCATGGCTGCGGTACAGACAGCAGCAATGCTTCAGTATTCAGGTGCAAGTGTTGACTCATCCCACCACTCTGGCTCAGGAAGACCGATCAGTCTGGTGATGAGCCATCAGAATGTGCAGCAAATGACACACAATTGAAGTATGGAATGCAGAACGAATCATAACATTCACCCCCAGTCAAGAGATCTGGGTTAAATCCATCATTCTTTTGATCACCATGCCACCCCAGTTTAGACCTGGCCATATGCAAATCAGCCTTGACCCTGTGCTTCATGGGAACAGTCCAGCCCGAGATGCCATGCCAGGTCCTTCCTGGACTGGAAACAAGCATCCTATGACCGGTCTCGGGGTTTCACCCCTCTTCAGCCAGGATAGTTTGATTCCAGTGGCACAGTGAGCCCAGGAGCAAAGTCTGGGCATACCCGGCTGTTAGACCTGGCACCTTGGCGTGAGTCTCCCTTCCACTTTTTGTTGCTGTGCCTCATGTATTTTGCTGGTGTTAGCTGCTCAGAGCACTGTGCCCCTGCCAACCAGTGCCACAGTGCAAGTGCTCCCTATTTAAAATGTATATGTTGGTTGGATTCCATGATTGGCTTATTTGGTTTACTGTCAGACCCCAGTAAAGTGCACCAGGAGTGCCCAGGGCTTGTAAATACAAATGCTGCTGGTGGGCTGCAGCACTGGTTGTGCCACCCACAGAAGCGGCCTAGTAAAATGTGTCTAAGGTCTGCCATTGCAGAACCTGCGTGCAGTCTGGTACTATCATGCTGACTGGGCAAGTGCACCCACTTCCCAGTCCCTAAACCTTCCCTTAACTTCATATTAGTCACCCCTATGGTAGGCCCAAGGGCAGGGTGCATTGTAAGCATAAGGTAGGACAAGCCCTGATGTGTGTGGCATGTCCTAATAGTGAATTACAGCCATTTTCGTTTTTCACTATTGCAAGGCTACCTGTTCCCATAGGCCAGAATAGGCTGTTAGAATTGTTACATCCTATGATCCTAACAGACCCAGGGAACATGGTAGAAATTCGAGTTTAGTATGCCTGAACTCAGAATAATAAAATACATCTTTTAGTAAAGTTTATTTTAATATTCTGTGTTTGCAAATACCACTTTTAGAAAGTTGGTATTTGCTTGCCTAACCATTTCAGCCCGCCTCTGCTATGATGTGTATCTGCCTGTCTGGTTTGTGTGAGTGACAGGGCTGGGGAAACCCAGAGGGGCAGGGCTAGGTAGCCTGGTGGTGAATAGAGAGATTGACATCCAGATGGGTGGGATGAGTGCATCTGGACTCTGAATAGGGCTGTGCTCTGCCACCACAATGCTGGCTCCACCTCCTGTGGAGCGGCTGATGTCTCTGCCCTGCACCCTGAATAGAAAGTCAGAGTCATGTCAACAAAGTGCTCAGGAACTGGTTTGGACTGGGCAAAGGCCCCTCTACCCCAGAGGAACAAAGGAATTAGGGGTATAAGTATTGGGACCCCGATCCCAAGAAATTAGATCCTGCTTGGCAAGAAGAACCTCTGCCTGAGGAGAAGGAACTGGGAAAGCTGTAAGGAGGAGTACTGTCCCTGACCTGGGGGATTGGCCTGCAGTGGTTGCCTTGCTGCTGAAGGAGAGGAGAAAGACTACAAAGACTTTATTTCAACTTGTGCTTAAAAAGATCTCCAAGGGCTTGGAATAGAGCTTGCCTCCTGTTGAAGTCTCAGGAACAACAGACTTCACTCCCCAGCTCCCCAGAGTTCTTTGGAAGTGCCTGCTACTGTTGTTGGGCCTTCTGAGGGACTGCATGTCGCAAGGAGCTGGAAGCGCGACTCAAGGAGGAGAAGCGTGCCGCCGTCGGAGCTGCTGTTGTCGCATCTCGTAAAGTGTATCGCCGCTGCCGCATCGCATCGAGCGGAAGCATCTCGCATCATCCAAGAAGTGTCTCGCAACGCTGAAGAAGTGTGTCGCCATCGCAGCCATCGTAGCTGACGCATCGCACAGCATCAAGAGAAGAGTCTCGCATCGAGGAAGAAGCGTGGTCGCCATCGCAGCCATCGTAGCTGTTGCATTCCACCGCATCAAGAAAAGCACCTCGCATCCACGGAGAAGCGCGCCGCTGTCGGAGCTGCTGTCGTCGCATCGCGTAAAGGGGTGTCGCCGCTGCAACATCGAGCGGAAGCGTCTCGCAAACGTCGGAGAAGAGTGCCGCTGCCAAGGCCGCTGTCGTCGCATCGTGTAAAGGGTGACGCCCCTGCAGCTGACGCATCGAGTCGAGTCTTCTCGCAACATCGGAGAAGCGTAACGCATCTTGAAGATCTTCACGTCTTTATTTCTTTGCACCAAAAACTTCATCGCATCAACACCGTTGCAACACTTTCGTTGCTCTGTGTGTCGCATCTAAAAGGTACATTGACTTAAAGTGTCACATTTAAGAACTTAAGAGAACTAAGCAAAATTCTACCATCTAAAGTAACAGTATTGTGTATTTTTGTCGTTTAATGGTCTTGTGGTAACTCTATATAAAGAATCCTTATTTTTAATATAAAACCGGTGTGGTGTCCATTTGTAGTGTTGTCACTTGGTTACTGTATGTATTCACAAATGCTTAACCTACAACGCTCTGAGATAAGCCTTGTCTGCTCGCGCCAAGCTACCTAGAGGGTGAGCAGGGGTTATTTTAGGAGTGTACCCCCCTTACTCTGACTAGAGGAAAGGTTACCTGCTTGTCACAAGTACCTACCTGTGCCAACCAGAGAATCCGGATTCTAACATTGGTGGTCAGCGGTGAGGATTCTGGACTTGCATTTGTGACTCATGTACAGTAATTGGTGAACACTACTTAGTGAGTGCAGACCTTAACGCAACCAATACTTGTTGGTAGATCCTTTTTGGGACTTTCTATTTTTGAGTACTGCCAAACTTAACCATGGTGGAGAAAGCAGCATCCATAGTCTCTGTGAATACTGAATTTGAATGGGAAGAAGAGAAATTGGATAGCTACACTGCCAAGCAGCTGAAATTCTTCTGCAAGAAATTTAATGTTTCTACAACTGGATGCAAACATAAGGCAGAGTTCTACAAGGCGCTGAGGGCCTGGGTAGAAGCAAGGAATGCCACTGATATTGATAATACAGAGGAGCAGCTGGATGGGCCAGTGGGTCCAAGAGGAAGGAGAATCCCTTCCCCTGCCGGTAGCAGTGTTTCTAGTAAAAGGCTATCTCCAGAGGAGCTGGCCGATAGAAAAGAGTGTAGGATGCATGAATTGGAGCTGACCAAGCTCAAGTTAAGTGGGCAGTTAGAATTTGAAATGCAAAGTAGAAAGTTAGCCCTAGAAGAAAAAAAGCTACAGTATGAACATGAAAAGGTTTTGAGGGAGTTGGAGCTGAAAGCCCAGAGTTTAGAAAATGCTCCCTCTGGTGGCAGAACACCGTCAATGCCTGTAGAATCTAGAGTTTACATACCAAAAGATGTAGTAAAAGAATTCTTTAAAAATGATGACATAGGGCAGTGGTTCAAAGCCTATGAAGTAGCCATGTCTTCCCACCGGGTCCCTGAGAAGGATTGGGGAGCGGGGTTTCTGGGGACGGTTCCTTAGTGAGGGGCGGGACACACTGCTAGACTTGCCTTCAGATGATTATAATTCTTATCCCCATATGAAGGCAGCTTTGATGACTAGATATGGGTTGACCCCTGAGTTGTATCGGCAAAGGTTCAGGGGTTGCACCAAGATTCCAAACAGTACCTATGTTGAGTATGTGACTTTTTTTTGCAGAGCACTGGATGGTTGGGTGAAGGGTAGCAAGGTTAATGATTTTCAAGGGCTTCTTGATTTAATGGCATGGGAGCACTTGTCCAGTAATTGTTTTCCTGAGCTACGCCAGCACCTGATTGATAGTAGGCTGACTAACCCTAGGAAGCTTGCTGAGGAGGCGGACCGCTGGGTCAGTACCAGGGTCCACAAGGGTCCAGTGGGAGAATCCGCTAAAGGTGGGCGGGGTCTCCAGCAGAAGAGTGGGGGGGACAAGGGTAGACAGAGGGAGTTCCCAAGAAGGCCCCAAAGTAATCCCCAAGGGAACCAAGGGAAAGGTTCTCAGCCTCCCCCACCACAGAAACCGACCGGGGCCCCGACAGGTCCACCTGTTCAAAAGGGGCCTATAAAATGTTACAAGTGTGGTAACATGGGGCATTTTGCCTCTGATTTAAAGTGTCCTTTGTATGGTAAACCAGCACCCACTGGTGCTCTGCCCCAGCAGATAACTAGTGTAGCCTTGGGGGAGGAGATGGCAGTCCAAGGTGGGTGGGGTCCCGCAGAGATGTCCCTTGTCTCATTAGGAGACTGTGAGATGGTCCCCCAAACCCAGCTGCCTGATAACACTAAGAAATCCAGGCAGTGGGTGACCATCAATGGCCGTAGGGTGGAAGCTCTCAAAGATACAGGAGCCAGTGTGACAGCTGTCAAGTGTCACCTGGTATCTCAAGATCAGGTTGTCCCAGGAGCACTCTATCCAGTTGTTGCCGCTGACAACACAGAGAGTCACTGCAAGGTGGCTCAGGTTCCCTTTGAGTGGGGGAGGGTCTCTGGTACTCTTCAGGTAGCTGTGAGGCCCGCCATGCCTGTAGACTGTCTGTTAGGGAACGACTTGGAGAGCTCACCTTGGACTAAGGTGGAGCGGAGTGCTCACCTGGAGATGTTGGGTATGCCGGATTGGGCGTGTGTCACCACACGGTTCATGGCAGTAAGTAGAGGTGCTCAAGAGGTCCTGGAGCCTGAGAGGGAGGCCCAGGGACCGGCCTTAGAGAGAAGAGGCAGGGGGCGCGGGAAACCGGCCCCTGAAGTTCCCACGGCCCAGGAGGAAGCAGACCTTGAGGGGGATGCCCTGGAACCTACCGGGGAACAGATAGCTGAACTGGGGGACCTGCCTGAGCTGACCCATTGGCAGCAGAAAGGAGGGCCCTCCAGGGAGGACTTTTGTAAGGCACAGAAAGAATGCCCTTCTCTCGTGGGTATGCGGCAGCAGGCTGCAGACCAGGCCGCAGGTGATCAGTCTGGGTCACATTTCATTTACTGGGAGAACGACCGCCTATATACAGAGCCTAAGGTTGCTGAGCCTGGGTCAGCCCGTGCGCTGGTGGTACCCCAGGACTTCAGAGCCTTCCTACTGGGGCTGGCTCACGATGTGCCATAGGCAGGACATTTGGGGCAGGACAAGACCTTTGAAAGGCTTGTCACCCACTTTTATTGGCCTCAAATGCGCAGGAGTTCAGACACTCACTACAGGACCTGTCAGACTTGCCAGGCAAGTGGAAAGAGTGGAAGGAAGCAGAAGGCTCCACTCCAGCCATTCTCTTTGGTCGGTACCCCATTCCAGCCAGTGGGGATTGACATTAAGGGGCCACTGGACCCCAGGACAGCCATGGGCAACAGGATTATCCTGGTCCTGGTGGACCATGCCACCCGGTACCCGGAATCCATCCCTCCGAGGACAGTGACGGCCCCCGTGGTGGGACGTGCACTGATGGGAATTTTCTCCAGAGTGGGATTCCCTCTAGAAGCGCTGTCTGACCGGGGTACCAATTTCATATCTAAGTATATGAAATCCCTTTGGCAAGAGTGTGGTGTAACCTACAAGTTCACCACACCTTACCACCCCCAAGGAAACGGGTTGGTTGAGAGATTCAACCGTACCCTCAAGGGCATGATAATGGTTCTGGAAGAACCCATGAGGCGTAAGTGGGACGTCCTCTTGCCATGCCTTCTCTTTGCGTACCGTGAGGTTCCACAGAAGTCTCTAGGGTTCAGCTCCTTTGAGCTCCTGTATGGCCACCCAGTGAGAGGACCTCTAAGTCTGGTCAAGGAAGGCTGGGAGCAATCTCCCAGGAAACCTCCCCAGAATGTATATAGCTACATGCTGGCCTTCAGAAATCAGACTAGGCGATTCAGGCAACTTGCTGAGGTAAATCTGGAAGCCCGCCAGGAGGAGATGAAGCGGTGGTACGACCAGAATGCCACTCTGGTAGAGCTTCAGCCTGGACAAAAGGTGTGGGTCTTGGCCCCCGTGGAGCCTTGTGCGCTCCAGGATAAGTGGACCGGTCCCTTTGAGGTGGTGGAGCGCAAGAGTCCTGTTACCTATTTGGTGGACTTGCGGTCTCCAAGGAACCCCTTAAGGGTCCTTCATGTCAACCGCCTTAAGCCCCACTTGGAGAGGTCCCAAGTGGGCATGCTCTTGGCAACGGATGCTGGGATGGAAGAGGAGACCGAGCATCTTCCTGACCTCCTGTCAGCCCTGGAGCAAGATGGGCCATTGGATGGTGTCATCCTCTCTTCCGCCCTGACCCCTGAGCAACAGAATGATTGTCGCCAGCTGCTGGGACAATTTTCTGATCTGTTTTCCCTGGTTCCCGGTGTCACTGATTGGTGCGTCCATGATGTGGACACTGGGGATAGTCCGCCTGTGAGGCACAAGGCCTACAGGGTGACTGACAGGGTGAGGGCCTGCATCAAGGAGGAGGTCTCCAAGATGTTTGCACTCAGGGTAATTGAGTCCTCCAGCAGTCCTTGGGCCAGTGGTCTTGGTCCCAAAGGCTGCAGCGCCGGGAGCCACACCCGAACTCCGGTTCTGTGTGGACTACAGAGGACTCAATTCATTCACCAGGACTGACGCACACCCCATCCCCAGAGCTGATGAGCTCATAGATCGGCTAGGGGCTGCCAACTACCTCAGCACGTTTGATTTAACGTCTGGGTACTGGCAGATCGCCTTGACCGAGGGGGCCAAAGAGAGGTCAGCATTTTCCACCCCAGATGGGCACTACCAGTTCCGGGTTATGCCCTTTGGGATGAAGAATGCCCCTGCCACCTTCCAGAGGTTGGTCAACCAGGTGTTGGTTGGACTGGACTCGTTCAGTGCAGCCTACCTGGATGACATCGCAGATGTTCAGCTCCCTTTGGGAAGAACACCTGCGCCACCTTTGGGAAGTGTTGATGGCGCTGCGGAGGGTAGGCCTCACGATCAAAGCGAGTAAGTGCCAGATCGGGCAGAGTTCCGTGGTGTACTTGGGGTACCAGGTTGTGAGCGGCCAGGTGGCGCCCCTTCAATCCAAGATAGAAACCATCCTGAATTGGGAGTCGCCCAAAACCCAGACAGAGGTGAGAGCCTTCCTAGGTCTCACCGGGTACTACAGGAGGTTTGTCAAGGGGTATGGCAACATTGTTGCCCCCTTGACAGCGCTGACTTCTAGGAAGCAGCCCAGGAAAGTGATTTGGACTGACACCTGTCAGAAAGCTTTTGAGGCCCTGAAAGCTGCTATGTGCACGGCGCCCGTGCTCCTGGCTCCGAACGTCTCCAAAGAGTTTATCGTTCAGACAGATGCTTCAGAGCATGGTGTGGGGGCTGTTCTTTCACAGATTAATGAAGAGGGCCTAGATCAACCTGTAGCCTTCCTTAGCAGGAGGTTACTTCCACGGGAACAGAGATGGAGTGCTATTGAGTGCCCAGGGCTTGTAAATACAAATGCTGCTGGTGGGCTGCAGCACTGGTTGTGCCACCCACAGAAGCGGCCTAGTAAAATGTGTCTAAGGTCTACCATTGCAGAACCTGCATGCAGTCTGGTACTGTCATGCTGACTGGGCAAGTGCACCCACTTCCCAGTCCCTAAACCTTCCCTTAACTTCATATTAGTCACCCCTATGGTAGGCCCATGGGCAGGGTGCATTGTAAGCATAAGGTACGACAAGCCCTGATGTGTGTGGCATGTCCTAATAGTGAATTACAGCCATTTTCGTTTTTCACTATTGCAAGGCTACCTGTTCCCATATGCCAGAATGGGCTGTTAGAATTGTTACATCCTATGATCCTAACAGACCCAGGGAACATGGTAGAAATTCGAGTTTAGTATGCCTGAACTCAGAATATTAAAATACATCTTTTAGTAAAGTTTATTTTAATATTCTGTGTTTGCAAATACCACTTTTAGAAAGTTGGTATTTGCTTGCCTAACCATTTCAGCCCACCTCTGCTATGATGTGTATCTGCCTGTCTGGTTTGTGTGAGTGACAGGGCTGGGGAAACCCAGAGGGGCAGGGCTAGGTAGCCTGGTGGTGAATAGAGAGATTGACATCCAGATGGGTGGGATGAGTGCACCTGGACTCTGAATAGGGCTGTGCTCTGCCACCACAATGCTGGCTCCACCTCCTGTGGAGCGGCTGATGTCTCTGCCCTGCACCCTGAATAGAAAGTCAGAGTCATGTCAACAAAGTGCTCAGGAACTGGTTTGGACTGGGCAAAGGCCCCTCTACCCCAGAGGAACAAAGGAATTAGGGGTGTAAGTATTGGGACCCTGCTCCCAAGAAATTAAATCCTGCTTGACAAGAAAAACCTCTGCCTGAGAAGAAGGAACTGGGAAAGCTGTAAGGAGGAGTACTGTCCCTGACCTGCGGGATTGGCCTGCAGTGGTTGCCTTGCTGCTGAAGGAGAGGAGAAAGACTACAAAGACTTTATTTCAACTTGTGCTTAAAAAGATCTCCAAGGGTTTGGAATAGAGCTTGCCTCCTGCTGAAGTCTCAGGAACAACAGACTTCACCCCCCAGCTCCCCAGAGTTCTTTGGAAGTGCCTGCTGCTGTTGTTGGGCCTTCTGAGGGACTGCGTGTCTCAAGGAGCTGGAAGCGCGACTCAAGGAGGAGAAGCGTGCCGCCGTCGGAGCTGCTGTCGTCGCATCTCGTAAAGTGTGTCGCCGCTGCAGCATCGCATCGAGCGGAAGCATCTCGCATCATCCAAGAAGTGTCTCGCAACGCCGAAGAAGCGTGTCGCCATTGCAGCCATCGTAGCTGACGCATCGCACCGCATCAAGAGAAGAGTCTTGCATTGAGGAAGAAGCGTGTCGTCATCGCAGCCATCGTAGCAATCGCATTGCACCGCATCAAGAAAAGTGCCTCACATCCACGGAGAAGCGTGCCGCCGTCGGAGCTGCTGTCGTCACATCACGTAAAGGGGTGTCGCCGCTGCAACATTGAGTGGAAGCGTCTCGCAAACGTCGGAGAAGAGTGCCGCTGCCAAGGCCGCTGTCGTCGCATCGCGTAAAGGATGACACCGCTGCAGCTGACGCATCGAGTCGAGTCTTCTCGCAACATCGAGAAGCGTAACGCATCTGGAAGATCTTCACGTCTTTATTTCTTTGCACCAAAAACTTCATCGCATCAACATCGTTGCAACACTTTTGTTGCCCTGCGTGTCGCATCTAAAAGGTACATTGACTTAAAGTGTCGCATTTAAGAACTTAAGAGAACTAAGCAAAATTCTACCATCTAAAGTAACAGTATTGTGTATTTTTGTCGTTTACTGGTCTTGTGGTAACTCTATATAAAGAATCCTTATTTTTAATATAAAACCGGTGTGGTGTCCATTTGTAGTGTTGTCACTTGGTTACTGTATGTATTCACAAATGCTTAACCTACAACGCTCTGAGATAAGCCTTGTCTGCTCGCGCCAAGCTACCTAGAGGGTGAGCAGGGGTTATTTTAGGAGTGTACCCCCCTTACTCTGACTAGAGGAAAGGTTCCCTGCTTGTCACAAGTACCTACCTGTGCCAACCAGAGAATCCGGATTCTAACACCGGCGCACTTAGGGCGAGAAAGCAAAAGACACACAATTGATGGACGGAATGAAGAATGAATCAGAACATTCACCCCCAGACAAGAGATCTGGGTTAAATCCATCATTCTTTTGCTCACAATGCCACCCCAGTTTAAACCTGGCCATATGCAAATCAGTCTTGACCCTGTGCCTCATAGGAACAGTCCAGCCAGGACTGCCATGCCATCTCCTCCCTGGACTGGAAACAAGCATCCTAGGACCGGTTTCGAGGTTTCACCCCTCTTCAGCCAGGATAGCTTGATTCCAGTGGCACAGTGAGCCCGGGACCCACGTCTAGGCATACCCGGCGCACTTACGGCGAGAAAGCAAAAGACACACAATTGATGGACGGAATGAAGAACGAATCAAAACAATCACCCCATTCAAGAGATCTGGGTTAAATCCATCATTCTTTGCTCACCATGCCACCCCATTTTACACCTGGCCATTTGTAAATCAATCTTGACCCTGTGCCTCATGGGAACAGTCCAGCCAGAACTGCCATGCCAGCTCTTCCCTGGACTGGAAACAAGCATCCTAGGACCTGTTTCGGGGCTTCACCCCTCTTCAGCCAGGATAGCTTGATTCCAGTGGTACAGTGAGCCCGGGACCAACATCTGGGCATACCCGGCGCCCTTAGAGCGAGAAAGCAAAAGACACACAATTGATGGCCGGAATGCAGAACGAATCAAAACATTCACCCCCAGTCAAGAGATCTGGGATAAATCCATCATTCTTTTGCTTACAATGCCACCCCAGTTTAAACCTGGCCATATGCAAATCAGTCTTGACCCTGTGCCTCATAGGAACAGTCCAGCCCGAACTGCCATGCCAGCTCCTCCCTGGTCTGGAAACAAGCATCCTAGGACCAGTTTCGAGGTTTCACCCCTCTTCAGCCAGGATAGCTTGATTACTGTGGCACAGTGAGCCCAGGACCAACGTCTGGGCATACCCGGCGCACTTAGGGCGAGAAAGCAAAAGACACACAATTGATGGATGGAATGCAGAATGAATCAAAACATTCACCCCCAGTCAAGAGATGTGGGTTAAATCCATCATTCTTTTGATCACCATGCCACCCCACTTTAGACCTGGCTATATGCAAATCAGTCTTGACCCTGTGCCTCATGGGAACAGTCCAGCCAGAACTGCCATGCCAGGTCCTCCCTGAACTGGAAACAAGCATCCTAGGACCGGTTTCGTGGTTTCACCCCTCTTCAGCCAGGATAGCTTGACTCCATTGGTACAGAGAGCCCGGGACCCACGTCTCGGCATACCCGGCGCACTTAAGGCGAGAAAGCAAAAGACACACAATTGATGGATGGAATGCAGAACTAATCAAAACATTCACCCCCAGTCAAGAGATGTGGGTTAAATCCATCATTCTTTTGCTCACCATGCCACCCCAGTTTAGACCTGGCCATATGCAAATCAGTCATGACCCAGTGCCTCATGGGAACAGTCCTGCCCGAACTGCCATGTCAGGTCCTCTCTGGACCGGAAACAAGCATCCTAGCACCGGTTTGGGGGTTTTACCCCTCTTCAGCCAAGATAGCTTGATTCCAGTGGCACAGTGAGCCCGGGACCCACGTCTGGGTATACCCGGCGCACTTAGGGCGAGAAAGCAAAAGACAACCAATTGATGGACGGAATGCAGAACGAATCAAAACATTCACCCCCAGTCAAGAGATCTGTGTTAAATCAGGATGTGCAGAGCACATATCAACTCCCTTTGTTTGTGACTGTCTAAAGTGAATTCACAAAGCCCATCTGTCATCCAACCGAGAGGTGTATTCTAGAAACAGGCAGAGGCACAGAATGGTTGAAGAAGGAAAATGCCAATTTTCTATAAGTGGCATTTTCAGACCTGCTATTTAAAAACCAACTTCACTTGAATATGTGTCCAGAGGCACCAATCTCCAAATTTCTATCTGCCCTGAATTGCAAGGCACACTTGTAAAGTGTTACAAGGCTGCTCCAAAGCTAAACTATGGGTGAGATAGGCCTTGCTGTAGAAAAAATGAATTTAGCAGTTTTCCACTACCAGGACATGCAAAACTTAAATGGACATGTCCTACCTTTTGAATACACTGCACTCTGCCCATGGGATACCTAGGGTCTGCCTTAGGGGCACTTAAATGGTTTGGGTCTGGCAAGTAAGTGAACTTGCCAGGTCGACATAGCAATTTAAAACTACATACACAGGCTCTGCAGTGGCAGACCTGAGACGTATTTAAAGGGCTACCCCTGTGGATGGCATAATCAGTGCTGGAGTCCCACTAGTAGCATTTGATTTACAGGCCCTCTGCACATGTAGTGCAATGTACTGGGTAACCGGGGGTGGAGAACTCCGCTCTGCCCGCGGAGTGTGCAGAGTTTTGCCTACTCTGCATTCCGCGGAGAACACGGAGTAGGCAAAACCCTGCACACTCCGCGGCGGACTGGAGTTTGCCTGCCCTCGACTCCCACCCGCCCTATACTAACAATTGCTAACGTTTTAAAAATTACGTTTAAAGCACCTTACCTTATCTGCGGCATCTGCGGCGTCCCCGTTCATCTTGTTTGCAGTGAAAACTGCGCATGCGCGGTCACCCACGCATGCGCATATCTTGCGAGAAATGCACATGCGCGGGTGCCCACGCATTTGCAGTTTTTACCACAAACGCGATGACGAGAGGAGGAGGCCACTTGAGGACGCCGAGGACGCCGCAGACGTCGCAGATAAGGTAAGGTGCTTTTAAACGTATTTTTTAAAACTTTAGCAATTGTTATTTTAGGGCGGGTGGGAGGCGGGTGGCGTAGCAGAGCTACGTGGAGCGCCACGGTGTTTGTTATCAACTCCATGGCACTCCGCGTAGCCCCACTACGCACACTACGCCCAGGGCTAGTTCTAGGGGCATATTAATAAACCAAATATGCCAATCTTGGTGAAACCAAATGCCATTATATTTTGGACACAGAGCATATGCACTTTTGCACTTGTTAGCAGTGGAAAGGTGCCCAGTGTCCTAACACCATCAAAAACGAAGTACAGCACAAAGTCAAAAACAGGAGGTCAGAAGCAAAAAGAAAGGGGAGGCCACACCACAAGATGCCAGGTTTAGCACTCTGCATACATGGTTCATGTGATGGCCTTTTTTTGTATATGGACTTGTCTTAACCCCTTCGGTGCTCATGACGGAACGGTTCCGTCATGAGCGTCGGTTGAGCTGTGCTCATGACGGAACCGTTCCGTCATGACCACGCCCGCGCAAGAAACCGTCAGCACAGCGGCGGAATTCGCGCAGCATGGAAGGGGTTAATCAAAGGTATTCAAATAAAATCAAGGTGCAAGAGGTTAAATTATGATAAGAAGTCTAATCTCATAGCCCTGGGAATTTGTGAGAATTATGGGGCTCATTACGATGGCGTAACGATCGCCACCAGCGGGCCGGCATTGGTGATCGTTACTCCATTGTGATGAGAAATACCCCCCCCGCCATATTATGATGGCGGTGGGTATCACGGCGGACGCAAAGTTCGTCCACCGCTTTTCCGCCAGCCGGCAATCGTTACGATTGCCAGCCAGGCGGAGCTGGGCCACTAATATGGTGGCGGTGCTTAGCAGGCACCGCTCGCCATATTAGGATGTGGGTTATTGATGGGCCTTTAGGCGGGCGGGGATTGGCTTTGGGATCCCGTTGCGGGCCCCCTCTGTGGGGAGGGGTGGGGGTGCACTGGGGGGGTACCAGTTCCCTGCACCAAGTGGCAGGCACCGCGTGGTGCCTGCCACGTGGTACAGGGAAATGCTGTGCATGCCCTTTTACCATTGCGGATGGGGCTGCAGCCAGCAGCACTCTCCGCAATGGTAAAAGGCCAGGATGCGCCCGTCAGCATGGCGAGCGCATCCTAATAGGGCTGGTGGGCACGTCTGGCGGTCGGTCCCAACACCGTGATGATGGCGGGCGGACTGACTAAGTTCTTGCAGCAGTGGAACGACTTTGTAAACATAATTGCAGTTATCAACTCAGGTAGACAAACACTAATGAAACCTTGCTATATTGTCACTACTGGAGAGTATGCTCCTCACGCGCAGCAGCTGGCTGCCAATTTAATATTTTCATGGCTGGCAGCCTAAATTGGTTCATACGTTTTATCATATGAATAAAGCCCTTTGAAACCTTACAGAAAAGCATCAGATTACACCACCAGCGAAATGCTTCCTGCTGCGGACTTGTTAGTCATCCGCGCTGGACGCTCGTGACCGAGTTTACGGGATGCGAGCGAGCGAAGGGAGTGCCGGGAAAGAGCTTCTGGGAGCAGCGCAGTTGAGGGATTTGAGAAGCAGTGTGGTCGAGGGGAGTGTGAAACAAGACGTTTTGCAAGGCGGTCATTCAGGAAACATGAATTATATAAGAACACTTCAATGAGCTGGGAAAGGAAATTGCACATGTAATTCCTTTCTGGCAGAGAAGGCCCCGAACCTGCATACATTTGATATGAATCACAGTCACGAGGCAGATTGAGAGCTACCTCGTTTCTGGAAACGTCCAGAGAGCCGCACACATGCTTCTGACATATGTGTGCAGCCAGCAGGCACACTTTTGATTGCAAGTGGTCGAGATCCACCTGGTCACATATTTCTATGATAAAATCAGGAACATTGAGTCTCATTATAATTAGACTTATTGCAGAAAGACAATACAACTTTAGTTTGTAATGCATGCTAGGGTGTAATTAAAACGACTTAACATGCAAGTAGAGCATATAGCGCTCTAAACTGGATGGGAGCACTGAGAGGCAAAGTGATAAAACTAGTAAACACAACTGAGACCTCAAAATGAAGTACCACTGACTACTCCGCCCGTCAGCAGGGTAGGGTACCAGAAGAATAACACCGTCAGAATATATTGTCATAAATATTGTTAACAAACAAAACGATCGCCTCGTTGGAGTTAATATTTGGAAAATCTGAACCCAGTGAGACGATTTTTTTTTTGTTTGAGCGATATATAAGAATAGATATAAATGTCATGTGATAGTTCTGAAAACGATATTTTGACATTCAGCTGCCAGGAGATGGCCAAATAAGCTATCTGTTTGGATCGCAGTGGCAGCTTCTGACCCAGGAGATTGATGGGCGTCATTCTTGCCCTGGGTTCCAGAGAACAAGCAAAGTGGGAAGGTCTAACTTCTTCTACCTTCAGAGGAGTTCTCCTCTCAAAACAAAGTTAGAAAAAAATGAGAGTCAAAAAATGCACTAGCAAGCGCAATTTTGACTTAAACTTGCTCAAAGGCCATTTGGGTGCCAAGTGAATGAACCCTGTTGGTCCCCAAGGGTTGACCCCATTATTTTCAGTGCAGTTTATGCCCCCTCGGTTGATAATTACCTTCAGTGTGGCAGGGGCACCCCTTATAAACCATTGTTACCCCCTAATGCAAAGAAACGTGTAATCCATATGTCAAAAAAGTATCTCTAGTATGCAAAGAATTACCTTTAATATGCCAGCACCATAATTTTAAAAACTGGTGCCCCATATACCAAAAATAAACCTCTGGCATTCTACTGCACGTATTCTGCCCCAGGTGACTGTTATGCCAGGAATAACCACCAGGAGGTAGAAAGGAACCAGTGCAGGTAGCTAGGTGTTTAAGAAAATGCTTGAAAATGTATGTGTACAAAATTCTTTCAAATCTATGTTTTTAGCATGCTGCATGTGAGTGTGTGTCTGTGAGAGAAAGCATGTGTATGCATATATGTCATTTTAAGTCAAGTGCATTTATAACGTACACTCTCACCCGCGAGGTTATCCTGGAGCTAAGCAAGTCTGTCTGCCTAGCCCTGCCTATGGCAGGTTGGGTATTTGAAAAGCAGGTCTTCAGGTTATTGTGGAAATCAAGAAGATAGGAGGAGCTCTGATGTGTAGTGGGAGCCTGTTCCATGCTTTAGAAGCGATGTAAGAGAACACCTGTCCTCCTGATCTGGTTCTGTATATGTGTAGGATGTGTGCAAGAAAGATTTCTGTGGAGCGGAGGTGTCTCATTAGTTGGTGGAAGGAGATGCAACTTTTGGGGCCTGAGTTGTGCAGTGCCTTGAATGTGTGTATGAGGAGTTTGAATTGAGAGTGTTTGTGTGTTGAGAGTCAGTGTAGTTCCCTGAGAGGTGGTGTGATGTGGGTTCTTTGCCAGGCATGGTAGGAAGGAGATGAGTCTGTAGTTGGAAAGCCTGGCTGGGTCAGCGGATGGTTGCTTGAGTAGGGGTATGGTGTCTGGGAATGTGGCTGAGACAATGGGGTTAGTGCTTCACTGATCGGTAGGAATCCTTGGGTGAAAGCATGGTGGGGACACATTTCAAATGGAACCCCTGACTAAATGGTCTTCACAATTGTGAGTAAGTGACAGGTTGTGAATGAGAATGAGTGAGAGTCAGCAAGTGAGAATATATAAGACCTAGTGAGAATGAGTTAGTGATTATAAGAGTGAGTGCAAGTGAATGAATGAATGAGTGAGAATTATGGATTGTGAGTCAAATTAACTTACAGTGAGTGACTGTAACTGTGAATGAGAATGGGTGTGAATGAGTGAGAGTGACAAAGTAAGAGTGAGTGCAAGAAAGTGTGAGTGAGAGGGAATGTGACTGAACACAAATTCAGTTACAGTGTGTGCAAGTGAGTGTGGGTGAGAGCAAAGGAGAATAAGTGTGAGAAAGTGAATGTAAATGAGTATGATAGAAAGTGAGGGAGACTGAGAATGTATTAGTGAGAATGAGTTGGACTGAAATAATGTTAGTGAGCAGTAAGGCATCACAAATGGGAAGCCCTGAGACATAGGGGCCCCCTAAGACCAAGGCTACGAGACCCCTGGACAATCTGTCTGGTGACTGGTGGAGGAGACTTTATGCACATGCAAAAGCAATCAGAAAGATAACACTGAATGCCTTAGCTTCACAGCATATGTTGACTTTTTTTTACATTATTATCTACAATTAGAATAACAAAAAAGTTGCTACTTAAATTATATTGGAAGGTAGTCTGGTCAAAAGACCCAGCTACCAGTCACCCAACACTGAAACAATGCAATTAATAGGTGAAGTCAATAGAGACAGACAAGCCAAAGCTCCGACAAAAAAATGACATGGGTTAAGATTGTCAGGCTGGCCACTTGGGAATTAGAAAGGCTATTGTTTTCTCTAAGTAAGAGAAAGATCAGAGTCTCTATCAATCTAAACTCAAAGTGCTCTGTCCTCAATGAAAGTGTCTGTCACTGAAACTTTCTCACTTTTAGGTATATGTTGATGTGCAACTGTGCATGTTCCATTTGATGTCCCCTTACTGTAGCTGCTTTGTAACACACAACACAAGCCAGGCGAGAATTGAAGGAAGATGAGAAAAGGGCAAAGCAAGTTGTAGGATTCAAAACCCCCTGTGAGAAAGGATGCAAGGGAAGGAGATGGAAGAGGGTATAATATAAGAAGGGCTAGGTTGCTGAGGGAAAGAGAACACACAACACAAGCAGGGCTAGTATTGAAGGAAGATGAGAAAAGTAATTTGAAGGATTGAAATCCCCTGTTGAGAGAGGATGCAAGAGAAGGTGATGGAAGAGTGCATAACATAAAATAAGAGCTAGTTAGATGAGAGTAAGAGAAGAAAAATAAATGAATCATAGCAACGATAATGGAGTAAGAGCTACACATGCAAAAACAAATAGGGACAGTGGATTAATGATATAGAAAGTGAAGAGAGTAAGGCTGGGCAGAGAGAGAAATAGGCTACAGAGAGGGACACAAAAGGATACAGATTTAGAAAGGTAAAAACAGAGTGAGCAAGAGAGAGAACTGGAATATGGTGAGCTAAGAACAACATGGCAATGATCATGCTTGCTTAAGCCTACACAGGTCTGTAGTCTGACCATGGGTCTAAACTCTCCCATTGCAAATTCTGTAGCAGGTATGATAAAAACATTAGGGCAGAAACAGCAGAAGACAATGGTGTGGGCATGGAAGAGCCACTTTGATGGGACATCTGAAGCATAGGCAATCATAGCCAATGTGAGGAAATGCCACTGGCATCAATTTTTATAGGTCTTATCTACGGGCAGCTATAGTTGCCTGTTATCACCAAATGTGTCAGGTAAGAAAATTCATAGTTTTAGTTTCCACTTGCTGTCCGGCCACCAGGGAATCATGACACCATTGAATGGTTCTGACTTGATATATAGGCAAATACATCAAGTCTTTAAAAAAAATTAGTTTTTGAAATGTCCTATTACTGGATTTAGGCAAATCCATTGTTGAAAGACTACAGATCACCTACATCTTTCAACTTATTTAGGAAACATGTTATCTTCTTGAAGGTAGGAAGATGACAATGTCAAAATAGAGTGAGCCAGCAATTTTCCATCAGACCTATCTGCTTTTTGGGAAAGGGCATCAACCTTCCCATGCCAGTTTCCAGTACATTAGGAGTTGTGTTGAAAACAAGGAAAAAACAATGACCATCTTGCACAGTTCAAAGACTTTTAAAACTGCATCTTTTTATTATTAGTCCAATTTTATACAAGATCCAAATAGTGGCTCCTTCCAAATAGTGGCTCCAAATCACAAAGCCTCCTTGACTACCAGGAGTTCTCGAATATAAACAGCAGAGTTCATTTTGGTATTGTTATGGATCCTTTGTCTGTGAGGCAAACTTGACAGTGTAGCAACAGCTGCAACATCGATCTTCACTATAAACTATACATTAGTATCTGGATGCCTTAAGATGGGGCCATAGTGAAAGCAGTCTTTATTCTTTGAAAAGCAACCTCTTGCCACAGCACACACAATTGAAATTCCCCTCCGAGTTAGGGTTAGAATGGCTTTAATTATACGAGGAATGTTTGGTATGATGTGACAGCAGAAGATTGTAAATCCCAAAAAATCTTTGGGTTCCCTTCACATTTTTGGCATAGTCACTCTTGTAGTGCCTTGCCCTTACCGGGATCCATACTGATGCCTCTTTTAGATATCACAAACCCCAAAACGGGTACTTCAGAGTGTAGTGAGGACATGATATTAACTGCAGAGATTGCTAAGTTAGCATATACTTGGCTGCCATTTTGCCGCTTTTGCTCACGTTCCTACATAGCTCAGTTCTCGTAAATACTCTGCTTGCGCTCTTTTCACATGAGAACTGTCTGCCACACCTAGTTGTACACTGTGCTCCTCGTCTGCACAGCGTATTCAAGGTTGAAAAACAATGTATGCTGTTGATTCACTTTAGTCAGTCCCACGCCCATAGACATAACATGGAACACAGCTGCACTACTGAAACTCGAGAGATTTTAATAGGGCATTACATCCATGAAAAGGTACTTGGAGAAATTCCAACTAAGAAGAGCTGTGCTTGTCCGGAGATGTAAAATCCTTGCATCTAACTTGGAGGTATGGGGTCGCCCTGACAAAGCCTAGAGGTCTTCTATTATTACAAGAAACTAGCTCATAGCATGGGGAGGGTGGGAAGGCGCTGTAGTCCTGTTTGCACTGTTATTATAATATGGTTTCCCCTTTTGTACTTTATGGAATTGAAACAATGCTGAATATATTGTTCTTATGCATTTTGCTGCTAGTATTGGCTCGTGTACTGCATTATAGAGCACGTTAGTTAAAATAAACATTTTAAACTATACCGTGTCCCTGTTTACTCACATTGTGGACAAGTACGAGTGTTCTTATTCCCGCGATTCCTGAGAGGGTCGAAGTGACATGTTCTAGGATGTCTAATCATTGGTAGCTTCTCTGTAGTACGGAGATCAAATGAGACACTATAGCTAATCGGATTGGGGTTCTGGGCACAGAGGTGGGTTTTTTGGTACACCACTACACACCGAGGTCCTGGTTTCCTACACATAGTTCTGTGTATGTGCAGAATCCCTGCAACATGGCGCACCTAACGTTTGGTCTGGTACTTATTTATGAGGCACTTTAGTAGTACTTGTCCTTGTCCCCAATACCCTCGCTTCTGTTTTCCGGAAAAACAGCTGTGACGGCATACCTACCTATATTGATGTTTTTATAGGTTTTTTTCAAGCTTGATATATTTAAATGGTTTTGTTATTCTTTTGAATTACTACCCTATTGCGCTTCCACGCATTAAGCTGTTCTCCTCTCTTAGTCCTTATGGCTGATGTCGATATTGCGGAATATAACCGGGCTCCACTTCATCGTCATTTGAACACATATGGAGTGCCTGACGCGGGTATCGCTGTTATTTTTGTTGTGGAAGCTGATCCAGCTGTCCACTTTGAGGTGTTATATTCTTGGGTAACTTTTCCGGCAGTGAATGGAGATGATAACTTGTTCCATGTATACACTCCCACTGCATCACCTCATGCATATTGGCCATATAGAACTCTTGAAGTTCTGATTTCGGCATGGCAACACCGTATTTGGTTTAATGGCGCCCTACCCCACTCAGTGACTCCGGTCCGTTTAGGTCCTTTATCGATACCAGGGGCCACTTGGCCAGTTTTGGCCGGATACACACCACATCCACGTTATCTAGCAGTCCCAGTTGACGAACTGCATGTTTTGCACAACTCCTTAATCGAGGTGCATAGGGCTCTAGTACAATACGTCTCGCGCAATCTCCAGGTGGGAGCACCTGGGGTTGCAGCACAACCAGCTGGACCAGGCAGACTTACTATTAGTCTCATCATGGTTAATTCAGTTATGGGCAAGCGTCCACAGAATAAGGATGATTTACCTTACTAGCTTGCTGAGAAATTTGACCTGCTGTAAGCAGTATTTCCAAATACCACTCTGGTGGAAAAACACAGAATATTAACTATTATTTTGCAGAAAGACTTAATACCTGAAGTAACCGATTGTGAAAATTGGGGTAAAGTGTTCGCGGCTGTGTATGCGAAGTGATTTGGCACACCCTCCATGACTGTGCTCCCCTCCGTGAATAAGCGTGTTCAGGATGAGCATGGACCGGAGGTGGCTGTGGAGTTGGGGATGAGGTTGGTTGGAGTGTTCGATGTAGTTGCTGATCTAATCCTTGCTAACGTCAAGAGAGATGCCGTTAACTATCAGTTGTCTACTGCTTTGCGCAAACACAGACGGCACAGTCTACTAAAGACAACCGTCCTATCTTTCCTAAAAATAATTTGATAAATAAAAAGCAGGGAACGCAACAACAGAAACAAGAGTCGCGTGCAGCATCACCGGTACCCGAGTCTTCTGAGCGCACTTATGGATTTGCGCGACCACGTATGAATTAGGTCTCTTGACAGGTTTCAGGTTCCTGATCAGCGTTCTCCTTGTTCTTTACAGGAAACATCGGGCTCACAGGCTGGTGGCGGGGAACGACAGGAGCGTGGCAGAGGTCGAGGTTTCCCACAAGGATGTGAGCAACCTCGTCAAACTGACAGAAAAGGGAAGCAAGACGATTTTCCTCATCAGCGTCCACAGTTTCAGAACAAGAAAGTTTCTGCTTTAACAGCAAGATATGCCACAGACGATGAGGACCCGGCTACGGAACCTATCATGGGCAGTAACGCTGCTAGCTAGACAGCGCAGCAGAGGTTACAATAGTGTGGCAAGCACTGTGTCCACTTCTGGAGGTGACAGCAACTGAAACCTTCATCACAGTTGAAACGGCTGATACTCGAGTGGCTCCCCCAGACAGATTATATGATATAGTTATACTGATCGAAGGTGACATACAATGTGTAATTAAAGGGATATTTTTGGTATTTTTGGGAAAATCTGACTTCTTCTTATGACATTTTATTTGCAGAGGCAGATTGGCTCCCGCCTTTTGTTCTGGCCTCTCCGCAGGGAGAGGAGGTTATACTCCCAAGTTTTTCACGTAACGTCTCTAAAGAGCAAGCAAAAGCTTTTGAGGGAGAGTGGGCTTTGGTGCTTGCACCGGTTCTGTACCGTACTCAGGTGGGCTGGGATAAAGATTCTTCCCCACATGAGATACCATTACGGTCGATGCCACAGCCACAACCCCAGTATCCCTTCCGGCGGGAGACAAAAGCTTCAGTTTCTGTGATTCTAGATCAATTAGAATATCAAGGAGAGATTGAAACATGTGTGTCACCAATGAATAACCCTCTTTTTACTGTAACTAAACCCGATGGGTCGTACCGCTTAGTTTTGGATTACCGGCATTTGAACTCTCACTGTCGCACCTCGGCGGTGCAGAATACCCATAGTTCTGCTCTAGTAGACAGTCTTGTTTGCACAAAATATAAGACTACGCTTGACATTTTCAATGGCTTTTTCAGTTACACTCTTTCCCCTGAAAGTAGTCAATGGACCGCCTTCACCGCCGGCGGAAAACAAAAACAATTTCGGCATTTGGCCATGGGCTACAAAAACAGCCCGGGTTTATTCGCCGCCCGAGTCGTCTCTTTGTTAGACGGCATAGACCCAGATGCGTACTCGTACGTTGATTATATTTATCTCACGGACCACGAAATATGGCCGCATCTTTGTCGCGTGGACCGCATCATAGTACTGTTTGCAGACTACGGCCATAAATTTAACTTTGCAAAATCACACATTGCAGAGTACACAGTGATGTTCTTGGGCTATGAACTCAATAATGAAGGAAGAGGCTTGGCGCCTCACTTTTTGGAGAAGTGCGCACGTTTGCGTCCTCCTACAACCCTGAAAAAACTACAGTCTTTGCTCGGATTTTAAAGTTTCGGTCGGACTTACATTCCTGAATATGCCCAGCATATCAAGCCGCTGTATGCTTTGATCCAAACTTCCTTTTCAAAAGTCTGTTGGTTTCCGGAACATTCCGCTTTCCTGCAATCCTTGCAGTCTGATCTTATTGAATCTAAATACTTGTTGACACGTGATAGCCACACAAATCTGGTGATACGTATCATGCCAGGCACGGTGGGTTTCACTTACTTGACATTTAATGAAGGTGACACTGTGCCTATTGCTTACAAATCACATTTGTACATTTCGGCTGAACTGCACTTTTCCACTGTTGAAAAAGTTTTGACAGCTGTCGAGATGGTGATCCTAAAGGAACGCGCACTGGCGCAGGGGAAACGTATTTTGGTAGTGACACCATATCCTGCTCTTGAAGCAGTGACAAAGGTAAGTGTACCAAACTCAAAGGCTTTACATCCACGTTGGATACAATGGGCTACTTTGTTGACATCTCCGGATGTCACATTTATTTTGACTCCTCCCTGAAAACACAGGAGTTTTTACAGTATAAATTTGTTCATCCTGCTACTATGTCAATGCGACCGTTGGAGGAGTACCATTGTATCATTTATACCGGCGATCGGGTCAAAGCATTCTTATTCGTCAGCTTGCGCAATTGTGGCAGGTGCCATAGTGAACGGAGAGTTCAAGTCCAGTGTTGTGCACACACTAGGTGACTGTACGGCCCAATTGGGCAGAGCTGCGTGCTCTGGTACTTGCTCTGGAGTTTGCAGATCCTAATGTGATTGTTTTAATTGTAGGTGATTCTTACTACTGTGTTCAGTCTTTTAATGACAACTTATTCTTTTGGTCTCAAAATGACTACCGTGATTCTAAAGGCAGTGCAATTAAGCATAAAATGCTTTGGGTTCGAGTCACAGATCTTAAAGAACGTCTGCCTCTCACACATATGATTCATACTCTAGGCCACCAGCGCTTAGGAGTACACGCGGTAGGCAATAGCTTGGCTGATGAAGCAGCTAAATCAGCAGTAGCCACGTGTTCAGTTGCAGCAGTTACAAGATCCATAAATAAGATTGATAATGACATCTTGGCAGCAAAAGCTGCTACAGAGAAGGGTGGTAATTACCCGCAGGGTTTCCCTTCTAAGTACACTCATTCGTTAAGTCCTGATAAAGTTCCTTATGTGAGAATTCATGACATTGGTGACAGGTTGATTCCCAACGTGGACCGCAGACTTTCGCTGATGACAGCCGCACACGAAGGCATGGCTTCGGCCCATGCTGGAGTGTCTGTGACTGTTTCTATCTTGCAGCAGCGTTACTGGCGGCATGACTTAGATAAACAATTCCGTAATTATGTGCTTTCTTGTGACATTTGTCAACAGATTAAACCCTCCACGGTAACACGCCCACCACAAACGCAGGTATGCATTTCAAATAGACCTTTTGGATGTGTTTATCTGGATCACTGTGATACATTTTCTTCAGATACTGCCTATAAATTCATCTTAGTTGCAGTTGATTCGCGCACACATTTTCTTTGGGTGTGGCCACAACGCAGTGCTGATGCACGAACTGTCATCAGGGATTTGCGTGTTTTTTTGGGGAATTTTTGCATGTGGCACTTTACATTTGGACCAGGGTACCGCATTTGCCTCTAAGGCGTAGAAGGATACCATGAGGTCTTTGGGAGCGCAGGTCAAATTTTTGTCTCCATACAGGTCTGAGGGCAACTCAGTTGTGGAGCGAATGAACCGTGACTTAAAGCAATCCTTGACAGCTAGAGTTTTAGGTACTGGCAGGAACTGGTTTGCCCATTAGTATAGCATACAAAGTGCACTAAATAATCTCCCTAGAAGATCTCTGGGTGGGCGGACCCCATACGAGATGATCTTTGGCATGTTTGTGCCAGACCTTGATGGTCTAGACAAGGCGGTGGCTGCTGCATCATTTGATGTTGATAATCATTCTGCTATACTACAGAAACTACAAGAGACCCGAGACAGTCTTGCAAAGGAACATTTACCCTCTGCAACTGATGCAGCACTGCAGATTGCGGGAGTCGGCTGGCTACCCAAAGTCGGAGACCTGGTGCAAGAGAAGATGGAGAACAAAAAAGAGTTTGGCCCCTCTTATAGTGCACCTGTCCCAGTGCTTGGCGTGAAGGGTACTTGTGCAGTTATTTTACCACCACTTCCTGGTCGCAAAGACAACAGATACATCGCAGTGGACAATGTCAAGCTACAATGTCTGGCCGATCATGAATAGTATAACACCAGCTGCTTCCTGTCCAGCAATATCCAGGAATCCAGTGTTGGGCGCTTTTGACAGCACGCATTGTTACACTGTCATAGAGATAGACTCTGCTTCTAATCCCTTGCTAATCCACCCTGCTCCCAGTCACAATGAAGAAACTGAATATGCTATCCCACTACCGAGTCAGTGCCTGGTTTTCAACCGGATACCCTTAACCAGTCACGTTTTTCTTTTGACTCAAATTCCACATCATCATTGGAACCCTACCAAATTCTCTATTTTTGTAACATGGTTTAAAAAGACTTATTTAGTACCACCTTGGACATACATCTGGTTGGTGCTCATCGCCATTTATTTGTTCATGTCAATAGGATTTGTGACTTTTTTTTCATTCTAATCAATGGTCACTACCTACCTGAACGCTCTGCTGTAAAACTGGTTGATTGAACTTTCGCTCCGCAATCTTCTTCTCCCATCATAAAAAGAGATCAGACTTTTGTCAACATCACCGCCTGGCCAGTTGCAGATGGCATTGTTTGGGATGCTGTGGATTTCCAAATTCATGGCCCTACAGAGTTAATTTATGTACCCAATGTACTGCGTGTTTCAATGGGTGATGTAGTGAAACACAACATACGGTTTGATGATTGGGACATACAAGCCATAAAATCTTTGTTTTCTGATTTGAAGTATTATGCTGCATTTGATGCTGAAGATTTATATTTAAATACTGCAAATTATGCTGACTTGTTTTGCTACCAGTATTATGGACATCACTACCTGCATAAAGCTAATACATTTAGAAATGTTTTTAATTACACACAGTGGGAACATTGCCCGACTCCCTTGGCCGGCAGCTCAAAAACGCTTTTGAAAAGATTCTCGTATTTTACAGATTTTGATAAGTTCAAAACTGGAGTCATTCTATTTTAGGTTAAATACTTCATCCAATCCCAAGGTGATGCTCTCACACACAAAATTATTGTATTCCAAATCCTTCATTGATAACTTGTCGGTGGGTGGCTATAGATCTTAAATCTGTTTGGGGTTCTAGACCCTGGCAGTTGCAGGGCACAGAAGCTTTATATCGCGCGTGCCTCATCCCAACTCAGATTTTATTTTTAAATGATTCGGTCTATCAGACTACTTGTTTTGGTTTGGCTACTTCTAAACAGATTAATGCCCCTATAATTCCTGCTCTGGCTACCTATCAGAACTGGAGCAATCATACAGATTATTCCATTGAAGACTTGAAATCATTGTTTACAAATGATACCTTTAATATTTCTAATCTAGACCCCTTAGGTTGGTTGGTTTGGCAGACCAGTGCAGATGCTTGCCAGCTCTGTTTCCATGTCAAGTCTCCTGGCTACACACAGGATAGGCCTGATCCACGTTTTTCTAAACCCCATTCAGTTACCACCTATTCAGTGGGAAAGTTATGTCAAAATTGGTTACAACACTCACCAATAACGTCAGTGAAACAACATTTGTCGTTATTATCAAGTGACATTGATTTGACAGTTTTTATAAAGAGGCCTGCTCGTCCTAGATCAAAAAGATTTATGTATGCAGCTTATAATGAAATCTGAAAGCTATTTCAAATTGAAGCTGCTTCACGTTTAAGGGCAATAGACCAGGCTAATTTAGAAAAGGTACTTGCAGTTGTTGATAATAGTATTAACACACGTTCTTCCCACATTTACACATTGGATAATATTGTCTCATCTGTTGTTGATATTGTACAAGATGATGTGTCTGTTTTGTATCATGGTCAAAATCAATTGCATTCAGTTATGCTATATGCGTGGACATTACAAACACTTAAGATGTGGCCATTCTCTGTGGCCGAAATGGACTCTGCTGTCTGGCTCATCCATAGAGTAAAAACCCTACCGTTTTCGTTGTTTAAGTTCAGCTCATGCATGAAGCATTATCCATTAGGCCGCTTCAAACCCTTAAGCAGTGCATTCCTTGATGAGGTGTGGTCGTTACCATTCACATACAGATGCCTACGAGATGAAAAAGAGGTTTATCTTACTGGTGAATCATGCGATTCATCCATAGTTCATTCCAGAATTTGCAAAAATATTCAGTTGCATGGTGCCTGTAACCATACGGCCCCGAATCTTGCATGTGTTTTAAAAGGTGAGCCAGTGCCAGCCATTACACCGACTTTCACCCTGCTAGCAAACGGTAGTTATCTGCTTTTAAATAATGAGGAATGCTGCGGCATGCTTGCTGGCATCCCTTACATTGTGACAGTCTCACAACGTGTAGTTTGCTGTAAAAATTTACTTTTTTCACCCGCACACGGGAGGCTCGATAACTTGATCTGGCCTTCCATTCCGACCTTGAAGGCAGACTTCAATAAGTTGAGCAGAATCATAGCATTGTTATCCCAAAAAGAAGTTTCGCTCACATCTGCCCATGAGACATTTGTCCTTCATGTAGCTAACACCTGGACAGAGGTGCAAGACCTTCTTAATACTGACCTCCCACTGCATTTCAGTGCTTTAATTCATACAATTTTCCATGCCTCTCATACTACAGGCTTGGCCCATTTTTTTAAAGTTGTGGGCTCTGGCCTTGTGTCTTCTTTCTAATGGGGTAAAGTGTTCGCGGCTGTGTATGCGAAGTGATTTGGCACACCCTCCATGACTGTGCTCCCCTCCGTGAATAAGCGTGTTCAGGATGAGCATGGACCGGAGGTGGCTGTGGAGTTGGGGATGAGGTTGGTTGGAGTGTTCGATGTAGTTGCTGATCTAATCCTTGCTAACGTCAAGAGAGATGCCGTTAACTATCAGTTGTCTACTGCTTTGCACAAACACAGACGGCACAGTCTACTAAAGACAACCGTCCTATCTTTCCTAAAAATAATTTGATAAATAAAAAGCAGGGAACGCAACAACAGAAACAAGAGTCGCGTGCAGCATCACCGGTACCCGAGTCTTCTGAGCGCACTTATGGATTTGCGCGACCACGTATGAATTAGGTCTCTTGACAGGTTTCAGGTTCCTGATCAGCGTTCTCCTTGTTCTTTACAGGAAACATCGGGCTCACAGGCTGGTGGCGGGGAACGACAGGAGCGTGGCAGAGGTCGAGGTTTCCCACAAGGATGTGAGCAACCTCGTCAAACTGACAGAAAAGGGAAGCAAGACGATTTTCCTCATCAGCGTCCACAGTTTCAGAACAAGAAAGTTTCTGCTTTAACAGCAAGATATGCCACAGACGATGAGGACCCGGCTACGGAACCTATCATGGGCAGTAACGCTGCTAGCTAGACAGCGCAGCAGAGGTTACAATAGTGTGGCAAGCACTGTGTCCACTTCTGGAGGTGACAGCAACTGAAACCTTCATCACAGTTGAAACGGCTGATACTCGAGTGGCTCCCCCAGACAGATTATATGATATAGTTATACTGATCGAAGGTGACATACAATGTGTAATTAAAGGGATATTTTTGGTATTTTTGGGAAAATCTGACTTCTTCTTATGACATTTTATTTGCAGAGGCAGATTGGCTCCCGCCTTTTGTTCTGGCCTCTCCGCAGGGAGAGGAGGTTATACTCCCAAGTTTTTCACGTAACGTCTCTAAAGAGCAAGCAAAAGCTTTTGAGGGAGAGTGGGCTTTGGTGCTTGCACCGGTTCTGTACCGTACTCAGGTGGGCTGGGATAAAGATTCTTCCCCACATGAGATACCATTACGGTCGATGCCACAGCCACAACCCCAGTATCCCTTCCGGCGGGAGACAAAAGCTTCAGTTTCTGTGATTCTAGATCAATTAGAATATCAAGGAGAGATTGAAACATGTGTGTCACCAATGAATAACCCTCTTTTTACTGTAACTAAACCCGATGGGTCGTACCGCTTAGTTTTGGATTACCGGCATTTGAACTCTCACTGTCGCACCTCGGCGGTGCAGAATACCCATAGTTCTGCTCTAGTAGACAGTCTTGTTTGCACAAAATATAAGACTACGCTTGACATTTTCAATGGCTTTTTCAGTTACACTCTTTCCCCTGAAAGTAGTCAATGGACCGCCTTCACCGCCGGCGGAAAACAAAAACAATTTCGGCATTTGGCCATGGGCTACAAAAACAGCCCGGGTTTATTCGCCGCCCGAGTCGTCTCTTTGTTAGACGGCATAGACCCAGATGCGTACTCGTACGTTGATTATATTTATCTCACGGACCACGAAATATGGCCGCATCTTTGTCGCGTGGACCGCATCATAGTACTGTTTGCAGACTACGGCCATAAATTTAACTTTGCAAAATCACACATTGCAGAGTACACAGTGATGTTCTTGGGCTATGAACTCAATAATGAAGGAAGAGGCTTGGCGCCTCACTTTTTGGAGAAGTGCGCACGTTTGCGTCCTCCTACAACCCTGAAAAAACTACAGTCTTTGCTCGGATTTTAAAGTTTCGGTCGGACTTACATTCCTGAATATGCCCAGCATATCAAGCCGCTGTATGCTTTGATCCAAACTTCCTTTTCAAAAGTCTGTTGGTTTCCGGAACATTCTGCTTTCCTGCAATCCTTGCAGTCTGATCTTATTGAATCTAAATACTTGTTGACACGTGATAGCCACACAAATCTGGTGATACGTATCATGCCAGGCACGGTGGGTTTCACTTACTTGACATTTAATGAAGGTGACACTGTGCCTATTGCTTACAAATCACATTTGTACATTTCGGCTGAACTGCACTTTTCCACTGTTGAAAAAGTTTTGACAGCTGTCGAGATGGTGATCCTAAAGGAACGCGCACTGGCGCAGGGGAAACGTATTTTGGTAGTGACACCATATCCTGCTCTTGAAGCAGTGACAAAGGTAAGTGTACCAAACTCAAAGGCTTTACATCCACGTTGGATACAATGGGCTACTTTGTTGACATCTCCGGATGTCACATTTATTTTGACTCCTCCCTGAAAACACAGGAGTTTTTACAGTATAAATTTGTTCATCCTGCTACTATGTCAATGCGACCGTTGGAGGAGTACCATTGTATCATTTATACCGGCGATCGGGTCAAAGCATTCTTATTCGTCAGCTTGCGCAATTGTGGCAGGTGCCATAGTGAACGGAGAGTTCAAGTCCAGTGTTGTGCACACACTAGGTGACTGTACGGCCCAATTGGGCAGAGCTGCGTGCTCTGGTACTTGCTCTGGAGTTTGCAGATCCTAATGTGATTGTTTTAATTGTAGGTGATTCTTACTACTGTGTTCAGTCTTTTAATGACAACTTATTCTTTTGGTCTCAAAATGACTACCGTGATTCTAAAGGCAGTGCAATTAAGCATAAAATGCTTTGGGTTCGAGTCACAGATCTTAAAGAACGTCTGCCTCTCACACATATGATTCATACTCTAGGCCACCAGCGCTTAGGAGTACACGCGGTAGGCAATAGCTTGGCTGATGAAGCAGCTAAATCAGCAGTAGCCACGTGTTCAGTTGCAGCAGTTACAAGATCCATAAATAAGATTGATAATGACATCTTGGCAGCAAAAGCTGCTACAGAGAAGGGTGGTAATTACCCGCAGGGTTTCCCTTCTAAGTACTCTTATTCGTTAAGTCCTGATAAAGTTCCTTATGTGAGAATTCATGACATTGGTGACAGGTTGATTCCCAACGTGGACCGCAGACTTTCGCTGATGACAGCCGCACACGAAGGCATGGCTTCGGCCCATGCTGGAGTGTCTGTGACTGTTTCTATCTTGCAGCAGCGTTACTGGCGGCATGACTTAGATAAACAATTCCGTAATTATGTGCTTTCTTGTGACATTTGTCAACAGATTAAACCCTCCACGGTAACACGCCCACCACAAACGCAGGTATGCATTTCAAATAGACCTTTTGGATGTGTTTATCTGGATCACTGTGATACATTTTCTTCAGATACTGCCTATAAATTCATCTTAGTTGCAGTTGATTCGCGCACACATTTTCTTTGGGTGTGGCCACAACGCAGTGCTGATGCACGAACTGTCATCAGGGATTTGCGTGTTTTTTTGGGGAATTTTTGCATGTGGCACTTTACATTTGGACCAGGGTACCGCATTTGCCTCTAAGGCGTAGAAGGATACCATGAGGTCTTTGGGAGCGCAGGTCAAATTTTTGTCTCCATACAGGTCTGAGGGCAACTCAGTTGTGGAGCGAATGAACCGTGACTTAAAGCAATCCTTGACAGCTAGAGTTTTAGGTACTGGCAGGAACTGGTTTGCCCATTAGTATAGCATACAAAGTGCACTAAATAATCTCCCTAGAAGATCTCTGGGTGGGCGGACCCCATACGAGATGATCTTTGGCATGTTTGTGCCAGACCTTGATGGTCTAGACATGGCGGTGGCTGCCGCATCATTTGATGTTGATAATCATTCTGCTATACTACAGAAACTACAAGAGACCCGAGACAGTCTTGCAAAGGAACATTTACCCTCTGCAACTGATGCAGCACTGCAGATTGCGGGAGTCGGCTGGCTACCCAAAGTCGGAGACCTGGTGCAAGAGAAGATGGAGAACAAAAAAGAGTTTGGCCCCTCTTATAGTGCACCTGTCCCAGTGCTTGGCGTGAAGGGTACTTGTGCAGTTATTTTACCACCACTTCCTGGTCGCAAAGACAACAGATACATCGCAGTGGACAATGTCAAGCTACAATGTCTGGCCGATCATGAATAGTATAACACCAGCTGCTTCCTGTCCAGCAATATCCAGGAATCCAGTGTTGGGCGCTTTTGACAGCACGCATTGTTACACTGTCATAGAGATAGACTCTGCTTCTAATCCCTTGCTAATCCACCCTGCTCCCAGTCACAATGAAGAAACTGAATATGCTATCCCACTACCGAGTCAGTGCCTGGTTTTCAACCGGATACCCTTAACCAGTCACGTTTTTCTTTTGACTCAAATTCCACATCATCATTGGAACCCTACCAAATTCTCTATTTTTGTAACATGGTTTAAAAAGACTTATTTGGTACCACCTTGGACATACATCTGGTTGGTGCTCATCGCCATTTATTTGTTCATGTCAATAGGATTTGTGACTTTTTTTTCATTCTAATCAATGGTCACTACCTACCTGAACGCTCTGCTGTAAAACTGGTTGATTGAACTTTCGCTCCGCAATCTTCTTCTCCCATCATAAAAAGAGATCAGACTTTTGTCAACATCACCGCCTGGCCAGTTGCAGATGGCATTGTTTGGGATGCTGTGGATTTCCAAATTCATGGCCCTACAGAGTTAATTTATGTACCCAATGTACTGCGTGTTTCAATGGGTGATGTAGTGAAACACAACATACGGTTTGATGATTGGGACATACAAGCCATAAAATCTTTGTTTTCTGATTTGAAGTATTATGCTGCATTTGATGCTGAAGATTTATATTTAAATACTGCAAATTATGCTGACTTGTTTTGCTACCAGTATTATGGACATCACTACCTGCATAAAGCTAATACATTTAGAAATGTTTTTAATTACACACAGTGGGAACATTGCCCGAATCCCTTGGCCGGCAGCTCAAAAACGCTTTTGAAAAGATTCTCGTATTTTACAGATTTTGATAAGTTCAAAACTGGAGTCATTCTATTTTAGGTTAAATACTTCATCCAATCCCAAGGTGATGCTCTCACACACAAAATTATTGTATTCCAAATCCTTCATTGATAACTTGTCGGTGGGTGGCTATAGATCTTAAATCTGTTTGGGGTTCTAGACCCTGGCAGTTGCAGGGCACAGAAGCTTTATATCGCGCGTGCCTCATCCCAACTCAGATTTTATTTTTAAATGATTCGGTCTATCAGACTACTTGTTTTGGTTTGGCTACTTCTAAACAGATTAATGCCCCTATAATTCCTGCTCTGGCTACCTATCAGAACTGGAGCAATCATACAGATTATTCCATTGAAGACTTGAAATCATTGTTTACAAATGATACCTTTAATATTTCTAATCTAGACCCCTTAGGTTGGTTGGTTTGGCAGACCAGTGCAGATGCTTGCCAGCTCTGTTTCCATGTCAAGTCTCCTGGCTACACACAGGATAGGCCTGATCCACGTTTTTCTAAACCCCATTCAGTTACCACCTATTCAGTGGGAAAGTTATGTCAAAATTGGTTACAACACTCACCAATAACGTCAGTGAAACAACATTTGTCGTTATTATCAAGTGACATTGATTTGACAGTTTTTATAAAGAGGCCTGCTCGTCCTAGATCAAAAAGATTTATGTATGCAGCTTATAATGAAATCTGAAAGCTATTTCAAATTGAAGCTGCTTCACGTTTAAGGGCAATAGACCAGGCTAATTTAGAAAAGGTACTTGCAGTTGTTGATAATAGTATTAACACACGTTCTTCCCACATTTACACATTGGATAATATTGTCTCATCTGTTGTTGATATTGTACAAGATGATGTGTCTGTTTTGTATCATGGTCAAAATCAATTGCATTCAGTTATGCTATATGCGTGGACATTACAAACACTTAAGATGTGGCCATTCTCTGTGGCCGAAATGGACTCTGCTGTCTGGCTCATCCATAGAGTAAAAACCCTACCGTTTTCGTTGTTTAAGTTCAGCTCATGCATGAAGCATTATCCATTAGGCCGCTTCGAACCCTTAAGCAGTGCATTCCTTGATGAGGTGTGGTCGTTACCATTCACATACAGATGCCTACGAGATGAAAAAGAGGTTTATCTTACTGGTGAATCATGCGATTCATCCATAGTTCATTCCAGAATTTGCAAAAATATTCAGTTGCATGGTGCCTGTAACCATACGGCCCCGAATCTTGCATGTGTTTTAAAAGGTGAGCCAGTGCCAGCCATTACACCGACTTTCACCCTGCTAGCAAACGGTAGTTATCTGCTTTTAAATAATGAGGAATGCTGCGGCATGCTTGCTGGCATCCCTTACATTGTGACAGTCTCACAACGTGTAGTTTGCTGTAAAAATTTACTTTTTTCACCCGCACACGGGAGGCTCGATAACTTGATCTGGCCTTCCATTCCGACCTTGAAGGCAGACTTCAATAAGTTGAGCAGAATCATAGCATTGTTATCCCAAAAAGAAGTTTCGCTCACATCTGCCCATGAGACATTTGTCCTTCATGTAGCTAACACCTGGACAGAGGTGCAAGACCTTCTTAATACTGACCTCCCACTGCATTTCAGTGCTTTAATTCATACAATTTTCCATGCCTCTCATACTACAGGCTTGGCCCATTTTTTTAAAGTTGTGGGCTCTGGCCTTGTGTCTTCTTTCTAAACTATATTTGGTGTGATACCAGCCTTATTCATTCTATTTTTTCCAGCGTCTTCGGTGGTTTGCCACTGTTACTTGATTTAGCTGCTGGAGTTCTGCTGTTGATTTGCCCACTACAAAATGGCTGCTCCTTCTGTGGCCATACACAGCCCAGACTGGCTGCAGATGCTTTGTAGCCATATGCTTGAATGCTACGGTACTCTGCCCTTAGCCAAACTCAGTGTGGCTTACGGATTAGCCTTTCGTTTCGCATACTACACTTGCCAGCAACCAGTCTTCACCTACTTGGAATGTTCATTTGAATGGGCAGTGGATCTTTGCCTCTCCAATATCTCCTGTATCGGATTTTGATCTGCTATTGAGCCCCTTAGTGTACCATGAGCAAGAGTGTTCCGGTGTTGGGATTATGGCCTGCGTGGCTATGCTTGGTGTTTTGGCGCAGTGGGATATCTGTGCGGCTGCAAAGGGCTTCCTCCAATGGAGTTACATCGAGTATCACGCAAGTTGTCCTATAATGGTGCTGGAGGCACCCATTGTTGAAGAACATGTATGTTCGTTCTGTTTATTAGACTAGATGGCGCCTCTTTTTTCTGACGATAACAATGACTTCATCTTGGAAGCTGTTGCAACTTACTGCTCGTACACTTTGATGGATTGACTTGGCTGACCAGCGCTAAGTTCCTATCCCAGGCAGTCGACCGCGAGTCAGAGAGGAACACACCCAAATATTTCAGCCCCCCTGCGCACCACCTGAACCGCGGAGGCCCAGGCACCAGGGTCATCTCGTCCACCCAAGACCCACAGGGTAGACTTTCGCTCATTCATATACAGGCCAGTAGTCTCACCGAACACCTGCATGATGTGCAGCAACCGCGGCCGGTCCTGTCCAGCTGAGTAAGAAAGAACAGCACATCATCCGCATACAAAGCTATACGGTCTGACAGTCCATCGGTCCATTCAAGGCCGGCCACTTGCACATCAATACGAACCCATGCGGCCAGAGGCTCCATCGCCAGGGCGAACAAATATGGTGACAGGGGACATCCATGCCTGGGGAAGACCGACGAGACAGAACCCGCCACGCATACAGACGCCGTTATGTCTGTGTAGAGTAGTCAGATAGGACAGAAAGTGAGGTCCTAAATTCAATCTGCGTAGCAGTGCGAATAAGTACTCCCAACTCAGTGAGTCAAAAGCACGATCCATGTCTGTGAGCAATAAGGCCGCGTGGACCCCCAAACTCCCGGCTGCCGCGACTGCTGTATGAGCTCTATGAATATTTTGGCGGGTCGCCCGCTGAGGCATATACCCGCTTGGTCCGAAGGAACAATAGACGAGATATGGGGACAGAGACGATTAGCCAGCGCCTTGGCCAGAACCTTGGCCTCGACGTTGAGAAGAGAAATGGGACAGTAAGATTCATGGTGTTCGGGAGGCCTACCGGGTTTGTGGAAAACCACCACCTCTGCATGCCGCCAGTCCCTGGGCAGACGACCAAGCTCCCTGGCCTCTTGCATGACACTGCAATAATGAGGACCAAGCTGTTGGAAGTACCGTTTCAAAAATTAGTTCGGGAAGCCATTAGGACCCGGCGCCTTACCAGGCCACAGCTCCTGAAGGGCGGAACAAAGTTCATCTGCCGAAAATGGACGGTCCAGTTCCGCACTAACCTCGTCGGTCAGAGCTCTGGGGGGAGATCATCCAAAAACGACCAATGACTTCTGCTGACAGACACTCCTGAGGAGCATAAAGGTCTGCATAGTACATCGCAAAACTTTCTGCGATGGCCGATGGGTCCGATATCGGTATCCCATTGGATCCTACGATGCCTGGGAGGACCCGGGAGCCCAACGCCCCTTGGCACAATCTATGTAAGAGTTTCCTCAACTTGTCCACCCATTGATATATCCTGCTTCGAGTTGCCAACCATGCCTGGCGGGCTCAATCTAGCAATAGGGACGAGTAATCCTGCTGTGCTAGCAACAATTGGCGGCAGAACAGCCGCCCCCCTTCATCTCTGCTGCGTGCGTCCAGATTCAAGACAAGAGATTCCCTGCAGACCTGCCGCGCTGCTGCGCACAAGGAGATGTCCACCCCGTGAAGGGTGGGCTTCATCGCCTCCCACAGAGATGTCGCCGCCGGCACCGATCCCTTATTATGTGACGAATACTGCTCGATAGCATCCCCCATGTGTTCCCGATACTCCTCATTTTGGAGATTCCATGTGGAAAGGCTCACGTACAAGACCAGTATGCATAGTAATGGCCACAGGCGAATGATCAGAAAGCCCTCGAGGAAGAATATTAGCCTCCGTCACCCTGCCCGCAAAACCCCGAGACACAAAGATATAATCGATACGAGAGAAGGAGTCGTGGACTGCCGAGAGATAAGTGAACCCCCGAGTCCCGCCATGTAGCCGCCGCCATGGGTCATCCCAATCCTGGCCCCTACTAAGGAATGAAGCTTGGTGGGAGGACGAACCATCAGGGCACCGTCGGACCTCCACCGATCAAGGGCAGCATCTAACACATCGTTCCAATCCCTGCCAACCACTGCCAGGCCCTCCGGAAAATCCGTCCACACGGTCAGAAGTTTCTCTACAAAATCCCAGGACTGTAGCGGTGGGGCATAAACCCTACCAAATATCGTGTACCCCTCAGTGTACCCTGAAGAAAAAGATATCTGCCCTGTGCATCACCCCACGTTCTAGTGTGAATATAAGGGACTCGTTTGTGGAGCAACACTGCTACTCCCCTGGATCCCCACACAAAGCCCGCATGGAACACTTGTATATATCCGAAGCGCTGAAAACATAGTGCTTTAGTCCCCATAAGATGCGTCTCTTGCAGCATCAAGATGTCGGCGCCGGCGCGCTTAGCCTGCTTAAGGATAGCTCCGCGCTTAATCTTATCTACCAGCCCTCTGACATTCAAGCTCACGATGCGCAGGGACTCCAAAGAGTCTAATGGTCTACCCATAACGGCGGCAATACAGAAACATCAGAAACATGGAAAACCCTGGTGGCCCAGGACTCGCAGCATAGCCCAGCCCCGACCTGCAATTGGACAGTGCGATAAAAGAACAACAACAATTCCCCCAAACAACCCAACCAACTCCCTGCCCCCACCCTACACCTCATGAACAGTGAAGTACCTGTTGCGGCAGACAGAGCAGGCAGACCCCAACAGGAGGTACCACCCCTCACCCGTCAATGGATCCCCAAACTACAGCCCATCGTCTCCTAGCCCCTATACCTGTCTGAGAGTATCCCACAGGAACATTGGCCCTCGTCGGGCTCCTCTGGCCACTTCAAACACCCCTAAGAATCGTAAATGCACAAACACAGAAATTAATCAGTCAGCTGGTGCAGCGTGACCCAAAGCAGATCCAATACACGTGACAGGACATCGCTGGATTTGGACTGCCTCCTGGACCTGGAGCGGCGAGATCACTTCCCCCTGACTCCAGGCACTTTTCGGGCCACCCCGCTCGCGGACGAGTCAGAGTCTCTTCTAGGCGGTGAATGAGGGTGCAGCCGCACCGTCTCATCCGTCCAATGGGAGACCTCCTCTGGGGAATCAAAAAATGTGTACGAGAGCGATAGACAACCCACACCGGGCAGAGCAATGCATATGGGAGCTTAAGTTCTCGCAGGCAGGCCTTAGCTGCGAGGAATGATCGCCGCTGTTGTTGGACCTGTATAGTATAGTCAGGAAAAATCAGGATATCGGCATTGTCATACAGCAACGGTTCTTTGGCCCTGGCCTGCTTCAGTATCCCATCCCGATTGTAATAATTAAGTAGTTTCGCAATCACTGGCCTCAGACGAGCCCCCAGAGGAGGCTTCTGCATCAGGGCCCTGTGTTCACGCTCAACCATTGCCATTTCCCTCCTGAGGCACAGCCGGGAGAGGAACCACGCTGCTTAAAATTTGCTATTTTGCACGTATTGAAGGCTTTTTAACATTGTTTTACCTGTAACTTCCTGATTCCCCAGAGCGGAGCCAACGCTCAGAGGGAGTGCCCTCCTCAGCCGCCATCGGCCACGAGGAAGCGAGGGACACGCCCCCCCCCGTAGCCACGCCCACTTTCGGGATATATAGCGCGCTGACCACTAGCCAGCTGTATGCCATTTCCCTCCTGAGGCACAGCCGGGAGAGGAACCACGCTGCTTAAAATTTGCTATTTTGCACGTATTGAAGGCTTTTTAACATTGTTTTACCTGTAACTTCCTGATTCCCCAGAGCGGAGCCAACGCTCAGAGGGAGTGCCCTCCTCAGCCGCCATCGGCCACGAGGAAGCGAGGGACACGCCCCCCCCGTAGCCACGCCCACTTTCGGGATATATAGCGCGCTGACCACTAGCCAGCTGTATGCCATTTCCCTCCTGAGGCACAGCCGGGAGAGGAACCACGCTGCTTAAAATTTGCTATTTTGCACGTATTGAAGGCTTTTTAACATTGTTTTACCTGTAACTTCCTGATTCCCCAGAGCGGAGCCAACGCTCAGAGGGAGTGCCCTCCTCAGCCGCCATCGGCCACGAGGAAGCGAGGGACACGCCCCCCCGTAGCCACGCCCACTTTCGGGATATATAGCGCGCTGACCACTAGCCAGCTGTATGCCATTTCCCTCCTGAGGCACAGCCGGGAGAGGAACCACGCTGCTTAAAATTTGCTATTTTGCACGTATTGAAGGCTTTTTAACATTGTTTTACCTGTAACTTCCTGATTCCCCAGAGCGGAGCCAACGCTCAGAGGGAGTGCCCTCCTCAGCCGCCATCGGCCACGAGGAAGCGAGGGACACGCCCCCTACACCCTCCCAATAAATATGTGTATGCACAGGAAGCGCAGCGGACGAGCGCAGCGGGCGCGACGAAGGCGCGCCGAAGGCGCGCATAAGGCAAGCTCGTCTGCGCTCGTCCGCGCCGAGTCCGGGCCGGGGGCCAGTACCCCTGCCCCCCCACCAACCCATCGCATCTCCTATAGTGCGCACTTCCTTCACAGTCTGGGGGCCCCCAAGGACAACCACTGCTGTCACAGATTCTTCGCCGACAACCTACCTCAACTATGTCCAGAGTGCCGCCAACCCCTCAAACCCACTATAACCGTCAAACCACTTGACAATTTTCGGATGTTTTTGCTGAACTGCCGCTCCCTTCCCAAACATTCAGCCGAAATAATGTTGTTAATAGATGAATACTCTCCTGATATTCTGTTCCTTACAGAAACCTGGCTTTCCTTGGAAGCGGATCCAGCCATAATAGCTGCGCTTCCTGCAGGGTTTCAAATCCTGCGCCAGGACCGGCCAAAAGGTAGGGGAGGTGGCCTAGCCATAATATATAAAGAACAGTTCAACTGTAGAGTGGTTTCTGAAACCATTCTAGACTGTGAAAGTCTCACCTTTCATATGGAACTGTCACCCAATAAGTGCCTTTCAGGCACCCTGATCTATCGACCACCAGGCCCCCCGAGACAGTTCCACGTTAGCTTACCCACTAATATATCCGAACGTATCATTTCCTCACCCAACTTTATTTTGTTAGGTGATTTTAACTTTCACTTTGATTCACCCTCCGACCTTACTGCTTCAACTCTAACAAGCGATCTAGCAGCTCTGTTACTTTCACAACGGGTTACCCTGCCCACACACGTAAAAGGCCATTTGCTAGACCCAGTCTTTACCAACTGCATCGATCTCCTCACCAGCCGTCCCATACCCCTTCCATGGACGGATCATTTCCTGATCCCTGTCAATTGGACTATCCCTAAGCCTCCTGAACATACCCCCATTACTAGATTCAGGAGAACTTGGTCCCATCTAGCGATTGACAGGTGGACCAACGCACTCACAGAGACCCGTCCCATGATCACGGAGAACCCTGATTCAGCCAATTTAGCCTACGACAACTGGATTTCCCAATCACTGGACATCGCTCTCCCGAAAAAGGAAATCATGCTTAAACGTTCCCACAAAACCGCCCCATGGTACACGGAGGAACTGAGAGAGAAAAAACGGTGCTGTAGGCAACTTGAAAGACGCTGGCGAATTGACTACTCAGTGGCTGATAAAACCCACTACCGAGAAGCTATTAGGAACTACAAAAACCTGATAAAAGAAGCCCAGACCGCCTACTTCTCGGAGAAAATTGTCCTTGCCAAATCGAAGCCGAAGGAAATTTTCAAAATTATAAGTCTACTCACTAAACCCCCTCCTAGTCCATTAGTGGACAAGCCCGTTTCCCACTGCAATAAAGTCGCAGAGTTCTTCCATCAGAAAATTAGTTCCATCTATTCGGCCTTCCCCCGGACCAACTCCCCTCTGTCAATTACGCCTCTACACCCTGTTGAGCCAGCGTGTAATTCTCAATCACCCACGCTGTGTCACTTTCCCCTTCTGGAATTTCCCCTTCTAGAATCCTTAGCACGCAAAGTCACATCCGGTTCCCCCAACGATCCTGCCCCCCCAGAGATAATAATGACAGCCGCCCAAACCACCCTACCCACACTAAGGGAAGTGTTAAATACCTCCATCTCCAAGGGCATAGTCCCCACAGTCTGGAAGCAGGCCATGGTGAAGGCCCTGCTGAAAAAGCCCAGTCTGGACCCTACGGATATGAGCAATTACCGCCCTATATCCCTGCTCCCCTGGGCGAGCAAGGTCCTTGAGAAATACATAAATCTCCAACTCACCAACTTTCTAGAAACACACCTTCTTCTGGACCCCACCCAAACCGGCTTTAGACCCAAACATGGGACCGAGACCGCCCTCCTCATGGTCACTGAGGAGGCAAGGAAAATCCTAGATCAAGGAGGATCAGTGGCAGTGATCCTCCTTGATCTCAGCGCGGCCTTCGATACGGTCAGCCATGTCACCTTGCTGGACCGTATGGCCCAGGCTGGGATCAGGGGCAGAGCCTGGTCTTGGTTCCGGTCTTTCCTGGAGGATAGATCTTTCCGGGTGTTTGATGGTGATTCAGTTTCCACCAGCATTTCCCTGAATTGTGGCGTCCCCCAGGGATCCTCTCTGAGTCCGGCTCTCTTTAATCTGTACATGAGGCCACTGGCTGATGTCGTCCGTCCGTTCGGGATTAAGATCATTTCCTACGCGGACGACACGCAGCTAGTGGTCTCCCTTACACAGGAGACCAACCTACCTGTACAGAGCGGACTCAGAGAGTGTCTAGAGGAGGTGAAATCCTGGATGTCCCTATCATCCTTGAAACTAAACGGTGACAAGACCGAGCTTATGGTCCTCGGCAACTCGGTCACCAGTTTCCCGACCACCCTCTGGCCATCCAGCATGGGCCCTCCACCTACCCCCAAAAACAGTATTAAAAGTCTGGGAATATGGATGGACAGATCGCTCTCCTTCGATGTACAATCCTCCAAACTCTCGGCCACCTGCTTTGGCATCATGAAGATGCTTAAAAAGATCTTCCCCCTTCTTCCTATGGAAGCCAAGCAAGCAGCGATACAAGGCCTGATTCAATCTCGCCTTGATTTTAATAACGTCCTCTACCTCGGAGCCCCAGAATCCACTCTGAGGAGGTTGCAGATAGCACAAAATTGTGCTGCACGTCTGCTACTTGACATCCCTCGTAGGCAGTCAGTCAGATCCGGGTTGGTCTTCCTCCACTGGCTACCTGTGCGTCAAAGGGTGCTGTTCAAGGCCCTATGTATAGCCCACCAGTCTTTTTGGAACTCTGGCCCCAAGATCACACAGGACCTAATCCATCACTACAGACCAAACAGGAACTTAAGATCAGATCAGTCCTTCTTGGCAGTCACCCCGAGAGTAAGGAGATCCAGAGCGGGAGGCAGGTCTTTTTCCTACAACGCAGCGAGATCCTGGAACACCCTTCCACCGCATCTAAGATCCAACTCTAACCTTACGACATTCCGTAAACATCTGAAAACCTTCCTGTTTAATTCAGTCTAACCCGCCCCCCTCTCCCGTGTTCTCTTCCCCTCTGTCGGATCTGGCATTCTCAGCGCTTGGACGCCCCTGGGCAGCAATTCGCGCTATATAAATCCACATCAAATCAAATCAAATCAAAACCACAAAGCATTTAGACAGGGAGTCGGGGGCAGCCAGCTCTCCAGCCACTGGGCAATAAACCTCTCCATGTCTCCAGACTCACACCCCTCCGGAAAACCAACAAAGTGGAAATTATTGCATCGCGCTCGGCCCTCTGCATCCTCCACCCTGGACGCCAAACTCCGCTGTGCATTCTCCAGAGAGGCCACTCGTTGTTGCAGGGTCGTCACCACATCCTCCACCCCCGAGATCCGTGTCTCAGTCTCGGTGATGCGTGCCACCACATTCCACAGATCTTGGCGCAGCAAAATAACGTCTGAACCCACCGGCCCAATTTTGGCATCAAGGGTGTCCCTGGATTGTGTAATCGCTGATGAATACAGGCCCCAGCTAGGCCCGCAAATACAAGGGTTCGCCCTTCTGTAACGAAAGCTAAAAGGAAGTTGGCACGGAAACTGCAAATACAAAGACAGAGTTTATTAACCCTTAAGGGTGGTCCTACAACCCATACAACACTCTTCAGTATTGCATAGAGTAGCACAAAGAACTTGCGTACATAGTCCCCTTTTATACACAACAGAGGGGCTCATAAGTGGGTGGATACAACATGAAGCAAAATGCATTACCTTTTATGGTCATTTTCGATACAGAATCAATATGTGGGCGGAGTTAACACACTCCTAAGCCCGCGAAAACATGGTCAAGCAAGGGCTAACTGATAACAGATGTGGTCAAGTCTGGGCATGCGCCAGACGGACAAAGGAGCTATTTATAGACTGTTACTAGGCAGATTATGAGAGCAACTGACACGAAGATAGGACTCTTCTCGTGCTGAGCACGTGGAGACACGACAATACAAAATGGAGTCCAGACATTAGTCAACATAAGAAGAGAAACTTGGTCCAAGGAAGGGGAATTCATGTCTTTAGTGAATGCTTAATCATATCGCTGTTTCAATTTTCAACAGACGACCCTTTCAGCATTTACTGAAGACATCCGGCTTATTAGGATAATCATCGTATATGTCAATTTTCATCATCTCTTCCACCTCTTTGGTTAAATGTTTCTGATAGGTGACATTGGCAGTAGCTTTCTTATCAGGAATACAAAATGACACACATAGAGAACAGAGTAAAGGACCACATTGGACACAAATGCAACAAGAAAACAGAATTGCTACAATAATGCAGAGACCAGTCAAAACCTTCCACCCCCATGTAGTGATCAATGCCCAAAACCATCCAGAAAAGGTCCAGTGCCATTTTCTGTATGGATTTCAGCTGCAATTTTATGCAATTTATTGATAGCATTATAAACTGATGGCGTGTGGTCAGGAATAAACACACAACAACTACTTCCGATAATTTTACATGCTCCACCTCGGTCAGCTAACATAACATCTAATACCATACGATTCTGTAATGCAACAATTCTAGTAATTTGTAATTCTTCTGTAAGATTCCCAAGAGCAGCAGCGGTTTGATTTGTCACAGCCTCTACAACTCTTGTTAATCTTCGAACTTTCCTACTATTTAGGGCAGCTCCAACAAAGAAAAACAATCCTAAGTTAAAATCAATATACTGCTGCAAGCTAATATCAGTTTGATCAACATCATCAATAGATAGAGTACGTTTATACCTATTTACAGTCACATTATTCAACAACTTCAAATCTTTATGATAAGATGCAGGTGCCAAGAATACAGGAGGTAATAAGAATGCCACATAACATACTCCTGACCAGCCAGCTGGCAAACAATAATAACCCTTATTCCCTGTGTTATGGGAGGCTAAGAAAGTACTATTATTCAACCCGTCTATGTTCAATACAATAATACAATCGCTAACACCAACAGGAATATAACCCACACTCTGGACACACAGGTCCGCTTCAGCTTGTGCCACTTGAATCACAAATTGTTAATTCCTTGTAGTGTCTCTGGTGTTCGTGAAAATGTAGGGGATCGATTCATTGTCTGGTCGATATTCTTCCCATTCCCATATTGTCCCATTCGCTTGTGGATAACCATCTTTATCTTGATGACATTCCTTATTAAGTCTGAAAAGTAGTCGTCCCACTGTAGGTTTCCGTGTGGCAAAAAGCAAAGTGTACCATGCTCTACATGAGCCATTGTGAGAGAAAGGAAGAGGTATGAATGGCGTTCCTCCTTTCTTCTGATGAGCTGGCATCATACCACATATCCAACAATTCGTAGCATTCGTAGCAACATGGGTATGATGCAACATCTGGATGAAGGTGTTATTCAAATAAGACTAACGATGCTTCAATTCTTGATACGGGAGGGTATAAAAGTAGTGCTCCTCAGTGTCGCTCGGTTCCACAGCACGGCCTTTCTCCGCAGTCAGGAGTTCTCGATGGTCGGTCAACACAGCAGGCTCCACCAATCCAGGCGGCACTTTACGACAGTGCAAGGTGTGGATCCAGTTCTTCCGGTTGGAAACCCGCACAGCTGTCCTCGTTGCGAGCAAGACTTGCTCATGACCAACCCATCTCGGCTCCAGACTGTTCGTCCTTTCGAACACCTTGATCATGACATGATCCCCAGGCCGGAGGTTATGTCCTTCACCTGTGGACCGATCAGGGAGCGCTTCTCAAACCTGTTGGTGAATAGAAACCAAATTATCCGTTAACTGTGCCAGATAATCATTCATCATTACACAAGGTACGTCATACACTAACCTCGGTTTTGGTGGACCCCAAATATTCATTGGGCGTCCAAACACGATCTCGTAAGGTGTGAGACCGGTCCGAGAATGCGGTATCGATCTAATTGACAATAATGCCAGCGGTAAAGCGTCTGGCCAAGTCAAAGAAGTCGAAGCTTGAATCTTCGCGATCTTAAGCTTCAGAGTACCATTATATTTCTCGACCAATCCCGCAGACTGAGGGTGAAACACTGCATGAAATTTTGGGGTAATTCCCAGGCCTTTCAGGACATACTTGATAACGTCTGCTATAAAATGAGGTCCGTTATCACTCCACAACAATCTGCAAACACCATATCGAGGGAAGAACTCCTTCAATAGCATCTTGGCTGTAGTCATTGCAGTATTATCTTTCGTAGGGTATGCCTCAACCCATTTGCTGAAGGCACAAACCACTACTAGAACATACTTCAGATTGTTACAGCGCTCGAGCTGAATGTAATCCATCTGCAAAACCTCAAAGGGTGCAGTAGGTGTCGCAAATCCTCCTGCTGGAGTTCGTGTACCCTTTCCTGGGTTATACCTCAGGCAAATCATGCAAGTCTGCACTACCCTCTTTGCCGTACTAGCTATCTCCGGATGCTCTCAAACTCGTGTGAGTAATTTAACAATTGCGGAAGCTCCGACATGCGCTAGTCCATGTGCCATCTGAACCATAGGTTGTACAAAGGCTGTGGGTAACTTCCACTTATCCATCTGCTTACTTCTCCAACACCCTTCATCATCTAATTCTCCATCGTTGGACCATTGCTCCCGTTCCTTATCGGAAGCGGTCCTCTGTATTTCCAGCACTTCTCTCCTAGCATCGTGCCATCTTTCTGCCTGTGACTTCACAACATACATTGCAGTAGCACCAGGCTGCATCGCAGTCTCTTGTGCCACCCGGTCTGCTAAAGCATTCCCTTCTCCAACTTTATCAACCACTTTCTTATGGGCACTACATTTAACTATAGCAATCTTCTTTGGATATGTTAATGCAGTCAAAAGGTTGTGAACTAACTCCCCATACATTATCTGTGCTCCATGTGACGTTAGAAAGCCTCTCTCCTTCCAGAGTAGGCCGAAATCGTGCGCTACTCCGAAGGCATAGCGGCTATCTGTATAAACATTCACACACAATCCTGCACTGAGCTCACATGCTCGTGTTAATGCTATCAGTTCCGCTGCTTGAGCTGATTTCTGCGGTATGCGTGCAGTCTCCACTATTGTTTGTAATGTGGTAATTGCATATGCTGCTGAAGTCGTACCATCTGGTAGCCTCAGGCATGATCCGTCCACCCACAGTTCTCCATCTACATCTGTAAAGGGCGTATCCTGAAGATCAATACGACCCTTTGTCTGTTCCTCAGTCACAAGAATACAATCATGTGCTTTTCGTGCTTCAGACTGAGTTTCCGGGAACGGCAACAATGTGGCTGGATTTAACGTTGCACACCTCTTTAACGTAATATGAGGAGCCAAAAGCGTCAACTCATATCCCGTTAAACGGGCACTGGTCAAATGTTGCGTCTTTGTCTGATTAAGCAGGGCATCATCAACAGCATGGGGGACTAATACCAACAGCTTATGAGATAACACAATTCCCTCGCTTTGGCGTATTGACACAGCTGTCGCTGCAACCGAGCGAAAACAACCAGGCAACGCTCGGGCAACAGGATCAAGTACAGCCGAAAAATATGCACAAGGGCGCTGCTTGTCGCCGTGCATCTGCACTAAAACTGATAATGCACATCCATCTTTCTCATGCACGTACAGTGAAAATGGCTTCGTATAATCAGGGGTACCTAACACTGGTGCTGAACACAGGGCTTGTCGTAATTGCTGAAAGGCAATTTCACACTCATTTGACCAGGGAAGAGGGATCGGTGTGTCTTTTGTCAAAAGTGCTAACAATGGCTTAGCTATGTGTGAAAACCCTAATATCCATTGCCTACAGAAAGAAGCAAGACCCAAAAATGCACGCACATCCTTCTGTGTGGAAGGTACTGGCGTGTCCAAAATTGCTTGAATACGATCTGGTGTGAGTGCACGCCCCTCCTTAGACAAAAGGTGACCCAAATAAGTCACCTTTGGTCTACAAAATTGCAATTTCTTCCTCGACACTTTGTGATTGTGAGATGCCAAAAGGAAAGCAAGGATAACGTACACTGCTCACACAACTCAGGAGTGTCGGCCGCCAACAAGATGTCATCGACATATTGTAGAAGGGCGACACCCTCAGGCAGAACAAAGGAATCCAATTGCCTTTTCAATGCTTGACTATAAATACTAGGGCTCTCTGTATAACCCTGAGGGATTCTACAAAATCTATAAGACCTATTATCCAAAGTGAAACCGAAAAGATATCGGCTATCAGGGTGGATAGGAATGGAAAAGAAAGCATTTTTCAAATCAATAACTGAAAACGTGGTCGCCGTTGGCGGGACCAGAGTAAGTAACGTCGTGATATCAGAAACCACTGGATACTGGGGTATCACAATCTTGTTCACTTCCCTTAAGTCAATAATAAAACGAGAAACCCTGGCATCGGTATCCTTCTTCAAAATGGGTAAAATGGGACTGTTGCAGACATTATAGGGAACTTCCTCCACTACTCCCACCTTAATCAAATCCTGCACAATTAGTATGAGTGCCTCCTCCCCCTCCTGGGAAATACGATACTGAGGGAGGTGCGGTAACACCGCACCCTCCTGGACACTAATGTGGACAGGCGGAATCACCATCTGTCCCACATCGGTAGCCGAAGTGGCCCACAAAGAATGAGGGAGGGAAGCTAATGCAGTATCCTCCGCAACCACACACATCCGTTCTGTCATGGGGTGATTATCATTTAAGATCACACGTACTCCAGTAGGGGAGCAGCGGATCGTTGCTCTGAAGTACTTGAGCATATCAAGACCCATAATGTTGTCAGGCGTGTTCGGGGCAAGCAGAAACGGACAGGGCGCAGAAAAGTGGTCAACATGGAATGCAAGGGGTCGGGAAAGAGGGCTTCGAGAGAGTGTACCATCAAACCCTACCGATGTAACCATTAAGCCAGATGGGGGAGCCCTCGGAACCAATTGTTTGGACAGCGCACTGCGGGTAGCTCCTGTATCAACTAGGAACCGATCAGTAGAACCCAAAACAGTTGCTGAAACATAAGGACCCTTCTGATCAACCGGCACTTCAACTGATTCTAACCCCCATCCAACGCAATCCTATGCATGCTGCGAATCATGGTACCCAGAGCGGTCAGTCCCAGACATCTGATACTGATTTTGCCGATCAAATACATTGGGTCTATCTCGTTGCTGTGCGTTAGGTTCAAAACGAGCACGATCATTAGAATTCCCTCTGAAATTCGAGAAGCCCCCTCTACCTCTCGGTGGTCCCTGACCACGTCCCTGACGAGATGCATACAACACCGGACAATCTCTGGCCCAATGACCCGACTGTTTACAATACGCACATTGATTTCTATTTACATCTGACCGACCCGAAGGGGGACCATAGAATCCTCCCCTACCTCTTTCTACACCCCGACGATGCGCACCATATACTTGTGCTAACATCACCTTAGTTTTCAAATCTTTCACTTTCTTCTCCTCATTTCCCTTCGCTTCATGTTCCTGACGCTCATAATACTGAGCCATAGTCAGGAGGGATGCCGGAGACGAGGTGGACCAAGAACTTTCACTCGCTTTTAAACGAGCTGCTTTTCCCGGTAATAAATTCACCACATATTTATCCACAAAAAGATGTCGACCCGTATCATCCGTAAGTGACTGACCACTGAAATCATGTCTCCTCAAAGCGTGTAAAGAAATCTGAGACTGATTCATCAACCTTCTGTTTACACGATGCTAACATATTCCAGTCAATCTTTTTAGGGGGAATAATCGTTTTCAACTTGGTCAAGATAGCAGCAGGAAGATCTAAAATAATCCGCGGTGGTTTTTGCGCGGGTTTTCTCTCCCTATCCTCACCCTCAATCTCAGACCATTTGGAAAAGCGGCTTGATCATCCACCTTCCGCACAGATCTCCACATATCCGGTGGTAAAATGAGCCCAAAGAACAAGTCTATATCTGCTAAAGTCATAGTACAAGAATTCAAGGCCCCTTCGACCTCTTCATAAAAGGCCGCTGGATTCTTGCGGGGCTCAGGCAATGCATTCTTTAATGCCATAACATCAGCCCTATGCCAGGGAGTATAGACCCAATTATACACAAAATATCCCTTAGCATCGGCGGAAGTAATATCCGAACTAGTTCCCGCTCCTTTAGGAGGAACATACAAAGGTGCCGCCTCTCGCATCGGTTTAGCATGCACTAGTTCGCTCTTATCTGAGTGGGAAGTAGATCATTGGTCATCGCCGATACGTGGATCCGACTGCTCCTCCTCCCCTGCCTTTAGGCGCGCTCTCTCTTTAAGGTCACTCGCCGCGTCCCGCAATGCAAACAGCCGTCGGACCGCATCAGGCGCCTTAGAGGGAGAAAAAACACTGTTACATAATGCTTTAGCATCTAATACTACATCATCAGGCTCAAAAACTTCTGAGTATTTCCGAAAGGCAGTAATCACTTCATCAGACAAGGTTTCCAGAAAATACAACTTCTCTCTATCCCGCCACTTTTCCAAAGAGTCCAACAATTCAGCAAGGGATAACTTGCCCTTAAGTGCACGAAGAGAAATTTTCCGAAGCTCACCCATACGCTCAACTGATAACATAGACCGCGTGTCTACCTTATCCTTAACCATTCCAGACTCCTGTGATCTCGGGGCGGACGCACCAACATAAGGGTGCGGAGAACGATCTAATAAATAAAAATCATCTTCAAGATTAGTAAGGACAGGATAAAGTGGCTGGCGGACAGCATATTGACCCGAGACTTGCAACCTACGCTCTTTCTCTTGTCTCTCCGCCAGTTCTCTTTCCTCCCGACGCTTCGCTTCCTGTGCTCGCACATGATCATTTTTCCGTTGCTCTTTATCAAACAGCACTTTCTCACGTTTCTCTCGCTCACGCACTTCCTTCACCCATAACCGTACACATTCAAACATTTCTTGCCGAGCACGCCGTTTACACATACACTGTTCCACATACTCAATCTTACGCATATCAAACGATCCATACAAAGGCCAGCGCAACTCAGGATCCTTTTTGGTGTATTTCCTCCATACTGTGCTGTACATTATAGAAGAAAGACCATGCTTCACATACATATCCCTATTAGGAGTCCCCTCTGGGGGGGCTGGAGCCGATTCCTCGAGGTTCAACCGGTTTCCAAAGCAGCAGCACCACTTACGGAGTGCGCTAAAGGCAGGCATGCTCAAAAATAATGCAAAATATGCAGTATTATAAAAAAAATGGCACTTAAACTTTGCACCGTTCAAATTTACACAACTCCGGAGAAATATCTCCATATTACCTGCCTATATGTGTTGCAACGCATATATTCTCACAGTAATCAATACAAGATATGACCGGTCATCACAAATCAAACTCAAATAGCCAACCCAGGCTTCAAAACTCGGAGCAAGTACCGTACAACGGTTCTTACCAATCAAGAGTGTCCAGGTTCCAACTGCCAAGTTCCAAAATTCGCCCAAACGGCTGTCGCGGCAAACCGACAGAAGAGGTCTCAGTCGAGGACCGGCGCCGCCCAGAAGGTCAGTTCGGAAGGGAAGGAAGAAAACCTCGGGATGCCAGGACTAAAACGCCACTGGCAGTGATCACATCCCCGGCAAAATTCCTCACCTTCGTCACGACCAGTCCTTCGAGCATCCGAGTCGCCGATGAGCCCCACGTGACGGGCGCCAATTGATGAATACAGGCCCCAGCTAGGCCCGCAAATACAAGGGTTCGCCCTTCTGTAACGAAAGCTAAAAGGAAGTTGGCACGGAAACTGCAAATACAAAGACAGAGTTTATTAACCCTTAAGGGTGGTCCTACAACCCATACAACACTCTTCAGTATTGCATAGAGTAGCACAAAGAATTTGCGTACATAGTCCCCTTTTATACACAACAGAGGGGCTCATAAGTGGGTGGATACAACATGAAGCAAAATTCATTACCTTTTATGGTCATTTTCGATACAGAATCAATATGTGGGCGGAGTTAACACACTCCTAAGCCCGCGAAAACATGGTCAAGCAAGGGCTAACTGATAACAGATGTGGTCAAGTCTGGGCATGCGCCAGACGGACAAAGGAGCTATTTATAGACTGTTACTAGGCAGATTATGAGAGCAACTGACACGAAGATAGGACTCTTCTCGTGCTGAGCACGTGGAGACACGACAATACAAAATGGAGTCCAGACATTAGTCAACATAAGAAGAGAAACTTGGTCCAAGGAAGGGGAATTCATGTCTTTAGTGAATGTTTAATCATATCGCTGTTTCAATTTTCAACATCACCAGGAGGGCAGCATTGTCCGGAACCCCTCCCTCGGCCCCACACGTTGCCGCTGTGGAGCCCACAGGGCCTGCAAACTTGTCCAGCGTACTTTGCTTGGAAGACCCCCCACCGATTTTGTCTCTCGTCATGGCAGGCCGGGTATACATTCGTGATCCCCCTTCCAAATATGCAGGTGCTGTCAACGTTCACCTCCGGAGTGCAGGGCAGCGCAAAGAGCACGGGGCGGTACTGCTGTCCGGCAACGGTCCACACAGCTCGATCCAGCCTCCAATGTGGCCGTCGAGGTGCACTAGCCGGTCTTCCTGAGCCCCAAGACAGCCCCACTCCAATCTACTCGACAGCGATCCCCAGCTAGGCGAATCCCAATGCCCAGCAGTGAACCAGAGGGCGATGGGGGTCAGCCAGGACGACGAAAAAGTACAGCACGGGCCCACCTCACTATGCCCCCAGAGACTTGGCCATCGATGTCAGTCCCCACAAGTCCGTCAAAAAATCCACTAGTCCAACAGGATTTGCACACTTAGTGGGCCGTGGTCACCAGCCCACTCCCCCACGTGGTCCCACAGTACCACCGAACCCCCACTCATACCTGGGAAAGAGAGGGGGGAAAAGGCGGGAGACCCAGGCCCCCCAGGAAAGGGCAGACCGCTGACAACAGGCCTCCACACCACGCCCCAGGGCCCAATGGGACACACAGGCACTCACCCCGCATCTCCTGGGTCCTCACCCCGGCCCAATCTGGCCGCCTAACGCGGAGAAGCGGTCCCAGTAAAAGCTGGGAAGCGCCGGGGGCTCACAATGGATGGGCGGGAGCCCACCTGTGACCAATAGAGAATGGGCCCACCTCCACAGCTCAAAACTCCTTGGAAATGCATCCAGGGGGCTACGCACCGGGCCCCGATCCCCAGGCACCAACAGGCCCAGACGGCAAGTCAGGCAAGGTCTCAGGCTGGGCAGGCCTCTGAAACAGCAGCCCCTGCCAACCGCGGGTGCCTCCAGGCTGGAAACAAATACCAGCGGACCAGCCTCAGGGTCACCAACGGGCCGGAAGCTCCCCAGCCGGGTGGCTCACCAACCTTCTATACGCTCCCTCGCGGTCCGAAAGACCGCTGATTGACGAGGGGGGAACCACTCCACTCCGCCAGGAACACCCACAGCAATCTTGGTGAAGAAAGGTGCCCCACTCCGTGCCACCTGCGGGGATTATGACATCGGCAACTGCTCCGCCACTGCAGGATCCGCTGGCTGGGCCGCACGCGAGGCGGCGGTCTCAGTTCTGCCCGCAGGCCTCAGGGCCGATCGCCGCCACACCACAGCTACAGAAGACAGCACAGGCCCACAAATGCCGCCAGCGAGCATTGCCTCGTCTCCCTACCACCAGACACAGCAAGCAGGGGGGTATCGTGGCCAGAGGAGCAGGATCAATGCAAGATAAGTGAAGGGCTGGACTGAGCCTACTTAGAACACGTCCGTCATGCTGGCTTGCTAAGCCACGCCCCCATGACATCACATTTTAAATCACTCATGACATGGTCAGTGACATCACTGATGACATTCAAATGACATCACTGATGACATCATTGATGACATCGTCTAGTAAGTATGTTTTGTAAAACATTTTCACACTGAATAATATATATTGATGTACTGCATAATTAAATTCATATTTTCTTATAGTACTAATGAGTTTTAGTATTTTTGACACAAAGTATATTAAGTATAATTCTACTTTTAAAGTAGATGTACTATTTACCACTGGACTAGTCTGTACACGGACATGTGTCCCCTGGTTATCTATGTCTATGGTGGTATGTTGTGACAGTATAATCTGTTCATTAAGACTTTACACTATAGTGGTGGTTCAGTACAGTTCTCTTGTATGACATACTGACCAGTTTCCTTAGACCTGTTTCCTTTGTGATGAATGACTATGCTAGTAGTTTATTACAAATTCATTTCTTATTAAGACCTCTCTGTAGGGTGGTGACTCAGTGTAGTAAACTTTTGAAACAGACTCACTTCTCTGCTCACACCTTTGTCTAGGATCAATAATGTTTTTACTAGTTATTTGTGACATAGTGCCTTATCCACTAAGACCTCTGAACTGAGTGCTTGTTGTGGTGCTATGTGTAAGACAGAGATATCCACTAAAACATCTTTTTGTGTTGATGAATGGGGGTGTTCTGGTTTGTGATAGAGTAACTTGTATGGTTGGTTTGTTATTTTGGTGATTAGTTATTAGAGCAATGCATTTCAAGAAGCAGGACTATCTGCAAAAAACTCTCTCTTCAGTAATAGCTGAGTGAAGTAGTGGTTACGCGTACAGTGGACTCTGTGCTGTATGTCTGACATCCTTTTTCTGTCATTATTTTTAAAAAAAAGGTATTTTACAAAATATATTGATGTTTACATTGGTAGATGATATCACCTGTGATGTCATTTGAGATGTCATCAGTGAGGATTTTACTGATGTCATGAGTAATGCAATATGTGAGGTCATAAGCAGTGCATTGTGGGGCATAAGTTATAGTTAGCTTAGGTAACTGTAACTGCTAAACTTCTATGGTTTTGTGCATGTGAAATCTGTACCTAACTATAATGTCCCAGTAACCTTTCTTTTTTCTGTAAATTTCTAAGGTTCTTCTAAATTTATTTCCTAACTATAACGTCCCTGTAACCTTGTCACGCATTATACGGATAGCGCCTGCCTTGGGTGTCAAGCCGTAGCGCCTCTATACTGACTGAAACTAGCTGGCATGCCAGAGCGCTGTGGTGTGCGCGCTGAGTTCTGGCATGCAAAGTCTTGCTAATGGATGCAACCTTATTGCATATGAGTGCATTTCTATTGCCTCCCATCATCCCACATGCAAATGTCACAGTCCCACCAGGGACTAATGCAGCAGGCTCACTGTGATGTTTGTCCTAGTTCTTGTTAACTGGCAGCTCTACATGCGTGGGGATTTCAGAACCGGCGTGTGCACTCTAGGAAGCAACAAGTTAAACATTCTGATTTGATCAATTACATATCAACCCTCACTCTGGGGAATTGTGTGTCTTTTACTTCCTTGCCCTAAGTGTGCCGGGTATGCCCAGACGTGGGTCCCGGTCTCACTGTGCCACTGCATTCAAGCTATCCTGGCTGACGAAGGGTGAAACCCCAAAACCCATCCTAGGATGCTTGTTTCTGGTCCAGGGAGGACATGGCTTGGCAGTTGGGGCTGGACTATTCCCATGAGGCACAGGGTCAAGACTGATTTGCATATGGCCTGGTCTAAACTGGGGTGGCATGGTGAGCAAAAGAATGATGGATTTAACCCAGATCTCTTGACTGGTGGTGAATGTTTTGATTTTTTCTGCATTCCGTGCATCAATTGTGTGTCTTTTGCTTTGTCGCCATAAGTAGCCGGGTATGTCCAGACATGGGTCCCGGGCTCACTGTGCCACTGAATTCAAACTGTCCTGGCTAAAGAGGGGTGAAACACCGAAACCGGTTCTAGGATGCTTGTTTCTGGTCCAGGGAGGACCTGGTTTGGCAGTTCGAGCTGGACTGTTACCATGATGCACAGGGTGAAGACTGATTTGCATATGGCCAGGCCTAAACTAAGGTGGCATGGTGAGCAAAAGAATGATGGATTTAACCCAGATCTCTAGACTGGGGGTGAATGTTTTGATTGGTTCTGCATTCCGTCCATCAATTGTGTGTCTTTTGCTTTCTCGCCCTAAGTGCGCCTGGTATGCCCGAAGTGGGTACCGGGATCACTGTGCCACTGGATTCAGACTATCCTGGCTGAAGGGGGGTGAAACCCTGAAACCGGTCCTAGGATGCTGGTTTCCAGTCCAGGGAGGACCTGGCTTGGCAGTTCGGGGTGGACGGTTCCCATGAGGCACATGGCCAAGACTGATTTGCATATGGCCAGGCCTAAACTGGGGTGGCATGGTAATCAAAAGAATGATGGATTTAACCCAGATCTCTTGACTGGGGGTGAATGTTTTGATTGGTTCTGCATTCCGTCCATCAATTGTGTGTCTTTTGCTTTCTTGCCCAAAGTGTGCCGGGTATGTCCAGACGTGGGTCCCGGGCTCACTGTGCCACTAGATTCAAACCATCTTGGCTGAAGAGCGATGAATCCCCAAACCCGGTCCTAGTATGCTCGTTTCCAGTCTAGGGAGGACCTGGCTTGGCAGTTCTGGCTGGACTGTTCCGATGAGGCACAGGGCCAAGACTGATTTGCATATGGCCAGGCCTAAACTGGGGTGGCATGGTGAGCAAAAGCATGATGGATTTAACACAGATCTCTTGACTGGGGTGAATGTTTTGATTGGTTCTGCATTCCGTCCATCAATTGTGTGTCTTTTGCTACCTCTGTACAGAGAGGCTGTTTAGGGTGTCACGTTTTCGAAAAGCCATTTCTGTGTGTCAAAGATAGTAGGGAGTCCCACTCATCAGCGTATTACATGTGTCCCAAATCATTACATTGAGGCTGTCATTTGTGGCCTACATATGACAACAGGGCTTCTTTTGGGGTCAAACATGTGCCACCATGATGCAGGGATGCACCCTGTGACTCAAGTCACACAACATGGGCAACATGGGTGTAAGGGGTAATCACTGGCCCTATATTCGTCCATGCTTTCATACTTGCTTAATCATAGACATGACACATCTGTCTGTATTAGAATGTATTGTTCACGTTCAGTGGAGTGCTGAAGCTGTCTTAGTACTGGGCCATGCTAACAACACTTTATAATGTTGCCCCGGGGAGGGCCAGCCAGAGTCCTTTGGGGATTGTCAGGTTACTCGTAAGAGGAAGTGTCCAGTCCACTGTCAAATTGCTGTGCCATTGTTGGGCACACAAAAATATGGCAGTGCATGTCGAAGTCCAAGGTTACTGTCGCAGGGTGTATTCGGGGACAGTGGAAGGTGTTATTCCAGGGCATGATGCAGAGGGCAGAAACAAGCAGTAACATGCCATATGGCTGAGATGAATGCTACTGCTTCCTTCTTACCACTGAGGCAGGTTCATCCTCATCGTCGTCCTCTGACATTTCATTTGCCTCACATGTGGGTGGTGGTGTTTGGTCTGAAACACTGTGTGACACTAACACATCAGGGGCCGGAGATGTAGATGTAGAAGTAGCAGCAGCATTCATCTGCGCAATGTCTTGTGACATCACTCCCATGATGGGGATCTGCAGGGCATTGAAGATCCCATCTACAGCTTGCTTGTGTGCAGCCCTGGTAGCCATTCTTTGTGCATTCCCCTATAAACCCACAACCCAGTACGGAATAAAATTACGCAAAAATTAAATAACAAAAAAATCATTAATTTAAAAAAATTAAATATACATTACAAAAACTAATATACACTTTTAACATACAAAACACTTAAAAAAATTCGATATTATTAAAAATTCAATATATTTTAATGCCTATATTATGTACTTCGATATTTCTTACCTGCCTTTCGATATAATTAACCACTATATTATGTCCATTCGATATTTTGTCCATTCTATATTTTGTACCCGATATTATGTCCATTCTATATATTTTTTTCGATATTGTGTCCAGTTACCGTGCTACATCACGGATGTGAGTTGCACTCGTACATTGTAATCTCACAGTTTCCTGCTATGCCAGATGTGATTGGCCATTTTGTGCACACATGCAGCACCTCTTGTGTCCTATGTTCTGTTGTGAAAATGTTGCAGTTTGTACCACATTGTTGCTAATTTAGAGGTGCTAAGAATCTTATGTGTGTGTGCTGCAGTGTGGTACAGGGATGAGGGACATGATCCAGAGTCATTGTGGGTGTGCTGTGTGCTCTGCCTACTTTTGCATGTGTGCCATTGTGCCCATCTCCCCCCGAACTCCCTCCCTCCCTGGTCAGTACTCACCCTGTTTATGTTGTGTCAGGTCATGTTGAGCAGTGTCGGGATCTCCAACTCCTGGCACCGTGTCCCGACTGATGACTGTGGCCACCATTTTCTCAATGTCATCCAGCTCCTGGTGTGCCGCTGGACCCCCATCTCCAATGAGAGTTGCTGCTTTCATGTTGGCCTTGAGTTTCTTCTTGGTTTTGCCCTTCACATCATTCCAGCGCCTCTTGATCTCTTCCATTGTCCTACTAAAAGCTGCAACTGCATTCATATGGTCCAAGATGGTCTGCCATATTTGCACCTTTGTTGCCAATGACACGTTGGATGTGCTGAACAGTTGTTGGTAGTGTTCTGTCACCTCCGTGACGATGATCCTGTTTTCCAGCGGACTGAACCGCGTCTTTCTCTTCCTCTTCTCCTTGGCCTTCCCTGACCCAGAAGTTCCTTGCTGGTCATTTATGGGGCTTGTAGGGTTCGCTTTGTCCTCTGCACTCGGTCCGGGTGCATTCATGGTGCAACGCAATTTTTTTTTTTTGTAAATGTTTTCAACTGCTTTTATAGTGCATTTTCCCGCATGAGGCATGGGAATTGCAGGTCTGTTGCTGGTTATCGCTGATTTTTGTATCGCGATTTGGGACATTGCAATTTTTTTTGCGTTGGTGTTTCGCATTTTTTCGGCATCGACTTTGATTTTAACACGGTCATTTGGTGTGTTATCGTTAGACTATCGCATGGTGCTGCCGGGTTGAGAATACAACGTAAATACAGTGTTATTTTCTCGCGATAGACTGCAATGTGCAAAGTTGCGTTAAGATAATTTTGCGATGATTAACACACGCTCTTGAGAATATCCCTATTAGGGGCCGATTCCGATAATGGCCGCAAAACGAACCGACCGTCACGGACCCGGACCGAATACCGACCGACACGGACCAGCACCGTACGACCCGTGCAGTACGATGCAATGCGAGTGAATTACAACCGACACGTACGGAATACAAGCCGTATGACCGAGCCGTAGGGAAAACAGTGATCCGGTCGGAAAACCTACGCGATTTTCACCGACCGACACGAACCCGGAATGAACCCGACCGACCCGTACCCACGATGTCCGATCCGCGCAGTACGATGCAATGCGTGTAAAACTAGACCAACTCGCACAGAGACCATGCCACACGACCGACACGCACAGACAACCGGGCACACAAGCATTAGAGACCCACGCGTATCAAACACAAAGGATAGGCAGCGCGAACGAGGCGGAGAAGCCCGCACGAGACAACAGCAGCATCCGTTTCCGTCACATGAACTACAAAACACAAAGGAAAAAAGACCAAAAAAGGACCAAACAAGCAATGACAAAGCCAATAAATAGCAAATTAAAAAAAATAGGACAAAGACACACCCACAACTCCAAATATATAAAGGACTACAATCACTACCATCATCCCTTGCAAACAGGAGACACAGCCAGCAGCAAACACCATTACCCAGCAACCACAGACACACTCACAACTCACACATCACACAACTCACACACCATCAGCACCTCATACAAAAGCACACACACATACACACAGCAAAACCAACACCAACCCATCCTCACTTGCACCCTCATACACACATCCCTCACCACCACCACCCATCACCATGCCCCCAACGAAGAATCCAAAGTTCACAGAGAGTGAGTTAGAAATGCTGGTAGACGAGATCACCAGAGTAGAGCCTCATTTGTTTGGTACATTGGTCCAAAGGACCCCCATGTCACAGAAAACCAAGATGTGGGCGAGGATTGTGGACAAGGTGAAAGCTCAAGCACAAGCAAGGCGCACAAAGGACTATATCCAGAACAGGTGGTATGACGTGCGCAGGAGGGTCAAGAAACTCATCGAAAAAGATCACACCCTGAGTCAGTGCACCGGCGGTGGCCCTCCTGCCAAACCAGTATACTCCAGGACCTGGGAGGAGAAGGTGCAGGACATCCTACCACCAGAGAGCGTCCATGGCCTAACAGACATCCCAGAGCCTAGTGAGTACCCAAACAACATACCCAAGATTGTGTGGCAAGGGGACAGTGAAACCATGCACAGCAAGCAAAGTTACAGTAACCATTAGATAATTATACCAAGATGTGTATGCCAGTCAGACAAACACAATACCTGCCATCTCATAGTGACTGGGAACTGTATCATGACATGCACCAACCTACAAACAAAAAGAGCAAGCCAGTGCCACAAAGCTAAATAGACACTGCCAGACTGTTTGCCACCACAAACACACTACCTCACAGTGCAGCTGACTGACAGGAAGGAATAGTGGAGATGCAGGTGAAGTGAGTGTATCCAAAAGCATGATGGGGCCTGTAGTCACAGATAATGCTCCCCCTCCTGATTGGCCCATTATGTCCTCTCGGAAACATGCCCACATCACAGGGAGTTGAAAATGACTGACAAGATGGCTGACACTGGGTCCTGCTGTGGGGAGCACAAGGGGGGTGTAGCCAAGAGTATGATGGGAGTCGCAGTCACCGACAATCTACACCCACCCACATGGCCCAGCAAGCTCACACTGAACCATACTCGCCTCACAGGGAGTGGGAAGGGACTGCCAAGATGTTTGACACTGGGCTCTGTTGTGGGGAGCACAAGGCCATGCTGGGAAATGGCCAACAATAATATCAAACTCTGTCCGTGACAAGCTGGGAAAAAGCAGTGTACAGGCAGGCATCTGTTCGAAAAGTTGAAAATGTCATGTTTGTGAATCATCGATGCATGTAGAAACATAACTCACATTGTGTGTCTTTTCCAAACACAGGTGGTGCTGGGCACCCAGCATCAAATGATGAGGATTCCCAGACCCAGACTCTGGCGGACACTGAGCTCTCTGGTCTGACTCTCGCTCTGTCCTCTTCGGATGACGACAACCAACCTGGCCCCTCTGGTGTGAGCCATCATGCAGCACCAGCAGCATCAACATCTGCACCCCCTGTACCCAAGCCTCCAGCATCTGGACAATGACAGGGCACCCCCACCAACACGGACAGACCAAGGCCAATCAACACCCACAGCACAGGGACACAGGACCCCCCGGAAGCTACAGCAAACACCACCAGCAACACCACACAAGGGGTCCCAGGGTCACCTGTGCGTCCCGCCGCTGGTCCTGCCCGTGTGGATAGGGGTGCTGGGAGGGGTGGGAGGCAGAGGGCGCGCCTTGCAGAGGGGTCTGGACTGCATGATGACCCCCATCTGGCATGCATCATAGATGCGTACCAGGATAGCACCAGAGGATTTGGCCAGGTAGTGGGGATCCTCAAGGACATCCAACACGAGCAGGTCGCCCTCCATGCCCGCATGAAGGCCAAGTGGGTGCCATTACTGCAGTGCATCGGGACATACTCCAATGCCTCCGCCAGATCAACACTAACCTGTCCATACCTCCCTGTGTGGCCACAACATCTGTCGCAACGCCATCTGCCAGCGCCACAGGGAGGTAGGAGGACTCTGGCGGAGAGTCCCCTGCACCGCAGAGGCCTGCACCTGAGGATCTCCCCCCCGGAAGAAGAGGGGTCGTCCGAAGAAGGACATGTGAGAGGCAGATGTCCCAGCACATCTCCCAGGGCCTCTAAACCTGTTCTGGACAATGTCCTTTGTGCACAACCCGTTCACCTTGTCCAATCGCACACAACTCACCCACATGACATGGAGGGTTCATGTTGGGCCAATGTAGCAGATGACTGTGGACTTTACTCTGGACATTTCATCTACCAGCACTTCCAACTCTAATGGAAACTTTGGATTCCCAAACCAATGTACAGCACCCACCATCCTGTGCACCTACCCCACACATGTTTGAAAATAAACGCACCAGTATAACATACTGTTGTGATTCCAACTTGTCATGTTCTGGGAGATGTCGATCTGCTAGACAACACAGTGCATGCCAAATACTGCAACAATGTGACCAACGTTAGGTGAGTCATGGCGATGTGACACAGGTGAGGGAGACACACCACTATGGCACCACAACACATTCTCACCATGGCCATGTTACTCCTCCCACACAATGATGTTGACCTGAAACAAATTGGCATGCACAGACACAACACCAACCCCAGTCAGTGGTAACAAGTCCACAGGTGAGGTAAGCAGATGTCACTCAGATGTGGGAAGACAGACAATGCACATAATAAAGCGTAGCACAGGTTCATTACACATCAGCAACACGTTTATTCCACAATAGTTGCACAGTAATTCTACGTATCAGTGGACACACGCTCACAATGTGTTGGAGAATTGAAGTCCAAGGATGTGTGGTACATCAGTTGATGGGAATTGTCAACTTTCACACTGGTGTTGGCTTCTGGGTGATGGGGGTCAGTGATGACCAAACAACAGGCAAAGTACCCTGGGAAGGACAGACACAAGACACCGTCAAAAGCACAGAAGAACAGGAGAGAACTGCAATACACATGCACAAAACATGTTGCAAGACACCTACACAAAAACTAGTTAGCAGTACTACCCTATTGTGGAGTACAGACCACCTGAATGGACACATCACTGCACGCATCCAGTCAAGTGGCACACAGACACACTCATACAGCAATAGAGCTGCCACAACACATTCCAGGCTACCTCCATACATTGACATAACAACCCTTGAAACTCACATTCAGGTGAAGAAGTTGTTGGTGAGCTGTGAGCGGACGTCACCCTCATCCTCATCATCACTGGCATCTTGGCCCAGGCCGGGATCCTCCACAGGTGCCGGAGGTTGGTCATCGTCATCCTGGATGAGAGGCACCTCCTTCCGCACTGCCATGTTGTGTAGCATGCAGCATACAAGGATTATTTTGCACACATTTGCAGGTTCCTATGGGAGGGCCCCTCCGGTCTTGTCCAGGTAGCGAAAGCGGCTTTTCAGGAGGCCGAATGTCTGCTCAATCACCCTCCTGCTCCGACCATGTGCCTCATTATAGCGCAGCTCGGCTGGTTTCACAGGGTTCCTGAGGGGTGTCAGCAACCACAACATGTTGGGGTATCCGGAGTCACCTACACACACAAAAATGAACAAGTAGCTGTGTTTTGTAGGAGTGCGGAATACAACATTGACAAACACACACAATGAGAAACAGTCAGCACACACCGACAAGCAAGGTGTGCTGAGCTGGCATCTGTGACATCAGCGTTGCAATGCGACTACTCCTCATAATGTAGGCATTGTGCGCAGAACCAGGGAACCGTGCACACACATGTGTGATAGACATGTCAGCAAGACATACCACCAAAGCATTGATGGAGTGGTAGTGCTTCCTGTTCCGGTATGCCTGTGGTGGTATCAGGGCCACATGTGTCCCATCAATAGATCCGATGACATTCTGCATCCTCTCCAGTGTATAAAAGGCATCCTTTATCTCCAGGAGTTCAGCTGAGCTAGGGAACTTGATGTAAAGGTCTAGGAAATGCAACATCCTCTCCAAGACATCGCGTAGCACCCGACTAAACATTGTTTGCGACATACCACCAGCAGTAGCCACAGTGTACTGGAAGGTACCAGTAGCAAAGAAGTGCAGGGCTGCCATCACCTTCACCTCTGGGGTCAGTGATGTAGGGTATGTCAGGCCAGGTAGCAGATGTGGCGCCAACTGCTCCGCCAACTCCTCAATCAGTGGCCTGGTGAAACGGTACCATCTGCTGCAGTCGCGTTCCTGCATGGTTGCAAGGTCTGGGAATGGTCAATGGACAGCTGGTGCCCTGCAGTACAGAGATGCACAAAGGAAGATTGTCAGTTCATCCACCCATGTGGCCATGACCAGGCTCAATCGCACATGATAGATCATGACATTACACAATGTACTGAGGTGTGTGCTGTTGTGCATGAACACATATGTCACCTACATGACCACCACCTCACATCTCAATTCCACATGTCCACATGAGTCCCATGTAGTGCAATGGCCAATCATCTGGCTGTGTCACCCAACCTATGTACTGCTGCAATGTTACAAACACACACCACAGTGACTAGTGAGGCCTGATGTCTCCGAGGCATCACAGATCATTGCCATGCAGAAACCCAGGGTCCCTGTATTGCCACATCGACACTGGCATGGACACAGCGTATCATGTACACACCACAAGGCAAGCGTAAGTCCCACAGGTAGTGGCCACTGCTGTTCCTGCCAGCCCTACATGTACGTCTCTTAGACACACACACACCATCAAGGTTGATGTATATACCACATGGATGTGGAGACTGCCACTCATTGGGCACATTTGATCAGACACATCTAAGACACAACATGCACACAGACTGTGGGTGCACATCAGTATTGTGGCTACAGGTCTCACTGTGATGTACATGTCATCACCCCCTGGACTCAGGGTGTATGTGACATGCCACAAACATATCCAACATGAAACTGTGTCCGTGACTCATGCCCATTACCGTAAAATTGCACATCACAGTGGTAATGTGCACAACACACAAAGGATTCTGCCACAGCCTGGGAGTGGCTGCACAAAAGTGCCACCCAACAAACCATATGTGGCCCCCCCAAACACCCAGGGAATGCAGCCTTACATGCCATGGGACACTGTGTGGCCCATGCTGTAGTGTGGTAGGTGTGCACAGGTGTCCCTGGCCAGTAAATGTGTGTTGCATCCGTATAATAGTCTCACCAGTGAGGTCCCACGCGGGTGACAATGCGTACGCATTGCACGGTTCATGAGCGAGCTGTGCATACACTTTGTCATTGAATGCTATGAGGTCCGAGGTGGGTGACAATGCATACGCATTGCACGGTTCATGACCGAGCCGTGCGAACGCTTTGTCATTGCATGCTATGAGGTCCGACGCGGGTGACAATGCGTACGCATAGCACAGTTCATGACCGAGCCGTGCGTACGCTTTGTCATTGAGTGCTATGAGGTCCGACGTGGGTGACTATCATGCATATGCATCGGGCAGGCATGGTCCGAGACAGGCGTACTCCTTGGCCATTGAATCGTATGGAGACTGGTGCATGTGTATTTCCAAAATACGCGTTGTACAGTCAGTTGAACAAGCCGGGCGCACCCATTGGCTCCGGACTGTCATGGAGACGGATGCGGATTCAAAACGTATACGAGTTGTGCACTGGAAATTCAGTTGGATGCCTACAGCAATGTTGCAATTTCAAGTGTTTCATGAAGGTGAAGATTTGAACGATGCGGAAGGCGTGTACGAGTCTTACACTTAAATGGATTGGACAGATTCATAGAATGCAACCGTGTTGGACCTATCACTTTAGACACATGGCACAGATTCTGTCTCTGTAGCACAGATATAAGGCTGGCTGGCCCCCAGGGAGCTCACTTGCCTGCACTACATGCTACTGGACCACATCCCTGCTACCACTGCTGCTGTCTCTGCATCCTCTGGCTCCTGCTATGGCACGTACTCTGGAGAGGGCCCCAGCCTTCACTGAGGAGGAGAACCAGGCCCTGCTGCATGGGCTCCTTCCACAGTACAGCAAGTTCTATGGGAAACCAGGGGAGCAGGTGAGTGTGCAGTCCACTGCCTTTCTAATTATGCATGTTGTCTGACTAGCAGGACTAGCAGTGTGTACACCAGTGGCAAGCATTCTCAATGACTACTTTCCTGACCCAAAGTGTGTAGGTACATGTACTGAACAGGTGTCCTGCTGCTAAAGTGCATTGGTGCAAGCTTAAACTATCCAGGCATTGTTAACATGTCTGACATGCAGGGGATTTTTCCTTTCCCATGGTTGCACTACCTGTGTAACTCATTTCCCTTTGTGATGATGACATGTATATCCAAATATGTGCTGCACAAATCTGGGGCATGTGTGTCAATGTACTTTTCACTTTGTCATCCTCACAGGTTGATGCCCACCAGAAGCAGGCTGACCATCGCCTGGGCTGTTCGTTCAGTGGGGGTCTACAAGCGCCCGATCCGCAACTGCCAGAAGAGGTGGCAGGACCTTCGGGGCTGGACCCGAAGGATAGCTAGAGTCCAGCTGAAGCTGTCACCTCTGCGCAGGAGGGGCGGACACCGGACCTGAAGTACTGGGTTTTTAGAACCCAGCGGTGCAGGGGAACACACCCGAAGACGTAGAGTTCTTCCTGTTTCAGACCCACAGAAACACAGAGTCTTCTAGTGAAGTCAAAGATCGTATTTATTGGCTGCAGACCAATTACAGGTATCCGAGAAGTACAACACAATGTATGTTCTCAGGAGACTTCTTAAACTTACAGAAACGGCCTTTTCCTTATATACAAAATATCATGCTTCAGGCACACATTCCTCGTTTTACTATATGGTCATTCATATGTATTCATTACAAACGAAAAGGCAGAGTCATGATGACCATACCACATTCCAGTTCAGCCAGCCCACAATTATTTACCCAGCGAGGCTCAGATCCCTCATCAGATATCAGCAGACCCCAATAAACACGGGCACCTCCTGTTGGTAAAACAAGCCATAAAGCAGGAAGAGTCAGGTGTGAAAGAGATTAGCCGGAGGCTTGTGTGGGATGAAAAGGCTTTATGGTGTGTCAAACCCTGATGCTAATCACAGGTGGCTGTAGGACGGGGAGCTCGTGAGACCGGACTGACCTGGGGCGGTGGAGCCAAATTGCACAGGTCACAGAGAAGTCAAATAGAAGGCACATGTGTTCTGAAGGCCTGTGCATGTCCTTAATGCGCAGCCTATGTGAGGGCAACCATAAGATGGCTACCGCTCCAAAATGGAACCCACAAATTCAATGTGTAATATCGTATACAAAGTGAATTTATTGATGAAACGTTATGCAAAACACTTGTACATACTGCATTGGCCATTCGCGGTTCGCTGATACCGGAATAGGCAGGGTAGGACCATGCCTCCTACGCGGTCCCAAATTTTAAAGTACCACAGACCCTCCTTTTGCCCTTACATAGGCAATAACTATACTCATATTAATCCGAGTCCAGGTCTATATTCATAAGGTCATGGAGATGTTGCTGTAGCATCATCCTATTACTTAGCTCGTCCCTCGATACAGGTTTCCTTACACATAATGTAGCACAGAGGCCACATATCGCGGGAGCACACTGTACACACAGACAGAACAGGAAAAGAATGGCTAAGATCATTCCAATGACCATCAGAATTTTCCATCCCCAGGCAGATATCAGTTCCCAGAACCACCCCAACAATGACCAATCTCCTTTATCCACGTGTATAGATTCAGATATTTAATGCAGTTTGGAGATGGCTTGATAAACTGTTGGAGCGTTATCTGGTATGAAAATGCAACAGCTAGATTGGATGACCTTACATACCCCACCACGGTCTGCAAGTATGACGTCTAGAACCATACGGTTCTGCAAAGTCATGAGGCGGTCCGCTTGGAGCTCAGATGTCAAATTACCAAGGGCACCAGCCGCCAGCCGTTACATTAACAATGGATTCAACCACACGAGTCAGTTGTCTCAGGTTCCTACTATTGACCATCGGTCCCCAAAACGGCAGGAAACCCAGAAAGAAGTCTCCCGCTTCCTGACCGGCAGTATCCTCCTGACTAACAACGCCTCTCACAACTCTGGTCTTGTGATAATCAGAGGCAGCAGCAAATGTTGGCGGTAGCAAATTTGCAATATAACATGTGCCCGAGAAATCAGGGGGCAACCATGTATATGCTCGGTCATTGCAGACAAAATATGTACCCTTGGCAGCCAAAAACGCAGGGGAAAACTGTGATGGAAAAGTGTACATTTCAGTACAGTCACTTTTCCCCAGTTGAGCTCTTGGATTCTGGCCATTACCTTGTAAATAGAACCGACCTATGTGGGGTACGACCCAAATTGGGGATGAAATTTTTCACTGCCTTTCACCCAGACAAATGCTATACCCCGTCGCGTTTCAACCTACATAAGCTCGCAATTCATCCTTGGGAATAGATGAGTATGCGTCGATATCTCTACTCATATCAGCGACTCCTTTCATTAAGGCCTTATTGTTTGTGCTAGGTCTGATGGAACGCGGTTGTCGCGGGGAGTAGGCATCTAATGCAAAAAGAAACATTGTCTGGAATGCCCATGACGATCCATTATAGCTAAACGGCAGCACTAGATATGGGATACCCTTATTAATGGTATGTGGCATTAAACCACACACCCAGCAATTGGTTGTATTCATAACTAGTTGGTGCTGGTGTAGGAGTTGAATAAATGAATTGTTTACAAACTCGGAACGTCTAGCTTGTTCGTGTTCAGGCAGAGGGTGGAAAGAGTGTAAGGAGACAGTAGGAGGAGGTATAGGCTGTACAGTGGGTGCAAATGGCACTTGAGAGGAGAAGAATACATAACCTACAGTAAACACCATCATACTAAATAGTATAAACAGACATAAAAATACAAAACGTTTGCTCTTCATAATTCTACATATTTTCGTCTTAAAGTTCATTTCCTCAGCGGGTCTCTCCATCTTGAAAAACTCCATCCTCTAATCGTGCCGCTCGCGGCGGGTGAGTATCTTCTGCTAAGGAGTACGCCTGTCAGTCCAGGGAACGCCCCAGACCAATCAGAACCGTTGACCTAACGTCTTCGGCCTGTACCCCGAAGTCTTGGCACCACGACCCTGCAGCTGAACCCGGATGGTGGTTCGAAAAACAAAAATCAAAAAGTCCTTCAGATGGGAGAGCTATAATATCAAAAAATAGTAAGGGAAGGGAATTTTTTTTTTGTCCATAGGCCTTGGCCTCAAGTTATAGCGAATTCGGCCAGGTACTGTCTGGTCTTGAAACAAGAGTTCAGGCTCTGTGGTGTCTATTCGAGTTGACGGTGGCACAGCTTCCTGCAAAATATCGTCGCTTTCTCGTTCTGAAGTCGTTTCCTTTACACGTGCATCACTAAATGGCACAAAACGGGGGACAGTGTCAGTTTCAGAATCAGCGATACCCTCCTGGACCCACCGGTCATATGGTAGAGGCAAAGGGATCCGTTTGCAGTGGGCGCCGTGTATCCAATTTTTTTTCCCTTTCACTCGAACCGCTGATCTTGTTGATAGAAGTACGAGGTGAGGGCCGATCCAACGGGGCTCATCGTTGTTTTTTCGTTGAAAATTTTTTATAAGCACCCACGAGCCAGGGTCGATAGGGTGCCCTGGAGCTTCAGAGCCCTGGGGCAGAGTATCGTGCACCTGTTGGTGTAAAACACGCAATTTAGCCGTCAATTCATACAGATAGTCAAGCAGTATTGGATGTTCGATTTCACTGAATTTTGTCGGTCTTGGCACACCCCATATGTTGGCTGGCCGGCCAAAAATGATCTCATAGGGACTAAGTCCCACTCGTGAATGCACAGTCATTCTTGTTGATAGGAGTGCTAAAGGCAGAGCGTCAGGCCATTTAAGACCGGAGCTCGCCTGGGTTTTGGCCAATTTAAGTTTCAGGGTGCCATTGTAGCACTCTACTAATCCAGCTGATTGGGGGTGATTTGCAGCGTGGAACTTCTGCTTAATGCCCAGTCCCTCACACACATTCTTCATCACTCGACCTACAAATTCACTCCCATTATCACTCCACACCATTCTTGGCATTCCAAACCTAGGGAAAAATTCTTTCACAAGGGCTTTGGCTGTTGATAAAGCAGTGTTGTCTTTTAGGGGATATGCTTCTATCCATCTTGAAAAAGCGCAAACAATAACCAGTACATATTTCAAATTGTTGCACCTTTCCATGTGGATAAAATCTAGCTGCAAAACCTCAAATGGATATGATGGAGGCACAAAATGACCAGCTGGAGTCGGGGTTCCCCTACCAGGATTGTATTTCAAACATACCATACAATTCTTGACCACATTCTCTGCACACTTGGGAATTCCAGCGTTCTGCCACACTGGAGCCAACAACTTACAGATTCCTTTCACACTGATATGTGCCATTCCATGTGCCATCGTAACCACTGGAAGCACATATGCATCAGGTAACAACCATCGCCGATGTTCTGACAAATCAACCCAACAACCATTCTCATCCAATTTACCCTTACTTTCTCTCCACATACTCAATTCTTTCTCTGTGGCTTCAGCTTGAAGTGACTTCACACTCTCTATCGTGTCTTCACACATTCCAACATCACCAACCCATCTTGCAGGGCCTGCGACATACATTCGAGTCTTCACATCTTTTGCTGTTTCTTTCGCGATTTCGTCAGCAAATGCATTACCACGACCAACATCATCAGTGACCTTCTTGTGCGCACTGCATTTCATGATTGCAACTTGTAACGGTAAGGTCAGTGACTCAAGGAGATCATTCACCAACTGACCATTCTGAATTTTAGCTCCATGCGAAGTCAGGAACCCACGTTCTTTCCACAAGCGCCCAAAACTATGGGCCACGCCAAAGGCGTACTGACTGTCAGTATATATGTTCACTTTCATTCCTTCAGACAATACGCATGCTCTTGTAAGGGCAATTAATTCTGCTGCTTGAGCCGAATTATGTGGTATGCGTGCAGTCTCAACAATCGTGTGCAAAGTCGTGATGGCATATGCAGCAGTCGTATCACCATTCGGAAGCTTGAAGCACGAACCATCCACCCATAAGGTACCATCACACTCAGTTAGGGGAGTATCTTTAAGATCCACTCTCCCTTTCGTCTCTTCATCTGTTCTGAACAGACAATCATGCTGCTCAATCTCATCGATGTCTGCTGGAATTGGCACTAATGTAGCTGGATTCAACGTGTTGCATCTCTTTATGTGTATATGGTTTGCCAACAGTGTCAATTCATACCCTGACAATCGAGCACTAGTTAAATGCTGTGTCTTGGTCCGGTTTAACAATGTGTCCACAGCATGTGGAACCATTACAATCAATGTGTTATTCATCACTAGTCCAGCAGACTGGCGAATAGACACAGCTGCTGCGGCTGTAGCTCTCAAACAACTTGGCAATGCCCTCGCTACCGGGTCCAAAGTTGACGAAAAATATGCGCATGGACGCGGTCTGTCGCCAAAAGGCTGTGTTAACACTGATAATGCGCAACCTTCCTTTTCATGAACATACAATGTAAAAGGCTTGCTGTAGTCAGGGGTACCCAACACAGGAGCTGAACATAATGCATTACGCAATTCCCAAAAACTTTTCTGACACTCTTCAGACCATGGGACAGGATTCGGTGTATTTTTACAGGTTAATGCTAACAAAGGTTTTGCCAGCAAAGAAAAACTCGGGATCCAGTGCCTACAGTATGAAGTAATGCCCAAGAAAGCACGCACTTCTCTCTGTGTTCTTGGCACGCTCAATTGTGCGATGGCTTGAATTCTTTCTGGGGTCAGCTTCCTTCCCTCCTTTGATAAGAGATGACCTAAGTAGGTCACTTCTTGTCGACAATATTGCAGTTTTGAGAGAGACACTTTGTGATGAAAGGCAAACAAATGACGCAACAATGACAATGTAGCTTCTTTACAAATCTTTTCAGTATCCGCGGCGATTAGCAAATCGTCAACGTACTGAATAAGGGTAGCACCACTAGGTAAAACAAGTGCATCAAGCTGCGCCTTTAAAGCCTGACTGTATATTGATGGACTTTCACAGTAGCCCTGTGGAGCGCGTTTAAAACGGAAGCTTTGACCTCCTAAACTGAAGCCAAAAATGTCCCTGCTCTCCTCTGCAATTGGGATGCTAAAGAAAGCATTCTTTAAATCGATCACTGAGAACCATGCAGCGGAGGCTGGAATCATAGTTAACAAGGCAGTTAAATCAGGGACAACTGGAAACTGTGGCACAACTATTTTATTGACCTCTCTAAGATCAATCACAAACCTGTAAACAGGTGGCTGAGAAGGGTCCGTACGTTTTAAAACAGGTAAAACAGGACTATTGCAAACGTTGCCTCTTGTCTCTTCAATTACACCCTTTTTAATCAAATCACTGATAATTGCTAACAACGCTTTCTGACCTTCATTGGAGATCTTGTACTGGGGAATGCGTGGCAATCTGACATTGGCCTTTAAAGTGACCACATATGGCGGTATTTCCAAGATACCCACATCATTGGGACCAGTAGCCCAAAGGACATCCAGAAGGGATGACAATTCAGGTGGCAATTTATTCTTCGACAAATACATTGGGGAAATCACTTCCTTACCCAATGTAAGTTGTACTCCTGAGGGAGAACAATATAGTGTCGCATGCAATCTTTTTAACAAATCCAACCCTAACAAATTTTCACCACAACCTGTCGTTAGGATGAGGGGTGCTTTTAGCTCACAAGGTCCAACAGAAAGGGGCATAGGACTAGAAATCGGGTTCCTAACCGGGGCGCCAGAAAAACCTACTGAAACATTCATTTCGCCAGACAAAGGCGCGCCAGGGAGTTTTGAATGCATAATTGAACTCTTTGCAGCACCAGTATCCAGCAGAAAGGGCTCTGACACACCCGCTGTAGTCACCTTAACATACGGTCCACTCTGATCCACTGGCACTGAAACAACTCCCTCTCTCTGTCTATGGCTGTCCTTGTAATCATTACCTTCCATATTGTCGTCTTCTGCATAATAGTCATTATTATAGTACTGAGCTGTATTACCAGTTGCATTGGCTTGCTGATCAAAGCTATTTATCGTATTTTGAGGCGGAAGAGGACGCGCGTTCTGGGGAACATTTCCACGCCCTCTGCCTCTAGGAGCTTGCTGACCACCTCTACCTCTTGCGCCATACGCATTATTATTACGCTGCAACAATTTAGGACAACTATACTTAAAATGACCTTCTTCTTTACAATACGAACATTGATTGGGACCTACAGGAACACGCGGTTGGGAATACTCGAACCTTTGCATGTTTCTCTGAAACTGTTGAGGTTGCTGATAGTTACTCTGACTACCACGCGGTGGGTAGGCCTGCTGTAATAGAACCTTTGTCTTTAATTCTTTCGTTTTCTTGTCTGCTCTATCCTTCTCATCTTTATCCCTATTTTCGTAATACTGTGCAGTAGCCAGTATTTGCGCTGAAGAGGAAACAGCCCAAGAACTCTCTGAATCTTTTAATTTCTTACACAACTCGGGAAGCAAATTATGCACAAATTTATCAACAAATAACCGTTGGCCACCTTCAGTACTCATGTCTTGACCACTGTGGTCGATAAATGTTTCTTCAAACCTAGTGAAGAAATCAGACACTGTTTCATCTTTCTTCTGTTTGCATGCCGATAGTTTATCCCAATTCACACGCATCGCGGGCATTAAAGTTTTCATGTAGGTAATAATTCTACCAGGGAGTTCTGCTACTAGGGGCTCAGGTTTTGCACCACCAACTTGTCTAGTGTCTGCGGCAATGATATTAGCCCATGTGTTACCCAATTCTGTAACGTGATCCACATTACGAATGGATCCCCATAAAGGCTGTGGAACAACATTCCCGAACAACATATCTATGTCAGCTAGATTCATGACACACGATTCTGCAGTCTGTGATAACTCCTTATAATATCCTGCAGGGTTTTTACGGGGGTCAGGCAATGTCTGTTTAAGCGCTAACACTTCAGAACGCTTCCATGGGACATGTACCCAAACACGCTGAAAATGTGGCAAAACAGGTGGAACAGCATTAGCATCACCAGGCCTCCAAACTGGAGGGACCTCACGCATTGGATATTGGCGCGCTTTTACCTTTTTCCCCACAGGGAATTCCTGTTCGAACAATGATTGTTGACAATCATCATTCCTGAAGGACAGTAAAGTCGCAACTGCTTTATCTACATCGGGACCCACAATTGTACCTTTTCCAAAATCAAATCGCACTCGACACAACTCCTGCGGGTTTGAGTTTGAACCATGATCTTCCAATTCCTCACAGAGGAATTCACACATTTTCTCAAACACATACCTCTGTTTTGGGGCTTCCCATTGGTGAAAAACATTAACAACTGATTCCACTTCATAGAGTGAAGAAAAAACAATCCACCTACGTGCCATATGGTCTAATACCTCTTTCTCTCCAGAATCAGGCAGCTGACTATGCAACTGCTTACGTTGTAAACCAGGGGTCATACTAGATGACCCAAAGAGAGGCGACATTAAACAAGTAACTACACTAGCTATTCGTTGTCGTGCAGAAGGAGAAGTTGAGGCGAAAACGGGGGGAAAGACAGAGGGAAGAAAAACGGGTGCAGATACAGGTACAGGGGCAGTGTCAGGAAGAGCGCCAAGGGAGGCAGCTGATGTACTAGGCAAAGTCGCAGGAAGCGCAGGGGAGACAGGTAATGAAACTGGCGGCCCTTGAGAGGGCTGTGCTGTAGGGATGGGAGCCAGCTGAGGGGGAGCTGGCGGCTGTGGGAAGGCTTGCGGCAAATTAACTGCAGGCTGTGCATTTAGAGGTTGTGGAGGTGCTGTAGCATTTTGCGCATACGGGGGTGGCGAACTTAACAAATGTGCCATCAGGGGGTCTTTCTCCTTTTCTTTTGATGCGCCTTGCTGAAGGGGCGGCAAAACTGGGTAACATTTATCAATAACTAGTTTGCGTTGCCTGTGCAACTGCTCATTCATTTGGTCCTCTTCATTATCTTTAAACTGCACAGCTGCTTGCATTATCGACATACCTCTCTCTCTTTTATTTTTCTTTGCCAATTTAATTTATTTCTGTTTGGCTTCCTTTCGCCATAGGCGAAAAGAGTCAAACATCGCCGGCCGGGCTTTCTTCTTAACTTCTAAGTTATCTAGGATTTCTGTGTCGAAACTACCATTTTGGGGCCATTTTAAAACACCATCCTTCCTGGTATATCGGACCCATACTTCATTATACGTAATGGGGCCCATGCCATGTTTCACATAAAGCTCATAAGTTGGATCTCCAATTGGAGGAACCGGACACGAATCCTCCAATCGGGAGTCCTTTCTACAACCCAAACAAAACAAATTTCCAAATATACTAGAACCAGGCATCTTCGCTCACTAGTCTAGTTTCAAACTTCAAAGGATTATCGAATACGATAGTCTCGTGAATACACGAGTCCCCTGGCTTTGGCACTTGCAAGTTCCAAATCAAAGCGATCCCGACGGATACCAAAATCCCGAAGGATACCAAACAAACTGGGAGACGCTCCACTTATACTTAACTGAGGTATCGATGATCGATGGCGTCACCAGAAGACTCTCTCAATTGTTTCGCTCTACCAAATCGTCAAGGGTCCAAAACAGGGCGATTAATCAGGGCAGCAGTCCTTCGTAGCCGTCGGGACGCGGAGAACCTCGCAGAAAAGACTTTCGGACCACGTCGACATGCAGGGGTCGATGAAGTGGCGGCCTTCCTCCGGAATTTCCACACGAAGCTCCTCACGAACCTCTGGCTTGGACCGGTACCGCTGAAATCGCTCAACGTTGGGCGCCAACTGAAGTACTGGGTTTTTAGAACCCAGCGGTGCAGGGGAACACACCCGAAGACTTCGAGTTCTTCCTGTTTCAGACCCACAGAAACACAGAGTCTGCTAGTGAAGTCAAAGATCGTATTTATTGGCTGCAGACCAATTACAGGTATCCGAGAAGTACAACACAATGTATGTTCTCAGGAGACTGCTTAAACTTACAGAAACGGCCTTCTCCTTATATACAAAATATCATGCTTCAGGCACACATTCCTCGTTTTACGATATGGTCATTCATATGTATTCATTACAAACGAAAAGGCAGAGTCATGATGACCATCCCACATTCCAGTTCAGCCAGCCCACAATTATTTACCCAGCGAGGCTCAGATCCCTCATCAGATATCAGCAGACCCCAATGAACACGGGCACCTCCTGTTGGTAAAACAAGCCATAAAGCAGGAAGAGTCAGGTGTGAAAGAGATTAGCCGGAGGCTTGTGTGGGATGAAAAGGCTTTATGGTGTGTCAAACCCTGATGCTAATCACAGGTGGCTGTAGGACGGGGAGCTCATGAGACCGGACTGACCTGGGGCGGTGGAGCCAAATTGCACAGGTCACAGAGAAGTCAAATAGAAGGCACATGTGTTCTGAAGGCCTGTGCATGTCCTTAATGCGCAGCCTATGTGAGGGCAACCATAAGATGGCTACCGCTCCAAAATGGAACCCACGAATTCAATGTGTAATATCGTATACAAAGTGAATTTATCGATGAAACGTTATGCAAAACACTTGTACATACTGCATTGGCCATTCGCGGTTCGCTGATACCGGAATAGGCAGGGTAGGACCATGCCTCCTACGCGGTCCCAAATTTAAAAGTACCACAGACCCTGACCCCCCCCACATGCTCCAGATACTGGCGGTGGTCTTCCCGGACCTGGATAGGCAGCTGAAGGCCAGAGAGCAGCAGGAAGGGGGTAAGTCCATGCCTAATCTGTGTACTATGTCTGACATGCCAATTGCAGTCTTTTGGCCTGGTCGCACTTCTACATTACGTAGGTCTTGTAGTCCAATACTCAGGTCCCTCAATTGTGTGATGCACTCTCCTCATCTGTTCCACAGGTGTGGCCCCTACAGTCTGTTGCTTATGTCACTAGGGCACTGTGTCCCTGCAGTCAGCTATGCTTCATCTACCGGACAGCATCTGTTCCCGTGACTCTGGTGTGTGTTTCATGGTTGGGTCAATTGTTTACACAATGCCTGAAATCTGACATGTGATCTGTGTGTGCCCTTGAGATGTGTTCCAATTGCTGGTCTGACTCGCCACATGTGGCTGGGGTATTCCAAACAAACCCATGCAGCAGTGGACTCCAATTTTGGGGCCTCAGGAGTATGTATATCAAGTATGTCACACTTGCTTAGCCACCTGTCTACTGTCCAGGGCCAAACACTGTTTCATGTAGACCTGGCCAGTCATGGCTCCTCAAGAGCATTTAGAAACACTCTGTAATCCCACTCCTGTGTATCAAATAACAGGTTGTGCTTAGTGACATGTGCCCTTAGGTGTCTGAGATGTGACTGTGAGAGACAAGACCTGTGTGACATATAGGTGTGTGATCATCTAACAGCGCACAATGGTGTATGCAACTGTGTCCTTCATGCAGCTGGGTTACATGCATGGCAGACTGTGATGTGTTAATGTACAGGGAGTTGTGTTTGCAGAGACTTATATGTCTGATTTGCATGATGTGGTTCCTGTATATGTTGTTTGCAGGGGATGGACTAGTGCGCCGGTCATCTGCAGAGTTAGCTTCACCCCTGAGCTAGGATTGTGAGTCAGTGCATATTGTTGTTGTATGGATGCCCAGCCCCTTTGACAGGAGACAGTGTTGACTGACTTTCTGGGCATCCCCGTGCCATGGCATTTAAATTGCTATGAGTGATCCTGCATTGTGTGCAAGTGTGCACCATGCACCCCATTGTGCCATTGCCCGTCAGGTCATGAGAACATCATAGTGTGTGTTGCTGGCATGCATCACAAGCATGTGAAATGAGTCTCTGCCCATCCCTTCATCCGGACACCTGCACTGAGTCAGTGGCAAGAGATGTGCTGTGTGTATAGTGACATACTCCTACGTGTTCACTTGCATGTCCAAATGAGGTGTGGGTGGTGCATGTTGGCACATTGGAGTGTTAGCATCCAACATGCAACAGACATATGTGTGAAAGTCAAGGAGGGATATGTGTGCCATGGTTGATGTTGAGAATGACAATTGGCTTATTCTAAATAGTGTTGGCACTTTGAGCTGTGTTCAGCTGATGATGCCAGGGTTTGCCCTGTGATGTGATGAACTCACTTTGGTGTGTGCAGTCGGTGCAGGTGACTGATATTGTTCTCTTACTTCCTACTCCTATCCAGATACATCCACGGCCACAGGAGAGGACAGCTCCACGGACCAGGAGGAGCCACAGAGCCTGACAGGGACAGAAGGAGAGGAGACGGGGGGACCCTGTGGCACGGAGGGCGAGTGGAGCCACACAGAGGCGTCGTCAGCACCATCACCTCCAGCTGAGGGCCACAGCAGCTCAGAGGATGACTCCCTTGTGGAGGCGGGTGTCAGCAGCCACCAAACCGCAGCTAGTGAGGCTGTACCCCGCCACCACCACCACCACCACCACCCTCCCATCAGCTCCCATCCCAGAGATCCCTGTAGGCTCCCGTGTTCGTGAGCATGTCTCCTTTGTGTCAGGACTGCACCCCCTGCCCCTGTGTCCCCTGCTGCCCTGAGTGAGGAGTCAGTGGACTTACTTAGACAGATCCATGTGGGGCAGACGTCGATGCTGAAGGTCCTCCATGCACACACAAGTATGTTGACACAACCGGTGTCGTTCATGGAGGGCATTTCCTCGGGCATGTCTGCCCTACAGAGGACCAATCAGTCCATGGCCTCATCCCTGACGGCAGCAGTGTCCCTCCTCCAACAGTCCCACACCCCTCCTACCCCTGCACCACCCACGATTCCTAGCAGCCTACCTGTCCCAAGCACACAAACACCCAAACCAAGGTCTAGACGTGAACACAAGCAAGCGCAGGGGACTGATACCACACTCACAGGGGCTGGTTTGCAGACACACACACAGTCATCCACAACCAGTCCGCAGTCCTCCGACACCTCTCCCTCCCAGCCCCCTTCCCTTGCATCACCTGCAACCCCATCTCCCCAGAAGCTCTTCCTCTGTGACCTTGGCCTCTTCCCCACTGACCCAGCAGATCCTGATTACAAGGGGAAGGGAAAGTCCCCACACACAGAGGGGAGTGCCCCTCACACCCGGACACCCTCCCCCAGGCACAGTCAGACTGAGACCCCCACCCACAAGTCCCCCCGAAGCTGGAAGAGCAAGGCTACCATGCAGCTCCAAGGCAAAGTCTCTGTCCTCCATCCCCAGGCCGCCACTCCAGAGGTTCCCCCGCCACTCTCTGCCCCGGGATCCCCCACCCACAGATATACCATCCCCAAAATTCTAAGGCCGTCCCCCCTACCACTTGCTCCTTCACACCTGGTCAGACGGTTAGTGCCACTGATGTGGGGACAGTGTCCCCCCCCCTGTCCTGCCAACCTCACCTGCCCCCCATTCCGCTCCCATGGATGTAGGCACTGCAGTGAAGTCCACGACCACCCCGTCTGACTTGGGCACTGCAGTGGGGACCTAATCCACTCCATCTGACCTGCACACTGGAGTTTTGCCAGCACCCACCCCATCTGACTTGTGCCCCACAGTTGTGACAGCACCCACCACTTCAGTCAGCTCCACTGCAGTTGCAAGTGTCTCGCCTGCATCCACCATCTCTTCACTGCCTCCTTCTGCTGCGCCCTGATCCTGTCCCTGCGGTGCCTGGCCTGCCCCCATGTATGCCCCTCCGAGGGGATGACCCCGGTCCTTAGCAGTGCAGGCAAGCAACGTGTGACAGTTGTCCCCCTAGTTCACTCCTTGGCATTTGGACATGGACTGGCCATTGGCCTTTTGTTTGAACGGACGTTTAACTTTTAATATGCTGAATGAAGCTTTTTTCTTTATCCCTGTGAACTTGATTTAGATGTACATTATGTTGATGATGTTTAACATGCCCTTGCACCTGTAATGCTTGGTTTCCAATGTTGAATACTGATGTGTTGCTGTGAGGTACTCCATGTGGTCCATGAGATATCTATCCTATTCTGGTGGGTATCCATGTCATCCTTTGCAGCTACCTGGGTGTGTCATGATCAACTATTTGTGGACATCTCTGTGAACATTTCATTTGCATAGTCACATCTCTGGCTTGCACCCATGCACATATGATGTGCTTCCCATTGTCTAATTTGTCAATTCCACAAACTTTGTGCGCATCACCACTGGACCTACAGGTGTGGGCATCATTGGTATAGGAGCAACTGGGTCCTCTGTGCAACTTGCTAGACATATGTTTTGAGTATGTGCAGATGACTTAGGGGAGACACACGTACCCAGGCTGTTGTGACCAGAGCCTTCATTGTGTGGTAACTAATAGCTGATTGACCAAGTGTTCTGTAGACATGAGTGAGAGGTGCTGTGAATATGTTTGGCAAAGCTGGGCTTTCACAGGAGTTGGGTCCCCTCAAGTAAGTGTGTTGTCCCGTGACATAGCCTGGGCCCATGGTGTGTGTTGTATGAGCATGTGTGTGTGTCCACATCCCTGTTCATACACCGGCAGTGTTCCCTTGATATGTTCCTGTTGTTGATGCTTGCTGAGTGGTACTGGGTTCATCCCACTACTTTGCCATGGGCTACCAGATGTGTGGGTGCATGACACACTACTGTTAATTGGTGTATCATCATTGGGATTTGTCAGTTCTGAGTGGTGATGATGTTGTCAGACACAGATGGGACATAGTCAGGGTTCCCCAAGGCACTTGTTTATTTGCAAAATCATGTAGTTTTCCCTAGGTGGTACCTTTCAGGAATTGACACATTTGTATGTGTGTGTAACTGCTCCCACTTGTCGGGTTCGTGGCTGCAATGTTGGCAGGTGTCAGCATGCATGCCTTATGGTTCTCCTTGGCATCTGCCTTGTCCTGGGACTGTGGCAGATATTCTGAAGGTTACGTGACCTTTGAAGGCATGGCCATGTACCGCATACTGTGCAGTATGTCTGTCATTCCCCAGGGTTGTAAACTGTCCTTGTGTGATGTGTCTGTGCACCTTAGTTCGTCCCAACATTCATGTGTTTGTCATGGGTGCATGTGCAATGCCACCTGTCCATCTGGGCTTCACAGATGCACATTGTTGCAGTTCATGGTGTGTGGTGTTGAGGCTGGACTAATGTAAATGTTTGCATGGATGGTCCCCTAGCTCCCGTTTGTCCATGGATGAGGGGCCATGCTGAGTGATTTGTGTTTGTGTATGTGTGATGTACCTTTGTGGAACAGGACACATGCCTGGGTTTCCCAGTTTGTACGAAATCTGCCTTTGTCATCACAGTGAAGGTGTCATGCATGCTTGTGTCACCCCAATGTCTGGTCCCTGGGGGTAGTGCTGTTGTGTGTCAGTCTCTTGCTGTGTTAGTTGGTGTTCATTCAAGCTTGTGTCACATGTGTCTTTTGTGCTCCCTCTCATCTCACAATACCTGATTGCCCACTAAGGGTGTCCCAATGATGGTTTACTTTTGTATGGCACTGTGTCCACATCTGTGTCACTGTGGTTCAGCCCCCCTCATGTGTTGTGTAGTTGCCTGGGGATACTGTGACACACACACACACATGCTGTGTCAGATGTGCAGTGTGAGGTTGCCTGTTTGTGTTTGTGCATCTGCATCAGTGCATTGGTATTGCTGTTTTGGGCCTTTGTCTGGATGCTGTTTCTGTGATTTTCCCTGCAGTCCCTGTGAGTCATATCACGTCATTGTGTACATTCATACTGATTATTAGGTGCCATTGCTGGCATGGTATGGGAGTTTGTGAGCTGACACCTACAGTCTACACAGGTTGTTTTGATTAGTGTGTCTATTTTCGAGATGTGTGTATGCTTTGTGATGGTCACATCTGCTCTTGTGTCATTGTACAATGTAATCATTGTCAGCCCCCATGTGTGGTGCTTGTCTGCACATGGCCGAGAGTGTGTTAGGTTTTCACAGCACTGTTAGCCTCAGCACATCTCTTCGGGAATGGGATACAACCACTAGTTTGTCACAGAAGTGTTTGATGTGTTGGGAGCAGGGATCATACCTGCTGTTTGTTATTTGCAGCTTTGACCATGATGACACTTACCTTTTGGTCACTGTGATGAGGGGGGGTTTAGACCCCATCACCACAATGCTCAACATCTGCTGCAGTTTGGAAGACCACACTTAACTTCTGTTCTACTCAGTGAGGGGGTGTTCTTTTTACATTGTCACAGTGCTATGGTAATGCTTGCCTTGTGCAGGGCACACTCATTTGTTGGTCACACATGTGCTGTTAGTTACATTGTATGTTCGAAGTCATGATCACTGTTGTGGGCATTTGTCACAGACTACACACTGTTGTCATGATGTCGGGGGGATGATTTTTGCTGACATACGTAATGTTGGAGCATGATGGATGCGTGGCGCATCACCCATCCTATGAGTAGTGGTGGCAGGGGTGATGGGCAACAGGTCCCCTAGGGGTGGGGCTGGCAGTAGTGCTGGGCAACAGGTCCCCTAGGGGTGGTGGTGGTGGCAGGGGTGATGGGCAACCGGTCCCCTAGGGGTGGGGGTGGCAGGGGTGATGGGCAACATAAGCCATATGAGTGGGGGTGGCAGGGGTGATGGGCAACAGGTCCCCTAGGGGTGGGGGTGGCAGGGGTGATGGGCAACATTAGCCCTATGGCTGGGGGTGACAGGGGTGATGGGCAACAGGTCTCCTAGGGGTGGTGGTGGCAGAGGTGATGGGCAACATAAGCCCTATGAGTGGGGGTGGCAGGGGTGATGGGCAACAGGTCCCCTAGGGGTGGGGGTGGCAGGGGTGATGGGCAACATAAGCCCTATGAGTGGGGGTGGCAGGGGTGATGGGCAACAGGTCCCCTAGGGGTGGGGGTGGCAGGGGTGATGGGCAACATAAGCCCTATGAGTGGGGGTGGCAGGGGTGATGGGCAACAAGGTCCCCTATGAGTGGGGTTGGCAGGGGTGATGGGCAACATAAGCCCTAAGGGTGGGGGTGGTAGTGGTGCTGGCCATGCAACCCCTATGGTTGCCTGTTGTTAGTGGCCAGAATGTGGATCCCCTGTGTGTGTGTACCATTTTGTGGGTATGTGTTGTTTGTTTATGTGGTAGGTGTCTGACTTACCGCCTGTGCCGTCGGCGTCGGTTCCTGAGCCAGTCATAGATGTAGAGTACTGGTATGACCTGCGCGATGGGTTTCATGATGTGTTCGATGCTGTGATGTCCCGTATGTGGTATGTGGTGACCCGTCCGGCGCTTAGGAAGTACGCATCGTACTTGTCATGCCGGAAACTGCTATGGATACTGCTTCCGGGTGATGCGGTTCAGCGTTAGGAGTTACGGCTCGGACGGAGAATGGAGCTTGAATCACAACCTACGTGTCGGTCGTGTTTTTGGCAGGTATGCACATCGTACTTCTGCTGCAGGACGGACCGGTTACGGGTACGTGTACGTGTACGTGTCAGTCGCACGGTAAGGCTACGGACTGCTCTCGGAGAGCTTTCCGACCCGGTATCGGAATCGACCCCTTAGAGTTTCTGTTTACTCAAATAGGTGTAATTTCTGATATTTATGTTTCCATCATCTTGATTTTTGCTCATGAGAAAGTGTCACTCATAGTCATTGAAATGTACTCATAATTACACTGAACTTATGAAAATGTCACACATGGCAATCTGAAACCTTGGCAGCAATTATTAGGTTGCTAATATTTCTCAAAGCTAGTGCTTTTTTTCACATAGACCAGCTCAGAAACAGAAAGAAGCGAACATTTTTCACTGTTTCCGAGTCATAGTAGCTGAAAATAAATCACTAACTCAAAGATATACCGAATTAAATGAATTACCTTTACGCACTAGAGGTGCATAAAACATATGCGCGCCTCTGCGCTACACCGCAAAGTCCACTATAATGAGGCCCAGGAGTTGTTTGTCTCATACTGATGTCTTTGGTTTGCTGGCGACTGCAGTGTGTGCAAGCATGGTGTGCCCTGCCATGTCGGTCCCACACTAGCACTATAGGTTTCATGGTGACCGTCAGTGGAAAAGTCAGCTGCTCGTTTCCATTTTCTTTTCAGTATAGCCTAGGCAGCAGGCAGCCGCACCACACATCAGCCTCACCAACCCCGTTTTTTTTACAAGCAATATGGCTAGAGTCCTCCTTTTCCAGCCCTATTTTGAGTTGTGCTACCTACTAAGGTATGCCTGCATTGTAGCAAGCAAATGCATAAATCCCTTTTTGTAAGAAAATACCAATTATTACAGCCCAGGGGTAATTATTTGGCCACTAATTCTTTAAAATATACTATCTGAAATATTAAAAAAAAATTACATCATTTTATTTTTCCATCTAACCAGCAGTTACATAGCATTCAAGACATTTCAAACCTCATTGTTCAATAATACATAGCACTTGAAGTTACAACTTGCATCATACACATAGTTGTTATTACTGTCGCAGTGTCCACAGCGATAGGCGGTGTCTCGTCATACATGTGTCTCTGCACTCCCCTTTTACTTAACTCTTCCTGTTACTCACAGCCCCTATTGCATGTGTGAAGGCCCAGTCATGTAGGCGTATGGGCAAGGTACTTCATGAGTCAGGTCGTGATTCAGGCTCCGACTCTGCCTGTAAATATTGGACAAGTGGCTCCCAGAAGTCTCTGGGCCGCGAAGCTTGTGGGATGTCCGCTGCATAAGTTTCCAGCGTGGTTTTACAATATGTCATGTCCGTGATCCAGTCTTTAAGTCTGGGGGTCTCTTGCCTCCCCATCTCATCGCTATGCGCCTTTTTACCAGCAGCAATGCTACCGCTAAGAATTTCCTGCGCTTAGCGTGTTTACGTTTCTTGGCTCCCAGAATGCACACCAGGGGAGTATTGGGAATCTGCTCTGACAGCATTACGGACAGCGTGGTGGTGACCTCATCCCAATATGTCTGTAGCTGTGGGCAGGACCATGAAGTATGTAAAAAGTCAGTGCTCGGTGCATTGCATCTCTGGCAGTTGTCTGTCTCCCTTAGGCCTAGCCTGTGTAGTTTAGCTGGTGTGTAATATATTTGGTGAAGGAAATTGAAATGGATGATGCGCAGGTTGCAGTTCGATGTGAGGAGTGCGAGTTGTGTGCAGCTGTAATGCAAATCTTGTTCATCTATCGTCTCGCCCAGCGCAATCTCCCATCTGCCCAATGCTGCAGTAGGTTTCACTAATGCTAAAGTAACAAGTGTTCACAAGGAACTTATTCAATCATTTTTAAATATGCAAGATATAATTCTTTGCTTAGATTTGGTCTTAGTCAAACTAGTAATATCTAATTTGACCTTTAGATTTGGTCACGGTACAGTTTACCTTAAATTGTATCTAAAAAGAGCCCATCACAGCAGTTGGTCAACTATTACTTACTTCAGCCGAAGTAAGTGACATTAATTTAACTTTTTCAATAGTACCACAAAAGCATTTCATTGTATATTAAACATGAGAAAATTATGCATATAAATACATTGTGAGTGATTTGTGAGTCCCAGTGGAGTGACCATAACCAAACTTAGTGAATCATAAGTAAAAAAAGGTAACGAGTGAGGAATTGGTTATTGGGAGAATATTAGAAGGAGAGCTATATACAATAGACAGTGAATTATTTTAGCTCTCTCTTCTATTTAGTCGACGGCGTTTTGACCCTCTCTTGGTACGGGGTCTCTTCAGGACAGCGATTCTGGGGACAGTACAACACAAGGAATCTATTTCAGGTAGATTCCTGGTCATGCAGAATATTGCATATTGTTGGAAAGGGAGCAACGATCAGGACAGCGTAATAGCTGAACTTTTTCATGCTTCCATGGATGCAAGGAGCATTGTTGGGTTAAACGGAGAACCCCTCTGATGGAGTCGTATGTTATCAAGCTTATTAGCTGGAGTATCGGGACGAATTAAGCGTCGCCACCTAGACCTCCGTGTGAGCGATGGTTGCTGTCGGTTTCACGGCCTGTTCCTCTTGGGCTATAATTGTGTTACCAGATTTTTCCGGTTGGGAGCCGTTAACAGTATTTGTAGTGTATTCAGTTGTGGGGGTTCGTCTGGGAATGTTGTATATAAGGATCGAACGGCCGCCCGTAGATATAAGTATGCAAATTGCTTTAGGGGAAGTTGGTAAGCACAAAATGAAGGGTCTGTCCACTGAATGAAGGAGCTATGGGGGTATAATTGCCCCGTAGTGGTCAGTCCCATCTCCGTCAGTAGTGTGTGCATTTTTATTTTCTTGTGTTACGGTAAGATTAGGGTGTCTCGCCGTAGGTAGCGCTCGTGCATACACCATCAGTTTGCGTGCCCTATGTGCCAACACATACCACGCCCTTGAGTTGCATTGGGCAGTGTGGATCCTAGCACTCGGTGTGTACCTTAACGGATCAGCTATAAGCGCAGTCAATGTAGGGGAGCGACGCTGTCCTCCTCCACTGCGATGTGTGGTATGTATGCATGTGGTTTGGCCAATAGTGGGCGTGCTGTGCTTGTGCGCAGAGGTAATATAGATGGAAATCCGGTGCCTCAAAGCGTCCCAGGTGATATGGTTGGGTTAAGACCTTCCAACTCGTTCTAGCCTGTTTTCCAGCCCATGAAAGTTTCTGTAGAATAGAGCGTAGTCTGACAAAAAAGGCTGCATTTACCCATATTGGTATATTCCAGAACAAATATAAAAACCTGGATAATATAATCATTTTCTGTAAGGCTTTCCTGTCCGCCATTGAGAGAGGCATTTTTATCCATTTGTCTACCTGCATCTCTAATCGCACCAGCGCCGTTCCATAATTCTCCCTAGTGACCAATTCTGCGTCACAATGGATCCAAACCCCTAAGTATTTAATTGGGTCCGTCCGCCATTTCTAAGGGGATTCCAGCTGGGGTGCCTCTGTTGCCACTGTTAAGGGTATCACGACTGATTTATCCCAGTTTATTCGGAGGCCAGCATATTGCTCATATCTAATATATTCCCTAATAAGCGGGTTTAAATTCCTATCTGGGTGTGTGGTGTAGAGAACCATGTTGTCTGAGTACAGCGATATTCCAATGGGGCATAGGCCGAATTGCAGTGCCGAGGCTGAGTGTTTCTGGCGAATCCTACAGGCCATTGGTTCCAGGATTAATGCAAAGAGCATTGGTGACAGCGGGCAGCCCTGCCTGGTACCACGCGTTACCTCTATTGGGTTGGATGTGTAGCCGTTTATTCTAACCCTTAGCCTTCGGCACAGAATACAATAATGATATCCATTTCAGGAATGGTTCTGGAAACCCCATTCTTCGAAGGGTAGCGAACATAAAGTTCCACTCTACTGAGTCGAATGCCTTAGCAGCGTCTAATAGTGTCGCCCCCGGCGGTATATCCGGGTCTAGTTGGTGGTATAGCGCAAAGATGGTGTGGAGATTGTGGGTGGTGGACCGTGTCGGCATGAAGCCTGCCTGGTCTGGCAGCACTAGGTTACATATAAGCGGTTGTATTCTGTTCGCTATTATTTTGGATAATATCTTAGCATCTATATTTATCAGGGATAGAGGCCTGTATGATTCGCACTCGGTATGACCCTTTCCAGGTTTCAGGAGTGCTATTAGGAGTGCCTCACTTAGTGAGGTCGGGAGTGTGCCCTCATCATAAGCTTCTTCTAGCATTTCAGCAAAATGCGGAATCAGCAGATCACGGTATTCTTTATAAAATTCACCCGGAAGGCCATCCAATCCCAGTGCTTTAGTATTGGGTAGAGAGTTAATGGCTTCTATTATTTACTCTCGGGTGATATGGTGACAGAAGTATTCGCGGTGGGTGTCCGATACCCATGCCAGTGCCACATCATCTAGATAATCACATATTTCTGAAGTGTAGGACTCAGCCTGGGCGGTGTAAAGTTTAGTGTAGTATTTGGTGAAGCATTCTAGTATGGCTGGCATGTCATATACTGTTTTACGTTGCTCGTCTTGGATCTGTGTAATGTACGTTGAAGTGTGAGTGGGCCTAATTTTGTATGATAACGCTTTGCTAGGTCTTCCTTCCTCCCCATAGTTCCTAGCAGTGAACTTACGCGAGATATACTTTATCTCGTCGTCTTCATATTCATTTTATTTATCGATCTGTGTTCTAATGTTGGCCAATAGCGTTACGTCGCATGTGTCTTTGAATTCACGTTTCAGTCTGGTAATTTCTGCCTCTGCTCTTTCTAATTGTCCCTGTATATCCTTTAGAATACCAGCGTGCTTACTGATACAGTGACCCCTTATGGTGACTTTGAAAGCCTCCCAAAGTGTTCTGGTGCTCTGAACTGAACCTGAGTTGAGAGTGAAGTAGTCTACAATGGCTTGGCGTAGCTCTTTCCTAAATACCTGGTCCTGTAGTGCCGTTTGCCTCAGTCTCCACGTTAATTGCCTTGGTGTGTGTGTCAGGATTTGTAGTGTGAAACGAACCGCTGCATGGTCCGAGAGTGTTTTAGGTAAGTGTTCAATGGCAGTGGTCCACGTGCTTGCATCCCTAGATATCAGCCAGTAATCGAGTGTGGACCACGTCAGGTGGGATGAGGAGAAGCACGTGCCCTCTTTACGGTCCGGGTGTCTATGTCGCCATATGTCCAGTATGTCCCAGTCCACCATCCCATCCCTTAATACTTTGGCCGAGTGTTTACCATACCTGTCATTTCCAGTTGACCTATCCAGTGTGGAATCCAGGCAGGTATTAAAATCTCCCCCCCATAGGATAGCGCTGGGTTGGAAGTCCCGCAGTTTCATCCAGATTTGTGTATAAAAGGATGGGTCGTCAGTATTCGGTCTATATACATTTACAAATACTAACACTGTGCTCCCGAAGCACCCCTGCACCATAACATAACGCCCTTGGTCATTCGACACAGATTTGATGAGCGTGAAAAGTGTATTGTGTTTACCCCCGATCAGAACCCCCCTCGCATAGGATGAATAGGACGATGACAATCTGTATGTAGCCCACTTAGCCCCTATTTGTGTCTCCCTTACTGCCATCAGGTGAGTCTCTTGTAAGCAGGCTACATCTAGTTTGTGTCTGTTCAAATATGCCAGTACCTTGCGAATTTTCCGTGGGTTGTGCAGCCCCCTAACATTCCACGTTAGGAGTGTCAGCGGTCTGTGCTGATGTAAGGTATTAGCCATCCGCAGGTTCTCCACCTTCTAACTGATGCAAGTGACTGTGGTGGTTTAAAGTGTCTCTAAAGTGCTTGTCTGTCATTTTGCCACTGATCAGGGTTTTTTGTGCAACCCCCTTTCCCCCCACCCCTACCCACTCCACCTTCCCCTGTCTAGTGGAGACATTCCCAACAATGACAAATAGCATATTCCCTCAAGTGAAGAAAATTAAAAAGAGAACAATCTAACAATTTGCGTGGTACACACGTAGGGGTCGGAGCTGCCCTCCCGTTTCTTGTGGCATGGGCCACATGGGTAACGCCCACAACAAGAGTAGCAGAATTCCCAACACTGTACAATAGCGCTAATCAAGTCTGTACGCGAGCCCACTCCAGCGGAGGCCTATGCACCCACACTGTATCGAATCCATAAGGGGTATAACAACAGATGGAGTCATAAACTATAAATGTAGGGGGGCAACTTATCTGATCCTTCAGGTCGTAGCCCTCCTATAGTCCAGTAGCTTCTGTCCGGCGCTCGGTGAGAGAGGTCCCACCCAGCGCACAGGTATTCCACCGCCTTATCAGATACACAACCAATAGCTGATGTTCACTCCACATCGGACGTGGTGGATTGCTCCCCATGTTCTCCCCTCGGTGATCTTCTCCGTGCTCCCTGCTGGCGCTTCTGTTGTATAAACTTCATAACTTCTGATGGTTCAGCAAAGATCCGTGTCCTGTCCTCCACTGTTAGTTTGAGCCTGGTCGAATATAACATGGCACATGGAACATTCAAGTCTCTCAGTTTCTGTTTTGCTGCTGTGAATTTTTTACGTGCTTCCTGCACTGATGACGTGAAGTCTGGATATATGGATATATCCATACATGCGATAGCTTGCCGAGTTCTCTGGCCTTTCAGAGCGCCGCATCCCTATCCCTGTAATTTTGGAGTTTAGCGATAAACGGTCTCGGTCGAGCTCCAGCGGGTGGTTTTGGCACCAGCGATCTGTGGGCCCTCTCTATGATGAAGACCTCTGAAAACGTTTCATGACCCAACATGGAGATGAGCAGTTGCTCCACATATTGTTCCATTTGGCCCGTGTTTGTTGTTTCCGAAACCCCCATTAAACGGACGTTGCTTCTGCGGGACCTAGCTTCCAAGTCCTATGACTTTGCCGCCATGGCCGCCAGCTGCTTCTCCATACTCGTCTGTTTCATGACCAACTGTGCTTGACCATCTTCAGCTTCGGATATTCTTCGTTCTGCCATGTCCAGTCTTTCTGTGTGTTTATCCATCCGCTCTGACATCCTATCAACTCTATATATCAAAAAGTCAATTTTCCCATCGATATTGGACAGTGCGGTCTGGATTTTGGCAAACATGGTTTGAATGTCGTCATTTGTTACTCCGCCTGCGACTCCTGCCGATGTTTTCGCCGTCGAATGATCTTCAGTGCTATGATCCTGGTGTTTCTTAGCTTGTTCAAAGGTGAGTTTTGGTTGGGTGCGGTCTGTTTTACCCATTGTGCAGACTAGAGGCTATCCAGGAATACGTCAGTGGTCACAACGTCTCTAGGGCATTGGCGTCTTGGGTTTACTTCCTCTGCCTGGCATGTGGCGGGAGGTTCATTTGTACCATAGGAGGCGTGTAAGTCCCAATCGGTTATGGTGGACTCAGTATTGTAGCGAAGTATGTCTTTGGTCTCCGGTGTATTTACTGGATTTGTTGGCTCCAAATGAACATTGGTGGCAATTCACAAGCCCCTGCCCATCTGCTTGATATCCGGATGTTGCTTGGACTGCGTCCAGGGCGGCAAAGGTGCACCCGCCTCCTGGACTTATGCTCTATGACCACAATAGGTATATTTCACAGCCCCCTCCAGTTGCCGACCTCTGCCCGCCTGTGTGCACACCCCTGGCCTCCCACTCTTGCAGCCCCTTATAATTAGGCTCTCAGCAGGCTAGTATTGGGGAGTGGGGGTGACCCACACTATCCGTGGTGCTGGTGTATGGGCGAGGTATAGCAAATCAGCCCTTCAAATTGTATCAATTATCTGTATTGCATTACCAGCTTGGGGATGCAATCTGCCCCGCTTCACGGGTTTTCGCTTCCCTTCAGGGCCCACTTACTCCTCTAAGCAGTCCGCTGGTACTGGAGCAGTCAGGCTGTAGTATCCGTGTCACTTAGCAGAGCCTCCACTCCTTATCTGCCTCACTGCCGCTGCAGGACCGCATTACCGGGTCTCCCCTTCTTCCGTAAATATTTGCAGTGCGGGTGCCAGCGCCAGATGCCGGGGAGGTCTGTGAACCTCCTCCGCCTTCCCACAGCCAGGGCCGAAAACTCGCCATTCGCCAATACAGGGTTTGCCAACGTCTTTTAAGACCGGAATCAGTCCCGTAGTGGTCCCATTTCCACCTCTCTCGACCGCCGCCAGTTGCAGGTGCTGTGGACCAGTGTTGGAAGGATGTTTTTGGAGGATAATTAGGCGTTTGCGAGGAGCTCGCTCAATAAGCGGCCATCTCGCTTCAAGGCTAGCTCTGCCCCCCAGTATCTGAAATATAATACCTGAAATAAGCACGCAAACTTCTACACGACGCTGCTGCATGTTTTTTATATCTGCTAAATATTCAAATTGTTCTTAACGGAGCACTTTAAAATTCAGGGGTATATTCACAAGAACGTGTGATAACTAACGCAAGAGTAGCGTAACACAACTTTCAATATCGCAGCCCATCGCGGGAAAATAACCCCGTGTCAACGTGGAATTCACAACATGGCAGTAGCATGCGATAGACACCAGATAACGCATCAAATGTCAAAATCAAAATCAACGCCAATGCCGCAAAAATGCGAAACGCAAACGTGAAAATTCATGCGATTAGGCCAATCGCAGTACAAAAAGTAGCAAAAACCAGCCACAGGCCTGCAAATCCCACGCGTCTTGCGGGAAAATGCACCATAAAAACCACAGAAACAACACACCAGGAACAAGCCTAAGGATGGAGCAACATGGATGCACCCTGACACAGCGCAGAGGACAACCCAAACCCCACAACCCCCACAGACCACCAGCAAGGAAAAACGGGCTCCGGGAAGGCCAAGGAGAAAAGGGAGAGGAAGACAGGGTGCAGATCGCAGGAAAACAAAACCAGTGTTACGGAGGTGATAGACACTACCAGCAACTGACCCACAAGCAGACTACCGTTAATGCAGCGAGAGTTTCGAGGAGGCCAACGGAGGAGGCCATGAGGCACAGGCAGGACGTGACAACCTAAACCAGGTACAAACCCACTGCCAACAGGAAGGCAGCAACGGCAACAGGAGGTGGCAGTCCAGCGACACAGGAGGATCTGGAGGAAACCGAGGCCACAGTCAGCAGTGTGGAGACGGTGCAAGGAGTATGGAGTACGGACACAGCTCGAGAGGACCTGACAACATCAACAAGGAAAGTAACAGACAGGGACTGGGTGGAAGGGGGAGGTGGGCACAATGACACACATGCACAACAAGGTGTAGCACATTGCACACCCACAATTACCCAGGATCATGTCCCACATCCCCTTGGCACACTGCAGCACACACACATAGCAAGAACAGCACACCCACATTGATGACAACGTGGTACAATGCGCATAGCCGACACTGCAGAACAGAGGACACAACTGTCTCCGCACATGCACAGAAACATGCCTGCTACATCTGACAGAGCAGGAAACTGAAAATGTACGTGTACGACCTCACATCCATCATGTAGTCCAAATCTACACTGTCCCGCAGAAGAATCCAGCACCTCACAAACAGTCACAATGTACATTGCCAAACAGTCTGCATGTAAACCAGAACAATGCGCCAACATACATGTCAACACAATGTCAACATGCATCTCCCCTTCACATTGCAGAGGAGCACACAACTCCTCCAGCAGAGCATGGAAGACAACACATCTGTGATGCTGAATAGGACCACAACACCGTTGACTCCGCCGCCCCACAATAGCTCATGGATATCCCATGCAAACCACCACCAGGACAGACAAGCTACTCAGAGGAGAACACAGCCCATGCAATGGACCACACAGCAAGAAGCACACGCAAGCACAGCTGGCACACAACACTTCTCCCACCCACACATGGCACTCTAATGCCATGTGTCATCACGCCAAAAGGAGGCGGCCCAACAGGTGGGGGTGGGTGCCGAACCCATGGAAGGCAAGCTAGAACACATATGTTAGTGTCTATCACCCTCAGGGACCACCCACACCCCACAAAGGAGACCCACACTACCATAGAGGCACATGCAGATACACATTCACAGTACATGCCCCCCAGGGGCACGCAAATAGCAGTCACACACCCACGTTGGTGCGGTGTACGACAGCCCTGCCCACTCCCCTTACGAATGGAGTGGGTGACGACAAAGCTACATGTCCAAGCTCCAACCCGCTGCCTGCAGTGACATGTCTGCATCCGATGTACACAGCACACTGTAATGTCCTAGGGCCCAGGGCCCTCATGCATGCAACAAGACCACAGGTACACACGTAGATATTATGTCGAACTGGCTACGGGCACATGCGCCCGGCCCCTTTATTGGCAGGGCCACATGTACAGTGACACCTGTGCTGGATGTGTGTGGGGTGAGCGTAAGCCAGTCCACACGGAATGCTTGGTGCTGGCAACAACTTGAACATTGGACACCAGTGCAACGGAAACAGAAAACACATGCATAACAGAGTCAACTGCACAGCAACATGGAGGGAGCCGGAGTAAGGACAGAGGTCACCCAATATTCAGTCAGGAGGTTCTGTGAGTTGCAGTGCACTGAGGTAGGGGCACTAGAGATGAGCGCGCACATGTGAAGGAATTGTTAGGATTGTGTCCCTTTGGGTTAGTCCTGATGCAGATGCAGTGGGGTGTGTTACACCAGCATTAACTTCCTCATCAACGTCCCAGGTCTCCCACACTGCCTGAGATGACAGTTGCGTCCGCAGTCCAAAATGGTTCCGGGTGTGTAGCTTGACTACCATCTCCAGTCTGCATTCCTGCCTTGGGGATGTTGCCTCTTGCCCTCCATTGTCTGTGCCATCTCCCGTTCACACACTTGACACATCTTCAACATCATAGTCCCAGGTCTTCCACACTGCATGAGGTGATATAGCTGCGCAACATCTCCACAGCACAAAACTCAATCACTAACGGACAATGGTGTGCGGTGCACTGAGTCACTGGCACCTGGAGTGCTGAGCAGGGTATTAGGCCGATGATGGCATCCACGACAGGTCTAAGCAACTCCGTAGGTCTATCAGTGTTACAAAGTCACCCACCTGAACTCCGGTTGTTCCTTCTTCAATGCTGCTAGTCCCCGAAGCCCTCCGAGACCAACCAGAACCACAAGAAGAGTTTAGCTCGTGATTCTGTCTGATTCCGAAGGGAAGGGGGGAAGTGGAGGAGACAAGAGAGAGAGAAACAAATAATTCTGGATTTCAGTGGGCGTCTCTCTCAGGGAAGGGTGTCTGGCTTGGACTGGAATTCTGGCTCCGGTTTATGGGCGTCTCTCTCAGGGAAGGGTGTCTGGCTTGGACTGGAATTCTGGCTCCGGATTATTGAATATCGTTCTAAACAAGAGATGGATTAAATAAACACGTAAATCCTCTCATAACCTTTGAATTCAGCAATAACCAATATTCATACTGCTTTTCAATCTTGTTTCATTTCTTAAACGTACCACTGCAAAGAATACGGATTTTAATCAGCTCCTAAATTCAATAGTGGATTGGATTACGTTATTAGCCTGATATTGCGTTGTCAAACTTTCCTTGAATGAACATAAACAGACAATTATTCCGCTTAACCTTGCCTTGTTTAAATGTAACGAAATACCTTTATACAAATTTCTGTGCCAAACATATGCCTTGCATTTGTCTTTTAGGTGCTCTAAAAGGGGGTCTTCAAAGTAAAACAAAATATCAACAAAAAAATAAAACTTCACAATATTCATTCAGGCCTAAAAAATACTTTAGTTCATCAGCCTTTAATTTGCCAAGCCAATGACTTCTAATGTGTTAATTAACAAGAAGATTAAAGACTCTAAAGTCTTTGAAGCTTTTCAGTCTTTAAATGTTCCAAAAAGTGTCTTTAGCTCTTTATCGTGTTGTTGGCAGAGAGTTATTGTCAGGAAATGTTAAAACTCTTACCGCGTATGCTGAAGCAAGGCGGGTGGGGTTTAAATAGTGGCAGTGCGAAGGGAGTGTACACGTGTTCCGGTAAACGCGTGAGTTTACACGTGCTTCAGTTAGCGTGTGCATCAAGACAGTTCTACAGCGCGCAGTGTCAGAACACGTGCGTAGTTGCATACTATTCCGTTCTAAAATGTGATATGACAATAAGCACATCTAACAATGGAAAAAACTCAGACTTCAAGGAAGTGTTATAAAAATACAAATAACTTCATTTCCTGATCTTAACCTTAGCGCTTTCCGGATGGAGTTTCAGTTAGCTTGAGACATTATAAAATCCGTTTAAATACAGAAAGCAACAGATATTATGAACAGTCCATTATTCCTAAATAGCGAAGGGACAATTCAAATATTGAGCGCTTAGGTTAGGTTTTTTGCAACAGTCAGGACCACCGTATCAACTCTGGCAGATGGCGGTTGGAGGTGGTCCTTGCGGTGGTGGCTCGTGCCTCCTGCGGTGATGCGACATCCGGGCCGGTCAGGATCCGAATCTATGTGTGGGCCCTGGTGGCCCGCAGTTGAGGCCGGAGCCTATGGACAGCACAGGGCCACAGACACATGGAGTTGATGACCCCAAGACCACTGTCACAGAGGTCATCCAATATGTCAGAAGAAGGGGTCCCAGACCTGAGCAGGTCAGAGTTAGTGGCCCCAGATGCACTGCGGCCGGCACAGGCACCCTGCCACGGGACGGTGATTTACGGTGCACTGAGGTAGGTTCACGCACAGTGGGCGGGTCTACATTGATATCCAATGTGAATGTGGCGTAGGCTTGCGGGGGACAGAGGAAGGTGTCCTCCAGGGCATGATGCGGAAAGTCTGATGGCATCAGGCAGCAGCAAATGGAGTAGTGGAAAGCGCCAGCCTCGTTTTCACCACCAATTCGGTATCAGCGACATGAGGATGAAAACAGCTCCTAGATCATAGACTCAGACACCACCAATGTACGACCAGAGAGTGTCCATGGATGTCGGGTAACAGACTTAGTGGCACAGGTGCTGAGCGGGGATGCAGTCTGCGATGATGCCGGTACACTGACATGAACTCCACCATTGCCAAATTAAGACTGTGACCTACTGGACCGCAGTGTAAGCCTGAGGCAGCGGTCAGCAGTGGCCCACAGCCACGTGTCATTGGCTGGCGAGGCACAGAGTTAGTGACACCAGGGCAGTTGTCGGTAGTGTTCGATCACCTCCGCAACGATGATCCTGTTCCCTCCAGACTGCAACGCGTCATCCTCTTACGCCTCTCCGTGCGTGCGTTGACATGTATTCTGCCTTTTGGATAACCGATGTTCAGTTCCAAATTAGTGACCCACTCGTGCACAGCATAGGCCGAGGGCAGTAGTCCACGTAGGCCCACAGACACGTGTGATTGTGATGCCATGCACAGACTTGTTGGCGCCACATCGAAGGGGGTAAGATGACTTGTCCTATGCCTTGAATGGTGGTCACTGCCATGGTGTAATCAAGACTCAGTTCCAAATGTGTGACCTACCTGATCGTGGTGTAGGCCTGAGGCAGTGGTCAGCACGGTCCATTCACCAAGTGTCTCCGGCATAGGTTGGATGGCCCCACCGGCCTGCATAGTTCAGGTTCAGTGGTACCACGTGTTCGGACACCTCCGTGTATGTGACCCGGGTTTCGTCCTGACTGAGCCGCATCTTCCTCTTACTCCTCTCCATGCATCCACTAGTGTGGGCTCTGCCATTGGTGATTTGCACCAAGGTGCTGGATGTGGGACCTACTGGTCCTCAGGGTAGTCCTGGTCCCTCATCCAAGTATCGCTGGCTGATGTTGAACAGGGTTAGTGGCACCACGTGTCTCCAGCTGGCATTGAACAGGGTTAGTGGCACCATGTGTTGCAAGAAGCCCATATGGAACTTTGCCTCACTGATCGGGTGGGGCCTGGTGCTGTTGCCGCTGGCCCGGATTTGGGTCACTGCCATTCATGACTCAGGACACAGATTCACATATGGGACCTACTGGGCCGAAGAGTAGGCCATAGGCGGTAGTAGAGTACGTCAACGAAAAAGGAGTAAAGCGAGCCTGTGTCGTGGAGGCCGTGATGGTCTGAGGAGGCTGCCAAGGTTGCGGGACTTGGGCCTGGAGCTTGCGCCGGAACGTGGTGGACCCTCCTTGACACACGCCGGTGTCGGCAGGTGATCAGTGAGGCCTGGCTGCGCAGGGTTCGTGGTCCAGCGTGCTGGGGTCCGGCAGGCGCACAGCGTCGCAGGCAACTCCGCACAAGAGGATGGCGTCGGCCTCTTAGGGGGGTGAGAGGCGCTGCCCCGGCAGAGATGTTGGGCTTTCCGGAAGGGGACCACACCCAGAGCTATGTGCTTCTTATTCACACCCCTATGCTGGCGTGGAGTACGCCGGGCCATCCCACTCCGGGCACGCTTAAGGGGGGGCTTAACAGGCAAGATTTCCACGAGGTCCCCCACTGGCTGTGGTGACATGGTTGCGTCCACTGTCCACTACACTCCATACACTAGAGGTGTATGTCACCATGGATATGGGTGTGTGCTGCATACTGCAGTCTGTCCAGCACATCTCTGCCACTCTTGGCATTGTGAACTTTCCCAATCATGGTACTACTGCATCCTTCACACATGCCTGTTTGCCACCTCTCCCCACATTCGGCTGTTGTGTGGCTGAGCTGCCATGCCGTTGAAGGCTCATGTTCATGGCTTGGCCAGGTAACTATTGCAAGTTTTTCTGTCGTGTCTGGTGGGTGGGCATGTTGTTGTGCATGTTGGTTGTGATTTTGTGACGTGTTCATTGCCAGAGTTGTGATTTGCATGGTTGTGGAGTTGAGGTGAGTGGGGTGTTAATTTGGAACTTGCCAAGGGGCTGTGCATTTACCTTGTTGCCATCCTGGGTACGCTGGTTGATGGTGGACAGTCAGAGGATGAAGGAATCATGCACACTGGCTGTGTATTTGAAGGCGACATTGTTGAAGGTTCCACGGTGTTCTGTTGTTGCCCGCACATTGGGGTGGGACGTGTGCTTTCTGTTGTGGTGATTGTGTGCTGTGTCACCAGGGGGAACAGGTAGGACATGTGTGCTGTGGGTTGCCCCCAACACGTGCGTGCATCCTGCTATGGCGTATGGTCCTTGCTTGGTCTCCAGCGTGACCTGCGCATTGTGTTGGACGTATGGGGACTTGGATTCCAGGGTGATGGTGATGTCGAGGACAGGTGTGAGGGACTTGGATGTGGCTGGCTGTGAGACTCCTCCGACTCTGGCAGGTGTTGGTTGGGGGTGCCAGAGGCCAACAGGTGCAGCCAAGCCACCAGCTTGGTGTGAGGTGGGATGTTGGTTGTCTGCTGTGTTGGTGCCATAGGACTGTTAGGCAATGATGGTCGGGATGCGTGGGATGGTTGTCCCTTTCAACCTGTGTTGGACGGTGACATTGTCAGAGGATGGGTCTGTGCGGCTGGTACGCTTCCTGGAGGTCCGCTGTCTTTGTCTGCGCTACGCTGCATCTGTGTGGGTAGTGGTCCTGTGGTGGTGTTGGTGGGTGTTGTGGCCCTCTTGGGTGTCCGGGCCACATGATGGGTGGCTCCATGGCATCTGTTGCCCTTCCGATGTGGCCCTGGGCTGTGCTCCCTTTTGTGATGCAGGCTGCCTTCCAACTTTACACCAGGTCAGAGCAGGTGTAGATTTCCTGGTGCTAACGCGCCTTATCGCCTGTTTTGTGTTTTTATCGCAGATCTGGCAGGTCATTGAGAATGTTGAGGTGTGATGTTGTCACGGTTTTTGGCACGGAAACACCCACTCTGCATCTCATTAGCGATAGTTGCGCGGGTCGTCTGTGGCGATGTTTTTTGCGGCTGCTATCGTGGATTTACTGGTGATGTGGGCTGTTAGCACCAGCTTGTGAATGGGGAGGTAAATTTATCACGACTTTGGCTGCGATAAAGTGCCGTTAATTCATCAATAGCTCCTTGTGAATATGCCTTTAAGACTTTAAAATTAAGATCACAAACATTGAAAAAATGCAAGTCAGATATGGCCTCTTGGTTGGGTCCAAATTAACAGGGACACTGAGGGGCATATTATCAAGAACGTCGTTAAAATTATCGCCACTTTAGCGGCATGAAACTATTTAAATTTGTTTCATTGCTTTGTTCATTTCCTAGGTGTCCATTCGCTACAATGTAATGGGAATGATTTTCACTGAATAGATTTTTAGGGAAACATAACATTTTACACCGTCCTCGTCTTCGGCGTATCTTTATGTAAGTGGCTCTTAAACTCTTTTCTCTAGCTAATACCTTTTTGACTGCCAACCTATCTGATTGCCAGCATAATTGAGCTTATCATGTGAGCTTTAGAATTTAGAGGAAAGGATTAGCTGGTTGTGAAAGGGGGTTGGTAAATATATATTTTGCAACCACTTTGTATAACTTTCCATTTCAATATGACGCAACCTATGTATCTTCCTTGTCTGTAAGATTCCAAAATGCTGCTCAGCTACACAAAATATTCTTTCATTAATTCGGGGCTCACGTTCCTACTAGAGCTCACGTTTCCATTTTCTTCGCGGGGTTTTCCCATTTGAAGTAATTTCTCACTTGTTAATTGTTTCTGAGAGGCTTACTGCGTTTAGTTTTGTAAGGTAATTTAACTGAAAAGGGATTGAGCAGAAGATTACAATAGAGACATTGTTCTTTTATTTAGGTTGGAAGTGTGACATATGCCGCTAGCCATTGACCCAGAAGCTACCAGTCACCATTGTTCTGAAACACTGGCGTAAGTGAATTAGATAATATTGCAGAGGGAGGGGATCCTTAGCTTCTGAGCTCAAACAGTAGTGTGTTTTTTATGTCTACAAAAGATGATGTATGCTTTATTGTGAGCTAAGGGAAACACTTGCTATGTCAACTTCTTAAAACTAAATAAATGCAACTTTAAAAGGCTGAACTATTAATTCATCTAGCTTGCCCTACAAACCAGAGGAAAGCAATGCAGCTGTACTTTTGTGAGTAACCCATTAAATGTACTTCCATTTGTTGAAAAAACATAACCTACATCCACTGGTTTTACAGAAATATTAAAATGTCTCCTTGCCCTCATATTAAATGTCCCCTACCTCCTGGCAGGTTCCCTCTCTGTATTAGTCTAAAAACCTTTACCTTTCCAGAGCCTGCTACTATTGTACATATGCCCTACAGTTGTCACTTTGGGATTTCCAGACTCTGTATATGGCTGCCATTTCAAGCGAGTCTGAGCACTAGCCTCAGTCCGTAAATTTATCCATGGATAACATTTTGGGGAGTCTGTATGCTGTCTTAAATATACAGCTTCTGGAGGAGTAAACTTGCCCTTCAAAAGTAGAAAATTATGTAGTGAGTTAAATATTCAACAGCTTTCATTATAATGGTAAAAGTTGCATTGTCAATATCAATGTTGTTAATAAAACATTTTAACTTTGAAAAATATGTGTCAGAGTCTTCTTTTTATTAAAGTTAGACTATCACTGCAGTCATAGGAACAACCTTAAGGGGGCTCTGCACTCCGGAGACCAAGACCAAAAGCTTCTGCTCTGGGAGTGCTTGAAATCATGATAAAGTATTAAGGCCCCAGAGGACTTGGGGTTAGGTTTTTAAATTCATTCTTGGGGGGCTGCTGTGCACCCTATAGCTCCTATACATACTCTAAAAATAGTTGGTGATGCCCCTGGACATCTTGGCGCCACCACAATCAGACTAATATCCAAATGTAGCCCTCTCGTGGGACATTATGGGACATTATTTGCCCGGGCCAATGAATACATAATAAGTATTCACGCGAGTGGATGGGGGCCAGACCACCCTCCTGGTCCTTTTGGATCTAACCGCGGCCTTTGACACCCTCTCCCCCTCAATACTTATACATCGCCTGAGGGAGGTGGGGGTTAAGGACGCAGCTTTGGATCTCATGACCTCCTTCCTAAATGGCAGGGAACAAAGAGTCAAGCTGGGAGAGTTCCTATCTCCATCCCGACCAGTGCTGTGTGGGGTCCCGCAGGGGTCGGCCCTTAGTCCGACCCTATTTAACATCTATGTGACCCCACTGGCCAGGTTAATCAGATCTTTCGGGATGGAGGCAATCTCCTACGCAGATGATACCCAGATCCTCGTCTCTCTCTCCCACTCAGACGTACCAACTGCTTCCAATTTTAGATCCTGTATGGAAGCAGTTGGTCAGTGGATGGTCCAAAATTCGCTTAAGCTGAATGGGGAGAAGACTGAGGTGATGGTGTTTGGAGGGAGTCAGGATATTTGGTCAGCCAGCTGGTGGCCTGATGCGTTAGGACTATGCCCTTCCCCCACGATGTCTGCCAGAAATCTGGGGGTGATGATAGATCCTGTCCTTAGTATGGGTGGACAGGTCAGTAAAACCATCTCCTCTTGTTGGGGCCTAATTTATACCTTACGTAAAATTAGGAAGTACCTCTCCCTTCAGTCCAGAAAGCAAGTAGTGGTCGCCCTTATCGGCTCCCGACTGGACTACTGCAATGCGCTGTATGCAGGGATGAATAGAGGCCTGCTGCAGCGCTTGCAGGTAGTCCAGAATGCTGCTGCCAGATTTGTCCTGGATGTTCCTAGATGCTCCTCGGCCACTTTGGCGAGGAGAACACTGCATTGGCTACCGGTTGAATACCGGATACGGTTTAAAGTCCTGTGTATGACTTACAGAGCCATTGCAAGGAATAATGATATGGGAGTTGCTTCTATCATCTCTCACTACACTCCCGGAAGGGACTTGCGGTCCTCCAGGAAATTGCTTCTGAAAATCCCCCGGATAAGAAAAGCTAAATGGGGCGGTAGGGCTTTCTCTACCCTGGCTCCTAAATGGTGGAATGATCTATCTCTGGATCTCAGATCATTACCCTCCATTTAGAGATTTCGAGGTGCCCTTAAAACCTGCCTCTTCCTGCAAGCCTATGCGTAAGGTGATATACTGATACTTCACTTTGATAGGCGCCTTGATACCTGCGGGTTATTGTCTGCGCAATATAAATCTTCGTCAAATCAAGTAGCTTCCAAAATCTTAAAGCCACAATCTTTTTTCCTTTGTTTTGTTTATGCTTAAATGCTGGATCCCTGGGGGATGGGGCCCCTGGTCCCAAAATAGTCTTTCAGAAGTATGTCTAATACATGCTCCTTCTCCATTCCAAAGTGGAAAAAGAGTTTGCGTCGAACCCCAAGGGCTTAGCCCTCTCCAGGGGAATTTTAGAAGAAGCAGCAGAGAGCTGCACATTTTGTTCTGCGCTCAGTGCCCCCAGGGAATGAGAATTTAGTGGGGATATCTGAGGCTCAGTAGGGAAAATATTGACAAATCTTGGCTTGTTTTGCTTCTGGTGGCCAGTCCTAGCCACCAGTAGCCTTTCCTTTAGTCCTCCTGGTCTCTAAAAGGGCATTTTTTTGGGATGCTAGACTTTTCAGCCCGCTGTGACAGACCTACACCTGGTGCTCTTCTCCTGGTGGTGGAACATCTTCCTCAACCATTCAGCACAAACCCTCCCTGCCGTATTCACAGGCTACAGAATCTTCTGTCTTCTTGTATTGCACCGAGTCTCAGTGGGCCAGGGAGCAAGGGAGAGTCAGAGGTTTCTGCAATTCAGGTGGAGGGAACATTTGGATCAATTCCAGTGTCTTCCATTGGCCTTACTTTAGCGGTAGATTATCCGAGACAGCACGGTACATGGATGATAATTGAAGTGGACGATATTTTAATAATGAATCAGGATGCAGCAAGATGTGATTATGTTCTTGAAAATAAAGGTTGTGAGTTGGAGAGAGTTGGCTTGGGCGATTAGCCTGTTATCCTCTTCAATCTAAGCAGTTTTGCTATTACCAAGCCTTGTATCATCCAAAAAAATTCAGGTTTGCCAATGGGTCTTTGCTATGGAGACAAGCTGATTCACTCGGAAGAAGCAAGACAAGAGTTCATATGATGGAAGGAAAACCTTGAGGCATGGAATGGTCATACTATTTTTGGAAAATGCAAGCAATGTAGGATGGGGTGTAATATTTCTAGATCATTACCTGTTGTCCCAGACCTCTGATAAATGCAGCAGGAAAATAGTACAAGTTGGTCACGAACGACAAATTGCATCTCATAGCTTGAAAGTTTTCAGGGGAATCTGGCAGGTGACAGGCTAATACTCAAGGGCTTTAAATATTATCAAATTGTCTTGGTACAACAAAGATGTGCTGTTTGGCATAATGCTGGATGTGTTGGTGTTCTGAAAGGGACTTGGATACTGTATCAGCACCACTAGTCCACATGATACATTTTTAATAGAGCTATTTAAAGGTATTGTATCATACAGTACAGTTAATTTGTACAGGTCAGCACTGTTAGCAGTACATGAATTTCAGAATGGATAACTGGCAATTGGTTAGAATGCTCTGGTCAAGAGACTTGCTACGAATGTGGGTTTGGAGAATCCACCTTCTGCTAGATACCATTCCTTCTGGAATGTAGATTTGATCTTAAAGAACATGCAGGAGCAGGGTATAAATGAAGTGTTATCTTTATCCAATGCTTCTGTGGTTATAGATGGGTTTTGAGTATGCAACATTAAAAGTGGATTCTAGATACTATCAATCTGAAGGTATGTGCATTTATATCAGAAAAAAAATAAAGATTATGTCAAAGACTATTTTTTATACAACATTGGCTGATCATGAAAGTTTATGTGTTCTAAGGTGTTTAAACGAGTATGAGAATTGGAACTGAGAGTCCAGGACAAACAAGAGAAGCACAAATGTTAAGATCTTTCAACCACTTTAATGTGCTGTTTATACCCTTACGTTAGAGTAGGTTGAGTAAATGATTAAACAGTCTGGAGTGGATATGCAGCAGGTTTGATCTCACTATGCCTTTTGTGCTATGGCTTGCAAGGCAGTTTTGGTTGGTGGGAGTTTAAATGAAATTGGCTGTTAGGCTGGTGATTCTACCTTTTACATTTTAAACCTATAGAAAGGGGCCTGAAATATATTATGGCAAAACTTTAAACTTGCCAAACATTGGCCTCCATGCCTTGCCATGAAATGCAGGTTTTCTCAACCCATGGTGGGAAGAAAATCATAATTTTATTAAAGACACAGAATTGAATATTATCCCTCCCATATGTTTGCCCATGCTATAATTGATGTATGTGTTTTTTCTTGACTTGCAGGTTATGTCTATGAGAATACAAACCAATCAAGGATGATTCTCCTAACATGCAGAAAAATGAAGTTTAAGGAACTGGAAAACAGTTTTAGATTGAGTACTCTGATATTATTAAAAGAGTATTTGGAGACAAAGAACAACTAGTTTTAAAGACTGTTTTTGTTTTCACAGCAAGACAAGAAGAAAGATGGCTAATGTCTCTGAGCTTTGATATCTGCTCTAGAATTTTGGAGTGTTTAGCATACTAAAGTTTTGTTCTTGGTTCAGCTGTGTGAAGTGGCAATAAAGGGGTTTTGTAATATAGTAGCTTCTGTGTCTGTAATTAAATCATGATTTCAATCCTTCCAAATCTGCATTGTCTGTGTATGTATACATGTTAACACCCCCACCCCAGAGTGCTTGGAATAGTCTAGAGCACATATCGCTGTGGCATGTATTTGAAAGGTAGCGTACATGACATGGAGGTAGGCTGACCTCTTGAGTGAAGTCCTTTGAGGAGGATTTAAACCCGGATAGCAATGTATTATTAGTGCCAGGTATACTGTTGGTTGTATATGATTTCTGGTTCATGGTATTGAACGCAGTGCAAAGGTTAAGTAATATGAGCCTGTTAATCCATCCTTGAACAGCTTTGAGTCTGATGCAACACCACTATTAAAACTAATCCAGTAGTATGTTAAGGGCAGAAGTATGTTGTTTGCTTGGATTTGAGTGTTTAGTTGTGCAGTTACAAGACTTTCCAATAGGTTAGCCAATGCAGTTAGAGGAATAAAGAATAGGGGCCAAACTATTTTAAGTTGGTGGAGTCAGCCCCAAGTTTTTCAAGAATTGGGATAACAGTGGTTGCTTTAAAAAACATTGGTACAATGCTGTGTTCAAGTGAGGAGTTGAGTTCTGTGAATTTCTGACAGTGTTCAATTTACCTTTTAAAAAGTTATAGAGAACAATGTTTATCTGGACCACCTTCTTTTAGGTTTAAAATTACTGCAGGGACGTCAGACAACGAGTCCAGCTGAAAAGTAGAATGTACTAACACAGTAGGCTTAAGGGTTGTGTTGGTTAAATGGAAATGTTCTTTTCAGTATCAGCTCATACCTGAGATATTTTATTGATGAAACATTGTTTAATTGATTACATAACTTGTGTGATGGAATAACCTGCTGATTAATTCTTTATTAATTGAGAAAACAACTTTTTGGGGGTTCACAGCAGTTATGATTCTATTTGAATAATATGCTTATTTGGTGTTTTATTAATTATCTGTAAGTATCAATAGTTCTTAAGCATAGCATAGCTGCTTCATCAATGTTTCAGTATGGTCTGCTTGATTTAGCTTAGTTTTATTTAGCCTAGTTTTATGGATTTGTATTTGGTCTAAGTAGCAGTGGGCTGGTTTTCTATCCTCCCTTCTAGTTTTAGGTAAGAGCAACTGCAGTTTGAGATAACCTTTTACAGAATGGCACTCATTATTTCATGTCTGACTATTGGCTTACCGCTTCCTGGGAGGATTTTGAGTTGAATCACTTCCAAATTTTGGGTAGGAGTTATTCCTTTCTTATTAGCAATGGTTGGGCTAGATGGACAAAGCATTTTTAAAGCCACAAACAACGTCATTTGCAGAATTGGGTTTTTTGCGACTGCAAAAAGGCTATTTTAAAAAAACATACACCAAATTGTGATTCAGTAACTTGTTACCTAATCACAATTTAGGATTGCAACCAAATACTGATTAGGAATTCATAAGTGCTGTGTTTGGGGAATCACTTCTAAATTCCAAACCGTAGTGGTATGTATTTATGTTTTGCAATCAGCAAAGGAGATGTTAACCCACTCACAAAACGGAAGAGGCCCCTAAAGGACGCCTTCCTCTTTGTGAATGTTAAAACATAAAAATTACACTTTTCATTTCTTTGTTTAAAAGCATCCCATTTTCCTTTTAAGGAAAACAAGTTGCATTCAAAGAAAAAAATGTTTTGGTTGAAGCAATAACAGTCTTGGTGATCTCATGACCTTGAGATGCCATCATCTCATTGATGGCGAAGGTTCCTAATAGGTCACAATTTGCAACCTACTAATATTTCTGAGATAGGTAGAATTGCGACCCACTATGAATTGAATTTGCAAACCGACCTAATAGTACATAGGCCACTTCCCAAATTACCACACTGGTTGCAAAAATACTGGTCACAAATTGCGACTAGTATTTTGGACCAGTTCTATGTATATCTGGCCCTTAGATTGTACGATTTTGGCATCCAACCTGAAAATAAAATGTTCAAACTACAGGCAAGGTTCTACACAGACATTTTTGAGAACAGAGTCATTAGTCTGCAAATGATCAATGGTGCATTTTTTACATGAGTTGGCTGAGAGATTCTTTGATTCAAGTAAGATACAAAACTCTTTTTCTTTAGTGTCCCATTGTTTATAAGCCCTGTAGTTTCCTTTATTTCACTTGGAGGCTGAAGACAATAATCAACTGATAAAATCATCCTTAGCTAATGGAAATGTATTCCTATTAACTAGAGGTCTTAGCTTCATTGTCACAACTACTAATGCTAGGATGTGATGACAAATATTTCTAATCCATAGCCACATGAGCCAAGGACAACTGTCTCCAGACAGAGCTGAGTCAGTGCACTACAGCCAATTCATAATCTACTAGATGTTACTACCTGTCACCTTTGAAGGGGCGTGGCTTGGATGAGGAAGAAGATGGAGGCATGAGCCTGCAGCTCAACTCCAGACTCTGATGTTTATGTCACCCTTACTTTGGTGACTAAGGATCGTTAGGAAGTATCCTAACATACGCTCTGCATTTGTAAGTAATCTCTCTATATTGTGTTATCGAGTCTACCTTACAGACTCTTTAATGACAACAGAAATAAGGTATGAGAACACTACGATTGTGAATGTAAAATACAATTCTATCTCAAAACAATGGGTAAATGTACAATTGCTATTCCAGTGGTTTCCAAATAGTTTTTATACTTTAAATGTATATTTTCTTGGTCTGATGGTCCTACATTTAATAGTATTATAGTTACAAAGGTTCTACCAGTTAACTTCCTCAACACTTCTCTTCCGATGTGAAGCTTTATATGGAGAACACTTATAGTTTACTGTTACATTATCTAATCATGTATGCTATTACAATTCTAAAATACAAAATTTTCCCTTTGCCCTATGAGCTGTGAAATGTGCACCTATTTCAACAAAAAGTGTAGGTACTGTTTTGTTCTTGACTCTCAGTTTCACTGATGGAGTGTTTTCTACTCTCGCCATTCCTCTTGTATACTGGAGGGGGAGAGATTGGGGTGGGGAGAGGATTAATGCCTGGGAGGGACTGTGTGAAAATGTTGTTTTATTTGATATTGATGTACAATTTTGTACCTTTTCCTCGTCATTAATATTTGTCAACACTATCAAGGGAAGGAAATGCCTCCTGCGAGCTAACAATTCATACTAAGTTGGGCATTAACAACACTCCATTCTGGACACAACTCCACAACATAGGGAGTAATCTTTGGAAATGCATATCTCTCTGTTATTAGTAAACAAAAAAGTTCAAAAGGAGGGTCCTAGGGATAATTTAGAGACCTGCATAGGATTACATCTCCCAATAATCTTATACAAAACAATGTGAAATCCTTGGGTCTAAACTGGAAGTGGTAGTGAAAAATCGCTAATATGAAGTGACACAGAACCATTGGCTAGTGCCCACAGGTCTAGCAGTGGGCAGATCCCTTTACAGTTCGAAATCCCTCACCCACCATGTGACATGCTTCATCATATGGTATTCTCTTCCCAAAGGAAACACCTAGTTCCTTTGAGGGCTAACACCCCACTCTGAGACGGAGGAGCTCTGGGATGTTTTGAATATTAATGGAGTATGCTAAACCCACAAGTGAGAAGACATAGTGTGAGTGTGGATGCAGAGCAAACAATAAAGAAAGTGTAGAGTAAGTGTGAGCTAAAACTAGCTAATGAGCACAAAAAATATCATTTATTGGGATATGCCCATTGCCAGGATTAAAAAACAGTGCACCAGCAGTATGGATTTAAACCTCTTTGGTGTGATGAAAAAAAGTGGTCAACATGTTTCAGCCTCAAAAGTCCAAACGTTGACTGGGCTTTTGTCAGGACGTCAAAAAGATGCTGCTGATTAAGTGAAATTGTGAATCTAATCAAAAAAGAATATCAAACACAGACAGAATTTCATGTCAGTCTGTCTCATGAAGAACCATTACCCGCAACTGCTGGTTACAGGCTCAAACGGACCTGGAGTACCGACGGAGAGAGCGGTGCCCCCTTCCTGTGCTGTTGCCAGGTTGAAGTGAGGTCCACTACCCAGCAGTTTCGTCCTGTAAAGGGATTTGCCCACTGCTAGACCTATGGGCACTAGCCAATGGTTCTGTGTCACTTCATAATCGCAATTTTTGTCTTACATTTTTCAATACCACTTCCAGTTTAGACCCAAGGATTTCACACTGTTTTGTATCTCTCTATTATGCCACTAATCCCTGGTATTCTGTCATGCTACATATGATAAACAATGACTTTAACTCTCTGCAGCTTATATACATACTCCATTTCAACATTCTGAGTACACCCGCTAGGCACCATAAAGGAGCCATACAGTATCATACCCTCACTCATGACAAATTCTAAACAGAAAATAAAGATAATATCACTAACTATAAAAGGGATCAACCACCCCATTAACAAGCATTTGCAATGCAATAGGTCTCGCATTGACGTGCGTTTGAGCTATTGACATTGCAAATGATAATGCCTTTTATTTTTGTTTTCGTTTTTTAAAACATAAATAAAAGGCATAGTCATTACAATGCCAATAGCTTAAAGTCGCATAAATGCTAGACCTATTGCATTGCAAATGCTTGTTGTGAAAGAAGCCAAATCCAGTTGTAATGTTTAATTCACGGACTGTCCATCTAAGTAGCAGACACGTGGTCACCTTAATGTTAGGGTGTTTGTGTCTCACCCTTCCTTAGATTATACTTTGTAAAGACTAGAGATACAGCACTTCAGAAATGCTCAGGCACTCAGTACTTTTGAGCTATTTTGTAAAGTTTATATAAATGTATACATTTTATACATCGGTAGACATGCCCATGGCCTTACAGACCAATGTATGTCTCTGGCATGTGGTGAACGCAAGAGTTGTAGGGTGCCGTAATAGCTAGTTGTTGGCATATTTTGGCTTAGTCGCATGTATGTTAGTTCTGTCTTAATGCTTTCAATTGTTTAATAGTGTTTGGCGTGTCCTTGGAAAGATTGCTTTTGCTAGCACAATGATTATGAACTACAGGGAATATCTGTGGTGTGGAAGATGTATGGACCTTGTCCTGTCTAACATATACTATTGGATGTAACTTGTGTGGATCAGAAAAATGGATGCATGCTGTAGTGAGCGCAACAATACACAACTGTGTGGCACAGTTGTGTCGATGGTGAAATTTCTTAGAACTGTAAAAACGCTACGCATCATTCAGTGTGCCACCTCAGTTGTAAGTTTACTAAAGTACGCTGTGCGCAAGGGCTAAAATTGGTTTGGGAATTGGAGCCGCTCCGGCATGAATTGATGCAAGTGGCAGGCTGCTGATGGCCCAGGTAACAGCTGTGCGCGAGATGCTGCATCGTTGAACACACAGACCGAGCTGAAGGGTTTATTGCTGTGCCCCAATAATCTTCTCATTACAATACCTTCTTGTGTGTACTGTGTTTAAACTGAGTGCTTCCATTGGAGCGGTGGGCTGTGTGGCACTGCGCGCAATCATGTGACTGTTGCTGGGAAGAAAGTGGTGTGCGGCTCAGCTTCCGATAGCGGTGTGACCCTCGCTGCTGGCGGGAGCTGCCTCCGTGTCTGACGGCAGAGCCTTTGTCTTGCTGGCTCTCATCCTCAGTGTACTTGTCACCTTGGCCTGTCTGGCCAAGGTTGCCCAGAGTGGGAGCACGCCAGGGACAGAGCGCCACAGTGGGAGCACACTTGGGGCAAAACGCCACAGTGGGAGCACGCCAGGGACAGACCATACAGTGGGAGCACGCCTGGGACAGAGCCTTACAGTGGGAGCACGCCAGGGACAGAGCGCCACAGTGAGAGCGCGCCATGGACAGAGCCATACAGTGAAAGCACGCCAGGGACAGAGCCATGCATTGGGAGCACGCCAGGGACAGAGCCATACAGTGGGAGCACGCCAGGGACAGAGCCATACAGTGGGAGCACGCCAGGGACAGAGCCATACAGTGGGAGCACGCCAGGGACGGAGCCATACAGTGGGAGCACGCCAGGGACGTAGCCATACAGTGGGAGCACGGCAGGAACAGAGCCATACAGTGGGAGCACGCCAGGGACAGAGCCATACAGTGGGAGCACGCCAGGGACAGAGCCATACAGTGGTGGGAGCACACCAGGGACAGAGCGCCACAGTGGGAGCACGCTAGGGACAGAGCGCCACAGTGGGAGCGCGCCAGGGACAGAGCGCCACAGTGGGAGCACGCCAGGGACAGAGCGCCACAGTGGGAGCGCGCCAGGGACAGAGCCATACAGTGGGAGCACGCCAGGGACAGAGCCATACAGTGGGAGCACGGCAGGGACAGAGCCATACAGTGGGAGCACGGTAGGGACAGAGCCATACAGTGGGAGCACGGCAGGGACAGAGCCATACAGTGGGAGCACGGCAGGGACAGAGCCATACAGTGGGAGCACGCCTGGGACAGTGCCTTACAGTGGGAGCACGCTAGGGACAGAGCCCTTCAGTGGGAGCACGCCACGGACAGAGCGATACAGTGGTGGGAGCACACCAGAGACAGAGCGCCACAGTGGGAGCACGCTAGGGACAGACCACCACAGTGGGAGCACGCCAGGGATAGAGCCATACAGTGGGAGCATGCCAGGGACAGAGCCATACAGTGGGAGCACGCTAGGGACAGAGCCATACAGTGGGAGCATGCCACGGACAGAGCAATACAGTGGTGGGAGCACACCAGGGACAGAGCGCCACAGTGGGAGCACGCTAGGGACAGAGCGCCACAGTGAGAGCGCGCTAGGTACAGAGCGCCACAGTGAGAGCGCGCCATGGACAGAGCCATACAGTGAAAGCACGCCAGGGACAGAGCCATGCAGTGAGAGCACGCCTGGGACAGAGCCATACAGTGGGAGCACGCCAGGGACAGAGCCATACAGTGGGAGCACATCAGGGACGGAGCCATACAGTGGGAGCACGCCAGGGACGGAGCCATACAGTGGGAGCACGCCAGGGACAGAGCCATACAGTGGGAGCACGGCAGGAACAGAGCCATACAGTGGGAGCACGCCAGGGACAGAGCCATACAGTGGGAGCACGCCAGGGACAGAGCCATACAGTGGGAGCACACCAGGAACAGAGCCATACAGTGGGAGCACGCCAGGGACAGAGCCATACAGTGGGAGCATGCCAGGAACAGACACATATAGTGGGAGCACGCCAGGGATAGAGCCTAACTTTGATCACTAAGAAGTCAAATATCGGCATGGTGTCAAATCTTTCTGATAAGCAAGGTAGATAGATCATCTCAAAACTCTCCGAAAAGAATAATGAGTTATTTGTGATCCATGTATATGCACCCACGGTGGATGACCCATCCTTCTGGAATAAGCTTTCAACTCAACTTAAAATGATCCCAGACTCAGCCACAACCATCTTTGCAGGAGACTTTAATCTGCCTTTGGACTCTACATTAGACAGAAACGCACAATTTACATTTTGCCCTAACAGAAGCCATAAAGCTCTAGAGAGCCTATGCTCTAGATACAGTATTATCGACACTTGGAGAATCCCAAACCCAGATGAAAGGGATTATACCTTTTACTCATTCCCTCACAGTTCATACTGTTGAATAAACTACTTGCTAATTTTGGTATTCTCTATTAGAAAGGTTGCCCAAACAACAATTGAGCCAAGGTTGATATCAGATCATTTTTGTATCACTATTTATATATTATCACTGACACTACATCAGACACAAAACAAACACAATGGAGGTTCTATGACAAAATACTCAAACACCTAAATAATGTACAATTCATTGAAGACTCAATACAGAACTTCCTCAAAGACAACGACTCATCTGACATCACCATATGGTGAGCCCTGAAAGCAACAGTAGGAGGTGTGATTATTAAAATTCAATCTAATATGAACAAAGAAGCTAACAATAAGCTCTTGGAAGGAGCTATTGGTATTAATCCCACTCACAAAATTCTCATATATACTACTAAGTCATCTTTTACCTTCAAATAAAAAATAAAGAAGATGAATCTCTTTCAGACATAATGCTGACTTTGCCTGCAAACTGACTCTCACTGATTGGAAGAACTCTAGCACAGTTTCATTCCATACGTGGCACGAATGACTCACGTTTCTTAGAGGGGTGGATAACACCTTACTACAACTCTCTCCTTGGGGTCCATCCCATAGGCCTATGTGGGCTCACTTTAAAATAAACAAAAAACTTTTTAATGATTTTACACTTCCAGCACAGTGAGCACAACACCAAATTAAAGAGCTCTCTACATATTGCAGTTCTGCAGACAGACACAAAAAGAAAAAAGACATCACTGTGCATGACGCTTTAGGCTACTGGCTCTCCAGGTCCCCTTCCTTAGATTCCCCATCCTCCCAGGGCCTTGCTGCACATTTCTCCAGATGTATCCCTCTGTACTCTGCCCATTCCCTCCAAATCATTAAATGTTTCTGGAGGCAACCCTTCGACAAATATATTGGTCTTTCCTGACCCATGCAATGGTCCATGCCCTTGTCACACATGGTCACTAGTGCCCTGGCAATGTCTCTTTTTCGCAACTACAAGACACAAACAAAAAAGCGCCCTCTGTTAGCAGGAACCACCTGAATCATCAGTTATTGTAGTAGAATAAGCTTGGGTCTACCAACCAATCACCCCTGAAGTGCCAGAATGTGTGAACTAAGTCTCCCCTCGGGTTATCGCACCTTAGACAATTACCACCGGGGATCAGGCCCATGCAACACAATCGATCCCCAGAAAAAAAAACTCTCTGAAGTATCTTTAGTTGAATCAATCTAAATTGAGCAGCTATCACCGCTTCCCTGTGTGCCTCTACCGCCTCTCTCCAAACATCATCTGCCAAGTCATCCAGTTCACTCACCATGCCTGTTGCATCCCCACCATTGAATCTGAAACATTGCGCATGAGCATTTTATAAATTTCCAATAGTTTATACTCTTTAAGATTTGTGAGGAGAATTTTATCTTCCATCGTGGAAAACTCAGGAATATCCTTGGCAGACCGCACAAGAGGGAGGAGGGCATGATGCAGTTGCACGTACCTAAAGAACTGCACCCTAAGCATAGCATATTCATCCTGAAAATAATTGATTGTCCCCCCATGCAGAATGGAATCCAGTGTTGAGATGCATTTATTGTCCCATACCGCGAACTCCCTCAGCACTGCCACCGGCGAACATCTAGTACCCCGCCATATTTGAGTTTCCAAGGTAAGGCAGTCCGCCCATCCTATTGCCTTCATGGCCAAATTCCATACATTCAACACCACTCGTGTAGCTGGTGGAGAGCCAGCGAGGCCCTCCCCCAAGTACAGCAAATGAGGGAGGTCTCGGCCAACCAGAAGACAACCTTCCACCACATAGGCAGGGTCCCCAAAATCCCTGAATCACCACTCATTCATGAACAGCAGATGCGCCACCCATTAATATCGCAGAATTTCTGGGTTAGCCAGCCCCCTGTCTAACGCTGGTTGACAACAGTTTGCCCCAGCAATACGCGGTGTTCCTCCCCCTAAAGCAGTCGGATCAGTGTATTACCTTGCAAAGAATGCTTTATCAATCTGAAATGGATGAGTCTGAAGATGGTAAACGCTGTAGAGCTACCATTTTGAAGATTGCCGAGCGACCCAGAAGTGAAAGCAGCAGGGTAGACTAGAACTTCACATCATGGCCGAGAGCAGCCAACTGAGGTGCCAGGTTTTGCTCAAAGGATCGTGTTCTGTCTCTAGTGACAAATACTTCCAGGTATTTAAAACACAGGGGAGAACATGGATGCCCTCTGCCCCGGACATTTCCACTAGGCATGGGGTAATGGGATATATTGCAGATTTTTGGGGATTCATCTGAAAACTGGAGTAGGAACCAAAGACATCCAAAATCTGGAGCGTCCTAGGGTCTGAGACATCCGGGTTATCCAGAAATAGAAGGACGTCGTCGGTATAGTGGGATAGTCTATCGCACACCCAGACCACTGAAATCCTCTTATAAGCATGTCCACTTGCACCCAAGGGCTTAATTACTAGTGCGAAAAAAAAGGAGACAAGGGACGGACCTGCCAGGTGCCCTCCATGCCTGGCTTTGCTATTACCACTATCTTCTCCGTCTGCATGTCCGGTGGCAGCTCACCATCCCTCATCACTTCTTGAAAAACCTCCAAAAGTACTGGACCAGTCTGTGGCCACACTAAATCCCAAAACTCATCTGTAAACCCATTGGGACCTGGCAGCTTCCGGGCCTGTAAATGGGCGCGGGCCACTTCTAGCTCATCACTTGTAATATCAGCCTCCAGTGACTCCTGGTCCTCAGGGATAAGCCTCAGCATTGGCAAGTCTAGGACGAATTGAGGCTGGTCCACCTGGGGGCTCGACAGGTCCGTGCTATACAGCTACCTATAATATGCTGCAAACACCTTTGCAATTGGCTCACTCGCCATCACCCATGAGCCATCCACAGACAAAAGAAAAGCAATTGGGGTCCCACTTCCCTGGGTGTGCACAGCCTTGTAAGGTCATGTGTACCTTATCTCCCCATTGATAGATATACCCTGCTACAAATGGCGAACCACACCGCTCTTGCCTCCTGTGTAAGCTCCTGCCAGAGCAAAGTTTGGGATGCATTGAGTCCCACAGGAGGGACTCCTGTTGTATCGATGCATTACAGATCAATAATGCGCTCCTCTAAAACCCTAGCCCTCTGCTGATCTCTATCTCTCTGGCCCCCCCGAGTAGCTAATGAGCCTGCCTCTCACCACAACCTTCTGAGCCTCCCACAGTGTGACCAAGAAGATACTGAAACCTATTTGATAGGAATTGCTGTCACGCTCCAGAAAGTCCTAATTTTGAAGACACCAGCAGTCTAAGCACCATCTCGCTACTCCCCTCTTGGAGCCCCACATCAAATCTACCATCATTGAGTGGTCAGAAAGACACCTGGCCATAAGCCGGGCATCTGTGAACCTGCGACCATCCTGTCTCTGTACGAACACATGGTCCAGGAGTGAGAACGAATGATGTGCCCCCAAATAAAATGTGTAACCCCCCTCCCTGCTGAGTGATGCACCCTCCATAAATGTATCAGATTCCAGTTACGCCTTGTGCCCGCCAAAGTCAACGAAAGATCAAGACCCACATAACTCATCCCATTAAAATTCCCTCTATTTCCCAAGATACGTCTGGCAACTCCCGCAGGAGTTCCCCCAGTGTAACCAAGAAGTTCAAAGAGAGAGGGGGAGGAGCATAAACGCTGATCAGGGATATGTGGGGCTCACTTGACACTATTACACTTCTGTTCGGACCACAATAGGCCCATTTACCTCTCACTAGCATCAAATTTATATGTCCAAATGGACATAAGACCCTGGATTTCTTTTAATCATGACTGCCAATAACCATACCCAAATGAATTCAATTAACGTTCCCGTATTCACTCGCTGATTGTATTGACTTAATGTACCCATCCAGGTCTTGACTGTTCCACTGTGCATATAAGATATTATTAATATGGTATTTTATGCACAGTTTTGACCCCGTCCGTTATGTTCCTTTCCTATTTCACTTGAGCTTAAAAAGCCTGGCCAGGTGTTAAGGGAGAGATTATGGCAGAGCACATAGTGGTGATGACTGGTCCACAGTTTACAAAGAGCCGAAGAGGTCAAAATTTAATATGTTATCAAAAAAAAAATATGAAGAAATACCATAGATAAATGCAATTGTAACAATCTTTTTTTGAAGACTACCTAGTTCTACTTCATAGGTTCTTACCGTTTGAGCTCAATAAAGAAGCATTGCCTGCAAAATTTCTATGGGGATTATTTCCATTTCTTTCTATTTTGGTATAAAAGCAACTTGGCCTACTCTTCATATTCCATACAATGTCCGAGAATAAACATTATTCCTATGATTTTAGAATAGGTGCTAAGTAAGAATTTATTCTAGGGATATGGCCCGTAGAGGAATTGGAACAATGGGAGGCCACAAAAAGCAAAAATCACACACTTGTAAACATACTGTGAAAAACCTGAACACCTTTTTAAATACAGAGGGATAGTTCTTGAATCTGACATCAAACAAAGGGAATTAACCAATGAGTACTAGTCATGAGAAAGCATCCATCTGTGGAGGCTGAACTAAAACTGACAGACTACTTTGATCCAAAGACAGACATCAGAAAATGTGTCCATTAGACATAGTTGTGTTCATTAAGACAAGTGAAACATTCTGATGAGGCTCATAGCAAAAAGAAAAACCATAAATGAGTCTGCACAAGAAAATTCCTGACAATAAGATTTAAAGAGGGATCAATTTCTGCACGTGAACGAAATCTAAGACACCCCAGTACATTGATTTGCGAATTTCAAATACACTTTCCTTAAAGCGTCCAATGCCACCTTATATGCACGTTTTGTTAAGTTCATGTGTAAAGCTGAAAAAAGTCATTTAAAGCCTACGTTTTATTACCCTGAACAATGTACGAATATGTTGTACTGTTTTTTTTTTAGAATTGTATATCTCTATATGTAATGGTTTTAATTAACCAAGTATGAAGTAAATAAATTAAACGAAATACACTTGCAAATAATTCAGAAAAACACATATGTTTTGGTAAATTGAAATGTTAAAAACGTCAAACAGTATTAGCAGCAATATGTCTTCCAGTGTCACACATACCAAGAAACATTCTTATGTACACAGGACTGGGTGTAGACAGGGTGGAAAGTGAGTCTATACTGACTGTGTACTTTAATTAATTAGGATCTTGTCTTGATATATCCAGAGGCAGCAATTTTTTTTTATCAAAACTCTCTCAACACTGCTAAGACAGATACTGATTTGAGAGTAAGGTAAATTTAGAAAAATTTAAAAGGCATAATATTATAACAATAGCCCTGCTGGGACTCAAACCTCCCGGCTGTATACTCCAAACAAACAACCGTATTAAATGCAACATTTCGACGATTACGGTTTCTGCCATTTTGAAAGATGGAGACGCGCTTTGTGTGTGTGGAGTTGTTGTGATATGGTGGTTCCTCAGTGTACAGGAAAGATCTGTTGAAAGCATGCTGTATTTTGGAAACTATTTATAAACTCATCTACATGTTTGCATGATTGTGATCACCACGTTCTACTTTTATTTTTTATTTATTCATTTATTTATTAAATGATTACACTTTTGAATAATTTTTAATATTGTAATTAGCTCTGAAGAAGCAGTGCTTTGGTACTGTGAGAGACATGTTGGCTAGCTGTGTGTCTCAGAACCATAAGTTCTGTTCTACAAACCTATCAGTATAGGCTCAAACGTAAATGTAAGAATATTGTGTTGTATAATTAATATTCAAGATTGAGATTTCACGGATTGGTTGTCCAACCTGTAACTGAAACTAGGTATATGTGTTATTGGGCTGAGGTTTTATAACACAGCCTTCTTTTTCTGTAAAATGTTCACGTTTTTTTAAAATTTGCCTATGTCATATACCTCATTGTTGATTATGATGTGTGTTTACTATGTATTGATATAAGAAACTGGCACATAAAAAGAGTGGCATTTCTGATATTTTTGTTTGGATATTTATTTGTTTGAGTCCCCACCAATTGTAATACCGTGGGGCTACAGTGGAGATACTTCCAAGACAGAGTTGTGCTACTTGGTCTGCAAGATATCTGTGGAGAAACACACATGGGCACCCGTTGTTACATAATATTCTCAAACGTACACCACAAATATAATGGGGGTGTTCAGACCCTCAAAGGATACTTTCTCACAAAAAAACCCACAGATAGGTTATGTAACCATTTTAGATTGCCAAGAGCAACTAATTACAGCCAAAAACTATGTCATATGCAAATTTGTTGACAATTCGAACAGAACCTAGTGCATAAAAAACTCCCATAACAAATCAAAGGTTTCATGATGAAGAAGCAGGCCTAAAAGAGTAACTTCTGACTCTCTTCTACCGCTCTGATGCTGCTCACTTTCACAGGTGCCACTCAGTGCCTGGGACAGCGGTGGATGTATTGTATTATAATCTTGTATAGCGCATACTGTCACCCTACGGGTATTCTGGCGCTTCGACTTATCAGGTGGCACCAACAAGCAGTGGTCCTATTTGCCAAATAAGAAGCTCATCTTACTCCTTCCTTGGGAAGAGCCAGTCTTTAGGCTCTTTCGGAAGAGAGATAGAGAATTAGATTGTCTAATACTCTGGGGCAGGCTATTCCAGAGGTGTGAGGCTGCTACTCCAAATGCTCTACCTCCCATCCTGGTTTTCTTAAATCTGGTGACCGTTACCAGATTTGCATTGGACGAGTGAAGATTTCTCCCAGGGTTGTACCAAGTAAGTTTTTCCTGCAGAGGTCCTGAACCCAAGCCATGTACTGCTCTGAATACAACACAGAGAGACTTGAATTGAATTCTCTCCTTAATAGGGAGCCAATGAAGTTCCCTTAGAGCCAGTGTCGTAGAAGATCTACGCTGCCTGTTCAGCACTAGTTTTGCTGCTATAGACTGGACTCTCTGCAATTTCAGCAATACAGATTGCGGTGCTCCCAAATACAGGGAGTTGCAGTAGTCCAGTCTACTCAGAATGATGCTCCTCACTACCAAAGACCTAGAACCACTAGGCAGTACTGGGAGAATCTGTCAAAGTGCTCTGATCAAGGAGAAGCAGATTCTGACTGTTTTGTTGGCTTGTGACTCCATCTGGAGGTTATCATCTTCCATAACCCTAAGGTTGCACACTGTTTTAACTGGAGCCAGTGGTTCATCCTTGGGGGTAAGGCGAAACTCCAATGGCAGGTGCCGAGATATTTTAACCGAGGAGCAGTACACGACCTCTGTTTTTCATCCGTTAAATTGTAAGGAGTTTATCCTAAGCCAGTTGGAGGTCTGTTGCATACACTCCTGGAATGTGTCCATAGTTATTGCCTGATTCCCTTCCAGGGAGAACACCAATTGGGTGTCGTCCGCGTAATTAACCAAGTCAATTCCGAAGGACTTTATAATGGAGATCAAAGGGCGTAAGTACACATTAAATAAAATGGAACTTATTGCAGATCCCTAAGGCATCCCATAGCGCACCGGGGTCTTAGTAGACGTAAATGGTGTAATAGTCACAGCCAGTTGTCTGCCTGTCAGATAGGATTGCAGCCACTTCAGCGCCCACCCCTTCACACCTATATTCTCCAGTCTTTTCAATAATATAGTGTGGTTTACTGTGTCGAATGCAGCCGACATGTCGACACAGTAAACCACACTATATTATTGAAAAGACTGGATGTGCGAGGGGAAGGCGCTCTGGGGCCATCATTATGCTATGCGGTTGCACCTGACACCAGCATCAGCCAGCAGTAGGAGCCCGCAGTGAGACAGAGGCGATGAGCCCCTTCAAGATTTCTCTGCTTCTGTAGGCGCAAAGTATGAAGAGCAGCTCAGAGTGGAACGATCTTGGCACTGATGATCGTAAATGGGATTTACAGATGATCCTTATAGTAATCCTGAGTCTCCTAAGGGAGGATCACACCATTGGGAGTGGGAGAGCAGTGGTGGTCCTGAGTGAGGGAAAGAGTACAGGTGCGCTGAACGACAGACTGAGGCTGCAACTAATGGGCCAGGTGCCTTTCAGGGATGCTGCAGCAGTGTGACCACAACAGCATAGAGAGAGAAAGCAGTAGAAGCACGCTCGCTCAATATTGTGAACAAAATTGAGTAATTCCTGCGTAACAAGGGTGACCCCACCCGATATAGTCACTGATGCCTCCTAACTCGAAAGAAGTAAACCTGTGAGAGACAAAAGGGATTTCTTTGACTCCAAAGCCACCATGTCTCAGGAAGAACCACACTCAAAGTCACAAGATCCCTGCCTTGCCAACATGACACAGGGTGAGTCTGCATCTTTATGCTCTCTCAGGGCTTAAAATTTTCCATAAATTAGATCGCAGGCAAGATTTCTGTGATGGAGGATGCTGTGATAAAGTTTCAATCCTGGGAGACTGAATGTGATATTAGGAAACTCAAGGGTAAGGTTGAATGCCCATGAATCTTTCTACAATTTGAATCTTTCTACAAAATGAATTCTATAGCAAAAAACATTCAGACTGCGTGGTGACAGCTGTATCCCCACTGGAGACCAAAGCAGAACAGTCACAGAGCACGGCAAGAGCACATTGGATTTGTCCGATCCACTTACCTAGACATGTGGAGGCGTGAAATCGCTCGTGCTGCCCTTCTTCAACACAGATGTCTTTTTGGAGGTTTTCCATCCATTCAAGTAGAGGTTCAAAAATGCTCACGCTCCCCAACAGATGCCATACATTTTTCCCAAATGGGAAGGGAACCGCTATAGTAAACTTCAGCATTTTCAAGCAGAGCAATTGATTAAGGCAGCTATAGAAATTCAAGTGTTGCTATGGGGGGACCAGAGGATGCATACTTCCAGTGACCTGTTATATGTGACCAACAGAGACAAGACCTGCAGTTTGTGAAAATGGAATGGACTGCATTGTGCTTGACAGCCTTGCACCGGTATCTGGGGTGGTTGAGGGTGGGAATGGACAGTACGGTGTGGTCTTTTACACAAACAGAAGCAGCAAAGGACTTCCTATCAATAGCTCAGTGCAGAGTCACAAGCTACCAAAGTTCTTCTGGGCCACGAGTAGTTTAGTTGTAGAAACTTTTTTGTACATCTTCTGGTGAGAGTGTTTTTATAGTATTGTGCGATGCTGAGCTAAGTGTTTTTCCATTGTTTACATTTTCTTGGAACGAGAAAACTTTTAAAACACTTAAGCCAAATTGTTATATTAAACATACTCTTTAGCACCAACCTCTCGAGACTAACAGAAGGAATCAAGGTAAGTTGCCACAGACTTAAAGAAGAAATCAATGTTGATTTCTCCAGACAAATAGACTACGCAAAGGTTGATTTCTCCAGATAGACAAATTTGTACGGAAAGGTAGAAATCATAAAAAAAGTTTTTTTCTTCTGCTACTATTCGTATTTCATGTTTTGTCCTGTTTTTCCATAAAAAGTGGCTATTTAGCTACACTCATATGTGAAGCACCTTATACAGGGAAATAAATGAAAAACAAATATAAGCAAGGAGGAAGCGGGGTGAGGAGTGGCATAACTACGAAATTATATAGTACTTCGACTGATGTGAAAACAACTTCATTCACAAAGACTTCGATGCTGCAAAATGTAGAGATAGGAGATATCAAAATTGCTATCACTAGATAAATCCCAGAATTTGACAAAAACTGTGCCATGTGGTCACAGTAGGTCTCTTCTGCACTCTTTACAGAATATATGTATGGGGTGATGAATGAGAACAACTCTGCAATAATAGAAGAAATAGTATTTATCCAGAATTCTGTTCGGCCAACAAGGGAGCCTTACGGCTAGGGCGGTCGACCTCGAATCTGGGAAACTGGGTCTGAGTCTCTGCAATGACACTGAACATCCTGTGATTCTGGGCAAATCACTTAATCTCCCTCTGCCTAACAAAAAATGAAAGTGTCCTCATGTTATGCAACTGGTGCTATTTAAAGCGCTCTGATACCCGATTCGGGTCAAGTTCTGCTTTATAAACTGGCGGCGGCAGAGTCAGAGTAGACTCTGGCATTGACATCCTTAAGTTCCGCCTACCTCTAAATCAGACAAGAAGTCCTTAAGTGTGACAGAGAGGGTACCCTGACGCCTTTGCTTTTGGTCGTGTGGCAGAGAGTACCCTCTCTACCAAACTCTAAATCAACCCCTCACACTGTTACATTCTAGAGAACTCTAACGATGTTAGTAGTGAAAAGGGGTGTTTAATTTGTGTCTCCTGGACATTAAATACCCTCCAAATTTGCTTCTACAGTGATTTTGACCCTGGTTTGCTGAGTGATTGGTGTGGTAGGAGAAGGGCAGAAGCAACACAATGAAGAAATGTGAGAAGATACCTTATGATGAAAAGCCATTATAATATTGATGAATTTTTATCTACCGCAATAAGGAAGTATTGCCAAATAGCTCTAGACTATTCTGAAAATAAAGGGTAGTGGCGGCATCCAGTAAAGATCAGCATATATATATAAACATATATTCACTGAAAAAGCCATAGGTTTCAGGCACGTTATAGTTAGGAATTAGCATTTAAAAAACCTTAGAAATTCACTGAAAAAAACATAGGTTTTAGGGGCGTTATAGTTAGCTGGACATTTCACTCGTACAAAACCCTAGAAATTCCCCCATTATAGTTAGTTCAGCTAACTATAACTCGCGCGCCCGCAATACACTGCTGATGATGTCACATATTACATCACTCATAACATGGTCAGTGACATCACTCATGACATCACTCACGATATCTCAAATGACATCACTGATGACATCACTGATGGCATCATCCAGTGAATGTGTGTTTTTCTGAACATTAAATAGGTTTTATATATGTATATCTCAAGGTCGATGGAAGAATAAATGGGTATATAAGTGTCTAAATGGATGGTTTTTTTTTCTAAAATTGATTGTATACCGGAATAATTAAGTGTATCTTAGTGAATACATGGGTTAGTGAGTAATGTTTAAATATGTAAATATCTGTATCAGTCTCTAACTTTCTGTATAAGTGACTGCATGGGTTGGTGTGTAGCTACATGAGTGTCTATATGGGTTATTACTTGTTTTTTTGAGTATCAGTATGAGTGTCTGAGTGTCAGTATGGTTCAGTGGGGGGTATTACTTAGTGCATAGATGCATGAATGAGTGAATCACTGTTTGTATGTGTTGACGACAGTATGTGTGCAGGACTGTATGGGTGGATGAGTGTGTGTATGGGTGTGTTAGTGAGTGAATGACTGTCTCAATAGTGTCTTTATCAGTAACTACATATATGTTAAACTAGTATATGTGAGTATTGGTGTATATAAGTGAGTATATGTGAGATTGAGAGATTGGAAGAGTTCCTGTATAAATTAGTATGTGTTTCTATAGGTGATTGCTTAAGAGAGTAAGTATGTGTAAGTTTCTGTAGAAGTAAGTGTGGTGGTGTGTGTATAACTGTATATGCAAGTAAATGGATGTTTGATTCTTTGTTAGCATGAGTGACTACCTGTGTGAGGAACTCTGTGGATGAGTGGCGGTGTGTAACAGGATATATAGGTGTATGAGTACATATGATGAGTGAGTACATGTATGAGTGACTGTATAGGACTGTTGGTGAATGAGTGGATGTGTTTGTACATCTTGGAATTACTGAATAGGTTGTTGTAACTGTTATTGGTATGTCCATTGTTATGTAAATTTTAGTTTCTATTTTTGAGTGTGTGTATCAAAGGTTATATTAGGGTGAGAGGAGGTCTGCCACTCTATCACAAGGATGATGTCATCAATGATGTCATTTGAGATGTCATGAGTGATGTCATGAGTGTTGTCACTGACCATGTCATGAGTGATGTAATATGTGACATCATCAGCAGTGCATTGCGAGCGCGCATGTAATATTTAGCGGCACTAACTATAAAGGGTGAATTTCTAGGGTTTTGTACAAGTGAAATGTCCAGCTAACTATAACGCCCCTGAAACCTATGGTTTTTTCAGTGAATTTCTAAGGTTTTTTAAATGCTAATTCCTAACTATAATGTGCCTGAAACCTATGTTTTTTTCAGTGAATTTCAAAGGTTTTTTAAATGCTAATTTCTAACTTTTACGTGACTGAAACCTATGGTTTTTTAAGTGAATTTCAAAGGGTTTTTAAATGCTAGTTTCTAACTATGCCTACAGAGGTAGGACATGTGAATAAAGAAGAAAAAACGCACAGAAAGAAAAAAAAGAAATGCATAAAAAAGCAACAGAAGTCCTCAAAGATGTAGAAAAGTGCAGGAAGAAGGAAGACGTGAAGAAAGAACAAACAGAGGAGCAGAAATAAGCCTTGTTGCAAAATCATCCTGTACCCTCAACTTTTTCAGACGGGTACTGGTGGTAACTGAGTCTGACTAACCAGTCCTACTGCCAGTGCTATGTTAAAAGACACTTAGAATACAGTGAAAACACCTACATACACTATGCGTTGCGGTACCCCTGTGATTACCATGGCCTCCTCTGTAAGACCCTAGTACATAATAGGGCGGGGGATTAAAACTACCTCTTAAAACGCACCACAGGGCACGTTTGCACACTGGTGAAGGGAGGGGAGCCTGAGGTGACATGTGTGCAAACACGCCCTGTGGCTGTTTTAATTTGGGAGATTAAGTCCCCTTGAATCCTGAGGGTCCCTAGGGTCCAAGTAGCCCACTAGGTACCTCCAGTAAGCGCCACAGAGCTGCGTTGCAGAGAGGTGTAAAAAGGGGCATGGCCTGGACCACCTCTCTGAAACGCAGCGCAGTGGCGCTTACTGGAAGCACCTGGTGAGCTAGTTGCCCCCTGGGGCTCTCAGGCTTGAAGGGCAATTATTTCCCCAACTTAAAATGCCCCACAGGGCGTGTTTTCACACGTCACCTCAGGCCCCGTCCCCTCCCTTCACCACTGTGTAAACACGCCCTGTGGCCGTTTTAAGTTGGGAGATTAAATCCCCGTGAATCCGGAGGGACCCTAAGGTCCAACTAGCCCACTAGGTACCTCCAGTAAGTGCCACAGAGCTGCGTTGCTGAGAGGTGTAAAAAGGAGCACGGCCTGGACCACCTCTCTGCAACACAGTGCAGTGGTGCTTACTGGAAGCACCTGGTGGGCTAGTTAGCCCCCATGGGCCCTCAGGATTGAAGGGGAATTATTTCCCCAACTTAAAACGCGCCATAGGGCGTGTTTGCACATGTCACCTCAGGCCCGGCCCCCTCCCTTCACCACTGCGCAAACGCGCCCCATGGTGCATTTTAAGTTGGGGGATTAACTCCCCTTGAATCCTGAGGGTCCCTGGGGTGCAACTAGCCCACCAGGTACCTCCATTAAGTGCCACAGAGCTGCGATGCAGAGAGGTGTAAAAAGGGGTGTGGCCTCAGAACACCTCTCTGCAACGCAGCTCCCTGGCGCATACTGGAGGTTCCTGGTGGGTTAGTTGGCTCCCAGGGACCCCCAGTATTGCAGGGGATTTAATTCCCCAATTTAAAATGCACCACAGGGCGCGTTTACAGAGTGGTTCCATGAGGGGGCAGGGCCTAGGCACGATCGTGTGTCTTTTAATTTTTTTATTTTTTGGGAAGCCCCCCTTCTTTTTACTTTTTTGGGGCCCTGGGGGATGACCCCCAACTTAAAAAAAATATATATATATTAACGGGAAGGGCGCCGCGTGGGCCCCCCTCCCGTGGCCAATTCCAGGCCCCGGGGACCCCATCCCCCGGGGCATGGCCATTTAAAAAAAATATTATTTTGGAGGGAGGCTGCATGGCCACCCTCCTCAGGCCATTTATGGACCCGGGGACCCCATCCCCTGGGGCCGGCCTTTGTGTTTTTTTTTATTTAATTAAATTATTATTGGGGAGAGGGCTATGTGGCCCCCCTCCCTGGCCACTTCTGGCCCCGGGGACCCCATCCCCCGGGGTCTGGCAACCTCGTTGGGGACTGTGTGGGTAGCCCCAATGCCCCGACGGTGCCAGCCGGCTCCCCGCGTCCTGCCAGAGCCGACATTTCTTTTCCAAATGGGGAGCTGCTAAGATGCAGCTCCCCATGCGGAAAAGCAATCTGCTTTGGTATTTGGAAGAGAGAGCAGGTTTCCTGCTCTCTCTTCCAAATACCAAAGGAGTTTGCTATGGCAGGGCGGGAGCCGCGAGGCTCCCGCCCTGCCATAGCAAACAGCAGTGTCCTAGGGGTGGGCATCCCGGGACACTGCAGGAGCCGGCCCTGGGGGTGGCGGTCCCCAGGGCCATGACAGGGCTCCAGGAGGTGGGCCGCGCGGCCCCCCTTTCACCATTCACAAAGCCCCGGGGGGGGTGGTCCCTGGGCTTGGGGGTCCATCATGGACCCCCCAATTTTAATATTTAGAGCACCGGGGAGGTGGCGTCCCCAGGGCGTGTGGAGGGGTTCAAGCCTCCCACACAGGTTTTTTTTTTTAAACAAGCCCCGGGGGTGGCGGTCCCCGGGGCTTGGCGGGGGCCTTAGAGCCACCCCACACGTAATTAATAAGCCCCGGGGGGTGGTTGTCCCCGGGGCAGGGGGGGCTGTGAGCCCCCCCCGCCAATATGTTTTAAAAGCCCGGGGGTGGCGGTCCCCGGGGCTGGGGGGCCCCTTTGGGCCCCCCATTATAATACATATATTGCCCCCGGGATTTGGCCCACCCGGGGGCTAATTAATAATGAAGCGCGGAAGCCCGCGCTTCGTTTTTTTTTCTTTCGCCCGGATCCGCGGATCCTCCACGGATTTTGCTGTTTTGCACATTTGTATGGCTGCAAACACTTCCTGGTTTGGAGTGTTGACAGCCAATTAGCATGCAGCTCGTGATCGGGAGGGTCTGCGGATCCTCCGGGGTCATAGATATATATGTGTTTTTACTTTTGATTTTCTCAGCAACTACTGAACAGATTTACACCATTTAAAAGAAGGGTTCTTTCTGCACCATGGGCTACCTTTTTGCCAAATTTGGTGTAATTCCGTTCAGCAGTTCGGGCTGTAGCCGTGTCTAAAGTTTCCTATGGGAAATTACATGGGGAAAACACGTTTTGGGACCCCCTTTTTTCTCGGCCCCCACTTTCTGAATCACCCTGAAACTTTCAAGATAGGAGTGGACCAGAGCACCCCATGAGTTTTGAAAATTTCACGAAGATTCGTCAACAGGCGCCAAAATTATTGGGAATAGAATGTTGCAAATTTCCTATGGAAAATAGGTCCTAACTATAGCTATCTACTGGCGACCGCCAGTAGGTAATGTAAAAAAAAAAAATATATATATATATATATGTAATATGTGTATGTGCATATATATATTCACTGAAAAAACCATAGGTTTCACACATGTTATAGTTAGCTGGACATTTTACTGATAAAAAACCAATGAAATTCCCGCGTTATAGTTAGTGCAGGCAACTATAACTCACGTGACCGCAATCCTCTGCTGATGCTAATACTGTATTTAGACACTTATTTGCCTATGTCTTCTTCCATTAAATTTTAGCTATACATATATTACAAATATTTTTTTTTCATAAAGACACATATGTCATCAGCAGAGGATTGCGGTCGCGTGAGTTATAGTTGCCTGCACTAACTATAACGCGGGAATTTCATTGGTTTTTTATCAGTAAAATGTCCAGCTAACTATAACATGTGTGAAACCTATGGTTTTTTCAGTGAATTTGCAACGTTTTTTAAATGCTAATTCCTAACTATAACGTGTGTGAAACCTATGTTTTTTTCAGTGAATTTGTACGTTTTTTTAAATGCTAAGTTACTCTACGCCATTCGTGGCGTGCGCGCCCACTTAACGTAGTTCGTTCCGTACGCGCACGGTGCGCTTCGCGCACCGTGCGCGCACAGGGAGCATGCGGTGCACTTCGCGCACCGCGCGCCCACTTTACGAAGTTAGTGCCGTGGATGGGCCATGTACGCTCGATGCGCTTCGCGCACCGTGCGCACGTGGTGGACATATTATGCGCTTCGTTGTAAAAGATAAACATTTATATTCAGTTTAAATTATATATATAATGCCATGCACAAATGGTGCCCTTCGGGCGCCATTTGCACACGGGGTGGGGAGAGTGTGGATAATATTTTTTTTTATTAATTTTTTTACCGTGCGCGTACGGTAAGCGTAATCGGCGAATTTTCATAAAAAAATAAAAATGAATTTTTGGCCTTGGGGGTTCTGTGGGGACACATTTAGCAAGCCGAGGTGGTTGGGAGCTGTCTAAACAGTCCCTTTACATGTTTATTCTCTTTGTTTTTCATCCCCCCCTCAGAGTCCGAGAGAGAAAATGGCGGCCGCCGCTTCCTGGTTTCGACCGATTCGAATGTTTACTAAGATCTAACAGCCAATCAGAATCGCGCTCGTGCACGTCACCGTACGCGTACGGTAAGCGCACCGAAAGCGCACCGTAAGCTGGCTCAGATATATATATTGATTTAAAGGCTATTTTCTCAGAATCTACTGAACAGATTTACACCAAACCTACAAAAGGCACTTCCTTGACCAGTAGACTACCTCTTTGCCAAATTTCAAGGAACTCTGTTCAGCCGTTCGGGCTGTAGCTGTGTCTAAAGGTCCTATGGAAAAATGCATGGGAAAAACGCGTTTTGGGACCCCCCTTTTATCTCAGCCCCCGCTTGACGAATCCCCCCAAGACTTTCAGGGTAGGAGCGGAGCGTAGCGCCCCACCTATTTTGAAAATTTCGCGAGGATTCGTCGACCGGCGCCAAAGTTATTCAAAATAGAATGTTGCGGTTTTCCTATGGAAACAGGGTCCTAACTATAACTACCTACTGGCGACCGCCAGTAGGTAATATATATACACACATACACATATTACATATATATATATTTTTTTTAAACTGATTTTTTAAATATATATACATATGTTGGTGTTCCTTCTAATTCTCACTCACATGGACTTTTTCTTTTTTTTTTTTTCGTTTGTACAAACTACCAGAGTAATCCTCAATGCTTGTATTAGCAAAAAATCATTACTAACCACCATCTTCAACGTTGCTTCTAATACCTTCACATTTAGCCGATTTAATGCTCATATTCATAATGGCAAGCTAGGAGACAGCAAACTGGAGGAAGTACAGTGTTTTTAAACGTGAACACATAGACGTTCTTTGTGTTCTCAAAACATATGAAATATTAATGAAATGCTTGCAGGTGGGCAAAATGGCTTCTGTGGTAACATTACCCTCAAGAGAAATGTTAAAAGGGCCTTTTTGTCTCATAACTGGTTATTTCAAACACAAGCATTAAGATCACTTTTTAAATAATGATAGACTGTACCGCATATGTCAGCACTATTGCACATTCATTTTGGGTAAACGTTTTCTGTAGTGGTTACAAGATACACTCAGTCTGACTTTATTCATTACTGGAAATATGCTCCAATTCTCCATGTACAGCCACTTCCAAAGGTCTACAGTAACACAAGACGCCTTAGGATTTAATTAAATATATTTCCGATCTCAGATTAAGGGACTGAGTCACCAGTTTAAAGCGACTTTACAGAAGAGTGAGTTTGGTTAAATACAATAGGGAGAAAAACGCAGCTCGGCTGATCTTGCAAGACAAATATTAACAGTTCTCAAACAATGAGTTTTACTGTAACTGAGAAACGAGCCTTGGACTCAGGCCAAACAAAACAGGAAATACATTTATGAGTAGTTTATTTATCCCCTTCCAGTACCATCAACTCTAAAATCAGAACATATCTTGCCAGCTGATAGTCAAGTGTAAGAACCCCTTCCAGAAGTCCATGGGGCATGCAGGGGTTACTGAGCCTAACCGTGTTGGCTGAGGCCTTTTACTCCTGATGTCCTGGGCCACGTCCTACTATGGATTCCGCTCAACTGGGCCTAGTAGCCCTTCCACACTTGACTTTAAGTGGTAGCTGTGATCGAGCATCCAAGTCTCCCTCAGGGGATGTAAATACAGGTCAGTGAACAGGACTAATAATTCAAAGTGTAAACAGTTGCAAAATAAAATCAGTGTACAGCCAAATGCTAGCTTTTATGAGAATAAGTAGTATTTTATTTCTCACTCTGCACATGCAAAGCACTACGACGTTAACAAACAATAATACAATCTTCTTGAGATCGAGACTCTTGTAGTTGTCAAGCAAATCCCTGTGCACCCTCCTTCATGTAACGTGTGTAGGGATATTGCCCATTCACTGGTTCCCACATCCGGGGAATGCTAACTATTAGGCCGTACTCAAGAGTTCCCCTTTGACTCTTTAGGATTTTAACTAAAATTGTCTTTGGTGCCGCAGCACCATCAGCAGCAAGTCCTCGGCCCATGTGGCAGCATCCAGCCCCACAGGCACTCATTCCTCAGCTGCACAGTCGGCGGTCTCTCAGGCAGGGCCGGCTCTAGGGCGGTATGATCGGTTCCACCGCACCGGGCGCTGACTTGGGGTGGGGGCATAATTTTTGCAAGTATATTATCATTTTAAAAACGCCTGCTGCAGCGTTCCTGGCCTCCAGCAATATTCAGGCATCAATGAAAATGTCAAGAGAACTCCGGTGATTCATCGTCTTCCTGGAAAGAGAGGTTTGTCTGGTGAAAGTTTTGACTTGTCCTAAGGTAGCACAGAGGGTTAAAATGGGTGCTGCTAAGAACATGTACCATGTTTTTTGCCCAGTTTTTCATTACCCCAACATTGCCGAAAGGGTTCATTTGGGTAGAAAACAATTCTTCTTATTAAAGAGAACCCCTAACAATGATGTTATGTTTTAAATTCAGAATTTGTGTATTTAAAATATATTGCCTACGAGCATCAATGAAATGTCACTCCTTCACAGCACCTTGTAGTCTTGTCTGATGTAACATTTCCTATACACTGATTTACACATATATGATTGTCTCTGTGCAATGTGTGTGTGATGTAAAGTGCTCTGACACCTTACACCGGTATGAGTGGTGCTATAAAACTAAATGAATCTGAGAGACAGTGGTTATGGAAACTTGAAGGGCACTGTTAAAGGGTGCTAGTGAGGGAATCTGTGGCCGAGGAGAGGTGGTCATTGGGGGGGGCACCAACAAACGTTGCACAGGGTACCACCAGTGTTAAAGCTGGCCCTGCTCTCAGGTGTCAGAATAGCTCCCACCTCCCGAAGACACTGTAAGTTGCTTTTTACCCTGCAGGGATTAGGGGAAATCCTTACTTCAACCCCCAACTGGTGCCTGTGGGGGTGCAACATTATCCACAGTGTCTCTGGTTGTCCTCTGTGATGAGTTGGGGGTAGTTCCCTTGCAGCGCGGGTCCACTCTGCCGGTCCTAACCTGTCTATCCTTCGGCTTGTGGCCTGAAACCTTCATCAATGTTGGTAGCAGCAGCCTCTCCTGGCATAGGGGGTTGCCACATTGCGCGGTAATACAGGCCTAGACTCTTCCAGCACAAACACCACACCAAGACCATTACAAGTCTTAGCACTCATCCAATTTGAAACTTTACTGGTGGCCAACTCTGGCATATGGGGTCAACAGTGCAGCACAGTAGTACAGGCTTAGCAAGACCAGCACGGTGCTCAACACTCAGCTCAGTCTATGACGGCCCTCTTCTGACATACGGGGGTCACTAAAAACAATCCTGCACATGAGCTACAGCCTGATCGGTGCACAGCTGTACTTTCACTTCTCGTTCAGGGAGTCCTTATGGTAGGGCTCCCCACTGGAATTAACTCCCTCCAATGCTCTCCTCTTCCTCACAGGGCACACTAGTATTTGCAATCAGACAAACGCTGATGCAGCAGGCTTCAGGGCAGGTGATCTTGTTTTCCCTAGGTGATGTCCCTCACCCAACAAGGAGACATGCAGGTCTTGTCCCCCAGTCCTGGTAACAGGCAGAAGTCGTTTGGAGCTTCCCCTTCTCACATTGTCGTCTGGCTGCTTGGCAGATGACAAATTTTGGGTGACTTAATCGCCCCTTCTTATACTCCTTTTCCAGACAACAAATGTGAATTCGGATCTTAGTCTCTGAAGTTTGATGATCCCCCACAACACAATGCGTGGGAGTGACCAGAGTTCACACCTGGATGTCAGTCACAGTGATGTGTGTATCCAAAGGTTAACCTCAGACCCACAGGTCAACTCTTAATGATTCCATATCCACTCCATCTCCCTTCCTGAGATGTGTCCAGACCACTTGCTTGTGATCTCTCACTGAATCAAAGAGTGTAACAGGAGTCTCTTCTCTTTCCCTCCAGTGTGTGTCACATCAAGCCCACAGGAATGTATCAATACACACATCTGATTGGGGGAATTCCTCTCCCCATCATGTCTTCAGCTGGTAGTCCTGGGCTTCCCAAAATAGAACCCCGGGTCCTCCATGTAATATACCACTGCAGGCACACTTACTCGGTGCTCATTCACAGCACACGTTCGATCCAGCACTGTTTCACCTATGCATTGTACCTTTACATGTACACATGCATTCAGTACACACGCTCACTCTGCATGCACTCTTCAGACCTGAAGCTTTTTTGTCTTTATACAGGGTGTGTTATTTCCAAATGCACACACTATCAGCACACACACTCACCATGTGCGTGCTGCACATCATTTCACCCTTTCTGTATAGTACGTCACGCAAGTACACAAACAACCTGCAAATGTTTTCATTACGCAGTTACTTCACAATATTACATCTTTCATGCCATGTATTCCTCACAGGCATACATGCAATAACCACACATGCACTGCACAGTACTTCTCTATCTATCTACTGTACCCTTCCCAGGTGCAAATACAACCAGCACAGAGGTGTACGTTTTTGGTGCTGTCTCAGATATACACCTCTTTGTAATTCTGTAGCACTGTCAAAAAGTAATGGATGTTGTGTGAAAACGCCCACTGCAACACCCATTACACGCCCCTTTGCCACAGGTAACAGCATCGAGGAGGACCATATTTACAAAGCAGAGTTAAGCCGAGCAAAGTGGCTTAGCGCCGCCTTGTAAATATGGAGCAAAGCACAGTAGCACTAGAGTGTCGCAAAAAGTGATGCTCCGGTGGCACAATGCCCTTGTAAATATGCCCCAAAATGTCTCCATCACCTTTGTGAAAGAAGGGCCACCCACCCAAACGTAAATCAGGCCCTAGTTCTTGAAACATTTTCATTGCACGTTTTAAAAGCAGTGCACAGCTGGAAATTGTGAGGGCAGATTGTGCAGATCATTAATTTCATATATATCAATGTATCCCTGCATTTAGCCAAGGAAAACAATCTTTACAGAATACCTTTTTAGCATTTGAATTGATTGGCCATGAATCACCAAGAAATGATCGGGGTCTCTTTGTAAGAATAACGTAATCCAAAGCGTGCATCTGGGTGAAAATGAGACCAGCATCTCTTTGAGACAAGGAGACAGTAGACCACATTAGCAGCGGAAAAAACACCAATAGCTATGCGAAGTATTTCAACTGTTGAAGACTTAAAACTCAAGCTAGCATTATCACAACCTCCAAGATCAGCAACAAATACCGGAAGTAGTGAGAGCTGACACTGACACCCATGTATTGTCCTTTGACAGCACCTCCATACAGCAAATATAGTAGCATCAGACTTTGCTAATCATGGACACCTAAAAGCCACAGGCACATTCATTTGCACACATAGCTATTATAGAAATGGGGGTAATTGATGCATTGTCATCATTTGATTTTGATGAGCATTACATGTGTGGTTCGATATCCATTATCATTGATCTAGAAAACTTTATTTACAGATGGTATATTCGCAGCAACACCTGAGTAAATAATTATCTGAAGCGTAAAAGCCTGGAGTGTAAGGTGAGCTCAAACTGCTACCCAGATACTAAGTGTACTGCTGAGAAACACAAATCACAAAGATGATGCTGAAACAAAAATATAAAGATATGGCATAGGAACAGAAACTTTATATTGTTTAAACAAAATCTCTGACAGTAGCTCTTAAAATTAAATGAAGGGAGTTTCAAGCTTCGAATGTGAAAAAACAGAAAGAGCATCTATTTGAGCTTTACCTCAATGAGGAGCTGATTTGGAGGGTCAGGACGTCGTTGGTTGAAAACTCTACATATAAAAACAGGACATTTATTATTGAAAGATGGATTCCCATAGCCTTGAGGAGCAGGCATTTGCTCATTGACTTGTGAGATCTCCTACATCCAACAATGATGAGGCTAACAGCAGAATTTTGAAAAAAATGTAGTGTGACTAAGATAACAAGGCAAACCTAACAATATTTCTTGGACTTGTACCTCTCTGCAGGGTCCCCCACCAATGTTTTGCCGTCATCCCCTCCTGTTTTCTGAAATTCATCTTTTCTTGGCTTGAGGACTTTACCACTGCTAATCAATGCTAAAGTCCTCCCTCCCTAAAACATAGTCAAATTGATCTACATCTGATTGGCACATTTAATGTATGTCTAAACCCTTAGTATATGGCACTACATATACCCAGGGACTGTAAATTAAAACCCACTAGCGGACCTGCATCACTCATTGTGCCTTCCACTAAAGTATAACTTTAAAACCTGTCACAGGCCTGCCACTGCAGCCTGAAGTTCAATTTTAATCTGCCATTTTGACCTGGGAAATTAAACCTTTTGCCAGGCCTAAACTTTCCTCTTTAATACATCTAACACACCCCTATGGTAAGGTAGGCCCTAAAAGTCCCATAGGGCAGGGTTCATTGTATTTAAAAAGTAACATATGAGTTTTTATGTTTTACATGTCCTCCTAAATTCGTTTTTCACTAAGGCAATGCTTTCTCTCTCATTGACCTAAATGGGGTTACCGTATTACATTTAATACATGATATTTGTTGATGGGGAGCAGGTAGAATTATTGTCTTTGGTCTCTAAAAAAATGTTAGGTAAAACTTTCTTTAATGGTAAAGTCACATTTTAAGACAAAATTCTGAAAGTTAGCATTTTCGTCTCTTAAGCATTAGCGCCTTCTGCCAGTGTGCGGGGTCACATGACTGCGAATGGCACTGATGTTGAGGTGTGTGTATTCCTGCCAGACAGTGAGACAAAGGGGACTTTGCATAGGTAAGATGATCTATCCTGTCTGGATGATTGGGGCAGAGGTATTTCCTGCCTCACTTGCACTTAATTGGGCTTACCTACTGCATACTCAAAGGAAGCTGATGCAAGCCTTTTGTCAACCCAGACATTTTGGACCCTTTTTCAGAAGAAAGGAAGAACTTTTCAGAACCAGATGTGGGGGTAATATAGGGAGTCCCCCAATTCAAAGATTGCCACCAAGTATAAATTCTGGACCCTCAGAACACCACTTATGTTTACTTCTGGACCTGTGGACATTACAAAATAAGGATTGGCCAGCTGCTTGAGCCTGCCTTGTTCCTTAGACGACAGCACTGCTGCTTGAGGCCTGCCTTGCACTGTGAGAAGGAAGTCTGGACCTGCTCCGTTTCATCCCAGGATAACCTGAGTGACTCCAAAGTCAAATGACGGACCACCTGTTCTGGACATCAGGGACACAACAAACTCCAGTGGCCTCTCTTCAACTGCCCAGCTAACCTGTTGCACTGGACATGCCTGGACCTGCAACTGGACCTGCCTGAGTCATACTTGCCTCTGCTGGAGTCAGTCCCTGATACCCAAGAGGTACCTCTCCAGATACCTCTCCAGATCCCAGACCCTTGGCTGGCACCAGAGAACACTCCTTCTTGTTAACTGAAGGGTCCATCAAATCCTTCAAGTCGCTCAAAGTAATGCCCCACAGGTGAAAGCATCATCAGAACAGAAGCCGAGCGAGGCGAAGTCCCACAAAACTCACTGCTTTATCGTAAACGGCGCCAGATGAAGAAAAGCCTTGCAAAGTAACACAGTGCTGATCTCACACCAAGGACAGAAGGTACCATTCTCAGTGGTCCAAACTTGGGGGTCTATTAGTGTGTTAGGCGGAGGCACCACCGTGGTGCTGGCGGTAAATGCTTTTTTCCGTACGCCAGCAGCGGTCCTCACGTCCGCCATATTAGTATGGCCAAATATAGCCCATTTCCAAACGGCCGCAGTGTGATGGGAACCGCCATCAAAGTGCGCCCGCCACCGCGGCGGTGGGAGCCAATGGAGACTCACCACCATGCGAAATGACGTCCCGTCCGCTGTACAAATCAGGATGCCCCCACACAGCCAGTCGCACTGCAGCAGAGAAACTGCCTAACCAGAGACGGCAGAAGCTCGACAGCGGAGCATGAAACCAGAGTCCCGGTCCCTTCCACCCGGTCCGGACTGCAATGGATCCAGCTCTACACGTCTTGCCGGTGTGGTACCTGATACATTGCCAGCAACTCATGGAACATCGCGGACGACGACGAAGGTACGCAATAACACAATCCCACACACAATCACGACACACAACTCATGGGCTGATATAGGGTCCCTGTCCACACCAGACACTCTGGTGGGGAAATAAACACATCCACAAGTGTACCTACACATGTCCTACCTGTTACCAAATCATCCCTACGCATCAAGGTCACCCATCTTCCACGATGATGAAGTAATGTCCCGGTCACGTCACCGCAGCGGTGAAGACGCAGGAAAACATGCACTAAATGCAGAAGGCAGGGCCAGCGCCAGGCATAGACACCATAGACACCAGTGCACCTAGACCATAGGGTCACACCTCCACCCTCCACACACTAGGCCCCCCAACATGAAAGGACATGCCATGTGCCCCTCCTGTGCCCCCCCATGAACAATAACCAGCCAGGTGAACACACGCCCTGCACCACACACCAAACAACTAGGGAGACAGCCACAGCAGGAGTGGCTGCAGAGGAACACACAGCACAGAAGCACAGGGCCAGGGCAACCCACTCACCACATCAACACACACATGGCAAGAAAACTGAGTCCAAGCACAAATTGAACACACACACAGATAATGAGCAATCACTCCACTGGACACACATCCTGCCAAGTCACACAGACATACCCCACACTGACACACAGCCACATACACAGACCACATGCTGGCAGCAATGGAGTACAACATATCGGAAACCTAAAGTAAGGTGCCCACAAATGGAAGGCCAAGGAGCTAACTACCAATCATGTATACATCACATACAAGACAAGAAACATATAACAACACCCTCAGCCTATCAAATCACTCATGGCTGGCACAGTGAGTGAAGTCAAACCCCAGTCACCTCAGTGCAACAACTCAGGGAGACAGCAAGGCAACCTATGTATAGGCACAGGGATGAAAGGAAAGCCTTGAAGTCAAACAGTGAACAGCCACACATATGTATACAACTACGTGACAGGAGTATGTCAGCAGCACAACACGCAGGGCCCATTGACACACTCCATGACTGTAAAACACAAGTAGGAATCTTCACACATACCCCCTTCACACCTGCAGCACACAACACCAGTGTCAGACACACAGAAGGGTGTCAATAATGTCCAGTCATTACACAGACAAACAATCACACTCCCTGGGGGGATATCCACAAACATCACACACACACAGGGATGCCAGAACCAATGTCTGCACCAAAACAACAGACAAACACATAACTCAACAAAAACACACAGAGAACCACAACAAGACAAGACATGACCTGTACAGCCAAACTGTGGAAAGGTGATGGGAGCACAGACAGAACAGGAGTGCAAAACCTCATCAGTCACGAACAATGCACAGACAACATACCACAACACAGACAAGAAGTGCACCATCACAAAACATTCATGGGCACAAACTGGGAGAAATGGGCCTACAATGAGACACAGACAGATATACCATACCACCCATCAAGTCAACATGATATCACAGTGTACCACATGCCTGCACATGCACAAGAATGACAAGAGACAGATCAAATATGAGAGGAGAAAACACCAAGGACGCACCTAATACAAGCACAGGAACTAGAATAGACCTAAGTTCATGTGACAGACACACAAGTAAGGCACACCACACTGGCTACATACATCTGATTGAAACACACCACACCAACAAACCACACACACTGTCATGCAAATAGAACACCACACACAGAGCATCTGTCAGCTGCAAGAGACAACACAGCCCAAACACTGCACACAGCCACATCAAACACACAACAGATGCACATGCCAATAAGTCACATTGCAAACACAGCCGAACATCAGGGGATGCACACCAGGCAAGGACAAAGCAACATACACCCACAGCACTGCATGCACACCAAGCTGTGTGTGCACACCAAACATACCAGCCCCACACAGATATGAGAGATACAACATGAACACCCACAACAACAATTCAAACAGCACACAGACAACATCACATTCAGGAAGGGAAGCAGTACCTCAGCAAACACACATACACCTAACCCAACACCCACAGATGCACAAGTCTGGGACACCAAAGTGGAAACAACATGACCAGAGGACTGTGCAGCACAAACAGTTAAACTGCATATGAGCAACCATGACTACTAAACAGTACAAGAAAATCAAATATAACCAATCGGGAAAATGTCCTGAGTGGCACATTGCTCCTGTGCAAAGTTCTGCACCACAAAGAACAGTGTCACAAATGAAGTGATGGGGAGGCACACACACAGGCAACCCATGGGGACAGCTGACATGAAAGTGAAATGGTGTGTATGTCAGTAGTGGCCATGGCAGGAGTGTACCATACACAAATAGATGGAGTGCAGACTCACAATAGGTAGGCATCTGAAGCACAGATAGTGGATGGTATGACACCACACACCACATGCCATACTGGAGGCAATAAATTCCCATGCGACATCAATGCATGAAAAAACACACCCACAATGTCAGTGGGGCTGAGCAGGTATGCACAGTCAACACAAACAGCATCAAGACACATGGATGATCAACAAAACACAACACTGACTTGCTAGCCACATAATCTGCATACTCACAATTGACAAAAGCAACAAGTAGAGGTCAGCCAGAACTGCAAGGACACACCAACACACTGCACAGTGCACAACATACAACACACACATGTGCATACAATCACAATCACATGGCTGAACAATCACACAAACAGGCACTCTACTCCTGGGTGACACATGTGTATAGTCGACATTGCAAGGGCATACACACATCAACACTCCTGACAAATTCACCCCTGCACACTGTACACTTCTTGACCACTAAAGTGCACATATTGAAAGTAACCCATGTGACTAGGATGACTGACCATCACAAGATGACTATACACCTACACTGCTGGGCACAGATAAAGTAGAATCACACATACATGACGACCCCGGCCAGCCTGCCTGCAATCCTGTGGATAGAATCCCACTCTGTGCTGGCAGTGCCTCCAAACCTGACATGTGTACAATATAGCTAACATGAACAAAGAATGAGAATGACAACAGTATTTCATCTAAAACCACCATCATTGCACCCACAAGCATCAGAGTCAGGAAGAACTGAAGTCCCTGTCACCCCTGTAAAAAATAGAAAAAGTGAGACAAGCCATTGGCAATGTTGAAGTGGCATACAGAGCATGTGACACAGTAAACCATACATACACAGAAAAAAATGTAATCAGTAAGGACACTGACAAAACAGACAACATGAGTAACTGTCTTTATTCACATATTGCACAGATAGGCACCAATATAAGACCAGAGCCAGGCCAGTGGCCAGCACAAAGTGCAGAGTAAGGTCATGAGAAGCTGCACAGGTAAGGGGCAAACATCAGTGAACAACAAGGCCAGTGGCTAGTCCAATGTGCAGAGTGAGTCCATGAGAAGCTGCACAGGGAATGTGTGTGACTGTACCCTGCCATGGTCAGCAACACAGTCAGGGGGGTAACAATGGGCAGTACATACACCGCTGTGAGAGAGACAGGTGTGTGAGGTGGACAACCACTGATTTGATTTGATTTTTGTATTTGTAGAGCGCACGAATGCCCGAAGGCGTCTTGGCGCTGAAGTTGGATGCAAGGAGATTCTGCGAGGATGATTAGCAGGGGTATAGCCATGTCTTGATGGCCTTTCTAAAGGCGAAGAGTGTAGGGCTGTTTTTTATATTGATGGGTAGGAGGTTCCATAGCTTAGTTGTTCTCAGCAGAAAACTTCTTCCTCCCCATCTGTTCTGCCTGAATTTGGGAACTTGGACGAGTTTCGTGTTGGAGGATCTGAGACTTCTGCCTGGGACATACCATTGGAATTGAGTTCTCAGGAAATGTGATCCTGAGCCGTGGAGTGCCTTATAAGCCAGGCACAAGGATTTAAATTGTATCCTTTTGCCCACGGGGAGCCAGTGTAAGTCCTTTAGCTTATTAGAAACTGATTCAAATCTAGGGATGTCCAGCACCAATCTTGCTGCCGCGTTCTGGAGGCGTTGCAGTTTAGTAAGGTATTGAGTTTGGATGCCTGTGTATAAGGCATTGCCATAATCCAGTGAGGACAAGGCAAGCGCTGTAACCACAGTTTTCCGTGAGTCCAGAGGAATAAATGGGCATATTCTTCTGATCAATTTCAAAGTATGCCATATGGAGGATGATACCTTCTTTATCTGGGAATTAAAAGTCAGTTTATCATCGAAGATGAATCCGAGATTTTTGACTTTCCCCACTGGGAGAGGGCAGTCGCCCAGAGTGTCAGGCCACCAGTCGGGGGACCAGAGGTCGGCCATAGTACCTAGCAGCATGATCTCGGTTTTTTCACCATTTAACTTTAAGCAGTTGCATCGCATCCAATGGTTAACTTGAGTCATGCAGTTCCTAAAGCGGTCTATTGATTCCTCTATATCACCAGATACTGATACCACTATTTGAGTGTCATCGGCATATGAGACTGGTGTGAAGCCGAAGTTTCTAATGACTGAGGCTAAAGGGGCAACGTAAATGTTAAAGAGAGTAGGGCGTAGCGCCGAGCCCTGAGGTACCCCACATGGTGTCATGAAAGGGTTGGAAGCGTTTTCTCCCCAGGTGACTGTGAAAGATCTATCTCTCAGAAAGGACGCCATCAACTGGCGAGCAGAATCTTGAATCCCTAGTTCGTCCAGGCGTGCCAGGAGGATATCGTGTTTCACAGTGTCGAAAGCCGCCGATAGATCTAACAAGATCAAGGCGGCCTTCCCGCCTGCGTCTAAAGCATTCCTGAGACCTTCTGCTGCCATTACCAATGCTGTCTCAGTGCCGTGATGTTCTCTGAACCCGTATTTTGAATTATCCAGGTAATTTCTAGAGATTATGAGATCCTTCAGTTGTTGATTAAGCAACTTCTCCAATACCTTTGCTGGGAAGGGTATTCTGGAGATTGGCCTATAGCTGCTGAGGTCTTTAGGGTCCAAGGTACTTTTTTTTAGTAGAGGGTTGACTGCTGCGATTTTCCAGGCATCTGGAAAAACTCCTGAATGGATTATTTCTGAGAACAGGCCATGTAGCTGCTCACTGAGTATGTCTGGAAATAAATGCATTATTTTTGGCGGGCAGGGATCCGTTGGGTTGCCGGATCTGATGGTTTTTACCACCTGGTGTATCTGTTCTACTGTAGGGGACATGAAACGGAAGCCTATTTTGGGATTTGATGTCTCAAGTTCTGGGTTAAGGAAGTTATTTGAACTTGTAATGGGGTGGTTCGTTTTGAATGGTTTGAATACTTTGGCGACTTTGTCCACAAAGAACTTTCCTAAGTTGTTGCAGAACTCAATGCTGCCTTCCAGTTGATTCGTAGGTGAGGGACCTGCTAATTTTTTGATTGTCGCGAAGAGTTCCTTACTGGAGCTCATCGTCTCTTTGATTTTGCTAGTGAAATAATTAGACTTTTCCCTGATCACAAGTTTTTTTAAGTCAGTTAGTGTTTGAGCATAGTCATTTTTAAAGTTTAGATCGTAGTTAGCTCTCCATTTTCTCTCGGCCCTTCTACATGTTTGTTTCTGTGCCCTGAGTTTTCCAGAGAACCAAGGTTCTGAAGGCTTTTTCCAAAGCATTTAGTGGGGACTGCCAGTTTTACCGCTGTCTTTATCCAAGAGGAGATCGTGTCGGCTAGCTGATTACTGTTGGGCACTGACTCAGGTCTGGTCCTAATGAGTGTCTCCTGTAGCAGCTGTGTGTTAATTTTTGCCCAGTCTTAGTATGTAACTGACCTCTGGCCTTTGGGTACGCCAAGCTGTACCTGACTAACGGTGATAGAGAATATGATGGCTTTATGATCTGACCATGTAACGGGTAGTATCTCTGTAATTTTAAGGTTAGAGTTGGAGGAGAAAATCCCATCCAGTGTGTGTCCTGCCACATGGGTACCTTCATTAACGATCTGGCCCAGGGAGAGTCCAGACATTGCATCGAGCAGTTCAGCAGTATTGATGTCCGTAAGTTTTTCAAGATGGTAATTAAAATCCCCTAGGATTCTGAAGTCTGATCCTTGCAGACTTGATTCAAGAATTGGGCTTAAGATTGATAACAGAGGGGCCCTCGCTTTGGGAGGTCTGTACAATAAAAGGCCTCTGAATGTGTAGTTCTTTGATAATGTAATTTGAAATAGAAGCATTTCACAGTCAGTGGAGTTACCCACAATCGAGCTGTGGACGTGCAGCTCCTCTCTACATAGAATGGCAAGCCCTCCCCCCCTTCTCCCTATTCTATCAGCTCTGGTGGCAGAATACCCTGGTGGTAATGCTAAACAATATCTGGGTCTGATGCTCCATCAGCCCATGTCTCTGTGATAAAAGCCACATCCAGGTGGTGTGTATCCAGCAGTTCGGAAATCTCTGTGTTGTGTTTTATTAAGGATCTTGCATTTATTAGTACTGCCCTGAAAACCGCGACCCTCGCCTTGTTATTTGCGGTGTTGATCTGTGGCTCAAATTTGCCTATTCTCGTGAAATGAAAGGGCATTTTGCAACAGTCACATTGTTTGACTTCGTCCATAGGGTTTAAACGTTTGCAGTGGTGGTTACCAGCTGGATTACCCAACTTTAGTAGCTCTTTGTATGTTCGCCTCAGCATGTTGTTAAATAGGCTCTCTGTGCCTGAACACTAGCCCGCTCACCAGCCGGAAGCCCAAGTGAACCGGAAGTGAGGAATTCTGAGTCCCAGTAGTCACCCTCCGTGCAATCGGCACTTGCCGCGACGGACCGGGGTGCTGGGCGAGGCTCACAGGTAAATTTACAGTTTTGCTTGGAAATTTCCCACCTCCACTCTTTGATTCCCACTAGTTAAAAATACAGTATTACAAGGTTAAAAGCGATAGTGCAGCGATTTAATAATTACTTGTTAAAAAGGTAGCGCGCAGTCTGCAGTGTCAACCGGATCCAACTGTGCTATGGCGCCGGTCGTGGAATAAGTAGGCTCTCTGTGCCTGAACACTAGCCCGCTCACTAGCCGGAAGCCCAAGTGAACCGGAAGTGAGGAATTCTGAGTCCCAGTAGTCACCCTCCGTGCAATCGGCACTTGCCGCGACGGACCGGTTGCTGGGCGAGGCTCACAGGTAAATTTACAGTTTTGCTTGGAAATTTCCCACCTCCACTCTTTGATTCCCACTAGTTAAAAATACAGTATTACAAGGTTAAAAGCGATAGTGCAGCGATTTAATAATTACTTGTTAAAAAGGTAGCGCACAGTCTGCAGTGTCAACCGCATCCAACTGTGCTATGGCGCCGGTCGTGGAATAAGTAGGCTCTCTGTGCCTGAACACTAGCCCGCTCACCAGCCGGAAGCCCAAGTGAACCGGAAGTGAGGAATACTGAGTTCCAGTAGTCACCCTCCATGCAATCGGCACTTGCCGCGACGGACCGGGGTGCTGGGCGAGGCTCACAGGTAAATTTACAGTTTAGCTTGGAAATTTCCCACCTCCACTATTTGATTACCACTAGTTAAAAATACAGTATTACAAGGTTAAAAGCGATAGTGCAGCGATTTAATAATTACTTGTTAAAAAGGTAGCGCGCAATCTGCACTGTCAACCGCATCCACTCAGACTTGCCTGTCAGTCGGACTGGGAGCTGGCTGTGTGTCGGGGACAGTTGGAAGACTTGACCGGGGAGAGAGAGGCCCAGCTGAGGTAGAGGCATCAGTGGCTTGGGAAGCCGGAGGGCTGCTTGGACCAGGTGGTGTAGTGGCACGTGGAGGTGGAGTCATACTGCCGTGAGACACAGTGTGGGTGCCTTTCCAGTTCTTGGGGACTCCAAATGGCTTCCCTGTCTTGGAATTAGTGGCAAGTGGTGCAGACACAACAGGGACACTCACCACCAAAGCTGCATCAGGTGCAGCTGGTGGCCCACACTCTGGGGACATGCTGGATCCAGCTGTTCGCTTGGCCTGGCCTTGCCTTTGCACCTCCATCCCCTGTTTGCCAGGTGTTCCCCTACAGCTTTGGATGAGAGTCGAGGTTGTGGGTGAATCTGCCTTGGAGCTCTTCTCATGTGTACTCTTAGCAGGCACCTCCTTCTCAGTGGGCTCGGAAACTGTCTGCTTGTCTTTGAGAGACGCTTTTGGGACAGGAGAGTCCTTGGCTGGGGATGCCTCTGAGGCATGTGACCCTGAAGCCTGCTTCTTGGCTTTGTGGCCCTTGGTGTCGCCTGATGGGCTTTTGTCTTTGCTCTCTGGGGTGGCTTTAGTTTTCTGTGGGGATGGTGTCTGTACCCTGGAACGCTTAAGCTGCTGCTGCTATGTGCTGCATGTGCTGTATCTTGACCTTAAGGTCTGTGGTGCGTGGTCACTCTCGTCAGATGTGCCAGTTGAAGGGCTGCCATCACTGCAGAGGACAAAGAATGGACAGTCCGGTGTAGCCCACCCGCGTCTGAATGTATGTCCTCCATGAATGCAACCTCCTGTGCCAACTTTTTGTCATGGTCTATGAAAGCATTGAGGAGAGCTGTCTGGCCCACACACAGCTGGTGCAAAAGGTCCGCAGACTCAGCACTGATGGCAGTTAGGTGGACAGGGGCAGGGGCAGCGGTGCCTGGGGTGAAGGACACTCTTCCCTTCTTACTAGTGCGAACACGGGCAGCACTAGTGGAAGTAGCTGGGAGAGTGGGCACTGTACGCTGTGTGGTGGAAGAGGAGGCAGAGACCCTGTTCCCTGTGCCCGCCAACATGGCTGCATCACCGCTGGCATCAGATGATGTTGAGCTTTGCATCTATGGCTGTGATTCCTCCAGCAGACTCCTGTCCCCCTCCGAGGCGCTGGTCACATCTGGGTCACTGTGCCCGTGTGCAGCTGTTGTGCTTGATGCCTCACCACTGGTGTCCGTCCCCTGTCCTTCCATGCCCACGAGAAATGCTGCATGAGAGAGAGCGGTAGGGTCAATTTATTGGCATCAACAGAACAAACATACGCAAGCAAACCATCACTGAAGATAACGAAATAAACATGTTGCACACCACCCTGTGCAATGACATTGTGCAAACTCAATTTTTAACTCAAACAGTGGTATCAACAAGCAAACCAGGCATAAGTGAGCCATGTGATGCCCACTCAGCACAATATCCTGCTTGTGGCTCCGTTCAACCAGACACACAAATTGCTCTGTGCACACCTTGGGCCCTTATGGGGGCAAGGGTGAACCCCACAACCTGTTGCCACTGTCAGATTTGGATGGAGCAGAAAGGGACAACACAGATACAGACTCCAACATAACAGTCCACAATGGCCATGAGCTCATGCCATACACCATGTTGTACTTTGGGTCACAACTACTGTTGCACATTGGTGTCAGATGTCTAAGCCTCACAAATCTGAGGTCAGGCAATGCACGCATCTATGAAAGCACGCTCAGATTAGGCACACTGCCATACCCTTCCATGTGATTTACCAGACTACCCCAATGCAGACGATACCTGAAGCCCACAGAATGCAATGTAAATGCCCAGTACTTAAATCACATTAGGAAGTACAGGTAAGGCAAATGCATGACTGCTGCACCCAGCACTGAGGTCACTTACAAGCCACTGCATCACACTACCCAGGCTGTGTACACATGCAGCCACTCACAGCCAAAGTCACCCTTCCCAGAATACTCACCCCTAGCTTGCTGCTGATGCTCCTTCAAAAGTGCATCCAGCTCAGGTTGTGTCACGGCAAAGATGCAGCCCATTAGTGGTGTCATGCTGCGCCGTGCCAACTTGCCAGTCCGAGGGATCAGCCCCAGTGTCATCTTGGCCATGTTCTTGCTCAGCCGGCAGATGTCATCCCACCTCTTATGGCAGTGGGTGACACCCAGAGCCCGCACCTTGAATGCAATGTCCCTCCGCACGGCCTTACGCTGGTGTACTTTGAGCTGCAGGCATGGGAGACAAGAGAGGGAAAACATCAGTGACACAGTGTTATGTACCAATTTCTCTCAGTACAGTAGCATGATACTGACTCATCCCAAATCCACAGATATGTCTAATAGAGACAAGAAGGCATCTCACATGGTACATCAGCATGGGAGAACCATACGTAAATGCATGCAGGTGTGAGGGTGGACACAGTGCCTGCCCATCTCATATACATGCAGGATGCCAGCACTTAAAGCCATGTGTAATCTGCCCACATCGACTGTCCATTTATTTGTAGATTAAGTCACACATTACATATCAACATATGTTTGGGGGTACACTCACTGTGTCCAACACTGTGCAGCCCTCAATGTCCTTGCCCTGGGAATGGTTCTGTGTGTCATGCAGCTCACATTGAGGGACATGATCTCACAAACCCACACCCTTCTCACATGGCCTGTCGTGTGCAATCTACAGGGCTGAGATGACTCATTTACGGAGAGTAATGAAAAAAGACTAAAGTGGCCAAGTCCCCTAGGCAACCTGGACATAACATGCACAGCACTACTTGATATACGGCATGATCACCAAAATATACAAAATGTGAACGTTCTTTTCAAAGAAATTTACTTTTGTTATTCAATTTTCATCACATAGATCGAGTTTGCTTTTTTTATCAAACCGCAATTCAATATACAAACAAAAAAATTATTTTACAATGCTCTCAAAACATTTATTATAACAAATGATTATGCCCAATGCATTTCGAGACACCGAGGTCTCTTTGTCAGGTGCGAACCTGTTGATGAAAAGGAAAACAAATCAGTTGATGTGTGAGTGTTGAGACAATCGTTGTCAAGTGTATGTTAACGTGATATTCTGTGTCAATCTGTGAACAACACAACCAAGTGCTCCACATCTGAGGCATGCTACCCAAGGATACTTACTTCAAATGAAGACATCTCATAAAATCATCAGCGACCTGATAATGCAAACCGACATTCCATGAACAAATCTGTTACATAGCACTATTTAACATCCTTAAATTCAAGCTCCAATCACATGGAAAACCTGTGAATGAGCCCAAATCGACCGACTCTTCAATGACCATTGCAAGATGAAAACTTATTATTAATCGAGGCAATCAACCAACATGCATCTATCCCACCGCTTACCAAGAATTAGAGTTAGCGACTTCTTACCGTCACACCACTTTGAAGTATCCAGGCTCTGCCCACTCTCTTTAAAACCTGTGGCAATCTGCGAACACGTAAAGACCCGGAAGTGTTATTTCACGCGATTATTGTTCATGTTCATTGCTGCAATACCAGCAGCTGACGCTTAAGTAATGTAATCAAGCGCCATTGTTAAAGGTATAAAACTCCTACCGATAACAATGCGCTTGTGATAAACTGTCGACCCACAAGATTCCAAAAAGCACGAACAAGTAACCAAGTCACCAGAATATTAATTAATAATGTTACGTGGTAACAAATATAAACGATTTATTGCCAACTGCTGAAGATCAAATCCCAAGGTGAGGGATGCCATATAGTAATGGTGTTACCTCTAGTCAACATTATCAGACTCGCATGTTACTCGTGGATCACCTGTCAGCGTTGAAAATTAGATAATAAAACACCAGCATATAGCCTTAGATCGCTTGATCGTTATCAACTGCTAAACATCACTCGGTCTCGACTCAATAATAAGTAAGGTGCCGCCTTAGCATAGTGTTACTAATGGATGTATGCGATTGACACATGGTTGTAAAATGCAATGTCATCTGAATTTCGTGTGAACTGTCAGCAACATAACCATGTTAAACAACAATATTGTATTCAGGTTTTGCAATGAAGCAGCCCCGGAAACTATTCTCCATAGATGTGTGTGTGTGTGTGTCTATGCTAGTCTCCTAGTTAATAGATGACATATGTGTCATTTAAAGAAAGCAAGCCATCTCGCATCTATCATTGAGCCCATGAGACATTAAAGTGTTGAGCCTTTTTATCCAGAATGTCTCTCTCTGTAAAAGTTTTCTTGAGTTATCCGTATTTTCTTGCAAGGGCACTTGTTCAATAATTTGAAACTTTAATTGTGCTATGGTGTGATGGCTCTGTTCCCAGTGTACTGCCAAACTGGAATTGGGATTTTTATGTCTGATCTTACTTTTATGTTCAGTTAGTCGCACTTTCATCTTCCTTTCAGTCTTCCCAATATACACTAATCCACAGGGATATTTAATGGAATATACCACATTTTAAGAATTGCAGTCTGTGATTCCGGTTAATCTTATTTGTTCCCCTGTTTAAAAAGCAAACGCATAAAAATAACTCACTGTTGTTTGAGAGTTTTCATCCTCCATCACTCATAAGAAATTTACCAGTATCTCAATTTTTTAGAACCATACAGATTTTGTCCTAGATTACGAGATGCATTGAGACCCAGAATTCACAAGAAATCAATTATATGGCCAGAGATTACCCTGAAGAACTATTAAATAAACACATGGAGCGTGCACTTAAAACCCCAAGAGAAGATGTACTCCCCAAAAAATCGAAACAAACATCTAGTCGGACAGTATTTCTGTCCAAGTTTACAACAATTTCAAGAGAGATTAAAAGAAGCATATGCACACATTGGGAATTACTAGAATCAGAACCAGATTTTAATGGCTTATTTAAAGATAAACCGCTGTTTGCTTACTCAAGAGCACGTAATCTCAAAGAATTTCAATCAATGGAGAAAAGGATAAAGTTACCCATGGGTAAAGCAGGCACAAAAAAGTGCTGGAATTGCATACACTGCAATAACGTAACACCAGGAGATATATTATCACACCTTAGAACAGGTGAACAAATACGATTGTACCATATGCTGGGCAGGCATATTATTAACATAGCACACCGATCGGTTTAACATATTAAACTGAGGACTGAAAATGTAAAAACTTTGAGTGCACAATTCACGCCATTGAGTGAGTAATGAAAAAAGACACATGTAATACTCTGTACATTCAGTGATGTGTCCCTGTCAGACTTAGCGGTGACTGTGCAGGCCAGGTGGGCTCACACAGAAAAGGACAACAGGGACCCACACAGCCATTACTACAAGCAATCACTGTCCTGACTCCTGCATTACCAACTTGCTGCATCACTGTAAGGCTGACAAGACAATACATGTCCCTCAAATCTTGATGTGCAGGCAGGGAAACGTGTGAAATAGGCCACACACCCCTTACCCCTGGAGAAAGCATGCTAGGCAGTGCACATACTGCAGCAGCTCAACTTCATGTGTGCCCCCCCCCTGCACTCTCATTCACACTGTTGAAGACTTACCACGGCATTTGGGGCACCATAAAGCCTTGGATACTGTGTGAGCACCTCTTCCACCAGTCCTCGCCATCACTGTGGCCAGGTGACAGCAGCAGCAGCAGTTGGTGTTGAGGGGTCACAGGCAGCAGTCCCTGAAGACAGCAACAGCAGCAGTTGGTGTTGAGGGGTGGCAGACAGCAGTCCCTGGAGACAGCAACAGCAGCAGTTGATGGTGAGGGGGGGCAGGCAGCAGTCCCTGGAGGCAGCAGCAGCAGCAGGTGATGGGTCTCAGGCAGCAGGCTCTGTGAGCTGTGGAAATGTGAGGCTGTCTCCCACACATATTTAGCCCCCTGGGGTCGTTTAAGTGGTTCTAGGCTGCTACAATCGGTGTTCCAGGTCTGCATTTTTCAAATGCATCCAAGGACTGGCTCCGCGGCGGTGGAGTACGCCTACCGCGATTTTCAAAATTGCATTAGTCTACCGTGATTGCGGTTCCCATTGCCCGTAAGGGCATGGTCCATGGCCGTGACACATCGCAGGGGCGAGGCGGACGCTACCGCGGTGGTGCATCTTTCAATAGCATCCAATGACCGGCTCTGCGGTAGTGGAGCATGCCTACCGCGATTTTCAAAATTGCATTGGGCTACTGCGATTGCGGTTCCCATTGGCTGTAATGGAATGGACCATGGCAGTGACACACCGCAGGGGCCAGGCGGGCACTACCGCGGCGGTGCATCTTTCAATTGCATCCAATGACCGGCTCCGCAGTGGTGGAGCACGCCCTACCGCGATTTTAAAAATTGCATTAGGCTACCACGATTGCGATTCCCATTGACTGTAAGGGCAAGGTCCATGGTGGTGACACACCGCTGGTGCCAGGCGGTAGCCACTGAGATTTGGGTGCCATACATTGGTGCCTATGACCTTGATTTGGGTGGCGGAGCATGCCAACTGCCATTTGGCAACTCATATATATCTATTACTACCGCAATTGTGTCTTGGGCATTGGTGGTGACACACCGCTGGTGCCAGGCGGTAGCCACTGCAATTTGGGTGCCATACATTGGTGCCTATGACCGTGATTTTGATGGCGGAGCATGCCAACCGCCATTTGACCATGTGTATATGCCTATCACTGCCACGATTGTGTCTTAGGCATTGGCAGTGACACACCGCTGGTGCCAGGTGGTAGCCACCATGATTTGTGTGCCATAAATTGGTGCCTATGACCGTGATTTGGGTGGCAGAGCAGGCCAAACGCCATTTGGCAACTCACATAAATCTATCACTACCGCGATTGTGTCTTGGGCATTGGCAGTGACACACTGCTGGTACCAGGCGGTAGCTACCATGATTTGGGTGCCATACATTGACATGGGTGACAGTGAATTGGGTGGCGGAGCAGTTTGACAGCACCTATGGACACATCATGCTGTGGCAATGGCCAATGGGCAGTTCTCAACCATGCACAGTGGCCACATAAAAATGGCACATCATTGTGCACACAATGCCAATGTCACATTTAACCCACTGCTGACTACACATGGCATGTTTGTATACATGATTTAGTACATTGGCATGTACTCTCTCACATGTCACTTGTGATATTGATGGGCATGTACACAGAACAGTGTTGTTATAGACTCTCCATTGTGTACATATGTCAATGTGTGAAAGTGCTGTGACAATCCCAGTGGTGTATGTCTCAATGAACAATGTGCATATTTGAATGTCTTCTTTTATTGGATCATGCACACACATGTTGCTTACGCTCAGCCTGTGGTAATTGTTTTGTTGATGTGTGCCATGGTCAACTTATGCCTGAAGGTGTGGCAGGTACAGCAGCTAGGTATGAGACAGTAGTGTTGTATTTTTACACATATGCCGGATGAAATACTCTCTTGCGTGACCATGCTAGATGTGGCCATATCCCTATGTGCATTCTCATAGTCAGATGTTGTTTCAGAGGTACTTGCTGTGTGAAAGGGCACAAGGGCACAAGTGTACGAGTAGTGTAGCTGAAGGTGTGTGTGTGTGTGTGTGTGTGTGTGTGTGTGTGTGATGTAGGCTTCCATCCTGCCCAGGGGTGGGACAAGGAAGCATGATTTGTCTACCTACCTGTTACTTTGAAGTGGACAGTGCAATGGCTGACACATGTATCTGGGTGGGAGGGAGTGTTCCTTCTTGATGAGCTGGGGAACAAGAAGGGCTTGTGTGAGTTGTTGTGCAGGCCTCCCACCCCCAAACAGCCCTCCCAGGGATGAGGTCTACCTACCTGTTAGTTTGTTTGTAGTGATACAATGGCTTCCAAATTATTCTGGGTGTGGAGTGCTCCATCCTGCTGAGGTGTGGGACAGGGTACCTGGTGTGAGTTGTTGTGTAGTCTTCCCACCCCCAAACAGCCCTCCCTGTGAAGATTGCTACCTACCTGTTAGTTTGTCTGTAGTGATACAATGGCTTCCAACTGCTTCTTGGTGGGGGAGTGCTCAATCCTGCTCAGATGTGGGACAGGGGGCCTGGTGGGAGTTGTGGTGCAGGCCTCCCACCCCCAAACAGCCCTCCCTGGGAAAATAGCTACCTATCTGTTAGGTGAGTGTGAACCATTCAATGGCTGGCAAATTCTTCTGGGTGGGGGGTGTGCTCTATCCTTCTTGTGGGTGGGTCAGGGTGCCTGGTGTGAGTTGTTATGCAGGCCTCCCACCCTCAAACAGCCCGCCCAGGGAAGATGGCCATCTACCTGCTAGTTTGTTTGTGATACAATGGCTTCCAACTGCTTCTGGGTGGGGGAGTACTCCATCCTGCTCAGGTCTGGGATAGGGGGCCTGTTGGGTGTTTTAGTGCAGTCTTCACACCTCCAAACACCCATCCCTGTTAAGATGGCTACCTACCTGTTAGTTTGATGTGAGTAATGCAATCTCTGCCACATGCTTCTGGGGGGGTTGCTCCATCCTGCTCAGGTGTGTGACAGGGTGCCCGGTGTGAGTTGTTTTGCAGGTCTCTCACCCCCCAAAAAGCCCTTCCAGGGAAGATGGCTACCTACCTGTTTGTTTGTTTGTTTGTAGTGATACAATAGCTTCCCACTGCGTCTGGGCGGGGGAGTGCTCCATCCTGAGCAGGTGTGGGACAGGGGGCCTGGTGGGAGTTGTAGTGCAGTCTTCCACCCCCATACACCCATCCCTGTTAAGAAGGCTACCTACCTGTTAGTTTGATGTCAGCAATGCAATCTCTGCCACATGCTTCTGGGGGGTGCTCCATCCTGCTCAGGTGTGTGACAGGGTGCCTGGTGTGAGTTGTTGTGCAGGCCTACTACCCCCAAACAGCTCTCCCAGGGAAGATGGCTACCTACCTGTTAGTTTGTTTGTAGTGATACAATGGCTTCCAACTGCTTCTGGGCGGGGGAGTACTCCATCCTGCTCAGGTGTGGGACAGGAGGCCTGGTGGGAGTTGTAGTGCAGTCTTCCACCCCCATATACCCCTCCTTGTTAAGATGGCTACCTACCTGTTAGTTTGATGTGAGCAATAAAATCTCTGCCACAAGCTTCTGGGTGTGTGCTCCATCCTGCTCAGGTGTGTGGCAGGGTGCCTGGTGTGGGTTGTTGTGCAGGCCTCCCACCCCCAAACAGCTCTCCCAGGGAAGATGGCTACCTACCTGTTAGTTTGTTTGTAGTGATACAATGGCTTCCAACTGCTTCTGGGTGGGGGAGTGTTCCATCCCGCTCAGGTGTGGGACAGGAGGCCTGGTGGGAGTTGTGGTGCAGGCCTCCCACCCCCAAACAGCCCTCCCTGGGAAGATGCCTACCTATCTGTTGGATGATGGTGAACCTTACAATGGTTTCCAACTGCTCCTGGGTGGGGGGATGCTACATCCTGTGCAGGGGCGTGACAGGGGGATTGTGGGAGTTGTAGTGCTGTTTGCCTGGACAGATACAACCCTGTAAATGTTGTCTATCTTTGGGGTGATTCAGATGGAATGAATGTTACATCTGTGGGACATGTGTTGGATATTGTGGTGCATATGGATATAGCTGGGCCTCTGAGATGTAGCTTTGTAGTTCATCTGGACAGTACATAGCTGTGTGATGGTCTACATTTGTTTGTAGTTACCAGCCTGCACTCCCCCGGCTATTCCTGTGAGACTCTCTGGATGCAGTAGGGCAAGCACCTTCTCCTCCCATGCAGTAAATGTTTTGGGTGCAATGGGAGGGACACCGCCAGTCCTCTGAGCCAGCTCACGGTTCTTGCGCCTCTTCTCTTTCACAACCCTCTTCAAGTCCTGCCACCGCTACATGATTTCCTTTTTTGTTCTTGGGGTTGTCCCTACTGCATTGACCTTATCGACTATCCTTGCCCACATTTGTGCTCTTGTGGCTAATGGTGTCTGTTGGACCAGGATACCAAACACTTGTGGTTCAACTCTGATTATCTCATCTACCATGACTGTCAACTCACTCTCTGTAAATTTGGGCATTTTCTGTGTTGCCATGGTGTGTGATGTGCAAAGGGGTTATAGGTGGTGGCGGTGGTGGTGATGTGTATGGTGTGTGATGTGCAAAGGGATTAGAGGTGCAGGTGTGGAAGTGGTGGTGGTGCTGTGTGTGGTGTGAGTAGTGATGGTGTGTTGATTTGCCTCTCCTTTGTGCTCCGGTGTTGGGCCTTTCAGTTGTGGAGTGTTGCAAAGGATTGTGGTCAGGGAAGGGGCTGGTTTTGTACTCAGCTATGTGGGTGTGTCCAAATGGGGTATTGCTGTCAGGTTTGTTGTGTGGGTTGTTCAGGGATTTGTATTTTTGTAGTTGCCATGCGTTTGTGTCATTGGGGTGTATTCTGTGTTTTTGGGTGCATGGCTAGTTTGCTGTGTGCACTTTGTGGCCTTGTTGTGAGTTTTTTCTGTCGACCGCCATATTTGTCATGGAGCGTCCGCAGCGGTGGCTATGCTATAGTTCTTTTGCCAGCTCTCCCATTCATCATTGTTAGCGACTGCAGCGGTCGGAAACAGCGGAATGTACCGTGGTAACATCGGGGATATCCTAATTTTCTGCATGGTGTCTCCGTTGTCATGGCGGCGGTGTGGTGGTTTTCCGCCACAAATCCAACAGCCGCGGATGAATTTTAGCCTTCTACGCCCGCTACGCGTGTTTTTTCTTTGCCTCAGTTGTTTTTTTTGGAATGGACCAAATCCTGATCCTGATCCTGATTGTACCACCGGTTTTGCTGCGGTACCGGCAGGCAGTTGTTTTCTGCTACCATGGCAGTCGCTGTGGTTTTCCGACCGCCATCCTAATGTGTGCCGGGACTTCCCTCCATCATGGTTTGCCTAAACTTGTGACTTTGTCCCGGTCCATCGTGACCACACAAGCAAAGTTAGAGCTTTCTGTTTCTTGGCATTATTTTTACTTAAACATTTAAAATTCAATATTTCTGGTTCTATTGATCAGACCTTTGTCATTTTAGTATCATTGTATTTATTAAAGTTTACTCTAATTATCTAAATTGGTTTGGGGTTTTTCTTATGTTGTGTTTTCACTTTATTACTGTTTTGTGCTGCAGAAATACTTTACACATTGCCTCTAAATTAAGCCTGACTGTTTTGTGCCAAGCTACCATAGGTGTAGCGAGTGCAGCTTCAAGCCCCTTAACCTAATTTCTTACAAAAGTGAATTGCAATAGTCCAACCTCAAAAGAACTTTAGACTTGACAATTGTCTACCTGTAGGGACCAGGCAACAAAGATTTTTCAGATCTTGAGGAGAAAGTATGAGGAGATTGACCTATTTGAATGGTCACATAAGTGAGGTATGAAACGTGAACTCTGGATTACTAGCACTGGAAACTGAAATGGGGCGCCTATACTGATATATTCCCAATCATTGGACCAGGAAAAATCATGATTACTAAAAAACATAAAAATCACAATTTTGTTGAAATTTAGGTAGAGAGAGTTGTATTCAGGCTGCAGTAGAATTAAGAAGCACGTTTGAGATGTCATCAGTGATGTCATTAGTGATGTCACTGACCATGTCATGAATGATGTAATATGTGACATCATCAGCAGTGGATTGCGGGCACGCGAGTTATAGTTAGTAGAACTAACTATAATGGAGGAATTTCTATGGTTTTGTATAAGTAAAATGTCCAGCTAACTATAACACCCCTTAAACCTATGTTTTTTCAGTGAATTTCTAAGGTTTTTTAAATGCTAATTCCTAACTATAACATACCTGAAACCTATGTTTTTTTCAGTGAATTTCAAAGGTTTTTTAAATGCTAATTCCTAACTATAACACCCCTGAAACCTATGGATTTTTCAGTGAATTTCAACGGTTTTTTAAATGCTAATTTCGAACTATAACATACCTCAAACCTATGGTTTTTTCAGTGAATTTCTAAGGTTTTTTAAAACCTATATCCTATCTACAACATATCTGTAACCTATGGATTTTTACTGAATTTCATAGGTTTTTTAAATCAGAGGCCCCGATTCACAGAACTAACTTAAGACCAAATCCTAAACTTACTACCATTTTGGTATTCACAGAATGCACTTACTACTTCTGGTATTCACAGAATGCACTTACTACTTTTGGCATTCACAGAATGAACTTACTACTTTTGCTATTCACAGAATGGACTTACGACTACTACCTTTACGGGCCAAAATTTCCGCTCCCGAAGCGGACATTCTGCACCCGGAGCGGGAAGTCCGCTTCCGGGCCGGAAGCTCCGATTTCGGGCCGGGAAGTCCACTTCCGGGCCGGAAGCTCCGATTCCGGGCCAGAAACTTCGCTCCTAGGCCGGAAGCTCTGATTTGGGGCCAGAATACATGAACTGTGGCCATTGATCATTTGATCAAAGGGTAAACACCTGCCCAAGTCCCTACCATCCCTCACCATGCATAAGCTGACACACTCCAGCCAATCCTAGCTCTGCAGCATGTATAACTGCAGAGCAGACACACACAAACCCTTTCAACATGTCACTGAATGTGTTTGTTGCACTGCCCCTTGCCATGCGGCAAAACTACTTGAGGAGGAGGAGGAGGAGAGTAGAGAGGATCTTCAGACAGAGGATCAACCTATTTGGAATTTCCAGCCAAGATGTAAGGGCCAGGTACCGTTTCCCTCCAGAAGTCATCTTGGATATGGTATGTGAGTGGGAGCAGGAACTTGACTCTGTGACCTGCTGCTCACATGAAATCCCAGCATATCTCAAGATCCTTTCCGTGCTCCATTTCTTTGCCACTGGGTATTTCCAAAGGGTCTGTCAGTCGCGGTGCCTGCAGCAGGTACTGAGATGCATCACTGCTAGAGCCTCAACCACATACAAATGCCACATACACTGGCCCTGAGACAAAGGGCAGCACGAGATTTCTATCTCATTGCACAATTCCCTCGTGTGCTGGGTGCAATTGATTGTACCTATGTGGCCCTTCAGCCACCCCGCCACATTGCACACATCTTCTGCAACAGACACCGATGGCATTCCATCAATGTGCAAGCTGTCTGTGATGCCAGTGGGAGGTTCATTAATGTGCATGCGGTGTTCCCAGGCAGTACCCATGACAGCTTCATATTTCGCATGTCACCTCTTGCCCGGCGGATGGCTGCGGGAGAATTTGGCAACATGTGGCTACTGGGTAAGTACCAAGCGTTAGAAATTAGGTAAATGTGTTGTTGAAATGTCTGAATGCCTCCCAACATTAACCATTGTACAATAAGAATCATAAAGCTACATACATGACCCAACAGATACTGCATGTAATACAGTATAGTTCATGTCCTGTGCAATTCAAAGAGGGAAATGTAACCAACTGCCCTTTCTCTACTCCTCAGGTGACGCTGGGTATGCATTCACCCCACATCTCCTCACCCCTTACAGGCGTGCAAGCACTGTACCAAAGCATAGGTACAATAGGGCACACATACGGACTTGCGCCATCATAGAGCGCACTTTCGGTCTGTTGAAGTCGCGATACAGATGTCTCGACCGTACAGGGGGTGTGCTGCTGTACTCCCCAGAAGTCGTGTGCAAGATCATATTAGCCTGTTGTGTTTTGCACAACATTTCCTTAACGCATGGCTTACACATACAGCTGGAACCTCGGCTAGCTCTGAATCTGGGAAACCGGGCCATTGCACATAACCGAGGTCAGGGCATGCAAGTCCGTGAGCAGCTCGTTGCCACGTTTTTCACATGAGAAACCTGTAGTGTCATGGACCAAATGTGGTTTGCTGTCTGTTGCCAATGATGAAACTTGGATATACACGACTGTGTCAATAATTTCCTTCCTGAGACGACTTTGCAAGCCACACTAACTGCATGTCAATCACAGCTGTTGACAGTAGTCAAAAGGTTGAGCGTGCTTCAGCTCATGTGCCCATGTCAGCGATCAGTGGAGTGGATGTCCCTAAAGAATCTATTGACGCAGATGGAAAACGATACATGTTCTGAGAGACCTAGCTGGACCTCATGAGGATGGGTCACTTAATCACAAAAGGCCATAACCATTGCATTGTCGGGCCTGTGCCTTCAACAGATGTTACTCCCCCACAAATGATGCCCCCACAACATGAGTGATGTCATGGGTGAATCAGCCACCATGTGTCTGTGATATATCCACACTGCTCCACCCCAATGTTACCTAACACATCACACAACTCTGGTAATGAGCACCCAATATGGACTACATGTACCATAATGCAAAGTAGGAGAAACTGAAACTGGGGTTTGATGTTGTGTCAGCCCCCCCCGTCCGTGCAGATATGTCATTAAATGGTCTCTTCCCCCTTTAGTTACATATTTATAATTCTCCTCTGCACTGTCATTTCATTTTTATCCACAACAGAACAGCAGGATGGCAGTGGATTTGATTTCTGATTGTGGAGTGATCAGGATGAATACAAAATGGCTGCCAACTATTTCCTGTGGTGTATTTCCTGCCTCCCACTCCCTGTAAAAATTTCCTGGATGAAATAATGTTTTCCAGGTCATTTTCGGAGTTTACGGCCCGAAATCGTAAGTCCCAATTGCGGAGCGTAATGCGCGTGTGCGGACCCTCCGCTCTGGAACCACAACTGCGTTTACGGGCCGTAAACTCCGAAAATGACCCAGAACACATTATTTCATACAGGAAATGTTTTATAGGAAGTGGGAGGCAGGAAATACATCACAGGAAAAATGTGGCAGCCATTTTGGTGCTGATTCCGATCGGGTAAAAAAAATTCCTGTACGACTCGTATCCGTATATTTTTATGTACGAATCGTACAAGTCCCGTCCCACCGGTGAAGTACGATTTGTACGTGAAAAATACATACGATTCGTATCGGGAAAAAGTCTACGATACGTACCCGGACAGTTTTACCTACAAATCGTAAAACTGAAGTCCGAGCGCACAAGTACGATCCGTACCGCCCTTCTGAATACACAAGCGTATGTAAAACGTCCCGTACGTAGTGAACTCTGTACCACTCGTGACCAGGAATGAATGCCAAGCCAGGTGGTATGATCTGCGGAGGGCAGTCAAGCGGAAAATGAACAAGGACTACGCCCAGAGCAACATCAATGGAGGTGGGCTGCCCCGCAGACCGGTACATTACCATCCCTGGGAGGAGAAGGTGATGGCCCCGCTTCCGCCGGTGGGAGTACATGGACTCGAAGGAGTTGCAGAGCCTGGTGAGTGCACAAACAACTTACGTAACATGGGGGTAATGGCATCCACACCCCAACTACACCAAATGCACGCAACTACCCCCAAGCCCTCACCGGACACAACCACACTCAAAAACAACGCTCATGCCACTAACATGTGTATGCCTCATTCACAAAGCAAGGCCATGCCATGTCCCAGGCTACACGAAGCACTAACCCAAGACTGGATGTCCGGGATGCTGGGAGGGTGGGGCTCACAAAACACATTGTTCAACTCTGAATCAGACACCATTGCCCTCAGCCCATATGGCCCAGGTACATACCCATGCACCATGCTCAATGCACAGGGACTGGCAAAGTACTGACAAGGTAGCTGATACTTGGCCCTGCTGTAGGCAGGGCAAGGCCCTCCTGTGACCACTGCAAACTCAAGCACCAACACAACAAGCTCAGATATCAAGGACAGGAACTCACACTCACTGTCATGGCAGCATGCTCCATGGGGGGACAGATACATCACCTGGGAGACCCACTGCCAAATCACACTACACCCACCAGCAGGCCCTGTCACACACACCCCTTACACAAGCACACACCCCCGGGGCAGGCAATGGATTTACCCACTCTCACAATGGACAAGTGACACAACAAGATCAATCCATAGCCAAAGAAGCATCCAAGCCAAAAATCTACATGTCAAACACTCAGGAGAACATATCAATCTGTCCCCCGCAACATACCCATCAACAAGTGAACATTGAGGAGAATGCTAGGCACATACAACTACCTGGAGGAACTGTGCCAACTTGAATATGTATGAAACATGGATGTCACATGAAACAGCATTAACATTGTCTCTCTCTCACACACAGGGCAACCTCATGGATCTCCCCCCAACAATGGGGGTGAAGAATCACAGTCCCAGGCTCGGGAGGAACCTGAGCCCACCGGCAGCGACGCCTCTCAACACTCCGCGGATGACCCCAACCCACCTGGACCCTCTGGTGTCCAAGCCCCTGCAGCACCTGCTTCAGGAACATCTGTGCCAACCACCACCCCCATTCCTGCCACATCCCAGGAGACACCCAGGAGCCCTGCCCGCACTGAACAACTGAGCCAGTCTGACCTGGAGGGACAAGGTTCGCCGGGCAACCAGGAGGAGGCAGACAACCCCGCAACTGCCATCCCTCAGGGGTCCCGTAGACCCGATGTGCCCACAACGGCAGGCCACGCTGGTGTGGGCAGGGGTGGTGGGAGTGGAGGCAGGCGAAGGCGAGTACCTGACCAGCCAGCTGAAGGGACCGGTATGTCACACATACACAACATCATGGACGCATACCGGCGTGACACCAGGGCCATCAGCGAGGTAGTGGAGACCCTCACAGAGATTAAGAACCAGCAGGCCGAGCAACACGCCAGTCAACAAGAACACCAAGGACGGATGGAGGCAAGACTGGCTGAGCTCCTAGCGGTGCAAACGGACATAAGCCATTCAATCCGTCGGATCGCCGACAACATGGGCAACCCTCCCTGTGCCACCAGGCGAAGACCACCACCAGCCACAGGGAGGGAGGAGGAGGAGCATTCATCCGACGGAGCATCCCAAACATCGTCAAGGCCTGCATCTGAGGGTCCCGTGAGGAAGGTGGGTCGTCCACGGAAAAGACCGTGAGAGGCAGCGGACCATCCACATCTCCCAGGTCACCTGGCCTGGCACCTGGCCTTCATGCGCAACAGCATCACCTCATTCACTGACATTCTCTGCCACATGGACTTGCTGGTCACAGTCTGACCAATGATGGCAAACACTGTGTCCTGGACTCTGATGACTTTAAATGCCAAGAATCCCATCTCCCCCTGTGAACTTTGGATTCTAGGCACACTGTATAGCACATATTTTTTCCCACAAACCACGCCCCCCACCGAGAATAAAACTAAATTTCTTTAATTAGATGTTGCAGTCATTTTGCATGAGTCCACAACATACGTGTGGGGAAATGTCAAGCTATGCCTGAGTGTTGAACTAACTCCAGCCATCCATACCCTGGGATCTGAGTCTGGTACAGGACACACATGGGTCACAATGTATCATCCAATACAGACATGGAGCACAATACTCACCCGTGATGGCCTCAAGCTGCTGAGGGGGGGCTTGCAATACTGTGCGGACAGACCAATTTGGAAGAGTATCATTAAGGCGTAGAGGTCATGGCTCATGTTGAAGTCCCCGGGGAGGGAGTCGCAGGTATGTTTGGCCAGGTGGGAGAACTATCTCCTGCATGCTGGAGTTCGGTGGATGTGAAGAATGGTGGCCAGGGCAAGGTTGGATGCACGGAGTTGGCCCAACGGGGTCTTGGATGACAGACGTCCAAGGTTGGTCGGGGTCTGGAGTTGTTGACTGCCTCCTGAGTGTGGGTGAGGAGTGTGAAGGTCATCCTGCAGCAGACAGTGATCCATTGCTGCTATCTCAGGTGGACGGGGATGTGGCTGGGGCGCGGGATGTTGAAGCTGAGGTGTGCAGATGCACCCTGGATGTGGACACGTTTTCCGGGAGTTTGGCTGTACTTGCTCCGTAGAGGGCGGGGCTGTAGTTAACATGGCTGGTGTCGTGGACCTGGGGGACGGTCTGTCTTGCCTTGGAGTGGATCTATCTGTGGATCATTTGCATCATGCGGAGGGTGTTGCAGCATGAGGTACAGATGCTGGTGAGTTGCATGGCAATTGTGAGCGACGAGTCCATGATGCACACCATCTTGTGTGCGTGGCCACTGGGTGCTGGTGCAGTGCCCTGGCGGGTGGGACACAAGGAGTTGACCCAGCTGTAAGGGGACAATCCTCAGATGATTACCTCAGTCCTGGCCAAGTCCAGCCTCAGGTGGCTGATGTTCAGCCATTCATCAACGGACCTCATGCCTTCTTGAAGGTTGGAACTGGTAATGGCTGTGTCTTTGGTGAGGGTGAGGAGCAGCTGGCTGTCAATGGCATACAAGATGATAATGAGGTTGTGTGAGCATGTGATGGTGGAGAGGGGGGTCATGGACACATTGAATATTGACATGCTGAGAGATGAGCCCTGGGCCATCTGCCAGATGACACCACTGTACTACATGCTTAAGGCTTGAGTCCCACTCCCATGGCCTTGCAGGTGAGCTACTTGGTGATTTCATCCTGGTCCATCCCCTGGATACCAGTGTTGGAGATGTGTGAGCTGACAGTGTGTGAGCACATCGTGTATAATGCTGTGGAGAGGTCAAGGGGGGTGGCCTTACCATTGTTGAGCAGGGAAAAGTTGTTGGTGTTGGTGGCAATGATGACGGTTGCAGTGGGGTGATTACTGTGGCAGATGGTCTTGTGCAGGTTGCCTGGAGCTCTTTGCGTGGAGGAAGTTTGTCAGTTGCTCGTTGACTGTCTTCCTGATGACATTTGCTGGCTAGGGAAGCACGGTGATGTTCCTTGAGAGCCTTGAGAGTATAATAGTGCGTTCTGCCTCTGAGGGCCAAGGCTTGCGTGTATGTCCTTGAGCTTGCAGTGGTAGAAAGTTGCAAGGGATTGGCTCAGCCTTGCAAGGTGGGGTGTCTTTTGGATGGAGAGCTGATGTCTTGCACTCACAATGCTGATGAGCTCCTTGAAGTCATGCGGTTTTTTGGCCTCGGCCCCATCTGAAGGATCTCCAATTGTCCTTGCTGATGATATGGTGATGGCTGTGTGTGCCGTTTTCCAGGGTTGTAAGGCCACTGATGGTTATTTGTGTTGCAAGCTGTGCACAAGAGTCCTGCTAGACGTGTATGAGTCCAGTAGGTCTGCCTTGTCCCAGGTGGCTTAATTGTTGATGTGCGTCACAGGAAAGTCCGTCAATGTGGCTAGATTGTTGGATCAGTTGCTGATCCAGTGTGTGAGGTTGCAGGGTGTGGCGGTGGTTTTGATTACAGTGTCCCACACAGCATGTCTGTGTTGACTTACATCAAGCATCTTTGGGGGATTGGTAGCGGGGTGTGTGGCAGTGTGTTGCTCGTCGGAGACGTGGATGCTAATGTGGATGGACCAATGATGGATGCTGGTGTGGTTCTCATCGAAAGCAAAACCAAAGGAAATGATCGACGGAGTGTTGAACATTGCAAGCACTCACCCCCAGTCAACTGATCTGGGTTTAATCCACCACCGTTCTTTAGCCCACTCTGCCACCCCAGTTCAGACATGGCTATATGCAAATCAGTCTGACCCTGTGCCTCATGGGAACAGTCCAGCCCGAACTGCCAAGCCATGTCTTCCCTGGACCGGAAACAAGCTTCCTAGGACCGGTTTCTGGCATTTCAGCCGTCTTCAGCCAGGCTTGCTTGAATCCAGTGGCAAAGTGAGCAAGGGACTCACGTCTGAGCATACCCTGACAACTTATGGCAAACAAAGCAAAACCAAAGGAAATGATGGACGGAATGTTGTACATTGCAAGCACTCACCCCCAGTCAACTGATCTGGGTTTAATCCACCACCGTTCTTTAGCCCACTCTGCCACACCAGTTCAGACATGGCCATATGCAAATCAGTCTGACCCTGTGCCTCATGGGAACAGTCCAGCCCGAACTGCCAAGCCATGTCTTCCCAGGACCGGAAACAAGCTTCCTAGGACCGGTTTCTGACATTTCAGCAGTCTTCAGCCAGGCTTGCTTGAATCCAGTGGCAAAGTGACTGGGGGTGAATGCTTGCAATGTTCAACACTCCGTCCATCATTTCCTTTGGTTTTTGCTTTGTTCACCATAAGTTGGCAGGGTATGCTCAGACGTGAGTCCCTTGCTCACTTTGCCACTGGATTCAAGCAAGCCTGGCTGAAGATGGCTGAAATGCCAGAAACCGGTCCTAGGAAGCTTGCTTCCGGTCCAGGGAAGACATGGCTTGGCAGTTTGGGCTGGACTGTTCCCATGAGGCACATGGTCAGACTGATTTGCATATGGCCATGTCTGAACTGGGGTGGCAGAGTGGGCTAAAGAACGGTGATGGATTAAACCCAGATCAGTTGACTGGGGGTGAGTGCTTGCAATGTTCAACACTCCGTCCATCATTTCCTTTGGTTTTTGCTTTGTTCGCCATAAGTTGGCAGGGTATGCTCAGACGTGAGTTCCTTGCTCACTTTGCCACTGGTTTCAAGCAAGCCTGGCTGAAGACGACTGAAATGCCAGAAACCGGTCCTAGGAAGCTTGTTTCCGGTCCAGGGAAGACATGGCTTGGCAGTTCGGGCTGGACTGTTCCCATGAGGCACAGGGTCAGACTGATTTGCATATGGCCATGTCTGAACTGGGGTGGCAGAGTGGGCTAAAGAACGGTGATGGATTAAACCCAGATCAGTTGACTGGGGGTGAGTGCTTGCAATGTTCAACACTCCGTCCATCATTTCCTTTGGTTTTTGCTTTGTTCGCCATAAGTTGGCAGGGTATGCTCAGACGTGAGTCCCTTGCTCACTTTGCCACTGGATTCAAGCAAGCCTGGCTGAAGACGGCTGAAATGCCAGAAACCGGTCCTAGGAAGCTTGTTTCCGGTCCAGGGAAGACATGGCTTGGCAGTTCGGGCCGGACTTTTCCCATGAGGCACAGGGTCAGACTGATGTGCATATGGCCATGTCTGAACTGGGGTGGCAGAGTGGGCTAAAGAAGGGTAATGGATTAAACCCAGATCAGTTGACTGGGGGTGAGTGCTTGCAATGTTCAACACTCCGTCCATCATTTCCTTTGGTTTTTGCTTTGTTCGCCATAAGTTGGCAGGGTATGCTCAGACGTGAGTCCCTTGCTCACTTTGCCACTGGATTCAAGCAAGCCTGGCTGAAGACGGCTGAAATGCCAGAAACCGGTCCTAGGAAGCTTGTTTCCAGTCCAGGGAAGACATGGCTAGGCAGTTCGGGCTGGACTGTTCCCATGAGGTACAGGGTCAGACTGATTTGCATATGGCCATGTCTGAACTGGGGTGGCAGAGTGGGCTAAAGAACGGTCATGGATTAAACCCAGATCAGTTGACTGGGGGTGAGTGCTTGCAATGTTCAACACTCCGTCCATCATTTCCTTTGGTTTTTGTGTGGTTCTCATCCAGCCAGAAGGTCCTGGCCCACGGCCACATGTATCCTGTGGATGTGAGGGCATGCATGAAGATGGACGTGTTGATGGCTTTGCGGAATTGTGGATGTAGGCCTGGAGATCTGTAGATGAGTGTTACTCTGGGGGTTTGCAGGGGGTTTGTGCCAAACCAGATTTGTGACCCTGAGTGCGTACTTAGGAATAGATATCAATTCATCCTCCGGGTTTTGTTAGTGCCGTCCCTGCGGGTGCTCTTGTATCCGTCTGAGATGGCAATGAAGAAGTTCTGTGCTGAGAATGCTTTTATCCAGGTCACTGTCATGAAGGTGATGTGTGGGCCTGTTGTGTTGAGGAGGTAACAGAGTCCAATGGCGTGCTGTTGGACGGAGCCGGTGTGAAGTAGGAGGGACATGACCTGGTTGGTGTGATAGGGCCTGGAAGGCAGGGCAGCGCTGTGTAGGCAGTTGGAGTTGCACACTCAGCATGCGAAGGTGTCGTGTGTGCGTTTAGGGTATGCCTGAGAGCAGGCGGTTGATTTTCGGTTGGACATTGCTTGGATGGTGGCTGCAACATGAGACTGTTGTGTGATGTGGGTCATGCAAGGACATGAGGGTCGTGCAATGTGCACGTTGCATGCACTGACGGTCCTGCCTTTGGCACCGCGTGGCCGCAACAGTGGCACAGACAAGCTGATGACAGCCTAATGAATGCGTGGAGGGAGGAAGGGAGGAGCATCTTGGAGGCGTGTGGGTTGCAGAATCCGGGAACTTGGTGAGCCCTTGCCGCAGGGGCCGCAGCAGCAGGCGGCATGTACTGGAAACTAGGCCGAAAGTAGCACACAAAGACAAGGATGTCAGAAAGGACAACTGCAACAGGCGTATGTAAAGGAAGGAGTGTCAGGTTACTCATGGCTCACCCAGAGAAAATGGATGAACAATCACCAAAGATGACTGACACAGGATCAGGAAACAGAAGGCCGAGCTGCGCACAGGAGACACACCCTCAGCAGGCGTTGTCGGCCCGTTGGGGGGAGAAACCTGCCCAAATACATACACAACCATGGACTTCATGCACAATAAAGATTATTAGCCATGAAGAACTGCATGCATGTTGATTCAAAATACACCTGAGCACACCCAAAGATGATAACTGTAATCCAAAGGTATAGTTAGAACCTGAGCAACATAAACAGTAGTCAGTTGTTCAAATGTCCTTTGTCATAATAGCATAGAAAGAAGCTTTCCAATCAGGTCCTGTCGCAGAGATTTAATAGTCAGAGAACAACGCAGAACAGCAGCAGCCGACGCGTGTTTCGCCCTCTGGGCTTTTTCAAGGCTGCAGAAAAATACATATATGACAATAATTGTACAGTAATCAGATGTGACCAGTTCAAGTCACAGTGACGTTTACACAGATTGAGATGCCCTTAAACAAAACACTTCAATTGCGAATACATGTTCATATATCCGTAATATAACGCGTTGCATATCCCACCTCCCTGTACAGATTTAACTTGGAACTAGAGGTATGGGGATACGCTACTCCAACCTTCCAATATATTAATTTTGACAGGAGAACACAAAATAATTAACACACAAATGTAACAAGGAATTGTTCATATTAAAACACAGGAGCACCATCTATAGTTGCAGGTTAAAGTAGAACATAATGTGTATGATTAGCTAATCGCCATGAGTATATCCTCAATAATAGGACTGCACTTGATGTGTATCCTACTGAATTCATAAAACCCACATAGCTAAATGTGGTGATCGCCAAACTCCGTGTCAAGAATATAAAACAGCACACCGTGACGGATTCCGAAAATAAAGAAGGTGAACACACCACGTGAATGGTACCACCACCAAACACCGACAGTGAAAACCAGAGCAAAGCTATAAGGCTCACAAGAATAATTTACAAAACCTGTAGTCCGCACTCAATGTTAGAGATAATCCTCTCACCTTGAATGTCGAGGCTGTATCTCCTAACTAGTTCAATGTAGATGGTTGTGTACCAATCTCTTGCTGGATTAATTCTGAAGGGAAAAGGAGAAGGTTTCAAAAACCGACTTTGTAAAAACAGGGGTATAGTATAATCACGTTGGATAATTCAAGTAATAACCATGCCTATTTCTTACCCCAAGTCACCAACGTCAAATTGATCATCTTGTTTCACGTTGATATGTTAGACTAAGACACGTTCTGAGAGAGCGGTTTGTCGTCGTTACGAGTAAAAATCCCATTAATTCCTGGGAAACGAGCACCGGACCTTGATAAGTCCTATGTTATAAAGTGGATCAGACGACGTGATATCAATAGAAGTTCCAGCAAACAAAATAAAAAAGAAAAAGAAAAAGATTTTTGTCGTTAGTGCTTGTGCACCCTCGTACATGTATCTAACTTCACAGTACAGGTTTTGGTTTGGAATGCATCTAACCTGTATTAGAGCCATATGGTAAAAAAAATAATAATAATTTCACCTGATTCATAGAATGAAGTCTTGTAAGAGACGCATGGCAACTCGGCGTTCAATAAACGCGGGTGCCATTTTGATGGTCTTTATGCTCACGGCAAATGGCCATAGAAAGCGGACTATGACTACGGTTGCGTATTCTATCTACAATTCTGATACATGTAAATAGAATCACTAATCCTACAAAATTGTAGGAATTAGGCTTGCAACCAAGATATAAATTATTCATCGCACTTGCCCACAAAGGACATACGAACAGAAAACATTCCTCTAATGAAGATAGAAAAAAGACTTGCTTCACTCGTCAAGTATAGATAACAGAATCTCCAGGATGTGATATTAGTCGACCGTATAGAGAGTTACTGTTCTTGCTTTCTCAAATTGAAAAGCGCAAAATTATAATGATAAGCATGAAGAACATGTACATGCTAGGTCAATCCCTTTACCTTTTCAAGACTTGCCATGTATGTCATTACGGGGACAAAGTTGGACAAATCCAATTAAGTCCCTATGAACCTATGCGTCCCACTTACTCGTGAATCTTAATGATAATTGATCGATATGAGTGAAGTCCATGCGTCCTTGATACTGAAGGCACGTAAAGAATTGAAAGATAATATTCATCAATTTGGAGTGAGGGACGGAAAGAAAACAGACCCAATAGTGACCTGTCCAGTCATCTCAAACACATGACAATGATGAAACAAACTCAAAACGACTCAAAATTTGGAAAGGTATACCCATCCGGTGGCAATGTATCCAAAAGGATCACATGCCCAGTATCTACAGCTTGAAGAAATAGAGAGAGGGAATCAGATGGATGGAAAAAATAGTAAAGATAACAGCAAGAAGGCACATGAGTATCTTGACATGGCTTATAGGAATTCACACATCTCTTTAGCCCACATTCCACCGCCCTCAATTTGATGATCCAGGTACTCTCTAGTTTACGTAATTGTGACGTAATGTCACCCCGTGCGTTCTGATTTATTGCATCAATACCATGAAAGCCAAGTCTACGTAGATCATTTGGTGTGTGTTCAGTATTGAAATGAACTGCTAGGGGATATTGTGTGTTCTTATTTTTGATGGCACGAATGTGTTCTTGAATCCTCTCTTTCAGAGGTCTAATTGTGCTTCCAATGTATATTTTGGTGCAAACACATTTAATACAGTATACAACCCATTTAGTATTGCAATTGATGAACCTTCTAATGGTGTACGATTTCTCCGTATTATACTTAAAAGTGTTGATTTTATGCAGTCCAAAACTACACATGTTGCACGAACCACACCTAAAGAAACCATTTGGGGCAGAGGGTAGCCACGTGACATGCTGTTCAGGAGGAATGAAACTAGGGTAGAGTTGTTGTCTGAGTGTGCGCCCTCATTGGTGAATTATTAAAGGTTTTGATCCAATGGCACCCTGTAGGCTGATATCATGAGTGAGAAGGTGCCAGTGTTTTTTCAAGATCTTATATACATCTGAGCTCAAGCTGGTGTACGGGGTGATGAAGGCACCCTTGATTGCTTTGGATGTTCTTCTCTTTCTCTTGGTATTCAAAAGTAAGTGCCTTCTATCAACCTTGTTGACTTTCAGTCTTGCTGATCTAATTATATTCTTAGAATATCCTCTCATTTCAAATCTTTTTTCTACAATTGTTAATTCTTTGTCAAGTCGAGTTTCATCACTGCAGTTGCGTTTAATACGCAACATTTCTCCATACGGAATGGAATTAATTTGTGATGGTGGATGTGCACTACTAGCATGCAGTGTTGCATTGCATGCGGTGGCTTTCCTGTAGGGTAGACTGACCAATCTAATACCATCAACCATGACAGTTAGATCCAAGAAATTGACCTGCTTGGTGCTCTGATTTTTTGTGAAGGATAAATTGAAATCATTATCATTGATGTAAGCAAAAAATTCCTCTAGGGCATCGTTTGTTCCGGCCCAGAAGAATAAAATGTCATCGATGAATCGTCCCCAGTATAGGATATTCTCAACCAAGTGACCTGGACAGTTCCTCCAAATATGGGAGTGTTCAAAAAGACCCATGTACATATTCGCAAATGATGGCGAGAATTTGGCTCCCATCGCCACTCCTCGTATTTGGCGGAACCAATAGCCATTATGGGTGAAAATATTGTTGTCCAGCACTAGTTTGATCATATCTAATAACATGATTGTGTGTTCATACATGTTGATGGGTCGACAGTCTAAAAAGTGTTGTACGCCATCTATACCCTTATCTCCCGGTATACTTGTATATAAGGAACAGACATCCATAGTGACCAACAGATGGTCTGGTACCCATTCCACATCAGCAATTTTACTTAGAATGTCCCGTGTATCTTGTATATAAGATGGTAAATTGACCACATGAGGTTGAAGATATAGGTCAATATATTCAGATATTCTTTCTGTCGGTGAATTGATGCCTGAGATAATGGGTCTTCCCGGTGGGAAAGGGCCACCTTTATGTATTTTGGGCAAGATGTATAAACACGGATTAGTTGGTTTTGAATTGAACAGATATCTAAATTTTGTATCTGAAATTAGACCCAGTTCTTTCCAATATTTTAGACTATTTTCGACTTTTGTTATGGTGATGTTCGTGGGGTTACTACTCATTTTCACATAGGTGATACAATCTGCAAGTTGTCTGTCAATTTCTTGGATATAGTCAATCCTATTCATTAGCACAACGTTGCCCCCCTTGTCTGCTTCTCTTATGACAAGGGAGGCATCGCCGGGCAACAATTCTAATGCCTTTTTCTAATCACTAGTGATGTTTTGTTTCGTCTTCATATTTTTCAGATGAAATCGATCCTCAAGTTTATTTAAATCTTGATACACCAGTTCCTGAAAAGTGTCAATCACATTGAGGCCTGGTAGGTGGGGCGTAAACCTGGATTTATTTTTCAGACCACTGTCTGAGTCAGAAAATGTGTCCAGATTCAGTTCTCTAGTAATGGTGTCAATTGACATTGGAATATCCTGTTCCTCCAAGGATAATAGAAGTTGTATATCCTTTATATCCCTGATGGTTTGGATATTATCAGGATTTTCAGTAGTTGCTGGATCTGACAGCCATTTATGTCTTTCTGCAAAGAATTTGTGTAGTTTGAGTTTCCTAGTCAGCTTAAAGCAGCTCACATGTAGTGTTGTAAAGTTGGGAAAAGCACTTGGACAGAAACCCAATCCTTTGCTCAATAGTTTTATTTCAGTGTCAGTTAAAGTGTGATCCGATAAATTAACAACATTAATCTGATCAATACCACTTGTATTCATTTCATCAATCACATTTGCTGTGTTCGGGCCCCCGATCTGGTTGTTACTCCCATCCTTTCTTTTGTGATGGGATCTCGATCTGCATTTACCCCTCCTGGTTTTTGTATGTTTCTCTCTTTTTGGAAGGCTTGTTTGTTTCCCTTCCTGAACCGTTGCAGTTCTAAAAAAAAGGGATCTGCATTATTACATATGGGTGGGCCTTGGGCACCAAGCGATTCACCACTTGCATGCATGTTGCCGAACTACACATACACTCATATGCACAATCTTTGACAACTATGCCAGAGATGACGCATGCAAAGTGGCAAGAGACCTGCACTGACAGAGATGAGACACTTTGGAGGGTGAGGAACACCTTTATTACTCAAGCTCACACTAAGGGAAATGCATCAATATGAACAGACTCACAGGTCATTTGACTGAACATGTGGGACCTACGCTGGACACCCCCTTCACAACACGGATGTTGTAAATCCAAATGAACTGGCAAACAAGTTAAGGGGATGAGCCAAACACCTCCTGCTGCACACAGAGAGGCTGCAATTCCCCATTGAGCCTGTTATGGGGATGTCCCACACTATGTCCACCCGTAGCATCCCGTATGTTTCAGAGGGAAGTTTTACACACATTGATGCCTTCATCAGAATCCAAAATCCATTACAGATGACTGTCACGAAGGGTGACTATCAATTCATGGGAGTCATGATACATGTTATGTGCCCCATGGTGAGTCGACATGTATGCATGGTAACACAACATGCACAGAAGCAGTCCCCACACATTCCAAACACGTACCACCCCCAAAATGCCTTGCTGCAATCCTTACCCAAAATGACATTTCCCCATGTCCGTGCATGGAACGCTGATTCAGCACACGTTGCAATACTCATGAGGAATAGCAGGAGGACAACGATGACACGAGCAGACAACATGCGCAAGAACCTGGGAATGACAGACACACAAGAAGTCAGCTAAAAGATTTTTCTCTGCATACATGGTCATATACTAAACAGGAACAATGTTGTCCCCATGCTAATTTAAAAGAAAGTGTCTCTGCTAAAATGTGTGGAATTACATCATCACTCGAGTGACACATCAGAACACACATCTAAGTCACTTAGCATACAGTCAGCTGGACACACACATTGCAACACATGCCACCCAAGGCTACAAGCGTGCACACTCAGACCCAGTGACTCACCATTATGAGAAGAAGTTGCGTATGAGCTGACTCTGGATATCCTCCTCCTCCTCCTCACTTGCCTCGTGACCAAGCCCTTCATCCTCCACGGGTGGATGTTCCTGCTCATCCTGCTCCAGGATGAGTGGCACTGCCTTCTCCACTGCCATGTTGTGCAGCATGCAGCACACGAGGAAGATTTTGCATACCTTTGCCAGTGCATATGGGAGGGACCCGCCTGTCTTGTGAAGGCACCGGAATCGGCTCTTCAGGAGGCCAAACGTCCTCTCAATCACTCGCCTGGTCTGCCCGTGTGCATTGTTGTACCGGTGATCTGCAGCTGATCTTGGGTTGCAGAGAGGTGTCATCAGCCATGGCATGTTGGGATAGCCAGAGTCCTCTACATGGAAACATCATGTAAATAAGTGGGTCAGGAGATGCCGTAAGAGCCAAAGATACTGCAACACACAGGAAAAACAGAGTATACCCACCAACAAAACATGCTTGTTTGTTTTGCAGCCGCAGCATCATTTGTGGCACCCTGCTACACCTCATGATGCAAGCATCGTGTGCTGACCCTGGAAAACGTGCACAGACATGGGAAATCAGCATGTTAGCAAGACACACCACAAGGGCATTTATAGAGTAGTAATGTTTACGATTGCGATAGGCTACCTCCTGTGCCTGTGGTGGTACTAAAGCCACATGTGTCCCATCAATGGACCCAATGACATGAGGCATCTCTCCCAGGGCATAGAAATCACCCTTGACACCTGTCAACTCCTCAGGAGTAGGAAAATGGATGAATTCATCAAGGTGCTCCAACATGGCTGCCAAAACATCACGCAGGACACGGCTGAACATTTTCTCTGACATGCCACCAACATCAGCTATGGTGAATTGAAACATACCTGTGGCAAAAAAATGTAGGGCTGCCATCACCTTCATCTTGGGGATCAGCGCAGTAGGATACCTGTGTTGCGGTTGGAGGTGTGGTGCCAGCTTGTCGGTCAAGTCCTCAATCAACTGTTGAGTGAATCTGTAACGGCGGATGCAGGCACGTTCCCTTATGGCACCCAAATCTGGCATTGGTCGGGGGACAGGCAGTGCCCTGCAGAAAATTGAATTGAATAACGAAGATTGAGAGCATAACAACATCAATGTCAATGAACAGAGCACATGATAAACAGCTACTACACATCAGCTAAATACAGAGTCTGGTCTGTGCAATACATCCAGGACACGTATGCCAGCTTGGTGATACTCCTACGAAAAGCCAGATACACCCGTTTATTGTCAAGGCTACATGACATGCCCTGAAACGAGCTGGGGGCCAGTCTGAGTGACCAGCCAGAGACATCACAGGAGTGACATACATCCACATAGCTGCATTTAAAGGATGTCATCTCATACAGACAGTTGACGGCAAGCTAGACGCACTGGTCACATGGAATTTCAAATGTACAGATCAAACACATTGCGTTGAAGGGGTACACGTGAAAACAGAAAACACAGACATTGAGACGACGCAGATATGTCCTCATGTGAAAATATCATGTCCGATGCATACAGACCCTGCTTACGTGGGAATCCACATGTGGCATGGTGAGCGTAGATGTGTGCCATGCCCATCTCCACACAGACACATGTTGGATGCAGCAACAGCAGATGTAGTTGACGGAACACTAACAGCAAGCTCATGGGAACACATGACACACACATGACATAGTCACATCGGGGCACGCTGATCGTGGAATGTCAGTTGTTAGTGTCCCTGTCCCTGGCATCAGGGGACAGTTGCGGGTGGTGGTGACTGTGCCATACCAGTGATGCTGTGCTTGACACGTTTGTACTACAGGCACACATGTGCAAAGTGTGAAGGGGAAGTGTGCCACATAGTGCCCCATCACACATGACATGTGTACACAGGTCATCACACATCAATTGTGCAACTACATGAGGTGACATGTGCAATATCACTGCCTGACACACCTAGGCCCTGCACATGAAAGTCTGCAATGACAATGACTTGATGTACAGCCTTGTGCGAGTCGGAGACTCCATTCCTTTCGTGTGCGCCTCCTATCACCAGTGTAAGCGTGTGAAACGTACCGTACACATGCTCTCAGAGCGGGTGTACGGCCCGTATCACTATAGTAGTGGTGCCGTAGGAGTGCGCGTGATACGGCCGTACACACACTCTCAGAGCGTGTGTACAGCCCCTATCACTATAGCAGTGGTGCCGTACGAGTACACGTGGTACGGGCCATACAAACGCTCTCAGAGCATGTGTACGGGCCATATCACTATAGTAGTGGTGCCGTACGAGTACGTGTGGTACGGCCCGCACACACGCTCTGAGAGCGTGTGTACAGCCCGTATCACTATAGTAGTGGTGCCATAGGAGTACGCGTGGTACAGGCCATACACACGCTCTGAGATCGTGTGTACGGTCCGTACCACGCGTACTCCTACGGCACCACTACTATAGTGATACGGGCCGTACACACGCTCTCAGAGCGTGTATATGGCCCGTATCACTATAGTAGTGGTGCCGTAGGAGTACGCATGGTACGGGCCGTACACACGCTCTGAGAGCATGTGTACAGTCCGTACCATGCGTACTCCTACGGCACGACTACTATAGTGATACGGGCCGTACACACGCTCTCAGAGCATGTGTATGGCCCGTATCACTATAGTAGTGGTGCCGTAGGAGTACGCGTGGTACGGACCGTACACACGCTCTGAGAGCGTGTGTATGGCCCGTATCACTATTGTAGTGGTGCCGTACATTTACGCGTGGTACGGGCCGTACACATGCTCTTAGAGCGTGTGTACGGCCCGTATCACCATAATAGTGGTGCCGTACGAGTACGTGTGGTACGGACCGTACACACGCTCTCAGAGCGTGTGTACGGCCCGTACCACGAGTACTCCTACGGCACCAGTACTATAGTGATACGCACCGTACCCACGCTATGGATGTGTGAGTACGGTGCGTATCACTATTGTAGTGGTGCCGTACGTGTACGGGTACGTGGGAAACGCACCATACATGTTTTTTGGAATCATAAATTACATAGGGGACAAGTATTAGGCCCAAGATGCATGCTGGTTGTCATGGATACAGAGATTTCAGTTGCAATGTGGCCATCATGTGGGCTTGAAAAGTCAGTTGGCCCAAAAATTACAATGTTGCAAAGTGGCGTTTGCCTTGCTATGATGCTCAAAATTTGAACAATGCTAATTCGTGTCATTGGTGTATGTTTAAAGGGATTGGAGGAAACGTAGGATGCAAATGAGTCTGACCAATCACTCTGTACTCCTGTAAATGAAAGCCCCCAGCAAGACAGATATAAGTCAGCCAGAACCCATGAGAGGGCACTTGCCTGCACAACTTTCCTGTCGACCACACTGCTGCTGCCTGTGCTTCCTCTGGCACCATGTCGCGTACTGTGGAGAGGGCTCAGCCATTCACACTTGAGGAGAATGAGGCATTGCTGGATGTCCTCCTCCCACAGTACCCCAGGCTGTATGGGAGACCAGGGGTGCAGGTGAGTGCTGACCCCACTACCGTTGACTGTGCACCTTTTTTGTGACTGTCACTTCTGGCATTGTGTCCAGGTGTGACAGACATGCAATGTTGTTTAGAGTGGGTCCCAGGGGGGGAAAGGCTTATGTCTCTCATGCAGAGCATGATGTAGTTCCTGTGTGCACTCCTCACTTGCATTGTGCTTACTGTGACATTCACTGCATAGTGCATGACACATACAGCCTGGCAAATCCTTGGTGGCATTTTTTGGCTATTGTCCTGAGGTGATTCAGTGGTCCCCCGGTGTGACAGGTGACTGTACCCACAGATGTGTATGAGTTGAGTGGACCTGTGGTGAGAGTGTCCAAGTGATGTGTACGCCCTCCTGGACATTGATGTGTGTGAATGTTCCTTGTCATGTGGGTGAGTGTCTATGTGAAGTGTTGCACCAAAGCTGCATGGAGGAGGCAACAGCTCTACCCATCTGATGTGAGAAGTAAGCCGTGCTGTGTGTCTGACTTGCTGAGCCAGCCCAACACCTGTGACAACCCACAGGCAAGTGGCACATGTGCAGAGTGAGGTTTGTATCCGCTGTTGCCAATGGCAGGTGATTGATCTGTGCCTTTGTGTGTCTGTGTACTCTGCTGAGGTTGCGTCAGTGGCCTGGGGCATGTAACTGCTTTGAGGTGCTGTCCATCAGCTTGGTGTTGCATGTAATGCACAGTGTGTGCCATGATCAGGGAGTGTGTCGCACCCCTCCTACCACCTGTGTACTTTCACTAGCATGTAGTGCATTGGGGCTTTCACAGAGGCCAATGTCTATATGAGAAAGATGCTATTCCTTGCAGCATCCTATGCCCTGTTCAACATATCAAAGATGTTCAAATGTGTGTCTCTGTGATATGGAGCAGGTGTAGTGATGTTGTCTCACTTTGTCATCCTCACAGGTAACTGCCTACGAGAAGGGGGGATCTGGAAGGAGATTGTCAGGGCCGTGAGATCAGCGGGGGGTTGCAGTCGGTACCTAGCCCAAGTACAAAAACGATGGCAGGACATCTGGTGCTGGACCCGGTGGATCGCCGGGGTCCAGCTGGGGCTCTCACCTCCATGCCCCCACGGCGGGCGCCGACGCCTGACCACCCACATGATGCATGTCCTGGCGGTGGTCTTCCCTGACCTGGATAGGCAGTTACAGGAGAGACAGCAGCAAGGAGGGGGTAGGTGCATGTCTGTTTGTTGTGTTGTGTGTCCCCAGCTTTTGTAAGTGCTATGTAGCCTGGATACACTGCCAGGGTTTATATGTGCAGTGCATATTCTGTTCCCCAAAGTCAACCGGTGCTCTTATTCATCCCTTCCCCTCCTTGACATGTGTCCCCTGGTCTGTGTGTAATCACAATTGCACATGGTCATCTAGGCTGCCAGTTAATCCAAGTGCACATTGCTTTCTGCATCATGTGGGAGGGTGGTCTGTGACATGTGTTGGTACCTTGCCTGTGCCCTGTCCTGTTCACTCTGTTGGGGGTCCATATTTGTTGGCACTGATGATGAGTCTCAACATAGGAGTGTGAGGTTTCAAATGAACCCACTTACAGAATGCATGACCAATGTTGTGGCCTCAGACATGATGTGCATGAGTGGGAGATATGCATAGTGCCAGGACGGTTGCTCATGTTACAGTCAGATCATTCCAGGAACAAGGAGCAGTGAGCCCACTACAGTCCCCTGAGACACCCTTGCCTCGTAATCATGTGTGTCATCCAACACTGTGTCCATTCTCAGTGTGTTCAGTATATGTTTGCCTCTGTGGCATTGTTCCCTGGCCTCATTTGTATTTATCCAAAGTGTGCTACATGTTTGCACTGGACAGGGAGACCCCATTTGGCTTGTGCATACTCACACTGGGCAGTGCCTGTGTGTCTATTCACAACTATCTGTTGATGGTTGTTTGTCACAAATATGTGTTGCCAGCCTCACGAGGTGATGTGGAGTACATTTGGGAATTCTTGCAGCACGTTTTTGTAAACCCTGATTAAGAGGTGTCACTTCTTGATCTGTCTCAATCACATTGTCTCAGGTATGGGGGATTTGTGCGGGCGAGGCCTACATGGCCAAACCTTATGTCTCCTTGCCAGGTCTGACCTGTGTGTGATAATTGGCTGGACAGAGACTCAACGTGCAGTGACCCAGTGATGTTGTGCAGGGTTTAATGTTTGTGCTTTGCAGCATGTGTCAATTGTTTAAATACATGATTCCTGCTCATACATTTTTTGCACCAGTGTGTGGTCCAGATGCTACGTAGGTTGGTCTTTGTGTGCTGACATCTGTGTGGACATTCTGGCTTGCAATGAGGGTGTCCCCTCAGTGCAGGTATGCCTTTTTACGACACAATTGCAGGCCCATTAGCTTATGCATTGTCCTGGGTTTGGACATGTGTGCCACTCCACATGACAGGCAGTGGGTCAGATGTGTTGCCAACTGTGTCATCAGGTAACGGATGGCCATGTGACAACTGACATAATTCAAGTTGTTAGTCAAAAGGTATTGTACCTTGGCACTCATAACACTTGTCAACAGGTCTTCATGTTTTAAATGCTTTAGTTTGATGTTTTGTTGTTAAGAACAATAATGTGCCTGCATGACAGATGTCTCCCAAGGAAGTGCACAACAAACCACCTTTACACTTTCAGGGAACACGCTGGCACATTTTAAAAGAAGGCACTGTTCTAATGAGACTGGTTTTCTGATTATACATATACATGTTCCCCCAGTGTTGTGGAATTTGGGTAAGTCCTTGGTTGTTGGTCATCAAGACCTCCGTGGGCCCATGTATATGTACTTTCTGCAACACCATTTCTTTCTAACAGTGGCTTCTTTAAAGAAGGCTGCCAGCTTCTTCAATGACTGGGTAAATCTAGTTTTGTGTGAACCTCCTTGGGAGCTATCTTTTATGAAGGCACATGGGTGTTCTGTTTACAAAATGGCACATTCCCACATTCTGACCATGTCGATTGTGTAAAGTATTGTAATTCCCAAGGGACCAACATTTTTTCGTTTTGTGTTCCAAAGTAGTTACAGGTCTCTGAGTGTGGGGACACCTTTGGTATTGAGGTGTGTTACTTTGCCTTGGGTGCACCACTACTGTTTCTTTCAGGGTAAACAAGAGGTGGCATGACTTCATTGTATTGCTGTGCTCACCTGTTCCCAGACACTAGCTTCTCAGTGTATTTCTCATTCAAGTTTTGGGCTGGTGTGTCCTAGTTGTCCTTGTGTCCAAGTGGCATGGTGGGTCTACCAACTGGGGAGTACAGGGCTTGCATATGTGCGGAGTAATCTAGCTGTTACTCATGATGCATTGCCTGATATGCACTGTGACCTATTGGTTTTGTACTCATGTGTCAGATGTATACAGGTGACTGATGTTTTTCTGTATCTTCACCTTGCCCACAGCATCATCATTGGAAACCGAGGGAGACACCTGCATGGACCTGGATGAGGGACCCAGCACCAGTGCCACCAGTGCTGGCGAGTCTGCGGGAGCCAGTGGCACAGAGGGTGAGGGGAGTCAGTCGGAGGACCTGTCTGGTGGCGATTCCAACTATGACGCAGACGGGTCTGAGGCTGACCTCATCAAGGGGGCGGAGGCTGCTACAACAGCTGGCAGCAGCCCAACATCTGTCCCCGCCTCCTCCATTCCCATCACCGCCCTCCCAGTTGCTCCGGTCCCTTCTGTCCGTACAGGGCCCACCATGTCTCCTTCGGGACAGGCGCCGCACCCCCTGCCCCTGTCACCCCTGCTGCCCTCAGTGCAGAGTCTGTGGACATACTGCGGCAGTTGCAGGTTGGGCAGGCATCGGTGCTGACTGTCCTCCATGGCCACACCACACTGCTGACACAGATGGTGTCGTTCATGGAGGGCATGTCAGCAACGATGTCTGAACAACGCAGGTTTCTGCGGTCCATGGACTCTTCTCTGACGGCAGCAGTGACTGTCCTGCAGTGCTTCTCCCCCCCCTACCCCAGCCCCATCCACACTTCCCTCTCCCATACCTGTCCCATGCACACCCAGACATTCCCAAGCACGCACCCCACTAGACACAGGCAGCACACCGCCAAGTAAGGGCAAGCGAACACCTCCTTGCACGCACACTCAGGGGGATGTAGGCACACCCACTGGGTCTGGGCTAAAAAGACATACACGCAGCCACAGTCTGAGTCTGCAGGCCTCACAACCCAGTCCCTCTAAAAGCAATCCCCTTTGCTCCCCTGCCAAACTGACACCCAAAGAGGTTGACATGGGTGAGCTGCCCCTCACCCCCACTGTGACACCACCCCACAAGCGGGCGAGGAAGTCCCCGGGCAGGGTAGTTGAGTCTCCCCCGTCCACCCCCTCCCTCAAGAGCGCTGCACCCCATCCCTCGGCCACCCCCCCTCCGTTGGCCCTGGGGTTTCTTCCGGTTCAGGGGTTACTCTGGACGCCCTGGCAGCAGTGTGCAGTACCGAGCTCACCTCCACCTTTGGCGCTGCCCCACCCCCTGTGGTGGAGACGTCCACCCCTGCACCCACCACACCTACCCTTCCCCCTCCTGTCCCTGCGGTGCCTGGTCCTTCCCCACATGATGCCCACCCCCCCGGTCGACGAACCTGAGGGTTCCACTGTGCAGGCAAGCTAGGGGAGACGCGTGCCCATGTGTCCCCCCAAGGACTTCTATTATGGACTGGCCATTGGCCTTTGTATATAGTGTGATTTCATAATTTGTTTTTATGCTGAATAAAGCATTTTATTTTTACTTTGAACACTATTGCATTTCAGGTATTGATGTTGGTACTGAGGCTCCAGGAGTTGGTGTTGTGGTAATGTGTTATGGTTCTGAGAAATGTTCTAGTCTGATGGTCATGAGGTGGACCATGGTATCTGCGTGCCATCACAAGGTCTCTGCAAATAATCATTGGTAGTGTGTGTTATTTTGGTTTTGAGACATTGTCCCAAGGAGTGTTCCTTCCTCTGTGGCACCTGACATCTTCCCTGCAAAGAGTTGCACAATTGTTGTGCTGACCTGTGTCTACATTTCCTTTGTTGGTGATGGATCCCTTCAACTATTGCCATGCCTGCTCAGCAATGTCTCCGGCTGCATCGTCTGTGCCATCCTTGCTAGTCACTGTACTTGTGTATTGAGTATGTTGAAATGCCGTCATGGAGAAATTCTCCCTTTTCAGCACTATGCATGTGTGTACTCCCGGCCTAGCACACATATTGTACTTGTTCTGCAGGGTATTTGGGCACCTGACTCCCAATTGTGGGCATTGTATCTGTGGGAACTCCACCCTATTCCTTCCATGAGAGACAACATCTTGTTGGCTGTCCCAGCACCTGTACATTCCTATCAGTCCTGGGATGTGCGTGACAGTGTGTGTTCCCTGTGGCTCTCTTAGTTTAGTAGGCAGTGACATGACTATACAGTCTTGTGGCATGATCTCAGTGTGTGTATTATGCTGCATCCGCCAGGGGTGGGTATGCATGTGTTATTTGTCCTCACACCCACATGTGGTGTGTCATGCAGTGGGGGAAAGACATCCATCCTCCTGGGAGTGGGACACTGCTGTCAGTGATGTGTTGTTATGGCACTATCATCATTGTCCAAAGTTAGGGATGCGTACATACACCCATGGAGTTGTGGTCATCTGATAATGATGTACACCCCCCATGTCTCTGTCTACTGCTGGGAGTCCTCTGCACCCACCCATATATGTCTGTCCACTGCTGGGTGTCCTCTGCACCCACACACATATGTGTGTCCACTGCTGGGAGTGATATGCACCCACCCCCATGTCTCTGTCCACTGCTGGGAGTGATATGCACCCACCCCTCATATTGCAGGACACTGCTGGTAGTCATTTACACCCACCCCTCACATGTCTGTCCACTGCTGGTAGTGATATGCACCCACCCCCATGTCTCTGTCCACTGCTGGTAGGGATATGCACCCACCCCCATGTCTCTGTCCACTGCTGGGAGTCCTCTGCCCCCACCCATATATGTCTGTCCACTGCTGGGAGTCCTCTGCAGCCACCCCTCACATGTCTGTCCACTGCTGGTGTTGATGTGCACCCACTCCCATGTCTCTGTCCACTGCTGGGAGTCCTCTGCACCCACCCCCATGTCTGTCCACTGCTGGGAGTGATATGCACCCACCCCATGTCTCTGTCCACTGCTGGGAGTACTCTGCACCCACACACATATGTCTCTCCACTGCTGGGAGTCATATACACCCACCCCTCACATGTCTGTCCACTGCTGGGAGTCCTCTGCAGCCACCCCTCACATGTCTGTCCACTGCTGGGAGTGATATGCACCCACCCCCATGTCTCTGTCCACTGCTGGGAGTGATATGCACCCACCCCCATGTCTCTGTCCACTGCTGGTAGGGATATGCACCCACACACATATGTCTGTCCACTGCTGGGAGTCCTCTGCAGCCACCCCTTACAGGTCTGTCCACTGCTGGTGTTGATATGCACCCACCCCCATGTCTCTGTCCACTGCTGGGAGTCCTCTGCAGCCACCCCTCACATGTCTGTCCACTGCTGGTGTTGATATGCACCCACCCCCATGTCTCTGTCCACTGCTGGGAGTCATATACACCCACCCCTCACATGTCTGTCCACTGCTGGTAGTGATATGCACCCACCCCCATGTCTCTGTCCACTGCTGGTAGGGATATGCACCCACCCCCATGTCTCTGTCCACTGCTGGGAGTCCTCTGCACCCACCCCTCACATGTCTGTCCACAGCTGGGAATCCTATGCAGCCACCCCCTTGGTGCAGTACACTGCTGTCCTGGGCCTACACACACACCAATATAAAGGTAATATGCTGCACCAGGCCGTAGGCCTACATTCGTGGTGTGTGTACGCCTTGTATCCCAAATGTACTGGTGCCATAGGGGTACGTGTGATACGGACCGTACCCCACATTCATAGGATGTGTACGGTCCGTACCACGCGTACCCATATAGCCCCAAACCAATAGTGATATGGCCCGTACCCACGCTATGTATGTGTGGGTGTGGTCCGTATCACTATAGTAGTGGTGCCGTAGGAGTACGCGTGGTACGTCCCGTACACACGCTCTGAATGTGGGGGTACAGTCCGTACCACGCGTACCTCTACGGCACCACCACAATAGTGATACGGACCGTACACATGCTCTGAGAGCGTGTGTACGGGCCGTACCACGTGTACCCCTACGGCACCACTACAATAGTGATACGGACCGTACACACGCTCTGAGAGCGTGTGTACGGGCTGTACCACATGTACCCCTACAGCACCAGTACCATAGTGATACGGGCCGTACACACGCTCAGAGAGCGTGTGTATGGTCTGTACCACGTGTACCCCCACGGCACCACTACTATAGTGCTACGGACCGTACCCACGCTATGGATGTGTGAGTACGGTGCGTATCACTATTGTAGTGTTGCCGTAGGGGTACATGTACACGTCCTCTTCTGTTGTTGCGGGACGCAGGGATTGGTGGACACGCCTCCCAGAGTGACCAGACCCTGGAGGTAATGTATGTCCTCAATATTGTAGTTTTTTATTTGGGTAGGGGGTATGTTTCCTGCCCTTCACCCGCTTGGCCCCTGGGTGTTGTTCTCACCTTCTGCGGCGTGTGCGTCGGGTTCGGGGCACCAGGTCGTAGGCTAAGAGGGCCGGGATGACACGTAGGATGGGGTCCATGGATGTCCGTCGCATACCGGGGCTTCGTTTTCGCGTCGGACTCAGTTTTCCGGCATTTTTTGGCTGCCATAAAAAAATAGCTGTGCGGAGTGACGTAGGGACGAATCGTACTTGCTGGTCCGTAAACGCTGCCTGACTCCGTACGGACGTCGCGTACGCGCTGTCCAGGATCAGACTCGTAGGTATTTTTTAGCCATACGGTGTTTTGTACGATTCGTACAGAAATGCTATTGGCGGATTTCCCGGGTACGAGTCGTACGGAGAATACGCTCCGTATGACGAATCGTACCCGGGTTTTACAGGATCTGCACCTTTGTGTTCATTCTGAGTCATCCTCTATCACAGATCAGATCCTCTGACATCCTGCTGCTCTCATCATTCTTATTTTCCCCATAATGGCTGAGGGTTACGAAGAGAAAGCACCCCCTTTCACTGAAAGGGAATTAGACATCTTGGCTGAGGGGGTGCTGGCCAAATATCCTCAGCTATATGGGGACCCAGAACACCTGCTGAGCAATGCAGCCCAGGCCAGGCCATGCTGTGGGCCAACATCAGGGAGCGCTGCAGTGCAGGGGGAGTCCACACCAGGAGTGCTAGGGCAAGCAACACTATTCCCTGGAATTTAGCAGGTGAAACTCACTAGAGTGGAAGGGGTGAGGTAACTGCACACATTCTACATATTTCACTACTGCACTCTAGTGTGAATGCCTCACTCATTCTGCAAATGCATAAGCAATGACCAGCTTCTAGTACTACTAAAACTTGAGAACCTAATTTTTTTTAAGCAGTTATGTTTTTGCAAAGACATGAAGTACCCAAATACTTCTCTCACAATGTTTGCCCAAATGCAGACAGACTCACAGTGTGATTCTAGACAAGCAACACTATCCTTAACACTTTACCAAGACACATTCAGTAGTCTGAAAGGGGTATGGTGACTGCACACCTTCTACATATTTCAATACTGCACACTACTGTGAAAGCCTTGGTCTCTAATGCTACTAAAACTTGACAACATGACAGATTTTAAAGCAGTTATCGGCCAGCAAATACATGATGTTACCAAATGCTTTTCTAACAATAGTTGCCCAAATGCACACAGACTCACAGTGTAATTCTAGACAACCAACTATCCCTTGTATTTTACCAAAACACATTCACTATTTTGGAAGGAATAAGGAAACTGCACACTTTCAACATATTTCAGTACTGCACTTTAGTGTCAATGCTTGACTCATTTTCCAAATGCATAAGCAATGATTGGCTTCTAATTCTACCAAAACTTGAGAACAGGAAAGGTTTTTAAGCAGTTATGTCTATGCAAAGACATGGAGTACCCAAATGCTTCTCTCTCAGTGTTTCCCAAATGCACACAGACTCACGGTGTGATTCTAAACAAGCAACACTATCCCTTGTACTTTTCGAAGACACATTTAGTAGTCTGGAAGAGGTAAGGTAACTGCACACATTCTACATATTTCAATACTTCACACTACTGTAAAAGGCTGATTCATTTTGTGAATGCATAAGCAATGACTGGCTTCTAATGCTATACAAACTTGACAACATGACAGGTCTTAAAGCAGTTATCTGTCAGCAAATACATGATGTTACCAAATGCTTCTCTCACAATGGTTGCCCAAATGCACACAGACTCACAGTGTGATTCTAGACAAGCAACACTATCCCTTCTACTTTACCAAGACACATATAGTACTCTGGAAGGGGTAAGGTAACTGCACACATTCTACATATTTCAGTACTGCACTTTAGTGTCAAAGCCTGACTCATTTTCCAAATGCATAAGCAATGCCTGGCTTCTAATTCTACCAAAAGTTGAGAACAGGAAAGGTTTTTAAGCAGTTCTGTCTATGCAAAGACATCAAGTACCCAAATGCTTCTCTCTCAGTAGTTTCCAAATGCACACACACTCACAGCGTGATTCTAGACAAGCAACACTATCCCTTGTACTTTAACAAAACACATTTATTAGTCTAGAAGGGGCAAGGTGACTGCACACATTCTACATATTTCAATACTGCACAATACTGTGAAAGGCTGACTCATTTTGTGAATGCATAAGCAATGACTGGCTTGTAATACTACTAAAACTTGACAACATGACAAGTTAGAAAGCAATTATCTGTCAGCAAATACACAATGTTACCAAATGCTTCTCTCACAATAGTTACCCAAATGCAGACAGACTAACAGTGTGATTCTAGACAAGCAACACTATCCCTTGGACTTTACCAAAACACATTCACTACTCTGGAAGGGGTAAGGTAAATGCACACATTCTACATATTTCAGTACTGCACTCTAGTGTCAAATCCTGAATCATTTTCCGAATGCACAAGCAATGACTGGCTTCTAATTCTACCAAAACTTGAGAACAGGATTGGTTTTTAAGTAGTTATGTGTATACAAAGACATAAAGTACCCAAATGCTTCTGTCACAATGGTTCCCAAATGCACACAGACTCACAATGTGATACTACACAAGCAAAACTACTCCCTGGACTTTTAGCAGGAGAAACACATTACTCTTATTAAAAACAAAGGCACCACATACAACCCCTCAAAATTATTAACCCACCTTTCAAATTGATTTGCAGATTAATAAGTATGTCAGTCACACACCAGATTTTCTTATACAGAATATCTGTACTGCAATGCTCTTAGCAAAACCAAAAAATTGCAAACTTTCCCTCTCATTCTGCACACATATACATGTAAATATCAAATCACATTGCTTCCCACATTAATTCAAAAGCTAACACACATTTCTATTGGTTACACATTTCAACCCTTTCCAATTGACATAAGTTTGAACCCTACCCCCAACCTGCTTACTCCCTGTTACCACGGTAACAGTTCATGGAACAGTCAACTGAGCACAAAGGTCACAAGTTCAGCACACAATGTTGCTACTCCAAACAGCAAGTGTGCTTGACTTTTCAAAATATCAGCTTATCCTATTCAATGTTCCTTTCAAATAGTTTCTGTTAACCAATAGGAAACATGCTTTTAACAAATACAAACATGCACCCTACTTTTCAGTCTAGACTATTCTCAAACAGCCAATCATTTATTTTCTTTTTTTAAAACTGCATCTAATCCACCATTTTAGAAAAATCTAACTTTTCAAACTGCCATTTCACATACAGACACCTTCTGAGTGCATCCAGACCTCCTTCCAAGATGCTTAGAGTGTGGATTGTGGGACACAGCTATATTTTCTGGAGCCAAAGGTATGCATAAAACACAAGTATTGACAAAGACCTAGCTTTGCCAAATGTTGACTTGAAATGGATTGGTCAGAGAGGATTAAAGTGGCACCAATTGATGCCATTGGTTAAATCCTTTTTGCATCTCCAACACCCTGACCTCATAATTGTGCACTGTGGTGGCAATGACCTAGTCACTTTGACTGGGGTAGGTCTGGAAATGCTTATGAAGGACACCTTTGGCGAATTAATGTCACTTTTCCCCCAAACTGCCTTTGTGTATTCTAACATATGCCAAAGACAGAAATGGAACTGGTCCAATCATTTTTGTCCACAGATTGAGAAAGCTAGGAAACATGTCAATAAAGCTGTTTCTGCTTATCTCAGAGATTATAGGATGGGATCCATTTACAACAACAATCTGCGTTTTAATATGCAAGGCATCTATAGGAGAGATGGTGTACATTTTACTGATGAGGGTAACAGAGTCTTCCTCAACAACTTTAGACTCTGTATAGGTACTTACTTATAGGTACCAAAATCTCTCAATAAACACAACAGTTCTTTTTAGAGCCACTCAAGATCTAAACACATAAGCTTGATGTTTATCTAAAAATTGTTTAATTTTTTTGCTTGGAGTCACGCACCCGACGCGTTAGGAGTCGCGCACCCTACGCAAGAGGAATCGTGCACCCAATGCGTGCACACCAGGCGGCCACGCTGAGTGCCGCGCTGGGTGCGCAACTCTTAATTTGCCCGTAAAAAAAATAGCACCTATCACTAATTTCTATTCTCCCCGGGGCCTATATACAACGTTGGCGACTGTGGGGGAAGACCCAATGCCCCCACGGTCCCAGTCGGCTCCCCACGTCCTTCGGGAGCCAGCATTGCGTTTCCACACGGGGAGCTGCTAACATGCAGCTCCCCGTGTGGAAAAGCAATATGGTTTGCATTTTGAAAGAGAGAGCAGGTTTCCTGCTCCCCCTTTCAAAATCCAATCCAAGTTTGCTATGACAGGGCGGGAGCCTCAGCTCACGTCCTGCCATAGCAAACAGCAGTGTCCTGGGGGTGGGCACCCCGAGACACTGCAGGAGCCAGCCCTGGGGGGTGGCGGTCCCCAGGGCCATCGATGGCTCCAGGAGGGGAGCCACGCTGCCCCCCTCCCACAATATAAAAAGCCCTTTGGGGTGGTGGTCCATGGGGCTTGGAGGGGACTTTGAGCCCCCCCACCCATTTATTTTGAAGCCCTGGGGGGTGACGATCCCCAGGGCTGGGGGGCCACTCTGGGCCCCCCCATCAAATTTTATGTACTTGCCCCCGGGATTTGGCCCCTACGGGGACTAATTATTAAAGCAGGGCGGGAGTTTTTACTGAAGGATCCGTGCACCAAGAGCGCATTTTGCCGTTAAAAAAAAAAAAAAGTTTGGGCACTGGGGGCCCTAAGCAGGTCTAGAGGGTCAGGATATTTCTACCCTGCCCCCTTTATATGTTTTGCGCACTTCATCCACTGATTTCTTCTACCAACGCACAAAATGGCTACCAACACTTCCTGGTTTGGAGTGTTTACAGCCAGTTGACAGCCAATTAACATGCAGCTTGTGATCGGGAGGGTGCGCGCTGGGTGCCCTTAGGGTGCGCGGATCCTCCGAGGCCATAGATATATCTATGATTTTACTTTTGATTTTCTCAGCAACTACTGAATGGATTTACACCATTTAACCAAAAGGCACGAGTGTGAACCAAGGGCTACCTCTTTGCCATATTTGGTGTAATTCCGTACAGCAGTTCGGGCTGCAGCTGCGATTAACTGTTCCTATAGAAAATTGCATGGGGAAAACACGTTTTGGGACCCCCTTTTTTCTCGGCCCCTGCTTGACGAATCACCCCGAGACTTTCAGGATAGGAGCGGACCGGAGCGCCCCACCAGTTTTGAACATTTTGCGAAGATTCGTCAACCGGCGCCAAAGTTATTCCAAATAGAATGTTGCGGATTTCCTATGGAGAATAGGTCCTAACTATAACTACCTACTGGGGACCGCCAGTAGGTAATATATATCTATATATATAGATATATATATCTATATATATATTCACTTAAAAAACCATAGGTTTCACACATTTTATAGTTAGCTGGACATTTCACTCGTAAAAAACCAATGAAATTCCCCCGTTATAGTTAGTTCAGATAACTATAACTCGCGCGCCCGCAATCCACTGCTCATGACGTCACATATTACATCATTCATGACATGGTCAGTGCCATCACTCATGACATCACTGATGACATCATCCTTGTGATAGAGTGGAAGTCGCACGAGTTCTAGTTATCTGAACTAACTATAACGGGGGAATTTATTGGTTTTTTACGAGTGAAATGTCCAGCTAACTATAACATGTGTGAAACCTATGGTTTTTTAAGTGAATTTGCAAGGTTTTTTAAATGCTAATTCCTAACTATAACGTGTGTGACACCTATGGTTTTTTAAGTGAATTTGTAAGGTTTTTTAAATGCTAAGTTATGTATGTATTATTATATTTATTTTACAATTTATTTATTTATTTATTTATGGTATTTATAAAGCGCTCTGCAACCCTACGGGCATCCTGGCGCTGTGAGAGTATAACTGAGACAGATGTGCATCATGAGTAGGATGGGTGATCAGTTTGTTTCGGGGTAATTAAACTTTGGGGAATAGCCATGTCTTTACCTTTTTTCGAAATGCCATCAGTTCGCCTATTTTCCTAATAGCAATAGGGAGGCTATTCCAGAGATGGGCTGCCGCTATACTAAAGGCTCTGCCACCATAGGTGGCTTTCCTGATCCTAGGTATATTGATGAGATTAGTGGAGGAGGATCGAAGGGTCCGAGTGGGTTCATACCATTTAAAAAAAAATTGGTAATGGTAAGGGGCCCACCCCATGCACTGCCTTAAAGACAGTTGTTAGAAATGGGATTTCTGGTTGGCTAAGGCTTGTGCCAAAGTCAGGCAGAAACCACCACTCTAGTCAGGGCAAGGAAGTTACACGCCAAAGATAACCCCTGCTCACCCCCTTGGTAGCTTGGCACGAGCAGACAGGCTTATCCCTGAGGCGATGTGTAAAGCGTTTGTGCACGCACCCAGCAACAACACCCAAGGCCCACCACAAAGGAAACTCCACACAAGGTATTATATAAAAATAACCTTTGTATTATACACAACACATTAGATAAAAACACACACTTTACAATGTGCCAACAGGCACAGGCAGAATTTACAAGGGATTATATATACAGGGGACAGGGCCACATGGACCACTGTCAGGAATTAGCACTCTTTAGAAATAGCACTTAGAACGTAGGAATAATATTTTAGAACATAGCACATACAATCACTGTAGCACTAAAAATAGAACATATAGCACACAACCAGTAACAACTGGTAACCAGAAAGTACCACCTACGCAACCCTAACCACCTTTAGGAATATCACGCAGGGAATTAGGACCTTACTAGTACCACCTGTACTAAGGAGAAAACAACCACCTAAGTATCACTCTACCTGTAGGGGTCTAAGCACATAAACACAGGATGCATAAAATACATTTAGAGGTGTAAAGCACATGACACATAAACACATTCAGAGGTGCAGGAAAGGAAACAAGAACACACTAGCATAATTACTACTAGTAAAACAATCTCCAATGCATAACACAGTTTAGGAAGGAGAATATCATAAAGACATTGCGCAGGCGCAAAAGTACATATAAAAAAATCACCAGATACCCTAGGGGAGGGCACAAAACAGTAAAACTGTCCCCCAGGCCAACTGGCCTCTCAGGGGTGCAGAAATGACCAATCCAATAATGTCAGGGCGCGACTGCGCAGGTTGCGCAAGCCAGGCGCGCCCTGCACAACCTAAACGTTGCAGCTGCCCACTAAGTGCTGGGCAGCTGTAGGGACTGGGGCCTGGGCACCTCTGGGCCTTTAGAACAAATATGGCATGTCTTGGAGCCTCCCTGGGCTCTGCAAAGAAAAAGAATGCCCCCAAGCGTTGGAGCGCACGAGCGCTCTAAAATGATGTGCCCCACGTTGTTGGAGCGCACCAGCGCTTAAAAATGATGTGCCCCACGTTGGAGCGCCTCGCGCTCTGAACAACACTGCCCCCTTCGTTGGAGCGACTCCGCGCTCGTGAGATCTCAACCAGCTGGAGCCTCACTGGGCTTCACAAAACAATGCGGCCCGCGTTGGAGCCTGTGGGGCCCTCAAACAACTATCTGCCCCTAGCAACGGGGGCCACGTAGGCTTGGCACAATAGTGCGGGGGAGCGGACCAGTCATCCAAGCATGCGCACGGAGTCCCCCCAGCCCTGCTCAACTCACCGGGCTGTTGCTCGGGGGGGCTCCCGCGTCGTCTCCGCTCCGCTCTTATGCGGGACCGGCAGCACTCCAGACGGGCAGCAGCGACGCTGCTGCTTGCAGGCTCGCCCTCTCTTCTTCTCAGGGAAGCGCGGGGTAGGCTCCCGTCCGCTTCCTTCCCACAGCGCGGGGCTTCAATGCCCCGCCCACCACCAGACGGGACTTTCCTTTGCTTCCGGGTTGCCGCAGGCAGCGCGGCGGCCCGAGTTCCCAGTGGCGGCGGCGATACGGGGTGAGCTCCCGTTCTAAAGCAATATACGGCGGGGTGGGCACCCGCCGTAGGGAGATAATAAAATAAGCGGGGTAGGCACCCGTAGTTTAAATACTGAAGGAAGCGGGGTAGGCTCCCGCCAACGACCACGGCGATGTCCCTGGCAGGGTGGGCACCTGCCAGGGGACTTTAAGGTCGGCAAAGACGGGGCAAACGCCGGGTGGGCACCGGCTTTCAGACATAAAGCGCTCCTAGCGCTAAGGCCAAAAAGCGAAAGCGCTCTAGAAGCGCCGGGGGCACCAAACCAAGCGCTCCTAGCGCTATATGTAAAATAAAAGCGCCTCCAGGCGTTTAGGGGAGACAACTGAAGCGCTCCCAGCGCTTTGGGGTGAGAATGACCCCCAAGTCCAGCAAAGTCCTTAGTAAGGTGGGCAGGGGGCAAGGCTGGGCCAGGGGCCAGCTCACTGGGCCCTCCAGGCAGGAAGGCAGTCCAAAGTGGCGGTTCCTCCTGGCCTCCAGCAGCAGCAGCCCCCCTCAGGATCCTGGAAGAGAACAGTTTCTGTGGGGACACAGCCCCATTTTTATACACTGAAACCCTTTGTTCTTGATTCAGGGTGAGGGGGAAAACCAGTCGCAGCTGGTTGGGGAGCACCCTTGATGTGCTCAGCCCCTCACTCTATTCATTGGCAGGGCTAGGATCGTCAGTCGCACCGCAGGGGGCGGAGCCAGCATTGTGTGTGGAAATCCCTGCCCTATTCAGGACCCAGGTGTACTCCTCCCACCCATCTAGCTGCTGATCTCCCCATTCACCACTGGGTGACTCATCCTGACTCTGGGGAATCCCTAGCCCGTCACATGACATGACCAGCCAATCACGCGACAGACACACTGCACACAGAAGTGCCCACTTCTAGAAGTGGCACTTCCACACTAGGTACATGCACGCCGCACACATCATCGCGCAGCATTCACTCCCACGAGTCCGCACATACCAAACTCGGGCCTGCACACCCCACGCATCAGGAACTACTAGGGACACATACATTCCCCATGCATTCCTATGGGAGGGCAGGCCTATCTCACCACATGCACTCAGAGCACGCACGCACTTTACCCTGGGACACAGGGAAAGTGCGCAGAAACCAAGAAATCACCACACCAAGTCACCAGTAAAAAGCAAAAAAGTTCAGGGGTGAACCTGCCAGAAGGGCCAAGTCCAACAACAGTGCATAGAGATTTGAAGAGGATCCTCTGATGCACGGGCAGCCAGTGTAGTTCAGCCAGTGCAAGAGTGGTGGAGGATCTTCGTCCTCTGGAAAGTGCCTTTTTAGCTGCTGCCGCCTGGATGCTCTGAAGTCTGGAAATCAAATAAGCAGGAGATTCCAGTAACAGAGCGTTACAATAGTCCAGGCGGCTGAGAATAGTGCTCCTGACTATGGTGGCTCTGGTCTGTGCTGGTAGGAGGGGCAGCAGCTTTCGAAGGCCTCACATTAAGGTGAAGCAGCTGCTCACCTGCTTGTTGACATTGGTCTCTAGACTCAGGTTGTCATTAAAGCTGACCCCTAGGTTCTGCACTGATTTTACTGGAGTTAGTAGCTCCCCTGACTCCAGAGGCCAAAAGTCAGCAGGCAGGCTTCTAGCAATTCTACCTACTTTGCAGTGCATCATCTCGGTTTTACCACTATTGAACTGTAGTGAATTACTATTTAGCCAGGATGCCATTACCATCATGCAGGTGTGGAAGGTCTCGAGTGAGTCTGCATGAAATTTGCTTGATCACATTGAAGTAATCTAAATAGTAATCCCAAGGGCCACACTTACCGATGGCCCGCAATATCAAGTCAATAATAAGCAGTTGGCGACGTAGAAGGTTCAAGCATTTATTGGCCACAACAGAACTCTACATAGAGGAGCCTCATCTACCCTCACCCATCAGGTGCGCCGAGGAAGACTGCTGGCCCCTTGACAAACTCACACTTATATACATTACAGATTCAGCATATAAAGCATTGCAAGTGGAAAAACACCAGTTAGTCCTAGAGCTCCTAAATGAGCTCATACCATCTGCACACATAAGGTTACTATCTTCTGCAGAGAAGGTCGGCGGGGTGACTCCCTTTCGTCTCGGGCCCAGAGGAATTTCGCTTGATACTCCCTACTGCAGATGTGACCTTGGGCCTCCCTCGTAAATACAATTCACCCTGTCTCTAGGCTGGTACGAGCTAAATCATACAGACGGTGTTCAGAGAGAACCACGTGATCTGAGGCACGACTGGTCATAATCCAAGATGGCCGTAGTGTGGCTTTTCGGCCCTTTCTATCCTGCGAGACACAGAGAACGAATTGGCCATCTCATAAAGTAGTTCTCGACGTATATGGAGCGGGGATACAGACCAAGATACGTTATGCTAACTTCATGTACTAGCTTGAATCCCACAGAACGGCCATTTTTAGCATAATGTAGCTATGCCTCAAACTGCTCTTCGAAAATACCCTCGTCTATCTGCATCATGTCATGTATCTCTTTCTGGACTAGTTGAGCGTTCACCCTAGCAGGGTTTGCCTCAGGCCTAGGTAAAGCAAGGCGAACTTGGGTAGCACAGTAGGAGAAACAGGCGGGCCCACATTGAATGCAAATATAACAAGTGAAAAGGAAACCCCCTATTCCTAGGAGGACCATGAATATTTTCCATCCCCAGGTGGTAAGGAGACCCCAGAACCACCCTGAAACAGACCAGGTACCTGTCTCCGTATGTATCTCAAATGCTAATCGATGCAACTTCTGAATGGCCAAATGAACTGAAGGGGCAGAGTCAGGTATATATACGCAGCAGGAGCTGCCGATCACTCTACACGCTCCTCCGCGATCAGCGAGGATAACGTCTAAAACAAGGCGGTTTTGGAGGGTCACAAGTCTGGTCGCTTGAAGCTCAACGGTTATATTAGTCAATATCCCAGCGGTGGTATTCACCACTCCCTCTACCACCCTGGACAATCTTCTAATTTCTTTACTAGTTAAAATGGGTCCCCAGATAGGCAGGACTCCTTTTATAATATCGACAAAGTGTTGGGCAGGGGTATCAGTCTGATCGGTAGCATCTCTGTCAGTATTTCCTGAATCTAAACTCCGTCGGTTCAGTGAGTGGGATCTATGATAGTCGGAAGGTGCTATATAAACAGGAGGGTATAGGAAGGATAAGTAACATTTACCTGACCAACCTCGGGGGAGCCAGGTGTAAGCGATTTCCCCACACACAAAATATACATTCGGAGGAGTAAGTATAGATGGGCTGCTAAAGGTTTGTAATCTATAGGTATAATTACATTTACTAAGTCCAACGAATAGATGACCAATACCATGTATGCAAAAGGAGGACGAGGTATTCAACACTGGGACCGGAATGATCCTATCATTTGACACATTTCGTTCCTGGAAATATCTGAAATACTCAGTGAAATTAAAGGACACAAAATCTAACACTTCGTCCCTCAACCAGGTGTCGTTTTCATATTTCATATACACGTTCATGCAGGCGGTAGGATCCAGAGTACCGTCCGTACCTTCGGCATTTGGGGTGAATTCCTGGTGCCTTTCGATATAAGCCAGAATCAGCACGTAATCCTTCTCTGAAAATCGGTGCTCATCAACAGTATAATGTTCATACATCATAGACAATAATTTGAACCAAGCTTCACAACTACCTAGATATGACAAAGGCATTGAAATGAATAGATCATGCTTGTGCATTACTGAAGGAAGAAGGCCACATACCCAGCAATTCGTGGCATTCGTTGAACTATGGGTTTGGTTTAACATTTCGATAAAAGCATTATTCACATAGGTCTGACGATGCCTCTCTTTATGTGGGGCAAAGGTCTGAAAACGGTGCTCCTCGGGAGCGGGGGTTGTAGCTATCAGGGTGTGTACGGGATGGCGGAATTCTAGATAGATAAACATTCCTAAACATAACATTAATGAAACAACTATTATGACCATAAAAACAATCTTGACACGCAAACTCGAAGTAGAAAACATTGGCAGATGTGAATACAAAGGGCGGTGTACTACGGGACATTCCTCCTCAGGGACAAAACGGGCAAAAGGGTACATTCTCACTAAAAGTCCAGGTATAACCTCGGGAAAGAGAGAGAGAGAGTCTACAAGCAGTCCAACCTGCCGGAGGGTGCTTCTTTCCTGTGTCCGTATTAGAGCCTCACAGGCAGACTCCTATTGTTCCATGCAACACCAAAAGGAAGAAGGGCACAAAAACTTCTCACGTCGGAGTTGCACTTGACACAACTCGTGCTGAAAGGAAACTCTATCTGGGCCCCCACTAACTGATCAATGTCTATCTTCTTTCTGAACAGAGCGTTATCAAAAAGTTCCAAGCTCTCAACGAGTTCAGTCCAGTGTTTTTAACTTCCCAGGGTTTTACTCAGACCTTCATTCTCATTCTCTAGGCTGAACCTGGGATTTTTGCTTTCTGTCGGGGCCGCAGGTTGTAACGGGCATGACCCGGTGTCTCGGGATTAATGAAAAGAACAGGCACAGTGGGGTCAGGTAAAGGACTGGGGGTGTGACTTTCCTCCTCACGTACTTCACTCCCAGGTGTCAGTTTACCTGCTGCAGATGCCGCCGAACTCACGACACCCTCCACTCGCCCTTCCGTTTCTCCTTGGGCTTCTGGGGAAGGTGACTCTTCGGTAGGCTTACCACTTCCGTACCTTAATGCTTTGCTCTGGTCCTGCTGATCATCCGGTAAAGGAAGTGGCACCCTTTTCAGAGGTGATACATGAATCCAATGCCGTTTCCCTTCAACTTTTACGGCCGTCCTCGTAGCCAAAAGCACTTGAAAGGGCTTGGTCCAACGTGGGTCTAGACACGATTTCCGTTGATAGTTCCGAACCAGGACCCACTGACCAGGCTCCAGGCAGAGGCACTGCTGTTATCTGTTGGTGAATGGAACGAAGATCTTTAGTTAGTGCATAAAGGTAATCTGCCAACATGGGGTACTCAATGTCTCGTCGTGGCACACCCCATACATTAGCGGGCCTACCAAATATCACCTCATACGGTGATATCCCACTGCGGGAGTGGGGAGTAGTTCTAACAGACAGTAAGGCCAGGGGTAAGAGATCAGGCCACTTTAGTCCTGTTGTATCTTGCAGCTTCGCTAATTTCAATTTTAAAATCCCATTATATTTTTCCACCAGCCCTGCGGATTGGAGGTGACGGGCCGCATGGAACTTCTGCTGCATTGATAGGCCCTTGCAAAAATGTTTGACAAGGTCAGCATTGAAATGTTTCCCATTGTCACTCCAGATTACCCGTGGTAACCCATAGCGGGGAAAGAACTCTTTCACTAGGGCCTTTGCGGTGGCTAGCGCAGTATTTTCTTTGGTAGGGTACGCCTCCACCCACTTGCTGAATGTACAAACCACCACCAAGACATATTTGAGATTGTTAACCCGTTCAAACTGAATGAAATCCATTTGTAGTACCTCAAAAGGTAGGGTGGGGGGCGCAAAGCTACCATTCAGAACAGGGATGCTACCTCCCGGGTTATGCTGTAGACAAATCATGCAATTCTGGACTAGTTGCTTTGCAGTCCTATGGATATTGGTATTGTACCATACGGGGTCTAGTATTGCACAAATACCTTGAATCCCCACATGTGCGGGACCGTGTGCCATGGACACTACCACATTCACAAATGCATTCAGCAGAAGCTACCTACATCTTTCTGATAGGTCAATCCAACATCCATTGTCATCTAGTTTCCCTATCTGTTCTTGCCAGTACTTTAATTCTTCAGGGGTTGCTTCCGATTGCAATTCTTTCACACTGTCTATAGTATTATTGAATGTCTCCGTCTCTACCATCCCCCTATGTGAACTCATTACAAACATGGAGGTGGTTTTGGATTGGGCAGTTTCTTTAGCGATTCTGTCCGCAAAGGAATTTCCCTTACCTACATCATCAACTACTGCTTTATGAGCACTACATTTAACAACGGCTATGGCTTGGGGCAAGGTCAGGGCGGCCAACAATCTTAAAACCAACTGACCGTTCTTTATTTTCTGACCATGGGATGTAAGGAAACCTCTCTCTGCCCACAACCTCCCAAAGCTATGGGCCACGCCAAACGCGTACTGACTATCGGTGTAGACATTTATCCTTGACCCTTCCCCCAATTCACAAGCCCTTAGTAGTGCGACTAACTCGGCAGCCTGGGCCGATCGATAAGGTACCTTGGCCGTCTCAACTACTGTTTGCAATGTGGTGATCGCATAGGCAGCAGTCGTGGTGCCGTTAGGTAACCTAAAACATGAGCCATCAACATACAATTCCCCTTGAGGGTCGGATAAAGGAATGTCTGTCAAATCTATTCGCCCCTTTGTTTCTTCTTCTGTCCGAAAGATGCAATCATGTATATCTTGACTGTGGTCTTCCGGAGGGAGAGGTAGTAACGTAGCAGGATTCAGGGTAACACATCTCTTGATAGTAATGTGTGGTGCAAACAGGGTCAACTCGTGTCCTGTAAGACGCGCACTAGTTAAGTGCTGTGTCTGCGTCCTGTTCAATAATACGTCCACAGCATGGTGCACCATCACTGTCAGGTCCGTATTCAGGACGAGCCCTTCCGATTGTCGGATCGCCACCGCAACCGCAGCCGTGGCTCTCAGACAACTGGGAAGTGCCCTGGCGTCATTATCCAATACCGCCGAAAAGTACGCACAAGGTCTTTGCTTACCACCAAATCCTTGTGTTAACACTGAAAGCGAGCAACCATCCACCTCATGCACGTAGAGTACAAAAGGCTTCCGGTAATCAGGGGTGCCAAGCACGGGAGCAGAGCAAAGAGCAGATTTCAGAGAAACGAAAGCATTCTGACATTCAGCTGTCCAAGGTAAAGGCTCATGCACATCTTTAGTCGTTAGATGCAAGAAAGGTTTAGTCAGTAGGGAATAGTTAGGGATCCATTGGCGACAGTACGAAGTTATACCTAGCAAAGCGCGGACATCACGTTGCGTGCAAGGAACAGGCATGTTAGATATTGTCATGATACGATCAGGAGTTAGTCGTCGTCCCTCCTTCGACAGGGGATGACCTAGATAGGTCACCTCCGGTTGACAATATTGAAATTTAGACAACGAGACCTTATTACCATGGTTTGCCAAGTGCTGTAACAACGCGGTCGTCGCCGCTCGGCAACCGTGCTCAGTATCAGAGGCCACAAGGAGGTCATCCACATACTGCACCAAAACGTTACCGGGTGGCAAAGTTAACCCCTTCGATGCTCATGACGGAACGGTTCCGTCATGAGCATCGGTTGGGCTGTGCTCATGATGGAACCGCTCCGTCATGAGCACAGCCCCTGGAGGAAGCGCTGGCGCTCCCCCCCTGGGGCATCGATCGTGCCCCCACAGAGGGGGATGGCAGCGGAAGAGCTTCCGCTGCCACCCCCGAGCCCCCCCACGCTTCCTGATGACGTCAGCGCGCACAGCGCGCGCCGACGTCATCAGGAAGTGTTGGACGCGCTGGAATTCATTTCTTCCAGCGCGTCCAACGGATCAGGTAGGTGTTTGGCGGGGGGCCGGAATTGCGAGGCCTTGAGGCATCGGGGGAGAGGAAAGAGTATTTCCTCTCCCCTGATGTCTCAATGCTGGGCATTCCTGCTCCATGATCGCGCACAGCGTCGCGAATGCGGAGCAGGGATGCCCCACTAAACACCAGGGATGTTTTTTTCTTTATTTGGGAAGCGACCCCTTGGGCAAGGGTCGCTTCCTAGGCGGCCAAAATATTTCGAAGACTTTTCTGCCCCCCCCGGGGGCAGATCGGTCGTCTTTCTACCCGTTTCTGCCCCAGAAAAGCCCACTAGACACCAGGGATGTCTTCTTCATAATTTAGGAAGCGACCCCTTGGGCAAGGGTCGCTTCCTTGGCTGCCAAATTATTTCGAAGACTTTTCTGCCCCCCCTGGGGGCAGATCGGTCGTCTTTCTGCCCGTTTCTGCCCCAGGGGGGGCAGAAAAGCCCACTAGACACCAGGGATGTCTTTTTCCTAATTTAGGAAGCGACCCCTTGGGCAAGGGTCGCTTCCTTGGTGGCGTAATTTATTTGAAGACTTTTCTGCCCCCCCTGGGGGCAGATCGGTCGTCTTTCTGTCCGTTTCTGCTCCCAGGGGGGGCAGAAAAGCCCACTAGACACCAGGGATGTATTTTTCTGCATGAGGAAGTGACCCCTTGGCAAAAACTGTTTGCATTTGTGCTCGATGTGTATTTTGTTGTCTTGTGAGTAATTTTTCTTTTTTTCTTCTTTCTAGTTGGATATCGTTGGTTTTTGCTGTGTCACTGCAGAGTAGGTTCTGGTGAGTGTAGCTGTCTCTTGTAATTGAATTCTATAGTTTTTGAGTACATTGATTATTGTGATAAAGGTACACATTTCTTTACTTACTTGGTTTGCACATTGTCGGTTGTTGTTGACTTGTTTGTGCAGTTTTCTATCTTAGAAAGTATAATGGCTAGCCGCAGGATTACTGCTCAGCAGGTTGTTGGTTTGCTTTTTGAGTCTTCCTCTGACCATGGTTCAGAGACTGACTCTGCATCTGAGGGAGAGGAGGCAGGGGATGATTCTGGCAGTGAGTTTTCTCTCCATATGGAGGCATCGGATGATGAAGATACTCTTAGTGCGGATGAAGTGCCTGTGTTAGAGGAGGAGACTGATGTGCCGATAGTGCGGCAAGAGGCATCTGGGCTGCAAGGCTTCCCGTTGGTGTAGTGCGGCAAGAGGCTTCTGGGCTGCAGCCTGCGGCTGCAAGGCTTCCCGTTGGTGTAGTGCGGCAAGAGGCATCTGGGCTGCAGGCTGGGGCTGCAAGGTTTCCCTTTGAAAGTGATGACCTCTGGGTTGCCCCTGGCATGGTGCAGCCGGCATTGCCAGAGTTTACTGGTGTTCCAGGGTCTAGAGTGAATACTGAAAATTGTTTGCCGGTAAATTTTTTTCAGTTGTTTATGGACGATGTGTTTTTGGCAGAGATTGTTGAGCAGAATAATTTGTATGCCGAACAGTTTTTGAGGGACAACAGTGCCAGTCTTAAGCCACACTCTAGAGCTACCCAGTGGACTCCCACAAATGTTGAAGAGATGAAGAAGTTCTTGGGTTTAACTTTTTTGATGGGCTTGCTAAGGAAGCCATCAATGTCTTCATATTGGTCTAGCAGTCCCTTGATGGCAACGTCTATTTTTCCGGCAGTCATGAGTCGTGACAGGTATTTGCTTCTGCTTCGGATGATGCATTTTGTTGATAATGGTTTAGCGTTGCCACGAGATCACCCTGATTGTGACCGTCTTTTTAAGATTAGGCCTGTCCTTGATCACTTTGTTGGTCGATTTTCTGAGATTTATGCCCCTGGGAAAGAAATTGCAGTAGATGAGTCTTTGGTGTTGTTCAAGGGCCGCTTGGTTTTTAGGCAATACATTCCTAGTAAGAGGGCACACTATGGAATAAAGCTGTATATGCTGTGTGACAGTAGGACTGGATATGTGTCTAATTTCAGGGTGTACACCAGTAAGGAATCCAGGATTAACCCCCCTGGTTGTCCGTCCACTTTTGGAGTGACTGAGAAAATTGTGTGGGAACTTGGTAGAGGATTTTTTAACAAAGGCCACCATTTATATGTAGATAACTTCTACACTGGTGTGCGCTTGTTCAGGGAATTGGCCAAAGTGGACACTCTTGCTTGTGGCACAATCCGCTCTAACCGTAAAGGTTTCCCGAAAGAACTTGTTTGTCAAAAGCTTGTGCGGGGACAGTGCAGTGCGTTGCGTTGCCAGGAGCTTCTTGCTGTGAAGTTTTCAGACAGGAGAGATGTCTACATGCTGACTACCATCCATGATGAAAGCACTACACCTGTGACTGTTTGGGGTCAGGTCGCTGAAGCGCGCAAACCTGTGTGCATTTTAGACTATAATAGGCACATGGGTGGTGTTGACAGAGTAGATCAGAGGTTGGAACCTTACACTGCCCTTCGTAAGGCTTACATTCGGTACAAGAAGGTTGCTATCCATCTTTTCCACTTGGCAATGTTTAATGCTTTTGTTGTGTTCCAGGATTCTTGCCCTGAGTCAAAGATGACTTTTGCTAAGTTTCAGGAGTCTGTATTAGGCAGCCTTCTTGTAGTGGAACAGGCAAGTGTTCCTAGAGTTGGAGTGGTGGAGGATGTTGCTAGATTGAAAGATCGCCACTTTCCAGATCACATTCCTCCCACACCCTCAAAAGATTTTCCCAGTAGGAGATGTAGAGTCTGTTGGCGAAGAGGTACGCGGAAGGAGAGTCGTATGTACTGCCCCGACTGTCCTTCTCATCCAGCACTGTGTCTCCCTGCTTGTTTTAGAGCATACCACACGCAAAAGAATTATTGGGAGCATTCATAAGTGGTAAAGTGAACTGCCTGGTCTGTATTCTTTGGATAATTTGATTCTGTTTCAAGGTTGGTGTTGCAATGTATTTAGTTGCTGATTTTCTGTTAGAAGATTTGTATCTATTTGCGATTTGTTTGTGTTTTTATTTTTTTCTAAAAAAATCCTAAATGTGATGGCGGTGTGTGTAGGCTTATGCTTGGCTGTCGGTGTGTGTGGACTGGCATTTGGTTGGTGGTGTGCGTGGAATGGTGCTTGGCTGGCGGTGAGTGTGGACTGACGGTGTGCATGGACTGGCGGTGTGCGTGGACTGGTGCGTGGCTGGTGGTGTGCGTGGACTGGAGCTTGGCTGGCAGTGTGCGTGGAATGGTGCTTGGCTGGCGGTGTGCGTGGACTGGTACTTGGCTGGCGGTGTGCGTGGACTGGTGGTGTGTGCGGACTGGTGCTTGGCTGGTGGTGTCCGTGGACTGGAGCTTGGCTGGTCGTGTGCGTGGACTGGAGCTTGGCAGGCGGTGTGCATGGAATGGTGCTTGGCTGGCGGTGTGCGTGGACTGGTACTTGGCTGGCGGTGTGCGTGGACTGGTGGTGTGTGCGGACTGGTGCTTGGCTGGAGGTGTCCGTGGACTGGAGCTTGGCTGGCGGTGTGCGTGGATTGGCGATTGGCTGCCGGTGTGCCTGGACTGGCGATTGGCTGGTGGTGTGCCTGGACTGGCGCTTGGCTGGCGGTGTGCCTGGACTGGCGCTTGGCTAGCGGTGTGCGTGGACTGGCGCTCTGCTAGCGGTGTGTGTGGACTGGCACTCTGCTAGCGGTGTGTGTGGACTTGAGCTCGGCTGGCTGTGTGTGAGTAGTGACTTTCTGCTGGTCACTACACACACTGCTAGCTGAGTGCCACTCCACGCAATCCATCAGCATGTGTAGTTGCTGTGTCTGGATTGTGGGTGTGTGAAAGTGATGAGCCCTTGAATGGCGCTGTGTGCTGGTGTGAGTTTTGTTATGTGATGGGCCCGCGGCTGGCGGTGTGAATGGTTTTGTATGTCTCACACGTATGAAAGGTGTATGAATGGCCTGTAAAGAGGTTGGTGCCTTGTCGTGGCTTTACAGCTCACGAGCTGCGAGTCAATGGTTCAGTTTCTCGCCCTTTCAATTATTACCAGTGCATTTCATGTTTTGTGAAATCACTTGCAAATACAATTGTATCTACTGAACCATCACTCACCCTCGTGCCAAATCCAACCAGTATGTGTGTGTGCTTGCGGATTAGATGGCTGTGCAGTAATATTTGTCTTTCTGAAGCAGGATGTACCTTGTCCCTTTTTGGTGACTTTTGTACTGTGTTGCTTTTGTACCTGGTGGTGCGAATGGTCTTGTTTGTATCACGTATGAAAGGTGTGTGAATGGCCTGTAAAGTGGTTGGTGCCTTGACGTGGCTTTACAGCTCACAAGCTGCGAGTCATTGGTTTGGTTTTTTGTGAATTTAATTATTGACAGTGCATTTCATTTTTGTGAAATCTCTAGTTAATAAAATTTAATACACTGAACCATGACACGCCCTCGTGCCAAATCCAACCAGTATGTGTGTGTGTTTGAGGAATAGATGGTTGTGCAGCAATCTTTGTCTTTAGTTTCTCTGCCAAGGTACACTTTCCATGTAAGAATAACCCACCAACTGTAGATATTGTCGAAAACCCATGGGAGTTCATGCTGATGTCTCTCTTGTGAATTCAAAAAGATGTTTTTTATCCCCAATGTCCTGCAAACCTCAAAATGTCTGCCACATTTTCTTTGCAATTTTATTCCAAAATTCACACGCTGTAGGAACAATAGTTAATCTGGTTTTGCAAGGGGGGTCACTTTGGTTTTTGGCCCGGTGCTCAGCGGACATCTAGGGAAACCTACCAAACCCATGCATTTCTGAAAACTAGACACCCGGCGGCTTCCAGGGAGGTATGGCTTGCATGGATCCCCCAACGTTTCCTTACCCAGAATCCCCTGCAAACCTCAATTTTAGCTGAAAAAAAATCACTTTTTTCACACATTTTGGGGTGGGAAAGTTGTGGCATCACCGGGCTCACACAAATTTACCACCACCCAGCATTCCCCCAGGTCTCCCGGTAAAAATGGTGCATCACTTGTGTGGGAGGCCCAAGTACCCGCGGCAGGCAAGGGCCCAAAACGTAGTGAGGCGACATCAAAATGGCCTATCGCAAAACCACCTGGTTTTGCAAGGGGGGTCACTTTCCTTACCCAGAATCCCTTTCAAACCTCAATTTTAGCTCGGCGGCCATCTAGGGAAACTTGTGTGAGCCCGGTGATGCCACAACTTTCCCACCCCAAAATGTGTGAAAAAAGTGTTTTTTTCAGCAAAAATTGAGGTTTGCAGGGGATTCTGGGTAAGGAAACGTTGGGGGATCCACGCAAGCCATACCTCCCTGGAAGCCGCCGGGTATCTAGTTTTCAGAAATGCGTGGGTTTGGTAGGTTTCCCTAGATGGCCGCCGAGCACCGGGCCAAAAACCAAAGTGACCCTCCTTGCAAAACCAGGTGGTTTTGCGATAGGCCATTTTGATGTTGCCTCACTACGTTTTGGGCCCTTGCCTGCCGTGGGTACTTGGGCCTCCCACACAAGTGAGGCACCATGTTTACCGGGAGACCTGGGGGAACGCTGGGTGGTGGTAAATTTGTGTGTGCTCGGTGATGCCACAACTTTCCCACCCCAAAATGTGTGAAAAAAGTGTTTTTTTCAGCAAAAATTGAGGTTTGCAGGGGATTCTGGGTAAGGAAACGTTGGGGGATCCATGCAAGCCATACCTCCCTGGAAGCCGCCGGGTGTCTAGTTTTCAGAAATGCGTGGGTTTGGTAGGTTTCCCTAGATGGCCGCCGAGCACCGGGCCAAAAACCAAAGTGACCCCCCTTGCAAAACCAGGTGGTTTTGCGATAGGCTTCCCTAGATGGCCGCCGAGCACCGGGTCAAAAACCAAAGGGACCCCCCTTGCAAAACCAGGTGGTTTTGCGATAGGCCATTTTGATGTCGCCTCACTACGTTTTGGGCCCTTGCCTGCCACGGGTACTTGGGCCTCCCACACAAGTGAGGCACCATTTTTACCGGGAGACCTGGGGGAACGCTGGGTGGTGGTAAATTTGTGTGAGCCCGGTGATGCCACAACTTTCCCACCCCAAAATGTGTGAAATAAGTGATTTTTTCAGCAAAATTTGAGGTTTGCAGGGGATTCTGGGTAAGGAAACGCTGGGGATCTACGCAAGCCATACCTCCCTGGAAGCCGCCGGGTGTATAGTTTTCAGAAATGTGTGGGTTTGGTAGGTTTCCCTAGGTGCCGGCACGGCTAGGGTTAAAAAACTACAGCTAGTCACTTTGCCAAAAAAGGGTCATTTTTCACTGCGAAATTGAGGTGTGACCACGTTGCGTTTTGCGCCGTTTCCTGTCGCGGGCACTAGGACGACCCGCACAAGTGAGGTACCATTTTTCTCGTAGGACTTTGGGGAACGCGGGGTGGGTGGAAATTTGTGGATCCACGCAGATTCCAGAACTTTCCGTCACAGAAATGTGGGGAAAATGTGTTTTTTTTGTCAATTTTTTACGTTTGCAAGGGATTCTGGGTAACAGACCATGGTGGGAGGCAGTCAAGTCACCCCATCCTGGATTCCCCTGGGTGTCTAGTTTTCAAAAATGTATAGGTTTGCTAGGTTTCCCTAGGTGCCGGCAGGGCTAGGGTTCAAAAACTACAGCTAGTCACTTTGCCAAAAAAGGGTCATTTTTCACTGCAAAATTGAGGTGTGACCACGTTGCGTTTTGCGCCGTTTCGTGTCGCGGGCACTAGGCCGACCCGCACAAGTGAGGTACCATTTTTCTCGTAGGACTTTGGGGAACGCGGGGTGGGTGGAAATATGTGCATCCACGCAGATTCCAGAACTTTCCATCACAGAAATGTGGTGAAAATGTGTTTTTTTTGTCAATTTTTTACGTTTGCAAGGGATTCTGGGTAACAGACCATGGTGGGAGGCAGTCAAGTCACCCCATCCTGGATTCCCCTGGGTGTCTAGTCTTCAAACATGTATAGGTTTGCTAGGTTTCCCTAGGTGCCGGCAGGGCTAGGGTTCAAAAACTACAGCTAGTCACTTTGCCAAAAAAGGGTCATTTTTCACTGCAAAATTGAGGTGTGACCACGTTGCATTTTGCGCCGTTTCCTGTCGCGGGCACTAGGCCGACCCGCACAAGTGAGGTACAATTTTTCTCGTAGGACTTTGGGGAACGCGGGGTTGGTGGAAATTTGTGGATCCATGCAGATTCCAGAACTTTCCATCACAGAAATGTGGGGAAAATGTGTTTTTTTTGTCAATTTTTTACGTTTGCAAGGGATTCTGGGTAACAGACCATGGTGGGAGGCAGTCAAGTCACCCCATCCTGGATTCCCCTGGGTGTTTAGTTTTCAAAAATGTATAAGTTTGCTAGGTTTCCCTAGGTGCCGGCAGGGCTAGGGTTAAAAAACTACAGCTAGTCACTTTGCCAAAAAAGGGTCATTTTTCACTGCAAAATTGAGGTGTGACCACGTTGCGTTTTGCGCCGTTTCCTGTCGCGGGCACTAGGCCGACCCACACAAGTGAGGTACCATTTTTCTCGTAGGACTTTGGGGAACGCGGGGTGGGTGGAAATATGTGGATCCACGCAGATTCCAGAACTTTCCATCACAGAAATGTGGGGAAAATGTGTTTTTTTTGTACATTTTTTACGTTTGCAAGGGATTCTGGGTAACAGACCATGGTGGGAGGCAGGTCAAGTCACCCCATCCTGGATTCCCCTGGGTGTCTAGTTTTCAAAAATGTATAGGTTTTCTAGGTTTCCCTAGGTGCCGGCAGGGCTAGGGTTCAAAAACTACAGCTCGTCACTTTGCCCAAAAGGGGTCAATTTTCACTGCAAAATTGAGGTGTGACCACGTTGCGTTTTGCGCCGTTTCCTGTCGCGGGCACTAGGACGACCCGCACAAGTGAGGTACCATTTTTCTCGTAGGACTTTGGGGAACGCGGGGTGGGTGGAAATTTGTGGATCCACGCAGATTCCAGAACTTTCCGTCACAGAAATGTGGGGAAAATGTGTTTTTTTTGTCAATTTTTTACGTTTGCAAGGGATTCTGGGTAACAGACCATGGTGGGAGGCAGTCAAGTCACCCCATCCTGGATTCCCCTGGGTGTCTAGTTTTCAAAAATGTATAGGTTTGCTAGGTTTCCCTAGGTGCCGGCAGGGCTAGGGTTCAAAAACTACAGCTAGTCACTTTGCCAAAAAAGGGTCATTTTTCACTGCAAAATTGAGGTGTGACCACGTTGCGTTTTGCGCCGTTTCGTGTCGCGGGCACTAGGCCGACCTGCACAAGTGAGGTACCATTTTTCTCGTAGGACTTTGGGGAACGCGGGGTGGGTGGAAATATGTGCATCCACGCAGATTCCAGAACTTTCCATCACAGAAATGTGGGGAAAATGTGTTTTTTTTGTCAATTTTTTACGTTTGCAAGGGATTCTGGGTAACAGACCATGGTGGGAGGCAGTCAAGTCACCCCATCCTGGATTCCCCTGGGTGTCTAGTCTTCAAACATGTATAGGTTTGCTAGGTTTCCCTAGGTGCCGGCAGGGCTAGGGTTCAAAAACTACAGCTAGTCACTTTGCCAAAAAAGGGTCATTTTTCACTGCAAAATTGAGGTGTGACCACGTTGCGTTTTGCGCCGTTTCGTGTCGCGGGCACTAGGCCGACCCGCACAAGTGAGGTACAATTTTTCTCGTAGGACTTTGGGGAACGCGGGGTTGGTGGAAATTTGTGGATCCATGTAGATTCCAGAACTTTCCATCACAGAAATGTGGGGAAAATGTGTTTTTTTTGTCAATTTTTTACGTTTGCAAGGGATTCTGGGTAACAGACCATGGTGGGAGGCAGTCAAGTCACCCCATCCTGGATTCCCCTGGGTGTCTAGTTTTAAAAAATGTATAGGTTTGCTAGGTTTCCCTAGGTGCCGGCAGGGCTAGGGTTAAAAAACTACAGCTAGTCACTTTGCCAAAAAAGGGTCATTTTTCACTGCAAAATTGAGGTGTGACCACGTTGCGTTTTGCGCCGTTTCCTGTCGCGGGCACTAGGCCGACCCACACAAGTGAGGTACCATTTTTCTCGTAGGACTTTGGGGAACGCGGGGTGGGTGGAAATATGTGGATCCACGCAGATTCCAGAACTTTCCATCACAGAAATGTGGGGAAAATGTGTTTTTTTTGTACATTTTTTACGTTTGCAAGGGATTCTGGGTAACAGACCATGGTGGGAGGCAGGTCAAGTCACCCCATCCTGGATTCCCCTGGGTGTCTAGTTTTCAAAAATGTATAGGTTTTCTAGGTTTCCCTAGGTGCCGGCAGGGCTAGGGTTCAAAAACTACAGCTCGTCACTTTGCCAAAAAGGGGTCAATTTTCACTGCAAAATTGAGGTGTGACCACGTTGCGTTTTGCGCCGTTTCCTGTCGTGGGCACTAGGACGACCCGCACAAGTGAGGTACCATTTTTCTCGTAGGACTTTGGGGAACGCGGGGTGGGTGGAAATTTGTGGATCCACGCAGATTCCAGAACTTTCCGTCACAGAAATGTGGGGAAAATGTGTTTTTTTTGTCAATTTTTTACGTTTGCAAGGGATTCTGGGTAACAGACCATGGTGGGAGGCAGTCAAGTCACCCCATCCTGGATTCCCCTGGGTGTCTAGTTTTCAAAAATGTATAGGTTTGCTAGGTTTCCCTAGGTGCCGGCAGGGCTAGGGTTAAAAAACTACAGCTAGTCACTTTGCCAAAAAAGGGTCATTTTTCACTGCAAAATTGAGGTGTGACCACGTTGCGTTTTGCGCCGTTTCCTGTCGCGGGCACTAGGCCGACCCACACAAGTGAGGTACCATTTTTCTCGTAGGACTTTGGGGAACGCGGGGTGGGTGGAAATATGTGGATCCACGCAGATTCCAGAACTTTCCATCACAGAAATGTGGGGAAAATGTGTTTTTTTTGTACATTTTTTACGTTTGCAAGGGATTCTGGGTAACAGACCATGGTGGGAGGCAGGTCAAGTCACCCCATCCTGGATTCCCCTGGGTGTCTAGTTTTCAAAAATGTATAGGTTTTCTAGGTTTCCCTAGGTGCCGGCAGGGCTAGGGTTCAAAAACTACAGCTCATCACTTTGCCAAAAAGGGGTCAATTTTCACTGCAAAATTGAGGTGTGACCACGTTGCGTTTTGCGCCGTTTCCTGTCGCGGGCACTAGGACGACCCGCACAAGTGAGGTACCATTTTTCTCGTAGGACTTTGGGGAACGCGGGGTGGGTGGAAATTTGTGGATCCACGCAGATTCCAGAACTTTCCGTCACAGAAATGTGGGGAAAATGTGTTTTTTTTGTCAATTTTTTACGTTTGCAAGGGATTCTGGGTAACAGACCATGGTGGGAGGCAGTCAAGTCACCCCATCCTGGATTCCCCTGGGTGTCTAGTTTTCAAAAATGTATAGGTTTGCTAGGTTTCCCTAGGTGCCGGCAGGGCTAGGGTTCAAAAACTACAGCTAGTCACTTTGCCAAAAAAGGGTCATTTTTCACTGCAAAATTGAGGTGTGACCACGTTGCGTTTTGCGCCGTTTCGTGTCGCGGGCACTAGGCCGACCCGCACAAGTGAGGTACCATTTTTCTCGTAGGACTTTGGGGAACGCGGGGTGGGTGGAAATATGTGCATCCACGCAGATTCCAGAACTTTCCATCACAGAAATGTGGGGAAAATGTGTTTTTTTTGTCAATTTTTTACGTTTGCAAGGGATTCTGGGTAACAGACCATGGTGGGAGGCAGTCAAGTCACCCCATCCTGGATTCCCCTGGGTGTCTAGTCTTCAAACATGTATAGGTTTGCTAGGTTTCCCTAGGTGCCGGCAGGGCTAGGGTTCAAAAACTACAGCTAGTCACTTTGCCAAAAAAGGGTCATTTTTCACTGCAAAATTGAGGTGTGACCACGTTGCGTTTTGCGCCGTTTCCTGTCGCGGGCACTAGGCCGACCCGCACAAGTGAGGTACAATTTTTCTCGTAGGACTTTGGGGAACGCGGGGTTGGTGGAAATTTGTGGATCCATGTAGATTCCAGAACTTTCCATCACAGAAATGTGGGGAAAATGTGTTTTTTTTGTCAATTTTTTACGTTTGCAAGGGATTCTGGGTAACAGACCATGGTGGGAGGCAGTCAAGTCACCCCATCCTGGATTCCCCTGGGTGTCTAGTTTTCAAAAATGTATAGGTTTGCTAGGTTTCCCTAGGTGCCGGCAGGGCTAGGGTTAAAAAACTACAGCTAGTCACTTTGCCAAAAAAGGGTCATTTTTCACTGCAAAATTGAGGTGTGACCACGTTGCGTTTTGCGCCGTTTCCTGTCGCGGGCACTAGGCCGACCCACACAAGTGAGGTACCATTTTTCTCGTAGGACTTTGGGGAACGCGGGGTGGGTGGAAATATGTGGATCCACGCAGATTCCAGAACTTTCCATCACAGAAATGTGGGGATAATGTGTTTTTTTTGTACATTTTTTACGTTTGCAAGGGATTCTGGGTAACAGACCATGGTGGGAGGCAGGTCAAGTCACCCCATCCTGGATTCCCCTGGGTGTCTAGTTTTCAAAAATGTATAGGTTTTCTAGGTTTCCCTAGGTGCCGGCAGGGCTAGGGTTCAAAAACTACAGCTCGTCACTTTGCCAAAAAGGGGTCAATTTTCACTGCAAAATTGAGGTGTGACCAGGTTGCGTTTTGCGCCATTTCCTGTCGCGGGCACTAGGCCGTCCCGCACAATTGAGGTACCATTTTTATCGGGAGACTTAGGGAAGTTCAGATTTGTAAAGCAACTGTTATTACCTATTGATTTTTGATGCATTTCTCCCTTCCAAATGAAAGACATTGTGTAAAAGAAAAGTCATTTTGAAAAATGCCCAATAATTGTCATGCAAGTATGAGTATTCCCAATTTCCAAAATGTGCAAATATGCACTGTTTCTAAACTCTGTAATTTGTTCCCATTTCAGAAATACATAGGTGTCTTTCATACCGATTTTTCCATGTATACATTTTCCCACAATAATTGCTATATACCCGGAACAAAAAAAAAAACTTTACAAAATGCTGCTCATTTTTTTACTCTGGGTTCGTTGGGCTCTTGGTGAACCTACAAGTCCTATATATCCCCACAACCAGGAAGGTCCTCCGGATGTAACAGTACATTGCTTTCAAAGAGATGTCATAATTAGAGGAAGTTACCGGTGAAAACGTTGACTCAAAAGGCTGCTTTTTTCAACAAATTTTTAATTTTTCCTATATTTAACTGTTAGTTTCTATAAAGAAACCTTGATGGATCTACACAAATAACCCCTTGCTGAATTCAGAATTTTGTCTACGTTTCAAAAATGTATAGCTTTCCAGGATCCATTATTGCTTTTCTACCCATTTCTACCATTATCTGGAAGGAGGTTGAAAGCACAAAAAAATAGCAAAAATAGGGTATGTCCCAGAAAAATGTCAAAACTGTGTAAAAAATGTTGGATTTCTGACAAAAATTTGTCATTCCCTAAAAGCTGGAGAACTGGTGATTTCAGCCCCACAAACCCTTTTTTGATATCATTTGCAGAGAAAAACCCAGACGCTTTCATTTGCAGCCACTTTTCCCCATTTTTCACAAAAAAACAAAATTTTGCTGTATTTTGACTAATTTCTGGGAACCCTCTTGGAGAATCCACAAACCCTGGGTACCTTTAGAATCCGCATGATGTTGGAAGAAAAGGACGCAAATTTGGCGTGGATACCTACTGTGGTCAAAAAGTTACAGGGGCCTATGCGCGCACTACCCCAAATAGCCCAAAAAAGGCTTAGCACTGGAGGGGAAAAGGCCTAGCAGCGAAGGGGTTAAGGTATCCAATAACGTTTTAAGCGCTTGGCTGTAAATACTCGGGTTTTCTGTATAGCCCTGTGGGGCGCGACAAAATCTGAAGCTGCGGCCTCCTAATGAGAAGCCGAAAAGATAACGGCTATCTGGATGAATGGGAATTCTGAAGAAAGCATTTTTCAAATCAATGATAGAGAAAAATCCAGCTGTCGGGGGAATCATCGTCAAAATAGTAGTGATGTCAGGCACCACGGGATATTGAGGTACTACAATCTTGTTTATTTCACGCAGGTCAATCACAAAATGATAGGTGTCAGCGTAATCAGGGCTTTGATCTATCGGGGCTCGTTTAAGAATAGGAAGAATAGGGCTATTGCACGTATTGGAAGCTGTCTCCTCCACTACACCGGTGCGGATCAAATCATGAACAATGGACAATCTTATACTGCGGGACTCTAGGTAACCGGGAATTTTGTTTCAAGGTGATCGAAACGGGTGGTATGTGCAACAATCGCACATCAGTATCTCCGGTAGCCCAAAGACTCTGTGGAATCTTCGCAAGCTCAGGGGGCAGAGTGTCTGTTTTGGAGAAACATTGCGCTGAAGGAGGAAATGGTTTCCTAATAGTCAAATAAACACCATCTGGAGAGCAATAGATGCGGGCATATAGCCTCTTCAGTATATCCACCCCCAAGAGATTCTCACCACACTGTGAAGTTAGAAGGAAGGGAATCTATTGAATCGGTCCCAAAGTAAGAGAAAGAGGTTGGGAAATGGGGCTTACCACTGGAGTTCCAGAGAAACCTACAGACACATTCTTCTGGCCAGACAGAGCAGCCCCAGGGACAAGGGCATGTGAAACAGAACTATTCATAGCCCCTGTGTCAACTAGAAATTTACCTGATGTATCCAGCAAACGGGCATGCATATAAGGTCCATTTTGATCTACTGGAATTGACACACGTCCCCCACTCTCCTATGCCTCTGAATAGCCTACCGAGTCATTACTCACACATCCTTCATTGTAATATTTATTCCCCTGACCATGGTCAAAATAATTCTGACTACTCTCACCTTGCCCGACACCTTCCTGTCTCGTATGTCCACCTCGATGACCACCAGCACGGCCTCTCCCTTGGCCCCTCGGACCACCGTTTTGTGCATGCAACAACGGACACTGAGCTCGCCAATGCCCCTCCTGCTTACAGAATGCACACTGATTTATTCCCAAATCTGTTCGTCCTACACCCTGTCTGGGACCCGCCCCTCTTGGGGCAAAGTTCTGTGTCCCCCGACCCCTCCCTCGGCCTCTTTCAACTTGCTGTAACAATACCCTAGTCTTCAAATCCTTCGACCTCTTTTCTGTTTTCTCCTTACTTTCGTTCTCCCGATGCTCATAGTATTGAGCCATACTTAAGATAGTTGAAGGGGTAGATGTAGTCCAGGTACTCTCCGCAGCCTGAAGGCGGGCGGATATCTCGGGTAATAGGTTAGTTACAAACTTATTAACAAACAAGCGTATGCCGCCCTCCTTGGACAGATCTTGTCCGCTAAAGTCAATAAAAACCCCTTCGAACCTCGTAAAGAAGTCGGACACACTCTCATCCTTCTTTTGTTTACACGTGGTCAATTTATTCCAATCTACTTTCCTGGGAGGAATTAGTGAATGCATGTAAGTTATTATTTTCTCCGGTAAAGTCAATATTTCAGTTCTAGGCTTATCTCCTGGCTTACGATCCCTATCCCAGTCCCTCAATTGCTCCCATGTTCCTCCAAACTCCGTCACATGGTCCTGGTCATGCACCTGTCGCCATATGTCCACCGGCACCAGTAGAGCAAAGAATAGCTCGATATCAGCCAGCGTCATTACCGCCGAGGAGGCGGCTTCCGTGAGTTCCTTATAATATGCTGTAGGATTCTTCCTGGGGTCAGGCAACTGGGTTTTCAATGAAAGTACTTCATTACGTTTCCATGGAGTGTATACCCATTGCTCCTGAAAGCGGGCGTCTACTCTCGTGCGGATGATCGTCCCATGTGCGTCTACTATCTCAGTTACTTCTGGGTGATAAATGGGGTGAACCTCACGCATTGGGAACTGCTGTACCCCTGCAGGACTAGCTGCGTGTAGGCACGTTCTGTAACTAACCAAAGTTTTCACATTCCCATGTACCGCTTCCGGACTTAGCTGAAACTTATGTGCCTGGGTGCGAATATCATACAGTATAGTCGAAGCCCTTTCCCCTTTATAAGCTTACTCCCACAATGAGATGAGGCGGCCAGCCATGCTCGCTAACGCATGCTGCTGCATCACCGGTTCATAATCTTTCATGGTGCTCCATATGTCAGACAGGGTGTAAATAGACTGCCGCATCCATTGGGATGCCTGTACTGCGATGGTCTCCTTTTCCTCTGTTCCTAGAGCTGATCGAGTGAACAGCTTCTTTCCATCTAGTGAACCGGCCGAATGTACTGGAGTTGAAACCGCTGCAAAAGGAGTTGCACTCGCGGAAGAGGAGGTCATGGCAGAAGGAGAATGTATGGCCCCTGGGGACAACTGGGGAGCTTCAGCTGTTGTGGCCGACAACAAATTGGGCAATAAAGCCATAATTTCCGAGACAGAGGAAGACAACCGAGAGAGATCGGTGACAGGCGCGAGGGAGGGAGGCTGAGGCGCCGATGCAACCAGAGTTGCGGTGGAGGCTACTAGAGCCGGCGTAGGGGCGGCTGTCCCTGCCCCAGCCGATACAATAGCTGCTGATACCTCCGGATATAACCGTTGCAGGACATAAGGGGGCGGTGGCCGCATGTCCAGCAAGTCTTCTATTTCATCCTCTGCATTATGTCGAGCCACATAACTTTTGTCGACCTTCAATCTAAACTCCCTATTCATACAATCGATTCCTTTTTCTACCCTAGCTCTATCATAGGCTACAGCTTTCTGAGTTATGGTCTGCCCAGCCTTTGCTCTCGCTAGCTTCTCCCCCTTCATCCATCTTTGCTTGGCTTCTTTCTGCCAGGCGTTTAAGGCAGCAAACATAGATTGCCTACTGCGCCTAGAAAATAGTTGTTCCTGTAGAAAGGCAATTTTCTTTTCATCAAATGAACCAGTCTTTGGCCATTGCAACTCTTCATTACCCTTTGTATACTTATTGCACAAGGTGTTGCACAATATGGGGGAAATTCCATGCTTCACATACATGAAATGGCTAGGGCTGCCCTCCGGTGGGGCAGGCTGACTCTCAGCCAAACGAGAGTCGCTGGTCCGGCAACAACAACCAAAACAATTCAATTTGCTGAAACACGACATGTTGGTTAGTAGACAGACACAAATAACATATAACAGACTTTATATCACTGATAACATATGTCGACATTATTCTCTGCAGTTCAACCTATCCAAACTTGATGCATCCAAACAAACGAACCGAGCCCGTCGACTCCCGTTCGTGGAGAATTATTCAAAAAGAATCAACAGAATCACAACAGGCAGTCTCCCAGCAGACTGGCAAGAAGCTGTCAGACAGGAGTAACCACGGACTGGACTGCGGACCATCCCATGACCTCCCTGGTTCACCACTGAGACTGTTCCGATGTGGGCCGAGCCGCACTTCAGATATGTCTCACGGCTACCCAGTTACAGCCACGGGCTTTTCCGAGTGCAATCCGGCCACGTGTTACACACAGGGAACAACCAGGCATCTGATCAGTGTCTCTAAATCAAAAAAGATCCGCGGAGTCTCTACAGTCAGTCCCTACTGGACCACCCTGCAAGACCTCCGTAATTCTCCTAGGGTACTCACGACCCCTCAAATCAAATACAGTTAACTGTTCCAAATGCACCTCCTAACAGCGCGTGCTTCAAACAAATGCACCGCTCAACAGCGCATGCTGCAAACAAACAAGTTACTCACCGGGTGCACCCAGGTACGAATGTTCGTTCTCCGCTGCCAACTTCTTACAACCAACACGGTCAGTTCCTGGGTTAAACCCGTAGGACCCCGGTGAAGGGCCACTAGCAGCAGAGGGTACCCCGATCGGGAGCACGGAGCGGACGCGAACTCCCCTCCGCCCACCCGGCCAGGACACCCTCGATCCTGCCACCCGAATACGGGGGAGGAAAGACCCTATCACGGGGTACCTTCGTGGTCGCCAACTGAAGTAATCTAAATAGTAATCCCAAGGGCCACACACTTACCGATGGCCCGCAATATCAAGTCAATAATAAGCAGTTGGCAACGTAGAAGGTTTAAGCGTTTATTGGCCACAACAGAACTCTACATAGAGGAGCCTCATCGACCCTCACCCATCAGGTGCGCCGAGGAAGACTGCTGGCCCCTTGACAAACTCACACTAATATACATTACAGATTCAGCATATAAAGCATTGCAAGTGGAAAACACCAGTTAGTCCTAGAGCTCCTAAATGAGCTCATACCATCTGCACACATAAGGTTACTATCTTCTGCAGAGAAGGTCGGCGGGGTGACTCCCTTTCGTCTCGGGCCCAGAGGAATTTCGCTTGATACTCCCTACTGCAGATGTGACCTTGGGCCTCCCTCGTAAATACAATTCACCCTGTCTCTAGGCTGGTACGAGCTAAATCATACAGACGGTGTTCAGAGAGAACCACGTGATCTGAGGCACGACTGGTCATAATCCAAGATGGCCGTAGTGTGGCTTTTCGGCCCTTTCTATCCTGCGAGACACAGAGAACGAATTGGCCATCTCATAAAGTAGTTCTCGACGTATATGGAGCGGGGATACAGACCAAGATACGTTATGCTAACTTCATGTACTAGCTTGAATCCCACAACGTGTAGATATCTGATTGGCTGCCATCACTTCTTCCAGGAAGTGTTGGCAGCTCTCTTGGGACTCAGACTCAGCCGAGTCCCCCAAAAACTTTAAAATGAAAGAGAATAGTGCAGGGTAGGAATACCTTGACTCCCTAGGCCTGGTGCTGAGGTCCTCCGGGGACCATGCCTGGCCCGAAAAGCATTGTAGAAAAGAATTGAGGCAAAAATTGTGCTGGATTCACAAATTGTGGCACAAATACAAAATAAACACGCTGGAACTATCGCATTTGTTTAAAAATGGGCCCCCAGGTGGGCTAGGTCCCGGGGGCATACTTATATTTTAAATAAAGGGAGGGGGCACACAAGGACCGCCTCTCCATGGCCAATCATGGCTCCAGGAGCACCACCTGCACATGGCAGGCTGATTAAAACAATATGCAGATGAGGGCCACACGGCCCTCCTCACAAGGTTATTATGAACACTGGGGACCACCACCTTCCTGGGGCTATATTTAAAAAAAAAGTGGGCAATGCAAACCCCCCTCCATTGCCCGTAAGGGTACTGGGGATCACCACCTCCCAGGGTCGTTTTACTTTTTTAGAATGAGGTGGGCTGCATGCCCCCTCCAACCGGGCGGGTCACAGCCCTGGGGACCACTACCACCTCAGGGAGCCATTTGGAGAAAAAAAACAGGACTGTCTCCCTGTCTCCCGAGGTGCCCACCCTTGGTAGATAACAGTTCGCTTTCACCTGGCTGGAGCTTTCACTAGGGGTGGGCGGAATTTGCGAAATCCACTTTCGCAAATTATCGCGAAAATGTTAAAAATTATCGCAAACACGTGGAAATATCGCGAAGATGCAGAAGTTTTTTTCCCTCATGTTCGCAAGATTTTCTGCATGGTTGCGGCTCGCCAACTTACCCATGTGGTTGCTCGCGGGCGCGGCCATCTTGTTTTCAGTTGTCTCGCGGTGCATGATCGCGAGAAGAAAGACGTGATCGTGCGACGCATGACGTCACTGCGGGCGCGAATCGTCGCGAGACAGCGCAAATGGCTAAAAACAATACAACATCTCATGGAGAACGCGACCGGATCAAGAAAACTTGTCCGTGAACGCAGGGATTCAGGCGATCGCGCGCAAGAATGTATTATTTTACAGCGCGAGCAAGAACCAAATTATCGCAAAGCTGCGGAATGCGGAAATTTTGACATTTTCGCGCTTTCTGCGGAATGCGAAAATTTCAAATTATCGCAATTTCCGCGAACGGAACGAAATTTTAGCCCAGGCCTAGCTTTGACAGCTCCCACCAAGCAAGAGCAAACTGTAAGTCTGCTCCTAGTGGACAGAACCACAAAAACTGCTTCCACTTGCTGGGAGTGGACTGGTCATCTGTTTTGAAAACAGATGAAAGAATTGCTCCCACATGCAGGGAGCACCATCTTTTACTGCTCCCTATGTGTGGGAGCAATGCCAATTCCAGCAAGAGGTAGGATGCTGGCAGGGACCATAGGGGCATTGAGGCTCCCCCCACAGTCCCCAATGTAACACAATGGGTGCCCTGGGTGGGTTTCCGGGCACCCAGGATGAAGAGGCCTGGCCCCGGGGATTGGGTCCCCATGAAGGTACATGGCCCCCCTCCCCTTGTATAAATTTAAAAAGAGAGATCATGGTTCTCCCTTTTAATTATCCTGAGTAGGCACATGCCCAAAATCATCTGCAGGCTCTGCTCGTTTGGCCCACCTTTTCTTCTTAGTAGTATGCAAAGGTCTGCCCATGTTTACCCACATTGATGGAAAGTTACCAAACGTTCCTCAAGCATGTTTCACATCAATTTTGGTGACACATTCTTGATGCAGAGGAATACGATAACATCTCCACCAGACAAACAAGCACTTCATATAGTTTAGAGGAAGTATCTCTGTTTGACGGAGATACACATTTTTGGAGTCTCGTCATGTTCTCTTGACTAGTATTCATGTTATCACAGATTTGTGAACGAAGGCACTGCAGGAACAATCACATTGCCGAAGTTACATGTGAACAAGGTCACTGGAGACATTTCCTCATGGTTGTTTACGCAGCTGTAATGTAGATTATGCACTAGACATTTACCCAATGAGATAATACTTACTAATTAACCAGTAGAAAGTACTCCAGTTGGGTAGACATTTTCTGCAAAACTATGGACTCTTCCTGGCTCCATTCTGGTACGGATTCTCATTTCAGAGAAATTAAACCTCAACAGGAAGAACTTACAAATATAAACTCAGAAGGTGCCCCAGTTGAAGCTCGACTTCTGCAAATCCCAAATAATCCTAACTTCTTGGGCTTGGCAAAGACAAGGGCAAAGACAAAACAAGTGTGCTCTCGTATTTAATGTTGAAAGACAATCTGAAATCCTTAATGGAGCTGAAGGCATCTTAGATCTATTGAAGCGCAATTTGATATGTAGTGAATGTGAAAAGTGAAATCTCAGCCTAACTATAACGTCCCTGTAACCTTTGGTTTTTTTCTGTAAATTTCTAATGTTTTTCTATGTTGTTTCCTGAATGTAACTACCTTTGACAGTGAGTTTGTGAGTGAGTGCATGAGTATCTCAGTAGGTCTGTGAGTAGTTGTTAGAGAGTTTAGGTGGGTCTGTCAGTTGGTGTGTGAATGTCTGAGTAGGTCTGTGAGTGGGTGCATGAGCGTCTGAGAGGGTCTGTGAGTCAGTGCATGAGTCTCTGACTGACTGTGTTTGTGAGTGGGTGCATGAAAGTCTTTGAAGGTCTATGAGTGGATGGATGCGTCTCTGAGTGGGTGAGTGAGTGCATGAGTGAGCAGGTTTGTGAGTGGTTGTATGAGTCTCTTAGTGGGTTTTAAAGTGGGTTATGAGTCTCTGAATGGGTCTGTGAATGGAAATATGAGCATCCGAGTGGTTCTGTGAGTAGGTGGATGAGTGTCTGAGTGGGTCTATGAGAGTGTGCAAGAGTCTATGAGTGGGTCTGTGAGTGGATGTATGAGTGTCTGAGTGGATCTGTGAGTGGGTATGTATGTCTCTGGTAACAACCTGGGCTTCTATGGGAATTCACAGGGGCATATTATCAAGCCCATAATCGCCGCTTTAGCGGCAGTTTCCTGCTGCTAAAGCAGCGATAATGTTATTGCCGTTCCTTGATAATATGGCCTTATATTTGTTCCATGTGACCTGATGTGGAATGGGGCAAAACAAATGTGTGCCTCTCGTAACAGAAGTGGAAATGATGGGTCATGCGTTAATAGAGCTTAGTTTGTAGGGTACAGGGTGGAAAGATGGCCGTACACACATCACTAAACATGGACAAACCATATTCAAAACACAAAACTGTGTGTGTCCTTTATGCATCCTTTTAACTCCGAAAGAACAAATCTTACACAAAGTCATGTTAATTTCCAAGCACACACATTTATCTACGACTTCCAAATGCAGTTCCCTGTTCACTTGTGACCTGCAAAGGTTTTGGAGAAACATTATCGTTGTCTTCATAATGTTTTCACCTTGTTACGGTGTGGTAAATTTTAATTACCTAGACTTAATTTATGCGGTAAAATACAGTACGAATAACTCAGTAAAAATAAGAGGCAGAATCCGTGGTATTCGAGGGTATAATAGGGAATTTATTCCTTACAAAGGAATGATGATGGTTCGAACCAGGCAATCGAGTTCCGTCACCACGAAGGTTCAGGAAGGGATCAGCAATACATTATTGACATGTTAGCATATTTATATTAAAGTGCATTACAGTAAAGACATATGTAGAGGGCGTAACAGCTGATAAGAATATACATACGTAATGAAAAGGCGTTACAATAGGCGTGCACAGAGGCGTATACTAAAAACGTAATTATGATGATGACACAAGTGGGTGGATCCATAAGAGAATCCTGCAAAGTCAGCAGAAATACATGGCAGAGATGCGCGCGCAGCCGCATGACGTGTGATTGACGTGTAACTAGAGGGTGAAGGGAACTTGACATTTAGCCCTACGTGAGGAGACAGAAGTCTGGGGTGTCAGGACAACCTAGTCCTAAATCATATCTAATATCTTGTGTTTAAGGAACTATATTATCTGGAAGGAAAGGTCTTCTCGGACAGATCCTATTCTATACTGACTGCTAGTGCGTGTACAAGCGTCTAAGTGTCTACATGAGATGCGAGGGGGCATGGGTCTACCATGGTAACGAAAGTCATGAATTACTTGCATGGAGACAGTAAGGCCGGGCCCTTTGCTCTACAGCTGGAGGGATGTTTACCTAAGCTACTAGACAGGAATGCATTTCTTGAAGAGCGGGGCAGATAACTTGAAGGCTGAATACAGTTTTGGCAGGCAACAGGCCGGGCTAAGCACCGTTTAGCCGCGCAGGAAGTAAGACAAAGTTCATGGATACAGATGCAGGTCCAGGCTGGAGCATTCAGAGGTAGAAGCAGGAAAAGCTCGATGGCAGAATTCAGGGCCTACCTTGTCAGAGCTGGAAAACGTGAAAAGTATACCATATAAAGACGGTGGCAAGGCATACTTAGGAATGGAATATCTGACCCATTCATGGCAGATCTGAAAGAGGACATATTAACGTTGGACACAATTGTATTTGCGTCTTCATAGCTTGAAGTGGAGGGAACATACATGTACTTGTAGCATGTACATGGAGCCGTTGGGGTCTAGATAGGGGACACAATTGACCATAAAAATTCATATTTCCTCATTCCCTCCTTGTCCCCTACGGACCCTCATGAAATATCGATCTTCAGGAATCCTTCAATCTGTTCATGTAACATCATTTGCTCTTCTTTTTTTTTCCGGGATCTTGAATGAAAACTTGAACATGGAATACACGATGTGGCACACAGGCCGCAAATCGCTGGTCCACATTGTAGACACAGGCAACAACTGAATACTATGAGAAGGCCAATACCTAGGAAGGATAGGACTTTCCATCCCCAGGCTGACAACACGCTCCAGATCCAACCGGACCATGTCCAGGTGCCTGGATTCTGATGTATCTGGTTTGCAATCTTGTGAAGACGAGTTATGGCTTTATATACGGATGGCGCGTTTTCTGGAATGAAAACACAGCAACTTGATCCGATGACCCTACAGGCTCCGCCCCTATCGGCTAGGATGACGTCAAGGACAAGACGATTTTGGAGAACAACAATCCGCATCGCAGACTGCTCCTCGGTTAAGTTGCCTAGGGCAGAGGTAGTTTCATTCACTACTGCTTCAAGGGTTCTGGTTAATCTACGTATCAGTTTACTATTTGAGACAACACCTATGTAAGGAAAGAGACCTTTATTGAAGTCTGTATATTGTTCCCATGCTGTTTCAGTGTAGTCAACAATCGGGATATCTCTCTGGGGTCTATGGTTTACTAGATTGGTATTTCTATGATAATCAGGAGGGGCTAGGAAAACAGGTGGCAAAAGGAATGCAATGTAGCAGGTACCATCCCAGTCTGGAGGTAGGCGTATATATGCGGTATGACCACATATGAAGTAGGAATGACGGGAAGCTCTAAATGTAGACTTGCCTTTATCACTGAATTCGATCACAGTAGTACATTTACTATGACCCAGGTGTACTGAACCATTCTTTCTTACACAGAATTCACCTTTGACTGGTAATACGGACATAGCAGGCAAGACTAGTGTAGCTTCAGATTCAACATTCAGAATCATGAAGTTAAGTGTAAAATTACCTAATCCATATACTTCATTTTCTAGATCAGTTCCTGTTCTTTTGGGAAGTCCCTCTTTGTTAGGATAACAGGCTTTAAGCAAAACTAAGTTCAGGTTTCCCCATACCCAGTTGCTCTGGTAAACTACAGTGTTTGAATCTAAAGAGTTAATCAAACTAAACCATGCTCCACAGGAACCATTGTGTGTAAATGGGTACGGAAAGAGAGGTAGAACTCCTTTGTATTTCTGATAGGGAGGGAGTCGGCCACATATCCAACAATTGGTAGCATTGCTGGTCTGATGGGAATGATGTAACATACTAATAAATGTGTTGTTGCGCAGCGCAAATCTATAGGACAACTCATGTGGAGGTAGTTCACTAAAAGAATGTTCGGCAGTAACATTGTAAGCACGCTTGAAAATAGGATAGTACATGTGTAACAGTATACTTGCAGCAATAATAAAAAGACTTAGAAAAAACATAATCAACAATGTCACTATACAGTGACTATGAAGTGATTTACAGTATGCATGTTTCTTGAGCTGTTTCTGTCTATTTCTCTCTCTCATTCGGTCTAGAGGATACATGTCAAAGACTTAATTCAACCGATTCACCTTGGAGAGGACTTAAACAATCGAATTGTCTGACTTGCTAGACCTTAGTTTCAGTTTGTATTCCTGTGTTTCGGTCTTTTCAACCAGGGGGAGTTTTGAATCAGTCTCTGGAAGGGGGCAGGGTTGAGTGTTCAGATCAGACGGTAGTCCATGAAATTTCTTGATATGACTCGAGTGTAACCAACCCTTGCGACCCTCGACCTTCACTGCTGTCCTCGTCGTTATAAGAACAAGCTTTGGTTGTTGCCACCGAGGCTCCAGCGGGCTCCTCCTGTCGAAGTTTCTGACAAGAACTAGATCTCCAGGAACCACTTCATGGGGCTTTACCTCGGTGTTGTCGGGAAAGGCTGCAGCTACCTGTGAACGGCAAGATTGTAGTGCAGACATCAAGGAAGCAAGGTAATCTGTCAGCATATTACAATCAACATCAGTTATTTTATGAGGTATAGGCGTCCCCCACATATTTGGCGGCCTACCGAAGACCACCTCGTACGGGGATAGCCCTGTGCGAGAATGTGCTACCATTCTCATGTAAAATAGTGCAACTGGTAAGGCTACTATCCAGTCGACGCCTTTCTCTCTACATATTTTAGAAAGTCGTATTTTCAGGGTCTGATTATGACGTTCCACGAGACCTGCTGCCTCGGGATGTCGGACACAGTGAAATTTCCATTGATAGCCTAACAAGAGTGAAATGTGTTTCATTAGCTCGGATGAGAACGGCTGGCCATTATCTGAGTACACGATACGGGGCAAACCATACCGTGGGAAGAATTCACGAACTAATTGTTTGGCAGTAGTCGGGGCAGTGTAATCTGAGACGGGATATGCCTCTGTCCAACGGGAAAGAGTGCATACAACTACGAGGACGTATTTGAATCCTCGACATCGTTCCATCTGGATATAATCTATCTGGAGGACTTCAAAAGGGTGATCGGGAGGTTGAAATCCACCCTGCTCTACAGGTACGCCTTTACCTGGATTGAACTGACAACAAATCATACAAGTTCGGACTTTCTGTTTGGCTGCAGCTCGTAAGTTTTTGTTGAACCAAATGTGTTGAATACTGTCTAACATAGCTTTTTCTCCTAGATGTGCGGGACTATGTATTGTGTTAATGATAACTTGAACCATTGAGTCGGGGAGAAACCATATAGATTTTCCTTTCGTCATCCATCCCTGATCTGTTTGGATCCCTCCTAATTCAGTCCATTTCTTTATTTCCTCTGGTGTAGCATGTGTCTGTATGTCAATTATATCAAGGGCGGGATCCTTAACTGTCATGCAGTGTGTCGGCGTCGGAACTATTGTCTTTGTCAAGTCAGTTGCATGAGTCCGATTCTGTGCTGTTTGCTTAGCTGTTCGGTCTGCTAGGTCGTTACCCTGGGAAATAATATCGGTGACTTTTGTATGAGCTTTACACTTCATGATAGATATTGAAATAGGCAGATGTATTGCATCTAACAGAGCTTGAATGAGGGGACCGTGTTGAATGTTGGCACCGTGAGAAGTCAAATAACCTCTCTCTCGCCAAAGAACTCCGAAGTCGTGTACAACTCCGAATGCATAACGTGAATCTGTGTATATGTTAACCTTTCTATTCTTGGCTTGAATACAAGCTTGTGTCAGAGCAATAAGTTCTGCTGCTTGAGCTGATAATGTGTCAATACAATTTGTTTCAATGACTTCGGTGTCTGTCGTGACTGCATAAGCGGCCACTAACTCTCCTGTACTTGTTCTCATACATGAACCATCTACATAAAGTGTCAGGTCTGGGTCTGATAATGGAACGTCTGTCAAGTCTTGTCTGGGTTTCGTCGTAATAGTGATGACTTCAATACAATCATGCGCCAGTGGGTCTGTTCCACTTAATGGCAAAAGTGTGGCAGGATTTAATGTACTACAACGTCTGATTTCTATGTGTGGCTGAAACAATGTGAGTTCGTAACCTGTCAGTCGTGCTATAGTCAAGTGTTGTGTTTGTGTCCGGTTCAAGAGAACCTCTACTGCGTGTGGTACTTGTACTGTCAATTGATGTCCTAATACTATGGAATCGCTTTGTCTGATCGCTAGAGCTGTCGCTGCAACTGATTTCAGGCACGCAGGAAGAGCTTGAGCTACGGGATCTAACGTGCTAGAAAAATAAGCACATGGTTTGTGTGATCCTGCTTGTTCCTGAGTGAGTACTGACAGGGCAGTACCTTCACGTTCTGTAACAAAGAGTGTAAAAGGCTTACTGTAACATGGTGTCGCTAAAACAGGTGCTTGGCATAAAGCTTTCTTTAAGTCTTCAAATGCTTGTGTATGTTCTGGAGTCCAAGGGAGGACAGTCGATGTCGCTGCCTCCTGGGTTGTCAACTGAATGAGTGGTTTTGCTAGAAATGCATATTGGGGAATCCACTGCCTGCAGTACGAAGTGAGGCCTATGAAGGCCCGTACCTCCTTTTGTGTCTTGGGTGGTGGCATGTTTACAATTAACTGAATGCGGTCAGGTGTGAGCTGTCTCCCCCATTTGGACAGCAAGTGCCCTAGGTACACAACTTGCTGGGCACAAAATTGCAGTTTTGAAGGGGACACCTTGTGCCCCTTGTCGGCCAGAAAATGTAAAACCGTCAGTGATGCTTTTTCACATTCGGGTTCGCTTCGGGCGGTGATCAGCAGATCATCGACATACTGAAGCAATGCAGTGTTTACTGGCATGTGGATACTGTCAAGTTGTCTTTTCAGTGCTTGGCTGTAGATGCTAGGACTTTCTGTAAATCCTTGAGGTGCGCGTGCGAATTTAAAACTTCGTCCATTTAAACTAAATCCGAACAAATATTGGCTTTCCGGATCGATTGGGACGCTGAAGAAGGCGTTCTTGAGGTCAATTACAGTAAAGAACGTTGCTTCTGAATCAATGGCTGTCAGTAATGAAGAGATATCTGGGACCATGGGATATTGTGGTGTAATGCATTTATTCAATTCGCGCAGATCAATAACTAATCGATATACTGGCGGTGCTTTTGGATCAGTTCGTTTAAGAATCGGAATGATCGGAGAATTACATACATTGGACTCGGTTTCTACAACCACTCCTTGTGCAATGAGCTCGTCAATGATTTGCAGTAAAGCCACTACAGCATCTGGAGGTAACTTGTATTGTCGCATTCGTGGTAATACCACTCCTGCTTTGAGTGTGACTCGATATGGTGTAATGTGCATACAACCTACATCAGTGGGGCCTTGTGCCCATAAATGTGCAGATAGATTCTGTAACCGGTGATCCATGTCTCTTGTCACGTAGTGACCCTTAAAGTCACGCAAAAATAGTCGTACTCCGTCCGGAGAACAACATATTATAGCTCCTAGAGCTTTCAACGTTTTTATACCTAACAAGTTTTCTGGGCATGATTTTGTAAGCAATAGATCTGTAGTCCGTGTCAATGGACCAACTGTAAATGCAAGTGGTTGTGATACTTCATTAATAGTAGGTTTTCCTGAGAAACCAAGGGAAATATTTTGTGAGCCTGAGAGGGGTGCCCCTGGGACTTCGTCGTGACTTATAGTTGTTCTGCTTGCCCCTGTATCAAGTAGAAACTTTCTGTCTTTCCCTAATACTTGACTCTGTACATAAGGACCCTCTTGATCTACAGGAACCTCAATAAGGGGTAAGCCAACCTCCCTCTCTAGGCTATTTCATGTGTATCGCTGATACTCTGGATAGTCATTTTGTGCGTACTGGTACATCTGTTGTGTCGCGTTTTGTGTTGCGGCAATAGGCTGTGGCTGTGGTACCGTTATGGTCTGTTGTGCAGCTTGCATAGGCTGTACATTCTGAGGTACTTGTTGTTGGATCTGATCCTGTCTAGGCGGACGAGGTCTCTCCTTCGTTTTACCCGTAGAGATATTATGTTTCAGAACCGCACAATCGTTTATATAATGACCTGGCTGTTTACAATAGTTGCATGTCCCTTTAACGGGAACCGCTGAATTACTGGACTGTGTCGCACCCTTCTTATGACTGTCAGCTGGAACTGACTGAGCGACGAGCATTTTCATTTTCGTGTCTTTCATACGTCTTTGTTCGTGTTCTTGTTCTTCTCTAATTCTATTCTGGTGATACTGTAACATTTGTAACATTTGTGAAGGAGTGTTAGCTTGCCAAGTGCTCTCAACTTTCAATACTCTGTTTTTAACCTGTGGCAAGGAATTCTCGACTAGTTTTGTTACAAAAAGATGTGGATATGAATCACTACTTGCTTTCAGGCCGCTATTAATACCAAAACATTTTTCAAATCGGGAATAAAAATCACTAGTGTCCTCCTCGGGTTTCTGTTTACAAGCTGATATTGCTCCCCAATCTTCCTTTTTCGTAGTTAATAAACGTGGCAATACTTGCACTAGTAATCCTGGTAATGCTTTAGTTTTGTCCCCAAGCCCTACGCCTGCAGTTCTGTTATTTTCTTCGGTTTCTAATGCGGTCCAATCAATCTTTTGGTCTCCCACTTCCCATTCTTTTTCTTTGAGTTTCTCATAAATACCGGCAGGCAATAATACTTTCAATATTTTCATAATGTCTGGATAGGTATAATCACCCATGAGTAACATGTCCTTTAGTTCACGGTGGAAACCTGCTGGATCTTTGTCATGACTGGGCACTAATTTTTTCATTTCCAACAGTTCTATTTTGGTTATGGGCGTGTACACAAACACGCGTCTAAGCGTATTGTCATCATTTCTAACTGGGTGTACTTCGCGTAAGGGATTCTGTCTGTCTATGTAATACGTTTTTCTCTCCATGGGAGGAGCTGGATCGTGTTCTGGACACAAAAAGGTACTATATCTATGTCGGTATTCTAGAATTACTTTAATTAGATCGGTACCTAGACCTCTCCATTTATTCGTGAGTAGTTCTATCAATATATCAGGTAGGGGACCAGGATCGGAGTGTTGGCCTTTATATAATATAAGGAGATATTGTATCATGTATATACTAGCTAAACGCTGTTCGTCTGGGGCGAGATTCAGAAACGTGTGTGCTAGCGCATCATCACTGTATTTTTCAGAGCTGTCAGCCCATTGTACTGCTGACCTAGCTAATTCTTGTTCATCCATAGAATCAAGCACATGGTACCCCCTTCGTTCTCGAAGTAATTTATCAGTAGCCTGGAATAAGTGTTCAGGGGTCCTTGGATTTGAGATAGCTGTTTGAAAAATGTTGTTACATTCTGGATGCATCGGACGTATTGGATATTTGAAAGATCTTCCTTTTCCTACATAAGCTATCGTTTGTCTAGCTGGTAATTCTAATTGTCCTGTGTTCATTTCTGACTATTCCTCCTCCTCTTCCTCCGATTCAGTTTTATCTGCTTCTTGTACTCTTCTTTCATGTATTCGTTCTACTTCTTTTCTTATTTTTCGGCACATGACTTCTATATACTTCTGTTTATCATGTTTCCCGTCTGTTATATTCTGACCCCATCTGGTAAGTAGTTGCATTTCCTCCGGATCTACTTCAGACCTATCTCTGTTTCTGATCAAGCAGTTTATAAAAAAGCGTAACAATAATTTTTGCATGTCTACTGTCTGGTATTCCATGGCTTCGGCAATACTTTCAGGACCTTGCCCTGTTTGGATAAAGCGATATATTTTGTCTAGATGTCCAACCATTCCTTGTAACGTCATTAAATAGTTTGCAGCTCGTCGCAAACGTACTGAAGATAGCAACATTCTGTCGTGTTTTCCTGGCACTGGATCATATCTACAATCGGAAAGAGGCTCATTTAATATATTGTCATTAGCTCTTTGGGGTGTGCGTTGGTATGCTAAATCCCTATAAGTCAATCTAGTTGTTGGCGGTGGCGTGGAAAAACCTCCTGTCGCACCTCCCGAGGTGCCAAGTCCAAAAGGATTTGTTGGGTGTAGGGTAGAGAGTGTGGGTGCAGGAAGGACTGTAGAAACAGATGGAACGGTCTGAACGTGAGGAGGAGTTTGTTGCTGCGGAGGTGGGTGCAGCTGTTCTTGGGGTTGAGCGTCGTTAACAGGTGGTGTGCGTGGCTGCGCACCATTAGTATATTCGGGGGCTGCATCATCTAAATAGGAAGAAAGGAAAATGTCTTTTGCGATCTTGGGATGTACTTTAATCGGGAGTAACGGAGGTGGCAGATCCTTTGGTACCTCCATGGTGGCTTTAGGCAAACCCTCGGCCAGAAGAGGATACATACCATTCATAAGAGTGTTTCGTTGTCTGTCTACTTGTTCTGTTTTTACTCGGATACCTTCGCCAATTAATATGTTTTCTCGGGCCTTTTCTGAATCTTCCCTACTTTTCTCTTCCTTTCTGAGCGCTTTCTCTGTGCGTCTATGCGATTCTTTACGCCATAGTTCAATGGCATCTTTCTGTGACTGTCTGGCTTTCTTTTTCCATAATGCTTCTTCTATTCTCATGATGCAATCTGCATCCCATGTTCCGGCAGCGGGCCATCTCTGACTCTCTGCTAAATCCTTGGTGTAGTCCACCCATAGATCAAGATATAATACGGCATCTAGGCCATGTTTATGGTACATAAAGTACCCTGGAGTGTCCCTAGGTGGGATGGGAACAGCTTCCTCGAGTATCCCTTTTCTAGTTTTTATCTGTCTTAATTTTGAAAATAACGGCATCTTAAACCTTGCTACTTGATTCTTACTCGGACTTGAACACAATAATTACAATAAACACAATAACGAAGATCGAACAATCACTCATACCACGACATTTAAAACATATCAAAACATGTCAGAACGAACAATAATAATTAGAATAAAACTAGTTAACTGCATAATACTAAATATACTGTATGTACTGCTAAACAGTACAGATACACTGCTAAAACAGTGCAGACCAGGTCTGTGTACCCAGACCCGTCTTGACCGGCACAAACTAATGTGCACGTCTAGATGCGTCCCCAGCAACGGTACTCACCGGGAAGCACGGAACGGAAGGCCTCGGAAGTCTGGACTGGACTAGACCAAACTGGACTGGACTCGACTCGTGACTTAGATACTTCGGAACTTCGGAATCTGGTGGGCCTCGGTATACCTCGGATCTTGCTCTCTCAGCTAGGCTCTGGTCGGGATTCTCTGCACTCCTCACCGCCTCGTCTGGGTGTTGATCGCAGCCTCAGTCGCCCCCGTTGGCCTGAGGGAGATACAGGAAATCCTGCGGGTACGCGTAATTGTCCGTCCGGCTGTGGCAGGAGACCGGGTCTGCAACGCACCTCCGGCGCGTGGGGTGTGAGAGGAGTCCCTGTTCGGGCGCCAATTATGTGGTAAATTTTAATTAGCTAGACTTAATTTATGCGGTAAAATACAGTACGAATAACTCAGTAAAAATAAGAGGCAGAATCCGTGGTATTCGAGGGTAAATAATAGGGAATTTATTCCTTACAAAGGAATGATGATGGTTCGAACCAGGCAATCGAGTTCCGTCACCACGAAGGTTCAGGAAGGGATCAGCAATACATTATTGACATGTTAGCATATTTATATTAAAGTGCATTACAGTAAAGACATATGTAGAGGGCGTAACAGCTGATAAGAATATACATACGTAATGAAAAGGCGTTACAATAGGCGTGCATAGAGGCGTATACTAAAAACGTCATTATGATGATGACACAAGTGGGTGGATCCATAAGAGAATCCTGCAAAGTCAGCAGAAATACATGGCAGAGATGCGCACGCAGCCGCATGACGTGTGATTGACGTGTAACTAGAGGGTGAAGGGAACTTGACATTTAGCCCTACGTGAGGAGACAGAAGTCTGGGGTGTCAGGACAACCTAGTCCTAAATCATATCTAATATCTTGTGTTTAAGGAACTATATTATCTGGAAGGAAAGGTCTTCTCGGACAGATCCTATTCTATACTGACTGCTAGTGCGTGTACAAGCGTCTAAGTGTCTACATGAGATGCGAGGGGGCATGGGTCTACCATGGTAACGAAAGTCATGAATTACTTGCATGGAGACAGTAAGGCCGGGCCCTTTGCTCTACAGCTGGAGGGATGTTTACCTAAGCTACTAGAAAAAGGAGGGGGGCGAAAAAGGGCTTTTGAAAAGAAGGTCCAGCTAGGTGTGCCCTATAATGACAAACAAATTGATACCAAAGCTGTTCCTTAAAGCTAATGAGACGGACCAAGAGAGTATACAGGTGACTAGTCTGTGTAGTACTTAGTCGGATATTGGAGCCCTCATACAACCGTCTAGGTGTCGTGAATCACGCACCCATTGGGATGTGAAGCGTCATCATCGGGCTGCTCCTGCGTTGGGCCGGCTGGTGCAATGCTCAACGGGCTCTTTTAGGAGCGCTCTTATGGAGATCTTTTTATCCGGACAGCCGTTAGGTGATTGAGGGTAGGGGGCTCTATTGTGATGTAGATGAAAGAATAAGTGAGAATGTTAAAATAGGTAGGGGAGTGCCCACTTAATCAGTTTATTTTGGGGCCTTCTTACCTAATTAAAAATAGTGTGAGGTGGAGTGTGGATGCCCAGAGTTATGTGCTAGGTAGTCAACACTGCCTCATCTAGGGTCAACATGTTTCTCGCCCTGTTTGAGAATTACTCTGGCGATTCATCAGGACCTATTGGATTCTATCTACATTATAGGCTGCATAACAAGTTTTAAAACAGCATTTTTTAACAAGATTACCTGCAACTCGGTCTACCTGTGGGAAAGAAGACCAATATGATTACAGAATGTCAAACATAAAATGTTGTAGTTATACGGTGCGTCTCATATGCAAAAAATGTGCAACTATAGTGATGGTGCACGCTAAGCGTGGTGATAAAAGCACACTAAAACCATGTGATGTGAACACTCCACAATGTGTCATTGGGTTCCAAGTAGCCTAATATAGCATCACAAGAACGTGCAGGGTGCACTTACCCTATCGTATTCAAAGGTTAGCGTGCTGCAGTTCCTGGTAGAAGACGCAAGGAGTTCCTTGCGTTCTGTAATTGTATATATGACAAGATTGCTAGCAGAATGGCATAGTGAAAGGTAAAAACTCCAGGGTAATATAAACCCCTTCTCTTGATTTAAAAATATATATATGATCACAACATATCTCTGTCTCCCCGCATTTGGTTGTTGTAAATTGGGCACACGAGGCAAAGATTAGATAAAGTTAATCTTGGTGGAAAAGAGACCTCTCTATCTAGTAGAGGTCTAGTCAGCGATGCTTATAACTCGGAGTAGTTCCCCTACGAAGTCTAAGTCTGTCCATGTGGTAAAAGACAAGGCGAAAGACCGCTAAACATGTTAACTAAATCAATAGCCAAAGGGTACTTACTGACGCGCCGAGTCCGCGTCTCCTGATGACCTACCCCGAGCTACCAGGACTGGGAGGTGGGGTGTCTAGTATCGCGGGGATTTAAATAGGAAGTGTTCCCATGACTGGCGGCGGGAATGGGCGTGGCCGTGTGGCGTTGTTTAGGTGAACGCTACGGTACATCATGGGCGCCATCTTGGGTGAGTATTAATATCGGCGCAGTAAGGACAAAGACCGATGTTATATCGATATTAGTAATGCACTCGCTGTTACGTGTATTGCTATGGTAATAATCACATAGGTGAGGTTCGCACTGTAATTAAGTAGCCCGTGTGGGATAAATAGTGCGGAAAAAGAGTATGGATTTAAAATTGTGATTAGGGGAGGAAAGGTACATAGACCCTTAGTCCTAATGGGAGCATCGCGGAGAGAGGGTGAGACATAGACATGAGAAGGGCACCTCAGATTTGTATAAGAGGTGTGGAGTTAATGCGGTAGTGTGGAGGGGTCATAAGGCGCTGGTGGCCAATATAGCAGTTAGAGGTGTTTATCAAGGTGGTTTGAGGGATGCCCATGGGATTGCTTCATTAAGGCCTGTGGTGTAGGACCCCAATCTGTACACCCACCTTTGTTCTTTCACAAATAGTGCATCTTTGGTGATGTTGGGGAAGGATTCCAAGATGAGCCATGTGAATGAGTCTGGTGTATGTCCTGTTTCATGGAAATGCATACACATTCTCGTGTTGGTTCTTTTGCAGCGAAAATTGCTGCGGTGTTCTGTAATGCGTGTTTTTATTGGACGAGTTGTCATGCCAATATATTGTAGTCTGCAAGGGCATGTGATAAGATACACGCAGTTTGCTGTATTACAATTGGTGTGGTGGCGTAGTTCCCACTTGAAGCCATTGCTGAATTGTACAGATTTGTGTGTCGAAGTGAGGGGGCACACGGAGCACGAGCCACATGGGTAATGTCCACTGACAGGTGGTAGGTTCCAAAGAGTTCTTTGGGTGGCATTCCCCTGTGTGTGTGGACGGGTGTGGATGAGTGTATCCCTCAAGTTTTTCGTACGCTTAAACGAGAACCTGGGGGTTTCAATGTTCATTGTGCCTGTGTTGAGGATATTCCAGTGTTTTTTAATGCATTTAGTGATCTCATTAGAAGCAGGAGTAAATGAGATGACACAGGTAAGGACATCAGTAGGGTTTTGTGTCCTAGGTGCTAACAACGCCTCCCGATGGTTATTGCGCGCTCTCTTGTTAGCTAAGGCTATTTGTTTTTCTGGGTATTCCCGTGCTCTTAAGTTGGTAGCCAATCTTTTCGCCTCCAACTTGTAGTCAGCCAGGTCACTGCAATTGCGTCTTGCCCTCAAGAATTGTCCGACAGGCAAGTTCTCCTTCAGACTCCGTGGATGGTGACTGGAGTAGAGTAACAAACTATTCCGGTCTGTCGGTTTCTTGTATAGAGTCGTGGTGAGAGTACCCCTGTTTAGAACGATATTCAGATCTAGGAATGGGACGTTTTTTTCGGAGATTGTGTGTGTAAACTTAAGGTGTGGATCAAGAGTGTTAATCCAACTACAGAAGTCAATACAGGTTGACATCTCTCCTCTCCATAGTATCAGGATGTCGTCAATGAACCTCTTCCAAAGGTATATATCAGTAGAGAATGGATTTGAGTGATGGAAAATATTGCGTGTCTCAAAGTCAGACATGTAAAGACATGCTAAACTCGGCGCAAATGTGCTGCCCATACAAGTGCCTTGTGTCTGTTTGTAAATTTGGCCTTTAAATTCAAAAAATTTTTCAGTTAGGGCTAACGTTGCGCAATCCATTATAAAACTGATAGGTGTGTTATGGTCCCAGGGATCATGGTTGAGAACACTGTTGGTGTATAGCGCCTGTACATAACCCTAGATGTACAGGCGCTATACACCAACATACCCCAGAGGGCTACACTTGATGTGGTAGAGAGTGTTCTCAACCATGATCCCTGGGACCATAACACACCTATCAGTTTTATAATGGATTGCGCAACGTTAGCCCTAACTGAAAATTTTTTTGAATTTAAAGGCCAAATTTACAAACAGACACAAGGCACTTGTATGGGCAGCACATTTGCGCCGAGTTTAGCATGTCTTTACATGTCTGACTTTGAGACACGCAATATTTTCCATCACTCAAATCCATTCTCTACTGATATATACCTTTGGAAGAGGTTCATTGACGACATCCTGATACTATGGAGAGGAGAGATGTCAACCTGTATTGACTTCTGTAGTTGGATTAACACTCTTGATCCACACCTTAAGTTTACACACACAATCTCCGAAAAAAACGTCCCATTCCTAGATCTGAATATCGTTCTAAACAGGGGTACTCTCACCACGACTCTATACAAGAAACCGACAGACCGGAATAGTTTGTTACTCTACTCCAGTCACCATCCACGGAGTCTGAAGGAGAACTTGCCTGTCGGACAATTCTTGAGGGCAAGACGCAATTGCAGTGACCTTGCTGACTACAAGTTGGAGGCGAAAAGATTGGCTACCAACTTAAGAGCACGGGAATACCCAGAAAAACAAATAGCCTTAGCTAACAAGAGAGCGCGCAATAACCATCGGGAGGCGTTGTTAGCACCTAGGACACAAAACCCTACTGATGTCCTTACCTGTGTCATCTCATTTACTCCTGCTTCTAATGAGATCACTAAATGCATTAAAAAACACTGGAATATCCTCAACACAGGCACAATGAACATTGAAACCCCCAGGTTCTCGTTTAAGCGTACGAAAAACTTGAGGGATACACTCATCCACACCCGTCCACACACACAGGGGAATGCCACCCAAAGAACTCTTTGGAACCTACCACCTGTCAGTGGACATTACCCATGTGGCTCGTGCTCCGTGTGCCCCCTCACTTCGACACACAAATCTGTACAATTCAGCAATGGCTTCAAGTGGGAACTACGCCACCACACCAATTGTAATACAGCAAACTGCGTGTATCTTATCACATGCCCTTGCAGACTACAATATATTGGCATGACAACTCGTCCAATAAAAACACGCATTACAGAACACCGCAGCAATTTTCGCTGCAAAAGAACCAACACGAGAATGTGTATGCATTTCCATGAAACAGGACATACACCAGACTCATTCACATGGCTCATCTTGGAATCCTTCCCCAACATCACCAAAGATGCACTATTTGTGAAAGAACAAAGGTGGGTGTACAGATTGGGGTCCTACACCACAGGCCTTAATGAAGCAATCCCATGGGCATCCCTCAAACCACCTTGATAAACACCTCTAACTGCTATATTGGCCACCAGCGCCTTATGACCCCTCCACACTACCGCATTAACTCCACACCTCTTATACCAATCTGAGGTGCCCTTCTCATGTCTATGTCTCACCCTCTCTCCGCGATGCTCCCATTAGGACTAAGGGTCTATGTACCTTTCCTCCCCTAATCACAATTTTAAATCCATACTCTTTTTCCGCACTATTTATCCCACACGGGCTACTTAATTACAGTGCGAACCTCACCTATGTGATTATTACCATAGCAACACACGTAACAGCGAGTGCATTACTAATATCGATATAACATCGGTCTTTGTCCTTACTGCGCCGATATTAATACTCACCCAAGATGGCGCCCATGATGTACCGTAGCGTTCACCTAAACAACGCCACACGGCCACGCCCATTCCCGCCGCCAGTCATGGGAACACTTCCTATTTAAATCCCCGCGATACTAGACACCCCACCTCCCAGTCCTGGTAGCTCGGGGTAGGTCATCAGGAGACGCGGACTCGGCGCGTCAGTAAGAACCCTTTGGCTATTGATTTAGTTAACATGTTTAGCGGTCTTTCGCCTTGTCTTTTACCACATGGACAGACTTAGACTTCGTAGGGGAACTACTCCGAGTTATAAGCATCGCTGACTAGACCTCTACTAGATAGAGAGGTCTCTTTTCCACCAAGATTAACTTTATCTAATCTTTGCCTCGTGTGCCCAATTTACAACAACCAAATGCGGGGAGACAGAGATATGTTGTGATCATATATATATTTTTAAATCAAGAGAAGGGGTTTATATTACCCTGGAGTTTTTACCTTTCACTATGCCATTCTGCTAGCAATCTTGTCATATATACAATTACAGAACGCAAGGAACTCCTTGCGTCTTCTACCAGGAACTGCAGCACGCTAACCTTTGAATACTATAGGGTAAGTGCACCCTGCACGTTCTTGTGATGCTATATTAGGCTACTTGGAACCCAATGACACATTGTGGAGTGTTCACATCACATGGTTTTAGTGTGCTTTTATCACCACGCTTAGCGTGCACCATCACTATAGTTGCACATTTTTTGCATATGAGACGCACCGTATAACTACAACATTTTATGTTTGACATTCTGTAATCATATTGGTCTTCTTTCCCACAGGTAGACCGAGTTGCAGGTAATCTTGTTAAAAAATGCTGTTTTAAAACTTGTTATGCAGCCTATAATGTAGATAGAATCCAATAGGTCCTGATGAATCGCCAGAGTAATTCTCAAACAGGGCGAGAAACATGTTGACCCTAGATGAGGCAGTGTTGACTACCTAGCACATAACTCTGGGCATCCACACTCCACCTCACACTATTTTTAATTAGGTAAGAAGGCCCCAAAATAAACTGATTAAGTGGGCACTCCCCTACCTATTTTAACATTCTCACTTATTCTTTCATCTACATCACAATAGAGCCCCCTACCCTCAATCACCTAACGGCTGTCCGGATAAAAAGATCTCCATAAGAGCGCTCCTAAAAGAGCCCGTTGAGCATTGCACCAGCCGGCCCAACGCAGGAGCAGCCCGATGATGACGCTTCACATCCCAATGGGTGCGTGATTCACGACACCTAGACGGTTGTATGAGGGCTCCAATATCCGACTAAGTACTACACAGACTAGTCACCTGTATACTCTCTTGGTCCGTCTCATTAGCTTTAAGGAACAGCTTTGGTATCAATTTGTTTACCTAAGCTACTAGACAGGAATGCATTTCTTGAAGAGCGGGGCAGATAACTTGAAGGCTGAATACAGTTTTGGCAGGCAACAGGCCGGGCTAAGCACCGTTTAGCCGCGCAGGAAGTAAGACAAAGTTCATGGATACAGATGCAGGTCCAGGCTGGAGCATTCAGAGGTAGAAGCAGGAAAAGCTTGATGGCAGAATTCAGGGCCTACCTTGTCAGAGCTGGAAAACGTGAAAAGTATACCATATAAAGACGGTGGCAAGGCATACTTAGGAATGGAATATCTGACCCATTCATGGCAGATCTGAAAGAGGACATATTAACGTTGGACACAATTGTATTTGCGTCTTCATAGCTTGAAGTGGAGGGAACATACATGTACTTGTAGCATGTACTTGGAGCCGTTGGGGTCTAGATAGGGGACACAATTGACCATAAAAATTCATATTTCCTCAACGGTTAAGTCCATGAAATAGAAAATACCTAGAGTACATTTTACCTTTCAGAATATATAGACTTTTAATTTGGCCAGAAGCGTTAACCAATCCAATCATGGATATGGGACAGAGTTCAATGAGGCCTGTAAGCTCTACTGCTATGCAGTGACCCTTTTGACCGAATGTGCACATGATAAACTATTCACAGTTTGAGTTACCTGTTGCACTGCAGGCGTCGGTGTGCACTTGGATGTACTGCCCACATGCCTTCACCAATGCAGTCTGGAACAAGAGAGGTGAGAAGGGATGATCTTGGTCATTGCCCTCCCATGTATTTACCTCCCTGGCAGTGGCTTCCAGCTCATAGAAACACGCCTACTATGCCTACGACGGATGAAGGTGGCGTGGTTACTTGGAAGTAGTGTACTCCCAGAAATAGATCATTATCTGCACTCTCCCTTTGAAAACAACATAGGGCAAAATCCATTCAAGGGGCACTGACCTCCAACCAGAAAAAATGATCAGTCCCAGCATTCATTCAAATGAACCCTTTCAAGCAGCTCAGGTGGTGGCGTGGTGCTCGACTCACCCCTGCATGCGCTGTAAAGGCCTGTGTTTAACCATATGGTAATTGGTGCTGAGTCTGGAAAGTTTCTATCAACCTTTTTTCCTTCTGAAGTCAGTGAAAGGACTTCTTTTCCAAATAATAATGACCTGTTGCTTTGCATTTTCCTTTATTCTGATAGTATGTCTGAAAGTATGAGACTAATTAGTGATAACTTAGCATAAAAACAGCAGAGCATTACAGTGGGGTATGTTTTAGAACGTTAGGGGCGCCATTACATAGGAGTGCTCTAGCAACATTTTACACCTGGTCAAATTCTGACACAAGGTCCAGTTATGAGCCTATTTATGTTAAAACGCCCGGTGAGAAAAGTGCACATGGCAGAAATCTGACAGTTGAAATCCATTTCACGCTTTGCATTTCAGCATGACTGACTTAGCCCTTTATCATTCTGTAGTTGATACAGTGGCTAAGAGTAAATTGTGTTAGTACCTATTCTAAAACAAATATGATATTATAGATGTTGTTGTAATATGTCAATGTACGATCAGATTCAAACAAAATCATAGAGCGATGGAATCACCCGTCTCTCTGACATAAAGCCATGCCCAACCTCTACTTTTGACTTATGTTTATGTGAGAGTGACTGCAGTGTTTAACTATACTCACCTCATTGGAGTGCTCACGACCTCCCAAAGGCAAAACGTTGGAGTGCGCCAGTGCATCTACACAGCGTGAGGTCAAAAACACTACTTGATAACATAGCCTTTTACTGGTCTAAGCCTGTGCCAAGTTCAATAGAGTAACACATGGGACTCCAGGAGACCCAAATGAGTGTGATCGGGCCTAAAAGATCAACCTGTTGGAAAAGAGGGGTCATACAACACCCCAATCCTGAGATTTTTCACTCTTTCCACCTTCACTTGGGTGGCAAGATCTTGTCAGCGCTCCACTGAACCGATTTATTGCCAGTAGGCCTGAGAGAGGTGACTTTTGCATTCTTGTTACACCCCCTACTACGTCTGGAGGGGTAAATAAATAACACCGACCCTTCGCTGTAGTTTTACTGTAGTGAGAACAAACATTTTGTTGATTATTATGACAAAGGTTTGAGATCAGACACACTTCCAGTGACAAGTTATTGCATAATATGAAGTTATTCTGGAAAGCTATTTAATTCTGTGTTTCACACCTTACACCATACGGCACAAAGGCCATTGAAGAAAAATTCAAAAGAAGTGAAGCTGGCTTTTATGTTACTTTCGGTCAAGCAACCAATTCTCGGTTATTCATCACAATCAGTGATTAATGGGCTACCTCGGAGACTTGAGGCTGTTCGAAGTAGAGGCGAGTTTAGGAAAATAGTATCTCACCCTCAGCTGGCACTACCGTTGCCCTCTCTCTCAGTTAGCTACTCTTCTTTCCTCCTCTTGACATCTTCTCTTGAACCTCCACCACACATCGAACCTCACAAACGCCATCTCTCCCGTGGGTGGCGGAGTGTGGAGGGTGAGTGGACACTTTGTATCAAGGAGTTGCATTGTTTTTCCATCACTCAAGATGACATAAGGCAGCACACTTCCCTAATTCCGATTTGCAAAGCCAGGCAAGGAGCGTTTTGCACTTCCGTACATGCTTTTTTAAAGAAACGTAATGCAACGCTGTGGCTTATGCTGCGTTACATTACACTTCAAGTTGGCAAACATTCCATGGGTGGAGCATGGGCATTTCCAACGATTTCACGATTTCCAACGGTTTGTATACCATATTTTGCATACAATTGGTACACCTCCGGGAAGAAGGAGTAAGGAGGACGAAAATCTATTTTTCTCTTCATTATTTCCTCTTTCAATGGGTAATGTATTCTGCAGCACGCATAAAAAGAGAAAAATGCCTCTTTGTATTGTTGTGCAGGAAGGTGTGTCTTCCTGCACAAAAGCAATCCTGCCGGTACCGGCGGCACAGTGGCAGGATGGTGCAAGGGTGCCTGTGTTGGCACTAGGCAGCACTAGGAGGAACCAGAAGTGTGAAATAACATAGTAGATGTAACACATTTCTGCTCTCTCCATTTCAGGCAGCACAGCAACTTTACCTGCTGCCCTGCTTTGTGTGAAATGCTACCAAATATGCCCCCTGCGGATGATATCAATAGTAGAGAGAACCTGCAACAACAATGGATGAGTTAAAAAAAACGTAACAAATCTGTACTTGTAGATTTATACCTATGTGTAAATGCAGTGTTAATAATTAATATAGCTCAGAAACATATGATTATAAAAGACTGTACCTTTGTGAATGGGATACACTGTATATAGCTGGGACTATTAAAGGCACACACAATAACCAAGTCAGAACACATGTATGGTGATTTCTGAGCTGTTGGAATGGGAAAGGTTTTTACGTATATCCCCTTTTAATTACAGGTTAATAGATATAAGAGAATGACACCTGTTTAAAGCATGGGTGGGAATAGTGGCTCAGCCCTAGAGGTAAACAAGCCGTGTCCTGTATTACTGAGTTGACCATATCAGCGACACAATATTATCATCACGCGTAAACAATACTTTCTGCTGCTATTTACCATGTGGGGTAACATTACATATGGACTGTAAAACCGATTGTATAACTGAACATATTTGCTTACTATGTTTCGTAACCTTGGCATTTGGCACAAAAGCACCACTGGAACCATCCCAAAGTGCAAAGCCTTTTTATCGATTGAGATCCAAAGTCAATAGTTTATGTAAATATCTAGTGCTTATTGTGCAGCTCCAACTTACAGAGGTATTACTGGAAATGTTTGTGGCAACTGGGTTCTGCAACATTTCTTTTCACTATATTGTTAATGAAGAGTATTGAAATGTTCAATTTGAATCATGTGTGCGTTGTATTAGTTAAATATATTACCTCAGGGTTCATTATTTCCTGGGTGTGTAAAAGACGGAATATTTTGAGATTTGTAAATGGAATGAGGCGATTCTGTTTCCCAGATAAAGTTCTCTAGGGCTGCTGTAATTACTACACCTGGTAAATACTCCATTCACAGGATATTATCCCTTACAATAATTATCTTGATTTGCAATTCTGACTTGTGTGTAAACTTCTCTTTGCACACAAAACAGAATTTACCTAATTTATTATGGCCTAAGCATGCACATTTCAAGGGCAGCCTTTCATGCTCTGTCTTATATCTAGAGCTTTGTAAAAGTCCATCCATATTAAATTCACACAGACCATTAACATTTTGTCTGTGTAGCATCCTCCCCAGCCCCAGGAGCATGCAATGGAATATGCCACACACAGAGCTTTGCTTGGTATGGCTGTATTCCTCAACATACAGCCACATATTGCCCTCTCATTACATCATAACCGTTAATAACCACTCCTTAACACATCCCAGCAAGTTATGCAATTCCTTGTTGAGTCCACCCCCACCCACAACCGCGAAGGTCCTGGCGCACAGTCTCAAGACACTACATCTCCCTCTCATTAAATAACAAGCGCAAACAATAGTCACATCATATTTCTTTAATATGGCGTTGAGGCACTTGCACTAATCGGCCAGATCGAGTGGTATGAAATGGTAGAGATGCACCCTGATTATGCACCAATGTCACAGGTTCTGATGTTTGATCAGGACTGTCAGACAGGGTTGCCTCAATCATGATACCAGGAGCTGACGACCTTTGAGGTAGGTGCTTTAAGCATGACGAAGCACGTGTGATGGACTTTCTGGGCGGATGCGCCGTCACCATATGTCCTTTGAATGTCACAATCCTCAGAGGATTGAATTTAAACCAAAGGGTCTGTTTTCAACTTTCGTTTCTGCTTGACCAGGACCCAGTCACCTTAATTGAAGGCTGTTTTGTGAGCTCATTGACAACGATAGCCATATATTTTCATCTGGCACTTCCGAGAAGTGTCCGTAACACAAACCTTATTAGCATTCAAGGGTCGTTCTACTTGTCAACTGTGGCAGTTTGGTTCCGATGGACCTCCCGAATAGTAATGTGGCAAGACTCACACCAGTTGTGTAGTGAGGACTTGAACAATAGGCACAGATGACTTGACACAGGGCCTGGTTTAACTTGATTACCTCTGTCAATGCTTGTTGAATTACCCATTTGAGTGTACCCATGAATAGTTCGACAACCCCATTAGCTTAGGACCACAGAGGTGTGCTCTTTTGATGCTTGACATCAGAGAATATGGAGCCAAAGAATTTGAGTTTGGTCTTGTGAAACTCACACTTTGCTGCATTTAGAGTGAGACCTGTATCAGCAAGTAACCTTGTCATGCTCCTCTTGCATTGTCCCAAATACCAATATGTCATCACTGTAATTAAAAGCATGCATGACAGGTTGAATTATTTGACGTATCTCATCCTGAAATATTTCTGTAGCTGAAGACACTCCAAAACTCAACCTTTTGTATCTGAAACCAACATGAGTTGAAACAGTAGGGATGTACCTGCAGTTTATTTCCAACTTGAGTTGGTGATATTCCTTATTCAGGTCAAGGCGGGAGAAGACTTTGGCACAGTTCAATTGCATGAGCATATCCGCTATGTGTGGATCAGGATTTTTTGGCCTGGCCCACATGAACACAGATACTCACTGCACCTTCATTGTCCTTTTGCGGCATCACCGCTGTAGGCGAACCCATGGCATAGGACTGCTGGAGCAATCAATGATATCATGCTTCATCAGCGTTTCTAGTTCTTTCTCAACTGCTACTTGCAAGTGAAAAGTGACTCTAAGGTGCCGTGGAGCAACAGGGTGCACATCCTCATTGAAGTTACGCTGCACTTTCATTGGCTTGAGCTTTCCTAGGCCATGAAATAATGATGGAAACTGACTCACAACTTCAGTTTGAGTGTGGAGTTGAGAGATACCAGTCCCATGTCAGCAGTGGTGGCAAAATTGAGTAGACATGCACTGGACGAAACTCCTTGAAGAACTTGAATAGTTGCTTACACTGATACTGTTTTGTATCTCATAGTCGCTACAAATGATCCTTGCCTCTGCAATGGTTTAGTAGCAGCCCATGTGTATACATTCATGTTTGATGGGTGGAGGTGTGGCACAGGAGACAGGTTGAACTTTTCGACCGGCATGGTGTTAATCAATGAACCACTGTCTATGAGAATGGTAATGGGCAACTGTTAATCCGTATTGTAATCTTGGGGCAATGTTTATTGTTTCATGTGGTGGTACCCCTTTGTCTTTTGTTCTTCTTTGCAAGCAGCCAAACCTACATGTGTCTGTTGTTCTTTGGTCAATGCCATCATTGCACATCCATCTTCTTCACTGGTGCTCAACAATGACATTTACAAACCTTTCCAGGATGAACTTTGCGACAATCAACTTGGTCTGCTTTCTACTTGTGGTAACTGATGTTGCTGTTTGGCTTTGTGGGTGTGGAGAGAATGCTTCTAGAACATTCTGTCATCCATTTTCTCTTCATGCTGTGACGTAATTAGTTTCTCTTTCTCTTTGCAAACCTTTATGACGTGGTTTTCTTTACCACAACCATGGCACACTTGTCCTATGGCTGGATGTTTGCCTTCATGAGGAAATTAAAACCCACATTGGAAACACAGCTTTTGCTTCTTTGGAGGCATCGACTTGCATGCATCTACCTTGTACTTGTGGTAGTTTTTTTCATGACCGACACTGATTCATTTTTCAGTGTTCCAGCTTCAATATCAAAGGTTTGTCAATCTGCTCTTTCCTTGGCTCTTGTGGCCATTAGAACTTTCACTAAACTGAGCGTCTCTCTCAACACATGTCTTCTGAAAGTATCTGAAAGACAGCCATCGATGACTCAGAGATGTATGGCCTCAATATCATTAAAGTCACTATACTTTCAGTGTGTAATAGGCACATTAAGTCTTTCCACAAACTCATCTATCGTTTCACCAGGTTATTGTCTCTCTTGATTGAAAAGGTACCTTTCATAGTCGAAATTTGGCATCGGATTGAACTTGGTTCCCAATGCTTCTTTGACATGAAGGTACGATATTTCATCAGTCTGTAAGATTGTCTTCAGCATTTCTTTCACTCCATTACCGGCAAGGTTCTTTAAATATTTAATGATTTTCTTATCATCTATATCTTCTAGGGCATCTATGAAGTCATCTGACTTCTCAATCCATGTAGTCCACCTGGTGCCAATGTTCTGCTTCTTAGCAGTGTCGAATGGCAGTGGTGGTTTCAGAAACACAGCTGCATTGAACTTCGCTCTCTTTTCTGCTATCGTCGAGAGTACATGCTGTTCAGACGACGGCTGCTGTTCTTCTGTGATGGTACTTTCTGCAAAGCAATGGCCTTGTGCTTGTACTTGAGTCGTCATGCCCAATCAGAGGGCTTAAAGCACAATCTTCTTTCTTGACAGTAAGTAACGGTTTAGTCTCTTGTGCTTGTTCATCACTACCTTTATCTTTCTGCATTGTACCTGGTTGTGGCTGCCTTTAACATTTCGCTTTGTATCAATTATGGCTCTGTGTTCTGGCGTGGTACAATATCTCTTCTTTTTGCCTTAATAGGGTTTTCTGCTGGGCTTTTTGAATGCTCTCCTACGCAGGGCCTTCAACTTCTTCCACGGCCATATATGGGCTTGAGCGGCCTCAACTCCACACATGCATATTTCCAACTGGTTCTCAACTACTTGGGCTCATGTGGCATGTCTGGGCAGCTTACTGTAGTGTGACAAACTCTCAGGGAGAGCAGTCTCATTTCTTTGGGGCACAGATCCACTACTCATTGCCAGAAGTAGTTCTCCCCAGCCCCATGGAGCATGCAGTAGAATACGACGCACATGGAGATCTGGATTGCACATCTTTATTCCTCAGCATACAATCACATACTGCCCTTTCATTACATCATAACTACCAATAAGAACACCTCTCATCACGTTACACAATTCCTGTTGAGTTCACCTAGAACCTCTAGGGTTCTAGTCCACATACTCAGGCAACACCACAGTCTGTGGGACCTGTGCAATAAGGCGAAAGCCCGGGGACTCAGTAAACAGTAGGTTTTGGACACGGGCAGGACCCTTGATGATGTGGGTTGATCATGTTGCCCCGAGAGGGATACATTTCACAGATATATAGAGGTTTATCATGACCTGAATAAGGTGATCACAGAAACGGAAGGCACTTGATCCGTGGAGCTCGAATATCAATATAAATCAAGGGACATATATCACCCAGTTGTCTTTGCTGTTTCTACATGTCCGATTGACTATGGATCTTATTATTGGATTCTTCAATACTTATTAGCCTTGAAAAAGTCCTTTTGGACGAAACACGTGTCGGCTGTTTTGTACACACATTTGGTTTTTAAAAGAAGAAACAATAAAGAAATATGGAAAGAAAATCCTGAAGCAATTTGTGGACTCCAATTTGATACATACAAACAAACAGTGGAAACCAGCTTTACTGGTTTAGTATTTTTTGTGTGTGCCTCGGCAAGTGCGTGAAAAGGACCTGTGCAATAAGACTGAATCAACAAGATGGTTTGCCTTCTGCATGCTATGAAATGCTTTTGGCCAATGACACAGACGGGGTCTCCACTTTCATTCTTCTTGACCTCTTAACAGCCTGGCTTCCCATGTTTAAGCAATCCTGCTCTAGAGACTGAAGATTCAAATGATTCAGACTGGAGACTCAGCAATGATGGCACTGATAATCATCAGGTGGAGAATGTATGTTATTGTATCCTTGGGTCCATTGGCCATCCTACCATGCCCAATGCATTTTTAGACCTGTGAGTGTCAATCAAGGAGAGGCAAGTTGAGAGACAGGGATGAAAACAAAGGTGTGTTTTTTTTCGAAATAGGTTGAATGATGAGAATGGATCCACATAGAAGTGATATGGTCTAGAAGTGATGCAGACTGTTTCCGCGCATGGGCGGCCACACATTTGACCGTTACGTTCACACCGATCGCTATCAGGAGCATGCAATATAAAGGGTCCTTTTCCTGAGCAGCAGGAGAGCTTGTTATGTGCTACATGGGGCAAGCCCACCTCAAAGGAAAACAAAATACAGAGGCAGCAGCAATCCGAGGAGTAACACTAAGGGAGAGGTAATTGGCTTGTGTTGCCTAATGCATTTCAGAAGGTCCTTTATTCCCACTGGGAGGGGCAGTTCAACTGTGCTATAACTGTTGAAGCATTTTCTAACCTGCTGTGCATACTTAACTGTATACCTAATCAAGCACAGAACATTGTACTAGATCTAGCAAATTACTGTGCAACTAGTTGCCTAAAAGTAACACAAAGCAGTGCTTTGTACTCCTTTAGTTTACTTTCCATCAAGAGGGAGCCCTATGGCTGGTACTGGCAGGTGCTACAAAAGAGAAAAGTATTTGTTTCTCCAAACATTTCTAACTTTGCATGTGTGCTGTACTGTATGGCCCACATACAATTGGAAAGGTTTAAAGTATGTTTAAGCATAATATATTACACTCAAAGGCTACCCTTCCAATACAAAACCCTTGCGAGACTCACTAAGTCACTTTTGAACTATACTGCAAAGGTGTGTGTGTGATGCTAGTCAGCCAGAAAGTGCACCTGCACTTGGAAACAGAGCAAGAGTGCCATATCTTGCTCTCCTCCTTTCACACGCTGCATGAAAAGATTGTAAATTTTCCCCTTAGATGTGCACCTTTATAAACAACATATGTAAAAATTATAGAAAAACTAAGCACTTCAGGTATTAGCCAGAAACCTGCCGCCTTGACCTGAAAATGTAATATACCAGAATCAGATTTGAGCCACAAACCAGCTGCTTCTTTAGACGAATTTTGACTTTTGAGGAGCAGATGGAAAATAATCCAGAAAGCCACAGTGAGCAAGGGCAGAGGCAGAGGAGCGGATTGATTTTAATATATATTACTCATCGACTCTTCACAACTTTTTCCAAAAATGTGATACTCTTTGACTAGTTTGAGCATGGAAAGCTTCATGGGTGATCCGTCAAGTGGAGACCGAGAAAAAGGGGATCACAAAATACAAAATTCCCATACATTTTCCTTGGAGTTCTTCAAGAAGAGCTCCAGCAACAACTGCTGAATGGAATTACACAACATTTGCCAGAAAGCTAGACTTTGGTCTGTAGAGTGCACTTTTGTGATTTGGTGTAAATCCATTCAACAGTTCTTCAGAAATTAAGGTTAAAAATAATTGAATATCTGGATGGTTGGGTCCGCGAGAGACACTCGCTGAGCACCAACTTAAAATGTAGTGTTCTAATTGGCCCAGGGAGCTTTATTTCCCTTGGGCCATGTCGTTCCCATGCGAGTCAGACTCCTGTGGGAGTGAGTGCACTGATTGACTGCCAGCAACATGAGGAAATATTCCTGGCAGCCATTACAGGACTTGGAGACTTAGTCCCCTGTCCTGAAGTAAAAAATGAAATGTAATGTAAGGGGGCAAGGTAGGCTATTTGTGGGGGCTCAAAAGGACTCCCCCTTGGGCCAAGTCCAGTGGGAAATTAAGAAAAATGGTGGCTGGGCTGCATTCATCAACTATAGGCCTTGGGAAGCCCACCCCTGGAGCCGTATTGAATAAACGGGGGGCGCGCGGCACTCCCCTTCCTGAGCCATCAAAGGCCCCTGAGAGCTCACCCTGGGGCCATACCATGAAAGAAGGGGAGGGGGCCATGCAGCCCCCCCACTCCTTAGCCATCATAGGCCCTGGGGAGCCCATCCCAAATGTCTAAAAATTAAGGGCTTATCATGAGTCTGGTTGTCCATGGACTCATGGGGGCACGGCAGTCTACCAACCACCCTATTCCGATTAGGGCTGTGGGACTGCCATTTCCCCGCTGCAGCCTCCAGGAAACCGCTGTTCCCTGGTGGTGTTGCAGCAGTCAGGAGGCCTCAGTATGCTTGGCAGGACTGCCGCAGTCCTGCCAAGCATATTACGAGTTTCCTCTTTGCCATGGTTTTCATGATGGTTCCTCCTCCATGAAAACCCTGGCAGAGAGGAAACAAAGGGAACCATACCGTGAGGGCCCCCTTGTGCCTCTCCACCCTTGGTTGCATGCCCTGTTCATGCACTCCAGTTCCTACATGTCATGGACTGAAAAGTCTATGCCGCGCTGGAACTGTTTTTGGCGTCCCCATTGGAGTGCCTAATTTTAGAGGCACCACCGTGGGAACGCACAAAAAATGCCTGCCAGACAGGAGGAAACTCCTAATCTGGCAGATGGCCAGACCACAGCTTTGGCAGTGTGGTGGAGCCGCACTGCCAAACTCAAAATCAGGCCCTTATAGTGGAAGGGTAAAGAGTAGAGTGGCATGTCATAGACTGGAGTGGCATGTCATAGAATGGAATAGCATGGCATAGAGTGGAGGGGCATAGAGTGCAGTGAAGGGGCATAGTGTGGAGGATACATGGCTAGTTTGCTCACTACCATTACCGACAACACATTTTTTATTGAAATGACCATTACATTTGCACAAATACTCTTTTTTCTTTTCTCAAACGACAAGCTGTGACAATGTCATCAACTAGTGTATTGATGTGTTTTGATCATAACAATAACAACGCGGAGGGTGGAGGGTCTAAGGGAACGTTTTAAGACCACTGCATGGACATATTCCCCAAGCACGATAGAACAACAAACAAGATGCCCATGGGTCTGCTCGAGCACAAAGATCAAGTTCGGAACTGCTGGCACAGCAAAATAGACCAAGAAGAAAGGAAAAGGAAGAAAAAGAAGCAAACCATATTGTTTATGGAAATCCTTTTAACAGGACAGAGTCCCATCACTCACCGTGGTGACATGCTTCATCATCTGGGATCTCCTCCTTTTTGCAGCCTGGTGCAACCAAGGGCTACAACCCCCTCTCTGAGAGGGAAGAGCTCAGGGATATTTTGAAAAGAGAAATCTCAAGGATTTACTACAATCCAACAAATGTGAAAGACTAGAGGTTCTGTGAGTGATGGCGCAGTGCAAAAATATGAACAGCGATGTGCAGCTAAAATTGGTCAGCAATAGAGAACAACTTTATTCCGCATCTATTGATCACCAAATTAAAAACGGTGCAAAAGCTGTTTGAAGAAAATAACTGTGTGAGTCCAAGACAAGGTCTACATGTTTCGGCCTTCTAGATTAAATGTAGTTTTGGCCTTCCTCAGGACCTAGCTGTGTAATTTTCACCTCCGAACAAACGACTCAGATGCCGATCGAGGTACCGACGGACAGAGTGGGGCCTCATTTCCTGAGTTGTAACCAGGGGAGGCGAGGCCGTCTCCTTGTGCATTATTGGTGTCATCATTGCACCATACTTCACAAGAGAACTTACGTCGGCTGGTAGGTTGTAATTGGTCCAACCTGCTGTGTTTTTTGTTTTTTCACTTTTGATACGCAGTAGCATTATTAGACACAATAGCAGAATGTGGGGAGAGGTGGGAACCAGGCATGTGTGAAGGAGGTAAGTGACCCATGAATCAGAATGTACACAATGCCAAGTGTGGCGTGGATGCGCTGGCCAGACTGCAGTATGCAGACCACAGACATGCCCATGTCGACATATACTGCTGGTGTTTGGAGTGTAGTGAACAGTGGACGCAACCATGTTACCCCAGGCAGTGAGGAAGAGCGTGGAAAGTAGCTCATTCCGTCCCCCCATGTAAGCGGAGTGGGCTGGCCCGGCGTACGCTAGGCCAGTGTATGGGTGTGAATAAAAAGCCTGTAACTCTGGGCATGGTTCTCTTCCGGAATGGGCAACGTGTCTGCCAGGGCAGCACCTCCCAGCCCGCCATAAGGTGGACACCGTGAGCGGCAGTGCCTGCGACCATGTGCGCCTGCTACACCCCAGGCCGCAGGTCCCGAAACCCGTCTTGGCTGGCCCTGCGCAACCAGGCCACACCGTTCACCTTCAGACACTGGTGTGTGTCAAAGAGGGCCCACCACGTGCCCTGTGCAAGCTTGGAGCACGAGACCTGCAACCTTGGCAGCCTCCTCAGACCATCGCTGTCCTCCCTGAGACAGACCTGCAGCACTCCTTTCTCGCTGACATACTCCACCGGCCCACACAGTGGTCAAGTAGGTCACACATTTGGAACTGAGACTTGATTATACAACGGCAGAGTACACACTTTATGGCTGAGTTTATATCACAGCTCAAATCATGGACCCTGTCTGATTGAATATTGGATGGCTTCTGGGTCGATGACCTGGGGGTCCTCAACGTCATGTGTCTGGGGCCCTGCGCTTACCGCTGCCACCGGCCTCAACTGCAGTCCACCAGGTTTCACACATCAAATCGAGTCCTGACCTGTCTGGACGATACATCACCGCAGGAGGCACATGCCACCACCACCAGGACCACCTCCAACCAACAACTGCAAGAGTCAAAAGAGTCTTTCAGCCAGACTTCCAGAGTTGCTCACACCTGTCGTGGATGCCATCAGCAGCTTGATACCCTGCTCAGCTCTTCATGTGCACCACAACTCATGGGCCCTTTCTGATTGAGTTTTGTGCTATGGACAGCTCAGGCAGCAATGATACCTCAGGCAGTGTGGAAGTACTGGGACGATGATAGGGAAGATGAGGCAGGTGTAACACACCCCACTGCATCTGCAGCAGGAATATTCTGAAGGGATACAGCCCTAGACAATCACTTAACATGAGCAGGCGCAGCTCTGGTGCCCCAACATCCATGCACTTCGACTCACGGACCCTTCTGATTGCATATTGGGTGACCTTTGTACTTGCTCCGGCTACCAGCATGATGCTTCGCAGTTGTTTGTGTTATGTTGGTGTTTTCGGTTCCCGCTTACATAGTGATCACTGTTCAAGTTGTTGCCAGTAGCAACCACTCCATGAGGGCTGGCTTACACTCACCCCACACCAATCCAGCACAGGTGTCACTGTAAATGTGACCCTGGCAATATAAGTGGCCGGGCACACGTGCCCATAGCCAGTTCCGCAAACTATCTAAGTGTGTCCATGTGGTCCTAATGTATGCATGAGGGACACCGGGGCTCTGGGTGTGGTTAAGTTATGGTCTTGCCAAGGCAGTAACTAATGCGTGTGTCTCTGTTGTAGTGTCGGCGCCACCTGTCACGCAATGAACAATGTTGCAATGTATCATGCCCCTGGAGTGCGGGCTCGGCCGCAGGGGTAAATGAGGGAGCGCAAGCCCACCCGGGGTCCGGGATCATACATGCCAACTGTTGTGTGTGTCACCATTACCACAGCATGAGCCAAAGGTCTACCCTCAACCGCATCGCGAGTTCAGCCAGCCATAAACTCTACATCTGTGTCCGCCCTGTCATTACCATAGACCTACACACACGTGGATGCCCACCTTCAATGCACAACATCACAGTGTCATAGTCAGGCTTGTGGACATGCACAGAAAGGCATGGCAATGGTGTGCCATAGGAGTGCATGTGATGCCACCGCGCTGCGCACAATAGTAATATAATAGGCTCAGGGGAAGGAGGAGCAGCAGTGAGGCTACATAATACACATTGATGCCACTCATTTGCTACAAGCAGTACATGTCAAACAGGAATCACTAAGACACACATATCACACACCAATGAACCAGTGAGCCTGCCAACGGATCAGGCTGAACCAACTATTGACTCATGTCTCTCTGCACTGTCACAGGTGACCAAGGATATGCACTCTGCCCTTGGATGATGACATCCCTCCGAGCCCCGAACACACAGGCCCAGAGGCAGTACAGTGTGGCCCACTAACGCACCAGGGGCATCGTGGAACACACCTTGGCATGTTGAAGTCACGTTTCAGGTGCCTGGACATCACAGGTGGAAGGCTCCTGTACAGCCCAGACTTCGTGTGCAAGTTGATCGTTGCATGTTGTGTGTTGCACAACATATGTGTACGCACCAATGCCCCATGGCTACAAGTGCCAGATGCACCGGACGATGATGAGGAAGATGAGGCATGTGGACCACACCCCACTTTAGCTGCAGCAGGAATAGCCCGTAGCAACACCATCATTGACAATTTCTTCACATGAGCATGTCACATTGTCACAGTCCTTAGACATGGGACAGTACAAAATGAGCACAGGCACAGCATGTGCAAATACATTCTTTCATACACACATTCCCTGAGTGCATGTCACTCCTGTGTACAGGCACATCACTCTGACAAGTGTAAGTGCAACATGTAGAGCTGTCTTTTTTTTGTGCCCACGGTTCTGACTGAGCCTGCCCACTTCTCAATGGTCTATGATTTTGGAAATGTTTTATTGTGGTCGTTTTTTTTATATTGCAGAAACGACGCTTTAATGCTGGCCACCAGGGATCATGTGTTTTTAATTCTAAACCACCGTATGCATTTGCATGCATAGGCACTTTAGTTCAGCTGGTAAATGGAAATATACCATGCAGGCACTTAAGGCTCTCTTGGCTTTTCAACCAACCGCACCTTGCATTCTGGGACTAGTAGTTTCACTTTTATGATTCTGAGTGCCGCTCGCTGAAATTGACACTGACATCGGGACACTTTGGAGCTGGTGTCTGCCCTGCTTTTGCTCATCGACCGGAGGGGAAGCTGCGCTGCCTGTGGAGGGGCCGTTGCGGAGCCTGAGAGGCCGGGACTGCGAGGACCAGGGTGCTCTCTGATCAACTTACTCGGCACACCTGGTGACTCTTCCCGGCCCCGCCCCCATCGCTAACACCACTCCTCGTGGCCCCCGCTACGCGGGAGCCGCTCGCTGAAATTGACACTGACATCGGGACACTTTGGAGCTGGTGTCTGCCCTGCTTTTGCTCATCGACCGGAGGGGAAGCTGCGCTGCCTGTGGAGGGGCCGTTGCGGAGCCTGAGAGGCCGGGACTGCGAGGACCAGGGTGCTCTCTGATCAACTTACTCGGCACACCTGGTGACTCTTTGCGGCTCCGCCCCCCTTTCGGACCCCTCCTTTAGCATAAGCCTATCGCCCACACGCGCCAGTGGAACGCGCCCGGGGCGAAGACTGGACAAAGAGCGGGCCGTTTGAGGCCGTTCGAGTACGGGCGAGGTAGGGCGTGGGGCACCTCAGGCTGTCTGCAATCCTCCATACATCAGGAGCTGTTTGTGACACTATGACCACGAGAGAAACTAGGAGTAAGAGTGCCATGGCGACAGGGAGGCCAACAGGTACATTGGATACGTACTTTGCTAAAGCTGGGTCTCTTCTTGTGGAGGAGATCTCCATTCTTGAGAGACGCATCTCCCAAGAAATAGATTGGGTGAGGAGATCTTCCCTGGGACCCATTGCACACACTACCACTCCCGTCAAGTCACCAAATCCTACATCACTTCCTGCAGGGGGGGTAGTTGGGTTGTCTGTTGTACTAGTCTTATCTGATATTAACTGCTCCATTACCTCCTCTATTGATTGTGACAACTCTGAGCATGTAGAGCTTAGTATACTACCTCTTCCAACTTGTAAGGCTCCCATATCACAAATTACTGCTGAGGTAGTTGTCACCGATTTGAATACAAGCATTAACAAGGAATTGGTCCAGCCCACACAGGGGGAGAAGGAGGGAGCTATCCCGAAAATGGAAAAAAGGGCTTATATAACAAGGGGGGGGAAACTTAAAGCCCCTAAACCCAATTCCAGGCCCAGGGGAACCAAACAGGACACAGTTAGCAAAGGGCTAGTCCCATCCCGTAAACCCGAAGTCCTGCATCAACATACTCCGGCAAAAAATCTGCCTAGCCAACAAAGCGCTGCTGGGATGCAAGACCCTATGTTTATTGGTTTACGCACCCTATTGAGGGAATTGCTCACTCCCATAGAAGACCGCTTGGCCAACATAGAAATCTGTCTAATAGATCTGCGCAAGGGATTACTAGGTCTAGTTGCAGACCAAAGAGTAGGTAAGCATGCAGTAGCTGGGGACTCCATAGGGACCTCTAGTTTACCTACAAATCCTATTACCTCGTTTCCTGCTCCTTCCATAGTTACCCCACTGGAAAATGCTCCTCTAGTTCCCTTGTCAAAATCTGCTCCTGTATTACCCTGCAGCCACCAATCCATCATAGGACTTACCAGTGGGCCGAATTTACTCGGCTCGGCCTCTGGCCTCGGCCAGGAAAAACTATTAAATGATGTAAGGAACTTTTCAGGTAGGCAAGACAGCCATCAAAACTGGCGCAAAGCAATAAACTTGCCCCCCGAGGCTGCTGCCTATTCTGTTGTTCTGAAGGGAGTACCCTCGCTCGAGGGAAGTGTGGTGGAACCTCACGATTCTTTACACAACAAGGTCACCAGCTGGCTAAATATCCATAGGCCATTACCTCCTAATTCTAACGGAGAAATTCTCATGGTAAGAAGAGTTCCATGGATCGGTTATACCGATAAGAAATGTGTAGGTGACTGCATAATTGTAAATTTTAGGAACCCCAAAATTGTGCCTTATATTTGCAATTGGACTGGGAACATACGAACTACTTCTATCGAAGTGGTCCACTTGTCATACTTTTATCCTAACATCTATAACCCAATTTTGAATAATGACAATGGTTGGACCCGGGTCGGATCTGCTGCCGACGGCCGTAGAGTCAGGCCCACTTGTAATGTTCCCACTACTAACTTTGGTAGCTTTTTACATCCTAATAGATACAGCTGTCTTGAACAGATAGATTGACTTTACAAGGGACAGGGGCACGGTGGATGCGAAATAGATATCGCCACTCAAGAACATGGTGCCCCTCGAGGGGAGAACCTGACATCTATTAATCCCCATGGTCAAGAAACTGATTCATCCAAGACTATATCATGCTGTACTAATAACAAGTCAAAATTGATAGTCTCTGCACATCTCAAAGCAGACCCTATGGATCCATCAACTCTGGAAATACCCTTGCCTATGTCTTTGGCTTCATCGACGGAAGCTGTCCCACTTAAAATTGGTGGAAATGATCCAGAACCGTCTGACGACTCTTTAAAGGTCCTTTCCTGGAATGTCGCTGGCATTGCCAATAAACTTGATACGAGCGACTGGGACTCCTTGATAGGCAACAGTGACATTTGCCTTTTTCAAGAGACATGGGCAAGGGAACCATTATGTAGAGTGGGCTACGCAGTGTTCGAAATAAATGCGACCTGGTCCGGTAGAGGGAGGCCTTCCGGAGGATTGGCGATTTGGGTAGCCAGTCACATCGGGTGTATTGCGGAGAGTCTACCGACTCTCTCGCAGGACATTCAGTGTGTTCTACTCAAGTGGCCTAATGCTTTAAATTTAGCAATTATCAATGTATACTCCCGCCCTACTAAGTTGGCCATGGAATCCCCCACACTTGATGATCTTATCTGTTTTTTGGCTAGTCTCCCTAACGATTTTAAGATAGTCCTGGGAGGCGACCTGAATTGTCACTTTGAGCCCTTGGAAGGTCTAAAGGAAGGAGCCCTCGCAGCGGAAGATGACCTTTGGGGTGTTCCTCCCTGTCAATCTCCATATGTTAAAATCTGGTCTCCCTTAGTAGTACAAATTCTGTCCTTAACGTTAAATTTCTCCTTAAGGGCATGCAATGGTCGAAGTACTTCGGACACCCCCTCTGCATGCACTTTTAATGGGATGAATCACAAATCTAGGTTAGATATTAGTCTCTGGCCCAAGATTCAGGATTTTAGAATAATAGCAAGAACGGACAGTGATCATAATGCACTGGTAATGTACATGGCGCACCCTAAAGGTGCTGCCCGATCACTTGCCGTTGAGCCCAGTCAAGATCCAGGGAACCTGCTAATCAGTTCTAAGAGACGTAGGATTAAATGGGGGAAATTGGCGAGCTCAGAAGAGTCCCTAAGTAAAATCTATCGGCTAGCACTCCCGAAGCTAATGGAAACGGACACTTTAATCACGCAGCCAAGAAATCTGGAATTCAACAAGAAACTAGCCCAAATCCATGAAGAACTGGTGGCCCTTCTAGGCGAGGTCTTTTATCCAGTGTTACCTTTAAGGCAAAAAATAACTCGAACCCCAACCTGGTATAATTCAACTTGTAAAAAGATTAAGTCCGAACTACTAAAGTGTGTTAAAAAAGGTACGGACAAGTGCAAACTTGCTGAGCTTAGACGGAATTATAAGAAAACTATGGCAGTGGCGCGAGCAGACTGGGACTGGAATAAATGGCAGGATTTAACATCAGCATTGGAAGCGAAAGATCTGAGGAAATTCTGGTCCCTGGTAAATACTGGCCTGGCAGATCCCAAAGCTGCAATAGAGCCAAACATTGCAGCATCTGTCTGGGAGGCCCATTTCGGCCAACTATACCAGGAACCACCCCAAAATGTCGGTGGCGGGGACATGGTTTTTACTGCTGCCCCTGCCCCAGCATCAGTCTTGGAATTCACTCTTTCTGAGGTGGTCAGTGCCATTGTAGCCTTGGCGAGGGGGAAGGCCGCTGCTCTCGATTGGTTGCCTGGCGATCTTTTTCGTTTACACCCAGAGATATGGGGCCCTTATCTTCTCACCCTTTTTAATGCCATTCTGAGTGGGATGGAGATTCCTGGTACTTGGCTGGGGGCTGAGATAGTGCCCATTTTCAAAAAGGGCTCTCCTCTACTCCCAGCCAACTACAGGCCAATAAGTCTCATAGATGTCCCCCAAAAAATTTACTCTCGCCTACTCCTAAACCACCTCGCGGAGTGGATGGAGGAAAATAAAATTCTCAGCACCCTACAAGCTCGCTTCAGGAAAAACACGTCCACCATGGACCAGATCTTCCGCCTCGTTCTCCTATATTGGAAAACTGTGAGTATTGAGAGGGGAAGGCTGTACATGGTGTTCGTGGACCTGAGGTCAGCTTTTGACCTGGTCCCCAGGAAGAAATTATGGGGGACGCTAATGGGGCTGGGAGTCCCACTCCATTTATTAAATGCCATTATTAGGCTCCATGAAAACAATTTTGCACAGGTTAGGTATGGAAGGACGGGAGCGCTGACATCTAAATTTCCAGTTCTTAGAGGGGTCAGACAGGGCTGTGTCCTTGCCCCAACCCTGTTCTGCCTCTATGTTAATAATGTAATTGCACATCTTGACACTGTTCATGATAATGATGCCCCGTCCCTGGCCGGCAGGAGGGTACCGGCTATTATGTTTGCGGACGATACCCTCCTGCTGTCCAAATCTCCGATGGGGATCCAACGGATTTTAGATGGCTTTGGCCTTTTCTGTAGCCAACATGGCCTGGAAATAAATACAGGGAAGACCAAGTTTATGATATTTAATCCCACAGCTAAAACCAGACCAAACCCATCCCTGAGTTCAGTAACACTGGAGAGAGTAAAAACCTTTCAGTACTTAGGGGTAACGCTGCATGAGAACCTATCATGGGAACCTCATGTAGCAACCAGTTGCTTAAAGCTCTCTCAACTGTCGGGGGGAATTTTGAAGGTGGTAAATTCCTCCACCTATAAACCAATTAGCCCGGCAGTTGAAATGTACAAGTCTCAAGCCAAAGCACCTGCATCCTACGGTGGAGAACTCTGGGGATACAAGGTGGGCACAGGAATTATTAATGTAGAAAACAATTTCTTAAGGCGTCTCCTGGCCCTCCCCCGAGGTACACCCCTCCTTCCCTTAAGACTAGATATGGGCCTACCCTCTATAAAAGACGACCTGGAACTTATGCCACTAAGGTTCTGGCATAGGCTCTGGTCTACTGCTGAGCTTTCACATTATAGACAAGAGCTTGTACATGTCATGAATCTGAACCTTTGCGACAAAATCCCCTGGCTAGCCTCCATAAAGAAAGAACTTTATCGGCTGGGACTCCCTGAATTATGGGAGTCGCCCGAGCAAGGCTGTCACGGGGTTTCTCGCAATCGCCTCGTGGGTATATATAGGGAGAAACGTTTTGCTTCCCTGGTCTCTGCACCCAACAAAGGGTCCCTGACTGATCGATTCTTGATCTTCAAGGACTCTTATCAGTTTGAGGGTTTTATGGACATCATCTTCCCTATTTTATCTAGAAAACTGTTCATACAATGGAGGCTAGGGACTCTCCCTATTAAAATTTTTACCCATAACTGGACAAAAAAGAATGATAAAATCTGTCCAGGTTGCTGTATTCACGATGAGGAAGAAACTCACATTGTGTTTTTTTGCTCAGCTTATAACAGACCAAGAAAATATTGGCTAGTTCCGCTATGCAGAAACCTGGGCATAAGGAGTCATCTGCAGGTGTACAGAATACTGAAAACGAACACTGCTCCGCACATAGTCTTTGCAGTTGCAAAATTTTTAACGGCTATGTGGCAGATAAGGTCTAAATTAATTAATGATAGTTCTGTTCAATGAATTCCATCTGCTTTTATGTCCGTAATCCTCTGTACACTGGTTTTATTGACTCTATTAATTGTTTTTATTCCAAGTGATTGTTTTATATGATATTGTATGATTGTATCTTTTATGGCCTAATTGGCCGAAATAAAGAAAATTTGAATTGAATTGAATTGTAGTGCTAACAATTTCGAAAAATTGAAAGAGGTTTTGGGGGTGTCACCTCTGTACAGAGAGGCTGTTTGGGCTGTCACGTATTCGAAATGCCATTTCTGTGTGTCCGGGATAGTATGGAATCCCACACATCAGCGTCTCACATGTGTCCCACTTAATTGCATATAGGCTGTCATTTGTGACCTAAAATTGACAACAGAGCTTCTTTTGGGGTCAGATATGTATCACCATGATGCAGGGATGCACCCTGTGACTCAAGTCCCACAACATGTGCAACATGGGCGTAAGGGGGAATCACTGCCCCTACATTCATACATGCTTTCAGACTTGATTAATCATGTACATGACACATATGTGTGTATTTTAAGGTATTATTTACATACAGTGGCGTGTTGAAGCTGTCTTAGTACTTGGCCATGCAGACAATCCTTTTAAATGTTGCCCCGTGGAGGGCCAGCCAGAGTCCTATAGGGATTGACAAGTTACTGGGAAGGAAAAGAGTCCAGTCCACAGGCTGATTGCTGTGTCATTGTTTTGCAAACATAATGTGGCAGCCCCTGTCGAGGTGCAAGGTTAGTGTGGCTGGGTGTATCAGGGGACAGTGAAGGTGTTATTCCAGGGCACAATGCAGAGTGCAGAACCAAGAGGTGAAAAGCCATACGGCGGAGATGAATGCTACTGCTTCCTACTTACCACTGAGGCAGATTCATCCTCATCTTCGGCCTCTAACATTTCATGTGCCTCACATGCGGGTGGTGGTGTTTGGTCTGCAGCAGTGTGTGACACTGGCACATCAGGGGCCGGAGATGTGGATGTAGAAGTAGCAGCAGCATTCATCTGCACAATGTCTTGTGGCATCACTCCCATGATGAGGATCTGCACGGCATGGAAGATCCCAGCTACAGCTTTCTCGTGTGCAGCCGTGGTAGACATTCTTTGCGCCTGCATTAGCTCCATGTTCTCCATGACCCTCCTCATGTTTTCCAAATCACGGATGACATCGCTGTAGCCACTCTGACTGGACAGTTGTTGTTGTCTCTGAGTCATGACTCCAGCGACGCCAGCCATTGATTGTTGGAGGGCATGGGGCAGACTGTGGGTGACCGTTAGGGAGTGTAAGTGGTCCCTGATGGGACTTAGACACCCACATATGGCATCCAGTTTGGCTGCCATGAGTTGGAACACCAGCTGCACCTGTTCAGCCAGCCCCCGCTGGCAGTCTAACACACGGCATTGGAATGCCATGTGTTCTTCGGTGAGATGCTGGGAGCCAGACATGGCAGTGGGTGCTTCCTGGTGTGTCGTCTCATCATCGGGGTGGGCTCACCTCGATGATGCTGGGCTGACCTGCTACTGGAGTTGGGGTGTAGAGGGTGCCCATGAACCATTGGAGTTCGTCCAGGTTGATGTCCTGGTGGTCGTCTCCATCATCACTGACGAGATGTATTGTCTAATCTGCAGGAGGTGTTGATTGTCCCTATGCAATGTAAAGGGGAGATGCAGTTTCACAGTGTGTTACATGTATGTTGATGCATTGACGAAGTTTACATACAGGCTGCATGACAATGTACATTGTGACTGTTTGTGGTGAGTTGCCTATTTGATGCTGGACAGTGGACATTTGTACGACATCAGGGATGTGATGCTGTACTCGTACCTTGTCATCTCACAGTTTCCTGCTATGCCAGGAGTGATTGGCCATTTTGTACACCCATGCGGCACCAGTTGTGTCCTGTGTACTATTGTGAAAGTGTTGTAGTTTGTACCACATTGTTGTCAATGTTGAGGTGCTCTTATTCTTATGTGTGTGTACAGCATTGTGGGTGAGTCGCCCCTGCTGCTCTGATTTTGTGGCCCCTTATCCCTTTCAGGTGGTGTGCCTTTGCCTTCTATGCCTCTACAGTGCTGAGATGCACGCGACTTGGTTGTTTAGGGCTGTTGGTCCAGTTGTGACTCTTGGGCATGGGTTGTCCGCAGATGTGTCGTTGACATCAGGGGTTGTTTGTGCACGTGGATGTGTTAGAGTGTGACCTGCTCCTTTCCGGATGTGGTCCACATTCAGCCACCTCAGTGTCGTGGTGTGCACAATGTCATGATGATGATTGGCCTGCATCCATGCTGATCGTCATGTAGTGTCACTTGCATTGTCAGTGTGGCTCACAAATGGGCATCTTTGCTGGGTTTCGCATGTGTGCTTGTGTTGGTGGTGAGATTGGTGATGTGTGGTGTGGGACCCCTTTAGGGACATGGGTTCAGGGGCCTACTTGGTGTTTGTGTGTGTGCTGCGGTGTGCCACGGGAATCAGCTACATGGTCCAGAGTCATTGTGGGGGTGCAGTGTGCTCTACTTACATGTGCATGTGTGCAATTGTGCTCATCTACCCCCCGTCTCCCCCAGTCCCTGGTCGTTACTCACCCTGTTGATGTTGTGTCCGGTCATGTTGAGCATTGTATGGATCCCCAACTCCTAGCAGCGTGTCCCGACTGACTGTGGCCACCATTTTCTCCATGTCATTCAGCTCCTGGTGTGCTGCTGGACCCCCACTTCCAATGAGCGTTGCTGCTTTCATGTTGGCATCGAGTTTCTTCTTGGTTTTGGCCTTCACATAATTCCAGTGCCTATTAACCTCTTCCATTGTCCTCCTCAATGCTGCAAGTGCATTCACATGGTCCAAGATAGTCTACCATATTTGCATCTTTGTTGCCAATGACACGTTTGCGGTGCCGAACAGTTGTTGGTAGTGTTCTATCACCTCCGTAACGATGATCCTGTTTTCCTGCGGACTGCACCGCGTCTTCCTCTTCTCCTTGCCCTTCCCCGACCCGAGGTTCCTTGCTGGTCATCTGTGGGGCTTGTGGGGTTCCCGTTGTCCTCTGAACTTGGTCCGGGTGCATCCATGACGCGTGGGAATTGCAGGCCTGTCGCTGGTTATTGCTAATTTTTGTAACGTGATTGGCCACATTGCAACTTTTTTTGCGTTTGTGTTTCGCATTTTTCCGGCGTCGGGTTCGATTTAACGTGGTCATTTGGCACGTTATCAAGAGACTATCGCATGGTGCCACCGGGTTGAGCATACAACCTTAACACGGCGTTATTTTCCCGCAATAGACTGCGATGTGCAAAGTTGCGTTAACCAAATTTTGCTATAGTCATCAGACGTTCTTGAGAATATCCCCCTATATGTTTTCTTCAGTGCATGTATTTTCGTCTAAAATGTTTTTAATCGAGTGAACCACAGATGTTTATTGTCAGCAGCAGATTAGTGAGTTAATTAAAATTTTAATGATTTAGTACAATGTTAAGTGAAAGGAAGATTTATGTTATTCATCTACATTAATATTTAGCTTTTTTTTTGTACATCTCTTTCTCAAATTTCTAAATGAGATTATTTGCAAAACAAAATATTGGAATTATGTTTGGAATTAGTTACAGGTTGCAATGCACTCTACTGAAAAAGACCATTAATCATGTCCATTTTAAACTAGGGAGTAATTAGTTATTTTTATTATGATAGTTCAGAATTCAGATAAAAAAACTAACTTCAGTTTCGCATTTTGGGAATATTCATTGTCCTACAAGCAGCGTTAAACTATGGTTTAGATAGTCCAGTTGCATTCTGAAGTGAAGTTCCAGTGCATGGGTCCAGGCATCACTCGAAGACTTGGGAAGACGTGGAAATAAAAAGGCTGCCCAATAAACCTACTTATTTTCCTCTGACATCAGTTTCGATGTTTTTCTTCAATAAATTTTGGTTTAAATCATAACTGTATAATATAAGGTTTTATGCAAGACGGCCATAATATCCTGTGCTAGAGTGGTGTATTAATATTTATTGTCATTAGTATAACCTTTGCAACCATATGAATATATTTTTTGCATGAATGCAAATGTGTTTTGCATTTTCCGGAATATACAATTACTGTTTACATATGTATGATAATTCAGGCGGGGGCGAGGGGAGGAGTCTCACTACGATTTTCTCGAATAACAAATAAGGAATGCATTTGTAGCAAACGCCAGATTAATTTATGCATTGGAAGAGGTTCATTCTGGGCAGATAACGAGACAACATTTTCAATGCGAACTTCAGAAGTAAAACCTGGCACTTTTATGTGCATAGTCTGCAGCGTTCAATACATGGTTAAAGATTCATGCTGTGAAAGACGGATCGCATGCCTTGTTTCTCACAAATATAGTCATACAATCATAAATCATTTCTATTTTTCTACTCAGATTCCATGCTGAGAAAGTAGTATATTTTGCATGGAATGCATGTGAACGCTAAACTTTGGACCTTGTTCAGCGAACTAACATTAGACACTGACTTAGGGGGCTCATTGCGATGGCCATTGTTGCGGTGCTGGGACCACCCGCCTGACGTGTGACTGTCCCACCACACATATTAGGATGCGCCCACCGTATTGGCGGGCGCATCCTGGGCTTTTAACATTGCGGATGGTGCTGCTGGCTGCAGCACCGTACGCAATGTTACAAGGGCTTGCACTGCATTTCCCTGCACCATGTGCCACTTGGTGCATGGAAATGCTGGGGGGTACCATGGATACTCCCCCCAGTGGACCCCCCACACACAGAGGTGGCCCGCAACGGGCCCCCAAACCCAGCCTCTGCCTGTCTTTTAGCGGCAGGATGACTGCTGCAAAAAGACAGGCAGAAAGGGATTCCATAATCCCTATAGCGGTGCCTGCAAGGCACCGCTGCATTGCTGCCCCGTGTGCTCGTTCTGTAAGGCGGGTGGAAAAGGACCACCTTGCGGAACCTTGGCGGATGGACTTTCCGTCCGGCACGGACACATTGGGATTCCCACCGCCATCCTAATTTGGCGATGGGACTTTCCTGTGTGATGGCGGACAGACTGCCACCGGGTGGCAGTCCTTCCGCCATCATAATGAGCCCCTAGGTCTTTAAAATGAAGTCCAAACCGGGGTTCAGAAGGTACATCTGCTACAGCAACCTTAACTAATGTCAAAGTTATTTATTTGGGTATTCTGCCCAGGACTTCAAAATGATCACGTCTCGCAGCCAAATGGCATCTACTGGTATCCAGCATAGATGTATTAAATGAGCACGCATACTACTGCCCAGACCTAAACAACCTAAACACGCTCATTCAAGCTTCTAACCCCACGAACCCACAGTTCAATTTTACCCCTTCCTCAGAACCTCTCTGACCCACGTACCTTCTGTTTCTTTCTCCTCATATCTGGCAGCTATGGCACATCTCATGGGCACCTCAATGCTCCTTACAGCCCATGATTATCTGCTTAACACCGACATCACCCTGAAACTTCAAAGCTAATCGCAACCTGTGCTGCTCACTTCCCCTGTTTTTCATCAATTGTGCATATATACATTCAAAGGTCAGCATCTGTATACCACATCCTACATCATATTTGCTCCATTACCATGTTGAGGTAATTCAGGTGCACCAACACATACATCCTACAATGCACTTGAGATCCTGACGCTAATCCTTTGACACTGCAGCCATTTCCTATCCCACACATCATACAATTCTCATAGACCTGCTTTCATCCAGCTCATAATACAGGAACAGACCTGAGCCACACAGTACATAGACATGATTGCTCAGCTTCACCATCTAATAAATCCATGCTCTTTATCATACGGACATATGAGAAAAGAGGCTTTTTGTGCAATGTAGATCTTTCTGCAATCCCACTAGAGTAAAAAGTATATTTTAATGACTTGAGTCAGTAATATTCAAAGCTGCTAAATATTGCATAGATGCAGCATTTAAAAAAGATCTGCCACTACAATGAGAAGGAGACCAGCCAAGATGAAGCAGGGAGGGACCAGAGAGCCCCAGTTAGTAAAACATGGGAGATTTGAGGAAGCCAATGCAGTGAGATAAGGCGCCAACAAAGGCTTTTCAGTGTTTTCAGCATTTAGAGGTGGGTAAGGGTATTAGGTGGTAATTGAGTTTGCAGGAGATTCTGGGAGGAAAACATTGGGGGGTTCACACAAGCCACACATCATTAGACCCCCCTGGGTGTCTAGTTGTCAGAAATGTCTGGGTGTGGTAGGTTTCCCTAGATGGCTGCTGAGCCAGGGATCAAAAACACAGGTAATCCCCTTGCAAAGCCAGGTCGTTTTGGGATAGATCATTTTGATGCCTCCAAAATAATTTTTGGACCCTTCCCAGTAGCAGACACTAGGCCCACCCATACAAGTGAGGTACCTATTTTTATAGGGAGAACTAGGGGAACACTGGTGGTGTTTTGTCGGCCCGGTGCTTCCACAACTTGGCCACACAAAAAAGTGAGGAAAATGTGATTTGCTTTGCAAAAATTTTTGCAGGGGATTCTGGGTAAGAAAACATTTGGGCAACATGCAAGTCACACCTCCCTGGACTCCTCCAGGTGTCTAGTTTTAAGAAATGTCTGGGTTTAGTAGGTTTCCCTTAATGGGCGCCGTGCCCGGGACCAAAAACACAGGTGACTCCCTTGCAAAACCAGGTCTTTTATGGAATCGATCATTTTCATGTCTCCACAGTACGGTTTAGGCCATTTCCTGTCACAGGCAGTAGGCATTGATGTAGGGCCCAAAATCCACAGCTAGGCACAGTGCAAAAAAGAGTCCGTTTACTGTGGAAAAATGTGATGTGTTCACTTTGCTTTTTGAGGTATTTCCTGTTGCTGGCACTAGGCCTACCCACACAAGTAAGGTACCATTTATATCAGAAGACTTTGAGGATTGCTGGGTGATTGGAAGTTTGTGGCTCCCTGCAGATTCCAGACCATTTCAACCCGAAATGTGAAGAAATTGTGTTTTTGTTTTACAAAGTTCGAGGTTTGCAAGGGATTCTGTGTAACATAACCTGGTGAGAGTCACAAAAATCACAACATCCTGGAATACCCTGGTTGTCTGGTTCCCAAAAATATATAGGTTTGCTAGGCTCCTCAAGTTACCGGCTGAGCTAGAGCTCAAAATCCACAACCAGGCACATTGCAAAAAAAGGGTCAGTTTTCTGTGGAAATACGTGATGTGTCCATGTTGCGTTTTGACTCATTTCCTGTCGAGGGCACTAGGCCTACTCACACATGTGAGTTACCATTTTTATCTGGCGACTTAGGGAAACACAGAATAATAGAACAAGTGTTATTACCAGTTGTTTTTCTATGCATTTCTTACTTCCAAATGTAAGACAATATTTAATAAAGAAGAAATTTTGAAAAATGCCCTGTAATTCACATCATAGTAAGGGTTCCCACAATTTCAGAAATGTGCAAATTACCACTGCTTCTAAACTCCAGGTCTTGTTCCTATTTCGGAAATGCAGATGTTTCCTTGATTCTCATTTTTCACTCTTTATATTTTTCCAAATAATTTGCTGTATACCTGGTACACAATGAAAACAGTTATTCGCTCTGTGTGCCTCGGATTCTAGAAGCCCTAAATATCCTCGCAACCAGAAGGGTCCAGCAGATGTAAAGGGATATTGCTTTAAAAAATCTGCCATAGTTAAAAGAAGTCAGAGGTGAGAATGGAGGCACAAATGGCATATTTTTCAGCCCAATTTCAAGATTTTATCATTTCAACTATTACATTCTATAAGAGAACCTTGAAGGATATACACAAATGAAGCCTTGTTGAATTCAGAATTCTATCTTTATTTCAATAATGTATAGCTTTCCAGAATCCATTATTGGTTTCACATCCATTTCTACCACTAACTGGAAGGAGGTTGAAATCACAAAAAATAGGAAAAATAGACTAATTCCCAGTAAAATACCAAAACTGTGTGGAAAACTTTGGTTTTCTGACAAAAGTCTGCCTGTTCCTGAAAGCTGGTGATTTCAGCACTAGAGAACGCTTTGTTGATACCATTTGCAGGGAAAAAAGAGGCATTCTTCCGCAGCACTTTTTAAATTTTTTTACCCCAAAATACCCAAAATGTAGCTGCATTTGGCTAATGTCTTAGTCTCCTCCAGGGGAATCCACAAACCCCATTTATACTTAGAATCCTTAGGATGTTGGAATAAAAGGACGCAAATTTGGCTTGGATACCTTATGTGGACAAAAAGGTATGGGGGCTTAAGTGTGAACTACCCCAAATAGCCAAAAAGAGGGCGTGGCACGAGGGGGAGGCCTGGCAGTGAAGGGGTTAAATTAATAAATAAAAACAAATTAATTAATAAAAACAAATGCAAAAAAGAAATACAGACATACTTAAATAAATAAATAAACAAATACAAATAATCCATCTCACACATCCATTTGATAATCCATAAATGGTTTTTGTTCCCTTCGTGGAGACACTTGTTCTATTAGAACACTATTAAAACTCTCCGGGGGAGAGCTCCCGGGTTTATGTCTGACAGGGCTGTCATAAAAAGGATTCATTATTTGTCATGTCTCCTTGGATACATGTATCATCTTTTCTAGTACAATGTGTCTGCTATTCTTCCAATAATTATACATTTGGCATTTGTTTTCTTAGTTTAAACTTCTTGTGTTCTTTTTTTCACATTTTAATTCTACTTTAAATGTGAGTCAGGCTATTTTATAGACCTGTAAAAAGGAGCATTGTTATTTTTAATGCTATCTAACATTGAAATGTCCACGTTAAAGTTTAAAGATGCAACTTTATAATGCTTGTTTCTGTATAAATTTTAAAAGAGTACATAAAATAAATATTTAATGTTATAGCAACATTTCTACAGCTATTTTTGCAAATAGCATGCCCTCTAAGGTATTATGATGTGGTGCGTATTTTGCAAACTCCCTCCCTGCACACATCCTCAGATGCTCTTCACATTTGAGAAAGGTGTACGAAGGCAGGGATTCCCGCAGGTCGGACTCCAGGCCCATCCCAAAGCTAACCTGCCTACAATGGACTGATATATGGGATAAAGTACCCCTATCTGCATATTATAGGGATATTGCATGTCACCATGGAGTTCCATGGCCATATAAATGAACGAGGTTGAAGGCTGAGTTTCTTTATAAGGCCATGGAACTCCGAGGTGACTTGCAATATCGTTATCATGTACTGCAGGGGGTACTCTACCCCTTATTATACATGGTCACACTATCACCTTTCCCATAAATCACTTAAATCCTTGGTGCATAGCTCTTTCATATGAAACTTAAAGCATGTTTGAAAGCATTAAGAAAAAAAATAGAATCCCTAGTGCAAAATTAAATACATGCAAAAAAGTTGCTAACTAGCTATTGAAAATAATATATTAGAAGAAGTAGAATAGAAGTCCGTTTTAAAAAAAAAACGCAGCGTAAACATGCAGAAAGATTCTAACTTTTCTATAATTCCCCAAGTAGAGCAAAAAGCAAACATGTTGTGATCAATATCAACGTTCTGATTGGCACTGTAAAGTTTAAAACAAGCATTTGCAATGCAATAGGTCTCGCATTTACGCAAGTTTAAGCTATTGGCATTATAAATGACAATGCCTTTTATTTGTTTTAAAACGAAAACAAAAATAAACGGCATTGTCATTTACAATGCCAATAGCTCAAACTCGTGTAAGACCTATTGAATTGCAAATGCTTGTTGAAGTTTGTTCTGGCCGACGCTACAGTCAATGTACTGTATTGCATTCATGATGTTTGGTTGATGTTTCTGCCTCAAATCCCTGGTTGGCAATGGCTAATGGATATAGTGAGAAAGGGCGCCATCTACATTTAGAGAAGCTTCTCTAGCCTACTATTTTGTATGTAGTCCATTCAAGATTAAACAACAGGATTGAATGAACGTTTTTAGGGCACTAGGCTTGGTATGTAAACAAACAAGCATCGGCATAGCCAATAGGTCGCGCATTTGGGACCTTATAAGTGTTTAACCATGCAACACTTGATGTTGTTGCACCAAGGATATTGTGCTGGATAACTAAACACTTATAAGTATTTAGCTATGCATCAGGTCCCAAAGGCTATGCCAATGCTTGTTTCGCTTATGGAGGGTGGTGACAGCACAGACAATTGGAAGGTGATGGGTGGTGTGGAAGAAGTAGGAGGGTCAACAGAAGGATGGGGGTGGAAGGGAAGGAGTAACACGGACAAGGGGGGGTGGTGGAAGGGTAAGAAGCATCACTGACAAGCAGGGGCTGGAGGGGAGGAAGAAATCAAGACAATTGGGGAGTGGGAGGGGAAGAAGCGACAAAGTGGGGGGTGGGGTGGTTGGGAGGGGAAGAAGAAATCAAGACCATTGGGGGAGAAGGGGGGAAGAAGCAACAGGTACTCTGTTACTTTACTTAGGTAGACCTCTGTTACTTTACTTAGGTAGACTGTAGTGTAGAGCTCATATTCCTGCATAACGTTCCCAAGTAAAAATATAAATTACACATTCTCTGCTTACTTTCTAAAGAGAAAGCTGCAATGTGCACATTGTGTTCTTGAGTTGTTATAAAAGTAAAACTGTAATGTACATATCATATCACTCCCCTTACCTTCCACTAGTAAAACTGTGATGTACACACCTTTTACCTGCTTACTCGACAATAGGGACTTTTTGTTCATACATGTTACACCAGCTTTCTTGCCATGACTTCTGCTTGCTCTATGATACTACAATTGTAACGTGGACATCTCCTGCTCTCATTCCACAAGTAAACCTGTAATGTACACATCATTCCCAGCCAAGCTTCCTTACAAAAATAAACTGTGTAATGCACACATCATGTCATTGCTTCCTATATGAAAGTAAATAGGTCATAATATATACATACTCAGCTTAGTTTACACATGTATAAATGTAATGTACGCATTCACAGAAGTGAGGCGGTAATGCACACATCTACTCTACCTCACTTACACGTCACTGGCAGAAAAGCTGCGCAGAGACTCGTAAAAGCCTTTGTTCAATTCAAGAGATGCTCGTTCAGAAAACAGAACAGCTTCAAACATGCGCTTTCTTTTCCGCCTTTCTCTCTCTTGCTCGGGGCCAGAGTAAGAGGCTGAGGTGGTGCATCTCCCAGGGCATAGCTTTGTATGTCTATCCAGCTACATCACTGTATCATTTCTCATTTTCCCAATCCCTCCTAAGTCACATGAATACCATACATTGTAATGAGGGAGCCGGACAGGGCGATAAATATTTCCGGCCTGCATTTAGTTTGATGTATTGCATATCCCTAGCTGGCTGTGTAATAAAGTTTACAAGAGGTGGTCAGGGACTGCAGCCTTTTTGATCACAGTTGAGCGTGTGGCTGTGGTGGTTTGAGGATCAGGGGGAGGGGAGGGAATGGCGGTTTAGGAGGAGAGGAGATGAAGCCTGGGTAGAAATCGATACAGATACAGTTCAGACCAGCTATAGATAAGCCTCAGAATGCACTGTGAAGCCGCTGCTATATAACCCAATCACATACATCAACACCCAGCTGCTGCTCCGGGCCTGTGAGGCAGCTCTGACGCCTCAAACCACACATAATCACACATGTGCAACAGACACACAAAGAACAAGCACGCACAGACACACGGATCACCTACACATGCACAAAGGAACATACGCACTCCCACGCATACAGACGCGCACAGATCACTGATGTAGAAAATCAGAGACGCCCATATGTACAACCACAAACACAGAAAACGGACCCCACACAAACAGGTACAAACACACACACTCCACGCGATAATCTCGTAAGTGTGTTAATGTGCTGCCGGGTTGAAGGGTCTATCTGCAGCATAAATTGACACGATCGCTTTCGGCACAAAGGGGGGGATATGCAGACAGCTTCAAGAGGACAGGGAAGAGAAGGATCAAATCACGGACACCGAAAGAGATGGCGCACACAGGAGGGATGGGGTAACAATGAGTGACAGGGGGTGCGTGCCTATACAGAGTAAGTGAGGCAGACGGCGAGAAAGAGGATGAAGGGGTGGGCCACGGACAGAGAAGTGCCAATGGAAGTGGATTGATGTGCAGTGATTGCGATCAGCAGAAAAGAGATGCCGTCCTCAGGGAAAATAAAGGCACAGATTGCGGCAACAGCAGAACCGTGAGGATGCGGAGAACAAGCTGCAGGGATGTACCTGAGGAAGATGGGTGAACAGAAACAAGTACAGGGAAGGATTAGAATAGTGAGCGTGGCGCTTATTATGAATGGACGTCAGGTCTACTAAAGGGAATCCAAATGCACTGCGTAAGCGCTTATGACAGGGAAATGCACACACAGCATTTTGTATTCCTGGAGGGGAATGCTTTTACATGTTACTTGTTTATCAGTAAGTACGAGCAGGGCGGAAGTGGGCGGGTGCAGCCAGGGACAAATGCATGTCGGACAACAATCGCAATTAAAAAAAAAACGAGAAGGGAGGGGGGAATGCCAGCAAACAGAGGAGACCGCGAAAGTGAAAGTGATCGTGATTACGATCGCTACGGAGTTAAGACACATGGCGCTGCGCGCGTGCACGTTCACGTGCACTGTAGCTTTAGGCCACGGCAGCACTTTGAAAAGCCCAGATATAAAATGTCTCTTCGAGCCTTTGGCTCGCGAGACCTAAAAAACAGAGCAGCAGAAAGAAAAGCAACTTTGTTGCTTTAATCTGCTTTTCTGTGACCTGTCCTCCCTTTTACCTGGCTGTTGGATCTGGCAGCAGGCATTGTGACATCAGAATTCAACTGTAATATGTTATCACATTTGACTTCTGACGTCTTTTCTTAATGATCGGCGACTGAGTGCGTCAGACGTCGCCTATAATAGAGACAGGCGTTTATGTAGGGATTGTAGAATCCCATGTATTATAAGTACATGTGACACACTAATCATTGCTAGTGGGTAACTTTTATTGGTGGTGGGGATTCCAGTGATAAAGGATCAGTGGGCAATGCTGACAGCAGAAAAACTGTAATGGTAAATCACATTTATACATCTGTGAGCACTCTAATGCACCATTGATCCAAGAGACCACAACCCCTTAACACATTACAAAGCTGCATCTCCCATGGCCATAGCATGCTCTAACGAATTCTATCACTCCCCTACCATCCCAGCCTCGTTGAAGCTAGTCCATTACTTAGTACCCCAACTGATACATTTCCAGAACAGCCCAAGGCACTGCTATTTAAATGAATAGGCTCCAGATTTGGTGTGGCCTTTCAGCAGTTCATTCAGACTATTTTGTTCATTCTGAAATGTGACACAATAGGAATGACCATACTGACGTACTTAAACATGTGGAATGGGCATGGATGTGATTTTATCTCACTTGTGGTAATACTCCTTGTTAAATTTCACCATGGTTTAATGTGCAGCAACATCTGTATCTGAGGATTTATACCATCAAATTGCTGCCAAGTTAAAGCATATGGGGGCATGTGTACAAGAGGCTAACGCCGCATTAGCGGCACTTTTCTGACAGTTTTGCAGTGAGATTGTCATCACCGTATGTACAAGCTGTCGCTAACTTCTGTTAGCTGCAGTTTTCCAGAGAAAACTTCCATTCTAAAGTTCGACACTTCTGTTAGTGATCTATAGAAGCCAAGGACTAACGGCGGACTCCAAGTGCCGCACCTCTTTGCTATGTTCCCATAGAGTATAATTAATGATATAGCTGTAGTTGGTGTGCACAAACTGCTCCTACATCCGCCGTTAAAGGATGCAAACTGCCAAGCAGATAAACAAAGTTTGAAAAAAAATGGAGCGGTGCACTACCAGATTATTCCGTTACGGTCACACCAAGTGGTCAATGTTCTTTCAATAGAAATAGTCTTTATTGTGATCATTCAACAAAAATATATGAAGACAGTCTCAGCCAGACAGGCTCAGCCAACGCGTTTCGTTCAGAAATTGAACTTCGTCAGGGCATAGGCGAAGATAAGAATTAACTCCACAATGGGGCAATAGTCTGTGTTATAGACAAACAGTCTCTCAAGAGCAACCAATATTGATAATGTAGCATTTCTTTATCATTTGGCGGGTCTAAGGCAAACGCAGGTGCCTCCTTGATAAGGGCACATTAATAGATTCTGGAGCCGTCAGAGGTCCATGCTCCCTTATTGCACCGCCACCGGATGTTTGGTCAGGTTCAAACATCCGGTGGCGGTGCAAGAAGGGAGCACGGACCTCTCACAAAGAAATGCTAGTTAATTCTTATCTTCGCGAACATTGACCACTTGGTGTGACCTTAACGGAATAATCTGGTAGTGCACCGCTCCATTTTTTTTCAAACTTCTGTTGGTGATATTGACAGGCAAGGGAGGCATTCTCGTGCAAAAACAGCCGCTAACCCCACTTTGCGATATTTACATGGGATTCCTGAAGTTTGGAGGACCAAAATAACAGCCTCTAATTGCAGTCAGAGACAGTTTTTTAAGACCAGAAAATAGCTGGTCTTAAAAGTGGTGAGAACACTTGGGGCCTCTTTACAGCAGGTTTTGGTGCTGGACCGCGCTGCAAGCAGTGTTGCAGCACTGCCCTGCAACAAAACTACAGGGCAGGAATGCGCACCATCAATAAGATAATGTGCATTCCTGGGCCTCAGTCATGAAAAGTGTTGCAGTGCTGCGACAATACAGCATTGCAACACTTTTCACTACGCCCTTCTTTCGACACCGCGCATGCGCAGTATTCACTGGACAGCACTCCATGACCCAAGAGATGACAGATACATCTGGAATCCTGACGTATCTGTCTGTGCTAAAGTCATGCATTGCTGCAGTCTTTTCACAAGCATGCCGCAACTCCAGCAATGCATAGGGCCAGCCTATACCTGTGGCACTGTGCCACCCTTACGCCTGCCATCAGGCAGGTGTAAAGTACTGACCCTGTGCCATCCTAAAATTGTCGCAGTGAAATCTGAAGGATTTCATTGCGCCACTCCTATGAGGCCTTGTCGCTTGGGAACGCACACCATGGGTACATCATACCTGATGCTGTATGATGTGGCACAGGGCTTCACAAGGTCACGCATATGCCTCTATGGGTCACTTTGCAAATACGGCGCAACGTGTTGCTAGTTTTGCCTGGTCCATTCTTGAGGGATGCCAGGGTGTTGGCGCAGTTCGAGATCCATCGGTGGCGGTTGCACGCTGTGGTGTCATCCTCTGTAAGCATTGGCAAAGTGGTGGTGCTGAGGGAGAAGACGAGACGTTCTTCGGTGGCCTTGATCCAGCTGCGAGGGGGTCAATGATGGGGATGGTGTATGGTGGTCATGGTGAAGACGTGATGTATACATTGATGGTCGGTCCAGGGGAGTCCGGTGGTGTGGCTGTAGTTGCAGTTGCTGCTGGCGGAGGCGACGTGCTCAACTGTGTGTCCTGCTATGTGGCTTGCTACGGTGACAAGCTGCTTGAGTCTGATGTTGGGGAGCTTCCGCAGGAGGGGCTGGTGTTCTGGTCACTGGTGTTGTCCAGGTGGAACTTGAGTTCACCGTGCCGGATGTCGTCAGTGGATGGGAGAGCCTGGTGTGCAATGAGGTCTACAATGGTATCGGAGAATGGGTGACCATGGCCCGGGGGGCCTGCAGATGAGGGTGCCACACAGGATGGGGTTGGGATTGGTCCGGATCTGGAAGCTGAGGTGTTCCATGGTCACCGTTGAGTCATTGTGTGGTCAGTCAGATTGTGCTTCTGTAGGTGATGGCAATGCCTCCTCCTGGGCGGTCGGGGTTGTCCTTGCGGGTGATTTAGTAGCCATCAGTGATGGTGATGGCGAGGTCCGGTCCGAAGCAGATGTTGGTCCTAGCAGGCGATGTGACGTCCTGGGTTGATGTCGAGGAGGATGCTGGCGCCATACAGTGTCCCAGAGGAAGGATCCTTGCTGCTGAGCGCAGTCCAGGGGCAGACGGGATTGCCTATGGCTTGCCTTTGGCACGGGAGACGTCCATTACAATGCAGGCATTGCATTGAAATGCCTTTACAACGCACCTCCAACAATGCAGGTGCCTTTACATCACATTCCATTACAACGCATTGTGAGGTCAGTAATGGGGTATTTTTAGGTTTTAGAGTGGGTATGGGTTTTGGGTGTCAGATGAAATTTGGGGTGTCTCATGGGGTAAAGTTTGAAATTTGGGGTGTGTTTTGGAGTAAACATGAAAATGCGGGTGAGCATTTGGGTCAATAATTAAAATTGGGGTTTGCATTTGTGTCAAGTATGATTTTTAGTATGTATTTTGGGGGCTCAATGATGAATTTTAGGGTTCAGGGTTTGCTTTGTGGTGCAAAGGTTAGTTTTAGGGATGCACTTACTGCAGTGGGAATAGTAATATTTACATCTTGGCTATCCAACACCTTCCCTACTGTTGCAATAGGACTAGCATTAGTATGGGATTGCGATGTAATGCTATGCGTCGTAACTTCATATCTACCTTTGGCACACCAGTGGTACGCCTGCTGCGCATGGCCGCCCAGTGGCCCCATTGAGAAGTGCAGTGGGGGTGACTGGACAGCTGGGAGATGGGAAACGCCACAAAGGACACTGGATAGGGCATGGACACGGGGGGTGTGAGAGGGTGTTGTAAATATTTAAATGAGAGAAATCTTACCTCAAGGCCGGGTCCCGTGTCTTCGTTGCTCCTGCTCTCCTGCGTCTGCTTCCAGGAACAGGAAGTAGGCAGCCAGGCTCCCTCGCCTAAGCCAATAACAACGCTGCAATGCGGCATTGGGATTGGTCATTGGCGCCGGGATAAGGCGTCCAGCCAGGGGCTGGAGGGGTGGGCATGTTCTCCATGCAGGCTGTAATGCTGACTGCATTGCGAACAGGACAGTGTGCATGACTGCTTTGGGCGTCCTGAGTGGGCCGACCAACCAGTCATTGCACACTTGAGTGGGCATGCCCCTCCACCCCTGCCCTGCTCCATGAGTGGAGCAGGCATACCCACCCGCAAAGGAAACATAGCACGATTACATCAGGAAGTTATCATCATGTGATGATTTTTTCTCTTCTTGCACTACTTGAAAGCAGTGGGGCGACGCTCTTCCGCCATAGCAGATGAGCCAGCACTGGGGGTGTGTCATTTATGGGTGCTAGGCCTGTGCAACTCGACCACCGGGCTTCCTCCGCTACGCGTCCCACTTTCTCCTTACCTGGATATTGACATTGCGGTGCAATCCGCTGCACTCTTTCCAAATCTGTAAATCAGTCAGCAGGAGCCTCAGCCAGGTGGGATTTCATAAGCCTGGGTACAGCAGTCGCCGACAAGTCCGCTGGTGAACCTCCTGATGCAGTTGATGCAACAGGGCCCCCTTATGCGTGAAGTTGCAGCGCTCCAGCCACACAAGTTCGGCACTGCTCAGGGGCCTCACCCTCCACAGCATTCGGCTAGCGCAACATCATCCAGCCTGTGATGCAGTGAGGCACCGCTCACCGTTGGTAATCCCCTCTGTGCACCCCAGTGTAGTGGTGGATCGTAGTATTTGATGCAGACCTCCCTATGTTGGTGCACAGGAGCACCTCTACCATTCACAGCTCCAATGGGCTCAAGGAGGTCTTCTCACACAGGTCAGCAACGTGTCTCCATGCGAACTGCCAGACTTCAGCACCAGATACGGGCGATCGCTGCACCTCAATGTCTACCGCCATGGCTCATCGGCTCCACAGCTCCTCCGCATCCCACTCCAGGCACCAGACACAGGTCCAATGAGGCATCCAGGCTTCTGACGCAGGTCCAGTAAGGCATCCAGGCTCCAGACGCAGGTCCAGCGAGGCATTCAGGCTCCAGACGCAGGTCCAGAGAGGCATCCAGACTCTCATCCTGGTCATCCTGTATGTTGGGTGGCTTGAGGGGGTTGTTGATGTGTGCTGCACTTCACCCTGCATGCGCCATTCTGCATTTCATTGTTTTTTTTTGCCTATTTTCTATTGGAGGTCGACTAAGAGGCTATTTTTTCCAATAGAGGCAAAAAAACTCATGTTTGGCTTACTAACGTGCGTTTTTTGCCGCTAATGGGCCTTTCGTTGGTTTTCGCCCACGAACGCCGGAATTCCTAATGCCTTCACACTCGTGTTAGTGGCAGTTTTCACCCCTGATCCCTGAAGCTATCGCCATCTAGCATCATCATGTACATACGTCGCTAACAAGGTGATAGTTTTTAGCGATACACAGCAGTAGGAAAACTGCAGCTAACTAACGTTAGCAGTAGTTTTCGCAAGTCCTTGTACATATGGCCCAAGGTATTTGCTTGTCTAATCAAATAAAGTTGCAGGACGTGCCCAGAAAACATGCTCCCGGGTTGTACTTGGCGCTATTTCAGCTTGTGTATCTGCCCAAAGGGAAAATAAAGCAATCTATAATTATGGTACATTTACGCTGATCTATCTTGTGAACCATTAACATTTCCTTCATCACCCGAGAAAGGAAATACATTGAGTACTGTAGCTTTGTCATTTTGTCATGCTAGTTGAATGTTCTTTTTGCATTTTGCCTACCAGGGAGTATTGAGGCACGCTACTGATACCCAAGCAGCATTTACTGCTAGTTTTAACATATTTTTAACTGTGCGATTTACCTGCAGCTATATTGCTCAATCCCAGAACTGTGGGCAATATTATCACATTGGGATATTCATTAAAGAATTAGTACCACCACAAACTGCTTTATGCTAGTATTTTGGTGCAAAAATCTGAAAAGTTTTTTTTTTCCCTCACTTGATTTGCCACTGGCCTGTAGAATGAACTGATACCACTGTTCCCTCTAAGGTGCGCACCTGGGAGGCCGTGCACAGCAATCATTCTCTGCTCATGCAGAGCGCATTTCAAAGGAGAGAGTATTAAGGTCTAAGCAGAGAAAACCGGGAGAGGAGAAACGAAAACAAACCAGATTAATTAAACCTGAAAAGCAATCATTTGCCTCTGTGGATATGGTGATCTCCATCGTGTTTAGCAGCATTTACCTTTTATTGCCAACAGATCAAAACACAGACAACTGCTGTCAATAGTGATGGAGACCATCCGTTCACAGAGGAAAATGGTTGCTTTTAAATATTTTCAGGGCTCGCCTTTTGCAGGGGCTCTCCCCATTCATTTTTTAGCTCGCCCACCTGTACAAAACTTTGGGGGCCTGTACAAAACTTTGGGGTTTAATGACACATCCCACCAGTGGCGGCTCTTCGAGTGAGTGCTGCGGGGTGGCGAGGCGGGTGAGGGGCAGGTTGGGGGGTAGTAAACTCTGGCATATGGCCGAACGGAGTTAAAAAAATAATTAAATAAATAAAACGATTTACATTGCGCACTCTGCAGCGTCGATTTGGCGTTGCAGTGCGCGCAATGTAAATTGTTGTATTTATTTAATTATTTACTTAACTTTGTTCGGCCGTATGCCAGAATTTACTACCCCCCATCCTGCCCCTCACCCGCCCCGCCCTCCAGCCCCGTATCACTCCCTCGAGGAGCTGCTGCTGCATCCAACATTAAGAAAAAAAACTATGTGAAAATGGAAATCTCACTGCACCATGCAGTGAGGTTGGAAGAAATTAGCAAATTTTGGCAGAGCTCTCTGTGCATACAGTGAGGAATCATGCAGCTGCCTCTTTCAAAAATGCCATACTTCCTCTTTGTGTTCTAATCTGTTGGCAATTAAAGACAAAGTATGACATTTTTTAAAAGGTGGCAGCAAGAATCCTCACTGTATGCATTGAGAGGTCTGCCAAATTTGCTGATTCCTTTTAACTTCAGTGTACGCTACAGTGAGATTTCAATTTCCATATAGGTTTTTTTTTCTCCATAAAATGGGTTATTAAATCCCAAAGTTTTGTATGTGGACAACCTAACAAATTATTGGGGGTGCCCGTGCAAGAGCCGAGCCCTGAAAATATTTACCAGGTAAACTCTACAGCAGACATCACTTAAATCTGATAAAATCTTTACAAAACGCAAAAAGTGTATTTCTTTAATATGTGAAAGCTTTGATACTAACCTCTTCCATGCTCATGACATCTCCCGGCCGTCATGAGTCACGATGGGCGTGTGCGGACGACGGCCGGGAGACGTCATGACCACGCCCACGATTGGAATGTCAGCACTGCGGCAGCGCTGCGGCGGAATTTGCGCCGCAGCGAAGAGGCTAATACATCACATTATAGCACTTCATTGAGAAGTACTTCATTTGAACATGAACCATGAGTGAACTAAGAGGCAAGACAATTTTCATGTAAAGTCTGTATGTAGCCCAGGTTATTATAGAGCATATAGTCTGTTACTTGTGGCTTTTTAATGAGGTTGGACATCTCCAGGGCTTAATTTGAGCAACGGTTTGCAGGTGGGGCCCACAGTGACTCATGTTTGGGGACTGGCACTTATTTTGCCTCATAAGACTTTGAACCAGAGCAGGAGAGAGAAAAATCCAAAAAGAAGAAAGAAAGAGGAAGAGAAAGACAGTAAAACAGTGATATACAAAAGAAGTACAGATGAAAAGGAACCTGAAAGAGTGATATAAAGAGGTAGGGAGTGTCTGATGGTGAATAAAAGAGGCATGAGGTGGAATCAAGATTACGCAGCCTCAGTTTTCAGCAAAGCTGACATTTAGTACCACTGGCCGTGGACTTCTGAGCAATAACTTTGGTCCCAGCAGTATTTCTTTTGCAAATTAAGCACTGGACAGCTTTCGGATCTTTACTTTCAACTTCAGATCAACGGGCAATCTAATCATCAATAGCAATAATATTACCTCTTTCAATTCTCTTTTAACAATTGAGGGTGAGGGTAAGAAATAAAACTGGGCAGCAAGCATTATACATTTTAACTTCATATTCAATTAATAAACAACTGCTGCTATGTTCATATCAAAATTAGATAGACAGCACCACCATGTGATGCAGTATCATAAGTGCATCACATGTTGGTTGAGAATTAAGTGCTGGTGCCAAGCCCCAGAAACCTCTGGCTAAAATTAAGCAATGTCACTACTTCAGATTCAGGGAAAATTCCTGACCGTATGCAGCGCTGTTTTATTCGAAAGTAGTCTAACTCTGAGACGACCAGTCTGGCCCAATTCTTTAACCACCATGGTTGTGGCAAAATAATAAATAAATGAACAGTTTCTGTTTTTTTAAGGGTTTGAATACCACTTCCTCATATAGTGGTACAGTTATCAATCGACTATGATTTTTTCCAAACGTTTCCACTAGTGAGTTCTACTTTTGGATTATATATTTATTTTTTATAGATTCTATTTGAGTATTTTGATGAAGATAAAAAAGAGTGCAATTTTCCGTACCACCACAATGACATCTAAAAAAGTTGATAAAATTTAGATTTAACTGGCAAGTTTAAAGCTGGCCAGAAGCTGATCGATCACCTGAAACAAGGGAGCTGGAAGAAGGGGGTATGGGAGTTCCTGGAGCACCTCAAAATATTTTTAGGAGGTCAGAAGCAGAATGAAGGATAAATCAGCCTTTTATTTTTTGTGTTTATCCTGTCCCATTTGCTGGGAGTTCCAAGGCTGGGGTCAAATGTCATGCAATATCTTGGGACAAATTAGTGTGTTTTCAACAAGACAATTGGTTTCTAATTGGGTTTACTATTCCTTTGGTTGACTGCAAAGTAAGGGAATTTTGTGATGAAACAACATTTAAATACTTGGATATGAACTTTACAACTATTTCAAAATATATCAGCAGTAACAAAAGAACTATTTGGCACAATGTGTTTTTTGCAATTCTAAAGTGTAATGGAAACTAAGATCACAACAAAGACACTTTACTTATGTCATAAGCCATGATAAATATGCATGTAAAACAAATCCCACACATTAAGATTTCTGCACCATACTGATTTAACATGAGAACTGCATGTGTTGTGCAAATATAGTGGTCTTTTATTTTAAGTGACTATTTCACTGTAAAAGGTACTCTCTGGTTTTAAAAAAAATATGTTCATTAAATATTACAATAACATAAATTACTCCAATAAACAAAAGAATAACACATATATAAGAAAACCAAAATACATCACAATAAGCAAGAAACTAGTATTGGGCATTGGGAAAATCAAATATATAGGTCCATAATAAATCTTAAAACAATGGGCCATATTATCAAGACCGGCGATAACAATATCGCCGCTTTAGCGGCAGGAAACTGCCGCTAAAGCGGCGATAATGGGCTTGATAATATGCCCTTGCGAATTCTCATAGAAGTCCATGTTCACACCAGAACATGGGCTTCTATTGGAATTCTCTAGGGCATATTATCAAGCCCCTTTAGCAGCAGTTTCCTGCCGCTAAAGCGGTGATAATGTTATCGCCGGTCTTGAAAATATGGCCCAATATTGCTAAAGGAAGTGTTGACAGCATTTGAGAGAGGAAGGTCATATAGTATAACACACTTGGAGGGTGTTGCAGACATAGGCCCTCATTACGATGTTGTGCGGATTTGCATCTGCTCAAAACAGTTTTGGTGAGGTTACTGCACGACATTAGGTCAGTGGTTCTCCACACCAAATTAGGATGCGACCTCATATGGTGCGACGGCAAACTTACATTTTTCAATGGGGCTTGTGTGGCGGGCCAAAACCGCCTGCAGCACAAGCTCCCTTGAAGATTTTGCACATCGTTGTGCGGTGTGGCAGGCACCCACACCATGCAGGGTTGTGAAGGGGGCACCATAGGTCCCCCCCAGGGCCACAACAAGTGGGCAAGGGGACCCTGCTAGGGGCCCCCAAAGACACTCTCCGACAGCAGCTCCATGTCGTAAAGGCCAACATGGAACTACTGTCGGAAAGTGTCATCATATTCCCGATGGCGGAAACACTGTCTGTTAAGAATTATAAGACCCTTCCGACTGGCCGACGTTCGGAACGCAGTCAGATTTACCGCCAGGTTTAAACTCTAACCTCCATCCTTGCAATACGGCGGTTGAGGTTTAAACCTTAGATGTCGGTCGGAAAGTTCCGACCGACATCCAAATCAGGCCCAATGTGAAGAGATAATACCCAGAAGGGAAGGTGCACATTAAAAGAACAATTATTAGGTCAATTAGAGTTTTCAGATTCTGAAGAAAGCAAGTAGTCTTTCAGTGGCTCCCAAACATCTTTATGCCAAGAAGTGTGCGGCTGCAATTGTGCATAGTCTTCACTAATCTTGTCGCAACATAACATGCTCTGGAGCCAGGTCGACTCCTTAGGCATACTCTCACTGCCCAGTGAATGGCCATTTCACGTTTGGCAAGAAGTAATGCACTGGAAACAAATCTATGGCTGGATTTGGTGGTATCATGAGTATACCACAGAAGTGCCACCACAGGATTCTGTGTAATGGTGACATCCATCATAATGGAGAGAAGAGGAAAGATAGCGGACCAGTAGCAGCCCACATGTGGACAATCAGGATAGATGCGTGAGTTGGCACCTGAGACAGTTTGTGGAATGTGAGGGGTCAAAACATTCAAAATCCGTGTGGGTGATGTAAGCCCTGCGTAGAAACTTGAAATGTTGGAGCTTATGATTAACTGAAATGAGTTTAGTCTGTGAACAGCAATACAAGCACATTTTGTCAGTCAGTGGGCAACGTAAATCAGCTCCCGCCTCCTTAGCGCGTTTGGTTTTTTTGGGCTTCATGGATAGGCATGCTTGATATAATCTGGAAACTAGTTTATTTCCATCGGCATCCAATATAACAAGCGTTAATGGGGGAAAGTCAGCAGGGGCAAGGAGAAACGTGGGGATGCAGGAACGGAGCGTGTCCTGTAGGTGTCGTAGAATGAAGAAGTCCATGTATGAGGCAGCATGAAAACGAACATCATCATAATATGCTAGCACATGACCATCAGGGAACAAGTCTCCGATGGTATGTAGGCCATGGCACAATAATGTGTGCTTGATGGGCGTCTCGCTAGCAAGTGGAAGCCAAGGGTTATCTGCTATTGGTAAGGCTAGGGAATACAGGAGGGCCCCTCCTTGGAACCTGCATAGCTTCCGCCATGCCGAGCAGGCGGTGGATATGGTTTGAATGCCTAAAACATCTACCTGAATGTCTTTGGGCAAAACCTATGTGAGTGGAGTGTCACCAAGTTGGTCTCTCTCTGGTCGGAGAAAAGGGACACGGACATCCGGATGGTACCAACGATATGTATACTGGCATTGGGTGATGAGATAATAAAGGTGAAAATCTGGGCCTCCGCGCTCGTAAGGAAGTGTTAAAGTGTCCCAACAGATGTGGGGTTTGCAGCCTGCCCCAACGCGTCGGAGTAGAAGACTGCTGAGAGAAGTGAAGAACTGTGATCTAAGCGGAATAGGGATATTAAGTAAAAGATACAGGAATCTAGGGAGGACCACCATTTTAATGATTGCTATCCGGCCCGCCATAGACAAGGGGAGTTTAATCCAGTGCTCTATCTGTGCAGAGAGTCTATCAATGGCAGGGCCACAGTTGAGTCGGAACACCTGGTGTCTATTCCTGTGGAGGTAGATTCCTAAATATCTGGTAAATTTCATAACCCATGTCAATGGATAGTCAATCTGAAGCGGGATGGTGCTGTCGGCAAGTGGAAAGAGTTCAGACTTGGACCAATAAATGAGGAGACCCGAGAAGCCACCAAATCGAAGGGGAGGAAGGTTGTCGGAGGATTGGTGCACAAACAGCAAAATGTCATCTGAGAGTGCAGAAGCGGACATTTGGTAAGTTGTATGCCACGCTGCAGATGTCGTTCTTGTAGATGGCGGATCAGGGGGTCCATTTCTTTAATAAAAAGAAGGGGAGATAAAGGGCAGCCTTGCAATGTACCTCTGGTGCTGGTCAAAGCACCTGTGAGAGAGCTGTTGAAACTGAGCTGTGCCAATGGTTTTGTGTACAGGAGTGTGATCGAGGCGATAAAACAGGTAGGCATACCTAGCTTTGGTAGTGTTGCCTTAAGGAAGGGACACTCCAGGGAGTCAAAAGCCTTCTTAGCATCCAACAAAGTTGCTGCTCAAGTGTGGTTGGAGACACGCTATTTAAGACTGCAAATATCATCCGTAGATTAAGAGAGGTAGACTTATGTCGGACAAAGCCCTACTGCACTGGGGAAACACCTGCTCCATCAACAGAGATAGTCTGGTGGTGTGAACCTTGGCCAGGATTTTACTGTCTAAACTGAGAAGGGAGATTGGGAGATATGAGGAGCATAGATGTGAGTCCTTACCCAGCTTCAATAGCAACGTGAGTACTGCCTCTCGGAGCGTAGGCGTCAGGGCACATTAGTCCGTCCTATGTTTGTTGTCTCTGCGATTCCTGATATGCAAATATTTTTTTTTCTGGACCCTGCCTCCCAGTCCTCATTCTTAATGGCTACAGTTTTCAGAAGACGTACTAGCTTTTCCAGTAGCCTTTGTGTAGATGTTGTACTGTCCTCCAGACTGGAGATGCATACAGTCGATGAGACTGGTGAGGGCATCAAAATGGGCACCTATAGAGCGGAACCAAGCTCTAAGCTTCGCCATAATGGCTGCAGTACCACCCTCATTATATCAGTAGGTGCCCCCTGTCAGCCTGTTTGTCAGTATCAGAGTGTGTACCCTGGTGGCGAGGAGTTGTGGATTGCTCAAAGAGCAACTTACATTGTTTAGGGTCTCCTCCGCCCATCATTGAAAAAAAATAAGGATGTAGGATATGAATATCTTTATGTTGATGCCACTAAGGCAGAGGGTTCATATCCTGCAGGCCAGATCAAGAATCAAACTATCCCATGTGGACACGGTGACAATGGTTATCAGTAGGGTCCAAGGAAAGGATAGGAGACAAGTATTGCCATGTGCCAGCTCGTGATGCCAGCTGGTGAGGATGCTGTGGATAGAGACACCTGTGGGGGGGTGCAGTAAGCCAAGTAGGTACAGTCGCCAATTAGTGATTTAAAGGGCCGAGATCAAGCAGCAATGTCACAAGCTCCATCGGCAGCAAGAGGCAGAGCCCACTGGGCTTAAGTGAAGGGGGATGGTCACAGTATGGCCCATACTGTCCAAGGAGCATGGGGAAGCTGTTGGGCCACGGGGGGCAGGCATGAAAGCTGTAGCTGTTATCTGGATGAATATAGTGGAATCTGCTGCCCCTCAATCCATTGTGGTGTCAGATGGAGGTAGAAGATCTCAGGTCCCGCTGGGGAGATCCGGTTAGTGCTAGGCCACAGGGCAGGCCTCAACCAGGGAGGTGGTGAGCGCCGGCAAAGCAGTCCAAAGCCGGAGCAAGACAGGAGGGCTCAACGGTCGGGTCCTCAGAAGGAGAGAGACGGTGAGGGCCAGGCCTCAGCAGGGGCAATGCACACTCATTGTCTGCCGCCGAGGCAATGCTGCAAGTCAGGTCCCGATGGAGCACTGTGCAGGCAGGTAATGACACCAGTGACCGAGCAGGATGTCCTCTAGTGAGCCGGCCCTGACTCTGGGCCTGCCAGTCAAATTGGGATCGCAACACCCATGGCCCGAGGGTACAGGGAAACCCAAGGCCCCTCACAGCTATTGGGGACACAAGCCACCGGGCGTCTGGGGGTACGAGCCACAGCACCTTGCCATCAACATGGGCACCAGTCCAGGGGGTGAGTATGCGGGGATGCCAGGATTATGTGATCCCTGCAGCAGTTGTAAATTGCGACCACTTGAGCTTCACTCAAAAGCAGGCCTTCTTTGGCCACACCCCCACAGGTACTGCCTGTTAATGGCTGTGTCATGCTTTAGTGATATATTTTGGACAAAGTGCTCTAAAATGCACCTCTGGGCATGCACTCCCCCCAATATTCTCCTAGATATGGCTAATTTGATGCACTTGTTCTTTGAATAATGTTTGCATCTCTCACAACATCTATTACTTTAATGATGTAACATTGGTAGCAGCAGTCCACTCTGAAAATTATTTTAGCGTCACTGTATTGAAAAAGAAAACAGGGCCTTCCACCAGAGGTTAACACTGGGCCTGGGCAGAACTCATGGAGTTTCACTCAGCGAGATTCCATGGAATTTTGAGAACCTGCAGAAATAGGCCAGTCGGGCGGCTCGCACTGTGATTGAGTACCGGGAGCTTGTTCCGCACTGAAAATCAGCATGAATTGCACCACGCGGTGCTCCAGAGGGTGCAGCTTCTCGGGTTGCTTTTTCTGCCACTATAGAAGATTTTCTTCTTGAGTGGCAGCTCTCTGACCATGAATGGTCGTGAGAAAAAAGTACCAAATAAGGGAGTGAAGAGGTATCCGGATAGAACCTACCTCCTGTATAACTTTTAATAAACAATGTGATTCTACCCTATCTAAATAAAACTATCTAGTATTTTTCGTTTTTTTTTTTTAATATTAAGTGATGATAAATGAGGTGTGTTTAGTGATCCATGAAATGTAATGGAAAAGCACTAAGTGTTTTTTTAAAATACCCCTCACACTATGAATCCCATAGTGTCATGCTTCATCATCGGGGTCTTCCCGTCCCTCTAAGGGGCGGGGCGTGCTACAACCTGCGAATACGGGGAGCACTGTTGTTATGAAGGAATAGGATATGTGTGGTGGGGGAGTGGGAGTGGTAGGGTTTAGTGAAAGTTACAAAAATTAGTTAAGAATTCCCTGGCTGGTAGAAAAACAATTTTATTCATTTCTCTGGCTGGGAACATTAAAAAGGGGGATGAGTAGGGGGTGTATCTTAATGTGTTACCCCCTACTGGGTCAACATGTTTTGTAAGCAGTCCCCACTGCTTTACTCGTCAGGACCGAATGTGATCCCTACTACACTCAGAAATATAACTAATTTATATGTTTAGTATGCCTATTATTCCAAGAAACCAAACCGCTAAAAAATGTGTGGGTCTGGAAAAAGTTTTTTACACGGGTGCACTGACCCCTGTGTTTTATAACCAACTTGGTATACTCGGGCCTCATGAGCGCACACTGGAGGGGAGGATGCCTTGAATAAACAATGATGCAGGATCTTTCCTCGCTTCTGTATGCCTCCGTGTTGCTCCATGGATGAATGGTCGTGACCACAACCGCCAGCCCACGTTGGAGAAATCTCATCCGGGGCCCGCCCAGCAACTATAAATTGCACTAGGGGATGCCAAATCTCACTCGCGCAATGAATTCCTATCAGTTAAGTGCATACTGCAGAATGCAGGGACTCAATACAGCCTGCTATACCCTGTAAGGCTCCGTATCCTGATGGGAGGTAGACCACACGTTTTCTCGATCATCACATATGCCAACACATTTCGGAGGCAAAACCTGCAATGATATCTGCCACGAGATTTGGCTATCCAGAAGACCAATAATGACACATGAGGAGCAATGACTAGAACCTCACACTGATGGAAGAACCTCCAGGAATGCAGCACTAAGAACTGAGTTTAAGCATCGAGGGGGCTGTCCAGAATCATGCAATTGTGCCTCCAGAGCACTCACGGCATTGCATCCTTATATTGTTGCCTCAAATGATTGCTGTAAATGTTAACACACGCAGGTCTAGAGCAGATTGTGAAAGGACCCACTCACAGAGCTGGACACCTTTTGGACACTGTCTTTACGGACTGTCCTTTCTTAACGCCTTAACCGCGGCGGAAATTCCGCCGTGGTGAGGGGCGTTCCATTGAGTGGGCGGGCCGCGTCGGCCAACAGACGTGCTCAGCACTACCGAGGTTGACGGGCGCACTTAAAGGGTTAAAACATAGGAATAATTTACAACTCCATTGGTCAGACCACTCAGCGGTGATGCTAAACCTTAGCCTGCCTATCTCAACAAGTCCTAAGCATCAGGTAACTAGAAATCAAAAAAAGATATTTATGGCAGCGTATAGATAAAACAGTTTTCGCCTCACATTTGAATCAGAATAAATACTGCCTTTCCCATGATTCAGAGGCAGCTGCATCAGAGTATTATGATTGGATCACCGCAGCGGTACAAGCCACCATCCCCCAAAGGGCAGGGAAAACTAGCAGAACTGCAACCACCGAACCATGGTTCTCTGAGGAACTTAGATTATTAAGAAGGCTTTGCTGTCGACAAGTAAGGTGTTGGCATCAACCCTATGATCCAAGGGAGAAAGAACTATATAAGATAAAACTAGCTCAAAACAAAGAATTAATTAAAAAAACTAAAACCAGTTACTTCTCAGCAAAAATTGAACGAGCAAAGAATATCTCTAAAGAGCTATTTGAGACGGTGCTGAAATTAAGCCGCCTGCAGGACGCCAATCAAAGTACCATAGATGAAGCATTTTGCGACAGCCTAGCATCTTCTTTTTGCGATAAAGTGTCTGTTATTTATAATACCTTTGCCTTAACATCGGCTAACAATCAGGGCCCGCAGGCACGGACAGATATCGTAATCACAGCTGCACCAGTACACAACCTATATTCAGAATCTGACCCATCCCAATTTTCCAATTCAACAAAAATTTCCTATGATCAAATCGTAAACCTTCTTTTAGCAACTAAATCAGGCTTCCCATTGGATCCTTGTCCTCCCAAATAATCCACATGATAGTGGATACAGTTGCATGCCCACTCCTAGAGGTTCTTAAAACTACCATTGAATCAGGGATGATTCCCAAAACGTGGAAAAGAAACATCCATTCTACTCCTGTTAAAAAAGTCCAGTCTGGATAAATCAGACCCAGGGAACTACCGCCCCATTACCCGCCTACCTCTGCCAGCAAAAATCTTGGAGAAACACATGAATCAAGAACTAGCACACTTCATTGAGATGATTCATGTTTTAGATCCCACCCAATATGGCTTTAGAATTAAGCACAATACCGAAATAGCCTTAATTACGGCAACTGAGGAAATAAGACATGCGGTTGACAATGGAGGTTCGGCAGCATTGATAGTATTAGATCTGTCAGCCGCCTTTGATATGGTAGATCACAGCACCCTATTAAAGCGGCTTCAAGAGGCTGGGATAGGAGGCCCAGCTCTTGCACGCCTCAGCTCTTTTCTGTTAGATCGAGAACAATTTGTTGAAGTAGAAGGCTATAAATCTCAATGTTTCAGACTTCCATGTGGGGTGCCACAGGGCTCTTCTTTGAGCCCTACCCTATTTAATATCTACGTTGCACCCCTGGTCCGCTTGATTAAAGCCCACGGCTTCGACTGAGTATCATATGCAGATGATACCCAGATTATTGTTTCCCTTGCGAGCAAAAATCACGACACAGCCCACAACTTCAAGGATTGCATGAGAGGTGTAGGTGACTGGATAGCAGATAATTGCCTTAAACAGAACTCAAATAAAACTGAGGTTCTACTCTTATGCAGAGACGCATCGTCCTGGTCTTCAGAATGGTGGCCCACGGAGCTGGGGATCCCTCCATCTCCAGTCACAGAGGCAAAAAATCTTGGAGTCATTACTGACACCTCCTTATCCTTTTCACATCATGCAAAGATGCTCTCCTTGTCAATTTCTCTCACCTTGAAAATCCTGAGGAAAACTCTTCCATTTATCCCACCGGTATTACAGAAAACAGTGGTAGCAGCTTTAGTTTTATCTAAACTCGATTATTGTAAGTGGATATTGGTTGGAGCAAACAAATCGGTAGTGGCAAAATTGCAGGTACTCCAAAACTCCGCAGCTCGGCTGCTCTTCGGCCTAGCCAAATAATCATCAGCCAGAGGGGCTCTCGATACCTTGCACTGGTTGCCTGTGGTGAAGCGAATTAAGTTTAAGGCTTTTTGCATCGCCTACAAGGCTCTGCATAACCTTGGTCCTGTTTACTTAACAGGTTACTTCCAATGGCATTTTCCAGCATGTACACTCCGGTCTGCCTCTCTGAAGCTCGTGAAAGAACCTAAGGCCCGCTTTCTCAGATGGGATGGGATGTGTCACATCCAGATGGTGGAATGAGATGCCAATAGAGTTTAAAAAACTCCCCTGATCTGCTCTCCTTTCGGAAGAAACTTAAAATCTGGCTTTATACCCAATAACGTCTTGTAAACATCTGGGTGGTTGGTTGGTCTATGTGTTGAGCTGCAAGCGCCTAGACGCACTTAGTTAGTAGTGCGCTACATAAATAAATAAATAGATAAATATCACACTGAAGGGGGAATGGAGCGAATCTGCTTCCAAGGGGTGTGCATCCTGGACATTCTCTTGGCTGTGCAGGGATTTCCCTACCAAAGTAGTTTGAAGGCACGAAATGTTTGGCAACTGTTAATGCAGGAACACATCGCGCTCTTCATACCGCAGACAGATAATGTATAAATGGAAGAAATTGATTACGCCAACAAATGTTAACCTCTGCCAACCACCCTCCATGTGTGCTGTGTGACTTCCTCGGTCTTTGTTCACCTCCCCCCAAGGGAGCTCTCTTTCTTTTAGAAATTGACCAGCAACCACCCCTACCTAGGGCAGTTCAGTTGATAGCCCATCCACTTTGTATGAATCCTTTAAAGTTGTCATAAAAGAATCATGCATTACCAAATAAGCAGGAAAACTAAAACACATCACATCTAGTCTGATGAGAGTGGAAGGTGCTCTATGAAATCTATAAAGGTACTATGAGAGCAGAGAAACAGCACCTCTAGCCACACTGAGCGCAAAATAAATTTCATGAGACAGCACAAAGTGAACTCAACTACCTGAGCCAGGAGTCCAAGGCTTGAACATAAAGGGAAGAGGACAGACCCAGTAAAACGCAGGCAAGTCTGAAAAACGAATTTAGACACCATAGAATTGGAGAGAGAAGATGGTTCATAGCTACAGATGCTGAAAGCATCCTTGAGGCTTTTTAAGATTTCTATGCAAAATTCTATGCAAACAAAACCAGCACACTGAAGGGGAGTTAGGTAATTCCCTTGAATTCATAGATTTAGCCTAGCTGGGAGTGGTGCACAGACAATGCTTAAACATGCCAATCCCAACTTTAATCCAGTTTTTGCACAAAGGCTTAGGTCTACATGTGACTCAGAATAGATTTTGGCCTTGGGGGTGCAGAACAGGTGAGCCCTCATAGTGATTGCAGGAATTCTGTCCCTTGCACGGGCTTCATACATGTAGTGTAGCAGTGACAACAATGGTATGTTGTCACTACTACACTACATGTATGAAGCCCGTGCAAGGGAATAATTAGAGTCTCCCCAGTCCTTTTTACCTGCATCATGTCAATGGAAGGCTACTGGCCCATTTGCTCAAAGTTCCACCACTGAAAGGGGGAGAGGATGTGGCCAAACAGCCGGGCGGTCGGCGTGAAAGCTGGGGAACCGGGTTCGAGCCTTGGCAGGGACGCTCAACATCCTGTGATTCTGGGTAAATCACTTAATCTCCCTGTGCCTCACAAAACAAAACAAAAAAAATTGATGTGTCCATCTGTAACTGGTGCTCATGTAAAGCGCTGTGATTCCTTTGGGTATAGTACGAGCTTAATAAAACTAAAAAACAAACAAACAAAAAACATTGAACCTGAGATCCTTATGCTGAGATACAATGCAGCTGGACATATGCATGTGTGTGTGATATATGCTAGTAGAGTTGGTATGAAGTTCATAAGTGAACTCGATTGACAATGGCCTGTGGGTTTCAAATCTGGAACGTTTTACAATGCATTATTCAGTGTAGAACCTTGTCCACTCATTGACTGAATAGACTGGAGATGACTCAGTGGCTCAATGAAGGAATTAATAGTTTAATAAGCGAACAGTGGGTGAATGAATTAATTTCAAAATTGATAACAATGAGTACAGGTGTTAGGTACATAGAGTAAACAGTCTCAATGCACACACCAAGGATAAGTGCATTGGTCTTTATTATAATTGCTCCATTAAACCATCTCCCTCCCCAAACAATGTCACCAATAATCCAGTGAAACATACATAGCTAGGGTGTATTTAACACTGTGCACCAATTTATCACCATGAAGTATGAAGCAAAAAGCATTAAGATTTGAACTAAAATGGTAGAACACAAGAGATAAACATGTAGTGGCTGAATGGCACACCATGAGACTAGGAAAACCAGGCATCAATCCTGGCTTCCACTTGGCTAAATTTTTTTATCCTAGGAAATTATTTTTTTCACATTGTCTCCGATTACTTCATCATGACATGACAGCACCTTGAAATACATCAGTAAAGGGTGTACTCTGCACAAAAGTAAAGGTTGAGCTGGATCGCAGTCAATGGCCAGTTGCGCGAGATGCAGAGAGATGCGACAACATCGAAGAAACTTGCTGTGTTCCTGTGACTTAGAACAGGGAGCCAGCCATCTGACCCACAGCGATTAACTGGAGTTCTTAGTCCACATAGGCAGGCTGGATTCAGCAGGGCAGTTCACAGCAGAGAAGAGTTCTGGTGCAGCAACAGCAGTCCTGGGGTAGCAAAGCAGTGCCCAGTCTGCAAGCAGGTCAGCAGGGCAGATTTCATAGCTCAGCAGCCCTTCTTCCTGGCAGAATCTACAAGTCCAGAAGTGATCTGAAGAGTTTGGTCTGAGTGTTCACTATTTATAATTGGTGCCCACTTTGAAGCAGAAGACGTTTGTAGAGGCTTCCACCCGTAGAGGCGTTTTAAATTTCATGCCTCCTTGCCCTGGCCCCAGCTCATCTGGGTATACAAAAAACTAGTGTCAGATCCTTGTTAGTGTACTGGGGCACAAGCTTTGTGGTGTGCAAGTGTGGTAGGTTACAACCCCACCACCCTATGAAGTCAGAGGTGGCCCGTCCTGCCAACACCGATTTCCCGTTTATCTCACTGTCTGGGAGTAATACACAAAATCTAACTGCCAACTACAACTAGTCATGTGATCCAAGTTACTAACTTTCTAAAAGTGCTATATTTAGAATTGCGACTTAAAATCCGGCTTTACCATTAAAGAGGGGTTTAAACTACAATTCTTTAGACTACAAACTCAACATTTCTATCTGCTCCCAATTGAAAGTTACCACTTACTAAATGCAATACGGGAACCCAATGTTATCCTATGGGAGAGGTAGGCCTCACGGCAGTGAAAAAAGAATTTAGGAGTTGTTCACTACCAGGACATATAAAACTTAAAAGTAAATGTCCAGCCTTTAAAATACACTGCTCCCTGCCCTATGAGCTTTGTAGGGCTTACCCTAGAGGTGACTTACATGTATTTAAAAGGGAGGATTGGCCTAGCATAAGGTTTATCTTGCCAGGTCGAGATGCCATTTTCTTAACTGTCCATACAGGCTGCAATGGCAGCCCTGAGACAAGTGGTTGGTACAATGGGTGCTGCTGGCCCATTAGTAGCATGTAATTTACAAGCCCTGGGTACATGTAGTACCCCTTTACTAGAGACATACACGAAAACGAAATGTACATATTGGGTGTAAGCGAATAAACAACAGAAGAGTGAAGCCAGAATGTCAAAGGCTAGAAATGAGGATCACTCATGTTTTTAAGAAGTGTCCTCAATCAGCAACCTAGTTGGTGACATGCTTCATCATTGGACCCCCACCAGAGAGGTCGAGTGCCTCTCCGGTGTGCTTCAACGCCTGATTACAGCAGATTACAACTAGGTTGGTGAGTGAGGACCCTTCTTAAAAACATGAGTGATCCTCATTTCTAGCCTTTGACATCCTGGCTTCACTCTTCTGTTGTTTATTCGCATACTCCTGGGGAATAAGAGTGGAGACAAAGAAGTTCCCTTTCTCTCTTTTTGTTTTGATACATATTGGGTGTAAACCATTTGTTTAGTATTGTTTGTTTTTAACTCACCAAAGTGCTGCAGGCATGAAACACAGTTAACTTCATTTTCTTCACAATGCACTGCCAGTCCAGGTCTGGGTATTAAATGCCACCTCTTGCCTCTTTCCTCCAACACCTTACACTTCTTGTCTCTTTATCTAACTCTTTCAAGGGCCTTTATATCCCTGCTTTCTCACATTATCACTGTTTTCTTATCTATCGGTTCCTCCACCTTTCTCCTCATTATGCATTTTTTCTGGATTGAAGATGATCCCCAAAGATTAGTGCGGGTGTTAACCACCTGCAACCGCTGTCACAAATTTACCACTGCTTTCATATGTACAAAATATACCTAATTTCCAAAATGAATAACTTTGTAACATTTGACAGCCCTAATTTTGCTTTTCCTTTTGGTAGCACCATATGCCAATTACGCACAGGAGCTTTAGTGTAAAAACATCCCTGTTTAGAAAATGCTTCACCAGCAGTGTAAATGGAGTAGAGATCAGGAAGCATGACAAGTAGTTATGTAAAGCACATTTTCATTCATTTGTATGGTTCAATAGAGTAAAAATATATTTGGTTCTTTTCTTGATTGTAGTTAGCGTGATTATATTTGGTATCTGTGAGAAAGTGCCTCTTTTTGCATGGTCACCCCCATTTTTATGCTGACTGGTGGTGCTCTTTTTTTAAAATTCTGCACACTGGGGAACTGTCCAAGCCCCAGTGTATGTACTCAGATCCCCAGTTGACATATCTAATTTACAGCAATTTGGTGTCTGAAAAGTACTCCAAGAGCATTTAAAGTTAAATGCCATCGGTGGGCTGCAGGACTTATTGGGCCATGAACTAGAGTTACAAAGAAAACATCGCTTCAGGTCTACCTTTGTAGCCTTGTTCCTGCAACTTTTATATCTGAAGGCACACCTATCAAAATAACCACTTTTGATAGGAAAGAACCATAATTTTAAATATTAAACAAAACACCCTTAAGTAGGCCTTGTAGCCCACAAGAAAGGGTGTCCCAAATTTAAAAGTGGTATATGCAGACATATAATGTTGGCATATACCCACAGTGACTGGCCCCCAAAAACCATTTTCACTGTAAAGAGCTGCAGCTGTACCATGAGAAAAACAAACATTGGCATAGCCAATAGGTCTCGCTTTTGGGACCTTCTAAGTATTTATTTATGCAGCACAATATCCTTGATGCAACCACATCAACTGCTGCGTGGCTAAACACTTATAAGGTCCCAAAGGTGAGACATATTGGCTATGCCAATGTTTGATGTGGTTGTGTGTGTGGTTGTGTGTGGTTGTGTGTATGGTTGTGTGTGGTTGTGTGTGTGTGTGTGTGTGGTTGTGTGTGTGTGTATGGTTGTGTGTGTGTGGTTGTGTGTGTGTGTGGTTGTGTGTGTGGTTGTGGGTGCAGTTGTGGGTGTGGTTGTGGATGTGTGGTTGTGTGTGGTTGTGTGTGTGGTTGTGTGTGTGGTTGTGTGTGGTTGTGTGTGTGTGGTTATGTGTGTGTGGTTATGTGTGTGTGGTTGTGTGTGTGTGGTTGTGTGTGTGTGGTTGTGTGTGTGTGTGGTTGTGGTTGTGTGTGTGGTTGTGTGTGGGTGATTGTGTGTGTGGTTGTGTATGGTTGTGGGTGTGTGTGTGGGTGTGGTTGTGGGTGTGGTTGTGGGTGTGGTTGTGGGTGTGGTTGTTTGTGTGGTTGTGTGTGTGTGGTTGTGGTTGTATGTGTGTGGTTGTGTGTGGGTGATTGTGTGCATGTGGTTGTGTGTGGTTGTGTGTGTGGGTGTGGTTGTGGGTGTGGTTGTGGGTGTGGTTGTTTGTGTGGTTGTGTGTGTGTGGTTGTGGTTGTGTGTGTGGTTGTGTGGTTGTGTGTGGTTGTGTGTGTGTGGGTGTGGTTGTGTGTGTGTGTGGGGGGGGGTTGTGTGTGTGGTTGTGCATGTGGTTGTGAGTGTGGTTGTGCATGTGGTTGTGGTTGTGTGTGTGTGGTTGTGTGTGTGGTTGTGTGTATGGTTGTGTGTGGGGTTGTGTGTGTGGTTGTGTGTGTGGTTGTGTGTGTGGTTGTGTGTGTGTGGTTGTGTATGGATGTGTGCTTCACACCATTTTACTGCCACTTCTAATCGCAGGAAATAATCATCAATGCACCAGATACTGCTCACAACCTAGAATTTTGCTCTGAATCGAAGGGGTTTGTAAGCAATTTACAAAATACAGTACAATTCGTATTTTATCATATGCTTAGGAGACCCACGTGAAACCCTAGAACATCGTTCTGCGCAGGAAGGCATAGTCCATGAACTCAACTTTTGAATTTCATATAACTGTTCGTTTAACGCTTAGTGTATGTATTGCACAGATAACTTAACTGGAATATGTAAATCTAACCTTGTGTTATGTGGTAACTGGTGCTCATATAAAGCGCTTCAATGCCCTTGGGCGGATGAAACGCTATATAAAATAGCAAAAAAACACCTATGTGCAGTTCCAAGCATGTCTGCTTGATGTCCGTTACTTATTATAAATTAGGCCGCCATCTTGTCACAGCAGTAGCAGTGTGCAATATATAAGCATAATACTTTTAAGGACAGTTTTATTCAAGGTGAATGCATTTTTTTGGCTTTAAGTCACTACAAACGACCGAAAAGCCATAGAGAAAGATTAAAATACATTTATTGCATCGGAGGAAAAGTTCAATGTCATTATTTTATTTACTATTTGTATTACGTTCACGTTAAAAGAAAGTTTATAGTAAATCGGAAGCTTATGCACGTTGATATTTTGCCAACTTCAATGGTTATATGCCGTAAAAGTATATTACCTGGTCGTCTGAAAAAGGCCTTCTGCTTCTGCTTCAAGTATTGGCCATTTTCTAATAGCTAGTGAGGCAGAATATCTAGTGCCTTTTTTATTTCTACCATATGTAGATGGGACGGGCTAGTGTCTGAAGTGGCGCGAAAGTCTGACGGGAAGATGGCAACAGACAAATTGAAGAGCAAAGTGACTTCTGCTTTCAAGATGCATGGCTTGGTCCTGCGAGCGTGAGTGTCATCTGAATGATAGGGCAGAGGTAAAGCGGCATGTGTGCGAGTGAGCGGATACGAAATAAAGTTGAGTTTGAGGTTGAATTTGGAACATCATACATACTGGAAGCCTACATAATCTGAGTCTTGTGTCTTCTATTGACTGAGTACATTGCGGGCAAAAGTGAAAGTGATCGCGGGCGCTTAATGAGCATGACAAGGTTTGCCATATGGTGCCTCTGCTCCTAAGCGCGCACCCGCGCACATGCACTGTAGCTCTAGGCTGGCCATGGTAGCACTTTTTTGTGCCCTCACAAAAAGTCTCGCCAGACCAGCGCACGCGCTGGGTCAGGTGAGACTTAACTAGAGTTCATAATAAAATCATGGACCTGCTAACTTTACATTGGGATACGCTAGATAGAATTTTTTATATTTAATATATTATTCTATATATTTATAACAAATAAAATTCATTGGTGAAGTCAGATTTTAGTAAATAGTTAGGAAAAGTGACAATTAAAGATACACTTTACCTGCCTGAGGTTCCAGTAGGCTAACTTGCATCAGCCTCCAGGCAGATGAACCCTTCCAGTTTTTCCTCTTACTGAGGTGTGAAAAGTGCAACCAGAGTAGGAACAATTGCTTAGGATGTTTTAACAGGATGACATGGGTGTGAGTTATGTGGCAGATATAACATCTTCATTAAATTTGAAGAGGTCAGTGTGAAGCCTGCCCATTCACAGTTACGTGTATAGGGAGACCTGGGGAAGAAACCTTTTTTGCTGTAGGCCCCCTTTAGCTAGTTTGGCACAAGCTTAATGGGAGGAGGAACTTGTCCCAAAACAAGTTTGGTGTAAATGAGGAGGAGCGGACTGTTCATTTTACTAAACACAACCTTTGCTAGCACAAAAGCTCCCTCCAGGGACATAAAGATTCCACCATGTTGGATTTGCCTCAGAATAGGGCACTGTGTGCTAGTTTGTAAAAAGGCAAACAAGATGTGCTCCAAAAGTGGGAAAGTTTGCCTTTAGGAACTTTTCCTCATTGGTTAGGGTGCATCCAGTGTTTATTGTCCCAGCCATTGGCTAATAAATCCTACTGAATGGCTGTACCTGCTTCAGGTACGCCCAGGTGTAAGACGTTGACTTCAAGGGGTGGTTGACTGTCTACAAGGACACAACAAGCTGCCAGAGACCTTTTTCTTGAAGTTCCCAGCTGACCAGTAGCAACTGGAAGTGGGTTGGACCATGCTGGGGGTATCAGAAGGAGTCAGCCCACACTTCAAAGTGTTATCCCTGAGGTCCCAGGAGGCTAAGAAGTGACCAAGGGAAGCTGCCCCAGAAAGTCATAAAAGTTGAGACTTACACACTTTTTGGACTTACAATACTCTGGAGCTTTAGTGGGACCTTGCAACAGCAGTGGCCAGTTTTGAGAAGACTGTTTTGGATACAGCAGAAGGCTTGTCCCACTGTAAAATGTTGAGCTCCATAAAAAGGACTAAGTCTGAAGGTAGATTTCAGCAGCTGTGAAATTTTAATTTCTTCTGCTCAGAGCTTTATCTGCAAAAACCATTGATTTCAGCTGGGCTTTGTTCAGCAGCTCTTTGCCTTCAAAAGGATTTCGCCAGCTACCGTCTGCAACTTGGCCCCGTCTGAGGATTTCAATTTTACAGACTAAGCCAGAAGGTAAAATCTTAGACCGGGTCAAACTCGCTTGGTGTAGCCAACCCTACATTTCATCAAAGTCAACTGTGACCAGTGAATGCTGACTAGTTCCCCCCGTGTAATAGCATTGTATCCTGTAAATATTTCTTGCAGTAACTACCTCACGTATACAGCTAAAGTATCGGGTTTATAAAGTTATGTCTAGCTGCCGCCTGTATATTATAAGTTGATATGGGCTGGTCTCATTCTCATGTCTTGCTTTTTATTCACCTTTCTTAAAAAAAGTAATCAAGCTTGACGGCTATTTACATATTTAATTGCAATTTTAATATTTTAGATAATTTATATGTATTTATATGTAATGTTTGTAAATGTGCTTTTATGACTTAATTGCCGAATAAAGCTAATTGAATTGACTAGTGCTATACTGTTCTCAGTGCATTTTGCCTTACATCATTAAAAACAGATCCCTGGTTCCCCTCACTGGATTTTTGTCAATTTGGTGTAATCTTACTCATTAAATTTTTCCCTATGTCTATACATTGTAGGATTGTGTGTGTGTTGTGTTTTGACATTTTCTTTTTTTTCTTTTTTTTTATTGTGCATTTCTAGAAAATACAAATACAGCAAATAACACTCAATGATCAGAAAATAAAACCAGTTAGTACAGTACAAAAGAGTAGTCATAAAAAACAGTTAATACAGTAAAAGCAGATTCGAAAAGCACTACATTCGTATAAAAAACAGCTTAGTCCATCATAACACCGTTAATCCAAAACTATACATTTGGGAATATCTAAAAGGCAAATCAGTTCATTAACGCCTAACCCTAATTAGCTTTCTCCTAGGCCGCCCTTGTATCTCTACTCCATTCGGCGATATGCGCCCAAGTCTTCTTCCCTCGGACTCTGGCCTGTCTGCCCCTACAGGCATAGATGGCCATCTCTTGATTGTAAATTCCTAGAAGCCTAAAGCCACATATGAAAAGTTGGTGGTTCTGCATCTCTCCATCTATCGGATAACAATATCCTAAATACAGCTGTCCCCAAAAAGAGACAATATTCCTGTTTGGTATTAAGACCCATGGAGCTACCATACCCCAGGATCAACAAAGTAGGGGTTAGTTCTAGTCTATGACAGAATAGTTCCTCCCAGAAGCCTAGCAGCCCTTCTTTTAATAAATCCAATCTGTCGCAATCATACAGCATATAAATCAGGGTGGCTGGTCATAACCCACATCTGGGGCATTTCTCATCTGTCCTTTTCCCCATGTATATAGTTTGGAAGGTGTAAAATAAAGGTTAAATATAGTTTGGTACAGTTGAGCTTTTAAGCTCGAAGATAAAAGTATCTTGTCAGTTAAAGAAAGGCTCATATAGATGTCGACATCCGGTTTCCCAATTTCACTGCCCAGGTTGTTTCAGCTTTTTCCAGGTGGTCTGGGACTTTGTCAAGAAGTGAACTGTAAAAATTCCTAATTCTGCTAAATTTCCTAGTTATAGTTTCCAAGAGTGGTATCTTGTCAAGCTTAATTTTAGGACTACATAGGGTGAGGATGCTCCTAATCTGAACAAATTTAAAGTATTGGTTATCCGATATACCAAAGACCCGCTGTAGCCTAGTAAATTGAAAATCTTGCTCTACCCCGCAGAAGTCCCCAATTGTTCCTACCCCATACCTTTCCCACTTCTTCCCCATAGCGTCATTAACCTGGGATGGAAATAACGATGAGCGTCACAGGGGGGTATATCTACAAATTTTCGGAATTGCCATAAATTTAGAGATCTGCTTCCAAATTTTCCATGTGCTATAGATTACTTTAAACCGTACCTTCTTGTAATAGCTTGGTTCCAGTTGTCTCAGTAGCAACCCTGAAGCTTCATTCCCAATAGAGAGTTTGTAAATTGTGGGTATTCTAGGGCCTCGCTCTAATTCATTGTTATTATCCACTACAAACAGGGTGACCATTTGATGGAGAAGAGCCGCCCAGTAATATAAGGTGACATTGGGGGTAGCAAGACCACCCCTGTCTTGTGGTAGGGCCAGATATTTCAGAGCCCTCATGACCTTCCCGTATTGCCATATAAAGTTAGAAAAGGTTGACTCCAGCGCCCTCAATATACTATCTTCCACAGCCAGCGGTACTGCACGAAACAAATACAGTATTTTTGGTAGCATGGTCATTTAAAAAAAAATTCCCCCTCCCTATAATAGACAGATGTAGCCTGTTTACTCTCCTTAAGTCATTCCCTATAGACTTGATCAGAGGTTCGAAGTTTCATCCACCTTAGCACTTATTCAGACCCCAAGATACACCGCTGTATTTGCTTTCCTAGGGTCATTGAAATCTATATTATCTGTGCATAACACAATTGTTTTCCACTTGTTCAATGCGTATCCAGAGAGGAGCCCATAACTCTCAGTAATCTTATTTATTTCTTTGATTGCCTCAGCTGGGTTCGTAGTTAACACCGCAACATCATCGGCTTACGCCAATACTTTAGTCTCATATCCACCAGTTATTATTGGTTTTATCTTCCAAACCTGTAGGAGCTTAACCACTAGGGGATTAATATATAAAGCAAATAAAATTGGAGAGTAAGGGCATCCCTGCCTGGTCCCCCTTGTTATATTAATTTTGTTAGATTACCTCCCCATAAGTTGCACTCGGGCTCTTGGTTGACAGTACATTGCCTTGATTGCCTTTATAAACTGTGATCCAAAGCCGTTTAGCTCCAATATCCCCCATAAAAACTCCCAAGACACCCGATCAAAGGCCTTTTCGGCGTCGAGGAGGATCATAGCCATCTGGCCCCCGGTCCCGGTTATGATGTCAAAAAGAGAAATAACTCTACGGGTGTGATCGGTTGTTCCTTTACCAGGGATAAAACCGTGTTGCCAGGGGGAGACCAGATGTTCTATAACCCTCCCTAGCCGATTGGCCAGGATTTTAGAATACATTTTTTTGTCTGAGTTGATCAGGGAGATCGACCGATAAGTAGATGGATTATCTATCGGTTTTCCTTTTTAGGAAAGATTATGATATCTGTCTCTTTCCAGGACTCAGGGGGGGTTCCATTATACTGTACGCCCCTAAACAAATCAAGAAGAAGAGGCGTTATAACTGTTCCTAGGATCTTATAGACCTCCAACGGAATCCTGTCTGGACCAGCAGCCTTCCCCGATGCCATTCCTAACAGCGCTAGCTGAACTTCCTCTAGAGTGATTTCTTCTTCTAGCTCTTCTCTGGTTGGCCTATCCATACCCCCCTGTGTTCAGTGCCAACTACCAGCCCCGCTATACCCTGTACAACTTCTACTCGGTCTTTTTTAAGATCATCCTGGTACAGAATTTGATAATTGTTTTGAAACCCTTTGATTATGTCTTCTGCGTCGGTATATACTTGTCCGTCTATTTTAATAGAAGATATTGAATTTAAAGATATCCTCTGCCTAGTACAAAGAGCTAGCCTCCTATCGACTTGCTCACTGTTTTCATAGGTGCTATTCCGGTGTGATTGATATTCCTCTGCTGACCTCTGTGTTAACCAGTTATTTAGTTCCGCTTTTAAAGCAATTATTCGATACAGGATTTGATCCCCCCCTTGTTCTAGTATTATTGTCGAAACATGCTCCTCCCCAGCCCTGGCCAAATCCCACGATAGTTGTTGATTCTTAATTTCCCGCTGCGTTTTAGCCCTGGCAACAAAGCTAGTAGGTTTGCCTCTAAGAGCAGCCTTAAAAGAGTCCCACACAACCCCCTACTAGCGCTAAATCTGTTAATATCAAAAAATTCTTGCACCCACTTTTTAATAAACTCAATATATTCACTGTTCACTAGTAATTTCCTATTGAACGTCCATTTACTCCATGGTCTCTTAAAGCTAGCTATTTCAAATTCTAAAATCAGAGGGTTATGATCGGATATTATTTTAGGAAGTTTCTTAATCCCAGCTCTTTATGATAAATCTCTAGTACCATAGAAGTAATCAATCCTGACATATTTTTTGTGCGGATGGGAGAAATACGTGTAACCGGGGTTAGTTGTTTTTTTTTAGCCCAGATGTCCACCAGACCATGGCTATTCTTAAGGGAGTTTAATGCCCTATAAACTCTAGGCTTTCGACCAGAATACCCCCCTTGTCTCTGCTGCCCGGATCCAGTATCCAGAGAGATGTTAAATTCTCCGCAAAATATTACAGGGTTCGGCCATGTAGCAAGTTCTCCTTCCAAATCTTCAAATATCTGGGGATCATCTTGGTTTGATCCAGAGATCGAGCATACCGTACCTCCCACTGCAAGTTCTACTGTAGCCCACCTCCCCAGAGAATCAACTGCCTTACGTTTTGCCAAAGCTAAAGATGTCTTTGCTAACATGACCACCCCTCGGATATTCAAGGTCTGAGTTGTACATGCCAGGATATTATTCCCGCCAACCCTCAATACTTCTCTTTTTCCCCAGGGAATGTGTGTCGCCTGTAAACATACTACATCCATGGAATTCAACCTCATGAGTTCAGCACATGTTATGTTATGTTATGCTATGTTAAATCATTTTATATAGCGCACAGCTGTCTCAGAGAAGAGGCGTCCCGGTGCTAGCAGCAGTGTCAATGAAGGGATACGGGATTAAGCTTCGGGAAAGAGAAAGGTCTTAACGGCCTTATGGAAAGACATAAAACTGTCCAGACAACGAATCTGATTAGGCAGAGAATTCCACAATTTAGCCGCCAAACAGTGAAAAGATTGTCCACCAGCTCGAAGACGCTTCACTCGGGGGACCATAGCTAGATGTTGCCCAGCTGATCGAAGTTGGCGCATAGGTACATAGGGTACCAGTAATTTGGACAGAATCTCAGGGGAGGAGAATTTTAAGATTTTAAAAGTCAGGCACAGGGTTTTAAATTCGATCCTTTTAGTCAAAGGGAGACAATGAAGGGGGCGAATCGCCCCAGTCACGGAACAAGTTCTAGGAAGCCTCAGCAGGACATGTGCTGCTGCGTTCTGCACACGCTGCAGATGAGTCGTTTCTGCCTTATTAGCCCCTAACAGGAGTGAATTAGCATAGTCCAATCTGGACAGGATGGCCGCCTGTACTATCATCTGGCGGGTAGAAGGATCAAACAACCCTCGGAGTAGGTCAAAGCAGGTACCCTCTAGTTTCTTGGTATGCTCCTGAGAGTGGCATCTAGCCAAACCCCAAGGTTTTTTACTGCCAACTTGAGGGTGGGAGCGCAGCCCAGGGTCTTGGGCCACCAATGCTCGCCCCATAGTCCCTGATCTCTCCCCACCAACAACACCTCGGATTTGTTGGCATTGAGCTGAAGGCAGTTGGTGGTCATCTACTCCGCGACTGCCGCTAGGCCATTCTGAAATTTGGTAGCGCCCAGCATCGGGTCGTCGGAGAAGGCCACCACCAACTGCGTATCATCAGCATACGAGACCATGGTAAGACCATTGTCCCTGGCCACCGTGGCTAGGGGTTGAACATACAGATTGAAAAGTATGGGGCTGACGGCAGATCCCTGAGGGACACCCTGCCCGATGGCCTGGGTGCGGGAGAGAAAGGGGGGAGCAGATACTTGGAACGTTCTGTCTGACAAAAATGATTTAAACCATTCCAAGGCTGGACCTACGACACCGGCCTCTTCCAGACGAGCTTGAAGGATCCGGTGGGAGACCGTGTCAAACGCAGCACTAAGATCAAGTAATATCAGTGCCGCGGTGCGCCCTTCATCCAGAATGATCCGCAAGTGTTCAGTCACAGCTAGGAGAGCAGTTTCCGTACTGTGACCAGGGCGGAAACCATTCTGGGACAGATCTAAGAAGCCGGTGTTATTCAAAAAGGATGTGAGAGTGTTATTCACGTGTGCCTCGGCTATTTTAGCTACCCATGGCAATTGCGATATGGGATGGAAATTCTCCAATTTTGCTGGATGCAGCGAGGGTTTCTTAAGTAAAGGAACTACCCTAGCCTTCTTCCACATCCTAGGAACAACTGCCGTGGTAAGCGAGATGTTAATCATCTGACACACTGGTGCAAGAAGCACCGGTAGGGAGTCCCTAAACTGAGCAGGTTTCATAGGATTCGTAGGCGAGCCCGATTTGACTTTCTTACTTAACAGGAGAAACTCATCCTGTGAGATAGATGGAATGGCTGCCAAAGTATGCGTAGGGGGGGACCATGTGCACCTGGAAAACCTGTGGTGGCCCAGGTAAGCACTTGTAAATCACTTCCAACTTATTCACAAAAAAAGCAGCCCGGTCCTCACACTGTTGCTCAGATGTAATAGCAGAAGCAGCGGAATCTTTCCTGCTTTTAAGATGGTTGAGAATTTTAAAAATACACTGAGCAGGGTTCTAACTGGACTCGATTTCTTTAGTGAAATAAGCCACCCGTGCGGCGTGTATGGCCCTATGATAGGTCTTGATGGCATCCTGGTAGTCTTTTTTGGCCACCGGATCATAGTCCCTACGCCAGACCCGTTCTAGTCTTTTACAGGCTTTGCGCATGATGGTCAAAGAATCATTGAACCACGGATTGGAAATAATACAACGGCCCTTGGACCATTTAGCTGGAATAAGTGAATCCAGGGCCAAAAGAATCAGTCACAAAGTGCTTTATATGCCAGGTCGGGGTCACTGGCTAAAGTAGGGGACTAAGTGACAGGATAGCATGAAACTCCTCCAGATTCAATGTATGCCACCTACGTCGAAAGGAATCTGTTAGATTAGCTCTGTACACAGGCTTGTGCAGAGGAAGTGACATAGAGACCAAGAAATGGTCGGACCAGCACACTGGGCTGGGAGTCTTGACAGTAAGTGATGGGCTGTTAGAGAACACGGGGTCGAGTAGGTGGCCAGCACTATGAGTAGGGCCCACAAGCTGATTTAATTGACAAATAGTGAAGTCAGCAACATCTTATCCTCTTTGTCCTATCATTCAATCCTGCTACATTCTATGTTATCCTCCCCATCTTAATTTAGTTTCTGATTCCCAAATTTCTCCTATTGATCATCTATTGCTCTTTTCCTCCTTCACCTTTCATCTCTCATTCTGCCTCCTACGTTTCTCTTTTGGCTGTTTCTTTGTTTTGTTATTATTTCTGGATATGCTTTCTTTTACCCCACATTTTACCCACCACCCTTCCCTTTCACCCCTCCTCCCTTCTGTCTCCACCCCTATCTCCCCCCACCCACCACCCCAGCACCCCACCTCAATCTTGAGTCTGTTTGTGATGAGTGTGCTACACAGATCGAGAGCCCTAGTCCTATACTATTTAGCTACATGCTGCATTCCAAAATCCCAAGCTCCTAGGTTCACCTGTTCCTTAAACAAACATTTTATTCATTTTTATTCAATTTCTTATATACATTTTTTTTCTTTCTCCCTCTAATTTCCCCCTTGTGAGTAATCATGGTCGATTTAGTACGTTGAGTACTGATCCGCACCTAGCCAGACAAACCATCAAGGTATTCTTTGGCTTTTATTTCCGACAGAAAATTTTTTGTTTGCCCCCCCGATCACCTTTAGTCGGGCTGGATTGTTTAAGAAGGCTTGCTGCCGCAGCCTCCACCGCCTTTCGACTGTGGAGTGGCAGAAATCAGGACGGACAAAATAGGAGATCTCATTCCTGGTTCTGTTTGCTTCTGGCCTTGCTTTCTCAAAAACGGCTTGGCGAAACAAGAAATTGCCAAAATACATCAGGATGGCACAGGGAGAGCCTGCCCTAGCTGGCTGTTTCTGAACAAAGGGGACACGGTGGGCACGTTGCACCTCTAGAGCCCAGTTCCAATTGGTAAGTTCCGAAAGTGAATCTCGTAGCAAGTTCACCACATATGAACCAACAGCAGCTCCCTCAACCCCCTCAGGAATCACAAGCACCCGCAGGTTGTTCCTCTGCTGGCGGTTCTCAAACTCCTCCAGCTTCCACTTGACGTCAGCTAGCTGTGCCTCATGAGAATCCACTAACGTTTGATTCGTGGCAAGGTCTGATTCGGTAGAGACTATCCTAGACTCGAGGTCAGACAGCCGTTCCCCGAATACACTGCAAGTCTTGGTCAGTTTTCGCACCACCCCTTGCATCTTCCGCATGGCAACCTGGGCCTTGTGACCATCTTGGCGCGTTTCTTCACGGTGCATTGAAATAGCCTGGAAGATAGTGTCTAATGTTGGGGGAGTTGGCTCGGTTGGATCGGAATCGGGTTGGGCGATAGGCATAGGATTGGTAAGTTGATTTGTGGGGGTATAGTCCCAGGTCAGATCCTTCCCTCCCTGTCTCCTTTTTTTTCTCCTCAGAACAGTTATAGATTTACAACCATCAGCCTCCTCCAAATCACTATTGCTCAAATCTGTAGTGTCTACTGACGAGTCCTCTGACCATTCGCCACCATCCGATACAGAAAAGAAACAGTTGCTAGGCTCCTTATCCAGTTCCACATGGCCAATATTGTCTTTACTAGCCTTAGGTGCTTCTTGAGGCTGATTTATAAAAACAGTTTTTGAAGTCAGTGCTAGTTGGTTTCTCTTGGGGTAGTGTGGTTGAAGTGTCTTGCATGCAAGCTTGCTCCCCCTCAGCCCCCCCAACCACATCAGCCCTTCCTGAGTCATCTATGTTAGGGACTTTCCCAGCCTTCTCAGCCATTGACATGTTCGGCATAGTGGACTCTACACCCCCAGAATTAGTCAGAGTCAGAGGCTGGGGGGGCACCCCCGGACCTATCTTTGGTGCTAGCCGGCGCCCAGTCCTGACCATCTGTCTCCATAGGGGGGATCGCTATTATCTATAAACACCTCTTTCAGTGCAATTTGGACTCTGTCAATCTTCCTAACTGTGAAGCCGCCTTATTCAAACTTATACTTACCCTTAAATTTTCTTTTTCGGGGCTTTTGATTTATCGCCCTCCTGGTCCCTCTTCTCTGTGGTCGGCTACTTTGCTTGGCTTGGTATCCTCCCTGCTTATGACAACCACTAACTTCTCCTTACTTGGCGATTTGAATCTCCATTTGGAAGATGCCACAAATGTCATATGCTCCAATCTCATCGCTGATTTTTTAGCCATGAATGTGACCCTCTGTAACTCCGGCCCTACTCATAAGGCCGGCCACTTCTTAGATCCCATCTCTTCTAATGTTTCTTCTATTGTATGTGAACCAGCAATACCTATACTTTGGTCTGACCACTTCTTATTGAAGTCCCAAATTCTGGCTCCTGTCAGTTTGCCCTCTGCTTTCCCCCAGTCTCTGTTTTTCAATAGGGATTGGAAAAAAATCGATATCACCATTTTGAATAATCTGCTAAGTGAAAATACTCCTAACCTCACTCCGCAGGTACCTGTTTCTGCAAAAAATATTCACAATTGGCTGTCCCATGCTTTTGATGTATGCCTTCCTCCCATAAAGAAAAAATTTACCTATCACCACCCTCCTGCTCCATGGTTTACCGATAGTCTCAAAATAGAAAAATCTAAATGCAAAGCATTAGAAAGAAAATGGCGTCAAAACTATGCCCCGGATTTGAAAATAGTATATAAAAATTCTCTGAAAACCTACCATGATCTATGCAAATCTACGCGAGCCGCGTACACTGTAATACTATCAATACTGCTACAAATCGTCCAAAGACACTTTTTAACTTAAAACCTTGCTGGCGCCCAGACCATAGCGAAGTCCCTGCCTCTTGAAAAGCAATTGTGTGAGGATCTTGCTCTTTTTTTCTCTGATAAAATATAGCATATCCATTCTGAAATAGCTAACTCCTCCCTGACCTGCTTGATGTCACCTTCAATCCCGGCTACCACTTTTCAGGAACATCCTAATGTCTCCTCCCAATTGGCCTTCTGGCCTCCTTTGGAACTGGTTTCTTTTGTTTCTATTCTTGGTACAATAAAACGGGTTCCCCAAATGACCCATTTCCATTATCAAGCAACTTGATCCCAACCATCTTCAGGTTATTATGGAAGCCCTCAATTTTTCCTTGCAAGCATCTACTGTTCCGCCTGTCTGGAAGCACTCTATGGTTGTTCCTCTATTAAAAAAGCCTGCTGCTGACCCCAAAGTCCTGGCAAATTTTCGACCTATCTCTCTCTTGCCTATCTTTTCCAAATTTCTGGAAAGACATATCCATACACACCTCGCCAAGTTTGTTGAAACTAATAATATACTCCATTCTTCACAGTCGGGCTTTCGTGCTGGTTTCTCGACTGAGACCACGCTCTTAGGCGTTACAGAAAGACTGCGTTCTCTATTGGATTCTGGCGATACAGTCGCGCTCATACTACAAGATCTGAGCGCGGCTTTCGATACTATCTCCCACCCCATCCTGATTAACACTTTGAAATCTTTTGGCATTTGCGGTTCTGCTTTGGACTGGTTATCCTTCTTCCTTACTGACCGCACTTTTCAAGTCTTTTCTGCGTCGGACAGTTCCAGTGTCTTTCCTTCACCTTTTGGAGTTCCTCAGGGCTCCATTTTGAGCCCCTTGCTCTTTAATCTGTATGTCAGGCTACTTGCTGACATAGCTGTTAATGCTGGACTGTCTCTCTATACATACGCCGACGACTCTCAAACCATTTTCTCGCTTTCCAAATCTGACTCTTCTTCCTCCCTTTCTGCTCTCCAGTTGGGCTTACGCCAAATTACTGTCTGGATGAATAACAATTATCTAAAGCTTAATGCTAATAAAACCGAGGTCCTTATTTTAGGCAAGCAGAAAGATCTGTGGGGCTCATGTCACTGGCCGAATGAGTTGGGTACTCTTCCTCGGCCTGTCGATCATGTTCGCAACCTGGGCTTCTATATTGATGACTCCTTGAAAATGTATCATCAATCAGTCAAAGTTGCCGGCACCTGCTTTGCCATCATGAAATGGCTGCGCAAAATTCTTTGGATGCTGCCAAAAGACACCCAAAAAACCGTAGTCCATGCTCTTATTACATCAAGACTGGACTACGGTAACGTTCTGTTTTTGGGTGCAAATAAGGCTGTATCCCGTAGGCTGCACTTGTACAAAACTCTGCTGCCCGACTCTTGTGTGGGGTTCCTAGATTTTCTTCTATCTCTCATCATATTCGTGACCTACATTGGCTTCGAATTGAAAAGCGGATCGAGTTCAAAGCTCTGACCTTCATGTTTAGAATCAAATGGAGCCTAGCACCGGACTATTTACAGACTCTTGTCTGTCCCTATATTCCAACTCGTCATCTTCGCTCTGCTTCACTTGAAAAATTTCACATTCCTAGGTTCAGGCTTTCCAGAATGGGAGGTAGATCTTTTTCTGTCTTGGGTCCCTCTCTTTGGAACTCAATTCCTCTTGCCATACGTAGGGAATCTTTGTATCCCCAATTTCGTCGTTCACTGAAGACTTGGCTCTATAATCAATAATTACTTCACTTCTCAGCTTTCGTATCCAGGCGCCGGGAAACCCTTGTTGGGTAGCTGTTGCGCCATATAAATTAAATAAATAAATAAATAAATAAATAATAGTGAGGGGATTCTGCTTCTCACTCTGCGCATCATGCTTGTCTCGCTCCTCGCTCGGCACCTCCCCAGCGTTGGCTGCATTCACAGTTGCTTTGGGGCAGACCTTGCCCTGGATCCTTTCCTCGTGACCTGGAGCTGTTTTCCCGGCCGGCCCCCTCAGCAGATGATCCACAGTAGGGCCGGCCGGGCGTCCTTTCAGAGCCGAACCGCCTCTTCCTCTTTTCTCCGGGATTGGGTTAGCTACCTTCCCCCGACGCCCCTGTCTCGGAGTCTGTGCAGGTGACCCCCCTGCCACCGAAACCGCGGTCTCCATGCTTGCGTCGGCAGGTTCCGACATTCCCCTCAGAGCCAGCTGAGCCGTTCTTGCCTTAGCAGCACCCCCTGCCGTCTTGGGACCCATCTTGGCAGTTCCAGCAGTCTCCGCAAACCCAGCTTCACCGCCGGACGCCGTTGTCAGGTAGGATCCTTTATGGTGGATTGTGGCAACCTCAGAGGTTATTCTGCAGAAGTGCCGTAGCACCGCAAGCCCAAATTGCTGTACGCAATAGATGTAGGTAGCACCTGCCGGACCTTGGGGAATATTGCAGCTCTGTGCTATAGATTGCTGGATTCATCCCTCCGAGTTTCTGAGTGCAGCATTATAGATTTCTCCGACTCTCTGTGCTCTGGGTGCACCTACGGTCTCAAGCGACCGCCATCTTGCCTCCGTTGTGTTTTGACATTTTCAATGTTTTGTTATTGCTAAATACTTTACACATTTTCCTAAGGCCTGTCTGGTGTGTTTTACAGTTGAGTGGGTATTGAGAACTGGTTTTAATTATTTAAAATGTTTTTTACCCCAACAAATTGGTGCTCTGATTCCCTGCGGTAAACTCTCATTCACCACAATTAATAACCCACTTTCTGACAACATCAAATGGTACATATTCTGGAAAAGCAGCTGAACAGACATTTAAACTTATTAAATATGGAAACTGCCTAGTAAGATGAAGTAATTTGTACAGACTTTATAAGCTTACAGAAAGAGAATGCAATGTTCTTATATTAAGTTCCTTCCCTTGAAAAATTGCTTTTACTGTGCTATAAAGTGCACAGTCTTCCTTCTGTTTCAACTTGTCCCACGGTAACTTGAACTTGAATATTGCAGTGTCAATAATAGATACTCTAGAGGAGAATGCATTATTTAGTGCGCAGTGCAGACAAGGTACAAATCAATGTCTCAAAGATAAGATTTCAGCACCATGAGTAAGCATTATGGACAATGATTGGATTACAATGGAAATATATTGATGCATGCATTTTCTCATAATGGTTCATAATATTGCTTATTGGGTCAAAATGAATGCGTAATAGGTTTGTCTTAGACGAGAAAAGAGAAAAGGTAAAATCATTAAAATCAAATTAATAAATCCCAGACTTACCTACAGCAATAATATTGAATAATCGCCAAAGTTTAGTGATTATTAAATCTAGCAAGAGAAGATAGAAAAGCCCTTACACAATAATGAGCAAAAAAAGTGGACGGCGGCACGGCCTTTACCTCTACAAACCCATTCACACCAAAACACAAGAACCCGAGCTGTGTGTAAATAATAAAAGAGAATAAAACAACAAAATCTAAATCACTACCAACTAAATTTGCCTGCCCAGATTCTGCAGTTGATGACACCCTTAACGAAATAAGTAAGAAAGCCTGTAAAAAATTAAAAACATGTAGGAGTAAATAGCAAAAACAGCAATCTGAAAGAACACTGAATTTAACTTTGAAAACTTCTCTTTCATGTTTTTATTTGAACATATGTTGTGCGATTTTATGTTGTTGATTAGGTCTATCTTGCAAAGTGCTCCTATGCCATTGGTCATGCTTAAAAAGTGCCAAGTAAACCAATAAGTAAAACAACAACACATTCCACACAGCAGCAAAATAAAAAATAATTTAAATCATGACACAGTAGGAGAGCACTTACCTAAAATGCAAAAATGTAATTAGATGTAAACTAAATGAAATGAAAATTAGGTCTAGGCAGAATTTTATGTACCCCGGAGAACACAGAATAATTAATGTAATTCCGTGTTACTATTTCGTGCGGAAGTGCCAATAATTATGCAATTGCTCCTTCTTGTGTAATCAGTCATGGCCTGTGCAGGTAAACGTGGTGGGGTGGGATGGGGGAATAGGATTAATTTATTTATTTTATTTACCCTATTCTGCCATCTGTTGACTCCCCCTCTCTTGCTCCACCCCACCGTGCTTACCTGCACTGGCAACGACTGTGCAATTAAGAGTAATTTGGAGGAAAAAATCCTATTGTGAGATCATACTTAGCAAGAACGAACAGCCTCTCGCACTTACTATTTATGTACTGCTGTATTTCGTGCTGTTTCTTAGCACTAAATGGTGTGTGTTTATGTATGTGTGCGTGTGTGTGTGTGTGTGTGTGTGTGTGTGGGTGTGTGTGTGTGTGTGTGTGTGTATGTGTTCGTGCGTCTATATTTGTAAAAAGGAAGATCTGAGTCCTTTAGTCCTAATAGCTTTGAATAGGAAATGTATGTCTATGCCCGGTCCTGTTTTTGGTTCTGAAAATCTGTTCACCCTAGAACAGGAGCACCACAGCACAGTCCTCAAACATAACTGAAGGCCACAAGAAACACCACCACAAGAGACAAACACCACAGCACAACTCCAACTAGAGGCACAAAGTCAGACACAGGCAATACACATAGATGCAGGATTATACTAGAAGAGACAGATCAATTTGAGGCTGATGAAAAACACCACCAGAGATGGTCATGAGACCCACCATGGCAGTCACCCCCAACCAGAGAAAGCAGCTACATTACAAAAATTTGGCATATCAACAGACAGTTGCAAATTGACCAACTCCAATGGAGAATAATCAGCAGGGCCATAGCAACAATGAGCCAATGAGGACAATAACCCTGCCATTCATTCCACCCCTGAGCAACATTCAAGCTAAAAAGGCATAACCCTAGGCGTGGTGAGGTTACAACATACTATGGGACATTTCCACAGCGAAGCCAGGACATTTCCCATTACCAAAAGTGCGGACTTACATGCAGAGCTTTCACAGGGAATCCAATGGACAGCCATGCACAGCAAGCAAAGCCAAACCTCAGAAGGTCATACTTGAACAAAGAGGCAACAGATAGTAGGACGATCCAAGACTGAGGGGCACTAAGGTCCACATTGTGTTGGTTTGCATGAACGTAGTCTGCAGGATCCAATGGGAATATAGTTCTTTTATGACTCTCAACACCCACATGAGTGACCACAGATATAGGAATAGGAAAGCCAGTTGTGAACACTTAGCAAACGGAGTTGGATAAGAAAGTAAAAAAGACACAGGATTCCACCACTTCTACCTCATCACTTGGCTGGTCATTAAGTTCTGCAGGACACAATGAAATCATCTCGGGCAAAAGATATCTTTAAAGTGTCTTGTCATTTAGAGAACTGAATGTAACTGCAATTGTGAATGGATATACCAGAACATTATCTCTGTGTATCCAACCCTCCGTACTTCATTATGGAATGGGTAATTCCTGAAAAGTTAACTGACAAACAATATGCATCTCAGATATATTTGTGTGTTGGTATTCTTCCCTATGCTTTGGAGAACTGTCTCAGGCACAGCATGCTCTCTTATGGAAGATGAATTTGGGTTTCTACTTGGCTTCTGTAGAACTGCACTGTTGTTAATATCTTGCTGATTCCTAATCTCAGAAATTGCATATGCTTACTAGAACTGTAACACCTTCAAAATGACATTCATAAATATAAGTGGAATAATCCACTTTAAGAGTCCTCCCTGTTTCTTCACAGGGTAACCTTGGTTATATATAAATAATTTTTAATACTACAGGTAAATGTTCAAGGGAAGGGTTCAAAGTATATTTTCATCAACAATACGATTTCAAGATACTTCTCTATAATCAATTGTCTGTTCACAATAGTCCTTTAGCAATCAACATGTATTTGCAGAAACATTGAAATCCAAGTCCTGACTGCAGCAATAGTGTGGAACAATTGACTAGAAAAGGATGCCACGAACCACAAGGAAAATTATACCCAGTTATAGACCTACCTACTTCTCTCCACAGAGGCAGTTAAGGGAAGGCTTGCTATGGCTGCTGAAACTCTCTCCTCAACAGATGCTAAAGGGAATCAGGATGGCAACACTGTTAACCTCTTCAGTACCCATGACGAGATAGTCTCGTCATGGAGCACGGTCGCGCTGTGCCCATGACGAGACTATCTCGTCATGAACCCCACCCACTAATGTAACGCCCGGCACAGGAGGGGGAAAGGGCGTGGCACAGAAGGGGTTAAGGAAACTGACCTGACTGATCACAGTATCAATCAGAGATGACACAGAAATGACAAATTCAGAGGTGAAATATTTATTAACTAATCTGGCATCTTGTCAAACATTATTGCATTCTACAGACAGGACATACAGGAGACTAGCCACTGAGAAGGCGCATATAGAGCAGATGTCCAAAGACTAGGGCTTTGTAAGGAACTTTAGAACTGGTGGAGCAAAACAATTGGCTTGGAGAACAAAAGCCATTGGAATATCTTTCAATTATTGTGATGCCAGGGGCCTTTGAGAGTGACTAAATGTTCTACATGTCTTTACAAACATATGGTGGATCTTCATGTGGAGTTCCATAGGGCCCACAGGATCTACTTGCACCACCCGATAAAGACTGATACAACACAATACATCCTAGCCATCTTCTTACATCACCAGTAGACCTAATACGTGTTATATTTGCCTGAAAAGAAAATGATCCACTGTTATATGAAAATCACAAAAATTATGTTGTGGCCAACTTCTCTGACAAGAGGAATATCAAGAGAAAAATGTTTTTTTTCCTGAATCTCGATTGTCTTTCATTCAGATATGGTATACTCGTACCTGACACAATGATTAATACTATTGATGGATGTAACAAGGAACTCTATGAGTGGGAGGACCTCGAAGCATTTAAATCCCTGAACTGAGCACCAAGGGGTTTATCACAGACATCGATAGGAGGAGCGGAAGGACCTGTAGCCTCTGACAGCGACTCAGCACACTCCACCTCCTCAGCAGACACTTCACTGTATGAAAGAGACAGGTTGATATAGGTAAGAAGAAGTGGGATGAAAGACATTGGCCTGGTAGGGTCAGGAAAACAGGTCTGGTCTGCAATGCAGCCCTTTCCCAAAGAAGTTTGATTCTGGTGTTCATGCCCCCAGAAAACTCCAGGGGTGGGAACATCGGCTGAGTTAAAATTTGCTAAGTGGAATACCACAGGTGAATTCCACTGCACTCAACTTGCACTTGGTGCCTAAGCCTCTGCCTTCTCTTGTGGTAAATCTCAGTCATCTGTACACTGCTCCAAATTAGTTTATAGTTAGATTCAAGCTACGTAAATCTGATGCATACATACTCACATTTAGGGTGGTCTTGAATGAATTGTAGCACATACCAGCTTTAAAGCCAGTGAACTTACTTTTCTGTTAAATAACAGGACAAAATTCCTTTCTGCAACAGCAATAAAAGCAGTGCACTTTCAGTAGAAAAAAAGATGGAGCACATTCAATCAGGGATTTGTGAACGCACTACTCTCCCGCGAGCATCTCAAGGAACTGGAGGGGGGTGGTTATGTGGTTTAATCTGAAGAGCCAGGTCATGAGGCTCCTCATGAATGCTTGCAGGATCGGGGATTGTCTGATGCTGAGCGGGAGTTCATTCCAGGTCTTGGCCACGATATAAGAGAAGTATCTTCCTCCCACTCTGGCCCTACGGATGAGTGTAATTACGGCCAGGACAAAGTTGGCAGAGCGTATGTTCCTCTTGGGGGTGTAGAAGGAGATTCTTTCATTGAGGTACTGGAGTCCGGTGTTGTGGAGGGTTTTGTAGTCATGTGTGAGCAGTTTGAAAGTGACTCTCTTTTCGACGGAAAGCCAGTGGAGGTCTCATAGGTGCTGGGTGATGTGGTCTTGTCTTGGGATGTTGAGGATGAGTCTGGCTGCGGCGTTCTGGGCGGCCTGGAGTTCGTGGAGTAGAGATGTGTTGATTCCGGCATAGAGGGTGTTACTGTAGTAAAGTCTGCTGCTCATCCAGAGTGTGATGTCCTTGATTCCTTCCTGAAGCTGTGTCTGGTGGTGTCGGGTTCCTTTGTGAGGGAGAGGATGAGTTGAGTGTCGTCGGCATAGGATACTATGCCGAGTCCATGTTTTTTGACAATGGTTGTGAGTGGGGCCATTTAGATGTTGAGGAGCGCGGGGCTGAGGATCCTTGGGGTACTCCGCATTTGATCTCTGTGGGTTCCGAAAGGAAAGTAAGGGGTCTGATACATTAGCCCAACATCCTATTCCTTATTTACTACCTTCTTGCACTTCTGGGGAAACATAATGCAAATGGATTACTTGAATGGAGCCTTATAAAAGGGTTCCATTTTAAGAGCATCCTTCAGGTGACCTTAAATTGTGCTGCACGGTTGATAATGAGGATGCCTGAATATGTGCAATTGGCTGGGGTAGAATGATGGCCTTGCTTCAACCATAAAATACAAAGCCAACAGCATCTCAGCTTTGTTTCAGTGTGCCATCATGAGTAACTTGTCCCAAACACATCTGCAGAAACTTCTCCCTGGTTAGCAAGTGCACTGTGTGTAATATGATGCATGAATATTCAAGCACTGAGCAGCAGTAAGTCATTAAGGGGAATATTTATTAAGGAGTTGTGTCACCCTTGCACCACACAACTGGGCTAAAGAGAGATGCAATATTTAAGTTAGAATTATCAAGCCACAGAAACCCCCCTTGTGTGGCCTTGCTTGGCTTGATAAATCAAGAGTACTGAAAAGCAGCGCAAATCTCTGCATTGCATTACTTTGCCCAAGGGAGGCATTCCATGGGTGAAGGGTGAGTGTTCCCACGCATCCACCCATGGATTTTGTCGTATTCCCATATTTATCATTACTTGTAGACCTAGAAATGTGTCAAAATGCTATGCCTTCCCAGGTGAGGCGTAACGACGAGAAATATTTTCATTTTTCCTCATTACTTGCTCTTTCTATGTGTGCTCCATGCCATGGGTACAAGGGTGCCTGCTTTGACGCTAGGCAGCACATTGTACGCCAGCACTGGGAAAAGACAGGAATGCGCCATATTATAAATACAGTGCATTCCTGCCATTTCCATATACTGCAGCGCAGCAAGATAGCTTGCTGCTCTGCGTGATTGTTTAATAACTATGCCACCAAATGTGCACACTAACACACACATAAATTCTAGCTACGTTTCTTTATTTATTTTTTGCTGAAATAAACTGTTCTGGTGCCAGACAGTGCAAAAACATTTGCAACAAATAACGAGTAAAGAAAAAGTGGTCGCTTGCATTAAATGTCAGTTAACATGGTGATCTGCTTTACTGTGCATTCATGGTGATGTACAGATATTGCTTTGCCACTGCTGTAGCCTGTGGAATTGGTCCCCATGGGTTTCAAATGGAGGTCAGCATGCTAGCTACAAACATTTTACGACATTAATTATTTGCACTAGAATATCATTAGGTCTGGCGTTTCTGTCATACCTCTTCATCCGTTGGTCTTGTGCAGTGTCGTTCAGATTTGGTTCTGTCCACTGCAGTAAACAGCAAAGGGTAACGGGTCACCAACTTCAGTCAGTGCGCACTGCGAGTGACTGCCCTTTGCCCTGCACAATGTGGTCATCCCTACATTAAGAAGTGCACCTCAGTGCCAGGGCTCGTACGAATATGTGCTCTTTTCTTAATACTTGTTTCCAGCTTCCGAGGTAGCACCCCCTCGCAGACTTTCCCCTGTTCTGTATGCTGCTGATAGCATGCATCAGATGCACAAGGAATGTTTCAGCTGGGAGGATTCCACTTTTCTTTAGTGTCTGTGTGTTTTTTTTAGTACAGATAAAAATGTCCCTCCGTGTGGCTGATAACTAGTAGGCCAATTTATTAGCCGGTTTGCTTCGCTCTTGAACCAGGCAACATCAGTGATGCAAGAGCAATGCAAACCTTATATGTGATTTATGAAGCCATGCAAGGCCACTTTGCATGGCCCGGAGCAGCTCCATAAATCTGCAGTAAGGTAATGCAGCGCAAATTGCTGTGGTGCCATACTCTGCCCTGGGAAGGCATTCCATCTGCATTGCATGTGTGTTCCCATGCAAGTCCAATGGTTTTTCAGGCTTTCCCAGATTTACCAGAACCGGTAGACCTTGGAATGCACCAAAAAGATATACCTTCTCCTTGCTACTTTCTCTTTCTATGTGTGCTGCATTCTTCAGCACACACAGAAAGAGGAAAATGCCTCTCAGGATTGTTTACGCGGTGGAATGTGTCTCTTCCTGCACAAAAACAATCCTGCATGCAATGGTCCCACGGTGTAAGTGTGTCTGCATTGGCGCTAGACTGCTGAAAGGGTGGCAGCACAGGGAAAAAGTCAGGAATGCCCCATATTGCCTTACATACAGCGCATTTCCGCATTTCCCCATCACCCAATGCAGCGCTGCTGCTGACTTTCTTCGCTGCACCGTGTGACATTTTCATAAATAGGCCCCTTGTTTTATTATGCAAATATTCCTCTCTATGATACAAGCATTTTGAGGCTGCACATTATTTAACAAACATGACATCTTCTTGCTGAGGAAAGGATACAAACAGCTCTCAGAAGACACTGGCAATTCTGCCTTTATGAGGCTTTTAAATCTCACTTTGAAATAGAGGTAGCACTCTTTCATGATGGGAGATAGCAGGGTCAGACTGGGAAAGAAAATGTGCCTGGGCATTAAAAACAAGTGCCCCCCATTAGTGAATCAGATAGTTGAAAATTGGCCCACATTTGTAAATCAGGCAGTTTTGAACATGTGAAGAGACACTGTATAAGCATTTTGAAAGGTATGTGGGTGACCCTATGCAGTTGTGCTTGCTCCAGGCAGTATTTGTAGTAATATCAGTGAAACCAGCAGTAAACCTTGGCCCACTAGACCATAAAGCGGACCCACAAACATGCCAAAAATGCCACACTCAGACATGTCAGAGCAGCACTTTGGGCACTTTATGGTTGCTCTTTAGGACAGTCTGACTCTGATACAGAGATTCAATAATTGCATTCCATAAATAAAGTGACATTTTGTACCTTAATGCTGAGTGTCAGCTAACCTGTATTTGGCAACAGAGGGTTGTCCAACAGGTCCCTCTCTGTGCATGTAAAAACTGTTTTACACATCTTGCCACTGCAGTGCAGGCACACTCCTGGCATCAGGAAAAACCTGCGCTTCTGCACCTTGATTGTTTACAACACAGTGTTTGGGCTCCCTTAACTGGTCACCCAGGAGGAACATCAGGCTTGGAGTACTATGCAAATATATACTAATGTCAGTGCTCGCTTCTAAGTGTCTGTGATTCTGCACAGCAACAAGAAGCCCATGGAGTGTCCAGTGCCGACACATCTGTCACCCTACGTATGAGTAAATACAAGGTCTGGAAGATAGGCTAAAACTGACTGTGCCAAATGTGGAGAGAGCACAGAGAAGGGAGGAGTAGATAGATATGCTGCTTCAGACCCATCTTTCAATAAACCTATTGTAAAAAAAATGATATATTTATTTTATCTCTGACTTTGCAGATGCATATTGAGTTTCTCTTGATCTGTCTTCTTTTCTTTCTCTCTCTCTCTCTTGCGCTCTCTCAAGATTTCCTCTACCCTTGTAATCTCACTTCTACCGAAACCACTACTTCTGACCTTTCTTCTATCCTTGAGCTCTCCCATTCATTTCCAATTTACCTGTTACACTTTACCACATCTCCCCAACTCTCCTTCCCTTACTGCAAATCGATTGAGAGCTTGTTCTTGTCTCTCTCTGCCACTCATCAATTCTTTAAAAAATGTTCTCACTGTCTCCTTACCCGTTCCCTGACTTGTTCTCTCCACCCATTCTCCTTCTCCTATGCCCTATCTTCTCCTTTTCGTTAAGTCACTCTCTCCTGGCATTTCTTAAAATAATTTACCAATTGGCCTCGCCTCCTCACTCTCTTGCTTTGCAGGCCCCCACGCCTTTTAACTATAAGGCCTGTATCTCACCTCACCAACCCAGTGCTTAATTTGTAAAAATAAATAGTGCCAGGGCCCTTGTCAGGAGGCCACTGCAGCTTGTACCACCCACTGCCTTTGCCAGCGCTGCATATGACAATTCCTACACAACTACTAAACATCTCATTGCTCAAGTGTGACAATTCAGACTATTCGAGGCCCCAAAGATCTAAGAATGGCTTGGGTGGCAGGTATTAGTTGTTTTTTATGTATATTGAATTTATAAACAACTGTTGTTCAGCTCATCTGTAAATCACACAAACAGCGCCACCATGCAGCAGCTGTTATAACTGCAAGTGTTGACAAATAAGTGCCAGTGGCTAGCACCAGAAACCACCAGCTCAAATTAAGCACTGCCTCAACCACCCCTCAACACTCCTACTCTCCATAGTCAGCCCCTCTATTGCGGTGCATGTGCATGGACATCATTCAGTCCTTGGTGGTGCCTCGCTAGCGCTATGATTTTGGCCTTCGGGTGCTTTTACTACTGTTGTTTGCATTTACTTTTAATTGTTTTAATATTTTCTTGCTTGTTTTTAATATGTACTCGCACTGCTTTTACGTGCTACTTACAGTAGGAGGAAGAGGGAGGGGCTGCTTACTGTCAGTTGCTCCCCCGACTTCACCAGGGGTACTCTCACCCTGTTCAGCCACAACTTGTGCTTTTTGAGCGGAGGGCGCTGCGACCTACCCCCGGCATATCCACTTTCATCCTGGCACTCCTACTTCCGGTGCCGAGGATGGTGCAGCTGGAGCGCTCTAGTCTTTCCAGCACACACACTATATAGGCACATGCTCAAGCGGGTGCGCAGCTGACATCATTCAGTCCTTTGCATTGCCTTACTAGCGCTGTGATTTTGGCCTACGGGTGATTTTACTACTGTTGTTTGCATTTACAAAACACAAGCACAGGTGCACCACAAATCGAAAGATCGGGAAAAGCAATAATATAATTCATTCCCCACATCAAGGTTATTCAAAAATAGTTCATTAATATTCAAAGGTTATAATAATTATCTTATCTTTTTAAAACACAAAATTGTAAATACAATTTGGTCTTGACAGCACAGCCGACGCGTTTCATCCTAGAAGCGGACTTCTTCAGGGATGTTTAAACACAAACACATAAATATTCATAAAAATACACATAAAAATACATATACAACCCAAGACATTCCATGCTACAAATTCCATAGGTGCAATTGTTTATAATTTTCTTACATCAATGTCATCTTATTTCAGGCTAAATAGCCTTTTTATGAAAAGATAAGTATATTCATTCAGTATAGCTCTTCTTATCTACATCCAACATATACAGCGCTATATTGTTGCTCTTAACAGTCATTGATATCTGTATCCAAAGGTTAAAACAAATTACAGAGATCATATATAGACAGAGCACAGGAGTAGAGCAAGAAACATATTCAACATAACCCCAAATGGCTACCTTAATGGATTCTAGAAAAATAAACTAGATAGTAAAAAACGACAAGTGAGAACAGAAGAAGTGAGAACAGAAGAAGTAGCAAAACTATAAACCAAATATTAGCAATCATGGAGAAGAAACTCAATCGGGCTTTATGGTCACAGGCATTACTGCACCGGGACCATATACCACCAGTGACTCCAAAGTTACACAGTGACGGACGCTAGGAGTTACGAATTCATAAACTCCCACATTCTATTTGTTCAAAGGTCCGTAAGGGTTCAATAATACCCACCATGTAAAAGATGCAAGAATTAATCAATCCCATTCGGCATGAGTAGATACAGTTCCAGATCCGTAGAATCTGTAGAGAATTCCCCTTTGTTTCTTATGTAGGCTGAAATGATCTATGCAAAAGCACTCGTAGAACTGCATCTGCGAAATGGTTTTCAGAAGAATTGGCGCAGCTTAAAACAGGTTGCAAACGCCTTGAACGCCAGTGGAGGAAGAACTACCTGGAGGTAAATAGGCAGACTTACCTAGCGGCCTTAAAGTTTTATCACTTACAGATTAGGAGAGTGCTCCGGTTCTCACCGCACTTCTGAATATGTCCTTCAGCTCGGGGAGGTTCCCAGCAATTGGAAACACGCTATGGTGGTACCTTTGCTGAAGAAACCTTCTTTAGACCCCGCCCTCCCAGAAAAATTGAGACCGATCTTTCTGCTCCCCTTCTTTGGAAAAATTGCAGAGAAAATCTAAATCGCCAACTGTCCATGTTCTTGGAAGAAAGCCGGGTCCTCCATGACACCCAGTCTGGCTTTAGGCCACTTCATAGCACGGAGTCGGCCCTTCTCCTGGCTGCAGAGGCATTGAGAACCACAGCCGACGAAGGAAGGACAGCTGCAATGATCCTACTTGATATGAGCGCTGCACTCAACGCGGTCTCCCCCGGCCTGTTATTAGAAAGCCTGAGGGAGGCTGGGGTCAGTGATGGTATCTGGGGGTGGGTGAAAAATTTCCTGCAGAACCGATCATTCCAGGTCATGCAACATTCTTTTAAATCTAGAATCTGCCCTCTGTCACAGGGAGTGCCGCAGGGTTCGGCCCTTAGCCCGACCCTATTTAATATCTACTTGCGTTCACTGGCAGATTTTGTATTGAGGCATGGGGTAAAACTAGTGTCATATGCCGATGACACTCAGTTGATTGTTACTCTGGAGCAAAAGGAGTCTGGAATGGCATCTGACTTTAAGGTCTGCTTGGGTGCGCTTGCTGATGGGATGAAATACAGTTGTCCTCAGCTGAATGCAAGGAAGACTGAGGTGATTGTAATTGGTAAACAGCCCTCAATTTGGTATCAGCTATGGTGACCAGAGGAACTGGGACTTACTACGGTCCCGAAAGCTAAGGTTAAGAATTTGGGAGTATGGTTCGACGACAATCTGCCCTTTTCAGAGCAGATATCCGCTGGGGCTGGAGCCTGCTTTGGCATTCTTAAAATGCTATGAAAAATCTTGGACCTACTTCCACTTTATTCAAAAAGAACCATTGTACAGGCCCTTGTTACGTCGCGCCTTGACTATTGTAACATATTGTATCTAGGGGTGACCGCCAGAAATTTGAATATCTTGCAGAAGGTCCAGAATGCTACAGCTCGACTGATTCTGAATATTCCCAGGTGGGCATCGGTGGGGCAAGCTTTGAAGAAACTTCATTGGCTTCCTATACAGGCCAGAGTTACTTTTAAGGCCCTATGCTTTGGACATAGGATCCTTAATCAGAAGGGGCCAAGATTTTTTCTCCCTCTTCTTACTGCATAGCGACCTGCTTGAAACCTGAGATCGCTGGGCACAGCCAAAGTGACTGTGCCCGGGGTATGTAAGGTTCGAGCTGGAGGGAGATCTTTTCGCTCCTTGGTGGCCAAGGCATGGAATGATCTGCCTGTGGATCTACGGATGTGTATATCGGAGACTGTTCAGAATTTTTTTTTAAATCTGGCTTTTTCGACACCCGCACGGAGGACAGAAGTAGTTTCTCTACTTGACGGCCTGGCAGTCAGAGGCATAGTAAGGCTGCTAGCATAGGTCAGCTGTTAGGGGTCTGATGGTGTTCTAGTGTGGGGACACTCCGGTTGGAGTAACCAGGCACTTTATAAGCTAAATAATAATAATAATAATAATCTCTTCGGCCGTCTTTGTCTGCCCTTCACACAAATGTTCTTTTATCTCCTTCCTTCAATCATCATTCATTCTCCTCATATATCTTTTCTCTACATTTCTCTGCCTGTTTTTTTGATTCTCATCTTTCAATACTTAGCTCCTCTTTTTTTATATATCTCTCTCTTCTACCTCCCTGCTTTCCTTTTGCATTTCCTCCTTTTCCCCTTCTGCCAAGATTTGGTACCAATATTTGCTTCAAAATCCTGGAATTCCCTTTAAAACTAAAGATGTCTCAAACTAGGGGTGCAGACCCAACTATCTTTGAGGATTTCTCATATTGCTGCACGGTCCACAGGTTTTTAGATTGTGGATGCTACCATCTAGTGCTCTTACACTTTAAATATCCTCCTTATCATGTGCTCTCTTCTAGGCTCTTTTGCCTTAACACCCATTCCCTCGTCTCCTGATCTCTCCTATTATGTGGTCGACCATGCCTGGATCTGCCTAGACCATTCTCAACCATCATATGTCCTTTCTCACTCTGTGCTCTTGCATCTTCCTTGGTCTACTAAAACTTGTTTGCTAACATTCTCATTACATTCTGCTCTCTCCCATGTTGCGTGGTCTCTCCGATTCTGTGCCCTCTTTAGTCCCATAATACCCTTACCCATTCAGAAATCTTAAACCGGCACCTCACCATCCTGTGCTCCTCTATCTTGCATTCTCCTACCCCATGCTCTCCCATCTAGTGTAACATCCTATCATGTGCCATTCACATTTAGTGCTCTCCTTTTGTGTAGTCTTCTATCCTGAGTTCTGCCCAGCCTGTAGTCTTCCCAGCTCTGTTATATTCCATCATGCATTTTCCAATTGTATGCCCGCTATTACAGTTTTCATGCATACTGCCCCTTCTATCCTGAGCCCCAATACTGTGCTCTCTCTTATTGTATTCTGTGATTCTCTGTTCTCCATAATGTGCTCTCTCCCAGCCTAATTGTTGCACCTTGTGTTCCCTCATTGCATGCTCTTTGACAATGTGTTCTCTTACTTGATGTGGTTCATCACCCTATGCTCTTTTTCATCGCATCCAGCCCTCTTCCATGAAGTGGCCCATCATAATTTTACTGTCTCATCCTCAGCTCCCTTATCACATGCATTAAACTTGCCAGCCTTCTAATGTGTTCTCTTCTTCCCATTTTCATCCTGTGCTCTCTCAGCATTCACTCTCTCTGATCCACTGTTCTTATTCATCCTATGTGCTCTCATCTTGTGCTCCATCACCCTAAGCTCTCTCATTCCTATTTTATGCAACCATCGATATGCTGTTTTTCTGTGTGCTCTCCCTATCTATATATTTCTAAAGATAAAGGAGCCTCTTATGTGAAGACTGTCAAAAACAAATATACCCAGAAATACAATGAAGTCTACATATGCTGTCCAAATGAAATAATCATTAATATTTATTTAAGCAGAATAAAAAACATTGTAGTGGGAAGATGCACACTCAAAAGGTCACATAAAGCTTCCAAACTCAGGCATATCAATGCGACAAAAATGAAAAAGCAATGGTTAGGTCACAAACTGCAAGTACTAATGCTCACATATAAAACACTTTTAGCAATTGAATCAAGATACCATACTCAATGATGTTTAGATCCCATAGTGAATTATTAGGATCATAACCAGGATATGCAAGGCAGTTATAGGATTATAACATGTGTAACCCAATGTCAGCTGTGATAGAGGAGAGAAAACAAGAGAATAGGAGGGAAAAAAATGTGGGGGGAGAAAGTACATTAGTTGTCACAAAATTAATCAAAAGGGGTAAATTAGCCAATGCCGACAATTATTTGAGAATGATTTCTGACCCCACGAATGACATTCAAAGCCTCATTCATGACCTTATGGGGAGAGGAAAGACAGAAGGATTTACGAGCCAAAATGAACATTTGTTTTTTAACACAAAATTCCCTAGCATACCTGCCCATTTACACTCTGCCCAACGTTCCCAAAATTACCCCCAGGACCCCCGATCGTATCAGGTTGTGGGTCTATCCTTGAGCCATTGGGTCGCTATGTAGACTCCTTTATTAAGGATTTTGTACCTAAAACACCATTCTATGTGAACGATAGCATGGATATGATCAATCAGGTGGAACACCTTCCCTCTGACCCTAACACTTGCAATCTTGATACATTGGATGTCGAGTCCCTCTACACTAATATCCCTCAGGTTGATGGTATCAATGTTATCAAGAAAATCCTTTAACAAAGGGTAAACTCTCACAGGGTCCCCACATCCTTCATTCTAGAGCTCCTCAACCTGTTTCTCACTAGAAACCTATTTAATTTGATGGCCATTTTTATCAACAAGTTAAAGGTACATCCATGGACATCAGCAATCATATATTGATTGTAGCCAGAGTAAATCTATAAAAACATGCTCAAAAGTGCTGATGGTGCAATAAATCTAGTGGGGATAGTGAAAATAGTTAAGTGGCAGTGATGTAATAATCACAGGGGACAATGGAAGTGAACGGAAGGCATTCAGCAGTGAGAGTAAGGGGATAAAATGACCAAGAAGGGAGCCAGTGATGACCTTCAAAAAATGGAATGGCATGGAAATTCTGAAGAGGGGCACTGTGTTGAAAAGAGGGAAAAGGGGGATCAGAAGGGTTACAGGTGAGCTACAGGTGAGTAAAACATACCCAAGCCCAAAGGACGAGCATTTAAATTGATGAGGGGAGGACTCTCACAAGAAAAGGTGTGCAAAGATATGCGGCACGGAATTGCTGAAAAGCAGGCCCAATGGCACAGTAGACAAGTACCATGTCAGAAGGAAGTGGTGCTGAGCCTCATGGTAGAAGGTCCTGTGATAAAAGGAAGTAAAGGAGATTAGGAGAGGAGTTACAGGTGAGTAACTCATAACCAGATGCAAATCCCAAGCATTTACCTTAATGAATGTCTAACAGAATATCGACGGAAAGAAAATTGACCTACAAAAATTTTGACACAAAAATATCGAAGTCAAAAATATCGAAGTCCAATTTACATAATGGTAAGTACAAAAATATTGAGAAAAAATATATTGTTGTCAAAAATATCAAAGTTATATATATAGTTCTTTTAAAATATTTTGATTATAATATAAAATTAAGTAAATAATACATATAATTAAAAGAAATATAGTTAAAAATATTTAAACATATTTAAAAATAATAACTAATACATGAAATGTTTAAAAAAAAGTAAACATATACATATAAATTAATATATATACTTATTCCCCATAGTGCAACAGTAGGGAAAGCATTGGATAGCGTGGGGGTAAAAATTACTATTCCCACTCCAGTGAGTGCAACAGTAGGGAAAACGCTGGATAGCGTAGGGGTAAAAATTACTATTCCCACTCCAGTGAGTGCAACAGTAGGGAAAACGCTGGATAGCGTAGGGGTAAAAATTACTATTCCCACTCCAGAGAGTGCAACAGTAGGGAAAACGCTGGATAGCGTAGGGGTAAAAATTACTATTCCCACTCCAGTGAGTGCAACAGTAGGGAAAACGCTGGATAACGTAGGGGTAAAAATTACTATTCCCACTCCAGTGAGTGCAACAGTAGGGAAAACGCTGGATAGCGTAGGGGTAAAAATTACTATTCCCACTCCAGAGAGTGCAACAGTAGGGAAAACGCTGGATAGCGTAGGGGTAAAAATTACTATTCCCACTCCAGAGAGTGCAACAGTAGGAAAAGCGTTGGATAGCGTAGGGGTAAAAAATTACTATTCCCACTCCAGTGAGTGCAACAGTAGGGAAAGCGCTGGATAGCGTATGGGTAAAAATTACTCTTCCCACTCCAGTGAGTGCAACAGAAGGGAAATCGCTAGATAGCGTAGGGGTAAAAATTACTATTCCCACTCCATAGAGTGCAACAGTAGGGAAAGCGTTGGATAGCGTAGGAGTAAAAATGACTATTCCTACTCCAGTGAGTGCAACAGTAGGGAAAGCGTTGGATAGCGTAGGGGTAAAAATGACTATTCCCACTCCAGAGAGTGCAACAGTAGGGAAAGCGTTGGATAGCGTAGGAGTAAAAATGACTATTCCTACTCCAGTGAGTGCAACAGTAGGGAAAGCGTTGGATAGCGTAGGGGTAAAAATGACTATTCCCACTCCAGAGAGTGCAACAGTAGGGAAAGCGTTGGATAGTGTAGGGGTAAAAATTGCTATTCCCACTCCAGAGAGGGCAACAGTAGGGAAAGCGTTGGATAGCATAGAGGTAAAAATTACTATTCCCACTCCAGTGAGTGCAACAGTAGGGAGAGCGTTGGATAGCGTAGGGGTAAAAATGACTATTCCCACTCCAGAGAGTGCAACAGTAGGGAAAGCGTTGGATAGCGTAGGGGGTCAAAATTACTATTCCCACTCCAGAGAGGGCAACAGTAGGGAAAGCGTTGGATAGCGTAGGGGTAAAAATTACTATTCCCACTCCAGAGAGTGCAACAGTAGGGAAAGCGTTGGAAAGCGTAGGGGTAAAAATTACTATTCCCACTCCAGAGAGTGCAACAGTAGGGAAAGCGTTGGATAGCGTAGTGGTAAAAATTACTATTCCCACTCCAGAGAGTGCAACAGTAGGGAAAGCGTTGGATAGCGTAGGGGTAAAAATTACTATTCCCACTCCAGAGAGTGCAACAGTAGGGAAGCGTTGGATAGCGTGGTGGTAAAAATGACTATTCCCACTCAAGAGAGTGCAACAGTAGGGAAAGCGTTGGATAGCGTAGGTGTTAAACATAACATACTTATAAATCAAATAAATATTGTAATTAAATAATGATTTATTAATAAATTAACAATAAATAAAATAAAAACTACAAATCTATCAAAATTAATAATTACTTTAATAATATCAAATACTTCCCACCCTATTCCCCATTAAACAAACAACACACTAAATTAATTAATTATGTATTACTACCAATAATTAAAAATTAATAATTACTCAATTAAAATTTAATTACTTCCCACCCTATTCCCCTACAAACGCACAACCTGCAACAGAACTAAAAGACAAAATGTAATTAAAAATAATTATTAATTCCTAAAAATTTATATTTAATTTACTATAATTAAATTACTTCCCACCCTATTCCCCTATAAACCCACAACCTGCTACAGTACTAAAACGCACAATTTACTTTTTTTTAAATTGATAATTTCTAAACAATTTATTCATACACTTAATAAAACAGTACAATACTTTACAAAAAATATAGAACACATACATATAAAATCCATACTAAAATACATAACACTAATATAAATATCGATATTAACATCGATAATTTTACTATTGATATTACTAACATCGATATTTGCAACATCGATATTTCTTACCTTAAGTTCGATATTCTGGTTGTCGATATTCTTGATGTCGATATTCTGTCCCTACGATATTTAAAACTCGATATAAATGTACTTCAATATTTAAAAATCGATATTTTGACTGTTCACCTTCCTTAACAGGGTGGGAGAGAATCGTCATGCCACGAATTATGTGCAATGATATGTAGGACATTAGAGGATGCTGGAGCTGGAGCCAGGATCTGTAAGGAATACGGTTGGGAAATACATAAGAATAGGCAATACAAGGACCAATTAATTTAACTACCGAGGTAAAAAGAGGGCCACTTACCTGTGGATGAGAGAAGGGGTATCATGGATCACAAAATGGTCTGGCACAGGATTGCAAGACAATGCGGCTGGTCTGGAGTCAGCAATTAAAGAAAAAAGTGTAATATGTGAATGTGGACTGGAGTGTGCCCCATGGCAGCCATATTGAGTGAGTAGTGATGGGAGGCAAAAATGAGAAATGCAAAAGAGTAAGTGAAACTTCAATGAGTGGGACAAAACCGGCATCAAGGACAGAGTGCCCTGTATGCATGCATGTTCGGGACAAGAAATGTGGTGGCCATATTGAGGGAGTGTGTGTAAGGATTATTAACAAACAACTATAAGAGCGCATATGCAGCAGTAAAGGGGTAACCAAATCTGTGGAAATTGCAGAGAGCATTAGGTAATAGGTCATGCCACCTGAGAGTGTGGATGTTGAATTGAGAATACAAGGGGGGTTCTCTAGTAAAATAAAGTGTACAATAAAAACAAACCATATAGTAAAGGAATCGCATTTGAGCAATGGTGCAATTGGATCAGAAAAGGGAAAAGTTTGAATAGCTTTGGAAAAATGTAAGACAACATATAACTGATACAAGCAATAGAAGCAAAGCACAAAAGAATAACCCTCTCTGTGAGGGTGCACATAAGCAATATGCAGCCAATTACACCAGAGATGATGCAAAGTATGCAAAGCAGACCATCATTCACAAGCGAAACAGGAATAGTTGGAACCAGTGTAATATATTCAAGTATCATATGAGAAAACAGCCGAAGAGTATGGAAAAGTGGATAAACATGAACCTCGAGAGCGGCGATTTGCTGAGAAGCAGAATACTGATTCAACAATAAAAGAGGGGACTTAACATCATGTAACATGTAAAATCAAAGCAGAAATTTCCTGTAACGAAGTCCAATCTTCCATCCTGTTGAGGTCAGTGTGTAGGCTATTGACACACAGGATCCACTTCAGTTCCTCTTTGTTGAGTATTACTGAGATGTCGCTGCCTCTTGGTGGGGGCTAAATCACAGTGACGACCTGCCTTTGAAGATCATTTTCAGTATGTCCATTTGCCGTGGAGAGGTCGACCAAGGGTGCATTAGCAACTTTGCAGAGCAGTCGGCTCCTGTGTTGGCAGATACAAATGCAGATTTTTGGTGTCGTCTGGTCAATGTATGTTTGGTTACAGGGACAAGTAAAAACATAAATAGCAAAATTTGACCTAATTCAAATCTAGTATTACCATACAGAAATTCCTTAGTTTCAACTGTAAATTGACACACTCTGCAGTTGCCACATTTTGAGTGTTCCACTAATGAAGTCATCCCCCAGAGGTCGGTGAGTGTCTTACCTGTTTTTTTAGTCGATAGACTAGCCTTTACGAGATGATTTTTGATATTTTTGCTCTAGCAGAATGCAAAGAGAGGATGTTCAATGGTGAGCTCTCAGGCATTAAGGACTGTTTTTCTGTTTGAGAATGCATTTCTTGAATTGATTTGAGAGAGGGGGAAAAGTAGTAACATAGACTAGGCGGTCATTGTCTTTTTGTCTTGGGCGTAAGCAATACATCTCTGGGGGGCTCGTTTCATTGAACGTCTCACTAGTTTGAGTGGGTAACCTCTGGCAAACAGCTTGGTATTGGCCTCGAAAGAAGTCCTGTTTGGAAAAGCAGTTCCTTCTGATTGGAAGGAACTGGAAGAAGGATAGGGAATCCCTAAGTACTCTGGGATGGTGGCTTGTGAAGGAGAGAAGGGTATTTCTTTCCGTGGGTTTGTGATACAATGATGTATATAGCTGGCCCTCAGACATTTTTATCAAAAGGTCCAGAAAAGGGATCTCAGATCTGAATTGTGCCAGTGTGAATTTGAGTCTATTGCAATTTATGTTGAGAATTCAGAAAGGGTATGACTTGAGCCTTGGCAAATCATGAAAATATCATATATATCGCTTTTCCAAATGAGGATATTGCTATTAAATGGATTGATGTCCGAAAGAATGGTCTTGGACTCAAGGCCATCCATAAAGACTATAGCCTCCATGAATATACCTTGAACTTGTTGATAAAAATGTCCATCAAAATAAAAAAGGCTTCTAGTGAGACACAGGTTGAGGAGCTCGAGAATAAAGGATGTGGGGACCAAGTGAGGGTGTACCCTTTGTTCAAGGATTTCTTGATAACATTGATACCATCCACCTGAGGGAAATTAATGAACAGGGACTTCGACTACCAATGTACAGAGAATGCACGTATTAGGTTCAAAGGGAAAATGTTCTGCCCGATTGATCATATCCATGCTATCTTTCACATAGAATGGTGTTTTAGGTACAAAATCGATAATAAAGAAGTCTTGGCGGCCTAATGGTACAAGGATAGACCCACAACCCAATGCGATCAGGAGTTCTGTACACTTTGGGCAGAGTGTAAATGACAGGTATCTTTGGGAATTTTGTGTTCAAAATAGGCCTGGGCGGTAAATTCCGTTCCGTTCGCGGAATTTGCGGAATTTGGGTAATTTCGCGTTCCGCGAAGAACGCGAAATTGCCCAAAAATCTGCGTTCCGCGACTTCGCGAAATTTTTTGCTTGTTCGCGTTCTCAATATGCGTGTTCGCGAGGTATTTCACCCCAAGCACGCAAACAGCGATCGCGAACAGGTAAAAAGTATCGCGAACAAGCAATTCCGCGTGTTCGCGGAATTTCTGCGTGTTCGCGGAGATTTTTTACCGTTTCGCGGAGATTTGCGTAACGCGATTACGCAAATTCCGCCCACCCCTAGTTCAAAAACAAAAATTCATTTTGGCTCAGAAATGTTTCTGTCTTTCCTCTCTCCATAATGTCATGAATGAGGCTTTGAATGTCATTGGTGGGGTCAGAACTCAATCTTAAATAATGGTCGGCCTTGGCTAACTTACCCCTCTTGATTCATTTTGTGGCAACTAATATACTTTCGGCCCCACCTTTTATTCCTTCTCCTGTCCTCGTTTTCTCTTCTCTCTCATGTCATAACCCTAATACTTTCTCATGCAAAACTTTGTATGTCCCAATAATTCACTAAGGAACTGAAACGTCGTCGACTATGGTACCTTGACTCAACTGCTGACATTGTTCATTATTATATATGAGCATAGGTACTTGCAGTTTGTAAACTAACCATTGTGTTCTCAATCTTGTTACGTTGATGTGCCTGAGTTTGGAAGCTTTATGTGACTTTATGCAGGTGTGTCTGTCCACTACAATGCTTTTATTCTGTTTTAATAAATATGTATGATTATTTCATTTGAATACCATACGTAGACTTCATTGGATTTCTTTGTATAGTTGTTTTTGACAGTCTTCACATAAGAGAATTCTGTTCATTTAGAAATACTTAGGCACCTGGTCCTTTATCTAGGCCTGGGCTAAAATTTTGTTCCGTTCGCGGAAATTGCGATAATTTGACATTTTCGCGTTCCGCGGAAAGCGCGAAGATGTCAAAATTTCCGCATTCCGCAGCTTAGCGATAATTTGGTTCTTGCATGCGCTGTAAAATAATACAATCTCGCGTGCGCGCGATCGCCTTACCTGAATCCCTGCGTTCGCCGACAAGTTTTCTTGATCCAGTCGCGTTCTCCATGAGATGTAGTATTGTTTTTAGCCATTTGCGCTGTCTCGCGACAGTTTGCGCCCGCAGTGACGTCATGCGTCGCGCGATCACGTCTTTCTTCTCGCGATCATGCACCGCAAGACAACTGAAAACAAGATGGCCGCGCCTGCGAGCAACAACATGGGTAAGTTGGCGAGCCGCAACCATGCAGAAAATCTCGCAAACATGCGGAAAAAAAACATCTGCATCTTCGCGATATTTCCACGTGTTTGCGATAATTTTTAACATTTTCGCGATAATTTGCGAAAGTGGATTTCGCAAGTTCCGCCCACCCCTACCTTTATCACCCATGGGTGTCCCTAGTCCTTTGAAAATATACTCCCTATCTATGTATCATATCTTTCCTGTGTTTAGCCCTCTTGTTCACTCTCCCATGCCACATGTGCTCACTTGCATTTAGTTCCTCCCATTATTCCATCCTGTGCTTTCACCGTGTTTGTTTTGTTCTGGTAGTTCTCTCATTCTCTGCTCTCCCTACTCTGATCCCAAGCCCCATGCTTTCACCCTCCTGTTCCCTTTCCCAACCTATATATTTTATTGCATTCTGCACTTTTTATCCCTCTAATCTCATCTTTTCTTCTCCTTCTCTCTTCCTACGCTCTACCATTTGCTCTTTGTCCTATCCTGCACTCTTTGAGTTTGCACTAAGCAAATACTCTTCTTTCACAGCTATGGGCATTTTGTCTACACGTTCTTTCTCCCAGCCTCTCTTCTCCTCTCTGCATTGTATGCTTTCTCCACTCAATGCTATATGTCATTCTGTGTCAGCTCCCATCCTGTGCTCTCATATTTCGCTTGTTCCTGTCATGTGTGCTCTACCATTCCTTTTGCCAATCCTCTAACCAAAGCCAGAACCATTGACTTTGTCACTGCTTGTTTTTGAATGGTACAGTAATTAAAGCAGGATTTACAGTATTAATAGATAATATTTGTTTTCAAATCTATAAGTAAAGTACAATCTTAGACTGGGATAGACATTTAATTTTCAATCTTCATTTGGAGCTCTTCTTTAGAGCAAACTAAAATATGTAAAATCAGTTGTGATTATGCAGCTCAACCTAATATAGCTATGTACAGTGATTTCACACTTTTATCTTACTGAACCATGCTCACCATGCCCGAAATCTGAGGCATGGCATCTTCAGCCATACCCAGATCACATTGCCCTACACTGATACACTTACAATTATTCGGAGCACTATCTGCTAAGTTTCTTAAAATGCTCATTAATGAAAATCATCCATGGAGTAGAGTACCATTGCGAACACACAAACAACCTTGGTACTGTGATCCCAGCGAGTCTAGGCGCTGTAGTCTCATAAAACAGATGTCAGTTGTTCCTATAGTCACTGTACAGTTTCTTTTGGGACAATGGGATCCTGCCATCTCAGCACTGGTCAATCAATGCACTAGAATAGGAGGGTACCACATTGATATTGCGTCATATTTTACCCCCCAGCCGTGATGTCACTGGAAAGTGCATTATATAATCCCTGATGGTGACAGTTGAAACTTATTTCCAGAGGAAAGGAAGGTGATCGGCTTTCAATTGCTCTATATTGATATGGGTTTTTGAGAAGGCAGGAAGATGTTTGCTGGAAGGCCATTTTTTAAACAACCAGTCTGTGACGCATGCACAAATGGGTAGAAATATTCTTCATCTAGTTGTTTCAACTAATTCTTATTTGTTTTGCTCTAGGCACTTCTTATAGCAGGTTTTCGGTTTCTTTTGTTTTACCTAAGTGCAGCAAAGTATGCTGACAGTCAAAACATTTGTGTATGATAACAATAAATGAATGCAGATTGAATTAGAGACGGCGCGACATGTTGCTATGCCATTTCCCTTTATTATGTAAATCAAAGCGGAAGGATGGATGAGAGGAAAATAACTGCAAATTGTTCTTAAAAATATTTAACAATTCCTCAAAACAAGTAAGACATGCAAAAAACAAGAGATAAACCGAAATCTCTAACAACATGATGGTAAATGAAAGGTCAGCTCAGGAGGGACATTATTTCTTGAAAATGCAGTCATGATAAGTGGTTTTTAACAACTTCTCTTGCATTTAACTTGATTTACCGGATGCAAATCAAGCTGTGTACATAGAAAGCAGTAGCAAACTCAATAGGTCTGGCGGTTTTGTCATGTGTGTCAAATGTCATCAAGGTCTGCTTTAGGTAAGCTCTACAAGCAGCATTAGCGGCCTTGCACCACTTACGTAAATAAAACAATATATGGGCTTACAGAGAAGGATATTGGGTCAGCCCTTTTCATCTATTGGTCTGTCCAACACTCATTCATACATTACTTCTGCCCACCACAGCATGGGGTAGTAGGTCAGCTCACTTGGCCAGTGTCTTTCTCTCATTGCGACTGATGGCATTGTGGCTGATCGTATGTGCATGTGTGTCCAAAGAGAAGTGCAATTCAGAGCCAGGGCTGGTGAGCCAATACTTTACTGTGCCAACGTGTTTTTCTTTCCTTTCTTTTCCTCTTTCATTTAGATTAGTTTTTATTTAGGAAGGGGCTGTTTATCTGTTTCCTGGCCAAGTAGGGAATAATCTTGGCTATTTACCCAGCACCCATAGTGTGGAGGATGCCTTTATCTAGCAGAACATGAAGAAAAACAGACTCCAGTCATTGGTAGGGTGGTGTTGTCCATTGTAATGGGGATGCAGCATGTGTGAAGCATTAGAAAGTAAGTGCCTAAACAAATGTGCACAAGTAAGTGCCTGAAGGTTTACAGATGACAAAACGGTAAAACCAATTTTAAAATCAAACTTCTGTTTCAGGAGTTTTAGGATATGGCACACAGATATTTTGTGCTGTGGTCTAGGAGTATTTGTCTGTCTGCAACGAATAATGCATATGGTATGGGAATAAATAGTCTTTTACATAACATTCTTTTCGATGATTTTTGAGGACTGGGCACCGTTTGGGCTTATAGTGGAAATGCTCATGCTAGTTTAAAGATTCTTTTTAAAGGAGCATTGTTCTCGATTAGTATTTCTTTCAGACCTGACAACAAAGAGCAGTTGACAAGCAGCAGCAACCAAGGAATGCAGAAAGATAGGTACCTGGGCCAAGGAAAGAGAGACACTAACAATAGCATGCATGCCACCATTTCAAAACAGACAAAAAGGAACTGGAGAGAAGAAATTAGAGAAATGTATTTTCCTCATCAACTAATATTGCAACAAAATACAATTTCAGGTGAAGACAGCTTAAATTAAGAGACTTTTGGCTTTAAAAATCAAGAGTCTCTTGCGTGAATTGGGTCTGTTGATATAAATGCAATAGGTGATCGGTGTTTGGGGGGACAGTGGTTTGGGACATTTGAAGGTGCAAATTGAGGGAAACATGATAAGGGGGCTTCTGTGGAACTTAGAAGTGAAAGCAGAAGACAGACAAGCATTGCATCTGGATAACTCACTGGAGGAGTGTTTTCAAAAAGAGTGGATTTCAGGCATAAATGTTTATTGGTCACATGCCAAGAATAGCCCCTTTAGCCACACTGACATTTTAGCCACCTGCACAATGTATCTTGGGAATGGTAGTTTTATTTTTAACATGCTAAGCAGTGTTTTAAAAGGGCAAGGCCCTGTCTCTACTGAGTCCTCATATCTGTCCTTGACAAGAATACAAGGAACAGAAGGCCCTGGACCATAGTAATGCCCGAACACTCCGACTAGGGCGTTATTCATGCTTTTTATAATGGCATCACCTAGAAAATCACCCCTTTTTCACCGCACTTCTAGAACTGGTAAGTACTTGCTAAAAAATAAGAAGCTATTAAGTGAACAACTTCATTTGCATTTAACTTGACTTACCGGGCACAATTGAGGCTGCATACATAGAAAGCAGTGGCAAACTCGTTGGGCCCGATTCACAGAACTAACTTAAGACAAAATCCTAAACTTACTACCATTTTGGTATTCACAGAAGGCACTTACTCATTTTGGTATTCACAGAAATTAGGAGTCCTAACTTTAGGACTCCTAAATGCCTTCTGTGAATACCGAAAGTCTTAAAGTTAGGATTTTTCTCAGTTTAGTAGTAGTATAGTTGGGACTCCTAACTTTACTACTACTAAACTGAGAAAAATCCTAATTTTAACTAAAGCCAGTAGTGAGAGCTTCAGCATCATGCAAGAGGTCTGCGTAACTCTCAGGGCTAGATGAAGGGGGTTGGAGGTACATATGTGGGCGAAGTATTTGGCTGGTTAGCAAAAAGGCACTGAGTGCCAGTAGAGTAAACTGTGTGACTCCCACAGCATTGTGCTGACATGCCATGTACATGTTCGTACAGTGAATGGTTAGCACATGTGCAGTAATACAGCTCCATATATGGTGAATGTGTAAGTGCTGCAACAGTGGAATACATTTTGAATGTCCCCTGCTTTAGCATGGTATGTGATTGAGGGTAGATGTAGCTTTCCTATGCAGTGGAAATACATTTTCAGTATCCCTGTGGCTGGAGGGTAGAGACCCAGGACCGAAGTGAGAGACTATGGAGAAAAGGCTACCCACAGAAATGATGTGCGGTCCTTGTTAGTAATGGGCAGCTGCACAGTTTTTCCTGAGTGACGATATAGTGTAGATGGTAACAGGTAGAGTTAGGTTAGGGGTTTCTCTGTTAAAGGTGGCAAGACCCGCCCATTTGTCTGCGCCTGATGACTGCTTAGGAAAGCTGATGACAGCCTGGTGCTGAGATTTCACTTTTTATTTTGGCCTAGTTCGGATACTCCTTGGAGCTAGCAATATTGCTACTGCTATGAGAGCCGTCACCTGGCACAAAGGCTGTTTCTGAGTTTCAGAGATAAAATAAATACATTTGAAAGAGAATTACCCCATATCATTTCTGAAATGTCAACAGCAGATTCAAATACCCTGTCTGGAAAATGGGTATAAAAGTGGAACTGTGAAATGATCGATCTGTAAGTCACAAGACTGGAGGTACCAAAACGTCTGTGTTTTTTTCTGCCTTATTTCCTACAATATTTGTAATAATGTCGATGAATAAAATATCCCTTTGTTATGTATTCATTCATAGTCCAATAACATTCAGTTCAATTAATTAGATGCCTAATCATTTGCTTGTTTGCTTCTAATGACCTTACGGAGTAGGGGCCATTGGTAGAAGGACTTTACACAGTCCAATCTATTAAGAATAAAAACAAACTGCATTTGAGGGACAAAATAAAAACAATGCCACCGCACATCCTGGCAAAATACTTCCAGCATGTGGGCGCCATTAGTTTTTTGTTTACCTGTCAATGAAGGAAGTTGCCTGTAGGGTGGGAGTACTCTAAATTTGGTGGACGGGCCCCTCAGGATGGAGAAGGAACTGTCCTCCGCCATCCTGACAGAGCTAGCTCTGCCCCCAAATCATAGCTATAGGTTTTATTACTTCCTCCTGTCAAGAGATTGCAATGCAGCCTTTAATTATACTCTGTTCGTTACTTCATAAGGGCCCTAAGCACATCTTTCGATTTTGATAAGATCACCCTAAATATTAGATGGCACCATATAACTGGGATACATTTTCAGTACTGACATATGCTTTAACCCCTTGAGTGCCCCGCCCTTTCCCCCTCCTGTGCCGGGCCTTTCATTAGCGGGCGGGGTCCATGACGAGATAGTCTCGTCATGGGCACAGCGCAACCGCGCTCCATGACGAGACTATCTCGTCATGGGCATAGAAGAGGTTAACAAACATTTGTTTTCAGGTGTTTTAATCTGATTTGTTTAGTTGACCTGAACCAGGATTCCGGAATGCTCTAATACACTGCAAAAAGAAAGGTGTACTCATAACATGTAACCTTTTGGCAATTCTATATCGTCCTTCGTACATCCCATGATTTTGTGAGTTAGAACCTGTAGCCAGCTGTAGATGAGTAAATAGATTAATCTAGTTTTGTAAGGTTCTAATTCTCTTAATCATTAGCCACCTCTACAGGTAAACTTCAAGGAGTAAGAGAATTTGAGGAGCACGAGACAGCTCCCTAAATGACCTTTAAAATCACTGCATCAGGGCCCATGGTGCAATGCAGTTGCATTATGTGCTATGTCTGTCAAAATAAGTTGGAAACATCAAAACATTTGGGATATTTAGGTCAATGAGGTAGTGCTTGCATCTAAGTCCGTTTGAACACTAAAGACCTCGTGACACAAAATCAAAGGGGTTTGTGACCACAACAGTCCTTTTCGTTATGCATAAAAGCCCTTTTTATGAGTTGGAAAATTCATTTAACTCTTAATAGGACTTTTTTGTTTCTGAATTGCATATTGAAGAGGTTTTGAAAGGGATTTGTCTCCTCCCATTTCCAATTCAGAAGGGCATTTATCAATAGTTTATGAGTTGAATTTCTACTGCAAACCATTGATGAGCTTGCAATCCCCAAATTGGGTAAGTAACTAATTTTCAAAGGGGAAGGGGTCCACTTCAGACCCGTCTCCTTTGGGGTATCATGTTGGCAGCCTCATGGGGGAGAATGCAATGTTCCAAAGGACCACTGTCTTCTCTCCCTGAAGTTTCTCTAAACGAAAAACGTATCTTTTTAAAAGCAGCGTTTATTCCTTTAATGATCTATGGCTGTTTTAAAAAAAAAGGAATTCCGGGTTTGGAATGCAGTCTTAGGGATGGTGGTGCACTGTCAACTGCAGGCCACCATCCATGTGAATACAGACAATCGCAAATTGCCACCAGTCTAATGGAGATTAACTGGGCAGATCATCCTGCAACCCCCTTCTATTCAGTATATTGTGAACCAACCCAATAGTACATATGTAGGATTCCAAATTACTATTCCATGTACAAAAATTCTGGGTGCAATTTGTGACCACTTTTTGAAAATGAAATGATAGTACATCAGGACCCTAAACTTGCATAAGGAGGTGGATGTGCTCAATCCTTGTTTACAGTTCTACCTGGTCGTAAGTGCCTTTTGAAACCTGCATAAGGCATAATAATGTTCTCCTTTTTGATAATCTGAAGAGTTTGTTTAATTAAACAATAACTCAAAAGGTAAGCTATTTAGACAACAGATGGGTAAATAGTGAGGTTAGTATGCTATTTGCATGACTACTGGCCACGTTGTGAAAACTAAAGTATACAAAACGCAATGGATGGCATTGTGGAATTATTCTAAGCTACTGGTAATTACTCAGGCCATATCACAGTTATGTTATATTATGTTATGTTAGGGTTTTATAAAGCGCAACCGATGCCCCAGCTAAGAGGCGTCCCGGGGCTGAGCAACAAGAAAATAGCACGCACAGAAAGCACAGGAGGCCTACAGAGAAGGGAAAAGAAATATTTTAATGGCTTTCCTAAAATGAAGATAATTAGTGAGCCCTCGAATGTGGGCCAGCAAAGAATTCCAAAGAATGGCAGCTCTGTTACGAAAGGAGCGGCCGCCGGCGCGAACCCTTCTCACACGGGGGATCACTAGCAGGCATTGTCCCATGGATCGAAGTGATCGCTTGGGAGTATAACGTAGAAGAAGGTCAGACAGAATTTGAGGGGATGCCAATTTCAGAATTTTGTAGGCTATACACAGTGCCTTAAACTCAATTCGCCTGGCCACAGGCAACCAGTGGAGGCGATGGATGGCACTGGTCACTGCACAGGTTCTACGCAGGCCCAGGAGGGATCTTGCGGCCGCGTTTTGGACTCTCTGTAGCCTCTGTATTTCAGACTTGTTAGCTCCCAAATACAACGAGCAAGCATAATCAAGCCTAGACAGGATCAGGGCCTGAATAATGATCTGACTAGTCATGGCATCAAAGAAGGCCAGGATAGGTTTAAGCCCGCGCAACAGACCGAAACAAGTTCTCGCCACCTTTTTAGTCTGAGTCTGAAAATTGAGTGAAGTGTCCAAACAGACCCCCAGGTTCTTCACTGCAGGCTTGGGGACAGGGGCCGTACCTAGACTTGGGCCACCATAGCTCATTCCAGCGGTCATGGTTCCCTCCCACCAACAACACCTCCGACTTGTTGGCGTTCAGTTGGAGACAGTTGGTGATCATCCACTTGGCAACTGCAGAGAGATTGCCCTGAAATTTCCTGGCGTCCTTCTCGGGGTCACTCGAGAGAGCCACCACCAACTGAGTATCATCCGCATAAGAGACCATGGTCAGCCCTCTGCTCCTAGCTACACCAGCCAGAGGTTGGACGTAGAGATTGAAGAGCAGAGGGCTCAGGGACAAGCCTTGTGGGACCCCTTGGCCTATAGGAAAAGTACCAGAAGCGAAAGGGGGGGCAATCACCTGAATCATCCTGTCTGCGAGGAAAGAGGACAGCCACTTAAATGCTGAGCCTGTAACTCCAGCCTCTGACAGACGATTCAGCAAGATGGCATGATTCACCGTGTCACTAAGATCCAAAAGGATCAGTGCCGATGTCTGCCCTGCATCTAAGGCTTTCCACAAAAACCATTTTGAGAGGGGTCGAGCCTGTGATTGGCAGCAAGATATTCTGTGAGAAGGGAACTGATGTAAGCCTCTGTAATCTTCGCAGTCCAAGGTAACAGGGAAATAGGCCGAAAACATTCAGGTTTTTGGGGGTCTAAGGAAGGTTTCTTGAGCAGCGGTATTCCCCTGGCCTGCTTCCAAGCCTTGGGCATTACCGCTGCACTCATGGACCCATTGATCACCTGGTCCAAAGGGTGTATGATGGTAGGTAGAATTTTTGGGAATTGGTCAGGCTTCAAGGGATCAGCAGGGGAGCCTGACTTGACCATCGAACAAAGTGTCAGTAAAACTTCTTGAGTAATGGGGGGAAAGACCTCAAGGATACCTTCGGTGGAGTCACAAGATGTCTCAGGGGGGTCTATAAGGACCGTAGGTAAGATTTTATAAATGTCCTCAACCTTCCTGACAAAGAAGTTTGCAAGCCCGTTACATTGCCAGTCGGAGGTAATCAACGAGCCTACGGCATCCTTCTGTGTTTTAGGCTCCGAGACTATAAAAAAAATGCTCTTAGCCGGATTAGTGCTCCTGCTGATTTTCTCAGCATAGAATGCTGCGCGCTCAACATGGATGGCCCTGTGGTATCGCTTAACGGCAGCGTGGTAGAGATCCTTGGAGGTAGCATCAAAGTCTTGTCGCCAAGTTCTCTCCAGCTTCTTACAGGTCTTACGTAATGCGGCTAATTTAACGTTATACCAAGGATTAGATTTAGTGTGCCGATTCATGGACAACTTGGCTGGAATAAGGCCATCCAAAGGCTGAGTAATCCAATTGGAGAAGACCGAATGGGCCTCGTTAGGGTCAGCCGGGAGAGCAGGAGAGGTGGCAGCAAGATGGCTTTGAAATTGTTCCCAATTCAGTTTATGCCAGGGGCGCTTAAGAGAAAAGGTATTTACTAAGTTGCGCGCTGACATGATATCATGAATCAACATGAGGACTAAATGATGATCAGACCAATCCATCGGAACAGGAGGTAGGACCACAAACGAGGGTATATTTGTAAAGATAGGGTCTAGTAAGTGGCCAGCCGAATGCGTGGGGCCTAATACCCGTTGATCGAGCTCACACACAGCGAGATCAGCCAGGAAAGATGTCACATCAGGGTCAGAGAGATTGTCTAGGTGTAAATTAAGGTAGCCTATAACTGAGAAGTTAGAGGCATTGACCGCCAAAGTGTTGACTGTCTCGGAGAGAGCATCTCTAAACCCTCTGGATGGACCTGGGGGTCGATTCATCAGTAAACCTGACATCGTATAATTGGAATTGAGAGTGATTTTGAAAAATGCACATTCACAATTGGTGACAGACTGCTTAACAAAGGTGCAGGGGTACCCAGTTTTAAGGATGACCGCAATGCCCCCACCTCTTGTGGGCCTATTAAGGGTATGGATCGTATAGCCTTCCGGAAGAGCAAGTACTTGCTCCGTCACCATGTCTTCCGAGAGCCAAGTCTCAGTAAGAAATAAGACATCGGGGGACTTATCTTCCAGGAGGTCATGAATAGCAGCAAAATGCTTGGCTAGTGAGCAGCAATTAAGATGAAAAACAGTCGCAGGAGTGCAGGGAAGGGGGCTGCTGGTCCTGGCCGGGATCAGAGAAGCAAAACCAAAACATATAAACCCAAAGGGACCCTCTAGACCATATAATCAGGGTTGTGTGCACTCTGTTATACACCTCCCAATCGCAAGCAGCTCAGTCTGGGAATAGGAATAGCTAATTTCAACCAAATTGGCAGCATGTCCGGCGACAGATCGGCGCGGACGGGCGCAGATGGGCGCAGACAGGCGCAGAAGGGCTTGCCTTTGGCGCGCGGCCGGGCACCTATGTTGGTTTAATAGGCCCCCGGTAGCGGAAATGCAGGGGGGAGGAGCCACGTCCCTCTGCCGTGATTGGCAAACTGCGGTTATGGACCAAGAACAATGGGCAGAGAGTGGGAGAGCAAGCAAGTGAGTGCTGGTAAGCCTCGTTAAGATGCCTCATGAAATGCGGGGAAACATAAAAAAGCAATATTTTAAAAGTACACAATGCAAATAATAAAATCAATTTAAAAAGAAAATAGCGACCTGTCAAGCTGGCACCCTATCATCTAATGCTGCGCGGCTGGGCATCTATGTTGTTTTAATAGGCCCCCAGTAGCGGAAATGCGGGGAGGGCGGAGTTCATTGTTGTTTTGCACACCATGCCACATCAGTTTGGACCAAGCTATATGCAGACCAGTTTTGACCCTGCTCCAATGGGAACAGTGCAGCACAAACTTCCAAGCCAGGTCCTCCCTGAACCGGAACACAAGCAACCCAGAACTGGTGTTGCCCTTGTTATGGGCTCTTTAGCCAGTTTAGCTTGGTTCCCGTGACACAGTGTGCACAGGACCATTGTCTGGGCATGTCCATCCCACTTAGGCTGACATATTAAAGTATAGAAAAAGTGATGGATGGAATGCTTGAATCAATCTCAGCCAGTGGTAATTACCTGGGGCTGCATCCCAGTCCATGGTTATTTCAGGCTGGACTGTTCCCACGAGGGACAGGTGTAAAAACTAGGGAGCGACCCCACTGACCAAGAGACAGGGTGCCTCAGGTAAGTATGAAAAATACATTATTTTGAGTATCTATAGAAACCACCTTTCATCAAGGGTATACTAATATGTCATACATACATCTATCACCATTCTTACTGATCAAAACTGAGGGCACCACACTACCAATCCAGACTCAAGCTCCAATGTGAACCCCAAGAAACAACCACATGTAACAAAATGATAAGAACTTTAAATCACGTAATGCATACACAATTTATTAAAAAATATACAATCACATTGAAGGTTATCAACAAAGTCATACAATCACAATGAGAAAATACATATAAAAATGTGTATTAATAAAAGAAAAACTAGAGAGAAAAAACATGGCGTGAAATCATTACATTCATCGAAGAATGGTTATTTCCAGTAAGAATCAATTAACATAGAACCATCAGTCTATTGTTTCATAATAAAATTCGACATGAGGTAGTTCCTGGATCTAACCAATTCTAAAAGCACAAGCGTCGACGCATTGCGGTGGTGGATGCTTATTGGAATCCCACCTTCATCAGGACAAAAATAATAATATACTCTCTCCGTATTTCATGAAAATTTAAAATTTTAAAACCAATTATGTTGTTTAAATAAAATCAAGAAGGGTGGCCTTATACTAACCCCTGTTCAGAATATTTTCCAATAGATTAACGTGGTCCGTAAATGAATGAATGAATGAATACAGACTTGTATAGCGCATGGCTACCCGAGGGCATCCCAGCGCTTCCTGTGACATCTTATCACTCACTGCTACTTACAGAAAGAGAAAAGTCTTCAACTGCCTCCTAAATCCAAGATAGTCCTACTCAAGACGAATATGGTGTGGGAGCCGGTTCCATAACATTGCCGCATTGTAAGGAAACCAGCGCCCCCCCATCCTTGCCCGTTTAATCAGAGGAACCACAAGAAGTCTTTTGTTGCTGGATCTAAGAGTTCTGTTAGTCCAATATAACTGCACCATGGGCTGAATTATAGGAGGACCGGTACCCCCGAGCGACTTGTGAATAATACACATAGCCTTAAACCTAATTCTCTCCAGAACTGGAAGCCAGTGCAGCTGCCTAATGGCTAACCCGGCCGAGCTGCGTTTTCGGGACAATCATTAAAAGGCGAGCTGCGCAATTCTGAACGGTCTGAAGAATCTTTGTGGTTCTTAAAGGCGCTCCCAGATAAACTGCATTTGCGTAATCCAGCCGTGAAAGAACCAAAGCTTGGACCAGCAACCGCCTCGCCTCGAACGGGAGAAGGGGAAGAATCTTCCTCAGCATCCTAAGGATGCCATAACAACTGGCCGCCACTTTGCGCGCCTGGGCTGTAAAATTTAGGTTGCAGTCAAACCATACACCCAGACTTTTAATCAGAGTCTTGGGGGTCGGGGAGGGGCCAAGACAGCTGGGCCATATCGCATCCAAATTTGCAGGGGGCGCATGGCCTAAGATCATAATTTCCGTCTTGGTCCCATTCAATTTGAGGAAAGATAACTCCATCCACTGAGAGACCTTCTCAAGACAAACAGTCAAGGTTGACTTGACTCTATCTTGATGACTGAGCGAGACGACCAACTGTGTGTCATCGGCGTACATAACAGTGTGGATTCCCCAGGGAGCCACCACCTCCGCAAGGGGCCTCATGTAGATATTAAACATGGTGGGGCTAAGAGAGGAGCCCTGGGGAACCCCACAGCGCAAAGGAATCTGATTAGAGAGAGCGTCCTCCTCAAAAAACGCAAATGACCGATCAGCCAAAAAGGACTGCAACCACTTAAGGGCAGTCCCTGCTACTCCTATCTCACTAAGTCTTTGGACCATAATTTGATGATTCACCGTGTCGAAGGCTGTACTGAGATCTAATAAGATGATCGCAGCGCAGCCTCCATTGTCCAAGATCTTTCTTGACTCTTCGACCACTGCGAGCAATGCCGTCTCCGTGCCCTGATGACGCCTGAAGCCTGTCTGAGTAAAATGGAGGCGATAATTCTCCTCCAGGATACCTGCGAGTATTGAGTTGGCATGTTTTTCGGCAATTTTACTGATCCCCGGCAGCAAAGAGATCGGACGGTAATTCGCCCTGTCTTCAGGATCTAGGTTAGGTTTTTTAAGAAGGGCTTTAACTCTGGCTTGTTTCCAGAGCAGCGGCACCTGCCCAGTGCTAAGAGAGGAGTTGACTACATGCAAGATGACTGGGGAGACAGTCTCCCAGGCCAAGTTCAGAATGGATGGTGGAGCAGGGTCGGTTGGGGACCCAGATTTAAGCTCCCGCAAAAATCTCCGTAAATCCAACAGAGTCAGCGGGGTAAAGTCCTCCAGCATGGCCTGACAGATCGGCGGTGGCGTAATTGTCATCACAGTAGTCTGAAGAAATGTAGAGTAGATGTCAATTTTTGCTGAGAAAAAATCAGCTATTTCCTCGCAACGCTTTTGAGCGCCCCCAGGGTCAATAAGAGGAGTTGGAAGGGTAAGCTGGGATTTCATGATTTTAAAGATTTCCCTAGGGGAATTGGATGCAGAAACAATTTTTCCATGATAATAGGATGCTTGAGCGCTCTTTATTTCATTCTTATACAGCTTAAGTGACTCTTTGTATTTGTTCTTACCCGCCTCAGAAAAATCCTTCCTCCATTTCCTTTCCAGACGTTTACAGGATTGCTTAAGCAGTCTAAGTTCCTGGGAATACCATGCTTTTTTATTGGGGCCAATTCGATGGGAAAATTCTTTCTTAGGCAACACGGAGTCCAGGGATTAAGATTAGCATTCCACTCTCAATGGAGTTAAGTTAGCACATCAAATCCTCAGCTCGATCATATCTATATTTTTTTTAATGTGGCCCAACGGAATGTGTCCAAGGAAACTCAGGGCAATATTTAGATATATATTTTTATCATACCGTGGATGGCACGTGGTCAGATCCACCTTAATATAGGGATCAAATCAGTAACCACAAGTTCCGCTGAGTTTTCCCCGTCTGCCTCGTCTCCAAATAAAAGACCGATAGCAAGAATGGTGATAGATGTATGTATGACATAATAGTATACACTTGATGAAAGGTGGTTTCTATAGATACCCAAGAGAATTTATTTTTCATCCCAGGCCAAGACTGATTTGTACATGGCTGGGTCCAAACGGGTCCAAAAGGATTGGGATGCAACCCAGAGTGATTACGAGAGGCTGACATTAATTCAAGCATCCAGTCCATCACCTTGCTATTTTTATATTGGAAATACTGTCTGCTATTTAGTAAGCCACCAGTTGAATAAGGAAATTTCTTTACTATTTGCAAGACCACCGGCAAACCTGTATATCATTTTTACTATTTAGCCACTAGCTGATTAAACACTGAAATTTATTTGCTAGGCCATCTGCTCAACAGTACACAATTTATGCTATTTAACCAGCAGCCGGGTAGATAATTAAATGTAATTCTTTTTCCATGCCTGCTGTCCAAACTGTACATAATGTCTGCTGTTTTATCAGCAGCCGGTTAATGAGTGACGTTTCTTTACTGTTTGCTTAACGAATGCATAAGCACTACATAATTTCTGTTATTTAGCCACTGACCAGGTAAGCAATCAAGTTTCTTTGCTATTTACATGGCTGCAGGCCAAAGAATATACAACCTCTGCTATTTAGTGAGAGGTTTGTAAATAGTTAGGTTTACTGCAAAGCTTTGGTCAAACAGTGGAGAATCTATTCCATTTAACCAGTGGCTGGGTGAACGGTGATGTTTTTTGGCTATTTGCATGGCTGGCAGCCAAACAGTGCAAAATCTCTAATATTTAGTCAGTCATCAGGTAAATAGTAAAGTTTCTCTGCTATTTTTGAGGCCGCTTAGGGTGACCAGCTAAATTGCCACTACCTGTTTATTTTATAAATCGTCGTTATGTGTTTAAACTATGCCTTCCGATTACAGCTATTGAAAGTCAATATACTTTTTCTCTGAAGCAATAAAAATCATATTTCCTGCTTGCGATGTGCATTAAAACTAAAAAAGGGTCTGCATACCGCTTACTGTGTACAAAATATATAGCATGGTTATTTAGTCTTTTTTTTTTTTACATTTAAAATCTTAAATTGCAAGAATATGACCATCAATTTTGGAGGTTACATGTTTTCATTTTTATTTCCGTTTTTTTTGTGGCAATAAAAAGTAATAAAAATGATTAACAATTGCCTATGCTTGCTAAGACCAAACGTGTAGACCTTGACAATGCTTGTTTTACTCTGCATTCTGATATTTGTAGTGCTTGTTTGAAAGCAAAATAAATATTAGTATGCAAGGGGAAAACCGAACTTGGTGATACACTCTCCCCACCTTTGGAGGAAGCAAGTAGAGATCTCAGCATTAAAAGAAAGTATAAAAATATCATGATGTGGTTTCAGCTTGAAGCACATATTGTTCCAAAGACAATAGGCCAAGACTAGCGAAGGAAAAACTATACAGATTTCAGTTTCACTTGTTCATTTCTTCCACGTTCGTTCTGATTAATTAAGCAAGGAGTTTATTTTTTAATTGAAATTAAAATATCAAAACTACATGTCCCTGAATGTAATAAATATATAACCAAGGCTGTCAATCTGAGCATTATACCATTTTTCTTCTCGTGATAAAGTGTGACTCAAAGTGTGAAAGAGGAGTCTTGCAATCTATAGAAGTAGGAACACTGCAAACATGCAATGGCGAAGACATTAGGTCTAGCTTTGAGACCCATCTCTCTTTATGCTAATACTTAAGCAGAATTATATTTACAGATGCACTAAACTCACCCTAAAAAGGAAAAAAAAGATGGGATGACACAGTCGCTGTTGTTGCTGGTGTCAGTCTATCGACATGCATCAGTTTTATGGCGTATGTGTTATTTAACGCATACGCCATAACACAGATTGATGAGAGTGCCATTTTCTGTTTTAATTGACCGATCTGAGATGGCAGATGCCACTTTGATCAGTAAGAAAAAAAATAATAATAATAATAAAAAAAATAAAAAATATATATATATAGATATATATATTCATCCAAAAAGTTGCCCTCAGCAAAGGCGCACACGGAGACAGGCGGACCAGGCTTCATCAGCAAGGCTCTTTATTGTTCAAACCAGCAGCGCTTCCAGGCATTTCATTTTTGTTAGACCCTACGCGTTTCGGAGCTCCCATGCTCCTTGGTCACGGGTCGGTTGATGCTGGCAGATACGCTGGCGTGGAGTCCCTCTTTGCTTTTAATCCCCTTCAATGGGCTCCTGATATTCTCAGCCTTCTGGGACTCGTAGTTCAGCGTTGAAATATTACCCTTGATGGGTTCTGCCTAGTACTGCCTAGAGCCTTGCTGATGAAGCCTGGGCCGCCTGTCTCCGTGTGTGCCTTTGCTGAGGGCAACTTTTTGGATGAATATTTACCGGCCGGTCCCGGTCGGAAAGGCAGCACCGCTGCGGCAATTAAGCAGACTGTTGGAGCCTGATCACAGACTTCGTGAAAACAGGGAGATGAGTGCCAAACATTTTACTAGCAGAGTAACCGGAGGCTCTGGGAGAGCCGTGAACAGAATTGGTACTAGGCAGAACCCATCAAGGGTAATATTTCAACGCTGAACTACGAGTCCCAGAAGGCTGAGAATATCAGGAGCCCATTGAAGGGGATTAAAAGCAAAGAGGGACTCCACGCCAGCGTATCTGCCAGCATCAACCGACCCGTGACCAAGGAGCATGGGAGCTCCGAAACGCGTAGGGTCTAACAAAAATGAAATGCCTGGAAGCGCTGCTGGTTTGAACAATAAAGAGCCTTGCTGATGAAGCCTGGTCCGCCTGTCTCCGTGTGCGCCTTTGCTGAGGGCAACTTTTTGGATGAATATTTACCGGCCGGTCCCGGTCGGAAAGGCAGCACCGCTGCGGCAATTAAGCAGACTGTTGGAGCCTGATCACAGACTTCGTGAAAACAGGGAGATGAGTGCCAAACATTTTACTAGCAGAGTAACCGGAGGCTCTGGGAGAGCCGTGAACAGAATTGGTACTAGGCAGAACCCATCTAGGGTAATATTTCAACGCTGAACTACGAGTCCCAGAAGGCTGAGAATATCAGGAGCCCATTGAAGGGGATTAAAAGCAAAGAGGGACTCCACGCCAGCGTATCTGCCAGCATCAACCGACCCGTGACCAAGGAGCATGGGAGCTCCGAAACGCGTAGGGTCTAACAAAAATGAAATGCCTGGAAGCGCTGCTGGTTTGAACAATAAAGAGCCTTGCTGATGAAGCCTGGTCCGCCTGTCTCCGTGTGCGCCTTTGCTGAGGGCAACTTTTTGGATGAATATTTACCGGCCGGTCCCGGTCGGAAAGGCAGCACCGCTGCGGCAATTAAGCAGACTGTTGGAGCCTGATCACAGACTTCGTGAAAACAGGGAGATGAGTGCCAAACATTTTACTAGCAGAGTAACCGGAGGCTCTGGGAGAGCCGTGAACAGAATTGGTACTAGGCAGAACCCATCAAGGGTAATATTTCAACGCTGAACTACGAGTCCCAGAAGGCTGAGAATATCAGGAGCCCATTGAAGGGGATTAAAAGCAAAGAGGGACTCCACGCCAGCGTATCTGCCAGCATCAACCGACCCGTGACCAAGGAGCATGGGAGCTCCGAAACGCGTAGGGTCTAACAAAAATGAAATGCCTGGAAGCGCTGCTGGTTTGAACAATAAAGAGCCTTGCTGATGAAGCCTGGTCCGCCTGTCTCCGTGTGCGCCTTTGCTGAGGGCAACTTTTTGGATGAATATTTACCGGCCTGTCCCGGTCGGAAAGGCAGCACCGCTGCGGCAATTAAGCAGACTGTTGGAGCCTGATCACAGACTTCGTGAAAACAGGGAGATGAGTGCCAAACATTTTACTAGCAGGGTAACCGGATGCTCTGGGAGAGCCGTGAACAGAATTGGTACTAGGCAGAACCCATCAAGGGTAATATTTCAACGCTGAACTACGAGTCCCAGAAGGCTGAGAATATCAGGAGCCCATTGAAGGGGATTAAAAGCAAAGAGGGACTCCACGCCAGCGTATCTGCCAGCATCAACCGACCCGTGACCAAGGAGCATGGGAGCTCCGAAACGCGTAGGGTCTAACAAAAATGAAATGCCTGGAAGCGCTGCTGGTTTGAACAATAAAGAGCCTTGCTGATGAAGCCTGGTCCGCCTGTCTCCGTGTGCGCCTTTGCTGAGGGCAACTTTTTGGATGAATATTTACCGGCCGGTCCCGGTCGGAAAGGCAGCACCGCTGCGGCAATTAAGCAGACTGTTGGAGCCTGATCACAGACTTCGTGAAAACAGGGAGATAAGTGCCAAACATTTTACTAGCAGAGTAACCGGAGGCTCTGGGAGAGCCGTGAACAGAATTGGTACTAGGCAGAACCCATCAAGGGTAATATTTCAACGCTGAACTACGAGTCCCAGAAGGCTGAGAATATCAGGAGCCCATTGAAGGGGATTAAAAGCAAAGAGGGACTCCACGCCAGCGTATCTGCCAGCATCAACCGACCCGTGACCAAGGAGCATGGGAGCTCCGAAACGCGTAGGGTCTAACAAAAATGAAATGCCTGGAAGCGCTGCTGGTTTGAACAATAAAGAGCCTTGCTGATGAAGCCTGGTCCGCCTGTCTCCGTGTGCGCCTTTGCTGAGGGCAACTTTTTGGATGAATATTTACCGGCCGGTCCCGGTCGGAAAGGCAGCACCGCTGCGGCAATTAAGCAGACTGTTGGAGCCTGATCACAGACTTCGTGAAAACAGGGAGATGAGTGCCAAACATTTTACTAGCAGAGTAACCGGAGGCTCTGGGAGAGCCGTGAACAGAATTGGTACTAGGCAGAACCCATCAAGGGTAATATTTCAACGCTGAACTACGAGTCCCAGAAGGCTGAGAATATAAGGAGCCCATTGAAGTGGATTAAAAGCAAAGAGGGACTCCACGCCAGCGTATCTGCCAGCATCAACCGACCCGTGACCAAGGAGCATGGGAGCTCCGAAACGCGTAGGGTCTAACAAAAATGAAATGCCTGGAAGCGCTGCTGGTTTGAACAATAAAGAGCCTTGCTGATGAAGCCTGGTCCGCCTGTCTCCGTGTGCGCCTTTGCTGAGGGCAACTTTTTGGATGAATATTTACCGGCCGGTCCCGGTCGGAAAGGCAGCACCGCTGCGGCAATTAAGCAGACTGTTGGAGCCTGATCCCAGACTTCGTGATAACAGGGAGATGAGTGCCAAACATTTTACCAGCAGAGTAACCGGAGGCTCTGGGAGAGCCGTGAACAGAATTGGTACTAGGCAGAACCCATCAAGGGTAATATTTCAACGCTGAACTACGAGTCCCAGAAGGCTGAGAATATCAGGAGCCCATTGAAGGGGATTAAAAGCAAAGAGGGACTCCATGCCAGCGTATCTGCCAGCATCAACCGACCCGTGACCAAGGAGCATGGGAGCTCCGAAACGCGTAGGGTCTAACAAAAATGAAATGCCTGGAAGCGCTGCTGGTTTGAACAATAAAGAGCCTTGCTGATGAAGCCTGGTCCGCCTGTCTCCGTGTGCGCCTTTGCTGAGGGCAACTTTTTGGATGAATATTTACCGGCTGGTCCCGGTCGGAAAGGCAGCACCGCTGCGGCAATTAAGCAGACTGTTGGAGCCTGATCACAGACTTCGTGAAAACAGGGAGATGAGTGCCAAACATTTTACTAGCAGAGTAACCGGAGGCTCTGGGAGAGCCGTGAACAGAATTGGTACTAGGCAGAACCCATCAAGGGTAATATTTCAACGCTGAACTACGAGTCCCAGAAGGCTGAGAATATCAGGAGCCCATTGAAGGGGATTAAAAGCAAAGAGGGACTCCACGCCAGCGTATCTGCCAGCATCAACCGACCCGTGACCAAGGAGCATGGGAGCTCCGAAACGCGTAGGGTCTAACAAAAATAAAATGCCTGGAAGCGCTGCTGGTTTGAACAATAAAGAGCCTTGCTGATGAAGCCTGGTCCGCCTGTCTCCGTGTGCGCCTTTGCTGAGGGCAACTTTCGGATGAATATTTACCGGCCGGTCCCGGTCGGAAAGGCAGCACCGCTGCGGCAATTAAGCAGACTGTTGGAGCCTGATCACAGACTTCGTGAAAACAGGGAGATGAGTGCCAAACATTTTACTAGCAGAGTAACCGGAGGCTCTGGGAGAGCCGTGAACAGAATTGGTACTAGGCAGAACCCATCAAGGGTAATATTTCAACGCTGAACTACGAGTCCCAGAAGGCTGAGAATATCAGGAGCCCATTGAAGGGGATTAAAAGCAAAGAGGGACTCCACGCCAGCGTATCTGCCAGCATCAACCGACCTGTGACCAAGGAGCATAGGAGCTCCGAAACGCGTAGGGTCTAACAAAAATGAAATGCCTGGAAGCGCTGCTGGTTTGAACAATAAAGAGCCTTGCTGATGAAGCCTGGTCCGCCTGTCTCCGTGTGCGCCTTTGCTGAGGGCAACTTTTTGGATGAATATATATATATATATATATATATATATATATATATATATATATATATATTTAAATTCACTGAAAAAACCATAGTTTTCACACATGTTATAGTTAGCGGAAATTTTACTGATAAAAAACCAGTGAAATTCCCCCGTTATAGTTAGTGTAGGCAACTATAACTCACGCGACCGCAATCCTCTGCTGATGCTAATACTGTATTTAGACACTTATTTGCCCATGTCTTCTTCCATACATTTTTAGCTATACATATATTTCAAATATTTTTTTTTCATAAAGACACATATGTCATCAGCAGAAGATTGCGGTCGCGTGAGTTATAGTTGCCTACACTAACTATAACGGGGGAATTTCACTGGTTTTTTATCAGTAAAATTTCCGCTAACTATAACATGTGTGAAACCTATGGTTTTTTCAGTGAATTTGCAAGGTTTTTTAAATGCTAATTCCTAACTATAACGTGTGTGAAACCTATGGTTTTTTCAGTGAATTTGTACGTTTTTTTAAATGCTAAGTTACTTTACGCCATTCGTGGCGTGCGCGCCCACTTAACGCAGTTCGTTCCGTGCGCGCACGGTGCGCTTCGCGCACCGTGCGCGCACAGTAAGCATGCGGTGCGCTTTGCGCACCGCGCGCCCACTTTACGCAGTTAGTGCCGTGCGCGCACAGTGGGCACGCGGTGCGCTACGCGCACCGCGTGCCCACGTTACGCTAGATGGGCCATGTACGCACGATGCGCTTCGCGCACCGTGCGCACATGGAGGACATATGATGCACTTCGTTTTGAAAGGTAATATTTTAATTTTTCGTAATTTTTATAAGTGGGGTGGAGAGAGTGTTGTTAATTTTTTCTTTTATTATTTTTGTTTAAAATATTGTGGTTTTTCACACCTCTAATGAGCCCTGCTTATTTGGTGGCATGCGGCCACCAAAAGCACAGGGGGTGGGGTGAGTGTGGATAGTGGGTTTTATTTACATTTTTTACCGTACGCGTACGGTAAGCGTAATCGGCGAAATTAGCGAAAAAATACAAATTGCATTTTTGGCCTTGGAGGGTCTTTGGGGACTCGTTCAACATGGCTATGTGTGTGGGAGCTGTCTAAACAGCCCCTTTACATGTTTATTGGTTTTATTTAACAACCTAGCTCTCAGTGCGAGAGAGAACATGGCGGCCGCCGCTTCCTGGTTTCGGCTGTTTGGAATGTTTACTAAGATCTAAGAGCCAATCAGAATCGCGCTCGCGCACGCCACCGTACGCGTACGGTAAGCTTACGGTAAGCGTACCGTAAGCTGGCTCAGATATATATATTGATTTAAAGGCTATTTTCTCAGAATCTACTGAACAGATTTACACCAAACCTACAAAAGGCACTTCCTTGACCTGAGGACTACCTCTCTGCCAAATTTCTAGTAATTCTGTTCAGCCGTTCGGGCTGTAGCCCTGTCTAAAGGTCCTATGGAAAAATGCATGGGAAAAACGCGTTTTGGGACCCCCCTTTTATCTCAGCCCCCGCTTGACGAATCCCCCCGAGACTTTCAGGGTAGGAGCGGAGCGTAGCGCCCCACCTATTTTGAGAAATTCGCGAGGATTCGTCGACCGGCGCCAAAGTTATTCAAAATAGAATGTTGCGGATTTCCTATGGAAAAGGGGTCCTAACTATAACTACCTACTGGCGACCGCCAGTAGGTAATTATTTTTTTTTTTTACTGATCTACTGACTATATATCTAGAGGAAAGCGTTATCTTGTAGGGGAGAACCCAGTAGCAAATGGCATGCTACTGGGTCCCCTGAAAAATGCAATTTATAAATAATGTAAATACCTGTGTGGGATAGGGGAGCAACGAGAGGCGGATGGAGGAAGGAAACAGGGAGCAAAGTGAAGGAAAAAAGGAGTCTTGGCAGGAAGAAGTACACAAAAGAGAGCAAGATAGAGAACACGAGAGAGAGAGAGAAACACAGAGCGTGGGGAAGGTATTTTGGCAGGGAGACAACTCACGAGGGAGAACTAGAAAACTCTCATATAAAGAGCCTAACGAAAATAAAAAAGTAGTTCCCTATAAGTGAAGAATATAAGACAGCCAGCCAAAAGGATGGTAAAGAGGCTATGCTCCAGGGAAGGACAAACACAATAAGAGAAATGAAGACGAAGGCAAGTCGAATAAGAATCAAGGAATTATGAGTGTCAATAAAGCCAACCGAAAGAAGCAATGAGTAGGGTGAAAGTCCACTGCACGTTGTTGGTATATCCCACAAAATGTTTTTTTTTTTTAATAGCTAAAAGCTGTCTGTCAAGCAATAACTAAATACTGATCCTATCAGGTGGGGCACATGGGCACAAAAATAATAAACTGCAGTACCAAATGAGGCGCAATCTAACACTCCAGTGCACTTTCAGGAAAGAATTATTGAACAGTCAAGTATTATAAACAACCTCGTATTAAATAGAAATAGTAGAGCATCAAACAGATGGAACATGTACAGTCTTTTCACAGCCTACAATGATATTTTCTTAGTCAGTATTGCTTCTATATTCGCCTTGGAGATTTTTTGATGACAGAAGGGCATATTATCAAGTCAGGCGGTAAAATTATCTCCGCTTTAGCGGCAGAAAACTGCCGCTAAAACGGCGATAATGGGCTTGATAATATGCTCTATGGAATTCCAATTGAAGCCCATGTTAGATGTCCTTCACATCTAACATGGGCTTCAATGGGAATTCCATAGAGCATATTATCAAGCCCATTATCGCCGTTTTAGCGGCAGTTTTCTGCCGCTAAAGCGGAGATAATTTTATCGCCTGGCTTGATAATATGCTCCAGAATATTTCTTTAACTTTACCACACCAGTGGAGCGTTAAAGACCTTTTCACAGCCTCCAAGCAAGGCTATTGGTCAGGCAACAGTGCACGAGCCAGTGAGAACGTGAGGCAGAGGCGCTCTAGGTCAGGAGCACAGCTAACTGGCATGGCTAATATTCTCTCCATTTCCTTTAATATTCCAGGTTCCCGAACTTGAAGAATGTAACTCACCACTAACGCTCACCACTTTCATGCACCACTTACCACCAGTGGCGTCACTAGGGTTGGTGTCACCCGATGCGGGTAACTCATGGTGTCACCCCCTCACGACTTACCGCATGGAACTCCTCCGCTCCGAGTCCGGCTTCCCCCTCATTTCAGGGCGTGCCTGGCGGTTTAACCAGATTTAACTGATGGAGAGCTGCCTGGCAGAAACTCATCCACCATGGTGGAGTCATGTGACAATGACACCGTAGTTGAGCCTCTCACCCAGGCTTGGAAATCGGGGGGGAGGTGCTCCTACAAGCTATTCCAAATAAAGGTCTCAGTTCAACAGCACATAAATGCCCAATAAAGCGCAGCCAAATATAGCCCCCGCCCCCCTTCCTGTACTCTGATGGGAGTGACAGAAGTAAATGGTCTGAAAAATGATAGCGCCACAGATTCACCCCTTGTGTCGTCTTCACATTTCAAATATTAATGGTTGACAGGTCACATGATAGTGAATTTTACAGCACATTTTTCATTACATATTCAAATTGTATCAACTTTCATAGCACAGTAAATAGTAGATGATGACCTTAAAGAACATCAGGTTACCCACCCAGTCATATGTACCCATAGACATTCTTTCAGAGAGCACCAAAAATAGACACAAGTAGTGAAGCAGAGGGAACAAAGTAAAAGTGAGACCAGCCCCCACATGGTGTGTAGCGAGCAAGGGCAGTGAGCAACCACTACTAGGAGGAGTTTGGGGGGTTGAAGTTCTCCCCCCAAGAAAATTTGGGAGACAGAAAGGCCAAAACAAGGCATTTTTCAGCACATTTTTCATTACATATTAGATTGTATTAACTTTTAAAGCATAGTAAATGATTACTTTATAGAGCACCAGGATACCCAGTCATAAATAACAGACATTCCTACAGAGAATACTAAAAAATGAAATGTCGAGCATGAAATATGAATTTAAATATAACCAATTTATTCTTCTACCACCCAAATCTGTGTACACAACGTAATAGGACATGAGTTATTAGTTGCGTTCATAAGCATGGGAGAGGGCTTGTTGGATGATGTTAAATAGCTCCTAAGAAAGCAGCAAATTTCCCTCATGTCAAGAATGAGGTTACAACTGATTAAAATGTGGCGCATGAGAATCCTAGAGGAACAATGTCAGTGTTTCTATTTAATTATTTTTTATTTCAACACGCTTTTGTTACTTTAGTCCTTGGTGGACTGTAGAAAGCAAAATTAAAAACAATATTACATTGTAGAATGGTCAAAGAGTGGGGCCACATGGCCCTATGGGGACTCAATAGCGTGCCCTAAAGCATGCTTTCATAAAATTGCCCTGCATCACTTGAACACCTGCCCTCATAATGAGTCTGTACTTGGTCAATAAATATGAAATTTATGCTACCAATTTGCATCGTGTCATATGTGACACTACATCAACACTGGCATTTTAGAAAGCAGTAATTTGCATTTTGGGGGTTTTAGTTTCACATTGCTCATTATAATAATGGGTTTAAAAGCACCACCGTGTGAGCTGATGCTAGTTAAGTAACCGTGGCTGTATGAGGGTGAAATCAATTATATGGGGTACATGAATTCTAGAAACCATCCTTTTGAGAAAGTCATCCTGTTCAACCGAATTTTTTGACTGATACCGGTGGTAACTGACTGACTGTGCTCTGCTAAACAGGCCAAAGCTCAGATGAAAAATGTATATGATAATTCAGAACCAAGCTGCTCTGCAGCTCCCACCAATTTATTCAAGGATCTGAAATTCAGAACCAAGCTGCTCTGCAGCTCCCACCAATTTATTCAAGGGTCTGTGGAGACAAGCAGGAGGTGCCCCTGTCCAATGAGGATACGTATAGCAGACAACACTGTCTCAACAGGTATTATTTAAAGGGCATTTTCACTTTCAAGGAGGCATGCACATAAGAGTTGCAAGGAGAGGGAGACAACACAAAAAACCACTTTTAGCCAGTAAATGCAACACTAGGTGTGTATTATATAGAATTGACATAAATAAGGGAGGACAAAAATGGCGGCACTCAGTTACATTAAATGTACATGTAACTTGTACAGACTTGTGCACATGAGAAATAAAGTGAACGGCACAAGTGAAGAAATATATACAGTAATAAATGGTGCAAGAGAAAGACATAATCATATACATAGGACTCTTTGATAGTTCCCATACATTAGTACATTTTTAAAAAGGTATAGTTAGTTTCATGGAACCATGAAGGTAGCACCAAAAAATGCGCTGAAGGTCGACAGTGTTTTGACCTATTCAAAATTCAGATTATCTTCAGGACCAGGTAAGAGCTTGTAGGAGTGCTGCATAGGGAGACAGGGAGAAGTATCAGACCCCATTAATGGGTGGAGCAGAGCAAATTGTGATCAGCAACGGGGTTTTGAGAAAGGTGGAGGGGAAAAGGGGAAGCAATGGTAGAGGGGAGACAGAGAAGGAAAGAAGAGGGAAATTAGGATGTTTATAATATTTTTAATTACCGTTAGAGGGGACCAGGGGCGCAGCCGCGCAAATCCTGCAGGGTCAAGGAGGCACAAAATACCAGGGAACAGGAGAGTTGACTGAAATCTATGGAGAGATAAGAGAGCATTCAACTAGAGTTCGGAAACTGAGAATTAACCAAACAATGAGCTCTAGATTGAGTGCTCTACATTGAGGTTCCAGAGTGGGGGGGACTGTGGCATTTCACGGTGAAACATGAAACTCACAGAATGAAGCGCAGTTAGCTATGACAACTGGTGAGGATGTGGACACGTCAAGCCATGGATTACTGATTAGCGATGTAGGAAGCTCAATTTGGAGATGTCATCCACACGGAAAACAGTGCCAATAACTGTAGGAAAGGGGCGAGAAAATTATATGGAGAGAAGCCCGAGGTGTCGCATAAGGCAGTGATTGGTAAAACGAGGGGGGGGGGAGTTGAGAGGGCTGGGCGAGGACTTAACTTACTTGTAAGCGCGGAAGGTGCTTGGTCAAAGACAGCCGGAGGTCTGGAAATAGGTATCAGATCCTTGGGGGACTGCAGGGTAACAAGCATGAGTCCAGTGCAGTGTGAGGGTGAAAATACTCGGAACAATAAAGCCGAGCAGGGCCAAGGATGTCGTGCCGCAGCGTGAGCGCGATGGCGTTGGCTCATGCAAGAAGAAACAAAACAGTGAAAGAAGGATACGGAAGACAGACTATGTAGGGAAGCCTTGATATGGCGAAAGAGGGAGAGACAAGGAGCGTGCAGCAGCCTGACATCTATGCTATCGAACAATAAATAATATATTGCAAAATTGAAACCGGTATTACGACACACTTTGAGAACTAGGCAAACTTGTGAGGTAACCATTATTACTCACCTGGAAGCCGGTGTCCTGCACCAGCTGTTGGCCTCACGTCCAGTCAACCTCTGCGAGGCTGCCAAATGGAAACGGCCATGTACCCTGCACCGAGAAAGAACGCGAAAATAACTTAGTCATCGGGCCTAGAGTCTCTAGTGACGACGCGTCGACGCCACTGCATAGAAAGGCGCGCGGACGGCGGAGGAGGAGACAGTGCGCACTGCGCACAGGCACCTCCTCCTCTTGAAAGTTAGGTTGCGTTGCGTTGCTCTGCACGGCAAACACCGGCCCTTTGGTGTCACCCCGTGTGAGGGGTGTCACCCGGTGCGGTCCGCACCCCCCGCACCCCCATAGTGACGCCACTGCTTACCACTGAGGTAAGTACCAGTTGGTGTGCAGTTGGTGGGTGGAAGAAGCTGTGTGCTCTGCTCCCATAGGTGCTTGCAAGCAAATCTCACCCTTCCAAAGCGGTGCACTGGTCTGACGTTCTGGGTGGGCCACGCCATGGAGATCTGCATTAGCATTGAAGAATGCATAACATGGTCCACCGGGACTATGCATACATCACTAGTATGAAATATGCGAGGCATGGCAGCAGCATCGAGCCTGCCCTGGTGCAACCCCCGGTGGTGAAAGGTATAGGTAACTGGGGCCATGTTTGCCCTGCGCAACCCAATCTCCTTTTCCTCCAATCAGTGGCTGCCCAATAGGCAGAAGAGACTGTCCCACCCTGCATGCTAATGTTGTTATTGAAGTTTAAACCACTGTCCACTCTACCTACTCTTCAGATTGCTATTCTTGATGACTTGATGTCTGTTATCCAATTAGCTTTTAGTGCTCACTGTGAGAAACATTGATTCCATCAATGTGTCTTTGTCATCTGGATCAATACAAGGGGGCAGCTGAGGTCCACCTGACGGCAGCAAGGAGGGTTGCTGGGCGCTGTGCATTTGTCGGGAGAGGTCCCGCAGGATCTTCAAGAGGGCTTAGCACTGTGAGAAGTGTCTCAATATGGTGGCTATCTTTGAAAGTAGTTGTGATCATAACAAAACTACCCTCTAAGATGATAGCCATTTATGTTTATAACTGAGAGGTCACATCCCACAGTGGCTGACATAGTTGGACTCTCCTGCAGGGCACCAGTCACACAACGATTGCATCTGGGATCTTGCCGGATGCTCCGAATTAGCCAGTAGCAGCCCAGCATTAGCAGGGGGAGATTACAGGTGGACTACTTTCTATCCTACGCACAAGTGTAACATTGCACAATGCAGATACCTGAAAAATGCTGTTGTCTGATCCAAAATATAACAGCCCATGGAGCCAATTCCTGGAGTGCGTTCACCCAAGCAAGCCAATGGTTCCAGGGGTGTGACCCAAAGATCCTTTCTGAATGCTGTATTGTATGTTTATTTTCTGTGTTGTGCTCACATGATGTGTGGCAGACAACAAGCTGTGAGTCCGGACCACAAAAGTGTGTTGGTTAAAGGGTGGCTCCTTATGGAAGCAGTTTGGCCTGTTTGAGATTATCTCTCCTGCATCGGTCAGACTTCTTGTTTTATTATACATGCATACACATATACATTTAAGGTTTATTTGCGCATTGATTGCGATATCTATGGTCTTGGGACCACTGTTCTTTATGCATAAGTTTACCCACCATCTTAGGTGACACTCGACTTCCCTCGTTACCAATAGACTATTCTACATAATCACGGTCTGATTATACACCAGTATACTCCATTGCTGCCTAATCTACACAAGCGCAGTCTGATTATACACCAGTATACACCATTGCTGCCTAATCTACACAAGCGCAGTCGGATTACACACCAGTATACACCAGTGCTGCCTAATCTACACAAGCGCAGTCTGATTATACACCAGTATACACCATTGCTGCCTAATCTACACAAGCGCAGTCTTATTATACACCAGAATACACCAGTGCTGCCTAATCTACACAAGCGCAGTCTGATTATACACCTGAATACACAAGTGCTGCCTATTCTACACAAGCACGGTCTGATTACACACCAGTATACACCATTGCTGCCTAATCTACACAAGCGCAGTCTGATTATACACCAGAATACACCAGTGCTGCCTAATCTACACAAGTGCAGTCTGATTACACACCAGTACACACCAGTGCTGCCTATTGTACACAAGCACAGTTTTATTATAGACCAGTCTACACAAATGCTACCTAATCTACGCTAGTAAAGTCTCATTATACACCAGTACTGAATGTTCTACCTTTTGACAGGAATAATTCAAACCACTTCAGGCTTTATCTGCTCGACTGTAGGCGTGTCTGCACTTATAATACTTAATCAACACCATTAAATGCTTATTAAATCCAGCTCTAGCATGTTCCTCACCAGCATAAATTTATTCTACTCTAGTTAAAACCACGATCTGCCCTATGACATGCACTTTCAGGTCTAATCTGCACCTTTTCACACATCAGTTCACGAAACTGGGGCTAACAAGTATCTAAACAGCGCACAAATATGCATTGTCATGTTAAGGGGAGGTTGAGGCGCCCAAGTGTTTTTCCAAGGCCATAGAACATTGGCAAATGTTGCTTAGATTTGAGGCAACAAGACGTGTTGTCTAATTTTCCTGTCTGTCTTTACCTGTGCAGTCATGGTTTGTACAAAGGAAGTTCACTAGATTCTCACACTAGTTAGTCTACCAAACCCAATCGTCGGGTGTCAAAGCTGACGCAGTGTTAAATATACACAACACTATCAAACATCTTTCGCAGTACTCTCACTGGTAGGATGCAAGGGATTTCTCCAAACAGCTTCAATAGCCCACCCCTGTGTCACATACTGTCTGTCCCCAGCCAGAAACACCCCTTTCAAGGCTGATATTTGTTCACAAAGCAGGTGGTGTAGCATTATGAGAGTTGCGCAAAGTAAGTGACATGGCTAGAAGAATAATCCAGAAATGAAAGTAAGCAAGTAAGTGAAACATTTATAGAGCTCAACTACTGCTGAGGCGTCTTGGCGCTGAGCTGTAATGAGTTGTGGTAACTGGTATGGAGTGAGCATGATTAGGTTGGTTTAGTTGGAAACAGCCAGGTTTTAAGCATTGTCCTAAATAGAGCTCCGTTAGGTTGTAGCTTAATTGCGACCGGCATTGCGTCCAAAGTTTAGCCGCCTCGTAAGAAAGGGTTCTTCCTCCCCATCTGGCTCTACGGATTTTTAGGACCTGGACTAGTCCTTTATTGGCTGACCTAAGTTATTGACGCGGGTTATGCCAGTGAAAGAGTTGCTGAAAGTCCAGAGAACCCCCTCCGTTCAGTGCCTTGTGCACAAAGCACAACACTTTGAATTTGATGCGCTTCTGATCCGGGAGCCAGTGAAGCTCCCCCAGACTGTTGGAGATGGGATGGTATTTCGGGATGTTTAGTAGCACCCGAGCTGCGGCATTTTGCAAGGCTTGGAGTTTTAGCATTTGACCCTTGTCAATGCCTAAAAATAGCACATTGCAATAGTTGATTCTAGAAAGAATCAGTGCTACTACCACCGTTTTGCGAAGGTCTTGATGAATGAAGGGTACGACTTTACGCGAAACCTTTAGGAGGATAAAACATGAGGAGGTCAGAGAATTACAATGGCCAGCAAAGTTCAACTGATCATCAGACATAATTCCAAGGTTTGTCGTTTTCCCAGTGGATTCAGGGCACCGCCCAGCATCCGCTGGACACCATGACTGATTCCATATCGATGGACATTTTCCGAATTCCACCACCTCTGTTTTTTAAGTATTCAGTTTAAGAAAATGTAAATGCAGGGCGCGCTACGAAATTCGTTTTATTTATTTAATTGTATGCTTACCTCCAATTATCCATATTCCGGTTTTTAGTACCTCCCACGCTGCCCCTCCCCGCCCCGCCTTGCCGCCCCACGGAACTCCCTCCACGGGCTGCGGCTGGTGGTAATGCTGCACTCTGGGCGGTGCCTCTTGTTGAAAATGATGACCCCATTTTATACGACTTGTCTTTATTCACGGATAGAATGAGGAGTCTTTTTGATAGACCATGCAGGCCAGTGACAATGCATTATTAAACCTCAAACAAGGGTCAAAAGATCTATTCACTTAAATCACCACCTTTAACCGTTTAGTTACAGAGACACATGGCCTGAAGATAAGAGGACCTCCTTGTTTTATAGGGGACTTAAAGATGAGCTAAAATACATCATCTCTCAGATAGTTGACCCCCCTGAAGACTGCTCTGCATTCATGTATTTAGTTGTTAAATTAGATCACCGTTTATCTGAGAGAAAGGGAGAAAAGACCAAAGGAGAGTATTCTTGTCTATTTCTTACTAGAAGTGAGAAAAAAGAAGTAAGGGACACCAGCAAACCCATGCAGATAGGAGGGATTAGAGGACCACTGTCCAATGAGGAAAAAGAAAAATGCAGAAAATTGAACCTCTTTCTGTACTGCGGTAAAGGAAGCCATTTCACTAGAGTGTGTCCAGTCAAACCAAAGGTCGCCTCGAGAACACCTACAGGTAGAACTGGTCTGGCGGTGCAACCGGAAAACTAACTGACTTGGGGAGCACAGAGGTCGCTCCTCCAAGTCCTTCAGTTTTGAAGACCTCTAGATTTCTGGCGAATACCTTGGCTCCTGTGCCCAAACATTTCTCTATCACTGTGGTGTTCATTCTGCCATCTCAGCTTAGACAAACCATGTGTATTCTGCTAGATTCTGGAGCAACTGGAAACTTTTTGGACATAGCAGTTGCTAGGGCTCTGGGACTAGAGTTCCTTCCAAAAAAACAACCAGAAAAAGTAAGGGCAGGGGACGGATCTGAGTTTTCATTTGGCATGATAACGTACCAAACACCCGACGTTATCATGATGTGTGATAATGGTCATTCAGAGGCCATTGCGTTCGATTTGATCAATACCCCCAATTTTGGAGCCATTCTTGGAGTCCCATGGCTCCAGCGCAAATAGACTGGGTTTCTAGGAAGGTAACGTTACGCTCTCCCTATTGTATGACCCATTGCTATCGAGAAATCACCCAATGGCATTCTCCTTTGTGTTGTGCCCTTTCAACAACAGACACCACTGTGCTGCCCATTGAATATCAGGAGTTCTCCGAGGTCTTTGACGAAGTCCAAGCAATAGCCTTGCCACCCCACAGGTCCTATGACTGGAGGATCGATTTGGTGCCTGGTTCAGATCTGCCTGTTAGTAGAGTATATTCTCTAACGGAACCAGAGACCAAGTATTTATCTGAATACCTCCAAGATATGGTAAAGAAGGGGTTCATATGACACTCAACCTCCCTGTCTCCTCCCCTATTTTTTTTATCCCCAAGAGGGAAGGAGGCCTGAGAGCATGCCTGGATTGTTGCGCCTTAAACAAGGGGACCATTAAAAACAAATACCCTCTTCCTCTCATCTCCAATTTCTTGGATCAGGTGAGAAAGGCCACCATTTTTACGAAACTTGATCTGAGAGGAGCCTACCATTTGATCCGCGTGAGAGAAGGAGATGAGTGGAAGACGGCTTTCCGCACCAAATTCTGCCGTTTGGTTTATGCAATGCTCCAACAGCCTTTCAGTTCTTCATAAACGAAATCCTGAGAGAGTATTTGGACGTGTTTGTCATCGTCTCCATAGACGATATCTTAATCTATTCCCAAAATGAGAAAGAACATGTGGAACACGTGGGTTTGATACTGCTGCGGTTGCAGGAGAATCACCTCTTCGCCAAATTGGATAAATGTCTCTTTCATACCCGCAAAGTAGCCTTTCTGGGGTTTGTCATCTCCACTGAAGGAATACACATGGATCCTGCCAAGGTGTCTGCCATTACCAACTAGGCTAGTCCTACTACTGTAAAAGAGGTGCAATCATTCTTAGGGTTTGCAAATTTCTATAGGAGGGTCATCAGCCATTTTTATGAACTCATCACTCCTATCACTAGACTAATGAAGAAAGGAGTGGTGTTTGAATGGGATAAAGTAGCTGAAACGGCTTTCCAAGCCCTAAAGAACAGCTTTACTGCCCCCATTATTAGACATGCAGATGAGACACAAACCTATTATGTAGAAGCAAACGCCTCTCAATATGCTGTAGGTGGAGTATTATCACAACGAGACTATAACACAGGAACCCTCCATCCCGTAGCCTATTTTTCGAAGACTCTGTCACAGGCAGAACAGAATTACATCATTGGGGAGAGAGAACTCTTGGCCATTAAAATGGCGTTTCAAGAATGGCGTCATTATCTTTTAGGGTCCCCTCATGTAATCACCATCTATTCCGATCATCGGAATCTCCAATACTTTAGAACAGCCAGAGCTCTTACACCTAGGCAGATGAGATGGGTATACTTTTTCTGCAAATACGATTTTGTTATACATTTCCGCCCTGGAGTGAAACAAGGAAAAGCAGATGCCTTGTCTCGCCTGGGAAAGAAAATAAAAACTCAGTGGTACCTATCATCCCGGAAAACAAGATCATTGCCGTGGGAGAGGGTACTGGTGAAGAATCAGACTCCTTTTCCTCACTCCTAGAACAAGCCTTTGACTCTCTAGATCAGGAAGAGTGGTTAACAGATCCTCGCAACTCGATAATACACAACCTCTTTTTCCATGACAATCATTTGTTTCTCCCCACAATAGAAACTCGGGCATTGGTTATGAAATGGTGTCATGCATTACCTTTGGCGGGACACCCTGAGTGAGTAAAGACAACACAAACCTGTCAGAGATGGTTCTGGTGGAAAGTCATGACCCAAGATATCGCCGAATATGTCAAAGCATGTCCTCCCTGTGCCAGACAGAAAACATTGCATTGTGGTCCTGCTGGACTGTTGCAACCTCTACCTGTACCCAACAGCCCTTGGTCATCCATTAGCATGGATTTCATCACAGATCTACCAGCAACTCAAGGGTACACCACTATATTAGTGGTGGTAGACATGTTGTCCAAAATGGCTCATTTCATTCCCCTTAAGAAATTGCCTACAGCCAGAGAACTCACTGATGCATTTATACAAAACATTGTCCGCCTTCATGGATTGCCCCCTGTTATCGTATCAGATAGGGACCCTCAGTTTATATCCAAGTTCTGGCAAGGTTTATGTAAGGCCCTCCACATGGATCATCGTCTCTCTACGGCCTATCATCCGCAAACGGACGGTCAAACAGAGAGAACAAATCAAACCCTTGAGCAGTTACTAAGATGTTTAATTGGTACCATCACAGACGATTGGGTTCAAGCTCTACCCTTGGCCGAGTTCGCATACAATAACACCACATACTCAGCTTCGAAGATATCGCCCTTTTTCTTTACTAAAGGATATCATCCCAAATTTCTCCCCTTGGAATTACCCCCTTCTGTAAACAACACATCAGCCGTTACAGAACATCATGCACACCTCCTGTCTATTTGGGAACAGGCCAGGCATGAATTACTTGAAGCTAAAGAAAGCATGAAGTACCAGGCTGATAAGCACAGACGCCTGCCCCTACTTACACAGTGGGGGATCAGGTTTGGATAGCTACTAGAAATCTTAGGCTAGCCGGGCTGCGCAAGTTGCAACCCAGATATTTAGGGCCCTTCTCCATCAGTCAGGTTGTCAATCCTGAAGCGATAAAACTAGAACTCCCACCAGAAATGCAAATACACCCTGTACTTCTCTATTGAAACCGTACACTCCTCCCTCATGCCCCGAACTCCTGCCACCTCCTGTTAATGTAGAAGGAGAGTCGGAATATGAAGTCAGACGTATTGTTGATTCACAAAGACAGAGGGGTAAACTGCAATACCTGATAGACTGGGTGGGATATGCCCCACAAGCCAGAACATGGGAACCCGCTGAAAATGTGCATGCTCCTTTGTTGGTCAGACGATTCCATGTACTACATCACTCCAAACCCAGACCTGTGAGGAGGCCTTTAGGGGGGAGAACTGTTAGGCGTCAGGCTTCATGCATCGTGTTTAAACTACATCTACCAGAATGCGCCAAGGGAGAGTTTGGTTGTGTGCTGTCCCATACTGCTTTCGGATAGGTCAGGTGACTGGGAGGTTCTTAAGCCTGCAGCTGCTGTGTCTCAGTGCTTGGCTTTCCTCTGTTTAAACCTTGCCCTGCTCCTTGTTTGGATTACCTGGCTTCTCTGTTGGTGATTGTACTTCAGGATACTATTCCTTTTTTGTGTCTCCCTGAGCGCGAGGACGCGCTTTTATTTTTCATGTTGTGCCTTTTTCCCGCATACAGACTAAGCCTTTATTGATACCGGTCTACAGCGCGAGGACACGCTGCAATCCACATCGTAGCGTTTGTTTGTTTTCCTTTTTTAATTTTGGAAGCGCACTCTTTTTACTTTGAGTCAACACGAGGTCCCTTTTTTCATTTGCAACGCGGGGTCGCTTTGATTCCTGTGCAGCCATTTCCCTTTCATTTCAACGCGGGGTCGCGTTGAGGTTCTTTCAGCTGCCGTATTCAATACGCACTATTTTCCCCCTCCCCTTTTGCCTACCCATCAGTGCATGCCGCGCTGAGTTAGCTGCTTTTGCCCTAGTCCTTTTTTGAATGCCGATACATTGTAGTTTGAGCGTTGGAGTGCTCTGAACCTTCTGACTTTTATTGTGTGACTTTTGGTCCCAGGATTGACTGTTGTTGATTACATGGATTTCAAGAACTGCACTTTGAAGATTGGGCAGACGTATGCCCTAGGACTGCTTTCATTTTTTCTAAAGCTGGAATAACTACCTCACCAGCCTTTCCACTTTTGAGTAGTAGAGCATCAAACAGATGGAACATGTACAGTCTTTTCACAGCCTACAATTATATTTTCTTAGTCAGTATTGCTTCTATATTCGCCTTGGAGATTTTTTGATGACAGAAGGGCATATTATCAAGTCAGGCGGTAAAATTATCTCCGCTTTAGCGGCAGAAAACTGCCGCTAAAACGGCGATAATGGGCTTGATAATATGCTCTATGGAATTCCAATTGAAGCCCATGTTAGATGTCCTTCACATCTAACATGGGCTTCAATGGGAATTCCATAGAGCATATTATCAAGCCCATTATCGCCGTTTTAGCGGCAGTTTTCTGCCGCTAAAGCGGAGATAATTTTATCGCCTGGCTTGATAATATGCCCCAGAATATTTCTTTAACTTTACCACACCAGTGGAGCGTTAAAGACCTTTTCACAGCCTCCAAGCAAGGCTATTGGTCAGGCAACAGTGCACGAGCCAGTGAGAACGTGAGGCAGAGGCGCTCTAGGTCAGGAGCACTGCTAACTGGCATGGCTAATATTCTCTCCATTTCCTTTAATATTCCAGGTTCCCGAACTTGAAGAATGTAACTCACCACTAACGCTCACCACTTTCATGCACCACTTACCACCAGTGGCGTCACTAGGGTTGGTGTCACCCGGTGCGGGTAACTCATGGTGTCACCCCCTCACGACTTACCACATGGACCTCCTCCGCTCCGAGTCCGGCTTCCCCCTCATTTCAGGGCGTGCCTGGCGGTTTAACCAGATTTAACTGATGGAGAGCTGCCTGGCAGAAACTCATCCACCATGGTGGAGTCATGTGACAATGACACCGTAGTTGAGCCTCCCACCCAAGCTGGGAAATCGGGGGGGAGGTGCTCCTACAAGCTATTCCAAATAAAGGTCTCAGTTCAATAGCACATAAATGCCCAATAAAGGGCAGCCAAATATAGCCCCCGCCCCCCTTCCTGTACTCTGATGGGAGTGACAGAAGTAAATGGTCTGAAAAATGATAGCGCCACAGATTCACCCCTTGTGTCGTCTTCACATTTCAAATTACAGATGGTTGCCAGGTCACATGATAGTGAATTTTACAGCACATTTTTCATTACATATTCAAATTGTATCAACTTTCATAGCACAGTAAATAGTAGATGATGACCTTAAAGAACATCAGGTTACCCACCCAGTCATATGTACCCATAGACATTCTTTCAGAGAGCACCAAAAATAGACACAAGTAATGAAGCAGAGGGAACAAAGTAAAAGTGAGACCAGCCCCCACATGGTGTGTAGCGAGCAAGGGCAGTGAGCAACCACTACTAGGAGGAGTGTGGGGGGTTGAAGTTCTCCCCCCAAGAAAATTTGGGAGACAGAAAGGCCAAAACAAGGCATTTTTCAGCACATTTTTCATTACATATTAGATTGTATTAACTTTTAAAGCATAGTAAATGATTACTTTATAGAGCACCAGGATACCCAGTCATAAATAACAGACATTCCTACAGAGAATACTAAACAAGCATTTGCAATGCAATAGGTCTCGCATTTGCAAGAGTTTGAGCTATTGGCATTGTAGATGGCAATACCTTTTATTTATGTGTTTTGAAAACCTGAAAGTGGTGCGTAAATAAGCACTTTGTACTTGTAGTCCTTGCTTATGACAAGCAAGTCTGTCAGTAAACGAGGCGCAGTTACTGCCAGCCTTGGTTCTCCTAAGCAACGACTATAATTAGAAAAGTGCGTGTTTACGACCGCTTGCAAGTTTTTAAACATACATAAAAGGCATCGTCATTTTCAATGCCAAAAGCTCAAACTCTCAAAAATGCGAGACCTATTGCGTTGCAAATGCTCGATTTTTTAATAAATGCAATTTGGGCTTGATATAACCTAAAACATATTCTGGAATTATGCTATGATTGAACCACTCAGAATAATGTGCTGCATGACCAAACACTTATAAGGTCCTAAAAGCGAGACCTATTGGCTATGCCAATGCTTGTTTTGTTATTGAACCAGCTGTAGCATCTGTAATGGCACTGCCCTGCACTGGTCATAAGTGATTATCACTAGCAAACAGAAGAGCTTTCTGGTTCTAGTCACCAGGTCGCTCTGGATATTGTCTATGGGGGTCTAAGCAGTGCACTGTAAGCACATTATGATTGAGCTGCTCATCATATCTGGGGAATGTCATCTTTTCTTGCGGTTCAGGCACGTATGGATCCGCCTTAAACTGGATTTCTTTCAAGGTTTTCTTTTTTACATAGAATAACTTATTATTATACAGCCATATTACACTAAGGAAAGCATGTTCACTGAACAGATATTGAAACGTGTGTTCCACGCGCCATTAAAATAACTGGAGCGTGCAAGAGTGCGCATTGGGGCACTTGTGTGTGCTATATGTCATGAACGACGTACAGGAAGCGCAACTGCCTATGGTAGGACATCACATTCCACTAACCTAATAGGGGCCATCAGGAAAGGTTGTGAAAGAATGGGGGAGAAAGGAGAACGAACGAGACAGACAGATACACACACACACACACACACACTTGAAAGAATGACTTTAAAGATTGCATTAATTAGATACAGGAAACAACATTTAACTAACTGCATTCGCCTCTCGAGTCTCGTGTGCGGCCAAACCGGAAGCAGGCGGATAAAATCTATCCCTTACCAGGCATAAAATGGAGTTTAAATGATTTTAAAACCGATACATTTGTTCGAACGCCATTAAAAAAAGCATAGCTGGGGAATTATCTGGAACATTCTTCATAATCTACAGCGACCTTTCTCATTTTGTTTTTATCAAATGTTAAATTTTTGTTTCTAATGAAGGACCTCACCAGACACTGATATCCAAGGAAGTAGTGACATTTCGGAGGACTTTTTTGGAAGTAGGTTGAGGGATTAAAGTTCACTTACAATTCCGGTCAAAGACAGAGGGCTTCAGTCCGACGCAGTTTGGAAGGTAAGTCAAGTTCCTAGTGGGTGGCACAACCACACCACCAGCAGGGGGAGCCCAGTCTCTTAGAGGCAGCCGCTACGTCACTCAATAGTATAGACTACTTCTTTAGCTTAGCTCATCCTGGCCTTCAGTGAATTCAGCTTTACACTCTTAACACCAACATAAAATGTAAAGGATGTCCTGCTTCCAGCAAACCTGCATCACACGCCCAAAGCCTGTTGACTCTTGCATTCAATGAGAAGGCCTACTCGAACGCCTGACTGCAGCCTTCCTAGGCAATCAGTAGGTCCCCAGGCAAAAGGATTTCTCTTAAGTAAACTGTACACATGCTGCATGAATCACTTGTAATGCTATAAGACTTGACACGTCTTCATACTTTTTAAACAAAGCTAACTGGATCTGGAGGGAATAAAATCTCTATCCCAAATACGCATAAGTAGTCCTGTGGGGAAAAAAAGTTGCTCCCTTACTTTACAGGACAAGCGACACTGAAAGCAATCACGAAAGCGATCGCTATTGTAAAAAAAAACACCAAAAAAAAACGCCCGCGAGTGGTGTGCGCGCGCGCCACTGCGAAACGTGTTTTCGATTATTGCGTCCGTGTCTGAGCACGATAATTGAAACCAAATGGCCTTTGGTGCACGTAATAGACACCAATAGGCCATGGGCGTGCCATCTTTCAGAAACACACGCACGCAAAGGCCAATCACGGAAGCCAAAAGGAAAAGCACACGCACAAGCGTGTGTGATTCCAGGCACCGTTTTGGAACCCCGGACAAAAAGACTCTTGCTGCGCGAGCAGGGCTACGCACTGCATCGCTAGACGTGAGACCTAAAAACGAATGGCCAGTGCAACTAAGGAAAATTGCCCCTGTTCCTTGGTTGGGGGTTAGCAGCCATAACTGGGGAGCAGTAGATCTCTCTCATTCCACGGGCCAGGTGCCACTGCACCTGCTGCACCAGTGACAGCTTTGGCCCTGGCTGGAGCATTGGTAAAGTAAAAAAAAGGAGCGTACTGTTGAGAAATAGCAGTTAAAGGGGTGAGCGTCTGTTGGGGACCAAATCCTGTGCTAGAGAGGGGAGAATGGAAGAACACAGAGATAGAGAAGGGGTGGGCGCAATAACAGTGTTGAGATTACAACAGGATGCTATCTAAAGCTCCGTGTAACATTCCACTAAATTTACTGGCCTTACAAACAGTCTACCCCATCATTGCCAACTCAATAACAAATACTGGCAAAGCTAAAAGGTCTTGCCTACAAGAGAGTAATTGGTTTTGTCAATGTCTTTTAGCCATGTTGCACAGCAGCTCTGGCCACGTCATGATGTTTTTTTTTTTTATTGCAGCCAGAACGGGAGGCAAGACTGAGGGGAGCGTTTGGGTTGGTTGGAGGGCTGTAGGTGGGAGAAAAAAACAAGGGTGACAGACAATGGAGGGTGTAGCGAAAAATACACTACGACGTGGCCCGAACTGGCCAACAAGTAAGGTTCATCTTAAAGCAAACACACCCAGTTCATTAAATTAGGGCCAGAGCGCACACTTGTCAAAATCTGGGCCAAACACCTGAGCAGTATCCAATGATAGAACTGCGATTGGCACCAAAGTGTCTTTGGTATATTCCATACAATCGAAAAGCTGTCTATGATTAAGAAGAGTACTCCAGTCTGGCATGAATCCGGATTGATACCAGTGTATTAATGTTGAAATGACCCGCCCGTTCCAAAAACTGCATCAGCCGTACAATGTCAAAAGGAACAAATGATGGACGGAGTGCTGAACAATGCAGACATTCACCACCAGTTGAAAAAATATGGATTTAATCCATTGTTCTTTTGCTCATCACGCCATTCTAGTTTGGAGACTGATTTGCATATGGCTGGGTTCAAACTACAAACGACATGGTGGCAATCTACATGGAACCTTCCAAGAGATAATATTGAGTTCTACAGAAAGCTTTGTACATGCCATTATGAACCTGTGTAGCCAATCCATTTGCTGAAGCAGAGATATGAGGGAGGGCATGTGTGTTGCTTGGATGGGTGCGAGATGGTAGGGATGCTGTTCTGGGATTTGGGTTGGGACTTCATGATGGTTCCTGCCTGATTGCTTCCAGCGAGTTGTGTTGACTTGGCTTTGGTTCTATATAGTCTTTCCTTTCAGCAGGACGTCTAGTAGGCTGGCCTTCACGTGGGTGAATCTGTTTGTTGGTTTCTGCTTGATAGCTTTCCTTTTGGTATATTTTAGGAATCCCAGCTGCATAGTTTTAAGTAAGACACCTAGAAAAGAGATTTGACTCTTGGAGTTGATATAAATCTGACCAACAAGTAAAAAGTGAACAAAAAGGAAAGGAACGTAGTAAGGCACTTAAACACGGCTGAAGAGAGCATCATCAGTGAAAAAGTGTAGGGAAACTGCTGAAAGGAGTCTACAATGGGGAAATGAAGAAAGATTTTGAAACAATGGTAGAGTGTAGGAGTGTGAAAAATGAAGTCTTCCAATTAACGAGTGCCACATAAGTTTATAAACCTGCATTATTAATATAGCGTGTAGTAAATTAAATAATTGACTGAAACCGAACAGCACTTGCCTTTAAAGTTGGATCTAAAGAGAATTCTTAATCGCAGGCTTGACATTCCACAAGTAAATGTTAAAAAAACTCGCACTTCGTATTCGTTGGCATCAGAAACGGTAACTCAGCTGGAATGAGGTACGTTTAATAAAGTTGGGTTCATGAACGTCAATACTATAAAAGTGATTAGAGGAGGACCGTAGCGGGCAGCCTAGGAGGAGGACAGAATTCAATGGTTCACCAGGGGGAGGGAAGGCGTCATGTTAGGAAAAGTGATCGCGATCGGGATCACGATCAAACATCAAAGCGGCCGTGCGGCCGCGAAAGTGAAAGTAATAGCGGTAAAGCGGGGCGCGCGCTCCCGCGCACATGCACTGTACCTCTAGGCCGGCCTGGTAGCACTTTTTGGAGCCCTCTCAATAAGTCTCGCCAGACCAGCGCATGCGCTGGGTCAGGCGAGACCTAAAAATGAAATGTCGAGCATGAAATATGAATTTAAATATAACCAATTTATTCTTCTACCACCCAAATCTGTGTACACAACGTAATAGGACATGAGTTATTAGTTGCGTTCATAAGCATGGGAGAGGGCTTGTTGGATGATGTTAAATAGCTCCTAAGAAAGTAGCAAATTTCCCTCATGTCAAGAATGAGGTTACAACTGATTAAAATGTGGCGCATGAGAATCCTAGAGGAACAATGTCAGTGTTTCTATTTAATTATTTTTTATTTCAACACGCTTTTGTTACTTTAGTCCTTGGTGGACTGTAGAAAGCAAAATTAAAAACAATATTACATTGTAGAATGGTCAAAGAGTGGGGCCACATGGCCCTATGGGGACTCAATAGCGTGCCCTAAAGCATGCTTTCATAAAATTGCCCTGCATCACTTGAACACCTGCCCTCATAATGAGTCTGTACTTGGTCAATAAATATGAAATTTATGCTACCAATTTGCATCGTGTCATATGTGACACTACATCAACACTGGCATTTTAGAAAGCAGTAATTTGCATTTTGGGGATTTTAGTTTCACATTGCTCATTATAATAATGGGTTTAAAAGCACCACCGTGTGAGCTGATGCTAGTTAAGTAACCGTGGCTGTATGAGGGTGAAATCAATTATATGGGGTACATGAATTCTAGAAACCATCCTTTTGAGAAAGTCATCCTGTTCAACCGAATTTTTTGACTGATACCGGTGGTAACTGACTGACTGTGCTCTGCTAAACAGGCCAAAGCTCAGATGAAAAATGTATATGATAATTCAGAACCAAGCTGCTCTGCAGCTCCCACCAATTTATTCAAGGATCTGAAATTCAGAACCAAGCTGCTCTGCAGCTCCCACCAATTTATTCAAGGGTCTGTGGAGACAAGCAGGAGGTGCCCCTGTCCAATGAGGATACGTATAGCAGACAACACTGTCTCAACAGGTATTATTTAAAGGGCATTTTCACTTTCAAGGAGGCATGCACATAAGAGTTGCAAGGAGAGGGAGACAACACAAAAAACCACTTGTAGCCAGTAAATGCAACACTAGGTGTGTATTATATAGAATTGACATAAATAAGGGAGGACAAAAATGGCGGCACTCAGTTACATTAAATGTACATGTCACTTGTACAGACTTGTGCACATGAGAAATAAAGTGAACGGCACAAGTGAAGAAATATATACAGTAATAAATGGTGCAAGAGAAAGACATAATCATATACATAGGACTCTTTGATAGTTCCCATACATTAGTACATTTTTAAAAAGGTATAGTTAGTTTCATGGAACCATGAAGGTAGCACCAAAAAATGCGCTGAAGGTCGACAGTGTTTTGACCTATTCAAAATTCAGATTATCTTCAGGACCAGGTAAGAGCTTGTAGGAGTGCTGCATAGGGAGACAGGGAGAAGTATCAGACCCCATTAATGGGTGGAGCAGAGCAAATTGTGATCAGCAACGGGGTTTTGAGAAAGGTGGAGGGGAAAAGGGGAAGCAATGGTTGAGGGGAGACAGGGAAGGAAAGAAGAGGGAAATTAGGATGTTTATAATATTTTTAATTACCGTTAGAGGGGACCAGGGGCGCAGCCGCGCAAATCCTGCAGGGTCAAGGAGGCACAAAATACCAGGGAACAGGAGAGTTGACTGAAATCTATGGAGAGATAAGAGAGCATTCAACTAGAGTTCGGAAACTGAGAATTAACCAAACAATGAGCTCTAGATTGAGTGCTCTACATTGAGGTTCCAGAGTGGGGGGGACTGTGGCATTTCACGGTGAAACATGAAACTCACAGAATGAAGCGCAGTTAGCTATGACAACTGGTGAGGATGTGGACACGTCAAGCCATGGATTACTGATTAGCGATGTAGGAAGCTCAATTTGGAGATGTCATCCACACGGAAAACAGTGCCAATAACTGTAGGAAAGGGGCGAGAAAATTATATGGAGAGAAGCCCGAGGTGTCGCATAAGGCAGTGATTGGTAAAACGAGGGGGGGGGGAGTTGAGAGGGCTGGGCGAGGACTTAACTTACTTGTAAGCGCGGAAGGTGCTTGGTCAAAGACAGCCGGAGGTCTGGAAATAGGTATCAGATCCTTGGGGGACTGCAGGGTAACAAGCATGAGTCCAGTGCAGTGTGAGGGTGAAAATACTCGGAACAATAAAGCCGAGCAGGGCCAAGGATGTCGTGCCGCAGCGTGAGCGCGATGGCGTTGGCTCATGCAAGAAGAAACAAAACAGTGAAAGAAGGATACGGAAGACAGACTATGTAGGGAAGCCTTGATATGGCGAAAGAGGGAGAGACAAGGAGCGTGCAGCAGCCTGACATCTATGCTATCGAACAATAAATAATATATTGCAAAATTGAAACCGGTATTACGACACACTTTGAGAACTAGGCAAACTTGTGAGGTAACCATTATTACTCACCTGGAAGCCGGTGTCCTGCACCAGCTGTTGGCCTCACGTCCAGTCAACCTCTGCGAGGCTGCCAAATGGAAACGGCCATGTACCCTGCACCGAGACAGAACGCGAAAATAACTTAGTCATCGGGCCTAGAGTCTCTAGTGACGACGCGTCGACGCCACTGCATAGAAAGGCGCGCGGACGGCGGAGGAGGAGACAGTGCGCACTGCGCACAGGCACCTCCTCCTCTTGAAAGTTAGGTTGCGTTGCGTTGCTCTGCACGGCAAACACCGGCCCTTTGGTGTCACCCCGTGTGAGGGGTGTCACCCGGTGCGGTCCGCACCCCCCGCACCCCCATAGTGACGCCACTGCTTACCACTGAGGTAAGTACCAGTTGGTGTGCAGTTGGTGGGTGGAAGAAGCTGTGTGCTCTGCTCCCATAGGTGCTTGCAAGCAAATCTCACCCTTCCAAAGCGGTGCACTGGTCTGACGTTCTGGGTGGGCCACGCCATGGAGATCTGCATTAGCATTGAAGAATGCATAACATGGTCCACCGGGACTATGCATACATCACTAGTATGAAATATGCGAGGCATGGCAGCAGCATCGAGCCTGCCCTGGTGCAACCCCCGGTGGTGAAAGGTATAGGTAACTGGGGCCATGTTTGCCCTGCGCAACCCAATCTCCTTTTCCTCCAATCAGTGGCTGCCCAATAGGCAGAAGAGACTGTCCCACCCTGCATGCTAATGTTGTTATTGAAGTTTAAACCACTGTCCACTCTACCTACTCTTCAGATTGCTATTCTTGATGACTTGATGTCTGTTATCCAATTAGCTTTTAGTGCTCACTGTGAGAAACATTGATTCCATCAATGTGTCTTTGTCATCTGGATCAATACAAGGGGGCAGCTGAGGTCCACCTGACGGCGGCAAGGAGGGTTGCTGGGCGCTGTGCATTTGTCCGGAGAGGTCCCGCAGGATCTTCAAGAGGGCTTAGCACTGTGAGAAGTGTCTCAATATGGTGGCTATCTTTGAAAGTAGTTGTGATCATAACAAAACTACCCTCTAAGTTGATAGCCATTTATGTTTATAACTGAGAGGTCACATCCCACAGTGGCTGACATAGTTGGACTCTCCTGCAGGGCACCAGTCACACAACGATTGCATCAGGGATCTTGCCGGATGCTCCGAATTAGCCAGTAGCAGCCCAGCATTAGCAGGGGGAGATTACAGGTGGACTACTTTCTATCCTACGCACAAGTGTAACATTGCACAATGCAGATACCTGAAAAATGCTGTTGTCTGATCCAAAATATAACAGCCCATGGAGCCAATTCCTGGAGCGCGTTCACCCAAGCAAGCCAATGGTTCCAGGGGTGTGACCCAAAGATCCTTTCTGAATGCTGTATTGTATGTTTATTTTCTGTGTTGTGCTCACATGATGTGTGGCAGACAACAAGCTGTGAGTCCGGACCACAAAAGTGTGTTGGTTAAAGGGTGGCTCCTTATGGAAGCAGTTTGGCCTGTTTGAGATTATCTCTCCTGCATCGGTCAGACTTCTTGTTTTATTATACATGCATACACATATACATTTAAGGTTTATTTGCGCATTGATTGCGATATCTATGGTCTTGGGACCACTGTTCTTTATGCATAAGTTTACCCACCATCTTAGGTGACACTCGACTTCCCTCGTTACCAATAGACTATTCTACATAATCACGGTCTGATTATACACCAGTATACTCCATTGCTGCCTAATCTACACAAGCGCAGTCTGATTATACACCAGTATACACCATTGCTGCCTAATCTACACAAGCGCAGTCGGATTACACACCAGTATACACCAGTGCTGCCTAATCTACACAAGCGCAGTCTGATTATACACCAGTATACACCATTGCTGCCTAATCTACACAAGCGCAGTCTGATTATACACCAGAATACACCAGTGCTGCCTAATCTACACAAGCGCAGTCTGATTATACACCTGAATACACAAGTGCTGCCTATTCTACACAAGCACGGTCTGATTACACACCAGTATACACCATTGCTGCCTAATCTACACAAGCGCAGTCTGATTATACACCAGAATACACCAGTGCTGCCTAATCTACACAAGTGCAGTCTGATTACACACCAGTACACACCAGTGCTGCCTATTGTACACAAGCACAGTTTTATTATAGACCAGTCTACACAAATGCTACCTAATCTACGCTAGTAAAGTCTCATTATACACCAGTACTGAATGTTCTACCTTTTGACAGGAATAATTCAAACCACTTCAGGCTTTATCTGCTCGACTGTAGGCGTGTCTGCACTTATAATACTTAATCAACACCATTAAATGCTTATTAAATCCAGCTCTAGCATGTTCCTCACCAGCATAAATTTATTCTACTCTAGTTAAAACCACGATCTGCCCTATGACATGCACTTTCAGGTCTAATCTGCACCTTTTCACACATCAGTTCAAGAAACTGGGGCTAACAAGTATCTAAACAGCGCACAAATATGCATTGTCATGTTAAGGGGAGGTTGAGGCGCCCAAGTGTTTTTCCAAGGCCATAGAACATTGGCAAATGTTGCTTAGATTTGAGGCAACAAGACGTGTTGTCTAATTTTCCTGTCTGTCTTTACCTGTGCAGTCATGGTTTGTACAAAGGAAGTTCACTAGATTCTCACACTAGTTAGTCTACCAAACCCAATCGTCGGGTGTCAAAGCTGACGCAGTGTTAAATATACACAACACTATCAAACATCTTCCGCAGTACTCTCACTGGTAGGATGCAAGGGATTTCTCCAAACAGCTTCAATAGCCCACCCCTGTGTCACATACTGTCTGTCCCCAGCCAGAAACACCCCTTTCAAGGCTGATATTTGTTCACAAAGCAGGTGGTGTAGCATTATGAGAGTTGCGCAAAGTAAGTGACATGGCTAGAAGAATAATCCAGAAATGAAAGTAAGCAAGTAAGTGAAACATTTATAGAGCTCAACTACTGCTGAGGCGTCTTGGCGCTGAGCTGTAATGAGTTGTGGTAACTGGTATGGAGTGAGCATGATTAGGTTGGTTTAGTTGGAAACAGCCAGGTTTTAAGCATTGTCCTAAATAGAGCTCCGTTAGGTTGTAGCTTAATTGCGACCGGCATTGCGTCCAAAGTTTAGCCGCCTCGTAAGAAAGGGTTCTTCCTCCCCATCTGGCTCTACGGATTTTTAGGACCTGGACTAGTCCTTTATTGGCTGACCTAAGTTATTGACGCGGGTTATGCCAGTGAAAGAGTTGTATGTATGTATGTATATGTATGTATGTATAACATATTTGTAGAGCGCTCCAATCACCCAACGGGCATCCTGGCGCTATAATCCAACTAAACCTGTATAAACAGCGACAGGCTACTCTATCCTAGGAAACAGATGAGTTTTTAATTGTTTTTTGAAAGGTAGAAAGTCCCCAGCACATCTAAGCGACAGTGGGAGATTGTTCCACAGCTTAGATGCCATGTAGACAAACGAGCGTCCCCCCATCCGCTTCCTCCGGATTTTGGGGACCGTAACCAAGCTGGCTGACGCAGAGCGGAGAAGTCTGGCAGGGCTGTACCAAGTGAACAACTCCTGTAGGGGGAGTGGTCCCAAACCATGTAAGGCCCGGAAGACCAAACACAGAGCTTTATATTCGACCCGCTGAGCAATAGGCAACCAATGCAAATCTTTGAGGGCTGCAGATGATGAGTCAAACCGTCGGCGAGAGAGTGCTAGCTTGGCGGCAAAATTCTGGACCCGTTGCAGTTTGCCCAGTGCCGTGATGGGAGCCCCCAGAAGTAGTGCATTGCAGTAATCAAGTCTACTAAGAATGATACTACGCACTACTTCTGGTCTGGCATGGGCAGGGAGAAGAGTTGCTGAAAGTCCAGAGAACCCCCTCCGTTCAGTGCCTTGTGCACAAAGCACAACACTTTGAATTTGATGCGCTTCTGATCCGGGAGCCAGTGAAGCTCCCCCAGACTGTTGGAGATGGGATGGTATTTCGGGATGTTTAGTAGCACCCGAGCTGCGGCATTTTGCAAGGCTTGGAGTTTTAGCATTTGACCCTTGTCAATGCCTAAAAATAGCACATTGCAATAGTTGATTCTAGAAAGAATCAGTGCTACTACCACCGTTTTGCGAAGGTCTTGATGAATGAAGGGTACGACTTTACGCGAAACCTTTAGGAGGATAAAACATGAGGAGGTCAGAGAATTACACTGGCCAGCAAAGTTCAACTGATCATCAGACATAATTCCAAGGTTTGTCGTTTTCCCAGTGGATTCAGGGCACCGCCCAGCATCCGCTGGACACCATGACTGATTCCATATCGATGGACATTTTCCGAATTCCACCACCTCTGTTTTTTAGGTATTCAGTTTAAGAAAATGTAAATGCAGGGCGCGCTACGAAATTCGTTTTATTTATTTAATTGTATGCTTACCTCCAATTATCCATATTCCGGTTTTTAGTACCTCCCACGCTGCCCCTCCCCGCCGCGCCTTGCCGCCCCACGGAACTCCCTCCACGGGCCGCGGCTGGTGGTAATGCTGCACTCTGGGCGGTGCCTCTTGTTGAAAATGATGACCCCATTTTACACGACTTGGCTTTATTCACGGATAGAATGAGGAGTCTTTTTGATAGACCATGCAGGCCAGTGACAATGCATTATTAAACCTCAAACAAGGGTCAAAAGATCTATTCACTTAAATCACCACCTTTAACCGTTTAGTTACAGAGACACATGGCCTGAAGATAAGAGGACCTCCTTGTTTTATAGGGGACTTAAAGATGAGCTAAAATACATCATCTCTCAGATAGTTGACCCCCCTGAAGACTGCTCTGCATTCATGTATTTAGTTGTTAAATTAGATCACCGTTTATCTGAGAGAAAGGGAGAAAAGACCAAAGGAGAGTATTCTTGTCTATTTCTTACTAGAAGTGAGAAAAAAGAAGTAAGGGACACCAGCAAACCCATGCAGATAGGAGGGATTAGAGGACCACTGTCCAATGAGGAAAAAGAAAAATGCAGAAAATTGAACCTCTTTCTGTACTGCGGTAAAGGAAGCCATTTCACTAGAGTGTGTCCAGTCAAACCAAAGGTCGCCTCGAGAACACCTACAGGTAGAACTGGTCTGGCGGTGCAACCGGAAAACTAACTGACTTGGGGAGCACAGAGGTCGCTCCTCCAAGTCCTTCAGTTTTGAAGACCTCTAGATTTCTGGCGAATACCTTGGCTCCTGTGCCCAAACATTTCTCTATCACTGTGGTGTTCATTCTGCCATCTCAGCTTAGACAAACCATGTGTATTCTGCTAGATTCTGGAGCAACTGGAAACTTTTTGGACATAGCAGTTGCTAGGGCTCTGGGACTAGAGTTCATTCCAAAAAAACAACCAGAAAAAGTAAGGGCAGGGGACGGATCTGAGTTGTCATCTGGCATGATAACGTAACAAACACCCGACGTTATCATGATGTGTGATAATGGTCATTCAGAGGCCATTGCGTTCGATTTGATCAATACCCCCAATTTTGGAGCCATTCTTGGAGTCCCGTGGCTCCAGCGCAAATAGACTGGGTTTCTAGGAAGGTAACGTTACGCTCTCCCTATTGTATGACCCATTGCTATCGAGAAATCACCCAATGGCATTCTCCTTTGTGTTGTGCCCTTTCAACAACAGACACCATTGTGCTGCCCGTTGAATATCAGGAGTTCTCCGAGGTCTTTGACGAAGTCCAAGCAATAGCCTTGCCACCCCACAGGTCCTATGACTGGAGGATCGATTTGGTGCCTGGTTCAGATCTGCCTGTTAGTAGAGTATATTCTCTAACGGAACCAGAGACCAAGTATTTATCTGAATACCTCCAAGATATGGTAAAGAAGGGGTTCATATGACACTCAACCTCCCCTGTCTCCTCCCCTATTTTTTTTATCCCCAAGAGGGAAGGAGGCCTGAGAGCATGCCTGGATTGTTGCGCCTTAAACAAGGGGACCATTAAAAACAAATACCCTCTTCCTCTCATCTCCAATTTCTTGGATCAGGTGAAAAAGGCCACCATTTTTACGAAACTTGATCTGAGAGGAGCCTACCATTTGATCCGCGTGAGAGAAGGAGATGAGTGGAAGACGGCTTTCCGCACCAAATTCTGCCGTTTGGTTTATGCAATGCTCCAACAGCCTTTCAGTTCTTCATAAACGAAATCCTGAGAGAGTATTTGGACGTGTTTGTCATCGTCTCCATAGACGATATCTTAATCTATTCCCAAAATGAGAAATAACATGTGGAACACGTGGGTTTGATACTGCTGCGGTTGCAGGAGAATCACCTCTTCGCCAAATTGGATAAATGTCTCTTTCATACCCGCAAAGTAGCCTTTCTGGGGTTTGTCATCTCCTCTGAAGGAATACACATGGATCCTGCCAAGGTGTCTGCCATTACCAACTAGGCTAGTCCTACTACTGTAAAAGAGGTGCAATCATTCTTAGGGTTTGCAAATTTCTATAGGAGGGTCATCAGCCATTTTTATGAACTCATCACTCCTATCACTAGACTAATGAAGAAAGGAGTGGTGTTTGAATGGGATAAAGTAGCTGAAACGGCTTTCCAAGCCCTAAAGAACAGCTTTACTGCCCCCATTATTAGACATGCAGATGAGACACAAACCTATTATGTAGAAGCAAACGCCTCTCAATATGCTGTAGGTGGAGTATTATCACAACGAGACTATAACACAGGAACCCTCCATCCCGTAGCCTATTTTTCGAAGACTCTGTCACAGGCAGAACAGAATTACATCATTGGGGAGAGAGAACTCTTGGCCATTAAAATGGCGTTTCAAGAATGGCGTCATTATCTTTTAGGGTCCCCTCATGTAATCACCATCTATTCCGATCATCGGAATCTCCAATACTTTAGAACAGCCAGAGCTCTTACACCTAGGCCGATGAGATGGGTATACTTTTTCTGCAAATACGATTTTGTTATACATTTCCGCCCTGGAGTGAAACAAGGAAAAGCAGATGCCTTGTCTCGCCTGGGAAAGAAAATAAAAACTCAGTGGTACCTATCATCCCGGAAAACAAGATCATTGCCGTGGGAGAGGGTACTGGTGAAGAATCAGACTCCTTTTCCTCACTCCTAGAACAAGCCTTTGACTCTCTAGATCAGGAAGAGTGGTTAACAGATCCTCGCAACTCGATAATACACAACCTCTTTTTCCATGACAATCATTTGTTTCTCCCCACAATAGAAACTCGGGCATTGGTTATGAAATGGTGTCATGCATTACCTTTGGCGGGACACCCTGAGTGAGTAAAGACAACACAAACCTGTCAGAGATGGTTCTGGTGGAAAGTCATGACCCAAGATATCGCCGAATATGTCAAAGCATGTCCTCCCTGTGCCAGACAGAAAACATTGCATTGTGGTCCTGCTGGACTGTTGCAACCTCTACCTGTACCCAACAGCCCTTGGTCATCCATTAGCATGGATTTCATCACAGATCTACCAGCAACTCAAGGGTACACCACTATATTAGTGGTGGTAGACATGTTGTCCAAAATGGCTCATTTCATTCCCCTTAAGAAATTGCCTACAGCCAGAGAACTCACTGATGCATTTATACAAAACATTGTCCGCCTTCATGGATTGCCCCCTGTTATCGTATCAGATAGGGACCCTCAGTTTATATCCAAGTTCTGGCAAGGTTTATGTAAGGCCCTCCACATGGATCATCGTCTCTCTACGGCCTATCATCCGCAAACGGACGGTCAAACAGAGAGAACAAATCAAACCCTTGAGCAGTTACTAAGATGTTTAATTGGTACCATCACAGACGATTGGGTTCAAGCTCTACCCTTGGCCGAGTTCGCATACAATAACACCACATACTCAGCTTCGAAGATATCGCCCTTTTTCTTTACTAAAGGATATCATCCCAAATTTCTCCCCTTGGAATTACCCCCTTCTGTAAACAACACATCAGCCGTTACAGAACATCATGCACACCTCCTGTCTATTTGGGAACAGGCCAGGCATGAATTACTTGAAGCTAAAGAAAGCATGAAGTACCAGGCTGATAAGCACAGACGCCTGCCCCTACTTACACAGTGGGGGATCAGGTTTGGATAGCTACTAGAAATCTTAGGCTAGCCGGGCTGCGCAAGTTGCAACCCAGATATTTAGGGCCCTTCTCCATCAGTCAGGTTGTCAATCCTGAAGCGATAAAACTAGAACTCCCACCAGAAATGCAAATACACCCTGTACTTCTCTATTGAAACCGTACACTCCTCCCTCATGCCCCGAACTCCTGCCACCTCCTGTTAATGTAGAAGGAGAGTCGGAATATGAAGTCAGACGTATTGTTGATTCACAAAGACAGAGGGGTAAACTGCAATACCTGATAGACTGGGTGGGATATGCCCCACAAGCCAGAACATGGGAACCCGCTGAAAATGTGCATGCTCCTTTGTTGGTCAGACGATTCCATGTACTACATCACTCCAAACCCAGACCTGTGAGGAGGCCTTTAGGGGGGAGAACTGTTAGGCGTCAGGCTTCATGCATCGTGTTTAAACTACATCTACCAGAATGCGCCAAGGGAGAGTTTGGTTGTGTGCTGTCCCATACTGCTTTCGGATAGGTCAGGTGACTGGGAGGTTCTTAAGCCTGCAGCTGCTGTGTCTCAGTGCTTGGCTTTCCTCTGTTTAAACCTTGCCCTGCTCCTTGTTTGGATTACCTGGCTTCTCTGTTGGTGATTGTACTTCAGGATACTATTCCTTTTTTGTGTCTCCCTGAGCGCGAGGACGCGCTTTTATTTTTCATGTTGTGCCTTTTTCCCGCATACAGACTAAGCCTTTATTGATACTGGTCTACAGCGCGAGGACACGCTGCAATCCACATCGTAGCGTTTGTTTGTTTTCCTTTTTTAATTTTAGAAGCGCACTCTTTTTACTTTGAGTCAACGCGAGGTCCCTTTTTTCATTTGCAACGCGGGGTCGCTTTGATTCCTGTGCAGCCATTTCCCTTTCATTTCAACGCGGGGTCGCGTTGAGGTTCTTTCAGCTGCCGTATTCAATACGCACTATTTTCCCCCTCCCCTTTTGCCTACCCATCAGTGCATGCCGCGCTGAGTTAGCTGCTTTTGCCCTAGTCCTTTTTTGAATGCCGATACATTGTAGTTTGAGCGTTGGAGTGCTCTGAACCTTCTGACTTTTATTGTGTGACTTTTGGTCCCAGGATTGACTGTTGTTGATTACATGGATTTCAAGAACTGCACTTTGAAGATTGGGCAGACGTATGCCCTAGGACTGCTTTCATTTTTTCTAAAGCTGGAATAACTACCTCACCAGCCTTTCCACTTTTGAGTAGTAGAGCATCAAACTGATGGAACATGTACAGTCTTTTCACAGCCTACAATTATATTTTCTTAGTCAGTATTGCTTCTATATTCGCCTTGGAGATTTTTTGATGACAGAAGGGCATATTATCAAGTCAGGCGGTAAAATTATCTCCGCTTTAGCGGCAGAAAACTGCCGCTAAAACGGCGATAATGGGCTTGATAATATGCTCTATGGAAATCCAATTGAAGCCCATGTTAGATGTCCTTCACATCTAACATGGGCTTCAATGGGAATTCCATAGAGCATATTATCAAGCCCATTATCGCCGTTTTAGCGGCAGTTTTCTGCCGCTAAAGCGGAGATAATTTTATCGCCTGGCTTGATAATATGCCCCAGAATATTTCTTTAACTTTACCACACCAGTGGAGCGTTAAAGACCTTTTCACAGCCTCCAAGCAAGGCTATTGGTCAGGCAACAGTGCACGAGCCAGTGAGAACGTGAGGCAGAGGCGCTCTAGGTCAGGAGCACTGCTAACTGGCATGGCTAATATTCTCTCCATTTCCTTTAATATTCCAGGTTCCCGAACTTGAAGAATGTAACTCACCACTAACGCTCACCACTTTCATGCACCACTTACCACCAGTGGCGTCACTAGGGTTGGTGTCACCCGGTGCGGGTAACTCATGGTGTCACCCCCTCACGACTTACCGCATGGACCTCCTCCGCTCCGAGTCCGGCTTCCCCCTCATTTCAGGGCGTGCCTGGCGGTTTAACCAGATTTAACTGATGGAGAGCTGCCTGGCAGAAACTCATCCACCATGGTGGAGTCATGTGACAATGACACCGTAGTTGAGCCTCCCACCCAGGCTGGGAAATCGGGGGGGAGGTGCTCCTACAAGCTATTCCAAATAAAGGTCTCAGTTCAATAGCACATAAATGCCCAATAAAGGGCAGCCAAATATAGCCCCCGCCCCCCTTCCTGTACTCTGATGGGAGTGACAGAAGTAAATGGTCTGAAAAATGATAGCGCCACAGATTCACCCCTTGTGTCGTCTTCACATTTCAAATTGCAGATGGTTGCCAGGTCACATGATAGTGAATTTTACAGCACATTTTTCATTACATATTCAAATTGTATCAACTTTCATAGCACAGTAAATAGTAGATGATGACCTTAAAGAACATCAGGTTACCCACCCAGTCATATGTACCCATAGACATTCTTTCAGAGAGCACCAAAAATAGACACAAGTAGTGAAGCAGAGGGAACAAAGTAAAAGTGAGACCAGCCCCCACATGGTGTGTAGCGAGCAAGGGCAGTGAGCAACCACTACTAGGAGGAGTGTGGGGGGTTGAAGTTCTCCCCCCAAGAAAATTTGGGAGACAGAAAGGCCAAAACAAGGCATTTTTCAGCACATTTTTCATTACATATTAGATTGTATTAACTTTTAAAGCATAGTAAATGATTACTTTATAGAGCACCAGGATACCCAGTCATAAATAACAGACATTCCTACAGAGAATACTAAAAAATGAAATGTCGAGCATGAAATATGAATTTAAATATAACCAATTTATTCTTCTACCACCCAAATCTGTGTACACAACGTAATAGGACATGAGTTATTAGTTGCGTTCATAAGCATGGGAGAGGGCTTGTTGGATGATGTTAAATAGCTCCTAAGAAAGTAGCAAATTTCCCTCATGTCAAGAATGAGGTTACAACTGATTAAAATGTGGCGCATGAGAATCCTAGAGGAACAATGTCAGTGTTTCTATTTAATTATTTTTTATTTCAACACGCTTTTGTTACTTTAGTCCTTGGTGGACTGTAGAAAGCAAAATTAAAAACAATATTACATTGTAGAATGGTCAAAGAGTGGGGCCACATGGCCCTATGGGGACTCAATAGCGTGCCCTAAAGCATGCTTTCATAAAATTGCCCTGCATCACTTGAACACCTGCCCTCATAATGAGTCTGTACTTGGTCAATAAATATGAAATTTATGCTACCAATTTGCATCGTGTCATATGTGACACTACATCAACACTGGCATTTTAGAAAGCAGTAATTTGCATTTTGGGGATTTTAGATTCACATTGCTCATTATAATAATGGGTTTAAAAGCACCACCGTGTGAGCTGATGCTAGTTAAGTAACCGTGGCTGTATGAGGGTGAAATCAATTATATGGGGTACATGAATTCTAGAAACCATCCTTTTGAGAAAGTCATCCTGTTCAACCGAATTTTTTGACTGATACCGGTGGTAACTGACTGACTGTGCTCTGCTAAACAGGCCAAAGCTCAGATGAAAAATGTATATGATAATTCAGAACCAAGCTGCTCTGCAGCTCCCACCAATTTATTCAAGGATCTGAAATTCAGAACCAAGCTGCTCTGCAGCTCCCACCAATTTATTCAAGGGTCTGTGGAGACAAGCAGGGGGTGCCCCTGTCCAATGAGGATACGTATAGCAGACAACACTGTCTCAACAGGTATTATTTAAAGGGCATTTTCACTTTCAAGGAGGCATGCACATAAGAGTTGCAAGGAGAGGGAGACAACACAAAAAACCACTTGTAGCCAGTAAATGCAACACTAGGTGTGTATTATATAGAATTGACATAAATAAGGGAGGACAAAAATGGCGGCACTCAGTTACATTAAATGTACATGTAACTTGTACAGACTTGTGCACATGAGAAATAAAGTGAACGGCACAAGTGAAGAAATATATACAGTAATAAATGGTGCAAGAGAAAGACATAATCATATACATAGGACTCTTTGATAGTTCCCATACATTAGTACATTTTTAAAAAGGTATAGTTAGTTTCATGGAACCATGAAGGTAGCACCAAAAAATGCGCTGAAGGTCGACAGTGTTTTGACCTATTCAAAATTCAGATTATCTTCAGGACCAGGTAAGAGCTTGTAGGAGTGCTGCATAGGGAGACAGGGAGAAGTATCAGACCCCATTAATGGGTGGAGCAGAGCAAATTGTGATCAGCAACGGGGTTTTGAGAAAAGTAGAGGGGAAAAGGGGAAGCAATGGTAGAGGGGAGACAGGGAAGGAAAGAAGAGGGAAATTAGGATGTTTATAATATTTTTAATTACCGTTAGAGGGGACCAGGGGCACAGCCGCGCAAATCCTGCAGGGTCAAGGAGGCACAAAATACCAGGGAACAGGAGAGTTGACTGAAATCTATGGAGAGATAAGAGAGCATTCAACTAGAGTTCGGAAACTGAGAATTAACCAAACAATGAGCTCTAGATTGAGTGCTCTACATTGAGGTTCCAGAGTGGGGGGGACTGTGGCATTTCACGGTGAAACATGAAACTCACAGAATGAAGCGCAGTTAGCTATGACAACTGGTGAGGATGTGGACACGTCAAGCCATGGATTACTGATTAGCGATGTAGGAAGCTCAATTTGGAGATGTCATCCACACGTAAAACAGTGCCAATAACTGTAGGAAAGGGGCGAGAAAATTATATGGAGAGAAGCCCGAGGTGTCGCATAAGGCAGTGATTGGTAAAACGAGGGGGGGGGGAGTTGAGAGGGCTGGGCGAGGACTTAACTTACTTGTAAGCACGGAAGGTGCTTGGTCAAAGACAGCCGGAGGTCTGGAAATAGGTATCAGATTCTTGGGGGACTGCAGGGTAACAAGCATGAGTCCAGTGCAGTGTGAGGGTGAAAAATACTCGGAACAATAAAGCCGAGCAGGGCCAAGGATGTCGTGCCGCAGCGTGAGCGCGATGGCGTTGGCTCATGCAAGAAGAAACAAAACAGTGAAAGAAGGATACGGAAGACAGACTATGTAGGGAAGCCTTGATATGGCGAAAGAGGGAGAGACAAGGAGCGTGCAGCAGCCTGACATCTATGCTATCGAACAATAAATAATATATTGCAAAATTGAAACCGGTATTACGACACACTTTGAGAACTAGGCAAACTTGTGAGGTAACCATTATTACTCACCTGGAAGCCGGTGTCCTGCACCAGCTGTTGGCCTCACGTCCAGGCAACCTCTGCGAGGCTGCCAAATGGAAACGGCCATGTACCCTGCACCGAGACAGAACGCGAAAATAACTTAGTCATCGGGCCTAGAGTCTCTAGTGACGACGCGTCGACGCCACTGCATAGAAAGGCGCGCGGACGGCGGAGGAGGAGACAGTGCGCACTGCGCACAGGCACCTCCTCCTCTTGAAAGTTAGGTTGCGTTGCGTTGCTCTGCACGGCAAACACCGGCCCTTTGGTGTCACCCCGTGTGAGGGGTGTCACCCGGTGCGGTCCGCACCCCCCGCACCCCCATAGTGACGCCACTGCTTACCACTGAGGTAAGTACCAGTTGGTGTGCAGTTGGTGGGTGGAAGAAGCTGTGTGCTCTGCTCCCATAGGTGCATGCAAGCAAATCTCACCCTTCCAAAGCGGTGCACTGGTCTGACGTTCTGGGTGGGCCACGCCATGGAGATCTGCATTAGCATTGAAGAATGCATAACATGGTCCACCGGGACTATGCATACATCACTAGTATGAAATATGCGAGGCATGGCAGCAGCATCGAGCCTGCCCTGGTGCAACCCCCGGTGGTGAAAGGTATAGGTAACTGGGGCCATGTTTGCCCTGCGCAACCCAATCTCCTTTTCCTCCAATCAGTGGCTGCCCAATAGGCAGAAGAGACTGTCCCACCCTGCATGCTAATGTTGTTATTGAAGTTTAAACCACTGTCCACTCTACCTACTCTTCAGATTGCTATTCTTGATGACTTGATGTCTGTTATCCAATTAGCTTTTAGTGCTCACTGTGAGAAACATTGATTCCATCAATGTGTCTTTGTCATCTGGATCAATACAAGGGGGCAGCTGAGGTCCACCTGACGGCGGCAAGGGGGGTTGCTGGGCGCTGTGCATTTGTCGGGAGAGGTCTCGCAGGATCTTCAAGAGGGCTTAGCACTGTGAGAAGTGTCTCAATATGGTGGCTATCTTTGAAAGTAGTTGTGATCATAACAAAACTACCCTCTAAGATGATAGCCATTTATGTTTATAACTGAGAGGTCACATCCCACAGTGGCTGACATAGTTGGACTCTCCTGCAGGGCACCAGTCACACAACGATTGCATCAGGGATCTTGCCGGATGCTCCGAATTAGCCAGTAGCAGCCCAGCATTAGCAGGGGGAGTTTACAGGTGGACTACTTTCTATCCTACGCACAAGTGTAACATTGCACAATGCAGATACCTGAAAAATGCTGTTGTCTGATCCAAAATATAACAGCCCATGGAGCCAATTCCTGGAGCGCGTTCACCCAAGCAAGCCAATGGTTCCAGGGGTGTGACCCAAAGATCCTTTCTGAATGCTGTATTGTATGTTTATTTTCTGTGTTGTGCTCACATGACGTGTGGCAGACAACAAGCTGTGAGTCCGGACCACAAAAGTGTGTTGGTTAAAGGGTGGCTCCTTATGGAAGCAGTTTGGCCTGTTTGAGATTATCTCTCCTGCATCGGTCAGACTTCTTGTTTTATTATACATGCCTGAACAAGCGGAACCGATCGCCGCCCTAGGTATCACGGACCTGTTCTCCCTTACAAACTGGCAAGCGGAGAATCATACGGCGTTCTAACTCCAGAGGATTAACAACCTCTCTACTCAAGTAACCTCAAACGGAGTTACTGTGAGTACCTCATCACCACACTCACAGCACACTTTAGGGTGTGTGCTGATAGTTACACTTGGCCCATATATTTTTACGGCCATTCACCAAAATTATTTTTAACTCAATTTTGGTTGGTCCTGACGAAAGCCTCTAGAACTATAATGAAGGCTGAAACTAGTTGACCTTAGTTTCTAGGGATACAAGGAAAATAACATTCCTAATTTTATCCCCTCCTTTTTTACATTAGTCCTGGGACCCTTATAATTAAAGTTTTTCACAGGGCATTTCCCAGAGACTTTTTTAACTCTTAATCACTTCACATAGCACTCCACTCACTGCTCATAACCCTGCTCCGCTGTATCTCAGGCGTTGTAGCACAACTGGACTGTGCTAGACAATCCAGTTGGGCCCCGATGATGAAGCATGCCACCTACTAGGTAGGTGGGTGAGGGGTTTCTTACACAGCAGTTGTGCTCTCCCTCCTTTCACGTTGTTTTCAACAAATGACAGCGAAAAAAGTTTGCTTTAAGTCATGAAACTTGTCCATTTTGTTTGATCATCTTATTATACATGCATACACATATACATTTAAGGTTTATTTGCGCATTGATTGCGATATCTATGGTCTTGGGACCACTGTTCTTTATGCATAAGTTTACCCACGATCTTAGGTGACACTCGACTTCCCTCGTTACCAATAGACTATTCTACATAATCACGGTCTGATTATACACCAGTATACTCCATTGCTGCCTAATCTACACAAGCGCAGTCTGATTATACACCAGTATACACCATTGCTGCCTAATCTACACAAGCGCAGTCGGATTACACACCAGTATACACCAGTGCTGCCTAATCTACACAAGCGCAGTCTGATTATACACCAGTATACACCATTGCTGCCTAATCTACACAAGCGCAGTCTGATTATACACCAGAATACACCAGTGCTGCCTAATCTACACAAGCGCAGTCTGATTATACACCTGAATACACAAGTGCTGCCTATTCTACACAAGCACGGTCTGATTACACACCAGAATACACCATTGCTGCCTAATCTACACAAGCGCAGTCTGATTATACACCAGAATACATCAGTGCTGCCTAATCTACACAAGTGCAGTCTGATTACACACCAGTACACACCAGTGCTGCCTATTGTACACAAGCACAGTTTTATTATAGACCAGTCTACACAAATGCTACCTAATCTACACTAGTAAAGTCTCATTATACACCAGTACTGAATGTTCTACCTTTTGACAGGAATAATTCAAACCACTTCAGGCTTTATCTGCTCGACTGTAGGCGTGTCTGCACTTATAATACTTAATCAACACCATTAAATGCTTATTAAATCCAGCTCTAGCATGTTCCTCACCAGCATAAGTTTATTCTACTCTAGTTAAAACCACGATCTGCCCTATGACATGCACTTTCAGGTCTAATCTGCACCTTTTCACACATCAGTTCAAGAAACTGGGGCTAACAAGTATCTAAACAGCGCACAAATATGCATTGTCATGTTAAGGGGAGGTTGAGGCGCCCAAGTGTTTTTCTAAGGCCATAGAACATTGGCAAATGTTGCTTAGATTTGAGGCAACAAGACGTGTTGTCTAATTTTCCTGTCTGTCTTTACCTGTGCAGTCATGGTTTGTACAAAGGAAGTTCACTAGATTCTCACACTAGTTAGTCTACCAAACCCAATCGTCGGGTGTCAAAGCTGACGCAGTGTTAAATATACACAACACTATCAAACATCTTCCGCAGTACTCTCACTGGTAGGATGCAAGGGATTTCTCCAAACAGCTTCAATAGCCCACCCCTGTGTCACATACTGTCTGTCCCCAGCCAGAAACACCCCTTTCAAGGCTGATATTTGTTCACAAAGCAGGTGGTGTAGCATTATGAGAGTTGCGCAAAGTAAGTGACATGGCTAGAAGAATAATCCAGAAATGAAAGTAAGCAAGTAAGTGAAACATTTATAGAGCTCAACTACTGCTGAGGCGTCTTGGCGCTGAGCTGTAATGAGTTGTGGTAACTGGTATGGAGTGAGCATGATTAGGTTGGTTTCGTTGGAAACAGCCAGGTTTTAAGCATTGTCCTAAATAGAGCTCCGTTAGGTTGTAGCTTAATTGCGACCGGCATTGCGTCCAAAGTTTAGCCGCCTCGTAAGAAAGGGTTCTTCCTCCCCATCTGGCTCTACGGATTTTTAGGACCTGGACTAGTCCTTTATTGGCTGACCTAAGTTATTGACGCGGGTTATGCCAGTGAAAGAGTTGCTGAAAGTCCAGAGAAACCCTCCGTTCAGTGCCTTGTGCACAAAGCACAACACTTTGAATTTGATGCGCTTCTGATCCGGGAGCCAGTGAAGCTCCCCCAGACTGTTGGAGATGGGATGGTATTTCAGGATGTTTAGTAGCACCCGAGCTGCGGCATTTTGCAAGGCTTGGAGTTTTAGCATTTGACCCTTGTCAATGCCTAAAAATAGCACATTGCACTAGTTGATTCTAGAAAGAATCAGTGCTACTACCACCGTTTTGCGAAGGTCTTGATGAATGAAGGGTACGACTTTACGCGAAACCTTTAGGAGGATAAAACATGAGGAGGTCAGAGAATTACACTGGCCAGCAAAGTTCAACTGATCATCAGACATAATTCCAAGGTTTGTCGTTTTCCCGGTGGATTCAGGGCACCGCCCAGCATCCGCTGGACACCATGACTGATTCCATATCGATGGATATTTTCCGAATTCCACCACCTCTGTTTTTTAGGTATTCAGTTTAAGAAAATGTAAATGCAGGGCGCGCTACGAAATTCGTTTTATTTATTTAATTGTATGCTTACCTCCAATTATCCATATTCCGGTTTTTAGTACCCCCCACGCTGCCCCTCCCCGCCCCGCCTTTCCGCCCCACGGAACTCCCTCCACGGGCCGCGGCTGGTGGTAATGCTGCACTCTGGGCGGTGCCTCTTGTTGAAAATGATGACCCCATTTTATACGACTTGGCTTTATTCACGGATAGAATGAGGAGTCTTTTTGCTAGACCATGCAGGCCAGTGACAATGAATTATTAAACCTCAAACAAGGGTCAAAAGATCTATTCACTTAAATCACCACCTTTAACCGTTTAGTTACAGAGACACATTGGCCTGAAGATAAGAGGACCTCCTTGTTTTATAGGGGACTTAAAGATGAGCTCAAATACATCCTCTCTCAGATAGTTGACCCCCCTGAAGACTGCTCTGCATTCATGTATTTAGTTGTTAAATTAGATCACCGTTTATCTGAGAGAAAGGGAGAAAAGACCAAAGGAGAGTATTCTTGTCTATTTCTTACTAGAAGTGAGAAAAAAGAAGTAAGGGACACCAGCGAACCCATGCAGATAGGAGGGATTAGAGGACCACTGTCCAATGAGGAAAAAGAAAAATGCAGAAAATTGAACCTCTTTCTGTACTGCGGTAAAGGAAGCCATTTCACTAGAGTGTGTCCAGTCAAACCAAAGGTCGCCTCGAGAACACCTACAGGTAGAACTGGTCTGGCGGTGCAACCGGAAAACTAACTGACTTGGGGAGCACAGAGGTCGCTCCTCCAATCCTTCAGTTTTGAAGACCTCTAGATTTCTGGCGAATACCTTGGCTCCTGTGCCCAAACATTTCTCTATCACTGTGGTGTTCATTCTGCCATCTCAGCTTAGACAAACCATGTGTATTCTGCTAGATTCTGGAGCAACTGGAAACTTTTTGGACATAGCAGTTGCTAGGGCTCTGGGACTAGAGTTCATTCCAAAAAAACAACCAGAAAAAGTAAGGGCAGGGGACGGATCTGAGTTGTCATCTGGCATGATAACGTAACAAACACCCGACGTTATCATGATGTGTGATAATGGTCATTCAGAGGCCATTGCGTTCGATTTGATCAATACCCCCAATTTTGGAGCCATTCTTGGAGTCCCGTGGCTCCAGCGCAAATAGACTGGGTTTCTAGGAAGGTAACGTTACGCTCTCCCTATTGTATGACCCATTGCTATCGAGAAATCACCCAATGGCATTCTCCTTTGTGTTGTGCCCTTTCAACAACAGACACCATTGTGCTGCCCGTTGAATATCAGGAGTTCTCCGAGGTCTTTGACGAAGTCCAAGCAATAGCCTTGCCACCCCACAGGTCCTATGACTGGAGGATCGATTTGGTGCCTGGTTCAGATCTGCCTGTTAGTAGAGTATATTCTCTAACGGAACCAGAGACCAAGTATTTATCTGAATACCTTCAAGATATGGTAAAGAAGGGGTTCATACGACACTCAACCTCCCCTGTCTCCTCCCCTATTTTTTTTATCCCCAAGAGGGAAGGAGGCCTGAGAGCGTGCCTGGATTGTTGCGCCTTAAACAAGGGGACCATTAAAAACAAATACCCTCTTCCTCTCATCTCCAATTTCTTGGATCAGGTGAGAAAGGCCACCATTTTTACGAAACTTGATCTGAGAGGAGCCTACCATTTGATCCACGTGAGAGAAGGAGATGAGTGGAAGACGGCTTTCCGCACCAAGTTCTGCCGTTTGGTTTATGCAATGCTCCAACAGCCTTTCAGTTCTTCATAAACGAAATCCTGAGAGAGTATTTGGACGTGTTCGTCATCGTCTACATAGACGATATCTTGATCTATTCCCAAAATGAGAAAGAACATGTGGAACACGTGGGTTTGATACTGCTGCGTTTGCAGGAGAATCACCTCTTCGCCAAATTGGATAAATGTCTCTTCCATACCCGCAAAGTAGCCTTTCTGGGGTTTGTCATCTCCACTGAAGGAATGCACATGGATCCTGCCAAGGTGTCTGCGATTACCAACTAGGCTAGTCCTACTACTGTAAAAGAGGTGCAATCATTCTTAGGGTTTGCGAACTTCTATAGGAGGGTCATCAGCCATTTTTATGAACTCATCACTCCTATCACTAGACTAATGAAGAAAGGAGTGGTGTTTGAATGGGATAAAGTAGCTGAAACGGCTTTCCAAGCCCTAAAGAACAGCTTTACTGCCCCCATTATTAGACATGCAGATGAGATACAAACCTATTATGTAGAAGCAAACGCCTCTCAATATGCTGTAGGTGGAGTATTATCACAACGAGACTATAACACAGGAACCCTCCATCCCGTAGCCTATTTTTCGAAGACTCTGTCACAGGCAGAACAGAATTACATCATTGGGGAGAGAGAACTCTTGGCCATTAAAATGGCGTTTCAAGAATGGCGTCATTATCTTTTAGGGTCCCCTCATGTAATCACCATCTATTCCGATCATCGGAATCTCCAATACTTTAGAACAGCCAGAGCTCTTACACCTAGGCAAATGAGATGGGTATCCTTTTTTGCAAATACGATTTTGTTATACATTTCCGCCCTGGAGTGAAACAAGGAAAAGCAGATGCCTTGTCTCGCCTGGGAAAGAAAATAAAAACTCAGTGGTACCTATCATCCCGGAAAACAAGATCATTGCCGTGGGAGAGGGTACTGGTGAAGAATCAGACTCCTTTTCCTCACTCCTAGAACAAGCCTTTGAATCTCTAGATCAGGAAGAGTGGTTAACAGATCCTCGCAACTCGATAATACACAACCTCTTTTTCCATGACAATCTTTTGTTTCTCCCCACAATAGAAACTCGGGCATTGGTTATGAAATGGTGTCATGCATTACCTTTGGCGGGACACCCTGAGTGAGTAAAGACAACACAAACCTGTCAGAGATGGTTCTGGTGGAAAGTCATGACCCAAGATATCGCCAAATATGTCAAAGCATGTCCTCCCTGTGCCAGACAGAAAACATTGCATTGTGGTCCTGCTGGACTGGTGCAACCTCTACCTGTACCCAACAGCCCTTGGTCATCCATTAGCATGGATTTCATCACAGATCTACCAGCAACTCAAGGGTACACCACTATATTAGTGGTGGTAGACATGTTGTCCAAAATGGCTCATTTCATTCCCCTTAAGAAATTGCCTACAGCCAGAGAACTCACTGATGCATTTATACAAAACATTGTCCGCCTTCATGGATTGCCCCCTGTTATCGTATCAGATAGGGACCCTCAGTTTATATCCAAGTTCTGGCAAGGTTTATGTAAGGCCCTCCACATGGATCATCGTCTCTCTACGGCCTATCATCCGCAAACGGACGGTCAAACAGAGAGAACAAATCAGACCCTTGAGCAGTTACTAAGATGTTTAATTGGTACCATCACAGACGATTGGGTTCAAGCTCTACCCTTGGCCGAGTTCGCATACAATAACACCACATACTCAGCTTCGAAGATATCGCCCTTTTTCTTTAGTAAAGGATATCATCCCAAATTTCTCCCCTTGGAATTACCCCCTTCTGTAAACAACACACCAGCCGTTACAGAACATCATGCACACCTCCTGTCTATTTGGAAACAGGCCAGGCATGAATTACTTGAAGCTAAAGAAAGCACCAGGCTGATAAGCACAGACGCCTGCCCCTACTTACACAGTGGGGGATCAGGTTTGGATAGCTACTAGAAATCTTAGGCTAGCCGGGCTGCGCAAGTTGCAACCCAGATATTTAGGGCCCTTCTCCATCAGTCAGGTTGTCAATCCTGAAGCGATAAAACTAGAACTCCCACCAGAAATGCAAATACACCCTGTACTTCTCTATTGAAACCGTACACTCCTCCCTCATGCCCCGAACTCCCGCCACCTCCTGTTAATGTAGAAGGAGAGTCGGAATATGAAGTCAGACGTATTGTTGATTCACAAAGACAGAGGGGTAAACTGCAATACCTGATAGACTGGGTGGGATATGCCCCACAAGCCAGAACATGGGAACCCGCTGAAAATGTGCATGCTCCTTTGTTGGTCAGACGATTCCATGTACTACATCACTCCAAACACAGACCTGTGAGGAGGCCTTTAGGGGGGAGAACTGTTAGGCGTCAGGCTTCATGCATCGTGTTTAAACTACATCTACCAGAATGCGCCAAGGGAGAGTTTGGTTGTGCGCTGTCCCATACTGCTTTCGGATAGGTCAGGTGACTGGGAGGTTCTTAAGCCTGCAGCTGCTGTGTCTCAGTGCTTGGCTTTCCTCTGTTTAAACCTTGCCCTGCTCCTTGTTTGGATTACCTGGCTTCTCTGTTGGTGATTGTACTTCAGGATACTATTCCTTTTTTGTGTCTCCCTGAGCGCGAGGACGCGCTTTTATTTTTCATGTTGTGCCTTTTTCCCCGCATACAGACTTAGCCTTTATTGATACCGGTCTACAGCGCGAGGACACGCTGCAATCCACATCGTAGCGTTTGTTTGTTTTCCTTTTTTAATTTTGGAAGCGCACTCTTTTTACTTTGAGTCAACGTGAGGTCCCTTTTTTCATTTGCAACGCGGGGTCGCTTTGATTCCCGTGCAGCCATTTCCCTTTCATTTCAACGCGGGGTCGCGTTGAGGTTCTTTCAGCTGCCGTATTCAATACGCACTATTTTCCCCCTCCCCTTTTGCCTACTCATCAGTGCATGCCGCGCTGAGTCAGCTGCTTTTGCACTAGTCCTTTTTTGAATGCCGATACATTGTAGTTTGAGCGTTGGAGTGCTCTGAACCTTCTGACTTTTATCGTGTGACTTTTGGTCCCAGGATTGACTGTTGTTGATTACATGGATTTCAAGAACTGCACTTTGAAGATTGGGCAGACGTATGCCCTAGGACTGCTTTCATTTTTTCTAAAGCTGGAATAACTACCTCACCAGCCTTTCCACTTTTGAGTTAATCTAGAGACCTTCTGCTGGGACGATTATATTTCATTTTCTGAGCCAACTACCAGTCTTGAACCAAGTAAGTGTGGGATAGTACACAACCTCAATCCTTTGTTTAAAGTAGTGATTGGGCTGTTTAATTCCTAGATATTAATTTCTGTGGTTAATTGAGTCTGTCTCTTTCTTTGTCGTTTTATATAGGACTCCCATGTGTAGTTGGACTGGACCTTCTCCTCGCTGGTTGCGTTTGGCTATTTTCTGAATGTCCTCCTTGATCTCTTCATTTTCTGGAGATATCTGCTATCCTCTCGTGTGTTCTGCTAGACACTGGGGAGGCTGTATCTCTGGGGAAGGGAGGGGCTCCCTCTTCGTTCCTGGGGAACGGGTACTTCTGTCTGGGAAACCAGTCTATGCGCGACACCTCGGTGCTTCCTGCTTCATCGATCAGAGAGGACGGAGGAGAGGCGGCCGCCGGAAAGTTAAGTGTCATCTTCTGTCTTTTTTTTCCCTTCTATTTTTTCCATTTTTTATTTAACCCCTTACCCCACCCCACCACTACCACCCGGTAGCAGCTACTGCTGGTCTGGTCATCTGTTTAGGTGGATCCCATCCAGAATGAAACTATGCACGGTTTCCTCCATGTTTTCGACTGGTAACAGCAAATATACAGGTCTATGGTTGTCCTGTATATGTCACAGCATCTACATGTGTTGAAACTTCCTAGAGGCTGTAAAAAGATGCCGCTTAGCACAATCCAAAAGACTGTTTCCTGTTCTTCAAGAGTTAAAGGACTGCTATCCCTTAACCATTGCCTACCATGAAATCGCTCATCAGCCACACTGCATCACTTGGACTCGTTTTAGCTGCACTACTTCTAACTACAAGTCAATCCAATTTTCTCTTAATGATCCACAAACATCTGCCATCCCCAGTGGTTTCAACAGTCACTGTGAGACTCACCTCACAACTCGGGAACCTCAGCTTTCTTCCAAGGGTCTGTCTTATGTGATCTCCAGCAAGACCATTTATGATGCCACAATCACAAACTAGGGGGCATATTATCAAGACAGTGAATACCCTGAGGCGGAAAGCCGGGGGCCGTGTGAGTGCAACGCTGTGTATCTTTTTAAATAATCGTGTGTTGTGCGCTGCGTGGCGTGTTACTGTTCGCCTCCTGTGAATTTTGCACACGCTCGCTTTTCTGTTTGTTTTTAACTTTAAACCCTTACCTTGCGCACTGTGTACCTGGCACTACCAACATCCTTGCCATCCCGCTTCACTCCCACCTCAGCTCCCCTCCTGGCCGGACTCCATCTTTGCTTGGGACACCTGCCATTGGGTTAAGCTCAGGGTGGCCGCCATCTTGGGAGAAGGCAGGGGTAGCGCTCTAGTTGCGGCTGCCTCCCACCCTCCTTTTTCCCTACAAAATTATTATGTTCCCTAGACGGCGCAGCGGGCAGGTGCAGCGGGCGCGCCGGCAGCGCGCCGAAGGCGCGCCAAAGGCAATCCCGTCTGCGCCCGTCCGCGGCCGGTTGGGGCCTTGGCCTGTCACCCTGCCCAATTTCCATCTCATTCCCCTAGGGACCTAATTTCCTTACACAAACTTTGGCCGCTGGTTGCTACCAGTTATTTAAAACTAAAACAACTAGGCATTCTCCAAGCCCGCAGGACTTTCCCTGAGTTCAGGACTCTTCTGTCTTCCCTTACCCCTGAACATACAGTCATCTCCCCTCCCCCCAAATCTTTGTCCACTCAGGCACCTGCTAATATGGAATTAGCAATCATATATCTTAACACTCGGTCGTTAGTCAGCCATCAACTTGACATATACCACCTCCTGGACTCAGACCGACCCGATATTCTACTCATAACGGAGACTTGGCTGAACGAGGATTCCTCCCCTGATACTTTGGCAGCCATCCCACCTGGGTATTATATCCTTCAAGCCAACCGTCCAGCGGGGAAATCTGGTGGCGGCATAGCCGCCATTATCAAACTCCCCCTGAGGTTTACCTCCCTCTCCCTACCCAATATCCCCCAGGTCGATTACCTAGCCATCCGTTTTGAATCCTCGGTGTCTCCCCTTACCTGCGTTCTGGTATATCGCCCCCCCAACCTATGCCAAACTTTCCCTCGCTCTTTGGCGACCTACTCTCCCAGCTTACCATCAACTATTCCAAACTCCTGGTTCTGGGAGACTTTAACTACTGGCCGTCAGATGCCCATGAAAGCTCTCTCTCCTTGGCCTTCACCGACTTATTAAGTGGGCTCAATGGCCTCCAACACGTCCACACGGCCACTCACTCTAAGGGCCACATCCTTGATCAAGTGTGGACCTACAATCTTGGAATTAAGTCGCTCATGATTTCACCTTGTCACTGGTCGGATCATTCCTTAATTTCTTTCTCTCTCCTGGTCCCTCCACCGCCTCCCCGCAGCCGAGGCCCTAGCCTCCTGGCCCGCAACTGGAATAAAGCAGACCTCGATTCATTTTTTACCTCCTTAACATCTTCGGTTTCACCCAGTCCCGGCTCCATAGACTCCCAAGAAGCCGCACTTGTCAAATGGCTAGAGTCCGCCAGTGACAAGGTTGCCCCCTCAAGCTAATCAGAACTAAGCGCCCTCATGACGCACATTGATGGTTCTCGGAGAGCCTTAAATCTTTAAAACCGTTGGCGTAGAAACTACGACCACTCAGAAAAACTACAATTTTTAAAACTTTCTGGCGAATACAAACAGGCTATTTCAGCCGCCAAAACTGCTTACTTCTCCACAAAAATTCTTAATTCTGCGCAAAAATCTAAAGAACTTTTTTCCATTGTGGAGGAGCTCTCACATCCTGACAGGGTGACTCTTAAACCCCTTCCTTCCCAGGCTCTATGTGACTCTCTTAATCAATTCTTTATAGACAAAATCAGCAAAATTAAAAAAAGTATCTTCTCTGGATCCCCGGTGATGCCCCCCACAGAGACCATTCCCTTCTCTAATCTCCATTCCTTAACCCAGTTTCCCCCTATACTAGAAGTAGACTTTCTTTCCCTGCTTAATAAAGTTTCATCTGGCTCTCCCACGGACTGTTGCCCCACTGCGATTCTTCGTGCTGCCTTTTTGGCCTGCCCCGCCCCTCCGCTAGCCCTCCTGAACAATTCTCTTCTGTTCGGTGTGGTTCCTAGCCAGTTCAAGAACGCTGAGGTGGTTCCCATACTAAAAAAACCTAATGCCGACCCCGCAGTTATGGGTAACTTCCGTCCTATCTCCCTTCTCCCTTACTTGAGTAAGGTACTCGAGACACATGTGACCAGTGTCCTCAGCTCTTTTATTGAAGAGTCCAACTTCTTAGACTCCCAGCAAGCTGGGTTTAGACCTGTTCATTCGACGGAGGCGGTTATCCTCTCTGTCATGGAGGAACTCCGTAGAGGCGCCGACTCTAATATTAGTCAAGCTCTGATTCTTCTAGATCTATCGGCGGCCTTTGACACGGTCGACCATACCATCTTGGTCGACCGTTTCAAAGAGGCGGGCATCAGTGGGACGGCCCTCAGTTGGGTTCGTTCCTTCTTGACGAACCGCCACCAATCTGTCCGACTCTCCCAGTTTTCGGCTGACAAAATGAAGCTTACTTGCGGCGTTCCGCAGGGTTCGTCTCTGTCACCACTTCTATTTAATTTGTATCTCACTCCCCTTATTCGCTCCCTCCGGGGAAGCAATGTCACTGCATTTAATTATGCAGATGACATTCAACTTGTCTTCAATCTTGACTCCTCGGACGAAGCGATCCAAGACTTTCAGCTCACCCTCTGTCACATCAGTAATTGGATGGGCGCTCACCATCTTAAACTTAACCCCGACAAGACGGAGCTTGTTCTTGTCGGAGGCCCATCCAACCCTTGGAAATCTACTTTCTGGCCCTCTTCCCTTGGCCCCTCTCCTTGTCCGGCTGACAAGGTGAAAAGCCTGGGAGTCTACATTTCCCATGATCTTTCAATGAAACACCAGGTCAGTGCCACTGTGTCCTTTTGCTTTTTCCAGCTTAGGAAGATCCGGAAAATAGCTCATTTCTTGACCACCGAGGCCCTCACCCTGGCACTGTTGGCATTAGTCATCTCTCGGATTGACTATGCCAACGCCCTGTATGTGGGCATCCCACAATATCAAATTAAAAGATTACAGCTGATACAGAACCAGGCAGCCCGCCTGATCTATCATCAACCCAAACATCTTCACGTTCGCCCTCTGCTCAAAGCCCTTCACTGGCTTCCTGTTTCGGAGCGTTGCAAATTCAAACTTGGTTGTTTGACCCATAAATCTGTGGCCAGCATTGGCCCTTCTTTCATTTCCTCTCTCCTGCACCCCTACGTTCCCCCTAGGCACCTCCGGTCCTCTCACCATGCGCTCCTCCAGACGCCCAGGTTTAGGCGCAAGAAACACGGAGGCCTCAGATTTTCTTTCCTGGCTCCCTCCTTTTGGAATTCACTTCCGTTGGAACTTAGACTTTCTCCCTCTTACCCTCACTTTAGGTCTCTTCTTAAAACTCACCTTTTCCGCAGCATTTATACATAAGCACTCTTTTCTCCCCTTCTGTGCCTCTTCTCAAGTAAGTGATTAGCGCCAAGAAACCGTCCGGTGTAAGTTGCGCTTTACAAGAATTTTTTACATTACATTACATTACAGGCAATAAAATTATCGCCGCTTTAGTGGCACAAAACTGCCGCTAAAATGCCGATAATGGGCTTGATAATATGCTCTATGGAATTCCAATTGAAGCCCATGTTAGATGTGAAGGACATCTAACCTGAGCTTCAATTGGAATTCCATGGAGCATATTATCAAGCCCATTATCGCTATTTTAGCGGCAGTTTTCTGCCGCTAAACAGACGATAATTTTATCGCCTGTCTTGATAATATGCCCCCATATGTTTACATACCTCAAATGAAATCTGGTATGTCTCTGTTATGGTCAGAGAGCTAATGAGAGGCCACTGGGGGCAGCATAAATGTTGCCTGCAGCTCCTCAAAGGCCTCGTGCATGCCGAGGCCCTGCTAACATAAAATTATAAGCATAGTTTCAAGGGTATCACCGATACCAAACACGTTGAGTGGGCTGTTTCTGAGTTTGTATTCCAAGTTAGCACCTGTTATCTCCAGTGCTGACAAATTGCTCCACGTTATGTTTAATTAGTCATAGCTTTTCTTAGCCAGGATTATTTTGCATTCTGGGCTTGTAAATTCACTTTTCAGTTATGTGTGTAAGTTTCCAAATCATAACAGGCAATGAGTGCTAGAAATCTAAGATTGCCTTAAAATGTAGAAAATTAGGCCACTTAGTAATATTTGTTTATTTTACTTCATCAAGAGATTTCTCACGACTGGTGGTGAGTTGGTATGGTGTGTGCATTTATCATTTTACACCTACTGTCACCCAAGTATTTGTTCCACCACCCACAACCAAGCACTTGACAACCTTTCTGGATTGCTAAAGCACTTTACAAATGCTAAAATGCAATACATTCATCCATGGCCACACCTGTGTTCGTATATGGATGCAATATCATCCATTCTTCGACCCACCCATCTACTGCTGCATACACTCACAGCCATCCAACCCTAATATTCATTTATGCATAGAGGAAATCAGCACTTAGTCCATTCATACAGCCATCGGGCAGCCACCTGTGTCTGCGTGTGCCTGTGTCTTGTTTCACTGCATGTTTATCTGTATGTGTGTGCCTCTTGATATTGTTATTATATACCTGGTGCCCTGTAAGTGGCACACAACATCTTACGGCCATTACAGTAAATAACACCTCAAATACAGCAGTGTCTTTTGCCCTGGTGCACATGCATTGTAAGACAATCCTCAACTATTGAGATCCAAACAGTTTGACTCCCAATCCTGTTCTCTTGCAACAGAAGTGCGACAGCGCAGCCTTGTGAAAAGCACTGGCTGGCAATGAGTTTGCGTAGTTTGGGTAAAACTGAAATGTGCTCTTTTCTCAGCTCTCAAATTACGATTTGGAGAATCAGAAAATTAAAAAACTGTTGTGGTTATTTGCTTTTTCTGTTCATAGAATGGAATGTTAATACCTCTACGAGGTCGTTCATACATCAAGAGGTGGATGGGAAGAATGCTCGCAGACAGTCTAACCACTGGCAGTCGCTCGGGGTAGCCTTCCGACCCAACGTGTTTCACCCCTGCTGCCACCCTAGACCAAGTCCACCCTCTGCAGATAAGTACTGCCCTGCGCCTTGCGGAGACAGCGCATCCTGAACTGCCAGCTGTGTTGGATCTACAAGGTCATTGGCACTTCTGCAGAACAACGTTCATTGAAAACATACAATTTAATAGTGACAAATTCTGCTCAGAGAAATTTTACAATTATTGGAATAATGTTACCACATAAGAATTAAATTTTGCACGAAATATTCAAATTCTGCCTTCTATTTTAACAGTTTTTCTTCACACGAAACATTCCTACTTATTTCTCATGAAAGTTCCTTTAGTACAAACCAGTCACACGCAGTTTTTTTTTTCAAAGTAACATCATTTTCAAAATAGCAAAATTACGTTAAACAATGTAGCTCATAGCTGCCTGTGATCTCCTTGGCCTCAACTTCCAGCCATCGGGAGAGGCGTGCCGATAGATCGAAGACACCCACTGTGCACGTAAAGCCCCCCAGGAGTGAGAAGCAGAACTGGGGCACCGCTGATCATTCTGACTCGCAACGGAGCCAAGATGGCGGCCCCACTCGATCGTAGAGGCTGTCCTATCTGCACCAGCGGCCGCACTGGTAAATGTTTGCATCCTTCCCAGCAGAATACTTAGGGCCCATAAACCTGAGAGCACCCCGACGACTCACCACATATACAATGGTGGAGGCGGCGGCAGCCAGAGCACAGACAGTTGGCCCTGCCCAGAGCACTTACCATTCCAACCACTAATGGATAAGGGAGGCTGTGATGCGCAGAGCCTCGGAGGCTGCAGCAGTATCACCCTAGAGTTCACCCCTGCCTCTTCATATCAACCGCTGGTCTCCACAACACTCCATGCCTGCTGGGCAAGAGCTGCAGTAGGTGGGATGGGCGAGAGGCCATCTAGCTGCTCTAGTAGTCCGTCTCGTGGTTGGCACAGCCAGAAAAAGGGGCCATCAACTCCAAAATACCGGCCCGCCGCTGCCTGGACCAGTGGCTGACTGGTTGCCACCCTGCTCGCCCCAGTCTGTGGGCAAGAAATCATCCTATAACACTGAATGCAAACCATATCTTCTGAACTCTCCCCAGGTGCAGCAGGCTGCTAAGGCACTGCATAGGACGAGTAGTCAAGGAAAGTACGGTGCTGGATGGGGAGAATTGGCACTTTTGAGAGTGCAAAAAATACCAAAAAGAACAACGAAAACAGGAGATGAGCCTGCAATTGCCCCCTACTTTCAACCTCCCGTGGCTCAATACAGCTGATGTGCCGTATCCCCCCCTTCTCCCTCAAAGGTACACCTTGCCGGATGCAGGACCAATGAGGAATCCTCCATTCCTTCCTGCCTGCTGACTGTTGACTCAACAAATGCCATCTCAGATTTCCCTCAATCTCATGACTCGTCAGAGACAGGTACAGTGAGGAGACCCTCATCCCAGCAATGGCGAGAAGATCATGCTTTGTAAATTTTTATTTTTTATTTGTCCAACCCTTACCGCTTCAATTCTTTTTAAAATGCAATGTTGAACGAATATGCAACATCTATATGCATAACTCTAACGACTAGTATCTGTAGTAGACTTATGTATTTACCACCATTCTTATGTGATTTTAGAGCTTATCTGTTTGTATCTTACTTTAAGAGAATATGCAATTTGTATATATGTAACGCTAACCACCAGTATCTCTAGTAGACTTTTGTACTTACTGCCATTCATATGTGAATTTAGAGTTTTTCTGTTTGTATCTTTCATGTAACTGCTCCGGCCCATTTTCGTATCCGTCAATTATCTACAAGAACCCACTCTGGTCGGATGGAACTTTTTACTTGCCCAATAGCGTGGAGGGAATAAACACAATTATTGAAGAATGCTGTTCGCAATTTGTCATAATCAAGGACTCGAGACTTAATCTCTTGGCTCTCTGGCTTTTATTATCAGCATAAAAATTTGAAGATACAAACTCCTAAATACGAGGCACAACAAATACATAGGCACTAACACAAATGCTACTCTACGAAGAATCCGCATACGACTAAAAATAACTAAAAGCACAATTTCTAAAAGCATGAGGTAGAAAACTACCAAGCCAATGTCGTTATTAGGGACACTGGACCATACCATCTCTGTCCCTACTCTGTACTAGATGTCATCCCTACTTAGCCATCCCTTGAGACCCTCAAATCGAGAAAAGGTGTCAGAGTGAAACTTCCTAAGAAGTCTTCACTTGGAGAGCTTGATCTATAAAAGTGCCCCCTCTAGCTCCTCGCCTAACTCTTCTCTGCTCTGGGCTGCTCTGTTCTGCGTCCACCCTCGGGGCGCTTTCCCTAATACAGAACCCCAAATCCCAGAACACGCCCTTTTGCACCTCCTCTGTAGCCGGGTCGTCTTTCAGTAATTTTCCATTGAGCGCTGTCCAGTTCCATCATCCATCAGCTTGGCCTTGAGTCCCAGACACCGTCTGCACTAGCAGTTACGATTGGCACATTCCAATGCGCTCCCATGTCTGGCTTTAACTACATAAGTCAATTCGTGAACAAATAACTTCTCTACTAACGAAGCAACTGTCCTTGCACCTAGAATGAGATCATGGAATGCAGACATACTTCACATCTTTATAACTTTGCAATTTACTACAGCCTGAAACCTCTACTGGAATAAATCCTTTTGGCCTATTGCCCTCGGCTAACATAAGAAAATAACAGGCCTTTCGCCTCAACGATATATGTGAATTCTGGCCACTACTTTGGTTACACAAACATGTCTAAATCACACTATTGACATTTACGTCTTCCCTTTCATGTATGTTTAAACAATCTACATGCCCATATTCTAGGCTACACATTTTCACGTCACATTGCGTTTATATGGACTAAAATTCTATGCATTTCTCTAAATACATTCACAATACTCTTATACATTGCTAACACTTCTAAATTAAATTGAAACCTTATACATTTCTTAAACATTTCGCACACAAAATACCTGAGTACATATTTGATTATATGCGGGTGCCAACTAACGGTGAATATAACGCACCCCTACAATTTTCAACCTTTTAAACGCTACATCAGTTCCCTCCTTTGATGACATCTGTCATCACACCATTACAATCTCCCTTCTTAAGAACTGATTTAAACAGTACTGGTCATTGCTCTGCCATGTCGAACTCCCTCCATTCTCTTAAGACTCTCATGTTGTTGATCCTGAAATTTCGCCATTCTTTGCTCATTTGCTCTAAGAGCTCTTTCAACTTTGCCTCCTTGATACCACTTCCAAGCTTTCACACATCCCCACAGACAAATCACACAAACCACAGCGATGATAATTGGCTTCAATACCGATCCAAGAAATCCCCTACCCAAATTTGCAAACCATGTTCCCACTCTACCAAATCCCTGTCCAATCTTTTCCCACACATTCTCCTCTGTCAAATCCATAATTTCCTTATGAATAGTGGTGATGTTGTCTATGTACTTCCCCAACTCCTTCGTATTGTCTGGAATATACGTGCAGCATTCTTGAACCTTCAATAATTTGCAGACCCCGCCCTCTTTTGCTAATAATACGTCTAACGCAAGGCGATTCTGCATAACCACATTCCGTTTCGACAACATCTCTGCAGTCACCAACAACAAGGACCTCGCCGTATTCATAGACAGCTCATCAACTACTGTCGCCAACCTTCTGATCTTCACGTCATTCAAAACCACACCCATACTAGGTATCCTTGCTCCATATAGATCACCAATCACTGCACCTGCATTTACAGTCCTACGTCTTCTAGAATGTTGTCTCGTCTCTAACAGCTCCAAGTCCTCCGTGTGATAAATCTTCGGGAATATAATAGCCAAATAACATATGCCATACCAATTTGCAGGCAATCTTACATAAGCATTCTTCCCACATACATAATACACTGTCGGAATCACTTGTACTGCACCTTGCATAAAGTCCTTAACAGAAGTCTCCATAGTGAAGGTCTGGGAACAAGTGCTATGTCCCACTGCAACCTTCTCAGTAGCTGATTGAGGACGTCCAATACACAAATTCCCTTTCTGCGCTTCATCTAATGCAATTGGTCCATAGCTTCCCTTGGACTTGTGAGATTTTTCCTCATCCATCCAATCTACTGAACTATCTCCGGTGTCTCGAGCCTGGGTCAACTTTCTATATCTGTCCTCTACCTGGTCAATGAATTTCTTCTCCGTCTCGGACAATGCACATGTCAGGTTATGCCTGTGAGCATGCGCAGTATCCAACTTCACGGTTGGTCTAAAATACTTCAGGAGTCTGTCCTCTTTCTTATAGTAGTCGTACTTATTCAAATGCTTGATTGCTGGAACTTCAGGAAGTACCGTATCAAAATTTGAAACGAAATACTCGAACTGCCTCCTGTCGTAAAATAAACTAAGCAACAAACTACAAGAAATCCCATACGTCAATGGGAGATGGTGATACTTGATACCCTCATCTACTGAAGCAGGCAACTGCATACACACATAGCAATCCTTCACATCCATCGCATCAACATACTCGTACAACAACTTCGCATAAGCATTGAGTTTAAAATCACCATTCGACAAATCCATGTGGAGTCTACGATCCTCCCTTAACTTTGATGTTCTCTGATCTCTAATATTGACACCTCTCTGCCCTGGGGTAATAGGTGTAGGTGCTCCCTGAACCTCCCCCTCCTGCCTGTGGACCACCATGTACGAACTTATCACCACTGCAAATATAGTGGCTATCACAACTCCTACCAATGTGCCTACTATTATTCTAGCCCTACGATGTGTGTTTGCAGGATCTGCCATCTTCGGAATATACTCAATGTTCAATACAGTCTCTGGAATGGTAAGTCTCTTTCTCATTAATGTCTCTTTTGTGAACTTTGGCAGACCTCCCTAACTTTTCTTCGTTCTACAACGGAAGGTCCCTAATTTTATTCTTCTTCCACTCGGGTCTAGGTTATCTTCTTTTTTTTGTTTCTTTTTTTTTTTTTTTTTTTTTTTTTTGAAACCGTTTATTGCAATCTCAAATATATACAGGTATGGGCCTACAACCTTCCGGCCGGCCGCTAAAGTGACGATAACAAATGACATACATACAATGAGGCACTTAGCTTTACATAGACACTAAGGCAGGAGGTATCCACAACGCGGGCCATATGGCTCTGAGCCCACAATACGGTTTCATTTTATACAACACAACAACATAAATAAACACACACCCGCAAGGCAACCCACGATCGAAAGTGGCAGTACGTGCTCCTCAAATGGGGGACCCCAAACCATCCACTGAAAACCCCCGAGAGGGGAAGGGAAACAGGTCCGGGACTGGGAGAATACTGTGCTCGGAACTGAGGGAGGGAGTAAACTAGGGGGATGGAGCTGGTGAAGTGGGAGGCAACAACGGCGGCTCGCAGATATCCCTGCGGTAGGCGTTCCAGGGGCCCCATATCTTCACCCATGCCCCAGGCTTACCCCGCGCCACATACACCACCTTTTCTCGGAACATGCACCAATCCATGTGTTCTTTCCAGGCCGACACCGCCGGGGACCTCTGGGATCCCCACAGCTGTGCAACGTCCCGTTTAGCCACCATATAGCCCAGAGTCACCCATCGCGTCTGCGGAACCGAGTAATCGGTCGGTTCCCACACATTCAGCAAACATCTCCTCGCTTCAGGCAACAGCGCGACATGCGTAACCGCTCGCAGGACCTCATGCACACCACGCCAGAATCGCTCCACCCTCGGGCATTCCCACAAAATGTGCAAAAAGGTCGCTGAAGCACCACACCCACGCTTACACAATCCGTCCTCGGCATAGCCCATACGCAGAAGCCTTGGCCCCGTCATGTACACCCGGTGGAGTATCTTAAGCTGGACGAAACGAAGGCGAGCCGGGATGGCCACCTCCTTCGGAGAGGCCACCGCGGAAATCCAGTCCTCGTCGTCCAACTCCAGCCCATCGGCAACCCAGGCCTCGCGGAGGCCAGTCAGTAAGCCCGAGCGATCATTTATCAATTTCTTGTAAATGAGGGAGATCGTGCTGTCCGGAACATGGCCATCTAGCACTCGATCCTCCAGGGGGGAGGACTCCGGGATGGAGGCCACGTCTGGGAAGACGGAGCCCAGCGCGTGACGGACCTGCAGGTACCGAAAGTATTCACTGCCCCGCAGCTGAAACTCCGCCTGCAACGTCTCGAATGTTTTAAATCCTCCCCTCGTCCAGAGATCCCCCACTGTACTGATGCCTATAGTGTCCCACTGCTCAAAGCCCTTCGAGGTCCACAGAGAGCCCAACCTCTCGGACGCATACAGCGGTGACGCCCGGGTCAAACGGTCCTTCCAGCCCATAGCTGCATTAGCCGCGTGCCATACTCGCACCATGACACGCGTGGGTCCCGTCAAGCGGGAATCGGGCACACTAGCGTAGAGCGCTCGATTGTAGTCGCCACCGGGCAGGAGCATCTTATCCATTTCAAATGCCGGGTTTAGGGCGGGCCCATAGAGGCCCTGATTAATTGCAGCTAACTGGGAGGCCCAGTAATACCGTTTAATATCCGGGAGGGCAATCCCTCCGTCGTACCACGGGAGCGTCAACTTTGCCAAGGCTATACGCGGCCTCCCATCCCAGAACAGGTGGCGCTGTAAACCTTCCACTTCACGGAAGTAGCGCGCTGGGACCAAGTCCATAGTGTTCTGGAGAGCGTACAGGAAGCGCGGCAGTGACATCATCTTGAACAACGCCGCCCGGCCGAGCGGCGAAAGTGGCAAGCGCCTCCAGCGCGCGACATTCTCCTTCAAGCGCTGGAGGGGGGGAAGCAAATTTCGCTCGTAGCGGGCCACCGGGTCCAGCGTAATGTAGACACCCAAGTATCGAAATCCCTCCGAGGCAATCTGGATCGGACAGCCCCGCGGGAGGACAGGAGCCTCCCCGGAAAGCACATAGACACAGGATTTGGCCCAGTTGATGACAAGGCCTGAATTGCGGCCAAAAGAGTGCAGAACATCGACCAGGACAATCAGTGATTTGCGCGGGGAGGCTAAGTACAAAAGGATGTCGTCTGCATAGAGAGACACGCGGTCCTCATACTCAGGGGTCCAACGGAGACCTCGGATAGAAGGGTGCCACCGCAGCCACTCTGCCAGGGGTTCCAAGGCCAGTGCGAACAGGAGCGGCGACAGGGGGCAACCCTGTCGCGTGCCCCGTCCCAGCACGAATGGGGCCGAGACTCGACCATTCACCACCACCTGCGCAAGTGGGTCCGAGTACAACAATTTGACCCAGCTGATGAAACCCGGCCCAAAGCCAAATTTCGCCAGCATCGCCCAGATGTACGGCCACTCGAGTGTGTCGAACGCCATAGTGGCGTCCAAAGACGTCAAGATGGCCGGCTCCCGCACGAACAGAACACGCGCTAGCACGCCGTGCAGGCGTCGCAGATTAAGAGCCGTATTGCGATGGGGGATAAAGCCGGACTGGTCTTGGTGGACCAGGTCGCCCACCACGCCGACCAGCCGGTTGGAGAGCACCTTGGCGAGGATTTTAGGTTCCGCATTCAAGAGCGAGATAGGCCGATAGGATGTGACCCGATCTCGAGGTCTCCCCTCCTTGTGGATGACCACGATGGTAGCCAGACGCTGGTCCGGCGGGAGGGAGCCCCGCGAGTGGGCCGCAAGGAACATTGCGCGGAGGTGGGGTGCCAGTACATCCGGTCGCAGCTTGTATAACTCGATAGGAATGCCGTTCGGGCCCATGGCCTTGCCAGAAGCGACCGAGCGGATGGCGAGGGCGATTTCGTCCGAGGTGGGGGCGGCATCCAGCAACTCCCTGTCCTCCTTAGAAAGGGAGGGGAGCGCGATGTCACGCAGCAGGGCATGGGAATCCTCCTCCGAGCAGGGAGAAACCGGGGAATATACCTCGCGGAAATAATCCGCGAAGCAAGAAACAACGCCTTCCGGCTCAATGACACGCACGCCATCCGTCCTCTCAATCAGCGGGACCACACGACTCGCTCTCTCCTTCTTATCCAACCACGCAATCAACTTGCCCGCCTTATCACCCACATCATACAATTGCCCCTGTTGCTCTCTGCTGAGGCCCCTGGCCGCCTCCGTGACGAGGGCCCTATAGGCCGCCTGCTTAAGGTGCAGAACGTGGAGCGCAGCGTCAGTCACCCCACTCCCCAAATCACCCTCCAATTCAGTAATTTCGGCCTCCACCCGGGTCACCTCCTCCTGTGCGCGCCTCCGGGCATGGGAAATAAAGGAGAGGGCCTCCCCTCTCAGCACTGTCTTGAAAGCCTCCCACAGGGAGATAGCCGACAGGACTGACCCCACATTCTCCTCGAAATACCGTTGCAAGGATTTAATCAAGTCAGCGCGAATAGTGGGGTCGCGCAGGTACCAAGCGTTGATTGGAGCTACCCTGCCCTCCCCCCTCGGGAAGACATCAAAGTGCAACAGGAGCGGGGAGTGATCTGAAATGCCCCTCGCCAAATGGCGCACCTCCCCCACCCTCCCGGCATAGGCCGCAGGGACAAGGATATGATCAAGCCGCGAAAGGCTACCATGGGCACCCGAATGGAAGGTGTACTGCAGCTGAGTGGGATGCTTTAAACGCCAGCAGTCCACCAATCCCAGTGTGTCCAAAAGGCCCGACAGCCACGCCTGTGCCCGGGGGAGGTCCCTAGGGGGATAACGATCCATAGTCCCAGAAACCACCGCGTTGAAGTCCCCCCCAACCACCAGAAGCCCCCCCGGAAGGTCAAGAAGGAGGCGTCCCAGGTCCGCAAAGGTGGTGGACTGTAACCCCGGTGGGACGTACACTGAGACAAAGACGACTACTTTGCCCTCCATTCTCCCCACCAAAACAGTGTAGCGTCCCCTCTCATCATGGCGCACCTCGTCTATTTCTAGCGGGAGCGAGGTCTTGACCATAATGCCCACCCCTCGTGAGCCTGACGTAAAGCCCGAGTGGGCCACCAAACGATAACCACGTCGATTCATGGCACAAAAGGAGTTACCAATAAGGTGTGTCTCCTGCAGAAAGACCACATCAGGCGAAATCCGTTTCAGATACTGCAGGACCACACCCCGCTTAATCCTATCCCCCAGCCCGTTAACGTTCCAGGACAACAAAGTCAGGTCCCTACCCCCATCACATACAGAAGCCATCATTTGTCCCCCCGAGAGCAACTCAAAAACACCAGTACAATAAAGGGTTTGCCTTGCGGTAGAAACGAACCACACCCCACCCCAACCCACCCATCCCAACAAAACTCCCCCACCCTGCACCCCTGCATGAGCCCAAACAGCCCCCCCAAAGTGCAGTGTGCCTGTCGCCCCATAGAAAGAAAACTAACTAGTCCCCCAGAGGAGGAGGGAGATCCCCCAAGAGACCCCGCACGACCTCCACAGGAGGGGAACTTACCCTAACAGTCAATGGTGAGAATAACACAGCCCGGAGCAAGGCCTACCATTAGTCCCTTAGTCCTGATCCGGCGGGCCCTCCCCACCAACCGCTCCCCCCCCGCCCCCCCGGCCCCGATCTCCGGGCAAAGTGTCCAGCCAGTCCCCGGCCGCCTCGGGACGATCAAAAAAGTGCGTGCGGCCATCTACCTCCACCCTCAGCTTAGCTGGAAAAAGCATCGAATATTTGAGATTCAGGTCTCGTAGGCGACGTTTGACACCCAGAAAGCTCAGTCTCTGCTTTTGGACCGCCGGGGTAAAGTCAGGATAGAAATTAATATCCATGTTGTCAAGTCTGACTGGCCCTTGGAGCCTGGAAGTCTGCAGGATAGCGTCTCTGTCCCTAAAATTGAAGATCCGGGCGATGAGAGGCCTTGGAGGGGCGCCGATCTTAGGCCTACCCCCGGGGACCCTATGGGCCCGTTCCACTGCAAAGAATTTGCTCAGCCCCCGAGGCTGTAGGTGGGTGAGGACCAGGTCCTCCACGAACAGATCCGCTGCCTCCGCCTCTCGTCCCTCCGGCACCCCGATAATGCGGACGTTGTTTCTCCGGGCCCGACCCTCGGAATCCTCCAGTCGACGATTCATCAGGGCGCTCGCCTGGCCAAGCCTGCGCACCTCCTGTTGGAGGGCCGCCACGTCAGTTGTGAGGCCCGAGGTAGAGTGGGCCAAAGAATCGACCCGGTCGTTTGTTTTAGACAGATCGGCTCTCACGAGGCCCACGTCCACGAGGACCGAGTCGATCTTCTGCTCCAGAGTGTCAAAGCGCTGGTCCACCGAGGCCTTCATCTCGGCGATGGCGCCCATGACGTCCCGGAGGGTCAGGTCCGTGGGCGGAACAGGAGCATCAGTCGGGCCCGTGGGGGACCTACGCAGCACCTCTGGAGATCCCTTCTGGAGGGTGTAGCGGTCCATGTTATTGGATTGTTGGGCCGTGCCACGACGGGTCGACTTCACCTTGGCCCGGTCGCCATCTTGTTTTGTGGCCATGGTCGCAATCCCCAAATCGAGCCAATCTCCTCAGAAAGGGGGCAGACAATCCCGTTCAAGGGCTCCGGGGGGGGGGCGACCACCGCTCCTCAGGACGGATCGCAGCCGGCGGGCCGGCAGGGCAGCCCAACGAGGCCACAGCCCCGCACACCGCCCCGCAACCCAACCTCGCCTGGCAGCAAGGAGGGCGCAAAAGCGAAAGTGAAAGTGCGGGGTACGCGAGCCACCCAGCCGTGCCCGCCGCTGTTGTTCACTTTGTGTCCGGATCGCCCCGCAACTCCAGTACGGGGGGTCGGCGTGGAGAAGGCTGCAAACCTCAATCGATGCTCCTGCCGGTGTCCGAGGTCCGATTTAAAAACGGAAAACGGGCGTCACCTCTGCTCGAGCTCACAAATACAGTCCCCTCATCTGGGACAGGATTCTGTCAGGATTTATGCAGGAGGTCGCGGAGGTCCTCGGGAGCCTCGCACCTACGCGGCCATCTTGGTTGCGCGCTAGGCTCCTCCCTTTTTTTTTGTTTCTGCTTTACAATGCTCTTGAATCAGTTCAGAATAACTGCTGGTCCCAACAGTTCTAGGACCCCCTGCAATATTTCGAGCTTAAGAATGGTCAGTTCTTGTGGAGCTGGCACAACTGTGAACGTCGGGAAATCCAAAGTATCCAAGATCATACCACGAATGATGCTTAGAAAGGGTGGGAATTCTCAGCAACGCTTCCACTCTCGGAAACGGAGCACTGCTGACCAATGTCATTGACCTCAATCTTCCCGTGCTCGGTAAACCTGGCATCAGTCACTGGATATGCCCACTCCGGTGAAGCGTACTTCTGACTTGGCACTCTAGTTCTTCGTGACCTTCTCAGAGTACCTTGAGGATTGTGGAAATATGGATTTTTATGATCAGTTATGTCCCCTATCTTGGACCCCAACGGTTTCATGTATAAATCACAAGTACATGTATGTTCCCTCCAGTTCCAGTTATGAAGACGCAAACACTTGTGCGTCCACCGTCAACATGTCCTCTTTCAGATCCGCCATGAATGGGCCGGATATTCTATTTCTAAGTATGAAAGGCCACCGGCTTTATATGGTTCATTTATCCCATTTTACAGTCCAGGCGAGTAGGCCCTGATTCTGCCATCAAGCCTTTTCCTGCCTTCTGCCTCTGAAAGTTCCAGTCTGAGCTCGCATCTGTATCCATGAACTTTGTCCTACTCGCTGCGCGGCTAACGGTGCCTGATTCCAGTCTGTTGCCTGCCAAAAAACTGTATTTCACCTTGTGATTATCTGCTCCGCTCCCTATCCAATGCATTCCTGTCTAGTAGTTTAAGTAAACATTCTTCCAGCTACCGAGCAAAAGGCCCGGCTTCTCTGTCTTTATGCAAGTAATTCATAGCCCTGTTACTATGGAAGATTTCTGCCCTCGCATCTAGTGTAGACACTTAGACGCTTGTACACGCACTCACAGTCAGTATAGAATAGATTTTGTTCGAAAGACCTTTCTTTTTGGATAACATAGTTCTTTAAACATAGGATGTTAGATATGATTTGGGATTAGGTTGACTTGACCCTCCAGACTTCTGTCGCCACATGTAGAGCTAAATGTCAAGTCCCCTTCACCCCCTAGTTGCACGTCAATCACACGTCATGCTGCTGCGCGCGCATTTCTGCCAAGTATTTCTGCTGACATTATGAAATTCTTTCATGGAACCACCCTATTATGACATCATACCTGATGACGTTCTTTAGTTACGCCCAGTTACACCCACTCTAGCTACGCATGTATGTTTTATCTTTGCTATCAATTGTTACGCCTCCTCCATTTGTTTCACTGTAATGCCTATTGTATAAAAATGATTACTTGTCAATAAAGTATGCCCTTCACTTCCTGAACCTTCGTGGTGATGGAACATGAAGTCCTCAATTTAAATTTATTCTGGAATAAAGCCCGTTCAGAACCTCTAATACCACGGATTCTGCCTCTTATTTTACTGAGCTATTATTATAGATTTTCCGCATCAAATTAAGTTCCGGTAATTAAATTATTTACCACATATATGGCGCCCGAATAGGGACACTTTCTCATCTCACGCGCCGGCGGTGCGTTGCAGGCCCGGTCTCCTGTCACAGCTGGACGGACAACAACGCGTACCCACAGGATTTCCTGTATCTCCCTCCTGCCGAGCGGGGGTAACTGAGGCTGCGATCAACACCCAGACGAGGCGGTGAGAAGTGCGAAGTATCCCGACCAGAGCCTAGCTGAGAGAGCAAGATCCGAGGTATACAGAGGCCCACCAGTTTCCGAAGTTTCCGAAGTTCCGAGTCGAGTCCAGTCCGGTTCAAGTTCAGTTCAGTTCCGAGGCCTTCCGTTCCGAGCTACCCGGTGAGTACCATTATCGGGGAGGCGTTCTGACGTGCACATAGGTTGTGCCGGTCAAGACGGGTTTGGGTACACAAATCCGGTATGCACTGTTTCAGCAGTACTCGAAGAAGCTGTTCCCATTCCTCCTAGGGACACTCCAGGGTACTTCATGTATCACAAACATGGCCTAGACGCCATATTATTTCTTGATCTATGGGTAGACTACACCAAGGAATTACCAGAAAGTCAGAGGTGGCCCGCAGCTGGGACCTGGGATGCCGATTGCATCATGAAAGTAGAAGAAGAATTATTGAAAAAGAAAGCTAGACAGTCACAGAAAGATGCCATTGAATTATGGCGTAAAGAATCATATAGACGTACAGAAAAAGCGCTCAGACAGGAAGAGAAAAGTAAGGAGAACTTAAATAAAATTCGAGAAAATGCATTAATGGAAGAAGGTACTCGAGTAAAAGCAGAGCAAACAGACAGACAAAGAAATGCCCTTGTGAATGGTATGTATCCTCTTCTGGCCGAAGGGTTACCTAAGGCTACTCCGGAGATACCAAAAGACTTGCCACCCCCATTGTTCCCGATAAAAGTGCATCCCAAAGGGCATCCCAGAACCGCAGAAGATGTTTTTCTTTCCTCTTATTTAGACGACGCAGCTCCCGAGTATGCAAATGCTGCGCCACATAGACCGCCTGCCGAGGGGGTTCAACGCCAAGACCCTCCTTCGTCTGTACCTCTGCAACAGCAGACCCCGACACAAGTTCCGGCAAGCACATCTGTTTCTACATCTGCATCCACACCTATGGTTGCTATATCCCGTTCAACGAATCCTTTCACATCCAGCACCCCCGGTGGTGCTACCGGAGGTACATCAAGCATTTTTTCCACGCCACCCAGAACAAATAAACTTTCCTTTCAAGAATTAGCCCACCAACGTACGCCCAAACTAGTAACTCCCAACACGCTCAAGGAACTTCTAATAGATTGTAGATATGACCCTGTGCCCGGAAAAGGGGACGAAATGATGCTGGCATCATTACGTATCCGACGAGCTGCAATATACTTAGGGAAGCTACCAGGAATGACTGCACATTTAGAAAATATATATCACTTTGTTCAGTCAGGGCGAGACCCTGAGAGTATTAACAGAGCCATGGAGTACCAAAAAGTGGAAATACAGGGGGAACTGTTACGTTTCCTCATAAACTGTGTGATCAGAAATCAAGATCAGCCAGGGGTAAATCCGGAAGAAATGCAAATTCTTACCACATGGGGTAAGAATATATCAGAGGGGAAACATGATAAACGATCATGTATAGTAGCTATGTGCCGAAAGATCCGCAGAGAAATAGAACGAATACACGAAGAAAGATTAGCAGTAGACGAACCTGAACAAACCGAGGACGAGGAAGAATTAGAACTGCCCACAGGACAGTTAGAAACCATGGCCTATGTAGGTAGAGGAAGATCTTGCAATAATGCTAGATGCTTTACTGATCCGATACGTCCGATACGTCCAGATAATAACAGAAAATTCCAAACTCCTATAATAAATATAAGGTCCCCCGAACATTCATTCCAAGCCGCTGACAAATTACTCCGAGAACGAAGGGGTTATCATATACTCGATTCTATGGACGAACAAGAATTAGCCAGGTCAGCCGTTCACTGGGTTGATAGTCCCGGAAAATATGGTGATGATACACTAGCACATACGTTTTTGAACCTCGCCCCAGATGAACAGTGTTTAGCTGGTATCTATATGATTCAACAACTCCTTATATTATATAAAAGCCAACACTCCGATCCTGGCCCCTTACCTGATATATTGACTGAATTACTCACGAATAAATGGAGAGGTTCCGGTACTAAGTTAATTAGAGAAATACTAGAATCCAGAAAGCAGTACATTCTTTTTGTATGTCCTGAACATGTCTCACTGCCCATCAAGGAAAGAACGACGTATTACATGGATAGACAGAATCCCTTACGCGAAGTGCACCCGATAAAAGGTGATGACAATGAGTTTAAACGTGTGTTTGTATACACACCCATATCCAAAATAGAACTATTAGAAATGAAGAAAGTGGTACCCAGTCATGACAAAGACCCAGCGGGTTTCCACCGTGAAATTAAAGATATGTTACTCATGGGAGAATATACCTACCCCGACATTATGACAATATTGAAGGTATTAATGCCTGCGGGCATTTACGAAAAACTCAAGGAAAAGGATTGGGAGGTGGGAGACCAGAAGATAGATTGGACAGCATTAGAAAACGAAGAAAAAGCTCGAGGTCCAGGTTCAGGGCTCGGGGACAAGACCAAAGCACTACCAGGTCTACTAGTACAGGTACTGCCACGTTTATTAACTACGAAAAAGGAAGACTGGGGTGCAATCTCAGCCTGTAAACAAAAATCAGATGAAGACACTAGTGATTTCTATTCCCGATTTGAGAAATGTTTTGGTATAAATAGTGGAATAAAAGCGAGTAGCGAGTCGTATCCACATCTGTTTGTGACAAAATTGGTTGAAAATGCCTTGCCCCAAGTTAAGAATAGAGTATTGAAGTTCGAGAGTACCTGGCAAGGTAACACTCCATCACAAATGTTACAAATGCTACAGTACCATCACAATAGAATTAGAGAAGAACAAGAACATGAACATAGACGCATGAAAGACACGAAAATGAAAATGCTGGTTTCCCAGACAGTGCCAGCTGACGGTCATAAGAAGGGTATAACACAGTCCAGTGTTTCAACAGGTCCGGTAAAAGGGACATGCAACTATTGTAAACAGCCAGGTCATTATGTACACGATTGTCCAGTCTTAAAACATAATATCGCCATAGGTAATACAAAAGAAAGACCACGACCACTTAGACAGGATCAGAACCAACAAGGAGCACCGCAGCATGCACAGTCCATGCCAGCTCCGCAACAGTCTATGCCAGCTCCACCACCGCAGCCTATTGCTGCCACACAAACAACGACCCGACAGATGTATCAGACCGCACAGTATGACTACCCTGATTATCAACGATTCTCATGAAACAGCCTAGAGAGGGAAGTTGGCTTACCCCTTATTGAGGTCCCCGTAGATCAAGAAGGACCTTATGTACACAGTGAACTATTAGGACAAGATAGAAAGTTTTTACTGGACACAGGGGCAAGCCGAACAACAATAAAACGTAGTGAAGTTCCAGGGGCACCCCTCTCAGGCTCACAGAATATTTCCCTTGGTTTTTCAGGAAAACCTATCATTAACGAAGTAACACAGCCTCTTCCACTTACGATTGGTCGCTTGACACGAACTACAGATTTATTACTTACTAAATCATGTCCAGAAAACCTGTTAGGCATAAAAACTTTGAAAGCTCTAGGAGCTATAATATGTTGTTCTCCGGAAGGAGTAAGATTGTTTTTACGTGATTTCAAAGGGCACTACGTGTCCCGAGACATGGATCACCGACTGCAGACTTTACCGACACATTTATGGGCACAAGGCCCTACAGATGTTGGTTGCATGAACATTACACCATATCGAGTCACACTAAAGGCAGGAGTGGTACTTCCACGAATGCGACAATACAAGTTACCCCCAGATGCTGTAGTGGCTTTACTGCAAATCATTGACGAGCTTATTACCCAAGGAGTGGTTGTGGAAACTGACTCCAATGTATGTAATTCACCGATAATTCCGATTCTTAAACGAACCGATCCAACAGCCCCGCCAGTATATCGATTGGTTATTGATCTGCGCGAATTAAATAAATGCATAGTACCGCAATACCCCGTAGTCCCAGACATTTCTTCATTACTGACAGCCATTGATTCCGAAGCAACATTCTTTACTGTAATTGATCTCAAAAATGCCTTTTTCAGCGTCCCAATAGATCCGGAAAGCCAATACTTGTTCGGATTTAGTTTAAATGGACGAAGCTTTAAATTCACACGCGCACCTCAAGGATTTACAGAAAGCCCCAGCATCTATAGCCAAGCACTGAAACGAGAACTCGACAGTATCCACATGCCAGTCAACACTGCCCTGCTTCAATATGTCGATGACCTGCTGATCACCGCTAGAAGCGAACCTGAATGTGAAAAAGCCTCACTGACGGTTTTACAATTTTTGGCTGAAAAGGGGCACAAGGTGTCCCCTTCTAAGCTGCAATTCTGTGTCCAGCGAGTTGTTTACCTTGGTCACTCGCTGTCCAAGGAGGGAAGGCAGCTTACACCAGATCGCATCCAGTTAATTGCTAATATGCCGATACCTAAGACACAAAAGGAGGTGCGGGCTTTCATAGGCCTCACTTCATATTGTAGGCAGTGGATCCCTCAGTATGCATTTCTAGCAAAACCACTCATTCAATTGACAACACAGGAGGCAGCCACATCGACTGTTCTCCCTTGGACTCAGGAACATACACAAGCTTTTGAAAGCCTAAAGAAAGCTTTATGCCAAGCACCTGTTTTAGCAACACCATGTTACAATAAACAGTTTACACTCTTTGTTACAGAACGCGAAGGTACTGCCTTGTCAGTACTCACACAGGAACAAGCAGGATCACACAAACCATGTGCTTATTTTTCTAGTACATTAGATCCCGTAGCTCAGGCTTTGCCTGCGTGCCTGAAATCAGTGGCAGCAACAGCTTTAGCAATCAGACAAAGCGATGCCATAGTACTAGGACATCCATTGACAGTACAAGTACCACATGCAGTAGAGGTTCTCTTGAACCGCACACAAACACAACACTTGACTATAGCACGACTCACTGGTTACGAATTAACATTGTTTCAGCCACATATAGAAATCAGACGTTGTAGTACATTGAATCCTGCCACACTGTTACCAATAAACGGAACAGACCCACTAGCACATGATTGTATTGAAGTTATCACTATCACGACGAAACCCAGACAAGATTTAACAGACGTCCCATTGTCAGACCCAGACCTGACGTTGTATGTAGATGGTTCATGTATGAGAACAGGTACAGGAGAGCTAGTGGCCGCTTACGCAGTCACAACAGACACTGAAATCATTGAAACAAATTGCATAAATACCTTGTCAGCTCCAGCCGCAGAGCTCATCGCTCTGACACAAGCCTGTATTCAAGCCACAAATAAAAAAGTCAACATATACACTGATTCACGTTATGCATTCGGAGTTGTACATGACTTCGGCGTGCTGTGGCGAGAGAGAGGTTATTTAACTTCTCACGGTGCCCACATTCAGCACGGACCCCTCATTCATGCCTTATTAGATGCAATACATCTACCCACTGCAATATCAATTATGAAATGTAAAGCTCATACGAAAGTTATTGATATCATTTCTCAAGGCAATGATCTAGCTGACAGAACAGCTAAACAGACTGCACAAACTCAAACATCCGACATGACAAAGACAATAGTCCCGACACCAACACATTGCATGACGGTTAAGGATCCCGCTCTTGACGTAATTGACATACAGACACATGCTACACCAGACGAAATAAAGAAATGGACTGAATTAGGAGGGATCCAAACGGATCAAGGATGGATGACGAAGGAAAAATCTGTGTGGTTCCTTCCTGATTCAATGGTCCAGGTTATAATTAATACTGTACATAGTCCAGCACATCTAGGAGAAAAAGCTATGCTAGACAGCATTCAACACATTTGGTTCAACAAACATTTACGAGCAGCAGCTAAACAAAAAGTTCGTACCTGTATGATCTGTTGTCAGTTCAACCCAGGTAAAAGCATTCCCGTAGAACAGGGTGGATTTCAGCCTCCTGACCAACCTTTTGAAGTCCTCCAGATGGATTATATCCAGATGGAACGATGTCGAGGATTCAAATATGTTCTCGTAGTTGTCTGTGCTCTTTCCCGTTGGACAGAGGCATACCCGGTTTCAGATTACACTGCCCCGACTACTGCCAAACAGTTGGTTCGAGAATTCTTCCCACGGTACGGTTTACCACGTGTTGTCTACTCAGATAACGGCCAGCCGTTCTCATCCGAACTAATGAAGCACGTTTCACTTTTGTTAGGCTATCAGTGGAAATTTCACTGTGTCCGACACCCCGAGGCAGCAGGTCTCGTGGAACGACATAATCAGACCCTGAAAATTAGACTGTCCAAAATTTGTAGAGAGAAAGGTGTCGACTGGGTAGTAGCCTTACCAGTTGCACTCTTTTACATGAGAATGGTAGCACACTCTCGAACAGGGCTATCCCCTTATGAAGTGATCTTCGGTAGACCACCAAATATGTGGGGGACGCCTATACCACGCAAAATAACTGATATTGACTGTAATATGCTGACAGATTACTTGGCTTCCTTGATGTCTGCACTACAATCTTGTCGTTCATAGGTAGCTGCAGCCTTTCCCGACAACACCGAGGTGAAACCCCATGACGTAATTCCAGGGGACTTGGTATTAGTGAGGAACTTTGACCGGAGGTCTCAGCTGGATCCTAGGTGGAAATCGCCCCAACTCGTATTGTTAACGACGAGGACAGCCGTGAAGATCGAAGGTCGAAAAGGCTGGCTACATTCAAGTCATATCAAGAAATTTCATGGACTACCGTCCGACGTAAACGACACACCTTGCGTGTCTTCACCGATTGACTCAAAGCTTCCTTTGGTTGAACTGAATAACAATGAACAATATAAACTAAAACTTCGGTCTAACAAGTCAGGCAATTTGATTGTTTAAGTCCTCTCCAAGGTGAATCGGTCGAATTTGTCTCTGACATGTATCCCTTAGACCTGGATAGAGAAAGAAACAGAGGGATGAAGTTGAAACGACATGCGTACTGTAAATCACTGCGTAGTCATTGCACAGTGACGTTATTAATTTTGTTTTTCTTAAGTCTTTTAATAATCGCTGCAAGTATATTGTTGCACATATATTATCCTATTTCTAAACATGTTTACAATGTTACTGCTGAACATTCTTTTATTGAATTACCCCCGCATGAGTTGTCCTATAGATTTGCGCTGCGCAATAACACTTTTATTAGTATGTTACATCATTCCCATCAGGTTAGCAATGCTACAAATTGTTGGATATGTGGCCGACTCCCTCCCTATCAGAACTATAAAGGAATTCTACCTCTTTTTCCATACCCATTCACACACAATGGCTCCTGTGGAGCATGGTTTAGTTTAATTAATTCCCTAGATTCGAATTCTGCAGTTCATCAAGACAACTGGGTATGGGGAAATCTGAACTTAGTTTTACTCAAAGTCTGTCACCCTAACAAGGAGGGACTTCCCAAAAGAACAGGAACTGATCTAGAAAATGAAGTATATGGATTAGGTAATTTTACGCTTAATCTCATGATCCTGAATGTCGAATCCGAAGCTACACCAATTTTGCCCGCCATGTCAGTATTTCCAGTTAAAGGTGAATTATGTGTAAGAAAGAATGGTTCCATACATATGGGCCATAGTAGATGCACTACTGTAATAGAATTTAGTGATCAAGGCAAGTCTACATTTAGAGCTTCTCGCCATTCCTACTTCATATGTGGTCAGACGGCATATATATGTTTGCCTCTAGATTGGGATGGTACCTGCTACATCGGATTCCTTTTGCCACCTGTTTTCCTAGCTCCTCCTGATTATCATAGAAATACTCATTTAGTACACAATAGAGAACGGAGAGATCTCCCAATAGTCGATTATACTGAGACAGCATGGGAAAAATACACAGATTTTAATAAAGGTCTCATTCCCTATATAGGTACAGTTACCAATAGTAAGCTGATACGTAGATTAACTAGAACCCTTGAAGCAGTAGTGAACGAAACCATTTCCGCCTTAGGCAATTTAACAGAAGAGCAGTCTGCTATGCGGATTGTTGTGCTTCAAAATCGTCTTGTCCTTGACGTCATCCTGGCCGATAGGGGCGGAGCTTGTAGGGTCATCGGATCAAGCTGTTGCATTTTCATACCAGAAAATTCGCCATCTGTATATAAAGCCATAACTCGCCTTCATAAGATTGTAAGCCAGATACACCAGAATCCAGGCACCTGGACTTGGTCCGGTTGGTTTTGGAGTGTATTGTCTACCTTTGGATGGAGGGTCCTATCCTTCCTAGGTATTGGCTTTCTCATACTATTCAGTTGCTGCTTATGCCTACAATGTGGACCAGCGATTTGTGGCCTGTGTGCCACATCGTGTATTCCACCACCAAGATTTCATTCATCCCAGAAGAAAAAAGAAGAACAAATGATGCTATATGAACAGATCAACGGATTGATGAAGATTGATATCTCTTAACGGGCAAGTAGGGGACAAGGAGGGAATGTGGAAATATGGATTTTTATGATCAGTTATGTCCCCTATCTTGGACCCCAACGGTTTCATGTATAAATCACAAGTACATGTATGTTCCCTCCAGTTCCAGTTATGAAGACGCAAACACTTGTGCGTCCACCGTCAACATGTCCTCTTTCAGATCCGCCATGAATGGGCCGGATATTCTATTTCTAAGTATGAAAGGCCACCGGCTTTATATGGTTCATTTATCCCATTTTACAATCCAGGCGAGTAGGCCCTGATTCTGCCATCAAGCCTTTTCCTGCCTTCTGCCTCTGAAAGTTCCAGTCTGAGCTCGCATCTGTATCCATGAACTTTGTCCTACTCGCTGCGCGGCTAACGGTGCCTGATTCCAGTCTGTTGCCTGCCAAAACACTGTATTTCACCTTGTGATTATCTGCTCCGCTCCCTATCCAATGCATTCCTGTCTAGTAGTTTAAGTAAACATTCTTCCAGCTACCGAGCAAAAGGCCCGGCTTCTCTGTCTTTATGCAAGTAATTCATAGCCCTGTTACTATGGAAGATTTCTGCCCTCGCATCTAGTGTAGACACTTAGACGCTTGTACACGCACTCACAGTCAGTATAGAATAGATTTTGTTCGAAAGACCTTTCTTTTTGGATAACATAGTTCTTTAAACATAGGATGTTAGATATGATTTGGGATTAGGTTGACTTGACCCTCCAGACTTCTGTCGCCACATGTAGAGCTAAATGTCAAGTCCCCTTCGCCCCCTAGTTGCACGTCAATCACACGTCATGCTGCTGCACGCGCATTTCTGCCAAGTATTTCTGCTGACATTACGAAATTCTTTCATGGAACCACCCTATTATGACATCATACCTGATGACGTTCTTTAGTTACGCCCAGTTACACCCACTCTAGCTACGCATGTATGTTTTATCTTTGCTATCAATTGTTAGGCCTCCTCCATTTGTTTCACTGTAATGCCTATTGTATAAAAATGATTACTTGTCAATAAAGTATGCCCTTCACTTCCTGAACCTTCGTGGTGATGGAACATGAAGTCCTCAATTTAAATTGATTCTGGAATAAAGCCCGTTCAGAACCTCTAATACCACGGATTCTGCCTCTTATTTTACTGAGCTATTATTATAGATTTTCCGCATCAAATTAAGTTCCGGTAATTAAATTATTTACCACAGGATGCTCCTCGTCACTCGATTCTGCTTCTGGCTCCTCCGAAACTGGTGCAAGATCTGTGCTCGGCGCCAACCTGAGGTTTACCCGTTTCTGTCTTGCGGGCCAAACCCTTTCTGCTTCTGTGGCACCTCCGGTCTTCCCCTCGATACCCTGTGCACTGATCTCCTCTTCCTCGGCAGAACTCGATTCTGTACTGCCCACTGCACCTCTTACTTCTTCCCCTGTTTCTGGTTCGGTGCTTCTCTCACGTTCTCCTTCAGCTTGATTCAGTGCACCCCCAGCTGCTTCAGCAACCCTTACAGCTTGACTTGCCCTCTCAGGTGGCTCTGTCGCCTCAGCTGGGTTTTCGTTCTCGAGAGGGGCTGTATCTTCTAAGGGTGCTGGAACTCTATGGGTATGGGAAGCATGCACCCAGTTCGGTAAACCTCCACACTTCACTGCTGTATTCGTGATGAGGATGACTTGAAACGGTCCTCGCCACCTAGCATCCAGGCAACTCTTCCTCACGTGCTTGCGGACCAGGACCCAATCGCCGGGACATAGGTCGTGGCAGAGGTCACTCGCAGCTGGAACCGTTGCTGTCTGCACCTGCTGAGATACAGAACGGACCACATCAGCAAGGCCTTTACAATAGTCCAAGATCACATCATCAGTGATATTTATCAGAGCAGTGGCAGGTATTGCTGGCAAACGCATCGCCCTCCCCATGAGGATCTCATGGGGTGACAATCCAGTCCTTCTATCAGGCACACTTCGGAGGCTCATGAGGACTAAAGGTAATGCGTCAGGCCATTTAAGGGACGTTGACGAACACACTTTCGCCATTCGAGCTTTTAAAGTTCCATTTACTTGTTCCACTATCCCTGAAGCTTCTGGTCTATAACTACAATGTAACCTCTGGTCTATATTTAGAGCGGCACAAAGCAACTTCATGACTTCACTGTGGAAGTGAGTTCCTCTATCTGATTCAAAAGAGGTCGGGAAACCGTACCTCGGAATGAGTTCTCTCAATAATAATTTGGCTACCGTGAGGGTGTCACATCTACGTGTAGGGTATGCCTCCACCCACCTGGAAAAGACACATACTATGACTAATATGTACCTCAACCCATTCCACTTCGGCATTTCAACGAAATCCAGCTGCATCCTATTGAAAGGTCCACCTGACCTCCCTATGTGACTCAATGTCACAGCTGTCCTCTTCCCTACATTCATCTGTTGACAAGTGACACACCTCTGGCACACGGTTTCAGCCACCGCCCAAAACTTCGGGTTATACCAAGTTTGGCGAAACACTCGCATCATTGCGTCTCTACCAAGATGTACAGCACCATGTATCAACCTCGCCATGGGATTTAACAAACATTCTGGCAATACCGCTCGTCCATCATTCGAAACCCATATATCCACATCTCCTTTCTCACATCCAGCTCGTATCCAGCTGTCTCGTTCCTGATCCAAAACCCCTTCCTGAAGCTGTTGCAGTTCTTCCCATGAGTCTGCCATTGCTAACATCTGGACATACACTGTTTTCTCCTCAGTTTCCTCAATGTGGTCCTCCGTATAATTACATCCCTGCTCTGCACAAAACCGGGCAACTTCATCAGCATAATTATTACTCAATGAAACAAAATCATTTCCCTTAGTGTGTGCAGAACATTTAACAACCGCAATTTCATCAGGACCTTGCAGTGCTTCAAGCAATTTTCGCACATAGTCACCATTTCTAATGGGTGAACCTGAAGACGTCATAAACCCTCTCTGGGACCATAGCTGTCCAAAGTCATGAACCACACCAAACCCATATTGGCTGTCCGTGTAAATTGTTACACGGATTTTATCAGCTGCCACACAGGCACGAGTCAAGGCAATAAGCTCAGCCACCTGCGCGGAGTGTACTCCTTCTAAACAAGCGGCTTCAACCACCCCCATGATGGTGCATACAGCAAACGCTGCTCTCAATCGACCGACACTGTCTCTTAAACATGAACCGTCCACGAAGAAAATCTCATCTGAAACTGAGAGTGGTTCATCGACAATGTCTGGTCTCGGTTTGGTGCATAGTTCAGTCACATCGAGACAATCATGGTCCTCACAATCTTCATCATCATCTACATTTGGGACAGGTAACAATGTAGCAGGATTTAAAACAGCACACCTCTTCAATATCACATTATCGGCTGCAAGGATGACTTGCTCATAACGAGTCAGCCTATTATTCGTGAGGTGCTGTGTTTTAGACCTAGTCATCAACAGTTCAACGGAATGTGGCACATGTACAGTAAGAGGATGCCCCATCACAATGCTCTCACATCTCTCGATGCTGACACCTGTTGCCGCAACGGATCTGAGACATCCGGGCAACGCAGAAGCTACTGGATCTAAAGTAGCTGAAAAATAGGCAACTGGTCTGCGGACACCTCCATGATTCTGAGTTACCACTGCTAATGCGCAACCTTCTCTTTCGCAGCAGAATAATGCGAATGCCTTATTGTAGTCCGGCATTCCCAACGCAGGAGCGCTACATAAGGCTTCTCTCAGCCTCAGAAATGATTTCAAACAGTCGTCGTCCCATGGTACCGGATCACTTACGTCCTTTTGCGTCAGCCGCTGTAAAGGCTTCGCTTCAAAGGAAAAGTTTGGGATCCACTGGCGGCAATAACCCACCATTCCCAAAAACATTCTAACCTCCCTCTGCGTCGAGGGAACTGGCATTCTCAGAATCGCATCAATGCGATCTGGAGACACCTTTCTTTTACCCTTCTCAATTCGGTGCCCCAAATACTGTACCTCAGGTAAACAGTATTGCAGCTTGTTTGGGGACACCTTGTGACCATTTTCTCCCGGGAACTTCAACAACGCAATCATATTAATTCTGCAAGCGTCTTCTGTTTCCGACGCAACAAGCAGATCATCAATGTATTGCACTAAAACAGAGTTTTGTGGCAACACAAGACTTTCGAGGTTTTTCTTCAAAAGTTGATTAAAAATCGATGGAATCTCTGTATACCCCTGTGGGATATGGCACCACGTTAATACACGGTTCTCTAGTCTAAATGCAAAAATAAATCTGCTCTCTTCATGTAAGGGAATCGAAAAAAATGCTTGACACAAGTCAATCACTGTGAACCATTCAGCTTCACATGGGATCTGAAACAGGATCACAGATGGATTCGGTACCACCGGACAACATGGAACAACTATGTTGTTTATCTTTCGCAAATCTTGCACTATCCTGAACTTACCACTTGGTTTCTGCAGTCCCATAATGGGCGAATTGCATGGACTACCCATGATTTCCATCAGTATTCCCTGCTTAATCATGGACTCGATCACAGGTTTAATCCCTGCAATCGTCTCAGGGGATAAATTATACTGAGGGGTTCTCGGGAATTCCACGTTTGGCTTGACCTGTATCCTCACTGGGTCCACTCCCCTGACTAAGCCAATCTCCTCTCCACTTAGGTCCCACACATCGATGGACACTGAGTCCCTCAAATCAAGTGGAAGCTCCTCCACTGTCAAAGCTGGGTACATTTCCACACACACCCGCTGATTCGCAACCTTAAAGGTCGCGTCATCATCCCTTGTCTGTACCTCTACTCCTTTCGGGGTACAGTAGATTGTGCAATTGAGCTTGCACAACAAATCTCTCCCCAACAAACAAACAGGACTAGAATCGCACACCACGAACTGGTGTCGATCCCTAAAATTTCCTATCCTAACTGGGATCGGTTCTGTCAAAGGGCTAACTAGTCTCTTATTCGCCACCCCAACAACCTGTATACTTTCCCCAGAAAGGAGTACCCCCGGAACTACTGCCGATCTTATAGTCGACCTAGTAGCCCCCGTATCGGCCAAAAAGGTAGTAGGGTGTCCGTTGAGCTCTGCTTCCACAAAGGGTCCTCTCTGATCTACCTCTAAGATGGCCCTAAGTATGCAGTCATCGTCTTGGCTTGAACTCAACCGGGCCAGCAAATCTGTATCCTTCTCCTCGCTTACCTCAAACATGCGCATCTGCAAATAAGTTCAAGCTCCCTGCTGTATGTTCTGTATCCTGGGTGGCTGGGGAACCTGCACCTGCGAGATTCCTGTCCCCCCTTTCATCATTTTCGGTGTAGTCACCGTCTGTACCTGTTCCGCCCCAGGGACCTGAGCTATTCCTCCCTCCATCTGTTGCTGGTTCCAGGGGTTCAGGGGACACTCGCATCTCCAGTGTCCCACCTGGTGACACTGGTGACAGGTAGTCATCTTTTTCAGTATCGCTACATCCATGCCTGTCCTAGGGTCTATGGGCCTTGGCCTTCCCTGCCCCTGAACATTCTGATTTCCTGCTTGATAGTTTCCCTGTCTCCTTACCATTGGTCCCCCATTTGGCGGTCCCTGCGCGGCTTGCATCTGTATAAACAACAAATTATCTTTCATCTTCTTATACTTCGACTCAATCTCATCCGTGCAGTACCTGGCGTACCGTAAGATTTCATCCACGGGCTTATTCTGCCAACAGATCAAATGCTGCTGTATCATGAGACTAACCTCTGGCTTCAAACCCAACACAAACTTAGAAACGAACTGTCCCATATCTTTTGTTTCCAGCTCGTCTAGGCCACTGTACTGCTTAAAAGCCTTTAAGAGTCTCTCATAAAACTCATGTACTGTCTCCTTTGGTTCTTGCACTGTCCTGTCTATTTTCACCCAATCAATGTCTTGGGGTGAAACCTTCGATTTCAACCAGGTAATTACTTTATCATACAGCCTCATCACCGCTGGCGACGGACCATTTGTAATCATGTTCCTATCAGGCTCATAGTCCGGCCAATCAACAGCAACCTTACATGCATTCCACAAGTCTCCCGGAACCACGATATCAAATAAGGTATCCATAATACCTTTGAAATCTTAACAAAGCGCTCAACTTGCTTGTACCACTCTGCAGGCTTCTCCCTGAGACTGGGAAAATCATTCGTAAATGATGCCAAATCACCCCTGCTCCATGGTACATGCACATAACCTCCATTCGCCACTTCCCTCAAAGGGAAGGTCTTTGCCAGTGTCAACCCTCCACCAGGAGTTCCTCCTTCCGCTCCCTTAGAGCTCTTTTTCTTAGACCATCTCTCCTCCCATTTATCAAGCATCAGCCATACTCGCATGGCTAGAATCAGTTCTCTGGTATGTGACCTTAATCCAACAACCCTTTTCTCCTCCAACTCCCGCTCAGTATATTGCATCCTATAACTTCCTTGCAACGCCCTAGTCTTGGATAAATCCACCTCATATTCCTTCACCAATCCCCTCAATTTCTCGTGTGCAATTCGTGCTTTACGAGTCACATCTTTCGCTACAAAGAACAGCTCAGTTGTATGTTACTATTCTCTCAAGAGGTAAACTTCCATATATTATTTCATCTACCTCCGCCTTGAGCCTTACTATGTCTATCATCCCTGCTTTCAAGGCTCCTCTCAACACCTGACAACTTGCTCCATGTCTCTCGTCATATTCACATTCCGGTTCCTTCTCCCTACTCTCTTCTGGTGCTTCCATAAGAGCAGAACGACTCATGAAATTAGCCCGATCTCTCTCCGATTGGACCGCATTTGGGTTCTGATGCCTCTCTGATGGTACCCACGACCTTAAATCTGACTTTGACTCCATCAGATTTCTCGGCCTCACTGGTCTCTGTTCCTCTTCGCCCCTAGATGTATCTGACACCGCTACCAATGGTGTACTCCATTGTACAGGGCTTGGAGGTCAGGCCATTATGCCCTCCAACCCACTTTCCTCGCTTTCCCTCCTCGTTCTTTCTGCTACCCGTTCAGACCTCTCCCTTTCCTCCGATTCCAGACTATAAATCGACACAATCGGTCCAATGGTGACCGGTACCCTCAGTGCATCCGGTAACCTCATCTCTCTCTCGATCCTCCCACTGGCCTCAGACTGACTCCGTGGACTCTCTGTTCCAAACGAGACCATCCCTTCTACTCGAGTCTCGGGTTGAATTATTACCCTTCTAGTTTCCCCTCTCTCCCCCCATCTGTCTTCTGCTTCTTCTGGGTTGTAAGGAGGTGGCCTCTCCTCCAACAGTCTTTCCAATACTCCATCATCAGAGTCACTTTCTTCCTCCTGTGCCTTCACATGCCTTATCCCCGTCGAGTCTATTAATAAGGGATACAGTTTCTCTTCCTCTATTGCCTGCACTCTCCATCTTTTCTCCGCTGCATCCCACTTGGCATCCTGGAATGCCCTGATCGATTTTCTCACCCTTTCCTGATTCCTTCCCTTTTCCTTATCATGCGCTGATCTAATCCACGCATGTAGTGCTTCGAACTGTGTTGGCCTTGGCAAGGGTCTTAAGGACGCCATCACAGACTTCAACTGATACAGCACCGCTAGCCTAAAGGAGCCATACCTCGGGAAGGCTAGTTCCCCTTCGCCTTGTGTAATCTTATGCCAATTCTCGATCCAAACTATGGTATGTAATCCCACATTCTTTGCCATATAATGTGCTGGGGTATCCTCGGGAGGGGCTTCTTCTCCCTTCCGAGTGACCACATGCTTATCGCCTCTACACAATTCTCGCAAAACCCTAAGACACTTCATGACGAACAAGTTCGATCTCGCGCTCTGTTTACTTCTTGCTCTTAAATCCTCCAATAACAGCGCGACTCACACCAACCGGCCTATCACAGCGCGACACTCTCTGACGTCACCTTCCTTCGTTCGCAGCAGTTCCCTTCTCCAGACACGTTTCACGCCTACTCTCGTCCCATTCATACACTGAAATAACCAATTAAGTTACTTCTCTGGCTGTCCGTCCACAGCCTCTGACTGTTCGTCCACAGTCTCTCGACCTTGTTGACCTCGATTGGTAACCGTCTACCCCCGTCCGGCCAGACAGATCGCCCTTGATAGGTTACTAACACTCCGTTCCACACACAACCCACGACCAGCGTTAAGTTGCCATACACACTCACGTTCGCTCCCCCTATCTCCGTCCAGGTGATCAATGGTACCTCACGATCTCCTTTGGGTGGTCAACAAAATCTATCTCAGGTGTCTTCTACACCACAACTCCCGGGCTGCGCGCACTCACAGCCTGATCTCACAATCACTCAACATACACATCAACTCCGCAAGACATCACACAACAACTCAACACCGCAATCTACAACATCTCGTTTTGTTCATACTCACTCCTGGAACTGCTGCTTCCTGCCGCACTGCTACTCGCCGTCGATGCTTATCTGCCGCCGTCGTCTCCCACTCACCATCTGATGATTCACCATCACTTATCGTCTATGGGCCTCAAGGATCACTTATCCTTATCTAATCTAATCGTCCCTCGCAATCGGAAGTAACCATCCTCTGCTACCAACTGCTCCGGCCCATTTTCGTATCCGTCAATTATCTACTAGAACCCACTCTGGTCGGATGGAACTTTTTACTTGCCCAATAGCCTGGAGGGAATAAACACAATTATTGAAGAATGCTGTTCGCAATTTGTCATAATCAAGGACTCGAGACTTAATCTCTTGGCTCTCTGGCTTTTATTATCAGCATAAAAATTTGAAGATACAAACTCCTCAATACGAGGCACAACAAATACATAGGCACTAACACAAATGCTACTCTACGAAGAATCCGCATACGACTAAAAATAACTAAAAGCACAATTTCTAAAAGCATGAGGTAGAAAACTACCAAGCCAATGTCGATATTAGGGACACTGGACCATACCATCTCTGTACCTACTCTGTACTAGATGTCATCCCTACTTAGCCATCCCTTGAGACCCTCAAATCGAGAAAAGGTGTCAGAGTGAAACTTCCTAAGAAGTCTTCACTTGGAGAGCTTGATCTATAAAAGTGCCCCCTCTAGCTCCTCGCCTAACTCTTCTCTACTCTGGGCGGCTCTGTTCTGCGTCCACCCTTGGGGCGCTTTCCCTAATACAGAACCCCAAATCCCAGAACACGCCCTTTTGCACCTCCTCTCTAGCCGGGTCGTCTTTCAGTAATTTTCCATTGAGCGCTGTCCAGTTCCATCGTCCATCAGCTTGGCCTTGAGTCCCAGACACCGTCCGCACTAGCAGTTACGATTGGCACATTCCAATGCACTCCCATGTCTGGCTTTAACTACATAAGTCAATTCGTGAACAAATAACTTCTCTACTAACGAAGCAACTGTCCTTGCACCTGGAGTGAGATCATGGAATGCAGACATACTTCACATCTTTTAACTTTGCAATTTACTACAGCCTGAAACCTCTACTGGAATAAATCCTTTTGGCCTATTGCCCTCGGCTAACATAAGAAAATAACAGGCCTTTCGCCTCAACGATATATGTGAATTCTGGCCACTACTTTGGTTACACAAACATGTCTAAATCACACTATTGACATTTACGTCTTCCCTTTCATGTATGTTTAAACAATCTACATGCACATATTCTAGGCTACACATTTTCACGTCACATTGCGTTTATATGGACTAAAATTCTATGCATTTCTCTAAATACATTCACAATCCTCTTTTACATTGCTAACACTTCTAAATTAAATTGAAACCTTATACATTTCTTAAACATTTCGCACACAAAATACCTGAGTACATATTTGATTATATGCGGGTGCCAACTAACGGTGAATATAACGCACCCCTTCAATTTTCAACCTTTTAAACGCTACATCATAACTCATGTACTCTGAAGTCCTTATGTAGTGTAACTGGTCCTTTTGTAAAGCGCACTGATACCTTCAGGTAAAGTTTGCGTTATATAAAATCACATTAATTAAATAAATAGAAAAATGCAACATGAAACCTTTTGGTTCCAGAAAGCAGCACCCATTTTCAACTTTCAATGACAGCTGATTCAAAACTGTGGTACAAACCGAAATTGAGCCAATAGTGGTGACAACGTGTTGAAGATAAACGAAACCAGACGCCACAAGAGCAAGTACGTAGCAGTGGCAATTCTGGGTACAGGGATTTCTGGGTTTCTTTGCCTCCACTATTATTAAAAAATAAAGCCCTCATTCAAAGAAATCTTAAGGATTTTAGGGGTCCTTTGGAGGCCCTACGTGTTCTTAATACTACAATACAGCAGCAGCTCATTAATATTGCAAATAATCTTTGTAATCAACTTCCATTTCTCATATGTGAGGGTCTTTTTCGATCTAAAAGAAACTTTTTTATGGGTGTTGCATGGTATTGAAAAACAAACATTTTTTGGTCTTCTATAGACTCCTACACATCACCCACATAACAATAAATTAATGGAAAATAGGATTTAAAACAATCTGTTCAATAATTATTCAAAGTCATCAGGGCAAGAATCTCTGTAGAACAGAGCTGGCTCTAACTGCCCACTTTGCCATGCCTTCAAATGTCTCTGTCCTCATTTACAGTTTGGTGGGTGCTCCAAGCTCTGCCAGGTGGCGGGGGTCACTACGTATGCCACCCTGCCCGACTGCAGTGCGGCATATAGAGAGATCTCTGCTCATCTTGCAGAGATCTTTGCGCCTTCAAAGGAGCTGCTGCTATGATGGCATGTTTCATGCAGCCACTCATAAAAAAATGTGGTTTTACAAAACAAACTTCCATCAAAATAATAGTGATCCTTACACCATGGGACTTTTCTCCCTGAGTTTGGGAGTAATTGTTCTTATTCAGGGCCACCAGACTTTCCCTGGCAGTCTTGAACAGACAAAAAAGTACATCAGACCATACAGTCTAATACGGCAGACAAACTGATGTACTTAAACCACTGCTTAATTTGAGGCGTGGTTTCTGGTGTTTGCTACCAGCACATAAATGTCAGCACTAGCGCTTGTGACAGCCTACCACAAGGAGGCGCTGTTTAGCTATTTTAGAGATGACCAGAACAATGGTTAATTATGAATGCAATATACATTAAAAATGACTATTTTCTGCCTCCCAAGCCATTTTTGTATCTTTGGGGGCCTGAAATCGTCTGATTTGTCACACTTGTCGGAGTGTGACGGTTAGTAGTTGTGTTGGTAATATCGTTGGCAGCATAGCAGGAGCAAAGTGTGGTGCAAGCTGCAGTTGCCTCTTACTGAGAGCCCTGCCACTTATGTTTTTACAAATTATTCACTGACTTAATCCAACAGCCCTAGTCTATTGGGCCGTTGCTGTAAGGTTTCTGCTGGCATAACCAGAGGGGGCAATACCAGCACAAATATGATAGCCAAACTGACTCTAAGTGAAGCAGGAAGACAGTGAGTTTGGCAAACATGCAGTCTTGTAAGCCACACTCACAATGAAGCCTTAGGTCTTCATGGATTGGCTTCAATGACATCTACCTTCCGTTTATTGTTAAAACTATCATCTTTCATTATTCTATTCCACAGGTTAACCCAGCAGTAGGGTTAGAACAGAATATTGAACCCAAACCTAAAAAAACACACATAAGCCGTACATTGCTGTTATGATGCCCCAAAGCACTCAACAATAACACAACCTCCAACGTACCACAGGAACCACATCTCTGTACACGCAAACAACTCAAAGCAGAAATGCCCTATAGTTGGATATCAATGTGCGCATCACATCAGTGTCCACCAAGACACACTAAACATGACCTTACATCAGCACACATGAAGGCAAGACTCTGAACATATACTCATCACAGCCACATATGCACTTAATTGGCAAGCAAAGCATCCAACAGCACTAACTACCATCAGCCAAATACCACACATATAGATTTGCCTGCATTGCATAGAGCAACACTACCAAGCAAGGAAATATATGGATAATTTAGTACAAATCTCTAGCCTCACTCACTCAAATACAGAGAGACTAAGGGCCCGATTCACAGAACAAACTTAAGACAAAATCCTAAACTTACTACTTTTGGTATTCACAGAAGTTAGGATTTTGTCTTAAGACAAACTTAAGACAAACTTAAGACAAACTTAAGACAGACTTAAGACAAACTTAAGACAAACTTAAGACAGACTTAAGACAGACTTAAGACAGACTTAAGACAGACTTAAGTTAGGATTTTGTCTTAAGTTTGTCTTAAGTTTGTCTTAAGTCTGTCTTAAGTCTGTCTTAAGTCTGTCTTAAGTTTGTCTTAAGTTTGTCTTAAGTCTGTCTTAAGTTTCTCTTAAGTCTGTCTTAAGTTTGTCTTAAGTCAAACTTAAGACAAAATCCGAACTTCTGTGAATACCAAAAGTAGTAAGTTTAGGATTTTGTTTTAAGTTAGTTCTGTGAATCGGCCCCTAAGCCTACAGATCATACATACACCTTCTGAAAACCAATCAGACTCCAGTCTGTGGAAAAAACCTTCAGAATGTCAAACCCTGGATTCAGGAACATGGCATACTAATAGCAGACTGTGCATCGTACAAGGGATCATTACCAATGACCATAGATTGAAGTTGAGAGATAACTCTTTGGAAATCTCAATAGTTAACAGATTTTTCTCTCTATCTATATATGTAGCTATGTGTATTTTATTTAGCTCGAACGTGGCTCAAAGGCAGTGAAACTCTGTACGGTGTCAAAGACACAATCAACAAGTGATAAAAAGGGGGAACAGCCATTACAACGTGGTTTTTACCACGCGCAGCTTTTACATCGCATGCGTTACAACACATGCGATGTTACAACGCAATGCCATTACAACGCAAGTCTTTACATCGACTTGCGCTAGATGGCGTGCTAACATTACAAATAGTGTAGTTTACTATCCCAACACCTTCCCTACTGTTAAGTGAACTGGAGTTGGAATAGTAAATTACACTTTTCTAATGTTAGCACGCCATCTAGCGCAAGTCGATGTAAAGACTTGCGTTGTAATGGCATAGCGTTGTAACATCGCATGCGTTGTAACGCATGCGATGTAACTGCACGCGTTGTAATGACACGCGTTGTATTGTCATACATCCGATAAAAAGAGTAGTTGGTTTGTGAACTGGCACTTCTTTATGATGATGGAATGTTCTTTTAAGAGGCTCTTTCTAAATTGGAGACTTATCAGGGGACTCTTGATGGATATCTTACAAGTTGCACAAATGGTGCGGACCGGTTCTGGTTTTTTACACTTTGTGCACATTTTTGTGCAACGTGAAGGTTAAACATAAGAATAAATCATTGTCGATGTTCTCAGTATTGCATTTATCCTAAAATAATTGACTTTGATTTTATCGACAGCCTAGAAACAACTCAGTGTCAGATCAATTGTAATAATTTAGATTGTTGAGTCCAAAGGAATGGGAAAGCAAGAGAATATTTGATGCACACATATAGCTTTGCGTATTTTACATATTAACACAAATTAGATTAATTTTGAGCCTTCTCTCCCAGTTTCACTGCCAAATGACTCACTGGTGCTGTGATGCAGACACAGTGCATCAAATGACGCAGGCAGGTTGTTTTATGAGCTTGATTGCTTCCTTCCCCTCTCACAAACAAATCAGTAGCACAAGATGATCTGTTTCCTCATGCAGAGAATAACACTGGAAGCCGAATTCACAAAGCTTTGTATACCTGCATAATTGGGAAATTTGACCTACACACACAATAGATTATTTTACAAGGGCAAACAAAATTTCGCAATTCACAACATTTCTCTTTCCACTTTCTGTGGGAGGGAAATTGCAGTTATATAGTGGGAATGTCCAGAATTTGTAATCCGACACAGACATACGCATTTGTGGGTATTCACAAATTCCTTTTCCGAGAATGTGGTACCAGAATCTGGTGGGTTTAATACCAGTCTGCAGAAATATCATAGACAAAATATAACTATATAGTCTCACTTTGGCGCTATTTTGGTAGCACATATTTTAATTAAAATGTTCTACTAGGGTGATATTGATGTGATTGAAATTCCTTATATAATATTTTCCCTTTTCTCCCAAAATATTGTTGAAGAATCCTGACAAAATCCCTTTCCATTGTGAGAAGGGAAATTGAATATGCAAAAAATTGGTGGAGTGCAGCAAAAGAGATCTTTCCAAATTCGAAAATATTTTCCTTATGGGAAAAAAGTAGCAATTGCATTTGTATTTGTTCTTTTTCACTCTAATGCAAAATGTATTTTATCACGAGAATATTGCATTTTTAAAACTTTTCCAGGATTACTTCTGGAAAGTTGTGATTGACACTGGTTTCCAGGTGTAACCTATGACCATTTTGAGAATCCATTCCATTGATCAACGGCATACGCTTATAAACCTATGGTGCAGATGTACTATGTTGTCTGTGAATCATCCATCAACCTAATCAAGAGATATTGGTCCTCAGTATACCAGCTAAGTTCTACCTAACTGTGGTGGAACTATTTGGATGGTAATAATTTCCAAAATGATACAATCACCACCATTAATAGAATCACTGTGCATTCCCTTATCAATTGCAAACACGTCTTTTCGTGGTCCAACATTAAACAAATGGCTCCATTCAAAACCAGCCCACAAATATCAGGATATATAGTTATGAGTGTACTTTCAAGTATAAACAAAATGAACTTCTACAGTGCGGTGGTTCTGAGTTTCAAATAGCCATACAAAAATGTGTGATATTAATATTCGCATTCCTAAAGGATGCCTGCTGCCTTTGTTTTCTAACCATCTGAGTGACATAATAGTGCAACTACATCTCAGTTTTGTACATATGCGGTATATGTATATGATATACCTCAAGCAGTGACACATGTGCCTATTACATTTATCTATTGTGCATGCTACACAATGCATTGTAGTTAGTAATAATAATAAAAACACTAGTATTTGTAAAGCGCAATCAATTACCCGAGGGTGTCAAGGCGCTGGGGGCCATCGGGCAGATTAAGCGAGTTATTGCCAGAGTCAAATGGTGCTGGCCTGACCTGCCGCTGGTGATTGAACCGTGAGCCCAGGTGCTCTGGAGTCAGCCGCCCTGGCCGCTGCGCCACACCTCCATAAGTCTGTCCTTGCTGTTCCTGGTATCTCCAATGGCTATTTCAACACTTCAATGTTCATAAATACGAAGGGGCAGATTTATGAAGAGTGACGCATCGCTGCCGCACCGCAGCGATGCGTCAAAAAACTTGCGGCACCACTGCGACAACGCAAGTCAAAAGACATGCGCCATATCAACAAGGCGTCGGAGCGTGGCGCAACGTGGTAACCTGCGTCAGAAAAAATGACGCAGGTGTCGCAAAGGTGCCGCAAGTCAATCCGACGCAACCACGTGAAAAGTCACGCAAGGATGCCTTACGACACGCAACGCCATTCTGAAGAGACTGCGTGGACGCACACTGCGTGAAGCGAGAATAATCGACCCGGAAAGCGACGCAAATCTGCTGAAACACATAACTCAGAACAGAGGAGCCAAAAATGGAAGCTGAAGGTGACACCAGCACCCAGGACCCACACGCAAACCCTGGCAGCAGAAGTCCTGATGGCCAGGCTGAACCAGTGGCCAAACGCAAGCGGAAGTCAAACTTCAGCAATGAAGAGAACGAAATCCTGGTGACGGAGGTCACCAACCACCAGCACCAGCTGTTTGTCAACTCCAAGCTGCCCATTTCAAAAAAAGAGGCAATCTGGCAGCGAATAGTCACAAAAATCAACTGTGTGGGACAGGCGAAGCGGACCGTGCTGGACTGCAAAAAAAGGTGGCATGATTACAAGCGGCGCACCAAAGAAAAACTTGCTGCAAACCGCAAGGCCGCACTACAAACCGGAGGAGGCAGCCCAGCACATCAGGAGTCACTTGATGACTTGGAGGAGCGGGTGGCACGAGTCATCCCAGAGGAGATAGTGAGTGGAATCTCTGGACAGGACAGTGCCGCAAGAGAAACAGAACAGCAGACAACTGGTAAGTAACAAAAAATTCACAATAGCAATGAAGGGGTCATGTTGGGCATAGCAGATAGAAATTTCACCGTGCCGTAGTCTGACGTCTGCATATTGTTGACCACATATTACTCAATCAATCAATCAATCAATGACATTTATAGAGCGCACTACATACCCGTAGGGTCTCAAGGCGCTGGGGGTGGGGGGATGCCGCTACTGCTCGAACAGCCATGTCTTCAGCTTCTTCCTGAAGGAGAGGTGGTCTTGGGTCAGGCGCAGGTCGGTCGGGAGGGAGTTCCAGGTCTTGGCGGCCAGGTAGGAGAAGGACCTTCCTCCTGTAGTCGCTCTTCGGATGCGGGGGACGGTGGCGAGGGCGAGGTTGGCTGATCGGAGGTGGCGTTTGGGAGCGTGGAAGTTGACTCGGCTGTTGAGGTAGCTGGGGCCTTGGTCGTGTAGGGCCTTGTGTGCGTGGGTGAGGAGGCGGAAGGTGATTCTTTTGTTGACGGGGAGCCAGTGCAGGTCTCTCAGATGTCCGGAGATGTGGCTGGTTCGTGGGATGTCGAGGATGAGTCTGGCTGAGGCGTTCTGGATCCGCTGGAGTCTCTTCTGGAGCTTGGCGGTGGTACCGGCGTAGAGGGCGTTGCCGTAGTCCAGTCGGCTGGTGACGAGGGCCTGGGTGACGGTCTTCCTGGTCTCGGTGGGGATCCACCAGAAGATCTTCCGTAGCATGCGTAGGATGTTGAAGCACGCCGAGGAGACGGCGTTGACTTGCCTGGTCATGGAGAGGGAGGAGTCCAGGATGACGCCCAGGTTGCGTGCATGGTCTGTCGGTTTGGGTGCGGTGCCCAGGGCGGGAGGCCACCAGGAGTCGTCCCAGGCGGAGGGTGAGGAGCCCAGGATGAGGACCTCCGTCTTGTCCGAGTTGAGCTTCAGGCGGCTGGTCGTCATCCACTCGGCTACCTCTTTCATCCCTTCGTGTAGGTTGGCTCTGGCGGCGGCGGGGTCGTTGGTCAGGGAGAGGATCAGCTGGGTGTCGTCGGCGTAGGAGATTATGTTGAGGTTGTGTTGGCGTGCGATGGCCGCGAGGGGGCTCATGTAGACGTTGAAGAGGGTGGGGCTCAGAGAGGATCCTTGAGGGACGCCGCAGATGACATCGGTGGCCTCTGACTTGTACGGTGGTAGACGGACTCTCTGTGTTCTTCTGTCCAGGAAGGAGATGATCCATTCCAGCGCCTTGTCCTGGATTCCGACGTTGCTGAGGCGCTGTACTAGGGTGCGGTGGCAGACAGTGTTGAATGCTGCGGAGAGGTCTAGGAGGATGAGGGCCGCTGTTTCTCCGTTGTCCATCAGGGCTCGAATGTCATCGGTGGCGGCGATGAGGGCGGTCTCGGTGCTGTGATTGGCTCGGAAGCCGGACTGTGAGGGGTCGAGGGATCCATTCGTCTCGAGGAAGGCGGCCATCTGCTTGTTGACGGTCTTCTCGATGACTTTGGCTGGAAACGGGAGGAGCGAGATGGGGCGGTAGTTCTTGAGTTCGGTGGGGTCCGCTGTGGGTTTCTTGAGTAGAGCGCTGAGTTCGGCGTGCTTCCAGCTCTCAGGGAAGGTGGCGGTGTCGAAGGAGGTGTTGATGATGTCTCGCAGGTGGGGTGCGATGACAGCGTCAGCCTTGTTGAAGACGTGGTGAGGGCAGGGGTCGGTCGGTGATCCGGAGTGGATGGAGTTCATCGTGCGGATGGTGTCTTCGGTGCTGATCGGAGTCCAGGCGTGGAGGGTGGTGGTGAGGGGTGGTTGTTCGGTCTTGGTGTGCGTTGGTTGGTTGTTGAAGCTGTTGTGTATGTCCGCGATCTTGTTGTGGAAGTATGAAGCGAGGGAGTTGCAGAGGTCTTGCGATGGGGTGATGTCGTTGTTTCCTGCGCTGGGGTTGGAGAGCTCTTTCATGATTTTGAAGAGTTTCTTGCAGTTGTGTGCGTTGTTGTCCAGCCTGTCCTTGAAGGCAGTTTTCTTGGCGGCGCGGATCAGCTGGTGGTGCTTCCGGGTGGCCAGCTTGAAGGTGGTCCTGTTGTCCGGTGTTGGTTCCCTTCTCCAGACTTTCTCGAGGGCTCGGCAGTTCTTCTTGGAGCTCTTGAGTTCGTCGGTGAACCACAGGGCTTTCTTGCTGCCGGGTCTGCTGGGCGGGGTCCTCAGCGGGGCGAGTTCGTCCGCGCAGTTGCTGATCCACTTTGTGAGGTTGTTGGCGGCCTGGCTGGGGTTCGCTGAGCTGGCAGGAGGGTGCTGGCTCAGGGAGGTGGCGAGCTGGTCTGCTGTGATCTTGTTCCAGCTTCTGCGGGCGGCCTGTTGCTGGTGGTGGTGGGTCGTCGTTCTCTTGAAGGTGAAGTGGACGCAGCTGTGGTCCGTCCATTGAAGCTCTGTGGCGTGGCTGAAGTCGATGTCTTTGCAGGATGAGAAGACGGCGTCGAGTGTGTGTCCGGCGAGGTGGGTGGGGGTGGATACCAGCTGCTTGAGTCCAAGATTGGCGAGGTTGTCGAGCAGGGTGCTGGTGTTGCGGTCGTTGTTGTTCTCCAGGTGGAAGTTGAGGTCCCCCAGGAGGATGTAGTCGGCGGAGGGGAGAGCATGCGGGCTGACGAAGTCGGCGATGTCCTCGCTGAATTGTGTGCATGGTCCCGGGGGTCGGTAGATCAGGGTGCCTCTGAGGGTGGTGTTCGGGTCGGTGTGGATCTGGAAATGCAGGTGTTTGGCGGTGGTCAGGGAGTTGTCGGTGCTGGTCGTGAGACGGATGGTGTTCCTGTGGATGATGGCTATGCCTCCTCCCATCTGGTTGGCGTTGCGGTCCCTCCGGACGATCTTGTAGCCCTCCGGGATAGCGATGGCGATGTTGGGGGCTGAAGAGGCGTTCATCCTGGTCTCCGTAAGGAAGGCAACGTCAGGGGCTGTGGCGTCTAGGAGGTTCCAGAGTTCCACGGCGTGTCTGTGGACGGAGCGGGTGTTGAGCAGGATGCACTTGAGGTGGGTGCTGCTGCTGTTCGACTTGGCGGCTGCTGGTGCGGGGCAGGTCCGGATGCAGGAGAACTTGCAGGCGTGGCAGCTGAAAGGTCCGTGGGTGAGTCGTGGTGTGGCTTGGTGGCATTCTGGGGGTCGGCCGGTGTTGAGTGCGGTGAGGGTGGCGGCGGAGTACGTCAGGCGGGTAGGTCGGGGTCTACGTGGGCCAGGGGTCCTGGCGCTGGTCGCGATCCGGTCGCGGACGGGCGCAGACGGGCTTACCTTTGGCGCGCCTTTGGCGCACAATCGGCGCGCCCGCTGCGCGTGACCGCTGCGCGTTCGCACGGTCGCCATATAAGGCCAAGTGCGCGGGTGGGCGGGGCAGCTGGGAGGCGGGAGCGTGGAGGGATACAGAAGGCAAAAGGGGCGGGGCTAAGCGGCGGTGGCGGGAAGCGGGGAGGGGGAGCGGGGCTCGGCGAGGTAGGCAGGCAGACAGGAAGGAGATAGCAAAACACGGGCACATATACCAGAATACTATCACAAAAACACGGGCACAATCACAAGGAAAAACGGAGAAGCACAAAGTTACAAGTCAAGGGAACTCTCAACACCAGAACGAGCAGCCGGCAGGCAGGCCAGACCGCGCCTCTCGGAGGAGGGGGCGCGGTCAGCGGCAGCGCGACAGGCAGCGAGGCAGCTAGGCAGGGCAGAGGGGCACCCGCAGCAGCTGGTGGCCGTGCGGCGCGGGGGTGTCCCACTCCACAAGTACAAACCTCCACAATGTCAGTCCCACACATATGTCAATCACACATTTCTAATGTCAGAAATGCACCACCATGTCCATATCTGATTGAGCACACATACTGGACATCATTTATGTAGGGACTTGCACCACCGGCATCTCACCTTTATGAATATCCAAAGTGAAGATCTTGCAGTGCAAGGAGTACATAAAAGATGTGCACAAGGTCATGCATATGCATACTTGCGTTATGTAGCCAATAAGGTGCAAACATGTGCTACATCTTGCCTGTATGGCCTTGAGGTGTGGGCAGGTTTTGAACTGTGGGTGGAGGACGTGTGCAGCGGGGTCATACAGTGAAAGTGTAGGCGTAGTGCTGTGGCCCAGGGAGTCCATGATAACCAAATAGATGGCCACAACACCTTTGGGATGTGTATCAATGATGGTGGTGCTGTATGCTGGGCAGGTGGAACAAGTGACACACACAATGAGGGTTGGTCCACGTCAATATGGTGGTGTGGCTGAAGTTCAATACGTCTACTGTGGAGGAGATGTGCCTGTCAACGTCTTGAGCAATGTTGCTTGGTGTTGGCAATAGCTCTCTCAGTCTGATGGCAGATATTTCACCAAGTAGCCAATGGTGTCCTGGTCACGGGTGTTATGCATGTGGAACCAGAGTTCCTGAAGTAGGAAAGTGTGGGGGGGAGCCTGGTGTGCAAGGACGTCTACAATGGCATTGTTGAAAGGGTGCACATGTCCTGGGTGGCCTGCAAATGAAGGGGGCAAAGTGAATGTTGCCTTGCCGGGTCTGGCCGTGTTAACGTGATTAGCACCATGGTTAATGCTGGGTCATTTAAGTGCATGTCCATTGTAAGTGTTCACCTTCCTTGTAGGATATGGCAATGCCTCATCTTTGATGGATGTGGTGGACCCTGTGGGAATGAAGTAGCTGTCAATTATGTTGATGGTGATTACAGGTCCACAATGAACGTTGGTGTATGTGTATGTGAAGCAGGTGACATATGAAGAGTCAACAGCAAGGTTGGGTGACATCTCTGTAGTGGGCATGTGTACTGCCAGCAGTGTTTGGAGGATGTATGTGATCTGGTTGTGTGTAGTGGTGTTTTGCTGGGTGGCACACGGCACTGGTGTCCTGATGTATAACAAGGTCCGTCCTGAGATTACACTTGTGCAGGGGCCAAGATAAGCATATTGTAATGCAAGATGGCAGGGGTGGTTGCGTACAGGGTGGATGTCGAGGTGGGTGGCCATGTTCCAGCAGAGGAGTGTAGATGAGGAATTGTCCGAGCTGGTGTGTGTGGTCCTGGGCCAAATGACTGCATATGATTTTAGCCATAGCTACCCTCCCTCATGCTAGATGTACATTACAACACAGTCATCACATTTCAATGTCAATACCAAGTAACCACAGCCTTGCATTTGCCTTCACATGACATGTGAAATCAGTGCATTGTGATGCAACAAATGGGAGTTCCATCCATCAAAGCATATGTAAATATTTCCTTCCTGACATAGCAATGTAAGCATAGTATTCTTGAGAAAGAATTATCAATATTGTGATTCATGTTGAGAGAAAAAAGGGACAATAGTCGCTTCTCTATGTGGTCACAAGCTAAACAGGATGCCGTCACTGGCCTGTAAAATTGTAAATCGTGTGTTTTCTGGGGTCAAACATTGCTATCTGTGCGTCGAGTGTGGGGTCCAATTGAAAATATGGGGCTATGGTGGACAGAAAATAGACATAGGGTGCCACTTGGGGGAAAGAAATTAATTGTTACACATTGTATTATTTGTGGCGACAAATATACCACAGGCCGACATATTGGGGCTATTCATGACAAAATTGTGTCTGTCGGGGGCAATCCATAACAATAGTGTATTGTATGCACCAAATGTGCTATCTACTGTTAGTGGGGTGGGTCTGAGATGGATCACAGTTACCTTGCGTCATGTGTAACAACTGTCCCTTTGAGGGTTGCAATCACTTCAGTAGATACAGTAATTCACAACGCTATCCTAGCCAGCTCTCAATACACAGTTGTAACATGAGACCCATTGGTATGCATCATAACTGTAAGAAATGAATAGTATGCCATGCAACAGAAGACATCTTGTGTAAGTTCATAACAGGTCTGCATGATGCACAGGGCTGCACAGCATCTGGCACTGACAAATTATGTAGGGGGCACTGGACAGCTGTCTAGAGAACTAATGCAGAAAATACACTGGAGGGGGCAGGGATGTGGGGGGGGGTTGTAAGTGTGTGCCTTACATCACATCACAAATGAAAATGTGTGACAAGGCCTGGCCATGTGTAAACTGTGCACCTGGGACTATGAGTCTGCCTCAAGGGACAGGAACCAGCCTTGCTCCCTCACCTAAGTCAATCACAGGGCTGCAATGTGGTCTTGTGATTGATCATGCGCGCAGGGACAGTGAGTTCTGACAGGGGCTTGATGGGTGGCCATGTACTCAATGCAAGCTTTAATGCTGTCTGCATTGTGAACATGGAAGTGCACATGAATGTCTGTGCCAGACTGAGAGGACAAATGACCAGACATTGCGCACTTCATTAGGCATACTACTGAGTCATGGGCCGAAATCTGACTCAAGCAGACCCAATCTCCCTCACACACAGAAAGGAAATGTAGCAACAGTACTTAGATATTTGACCATCATGGTAGTTGCTTCACTGTTTAGCACCACTCAAAATCATGGACCAAAATCTCAATATCCATAAAGGATATTCCCCCATTGGGTTTCCTGCACCCACAGGCATTACCCCTGGTCACTACCATGTCATGGCCATCCTACACTACACATCACACCCTGCACTCCCTTGGACATCCACACAGTGGTGATACCTGATGCACATTGATAATGTCGGTTAATCAGACAGCAGGATCCTCTGCTAGGTGGACTTACCCAGGCCTGGGTTGAGCATGTCCTGCAAAGACAGCTGGCCAAGGACACAATAACGGGGATGCTACATGCATCCCTCATGTTTGTAACTTGAGTGCCAATGATTCATACGTGAGATTCAGCTCAGGGTCAAAACCCTCCACAGCGTCGGGCCATCGACCCATCCTGTGGCCTAGGGTGCAGATATGCGTTGAACACCATTGCCAATATACCTTGTGTAGCTCAGTGCACTGTTGGGCCATGGTATGCAATGTCTCACACCATCGGTAGTTACCCCTGAGAACAGGTAACAGTCACAAATGCATGGGGTTACAGGGTGTCTTCACACACAAGTCTGAAGCATGCCACCATGCAACCATGCTGGCTCCAACAACAGGTACAGGTGACCACCAATGCCTCAATTACCAACAACAGAGCCCACCAAATAGACAGCACCTCCGTAGCCCAGGTTGACTCACTAATACCAGGCCAGCAATGGCACCATGAGCCATGAAGCCATTGTTGCCTACATGGGTTTGTATGCCATTGTGTAGTACAATTGCCCAATTAGATGTGATGCACAATGGTCGTGCCCATCCAACTGCATGTACTCAGTGGTGTATCCTCATACTTAAGCAGTTTCCCTTGCTACCTGCATTTGCAAGGCATTTGGCGGGGTGTGTGAGAGTAGGATCTGGTTCACATGGGTACCCCCACTTTTTGCTGGTGTCACACTCTCTCCCCAACCTTAGTCTGGCTGTGTCCCTGATAATCAGGACCAATGCCTAGCTGCGTCCTCTCGCCCCCACGATATGCAATACTATGTACCTAGGGCATAGGTACCTCACAGGCATACCAAGGTCTGAAGCATGTATGATCCCACCCCTGGGAACCATTGACAAACGGCCACACATGTAGGCTACTGCAGTCTGGCTAAGGGTGTGCTTGCACCTCTCATTGTGGTATAGTCTACCTATATAACTACTATTTGACTGACGCATATAAACCTATACGCCACTCCTATGGCAGGACTTGACAATCCGGAAGGTAGAGTGCGTGGTGTAATGTGAGAGGGTGCCCAAGTGTGAGATGAGCCTTCATGCAGCTTGTGGGAATACATCCGTACGGCTGTCATGTGATACAGCCATACCATATACACTTAAGTGCATTATTACCTTGTGGTAAATGCCAACTTTGGAATGTGTGCCTCGAAACATGTTGGGTGTTGTCAACCGCATTGGAATTCTTCTCCCCCTCAAGTACTGTCTGTGGGGGTAGCATTCCACCATTCGAGAGGGAGAGACATGGTCACACTGGGTAAACCTGGTCGGACCTCCCTGAGCCCTGGCATCATAAAAAGTAATTCCCAGACACAGACACGGGTCTGCCCTACTCCTGCTGACCAAAAGTCCTGCAGGGGATGGCTGGACAATAGCTTCATTTTGAGGGGAGGAGTGTCCACATCGCCAGACAGGCAGGTGTGTATTGTATCTGAGCGGGACCACTCTCGGGTGCATTGAAGTCCTGGTGTGGGTGCACGTTTGCTGACCATGTGCATAGGCCACTTTTGAACGCTTGCAGGGTTTAACTGCCCCTGCACTTGCATGAAACAGGACTAAGGAAATGTTTGTAACCACCCCTCACTCAAACACCACATATAGGTGGGTCATTACAGTAAGTCCATCCCCTAAAACCACTATAAGTATAGGAATCCTGTCACTAGGACTTGAGATTACCCTTGATGAAAATAGGTTCCATATATCTCCTGTACCTTGGAATTTCTATCACAACTAGAATTCAGAATAAAGACCCCTTGTGGTCAAGGAGTGACTCCCCAGCTCGTCTGCCACCCCAAAAACAAAATAACTGTCTGCTTTGCTGAAGCTCCTGCCAGATGCAAAAGTCAGTGCATCACCAGAGGTGGAAGTCCAGACTTCCCCAAGGCTACCCTGAGTCCACAGCAAAGCTGAGGCCCGTGGGTGATGTGAAGCAGTGACCCCTGGACCCCGTCATCTTTTGCAGCAACAGCAACTTCCTGATCCTCCTCGAAGATGTGGTTTGGGCTCCCACTAGCCCCAGCCGTGAGCACCACCTGCAACAAAAGTTGCTGGCCTCCACTCCACGAGGGACCTGTGTGCCAGCTGAAAGTGCGCCTGCTCCATGCACCTTTGCAAACACTAGCCTGTTGGTTAGCAGGTGGCCACAAAGGCAATTCCTCTTCTACTTGGCCTTTCCTGGTTGCCCCAGATGTGCCCTGACTTACCCTTGCTGGGTGAGTCCCTCAGATCTTGCAGGTCTGCACTGCAGTCCCTCCTCTAAATTCCATTGAGTTGCCGGTGACAAGGCTTGTTGGGTTCTCACTCGCCACAAAAAATGCAGCAACCAACAGACTTCGGGGCACATCTCGAATTGCGCACGTGGACTTCTTCAATGCCTCAAGGACATCGCGGATGAAGAGTCAAGACACACATCAACTCACATGAAGCACAACACATAAGTGGTCAGTGTTCCATCTTGTCCTAGGTCACGGGCAAGTGACCAACACTCTGTCCACTATGCTTTCTGGTTCCTTACATCATAGAACCAGGTTTGGATCTCGCAAGACATGTCTCCTCTTCACGGCAGATGAAGTACTTAGCAGCCTCACATTGAAATGGATGCAACAAGCCAACACCAAAAGACACCTGTGCACCCTGATTCCCTGGGTGGGCAAACGCAAGTACCCTGGTGGCCATGTGTGTGCGAGTCCCAGAATATCTGAACTCAAAAAGGCTTTGTTCCGGACTTGACCAGAAGACCCCCTAATCTTCAAATTTACAAACACGACATTGCACATTGAAGATTATGTGAACCTGTGGTTGTGGTCTCACACTGCATACAGTCCCCATGTGTCCCATATGTCACTCTGTTGGGTGGTCCCTTGGGCTCCCAGAGATTATACAGGTTGTGTCTAGTGCAGGTGTGATTGAAATATCAATGTATTGGTATATGTATTGGAACTCCCCTAGGGCCAAAACGTGTAATACTGATCTCGCTGGTGATTGTTATCCTGCAACTTAAGTATTTTCAACTCTAGGCCCATAAATAGACTAGAGGGGTGTGCGTAAACCTAAATACATATATTAGAAACATATCCCTGGTGCGTTATTCCTTCCATGTAGAAATTCCAGACATCATACACTGGTTAAAAAATCCTGCTGCACAGTCCTTCTGAAATTCCCATTAAGTCTTCTCTCCATACCTACCACTAGGATAGCTTTCAACAAAGGCTTTCTTCATACTATCAGTGTGTCCTTAGTGGGTGATAGGCTGACACAAACACAACTCATGCTAACTCATGCTAACTAGTGTGTGTCGTAGATGGCACACATGGTCCGTAATGTAACAGGAATGTGCAGGGACACATCTCATTTGTTTGTGTTTTGAAAGGAGGACAACACACTTGAATCACATACAAATTTACACTTGCAGTGTTGGCATGAAATGTCAGCTACCACTAATAGTAAGTTTACAATTGTGGTGTAAGTACACAGGTCAGCATCAATGCATATCGATCAACAGCCAGACTAATGTAATGATAAGTGGTGCTTAGTCCATTCAAGTGGCTCTGAGTATGAAGAATATGTGTGCCTAAGGACAGAGATCGCTAGAATGTGCCACAAAGATCACCTTGGAAAAGACACATGTGATGCCTCACACAAAACAGCTAGACAATACAACATGCAAACACCACTAACAGATTTGCATCTTACTTTTACAGATAATGCTGCTTCCACATCACAACAGGTGGATGACAGCAATCAGTTGGACGACATTGAAGACAACCCTCTCTCCATAGACAATGGCACACTTGAGGAGCCCATTGAAACTCTGCACTCACCTACACCACCTCCAGAGCCTGACAACCGTGGGCTTGCTGATCAAGTGGAAAACCCAGCCCCAACAGATCCTGCACCCACAAACATAAGCACAGAGTGGGAGGACACCCAGCGTGAATTTCAACAAACTGCTGTCTCTCTACAGCGTGACCTCCTCAATGAGGTACAAGTTGGTGTGTTGAGCATGGGTGGCACACTGCAAGCAATCCTACAAAGCCTAAATCCAGAGTTGGTGAACATCAGCCCTGAGCAAGGCAGCTCAAACCAAACACCGGGGATTGCACAATCGCTGGCAAACATTTCGAACATTATGAGCCAGAGGCATGTGCAAATAACAACACAAAGTGCCACCAGGGATGTAGCCCAGCACCTCCAAAGTATTGATAACCAAATGAGAGAGATGCACCAACGTCAGGAACAATACATGTCAACACTCACAGCATTTCATGCAGAGTTGCTGACGGTGATTAAAAATCAGCAACTGATGCTGAATGCTCTAACGGTGAGATTTATGTCACCTGAACATGTGTTCCCACACACATCCACTGCCACAGCTGGTGGTAGCAGTGGGACAACATGGCCAGCACTAAACCCAGAAACCAACACACACACTGAAGACTCCGAGGATGAATTTGCAACACATGTACAGAGGAAGACATCCCAATAAATTACTGTACGTCACAGTTGTCGGATGACAACCACCAACCATTCACTGCTATGAGAACAATGTCCGCCACACAAGAGTCTCCAGATAAATATAAAAACTGTGTCATACAACATGTTTTTGTATTACAAAATCTGAATTAAGAAACATTGTGACTATAACAATGTATGAAAATAAAACCAAATTCAAAAATAAGATATCTTGTTCACAACACCCTCAAACATGTCAACTACTGTTGTTTCCACACTTGATTGTCAAGGACAATGGGCCCTTGTGTCCGGTTGGTGCCACTCAACATTACCAGTGTGTTTAATGTATGATTGCTAATCCAGACACACGTAGAATAGTGCATAAGTACAAGCTAAAGGTTTGTAAGCATGAGTAATTAGATGGGAAAAAACATACTGTCACATGTAGCAATTATTGAATGTCACTCATCAATGTGCTGCACCGCATCACCACAGTCCCCTCCCTAACACAGAAACCCCACACATAGTCAAAGTACCATCTGCAATCCTGTGCTCTCCCCTGTGCTGGTGCTGAGCCCTCTGCCATGTTCCGGTGTATGCACCCTAGCAGCATGCCTGCGTCATGGTGGGTGAATATTTTGGGCATGAATGTACACCTCTACACACACAATTTATCCCTGAAGGCTTACATCTGAAATGACTGCATGCTGTACACTGCAGCAAAAATTCAACATCACAAAAATTTGGATTCTGTCAAAGCATGGTCATCAATGTGCCACTAACTGCCACACCTAGTGAGGCATAGCATGCGGATGCATTAGCAGGAATAGGAATCCTTGGAACGCTTGAATGCTGTCTCCTTACACTGTTTAGAGTTGTGAACACCAACAGTAACCCACATGGTACACAACTTTCACAAATACAGCTCATCTACAAAAGTATGGAGTGTAAACTGCAGGATTGGATGAGGTACGTAATTTGACCCTGGTCCCATGTGAACTTTGTGCTGCTTTCGACAGGGTGTCCAAACAGATCTCACTGCTAAGGTTCGAGTAGGCAGACAAAGTGGCCATTGCAATGGACTGGTTCACCTTTGGAGAGGAGCTTCCATGTTAAGAATCCCCCTATCATCTCCATGCCTCACACTAATGAAGAGGGTGTGCCACAGGGGTCAGCTCTGACCCCAACACATCTTGATGCAGTCCTCCAACTGTCACCTGCGCTGTCCATGTGGTGAGAGTTCACAGTAGTGGCACATGCCGATGATATGCACTTGCAAGTTACACTTTGCAATGACTGTGTGCAGGATGTACCCAATTTCGTGATTAAATCAGCAGATGTTGCAGGGTGGATGACTGCAAAGTGCCTCTAGCTCCATGCCAGCAAGTCAGAGGTGTTGCTGGTGATGAAAGATCATAAGCTGTGGAGTGAATGCTGGTGGCCTTCTAAATTTGTGTGTGCACTCACACATAAGCAGGTGCTGAAAGACATGTGTGTCAGTGGAGACTCGGCTGGCATCCTCCAGGCTTAGACTAACAAAGTGGCAGGAATGTGCCTTGGTATATTAAGGGGGTTCAGACTGCTGTTGGTAGTCATTGTTGTCAAGCCATACATCACTCAGGTTATTGTCCATGAATCTATTTTCCAACAAAACCTATTACTGCACCTTTCTGTAGCTGGGGACCAACAATTCTGAGATTGTGAGACTGGCCAGGGTCACAAACACAGCTGCCAGGACTCAAATAGATCCCCATAGAACCAGCTCCAATGTCAGCCCCAGTTCTTGCCATCATTGGCTTGCGTCAGCCAGAGTAGTGAGTACAAGGCTCTCAGATTTGCGTATAACATATTCAAATCATCCCCTCCTGGCATCTTGCCCCACATGCTGTCACAATACACCACCACTTGCAAAATCAGAGCAAAAGGTCAACAGCTAGTGGTTGTCGCATGGGTAAGGAGGGTGTGAGCTTTAGTGTGCAACTCCTTCACAATAGCAGCTCAAGTCTTGAACTTATTCACTACACACATTAACATCATGAAGTATTTTTTTTTTTTTTTTTTTAAGAATCTTTATTCGGTGATTAAAAAACACCATAAAAGCACACATACATATACATAGATAAAACGGCATTAAATATTAGTCAAGATCCTTGTGCATAAATAACAATAAAATGCTAACATACAAGGCTGTAAATTTAAAACAGGGAGTCACAAGTCTTTTAATCCTCTCCCCTCGTCCTCCCTAATCGGACCGCAACCTTGATAAAATTCATAACACAACACAAGGTTAGCGGGTCAGAATCTTTTTGCAAGTAGATTAATGCATCTCTGGCATGTTCCAGGTGGGCCTTTTTTAGGATGTCTACTAGGAATCTACGCCTGGGCATTGAATAATAGGGACAGAGCAAAGTAAAATGAAGGGAGTCCTGCGGAGACCGATTGTCGCAGCCGCAGGGTCCCTTCTGCTCGATTGACATGGTAAAACCTGCTGGCGAGGCCAACATAAAAGGAAGTAGGCTCAGTCTGAAACGGCACATAAGAAATCTGTCCTGTGTATTGTGTACAAGATACAGGTAGGGCTCCATACCCTCCACACTCTTCACCAAAGTATGAGCCCTTATTGACTTTTTTTCCTCTTCAGCCAGAGCACGGCATTGGGTTTTCCGCTCTAGGAAAATTTCCCCTACTTGTTTCTTGTGCTGTGCTGAAATGGTGGTGGGGTTCTTGAAGAGGTTTCCAAACCCTAGTTCCTCAAGAGTGTTTCTCACATATTTGAGCCATGGGATACGCATGCAGTGGGTCCTACCTAGGCAGTCCAGTAAGATTTTTCTACTTAGATGCGCGTCTGGATTTACCCAGATTTTTAGCCACGCCACAATTGGCCTAAGTTTTAACAAATCGACCAGATATGGCCTCCCTAGCTCCCTGTGAGCTATGAGTCCAGCAGTGCTGGGTGGTACCCTCAGGATAGATTTCAGATGTTTGTTCTCTTCCTGGTCAATTCTAGAGGTATTCACGAAGCCCCAAACTTCTGCCCCATAGCTTACTTTAGCACATGTTATGGAGCCATACAGGTTCATCACCTGTTCCGGACTCCATCTGCCCAACCTCCTGCCATATCCGGCTATTGCCCCGTTAGAGGCAATCATTTTGTTACAGCGCTCTTCCACCAAGGAGTTAAATTGAAGAGCACCATCAAAGGTTACTCCGAGATAGGAGAACGTTTTAACCTCCTCTAAACAATGGGAGCCTATTGTGTAAGAAAATTTTGAGGAAGGTTTTTTGCCTGCCAGGAGCACGTAAGATTTGCTTAGGTTGACAGATAAGTCCAAATCGCTCATAAACTTGACGAACCCATCTATCAGAATCTGTAGGCTTCGTGGTGTACGCGCCAGCAAGACCGCGTCGTCTGCGTAAAGCAGGACAGGGATTTGCCGCGTCCCAACCCTTGGGGAATCTGCCTTTAAGCCCAAAAGAAACTGTTCCAAATTATTAATATAAAGGGAGAACAAAAAAGGGGCAAGAATACAACCTTGTCTGACTCCACTTTTGCATGGAAAGGAGTCCGTCAAACCTCCCTCCCTGTTAAATCTAACTCTAGCCGTGGTGTCGCTATGCAGCTCTCTTAGTATGGTAATTAGGCCGCTCTCGATCCCCATCCCTGCCATCATGTCCCACAACTTCCCTCTGTTGACGTGATCGAATGCTGCTGCCAGGTCCATGAATCCCATATAAATGGGTTCCTTACTGGCCAGAGTATATTTGGCAGTCAGCATATATAGGTTCAGGCATTGGTCGCTGGTGGACCTCCCTGACCTGAACCCATATTGAGTGTCCGAGAAGATGTTGTTCTCTTCGGTCCACTCGGACAATCTGTTCAGGAGTGCCCTTCCCAGAAGTTTAGCCGAGACGTCAATCAGGGAAATAGGCCGATAACACTTGGGGTCGTCCTTGTTGCCCTTTTTAAAGATTGGCACAATGATCGCTTTAGACCATGATGGAGGGAGACCGCAGGTGATAGCAGTGTTTAGGACCCTGGTCATCAGTGGGGCCCAAAGATCTATATTACTAAGAAAAAGGTCAGGGGGAATTCCATCTGGGCCCGGGGCTTTATTCTTAGTTAGACTCTCCATCCCTGCCGTGATCTCCTTAAGGGTAAATACTACCGGAGGAGCCTGACTTGGGGTTACTGATGACTCTACGTGGGGACCCGATTCATGGTTATACAGGCTCCTAAAGTGTGTGACCCACTGCTCCGGGAGGATGTTAGCCCCTATCTCCGGAGAATCATTTTCTTGAAAGGTCGGTTTATTGATGATTCTCCAGAACCCCGCTCGGTCCCTTCTTTCCCCTGCCTCTCTCAGATCTGCCCAAGCTTCTGCCTGCAGGGTGAGTTTCCTCCTTTTGGTCTCTTTTTTATATTTTTCTCTACATGCCCTGATTACTTGTGGATCTCGTGGTTTTGACTTAAGGGAGCATTTCAGTTCCCTCAGTGCCTTGGAACAATCTTTATCAAACCACCGGGGATTGACCAGATTACGCGTGGGCGCACTGGACCTTAGTAATCCGTCTATCAGGTTGGCAATGTGGTTAAATGCTTCTAATAACCTTGGTCCCTGGACTTCCAGATCCAAACATACATTTATGGCCAGCAGACCCTTATCGCTCAGGTTTTTATAGAACTTTGCCCCATCTATTTCGGACCATTTCAGTCTCCTGCCTTGATCGGTGACCCTCTCCACGATTGAACGATGGGCATTGGAGCCAATACCCGCCCTATATGCGAGTATTAAAACAAGCGGGTTATGGTCGCTGAAAGTGTTCCAGTCTATCCCTACACTGACTACTTTATTAACCAGGGATCTCGAGACCAGAATATAATCTATAATAGACGAGCAGCCCCTGCCCTTAAAAGTTGGTGGGAGTGTACCATCCGACTGTGGGTCTACCATATTAATGGTGTGCTCCAGGTCGTACTTAAGCCGAAGCAACCTAAGAGCCGACCCAGTAGGCGAGTGAGAAAAATGCGGTCCCTTCTCAATTGGGCATTGCGCCCAATCTGTGTTCTTTTTGACCAGTACCGGACAAAGGTGACAATTAAAATCCCCCACCACAAGCAGTCCACCAGACGGTCCCTTATTCTGGGATATGATTTCTTTTCCTAACCTTTGGTCGAGTTCAGTTAATACCGGGGTGTGGCTATTTTCTAACTCGGTGCTATATATGTTAAAAACAGAGAAACGTAACCCCTTTCCCTGGAACCGAACCGCCTGTATCCCATATGAGAACCAGTCTGGAAAGGACCAGGTGCCTGGCAGGTCTAAATCTACATAGATGGACAAACCGCCCATTGCTCTCCCTGAGCTAGATTTTCGGGCGGGAACAAAAAAACACTTGTACCCCTGCAGATGGTAGTTATTCTCCACAGCCCATGTCTCCTGTACACATATAATGTGAAATGTTCTAATGAAGTCCACCCATTCCTTATTGTTGAATTTGCCCGCTATACCCGCTATATTCCATGAGATAAGTCTCACACCCTCTCCACTCCATTCAGCACCCCCCTGGGCCCTTGGTCTTCTTTCCCACATTGATCTTTGCATTCCCTGCCCATGTCCCCCTCCTGTCTTGTCTACAACTATTTCCTTTGGCACAACGCAGTTTGGTTCCCCATCACCAACCACCAGGATTTGCTGAGCCTTGGATCTTTGCTCCTCCAGTCTTTCTACCGTACCTCCAATTTCTATACAACCCTGGGGGGCATTGTCTGTCTGTCAATCGACCCCTTCAAGGCCATTTAGGCAATGGAACCGGTTATAGGAAAAAAAGGGTTGTTCAGGTTGGCCACAAAACGGCCTAGGGTTGAAGGCCTGGTAACTCCCCCTCCTGCCAACCCTCTCCCAGTTGTCATGAGTTTGGGGTTGCTGAGATAGGACTGGGATGATGGGAAAAAAGAACGACACATGGAGGGTTTGGATGGTGGATTCCCTAGATCTGTTTTTCCCTTGACATATATGGGACACCGTTCCTGTGTCCCTAAAACTCACCAGTATGCAGTCCCCTGTAATAGATTTTTGTGTTCTTCCCACCCATGGTACCCTTCTTACCATTATAATTTCGTTATTAAAATGTGTCGGGAGGGGTCTATTTATGTTTAACCACTTGATTACCCTACTTTTTAGGGCACAAAAATCCTCCGTTTCACCTTCCTCAAGTGGGGGGACACCTGCCATAACGACAGTAAAAGCATTGGTCTCTGGAGGTAAATTGGGTCTGCGTGGTCTCAGGGTGAGCTTCATTAAAGGGGTCGGGGTGCTCTTGTCTACCGGCTGTGCCGGGGGTACAGATCCTAAAGGAGGGTTGGGCATATTGGTGTTAGGGGGCTTAGCTGTTGCAGGCTTTGGCCTTGTGGGTTGTTGCGAGGGTGCCACATTCACAGCTTGTGGAGGGACTGGATTGGCGACACTATTTGCCGACTGCTTAGGGGCTATAGTGGAGGGAGTGGACTCTGATTGCCTTCTCTGTCTGCCAGCTGGAGTTTTCAGACTGCCCAATGTGGCCTCTAAAATGGTTAGTCTGATCTCAATCTTTTTAATACTCTCGCTGATCGGTAATAACAGGGACCTTAGCAAAAATTCTAGGTTTCCCAGCGGGACAACAGACAAGGGAATATTAGCAATACCAACTCCTGTGTCTTTTATCATAATAGGAGCTGGATCCTCATGAGCAATGGGTTTAGGGTGTAAATCGACCAATGGTTTCTCTACTAATGTGGGGGTTTTTAAAAACTTCCCAAAATCCGAGTGTGGAACCTTGGGTTTGCTCTTTCCTTGAACTCCCCTCGATTTCCTCCTGCGTTTATTTGGAGGAGGTCCAAAGGCTACTTGTGTGTTAGTTGGCTTAGATTTAGTTTTCCTAATCTTCGAGGCTGGAGGGGCCGGAGGGGGTTGGGACACTAAATCAATGGTCACCCTTGGGGGGCTAGAACTAATTTCTGGGGCTATACTCAAGGCTTCAACTGGTGATATGTTAGTGCAATCCCTCAGCAATAGTGGGACATCATCAATTCGGGACAACTCCTCCCTTGGTAAAATAAGTTGGTCTCCGAGGGGCGTGTTTTTCATATTATCTATTGAGCGTCTCCGTTCTGCCCTTAACCTGGACAGATTACACTCTTTGTCCCCCTCCCCCACTGCCCGGGAGAAATAATTCTCTAGAGTCCTATTCTTTGCTCCACCCGGTTTTAGTGGGGTGCTCTCCCTTGCAGGGGACGGCATAATGTTCACAATAAATTAAACTCGGCGGGCGGCTCCACCGAGTGTAAAAGACCAGGGATCGGAAGCACAATCCAAGAGGGTAGGCCCAGCCCGGCCACCTTCGGCCCCGGACGGCCACAGACGGTCCCGCCCTTGTCCCGGGCTTCTCCCGGCGCCCTCCCGCGCGCTCCCGCGCCGCGGAAGAAGCTGCACCTGATATAGGGGGAGGATGCTTAGGGGGCGTGGCCAGCAGGGAGAGCGTCCAGGTGCAGGAAATGATGGCAGCACAGGGACTCCTGGGCAATGGAGTCCCTGATCCTCACCTGGCGCTCGCAGCCCTGCTCCCCGAGATTCAGGCAGCTCCCCTGTCAGGAATCAGCAACGATGTGCCCAGGCACACAGGCGAAGCGGGACCCGCGGAGCGGGTTCCGCGAGGTGCAGCAGCAGAACAAACAGCCCAACAGGAAGGACCTCGCAGGACAGAGCTCGCGCTCACAGGTCAGTCAATGTCTCCCAAAAAGCTAGGGACAAGCAGGCTCTTTTCAGCTGTGCTTAGGGGGCGTGGCCAGCAGGGAGAGCGTCCAGGTGCAGGAAATGATGGCAGCACAGGGACTCCTGGGCAATGGAGTCCCTGATCCTCACCTGGCGCTCGCAGCCCTGCTCCCCGAGATTCAGGCAGCTCCCCTGTCAGGAATCAGCAACGATGCGCCCAGGCACACGGGCGAAGCGGGACCCGCGGAGCGGGTTCCGCGAGGTGCAGCAGCAGAACAAACAGCCCAACAGGAAGGACCTCGCAAGACAGAGCTCGCGCTCACAGGTCAGTCAATGTCTCCCAAAGAGCTAGGGACAAGCAGGCTCTTTTCAGCTGTGCTTAGGGGGCGTGGCCAGCAGGGAGAGCGTCCAGGTGCAGGAAATGATGGCAGCACAGGGACTCCTGGGCAATGGAGTCCCTGATCCTCACCTGGCGCTCGCAGCCCTGCTCCCCGAGATTCAGGCAGCTCCCCTGTCAGGAATCAGCAACGATGCGCCCAGGCACACGGGCGAAGCGGGACCCGCGGAGCGGGTTCCGCGAGGTGCAGCAGCAGAACAAACAGCCCAACAGGAAGGACCTCGCAGGACAGAGCTCGCGCTCACAGGTCAGTCAATGTCTCCCAAAGAGCTAGGGACAAGCAGGCTCTTTTCAGCTGTGCTTAGGGGGCGTGGCCAGCAGGGAGAGCGTCCAGGTGCAGGAAATGATGGCAGCACAGGGACTCCTGGGCAATGGAGTCCCTGATCCTCACCTGGCGCTCGCAGCCCTGCTCCCCGAGATTCAGGCAGCTCCCCTGTCAGGAATCAGCAACGATGCGCCCAGGCACACGGGCGAAGCGGGACCCGCGGAGCGGGTTCCGCGAGGTGCAGCAGCAGAACAAACAGCCCAACAGGAAGGACCTCGCAGGACAGAGCTCGCGCTCACAGGTCAGTCAATGTCTCCCATCATGGAGTATACTCTGGGCTGTTGTGAGGTTTTCAAGATTCACCTCTTCACTTACATCCGGGACTCCTACTGTCACCGGCCACCTGTTGTGTTTCCTACAAGTGCGGGGAGGGACCTTTGCTGGGGAAGGTGTGTGCAACATGAGACGTCTACACAGTACAAAACTTAAGCAAGTCTCCACACAGTGGATGGTTGAATCTCTGTCAAAATGGGGCTGAGAAAAGCTCTGCCAGTGTGTCAAAAAAACACACTTCCTGGCTGCAAACTATGATTTCGAGACTGCACATCACCATTGATGACGTTGTGTCTAACAATATTGTTGTCCTGCCCCAACTAAATGGCCAGAAATTTTAACCACGTTACTTCATACAACATCCATAAGTCGTAAATACGTCTGTATACAGACAGTGTGTTGTACAGTCATATGAGCTAGCCACTTGTAACACAATGACCACTTGCACATGAACATGGTGTAGCTATTACAACACAGAGGGATCAGATGTGTGGTGAGTAAATTCCGTACATCTGTGTCAGATAAAAGCTGTATTTCACATATATATGTCAACATGGTACCCAGCAGAGACAGAATATTGCTAAATGTTCATGCTGAGGTTGGCAGAAAACTCATGCTTAGAATCCAAAACGTATGTATGTGTCAGACCAATATTGGCTACCAACAAAAGCAAAGCACAGGTGTTCCATGAACATGTACATCTAGTCAGACATGTAGCACAAACCGACCTGAATGTACTAATATGATGCACTCAAACAGGAACCGGTGGTCACAGTCCATGTGCCCAACAACTCACACATACCACATTTGAAATGCGGAATGACATAGAATATAGTCCAATGTATGTTAAGAAAGGTTTATAAAATAAGAATGGTGATCAATATTTACATTACAGAACACACTAACTTATCTAAACAACTAATCTAAAAAGCAAAACCTATCTAAACTAACTAATCTTACACTAACGAACTTAACTCTATTAACCTAACCTAAACTATGATCACGCAGACAAGTAGACATCATCCCCCCACCCCCCCTTAAGACATCAATGCACAATAGACATACACATACTTAAACTACACATTTACTAACTATAACACCATACTAAAACAAATATATATTTTTTTTTCTTTTTTTTTTTTATTTTTTTTTTCAATAAACATTAACACACATAACATTACCCCCCACCCCTAAAAGTATTTAAAAAACCCCTATGATAAAAACCTTAAAACTACATCTACATCTAAAAACCTATCTCAACTAACTATGCCTACATATTCTACAATCACTAACAAAATGATACTTACAAAATAATAATATTAACAAACACAATAACTGTAAACCATATTTCAATTAGCCCCTAGATTTGGCTAATCAAATATTCCAGTCTCTGGTGGACCGTGTCCAATTTCTCCTCCAACTTCTCAATTTTCCTGTCCATGGAATCAAGTCTGGACATCAGGGTGTCCATTGCCTGGTCCGGTATGGCCTGTGGAGCAGACGATCCAGAGGCTGCTCCACTGGGGACAACAGCGGCTGATGAGGTCGATGGGGCCACGGGAGTGGGAGGATGCTGTTGTGGCTGCATGCCATCCCTTGAGGCGGGGTCGGTGGTCCACGTGTCGGTAGCCCGCTGCTTCTCATACTGGCGGGAGGTCCAGCGGAAGCCCTTTGCCACGGAGAGGATGTGTAGATATCGGGCCTTCCTTATGCGGAAAGCCCGCTCATCCTCTGCATTCATGTTATCTGTATGAAAAGGTGGACATGTGTCAGTTCACCAGAACATGCCGGACATTAAATCATAGGAAATGCATGCTGTCAGGTGTAATGTAAAACACATTTGGGCAAATCATCTTTTCCATTTGTTGCCCACACACACCAATACATAAGTACTGATTTAGCTCGGCACATACTGTGCAGTCAACTGAATGTCATGGTTGCATGGTAATCCTTGGCACACTTGACATAGTAACTAATTAATGATGAGCCATATGAATTTAAGAACCAGTCAACAGGCATCACGACATGTGATCATATCCCCACAAAAATGACATCTGGCTCGCCTTGTATCAGGCATGGAGTCATGTGGACATGAATCTGCAATGGACGCTAGGTTCTGACAGTGTCGCAGTTTGTCATGGAAGAAGAACTCCTTCCCTTGCATATTTACCACTAGCCCGTTCATTTCACACTCCAACAGAGGAATGCACTGAAGTGGCAATTGCATATTGGAACACAGAGATGTGCTTGCTGTCTACACACCAAGGAGACTCATAATTCATAACAATACTAAAATTGGATGGCATGCAGCATGCCATGTAGTACTAGCAGGGTGCAATTAACGTCAGCTTGGCGTTCAGAGCATACATGCTACAAGCACTTACATGTAGCCCATGGTTTTTGTGGGTATTGTCCAATCCCCAAAACACAGTAACAAATCTACCATATCTTGCAGCAACTCAGTCATCATGACAAAGAATCAAGGATGCGTCACAGCATCATGACATAAGTCTTATGTTGTCATGAATGTGAATATAACATTATCAGACAGGATGTGCCACACTTGTGTGTTGAAATACGTTCGTAGTGTCACCTACCCTGTGCACTAAAGCACGTCACAGCAATGTCAACATCATCCCTTATCTGTTCCATGGGAAAAAAGGGACAATCAAGTACTACAGTTCCAAGGGTCACATCAGAAGGACACATGACTAGCTGTTGAAGTGTGTGGACTGCAGAAATGCTCACCTGCAGTCCATGCATTAACTGCCAATGCAACCATGCTGGGCCGGGTCATCCTGGCCATCGGCCATCTCATTGATTGTGCCATACACATCCAATCATCTGTGGGACACACATTGTAAGTCCTGTACCAACATTAATTGTGAAAGTGGGTCTGTGATACGTCTAGACATGAGATGAGGCTGTCAGCAAAATAATCAAATAGGAGGCAGATTCCTGTCCCACAAACAAATGGCTGTGGACTACAAATTTCTAAAAGCCACCCTAGGCTTGAAATATTCCGTGTGGAATTCCATGAGGACTAACCACGCATGGGCTCCCATCTGTTGTGTTACACATAGGAAAAGTCAATGCATGGACACTACACCCGCTTTGGTACACATATATTGACATCATCCTGGAAAATGATTGGATTGAATAAGCCTTTTCACTACATTATGGAAGACATGCATACTTGACACATAGCTTTGCTCTTATTCTGTGCATATGGTACATAGTGTCATCTATACTCCGTTGTAGGAATATTGCATACCTATCCAAGGTGGGTGGGTCCACGAGCACAATGGAACCACATGAGAAATGTGATGACCGACAGATTGAATGCCAAATACATGACTCACAGACATATTGATGTGCAGCTTTCAAGGCATATCCACAGGAACTTTCCATACATTACAAATTGACCTTTTCATTGACCCAGCACAAGGCGAAACGCATTCAAATACACCATATGCTATGCACAGTACGCAAACACCCCATCCAACTCGTGGACACAATCCATACATCTTCCACTGGATGTTGCCTTCCTGGGGGAGACATGTCTGAAGGCCTCCTCCATGCCCGACGTTGCCATAGCCATTCTGGACGGCTACAAGAACACTGGCAGGGACCGCAACAATGGAGTAGGAGGTGGGCTTGGCATTGTCATGGTCAACCACAAAACCCTCTGGGCCTCACACATCAATGACCACACCCTCAGCACCGCCAAACTCATGCACTTGAAGAGCCACACATACCACAACCCCATTCTCAGAGGAACCCTCGTCTACAGAACCCCTGGACCCTGGCTTCAATTCTGTGACACCATTGCCAATTGGTTCTGCACGCATGACTACATCCTCCTGGTACACCTGAACCTCCACCTCAAGAACCACAAACACAACAACTCCTCCACCCTGGTAGTCAACCTCGGACTCAGTCAGCTCGTCAAAACGCACACCCACTCCGCCAGACGCACGCTTGACCAAGATCCTCGGCTACCTCCCATGTCCCTTTCAGCCACACCACCAAACTGGACTGGCCATTGGTGCATCCACTACACCTTCAAGACAAATCACCACACCCCAACACATTCAACACATCACATGCAGCAGCCAGATCAAAGACAACAATGAACCGCTTGACAACACCCTTGCCCAGTGCCCACACGCCAACCCAAACTACACTGACTGCGCAACATGCAAATGCAGGCAATTGATCAATGACTGCCACAACACTGTCACCCCGATCACAGAACCCTCCAACAGACACATTGGCAAGAAGGCTGCCTGGTTCACTGTGGACATACGGCCCTCCATACACACATGCCAGAAAGTACATAAAACATTGCACCCCAAACAGACACCAGACAGTATGTGGGCCACAAGAACGGCATCCTCAGACACCATCACCTCATCTGAACTGCTACAAGGGCCACCACCAAGGACTGCATAGACAACAGCGCCCCCAATAACAATGAGATATTCAACATCATTAAGGTACCCTCCAACCCTGGCTCCAACACCAATGACATCCCACAACTGCAAGACCTGTGATACACCCTTGCCACACTCTTCCATTGCAATATTGCAGACATCCACAACAGCTACCACAACCCGTACACCTTGACAGGCAGCAACACCTCAGACACCCCGGCCACCATCCACACTGACCCCCCTGCACACCTGGAGCAATGTGAAGGACAACATCAAAATGAGGTACACCATCCACTCCATCTCACCGTCTGACACATTTGCGCACCACATGTGCAGCAAAGCTAGCCCCACCATTGCAACCCATCTCCTCAAGGCCATCAACATCTCCTTAGAGAGTGCGAGCTTCCCAGCAAATTTTGATGCACGCCGAGATCAACGCCTCACTCCAGGAATCCAAGGTGGATGCAAGAGGCCTCAAGAACTTCCAGACAATTTCCCTGCTCCCATTCCTGCTAAAGGGCATGCACAAGATTGCAAACAAACAACTGACCGGCTACCTCGAGGAGTACACCATCCTGGACCTGTCACACTCCGACATCTGCAGGAATCCCAGTATTGAAAATGGCCTCATTGCCAACACCAATGGCATCTGGACCCTGATGTACAATGATGAAAGTGCGCCACACATCCGCCATGAGCTCTCAGCCGCCTTCAACAATGTCTGTCAACGCACCCTACGCACATGCCTCAAACACGCAGGAATCCAAAGCAAGGCTCTGGAGTGGACCACCTCCTTCCTCTCTGGCAGCAGCCAGAGCCTCCGCCTACCCTCATTCTGCTCCCAAGCCTCAAAGATCATCAGCGGCAGAACACAAAGATCATCCCTCTGCACAACATTGTTCATCATCTCCATGGGCACGCTTGCACACGTTGCACAACTGCACCACCTCCACATCATCTCCTACGCTGACAACACACAGCTGATCCTTTCCCTCACCAAGGACAACCTCAACACCAAAACCAACATCCACAAAGGAATGACTGCCGTTGACGAGTGGATGACGAACAAATGACTGAAGCCAAACTCACCCAAGACGGGGGTCCTCTTCTTTGGATCCACCCCCTCAGCCAGGGACAACTCCTGGTGGACAACTACACTGAGAGCAGCACCGGCAGACACCAACCATGCAAGCAACCTGGGGGTCAACCTCGAATCAACCCTCACCATGACCAGGCAGGTCAACATCGTCTCATCCGCCAGCTACAACACCTTCCGCATGCTCAGCAAGATGTACAAGTGGATCCCCACTGCAACCAGTAGAAGCTTCACCCTTGGCCTCGTCTGCATCAGGCTGCACCATTGACATGCAGACAATGTGGGAGCCACTGCCAAACTCCGTAAACATCCGCAACACATACAGAACGCTTCTGCACACCTTGTGCACAACTCCTCTTGCCACAGCCACATCACACCCCATCTGGGATCCCTGTATTGGCTCACCGTCAACAAGAGGATCGCCTGCAAGCTTCTCACCCATGCACACAGAGCACTCCCCCACACCGGTCAAACATACCTCAACAGGATAATCACCGTCTACTACCAGAATTGCCAGTGCCCTTTCAGTGACCTTGCCCTTGCCACTGTCCCCCACATCCAAAGACCTACCAGCGGCAGGAGTTTGTACTGCCAACATGCCCCAAAGACCTGGAACACCCTCCTACAGCTGAGCCTGGTCCTCCTTGCCTTCATGAGGGCACTCAAGAACAGGCTGTTCGATCAATAGCAGCACACCTCCCCCCGCGCATTGAGACCCTCACGTGTGAGTAGAGCAATTTACAAAAGTAATGATTGATTGATTGATTAATAAGTCTGACTGCCATTCCTATGGCTCATCCATATACAAATGTTTTGGGGCTAGGGATGTTGATGGTAATTGCACTGACAATGTTTCCATAGCATGATACATTGGCTAATTAATGCAAGGATGACATTAAACTGTCACTACAATATACTTGAACTTCTCCGAATTGTTCACGGACGTGAAGGTTCAAATGTCATTCAGATGCTGTTTCATTAACTTGGCTTTGGCTACTCCAGTCCCAGTGGCAATGGCCACTCCATTTTGCCTTGTGGATAGTGGCAAGGAGTGTCAGACAGTGTTGTGGCTTCTGATCTGTCCACACATGTCCACACGTAGTACAACGGTCACAACATGTTACATCATGTAGTTTGGAATTAGGATGCAAAAGATAAGTTCTGACTGCAGCAGGAAGTTGTGATTGTACCATAGTTGCACTCATACACAGTTTTGCTTCCATCCTCGCACTTGATACACAACAAATTATATGAACATGGATACTCACTGGTGGCATTTGGGTCTTCAAAGCTGTCGACCTCCCCCTGTGTATATGGCCGTGGGCCACCTACAAGAAGAGTAACAGAAGTACAAATTGGTATAGAATCACATCATATGTACATGTCAATTTAGACCAAAACATTATTTAGCGTGACACATGCATGGAAATAACAGGACGTGTCACTCCTTTTACATTGAGTGCAGCCATATTTTTCCTAACACACATGGACAGTGGAAACACTGGATTGCTTCCACATCAATGTTCACACATGTGTGCCATCCCTGTGATTTCGCACATGCATCTACAGATTCAACACACATGCCCTTATGCAGACACTGTTGCTGACTGCTGTACGGATTGCTGTTTCAAAAACGTGTTTATGCACACGCACATGTGTAAGCATTTATTAGCCACAGACACTGACAACGCTTCTTCGACTCTCAACATTCCCACAGCATGTTAAGCTCTATCATGTTCACTGATTGCACACTGATATGATCTTGCAGATGACTGTTGCATAGTGGCTCACACATGACTAGGGTTACATTTGGCTGCCTGCTTCACACTCCGTTCGGGATGCTGATTCACCTGAAGTGCATCCACCATGACGTATACAGCATTCAAGGTGTACATCCATGATACATTCAAGCGAACATGTAGTTTGAGGCATGTACACACTGCAGATGCACAGTATCGGACCATCAGCCAAAGCCATCTTTACCCAGCAACAAGCCCAAACTCAATCATTGGACATGCCTCTACACAATCCATCAGCTCAAACTTGGATCACTTTGTATGGACTGTACCAGTGGCAAATCTACACGCTACGCAAATTACACAGCCAGCAACACCCATGGACAGTAATCCAGACTACAATGCACCCTGGCGTACACCACCAAGTACACGCACACTACGTACACACAAAACTACACCAACTCTGGATCATGACATGCATCGCCATCAAAGTGTCCACCCTTTGAAGACTAGCCATGGAGATCTGTATCATCCGCAAAAAGACTAGCAACAGATGGAGCGTTACTCACAGGAATCATGGTAAACGCTACCTTTCCATCCCAAGTTAGCAGATGACTCACCAATCAATCATCCCATTTAATGATTAGTCTACAACAACTGTCTGGTGTGTGCACATGCCATTGCACTCAATAGGTACATCTACATCACAAACTGAAGCACAAGCCATAGCACGCTCAACATCAAACGACTAAGTGCACAGATCCAGGTCAGAACAAGGACAACACCCCTGTGGGAACCTCGTCCAAATACCTACATGCCCCTGAGGTGTGTACACAACCCACATCACATACATCATTGCCCAACATGCATTCGCATACATGTTCCACAGACTTGTGACATAGCTCAACTCACATCTTGACTACAGACGTGCCAACAGGTTAGCAAAATTCATTGACAAGCTTGTAGACATCACACAGTAGCAACTGGCCACAAGGCACAGCCACAAGGACGGTGGCAACATCAACACATCCACCACACCAAGACCACATACCCCAATGGCCTGACCGTTCTGACGTACACCTCCTGTGTACCATACAGCTGCATCCATATGAAACAATTAGCACCCCACACAGAAATTACAGATTCTTGACAACTAACAACTATAATGAGCCACAAACCAAAATGCCAACAACACCTTGCACTACACAAGCTTGGTTCTCAATGGACCACACAGATGGTTATCGTAATGTCTAGATGATTTTGCTACAGTCTCCAACACAGACACACAGCAGCACAGGAAGTCAACACGGATCGCATACAGACCACATCATTAGTGAGACACATGCAGACACCATTTTGCAACGATGAAGGACGGGGACGCTAAGACACCATAAATCCCCTTGATAAGGATCCAAAGCAAGGACACCATCTCAACAATCCACACACACATCAAGATTTTACAAGGGCAAATGACTCACCCAATCAATCCTCATCAACTCCAGAAATGCTACACTAAGAATGCACTTCACGAGTTACATTGGCAGAGCTAGCATTGTGCATGCGGACATGTCCCCCTCACAGGATCACTACAACAAGCGCTGCTCATATTTCCACACAGATGTCATGTGCCTCCAGGATCATTGACATTTTCAGACACAGGTCAATGTAAACATATATCTTCATGCAAAACCTGCTACCCCTCCATCTCATCTTTGACAACATTGAGCACCACAGACAGCGCATCTACCATGATACTCATCCTTTGATGATCACAAATGTACCCCTGTCACCAACCTCTCCTACCAATCTGGCACACACGTCACTCCAGCATTCAGCGTTTACAATGAAGCTGGGTGTGTAATAGTGAGCTTATGCACCTTAAGTGGACTAGCGCATGCTTACGACCCACATGCAATGAGCTGACAACAAACATCCTGCGCAGACCACACCGTGCACCTCTCCTTTTCAAATGTATGTAACAGACTCTGCAACTGCAGCTGGATTGCGACCCTCACATGTGAGTAGGCTAATCCTGATGATGATGCTTGCTTGATTCATCTATTGATGCCGCATGCTTACATACGCAACCAGAGTCATGTATATGGTGACATATGCACAGGGTATGGACTGAAATACAAGATAGTGCAGGAATGATGCAACCCCAGACCTTTGTCTGCACCACACTGTTTGAAATTCCTAGCAATGGAAAACAACATTGACATTTTAAATATTCCTTGTTCCAACAGTACTTCACTATATTCTACATCCTGGTGGTGCTGATTCATGCTTAACATTGACAATGAACTGCAAATCCAGCAAGCGTGTTTTACCATGCACTTGTGAATATGCAAAATTTGCACTACGTTTTTAAAAGATTTGCTATGTTGCATGTTGTTAGATGTGGATGTTCACACACAACACCCATAGCCACTGATGCATGGCCAGACTTACAGAGTGGCAATTAACTGGGAAACCATCTGGATGGCACTCCACCCTAAGGCTGGCCTACTGTGTCTCGAAAAAGGGACTATTTAATCATTTCATTTGTCATTGCTCAATGCATGCTGCATTTGATTACACACATTGGAGGAGAGAATCATGACATTAGTGACCTTGGGGTGTGTTGGACCTGTCAGCCCTAGGGTGGTCCCCCCTTCTATTTGTGATCGTGCCTAATTGTTGTCCACCATAATTTTTGTGTTGGAGTAGGTCTCCGGGTGCCTTTTCATTGCCAATCAGTGTTAAGGTGCAGGTGCTCCCTTAGATGGCTGCCACAGACCCCTGCTACTGCAGAGTGGTCTTTCATAGTAGCACCCTAGCTGCCAGGAGCTGGCTGGGACCCCACAACAATGTTGCGACACCAGCCCGCCTTTTGTCCCATGGGTAGAATGGGGAGGCTCCTGGAATGTGCTGGAACCTTCTAGGAGGGAGGTGGCGTTTTACTTTAGCCGCCTTGGCTAGAGGTCACCTGACCTAGGGCTTCTTAAGTGAGGAAGGGTACTTTTTGTGGTGAGTTGGCCAGTGGGGTACAGCAGAGCTGGAGAATCCACGCAGGAGTGTAGGCGGTTGGGCCTAGCCAGGGACTTATGCCTCTGAGAGTGACAGGATTTAGGTGCTGACTCTTAAGTGAGTGAGGGACCCTGTGAAACCCTCTGATCTTGCACAGCAGTAGTAGGACCAAAAGAACCTCTGTCCAGCCTGACTAGGAAGGACCTAGTCGTTAACTCCATCCCTACCCCCCTGTAACAGAACCCCCTTAAGGGCGCCAGAGCCATCTGCGCCAACAAGACTTCATCTAACACCTGAGAACAGTAACTGAATGCTGAGACTGCGTGTCCTGACTGACCCCCGAAACCCTATGCAAAGCAGATTAAAGAACCACCGGGGATCGACCAGGTACTAGCGCTGTGACCCCTGCGCTCCCTGACGTGGCCTGGGTCCCTCGGCAGCGTGCTCCGCTGAGCGCGGAGCTCCCCTCCTTAATTTCAGCCCCCCCCCTGTGGCGTGGAAGCAAGCGCGCTCACCGCAGCGGGCGGAAGGCCGGAAGTAGTGCCCTTCAGTGTCACGAGGCCCGTGGAGAAGCCCGGGGACCCGTTGCTGCCGTCGCAGCTGTGCAAGAAGGTGGGCCAGGCCGAGGACCATTGCCCACATCGCCAATGGAGCGGACGCCATCCAACGTCAAGAGCAAGGTAAGCCCGGATGCTGTGATTGACGCCGGTGCGCCCCCTGATGTTTGGGAGCCGCAACACACCTTGAGCCCGTGTTTCCTCTCCGTGGGAGTCCCCCTGGTCACCACGACTGAGAGACCCCGCCAAGGGATCCTTTCCTTGTGCCCCCCGTGACTGTACTGAAGCGTGGTGCCCTACAAACTGCACCGGAGCCCGAGAGACTTGCTCCGCAAGTCCGGTGCGCTCCCTGCTACTGGCTCCGTTTGTAGAGATTCACTGTTACTGCTTACGAGTAGCACTATGCTCTTCATGTTCCGTTCTGAAGTGCTGTATGTCATTGCTTACGAGTTGCACTCTGTTATTCATGTTCCGTTCTGAAGTATTCCTTGCTAATGATTTCGAATGGCGCTTGGTTTTAAATGCTCCAGTCTGAAGTATTCCTTGCAAATGATGATGATAGGGCTCTGTTTCAAATGCTCAGTTATGACAAATGCATGGCTATTGATTACGAGCAGCGCTCTGTGTTAAATGCTCCGTTCCAAAGTGTTCCCTGTTGGCAACTACGAGCAGCGCTCTGGTCTAGATGCCCCGTTCTGAAGTAGTCATTGCCAGTTAATCACGAGTAGCACTCTGTGGAAATCGGCGCTGTTCTGAGGTATTCACCGCTCAGCGCGTAAAGCGCGGGAATCGCCACTGAGGTGCTACAGATAACCAAAGTAGCGGTGTGCCCACGAGTTCTGCCCTGGGTCCCTGCACGCCCTAGGAGTGGCGCTACAGTCCCCAAACCCTACCCTGAGAAGTGAGATACACTAGGGTGGCCTAGAGCCTTTAGAAACCTACTGGTGCATGAGGTGCTGGTGAATATGGGGCGGGTGAATACACTGCTAATCTAAGTGAAGCTTGCATTGATATCTGAGGAACTGCATTTACATCTCATGAATTGCATTTATATCGCATGAACTTCATTTACATCTCATGTACATCTCATGAATTGCATTTATATCACATGAACTGCATTTATCTCGAACTACTTGGATAAACTTGAATTATTTGCATGAACCTTTACAGTGTGGCGTACCTTATTGTGTGTGTTCCCCATTCCATGCGAGGTGCGTGTTGTATGGTTGCTTTACACACAGGCCTTTGGGTGCCCAGCCGCTCGTGTCACGTTACCGCCCTTAGGGACTGGAGACCCCGGTTTCCTACAGGGTGCATGAAGGTGTCCCTTCATGAACAGACACTACTGACCCACGACGCAGGCAGCCATGTACATGTTAGCAAGTCTGCCTGCACCTGCACATGGTGGCAGTTTGTGTACCAGCACAGGGCTTGGCACCGTGATTACACATCATGGGGCTGATTTATGTTTGACTTGCGCCTCATTGACGCCACCGTTGCGTCACTTTTGTGATGCAGCAGCGGCGCAAATCCTGCGCCATGGTGCGGGGTATTTACAACGTGACGCATCTGGGAGATGCGTCACGTTGTAAAGCCCTGCGCCACATGTAGGCGTTCCAGGGCAGGTGTGGCCGTTCCGGCGCAGGAACGCCTCCTAAAAGTGGCTGAGTGAAATAGACAAGATTTCACTCAGTCACTTTTCCAGCCATGCTGCGTCACATCCCTGCGCCTACTTGAAGCAGGCGTAAGGATTGACACAGCATTTTAGGGATAGGGGCACCCAGAGCCTTGCTGGAGCTGCGTCGCGGTTGCACAGCAACTCCAGCAATGCACCATCCATACGACGGCAGATGCGTCACGCATCTGCCCATCCGAGTGCCACGGTGCGCCGCATCATGAATGCGGCGCATCAATGGTGGCGCACAAGTGGGCAGATGCGTGGCAACTCCTCTGGTGCATCTCTGCTGATTAGCAGAGATGCGCCAGACGTCATGAATCTGCCCCTTTGTATCCAAATCATCCTCCCCCTTGTTCACAGCATGACTATGAAAAATCAATTTATTTAACTGGTGCATGTGTCTGTGTGAATAGAGAAAATTTCAATGTCAACATCATATATATTTGGGCCGATTGATGTTTCCTGGCGCATCCCTGCAAATCAGCAAGGATGCGCCAGGAGAGATGGGTCACACAAGTTTACCCTTGCGCCACCCATGATGCGCAGCATTTTCAATGCAGCGCATCATGGCGCAGGAATAAACAGATGCGTGACGCATTCGATGGCGTAAGGTTGCCGCAGTGCTTAAGTTGTGTTGCAAGCGCAACGCAACTCCAGCACTGTTCCAACCAGCCCAGCCCTAACATGGTCTGTCAAGCCTTACGCCTGCTTCAAGCAGGTGCAGGGTTTTGATGCCTCATTGTCGGAAAAGTGAGTCAGTCACATATTATAGATTTGACTTTTCCGAGGGTTATTTCCGCCGTTACACCCACCCTGCGCTACATTAAACATGACGCAGGTTTAATGTAGCGCAGAGCTTTACAGCGTGACACATCTCCATTGATGCGTCACGATGTGAATATGGCGCAAACTGGCGCAGGGTTTACACCACCGCTGCGTCACAAAAGTGACGCTACGGTGGCATCAAAGGGGCACAAGTCCCTCATACATCTGCCCCATGGTTTCCAACATATGTGTCTGTGGCCACAGAACAGTCTTTTGTATTGCATGCGCTCATATGTACATCCATACAGACCATTGCAACGCCAATTGATTGGTCATACGATTTGTGGAGAGGGAGATATGGCATAGATTAGCACCTCTGAAGAGAATATATGAGTGACAAGAAACATTGACTTACCAACTGGACCACCAACTTCCAGGCCAAGATGATCGAGCAGGTCAGCCTCCCTGCTGATGACGTCCTGCCAGCGGTGCTTTATCTGGTGGGTTGTCCGCTGGATCTGGAATAGACGCCCCAGATGTTGCTGCACAGTGGTCCACCGGCGCTTGCGCCCTGCTGTGTCATACCCCTGACTGACCCTGCCCCCCATGCTGATCATCCGGGGCAGGTAGTGGAATATTAGCCATATCATCCCGCCAAACTGTCGATCGGTCAAATTTCGAGACCTTCCCGACATGATTTAGGATGACGTAAAGGAAACTTAATAAATTTGACAAAGGAAACTTATTTAAGATTGACCTAATATGTACAATAAAATAACCCACCCCTATATAAAGCCTTAAAACTAACTACCCCAATCGACAAACACCCCACAATACTAATGTTACAGACACACACAAGACTCACAAATCACTAAAGACATAAAAACACACCGCAAAAGACACAGGGGACAGACAAAAGACACTTTGAAAGGCAAATCAGGACACCACAGACTCCAAACAACTCCACCAGCAAGCACACACCGAAAGCAAGTAAGGGAAAGTGAAAGTAACTGTGCACTTCCTGGTTTTGGAGGTTCTGGAATCATTGCATCATTTCCTGCTTCGATGCGACACGTTTTTACGTTTTGCGTCACGCTTCCGTTGATGCGTAGATTGTCACTTATTGCATTTAGGCTCAGGTATGCATGCGTGACGCTTATTTGTTTTGCGTGTTGCATCATGAATTAATAATTACGAAGCGTGACGTAAGTCACAGTACGTCGCGCATTATTGGGATGCTACTCTTTTGTATGCATTTGCGAGACTTTCCTGTAGAAGCGATACTTTACGTGTAAAAGCGTCACTTTTCATGTTGTAATTGCTGCAGGATGTAAAAATTATCCACGCTTTGCTACTTGCGACACTTTACATTGAGATGCAACACTCTTCTATTGTGTGAGTGACTCAATCATGACTTGCCACTGTATAGATGTGTATGTGTGAGGGCAGAACTACCAGGAACTGTAGCATCGTAGCAGCATTTGCATTTTACACTCCTGAATGCGCAGGTGTGCCACGTATTCACAGACATATGTTGCATATCCATGCTTCACCCTGCACTGGTGCAACAACTTGAGGCATGCAGTGGGCCAGGACCCTTGGAGCCTGGTGCATGGATGCGTACGTCACCAGATATTATCTGTGTGCATGCATTATCCCCTTGAAATTAGTGTTGTGGACTGCAGCACAGATATGGAGCGGAATAAGGCACGGCGTACATACAAAGTGGTAAAAGTACAATCCCATTACGCCATATTTAGCGCACCGTTACATCACTTTTGTGATGCAGTGGCGGGGCGAAGACAGTGCCATGCTTTTGGCTATTTACAATGTGACACATCTAGTGAGATGTGTCACGTTGTTGAGCCCTGCGCAAGATGTTGGTGATCCTGGCAGGGGGGGGGGGGGAGGTGGCCTTCCAGTGCAGGAACGCCTCAGACAAGTGGCTGAGTGACATGTACAATATTACACTCAGTCACTTTGACGTCCATGCAGCATCAAAAGCCTGCGCCTTCTTGAAGCATGTATAAGTATTAATGCAGCATGTTTGCGATAGGGACAAGATCATACTTGCTGGACCTACGTTTCATTTGCAACGCTACTCCAGCAATGCACCGCATTTGCACAGGGGGATGCGACACGCATCTGCACATCCATGCGCAACGGTGCACCACATTGTACATGCGGCACATCTGTGTTTGCGCACGGGTGGGCAGATGGCTCGATGCTTCTGGTGCATCCCTGTTGATTGACAGAGATGCACAGGAAGTCCGTAATCTTGCACGGAATGTCTCCTTTTTTGCAAATGATTACGCCACCTCCAGGGTGGTTTAGTATTCAGTTGCATCTCCATGCTTTCACTCATTTGGTCAATCTGGATATGTATCTTGTTCCATGTGTGTTGTGTGTCAACTACCACCGCAACGTACATGGCACTCATAATCTCCGCTAAATGCTGTGTGTAAAGTGTTTGGGGCAGAATTACAAGCCCCTTGCGTCACTTTTGCACCGTCCTTGCATCACTTTTGTGACGCAGCGGCTGCGTAAAAGTTGCTGCCCATTAACAACGTGACGCATCTAGGGATATGCGTCACGTTGTGAAGCCCTGCGCCACATTACACCTGCGTCAGGTTTAATGTGTACAGGGTGGGCGTTCTGTCGCAGGAAGCCCCGTATAAGTGACCCAGTGAAATCTACAAGATTTCAATGAGTCACTTTTACATCCATGCTGCGTCAACACCCTGCGCCTGCTTGAAGCAGGCGTTAGTATTGATGCAGCATGTTAGGCATATGGCGGCCCTGGGCATTGCTGGAGTTGCGTCGTGCTTGCGACACGACTCCAGCAATACGTGATTTTTCCGTCAACAGCTGCGTCAGAATTTCTGACGCATCTGTCAATCCTTGCGCCATGGTTCGCCGTGCATCCATGGTGAGGCAAGGATTTGGCAAGTAGGTGCAGGGAAAGTGACGCATCTCTACAGATGCGTCACTTTCTTGTAAATCTGCCCCTATGTATTTGGAAGGAGATGTGAAGTCACACAGGGTGGGTTTCCCGCTCCCTGTACATGTGGATGGTCCCCATGCACCACCAGTCCGTCAGATAAAGTGATGTTCTGGTGGCACAGGGGGCTTGTCATTGTAACCCATGTTGTTGTTCGAGGGATGTTTCACATATGGTACATGTGTGTCACCTGTGTCGACATGTTGCCTTATTGCATGTTGACTTGTGTGGCTTCTTCTCACCAACGTTTCCTTCTGTAAGATGATATGTGTGTATATTCGGAGTGAATAAGGATTGATCTGTGAGTGGTACTTCCAACTTGCACAGCAGCTGACTGACATTACATCACACATTGTTGCCAGTGCCTGCATGTCATTGCTTGAGCTGTGACTCTGCTCAGACATGTATGTATTTTTCTTATCCACGGCGGAAATGCTGCATCACTTTTCACATGTCCATATGTGAGACATCAGCATCCCAAGGAGCTTTTGCACAAGTTTTTCCATGCGTGATATTTGTGGCCACTTTCAGCAGCTATGCTTGTCAGGACCACCACACACACATAGCTTACTTAGGGTGCAAGTGTGCATGATTCACTGCATGCCATCTATTCATGCAAAAGAAGGTTGCACACGACTATGAAACATGTTTTTGATAGGATGTTGCTTTCCTGTGCTATGGCAGTGCCACAGCTTGTCACAACCAAGGTCCTTCCACTGCCATGCAGCAGCAGTTTGATGTACATCTGCACATGTATATATCTATGAATTGAACTTGAACGTTAATGGACACATACTTGAGGATGCAACTTGAAATTGTGTAATGTTCTTTATTGTACATTTTACTGACTTCAATTTTCTACATCATGAGAAAAATTGAGTCACTATGTGTGATCGACGTCGTATCCCTGCTGCTGTGTGGTGGATGTCTTGCACTTGGGGTTGCACATGTTCATCATCATCCACCTGTCCAGGCTGCTGGTCCTCCTCCTCCCAGGGCACATTAGTTTTGACACATATGTTGTGGAGTATCGCACATGTAAGTATTATTTTGCAAACAGTTTCTGGTGAATATAGTAGCCTTCCACCTGATACGTCAAGGCAACGGAACCTTGACTTCAGGATTCCGAAGCTGCGTTCAATAATGTTCCTTGTCCGGCAATGGGCATGGTTGTATGCCTTCTGTTGGTCAGTGCTTGGATTTCCAAATGGTGTCATAACCCAACTCTGGACTCCATATCCTTGATCAGCTGTAATTGGGAGGTAATAGATACGTGTTACTTTAGGCTGACATCAGTATACATGGCATGTGTCCTATGTCTACCTGCGCAAACTTTGAAACTACTCAAGTCCATGTTTATGGTGTTCCTGTGTGTGGTGGGTAGACGGTGTGTGGCCTTGACTGCTCTGATGTGTGCACGCTACGCGGGGGGATGGGCAGTTGCTTTTTGCAACTCATATCATGTAGCAGACAATTGTACAGGGCTCATGCAGAACATGGGTGATTGTTTGCCGGACACTGTGAAACAGGGGCAGAGGGCCCTGCCCTTCAAGGACTCTGGCAAATTGTGCTGTACCTTCATATTCCAACAGGCATCCTCCCAGGGGTACTCAAAACAGCATGCCGTGGTTGGATGGGGGGCTTGACAGGGCCAAACCTTGATGTCCCATATGCACGTGACATCGCAGTATCCATGTGTGAGGTATTAGTTCACTGTGGGACCAGGGGCGACTGTCTGTTTGGCAGACAAAGGGTATGACTGATATTGTGGATTGGTCTGAGGATGGCGTGCTCCTTCCCTTTGCTGACCTACCTGAGCAATGTGGCCCCTGAACAGGTCAGTTTATCAGATGGTGCACCAATACATGCTTACGGTGTGTAATTGCTATGTGCACGTGTATACACATTGTTGCACATTCTAATAGTATTACTTAGCTATTTACATGCATTTCGTACTGCACCTTTCAATGGTTAATTTGAGTTAGATGCTATGGGGCACATTCATGAGGTTTTGCCATAGGGAAGCGCAGCAGGCCTTCCTGCAGCGCTTCCCTACGGCAATTTAAAAGGGCAGGGATGCGCCGTATCTATAACATGAGGCGAATTCCTGTCCTTTTTCCCTGCGCAGGCGCACAATGGGCTGCCTGCGCCAACGCAGGCACCTCTGCACCATGGTGCTAGGGTGGCTGCGTTGTGGGGATGAATATTGTTGTACAGGAAGGGTAACCTTTCTGTTCAACAATAATCACATGAGGTTTTTTCACTTTCTATCTGTGCTGCAGAAGGCAGCACACATAGAAAAAGCACAAACGAGGAGAAATAAAGAAATTTCTCCCCGTGTTGTTTTTTTTTAAACAAATTATTGATCTGTTTTTGCATATACAGGACCATTGAAGTACAGTATGCATGAAACACAATACTTTTACATATGAACTAAGGATATAGCATATATATCCGAGGCAACCTTACACGTCGTGCCACATAGTTGGCAATGCCGACCAAATAAAACATACGAGAGCTTGATAGTACCTCAGTCAAGCACATTACTTTGTATCCAACCATGCCCCTGCGCTACGTTCACAATATTCAAGATTCGATATCTTTGGGGGCTCTGCCTCCCAAACAACCCTCCAACTCCCTACCCACCCCAACCCTCCCAATTAACCCAACACTTGCCACGATTTTCAGTCTGAGGGTCACAGATCCTTGACCTCGGGAGGGGAATGGGAGTGGGCGGACCCAGACTTCAAGTGCGGAGTGGGGGAAGGATAGAGGCCGAATACATCGGCCAGAGTGGGGACTGTGATGGTTCCGGACAGGCATAACAGAGGGGGGGAAGGCTTGTATCATCACCCACCAGGATATGGCCTCAGTCAGACAGGAGATTACAACCCTCAGCCCCACTGGACTGGCTCCAGCTACTACCAGACTCAACCGTTGGCATACACCCTGTTTCACGCTGGGGTCCTCCGTGGACTGTGCCCCGCAGCCTCATCACATTCCTCCACCTCACCCTTAAATAGCTCAGTCAGATGTGCCCATTCTAGAGATATGGGACACTTTCGCAGCCCTCGACTCTCTTCACGGTGCAACGCTTCTCACTCCACCACTGACCCCCTCAATACCTCCTCCCCCCACACCTCCACCCGCGGCAGGGCTCAAGACTTCCACCGCTGGGTTTTCAGGCGCTTTGCCAGCATTAATGGCAGATTGGCAAAGCGACGCAACTGTTTTGCCTTCAGGGGGAGCGGCAGCAGTGACAATGGGCAAGCTTCTGCTGTGTCCCAGGAGGGGCGTTCAGTAATTATATTTAATACGTGCATTATCCTATCCCAGTATCAAGATATTTCTCCCCGTTGCGCCTCCCTTCTGCCTCCCCTGGGGAGGCGTAGGCTTTTGGCGCTGCCTCAGACTTCCGATTTCTCGAATATCAGAGGCAGTGTCAAAAGGGCATGGATGTTGCTGGTAACGTCCCCAGCAACACCCATTGGACGCCCCTTTTACGTGGAACACTGCGTTGAAGGGACTGATCATTATGATGCAACATTAAGCCGAAAAAAAGTGGCTCAGTGCTGCCTGATTAATATCACGCTGGCTTCTGCGCCACGGAACGTCACAAAAAGTTGCGTTCCGATGGTGCTAGGGGCCTCATTAATGAGGCCCCATGTGTGCATATGTTGTCAGTGTGACTTGGTGATCAACAAAGTTTGATGTGTGATATTTCCATGCATTCCTATCAGGTGTCCCTTGGCCCTTTACGTTATGCTGCTATTTGGGTCTGCAGGTTTGTCCAATATGTAGTGTGGTTATAGTGTATATGTGGCAATGCATTTCCACATTGATGCTTTGCATCATTTGGACCTACGGGCATGTCATGTGGATGTAATGTGGCATTGTAGAAGCAGCTGCTGCATAATATATTTTGATATACATTTATTGGTGCTTACCTACAAGTAGTCCGTTGCCATATTGCCCATTTTCAAAACGTTGATTGATTATGCTGTTTCTGAAAATGTAGGCGTCATGCACACTGCCAGGGTATTTCGCCAGGACATTGAGAAATTGTCCCCGATGGTCCACAATGGCCTGGACATTGATTGAGTGTGTGTGTTTTCGGTTGCGGTAAAGGTGTTCCGTAGCTGCAGGTGGTACGAGCTGTACATGCGTGCAGTCCATTGCTCCAAGCACATGAGGGAATCCAGCAATAGCATAAAATCCTTCTTTGATGTCCATCTGCAGCTGCTGTGTGTTGGGAAAATGTATATACTGTGGGGAGAGCCGGAGAATGGCATCCAGGACCGTAGGGAGGAAGCCGGAGTAAGAGGACTGCGACACTCCAGCCACTTGTGCAGCTGTTGTTTGGAACGATCCAGAGGCCAACATGTGCAATACCGCCAGTAGCTTTGTCAGGGGTGGGATGTTGTTACCCCTTTCAGTTGATGCCTGTAGCTGTGGTGAGATCTGCCGCAACAGATTTAGTATGGACGCTTTCCTGATCCGATACAGTTTGATGACTTGTTCGTCCCGGAGTCCAATGAGGGTGGTCCTTGGACGGAAGATGCGCTCCTTTCTCCTGCGCTGCCTTTGTGGTAATGGTGGAGGCTGCGGTAGTGGGATTGGTGGTGGTGGTCTTTGTGCAACTCCCAGCTGGAGGATTAGCAGGTCCATTTTGCTTGATATGCTTCCAAATTGCTATGTGGCACTTTAAATCAAGTTCTGGTGAACTTGCGTCGTTATTTGCGCGTGGGTTTATGGGGCGCAGGTTTTCTGTCGCATTCACGCATTTGCGTGACGCATTACGTAGATGCGTCGACGCAGGGAAATGACATAAATATGCCTGCGTCAGTAATACGTTGCTTTTTGGTTGGGAACGCCTACCTTGCATATATTAAAAGTGACGCGACGCAGCCGTTTCTGACTCAAATTAATTCCGTCGCATCTTGGATTACGTGACGCATATCCGTAGATGCGTCACAATATAAATTTTGCGTAAAAAAAAAAACGCCGCAGCGTCACATAAGTGACGCAACGGCGGTGTTAAAGTGGCGCAAGCCCAACATAAATCTGCCCCAATGTAATTCTACTATGCTAATTTAGGGCCTCTTTCCGAATGCCTTTTAATCCAGATGGGAGTTACTAGTGCTGGAATACCGTGCATTCCAATGATTTCACCCAAGTATTTCCACGACTCTGTCAGGTCAGGTGAAATGTCTAGGTGAAAATGACATTGAAATGGCAGTGTTTGGATCCCTCTTTCCTCCAGGTTAGGCTCCATCATCTCTTTATTGCTAGTTATTCAGCCACCTCGGAATTACCAATACTTGAAGTATTTCGGCAGAATTATGCAGAAAATGAAAACTTCTTTCGAATTGAAATGTTAATTGTTGCGTTTTAAATGAATTTGCAAATAAATATGTGCTCTGTTGCTCATTTGTATAGTTTTTAATATAACATTTCCGGAAGTGTTACCTTTCTTCTTATTTCACATGAAAATAGGGTAACTGTGTGCTATTTCCAGCATGTATCGTGTCCTATCAGCGATAAATAGGAACCCTTCGGTATGTTTGACAGTGTAAAGAAATGTGGAAAAAGTCATTCAAATTTCATGTAAATTTCATAAAATTTAAGTCAGTGCAAGAGTTCCCCTTCTTTGTAATCCATTGTCATGATCTTACGCTAACACCCCACCAGAGGCACCAACAACGAATATTGCATGTTACTATGCTTGCTATTACATCGCTGTTAGAATCCGGGGTCTCTGGTTGGCGCAGGTATGCACTTGCGACAAGCAGGGACCCGTTTCATCTAAGTCAGGGCAAAGGATCACCTCTTTAAAAATAACCCCTGCTCACCCTCTAGGTAACGTGGCGCGAGCAGTCAGGCTAGATTTCCAGAGGGCATTAGGTTAAGCGTTCAAGTTGTCCCACACAATAATCACCACCCCACCACACAAGGACACAAGGCTGTATTTATAAAAAATAGAAGTCTTTATATAAAAGGTTTCTTGCAGGCAGGTTGCACAAATACAGTTCTGTTGGTGAATACTAATCCAGTTACTCTTTAAAGGCTTGAAGGCAGTCCACAGTTCTTACAATGGCACTTTTCTGTTAAAAATAAGCTCCTTTGGGGGGTTGTGCGCTTCGTAGTGCCTCAGGTACGCTTCGTACCGCTTTTCTAGTACGTCGTGCCGTTTCTCACGCTTCTCGCGTGAGGTACGCGTCTACCGGCCTCGAACCAGACGGGCCGTACCTACGTAGGTCCGCGTCGAACAAGCTTCGCTTGCCAAGTCCCACGCTTCCCACGTGAGCGCCGGCAAGGCTTTTCAATACTGTACAGTCCGTACAGTGAAGGAGACGCGCCGTACACAGGCGGCAGCACCCGTACGTTGCAAACAATGGTAGTGCGGTTCGAACTACGCACCAGACACAAGTATTTGAAAGGCAGGTACGGCTCCAAGTAGGATGCTTCAGTGGCAGTACGGTTCGAACTACGCACCAGACACAAGTAGTTGCAATGCAGGTACGGCTCAAACTAGGATGCTTCAGAGGCATTACGGTTCCAGCTACGGCGGGTACGGGTAGTACCACAGGGCACCAGTCTTAAATATGGCAAAGGCTAGTACGGCTCGTATAAGGTGCACCACAATCCCCAAATACTTCCAATGCAGGTACGGCTCGTACGAAGGTCAGTACGGGCCGTACTTTAGCGCTCAAAGCCACAAATACCTTTGTTCTTCACTGGGATGGTCACGGCGGCCTCGGGTTTCCACGGAGCGGTGTCCCACGTCACGGTGTCGTCCCTCGCCGTCAGAGGGCGGCGGTGCTTCGTGGGGCACCCAAAGAAGGTCTCAGCCACACGACCAAGGGCAGAGGAGGGGAGAGCAGCTCTGGGGCAATTCTCAGCGCGTTGCAGCGCGATCGGCTTATCAGTTGATCACAAGGGTGCACAGGGCCTCGTGGTGATCTCGACGGCACAGGGTCGCCAAGGCTCGGTGCGCAGGCCTTCAGGTGCCTTTCTCCGTGTTGCGAGCTACGGCTCGCAGGGGCTGGTACTTGCGGTGCTTGGACCAGGTAGGCAGGTCCTTGCGGTGCTCGTGGTAGTCCCAGGTGGCAGAGGTCGCGGTGTAGAGAAAGGGGGAGAGGCACACAGGTTCTCTGGGGATCAGCATCACAGGATTGCGTCCAGCTACTTCTACTCTTCTGGGGGATAGGTTGCGCCCACTCTTCCTGGGGCGCAGATCAGGGGGCAAGTTCACAAGCAAGCCCTTGGAGATTGTTTAGCACAAGTTTATTCAAAGTCTTTTTCTGTAGTCTTTTCCTCTCCTTCCAGCAGACAGGCACCCACTGCAGGCCAGTCTCTCAGGCAGAGAGACAGTATTCCTCCTTCAGCTTCTCCAGGTTCTTCTCCTTCAGGCAGAGGTTCGTTGTTGCGTAAACAGGATCTGATTTGTTAGGAGCAGGGCTCCTTATTTTATACACCAATTCTTTTGTTCTTTGTCGCCAGGGGGCCTGGCTCAGTCCAGTTTTGGAGCACTTTGTTGTGGTGACTCTGCTTTTTCCTTTCAGCAGCAGGGCAGAGACATCAGCCGCTCCACAGGGGGCAGAGCCGGCTTTGTGGTGGCAGAGCACAGGTCTATTCAGAGTCAAAGGTGTACTCCTCCCACCCATCCTGGTGTAATCTCTCTACCCACCACCTGGCAGCCAGCCTATCTCCTGGAATTCCCCAGCCCTGCTCTTCACGTTTGCTAGGCAGAACACACACACACAGCAGAGGCGGACTGAAATGGCCAGGTCAGTAAATACTAACTTTCTAAAAGTAGTATTTACAAACACAGGATATTAAAATAAACTTTACTAAAAGAAGTATTTTATTATTCTGACTTCAGGCATACTGAACTTGACTTTCTACCATGCTCTCTGAGTCCACTGGGATTACAGCGTGTAGTAATTCCAGCAGCCCATTCTGGCCTATGGAGAGCAGGTAGCCTTCAATAGTGAAAAACGAAAATGGCTGTAATTCACTATTAGGACATGCCACACACATCAGGGCATGTCCTACCTTATCCCTACAATGCACCCTGCCCTTGGGCCTACCAGAGGGGTGACTAATATGTAGTTAAGGGAAGGTTTGGGGACTGGCAAGTAGGTGCACTTGCGCAATCAGCGCGACAGTACCAGACCGCGCGCAGGTTCTGCAGTGGCAGACCCTAGACACATTTTACTAGGCCGCTTCTGTGGGTGGCACAACCAGTGCTGCAAGCCCACCAGCAGCATTTGTATTTACAAGCCCTGGCACTCCTGGTGTACTTTACTAGGGGCTGATAGTAAACCAAATAAGTCGAACATGGACACCAATCAATGTATACATTTTACCATAGGGAGAGCATATGCACCTTAGCACTGATCAGCAGTGTTAAGGTGCCCAGAGTCATAAAACAGCCAACAGCAGGTCAGAAAAAATATAGGAGGAAGGCAAAAAGTTTAGGGATGACCCTGCAAAAAGGGCCAATTCCAACAATCGCGTCCCATTATAACACGGTCGTTACAACTATACCTTTACATCGCATGTCTTTAGATCGACTTGTTGTAGGGAGCGCGCTGGACTTAGGAATAGTATAATTTACTATTTCAACTCCAGTGTGTGCATCAGTAGGGAAGGTTGTAATGACCCCGTTGGAAAAGCACTGCGATGTAATGGCACTAAACAATGTTTCCCGCACTGGACACCATGTAATACCTGAATGTGCGTGCTGGGATGTATGTGTGTCTGGTATGGCACATAACATGCAGACCTATGGGTTCCATTTTGAAAGCCCAGTGCCTGAGGGTTGGTGAGGAAACACCGACACTGGAGAAAGGGGAGCAGCGCATTCTCTGTGTAGAATAAAGGTCTCTTTAATTCCAGAAAGTGTTACTGGTCAGTGGGATCTTGACTCACTGTCAGGAGATATGAGGAACAGTTTCGTACTGTAGGATCGGGGATCATGAAGGAGAAAAAGACATAGGCCTTTGAACCTTTATGAGGCATGTTTTAGTGGAGGCTGACAGCCAGGTGTGATCACCGATTACTCCCTTGCCCTATGTTGTGAGTAAATCAGAACTGGAGCCACTCCTGATGTGGCACACTGCCCCTTTGACAAAGAACCAGCAGAAGGGAAGAGCATGTCAGGACATGTTTGAAAGGGTCATAGGGCAAACAGAAGTTTTTCTCCAGGGCCCATATTATAGATAGTGCAAATTTTCCTTTAAGCAGGAGTGCCAGGCGCAAACAGAGAAATTGTGTCCTATTAGGAAGAATGCACAGCTGTTTTTAAGCTTCTCCGTGTTTTGCTGGGCAGATGGCAACCTGCCTACACTGATAAAAGGGATTAGACACCCCCTCGCAGGTGGGTGCATCCGTCTGGAAAGAATTGATTGTGTGGTCCAGGGACACCCTTTCATTCTTCAGAGGGCTGCATTTAGAAGCAGCATTGAAAGTGCGCCACCTTTTTGTGGTGCACTTTCAATGTGCCTTCTAATGGACTGTTGTCCTTTGCACCCACGTCAGTAATGCTGCGTGGGTGCAAAAAATGTTCCCTCATTTGCATGGGGCCACACCCCCATGCAAACGAGGGAATGCTTTTTAATGAGAACGCTGGAGCAATATTTGCTCCAGCGCTATCTGTATTAAAGAAGGGGCTGCACAAGCATTTGCAGCCTTTTCTGTAAAACCAAAGTGCCCTGAGGTCGTGTAAAAGTGGGCTCAAATGCCCATTTTCCCCCAAAGGACTTGTGTAATGCGGCCCCAGGTGTCCAGGGTCCCACCTACCATGGGTTCTGAGTAACAGGGCGAATTGCTTCCCCTTTCAGCACTTGAATCTCAGAGGTAGCACAGGCCAATCATGGGAGGCATACACATGAGCAAGACACAAAGCACAAAGAGTAATGGCATTGTCAGGTGCTTTCTGAAAAAAGGAGAATTTTAATGTGAAAACTCAAAGCACAGAATCAAGGACTGAATCATCCTACAGTCACTTAAGCTCAGCATGCTAGCATTGTCCTGGGCAGTATCTCTAGCCCTCTTTCCCTTCTTGTTGGTTTGGCTGTTCCCCATGTGATAACAGGGAGGACTCTAGGGGCCCGATTCACAGAACTAACTTAAGACTAAATCCTAAATTTACTACCATTTTCGTATTCACAGAAGGCACTTACTCATTTCGGTATTCACAGAAGTTAGGAGTCCTAACTTTAGGACTCCTAAATGCCTTCTGTGAATACCGAAAGTCTTAAAATTAGGATTTTTCTCAGTTTAGGAGTCCTATAGTTAGGACTCCTAACTTTACTACTACTAAACTGAGAACAATCCTAATTTTAAGACTTTCGGTATTCACAGAAGGCATTTAGGAGTCCTAAAGTTAGGAGTCCTAACTATACTACTACTAAACTGAGAAAAATCCTAATTTTAGGGCTTTCGGTATTCACAGAAGGCATTTAGGAGTCCTAAAGTTAGGAGTCCTAACTTTACTACTACTAAATTGAGAAAAATTCTAATTTTAAGACTTTCGGTATTCACAGAAGGCATTTAGGAGTCCTAAAGTTGGGAGTCCTAACTATACTACTACTAAACTGAGAGAAATCCTAATTTTAAGACTTTCGGTATTCAGAGAAGGCATTTAGGAGTCCTAAAATTAGGACTCCTAACTTCTGTGAATACCGAAATGAGTAAGTGCCTTCTGTGAATACCAAAATGAGTAAGTGCCTTCTGTGAATACCAAAATGGTAGTAAGTTTAGGATTTTGTCTTAAGTTAGTTCTGTGAATTGGGCCCATAGTTTTGCCTTAAGAGTCAATATTAGCACCAGTCAGCTGCTAGGTTTGTGCAAGTCCCCAGCAGGCCTGATGGCCAAAACAGTCTTACCCAACCTGATGAGTGATCCTGGGCACTACTTTGCTATCTCCAGTCTCCCATAGCTGAGAGCCTGCAAAATCTCCTTCTTTCCCCTGATAGCGGATCAACCTCCTTAGCATCCGGACAGCCTGCATCGCAGTTAGACATCCTCGCTTTGCTCCTGGGGTGATCGGTAAGTGTTCCTCACAGATTCCTTGGCACCATGCTTCATGGTGACAGCCCTGACTTCACAGTGGCCCCTCTCCTGGCATACGTGGTATGTACATGGGCGATAGCCTGCACTTCACAGTGACCCCCTTCCTGCTCATGGGGTTCACCAACTTTCGCACACATATGGGCGACAGCTCACCCATCACAGTGGCTACCTTCATGACACACAGGGGTTGCCGACTCCTGTAGAATTCCCGACTGGACTGGGCAACTCAGTTTGCTCATTAGAATCCAGTCGCTAGTATCCTGGCTGGGCCTTGCTTCCTCCAGGAGCTCAATTCACAGGGTTCACTGGTCTTAGCAGGCAGGCAGAAGGCTGGTGTATTTTTTACAATGGGCCTCTCCTATCAATCAAACTCACAATAAAGAAGAACCTGGAATTTAATACCCTTCTCCTTCTCACAGCTACTACATCCAGATGTTAGGCACAGATGATCCTGTCGTTAGCGTCAAAGCTCTGGAATTGACTTTCTCTATTTATGAAAACTCGGACCACTCTTGTGTGTTTCAAAAAGACCATCAAACATTTCGCTTAGCTAATCTGTTATTGCTGCATTCTATATTGTATATGCTTTCATTGTTTAATTGCTTCTAAAGACGGTTAAGACTGTGATATGTGTGACACATATTCCATGATGTAATACGTATTGCCCAATTATGGATGCCCTCCTGTGTAATTATTAGGCAGGGACATAAAAGGACCTTTGAGTTCACTGTAGGAAATGGTGCCAAAATAGTTGTATTTACTGCAGCTGTGGATGGTGTCCATTCTGCATCCTAGGCGTGTAAAACCCCTGTGTCAGACCTCACATGCGAGGGTTTAGTAAGGCGTCTCACCTTTCTTCAAACTTGTACCACCCGCCTTAGGGTACATTGAATTTGAGAATTCAAAGTAAAATTCTAAAAGGGTACATTAGGTGCCATATACTAAACTGTAGATGTGTGCACTTTCAACCAGTGCCAGTCCAATTTTGCTCATTAACTTGAACAGTGTCCAGAGCTAGTGTGTCAGCCGCAAAAATGGCAAAACAGAGAGAGTCTATGTGGAGGAATCTGCTCCACTAACAGACCAGCAAAGTGCAAAATGGCACTTATGTCACTAGACAGCATTGTTATTTGACAAAGGACAGCTCTATTTTGTTCAGAGTTTTGTCACTCACAGGTCAGCATAACTCTTAAAAAGATTGTTCAGGTTACTTTAATCTTTTACATTGTGGCGGAAATGGTGGATCTGGGAATGCTGTTTCTGAGGAAACACGGTAATTAAAGTGCATGATTGGCCAGAGTAAGCCTCTTTGGATACCCAATGACGGGTTATCGCGCACGCTGTATTTCCCAACATTATCACTCGGAAATGTCACTCGGAGGAATAGAGTAAATCTCAGTCTATCAGGTTTCAGACACCAGTGAAGGGATTGCTCCATTGCATTGTTTGCACATGACTCATTCCAGTACACTACCAGGAACACAGCTGGCATCATTCAATCAACACCAATCCTGTGCCCGATCTTGCATGCAACGTTTAATTATCTGCCACAGCACGTAAATATTTCATATAGGTCACAGGACAGACAAACAGTGATGCCGTCAGTCAACCCCTTACCTATGCGTGAGGGAAAATATGGATTTCATCCAGATCTTGGCTACGAAAACTCCGAACAATGAAGAGTTGTATTGAAAAATCCATTTATATAATAATTGTAGTATTGTATTATATAGAATTGGACTAGTGGTTTCTAATGCATCTCTCATCTATTTATAGGAAGCTCAGTTATTGTCTCCATCCTCCTCATATAGTAGCCATTGGACCTTCAGGTCGCTCTTGCTGTTAATGTTTGTGTTGGGACAGGAATGTCTTCTTCATGATGTACAGAAGTGGACCCCACCTATCCTGCGTGCCCGAACTGCACACCGGGATCCTGTTTTTTTAAATTTCAGGTCATGCCATACACTAATGCTGTGTATGCACTTTGACCTAGGCCCAGTCTGTGACAATCTTAGGTTCACCTTGGCCTGAAAGGGAATGGGCGCACCAAGCGCACCCTTGTAGTGACAGGTAATTCATTCCTCTGTCATGGGTTAATGCATTTTGTGTGCTGATGGGGGTACCATGGTTGGTGAATTGTAGTAAAAGAGACATGATTGCTTTCTTACAGGCCCACTTACTTAAGAGTTCAGCTACTCATGATGAGCATCCTCTCCGTTGTGTGTGCGTGTATGCCAGAATTGATAGTGGGCCTTGCACGAGTGATAGACCTGCATTTTGAAAGCCCACAGCCTGGACCAGAGTACAAGATGGAAGAGAGGTTGCTTTCTCCAGACAGCACATGGGTATTGCTGGCATCTCCTAGGTGGGAGGGGGGAACACAAGACGCTATAATGAGGAAAGAGGAGACAGGCTTTCCTAGAAGTGCCAGGGCTCTACTAGATTCAATGGGCTGTAAATGACTCTGACTGCAGTTGTATTAGTTAGGTGGCAGGGGGTGCAGGATGAGGCCAGCGGAATATGTTGTTAGGGAAAGGAAGGCTTTGAATGGGCTCAGACTCTTGTCTCTCTTCCTGATCTTTATGAGTAGGGGTCATAAATAACTGGGCGCTGCTGTCTCACACCTCTTTGTACTTCTGTGGTGGTCACTCCACCTGGAGACTGTCCTGAGGAACACAGCATCCTTGCAGACAAAGACAAGGCCTGGATGGCGGCCTGGCCAGGACACATGAAATGGAAACTGACCCAAACTGGTTCCAAGCTGGTTCCAAGCAGGCAGACCTGAAATACACATCATCCGTCTGGTTATCAGTGGCCCAAGACCCATCCTTCTTTATCTTGTAGTCTCTTCTACCATGAAGGGAGTATTTTGCAGGGTAGGAAGGGTTGATGTCGTACTGACGTCCACTTCCTCAGAAGTGATAGAACATCGCTTGGAGTTTGATCTGAAGGGGAAATTACTGGACTCTCCTGGGTGCTAAACTATCCTGCCTGTGAGGAAATGAAGCAAGCACTAACCTTGCAGGAGCAGCTGATCGTGGAAGGGATAGCTGTAATTGTACCTGGTCTGGGGTTCTGTCCAACAGAAATTTGCTTGCCAAGTGCACCAAAGGCATCTGGGACGGGCAGTGTGATCATCAGATATCCCTGTAATAGCTACCGTTGCACATGGAGCTGTCTGCCACATAGCAGGCCCCATGAGTACCTGCTGGAGGCGTATAAGTCGACTATGTGCCCATGGCACTGTCAAAGTGTGCTGTTGGGTAAGGACAAGTCCAGAAGACTAAATGACCAGAGAAGCGCTCTGGGGTGTCTCGTGAAGAATGAAGGTCATCACCTCGAGACACTGCGTGCTGAATATAGCACCTGGCGTCCACCATGCTGAAGAAGGCATTTGGTTGTTGCGCTCAAGAAGAAACACCCAGTACTCATTGGATTGTTGGCGGGAGCTGTGTCATAAGTCAAGTATCCAACGGAGTGTCAGATATAGCTGCATCATACTTCAAGTACCCACTCAATAGACGGAATAAGCCCCAACCTGCAGCCAGCCGGTCGGAAGAGGGTACTGGCAGAAGCCACAACGTCATTGTGTGGTACGGCCTGAGTGGACATTTTATGCGATTACGTAGGTAGGCAACCCCAGGTGTGTAATTGTTGCACGTAACATGTTGCCACATTTTACATAGGAAGATACTAATGCACAACATAATGCAAACTGTATGCTGAGTCCTCACAACAAAGCCTACGGACAATAAAATGTGATGACATGTTTATTTTACCAGTACATTTTCAAAGTTTAGTGGTTCAAAACATCTTGTCACTACCACATTGCTGTTTGACCATTACAGCAAACCGGACTCCAGTGCAAATGCTTCTAGTACCATTCAGTCAGTGTGTATCTTGGTAAATGGAACACAAAGACCCTCGTTACATCTGCAGGACTGAATCCCAATCCCTGTGGAAATGCTTGTTTGCACATGAGGCAGAATTGAAAGTTGTGTAATAATATGACACCCTCACAGTTTCCTCTGATAGATTCCAGCAGGTCGAACATGCCTAAATTCATTGGGGGAAAAAGACAATTAAAAGGCAAAGGGTGTGGAATTTGATTTTTTAATCACTGATTGTGTATGTTATGCCTAATCTGCAAGTTAGAAACTCAGAATTGGAGGTATTTACCAAAGGTTATAAATACCCCACCCAGGTGTAAAGGTATTTACCATATTTGGTAAATAACCTATCCTAATCCACTAAACTTGTAATGAGGATCAAAGACTGATAATCCCTTATTGTGTTTTGAAAGTGTACATAGATTATCCACTTTGAACATGGAATGCCTCTGAATAATTGTTGTTTAGTAGTAGTAAATATTTATTTGGTTTATACAAAAAAACATAAAGGAGCAAAACACAAACAATCCAACAATATAGAAGAAAACACATCACAACACTTGAAATATTTTTTAAAAATACTACCATACTTAAAAATGCAGATAAAAAAGAAGGAGCAATAAAAGCATCAGTTAAACTGAAAGTATCATTTTCCCACCATGCTCCTCACCCTAATAGAAGCCAATAATAATGAATTGTCAGAGAAATAAATTCGGACTATAGTAACTGACGATACAATAAAGCTGTTCTGAATCTCCTGATGATTGAAGATCTAAGCAATGGTGAAATAAATCTCTTCCTAGGTAGATCATAGAATAGACAAAAAACAGGAAGTTCACATTGATGGTTTGGATTGCGAATCACAGGGACATAGGGGCACATGCATCAAGCAAAATACCGGTCGCAAATGGGCCGATTCATAGAATCGGCCCCTTTGCGACTTTTTTTTGCCATTTGGGATGCATGAAGCCCAAAGCAAATCACAAAATAGGGAATCGTAATGTTTCCGATTACCCATTTTGCGTATGCATTTAGGGAATCGCAATTTGCGATTCCCTAAATGCAATGCAGGAAGCATGAAAAAATTACGACCCTGCATTAAGGAATCGCAATTTACCAACAACTTCAAGTTGGTGGTAAGTTGCAAATCCTTAGAAAAATTCACTTTTTTGCATTTCTCTAAGTGCCATGTGGCGCACACACATGCCCTTAGGGCATGTATGTACTCCACATGTGCAGACTTAGCTGTTTTGGGGGTGCATCGGGTGGCCTTTTTGGCCCCCTCTCACCCTTGTAATTTCATTTGCAATATGTGAGTACCTATTTGGTATTCACAAATTTCGAATGCCTTCTCATTCATTCCTATGGGCCTCTAGGCCCATAGGAATGAATGGGAGGGCATTCCTTAATAGCGAATCGCCATTTGCGATTCACTTTTAGGGAATATGTAGGAATCACAATTTTTTTTGCAAAATCTATATGCATAGGTAATTGCGACTCCCTAATAGCAATTCCTTAATAATCGCTGTTATAGATTTACAATTCCCTACTTTGATACATGTGCCCCAAAAAGACATGCCAAGCCAAATATGAACATATGTTAAAATGTAAAATCTGATTCTCCAATTTTTTGATTAAGCTATGCCTCATCCATTTTTCACCCCTGCCCTACATCCACCCGGCTCTATCCTTGACACCGCATCTGTATAAACATGAGTAAAGAATCTACATTGCGGCATTGTAGGCTGTGTATACATGCAGATTCAGCACAAAAGAAAACCTGGTGCCTGCACGGGGTTATTCAGACAGTTGGAAAGCCTCAAGTAAAGTTTGCTCAGATAGCATATCTTGTTGTGCAGCTTCAGGACGCGACAGTTACACAAGGTACCAAGGCTGTTGATTCTTACCGATTGTTTCTTTTGTGTGTTCTTCTCAAAGTTCTATTTACCTCTGGGCCCCACTGTTTGTGATCTTTGCTATAAAAACCCATGTAACCATCGTTTGGTGTGCTCTCTCATTGAGTATCTCTATGGTGCTTGTCGGACGCAGCCCCATTCATGAATGCTAATTAAATGACCTACGGTTTGTACTTCGCTCCAGTGTCGATTCCTCCTTACCTGTTATGAGCCCGTGGACTAAAGGGTGACCCTGCACCAGTGGGTTATTAATAATCCACTTCCACAAATTGGCGGCCAACGTGGAGCCCCATCAAGGGCTTGCAGTCGGACAAGGGGAGGAGATTGGGTCGGTAAGATAAACTTCGTTGAGGGGCAGCCCACCTGAAGAGACTAGTGTTGCTCATGGTCCAAGGTGATTTTTCAGCTCTCTGACTCTGATCTTCCTGGCGGCTGCTGGCCTTGACTGGGCCCCAGAACGGTCATTCTTTTGGATCAGTTGAAGACTACACATAAGTTAAATCTGTATTGAACCGGTTCATTTGGTTAGAATTTGTTTTGTATTTTCCTTGGCATTTGTTTGATATCCGTTCGGAATCTGCTTGGATTTTTGGAATTTAGAATCTGTTTTGGAACTTGCTATTTGATTTGACTAACATTTTTTCTTACAGGTAATGTGAGAATATTTTTTATTTCTCTCTGTTTATAAGTTTTTTATATCTTATATAACATGCCTGTGATTAGCACTCTTTGAAAGTTTTGTTGTTGCTGCTGCGATAAACAGAGCATTTTGGAAGCTAGTCAGTCAGCGCCAGCAGAAGGTACGCCGAATTTTGAGATGTACATCAAATATGGTGTTTGTCCCATCATGTATAATGCATTGTGGAACAAATATAGAAAAGGGGATCCCCAGTTGCAATGGCCATTAGAGGAAACAATTGTTTTAAAAGAAAGTTAGGCCAGCTATGTTTGACAGTTTGCGTATGTGGAGGAAGGAAGTAAAGGAGCGGCAGCTCAAGGCAGAGAAGGTACAAAGGAAACAGGAAAGGAAGACAGAGTATCAGAAGTATAAGGAATTGAAGGATAAGGAAGTTCAGGGGAAAAATGAATGTTTAGATTGAGAGTATTGATTGCTAATATCTGAGGAATATATAGTCAGACCGACAGTAGAAGCACAAAACCACCAAGAAGATGTGGATTCAGATATTGATGGATTATTGATTGAACGACCCCCACCCCCATATGTACCTTTAACTCCTCTTCCCCCTGGACCATCAAATGTCATTCCCCCTGTACCTCCAGCTCCACCTCCTTTGCCCGCTGTTGTCCAGCTCCCTATTTTCCAACCAGTACCAGTACATCCCTTACCCCCCCCATCCCAGGTCACTGCGCCTCCATCCCAGGCCACTGCACCTGAAATGACTGATAATCCCATACTTTCTGTATCTGTCTTGACCCCTCAAATTCTTTGTTCTATTGTATCTCAATCACGTCAGGATGCGATAAGGTTGATGGTATTAAATTGGTTGAGTGATCTAGAAATGGAGGTAGGAGAAATGATAGATCAGATACAGGATTTTTCTGAGGGCGAGCTTCTTTGTCTCATAAATAAGCTTTCTCATCAACTTATGGTCCAATCGGACATGACTACAGGACAAAATGGTCCTGATGATGTTAGAGCTATTAATCGACAGTGTCAGATAGGAGCCTTCCCTGTAAGTAGAATTAACACTGCCATAGCAACGATAATTGGATATTGTAATGAACTTTCTTCCTCTCCTCGAATAAGACCTATGAGTAAAGCCGCGCCTCAGTTCATACCTGGAAGAGGGTATGCAGATAATGATGACCCTAATACTCTCGATCTTTACCAGACATACGGAAAAACCCTAGAGGATGTTATGATGATGTACAGGCAGCAATTGATTCCTGTGCCATGACTTTAGCTGATATTGATATGTTTTTTGGTATGATCCTGCCACCGGATATGTGGCGACTTACTCGGAAGCAGTATCATGCTGTTGACTTAGGAGGAGATTGGGCTGCCATCATAGCAGGCGACAGGGATAGGAAACCTGGTCAGAAACCTAGTCAGCTTATACTGGATCTTACTGGTAACATACTTATTTACATAAAAACGATGGTTCCGACCAGGAAAATAGATTGGGCACTTCTCACTGCTTGTAAACTAAAACAGGGAGAGGCCGTCCCTGATTTCTTTATTCGCTTTGAGGAAGTGTTCCATGATTTTACTGGGCAAGATACATCTAAACCTATGGGTGCACATTTATTTGTAGATCAATTTGTGGGAAATCTACTTCCCAAGATATCTGTTCGCTTAACGAATTCTGAGAGTACATGGGCTTCAGTAACCCCGAAAGCTATATTAGATATGGCTCAGTATTATCAGAATCAGGTGACCACTGAGTAAGAACGAAAAGAAGGAAAACTAAGGTGATGATGGTTCAGGCCTATGGACCTCAAGGTCGAAGTTGAGGTCAGAATTATGGTCAGAATTTCAGACAACCACCTCTAGTAGGGCCACTGCATAGACAAACTCCACTAGGGCTGGATCAATGTGCTTATTGTAAGGAGAAGGGACATTGGCGTTCCGAATGTCCTGTTTTAGCTGCTGGTGGGAGAGTAAGGGGACAAGTGAATGGTAGCCAGGGGACTTCAGCTCCCCGACAGCAGCCACAGCAGATTCAAGCTCCAGAGAGAAATAGGTCAGGGAATTATTTTGATCAACAAAATAATCACTATTCTATGGAGGATTGGGAATCAGAGGAAACTGTGGGAACACATTTTGCCAAGGACAGCGTAGGACAAGGAGGACCAGTTGAGATACCTGTAGACCAGTCAGGGCCCTATATAATAGCCACTATCCTTGGGCAGGATCAGAAACATTTAGTGGATACAGGGGTGACATGTAGTGCAATATCTCAGAAACTGGTCCCTGGGACACCCTTGTCTGGCCAAGTGATTACATTGATATTTGATGGAACACCAACTCCTAGCCCTGTGTCCCAAAAATTGCCTTTGCAGGTTGAGAATGTTGTTGCTTCAGCCACCTTTTTACTCCCCCCACATGCTCCAGATAATTTGATGGGACTTGATCTTTTGAAATATTTCCATGCTACTATACATTGTTCCCTATCTGGAGTACGTGTCATTTTTGGGAAAAAGACATTGCCTAAACAATATAATTTTTCTTTATGTTCGGATCTTGATTCTGTCCCTTCATGTGTTTGGGCTACTGCTGACACAGATGTGGGAAAAATGGACATTTCCCTAGCGCATATACAGGTTCGGGAGGATGCTTCCTTACCAAGGGTCCCGCAATATAAAATATCAAAGGAAGGTGAGGATGCGCTGATATCTATCATTGATGACATGATACGTACAGGAGTGGTTGAGGAGGTTTCCTCTAATGTATGCAAGAGCCCCATTCTCCCTATCTTAAAATGAGGCAATGGAACAGGGGATAAGATTTACTGATTCGTGATTGATTTAAGAGAAGTCAACAAAATAGTGATTCCTCAATATCCTGCCGTCTCTGATATTACAACCTTGTTGACATTAATCCCACCTACAGCCACTGTATTTTCTGTTATTGACCTCAAAAACTCCTTTTTCTCTATTCCTATACATGAGAATAGTAGATATTTATTCGGATTCTCATTGTGGGGTTGCTCATTTAGATTGTGTAGAGCTCCACAAGGCTATACAGAAAGTCCCAGCATTTACAGTCAGGCACTTAAACGGCAGTTGGATGAACTTCTTTTGCCCCGAGGAATTACACTTGTGCAATATGTGAATGATATTTTGCTAGCCGCAGACACAGTTGAGCATTGTAAAGAGGCCACTCTCTCCATATTTCATCATCTTGCTGTCAAGGGACATAAAGTCTCTGAGAATAAGCTGCAATATTGTCAGTCTGAGGTCACTTATTTGGGTCATCTCTTGTCTAAGGAAGGCCGCACTCTGACTAAAGACAGGATTCAAACAATCCTAAGAATTCTTATTCCAAGTACTCAAAAAGAAGTAAGGGCACTTCTTGGTATTACTTCCTACTGTAGACAGTGGATCCCAAACGTCTCACTTATCATCAAATCTCTTTTGTCCCTTGTTACTAAAGACACTCCCTCTCCTCTACCATGGACATCTGAATGCCAGGAAGCATATCAGCAGCTTCGTGCATCCATTTGTTCTGCTCCAGTGCTAGGCACTCCATACTATGCAAAGCCTTTCATAATATATGTACACGAGAGAGAAGGATGTGCATTGTCAGTCTAGACACAACCATATGGTAATAAGCATTGTCCATGTGCTTATTTCTCAGCTGTATTAGACCCAGTGGCCAGAGGACTACCAGGTTGTCTTAGGGCAGTTGCTACCACCACCATCTCTATACGACAATCTGAAGGGATAGTGTTGAGTAACAAGCTTATGGTTATGGTACTACATTCTGTAGATGCGCTCCTGAACCAGACTAAAACACAACACTTGACTAGCGCTAGACTCACAGAATACAAACGTACGGTTTTGGCACCTCATATCACACTCAAGAGATGTTTGACATTAAACCCAGCTACATTGTTCCCTTTGCCAGCTGAACAAACTCAAGATGTACATGATTGTATTTTCCTCACAGAAGAACAAACTAATGGAAGAATAGATCTTAAGGATACACCTTTGTCAGATCCCGAGGGAGAACTATGGGTTGATGTCTCTTGTTTAAAACTACCTGATGGCACCACCTCTGTATCCTATGCTATAACCACAAAACAAACTGTGGTGGAAACAGCCTGTATATAACAAAAATCTGCCCAAGCAGTTGAACTCATTGCACTTTTAAGAGCTTGCGAACTCAGTCAGGGATTATCAGTAAATATTTATATGGATAGCCAGTATGCATTTGGTGTGGCACAAAATTTTGGCAAACTTTGGAAGGAACGGGGATTCCTAACCTCCCATGGTTCTAAAATACAACATGGCAAATTGGTAAATAGTCAGCTTACTGCCTTGACATTGCCAAAGAGTGTAGCCGCTATCAAATGCAGTGTCCACAAGAAAATTACAGACAAGGTGGGACAAGGAAATGCTTTCGCTGACGAAGTTGCATGAGATACTGCAAGTGCACTCACGAGTAAAGTATATGTAATACCATCCCAAGCTGAAAGATGGGAAAACATGTATACAGAGATTAAGGAAATACAGCAGTCAGCCACTGAACAAGAAAGGGCAGAATGGCAAAAGGAAGGAGAGTTAGATGATGAGGGATGTTGGAGGTCAAAAGATATGTCGAAATGGAAGTTGCCCTATGCCTATTTATTACCTTTTGTGACTATGGTTCATGACCTGCTCAGGTCAGTGCCAAGAACACCATCTCCCAACTAGAACAGGTTTGGCATAATCAGCACATTCGGAAAACAGGTGAGCATGTGGTCAAACATTGCATGATATGTCTACAGCACAATCCTGGGAAGGGAGTATCACCCCCTACTGGTGGATTTTCTCCACCTCAGGTTCCCTTCGAAGCACTTCAGTTTATATTCAGTTACAGCACTGTAATAATTTGAAGTATGTGTCAGCTGTGGTTTGTTCCTTTAGTAGGTGGGTAGAAGCATATCCCACCAAAGACAACACAGCCTTGACATCAGCTAAAGTTCTGTTGAAGGAGTTCTTCCCCCGTTTTGGGGTTTGTAAAGTCCTATGGAGTGACAACAGCCCCCACTTTACTGGCCAGATAATAGAGTACCTAATGAAGGGTTTATGGGTAAAACAAAAGTTTCATGCTGCTAATTACCCCCAGGCAGCGGGTTTAGTGTAGAGGTACAATGCCACATTCAAGTTGAAACTAGCGAAGATACAGGCAACAATGGGCCTTAATTGGCCAGATGCTTTACCCCTAGTGTTGTTATCTGTTCGTTCCATCCCACATAGTAAGATTGGACTTTCTCCTTTTATGAGATAGTCTATGGTAAGCCTATGAATGTATGTGGACCCCCAAGGTCAAATGTAATTAAAGAAATACAGTACCCTGTTTTGAGTGATTACCTAAAAAACTTGACTGAGAAACTGTCTCTGATTCATCAGCAGGTGCATGAAGCTATTCCAGGCAAGTCAGAGGGTCCGGCTCATGGTCTTCCACCTGGTGACTTAGTCGTCGTAAAAAACTTCCAACGTTCTAAAAATTTGGAGCCTCGCTGGAAGAACCAGGAGCAGATCCTGCTTGGGACTCGAATCGCTGTCCGTGTCACCAACAGACGCCATTGGATTAATGCAGCACACTGCAAGCGAATCCCCGCAACTGTTCTCCAGCCAGAAGGCAGAAACGATCTGAAAGACATCCTACAGACTCAGAAAAGTGTTGCTCCTGTGAACGAAGACACTTTGTTTCCTGATCAAACTACGCCTTCAGCAACAAGGTACGATTTACGACCAAGGAAGGGAAGGAGCAGCTAGAGATACCGGAGAACCAGTTTCAATTAGTGGAACTGTGACACGGTAGGATCACAGAATCAGCTGAACTAGGTTCAGAGGGGATTTTGATACGTATTTAGTGGTGCCTGGATCTCTCTCCAACCTGTGGTTGTATCGATACCAAGAAGGAGAAATGCAGAAATTGGGATCCAAGTTGCGAAGTAACGACAAGACTCTGTGTATGCTGATTATATTATTCATAATATTGGCAGCAGTTTTTTGGACAATGGAGAAAGTGATTCCGGCTTGAAACTTATTGCCCGCTACTACTCCTTTCCCCACGGAACATTATTACTTCACACTTCCCTACCATGAACAGAAACATCGGATGTCCTACCTCAATAACATTTTCATCCAAATGCTTCAAACACTACAAACTGCTGGGTAGGTGGAATGATGCCAGCCCATCAGAAGAAGGGAGGAACGCCTTTCATTTCCTTGCCATTTTCACATAATGGCTCCTGTAGAGCCTGGTTCGCACTTTTGTCGGCCTCTGCAATTAGTAATATTACTCAAGCTGATGTAGGAAGACTCAATGCCCAGCTCAATAAGGTCTGTTACCCCGATGATGAAGGTCTCCCGCAGGCCAAGGGAATTGTATGGGAAATAGAGGAGTATCGCAGAGGAAATTCCTTCACAAGATACGTTTTTCCTAACACTTGAACAGCCAAAGGAAATGGACCTCCTGTTATCACTGTAACCAGAGTCCGAGCAGATCTTTGTGTGAGCAGTATTGGCAGCATTCCCGTGGGAAAAAGTGACTGTACTACAGTGTTGAATATCACTTGAACGAACAATAGCTGTTTTTTATCTTCCCATAACACTCACTATGTTTGTGGAAACAAAGGTTATTATCATCTACCAGTCAGTTTGTCCGGTATATGTTATGTGTCCTTTTTACTTCCTCCTGTGTTCTTAGCACCTGCTTCTTATCACAAAGACCAAAAACTATTTAATGACATTTCTTTAAATTGATTTCAAAGAACTATAAATAATGATGAAGTAGATCAAACTGACACTGCATTACAACAATATGTTGATTTTAATTTGGGACTCTTTTTCTTTGTTGGTGCAGCTTTAAAGAGTAGAAGAATTAGGCACTTGACCCGTGTAGTAGAGGCTGTGACAAATCAAACAGCGATGGCTCTGAGTAATATCACAGAAGAGCTCCAAATTACAAGGATTGTAACCCTGCAAAATTGAATGGTGCTTGATGTAGTACTCGCCGATCGTGATGGAGCATGTCGCATCATCGGTAGTAGCTGTTGTGTGTTCATTCCTGACCATGCCCCTTCTGTCTATGACGCCATTTCAAAATTACATAAAATAGCTACATAAATACATCAAGACCAAGGAACCTGGTCCTGGTCCGAATGGTTACAGGGACTTATTTCCACTTGGGGTTGGAACTTATTAATGGGAATAGTAATTATAGGAGCCATCTTTCTCACTTGCTGTTGCTACATTCAATGTGCCCCTACGATATGTACAGGTTGTACAACCACCTGTAATAATATTAAACCTCCCCAATTAATGTTCATGAATTGAATTGAGAAATGATGAAGCACACTGAAATTTTTGAACTTACGAATATTAACAAACAAGATTAAATATATATATTTTTTAAAATTGATTCAGCATAGGCTGAAAAGGAAGGACTGTTAAAATGTAAAATCTGATTCTCTAATGTTTTGATTAAGCTATGCCTCATCCATTTTTCACCCCTGCCCTACTTCCAGCCTGGCTCTATCCTTGACACCATATCTGTATAAACATGAGTAAAGAATCTAGATTGGGGCATTGTAGGCTGTGTATACATGCAGAGTCAGCGCAAAAGAACAGCTGGCGTCTGCACTGGGTTTTTCAGACAGTGGTAAAGTGTGAGAAGTTGGCCTGATGTATGATGTCACTAGTTCTAGTGTACACCTTATATCAGTCCAAATACCCTTATGGTGATTGGTTGTAAATTCAACCTTATAGACCAGCTATCCTAGTGGTAGCATGGACAAGAGCAGTCTTAGGCTAAACTCTGAATGGCATGTGAAGCCAGCTGTGATACCATATATAATCCCTTGAATACCAAATGAAAGGACACCACAACAGATATATATATAAAATAAAGTGTATTTATTCTAAGCAACCCCTCAGCACTCTTTATGAGATTAGAGGTAAGTACAACACAGTCTTATTTAAGCATACATTAAGTCACACAGGTAAGTAATACAGTTAGGCCCTAGGGGCCACGCAAACCATATACTAAGTAAGTGGTATAAGAACCACTGTCACGGAAATAGAATAGGCCTAGGGAATCGCTGGGGCTACACTACACTAGCGTTAGTTAGGAAGTGGGAGGCCCACGGGATTCGTGTGCAGAGTGGAAACACTCACGCGTAATGCGTAAAAGTCAATAGCAATAGTACAGTTTAGAAAACGGTAGATTTAGGACACTTCCGGAGTAGCTAGGAAGTTGAGACTTGAAAACTAGACACTAGGATAGTCACTATCCTGATGAGCACCGGAGTACCCAAGTTACCTAGCCCACAGGCTGCGGGTGCATAGGGGTGAAGATGCGTCGTTTTCGTCGTCGACTCCTATGGATGCCTGAAGAAAGATGCTGACAGGCAGTCAGTGAAGAGTGTCCGGTGGATCCCAAGGCTGGGATCAAGAAGAGAAGAAACCTGCAAGCAGAAGGGACAGAGTCAAGGTCACTAGCCAGTGACCACGTGGAACCAGGAAGGAACCAGGCGATGTCGTGAAGATTGCAGGTGAAGGTGAAGCTTGTCGCTGCAGCCAGGAGGACCAGGAAGCGTCGAGGATGACCAGGACCAGGAGGCGAGCTGTCCCACGAAGGCTCTTGCTGTCGGCGGCGTCGAAGTTGGACTAGGACTCACCAAGCCTTGGCAAGCGGAACCCACGAAGAACAAAGGACTTGCTTCTGGTGCAGACCAGGAAGGTCTGGGGTGCTTCTTCTTTGCAGAGAAGCGGGAGCCAGTCTGGAGGAGCCAAACCAGCGCAGAAGATTTCAGGGTGTGTCGTCACAAAGGCCACTAGCCAGCGGGCAAGCAACCGGACAGACGCGGCAAGCAGGAAAATGCTGAAGGGCCCCACGCAGGACTCGTGGAGTGTGGGGGGCTGATCTTCGGTGCAGATGGTGCTTGGGGTTGGGGCTTCTCAATCCCCCGTGCACAACTTCGAGGGTACCTCAGAAGCTGCGCTTTAAGTTACTAGCCACTTTTCCCAGGTAGCCGGTCCCACGTCGCTCGTCGCCTCCACGGATCTCAGCTTTGCTGTCGATGTGGATCAGGGTCGGAGAAGTCTGGAAGTTAAGGCTCTGGTCAGGCTCTGCAGTCGGTTCCTCGTAGAACGTGGGCAAAGGGTAGTCTCTTGATGGTGCCTGTTTGCACAGGGTAGCCACTCCTTGGCTACAAGGGAGATTCTTCAGTCTTCTTCTTTCGTCGAATGTCGAAGGTCCAGAGTTTCTGTTCAAGTTTGCAGGTTCAGGATAATCTAAAATCTTGAGGCCCAACTCCCACTCTTATACTAATCTGGGGGGCTGGGATACCTGCTAGGTCACGCCTTATGGGTGGGACCTGGGAGGGGGTGGTTACACCCACTTCCCTTTGTCCAGTTTCGCGCCAGAGCTGGGGCTGGAGTGCCCCAGCGCCGGTTTGAACTGGACTATGCAAGGAACACCTTGTGTGCCCCAGGCATGTCTCATTCCTTTCAGCCCACCCTGCCCCAATACACTAAAGGCTGTCTGGGGAGGTGCTAGCACCTCCCCAAGCAGGAAACCTATTGTCCAGGCCTCCCTGGCTGGGATCACTCCCAGCAGCAGGAGGTCAGACTTGTGTCTGTGGCAGCAGCATCCATTTTGTGATGCTGAGGCTTTGGTTAGAGTTAAACAGCAAAGTAGGATTTTAACATGTCTCTCCCTCTAGAAGGGAGGAATAATATCCTCATCACCAGAAATGGTATGGGGGTATTATTCCAAAGTGTTAGACACCTTACACGACATGTTTTGATAAAGCCAAACCATAGTTACCATAACCGTTTAAGATTATAAGGCACTTTAAGAGTATATGGTAGGCTATATCATAGAACAGCTATAAGGACATGGTTCCGAAAGCTGCAGACAGGCTCAGCTCATGCTAGAGCACCATCTCACATGTTACCAAGCACTCTGCCTCCAGGATTGTTAAGGCCTGCCATAGGAGTGACTGATAGGTACACATGCGTCTATATATAAGGGTAGATATAGGCATACTATATCTAAGCAAGGGGTGATTACACGACCTTGCCCCAGCTGAGTGATCAGCCAGTTGTGTCTGATTGGAAGGCCAGACCAGGGGTGGCATAATACATGCTGCAGCCCCTGGGAGGCCTAGGGTACACCTATGCCCTGGGTACCTAGGGTACACTGTACAGGGTCCAATAAGGTGATCCTTACCAATTGTGTATGTACCTAGGGTACATGGAGTCCATTTTACAGAGAGAGCAGACAGCCTGAGACCCTGAATGGCAGGATCTCAGGCCAACTAAGTCGAAAAACCAGCTAGACACTAGGCAAAAAGTTGGGGGTAACCATAGTCAGATATCCACCTTCCTACACAACCCCCCCCAAACGAAAGGAGATAAGGCTGGCCTTGACAAGGTAAGCCTCTATTGCCTGAGTGGCCATATAAGGAAGAACCAGCACTGGCATGGTTACCCCCTGTCTCATGGTCCACTAAGCAATCCTTCATCCTAAAGATATCATAGGGTCTCCACCATAGGGAATCTCTACCTTTGGTGTGTCTTTGCAAAGTAAAAGGCTGGTGTTGAGATGGAGTACTGAAGTGAGTGTCCTCAAAGTGAGGCTTCAGCTTCCTCCAATCATCCTCCACCATGGATGCCTTTCTTTCTCTAACTGAGTTGCACTGTGCTCTCAGGGTCAGCCTCTGGCTACCTAAAGCTGGAGGCTGGGTCCCTTTTGTGGGCTTACTGGAGGGACAGGTCAGGTTTGGGGCCCTAAGGTCCCAGGTTTGCCTGTGCCCAACAGAATCCCTCTGGGGGAGGTCCCTAACTACCTGTAAAGGGGATCCCTCAGGAATGTTTTTACCCATCACCTGGCTAGGGCTACTAGCCAGGCAATCCTCATTCTTTTGATTGGGGGGTTCTTGTGGACAGGGGCCCTCTTGGGGTCCACTGGCCTCCCTGACCTCTGCAGCCCTGGGCTGACTGAGGCAGGGTAGAGAGAGGCAGGCTACCTGCACCAGACTGGGCCCCACCTTGGAAGGGGCCACTGACATCAGAGGCTCTGCCAGGCCAGGCCTGGCTACCTCTGGGGCAGTTCCTTCACAAGGGGTGAGGTCAGATCCCTGAGGAGGCTGACCTTTTCCTAATGTCTGGGGAGAGGGAGACTTTTCTTCCTCCCCACTACTCTCTGTTTGTGTGGAGTGATCCATAGTTTCAGGCTTCACTACACCTATGTCAGTCTGAGTATAGGCTGAGACCATTACAGCCTTGCCAACCTTTTCAGGAAGGCACCCAGTTTGTGTTTGAGCTGTGACTGTCACAGCTCTGCCAATTTCTACAGGGAAGTCTGTCTGTGCCTGGGCTGTGGCTACCACTGCCCTTCCAACCTTTTCAGGGAGGAAATCTGCTTGGACAGGAGTTGTGACTGGCACAACCCCACTACCCTTTTTTGAAAGGCCTACCATTTTAGAATGGGTGTCTTGTTCAACTCCAGCCCAAGCTGAGAGTTCTAAGTCATTCCCCAGTAAGCAGTCCACAGGCAAGGTTGGAGACACTGCCACCCTTTTAGGGCCAGTGACCCCTCCCCAGCTGAGACATACCTCTGCCATGGGATGACTGTTCTGTTTGCCATCAATGTTAGTTACCTGGTATGAGAAACCAGGCAAAAGCTGCTCAGAGGGAACTAGCCTATGGGCCACCATAGTGATGCTAGCTCCAGTGTCTCTGTAGGCCTCAGCTTTTCTACCATTGATGTAGGGTTCCTGTCTGTACCTACCCAAAGTGTTGGGACAGGCAGTGAAGTTGGCAAACCCCATGCCACCATCACAGACAAGAGTAGCTGCTGTAAGGGAATTGGCTAAGCCAGAGTCCCCCTGTGTTCCCCAAGAAAACCCAACCAAATCTTTGGGGGCACTCCCACCACCTGGGGGATTACTGCTGACAGTAATAGGTGGTGTGACAGGAGTAGTTGGAGGAACAGTTTTGTTTTTAGCCTGTGGGCAACTGCTGTCAGTTTTCCAATGCCCAGGTGTTTTACACACATGGCAGTAAGGCTTTTTAACTGTGGTAGAGGAGGGAGCTTGGGACCCACCACCCTGTGTGGAGTTTTGGGGCCCTGAGGAAGATTTCTCTTTTGTTTTATCCCCACCCTTCTCTTGAGGCTTGGTGGTATCTTTCTTTTGGTCACCACCCTGGTTTTTAGGCCTAATCCTGGTCCTGACCCATTTATCTGCCCTCTTTCCCAATTCTTGGGGAGAGGTCAAATCTGAGTCTACCAGGTGTTGATGGAGAAGCTGGTTCTGACAATTACTAAGGATCTGCTCCCTCATAATCAAGTTGTACAATCCTGTATAGTCCTGCACCTTGCTGCCATTTAACCAACCTTCCAAAGCCTTAGTGGCACAATCCACAAAATCAGACCAGTCCTGTGTCTGTGTCTTCTGGGTGTCTCTGAACAACAACCTATATTGCTCAGTGGTTAAGCCAAACCCATCTATCAGAGCACTCTTCAGGACTTTGTAATTGTTTGCATCCTCATCACTGACTGTGAGGAGCTTGTCTCTACCTTTGTCAGAAAAGGAGAGCCACAAGATAGCTGCCCACTGACTCTGGGGAACCTGCTGTACTTTGCAGGCCCTCTCCAAAGCAGTCATCCACTTGTGGATGTCATCCCCATTCTGATATGGGGGGACTATCTTGCTTAGGTTTCTATGGTCATAAGACCTATCTCTAGGAATGTTGCTGCCACCAGTGGGTTCTAACCCACTTAACTTTTGTTCTCTAGCCAGAGCAAGCTTCTCTTTGGCAAGGGCAAGTTCTTCCCTCTGAATCCTCAGATTAGCTTCCCTCATTCTGGCTTCATGCTCCTTTCTCTCATGGGAAGTCATTCCCCTGTGAGAGGAAGCATTGGAGATGTTAGAGACATGGGAGTGGATGGATTCCCTTGAAGGGGGTCTGTCCCTCCTGCTTCTCTGTGCAAGCCTACTTGGGGGTCTGTATGGGGGGACCCCATGCAAACTCCCATGTAAGCTTAGGTTAGCCTGGCTAAGTCTTCCTACTTGGCCCTGGCTGTCTACATCTTCATCTGAAGTCTCCTCTGACTCCTCTGTGGTGGGTAGACCCTCCTCTGTGCCTAGGGCACCTGCCTGAGATGCCCTAAGGGTATCATACTCCTCTAGGAGTTGTCTTAACTGAAGGAGGGTAGGGTTTGCACCCTGTTTTATTCCTCTGGAGGTACACAAGTGTCTCATCTCCTGGAATGTTAAGGTATCATATCTAGAGGGGGTCTTTTGCAGACCTGATCCTCCTGAGAGAGCATCTACTTGATCTCCTCTCAGAGACATGATCTAGTGAGGGTGTGGTGTGTGCACCTACCTACACTAGTTGTATCTACTAAACCTCTCTAGTAGTTGTAGTCAGGGTGTGTTACTCCCTTCAACCTACAACTACAAAGTCCAGTAGGACTTAAGTATTATAATCTATGTTATATGTACCTAGACAATATCTGTGTGATCTTTCAATTTAGTATCTCAAGATTACAATGGTATTACAACAGCAAGCTCAGATCCCAACCGCTGCTCACCAATGTGAGAAGTTGGCCTGATGTATGATGTCACTAGTTCTAGTGTACACCTTATATCAGTCCAAATACCCTTATGGTGATTGGTTGTAAAGTCAACCTTATAGACCAGCTATCCTAGTGGTAGCATGGACAAGAGCAGTCTTAGGCTAAACTCTGAATGGCATGTGAAGCCAGCTGTGATACCATATATAATCCCTTGAATACCAAATGAAAGGACACCACAACAGATATATATATAAAATAAAGTGTATTTATTCTAAGCAACCCCTCAGCACTCTTTATGAGATTAGAGGTAAGTAAAACACAGTCTTATTTAAGCATACATTAAGTCACACAGGTAAGTAATACAGTTAGGCCCTAGGGGCCACGCAAACCATATACTAAGTAAGTGGTATAAGAACCACTGTCACGGAAATAGAATAGGCCTAGGCCTAGGGAATCGCTGGGGCTACACTACACTAGCGTTAGTTAGGAAGTGGGAGGCCCACGGGATTCGTGTGCAGAGTGGAAACACTCACGCGTAATGCGTAAAAGTCAATAGCAATAGTACAGTTTAGAAAACGGTAGATTTAGGACACTTCCGGAGTAGCTAGGAAGTTGAGACTTGAAAACTAGACACTAGGATAGTCACTATCCTGATGAGCACCGGAGTACCCAAGTTACCTAGCCACAGGCTGCGGGTGCATAGGGGTGAAGATGCGTCGTTTTCGTCGTCGACTCCTATGGATGCCTGAAGAAAGATGCTGACAGGCAGTCAGTGAAGAGTGTCCGGTGGATCCCAAGGCTGGGATCAAGAAGAGAAGAAACCTGCAAGCAGAAGGGACAGAGTCAAGGTCACTAGCCAGTGACCACGTGGAACCAGGAAGGAACCAGGCGATGTCGTGAAGATTGCAGGTGAAGGTGAAGCTTGTCGCTGCAGCCAGGAGGACCAGGAAGTGTCGAGGACGACCAGGACCAGGAGGCGAGCTGTCCCACGAAGGCTCTTGCTGTCGGCGGCGTCGAAGTTGGACTAGGACTCACCAAGCCTTGGCAAGCGGAACCCACGAAGAACGAAGGACTTGCTTCTGGTGCAGACCAGGAAGGTCTGGGGTGCTTCTTCTTTGCAGAGAAGCGGGAGCCAGTCTGGAGGAGCCAAACCAGTGCAGAAGATTTCAGGGTGTGTCGTCACAAAGGCCACTAGCCAGCGGGCAAGCAACCGGACAGACGCGGCAAGCAGGAAAATGCTGAAGGGCCCCACGCAGGACTCGTGGAGTGTGGGGGGCTGATCTTCGGTGCAGATGGTGCTTGGGGTTGGGGCTTCTCAATCCCCGGTGCACAACTTCGAGGGTACCTCAGAAGCTGCGCTTTAAGTTACTAGCCACTTTTCCCAGGTAGCCGGTCCCACGTCGCTCGTCGCCTCCACGGATCTCAGCTTTGCTGTCGATGTGGATCAGGGTCGGAGAAGTCTGGAAGTCAAGGCTCTGGTCAGGCTCTGCAGTCGGTTCCTCGTAGAACGTGGGCAAAGCAAAGGGTAGTCTCTTGATGGTGCCTGTTTGCACAGGGTAGCCACTCCTTGGCTACAAGGGAGATTCTTCAGTCTTCTTCTTTCGTCGAATGTCGAAGGTCCAGAGTTTCTGTTCAAGTTTGCAGGTTCAGGATAATCTAAAATCTTGAGGCCCAACTCCCACTCTTATACTAATCTGGGGGGCTGGGATACCTGCTAGGTCACGCCTTATGGGTGGGACCTGGGAGGGGGTGGTTACACCCACTTCCCTTTGTCCAGTTTCGCGCCAGAGCTGGGGCTGGAGTGCCCCAGCGCCGGTTTGAACTGGACTATGCAAGGAACACCTTGTGTGCCCCAGGCATGTCTCATTCCTTTCAGCCCACCCTGCCCCAATACACTAAAGGCTGTCTGGGGAGGTGCTAGCACCTCCCCAAGCAGGAAACCTATTGTCCAGGCCTCCCTGGCTGGGATCACTCCCAGCAGCAGGAGGTCAGACTTGTGTCTGTGGCAGCAGCATCCATTTTGTGATGCTGAGGCTTTGGTTAGAGTTAAACAGCAAAGTAGGATTTTAACATGTCTCTCCCTCTAGAAGGGAGGAATAATATCCTCATCACCAGAAATGGTATGGGGGTATTATTCCAAAGTGTTAGACACCTTACACGACATGTTTTGATAAAGCCAAACCATAGTTACCATAACCGTTTAAGATTATAAGGCACTTTAAGAGTATATGGTAGGCTATATCATAGAACAGCTATAAGGACATGGTTCCGAAAGCTGCAGACAGGCTCAGCTCATGCTAGAGCACCATCTCACATGTTACCAAGCACTCTGCCTCCAGGATTGTTAAGGCCTGCCATAGGAGTGACTGATAGGTACACATGTGTCTATATATACGGGTAGATATAGGCATACTATATCTAAGCAAGGGGTGATTACACGACCTTGCCCCAGCTGAGTGATCAGCCAGTTGTGTCTGATTGGAAGGCCAGACCAGGGGTGGCATAATACATGCTGCAGCCCCTGGGAGGCCTAGGGTACACCTATGCCCTGGGTACCTAGGGTACACTGTACAGGGTCCAATAAGGTGATCCTTACCAATTGTGTATGTACCTAGGGTACATGGAGTCCATTTTACAGAGAGAGCAGACAGCCTGAGACCCTGAATGGCAGGATCTCAGGCCAACTAAGTCGAAAAACCAGCTAGACACTAGGCAAAAAGTTGGGGGTAACCATAGTCAGATATCCACCTTCCTACACAACCCCCCCCAAACGAAAGGAGATAAGGCTGGCCTTGACAAGGTAAGCCTCTATTGCCTGAGTGGCCATATAAGGAAGAACCAGCACTGGCATGGTTACCCCCTGTCTCATGGTCCACTAAGCAATCCTTCATCCTAAAGATATCATAGGGTCTCCACCATAGGGAATCTCTACCTTTGGTGTGTCTTTGCAAAGTAAAAGGCTGGTGTTGAGATGGAGTACTGAAGTGAGTGTCCTCAAAGTGAGGCTTCAGCTTCCTCCAATCATCCTCCACCATGGATGCCTTTCTTTCTCTAACTGAGTTGCACTGTGCTCTCAGGGTCAGCCTCTGGCTACCTAAAGCTGGAGGCTGGGTCCCTTTTGTGGGCTTACTGGAGGGACAGGTCAGGTTTGGGGCCCTAAGGTCCCAGGTTTGCCTGTGCCCAACAGAATCCCTCTGGGGGAGGTCCCTAACTACCTGTAAAGGGGATCCCTCAGGAATGTTTTTACCCATCACCTGGCTAGGGCTACTAGCCAGGCAATCCTCATTCTTTTGATTGGGGGGTTCTTGTGGACAGGGGCCCTCTTGGGGTCCACTGGCCTCCCTGACCTCTGCAGCCCTGGGGGTAACCATAGTCAGATATCCACCTTCCTACAGAAAGCCTCAAGTAAAGTTTACTCAGGTAGCATATCTTGTTGTGCAGCTTCAAGATGCAACAGTTACACAAGGCACCAAGGCTGTTGATTCTTACTGATTGTTTCATGCGTGTTGTCTTCCCAAAGCTCTATTTACCTCTGGGCGTCCCTTGTTTGTGATCTTTGCTATAAAAACCCATGTAACCATCGTTAGGTGGGCTCCCTCCTTGAGTACCTCCATGGTGCTTGTCCGACGGAGCCCCATTCATGAATGCTAATTAAATGACCTATGGTTTGTACTTCACTCCATTGTCGATTCCTCCTTACCTGTTATGAACCCGTGGACTAAAGGGTGACCCTGCACCAGTGGGTTATTAATAATCCACTTCCACACCTAATCAGATAAAAACACTGTAGATGGTGAGCTAATGCATATATATATATATGGCTCCATCTGAACAATTGTTACTAAATGATAATAGGTTTCCACACTCTTTTTCCCAAGTTCTTGGGCCTCCCTTTTCTGTGCCAACATGGCAAGATAGTCAATTTTAAAGGTTTTCTTTGGAATAGTAGAAGTGATCTGCTGGTTGGAAAAACAATCCTTCCTCCGCAGCAGAGAAAATTGCATTTTGATGTACCGATGCAAACGAACACGATGGGCATAATCCAGAGGCATATAGTCAGTGATTATGTCCAGGTTAAGCTGGGTTTCCGGTTTAGTCCATATGGAATGCCACAACAACAACGGGGCAAACATGACATCATCTTTCAAATATAAAAGACCCAATTCTGCGTGACAGACATGGGTGGGGACTAAAGTAGTAACAGAGAGTAATCTCCTGAAGAACACATTCTCACTGGTCTGTAAAAGCGTGGTGTTTACATAACCCCAGCAACCTGTACCGTAAGAACAGACAGAACAGCTCCAGGCTCTGTAGCTATTAATAAACACATCCAGGGGCTTAGAGCTAACTTCCACATAATCTGAAAATTGCTTCTATCGTTTCATCAAACTGCAATTTTTCTGAGATGTGGCCAGGTGGATTTGGAATCAAAAGGCATCCATAAGAACACAAAGGAAGGGACAGATGAGAGTCGGGTTCCATTTATAAAACAGGAAGACAGTTTACCTTGAGAATATTCACATGTCATAGTATGTGACTTAGTTATGTGATTGAGAGGCCAAGAACACTCAGAAATGGGGCAAATTTATTTAGCACCTTCTGTAGAGCAACAACTTTTCTTGAAATTCCAGTTCAATCAATCAAATCATTAAAAATTGATGACAGTACAGTACAATCACCCGGGTCTATTTTAGGATTGGCAACAACACAACAGACTATTTCCATATTGATAATATTAGCATACAAAGTATTACACAAATAAGGTGTCCCTCTCCTGACTGCCCAATTTACCACTTTGTTTTTAATTGGTTGAACTTACTAGGTTGATAACTTTGTAGCGGAAGGACATTCCTAAGCACAATTACATAAGTGACTTGTGGGGGAAGATGCAAAATCTTGTTAATGACATGACTTTAGGACCATTATTCCGCTTTGCAATCGGGATTCTGTCCAGGTGCAACCCTGAGTTAATTTCATCAGAGGAACAAGAGGGACCCAGGACCCCTAAGTTGCCTGATCCAGCTGTACTGAACCCCCTGTCAATCAATAACTTTAAGGATGCATTTATGCTCTTTAAGACCAGCAGAATAGGATCAAGAGATCTGACAAGGGCTTCCTCTACCTCTTCGAACTTAACAAGGGCTGGCTGTGAAAGGAGGGTAAGATAACTGATGGTTCCTGTGGAAGGGTGAATAGAAGTATAATTTCTGGATGGAGGGGGCTATTCATCATCAGTCAGCAACTTTCTATTACAGGTATTTAATGGATCCTCCTTAATATTTTTCTTTTTAACAGGTGGGAAATCAATAGATATTGAATTATCAATAATGGTATTATTTGTGTCATTTCATATGTCCTCATTGAGAACACATAGGTTGTCAAGTACTTTCCCTTGTTGGCCACCTGTCAGTGATATACAGGTGAGGCAGTGGCCATAGTATTGCCTAGGTCTTGGGCTGAGGAAAGTGCTTTCGTAGTTACCCCTTGTCTTTCTGCAACATTCTTGATCTCTATGTTAAGGACACCCATGGCATTTGCAAACAAACTAGTAATACTAGAGGTTAGCGAACACTCCCTCAGAGGGGGCATGTCAGCAACTGATTTCCTTTTACACATCATGAAGGAGTTCATATAAAATATTTTAATACATTATCAGCGAAATCTGCCCCAAAGTACAGTTTTTCCCTGCTTAGGCATAGATATACATGTCACGTATCATTCCAAAGGTAAAAATGTACCCCAAGTGAAAAAAACTCTGTTACTTTTGTGATATCTGTATTTCTTATGGAACATGAGAATTTGTCATTTTTGTTTGGCTCAGCTCATAATTAGATTCCCCCTGTTCAAAGCCAAGTTAATTTATCTGCTGGGCAGCAGGGGGACAATGGCCTCGCTGCACAATAGGGCTATTTGCCAGTGCTTGGGCCTGCTCCTGGGAAAGAAAGCGGTGGGGAAGGAATCTGCATGTGCTAATTACCTTTCACACTGTGCCTGGCTCAATACTGCAAAAACCAAGGAAGCCAGATGAAGTAGAATAACCAAGAATGGACACAGGTATCTTGTTAAGGTAAGTGTGGATTTATTCTAGAGCAAAGAGGAACAGCGTACAACTCCCCAGCTGACCAGACTGATAACTGAATCAAGCTGGTTGAAAGAACACACTAAGAACATTCATAGGTTCTAGAAGAGTAATGGGAAAGGACACAAAGGAAGGGCTAGAAACAGATAGGCACAATTAAGAATTGACAGGTTTCTTGTGACATTTTAACCGTGTTTTTTAGTCTAATATTGAGGAAATTGCACACAAACAGTGCACTAGCTTTTGCACGCCGCCCTGACTCATCTCCTATTTAATGAGCAGCAAGCGGTCGCGCAACGCCTGACAGGTTTCTTGTGACATTTTAAACGTGTTTTTTAGTCTAATATTGAGGAAATTGCACACAAACTTATATTGTCTCACTTGCTGAATTGAATGCTGTTTTTTAACTGATTACTGCGCTTTTGCACATTTACTTTGTAAACCCTGAGCGTTTCAATTGGGTTTTTTGAGCGGCAGCCATTTTGAAGGTGCCACGCGCTTGCCCTGGTCAGCGCACTAGCTTTTGCATGCCGCCCTGACTCATCTCCTATTTAATGAGCAGCAAGCGGTCGCGTAGCGCCTGACAGGTTTCTTGTGACATTTTAACCGTGTTTTTTAGTCTAATATTGAGGAAATTGCACACAAACTTGTATTGTCTCACTTGCTGAATCGAATGCTGTTTTTTAACTGATTACTGCGCTTTTGCACATTTACTTTGTAAACCCTGAGCGTTTCTATTGAGTTTTTTGAGCGGCAGCCATTTTGAAGGTGCCAAGCGCTTGCCCTGGTCAGCGCACTAGCTTTTTACACACCACCCTGACTCATCTCCTATTTAATGAGCAGCAAGTGGTCGCGCAGCGCCTGACAGGTTTCTTGTGACATATTAACCGTGTTTTTTAGTCTAATATTGAGGAAATTGCACACAAACTTGTATTGTCTCACTTACTGAATTGAATGCTGTTTTTTAACTGATTACTGCGCTTTTGCACATTTACTTTGTAAACCCTGAGCGTTTCTATTGGGTTTTTGGAGCGGCAGCCATTTTGAAGGTGCCACGTGCTTGCCCTGGTCAGCGCACTAGCTTTTGCACGCCGCCCTGACTCATCTCCTATTTAATGAGCAGCAAGCGGTCGCGCACCGCCTGACAGGTTTCTTGTGACATTTTAACAGTGTTTTTTAGTCTAATATTGAGGAAATTGCACACACTCTTGTATTGTCTCACTTGCTGAATTGAATGCTGTTTTTTAACTGATTACTGCGCTTTTGCACATTTACTTTGTAAACCCTGAGCGTTTCTATTGGGTTTTTTGAGCGGCAGCCATTTTGAAGGTGCCAAGCGCGTGCCCTGGTCAGCGCACTAGCTTTTGCACGCCGCCCTGACTCATCTCCTATTTAATGAGCAGCAAGCGGTTGCGCAGCGCCTTACAGGTTTCTTGTGACATATTAACCGTGTTTTTTAGTCTAATATTGAGGAAATTGCACACAAACTTGTATTGTCTCACTTGCTGAATTGAATGCTGTTTTTTAACTGATTACTGTGCTTTTGCACATTTACTTTGTAAACCCTGAGCGTTTCTATTGGGATTTTGGAGCGGCAGCCATTTTGAAGGTGCCACGCGCTTGCCCTGGTCAGCGCACTAGCTTTTGCACGCCGCCCTGACTCATCTCCTATTTAATGAGCAGCAAGCGGTCGCGCACCGCCTGACAGGTTTCTTGTGACATTTTAACCGTGTTGTTTTAGTCTAATATTGAGGAAATTGCACACAAACTTGTATTGTCTCACTTGCTGAATTGAATGCTGTTTTTTAACTGATTACTGCGCTTTTTCACATTTACTTTGTAAACCCTGAGCGTTTCTGTTGGGTGTTTTGAGTGGCAGCCATTTTGAAGGTGCCACGCGCTTGCCCTGGTCAGCGCACTTGCTTTTGCACGCCGCCCTGACTCATCTCCTATTAATGAGCAGCAAGCGGTCGCGCCAGCGGCGCGCCGAAGGCGCGCCAAAGCCACGCCCGTCTGCGCCCGTCTGCGCCCGTCTGCGCCCTTCCGCGCCCTTTCGGGTCCAGGGGCCATGAACCCTGGTCAATTTCTCTCTAATATGTCTGCCCATTTGAGGTACTCATCTGAACAATTACTGGAATATTGCCCTCGCTCAGACTTGAATTGTAATATCAGCTTTGATTTTAATAATGCTTTTCTTTGACCTGGTTGCAATTTCTCATTTTGCATGCCACTTCTGAATGACACATGCAACGATAATCCGATCAGCTCACCTTCCTCATGTTTAAGAAAGACTGCTTTGCTATCAGGTAATAATTCTGGCAAAAAAGTTTTTACGTTTTGGAATGTGAATTGTCGGTCACTGCCCAAGCATAAGTTGGATATTTTTGACCTTCTTGATAGTTAGCCTCCTGACGCGATCTTCCTTACCGAAACCTGGTTACATTCCAGTTCAGGCCTTGATGTCGCGTTGGCGCTACCAGCCGACTATGCTATAGCCAGAAGAGACAGGGCCAACGGAAAGGGTGGAGGAATCGCTATAATTTATGACAAGTCCTACCAATGCAAATTGGATGACTTAGCTATTTTAAACTCTGAAGCAGCACTATTTAAAATGACATTGTCAACTCAGATTACCTTTTCAGGTATTCTTGTTTATCGTCCCCCTACACCCTCTAATCCTTGGGCCCTGCTTCTCCCTGAACTAGCTACACCCTATCTTCTTAAAGCATCAAATTTCACCATATTGGGTGATTTTAATTTACATCTTGAAAATCTGAATTGCACGACTAGTGGTACTTTAATTGCGGATCTTGCTGCCTTAAATCTTCTACTTAGTAATAGTAGTCCCGCCCATGTAGCAGGACACTTGCTGGAACCTATTTTTTCTAATTTAACTTGTATTCATTGTAACCCTGTTCTCCCCCTGTGCTGGTCTGACCACTTTGCTACTAAATTTCAGTGTACTTTTACAACGACCCCAACTGTAGCCCCTGTGAGTAATCCTCATAGAACTCGGAATTGGAGTAAACTGGATCTTGAATTGTTTAATAGGACTCTTAAAGAGAATGCTCCCATTATCACACATATTTCAACTCACTCTTCTAGTTTGAAAAAAGACATATAATCACCGTTTAACTGCCCCCTGGTTCACAGAGCAATTAAGAGTAGAGAAAACCAAATGCAAGGCTTTGGAAAGGAACTGGAGGAGGAATTATTCTCAGGATTCTAAATCTAACTATAAGTTAGCTCTAAAGCAATACCAAGCCCGTTGTAAATTAGCCAGAAAGGATTATGTATTATTGACCATCTCTAATGCTCAAAACTGCTCACACACTTTGTTTAGTATGGTAAAAAAACTTGCTGGCTCAGATACGCAGTCATTACTGCCTATTCTCAACTAACAACAGTGCGATAATCTTGCAAGCTATTTTGTAGACAAAGTTGAACAAATCTATTCTGCTCTACAAAATACGCAGACAGTAGCATCTAGTACGGCACCTCCCATGCTTGAACCTGACTATAGAGCATGTAATCCTCTGAGTCTGGAAGCCTGGTCACTACTTGATTTTAATTCTTTAAAACAAATCTTAAATAGTATTAAATCTGGCTCTCCCCGCGATCTGATTACGGCTTTTGTGCTACAGCAGCTGGATTCTTCTTTGCTACTTATCATGCAGCTGCTGAATGCTTCGATTCAGGAAGCTGTTGTGCCTTCTGATTGGAAGCATGCAATGGTTCTTACTCTCCTGAAAAAGGCCAATGCGGAACCTTCTCAGCTGTCTAATTCTAGGCCTATCTCCCTGCTGCCCATCTATTCCAAAATTTTGGAAAAACATATTAATCAGCAACTTACTCATTTTGTAGACTCTTCCAGTCTTTTGCATCCCTCTCAGTCCGGTTTTCGAACAGGTTGCATCTGGATGCTGGGGACACCGTAGCTCTTATCTTGCTCGATTTGAGTGCTGCATTTGATACGGTGTCCCACACTGTGATTTTAAAACTTTTGCAGTCCTCTGGCATTACTGGCACAGCTCTTGACTGGCTCGCGTCTTTTCTTACCAAGCGGACCTTTCAAGTTTTTTCTTCTAGAGCCACATCTAAAACTTAACACTCTCAAGGTACCCTTGGGTGCTGGAAGCGCTGTTTGCTACTGGTGCATGCTGCTATTGCACAGTTCTGATGTGCTGTTTTTTAAACTTACCCCTTCGTTTTTCATTTGTGTTTTACTTCATTTGTTTTGCCCTGTTTTTATTCTGTGGCATTGGATGGTCGAGCTATTTCCCCAGTCACGCATCTCTTGCACTCTAAATTGTTGTATCCACCGCTTTTAGAGCGGGTCCCTGCCCGGTAGAGCTCAATATTGCTGCCATATTGGGGGTAGGAAGGGCCGTTTTGGAGCGCCATTGTTGTTGCGCTCTAGCGCTCCGGTGGTCAGGTCGGCAGCCTACTTAAATCCCATACTCAGGTGGGTCAGTCTGAACAAGGTACCCTTGGGTGCTGGAAGCGCTGTTTGCTACTGGTGCATGCTGCTATTGCACAGTTCTGATGTGCTGTTTTTTAAACTTACCCCTTCGTTTTTCATTTGTGTTTTACTTCATTTGTTTTGCCCTGTTTTTATTCTGTGGCATTGGATGTTCGAGCTATTTCCCCAGTCACGCATCTCTTGCACTCTAAATTGTTGTATCCACCGCTTTTAGAGCGGGTCCCTGCCCGGTAGAGCTCGATATTGCCGCCATATTAGGGGTAGGAAGGGCCGTTTTGGAGCGCCATTGTTGTAAGCGCTTTAGCGCTCCGGTGGTCAGGTCGGCAGCCTACTTAAACGACTCATGGATACGCGCAGCGGTCGAGCGCAGCGGGAGCGCCGTTTATGCGCCGGAGGTGTGCCAGAGGTAAGCCCGTTTGCGCACGGTCGGGCTCAGGGCTCGGACCCTCTGCCCCAGTATGTATGCTGCCTTTTGTGTACTCACGCCAGTCTCTACTATCACTAAAGGGCTACACACCCCCGACTTGTTACCACTCGTTAAATTTAGCCCGTGGACAATCTATGTGTACTAATTGTGCATTTGGGACCACAGAGAGTGACAAGTTAAGTAGCCGATGTGAACGGGACTTAAAAATGGCACTAGTAAACTGCCGTTCATTGCCTAAACATGCTGTCGAGATCTCTCTTTTACTTCTCGACAAATCTTTGGATATCTTGTTTCTTACGGAAACTTGGTTGAGCCCCACCTTGGACCCTGATATCGTGCGGTCATTGCCCCCTGGGTATCTGATCCAGCACAAGGATAGAGGCGTGAAAGCGGGGGGAGGGGTTGCTATCATCTATAAGGATTACATCACATGTCGTTTACTTGAGCTTTCATTTTCGGATAGTGAGAGTGTACACTTTGTCATTACAACATCCCCAGCTACCTCCTTCTCAGGCCTCCTGATCTACCGCCCCCCGGGCCCTCTGGGGCTCTTTCAGGAAAACCTGGCTGAAACAGTGATGGATGTAGCCACTACTGTCTCTAACTTTTTGGTGCTGGGGGACTTCAACCTTCATTTTAATAAACACTCGGATTTGGCCGCTTCAGAAGTCATAAAGGATCTGGGCAGCTATGACCTAAGTCAAAAGGTATTACATCCTACTCATTCGAAGGGCAACCTTCTGGACCCCATTTTTTGTAACATTCCTGGCCTCATTACCGAAGTTCCTGTTCCGGTCCCTTGGTCAGACCATATGGTGGTCCCTTTTAGCTGGAAGATGGCTCAGCCTAATTCTTCCTCAAATTCTTATAGAGGGCTAGCCAGGCATTGGTCCAAGCTTGACCTTTCTAAATGGGCAAGCATCCTGAAGCGCACTGAACCCTCAGTCCATTTGGACGTGGAGAGAGCCAATCAGGAGTTTAACCTGTGGATAGAGCGGTCCTTGGACAGTCTGGTGCCAAAAAAAACAATAACAACCAAGAAAGGCCTCACCAAGCATCCTTGGTTTAATCAGGAGCTGAGAGCTCTTAAACAAGAGTGTAAAAGGGAAGAGAGGCAATGGAGGAGAGATTTTAATGGGGAAAAAAAAGCAGATACAGAGCGGTTCTAAAGAAATACAAGACCGCCCTGATTAATACCAAATCTGCTTTCTTTGCCAGTAAAATCGAGACCTCTGCTAATGCTCCCAGGGAGATATTTAGAATTATGAAATTGCTGACTAAAGTCCCTGACCCACGGCCTGTCTCGGACGAAGCAGGCAGTCGATGCGAAGAACTGGCGACTTTCTTCTGCACCAAGATTAAAAAGATCATTGATACGCTTCCTCCACTATCTCCAATCGCCTCTCAAATGCCACCTGTTAGTCAGAATCTATCGGATCACCCCAGGCTCTCCTTCTTCTCTCCTCTTAGGGAGGATCTTTTGCCTACTTTGCTGAATACCATCAAGAGTGGCTCCCCGTGTGATCCTGCTCCGATGAGCATTTTAAATGCAGCCCTTTCCACCGTCAGCAAACCAATTGTGAATATGGTGAATGCATCTTTAAACTCAGCTATTGTGCCTAGAGAATGGAAGATAGCAATTGTTAGGGCCTTGCTTAAGAAACCCAGTTTGGATCCAGGGGACTTTTCCAACTACTGTCCTATTTCTCTATTACCGGGCATTAGTAAACTGACTGAGAAATTCGTCAATTCACAATTGGCTTCCTTTTTGGAAACTAATAATTTGCTGCATCCATCACAAACTGGGTTCAGGAAAGGACAGGGAACAGAAACTGCCTTGTTGAGGGTGGTGGAGGATGCCAGGAGGATTCTGGATGATGGTGGCAGCGCAGCCATTATCCTCCTGGACCTCAGTGCCGCCTTCGAAACAGTTAACCATCACATTCTGGTTTCCCGCCTCAGCAATATGGGAATCACGGGCAAGGCTCTTAAGTGGCTGGAATCCTTCCTTGAGGACAGATTTTTTAGGGTCTTTGAAGATGATCATTGCTCCGGTCCGGTCCCGTTACAGTGTGGGGTTCCGCAGGGGTCGTCCCTCAGCCCCACATTGTTCAATGTGTATATGGCCCCTTTGGCGGAGATAGTGGTCCCCTTCGGGGTCCAGCTTGTGAGTTACGACGATGACACTCAGCTGGTGTTCTCCCTGAATCAGTTCAGACAGTCTCCGCTGCAGTTACGTAACTGTTTAGAAGCTGTGGCATGTTGGATGGACCAATCCCACCTTAAACTGAATGGCGGGAAAACAGAGCTGCTGTTGCTGGGACGGCAGGCCAGCTTTGACAACGCGACCTTCTGGCCTTTGTGTATGGGGCCGGGCCCTATCTCTAATCCAGAAATTAAAAGCCTTGGGCTCTGGCTCGATACGGAGCTAACTTTCAGAACTCAGGCTAGGAAGGGTGCTGCCACTTGTTTTGGGATTCTAAAAACCTTGCGAAAAATCCTCCCACAACTGCCGGAAAGGGCCAGAAAAATCCTAATACAATCTCTGATCCTTTCCAGGATAGATTATGCGAATGCCTTGTATTTGGGAGTACCAGCCTCCACGACCAAAAGGCTTCAAGTCGTTCAGAACGCGGCGGCAAGACTTCTAATGGGCGTCAATCACCGCACATCAGCTAAACCCGCCCTGAAATCTCTTCACTGGCTTCCGGTGAAAAAGCGGGTTTTCTTTAAATCTTTGTGTATGGCACATAAACTCCTCCACGGAAAAGGTCCTCCCATCTTGGAAAATGTGGTCATTCCCCACAAATTCCCTCTAAATCTTCGATCCAATGATCAGAACTTGGTAGTGATCCCGCGATTAAGAGATCTCGTTCGGGTGGGCGTCTTTTTTCACTAAACGCCTCCAAACTTTGGAACTCCCTTCCTCTGCTGCTTCGCCAGGAGCTTTGTCTGCTTGTGTTTCGGCAGAAGTTGAAAACCTGGCTCTTTCCGAGGACTTAAGTCGTGTTTTCTGGTCTAGTTAACGGCTTTCCTATTTTCCTTGGGTTACCCTTGTTGAGCGCTGGGATGCTTTCGAGTAGCCATGCGCTATATAAGAGCTTCTTCAATTCAATTCAATTCTTCTTCAATTCAATTTTTATGGGCTCTATTTTGAGCCCTATTCTATTTAATTTGTACATTAAACCTCTGGCAATAATAGCAGAGGAAGCAGGACTGAGCCTGTTTTCGTACGCCGATGATACTCAGATCATCTTCTCCCTTTCTTCGGGACAGCTGTGCGGACCTTTGGTGCTCCAGACTGGTCTTAAGGAATATTGCAACGGCGATAAGACCAAACTCCTCATCTTAGGGAAGAATAAGGATCTTTGGGGTCCTCAGCATTGGCCATGCGAGATGGGGGCTCTTCCTCAGCCCTCTGCTTGTGTCCGTAACTTGGGAGTCTTGATTGATATTAATTTATCCATGAAACAGCAGGCTGTAAAAGTAACTGCCACTTGTTTTACCATCTTAAAATGGTTGAAAAAAATAATTTGGATGCTCCCTGTGTCCACCCAGAAAACCGTAGTCCAGGCGCTTATGACCTCGAAACTGGACTATGGTAACATTCTCTATTTGGGTGTAAACAAGGAGATTACACGGAAACTACAAGTGGTGCAAAATTCGGCTGCCAGGTTGTTATGCCTGCTCCCTAAAAACTCCTCTTCTTCGAGTGCTTTGCATAATCTTCACTGGGTGAAGTTTAAAGCCATGTGTTATATGACATCACTCATGACATCTCAAATGACATCACTGATTCTGTGGGGGCTGGATGGAGTGCATATATATAGATATATGAATACACATATTATCTACTGGCGGTCGCCAGTAGTTATAGTTAGGACCGTGTTTCCATAGGAAATCCGCAACATTCTATTTGGAATAACTTTGGCGCCGGTTGACGAATCCTCGAAAAATTTTCAAAATAGGTGGGGCGCTCCGCTCCGCTCATACCCTGAAAGTCTCGGTGGGATTCGTCAAGCGGGGGCTGAGAAAAAAGGGGGGTCCCAAAACACGTTTTTCCCATGCAATTTTCCATAGGGACCTTTAGTCCAAGGTACAGCCCGAACGGCTGAACAGAATTACTTGAAATTTGGCAGAGAGGTATTCCTCAGGTCAGGGAAGTGCCTTTTGCAGGTCTGGTGTCAATCTGTTCAGTAGTTCCTGAGAAAATCAAAAGTAAAATCATATATATATGTGGGCGGAGCCTAACCAAACATCTCATCCTGAGATCTGATTGGCTGTCAGCACTTCATCCAAGAAGTGTTGGCAGCCATCTTGGGACCAATATACATGATAGCACCTCATTAAAAAGCATTGCAGTTAATAGAAGGTTTTAAGACTTTAGTTACATTATAAATCATTTGTTGATGGTACCATACTCATTTTAGGAATTGTGGTATGTTCTAAGGTGATTTCACCATGTGAAAAAGCCTTCTGCTGGGATATCATGATTGAGAGAAAAATATTTTCTCATGCTTTTCCCACAGAGGTTTGGAAGGTGATCTATAAGCTAAACTGAGAGCTTATTTTCTGTAAATTCACATTATCTTTCTCAGTCATGTGAGAATGAAGTCTGACATTCTCAGTAAAACATGTACATCCAACAAGGGCAGAGACTGTCAGTTGATTCCTTTGTGTTCTACTGCAGCTTCCCAGAGTGTTCCAAAGAACAACTAGAGCGCTAACAGTCCTACTTATGATAAACGTATGGCACACCTGAAGCAAACTTGCTTGGATTAAAGTGGTAACTCTTAAAACATTTAATTTAAAAAGGAACACAATGAGGGGGTTCATTTTTCCATAAAAAGTATGATTAGTGCTGCAGAAAGAAAAATTAGGGCACATTTTGAGTGACTTCTCAAATCCTCTTCTATTTCATTAAAGAATTCTGACATGCAGACTGAAACATGCACTTTCAATACCAGCAGCAGTTTTCCCTGGTGAGCAGTAGCTTTACTACAGTGATCTAATGAGCAAAAAGAGTGCTAACATTCTGAATTTATGGCAAATGTGTGACACATCTGAATGCCTTCTTGATGGAATCAAAGTAAAAAACTGAAAGTATTTCCTACTGAGGAGACTGCAGTAAATGAGGAAATTAGGAAACTTCATAACAAATAAGTCTCCCAAGATGGCCACCAGAGATAAAAGAGCCCAAATGTAGCCCTAATTTCACCCAGATGTAGCCCAAGTATAGCCCAATGGCAGAATGTCCCAGAGTGTTCTTAAAAACAACTAGAGCGCTTACTGTCTTCATTATGACAAAAGTATGGCACACCTGAAGCCATCTTGATTGGAATAAACTGGTAACACTTAAAACATTTAATTTAAAAAGGAACACAATGAGGGGGTTCATTTTGCCATAGAAATTATGATTAATGCTGAAGAAAGAAAATGAGGGCACATTTTGAGTGACTTCTCAAATCCTCTTCTATTTCATTAAAAAATTCTGACATGCAGACTGAAACATGCACTTTTAATACCAGGAGCAGACTTCCATGGTGAACAGTAGTTTTACTACAGTGATCTAATGAGCAACTAGAGTGCTAACATGCAGAATTTATGGCAAATGTGTGACATATCTGAATACCTTCATGATGGAATCAAAGTAAAAAACTGAAAGCATTTCCTACTGAGGAGACTGCAGTACATGAGGAAATTAGGAAACTTCATAACAAATAAATCTCCCAAGATGGCCACCGGAGACAAAAGAGCCCAAATGTAGCCCAAAATCACCCAGATGTAGCCCAAATATAGCCCAATGACAGAAGTGTGCAAAACACTTATTATTTTGTGATTTTGCAGTGTTATATAGTGCAGACTTGTCAGGTATTGGAGTGCTTTACATGAGCATTGGTTACATCACACACGAACAAATTCATTTTGGTTGTAGACATGGGGAGACTAAGTGATTTGACCAGAATCACAGAATGTCGAGCTGAAGCAGAAACTCCAACCTGGTTCCCCAGTTGCAAAGTCTGCAGTTCTGGAAGTAACACCACATCCTCTCCCCTAAGTGCAACATTTAATCAAGTGGTCAACTGGATAAAAAAACATAAAGATAACAAATAATTTAAAAGTGCTTTGTCGCTATTTGAAAACTCAGAAAATATGTCCTTATTTTAGTCTTTTAGAGCACTAACCATAATTTTGATGCCAATAAGACCCTCTCATATATGTAATTTCTAAAGGAAATGCTCTAGGTATTACAGTTTTGATTACATCAAGATGACGTCAGGCGTTCCACACTTTTGTAATAAATATAGAATGTTAGCTATCTAGTTGTTCATTAGGATACTGTTGAGAGGCAGAGGCCAGGGGCACGGACTCTGAAAATTGAAGGCAGGTAGGAGGGTGCAAAGGCAACAATTTAACCACACTGAGCAGGCAGGAAGGTCCGTGGCAGAACAACAGACTATGGAGGGCAGTGGAAAGGGGGCAGGGGCAAAAAACCAACAATACAGGACTTGCAAGAGAGGCTGTGGCAATGTAATAGACCATTGTGGGCAGAAGGAAGAGGCAATGGTAGTACAACCATACATGCCAACAGACCCGATTTAGCCAGGAAACGTCCAATGTTTTTAAGCTCAAATGGGCTTTATTTGATCTGTCTCCTGTCTACAATCTCCTCTTTTTCAATGTAACTCAAAGGGAAAAATCAATACCGTAGTTTTTTTTCAAAATCTCCCTCTTACCAAGTTCAAAATGTTCGCAAGTATGGTACATTGGATCATGGAAGGAAATGGGGTAGGAACATGGACTTGGATAACAGAGGACAGGAGGGACATGGAGAGGTGCACCAAACTGACCCTGCAGGGCAGGCATCAGGTTTTGCAGCAGCACAATACACCACCCAGGGCATGCGGGACGGGAGTGCAGCACAACAATCCATAGAAAGCAAGAGGGAGGGGACAGGACCATGCACATGGACAACAGAGAACAGAGGGGCAAGAGGCAATGGTAGCTAGCTGACCATAATGGACAGACAGGAGAGAAAGCTGCAGCATAACAGACCATAAAGGGCAGGAGGGACGGATCAGGGGCATTACAATGGAACAGACAAGCCAGGAGGGAGGGAGTAGGGGTCTGCACATGTAAACAGAGGGCTGGGGGCAAGGGGACAGGGCAGGAGCAGCAAGATAGCCATGGAGGTCAGGCAGGATGGGCACTAGAAGCAAGACACACCATGAAGAGCAACAGTGAGACTGTGATGGCATACACACAGACCATGGAGGGAAGGTGGGAGGGGGTCAGGGGCAGCTAACTGACCAAACAGGGAAGGTGGGAGGGGCCATGGCAGCACAGAAGACCATGCATGACGAGTGGGAGGGTTAGTGGCAGCACAATGGCTATGATGGGCAAGAAGGAGGGTGCAGGGGCATGCACAAAGGACGATGGAGGATAGAAGGGAGGGTCAGGACCTGTGCACAGACAATAAAGTTCAGGGGAAGGGGCCTCACAACAGACCGCACGGGGCAGGCAGGAGGAGCAGTTGCAGCACAATAGACCAGGGAGGGCAGAAGGGTGTGGCAGTACAATGGACCATGTAGGACAGGAGGAAGAGGATAGGGGCATGGCATGTGGACAGGCAGGGTGGAGGTGGCAGGGACAGGTTACAGTCATCTGACAATGCTAGGCAGGTGGGAGGGGAATGGCAGCTCAACAGAACACTCAGAGTAGATAGGAGTGGCAGGTCCATGGAACATGGTGGGCAAAAAGGATGGAGCAGGGGCATGCACAAAGACATCGGAGGGCAGGGGGAAGGAGAATAGGGGCAGCAAGCTAAGCACAGAGTTTAAGCAGGAGGTCAATGATGGGGCATAGAATTGGGCAATGGAGGGCAGGAGGAGTGGACTGGTACATCATACTAAATTGAGGGCAGTGGCAGCACATCAGACCATGCATGGCATGAGGGAGAAGGCTAGTCCATGGATTCACACAACAGAGGATAGGGAGGAGGGGGATGGGGCAGCAAGCTAACTGTTCAGAGGGTATTAGGAACTTTATTGTTTTTAAAACGTGTGTCTGTGCGAACTACTTAAAATATGAACAAGTATGCAGCATAATCTCACTTTTATTCAGGAAGAAGAGGACGTTTGTGACTGTGACTCCGGGCTCACTTGGCAGAAACACCCCCTGACCCTCCACCCCCTATCGCAAAATGTAATTCCCGTGAAAAGGGTAGGTGAACACAGTGTTATATAGAACATAGTCCTGAGAGCACGATTGAAAATGAAAACTAGATATAGTGTATTGTATAAACTATGCAACAAAAAGTGTGATATAAGATGAACCGGGCGTGAAATATAATATGCAATACATTGTGCGCAATGACAGATTCATTGGAGAGCGCGAGATAGCACAGGCACTAGCGCGTGCTATGCGATATGCGCCTTGGAGTGTAATATGCACAGGGCAGTGTTGTGTAACCTAACTAGTCTCTAAAGTTGTAATATAAAATATGTGCTGGGGAGTGTAACGTTGCATATGCACTGTGACAAAGATATGGATCCCAGATTGTAATATGTATGGCATAGCACTGTGCGTTATAACATAGGCATCGAGGAAGGCACGTTAGATGGGGCAATATAACCCGTGCGAAGACAAGTGTGGCATGACATATTCACGGGGTAGTGTTACAGTGCACATGGGCTAGAGAGTGTCATAGCATATGCACTAGCTATTGGAATACAACACAGTGTGTGGCACTCAGTAGGCAATAGTGGGTGTAACACAGCATTGGGCTCTGCCAGGAGCGCGCTGTGACTCTCAAGTGATGTTCGTCCCCTTTCCAGAGAGTAAAATAAAAAGTATTACACATCCGGCAGTGGATGTGTGTTTTATTAACCGTGAGGGGGGTTTCTTGCATAGTTTTGGTCGAATTTTTGTCGAATCCCCTTTGAATGGCTTGGTGTGCATGTGTATTAAATGTGCCCGTCAATAGCTACCCATGTTTGTATAAATATACGACAAGGGTGTCTACCGGGATTAGGCACGGTAGGGCATCAGACATGTCAGAGCTTCACTAGTGGTGTAAATACATTCCACGTGGATTCATTGTATGCATAGTCGCCTTTTAATGAATATCACGCAAATCGTCATGGTGATAGGTACGTACGGTTTGTCCAGCATGTCCTAGGTGTGTCTATAAATATATATTTTTTAAAAATAATAAAAAACAGTGGCCGGCCCTGGGGATTGGGGTCAAAAAAATATAACTAGGAGACAGGCCCCGGGGGATGGGGTCATCAGGGTCAATAAATTAGAATAAGAAGGGGAACCACACAGCCCCCTTCTTAAAAAATTAAAATAAATAAAAGACTGGCATCGTGCCGGAGGCCACGCCCCCTCCTTGCAGCACTCTGCAAACGCGCCCCCTGGCGAGTTGTAAGTTGGGGAATTAATTCCTCTTCAATACTGAGGGTCCCTGAGGGCCAACTAGCCCAACAGGCATCTCCAGTATGCGCCAGGGAGCTGTGATGCAGACAGGTGTTCTGAGGCCAAGCCCCTTTTTACACCTCTCTGCAACGCAGCTCTGTGGCGCTTACTGGAGGTAACCTAGTGGTCTAGTTTGACCCTAGGGACCCTTAGGATTCAAGGGGACTTAATCTCTCAACTTAGAACAGCCACAGGGCGCGTTTACACAGTGGTGAAGGGAGGGGACGGGGCCTGAGGTGACGTGTGCAAGCACGCACTATGGCACGTTTTAAATTGGGGATATAATTTCCCTTCAATACTGAGGGCCCCTGGGGGCTAACTAGCCCACCAAGTGCTTCCAGTAAGCGCCACTGAGCTGCATTGCAGAGAGGTGGTCCAGGCCGTACCACTTTTTACACCTCTCTGCAACGCGGCTCTGTGGCACTTACTGGAGGTACCTAGTGGGCTAGTTGGACCCTAGGGACCCTCAGGATTCAAATGAACTTAATCTCCCAACTAAAAATGGACACAGGGCGTGTTTACACAGTGGTGAAGGGAGGGGACGGGGCCTGAGTTAACGTGTGCAAAAACGCCCTGTGGCCTGTTTTAAGAGGTAGTTTTAATCCCCCTGCCCTATTATATACTAGGGGCTTACAGAGGAGGTCATGCTAATCTCAGGGGGACCCCAACGCATAATGTTCCCTAGTGTATGTAGGTGTTTTCACTGTATTCTAAGTGTCTTTTAACATAGCACTGGCTCTAGGACTGGTTAGTCAGACTCAGTTACCACCAGTATCCGTCTGAAAAAGTTGAGGGTACAGGATGATTTTGCAACAAGGCTTCTTTCTGCTCTTCTTTTTGTTCTTTCTGCACGTTATCCTTCTTCCTGCACTTTTCTTCGTCTTGAAGGACTTCTGTTGCTTCTTTCTGCACTTCTTTTTTTTCTTTCTGTGCTTTTTTTCTTCTTTCTTCACATTTCCTATCTCTGTAGGCATAGTTAGAAATTAGCATTTAAAAAACCTTTGAAATTCACAGAAAAAAACATAGGTTTCAGGCACGTTATAGTTATGAATTAGCATTTAAAAAACCTCAGAAATTCACTGAAGAAACCATAGGTTTCAGGAGTGTTATAGTTAGCTGGACTTTTCACTTGTACAAAACCATTGAAATTCCCCCGTTATAGTTAGTTCAGCTAACAATAACTCGCGCGCCCGCAATGCACTGCTGATGACGTCACATATTACATCACTCATGACATGGTCAGTGACATCACTCATGACATCACTGATGACATCTCAAATGACATCATCCTTGTGATAGAGTGGCAGACCTCCTCTCACCCTAATATAACCTTTGATACACACATTCAAAAATAGAGACTAAAATTTTCAAAACAATGGACGTACCAATACCAGTTACAACAACCTCTTCAGTAATTCTAAGATCCACATACACATCCACTCATTCACCAACAGTCCTATACAGTCAATCATACATGTACTCACTCATCATATGTACTCATACACCTATACATCCTGTTACACAATGCCACTCATCCATAGAGTTACTCACACACATAGTCACTCATGCTAATAAAGAATCAAACACACATTTACTTGCATATACAGTTATACACACACCACCACACTTACTTCTACGGAAACTTACACATACTTAGTCTTCTAAACAATCACTTATAGAAACACATACTTATTCATACAGGAACTCTTTCAATCTCTCACTCTCACATATACTCACTTATATACACCAATAGTCACATATACTAGTTTAAAACATATGTAGTTACTCATAAAGACACTATTGAGACAGGCATTCACTCACTAACACACCCATACACACTCATCCACCCATACAGTCCTGCAGACATGCTGTCTTCAACACATACAGTGAGTCAATCATTCATGCACCTATGCACTACGTAATACCCCCCACCGAACCATGCAGACACTCAGACTGATGCTCAAAAAACCAACTAATAACCTATATAGACACCCATGTAGCTACTCACCAACCCATGCAGCCACTTATACACAAAGTGAGAGACTGATACAGATATTTACATATTTAAACATTACTCACTAAGCCATGTATTCACTATGATACACTTAATCAGTCAGTTACACAATAAATTTTTCAAAAACAAATCATCCATTTAGACACTTATATACCCATTTATTCTTCCATCGACCTTGAGATATACATATAAAAAACATATTTAATTTTTAGAAAAACACACATTCACTGGATGATGTCATCAGTGATGTCATCAGTGATGTCATTTGAGATTTCATCAGTGATGTCATGAGTGATGTCACTGACCATGTCATGAGTGATGTAATATGTGACGTCATCAGCAGTGCATTGCGGGCGCGCGAGTTATAGTTAGCTGAACTAACTATGACGGGGGAATTTCAATGGTTTTGTACAAGTGAAAAGTCCAGCTAACTATAACACCCCTGAAACCTATGGTTTCTTCAGTGAATATATATATATATATATATATATATATATATATATATATATATATATATATATATATATATATATATATATATATATATATATATATATATATATATGGATAGGTGTCAGCTAGCGTATATTAGGCAGCGTGCTACGGGTAGGTATAAAACCTGGTTGATCGTGGTGAATCGGATTGCTCATATGCATCAAAATCCAGTTTGCCAGTTTCTTACTCAGGATTTTGTAATCCGCATTGAGCATGGATAAAGGATGATAGGAGTCACAAGCAGCTGGTCCTTGCCTTTATTGGGTAGGGACACTATCAAGTCCTTGTGCCAGGTGTGCAGGAGTGAGCCCTGTCACCATGCTCGATTCAAAAAAACATGTTAGAACTTGGGTCGCTAGTTGGCAGAGGTAAGCACCCTGTCCAAGTAGGGACCACAATCCTAGTCAGGGTAAGTCAAATACATAACTTAAATTAACCTGTGCTTACCATCTGGTAATTTGGCACCGAGCAGTCGGGCTTAACGTAAGAAGCATTGTATAAAGTATTTGTGCACACTTTTAAAGTATAGTAATAGAGGGAAAACCCCACAACAGGACTCCACACTGAATTAGACAAACAGAACACTTTGTACTGTTCAAAACAAGACCAAAAGGACACAAAATCCAATAAGTATTTCCATAGTTATGAGTATTTAAAGTATGAAGGTAAATACAGTACTAACAGAACACTTGTGTATTTTAGGCTAGTAGCGGTCATGCTAGACCATGGAAAAACCGACAAAGATCCCAGAAGGGGATCGGCAAGTATGCATTCTCAAGGTTTCTGACTAATAATGTTCAACAGTCATCAAAATGAAATGTTTCAACATGTCTCTCAAGACCGGTATACTTACGAAGTATCCACCGTTTGCGAGTGCACGCAGGTCTGCTACAGAGACCTCACAGGTCTCGTTACTCACAGTACCTTCTTCAAGGGGGATGCTGCGAGGTTGCCGGCCTCATGGCTGGGGCTCACAATGCTGCGGTCTCCTCCCTTGGTCAGAGCTCCGTGCTGGTGTGGTCTCCTCACAGGGTTGTAGGAGATGCACAACGTTGCTCAGACAACGCTTAGGACAAGGAGTGCAGTGATTGTGCACACTGTGCCGCTCCTGATCAGAGCTGAGTTGCAGCTCGGAAATGCAGATGGGATCATTGTTGGTCAGCGTACTGCACTGGCGTGGGTGTATGTGGAAAAACACCTGAAAACACAGCAACCTCATTTAGCCCGCAGTAAGGAAGCATCGATCGATGTAGACTTTTACTGCAGGGCCCTGTTTAGAGGTCCAGGACTGGATATTGCACAGTTGTTGTACAGAAAATGTCTTTTATGGCCCTGAGACTTCAAGATCAGGAGGCAAGTCAGCAAGTCCATGGAGAACCTGGGTGCAAGGATGTAGAGAGAAGGTTAGTCCTTCCTATTCCCAGGCAAGATGCAACAGGCAGCAGGACAACACAGAAAAGCAGGTAGCAAAGTGACAGTCCCTTCTGTAGCATAGAAATGAGCAGGCAGTAGGCTAACACAACAAAACAGTTAGCAAAGTGACAGTCCCGCCTGCAGCACCAGCACTTCAGCTCTTCTTCCTGGCAAAATGTCCTTGGCTCCATCAAAGTTCTGAGTTGGTGGTGTCAGGGGTCCATAATTTATACCCACATGTGCCTTTGAAGCAGGGGAGACATCAAAGAGACCTTTGAAGTATACAAGGTCCCTGCCTTTTTTTACTGCCCTGGTTCCAGACACACTACAGGGGGTATGCATCCGTTTGTGGGGGACATACACAACCTTATTGAGGTGCAAGTGTCAGTTCCTCCCTTCCCATCTACCTCAGGAAGGCCATCAGCCTGGTGATGGGCAATCAGGATGCAAATGTCACACCCCTTCACCCTTGGTGTGACTTGCACAAAGCCTACCTGTCATGCAACCCGGACATGTATTAGGAGAGAGGCAGAGGCACATAATAGCTAAAGTAAGAAAATGCGAACTTTCTAAAAGTACACAACATGATATCTAGCCACCGCTTTTGTTGCTGTTCTCGACTCAAACAGACAAAGGACCCAACCTTAATTTATTGGTCCTGGTTTTTATTTAACCAATTTTTCATTTTTATCGGTTTTTCAAATATCATATATGTCTGAGTTTGAGAAAACATGTTTTGTTTCAAATCAATACTTGACATTAATTAAACATAAAATGAACAACAATAGATAGAACACAAAGTGAACAACAATACATGAACACATAATTCTAAATAGTACACCAGTCAGTCATTTTACAAGTTTAATATATATGAACATAATGTATACAGTCCTTTTTGCTAGGATGCTGCCCATTGGGAATAGGTTCAGGACCAGCTGGGGTTAAATATGTGCAAAATATCCCTCAAAGCTGCTTGTGTTCGTAATTTAATAACTCCTCAATGGTAAAAGAAATGCTGATGCGTTTTGAGACCCAGTAGTATTCATGGAGCTCTCGTCGGGGCTTTGGCTTGGTGTGATCTAAACAAATAATAATAAACAGTGGTGCTGTTTTATAGCTAATCCACCTTTACAATGTACATTGTATCAGTTTTATCAAAAGTACTGCACAGTACCTGGTTTGTGCGTGCACGTGCTCTATAGTTGCTTGCTTCTTCACTAAAGCAGTTTGGACACAAATTCATGGATGGTTCTATTGAATAATGTAACGGGGCAAAGGATTCATTAAATAACTGGAAACCAGACTCATTTTAACACAGCCCCCAGAAAGAATATGTTCCTTAGAGCAGAATCTTACTTTAATGTTGAAAGGCATCACCGCAGCTGTTTCATTATTATAGGGTGAAGAGCAGTTCTTGTAGTGCAACTAAGCTTCTTTCTATAATTAAAAACACACTGTTTTAGAGAATGTCGCTTCCATACCACTTACCGCTTAGTAGAGCGATCGAAGAGACAATACGTCAGCTTACTTTTGAATCGAAGAGCCTTGAGCTCTTGGGAATCATTCCCCAGGCACGTGATGGTTACTTTCTGCTTGGTCAATTTTTTAAGTCGGCCTCTTCTGGGTGAAAATACGAATTACTTCCTGGATGCATGAAATGGAAGAAGTTTTCCGCAATAGATTTGTGTTTATGAATGTGAGGGTCGAGAGCACCACTGAAACCTATTTTAACCATTCAGTCACCACCACAAAACTTAGCAAAGGTCTTTTAGAAAAAAGTCCTATTCCGAATCCGATTATGTTGCATGCTGGGAGTTGAAGTCCTTGGAGTAAAACAATCATGTCCTAGATAATTCCGACATTTCGTTCAAGCCGTGAATTGTGCTTTTAAATTTTTAGTATGAGGTATGCCTCTTTTTGTAGTAAAGATACTTCTATATCTCCGCCATGAGGATTTTGTTTAAACACTGAGAGTACTTTCCATTTAAGTTCTTTCTCACTATGTGTCTTTTACGTAAAATGGGTAACCATGGGAGCTGACATCATCTTTGTTTTAATTCTGGAGCGGTGTTGCAATATGCGCTGGTTCACTTGTTGATTTGTTTTGCCAATATATATTTTAGGACAAGGGCAGACGACTGCATAGATGACATTGTTTGTTTTGCAGTTGGAGGATTCTGTGTGGGACCACTTCTGGGTGCTGTGTCTAAATTCACTTGCTTCAATTTGGATTCACAGACCGAACAGTTACCACACTTATGGTGCCCCTTGATTGGTTTTAAATTCCATTGAGCCCTTGAATCCTTTTTTTGACTGGACGTGGCAACCTCTGCTCTGACAATATGTTGGCCAATACTGGCATTCTTCTTCATTGCAAATATAGGGGGGTGAAAAGGATATTCCAAATTTTGGAGAAGCTGCCAATTCTTCAAAATAATTTGGCAAAATGTATTGGTATGTGGGCCATAGGTCGAAACACAAACTAATTTATCCAAGGGTTGTTTTTTTGGGTGAGACGGCCTTCACGTGGTGTGTACTAAGCTATTTTGATGGCATGTTTGAGTAATTTCTTTGGGTACACCCTACATTTCAGTTGGTCACAAAAAGCTGCAGCATGGATTTCAAAATCTTCTTTGCGGGAGCAGTTTCTCCTGATTCTGAACAGTTGGCCGTATGGTAAATTATCCTTCTGGTTTCTTGGGTGAGCTCTCTTCTAGTGAAGGATTGTATTCTTGTCAGTCGGTTTTCTGTGTAATGTAGTCAGTAGTACATTTCCATTAGGTATGACTTCGACAACAAGGAAGGTCAAGTCTGTCTTGCTCCTCGTGATGGTGAATTTGATGTCCTCATGCCTCGAGTTTAACCATCCATGAAACATTCCAAGATCATCTTCTGACCCGCTCCAGAGGAGCTTTCCAGACTTAGGGCCTCATTACAATGCAGGTCGGATGAGCGTCCGACCAGCATCGATTCTGAAATGAGACTGCCCGACAATGAGTCAAAGGCCCCACTTCCCTAATTATGATGTGACCGCCTTCAAGGCAGTCAGAAAGTATATCTTTCCTATTTCAGCTTTTGCTGCGGGCCGTAGAACAAGCTGCATTAGGAAAAATAGACTTGAAAAACATCCATGCACCGTGTGGCCGTCACCATGCACCTCAAACATCTTCCATCTGACAACCTCTAAAATGCAAAAGCGTGGCACAATGTCTACATGAGAATTAAATGAGTTTCATTCCGCACGGAAGCTTAACGTTGTAGTTGAATTATAGGGGGGAACTGGGTTACAAAACACTTTTTGTATATTCTGTTACGTGTGTGAACACTTTTTGCCACTGCATAATCATAGTGGGATTTTTGCAGCGTTAATAAGGCACAAGTATAATTGCTAATGTTTAGGCAGATGTATGGCAGATTAGGCACAACAATGATAAAACAACACAAAAACAAAACATAATAGTACACGATATCGCAATAAAACAACAGTACAGTAACACTACTCAAATACAACACATCAAGGCATCAGACATCAAAAATGTAAAACAAAAAACAACTGATAACATTAAGCAGCAATGCATTAGTGAAAGACAGGAACACAACAAAACAGTACAACGAAGGAATGACACACCAGCACAACCACAACTGCACACACACTCGATGTGAGTTTGTGTGTGCGAGTGTATGTGTCCATATGCAAAAATGTACTTTTTCCTATAAGAACATTTCTCGAATTCTAGTTAATGTCAATACAATTCCTCAATTTACACAGCCTCTATCATGTGTCACAATTAATTACGATAGAAAGCGTGCCTTTCTTGCTCAGAAATGCACCCTTCAGCTGTCATGCTCAGTTTCCTCAGTAACATAACATTACCTAGACTTGGGGAGGGAACAAATCATCCGTTGTCCTATGGATCATTGTGAACATTTTATAATCTTGCTCATTACTTGTAAGTATTCCCACGAGCGTTTGGGTTTTGGGTTTTCCAGTGTGAATACCTTTATATACACAACTAACCATATTGTGACCCATTTGTCTTGTGGTGTGTTTTCACGCAGCAAAAGAATAATGCACCGATGTGAATATCTTTTATAAATATATATATATTTAATAGCAAAATGAACGTCTGTGGGACTTGATGAAATCTTGGTAGTTTGTTTACAAGTGGCCCAAGTCTGTGATGTGCCACTTGCTCCTGGGTTACATGTAAATTAAATTATCAAGTTCAGATACTCTCTTTTTTACGTAGCTGGCTTTTAAATACAATGGGACTTCTTCCTCTCCCCCAGGGGGCTTGAGTCAGATATATGTACAGACAGATGTACTATACAGTTGTTTTTCTTTATTTATTTTTAAAGCCAGTACTGCATGTCCAAGTTTAACCGGCAATGTCCCCGGATAGTGACGGTCACTGTGCTCAGGGCTGGCTTTAGCACTGGTGGCGCCCTGTGCGACAATGTTTGTTGGCGCTCTCCAATAACCACATCTACCACGGATTCCCTCGCTACCACCATTTAACAGTGCACCTCAAGTCTCTATAACTGCTCTCTCTCAGACTGTTCTCATTTTATAGCCCCTCTCAGACCAATGTAGGGTGTAAGAGCACTTTAAATCACACACACAGAGACAATCATACATGTGTAAATCAGTGTATAAGAAATGTTACATAAAACAAAGGACTACAAGGTGTAGGAGTCATATGTCATCTGTACTGATAGGCAGTATAGTGTGAGTCCTTGGTCTGGAAAAGCACAATTTCATAATTTAAAACATAACATCATTGTTAGGGGTATTCTTTAATATTAAAAATTGCTTGCTTCTAACCAAAAGAACCCTTTTGCAAGTTTAGTTTAATGAAAGACAGGGAAAAAGACATATAGCGCTAATACTTACCTTGTAGTTTGCATGCAGCTCTTTGATGACAGTTAATAGCTCACTAGGCTCTATTAGAATTTTAATTTATAAACGGTAACAAAAGTAACAAATGATCCCTGGGACACAAGCAGTAACCCACTCACCTATTTACATTATGTGTACTTTGTGATCTGCATGGTACACATTCTTTGCAATAGGCACATTAACCCACTGCACTACCTTAGGATGAGTTAAAACTTCCACTAGACAAACCTACGATCTTGCTCCAGCGTGAACATTCATCACTGGAGTGATCTTGACGTTTTTATTGATGGCTGAAAATTGATGGAGACAAGGAACACAGCAGCAGGAGCTTTTAAAACGAAAATATGCTTGCAAACAGGGCGCCCCACCCCAAGTCAGCGCCGGTGCGGTGGCACCGATCGCACCGCCCTAGAGCCGGCCCTGACTGTGCTTCCTCTAATCGTGGTCGACCAAATATGCCTTTTTGTGCCATTCTCATCTCGTTTCACACGTTTCTGTTTTTTAACGCTCCCATGACCTATAACGATACTTTTCTTTAAAACTATTTCCACATAGTGGTTAACCAGTGAAGTATAAGGGTTCATTTTTTGTGACCCTGCACGCTATTGTGTTACTTCACACTTCTGCATGCTCAAGCTCGAAACTACCTTTCTGATGATGAACCGAGAATTGTAATAGGGTCGAACACCATTGAAACCGCAGTCATTTATACGAGCATAGTTTCTGTTAAATTTGGATTGCTGGGTGCATGCAATTTAATGGGCTCCATCATTAGCATTCTGTCTCAGTTTGTGGTTTTTTTTGTGCCTTACTTTTATAAATAAATGTCTTTTTAATTGTGTCACTTTCTCATAGAGTGATCACAAGAGCAGAAAGCATTATACTTTTTTATCGAATTAAATCAGTGTCTAACCTTTGCTCACAAGAAAGTTATTGCATGAAATTTTGTTTTGAGATAGTTGACATTTGGTTGCAATGCAAATGTTAACACAATTCATTCATGAACCACTAACTTTACTATTTCACAAGTGAGCCATTGTTGCTTGATATATGCCCCCTCAGTAGTGCTATAGTAAAGGTGCCATGCTCAGGTTTCCCCAGTGATGCAACCGAGACGTGCATTATAGATATTTTCAGTCTGAAATTCATCGTTGCCCTATTGATCATTGTCAATAACTCATATTTCTGCTCATCCCTTGCAAGTATTTCCTGATCGTCTGAGTTGTGGGTGTCTCAATATGGAACTAAAAAATACACACATTTATTTTGACTCAACCCTCTTGTGGTATGTTTTCACGCTGCAGTGATAGGCAGCCTCGTGAATATTCACCGCAAGTTCATCTCTTTTTGTTTCATAGCAGGACTCTGCTCTGGCTGTGGGTATCTTTTTGAGTCTTGGCATTGTGTAGAATAAAAGCTGGAGCCTGTGATGTGTCACCTTATGTTGGGAACTAGGCGCATTAAAGAGAACTTACCATAGCATATTTTTTACGCAGCTGGCCTGACCCAAATATAATTGGGACTTCCTCTGTCCCCTGACGGGGATTCAGCCACATACAGCCTCATGCATCAACCCAAAATCCAGTCGGTAAAATACCGATTCGGTAATAGCTCCCGGTATTAAGTAAAAAATACCCAATCCCAATGCATCAACCCAAAAGCAGAAATCGCTATTTAAGGAATCCTTAAATAGCGATTCTTTAAATAGGGATTCCTTAAATACCGATTCCTTAAATAGCGATTGCATTTAAGGAATCCCAAAGTGAGATTCCTTAAATGCAATGCATCAAAGTTTAAAAATTAGCGATTTCGCTAATAGGGGGAGCAAATTACCATGAAGATGAACTGCATGGTAATTTGCAAAAACTTTGAAAAATGCACTTTTGTGCATTTTTCAAAGTTTCATGTTGCGCACACACATGCCCTTAGAGCATGTGTGTGTGCAACATATGTGCACATATCATTTTCAGGGGTGCAACAGGGTGTCCTTTTGACACCCTGGCACCCTTGAAAGTGCTCCCGCTATTAGCGATTCGGTAATACCGAATCGCTAATACAGACTGGCTTTACATTCATTCCTATGGGCCTCCAAGCCCATAGGAATGAATGGGTAGGTATTCCTTATTACCGATTCGGTATTACCGATTCGGTAATAAGGAATATTAAGGAATCGCTATTTGAATAGCGATTCCTACATGCATAGCCTTTTGCTATTCCTTATTAGCGATTCCTTATTTTTCGCTAATAAGGAATCGCAAATGGCATTGTTGATGCATAGGCCCCATAGTGTATAGATTATACAGAACGGCGTTTTTCTTCATGTTTAACAGTCTGTGCTGCATATTCAGTTTTACTGACTTTCCATATTTTTCCATATAGAAAAACATATAACCTCTTTCTCATCAATCTCGAGTATTTTAATATTCCAATTCAATAGTGGATGACTTTAAAAATAGTCTATGACACAATCAATCACTAAATACAGAACATGTATGTTCTCCATTGCATTACAGATATAAATATTCCAACTATGAGCAACGCATTCGAATAGTAGAGACAACTATTTGTTTTGTGGCAAAATATAACATGAATTTCGCATATATGATATATTCTATCCTCCCTCATTAAACATGATATCTTTCTCTTCTCTGCTCCTTCTCTCACTCCTCTGTTCTCCTTTCCCTCTGTATTATCATCTCTTCTACTGCTCCATTTCTCCTTTACTCTCTCATCTTAAACCTTTCCCTTCAATTTTGCACTGCTCCCATTGTGGGCGTTTGTTTTCTTTTCTTTCTTTTTCTTATTGTCTTCCTCATTCTAGCCACATTTCAACCTCTCTGGTCTTTTCTCCTCTGCTATCATCCCTAATCTCTCCTCTCAGATCTCCTTTCACCCAGTACTCCTCACTGCACAAGATTGTATATTACACATTAGCTCTTTCCAATATATACATGATGACTATGCTACATTATACCCTTCATTTCAACTAACACCACAACTCGACAACACAATGCCATATCTTTAATATAACCTAAAACATAAGCCAATCCTCCATGCAGCAACTGCATGTCACACCACCAGACAGTAAACCTCAGTTCAATAAAAATGTCCCTGCATCACCTAACAACATTCCACTGCAGACTACAACTTCATACTTCATCATATCACAAATTTTAAACAGGAAACCAGAATCAATGTAAACATTCTACATCCCACTGCCCCCATACATCTATCACATCAAAAATCCCACTTTATGACCCATCACATCATTACACTCCATTTATTTATTTATTTATTCATGTATTTCTTTTTAGATCTGGCATTATCCATGACCTTTTGATTTTACTAGAGTTATATGCATTTTGCACTTACTTAACCTGTCTTTCCGCCACCTATCTTCCTCCATTGGTCTGTTGTTGTGCCATTCACATTTTGTTTCTGCCCACTACAGCATATAGGATGGGGCAATGGGTCAGCCCTCTTCACCAAATTCCTAGCTTCATTTTCAGTAACTGCATTTAGCCCATTCACAAATGCAAAAACAACAGTTGATGGACAGAATGCAGAACATTGTCATACATTCACCCCAGTACAGAGATCTGGGCCTAAATCCATCGTTTTTGTGCTCACCATGCTGTTCCAGTTTGAACCCAGCCATATGCAAATCAGTCTTGAACCTGTGCCTCATGGGTACAGTCCAGCCCGAACTGCCAAGCCAGGTCCTCCCTGGACTGGAAACAAGCATCCTAGGACCGGTTTCGGGGTTTCACCCCTTTTCAGCCAGGATTGCTTGATTCCAGTGGCATGGAGAGCACGGCCCCCATGTCTGGGCATACCCTTCCCACTCGGGGTGACAAATGCAAAAACAACAGTTGATGGACAGAATGTAGAAAAATGTCATACATTCACCCCAGTACAGAGATCTGGGCCTAAATCCATAGTTTGTTTGCTCACTATGCCGTTCCAGTTTGAACCCAGCCATATGCAAATCAGTCTTGACCCTGTGCCTCATGGGTACAGTCCAGCCCGAACTGCCAAGCCAGGTCCTCCCTAGACTGGAAACAAGCATCCTAGGACCAGTTTCGGGGTTTCACCCCTCTTCAGCCAGGATAGCTTGATTGCAGTGGCATGGAGAACACGGGACCCACGTGTGGGCATTCACAAGCAGCATATCTTGTCACAAGGTAGTTCCCTTCAGGGTCAGCATTTTTTAATTTTTTTATTTCTTTAGTGTTGTCTTTGTTTGTAGAGCCTGATGTTCTTGCAGGGCGCTTTCCACCAGATGTGAGCACAGGACAGAGTTCATCTTTATCAGTTCCCGTGTCCTGTCAATGCTCTTGTGAGTTATTTTTGAAGTGGCCTTTGTTTATCTGACTGCCGCTTTCATACACCATACCAGCAGCTCCTTTGAACTCTGAATATAAGCTTATGAGGATGCTCTATCTTTGCACCCCTGTCTGTCTCTGTCATTCCTTCATTCACTCCTTTTGTTCCTTCTTACCTTTTTCTTTACTTCTTTCTTTCTTTGCACCTTTCTTTCTCTTCCTTTCCTCTTTCTTTCTCCAAGATAAGATGTTGGCAGCCAATGACACACCAATTGGCTTTTTTAAGTCTATGTTTGCCAAGAACTATTGATGTTACTAAAATTATGTGTATAACACAGTTACTTATACGAAGTTTCAGACAGACTTCATTCATTAGTCTGTTGTTGTGTCATTTACATTCTTCTTTCATCCACTCTAGTATGCATTAAGGGGCAAGGTGGGAGTCGACTTCAGTCATTGGCTGGCTACACTATGAGTTTCGGCTTGCTGCGATTTCACGAGGAACATGTGCACACACAAAGTAGTCCCCTTCAGTGCCAGGGAGTTCTATGGCAAAGTATGCTTTTTTGAGAAAAAAGCAACATTTCTGCCTTTAGCCAAAGCTTTTTTAGATTGACGAGGGCCGCTGCTTTCTCAACAATAAGGTTCTGCAAAAACCATGACCAAATAGAAAGAAGAATTGCCAAAAGGCTGGCAGCCAACGTCAGACCTTTTGGCCTTGCCAATACTTGTTTATTTAACAGGAGCAGCAAACATAGCTCGAAAAGGACTGTTACACATTATAGTAGGCAGTTTTAGAATTTTGCATTTTGTTGGAATTCTGCCAACAACTAGATTGGGAAAGTTCGAATAAAGGTGCTGCCCAAAATGAACCATAGCCTGAAAATGCCATGAATTGCTCAATCCATTTATTTTCGTTTTTTGGTCCATCAACATCAAACACTTTCCATCATATAATCTTTGATTATCTCATCGCCCCACCAAAACAACCTGCTTCAAACGCATGCTGTATTGTTACTCAGGGTCTAATGGGTGTATTGTATAAGTGCAGAGAACCCACAACTCTCTAGCAAAATACTATTTTAGTTTACAAAAAAAAGTTAATCGATCATGTGGCCGCACCGGCTTTCTGTCATCAAGACGCCAGAGAACTCTGTAATGCGTTTACAAACCATACGAGCTACTGTGTACAGTTAAAATAAACTCAATACATCAATACACAGACAGACAAATAACCAGCATCTTCCCAGATTGAAAAGATCCAAGCAATCAAAAACTAATGGTTCATCATTACATCTAGGCACGAGGCAGCGGTGCCCACTCTCTCCCCTCCTCTTTGCTTTAGCGGTAGAGCCCTTGGCCATACGGGTGAGGGAATTCGAGGGGTTCAAGAGCTTAACCTTTGGAGGCCAAATCCATAAGATCAAGCTCTTTGCGGATGACCTACTGTACACGCTGACCCGGCCTCAAGTGTCGCTTCCATGCATGGTCGAAAATCTGCAGTTCTTTGAAGCTGTCTCCGGCTTCAAGATCAACCTCTGTAAGTCATTTGCCCTCAACATCAATATCCCGGTCCCCTGACCCCCTTCCAATGGACAGAGGCCTCCATCAAGTACTTGGGGCTTCAACTTACCCCTACACTCGCCTCCTGGTCTCGTATAAACTGGGCGATACTGCGCCGCTCAGTGCTAGCCGACCTTCAGAGATGGAAACCACTCCATATCTCCTGGCTGGGACGCATCAACATTATTAAGATGAATATTCTTCCGAGGGTCCTCTATCTGGTTCAGACATTGCGAACCCGATCCCACAGGCGGATATTCAGCGCCTCCAGGGAGACTTGCGTACTTCTGTGTGGAATGGGAGGTGACCACGGGTAGCGCATTCGATTCTGATGCGCCCGCGAGATAGAGGAGGTCTGGCATGCCCGAACCTACAGGAAAACTATTGGGCAGCGCATCTGAGGTACATCTCTGAGTGGGTTATACAGGAGAGTGAGATGCATTGGTTCCACACGGACCGTGCGGTGGCGTGCCAGCCATGATGGGACCTTGCTTGGTTACCTAAGCATGCCTGACCCCAGAGTGTGAATGTTGCGGCGCCGACCAAAACAGTCCTCGAAATATGGGACAAAATAGCAGTCTAAAAGGGACTGACCACATTTCTGTCCCCAAACACTCCTATCGCGCGCAACCCGGAATTTTGCCCGGGCTTGCCAAAGCAGGCATTTAGTGGGTGGAGCGAGGGAGAGTGTTGTACGATTTGCAACTTTTTTACACAGGGTGCCATCAAGTCCTTTGATGACTGCAGATCCGTATTTACGTTACCCCGCATGGCATGCCATCAATACATGCAACTGCGGCACTGGCTCTCTGCTCCTGAGATCCGTGCTGCGGCGACACGCTCTGTTCGAAAAACTGGTGCGGGCCTTTGAGCGCACAAGAGGTCTCAACTCTAAGATCTATCAGGTGATACACTACTCGACTCCGACGTGCACACATTGCTACCAGACCGCTTGGCATGACGCGACCCCGGGAGGACTCTCAGCCTAGCAATGGGAAAAACTGTGGCAAGATATCCCCAAAACATACCGCAGCCTTGCCTCCTGTGAAACCGCATACAAATTGATGCTTCAATGGTATTATAAACCCTCCCGTCTTGCCACCATTTACAGCACAGTATCCAACCTCGGTTGGAGATGTGGAAAGGAGGAAGGCACTCTCTACCACATATGGTGGACATGTCACGTGATAGCTAATTTATGGAAGGAGGCCCTGGGGCACATTAAAGGTATTGTTGGATACCTGATCCCATCGCTGCAACATGGGGTGGTCCTGGGTATACACCACGCTACCCTAGTGGCAATGACCGGGCGGATTGGGCCCTGATCAGCCATTTACTATGAGCAGACTGACAGCTCAAAGCGTGCACATGGAAACAAACCACGGCCCCCTCCATAGCTCAGTGGTTCGTTGGCGTGTGGCACATACTGGCTATGGAGATACTCTCACATAACATAGCGGACACTGAAAAGAAATTCCAACACATTTGATAGCCATTGATATCCTATTTAATAGAATAGAGTTCAATTGATTTAGCCCCCCAAAACTGAGGGCCCAGCAACTCTTCCCAAGTGATTGAAAGGCATCCATGCTCCGCCCCCATGGGTGGTCCCGGGCACCCTGATTATCGACCGACCCCCCCCCCCACATGGCCCCCCTGCTTGGACTGCCACACCATGACCTATACAGTTACTGTTACTTTGTTGTTACTGTTCTCTTTCCTTTCCGAAGGCTGCCCTGGCCTTGTTCTCATCCATACACACAAACACATAGGTCATTAGTGATAGCGAGGCACCAAGGACCACATGAGTCGTCTAGAAACCGACAATCCTGCGGGGGAACGACCACACCCCGTGACCCCATATGTTAGCAGTATCCCTCTGGGGCCCGGGTCATTGAATTAGCAAGTTCTTGATTACACTATATTGTCTTACACTTCACATGGCTGGTAGGCCTCCACACAACTTGATCAGTTTCTTCTGCAATGTTTAACCTGACGCTGCCAGCCTGAGGGGGTTATAGGCGGCTTGCTGTGTACTCATGCACTGGTAATACTGCTGTCCTTGTTGACCCCTACGCAGCCTGCCCAACCAGGGTTGTAGGCACCATGCCATGTTTAACAGTGTTTGCCTTCAATAAAGGTTTTTGAAAATCAAAAAAATAAATAATGGTTCTATAATACGAAAACACGAGGCGTCGAAGCACTTTTTCAGTGGGTAGCACGCTACTCCGGAATCCATAAAGGGTTAGTGGTGAATTAGTATAGTGAAATATGAAACTGATTTGAGTGGTGGATATGTTAATCAGTTATTTGGATAAAAAGGATAGTGGCGGGATAGAAGAGGGGAAAAAGTTTGCATTTATATAGCGCTTGCTACCCTTGATGGAGTGTTGAAGCACTTTTTCGGCGAGTTGCACGCTACTCCGGAATCCATAAAGGATTAGTGGTGAATTAGTATAGTGAAATGTATATAAACAAAGTATACTTGCCCTGAGCTAAATCAGAACAACAGCTGCAGGTCGATAATGTATCATTAAGTCATAAACGTCCTCAAAACAGTGTTCCTTCTCAACTAACCTTAGGTACTGAGTCATAAGAAACTCCACCCTAAATATGCATGACTATGGCTGTAAGATAAATGCTTGAAGAACTGGATACATTAACGGCCTTGAAAAACCCAAGTAACTCTTCTCTGTACTTATCGCAACAACTTCATTCTGGGTGTTAGATTGAAAAGGGAGAGAGTCTATCACAAATTCAACAGAAGAGACTCTATAAATTCAGAAGGCGGCATTCAGTTCATGACCTGTGCTGACTTCTGCTGAAGACCTAATTGATAAACATCACACGCATTTCTGTTTTCTTCTTCATGGTAGCCAGCTGTAACTTGCTTTAATTTGAATCATTAACCAGGGCAGAAGCGTCCTGTTCTGACAAGAATGACAGTAACACCTTTTCCAATTGGCTGGCTGTGGGCGTTCTATTAGGTGTTCAAGTTTCGCCTCCATGTAATGTTATTCTTTCTGCCTCCACCCACTTTTGGACCCACTGTCTCAATTGTTTAATTGTAGGAGTTTTGGATGCTTTTCTTGACGTGACAACAGCCCTTTTTGCTAGTGTCAGAGTCAACTCAATGAATCTAATATCTGCTTTCTTCTGCTTGGGGTGCTGAAACTGGCCCAGTAGAGACAGCTCAGTCTGCATAATCCCATCCTTCAAGTGGTGGATTCTGGTTGCTCTGTGGCCTTTCCCCAGTGTTGTCCCAGCACCAGGCGATGTGGAAAACCCTGCTTCAGGAGCCAACTCCTATATTAGACTAAGCCTCTTGGCAGTGATTTAAGTTCTTTGTTAAAAATTGAGCTGAATATATTGAAAGGAAGCCTTAGATGTATACGCTAAAATTAATTTCCATTCTGTGTCCTCAAGTGCCTTACCTCCGGTTGTTCTCACATTTCACTTTTGTTTCATTTACCAAATATGTTGTCGTATTCATTGTGCTTAAGAAAACCACATAATTAGTTTTTTCTGGTGCGCCTCACGACTTTCAGAACATGTTTAATATTATCCTAGATTATAAGAATCCAGCTACCTCTATACGATATTGGAATGTTCTGCGAGCTCTGGTTGGATGTCATGTAAGGGTCTCTAGGGGTTACAGCTGCAACATCTGTCCTGCCCCTTGTGACTTCTGGCACTGATTTCGTGACACTTGGCCTCAAAGGTGGCAAAATCAGTGCCAAGAATATGGGTGGGCTGGGGTTCACACTTATGGATGTGGGGATAGGACTATCCTAGTTTTCTGCAAATTTGTATTACCCTAATAAATAATTATAGTCTATAATTAACTATAGGCATAACAGAAAATATTGCACCAGGAGCTGGAACAGGACTTTAATTGGCAGCTGACGTAAGTTAACTTAAAAGCTTTCAAAATGTGTGTGCGCATGTGGGTAAGAGTGTATATATGTATGAGAGAGAGAGAGAGATAATCTGTATGCATATGTATGTGGGAGCATAGCTGTGTGAGGGAAAGTGAGTGAGAGTGAGTGACAGGTAACGAGTGAAAATGAGTGAAGAGTCAAAAGGTGAGTATGAGTGATCCAGAATGAGTGAGGAAGAGAGAGGGAAAGAGTGATGGCAAGTAACTGAGAATGAAGGAGTACAAATGAAAACCAGAGAATGTTACTGTGTGAGAGAAAATGAATGTGATTTACAGTGAGTGTAAATGTGAGAGAGAACAAGTGCATCAGAGTGAGTCAGAACACTGAGAATGAATTAGATTTAGAGTGAGTGCAAGTGAGCGTGAGTGAGAAATTATGAGTGAGCGAAAGTAAGAAAGTGAATGAAAAGGAATGTGTGAGTGAGGGAATGAGAATAAGTGAGTGTTAGTAGGAGTGAGTGAGAATGAATGAGTATGAGTGAAAATTATTGAGAAAGAGTGAGTGAAAATGAGTGTGACTAAGTTAATGAAAGAGAGCATGAGTGAGAATGTGGTGTAATGCATGCTCGTGAGTCTGCTCTTGGCCCAGGCATACTGAAGGTCATTTGTGGTTTACAATAGCACCTGGGGCAAAATTTTAGAATTGGCACAAAAGACACAATTCTTAGCATGACAGGCACCTGTGACAAAATACTGGCATCCTAGAGGTAATGCTTGTCATATGGGGACTCCAAACACAAAATGCTGGTGCTAACATACTGAAGACAATTCTTTGCATAGGAGACCCCTGCAGTAAAATGCTGACAATCTTATACCGGATGAACAGTTTGGTATAGGGCATCTGTGGCACATTGGAGATCATTCTTTACATAAAAGAGGACAGCCATGCTGGCCCTGACATTTTAGAGGTAATTTTTGACCTAAGGTTCTCCTATAGTTTATGGAGAGCGCAAATGGCAAAAGTCTGGCCTAAGGGGGTACCTATTGCATACAATGCTGGCTTTGCTCTCAAAGGATGTGATATGTGACATATGAGGGCATCCATCGCACATTCTGAACGAAATGGGGTCAACACAAGGGAAGTGTCAGGTTTCATTTGGTTGTAGCATACCAAAAGTGATAGGAGAAATGATTGAATAAATCTCAGCCACTGGTAATTACTTTGGGCCATATCTCAGTTCATTGTTATTTTTTGCACCACGCCTCCTTAATTTGGACCCAACCATATGCTAATCAGTCGAGACCCTGCTCTAAGAGGAACAGTCCAGCCTGAACATTCAGGCCAGGTCTTCCCGGTACACAGCAATCCACCCTTATTAGGTCTAGTGAGTTAGTTTCTCTTGGTTCCAGGGGCACAGTGTGCACGGAGAAACATCAGGGCATACCCGTCCCTCTCAGGTTATATAACTGAGGTATACCAAAGATGTGATAGATTGAATGCTTGAATTAATATCAGCCATTGGCAATTACTCAGGGACGTGTCCCAGTTCATTGTTATTGCGCTCAACATGCCATCTCAGTTTGGACCCCACTATATGCACATCATTCTTGACCCTGCTCCAATGGGAGAGTTATCCTGAACTGCCAGGCCAGGTCCAAAATAAAGGAATGAATATAGGACTGAAATACAAGCAACCTAAGACCGATTTCACCTTTTTTAGGGTTTATCAGTCAGGTATAGCTTGGTACCAGTGGCACAGTGTGCAGGGGACCCATATCTGATCATATCCTTCGAACTTAGGGAATCACACTGAAGTATACCAAAAATATATAGAGGGAATGCTTGAATTAATCTCAGTCATTTGTAAACACCCCAGGCCACATCCCAGGCCACAGTTATTTTGCACACCATGCCACCTCAGTTTGGACCCAGCCATATGCAAATTAGACTTGGCCCTGCTCCATTAGGAACAGTCCAGCCCGAAACACAAGCAACCCAAGACCAGTTTCACACTTATTAGGGCACATCAGTTGGGTATAGCTTGGTTCCAATGGCCCTGCACTGTATTTAACAACACCATTCCCAAGCCAATTGACTTTCAGCAAATTAGTGCAACTATTGTACTTTAAAATGCACTATTTACAACAGAAAAGTGTTTTTGAGCAGCATTATGTGAATGAGGATGCAATTTGCCATTTGACATTGAACAATCTAAACAATTGTTGCATGGGAGTGATTGAAAGTTTTTCTGACCATAATTTTCCCCAGATGAAGTACCTTGTGGGGATGAAATGAGTTAGATGGGCTGATTTTATCTGTATTGTATCAAGAAGATAGAAGACTAAATTCTGATATTAATATTTAGAATCAGAATTAACTTTATTCCGGTGCATTTTTTTCCAATAAAAGAAGCACACAAATCTAACAATTAAAACATACAATATTAAAACAATCAGTAAAATAGCGTATCACCACATAAAAACATAAGCATGAGATAGGTCAAAATTAGCAGAAGATTAGGAGAGCATAGTCCCACCGGCCCTTACGGCACATTTCAGGAAGGAACCAACATACAGAGTGGCTTCTTCATCTGAAAGTTACAGTAAAAATAAATAGGCAGCCCTGCAGTGCCTAATGTTAAAACATTTCTCTTTTGAAAGTGGAATTAAGTACAATCTTGTATATCTTTCATAAAACTTGGAAAAAAAACATTAAGTACATTAGTTCTGAATTCCCATCACATGGGCATGGGCTGATATCTAAATTTCGCTTAAAGCCTAGAGGGAGTTACAAATACTTATCAGCTCTTAGGTGAAACAGTAATTAATGTTCCCATTGCCCTTGTGCTTGCCATAGATAATCAGTGGGGCAGTTAAATACATTGAGAGACTGATAAGCCACAAAATGTGTGTTGTAGTTGAATGAAATACAGTAGTCCATTATAGATTAAGATGGAAGTTTATTAGGAAGTTGTTATTAAGAGCCTCACCAGGAGCAGCCTTCCTCCAGCTCAGCCCATTGTCCAGCTGACTCTCTCACTCACCCAACATTCCACAGCATCACCACACACCAACATTCCACAACCCCAGTCACACTGGCTGAGTAGCAGGTATAACACCTATCCCTTCTTTACAAAAGTCAGAATATCATTATCAACTATTCCATGCATGTCTACTAAATAGCAAAATGAGAGGAAACAAAGTGCATACGAAAGCTAGAATAACATTAGAGACTCTTGCATGCATGATTACACAATAGAAAATGAGAGGCAATAATGGTGCATGAAATATCAGGTGGAAAACATCACATATATGATTATCCAATAGCAACAAATCACCAAATTACTTATAGGAATAATACAAGTCTGAAAAACAAATCTAATAAAACATGCATGTAACATGATACATGTAAAAGACCATGCATGCTGACCACAGAGGATACAAAAAATAAAGACGTACCTGTAAAATGGAATACATGCAAGTAACCTGTTGAGTGCAACCATATTACCATTTTAACTAAAGGTAAACCAGACACTATAAACACGCACTCTAGCATATGCATGCCAATCAGGACAGATAAAACGATAAAACAAACACGCCTCACTCATCTTCCCCCTTTCAATCAACAAAACATACACTCTACCACACCACAGCTCCTCTACCAAACCGCTCATGCCACCAACATGCCAGCTGGCCAGGTAGACATAAAAGACAGCATGTAGTGAACTAACCACCAGAGGCGCAATAGAGAACCGCTCCATAGAGAATGAAAAAAATCCCGGGAAGGATGGAACACCTTGGCTTAAGTACTGCCCTTCACCCCTAACCCCATAGGCAGGGTGGAATATCTTGGCTTAAAGGGTGGAAAAACACTCCAATCACAAGTCATTTGGTTTAAACACTGCCCTTCACCCTAACCCATAGTAAGTGTGGAAAAAACACTTCAATCACAAGTCATGTGGCTTAAACACTTCCCTTCACCCTAAACCTATCGTAAGGGTGGAACAACACTACACTTCAATCACAAGTCATTTGGCTTAAACACTGCCCATCACCCTATCACATAGTAAGGATGGAACAACACTGCAATCACAAGTCATTTGGCTTAAACAATGCCCTTCACCCTTACCCATAGTAAGGGTGGAACAAAACTTCAAACACCTTTAATGAACACAAAAACACCCATGCAGAATATATCTATGACGCTAGTCCCCAGTAATGCTCAGGGTCACCTCTTGATCTCATACCTCTGACACGCTCAAATTAATTTAGTCATAGTCAGTGCTCTCAAACTCCTATACTCTCCAAATCTAACAATATTAAGAAAAACAATATCCACTGCCACAACCCCAGCCATAACACTGAGAACAGTCAATCATCCACTATACAGTACCCTAAAAAGATAAATAGGGCTAAAAAACCTCAATGTCAATACGAACACACTTTGCACACAAAAGACAATCTTTTCACCTAACACACATGCATAAGCAAAAATACAGCACAACATCCATGAAGTTTTCATTTCCTTTTTGTTTCCTTTACCCATAACCCGATAAACATGAAGTATGGAAGTCTGCTGCATTAATTGTGGCTGGAATAGTCAAAGTCTAGAGGGTTGTTAGGGTTCCAAGGGTTCCCAGGGTGTACTCCGACACTAACCCTGCAGTTGAGTGAGTCCAACTCCAAACAAAAGCAGCAGATCAGATTCTAACCTTCACAAAAAGATTTGACCATCTTCGAAATATTGCGCAGAACAAAACCGACCAAGGAACAACATAGCAGTGTGGATACCGATAAGAAAAATCCCATTGAACACGCAATGACAAGCCAACAGTCGGATATGGGTAAAAGCGATAATAGTGAGAGCGATGTCTCCACCCAATCCATAAATACAGGAGTAAAATCCAAAATTTTAAATGAATTTACCTTGAAGGCACAAGGGAGCCCAAAACAACAAATGTGCACAGGGTTACAGAGGTCACGGCTGAGGAGGAAGAGGAGGCAACAAAGGAAACGTCAAATCACACAAAGATTTGGAAAGCCTAGTGGGAAGCAGAACAAGAGGGCAAAAAGCGGCAAAATTATGGATTCCAGAACTGTGCTAAATCTTTCTGTTCAGAATCTCACTAATGAACAAACTGAAGTTCTTTCCCTGGGCTCATTGTTTTGTCCAATAACATATTTTGACTATACTCAAAGCAGAATTGACATATTTCACTTTACTCGTAAACTAAAATAAAAACAATGGTTTGCTGTGAAGAGTCCAGGCAATATCAGTGATGTAAAAAGTAGACCTAATAAACTAAATATTGGCAACATTGAAATGCCTCATTTGATGAATTAATTAGAGGGGAATCCGGAATTCATTCAGGATCCTTACATTAATTTGGTGATGCAACACAAACTTGATTTAAGCTATGACAGTGGGTTTAAACACAAATCAATCTTTTTGCCCCAAATAACTAATGATGCAATGGACACATTTGAAAGAGGGATGATTCAAGAGCTTAAAAAATTGGCCAATAAGAAATGCTATGCTGGGAACATTGTTTTTAAGAAAGCCGATAAAGGGAGAACGTAGTAATTCTCTCCAGAGAAATGTACCTGAGGAAGGAAATAATCAGTTAAATGATAAGAACAGATATGAGCTTACTACATGATCTAAATATGAAACTGTAAACAAAGTGTATTAGGAGCCATTGTTTGAATGGAAGGAAAGAAGCGTGTTGGAATGGAACGAGTATGAATTTTTACTATGCTAATTTCCTAAATTACCTGCTCTGTATCTTCTACCAGGTAGACCAATTTCTCATCTAGAGGAAGCGCCCTGGAGAACACCTCCAGATACGTAGATTTCTTTCGTCAACCTTGTGTACAAAGACTCCTATCTTTTATCAAGGATACGGGAGACTGTTTGAGGATAATTAACAATATTGTCTGGGGTGAAAGCTATGTACTCATGTGTCTTTATGTCAACAGCTTTTACATATGCATCCCACATGAACTAGAAATAAAAGCATGTTGCCATTTCCTGCAGGCTATACTTGCCTTGCACACAACTTTTCTACTTTTGACAAAAAGATATATAAACAGATACAAGGTACTGCTATGAGGACTTACTTCGCCCCCTAGTTTTGCAGGGTTTTACCTGGGCTGGTGGGAGGAGCAGGTCGCCAGAAGTATTGAATTATTTGAGGAACACGTAGTAGTGTGTGTAAGATACACTGACAACATTTTCTGCATCTGAAGGGCAGTATTTATTATCAGAGATTTGTTGACATACTTAATAAGAATACCTTGAACCTTTCTTTTAGCAGTCCACTTAACAGGGGAACCATTGATTTTTTAGATCTAAGACTGGTAGTGAAGGTTAATCGATTAGACAGCCATTTATGCCGCAAAGAAACAGCTGACAACAGCCTGATGCATGCTCAAAGCTGTCATCCTGAAAGTTTAATTATTAGTATCCCTCTTGGAGAACTGTTAGGAGCGAAAAGTAACTACAGCTCCCAGGAGGGATTTGAAAATGAGAAATTTCTAATGACAAAAAGATTCTTAGTGAGAGGCTACTCACACCAGATAATTAAACAAGCCTGTGTACAAGTTTAAAAACGTGAACGAGACGAACTTCTTATTCAGAAGAGCAAAAGTGAGTCAGACAATAAAATCAAATTCATAATAACATTTCATAAACAATCAGGAGAACTAAGAAAAGGTTTAAAACAAAATTGGGAGGCATTGAAGACTGACTCGGATTTGGCTCAACACATTGAGGACAACCCACAGGTCACTTTTAGAAAAGCCAGATCCCTAAAGGACATAATTTGTTGACTACTCATTACCACAGATCAAAAAAGAGCTAGTATCCATTCTATACCTGTGGCAGGTGTAAAGCATGTAAGAACAGCCAAAACTGTAAAGAGGTTAACTGTCTAAAAACATGCAACCTTTTAAAATAACTAAACACCTGACTTAAATTACTGATAATGTAATTTATTCATTGAGATGTCCTTGTGATAAATACTACATAGGGAGTACAATACACATAGCGAAAAAAAGAATCCTTGAGCATCTAAGGGCAATCAATAGAGAAGACAAACAATATCCCATAGCAAGGCACTTTAAAACACAACACAATCAAAATAGCAAGCTGTTATCCTTTTGTGTACTGAACAAAATTCCCATTAGGGAAAGAGGAGGCGACAGAGTTCAGGAACTAAGACGTCTAGAATCCAGATTAATAATAGAATACAACACCTTGAATCCCACAGGTCACAACTTTGATGAAGGATTATCAGTGCATCTAGGATAACCTGATGAGCATATACATTTGTTATTAATGTTGTGTGACTGTTATCTTCACTCCTGTTTGTAAATATATATTGTTCTCACATCAAGTAATATGTGACTATTTTACCGAGGTTTTTATTTTTATGTTTGTTCAGATTTTCCAGCTGTTCAGTGGAAGCAAATTGGAGGCAAAAGAGCTAATAATATTTGATTTTTCAATGGCAATGCTATTGTGTCGATCACATGCTATGGTGCAGAGTGTGGGGTTATATGATTCACTAAATTACAGAATGAATTCCAGGAGTTAGGAAGGGTATGAATTAAGGTAGCCCACTTGGATAGGACAGAATTTTCTAATAAGATGAATTCCTTACGGAATATAACAAGTGTAGCTCGTCTGATATTTAAATACATATGTGCTGTGGAATTTATGGAAATTTAAATCTATCATGACTATGGGTGGCACAATGTCCAAAAAGGGGCGCCATTTAAAGGCTATTCACTCTGTCATGCTTGATTTTATGTGATGATTTAAAGCTTTATTAAGACTGAGACACAACACAACAGCTAAACTTTGATTTTGGAGCCAATAACTTTATCGATCAATGTTGAGATTCAGAATCTCAAAATTACATAAATGTAAATAATTGATTGGTCGGCTCTTTTCCTCACAACTGCCACTTATTTTTTGAAAAATGTCTTTAAGGTTTTTGGATCTGCTAGGAAAGTCTGGCTTCCATTACGTTGGTGTTTATTGTCAGGTGCTTTGTTATATAGACAACAGGAAATGTTGGGCAAAATACTCATGAACAAGGAGCAGAGTGCTCTGAAACGTCTATAGTTGTCCTTGCTTTATTGAAAAACACACTTGAAATGCAATTTGGGCCGTGGTGTGTTTCTTCAAAAGAACCTGGTACACGATTGTTTGGAGGTATAGGCGCTCGCTACCCTGCCGGGGAACGCAGGTACGCAGGTAAAAAGAGGCTTGGGACCCAGCGGAAGTTAAATGGTGAATATATCTATCTATCTATCTATCTATCTATCTATCTATCTATCTATCTATCTATCTATCTATCTATCTATCTATCTATCTATCTATCTATCTATCTATCTATCTATCTATCTATCTATCTATCTATCTATCTATCTATCTATCTATCTATCTATCTATCTATCTATCTATCTATCTATACATGTATATATATATATTCACTGAAAAAACCATAGGTTTCACACACGTTATAGTTAGGAATTAGCATTTAAAAACCTTGCAAATTCACTTAAAAAACCATAGGTTTCACACATGGTATAGTTAGGTGGATATTTCACTCGTAAAAACCAATGAAATTCCCCCGTTATAGTTAGTTGAGATAACTATAACTCGCGCGCCCGCAATCCTCTGCTCATGACGTCACATATTACATCACTCATGACATGGTCAGTGGCATCACTCATGACATCACTGATGACATCATCCTTGTGAGAGAGTGGCGGTCGCGCGAGTTATAGTTATCTCAACTAACTATAACGGGTGCACGGCTTTAGATATGTATGTGCTTTTAACTGCAATTTTCTCAGGAACTACTGAACAGATTGACTCCATATATGCAAAACGCACATCCCTGACCTGAGGACTACCTCTCTGCCAAATTTCAAGTAATTCTGTTCAGCCGTTCGGGTTGTACCTTCGACTAAAGGTCCTATGGGAAAATGCCTGGGGAAAATGCGTTTTGGGACCCCCTTTTTTCTCAGCCCCCGCTTGACGAATCCCCCCGAGACTTTCAGGATAGGAGCTGAGCAGAGCGACCCATTAGTTTTGAAAATTTCACAAAGATTCGTCAACCGGCGCCAAAGTTATTCAAAATAGAATTTTGAGATTTCCTATGGAAACACGGTCCTAACTATAACTATCTACTGGCGACCGCCAGTAGATAATATATATATATATATATATATATATATATATATATATATATATATTCCACAGGACAACACGCACTCCCTCTACAGCGTGAAAACAGGCCAACTTCAATCGTGCTTCTGAGTTTCTTTATTTGAGGCAAGATAAAGGTAGGCAAAACACGTTTCAACTCATGCGAGTCTTAATCATATGCCACTGTGTGTTTGGCGGGTTCGTTAGATTTTAAATAATTACGCGTAATGCCTACCTTTATCTTGCCTCAAATAAAGAAACTCAGAAGCACGATTGAAGTTGGCCTGCTTTCACGCTGTAGAGGGAGTGCGTGTTGTCCTGTGGAATATTGGAGGTGTCTGGCACACCTGAGACAGGCCTCGACCCGCAAGGTTGAGGCGCTTTTTTTTGTCAGACTCTTTCGTTTGGATATATATATATATATATATATATATATATATATATATATATATATATCCACACGTGCAGGAACACAGGTACAGACCACAGCGTGCTGGTATTGAATTCAGTGCAATTTTATTTCGTAAAGATCGACATGACGCGTTTCGGTCACGTTTCCACGACCTTGATCACATGACATGCCAGGAACCATTTTTCTAAATATAGTGTGTTCAAAGTACCCTCCTCCTTCTTACTTCTTACACAGTTAGGCCAACAATAACATGTAGAAGAAACACTCCATCATTCTGTATTAAAAAAATGAAATCATGAGTTATTAGACTTTATGTATATGTTGAAAAAATAAAACTATATTGGTTAAATAATCAACAATGAGTTGTCATAACTGCAAGACCATAGTATACTTTTTTTAAAATTAGTTAAGATCAGGTGGCTAGTGAAAAATGTAATAAAATATACCCGCTGTGAGCTGGTGCTATACTAATAAAAAACGAGGTTAAACCTCTGTAAGTCAGGGCCTCTATTAAAGGCATAGTCAGGCCAAGGGTAAAAACTGTGTGTGAAAAGTACATAAAAAAGAGAGAGAGAGAGACCGTAGCAGATAATTCATGTAAATGGCAGTGTTACATAACTACCAACTGGTGGGGAATAGTTCTTTCAAATACAATATATTTTATCCAAACAGATGCCGCTGTAGAATCTGCTGTATTATGATGGATAACCTCATGCGATATATAGACTAAGTGTAGACATATTATAACCAAGGCCAATTATACATCAAATCAAAACAACTGATAGTGGACTGGAAAAGAAATTACTCCACTGTATGATAAAGTGCAAATGCTATAAATATCAAATCTATAAAATGTAAACAGGAGCAAATATTATAACTTGGCTAAAAATGGTTACAATGCAATATGAGATTAAAAATCACAGGATCACAATATATATATTACCTACTGGCGGTCGCAGTAGGTAGTTATAGTTAGGACCAAGTTTCCATAGGAAGAGCATTTTTTGTTTTGCTTATAACTTTGGCGTAGTTTAATGAACCTTCATGAAATTTTCCAAACTAATTCTTTGGTCATATCAACTCCTATGTTGAAAGCTTGGGGGTGATTCATCAAGGTGGGGCCGAGAAAACAGGGGGGTCCCAAAACGTGTTTTCTCCATGTTAATTTTCATGGGAAACTTTAGACAAGGCTACAGGGTGAACGGAATTACCCCAAATTTGGCAGGGAGAAGGGTCTTGGTCTAGAAGGCAAGCTTTTGTTTATTTAGTGTAAATCCGTTTAGTAGTTTTGGAGAAATATCGAAATTTACAGATATCGATATTTGGGAATTCTGTCATCTGATTGGCTGAGGCGTTACGAGCTTATCGCTTATTGGCTGCGAGTGGTGCGAGCGGTTGAAACTATTCCGTTGAAGTGAGTAAAGGGAAAAAAGGGCGAAAAGAGTAGGAAAGAGGAGGGTAGGAGTGCTGTGAGGTCTGTGGGGTGGTTAAGGTGTGCTACACAGGGAGTGTGAAGCGCTGTTTTGCCCAGAGTGAGATGGTGCTGAGGTGAGATGCCGGTACACTCAGGGATGAAACCGTGACCTGATTGCTGTAAACTGATGAGCTCTGGGCGATGTAGCATACTGGCCGCTGTAGCATAGCTATGCAAGTGTTGTTAGTATGGGTTTAGACTATACCGGGAGTGGGAAGCAAACTACTCATCCCTACCAGTCTGAAGACTCAAATGGAGAGTTTTAGCAAGCAGGAATAAAGAAATAATCGTGAAGAATATAATGCAGAATGTTGCAATGCCACAGAAGACAAATGGTGAAATCAGGTGTGTTTAAGAAAGTGGCTGTGTGGGATAAAGCGATGGAGTCTGCAAGTTATATAAAAGGTGTCTTTATTTAAGGGCCATAAATGGACCCACTGGTGCAAGAGCTAAGGCATCCAGCTGAGGCAAACTCCAACTGCTTCTGCTGTATTCAAACCTAAGATCCTGCATCAGTCAATTCCACATTAAATGTTACAGTTCAATGTGACATAAACAATACCTATTAGACATGAATGACTGTAAATTGTAGAATGAAAATAAAGGTAGGATATGATTACCACACTGTGCCAACCAGTTGCTAAACAATGCCGTGTTTTTTGATCTTGATCGCCAGCTCGTGAGCAGAGGCTGAGGATGAGATAATTTGTGTGAAAGGGCTTCATGGATAACAGGTAGGCAGAGAGACGTGTGTACAAAGAATAGACATGGTTTCAAGAAAACAGAGTTCAAATGCCTAAGCATACTCAGAAAGTTATTTTATGAAAATAGTTCAATTCAAGTGTATTTAAACATTTTATAGGAAAAAGTCAAAAAAGTTGGAAAAAATCAATCCAAGAATAAAGTGAATTTCTTGCAAGTCTTGGAGATTGCAGTCCGGATGTTCTTCAGCGGCTTGAGATGCGTAATGTTCCAAGAGGCGATTGTTGCCATCGTGTGAGAAAAGCGAAGCGGTCCAATTCATATCCTCGAAGGGACAGTAATGTTCCTCGAATGTTGGAGCGGCAATTTGAATTGGCAGTAAATCTGCGATGTTGTCAAAGGTCGCACGTTGCAGGAGATCATTCGCGGCTGCGCAGAAATCCCATTCCGCCAGGATACCTTTCTGCGTTGCATCCGCCATTGCTCCACTGCCCGAACAATCAAGTTCATGGTTTTCAAGATACTCCATTACCTTCTGGATATCGGGAGTGTTTGCTGGGATGTTGACAAGGCATAGATCCATTCGCCAGTCGATTGGGCAAGTTTTGCAATAAAAAGATGGTTGAACGCAGATTGTATATGTGTAAATAAATGTCATGTTGTAGCAGGCTCTGATCAAGGCAGGTAGCCGAAAAGTTGTTCCATTTTTTCACGGTATTGATGTAGCTACGCGTAGAGGCGTATTCTGTCTGACATGCTTATTACCACAGGGAGCGCAGTCATTTTGAACAAGCTAAAATAGTAGTAGGATGCCCGCAAACAGAGCGAGAATTATGGGCACTGTTCCTGTTATTCCAGAGATGATCGAATGAATGAAGTCTGGTATTAGACTAAAAACAGTTTGAAAGCCTGTGACAAGGCCGGAGGAGACAGTGTTAAAAAAGTGTGCCAGACCTTAAATGTCAGATGTGTTGAAAATTGTGTAACAATTCACAAAGTGTAATGGGAGGTTTGTATTTAAAAGGGAGTGTATTTTACTTGAAGTTCGTGCTATCTGCAGTCGATAAATTACTTTTGGAGAGTGAGGGATACTTCTTTTTTAAACAAAAGCGCTTCCCGTTTGCTCCGTTTAATAAAATCTGCTCTCAGAGTAGGTATTGAACGCCAAGTTGAACTTTGGGAGTTACTTTGTGTGGGTGGGAATAGAGATTGCCAGAGGAAGTTATCTGGTTTGAAATAGTAAGGACATATGGTATGCCAGCTCACATTGCATAGCAGTCCATGTTATTAAGAAGCAGATAACAGCCGTTAGAAAGCTGTGTGAATGTTGGTCTGATTGTGGGAGTTTTAAGAAAGCACGCAAGATTGGGGGCTGTAAGCTTAGAAGCGTCATACAGTTGGACATTCTTGCATAGTAATGAATGACTACCATTGTGGTTCCACTTTTCACCTGTGAGAAAAACTTCTGTATCCTCTTTAAGACAGCGGTATGTAAATGGGAGAAACCACTGCTCGTAAATAAACGTGCTACCTTATATAATCACATACAACATGACAAACCACATGTACACCTAGCAGACACAATGACACTACGAACTCTGGGAACCGTGGCTAGCCATGTATACAAACCAAACATAGCACTTCTGCCACACAATGCAGAATGTGGGGAGGGATGGGAGCAAAGTATGTTCAAAAGTGGCAGGTGATTCTCGATTATAAAAGTATACAATGCAAAGTGTTGAGGGGATGTGCCGGACAGACTTGAGTATGCAGAGCACAGACATGTAGATGTCAACATACACTGATGATCTACTGAGTGAAGTGGACGGTGGACGCAACCATGATAGTACAGTCAGTAGGGAAGATTACGAAAACATAGTGCGTACGTGCCCCCTCCCCACCTAAATCTTTAGCGTAGTGGGCTGGCTCGGCATACGCAAGGCTAGTGTTGGGGTATGAATAAAAGGCACGTTTCTCTGGGTGTGGTTCTCTTCCGGAATGGCGAACATGTCTGTCGGGTCTGCGCAGCTTACACCGCCACGAGGCTGACGCCGTGAGCGAAGGTGGCTGCGGTAATAATGCTCTCAGCCTGCCGGTACCCAGAAACCATCATGGCTCCTGCGACGCACATATGCCCCACAGTTCTCCTTTCGACACCGCCGTATGTGAAAGAGGGCCCACCATGTGCCAGCGGAAGCTTTTGGGCTGAGGTCATGCGAGCTGGGAAGGCTCCTGAGATCAACCCTGGCTACCGCAACACAGGCAGACAGCGCCCAGCCTGAGGCCCAGCACCGTGGAGTGCTCTGTATACTACTAACACAGTAGTCCAACAGGTACCAACAGTGGAACGGTGTCTTGGTCCCACAATGGACGATGTTAGAAGTGCATCTGAGAGTGCAGATGAAGGTACTCCCTTCGACCAGGTGTAACCAACTCTAGGTCCCAACAGTGGAACGGTGTCTTGATCCCACAATGGACGATGTAAGAACTACATCTGAGAGTGGAGATGAAGGTACTCCCTTTGACCAGGTGCAAGCAACTCTAGGTCCCAACAGTGGAACGGTGTCTTGATCCCAGAATGGACGATGTTAGAACTGCATCTGAGAGTTTAGATGAAGGTACTCTCTTCGACCAGTTGTAACCAACTCTACGTCCCAACTGTGGAACGGTGTCTTGATCCCACAATGGACGATGTTAGAGCTACATCTGAGAGTGGAGATGAAGGTACTCCCTTCGACCAGGTGCAAGCAACTCTAGGTCCCAAGAGTGGAACGGTATTTTGATCCCAGAATGGACGATGTCCAAAATATTACCTGCTGCTTGTTGTTTTTTACAGAACTCCCTCTGTTCAGGTGCATCAGACTGTGTGCTTCTGTAGCTAATTCCTGCACATGATCATTGGGCTTGGCTGACTGCAGTCGATGGAATACACCGCGGTACATTAGATCCCAACAGTGAAATGGGGACTTGATCCCACAATGTACCATGATAGAACTGCATCTGACAGTGAAGATGAAGGTACTCCCTTCAAAAAGGTGCAACCAACTCTACGTCCCAACAGTGGAACGTTGTATTGATCCCAAAATGGACGATGTACGATATTACGTGCTGCTTGGTTTTCACAGAACTCCCTCCGTTGGGGTGAATCAGACTCTGTGCTTCCGTAGCTAACTGCTGCACATGATTATTGGGCTTGGCTGACATAGGTTTCGGGAACGTTATAGTTAGTTGGACATTTGACTCATACAAAACCAGAGAAATTCGCCCGTTATAGTTAGTTGAGCTAACTATAACTGGCGCGCCTGCAATGCACTGGTGATGACGTCACATATTACATCACTCATGACATTGTCAGTGACATCACTGATGACATCACTGATGACATCTCAAATGACATCACTGATGACATCATCCACATGATAATCTGATGCACATACTGATGGCCTAATATAAACTTTCATCAGTGATGTCATTTGAGATGTCATCAGTGATGTCATCCGTGATGTCACTGACCATGTCATGAGTGATGTAATATGTGACGTCATCAGCAGTGCATTGCGGGGGCGCGAGTTATAGTTAGCTGAACTAACTATAACAGGGGAATTTCTAGGGTTTTGAACGAGGGAAATGTCCAGCTAACTATAACGCCCCTGAAACCTATGGTTTTTTCAGTGAATTTCAAAGGTTTTTTAAATGCCAATTCCTAACTATAACGCCCCTGAAACCTTTGGTTTTTTCAGTGAATTTCAAAGGTTTTTTAAATGCCAATTCCTAACTATAACATGCATGAAACCTACGGTTTTTTCAGTGAATTTCAAAGGGTTTTTAAATGCTAATTCCTATCTATAACTTATCTCTAAAGATATCATGTTTAATGATTTTGTTTGCATTTCTATATTTTTAAAATTCAGTGTGTCATTTTCTTTTTTTTTAAATACTTTTTTATCATCATTTTTTAAACATATTTCTTCAATTAATTCTTTTAAAAATTAAAAAATATTATTTGAACTTAATGTGTTTTTCAAACATATTTTTTTATATTTTTCAAAATATTTTTTCAACTATAAGTACAAAACTTTATTTTAGATATATATTTTTTTCAATGTTTTTGGATCCGCGCACCCTATGCGCACCGTTCACGATCCGTACGTGATAGCATCCGTGCATGATATGCGTTGGGTACGTGTTTAGTGCGCAATAGCTATGCGACCGGTACGCGACTCCCAGCCTATACACGATACGTTCGATGTACGTAACGCGACGTTTACACGCTTCCGCGATGCGTCATATGCGTCCGTGACGCGATGGGTGCGCGGATCCCGCGAAGTATTTAACATTTAAAAACACATATTTATGTATTGCATGTGAATATTAATTGAAGACAAACTCTAAACTGGTCTTAAAACGAATATATTTTGACATCTAATCCTATATTTCTTTTTAATTCAATTTCGCGGATGCGCGCTGGGTGCGTGCTGCATAAGCGCACGGTGCGCGGATCCCATGTGACCTGCAAAAAAAAGAGATTTGATTGGTTCATTACACTTCCTGTTCTAACAGATGTAAGACCCCACCCATTTCAATCATTCTTCTTTGAGCTTCTTTGGAGAACCATCTCTTTGGACAGAAGAAGATTTTTTTAGACCAAGTATACACTTAGTTCTAACTTTTTGCAACCAAAAATGGCTTCAGGGCAGCAGGCATCACCTGCATCACCTCAAACCTCTGAGGATGAATTTTTGCCGGAGGAACCACAAAAAAAACTTTTTGCTTCACTGGTGTGTACATTTTTTACTTTTCCCGAAGGACAGAATAAGACCAATGCCACTTTGGTCACATGTAAGATCTGCAAAAGAATCTTATCGAGAGGGGATCCCACCAAGAAATACTCTTGCGGCACGGCAAGTATGATGAAGCACATGAGGAGCCTTCATCCAAACAATCTTGCACGTGAAGAGTGCCGACGCATGAGAGACACTCCTGCTCCTGCGCCATCCACCTCATCGCAGCCGAGCACGTCAAGAGTGCATCCCTCAGACCAAACCTTGGACATCCGTCCTCAATTTCAATTTTTAAAAGTGCTCTGCACTAAGTGCAATAAGACTTTGTGCTCTGGCGAACAGTCAATCGACCTCATCTGCCGCCGGCAGGAAAGTCATATTTGCTATTTTTTTTTTTTTTTTTTACTGTTCCCTGAAGTTCATTGTTTGGTTTCTCTTGTTTTTTTTTTTTTCAGAAAAACCAAAACACAAAATTGTTCAAAAAACCCCCCAAAAAACATAAAAGAAGAAAGAAGAAAAAAAAAGTTCTTTTAAGAACTAACTTTCCTGGTTTAAAAAAAGAGCTACATTTCTTTGTTAGTGTGTGAAAGTTTAGATGAATATATGTGTAGTACGTAATTGACTGAATGAATGCATTAGTAGCGTATGGTGAATGTATAAGTGCAGAACTATAAGGAAGTTCTGCAGTATCACACAGTAACCTCTTTAACTGCTGTGTGCTGTAGTACTTCCGAAGCACAGGGATGCAACATATGTACATAAATATGTTGCAAATCTGTGCTTCTCTCTGCACGGCTGCTTAAACTGCAGCTATGTGGTGACACAGGCACCCTTGCACAATAGTGCAAGGATATCTGTGTCATGTGCTCTTTGTTTTTCCACAGGAAGACACACCTTACTGTACAAAAACAATGAGAAAATGCATTTTTCTCCTTCAATGTATGCTGAACATTTCAGCATGCATTGAAGAAATAAAAATGTGGAGAAATTAAAAAATTCTCTTTGTTGTGCTTTCCTACACCAATTGTAGAATGGTGCACCATTCACACACATATCGAGATTTACGATTTCTAATAAATCTAGACATGTGTCTTGTTCTATGAGTATTAAGTGCAATCATACACAACAACACTTATAGAACACCCTTTCATCCGAAAGTGGTCTGCATGATGAAGTTATATTTTCATGTAGTATAAAAAGTGCACAGAGTGCCTTTTCCTCTCTTTGAAAGTATGAAACAATATCTTACACAATAACTATGTTACAGAAAGTGACATATTTCAGTTTTTAAATTTCCTTGCGAATGATAGAAGGTAAGCACAGAATTTTGACTGCAAAGATGTTCAAAGAAGAATGATTGAAATAATTGCGGTCCTTCAACAGCTAAAAAGATGAAATATTATGAACCCCTCAAATCTCTTTTTTTGCAGGTCACTTGATATCTGATAATGGTCAAATTTCAAAACTACATAAACAAAGTGTTTTAAGAAACGTGTTTCAACTTTGTAGATTCTTGCAGGCCTCTTCATTCTCCATATTGAGACTTAGTTAAAATTACCTTCACAGTAATAGGAATAAAAAATGTTATTCATTTTTGCCTATTTTTCTTTCAAATATAAATTCTTAAAAATTGTTCATTTTAAAATTTGGATCTGTGAAAGAAAATAAAATAAAAATTATAACATATAATAATACATTTTTTACAACACAACATAATTTCCACAAAGTAATTTGTTTGCCTTTTTTGCTGTTCTCAGAATATTTTGAATTTCACTCGAAATAGTGATGTCAATGGTACTCATCACTTAACAGCGGGCAAAAAAAAAAACAATCAGAAAGATTGTTAAAAAAAACAACATACTATTCTCAGTAAAATACCAGAAAATACAAATCATACACATATGAAATGCTTACAGAACAACATTTTATAACTTTAACTTATAAAAACTGTAAATGTTGCCACATTAAAATAATCACCGAATAAATGACCACCAAAAAGTCCATAATTCAAAAATATACCTTTCCTTGAGTCCAAATGGTATTTTTGCATTTCTTCTTTATGTAAACTGTCCAATGGTAGTTCTATTAAATTATAATAATAAATTCCTCAGAGAGTGAATTAGCTTCCTAAAACTTTGGCTTCAAAAATATTAGGTAGGAATTTTGTAATTCCCTAGGCAAACGTTGTTTGAAAACCAACTGGGAATCAAAACAAAGTGTCCAGCCTTTGTCTCATTTTAGATAGGCAGTGTAATGTCCAGATGTGGTGGAAGGACCATCATGGAAAATTATTGCAATTGCTACAAAAGTCCTTCCTGATATTGATATTTGTGCTGCTACAAATTGTTTTATTAAAGTATCCAATTTTCTTCCATCAGCTGTACATCGTTGCATCAATAAAATTATGTATTTTCCATATTTTGTTAATAATAATGTGGATAACATTTCTGATTTACATTGCCAACACTCCATGTTTTCACTAATTTATTGAAAGCCACTGATTTACAGTCTGGTAATGTTAAATACAGAAATCTCTCAGTGTCTACATTGGTGCTAAATGTATACGTGCAATTTTCACAATGATGTTCCCATTTGTAAGAAAGGCCAAAAATATTTTCTATTTCTACACCTTCATTTTCAAAAATGGTAAGCATATACATAAAAAATTCCTGAGCATCTTGTTGGATATTTTGTGTAAATTGTGTAGAACCAGAACACACATCCAAAAGACTACGAACATCTGAAACAGATTGTATTTTACTTCTATCTGTTGTCAATTTTTCATAAACAGAGTGCAACAGAGAACAAAATCTTTTTTGCCGATTCTCCATAATTTGCTCTTGCAAATCTTCAAGATAAAAAACAACATTGACCACTACATTAGCATAGCAGTTGACACCAGAACTATTTTCAAACTGATAACCAAGAATCTCTCCAACAGTGTCCAATTTATTTTTACCTGCAATCACAACATTATCTTGTTCTTTTCTTTTCTTGATACCTTCAGAACAGATATTCTCTAACCTTCTTTTTCGACCAACCACACGCTTTTCAAATACAGGATATTGACCTAAATTTGGAGCATACACCCTTCTTAACCTATTATACTCTTTTACACAGTTTGCATCTGCAGTAACCTTTATCTCATCAAAATCAATCAAAAACAAACCAGAAAATGTTCTGACTCGCGACAACGCAACATATGCCATATCCTCTTTAAATACAGTAGATCCAATGTTCACCAATGCACTGTCTACACTTAATCCTTGAGATTTATGAATAGTCACTGCATATGCCAGAGAAAATGGAAATTGTTTCCTACGGACATATAAATCTTTAACAAGCAAAAAACGAACTGAACAACGACCAATCTCTTTAACTTCATCAATCTGATCAAATTTAATTTTTAAAAATTCAATTCCTTCTTTTTTCTGATAATTCACAAAATCCACCACTTTGCCCATTGCACCATTAACTAAACCTTTCTCTACATCCAAATTACGCCTTAAAATTACCCGACAGTTTACACACACATACAGTGTCTTTTCCAAACCAGCAGTTTTAGATATATTTTTTTCTAAACAATCTAGTTTTGATCTCAACGTACCCGTTAAAATAAAAGTGATTCCTTCATGTAGTATTTTATCAATGGCTTCCATTTTGACAATTTCTTCATTTTCCAATTTTAATAATTCTTCGTTGAATATTGAACACTCACGCAGTGTTGGCATTAAGCAAATCACTGACTTATTTTTAGCAATTACCAGGTACACTTTTGCAGCAACTGCATTTTCATTTGGAAAAACATTGCAAAGTAATATACTCTCCAAAGCTTCTTTCCCTTTTTTTGAAAGAATTCCAATTCTTATATCTTGAAGAATACTTCCATATTCAGCATCATCTGCCTGTCGCATATTTGTTGTCAGTTCTTTGTATTCAAAATTACTCCAAATGTTCACATTACCAACACTGCCAAGAGACTTTCTGGTATCTTCATGGGCAAGTGTTTTAAATACCGGTTGTCCTTTTACCCGTGTCAGTTGCACTAGATCTCCAAAAACTATGACGTGTTTTCCTCCAAATAACACGTCATACTCATTTTCTTCAGGACTCTTGAAACTTCACAACAAGCTTCTCCAGATAGCTTGTGGTATTCCAATTTGTTCTCATGCTCTACTGGCAGCATTAGTAAACGATGTAAAGTAATTCCTTTAATGTTATGTGCTGCCAACCCAGTTGGAGCAGTGACAACACAAGACAAATGCGACTCAGTTTTTTTTTTCAGATAACTTGTAATTACTTTAATTAAGAAACTCTTTCCTGTTCCAGGTTGATCACTCACATACATTCGGATAGGTTGAAATGATGTACATGAGCAGGTTTTCTTTTCATGAAGTAATCCATGGTCAATCTGCTCTTTCACTTGTTGATATATTTGTTTCTGTTCAACATTTAGTTGTTCTTCCAAGTTTCCTAACTGTATTGCATCTTCTTGTGCTTGATACATTGCTCTTTCCACCTCATTCATGGCAATCGCTGCTTCATTTTCAACAATTGGTTGTCCAAGTGGATCTTGACTCAGTGCAGCAGAACTTTGACTATCTTGAGAACTGTCTCTAGCAATCTCAGCTGCAATTGTAGCTTCTTGATCAATTTCATCATTCAACATTTTCACATAATTTGCAAAAGCACTGCATTGTATGCTATCTTTACAAGCATTAAATGAATCTTCATAGCTGGGAAAATCTGCAAGTAATTCCAGTTCAGAATCAGAACGCCATGGTTTGAACATTTGCAAAAGGGCTTAATAGTGAAATTCCATTTTCTCAGCAGTTTTCTGTGATTAATTAAATTTCCTTTCCTTTGTTTCACCAGACATCCTTCAGAACCAATCACTCCATATTTTCCATTGTTGATGTTCTCTGTAATATTCCGTTTAAAAGTGTAGTTTTGCAACACTTCATAGAGACACATGTTCTCAAGATTATGACTTCTCTTTGGATAGTATGTGTCCAACATATTGGTTTTCAAAATATCTGTACTTTCAGGGTCATTTTCTGCTAAATATTCAATTTCTTGAACAGATTTCAGTACCCGATTTCGAATTCCTGCAAGACCTAGACTCACCCAAATGATTCTTCTACTTTTGGAATATAGACTTGCAGATGATAACCGATCTGACCATTCATATGCTCCAATTTCACGATGCGATAACATTTTCAAACTAAAACTGTATAATTTCTTACTTAGACTCTTCTCGTGAGAAATCTCTTCCCACATTTCTTTCAATTCAGTCTTTTCTGATTTAGTAATGTAAGACGTTACATATCGAGCAATAGCAATAGAATTGTCCGCAACATACTGAATATCCATGTTAGCGTTCCACATGGATAAAATAACTGGGTTGTAGTCATTTATGTATTTCGATTCTTCACTTCTTCTTAAGTTGTAGGTGTTTTTCGGAGACTTTCTTGTGATGGTATGTTGTACAGCTGACATGAAACTGTTCACTCTTCCTTTGGCTAATACAGGACGTGGAAATCCAAAACGACATTTGGTATACGACTTATCCTTTGACTTGTACTTTCGTCGACAGTATTTTCCACACCTATGGCTTTGAAATCGTAAGACTTGTTCTTTTAAGTTTTTGTCTTCTCTGCTATTTGGTACAGCACATGTAGCATAATCTTCAATGAAAGACAAAACACTTTCATCTGAATCTGTTCCAAATTTGGGGGCATCCTTGACCCATAGCAACATATGTATATGAGGAGCACCTCTTGCTTGATACTCCTTTCTCCAAAAGAAATCCACAACTTCTCCAAGAGGAGGATTCTTTTTATTGCAGATGAAAGACATCATAGCTTCAAATCTATGATTGAAATATCTGCATACATTGACAGGATCCAAAGAGCACAATTCTCCAGGTGTCTTGTATTCAATATTATTTATATTGGAATTTGCCTCTCGAAGAAATTCAAGTAAATCATCCCAAGCATACTCAGCACAGCTTAGTGTAACAAACCATGTAGGAGTTCCCAAGTTCCGTAGCATGCATTTCAGTTCTCCATGTCGACGGTACCAATATTCATTAGTCCCACGCTGACATGCCATCAGATTAATCAACTGAGATTCTAAATGATCATCTCTCTGATGCACTTTAGCCATAAAATCCTTTGCAGTTACATTTTGCAGATGCATTCCAGTTTTTAAAATGTGATTTACTGCATATGAAAGTCCAGACAAGTCACTTTCAAACAGAAGATGAAACATATAAGGGGTACATTGTCGAAATCTTGGATCTTCTGCATATAATCTTGTTGTCCGATATTCAGATGCAGGAATCTGCACAGGACGTTCATCATATCGTCCACCTTTTCCTGTTGGAAACAACTGCGGGAAACAACGAGCTTCCAAACTCTCTTCCCATACACTCATGGGACTTCATGTTGCTTTTTTCATTTGAAACAACTCAATTGTATTCCCCATCACCTATTTGGAATGAAGTGGATGCACACTGTAATGTTCATAGATCTCTTCACATCTGGACATGTCCACTTTTTCAATTTGTCCACTTAATGTTTCACTATCTTCTGCTAAATCTATTTCTTCTTCTCCAACAAACACATTTCTATAGTACTCATTATTTTTTATCAGATACAATGATGCCTTTTGCACTATTCTAACATCCACTAACTCTTGCCAGATGTTCTTATTCTTAGTAGAAACACCATTAACTAGAATGACTAGTGGCTCATTTTCTGCATGATCTACAAAAATAGTTTCAACATATTTCCTTAAATCTAATGGTAAATACACAACTCTTCCTTTCAATCCTCTTTGCAATTCTGATGGAGGTAATTTAATTGTTTTGGGCTCCATACGAACAATAGCCTGAAATGGTTGAACACATTGTATGAGAATAGACTCATACGTATTTAAATCTATCAGCTCTGGAGGAATAGCAACCAACTCTAGATTATTATGAACAGCTCTAGCAGGCATTTTATTCTCATCTAATTTATTATAACAATATTTGCAAATACGCTGCTCACATCCCAAATCAAAACAATCCTCTACCAACAAATAAGTTGCAAATTCCATCCACTTATCATTATTTTCTATTTCACTTTTAAAATACAGATTGACACCCCTAGTCTGATTTTTATAGTGATTTCGCCGACAACAAATACAAGAAACATTTGGTCTTTCACCTGAAATTACCTTAAACTTTGTCATTTCATCATCAAATTTTTCTGTAATTACAGATTCTCTTCAACATTTTGTTCTACTAATGTGTCAGTTTCTTCACTCTCTTGCTGAGGCCCAAAGTAACAAAACTCAATATCCTCACAGACCTGCTTCACATCTGAAACTGACCCGCGCAAAAGAGCACTGTTCAACTCACTTAACTTTAGTGCTGGACTTTTTGCATAATACAACCTTCTCACTAACTTCCGCATTTGAGTATGATGTACTGCCAGCATTCTGAAATGGTGAAAAACACTTTCACAAACTTTCCTAGAAAGACAAGCCAGAGAATGACCTTGCAAACCAGTATGTTTTCTCACTCTGCAAGGGTCTAGTCCTTGCAACAGCTTAATCTTTTGTTTTACATTTTTTTTTAGTATAGACTCGTAAAAAACGACATAATTTTTCAATAGATTCCTGTCGTACACTACAAACACTACTGCAATCCCAAGTGTACACAGGGTTTTTAGCACGTCTCCCTAAAACTTCATCAGCTAGCACTTCTTCTGCATTTCTTTAACCATTTTCTCTTTCCCCATTGGACAACCATCACTAACCTCATAACCTCTACCACTGGTGTCAACTGCATACAATAATTTTTCACTTAGTGAATAACTCTCTTCATTAAAAAAAGGCTCTGAACTAGAACTGTGTTTCCATTCTCCCAAAAAAACATCACAATTTTTTTTTTATTAATAACTCTTTTCCTCCTACTTTTGGCCTTCATTACATATATTGATTTATCTAGTGATCGAATTCTGTTCAACACTAAAATAAACAGTTTCCTTTTTACTTCAAAAGCCTTTTCCACAATGCTTTCAATATGCTTCTTCTTTTTATAAAATAAAGCTCTCTTTTTATATTTCTTTACATCTTTCAGCAAATTATGCACTACTCTCTTGTAAAATATTTTTTTGCATAATTCCTTATACTGATTTTGTCTTCTTTTACCATACTTTATCTCCTTTGACTGAACATTTGCTTTTTTACTTTTCCTCTTATTTTGATTTTTTTTCTTACTCAAAAAATGATTTAAAGTTGCAGCATTCTCTACATTCTGTTAGCTCCTACAAACATTTTTAATAAATTGCTTTGTGAACTTACCAGAAGACGTTTTCCTTTTAGCCACATTATCTTTTTCATTCAATACTTGTGGTTGATGTTTCTTCAAATAATCCTCCTGTCTCTGTTCTTTTCTTTTTCTTTTTTTTTCTGGTATACTTTCTCGATTTTAACGTTGAAAAACAGTATCTGCAAAAAAGAGTCACAAATAAATGTATATTAATAACTTTCAAATTTACAATATTCCATTACTGTACAAACACATTTTATATAAAAACAGACTAAAAAACTGTAGCCCTGAACCACAAGTGTGACGATGATTAAAACACTACATACATAATACATACTACTTTGAAGCAGTTCATGCCCTAAAGCCTACCTCACAAAAAGACTACATGCTAACTAACTGAATGATTACAGTACTAAAAAGAGACACACTGGGTGAGTAACAGGGTGTTTGCTAGAAGTGTATGAATACTAACTGGGGAATTGAAGCTGCGAAAGACAACTGTGTAGCTGATTAGAGAACTGATTGCATACTGGATAGGCATTTAAAGCAGTCCATGTGCTAAGGCCTGGCTCACTGCATGAGTACTTGGGTACTGACTGAATGATTAGACTACAGCAAGGAGAGTGCCTAGGTGAATTTATAAGTGGTAGGCTTTTGGCGCAGGGAATGGATTAGTACTTGGTACTGAATGGCTCACTAGAAGAGTGCAAAGGAAGTGACAGGATGTTTGCTGGACTGTATGGATACTCACTAGGGAATTGAAACTGCGAAAGACAAGTTTCTAGGTGGTTAGAAGACTGCATGCACAGTGCATAAGGGTTTGAAGAAGACCATGTGCTAAGGCCTAGCTCAGTGCATGAATACTTAGGCAGTGACTGAATCATTAGAGTACTGGAAAGAGAGTGTTTTGGTGAATTTATAAGTGTTTGGGTTTTGGCACAGTGAATGGATTAGTACATGGTCCTGAATGGGTCACTAGAGGACTGCAAAGTGAGTGATAGGGTGTTTCCTGGAAGTGTATGGAAACTGTCTAAAAAATTGAAGGTGAGAAAAACAACTGTGTAGGTGGTTCGAGAACTACATGCATACTGCATGGACATTTGAAGCAGTCTATTTGGTAATGAATGGTTCACAACATAAGTACTTAGAAACTGACTAAATCATCAGACTACTTCTAGGACAGTGCCTGGGTAAAAATATTAAATTTTCAGTTCTGGGGCAGTAAAGACAATACTACATGGTACTGTACTTTAGTGTCAAAGCATGACTAATTTTATCAATGCATAAGCAAAGACTGGCTTCTAATGCTACTAAAACGTGACAACATGACAGGTTTCAAAACAGTTTTCTGTCAGCAAATGCACAATGTTGCCAAATGCTTCTCTCACAGTGGTTCCCAAATGCACACAGACTCACAGTGTGATTCTAGACAAGCACCACTATCCCTAGGAGTTTACCAAAACTCATTCACTACAGTGAAAGTGGTAAGGGAACTGCACACAATCTACATATTTCACGACTACACTTTAGTGTCAATTCTTGACTCATTTAGTCAACACATAAGCAAAGACTGGCTTCTAATGCTACTAAAACTTGACAACATGACAGGTTTCAAAACAGTTTTTTGTCAGCAAATGCACGATGTTACCAAACGTTTCTCTGATAGTGGTTCCCAAATGCACACAGACTCACAGTGTGATTCTAGACAAGCACCACTGTCCCTAGGAGTTTACCAAAACTCATTCACTACAGTGGAAGAGGCACACAATCTACATATTTCACGACTACACTTTAGTGCCAATGCCTGACTCATTTAATCAACACATAAGCAAAGACTGGCTTCTAATAAACGCGGCTTTTCCACATTGACAAAAGGTGGCTGAGCGGCAGGATTCAATACTGCTTTGACGCGATTACCGCGATGTGTTCCACTTTTCGTTTTTTAAGACACTGGTCGAACGATTTTTGAAATGACATCCCTTCTAAATTGAGTTTGACGGTTACTCCACACTCGGCTGAGCTTCATAGCCAGCACTCGAAATTTACTTTCAAGAATTCCATTGGATGAGTGATTCTGCTCTACATCGTGCCAATATTAGACCTTCCTAGACTAATTGCTAGGTTGCCATTGTTTATTTTAAGTCCTGATGAAGACCCGCATTACGATTTAAGATCGCATATATAGGGTTGAAACGTCGACAGCACCTAGGCCCAGTTCAAGACCTTGTTTTATAAAGAACTTGAGTCATTTCTGGAAACAGTGTCATTGTTCTTCTTTATACTGCCTGTTTTACTTTGTATATATATTTTTTCTATTCACTTTGTATATATTACGCACCAATTGTGTCACTTATGTCACTATGTCACTTATTCACAAATTCACTCTAATGTTCACAACTTTGGCAGCCTTTTTTGCTAAAAAGAATTATATGGGTGATAATATAAATGATGCAATTTATTTATAAAGAATACCTTGCCACCCAGCAAATCTGATTCTATCGTGGTTTGTGTATTGTCATTGTTTATTTCTTCATGTGTTCTTCTTAAAGACAATTTCTCTTTTGATTATTCTCTTGTTGATTGATATATTCAGCTTCTTTTGATTCAATTGTAAAGCAAAGTAATTGTGTGGTTATACCCGACAGAACCATTGTACTTTATATGACTCATTTAATCAACACATAAGCAAAGACTGGCTTCTAATACTACTAAAACTTGACAACATGACAGGTTTCAAAACAGTTATCTGTCAGCAAATGCACGATGTTACCAAACACTTCTCTGACAGTGGTTCCCAAATGCACACAGACTCACAGTGTGATTCTAGACAAGCACCACTATCCCTAGGAGTTTACCAAAACTCATTCACTACAGTGGAAGAGGTAAGGGAACTGCACACAATCTACATATTTCACGACTACACTTTAGTGTCAATGCCTGACTCATTTAATCAACACATAAGCAAAGACTGGCTTCTAATGCTACTAAAACTTGACAACATGACAGGTTTCAAAACAGTTTTCTGTCAGCATATGCACAATGTTACCAAATGCTTCTCTCACAATCCTTACCCAAATGCACACAGACTCACAGTGTGATTTTAGACAAGCAACACTGTCGTAGCACTTTACCAAAACTCCTTCACTACTGTGGAAAGGGTAAGGGGACTGCACACAATCTACATATTTAATATAAATGATGCAATTTATTTATAAAGAATACCTTGCCACCCAGCAAATCTGATTCTATCGTGGTTTGTGTATTGTCATTGTTTATTTCTTCATGTGTTCTTCTTAAATACAATTTCTCTTTTGATTATTCTCTTGTTGATTGATATATTCAGCTTCTTTTGATTCAATTGTAAAGCAAAGTAATTGTGTGGATATACCCGACAGAACCATTGTACTTTATATGACTCATTTAATCAACACATAAGCAAAGACTGGCTTCTAATACGACTAAAACTTGACAACATGACAGGTTTCAAAACAGTTATCTGTCAGCAAATGCACGATGTTACCAAACACTTCTCTGACAGTGGTTCCCAAATGCACACAGACTCACAGTGTGATTCTAGACAAGCACCACTATCCCTAGGAGTTTACCAAAACTCATTCACTACAGTGGAAGAGGTAAGGGAACTGCACACAATCTACATATTTCACGACTACACTTTAGTGTCAATGCCTGACTCATTTAATCAACACATAAGCAAAGACTGGCTTCTAATGCTACTAAAACTTGACAACATGACAGGTTTCAAAACAGTTTTCTGTCAGCAAATGCACAATGTTACCAAATGCTTCTCTAACAATCCTTACCCAAATGCACACAGACTCACAGTGTGATTTTAGACAAGCAACACTGTCCTAGCACTTTACCAAAACTCATTCACTACTGTGGAAAGGGTAAGGGGACTGCACACAATCTACATATTTAAGTACAGTACATCAGTGTCAAGGGATGGCTCATTTAATCAACATATAAGCAAAGACTGGCTTCTAATGCTACTTAAACTTCACAACATGACAGATTTCAAAACAGTTTTCTGTCAGCAAAAGCACGATATTATCAAACGCTTCTCTGACAGTGGTTCCCAAATGCACACAGACTCACAGTGTGATTCTAGACAAGCACCACTATCCCTAGGAGTTTACCAAAACTCATTCACTACAGTGGAAGAGGAAAGGGAACTGCACACAATCTACATATTTCACGACTGCACTTTAGTGTCAATGCCTGACTCATATAATCAAAGCATAAGCAAAAACTGCCTTCTAATGCTACTAAAACTTGACAACATGACAAGTTTTAAAACAGTTTTCTGTCAGCAAATACACAATGTTACCAAATGCTTCTTTCACAGTGTTTCCCAAATGCACTAAGACTCACAGTGTGATTCTAGACAAGCACCAGTATTCCTATGAGTTTACCGAAACTCATTCACTACACTGGAAGTGATAAGGGCACTGCACACAATCTACATATTTCACGACTACACTTTAGTGTCAATGCCTGACTAATTTAATCAACACATAAGCAAAAACTGGCTTGTAATACTACTAAAACTTGACAACATGACAGGTTTCAAAACAGTTATCTGTCAGCAAATGCACGATGTTACCAAACGCTTCTCTGACAGTGGTTCCCAAATGCACACAGGCTCACAGTGTGATTCTAGACAAGCACCACTATCCCTAGGAGTTTACCAAAACTCATTCACTACAGTGGAAGTGATAAGGGAACTGCACACAATCTACATATTTCACGACTACACTTTAGTGTCAATGCCTGACTCATTTAATCAACACATAAGCAAAGACTGGCTTCTAATGCTACTAAAACTTGACAACATGACAGGTTTCAAAACAGTTTTCTATCAGCAAATGCACGATGTTACCAAACGCTTCTCTGTCAGTGGTTCCCAAATGCACACAGACTCACAGTGTGATTCTAGACAAGCACCAGTATTCCTAGGAGTTTACCAAAACTCATTCACTACACTGGAAATGGTAAGGGAACTGCACTCAATCTACATATTTCACGACTACACTTTACTGTCAATACCTAACTCATTAAATGAAAGCATAAGCCATAACTGTCTTCTAATGCTACTAAAACTTGACAACATGACAAGTTTCAAAACAGTTATCTGTCAGTAAATGCACGATGTTACCAAACGCTTCTCCACAGTGGTTCCCAAATGCACACAGGCTCTCTGTGTGATTCTAGACAAACAACACTATCCCTTACACTATACCAAAACACATTTCTTCATCTACAAGGAGTACTACATTTTGCTACAGAAATATAACTCATTTCACAAATTCATAAACAATAAGTGGTTTCTAAATCTACCAAACTATAAGAACTGCATAGTTATCTGTCTACAAACACATGAAAAAACACAAATCCTTATCACAAAATGGTTTCTACATGCACACACACTGTCAATAAGATTGTAGAGAAAAAAAAATACTCCCTACACTTTAGCAGAAAAAATACATTAGTCTGATTAAAATAAAAATAGTCTACATACATCCCCTCACAATTAAATAACTCACCTTTCAAGATGTTTTGTAGATTAAGAAGTATATCAGTCACACACCAGATATCAGTCACACACCAGATTTTCTTATACAAAATCTCTGCACTGTGCACCTTTCAGCAAAACCAAAGAATGGCAAAGTTTCCCTCTCATTTTCCACACATATACATGTAAACATAAAATCACATTCCTTCCCACATAAATTCAAAAGCAAACACACATTTCTATTGGTTAAACATTTCAACCCTTTCCAAATGAAATAAGCTTCAACCCTTCCCCCAATCTGCCTTCTGCCCATTACCATAGAAACAGGTCATGGAACACTGTACTGAGCACACAGGTCACAAGTTCAGCACACACAATGTTGCTAATCAAAACAGCAAGTGTGCTTGACTTCTCAACATATCAGTTTATCATATACAATGTTCCCTACAATCTGTTTTTGTTAACCAATAAGAATCAAGCATTTAAAAAACAGAAATATGCACCCTACCTTTCAGTGTAGAAGGTTGTCAAACAACCAATGATTTCTTGTCTTTTTTCAAAATTGCATCTTAGCCACCATTTTAGAAACATCTTACTTTCCAAACTGCCATTTCATTTACAGAGACCATTTGAGTGCATCCAGACCTCCTTACAAGATGCTTACAGTGTGGATTGTGGGACACAGCTACATTTTCTGGAGCCAAAGGTATGCAGAAAATAAAGGCATTCACAAAGACATAGGTTTGCCAAATGTAGACATTAAATGGATTGGACAGAGAGGGTTAAAGTGGCACCAATTGATGCGATTGGTGAAATCCTTCATGCAAATCCAACACCCTGACCTCATAATAGTGCACTGTGGTGGCAATGACCTAGGCACTTTGACTGGGGTAGGTCTGGAAATGCTTATGAAGGACACCTTTGTACAACTGATTTCACTTTTCCCTAAAACTGCCTTTGTGTATTCTAACATATGCCAAAGGCAGAAATGGAACTGGTCCGATCATTTTTGTCCACAGATTGAGAAAGCTAGGAAACATGTGAATAAATCTGTTTCTGCTTTTCTCCGAGACTACAGAATGGGGTCCATTTACAATAACAATCTGCGCTTTCATATGCAAGAGATGTATAGGAGAGATGAAGTACACTTTACTGATGAAGGAAACAGAGTCTTCCTCAACAACTTTAGACTCTGTATAGGTACTTACTTATAAGTACCAAAAACTCTCAATGAACACAACGGCTCTTTTTAGAGCCACTCAAGAACAAAACACTTAAGCTTAATCTTTATCTCCCAAAAATGTAATTTTTTTTTTCCTTGGAACCGCAAACCCACCGCAAGAGAATCCGTGCATCCAACGCGATAGGATGCGTGCACCGTGCGCACATTTCGACGCTTTTTTTTTTAAAAAAAAGGGGGGCCCCAGGGGGTACTTCTGGGACCCCCTAAGCACCTCTAGAGGGTCAGAGTATTTCCACTCTGCCCCCTTTATATGTTTTACGCACTTATTCCCCTTGCTTCTTCAGCCTCGCTTCTACCGAGGCAGAAAATGTCCGCCAACAGTTCCTGGTTTCGAATGTAGACAGACGCTCGACAGCCAGTTAGCATTCAGCATGCGATCGGGAGGGTGCGCGCTCAGTTCGGGGAATGTTCGCTTACGGTGCGGGTAGGGTCCGCGGATCCTCCGCGGCCATAGATATCACTAACTTTTTTACCCTAATTTTCTCAGGAACTACTGAACGGATTCACACCAAATATGCAAAAGGCACAAGTCCGAACTGAGGTATACCTCTTTGCCAAATTTGGTGTCATTCCGTTCAGCGGTTCGGGCTGTAGCTGCGGCGACAACAGATCCTATGGGAAATTGCATGGGGAAAATGACTCGTCAATCGGCGCCAAAGAAATTCCCAATAGAATGTTGCGGATTTCCTATGGAAAATAGGTCCTAACTATAACTATATACTGGTGACCAACAGTAGATAATATACATATATATATATATATATACATATATATATATATATATATATATATATATATATATATTTTTTTTTTCAAAGAGTTGCTCAGAGATGGAGCCGCACTCCGTGTTCAGGTAGGTAACAACCTTTTTATTTGAAAAACAAACTGCTTCCCATTCCGTGATTGTCTTGTAGCCTTACGCGTTTCAGGGAAAACATTCCCTTTCATCAGAGGCCAAACACGAGCAGCTTCCTTTCGTGCGCCTGCACTGTTCCCTGCATGTTACTTCAGTGATAATTATCAGCCTCCGGTGTGCCACTTAATTTATTCACTCTCCCGCTGCCTGCTGGAACCTGCAGTTTAATTTAGCACTCTCTGACCCTCCAGTGGGTTAGTTGCTCCTGTTTAAATCAAAAGACCCGATGGTGCAGCTCCATATTGAGCCTCCGAATGAGACTCAGTTTGTTTGCAATGAATTTCCTGTCCACGCCGATCGTAAGGGAAACCTTGTCCCCCACGCAAATCCCAATTAGTCCAAGGGCGGTGCGTCGCTCCCACGGCCTGGAGCCACCGTGTGTCCATTTTTTCAAAGAGTTGCTCAGAGATGGAGCCGCACTCCATGTTCAGGTAGGTAACAACCTTTTTATTTGAAAAACAAACTGCTTCCCATTCCATGATTGTCTTGTAGCCTTACGCGTTTCAGGGAAAACATTCCCTTTCATCAGAGGCCAAACACGAGCAGCTTCCTTTCGTGCGCCTGCACTGTTCCCTGCATGTTACTTCAGTGATAATTATCAGCCTCCGGTGTGCCACTTAATTTATTCACTCTCCCGCTGCCTGCTGGAACCTGCAGTTTAATTTAGCACTTTCTGACCCTCCAGTGGGTTAGTTGCTCCTGTTTAAATCAAAAGACCCGATGGTGCAGCTCCATATTGAGCCTCCGAATGAGACTCAGTTTGTTTGCAATGAATTTCCTGTCCACGCCGATTGTAAGGGAAACCTTGTCCCCCACGCAAACCCCAATTAGTCCAAGGGCGGTGCGTCGCTCCCACGGCCTGGAGCCACCGTGTGTCCATTTTTTCAAAGAGTTGCTCAGAGATGGAGCCGCACTCCGTGTTCAGGTAGGTAACAACCTTTTTATTTGAAAAACAAACTGCTTCCCATTCCGTGATTGTCTTGTAGCCTTACGCATTTCAGGGAAAACATTCCCTTTCATCAGAGGCCAAACACGAGCAGCTTCCTTTCGTGCGCCTGCACTGTTCCCTGCATGTTACTTCAGTGATAATTAGAAAGGGTCAGAAAGTGCTATTATATTAAGGTATTTATACAATTATGTGATTTCTTCATTAGTATTTATACATTTATATATTTACACAAGATTTTATCTTTGTGACTGTGATATAGAAAATGTTCTTTTTAAATTTATAGACTATTTTATTTATTTATGTATATTTATATATTTATTTATTGTCATCATTGAATTTAATCTGTTTAATCATGACATGGTGGTAATGAATATTTAAATCTATATCAAAATCTCTACGCCAATTCGAAAGAACTACAATGGGCAAGACATATGGACAAGGTTGAAACTGACTGACTGTGAATAAAGTTTCAATGTTTCATTTGAGAAAAAAACTGCTTAGGCCCTACCCCCTTTATAAGTGCAACACAATTGGTGGTTCAGCGTCATGTGATCAAGTCCCCTAGCAGGGACGAAACGCGTAATGGCTGCTACTCTGTGGATGTAGCCTAAGGACATTAAAAACTATCGCTACTAAAGGATTGTGGTCCGTGCTCTTTTTCCGTGGCTGGTGGCAGAATCGTGGAGTGTAAGAGTGCTTGACGATATATATATATATATATATATATATTACCTACTGGAGGTCGCCAGTAGGTAGTTATAGTTAGGACCTAGTTGCTATAGGAAAAGCATTTTTTCACTTGCCTATAACATTGGCATTGTTTGAGCTTCATAACATTTTCCAAAGAAAGTGTCAAAGTAGGTTCTGTGTGTCATGGAGAGGTTAGGGGTGATCCGTGCAGTCCGGCCCAAGAAATAGGGGTGAGAAATAAGGGTGCAATTTTAATATTAATTCCCATAGGAACGTGTTCTCAAACCTACAGCACGAACCGAATTGCAGCAAATTTGTAAGAAAGTTAGATGTTGTTACACAGATTGTGCTTTTTGTTATTTGCTGCAAATCCATTCAGTAGTTTTTGCGAAATTAGTTCTGAACAATATGGTGATATCTATGGTCCTCGCCGGCCCTGCCCATTGAAAATGGCCACGCACTAATGCTGCTCTGAAGGCCAGAGCGGCGATTTGCAAAATATCGGCATAAATATCGAACACCGCAGCACCCAAGCAGCAAATTCGGACATCGGAATGGTAGTGGAGCAGATTGACACCACTATGTCCACATAATTCGATCTCTATGCTTAGGAAATCTATGCGGATATCGTACTGTGCGCGAGGACGAGAAAATGGCGGCGCTCACCGAATCGGACTGAAGAAACAACACGCCAGCAGCACACACCACCTAACTAGTATTTACTGACGATCCCAGATCGATGCACTGATAAGTGCCAATCCTGCTGTATGTCTATATGAAACATGAAGACAGCGCTGTGTGTTTAATTGAAGTGAACTGGCACATCCCCCTTGGCGGCTAAGATGGCAGCGTGAAGTGGAAATGCTGGATAATATGCGCGGATGAAACGGGCTGCGAATCTTCGTTTCTGAAGATCGAGGGAGGGAGCCCTGGCCAGGTGCGCTGCTGGGTCACTGAAGGCAGTCTGTCCCTGAGAGAGGCTGCCTCTGAGTGTGGTCAGTCACTGACCTGCCAAAGGACTTGAGAGCAATTCAACGTGAAGACCTGTTTAGACGAGCCCTTAAGACCTGGATCTTCGGCCTAACAGATGTCTGCTCTCTGGCTATGATTTAGTCTGGACAGTTACAGTTAGTCTAGTTATCTGCAGTGCCAGGAGACTCCGTCAGGTGTGACAGTTGCGCTATACAAACCTTTCTTTTCATTTCATTTCATTTCACTGAGGGCGCCACTGCCAGGCATGCCCTGGCAGTGGCGAGTACCCGATGCCCACGGATCTAATGACTGATGGCGCGAAAATCAGGATAAGAAGTGAGGAGGCTGCAGAAAGGAATACGCCAAAAGATGGCGGCTCGGCGATCGCGCTGATATCGCCATTGAGGAATGGAGCTCGGAGCCGGCGGTGCTTTTGAATTTGCCTCGGCTGCCTGCCACAAGGATTGAGGACGTGTCCAATCAGGTGCGGCCCACGGAAAGAACTCATCACCCGAGGTGAGGGAGCTGAGGCGGAGTGCTTGTTTTTCCCCAGAACCTGATGGCAGAGCGCCGGCTCGGGAGAGGTCGGAACAAACGGGAAGCTTTTCCGGGGCACTACAGTCAGGCGGCATCCTGATATTGCGGCTGTGCTCGATCTCGGCCTAATTTGTACCCGCACGGGCAGGGGAGGCCCCCCCGACGGCCCAGTAATGCAGCCCGGTGGTGAGATCACCGGTGCATGGACCATAGGAAATCCATGGCAGCACCTGCCAGAGGCCGGTGATTAATGAGGGAGCTGCGACTGAAGAAGTGGTGAGCCGTCCAGGGAGGCAGAGACAGTGATCACAATACAGACCCGAGGTATGAGAGACTGGGTGAGAGCCTCTGTGCCAGTCCCTGGGTCACCGATCCCCTTACAATGGGAACCGTCTTCTACCCTGCCGGACGTCAGACACTGCATCCCTGCTGGGTTTTCCCTTCCTCTCCCCCACCTCTTCCCTCTTTCATACCTCAGAGTGTGCCCATGACCAAAGCACTCCTCTCCCCTTGTTGTGGAGGGATCCTGCATTCTTATGCCATGGAGTCTCACCGCTGAGAGAGTCCACCGTGAATTTGGGAATCACACAAAACTGAGGACTGAAAAATTATCCCTGCCCCACCCTAACGGACGTTCAAACACAGCTACTCTCCTTGTTGACCATGCTGTTTACCCTCCACCTCCGCTTCCCTCCTTCATCCCTTGGCTACCTCTCCTTTCCCTTCCTCTCTCTCCAGAATTCCTCTCCACCGGCTAGCTTTGTCTATCCTTTTGCCTATGTTCCGTTAAATTCTCCCTCCCCTCACCCTTTTACTTTACCCCTTACCCCTCTACATGCCATTTTTCTAAAAAATGTAACTTGTAACTGTTGTGCCTGATGTAACAATGTAGAATTTGTAAGATACGCAACTCTCCTCATGTAAAGTGCTCATAATTCATAGTACTCTTTCTTTCTTTGTCTACTTCCTTTGCTCCTATCCCCTCTCCCCATAATCTCTCCCCTTGCCTGCTACACTGCCTAGCCCCCTGTCCTTTGTGCCCTTTTACTAAGCACTCCTTCTCCCCTTGTTGGGGAAAGATCCAATATTTATACTCTGTAGTCTCAGCGAACCCGCTGAGAGAGTCTACAGTGCCTGGGGAGCCACTCACAGTTGAGGTATGGTATGGCCCCCCTTGCCAAAGCACTCCCCCTCCCCTTTTTGGGGAATGATCCAGTGTGTAGGCCTTGGAGTCTCAGAGACCCCTCTGAGAGAGTCCACTGTGTAAAGGGAACCTCTCGCTACAGAGATGGGGAAATGAACCACTTCCCCTGGGATCACAGCTTACTGGACTTTGGACGCAGCTATGACTCGTCTACCGGTTTGTGTCCCTGTCACCCCCCTCCTCTTTCCATGCTGTGTCTCTCACCCTCCCTTCCTCTTTCCCTCATTCGTTCTGTGTCTACTTCCCCTGCTCCTACCCCCCCACTGAATCTCTCCCCTTGCCTGCTTTTTCCCTTATGTATATGTCCTTATTGTTTGTTTCGACCTTACATATAACTATGTTGCCATGCTCTAATAACTGTGTAACCTTTATAACGATGTAATCTGCAACTGTGGTTTGATACTCATGTAAAGCGCTCTGATACCTCCGGGTCTAGCCAGCGCTATATAAAACCTTTAAAATAAAACCTTTAAAATAAATAAATAGATATTTCTCAGCGGTTTTGCGGTTATCGCAGTTAAACTGCCTTGTGTTTGAGGTAAATCACAAAAGTATGTGCCAGCAGGAATGTTCTTACTGGCTGTACGCAACCTGAACAGAAAGCTGTGATGGTTCTGCAGTGATTGCAGTGAAATCACAACGTCTTCGAGGTAAACTACGTAAGTGCACCAGCAGAAATGCTGTGATTGGCTGGATGCAACCTGAAATTAATGTTGCGTCCACCATTTTATTGATTGGGAGCGGTTCAAGGCTGAAACATTTTGTGAAAGCTAAGACAAGGGGTCTGGATGGAGATATGGAGATGCTTTTACCCCATGTTTGAGAAATGAGGATGTTAGTGACACAAGCTATGTGTCCAAAATAGATTTTTTAGATACATGTTATATTCGCGATGATGCCACGGCTGCCAGTGTGGCCCAGGTGCACCATTGTCGGGACATCGTGACTATCACAGCGTCTTCGTGAATATTGGTAAAAATGTAGAAAAAATAAATATATTTTTACACACTCACTGGTCACCATCACAGACACATGTACGCACTCACAAACTCACTCAGACACTTATACATCCATTCACATATCCACTCACAATTATACATCCAGCCACATGCCCACTCAGATACTCATGCACCCAATAATAATAATAATCCACATTTGTAAAGCGCAAACAATCACCCGTAAGGGTCTCTAGGCGCTGGGGGCCATCGGGAAGATTAAGCAAGCTATTGCCCAGAGTCACATGGTGCTGGGCTAATTTGCCGCCGGCGCCGGGGATCGAACCGTGGTCCCCAGATTCCGGAGTCAGTCGCCCTGGCCGTGGCGCCACACCTCTTCCAATAACATACCCATTCAGATACTCATGCACCCACTTACAGACTCACTCAAAGAGTGATGCATGCATGTACGGAGCCACTCAGAGACTCATGCACCTACTTAGAGACCCACTCATAGACTTATGTGCACAGTCTCATACCCACTTAGAGACTCTTATGCCCACTCACAGACCCACTCAGAGACCTATGCAGCCACACACAGACTCACTCAGAGAGTCAAGCACCATTGTACAGACCAACATAAAGACTCATGCACCCACTTACAGACCCACTTCCATACACCCGTATGTACTCACAGACCCACTGAGACACTCATATACCCACTCATAGATCCACCCAGACACCCATACAGCCACTCACACACTCAGTCACAGAACCTCTTAGACACTTATGCACTCAATCACTCACTCAGAGACTTGCACATCCAGTCACAGTCTCACTTAGATATACACGCACCCACTCACTCACCCACTCAAAGACTCACACAGCCATTCATAGGCCCACCCAAACACTTGTCCTCCCAGTCACAGACTCACTCAGACACTCATGCATGCACCCATTCCCCCACACACTCAGCCACTTATGCTGTCACTCACAGACCCATTGATACACTCATACACCCACTGACAGATCCACTCAGATGCTCATACATACACTCACAGACCCAGTCAGATACTCACACCCATACATTCACTCACACACCCACTCACAGACCCATTAAAAAACATATGAACCCAGCCACTGATACAATCAGAGACTCACACACCCACTCACAGTATTCACTATGTGTCCTCGGCAATCGCGTTGTCATCACGAAAACCAAAAATATCTTGAAATAAGTTGATTCATGTACTTTTTACATAAATAGATGACAAATACAACAAGTGGTGTACCATGCATATGTAATGTTCAATATCTAATTATAGAAGAATATTCAAGGACGTTATAGGAATGAAATACAATAAAAAAAACTTAGAAATGTACTGAAAAAACAAAGGTTACAGGGACAATATAGTTAGGAAATAGACTTTGAAAAACCATAGAAATTCACTGAAAAAACCAAAGGTAACAGGGACGTTATAGTTAGCCTGACATTTCACTCATACAAAACCAGAGAAATTCAGCAGTTAGAGTTAGCTGAGCTAACTATAACTTGCACCCCTGCAATGCACCCATTCATTCCCCATATAACCTTTCATACACCTACCCCAACTTCCACACTACCATTCTCAAACCCATTCACACACCCATACCAGTACTTGCACCGGTACTCACTAATTCATAGATCAACACACTCATCAACTCACTCATGCATACAGGAACTCACACACTCACTCACACACAAATACAGCCACTGGCATATCCACACATATACCCATACAGCAACTCAAACACTGAGTCAGTCACCCATAGAGTTACTCACACACCTACTCAATCACTCATACAGTCAATCACACAGCCACTTACTCACCCATACAGTTACACACACACTCACTCACTTACTCATACAGATACTAAATCATACTCACTCACCTATACAGTCACTGAAACAAACACACACTCACCCATACAGCCACTCTCAGATTCACTTACCCGTACAGTCACTCACATTTCCTATCACTCACATGTACTGCCTTTCACATACACAGGTCCTCACTCATATACCACTGACACAAGCAGTCACTCACCAACACAGCCATACACACTCACTCACCCATTCAGCCCTTCACAATCAATCAATCAATCAATCAGTTACATTTATAAAGCGCGCTACTCACCCGTAAGGGTCTCAAGGCGCTGGGGGGTGGGGGGGTCAGTGCTCGTAGAGCCAGGTCTTGAGCTGCCTTCTGAAGGAGAGGTGGTCCTGTATGGCGCGAAGGTGGCTGGGAAGGGAGTTCCAGGTCTTCGCTGGCAGAAAAGAGAAAGATCTTCCTCCGGCGGTGGCTTTGCGGATGCGGGGTACGGCTGCCAGGGCTTGTCCGGTCGAGCGTAGGGTGCGCGGAGGAGTGTAGAAGGAGACGCGGTGGTTGATGAGTTTTGGTCCGAGGTTGTGCAGGGCTTTGTGTGCGTGGGTGAGGAGTCTGAAGGTGAACCTCTTGTTGACTGGGAGCCAGTGAAGTTTCTTCAGGTGTCCGGAGATGTGGTGGTGGCGGGGTATGTTCAGGATGAGTCGTGCGGCAGCGTTCTGGATTCGTTGCAGTTTCCTCTGCAGCTTGATGGTGATGCCGGCGTACAGAGTGTTCCCATAGTCCAAGCGACTGGTGACGAGGGCGTGGGTGACGGTCTTCCTGGTGTCGGTGGGGATCCAGCGGAAGATCTTGCGGAGCATGCTGAGGGTGTTGAAGCATGCCGAGGTCACCGAGTTGACCTGTCTGGTCATGGAGAGGGATGAGTCCAGGATGAAGCCGAGGTTGCGTGCGTGGTCGGTGGGTTGGGGAGTGCTGCCCAGGGCGGGAGGCCACCAGGAGTCGTCCCAGGCGGAGGGTGTAGGGCCGAGTATGAGGACCTCCGTCTTCTCTGTGTTCAGTTTAAGCCGGCTGTTTGTCATCCAGTTCGCTACTTCCTTCATGCCTTCGTGTAGTCTGGTTCTAGCTGAGGTGGGGTTGTTGGTGAGGGATAAGATGAGCTGGGTGTCGTCGGCGTAGGATATGAGGTTGAGTCCGTGTTTTCGTGCGATGTTCGCCAGGGGGGTCATGTAGATGTTGAAGAGGGTGGGGCTGAGGGAGGATCCTTGGGGGACGCCGCAGATGATCTTTGTGGCTGTGGATCTGAAGGGGGGGAGGCGGACTCTCTGGGTTCTTCCGGAGAGGAAGGAGATGATCCATTCCAGGGCCTTGCCTCTGATGCCGGCGTTGCTGAGGCGACGTATCAGGGTATGGTGGCATACCGTGTCGAAGGCTGCAGAGAGGTCCAGGAGTATGAGGGCCACGGTTTCTCCTTTGTCGGTCAGGGATCTGATGTCGTCCGTGGCTGCGATGAGGGCGGTCGCGGTGCTGTGGTTAGCTCTGAAGCCGAACTGTGAGGGGTCGAGTGAGTCGTTGATTTCCAGGGCGGTGGTGAGTTGAGCGTTGACGATTTTCTCAATCACTTTGGCGGGGAACGGTAGGAGCGAGATGGGCCGGAAGTTTTTGAGTTCGGTGGGGTCTGCTGTTGGTTTCTTTAGGAGGGCGTTGAGTTTGGCGTGTTTCCATTTCTCCGGGAAGGTAGCGGTGGTGAAAGACGCGTTGATGATGTCTCGGAGGTGGGGTGCGATGATGTTGTCGGCTTTGTTGAAGATGTGGTGCGGGCAGGGGTCGGATGGTGATCCTGAGTGGATGGAGTTCATGATGCGGGTGGTTTCCTCGGTGGTGGTTGGGTTCCAGGTGAGGATGGTGGTGTTGTCGGTGGCGGGTTCCAGTGGTGGGTTCGTGTTGGTTGTGGTGAAGCTGTTGTAGATGTCGGTGATCTTGTGGTGGAAGAAGGCTGCGAGGGAGTCGCAGAGGTCCTGTGAGGGAGGGATGGAGTTGTTTTCTGTGTCGGGGTTGGAGAGTTCTTTGACGATGCCAAATAGTTCCTTGCTGTTGTGGGCGTTGTTGTCTAGTCTGTTCTGGAAGGCTGATTTTCGTGCGGCGCGGAGGCGTTGGTGGTGTTGGCGGGTGGCGTTCTTGAGAGCAGACATGTTCTCCTCGGTCTGGTTGAGGCGCCAAGTCTTTTCGAGGGTGCGGCATTCTTTTTTGGAGTCCTTGAGGTCGGGGGTGAACCAGGAGTTTTTCTTGTGGTTGTTGGTGTTTGCTTGGGTCTTCAGGGGGGCCAGGAGGTTGGCGCAGTCGGAGATCCAGCTCGTGAGGTTGTTGGTGGCTTCGTTGGGGTCTGTGGTGCTGGTGGGTTGCTTCTGAGAGAGGGTCGATGTGAGTTGTTCCGTGGTGATTCGATTCCACTGTCTTCTTGGTGGTTGCTGGGTGTGGTGGTGCACGGTGGTCTTCTTGAAGCTGAAGTGGACACAGCTGTGGTCCGACCAGGCGAGTTCGGTGGTGTGGCTGAAAGAGATGTGTTTGCTGGAGGAGAAGATGGGGTCGAGCGTGTGTCCGGCATAGTGGGTGGGGGTGTTGACTAGCTGTTTCAGTCCCACACTCACTAACCCATAGAGCCACTGTCTCACCACTCACACATCCATGAAGGCAAGCACATGCACCCTCACCCACCAACACAGAAACTCAGACACCAATAGAGGTATTCGGACAACCAATCACTCACCTATAGAGAAACTCACATACCCACTCACACACCCATACAACCACTTAGACACCGGCTGACAGATACAGACATTCACACAACCAGTCACTCACCCATACATTCAATGAGACTTCTAATCATTAACTTATCCAGGTAGTCACACACCTACTGAATCATCCAATCAGGCACTAATACACCCATTGATTCACCTATACACCTTAGTATATATATTTAACACTCGTAAACATTTTTAAAAACACTCACAGTCACTGGATGATGTTATCAGTGATGTCATTTGAGATGTCATCAGTGATGTCACTGACCATGTCATGAATGATGTAATATGTGAGGTCAATTTCTCTGGTTTTCTACGAGTGAAATGTCAGCCTAACACTAACGACCCTGTAATCTTTTTTCCTTTTATCCCCAGTGAATATATACCGACGGAGCCCCTCTCTGGATTTGGTCAACGCATGCAAGGAGGAGACTGGCTACGAGGCAACCCGGAACCAGAATCAGTGGTATTTCCTGGGAAGGAATTGAGCGTCTGACCCCCCGCAGCCAAACTATCTCCGTAAAGCCTGAGAAATCTATGAGACACCACGAGTCGGAGGACCCGCAGTGGTGAGCAGTTCACCAGGTAGGACAGATTGTGGCAATATTGGGGTAGAGAGGTGTGCCATTAGAGGGGTAACATCAAGTTAATTTCGATAAACGAAGACTTATAAAAATCAGTCAAGTCTTCCCCTCTACATAATTACAAATCAACTAATAGCCATGACGGATGACACGGTACGGAGCAGAGAGGCAGCGGCAATATACATTTTTAGCGAATCTACACCCGCCGCCGACAGTCAGGAAATCACTGTCAGATCAAAGATAAATCCTTCGAGCACCTTGAAAGATAAGTTCAAAATCTTAGAAAAAAAGAGCAAGGCTGAACAAAGCAAATGGTGGGAATCCCGGTCACTTCAATGATACATAGACGTAGGGAGAGTTCCTCGAGGCTTAAGAATATTCCTTGCACCGAGCTATGAAAATCCGAATATAGAAATGATGCGCGAATGGGCAGAATGTAACCTAGATTCTTCCAAACGTTTAATTTTGATTTTAATTAAATATGCAGACATCGACAGAGCTACTCTATTGGAGGAAATCAATAAATTGAATGAGGAAATAGAGGAAATGGGCACAATGGAAGAACGAACCAAACTACGTAAGGAAATGATAACAAGATTGACTAAAGAGGAAGATTTGATAAAGGAACGTCAAAATTTTTAATTTAATCGTGACAAAAATGATTACGAACGCGGTCAAATTTTCACTTTCGCCCAAAAATATGAAGCAATGCGCTCATTAAAAGACAAAACAGTGATACCACCAAAAATAGGAATAACTTCAGGCGGCACTACTGGTTCTAATTCAACATTCTCTGACCTCAGTTCCCCAGCTGAAAGTAGCTCTGATAACGAAACTCAAGAAAACATTGGAAGAAATCAAGCGAAACCCAATACCTTGGTACAAGAGCTATCTTTTTTATACCACGATCGAAGACAGACTTTACGCCCCAGGAAACCAAGGAACAACGAAGAAGAAACAAAAACTACAGAAGGCAACAAAGAAGACAAGCGAACAGGAAAAGGACCAAGAACCAGACAACAAAGAGGGCGACGCTGGTAGATAACAGCATAGTCAATGCAGACAAGACCATAATAAATCTGTCTAATGTCAAACCCAATGATGAAGAAAAAAGCATATTGGGTTTAGGTCTATCTTTCTGCCCCAAAAACAATTTCAACTATGTAAAAACTCGCACAGACATCTATAAAACGGTGCGAAAGCTCAAATTAAGGAAATTTCACAAAACAGCCATCAAAGCCAAAGAACCATCCAATGGAGATACAATGAAGAATTTAACACAAAGTGACAGTTCACTTGTGGAAATCTTGGAAGATCTCTGGATCCAACCTCAGAATGTATCAGAAGCAAAGGAAACACAAGAGCCTATAGGGATCAATAAGACTCCCCTCCCCTCAATAAAATTGAAATACACAGAACGAATTTCAAACCTAAATCTACCTTCAATCCCATCACATTAAGAGACTCCATTGACGTTTTCCATGAACTGGTAATTGATCAAATCAAAAAATTGAATTATAAAATTCAAGGACAAAAAAACAAATACCGATGGCAAGACCAAAGATACAATGAGCTCATTGTCAAACTGAAAGAAAACAAAGCCATAGTCATACAAAACTCAGACAAAGGAGGTAACATAGTTATTTGGAGTAAATTCGAATACAACAAAGAGGCTTATGTACAATTAAATGATAGGGAGTGCTATACAAGAATTAGCAGTACCAACTTAAAAACAATATATGCGCAATATCAACAGATGCTACATATATGGCTAAAACAGGACCTAATAACGTCTCAGGAATACAAATTTCTAAAAAATGAACATCCCGTAATACCATCGATTTACTCTATTCCTAAGACACATAAGGACCCTTTAAAGCCCCCTGGGCGACCTATCATATCGGCACGCAATAGTCTTCTTGAACATTGATCACAATATGTTGATCATTTTCTCCAGCCTCATGTAAAATCACTACCATCATATATACGTGATACTCGTGACTTCCTCAACAAACTACAAGATATTGAATGGGAACAGACCTATGTTATGATGGCTTTGGACGTGTCTTCACTATACACCAGTATAAGACATGATGATGGCATTACATCGATTGAACATTACCTGAACAAAGAGCAGGATCATTGTGAGAAACACCAAAAAATGCTACTTGATATGATACGTTTTTGTCTTAACAATAACATATTTATGTTTAATAATGTTCTTTACTGCCAAATCAGAGGAGTGGCTATGGGGGCCAGCTTCTCTCCAAGCTACGCATGCCTCCATATGGGCAAGTGGGAGGAGCTGGTCCTCAATAAGCTACTGCAAAACAACAATGGGGTGATATCGTGGCTACGATATATTGATGATCTGTTTGTCATATGGAAAGGGACAAAAGAGTCGGCTTTACAATTTGTAACAGACATCAATAATAACGACATTAATCTACACTTCACGGCCACTATTAGCGAGAAGTCTGTAACTTTCCTTGACACTCAGATATACATTAACAATTAAAAAATAGAGACAAAACTTTTTAGGAAACCCACTTCAGGAAATTCAACTCTCCATGCAGGGAGCGCACATCCGCAGCACCTCATCAACAGTATTCCATATGGTGAGATGCTGCGGATGAGAAGACTCCAAAGTAATGATACTGATTTGAGACAAGCCCAGGAAGAATGTAGATTAAGGTTTTTGGCGAGAGGCTCTCCCCACATAATCATTGAAGCTGCAATTAACAAATCTATGCTTCAACCGAGAGCTGAATTACTAAAAGAAAAGAAAAGAAACATACTGGAGAATCACACTATATTAGACACTGTGAATACAACAACAAAACAAAATACATTGAGGGTTGTTCTACAGTATAGTAATAAACACAACCAAATCAAATCAATTCTACTGAAGAATTGGCCATTGGTAGTAAATGATCCAGTCATTGGACCTGAACTACCGCCCAGGGTGTTGGTAACATACAGCAGAGGTCCGTCCATGAGAGACCAATTAGTTACAACAAATCCAGAAACAATCGAATCTTCTAGTTGGCTCTCTAAACATAAAGGATTTTTTCGTTGCAAAACTTGCAAGGCAGGCCAACACGGCATTAATATGACAGAATATAAAACACCATTTAGTGATAAAAAACGCATTATACACAAATTGCTGACTTGTAAAACTGATCATGCAATTTATGTACTTACATGCACATGCAATCTGTCATATGTGGGCAGTACCAAACTTCCAGCCCACAAGCGCATTTTTCAACATCTCAGGGCAATCAACAACCAAGATAATACTTATCCAGTTGCACGCCACTTTAAAGATCATCACTCATCCAATAACAAAGAACTTAAATACTTTGTTATCGATGCTATATCACCAAGTAGACGAGGCGGCAATAGAGAAAGTGCCCTGAGACGATTGGAAACGCAATATATTCTCGAGCTTGATACCAAACAACCTAATGGTTTGAATATTACGGAGGACCTGTACACTTGCCTTTAAAAATCCAATCTATGTAACAACCCAAAGATATAGTATGTAACAATTATGAAGGTACTGTTAATCTAGGGGCCATTTTCAGCAAGTTCTTACATAATATAATGATAAAATATATATTTTCCAGTAGATGCGGTCACTATAGAGTTGTATACATATATCGAAGTGTCCAAGTCAGCAACAGTATCTCTATTTTGATCAATAATTGATATGAGAAGTACAGCATTGCGTACATTATTTATAATGATATTTATTAGAATTTTTTTATGGTATAAAATTTTATAATATTGGAATTTTAGGATACTTAATGGAATTAATTTATTAGATTTTAATTTGTTATCTATTATACCATGTTATTTAATACTAATATTGATGAACAATATTATGTACTTCTCGAATACAATAACACTGTGACTTCTCTAATATTATTAACACTGTGACTCTATACACCGCACGTTTACAGCACTTGGTAATGTATTTATACAAATACAAAAGAATGGTACTAAAACCCCAACACTCAGACTAAGACTCAACAAATTGATGTATCTTGAGGTGAATCTTAGGAAATCAAAGAAGAATGTATCTGACTATGCACTGTACAGCACTTGCACTTTATTTGCTATTGCACATTCTCTTATCTTATATATAGATTTCACGACATTGAAGGAGTAAAACAACATGAGAAGTTGAATATTTATGACACAGCAGGCAGCGTCACATAACAAATTGTGTTGATGTAAATTTCATTATTTACAATATTGAGTTCATTAATGTATTGGCATTTATCCATATACATTGCGCAATATGCTGACACATTTGTATGACCAGTGATTTGAATTGTCTTTTAAGTAGAAATGCTGTAAGCTGCCGCAGTTTTTGTACAGTCTTTTTACTATGTTTATACATACCTTCATTGCATTGTCACTTTAAAAACGTAATGACGCTTTGTACCCCTGTCATGTGATCAAGGTTCTTTTCGAACCGAAACGCGTCAGGAACGAACAGGCTAATAAATTTTACACTTTGGCACGTATTTGTGGTCCGTCTCCGTCTATGGCGTGAAGCTGAGGATTGACGGTGTGATATGATATATATATATGTATACATATATATATTATCTACTGGCGGTCGCCAGTAGATAGTTATAGTTAGGACCGAGTTCCCATAGGAAATCTGAAAATTCTATTTTGAATAACTTTGGCGCCGGTTGACTTATCTTCGTGACATTTTCAAAACTAATGGGGCGCTCCGCTCAGCTCCTACCCTGAAAGTCTCGGGGTGATTCGTCAAGCGGGTGCTGAGAAAAAAGGGGGGTCCCAAAAAAAAATTTCCCCATGCATTTTCCCATAGGACCTTTAGTCGAAGGTACAGCCCGAACAGCTGAACAGAATTACTTGAAATTTGGCAAAGAGGTAGTCCTTAGGTCAGGCATTTGCCTTTTGCTTAAATGGTTTAAATCCGTTCAGTAGTTCCTGAGAAAATCAAAAGTAAAATCATATATATATATCTGGGCGGAGCCTAACCACACATCTCATCGTGAGATCTGATTGGCTGGCAGCACTTCATCCAAGAAGTGTTGGCAGCCATCTTGGGACCAATATACATGATAGCACCTCATTAAAAAGCATTGCAGTTAATAGAAGGTTTTAAGACTTTAGTTTACATTATAAATCATTTGTTGATGGTACCATACTCATTTTAGGAATTTTTGTGTGTTCTAAGGGGATTTTACCATGTGAAAAAGCCTTCTACTGTGATATCATGAATCATGTTTGAGAGAAAACTATTTTCTCATGCTTTTCCCACAGAGGTTTGGAAGGTGATCTATAAGCTAACTGAGAGCATATTTTCTGTAAATTCACATTATCTTTCTCAGTCATGTGAGAATGAAGTCTGACATTCCCAGTAAAACATGTACATCCAACAAGGGCAGAGACTGTCAGTTGATTCCTTTGTGTTCTACTGCAGCTTCCCAGAGTGTTCTAAAGAACAACTAAAGCGCTAACAGTCCTACTTATGACAAAAGATGGCACACCTGAAGCCATCTTGGTTGGAATAAAGTGGTAATTCTTAAAACATTTAATTTAAAAAGGAACAAAATGAGGGGGTTCATTTTGCCATTGAAAGTATGATTAGTGTTGTAGAAAGAAAAATTAGGGCACATTTTGAGTGACTTCTCAAATCCTCTTCTATTTCATTAAAAAATTCTGACATGCAGACTGAAACATGCACTTTCAATACCAGCAGCAGACTTCCCTGGTGAGCAGTAGCTTTACTACAGTGATCTAATAAGCAACTAGAGTGCTAACATTCTGAATTTATGGCAAATTTGTGACACATCTGAATTCCTTCTTGATGGAATCAAAGTAAAAAACTGAAAGTATTTCCCACTGAGGAGACTGTAGTAAATGAGGAAATTAGGAAACATCATAACAAATAAGTCTCCCAAAATGGCCACCAGAGACAAAAGAGCCCAAATGTAGCCCAAATATCACCCAGATGTAGCCCAAGTATAGCCCAATGACAGAATGTCCCAGAGTGTTCTAACGAACAACTAGAGCGCTAACAGTCTTACTTATGACAAAAGTATGGCACACCTGAAGCCATCTTGAATGGAATAAAGTGGTAACACTTAAAACATTTAATTTACAAAGGAACTCAATGAGGGGATTCATTTTGCCATAGAAATTATGATTAGTGCTGCAGAAAGAAAAATTAGGGCACATTTTGACTTCTCAAATCCTCTTCTATGTCATAAAAGAATTCTGACATGCAGACTGAAACATGCACTTTGAATACCAGCAGCAGACTTCCCTGGTGAGTAGTAGCTTTACTACAGTGATCTAATGAGCAACTAGAGTGCTAACATTCAGAATTTATGGCAAAAGTTTGACACATCTGAATGCATTCTTGATGGAAACAAGTAAAAAACTGAAAGTATTCCCACTGAGGAGACTGCAGTAAATGAGGAAATTAGGAAACTTCATAACAAATAAATCTCCCAAGATGGCCACCAGAGACAAAAGAGCCCAAATATCACCCAGATGTAGCCCAAGTATAGCCCAATGACAGAATGTCCCAGAGTGTTCTAACGAACAACTAGAGCGCTAACAGTCTTACTTATGACAAAAGTATGGCACACCTGAAGCCATCTTGAATGGAATAAAGTGGTAACACTTAAAACATTTAATTTACAAAGGAACTCAATGAGGGGATTCATTTTGCCATAGAAATTATGATTAGTGCTGCAGAAATAAAAATTAGGGTACATTTTGACTTCTCAAATCCTCTTCTATGTCATAAAAGAATTCTGACATGCAGACTGAAACATGCACTTTGAATACCAGCAGCAGACTTCCCTGGTGAGTAGTAGCTTTACTACAGTGATCTAATGAGCAACTAGAGTGCTAACATTCAGAATTTATGGCAAAAGTTTGACACATCTGAATGCCTTCTTGATGGAAACAAGTAAAAAACTGAAAGTATTCCCACTGAGGAGACTGCAGTAAATGAGGAAATTAGGAAACTTCATAACAAATAAATCTCCCAAGATGGCCACCAGAGACAAAAGAGCCCAAATATCACCCAGATGTAGCCCAAGTATAGCCCAATGACAGAATGTCCCAGAGTGTTCTAACGAACAACTAGAGCGCTAACAGTCTTACTTATGACAAAAGTATGGCACACCTGAAGCCATCTTGAATGGAATAAAGTGGTAACACTTAAAACATTTAATTTACAAAGGAACACAATGAGGGGATTCATTTTGCCATAGAAATTATGATTAGTGCTGCAGAAAGAAAAATTAGGGCACATTTTGACTTCTCAAATCCTCTTCTATGTCATAAAAGAATTCTGACATGCAGACTGAAACATGCACTTTGAATACCTGCAGCAGACTTCCCTGGTGAGCAGTAGTTTTACTACAGTGATCTAATGAGCAACTAGAGTGCTAACATTCAGAATTTATGGCAAATGTGTGACACATCTGAATGCCTTCTTGATGGAACCAAAATAAAAAACTGAAAGTATTCCCACTGAGGAGACTGCAGTAAATGAGGAAATTAGGAAACTTCATAACAAATAAATCTCCCAAGATGGCCACCAGAGACAAAAGAGCCCAAATGTAGCCCAAATATCACCCAGGTGTAGCCCAAGTATAGCCTAATGACAGAATGTCCCAGAGTGTTCTTAGGAACAACTACAGCGCTTACTGTCTTACTTATGACAAAAGTATGGCACACCTGAAGCCATCTTGATTGGAATAAACTGGTAACACTTAAAACATTTAATTTAAAAAGGAACACAATGAGGGGGTTCATTTTGTGATAGAAATTATGATTAGTGCTGAAGAAAGAAAAATTAGGGCACATTTTGAGTGACTTCTCAAATCCTCTTCTATGTCATTAAAAAATTCTGATATGCAGACTGAAACATGCACTTTTAATAACAGCAGAAGGCTTCTGTGGTGAGCAGTAGCTTTACTACAGTGATCTAATGAGCAACTAAAGTGCTAACATTCAGAATTTATGGCAAATGTGTGACATATCTGAATACCTTCTTGATGGAATCAAAGTAAAAAACTGAAAGCATTTCCTACTGAGGAGACTGCAGGAAATGAGGAAATTAGGAAACTTCATAACAAATAAATCTCCCAAGATGGCCACCAGACACAAAAGAGCCTAAATGCAGCACAAATATCACCCAGATGAAGCCCACATGTAGCCCAATGACAGAAGTGTGTGAAACACTTATTTTTTGTGTATTTGCAGTTTTATATAGTGCATACTTGTCAGGTATTGGAATGCTTTACATGAGCATTGGTTACATCACACAAGATCAAATTCATTTTGGTTGTAGACATGGGGAGATTAAGTGATTTGACCACAATCACAGAATGTTGAGCTGAAGCAGAAACTCCAACCTGGTTCCCCAGTTGCAAAGTCTGGAAGTAACACCACATCCTCTCGCCAAGGTGCAACATTTAATCAAGTGGTCAACTGGATAAGAAAACATAAAGATTACAAATAATTTAAAAGTTCTTTCTTGCTATTTGAAAACTCAGAAAATATGTCCTCATTTTAGTATTTTAGAGCACTAACCATAATTTTGATGCAAATAAGACCCTCTCATATATGTAATTTCTAAAGGAAATACTCTAGGTATTACAGTTTTGATTACATCAAGATGACGTCAGGCGTTCCACACTTTTGTAATAAATATAGAATGTTAGCAATCTAGTTGTTCATTGGGATACTGTTGAGAGGCAGAGGCCAGGGGCACGGACTCTGAAAATTGAAGGCAGGTAGGAGAGTGCAGAGGCAACAATTTGACCACACTGGGCAGGCAGGAAGGGCAGTGGCAGCACAACAGACTCTGGAGGGCAGTGGAAAGGGGGGCAGGGGCAACAAACCAACAATACAGGACTGGCAAGAGAGGCTGTGGCAATATAATAGACCATTGTGGGCAGAACTTAAGGAAGAGGCAGTGGTAGTACAACCATACATTCCAACAGACCCGTTTCAGCCAGGAAACGTCCAATGTTTTAAGCTCAAATGGGCTTTATTTGATCTGTCTCCTGTCTACAATCTCCTCTTTTGCAATGTGACTCAAAGGGGAAAATCAATACCCCAGTTTTTTTTCAAAATCTTCCTCTTACCAAGTTCAAAATGTTCGCAAGTATGGTACATTGAATCATGGTAGGCAGGAGGAATTGGGGTAGGGACATGGACTTGGATAACAGAGGACAGGAGGGACATGGAGAGGTGCACCAAACTGACCCTACAGGGCAGGCATCAGGGTTTGCAGCAGCACACAGCGCATGCGGGACGGGAGTGCAGCACAACAATCCATAGAAAGCAATAAGGAGGGGACAGGACCATGCACATGGACAACAGAGAACAGATGGGAAAGAGGCAATGGTAGCTGGCTGAGCATAATGGACAGACAGGAGAGAAAGCTGCAGCATAACAGACCATAAAGGGCAGGAGGGACGGATCAGGGGCATTACAATGGAACAGACAAGCCAGGAGGGAGGGAATAGGGGGTCTGCACATGGAAACAGAGGGCTGGGGGCAAGGTGGCAGGGCAGGAGCAGCAAGATGACCATGGAGGTCAGGCAGGATTGGCAGTAGAAACAAGACACACCATGGAGAGCAACAATGAGACTATGGTGGCATACACACAGACCATGGAGGGAAGGTGGGAGGGGGTCAGGGGCAGCTAGCTGACCACACAGGGAAGGTGGGAGGGGCCATGGCAGCACAGAAGACCATGCATGGCAAGCGGGAGGGTTAGTGGCAGCACAATGGCTATGATGGGCAAGAAGGAAATTTGCAGGGGCATGCACAAAGGACCATGGAGGATAGAAGGGAGGGTCAGGACCTGGGCACAGACAAGAGAGTTCAGGGGAATGGGCCTCACAACAGACCGTGCGGGGCAGGCAGGAGGAGCAGTTGCAGCACAACAGATCAGGGAGGGCAGAAGGGTGTGGCAGTAAAATGGACCATGGAGGACAGGAGGAAGGGGATAGGGGCATGGCATGTGGACAGGCAGGGTGGAGGTGGCCGGGACAGGTTACAGTCATCTGACAATGCTAGGCAGGTGGGAGGGGAGTGGCAGCTCAACAGAACACTCAGAGTAGATAGGAGTGGCAGGTCCATGGAACATAGTGGGCAAAAAGGATGGAGCAGGGGTATGCCCAAAGACATCGGAGGGCAGGGGGAAGGAGAATAGGGGCAGCAAGCTAAGCACAGAGGCTAAGCAGGAGGTCAATGATGGGCCACAGGATTGAGCAATGGAGGGCAGGAGGAGTGGACTGGTACTTCATGCTAAATGGAGGACAGTGGCAGCACATCAGACCATGCATGGCAGGAGGGAGGAGGCTAGTCCATGGATTCAGACAACAGAGGATAGGGAGGAGGTGGATGGGGCAGCAAGCTAACTGTTCAGAGAAGGTGGGTATTAGGAACTTTATTGTTTTTAAAACGTGTGTCTGTGCGAACTACTTAAAATATGAACAAGTGTGCAGCATAATCTCACTTTCATTCAGGAAGAAGAGGACATTTGTGACTTTGACTCCGGGCTCACTTGGCAGAAACACCCCCTGACCCTCCACTCCCATCGCAAAATGTAATGCCCATGAAAAGGGTAGGTGGGCGCAGTGTTATATAGAACATAGTCCTGAGAGCACGATTGAAAATGAAATCTAGATGTAGTATATGGCATAAACTATGCACCAAAAAGTGTGATATAAGATGAACCGGGGCGTGAAATATAATATGCAATACATTGTGCGCAATGACAGATTCATTGGAGAGCGCGAGATAGCACAGCCACTAGCGCGTGCTATGCGATATGCGCCTTGGAGTGTAATATGCACAGGGCAGTGTTGTGTAACACAACTAGTCTCTAAAGTTGTAATATAAAATATGTGCTGGGGAGTGTAACGTTGCATATGCACTGTGACAAAGATATGGATCCCAGATTGTAATATGTATGGCGTAGCGCTGTGCGTTATAACATACACATCGAGGAAGGCACGTTAGATGGGGCAATATAACCCGTGCGAAGGCAAGTGTGGCATGACATATTCACGGGGTGGTGTTACAGTGCACATGGGCTAGAGAGTGTCATAGCATGCACACTAGCTGGAGGAATACAACACAGAGGTGTGAGGCAATCGGCGGGCACTGGTGGGTGTAACACAGCATTGGGCTCAGCCAGGAGCATGCTGTGACTCTCAAGTGAGGTTTGTCTCCTTTCCAGAGAGTAAAATAAAAAGTATTACACATCCGGCGGTGGATGTGTTTTTTATTAACCGTGAGGGGGGTTTCTTGCATAGTTTGGTCGAATTTTTGTCAAATCCCCTTTGAATGGCTTGGTGTGCGTGTATATTAAATGTGCCCGTCAATAGCTACCCATGTTTGTATAAATAAACGACAAGGGTGTCTACTTGGAGAGTACACACCTGCGGGGGGCCGGAATTAGGCACGGTAGGGCGTCAGACACGTCAGAGCTTCACTAGCGGTGTAAATACATTCCATGTGGATTCATTCTATGCATAGTTGCCTTTTAATGAATATCACGCAAATCGTCATGGTGATAGGTACATACGGTTTGTCCAGCATGTCCTAGGTGTTTCTATAAATATATATATTTTTAAAATAATAAAAAACAAAGGCCGGCCCCGGGGGATGGGGTCCCCGGAGCCATAAGTGGCCTGAGGAGGGGGGCAACGCAGCCCCCTCCTAAAGAATTTAAATTAAAAAAAGGCCATGACCCGGGGGTTGGGGTCCCCGGGGCCGATTAAGGCCCTGGGAGGGCCAAATTTATTTTTTTCAACAAAAAAATTAGGGTGCAGGCCCTGGGGGATGGGGTCCCCAGGGCCAGTAAATTAGAAAAAAAAGAGGGGCCACACAGCCCTCCTTCTTAAAAAAATAAAATAAATAAAAGACCGGCATCGCGCTGGAGGCCACACCCCCTCCTTGCAGCACTCTGCAAACGCGCCCCCTGGCCAGTTGTAAGTTGGGGAATTAATTCCCCTTCAATACTGAGGGTCCCTGAGGGCTAACTAGCCCAACAGGTATCTCCAGTGTGCGCCAGGGAGCTGCGTTGCAGACAGGTGTTCTGAAGCCACGCCCCTTTTTACACCTCTATGCAACGCAGCTCTGTGGCGCTTACTGGAGGTACCTAGTGGGCTAGTTTGACCCTAGGGACCCTTAGGATTCAAGGGGACTTAATCTCTCAACTTAGAACGGCCACAGTGCGCGTTTACAAAGTGGTGAAGGGAGGGGACAGGGCCTGAGGTGACGTGTGCAAACACGCCCTGTGGTGCATTTTAAGTTGGGTAAATAATACCCTTTCAATCCTGAGGGACCCTGGGGGCCAACTAGCCCACCAGGTGCTTCCAGTAAGTGCCACTGCTCTGCGTTGCAGAGAGGTGGTGCAGGCCATGCCTCTTTTTACACCTCTCTGCAATGGCGCTTACTGGACGTACCTAGTGGGCTATTTTGCCCCTAGGGATCCTCAGGATTCAAGGGGACTTAATCTCCCAACTTAAAAAACGGCCACAGGGCATGTTTACACAGTGGGGAAGGAAGGGGACGGGGCCTGAGGTGACGTGTGCAAACACGCCCTATGGCGCGTTTTAAGTTGGGGAAACAATTCCCCTTCAATCCTGAGGGCCCCTGGGGGCTAACTAGCCCACCAGGTGCTTCCAGTAAGCGCCACTGAGCTGTGTTGCAGAGAGGTGGTCCAGGCCGTGCCACTTTTTACACCTCTCTGCAACGCAGCTCTGTAGCGCATCCTGGAGGTACCTAGTGGGCTAGTTGGACCCTAGGGACCCTCAGGAATCAAATTAACTTAATCTCCCAACTAAAAAGGGCCACAGGGCTTGTTTACACAGTGGTGAAGGGAGGGGACGGGGCCTGAGTTAACGTGTGCAAACAAGCCCTGTGGCGCGTTTTAAGTTGGGGAAATAATTCCCCTTCAATCCTGAGGGCCCCTGGGGGCTAACTAGCCCACCAGGTGCTTCCAGTAAGCGACACTGAGCTGCGTTGCAGAGAGGTGGTCCAGGCCGTGCCACTTTTTACACCTCTCTGCAACGCAGCTCTGTGGCGCATACTGGAGGTACCTAGTGGGCTAGTTGTCCCTAGGGACCCTCAGGATTCAAATGAACTTAATCTCCCAACTAAAAACGGCCACAGGGCGTGTTTACACAGTGGTGAAGGGAGGGGACGGGGCCTGAGTTAACGTGTGCAAACAAGCTCTGTGGCGCTGTTAGACCTGACATCCTTGGCGTGGGTTTTTCCCCTATCTTTTGCCTCTGCTACCCGGATTTTTGATGCTGTGCTGGATTTCGTTTTTGCTGGTTTAGATGCTTTGGACACTCTGCCACTGCTAATCAGTGCCAGAGTGTAAGTGCTCCCTGTGGAAAATAGCATATTGATTGGATATACCTGATTGGCATATTTGTATCACCATGAAGTCCCAAGTAAAGTGCACTGGGTGTGCCAGGGCTGGTGATGACAGATGCTACTAGTGGATCTGCAGCGCTGGTTGCGCCACCCACATGAGTAGCCCTAAAATGGTGTCTCAGGCCTGCCACCGCAGGCCTGCTTGCAGTCCCTGGACTGCCATGTCCTCCTGGCCAGTGTCCACACTGGCCGGGCCTAACCCTTCCCTTTTTGTGCACATCAGTCATCCCTATGGAAGGCCCTAGGTACCCCCCTGGGCAGGGTGCAGTGTATGTAAAAGGTAGAGCATGTACCATGCTCTGGTAGTGAACAGCGGCCATTTTGTGTGTTCACTGCTGCAAGGTTGTCTTGCTCCATAGGCTAACATGGGGGAGGCTGGTGCCAATGGCCATCAGCCTATCTTCTCATAGGAACAAGATAAGACATGAGTGTTTGATATCCCTGAGCTCAGCATTTAATAACACATCTTTTAGGAGAGGTTGTTTTTAAATCCTGAGTTGGAGAATACTACTTTTTAGAGAGTAGCTGTTCTCTTGTCTGACCCTTCTGTGTGCCTGGGCATGCTTGTGGATTGACTGTCTGGTTTGAGAGTGACAGGGGCTGGGGATCCCCCAGGAGGTTGGCTGAGTCAGCCCTTTGCTGAATGACGACATTTGCAAGTAGAGTGGAGGGAGGAGGTAGCACCTGGGAGTGAATAGGAATGTGCCTGCCTGCCACAGTGCTGGCTCCACCTCCTACTGGGCGGCTGACGACTCTGCCCCTCACTCTGAAAGGAAAGAAAAAGCCAGGAAAACAAAGTGCTCCAGCAACACCCAGAACTGGATCAGACCGGGCTCAGGACCCACTTGCACAAAGACTTCAAAGACTTTTAGGGGTATAAGTAAAGGACCCTTGACAACAGATTTTTAGATTCTACAATGAAGAGGAACCTCTGCTGAAAGACGGACTGCTGAAGGACTAAAGGAAGCTTGCCTTGCTGTGTGCTCTAAGGGCTGACCTGTTCTGCTGTGCAACTGAAGCTGAGGAGGAGAAGGGGCCTTGCTGTGTGCTGTGCCCCTGCCTACTTGACCTAACAAGACTTTGCTGTGTGCTGTGTCTTCAACTCTGAATCTCCAAGGGCCTGAGAAGAGCTGGCCTCCTGTTTTGCAACCCAGGGATAGAAAGGTTGCCAAGATTTTAAGACTCTGCCGTGTCCCCTCTGTGCTGCTGTGTGCTACAAGGACCGTGGACTGTTCTACCAAGCGTCTAAACATCTGCCCCGGGAAGTGCGCTGGCCACTCTCTGTTTTGCTGGAGAGTGCCGGGCTGATTTTTTGGCCTGACACCGGTTTCCACCCTGAGAAGACCAACGTGCTCATCGGCACGTTGATTGCTGTGGCTACAGGATTGAGGGCGACCCCCGTGCTAACTAAGCCGCTGTGAGGCTTGGCGGCATCACGATCGACCCGCTGACACGGGGCGCCGTGAAATACCCTGCCCGCGATACACCGCCGTGGCCCGGGGGCCTGAAACTGATCAAAGCTGCACTTCCCCACTCTGCAAAGCCGCGGAGAAGAGAACAAGGAGGCCACGACCTGATTGGCTGCTGGTAGGAGGCTTGGCCGGAAGAGCCGCGCTGCGAGTGGCTGACTCCGGTGACGTCGACATCGTCACTGGGGGCTCGTCGAGGGAGCCGCGACCGGATTGGTCCATCGCTTGGGAGCGGTGGAAGCCCTGCACCGAGCAGCCGGAGAGGAGCGCTTTAATAATAAGCGTAGAGGCAACGCCAGAGGAGCGTGGCTAACTAAACACCGAGAGCCTACGAACTGATTCTGTTTTGTTGAACACCGAATCACGCAAGAGACTAGAGACTATCTTCTTACGATCCTGACAACCCGAGAAAGTGAGTAATGTGCAACCCGTTGATACTTGATTTACACTGCTGAAACTAGATAAAGATATATTTTTGATATACTCACCTGTTTGGTCTACGTTTGTGGTGTACTAGGGGGTCATTGTAGATGTTAAGTGCGAATACTTTACACATTGCCGTGGGGATAGGCCTGTCTGCTCGAGCCAAGCTACCTAGAGGGTGAGCAGGGGTTATCTACCGTGTGTGTCCCTGTACCCTGACTAGAAGCAAGGGTCCCTATTTGGTATAAGGTGCTTACCTCTGCCAACTAAAGACCCCCAGATCTAACATTGGTGGTCATCGGTGTGGATCAGAACCTGTATTTGCACTTGACCTGCAGTGATTCTCTGTACATCACTAGTCTAGTTAGCAGTTACATATTGCACAAAGTTTTTGAAACCTATTTTTGGAAGACCTAGGAAGCATCATGTCTCTGGATGGAGTAGGCTAGGAGATGGAATTGCAATTTGAAGTAAAGGAGTTGCTCACATACAAAAAGGAGCGGCTGAAGCAATTCAGCAAGCAGCTAGGATGCCCAGTGAAGGGCAGCGCTAACAAAGAAGAGCTACAGAAAGCTCTAAGGGCCTGGTGGGAGGCCAAACATGTTGCGCCAGAGGATTTGACTGGAGAAGACGGTGCACAGGGGCATGGATTTGGATCCAGTGATTTGCCAGTGAATAGGCCAGCATCTAGGGCTGGCAGCACGCCTTCCAGTAGGGGTCTCTCTCTAGAGGAGCTGGAGGAAAATCAGAGGATTAGGGCCCATGAGATTGAACTTTTTAAGCTCAAAGCTCAAGCAGAGGAAAGAAAATTGCGCCTTGACAGAGAGAAGAAGGCGGAAGAGAGGAGAAATGCTCTTGCTTTGGAAGAGAGAAAACTCCAGTTGGCTCATGAGTCGAGCATGAGGGAGCTGGACATTAAAGCTAAACAGGTGGAGTCCAGTCCTAATGGTGGCAGCGCACAACCAGTACAGGCGGGTAACGTATACATACCAAAAGATTTGGTGCAGAATTATCAGAGAGGTGAGGATATCTATGCATGGTTTAGATCCTATGAGCTTGCCTTGAAGATGAATGAAGTGCCTGAAAAGAGTTGGGGGGCAGGTTTGTGGAAGCATTTTGAGGCCTCTGGGAGGGATATCTTAGCACCCTTAGAAGCAGCAGGTACCTTAACCTACCCCACTATGAAGGAGGCCTTATGCCTTAGGTATGGGCTTACACCAGAACAGTACCGCCAGAGGTTTAGGAACTTCAAGAAACTTGATTCAAGTACTTGGGTCGAGTGTGTGAGTATGTACACGCGTGCACTGGAAGGTTGGATAAAGGGCAGCAAAGTTACTGATTACGTGGGGTTGTGTCACTTGATTAGTTGGGAGCACTTGAGTAGTCTATGTGTTCCAGAGCTGCGCCAGCATCTTTTAGACAGCAAGTTAACTGATCCCAGTGAGCTTGCAAAAGAGGCAGACCGCTGGACTAGCACCAGGGTCAACAAGGGGGTGGTAAGTATCCCAGCCAAGGGCGGACAGGGTCCCCAGCAGAAAGGTGGGGAGGACAAGGGTAACAGTAAGGAGTTCTCTAAAGGGCCCCAAAACAGTTCCCAGGAAAAAGAGTCCCAAGCCCCCAAGCCTAAGAAGTCTTGGCCCCATAAGGGCAGACAGGACAACAGACCTCTGCCTACTTGCTATGCTTGTAGGGAAGTGGGCCACATAGCCCCTAAATGTCCCAAGAAACCCCCAGCACCAGCTGCTGCTCCAGTCCCAGGGTTAGCTAATGTAGCTTTGGGAGGGGATTTGATTTCCAGTGGGGAGGAGGGATTAGCTATGATGACCCTTGTCTCTTTAGGAGACCAAGAGATGGTCCAGGATACCTTGATACCTGCTAACACTAAAAAATACGGGCAAAAGGTGACCATCAATGGGAGGGAGATAGAGGCTCTGAGAGACACCAGGGCTAGTGTAAAATCTGTTAGGTGTCAGTGGGTGTCTGAAGAGCAAGTCATTCCCAATGTACTCCGCCCAGTGGTGGCAGCTGACACCTCAGTGCGCCTCTGCAAGATGGCGCATGTTCCCTTTACATGGGGGGGAGTCTCTGGTACCTTGGAAGTCTGTGTCAGTGATGCCCTGCCGGTAGATTGTCTGTTGGGTAACGACCTGGAGAGTTCTCCATGGAAGGATGTAGAGCACAGAACTCACTTGGAAATGTTAGGTCTGCCAGCGTGGATCTGTGTATCCACACGTGCCATGACAGCCAGTAAGGGTGGATCAGTGGAACTGGAGCCTGGAACAATGGCCCAGGAACCTGCCAGGAGAGGAAGGGGCGGAGGGCGCGGGAAACCAGCCCCCACTGTTCCCACGGTCCAGAAGGAAGCAGAACCTGAGGGGGATGACCTAGAACCTACAGGGGAACAGGTAGCCGAACTGGGGGAATTGCCTGAGCTGACCCATTGGCAGCAAGAGGGTGGTCCCTCCAGGGAGGAATTCTGCCAGGCTCAGAAGGAGTGCCCTTCTCTCATTGGTGTGCGGCAACAGGCTGCAGACCAGGCAGCAGGCCTAGGGTCCAAGGAACATTTGATCTACTGGGAGGATGACTTACTTTATAGTGAGCCCGTGTGCTGGTGGTACCCGAGTGCTTCAGGAACTTCTTACTGGGTCTGGCTCATGACGTGCCTCTCGCAGTACATCTGGGGCAAGACAAGACCTATCACAGGCTTGTCACCCACTTCTACTGGCCCCAGATGAAGAAGCACGTCAGTACCTTTTGTAAGTCTTGCCAAACATGCCAAGCCAGTGGTAAGAGTGGAGGGAAGTGCGTGGCACCCCTCCAACCTTTTCCTGTGGTGAGCACCCCTTTTGAGCGGGTGGGCATTGATATCGTAGGGCCCCTGGACCCCAAGACTGCCTTAGGCAACAGGTTCATCCTGGTCTTGGTGGACCACGCCACCCGGTACCCGGAAGCAGTCCCTCTCAGGACAATCACAGCCCCCGTGGTGGGCCGTGCATTTAAGGGGATCTTTTCCCATGTGGGGTTCCCCAGAGAGGTGGTCTCCGACCGGGGTACCAACTTCATCTTTAGGTACATGAAGTCTCTGTGGGAGGAGTGTGGGGTAACTTATAAGTTCACCACTCCTTACCACCCTCAAGGAAATGGGTTGGTTGAAAGGTTCAACCGCAGCCTGAAAGGTATGATTATGGGCCTAGCGGAGCCCATGAGACGGAAGTGGGACGTCTTGTTACCATGCCTGTTGTTTGCCTACAGGGAGGTGCCGCAGAAGTCCTTAGGGTTCAGCCCCTTTGAGCTGCTCTATGGCCACCCTGTTAGAGGACCTCTCACACTGGTGAAGGAGGGGTGGGAGAAATCCCGTGGGAAAACCCCCAGGATGTGTTCAGCTATGTGCTGGCCATCCGCAACCAGACGCAGCGCTTCAGGAAGCTCGCTCAAGAGAACCTAGAAGCTAGCCAGGAGGAGATGAAAAAATGGTACGACCAGAATACCACTCTGGTAGAATTTCATCCTGGGCAGAAAGTGTGGGTGATGGCGCTGGTGGAGCCTTGTGCGCTCCGTGACAAGTGGACCGGGCCATACGAGGTGGTAGAGCGCAAGAGTGAGGTGACCTACCTGATCAACATGAAGACTCCTAGGCAGCCCCTGAGAGTCTTGCATGTGAACCGCCTCAATCCCCACTTTGAGAGGTCTGAAGTGACAATGCTCATGGCTACAGATGATGGAGGGGAAGAGTATAGTGATCCTCTCCCTGACCTCCTGGCAGCCAAGGAGCAAAATGGGTCAGTGGAGGGTGTGGTCCTCTCCCCCACCCTGACCCCAGAGCAACAGAGAGACTGTCGCCAGGTGTTGGGTCAGTTTGCATCCCTGTTCTCCCTGACCCGAGGTGTCACCAACTGGTGCGTCCATGATGTGGACACTGGAGATAGTCTACCGGTGAAACAGAAGCTTTACAGAGTAGCTGACAAGGTCAGGGCCAGCATCAAGGAAGAATTTTCCAAGATGTTGGCGCTAGGGGTAATTGAGCCCTCCAGCAGTCCCTGGGCTAGTCCAGTGGTCCTAGTTCCCAAGAAAGCTGCTACACCCGGTGGCCCGCCAGAACTTCGGTTTTGCGTGGACTACCGTGGGCTCAATGTGGTCACCAAAACTGACGCGCACCCCATCCCCAGAGCTGATGAGCTTGTGGATCGGTTGGGAGCTGCCAGATATCTCAGCACCTTTGATTTGACTTCAGGGTACTGGCAGATTGCCTTAACTGAGGGGGCCAAGGAGAGGTCGGCATTTTCAACACCAGAGGGGCACTTCCAGTTTCGCGTCATGCCCTTTGCATTGAAAAATGCCCCTGCCACCTTCCAGAGACTGGTCAACCGGGTACTGACCGGGCTGGAGCAATTCAGCGCCGCATACTTGGATGACATTGCTGTGTTCAGCTCCACTTGGGAGGAACACTTGCAACACCTCTGTGAAGCGTTGAAGTCCCTGCAGAAGGCAGGCCTCACTATCAAGGCCAGCAAGTGCCAGATAGGGCAGGGATCAGTGGTGTACTTGGGACACCAGGTGGGGAGCGGCCAGGTGGCGCCCCTACAGGCGAAGATTGATACCATTCTGGCTTGGGAACACCCCAAGACCCAGACAGAGGTGAGAGCCTTTCTAGGACTCACCGGGTATTACAGACGGTTCATTAAGGGATACGGCACCATTGTTGCCCCCTTGACAGAACTAACCTCTAGAAATCAGCCCAGGAAAGTGAATTGGACCGAGGCCTGTCAAACTGCTTTTGATGCCCTGAAAACTGCAATGTGCACAGCACCCGTGCTTAAGGCACCTGACTTTTCCAGTGAGTTCATAGTGCAAACAGACGCTTCAGAGCAAGGCGTGGGAGCAGTACTCTCACAGATGGACGACGAGGGTGGGGACCAACCTGTAGCTTTCATTAGTAGGAGGCTACTCCCTAGGGAACAGAGGTGGAGTGCTATTGAAAGGGAAGCATTTGCTGTGGTCTGGGCCCTGAAGAAGCTGAGGCCCTACCTGTTTGGGACTCACTTCCGTGTTCAGACCGACCACAGGCCCCTCAGATGGTTAATGCAGATGAGGGGTGAGAATCCAAAACTGTTGAGGTGGTCCATCTCCCTACAGGGAATGGACTTCACGGTGGAACACCGTCCCGGTACAGAGCACGCCAATGCTGATGGTATGTCCAGGTTTTTCCACCTTAGTGATGAGAACTCCCAAGAGGGTGGGTAGTTCTCCCCACTTTCAGCTGGAGGGGACACGTGTTAGAGCTGACATCCTTGGCGTGGGTTTTTCCCCTATCTTTTGCCTCTGCTACCTGGATTTTTGATGCTGTGCTGGATTTCATTTTGCTGGTTTAGATGCTTTGGACACTCTGCCACTGCTAATCAGCGCCAGAGTGTAAGGGCTCCCTGTGTAAAATATCATATTGATTGGATATACCTGATTGGCATATTTCTATCACCATGAAGTCCCTAGTAAAGTGCACTGGGTGTGCCAGGGCTGGTGATGACAGATGCTACTACTAGATCTGCAGCGCTGGTTGCGCCACCCACATGAGTAGCCCTAAAATGGTGTCTCAGGCCTGCCACCGCAGGCCTGCTTGCAGTCCCTGGACTACCATGTCCTCCTGGCCAGTGTCCATACTGGCCGGGCCTAACCCTTCCCTTTTTGTGCACATCAGTCATCCCTATGGAAGGCCCAAGGTACCCCCCTGGGCAGGGTGCAGTGTATGTAAAAGGTAGAGCATGTACTAGTGCAGGTACCATGCTCTGGTAGTGAACAGCGGCAATTTTGTGTGTTCACTGCTGCAAGGTTGTCTTGCTCCATAGGCTAACATGGGGGAGGCTGGTGCCAATGGCCATCAGCCTATCTTCTCATAGGAACAAGATAAGACATGAGTGTTTGATATCCCTGAGCTCAGCATTTAATAACACATCTTTTAGGAGAGGTTGTTTTTAAATCCTGAGTTGGAGAATAGTACTTTTTAGAGAGTAGCTGTTCTCTTGTCTGACCCTTCTGTGTGCCTGGGCATGCTTGTGGATTGACTGTCTGGTTTGAGAGTGACAGGGGCTGGGGATCCCCCAGGAGGTTGGCTGAGTCAGCCCTTTGCTGAATGACGACATTTGCAAGTAGAGTGGAGGGAGGAGGTAGCACCTGGGAGTGAATAGGGATGTGCCTGCCTGCCACTGTGCTGGCTCCACCTCCTGCTGGGCGGCTGACGACTCTGCCCCTCACTCTGAAAGGAAAGAAGAAGCCAGGAAAACAAAGTGCTCCAGCAACACCCAGAACTGGATCAGACCGGGCTCAGGACCCACTTGCACAAAGACTTCAAAGACTTTTAGGGGTATAAGTAAAGGACCCCTGACAACAGATTGTTAGATTCTACAATCAAGAGGAACCTCTGCTGAAAGACGGACTGCTGAAGGACTAAAGGAAGATTGCCTTGCTGTGTGCTCTAAGGGCTGACCTGTTCTGCTGTGCAACTGAAGCTGAGGAGGAGAAGGGGCCTTGCTGTGTGCTGTGCCCCTGCCTATTTGACCTAACAAGACTTTGCTGTGTGCTGTGTCTTCAACTCTGAATCTCCAAGGGCCTGAGAAGAGCTGGCCTCCTGTTTTGCAACCCAGGGATAGAAAGGTTGCCAAGATTTTAAGACTCTGCTGTGTCCCCTCTGTGCTGCTGTGTGCTGCAAGGACCGTGGACTGTTCTACCAAGCGTCTAAACATCTGCCCTGGGAAGTGCGCTGGCCACTCTCTGTTTTGCTGGAGAGTGCCGCGCTGATTTTTTGGCCTGACACCGGTTGCCGCCCTGAGAAGACCGACGTGCTCATCGGCACGTGTATTGCTGTGGCTACAGGATTGAGGGCGACCCCCGTGCTAACTAAGCCGCTGTGAGGCTTGGCGGCGTCACGATCGACCCGCTGAAACGGGGCACCGTGGAATACCCTGCCCGCGATACACCGCCGCAGCCCGGGGGCCTGAAACTGATCAAAGCTGCACTTCCCCGCTCTGCGAAGCCGCGGAGAAGAGAACGAGGAGGCCACGACCTGATTGGCTGCTGGTAGGAGGCTTGGCCGGAAGAGCCGCGCTGCGAGTGGCTGACTCGGGTGACGTCGACATCGTCGCTGGGGGCTCGTCGAGGGAGCCGCGACCAGATTGGTCCATCGCTCGGGAGCGGTGGAAGCCCTGCACCGAGCAGCCGGAGAGGAGCGCTTTAATAATAAGCGTAGAGGCAACGCCAGAGGAGCGTGGCTAACTAAACACCGAGAGCCTACGAACTGATTCTGTTTTGTTGATCACCGAATCACGCAAGAGACTAGAGACTATCTTCTTACGATCCTGACAACCTGAGAAAGCGAGTAATGTGCAACCCATTGATACTTGATTTACACTGCTGAAACTAGATAAAGATATATTTTTGATATACTCACCTGTGTGGTCTACGTTTGTGGTGTACTAGGGGGGGTCATTGTAGATGTTAAGTGCGAATACTTTACACATTGCCTTGGGGATAGGCCTGTCTGCTCGAGCCAAGCTACCTAGAGCGTGAGCAGGGGTTATCTACTGTGTGTGTCCCTGTACCCTGACTAGAAGCAAGGGTCCCTATTTGGTCTAAGGTGCTTACCTCTGCCAACTAGAGACCCCCAGATCTAACAGGCGCGTTTTAAGTTGGGGAAATAATTCCCCTTCAATCCTAAGGGACCCCGGGGGCCAACTAGCCCACCAGGTGCTTCCAGTAAGCACCACTCCGCTGCGTTGCAGAGAGGTGGTCTAGGCCGTGCCCCTTTTTACATCTCTCTGCAACGCAGCTCTGTGGCGCTTACTGGAGGTACCTAGTGGTCTAGTTGGACCCTAGGGACCCTCAGGATTCAAGGGGACTTAATCTCTCAACTTAAAACAGCCACAGGGCGTGTTTACACAGTGGGGAAGTGAGGGGACGGGGCGTGAGGTGACGTGTGCAAACACGCCCTGTGGCGCGTTTTAAGAGGTAGTTTTAATCCCCTGCCCTATTATATACTAGGGGCTTACAGAGGACGTCATGCTGATCACAGGGGGACCCCAACGCATAGTGTTCCCTAGTGTATGTAGGTGTTTTCACTGTATTCTGAGTGTCTCTTAACATAGCACTGGCTCTAGGACTGGTTAGTCAGACTCAGTTACCACCAGTATCCGTCTGAAAAAGTTGAGGGTACAGGATGATTTTGCAACAAGGCTTCTTTCTGCACGTCTGTTTGTTCTTCCTGCACGTTATCCTTCTTCCTGCACTTTTCTTCGTCTTTGAGGACTTCTGTTGCTTCTTTCTGAATTTCTTTTTTTTCTTTCTGTGCGTTTTTTCTCCTTTCTTCACATGTCCTATCTCTGTAGGCATAGTTAGAAATTAGCATTTAAAAAACCTTTGAAATTCACTGAAAAAACCATAGCTTTCAGCCACGTTTTAGTTAGGAATTAGCATTTAAAAAACCTTAGAAATTCACTGAAAAAACCATAGGTTTTAGGGGCGTTATAGTTAGCTGGACTTTTCACTCGTACAAAACCATTTAAATTCCCCCGTTATAGTTAGTTCAGCTAACTATAACTCGCACGCCCGCAATGCACTGCTGATGACGTCACATATTACATCACTCATGACATGGTCAGTGACATCACTCATGACATCACTGATGACATCTCAAATGACATCACTAATGACATCACTGATGACATCATCCTTGTGATAGAGTGACAGACCTCCTCTTCCCCTAATATAACCTTTGATACACACATTCAAAAATAGAAACTACAATGTTCAAAACAATGGACATACCAATACCAGTTACAACAACCTATTCAGTAATTCTAAGATCCACATCCACATCCACTCATTCACAAACAGTCCTATACAGTCACTCATACATGTACTCACTCATCATATGTACTCACACACCTATACATCCTGTTACACAATGCCACTCATCCATAGAGTTACTCACACACATAGTCACTCATGCTAATAAAGAATCAAACATCCATTTACTTGCATATACAGTTATACACACACCACCACACTTACTTCTACAGAAACTTACACATTCTTAGTCTTTTAAACATTCACTTATAGAAACACATACTTATTCATACAGGAACTCTTTCAATCTCTCACTCTCACATTTACTCACTTATATACACCAATAGTCACATATACTAGTTTAAAACATATGTAGTTACTCATAAAGACACTATTGAGACAGTCTATCACTCACTAACACACCCATGCACACACTCATCCACCCATACAGTCCTGCACACATGCTGTCTTCAACACATACAAACAGTGAGTCACTCATTAATGCACCTATGCACTACGTAATACCCCCCACCGAACCATACAGACACTCAGACACTCATACTGATACTCAAAAAACCAACTAATAACCTATATAGACACTCATGTAGCTACTCACCAACCCATGCAGCCACTTATACACAAAGTGAGAGACTGATACAGATATTTACACATTTAAACATTACTCACTAAGCCATGTATTCACTAAGATACACTTAATCAGTCAGTTATACAATCAATTTTTGAAAAACAAATCATCCATGTAGACACTTATATACCCATTTATTCTTCCATCGACCTTGAGATATACATATATAAAACATATGTAATTTTCAGAAAAACACACATTCACTGGATGATGTCATCAGTGATGTCATTTGAGATGTCATCAGTGATGTCATGAGTGATGTCACTGACCATGTCATGAGTGATGTAATATGTGAAGTCATCAGCAGTGCATTGCGGGCGCGCAAGTTATAGTTAGCTGAACTAACTATAACGGGGGAATTGCAATGGTTTTGTACGAGTCAAAAGTCCAGCTAACTATAACGCCCCTGAAACCTATGGTTTTTTCAGTGAATTTCTAAGGTTTTTTAAATGCTAATTCCTAACTATAACGTGGCTGAAACCTATGGTTTTTTCAGTGAATATATATATTACCTACTGGCGGTCGCCAGTAGGTAGATATAGTTAGGACCTATTTTCCATAGGAAATCCGCAACATTCTATTTGGAATAACGTTGGCACCGATTGACGAATCTTCGCAAAATTTTCCAAACTGTTGGCCAGCTCCAGTCCGCACCTATCCTGAAAATTTCACAGTGATTAGTCAAGCAGGGACCGAGAGAAAAGGGGGGTCTCAAAATGCGTTTTCCCCATGCATTTTCCCATAGGACCTGTTGACGCAGCTACAGCCCGAACTGCTGAACAGAATTACACCAAATTTGGCAAAGAGGTAGTCCTCAGTTCAGACTCGTGCCTTTTGCTTAAATGGTGTAAATCCGTTCAGTAGTTCCTGAGAAAATTAGGGTAAAAAAGTTAGTGATATCTATGGCCTCGGAGGATCCGCGCACCCTCCCCGCACCCAGCGCGCACCCTGCCGTGCACGAGCTGTATTCTAATTGGCTGTCAACACTCCAGATCAGGAAGTGTTGGCAGCCATCTTGTGCCTCGGTAGAACCGAGGCACAAGAAACCTGAAAAACAAAGGCGAAAAACATGACAAGGGGGCAGGGTAGAATCACCCTGGCCCCCTAGTCCTGCTCAGGGGGTCCCAAATCGGCGAGATTCGCGCACCCAGCGCGAATTGCGGCCGAAAATAAAAAAAAAATTCAGCGCGGCCTCCTGCGCTGAATATTCTATTTTGCCCCCGGGGGCATAATATTAAAAAAAAGTATGGCGCTTACTGGAGGTACCTGGTGGGCTAGTTGGCCGCCAGGGGACCTCAGGATTCAAGGGGACTTAATCTCCCAACTTAAAAGGCGCCATGGGGCGCGTTTGCACAGTGCTGAAGGTAGGGCGCGGGGCCTGAGGTGATACTGTGCAAACACGCCCTGTGGCGCGTTTTAAGTTGGGGAATTCATTCCTCTTCAATCCAGAGGTCCCCTAGGGGCCAACTAGCCCACCAGGTACCTCCAGTAAGCACCACGGAGCTGCGTTGCAGAGTGTTGTAAAAAGGGGCGTGGCCTCTGAACACCTCTCTCCAATGCAGCTCCCTGGCGCATACTGGAGGTACCTGGTGGGCTAGTTGCCCCCAGGGGACCTCAGGATTGAAGAGGAATTAATTCCCCAACTTAAAACGCGCCACAGGGCGTGTTTGCACACATCACCTCAGGCCTCACCCCCTTCCTTCACCATTGTACAAATATTCCTCTAAAATCAGCCGAACTACGAATTCCGATTTACTCACCTGTTATCAGGAGAGAACCCAGGACTGCATCTTTTAGACCAGCACTGACCCTGAAAAGTAATTCTAAGCGCACTTACCAGTAACTTGTATTTCCTTCCATAGGAATCCATTGTGTGGTTTTCAGCAGGAAATTTTCTAAGTGTCCAATTTTGAAACGTACAAATATTCCTCTAAAATCAGCCGAACTACGAATTCCGATTTACTCACCTGCTATCAGGAGAGAACCCAGTGCTGCATCTTTTAGCCCAGCACTGACCCTGAAAAGTAATTCTAAGCGTACTTACCAGTAACTTGTATTTCCTTCCATAGAAATCCATTGTCTGGTTTTCAGCAGAAAATTTTCAAAGTGTCCATTTTTTAAACGTACCAGTATTCCTCTAAAATCAGCCGAACTACGAATTACGATTTACTCACCTGTAATCAGGAGAGAACCCAGGGCTGCATCTTTTAGCCCAGCACTGACTCTGAAAAGTAATTCTAAGCGTACTTACCAGTAACTTGTATTTCCTTCCATAGGAATCCATTGTGTGGGTTTCACCAGAAAATGTTCTAAGTGTCTATTTTCACAAACTAAAAATATTCCTAAAAAATTGTCTGTGTGATTTAAACACATTCTTTCAACTGTTTACAGGAGGTTGGCCAGTGCTGGATCCAGGATCCACCACTGAGTAAGAGAAAGTAACCATAACACAACTTACCTGCTAAGTGAATTTTCTGCCCTAGGATAACATTGGTGATTCTATTTAAAAAAAAAATCTAAGTGTCAACTTTTAAAATGCAATAATATTCCTTAAAAATAACTACTGTAACCAAAACGCTTTTACTCAACTGTTTACAGGAGATGTCGAAGGACTGAATCTAGGATCCAGTCCTGTGGTTAGAAAAGTAATCCATAAAGTAACTAATTGCATTTAACTAGAAATTCACATTGAGCTCAATGTTGCTTTGTGTTTGAAATTGTGTTGGCCATTGCGACAACTGTAACTACTGTACTTAAAAGTCTGTTGCCTATTTGCCAAGTATTTAAACTAAAGTAATTCATTCTGAGAAAGTATATTTTGTATTGTAATGTATAATGTAATTATAATGTAATTTAAAAAAATATATCTAAAAATAAAGTAAATCAGTATCAAAAAATTCAGTATAACAAATAATACATTAAAAATGGTCATTTACAAAACCTGAAGAAACCATAGTTTTCAGGCCTGATATAGTTAGGAATTAGCATTTAAAAAACCTTTGAAATTCACTGAAAAATACATTGGTTTCAGGCCTGATATAGTTCGGAATTAGCATTTAAAAAACCTTTGAAATTCACTGAAAAAAACATAGGTTTCAGGCCTGATATAGTTAGGAATTAGCATTTAAAACACCTTAGAAATTCACTGAAAAAACAATAGGTTTTAGGGGTGTTATAGTTAGCTGGACATTTCACTCGAAGAAAACCATTGAAATTCCTCCGATATAGTTAGTTGTACTAACTACATCTCGCGCGCCCGCAATCCACTGCTGATGATGTCACATATTACATCATTCATGAAATGGTCAGTGACATCACTGATGACATCTCAAATGACATCACTGATGACATCACTGATGGCATCATCCACATGACAGTCAGATACACCTCATTATACACTAGTATAACCTTACATCACTCACTGTAAAATACAGAGTGCCAGATTTAAAACCATTGACACACCAATACAAGTTTCTAAACACCCACTCAGTGATTCCTAGATCTATACACACATCTAATCACTTACCTATAGATTCACTCATACATGCTGTCAATGATCAATAGAACACTATCACTTATACACCTATATCGACATTACACACCAGCACACATCCTAATCACTTATGAAGTCATCCTACTCACTTACGGAAACAATGGATCATACTTACTTTTACTTACCTATACACTTATAAAAACACCACTTCATCTATACATATAGATAATAAATCAAACTTAGTGTGTTATAAAAACACTATTACAAGTATACAGTTATCCATACAGTCACTCATATAATCACTGAGTCATATATATACTTATTTATATACAACAACTGACACATACACTGGCTTTTATTTTCCTAGTTTGTTGGACATGTACCATTGAGACATATATTGGCTCATCACCACACCCATAAAGATATTCACTCACCCAAACAACTGTTATAACATGTAGTTTTAACTTCATATACCTACTGAATCAACTATTCACACATCTTTGGGCAGTCACACACCCCCCACCGAACCACACACACATTCACTCTCCCATACAAATACTCAGTTAACTAATCAATAAATAATATAGACTTTCACGTAGGTAGTAACCAACTGGTGCATCAGTTTACTCAACAACTTACAAAGTGATACAGATATTCACACAGTTTGGTCACTATCCAATATATTTAGTGAGACACTATAAATTAGTCAAATAAACAGTCAATCACAGTGCTACTAAATCCTCCATCCAGATATTTATATTTATATATCCACTCATTCTTCAATGCAAATTGCTATATATGTATATAATTCACTGAAAAAAACAAAGGTTCAGGGGCGTTATAGTTAGAAATTGGCATTTAAAAAGCCTTAAAAATTCATTGAAAAAAACATAGGTTTCAGGGACGTTATAGTTAGCTGGACATTTCCCTCGTACAAAACCCTAGAAATTCCCCTGTTATAGTTAGTTCAGCTAACTATAACTCGCGCCCCGCAATGCACTGCTGATGACGTCACATATTACATCACTCATTACATGGTCAGTGATATCACTGATGACATCACTGATGACATCTCAAATGACATCACTGATGACATCACTGATGACATCATCCATGTGATAAATTACTGCATCTTCTCACACCCTTTTTTAACCTTTGATACACCAACTCAAAATTTCAGACGTCCATTCTCAAAACCATAGATACTCCAATACCAATAACTACATACCCACTTGTTAACTCTTAGGTCTACATACACCTCCACTTACTCACCTGTACAGTCATTTATACTTACAGTCACTCCGTACAAGACTATCATATGCATTTATACACCTATATAGACACTCATAGACCGCCAATCATCCAATGAGGTACTGACACACCTAGTCAGTCGTGCAAGTAATTAAACACAGTCCAATTTACTCACCTATACAGTTAAACACACTCACTTTCACTTACTCATAAAAATAGTACCACATTCTTACGCTCTTATACAATCATTGATACAAGCACACACTCATCCATACAGCCACTCTCACAATCACACACTCTCACATATACCCACTTATACACTCTTACACGCATATATACTGCCTTTCACATATGTAGTTAGTCACACATGTACCACTGAGATATACACTCAATCCCTAACACACCCATACAGTTCATCACAGATGCACTCTTAAAACCATGCACCCATAGAATCACCCACTCACACATCTATGCATAGAGTCGCACACACCCTACCCACACAAACACTGAGGCACCCATACAGATACTCAGACAACCAATCAATAACCCATATAGACACTCATATAGCTATTCACAAAACCATGCAGCCACTTATACACCTACACACAGACACATACAGACATTTACACAGTTTAGTCACTAGTCTGCAGTAAGATACATTTAATGACTCACTTATAGAGTCAGTTACGCACCTAGAAAATCATCCATTCACACACTTGTACACCGACTCATTCTTCCACAGGCCTTTCACTATAAATATATAAAACATATTTAAACTTTACAGAAACACACAGTCACTGGATGATGTTATCAGTGATGTCATCAGTGATGTCATTTGAGATGTCATCACTGATGTCATGAGTGATGTCACTGACCATGTCATGAGTGATGTAATATGTGACGTCATCAGCAGTGCATTGCGGGGGCGCGAGTTATAGTTAGCTGAACTAACTATAACAGGGGAATTTCTAGGGTTTTGTATGAGGGAAATGTCCAGCTAACTATAACGCCCCTGAAACCTTTGGTTTTTTCAGTGAATTTCAAAGGTTTTTTAAATGCTAATTCATATCTATAACGTATCTCTAAAGATATCATGTTTAATGATTTTCATTGGATTTCTAAATTTTTCTATTTCAGTGTGTCAATTCCTTTAATTATGTTTTTATATTGTTTTTTCACAATTTTTTAAACTTATTTTTTCAATTAATTCTTTTAAAAATTAAAAAATATTTGTTTTCAATGTTTTTTTTTTATTGTAAAACTGCCTTTGTGTATTCTAACATATGTCAAAGGCAGAAATGGAACTGGTCCGATCATTTTTGTCCACAAATTGAGAAAGCTAGGAAACATGTGAATAAATCTGTTTCTGCTTTTCTCCGAGACTATAGAATGGGGTCCATTTACAATAACAATCTGCGCTTTCATATGCAAGAGATGTATAGGAGAGATGGGGTACACTTTACTGATGAAGGAAACAGAGTCTTCCTCAACAACTTTAGACTCTGTAAAGGTACTTACTTATAAGTACCTAAAACTCTTAATGAACACAACGGCTCTTTTTAGAGCCACTCAAGAACAAAACACTTAAGCTTGATCTTTATCTCCCAACAATTTCAAATTTTTTTGCTTGGATCCGCGCACCGAACGCGAGAGAATCCGTGCACCCAATGCAATAGGATGCGCGCACCGTACGCGTATTTCGCCGTTTTTTTTTCTAAAAAAAGGGGGCCTTAGGGGGTCCTTCTGGGACCCCCTAAGCACCTCTAGAGGGTCAGAGTATTTCCACTCTGCCCCCTTTATATGTTTTACACACTTATTCCCCTTGCTTCTTCAGCCTCGCTTCTACCGAGGCAGAAAATGGCCGCCAACAGTTCCTGGTTTCGAATGTAGACAGACACTCGACAGCCAATTAGCATTCAGCACGCGATCGGGAGGGTGCGCGCTCGGTTCGGGGATGGTGCGCTTATGGTGCGGGTAGGGTCCGCAGATCCTCCCCAGCCATAGATATTTATGTACTTTTAACTCTAATTTTCTCAGGAACTACTGAACAGATTCACACTATTTATGCAAAAGGCGCGAGTCTGAACTGAGGACTACTTCTTTGCCAAATTTGATGTCATTCCATTCAGCGGTTCGGGCTGTAGCTGCGATAACAGATTCTATGGAAAATTGTATGGGAAAATGCGTTTTGGGACCCCCCTTTTTTCTCGGCCCCTGCTTGCCGGATTACCGCTAAACTTTCAGTGTAGGAGCGGAGCAGATCTGGCCAAATGTTTGGAAAATTTTGTGAGGATTCATCAACCGGCACCAGACTTATTGGGAATAGAATGTTGCGGATTTCCTATGGAAAATAGGTACTAACTATAACTATCTACTGGCAACCGCCAGTAGATAATACATATTTAAATAATGAACCAAACCACATTCACTGGATGATGTCATCAGTGATGTCATCAGTGAGGTCATTTGAGATGTCATCAGTGATGTCACTGACCATGTCATGAATGATGTAATATGTGACATCATCAGCAGTGGATTGAGGGCGCGCGAGATGTAGTTAGTACAACTAACTATATCGGAGGAATTTCAATGGTTTTCTTCGAGTGAAATGTCCAGCTAACTATAACACCCCTAAAACCTATTGTTTTTTCAGTGAATTTCTAAGGTTTTTTAAATGCTAATTCCTAACTATATCAGGCCTGAAACCTATGGTTTTTTCAGTGAATATATATATATAGAAGTAACGACGAACAAGCAAAAATCGGACACCCGCTAAAGACACAAAGGTAAGCGAGGGAAGCGTCGGAGGACGCGACCTGTGCGGGACCGGTGTTTTGAGGGGTGGAAGATTAAGCTTAGAAGAATATAGCTCCGAGTTGGATGCAGGGTGATTCGAACTGGGAGGCATACGGGCTGAGTGACACAGTAGTGTCAGAAGATTACTTCATTCGGTCACGGAGCTGCCAGCAACCGCATCATATATGTTATTATCAGGGTGATAATCACGGTCAAAATGTTAGCAGCGGACGTGCTTAATGAGAGGGAGGAAGCGGCGGCTGCCATGTTTAGTGATGACAATGTGCCTGAAAAAGACTTCATTTCCCAGATAACAGCACCACTGGGTACAAATGCAGGGATAAAAGACAAATGCAAACAATTGGAGAAATTATTAAGAACGGAACAAAAACGATGGTGGGAAGCCAAATCACTTCAACAATACATAGACGTGGGGAGGGTTCCCCGTGGTTTGAGAATTCTCATTGCTCCAAGCTATGAAGCACCAGATCGCGAAATGTTGCGCGAATGGGCAGAGACAAATCTGGATTCTTCACGAAAGTTACTGTTTATCCTTGTCAAATATGCCGAGAATGATTGTATTAAACTGGCGGAGGACATTGATACATTAACCAAGGAACTTGAAAAAATGGAACAGCAGGAAGAAATTGAGAAATGAAAAATTTATATGAAAAAACACGTAAAAAACGAGCAGGATGTGATAAGAGAACGCAAAGCATATAAGTTTCACAGAGATCGGTGTGATTATGAGTATGGAAGAATTTTTACATTTGCCCGAAAATTTGACGCACTTAAAGCTGATAATAAAGGTAATAAACAAAGGATTGACAATGGAAGCCAATACCTAGATTTGGCATCAGCCTCACAGGGAAGTTCAACCATGGAAAGCAAGCCAGAAATGGAGGCTTGCAACAAAACAAAATCAACAATTCCCCGTAGACACTCTTTAACTGAAGAGGTCGATTTTTTATGCATGGAGCGGCTCCAATCGCTCAGGCCAAGGAAACAACTGACCAGCGCAAATCGAGGAGGAACAAAAAACGGAGAGAGAGAAGAAAAGCCAACAGGAGAAGGAACCAACAAAAAACAACAAAAGAAACAACTGAAGAAATATTGGAAAAAGTAAAATATACCAAAATGAAAGAAGGCAGTGAAGCAACTGTGATAAATTTGACGGACCTGACCCTTAACACTGCGGAAATACAACTATTGGCTTTAGGACTCTCCTTTTGCCCAGAAAGCTCCTTCAATTATTCCAAATCCAGGGTCGACATCTATAAAAATGTCAGGAAATTGAAACTTAGGAAATTCCATGCGCAATCCAAAAAAGCAGCAAATACAGAAGTATCTTCCATAACAAATACAACATCAATGCAAAAAAAGAGGGAGTTGGACTCAAATACAAATCAGGAATCACAGGAACTGGTAAACACTCTCTATCAATTAATGCAAGAGGGTAATCAGGCCAGTGAAACTCTGGGTGAAAATTCGCAAAATATTGCAACCGAGCCATGTAAGACATGTCAAACTCCCTTTAAACAACCGTCCACATTCTACCCTCTACTAATGAAGGACTCAATTGATAGTTTTCAAGATCAGGTTATCTTAGACTTGAAAAATCTTAATAAATCGTCACAAAAAGTGACAACAAAGGCCAGAAAGAACATAAAAGAGCTACAATACCACCAACTAATGACCAAAATAAAGAACACTAAAGAAGTAGTAGTAAGAAACGCAGATAAAGGCGGAAACATGGTCTTGTGGAAAAGAGAAAATTATTTGAAGGAAGCAATGAACGACTTGGAGGACAAATCTTGCTATGGTAAAAGTAACAAAATGACTTGGAATACAGTACAATCAGCATTTCGGGTCAAATTGATGACCTGGCGAGAAATGGGCCTATTACCAACGGATGAGTACAAATATTTATGGACGCAAAATCCATCAATCCCTATATTGTACTTTATACCAAAGGTACATAAGGACAGAACAAATCCACCTGGAAGGCCAATTATATGGGCCAAAAATAGCATATTTGAAAAAACCTCCAAATATGTGGACTTCTTTTTACAAGAACATGTTCAGAAACTGGCCTCTTATATCAAGGATACAGGGGACTTTCTGACCAAAATAAAAAATCTCCAATGGCATGACGATTACCTTCTAATTACCTTAGATGTAACCTCACTCTATACATCCATTAAGCACAACGATGGGCTACGCGCCTTGAAGTATTACTTGGCAAGAAGGGGACCCCCATATGCAGAACACAACAAAATGATAATCAACATGGCTGAACTGTGTCAAAAAAACAACATATTCATGTTTCAAGATGTATTGTACCAACAACTGCATGGGGTGGCGATGGGGGCCAGCTTCTCTCCCAGCTACGCTTGTTTACACATGGGCTGGTGGGAGGAGCTGGTTTTCATGGCCAAATACACGGAAACATTAGAAAAAAAATTAAAATGTTGGTGGAGGTTCATTGATGACCTGTTTCTGGTGTGGCGAGGTACAGAAAAGGAAGCAAGGGAGTTCATTGATGCACTCAACAAAAATGATTTGAACCTAAACTTTACTGCCAGTATAAGTAGTACCAATGTGGTGTTTTTGGATGTTGAGGTGTATATAGATCAGGGGAATGTGGAGACTAAACTACATAGAAAACCTACGGCAGGAAATTCAATTTAACATGCCAGTAGTGCACATCCCAATCACGTAATACAAAGCATTCCTTACGGTGAGCTACTGCGCATAAAACTAATTTGCAGCAATAGCGAAACCGCAAAATCAGCACAGCAGGAATGTATTAGCAGGTTTAAAGAACGAGGTTACAGCAACAAATGTCTGGAAAAAGCTTTAACTAAATGTAATCTGGTTGACAGGGGGATGTTAATAGATAAAAAAAACTAAACCTACTGCCCCTGATGAAACCTCTGATGATTTTAGATTTATTCTTGATTATAATCGGCAGGAAGGAGCAGTGAGAAAAATCATTTACAAAAATTGGTATCTCATCAAACAGGACCCCATAATAGGAAAAACAGTCCCTAAACACCCAGCTATAACATATAGGAGAGGGGTATCCATGAAGGATATGTTGGTGGACAACGATCCATGCGGTATGCCAGCCAAGGGATCTTGGTTGGCGCAAAGACATGGATTTTTCAAATGTAAGGTATGTAAAGCCTGTCAATATGGGGTCTCTACTACTAATTACTCTACACCCTCTGGTGGACCAAATAATGAGATTACCAAGGCCCTGAACTGTAAGACAGACCATGTGGTATATGTGTTGGAGTGCCCGTGTAAATTGAGATACAATGGGAGCACCATTTTACCAGGGCATAAACGGGTGCTCCAACACATACGTGCCATTAAAAATCATGACCAATCATATCCGGTAGCACGCCACTTTCAGGAGAAGCATGAAGGCAATCCTAAAGATCTTAGATATTTCTTCATCGATTTGGTTCCAAAAAACAAAAGAGGATGTGACAGGGAGAAATCCCTTAGAATATTAGAGATGTATTACATCCTAAACCTAGACAGTAAGCACCCCAATGGACTGAAAAGTTCAGAGGAACTACATGCAAGTCTCTAAAAGTTATGGAATGCGCTATGGTTTGAAGCTGGTCAGCTGTTTCTCCCCCTACTAGCAACTAGATTTATCTAAATAATTTCTTGAAAGCTAAAACACGCTAGATATTGGTCAGAAATATAAACATGATTGTGAACCAAAAAGCCTCCTGAAAATATAAAGAAAATATAAAGAACCATATAAAAGAGCACATGTACTGTATATAATAGATTCCCCCTATAGTCTCTCTTCTTTTAACTACCAATTTTTTAACTTGGCACAATTTGCACATATATTTGTTCGTTTGTTGGTTTTAAGGTTTTACACCAGCACTTTTCTGCACAAAAACATCCATCAATAGAGAGGTTATCTAATGTTGGTCAGGATTTATTGCAACATAGATTTGAATTTGGTTGAACTAGAGATATAAGAACAACTTATATAATTTATTGGTCAATCAATAAATAAGATAAACAGGGACAATTAAGAAATCCCAGTGGTACAAACCAGAAGATCAAACAGCTGAGAATGAATGGCTAACTGTTTAAAAGGGATTCATCCTACAATTCTCATACAAAACAGTGAGGTTTTGTTCTTTATGATGTGTTGATGGGTACACATAGATATTTTGAATGTGATTTTGCACAACACAATACTATATATATGTGAAGATTTATCTATTTATATTTTTTTATGTATTTATGGAGATTTTATGAATGTATTTATATGGGATTTAAAATGATGTGTTTTTATGTCTGTATTTATATCCATGTTTATGCATTTATTTTAGCATATTTATATATTGATTTATTTATTCATTATATGTCCACATCGAATACCAATTATGAAGTAATAATTGGATGAATTGCTCTTTCGAGTCGACAACCTAATGTATTTATACAGCGTAATTTGCACTAAGAGTTAAGTGCTGAGCACTTTTTGCACAATAATCACATGATATAGAAGCTCGGGGAAGAAGAGTGCTTTGTGATATATTTATATATATATATATATATATATATATATATATATATATATATATATATATATTACCTACTGGCGGTCGCCAGTAGGTAGTTATAGTTAGGACCACGTTTCCATAGGAAATCCGCAACATTCTATTTTGAATAACTTTGGCGCCGGTCGACGAATCCTCACGAATGTTTCAAAATAGGTGGGGCGCTACGCTCCGCTCCTACCCTGAAAGTCTCGGGGGGATTCGTCAAGCGGGGGCTGAGATAAAAGGGGGGTCCCAAAACGCGTTTTTCCCATGCATTTTTCCATAGGACCTTTAGACAGGGCTACAGCCCGAACGGCTGAACAGAATTTAATGAAATTTGGCAGAGAGGTAGTCCCCAGGTTAAGGAAGTGCCTTTTGTAGGTTTGGTGTAAATCTGTTCAGTAGAATATGAGAAAATAGCCTTTAAATCAATATATATATCTGAGCCAGCTTACGGTGCGCTTACGGTACGCTTACCGTACGCGTACGGTGGCGTGCGCGAGCGCGATTCTGATTGGCTCTTAGATCTTAGTAAACATTCGAATCGGTCGAAACCAGGAAGCGGCGGCCGCCATTTCGTGTGTTTCACTCAGAAAAAAAAGAGTGATATCTTGAAAAGGGGGCAAGGAGGAGAGTTACAGACCCCCTAACATTTGTAAGGGGGTCAAAGAAGGACAGAAAAGTACAAAGAAAACATTTATTGATTTTAAAAAAAATCGCGGGGTACGCGTACGGTAAGCATCAACGTACGCGTACGGTAAAAAAAAAAAAAATTAAAGAAATGAAATGCAGATTTAAGAGTTTAGATATTAGGGGGCTCTAAAAAGAGCCGTTGTGTTTATGAAGTGATTTTTTAGTGGTACCTACAAGTAAGTACCGATGCAGAGTCTAAGGTTCAAGAGGAAGACTCTGTTCCCTTCATCATTGAACTGCACACCATCTCCTCTATAAATGTCTTGCATGTCATAACGCAAGTTGTTGTGGTAAATGGAACCCATACCATAGTCACGGAGGAAAGCAGAAACAGATTTGTTGACGTGCTTTCTTGCTTTGTCAATCTGCGGACAGAAATGATTGGACCAGTTCCATTTTTGCCTTTGGCATATGTTAGAAAACACAAAGGCAGTTTTAGGGAAAAGTGAAAACAGTTGTGCAAAGGTGTCCTTCATAAGCATTTCCGGACCTACCCCAGTCAAAGTGCCTAGGTCATTGCCACCACAGTGCACTATTATGAGGTCAGGGTGTTGGATTTGCATGAAGGATTTCACCAATGGCATCAATTGGTGCCACTTTAACCCTCTCTGACCAATCCATTTAATGTCTACATTTGGCAAAGCAAGGTCTCTCACCATATCTGTTTTCTCTGCATACTTTTCACTCCAGAAGACATAGCTGTGCCCTACAATCCACACTGTGAACATCTTCAAAGGAGAACTGGATGCACTCAGGAGGTGTAATTCAGTAGAATGGTAAAAAGAAATGAAAGACAGTTTGGAAATGGAGGCATACATATTTTTTTCATAAAAAAAAGAACTGATTGGCTGTTTCATACCATTCTAGAATAAAAACTAGGCTGTATGTGTAAATTAATAGAAGCATGTTTTGTATTGGTACAGAAAAATGTGTTACCAAAGAACAGTACTATGGATTTGCTGTTAGGTTTGGAAAGTCAAGCACTCTTGCTCTGTGGAATTGAAACATTGTTTGGTGAACTTCTGACCTAACTCCTCACAGCAGTGTTCCATGAGCTGTTGCTATGGTAGCAGGCAGAAGTCAAGTTGGGGGAAGGGTACTAGGCAGAAGTCAAGTTGGGGGAAGGGTACTTTTGGAAAAGGGTTGGTTTTCAACCAATAGAAATGTGTGATTACATTTTAAAAAAAGGGGGAAGCACTGAGATTTGAAATTAACATGTATATGTGTGGAAAAAGAGAGGGAAAGTTTCCCATTATCTGGTTCTGCTGAGAGGAGAGAGGTGTAAAGAACAGAGATCCTGGCTCTGATAATCTGCTGTTTGAGTGCCACATTTCTTTCACAGCTAACTAATTTTAAAGGTGAGTTTAGAGTTTGAGAGGGGATGTATATGGTAAATTAAGAAATGAATAATAGAAATGGAATTCCTTTTGTTGAAGTTGTGTTTATTATTTTCTGTTTTGGGAGAAATTTAAATGTGAGGAACATGTAAAATAATATGGGCTATGTTTTCACGATAAATTAAGGTGTACTGGTAAAAATAAAGACTACTTTAAGGGTTTGAGGTTGGACTCAGTAATGCAAATACATTCAGCATCACTAAGGCTGGTTGCCCTTGCTGGAGTGTAGGCAGTCACCCAGGTTACACATGGTGGTGGTCTGAAAAAGCAGTTTGGACATGTGCTTTTTTAAGAATCTGAAAAGTGGATTCATAATGTGTCAGTCTGTAAAAGTGTTTATCACTTGCCAAAAAAAAGAGTAGTAAGTGTGCTTTCAAATTGGCAAAGAAATTTCGTTTTGTGACTAATGTGAAAACATGACTCTGTGTGCAAATAGGAATTACAGGCAGAGATTTATTGCGTATTACTCTGGTGATTTCACAGTTGCATTAGATGGAAAGGGGGAGCCATTTTTTGGTGCAGAAGCAGACTCTTAGCACACACCCAGCTGCTTACCCTGTGGAATCATGCACAGTATTCACAAGCGAGTGGGGTTTGAGGTTTCAGTCAGTAATGAAAATACATTCAGCATCACTAAGGCTGGTTGCCCTTGCTGGAGTGTAGGCAGTCACCCAGGTTACACATGGTGGTGGTCTGAAAAAGCAGTTTGGACATGTGCTTTTTTAAGAATCTGAAAAGTGGATTCATAATGTGTCAGTCTGTAAAAGTGTTTATCACTTGCCAAAAAAAAGAGTAGTAAGTGTGCTTTCAAATTGGCAAAGAAATTTCGTTTTGTGACTAATGTGAAAACATGACTCTGTGTGGAAATAGGAATTACAGGCAGAGATTTATTGCGTATTGCTCTGGTGATTTCACAGTTGCATTAGATGGAAAGGGGGAGCCATTTTTTGGTGCAGAAGCAGACTCTTAGCCCACACCCAGCTGCTTACCCTGTGCAATCATGCACAGTATTCACAAGCGAGTGGGGTTTGAGGTTGGACTCAGTAATGCAAATACATTCAGCATCACTAAGGCTGGTTGCCCTTGCTGGAGTGTAGGCAGTCACCCAGGTTACACATGGTGGTGGTCTGAAAAAGCAGTTTGGACATGTGCTTTTTTAAGAATCTGAAAAGTGGATTCATAATGTGTCAGTCTGTAAAAGTGTTTATCACTTGCCAAAAAAAAGAGTAGTAAGTGTGCTTTCAAATTGGCAAAGAAATTTCGTTTTGTGACTAATGTGAAAACATGACTCTGTGTGCAAATAGGAATTACAGGCAGAGATTTATTGCGTATTGCTCTGGTGATTTCACAGTTGCATTAGATGGAAAGGGGGAGCCATTTTTTGGTGCAGAAGCAGACTCTTAGCACACACCCAGCTGCTTACCCTGTGCAATCATGCACAGTATTCACAAGCGAGTGGGGTTTGAGGTTTCAGTCAGTAATGCAAATACATACAGCATCACTAAGGCTGGTTGCCCTTGCTGGAGTGTAGGCAGTCACCCAGGTTACACATGGTGGTGGTCTGAAAAAGCAGTTTGGACATGTGCTTTTTTAAGAATCTGAAAAGTGGATTCATAATGTGTCAGTCTGTAAAAGTGTTTATCACTTGCCAAAAAAAAGAGTAGTAAGTGTGCTTTCAAATTGGCAAAGAAATTTCGTTTTGTGACTAATGTGAAAACATGACTCTGTGTGCAAATAGGAATTACAGGCAGAGATTTATTGTGTATTACTCTGGTGATTTCACAGTTGCATTAGATGGAAAGGGGGAGCCTTTTTTTGATGCAGAAGCAGACTCTTAGCACACACCCAGCTGCTTACCCTGTGGAATCATGCACAGTATTCACAAGCGAGTGGGGTTTGAGGTTTCAGTCAGTAATGCAAATACATTCAGCATCACTAAGGCTGGTTGCCCTTGCTGGAGTGTAGGCAGTCACCCAGGTTACACATGGTGGTGGTCTGAAAAAGCAGTTTGGACATGTGCTTTTTTAAGAATCTGAAAAGTGGATTCATAATGTGTCAGTCTGTAAAAGTGTTTATCACTTGCCAAAAAAAAGAGTAGTAAGTGTGCTTTCAAATTGGCAAAGAAATTTCGTTTTGTGACTAATGTGAAAACATGACTCTGTGTGCAAATAGGAATTACAGGCAGAGATTTATTGCGTATTGCTCTGGTGATTTCACAGTTGCATTAGATGGAAAGGGGGAGCCATATTTTGGTGCAGAAGCAGACTCTTAGCACACACCCAGCTGCTTACCCTGTGCAATCATGCAGAGTATTCACAAGCGAGTGGGGTTTGAGGTTTCAGTCAGTAATGCAAATACATACAGCATCACTAAGGCTGGTTGCCCTTGCTGGAGTGTAGGCAGTCACCCAGGTTACACATGGTGGTGGTCTGAAAAAGCAGTTTGGACATGTGCTTTTTTAAGAATCTGAAAAGTGGATTCATAATGTGTCAGTCTGTAAAAGTGTTTATCACTTGCCAAAAAAAAGAGTAGTAAGTGTGCTTTCAAATTGGCAAAGAAATTTCGTTTTGTGACTAATGTGAAAACATGACTCTGTGTGCAAATAGGAATTACAGGCAGAGATTTATTGCGTATTGCTCTGGTGATTTCACAGTTGCATTAGATGGAAAGGGGGAGCCATTTTTTGGTGCAGAAGCAGACTCTTAGCACACACCCAGCTGCTTACCCTGTGGAATCATGCAGAGTATTCACAAGCGAGTGGGGTTTGAGGTTTCAGTCAGTAATGCAAATACATACAGGATCACTAAGGCTGCTTGCCCTTGCTGGAGTGTAGGCAGTCACCCAGGTTACACATGGTGGTGGTCTGAAAAAGCAGTTTGGACATGTGCTTTTTTAAGAATCTGAAAAGTGGATTCATAATGTGTCAGTCTGTAAAAGTGATTATCACTTGCCAAAAAAAAGAATAGTAAGTGTGCTTTCAAAATGGCAAAGAAATTTCGTTTTGTGACTAATGTGAAAACATGACTCTGTGTGCAAATAGGAATTACAGGCAGAGATTTATTGCGTATTGCTCTGGTGATTTCACAGTTGCATTAGATGGAAAGGGGGAGCCATTTTTTGGTGCAGAAGCAGACTCTTAGCACACACCCAGCTGCTTACCCTGTGGAATCATGCAGAGTATTCACAAGCGAGTGGGGTTTGAGGTTTCAGTCAGTAATACAAATACATACAGCATCACTAAGGCTGCTTGCCCTTGCTGGAGTGTAGGCAGTCACCCAGGTTACACATGGTGGTGGTCTGAAAAAGCAGTTTGGACATGTGCTTTTTTAAGAACCTGAAAAGTGGATTCATAATGTGTCAGTCTGTAAAAGTGATTATCACTTGCCAAAAAAAAGAGTAGTAAGTGTGCTTTCAAAATGGCAAAGAAATTTCGTTTTGTGACTAATGTGAAAGCATGACTCTGTGTGCACACAGGAATTGTTTTTAGATATTTAATTGGTGAAGGTGTTATTGTGATTTTCAAGTATACGAAAGGGGTTTATAGTATTTTAAGATTTCTAAAGAACATAAAAAATGTAGTAATATATTTAAATAAAATAAAGGAATTTTTTTTTAGTTTTTTTCAGGTATTGCTGAAGAGCAGTGAACAAAATTTAAGATGCCTACAAAATCCAGAGTAAAGAAAGACCACAAAAAAAACCTATATTTGAAGACAACTGGAGGACCTAAGTTAGTGGGAGATGCTCATGTTGGGAAAAAGAAAAAATCTTCTGGTAAGCAGACAAAATGTTTTTTAAAGAACATATTCAAAAAAAGGAAAAATGTACAAAATGTCTGTACTGGAAAGAATGTTTTCAATAAAAAAGGACAGGAAAAAATTGAGAATTTAGTTAATGCAAATATACCTTCTGCAACTAAAAAGATTAACTTAAACAGAAAAACAGCGTTTAAAGAGATACGTAGAAAAATGTTTCAGAGAAGAATTATGTCCAATTTGATAAAGGATGTGAAGAAATATAAGCAAAAGGCTAAGTTTTATAAGAGAAAAAAATAAATTGAAGCCATTGCAGCAAAGGCATTAGAATTAAAAAGGAAACTATTCATTTTAATTTTGAATAGGATGCGTACATTAGATAAAATGGTTAATGTACTGAAATCACAAAGCAAAAGGAAAAGAGTAGTGAACAGAACAAACTTTTGTAAAGTGTTTTTAGGAAAATGGATGCATAGTTCAAGTAGTGAACCTTTTTTTAATGAAGAGAGCTATTTTCAAAGTAATAGTTTGCTGCATGCAGTTGACACCAGAGGTCGTGCTTACGAAGTGAAAAATGGTTGCATAATGGAGAAGGAGATAATGGTTCCAAGAGATGAGGTACAAGTGATGGCGGATGAGGCTATGGGGAGACGTCCTAAAGCCCCAGTGTACACTTGGAATTGTAGTAGTATTTGCACTGTGCGTCAGGAATCTATTGATAAATTTCGTGAGTTTCTAAGAGAATATAGTAAAAAAAGTGTAAAACAGAAGATTAAGGTGCTTCAAAGTCTAGATCCATGCAGAGTGAGAGAGAATACTGGTTTGCAGGGTCATTCTCTGGCTTGTCTATCTAGAAAAGTGTGTAATAGTGTTTTCCATCATTTTAGGATGCTGTCTGTTCATGATACTGAAATGAGAAAGTTTGTGAGACGGTTGTATTTTGCTAAAAGTCCAGCAATAAAGTTAGATGAATTGAATAGGGCTCTGTTCCGTGGATCGGTATCAGATGTAGAGAAGGTTGTTGATGAAATTCAGTTTTGTTACTTTGGTCCTGAACAAAACAGTGCAGAAAAGGACACAGTAAATGAGGAAGAAGTGGAAGAGAATGTAGAACCCTCTGTAAGTAAGACATTTAATGATCACATAACAAAATTTGCAATAATCTCTAATGAAAGACCAAATATTACTTGTATTTGTTGCCGCAGAACTCATTATAGAAAACAAACTAGGAATGTTGATCTCTACAGAAAGAGTGAAAATGAAGATAATTATAAGTGGAAGGATTTTGCCACATATATATTTCTTGAAAATTGTTTTGAATTGGGTGAAGATCAGCGTATTTGTAAATACTGTTACAACAAGTTAGAGGAAAATAGAATGCCGACCAGAGCTGTACATAATAATTTAGAATTGGATGCTATTCCTGCTGAACTTTCTGAATTAAATACATATGAGTCTATACTCATTCAATGTGTTCATCCGTTCCAGACCATAGTACGTATGGAGCCCAAAACTGGTAAATTACCTCCTTCAGATTTACTGAGAGGTTTAAAAGGTAGAGTGGTGTATTTGCCCTTGGATTTGAAAAAAAATATGGAAACTATTGATGCGGATACTTTGGAAACTGAACCATTAATTATTCTGGTTAATGGTGTACCTACAAAGAATAAGAAGATTTGGCAGGAGCTGGTAGATGTACGGAAAGTACAAAGAGCAAATTTGTATTTGAAAAGGAATAACAAATGGTATGAATCAATTTATATAGAAGAAGAAGAAGAAGAAGATTTACAAGAAGACACAGAAACACCAACTGGACAAATTGAAAAAGTGGACAAGTCAAAGGAAGAAGAAATTTATGAACATTTTAGCATACATCCTCTTCATTCAAAAGAAGTTATGGGAGACAATATTGATCTGTTTCAGATGAAGAAAGCAAAAGGAACTCCCGTGAGTGTATGGGAGGAGAGCTTGGAAGCTCGATGTTTTCCCCAGCTGTTTCCTAAAGGAAAAGGAGGACGATACGATGAACGTCCGGAACAGATTCCAGCTTCTGAGTATCGGACTACAAGACTATATGCTGAAGATCCCTGATTTCGACAAAGTATTTCTTATTTGTTCCATCTTTTATTTGAAAGTGACTTGTCTGCACTGTCTTATGCAGTAAATCACATTTTAAAAAGTGGAGTACATTTACAAAATGTGTCTGCTAAGGATTTTATGGAGACGGTGCAGCACCGAGATGATCATTTGGAAACACAACTGATCAATCTGATGGCTTGTCAGCGTGGGACAAATGAATATTGGTACAGACGCCATGGTGAATTAAAATGCATGTTACGGAATTTAGGAACACCAACATGGTTCGTTACCCTAAGCTGTGCTGAGTACGCTTGGGATGATTTACTGGATTTTCTACGAGAGGCAAATTCAAACATTAAAAACATCGAATACAAGACAGCAGGAGAACTGTGCTCATTGGATCCGGTTAATGTTTGCAGATATTTCAATCATAGATTTGAGGCTATGATGTCGTTCATCTGCAATAAAAAAAATCCACCTCTAGGAGAAGTAGTGGATTTCTTTTGGAGAAAAGAGTACCAGGCAAGAGGTGCTCCTCATATTCATATGCTGTTGTGGATCAAAGAAGCCCCAAAGTTTGGAACAGATGCTGATGAAGCAGTGTTATCTTACATTGAAGAATATGCAACATGTGCTATACCAAAAAACACAGAAGAGAAAAAGTTAAAGGAGCAAGTTTTACGTTTCCAAAGTCATCGGTGTGGAAAATACTGTCGACGGAAATACAAGAGCAAAGATAAATACTACACTAAATGTCGATTTGGATTTCCTAGACCTGTTCTTTCAAATGGAAGAGTAAACAGTTTTATGTCATCTGTGAGACATACTATCACAAGAAAATCACCTAAGAATACCTACAACCTTAAAAGAAAAGAAGAATCAAAAAATATAAATGACTACAACCCAGTCATTTTATCCATGTGGAATGCTAACATGGATATACAGTATGTAGCTGACAATTCCATTGCTGTTGCTCGATATGTAACGTCTTACATTACGAAATCAGAAAAAACAGAATTGAAGGAAATGTGGGAAGAGATTTCTCACGAGAAAACTGTCAGTAAGAAGCTGTACAGTTTCAGTTTGAAGATGTTATCGCATCGAGAAACTGGATCCTACGAATGTTCAGATAGGTTATCTTCTGCAAGTCTCTACTCGAAATCAAGAAGAATAATTTGGGCAAGTTTAGGCCTTGCAGCAATGAGAAATCGGGTACTGAAATCTGTTGGAGAAATTGAATATTTGGCCGAGAATGACCCAGAAAGTACAGATATTTTGAAATCAAACATGTTGGACACATATTATCCCAAGAGAATTCATCATCTGGAGAACATGTGTCTCTATGAAGTGCTGCAGAACTACATTTATTCACGGAAAGCCACAGAAGACATCAACAATGGAAAATATAAAGTCATTGGTGAGGAAGGATGTTTGGTGAAGCAAACAAAAGGAAGTTTGATAAATCACAGGAAGCTGAGTTGCGACACTACTGACAAAAAGGAATTTTACTACTTGGCTCTTTTACAGCTGTTTAAACCATGGCGTACAGAGGATGAACTACTGGGAGAATTTCAAAGCTATGAAGATTCTTTTAATGCTTGCAAAGACAGCATACAATGCAGTACATTCTCAACTTATCTGCAAATGTTAAATGAAGAAATTGAACAGGAAACTACAATTGCAGCAGAAATAGCTAGAGACAGTTCTCAGGACAGCCAAAGTTCAGGAACACTCAGTCAAGATCCCCTAGGACAACCAATCGTTGAAAATGAAGCATCAATAGCCAAGAATGAAGTGGAAACGGCTATGAATCAAGCTCAAGAAGAATTTATAGACTTACAAAATTTGGAAAGACAACTGAACAAAGAGCAGCAACAAATTTATGAAGAGATCAGAAACAAAATTGATCACGGATTTCTACATGAAAAAAAAGAGTGCTCATGCACATCATTTCATCCAATCAGGATGTATGTAAGCGGACAAGCTGGAACTGGAAAAAGTTTCCTTATAAAAGTCATCAGAAGCTACCTACAGCAAAAAACGGATTCTACTTTGTCTTGTGTGGTTACTGCTCCAACTGGGTTAGCAGCATGTAACATAAAAGGAATCACTTTACATTGTTTGCTAATGTTACCAGTGGAGCATGAGAACAAAATACAATACAACAAGCTAACTGGAGAAGCATGCTTGGAAGTTTCAAGAGTATTGAAGAAGATGCAAGTTCTCATTATTGATGAGGTGAGCATGGTATCAAACTTAATGCTTGCCTTTGTGCATTTAAGAATGCAGCAAATTCTGAAGACAGACTATGACGTGTTATTTGGAGGAAAACACGTCATAGTTTTTGGAGATCTTTTGCAACTTACTCCAGTTAAAGGACAACCAGTGTTTAATACTGTGACACATGAAGACACGAAGAAGTCATTGAGAAGCATCGGTAATACAAATATTTGGTCCTTCTTTGAGTACAAGGAACTTACTACTAATATGAGGCAAGCAAACGATGAAGAATATGGAAGTATTCTGAAAGATATCAGAATTGGACTACTCACTGAAGCTGGCACGAAAGCATTACAGAGTCGACTGCTACATAAGTTATTTCCAAAGGAAGAAATAGTTGCAGAGAACATATACAAGAACATTGCAGAAAAGAAAAGTGTCATCTGCTTAATGCCAACTCTACGTGAATGCTCAATATTCAATGAGGAGCTTTTGAAATTGGAAAAGGAAGATATCAGGAAATTGGAAGCAGTGGACAAAATTGAGGATGGCAGAATTACTGTCACATTAACAGGCACACTGAAAAATAAATTGGATTCACTAGAGAAGAACATTTCCAAAACAGCTGGATTAGAAAAAAATCTATATGTTTGCATGAACTGTAGAGTATTTTTAAGGAGAAATTTGGATGTTGAAAAAGGTTTAGTTAATGGAGCTATGGGAAGAGTTGTGGGTTTTATTAATTATCAGAAAAAAGATGGAATTGAATGTTTAAAAATAAAATTTGATCAGATAGAAGAAGTAAAAGACATTTGTCGTTGTTCAGTTCGTTTCATGCTTGTGAAAGACTTATATGTACGTAGGAAGCAGTTTCCGTTTTCTCTAGCATATGCTGTAACTATTCACAAGTCTCAAGGATTGACTGTAGATTGTGCATTTGTGAACATTGGTTCAACTGTGTTCAAAGAAGGTATGGCATATGTTGCTTTGTCACGAGTGAAAACATTATCAGGTTTATTCATGATAGGCTTTGATGACTCAAAAGTTAGTGCTGATGCAAATTGTGTAAAGGAGTATAATAGATTAAGAAGAAGCTATGCTCCTCATTTAGGTCAGTATCCTGTGTTGGAGAAACGTGTAGTTTCTCGTAAAAGGAGAAATGAGAATATCTGTAATGAAGATGTAGAGAGGAGGAAAAAAAAGAGGAGTGATGTAATTGCAAGCAAAAAGAAAAAGGAAAATGAAGAACAGGTTATAGGATGTCATTTTGAAAATAGCTCTGGTGTCAACTGCTACGCAAATGTAGTGCTGAATGTTGCATTTTATCTGGAAAGTGTGCAAGAGCAGATAATAGTAAATCAGGGAAAAAGATTCTGTTCTGAGTTGAGTCTCCTTTTTCAAAAGCTGAGTAATGATAAAACTCAAATAGAAAGTGCTACTGAAATTAGAAAACTTTTAGATGTATGTTCAGGACGAACACAGTTTTCTCAAAATGTACAGCAAGACGCACAGGAATTCTTGATGTTTTTTCTTCAGGTACTGGAAGAAGAAGGGGTTCCCATTGAAAATTTATTTGGTCTCTCTTATAAATGGGAACATAGTTGTGAAAACTGTTATAATATATGTGGCTCTAATGTTGATTCTGAAAGGTTTATTTATTTAACATTGCCAGAAAGTAAAACAGTCACTTTTGCTAAATTAGTTAAAGATGCTAATCATAGCATGGAATGCAGTGAGTGTCAATCTGACATGTTTTCAACGTTAATTTTAAAGGAATACGGACAGTATGTAATTTTAATGATGCAACGCTGTAAAGCTGATGGTTAAAAATTAGATACTTTAATAAAGAAGTTTACAGGACAGCAATTATCAATTTCAGGAAAAACTTTTGTAACAGTTGCAATAATTTTCCATGATGGACCTACTGTAACTTCTGGTCATTACACAGTTTATCTTAAATGTGAAAAAGGCTGGACACTGTGTAATGATTCCCAATTGTTTTTTAAGCAACGTTTGCCTTTTGATTTAGCAAATTCCTATCTAATCTTCCTGAAACCTAAATTTTAGAGAGATTTGGCAACATCTGGACAAAACAATTTTACCATTTTATTGGATTACCATTGGAATTTACAAATAAAAAGATTTTACAAATTATCATTTGGCCTAATGGAAAGGTAACCAATTGTAATGTGGAATTTTTTCCATTTTTTAATGAAACTTTGGATATCCAAAACTTTAGAAAAAATCGGTAACATCTGCACAATTTAAATTTTGGAATGTTATTGGATTGCCATTGGAAATTTATTCAAAAAAGATTTTTAAAATTACTATTTGGCCATGCGGAAAGGTAAACAATTCTATTGTGGACTTATTTAATTATTAATAAATCTTTCGGAAACCAAAATGTTACAGAGAATCGGTGAGATCTGTACAATTTAAACTTTAGATTTTTATTGGATTACCATTGGAAATTTAATCAGAAAAGAATTTTAAAATTACTATTTGGCCTAAAGGAAATGGAACCAGATGTATTGTGGAGTTATTTGAGATATATTTTTGTGATTATACTTCTGAAACAAAAATATCAGACGGTATTTTAAAGAAATAAGTATTGATATTAGATGATATTTTTTAAGAATATTATGCATTTCTATAAAGTTATGTTTATGCAAAAAGAGATTGTGGGCTTTTTTAAAACAATCTTTGAGATTGTAAATTTTTTTTTTGCCCGCTGTTAAATGATGAATGCAATTGCTTTCACAATTTATAGTGAAATGCAATATATTCTGAAAACAGCAAAAAAAAGGCAAAGATTTTTTTTGAAAAATATGTAAATATGTGTACTGTATTATAAAATGTTTTATTAAATATTAATACTTTTTTCTTTTTTTTCAGATTGAGATAGAAAATTTTCGAAAACTAGAACCATTTGTAAAGCAATTAAAAAAAAAATTAAAAAAAAAAATATTTTTTTGAGTGGGTATGGTAAGTTAAAAATGTCATGGTCCTTTTTTCCACTTCTCCACAATCACATTTTCAGTTTTTCATTGTAGTCTCTCAAGGACCTTGTAATGTGATAATTGATTTTTAGTGTTTTTAAAAAAAAAAAACAATAATTACGCGTACCGTACGCGTACGGTAAAAAAAAATCAAAAAAAAGTTTTAAAAAATATATAAAAAAAAGTTGAAAGGTAAGGTTGGCTCTTAAAAAAGAGCCGTTGTGTTCATGCTGGGACAGAGGAAAGAAATAATGGGAATATTAGACGGTACGACAAATGTGCTGATCTATTTTATTGTTCACTAGGGAAATACTGGTCTCCCTATAACAAATTAGATCATGACAAGTGGCGCACCGTATTTCAACCCTCAGAAACCGAGGGTTAATTTCCAGAGGACGAGAAAAAGGAGATGCTCCCCCCACAGATGAAGGGCTCACCTGACCTGCCGAAGATGGACTCGGCCCTGCAGATGATGGTCCAGGCTGAGCTGCTGTGGATGTGCTTGGTTGACTTACTGAAGGGTTACCTTCAGTATGTCGAGCATGTGTTATTCTGTGTACATCCTTAAGGTGTCTCAACATGGTGTGATTCCCGAAGGAATACTTCTTGTTGGGATTCCCTCTTGAAAGTACACGCTTACACAGCTTACAAGTCACTAAGGGTGCATTTACCTTTTTCTTGCCCTCTGGAAAAATAAAATACTCCCATATGAAAGAGGTCTTTTGTTTCCTCGTTCTCTGCCTCAAGGTAGTGCTGCTAGCCTCACTCTCAGAAGGGCTCTGCTGTTCTGCCATCGTATCACAAAGACAACCCAGCTCCTTCTCCTAAGGGATCACAAGCAGAAATGAGGGGAATGGGTGTGGTGTAGGAGAGTTCTAGAACTGAAAGTTGTAAAAACCAATCAAAAGTCTTGTTTCTTGATCACATGACCTACCGTACGCTTACGGAGCGCTTACGGTGCGCTTACGGCAAAAGTACGCATGCGCGTAAAAAAGACACGTGCACGCACGCATGCGCACAACAGGCACGCCCCTTCACTTCCGCGTAACGTGCGCGTGCAGCGTACGCGTTACGCGCTGTGCGCGCGTGACGTGCGTATACGCAAATTGCATAAATAAACGCAAACAGCGTAGAAATCTAACGTAATTAAAGCAACACGTGCGCTTACCGTACGCGTACGTTTAAAAAAAATAAATAAATAAAAAAAATGGAAAAACAAAAAAAAAAAGTTATACTAATAAATCTTACCTGTTTATTTTATAAAAATGGTAAAAAAAAACATATTGTAGAATTTTTAAAATTTAACCATAGTCTTTAAAAAAGGATAGAACATTAAAATAAAAATATGTAAAAAAAAAAAAGAAAAAAAAAAAAAAATTAGCATTTTAAAAACCTTGCAAATTCACTGAGAAAACCATGGGTTTCACTCACGTTATAGTTAGGAATTAGCATTTAAAAAACCTTGCAAATTCACTGAAAAAACCATGGGTTTCACACACGTTATAGTTAGGAATTAGCATTTAAAAAACCTTAGAAATTCAATGAAAAAACCAAAGGTTTCACACATGTTATAGTTAGCTGGACATTTCACTCGTAAAAAACCATTGAAATTCCCCCGTTATAGTTAGTTCAGCTAACTATAACTCGCGCGCCCGCAATGCACTACTGATGACGTCACATATTACATCACTCATGACATGGTCACTGACATCACTCATGACATCACTGATGACATCTCAAATGACATCACTGATGACATCACTGATGACATCATCCTTGTGATAGAGTGGCAGACCTCCTCTTCCCCTAATATAACCATTGAAACACACATTCAAAAATAGAAACTAAAATGTTCAAAATAATGAACAAATCAATATCAGTTACAACAACCTATTCAGTAATTCTAAGAACCACATACACATACAGTCATTCACCAACAGTCCTCTACAGTCACTCATACATGTACTCACTCATCATATGTACTCACACACCTATACATCCTGTTACACAACGCCACTCATCCATAGAGTTACTCACACACATAGTCACTCATGCTAATAAAGAATCAAACATCCATTTACTTGCATATACAGTTATACACACACCACCACACTTACTTCTACAGAAACTTACACATACTTAGTCTTTTAAACAATCACTTATAGAAACACATACTTATTCATACAGGAACTCTTCCAAACTCTCACTCTCACATATACTCACATATACACCAATAGTCACATATACTAGTTTAAAACATATGTAGTTACTCATAAACACACTATAGAGACAGTCATTCACTCACTAACACACCCATGCACACACTCATCCAACCATACAGTCCTGCACACATGCTGTATTCAACACATACAAACAGTGAGTCACTCATTCATGCACCTATGCACTAAGTAATACCCCCCACCGAACCATACAGAAACTCAGACACTCATACTGATAAAAAAACAACTAATAACCTATATAGACACTCATGTAGCTACTCACCAACCCATGCAGCCACTTATACACAAAGTAAGAAACTGATACAGATATTTAAATATTTAAAGATTACTCAGTAAGCCATGTATTCACTATGATACACTTAATCAGTCAGTTACACAAAAAAATTTTCAAAAAAAAAGCATCCATTTAGACACTTATATACCCATTTATTCTTCCATTGACCTTGAGATATACATAAATATAAAAAATATTTAATTTTCAGAAAAACACACAATCACTGGATGATGTCATCAGTGATGTCATCAGTGATGTCATTTGAGATGTCATCAGTGATGTCATGAGTGATGTCAGTGACCATGTCATGAGTGATGTAATATGTGACATCATCAGTAGTGCATTGCGGGCGCGCGAGTTATAGTTAGCTGAACTAACTATAACGGGGGAATTTCAATGGTTTTTTACGAGTGAAATGTCCAGCTAACTATAACATGTGTGAAACCTTTGGTTTTTTCATAGAATATATATATATATATATATATATATAGTCTTTATACTATAGGGCTTTATACTATTTCAGTTAGCGCCACCCTGTTTGAATCATGAGAATGTCTAGATTTCATTTTTACAATATGATAAATGGAATTACTGAATGTATTATATTTCATTTACATCAGAAGGCTGATATAGCGTTAGACATTGGATTTAGCCACTTTATGCATGTTTTAAGATGGCGCCTGTGATAGAACATAGAAATTTTTGTCCTATGTTCATTTTCGTTTTGATTTGCATCATGTGACCGGATGTTGACGATTTCAAATTCCGGTGGTTGGCGTGCAACATTGTAACATTGGAGAAAGGCAGTAGCCGAAACGTGTCATGTTAATTGTTGGCTGCATGAATTAAAATTTGGATAAAGATAAAGACCCCTGTGAGTGCTTTTCCAGAACGGTATAAGGAGAAGGAATGAGCGTGCATAATATACGCGGTTGCACCTCGGCGTTATAGCACCCGTTCGAGAGTGCGTTGGTCCAAGGTGCAGTGGAGCAGGATATATATATATATATATACATATTTAAACAACATTCAAACTCCACCTGGAAAAGGGAGCACACACACGAGGATTCAAATTGGCAGATTTAATGATGTGAGGTCACTCCAAACCCAGCAGCAACACATTGAGACCAGTTTCGGCTGCGAACAGCCTTTCTCAATCAGTGAATCTCCATATTGGAACCCAATATAAAAGCCCCCACATGTCATAGAACTAGACATAGTACTAACTCCGATCATCCTCCCAATGTCAAGCAGGACTAAATAATGTAAAACCATTCATCCGTGCGCTCTTTTGACACCTAATAGGCACTGAGCAAACTTGATACAAATCATTGGTCAGAATGGCCCTTATGCACATTGTTTGTTTTGTTCACGCGGCTCGGAAGCATATATTCATACCTTTGAATTTACAATGTTCAATGGGTATATTAATGTGCGAACAGAGAAATACAAGTTTTAGGAAACTCGTGCATGTACTGCACTGTTTCCAATGGACACTCGTGCATGTACGGCGTTTACCTTGCGGGAGCGAGCAGCGGTGCCATCTGTTTTGCAATTATCGCACCCGTGCTTTGAAAACAGATGGTGCCGCTGCTCGCTCCCGCAAGGTAAACGCTGTACAGGAGCATAAAATGCAGCTGGAACCATGAATACGGCCATTAGACACTGTATTGGCTGCACCTTTAAGAAGGAAACTGAAATGGAATTATTTTGCGGCCAAAAGATCAATACTAAGAGGACCTCGTTTGTTCTTAAAATTGGCCAGAAATTATATTAGGATCTCGTTTATTCTTAAAATCGGGCAGCAGTTATATTTTTGTTCTCGAGCTTTCCCATCCAGAACTAGGGATGTGCTGCCACCTTGTGGCCGTCAACAGTAACATGCCAAAACCACAAGTGTCTGTGAGAAAGAGCCTGAATGAACTAATTAGCTCTTCCTTGTTTTAAATTATTATTCCTGCTTTTACCTTCCTCGGTCATAGTCCACAGGCATGAGCCTTTTTCCCACCACTCTACTTTCTCAGCAACGCACGTTAGTTAACCTCTTCTATGTGCCTCTCTCCGTACTAGAAAATGTAGCTCCAGCTGCTACTCTCTCTCTCCGTCTCTCTCCATCTCTCCCTGTCTCTCTCTCTCTGCCTCTCTCCCCGTCTCTCTCTTTCTCTGTTTCTCTCTCCTCTTACATACTGCCTGTACCTTTCCACTCTGTACAGTGCTTCAAACCAGGCAGTCTCCCCTCACCCAAACCTGTGCTCTGATGCACCCCAATAAACCTCCCCTATCCAGGCTAGAAAGTAACAGTTGTCATTGTCTGTAAAAGGAGGATCCCTGCTAGATTGTTTATGGAAATATGATTTTTTGAGTGCCAGGTGAAAGTATGATTTTGAGCGTGCCCTTTCCCACGGCAGCACAATAGCGCACTTTAAAAAAACGATTTGCTGCAATTTAGTACACTCTTGTGGTGAGCTGGGATCCTGAATTGGCAGCTGCATACAGTGTCCTTAATGCGACTCTGTTCTACCCACTCTGCCCGGTGACACATCGCTGTGCCTACAAACGCAGGACACCCCACTCCTAGCCTGTGGCATCCATGCTAGTCCAGACATCTTTCCCAATGCACCTCCACTCCGGCCCGTGACACTCCTGGGCGTTACATTTCTGTAACACTCCCCCCCCATCTCTCACCCAAAAATTGTGTAAGTGCACCCAAAATACTGACCAGCAGCCTCCATTGCTTTTGCAATATTAAGATCTACGCACAACTCTGCCAACTTACCTCAGTCCTCATAGGTAGCACTCATGCAAATCTAGACCAGAGACTCACGCACAACTCAGTTAATGCATTCAAACTCCTAACTGACGTAATCTATTGCACGCCATTGCAGAGTAATAATCAGCTCCGGCAAAGCAATTCAACTCTGCTGCATAAGTGCATCTCCAAATTGACGTAATCCATGCTGCGTCATCACCGTATAATACGCAGCTCAGTCAATGCATCTCAACTCCGAACTCACGTACTCCATGTTATAGAACTGCTAAATTCCATGCACAGCTTTGCCAATACAAATCAATTCCGTAACTGTTCACAATATTGTAAACATTTGACAAGGACTCCTGGGAGTGGGCTGATGTGAGAGAGACGGACTCTTGAGTGCCAGGTTGCAGCTAGGTAAGGTAGAGACGCCTTCATGTGGACGGGTGAGGCAGAGTCCCGAATGTGAGCCACCAGTCTGGGAGGGAAAGGTTTTTCATGGTGTCAGCAGGAGAAGATTGCTCGCCGGCATTGGGAGGGGGCAGTGAAGCCTGGATGTTGTAAATTATGGTGCGAGTAATTGAGGCCGGTCAGGGCTTTAAGTGGGCCGGGTCCTTCTAAAGTGCAAGTGCTGAGTCGGGTCCCCATCGGGCTCTCCATTTTCGCCCTCACCCCCGATTAAAAAAAGAAATCTTAATTCTGCAGCAGTGCCACACTTCGCTGCCCTTGATTGTAACTTCAAAGAGACTTGTTATAATTCTTTCACAGTCCCATCATTTCTGAATTTAAACATTTTCCATATTCTATACAACAAAGCCATAGTTGCTGCTTATTTATCTTATGTAACTAACAGCCATTTACAAAGGCAATAGTCCTGGCTTGTTGTAGGTGTAATGATACGTGTATTATATATCTTGGTGCAGTGACAGAAGCAGCAAAATACCTTTCAGGTGGCACACTATGCTAAACACAAATTTTAAGTTTACGTGTTTTGAAGCCATGCCTATATTGCATCGGCCACGCCCCTTTGAGAGACTCCTCAGTTTTTTTTATCCTACTTAAAGCCCTGAGGCCATAACCCCAGGGCCTGAGCTGAGGCAAGACAGCGAGTCTTAGCTAACTAAAATTGGCAAAACCAATAGCTCTAGCTAAACACTCATAAAGCCCCAAGGCGAGACCTATTGGCTATGCCAATGCTTGTTTCTGTTGCCAAGTACCTTGAGAGTATTTGGCCCAACTGGGGCAAAATCCTCTCCCACTCTGCTTCAAATGCCACAGCTCAACCCCGCTAGTCAATAACCTGGCCCTAGCCCATCTTGACACCATTTTATCATATTGTATTGTATGGTTTTAACTGTTCTTATCAAATCAGTGTTATTACTAATACTATGTGAGCTTGTGAATTATTATTTTGACTAACTCAAGCAGCTTGTCATCGACCTCACCCACAATGCAGGACACACGCTGGACACCATCTTCTTAGCTAGCAACAGAGTAACATACACCCACCCCAGAGAGTTCACCTGGAACAATCACCTCTGCATCCATTTAGTCATCTCGGAACCCCCAAAACACCCACCCCCACTGCCAGCAAAACACGGCGCAACTTGTCAAAGATATCAGAGGAACAATGGATCAACACCCAAAACACATGCATACCCACCACCACGAAGACCTAGAGCAAGCAGTGGAAAACTTTGTGAACTGTATCATGGCAAGTGCTGATGAAGTCACATCTAGGAAACTCACCAACCCCAAGAAACAAGCGCTCCACCCCAACTGGTTCACGGCAGAACTGAAAATCCAGAAACTGGACTGCAAACAGAAGGAAAGAATGTGGCGTGCTGGCAAGACCCTGAAGGATCAAAAACCATTTGAAGACGCCCTCAACCATTACCACCACCTCCTGAAAAACACTAATAAGACAGTCCTAGCCACCTACATCAATGACAGCTCCAACATAAATTTTAAAAAATGTGTAAAAATTAAAAATACACTGTACTACACTATATCTTATATTTAATTCTTTACAAAAAAGTCTATGGGGTACCGCAGTAAAACCTTAAAATTACTGCACTACTTAAAATAATTTAAAAAATAGCTTGCTTCACATTAATATGTTGCTAAAAGATTTCGAAAAATATAGATAGATTTCTCTACCTATTGAAACGTAAATAAATGAGTAATAGGTAAGGCACAACAATAAAACGTATTACTTACCTATATCTCAGGCCCTAACCCAAAACGCTGCAAAACTGTGCTAAACACGACATGGCTGCCTTTTAAGTTTTGTAAAGACAGGTATCAGCTAATCACATACTGCATTCTCATTGAGCATCTGCCATGATATACTGCGAAGATACTGTGGTATACAGTGGCAAAATATATAACAAAAGCCCTGATTTAGATCTCTGTGGATGGGTTTCTCAGTCCCAACGGTCACAGATATCCCATTCACTGAAATATAAATTACATCATATCCTATGGGATTTTTATTTCAGCAGAGGGGATATCCTTCACCGTTGTGACAGAGTAACCTGTCTGCCAAGATCTAAATCAGGTCCTAAGTATTTTAACACTTATAACTTTAATACCACTTACACTATATACATATATTACCAGAAATTACCATTTTCACCTTGCAATCTATCTTCATACAACATTACATCAATATACATTCACCCACTTTCATGTTACATCTGTTTCACGTACCACACTTCACTCTACGCCACTCCACTCTATGCCGCCCGACTGTATGCCACTTCACTCTATACCACTCCATTGTATGTTATTACACTCTACTCCTCTCCACTATATGCCACTCCACTCTACCCTAATCCACTGTACGCCATTCTACTCGACCCTGCTCCACTCTACACCACTCCACTCTACACTGTATGCCACTACAGTATATCCCACTACACTCTCCCCTGGCCCACTCTGGAGTAATCCAATCTAGACCACTGGACTCTACACCACTCCAAAGTATGCTATTCCAATCTCCTCCACTCCACTGTACACCACTTGACTGTACGCCACCCCAGTGTACGCTCTTCCACTATTGTCACTACACTGTACCTCACTCCACTCTACACCACTCCACTGTACGCCACTCCATTCTATGCTGTTCCACAGTATGCCACTTCAATCTAGGCCACTCCACTCTAGGCCACTACACTCTACCCCACTCCAGTGTACTCTATTCAGCTGTACACCACTCCACTGTATGCCGCTCCACTCTATGCTACTCCACAGTATGCATGCTACTCCACTGTATGCTATTCCACTGTACGCCACCAGACTGTAGCTCATGCCACTCTACAACACTCCACTATGCACCACTCTACTGTGTGATGTTCCACTCTACGTCATTCCACTCTATGCCACTCCACTCTATGCCACTCAACTCTATGCCACTCCACTCTATGCTACTCCACTGTACACTATTTCAGTGTACGCTACTCTATTGTCTGCTATTCCACAGTATGCTCCTCCACTGTACACCACTCCCCTACATGCCACTCCAATGTACGCTATTTCACTGTACACCATTCACTCTACCCAACTCCACTGTCCCCTATTCCACTGTATGCCCAACAATACTCAACTGTATGCCACTGTACTCTACACCACTCCATTGTACGCTATTCCACTGTACGCCACTGCAGTCTATGCCACTCCAGTCAATGACACTGCACCCTACGCCACTCTACTGTATGCCACTCTACTCTGCACTTTTCCACTGTACATAACTCCACTCTACCCCACTCCACTGTATGCTATTCCACTATATGCAAGTCAACTCTACATCACTGCACTGTATGCTATTCCAGTGCACTCCACTCTACTGTGCACCCCTCCAGTGTACGCTACTCCAATGTATGCAATTCCAAAGTATGCCACTGCACTCTGATCAAAGACACTATACTCCACTCAAAGAAAGTCAACCCCCCTGTACTCTACCACACTAACTATAATGGCTAAATTTCAATAGTTTTGTAAGAGTGAAACCTGAGCCTAACTGGCGGTCGCCAGTAGGTAGTTATAGTTAGGACCTCGTTTCCATAAGAAAAGGGTTAATTGATTTGCCAATATCTTTGGCGCCGGTTGGCGAATCTTTGTGACAATTTAAAAACTAATGGAGCGCTCCGGTCAGCTCATGTCTTGAAAGTTTTGGGGTGATTGGCAAAGTGGGGGCCAAGAAAAAATGGGTCCCAAAACGCGTTTACCCAGTTAATTTCCATAAGAGCTTTAGACACGGCTACAGCCAGAACTGCTGAACGGAATTACACCAAATTTGGCAAACAAGTAGGTCTTGTTTCAGAACGTGCCCTTTTTTGTAAACGATGTAAATCCGTTCATTAGTTCCTGAGAAATTAAAAAAATAAAAATATCTATATCTGAGCACCGTGAACGATTCGCGAACCCTCCCGGGCACGAGCTTCACTCTGATTGGCTGCCAACACTCCAAACCAGGAAGTGTTGGCAGCCATTTTGTGACTCGGCAACCAAGTCCCAAGAAAAAGGTAAAACAAAGATAAAAAACAAGAAAAGGGGTCAGGGTAAAAGCATTCTTTTTTTTTTAAACAGCTGAATTTGCGCTGGCTGCGCAAATCTGGCTGAATTTTCTTTTTTTAAATGAAGAGTGGGCTCCCGTGCTTCATTTACTATAAGCACCCAGGTGGACCAGGTCCCGGGGGAAATGCCAAATTAATTAGAACCTCCCTGGGGCTTGAACAATAAATGCATGGGGGTTCCAATCCCCCCACGCTGCCCCGAGGACCACCACCTCCGAGGGGCTTTATTATAATTGAGGCAGGGGGCCTCGCGGGCCCCCCCAAGCCTCGGGGACCACAACCTCCCCGGGGCTTCTGTTATTAATGAGGGGGGCCTTGTGGGCCCCCCCAGGCCCTGGGGACCACCACCTCACCGGGGCTTCTTTCATTAATGAGGGGGGCCTCTCGGGCCCCCCAAGCCCCGGGACCACCACCTCTCTGGGGCTTTGCACTCAAAGGAAGAGGGGTTGCGCGGCCCACTTCCTGGAGCCCTAGATGGCCCTGGGGACCGTCACCCCCCAGGGCCGGCTCCTGCAATGTCCCGGGTTGCCCACCCCCGGGACATTGCCATTTGCAATGACAGGGTGAGAGCTGTGCGGCTCCTGCCCTGTCATTGCAAACTCTGCACGTGATAATCTGATGCATCTCCTCGCACCCTAATATAACCTTTGAGACACCCACTATAAAATACAGACTACTATTTGTGAATCCATAGACACACCAATACCAGTTACTACATACCCAATCACTGATTCCTAGGTCTACACACACATCCACTCATTCACCCATACAGTCACTCATCAATACAGCACTATCATTTGCACTCTTACAGCTATACAGACACTCACACACCACCACTCATCCATATACTTACTCACACATCTAGTCAGTCATGCAAAGATTCAATCACATTATCACACTCCCATTTACTCACCTACACAGTTATACACACACCACCTCGCTTATTCATACAGATACTAACACATACTTACTCTCTTATACAAGCATTGTTACAAGCACACACTCACCCATAGAGACACTCTCACAATCACTCACTCTCATATATAGCCAACACACCCATATACACACTTACCAACCCATACAGCCCTTCACAGATGCACTCTTGAAACCATACACCTAGTGAATGACCCACTCACACATCAATGCACAGTTATACATCCCCATCCACCCACACAGACACTCAGGCCCCCATACGGATACTCAGACAACCAAGCTTTCACACCAACTGACAGACTGATACTGACATTCATACAGATTAGTCACTAATGCATGCATTCAGTAAGACACGTTTAATCACTCACTTATGCAGTCAGTCACGCACCTCCTAAATCATCCATTCAGACATTTAGACACCCACCCATTCTTCAATACACCTTGACATATATATATATATATATATAACATATTTTAACTTTACAGAAACACACAGTCACTGGATGATGTCATCAGTGATGTCATTTGAGATGTCATCAATGATGTCAGCAGTGATGTCACTGACCATGTCATGAATGATGTAATATGTGATGTCATCAGCAGTGCATTGTGGAGGCATGAGTTATAGTTATCTAAACTAACTATAATGGCTGAATTTCTCTGGTTTTGTACGAGTGAAATGTCCAACTAACTATAACGTCCCTGAAACAAGTGTTTTTTTGAGTGAATGTCTAAGGGTTTTAAATGCTAATTTCTAACTATAATGTCCCAGAAACATATGGTTTTTTCAGTGAATTTCAAAGGTTTTTTAAATGCAAATTTCTAACTATAACATCCCTGAAACCTGTGGTTTTTTTTCAGTGAATATACATATATGTATATATATATATATATTACCTACTGGCGGTCGCCAGTAGGTAGTTATAGTTAGGACCCCTTTTCCATAGGAAATCCGCAACATTCTATTTTGATTAACTTTGGCGCCGGTTGACGAATCCTCGCGAATTTCTCAAAATAGGTGGGGCGCTACGCTCCGCTCCTACCCTGAAAGTCTCGGGGGGATTCGTCAAGCGGGGGCTGAGATAAAAGGGGGGTCCCAAAACGCGTTTTCCCCATGCATTTTTCCATAGGACCTTTAGAACGAGCTACAGCCCGAACGGCTGAACAGAATTACTAGAAATTTGGCAGAGAGGTAGTCCTCAGGTCAAGGAAGTGCCTTTTGTAGGTTTGGTGTAAATCTGTTCAGTAGATTCTGAGAAAATAGCCTTTAAATCAATATATATATCTGAGCCCGCTTACGGTACGCTTACCGTAAGCTTACCGTACGCGTACGGTGGCGTGCGCGAGCGCGATTCTGATTGGCTCTTAGATCTTAGTAAACATTCGAATCGGCCGAAACCAGGAAGCGGCGGCCGCCATTTTGTGTATTTCACTCTGAAAAAAAAGAGTGAAAACAAGAAAAGGGGGCAATGAGGAGAGTTACAGACCCCCTAACATTTGTAAGGGGGTCAAAGAAGGACAGAAAAGTACAAAAAAAACATTTATTGATTTTTTTAAAAATCACGGGGTACGCGTACGGTAAGCGTACGGTAAAAAAAAAAAAAAAAAAAAATGAAATGCAGATTTAAGAGTTTAGATATTAGGGAGCTCTAAAAAGAGCTGTTGTGTTTATGAAGTCATTTTTTTAAGTGGTACTTACAAGTAAGTACCGATGCAGAGTCTAAGGTTCAAAAGGAAGACTCTGTTCCCTTCATCATTGAAGTGCACACCATCTCCTCTATAAATGTCTTGCATGTCATAACGCAAGTTGTTGTGGTAAATGGCACCCATACCATAGTCACGGAGGAAAGCAGAAACAGATTTGTTGACGTGCTTTCTTGCTTTGTCAATCTGCGGACAGAAATGATTGGACCAGTTCCATTTTTGCCTTTGGCATATGTTGGAAAACACAAAGGCAGTTTTAGGGAAAAGTGAAAACAGTTGTGCAAAGGTGTCCTTCATAAGCATTTCCAGACCTACCCCAGTCAAAGTGCCTAGGTCATTGCCACCACAGTGCACTATTATGAGGTCAGGGTGTTGGATTTGCATGAAGGATTTCACCAATGGCATCAACTGGTGCCACTTTAACCCTCTCTGACCAATCCATTTAATGTCTACATTTGGCAAAGCAAGGTCTCTCACCATATCTGTTTTCTCTGCAAACTTTTCACTCCAGAAGACATAGCTGTGCCCTACAATCCACACTGTGAACATCTTCAAAGGAGAACTGGATGCACTCAGGAGGTGTCTTTCAGTAGAATGGCAATATGAAAAGAAAGACAGTTTGGAAATGGAGGCATACATATTTTTTTCAAAACAAAAAGAACTGATTGGCTGTTTCATACCATTCTAGAATAAAAACTAGGCTGTATGTGTAAATTAATAGAAGCATGTTTTGTATTGGTACAGAAAAATGTGTTACCAAAGAACAGTACTATGGATTTGCTGTTAGGTTTGAAAAGTCAAGCACTCTTGCTCTGTGGAATTGAAACATTGTGTGGCGAACTTCTGACCTAACTCCACACAGCAGTGTTCCATGAGCTGTTGCTATGGTAGCAGGCAGAAGTCAAGTTGGGGGAAGGGTACTAGGCAGAAGTCAAGTTGGGGGCAGGGTACTTTTGGAAAAGGGTTGGTTTTCAACCAATAGAAATGTGTGATTACATTTGAAAAAAAGGGGGAAGCACTGAGATTTGAAACTTACATGTATATGTGTGGAAAAATAGAGGGAAAGTTTGCCATTATCTGGTTCTGCTGAGAGGAGAGAGGTGAACACAACAGAGATCCTGGCTCTGATAATCTGCTGTTTGAGTGCCACATTTCTTTCACAACTAACTAATTTTAAAGGTGAGGATAGAGTTTGAGAGGAGATGTATATGGTAAATTAAGAAATGAATAATAGAAATGGAAATTCTTTTTGTTGAAGTTGCGTTTATCATTTTCTGTTTTGGGAGAAATTTAAATGTGAGGAACATGTAAAATAATATGGACTATGTTTTCACAATAAATTAAGGTGTACTGGAAAAAAAAAGAATAGTTTAAGGGTTTGAGGTTGGACTCAGTAATGCAAATACATTCAGCATCACTAAGGCTGGTTGCCCTTGCTGGAATGTAGGCAGCCACCCAGGTTACACATGGTGGTGGTCTGAAAAAGCAGTTTGGACATGTGCATTTAAGAAAATCAAAAAAGTGGTTTCATAATGTGTCAGTCTGTAAAAGTGATTTTCACTTGCCCAAAAAAAAAGAGCAGTAAGTGTGCTTTCAAATTGGCAAAGAAATTTCGTTTTGGGACTAATGTGAAAACATGACTCTGTGTGCAAAGAGGAATTATAGGCAGAGATTTATTGCGTTTTTTTCTGGTGATTTCACAGTTGCATTAGTAGGAAAAAGGGGGAGCGATTTTTTGGGGGAAGAAGCAGACTCTTAGCACACACCCATGTGCTTGCCATGTATAATCATGCACAGTATTTACAAGCGAGTGGGGTTTTCAGGTTTCAGTCTGTAATGCAAATACATTCAGCATCACTAAGGCTGGTTGCCCTTGCTGGAGTGTAGGCAGCCACCCAGGTTACACATGGTGGTAGTCTGAAAAAGAAGTTTGGACATGTGCATTTAAGAAAATCAAAAAAGTGGTTTCATAATGTGTCAGTCTGTAAAAGTGATTTTCACTTGCCAAAAAAAAAAGAGCAGTAAGTGTGCATTCAAATTGGCAAAGAAATTTCGTTTTGGGACTAATGTGAAAACATGACTCTGTGTGCAAAGAGGAATTATAGGCAGAGATTTATTGCGTTTTGCTCTGGTGATTTCACAGTTGCATTAGATGGAAAGGGGGAGCGATTTTTGGGGGGAAGAAGTAGACTCTTAGCACACACCCATGTGCTTGCCATGTATAATCATGCACAGTATTTACAAGCGAGTGGGGTTTTCAGGTTTCAGTCTGTAATGCAAATACATTCAGCATCACTAAGGCTGGTTGCCCTTGCTGGAGTGTAGGCAGCCACCCAGGTTACACATGGTGGTAGTCTGAAAAAGAAGTTTGGACATGTGCATTTAAGAAAATCAAAAAAGTGGTTTCATAATGTGTCAGTCTGTAAAAGTGATTTTCACTTGCCAAAAAAAAAGAGCAGTAAGTGTGCTATCAAATTGGCAAAGAAATTTCGTTTTGGGACTAATGTGAAAATATGACTCTGTGCAAAGAGGAATTATAGGCAGAGATTTATTGCGTTTTTATTTGGTGATTTCACAGTTGCATTAGATGGAAAGGGGGAGCGATTTTTTGGGGGAAGAAGCAGACTCTTAGCACACACCCATGTGCTTGCCATGTATAATCATGCACAGTATTTACAAGCGAGTGGGGTTTTCAGGTTTCAGTCTGTAATGCAAATAAATTCAGCATCACTAAGGCTGGTTGCCCTTGCTGGAGTGTAGGCAGCCACCCAGGTTACACATGGTGGTAGTCTGAAAAAGAAGTTTGGACATGTGCATTTAAGAAAATCAAAAAAGTGGTTTCATAATGTGTCAGTCTGTAAAAGTGATTTTCACTTGCCCAAAAAAAAAGAGCAGTAAGTGTGCTTTCAAATTGGCAAAGAAATTTCGTTTTGGGACTAATGTGAAAACATGACTCTGTGTGCAAAGAGGAATTATAGGCAGAGATTTATTGCGTTTTTTTCTGGTGATTTCACAGTTGCATTAGTAGGAAAAAGGGGGAGCGATTTTTTGGGGGAAGAAGCAGACTCTTAGCACACACCCATGTGCTTGCCATGTATAATCATGCACAGTATTTACAAGCGAGTGGGGTTTTCAGGTTTCAGTCTGTAATGCAAATACATTCAGCATCACTAAGGCTGGTTGCCCTTGCTGGAGTGTAGGCAGCCACCCAGGTTACACATGGTGGTGGTCTGAAAAAGAAGTTTGGGCATGTGCATTTAAGAAAATCAAAAAAGTGATTTCATAATGTGTCAGTCTGTAAAAGTGATTTTCACTTGCCAAAAAAAAAAGAGCAGTAAGTGTGCATTCAAATTGGCAAAGAAATTTCGTTTTGGGACTAATGTGAAAACATGACTCTGTGTGCAAAGAGGAATTATAGGCAGAGATTTATTGCGTTTTTTTCTGGTGATTTCACAGTTGCATTAGATGGAAAGGGGGAGCGATTTTTTGGGGGAAGAAGCAGACTCTTAGCACACACCCATCTGCTTGCCATGTATAATCATGCACAGTATTTACAAGCGAGTGGGGTTTTCAGGTTTCAGTCTGTAATGCAAAAACATTCAGCATCACTAAGGCTGGTTGCCCTTGCTGGAGTGTAGCAGTCTGGACATGGGCTTTTTAAAAAATCTGAAAAGTGGTTTCATAATGTGTCAGTTTGTAAAAGTGATTTTCACTTGCCCAAAAAAAAAAGAGCAGTAAGTGTGCATTCAAATTGGCAAAGAAATTTCGTTTTGTGAGTATTGTGAAAAGAAATGTAGTAATATATTTAAATAAAATAAAGGAATTTTTTTTTTAGTTTTTTTCAGGTATTGCTGAAGAGCAGTGAACAAAATTTAAGATGCCTACAAAATCCAGAGTTCAAAAAACGCTAAAAAAAAAACTATATTTGAAGACAACTAGAGGATCAAAGTTAGTAGAAGATGCTGATGTTGGGAGGAAGAAAAAATCTTCTGGTAAGCAAAAAAAAGATTTTCTAAGGAATATATTCAAAAAAAGGAAAAATGTACAAAATGTCTGTACAGGAAAGAATGATTTCAAACAAAAAGGACAAGAAAAAATTGAGAATTTAGTTAATGCAAATATACCTTCTGCAACTAAAAAGTTAAACTTAAACAGAAAAACAGCGTTTAAAGAGATACGTAGAAAAATGTTTCAGAGAAGAGTTATGTCCAATTTGATAAAGGATGTGAAGAAATATAAGCAAAAGGCAAAGTTTTATAAGAGAAAAAAAGAAATTGAAGCCATTGCAGCAAAGGCATTAGAATTAAAAAGGAAACTATTCATATTAATTTTGAATAGGATGCGTACATTAGACAAAATGGTTAATGTACTGAAATCACATAGCAAAAGGAAAAGAGTAGTGAACAGAACAAACTTTTGTAAAGTGTTTTTAGGAAAGTGGATGCATAGTTCAAGTAGTGAACCTTTTTTTAATGAAGAGAGCTATTTTCAAAGTAATAGTTTGCTGCATGCAGTTGACACCAGAGGTCGTTCATACGAAGTAAAAAATGGTTGCATAATGGAGAAGGAGATAATGGTTCCAAGAGATGAGGTACAAGTGATGGCAGATGAGGCAATGGGGAGACGTCCTAAAGCCCCAGTGTACACTTGGAATTGTAGTAGTATTTGCACTGTGCGTCAGGAATCTATTGACAAATTTCGAGAGTTTCTAAGAGAATATAGTAAAAAAAGTATAAAACAGAAGATTAAGGTGCTTCAAAGTCTGGATCCATGCAGAGTGAGAGAGAATACTGGTTTGCAGGGTCATTCTCTGGCTTGTCTATCTAGAAAAGTGTGCAATAGTGTTTTCCATCATTTTAGGATGCTGGCTGTTCATCATACTGAAATGAGAAAGTTTGTGAGACGGTTGTATTTTGCCAAAAGTCCAGCAATAAAGTTAAATGAATTGAATAGGGCTCTGTTCCGAGGAACGGTATCAGATGTAGAGAAGGTTGTTGATGAAATTCAGTTTTGTTACTTTGGTCCTGAACAAAACAGTGCAGAGAAGGACACAGTAAATGAGGAAGAAGTGGAAGAGAATGTAGAACCCTCTGTAAGTAACACATTTAATGATCACATAACAAAATTTGCAATAGTCTCTAATGAAAGACCAAATTTTACTTGTATTTGTTGCCGCAGAACTCATTATAGAAAACAAACTAGGAATGTTGATCTCTACAGAAAGAGTGAAAATGAAGATAATTATAAGTGGAAGGATTTTGCCACATATATATTTCTAGAAAATTGTTTTGAATTGGGTGAAGATCAGCGTATTTGTAAATACTGTTACAACAAGTTAGAGGAAAATAGAATGCCGACCAGAGCTGTACATAATAATTTAGAATTGGATGCTATTCCTGCTGAACTTTCTGAATTAAATACATATGAGTCTATACTCATTCAATGTGTTCATCCGTTCCAGACCATAGTACGTATGGAGCCCAAAACTGGTAAATTACCTCCTTCAGATTTACTGAGAGGTTTAAAAGGTAAAGTGGTGTATTTGCCCTTGGATTTGAAAAAAAATATGGAAACTATTGATGCGGATACTTTGGAAACTGAACCATTAATTATTCTGGTTAATGGTGTACCTACAAAGAATAAGAAGATTTGGCAGGAGCTGGTAGATGTACGGAAAGTACAAAAAGCAAATTTGTATTTGAAAAGGAATAACAAATGGTATGAATCAATTTATATAGAAGAAGAAGAAGAAGAAGAAGATTTACAAGAAGACACAGAAACACCAACTGGACAAATTGAAAAAGTGGACAAGTCAAAGGAAGAAGAAATTTATGAACATTTTAGCATACATCCTTTTCATTCAAAAGAAGTTATGGGAGACAATATTGATCTCTTTCAGATGAAGAAAGCAAAAGGAACTCCCGTGAGTGTATGGGAGGAGAGCTTGGAAGCTCGATGTTTTCCCCAGCTGTTTCCTAAAGGAAAAGGAGGACGATACGATGAACGTCCAGAACAGATTCCAGCTTCTGAGTATCGGACTACAAGACTATATGCTGAAGATCCCAGATTTCGACAAAGTATTCCTTATTTGTTCCATCTTTTATTTGAAAGCGACTTGTCTGCACTGTCTTATGCAGTAAATCACATTTTAAAAAGTGGAGTACATTTACAAAATGTGTCTGCTAAGGATTTTATGGAGAAAGTGCAGCACCGAGATGATCATTTGGAAACACAACTGATCAATCTGATGGCTTGTCAGCGTGGGACAAATGAATATTGGTACCGACGCCATGGTGAACTAAAATGCATGTTACGGAATTTAGGAACACCAACATGGTTCCTTACCCTAAGCTGTGCCGAGTACGCTTGGGATGATTTACTGGATTTTCTACGAGAGGCCAATTCAAACATTAAAAACATCGAATACAAGACAGCAGGAGAACTGTGCTCATTGGATCCGGTTAATGTTTGCAGATATTTCAATCATAGATTTGAGGCTATGATGTCCTTCATCTGCAATAAAAAAAATCCACCTCTTGGAGAAGTAGTGGATTTCTTTTGGAGAAAAGAGTACCAGGCAAGAGGTGCTCCTCATATTCATATGCTGTTGTGGATCAAGGATGCCCCAAAGTTTGGAACAGATACTGATGAAGCAGTGTTATCTTACATTGAAGAATATGCAACATGTGCTATACCAAAAAGCACAGAAGAGAAAAAGTTAAAGGAGCAAGTTTTACGTTTCCAAAGTCATCAGTGTGGAAAATACTGTCGACGGAAATACAAGAGCAAAGAAAAATACTACACTAAATGTCGATTTGGATTTCCTAGACCTGTTCTTTCAAATGGAAGAGTAAACAGTTTTATGTCAGCTGTGAGACATACTATCACAAGAAAATCACCAAAGAATACCTACAACCTTAAAAGAAAAGAAGAATCGAAAAATATAAATGACTACAACCCAGTCATTTTATCCATGTGGAACGCTAACATGGATATACAGTATGTTGCTGACAATTCCATTGCTGTTGCTCGATATGTAACGTCTTACATTACGAAATCAGAAAAAACAGAATTGAAGGAAATGTGGGAAGAGATTTCTCACGAGAAGACTGTCAGTAAGAAGCTGTACAGTTTCAGTTTGAAGATGTTATCGCATCGAGAAATTGGATCCTACGAATGTTCAGATAGGTTATCTTCTGCAAGTCTCTACTCGAAGTCAAGAAGAATAATTTGGGCAAGTTTAGGCCTTGCAGCAATGAGAAATCGGGTACTGAAATCTGTAGGAGAAATTGAATATTTGGCCGAGAATGACCCAGAAAGTACAGATATTTTGAAATCAAACATGTTGGACACTTATTATCCCAAGAGAAGTCATCATCTGGAGAACATGTGTCTCTATGAAGTGTTGCAGAACTACATTTATTCACGGAAAGCTGCAGAAGACATCAACAATGGAAAATATAAAGTCGTTGGTGAAGAAGGATGTTTGGTGAAGCAAACAAAAGGAAGTTTGATAAATCACCGGAAGCTGAGTTGTGACACTACTGACAAGAAGGAATTTTACTACTTGGCTCTTTTACAGTTGTTTAAACCATGGCGTACAGAGGATGAACTACTGGGAGAATTTCAAAGCTATGAAGATTCTTTTAATGCTTGCAAAGACAGCATACAATGCAGTACATTCTCAACTTATCTGCAAATGTTAAATGAAGAAATTGAACAGGAAACTACAATTGCAGCAGAAATAGCTAGAGACAGTTCTCAGGACAGCCAAAGTTCAGGAACACTCAGTCAAGATCCCCTAGGACAACCAATCGTTGAAAATGAAGCATCAATAGCCATGAATGAAGTGGAAACGGCTATGAATCAAGCTCAAGAAGAATTTATAGACTTAGAAAATTTGGAAAGACAACTGAATCAAGAGCAGCAACAAATTTATGAAGAGATCAAAAACAAAATTGATCACTGATTTCTACATGAAAAAAAAGAGTGCTCATGCACATCATTTCATCCAATCAGGATGTATGTAAGCGGACAAGCTGGAACTGGAAAAAGTTTCCTAATAAAAGTCATCAGAAGCTACCTAAAGCAAAAAATGGATTCTACTTTGTCTTGTGTGGTTACTGCTCCAACTGGGTTAGCAGCATATAACATAAAAGGAATCACTTTACATCGTTTGCTAATGTTACCAGTGGAGCATGAGAACAAAATACAATTCAACAAGCTAACTGGAGAAGCATCCTTGGAAGTTTCAAGAGTATTGAAGAAGATGCAAGTTCTCATTATTGATGAGGTGAGCATGGTATCAAACTTAATGCTTGCCTTTGTGCATTTAAGAATGCAGCAAATTTTGAAGACAGACTATGACATGTTATTTGGTGGAAAACACGTCATAGTTTTTGGAGATCTTTTGCAACTTACTCCAGTTAAAGGACAACCAGTGTTTAGTACTGTCACACATGAAGACACAAAGAAGTCATTGGGAAGCATCGGAAATACAAATATTTGGTCCTTCTTTGAGTACAAGGAACTTACTACTAATATGAGGCAAGCAAGCGATGAAGAATATGGAAGTATTCTGAAGGATATCAGAATTGGACTACTCACAGAAGTTGGCAAAAAAGCATTACAGAGTCGGCTGCTACATAATTTATTTCCAAAGGAAGAAATAGTTGCAGAGAAGATCTACAAGAACATTGCAGAAAACAAAAGTGTCATCTGCTTAATGCCAACTCTACGTGAATGCTCAATATTCAATGAGGAGCTTTTGAAATTGGAAAAGGAAGAGATCAGGAAATTGGAAGCAGTGGACAAAATTGAGGATGGAAGAATTACTGTCACAGTAACAGGCAAAATGAAAAATAAATTGGACTCACTAGAGAAGAACATCTCCAAAACAGCTGGATTAGAAAAAAATCTATATGTTTGCATGAACTGTAGAGTATTTTTAAGAAGAAATTTGGATGTTGAAAAAGGTTTAGTTAATGGAGCTATGGGAAGAGTTGTGGGTTTTATTAATTATCAGAAAAAAGAAGGAATTGAATGTTTAAAAATAAAATTTGATCAGATAGAAGAAGTTAAAGATATTTGTCGTTGTACAGTTCGTTTCATGCTTGTGAAAGACTTATATGTATGTAGGAAGCAGTTTCCGTTTTCTCTAGCATATGCTGTAACTATTCACAAGTCTCAAGGATTGACTGTAGATTGTGCATTTGTGAACATTGGTTCAACTGTGTTCAAAGAAGGTATGGCATATGTTGCTTTGTCACGAGTGAAAACATTATCAGGTTTATTCATGATAGACTTTGATGACTCAAAAGTTAGTGCTGATACAAACTGTGTAAAGGAGTATAATAGATTAAGAAGAAGCTATGCTCCTCATTTAGGTCAGTATCCTGTGTTAGAGAAACGTGTAGTTTCTCGTAAAAGAAAAAATGACAATATCTGTAATGAAGATGTAGAGAAGAGGAAAAAAAAGAGGAGTGATGTAATTGCAAGCAAAAAGAAAAAGGAAAATGAAGAACAGGTTGTAGGATGTCATTTTGAAAATAGCTCTGGTGTCAACTGCTACGCAAATGTAGTGCTGAATGTTGCATTTTATCTCGAAAGTTTGCAAGAGCAGATAATAGTAAATCAGGGAAAAAGATTCTGTTCAGAGCTGAGTCTCCTTTTTCAAAAGCTGAGTAAAGATAAAACTCAAATAGAAAGTGCCACTGAAATTAGAAAACTTTTAGATGTATGTTCAGGACGAACACGGTTTTCTCAAAATGTACAGCAAGACGTACAGGAATTTTTGATGTATTTTCTTCAGGTAGTGGAAGAAGAAGGAGTTCCCATTGACATTCTTTTTGGTCTCTCTTATAAATGGGAACATAGTTGTGATAATTGTTATAATATATGTGGTTCTAATGTTGATAATGAAAGGTTTATTTATTTGACATTGCCAGAAAGTAAAACAGTTACTTTTGCAAAATTAGTTAAAGATGCTAATCATAGCATGAAATGTGGTGAGTGTAAATCTGACATGTTTTCAACATTAATTTTAAAGGAATACGGACAGTATGTAATTTTAATGATGCAACGATGTAGAGCTGATGGTTCAAAATTGGATATTTTAATAAAGAAGTTTACAGGACAGCAATTATCAATTTCAGGAAAAACTTTTGTAACTGTTGCAATAATTTTCCATGATGGACCTACTGTTACTTCTGGACATTACACAGTTTATCTTAAATGTGAAAAAGGTTGGACACTGTGTAATGATTCCCAATTGATTTTCAAACAACGTTTGCCTTTTGATTTAGCAAATTCCTATCTAATCTTCCTGAAACCTAAATTTTAGACAGATTTGGCAAGATCTGGACAAAATAATTTTACCATTTTACTGCATTACCATTACAATTTTGTAGAAAAATGATTTTTTAAATTATCATTTGGCCTAATGGAAAGATAACCAATTGTAATGTGGACTTTTTTAATTTTTAATGAAACTTTGAAAAACCAATAATTTAGAGATAATCGGTAACATCTGCACAATTTAAATTTTGGAATGTTATTGGACTGCCATTGGAATTGTTTTCAAAAATGATTTAAAAAATTACTATTTGGCCATGTGGAAAAGTAACCAATTCTATTGTGGACTTAATAAATTATTCCAAAAATTTTCGTGAACCAAAATGTAACAGAGAATCAGTGAGATCTGGACAAATTAAACTTTAGAATTTTATTTGATTACTGTTGGAAATTTATTCCAAACAAAATTTTAAAATTACTATTTGCCCTAAAGGAAATGGAATCAGATGTATTGTGGAGTTATTTGAGATATAATATTGTGATTATACTTCTGAAACAAACATATCAGACGGTATTTTAAAGAAATAACTATTGGTATTAGATGATATTTTTTTAGAATATTATGCATTTCTATAATGTTAAGTTTAAGTAAAAAGAGATTCTGGGCTTTTTTATTACAATCTTTGTGATTGTTATTTTTTTTTGCCCGCTGTAAAATGATGAATGCAATTGCTTTCACAATTTATAGTGAAATGCAATATATTCTGAAAACAGCAAAAATAAGGCAAAAATATTTTTGGGAAAAAAATGTAAATATGTGTACTGTATTATAAAATGTTTTAAAAATATTAATACTTTTTTCTTTTTTTTCAGATTCATATAGAAAAATTTTGAAAACTAGAACCATTTTTAAAGCTATTTTTAAAAAAAACAAATGAATAAATATTTTTTTGAGTGAGTATGGTAAGTCAATAATAATAATTGTAGACTCTCAAGGACCTTGTAATGTGATAATTGATTTTTAGTGTTTTTAAAAAAAAAAAAAAAAATTACGCGTAAAAAAAGTTTTTAAAAACATAGATAAAAAATAGAGGAAAGGTAAGGTTGGCTCTTAAAAGAGCCGTTGTGTTCATGCAGGGACAGAGGAAAGAAAGATTGGGAATATTAGACGGTACGACAAGTGTGCTGATCTATTTTACTGTTCACTAGGGAAACACTGGTCTCCCTATAAGTAATTAGATCGTGACAAGTGGCGCACCGTACTTCAACCCTCGCAAACCGAGGGTTAATTTCCAGAGGGCCAGCAAAAGGAAATGCTCCCCCCACAGATGAAGGGCTCACCTGACCTGCAGAAGAAGGAGTCAGCTCTGCAGATGATGGTCCAGGCTGAGCTGCTGTGGATGTACTTGCTTGTCTTTCTGAAGAGTTACCTCCAAAAAGATGACCATGTGTCCTTTTGTGTACATCCTTGAGGTGTCTCTTCATGGTGAGATTCCCAAAGGAATACTTCCTGTCAGGATTACCTCTAGAAAGTACACGCTGACACAGCCTGCAAGTTACTAAGGGTGCATTCACCTTTTGCTGGCCTTCAGGAAAAGTAAAATAATCCCATACATAAGAGGGCTTTTGTTTCCTCGATCTCTGCCTCAAGACAGTGCTGCTAGTGCTAGCCTCACTCTCAGAAGAGCTCTGCTGTTCTGCCATCGTATCCCAAAGACAAACCAGCTCCTTCTCCTAAGGGATTACAAGCAGAAATGAGGGGAATGGGTGTGGTGTGGGAGAGTTCTAGAACTGAAAGTAGTTTCAACCAATCAAAAGTTGTGTTTCATGATCACATGACCTACCGTACGCTTACGGTACGCTTACGGCAAAAGTGCGCATGCGCGTAAAAAAGACACGCGCTTGCGCGCATGCGCATAACAGACACTACCCGACACTTCCGCGTAACGTGCGCGTGTAGCGCACACGCGTACGCGTCCCACGCGGAGTACGCGCGGCTACGCAAATTGCGTAACTATACGCAAGCAGCGTGGATAAATTACGGACGTAGCGTAAACCGTACGCTTACCGTGAGCTTACGGTACGCGTACTAAAAAAATAATAAAAAAAATAGAAAAAAAGTACTGCAAATAAATTTTACATGTTTTTTTTAAAAAAAATATAAAAAAAAAACATATTAAAGAATTTTAAAAATTTAACGATAGTCTTTATAAAAGGTAAGAAAAATAAAATAAAAATATGTTAAAAAAAATAGAAGAAAAAAAAAACAATTAGCATTTAAAAAACCTTGCAAATTCACTGAAAAAACCATGGGTTTCACACACGTTATAGTTAGGACTTAGCATTTAAAAAACCATAGAAATTCAGTGAAAAAACCATAGGTTTCACACACATTTTAGTTAGGAATTAGCATTTAAAAAACCTTAGAAATTCAGTGAAAAAACCATAGGTTTCACACATGTTATAGTTAGCTGGACATTTTACTCGTAAAAAACCAATGAAATTCCCCCGTTATAGTTAGTTCAGCTAACTATAACTCGCGCGCCCGCAATGCACTGCTGATGACGTCACATATTACATCACTCATGACATGGTCAGTGACATCACTCATGACATCACTGATGACATCTCAAATGACATCACTGATGACCTCACTGATGACATCATCCTTGTGATAGAGTGGCAGACCTCCTCTTCCCCTAATAAAACCTTTGATACACACAATCAAAAATAGAGACTAAAATTTACAAAACAATGGACATACCAATAACAGTTACAACAACCTCTTCAGTAATTCTAAGATCCACATACACATCCACTCATTCACCAACAGTCCAATACAGTCACTCATACATGTACTCACTTATCATATGTACTCATACACCTATACATCCTATTACACAACGCCACTCATCCATAGAGCTACTCACACACATAGTCACTCATGCCAATAAAGAATCAAACATCCATTTACTTGCATATACAGTTAAACACACACCACCACACTTACGTCTACGGAAACTTACACATACTTAGTCTTTTTAACAATCACTTATAGAAACACATACTTATTCATACAGGAACTCTTTCAATCTCTCACTCTCACATATACTCACATATATAAACCAATAGTCACATATACTAGTTTTAAACATATGTAGTTACTCATAAAGACACTATTGAGACAGTCATTCACTCACTAACACACCCACACACACACTCATCCACCCATACTGTCCTGCACACATGCTGTCTTCAACACATACAAACAGTGAGTCACTCATTCATGCACCTATGCACTACGTAATACCCCCCACCGAACCATGCAGACACTCATACTGATACTCAAAAAACCAACTAATAACCTATATAGACACCCATGTAGCTACTCTCCAACCCATGCAGCCACTTATACACAAAGTGAGAGACTGATACAGATATTTATATATTTAAACATTACTCACTAAGCCATGTATTCACTATGATACACTTAATCAGTCAGTTACACAATCAATTTTTCAAAAAGAAATCATCCATTTAGACAGTAATATACCCATTTATTCTTCCATCGACCTTGAGATATACATATATAAAACATATTTAATTTTCAGAAAAACACACATTCACTGGATGATGTCATCAGTGAGGTCATCAGTGATGTCATTTGAGATGTCATCAGTGATGTCATGAGTGATGTCACTGACCATGTCATGAGTGATGTAATATGTGACGTCATCAGCAGTGCATTGCGGGCGCGCGAGTTATAGTTAGCTGAACTAACTATAACGGGGGAATTTCATTGGTTTTTTACGAGTAAAATGTCCAGCTAACTATAACATGTGTGAAACCTATGGTTTTTTCACTGAATTTCTAAGGTTTTTTAAATGCTAATTCCTAACTATAACGTGTGTGAAACCTATGGTTTTTTCACTGAATTTCTATGGTTTTTTAAATGCTAAGTCCTAACTATAACGTGTGTGAAACCCATGGTTTTTTCAGTGAATATGTATATATATATATATATATATGTATATATATATATATATATATATATATATATATATATTACCTGCTGGCAGCCGCCAGTAGGTAGTTTTAGTTAGGACCTATTTTCCATAGGAAATCCGCAACATTCTATTTGGAATAACGTTGGCGTCGATTGATGAATCTTCGCGAAATTTTCCAAACTTTTGGCCAGCTCCGGTCCGCTCCTATCCTAAAAATTTCACAGTGGTTCGTCAAGCAGGGGCCGAGAAAAAAGGGGGGTCCCAAACCACGTTTTCCCCATGCATTTTCCCATAGGACCTGTTGACGCAGCTACAGCCCAAAGTGCTCAACGGAATTACACCAAATATGGCAAAGAGGTAGTCCTCAGTTCAGACTCGTGCCTTTTGCTTTAATGGTGTAAATCCGTTCAGCAGTTCCTGAGAAAATCAAAAGTAAAATCACATATATATGTGGGAGGAGCTTAACCACACATCTCATCGTGAGATCTGATTAGCTGTCAGCACTTCATCCAAGAAGTGTTGGCAGCCATCTTGGGACCAATATACATGATAGCGCCTAATTAAAAAGCATTGCAGTTAATAAAAGGTTTTAAGACTTTAGTTACATTATAAATCATTTGTTGATGGTACCATACTCATTTTAGGAATTGTGGTGTGTTCTAAGATTTTACCATGTGAAAAAGCCTTCTGCTGTGATATCATGAATCATGTTTGAGAGAAAACTATTTTCTCATGCTTTTCCCACAGAGGTTTGGAAAATGATCTATAAGCTAAACTGAGAGCATATTTTCTGTAAATTCACATTATCTTTCTCAGTCATGTGAGAATGAAGTCTGACATTCTCAGTAAAACATGCACATCCAACAGGGGCAGAGACTGTCAGTTGATTCCTTTGTGTACTACTGCAGCTTCCCAGAGTTTTCTAAAGAACAACTAGAGCGCTAACAGTCCTACTTATGACAAACGTATGGCACACCAGAAGCCATCTTGGTTGGAATAAAGTGGTAACTCTTAAAACATTTAATTTAAAAAGGAACAAAATGATGGGGTTCATTTTGCCATAGAAAGTATGATTAGTGCTGCAGAAAGAAAAATTAGGGCACATTTTGAGGGACTTCTCAAATCCTCTTCTATTTCATTATAAAATTCTGACATGCAGACTGAAGCATGCACTTTCAATACCAGCAGCAGACTTCCCTGGTGAGCAGTAGCTTTAATACAGTGATCTAATAAGAAACTAGAGTGCTAACATTCTGAATTTATGGCAAATGTGTGACACATCTGAATGCCTTCTTGATGTAAGCAAAGTAAAAAACTGAAAGTATTTCCTACTGAGGAGACTGTAGTAAATGAGGAAATTAGGAAACATCATAAGTCTCCCAAAATGGCCACCAGAGACAAAAGAGCCCAAATGTAGCCCATATATCACCCAGATGTAGCCCAAGTATAGCCCAATGACAGAATGTCCCAGAGTGTTCTAACGAACAACTAGAGCGCTAACAGTCTTACTTATGACAAAAGTATGGCACACCTGAAGCCATCTTGATTGGAGTAAAGTGGTAACACTTAAAACATTTAATTTACAAAGGAACAAAATGAGGGGGTTCATTTTGCCATAGAAATTATGATTAGTTCTGCAGAAAGAAAAATTAGGGCACATTTTGACTTCTCAAATCCTCTTCTATTTCATAAAAAAATTCTGACATGCAGACTGAAACATGCACTTTGAATACCAGCAGCAGACTTCCCAGGTGATCAGTAGTTTTACTACAGTGATCTAATGAGCAACTAGAGTGCTAATATTCAGAATTCATGGCAAATGTGTGACACATCTGAATGCCTTCTTGATGGAACCAAAATAAAAAAACTGAAAGTATTTCCACTGTGGAGACTGCAGTAAATGAGGAAATTAGGAAACTTCATAACAAATAAATCTCCCAAGATGGCCACCAGAGACAAAAGAGCCCAAATGTAACCCAAATATCACCCAGATGTAGCCCACATGTAGCCCAATGACAGAAGTGTGCAAAACACTTATTTGTTTGTGTATTTGCAGTATTATATAGTGCAGACTTGTCAGGTATTGGAGTGCTTTACATGAGCATTGGTTACATCACACAAGATCAAATTCATTTTGGTTGTAGACATGGGGAGATTAAGTGATTTGACCAGAATCACAGAATGTTGAGCTGAAGCAGAAACTCCAACCTGGTTCCCCAGTTGCAAAGTCTGCAGCTCTGGAAGTAACACCACATCCTCTCCCCTAGGTGCAACAATTAATCAAGTGGTCAACTGGATACAAAAAAATAAAGATTACAAATAATTTAAAAGTTCTTTGTCGCTATTTGAAAACTCTGAAAATATGTCCTCATTTTAGTTTTTTAGAGCACTAACCATAATTTTGATGCAAATAAGACCCTCTCATATATGTAATTTCTAAAGGAAATACTGTAGGTATTACAATTTTGATTACATCAAGATGACGTCAGGCGTTCCACACTTTTGTAATAAATATAGAATGTTAGCAAGATAGTTGTTCATTGGGATACTGTTGAGAGGCAGAGGCCAGGGGCCCGGACTCTGAAAATTGAAGGCAGGTAGGAGAGTGCAGATGCAACAATTTGACCACACTGGGCAGGCAGGAAGCGCAGTGGCTGCACAACAGACAATGGAGGGCAGTGGAAAGGGGGGCAGGGGCAACAAACCAACAATACAGGACTGGCAAGAGAGGCTGTGGCAATATAATAGACCACTGTGGGCAGAAGGAAGAGGCAGTGGTAGTACAACCATACATGCCAACAGACCTGTTTCAGACAGGAAACATCCAATGTTTTTAAGCTCAAAGGGCTTTTTTTGATCTGTCTCCTATCTACAATCTCCTCTTTTTCAATGTAACTCAAAGGGGAAAATCAATACCCCAGTATTTTTTCAAAATCTCCCTCTTACCAAGTTCAAAATGTTCGCAAGTATGGTACATTGGATCATGGTAGGCAGGAGGAATTGGGGTAGGGACATGGACTCGGATAACAGGACAGGAGGGACATGGAGAGTTGCACCAAACGGACCCTACAGGGCAGGCATCAGGGTTTGCAGCAGCACAATACACCACACAGCGCATGCGGGATGGGAGTGCAGCACAACAATCCATAGAAAGCAATAGGGAGGGGACAGGACCATGCACATGGACAACAGAGAACAGAGGGGAAAGAGGCAATGGTAGCTAGCTGGCCATAATGGATAGACAGGAGAGAAAGCTGCAGCATAACAGACCATAAAGGGCAGGAGGGACGGATCAGGGGCATTACAATGGAACAGACAAGCCAGGAGGGAGGGCATAGGGGTCTGCACATGGAAACAGAGGGCTGGGGGCAAGGGGGCAGGGCAGGAGCAGCAAAATGACCATGGAGGTCAGGCAGGATGGGCACTAGAAACAAGACACACCATGGAGAGCAACAATGAGACTATGATGGCATACACATAGACCATGGAGGGAAGGTGGGAGGGGGTCAGGGGCTAGTCCAGGGATTCAGACAACAGAGGATAGGGAGGGGGTGGATGGGGCAGCAAGCTAACTGTTCAGAGAAGGTGGGTATTAGGAACTTTTTAGTTTTTAAAAAGTGTGTCTGTGCGAACTGCTTAAAATATGAACAAGTATGCAGCATAATCTCACTTTTATTCAGGAAGAAGAGGACGTTTGTGACTGTTACTCCGGGCTCACTTGGCAGAAACACCCCCTGACCCTCCACCCCAATCGCAAAATGTAATGCCTGTGAAAAGGGTAGGTGGACGCAGTGTTATATAGAACATAGTCGTGAGAGCACGATTGAAAATGAAAACTAGATATAGTATATGGTATAAACTATGCACCAAAAAGTGTGATATAAGATGAACCGGGGCATGAAATATAATATGCAATACATTGTGTGCAATGACAGATTCATTGGAGAGCGCGAGATAGCACAGGCACAAGCGTGTGCTATGTGATATGCGCCTTGGAGTGTAATATGCACAGGGCAGGGTTGTGTAACCTAACTAGTCTCTAAAGTTGTAATATAACATATGTGCTGAGGAGTGTAACGTTGCATATGCACTGTGACAAAGATATGGATCCCAGATTGTAATATGTATGGCATAGCGCTGTGCGTTATAACATAGGCATCGAGGAAGGCACGTTAGATGGGGCAATATAACTCATGCGAAGGCAAGTGTGGCATGACATATTCACGGGGTGGTGTTACAGTGCACATGGGCTAGAGAGTGTCATAGCATACGCACTAGCTGGTGGAATACAACACAGAGGTCTGAGGCACTCGGCGGGCACTAGTGGGTGTAACACAGCATTGGGCTCAGCCAGGAGCACGCTGTGACTCTCAAGTGAGGTTCGTCTCCTTTCCAGAGAGTAAAATAAAAAGTATTACACATCCGGCGGTGGATGTGTGTTTTATTAACCGTGAGGGGGGTTTCTTGCATAGTTTGGTCGAATTTTTGTCGAATCCCCTTTGAATGGCTTGGTGTGTGTGTATATTAAATGTGCCCTTCAATAGCTACCCATGTTTGTATAAATAAACGACAAGGGTGTCTACTTGGAGAGTACCCACTGGCGGGGGCACCGGGATTAGTCACGGTAGGGCATCAGACACGTCAGAGCTTCACTAGCGGTGTAAATAAATTCCATGTGGATTCATTCTATGCATAGTTGCCTTTTAATGAATATCACACAAATCGTCATGGTGATAGGTACATACGGTTTGCCCAGCATGTCCTAGGTTTTTCTATAAATATATTTTTACAAAAAATAATAAAAAACAAAGGCCGGCCCCGGGGAATGGGGTCCCCGGTGCCATAAGTGGCCTGAGGAGGGGGGCAACGCAGCCCCCTCCTAAAGAATTGTTTTTTAAAAAAGGCCATGACCCGTGGGTTGGGGTCCCCGGGGTCGATTAAGGCCTTGGGAGGGCCAAATGTATTTTTTTCAACAAAAGAAATTAGGGTGCAGGCCCTGGGGGATGGGGTTCCCAGGGCCAGTAAATTAGAAAATGAAGGGGGGCCACACAGCCCTCCTTCTTAACAAAATAAAATAAATAAAAGACCGGCATCGCGCCGGAGGCCACGCCCCCTCCTTGCAGCACTCTGCAAACGCGCCCCCTGGCCAGTTGTAAGTTGGGGAATTAATTCCCCTTCAATACTGAGGGTCCCTGAGGGCCAACTAGCCCAACAGGTATCTCCAGTATGCGCCAGGGAGCTGCGTTGCAGACAGGTGTTCTGAGGCCACACCCCTTTTTACACCTCTATGCAACGCAGCTCTGTGGCGCTTACTGGAGATACCTAGTGGGCTAGTTTGGCCCTAGGCACCCTTAGGATTCAAGGGGACTTAATCTCTCAACTCAGAACGGCCACAGGGCGCGTTTACACAGTGGTGAAGGGAGGGGAAGGGGCCTGAGGTGACGTGTGCAAACACGCCGTGTGGCGCGTTTTAAGTTGGGGAAATAATTCCCTTTCAATCCTGAGGGACCCTGGGGGCTAACTAGCCCACCAGGTGCTAACCAGTAAGCGCCACTGCTCTGCGTTGCAGAGAGGTGGTGCAGGCCCCCTTTTTACACCTCTCTGCAATGGCGCTTACTGGACGTACCTAGTGGGCTATTTTGCCCCTAGGTATCCTCAGGATTCAAGGGGACTTAATCTCCCAACTTAAAAAATGGCCACAGGGCGTGTTTACACAGTGGGGAAGGGGGGGATGGGGCCTGAGGTGACGTGTGCAAACACGCCCTATGGCATGTTTTAAGTTGGGGAAATAATTCCCCTTCAATCCTGATGGCCCCTGGGGGCTAACTAGCCCATCAGGTGCTTCCAGTAAGTGCCACTGAGCTGCGTTGCAGAGAGGTGGTCCAGGCCGTGCCACTTTTTACACCTCTCTGCAACGCAGCTCTGTGGCGGTTACTAGAGGTACCTAGTTGGCTAGTTGGACCCTAGGGACCCTCAGGATTCAAATGAACTTAATCTCCCAACTAAAAACAGCCACAGGGCGTGTTGACACAGTGGTGAAGGGAGGGGACGGGGCCTGAGTTAACGTGTGCAAACAAGCCCTGTGGCGCGTTTTAAGTTGGGGAAATAATTCCCCTTCAATCCTGAGGGACCCTGGGGGCCAACTAGCCCACCAGGTGCTTCCAGTAAGCGCCACTGCGCTGAGTTGCAGAGAGGTGGTCTAGGCCGTGCCCCTTTTTACATCTCTCTGCAACGCAGCTCTGTGGCGCTTACTGGAGGTACATAGTGGTCTAGTTGGACCCTAGGAACCCTCAGGATTCAAGGGAACTTAATCTCCCAACTTAAAACGGCCACAGGGCGTGTTTATACAGTGGGGAAGGGAGGGGACGGGGCCTGAGGTGACGTGTGCAAACACGCCCTGTGGCACGTTTTAAGAGGTAGTTTTAATCCCCTGCCCTAATATATACTAGGGGCTTACAGAGGAGGTCATGCTAATCACAGGGGGACCCCAACGCATAGTGTTTCCTAGTGTATGTTATGTTATGTTATATTAGGCTTATATAGCGCCAATTCACCTGCAGGTCTCTAGGCGCTTTGAACCCATGACTAACAACTATAGATCAGGCCCTGAACGCGAGAAGAGAAGATGCCCTACGCAAAGCTATTTTAAGTGGCAAAAAGCCTCTTTAAAAAGGAGCGTCTTCAGCTGCTTCCTAAAACATAGAAGGTTGCCGTCTCTCCTGAGTGATTCCGGTAATCTATTCCAAAGTTGTGGGACCAGCTCTGAGAAGGATCTACCTCCTTTTGTTGACAACCTGTATCGCGGGCAGGCTAGCAACTGGGCATTTCCCGATCTAAGTGCTCGTTTAGGCTGATAAAGCTCTAGACGTTCCTTGATGTAGACAGGGGCCTGTCCATAAATCGCCTTGTGGGCCGTACAGAGGCTCTTAAACTCCACTCTCTGCACAATGGGGAGCCAATGTAGTTTGTGCAATAGGGGAGAAGCCTGTGCTCTTCTAGGGAGTCTGAAAATCAGTCGCGCGGCATCATTTAACACAACCTGCAATCTCTTAGTCAAAGACTTTGGTAGGCCTAAATACAGGGCGTTTCCGTAATCAATCCTAGATATTATTGTGGCAGAAACAACTGTACGTAGCATGGAGAAGGAAAAAAAAGGGACAAGCTTGCGTAGTTGTCTAATCATGCCAGTACAAGTCCCTACAACCGCAGAGATCTGATTAGTCATTGACAACTCGTTGTCAATCTTTATCCCAAGACTTTTTACTTGTTGGCTTGGGATCGGTGTAGGACCCAAGTCCTGGGGCCAATAGAGGTCACCCCAAGGTGAAGCTGTAGTTGAGACCACCAGTATCTCGGTCTTGTCTGGATTTATTTTCAGTAAATTTACCGTCATCCAACTGACCGTATGTCTGAGGATATCTTGGGCATTGGATTGTGCTGACATCGTATTATTGATACTCAGAAGTAGCTGGGTGTCATCAGCGTAATTAAATACATGACAACCCATTTTAGCTAAAGAGTTAATCAGAGGTTGCAGATAGAGATTAAACAATAACGGAGAGAGAGCGGAGCCCTGCGGGACGCCGCACTCTAACACTCCGACCTCCGATATACAATCCCCGAGCTGGATTCTCTGTGTCCTACCGTTTAAAAAAGACTGCAGCCATTTAAGGGCCAGGTCTTTTATCCCAAAACGGGCTAGTCTATCCAGTAGTAGGGAATGGCTGACAGTATCAAACGTCGCTGATAGATCTAACAATATCAGGGCGCTTGGCTTCTTACTGTCAGCCATACCTCTAAGCTCATCTAGCACTACAAGCATCACCAGCTCAGTGCTATGATGTGCACGGAAGCCTGCCTGACGCTCCTGGAGTATGTGATGACTCTCCAGGAAGCCGGAAAGAGACTTCAGAACATGTTGCTCCAAGACCTTAGACAAAAAAGGCAACTGAGAAATCGGTCTATAATTTTTCACAATGGTCGCGTCGGCTCCCGGCTTCTTCAGAAGAGGTCTAACCCGAGCTTCCTTAAAGCTGGATGGTAGAAAGCCGGTCTCCAGTGAACTGTTAAGGAGAGGGATAATATAATGTAGGTGTTTTCACTGTATTCTGAGTGTCTTTTAACATAGCACTGGCTCTAGGACTGGTTAGTCAGACTCAGTTACCACCAGTATCCATCTGAAAAAGTTGAGGGTACAGGATGATTTTGCAACAAGGCTTCTTTCTGCTCTTCTGTTTGTTCTTTCTGCACGTTATCCTTCTTCCTGCACTTTTCTTCATCTTTGAGGACTTCTGTTGCTTCTTTCTGCATTTCTTTTTTTTTCTTTCTGTGCGTATTTTCCACTTTCTTCACATGTCCTATCTCTGTAGGCATAGTTAGAAATTAGCATTTAAAAAACCTTTGAAATTCACTGAAAAAAACATAGGTTTCAGGCATGTTATAGTTAGGAATTAGCATTTAAAAACCTTAGAAATTCACTGAAAAAACCATAGGTTTCAGGGGCGTTATAGTTAGCTGGACTTTTCACTCGAACAAAACCATTGAAATTCCCCCGTTATAGTTAGTTCAGCTAACTATAACTCGCGCACCCCCAATGCACTGCTGATGACGTCACATATTACATCACTCATGACATGGTCAGTGACATCACTCATGACATCACTGATGACATCATCCTTGTGATAGAGTGGCAGACCTCCACTCCACCTAATATAACCTTTGATACACACATTCAAAAATAGAAACTAAAATTTTCAAAACAATGGACATACCAATATCAGTTACAACAACCTATTCAGTAATTCTAAGATCCACATACACATCCACTCATTCACCAACAGTCCTATACAGTCACTCATACATGTACTCACTCATCATATGTACTCGTACACCTATACATCCTGTCACACAACACCACTCATCCATAGAGATACTCACACACATAGTCACTCATGCTAATAAAGAATCAAACATCCATTTACTAGCATATACAGTTATACACACACCACCACACTTACTTCTACAGAAACTTACACATACTTAGTCTTTTAAACAATCACTTATAGAAACACATACTTATTCATACAGGAACTCTTTCAATCTCTCACTCTCACATATACTCACTTATATACACCAATAGTCACATATACTAGTTTAAAAACATATGTGGTTACTCATAAAGACACTATTGAGACAGTCATTCACTCACTAACATACCCATGCACACACTCATCCACCCATACAGTCCTGCACACATGCTGTCTTCAACACATACAAACAGTGAGTCACTCATTCATGCACCTATGCACTACGTAATACCGCCCACCGAACCATACAGACACTCAGACACTCATACTGATACAAAAAAAAAAACGAATAACCTATATAGACACTCATGTAGCTACTCACCAACCCATGCAGCCACTTATACACAAAGTGAGAGACTGATACAGATATTTACATATTTAAACATTACTCACTAAGCCATGTATTCACTAAAATACACCTAATCCATCAGTTATACAATCAATTTTTCAAAAACAAATCATCCATTTAGACACTTATATACCCATTTATTCTTCCATCGACCTTGAGATATACATATATAAAACATATGTAATTTTCAGAAAAACACACATTCACTGGATGATGTCATCAGTAATGTCATCAGTGATGTCATCAGTGATGTCATCAGTGATGTCACTGACCATGTCATGAGTGATGTAATATGGGGCGTCATCAGCAGTGCATTGCGGGCGCGCGAGTTATAGTTAGCTGAACCAACTATAACGGGGGAATTTCAAAGGTTTTGTACGAGTAAAAAGTCCAGCTAACTATAACGCCCCTGAAACCTATGTTTTTTTCAGTGAATATATATATATATATATATATATATATATATATATATATATATATATATGCAGTGTCACAGTGTAGTCTTCCATTGCAACTTGCGATACGGTGGCATAGAACTCATCAAACACTGTCCTCTGTGAGTTTCACCAATCTTTATTTTTCACCATTGCATAACATTGTCAAAAGTAGCAATCATTTAAAGTGCAAAAAAGGCAAAAAATAAATATCCCAGGCCGACGAGTTTCAGCTTCCGCCTTCTACTGGGCCTAACGTTACAGCACAGTGAGAATGGACATCCCTTTTCTATTCTCCAGTTGCTCTTTCCATACCCAGTTAAGCACTGGAACGCGAACTCTTCTGTTATAGTGATTCATGATTCCCTCTTTAGCACGTAGTACCATGTACTTATTATTTTATTTTATCACTTCACACCTGAAATGCTATTGATTCACCATTCAGTGGAATGTATGGTATATTCTGAGTTATTTTTCATAACATGAATCCAACTTGTTATGAGTATTGTCGATCCCCCTCGAGACTTTAAAGTGACAGATGATCAAATGTTGTTACCTGTTTATGATTAAACTCTCCCCCATTTAACTTTTGACTGTGATTAGGCATCTTAGTCACATAAAAAGTATATCTATGGTCAATGCTCTCTCTCCTTACTAATATTGTAATCCCCATTGTAATTTTATTCCCATAATTGGTTATTTGATGAGGGTTCAACATTATAAGACCATTCAATATTTGTTCTACCACCTCTAGCCATGAAGTGACTAATGCTTAACTACCCCTTGTTATTCCCAATTTTCACTTCTCCAAGACTTTTTTTCCTTCAGTGGGAGATAATTGGCTCCCTTCTATTCTTATCCTACTTTCCACTGCCACCCTTTCAAATTAATGTATTGCACATGATGTACTCAAAATAGCCCCTGATAAAGTGCTAGTGCATGCAATAGGTTAAAAAAAAATATTTATTGATAATATTGAACTACTATCTACAAAGTGACTCGTGCTACAGTACTCATGAATACATTTGTTCTCTAATTATTAGAATCCTAGATAACTCACCTCCATAAATTTTCCATATTTTTCACTATATTTCTTTTCTAATCTATTGCTGCACACAACATAGTCATTTTTAGTATACTAATGTTATTGAACTGCTATCCATAAAGTGACTCATGCTAAAATGTTCATGGATAATTTGCTCTCTAATTTCTATAATATTAGATGGTTAACATCTATCCATTTTTCCATATTTCTGACTATATTTCTTTTCATATCGATCTATTGCACATAAGATGATGTAATAGTCCTCAGTAAAGGGCTAGTGCATACAATAATCATTAATCAATCCAAATTCCATTCACCATAAAAGCCTGAGTTAAAAACCCTCACAATGTTCTAAAGAGTCTCTCTTATAAAGGTGGATTCCATCTCTTCAGTTCCTAATCTATAAATACATGTTAAAATTAAATGTATACTTGTCACACCAATTCATGAAATAACAGCTGAAAGAATAGTAATCATGGACATTAATATTATCAACATTGTATATCCTGTGTCTCAAAACAGGATCTTCATCATAATCCAAACCTCTTCTTATTACAGATTCTCATGCGTGGTGAGGTCTACCATGTACTGAGAGGGGGAATATTCTTCATAGGAGTTCATTGTATTTACTAAAGGGGTACCTAAAGTTCAGCATCAGTATTGTGGTCCATCGGGACCTCCGTGCCCATCGAGATAATCAACTTCGACTCCTCCCTTCTCAATTCCCTTTCCCTATTCCCTCCTCTCTCATGTATATGTTTGAGCCCAAAGAAACCAAATCCTTTCAAGGAGTGATTGTGTTCACTTTCATAGGGGTGGCCATGGGGTAACTTTTATCCCCATTTCTAATGACTAAAATGTGCTGCAATATTTGAAATTTCAATGTATTGATAGTACTGCAGACATAATACTTATCGCAATTACATTTCAGTGCGTTGACTAAAAAACTCCATCTCACATGTGATTCTGTCCTGTATGGTTCTTTGCTGTCCATCCAGTGTTGGAAAGGTTTTTGGGTTGATTCCATACTGGCATGCTCTGCATTATCCACACTTGGTAAAACCCTTTGTACAGTTTATCAGCAAATTCCTCTATCTGAGTTGGTCCAGATGGATCCTTGTTACATAATCTCTCAAGGATTTGGTATTCTTAAAAGTTATCTTAGGACTTTGATCCACTATGTCTTTTACAATGTCCTCTTTCCGTAAGATGTTACAGTTTTTCTGTAAAAGTTCCTTTCTGCTAGGTTATGCTGAGTTATATTCCAAAATAAGACTCTTAGTTTCATCCTTCTTTTGTTTTACATTTGTTGGATAGAGTAACTGTGCTCTTGATTTCTTTCTAACCCTCTCTATAGCATCCCTCAACACACTTGTGAGGTATCCTTGTTGGATAAATCTTTCTGTCATCTTCGTGATTTCATTTTCAAATTGTTCTTCTGTTGAGCAGATTATTTTGGCTCGTAGCATTTGGCTATACAGGATACTCCACTTCAAAACAATGGGGTGCCCACTGTTAGCATGTAAAATGTAATTAGTGGCCATCACCTTCCTATGGATGATGGAGACCAAACCGTCTTTTCCAACATCCAAATTAACATCCAAAAATTCACAATGCATTTTGCTCGCTGTTGAAGTGAATTGAATGTTGACATCATTATTAGTTAATGTTTGGACAAAATCCTCCAATAATGACATTTCCCTATACCATGTAATGAATAAATCATCTATAAAATGACACAAAAGCACAACCTTCTCCATGTAAATATTGTTTTTCTCAGTCCACGCCACCTACTTCTCCCACCACCCGATAAATAAATTCTCGTTGGTCGGGGCAAAGGAGGTGCCCATGGCCGTGCCCTGTAAATTGAGGTAAACTGTCCATTAGAAGTGAGCACATTGTGGATGAGGCCATATTCCAACATATCAATCCCCCTTTGGGTGTGCTCCAAAAGCTCAATTGGTTAATCCCTCAAAAAGTATTTAGATGCAGATGTGCCTTCATTATGATTGATGAAAGTGTAAAGAGAGATTACATCGAGAGTCAGCATAATATGCTCTGTTTTCCATGGTATTCCATCCAGTTTTTGTAAAAATTCTGTTGAGTCCCTTAGATATGAGGGTAAAGATGTGACATAAGGTTGAAAGAACAAATCAAGGAAACATGAGCCGTTCTGCAATAGTGAACCCACTGAGCTCACTATGGGCCACCTGGTAGAACTTCCAAGTTCTTATGGACTTTCCGTAAAAAGTATAATTTTGCTAACCTGGCATGTTCAGTTTTCAAATACGTGTATTGTTCCCATTCTAATAAATTTCTCTTGTGTCATGGCTGAAGTTTCTGGTGTAATTCCCTTTCCATCTCCTTTATGGGATTTAGTGAAATGCGTTAATGAGCTATGTTATTAAGTTATCTTGTAGCCTCTCTCAAATACAGATTGTGGTACTTTAATTGTTCCCTCCCTTATAACATGGTTTTATAATAAGGGAGGGATTTGTTTCCAATTGTGGCAGTTGTGAACAAAATTTTGATTTCATCCTACATTTACTTGAGATCGATTCATCTGTAACCAAGCCCATTTGATTCAATTTCTCAGTGTTGCTTATGGTTCTCTCATTCCCCTTTTCTATGCATCTTACAACTTCTCTTGTTTGCTCATCCACCAAGATGTCTCTCTGCTGGCGTGTATATTAGGTTCTATGGCAGATCCATTCATTAGATCTTGATTTTCCAATCTATATATGTATGTTTCTGCAAGTGCATTTTTAGGGTTTAGGATGGGTGTGGGTTTTTGAGTGGCACAGGTATTTTTAGGGTTTAGGGTCGGTATGGATTTTGTCACCGTCAGTTGTATTTATACATTGGAACCAAATTGAAAAGTACTGCAATTCTTTACTGTGGTTCACACCAATTAAGTGTCTTATGTCAACTGAAGACTATTCTGATCAATTTGGTTCCAATGTATAAATGCCACTGATGGTCCTTCTTCTCTGTTTACGCACTTTGTGTTGAAAGAGTGACTGACCACTCTGCACTTTCATGTGAACCAAAACCCTTGAGGGGTCTAAACATGTCATGAAGTAGAAGGACTTTCCACTACAATAAAGGATTTGGTGCCTAAGAATTGGATAGAGTGGATCGTTTCATGCTTCTGGACTGGAGCCTTTGGTTTATACTTCCCTGTAACATTTTTACCACGCATATGCCTTTACCATGAAAATGTAAGTATAAATCTTTTATATATACATATCAAGGGTTTACACTTACTTGTAAAAAATTTACATTTTCGTGGTAAACGCATGAGTGGTAAAGGCATATGTGTGGTAAAAACATTCCTGGTAAAGGCATGGTAAAAACTTTCCTAGTAAAGGCATGCGTGGTAAAGAAGCATACGTTGTAATAGCGGCGTTGTACAGGAATGCATGGTTCCATCATACATCCATTGTACATTTATGTATGGAAACTATGACATAATGGATACTTTTTTCAATGGATGCAACTACACATTGTAATATAAAGAACATTACATATGTATCTGGATCTACTAAATAGAATTTGGTGTACACACCTTCTCCACATGTATATATCTAATATTTCTATGTCATAAAACATCATCACAGTTTGGAAATCAGTTTGGCATGACTTACTATAATTTATTAGGTATAAAGATCAACAGACTTCCATATGATATACTTACAATATCTTTAGAAAATGTGTCCTCAACTTTGTGATGTCATAACAAATAATCCTACTTATGTAGTTGGTCTATAAAATAAAATGTTATTTCATACAACAGCCACACACAGAACATCATACTTACCCCCTTGTTACTGCTCTCAGGACTTCAGCTCCCCATCAAGCAGGTGACAGGCAATTGGTAATATGTGGGCAATTAGGGGGTCAGAGTGCACTGCAACCACTTCTGCTGCCAAGAGGAGTGCCATGCCGGCCCTCTCCTATCATCGTGGTTCAGTAATGCAGGTCCTCCTACTGCTTAGACAATTCAGGTTACAGTGCCAATGGACCACAAAGGTCCGCACTTTAGATGCAGTGCCAGTGACCCTTGAAATAGCTTTTTAGTAATGGGGGGCTTACCTAAGTGAGAAAACATAAAAAATGTATAAAATGTGTTAGAGGTCTCATCGTAAAATTATTTATAATTTCTAAACAACCAACATTTGTTCAAGAACATTTTTACAATAGCACTTATAAGTGTTTTATAAACAAATGAATGGGGTCTTGTCAACTAATTTCAGTTTATGAACATTGAATTTGATTTGTGTATATACATGTATCTACATATTTGTTAGAAACATAAATATGTACTCTTAGATTGAACTAAATTGCTTATCCCTCTGCAATCTTAACTTTATGCATATATATGTATGCACAAATATTAGATCTATGTCTATGGGCCTGATTACAAGTTGAGACATTATCACCCCTGACAAATGACAATACCACAGGGTAAGTCATTTATTGGGTCCAATAAATAACACCTACTACAAGATTATAGAGAAGAACATGCAGATATTGGGGTTTAATGCACCAAAAGCCGCATGATATGATAGTTACCTTATGTTTTCTCCTGTGAAATGTCAGCAGGTTTGACCTGCCAAAACTTTACAAATATTGGGTAATTAAACACATCTGATATTTATCAGATGCATTACATAAAACCAAACTTATAATTCAGTCCCCTGCATGAACAGTTTACACATGGGTGGAATTACCGCCGACTTGTAATCAGGCCAAAAGTATTTAGTAAGTATATGTTATACTAAAAATGACATTTATCCACGATAATTCAGATCCTATTGCATATACCTAATAATTGCTATTTACAATTTCGATATATGTATGTTTTCTGATTTTTACCATAATATTCTAAACAAAAGCATTTATAGAGGAATCCATAACATATTGATCTGTATTTCTAGCCCATATTGGCTGGGTCTCCCTTACTCTCTGGCAATGCACTGTATCAGTCATTGTGTTAGCTGCATAATGATACATTCAATATAAATGTTACAAATCTATCATTACATTTAACACATTTTCTAATACGTACATACAGTGTAGTTATATCTGCGATGTAATGTTAGCAAACACTTTTAATGTATATGCTAGTTAAACATTACATAAGCATGATATGTAACCACATTGTGAAGAATATATATTTTTTGGCAATCCCATCATTATACCTGCTTCAAGTTCAACATCATGGAAGAATGTAGCATTGTATTGTTTTACAAAATGTCTTAGCTATACTTTTAGATATAGTTTCCCATATTGTTCCTCTCAATTTAATTTTCCATCAGTTACATCAACACAGAGTTGGGAGAGCACATTATTGGTCTATCTATGAAAAAAACAATACTGTGTTAATAGCCATATATATATAAGAAATAATTTTGTTACCTGTTGCCGGGACGTGCCATGCAATTGTGTATACTGAGACAGGACCTCCTCAGTGGGAATCTCCATCTCATCAGGTGTGAATTTAGGGGCCCTGTCTCCAGTCCCTTCTGCCACAGCAGCCAGGAGTTGAGGAGGAGTAGCAAGATCTGAGGTCGAATGTACAGTACCAAATCTAGGAACCAAGTGAAAAACTGTTACAGAATGCAGAAATCACTGGGAGGTACACATGTGTCAACTGACATATTAAAAAACATTGATAGTGTTAAATTCATCGGCCAATGATCACCTATAGGTGTGTACTCCGCTGGCGGATGTTACACCCACTCTACATACTATTTCTGTTCTGTCATGAAGCAGAAGTCAGGCCATCATTATTTGCAGAGGCACCATGTGTACCTTAATAGCCCTAGCAAGACCTAAAATTGCATCGTATGTTGCGAAAACACTGTTAACATCATATATGATGGAGTTATCATTTAAAAGGGTTTATATGTGCAATAGCAGACATTAACATTACACATTTAATGTACACAGTAAAATTACAACCTCTGTTGAAGGAGTTAAAAAATGAAAAAAAAAAATATATGATTGAAGTCAAACATAGCATAAAAGTTAAGCATCTCCATGCCTGAAGCCCTTTTGTGGAGTATTTTCATTATTGTCTTCTGGGAGTATAAGTCTTATTTTAGGTTTCATCTCATTATAGTGGAGTATATATTACAAAATGTGCAATGAAACACATTTTTTGCCCATGGACATCACAAATGTAGTTGAATAGCTTTAAAATTATGTATGTGAGTGTAGACATCTAGAACAAATCAGTGTGTATATTAGAGTAAAATGCACATATTTGCTTTACGAAACATGTATACCTATCTTTGCATATGTTCTTCGGAGATACCCTGCACAGAACAGTCCTGACAAAATTTGTAGATGCCAACCTAGAGTATCTGTCCTTTTCCTGACTTTGCATACATGCAATAATGTGAAGTTATTAAGAAATATAGGTTAAACCAGCAACCAATATTGGATTTATGTTATCAGCTTAAGCAAAGTCCTACTGCTATCACACCACCAGTGAAAACTACGGCAGTCAACAGGGACTTTTAGTGGTGTCCGACAATAACTTCTGACAGTGGGAACACCTTCATTCAATTTCCAAGTACTGCAGAAGTAGTGAACAATGTGAAGACAGATTTTCATGCTTTGGGTTACATTTCACATTTTATTGGTGCCATTAATTGTACACACATTACCTTGGGTCTACCACACAATAGAGAACAAGTGTACCGCAACAGGAATTTTTTTTATTTTATAAATGTGCAAACAAACCAATTTGTATAAGACAAGAGTGTGTGCATGCTTCCCTGGCTCCACTTAAGATTTTTTTGTGCTATGCAATAGCAACATTCAGCAACAAATGGGGCAATTTAGAAATGTGAGGGCCTGGTTTTTTGGTAAATGCTCTTTGTGAAGATATTTAAACATGACCTTACATTGTTGTCTCGTTAATCCATTCTAGAAAATCCTTATCGTACATTATGTTCATATTTTCTGTTTGGTAGGAGACTCAGCTAATCCTAATAGACAGTGGTTGTTACCAGCCACCTCTGAGAAATGCAATAATGCCAGAGGAAGTCCACTTCAATGAGGCACATGGTAGAACTCAGAGAGACCTGTGGCGTGGGCTCCTGAATGCAAAATTCTATTGTCTGGATAAGTCTGGTGAAACCCCCCTCTACTCACCTGTTAAGGTGTGCAAAATGACTGTGCCCCCTTTGTATGCTGCATGGCATTGCACTGTGATAGAGAATTCCATTCATCCCAGATCATGACTACAATGAGGAGGCCCAGGGTGATGTAGATGAATTGCCAAACAAAGATGACAGTGGTTAGGGAGACTGAAATGATTTGCATCAAGATGTAATTCACAATTTCTTCTCATGAGTGTAAATATCAGTTAATGGAAATGAATGTTAAAGAAACAATTTGTTTATGCAGGTGACAGACAACTGTAGTCTTTCTTTAAGTAGTAAGTTAAAGGACATGTCCACATTAGCTAGTTGTAGATGGTGATGTTTTCCACTGTCTTTACTACATGGCAGAGTGGAATTCCTTGTATATGATACAGTCATTTTGTCAATTGCTACAGGGGAAAGTGCCCTTTTTAAGTGTTGACATTGTCGTCCAGTCCTTTTGAGTACATCTTAATCTTGTTTTAACACCATTTATTGATTTTAAACATACATCCTTTCCATGACCTGACCCATCTGTTCTCCATGCTGGGCAGCTGATTCAATAATGTTGTGGCCCTTAGTTTCCCTTTAACTTAAGGGTATCATTAGCCTCACTCTGCTGTCCAAATAATGGCTTACCCATACCCACACTACCCTGTGGGTGTTGCACGGTTGGCACCATCCCAGTGGGTCCTGGTTCAACTGCAGATGTTGTTGCTAATACAGGAACGAGAAAAGGGGTGCACATGACAGACGTTGTTTGCAAAGTTGGCTCACAGGGAGCAGTGAATTGTTGAGAAAGGCAAGACAAACATGGGTGGTATTACTGCTGGTAGGCAGTGTGAGGTTCACTAAAGCAGCCTGCCCAGATGCACTTAATGGAGCAGGCTGCTCCTTATCTGGATTAGGACCAGCAGGAGTTATGTGCTCACTGAAGACTTCAGCAGGAGTTGAAATGGTGGTTAGGATGGTAGGTTCTGTTTCAGGAACATCTGCTCTGGGAGCTTGTCCTACAATATAAAATAACATGCTGATTAGGAGTACAGAATTATCATTGTATCCTGAAATGTGAATGCAACAGTGATAAACATTCAACCTTCTGTTTCCCTCAGGGAAAGGAGAGTAAAGTAAACCTGTGAATATACACTAAATTTACACTTTTCCAGTAAGACTCAGACACACCAACATTACATCACTAACAACATGTAATATGGTCAGAATTTCTATCACACTTGTAAGCCATCTACCTAGCTATAGCCAGTCCTTTACCATGTTGTGCTTCCTTACACATTTAGATATTGTCATTGGTATTTTATATTTGATTACTACATCATGGTAATTTATATGGCATGGAGTATAACTTGTGATTCAGAATGTTTATTGCACACTAGCCCCCATGAAACACATAAACAAACATAGGTTACACAGTGTAAGTCTGAAACCACAGACACTAGTAACTCTCCTTTAACGATGTAAGTTTTGTAAAGTGTCAACAATGGGATTTTTGAAGAGTATAACACTTGTATAGATGTCTTATGAGTCTAACTGATGTGCGTGAATTAATGGAAAACAAACACTAAGAAACCACATTGGAGGAAACCAAATCATGAAAAAACTATTTTAAGGAAAGACAATGTGAAGGAAATACAAACTTAGCGTAAATTAAATGAAACATTTTAAAGGAAATATAGTTATAAGGAAAAATCCAAAATTACATTAAACGTGGGTGGAGTTTACTACTACTATGGGTTTTTGGGTTCAGTGATGGGTAATGTTAATGGTGATGAGGGGATTTTAGGGGTGAAGAATAATTGGAGTTTAGGGATAGAAAGGGTTATTTAGGGTTCAGAGATGGGTGGCGTGTTGGAGCAGTGAGTAGTTTTAGGGTTAATGGATGGGCAGAGTTTAGGGCTGTGTGTGTTTTTAAGGTTCAATTATGGGTAGCGGCTGGAATGGTTAAGATTCAGTATATGGTGGTGAGGGGTTTTAAGGATTCAGGGATGGGTGGGGTCTAGCTGTAGAAAAGTGTTTTTAGGGTTCAGGCAGTAGTTGCCTGTGGAGGAAGTTCCGCGGGGCGGTGAGGTGGGAGAGGGGCAGGGTGGGGGTAGTAAACTCCGTCTCACGGCCGACCGGAGTAATGTAAAGAACAAAATGAATAAAATGAATTTCAATGCGCGCGCTGAAACGCCAAATGCGTTTCAGCGCGCTCAATGAAATTAGTTTTATTTATTTTTTCTTTACATTATGTATAGGGTAGCTGTAGTCATTGACCAATAACAGTGTAGCAACAGTTATGTACTGCACGATACAATGACTCCATGCAAGTAATCAAATTATTATTCAGGTTTACTACACATAAATATTGGTTATTAAGAAATTGAACACTAATGTTGTGGGCATGATCCATATAAAATGAGAATAACATGCATTTTTTTATTTTATATGTAAGTGCAGGAATACAACTCTCACACACAACGGTACATGTTACCTCACTATAACACATTTTTTTATTGACTAAATACATATGGGTGTTTTTTGATAACATATGAAAAGGAAATCAGGTTAAAAGTTATATAGACAATATAGTTTTGTAAGGAAGGTAATCTCCACAAACAATTTTTAAAACATTGCCATACATGTCTCGTAAAATATAGGTAACAAGCATATTTATTTGAGTTATAAGACACATTTATAGCTACTATAATGCAATAACAAATGTGATAGTTGTTGTCTAACATATTGTGATTGTACTTTCCTGTCCCCAGTTGTAACCAGCCACTCACCTGAAGCCCAGGCGGTTCCTATAGGGTGACCGTAGATCACTTTATTCCTCCTCGTGTCTACCTCCTCTGGCAGGGAATGACATTGTCCAGGTTGCAGGCCCCAAGGGAGAAGGAGGTTGGAATTGAGATATACAACCAAGATTCTGTGGTGCTCCTCCGTGGCAGCTACAGTAGGGTCTCAAAAAGGCCTGTCACCCATCTTGTGCAAACGCCTGATCAGAGGAGTATCTGTGAACTGCAAGAACAGCGTTTTACCTCACAATATAGTTATTAAACAGAATCATCAAAACTTATTTGTATGTCCTTTGTTCCTACCCCAAAAGACCTCTAATAGAGCTCTGTCTTTCCGGTCAGACGGCTTGTGTTATCGTGAAGTTCGATCATGGATTCTTAATTAATTGCTTTGACCAATGTCAACTCAATTATCCTGTAGCATCCCAAGTGCCGTGCAAGAAATCTCTGGACACTCACTTATCATGTGCTGAGTCTAGGTGTCCCAATTGTAGTCCTTGTGCCAGGCTGGAATCCACCCAACTTGTACTCCTAGGGGACACCAAAGATTCTAATACCAGGGAGGTTTATTCTTGTCAGAGCCCTGCCAATGTAAAAGTCTATTGCACACTTAAAAAATCGAAGGGCCACTTCGTTTCCTAGAATCTACCGCTACAGAGCTCAGAGCACACATAATGAGAACAGTTTTTTAGCAAAAATACCTGATGTCAGATTTTTTTCTTTTTTGTCTTTTTCATTTTCTAGGAAACCCGATGGTTGAGCGGTCACCGGGTCAGGACCGGCTCGGGGACTAGCTGCAGCCTGAAGAAGAGAACTGAGGATGGCTGGAACAGTGGGAAGAAGGGAAGCAGGTGACTGCGGGGCAAAAAGGCCAAGCAGGAAAACGGGGTGGGAGCAACCTGTTTCTAGAAAACAACACCTATTGATTTTTGGCATTTACTCCACATGTGTTGATTTGCAAGTGCACCTGCTGCCTGGGTCATGGAAAGTTCAACTTGAGCAGAGTAATTAGTCTTGGAGTGCACCTGCTGCTGTCCTCGGGGTCATGGAATGTTCAACTTGAGCAGAGCAATTCATCTTGGAGTTCACGTCATGCACCCCTCAGCATCATAGAAAGTTCAGATTGGGCGGAGCAATTCCTATTTACAGTTCCTACTCATGAATGTGATTAATAGGTGCGCCTAACACTGTTGCCAATAATCTGGAGCCTTCTAATGGATTTTTAATGAGACTATTGACTATTGAGTTTAGTTCCTACCAGGCCACCAGGGAAGGCACACACAGCAACCAGCATCACAGAGTGAACTTGCAACTTGGGGAATGGGAAGAAAAATGGAGATGGGGAAATGCCCACCCAAATCATAAAGGCCTAGAGGGCAGTGGCTGGGATCATGACACCAATCCACCTACGATTCCTGCAAAGCCTTCAATATGAAGGATCCCATACTCCTTTTCCTCCCATGGCAAGAGGTTCATGGGCCTTGGAGAACCACCACCATGCTGCTGGGCTTTGGAAGGTGAGCTTTGGAAGCGAGGGATCTTACCCTCTCCAAAGATCATTCCTGCCTTGCAAGTTTCCTCCTGGGAAGGCCTGGTGTTGGGTATGGCTGTCACTCTTGAAACAATTCTTTCTTGCATTGTCCTTTTCTGAGTGATTGTAGTACTTTGGACAAGGGCTCCAAACAAAAAATGTAGGGGTAAAAATAGAAGACTAACCACAGGAAAAGCAAGTGAGAGGTGAAAAACAACACATAGCTGCTACTGGTTGCTTGTGAGAAAGGCAAAGGGTCATAGTATGGCATGGGGTGTGTTTTCTTCTGTGCCATGCAGGTGTAATAAGCACATTAATAGCAGGTGTTTGACTTACATGTCCATTTTTAAGACTCATGGATAATACAGGTCAGCAATGTATTTACTCTATCAGCACACTACTGTGAGTCCGCTCCTTTCACAGACATATATAAAATTGGTAGGTGGAATACAGCCACACCAACGCTGACAGAATGTTGTCTGACAGCAGATGATTGTCCACTGTCTCCGTGGTGAAACTATGAGTTGGACGCTTTTACCTCCACCAAGATGTACACAAGTTCTCCTGTTCAATATATAAGTCAGACGGTGATTACTCTGCCAGGCAGATGGACAGATTTACAGTCTCATTGCAGCGAACGGACGGCCTGACCACCATGATATAACTTGGAACCTTAGTCATAAACTTACATTTGCACTAGTATTTAGTTTTTGGGAATTGGTCCCAAACATTCTTTTCAAAAACATATTTGTATGTCTATATGAATGTCTATTGTAGGCATTGGTGTCAAAAATTAATCACACAGATTCAAGCAGTCATTTATGTTGACTAGTTCACATTTTGATATTCATAGTATGTAATTCATAAATGAGTGCACGTGTATTTACTATTGTGATTTTTAGCATTGGCATAGCTTAACATTCCAAATTTGACTGTGGGAACAATTTCTAAAATGTGAAGGTATTAAGAAATACAGCTTGAAAGCTAGTATATAAAAAGTCTTTGTCAGGACTGACACATTTTCAACCTGTGAAATGTGTCCTGGTTGGATGGCGCCATTGGGTTAAATACTTATTAATAATCTGGATTCAGGAATCTTATGTGCTAGTTAACTTAGTGTAGGATCTAAACGGAAATATCCTTTGAGGAAGGAAGAACAGGGATAAGTTCCACGATAATTCTACTAATCAAACAAGTAAACACTTTAATGCAATCAAGTCTGACAAAGGCAAGATCAGGCAAGATTTACTACTACTCTGAAAATCATTCAAAATGAAACAAGTTAACACTTAGGGGCCAATTACGTTGGCGGATGGACTGGAATCCGTCCGCCATCATGTTGGTGTCCGGGACGTCCCCAATACAAGCGGCGGTCCCGCACACCCAATTAGGATGTGACCGCCACCATGGCGGTCACATTCTGCACTATAACATTGCGGGGGTGCTGCGGAATGCAGCACCCGCTGCGATGTTCAAAATGCATATTGTGCATTTCACTGCACTACGTGGCAGGCACCACGCAGTGCCTGACACTTGGTGCAGTGAAATGTAGGGGGGTACCATGGGTACCCCAGTGCAAAAACACCACCCCCAGACACAAGGGGGTCCCGCAATGGGCCCCCTAAACCAACACCTGCCAGCCTTTCAATGGCGTTTTACCCACCATGGAAAGGCTGGCTGAAGAAAGCATCCTAATTAGGCGGATGGTGCCTGCTAGGCACCGCCACCTTTTTATGGATGCAGACATCGCAATGTGTTGGGGGAAAATCGTGGTCCGATGGCAGAAGGCCCGCCACTACATTGCTGGCAGTGGCGGTCCTTCTGCCATTGTAATGACCCACTAAGTCACAAACTCCAATAATTTAAATGATTTAGAATACTGACCTTGTTATTTATGAACTTACAGGATCATTTAGATCCTGGTGGTTGTGCTGCCAGATCACTAGATCAGTGGAAACTGTGGCCTACGTCTAGGCAGAGGGTCACCTGCTGTAGCTAGAGATCACCAGCTGCTTAGACTGGATTAGCTCTGGTTAGAGATATTCTTCTCTCTTCCTCTTTAGTTAGGATAACTCAAAACCTGTCAACGTAATGCTCAGTACTTCAAGAATTGTACAGAAGCACATTTTCTTCATATACACTCAAGATCTGCTCATAGATTGATGAATGGCAGTATGATAACACTTGTGTAGCAGACATACCGCATTATCCAATTCGCAATTACCAAAGTAACTAATGCAGTAAAATTGTCTGATTTAGGATTTTTTACCTACTGTTCATAAAAACTATTGTTGCTCTCAAAAGTACCAGCACCTAAAACAGGATGGCAATCACATGAAAGCCAGAAAAGCTGAGAAATAACAGTACTGCTTCAAAATGCCCATTGAAATATAGGCATCACTCAATACTACACTGCCGTAAATAGATTCACATCAGTCGGTAGGCACCCTGAGTATCAAACCTCCAATATCAGTGGGACAGAATATCGAGCACAAAATATCGAAAAAAATATTGACAGGTGGGTAAGTATAGATTTTCTGTGACTAACTCCACATATATGTCCCTACACGGTACATATATCTTCAAGGTGTGCAGATGTAGAGTTAGAAATAGTAAATCTATACTTCCTTATATTTCCTTTGTCCCTCGATATTCTCTCCTCGATATTCGTGTACCATGATACTGATGGTGTTGATATTCAGGAGTACAACCATATACGTCCACATATACCTTGTTGTAGTGCATAGTGATGTACTGACAAAGGTCTATTGTAACACATATGTTACAACTGGGCATAGTAGACCATTCCTGAATATTTGATTTGATTCTGTTCAGGTGATAGATGCTGTGGCATGCATCTGCCATGCAGAAAGTATGCCTTGCACATGCCCAAACCAAAACTGTGCCATTACTGATCTTTTGCGGATGTAAAACCCAGGAATCCAATTTGTGCATCTGATTGTGAGAGCCAAACAGCTTTCAGTGGGTGAAAATTACAAGAAAATGAATTTGAAAAGAAGCAAGTGTTCCCAGGTGAACAATCCTCCCGTTGTCTGAAGAGATGAACTCTCGGTGCACTATTTGCATAAGGGCACGCTGCCATTGACATTTCGCGTCTTACTGTCAGTGCCTGAGCATATCTTCCGTCCTGTGTTGTAAAATCCAAGAACATGAACAGACACCACAACATTTACATAACATGCCTGGTGAGTTGATGACATAATATCAGACAAAAGATTTGGTTTGTACGATGCGTGGTTCCTTTGCTACCTTAATGGTTACACTTGCCTGTATACACAGCATTTCATTGTTGCCTGTATGGTAAATTGCGTCACAGGCACATTTTAGAAGAACAAGTAAACATATGTGGTCATTATTGGCCTTAACACATGAAAGACAGCGTGACCAAAGATACACTGAATGTTTCACTTAGCCCGAAGCCAAGTATTGTAGGGTAGATGCAACGTAATCTCCCATGTGGTAACTTGTAGCCATTGCGATGTTTCTGGGACACAAATGAGCTAATTTACAACAAGGAGGAGGCATTCTGCGTTGACGCCTGCCAGGCTGCTACGGTTGTTAAAGGATTAAAGAAAAGGACACAGAGAGGATTAGTCTGTGTCCCTTATGTACAGACTCTTGCAACCCATGGCCAGTGTGGAACAGTACTACCTACCGAGTTACGCATAGAGGTATATTACAATATTGTAAAATATCATTTTGTATGTGACTTTCTTTTCTGAAAAACGAATGCAAACCGTAAGCAGTACAATTATGCAGCTTTAAAGAAAAGGGAAACTATATAGAATGATACATAGGTAACAGTGAATGAATGAATGAAAAAAACTTTATTCGTTTTTTGTCAGTATAAAAACCATAAAAGCAGTTACATAAAAATACATCTCATATTTATACAAGTATATATCATGCTAATTTTAACAACAATTTTTATAAAAGACATTAAAAAGAATAAAATAAGTTAAAAAATGGCTGCTGTAATACTCTAAGGGGTCTGTAATATTTTCAGGTCTATAGGTTAGGAAAGAGAAGTTGATTTGTTCAGGATCAGATTTTTTTTTAAAACAAACAAGTCCCAGAGCCTATGACCATATCATTTTTACAGGTTCAATCGGTGTCAGAAAATACATTTCAGAAACTTTTCAATAAACCTTGCTATCCATTCCTCATCCAATTGCTGTAGGACCAATAGTGCTGAACGGCACCTTCTAATTCCCATAAATTTTAGAAACTGTATTAACCATTTTTTCCTGTGGTTCCTGTAGAATTGCCAAAAGAAAACTGAATGAATTGTTGCCTGTCTAGAAATGTTATCACAGGGACAACAAGATAAGACCTTGTCCCAGTTGTTATTTGTTGGGAAGGCTACCAAACGATGAAACATATTCAACCTAAATCTAACCAAGAGAAATCTTTCAAAGGTAGTAAAATCATAGGTTAGATATGGCTGAATATCAAGAGTAGTTTGGACAGCCATACTTTGTTGTACAGTTAATTTCGACATTTCATTCGCCATCCGTAGTTCTTCAAGATGGCTAAGGGACACCTTTTTCAATGTTTTTCTAGATACCGATCTGATCGAGGTTGGAACCAGATAGTAATTTTTCATACCTAGATCAGTTAGGAAAGATCTTATATAGGTTAACCATCCAATCTTGGTTACAGAATCCAGCTCCATACAGTCTTGGATAATTAGTTGTGTAAATGTATTCTTATCCGATGACCATATACGGTGCCAGAGTAAAAGAGGTTGGATTCTAGCTAGATCTGAAATGTGAACGATCCCCAGTTCCAAGTGACATACGAAAGTCGATGCACTCAAAGGGAGGGATAAAAGGGATTTCAGGAAAGCATTCTCTATCATTTGTAGAGAGTTTGTTTTTACATGTCCCCATAGTCCGGCCCCATATAGCACTACAGATTGACATTTAGCTATATATATTTTTAAAAGTTCCACAGGGGGTCTCTTTCCCAATTTTATAGCAAAATTAACAATGGCCTTTGTAGTTCGTACAAACTGAAGCTTTCTGGATTCAATAGCTGGTTTCCATAGTAATTTGCGATCAATGATAATTCCCAGATAAGGATATTGAGCTGTGGTGGCAAGTTTCTCTTGATTCAAATAAATATCCTTCATCCTTTTTTTACTAGGGCCAGAAGTCATAACAAATGTTTTTTTTATATTTATTCGTATATCTAAAGTGCCCATAAAATCAGAATATCTATTCAATGCCCGTTGTAGCTCAATCGGGGTTCTGGCCAATATCACCGCGTCATCAGCGTAGAGTAGGGCCGGAATCTGTCGATCTTTTACATGTGGGAGGTCCTGACTCCCCTTCAGCATGGCTCTCTCCAGGCCGTTAGTGTAGAGCGTAAAAAAGAAAGGGGGCCAGGACACAACCCTGTCTCACTCCTCTCTCCACGCCGAATGACGCGGTTAATTCTCCATTAACCCCAAACCTTACCCTAGCTGAGGCATTGGAATACAATTCACGTAGGAAATTTAATAGTGCTATGTCTACTCCCATATCCCGTAATATGGACCATAATTTCGTATGGCTGACACAGTCGAAGGCTGCAGACAAGTCCATGTATACCATGTAGACATTGCTTCCTTTTGCAGATAAATATTTTCCCAACAATAATGTAAGTTTTAAGGCCTGATCAACTGTCCCAAGCCCCTCCCGGAACCCAAACTGAATGTCCGATAGAATTTGTCTATCCTCAGCCCAGCCCTGGAGGCGTTCCAAGATAATCCTTCCCACCATTTTGCCCACCGAATCCAATAATGAAATTGGTCGGTAGCATGTTACAACTTGACGATCTCCTTTCTTAAAGATGGGGACCATGATTGTTTTAGACCATGAATCTATTAATCCCACACCACATGCCGCATTAAGTACTCTTGTCAAAATTGGGGCCCAGAATCCTACATTTGATTTAAATAGGTCTATTGGGACCCCATCCGGGCCCGGAGCCTTTCCATTTTTGCTAGCTTTTAGTGCTAATACCACTTCTTCCATGGTTACTCCAATATTTAGGGGATAGGATGTTCCTAAAGGTGTTAGGGCTACAGGATCATGACTTTCCCCTTCCGCGGAATTATTTGCAAAGATCTTTCAGAAATGCTCTACCCAAGCCCCCGCATCAATTGCCACCTCAATAGTTGGAGAGTCTTTCGAATTGCAGAAAAAGGGAGATTTGACTATGGTCCAAAAAGCAGAACTATTTTTATTTTTAATGCTTTTCTGGAGTTGCGCCCAGAAATCCAGCTTTAGTTCAGTTTTTCTTTCTTTTAAGGCTGAGTTATATTCTCTCCTCAAAATTATTATTTCCTGAGGCACCCTGTCTATTTTTTGCAATGCTTTTTTTAATTTAGAGAGTGCTACCGTACATCTGTGATTGAACCAGCCTGGTTTTTTCGACTGAGTTATTTTTTTTGATTTCACAAACAAAGCATTGTTAGTTGCTTTCAGGATCTCCCCAAAATGTGCCAAAAGTTCGCGATCCGTAGTATGCAGATCAAGACATTTTTCAATGTCGTGAGGGACCTCTTTCATTAGTCTACTTAGGATTTCTGCCGAATCCACCTTTTCCCATTTCAGGGAATATCCATTAAGTTTATTCAGGTGAAAAGAGTTTTGTCTTAGTACACTAGGTAAAGTTTGGATTTGGTAATCATATAATGGAATAAATGATATGGTCAAAGCGCAATGGTCACTTATTACAGTGATATGCGTGTCAAATTCCTTTACCCGATTGCCCACCGTGTTTGATATTAACCCCTTCAGTGCCCATGACGAGATGGTCTCGTCATGGGCCGCGGTTGCGCTGTGCCCATGACGAGACCATCTCGTCATGAACCCCGCCCGCTAATGAAACGCCCGGCACAGGGCGTGGAAAGGGCGGGGTACTGAAGAGGTTAAGATAAAGTCAATAATAGAATGACTTTCTCTACCTATAAAGGTTGCATCCGGCCAATCGGTTTCAGGATTCCTTTTATTGGCAATTACAAGATCCATTTCGATCAACATTTCATTTAAAGTAGCACCCACACCAGTATGCGAGAAATGGAGGATTGGTTCATCTTGTTCATCTATTAACCCACAGAATAGCCCGTTATTTATTTTACACAGGTGTAGATTAAAATCCCCACCCCAAATGATGGTTGCGCCCATAGAGGATGCCTTTGTCAATGTTGTTAAATAAAGGGAAATCTGTCGCAGAGCCACCAATAATTCAGGCTCCTTTAAGTTGTTATAAAAGTTAACCAGGAGAACCAATTCCCCTATAGCAAAGCGGATACTCAATATTTGGAAATGAACATCAAGAATAGCCGAAGTTATTTGAACATTTCCTAATAAGTTTGTAATGTAGATAATTAAACCACCTTTTGCTCTGCCAGAGGCTGTAGGGACCGCGGATGAAAAGTAGGTTTTATAACCTACAAGATGTATTGGATTGGTAATCCATGTCTCCTGGAGGCAGATTATATTTGAGTGTTCAAAAAGGGTTGGGCCAGCACCATTTTCTATTTTATGGGATAAACCTGCTATGTTCCAGAAGAGTAATGTTATTGGTAATCCTAATTTAGGCAATGTTTTCTCTGTCTGAATTTTGAGCTGTTTTGGTGTTAAAACTTTCAAAGGTCTAAATGAGGTAGAATTTTTTCCTGGAATGTTTGATGTTATGACTTCTAGTGGTTCTGGGGTTTCATGGGACAGTTCAGGACAAACTGTCAGATCTTTCAGGGACATTAATAATACTGGGTGATTTCCGCCCAACTGGGCTACGGGACATTTATCATTAGGTGAACCAGTTTCTATTTTTTGGAATAGTTGAGTGTCATCCTGATTTTCCCCACGGACCTGGGTGGAGCGTCAATGCACACCTTCCAGTCCAGATAGAGCGGAATATCTATTCGAGAGGGACAGACTATAACCGGGTAGTTCTCTGATGCGCCCAAGTCGAGGGCAGGCTCTAGAAGAATTTGACAGCATGGAATGAGGATAGAAATATGTTAGATCTCGAGTAGAAATTACATCTCCTCCATTCTCACTGGGCCAATCGCCCATATGTCTGACCACATTTCTATCTCTAAAGTTAATAATAATGAGATCACCTCTTATATCCTTGGGTCTATGTCCCAACCACCATAATCTCCTAACATTAAGAATTTCACCATCGATATGCGCCGGCAGAGGTCTATTGCAACTTAACCAATAGATCACTTTATTCTTGTGTTCCTGGTGTCCCTCGATCCTTGGACCTTTTAATTCCGGTACCCCTGTCAGTACCACCACGTAAGGCGCTGCTTCCGGGGGGAGGTCTATAATTTGCTGCTTACCCTTTGTCATATCGCTAGTTGGGAGAGGCCTAAATATAGATTTATGTGATGTTTCCTGTTCAGTGAAAATCCTATCTTTACCAAGCTCTCGCTCTTCTCTAGAAGTAGTACTAGACTTATTATGAGTGTGAGGAGTTATTGGAAATACTTCTTTCCCTACTAAGGAATGTTGGTTTATTATGTTATCGCCTAGTCGTTCTTGGGGAAGTTTAGTGTCCGTTATTATTGGGTCTCTGATTTGAGTAGAAACCCTGATCACTTCTGTATTGATTTTAAGAGTTTGTTCCATAGTCTCTAATTGAGCTGAGATTCTTTTTACCCTCTCTAGGAGGGGCAATATCAAAGATTTCACTAATAATTCCATCGAACCTATTAATTATTTCTAAGATTTTGACGAAATTGAAGGGCTATCTATTGTGGTCTTCCCTATCCCATGTTTAGAAATAGTTGAAGGAGTATTATTAGTATTAGATACTTTAGCGGACCGCCCAACCTGGTTGACCCTATTTCGCTTCCTTTTATTTTTCTGTACAGAACCCTCCCGAATATTATAAGATTTTACAGGATTAGGGTCATCTATAGATATAATTGAAGTCTGATTGACACTAATTTCTTCAGATAAAGGGTTTGAATGCAAGTCTTCTGCATTCCTTTTGGTTAGGGAAATTAAATCCTGTGAGTCTGTAGAAATGCTAATGTCAGCTATTTGATCTATTTTATTCTTTTGATTGGGAGATGGAGTAGTTGCCATTTGAATATTGCCCAGTGAAGAGCGTTTCTTAAAGACAAGTTCGGAAGAGAGACAACGTTCTGTAATGGCTATTTCGTGCTCCAGAGCTGATGCAGCTCTAGTTATGAAGAGATCCAATGTCCCCCTCACTGAGCCGCCCACCGTTGATTTTCTGGGCCTAGTAATACGTGGGGTCATGATCCCAAACACAATGATAGTAATAACACAGACGTAGACTTAGTCTTTCCGTATATTACGGAACAAAAAATAATATCAGACAGCTATACGAAGACAAAATGTCCAATCATAAGTAGAAGAACTGTGACCAAGTAAGTAGAAGGCACTCACAGTGCGCCGTGATAGTGAACCGCCTTCCGTCAGGATCGAAAATGAGTCAGTTAGTAGAGTGGGCCAGCCCAGCCACGTCCTGCCCCGGACGGCCACAGACGGCCCGCCCTTTGCCCGGGCTTAGCAGAAAGTATGCCTTGCACATGCCCAAACCAAAACTGTGCCATTACTGATCTTTTGCGGATGTAAAATTCAGGAATCCAATTTGTGCATCTGATTGTGAGAGCCAAACAGCTTTCAGTGGGTGATAATTACAAGAAAATGAATTTGAAAAGAAGCAAGTGTTCCCAGGTGAACAATCCTCCCGTTGTCTGAAGAGATGAACTCTCGGTGCACTATTTGCATAAGGGCACGCTGCCATTGACATTTCGCGTCTTACTGTCAGTGCCTGAGCATATCTTCCGTCCTGTGTTGTAAAATCCAAGAACATGAACAGACACCACAACATTTACATAACATGCCTGGCGAGTTGATGACATAATATCAGACAAAAGATTTGGTTTGTACGATGCGTGGTTCCTTTGCTACCTTAATGGTTACACTTGCCTGTATACACAGCATTTCATTGTTGCCTGTATGGTAAATTGCGTCACAGGCACATTTTAGAAGAACAAGTAAACATATGTGGTCATTATTGGCCTTAACACATGAAAGACAGCGTGACCAAAGATACACTGAATATTTCACTTAGCCCGAAGCCAAGTATTGTAGGGTAGATGCAACGTAATCTCCCATGTGGTAACTTGTAGCCATTGCGATGTTTCCGGGACACAAATGAGCTAATTTACAACAAGGAGGAGGCATTCTGCGTTGACGCCTGCCAGGCTGCTACGGTTGTTAAAGGATTAAAGAAAAGGAAACGGAGAGGATTAGTCTGTGTCCCTTATGTACAGACTCTTGCAACCCATGGCCAGTGTGGAACAGTACTACCTACCGAGTTACGCATAGAGGTATATTACAATATTGTAAAATATCATTTTGTATGTGACTTTCTTTTCTGAAAAACGAATGCAAACCGTAAGCAGTACAATTGTGCAGCTTTAAAGAAAAGGGAAACTATATAGAATGATACATAGGTAACAGTGAATTACGGGGATGGTTTTTACTGAGGTGATCTGAGTGACATCAAATAGACAACAAGAGGGAAGCTCGAGCTGTCTATGAAGTCGCTGAGAACCTCGAGGTGAATAGCATCCCTGTAATTCACTTTTTACCCATCTATCATTTTATGTTATGCTTTGCCCAAAATCATCTCTCCCAGCTTTCAACTGCTACGCGGTAGCAAGGGGCAATGGGGAAAACCATACACAACATGGCCTCTGTTATGTATCTTTGCACCAAAGGTTAACATAAAAAGTACCTGACATTCTTGATGAACCCCCACCACTTTCCTGCCTTCCTCCCCCTTCCTGCAGCTGTGCTTTCAGTCCAAGCAGACAAGCAGCACTGCACTGGCTAACAGGCTTTCCGAGAAGCCTGTCAGCCAACGTCACAACAGGATGTACGCCGTTTTGATACAAACTGTTGCTATGTCATAGCAGTGGGTATGAGATTCAGAAACGGAAATAAACGACAGAGGCTCTCTATGAGGGCCATACATAACAAACAAATGTTCTTTGAGGGGGTGAAATGAACTTTCAGGTTAAATAGAACCTATCCAACAACCAGGGATAAAGACCTCATTTTCTAGAACCTTCCATTCTCTTTGCTGCTAATGCACTGGTGTGTTTTGCAAAACGCTCAACTTTAGCTTAATTGTCTGTAGTTTCTGTTCGTTGTTCAGTAGCACGTTTCTGTTTTGTTGTGATACATTGCACAAGGCTTTTTTCAACACCTCCAGGGCCCCAGCAAAAGAGAAATGTTGGTGAGGCAGCTTGAATATGAAATGTGACACAATTGCCACAAAATTTTCATTATGCTGCACATTTAAGAGATGTTAACAAGAAATTGTGGGGCAGATTTATGTTGCACTTGCGCCACTTTTGCGCCGCCGTTGCGTCAGTTTTGTGACGCAGCAGCGGCGCAAATCCTGCGCCATGGTGCGGGGTATTTACAACGTGACGCATCTGGGAGATGCGTCACGTTGTAAAGCCCTGCGCCACATGTAGGCGTTCCAGGGCAGGTGGGGGCGTTCCGGCGCAGGAACGCCTCCTAAAAGTGGCTGAGTGAAATCTACAAGATTTCACTCAGTCACTTTTAGGCCCATGCTGCGTCAAAACCCTGCGCCTGCTTGAAGCAGGCGTAAGGATTGACGCAGCATTGTACAGATAGGGCCCCCCAGAACATTGCTGGAGCTGCGTCGCGCTTGCGACGCAACTCCAGCAATGCGCCACTTTTACGGCACAGATGCGTCACGCATCTATGCCGTTTTTGCCCCATGGTGCGCCGCATTATAAATGCGGCGCATCCATGGTGGCGCAGCTGTGGCGCATAATAATTGGCGCATCCCTGCTGATATGCAGGGATGCGCCAGTTAACATAAATCTGCCCCCTAGTTTCTAGCTCAGGCACAGCACCTGCTTGACACTGCAAGTATACAATTATCACCTTTTAGCTACAGATTGAAAAATGTGACAATTATGTCCTGACAGTGCTAATATCCCATTTAATGGATTAGGGAAATTGCTTTCTTCATTAGAAAAGGAAAAGTAATAAAAGAAATGATGGATAGAACGATTTATTTTTCCCTGACTTTTTCTTTTGCTTCATTCTTTACACAAATTCATGTTTACCTCACGCAAACTGTTCTAAAAATAGCAGATAATTCACCACAAGGGTTCTCAAATTTAGAAAAATCACAAACATGTTGCAATTCATTTTTAGGTCCAATGTCTTTTAACTTAAAGTGATTCCTAGTAAGGTACATATATAATGTACAAGAACATACTATACTGGGATGATGTTCCATAATGGGCGAGGTGCTTCCATAGATCTTATACACAGAGTAAACCCAGTCAGTAGAGGACTTTCAGTGCAGATGACACAAACTGATGTTTCTTGGCATTAAGCCATAGTATAATAACATATCCCCTGTTGTTTGTCACTATTCTATGGAAATGTCGTTATCAATGGAGTTACAGTAACATCAGTGTAAAACGTATAGACCCGGATTAGATGGAAGCAGTGGGTTAAAGGCTTCCACAAAAGCTTTAGCTGAATGTTTGACGATCAGTTCATTCTTTAAAACTTTAAACTGAATTCCAATGTAAGGGAGAACTTAATAATGCAAATGATCTTCAGGTTCTTCACTGTGAGTTAGAGTCAATGGATCTCCTGGTCTCACAGGGGCACACCAAAATATGTCTGCAAAGGTAGTCCTACATATCAGAATGATTTAAAAAAAAAAAAATGGAACTCAGTTTCATCCATAATATAGTGGTTCCATGCAGGAGGAAAAGTTTTCTTGGTTTTACAAACCCCTCAGTATTCATAGATGTAGCCGTGTCTCAGCCACATACAATTAGACATATAGTTGATATTGTTCTAAGAACAGAAACAAGGAATGCACATATGAGAAAATGTTTTGCTCACTATCCAAACTAGGATATGTCGTCTCCGGGGTAATATGTCTAAGCCATAACAGAGACAACCATTCAATTGTGCAGCCATTTAAGTTTATTAGTATTTAGGGATTCACTGTTTCGTATATGTTTCCTACAGGAAAATTAAGACTTTTGTGAAAGCTTGATAGGACCTCATTATTTTTTAAGAATCATAAACATGAGAATAGAAACACATTGATTGCTGCAAACAAATTTTTCTATTAAAAATGTATTTGTCCTTAAAGGCCATTGATCGGGGTGAATCAAACCATCATGCTGAAGTAAGCAACTTCAATCAGCTCCTCAGCCGTTTCGTGCAGATGATATATATATCATGCTTATTGTATTCCACTTTTGAGTGCAGTAGCAGTTGTCAGAAAGTCCAGAGCACTGGCTAATCCTATTTCCTGAACTGAGGAAGGGCTGGGACCCAGAGGATGCAGCTGAGAACAGGGTGAGAGGTCGCTGCAGAGGACCCAAGGGGAGGGGGCTCCTTGTTGCTCCAAGTGCAGATGCTGGATTACCCCTAAGGCAATGCTGACAGTGGGCAAAACCCAATTGGCTGACTCTTGGCTCCTATAGAGTGCCTAAGTGCAGTGGAGCACCCACTGGTGTGCCGATGGGCGAGCAGACAGATGGTAGAGGGCCTGTGCCTGTCTGAGAGCAACTTGAGACCCTGCAGACACAAACTGTTTTCTGTATGGTGCATGACCTGCTGGCCCAGCTTGTGAGTGGAGGGACCTTCACTGCAATGTACTCAGGGCCGGACTGGGAACCAAAAGCAGCCCAGGCAATTTGGCCTGAGCAGCCCCCAGGGTGGGAGGTGAGGGGGAGCATGCACATTCAGCGCACCCCACCCTGACGAAGACTAACTTCCACAACTGCATGAAGAACATCGCAACATGGACAAAACAGAAGTTCTGATCGTCGACAGACACACTGCCCTGTGGAATGACTCCTGGTGGCCAGCGGAGCTCGGACTTTCCCCCACGCAGAAATAACACACCCGCAACCTCAGCATCATACTGAAAAGTGATTTCTGATAGAAACATCAGGTCAATGCCGTCACCTTAGCCTGCTTCTACACAATGCATGCTGCGCCAAATATTCAGATGGCTCCCCATCAGCATAAGGAAAATGTCGACGTCTAGAGACTCCCATTTCCAACAGGCCCTCATCACCGGCAACGACCTCTAGACCAGCACCACCACCAAACTCTTGAAAAGACCCCAGACAATCCAGAATGAAGCAGCCAGACTGATCCTCAACCCCCCCAAGAGGACATACATCACCCAGCACCTGAAAGGCCTCCACTGGCTACCTATTCAGAAGAGATGCCAGTTCAAACTCCTCACCCAAGCATACAAAGCCCTCTACAACCAAGGACCAGGCTACATGAACCACTGCCTGATCTTCCACCCCATGACCAGAAACCTCCACTCTGCACACCACGCCCTCGTTCACACACCACGTATCTGCCACACCTCTCCGCCAAAGCCTGGAACACCCTCCCTCTCCACCTCTGCACAACACTCTTACTGAACCACTTCAGGACGGGACTGAAGACCTGGCTCTTCAAATGATACCTGCAGCACAGCACATGGATAACCCGGTGTGATTAGCCACTCTATACAAATAATACCTGATTGATTAATTGATTGATTCAAGGTGTGTTAAGCTAGCATCCATCCAAAAGCCACAGGAATTGTACAATATTGAATGTGTCCGGCTACATAATCATTCCGTCAGAAATCCACCGCTAAAACAATGCCAGCACAACCATAAAATCTAAATATGCTTGGCACAATCCTGCCACCCTGACAGTGACAGAGTAATGTTAGCCAGCAGAGGAGTCCACCACGTGCACAGCTGTGAGCCGTTTACTCAGTGGAAAACACTGTCAATGCAGATGGTGGATCAGCCAGCCCAGATCTAAATAATGCGGTTGGAAATCCATGAGCTCGACTGAGTACTTCCAAACTCCACCACGGAGGGATGACAGGAGTGAGGAAATATGAATTTTATGGTCAATTGTGTCCCCTATCTTAGACCCCAACGGCTCCATGTACGTGCTACAAGTACATGTATGTTCCCTCCACTTCAAGCTATGAAGACGCAAATACATATGCGTCCAACGTTAACATGTCCTCTTTCAGATCTGCCATGAATGGGTCAGATATTCCGTTCCTAAGTATGCCTTGCCACCGTCTTTATATGGTATACTTTTCACGTTTTCCAGCTCTGGCAAGGTAGGCCCTGAATTCTGCCATCGAGCCTTTTCCTGCCTTCTGCCTCTGAATGCTCCAGCCTGGACCTGCATCTGTATCCATGACCTTTGTCTTACTTCCTGCGCGGCTAACGGTGCCTGGCCCGGCCTGTTGCCTGCCAAGACTGTATTCAGCCTTCAAGTTATCTGCTCCGCTCCTCGAGAAATGCATTCCTGTCTAGTAGTTTAGGTAAACATCCTTCCAGCTACAGAGCAAAGGGCTCGGCCTTACTGTCTCCGAGCAAGTAATTCATGACTTCTGTTGCCATGGTAGGCCCATGCCCCTCGCATCTCATGCAGACACGTAGACGCTTATACACGCACTAATAGTTAGTATAGGATAGCCTCTGCCTGAGAGACCTTTCCTTCCAGATAATATAGTTCCTTAAACACAAGATATTAGATACGATTTGGGATTAGGTTGTTCTGACATCCCAGACTTCTGTCTCCTCATGTAGGGCTAAACGTCAAGTCCCCTTCACCCTCTAGTTACACGTCAATTACACGTCATGCGGCTGCGCGCGCATCTCTGCCATGTATTTCTGCTGACATTGCAGGATTCTCTTATGGATCCACCCACCTGTGACATCCTCTTAATGACGTTTCTAGTATACGCCTTTATGCACGCCTACTGTAACGCCTTTTTCATTACGTATGTGTATTCTTATCTCTCTTCTCAGCTGTAACGCCTTCTGCATATGTCTTCACTGTAATGCATTTACTATAAATATGACAACCTGTCAATAAAGTATTGCTTCTATCCCTTCCCGAACCCTTAGTGGTGACGGAATACGATTGCCTGGTTCGAACCAAATTCCTTTGAAAGGAATAAACCCATTTTAAAACCTCAAATGCCACGGATTCTGCCTCTTATTTTACTGAGTTATTCTTATTTAATTTTACCGCATAAATTAAGTCTAGGTAATTAAATTTACCACATAATTGGCGCCCGAATAGGGACACCTCTCACACCCCACGCGCCGGAGGTGCGTTGCAGACCCGGTCTCCTGCCACAGCCGGACGGACAACTACGCGTACCCGCAGGATTTCCTGTATCTCCCTCAGGTCAACGGGGGCGACTGAGGCTGCGATCAACACCCAGACGAGGCGGTGAGGAGTGCGGAGAATCCCGACCAGAGCCTAGCTGAGAGAGCAAGATCCGAGGTATACAGAGGCCCACCAGATTCCGAAGTTCCGAAGTATCTAAGTCACGAGTCGAGTCCAGTCCAGTTTGGTCTAGTCCAGTCCAGACTTCCGAGGCCTTCTGTTCCGTTCCGTGCTTCCCGGTGAGTACCGTTGCTGGGGACGCATCTAGACGTGCACATTGGTTTGTGCCGGTCAAGACGGGTTTGGGTACACAGACCTGGTCTGCACTGTTTCAGCAGTGTATCTGTGCTGTTTAGCAGTACATCTAGTATTATGCAGTTAACTAGTTTTATTCTAATTATTATTGTTCGTTCTAAAATGTTTTGATATGTTTTAAATGTCGTGGTATGAGTGATTGTTCGATCTTCATTATTGTGTTTATTGTATTAATTGTGTTCAAGTCCGAGTAAGAATCAAGTAGCAAGGTTCAAGATGCCGTTATTCTCAAAATTAAGACAGATAAAAACTAGAAAAGGGATACTCGAGGAAGCCGTTCCCATTCCACCTAGGGACACTCCAGGGTACTTTATGTATCATAAACATGGCCTAGATGCCGTATTATATCTTGATTTATGGGTGGACTACACCAAGGATTTAGCAGAGAGTCAGAGATGGCCCGCTGCTGGAACATGGGATGCAGATTGCATCATGAGAGTAGAAGAAACATTATGGAAAAAGAAAGCCAGACAGTCACAGAAAGATGCAATTGAATTATGGCGTAAAGAATCGCATAGACGCGCAGAGAAAGCGTTCAGAAAAGAAGAGAAAAGTAGAGAGAATTCAGACAAAGCCCGAGAAAACATATTAATTGACGAAGGTATCCGAGTAAAAACAGAACAAGTAGACAGACAACGAAACACTCTTATGAATGGTATGTATCCTCTTCTGGCCGAGGGTTTGCCTAAGGCCACCCTGGAGGTACCAAAAGATCTGCCACCTCCATTACTCCCGATTAAAGTACATCCCAAGACCGCAAAGGACATTTTCCTTTCTTCCTATTTAGATGATGCCGCCCCCGAATATGCTAATGGTGCGCAGCCACGCGCACCACCTGTTGACGACGCTCAACCCCAAGATCATCTGCCCCCACCTCCGCAGCAACAAACTCCTCCTCACGTTCTAAACGTTCCACCAGTTTCTACAGTCCTTCCTGCATCTACACTCTCTACCCTACATCCAACAAATCCTTTTGGACTTGGCACCTCAGGAGGTGCGACAGAAGGTGCGACAGGAGGTTTTTCCACGCCACCGCCAGCACCTAGGTTGACTTATAGGGATTTAGCACACCAACGTACACCCCAAACAGCTAATCACAATATATTTAATGAGCCTCTTACAGATTGTAGATATGATCCAGTGCCCGGTAAACACGACAGAATGTTGCTATCATCAGTACGTTTACGACGAGTTTCGACCTATCTAATGACGCTACCAGGAATGATTGGTCACCTAGACAAAATATATCACTTTATCCAAACAGGGCAAGGTCCTGAAAGTATTGGCGAGGCCATGGAATACCAGAAAGTGGACATGCAAAAATTATTGTTACGCTTCTTCATAAACTGCTTGATCAGAAACAGAGATAGGCCTGAGGTAGATCCGGAGGAAATGCAAGTACTTACCAGATGGGGTCAGAATATAGCAGACGGAAAACATGATAAACAGAAGAGTATAGAAGTTATGCACCGAAAGATCAGAAAAGAAGTAGAACGAATACATGAAAGAAGATTAGAGGCAGATAAAACTGAATCAGAGGGAGAGGAGGAGGAACAGTCAGAAATGAACGCAGGACAATTAGAATTACCAGCTAGAGAAATGATAGCTTATGTAGGTAAGGGAAGATCTTTTAATAATGCAATACGTCCGATACGTCCAGAATGTAACAGAATTTTTCAAGCAGCTATCTCAAATCCAAGGACCCCTGAACACTTATTCCAGGCTACTGATAAATTACTTCGAGAACGAAGGGGGTACCATGTGCTCGATTCTATGGATGAACAAGAATTAGCCAGGTCAGCAGTACAATGGGCTGACAGTTCTGAAAAATACAGTGATGATGCGCTAGCACACACGTTTCTGAATCTCACACCAGACGAACAGCGTTTAGCTGGTATATACATGATACAACACCTCCTTATATTGTATAAAAACGAACACTCCGATCCTGGTCCCCTACCTGATATACTGATAGAATTACTCACGAATAAATGGAGAGGTATGGGTACCGATCTAATTAAAGAAATTCTAGAACATCGGCATCGATACAGTGCCTTCCTATGTCCAGAGCATGATTCAGCTCCCTCCATGGAAAGAAAAATGTATTACATAGACAGACAGAATCCCTTACGCGAAGTGCACCCAGTTAGGAATGATGATAATACGTTTAGACGCGTGTTTGTGTACACGCCTATAACTAAAATAGAACTATTGGAAATGAAAAAATTAGTGCCCAGCCATGACAGAGATCCAGCAGGCTTTCACCGTGAAATAAAAGGCATGTTACTCATGGGTGATTATACCTATCCTGACATTATGAAAATACTGAAAGTATTATTGCCTGCCGGTATTTACGAGAAACTCAAAGAAAAAGAGTGGGAGGTGGGAGAACAAAAGATTGATTGGACAGCATTAGAAAACGAAGAAAATGCCCGAACTGCAGGCGTAGGGCTTGGAGACAAAATTAAAGCATTACCAGGATTATTAGTACAAGTATTGCCACGTCTATTAACTACGAAAAAGGAAGACTGGGGTGCAATATCAGCTTGCAAACAGAAACCCGATGAAGACACTAGTGATTTTTATTCCCGATTTGAAAAATGTTTTGGTATTAATAGCGGCCTGAAAGCAAGTAGCGATTCATATCCACATCTTTTTGTAACAAAACTAGTCGAAAATTCCTTGCCTCAGGTTAAGAACAGAGTATTGAAAGTAGAGAGCACTTGGCAAGCTAACACTCCGTCACAAATGTTACAAATGTTACAGTATCACCAGAATAGAATTAGAGAAGAACAAGAACACGAACAAAGACGTATGCAAGACACGAAAATGAAAATGCTCGTCGCCCAGTCAGTTCCGGCTGACAGTCATAAAAAGGGTGCGACACAGTCCAGTAACTCAGCGGTTCCCGTTAAAGGGACATGCAACTATTGTAAACAGCCAGGTCATTATATAAACGATTGTGCAGTTCTGAAACATAATATCTCTACGGGTAAAACCAAGGAGAGACCACGTCAGCCTAGACAGGATCAGATCCAACAACAAGCACCTCAGAATGTACAGCCTATGCAAGCTGCACAACAGACCATAGCGGTACCACAGTCACAGCCTATTGCCGCAACACAAAACACGACACAACAGATGTACCAGTATGCACAAACTGACTATCCAGATTATCAGCGATACACATGAAATAGCCTAGAGAGGGAAGTTGGCGTACCCCTTATTGAGGTTCCCGTAGATCAAGAGGGTCCTTATGTACAGAGTCAAGTATTAGGGAAAGACAGAAAGTTTTTAATTGATACAGGGGCAAGTAGAACAACTATAAGTCACTACGAGGTTCCAGGGGCACCCCTCTCAGGCTCACAGAATATTTCCCTTGGTTTTTCAGGAAAGCCTACTATTAACGAAGTATCGCAACCGCTTCCACTTACAGTTGGTCCATTGACACGGACTACAGATCTATTGCTTACAAAATCATGCCCAGAAAACTTGTTAGGTATAAAGACATTGAAAGCTCTAGGAGCTATAATATGTTGTTCTCCGGACGGAGTACGACTATTTTTGCGTGACTTTAAAGGTCACTACGTGTCAAGAGACATGGATCACCGGTTACAGAATCTACCTGCACATTTATGGGCACAAGGCCCCACTGATGTAGGTTGTATGCACATTACACCATATCGAGTCACACTCAAAGCAGGAGTGGTATTACCACGAATGCGACAATACAAGTTACCTCCAGATGCTGTAGTGGCTTTACTGCAAATCATTGACGAGCTCATTGCACAAGGAGTGGTTGTGGAAACCGACTCCAATGTATGTAATTCTCCGATCATTCCGATTCTTAAACGAACTGATCCAAAAGCACCCCCAGTATATCGATTAGTTATTGATCTGCGCGAATTGAATAAATGCATTGTACCACAATATCCCGTGGTCCCAGATATCTCTTCATTACTGACAGCTATTGATTCAGAAGCAACGTTCTTTACTGTAATTGACCTCAAGAACGCCTTCTTTAGCGTCCCAATCGATCCGGAAAGCCAATATTTGTTCGGATTCTGTTTAAATGGACGAAGCTTTAAATTCGCACGCGCACCTCAAGGATTTACAGAAAGTCCTAGCATCTACAGCCAAGCACTGAAAAGACAACTTGACAGTATCCACGTGCCTGTTAACACTGCACTGCTTCAGTATGTCGATGATCTGCTGATCACCGCCCAAAGCGAACCGGAATGTGAAAAAGCATCACTGACGGTTTTACATTTTCTGGCCGACAAGGGGCACAAGGTGTCCCCTTCGAAGCTGCAATTCTGTGTTCAGCAAGTTGTGTACCTTGGGCACTTGCTGTCCAAGGGGGGAAGACAGCTCACACCTGACCGCATCCAGTTAATTGTAAAAATGCCACCACCCAAGACACAAAAGGAGGTGCGGGCCTTCATAGGTCTCACTTCGTACTGCAGGCAGTGGATTCCCCAATACGCATTTCTAGCAAGACCACTCATTCAGTTGACAACCCAGGAGGCAGCGACATCGACTGTCCTCCCTTGGACTCCAGAACATACACAAGCTTTTGAAGACTTAAAGAAAGCCTTATGCCAAGCACCTGTTTTAGCGACACCATGTTACAGTAAGCCTTTTACACTCTTCGTTACAGAACGCGAAGGTACTGCCTTGTCAGTACTCACTCAGGAACAAGCAGGTTCACACAAGCTGTGTGCTTACTTTTCCAGCACATTAGATCCAGTAGCTCAGGCTCTGCCTACATGCCTAAAATCAGTCGCAGCGACAGCTTTAGCAATCAGACAAAGCGATTCCATAGTATTAGGACATCAATTGACAGTGCAAGTTCCACACTCCGTGGAAGTTCTTTTAAACCGAACTCAGACTCAGCACTTGACTATAGCACGACTGACAGGTTACGAACTAACATTGTTTCAGCCACACATAGAAATCAGACGCTGCAGTACATTAAATCCTGCCACACTTTTGCCATTAAGTGGAACAGACCCACTGGCACATGATTGCATTGAAGTCATTACTATTACGACAAAACCCAGACAAGACTTGACAGATGTCCCATTACCAGATCCAGACCTGACACTTTATGTGGATGGGTCATGCATGAGAACAAGTACAGGAGAATTAGTGGCCGCTTACGCAGTCACGACAGACACCGAAGTCATTGAAACAAATTGTATTGACACCTTATCAGCTCAAGCAGCAGAGCTCATCGCTCTGACACAAGCCTGTATTCAAGCCAGAAATAAAAAAGTCAACATATACACAGATTCACGTTATGCATTCGGAGTTGTACACGACTTCGGAGTCCTTTGGCGAGAGAGAGGTTATTTAACTTCTCATGGTGCCAACATTCAACACGGTCCCCTCATTCAAGCTCTATTAGATGCAATACATCTGCCTACTGCGATATCTATCATGAAGTGCAAGGCCCATACAAAAGTCACCGATATTATTTCCCAGGGTAACGACCTAGCGGACCGAACAGCTAAGCAAACAGTACAGAATCGGACTCATGCAACTGACTTGACAAAGACAATAGTTCCGATACTGACACACTGCATGACAGTTAGGGATCCCGCCCTTGATGTAATTGACATACAGACACATGCTACACCAGAGGAAATAAAGAAATGGACTGAATTAGGAGGGATCCAAACAGATCAGGGATGGATGACGAAGGGAAAATCTATATGGTTTCTCCCCGACTCAATGGTTCAAGTTATCATTAACACAATACATAGTCCAGCACATCTAGGAGAAAAAGCTATGTTAGACAGTATTCAAAACATTTGGTTTAATAAACACTTACGAGCTGCAGCCAAACAGAAAGTCCGAACTTGTATGATTTGTTGTCAGTTCAACCCAGGTAAAGGCGTACCTGTAGAGCAGGGTGGATTTCTACCTCCGGATCACCCTTTTGAAGTCCTCCAGATGGATTATATCCAGATGGAACGTTGTCGAGGATTCAAATATGTCCTCGTAGTTGTATGTGCTCTTTCCCGTTGGACAGAGGCATATCCCGTCTCAGATTACACTGCCCCGACTACTGCCAAACAGATAGTTCGTGAATTCTTCCCACGGTATGGTTTGCCCCGTATCGTGTACTCAGATAATGGCCAACCGTTCTCATCCGAGCTGATGAAACACATTTCACTCCTGTTAGGTTATCAATGGAAATTTCACTGTGTCCGGCATCCCGAGGCAGCAGGTCTCGTGGAACGTCATAATCAGACTCTGAAAATTCGACTTTCAAAAATCTGTAGAGAGAAAGGCGTCGACTGGATAGTAGCCTTACCAGTTGCACTCTTTTACATGAGAATGGTAGCACATTCTCGCACAGGGCTATCCCCGTACGAGGTGGTCTTCGGTAGGCCACCAAATATGTGGGGGACGCCTATACCTCGTAAAATCACTGATGTTGATTGTAATATGCTGACAGATTACCTTGCTTCCTTGATGTCTGCACTACAATCTTGCCGTTCACAGGTAGCTGCAGCCTTTCCCGACAACACCGAGGTGAAGCCCCATGAAGTAGTTCCCGGAGACTTTGTCCTCATAAGAAATTTCGACAGGAGGAGCCCGTTGGAGCCTCGCTGGCAAACGCCTAGATTAGTACTCCTGACCACGAGGACGGCAGTGAAGGTCGAGGGTCGCAAGGGTTGGTTACACTCGAGCCATATCAAGAAATTTCATGGACTACCGTCTGATTTGAACTCTCAGCCCTGCCCCCTCCCACAGACTGACTCAAAACTCCCCCTGGTTGAGAAAACCGAATCACAAGAATACAAACTGAAACTAAGGTCTAGCAAGTCAGACAATTTGATTGTTTAAGTCCTCTCCTAGGTGAATCGGTTGAATTAGTCTCTGACATGTATCCTCTAGACCGAATTAGAGAGAGAAATAGACAGAAACAGCTCAAGAAACATGCATACTGTAAATCACTTCATAGTCACTGTATAGTGACATTGTTGATTATGTTTTTTCTAAGTCTTTTGATTATTGCTGCAAGTATACTGTTGCACATGTACTATCCTATTTTCAAGCATGCTCATTCTGCTTACAATGATACTGCCGAACATTCTTTTAGCGAATTACCATCACATGAGTTGCCCTATAGACTTGCGCTGCGCAACAACACATTCATTAGTATGTTACATCACTCCCATCAGGCCAGCAATGCTACAAATTGTTGGATATGTGGCCGACTCCCTCCCTATCAGAAATACAAAGGAGTTCTGCCTCTCTTTCCGTATCCATTCACACACAATGGCTCCTGTGGAGCATGGTTTAGTTTAATTAACTATTTAGATTCAAATTCTGTAGTTTACCAGAGCAGCTGGGTATGGGGAAACCTGAACTTAGTTTTGCTTAAAGCCTGTTACCCTAACAAGGAGGGACTTCCCAAAAGGACAGGAACTGACCTAGAAAATGAAGTATATGGATTAGGTAATTTTACACTCAACCTCATGATTCTGAATGTTGAATCTGAAACTGCACTAGTCTTGCCTGCTATGTCCGTATTACCAGTCAAAGGTGAATTATGTGTAAGAACGAATGGTTCAGTACACCTGGGTCATAGTAAATGTACCACTGTGATCGAATTCAGTGATCAAGGCAAGTCTACAATTAGAGCTTCCCGTCATTCCTACTTCATATGTGGTCATACCGCATATATACGTTTACCTCTAGATTGGGATGGTACCTGTTACATTGCATTCCTTCTGCCACCTGTTTTCCTAGCCCCTCCTGATTATCACAGGAATACCCATCTAGTACACAATAGACCCCAGAGAGATATCCCGATTGTTGACTACACTGAAACAGCATGGGAACAATATACAGACTTCAATAAAGGTCTCTTTCCTTACATAGGTGTTGTCTCTAATAGTAAACTGATACGTAGATTAACCAGAACCCTTGAAGCAGTAGTGAATGAAACTACCTCTGCCCTAGGCAACTTAACAGAGGAGCAGTCTGCGATGCGGATTGTTGTTCTTCAAAATCGTCTTGTCCTTGACGTCATCCTGGCCGATAGGGGCGGAGCCTGTAGAGTCATCGGATCGAGTTGCTGTGTTTTCATTCCAGAAAACGCGCCATCCGTATATAAAGCCATAACTCGTCTTCACAAGATTGCAAGCCAGATACATCAGAATCCAGGCACCTGGACATGGTCCGGTTGGTTCTGGAGCGTGTTGTCAGCCTGGGGATGGAAAGTCCTATCCTTCCTGGGTATTGGCCTTCTCATAGTATTCAGTTGCTGCCTGTGTCTACAATGTGGACCAGCAATTTGCGGCCTGTGTGCCACATCATGTATTCCACGTTCAAGTTCCCATTCAAAATCCCGGAAGAAGAAAGAAGAGCAAATGATGTTACATGAACAGATTGATGGATTCCTGAGGATCGATATCTCATGAAGGGTCCGTAGGGGACAAGGAGGGAATGAGGAAATATGAATTTTATGGTCAATTGTGTCCCCTATCTTAGACCCCAACGGCTCCATGTACGTGCTACAAGTACATGTATGTTCCCTCCACTTCAAGCTATGAAGACGCAAATACATATGCGTCCAACGTTAACATGTCCTCTTTCAGATCTGCCATGAATGGGTCAGATATTCCGTTCCTAAGTATGCCTTGCCACCGTCTTTATATGGTATACTTTTCACGTTTTCCAGCTCTGGCAAGGTAGGCCCTGAATTCTGCCATCGAGCCTTTTCCTGCCTTCTGCCTCTGAATGCTCCAGCCTGGACCTGCATCTGTATCCATGACCTTTGTCTTACTTCCTGCGCGGCTAACGGTGCCTGGCCCGGCCTGTTGCCTGCCAAGACTGTATTCGGCCTTCAAGTTATCTGCTCCGCTCCTCGAGAAATGCATTCCTGTCTAGTAGTTTAGGTAAACATCCTTCCAGCTACAGAGCAAAGGGCTCGGCCTTACTGTCTCCGAGCAAGTAATTCATGACTTCTGTTGCCATGGTAGGCCCATGCCCCTCGCATCTCATGCAGACACGTAGACGCTTATACACGCACTAATAGTTAGTATAGGATAGCCTCTGCCTGAGAGACCTTTCCTTCCAGATAATATAGTTCCTTAAATACAAGATATTAGATACGATTTGGGATTAGGTTGTTCTGACACCCCAGACTTCTGTCTCCTCATGTAGGGCTAAACGTCAAGTCCCCTTCACCCTCTAGTTACACGTCAATCACACGTCATGCGGCTGCGCGCGCATCTCTGCCATGTATTTCTGCTGACATTGCAGGATTCTCTTATGGATCCACCCACCTGTGACATCCTCTTAATGACGTTTCTAGTATACGCCTTTATGCACGCCTACTGTAACGCCTTTTTCATTACGTATGTGTATTCTTATCTCTCTTCTCAGCTGTAACGCCTTCTGCATATGTCTTCACTGTAATGCATTTACTATAAATATGACAACCTGTCAATAAAGTATTGCTTCTATCCCTTCCCGAACCCTTAGTGGTGACGGAATACGATTGCCTGGTTCGAACCAAATTCCTTTGAAAGGAATAAACCCATTTTAAAACCTCAAATGCCACGGATTCTGCCTCTTATTTTACTGAGTTATTCTTATTTAATTTTACCGCATAAATTAAGTCTAGGTAATTAAATTTACCACAGGAGTCCCACCAACAGCTGAATTAGGCCCTTAGTCTCCATTGGTAGGATCACATCTAACAGCCATTCTTAAGATTCTCCAGCAAGCAGGGCTTCACATCACCTCAAAAAAATCCAAAATAGCCTATGGTAAAGTTAAATATCTTGGGTAGCTCCTGGGATAATGGTGCTATTAAACCCCAGGAGGAAAAGATGGCATCTATAACAGAAGTACCCTTTCCTAAATATAAACATGACAGGAGGGCCTTCCTGATTCTTTTGGGATATTATCAGAGGTTTATCCCAAATTAGTCCCAACTTTCAGCTCCCATTACTGATCTACTGAAGAATTTCAAAAGTCTTCATGCCTAAAATTACCCTTTTGACCTTCCCTCCAGGATTTTGTTATTCTAAAGCGGGTCATCTCCTACAAACCAGTTCTACGGTCCCCTAATTTTGAAAAACCTTTTATTTTGGATACTGATGCCTCTAACGTGGGGTGGGGAGCGGTCCTTTATGGGGAGACTGACCAAAATACTCCACTATACTACTATTGAAAAGGGATGTTTTACCATAAAATGGCCATTGAGAAACTCTGGTACTATATTGAGGGTCTTAATTTGTCTTTTATACCGACCTTGCTCTGCTGACCTGGCTGTATTGAAATAATGGCCTTAATCTCATGGTTTTGCGGTGGTTCCTCTCCCTGTAGCCTTATTCCTTTGAGGTCCATCATAGAAAAGGATGAGGCAATGCCAATACTTACTTTTATTCCCAGATCCCTGTTTTTCCTGACCTCAGAAGTCATACAGAGGGGGTTTGTCAGAATGAAATGAGCAAATAGACACCCAAAAGGTGAAAAACTAGATGTGGGGAACCAAAGATTCAGATGTTTCTTGGGCCAAAAAGAGCAGACTGTCTACTGTGGGTATTGGGGCATGCTAGACAGGGTGAGAGTCAAAAGTTACTGTGGACCACAATGGAGTGTGGGTCAGACACAGGAACCAGGTTCGGTCTAATGGAACGTTTACCTTCTGACTTAGTGTTTGGAATGGAAGTCGAAAATCCTCATTGGGGCAAGGCAGCAGGCTGTAGCTGAGTTGGGATCTATGAGACTCGATAGCTGCCAGACAAATTCCATGTGAACCTGTTGTATTTTGACTAGAAAACTCCAAGGGTAAGAAATTCACACCTAAAGAAGGTCCCTCACTGGCTGGATACTTTTAGTGCCTTTGCTTGGTGAAGGTTTCCATCTTGAGACATAGAAACTTTTCTGGAAGACAGGGTCCAGTAAATGGAGTCCGGCTGGCAATGTGGTGTCAGCGGCTGTAGCTGGGAGGTGGTCTGGTGATAGCCTCTGGTTCTTTTGGAACCATTCATTGAAAAAGTTGTTAAGTCATTATTTTTAGGATTAGGCAAGAGGAGTACACTCTGAAAATTATACAAGGGCTTCAGGGCCTTTAGGACATCATTTGGGGGGGTCAGAACTCACTCTAGGAGAAGCTACCAGCAGGATGCTGTTGGAACTGGTTGGCTAGGTTCTTCAGAAAGGTGGACTTCTTGCAGCTTTTGTGTCCCTATAGCTTAACAGGAGGCTACCTAAATAGCCTCTGGAGTCCACTCTTCTGTCCTGGGTTGAAGTAAGAGCAGGTCCATCCCTTGGGGTTTCTCTCTGCAGGTTACAGTAGGGTTCTTCAGGAACAGTTCTTTCTTTTGTCTTCCTCAGGTCCAGCGGTGTTCTACAGGAGGTATCCCGGGGTGCCACTTTTATGCCCTTGTGGTTGGCATTAACTCCCATAGAGAAAAGCAACCCATGGGCAACCCTACCCACTTTGACATAATTTCCTACAGGTTTGACCCTAAGCAATCCTACAGTGCCCTGCTCTGCCACATTCCAACATGGCAAAATCTCTCTTCTCCCACACTCCTGAGGTATAGCTAGGGAAATCGGGAACGCCTCTTGTAAACCAGTTGTAGAACAGATTTCCTCCCACTAGGATTGATGCCACTCTGGTTAGTTGGACAACGGCATCCATAGGTATGTGTTATTTCTGCCTCTGACAGGGGCTGCCACTTTGAAGCTTATAAAGTTGGTGAGCACATCCTCCAAGCCCTTCGGTCAGGAGAAAGACACACCTCCTCCCAGCCAAGGCCCTGATGTTTCCCTTCCTGGGAGCCAGTCACACTTCCCAGCATGCTGCCAGGTGACAATTGGGGTTTAATATGAAAAGGCTACTGGAGGATTTAGGCAGAAAAATTGCACCTTTCTAAAAGTAATCAAGAAGCGACAAATATCCCTCTAGGTTTCATTTACGAACATAGATACTGTAAACATTTGATTTTCAATGAGTGTGATCATAAACAAATAAATGTTGACAATAATGGTTAAAAATCTGAATCCAGTGCAAAAGTCCGTTATATACAGAAAATAGTGTGAATTTCAAAATCAGACACTGTACAAAAGGATCCACAGTAAACAACAATAGTGCTCTGTGAACTTAAGTGAGAGAGCAAGTGGGTAGAGTGATAGAAGAAACTTGAAAGGTGATCAGCAGACAATAAGATGATCCGTTGCAGTGCAGTCAGAAACTGTTGTGTTCTCATATACTTTGGACAGACAATTTTCTGAATCTGTTCACCGTGCAAGTTTTTGGAGTGGGAATTTTTGGGAACAGTTTGCTGTCAGTTATGGAAATCTAATATTAGTTGCTTTGTGGGGTGGAGATTACTGATCATATTCTTGACCATGCAGGATGAATATGCAAATATTTTCGCGGAAGTACCTTCAAGCAACACTTTTCATTTCATCAACACTTTGACACCTTTTGCTTGACTCTGCCTTGCCTAGAAGTGAGTAAATAAACGAGGGCAGGGGCTGTTCGTGCAAGACATCATATCCTGTTTACTCAGAAGAGCCATCATGCGGCTACTGCTTTCGTCCCACAGATTTTGTCGATATGGAAATGCACTGGTCAGTTAGTGGTTAACCCACCTACGTGGTACCCTGAAACCTATATTTCCACTCATTCTAACGACATTTCATTCCTCAGGTAAAGACCCGTGAGCAAATAATTAACTTTCCACTTGCTCCTTTGACTTGTATTTTTGGAAAAGCAACAGATTATTTTTCTGTGCAGACTGCTTTTTGTCAGTTTTTATAACAGGAGCATTAGATACCTCGCTCTACCGTTCACAAACTCATTTTTGCATGACACCGATGCTTGGATCACCAAACCCCTTTTACTGTTTCGTTTTAATTGTCTAAATATTTTCTTTAAGATGATAGTGATAAACTGTGTGTAATATTTTGTACTGCTGAAAGATTCATGTTCACATCAATGAATTTATTAATATCTTTAATGGACCCTATACTTGCGGGATTCTCATTGGTATGAGAATAGCAACAATTGCATTTTCTTTGTGCTATTGGTCCTTAAGTTGCACAATACCGACATGGAGTAATGAGGCTGAATTTCGGCAAAGATGCTGCTTTCTCCATTCAGAGGGGACTTATCCTCTGGGAAGGGAATGAAGTCTCGTTTGCATAAGGTAGGTCCACTAATGTAATGACAGAATGTATCTTGTTTTTGAGGCTGGTGCCAGCTGTACCCATTAGAAGTGGAACTCGAAAGGTGCATCCCCACCCTCCCAGGGGCCACTGCTCGCTGGTATGTCAAACTGAAGAGCAATACGCAAGGAAATGGTTTCTTGACGAACTCGGCCCTTTTTATCGCTATTCACATGTCCCTCTTAAAAGTCATCAAGAACTGTCTCTATTCAAACAAGTATTACGGGTCATAAGGTCGGTTCTTTGTTCTGTCTGTTGATTTATGTCAATTTCAAAAGGCATAATGTGGTGTGTGTGTGCATGTGCGCGTCACTTGTTGGTTCATGCATATTTTGCGGGGAAAGCCTTTTTGAAAGGCCATTTGGTAGATTGCTCTTGTTGTTGGACCACAGCAGGTTCAGTGATGATGATTAGATGACTCATTGCTGCAGCTGCTGAAATCCTAAGGCAGGCAGCCCGTCTCACCACTGCTCTGGAGCAAAAGGGGAGAGGAGTTGGCCTAACGGCCAGGGCGCTCAACCTCGGACCTGGGGAACTGGGCTCGAGTCTCGGTAATGACGCTGAACGTCCTGTGATTCTGGGCAAATCACTTAGGGGCATATTAACAAGCCGGGCGATAAAATTATCGCCGCTTTAGCGACAGAAAACTGCGGCAATAATGGGCTTGATAATATGCTCTATGGAATTCCAAATGAAGTCCATGTTAGATGTGAAGGACATCTAACATGGGCTTCAATTGGAATTCCATAGAGCATATTATCAAGCCCATTATCGCCGCTTTAGCGACAGTTTTCTGCCGCTAAAGCGGCGATAATTTTATCGCCTGGCTTGTTAATATGCCCCTTAATCTCCCCGGGCCTAACAAAAAATGAATGTGTGTCCTCATGTAACGTAACTGGTGCTATGTAAAGCGCTCTGATACCTGATTGGATTCGGGTCAAGTTCGGGCTATATAAAACTCTGCAAAAGAAAAAAGAACCCAACCTCAGAACCAGTGACAGCCTTCATGGCTCGCAGGTGGCTGTGGGAAGGCTGGTCATGGGGGGTCACGCAGGGTAGTCATGCGGGGGTGGTCACTAATATAAAAAACAAACACATTAAAAAAAAAAAGAAAACTTCCCTTTGTGCCGGGTCCCGCGTCACTGCTCCTGCTCTTCTCGTGGAACTTGAGGAACAGGAAGCAGGCCCCACTGACCAATCACAACGCTGCAATGCAGCCTTGTGTTTGGTAAGCACTCCTTATCAATCACTACAGTGCAGCATTATGATTGGTTTTGAGCGTCCTGGTTCGACGCTCAACCAGGGAATGGGGGCCTGGGCTTGTTCTCCACGCAGGCTGTAATGCAGCCTGCATAGAGAACAGGGAAAGTGCACATGACTGTTTTGGGTGGCCCGAGAGCACCAACCAAACAGTCATTGCACACTTAGGAGTGGGCAATCCCCTCCTCCCCTGCCCTGCCCGAGAGAAGAGCAGCCCCGCCCACCTGCAAAGCAGCACAAAGCATAAAATGATAATAAATAAAAGTTCTTATTAATTTATGTTTCTTCTTTGCACTGCTTATAAGCAGTGGGATGATGCTCCTCCGCCATACCGGAGGAGACGCCCTTCTCAGAACAACTGTAGGAAGTTGCACCTTAGGAGTTGCACATTCTAAGTCTCATGACTCCCCTTGCTGATCCTCCAATATGAAGACAGTTATAACTTTTCACCACAAAGTGGATAGGGGCACAGAAGGAAGAAGTTGCACCTCCACCAGCAGTACATTAACAGTCACATCCCCAAATCTGAAAAGAACGAACCCTCTAATCATACAGGCTAACGGTGCGCTAGCATGTTTCTCTAGCAACCTCTCTTGCTAGACCCTCATTTTTTCTCTCACTTGGACGTCCTTGACTAAATGCAGATGATAGGACAATCATTGTCTAGTCATGTTCGGCCCTTTGAGGACATAGGGCTTGAACCCATGGCTATGGCACTAATCTCACATACCACACAGCAAAGTAACAACAGAATTTATAAAACGTAGAAATCAAAAGACTGAGAGGAATATGTACAAGGACTTAATGCCACCAAAACGTCACTTTTAGGATGTTCTGGTGGCGTTAAGTCCTTTGCCTTTTTTACAAGGTGGCATTAGGCTAAGCTACCTTGTAAATAAGGCCCCCTTTCATGCTACACTTAGCATGATAGGGGCAGGCAATGGATGATGCCATGGGTGTTCTGCCGCAACAACACATTGATTTTGACACTGCCCCCTAGTTTGAAGGGTGGCGTAAATATGGAGCAGTGCCAAATAAAGTAAGACCAAAGAAAACCCTGTTCTTAACATGGCGAAATGAGGAGAAATGTTTACCAGCGCTAGGAGAAATGCAGGGATGTGCCGTATCATTGTAAATATGGCGCATCCCTGCTTTTTTGAAGTGACGGAGCATGGCGTTAGCAATTTTGTAACTAACCCATTCTCTACTAGTTCATTATACATATGCCCTTGAGGGTGCCGGAAATATAACAGAAGGTATGGTGTCAAATAAGCCACATGGTTGGTGGCTAAAGGACACCAGGGGAGGGGCGGAGCCAAGATGGCGGTGTGAGCAGTCGTTCTGCTCCGGAGCTCCCGCCAGGGTCAGAGTAAGCACCGGCCATTCGGCCGTTAAATAGCCCTACCAGTGCCGGATCAGCACTCCTGACGGCCGGAGGTCACCGGGGGCTAGACAGGACTGGCTCACCGGGATCGGGGGCTGCCTGGTTCACGACCCGGAGGAGGCGGCGCTCGCGGCCGACGCGGCGCAGGAGGAGGCAAGGCCGACGCGAGGCCCGGAGACCAGGGGTGCTGACGGCGGTGGCCCGGACCTTGGGTTGTGGGGCGAGCGGGGGGGGCCCCAGCAGGTTCAGAGCGGAACCCCCGAGCAGTGGAGGAGCGACGTGGTGCCCGGACGGAGCGGGGCCAGCTTGCGGGAAGGCTCGCCGCCGGACCAAAGTGGTGGTGAGGCGGGGCGCCGCCGGCAGCGGAGGGTGCAGCCTAGCTGGAGCACTGGAGTCCTGACGGGAGAAGCAGAGGCCGAGTGACGATTGGCCCGACTGTGGCGGACGGTGGTGGTGCCCGGGAGGCTCCAGCGGAGACGCGGCCGAGGATAGCCTAAGAGCCAGTGGGGAGGGCGCCATAGCCCACTGAAGGTGAGCGGGAGATCCATTGCGCGCCTCCCCCCGCATGGTGGTGTGATCGACTCAGAGGGCTGTCGGCGTTCGGCGCGCGGCCCCAGAGGCTGGGGGCCTGCACTCGGCGCGCATGCCAAGCTCTGTCCCGGAGGCTCCGGGGAGCAGGCGGCAGCGGGTAACCTCGGAGGGGGTGGGCCTGGTGTGCCATGGAGGAGAGCTGGGCCGGAGGAGCGCCCCATCCCTCGCCCTAAACAGTGCGTAGGCCTGGTGTCGCGGCTGGGGGAAGCACGGAGTTCGCACCCTGGTGGCACGAGACATCGAGGGTTGGGCAGTGTAGTGCGGGAGTCCTCGCCTTCTGCGGCAGGCCCGGGCTGGCGGTGAGGCGGGTACCTGGCTGAGGCCTTCCCGACGGCCAAATACAGGCGGACGCGACCCGTGGCGGAGGACGTGTAGCCGGCTGCCGTCCGGGTGCTGGGGCCAGGACTGGTGAACACGCTCATACCGGCCGAGATCAAGAGGCCCACCGGCGACGCGGCACTTTTGCAGGGACCGGAGACGGTAGCGCCGCCAGGGCCGAACAGCGACAGTGAGCTGAGCGGGGACGGGGCCTGGTGCACTCGATGGAAGATCTGAGGACTGAGGGCGAGACCCCTGGGAGCTCCGCACGGGGCTCCGCGAGGCGACTATGACCACTGTCCGAAAGAGGCAGGATAAAAAGATCAAGGAGCTCTTTTCTAAGTCCCCGACGAGCCAGATGGCGGCGGCGACCGAACCTGGAGGGCCGCGAAAAGGCAAGCCGGACGACGGGGGCTCTGAACCCATTACCAAGGCCTTTCTGGAGTCCATGTTCGCGGCGCTCAGGGGCAATATCCAAACCCTCAAGCAAGAGTTCGCGTCGGAGCTTAAAGAGGTGCGTGGCGATGTGCACAGCATCAGCGAGAGGGTGGCGGGCCTGGAAAGCAAGAGCGACGGCAGGGACGAGGAAATAACAAACCTGCAACAAGAGATCATCAGGTTGCACGACCAACAGGTGGATCTACAGGTACACCTTGACAATTTGGAAAACCGTTCCCGCCGCCATAACATTAGAATTCGAGGGGTGAGGGTGGACGCGGACTCTAAGGACCTCTTCACTTACGTGAGGGAACTATTCAATCATATTCTGGAGCGACCGTCGGATGCCGGCCTGGAGATCGACCGGGCGCACAGAGTGGGTCCTCCCAGGGCCCCATCGGCCCCTCCGCCGGACATACTGGTGTGCGTGAAAGACTATCGCACCAAAGAGTTGATATTGCAAAAAAAGCGCCGCCTCCATCCCTTGCAGTTTCGTGCTCACAAACCAGTGCTATACCAGGATTTGTCCGCTCTCACGCTGCAGAAGCGACGCCTGTTCAAACCTATCACGACACATCTTCAACAGAATAACATTCCATACAGCTGGGGTCATCCCTTCCGTCTGGTGTTTCGGAAAGATGATAAACTGTACCAGTTGCGCTCTCTGTCGGAGGCCAGCCGGTTGTTGGGGGTGACCCTTCCAGAAGAGGGGAATGATGACACGACCCTCGGGCCGGGTGCTGCGACTGATGCACCACGCTGGTGGCAGCAGGGATGCCGGCGCCATCCTAAGAAGCCACCGGCTGCGGAGATCTCGAAGGGCCGGTTGTCGGCGTTGGAAGCGGTGTCTACGGAACTCTCAGGCTCTAATAATGGCTGACCCGGACACGTGTGGTATCTGAATGAGGACATTCTTCGTTTCTGGCTTCCTGGCGGGAGGGGGGGCTTCGTTCCGTGATCGGCGGATATACCTCAATGACTCTTTACCAGTCACGGACGAGTGACGGACTCAATGTTCTCTCTTTGTATGGTATTGTGTTTCTTATGTTGGGGTTAGTTGGGGGGGTGGGGGAGGGATGGGAGGCTCCGTGTCGGCTTCTCTCCTAGGGTCGAGATGATTGTTTGGACGATTGGGTTCCTCACTGGCTCCCCACTCAGGAACTCCGGGGCGATGCTGCAGGGGGTTCTTCGCTTGCTGCGCATCCATTGTGCCACACACTATGCCACCCACTAACCTTAAGGTGCTGACCCTGAATGTTCGGGGTCTGAATAACCCGGTTAAGCGTAAGGCTGTCCTATCATACCTAGAAAACTCACATGCGGACATTTGTTTGCTGCAAGAAACGCACTTACTGGCGCGCGACTGCTATCGCCTCCGCTCAAGGCGATTCCCAACTCAGCTCTTTTCTTCTGGGACCACTAAAACTGCAGGGGTGGCGATCTTGGTGGCGCAGCGGTTTCGAGGGGAGGTCCTTCATAAGATTGTCAAGATCAAAGGGCGCCTCTTGACTTATCGCTTTGCAATCGGGGGGATGCAGTTTACTATAGGCTCCGTCTATGCCCGAACGAGGGATCTGAACGCTTCCTGCATACTGCACTCACGGAGGCCACGACTACGCCTGACCGCCATATTATATTAGGGGGGGGCCTTAATTTGGTGTTTGATAATATACTAGATAGATCCAGTCAGCGGTCTCACCAGACGGGGGCCATCTCTCCGGAGGGAATTTCTCGTCTGCAGGACATGGGATTATGCGACCTCTGGCGCACCTTTCACCCCCGAGACAGGGAATACTCCTTTTATTCTAATGCGCATAAGACCTATGCTAGATTAGACCACATTTTGGCGTTGTTGTCTGCACGGGCGCTCGCAGCGACGGCAGCGATAGAGGTGGAGTCACTATCAGACCATGCCCCTGTGACAGCTACATTCACCCTTCCACCCGCCGAGCCTTTATCTAGGGTGTGGCGTCTTAGAGACACTCTCCTGCATAGAGATGAGGTGGTGCGGCGCATACACCAGGCCATACGAGACTACTGCTCACATAATGACAACACAGACACAACACTTGCCACACAATGGGCGGCGTTGAAAGTGGTCCTTCGGGGGGAGTTTATATCGATCTCGGTAGCGGACAATAGGGCACGCAGACGCAAACGGGAGGAGCTTACTCAGCAAGTGCGGGAACAAGAGAGAATGCACCAGAGGACGGGGGCCCCGAGACTGTGGCGACAACTCAAGGCGGCTCGTCAACAGCTGGCAGCGCTTGATCAGGACAGGGCAGAGTTTGCAGCATTAAGGCTGCGCCATGCCTACTATGCGGGCGGAGACAGGTGCGGGCGTCTGCTGGCTCACAAGCTCAGGGAAGCTTGTCAGCTGCAAGGAGTCAGGCTATTAGCTCGGGAGGACGGCACGGGAGCGACGACAGACGGGGAGATCGCGGAGACTTTCCGGGCCTTCTACGAGTCCCTGTACGCGGCAGATCCGCTGGCCTATTCAGACGGCACGGCTTTCCTGGATTCCGTCACACTGCCGGCGTTGTCTCGTGAGCAGGCCGATCATCTAGATAGTAACATCAGGGTGGAGGAGGTGGTGTCCGCTATTTCACGGCTCAAACTGGGGAAAGCCCTGGGACCGGACGGATTCTCCGCGCTCTTTTGCAAGAAATGTTGCTCTCTGCTCGCCCCGTTCCTTACCAAGCTGTTTAACTCTTTTGCGACTCAGGGCGCTATCCTAGGAGACCTTCTGGAAGCATCTATAACAGTAATTCCCAAACCCGGCAAAGACAACTCCCAATGCGGATCATACCGCCCAATCTCACTGCTCAATATTGATCTTAAACTGTATACCGGGATTTTGGCGGCCCGCCTCGGGCCCCTCATGCCGGGTCTCACGGACCCAGACCAAGCGGGCTTTATCCCGGGGCGACAGACGACAGACAACACGAAGCGGCTTCTGCATCTTATAGAGAAGGCCACCCGGGTCCCGGGAGAGTTCATGATGCTGCCCATTGATGCCGAAAAGGCATTCGACCGCGTACACTGGCCATTCCTTGAACAAGTCTTAGAGAGGGCAGGACTGGGTACCCGATTCCGCACGCATGTCTTTAACTGTTACCGCTTCCCCACTGCCACCGTTCGGGTGAATGGGTGCACCTCCACTAGATTTCGCATTGAGAGGGGTACGAGGCAGGGTTGTCCGCTGTCTCCCCTCCTTTTCGCCCTCTATATGGAGCCGTTAGCTCAGCGGATGCGCCAAAAAACTATTAGTCTATACGCCGACGATGTCCTCATATCACTCTCCGATCCGAGGACGGCTCTCCTGGCGTGCTGGGCGGACCTGCAGGTCTTTGCCCGTGCGGCCGGGTTTCGAGTAAACGCGGGGAAATCCTTGGCCCTGGACCTATCATTGTCGCGGGCCACCCGTGATCAATTGCAAACTCAGCTTCCCGTGTGTTGGGCGGTGGACTCGATACCATACCTGGGGATTCAGCTAGCCCTGTCGCTACCCAGGGTGGTTTATATGAACTATACGTGGCTACGAGATAAGATCCGCCGGGAGCTCGACAGATGGCGGCACTATCCCTTGTCGTGGCTGGGCAGAATTGCAGCGGTGAAAATGACCATCCTCCCGCAGATTCTGTATCTCTTCCGCACTATACCGCTCCACCCTCCGGAGAGGTGGATCCGATTGATGCAGTCGGACCTATCCCGATTTATTTGGAATGGGAGGAAGCCGCGAATGAGACGTGCACTGGTGACGCTGGCTCCGGAGGCGGGGGGGCTCGGGGTCCCTGATCTGAGACACTATTTCCAGGCAGCCCAATTGCGGTACCTGGTGGAATGGAGCAAGTGGGAGTCGGAGAAACACTGGTTGTTTCAGGATCAGGCGGTGGCTGCACGTCCTCTACAAGAAGTGCCGTTCCTACGCAAGGGGCAACGACCCCGTAACTTGTATGCCTCCCACATCACGCGGGTGCCCCTTGAGGTTTGGGACGCCACTAACCTCGCGCACGAGTTTACCACATTCCCTTCCCCGCTTACCCCGCTGACGGGCAACCCTGACTTCACCCCGGGTCTGGAAGAAGCTACCTATGCCACCTGGAGGGAGGCGGGCTGTCGCTCCCTGTGTCATGTGTATGGGGAGAGTGGGGTGCTCCCGTTTGTTCAGATGCAGAGTGTCTACGGGCTGCCGGAGAGGGAAAGGCTGCGATATATGCAGGTGCGACACTGGGCACTGCAGACACAGGTGCGTGCCGGGGCAGACAGGCATTTCTCTCTTTACGAGCTGTGGCTTATTACACGCACCTCAGACAAACACCTCGTCTCAGACCTCTACAAGCAACTACAGATCAAACATATGCATACCGACAACTCTCGCAGGCACAGATGGGAGCGGGAACTGGGGAGAACACTGAGTCATAAGGAGTGGGAGGGCATATACTATGGGGCACGGCATTCAGCTTACCATATGGGGCTCACTGAAACCCTTACGAAGCTAGTAACGTACTGGTATTACACCCCAGAACGCATACACGAGATGGACCGCTCTAGGGAGGCAACGTGCTGGAGGGGTTGCGGACAAGTGGGAACCCTAACGCACGTGTAGTGGGACTGCCCTCTCCTCCAAGCCTACTGGAAACAGGTGCTGGACGAGGTGGATGCTCACTTGGAAACTGAAGTTCCACGCTTCCCGGCCTATGTGCTTTTGGGGTTGCCGGACCCCTTGACTTACCCATTACGCTCCCGCAGAGGTAGACTGACGGCCATCGCTCTGGGGTCCGCTGTACAGAACATACTTACACACTGGCGTACACCTCAGTTACCAACTTTTATATGTTGGCTGCATCGATTATGGTATATTCTAGGAATGGAAAAATTGACACTAACTATGGCGGGGGAAGGGGACAAGTACAGAGAATTGTGGAAGCCCTTTCTGTTGCTGCTAGCCTCTGAGTTCAGGGAGGTTACATGTCCCCGGTATCTGAGATTGCTACGACTGTCAGAACAACCAGAGGGAGCGGGGACTTAAACTTGGGTTTGGCCACAGGGGAGACACGGAGCCAGGGTGGGTAGGGATGGGGTTTGGGAAGGGTGGGGCAGGGTTTTTTTCTGGAGGTTTTTGCTTTTATTTATTTTTGGTTTTGGTTTTCGGGGGGAGGGTTTTGTTGTGGGGCAGTTATATTTGATTAAATGATTCTTCAGCTGCGCGTTCGTGGACTGCGAGCATCAGGAGGTTGAGCAGGATGATGGTTCATTACAGGCACTCGTGTATTTGTATCTGATGTATGTTCTCTGGCTGATTAATCAATAAACATATTTAAACCTAAAGGACACCAGGGGCTGTATTACAGACAGAGTCCTGCGGAAGCAACAGGCATGTGCACCCATTTTGTGTGTCCCTGGGGCACTTTGGTATTTCAGATGTGGCCGCAGATGCCTGTGCAACCCCTTCTATAATACAGATAGCGCAGATACACAGGTAGTACCAGCGCTATCATTAGAGGCCGTTTCCTCATTCATGTATGTTATGTATGCGGGCTTTGAGGCAATCATGCCTTTAGGAGGTTCACTGAAAGAGTGCAGAAGAAAGGTGGCGCTTTTTCATTGTGCCTCCTAAAGGCAGACATTTGGTTATGAGAAAGGGGGTCCCATTGACCCCAAGACATTCCCATGTAGGTGGGTGCTGTCACTCACCCCACCCGCCTGCAAGGGGATATCGCTCTCTCTTGCTGCCTGCACTGTGAAACATAGAGCAGCTTTGAAGGAGCTACATATTTTGCTTGAATGCGCTGCCCCCAGGGCAGCACAAGTTTGCGACTGCCTTGGGGGCAGCACATTCACTGTAATAGGGCGCACTTTCCTTGTTTATGCATGGCCCACCTATTTACAGTTCAAGAGAATTTTATTAAAAATAAAAAGGTGTCATCATACAAACATGTGAACAATCAAGAAACAGCGTATTATAAATATACTCCAGCATAAACACAAGAATAAGAATAAAATACTTAGAACATATTAAAGAAAGTGTAAAGAATATACAATACATAATAGCATAAAAATAAAGAAATGACCAAGGAGAACTGCGGGGGTTTGGGTACCTCCTGCTGAGATGGTTTAGGCAAAGAGGACTGCCGTGCACAGACATCAAAGAATGTTGTAACGGGGAGCCATAACTGAGTTCTCTTCACAGCCAATTGGAGAGGTTGCGTAGAAAAAGTGTCCAAACGGTGGTGGTGGCAGACATCATACCACCAGGCTTTATAGGAAATTTTACTGAAGTCCTTCCAATTTATCGTTATTTGCTGAAATGCAACAGCCAATAATAGATCAACAACTTTGAAATTAAACTCACACTTATCCCAGGAGGACGAAAGACTTCCCCAAAAAGTTTCTTTTGCACAAAATTGTACATTGGTGCCAAAAATTATATTAATTTGGGACCAAACAAGTTTCCAAAAGTGAGACACAGGTGAACAAGAAAAAGGCATGTGAGATAAGTCAGCCTCAGGAGAGTTACAAGACCAGCAAGTACTTGGTGAGAGAGGAAATCGTTTGTGAAGCGCATGTGGAGACAACAAGAGTCGATTATAAATGTAAAATAAAGTTTGGTTTATGCTAGCAATTCTTGAAGTTTTGCGTATTTCAGTCCACATATTGTTCCACAGTGAGACGGGCCAAACCTCATCAAAATCTTTCTCCCAAACCAGCTCAGTACTAGATTTTTGTCACGACAAATCGGATGAGTGAAAGGAAGCACAGATTTTTGATGCAGTCGGTTTAGTGTGTAGAAGAGAGGACAAATCTGTATGCATGTCAGTTGTAGGGGATTTGTGAAGTCTGCAATCAAATTGATTAAATACATTAAGCACAGTATTACGAAGAATATGGTATTTAGAAAGAAAAGAAGCAGGCAAATTGTATAACTGTCGGAGCGAGGAAAAAGAAATAAACTCATCGTCAGAGATCAATTGGTGATTCCAAATTAAACCCCTTTGCCTCCAAGTTTTCCAATAAAACGGTTTACTGTACAGTCTTATTGCGCCATATAGGTGAAGCTAGAAAAGATTCCACAGTGTCATGCAATAAAGGGCAAATGGGACTGAGAAGCTTAGAGGTGAATTTAAAAAGAGGAGTAGATAGTGTTTGGGGTTTGCGGGGGAAGGAGAGATATTCATGGAATGAAAAGGGAGAAAGAAACGACCTCTCAACTGATATCCATAAAGGAAGTTCTTCCGTGGGATCAAGCAACCAATATGAAGCCTGTCGCAACATAAACGCCTTGTGGTAAGCTGGAAATTTGGGAAAATTAACCCCTCCTTCATTTTTGGGACATACTAACTTAGAAATAGACATGCAGGGCTTTTTATTATTCCATAAAAGGAGGATAGCATTGAGGTAATAGATTTAAATAGTTTGGCAGGAATGGGAACCAGAATGTTAGATATGGTGTATAAAAGTATAGGAGAAAGCATCATTTTTATTATATCCAGATGACCCCACCAGGATAAATAAAGAGGATGCCATTTGGTAATAAGTTCCGAGATTTTTTGAAGGCAAGTATTCATACATAAAGTAACTGTACCTTTAATTGTAGACGTAAAATTTAAACCTAAATATTTAATGTGAGAAGAGTTCCAAGAGAAATTGGCTGAAGCAAAGTCAGCTTTAAAAGTATATTTGGTTAGAGGTAAAATTTCACATTTATCACTGTTTAATTTATAACCTGAAATCAGTGAAAAGGAGTGGACCTCCTTCAGAAAGGCAGGAATTGAGTCTTTGGGATTGGAAATAAGAAGTAAAATGTCGTCAGCGTATGCTGCGAGTTTGACATTGGTTGTGGGAGACACAAACCCGTGTATTTGTGTATTTTGATGAATTTTTGAAAGGAAAGGTTCAAGGGCTAAATTAAAAAGGAAAGGGGACGCACTCCTCTACCAAGGTCAAAAAATGATGACATGAGACCATTGGCACAGACAGCAGCGCGCGGGTTAGAGTATAAAAGGGAAATTAGGGAAGTAAATTAGTGGCCAAACCCAAACCATTTAAGAGTATAGAAAAGATATTGCCATTCAACCCTGTCAAAGGCTTTTTCAGCATTGAGCGCTATTGCTGCTAGGGAGTGTTTTAAGTAGGATGCCTTAGATAAAACATTAAAAAAAAGTTGTGTATTATAATTGATTACTTGACCTTTCACGAAACCAGATTGTTCCTTACCCAGTAAGCTTGGCACAATAGGATTTAAGGCTAATGCTTTGGAAAAGATCTTATAATCTACGTTGACAAGTGAAATAGGTCTGTAATTTTTACAAAAGGTCGGATCCTTACCATCTTTGGGTATGAGGCAAATATGGGCATCCGAAAAAGAACCGTTGGATTTCCCCGCCAAGAAGAAGGAATCAGTTAAACAGTATAATTTAGGCAATAAAAGTTTAGAGAAATGAAGATAAAATTCAACTGTAAAACCGTCTGGTCCTGGTGCCTTATCCTTTTTGAGGTGTTGGAGTGCACCTAGAAGTTCTTGTTGCGTAATCGCCGTCTCTAAGGTGGATAACTCAGGGCAGCTCTGTGGAGTCTTATGTAATGTTGAAAAAAACTGAGAGAGTAAATGGTTGTAGGATTCGTTTCTGAAGAGTAGAGAGATTTGTAAAACAATGCAAATTCATTTAAAATTTCTGTGTCTTTGAATTTTAAGACAGAATGTTCATCGAAAATGCAGTCAATGTTCAACTTATTCTGTTTAGTTTTTAAATAGTTAGCTAATATCTTACCAGCCTTGTTCTACCTCCCATACAATTTTTCACTAGATTTCAGTAGAAATAATGAAGCATTATCAGTAGATTCCTTATTAAACTGTAATTTTGTTTGTACAAGTGCATTAAGAACATCCTTTGAATTAGATGTGTAGAAGGAATGCTCCAGTCTCTTAATGTCTTGAAGTAGGGATTTGGTACGTTTACGAGCAATGGAACTTTTTTTAGCAACATAACTTATAATAAAGTCTCGTGCTGCAGCCTTAAAGGCATCCCAAATGGTTGAGAAAGGTAACGAGGTCGTATAATTAATAGAGAAATATTCCTCAAAAAAAGTAGTAAAAGAACCTCCAAAAGGAGAGAGTTATTAAATCGCCAACGTTTAGGGGCCTTGACTTTAGGTAAAATTTCCAGGTCAATTGAAATGGGAGCATGGTCTGATAATAATATTGGCCCTATTTCTGCAGACATAAGTGTCTGAGACAGACTGTGGGAAACAAAAAAATTATCTATCCATGATTGGGAATGATGCACAGGAGAGTAAAAAGTATACTCTCTGGTAATCGGATTACAGAGCCTCCAGGCGCCCAAAAGTCTGTGTTGTTTAATAATAGCATGAATAAAAGCTTCATGAGGTTTATTGGGGACGAATCTAACTTTGGAATTCCGGTCTATGAAAGGATCAAAAATTTGATTGCAATCTCCTGCAAAGATAAAATTATCTGCTATGCTGAGGGTAATTTGCTTGGCTATCGATGTCCAAAAGGAAAAATCACCACCAGTGGGTGCATAGACATTAAAAAAGGAGATTGGAACACCCCTCACCAGCAGCTTAACATTATGCCAACGACCGTCAGTATCTGAAATTTGGGATACAAATTTGAATTGGAGCGATTTACGACAAAGCATCATAACACCATTACGCTTGCCATCACCATTGGAGTAGAACACCTCCCCCACCCAGCCCCTCCTCAGTTTCAGTGACTCGCTTTCCGTAAGGTGGGGTTCTTGTAAGAATACTATGTCTGCATTTAGTTTAGCCAAATGAGTTAAAACCCTTTGTCGTTTAATGGGTGAGTTCAGCCCCCTAACATTCCAGGAAACTAATTTCAGCGACATGGCATGCAAAGAGTAAGAACAAACAAAGATAGTAAATAAAGGTAGTACAATTCAGTAAAAATGACAGGAGGAAAGAAAGAAAAGAAGAAATAGGAGAGGGCAAATAATGTAAACAGACTAATCAAGGTCAATATGAAAAGTAAAAGGTAAACAAATAGTAATGAAGTTAGAAAGTCAAAGTGATAAAAAAAAAACAGGAGTACGTGAAGATATAAAACTGGAACTGTAATGCTAGAAAGAGCAATGAAAAAACAGTAGTAAAATGAGAAAAGTAAGTAACAAAGAGAACTTGAAATGAATAACCACAATTAGACAAGTGAAAGAAGCATAAGAAGTAGTAAAGTGAGATACGCTGAGGAGAAGATGACTAACGACAACCATAAGATGAGTAAAGAGACGGTTTGGAAAGGAGAAAAGGATTGGGAGAAGGAGTAAAACTTGAACACAGATGTAGGAAGACAACATACCTATGAGAAGAAACACCAAAGAGAGACGGGAGAGGAAGGTGAAGCCACATGGAATGGACAACACGATCAGGGCAGCTAAACGAAGCACCCGGAAGACGTCATACGAGAAGGATAGCGGATCTGTGGAGACGAAACATAACAGACGTTAAGTGAAAATTAATGAGTGGGCAAAAAACAATAATTGCTAGAACAACAGTAAACCAAACCCTAGAAAAAGGGTTTTAGCAAAACCACAATGAATGGAATAAGAACAAGTGAAACAAATCACCAGAAATTGAACATAATAATGAGTGAGAAGAAACCAGAACAATAAAATCAGTAAACAGCAATATCAAGCATTGAATGAAGTAGATGGACGGGAAAGGTCCATAGCAGACGGCTTGCATGAGTTAATGAAACTTTGCAAACGCAGAGGATCTTCATACGTGGTCGTTCTGTTATTGTAGGTGACCTTAAAAAGGAACGGATGAAAAAGACCATATCTGGCCCCCATTGAGCGGAGATCAGCTCTCAAATCCAAGAAAGCCTTGCGACGGCTAGCGGTAGCTTTGGCGTAATCTTGTGCAAAGAAAAAAGAGGAGCCAGACCATGTAAGTCTTGGAGATGCCTTGACCGCAGAGAGGACCTTCAACAAATCGGTATATTCCAGGAAATATAAAATAACTCCTCTGGGTCTCTGTGAAGGCGATGCGGCAGATGGAGCACGACCCAGACGATGCGCCCGTTGAATATTAAGTGCTGTACTGTCTGGCATGCAAAGTAATTTAGGTAGAAAAGATTTGAAGAAAGCAATAGAGTCAGTCCCTTCAAGGCCCTCCTCCAGGCCATAAATACGTAAGTTATGACGCCTGTTTCGATTCTCCAAATCTTCGGCCTGTTTCTGAAGTGTAGAAATTTGAGAATGAAGGTGAGAAACACTGGCACAAGTCTCCGTCAGGGAAGAAACATTTAGCTCAACAGACGATACTCTTGTCTCAAGCTGCGACCAATTGTCTGTTAAAATTAGCAATTTATTGTTGGTATCCTCCATAAAGGGCTTAAGAGCTCTAATTTCCTCGAGTAATAACTCCAATGACACAGGAGATGCTGATTTTGGTGGTGACGGAGGATCTTTTTTGAGTCGCTTAGTGTTGGATTTCCCCGGAGGTACAGGAGAAGGCTCCATGATTGACTCCGAGGTATGGGTAGAGAGTGCCAAAGAATCCTCTAGTTTAGAAAACTGAGAAAAAACCTTAGAATTCTTTACAAAAATGTTCTTAGGCTTAGACAGTGAGGAACTTCACCCGTGCGTGTCCATCCGGCTTGGGCTCCAAGCCACGCCCCCCGTCGTACAAAGGTTTGCTTCCTAACAGTTAAAGAGTTGAGAATCAGGCTGGGTTAGATTAGAGACTTTGGACTTAATTACGGGTGATCCTTGTCAAGTACAATAATTATCGCAGCCAATAAAATCTGACATTGGAGTACTTGGAAGTTATCTGAGCTGATAATTATCACCTATTTCAATTTTTAGGGGAATTGGATGCTGATTTTGATGCTTACCAAACTAAAATCTAAATTTTCCATAAATACTGTCCTTTTGAAAACTTTCTACACCCACCATGCCAGAGGATTTTCACATGACCCTTACACAGTAGGTAACAGTAAGGGCAACTCGGGCATTTATTTTGTCCCTTCGATGCAGATGAATGCACAAACTATATATGTAAACCTTGGTTCTCTGGAGGTATATGTATTTGGAAGTAAAACAGCCAGGCTGAGGTGGCAACCACTGTGGCAACCACTGGTTCGCAAGTACCTCTGCCTCCAAGATCTACTTGACACAAAGACAGTCAATGGGGCATTTAGTGAGATAGCTGAGTAAAGGGATCTCAGAACTCAACCAAGCAAAGAGAGGGACTAGCTATCATAGTGCCATAGGATATAATGAACTTGTAATATGGCAGACGGAATATCTGTCACATTTGTAATGAAGTGACCCATAGGCAAACTCCAGATCTTGTCTATTGTCAATTAAGACTAGTTCTTTAAAAATAGTGTCAGGAACAAGGGATCAAAGATGTGTCCAGGCTAATCCAGTTCACAGTGGTATCAACTCGCTAGCCATAGTACATTAACTATAACTTGCCACTTTAACATAAACACTGTTCTAACAAATGATGTAAATTGAGCTGTCATAAGTTTTGTTATCAATGCTATGCCAGGGACCCCATCCATCTGGGCAGAAATATTTAATAGAGAGTAGAGCCATTCAAAGCCCCGGAAAACCCACTCCCAAGGCCGATTAATATAATAAAAGGGGAAGGAGATGCTGATTTTGGTGGTGACGGAGGATCTTTTTTGAGTCGCTTAGTGTTGGATTTCCCCGGAGGTACAGGAGAAGGCTCCAAGATTGACTCCGAGGTATGGGTAGAGAGTGCCAAAGAATCCTCTAGTTTAGAAAACTGAGAAAAAACCTTAGAATTCTTTACAAAAACGTTCTTAGGCTTAGACAGTGAGGAACTCGTCGGTTTCATTCTTCCCATAAATCACATGCAGCAGACTCCAGCAAAAGAAGACGTCTTAAGGGATAAGGCGATGAAGTACAAACTGCCACAGAGTATACAGACGGAAGACTACAGAGGCAGAAACCAGGACGTCATGTATGGCTTAAAAGCAACTATGCTCCCATTGGAAATGCCATAAAGTGACAAAAAGCAGCTGCCAGAATGAAGCAAAAGGTGTAAAACACACAAAAAATGCAGACAAGTAAGGTTCAATGGAAAGCAAGTGAACTTACAAAAGTGAAAATTGGCTCAGGGAATTATATAAGCCAAGGATATGTAGTGAGGAAGCAGCTGGGAGCACAAAATGGCCACCGAGGATATTGCTGTAGAAAAGTCTCACAAAACATCCCACAAAGCAGTTGGGAAGCCTTAAAAAAGCATAAAAAGTAATATTCCTGGCATAACTACAGCATGGAGGAGGGTGGCAGAAGAATGGAGCATCTTCATGGGATCTTTGAGGAAAAAACGCGCGGTCGCGCGATAAAAACAAAATGTCGGCCGCAGTAAAAAATATATGAAGAGAACTCACTGCCCCTGAAAGATGTGCGTTTCGCCCACAAGGAGAGTCCACGGGGGTCGCCTGATGCTCCTAAGTATGTTCGATGCCCGTGTGTGCCTCCATCCGCGAGTGATAACGGGAACGAAGTGCCGAGTCTCCCGGGTAAATCGGGAGCTTCACCTGTGCGTGTCCATCCGGCTTGGGCTCCAAGCCACGCCCCCCGCCCACCTATTTACAAGTGTGCCGTGGAGCAAACAGGGAAAGTGGCCTGTATATGTAATATGGCTCCATGTATGAAGGCATTGCTCCAGTATCCCAAAGTATTAATGAAGTGTTTCAGGCAATATCATCACTATCTCAGTTAATGAGGAATATGCCCTGATCCAGCAAGAATGCAATTTGAGACACTGCCAATGAGGCTCTCTTCTTCAACAAACATCCTGTAGAGATGTGCTATTAACCTACAGGTGAAGGTCTATATGCCTTGCAGATCTCTAATGCCCCCATGCACACCCTCCAGTTTTATAGGGTGTTGAGTTTGGAAAATTAACCTCAACTTGGCTGTCACATCGATGCCTGCGATTATCCAGAGAAAGGCCTCGGTGAAAGAAAATCAATCTTCCAGTGTGTGTAGACAGTGACAAAGGTCAAGGCAATGTGTTCTAAATCTGGCAGCTCATTTGAATCTTGTGTAAAAAAAGAAAGTTGCTGTTTGTATTTATCTTAAATCTTCAAACTCCACTTATTATTGAAACTCAAACTGCAATGGTTGATATTTTCTATCTCAAAATGATACAATACCTTTATTTTTACAGTATTCTTGTCTACCAAACTACCCCTGTGTCCTATTCATGAGGAATTAAAGTAGGTGAAATACTACATGCTACTTAGTGCATATTTCGCCTTTACCTCCTCACTGGATAATTGATGGCTGCATTATTTTATCTGCTGTAGTAACCAGAGCGTAACCTTCACAGGTTGGAATTAGGAGTACCTACTTAGACACTCTTTCTGCAGTATGTAGTAGGAATGATACAGACTTGGGTAATGTCAGTCTGTCCTCCAGATTCTGAAAGTCAGAAGTTAGTAACAAGATGTCTTCCAAGCTATTCTGCATGCGGTCCATAATGGTGCATGTTATATTATTATGCATGCAGGCATTAGACTTTGTAGCTGTTACAACACTGCCTTGGTTGCAGTGGCCATGCTGTTCAAAACCTAAGATTAGTAGAGATGCTTGAGTGTAGGTACTAGAGGCATTGTAACAGTTACAGCTTGTCAATTAATAGGAATGTCCTGTAAGCTAGTTACTTTTCAAGAGTGCTAAGGGGCATATCAGCAAGGGCCGGCGATAATTATCGCTAAGCGCACTTAGCGCTAGTATAATTATCGCCGGCCACCGCTGCTTTCTATTGCGGAGATAGCGTGCTATCAGCAACGCTTATCTCCAAAGTGATAGAAATGCAAGCGTTAGCTGGAAAACAGTGTGATTATCGCTGGAAATCCAGGGATAATCGCACTGTGACCGGCGATACCTTGCTGATAGAGCAGGGTGGTCTTAGCCATGTAATCCACCACCAATTGGATTACATGGCTAAGTCAGAACTAAAGCAGGCGTAAGGAAAGTAGCGATAACCATGGTTAGCGCTACTTTTCTTATCGCTATGCTTGTTAGCGATTCCCTTGATAATTGGAGAAAAAGTCGGTTAGCGACATTTCTCCAGTTATTTCGGGAAGGAACGCTCACTTTGCATCTCATTAGAGATGCAAAGCTGGGCGTTCAATAAACAGGTGCTAACGCAAGGATTCATGCGATAGCGTGACCTTGCTGATATCGTGATAAAATTATCACTGCTTTTCGGCCAAAAATGGCCGCAAAAGCGGAGATAATTTTTTATCGCCGCCTTGTAGATATGCCCCTAACTCTTTTTGTCGTACAAAGGTTTGCTTCCTAACAGTTAAAGAGTTGAGAATCAGGCTGGGTTAGATTAGAGACTTTGGACTTAATTACGGGTGATCCTTGTCAAGTACAATAATTATCGCAGCCAATAAAATCGGACATTGGAGTACTTGGAAGTTATCTGAGCTGATAATTATCACCTATTTCAATTTTTAGGGGAATTGGATGCTGATTTTGATGCTTACCACACTAAAATCTAAATTTTCCATAAATACTGTCCTTTTGAAAACTTTCTACACCCACCATGCCAGAGGATTTTCACATGACCCTTACACAGTAGGTAACAGTAAGGGCAACTCGGGCATTTATTTTGTCCCTTCGATGCAGATGAATGCACAAACTATATATGTAAACCTTGGTTCTCTGGAGGTATATGTATTTGGAAGTAAACAGCCAGGCTGAGGTGGCAACCACTGGTTCACAAGTACCTCTGCCTCCAAGATCTACTTGACACAAAGACAGTCAATGGGGCATTTAGTGAGATAGCTGAGTAAAGGGATCTCAGAACTCAACCAAGCAAAGAGAGGGACTAGCCATCATAGTGCCATAGGATATAATGAACTTGTAATATGGCAGACGGAATATCTGTCACATTTGTAATGAAGTGACCCATAGGCAAACTCCAGATCTTGTCTATTGTCAATTAAGACTAGTTCTTTAAAAATAGTGTCAGGAACAAGGGATCAAAGATGTGTCCAGGCTAATCCAGTTCACAGTGGTATCAACTCGCTAGCCATAGTACATTAACTATAACTTGCCACTTTAACCTAAACACTGTTCTAACAAATGATGTAAATTGAGCTGTCATAAGTTTTGTTATCAATGCTATGCCGGGACCCCATCCATCGGGGCAGAAATATTTAATAGAGAGTAGAGTCATTCAAAGCCCCGGAAAACCCACTCCCAAGGCCGATTAATATAATAAAAGGGGAAGGAGTGCCCCCTACGGGAGCCTCTAAAGGCCCTGGGATCCCCATCTCTGGGTGCCGCAGACTTTTTAAAAGGGTAGGGAGGCCAGGCCCCCTTCCTGACCATTCTTTGGCCCAGGGGACCGCATCCCCTGGGGGAGTTCAACAGTTTCCCTACCCTCACTGGCATGGGCATCATTGAAACTTGTGTTTGCTCCTACCTAGCAGGATTTGTTTTTGATCTCCCATGACGTGGGAGCAAACACTAACTCCGCTCGCGGCGGGAGCTAATAAATGGCTCCCGCCAGCTGGAAGCAGACTTTTGATCTGTTTCCCTGCCCGCAATAATGTTGGCAGAGAAAAAGATCAAGAGATTGCTCCATCTTTCAAGTAGCACCATAAGCAGCTGCTACCTTTGGGCGGAAACAATGCCAAATCCCACCTCATGTGGGAAGCCAGCTGGGGCCACAGGGGCCTTGGTTCCCCCCGTGAATTCTGGTTTGTATGTTGGGTGCCATGTGTGGGTACCAGGGCACGCACATTTTGTGATGCAGGCACTTGGAGATGGGGTCCCTGGGACAGAAAAAGGCTCAGGAAGGGGGGCTGTGCAGCACCCCTCCCTTTTAATTTTAGGAGTGGCCCTGGGAGATGGGGTCCTCAGCCCCTAAAGAAGTTCCCCTTAAAAATATAAATGGCCCAGGGGTATGTGGTCCCTAGGACCATCATTGGCTCATGGAAATACAGCCCTAGAGCATGGTGGCCCAAGGGCATTTTTCAAGGCTCTGGATGCATGACCCCCTCCCCTTTTTTGTAAGTTTCATCCCCAAGGGTGGGCTTTCCATGGCCTATAAGGGCTCAGGGAGGAGGTCCCCTCCTTTTTTTAAAAAAAAAAGGGCTTGTGGGAGGCCCTGTGGCTGACCCAGCATTCAGACAACCCCATGCCACACAAAGAATTTGGCCATGCAAGGCCTGACCTGTGTTCAACCCCCAAAGGCAGCCAACCCACGGGCCATCTCCCTGGGCCACTTTTGTCTCCAAGGACCTCATCCCCAGTGCCTGGTGCATTTTATGGTGGTGCGCAGAGCTCTCCTTCCCTGGACTGATTTTGGCTCCAGGGACAGCATCCCCTGGAGCCCAGCACATTTGTGGGGTAGGAGATCATGTGTCCTCACCAGCTCCAATTTTGGCCCAGGATCCTCATCCCCGTGGCACAGCTCATGTTTTTAGGGGAGGAGGTATACGGCCCCCTCGCCAGGCTATTTTTGGCCTGGGATCCTATCTAAGGGTGGGCGTAGTGGGCGTAGTGGGGCTACGTGAAGCAGCACGTAGTGTGCCCAAATCTACGCACACTACGTGCTTCGCGTAGCCCCACTACGTGCCACCCACCTCCCGCCCGCCCTTCTTTTAAATAATATAAGCAATGAAAAATAAATTAAAGTAAGTCGACTTACCCGTAAGCGCGGCGTCTCCGGGGCTCCCTCTTTCTGTTTCTAATTTCTTCTGGCAAATGCGCATGCGCGGACGCCCGCGCATGCGCATTTCTCGCGAGAAATGCGCATGCGCGGGTGTCCGCGCATGCGCATTTGCCAGGAGAAATTAGAAACAGAAAGAGGGAGCCCCGGAGACGCCGCGCTTACGGGTAAGTCGACTTACTTTAATTTATTTTTCAATGCTTATATTATTAAAAGGAGGGCAGGCGGGAGGTGGGTGGCGGGTGGCAAGCAGCTACGCTTCGCCCTCGGCGTGTGCGTAGCGCTGCCCTGCTTCGCCTACTTCGGAAAGTGCGAAGCAGGCAGCGCTACGTACACTACGTGGGCGAAGCGTAGTGCTACGCCTGGGGTTAATCCTATCCCCAGGGCCCCCCCATTATATTTATGGGGGAGAGGGGCACACAGCCCCACTCCCAAGGCTGATGTGAGTCTGAGGACCCCACCCCCCTGGTGTCCGGCCTTATTAAATTGTGGGAGGGGGAAAGGCCATTTTCAGCCCGGTAACCTCATTCCACCAGGCACGGCCAAAGTTAACAAGGGGGAGGAGACACGCAGCCCCCCTCCCTGAGCCTATATCGGCCCTGGGTCCCCATACCCCAGGGTCCAGCAAATGTGAAAAGAGGGAGGGGGCCACACAAGACCCCACCCCAGGCTGATTTTGGCCCCAGAGACCACATGGCCTGGACAACTAAGGATGGGTGCCCTGGTGCCCGCCGGCACCTACAAAATCCTGAGTAGAGGCCCTGGGGAGCCCCATTGCCCTCAAGGCCTCAGCTCACCACATCCAGCAGGAAATGGCCATGCTGCAACCCACAGGGAACAGCTGAAAATTAATTATGCTTCCTGCAGGCGGGAGTAATATTTTGTTCGGTTTTCCCGCTCACATTACAGTGGGCAGGGACACAGAAGTCTGCTCCCAGTTGGTGGGAGCTTCAGCCAGCTGAGAGTACACTTCATGTTTGTTCTTGCTTGGCAGGAGCTTTGAAATTTCTCCCACCAATGCGAGAGCAAATACAAGTTTCCCTCCACATGCCAGTGCAGTCAGGGAAACTGCTTTATCTCAGGGTGGGCACACCAAGACATATCGGGAGACGGCCCTCAGGTATGGGGTGCCCAGGCAATTAAAAGCTCCGGAAGGGGAGCCGTGCGGCCCCCCTCCCTTTTAAATTTGCATTTAGGCTGAGGTATGGGATACCTTCCCATTTGCGAAGGGGTTACCACCTACTTAAAGTAGGTGGTAAAATGCAATTGTTTTGCGACCGCATTTCAGTCGCAAAACATTCATGCATACCGATGCGGTTTGGTATTAAGAAGGGATGCCCTAAATACGCCCCTTCCTAATACTGAACAGCAAACCCAAATTGCGAACCCTTTTTTCGTTCGCAAATGGGCTGATTCTGTGAATCAGCCCGTTTGCGAATGCAAAAATGGTGGATACATGTGGCCCATCTTTTATCATAGCTATTTATCTACAATTGCCTCACTATTGAATTACAAAAAAGGAATTCAAATACAGCAAAGCTTGAAAGGCTGAGTTTATTAAATGCAACTTTAATCTACATATATTGCCTTCCTTATACATATATACCTTCCTTGTACTTTTGTATCTTTATATTTATCACTTTACTTCTAATTCAGCATATCCAATGCACTACCCTATATCTCACCCTATATCTCACACAATATATCATCCACCTCCACTCGGACTCATCTCAAACCTCATTCTACTACTTTTTCCAATGCACTTCCCTATTTCTCACACTATACCGCTCCCAATATATCCTCAACTCTCTCATTCTTCCCAAAACCCATATCACTACTATGACACCAAAAATAACCCTTTCTAGATGATTCCCTCCGCTACCCCTCCTTGTATAATCTCAAACCTCTTTTAATATTCAGATCTCCCAAACAAGTCTTGGTAAACCCTTCCCTCTTCCCCCTCCACTTCCCCTTTACTCATCCCAAACACCCTCCTCTGCTATGAACTCCAGAAAAAAAGTCCTCTTCTATCCCTCCACTCTTCCTTTGTAATCCAAATAACAGACTAACACGTCCACTGCTCAAATTTATTTCATATTTCCCTATACTAATTCTCCACTAATCCTGTTTGGGTTCCAGAGTAGCCTGCTTCCTGCCAAAAAGCACTTCAACACCTTATTAGGGTTAGCAAGCACTATATAAATGCAAACCTTTCCCTCTCCCATCCCTCCACTATCCTTTTACAATCCAAATAACAGACTAACATGTCCACCGCTCAAATCAAATTAATTTCATATTTCCCTACACTAATTCACCACTAATCCTTCCTGGGTTCTGTAGTAGCATTCTACTCACAAAAAGTGCTTTAACACCTCATCAGGGGTAGCAAGCTCTATATACATGCAAACCCTTCCCTCTTCTATCCCTCCACTATCATTTTCAATCCAAATAACTGACTAACATTTCCACGGCTCAAATTAACAAATTAATTTCATATTTCCCTAGACTAATTCACCACTACTCGTTTTGGGTTTTGGAGTAGCATACTACTTGATGAAAAGTGCTTCAACACCTCATCAGGGGTAGAAAGCACTACATAAATGCAAAGGCCTTTCATCTACCATCCCTCCACTATCCTTATCAATCCAAATAAAAGACTAACATATGCACCACTCAAATTAATTTCATATTTCACTATACTAATTCACCACTAATCCTTTTGGGTTCCGGAGTTGCGTGCTACTCACCAAAAAAACACTTAGATGCCTTGTCAGGGGTAGTAAGCGCTATATAAATGCAATTACATTACAATACAATACAATACGCGTTTCAACTGCTAAACAGCCGTGATCACATGAGATTTTCAACAAACCAGTGCACATAAATAGACGTTTGAAAAACATCAACAAAGGATCAACAAACTTTCCACAGTTGGAGAAGTCGCACCCAGCGGACATATTTGAGTGGGGCCATAGTGTGACAAATAAACATCATAGTATAACAATGCAATTGCAAAATCTTTGTCATGTAAGCGGTCAGGTGTCTTATGGAAGGAACAGGCTGAGCAAAAGTAAACATGAACACAGATTACACCCTGGACAGTGGTAGAGAAATCACTGTCGACCTAGTGTAAATACTGAAGTGTACATCGCCTCAACTGACAGTGGTTGATAGTAGTGTATAAGGAATTGACCTCCAGAGTCACCAATAAATACAAGTCTAACAAGAACTGATCTACGTATTTGGCGAATGTCTCCAAGTATGTACATCGCTCCTTGAGGGACGTTTTGTAAAACCTCCTGTCCCACGAAAAGGATACCAAGGATTTCTTTGGGAGAAACTAGAGAGTATTCATTGGGAAAAAGACTATTTACTGGTGACTCTGGAAGTCAATTCCTTGTACACCACTAGCGACCGTCGACAAGGTATCAAGGCATGCCAATATTCCTATGCACCAGGCATGTGAGATATATGGTGCATACAGAAATGATCCTTGAGATGATCAAACACTGTCTCTGCAATAACATTTTTCTGTTTGAAGAGCGTTTTTTGGTTGAACAATAACTTTGGTGCCATTTTATGAATCTTTATAAAACTTTCATACAATAGTTCAAAAACTTCAACTCTTTCCTGGAGAGTTTCAGTATGATACATTAAGCAGTGGCCGAGAAATTGCAATTTCCCTATACTATTTCCCATATGACAAGAAAATATGCTTTTTGTGATTTGGTGTAAATCTGTTCAGAAAATGTTCACCGGACACTCACAAGAGTCTCACAACTTCAAAAAATGAATCGATTTGATTAGCCAAGGGGACTTTTTTCCCATCGGCCACCTAACTCTGACAGGATTGAGGGCTCTCACAGAACCCTGCACCCTGATACACTCATATTGATCACTGATGGCATATCATAATAAATCACTGATGAAATCACCAAGTTTAAATGCTTTCTAAAAGTTTATTAGTGTTGAACATATATACTAACCTAGTACGAAAGTAGATTAGTATACTAGGTGTACTACTAATGAGTGATACTATTTCTAACATATATGATCTGAGTGGCTGTGTGACTATCCGTGTATGACTGGATGCCTGAGTGGTTGTATGGGTGTGTGAGTGGGTGTATCTGTGGTTATGTGGATGTGTGAGTTGCTATATAGGTGTGTTAGTGGCTGTGTGAGGGGCTGTATGGTGTGTGAGTGACTATGGGTATGTGAGTGGGTGTGTCAGAGGCTATATGAGTGAATGAGTGACTGTATGGGTGGGTGAATGGGTGTGTGAGTGACTATATAGTTGCGTGAGTGAGTAGGTGTCTGAATGACTCTATGAGTGAGTGAGTGAGTAGGTGTGCACGTAGGTGCATGAGCAAGTGAGTGGATGTTTGAGTGGGTGTTTGGTTAAGTGAGTTGGTGTTTGAGTGGCTGTATTGGAGAGGGAGTGTCTCTGTGAATGGCTAAATGGCTGGCTGTATTGGTGAGTGAGCAGATATATGAGTGCTTGAATTGATGTTTAAGTGGTTGTGTGGGTGTGTGAGTGAGTGTGTGAGTGCTTGTATGGTTGAGTGGGTAACTGTGTTGAGAGGCTGAATGGGTGAGTGAGTGGGTGTGCGAGTGACTGTCTAGGTGAATAAGTGGGTGTGTGAGTAGCTGTATGGCTGTGTGTGGCTGTGTGAGTAGCTCTATGGGTGAGTGACTGGTTGTATGAGTTGTATGGGTGAGTGAATGGTTGTGTGAGTGGCTGTAGGAGTAAGTGAGTGGGTGTGTGAGTGACTCTATAAAAGAGTGAGTGGTTGTATAAGTACTTGTATGTGTCTGTGAATGGGTATGTGAGAGGTTGTGTTTGAGTGGGTGTATGAGAGGTTGTATAGGGGTATGAGTTGTTCTGTGGATGACGTCATCAGTGATTTCACTGACCATGTCATGAGTGATGTAGTATGTGAGGTCACAAGCTGTGCATTGCAGGGGTATAAGTTATATTTAGTTCAGGTAACTGCAACTGCTGAATTTCATTTGTTTTGTTTGAGTCAAATCTGGGCCTAACTATAGCATCCTTGTATCCTTTGTTTTTTTCATTGAATTGCTGAGGATGTTTTAATCATATTTCCTAACTATAACATTCCTGTAACCTTCATTTTTGTCAGTCAATTTCAAGGTTTTTTAAATTCTTTTTCCTAACTATACCGTCCCTATAACCTTTGTTTGTTTAGTGAATTTCTACCGTTTTTAATGTTATTTCCTAACTGTAACATCCTGTAACCTTTTAGTTTTTTAAGTAAATTTCTTGGGTTTTTTAATGTTATTTCCTAACTGTAACGTGTTACCTTTGAGCATGAGTGTGTGAGTGCATGAGTCTCTAAGTGGGTCTGTGAGTGGGTGTGAGTGTCTGAGTGGGTCTGTCAGGGGGTGTGTAAGTGGGTCTGGGAGTGGCTGCATAAGTGTCTCACTGGGTGCATGAGTGGCTGCATAAGTGTCTGTGTGTGTGTGGATGTGTGAGTGTCTGAGTGGGTTTGTGAGAGGGTGAGTGAGTATCTGAGTGGGTCTGTGAGTCAGTTTCAGAGTGTCTGAGTGGGGTTGCGAGTGCTAACATGAGTGTGTGATTCAGTCTGTGAGTAAGTGCATGAGTGTCTCAGTGGGTCTTTGAGTGGGTACATGAGTCTCTCAGTGGGTCTGTGAGTATGTGCCTGATTGGTCTGTGAGTGGCTGTGAGAATGTTTGAGTGGTTCTGTGAGTGGGTGCATGAGTGCCTGAGTGAGTTTATGAGTGGGTCTGAGAGTGTCTGAGTATATCAGTGAGTGGGTACATGAGTGTCTGAGTAGATCTCTGAGTGCATGTGAGAGTGTTTGAATAGGTCTGTGAGTGGGTCTGTGAGTATCTGAGTGGGTCCGTCAGAGGGTGTGTGAGTGTCTAAGTGTGTGAGTAGGTATCTAACTGTCTTTGTGGGTGTGTCAGTAGCTGCATGAGTGGCTTGGCCACAAATGACCACTGGACTAGCCTAAGGGCTATCTGAGGGCTGAAATACTACCAATTCAAGCATCCTTTGGACCTCTGTCCTGATGTAATCTCTGACATGGTCAGGCTGCCTGCAGATCTTTTTCTTCACAGGTAGACTCTCACCTGTGTCCTCTTCATGGGTACACCAGATGGTTTGACTTGGAGTCAGAGAGAACATATGCCTAAATTGATTGAGGACCTTCCTGCAATCAATCTGCTGTTGATCAGTGAGGCTGCCTGCCAGGGCTACTCCATCAACTGATCCATCATCAGGGTTTTGTGAGAGGTGATCAGAGAGCGGGTCACTCTCTTCCTCCTGTCCCTCATCAGTTGCCATGAGGAAGCCCATGTCAGCCCCCTCCACAAAAAGGTTTTAGCCTGTTCACATGGAGCACCCTATGGGGGGTCCTGGGAGTTAGGTGAACTCACCCTTTTGTTCACGTATGGTGTGGGGTCCACTCCATATGTCCTGGAGAGCTGCTGGGGCCACTGGCTCCAACACCCACACGTTCTGGCCTGGATGGTAGACAGTCAGGACAGCCTTTTTGGTCATGCCAAGTTTTTCTGGAATTCTTGGCTTGCCTCAAGATTTGTACTTGCGTTCTTCATGTATTCAGCCATCCTTGAGTGAAGGCCAAGTACATAGTCCACTATGTCATGTTCGGGAGGTTTGAAAGGTAACTCCCATCCCTCCTTCACCAGACACAAAGGACCCACAGGGGCTGTAGTGGTCCTAAGGGGAATGGCTTCTGGGTACCTAATGGCATTGTCCACCACCACTAGTATGTAACTGTGCCCAGATGCTGTAGGAGGGCTCATGGGGCCAATGATATCAATCCCAACCCTCTCAAAGGGAACCCCCACCATTGGAAGTGGGTTCAGGGGGGCCTTTTTAGTGCCACCTGCCTTACCACTGACTTGGCAAGTGGCACAGAAGCGACAAAACTCATTTGTGTCCTCAGACATGTGAGGCCAGTGAAAGTGAGGGACAAGCCTGTCCCAAGTCTTACTTAGGCCTAAGTGTCCTTCCACAGGAATGTCATGTGCTAGGGTGAGTAGGACACCCCTAAACCTCAGAGGTATAACCAATCTCCTGGTTGCACCAGGCTTGGGGTCTCTACCCTCTGAGTAAAGGAGTCCATCCTCCCCGTAGATCCTGTGGGACCCATTGGCACTCCCAGCAGCCTAAGCAGCAGCTTGCTGTCCAAGGGGTTCAAGAGAGGGGCAGGTTTGCTGCTCCAAACTCAAGTCTGCCTTGGAAGATCTGTGATTCTGCGGCAGTTACGCAGCAGTCAGAGTCTGCAATATGCTTGCGGTGCAGCAGCAGCAATGTCAAACATATTAGAAGTTTGCTCACAGCCCAGCCACAGTTGTCATAGTGGGGAGCCCGCCATGATAAGTGTGGCAGTAAGGAAACTAAGGGAGTCCTACAGGGCCCCCTGTGTCCTTAGGGCCTGGGGCTGCATGCGAGGGAGCATATGTTGAGCCCATATGTCAGTATACACTCCCTGTTCCTGCACCGCATGGACTGAACTGTCCATGCTGTGCAGGAACGTGCTTTGGTGCTTCAATGAGGTGCTTTGCTAAGCCTCAGATATGAGCCTTTTGAAAGGCACCCCTGTGGAAACCCCAAAACACTGCCCGCTAGACCACAAATGAACTCGCAATCTGATGGGCGGTGTGCTGATGAGTTTGGGGGTGTGGCATGGGGGCACTGGCATGGCAACCCACTGCCACAGCACCAAACTCATAATAAGGCCCTAAGTCACTTCACTGTATGTCACTCCACTGTACCCCACTCCAATGTATGCCATCCCAGTATATGCCCCTCAGCTCTACGGCACTCCACTCTATTCCACTCCACTCTATGCCACTCCTTTGAATGGTATTCCGCTCTCTGCCGCTTCACTCTACGCCACTCCAATGTTCGTCACTCAAATGTACAGCACGCCACTGTACACAAATCCATTGTATGTTACTTCACTCTATGCCATTTCACTGTACGCTACTCCACTGTTAGACCCGGCCCTCGTAACATAGCCAGACCTGACCCCTGCACCTCACACCAGCCCCCGAGCCCACGGCCTAGCCGATCCTTCCCACCAGAACACACACACCCGACCCGGACTTCCCCGTCCGTGGCCTTCCTCCTTTCGGCCACACCGGGCCCGCGTGCCCACCTCATGCACCAAGATGGCCGCCCGGCCCCAGCGCGACCCTGGCCTAGAGGCGCCACTCCGGCTGGAGGACATCGCGCTCCCCTTGGGATGAGAAAGGGAGGAGCAGTTTCCCTCACACCTCTGCGCTTCCCTAGGAAGGTGGGTTTCCATCGACCCGCCGGCCTCCCCGAGGGCTGGCTCCACGCCTGCTGGGTGTCTGGGACTCCTCCCGACCCGGCCCTGAAAGGATCAAAGGACAATGGCAGGAAACCCCAACAAGCGACCCCCAGGTGACAAGACCCCTGCCTGCACAGACTCCGGACATCAAAGAGGAGTCGGCCTATAACAAGGGGTGCTCTGGGACTGTCCGGCAGATTTGCCTTGGAAACACCTGAGCCCTGCTGAGTGACTCGCGGCTCCCTGAAGATCGTAAGACCTCCGAACTTGTGCTTGAGCCCTGCTGAGTGACTCGCGGCTCCCTGAAGATCGTAAGACCTCCGAACTCGTGCTTGAGCCTTGCTGAGTGACTCGCGGCTCCCTGAAGATCGTAAGACCTCCGAACTTGTACCTGAGCCCTGCTGAGTGACTCGCGGCTCCCACAGACTCTCTTGGTCCCGCCGGACCCCACGACGACAAGCGTATCCCCCAGCTCGAGGATTGTGAGCTGTGCGCCGGGTACGCTCCTGCATCTGATCCATATCCCCAAAGACTGTCCCGCTACCTCCTACCCCCCCTCCAAGACTTTGGGAGCCCGCGCTCCACTTGTATATTTTTGCCTTGCTGATCATAAAGATCCTATAACTCCGATCTGATAAAGGTTTATTCTTAAGAACTCCCGGTGTGGTGTCTCTTTGTCGGGTGGTGCCGAGTGTACGATCCTAGATACGAGATTTCTCCCCTGAGGAGTCTCCCGCCAGTGGCCGGCTACGATACCTCGAGGGTGGGTCTCAGGGCAGTCAGGGCCCCCTCCGGGCCCCTCTGAGGTCGCCTTCTAACATTGGTGGCAAGGGACGGGATTCAGGCCCATAATCTAGAGATCGTACCGTGAACGGCTGACGCACTACCGACAAAGATGGCAGAAGGAAACGCCGTGGTTCTCACAGAAAACGACACCAGTACCGTGTTCCAGGTGGAACAGCTGGAAGCGTACACACACAAAGAGCTGAAGCAATTCTGTAAGGAACTCGGAATCGCTACCACTGGTCTCAACACCAAAGAAGATATGCAAAAGGCACTGAAAGCTTGGGTGGATTCTGGAGCCTCCCGCCCAGAAGGAGCGGGGGAGCCCCACGACGAAGCTGGACCCTCCCAAGGAGAACGCAGCAGCAACCAGGTGCGAGGCTTCGTACCAGACGGGGGCCTATCCCCGGAGGAACTCGCAGACAGAGAAAGAAGTTGCCATCACGAACTCGAATTAGCCAAACTCAAAATTGAGGGCGAGTTGAAATTAGCCGAGAAAAAGCTAGCGGTGGAACAGCTGCGAGTGCAGGGAGAACTAGAAGAGAAGAAACTCCAGCGGGAACACGAAGGAAGGAGACTTCAACTGGAACATGAACGCAGCTTGAAGGAAATGGAGCTGAAAGCAAAAAGCGAAGAAGCGCGGCCCCCGGGGAACCGAGAGGCGGCCTCCCCAGCGGAGCAGAAGGTCCACATCCCCAAGGATGTGGTCAAAGAATATTACAAAAACGATGACATTCAACAGTGGTTCCGGGCCTACGAGGTCGCCATGACCTCCCATCGGGTCCCGCAGAAGGATTGGGGGGCCGGGTTGTGGGGACGATTCCTGAGCGAAGGGAGAGACACCCTGCTCGACCTACCAACCTCCATGCAGACCTCCTATGACCACATGAAAGCGGCCCTCCTCACAAGGTACGGCCTCACCCCGGAGATGTACCGCCAGCGGTTCCGGGACTGCAAGAAGATCCCGGGTACCACCTGGGTGGAGTATGTGAATCTCTTCAGCCGCGCCTTCGATGGGTGGATCAAGGGCAGCAAGGTAACCACCCTGGAAGAACTAACAGACCTTATGTTGTGGGAACACCTGGCTGCGAACTGCTTTGTGGAACTGCGCCAGCATCTGCTCGACAGCAAGCTCACGGATCCGAGAAAGCTGGCCGTTGAGGCGGATCACTGGACCAACACCCGGGTCTCCTGGGGCCCTGTAGGAGAGTACCCCCGAGCCAGTCAGGGACCACCCCGCCAGAGAGGGGGGGAAACCAGGGAGGGCAGAGAGAGTCCCAGTCTAGTCCCCCAAAGTCCCAACCTCCGCCTTTCCCGGCACCCCCACCAGCTGTATCCGGCCCCCCCCTGAGACGGGGGCACCGGGTGACCATCACTTGTTTCCGTTGTCAGAAGCCCGGGCATTACGCCAACGACCCTGAATGCCCCATGGCCCCACACACCACCCAGGCAGCACCCCCCGCTAGACAGATAGCCAATGTAGCACTGGGGGAGGAGGTTGAGGAGACCGAAGAGTGGGAACCCGCAGCCATGGCCCTAGTATCCTTAGGAGATAGAGAAATGGTCCCTGGAAGCCTCCTGCCCTCCAACACGAAGAAATATGGGCAGCTCGTAATGATCAATGGCCACCAAGTAGAAGCCCTCCGTGACACCGGGGCCAGCATCACCGGTGTCCTCAGTCATTTAGTCCACGAAGACCAGATCCTCCCCAACATCTTTTGCCCGGTCATTTCCGCCGACAACACGGAAAGCCTATGTAAGGTAGCCCTGGTGCCTTTTGATTGGGGAGGGGTGGTCGGTAAACTGAAAGTCGCAGTGAGAACCTCCCAGCCAGTCGACTGTCTCCTGGGGAACGACCTGGAAAGTTCTCCCTGGAAACAAGTCGAGCGCAAGACCCACCTAGGGATGATGGGCCTCCCTGAGTGGGTGTGCGCCACCACTCGATCCATGGCGGCCCGACTGACCCCCCTGAGGGAAGTCGACGATGCCCCGACCACTGAAGATAGGATGGTCTCCGCCGAGGGTCTCCACATCCCCCCACCAGAAGGGTCGGTCGCCAGTGACGAACCCCCGCCTTCCGACTCCGCCCAGGTCACCGAGTTAGGCGATCTGCCCGAATTGGCCCAGTGGCGCCACGAGGGGGGCCCCTCCCGAGAGGAGTTCTGCCGAGAGCAGGCTACCTGTCCTTCCCTGGTCGGGCCCCGGCAACAGGCAGAGGCCCAGGCCGCAGGCGACCAGACTGGGACGCACCGGGTGTATTGGGAGAATGACCTTTTGTACAGCGAGCAGAAGTCGGTGGAGCTAGGGTCCGGCCGGGTGCTGGTAGTACCCCTACGCTTCCGGAACCTCCTCCTGGGCTTGGCCCACGACGTTCCCCTCGTGGCCACTTGGGCCAGGACAAAACCTACAGTCGCCTCGTGACCCACTTCTACTGGCCCAGAATGAAAGCAGATGTAGAAGCCCACTGCAAGTCCTGTCCCACGTGCTAGGCCAGTGGGAAGAGCGGAGGAAAGCGCAAGGCTCCCCTCCAACCCTTCCCTGTCGTCAGTACCCCTTTTGAGCGGGTCGGGATCGACATCGTGGGGCCTCTGGACCCCCCAACCTCCCAAGGGCACCGTTTTATCCTCGTCCTGGTGGATCATGCCACCCGATACCCTGAAGCCATCCCCCTGCGCACCGTCACAGCCCCCGTGGTGGGCCGGGCGTTGATGGGAATCTTCTCCCGCATGGGTTTTCCCCGCAAGGTCGTGAGCGATCGCGGTACCAACTTTATCTCCCGATACATGAAGTCCTTATGGCAACAATGCGGGGTGTCCTATAAATTCACCACCCCGTACCACCCCCAAGGAAATGGCCTGGTAGAGCGGTTTAACCGGGCTCTGAAGGGGATGATCGCGGGCTTGGAAGAGCCCCTCCGGCGTAAGTGGGACGTCCTGCTCCCCTGCCTCCTATTCGCCTACCGAGAAGTTCCCCAGAAATCCTTGGGGTTCAGCCCCTTTGAGTTACTCTACGGACACCCCGTCAGGGGGCCCCTCAGCCTGGTCAAGGAAGGGTGGGCGGCGGCAGCCCGAGGCCCCCCCCAAGATGTGTTCCGTTACGTCCTGACCCTCCGAAACCAGACTAGGAGGTTCCGAGAGATGGCCGAGGCCAACCTGGAGGCGAGCCAAGAGGAGATCAAGCGCTGGTACGACCAGAACGCCACTCTGGTCGAGTTTCAGCCGGGCCAGCAGGTATGGGTCATGGCCCCTGTGAAACCCTGCACCCTCCAGGATAAATGGACCGGGCCCTTCAAAGTGGTTGAGCGGAAGAGCCAGGTCACGTACTTGGTGGACGTCCAGTCCCCCCGGGACCCCCTCCGGGTCCTCCACGTCAACCGCCTCAAGCCCCACTTTGTGCGGACGGAGCTGAGCCTCCTACTGGCCACTGATGACGGGTCCGAGGAGGAGTCAGATCCTCTCCCTGATCTCCTGTGCACCAAGGAGAAGGACGGCTCCGTAGAGGGAGTGAACCTCTCCCCATCCCTCACTCCCCAGCAACGTGAAGATTGCCGCCAGCTCCTAGGGCAGTTTTCTGACCTCTTCTCCCTGGTCCCCAAAGTCACCGACTGGTGTGTCCATGACGTGGATACCGGGGACAGCCCACCGGTGAGACACCGAGCCTACCGAGTCCCTGATCGGGTCCGGTCCTGTATTCAAGCCGAGGTCTCGAAAATGTTGACCCTAGGAGTGATCGAACCCTCAGACAGCCCCTGGGCCAGCCCCGTGGTCCTGGTCCCAAAAGCAGCTGCCCCCGGTGTCACCCCAGAACTCCGCTTCTGCGTGGACTACCGGGGACTCAATGAAGTCACCCGAGCCGATGCCCACCCCATTCCCCGAGCCGACGAGCTCATTGACCGGCTCGGGGCTGCTCGGTTCCTCAGCACCTTCGATCTCACCTGCGGCTACTGGCAAATTGCACTCACAGAAGGAGCCAAGGAGCGGTCCGCCTTCTCCTCCCCGGATGGGCACTATCGCTTTCGCGTGATGCCCTTCGGGATGAAAAATGCCCCGGCCACCTTCCAGCGACTGGTAAATAGAGTCCTGGCCGGGCTGGAAAAATTCAGTGCTGCATATCTCGACGATATCGCAGTTTTTAGCTCTGAATGGAGCGAGCACCTCCAGCACCTCCGGAGGGTGCTGACCGCCCTGCACCAGGCAGGCCTCACCGTGAAAGCCAGCAAGTGCCAGATTGGGCAAGGTTCGGTGACCTACCTGGGGCACCAGGTCGGAAGCGGGCAGGTTGCCCCTCTACAGCCCAAAATCGACGCCATCCTAGCCTGGGAACCCCCCACTACCCAAACGGAGGTCCGAGCCTTTCTGGGCCTCACGGGCTACTACCGGAGATTCATCCGGAATTACGGCAGCCTGGTCGGTCCCCTCACGGGACTCACGTCCAAGAAACAGCCCAAGAAAGTGCAGTGGTCCCCTGCCTGCCAAGAGGCGTTCGACGCCCTGAAAGCGGCCATGTGCACTGCCCCCGTCCTCCAGGCCCCCGACTACTCCAAGGAGTTTGTGGTACAAACTGATGCCTCCGAGCATGGCATCGGGGCAGTCCTCTCCCAGGTGAATGACCAAGGCCTAGACTAGCCCGTAGCCTTCCTCAGCCGAAGGCTGTTGCCCAGGGAACAGAGGTGGAGCACCATCGAGCGCGAGGCGTTCGCCGTAGTCTGGGCCCTCAAGAAGTTACGCCCTTACCTGTTCGGCACCCATTTCAAGGTCCAAACCGACCATCACCCCTTGCGATGGCTCATGCAGATGCGAGGAGAAAACCCCAAGCTACTGCGGTGGTCAATCTCCCTCCATGGGATGGATTTCACCGTGGAACATCGCCCTGGTACGGACCACGCCAACGCCGATGGCCTCTCCCGGTTCTTCCGCCTCAGCGAAGAGAACCCCCAAGAGGATGGGTAGTTCTCTCCGGCTTTCAGCTGGGGGGGACGCGTGTTAGACCCGGCCCTCGTAACATAGCCAGACCTGACCCCTGCACCTCACACCAGCCCCCGAGCCCACGGCCTAGCCGATCCTTCCCACCAGAACACACACACCCGACCCGGACTTCCCCGTCCGTGGCCTTCCTCCTTTCGGCCACACCGGGCCCGCGTGCCCACCTCATGCACCAAGATGGCCGACTGGCCCCAGCGCGACCCTGGCCTAGAGGCGCCACTCCGGCTGGAGGACATCGCGCTCCCCTTGGGATGAGAAAGGGAGGAGCAGTTTCCCTCACACCACTGCGCTTCCCTAGGAAGGTGGGTTTCGATCGACCCGCCGGCCTCCCCGAGGGCTGGCTCCACGCCTGCTGGGTGTCTGGGACTCCTCCCGACCCGGCCCTGAAAGGATCAAAGGACAATGGCAGGAAACCCCAACAAGCGACCCCCAGGTGACAAGACCCATGCCTGCACAGACTCCGGATATCAAAGAGGAGTCGGCCTATAACAAGGGGTGCTCTGGGACTGTCCGGCAGATTCGCCTTGGAAACACCTGAGCCCTGCTGAGTGACTCGCGGCTCCCTGAAGATCGTAAGACCTCTGAACTTGTGCTTGAGCCCTGCTGAGTGACTCGCGGCTCCCTGAAGATCGTAAGACCTCCAAACTTGTACCTGAGCCCTGCTGAGTGACTCACGGCTCCCACAGACTCTCTTGGTCCCGCCGGACCCCACGACGACAAGCGTATCTCCCAGCTCGAGGATTGTGAGCTGTGCGCCGGGTACGCTCCTGCATCTGATCCATATCCCCAAAGACTGTCCCGCTACCTCCTACCGCCCCTCCAAGACTTTGGGAGCCCGCGCTCCACTTGTATATTTTTGCCTTGCTGATCATAAAGATCCTATAACTCCGATCTGATAAAGGTTTATTCTTAAGAACTCCCGGTGTGGTGTCTCTTTGTCGGGTGGTGCCGAGTGTACGATCCTAGATACGAGATTTCTCCCCTGAGGAGTCTCCCGCCAGTGGCCGGCTACGATACCTCGAGGGTGGGTCTCAGGGCAGTCAGGGCCCCCTCCGGGCCCCTCTGAGGTCGCCTTCTAACATCCACCATACATCATTCAGCTGTACACCACTCCATGACTCTGCCATGACACTATATGCTTTTCTACTCTACACCACTCCACTCCACAGCCCACCACTCCACACAACTCCAGTCTATGCCACTCTAGTCTATGAAACTCCACTCTACACCACTCCACTATATTCTATTCCACTGTGTGCCACTGAACTGCATGCCACTAAACACCGCTCCACTCTAGGCTATTCAGTTCTGTGTCACTAAGCTTCATGCCACTCAACTCTTTGTCACTCCACTCTACGCCACTCCATTCTTCACCACTCAACACTATGACCCTCCACTCAAAGCTATTCCACTCTACAACATTCTATTCTATGCCACTCCACTCCACGCTATTCCAATCTACGCTACTCCACTTTATGCCTCTCCACTCCACGCCTTTCATTGCACATCACTCCACACTAGAGCACTCCATTCGATGCCACTCCATGTCACTTCACTCTATGCCACTCCACTCTACTCCAGTCCACTGTATGCCAATCCGCTGTAAGCTACTCCAATCTACACCACTCCACTCTGCACCACTCCATGCTATGCTATTCTACTCTATAACACTCCAAGCAATGCCATAACAGTCTGCATCATGACACTGTACACCATTCAACTCTACGCCACTGCATTCTCATAAACTCCACTCTCTGCCAGTACTCTACACAACTCCATTCTATGTCACTACACTCTACAGCACTTCACTCTATGCCACTACTCTCTAAGTCACTCCTTCCTGCGCCTCTCCACTCTATAATATTCTGGTCTATTCCACTCCACTCTACGCAACTACACTCTACGCTACTCTACTCTACATCACTCCTCTCTATACCACTCTACTATACGCTATTCGACTCTATGCCAGCCCACTCAACACCACTCTACTGTAGGACACTCAACCCCACACTATTCCACTGTACACCACTCAACTTCACGCCACTGTACACCACTCCACTGTGCCCTTTTCCACTTAATTCCACTCCACTGTATGCCACTGTGCTCCATGCTTTTCCACTCTATGCCACTCTACTCTACATGATGGCACTCTATTCCACTCCACTCTGTCACTCCACTGTACCCCACTCCACTATACTCCACTCTATGCTACTCCACTCTATGCCACTTCACTTTACGGTACTTCATTCTATGCCACTACATTTTATGCAACTCTACTCTATCCCACTACACTCTACACCACTCAAATCTACGCTAATTCACGATATGCCACTGCACTCTACTCTTCACTTTCCAACACTATACAACATGCCACTCCACTCTACTGTACGATGCGCAACTTCCATTTATGAAACTTTACTCGACTTTATGCTTTGCAACTCCACTCTAAGACACTTTACCCAACTCTATGTCACTGTATTATACTCCATTCTACGCTGCTCCACTCTACAAAACGTTACTCCACTCTATGCAACTCCACTCTATAAAACTGTACTACACTGTATGATACTCTGAAACTCTACTCTGTGCATCTGCACACCGCTGTACAACATTCTACTCCACTCTATGCCACCATCTGACACAGTACTCTACTCTTTGCCACTTTACTATACTCTACTCCACTATACGACACTCTATGCAGTTCTCTGTATGCCAGTCCACCCACTATACTCTACTGTAGTCTATGGCACAGTACTCCACTCTACACCATCCTACTCCACTACTCTATAGTACACCACTCCACTCTATGCCACTCTATGCCATTCGACTCTATTCCACGCTGTGCCTCTCCACTCTACCACACTCTAGGTAGTCTACTCTTTTGTACGCAAATCCCCTCTACAGCACTTTACTCCACTATATGCTACACCACTCGAAGCTATTCTATGACAATTTTGAACACTGTATGACACACTACTCCCCTCCACTGAATGACACACAACTCCAATTAATGACTCTTCACTTCACTGTACGCCACCTCCTGCCACTCCTCTCTACTACACTCCACACAACTCTACCCCACTCCACACCGGTGTACTCTTTAACACTTTACTCTACTCTCACCTATTCCACTCCACTCTATTCCAAAATACTCTGCTCCACTCTTTGACACATTATCTGACTCTACCCAACTGTACAATGCTCCACTCTACGCCGCTCCACTGAGGAACACTCTTCTGCACTGTATGCAACTCCACTGTACTACACTCTATTACACTCTATGCCAGTCTACCACACTCTACTCCACTCTATACCCATCCACTGCGTGCCACTCCACTACACTCTATGACACTACAACACTCCACACCCCAACTATGACATCCCACTCCACTAGATCACGCAGCACTGCACTCTGACACTCCACTCCACTCTGTAACACACAACTGGATAGTATGTACTCTTTTTTGCCTTTTGTGATTTTTCTTCTCCTTATCTGGATCTTTGCTTACTTATCCAGGACTTCTGATCCTATAGGAGGAATATCCTTAAACAACTTAGGAACAAGTTATAAGTCAGAATGCCCCAGCTTTAAAATATGATCTCTGTGGGCAATTCCCTTTGAAAAAATTAAGAGATGAGTTCAAAAGGTTGCAAGTAACTACAAACAATAGCCATGCTTAACAAGCATTGAGCATGTAGAATGATTATTTTGGGAGTGCTGTTGTATATGTGTAAAGAGTGTTTTTATCTCCTCTTTTTCAGCCTTGGAGAAGTGGCGCATTGAGCCGCGAAACACGTGTTGGCTGGCCACTACGTACTGAACACATTTCTATTTGGAAAGCAATCCATGTAGAAATACTGTGCACATTTTGGGTTTCATTTAGTTCAGAAAGCAACATATGGACTTATGATTGTGAAAAATTTGATTGTATGGAATTATGGTTTGAAAAACACATTTGATTTTCAGGATACCGTTGGTGATATTTATTGTAAGAAGCTTGAAATAGAATTTCAATAGAACATATATCCTTTTGGATTTTGTTTAACTACTACAGCTCCCAATGAAACGTGTATATCTAATTATGATTTTACTCAGCTATGTATGTGTGTTAATGGGGAAGGTAGTCGTTTGCCACTAGAACAATGAGAAGTCTTGTGAGGCTGAACTGCCGAAAACAAATTTTGGGTTTGTTCAATATTGGGGTTCATGAGATTATTGGTGTTTGGTTCCCATAATGGCTTCTCTTGGGTGGCAGCTCCAATGCTAGGCAGAGACTCACCAATCCCTAACACATGTCATGGATCCGGGGAGACTGAATGTTGCTCTTTAGTTTACTACGGCAGCTGCTTAGGGAACCGGGGAGACCCCCTCAGGACACGGGTCGACTTCTGTATTTACAACCTCATATAGTCAGTTTCTTCTGTGTGTTTCTCATGCTGGGAACATGCTGGACTTCTCCTCCTTCAAAAAGAACAATTGATGGACAGAATGTAGAACAATGTCATACATTCACACATTCGGCCCTCATCAGCCAGGATAGCTTGACTCCAGTGGCATGAAGAGCACGGGACCCATGTCTGGGCATACCCGTCCCACTCGGGGTGACAAATGCAAAAAGAACAATTGATGGACAGAATGCAGAACAATGTCATACATTCACCCCAGTACAGAGATCTGGGCCTAAATCCATCGTTTTTTTGCTCACCATGCCATTCCAGTTTGGACCCAGCCATATGCAAATCAGTCTTAACACTGCGCCCAATGGGAACAGTCCAGCCCGAACTGCCAGGCCAGGTCCTCCCTGGACTGGAAACAAGCATCCTAGGACCGGTTTCGGGCTTTCAGCCCTCATCAGCCAGGACTTCTCCTCCTGGACTGTTTCTTCCCCAGCATGGCCAGGCACTCTCCCTCCCTCCCTAAGAAGGAAAGCTGTCTTCTAAGTACTAGGCAGACCATCAGCTCCTCCAGTGAGATTTCAGATGATGTTTCCTTGCTTTTAGAGACTAGCTTTCATACAGGCACCAGTCCTGGCCAGGGAGCAGCTTTTTGAGTACTCTTGCAATTTAAGCCAGCTCTCCTTTACTTGCAGTTATTGTCGAATGTGTGGGAAGACTTTAATGTTGCTAGTTTCCTTTCTGCGGCAGTAAAAATTATAAGGAAAATAAATCAAGCCTAATCTGTCTAAAACTTTTAATCTGAATTAACTGAACTTATTTTGTGTTTTTTTTTTTAATTTATTCAAAATATGTTTCTAAACCTTTGTATATAGTCTTATATGTAAATCATGGTTTTTATATTTTTTAGTGACAGAACATGTCTTTTAGTATGCTTTTATGGTTTTGCATAAACCGAATAAAGTAAATTTGATTGATTGAGTACTCTTCAGAAAGAACTTGAACAAAGTGGGGTGGTTTGAGCCGTTCTAAGAAGTGTCAAAACAAGCCCTGCTTTGCCTGTTCATAACCCTTCTGCTTCTAGTTGCCATGTTCCATATAACCCTGGCTTCGTTATACAGATACCCATTTGCCTGATGGTATCCCTGGCCCTCCTCTTTCCTCAGTCATCCTGCTCCATCCTACTCCTACTAGTCCTTGGTATCCCTGTCCCAAATTTTTACTGCCCATCTGACATTGGTTCTTTTTGTCATGGTCTTCTAATAGTGGCTCTAGTGAGTCTGGGTTTTTCCATTTGCTTTTCCCCTCCTGCTACACCCTCATTGTTCTTCTGAACCTGGTCCCACTGGCAAGAATTTCCTGATCTTTTCTATTCTTCCAGGTCCTGCTGTTCTGGGGCCTCCTGGCTCTGCTAGTCCTGGTCCTTCCAACATGTGGTCTTTCCGTTCCTAGTCCTTCTGCTACTGGTCCCCTGGTCATCCTTGATTCCGATTTCCGTGATCCTCCTGTCCCTAGTTCCCATTGCAGTGCTTTGGGAATCACAAACAAAGATTTGCAAATCACACAATATTTAATTATTCGATTCAGTGAAAATAAAGATAAAAATCCTCTGTTGAAGTTGTGAGGTTAATGGTCATTTCTCAAAGACAGAAGATTGATAAAATGAGGAGCAGCCTAAGTTAAGAAAGAAGTATGGTAACATTTCCATCTTGTTTTAATATGTCCATGCCCGACTAATCTGTATGAAACCAGGCACGGACCAGCAGCCAACGTGCGCAGGGTCCTATCAGCTGTGGGAGTGTGAGAGCTGTGAGGCGGGGCTGACTGTGCAGTCTTCTTCAAGGGGAAGGTGACACGTTCCACGATCTTTTATTTTCCGGTTTCTGTACTTGGTGATTGTACTACATAAAACTACGGGGCATATTATCAAGACAGGTGATAAAATTATCACCGCTTTAGCCGCGATAATGGACTTGATAATATGCTCTATGGAGTTCCTATTGAAGCTCAGGTTAGATGTCCTTCACATCTAACATGGGCTTCAATTGGAATTCCATAGAGCATATTATCAAGCCCATTATCGCTGTTTTAGCGGCGGTTTTCTGCCGTTAAAGCGGCGATAATTTTATCGCCAATCTTGATAGTATGCCCCCACATAACTAAATAAATAGAACACATAAAGAGATAGTGTTTGCATGCAGGAAAAGAATATCATGCATTATGGATCAAAGTTACAGGAACTGAGTGGAGAAAAGATGGGCTTTACCAATCTGTGTTTTTGTTAGCAGCTGTAACTTCCAGGCAGTGAGACAAGAGGTATGTTGGTCTGTGTTTGCATTGTGATACAGCTGTATCAGACACTGCTGACTGCTTTAGCATTTGTAATGATCGTGGAGGTGGAACTCGAGCCTGATGGCGGCGATTTATTTTGAGCTTAATCTCCATAGTGCAGTGGTGCCTCTAGAGGGCGCCCCCTGTGCCCCCCACCACAGCTGCTGAATGTTGCAGAAGGGAAAAAAATGCACCTTGTCATTCATATTAATTTGGCTAACAGCCTTTCATTGCAAAGCAATATTATTTGCTTAAAATATTGAAATCTGTATTTGCATTGATCTATCTATCGCTCTCTCTCTATATATATATATTTAAATATACGTATGTATATAGGTATATATACGCATGAACACCGTCATATTCAACCATATTCAGCAAATCTATCTATCTATCTATCTATCTATCTATCTATCTATCTATCTATCTATCTATCTATCTATCTATCTATCTATCTATCTATCTATCTATCTATCTATCACCACTACTAGGGATGGCATTGTTTACTCTACTTTGTGTGCATGGCGCATTCCTAAAGGTAAGGAGATATGAAAGACTCATCACAAGCCTTTTACTAAATAAAGAGGTGTATTAAATGTCATTTGCTCCAGCTAAAACCGTAATATCATGTTCTGTGAAATTAAATCTATACCCTCCAACAATATCAGATAGCGAGCACAATGCCAGTTTGCCTTCGTGTTATTAATGCATATTCTTGAAATCAGAAGCGGTGTTGCCTCTACTTGTTAACTCCACTACACTTCCTTAATGGTGCGCAGTAATTAGATGAATTTAATCAGTGTATGCAATTTGTTGATTACACACCAGATGGAAAAATGTTTGCCGGCTCTGATTACCACGTTATTGGATGTTAATAGAAACAGATATATTCACAGGACATCATTCTTCGCGAACAACTGCTTCAGGATAATTTGACTAAACAATGTCCAGTCTTCACTGCGTCCGCGCTTAGAAAAATACAAAGGTTGCACCTACCATAGACGTGCGTTTTCAATATACATTTTCAAGACGTGCTGTATTTTTCGTAAACCACGAATTAAAAGTTGATGCGCGTGACAGTACATATAGCAGTCACATTATCGTGTCCGCATATGCACTAAGCGGGCCAAGTTGTTACCACTGAAGGGCATCCTTTCTAATAAATAAATGCGGCAATAGAAAGTATATTTGTATTAATACCAATTGAAACGAAAGTAGCTTCTTTAATATGGGAAAGCTGAGAGATATCCCATGCATTCGTTATAAATAATGAATAGCCCTGGAAGCTTTGTCACACACTTCCACCACCTGAGATAAGAGAGTTTAGCAATGAGTGTTTGCTGCATGTGTTAAGTAGCTGGAGCAAGACTTTTAATTTTCTGCTAGTGTGTATTCACTCAGAAACATTTTCAGTATCTGAATGCTTTTGTGTCTAACATCGCTAGTGAGGAACATTTCCATTGGTACCCTGGCTGTGTGTTTTACTAGAACTAGCTTTCATTTTTCTATTGGATTGCCATGTATTTTTAATACCTATTTCCATTTGTGACTATAGTGTATTTGTGGAGTTTCTTTCTCTCTCTAACACCACTCTCTATCACCACTTCCATTTTAAAGGTAAGTTTCCATGTTCCTTTAAAATACTTAGCAAAATGTATTTGTCTCTATTTTCACACCTTTCTCTTTTTTATTGTTTAAGTCTTTCTCTAGTCTTCTGTAGCCATTTAATTCAGTTCAGTATCACTATGGATACCTCACTGTGCATTGTAAATGCACCCTATATAATTCTTTCAACATATCATATTAGATTCCGTTGCTTCCCTCATTGTTGTTCTTTCTTATCTTTCCCTAATAAGTGCCCATTATTCTCTACTTAAATAACGTGCCCTTTATTTTCTGCACCTTTTGTTTTTTCAAATGAATATCATCTGATTTCTTTCATGGCTTGATTTTATGGCCAGACAAGAGGCTAACGTTATGCATTAACTTTTTGTTACTACTTCAAAGCAGCAAACACTTCAAAGTTCCAAAAGTATAACATTGCATGACTCATAATAAGAAACTCCAGAACACACAGTCAATAAAACCCCACAACATTCCGCCCTCCTGGGCTTTCTAAGAATCCCAAATTGTTCCTTATGCATCTGCAACAAAGCAAACCAAGTAACATATCTCACTATTAGAAACATAATTCTATATCTTCCAAATACTATATCAATACTTATTGTAAATGTTTTCATTCTAACACATGTATACTTAATCTAATTCGAATTTCTCAAGTGCATTCCCTAGCTTACAAATTCCATCCACTCCCTACCAATCTTTTTTTAGTTTTTTTCATTCTTGGATAGAGTGGGAGGAATAATGCTAGCCTCCTTGTCTTTGATAAAATCACAATTCTCCATCCACTTGTTTATGTAGGTTACCACTATTACATGGTCCATTTTCAATAAAATGGGCCTTCCCTGCAACTTGTCCTGGAAACTACAAAGAGCAAACAGACTGCAGTCATTTCCAAAGAAGGAATATGCTCCAATTCTTCTCCCCACTCCATTCCCCCTTCAGTTTCTTGACTCAAACACCTTGCTCCTCATACAAAACCGCTGACATCTGAGGGCTGGCAGGGCTGATTATAGAATATTAAAATATGAAGAGTGTCATTTTAAGTATAGCATACCTAATGACTTTATCAAAGGGTCAGAACACACACCAAAAATATAAAGGTGGGCATATAGACTTTATGAATGGATCAACATATTAACATTCATAAAGCAGACCTATTACCTTTGTCAATAAGTTATCAATAATTATAATAAAATGAACATTAGCTCAATTCACACATTACAATGTTTAATAAAAGTGATTGTCATAATTTGTTTCAATAAAGCCTTCTTTAAAAAAAACTTCAACAGGTCTTTGAGTCTTTCTTTTAGCTTTTATTAGGGGTGGGCGGAATTTGCTAAATTAACTTTCGCAAATTATCGCGAAAATGCTAAAAATCTCCGCAAACACGCCGAAAATATCGTGAAGACGCAGAAGTTTTTTTCCCGCCCGTTCGCGGTATTTTTTGCGTGATCGCGGGTCGCCAACTTACCCATGCGGTTGCTCAAGAGCGCAGCCTTCTTGTTTTCACTTGTCCCGCCCTCTCGCGATGCTTACTTCCTGTTCCGGGTCGCACAATGCATGTTCGCGCCCGTTCGCGGTCGAAATTTCCTGTTGCGACCGCTTTTACTTGATCGCGTTGCTTATTGCTTGCTCGGGGAGAAAATATCGCGCGAACTTGCGCACGTGGTCGCAATGGGCGTGGCCATCTTGTTTTTCACTCTATTGCATGGTTCTGGGGCCTGATTTTCAATCCTCCCAAAATCCTTTCAATCCTTTGTTTATAGCCACTTTTTTTGGATCTTTATTACTTATTATTTCTCTAACTATTTTCCTGCTTCTATATTTTTGTTTTTTTTCTATTTTTGTTGTTGTTTTTTAGCTACTTTTTCCTCTTTCTATTGCCTGCTATTTATTTCCTTTACTCCTTTATTTATTTTACCTTTTCTTTCCCGCCCCGTCCCCAGAACCATGTCCAAGGGTAGGGCTGTTCGCCGGCGCAGCCAGAGCCGCAACCGCCTTCCTTGCGGAAGGCGGCACCCACAAGGGGTGCAGGCACGGGCCTTATTTGGGGAGGAGGAGTTGGCTGCACTAATTTTCTTTGTGCAGCGCCACCTCCCCTCAACCCTGGCAGCAGGTGGCAGGCCTGGGTCCGGGTACGGCCTCCGGGAGCGTCGGCAGCGGTGGGGGAAGGTGTGCCGGGCAGTGTCACGCATCTCTGGGGTCCGGCGCACCCAGGCACAGCTGACGCACCGGTGGTCCGACATCCTGGACCGTGAGCAGGACCTGCTGGACCTGCTAGGAGTGGAGGTCCCGGGGCTTGGTGAGTACATATTTAATTACTACAACTTTGTGTCTGTTCTTCTGCTCTGTGTTATATATTGCGAATATTTTTTTTCCTTCCAACCAGCTAGAATGTTGCTGCTTACAATACATTCCAGGTTAATAACGTTTAAAAGTCTTCTGTGATTATGGTGCTCTTCTGCGCTACTACTAATCTTACTTGTTTGCAGCTTTGCGTTTGCGCTTGCTTAGCGTGATTCTTTATGAGTTTATTTTAGAGAAATTAAGTTACGTAATGCTACAGTGACTCTAGTCCACTCCTTACTTTGTCCCGTCACTAATAGATAGGGGCGGATTGATGTTTAGGTACACTACTTTGTATGAGCTTCTAATTTGTTAGTGGTATGCGTGATGCCCCCTCACTCAGTTTCGTGACGTGCTGCGCTGCTAGTACGGCAGTCTTTAGAACCTTTTCTAGTTTGTTCAATGAGTGGTGGTAGGCTTAGCAGTTACTTAGCAGTAGCAGATCAGCATCAATCAAACCAAAATTTGGTGTATACAAAAAATGTAGTCATGTTCATGTGTCCTCCATGATTTGACCATACGCATTGTTGAGGAATACAGTGGAAATGCATACTTAATGTACAATTGGCATGCCTGGTATAGGTGGGCTAGGTTGGGTGGTATGTTGTAGTTAGGCTTAGTTGTAACTTAGTTTTCTGGAATCAGAATGGAAGACTGGATTACTGTTGATAAATAGTAGCTTAAGTAGTCGAACTGCGAATCCCCCGATATTACATGTTGACCAGATGAGATCGGTCAATGTAGTTATTGCAATTGTTGTTTACATAAGTGTTTTTTGACCGTTGTTGAAAAATATTGTATTTGTTTGACACCATCCATCAATGTTTGTCTCTTTCTTATATCTTTCCTGTTCATCAGCACCCAGGGGCAGACCGACAGGGACTGGGCAGTCGGCGGGACAGGAACAACACCACCAGGAGGACACCGCTGAGGGCTCCTCTGCTGGCCCCAGTAAGTCTTCCTGTTTTTAATAATATTTCTTATTCCATAACTTTTACTGCCCCATATTTTTCCTGAACTATTGTTGGTTTCCAAATGCTATTTTTTTACCACCAATTATCCTTTGATCTGTACGGTTTCAAAAATCTTATCCCTGCCTCCGCTATGATGACTCTGAGTACTACTACTACTACATACTATCAGTCTGTCTGTACTGTAGTAGCTAGTCTTGCCCAGTTGGCCAGTGCCACTCTTTGTGAAAGGTTGTAATATAAAACTCTAATTCACCAGTAGCTCGAGCCATTGAGTCCAATCCGTTGGGTCGTCGTCTTGTACTACTTTTACTCTTATTGATCTTGAGGCTTTGAAAATTCACAGCAACAACAGCCCTACCAGATTTATTACTATTTGATATGATACCCTATAGGACATACTACTGTTGTAGGGATCTTGCACATACATTTGCACCAGAAAATAGGATGTTGGTGATGGTAGGTTGGACCTTCCTTGCACACCTCAATCAGAAATTCCGCACCCACCACAACTCCACTGCTTGACTATAGTACTGTCTTGTCATAACTATTAGGTCTCGGAACCCTCCCCCCAAGATACCCAACAAGTAGACAACCCAGAACATAACACACCCAACCTCTCAGTCGTGGAAGCAATTCACATGCACACCCTTACTTTAATTTGCTCACTCGTGTAAGTTAGTCCACACCAAATACCACCAAGTCTATGTAAGTTCAAAATGTTTATTTCAATTTGAGAAGGTCTGTACACTGTTTTCTTAGCAGCACCAACCGGAAAATCAATAACATTAAAACAATATACATTGTTACACTTATACAGTTGGGAATTAAATCATGATAACTGAACAGTGGTGGAAGGCAGCACCACCATCCCATAGCAATTTAGTTTATATAAATTTATAAAAGAAGATGTGAGTGAAGGGACCCCTCACCTTAGAAGAACCTAGTACTGGTAGTTGTTGCATCATTCAGAAGCTCTGGTTCATAGAAGGGAATCTTGCGTCTGTAATGCGAAAAAAGAAATGGTGTGCGTTAGTATATTGCAAGCATTTCTCAGCCGTGCCAAAAAGTGTAGCATCTATGGATAAGCAATATGGACTAACAGTAACAGTAGTACACCAGTACTTCCTAAAAAAGTGGCTTCTTAATGTTTTTGGACCACTTGTACGCAGCGCGTAGACTAGACAGTAGCAGTGTGAGGCAGGTCATGTGGGCTCAAAGGTGTCTTAAGAAGCTGCAAGGTAAAGGTAACGTCACATGTGCAAAAATAAAAGCCACAAAGGTAAAATGGTAGCATGGCTAGGGCTAATTAAGCAAAGGCTACAATGATCATATATAACTATTAGTGTCTACTCTACTACTACCTGATTTGTACTAGTGATGTATGTTAGTATTAACTCATTTTTCAACCTTGCTACTGATCAATAGGGGGAGGTGTATATGACGCCTAATAAATGTGTAATGTTTTCTAGGCGCAATACCGACCACCATTGCCGGGGCCAGCGAAGGCGACGCGGAGGGCGAGGATGCGGCAGTTGCTGCAGATAGCAACGGAGCAGTAGGGGGAGTGGCAGCACCAGTGGCGGGCGGTGGTAAGTTAGATTCATAATCCTTAACTATTGTTGAACTTGACAGTACACTCACTGCAAGGGTGTACTGTATGTATATGTATACTGTACAGTCGTGACTTAGGGCCCCATTAGGATGGTGGGCGTATTTCCCCCGCCGGGCCGGCTGGAATTCACTGCCGACACCGCAGGGGCAAACCTCCCGCCATCCCTGTAGAAAATATTCAGACCACCCACATGTCGACCAGGCGGAAAAGGGTTCAATATGGCGGTGGTGTCTCTGAACACACCGCCAGCCATATAATCTGCATTTTGGAATGCCTTTGCGTGGCGGCATTGCCGTCCGCCACGGAAAGGCATGCAGAGTATGCTTGGGGACCCCCATGGAGGGTACCTACCTATGCTATGGTACCCCCCCCGCCTTTCAAAGCAAAACATGACAGGCTCCGTGCGGGGCCCGTCATGTTGTGCTTGGAAAAGCAGCACAACATTTTAGCATTGCTTTCAGCAAAGCCAACCAGAATGTAAAAAAAAAACCAGGATGCGCCCGCCACTGTGCCGGGCGCATCATCCTAATTAATTGTCCCCACGGGACCCCCACCCTTTTTAGCATGAAGATGGCGGGCGGACAAAGTCCGCCCACTATCCGATGTCGTAACTAAGTATGAGTTGTTGGGGACGTTTGAAGAGTGAACTAGAAGACTAGAATTCCCTTTATTTGGCATAGGACTAGGATCCGGAGTATTGAGTAACCAATGGCCTCATCTATCTGATTTCAACTCCGCTTTGAAAGTTTTATGGAGAAGAGCACCTGGTGCACTGTTCAACTAAAGTGAAAGACGATTGGAAGGAAGAAGGACGGGCGACATTTAAAATGTTATGTACTACTGTGCTTTATTTTATAGTGCTACTCTACCATGCCACTATGTGTATAAATAATTACCTTGTCCTACTGTTTTTCTAAGAGTATATTTTACAATTGTCTTGTTTTTTTCTTTTTGATACACAGCTACTCCGAAACTCAACCGGAAGGAGTTGGCCGCCAAGGCACGGTGCCGGAAGCTGGAGGCAATCCAGCGGGAATACCGGCGGCTGGTGGTCCTAGCCGAGGAGGAGGAGGAGACTGCGGCAGGATTTGTTCAAGCCTCCTCCAGTGTCCTGGGCCCCAGCCACCGCCCTCCAGCGGTATGGCGCCACCGTCTGGCGGCTGCCTGCCGCCACGTGCCATCTCCGGTGCCGCCCCCACTGTGGCTGCAACTGCCGCGGCCTTAGACGCTGCGTCGCCCGTTTAGAGGATGAGATGCGCCAGATGCGTGTCCTCCTTCAGTCCCACCCCACCACTTAGTCCCTGTCATCATGTTCTGCCCCTTTTTTAATTCTTGGTTGGGTGGGTGGGTGGGAACTTGTTTGGGTGTTACGGACTTCTATGGACATTGGTTGGGGTTAGGGAGGGGGGTGGGTCAGCTTTTGTGGGTTTAGTTTATTTTTGTTAGGGTCAATTAAATATATTTTTCTATGTTACATGCAATGTTGTTAATGTTTTGTAGGTGGGGTAACTGTTTTACATCACACTGTTTCCTTGCTGGTGCATGGCCGCCCATAGCCTGTGTTTGATTTCAATAATTTGCTGACTGTATAAGACACAAACAGATAGATGCGACACACCTCACTCATTGACTGGTCCTTCTAGTACTTTCAGTCTGTCCTCTAGTCTATGCATTCTTTGGAGTGGTGTGTGAAAATGAAATCATTGACAACATGTCCATTATTAATTCTGCCTCCCCCAAACTTCTCTCTTACCGGTGCTTGATGTTTATGTCCAACTGTGGCACAGCACTGGCTGCATGGTGAAGATGGTTTCCTTTTTCATACATGCCATGATTGGGGTGGAGGTGGTGGTGGTGGTAGTATAGTAATAGTAGTAGACACTGGCAGGGCGGAAGCATTTCCAAAAAAAGAAAAGGAGACAGTCAATCGCCTTTGAGAGACTGTTAGAGGAGTAGTTGAATGAAGTACAGTACAGAACTTACCGAGCAACAATAATATGCTCAAATATTTGACAAAAAAACTGAATGGTGGTTAGGAGGATAGCCTACTAGACAGAGTTACAAACTATAGTTGTGTCGAGTCACTTGACTATGCCTACAGTCTAACAGTTAGTGCTGTATATGAGGAATGACAACAAACAAATCCAATCAATGCCGGCAATTCATGCTGAGGTATATGTTCCTTTGTTAAATAAAATAACCTCTGAAATATCCTACTCATGGGTGGCCAAGCAGAAGAAGATCATCGCTCTGCCTTGAAATTGAAGTAGTGTTGCTTTCACCACACCTGCCCCATCAAGTGTGTGATTAAGTATTGATGTACATTTAATTTAGTTACACCTCGACAATAAGTCACACAGCCCGGGGGAAGAGGGTTAGGGTTTGTTGAATGGATGGGAAGGGGGTTTTTGGGAAAGGTTTGCATACATAGACAAACAAACGACAATCATTGAAGACTACCATATCCATATGTTAAGGGAGAAAAAGGCAATGCATGCATGATGATGAGAGACCCGGATTACATACACTTCTAGTTCTTGTTCTGTTGTTCCGGCCTTAATACTTTAACAGATAGCAAATAGAAATTTTAAATATTGGTAGGGAAGAATCGTAAACACATTGCAAACCTAATGATGATTGATAATAACAACTCCAAGAACACACTGTTGTAAAGATTGTATACAAGATATTAATCAAATTATTTAAAAGAAGTTAAAAGTGGATACAGTTACTGTCTTATCCTGGTCAAAAATGTGGACTGGATTTTTGCATCTCGGCATTCCTCTTGTTCGTCTCGTCCATCAATCTTGGGTGTGTCGCCTCACCACTCGCCACTGCCCGGCTGGAAAAAAAAGGTGATTGATTGGTAAGGTAATTATTATGCATTGTAATGTTTTACAAAGTTTTGGGCAAGGCCCGGCCTGTAATTTTAGATGGAAAACCAAAGGGGATATTGAGAAAGAAAGTGAAAACAAATGCACAAGTGATGGTGTAGTGCAACAAGAACACTTTCCGAGGTGGCATGTATGCATATGCATCATCTCTACTCTAGTCTGTTTCGAGCATTGACCTTCAACAGTAACAGGAGAGAGCAGGGCCACAGTGCTTAGCATTAGCACATCCTACGTTAACACTTTAGAGTCCTTTTTTTTCTCTCAAAGAGTTGGACAAACGCAAAGCACATTATCCATTCCAAGCATAGCATTTTACAGTTTAAGTTAGTAAAATCAATGCACTGCAGTCATCCCACCGCTACACTCTATTCAACTTCTACACAGACATTTGGGTCTGCTGTGGTTGTTGTTGACGTGTTTACCTTTAGGCTTTTCCGTTTTATGCCACTCCTGAAACATTCTCCTGACTTCATCATCATCTCTGATACTTTTACTGATCGCCTGCAGTATAAGTATAATTTTTTGACACAACAAGAGTAGAAATATAAATATTACTGACTTGAGTCATTCTTTATTGTGTACAGAAAGATAGATTACTACTAGTACACTTTGACATCACTTTGTGCACAACAAACAAACAACGCAAACACAAAGACCAATAGCTCAGAGTCAGGATGGTTGCGTTGGAACTGCCCCTCCAACCTAAACATGCTCTCAATGGTAGGCTGGCTTACTTTCCTTAGTGGTGCTGTTTTCATTAACACACTAAGGCTCAACGACACAGATTGTCTCATTGAGGTACTCGCCGGTCGCCTTGGTGTCTCACCCACACTCTGAGTATGGCTCTTACTGCGGTGCCACTCTGATGTTACTGAGGAGGATGTGGGCGTTACCACTGCAGTGACTGCACTACTGGAGACAGGGCTAGAAATGCCTCCCTGTTCTTCACCTGCCACCACAATAATATCGCTTCCTGATTCTGAATCCTGAGCAACTTCAATGGGTTTAGTTTTTCTACTTTCTTTTAACTTAAGTAGGTGATCCTCCCACACGATAGTGTGGTGTATTCTGAGATGACTTGCTTGTCCTCCGGTACTATAGTTTGTACCAAGCTTACCACGCCGAACACCTTGCCGACAAATTGAGCATATAGCAACGTTCTCCTCCTTGGCGCTAACAGAAAAGAAGTCCCAAACTGGGGAGGAGAACTTTCTGGCACTGCTGGATGTGCCACTTTCAACACCAGATGAACTTGAGGGGGTGCTTGAAAATATGTGACCCTGTCCACCTACACTGTGACCCTTACTACCACTTCCTACTGAGATGGTTGAGCTGGATGTAGGTCCCTGCCGGGCCTTGGAAAATATGGCAGCTGGAGGTAGTGGTGGTGTAACCGGTGTTGGTGAGATCCGTGCTACATCCCGCTCAGTAGCAGCCTTTCTGGATAGGGTGAGAATGTCGGTCTCCAATCCCTTTGGGGCGGGAGTAATGTGCGTGATGACTGGCTCGTCTTCATCAACATCATCACCCCCCTCTTCTACATCTACCTCCATAACTCTAAGTTTTTCTGGGACCTTCCTTTTCAGAAGCATTGCCTTGTGGCGTATATCACTCTCAGACCGAGCTGGTGGGACCCAAGTGTCATCACGATCATCAGAAGCGGGGCTTGAAGAAGAAGATGATGGACTAAGCCTCCTTTTCCTTGCTGGTGGTCTGGAAGACAATAGATCTTCTGAAACAGTGGTTTGACTTTGCTCCACTTTGTCTGTAGGAAGCTCGATTTCCTGAAATGCCCCTACGTCAGGAGCAACAACTACTATGGTGGGCTGTTGCGGCAGCTGCTGCTGTTCTTGTTGCGGCGGCTGCTGCTGTTCTTGTTGCGGCGGCTGCTTCTGTTCTTGTTGCGGCGGCTGCTGCTGTTCTTGTTGCGGCGGCTGCTTCTGTTCTTGTTGCGGCGGCTGCTTCTGTTCTTGTTGCAGCGGCTGCTTCTGTTCTTGTTGCGGCGGCTGCTTCTGTTCTTGTTGCGGCGGCTGCTTCTGTTCTTGTTGTGGTGGCTGCTGCTGTTCTTGTTGCGGCGGCTGCACACTGATCTGCTGAGTTTGCGCCTGCGTTGAACTTGATTGTGTACTACTTTGCGGTAATGACATTTCTTCAACATCGCTGCTCGTTAGTAGACTGGCTACCTCTGCGACACTAAAGCCCTTGGGCCTAGGTTGGACTGCTGTGCTGCTCCCAGCTTGGTTCCCGGACAACGCTTTGGTGCCAAAAAAAACATTGGCCGGCACACCACCAGTCGTGGTTAATGGCACTTCCTTTTTCTGTTCCTTCTTCTCACCGGCAACTTTCTTGGTACTGGACCTGGTACCTTTCTTTGGGGCCATCTTCTTCAGACGTCAGGCAGGATGCAGATGCACAACAAGTTCTGCGCACACGTGGACGTGATGCGCAGCAGGACTTCTGTCTGGCTGGCAGTACAACAGGTAGCCGGATGATGCTGATGACACCTCCTACTCTGTCTTTTGTGCACCTAAAAGCAAATAAGACAGGAGAAGAACATCAGTGAAATGTTGCATTTGTTGTTGTGGTTCAGTTACTTAGTACTGTACTAGTGCAAACAAAAGATAGTCTAGCCATTTATGACTTTTTTTTTAACTAGAGCTATGTTATACTACTGTGTACAGCCACACACTACACTCTCAGGAAGGATAGGAAAGTTAATAATAACCACCAAAATAAAAATGTAATGAAAGTGGGGTGGACCATTAAATTATTTGAGCATCTCAGCATCCATGGAGCTGCTGCTGGCAAAGGGGGAGGATGGATGGAAGCAGTAAGCCAAATAGCCAATAGGAAAACCATGCAGGCCTATGGCAAAAGCAGGACACTAATAACTCACAGTCCAAACACCAAAAAAGGCCACCACCCACATGGACACTCACAAATCACAAACAAGCCGGGGGCCTCGGAAACACGAGGAGCTGACAAATGGCCTATAAAAGCCAGGTAAAGGATGCATGCTAAAGCACACTGCTCTGCCTTTTTAATGTAACAAAATGGAAATACGAACATTCACAGGCCCCAAAAAGGTCTGCAGGGTGCATGCATTGCACTCCAACACACCAGACACATCAACAAAAGCATGTCGTTAAGACAACCAACATCAGAAAGGCCACCCCAAAAAACACACTTCCCCAACTCAATCCAATGCCATCCATGCCCTAAATGATGTCTAATTCAACAGATCACACAGAAAACACTTGATTAATAAAGCTGTGGCTACCTGCTCTGATCCTAGTGGATGAAAAAGCAGGCCTGTTGGCAGACAAGGCCAGGCAAGCTTGCAGGCCTAGGCTTCAAAATGGCCACCAGCCACATGGCCAGGCCCAACAACATCACAAAGGCCACCCCCAAAAAACACACTTCCCCAACTCAATCCAATGCCATCCATGCACTAAATGATGTCTAAATTCAACAGATCACACAGAAAACACTTGATTAATAAAGCTGTGGCTACCTGCTCTGATCCTAGTGGATGAAAAAGCAGGCCTGTTGGCAGACAAGGCCAGGCAAGCTTGCAGGCCTAGGCTTCAAAATGGCCACCAGCCACATGGCCAGGCCCAACAACATCACAAAGGCCACCCCCAAAAACACACTTCCCCAACTCAATCCAATGCCATCCATGCCCTAAATGATGTCTAAATTCAACAGATCACACAGAAAACACTTGATTAATAAAGCTGTGGCTACCTGCTCTGATCCTAGTGGATGAAAAAGCAGGCCTGTTGGCAGACAAGGCCAGGCTAGCTTGCAGGCCTAGGCTTCAAAATGGCCACCAGCCACATGGCCAGGCCCAACAACATCACAAAGGCCACCCCCAAAAAACACACTTCCCCAACTCAATCCAATGCCATCCATGCCCTAAATGATGTCTAAATTCAACAGATCACACAGAAAACACTTGATTAATAAAGCTGTGGCTACCTGCTCTGATCCTAGTGGATGAAAAAGCAGGCCTGTTGGCAGACAAGGCCAGGCAAGCTTTCAGGCCTAGGCCTCAAAATGGCTACCAGCCACATGGCCAGGCCCAACAACATCACAAAGGCCACCCCAAAAACAAAAAACACACTTCCCCAACTCAATCCAATTCCATCCATGCCCTAAATGATGTCTAAATTCAACAGATCACACAGAAAACACTTGATTAATAAAGCTGTGGCTACCTGCTCTGATCCTAGTGGATGAAAAAGCAGGCCTGTTGGCAGACAAGGCCAGGCAAGCTTGCAGGCCTAGGCCTCAAAATGGCCACCATCCACATGGCCAGGCCCAACAACATCACAAAGGCCACCCCCAAAAACACACTTCCCCAACTCAATCCAATGCCATCCATGCCCTAAATGATGTCTAAATTCAACAGATCACACAGAAAACACTTGATTAATAAAGCTGTGGCTACCTGCTCTGATCTTAGTGGATGAAAAAGCAGGCCTGTTGGCAGACAAGGCCAGGCAAGCTTGCAGGCCTAGGCTTCAAAAAGGCCACCAGCCAAATGGCCAGGCCCAACAACATCACAAAGGCCACCCCCAAAAAACACACTTCCCCAACTCAATATAATTCCATCCATGCCCTAACTGATGTCTAAATTCAACAGATCACACAGAAAACACTTGATTAATAAAGCTGTGGCTACCTGCTCTGATCCTAGTGGATGAAAAAGCAGGCCTGTTGGCAGACAAGGCCAGGCAAGCTTGCAGGCCTAGGCCTCAAAATGGCCACCATCCACATGGCCAGGCCCAACAACATCACAAAGGCCACCCCAAAAAACACACTTCCCCAACTCAATCCAATGCCATCCATGCCCTAAATGATGTCTAAATTCAACAGATCACACAGAAAACACTTGATTAATAAAGCTGTGGCTACCTGCTCTGATCCTAGTGGATGAAAAAGCAGGCCTGTTGGCAGACAAGGCCAGGCAAGCTTGCAGGCCTAGGCTTCAAAATGGCCACCAGCCACATGGCCAGGCCCAACAACATCACAAAGGCCACCCCAAAAAACACACTTCCCCAACTCAATCCAATGCCATCCATGCCCTAAATTATGTCTAAATTCAACAGATCACACAGAAAACACTTGATTAATAAAGCTGTGGCTACCTGCTCTGATCCTAGTGGATGAAAAAGCAGGCCTGTTGGCAGACAAGGCCAGGCAAGCTTGCAGGCCTAGGCTTCAAAATGGCCACCTGCCACATGGCCAGGCCCAACAACATCACAAAGGCCACCCCAAAAAACACACTTCCGCAACTCAATCCAATGCCATCCATGCCCTAAATGTGCTTGAAAATGAAATACATTCAAAAAACAACAAAAGGAACAGTTGCTTCATCATGCACACACACACCCATGAGGCCATGCCCATGGCTAGCTCGGGCCTACTACTACTACCCACAAAATAAAAAAATTAAAAAAAGGAATGATGATAATTAATTATCAAAAATAAATTGTAGTTACAACAACTGCAATGCCCACAATCAAACAAACACACACAACAACCACTTACTTGTAAAATATCCTATTCCAAAAATCCTCAAATCCAATTGCAATGATGCAGCAGACAAAAAGAGTGATCTTTCCAGCTCCAAATCCAAAGGCAGAATGAGCAGGAAATGAGCCTGCTGGACAGGAACAGGAAGTTGGAGATTCTGTGTCACTTCCTCCCTCTCTCCACCTTTTAAAAAAATGACTCCTTGCACAAAAAAGGAAAGCCAAATGTCAATGTAAAGAGTTCTTTTCATCCAAAATCAGCATTTGCAGATGGTTTCATGCTGATAGAGCCGATATTCCTCTCCAAATTGAAAATTTTACGTTGTTGAGTTCTCGAGCTTCACATTACTTCTGCCGGCGTGTCGAAAACGACATGATCGCGTTCTCTTCTTTGTCCCTGTCGCGTTGGATATGACGTGTTCGGGGTCTCTTTCTCCTGTTCGCGTTCGATTAGACGTGCCCGCGTCCTCATCCTCTGGCTCGCGATGTAGAATGACATGTTCGAGATCTCAATCTTCCCATACTCGCACGGTGCATGATCACGAGAAGAAAGATGTGATCGTGCGACAAATGACGTGATCGCGCGACAAATGACGTTAATGCGGCCGCGAACTGTCGCGAGACAGCGTAAAATGGCTACCAAAATCCAACATCTCGTGGAGAACGCGACCGGGTCGGGAAAACTTGTCGGCGAACGCGGGGTTTCAGGTAAGGCGATCGCGCGAACGCGAGAATGTATTTTTTTACAGCGCGAGCAAGAAACAAATTATCGCTCAGCTGCGGAATTCGGAAATTTTGACATTTTCGCGCTTTCCGCGGAACGCGAAAATGCCAAAATATCGCAATTTCCGCGAACGGAACGGAATTTTGGCCCAGGCCTAGCTTTTATCAGGCCAGAAATTGCAGCCACAGAAGCCACCACGAGAAGCCCTGCACTCCAGCTGAAGAGCATATAGTTCCAGCTCAGACTGCCTTCAAAAACAAGGTAAGCTCTTCTACTGTCATAGATTTAATGACCAATGAGACTTATTGTGCTTTTCTAATGTTGCTGAGGGGGCTGATACACTCATTACATGACCCCACCATAAAAGCAAAATGCTTGGCTGTGCCCTTTACCCTTCTAGGGGCACCACCAGGCTCCAATAATAGATCAGCAGCTCCTACTGTTGATACACTATTATTTTTTTTGTTTTAGTTTTATGTATGTTTGGTGACCTAGTACTAATGTATACAAGAGGTCTTACTTACGCTTAGGCTCAACCTAAAAACTACTGAACAGATTTACACCAAATCCGAAAAAGCATGCTTTCTGTACCAAGATCTAGCTGTCTGCCAAATTTGGTGCAATTCAGTTGTTTTCACTGCATCACTGTTAGATTTTCCCTAGAGAAAAATATATTAGGTTTATAAGCTTTGAGAAACTCCTTTTTTTCTTGGCCCCTGCTTGACATATCACCTAGAAACTTTCCAGGATTTATTTGAGGTGTATAAAATTTTGTTTTTGAAAAGTTTCGGGAATATTCATCAAACGGTGCCGAAGTAATCAGCAAACCAAAAAATCCACTTACTATAGTAGCTAGGTCCTAACTATAAGTACAGCAGAGTGGCATCTGGAACTCTGAAATATATATATACATATAGATATATAGATATATATCTATATATATATTTTGAAAATTTTGCGAGGATTCGTCAACCGGCGCCACAGTTATTCCAAATAGAATGTTGCGGATTTCCTATGGAAACACGGTCCTAACTATAACTATCTACTGGCGACCGCCAGTAGATAATATATATATATATATATATATATATATGTGCGCTCCTTCCCAGTTGCTTCAAGAACTCGGGAAAGCACTCACGGGACTCTCCTGCAGTTATTTAGTCGTTTATTGCATAGCGAGCATAGAAAACATGACGCGTTTCGGCTATGCCTTAGTCTGATGTTTTACAAATTTCGCGCCAAAGAAGCAGCATATTTAAACGAGACGTTACGTGGGTCACATGACATCACATTTCATCGACATGCTTTCCCGAGTTCTTGAAGCAACTGGGAATGAGCGCTCATTTATGAACGCGAATGCACCTTCGCGTTTTGAAGCACCCGTCTTTTGAGTGCGCTGGTCTGGAGGTGCAGCGGGAGCGATGATATATATATATATATTCAATGAAAAAAACAAAGGTTTCACACATGTTATAGTTAGCTGGACATTTCACTCGTAAAAAACCAATGAAATTCCCCCGTTATAGTTAGTTCAGCTAACTATAACTTGCGCGCCCGCAATGCACTACTGATGACGTCACATATTACATCACTCATGACATGGTCAGTGACATCACTCATGACATCACTGATGACATCTCAAATGACATCACTGATGACATCATCCAGTGAATGTGTGTTTTTCTGAAAATTAAATATGTTTTATATATGTATATCTCAAGGTCGATGGAAGAATAAATGAGTATATAAGGGTCTAAATTGATGATTTGTTTTTGAAAAATTGATTGTATTACTGACTGATTAAGTGTATCTTTTTGAATACATGGCTAAGTGAGTAATGTTTAAATGTGTAAATACCTGTATCAGTCTCTCACTTTGTATATAAGTGGCTGCATGGGTTGGTGAGTAGCTACATGAGTGTCTATATAGGTTATTAGTTGGTTTTTTGAGTATCAGTATGAGTGTCTGAGTGTCTTCATGGTGCGGTGGGGGGTATTACGTAGTGCATAGATGCATGAATGAGTGACTCACTGTTTGTATGTGTTGAAGACAGCATGTGTGCAGGACTGTATGGGTGGATGAGTGTGTGCATGGGTGTGTTAGTGAGTGAATGACTGTCTCAATAGTGTCTTCATAAGTAACTACATATGTTTTAAACTAGTATATGTGACTATTGGTGTTTATAAGTGAGTATATGTGAGAGTGAGAGATTGGTAGACTTCCTGTATGAATAAGTATGTGTTTCTATAAGTGATTGTTTAAAAGACTAAGTATGTGTAAGTTTCTGTAAAAGTAAGTGTGGTGGTGTGTGTATAACTGTATATGCAAGTAAATGGATGTTTGATTCTTTATTAGCATGAGTGACTATGTGTGAGTAACTCTATGGATGAGTGGCATTGTGTTACAGGATGTTTAGGTGTATGAGTACATATGATGTGTGAGTACATGTATGAGTGACTGTATAGGATTGTTGGTGGATGAGTGGATGTGTATGTGGATCTTAGAATTACTGAATAGGTTGTTGTAACTGTTATTTAGGCCTGGGCAAAAATTTCGTTCCGTTCGCGGAAATTGCGATAATTTGACATTTTTGCGTTCCGCGGAGAGCGCGAAAATGTCAAAAATTCCGGTTTCCGCAGCTTGGCGATAATTTGTTTCTTGCTCGCGCTGTAAAATGATACATTCTCGCGCACGCGCGATCGCCTTACCTGAATCCCTGCGTTCGCCGACAAGTTTTCTTGATCCGGTCGCGTTCTCCATGAGATGTTGTATTGTTTTTAGCCATTTGCGCTGTCTCGCGACAGTTCGCGCCCGCAGTGACGTCATGCGTCGCGCGATCACGTCTTTCTTCTCGCGATCATGCACCGCGAGAACAACTCAAAACAAGATGGCCGCGCCCGCAAGCAACCACATGGGTAAGTTGGCGACCCGCAACCATGCAGAAAATCTCGCGAACATGCCGGAAAAAAACTTCCGCATCTTCGCGATATTTCTGCTTGTTTGCGATAATTTTAAACATTCTCGCGATAATTTGCGAAGGTTAATTCCGCAAATTCCGCCCACCCCTACTGTTATTGGTATGTCCATTTTTTTGAAAATTTCAGTCTCTATTTTTGAATGTTTGTATCAAAGGTTATATTAGGGTGAGAGGAGGTCTACCACTCTGTCACAAGGATAATGTCATCAGTGATGTCATTTGAGATGTCATCAGTGATGTCATGAGTGATGTCACTGACCATGTCATGAGTGATGTAATATGTGACGTCATCAGTAGTGCATTGCGGGCGCGCGAGTTATAGTTAGCTGAACTAACTATAACGGGGGAATTTCATTGGTTTTTTACGAGTGAAATGTCCAGCTAACTATAACATGTGTGAAACCTTTGGTTTTTTCATTGAATTTCTAAGGTTTTTTAAATGCTAATTCCTAACTATAACGTGTGTGAAACCCATGGTTTTTTCAGTGAATTTCAAAGGTTTTTTAAATGCTAATTCCTAACTATAACGTGTGTGAAACCCATGGTTTTTTCAGTGAATTTGCAAGGTTTTTTAAATGCTAATTTATTTTTTTTTCTTCTTTTTTTTTACATATTTTTATTTTAATTTTCTATCCTTTTTTAAAGACTATGGTTAAATTTTTAAAATTCTACAATATGTTTTTATTTTACATTTTTTATAAAATAAACAGGTAAAATTTATTAGCAATACATTTTTTCCTTTTTTTTTAATTTTTTTTTAGTGCGCGTACGGTAAGCTTACGGTAAGCGTACGGTTTACGCAATGTCCGTAATTTATCTACGCTGTTTGCGTATAGTTACGCAATTTGCGTAGCCGCGCGTACTCCGCGTGGGGCGCGTACGCGTGTACGCTACACGCGCACGTTACGCGGAAGTGTTGGGAAGTGACTGTTATGCGCATGCGCGCGAGCGCGTGTCTTTTTTACGCGCATGCGTACTTTTGCCGTAAGCGCACCGTAAGCGTACGGTGGGTCATGTGATCATGAAACACAACTTTTGATTGGTTGAAACTACTTTCAGTTCTAGAACTCTCCTACACCACACCCATTCCCCTCATTTCTGCTTGTGATCCCTTAGGAGAAGGAGCTGGGTTGTCTTTGTGATACGATGGCAGAACAGCAGAGCTCTTCTGAGAGTGAGGCTAGCAGCACTACCTTGAGGCAGAGAGCGAGGAAACAAAAGACCTCTTACGTATGGGAGTATTTTACTTTTCCAGAAGGCCAGCAAAAGGTAAATGCACCCTTAGTGACTTGTAAGCTGTGTAAGCGTGTACTTTCAAGAGGGAATCCTGACAGGAAGTATTCCTTTGGGAATCACACCATGATGAGACACCTTAAGGATGTACACAGAAGGACACATGCTCGACTTACTGAAGGTAACCCTTCAGTAAATCAACCAAGCACATCCACAGCAGCTCAGCCTGGACCATCATCTGCAGCGCCGAGTCCTTCTTCTGCAGGTCAGGTGAGCCCTTCATCTGTGGGGGGAGCATCTCCTTTTTCTGGTCCTCTGGAAATTAACCCTCGGTTTGCGAGGGTTGAAGTACGGTGCGCCACTTGTCATGATCTAATTACTTATAGGGAGACCAGTATTTCCCTAGTGAACTGTAAAATAGATCAGCACACTTGTCGTACCGTCTAATATTCCCAATCTTTCTTTCCTCTGTCCCTGCATGAACACATATATATATGTTTTTTAAAACTTTTTTTTTTTTTTTTTACCGTACGCGTAATTTTTTTTTTATTTTTTTAAAAACACTAAAAATCAATTATCACATTACAAGGTCCTTGAGAGACTACAATTAAAAACTGAAAATGTGATTGTAGAGAAGTGGAAAAAAGGGACCATGATATTATTGACTTACCATACCCACTCAAAAAAAGATTTATTCATTTAAATTTTTTTTTAATTGCTTTAAAAATGGTTCTAGTTTTCGAAAATGTTCTATCTCAATCTGAAAAAAAAGAAAAAAGTATTAATATTTAATAAAACATTTTATAATACAGTACACATATTTACATATTTTTCAAAAAATATTTTTGCCAATTTGAAAGCACACTTACTGCTCTTTTTTTTGGCAAGTGATAATCACTTTTACAGACTGACACATTATGAATCCACTTTTCAGATTTTTTAAAAAGCACATGTCCAAACTGCTTTTTCAGACCAGCACCATTTGTAACCTGGGTGACTGCCTACACTCCAGCAAGGGCAACCAGCCTTAGTGATGCTGAATGTATTTGCATTACTGACTGAAACCTCAAACCCCACTCGCTTGTGAATACTGTGCATGATTCCACATGGTAAGCAGCTGGCTGTGTGCTAAGAGTCTGCTTCTGCACCAAAAAATGGCTCCCCCTTTCCATCTAATGCAACTGTGAAATCACCAGAGCAATACGCAATAAATCTCTGCCTGTAATTCCTATTTGCACACAGAGTCATGTTTTCACATTAGGCCCTTAAACGAAATTTCTTTGCCAATTTGAAAGCACACTTATTGCTCTTTTTTTTGGCAAGTGATAAACACTTTTACAGACTGACACATTATGAATCCACTTTTCAGATTTTTTAAAAAGCACATGTCCAAACTGCTTTTTCAGACCAGCGCCATTTGTAACCTGGGTGACTGCCTACACTCCAGCAAGGGCAACCAGCCTTAGTGATGCTGAATGTATTTGCATTACTGACTGAAACCTCAAACCCCACTCGCTTGTGAATACTGTCCATGATTCCACATGGTAAGCAGCTGGGTGTGTGCTAAGAGTCTGCTTCTGCACCAAAAAATGGCTCCCCCTTTCCATCTAATGCAACTGTGAAATCACCAGAGCAATACGCAATAAATCTCTGCCTATAATTCCTCTTTGCACACAGAGTCATGTTTTCACATTAGTCACAAAACGAAATTTCTTTGCCAATTTGAAAGCACACTTACTGCTCTTTTTTTTGGCAAGTGATAAACACTTTTACAGACTGACACATTATGAATCCACTTTTCAGATTTTTTAAAAAGCACATGTCCAAACTGCTTTTTCAGACCAGCACCATTTGTAACCGGGGTGACTGCCTACACTCCAGCAAGGGCAACCAGCCTTAGTGATGCTGAATGTATTTGCATTACTGAGTCCAACCTCAAACCCTTAAACTATTCTTTTTTTATACCAGTACACCTTAATTTATTGTGAAAACATAGTCCATATTATTTTACTTGTTCCTCACATTTAAATTTCTCCCAAAACAGAAAATAATAAACACAACTTCAACAAAAAGAATTGCATTTCTATTATTCATTTCTTAATTTACCATATACATCCCCTCTCAAACTCTAAACTCACCTTTAAAATTAGTTAGTTGTGAAAGAAATGTGGCACTCAAACAGCAGATTATCAGAGCCAGGATCTCTGTTCTTTACACCTCTCTCCTCTCAGCAGAACCAGATAATGGCAAACTTTCCCTCTCTTTTTCCACATATATACATGTTAATTTCAAATCTCAGTGCTTCCCCCTTTTTTTCAAATGTAATCACACATTTCTATTGGTTGAAAACCAACCCTTTTCCAAAAGTACCCTTCCCCCAACTTGACTTCTGCCTAGTACCCTTCCCCCAACTTGACTTCTGCCTGCTACCATAGCAACAGCTCATGGAACACTGCTGTGTGGAGTTAGGTCAGAAGTTCGCCAAACAATGTTTCAATTCCACAGAGCAAGAGTGCTTGACTTTTCAAACCTAACAGCAAATCCATAGTACTGTTCTTTGGTAACACATTTTTCTGTACCAATACAAAACATGCTTCTATTAATTTACACATACAGCCTAGTTTTTATTCTAGAATGGTATGAAACAGCCAATCAGTTCTTTTTTTTATGAAAAAAATATGTATGCCTCCATTTCCAAACTGTCTTTCATTTCTTTTTACCATTCTACTGAATTACACCTCCTGAGTGCATCCAGTTCTCCTTTGAAGATGTTCACAGTGTGGATTGTAGGGCACAGCTATGTCTTCTGGAGTGAAAAGTTTGCAGAGAAAACAGGTATGGTGAGAGACCTTGCTTTGCCAAATGTAGACATTAAATGGATTGGTCAGAGAGGGTTAAAGTGGCACCAATTGATGCCATTGGTGAAATCCTTCATGCAAAACCAACACCCTGACCTCATAATAGTGCACTGTGGTGGCAATGACCTAGGCACTTTGACTGGGGTAGGTCTGGAAATGCTTATGAAGGACACCTTTGCACAACTGTTTTCACTTTTCCCTAAAACTGCCTTTGTGTTTTCTAACATATGCCAAAGGCAAAAATGGAACTGGTCCAATCATTTCTGTCCGCAGATTGACAAAGCAAGAAAGCACGTCAACAAATCTGTTTCTGCTTTCCTCCGTGACTATGGTATGGGTTCCATTTACCACAACAACTTGCGTTACGACATGCAAGACATTTATAGAGGAGATGGTGTGCACTTCAATGATGAATGGAACAGTGTCTTCCTCTTGAACCTTAGACTCTGCATCGGTACTTACTTGTAGGTACCACTTAAAAATCACTTCATAAACACAACGGCTCTTTTTAGAGCCCCCTAATATCTAAACACTTAAATCTGCATTTCATTTCTTTTTTTTTTTTTTTTTTTACCGTACGCTTACCGTACGCGTACCCCGTGATTTTTTTTTAAAATCAATAAATGTTTTCTTTGTACTTTTCTGTCCTTCTTTGACCCCCTTACAAATGTTAGGGGGTCTGTAACTCTCCTCCTTGCCCCCTTTTCTTGTTATCACTCTTTTTTTTCTGAGTGAAACACACGAAATGGCGGCCGCCGCTTCCTGGTTTCGACCGATTCGAATGTTTACTAAGATCTAAGAGCCAATCAGAATCGCGCTCGCGCACGCCACCGTACGCGTACGGTAAGCGTACCGTAAGCGCACCGTAAGCTGGCTCAGATATATATATTGATTTAAAGGCTATTTTCTCAGAATCTACTGAACAGATTTACACCAAACCTACAAAAGGCACTTCCTTGACCTGAGGACTACCTCTCTGCCAAATTTCTAGTAATTCTGTTCAGACGTTCGGGCTGTAGCCCTGTCTAAAGGTCCTATGGAAAAATGCATGGGAAAAATGCGTTTTGGGACCCCCCTTTTATCTCAGCCCCCGCTTGACAAATCCCCCCGAGACTTTCAGGGAAGGAGCGGAGCGTAGCGCCCCACCTATTTTGAAAAATTTGCGAGGATTCGTCGACCGGCGCCAAAGTTATTCAAAATAGAATGTTGCGGATTTCCTATGGAAACGTGGTCCTAACTATAACTACCTACTGGCGACCGCCAGTAGGTAATATATATATATATATATATATATATATATATATATATATATATATATATTACCTACTGGCGGTCGCCAGTATATATTCACAGAAAAAACCATAGGTTTCAGGCACGTTATAGTTAGGAATTAGCATTTAAAAAACCTCAGAAATTCACTGAAAAAACCATAGGTTTCAGGGGTGTTATAGTTAGCTGGACTTTTCACTCGTACAAAACCATTGAAATTCCCCCGTTATAGTTAGTTCAGCTAACTATAACTCGCGCGCCCGCAATGCACTGCTGATGACGTCACATATTACATCACTCATGACATGGTCAGTGACATCACTCATGACATCACTGATGACATCTCAAATGACATCACTGATGACATCACTGATGACATCATCCAGTGAATGTGTGTTTTTCTGAAAATTAAATATGTTTTATATATGTATATCTCAAGTCGATGGAAGAATAAATGGGTATATAAGTGTCTAAATGGATGATTTGTTTTGGAAAAATTGATTGTGTAACTGACTGATTAAGTGTATCATAGTGAATACATGGCTTAGTGAGTAATGTTTAAATATGTAAATATCTGTATCAGTCTCTCACTTTGTGTATAAGTGGCTGCATGGGTTGGTGAGTAGCTACATGGGTGTCTATATAGGTTATTAGTTGGTTTTTTGAGTATCAGTCTGAGTGTCTGCATGGTTCGGTGGGGGGTATTACGTAGTGCATAGGTGCATGAATGAGTGACTCACTGTTTGTATGTGTTGAACACAGCATGTGTGCAGGACTGTATGGGTGGATGAGTGTGTGTATGGGTGTGTTAGTGAGTGAATGACTGTCTCAATAGTGTCATTATGAGTAACTACATATGTTTTAAACTAGTATATGTGACTATTGGTGTATATAAGTGAGTATATGTGAGAGTGAGAGATTGAAAGAGTTCCTGTATGAATAAGTATGTGTTTCTATAAGTGATTGTTTAAAAGACTAAGTATGTGTAAGTTTCCGTAGAAGTAAGTGTGGTGGTGTGTGTATAACTGTATATGCAAGTAAATGTATGTTTGATTCTTTATTAGCATGAGTGACTATGTGTGTGAGTAACTCTATGGATGAGTGGCCTTGTGTAACAGGATGTATAGGTGTATGAGTACATATGATGAGTGAGTACATGTATGAGTGACTGTATAGGACTGTTGGTGAATGAGTGGATGTGTATGTGGATCTTAGAATTACTGAAGAGGTTGTTGTAACTGGTATTGGTATGTTCATTGTTTTGAAAATTTTAGTCTCTATTTTTGAATGTGTGCATCAAAGGTTATATTAGGGTGAGAGGAGGTCTGCCACTCTATCACAAGGATGATGTCATCAGTGATGTCATCAGTGATGTCATTTGAGATGTCATCAGTGATGTCATGAGTGATGTCACTGACCATGTCATGAGTGATGTAATATGTGACGTCATCAGCAGTGCATTGCGGGCGCGCGAGTTATAGTTAGCTGAACTAACTATAACGGGGGAATTTCAATGGTTTTGTACGAGTGACAAGTCCAGCTAACTATAACACCCCTGAAACCTATGGTTTTTTCAGTGAATTTCTGAGGTTTTTTAAATGCTAATTCCTAACTATAACGTGCCTGAAACCTATGGTTTTTTCTGTGAATTTCAAAGGTTTTTTAAATGCTAATTTCTAACTATGCCTACAGAGATAGGACATGTGAAGAAAGAAGAAAAAATGCACAGAAAGAAAAAAAAGAAGTGCAGAAAGAAGCAACAGAAGTCCTCAAAGACGAAGAAAAGTGCAGGAAGAAGGATAACGTGCAGAAAGAACAAAAAGAAGAGCAGAAAGAAGCCTTGTTGCAAAATCATCCTGTACCCTCAACTTTTTCAGACGGATACTGGTGGTAACTGAGTCTGACTAACCAGTCCTAGAGCCAGTGCTATGTTAAAAGACACTTAGAATACAGTGAAAACACCTACATACACTAGGGAACATTATGCGTTGGGGTCCCCCTGTGATTAGCATGACCTCCTCTGTAAGCCCCTAGTATATAATAGGGCAGGGGGATTAAAAATACCTCTTAAAACAGGCCACAGGGCGTTTTTGCACACGTTAACTCAGGCCCCGTCCCCTCCCTTCACCACTGTGTAAACACGCCCTGTGTCCGTTTTTAGTTGGGAGATTAAGTTCACTTGAATCCTGAGGGTCCCTAGGGTCCAACTAACCCACAAGGTACCTCCAGTAAGTACCGCAGAGCTGCGTTGCAGAGAGGTGTAAAAAGTGGCACGGCCTGGACCACCTCTCTGCAATGCAGCTCAGTGGCGCTTACTGGAAGCACTTGGTGGGCTAGTTAGCCCCCAGGGGCCCTCAGTATTGAAGGAAAATTATATCCCCAATTTAAAACGTGCCATAGTGCGTGTTTGCACACGTCACCTCAGGCCCCGTCCCCTCCCTTCACCACTGTGTAAACGCACCCTGTGGCTGTTCTAAGTTGAGAGATTAAGTCCCCTTGAATCCTAAGGGTCCCTAGGGTCAAACTAGACCACTAGGTACCTCCAGTAAGCGCCACAGAGCTGCGTTGCAGAGAGGTGTAAAAAGGGGCTTGGCCTCAGAACACCTGTCTGCAGCGCAGCTCCCTGGCGCATACTGGAGATGCCTGTTGGACTAGTTGGCCCTCAGGGACCCTCAGTATTGAAGAGGAATTAATTCCCCAACTTACAACTCGCCAGGAGGCGCGTTTGCAGAGTGCTGCAAGAAGGGGGCATGGCCTCCGGCACGATGCCAGTCTTTTATTTATTTTAATTTTTTAAGAAGGGGGGCTGTGTGGTTCCCCTTCTTATTCTAATTTATTGGCCCTGATGACCCCATCCCCCAGGGCCTGTCTCCTAATTATATTTTTTTGACCCCAATCCCCAGGGCCGGCCACTGTTTTTCATAATTTTAAAAAAATATATATTTATAGACACACCTAGGACATGCTGGACAAACCGTATGTACCTATCACCATGACGATTTGCGTGATATTCATTAAAAGGCGACTATGCATACAATTAATCCACGTGGAATGTATTTACACAACTAGTGAAGCTCTGACATGTCTGATGCCCTACCGTGCCTAATCCCGGTAGACACCCTTGTAGTTTATTTATACAAACATGGGTAGCTATTGACGGGCACATTTAATACACATGCACACCAAGCCATTCAAAGGGGATTCGACAAAAATTAGACCAAAACTTTGCAAGAAACTCCCTTCACGGTTAATAAAACACACATCCACTGCCGGATGTGTAATACTTTTTATTTTACTCTCTGGAAAGGGGACGAACATCACTTGAGAGTCATAGCGCGCTCCAATGAAATTCCCCCGTTATAGTTAGTGCAGGCAACTATAACTCACACGACCGCAATCCTCTGCTGATGACATATGTGTCTTTATGAAAAAAAAATATTTGTAATATATGTATAGCTAAAATTTAATGGAAGAAGACATGGGCAAATAAGTGTCTAAATACAGTATTAGCATCAGCAGAGGATTGCGGTCGCGTGAGTTATAGTTGCCTGCACTAACTATAACGGGGGAATTTCATTGGTTTTTTACGAGTGAAATGTACAGCTAACTATAACTTGTGTGAAACCTATGGTTTTTTCAGTGAATATATATATATCTCACACTTGTAATCTCCAAAGAATCCGTAGTGACGAAAAATGGAAACCACGCAAATCCAGGTAAGGCACAATTGTTCTTAATTTATTATCAGCCGGGTTTCACCAATCTGACGCGTTTCGGGCATATATATATATATATATATATATTCCAAAACCCAACTTCACCAGGTGGCCGAACACTTCAGCGGGTGCTTCCGTCACGGTAGGTGACTCCGTCTTGTTCCACAACAACTTCAAAACACACGGAGCACTCTCGGGATCTTTAAAGTGGTTTATTGTAGCAAATGCATTTCGGTATTTCACCTTCTTCAGTGCCAACAACCATCCGATAATTCTGCTAGCATCCAACTAATTTAAACAATCTTACACTCCATTGGCGTGGCTTCAACCAATCACAGGCGGCACATCCCACGTTGGGCAAAGATAGCGGATAGGCGGGCACTCCATGTCCAATAATACACCAGCATCATCATAAATGTCCGTTATCAAAGTTTAAACATTAAGGCTTTTTCATAATTTTGCCAATCACGTGTCGCCATGATTTTGAAGCCTTATTAATATCTAGGAAGCTGTGCATAGTCCCTTCACTTCCCGCTGTTTACACATGCACGGACGTTCGTCGGTGTCTCTCATATGGTCGAGGCACCCCAGACTGATTAGCTGTTTCCTCACAGGATTACGAGCGCTGGCAGCGGGGGTTCAGGCACACCAAACTATTCCAAAACCCAACTTCACCAGGTGGCCGAATATATATATGTATATATATATATTATCTACTGGCGGTCGCCAATAGATAGTTATAGTTAGGACCGTGTTTCCACAGGAAATCTCAAAATTCTATTTTGAATAACTTTGGCGCCGGTTGACGAATCCTCGCGAAATTTTCAAAACTAATGGGGCGCTCCGTTCAGCTCCTACCCTGAAAGTCTCGGGGTGATTCGTCAAGTGGGGGCCGAGAAAAAAGGGGGGTCCCAAAACGCATTTTCCCCATGCATTTTCCATAGGACCTTTAGACACAGCTACAGCCCGAACGGCTGAACAGAAATACTTGAAATTTGGCAGAGAGGTAGCCATAAGGTCAAGGAAGTGCCTTTTGCAGGTCTGGTGTAAATCTGTTCAGTATTTCCTGAGAAAATAGCATTTAAAAGCATATCAATATCTATACGCGTGCAGGGTACGCGCACCGTGCGAGCACCCTAACGTGCGCGAGCGTTATTCTGATTGGTGGTTACATGTTAGTCAACGTTCGAATCGGTCGAAATCAGGAAGTGTCGGCTGCCATTTCGTTTGTTTTCAGTGCGAGAGTGAAAAAGGAAGGTGGCGAACGTGAAAAGGGGGCAGGGTAGAGAGTTCCTGACCCCCTAGCCTTTGTCAGGGGGTCCCTGAAGGACCCCGAAGGCAGAATTTTTTCTTTTTTTTTTTAAATCGCGGGGGTGCGTGCACCGTGCGCGCACGGTGAAACCCCCCCCCAAAAAAATTATTATTATTTTTTTTTTAAACCGCGGGGGTGCGCCCACCGTGCGCGCACGGTGAAAATAAAATTAAATAAATTTTAATACGTAGTTTATTGTAAAATAAATATATATAAAAAAAATAATACATATATAAATTAGCATTTAAAAAACCGTACAAATTCACTGAAAAAAACATAGGTTTCACACACGTTATAGTTAGGAATTAGCATTTAAAAAACCTTGCAAATTCACTTAAAAAACCATAGGTTTCACACATGTTATAGTTAGGTGAATATTTCACTCGTAAAAAACCAATGAAATTCCCCCGTTATAGTTAGTTCAGATAACTATAACTCGCGCGACCGCCACTCTATCACAAGGATGATGTCATCAGTGATGTCATGAGTGATGCCACTGACCATGTCATGAGTGATGTAATATGTGACGTCATGAGCAGTGGATTGCGGGCGCGTGAGTTATAGTTATCTGAACTAACTATAACGGGGGAATTTCATTGGTTTTTTACGAGTGAAATAGCCACCTAACTATAACATGTGTGAAACCTATGGTTTTTTAAGTGAATATATATATATATATATATTCACTGAAAAAACCATAGGTTTCACACATGTTATAGTTAGCGGAAATTTTACTGATAAAAAACCAGTGAAATTCCCCCGTTATAGTTAGTGCAGGCAACTATAACTCACGCGACCGCAATCCTCTGCTGATGCTAATACTGTATTTAGACACTTATTTGGCCATGTCTTCTTCCATACATTTTTAGCTATACATATATTACAAATATTTTTTTTTCATAAAGACACATATGTCATCAGCAGAAGATTGCGGTCGCGTGAGTTATAGTTGCCTATATATATATATTTTTTTTTGAAAATGCTCCTTCTGTCTCCTCTCGCCCAGGGCATTTGGATTGCTTGATGCCGGCGGTGCATCCCAAATACTTCCAATAAAGCGTTCACTTGGAGGATTATAATACCATCATTTGGTTTATTTCTTCAGTAACGCGTTTTGCCAGACCACGCAGGCTTGTTCACACACTGAAAATGCGGGACAGACTGTCATACGTAGTGTTCTAGGCAGAAAGGACTCATGTGATTACGATTCTTTGACCTTGGCATCCATCTTGTAAAGGTAAATTATACAATGAAAAATCATAGTAAAGCGTAAGCCTAATACAATTGTATTTTACTGATGTATGTGCTTATTTAAACCAAATAATTAAATAAGAAATCATAGTACTCCTCACGAACTTAACATTATTAGAATCTGACCCACGAAAAATAGCATCCATATTGGAATGGTTTGGTTCTGAAAATTTACTTTTACTATGTTTTAGTACGTCGTAAAACCAGTACTTGTCAAACACATGAAACATTTGAAATAATGGAGATAATGTGCTCAAATATCAGAGAATGAAGTCCCCAGCCTATTATTGAACTAACGCGGTGTCAGTGGATTACAAAGGCAACCTATCGAAGGTTATGTTGTAATCTGCAAAGTGTTCTGGTGCAAGAAAACAGATTACTGTTAAAACTCACGGGTGTTGTGTAATTTGCATAGTGCCATAGTTGGAGGTATTCAGGTTATCTTATCCTGTATTTCTTTATACAAATGCTAGTACCTTGCAGTTAATGTGCATACTCAGCTATTCTAATTGCCTATATCCCTATGACACAGTCCCTTGCCATCAGTAGGAAATTACCACTCCCCAAAAAACAAAAAAAGTGCCAATAAATGGAGGCTATTCCAACAATCACCAAAAATATACATATCAGGTTTAGATAATTAAAGAGAAATTATATTGAATTAGGAACAAGGAAGTTCTCTTATCTGTCTAGTACTGTTCCTCATCACTATTTTTCGTGATGTCGAAGAAAAGGGTAGGGGGAGAGTTCAATGTGTTCAGTGCTGGAGTCAGCCCCTTCCTTTCCTCCTGTGATTAGAAAGAAAACACCATGGATTATTCTACTGGTTCTGGTTAAAAACATGTACAGTAACTTTTCAAAATTTGTGCTAAATATAAAAGACATGATGAACACATAGTACACATGGATAACACAATGTCTAAAGATTCCTCTGCAAATTAGCTCTAAACCAACTTAGTGTTCGTGTGAGTGAATATTCAATTCTTCATCTTGGTTGTGCCCTCCAGGGGTCTTGGTTTGAAGATTTATTATATGCCAAGACTCCCTTTGTCTGAGGTGGAGTGTCCAGTTCCCCCCTCTGAAATTTTGTTCAATCTGTTCAATGGCAAAGTATGTGAGCAGAGAGCTGTTGGAAAGGTGGTATTCTGTGAAATGCCTGGCTGCATTTATAGGCACTTTTTGTTTTTTGTGGGGGTGGTAATATCCTATTGATGGCAAGGGACTGTATCATAGGAGTATAGGCAATTGGAATAACAGAGTATGCACATTAACCGCAAGGTATGAGCATTTGTATAAAGAAGTACAGGGTAAGATAACCTGAATAAGCCCCAACTACGTCACTATGCCAATTACACAACACCTGTGAGTTTTAACAGTAATCTGTTTTCTGGAACTAGAGCACCTTGCAGATTACAACATAACCTTCGATAGGTTGCCTTTGTAATCCACTGACACCGCATCAGATCAATAATACACCGGGGACCTCAATCTCTGATATTTTAGCACATTCTCTCCATTGTTTCATGTGTTTGACAAGTACTGGTTTCACGACATACTAAGACATGGTAGAATTACATTTGCAGAACCAAACCATTCCAATTTGGAAGCCATTTTTCGTGGGTCAGATTCTGATAATGTACTATGATTTTTCATTGTATAGTTTATCTTTACAAGATGGATGCCCAAGTCAAAGACTCGTAATCACAGGAGGAGCCCTTTCTTGCTTTTTGCCTAGAACACTATATGACAGTCTGTACTGCATTTTCATTGTGTGAACAAGCCTGCGTGGTCAGGCGAAATGTGTTACTGAAGAAATAAACCAACTGATGGTATTACAATCCTTCGAGTGATCGCTTTATCAGAAGTATTTGGGATGCCCTGAGCCCTAAAACTCCCAACTCCCCTTCACCTGAAAACTGCCCCTATCCTGTCCCCTGAGCCCTACAACTTAGCCCCCTAAAAACTACTCCGACCCAAGCCCGCTCTCTGAGCCCTAAAACAAGCCCCTACCACCAACAACCTAACCCCACCTATCACTGACCCAGCCCAATGGCCCCTCAGCCCTAAAACTGTCCCTTTCCTGTGCCCTGCTGTGAGCCCTAAAACTCTGCACCCCAGCCCTGAAAACTACCCCAAACCCCCACCCCCAAAACTACCCCAACCCAAATGATCTACTCTTAAATCTGTGTCCTGCCCTGAGCCCTAAAACTCCAAACTGCCCCTCTAGCTGAAAACTGCCCCTATCCTGTCCCCTGCCCTGATCCCTACAACTTAGCCCCCTAATAATGACTCCGACCCCAGGCCCCTCCCTGAGCCCTAAAACAAGCCCATACCCTCTAAAACCTAACCCCACCTACCCCCTGCTCCACTTCAACTGCCCCAGTCTTAAAAATGTCCCTTTTCTGTCCCCTGAGCCCTACAATTCCCAACCCCCACCCCCAAAACGACCCCCAATCCAAATAATGTACCCCCACCTCCGTCCTCTACCCTGAGCCCTAAAACTCCTGAATCCCCCAGCCCTCCTGACCCCCAGTCTTCCCTGTAAAGTACCCTGACCCCGTCCCAGCCCTGAAAACTACCCCACAACCCCGACAAAATACCCCACCCCCTCAAAATCCGACTTACCTCTCCACCTTGTCCCTATACTTCCTCTTCCTGCTTCCAGCTCTTCCACCCGGCAGCAGTAGCACTAGACGGTGCATATGCCCTACCGATGTATGTGCGTGGTTAAGGCATATTCAGGGTTCAGATGTGCGTGCTAATGCTTGCATGGCTCAGCCCCACGTAGTTCAAGCTGTGTGGTTAAGGCTGTTTCCCACCAAGGAGATATGAGGCACTGAAGGTTTAGAAGTGAAGAAGTGATCTATTGTGTGTTTGTATGTATGTATGCATTAAAAAAACCTTAGAAATTCACTGAAAAAAACACAGGTTTCGAGGACGTTAGTTGGACATTTCACTCGTACAAAACCAGAGAAATTCGGCCATTATAGTTAGTAGAGCTAACTATAACTCGCGACCCGCAATGCACTGCTGATGACGTCACATATTACATCACTCATGAAATGGTCAGTGATATCACTGATGACATCACTGATGACATCTCAGATAACATCACTGATGACATCACTACGTGTGCAGAGGCTTCAGCAAATATATTCCCCTTTCAATGAATCATACCCAATCTTTTTTGGTCAGGATGGTTGCAGCATAGGTGCTAGACCTGGTGTACTTTGGTCTAACAAGGGGACATTTTACGTGAAGGACACAAATGATCTTTGTTCTCCCTGCCATAATTTGCAATGTATGAGTCATGGATACTTTATTAGCTGTTAGAAGCCAGCCACCTATCCAATCAGTAGTCGAAGTCCATCGTCATGTTAATAGGGCTACTAGGAGGATTGGTTTCAAACAAGGGGGATGGAGGAGGGGGGCTTTTACCGCTCACGATGGAGCGGGAGGTCCAAACAGGTAGAGTGCCCCAACAGCTAGACTACCAAAAGGAGTATTACCAGTTGTTCCTCAATAGAGAGAGAAGGTTGAGAGTGAATCATCAAGAAAACTGGATTAGACTCCAAGTGTGCTATGTACGGAGTGGGTAATCCTTTTGTTGGATTTTAATGCCCTCACACACCCTTTCAGGTGTCATGCTTCATCATCTGGGCGGCTCCTCGTCGGGCCGGCGGTGCAATGCCTAACGGGCTCCCTAAAAAGGGGCACTTTATCGGAGTTCTTTTAATCCAACAGCCGTTTGGTGAAGTGCGGGTATGGGGGCCTGATTGATGTAGATTAGCAAAAGTGATTTAAAACAGGGTCGAGAGTACCAATATAGGGAATCAATTTTATTCTAAAGGTCTCCTTCCCTGATTAAAAAGGTGTGTTTGACACTCGGTAGAGTTTAATGTCTCTAATTAGAGTGTTTAAAATTGGTGTAAGTGGTCAACATGTTTCTCGCTTAGAGCTCGTGCACTCGCGATTCGTAGGACCTATAAACAAAACTATCTACAAATGGGTGGGGACTATATGAAAAATTAGTCTCTCAATCACAACAAATAATGTGATAAAACCATTCATCTAAAATACCTGTCATGGTCTGGTGCTACCCTATTCAGTAGGACTGCGGACCACAACAGTGCTTGGTGGGCTCTGCATGAGCCGGGGAACCTCTAAAAGTAGGTGTCTGCCCCGCTTACGCCGTGCTTGTAGACCTACCCGAGCCACCGAGTCGGTGGCTCGGGTAGGTCCTGACGAATCGCGAGTGCAAGAGCTCTAAGCGAGAAACATGTTGACCACTTACACCAATTTTAAACACTCTAATTAGAGACATTAAACTCTACCGAGTGTCAAACACACCTTTTTAATCAGGGAAGGAGACCTTTAGAATAAAATTGATTCCCTATATTGGTACTCTCGACCCTGTTTTAAATCACTTTTGCTAATCTACATCAATCAGGCCCCCATACCCGCACTTCACCAAACGGCTGTTGGATTAAAAGAACTCCGATAAAGTGCCCCTTTTTAGGGAGCCCGTTAGGCATTGCACCGCCGGCCCGACGAGGAGCAGCCCAGATGATGAAGCATGACACCTGAAAGGGTGTGTGAGGGCATTAAAATCCAACAAAAGGATTACCCACTCCGTACATAGCACACTTGGAGTCTAATCCAGTTTTCTTGATGATTCACTCTCAACCTTCTCTCTCTATTGAGGAACAACAGGTAATACTCCTTTTGGTAGCCTACTAGGAGGATTATCATTTTAAGCAGTGAGCCCATGCCCCTGGGCCAGGTACAGTAGAAATTAAACACACAGAGAAATTATGGTTCAGGTGTCTGAGGAAAAGAATATCACTAAAGAAAATAGGTAAAGTACAAGCAACTCCCCACAGAAAATTTGCCAAATAAAAACAATAGATTGATTACGTATAAAGAGTGTAAAATTAGGTTATGCTTGAGTAATGACTCAATTAACACTTACTACAATTGAAAGAGATTGACATAAAGCTCAAAAGGTAATACCCTGTCCACTGGCTTGCTTTTCTATAAAGACCATTTCATGACCTCGGGAAATATCACACATCCAAAAGGCTAATACATGTATACAACAAATCTTAATATTACATTTAATTGTCCACTAGCATATTAAAAAACAAAACAGATTACAGAAGCTTACATATCTGTAAATGTTTAGGAATGCTAAAAAAGGGGAAGGAAGGAAGGGAAAGGAAAGGAAAGGAAAAAAGGAGGGAAAAAACATTAGTCCTATAGTATGACTAGTGTTTAATTTTGCATGGTTAAAGAGTAGTGAAGATAATATGCAAAAACCCATAACACATTGTATAAATTGCATACTTGAATGGTAAACTGTGACAACCGAGAGGGTAAACCTGTTTAAGGAGGGAATAGGTGGCTTTGGTCGAACACATAGAAACACGTTACATCCTCAAACTGTCTTGTATACTTCACAGAACCGCTTGTGCCAATAAAACTTTATGTACAAAGTCACAGTGATCCTAATCCTGTGAAGACGTTCCAACAAATGCCGGTCCCTGGCTTCTTTTATGTAAGCAATACAGCTAACTAATTCATGTAAAATATTTGAGCTCATAGCTGTAATATGGCTTCCAAAAGAGGAAGCTTCAAAAGTTTGCAGCTTAGAAATGTACCCAATAAACACAGCCACAGAAAACTGGAATTGTAGTTCAAACCAGAAAGACAAGTTTTGTTCATTATGTTAGTACATATTATCTACAACCTTACAGCTCTTACGGGAAAATACGTTATTTATTAAAAAGGACAGGGCATCCTATCAGAGAAGGTACATTGTGTTTCAGCCATTCTGACTGGCTGTGGTGAAACCAAATAGATTCAGTTTAAAGCTTAATAGGTAAGCCATCTTTTTGACAAAAACTTTGTGGGATATTAGCAACGCCTCGCGTTAAACATCGCAAATCACGCTTAGCGCGATTTTAAATTTCACCGCCTATGGCTGGTTTACATCGCCGTGTTAGCGGCGTATTTACAATGTCTTGCTCACAGGCGATGTACAAACCTGCGATAGATGGCGATATTCATCATTAGCGTGTGAAATCAAGTGATGATTTCACATGCTAATGAAAAACTTGATAACAGGGGTGTGTGGACGTAACCAAACAATCCACCTCCCATTCAAAACATGCCTAAGTCAAGTTTTGACCAGGTGTTAAGGATCCAGCGAAAACTGCGGTTAGAGCGGCTTTCATCATTGCTTCGCGGTTCCGGGGCCGCTTTGTAAATAACGCGATGTTCTGTTCGCGACCTTTTGTCATGGTGTTACGGGAAGGTACGCCTACTTTGCATCTTATTAGCGATGTATATCGCTAAGATGCGTGGCGTTACAAAAATGGCAGCTAACATGCGCTAATGAATGTTACCTCCGCCTTGCTAATAGGGCGATGAAATTATCACCGCTCCAGCGGCAAAAAGTGCCGCTAAAACGGCGATAATGCCCTTGTAACTATGCCCCTTGAAGTCATTGTTCTGATCAGATGCCCTTTGACAAATTGCAATTCAGGCAAACCTATTTAGTTGTGGTGAAGCAAATTAGAAGGATTAAGCATTCAAAGGCAGATTCATAACCTAGGTGTTTGCTGTGAACAGGTGTGTTTTACTCTTGTAGTACTCCTAACTCCAAAGTGCAACCAATATTTTTGTGACCTATGTACTAATAGACCATTTTACAAAATACTTTAAGATCCAAGAGAGACTCAGTAACATTAGTAGTAACAAGACTACTGCAGAAATAATCATGTTATGTGAAAGATTCCTTAGGGTGATTGACAGTGTAAAAATAAAATGTTCCCTAGAATATTGAATGGACTAATATACATGTCACCAGCATTTAATGGTGTGAAAGACACATGACAGTCATATAGGAGAGCTCAACGACACTATGAGGCATATTTACAAAGAAGTGACGTAGCGTGGTGTTAGCTTTCTTAGCTTAACACAGCCCTCTGTCACTTTTGAAAGGCAGGGCTGCCCCATATTTAAAACAATATGGTGCAGCCCTGTATTTCCCCCTGCACTGGCGCTGATTACAGCTGCCTAGCACCAACAAAGGCACCCTTGCACAACAGTGCAAGGGTGCCTGCATTAGGAGGAATGATTGTTCATGCACAGGAAGTTTTCCCTTCCTGCACATAAACATTCTTAAATGTGCTTTGTGCAGCACACATAGAAGTTGCAACTCGTCATTTTTAAAAATTATTGTTTATGTGCAGGTAAGTGAACACTTCCTACAGATAAACAATCATGCATGGCGTTTTGCTGTTTCTATGTGTGCTGCACAGTACAGCACACATGGAAACAGCAAAATTGAGGAGAAATAATGAATTTTTCCTCATTGCTCCAGGTTTTTTTTGTCTTAATTTTGACACTGCCCCATATTTATGCCATCATTGTAAATATGGGGCAGCTTCAAAATTAATGTTGCGGCAACACCATTGCCCAACCCTTTCAACCTAAGTATAGTGTTAAAGGGTGCCCTATTTACAAGGCAGCGTTAAGCCACATTTAGGGCCTCATGTAGGTAGCGTACCAGTTACCACTTCTTAAATACCGAGCCGTACCGACTCGGTATTTAAGAAGTGGTAACTCGTATGTAGGTAATGAGTCGGTAATTTTTACCGATTCGTTACTAGTCGGTAATTACCGAATCGGTATTTACCGATTCGGTAATGAGGCATACCTTCCCATTGATGGGAAGGTATGCCTCATTACCGAATCGGTAAATACCGATTCGGTAATGGGGGGAACACATACAAGGGTGGCAGGGTGTCACATTGACACCCTGTTGCACCCCTGATTCGGCCATGTGTGCACATGTGGCACACATACATGCCCTAAGGGCATGTATGTATGCCACATTGCACACTGCTACGCGCGTAAAAATGCATTTACACATACATTCATTATTTACCACCAACTATAAGTTGGTGGTAAATACCGACTCTTAAACACACACACACACTCCCCCTACATCTCGATTTTGCTTTCGGAATTTACCGAATCGGTAAAATTACCGATTCGGAGAAGTTACCGATTCGGTAACATTACCGATTCGGTATTATTACCGAATCGGTAATTTTACCGATTCGGTAAATTCCGAAAGCAAAGTTTGTCCCCCTACATACCAATGGCCAAAATACCGGTCGGTAACGGTATAATTACCGAAAATCGGCCGTTACCGACCGGTATTTGGCTTCCTACATGAGGCCCTAAGTGGCTTAACATTGCTTTGTAAATAAGGTAAAGTCCGTATCAGGAATATCTAAATAGTGACATTCCTGTAGTGATAGGGGCTTGTAAATATGGCCCTATATTTGCATGACATGTACTTTATAGGTTCTAAAAAGTGACTGTAAGTTGTTATACCTTGTTAATGACACAATTATATTTAAATCTTGTGAGGTGATCTCTAGGCAGTGGGCTACCTGTAGGGGAGATTTTAACGTATAATTTGATCTCAGCTCAACAATTTTGATTGTCACCAGTTTCACCATTTAAAAAACAAATATTAATTCATTGTTTGTGGATGGCATTATTTCATTATGGATAAACACATTCAAATTTGAAGTATATTCGCAATGAAGGGAAATTGGTTGAATTGACAGATTAGGAAATGGCACTATGTACTGCAGATGGAAAACTTTTTTCAAACTACGGGGCTCATTTACTAGCTCCGTATGACACTCTAGCGGCGCACACTGCAGAACCATATCTACAAGGCCAAGTAAAGCCACCCTGCATGGCTTTCATGGGCTCATAAATATGGTGGTAGGCAACGCAGCGCACGTTTGTGCATTGCTTCACACTGCGATAGGGAGGCATGCCATGGGCATCACTGTTGGTGCTCCCACGTAACACCCATGGCATTTGACAAATTCCCAGGTTTACAACATGCAGTACACCTGGGAATGCGTCAAAAGCCTATGCCTCCCCAGAGGTGGCATAACAGGATTTTTTGTGAAGGAAGGTGTCCCTTCCTGCAGAAAAACAATCTGATTTCAGAGCAGGTACCCTCGCAACCATGGTGCAAGGGTGCATGCATTGTCACTATGCAGCCATTTGTTCACCGGCGCAGTGTAAAAGGACAGGAATTCATCGTATTGGATAGATATGGCACATCCCTGCTCTTTTCTTTTGACACAGGGCAGCGCAGAATATTGATGTGCAGCGCTGTTCTTCGTCAAATTGTTGTATGTTAGCCCAGACATTTCTTGCTAAATGATGAAGCTGCAATGCAGCAGCCTGCTAGGAATTCACTAAAATGTAAAATATTATAGTATTCATAGTATAAAGAGCCCTGTTTCAAGTCTGTTTAGATGTTTTTCTTTTACATTTAGACACACAGATCAGTGAGCATTGACAGCTAGTTTCTTAAGGCCTAAATCATACACTGGACTAGTTATTGTGGTGTAAATTGTCCATGAAGCTATTAGTGCTCACAATGGGGCATTGTATATGATTTGGTACATTCTCTGCTGCTTATGTTGATTATGTTAATAAAAGTCAGATAAGGGTTTATAACATTTCGTACTGTGGCTCAATGATTTGCTTAGTTAGGGCTCGTACAAGTTCTGTACTGGAGGAATTAAAAGATAAAACACAGCAGCTGTTTGGTGCTTCCTAGGAATTAACAGACACATTGGGCCAGATTTGTCATTCTTTCACACAGCGCAACAAAGCAAACCACCTTGCTCTGGTGCTCTGCGTGGAAGAGAAAGGACAGGAATGAACTGATTTTACCATTATATGGTGCATTCCCGTCCTTTGCTGGCCTACTTTGGCTGTCTAGCGCCAATGCAGACACTCTTGTGTCATGGTGCAAGGGTGTTTTGCGTTGTAGACAGGATAGTTTTTGTGCATGAAGGAACATTTTCCTGCACAAAAGCAATCCTGAGAGGCATTATCCTCTTTCTGTGTGTTCTGCAGAATGCAGCACATGTAGAAAGAGGAAAAAACAAGGAGAAATAAAGATATTTTTCCTTGTTTCTCCTCATCTGGGGAGGCGTAGCATTTTGATGCATTCCCTGGTATACCACTAATGGTAAATCTGGGTATGTGCCAAAATCCGTGGGTGGATGTGTGGGAACATCCACGCTCCACTCATGGCACACATCCCTGCCACAGGGTTTTGCATGGCAGCATTTTACACTGCATTGCGTTACTCTAGATTTATCAAGACATACAAGGCCACACAAGGTGTCCTTCCATGGCTTGATAAATCTAATTTAGGTTGTGTGCTACCCTTGAGCCCCCTTGCATGGCGCAACGGCATTGCAACCCCTTGATAAAGCTGGCTATTGCTTTATCAGTTGTATGATGTTACAACGCATTCCGTTGCAACGCATGCCTTTACCACGCATGCGTTACAACGCGAATGCCATTCCCACGCCTAACCTTTACCACGAATATTCCTTTACAATACATATTTTTACAACGATTTTCGTTGTAAATTCATGCATGGTGAGGCCATACTCTTGGTAAAGGTTATTCCCCGCCCCTAAACACTTCTTACAAATACCCCTCCCCTGCCCTTAACCCTAAAATCGGACCCATGCGTTTTTTTTTTTATCTAAAATTCCCCTTACCTCTCCTCATCGTCTTGTCTGTCCTCCCTTTTCCATGATCTTCGTTGTTGACGTCGCACATCGTAAAGAGGAAACAGAAGTGTCTTTCCGTTTCCTCTAACGACGACGATTGCCTCCATGATCGGTACTTTATCAGGTGCCTTTTTGGGGGGGGGGGAGACCCCCCCAAACCCATTTTCGTTTTGCACACATTTTTTTGTTTTTGGGGGGGTGACCGCCCAAGCCCCCTTTTTGAATTTTAGCCTTTACCACACATGCCTTTACTACGTATCTCGTAGTAAAGGTATGTGTGGTAAAGGCTATTCGTGTTAACCACGCATGTGTTGTTATGCATGCGTGGTTAATGTTATGCGTGGAAACGGCCGTGTTGTAGTGGCCGTTTCCCGCTTTTTTCCTGTGTAGAAAATGCAAGATCCGACCTGTAAACTACCCTCTCATGCACCATCACCCTTAATGTAAGAAAAGGGTGGCAGTCTGACAGGTTACTTAGGAGAGATATACTGAAAACTGAAAGGAGGCATACACAAGTCAGAAACGGTTATGCTAAATGTAATACATACAGCTGAAACCCAGCTTAATGTGCCACAGATGGGGAGATAGACTACTAGGTCAGGGTTGAGTGATGGATTTGAAATATGTTTTGGGTGGATCAAGTTACCCATCCTACATTTTTAGTTGCAGAATTATGATGATATTTCTTGTTCGCCAGATTTATACATTAACAGAAAAACACATTGCCATGCATTACGACGTTAACATTATACGTGTGTGAACTATTCTGTGGTTCGACTTTGAGCTCTGCAATATTACCTCCAGTAAAAAAAGATTCCATTATTGGTCAATCTGACGAAGCCTAGCACCCCAATTTCCTATGTGCGGGGGAGAGGGGTGTTAGAGTCACCTGAAAGTTTACCTTTCCTACTCAAATGTCAAAGTGTCCTTTTGGGTGTCAGGGCATCTACTATACGTGATTCCAAAAGCCTCGTGGTACAGGACATGGCCTTCTTTGTGCCAGGGATGTAGATGCAGGTAGCTTTGAATGGGTCTGTCTCTCCCATCAAACATCCTAGAGAGCTGCAGCACGCATACAAGACATTCGAACCGATGTAAAGACATTTTTGATCATGTGCAAGTGTTTACATGTGGGCACTTCTCATGGTGGACCTGGAAGTGCACTTTCTATATTGCATTTTAGAAATCACTGCATGCAACATTTCATCGAGCAGCTTGAGATTTGCACTGGGAGGCATGCTTGGTGGTACAATCAAGGCAGAAAACAATAAGCGCCACACTTCAGCATGCATGGTTGTTTAACCATTGCTGTGACCTAGAAATATTTCAGCACTTTTAGCGTAAGACATTTTTTGGGTGGGTTATACAATTGTTAATGTACTTAGAGTGGGATGAAAATCATCTATTGAAGTGCGTAGGTACCTTAGTGATAAAGGTCGTTCTTACTGTCCCTGTTTCCTCAACAAAAGAAATGGAATCCGTGAGTAATTCGTGGCTATTAAAATTGCTTTCATGCTCGCCAACATTACCCACCACATTTTTCTTCGGTATGTCACTTTTATAGGGAACAAAGGAGCACTTCATGGCGCTTGGGGGCGGGAATGAGGAACGTTTAATGGTTAACATGGTACTGCTAGGAATACATTTCAACTTTACATCAGCAGCCGAGATCTATGGTGGTAAGAAATATTTTTTATTAAATAAGGTGTTGGCTGGAACATTTTCACTAAATCTGTGTTTTCTAAGCTTGGGAGGGGAAGAGTTCGCCTTGAAGAATTCTGTGTGTGGTGATAGGAAGCAGTGTATTTATGAGCCAGAGGAATGAACATACTTAATGCTCCAATGCGCATGCTTCACGAATGGCAACACATTCTGTAAAATGTAATATTTAAAGATGTGCGGACAATGTGTGCCTGTGTTAATTTCGGAAATGACTGTTAATTCTGAATGCAATTTAGATTATATAAGTATGTATGTATGTGTGTGTGTGTGTGTGTGTGCGTGTGTGTGTGTGTGTATGCGTGTGTGTGTGTATGCGTGTGTATGTTTGCACTTACACTTTATTACAGGTGTGCTCATGGAGTTGTTTGGGTATACAGAAAACAATTAAAGGACATGATGGATTTTAAGGGATACAATAACATGTGAGCTGCATAGACTGACCTCATGTAGGAAGCCAAATACCGGTCGGTAACGGCCGATTTTCGGTAATTATACCGTTACCGACCGGTATTTTGGCTTCTGAGATGTAGGGGGAGAATTTCATGATTCGGTATTTACCGAATCGGTAATATTACCGATTCGGTAAATACCAAATCATGAAATGAGATGTAGGGGGAGTGTGTGGTGGGTGTGGGGATTCGTTATTTACCACCAACTAAAGGTTGGTGGTAAATGACGAATAGGTGACAAAAAGCATTTTTGTGCACGTTTAAGTGTGCAATGTGGCAGACATACATGCCCTTAGGGCATGTATGTGCGCCACATGTGCACACATGGCCGAATCAGGGGTGCAACAGGGTGTCAATGTGACACCCTGCCACCCTTGCATGTGCTCCCCCATTACCGAATCGGTAAAATTCGGTAATTACCGAATTTTTCCGATTCGGTAATATTTACCGACTCATTACCTACATTGCATTTACCACTTCATAAATACCGAATCGGTATGATTCGGTATTTATGAAGTGGTAAATGCCAGCCCACCTACATAAGGCCCTAAGTCTTAAGGGAAATGATTATGGACAGGGTAAAGTATATACTAACGGGCAGGTTAAGATTAGAAAATAAAAAGGAAAATGTCATACTAAGGAAAGAGGAGAGAAGGGTAATACTCCAATAAATGTCACTAAATGCTAAACATGGAGTCATGAGGCAACACTCCGCAATAAGTAACACTAAATGCTAAACATAAGTATGAAGGGTTATGACTGAAAGGAAAAAAGGTAAAGGGTTAGGTTATGGAATAAAGGATAGAATGGGGATCTCCCATTGTGAGATTTGTTTTAGAAAATATTGATTCCAATGTTTACCTAAGAATTCCCATTTGGAAATTAATAAAAACAAATGGAAACTCATGACTCAATTCTCAGAGACTTATCACCTATCATTAATTTCAAAGTAATTAATCATTCTCAAATAAATACATGGAGCGGGCTATGATGGCTTATCCACCCATACACTTGAGAAGGACACAAAATTGGTAAATGGCAAAATTATGTCTATTAGTGCTCCGTGGTACGTGAAGTTGCACTACAGTTTAAAAATCATTTCTACACTCCTGCCTCGAAACATCTTTACCACCCTGTCTCAAAGTGCACTTATGACTCAAAGCTGACTACCTAAAGTCATTTGTATATCTTTTATAACGGGGGGACTAGGCTCAGACCTGCCCACATTTACTCTATGTAGAGCGTGATATGCAGCTACATACTATGTTGGAAATTGTTTCTATCAATGCAAGGGACAAGCTGCATGTGCGAGGGGGAAGGGTTTGGAAACCACTAGCATAACGGATTGATCAAGATGCTGATGTAAGGTATTGATTTGATTTCAAAGACTCTAATGAATTCAAATATTGTTTTGGCCTGAATAGTTTTTATTTACAATGGATTACTATTAATATGGCGTTTATTTATTTATACATTTATAGAGCGCTTGATTACACCAACGGTGTGTCCCCGCGCTAGATAACTCTCTGGAGGATGTGTCTGTTACCTGCTAGCCAGGCTGCGTTTATAATGTCATTGACCAGGCCTCTCCATACTGTGGTTGTACGAATAGCTAGTCTTTAGTAGTTTGCTAAATCTCCTTTCGCATGGCTCTCTTCTTAATTCCAATGGAAGACTGTTCCAGATGTTTGCAGTTCATTACCTGAAGGAACGTTCCCCCATTCTGGCTCTGAAAACTCTTGGAACCTTCACCAGGTCCTTGTCTAGTGATCTCAGGCTACGTCCTGGTATGTATCTGGTAATTAGAGGTAACAGATATCTTGGGCCTTTCTTTAGTAGGGTGCGGTGGCAGTGAGTGGCACATTGCCTGAAACATGACTCTTTTCTCCACTGGAAGCCAGTGCAGAGCAGTCAAGGTCTGTTTCGTGTTGGCTCTTCTAGGCAGGCCAAGTACTAGACGCACCGCCGCATTTTGTACTTTCTGCAATTTGGATAGTCCTCTTTTTGTAGTACCCAGATATAGTATGTTACCATAGTCTAGTTGTGAGGTTAATACTGAGTGTACAATGGTTTTCCTGGCATTGAAAGGCAGGAGATCTAGAACTTTCCTCAAAGTTTTCATAGCATAATAGCATTGTCCGGCATCCTTCCGGATTTGGCTCTCAAAAGTCAATTCGGAATCAAACCAGACCCCCAGATTTTTTACTTCTGCTTTAGGGTTCGGCAGTTGGCCTAAAGAGTCAGGCCACCACGCGGTAGACCAGATTGATGGCATCTTGCCAACAATCAGCACCTCAGTTATTTCCGGTCAATTTGAGGCAGTGATTGGACATCCAGTGGGCTACATCTTTTAGACAATCGGAGAAACGTGCCGCAGCTTGCTCCTTGTTCTGTGATAGCAGTACAATAAGCTGTGTGTCGTCCACATAAGATACAATTGACACCTCATGTTTCTCTACACTCTCCGCCAGTGGTCCCACATAAATATTAAATAGAGTGGGGCTCAGAATTGATCCCTGTGCTACCCCTTGGGGTAGGGGGATGTTATCAGATATATATCCGTTAACTGATGGATGTATATTTTTCAATGCTTATAAATAAAAAAATGACTCAAAGTCACCCTTTGAAAGTGTTCATTGTCATTCGCCTTGCCTTAGCATTCCTACCCCTTGTGTTCCTCACTCCACTCTCACAAACATTTGCCTCCCTATTAGTTCCACCCCACCACGACGTCCTTTTAGTTTTAGTTTCCTTTTTTCCTCTGTCCATGTGTACCCTCTTTTCTGTCCTCAAACCTTCTCCCCAAGTCACCACAGAAAGCACCAGAACCCAGTCCTCAATGTCCTCTCTTCACATACCTGCAGCAAACATACTCACCAGTGGCTGTTCAGCACTTTACTTTTTCTATGGCAAAACCTAGGTCCAAATGCATGAGAGCATTGTGCAAAAAACAATGATGCAAACCTCAAATATCTCTTGAAATGAAACAATTATCGACGTAGAAAACGAGATCTTAGCATGAAAAATATACAGTTCATGATCAAATCCCTGGCCAGGGTGGAGGCAGGGATATACGGAAGGGGAGGAGAAGAGCGGTTACAACTATTCTGGATACATTTAAGTCATTTCCTGAAGCTCCAGTAAAGAGATGTGTCCTGCCAGTGGGGGGTAAACAGCTCAAGGTGGGAGTTAGCAGACTGGCATAGTGCTTAAATTGTTTCGGAATTTGATTTTCCCAATCTAAGCTCCTCATACCCAGTGCTGGTGGCATCCCTTGTGGTCATCATTATCATCATAAAATCTTTATTCGACTTAAGAAGTCATAAAGGCACACAACACAGCACAAACGTTATTGTGCAATGCAAGTCATACATCACCAATCCTTTGTGGTCAAATCGCTCTAGGAAAAATCATTACAATACTCTGCAGATTTTCCCAAGGGTGGTTCTGGGCCCCATTAATGAAGCTGTTCATAGCTATAAACCTACACTTGTCAGATATTTACGAAGGGATACCTGGCAGGTGTGAATGGTTTAGTGGCAGCAGAACCTGTGGCCAGCTATGGTCCTGGGCCTTTCGAGGTGACGCTTCTTGACTCCGCCAGTGGCAGGGACGCTCTTGCAGGCAGCTGTGGTGGCCAGCTGTTTTTCGAGTCACGTTTCCTCTGGTGCACTTGTGGGCGTTTGCTTGTTACTCGCCATAGGGCGTGAGCTATTTCTGAATGGCATACAATATAGAAACTGTATACATGTATGTCACAGAATCAGCACTGTATGATTACGCTGCAGCAAACCCCTTGCTGAGGGCAGGAAGTGGGTGGCCTCAAGTGGAGTTTGTCTTGAATGTTTTGGGATGCACAAACACAGACACACAATCCGTTTGTAACCTGATGAATTAAACAACTGTCAGATGTATTTCAACTTTGCACACCACACCTTTGAGATGCAGTTCTGGCTAGTGCCAAGTGAATACGACATTCAGAAAGGATGTGCTCTAAGTCACTTTTCTGAAGACACAGCGGTTATTCTGAAGGTGAATATTGATAGCAAAGGATCTGCCTGTTTTTGGTAGCAGTGTATTTAAAGAATATGAAGTTGGTTTAGCTGGATAACCTTTATTGTTGTGATATTTGTCAACTCTCCAAGACTTTCATGAGTGCATGAGGCAAATGAGCCTGTGGATGACGTTGGTATTGCGTTAGGGACAATAATGTGATGTCAGGGCCTGGGAGATGGATTTCGTTTTGTTCTTTCCATTTAGTAATCTGGCGTTGGTGATCTTCAGCAGTTGGTTGTAGGCGGCTAGATGCGCTGGACAGTTGTTGTAGAGGTGACCATAGACCTGCCTGCAGGCAGGACCCTGTGTTTTTGGCATGGAAGTCCAAGTGTTCTTGTGCAGCTGGACTCATTGAACTAGTGATGGTCTGTCCTCTGGAAAAGGACGGCATCCTCTGCTTTTGGAACAAATAATTAACTATGGATTAATTTTATGGGTTTGCCATTAAGTACAATCTGTGTGACTAAGTTCCAGCTGACCCGACCTGAATATTTACTGAAGCAAAGGGCAACTGGCAAACCCGAAAATGTAAAACCACATATTTGCCCTAAGTTAATTGTGAGATTCCCTGGAACTGTCATTTTGAACACTAGTCTTACAGCGTCTACCACAATATCAAGTACTCATCATCGACCGGCAATAATATTGTGTCCTGCATATCAACCACCAAAATATCGCCAATTTTGTAATATGTATAGAAGTGTAGATTTACTATTCTTCACTGTGTCAGTGGCTTATATCCTGGACATGGGATTATTGCAGGTTGATAAATAAGACTCCTGATTTTAACCTGCAGCGATTCTCACATACACAAATTGCCCTTTGCTAAGTGATATGACCTTTGACTACAATAAAAACAAGTATTGGCAAAGGGAATAGGTCTCGCCCACGCAAGAGCTATTGGTTTTACCAGTATGTTTTAGCCATGTTGTACACCGGCATGGCTGCTATTCAGCACGGCTAAAAGGTAGTGGGGTGAAGCAGAGTGGTGTGGAGTGGAGTGTCATAAAGTGGAGTAGAATGGAGTGTTATGGAGTGACATAGAGAGTCACGAAGTGGCGTAGGGTAGAGTTGAGTTACTTGTAGTGAAGTGGAGTGTTATGGAGTGGGGTAGAGTGAAGTAGAGTTCTGTGGAGGGAGTAGAATATCGTAGAGTGGAGTAGAGTTGAGTGGCGCAGAGTGGAGAAGAGTTTCAGAGTGGAGTAGTGTGTCGTAGAGTGGAGTGGCATAGAGTGGCGTGGAGTGATGTAGAAAGAGTGGCGTGGCATATAGGATGTTAAATAGAATGGAGCAGAGTGTTGTAGAGTAGGGTGGTGTAGAGGAGAGAAGATAGAGTGGGGTAGTGTAGAAGAGTGGAATGACATAGAGTCAAGTAGTGGACTGCAGCAGAGTGGAGTAGTGTGTCATAAAATAGAGTGTAGTAAAGTGGCATGGAGCAACATAGAGGGAGTTGTGTAGAGCGTTGTAGAGTGGAGTAGTGTCATGGAGTAGAGTAGAGTGGCCTAGAGTGAAGTGGCATAAAGCACGGGGGTGCATAGTAGACTGGCATAGAGTGCAGTGGCGCAGAGTCCATTGATTTTGAGTAAAGTGGTGTAGACTGCCTAGTTGGAGAGTGCAACAATGTAGAGTGGCGTAGAGTAGAGAGAAACAAAGTCGATTGCAGTTACATAGAGTTCAATGGTTTAAATTGGAGTGGTGGAGGATAGAGTTGGGGTAGAGTGCAGTGGCGTACATTATATTGTTTCAGAGTAGAGTGAAGTGGTGAAGAGTAGAGTGGTACAGGGTAGAGTGCAGAAAAGTAGAATAGCAGAGTGTAGTGGCATAGAGTGGTGTAGAGTGAAGGAGTGGAGAATAGATTAGAGTAGCATAGAGTGTATTGGCGTAGAGTGACATACCGTGCAGTGGTGCAGAGTAGAGTGCCGGTAAGTTCAGTGGTGGAGAGTTCAGGCTTGCAGAGTAGAGCACAGTGCCAAATAGTGCAATGCCATAGAGTGCAGTGTCGTAGAGTGCAGTGCCATGGAGTGTAGTGGTGCAAAGTGCATAGGCATAGAGCGCAGTGGCGTAGAGTAGAGTGGTGTGGAGTGGAATAGAATGGAGCGGCATGGAGCGGAGCGGCTTAGTTGCATAGAGTACAGTGGTATAGAGTGGATTGTTTCAGAGTAGAGTGAAGTGGCGTAGAGTGGATTGTTTCAGAGTAGAGTGAAGTGGTGTAGAGTGGTGTGGTGGACAATAAAGTGAAGTGGTGCAGGATAGACTGAGGTGGCATGGACAGGTGCAGGGTAGAGTGCAGTGGCATAGAGTAGTGGCATACAGTGCATTGGGGTAGAGTGCAGTGGTGTAGAGTGTTGCAGAGTAGACTATAGTGGAGTACAGTGCAGTGGTGTAGAGTAGATTGGCATAGAGTGCATTGGTTTTGAGTAAAGTGGTCTAGAGTTCATCGGTGTAAGGTGCAGCGGCACAGAATAGAGTTGAGTGGCACAGTGTGGATTACAGGGGCATAGAGTGGAATAGCACCGAGTTGAATAGAGTGGCATTAAGTGTAGTGGCACAGAGTAGGGTACTATAGAGTGCTGTGTCGCAGAGTGCAGTGGTGCAGAGTAGATTGGTGTGGCTTAGAGTGGATTGACATAGAGTGCAGTGGCCTAGAGTGGAGCGATGTAGAGTGTAGTGCAAAGAGTGCATTGGCATAGAGTGGTGCAGAGTAGAGTGAAGTGGCACAGAGTGCAGTGGAGCAGAGCAGCTTAGAGTTCAGTGACAGTGAGTGCAGTGTTGCAGAGTCAAGTGGTATAGAGTGAAGTGTCGTAGGGTGGAGTCATTCAGGGTAGAATGCAGTGGCGTAGAGTGAAGTGATGCAGAGTAGAGTGGCATAGAGTGTAGTGGCATAGAGTGCATTGGCATAGAGTGAGGCCAATTAGAGTGTGGTGGCACAGAGTTCAGTGGCAGAGAGTGTAGTGTTGCAGAGTAGTATATAGTAGAGTGGTGTAGAGTGCATTGGTGTATAGTGCAATGTCGTAGAGTGCAGTGGTGCAGAGTTTAATAGAGTATAGTGGCATAGAGTAGAGTCGTTCAGAATAGAGTGCCATGGCACCAAGTGCAAAGGTGTAGAGTAGATTGTTTCAGAATAGAGTGAAGTGGTGCATTGTAGAGTACAGTCACATAGAGTGGCGTAGAGTGCAATGGTGCAGAGTAGATTAAAGTGGCGTAAAGTAGACTGGCAGAGAGAGCAGTGGTGTAGAATGCAGTAAAGTGGCATAGAGTTAAGTCGTGCAGAGTAGAGTGCAGTGGCATAGAGTGCAGTGGTGCAGAATAGATTAGTGTAGGGTAGAGTGTATTGGCATTTAGCAAAGTGGTGTATAGTAGAGAGGCATACAATGGAATGGTGCAGAGTAGAGTGCAGTGCTGCAATGTGGAGTACCGTGTGTAAAGCGTGCAGAGTGTAGTGCAGTGGCATGGAGCGGTGCAGATTAGAGTGGATTAAGGTAAAGTGGAGTATGCATGGTGTGGTAACAAAGTGCTATTACAGACAACACATCTTCAATTGAAATGACCAATACATTTGCACAGACATACTGTTTTACTGATAAATGTATACAGCACTCAAACGATAATGCTGATGATGTTTTTGGAAGACAGATCAAATTCTGCTCTTTTTGTGTTCATCTGAAACTAAATGTGAGCAAAGATTGCATTTTTTATGCAATGTTTGTGGAAAACTTTGCAACTTCACAATGGTGTCAAAGTTTTTTGCTTTAGTATTTACGCAACTTCTATGACACATTTTTTCCACTCTTTTTTAAATGTATTTATTTAATTGCAATCCAATACGTGGGTGAATACAAATACATTTCATAAGTGAGATATACATCACAAAACATCCATGTTTCTTAAAAAAAAGGCTAAGACAAATTCCTTGCAGGAATAAAACAGGGTAAAAACCTCACATGCACAGTACAATAAAACTGAATACATTTATATTAATCCATCATATGTTCACTCATGCCCCCCCATATCTGTAACCCTACTTTCCGTTTATGTAACCCCTTAAGAGCATAAAGACTATGTTCTAGGTTAAAAATAACATAAAATCTAGCTCTCCAGTTCTCGGGGTTTACTTCTGCAACCACATAGAAGCTATACAAAGACGAGCTACAGCAACTACAATGAAAATCAGATATCGGAATTTAAAGGCTGGGTGTCCTCCCCTATACCCAGCAGCATAGCGGATGGTGTGATACTTATTTCAACCCTGGTTATTCCCGAAAAACCCTTTTCTATATGGCGCATGAACTGAGTTAGTTTCCTACACATATAAAAAATATGCACAATATCAGCCAAATCTGCACCGGAAACATTTCTCATCATTAGCTCCTCCCCATTTCTGAATTTTAGCAGGGGTGTGGTATAGATTACATATAGTTTTAAAATGCTGTGTTCTTAGATTAGCAGAAATTAAGATCCTCCCTGCCATATCAATTGAATGTTCTATATGTACATCTTGACACCACAGTCGATTTCCCTATTTCATATTTTGAGCCTCTGAATCATCTTTCTGTGTGTCTAACTATCAGTTGTATAGCACACCATCCACTGTTTACGTCTAATGACCTCGACTGTCAGGTTCGGCTCAATTATCTTCAGTCTTTTCTTCAAGAAGTCACGCATCTGCAGAAATTGAAAAATTCTGTTTTAGGGAGTTTGTATTTATCAGCTAACATTGAAAAAGAAAGCAGGTCCCATCCCTATATAAATTGCCTATATATAAAGTCGTTAACTTTCTCCGTATCACTTTCCATACCTTATAAGCAGCTATTATCACCCTGAAGCGGGTCTTTTTGTAGTAATTAAATTCCCATATCCTATATAAACAATTCTAAATCCCCGCACCCAGTAACATCTAATATATAGATTGAGACTCTGCGGGGTTGCCTACCTTCTCACCCGTCAGCATTATCCACATGTTTTGTAGCATACACGTATAATAGTAATAAAATCTGGTATAGCCCAGCCGCCGTTCTCTCGGGTCAATGACATGAAACGCATTGCTATACGTGGCTTCCCTTGAGACCATAAAAATCTGGTACAATATGATTGCAGTTGCTGCTGCTGTCTCCAAGACAGCTCCAGTGGTACAGATCTAAAATAATAAAGGACTTTGAGTAATATCATCATTTTAAAAAATATTATACCTCCCCACCAGTGATAGGTAGAGGCATTCCACTTTCTCTAGTTGTTGTTTCAAACTCATTAGGATCGCTTTCCAGTTAACTTCTACTAATTCCTTTAAACATGTCCTGATCTTAACCCCCAAGAAAGTCACTTCAATGGTCACCTTGGGGTCTCTGATACCGGTCTTATTAGTGCAAAGCATCTATTGTTTTAGACGTTTTGAGTTTATAACCAGAAACGTATCCAAATGTGTGTCAATCATTCTATCTCGAGAACCACTACCACCGGGTCAGATGTTATGACCGCAATGTCGTCTGCATAGGCTAATATTCGGAGCTGCTCCTGTCCACAGTCTACAGGTTTAATTCTCGGTCTCCCTTCCAACATAGTTAAAAACAGATTAATGTATTTATGTATAGCGCAAAAAACCAATGGGGAGCACGGGCAACCTTGCCTCATGCCTCTCGATATGTGCACTGTTTCCGACTCTAGGCCATTAATACAAATTCGGGTTTTAGAGGTCCTATAAATAGCTTGAATCGATTTAATAAACCCAGGACCGAACCCCAAGCAATGTAAAGCCCCCCCATCAAAAATTCCATGAAACACAGTCAAATTCCTTCTCGGCATCTAACAACACCAGGCCTAGGATGGTACCCTGCAAATTAGCTGTATCCAGAAAGGCTACCACCCCGTTGATGTGATTGACCGTGCCCCTGGTGGGTATAAACCCATGCTGTCTCATTGATACTAGTGGGGTTATAGCTAGGATTTTAGTATATATCTTCCCATCACAGTTCACCAAAGAGATAGGTCGATAAGACCCTGGGAGCTCTGCTGGTTTATCCTTCTTCTTAAACAAAATAATATTTACTTCTTCCCACGATGGTGGCACCACCCCATATTGCGCTTGTTGCAGGGTGGCCAACATATCTAATTTTAGTTCCTGAAAGAAGGTTCTATAAATCCCTAGAGGCAATTTGTCTGGGCCCGCAGCCTTACCGCTACTCAGATTGTTTATTGCCTCCTCCAGTTCTTCCATGGTAATAGGGGAATCTAAGGTAAGTGCTTCTTCCCAGCCCAATTCTTCACAATTTATACCCTGAAGAAACGTTTCGACCCCCTCGTGGCTGCCCTCTGTATAAAGAGTCTTAAAAAATGTGTGAAACACTTCCAGTTTCTCAAGAGGGGTATCCACTAGTTTACCCTGTGCTTCCTTCATAATTGTAATTCTCTGCACAGCTTCTTTGGAGCGAAACAAATTACATTTAATAGCTATCTATTTGTTCCAGTATAGATTAATCTTGGCTTTGCTAGGGGCAACCTCTGTTTGCAAAGGGGTGACATCTGCTCCAATCTGTATTCCTCGCATAAGTTCTTCCGCTGTTCCCATATAAAACCTGGATCTCCACTCTCAATTGCTTCTGTCTGCGAAGCCCATAACTCAGGACCTCTCCCCTGAATCCCGCTTTCAGGGCATCCCAAACAAGGCCTGTGAAGTTGAATTGCAGTTGACTTCTAAAAACTGCCAGATCCAATTATTCATATGGTTTATGAAGTTTGTGTCTTTTAGAAGTTTCCGATCAAACGAAAAAGACCTCGGATGGGGAAGGTTACTACTGCTGCTAATCAGGATGTCTATCACTAGTGGACCGTGGTCTGCTGTTATTCTCGGGTAGACCTGTATTTTAGCACCCGAAAGCACTGCTGATGAAACAAAAAAGTAATCTAACTGGAACAATTTATAGTGAGGGTGAGAACACAATGTGAAGCCAGGGTCTGAGCTTCGTAATGCAGACCATGCATCCATCAACCCATGATCCCCAACCAAATGATATAGTGTCCAAAAACTTTAGGCTTCCTCCCCTTATGAGACTTCCATCCCTTCTGAAGATCTTAGCATATGAATATTAAAATCACCACAGAGAATCAGTGGGGTAGGCCATGATGCCAGTTCTAAATTGGGACCCTCCAGTACTGTTGCCTCGTTGGAACCATAAACTGAACACAAAGTAAATGTAAATGTCCCCTTTGCACATTCAATAACCACCCAGCAACCCTGATTGTGTACCAGTGCTTCACCTGTGCCCTGTATCCCATTTTTAGCTAACATGGCTACCCCTCAATTCGTTGTAGACTCTTGCATACAGGCCAATAGTGTATAACCTATCTCATTTAAGATCTTCCGCTTATTTCATGGTACATGTGTTTCTTGTAAACATACCAGGTCAGGTTGCATCACACATAATACGGCAGCCACATGTTGCTGTTTTCCATTAATATTTAACCCACATACATTAAATGAACATATGCGCAATCTGGATAGTGTCATCTAATATACTATTATATCTCTACAATGAATCGCCTTATCGCATTGCTGCGTACATCTCTATGCCTTTAAGTTAGACTTGTTATGGATTATGTTTTCTTTTTCACACAGCCCCCTTTCTTCCTGCCACCCCTTGTGCACCCCCGACCCCCCTCCAAACCTTACCCCATCCCTTTACCCCCTCTCCTCGTGGGGTCAGCGACCCGCCTTGCACCCACCCATCCTATAGTGAGTCTTAAGGACCAATAGTCCCGGTGATGGATAACTAACACTCCCCAGAAGCCCCCCTCACGCATTTAGCTCGCTTACAGAAATAGACAAAAAGCATAGCAACCTGAAAGGGTCAGAAAAAGTATAACCAAACCAGAACAAAAACAATGTATCTCCTGTTAGATTTCCATTCTGTGGAATCCATTGCAGCTGTTCTTTTGCCTTACTTCAGAGTCCTCTCCTCATTCACATATAACTTCAGCATTCCTTAAAGACAGGTAGACAAGAAGACATAGCTGAAAGATCAGATATAGATATAGTTAAAAATATGAGAGATCACTAAGCCAAGTAAGCGGGATGACAGCCAAATGCGAAGTCAAATAAAGATATGAGAAATTTAAACAAAGTATGTTTCTCTTATTGAATCTTATGTGATGGAATGTAGGTACTGCTTTGCCTTTTCTTCCAATGTAAAAAAAAACGAGTGTGTTCCTTATACATGACCTTCAATGTAGCCAGGTTGAGTAGGTACGCTTGGGCTCCCTTGCCCTGAAATAAGGTGATGAGCTGTCTTAATTGCCACCGTTTTTCTACCGTGTGATGGCAAAAGTCACGTCTTACAAAACATTCTGATCCCTTCCCCATCCTCTTTCTATCAGGGCGTGCCAGTTCTTAGACAGCTTGATGGGCTAGAAAGTTATTGACCGATAACAAGATCGCTCTGGGTCAGGCGGTACTTTGCCTTGGCTTTGCACGCTGTGTGAATGGGAATCAGTGTGCTCTCTGTATCTCTTGATTCCAATCCCACTGTTTCATACATCCTGGCCTTCCATGACTTCTGCGACCCTCAATATTCTTAAGTTGTTGCACCGGAGGCGGTTTTCAAGATCTGTCAGCTTTCACTGTGTGTCCTCCTTATAAGCCTGTATTGATCCCGTTATTGCCTTTTGAGCTGCCAGCTCATCTTCCAAGTTAGATATTTGCATTTCTGCCTGAGTAACTCTCTATGAAAATTCGGAGTAGGATTTTGCAATGCTTCAAATTGAATTTTGTAACTTGCGGCATGCACCTTGGGTCCATTGGCTTTCTGTGCAGGTTTCTTCTCTATGAGCCATGATAGTTTCATAGATCATTGTTAACAAAATCTCTTCAGGTTCCACCCTGCACTTTGCTTCAGTTGTTTAATTACCGCCCCCTCGTCTGCTCTTATTCCGGCCCAAAATGAGTAGTCCCATGTCAGAGCATCTCTCCCCCATCATGCATAGCATCATCACTGTGTCCCAGCTTCTTACACACTGCTCGAGAAGCAGTTTCCGATGTATCTGTCCCCTGATCTTGATCTTCAGGGTGCAGGCCACTTGATTCACCATGTCCACTACTCTGGGACACCCCTTGGAATCGGGCCCAAGGTTTAGCTCAATTTCATCTCCCTATTAATCCAAGAAGTCTGAGAGAGAAAAAAGTAGTCACAAGAATCAATCTCCTTAAATCATGGATTGTGAACTGTCGTCACTCCCCTTTGCCTCTTTGCCCAGTTCCTGCATATATTTGCTCAAGGAGCCACTCTGCGCTGTGCTGGGTCCTATATCTTTCTTTATTTGCACCGTGATGGGGGTCACAGAGCCTAGAATTTACCCTGTTGTGACAGTGGCCACAGTACTTAAAGGATCATCTCCCACTCTGTTTGTCTGGCCATTGGATTGATTATCATCAGGGTGCTCTATGTTGATCTCAACCTGGTGTGGAGCTTACCACTTTACACATACCTCCTGTTGGCCCCCCAACATTTTCCAGGTTATGTTGTTTTTTCCCTCTCCCAGGTAATAACAAAGAAGATGTATTGCGCTTACTGCAATCCTCCTTGTTTAGTTCACGTTTTTTTCCCTCCATCTCTCCAACCTTATCGGCGGTGCCATTCTTTCCTTTCCAATGTTGCAGCTGACCGGCTTTTCCCAAGCCAGTCAAGTCCATCAGAGTGCGTGCCTTTCCTCGCGCTGCCTTCGGAGACATCGAACCCAGGAGTCCGAGTCAATTGGCCTCGCTGCCAGCACTGAAACCGCTCCACGCTGTGTTCGGAAGTCGGGTGAGATGCCAGCCAAAGCTGAGGAATCACCGCGCTGCAGTTAGAGCAATCTTTACAAAATAGACCATGCCTCCTAGGACCCCAGGTAGGTCCTGTCTTTTCTAAAGTGTATGAGCTGCGAGATGGCTGCACGGAGATAAGATTGCCTGTGAGGGGGGGAGAAATCCGGGAGCGCTAGTCAAGCATCCGACTAGCAGCCGCCATCTTGCCTCGGATTCACCCTCTGCATCACTTCTGTGACACTTTATGTTGCACATAATCTTACTTAACACCAGTTGCCATAGACATACTTCGCATAAAACAATACTCTTTTCTGGGCACACTGCTGTTGCGCATAGAAAAGTTCCTCAAATGGAAAACTGGCAGAGAACTACACTGCACATGCTTACCAGCTTTGCCGGATGTGGTTAGAGTGGAAGTAATTGTAGTGTTGCCCAAGCCGGGCCAGACCATTTGCTACGGGGGTCTCAGGAGAGGTTTGTATAACCTCCCCCCTGTGCGTGTGCACAGTGGACGCGCCCTACGTCCACACGGAAGGCACACCAGTAATCCAATAAAAAGCCCGGAGCGCTGGGCGTGGGCAGGCATTAAGCTGGCCACTACAAGATAGCACGTGTGGTCTATGTTAATTTCTAGGCCCTAGGCCCGAACACCACAGTAATGACACCAAACAGAGTAAACTATGTTTTGGCGAAGGTTATTATGTAATGCTGCAACTTTTGTTAAGGGTGGTAGTCGAGATCTTTGCAAATTTTGGCAATTTGGATGAAGAGAAAAACGCTATCTGAAATTCTGCCACACACTTTTGTCAGCATACATTACACCATTCATCTATTTATGTACATTTGCTGTTTTATTTCCAAGCTACTAAACAATAACTTTGGTGTCTTATCCACCATCATTTTCCGCAGTTCACATGACAGAGCTACCACAGTGTATCAGTGGTATTCTCAAACCCATATGTAATTAAAATGTAGGGTTTCCTTTTGAAGATACAGTAGATTTATAGTTAAGTGAGATTTTCATCAGGATGCATAGTATGGTAAATATGAGAGTCTGATACAAAATGGTGTATATAGTTAGAGTGGATGAGAAGAGTATGTGATATGGTTTGGGATGATGGGAGTCTGGTATGGGATAAGTCCCAGAAATATGTGGTAACCCAAGTACTGCACAGGGCAGTTATTACCACAGGACTCTTAACAGAACATCCTGTTGAGGTTCAAAAGTAAACCAGCCAGAAGAGAGAAGTGAGGGAGAGCGACTGTGCTTTAGACATAAGTAGGAGTACTGTAGGCATAACAGCAATAGATGGTGGATGAGATGGAAGCAGAGAGAAAAGTGAGAGAGATGATTACATGGACAATGGGGCATATTATCAAGAAACGGCGTTAAAATTATCGCCGCTCTAAAGCGGCGATAACGGGCTTGATAATATGCCCGTGAGAATTCCCATAGAAGCCCATGTTCTGGTGCCAACGTGGGCTTCTATGGGAATTCTCTGCGGCATATTATCAAGCCCATTATCGCCGCTTTAGCGGCAGTTTTCTGCTGCTAAAGCGGCGATACTTTTAACGCCGTGCTTGATAATATGTCCCAAACATCGCCCAGGGACAACTGCGTGTCATAAAAGAGCCTTGCAGTACAGATCCTCCAAGCCTGATGGTTAGGATGGCTACTGAAAAGCAACTGATTCTATGACCGAAATAAAAAGAACACACATCTCCTTCTCTACAGTTTCTATTTTCAAGCCTTTTTCATCTATTGACTTTCAGCGCAATGTGGAGGAGATGCATTGATTCGGATCTTAAGGACACGCATTTACTGTGCCCCCCTTGAAAATTTGAAGTATTGTGCAGAACTGTGAATTTCTTTGTGCTTCATAACATTGTTTATTCAATGTAACGCCACTGCTTCCGGAACGCCTGCTTTTAATAGAAATGTACTTTTCCCACTCAAGGTAGCAGTGTGGAAATGGCTGCCAAGATTCTGCCGCATGCACATAATGGGCTACTCCATTCCCCTCCCCCCCCCACGAATGCCCTGTGGAGTGCTTATAACGATGCCATGCTTTCCATGAGTGACATTTATTGAATTGGGGCCTATTGAGTTTGCTTTGACCCAGTGGTCGAAGTGGGGAAAAAAAAGTAGGGGAACTGTGGGTGGAGAATCAGAGGGCGGGAATAACCCATGGACTGGGTCAGTGGGCGGAGTCAGAGGTGTGGCCAGAAAGAGCAAAATATCCCAATTTTTAGTGTTTGTTTGGTAGTTCACTGACCATTTACAACTTATTACATTATTTAATTCAACCAAGGGATACACATGTTTATTAAAGGTTGAATATGAGTTATTGACATTAAAATGTATTCCCAAAGTGGGATACAGTTCCAATCACAGAATGAGCCAAATACACTTAAAAGTGGAAGTACAAGCCATTTGTCTCCGAGCCATGCAGTTTCTGTCATCAGCACTTCTCCTCCCTTTTTCCACAAGAGCAGTTCAAACATGAATGACAAAATATCCCAGTTTGCTAATGTTTTGCATCTAATTATGGCTCTCCATATTTGCCCCATATTACACCATCTGCTGCATAGTCTGATGATTTTAAATAATACATTGTTTGTAGCTCAAATGGATCAAAAGTTACAAAAAAAGTGACTTGGGTTGCTGCGAAGTGGAGGGCCCTTCGCAAAGGTTGATTGGTAACCTTTCTCACTGCTGCATTCGACTGTTACACTGGTACTGATTAGGCAAAATATTTGCAGAGACTTTTAGTATGTATAAAAATGTCAAAATAATAAAGTATCAGAAAATATACCGTATTATGCTGCAGACTTTTTGTTTGCTGCATAATTTAGTCAACACTGTGGCAACATTTTGTTCTCTCTTGCTGCATATTTCTACTGGCCCCAAAGCAGGCAGCACATGTTAAAAGTGCACGTGCAAGGACAGAGAGGCCGAGAAGTTTGCAAACTTAGTTTGGTGTGCGTGAAAATCCTGCATTGCCGATCCCTGTTGAGTTGCACTACTATTGCTGAAACAAGGCCAATTGAGGTACCAGTGGGTGAGGCAGACTGACTTCTAGGGTCCTGTGACCTCAGTGACCAAGTCACTTTCACTCTGGGGTGTGTTGCTTCGTAAGCCTGCCCACAAGACTGGAGGTGAACTTCAGCATGGATTGTGGTGTACAAGCCTTTCAAGGATAACCCACACTTGCCACTGCTAGGGCCCACTTTCCGGTGCTAAGACACCTGGGCTTCTACAGTCTAGCTGGGCCTTCTAAGGTCTAGCATGGGAATGTGCTCCCTCTGGATAGTGGTTTGGTGGAGTGGTCATGAAGGCTGAACTTGGTTCCCCTGACCCAAATTCGGCAGCTCTGGCCATGGTGCCACATCCTCTCCCACACTGAACACCATACCGCCCCACTGAGAGAAACTCGCACTGCCTATCTATAACCCAGTTGTGCTGCGCTATAAACACCTGGATGTGACTCAATTCAAATTATGCACTAGACAAGTAGTATAATGCCTGAAAAAAGTAATAACATCTTGGGAAAATCAATTACTCATAGGGCATGCAAGATTAAGTAAAACATGTGAAATGTAAGCAGGAACAACATGGTCTTAACAGGGCACAACATTGAGAAATGCTTCATTTCTCTTTGTTTTTGCTGTTTTCATGTGTTCTGCATTGTGCAGCACACCTAAAAACAGCAAAAACCCATGCATGATTTTTTATGTACAGTAAGGTGTCCTTCCTGCACATAAACAGTCATTTAAAAAATGACGAGCGGCAACTTCCATTTGTGCTGCACAAAGCAGCACAAATAGAAGTTACAAATTGCCATTTAAGATTGTTTATGCGCAGGGACACCTTCCTGCACATAAACAATCATTCCACCGCAACGCAGGCACCCTTTCACTATGGTGCAAGAGTGACTGCGTTGGCGATAGGCAGCATAAATTATCACCAGCGCAGGGGGAAACGCAGGGCTGCACTGTATTGTTGTAAATACGGTGCAGCCCTGCATTTCAGAAGTGGCAGAGCGCCGCGTTAAGCCAAGAAGGCTAACACTGCATGCTGTCACTTCTTTGTAAATATGCCCTGTTGTTTAAAGAAAGACGACAAAAAAAAGTGCCACTCCACTGGCAAACTCTGTAAAGGGGCCCTAATGTGTTTTGGTGTGAATAAAACCAGTCTGGCCACTTTGCGACCCCTCTGACGTGCTTTATTTAGTTATTTCTCGAATTTTGGACCATTTTTCTCTCTGCCCTGAGGCTGCCCATTGGAATAGAAAAATGTCAGAAAAAGACATTGTGGCATACTATGTCACTATTTCTTCTCTGCTAGGTCTATTTTTATGTAAATTGGAATTAGTAAGGCTATTGGATCCCTTCATGTTCTAGTTCAGAACTCTGTTGTGCCTGTTTGAACTCTATTGGTCTTCCTGCTCCTGGGCCCTTGGTACCCGCAGTTTATATTCAGCCTACAAAGAAAGAACTACTAAGAGCCATATTATCAAGGAACGGCGATTACATTATCTGGTGTGAACCTGGGCTTCTATGGGAATTCACAAGGGCATATTATCAAGCCCATTATAGTCACTTTAGCGGCAGTCTCCATTACAGACATTTGCAGCTAAAGGGTTTTGTTTTTGGATCCATTTCACAGAGGAACAAATAAAGGGAAGAGAGAGTAAGAGCTGTTTCTTAAAGTCATGGTTTTCAACAACAGAGAAGGAGCCACACAGAAAGAGAGGCAATAAGAGGAAGAAGTGAGAGAGATAGGAGCAGCTGCCAGCAGCAGAGCGGAAGCGGACACTGTCCTTGTCTTCCCTGGACAAGAAGGAAGAGAGACAGAGTCCTTTTCCTTCTATGCCCACCCTGCCCGTCCCCGAACGGCCGTACGACCATGAATGGCCGAGGCTTATCTATAAGCTTTAGCTATTTCTGCCGTCCTGGGACACATTGCCAAAAACAGAAAAGTAGGGGAACGGATTGCTTGAATTTTAAGAAGTAGGGGCACGCTGTTCCCTTCCAATCCCACCCACTTCGATCACTGCTTTGACCTGTGAGAGACAGATAGTGGCTATGCGCAGCCTTCGTGACGATGTCTTCGCCAGTAGCAGTTCCGCAAGAGCCCATGCCACATTAGTGCATAATGGCCCATGTTAAATGCGCTTCTACAGAACTATGCATGGATCAATGTCATCCACGTTTGCTTGCAAAAAAGAGAAACAAAATGTGAAACCAAATGCCGTCTGGAGCAACTAGCAAAATTAAACCAGCTGAGGAATGAAACCCCCCCCCAAACAAATCACACTGTCTCTCACGACGTCAGTGCGGATGTCCGTCGATGTTGGAGGAATGGGTTACATTCGAAAACAAGGCACACAAGCAGCGTGCGCGCTGCTGCTCATCCCTGTGGCAATACTCCATGTGAGTTAACTTGAGAGAAAAGGTGGGTCATGCACCCACCATTAGCCATTTGCAGGCTACTATATTTTTTAATGACACAGACAAAAGCCAGTCCAAAGCAGTGGGAGGAGTCAGTCCTCACAAAGTCCATACAACAGATCACCTGACAGAGCAAGGACTGTTTAGGCTCAACCTAAAAATGACATTAATGCTAAACTAATAATATCAGCGCAGTGACATGTTTTGGTCAGGTTAGAATGGTGACCCATCAACATTGTACAATTGTCAGAGCACCAGGAATAAACCTATTCTAGTTCAGTTAGAGTCCAATAGACTTTTTTCAGGGAAAGCCATACAAGTTATAAAAACAACTCAGACATAAACAGTAATACAATCTTAAAATACAAAAACGCAATGAGAATCAATGATGGATAAAACCAACAGAATCATTAACCGTTAGATCAAATATATATCTCTTCATAGAATTTCCTGGTTACTAATGCCGTCCATAAATAATGTAAAACTACATACATTTGTATTTGTAAAGCGCAAACTACTCACCCCTAAGCGTCTCAAGGAACTGGGGCCGTCCAGATATTAAGGGAGCTATTGCTGAAAGAAACATGGTGCTGAGTTGAGCTGCCGCCGGGATCGAACCGTAAGCCCTGCACTCCAGAGTCAGGCACCCTGGCTGCAGCACCACACCTCTTCCTCAGCATGGTATATCCCTAATAAAACAAGTCTCCGCAAGGGTCACAATTTTAACTGATGGTGTCTGATATTTGACCTATACGCTACAGTGACCAGAAGAAAACGTGGTACCAGATATGGTATTCAAAACAATATAAAGTGAGTTGTGCTTTGTTTTAAAACTATTGCAATGGCACAAAGATAGGTCTTACTGACAGGCTTTTACATTGGGAAGCCCTGCTTAAAATGCCCAATGTTCAGATGTATATCTCTTCATAACGTTTCCTAATTGCCAAAGCCGTCTTAATGACATGAAGGTAGGTCATGCTGCCAGACTATTGCACCTTAAAGTGCACAATGGTCAACCTAAAATAAGTGAGATATAATCAATGGAATACGGTTCAAGGGTCCTCGTAGTTGATGCCGATGAATAACTCACAACTGTTTGTAGATGCTGCGCCTTCACCAGCCTTGCTTCCATACAGTTCTCAAGATAGGGCTTTTTCACGATCTCTTTACAGTAGAGCAGAAGCTTTTGTGGATTGGTCTAGTCTAGTTGTAATCACTGATAGATGCTGAAAGGGCCAAAATAACAATGGACATGAGATGGAATATTCTTCCACCATCCTTCTACTGAAGAAAAGAAAGATATGAATGCATATTAAAATTCATATCCGGCATTAAAGTTAGCACCAAATATTTATGGTGCCCAAAGCTACTTATTTACACAAACACCTAACTCAGGGTAAACTAGTCAGCTCAGTGGGATGAACGCACACCAAGAACCTTACAGAATGCGGGGTTGGTTAACCGCAGGGCTGCGACAGCCTTTTGTCATTATGAAGTTCGGAAAGTGAGTACTACTAATTTGGATAATAATAGCACTCATTATTCAAATTCACCAAAACTATTCAATTTGTTTTTGAATACTTTAAAAATTGTCATTATTATATAAAGATAACTCAGCCTACAGCAGGGGCACAACTAGACCCGAATTTCGGGGGGGCTAGAACTCCCAGTCAGGGCTGACCCTAACACAGTCTTTATTGGTGCCCTTCCCCCATTTCCTCTTTCTCCTTGAATTCCCTCACTACCACTCACCAACTATGCACCTCATCTCTCTATAGCACCTTTCTGATCAATATTTCACTTTTTTATAGCACTACTCAAAGTTTACTCACACTCAGTTCTGTGATCTGCATGGTACACATTTGTTTTAGCAGACACATTAGCCCTCTGTGCTGTGTGGGTGACAGGAGTGCCCATGTGAGTACACGGTGAGCGATGCAACAGTGTGAGAGTAGAGTGAGAGGAGTAACTGCAGGGTGACTGAGGTGACCATATGAATTTGGGTGTGGATGTAAGTGCAGAGCGGGTAGAATAAATGCATGGTTAGTGATGGACTTGTTTGAGTGAGATTGCAGGGTGAGCAGTGAGGGGAACAGGTGAGTGAAGTTTCAAATGAACAGGGCGAGTAGTGTGCTTGTGTGACTGCAGGGTGAGGTACAGGGTGAACAGCGCAAGAGCATTGTGAATGCAGAGTGATCACCGTGAATGCAGAGTGAGCGGTGTGCTCATGTGACCGCATTGTAAGTGGAGGGAGAACGGTGTGAGTTCATGGCGAGTGGCATAAGTGCAGTGTGGTCACTGTGAGTGAAGGGTGAGCAGGTGGTGTGAGTGCATGGTGGTCAGTATGAGTACATTATGATCCCTATGAGTGCAGGTGTGTGTGAAAGTGAAGGGCGAGAATGAGGAGCGAGTTGCCTGAATGCAGGGTGCATTCCCAGACACTTGAAGTAACTCAGCATGTTATTAAGGGCTGGTGTAGGGTTTCAGATATAAGATAAGCTATTGCTACTATGGCATTCTTCAGGGTCCAGGGATCGAGGGTGGAGGAAATAAATATTGTGCTCATCCTGCAACAAACGTCTGATCTTGTGATTAGGGTTGCCAGCTCATCATATTGGTGTCCCAAACGGTAATAAAAATAAGAAGTTCCCTAAAGTCTATTTTCAGCACTTATCTGTGCATACTTGGAACAGCAAATACAAATATAAAGCATTTTTAATAGTGTTCTAAGGCTGCCTGAATGATCCATGACTGACAATTAAAGGAAACAAAGATTGAAAAGTCACATTACAAATGAATACATACTGTTAGAACCGGCGGTCTCTAGTTGGCAGAGGTATACACTTCTGACAAATAGGGACCCACCAACTCTAGTCAGGGCAAGGGGATTACACACTCAGATAACCCCTGCTCACCCCCTTGGTAGCTTGGCAGAGCAGTCAGGCCTATCTCAGAGGCAGTGTGTTAAGCATTTATGACCACAGACAGTAATAAAGTGAATACACTACAAATGGACACAACACAGGAGCTATTATAAAAATAAGTATTTTTATATAAGGCTTAGCACAAGACCAAATAACGATAAAAATATACCACAATCTTAATAAATACTCTTTGGAAGGAAAAATAATAGTTCAGGTAAAGTTTCTTCGTAGGAAATAGTTCTTTAGCAACAAAAGTAAGTATTCTTCTGAAAACACAGTTCTTGGTAACAATGTGACCCCCCACAGGAGTCACACGACGTCGAGTTACAATATTCCCAAGGTTCGGCGTCGACCGCGAGGAGCGCTACGTCGAGCCTGGAGTTGCAACAGACCCCACAAACACAGTACCTTTGGAATGAAGAAAAACGATGATCCACGGCGGCGAGAGGTCGGCGTTGAGGTCGGCGTCAATCGTGCCTCGGATTCGGGGCGATCCGCAGCGGCGTCGAGGTGTCGGGCCGGAGCAGCGCTCACGGCGTTGAGATGGGCGTCGTGTTGATGCGATCAGCAGCGGCGTGGAGCCGAACTCACTACGCACTGGCGTCGGTACTGGCGTCGATCGGGCCCGGCGTCCGGCGTCGAAGGCTTGTAACACTGGAGCCGTACTCACGATGTCGAGCTGGATTCGGCGGCGTCCGGCGACGTCGAGACTGCAGATTTCCCCTGTGTACTGGAAACAACACGTTCCAGCAACTAGCAACCCAGCAGAGGGTGAAGTCCTTTGGCCCTGTGACTTCAACAGGAGGCTGGCACTCTTCCAGCCCTTGGAGATTTTCTTTCAAGCTTGAGAGTACACACCAAGTTCCTCTCTCCTTGTCCCTTGGCAAAAATAAAGAAGCAGCTTCAGGTTCCCCCAGCAAACAGCACACTGGCAGAAGGGGGAGGCAAGTCCTTGGATCAGCAGGCTTCTTGTCCTTGGTAGAGGTTTCCTGGTCAGAAGTGATCTAAGTTCTTTGGTTCAGGGGTCCTTCTTTTATACCCCTTTTCTGCTTTGTTCCCTTTGTCCACGCAGGGAAATTCCCCCCATCCTAGGTTTGTTGTGGGTGTTGCCAGGCCAAGGAACCTGGCCTATTCACTGAGCAGGGCAGGGTCCTCAGCCGCCCAGCAGGAGGTGGAGCCAGTATTGTCACTGGCAGGGGCAGGGCTATCAGTCGCCCTACAGGAGGTGGAGCCAGCATTGTGTCAGGCAGGGCAGGCTATCGGAGACTACTCTTCCTCCACTCTAAGTGTAGATGCCTCATTCACCCCACACTGACTCATTCAGACCTCTGGAGCCACCCAGCCCCTGACACACACACCAAACCAGCAGAGACCGGTGGATAGTTGGACAAGAAAATAGCCACTTTCTAAAAGGGCTATTTTCAAACACAGAATTTAAAAACCATCCATCCTAAAGGGTGTGTTATTAAATTCTGAGTTCAGGGATACTTAACTCGACCTGCTACCATGCTCCCTGAGTCAGATAGATTATAATGGAGTTAATAATCAGTCTGCCCATTCTGGCCTAGGGGAGGCAGGTAGCCCTTCAATAGTGAAAAACGAAAATGGCTGTAATTCACTATTAGGTCCTGCCACACACATCAGGGCATGACCTACCTTTTACCAACAATGCATCCAGACCTAGGGCCTACCATAGAGGTGTCTGAAATGTGGCAAAGTGAAGGTTTTAGAGACTGGCAAGTAGGTTTCCTTGCCAAGTCGACATGGCAGTCAGGGACTGCACGCAGGCTCTGCGATGGCAGGCCTGGGACACATTTTATAAGCTGCGTCTGTGGGTGGCACAACCAGTGCTGCAAGCCCACCAGCAGCAGTTAACTTACATGCCCTTGGCACATGCGGTGCACTAGACTAGGGTCTGACAGTAAGTCAACCGAGCCAATCCTGGTAACACCAATCAATGTATCAATTTAACATAGGGAGCACTTGCACTGTGGCACTGATCAGCAGTGGCACAGTGCCCAATGCAATATTCCAGCAAAACCATAATAAACAGAGGAGGCCAACAGAAAAAAATGGAGGAGAGACTCATGCCAATGATGCCAGGTCTAACACATACTATTTTATTTATATCCCTATTTAGTGTCAAGACAAGGCCTTTGCTGGCTCTTTAAATAACAAATGGCTGGAATTTTTCTTTTAGTAACCCTACTTTTTATTCCTTTTTATGAAATGCCTTCTCGCACTAAAGCAGTAAAAAGTAAAATCCAAATGTAAGGAATAGGCAGAGTCGGGCCCCAGGGGGTACTGGAACCAGAAAACAAACAGCCTTGGTAACCAGTTTACACAGGTATGTAAATATGCAAATGGTCTTTAAAGACCTGTGGAAAACTGGGGCGTGCCAGAGATAAGACTCCAGACACTGCCCAGCTGAGCCCCCAGCAGCTCGAGCTGCAGCAGCAGCCCAGGCTTAGACGCACGACGGGGAGAGGGCTGACGCCCTTTCAGCCCAATGAGCATTGCGCGCCTGGCCTACAGTGTGGTTGAGATAGAGTATTCTCTGTGGTCCCTATTACTTATTAAACACTACAGTTCCGCTGATTATAAAAGGGTTGAGTTGGTCATGGAAAAATGCCTTGGGAAGATTCTTTGAAACACACTCTCTTCAAAAGAATTTGTTGTGGAGAGGCAACACCAGACCCTTGAGCCTGGACCTTCCCAAGTACGGGCTCCCACAACTATCATACTACACTTATTGAACTACAGAGACTATGAATTTAAATAGACTCTAGCTTATCATAACTGTAGCACACAAGCAACCCAAGATCAGTTTCACTCTTCAGCTTAGTTCCAATGGCACTTCAAAGCCAGTATTGGGTTGCTTGTGTTTCCATTCAGGGAAGACCTGGCCTGGCATGTTGAGCTGGACGGTTCCTATTCGAGCAGTGTCAAGAATGATTTTCATATGGCTGGGTCCAAACTGAGGTTGCATGGTAGGCAAAAGGAAGATAGGTTGGAATGCTACCCCGAGTGATTGCCAGTGGTTCGACCTATTTAACACATCTCTCCCATCACCTTTTGTGTGTTTCATGTCTCCACATTATTTGCCTGTATGATTTTGCTGGATATAGGACTCTGGGAAAGTTACCACTGCTAACCAGGATTCAAGTGCATGTGCTTTCCCCAAACACCTGTTTTATACATTGAAATACCCTGGTTGGCCTATTTAACTTCCATATATGCCCACTGAAGAGATGCCTAAATTGCATATAGGGCAAGGAAGGTTAATTCTCAAATGTGGGCTGCAGCATGTATTTATACCACCGACATGTCACACAAGCATTCTTGTGTGCCAGGAGCACCACTGTGCTCTGGCAGAGCTACAGTTTAAATGCTCTGCAGCAACACATGGCAAGGAAAATGGATGTTGCCATGCATAGAAAACAAATTGTTATATATTCATAATTTCTCCCCAAAGTGTGCCTTGTAAGCCCACAGGAGAGGGTATTAACATATAAAAATAGGGTGCACTCCATTTTTGGGTTACTTTGCTCTTGCTGTGAAATAAAACCCCAAAGCTATTTTGTTGGGTATGCTTTCCTCGATTTTTCATTGAACAAGCCTGGAGTCAATTCAAATTTTTATTTTCTTTCTCTGCTTGCAATGAATGATGAACACATGCTTCAAAGTTAGCGTAAATGGAACGTAAAGTCTCAGAGTTCAAGAATAAAGGAAAAAATAACATGGCACATTGACATTTTTAGCTCAGGGTTCATTCTTCACTTCAGGGCCTTACATTGTATCAGAGTTCAAGCATCTTTGAACCCAGAAGAGTTTTGATGTCTGTCCAGTAAACAACCTTTTCCTGACATTTAACATTAGGGTGTCTGAATAAAGCTTTACTCATCGATGGACATGTGAAGAAGGGTGCGAGAACCAAAAGACCTACTTCTTCATATTCACTGAGGAGAACAGTGACTTGAAATATACATTTTCCTCCTATTACTGTTTGGTTTCACAGAGAGGAGTACATAGTATGCAAATGCACTGCTCTATTAACTAGTAACTGAGAATTAGTACAGATTGTGGCTCTGTATCTTTGTTTTATTATGGTCCATTTGATTACATTCTTGTTTTCAGCTACCTGCAATTCTAATATTCCGTTCAAAGATATTTATTGTTCACAGCCTTATGTTATTGCATTTATCATTACCAGTAGCACCTTCTTAGTTTTCAGCCGTAATCCTCCTTTTTAGGTTACCCCCTTGTCCTTATCTTCTTCTTCTCTTTGCTCTCCACCATCTTCCCTGGGGTAATAATGACTGGTGCCAGCCACCACCATTTTTAAATGAATTGGGTGAACGCAGTCTACCATACAAAGAATAGCAAAAGCTCTTTGAATTATATATAATAGGTATAGTAGGCAAAACACTTTCACCACAGAATGAACAAGATATACTCCTACATAATTTAGGTATTCTAGGAAGAAAGATATTTGAAAAGCTACCTAAACCGGTAAGGAGGGAAGGCAGAGGAAGCATAAACTGATGTTTTCACATGTCTTACAGTAGAGGAACATTTTGGGGAAAAGTAAATTATACTAGAAGGACATAAATGTGTTCGTTAGTGTAAGAAATTGGAATACTAGTTGGGGGGTAACCCCTACTCAAGCAGCAACCACAATCCTTGTCAGAGTGAGGTCACAAGTAAACCTCAAAACAACTTGTGCTCAACCCTCTGGTAGCTTGACAGAGAGCAGCCAGGCTTAAATTTGAGGCAATGTGTAAAATATTTGTGCAACATTTCATACTGCAATGAAATGAACACACACCACATAAGGGATCCCACACCAGTTTAGAACAATAGAGTAGATTTTAATAAATAAAACAAGATCAAAATGACAAAAATCCAATCTGTAGAAGTAGAGGTATGCAGGTTTAAAAATGTCAGTAAAAATAGTGCCAAAAAGCACAAAGCACCAGCTGTGGCTATCTGGTCGCACTGGACTGGGACAAAGCCATAATTTTAGACTGACTGTGATGGAGCACGGGCCAGCTACAGTGACCAGTTTGGTCAGCGTAACAGAGTACCTTAAATCCTGGTTGCAAGAGACTAGCCATTAGAGTAACTCTGCTGGTCCAGGTTTCGGGTTGCAGGTCCAGGCCTTCTCATCCAAGCAGGAGGGAAGCAGGGAACAGGTCAGCCAGGCAGGCAGCAGCCCTTCAGAGCAGCAATCCAGCAGAGTGGTAGTCCTCTCAGCAGCACTTCTTCCTGGCAGAGTCTCTACAGGTCCAAAAGTGCACTGATGAGTGGGTGTCTAAGGTCCAATATGTCCATTTGTTCCTTGGAAGTAAGAGAGGCTTCTAAAGGTTTCCCTTTGAAGTGCACAGGTGTCCTGTCTTCCTGGCTCTGGCTTCAGACTAACCACAGGGTGTATGCAGATCTTTGTGTGGATGTAGGACACAGCTCACTCAATGGTAAGTAGGGCTGTGCCCAGCTTTGCCCTCCCAGACTGCCAGTGATGGTCGATCCAGGCACACCTAAGCTCTCTATTGTGTGTGGCTGTCTTGAAAGAATGCACAAAGCCCAACTGTCAGCTACACCCATCCATATGACCCGGGAACTGTCTGCAAGCACTACATGGCAAAAGCAGGAAAAGTGCCATTTTCAAAATTTTCTTTGAAAATCTGACTTTACCATAGGCGACGATTTTTCATAACAATTCATAACAATTCCAAAGACACCAAACTCCTGTGGGCTGTTCGGGGCCTACCTTCGGTGTGACATATGTATTAAAAAGGAAGGTTTGGTCTTGGTGAAAGGTTTATTTTGCCAAGTCGAAATGGCAGTTTAAAAACGCACAAACAGACTGCCATGGAAAACCTGAGACATGTTTAAAGGGGCTAAGTACGTGGGTGGCACAGTAGCTGCTGCATGCCCACTAGTAGAGGTTGATTTACAGGCCCTGAGTAGATGTAGTACCACTTCACCAAGGGCGTATAAGTAAATTAAATATGCCAATTGGGGATCACACAGTCTTAGAATGTTTTAGGGAATGAGCACCTGGTTAGCAGTGGTAAAATGCCCATAGTCCTATGACCAAAAAAAACGTTTGGGGATGACCCTGCAGAAAGAGTCAAGTCCAATAATGTCTATGTCATGATGCACAGTTGCAGTGCTCCAGCTGAAGTCTGAAAGGCTTCCAGAGTTGATGACATCCCTGAACACAACATGCAAAGTGGCAATTTGATTTAGATTAATATCACTACTTTCCTACATTTTTAGGTAAAACCTAGACAGTGCTTGCGCTGTCACTTGGAAACATTCTGTATTATTAAATTATTATTATTATTAAAAAAAATTTATAAAGCGCGTAGTCACCCGGAGGTATCCCAGCGCTATTCACTTTGTGGGCTTAGACCTTGCCCATTGCTTTTCATTGGTTTGTTTGAGTGCCCCTTAAAAATCCTTGCTTTCAAGCGGCTATTTGTTCCCTCCCATGGAGCACACCCCCCAGGACTTGTAAGCTTCCACTTGTGTGTATTTAGGCTAGTGCGCACTACTTTTGTTCTTTTGTTTCTGGAGGCTGCATGGGAAGGCTCTCTGGTGACACAGCTGCTCCCCTGCCTTTCAATTTCAAGCCACATTGAAAACAGGTCTGCGAAGAGCACAATTAAAACCAAGCCTGCATATCTTGTTTTTATTCATTTTTTATGTGTTCCCTGCTTGTGTTACGATCTCTGCTCCGTATCTCCGAGTGCCTTTCTCACATACAACCACCTCCTTCCCAAGACTTTATTGGTGCTTCCCCTGACCTGCATCCCCCATTTTGCTATAAAAAAACCAAAAGCTATGATATGCCCAATGCTGACTACATCATAGTGCTTTTTTTACTTTAACCCTTGTTTTAATTATTTGTGGTGTTTATGATGGAGCAGGGTTTTTACTTTAAAACCGAATACCTGTTTCACTTTTGCATGTTATAACTAAAAGTACTACTAATTAATTATTAATGATTAAAAGTTTGTCGAATGTTGTCTAACCAAGCTTATTAACAAGAAGAATTACACGTGGGAATGCTATTGCATTGCTAAAATAATAAGTGAACTGAGTTGGTGAGCAAACTGACAGAAATCGATGTTGCTTATGTGATGTTATGGTATTTGCGCTTTTAATTAATATGCATTAATGGCTTTTGATGTCGCAAATGGCTAGATAAATACACACACATAATGGTCTTAGCAGGGGAATAACACTGTATAATCATTTCTGTGCAGTAATTTTGTTTATGTTTATTTTTGCTTAAGTTGTCCAATGTGGCCTACCCGAATATGGCTGCCATCTACAGCCTGCACTCGAGTAGATGGAAATTCACAGAAAGGCTTCACTTTGCCTGTGACCTTGCACCTCCGATGAACTGAAAAGCCATAAGCATGATGACAAGTCCGGGACATCTGCCAAGAGCCCCTGGAAGACGTTAAAGTTGATACGAACTTGTTATGAACCCACTATTGAAACAAATTCACCTAGTAGAGACATCCGTAAAAGTATCGAATTAGTCACGAACGTTCAATTCTGCTATTCATTCTTTGGGACAATCTATGCGTGAGAAAATCTTGCAGAATATCGAAAAGTACCAAGATGACATTATTTCCGACATTCATCCGTTCTGAATAAAGAAATGTAACTTTATAGAATGTGAATTTTAGTATCAATAATAGTAGACAAGAGAGGTCTAGCGCCACTTCTTCCCGAGCTGATGATGCGAGGTCCCTATGCTGACGGAGAGGACGATGACTCTACATGACGGCAGAAAACTCTAATTCTTCTACAGAGGACCGATTCTGACTTAGGATCTGACATTTAGACAGAATAAGTAAATATGAGAGAAATGAATTTGCATTTAATTGGCTTTTCTTGCAATTTTAGATAAATGAACAATCTGTTTGAATTTCTGTCTCAGGTGATTATTTCTGGTCATGTTTATTGATTTTATTGTGTATTCTTTGAAATGTATTTCGTTAGATCTACAGCAACTAGCTGGTCGCATTGACCTCAAAGTACAGGCAGATTAGATAGAGTTCTTGTGAAAGGTGTTTCCCCTTTACAGGGCGCGGATAGAGTGATATAGGGTGAATGTTGGTGTAATGGGCCCCACCAGCGTGTGATGTGTGTATGTGTGCGTGACTGTGAAATCATTCTGTCCGTGGAAGTAGAGGGGATTCGGAGGCTCTGATCTGCACCATTTATTCTGTTGTGCTTCGAAAAGCTCTGGGAGCTGTTTCTAGTCCAGACCTCAGAACAATTGGATGATTAAATAGCTGTAAAAGTGACTGAGTCTGAAATCTCTGTATCTTGCAACCAGCCAACCTTTGTGAGCAGCGGTGTTGTCTCAGTACATTACCTCTTTCCACATTCCTTGACCTGCTCAGATGTGGTATTATGCCCCTGTCACTGGAAAATATCCATTTTACACACACCTTTCGAAGGAGATGAGGACAGTTTCTCTCCTCGTGTGATTTCTGATCTACTGTATTCTGTACAACTGCATAGGACAGCTTTTCCAAGTGGCATCTGAGGAAACCCACAGCTTCTCTGCTCCTGCCATGTCTCCTCAAAAAACTTGACACCATATAATGGGTCCCTTTTGCATGTTTTTTGCAGTGCTCTCTAAAATGCTACCTAGGTGAGCAGTCTCACAGACAACCCTGGTTGTGCACCATAGTGCAGCACAAAACTGTATCACGTTTATCATCACTAGGCAACGTGTATTACAACAGCACAAAATAAACTGGTCAGTTAGGCTGATGAAAGTTCCTTCCTCAGCCTCTGACCTGGTACAACATGATCCTTTCCACTTCCTGGGGTCCTCGCACATGTTGTTGTAAGCATTGGCATAACTAGACATTGTAATTTCAGTTTTTGAAAAAGATTAGTCCATTTGCACGTTGAAACGGTGGCCACACACACACACACACACACACACACACACACATACACATACACACACACACAGAGCTAATGTCCAAAAGATAATTTGAGAGGGGCCACACTGAATCTCTGTTTTCCCAAACAGTGGATCACCTAGTGCTTCACATGCTTTTTAAGTTGTTGAATCAGTTCTGGTATATTTGCCTCTCCCAAATATTTCACAGACTCATCTGACATTGTAAAAGGCCTTGTATGTTTTAGGTATTCTTTTGTGGCCCTGTCCACGATATCTGGCAAGAAGACTTACTGGCCGACTAACTTTGCAGCGAGTCAGCTTCCCAGAATCACAGAGGATTCCCAACTAAGCTGGTAATTAGCACGGGAGGTCTAACATTGTCATTAACACGTCATCTGTAAATAGTGAAATACAATGGCTATATCATATGGGGGAGCAGAGGGCATCCCTTTTGCATCCACCATAATGTCATAATCTTTTGTAGGAATGTCGCCATGAGATTTACTTTTTCTATTTCTATCATAAAGGACCAATGTTCTTTGTCAGATTGGTTTGCTGCTTCAAGCAAAATCAAGGCCATTGCTAGTGGTCTCTGCATGGGTTTGTACACAAAATAAGCCATCCGTATAATAAAGTTAAATGTGTGTTTTCAACAATGCCAGTGTGATCCTCATGCATCAAATCTAGGGAGTAGATACGCCATCCCAGAAATGAGTACCTTCATATGTAGCTTGTTGCCATTGTTTAGGTGGACCTGGGCCTTTGGGCCTATGCTGGTGATGACCCTTGAAAGCTTGGGAAGGACCTTCCCCTCCAGTCATCACTTTGCCAAGATGGGTACAAGGCTGGTAGCAAATACCTTTTAGAACGCTCATGTGATACCATCAGGTGTAGGAGCTTTGAACAATTGAGTCAACGTAATCGCTGCCTTGACGTCAGTTTCTGTGATAGGAGGTGCTAGAGTTTTTCTTTGTTTTTCTGTGATCTGCGCAATTGTCACATTACCTACGAATAGTTTCTGCCTCATTAAGGATTCTTCTGTGCCCTTGTACTGGCCCCGTTATAGGCCCTAAATAGGTTCTCCTTTTCTCTGACCCACAAATTTGCCATGACCCTGTTTTTTAACTTCTGTCCACCACACCCCAGTCCAGCACAGCCCAGTCCACCCACCCCCCTTCAATCTAACCCACCCATGCAGTCCACCCACTCCAATAACACCCCACTCCACAGCAATCCAATCACCCCACTCCACTCCACCCCACTTTACCCCATCCAATCACCCCACCCCATTTCAGTCCTCCTCTCTCAATCCAATCCATCCAGCCCACCACACTCCAATCTACCCCACTCCAATTCAATCTGATCCAATCCACCCCACTCCAGTACAGTCCAATTCATCTCTCTCCAATTCAGTCCACCACTCTCCAATCCAGTCCAATCCACCCCTCTACTCTAATTCACCCCACTTCAAACCACCCTACTATAATCCATTCAACGCCACCCTAATCCAATCCACCCCATCCCAATCCAATACACGACATCCCAAACCAATCTAATTCACCCCACTCCAATCCACCCAAATCCAATCCACTTTACCACTTTTCAATCCATACCACTCAATCTAACCCACCCCATGCAGTCCACCCACTCCAATAACACCCCACTCCACAGCAATTCAATCACCCCACTCCACTCCACCCCACTCTACCCCATCCAATCACCCCACCCCAGTTCAGTCCTCCTCTCTCAATCCAATCCATCCAGCCCACCACACTCCAATCTACTCACTCCAATTCAATCTGATCCAATCCACCCCACTCCAGTACAGTCCAATTCATCTCTCTCCAATTCAGTCCACCACTCTCCAATCCAGTCCAATCCACCCCCTCTACTCTAATTCACCCTACTTCAAACCACCCTACTGTAATCCATTCAACGTCACCCTAATCCAATCCACCCCATCCCAATCCAATACGCGCCATCCCAAACCAATCTAATTCACCCCACTCCAATCCACCCAAATCCAATCCACTTTACCACTTTTCAATCCACACCACTCCAATCTAATCTACCCCATCCAGTCCACCCAATTCGGTCCAGCCCACTCTACCCTTATCCAACCCACCCAAATCCAATCCACCCCATTACCACTCCAACTCACTCCACCCTTTTCCACCGTGCCATGCCACTCTACGACACTGCAGTCTATGACACTGCACTCTACAATGCTCTATTCCAATAAACTCTGCTCCCCTCTACTCAACTCTAAACACACTACTCCCCATACTCCACTCTACAACACTCTACTCCAACAAATCCAGTCAATGGCACGCCACTCCTCCCACTCCGGGTCAGTGGCAACTGTCACATTGCAACAATCCACTTAAATACACTCAACATCATGCAACATAATTCAAATCAGCATGATTTCACTCAATGCCACACAGTTCATGCAGCACAATTCCACTCCACACATTTACATTCCATAAAACATAATTTGGCGACAAACCACATAATGCAACTTAACAACACTTTTAGACAACACGCCACATGCATCCAATCCACACCACAGAATACCACATCATGCCACAAATTTTAACAGCACACCACATAATTAAACTACACAACATACCACTACACAACACATGTGTGATAACCTATTTAGAATAGCAATAAAAACTTGGTGACAATTTGTTAATCCATCTGTGACCTGGTGAGTCCTGTGATTAATTTCTAGGTGAGCACGGTTTGTTCAACATCTTCTAGTTCCATCATGTCAATGGAGGTCATCTATGAAGTCTCTGAATTGGATGTTTCATTGGAAGCAGTTTCAGAAGATGATGTATGATATTTATTTGTCTTACAGTAGTACCTGCACACTAAATTGTGTGCATATATTATCCAATGTGGCTTTCTTAAGAAATGTCTGTTTTTTATCAGAATTTGTTAAAGTAAAGCGATATGAGCTTATATCTCAGGTGCTAGGATCAGCATTTCATCTCTTGCAAAGCTAGAGATTTTTGTTCTACTTACTTATTTGGTCTTGATGGTCTTGTGGGTTTTGTAACTCCAATGAGCTCAATCGCTGCTGAGACTGTTGGGAGAGTTGAGCTGTGTCATCAGTCCTCTATACTTTGCAGTGGGTGCAAGTTTGCAGATAGGTCATTAGGGGTTGCCGATACATGTTTTGGTTCAGGGAAAGACGTAGTATTCATGGATGTCCATGTCAGGTCTGGTGCAGGAGTCATGCTGCTCCCATGGCCAACTATGCTTCTCAACAAGTTTTCTACATTGGCCAATAGCACAGGTGCATTGGAATCTTCAGTGAAAGTGGCTGCCTAGGAGGTACACTTTAAGCTTGCCCTCTATAGAGGGTGGTATGTAATTGGTGGTGGTCTTCAGGATGGGTGTGGCAGGCAAAGTAGATGAGTTCTGATCTAGAGAGGTGGGCACACCTTGATCAGACTTCAGTATCAGTCTTCTGGAGCTTGACTGTGCTGATAAACAAACTGCTGTGCCTGTGGTAGCATCTTCTGTACTCAAGAGTGGGGCATGTACTAGGGGTCAGTGTGTGCCATCATGGGGGCATGCACTGTTGTATTATTAATGTATACACACGAATTGGTGATTTACCTCTTCCACCACTTAATTTATTGATCAAACCCAGAGAGCAAACACTACGAAGTGGCATCAACACAAGGCACTAGTACTGAGCACACAATGTAGGATCACCATTGTAGCAATAGCTTTCAGGAATTTGTCACAGCAGGAGGTGGGATCTTGTGGAGACCTGGGCGGAAGTCTAGGGAAGAGTGAATTACGACCAGGCAGGGTGATCAGAAGTAGTCAATTCTGATGAATGAATAATAAGGACTAAGGGCCATATGAATCACAATGTTCATTTGCGACTCTCAAATAGCGATTTTTTGCAAATCGCTATTTAAGAATCACAAAACGCTATGTATGTAGGATTTGCAAATAATTTTGCTAATCCTACATATTCCTTAATTGCGAATTGCGAATCGCAAATTGCGATTCGCAATTAAGGAATACCTCCCCATTCATTCCTATGGGCCTAAAGGCCCATAGGAATGAATGGGAAGACATTCTCAATTTGCGATTCTCAATTAGAGAATCGCAAATTCAGAATGCAATTTCAAGGGTGCCAGGTTGTCAAAAGGACACCCTGTTGCACCCCTGAAATGTGCATGTGTGCATTTGGCACACATACATGCCCTAAGGGCATGTATGTGCGCCACATGGCACTTTGAAAAATGCAAAAAAGTGGATTTTGCAAAGAAATCGCAAATTACCACAAACTTGAAGTTGGTGGTAATTTGTGATTCCTTAAGGCCAAATTGCACTTTTTCTGTGCTTCTTATATTGCATTTAAGGAATCACAATTTGCGATTCCTTAAATGCAATCGCAAAATAGGGAATCACAAATCTTGTGATTCCTTATTTTGCGAGGCAGTTTCTCTTTAATACATACCACTAAGCCCAATTGCGAATTTTGGCATTTGTGATCGCAATTTGGAATGATACGTATGGCCCTAAAACATTGCCGATCATTTGTAAATATGTCTCAACGCAACAATTAGTTATAACTGGAAAGTTGCTTATTTTGAAAGTATGTTCCCCAGGGTCAATGTTAGGGTTTTCAATAAACTATAACCTTGCATCTCCAGAATCAGTCAATGTGCTGCACAGCTGTTTCAACATAGTTATACATCACTTCCTCATCAGATTTGCTCACAAGTTTAGAACTTCGCATCTTACATTCTTGTTCACTTGCAGAGTACTATGCACATGCTGAAAGGAGTTTACAATTTCGGCTAGGAATACCGATTTTATTTTAAGATAGAGTGAGCCATAATCATTTTTTGACCGCACATTCCAACATGAGCAATCATTTCCCACAACCATTCCAAAAATCTTGTAGAATCCTGCTATGGAAAGCAAAATCAACAAGCAGGGGCGTAACACATGCCCCTGCAGCCCCAGCAGCACAGAGGGGACCCAGCCCTCCAGGGGGCCTCAGTCCTTTAGGGGGCCTTCAATTAGGCCGAGATCAATCAATAGCTGCGATATGAGTGACTTAGGGGCCCCTCATCCCATTTTGCAGGGGGGTGGAGGGGGATCCTTTGGCCTTATGCATCTGCCAACAAGTGATTAAATGCACTTCATGAATGATTCTGCATTCAAACCTGTATGTTTCAGAATGGGTTGATTAGCTGTATTTTCTATAGCAGCAAATTAAAATGGAACCCTGCTTCCCAGTCCTTTCTGGGTTGGAGGGGCTCCAAGCAGCTGCAGCTGTGGAGCTCGGCAGGGAGCCTGGGAACGCATTAGCCGCCCTGAAGAAGTCTTTCTGAATACGGTCCATGTTCATTAGCGCTGCCCACTGATGCGCTCTGCCCTTTTCCAGTACAGCCTTCTCATATAAGTGTCCCCACTGTTATTGATCAAAGGCAAAGGCTACAATGAAATTGGGAAAAGAATCAGGAATTGTGGTTTGGCAAAACCCCAGGTGGTCTGCGATGACCATTATATTTCTTTTCCGGGGAAGGGTAACAACTGGCTTCACAAATAAACCATCTGGCAAATATATTATGTTCCCCTGCCAGTGGGGTTACGGCTCCTTCCAAGACAGTGATAACTACCTGTGTGCAGGAAGCTCGAGGAAAGAAGTCCCATAGGAGTGTATGGAAAAAAGCTGTTTTTCTCTTTATTTTACATGACAAGGACTAGAAACTTTTTTGAAAGTATTCCCTAGCGCTGTATTTCGCCTTGTGCCTGATTCGTAACTTCTTTGCAAACAAGCAGCGCATTGGGGCCGCACCATGATTGTTCACTGTGGCTCACCGCAGAGCCAGACTGAAATCCTTTGAGCCCATAGCTCTCTGAGTTAGTGATTCATTTATTTTCAGACAGTACAGCTCAGAAACCGAAAGTGTCACATCGTGGTCATTGTTTCCGAGCCGGTCTATCTGAAACAAAGCACTAACTCAGAGAAACATCCGGTTACTTTAATTCACTTTACACGCGCGCTGTACTTGCACGAAAAGAGATGCCCGGCTCTAATAGAGCCAGCCGCAGCTCATCAAGATACGGCCCAAAGTTCTGATAAAACTTACACCTACACATGGAATTTCGTATCATGGCAAATGACTTACATTTTTTCTGAAATTTCTGGCCTGTTGTTTTGTTCTCCTGTTTCACAGCCCATCACTTCTAAGCAATCATTCTGAGCTCCAAGTTGAGATTTTTGTGAATCGGCATATGTTTTGGTGCAGGACAGCTATTTAAATGTGTTGAAAATAAAATAAAAGTTTTAAATTAGAGATGCGTTATACGTTTGCAGGCATTAACATCTTGCAGGGGTTTTCCCACCCTCCTGCAAAAAAACAGGTTCATGCGCACTTCCTGGGTGTGAAAGGTATGTAGCAAAGAAGGGTTAAATGCTTTGTAAGTCCAACTTAATACTTCAAACAATCTAGGTTAAAATTCCCTTTTATTCAACTAACTATTCCAGTATGCACATGTGGTATAATGCATGGCCTTTGAGAAACGCACAGACCACTTTTTCACAGGGCTCCTCCTCCTGCTACAACACCCTCCGCATGCTCCGCAGGATCTACAAGTGGATCCCGACCGAAACAAGAAGAACGGTGACACAGGCCCTCGTCAGCAGCAGACTGGACTACGGCAACACACTCTACACAGAAATCCCAGCCAAACACCTACGACGACTACAACGCATCCAAAACGCCTCAGCCCGGCGAATCGTCAATGTCCCCCGCATCAGCCACATCACACCCCACCTGAGAGACCTACACTGCCTCCCCGTCAACAAGAGGATCCCCTTCAAGCTCCTCACCCACGCACACAAAGTACTCCACAATACCGGACCAGCCTACCTGAACACCAGACTCAGCTTCTACACCCCCACCCGCCAGCTCCGCTCCGCCAGCCTCGCCCTCGCTGCTGTCCCCCGCATCCAATGTACAACCTCCGGCGGCAGATCCTTCTCCTACCTCACCGCCAAAACCTGGAACACCCTCCCTACCCACCTACGGCAGAACCAAGACCTACTCGCCTTCAGAAGACTCCGCAAGGCCTGGCTCTTCGAGCAATAGCGCCCCCCCCCCCAGTGCCTTGAGACCCTCACAGGTAAGTAGCGCGCTTTACAAGTACTCTGATTGATTGATTGAATGCATTAATGATCAAGATGACTCAAATTTGCTTATTAGCATTAATGACATTTCTCTAAAATGTGCACATCTAAGCAACCTGCACATTCCACAAACCAATCAGCGGCCATATTATTAATTGTGGCCCACTTTCAGGGACACAGCGCCATGTGCATACTGGGATCCAAGGGCACCATTGGAAATGCTTGGTCCCCTGCATGTGGGCACATAGGTGTTGTGAGTGCCTTACAGGGAAAGAAGAGCAACACACAGTCACATAGGGACTGGTTTGCTCCTGCACCATTGCTGTGTGCTGCAACCCTCAACCATAGCAGAGGGACAATTAATGTCTTAAGGTGGCAGACGCAGTCCTAAACCACACCAGTTCTCTTAGTATCTCAGGATTTCCTCAATGACTTTGTTGCAGAAGATGCATGCACATAGTGTGTGTGTGTGTATGTGCACATACCCACGTATGCGCGGGACAGGCCAACCTTATGTGACTTGTCATTTATGACTAGGCCCAAAGTTTCAATGAGATCCATCATGCACACAACCATAGGGCACCTGGCAGGTGGGCAAAATGGCTGCTGATTTGTAGATGAACAGCGCATCCCACAGTGGCGTACTTGCCCGTGGATATTCTTCTCTAATTAGAGCCTGTGCAATGAGCAGAGTGGATTCCTTAATTTACATTATTCTCACAATGCAGCACCCACCATAAATGTTCCAAGGCCACTTTGACTGATGTCTCAGGCATGATACTGAGAGGAGTTGTGATGCTGCTGCAGTCCACCCTTTCTACATAAGTTGCAGTGACACACACTACATTTTGTATCTCAGGATTATGAATGTTGCCCATCTTTACATTGTGTGCATGTGTGTACCCATGCACGAGTTTGTATGTGTGTGTACCTATGTACAGTGATGTGCTTGTGTGAATGACAATGTATGTGTCTGTGTGAGTAAGTGTTTTTCTCAGTGCACCTTCTCTCATACAAACACTGGCAAACAGATATGTGAAACGTAGAGCAGAAACCAACACCTGCAATGCACCTTGCAACCTACCTGGCCATCAAATGCTCCACTGGAACACAAAGGACCTTGTCTATCCCACCTGAGTGCAAAGAAGTAGAAGTAAGAGAACCAAAATCAGCTGACCAATAAGAACAAAATGTTGTTACATTATCTGAAAATATTCCTTTGTGCAAGATTAGCTTCATGGTTTGAGTTGAGCCAGACAATCAGCATCGTTATGTGCCCTGAGGTGGGATCCAGTATTGGTGCTGCTGAAGATCCTGAGACTGTTCATGAATGCAAAAAGAAGTAAAGCCCGGTGATCATGCCTTGCCCCAAAGTGTCATGGAGACAAACTCCAAGGTCAGCCGAATTGCTCTGGAATTCAAAAATGTGCAACTTAATATCAAAGGTGCGCATTCTAAAGTGCTCCTGGGGAGTCTCTATACATAAAAAGATAGGACAGTCATGTCTTCTTATATGCGAAGACTCTGCAGTCGTACAAATACTGCTAGAAAAATACCTTTATGAGTAGCAAACGATCCTAAACTTACACAAAGTGTAAGTTTACCTTTGTGATCTAGGCCCATGGTAATTTTTTTACCTAGGACATGTAACGAGTAAGCAAGAATGTAAATCATGGGATTGAAACACATTCCTCTTCTAGTCATTCTGTTGATGTGATAGGTTGTATGTAGTGCCCGATAAAGTTGAGATATTGCAACAGATTTTGTGGAGGCTCAGGGTACTGGTGTTTGAACATGTCAGAAATGCTTTTAGTATTAATCTAAACCATGGAGGCCTAATTGGAACTCACATCAAAAATGGTCTCTAACCGCATTTTTCTGCGATACTGAGTGTGGACAATATTTTCCCTGATCTGGGTACACAACATCTCTTTTTTTTTCAACCAAAACTCCAGACTTTTAAGTTTCTTTTGAAAAATGAATCGCTTTACCACCTCACCTGCAGTTTTTCGAATGCCAGTGAGATTCTCGCCAGCAACGTGGGGATCTCAAACTATGAGGGGCTCGTGGACCACCTAGCAGAGTCTAAAGACCCTATTAGTCTGTTGCCGACAGTCTCTTTTGCCTGCTGAGAAGCTTGCAGAGAGAGACAGCTGATGCGTTTGAAAAGTGTCATTTAATTTGTGAGCTACTGGGACGATTTTGTGAAACTGCCAGTTTTAAGGCTACCCCTACACCCTTCCTTACTTTGATGGGTTTAAGGATGTAGGAATGAAGTAAGCAACATCATTAATTGTCCTAAAATCATTTCTGTTGTTAATCAAGAATGTGGAACATTTTTGCAAGTTTCACATTCCCAGAGTGAACCCACCCCCCAGCTCTCCTTTCCCAAACAGGCATGGCTTTGATAGGCATGCAAACAACCTCAAACCTCTTGAATATGTGTCGTGCCCCTTGCTAGTCCTATGTAATGCAGGGGAAATGTGTTCACCGTAATCCATGTCTTTATTATCGACACTACTCTAAAGGTATTCCGCATCAAGCATGTCTTCCTGGGCTGTGCCCTCTGGCATTAACATTGGCTTGGATTCAGCTGCCATAAATCTGAAAACAAAGAACCAGACAAGGGATGATCTACATGGTGTGCAAAGCTCGTCGGCCATTAGGAGGCCCTGCTCTGTATTCACTCACTAGATATCTACAACTCACCGAGGGCTCTTCTCAGCATCTGCCTGAGGTCCTGAAGTCCCTCTCAGAAATGCATTCTGATTCTTCCCATTAAAACACATTTTACTCCACCTTATTTTCTAATTAAGAATGTACAAAGATTGAATGGAATATTGAATATCTATTCCGTTTTTAAGGATTTCTGGGACATTACAGATGTGTTTTTTTTATAATTACATTTGGTTTGGGGCTTTATGTTATTTATCTGCATTGTTTTATCTTTTTATGTTTTCACTTCACACATATTATTTCGAGATTTGCTTTGCTGCACAAGCAAAACCACCAAAGATGATTTAATGCTAGACTTGATAACAACCCCACTGGAGATACCATGTGGCTTTGCCAGGGAAGCAAAGCAGCATGTAGTGGGGTAAAGGGAGACATATCGATGTACTCGTGAGAGCCAATTTTGATTTGGAAAATATTGTGTATTGAAATATACCAAAAGAGGTTGCAACAATCTCCAAATATTGAAACCACATAGAGCTCCCTGTGAAACAACTCTTACCAAAATGATGTAATTGCCTATAAATGTATCTACTCTCTACAATACACAATTAATTAGTATTATGGGTATGGTTATTGGATTGGTGTTTTTGAATCTGAAAATGCATAGCTGGTCAAAATTGTTTATGCAGGTGCATATAGCAAGACAGCTGGGCAAAACTCTTTCATAACCTATCTACCATGGACAAAAACAACCATTGGAAAAGCCCATAGGTCTTGCTAACAAGTATTGACTATGTCAGTGTTTTTTAGCCATGTTCTACAGCAACACTACTGAAAGTTAAAAAAGTGGTATGGTGAGCCCAGCACAACGGAGGGTGAGAGGGTGTGTGCAAACCAATACAGACAAGGGCCGCAGAGACGGATTATTGGAAGCAAACTAAAACGGGCAACAAGCAAATGGTGGGAGCGAAGTTGGGGACAAACCAACATGGACAACAGAAGGAGGGAGGGCGTGTGGATTGGAGTAAGCAGATTGGCTGGGGCTGAAACACAGAGAGGGGAGAAGTACACAAGGGAGCCAGCTGAAAAGATGCACTCTGGTGGAGTGATTAAGTCCAAGGAAAAAAGTAGTGCCTACAAAAATTAGCAGTGAAACTGAAAAAGCAATGCATCCATGCTACAGTCAAGGGTCAAATATCCAAAGAATAAGCAAGCCTATGGCCGGTGACCAATAAACAGCAAGCAAATGGGAGTGATAGTGAAGACAAGCGATGGTAAGCAATGGGCAGTTTCTAAGCCCACTGATTGAAAATAAAAGGTCTCAAAGGAACAGCACATGCTCTGCATAGGTGAGAACTAACAACATCGAGAGCCGCAGAGGTGCTATGATTCACGTATTTCATATCTAGGTTTCATTCCAACTCTGCTGGTGAAGGTACTGAAAGGTGTTCGGCTTTAACTTCTCAATGGTCTGCTATGTCTGTCTGGGTGTAATACAGTATTCCCCCTTACTCCCAGTATCCAAAATACCAACTTTGTATATCCTGAACACAAAAAAAGGGTGTGCCTTACTGCATAGGCTATGGAAAATTGTGGCTTGTGAAGGTTGTAGTAGCCCTCCTGCTCCCTCCCTTAAAAGAAAATCTCTCCATTGTTGGGTTGTTAAAGTGAGGAAAGCAGTGCAAAATTTCAGGGCACTTATTATTGCTGCCAGGATAGTGGATAAAGTGAGAACTGACTGAGGTCTAAGTCCTATTCAGTGTGTTATGAAATTTCACAAAACCATAAACCTCATCTTTAAAACAGCCACATGATGGCATTAGGCTATCATGCACCTGATGATTGTGGGCAATATTTTGTGTCCAACAGCATCTGCATACTCTGAGGAGCAGTACCAGAAACAGTAAACTTGTCTGTACTGATGATGCATTCCCCCTCATGCTCAATGAATAACCACATTTACATGTGAAGAACCGTACAATGTATGATCTCATCTTGTCTGGGTGGCATCTGTACATACAGCTGCAGAGGAGTTGCTGCCAAACATCCGGCTACACTGAGTGTACTGCTGAATCTGTGAAGTGTGAGTGAAGGGGAGGGTGCAAGATTTCAAAGGGAAGGTGGATTGCCATACGTACACAGCTTTACAGATTCATGCAATTTTGTTTAGATGTGATGTAAAGACTTTGACTGCATGATGGAAGACAATTGTTATAAAACCAATATATTGTCTAAATAGATTACCAATAAGACAAGCACATGCAACGTGTACATCTGTCAATAATGGTCAGGTGTGAGTGTGACTAATCTCCTGTAAAGGCGAAATGTTGCTGTCTTTACAGCATACCACTTTGGCCCTTCAGGCTTACTATCTGCTTTCCATACCGGCGACCTGGGTTCAAATTCTGGCTTCAACACTTAACCAACTGTTGTGCAATTTTGGGCAGATCTTTTTATTTTCCTGTATATCAAATTATAAATAAGTATAATGCAATGTAAATTTGAAATGTATAAAACAACTGTAATGATTACTACTGTCTCAATGACAAACCCATTCTCATTACAGTAATCTGGTTTAAACTGGACTCACCAACATAATAGTGTCCCAGGTAGAGTAACCGGCATTTCCAATGAGAAACAGTCTTTATCATCAGTATTATATATATATATATATAAAAACTTGTGTGAGAAAAAGACGGGCGCGCCCCCCGTGTCACTATACCTAGAAATTGCCTGAAGTGAAGGAGTATTGTGGATCTGTGAGGAGGAACCAGGAACCCGAAAACCCGGAACCGGCGATCGGAGGATCACGGGAAAAAGGGAGCAAGGGAGACGGCTCACGGCGAACTCCGGTAAGCGAGGCAAACTGAGGGAAGTAACGGAAGTCGGGCTCGAGAGTGGCGATCTAATAAGTGGAAACTTTTCGTTTATAAACGCCATAACTCCGGTGAGAGGGAGGACTTTGAAATTAAAATATGAGTGATGAAGAGTGTGCAGCGAGGCAATAGAAAGCCTTAAAACTCTTCGAGGAAGTATCTGTGCCAGTACTGCATGACAGAGGGGTAGCGACTCCTACGGGATTGAATGATTTGGGCAAGTTATTATATGAATATGAGAAGCTAAAAAAACGAGAGATCTCACGATGGTGGTAAGTGGCATCATTGCGCCAGTACCTACAGGTGGGGAGAGTCCCACGAGGGCTACCTATAATGATTACCCCACCTATGAGAATCCGAAATCTGAGATGCTATGTGAATGGGCAGAAAACAGTGCCACAAGTTCCACGAAGATGATCCATATTTTAGTAAAATACGCAGAAGTGGAAAGGCAGGAAGTAATATTCAGAATAAAGGAACTAGTTGCAATTTTTGAGAAAAGTGGTGAGCAGGCTAAAGTGAACAAGTTTAAGAGCGAAATGAAAACCAGACTGGAGAAATACGAAAAACGTATTAAAGACAGAAAAGCCACTAAATTCTTACGCGACCGCCTTGACTATGAATCAGGGCGGATTTATACTTTTGCTAAGAAATTTGACTGTGTTAGAAGAGAGAAAATCCAGAGTGGTGTAATGGAACAACAAATAGTCTCACAAAGCGAACTGAGCTCAGATACAGGTTCAGAGCAAGAACAAGATGACCCAAGAGACAGAAGTAACAGGGATGTAAGACTTGGGGTGACAGACGAGTACCGTTTTATGCAACTGGAGCAACAAACCGATCATCGCACAACAAGGGGCAGGGGAAGAGGAAAAAGCAGAGGAAGAGGAAGCAGAGAAGAGGAGGAGAAGGCTATAGAAGGAGCATCAGGATGGCAAGTAAACAGATCCATGCGCTCCCAAATAAAGAAGCCGGTAAAGAAATAAATGATGGAAAAACAGTTATTAACTTACGTACAATGATCCTAACTAAAGATGAACAATCGGTGTTAGAATTAGGGCTAAGTTACTGTGATGAGAACAACTTTGACTATCCAAATAGTAGAATGGACCTATACCGATTTGTTAGGAAGTTAAAACTGTCAAAATTACATCTAAATCAAAATCTACGCAATCCATCCAAAACGACAATGCAACCAAATATATCAAATGACCCCTATGGTCTAGTTGTAAGTGATGCACCTGTCTTGGAAGATCGTTTGGCACTATCGAATATTGAAGTACGGAGTACTAATGAAGCATTAGGAGATGACGTTCCAATTGGACCTCAAACTGAGACTCTAGAAAAGGGAGATCATACCCCATTCCGACCACCTTCGAGATTTATACCACAAAGTCAACGTGACAATTTGGACATCTTTGGGGAGAATGTAACAAAGGAGTTGAAAGAACTATATTATAAAACTCTCCAAAAGAAGAAAAAGTTTAATCCGGAAAAATCGATGTTGCACAAAACAGTGGCTAAAATACAGAACGATGAAGGGGTAATAGTAAAACCATCGGACAAGGGCGGAAACGTTGTATTGTGGGGACGTGAACTATACAAAAAAGAAGCACTCAGTCAATTGGACAATTGTGAATGTTACTCAAGGATCACCATGAGGGATTATGAAAAAATGAAAGAAAAATTCTTTTTGAGACTGGATGCCTGGAAAGAAGAGGAGCTACTCAGTTGGGATGAATTTAAATTCATTAAACAAGAGAAACCGGTCTTACCAGTTTTTTATATGCTCCCTAAAGTGCATAAGAGCACCATAAATCCACCAGGAAGACCCATAATCTCCTCTTGTGGTAGTCTCTTTGAGAATGCTTCAAAATACATAGACTATTTTTTAAATCCCATTGTAAGGACATTAACATCATTTATTAAGGATTCAACAGACTTTTTAAAATGTATATATGATATACGTTGGAATGCTAATAACATGATACTATTAACCCTCGATGTTGCTACTTTATACACCAGGATAAGGCCTAGGGATGGCCTAAAAGCGACAGAATACTTTTTAAACAGAAGACCCATAAGATTTGTGAAACAGAATTTAATGATTTTGGAATTAATGGAGTGGTGCTTAACCAGAAATATATTTCTATTTGGTGATGAATTATTTCAGCAGGAACAAGGAACGGCGAAGCGCACCAGCTTCGCCCCCAGTTATGCCAATTTACATCTAGGCTGGTGGGAGGAGCAGGTGCTCGGGGCCCCCCCTTGAACTTTGGTCAAACCATATATTATTATGGGTCAGATTTATAGACGACGTTTTTGTGCTGTGGCAGGGCACAGAAAGTGAAATAGAACTGTTTTTAAATTATCTGAACCATAATAACCTTAATTTGAAGTTTGTAGGTTATCATAGTCGAACTACAATAGACTTCCTGGACGTTAGAGTAACATCGCAAGGGGATAAATTGGTGACCACAGTATTCAGAAAGCCAACAGCTGGTAACACTATTCTTCACGCGCATAGCTCGCACCCCGCACCTTTAATTAGGAGTATACTGTTCAGGGAATTTTATCGAGCGAGAAGGGCATGCAACGATGTTACTGAGTACTTAAAAATTGAGCAAGAAATGACTGAGAGATTCATCCAAAGGGGTTATGCACCACACATTATTGATGGGGCAGCAGCAAAAGCAAGAAAGTTGGAAAGACAGAGGGTGTTATTCGAGCCAGCTAAGACCCAGCTAAAAAAATGTGAGAAGGGATTGGACTGTCAGAGATTTATAACAACGTTCAATTCCGAACATAAGGAAATAAGATCAATCTTGAATAAACATTGGTATTTGGTAAGAAATGATCCGATTCTAGGCCCCAAAATGAAAAAGCATCCGGACATTACCTATAAGAAATCCAAATCATTGAAAGATCTGATGGTAAAAAGTGAATTTCAGGAAAGGAAAGGAGGAACTATTACCTGGTTACAACAACAACAAAAAATGGGTTTTAAAAAATGCCTAAAGCGTAAGGCGTGCCAACATGGACTGAATCACACTCACTATACGACATTTTTTAATAAAACAGTGACTGTCAAAGGTTTCCTAACATGTAGATCGAGTTTTGTAGTTTATATTCTGCAATGCCCATGCTCGAAAATGTATATAGGAAGTACCAATCTACCTGTATACCAACACATTTTGCAACATCGGAGAGCAATTATCAATAAGGATAGAACTTATCCTATTGCGAGACATTTTGAATCATATCATGAGAGCAACCCCTTGAGTCTACAGTACAGTTGTGTAGCAGAAATCCCAAAGAAAAAGAGAGGGGGAGACAGGGAGAGAGAACTCAGGAAGCTTGAAACTTATTTTATTCTAGAGTTCAATAGTAAGGATCCTTATAGGTTAAATATTGATGAAGACCTTTACACCTGTCTGAAATGAACAACAAAATAAAATAGAAAGATGAAGAGTAATGCTGCACACAAGGAAACCAAGATTTGTTATAAGACATTTCTGACATTCTTTTGATAGACACAGAATAAGGAAGTCGGAGATGGAGGGTTGCTGAAATTTTAATTTGATGTTAAAACAGTACAATAATGTTGGTATAAAAACTAGGGTGGTTATATTTGATAAATAGAACAAAAGTATAGTAGCTGAAATTGACTGCATATAATACAGCTAAAGCATTTGCACTTTTTTGGGTTATAAACTAATTGACCTGAAGATTGAAAGCACTAGCACTTTTGTTTTAGATATGTACTGTAAGAATGTGCACTTTGAATCAGGGCTGAAATTAAGTCAGAGATGAAAGCAAAAGCACTTTATTTTGGATATCTCGTACTGTAATAAATTTGAACTAGCACTTTTTTTGAATATCCAGTACTGTATAAATTTATACTCTAATTCAGTGAAGGAACTGAGTTTAAGATGAATGGAAACTTGCACTGGCACTTTCAATTTGAACGTCAAAAATTAATTTTCGGCATTTACCCTCCAATTGAATTGCATTGGACTATTTATGATTTCAATTGTAATAGAAATAAGGATATAAAGCTTTTATGAGTACGATATTGTTTTTTTAAATGGAATAATGACAGAAATGAGTAAGAAATTAATTTTTCCACTAAATGTTTTATTTTCCATGTGAATAAGTCACAACAAACATACTCTTTCTATATATATTGAATGAGTTTCTTGGTATACTGTTTATGAAAATTGGCCTGTTTAAATGTTCAAAGATGGCCACTAAATTCACAGTGAATATACCATGTCGTGAAATTTAGTCCGTTGTTGATGTCTACCATTTGGAATGTCTATTTTAATTGTAAGTGAATGGTGTTTCCACATCGTGAACAAGGCGGCGTTCAGCCGTCGAAACGCGTTGATGTAACATCACTTGAAATAAAATCAAAGAACCTTTACCTCTTGGAGTGCTGGAAATTTTCTGCTCAACGCGATTTTCTATGTTAATATATATATATATATATATATATATATTTATCGCTACCAAGTTGCACCAAGGGCCAAGGCACTCGTAGGCGGGTGCTGTAACGCGGTGGTGCCCGCGTTTAAAATCCACGCTACCAACAATGTCCACGCTCACGGACAAAGCACAGCACTCCGGGAGTATTCCGTAAGTTAGTTTATTCGGCAACAAGCAATAGACAGACGCATTTCAGGGTATCCTTCGTCAGTGTCTAATTACGCTAGCCGCGCGAGAACTATTTTAAATTCAAAAACCAATGACGTCACTTCCCCACCCATACGTCCGATGCAATATTATCTATCACATGGCGGCCATCTTACCAGGGTGAAGATAACGTACCAGCCTATATAGATAAACACTTTTTCTAGTTTATCGCTCGACATTCAAGAATTCCATCAGCAGCGTCGAGACAACACAATTGTTACTCATTGTAAATGAAATCAATTCTAATTCACTGAACATATTGTAAATATCACTCAACAATTGTGCCTCATAGAAAGCTACACAAGATAATACAATTAAGCCGTGGATCGGCATGCATATTGTAGCAAACCTCATGATGTGCAATTAATACCTTGATGTATTAATTGATTCATACAATGGTACATTAGACAAATAAAGCCGTGTATCGGCCTAGGCACCTTATAGTAAAGTAGTCCACTAAAATCCATGAGGCTAAATCCCCACTAATGTAAGAAAGAGTCAAAACATACTTAATGGAAACATAAATGGGTGACAATCGTTGTTCCTACCCCTTATAGTCCCTGAATTTCATATGTGTTTAAAGGGAAAGACGACAGAGAAAAGAAGAGAATACAGTTGCGTTTACAAGGTCTTCCTGATTACCTCCCCAGATGCACGGCTAATTCCTCTCCACTATTCAACCCGAAGGGTGTTTTGGTGTGCAAATCTATAATGTAGCGGGATTCAAGTCTCCGCAAGCGTTGTACTCTATCCCCCACCCCTTGGATTGATGTGTACACAGTCCAATCCAAAGTACTGTAACAGTTCTCTGTTGCTATTATGTTTGAGGGCAAAATGTCTGGCTACAGGGTAGTTATTATCTTTATTCATAATCGCGCGCTGGTGTTCCAAGATGCGCATCTTTACACTGTGAATACTGCTGCCAATATACTTAAGTCCACAGGGACACAATAGACAGTAAACTACATGTGTGGTAATGCATGTGATAAATTTATCTATGGGTTTAGGTTTTTTTATCCCATCAATTGTGTAGCTCAAGGTTCTTTTACTGTTACAACAGGCTTTACATTTCCCACATGGGAAAAAACCTTTCATATATATATAAAGTTTTCCACCATGCAAGAAACCTGCACGCGTGTACTCCATCCAAAAGTAAACACCAACTCCGGGAATAGTCAAATAAATTGTTTAGTATGTGAACAGCCAGAAAAATAATTACACCCTACGTGTTTCGGCTTAAACCGCCTTGCTCACGGGTACTTTGATAATACATCACATCAAACATATAAACACAATGAATAAAGTTACGTACACTGTAACGTGCATAAACATAAAAAATGGACTAACTTTCCAATGCAAAAGGAGTCGCCCATCTTAACATGGTTTCAAACAATCAATCCATCATCCTCCTTCATAATCATGAATTTATATAACAAAACCCCAATTCTTCGTGCCAATATAAAGTGACATTGATGACAGTGGGGCTTCCTTATAACACCATGTAATATCCGGATGTTTGTTATTTCTGGAATAACACGAATCAATTGTTTATGGAAAGTATATGGATAAATGGGTTTTGACCTCCAGACCTGATATTATTAAAACCAGCCAGAAATATGGATCAGGATACAGAATCGCGCAGGAGACTGAGGGCGAAGTCAATGTTTGTCACAACGGGGGAGCAACTAAAAACCAAGGGGCAAAGTTCTGGTTCCACTTCCTTGCACCAAAAGTATCAGAAGTTGGAAAATCTTATGAGAAAGGACATTTTCGAATGGTGGGAAGCAATTACGTTGGAAATGTACCAGGAAGAGAAACGAATTCCACGGGGATTGAGGATCCTTATTGCACCCTCCTACGAAGATCCGGATCCGGAATTGGCGGAGGAGTGGCAGAAAATTTGATGGATTGCTCTAACCGTATGTTGTCCATATTAATTAAATTTGCCTGGAAGGAGAGAGCTAAGCTGCTACAAATCATTGCGGAGCTTAAAGAGAAAATTCTAAAAGAAGAAACCACAGAGGCATTTACAAATAAGATAGATGATATTCCAAAGAAAATTGACAAACATGAAGAGGAAATCATTGCTAAGAAAGAAAGGAAATTTCTACGATATAAGATTGACTACCTGTTGGGCAGAATATTTACTTTCAGTCGTAAATATGATAATTTGAAACGCAAGGGAATTCAAGGCAATCTAGATACAAGACAAATTATTGGGCAAGCTGGTAGTGCTGTGAGTGAGAGTGATGTCTCTGAAGATGGGACCCCTCAAACAACAACAATTCCTACGAAACTGACAAATGTTTGGGAGGAATTTCGTCTGATGAATTTAACATCCAACCAACAGAATTGGCAAATAGACAGGGGTCGAGGAAGAGGAAGTGGTTTCATGGGCCGAGGCAGAGGCAAAGGAAAAAACACAGGAGAAGTAAGACCATCCACAAGCAAGTCAGGAGAGGGAAATGGCGGAGGAACATCAACAACCCCCGTGGGAGTAGAAACAAGGGGACAAAAGAGACAAGGAAAATGATGGACTGCAAAAATGTGGTAAACCTCTCTTTACGTTCCCTTACTAATATTGAACATGATGTTTTACAGTATGGGCTTTCCTTTTGTCCCAGCAGTATATTTTCTTATCCCCAAGAACGAATTGATTCATTTCATTTTACAAGAAAATTACGGTTACACAAATGGCACAAGTTGAAAATGAAGAACACTATACAATCTAGGGAAGATACTAGATCTATCCCTGTGATGGACACGATTAATGAAGTGGACACCTTAATTGCTCTGAAAGAACTAGAGTGGGACAATGATGATGTAGGAACTATTAACTCGCAAACATTGGGTTTTAAGGTCGATTTAAGCTGTCCAAATAAATGTAAGTCTGTTTGCAACCCTACCTTACCCCCATGTGGCATAGATACTTTTGAAACATTGGTGATAAATGATTTTAAAAATCTAGCCAAAAAGAGAGTATGGCTACATGATAACCTAACTAAACAACAACGTTTGGCTATGAAAGCTTTACAAACTGATTCAAACATTGTTATCCGCCAGTCGGATAAAGGGGGGAATGTTGTTATCCTTAATGTGGAAGATTATATTCAGGAGGGGCTACGTCAATTGAAATGCCATGATTGTTATGAACAGATGTCCAAATCTGTTGTTGAAGAGTCCAATCTTATTTATCATAATATGTTAAAAGATTGGCACTCACAAGGAATTTTGGAATGGGACGAATATTCATTTTTGTTTAATCGGAATCCCAAAACTGCAATTTTGCATTTATTACCAAAGCTGCATAAGGATCCAGTCAAACCTCCAGGGAGACCTATTGTTTCTTTGATGGGTTCTCTTTTAGAGAAAACCTCCAAATATATTGATTATTTCCTGTTTCCCTTTGTGGAGGGTTTACCTACATATTTGAAGGACAGCAGGGATTTCCTAAATAAAATCAAAACCATTGATTAGCAGGAAGGTTTTTTGTTAATTACCTTGGATGTCTGCAGCCTTTTTACATCGATTAAACATACTGATGGTATTCAGGCTTGTCAACAGTATCGTCGTTCCCGTTCCAATTTCCTTTTTAAAACACAATGAAATGGTTTTGCAAATGATTCAATTCTGTCTAGAGAATAATTTTTTTATTTTCTATGAAACATTTTATAGCCAAAAGCAAGGTACAGCTATGGGCACCTGTTTTGCTCCTAGTTATGCCAATCTTTTTATGGGTAGCTGGGAGCATCAGGTGTCCAGGGCACAAGAGCTATACCGCAGCCATGTGAAATTATGGCTGCGGTATATAGACGACCTTTTTATTGTCTGGGATGGATCTGAAGACCAAGCTAATAGGTTCATCTCCGTTCTTAATGACAATCAGGTGAATTTGAAATTTGAGGGCCAAATGAGTGACCGGAGCATTGAATTTCTAGATCTACATATTGAGGTGGTAGGGAACAAACTGGTTTCCAAACTCTACCATAAAACGACTGCAGGCAATACTCTGCTACATGCAGACAGTGGGCATCCTAAAAATCTAATTCGTAGTATACCTTTTGGTGAGTTTCTCCGGGCGCGGCGAAACTGTAGTACAGATGAGGATTTCTTTCAAGAGTGCGTGTGCATGACGGAAAGATTTTGTGAGAGGGGATATAAGCCCAATGTTATCAAAGAAGCATACCTCAAAGCTAGAAAATATACACACAGCGAGTTACTGGTACCTAAAGAAAGAGTTGTTGAGGACAGTGATGAGGTGCTAAGATTTGTAACTACTTTCCATTCTAGCTCTTGGCAGATAGGCAAGTGTCTGAATAAACATTGGAAAATCTTGGGGACAGAACCCAACATGAAAGATGTGGTGGGTTTGTTTCCAATTATCACTTTTAGGAGAGCAGATTCCCTCAAAGATAAACTTTGTAAGAACGAGGTTTCATGTACCAAGAGCACCAATCTTGATATTCAGGGTTTCTTCACCTGTATGTCATACAAAGCATGGAAATTTAGCTCTAACATCAAAAGTGTATATTATCCAACCAGTGACACGGAGAGGAATATAGAGAAACATCTCACCTGTTTATCGGATTATTGTGTCTATGTTTTGATGTGCCCCTGTGCTAAGAAGTATGTTGGGAGCACAAGGTTCACAGCTAAAAAATGTGTTCTTGAACACATGCGGGCCATTCAAAACAGAGAAAAACTATCTCCGGTGGCAAGACACTTCGAGGAACTCCACAAGAGTAATCGCAATTTATGCGATTTTTTGTAATTGATAGAGTGGCATCCACTATTTAGAGGAGGTGACAGAATTCGAAAACTGCGTCAATTGTAATCTAGGTATATTTTATATCTGGATACCAAAATTCCCGGAGGTTTAAATTCTGAGGAAGAACTGTCCTGGTATTTGGGAGAGTAATGATGCCCCTATAGTACTGTGATGTGGTTTAAATTAAACTATGAAATTGGAATGGGGTGATATTGTTGCAAAACATGTAAAAATTCAATTTATGGAGTCCTTTTCTTATCTTGTAGACTGTATATAAATAGAGAGTAGAGTTTTCAATGTAAATATGATGGAATGAACAATGATTTTCTATTATGTCTCCTATGGACCATTTCTGTAGAAAATGTTTTTAAAGATTTATTTCACATTACACGGATAATGTTTTGCATTAAGAGTTCGGCAGTTTTTAGTCTGTTCTAATGTATCTTTCTTTCCTCCATTCTTCCTTCTTTTGTCTTCATTCAGGGGTTTCTTTAATTGGATAAAAGACTGTCCTCTAGAAATCTCTTTGAAATTTTGCAGAATACAGTAAGGAGAAGATTGATTGAATGCCCACATGGGCATTAAATAAGGACTTGGCATTTTTGAAGTCATTTGACTGTTATATTGGAAATCGGTAATGGTGCAGCATCATGGGCTCGATTTAATTATAAGTGGAGCATTGATTTATAACATGGGTAATATTTGATTATTTATACATTTATATATTTTTTGAATATGTTGGTTTGCACCAAATTAGAGATATCGCTTTTCCAAAATGCCTGTTGTATTTATGGAAAATATACGACACAAATTTCCTTTAAATTTTCTTTCAAATATTCTCTGAATGCAACAATATTTGATGTGGTATGAAGATGAATTGTAAAAAACGAATTGGGGTTATGTTATATAAATTCATGATTATGAAGGAGGATGATGGATTGATTGTTTGAAACCATGTTAAGATGGCCGACTCCTTTTGCATTGGAAAGTTAGTCCATTTTTAGGTCTCGCTGAGCCCCAGCGCTTGCGCTGGCTCGAAGAGACATTATGTATGTGAGATTTTCAAAGTGCTGCTGGCTGGCCTAGCGCTTGCGTTCACGCGATCGTGCACGCGCTCAGCCGGCAGCCAGCAGCACTTTAAAAACTCGTGTGCGTCATCGCGATCACTTTCGCTTTCAGAGCGACTGCGATGACGCACGCGCACACACAACTCCCGCTTCTCCCCCTCCCCCACCACATTTTGCGTCTCCGGCCGCTCGTTGAAACCATGCTTTCAGTTTCACGGCAAGCATGTGGCTTTCTTTATAAGTGGCTCACCGTATTTTACAGAAAAGTATTTTTCTTTATAAAGCGCCCCATGCCGTGCTTTCATTTAAATATGCTCCCCTCTCCCGCTGCACCGACAACACGCAAAGCGGTTGACGTGTTAGTTAAAGAAATCTGCAGGAGCCATTGTTTCCCCTCTCTTCGCCATCCCTCACCCATCAATGCCCTCCGTGTGCCTTGGTTTTTTTCCATCGGACGCAGTGTCTGCTTCATAGTGTTTGCGTAGAGTTTCTATATTGGGGCAGCCCTCTGAATCTCTGCCTCTGCAGCACACACGGCGCTAGGTCAACTCCGGTTGCAGCCAGTGGCCATGCCCAACACCCGCCTTCATCACTTTCATGCTCGCATCCCGGCCATGGACGAGGGGGAGGAGGCAGAGGAAGGATCCGTGAACTTCCCCGGGGCGCGGGTAAGGTTAGCAGTTCTCAATATAATAACTCTACATTGGGTAAAGAGGTGTGTCTTTGTTTAAATAGCACTTGTGTTTTCAGCTGATCCCCGTTAATTGCTTGCAAGCTAATGAGGCTTGGCTAAAAACACAAGCGCTTGCAACTTTGGTTATCAGCTGATCATTACACCCCCCCCCCCCCTCCAGCCCTTCTCTCCTGGTTTACTTTGCGAATAGCCCTTTGTACAGCTCCAGACACTAAAAACTGCCCATTTAGTTAATCTTTCTCTTCAACTGTGTTTTTTATTATTTACAGCTTTCCCTGAAAGTGACAATCCGCGTGTCACCAGGCCTTTCATTTGTTTAGCTCTACAATAACCTCCCATTACAGCAAATCTGTAATGCAGGTAGCCGGGGCATATGTCTGAATTGTCACCATGACACCTGCCTGAGGTATACACATCTTGCAGTCTTGAGCCAGACTTGCCGCCCGCCTTCCGTAAACCCCTCACAAAGGGTCAGTCCGTAATCTCTTATTAACTAGATCAGCCTGGGCAATGTTTCTATTGAACTTCCAGCAACAGTCCATTAAAGGCGAACAGGATAGATTATTTCCAAACCCACCTTATTTTTCATTGGAGCTCCACATAAAAAGAACATTTCCAGTTAGTGAAAAGTTTGCCATCTCGAAAAAACACTGTTATTCTCCCACCTGAGCCGGATTATCCACGGTTAGTATACTTTACTCTGACTGCGAAGGTATACCTAATTTAATTTCTTCTGTTTGACAACAATCTGTTGCTTAATATTGCTACTTTAATTTTCAAAGCATTTTTGTTGCTATTTTACGTGACAGTATTAGTATGGTTCACTGTGGCCAAAATTAAATTACACGCATAACAGCAAGTCCAAAGCTACAATACAGACCGCACTAACACTGCTATCAACATGCAGGACGCAACACACTTTTATCTTTTTGGGGCACAAGCATAATACTTTATTTGTCAGGCATAAGCAATTGTAACAAGGCCTGAAGCGAAACCTTTGATAGCTGGTGAAACTGCTTTATCGCGATAGACACAAGCATTTGCAATGCAAAAGGTCTTGCCTTTGCAAAAGTTTCTGCTATTGGATTGTAATGACAATGCCTTTTATTTATATGTCTTGAAACCCTGCAAGCGGTGGGTAAACACACTCTTTGTACTTACAGTCCTTGCTTACGAGAAGTAAGGCTGGCAGTAAAAGAAGTGCAGTTACTACCAGCCTTGCTTCTCGTAAACAACGACTATAAGTGCATAGTACGTGTTTAACCCCTTCAGCGCAGCGCGGATTTCCGCACCACGCTGAAGATTCCGTGCGCGGGCGGGGCCATGACGGAACGGTTCCGTCATAAGCACAGCCCAACCGACGTGCATGACGGAACCGTTCCGTCAAGCGCGTCGAAGGGGTTAAGCATCACTTGCAGGTTTTCAAAACATGTAAATAAAAGGCATTGCCATTTACAATGCCAATAGCTCAAATCCTCGCAAATGCGAGACCTATTGCATTGCAAATGCTTGTTGATGTTTATGCACGTTACGGTGTACGTAACTTTATTCATTGTGTTTATATGTTTGATGTGATGTATTATCAAAGTAGCCGTGAGCAAGGCGGTTTACGCCGAAACGCATAGGGTGTAATTATTTTTCTGGCTGTTTACATACTAAACAATTTATTTGACTATTCCCGGAGTTGGTGTTTACTTTTGGATGGAGTGCACGCGTGCAGGTTTCTTGCATAGTGGAAAACTTTACTGACTAAGGGGTGACCTCGGACCCTAAGTGCACCGCTGCTGAGAGTGTCCCGGTATCTCTGAGGAGGTGAGAGGAGCATATATATATATATATATATATTCTCGCCTGCTCCTCGAGTATTTCCTGCCCCTCCTGAACAAGAGTTGCGTCGTCGCTTGTGACTCCTCGGGGCGAGTCAATTAAATATTGCAAAAGGATGACGACGCCGTGTGTGGTTTCCAAACGTTTATTCTTCTGCCGCTACCAAACGCGTTTCAACTGCCAAGCAGTCTTGCTCACTGGTACGAATCAAACAAACGCGGCCATATTTTTAAAGTGCAACACGTGCAAAACAATACTACATCTCCAAATGACATAAAAAACAGACTCGTAGTTTTTTTGATAGTTGCATAGCCTAAAACCATATCTAGCTAATATTTTGAGTCTGTTTAGTTTATATATTTCAGAGCAATACAGAGTAGGGCTCACAAAAGAGATGAGGAAGATCAAAGGCCGGTTTACATGCAAGACAGACTATGCAATTTACGTACTGCAGTGCCCTTGTGGCCTGCGCTACGTAGGTAGCACAATTCTGGAAGTACACAAGCGTGTGTTACAACATCTAAGGGCGATAAAAAATGGAGATAAGTTATACCCAGTAGCCCGGCATTTTGAGCAAGTCCATAAACAAGATATAAAAGGACTAACCTACTATGTAATTGATTCAGTGAAAGCAGATGTAAGAAGAGGCAATAGAGTCAAAAAATTACGCAGACTTGAGTCTCGATACATCATAGAACTAAATTGTAAACAACCTGAAGGCCTGAATATGGAGGAAGACCTACATACTCATTTGTAGATGTTAATAGTCAAGTGCTGTCAAATGGTAATATGTTTTTTTTTTTGTGTTGAAATTTTTTATTGAATTTTATAAGACAAATACATTAGAGCATATGCAATAGTAAATAAAAGAGAATAATTACATGCTAGAAGGAATCATGGAATAAGAAATTGATAAATAAATACGATATAAATATGCGTTTAAATAGATAAATACAAATTAATGCAACAAAGATATCAAAACCCAGAATAACATGTAATAAGAGTGAGCAAAAGGGAAAAAAGAGAGAAGAAAAACATAGTAGAATAAAGAGTGCTGGAAATATAAAGAAATAGAACAAAAGGAAAAATAATTAAATAAAAGCAGAAGAATACCACAACGGAGGAAGCAAAGGATTGTGAGGGAACAGAGAGAAGAGAAAAAACAAAGGACAGAAAAGTGAAAGTTGATTAGCGTGTTTGAGTAGAAGTGGAGGCCGGGGTATCAGCAGAATTTGATTTAAGAAATGGAGACCATATTCGAAGAAAGGTGTCGTTTTGATCTTGAAGATTATAGATTGTACGTTCATGGGAAGCAGTTTGCATCATTGCCACCAACCAGTCCTCCTGTGAGGGAGGCAAAGTTGATTTCCAATGACGCAGTATACATATTTTGGCAGTAGCAATTGAAGTATGAAAAAGACGGAGTTGTGGCTTCGTGAGCTTTGGGGAATGACGTAAGTCATGTAGGAGAATGGTAGTAGATGTAAGTGGCAATTTTAGGGGCATAGTGGATTTCAAGGTAGCACCGATAAAAGTCCAATAGGGTTGAATACTAGGACATTCACAAATGATATGAGTAATATCACAACCTGAATTGAAGCATCTCCAGCAGTTAGAATGAGAGAGAAGACCAGCTTGGTGTAATTTGACAGGAGACCAGTGCCAATCATGCAGAATTTTAAAAAGACAAAATTTAAGCCTTGATTCACGAGCTCCCTTATTTAATTTCTCTAGAATCAAATCCCACTCAGCATCGGAAAAGGAAATGGAGAGACGAGATTGCCATTTACGCTGGAGATCATGTGAAAGAGATTTAGAAAAGAGATGAGATGAAAAAATTTTGTATATACCAGAAGTAACACCCTTAAATTTCCCCCAAATGTGCAAATAGGATAATATAGGGGAATCCTGCAGGAGCCATGGTGATGTTCCCATATGGGTCTTTAAACATTGTTGGAGTTGAAGATATTTGGAAGAATGATGAAGGGGAAGATCAAATTCTACCCTGAGCTGAGAGAATGACTTAAAATCCCCATCATGTAGGAGTTGATCCGGATAGAGAATACCTGCAGCTCGCCATTCAGGCCAGGATAACATACGGCCATTAATACGGATCCCCGAATTGTTCCACAAGGGAGCTTTAGCATGTATTCTGGAGTTTGAGCCTAATAATCTATGACTTCTCTGCCAGGATTTATGCATGGCAGATAGTATCGGGTTTTTTGGGTCAGAACGACTAGAGCCAGTACCATACAGGGGAGAAAGGTTTGATTCCGAGGATAGAAGATGTCTTTCTATTGGAACCCATTGTGGTAAATCTTTGATGCCAGGTAAAAAATAGGAGATTTGGGAAATATGTAACGCCAAAGAGTAGTGTTCAATAGAAGGAAGACCGATTCCGCCAGATAACTGGTGAGCCTTCAACTTAGTGATAGCAAGGCGAGGCTTCATAGTACCCCAGATGAAAGTTTTAATCTGGGCATCTATTGATCGAAGTAAGGATAGAGGGATCTGCAAAGGAAGCATACCTAGAATGTATATAAATCTCGGAAGGGTAACCATTTTAACCGCCTGAGTTCTGCCCCAAAGAGAAAGGCCCAAAGCCTTCCATTTGTCAAAATCCCGTTGCATTTGGGATATAAGGGGAGATAAATTATCTGCAACCATGTCTTGCAATCCTTTATTAACAAGGACACCCAAGTATTTAAGGCGTGAAGGCTGCCAATGAAAAGGGAATCCAAAAATGGCTGCTTTGGTGGTACCGTTAGAGATGGGCAAAGCCTCACTCTTGTCCCAATTAATCTTATAACCTGAAAAAGAGGAGAAATCATTAATAATGTGAAGAAGAGAAGGAATCGACCGGGGAAGACGAGTAAGGGTGAGTAGGATATCATCAGCATATAAGTATATTTTAGAATGTCCAATTGGAAGGGGGACACCAGAGACCTCATCCGATTGACGAATGGTGGCGGCCAAGGGCTTCATAGCCAGAAGAAACAAAAGAGGGGATAGTGGACATCCTTGACGTGTCCCTCTCTTAATGGTAAAGGTGTCTGATAGAAACCCACCACAATTTACCTGAGCAGAAGGATGGTCGTATAATAAGCGTACCTTATCAATAAATTTCGTGCCTAAACCAAATCTATCCATGACTTTGAAGAGATAATTCCATTCAATGCGGTCGAACGCCTTTTCTGCGTCAAGTGAAAGGGCTAACGCATCATCCTTAAGATGTTGAGCCGACCATAATGCATGGGCCAGAGAACGCAGATGGTTCCGAGAGGATCGACCCGGTACAAAGCCTACTTGAGAATGGTGTATCAAGGAAGGCAAGACCTTACGCAAACGCGAAGCAAGAATGCTGGCCAATATTTTAATATCAGTGTTCAATAAAGAGATGGGGCGATAGCTACTGCAGAGCTGGGGGTCCTTACCTGGCTTTGGAAGCACAACAATAATAGCCTTGTTAGAAAGAGGTCCTAGTGAAGATGAACTATCCGCCTCCTGGAATGCGGCATGCAGGGTATCAATAATATTGTGACCTGCCCAGCGATAGAACTCAGGGGGAAATCCATCTTCACCAGGGGCTTTGTGATAGGGCAGGGCAGTAATCGCACTAGAGACCTCATCTCTGGTTATTTCACCCTCTAGGATGGCTCTGCCCTCCGCCGAAAGAGAAGGAAGATGTACTTTTGCAAGAAATGCTGTCATTTTATCCGAGTCCATTCTACTATCGGAGGTGTAAAGAGATTCGTAAAAAGAGGCGAACTCATTAACGATGTCTTGAGGTTTCGTGCACAGGTGACCTTGCGTAGATCTAATGGCCGGAATGGCCATGGACGCCTCCCTCTGACGCAGCTGCGCGGCCAATAACCTTCCCGCCTTTTCCCCTTGCTCGTAATGCCGGCCTTTCATTTTCTGTAAAGCGTATTCTGCTTTAGATGTAAAAAGGCTATTTAAGGCCATTCGAGCTTGCTCTAATAATTTGCGGTTTTGTAGAGACGGAGATGTGGTGTATAAGCGAGAATAAGTTTGTATATCAGATTCGAGCTCACTTTGTCTCCTTGCATTTTGTTTATTAGCGATTGCTGCATCACGCATTAATTGCCCTCTCAAAGTAGCCTTCGCCGCGGCCCAAAGAGTCCTGCTGGAGGTGACAGACCCCTGATTAGTAGAAAGATAATTTTGAAGGTGTGATTGCAGTTGGGCCTTACCAGCAGGAGTCCTGTGGCGTTGGATGCTCATTCGCCATGGTTTACGTCCAGGCCGAGAGAGACCCAGATCAAGGGAAAGGAGAACCGGAGAGTGATCAGACAAGGCCGCTTCCAGGATGCAGGAGTCTGTAACGAATTGAACTGTATTATGAGAAATAAGGAAGTAATCAAGACGAGAAAATGTACCATGGGCCGAAGAAAAGAAAGTATATTCCTTATCTGTTGGATGGCTAAAACGCCAATGGTCAACCAGTCCAATATCTGATATGATGTCCCCCAACAAGGCTCTGTCTGACGCATTGCCCCTATCTAATGGGCCAGTTTTGTCTAGAATGGTATCTTGCGTCACATTCCAGTCTCCGCCAATCAAATATTGTGATGCATTAATTTCAAGCAGCAAACGGGAAAGTTGAAGAAAGAATGTTTTTTTGGTACCCGTAGGGGCATAGACAGACCCTACACAAATGTGAGACTCTCCAATTTTAAGTTTGGCAAATACATAACGGCCATTTACATCTGACCATGTTTTAGAGACAGTGACCGGGAGGGATTTGCGAAGGAGGATTGCTACTCCACATTTGCGGAGAGGGCCTGTGTCTGAGGAATCGTCTTGTTGAACACTACTATGGATAACCTTGCCCACCCAGTCTCTGCCAAGTTTATCCGACTCCAGAGCATCCAAATGGGTCTCCTGAAGCAAGGCCACATCTACATGTTTGGTCTGGAGATAGGAGAGTACTTTCTTCCGCTTTATGTAATGGGTGAGGCCATGTACATTCCAAGTGATCGCATTCAGAGAATGTGCCTGTGTCATAGTAGAATAGAGCAAAAGTCAGGAGGAAGAAAATAATATAAAGCACAAAACAACGTGGTGAATCAGACAAAAAGAAAAGGAAGAGAAATGACAAAAGAAAGAGGAAACAGAAAGAATATAAGTGGAAGTAGTACTTCTAATCTAGATGAAATGCATAAAGAAAACAATAAAAAGATAAAGACGAAAGGAGGTAAAATTTAGAAAATAGTACAGTAATAAAGAAACTATAGAATAATAGCGAGTAAAGAACAAGAAACCGTAAAACTGTTACCCGCGGGTCTGGGCGCACTAGAGCGCCGCCGCGGGAAAAGACCCCACAGAAAGAGAGAAGCAATTAAGAAGGCATTAATAATATAGAAGGGGAGCCCAAAAGAGCAATATAAAAAGAACAGAAGAAGGTAGAGAAAGCCAAATAGAGGTTGAGAAGCAACACTACATAAGAGGAGAAATCTTACAGTAATTAAATGTGAGGTAACCTAAGCGTATAAAACATATCATACACATATATCAAAAATCTATACCAATATGCATACGAGCAAATAAGGTGATACAACTATAATCAAACAATTAGGCTCCAATGCACCCGAGTAACTGCAAAACCAGTTGAGAATATGCAATAAAATTGTAACATGAAAAGTAAGAGATACAGGGAGAAAAAAGAATAGCATTATAAGGCAGAGATATAGCAGAGGGCAAAGTGAAAAGGAAAAGAGGTAAGATAAGAAGCTAGTGAGAAAAGAGGTGAAAAAGAAAAGGCAATCAGATATTATAACAGCGAAAAATGCCAAAAATATAATAATGATTTAACAATATAAACAAGGCCCGCAAGGACCGAAAGTCTACGATAAGCTGCCAATAGGTCAAGAGGTGATTTTTCCCCACATGAGGAAGTATTATTCAGTCCGCATCCGAAGGGGTTTTAAGAGGAGAGCGGGACTTGTCCCTTTGTAAGTCTTGTGGGAATGTGGCTGCTGAGACCGACTGTATTGCTGACTTCCTATCTTCTTGTGAGCGATGAAGTCGTTCGAGGTCCCTGCCCCGAGATCTAGGGCTACTAGGAGGGCGCCTGTTACGTTCTGACGTTGAAGTAGAAGATTTAAGGAGTGATTGGGACGGAATTGGCTGTGAGGATGCAGCGAGAACCTCCATATCTTGGGGTTGAAGGCAGTCCAAAAATTGCTGAAGATGTTCTGGATCAAAAAAGTCCTTGGAGACTCCATCTTTGGTGACACGAAAACGTGCAGGTTCAAACAGGCCATATTTGATATCTAATTGACGTAACTGAGGTCGCATGGAGAGAAAGGCCTTCCGCCGTTCATTGGTTTCCTTTGAGAAATCAGCTGCCATATGAATGCGATGGCCTTCAAAGGAGAAGGAACCTCGAAGTCGAGCAGCAGACAGTAGTTGTCTTGTTTGGTCATGTCGGAGAAAACAAGCAATGATCGGCCGAGGACGCGCGGCAGGATCATCACGAGGAGGACCAATTCTATGGGCCCGTTGAATCTCCAGAGGTGGGGTAAAAGAAATACCAGTCATCTGAGGAAGTATGCGACACAGAAATGTACTGGAACTCTGCCCTTCAATACGCTCTGGAAAACCAAAGAAACGAACATTATCCCTCCTGCTTCTGTCTTCCAAATCAATAAGTTTGCTGCGGAAGAATAGGAGGTCTCGGTCTTTGTTGGGAAGGGAGTCCAAGTGGTTCTCCACCACCTGAACTCTGGAGTCAAGAGAGTCAATCCTCGCATTAAAGCTGGTGAATTCTGCTTTAATTGATTTGGTCTCCTCAGCTAATGATGTAATTGTAAGTTTCATGTCATCTAGTCGGCGACTGACCTCAGATATTTCGTGTAAAATACGCTGCAGAGTTACCGCCGATGTCTGTCCCCCATTAGAGGTCGAAGCCGAGGATAAAGCGGGAGGAGAGGAGGCAGCACCTTTCGTTGGCATGTTAATGGTCTGCTTAAGAGCTTCAGCAAAGAGAAGTGGTTTAGAAGACTTATTTCCTTGCCTAGGGGCAGGCATTTGAGGAAAATATTTGACAGAAACTTTGAAAATGCGTGAGGGCGTCTTGCTGGTAGACAGTTCTTGTATATAAACATAAAATTACAACAATTCCAGACACTAAAAGGTAAGAGTACATCACATGAAGGGGAAAACCCCCTCCTTAGTTATCCCCAAAACCACAAGCAAAGGTTGAAAGCATTGATGAAAAAAGTGTAGCTGTCGGCATGCTCAAAGACGCATAAATAGAGTGAAAACAGCATATAAACCACAATTGAATTTGCAGAATGAACAGGGAGGTCATGAGCCACATCAAAGCAAAGAGTACACAATCTGACTGAAAAAGTTGACAAAAGCACTATGATAACATTAAGTTAAGACATGCCATTATATACGTCACCCATGTTGCATTAAAAGAGTCATTTCCAGACGTCCCCAGTCGAAGGGGCGAAACTATGAGGCCAGTCATAAGAGGATGGAAAAAAAAAATTCGAAAAGTTCAGTTGTGGGTGACAGTCGTGGCTTGTTCTTGCAATAAAAACATTAATTTGCAGAGAGTGTGGCGCAAAATGACTGACTGAGGTAAATGACAAGGCGCCACAATAAAGTTATAAAAGGAGTTAATCCTACCAGCAGCAGCCCAGCGGCACGACAAGAACCATGACTCCTGTGAGGTAATATTGCTGAGGAGAATAAAACAGGCAAACTGAAGGAGGCGCGGCTACATGAGGAGGCAGGTATTCAGCAGTAAGAGCAAGGGCGGGACTTCATGAGGAAGGCGCCTGACAGCAGCAGCGAAGGCGCGGCCTCATGAGGAGGCGGGCGCACGACATCCACAGGAGCCCGGCCTCATAAGGAAGCGGATGCTCCTCAACAGCAACAAAGGCGCGGCCTCTTGAGGGGGCAGGCGCACTCCATGAGTAGCAGAGGCGCGGCTTCTGAGGGGAGGATGAGGCAGCCGAAGGAAGCACGTCAGGCGGGCTGCGTCAAGTGAGCAGCGCCGCACAATCTCGTCAAGATGAGCAACACCAAGAAGACTGCGCTGTCACATCCCTGGAACACGCTCAAGTCGTGCCCCCCACCTTCCAGCAAGCACAGGGCACGTGAAGAGGGCTCCAAAGCAGGTAAGGAGAAAGATATTTCTGTTAAGAGCCCATCCCGCGGCGGAGCTCACTCGTCAGGCGGCCATCTTCCTGCGTGGCCAGACCACGCCCCGGTAATATGTTTTTAATTAGAAATGAAATATATAAACTAAACAGACTCAAAATATTAGCTAGATATGGTTTTAGGCTATGCAACTATCATAGGTCGGTCTAAGCCCACTTGGGCGTGATGGTTACAATCATGATATCGGCCCACAGGGGCAAGATTGGTATATGTATAGCGTGAAAAATGTATTATGAAGTGGTACAAAGACACGAATAGAATGTACATGTATGCGAGTAATGTGCTAGTATTAAATAAGCACACTCAGAAGATCAACATGTGATTTATTTTGTGGCAACTTGAAAAGAGTCTAACACATGCTTTTTTTAGTTGAATGGTATACATTTGTTTCCACAATAGTATTGATAAAGTTCACTTGAACTAGATTCAAAAAACGCTTTAACAAAATGTTAAATAATATACATTAGTAACCAAAGTATCAGTAACTACATTAACAATGTTGCAATGAAAAGAAAATAGGAAAACGTTTAAAAAACTAAGTAACAATGCCTAAAGTTAACACCACATACGAGCGTTTTTACAAAAAAACTACGAGTCTGTTTTTTATGTCATTTGGAGATGTAGTATTGTTTTGCACGTGTTGCACTTTAAAAATATGGCCGCGTTTGTTTGATTCGTACCAGTGAGCAAGACTGCTTGGCAGTTGAAACGCGTTTGGTAGCGGCAGAAGAATAAACGTTTGGAAACCACACACGGCGTCGTCATCCTTTTGCAATATATATATATATATATATATATATATATATATATATATATATATATATATATATATACACATATATATATATATATATATATATATATATATATATATATATATATATATATATATATATATTCACTGAAAAAACCATAGGTTTCAGGGGTGTTATAGTTAGCTGGACTTTTCACTTGTACAAAACCATTGAAATTCCCCCGTTATAGTTAGTTCAGCTAACTATAACTTGCGCGCCCGCAATGCACTGCTGATGACGTCACATATTACATCACTCATGACATGGTCAGTGACATCACTGATGACATCACTGATGACATCTCAAATGACATCACTGATGACATCACTGATGACATCATCCAGTGAATGTCTGTTTTTCTGAAAATTAAATATGTTTTATATATGTATATCTCAAGGTCGATCGAAGAATAAATGGGTATATAAGTGTCTAAATGGATGATTTGTTTTTGAAAAATTGATTGTGTAACTGACTGATTAAGTGTATCATAGTGAATACATGGCTTAGTGAGTAATGTTTAAATATGTAAATATCTGTATCAGTCTCTCACTTTGTGTATAAGTGGCTGCATGGGATGGTGAGTAGCTACATGGGTGTCTATATAGGTTATTAGTTGGTTTTTTGAGTATCAGTCTGAGTGTCTGCATGGTTCGGTTGGGGGTATTACGTAGTGCATAGGTGCATGAATGAGTGACTCACTGTATGTGTTGAAGACAGCATGTGTGCAGGACTGTATGGGTGGATGAGTGTGTGTATGGGTTTGTTAGTGAGTGAATGACTGTCTCAATAGTGTCTTTATGAGTAACTACATATGTTTTAAACTAGTATATGTGACTATTGGTGTATATAAGTGAGTATATGTGAGAGTGAGAGATTGAAAGAGTTCCTGTATGAATAAGTATGTGTTTATATAAGTGATTGTTTAAAAGACTAAGTATGTGTAAGTTTCCGTAGAAGTAAGTGTGGTGGTGTGTGTATAACTGTATATGCAAGTAAATGTATGTTTGATTCTTTATTAGCATGAGTGACACTGTGTGTGTGTAACTCTATGGATGAGTGGCATTGTGTAACAGGATGTATAGGTGTATGAGTACATATGATGAGTGAGTACATGTATGAGTGACTGTATAGGACTGTTGGTGAATGAGTGGATGTGTATGTGGATCTTAGAATTACTGAAGAGGTTGTTGTAACTGGTATTGGTATGTCCATTGTTTTGAAAATTTTAGTCTCTATTTTTGAATGTGTGTATCAAAGGTTATATTAGGGTGAGAGGAGGTCTGCCACTCTATCACAAGGATGATGTCATCAGTGATGTCATCAGTGATGTCATTTGAGATGTCATCAGTGATGTCATGAGTGATGTCACTGACCATGTCATGAGTGATGTAATATGTGACGTCATCAGCAGTGCATTGCGGGCGCGCGAGTTATAGTTAGCTGAACTAACTATAACGGGGGAATTTCAATGGTTTTGTACAAGTGAAAAGTCTAGCTAACTATAACACCCCTGAAACCTATGGTTTTTTGAGTGAATTTCTGAGGTTTTTTAAATGCTAATTCCTAACTATAACGTGCCTGAAACCTATGGTTTTTTCTGTGAATTTCAAAGGTTTTTTAAATCCTAATTTCTAACTATGCCTACAGAGATAGGACATGTGAAGAAAGAAGAAAAAATGCACAGAAAGAAAAAAAAGAAGTGCAGAAAGAAGCAACAGAAGTCCTCAAAGAGGAAGAAAAGTGCAGGAAGAACAAAAAGAAGAGCAGAAAGAATCCTTGTTGCAAAATCATCCTGCACCCTCAACTTTTTCAGACGGAGACTGGTGGTAACTGAGTCTGACTAACCAGTCCTAGAGCCAGTGCTATGTTAAAAGACACTTAGAATACAGTGAAAACACCTACATACACTAGGGAACATTATGCGTTGGGGTCCCCCTGTGATTAGCATGACCTCCTCTGTAAGCCCCTAGTATATAATAGGGCAGGGAGATTAAAACTACCTCTTAAAACAGGCCACAGGGCGTTTTTGCACACGTTAACTCAGGCCCCGTCCCCTCCCTTAACCACTGTGTAAACACGCCGTGTGTCTGTTTTTAGTTGGGAGATTAAGTTCATTTGAATCCTGAGGGTCCCTAGGGTCCAACTAGCCCACTAGGTACCTCCAGTAAGTGCCACAGAGCTGCGTTGCAGAGAGGTGTAAAATGTGGCCCAGCCTGGACCACCTCTCTGCAATGCAGCTCAGTGGCGCTTACTGGAAGCACTTGGTGGGCTATTTAGCCCCCAGGGGCCCTCAGTATTGAAGGGAAATTATATCCCCAATTTAAAACGTGCCATAGTGCATGTTTGCACACGTCACCTCAGGCCCCATCCCCTCCCTTCACCACTGTGTAAACGCGCCCTGTGGCTGTTCTAAGTTGAGAGATTAAGTCCCCTTGAATCCTAAGGGTCCCTAGGGTCAAACTAGACCACTAGGTACCTCCAGTAAGCGCCACAGAGCTGCGTTGCAGAGAGGTGTAAAAAGGGGCTTGGCCTCAGAACACCTGTCTGCAGCGCAGCTCCCTGGCGCATACTGGAGATGCCTGTTGGGCTAGTTGGCCCTTAGGGACCCTCTGTATTGAAGAGGAATTAATTCCCCAACTTACAACTCGCCAGGGGGCGCGTTTGCAGAGTGTTGCAAGGAGGGGGCGTGGCCTCAGGCACGAGGCCAGTCTTTTATTTATTTTAATTTTTTAAGAAGGGGGGCTGTGTGGTTCCCCTTCTTATTCTAATGTATTGGCCCTGATGACCCCATCCCCCAGGGCCTGTCTCCTAATTATATTTTTTTGACCCCAATCCCCAGGGCCAGCCACTGTTTTTTATTATTTTTAAAAAATATATATTTATAGACACACCTAGGACATGCTGGACAAACCGTACGTACCTATCACCATGACGATTTGAGAGATATTCATTAAAAGGCGACTATGCATACAATGAATCCACGTGGAATGTATTTACACCACTAGTGAAGCTCTGACATGTCTGATGCCCTACCGTGCCTAATCCCGGAAGACACCCTTGTCGTTTAGTTATACAAACATGGGTAGCTATTGACGGGCACATTTAATACACATGCACACCAAGCCATTCAAAGGGGATTCGACAAAAATTAGACCAAAACTATGTAAGAAACCCCCCTCACGGTTAATAAAACACACATCCACTGCTGGATATGTAATACTTTTTATTTTACTCTCTGGAAAGGCGACGAACATTACTTGAGAGTCACAGCACGCTCCTGGCAGAGCCCAATGCTGTGTTACACCCACCTTTGCCTGCCGAGTGCCACACACCTCTGTGTTGTATTCCACCAGCTAGTGCATATGCTATGACACTTTCTAGCCCATGTGCACTGTAACACCACCCCGTGAATATGTCATGCCACACTTGTCTTCGCACAGGTTATATTGCCCCATCTAACGTGCCTTCCTCGATGCCTATGTTATAACGCACAGTGCTATGCCATACATATTACAATCTGGGATCCATATCTTTGTCACAGTGCATATGCAACGTTACACTCCCCAGCACATATTTTATATTACAACTTTAGAGACTAGTTAGGTTACACAACACTGCCCTGTGCATATTACACTCCAAGGCGCACATCGCATAGCACGCGCTAGTGCCTGTGCTATCTCGCGCTCTCCAATGAATCTGTCATTGCGCACAATGTATTGCATATTATATTTCACGCCCGGTTCATCTTATATCACACTTTTTGGTGCATAGTTTATACCATACACTATATCTAGTTTTCATTTTCAATCGTGCTCTCAGGACTATGTTCTATATAACACTGTGTTCACCTACCCTTTTCACGGGCAATACATTTTGCGATAGGGGGTGGAGGATCAGGGGGTGTTTCTGCCAAGTGAGCCTGGAGTCACAGTCACAAACGTCCTCTTCTTCCTGAATAAAAGTGAGATTATGCTGCATACTTGTTCATATTTTAAGTAGTTCGCACAGACACACGTTTTAAAAACAATGAAGTTCCTAATACCCACCTTCTCTGAACAGTTAGCTTGCTGCCCCATCCCCCTCCTCCCTATCCTCTGTTGTGTGAATCCATGGACTAGCCTCCTCCCTCCTGCCATGCTTGGTCTGATGTGCTGCCACTGCCCTCAATTTAGTATGATGTACCAGTCCCCTCCTCCTGCCCTCCATTGCCCAATTCTATGCCCCATCATTGACCTACTGCTTAAACTCTGTGCTTAGCTTGCTGCCCCTATTCTCCTTCCCCCTGCCCTCTGATGTCTTTGTGCATGCCCCTGCTCCATCCTTTTTGCCCACCATGTTCCATGGACCTGCCACTCCTATCTACTCTGAGTGTTCTGTTGAGCTGCCACTCCCCTCCCACCTGCCTAGCATTGTCAGATGACTGTAACCTGTCCCTGCCACCTCCACCCTGCCTGTCCACATGCCATGCCCCTATCCTCTTCCTCCTGTCCTACATGGTCCATTGTACTGCCACACCCTTCTACCCTCCCTGGTCTGTTGTGCTGCAACTGCTCCTCCTGCCTGCCCCGTGTGGTCTGTTGTGAGGCCCCTTCCCCTGAACTTTCTTGTCTGTGCACAGGTTCTGACCCTCCCTTCTATCCTCCATCGTCCTTTGTGCATGCCCCTGCACCCTCCTTCTTGCCCATCATAGCAATTGTGCTGCCACTAACCCTCCCACTTGCCATGCATGGTCTTCTGTGCTGCCATGGCCCCTCCCACCTTCCCTGTTTGGTCAGTTAGCTGCCTCTTACCCCCTCCCACCTTCCCTCCATGGTCTGTGTGTATGCCATCACAGTCTCACTGTTGCTCTTCATGGTGTATCTTGCTTCTAGTGCCCATCCTGCCTGACCTCCATGGCTATCTTGCTGCTCCTGCCCTGCCCCCTTGCCCCCAGCCCTCTGTTTACATGTACAGACCCCTACTCCCTCCCTCCTGGCTTGTCTGTTCCATTGTAATGCCCCTGATCCGTCCCTCCTGCCCTTTATGGTCTGTTATGCTGCAGCTTTCTCTCCTGTCTGTCCATTATGGTCAGCTAGCTAGCTACCATTGCCTCTTGCCCCTCTGTTCTCTGTTGTCCATGTGCATGGTCCTGTCCCCTCCCTCTTGCTTTCTATGGATTGTTGTGCTGCACTCCCGTCCCGCATGCCCTGTGTGGTGTATTGTGCTGCTGCAAACCCTGATGCCTGCCCTGCAGGGTCAGTTTGGTGCACCTGTCCATGTCCCTCCTGTCCTCTGTTATCCAAGTCCATGTCCCTACCCCATTTCCTTCCATGATCCAATGTACCATACTTGCGAACATTTTGAACTTGGTAAGAGGGAGATTTTGAAAAAAAACTGGGGTATTGATTTTCCCCTTTGAGTTACATTGAAAAAGAGGAGATTGTAGACAGGAGACAGATCAAATAAAGCCCATTTGAGCTTAAAAACATTGGACGTTTCCTGGCTGAATCGGGTCTGTTGGCATGTATGGTTGTACTACCATTGCCTCTTACTTCTGCCCACAATGGTCTATTACATTGCCCCAGCCTCTCTTGCAAGTCCTGTATTGTTGGTTTGTTGCCCCTGCCCCCCTTTCCACTGCCCTCCATAGTCTGTTGTGCTGCCACGGCCCTTCCTGCCTGCTCAGTGTGGTTAAATTGTTGCCTTTGCACCCTCCTACCTGCCTTCAATTTTCAGAGTCCGTGCCCCTGGCCTCTGCCTCTCAACAGTATCCTAATGAACAACTAGATTGCTAACATTCTATATTTATTACAAAAGTGTGGAACGCCTGACGTCATCTTGATGTAATCAAAACTGTAATACCTAGAGCATTTCCTTTAGAAATTACATATATGAGAGGGTCTTATTGGCATCAAAATTATGGTTAGTGCTCTAAAAGACTAAAATAAGGACATAATTTCTGAGTTTTCAAATAGCGATAAAGCACTTTTAAATTATTTGTTATCTTTATGTTTTTTTATCCAGTTGACCACTTGATTAAATGTTGCACTTAGGGGAGAGGATGTGGTGTTACTTCCAGAACTGCAGACTTTGCAACTGGGGAACCAGGTTGGAGTTTCTGCTTCAGCTCGACATTCTGTGATTCTGGTCAAATCACTTAGTCTCCCCATGTCTACAACCAAAATGAATTTGTTCTTGTGTGATGTAACCAATGCTCATGTAAAGCACTCCAATACCTGACAAGTCTGCACTATATAACACTGCAAAAACACAAAATAATAAGTGTTTTGCACACTTCTGTCATTGGGCTATATTTGGGCTACATCTGGGTGATTTTGGGCTACATTTGGGCTCTTTTGTCTCCGGTGGCCATCTTGGGAGATTTATTTGTTATGAAGTTTCCTAATTTCCTCATGTACTGCAGTCTCCTCAGTAGGAAATGATTTCAGTTTTTTACTTTGATTCCATCATGAAGGTATTCAGATATGTCACCATGGAAGTCTGCTCCTGGTATTAAAAGTGCATGTTTCAGTCTGCATGTCAGAATTTTTTAATGAAATAGAAGAGGATTTGAGAAGTCACTCAAAATGTGCCCTCATTTTCTTTCTTCAGCATTAATCATAATTTCTATGGCCAAATGAACCCCCTCATTGTGTTCCTTTTTAAATTAAATGTTTTGTCATAATGAAGACAGTAAGCGCTCTAGTTGTTTTTAAGAACACTCTGGGACATTCTGTCATTGGGCTATACTTGGGCTACAGCTGGGTGATATTTGGACTACATTTAGGCTCTTTTGTCTCTGGTGGCCATCTTGGGAGACTTATTTGTTATGAAGTTTCCTAATTTCCTCATTTACTGTAGTCTCCTCAGTAGGAAATACTTTCAGTTTTTTACTTTGATTCCATCAAGAAGGCATTCAGATGTGTCACACATTTGCCATAAATTCAGAATGTTAGCACTCTTTTTGCTCATTAGATCACTGTAGTAAAGCTACTGCTCACCAGGAAAAACTGCTGCTGGTATTGAAAGTGCATGTTTCAGTCTGCATGTCAGAATTTTTAATGAAATAAAAGAGGATTTCAGAAGTCAAAATGTGCCCTAGTTTTTCTTTCTGCAGCACTAATCATACTTGTTATGGAAAAATGAACCCCCTCATTTTGTTCCTTTTTAACCCGTTTGACGCGCATGACGGACGGTTCCGTCATGCACGTCGGTTGCGCTGTGCGCATGACGGAACCGTTCCGTCATGGCCCCACCCGCGCACGGAACCTTCAGCGTGGCGCGGAAATCCGCGCCGCGCTGAAGGGGTTAAAGTAAATGTTTTAAGAGTTACCACTTTAATCCAAGCAAGATGGCTTCAGGTGTGCCATACGTTTATCATAAGTAGGACTGTTAGAGCACTAGTTGTTCTTTGGAACACTCTGGGAAGCTGCAGTAGAACACAAAGGAATCAACTGACAATCTCTGCCCTTGTTGGATGTACATGTTTTACTGAGAATGCCAGACTTCATTCTCACATGACTGAGAAAGATAATGTGAATTTACAGAAAATAAGCTCTCAGTTTAGCTTATAGATCACCGTCCAAACCTCTGTGGGAAAAGCATGAGAAAATATTTTTCTCTCAATCATGATATCCCAGCAGAAGGCTTTTTCACATGGTGAAATCACCTTAGAACATACCACAATTCCTAAAATGAGTATGGTACCATCAACAAATGATTTATAATGTAACTAAAGTCTTAAAACCTTCTATTAACTGCAATGCTTTTTAATGAAGTGCTATCATGTATATTGGTCCCAAGATGGCTGCCAACACTTCTTGGATGAAGTGCTGACAGCCAATCAGATCTCAGGATGAGATGTGTGGTTAGGCTCCGCCCACATATATATATATATGATTTTACTTTTGATCTTCTCAGGAACTACTGAACAGATTGACACCAGACCTGCAAAAGGCACTTCCCTGAGCGGAGGACTACCTATCTGCCAAATTTCAAGTAATTCTGTTCAGCCGTTCGGGCTGTACCTTGGACTAAAGGTCTCTATGGAAAATTGCATGGGGAAAACGTGTTTTGGGACCCCCCTTTTTTCTCAGCCCCCGCTTGACAAATCCCCCCGAGACTTTCAGGGTAGGAGCGGAGCGGAGCGCCCCACCTATTTTGAAAATTTCGTGAGGATTCGTCAACCGGCGCCAAAGTTATTCCAAATAGAATGTTGCGGATTTCCTATGGAAACACGGTCCTAACTAATAACTATCTACTGGCGACCGCCAGTAGATAATATATATATATATATATATATTTATTTATTTATCCCAACAAAGGACCAGTAGCCCTCTCGGGTTCCACATATGATTTTTTTATGATCAGAAGACGCGTTTCGGCACATTCGCCTTTTTCAATTCTGGAAATAAAAAAAACAGGTTTGAGTTTCACATGCACTGCTTATACCCTTTTATATTATATCAAATTTAGCATGTTAAATCATAGCATTCATAACAACAGTTATGACACCCAAATGACATAATTTATGAGAACACTGTCCATGGTAGAGGGCGAGTTATAGTTCATTTAGCCAGGCTAGCAAGTTAACAACACTGTGTACAGAAGTGCACAAGTTAGGAATGGTGATAAAGTTAATATTAGAGTTTAGGGATAGGTAGCAGTATAGGGTGGTAAGGGTAATTTTAGGGTTTAGGGTGGGTAGGGATAGAGGGTGATAATTGCAATTATAGGATTTAGGCGTGGGTAGTGGTAAAGGGTAGTAAAAGTCATTTTAAGGTTTAGGAGTGAATAGTGGGAAAGGATGGTAAAGGTAATTTTAGAGTTTAGGGGTGGATAGTGGTCTAGGGTGGTAAGGGTAAGTTTAGGGGTTAGGGATGGGTAGTAGTATAGGGTGGTAGGGGCAAATTTGAGGTTTAGGGGTGGGTGGTGGTGTAGGGTAATAAAAACAGGGGAATATGGGGGTTTCAAACCCCAAAAAGAGAAAAAAATAAAATTATATATATGCTGAATAAATCAAAGGTTAAAGTAATGTTATAGTTAGGTGAATATGTCAGTGACAACATTAACCATTTGAACAAAACAAAACACAGAAATTTGCCAGTTATAGTTAGCAGAGCTAACTACAACTTGTGCCCCTGCCATGCAATGCTTATGACTCCATATATTACATCACACATGGCATGTTCTATGACATCATTTATGGCATCAAAAATGACATCATCGATGACATGACTGATGACATCACCGACAATTGTGATAGTTTTTTTTATAGTTTACAAAGTGACAGGTTACTACCATATTATTTTTCCACCTTAGGTTTGTAGATGTACTGAACATGTTATCAATCTATGTACTGAAGACTAACTCTGTGCGCAGGTGACAGTTGATGACTTGGGTTCAGGATGTTCCACACAAGTTTTTTGGCTCTGCAATTTTTCTGTAGGGATACTGGGATACTGGTACTTTTGCTGCCAGGAAAGTCAGCCTAATGTCCAACCTAGACACGACCCTTACAGTGTTTAGAAAAGTGGGAGGCGTGTACAAAAAAACTGAGGGAAAGCCTTAATTTGGCCTGACGAGGATGCCACCTGATTTAGTTGACCCAGTAGAAGCTGTACAGTTAGTGGGGCCTTAAAGTTCACCAGTACGCAATCCCCCAGGCAATCTTTGGGATGAATACCAAGCCATTATTAGAACTTCTTGGGCCAGGTCATGAGGCCACCTCACATTGGTTTTCAACCAGTGCACTGTTTTATCCTCAAGTTCTCAAAATCTTCAGGTATATTGGTAGGTAATTCAAAGGCACCTCTTAGGACAATCAGATATGATGTGTACTCTGGAGGAAGTTGTGAATAGTGGGTGGGAGTCTGCCACGATGGATAGTTAAAGTAGTGGAGGTAGGCTTGCCATTTCTTCCTGTGGGTTGAACCAGATTGGTAACTCTACCTCGCCACCCCAAATTGCCCACTAGACACTGGCTAACATTGGGCTCTACTGTCGGTGACAAATTATATGAGGTGGAAGAATTTGATCCAGTTTGTGTCTGCTTCATTAATGGGTCATGGGGCCCTGAGGTAGATGTTAATGGAGCCTTTAGAGCCACTAATTTCCCTTCCAACATGTCAAGGCGGGCCACTAAATGTGCAAGCTCCACCCTTAGGGCGGCTCTAAATTTCTCCATAGAGATCTCCAAGAAGTCATCCAGGAGCTCCTTAAAAGGTGTTTTGTGCGCCACATTGGCCTCACAAGGATCTGATAGAGGAATAAGGTCACTATACTGAGAGAATTTCTCAACTAGATGCTTAGAATGATTATTATTACCGGGGGCAGCAGCACTGATCTGCCTACCTAATGGCTCATATGAAAAGGCAAAGCGATTGTTGCAGGGTAAGACATCCACAGATGACGGTGAAGCTAAAGTTGGCTCTACAGATAAGGGTGTTGGAGTTGAAACTGTATGGGGGTTAGAAATAGAATCCTGGCCCCATTTGCTGGATCTCGTAAATATTACAGAATTCTCATCTGTCTGCACGGGGTGCTGGCAGTGGGGGAACTGGAGACAACTGAGTGAGAGGTGGTTGGGGAGGGAACTAAAATCTACTCACATTCAATTAGTAAGATGTCTATAATATCTATGACACAATTGTCCCCTGCAGATTTTTTAATTTTGTTAGATTTCTTTATTTTTACTGCATTTAACCCCCCCTTGTGGTTTTTCTTTTCCCCATAGTTCAATGCAAGGAACCCAGAAATCAAGATACAGACTGAGCAGTAATAGCAACAACAGTTTCACTAGGCAGGAGAATGCTTATACACAGAGCCGATGTTATGTTAATTGGATTTATAGAGCGCAGTGGTTACCCGGAGGTGTCCGGGCGCTATGCACTGCCTGTACGTAAGCGGGGAGAAGGTCAATGAGTAAACAGCCAAGTCTTCAGTCCCTTTCTCAAGGAGAGGAGATCTGCAGCATTCCTCAGGTGGAACGGCAGGTCGTTCCAAGCCTTGGATGTGCATGTAATAAAACTCCTACCTCCCCAACTGTTTTTTTGAAAAGTAGGGATTTAGACATTTTTTGCTCCTGTGGACCGAAGGGTCCTAACGGGATCATACCATTTGAACCTTTACCTCAAATGGTCAGGGCCTATTCCGTTAAGCCGATTAAGGGCAGATCCTCACAAGCCGCTTTCAACCACAGATATACAGTGTATGTAGCAAGCAGATGAACTTGACAATGGACAACAAACAGCAATACCTTGGGCTAGGGGAGGCGTTAGAGAGGTGGCCCAACCCTACCTCCTCCAGGCTCTGACAGGAGAGGTTGGGGCCCCTTTGGCTCACATGTGGCCTGTGCTGCAGGAAGGACGGAATGCTTTTTAGCATGTGGCTGGCCATGCCCCCTTCTCAGCCACACTCAGCAGCTGCACCTCCTAGCATCTCTGATGTTGGTGCATGAAGTTCCCTGTGGCAAATGAGGTCCCAGGAGGTCAAAAAGCCCTTCTTGGCAGCCGGTGAATCCCCAAGATGGATATTTTTGGGAAGGATAAATTGTACTTGCAATGAAAACATCAATTTTATAAAATAAAAAAAGCTCATAAGTGTTTGTTGTGTTGAATCAATGTAGAAATAGAGAAGCGATAAATGTATACATTTGTATATTGAGATTTTCTTGCAGAGAGTGAAAGTACATTGCTACATTGAGTGTGAAACGACTTTTCTTCTGCGGTGCCAGGGGGCTTGATACTTTCTTAAACGAAAAAGAACATATATATGCTTTCTTGACGTCATATTTGTTTTGATCCGAAAAAACTGCTTTGCTTGACTAGTTGTTGGGAACCGACAACAGGAAATAGACTGACGACCACAGCCCAGCTGAATGACGCGCACTTGATAAATGTTCGCATGTATTTTGTTAGTTCTGTGCACCTGTTACCAACAGAATGAAGAACCCTGTTTACTTCCTGTTTACTGTGGTTTAGTTTAAAACAGTTGATTATAGCTAAAAGAGTCGGGCATTAAACACGGCGAATAGGGACAGGCCATGACACTCAACACTAGAGGGGTATAGGGGGGGGAGACAGACAACGCCAGTGGGGGGCATATAGATAATTTAAAAAATGAACTTACCCGCATTTCCCTCAACATTTTATTCTTTCTGGAGTCAGCTCAAAGGCACCTCATGGAGCCCCCGGCTGCCTCCACAGTCCAGCAGGCACAGGAGGCCTACTCTCCAGCCAGCTGTCTGAGACAGCTATGTGGAGAGGTTTACACTGCACAAGTCAGGCCAGCCATCATGCTCACTGGTGGAGTGAGCACCACTCCCCTGCTGCCCGTCAGCAGCAGTCCGCCCCAAAACACTGCTCGGTCTGGGAGCATCGGCCGCCTGTCAGCAGGGGGGTGATGCTCCTCTTGGGGGGACCACTGCTGATGGCGTAAACATACTGTGATGTAAAGCTTGTTTTTGGATAGCATTACCTTCAGTCTCAGCATCTGGGCATATGTTAATTCTACGTATTTTAGACAGTCGCGTACAGTGTAATATTCAGGCTTTGGTGGCCAATCAACTTTCTCTTAAAGAGTGCACCAGCGTGCTGTAAAAATCAACTTAGGACAACTTTACCTCCAGATTTATACTGCAGCCGACTGTCAAGACAAAATGTGTTAAACTGATGTTCCACAACGAGTTTTCTAAGCTCTGCATCGCTAGCAACCATTATCACAAGATCATTGCCCTTCAGCCTCAGTCTGTGCCCTGATATGTGGTCCAGGATACATATTTTTATGGTAAAATTCCATGTGCGCAGAATTTAACCAGAATAATTCATTGGGTCCGCCTAATTAAAATAAGTGAATGAGTCACTGAATAGGACAAAGACCATAAATCATGTTAAGTTGCAGAATAACAACAAATACACCCTGTTGCAATGTTGGCTACCTTTGTCTTTGCCAGCCTAGAAAATCTTCAGATTTCACACGCACACCACTTTGCATCATCACACTTGAAAAGCACAGCCTGCAATACCACAATTGTGCCACTAGCACGTTTTAGCAGCCGTATTCAAGCGAAAAATAAACATCTAAAATTAACTTTACTATGAAAATACGAAAAGCTGCTGTGATGTACACCTGGAAACATGTCACCATCATGAATGTGCTCAAGAAACCATCTGCTGACCCAGCCACCTATTCCAGCTACAGACTCAACTCCATCATACCATATCCGGCAAAGGTCTTAGAGAAACTAATCACCTAATGCTTCACTGGCCACCTCAGCAAACACAACACGATGACGGAGTGCTGAAACGTCTCATCTACTCACCTCCAGTCCAGAGATCTGGGTTTAATCCATCATTCTTTTGGTAACTATAGCACCCCAGTTGGACTTAGTCATGTGCAAATCAGTCTTGTCCCTGCCCCTCATGGTAACAGTCCAGCCCAAACTGCTTGCCAGGTCCTCGCTGGGCCGGAAACAAGCATCCTGTGACCGGTTGTGGGGTATCATCTCTCATTAGCCAGGCTAGCTTGAATCCAGTGGCACAACGAGCAAGGGATCAATGTCTGGGCATGCTCCTGGCCACTTAGGGTGAACATAGCAAACACAACAAGATGATGGATGGAGTGCTGAAAGTTTTCAACCATTCACCCCCAGTCAAGAGATCTGGGTTTAATCTATCGTTCTTTTGCTCAGTATGCCACCACAGTTTTGACCCAGACATATGTAAAACAGTCTTGACCCTGCTCCTCATCAGAACAGTCCAGCTGAACTGCCAGACCATGTCCTCCCTGGACCTGAAAGAAACATCCTGGGATTGGTTTCAGGGTATCACCTCTCATCAGCCAGGGTAGCTTGAATCCAGTGACACAGCGAGCAAGGTACCCATCTCTGGCATACCCTTAACCACATAAGACAAATACAGCAAACACAAGATGATGGACGGAATGCTAAAACGTTTCAACCAATCAACCCTAGTCAAGAGAACTGGGTTAAATTCATCATTATTTTCCTCACTATGCCACCCCAGTTTGAACCCAGCCATATGCAAATCAGTCTTGACACTCCTCATTATAGGAACAGCCCAGAATGAACTGTCGGGCTGGGCCAGGTCCTCCATGGACCGGAAACAAGGATCATGGGACTGGTTCCGGGGTATCACTCTTCATCAGCCAGGCTAGCTTGAATCAAGTGGAACAGCGAGCAAGGGACCCTTGTCTGTGCATACCCTTGGCCAATTAGAGAGAACATAGTAAACAAAACAAGATGATGGATGGAGTGCTGAAACTTTTCAACCACTCACTCCCAGTCAAGACAACTGGGTTTAATCATTCATTCTTTTGCTCATTATTCTACCCCAGTTTTGACACAGCCATGTGCTAATCAGTCTTGAACCTACTCTTCATGGGAGCAGTCTAGCCCGAACTGCCAGGCCAGGTCGTCCCTGGACTGGAAACATGCACCCTGGAACAAGTTTCAGGGTATCAACCCTTATCAGCCAGGCTAGCTTGAACCTAGTGGCACCACGAGCAAGGGACCCACGTCTGGGCATACCCTTGGCCACTTAGAGAGAACATAGCAAGCACAACAAGATGATGGACAGAGAGCTGAACCTTTTCAACCACTCATCCCCAGTTAAAAAATCTGGGTTTAATCCATTGTTCTTTTGCTCACTGGGCCACCCCAGTTTGGGCCATGCCAATTGCAAATCAGTCTTGAACCTGCTCCTCATGTGAACAGTCCAGCCTGAACTGTCAGGCCAGTTCCTCCCTGACCATAAACAAGCATCTTGGGACCAGTTTCGGGTTATCACCCTCATCAGCCAGGCTAGCTTGTATCCAGTGGCACAACAGCAAGGAACACATGTCTGTGCATACCCTTGGTCACTTAAAGTGAACATAGCAAACACAACAAGATGATGGATAAAGTGCTGAAACTTTTTAACCACTCACTCCCAGTCAAGAGATCTGGGTTTAATCCTTTGCTCTTTTGCTCATTATGCTACCCCAGTTTGGACCCGGCCATATGTAAACCAGTCTTGACCCTGCATCTCATGGGAACAGTCCAGCCCGAACTGCCAGGCCCGGTACTCCATGGACCGGAAGCAAGCATCCTGGGAGTGGTTTCAGGGTATCACCCCTCATCAGCCAGCCTAGCTTAAATTCAGTGGCACAGTGAGCAAGGGATCAATGTCTGCCTTGGCCACTTGTTTGATTGATTCAGCATTCCATCCATCATTTCTTACTGCAGCACTTTTTGCGCCAAGTGGGATGAGTATGCCCAGATGTGGGTCCCTTGCTCGCTGTGCCACTGGATTCAAGCTAGCCTGGCTGATGAGGGGTTCCCAACATCATTTAACCAGGATCAAACACTGAGTAGAAGAACCAAGACAGCAACTCAACATGTTCAGCACTAGGGAAATTCCACTCTTCTGAAGACCAAGACCACATTTTATCACCAGCCTTTTTTGGTAAAGCTAGTATTAAATGTGAAGTCAATCAGACCACATCTTTACATGATGGTGATGCTGCATATTCACTCCAGTGAATTTCCCACTTCCAATCAAGTTTTTTAAAAGAATATAACAATATCAATTGAGTCTGTTTTATGTCTCTCTCACTGGTTGCAAAAAAAGGACTCATGGCAGAAGGAGATTGCTCAGTGAGTTCTCTGGGTCCTCTGGCAGTAGGTGGATATCACTGGTGTCCCACAGTCAATAATATTATATTCCATTGAAATAAGTTAACCCCTTGGTAAACTTGACTCTCAAAGGGTAGAAACAGCAAGCTGACAAAGTGACACCTCCTTATTTACCTTGTTGAGGGTTTTATTGAATATAACCTGGGGAAATTGTGCGATGGCTGTGGTACCAGGATATAGCTGTTAGAATAAAGTTTGACAAAAATATCACCCCATTGGAGTTACTAATAGAAAATCTGCAGTTAATGAAATGCATATGATGATCTTTAAGGCATGATATTTAATATAGAAGATATTTCTGCATATGGCAAGTGTTAGACCTGTCAATCTTAGGGTGGTCTTACCCCAAACATTTTGCCTTCCTCCTCCATTTTTGCTGATCTTGTTGTTGCTGGCCTGAGGACTCTAGTACTGCTTAGCAGTGTTAAAGTGCACAAAGTGCATGTTCTCACGCCTCAAAACATGGTTACACTGGCTTATCCCCAATTGGCATATTTAATTTCATTTACTTATAAGTAAGTCTCCCTGTTTTCCGTTTTTACTGATTTTTACAGATAAATACAGACAGAAAACCATTTATTGTGTTGTCTGTATTTATTTGTAAATGGGTATAAAAATGGAAATTAGGTGCTTTTTGAGTGATTCTAAATACACTTTGATATGACTGCCAGGCCAATATATGTGTGGATTGATAGGTAAGGGGGTTAAAAAAGACAGGACATTTAGTAAAGAGGCTTACACAGCAGTAGCTATGCACAAGGCTGATACTGAAATGTGCATTTTTTCATAAAAGTGCATTGATTTATCTTTTAGGGGTGTTCATATCACTGAAACTTGGCAGGCATTCAAGCATAACTGCATATTTATTGGTTAAATAAATGTGGAAATATACCAGTTTCAGCTTTATTTTTCTCACAAAACCCATAATAAATATGGATAAATGCAACTAAAGTTGACAAAAAATAAATATGGATAAATACAGACGGAAATGTCAAAAAAATGAATACCATAAAACCGGGAGTCCTACCTATAAGTCCCTAGTAAAGTCATACTATATTTACCAAGGGCCTATAAATTAAATACCACTAGTGGGTCTGCAGCATTTTTTGTGCCATCCACGTAAGTAGCCCTTTAAATATGTCTCAGGCCTGCCGTTGCAACCTGTGTGTGTAGTTTTAAACTGCCAACTTTCTGCCAGGCCCATTACTTTCTTTTTAATACAAATAGGTCACCCCCAGAGTGGGCCGTGGACAGCCCTGATGCCAGGGTGCAGTATATTTAAAAAGTAGGATATGTCATTTTAAGTTTTACATGTCCTGCTAGTGAAAAACTCCTCAATGTGTTATTTCCCTACTGCAAGGCCTACCTTTCCCATAGGGTAACATTGGAGTTACCTTATTACATAGCTGTAATTTCCAAATGGGTACAGGTAGCCAGTTCGTCTTTGGTATCTTTGAAATTGTATGAAACATCCTCTCTCATGGTGAAGTCGAATTTTGAACTACAATTTGTTAAAATGCCAAAACTGGTTCCAGGATGCAATATTAACGATCTAAAAAAGAAAAACGTTAAGCACAAGCAATTTCTAAAACAGTAGTAGAGTCAACCTGAATGCTGATCTGCAGGGGGGCCTAGTTTGCCAATCAAATGGAGGGGGCTAACGTTCTATTCCAGGTCGAATCAGGGTTGGTCTCCACAAAACCTATAGGGATGAACTAAGGAGTGCTGGTTTATTATCCCCTATCACGTCCCCCTCCTCTACACTGATCCCAGACTGTAATCATAATCCATTTCTTTTCCCAATGTCCCCACACCAACCCAAGCCTTAACTCCTAATTACTTTACATTAATGTATGACACATCCTTCTATATTTGTATGATGTGTTATGTGGTTTCTTTTAATGAAGTTTGCATAAAAGACATCTGTTTAAAAACCGAAAAAATCAATCAGTAAATCAAGGAAATGTCAATTGCTCTTTTTTAACTGCCCCATTCTGTTTGACCCACTCCACAGTCAATTATCTAAATCTCCTGCTTACTCATAACCACAACACTGCCTCTTGCATCAGTGGTGCTTTATCTTGTGGTACTGTAGAGCACTCCCAGCTCACAGTTGATGAACAATTATTAACCTGTGTATCCTTGTACACAGTAGGCCAAATGTCCTTGACAAGAATGCTGTACTCCACCTGCACCCTTCCCATGGCGTGAATGCTGCTATGATGAGGTCAGAGCTGTCAAGAGGCTATAATTTCATGATAACATTCAGATATAACTAACATATCAGGTGATTAGGAGCGGAAATGCCAGGTAAGCACCACCACACATTTTATAGTGATGAATAAGCATAGACCTCTTGTTTTATTATTGCATTTAGTTTTTCTCTTTGTTAAAAGAAAGCCTTGCTTCAGCAAACGAATTGCCAGCCTATTTAGTACTCCTTGAGAAATTATATATTATTTACAGTGAAAAACAAACCCAAAGATTAATATGACAAAATAACAGACACACATATAATTTGGCTACAAGGCGGTAAATTAACAGAGGACAAGTGATATCCCACAGCCAAGCAAGACCATCTGCCCAGTGTCATATAAGCAGGCATAAGAATTATATTTTGAGATGTTCCGACAGTACAAACACATTGATGTTAACCTCACTTCTATTTGTATACTTGCATTTTTTCATTGATGAATATATAGATAATAGGTGTATTCCATTCTAATAATGAAAACCTGCAATTCACACTCATTCTCGCAGCTAGCTGTGTTCTTCATTGACGTGTGGGCAAAGTGATTCACCGCCAAGAGTTACTGGCGGTGGATCACTCGGCTTGTGCAAGGATTAGTGTGAATTGCAGGTTTTCATAATAAGAATGAAATATCCCTGTAACTTTGTGTTCATTAATGAAAAATTACAAGTATACAATATACATTTTAACTTTGTTGTATTGGTGATCATAGCTCTTCGAGACCGGCACATCACCTCAACTCCACAACGCATCCTCAATGCCGGACTTCACACCACAAGCGCTTGTTGACAAGATCGTTGGAGATGACGCAAGGCCTTTCATCGTAGCTTCACCGCTCTTCGGAAAAAACACTTCAGTTGTGCAGCGCATCCTCAATGTGGGACCTTGAAACACTCCATTCAGCAGGCCTAACTGGGTCCCTGTTTCCATCCCAGAGTTCATCATGGTCAGTCTGGACTTATGACTTTGTGTCGGTCCGGCGCGAACAGGTATCCACAATTGGTTAGTGCTTTTTGCAGCTATTTTCACTGAAATCTTTCAAATTGAATATCTTTGGTTCTACATATTGGGCTTTTGTTGTTTGGTCTTTTCGTATTTAATTCAAACTACTCTATTTTTCAAATCTTGTGTGGGATCCTTTTGTTGTGTATTTTCATTTGGCACTATTTGAAGAATTGCACAATTATTTTACACATTGCCTCCGAGTTGTGCTGACTGCTCTGTGCCACGCTGCACAAGGGTTGAGCGCAGGTTACTTTAAAGTTGCTTGTGACTTCACCCTGACAAGGATTGTGGTTCCTGCTTGAGTAGAGTTTCATTCTCTTCAACTAGTAACATACATTATTACAAGATTCTGAGAAAGAAAGGTGCTGTGTGTAGATTGTGGTTATTGTTCTTTTGTCAAGCATAGACTACTAATTAACCCCCATAAGGCCCTGCTCAAAATGACATACCTCTTATTATTTATAATTGACAGTGCGCAGGCCATGCCCCATTCAAAGCCCCACCTTTTCCATCTCATTTAATTCTGTGTTTGTGTATCAAATTTTAAATATGTATAATGTAATGCATGAAGTAAAAATAAGTATGTGGACATGTGCAATGTTAAAAAACATTATGCTGGGTTGTATATTGCGATAGAAATTATGTTTGCACCCCCTACTTCTCATCACACACAAGCTGTTCTGTATCCAGAACCTCATATTTAAGATAGTTGTGCTGCAATGTAAATGTTCTCTTGAATGTACTACTCTGCTCCTTGTAGATAGTGTCACTGCATATTAACTATCTAAAAAAGAAAGACATTAAGCACAAGCAAATTCTAAAACAGTAGTAGAGTCCACCTGAATGCTGTTCTGCAAGAAGGCTTAGGGGCATATCAACAAGGGCTTTATCTCTGCTTTTTTGGCTTTAAAAGCCAAAAAAGGAGAGATAAAACTAGCGCCCTATCAACAACAGGGTGCTAACATGCAAATTTGCATGTTAGCACCCTTTTACTCTAGGCTTCCCCTTGCATCTCTAATGAGATGCAAAGGGGGCGTTCCAGAGTAAAATAATAGGAGAAATGTCGCTAAGCGACATTTCTCCTATTATCAAGAATGTCGCTGTTGGACTTGGCCCTTCTGGCAGGTTCACCCCTGAACTTTTTTGATTTTTACTGGTGACTTGGTGTGGTGATTGTTTGGTTTCTGCGCACTTTCCCTGTGTCCCAGGGTAAAGTGCGTGCGTGCTCTGAGTGCATGTGGTGAGATAGGCCTGCCCTCCCATAGGAATGCATGGGGAATGTATGTGTCCCTAGTAGTTCCTGATGCGTAGGGTGTGCAGGCCCGAGTTTGGTATGTGCGGACTCGTGGGAGTGAATGCTGCGCGATGATGTGTGCGGCGTGCATGTACCTAGTGTGGAAGTGCCACTTCTAGAAGTGGGCACTTCTGTGTGCAGTGTGTCTGTCGCGTGATTGGCTGGTCGTGTCATGTGACGGGCTAGGGATTCCCCAGAGTCAGGATGAGTCACCCAGTGGTGAATGGGGAGATCAGCAGCTAGATGGGTGGGAGGAGTACACCTGGGTCCTGAATAGGACAGGGTTTTCCACACACATTGCTGGCCCCGCCCCCTGTGGTGCGACTGACGACCCTAGCCCTGCCAGTGAATAGAGTGAGGGGCTGAGCACATCAAGGGTGCTCCCCAACCAGCTGCGACTGGTTTTCCCCCTCACCCTGAACCCAGAACAAAGGGTTTGCCTGTATAAAAATGGGGCTGTGTCCCCACAGAAACTGTTCTCTGCCAGGATCTTACCTGAGGGGGGCTGCTGCTGCTGCTGGACCAGAGGACCGCCACCTGGACTACCTCCCTGCCTGGAGGCCCAGTGAGCTGGCTCTGGGTCCAGCCTTGCCCCCACCCCTGCCCTGCTGCATGCAGGGAAGAACATTGCTGGACTTTGGTACTTTCCTGCTCCCCAAAGCACCTGGGAGCGCTTTAATTTGCCAAAGCGCTGGGAGCACTTTATTTGTCCCTCAAGCGCCTGGAAGCGCTTGTAATTGCCTTTTAGCGCTCAGAGCGCTTTATTTCTCAAAGCTGGTGCCCACCCGGCGTTTGCCCCGTCTGTACAGATTCTGAAGTCCCCTGGCAGGTGCCCACCCTGCCAGGGACATTGCCGTGGTCATTGGCGGGTGCCCACCCCGCTTGTTTGTCTTAATTTCACGGCGGGTGCCCACCCCGCCGTATATTTCATATCGCGAGGGAGCCTACCCCTCTTATTGCCGAGAGAAGTCACCGCCGCGTCCGGGCTCGAAGGAAGTCAGGCAGGCCGGGGGCGGGACTCCGGGACAACAGGAAGTGGGAGGGCGGGAGCCTACCCCGCCTCCCTCCGAAGACTCGCGACTGTTTGGTTGGGCCCCGGAGCAGGCAGGAGCCTACCCTGCGCGCCTGTGCCCTCGCCGGAGAAGAGAAGCGGACGTGTGGCAGCTTCCCCTGAAGGGCTCCCGTGAGTGGTGAGAGCCCTGCAAGGTCCAGCGGAGCAGCGCGCCAAGGAAAGAAGCGGAGAGCCTCCCGCCGTCACCGGAGACACCAGCGCAGCCTCCGATTCAGCCGGTGAGTGGGGAGGAAGGAAAGGGGGCCCGCCTTTGGTACCTAAGCCCCGAGGGGCCCGCGCTCCCGTAGCTGGTGCCTGCTTTGGGGCACATTGACGGCTCTCGCAGCTGCCCCACTTGTCAGAGGGCAGCTGCGCCCCGTGAGCAAAATTTGGATTCCCCTTTCTGAGTCCGCAAACGGGACTCCAACCCGGGGGCAGTATTCTTCTCGAGCCCCGTGAGGCTCCAACAGACGGGGGCATTTCCTGGTGATTAGAGCGGCCCCGGAAGGCAGCGGGCCGCTCCAACGTGTCCCAGGGCATATTGGAGGCAAAATTATTGGTTCAGAGCCTGAAAGGCTCCCACGACAGGGCGCATAATTTGTCTAGAGTCCAGAGGGACTCCCACGGGGCCATATTTGTTCTAGAGCCTAGAAGGCTCCCACGAAAGGCACATTATTCATTGTAGAGCCCAGGAGAGGCTCCACGTAAGTGCTGCAGATTTATGTTTAACAAGGCACAGTGGTGCCACAGCATCTCTCCAGTTGCCCAGCACTTAGTGGGCAACTGCAACGTTTAGGTTGTGGCCCCGGTGTTCTGGCTTGCGCAGCCTGCGCCGGCGCGCCCTGACTTTTCTGGACGCAGGGCGTCCTTGCCCCTACTAGGCCAGTTGGCCCAGGGACTGCCACAGTAGTGGCTAATGTGAGTTTTGGCGCCATTGTACCTTTTCTGCACCTCTGAATGTGTTTATGCGTCATGTGCTTTGCTTTACACCTCTGAATGTTATGCATCATGTGTTTATGTGCTTAGACCCCTACAGGTATTGTGATACTTAGGTGGTTGTTTTCTCCCTAGTACAGGTGGTGCTAGTGAGGTCCTGATTCCCTGCGCAATATTTTCCTAAGGTGGTTAGGGTTGCGTAGGTGGTACTTACCTGATACCAGTAGTTACTGGTTGTGTGCTACATATGTTATTTTGTACTACAGTATTATTCCTATGTTCTAAAAAGTGCTAATTCCTGACAGTGGTCCAGGTGGCCCTGTCCCCTGTATATATAATCCCTTGTAAATTCTGCCCGTGCCTGTTGGCACATTGTAGAGTGTGTGTTTTTATCTAATGTGTTGTGTATAATACAAAGGTTATTTTTATAGAATACCTTGTGTGGAGTTTCCTTTGTGGTGGGCCTTGGGTGTTGTTGCTGGGTGCGCGCGCAAACGCTTTACACATCGCCTCAGGGATAAGCCTGACTGCTCGTGCCAAGCTACCAAGGGGGTGAGCAGGGGTTATCTTTGGCGTGTAACTTCCTTGCCCTGACTAGAGTGGTGGTTTCTGCCTGACTTTGGCGCAAGCCTTAGCCAACCAGAAATCCCATTTCTAACATTGGTGGCAGCGGTGGGATTTGGACTTGCGTTTGCGCTGTACCACAGCGGCAACTGGCCGCACTACAAAACTCTGCATTTAGATAAATCACATGGTATAGGGATTATTGTTTTGAAATTGTTTTTAATTGTCATTTCCTTGGAAATGTGTTTTTGTGCACTGTGAGTTAGGTGTCCCTAGCTCGGGAGGGTAGATCATCCCCCTTAGTGCATTGTGTTTTCTGGATTCACCAGAGGGTGGGATCCAGTGGTGGCAGCGTAATAGTGTCCTGTACATTTGTCCCCCGCCCTGCGCCCAGAGTTGGTACCTGTGTCACGTGGTGGTCAGGTTGAGGAATCAGGGGTGGTAGAAACTGCCTTACCAGTCCGAGGGGAGGGTTGTGTGTGGATGAGTGGTGAGTGGCACTAGGCAAGTGAGTGTGAGTTCTCTGGGTTAGAGAGCTTGCTGAACCTTTTTGTGAATTGAGTACTCCTGTTAAGCTCAGACCCCTAGGTTCCCTGTGTGATCTTTTCTCTAGAACGTCTGCCAGAATGGAGCCTGCTTTTGATCTCAGTGATCTAGTTTATTACAGTATGCAGGAGTTGGAAAGGTTCTGTAGAGAGAGAAACATAGGGGTGAGCGAGTCTGACACTGTGTACGAATTGAGGAACTACATGATTGGATGGCAAGCAGATGAATGGAAACGTGAGCGCAGTGAGGAAGAAAGGGCCCGGGCCTCACACCTGGAGGGTGGTGGGTCTGTGGGGAGCCCTGAAGACTCAAAAGAAGATGACAGTACCTGGACGCCAGTAGAGAGTGAGGACCCCGTAGGTAGGGAGTCCCTTGCTGGGTCCAGCGTAGAAGATAGCGCCTCACCCCTTTCCCTGTCCCCTGAGCGCAGTGGTAGTTTTCTGGATTCCCCAGTGAGGGTGGAGTCCAGGGGGGGCAGCAATATAAAGTGCAGTATAGAGAGTCCCAGTCCCAGTTCCCCGAGTGTGGTACCTTGTTCCCGAGAGGAGGAATGTAGGTTGAAGTTCAGGGGCAGTAAGAAGCTGTCTCACCAGTCTTGGGAGGAGGCTGTGGAGGAATGTCATGATGCCCTGGTGGACTGGTTGGTGTTTAACCCGGAGCAGGATTTGGATGGAGTACTAAATATGATTATCAAGGAGCAGATGCTCAGTAGTTGTTCTCCAGGGTTGCGCCAACACCTGTTGTGGTATAACTCTTTTTGTCCATTTGAACTTGCAGAGGAAGCAGACCGCTGGGAAAGGGCCAGAGGTTCTCTAGTGTCATTAGTGAGTGATTCCAACAATAGTGGGTCAGAGATCCTCCAGCCCAGCGTGGTGGAGGAGGGTCAGTGTAGCCCAGCTAGGTCCCAGGATAGCGAGGAGGGTGTAGGGGCTCACTGCCTGGCTCAGTGGAGCAGGAGTGAGAGGGTGACCGAGGGTACCCGGACGTACGAAACCCTGCCTCAGGACTTGGATGGTTCCATGAGGGAACACCAAGTTGGGGACCTAGGCTGTCCTGTTAGTCCACTTGAGGAAGATCTCTTAGTGAGTGGAGGACCTAGAGCACCTGTAACCAGGGCTCCTGTGGTTCTGGAGTCTGGCGGTACCGCTCCGGTAGGGAGGGTACAGGAGTCCAGCGTGAGTGATTGGGGGATGAGTTCCCCAGTGGAAGAGCCGGTGGGTCAGGGACTTCCCAGTTGGGCTAGGTTCCCGTGTAGTGACCAGGGTGGCACCACTTCTGTTCTGGGGGATCTCCGCGCACTGTCAGGTGGACAGGGGACGGGAGATCAGCGCCCGACAGACAGTCGCTCGACATATGTGTCATTTGATAGCCTCAGGGGGATGGAGTGGAGATCCCCAGAAGTCCTGGAGTGCCAGGCAATTATTCCACCAAAGGTTCTAGGCCGGAGGTTGGAAGGCCAGGTTCGGGATCAGCCTGACCTGAAGGGTGGGACGTCTGTAACCAGCGTCCCGACCAGTTCTTCTTCCAGAGGTACCGCCCCAGTTGGTAGGGAACAGGGTTCTGGAAGGGGGTGCGGAGGGTGGGAGAGCCCACCTCTGCCCCCGGTACAACCTGAGGGGTTAAACCCTGGGTTGGAATGGCGTTCTAGGTGTACCCCTCGCCAGAGGAGGAGGAACCCTAGGAGAAGAGGTAGGGGGAGGAGAGCCTTCCCTGAGACTCCTGGTCCGCCTGCGGGTGTAGACCCTAGGCTGGAGAACCAGTGGCAGTCTAGTCCTGTCTTTCAGAGAGGAAGAGTGGAGAATGGCCGCTATGTGCCAGGGGTTACTACCCCCCACTCTGTGATTAGGCAAAGACCGGTGGCACCTGGGTGGCCTAGGGCCTGGTCTTGGCCGCGGACAGCTTGGGAGTACCAGTGGGGTACCCCAGTTGGTCCAGACAGTGGTGTTAGAAAGAATTCCATGGGTTCACCGTGGCGTAGAACCGGAGGGTGTCCCTGCAGGTGCGGGCCCGCGTCCGTGTTCTATCGCCCCAAGCAGGGAAGTCCATCACGGTGGTGATTGGGCTGCCCTGCGTTTTGGCTGGAAGGGGGTTGTGTTGGACTTGGCCCTTCTGGCAGGTTCACCCCTGAACTTTTTTGATTTTTACTGGTGACTTGGTGTGGTGATTGTTTGGTTTCTGCGCACTTTCCCTGTGTCCCAGGGTAAAGTGCGTGCGTGCTCTGAGTGCATGTGGTGAGATAGGCCTCCCTCCCATAGGAATGCATGGGGAATGTATGTGTCCCTAGTAGTTCCTGATGCGTGGGGTGTGCAGGCCCGAGTTTGGTATGTGCGGACTCGTGGGAGTGAATGCTGCACGATGATGTGTGCGGCGTGTATGTACCTAGTGTGGAAGTGCCACTTCTAGAAGTGGGCACTTCTGTGTGCAGTGTGTCTGTCGCGTGATTGGCTGGTCGTGTCATGTGACGGGCTAGGGATTCCCCAGAGTCAGGATGAGTCACCCAGTGGTGAATGGGGAGATCAGCAGCTAGATGGGTGGGAGGAGTACACCTGGGTCCTGAATAGGACAGGGTTTTCCACACACAATGCTGGCCCCGCCCCCTGTGGTGCGACTGACGACCCTAGCCCTGCCAGTGAATAGAGTGAGGGGCTGAGCACATCAAGGGTGCTCCCCAACCAGCTGCGACTGGTTTTCCCCCTCACCCTGAACCCAGAACAAAGGGTTTGCCTGTATAAAAATGGGGCTGTGTCCCCACAGAAACTGTTCTCTGCCAGGATCTTACCTGAGGGGGGCTGCTGCTGCTGCTGGACCAGAGGACCGCCACCTGGACTACCTCCCTGCCTGGAGGCCCAGTGAGCTGGCTCTGGGTCCAGCCTTGCCCCCACCCCTGCCCTGCTGCATGCAGGGAAGAACATTGCTGGACTTTGGTACTTTCCTGCTCCCCAAAGCACCTGGGAGCGCTTTAATTTGCCAAAGCGCTGGGAGCGCTTTATTTGTCCCTCAAGCGCCTGGAAGCGCTTGTAATTGCCTTTTAGCGCTCAGAGCGCTTTATTTCTCAAAGCCGGTGCCCACCCGGCGTTTGCCCCGTCTGTACAGATTCTGAAGTCCCCTGGCAGGTGCCCACCCTGCCAGGGACATTGCCGTGGTCATTGGCGGGTGCCCACCCCGCTTGTTTGTCTTAATTTCACGGCGGGTGCCCACCCCGCCGTATATTTCATATCGCGAGGGAGCCTACCCCTCTTATTGCCGAGAGAAGTCACCGCCGCGGCCGGGCTCGAAGGAAGTCAGGCAGGCCGGGGGCGGGACTCCGGGACAACAGGAAGTGGGAGGGCGGGAGCCTACCCCGCCTCCCTCCGAAGATTCGCGACTGTTTGGTTGGGCCCCGGAGCAGGCAGGAGCCTACCCTGCGCCCCGGTGCCCTCGCCGGAGAAGAGAAGCGGACGTGTGGCAGCTTCCCCTGCAGGGCTCCCGTGAGTGGTGAGAGCCCTGCAAGGTCCAGCGGAGCAGCGCGCCAAGGAGAGAAGCGGAGAGCCTCCCGCCGTCACCGGAGACACCAGCGCAGCCTCCGATTCAGCCGGTGAGTGGGGAGGAAGGAAAGGGGGCCCGCCTTTGGTACCTAAGCCCCGAGGGGCCCGCGCTCCCGTAGCTGGTGCCTGCTTTGGGGCACATTGACGGCTCTCGCAGCTGCCCCACTTGTCAGAGGGCAGCTGCGCCCCGTGAGCAAAATTTGGATTCCCCTTTCTGAGTCCGCAAACGGGACTCCAACCGGGGGGCAGTATTCTTCTCGAGCCCCGTGACGCTCCAACAGACGGGGGCATTTCCTGGTGATTAGAGCGGCCCCGGAAGGCAGCGGGCCGCTCCAACGTGTCCCAGGGCATATTGGAGGCAAAATTATTGGTTCAGAGCCTGAAAGGCTCCCACGACAGGGCGCATAATTTGTCTAGAGTCCAGAGGGACTCCCACGGGGCCATATTTGTTCTAGAGCCTAGAAGGCTCCCACGAAAGGCACATTATTCATTGTAGAGCCCAGGAGAGGCTCCACGTAAGTGCTGCAGATTTATGTTTAACAAGGCACAGTGGTGCCACAGCATCTCTCCAGTTGCCCAGCACTTAGTGGGCAACTGCAACGTTTAGGTTGTGGCCCCGGTGTTCTGGCTTGCGCAGCCTGCGCCGGCGCGCCCTGACTTTTCTGGACGCAGGGCGTCCTTGCCCCTACTAGGCCAGTTGGCCCAGGGACTGCCACAGTAGTGGCTAATGTGAGTTTTGGCGCCATTGTACCTTTTCTGCACCTCTGAATGTGTTTATGCGTCATGTGCTTTGCTTTACACCTCTGAATGTTATGCATCATGTGTTTATGTGCTTAGACCCCTACAGGTATTGTGATACTTAGGTGGTTGTTTTCTCCCTAGTACAGGTGGTGCTAGTGAGGTCCTGATTCCCTGCGCAATATTTTCCTAAGGTGGTTAGGGTTGCGTAGGTGGTACTTACCTGATACCAGAAGTTACTGGTTGTGTGCTACATATGTTATTTTGTACTACAGTATTATTCCTATGTTCTAAAAAGTGCTAATTCCTGACAGTGGTCCAGGTGGCCCTGTCCCCTGTATATATAATCCCTTGTAAATTCTGCCCGTGCCTGTTGGCACATTGTAGAGTGTGTGTTTTTATCTAATGTGTTGTGTATAATACAAAGGTTATTTTTATAGAATACCTTGTGTGGAGTTTCCTTTGTGGTGGGCCTTGGGTGTTGTTGCTGGGTGCGCGCGCAAACGCTTTACACATCGCCTCAGGGATAAGCCTGACTGCTCGTGCCAAGCTACCAAGGGGGTGAGCAGGGGTTATCTTTGGCGTGTAACTTCCTTGCCCTGACTAGAGTGGTGGTTTCTGCCTGACTTTGGCGCAAGCCTTAGCCAACCAGAAATCCCATTTCTAACAGTCGCTAACCCTGTTAGAGACAAAAAAAGCAGCGCTAACCGTGGTTAACGCTGCTTTTTTACGTCTGGTATTTTTCAGACTTAGCCATGATATCCAATGGAAGGAGGATTTCATGGCTAAGTTTGCCTGTCCCTATCAACAAGGTAACGTGAGATTATCGCTGGGTTTCCAGCGATAATCTCACGTTAGCCTGTTAGCGTGAGTATTTTTATCACTATTGAGATAAGCGTTGCTAATAGCACGCTATCTCAGCGATAAAAATTCACGCTAGCCGGCGATAATTATCCTAGCGCTAAGTGCGCTTAGAGATAATTATCGCCGGTTGTTGTTGATATGCCCCTTAGTTTGACAATCAAATGAAGGGAGGTAGCGTCCTATACCAGACCACTTCAGGATCGCTCTCCACAAAATCCCATTGGTAGGAACTAAGGAGTGCTGGTTTATTTTCCCTCCCAAAAATCAATGTTTTACATGTCCTTCTGTATTCATATGATGTGTTATGTGATTTCTTTTAATGAACTTTGCATAAGAGACTTCCGTTTAAAAACTGAATAAAATCAATAAGTGAGTCAAGGAAATGTCCATTTCTCTGTGTTAACTGCCCCATTTTCTTTAACTCACTTCACAGTCACTTTTCTAAATATGCTGCTTACTCATAGCCCCAACACTGCCTCTTGCATCATTGATTTAATGGTGCTTTAACTTGTGTTACTATAGAGGACTCCCAGCTCAGAGGTGATGTACAATTATTAACCTATGTATCCTTGTACACAGTAGGTCAAATGTCCTTGACAAGATTGCAGTACGCCACCTGCACCCTTCCCATGGCGTGAATGCTGCTATGATGAGGTCAGAGCTGTCAAGAGGCTGTAATTTCATGATAACATTCAGATATAACTAGCATATCAGGTGATTAGGAGCGGAAATGCCAAGCAAACATCACCATACCTTTTCACATTGATGAATTAGCAAATACCTCTTGTTATATTATTGAATTTAGTTGTTCTCTTTTTAAAAGGAAGCCTTGCTTCAGTAGACTTATAGCAGCCTGTTTAGTGCTTCTTGAGAAATTGATATATTATTATTTTGTTTATTCATTGTTTGTATATCAAGTCTCAGCCAGACATTAAAGATGTCCATTTGTTACAGTGTATAACAAAACCAAAGATTAATATGTAAAAAGCACAAAGTAGGCATCAATATCAGACTCACATAAATATATAACTTAGCTACAAAAGAGTAAATTAACAGAAGCCAAGTGGTAGCCCACAGAAAAGCAAGGCCATCTGCCCAGTGTCATAGAAGCAGGTGGAAGAATTACAATTTGTGATGTTCAGACACATTAATGTTCACCTCACTTCTATTTGTTGTCTTGCAGTTTTTCCATTGATGAATATATAGTTAATAGGTATATTTGATTCTTATTTCATTCTTGTGGGTTTGCATGTTGAGATTTCTGTTGAGCATTAGACACAGGAATTTTGTTGATTCGACGATTGTGTGTTTCCAGTCCAGAACATCCAGATGATTGAGCCATTCTTGCAGTGGAGGGGAGATGGAGGCCAGAGATAAGAAGGAATTCAGTTTTCAGTCAGTCAAAATAACTTTATTTCGCCAACCAAAATGATGGCATAAAATGTATTCTACAGATAAAACATTTTCAGTATTACAATATGCAAAAATTACAGGTATTGAGCATAGAAACACATTTAAAAACATTATTCCCATTCCACTAATTAAATATAGAATAAACACACAGTTATTTGCACAATTCATATCTTAGTTTGCCTAATTAGATGACAGATTGGCAAATTGATCTTCTCTTCTTTAAAGCAGAAAGGAAAAATGACGTCAATGAAGAACATATAAAAGGATCAGGTCATAACTGTAGGTAAAAAAGAGCCACACGGCACTGTCTAAAATCCAATTTACGCATAACAGGGAAAACGTACCTTTTCCTTTGCACATGATAGAATTTACAAAAAAATAAAAAATGTAAGTCATTCTGAATAGATTGATCATCACATGTGCAAAAAGGCAGTTCAGAGATTGCGTAAGTTTTAGGAGGGAGGCCCAACATCAGGGGGATATAATTTAACCGAAATCTCACCAGAATATGTCTATGTTGCAAGTTAGTGACAAATGATAAATAGGTTGTATTCACATCCATTGACATTATACTTGGGACGGCGAGAAATGCTCTAACTGATGATAACCTATGGTTAAAATTCTGCTTCCTTTCCTGTAACCTGGAGAGTAACTGATTTTTCAGATCTTTCTTTGAAATAGACCAACATGATGTTGGATCTACAAAATGGTGATGTAACCCAGCTGCCTCGAGGGTAGATTGCACATAGTGTAGCCAGCTGATCTTACTCGCACCATCTCACTTCAAAACATAATTTATAATATCTCTGGTTAAAGAAAGAGTTTCCTTCCGCCAAACCGAATGCCACATTAAGATGGGTGCAATGCAAATTTTGTCGCTAATGTAAGGCACGCCCAATTCTGTATTGCAATTAAAGTTAGAACATGATTTTGGCAAGGAAACTAGCTTTTTCAAAAAAGTGTCTTTTATACATTGAAGTTTATAGCAATCTACAGTTCCCCACACTGCTGCTCCACACGTGGCAGCAGATACACTTTTGGCCACATAGATTTTCTTCAATAGGTTTTGAACCAACCTTTTTTATAAAATATTCTTTTCCATCTGTAAGCCTCTGTTTGTGATCATACATTTCCAATTGCTCTGTTCATCAAACATGATCCCTAAATATTTAAAAGAATCTAAAACTCCCAGCTTACCCCCTTCAATATGAATCTGAGGCTGTTTCCTCTGCTTTGCGCCTGCCACTAAAACAAAGGACTTGGAATGGTTGATTTTCATATCCAACTTATTCATGAATTTAGTATACTCCGTCACGAGTCGGCGCAGCGCATTAGCATAGCGAGCTAAAATCACAGCGTCATCTGCATAGAGGAGTATCGGTACCTGGAAGGAGTTAATGTAAGGAACATCTGGCGTAGAACCCACCAGAGCAGATTCAGTTTTCATTGAATTTAGTTGGAGGTGGTTTTGTGTATCGCCCTGAAGGATTATGTATTTTACGAAGGATATCTTTAAGTATATCTCAGTGTCATATGCATACATGTGGCCGTCTATGTTAGCTTGTTTCAGAATCTCTGTAAGTGGTTCCACATAGAGGTTGAAAAGTATTGGAGAGATTGTGGATCTTTGGGGGACTTCCAGTTGGACCGAAGATGGGTTAGAGAGTGAGCTACTTAATTTGAAAAGTTGTGATTGTTTTTTTTTTAGCTAGAAGGTGAACCATTTTAGAATGTTTCCTGACATTCCCATTCTTTGATCAAACACATATAGAAGTCTGCTGAGGTGGACCGTGTCGAACAAAGAGGAAAGATAGAGGATGATGAGCAAGCATTACTTGTTCTGGTCCAGGATTTTGAGTGCTTCATCCATGATATGTATGGTAGCTATCTCTTTGCTGTGCCAGATCTAAAACCACATTGTAACTTGTAGACTAGGTTGAAGTTACTAATGTACTGGCAGTTAGTTGTATATACATTTTTCCAGCAGATTCACTATTATTATTATTATTATTATGGGTTTGTACCGCGCTGGACTCGACTCCCGGAGGAGTATCTCCGCGCCTTAGGCGGCCATATTACAGCAGAGGAGGAAATCTAGGCAGTATATCTTAATAGTTCTGAAATAGGAAGGTTTTTAATTGCCTCCTAAAAGGAAGGTGATCGTCACATAACCTCAAGGATATAGGAAGACTATTCCATAGGGTTGGACCAGCAACTGATAGGGCTCTATCTCCCTGTCTTGCTTTTTTTGCTCTTGGTACACATAACAGAGCCTGCTCACTGGATCTCAGAGAACGCGTGGGTACATAGGGGCAGAATTTGTTGGAAAGATATACAGGGCCTCTCCCATGTAGGCATTTGTGTATAACACAGCAGATTTTAAACTTCACCCTCTGTTTGATAGATAACTAATGTAGCTTGTTAAGTAAGGGTTTGGAGGGAGTGCGAGGAGGCCGATTTAGGACAAGGCGGGCAGCAGTATTCTGGACTACCTGTAGTCTAGAAGTGACTCCTTCATTTGCTGCCAGAAATAGTCCATTACAATAATCCAGCCTACTTAGTAATAGCGCCTGTATCAAAGTTTTCCTAGTTGAATCTGGCAGCAAAGGGAAGATTCTCCGTAGCAAACCTATAATGTGGAAGCAAGAGCCTACCACTTGGTTGCCATGATGTTTTAGGGAGAGCTCCTGGTCCAATCGGACCCCTAGATTTTTCACAACCTGTCTAGGTTCAGGGACTGGGCCAAGGTCTTGAGGCCACCAGTCAGGAGTCCACAGGTGTTTAGCTTCCCCGAACAGCATCACTTCCGTCTTTGCCACGTTACATTGCAGGAAGTTAGATGCCATCCAGTGAGCCACTGCTTTCATCCCCTGGGCAAAATCATTCCTAACTTTGGCAGTAAGGGTTTTGAAAGGGAAGAGGAGTTGGGTGTCATCTGCGTATGACACTGGGATGAAACCATGGAATCTCATGATGTCTGCTAGGGGGGCCACATAGATGTTAAAAAGAGTAGGGCTCAGACATGAGCCCTGTGGTACCCCCTTAGAGATCTCCCTCTCCTCTGATCGATATATCCCCAAAGTGACCCTTTGAGTGCGGTCTATTAGGAAACTCCCCAACCAGGCTAAAGCCTTATCTTCCAAGCGGATGTTAACTAGCCTGGTGATCATGATGTTATGTGACACTGTGTCAAACGCCGCAGACAGATCCAACAGGACCAAGATAACAGAATAACCTTTATCCTGGAACATGTGTAGATCGTCCGCGACTGACAGCAAGGTGGTCTCAGTACTGTGTCTTGGCCTAAAACCTGACTGGGAGGAGTCTAACCCACCTGTCGTTTCAATATAGTTTGACAGGTGTTTGTTTACGAATTTCTCTATTATTTTACCCAAAAAGGGGAGAAGCGAAATAGGTCTTAGATTAGACAGTTCCGTCCAGGGGATTGCAGTGTTTTTCCTCAATGGTCTTACCAAAGCTCTTTTCCAATCTAAGGGAACCTTCCCTGTACTGAGAGAAACATTAACCAGATTCTGAATTTGTGGTCCTAGAACATCTGCAAGCATAGGCATAATACGTGCAGGAATGGAGTCTAAGGGGCTGCCACTCTTAATTTGAGTCATCAATGAGACTACCTCTTCTAGGGAAATAGGGGGAAAACTTGTAAGGCCCTGAATAGATTGTACCTGTCGTGTGATCTCGTGAGAGATGTTATTTCCTCCTGCAGTGCTTATATTTGAAGCCATAATCCTGTCATAGATCCCATCTATTTTCTTCATAAAAAATAGAGAGGCCTCATCACAGAGATCTTGGGACGTGACCTCTACAGTCTCACAGGCCACTGGCTTGGTAAAAGACTGTAGAATATTATACAACACTCTAGAGTCTTTCCCAGCCGCTGTTAATTGCGCTGCAATATGATTTTTCCGGGCCGTTCTAATGGCCTTGTGATATATCTTAAGAGAGGTTCTATGTTGTTCTTTATCATAAGGTCTTTGGGACTGCCTCCATAGCTTTTCCAATTTTCTGTTTTTTTGCTTCAAAGATCTTAATTCTTCAGAGAACCAAACTTCTTGTTTATTTGCCATGCGCGGTTTAAATTCTTTCTCCGGGATAATGGCATTGATTACTGCTCTGACCGTCTCCTCGAATCTGTCAAGGGCAGTTACTACGTCCCCTGTAGAATTCTCAAATGGGAAGGTTTTATACTTCTCTCTAAAAGCTTCCATGGTGAGTTTATGCCAAGGTCTCCTCTTACTGGCTAAGGTGGTCTGTATTCGTGGTTTATACCTGGAAGTAGTATAGAATTTTAAAATAAAGTGGTCTGAACACTGATATACCAGAGCTCCCTTCCTCTGTTCCATGGGTGTTAAATTCATTTTGAAAATTAGTACTTCCATCTCGGGTGTACATATTTCATCAAGGGTAGTGATGTTCAATTCCTCCTTATGAACAATCGCCACTCCTCCTCCTGTTTTATTAGGACGGTCTAGCCTGACTATTTTATACCCCACCGGGATACCCAATGTAACGGCTGGAACCGAATGTGGCTTCAGCCATGTTTCTGTTAAGAAACAGAAATCGGGTTTCTCAGTCGATATAAGGTCCCATACATGAGTGGCATGCTTCGCTAATGAGCGAGTATTACAAAGCAGATTTTTACTCCCCCGGGGCATGCTGTCCATTTTGTGAAACATCGGAACAGTTCTTTGCACTTTAGAGTGTAAGCCATCTAGTTCATCCAGTTGGTTACATTCCCCTCCAAAATGTGTATGACATACCTGACAGGTGAATGGGCCTTCTAAAATGGGTTCTCTGACTGCATTACATAACTTTGGGAGGTGATTACTCATATCTCTCAATACCTGAGAGCTGTAGGTTCTCCGGTGGCCGGGCATGGTCTCTGAGGTGTGTGAGCAATTCCTCATAGCCCCCTGGTCCTGGCCCCGTCCGGTTACGGACGAGCACAGACGGGCTAGTCTTTGGCTCGTCTTAGGCGCAGGATTAGGCGCCATGCTGCGCGCCCACGCTGCGCGCTAGGGATGACGAGTGGCTAAATAGCCCTCGAATAAATGGAAGCTAGAGCGCTAATCACTCGCCTTCCTGTCTAGGCCTGTCACTGTCCCGCCCTCCTCACCCGTGATTGGCTGATGGGTCGGACCGGGCGAGTAAGCACTTTCAAACTTTAAAGCAACGTCTGATCCCTCAATGCGTGCGTGAATGTATTTTAGAACAGCGTGACACTAGATATCTGACAACAAGGGGTCCCTACAACACAAATTACAATTTACAAGGTAAAAGATTTTGTTTTTAAAAACGTTTCCTCTTGTCAGACAAGATACACATCAGGCAATTAATTAATTCCTCTGCAAAGCTGGCACCAAGCGGGGTCGGGACTAGCTGCCACCTAAGCCCTTACCGCCACTAGAAAAGGGGTTTTCGAAACTGGTAAAAATTAATGCAGATCAGTCAGGTCCACACCTGTATTTTTCAAAAGAAGTGCCACTTGCCTAACCTTCAGGCTGTCTGGGATAGTGTCTTGGGTTCGTGATGAGTTTATGATCATCGTCCAGAGGGGAGCAAAAAGATGACTGAGCTCCTTTGTGATTGTCAACTATGTAGGATTTCTGAAATGCAAATTTGGTTTCATTGCTGTTATAACCTGCAGTACCTCGCACTTGCTAAATGTTTTGAATTCATATAGTTGGTCGCATTTTTGGTCATTTTGGGATGGGTGTTAGTTTTAGCGATATTAGTTATTACCAGTATTCACCAAGGGAGGTGCATGTCTGAGCCTCTTTCCTGAATCGCCATTAAGTTTGACAATGATTGACATATCAATTTTTCTTTTTTTTTGTCTTTGAAAAGGTTGAGAATGCTTCACAGGTCTCTTTGGAGGAGCTGCTGATGGTTATGGTGTTCTCAAGCCAGCCTGTTATTTCATAATTTCAAAGAGTTTACCCAGTCATTTTTTTGTGTTATCACCAGTGCGATCTGAAGTATGTGGCTTTAGCATTCCAAATTATTTTCTTGTAATTGTTTCTTCTCTGCTGCAGCTGTCATGGATGCATGGGGAACATTCTTGACTCTACAGCCTCTCAGCTAATCTAAGACATCCCTTTTTTCGTTTAGATTTTGGTTGTTGTGGGAGGTGGGACAATTCGTTATTATATCTGCCATTTTCCTGTTGTAGTGATCAGTTAGTTCATTAACATTACATACTTCCTTCGAGGGAATGAAGTTTCTCTGGCACAGTGGAGCTAGATCATATGTGTTTAAGTTTCAAATATCTCTCAACCAGTCTTTGGGTTTTATTCCTTGACCTTTATTTTTCTGCGTTGGTGCTGTGAGATTGAATATGTTCTGGTGGTGGTTGAACCATTCTATCGAGATAATGTCCTAAATGGCGCGCTTGTCTTTCTTGGATATTTTGAGATCCAGTGGGGCCTCTTTGTACAGTTCTGTGCATGCTTGCACTAGGTTTTCATACGAGAGGACGTTTTTGAGAGTGAAGACCTGTAAGTCGTCCTCTTAGGTCTAGTGAAGGATGAAATCCCCCAGAAAGACTGCATTTAGGATGTAAGTTGGAGTGAACTGCACTTATTTCCATTATGTGGTCTAGAAAGGCTTTGTTAACCCCTGGTGGTTTGCATATGAGGTGTAGTTTTGCTAGTGACCTAGTTGCTGTAAAACATTTGATTCCCATGCATTCACAGGAGGATAGGTAATCTACAGGGAAGGGATGACTATGATGGAGTTCCGATGAATCACAGTGACACTACTGAGATCTAGCCTTTTAACGTTGATTTATGTGTGGGGAATGGGGCAGTGAGTGGACCCACCTGTTCTGTCGATTTGTCTGGAGGCACCAACTTTGTCTTGCTATGGCAGCATAATTATATCATATACAGAGGGTTGATGAATAGATAATTAAGAGCATGCCTAGATATTCATTATAGGCAAAGACCACTAGATTGACCTGGTATGTCAAATTTCCTGCCTGCTATACCCTTGCTGACAATGCTTGATGGGCCATTTAGAACCTGGTAGACAATCAGCAGATCTGCCAGGGCGATAAGCCAATGACATCCTACACAGGCAGAGGACCATCTATGCTATTTGCCAGGATTTCTGACTGTGAGGGCATCTTCCAGCCCCTTTTGAGCACTGCAGGTATGCTGAGCAGGCACATGTTTTAAACTAGAAGCTGGAAGATTTGTTGTATTGAGAAAATAAACTCTCAAAGTAGGAGTTTGTTTTCTCAAAAGAAGACACAACTACATGTTTCCTGCCTGTATCCACCATGGATCGGGTAGGGAAAATGAGTAATGGTAGCCCCTTCCTCAATTGTGTCATTGCCATTTGGTGGCCGTAAGCAGATAAGCCACAAGGTCAGAGGTTTACATCAGCAGAACCGACTGATGCTCCCCTAGTGGAAATACAACATTTCTACCAACTCTAAACAGAGCAGGGAAATGGTGAATTTAGCAGTGCTGATGCACTACAGATTTAAGGTGGTGGTTCCCCTCAGCCAAACTGTAATTAGGTCAGTAATCTCACTTCTGTCTTTGCTCCTCATGCCTTGAAGCTGCCGACATGTGGTATACAGAGGTTAAGAAAACACCAAAAATAAACTGCAAACCATCATTCTTTAGAGGTAAGCAAGGCTGGAGATAGTTTATGTATGTGTCTTGTAAAGCGCACTGCTGCCCTGAGGCGTTGTGGCACTGTAGACCACTGGGGAACCCGTCCTGGTTATCCCTGTGAGATGGTCCCTCCAGGGTGAAACCAGGCATCCCCGGCGAATGTGGGGGCCGTTGTGGAGATGAGGCAAGCTAATGCCCAGAGTGATCCCTGGTTAAAGTAGGCACCGAAGCGAGAATTATCGAGTCCGCTGGCTCTGGTCCACGACCCTGCCGCGTCAGGAATTGAACCCTCGTCCCAGGCCCTCCTCTGCTTCGTTCGGGTCTGCTGCCTCTAACCAGTGAGCCACACCACTCCACTTAGGCTAATCCGGTCATCAGGGGAAGAGAAACAAGGATTAAGCCCATCCACCTATTTATTTAAAACGTATACAATTTTGCATTTAGCAAACACAACGCAAACTTGTATGTACACACACACATAACTTGTATATATAAACACACACACACAGGCGCACACACAGACACACACACACACATGCCTTTGAAAACACTACATGAATGTTAAAAACCCAAGCATTGCTAATTTTCTCCCACTGCTACTTTTTTATTTCAAAGTTGATTTAACAGGCCTGTGACAACTCAAGAGCTATTTACCAGGCAGTGTCCAATCTAAATAATCTGCCATTTGTCAGAATGACTGTCCCCCTTCCATGTTGCATGTGACAATTCGGCATCCTTTTTTCTATTATAAGATCAAGGTCATTTATGATTGTATTGCCCAGCATCCAGTTTCATTCTGTCTTGTGCAGCATGGTTACAAACCTTTGCCCTTGTTTGTCACTCCTCTCCCAGCTCCTTCAGAGATTGAAGAAGAGGAGGAGGTTTCCTCCTTGTTTCTCTTCCTAAAGCTGGCATGTCCAGATGATGTATGTCCAGTCAGAACTATAAAATCTGTGTCTGTGGTTGTTATACATGCTTTTACCTTCATCCTTAACACCTGTTTTCACCTGTTTTCACCTGTCAGCGACAGGGTGGTCTTCCACTAAAGATTTTGCCTTCTCCCCTGCAGTTTTGCTTAATTTGCTTTTGCTGGCCTTAGGACCCTGTGCTTTTTACCACTACTAACCAGTGCTAAAGTTGTTGTGCTTACTTCCTAAAACAAGGTAAAATTGGCTTACAACTAAGCTGTATATTTAAGCTGCTTATAAGTCTCTAGTAAAATGGTATACCATATGCCCAGGTAAATAAATTAAATGCTACCTGTGGGCCTGCAGCACGTATTGTACCACTCACTTAAATAGTCCCTTAAAAAATGGTTCAGGCCTGCCATTGCTGGCTGTGTGCTGTTTTAAACTGCCAATTTGACTTGGCAAAATAAACCCTTTGTCAAGCTTAAAACTCCCTTTTGAATGCATAAAAGTTACCCCAGGCGTAGGCCTAAATAGCCCATGGGGCAGGGTGCATTATATTTAAAAAGTGGGACATGTAGTGGTAGTGGAAAACTCACAAATTTGTATTTCATTACTGGGATGCCTACCTCTCCCTTAGGATAACATTGGGTAGCCTTACATTATGATAACGTAGGTAGAAATGTCATGATTGGTGTCTAAGGAACTGTAATTTAAAATTCTCTTTAATGACAAAGTCAGATTTTATGTCACATTTCTGAAAATGCCAGTTTTAGAAAGCATAGTAACATGCAACAATGTCTCAACGGGAATCAATGAGGGGATATGATATAAAGAATAATTTAATTATACTGCATAAATTAAATAATGACAAATAGTCTCAGTGACACAGTTAAATGCAATGACATTGCCAGCAAAGGAATGCAGATTGGATTTCACAAATCAAAAATGCAGAATCAACCATGCTTTTTAAGTTGTGTGCTAAGTGAAAAGGTGAACACTTTGTGCTCTGGAAAACATATTAGACGGCACAAGTGAAACAACAATAAACAATTCTACAGCGTTCAGGACCAGGATTTGAAACGAAGTTATGTATGAATCAATATATTAATGAAGAATTTGTGTAAAATCATGTCATATTACACAGTCCAAATTTAGCTTGTGCAAGTCGACGGCATTTCGACATTTATGACTTGAGGTCATCATCAGGACACAAACAACACAACATTGGATGATAACTGGCTAATGGGTGAAAAAAGACAGAAGATGTAAATATTGAAGTACTGAGTGAAGCAGGTACATGGAGTAAACGAAGAACTGATAAAAAGTACCTGGAAGGTTTCGTAGGTACCTGTAGATTTAGAGGAGACAAAAAGTGTGGGAGTGGCATTAACTATAGTTGTCAATTATACAGCCCTTGAAAAAAAAAGTAAAGTTAACCCCTTCGCCGCGGCGGGAATTCCGCCGCGGCGCGGGGGGGTGCGGGGGGGCAGCGCGGCGGGCCTGTGCTCATGACGGAGCCGCTCCGTCATGAGCCACAGTTGAGCTGTGCTCATGACGGAACGGTTCCGTCATGACTCCGCCCATTTGCGTTGTCGCCCCGCACAGGCGGGGAAACAGCGCCGCGCAGGCGGAGCGGCCGCCGACAGGATTGCCATGACGGAACCGTTCCGTCATGAGCACACGGCAACCGTGGCTCATGACGGAACGGTTCCGTCATGAGCAGGGAAGGGGTTAAAGGGGCGGTTACATAGGTGGATTTTGGCAGACCTTGAGGAGCTTATTTATGAACCCTTGTGTTACTTTGAGGAGCTTATTTATGAACCCTTGTGTCACTTTTGCGCAGCCAGTGCGTCACTTTTTGTGACACACTAGTGGCGTAAAAACTAAGCCTTGTTGCACCATATTTACAAAGTGACGCATCTACCTAGCTGTGTCACTTTATAAACCCCTGCGTCACATTATACCTGCGCCAGGTATAATGTATGCAGGGGGGGGCGTTCCGGCGCAAGAAAAGGTCGTAGAAGAGACGCAGTGAAATCTATAAGATTTCACTTTCCACTTCTAGGACACAAATGCGTCAATATCTTACGCCTGACTCATGGCAGGCGTAAGACAGATGCAGGCCCATTTCACATGGGACTTACCCATGTGTAATGACCCATTGCTCGAGTTGCGTCACTTCTGTGACACACTCCAGCAATGTGTCATTTTAGCGCCTACAGATACGTCAAAAATACTTATATATCAGTAACTCCTTGCGACATGATGCGTCATATTGTAAATATGACGCATCATTGGTGTCGCAAGGAGGGCGCAATGAAACGTGACGGATCACTGTTTTCTTGCAGCAATGCGTCACTTTTCATAAATGAGGCCCTAAGAATCCAGTAGCTGAAGCCACAGTTGCCAGCTCACATCCACGAGGGTACGGATGTCTGTGAGGGGATGGTTACTGGAGGTTTCATCCTACGGAGAGAACTGTAGGAGGGGATCTCTGGTGTGAAGGTGAGAGTGAATTTACTCAATTTAGGGGTATTGGTGGGGTCTAAAATAATGAATGAAAGACATTAGTATGCCTGCACTGCATGCCCCCCACTGAAGAAATTGCTTGGAGAGAGGAATGAGTACTGACCCAGATGGAAATCTAATGTTGACCATTCAAAAAGCTCAATAGCGTGTCGGCTGCAGAAAGGACCACAGTCCCAGCTCTGGGTAGAGTGTAGAAATCAATCTCTATTTGGGCACAACTATAAAAGAGGCACAAATGTAGAACAAAAATTCAAGGAAGACTTGAGCTAGGAAGTGGTAAAGCCAGAGTTTGTCACAATTCTGAAAATGCCACTTTTAGAAAGTTGTGATTTTCTTGTAATAACCATTTGGTGCCAGCAGCCTGTATATTTCTTCCGGACAGTCACGCAGTAAAAGAACTGGGTGTCATCATGATGAGCCATCCTAGCAGAATGGGGAGCGGAGCTGTGCTCTTGCAATTAATAGCAGCTGCCTCAGTCCTCACGCAAAGAACTTCAAACTAGCTTTTTGTGCCCACAAAATACCTGTTCCTACAATGATAAACTGGTGACCCTTTCTGTCTGCCTTGTGTCTCTCTTGTGCCCCTTCAATATTGTACATTTCTCTATCCAGGCCAGGCTAAATGTTCTAATTAGTATAGATATTTAGGAACAGCAGAGAATATGGTCATTCTTCTCAAAATAAATTTTGAGAAAATTGTAACACATTTTGTATATTATAATGCACACTGTCCCTGCAGGATTAAAAAACAACATTGATATTTCAGTGAACTTCACCTTTTATTTGCTGGTGGTTTCAGAACATAATTAAAAACAGGGTTGTTTTTAGAATATATGCAATTAACAGGTACTATTTCTGTTTCTGTCCAATGGTACTCTCCCATACTACAGGGTGCTTCTGTGGAACTATTTGCATGTGTTGTCTCTCACTGCTCCTGTCACACCTAATCTGCAGAGGAATTGGGGTCATATTTAGGAAATTTCGGAATCGCAATTTCCAAATAGCGAGTCATTAGAAATCGCTATTTGAGAATCACAAAACGGTATGTATGTAACCGCCGATTCCACAATTATTGATTCCTATAGATTTGCATTCGTAACTAGGAAATAGCTAATTGGGAAACAGAGCTTTCTGGATGTAGAATGATGATGTCAGCCCAGGAAGGTGCTGGAAGGAAGGAGTGCTCCTGCATCACCACTGCCAGTGCATCACACCATTCCTGGATACCACCATGACTACACAAGATGGGAACAAGGAGCAGTAAGAGGAAGATACAATTTGCTAAGAAGGAGCTGGAGATCTAAGAATGTGTCGCCCATATGGACCAACTGTTTGTGAAGGCCTCCTGCACAGTCCCAGAGAGCCACAAAACAAGGATCTGGACTAGCATCGTGGAGAAGGTTAACTCCCTAGGAGGCACCCAGAGGACAATCTCAGAGATTCTCAAAACGTGGTATGACCTGAGGTCTCGCACAAAGGAGAAGGTGGCCAGCAGGATGGCTGAGGAACATGAAACAGGTGGAGGACCCTCAAAACACTCCCCTCTGACTTCCATGAAGACACTCATAGGGGGACTCTGGAACCAGAGAGTGTGGTGGGAGTACCTGACATTTAAACCATCAATCCAGCAGGCACTAGGCAGGGTAAGTCATCTTCTCTCTACTTACCCCACGGAAATAGATATTAGCAAATCCATATATCATAAATCACAGCACAAATAAGTCCATTGAGATGATTGCCCCACACTGGCAATGCATCATGGGAGTTGTAGTACACATCAGTTGCTTGCTGTACTGTTTGTTGATGATTACACTAAACATATATTCTGAACATAAAAATGTCGCAAACACATAAAACAGAGTCACAACATCATTGTGGACCAACATTAACCATTTATTTACATGAGCTATTCACGTGCATTTCCACAGGTCACAGCCTGGACGTGTCAGGAACCATTGCAGCTGAAGGGGCTTCTGACACTGATGTGGTCATTGAGGACACAACACCACCATCCCCTCAGCCCATCACCCCTACTCCAACTGCCAGGAGAGCAGCCATCTCACCACCAGCAGGGTTTGCGAACAGTGATGAGGGACAATCGCAGCACAGGTACCCCACAACATCGGAGGGCATGACACCCAGACAGCGCAAAGTCCAAACAGCAGCAATCCTTACTGGTAATATGCCAGACAACATGTAGGAGAGTTCTCCAGTGTATGGTGGCTTGGAGAGGTCCATTATCTCCGTCCGGTGCCTGCAGAAAAAATCAATACGGACTGTCAGTAGGCATCTGCTATGAATGTCAAGGTTGAAACAGAAATTGAAGAAAGGGCAGGACTGGTGGCTGGCAGCATTGGAGAAGGAGCACAGTATGCAGGGACAGAGCCACAGGCAGTGCCTGGCAAGGTTTGATTTGTTTACCCGGTCCATCAACCGCTTGTCAGTAGCCAAAACAATACTGGCAAATCTGCTATGAACATTCAGACTGACATGGGGCACTGATGTCAGGACATTGCACGCGGGCTAGTGCAAGTGATCACAGCCCTTGCGAATATCCAGAACCACAAATGCTCTATCCCAAACATCCTGCACTCACCTCATAGTGAAGAGAGCTCTAGCCTCAGGGGCACATCCATTCCGGAGGCATGCAGTTGCAGACACTCATGCCGACACACTTCTGGGACTGACATGTCAACAGTCCCACAGTCCCACTGCCCAGTGTTTCTGACAAGGCACCCAACCCCAGAGGCCATAAGAAGTGAACCACTGTAAACTCAGAGGAATGAGTCACCTTACATTTGTTTGGTATTACTTACTTTCTTCCACAAGAATATAGTTGATCCTTGAGTGAAACAATGCTGTTGCTACCTGAATAAAAAGTGGTCTCTCAGTTATGTATCAAGCATTACCATCATGTCTGATGTCTCATTATTAGATGTTTTAATTACTCTTACCTTAGAAATAGTTTTAGTGATCTCTGTGTAACATGCACATCCCTCTGCTGAATGTGTACCCTCCTGCTGCACCTGTAGTGGTGGTAACTCATTATCAGAGTCAGAATCAGGCTCTATTGGGATGTCATGCTGACCCTTCTTCATTGCAATGTTGTTCAGCATGGCACATGTGGCAATGATCTTGCAGCATGTATCTGGCCTGTACAGTAGTGCCCCACCAGTCTTGTGGAGGCTGTGAAACTAGGACTTCAGGATCCCAAAGGTCCTCTCTATGATAGAACGAGTTGTTCTGTGTGCCCTGTTGTACTGCTTTTCACTTCTGTTCCTTGGACTCAGGTACAATGTGAGTATCCAGAGACATAAGGCATATGCACTCTCTTCTTAATAGCATGAGAGGAACACTATTAGGTCACATTACACACACTGTCCTGGACACTGTATTCATTGAGTCTGTGATTCTCTTACCAAGTAGGAAACCATTGCCAAATTCATCTTGTGAGAGTAAGTCTTTTATTCCACTGTATCAGAACATGAATGAGTTGTGGGTGCAGCCTGGGAATCTGGCCACATGGTCTGGTATGATACAGGAGGCGTCACACACTGCCTGCACATTAAGTGAGTGTGAGCAACATGTGTGCCATCAACACAGTCTATGATATTGCTTAACTTTGCTACCCTGTATAACATCAATTTGGTTTGTTGCAATAATTGAAGGGTATTAGAAAGTGATATACATTGGTTAACTTTGCTCACCATGACGTCCACAAGCCTGCAGAAAAACCCTGGTAACTGGCAGAAGCAAAGAGGTGTAGGTAGCACAATACCTGCACATGTGTTAGAATTGTATTGCTTCTAGGTTTTGGGACCTGTAGCTGAGGTTGCAATTAAATCAAGTATTTGCTGGCTACTGAGTCTATACCTCTCATAAATCTCCTCCTCAGGCTGTTTAAACAGGGTGACCCTCACCCTGAATATCCTCTCCTCTCTCCTCCTTCTTCTCTGCCTCCTGGCAAAAGTCCTCATTAGTGATTACTGTGAAAGAGCCTGATGCGTTTTGGGTGCCTTTTGGTAGTTTGCACCTGGTTACGACCTGATCCAAATCAATTGTAACAGCATATAGTAAATGGCCATTTTACAACAAGTTACAATTAGGAAATCCATTGTACATGCGGTTAGCATTTTACAATGTGGAAATCTGTATTTGTTAGTTCCTATTTTGCAATTTCAAGAATGCAACTTCTACTAGGTAGGAACCTCATTTTGCACCATTGCAAATGCCTTTTGTACATTCTGAAATGGTATTTTGCATTTCTTAACAGCCAAAATTGCGATTTGCACTATTAGGGGAAGCAAAATGCCTTCACACATATGGCTCCATTACTTTTTGTCGTTTTTTTACCAACATGCCGTACAGAAAGTGAAGTGAAGTCTCTCTTCAATGGACCCATTCAAGATGGGTTTTGAATTATGTTTCCCTTCCAGTTCTTCCCAAACCAAGATGGGAATGTGGAGGATTTTTGCATAGCTTCCTGTCTGGAGAGTATTTAAGCATCAATATTCAGGAGGAAAGTATGCTCAAACCTTTTGGAGTATTTTTCAGTGTGTTCATTGCCCCTTCAGTTCCTCTCTTCCCTTTTCACCTTATTTTGATCGTTTTTCTTTTGTGTTTCTTGGACTATCTCCTGAAAAATTCCATGGCATTTAATTCTGACGTCATTCTACAGCTCTAACTCTATTGAAAGATTTTTCTGCCCTTGTGGCTTTTGATTTCCTTGGGGGATCTCTCTGGAATGCACCAGTTATCCATTGGAGCTCTCAACCTGGACAGCACTGTGGCTATTGGAGAGGGTCGTCCATATCTCAGACAGTGCCACTGGAGGAAAGTGTACTCAAGAATCCAGCATCTAGCCCATGACAGTAGGACACCAAAGCTGCCACTCAAATGTTTGTAGACTGCCACAAACCTTAAGCTGGCTTGTTTTTCCAAAAAATATACGTATCATCTTGAAATCATCACTGCATTGCATTGAGTTTCTAGTCCGACATCATTGGATAGCCTGTTAGTCGGTGTTGCAAAATGATGCAACCGGCATAAAATTGAAAAAAGAGCATATCAACACAGCCATTCTAGTATGTGCATGTCTGTGTGAGAGAGCAAAAAAGTGAGAGTGTGAGAAAAAGATGGAGAGAAAGACAGGGACATCAAGAGAGAATGCAGAGTATAGGGTATAAGAATGCATGTGGGTGGCAATGGGATGGTTAGAAGAGCATGTGGGACCGAGAAGAGTATCATAGATAAAAGGTGTGCGAACAAGGTAAGCCTTGAAGATATGTAGGAATCTTTGAGAAAGACAGATATGACAAAGGACAGTGACTTAACAGTTGGGAATAGTGTGTGTATGTGTTAATTAACTAGATGAAAGTGAGAGGGAAGGACTGCGTGTTAGAAGATGGTGTGAAATGTGGTGTTTCAATCAAAGACCTGCATTGAAAGGGCAGGAAGGAAGGTTATATAAGAAACGGAGATGAGGAGAGAAAAGCAAAATGTGTCGGAGATTAAAAAGATGGTGTGAGACACAGCAGAAGGTGGGCTAATTTTTGGGGACCTGAATACTAGAGGTCTACACTGCCGCAAGCAAGGGGCGTCAGATTCCCGAAACAAGCAGCACATGTGCCACTATTGTTAGCGGTGATGGTACAGAAAGATGTGCCTTCATATTGAGTGCCAAAAGGTTTTGCTCTGGCTCTGAAAGACCAAGATGGACATAGAAGCAGCATTCAGGAGGAGGTAAGAGAGGAGGTGTATGGGTGATAGAGTGGTCGAGGGAAAAAGAGAGCAGGGAACATGAGAAAAGTGTACCAAAGTATATGTAAGGGAGTATATTACAAGGGAAGATGGAGAAAGAGAGGCAGGAGTGAATGGAGATATGAGGAAGGCAGCAGTGAGAGAAGTGTCTGAAATGAAGGCAAAAGAAGAGGAAAATGGAAAAAGATTGAGAAGAGAGATAAGTAAAGGATGGAAAGATGAACATGAGACAGAGCAAATGAGCGAGAAAGCCAAATAGAGAAAAAGGGGAAGCGTGGATGGAGAAAGGATGAATAGAGAGAAAGAAAGAGGAAGTATTTGTCATAGTAAGACAGGCATCGAAGTACCAGACACTGCCACATTTTTTTGTTCTTTCATTTTCTGTTTACAGGTTTCTACTGGGTAATGTCCTCTACTTCCTGCCCTTTCACAAGACAAATAGGAAAGGTCTTAGCCTAGGCCCATGAGATCTATGTTTACTGACATGTAAGTGTGAATGGCAGCGGTAGGATTTACAGTTATTATCAGCACTAACACTGCTTGACATGGCAGCACCAGGAGCTACAACAGTGACAACAGGACTCAGTTGTATTTATTTCAGGTTAGAATAACTCGATTAGGTTGTTGTTCGGCATTACGGCACTGGTCTCAAAATACTGGATGAAAAATTGCGACCAGTTTTTTTGCAAACAGGAAAGGTTTTTAGGAACCAACCTATGTACCAGTAGCTAGGTACTTGAAAATCTGAATTGTGGTGGGCTGTAATCCAACCTAATACATGAACATTAATAAAGTAGGTTGTGAATTGTGACACACTTAAATTTGAGGCCATCACAGGGATGATGGTCTGTAGAGCACAGAAGACCACAATGTCTGTGATAGTATTTCTGTGATAGTATTTCAATAAAAAAGTATTTTTTTAATGTAGCCCTTTTTCCCTAAGGGAAAGAAGACTGTGTTTAATAAAAGCCAGAAAAGTTAACTTTTTTTGTTTGTTTAAGATTTGGCAGTCCAGGTCAGGGGGCAGTGGTCCTGGGACCAGTGCCTCCTCTCTAACTTTTTGTTTTTAGGTCTCGCCAGGCGTTGCAGCGCAAAGCGCTGCACGCTCTACGAGACCTCTTTTGATGAAGATTTCAGAAGGGGGCTTGAAGCCCCACCCATCAATCCCATTGGCTGGCGTCATCCTTTATGCAAAATACTGGCCTCTGATTTAAAATGAGGCTTATTTGTTTCCGCCTTGTCTTCTTTTCGCCCAGCCCATCCGGACTGGATTGTGTGCTTGCTGGCTGTCGTGACAATATTTCTCTTCTTTGGAGGCGTGGAGGGATGGATCATTTTTACTCCAGGCAGGCATGGAGCTCAAAGGCGCAGGGGGTCACAGGGAGGACAGCGGGATCCCGGCACACTCTGGGTGCTTTTCCGCCGAGGCAGCAGAGTGTTCATTTTTGCATCGCGCTTTCACTTAAAGTGAAAGCGCGATGCAAAAATGAACACACTGCTGTGTGCGTAATGGCGACAGCTTGCTCGTCCTCATAGCAACAAAACACTCGGCACAAAGTGCGGGATGAAGCGCTATATCGTTTCATTACTATTATACTTGCTTTTTAGCGGTAACACAAGGAGACACTCTTTAGGGATGGACGATGCTTCATGGGGGATGTGGAGGGTTTGAAAGTGTCCCTGCTTGTCTAAGAACCATTCATCCCTCAAAACGCGGTGGCTATGCAAGCCTTCCCTGAATTTCTGGAGCCTCTGACCCTTATAATGCCATTGCAAACAGCAGGCCAAAACACAAAATGACAGTTACTAAAATACATTATTAAAGTAATTAGCATACACCATTAATGAAAACAGAGGTACGCCTAATCACCACCAGCATGTCAAGAGAGCACAGTCAAACCAATGTAACACAGCTTACCAATCAGTCCTCAACGCTTAAAAGTACAGTCATAGAGCCAGGAAAGCAGTCAAGACCTGAATTAGACTCACATACTCCGCAAAGATGGCGGCGTTCACCCATCATTGTGCTGGGCAGGTCGTCTCTGGCCTGAGTGAATGGAAGCCTGCGTTAATTTCATAGGTCTGAAAACACAGCTTCTGCTTGGAAACTACTGTGTCCTTGGTCCTCCAGGTGCGCAAGTCATCATTCTCCCTATTGAATGCCCGACATGATCCTCCTGAGCTTTCTGTCACTCACAGAATATTGACTGTCTTTGCAAAGGTGTTTCAAACCCTATAAAAGAAGTTTATTTCCAACTTTTTTTCCAACTTTTTCCACCTTTTAAAGTGAAAGAAGTTTGTATACTATGCACGTTCATAAATGATCCACAGTGAGGATTGATATAAGTGTATCATGTACACAAGGTCAATGCTTCTAAGATTCTTAAATGTTAAACGCCATAGAAAGTGGAACGGACTTCTGCGCATGCGCGAGATACTCAGGATCATCTGTTGTAATTTAGCCGCAAGTCTCACAATTTTCAGGCACTATGCTGCTCAGCTACAAATGTGTGTCTAAATATTAGCTGCTTAAAATACTGAAAAGGGAATTTATAGTAATATTTCATGTATGCCTGTCCATGATTGTGACGCATGGTCTGCTTGACCTGAGAAGCGCACGTCTGTGTGCCAGTTCTTCCATCCCCACTTGCAAGGGATGTCGTGTGCCAGATTAATTGGTGCAGAGAGCCCTTGTGTGCCGAGCACATGTTAAGAGCGCTAACATAACAACTGATGACGCAGCTTCCCAAACATGTTTTGTTCAGGTGACATTCTTGTTTTTCATTATGCAAGCCGGTTTTCAGCTAAAGTCACTGCTCACCAGCAGGGCCGGCGCTAGGCATGGGCAGCGTGAACAGCTGCCCAGGGCCCCGCGCCTGCTTGCAGCAGTGGGGCTTCGCACCTTTAAACACTCCAGAGTATTGAGGCCCAGGGGGGCCCCCTAAGAGTTTACATTTCTTCTTTGATCAATCTCCCCTGCAGGCCCGTCTCTGTGGGCCTAATGGCTGCATTTGCGTGTTGATGACAGCAATTAGACAGTTTATTGAAGTGCTAGTGTGTGAAGTGGCCCTGCCCATGTATCAGTGAAAAGCAGAATATCTTGCTGGGCGCAGAGCAAAGAATAGAGTGACTATGACAGCGTATCACAATGGAACTGCTCACCTATGACAAGTGGAAAGGGAGCAAAAAAAATGGGTACGAAAACAGAATAAAGTGGGGAGCAGATAGGTGTGAGTACGTGAGACAAGAGGTGCACACTAAGGAGCAGAATCAGCATGTAAATGTGGATGGAGCAGGGTTTAAATTGTGCTGGGTCTTACACCGGGTAGTAAATTAAAATGGTCATTGAAAAGGGGCCCTATATGCATGTCCTTAATTTCGCCTGCAATAACATTGATCCAGTGCCTGCAAAAAAAATGAAAGTTCTGAAAAGCAGGCGATGAGATGGGCCACTCTCCATTTGTGCCCTCACCCTCAGCGTAAAAAAGGCAAATCTTAACTCTGCAGCAGTGCCACCCTTCGCTGCCTTTAATGTAACTTCAACGAGAATCAATATAGTTCTTTCACAGTCTCATCATGTCAGAACTGGATTATTTTCAATATTATATACGAGGAAGCCGTAGACGTTGCTAATTCATCTTATGCAACTAATAACCACTGACAAAGTCAGTAGTCCAGGCTTGTTGTGTTGAGGGGATTCTGCTCATGCACAGAACTATGCGCAGGAAACCAGAACCTCAGTGAATTGTGGTGTACCAAAAAAACTCACCTCAGTACCTAGAACCCCTATCCGACTAGCATCAGTGTCTCATTCGTTTTCCGTATAATATTGAAGGTACCAATGATTAGACAACCCAGAACAAGCGACTTAGAAAACTCTCAGGTATGGTGGGAATCAAGAACACCTTTTCGTAGTTATTATCATATCAGTCCACAACATGAGTAATCAGAGACACTGAAAAGTTTAAAATGTTTATTTTAACTACGTGCTCTACGATGCAGTACTTTGGCTAACATAAGCAAACAAATGATCAAGAATAAAACCATCAGCATTGTTGCAATACCATAAAAAACAAAGGGAGAAATCATATTACAATGATAGTGGAAACAGGTCCTATAATACCTTGTGTAGCAACCTCCCCTGGCTAGTAAGCTAGTTTTATAATAATAATAGAAGGTCTCTAGGTTTGAATGGGGAACCCCATACCTCAAAGATCAGCTTAGGTGAATCACATCACAGGATCAGCACTGCTCTCTGTATCTGGAAAGGTTTTCTCCAAGTGTGTCAGAGTCATGCAAATGCAATATTAAAGGCACCCGAGTTTCAGATATTTGCAGCTGTGTGCTTGTTGTGTCTAGAGCGTGGGCCGATCAACCTAAATTCAACAGCAGAAATTGTTATTTGACCTTGACGGTTTCTGCACACAGTGTTCAGACTAAGGTCGCGGTGCACGTCTAGGGATGTGAAAAACAGACCGTTCTCATGTGAAGAAAAAGCAGCAAGCAGTTTTACTGAAAATAACAACTACCTAAAGCTTGTGTGCAAAAGCAGTAAAGTGGCAAGATGGCGTTAACATATAAAACGCGTATGCTAACATAGCAATGCGTGGAGGCAAAACCCTGTCTTCGCTACACCCTCCCTTGATCGGACCACGAACCAAATAGGGAAGCAATGTAGGAACGCAGAGTTCAAGTTCGAGTGAGACACAACCAAGTTCATATATTGCCAATCCGTGTAATTGGTAGTGAACGTTCGAAAAGTTTGTTTGGAAAAAATTTAAAAAACAAAAAACCAATGAATGGCGGTATCCAGCCCATTCTGGAGAAGAAAAAAAAGAAAAGTTAAAAATTTCCAGTGTGTAAGTGCGGAAGATGGACAACTGCCAATTTAATCCATCAACGTATAGGCACAGTATGTTGCAACAGCCTCCAAGAGGAAGTCATTGTAATCTTCAGTAAATGATTCAGCCATCCAATCTAATAAAGTAAACGAACATACATGTTCTTCGATTACCGGAGCCTCTAGCACTATCAGAGGACAACTTGCATGTTCTTCAAGATAACTTCGCGCCAGGAAGTCATGGGCTGCCACATATATATCCCAATTTCCTAGGATTCCATGTGCAGCTGCACAGGCCATAATCCCGATACCAGAACAGTCCAACTCATGAGCCACTAAGGGACTCATCAGTCGATGATAATCCAGGGCAGGAGACGCCGTGTTTGACAGGCACAAATCCAGAGCCTATTCAAATGAAAATTCTCGGCAATGGAAAACAGGTTGCACGCAAGTAATGTATGAGAACCGGAAGGACAATCCATAGGCTACGCTCAAAGTGGCTAGAGGTAGTGTTCCATAGTATTCAAGCATCCGGTTGCGCAGTTGGAGCAGCCGGGGCAGGCTGTCGTGTGATACAGATCATGCAGCCATTGCGGAGCAAGCAAATCAACAGCAGTACACCAGCAGTCAAGGCGAGGATTAAGGGAAGCCCGCCGAAGACGCTGGAAAAAATAGAATGAAAAAATACCGGTATCACTCCAAATATTGTTTGGAACGAGGTAATAACAACTACCTGTAGTGTTGTGTGCAAAAGCAGTAAAGTGGCAAGATGGCGTTAACATCTAAAACGCTTATGCTAACATAGCAGTGTGTGCAGGCAAAACCCTGTCTTCACTACAGTTGTAGGTGTAATTTTACTTGTTCTAATATCTATCTGGAGGCAATGACAGAGGCAGCAAAATACCAGTCTGGTGGCGCACTATGCTAAGCACAGATTTATATAGCTTACATGTTTTTAAGCCACATCCTTAATTACATTAGCCACGCCCTTTTGAAAGATCCCCCTCAGTTTTTTCATCCCACTTAAAGCCCTGCTGTCAGGTCAGTATGTAGGCCGTTTTTTTGGCTAGTTGTTGACCTGCTTTATGGTCAGGTGAGCCGGTTTTTACTATTGATTTTTATGATATGAAAGCAAACATTGCCTGCACCAAACGCAAATCAGTGCAATCTTCCATACCTTACAAACAACGTACACAGCATATCTTTACAAGTTTAAACCTGCCCTAGTTTGCAAACATGGTTCACTTTTCTCGCTAACTAACTCACTAATAAGGGCCCCTTTTATTTTGGTACTGGGCCTATTTTCTTTCCAAGTCTGATGCTGCATGTTTCGCAAGGCCACAGGAATTATGCGATTGTGGGGCAGCAGCAATTTCTGCATAATTATGCATTTGACACATTTGCCACATAATCCATCATCTGCTGCATAACCTACAGATTTTAACAACAAAATTGCTTTCTATCTCAAATGGTTCAAAAGTTACTAAAAATGCAGCGACACGCCTTGCTGCATGTGGGAAGGCCATTTGAAAAACTGGAATAGTCAACTTTCTATTTCCCACTGCTAAATTTGGGTGTTAAATTAGTACTCATGGGGTGCAACCAGTGCCCAAAGAGAGCTACCAAGTTTAAAAATGGCTAAAAAATGAAGTAATACTATTTCAAAATGTGCTGGATTATGCCGCATAAATTGCCTTTTCTTGCCACATAATTTACTCACCCTGCCACATAGTTTAGCCCTCTCCTGCCGCATAATTCCAGTGGTCCTGATGTTAGGGTAATCCATGGCAGTGATTTTGTTCCTGTTTTATTTCACATGCTTTACTTGCATTCCCCAATGTGCTAGCTATTTCCAGCATGTGTGTTTCTGTATTTCATTTCTCAGCATATTACTCTTGGATGATCTACCCTTTGTACTGAGTCGCCTCCAGGTGTTGATAACAGGCTACAGTTGAGCACTTTGGAGTTGAGGATGCAGTCAGTACAAATTTCACACTGTGCCTGTCTGTGGGTCAAAAAGGTGTTCAGATTACATGACCATTCAAAATATGGCCTCTCTGCAGAGCACAAAGAGCAATGGTCCTGCTTTCCAATTGTGATTCTATGCAAGTGTGTGAATGAGCTACTTATTGGTCAAAACAACAAGGTGAAAGGAAAACAATTTAATGTTGTTACTCATTTAGCTTAAACAGCTAAAAGCCATTGACAAAACCCAGTCGCGGCCGGCATGACTCGCAGTGTGGGGGTGGGGGTTGCAGGGGGTTGGTTTAATTTTAATAACAAAAAAAAGAAAGCTTTCCTTAGCCGGCCTGATCCGATCCCACGTCGTCTCTGCTTAGGGACCTCACATGTTCCTATTCTACCCGGGCCCCACATACCCTAGGACCGGCCCTGCTCACCAGTGTTCTATAGTCAATGGCGATGAACGTGGCCATAAACCAGGTGACAGGTCGCCTGCAGGGCCTGCACACACAATCAAGAGGACATCAAGGTGTGTCCATATTATACATACCATCAAATGACATTGTTTTCTAGATGAGCATCCATGTTAGAATTAAGAAGGGTTCCCTTTTACTATGTTATGCGGGTTTCCCTACTATTGAATTTCAAGTATCACTGCTTTTTTCTTCACCTGCTAGGTTGTAGCAAATCGGTTGGCTCTTCTGGTGAATGACGCACTGAAATGAAGCCCCTTTGACCCTTGTCACCAGCTGCCGCTGCTACGGCTCGCTCAGGAGATGCCTCCCGCCTCTGGGGCCGCCCCAGCTGGTAGCTAGCATAGGTCCCAGGCTTTTGTAATGCAATAGGTCTCGCATTTAGGTAAGTTTTAGCTATTGGGATTGTAAAAGACAATGACTTTTATTTATGTTTTTGGTTTTAAAATGTAAATGAAAGGCATTGTCATTTACAATGCCAATAGCATAAACTCGCGTAAATGCGAGACCTATTACATTGCAAATGCTTTTTTAAATTTACAAATGGGGAGGGATCTCACACGGACCCTTTTCATTTTCCGAATGCATTATTGCCTTCATTGAGGTGTTGATGAAATACCAATGTTTTGTGAACAGATTTCGGCTACAAAATATTGATATACAGGATTTAGATTTGGTATTTGGAAGGGACATCCACAGCACGCCCCTTCCAGATATCACTTCAGCACCCTAAAATGGGATTAGTACATGAGAAAAAGCATGTCAACGGTTGCAAACGCTGAACTGGAATGTTTGTGACCGCTGAAATGCTTAGTACATCTGACCATTAATTTTTAAGTCGCAGAAGTCAAAGCTACTCAGGGCTAAGTGTCAGTCGATGAAATAAGCAGCTGATTTTTTAAATTATTTGCTATATTTGAGCTGACGATGCACAGTTTTCAGTGTTTGCACAGGAGTAGTTGCCAATGGTTACTGTGTCCTATCAATAATCAGACCCTCACCCTCTCAGTTTTGGGAGAGAGGCGCAGACTGCTGCTCTCTGTTGACCACCGCCGAGTCCCAAATTGTCCGGTCCCACCCGGCAAAGGGCACTTGATGAGTGGTTTGGGAGGGTCACGGTAAACCTCAGTCCTAACTGGTGTGGTGATGGGGTGATGCGGGGATTGTAGAGGGCTCAGAATCGCAGACAAAGACGGATTTAGAAATAAAAAAGGCTACTACTTTGTAAAAATGGAAAAAATACCAAGTGGTTCCATATGATGTGTGAAACCCAATCAATTCTGGCCTTTTGTCCAACATTGCTTTTGAGCCCACAATGACAGTATTAAAAGCTAAATTTCAAGTTCCAGAAAACAACGCGGTGTTGGCTACAAACCAAGTATAGTTGATGGCATCACATGCCACAGAACCACTCAGGAGCCTAGTGAGAAACAAAATAATTCATTTTGTAGCGAATCCAGGGTCAAACCATCCGGTGGGGAATCGGGTGGAGATGGCATTTCAAGTGCAGATGCAACCATTCCACTGCTAATGGGCTACGTGAGAACTCCTCTAACAGACAGGGGTTTGCTAAATAGCACTTCCTGGGCCATATTATCAAGAACGGCACAAACATTATCGCCGCTTTAGTGGCAGGAAACTGCCGCTAAAGCGGCGATAATGGGCTTGATAATATGCCCTAGTGAATTCCAATAGAAGCCCGGGTTCTGGTGTCAAGGACATCAAACCTGGGCATCTATTGGAATTCTTTAGGGCATATTATCAAGCCGCTTTAGCGGCAGCTTCCTGCTGCTAAAGCGGCGATAATGTTTGCGCCGTTCTTGATAATATGGCCCCCTGTTTTTCAGTTTGCCACTTTGGCCTCTAGGCTTAGGTCTATCATATACCCTGCCACTTGCCCTCCCTTCTACTTCCGTCCTTCTCAGTAAGGATTCTTCCAGAAGCTTAAACCCTGCTGCCACATCCAACGTACATTTATTAAGACAAATTAGTCTGTATAACCTAACTAGCATACACACCATTTCTGTAAAATACCAATTAAGAACAAATTCAAATTCGCCATAATCAATAATTACAGGCAAGTTTAAAACGCAATTTAAAGCATTGTTTGCTTCAACTAACGAGCAAATGCCATCGGGATGGATGGTGATTTCATTTTAAAGATAAATTGGACAGCGTATTATATAGATCTAATACCAGTTTTCCTTCGGATAAACTGTAAAGTATTTCTTCTTGCCACAATACATGTTCTTCTGATTTAGATAACATGACACGAGTTGTTAGGAGGCTTAGGACTGCACATGCAGCACTTCCTGGAATATGCTGCAACCTCAGTCTGATGGAGAAGGACCCACCTAAAAGAAGGGACAGAAGTAAACAATATTGAAGCGTCCACTTCAGCTTTAGATGTATATAGGCGTTGATAGACCAATGAGCTTTACCAATAATGTTAGTAAAATCGTTCTCAAGTGAAATCCTAAAAAAACAGATCTTTGAAGAGAACTCTATTAAATTGAATGCCTGAGTATCTTCAACAATAACCACAACCTGCTCATCAACATCATATTTAAAAACAAACACTGACAAAGCAAATAGGCCTGGCCTCCGCATGCCGGTGTGTTGCTCACTTATTATTATTTTTAGGTCTCGCATAGCGATGCAGAGCATGTGCTGCTTGCCTTGGCGAGACCTATTGTCGTCGGTTCTTCTTGAGAAGGGAGACAGGAGAGGTGCACGTGTATGGACAGGAGATGTGCACGCGTACGGGTCATGTGTACGCGTGCACATCTCCTGTCTCGATGTAGCTTTCGAGCACGGCGTCTTACAAAGGTGCGCACTTTCTGTGGCCAGAGAAAGCTCACCTCCCACTCCCGGGCATCCTCCTCCATGACAGGCTGAGCACGCACCTAATTTGAGTGCCTTTCCTGGGGAAAGCCAGAGGGGCGCGCGCCGCACCGGGCAGAGGCTCGCACGTGCTGGCCCTTCTCTGTGCCGTAGCTGTAGCCTGTGGGAGGGATTGGAGAAAAGAGATGCTGGGGCACTTCGTACGGCTATTGCCAGGAAATAAAGTAAATATCAGACCCATTTCTTGAGATGAATGTGTAACAACAATAATGCTGTACAGTCTGTAAATCTGTCTCTTGTTGATATTTTGGTTTGATGATTTTATGTGTCTCTGTGTATGTGTTAACATAGTACATTTTGTTGTTTTGAATTTAAAATATAATACTGAATGAGAAAAAAACCCGATTCCTCCCCTCAGAATAATTGCATCCTTAGAGTGTTTCTCACCATCTGCAAGTTCACTAATGCTCTGGTCATCAGTGTCAGACATAGGGGACACAGTCTGGAACCTCAATTGCTGTCCTGTTACACTGTGGCATTACAAATCTGACTAGGAACGGGTGTGTCAAATGGTACATATTGAAGCAAAGATCATATTGGTGTCACTGTCACATAGAAGGGCATACGCACTTAACAAGGTGTTTAAGGCTCTGCATCAGTGCGTTTTAGGAGAATTCAATGTCATGCTGCATTTGAAAACATATCCACAGTAGATGGTGGAGGATGTGGAGTTTAGGGCTCTAGTTTTTTTTTGGGAGGGGGTTGGTGGTGGTGGTTTTACTTAATGTGTTTATCAAGAGCATTGGGGCAGTTGTATTGGTCACAATATAATAAACGTTATTAACTTGACCACCCAACCCCACCCCTAAATAATTTTGGCTACATCGATGCCTGGAAGAGAAGACGTTTGCCTCTATTCATTTTAATTATAACCGTATTTGAGGCAGTGCACACATACGATTCCTTATCTCACTTTCTCTCTCACTCTGCTTCTCTCTTTCTCTCTCTGTCTCTCTTTTCCCATCTCTCTCCCACCTCCTTACCCTCTCTTTCTATCCTGTCTCTCGCTTTTTCTTTCTGTTACACAAACACAGGGACTCATATCTTTGTTACGTTCTCTCTCAACTATCTTTCTCTCTAACACACACACACACGTCCTCACTCTCACTTTCTGTCTTTTTCTCTCTGACACATACTCTGTCTTTTCTTTCTCTCCTTGTTACAGGCACTCGGTTTTTCACGTTCTTCCTTTTTCTCACTGACACACTCCTGTTCTCTCTGGGACAAACTCTCTTTAACAAACCCGCTCTCTCTCTCTGATTCTCCCTCAAACTCTCTAATTCTCTCTGCCCCTTTCTCCTTTTCACCCCTCTGTTTTTCAGTCTCGCTCTGTTTCTGTATATAACTGTTGTCCCACTGAGTTGTAAAGCCTTCTGTGTACTCTGCAACTTTTCCGAAAGCCGGGGATGCGGGAGGGAGCAAAATAAAAAGACACAGCATATTTTTCGATTTTTATGTTTAAATGGGAAGGAACATTAGCGAATGTGCTCACACCCTTGCATATATTTGTTACATATTAACAGCGCATATATTTGTTCATACATTACTAGAACGTACCGCTTTCTGAACGCGCAATTTTTAATGACTAGAGTTGTATGAATTTGACTGTTTCCTGTCTATAACAAGTATTTGCAATGCAATAGGTCTCCCATTTTAGAAACTTTGACTTATTGGTATTGTAAATGGCAATGCCTTTTATTATTGCAGGTTTTAAAAAAAATAAAGGCATTGTTATTTACAATGCCAATAGCTTAAAACCTCGCAATTGCGAGACCTATTGCATTGCAAATGCTTGTTTTATATTGCTAGCGTATGCTACAAAAAGAAAAAGAAAATATGCCGTCACCTAAACGTGGCCGCCATATGCTTGCAATAGAAATTGTAGAAAATAATGATGTGGGTGTTTTACTAGTTATGCTTTAAAAAAAAAAGCCTTTGATCATACCATTCATTTTAATATTATTTCCGAAAGAGAGAGAAATTAGTCTCTATTTAACAAAGCACTAAAATTGCAGGCAGCTATGATGCTATCATTTCATTTTATAACTACAACCCTAAGAGAGAGCTGGAAAATGAATCACAATTTAACTTAACGCCCAAAGTGCATGCAAAATGATTAAAAAAGGAATAACTAAAATATAAAAAGCATACATTGAATCTATCTTTGTTACTGAAGAGAAAGGGACCATTTCTAGGTGGAAGTGGCCAATGTTCATTCACTCAAAGTGAAGAGAGCCAGTGTGTAACGTGGGCTAACGCATTGCTCCATGGTCGGCGAAAGCAAAATGTGAATGACAATTAAACAGAGCAATGCATACCAAGGCTCCTCTACATTTGTATCAAATGTATGTATTTTTAGGAAAAAATAAGTTGGCCAGTACGGATTATCCTGGGAAGTATAGCAACTTTGAACAAGCCCAGAATGCCCAGCACTTTCAAAAGGTCCCTCAAACAAATGCTTACATTAGAAGGAGAAATTACACTGGACAGCTAAGACATCAACATTAGCTATATATTTGAAAGCGTGCAGACCTAATTTCTAATGCCTAGTTCCAACTCCAATGGATCATTTCAAAGAATGATCTGCTTCAATCTATTACTTTTGAGTACGAAAAAAACTAGTGTTTTTTTAATATTAAAGGTACAGCTCCAAAAGGCAATTGGAACAACTTTAAATGTAAGCCTTTAATAGTAGATTCACTGGCAGATCACCATGAAACCAAGTCAAACAATTCATGAACTTCAGAGCATTATAAAAGGACCTGTTTACTAAGGGTGATATTCATTACTTTCAGTTCAGATCTTCCTGTCACAGCCCTTATGTAGTGAGCAGTTCCTTTGCCCCATAGAAGCCTATTACGTTGCCTAAATAAAAACGTTCCTCCAAGATGGTGCCTTATTACAGAATACAGGATAGGAAGAACTTAGAATGACCACTTCCCGATGTATTGAGCCTGAACAAAACAAGAATCAGTAACAAAAGATTCATTTACCCCTAAAAATGGGTAAAGGGGTAGTGACTCAGGAATGTGACAGGAAGACCTAGACTTGGTGCAAGTAAGATTATTGGTAAGTAACCAGGTCATTACCTCTACATCCGACTCGCTGTTCTAGTACTTATGAAGTGAGCCAATACCGAAGCAATTGATGATTGGTTCCAATATTCTCCCATAACCATAAAGGAAGGAGACACAACACATTTTGATGCTACACCTATGAATTTAACAAGAGTTTCAATAAGTAATATGTGATGAATGGAAGACAAAAGATGAGCACTGAAATCTGTTGATGTTGATAATATGCCATAAAGGTATGTGGTGAAACCCATGTGGTGGCATTAAAATTGTCTTTTAAGGAGACTCCCCTAAACATCATCCACAAGGAAGCTATACCTTCCATTGATTTACAGTGAAAAATCAAAGGAAAGTTGACCTTAGATGTCTCTTATGACTTAATGATAGCTAGTTTTTCTACTTGAAAAGTGAAGTGTGGAGGACGTGGGATGAAATCCCCTACCAGAAGGCCTTAGGTGATATTCACAAATAATTTAAACCCCAACTGTTCCATTAATTTAATTAATGGAACAGTTGGGGTATAAATTAGTTGTGAATATGCAGCAGGGTGCTAGAACTAAAGGGGTAGCTATACTGTCACAGAGTAGTGGTATAAAATGGAAAAACTGTCAGGCCGATAGGCAGGGGCGATGGGGGATTGCAGAAGGCTCTTGCCGGAAATTTAGTTTCACCCTCTGCTCAATATACAGATCTGCGGGGGATGACCCGGAGGCCTTTCTGGACGTAAATGTGGAGTTGGCTTCAAGAGCCACACCAGTTATACTGTATGGCGATTTAAATATTAATGGCTTGGGCATTAGGTGGGAGACTGGGGTAGGCAAATATGTAGGGCGTAAAAATAAGGCCAGCCGGGCCCTACTTGCGGTGATTCAGGACAACGGCTTGACAAATATTTGGGAACTGGCTAAAACTTCGGACCCTGGGGGCACATATTATTCTGCACCCCACAAACTTGTTGCGCAGCTTGACTACTTTTTTACCTCATCCCACTTGGCCACAGACTGCGCTATAGAAAAATACCCCAGAGTGTTTTCAGACCACAATCCTCTAGTACTAACCATTATCAATAAAGGGGTAGAAAGGAAAAAAACAGCTTGGACATTTGAGAGAGGACTATTAAAAGACCCGTGGTATGTCGCTCATACTTGGATTGAGGGGTTCTTAGAAATAAATAGGGAAAGTGCTAGTAGAGGAGTGGTCTGGGATGCACTCAAAGCTGGAATCAGAGGTGAGACACTGAGTTATAGCATCAGGAGAAACAAAAACGAGGCAGAGCGGGCTGATAAGCTGTATGAAGTAATGGGCACTCTAGAAGAGGAGCTGGTTAGGTCAATAGGGAAGGTACAGAAGTAGAATTTTGGACGCCTAAAATCGCAGTGACGAAATCCGAAGTTGGGGAGATCTCCTCTACCAAGGCAGCCGAAAAATATTTGGCATGGCGGGAGGGATGCTACGCACTTAGCGAGCAAGTAGAACATATGTTGGCATTTCGCACAAGGCATAAAAGGGTAACGGGTGAGATAACCGAGATTCAGGACCAAAATGGGACTGTGATCAGGGAAGCCACCGGCATACAGGAGGCATTTAATAAATATTACTGTGAACTGTAGCACTAGGAAAATACACCGCCTCGTACCTTGATAAGAGAGTACTTGAATGACATCCAAGCAGAACAATTTGACACACAGGATATAGAAATGATGGAGACGGATCTCACAGAGGAAGAAATCTATAACGCCCTTGTGAGCCTGCCATCAGGGAAGGCGGTGGGGCCTGACCAGATACCATTGGAGTTTTATAAGACCTTTTATCATTCGCTTAAGCGGGACATGACTGAAACATTTAGACAAGCCCAAGACGGGAAGGTAATCCCTGAGACGTGGGCTCAGGCGGTTATAGTCGTTTTTCTAAAAAAGGACAAAACCCCACGGGATTTGGGATCATATAGACCTATCACACTATTGAACAGTGACTCTAAAATCTTTTCCAAAATATTTTCAACACGGCTAAGCTCTATCATTAGCAAAATAATTCACCCACACCAACATGGGTTTATCCCCGGTAGAGGAACCCCTGAACATGTATGTAGGATAATAACTCTCTTTGACACAGCAGCAGTCTCAGGGGACCCAATGGCACTTATTCTACTCGACGCAGTATGTGGAGAACTCTTGAGCATTGTGGGCTAGGAAAAGGCTGTATGAAAGCAATCATGGGCCTCTATAAGAATCCTGTGGCTCGTATTAGAATAAATGGGCAGTATACGGAAACAATACGAATTAGCAGAGGGACTGGGCAGGGGTGTCCCTGCTCTCCCTTACTTTTTGCTATATACATAGACCCTCTGATACGAAGAATAGAAGGCAATCGGGCAATTAAACCAACACGGTATCATACCCTGGAGACAAAAATCCTCGCATACGCGGATGACTTAGCAGTAGTCACTCCCGATCCCCAAACTGCAATTAATGAAATAGGTAAGGAGGCAGCTGCTTTCGGTCTGATTTCAGGATACAAGCTTAATCAGCTGAAAACCCAAGTTGTAATCAATAGTGTGACCATCTTCGCTGATACAGCGGTTACGAACATGGCTACATATCTAGGAGTTAAAATTACCTCAGATTTAGAGCAGTTAGTAGCGGTTAATATCTTGCCAATAATAAAACAAGGGAAAAGCGATTTTGATAGTTGGCATTACCTACATATCACCATTGTAGGCAGATGCAATATAATAAAGATGCTATTTCTTCCTAAGATCTTGTACCTCTTCAGGACTATACATTTGGAGCTTGGGAAAGCCTGGTTTAAAGAAATGGAAAGTATGCTTAACAGGTTTATCTGGTCGCAAGGCAAGACGAGAAGGGCACTGATATATATGACATTAGCACCAGAGAGGGGAGGCTGGGGGATCCCTGATTTAAGATTTTACTATTGGCCAGCTGTCCTGCAATACATACGGGTGTTGCTGTTAAATAAACCAGACGAACAGAGCGCTCAAGCAGGGCTAGAGGATGTCTATGAACTATTAATAGGAGATGCTGCCTGGGACTGCTTCCTGAACTACAGCGAGCCAAGTTATTATAAAAAAGTGAGATTTAAAACACTCCAAGCTGCATTTAAGATATGGGCATCCCTCAAACAAATAGTTGGGATTGGGCGTTTGAACTATTATACCCAACTTTTTAAAAATTCCAAATATGCCAGAGATCTTCCTAGATAACATCATGGGAAGATGGGAGGAGGCTGGGATCTGCTCAATAGGAGATCTAGTTGATACTTCGGGTGTACTAACATTCAGTGATATACAGATTAGACATGGGATACCAACTAGGGATTTTTTTTAAAGTATTTGCAAGTCTGAATTTATATGGAAAAAAGGGGGCCCATTGGGTTTTAATAAGAGCCAAATTGTGGAAGTGGTCCGCTCAAAAGATGGGTGCTCAATTAGTCCGATATATTCAGAGCTGGCTACACTTATGCAGGATGACCTTGAAAAATATGGATCCAAATGGGACCAGAAGTTGGGCAGATCACAGAACATATTTTCAGAATCTTTAGAGCTGGGGAGGGCGTTGCTTCGGTCGGCAGGATTGCAGACCCAGCACTATAAAACGCTGCTTTCACTATATCACACCCCGGCCAGAATCGCTCAATGGGGGGGGGACAGGATGGAACGACATGCCCGCGATGTAGTAGCACTGAGGCTGACCTGATACATATGTTTGCAACATGTTCCAGTCTAGATACTTGGTTGGGCAAAATTGAAAATTTTTGAAAATAGCACTTAAAATAAATGTGAATCTAACAGCTCAAAATGTAATGCTGGGAATCTGTAACAATGATATTTTAGAGGACCATCGTCCCTTTCTATTTGTAGCTATGGACGTGGTGAGAACATGTGTCGTATCAGCCTGGGTTGATCCCCAGGCACCGGGATTCCAACAGTGCTGGGCAGGCAATTAGCCACTTATAATCTAGAAAAGGGGGTATATGAATAAAAGGGCTTAAAGGCAAGAAGAAGAGGGGAAAAAATATGGGAGCCCCTCAAAAGATGGAAAGAGGGCAACTAAAGTGCTAAAAGAGGTATTAGGAGTATACATGCATTGTATGAGAATTGTTATTGAGTTGTTGTAAAATGAGTCTTGATGCTGTTTCATTGTAATACTGGCAAAAATGCCAATACGTCGTGATTGCCTTTTTTTATTTATATTTCTCATGAATCCTTCATGTATTTAAGAATCTGCTATGGCTTATTTAAAAATAAAATAAAAAAAATAAAAAAAGAGATATGCTGTTGTTTAAGGAAATGTCATGCTGTTTTTTCAACTCCATATGCTCCCAATCTGCACCTCTGTTGGGTGGGAATTCATGAACAACCAAATGGAGATAAAAGATGCACAATTGTCTGTACTTTTTTAGTTTTAAAAATAAATAAACACAAGAAGGCCTTAGGTGATAAACAAGGAATCAAACTTACCGAAGGAGTTCTCCCTGTCTAGATAAATAGAAATAGGTGTAAGGACATCCAATGTGTGGAGCTTATCTTTTTCCCGGAATGAAGTGTCAGGATCTAAATGTCCCTTTCACAATGGAGCCTCAAGGGTACCTTAGGGAGAAAAAAAATCTACGGATGAATTAATCATGACTTTATCATTACAAATTCTCAAGAATGCAGAAGAAGAAAGTAATGCACCTCATTCACCTCATTCTCCTATCATATGACAATAGCAGATGGCTACAAAAAACAGGACTTTGGCCGATAGATATTTGAGCTTTGCTAACTGTAAGGGCTCAAAGGAAGGATTCATTAAGGCATGGAGTACTAGGGGAATGTACCAGGAAGGGATAGGACAATAGATGACAGGACTTCACAGAAAAAAACGCCTTAGAAGAAGGGAGGCCAGTGGGGCTACCAGGGCCACATTAGCACCCATAAAAGCTTGAATTACTCACCACTGGGCTCTGATAGTTGAAAACACTGATCCCATCATGAACCCTTCCCTGAAGAAATCTAAGGTTTTGATGGCAGCACGGGGGATTATCCCCAATCTTTACACTAGGACTTTACGTTCCGCCAGAGATGACTATAAGCTTTGAGGGTGCAGGGCTTCCTGGAAAGTTGGACACTCCCAGCTACTTTAAGAGTGCCTCCTTGAGACAAAAGAGCCATACCCCCAAGCTCAGATGTTTGAGGGAATCTGGCTTTAAAAGGAGATCTCTCAAAAGCGATGGATGAATGGGAAACTGAAAATGAGGACATTGCTCCAAACGCCTCCTGGACCATTCTTCAGTACAAGGAGGATCTCGTCTGATCCTCTAGGATCTTCTTTAGAACCCTGGGAATCAGGGGAAATGGCAGGAGACTGCAAAGAAGACCATGATGCCAAGGAATGGCTAGGGCATCTATCATCCTAGCTTTCTTGGATAGAACGAGACTGTACTTCACTAACAGAGGTTATCGCTACTTTTCTTGTCGCTATGCTGCTTTGCGTGAGGCTTGATAATAGAAGAAATGTTGCTTAGCGACATTTCTCCCGTTATCCTGGGGAGGAACGCCCACTTTGCATCTCATTAGAGATGCAAAGATGGGCGTTCGGAATTCAGGCGCTAAGGCCTTGCTGATATAGCGATAAAATGATCACGCTTTTCGGCCGAAAACGGCTGCAAAAGCAGCGATAAATTTTTATCCCCGCCTTGTAGATATGCCCCTAAATAATCCTATTAAAAGACAACTGGTGCTATCTCACCTGGCAAAGTTAAAAACTTATATTGCTTTACTTCAGGAATCTCACATTTCTGAAATTGAAGCTTCTAAGCTGAAGAGAGGCTGGGCATGTGTTTAACTCTCCTGCCCTTGGTAAGAAAAATGGAGTTTTGATTTTATGTCACAAGAAATTAAATGTTTCTGTTGTTCACCAGGAAGCTGATGTTGAGGGACGTTGGGTTATTGTTAAGCTTCTTATAAATAAGATTCCTTTAGTTGTTTTGAATGTATATGGGCCTACTTCGATTGATAACGTTTTCTGGACTAATATCTCTGATAAATTACTAACATATGATGATGATTACATCCTATTTGGTGGTGATTGTAATCACATTTTTGATCCCAATCTTGACAGGCACTCTAATGTTAAGTTTACCCCATCTAAAATGCAAGCACAATTTACCTCCACAGTACGGCGTAAAGCACTAGTTGATATTTGGCGACTTTGCCATCCTGACGTTAGAGAGTACATTTTTTTTTGGGCTACTCATCACTCCCAATCCGGTATTGCTTACCTCTTTTTAAGCAAACCCCTGACCCAACATGCAACTCATTCTGAAATTGGTTCAATCATAAGATCAGATCACGCTCCAGTTTTTGTTGATATCGACTTGATCCCATTTTCTCCTCATCCTGGAAGATGGCGCTTTAACAACTCTCTACTACTTGACCCAAATTTTTGTCAGAAGTTTAATTCTTTTGCTTCTGAATTTTTCACTATAAACAATACACCAGATTCTCCTTTTGGGATGGTGTGGGATTCTTTTAAAACAGCTGCTAGAGGTTTTATTCTGAATTTTGTATCTTAAAAGAAGAAGTCTTTCGAAACCCAGTCCTCTCTGTTACTTGATAAAATTAAGCAATTGGAATGCACTTATTATCATTCTAATAATGAATCTGCATTGAAAAATCTCCTTGCCGCCAAAATTAATTGTAATAAATTATCCACTGATGCCGCTTCCAACTATCTACTAAAAGGCAGTTTCCGCTATTATGGAGGCCAAAATAAAATTGGTAAACTATTGGCTAACTATTTAAAGGTGAGAAAAGAGAGAACAAAAATAGATTCCTTGCAAGGCTCTGCTGGTACTACAATTTATAAAGATAGAGATATCTTGAATGAATTTGTTTCCTCCTATAAGAATCTATATAATCCTGAATCTTTACCTGATAAGCCGGATCTTCTTTCCTATTTCCAAACCATTCCCTCTCCTTCCTCTAATCATATTAATTTTGAACCTTTGGGAGCTGATATTTCATTGGCAGATATATCTCAGTCTGTTTCATTATTACGACGTGGGAAGGCACCTGGACCAGATGGCTTTACCGTTGAATTCTACTCTCACTTTGCAAAAATTCTTTTACCTAATCTTTTACTTTTGTTCCAGTCCTTCGGAGTTAATGGCTATTCTAGTGGAACGTTTCAAGAAGCACTGATCTGCATAATCCCCAAAGATGATAAGGATCATTCTCACTGTACGAACTATCGGTCTATTTCGTTAGTTAACACAGATTATACGTTTTTCGCGAAGATCTTGGCACTCCGTCTTGATCCTATTCTGCCTGATCTCATTGGTCCTGAATAAGCAGGTTTTGTTAAAGGTTTCTTTAATATTCTGAGCAAGGCCTCTTCCCTGGATCATCCTATTGTGGCAATTACCCTAGATGTTGAAAAAGCTTTTGAAAGAATCGGTTGGGACTTTATGTTTCAAGCTCTACAAAGGGCTGGGTTTCCTTCAAACTAATAGCTCTAATCTCTTTATTGTACTCTGATCCTTGGACTTCCATATTTGTTGACGGTAAGGCTTCTGATTTCTTCTCCTTGCACAGGGGGGTTGGGCAAGGATGCCCTTTATCTCCATTATTATTTATTATAGCACTGGAACCTTTCCTAACTAAAATTAGAAATGATGATCACATTCCAGGGTTTCAATTTGGCCGTCATCAACTTAAGATGTCAGTATACGCAGAAGATATTCTTCTTTATTGCTCTAACCCAGGAAACTCTCTCACTCCATTTCTTCAGCAAGTTTCCTCTTTCTCTACACTCTCAGGTTATCGTCTAAATGCTGACAAATGCGAAATCTTGCCTTTGAATTTTCTTTGTCAAAAACACCTCTTTGAATCCTCATGTTTTGCCTGGCAGCCAACTAAAATAAAATATCTGGGGTTATGGGTCGTGTCTTTACCATCTGATACACTAAAATCAAATTTTGAATGTATTATTAAAAAGTTAAATGATACTATTACTAGTTGGCGTCCCCTTTTCCTCTCCTGGTTGGGTCGGTTAGACTCTATTAAGAGGATGCTTTCCCCTCTTATATTATATACTATTTCTATGATTCCTATTCACATCCCTCAATATTATTTTAAGAAAATTTACTCCACTTTGATAAAATTCTTATGGAAGGGTAAATCATCGCGTATAGCCTTATCTTCTCTAAAGAAAGATAGACCTCATGGTGGCCTCAAGTTCCATGACTTTAAGACTTATCCATCCGCTTTTTCATTAAAACAAGCTGCTAAGTGGGTCTCTGCAGATCTTCCCCTATATCCTCCTCTCTGGTTACAATTGGAAAAATCTCTTATTACTCCTTTTGATTTTCAAGAATTCTTAACTTTTACTGCCAATAATTCTTTGTTGCATTCCCCTGTCATCGCTCATTCTCGTAAACTTTTATTTCCTCTAATATATTCTCCATATCACTCTACTAATTCCCTTCATAAACAGCCTATTTGGCATAATAAATCAATACGGATTCGTAATCATCCCATATATTGTAAAACTTGGTATTCTAAAGGCTTACGTTGGATTTCTCAACTCGTATCTGATGGTAAACCCCTAACTTTCTCTGATCTTCAATCTGAATTTTCTTTACCATCATCCTCCAAATTGCAATATAATCTTCTCTATCCCTCTCTTACTCAGTTTCTTCAGAATCTATAAGTTTCTATTGATTCTCCTGTAATTTATGAATCTTTCCTAGATAGTTCTCCTTCAGCATCTAATATTTATAAATCCTTACTTTTCTCCTCAGATAGACAAAAATAGAAAACTGAGAGGGCATTGGAAAAGGATTTTTCACAAGAATGGCCAATTACTACATGGGATAAAATATGCTCTAAACTCCATAGGACCTCTCGGGCTCCTAATACCACACAAACCCTTTTTTAATCTATCATCGAACATTATTCTCCCCAGTGTCAATAGCTTCTTTGACACCAGACTCATCTCCTACCTGCTGGTCCAGTCCCTGTCTTGCTGCAGATTTAAAACATATGTTCTTTGAATGTCCCTCAATCCATCAATTCTGGCAATTAGTTTGGTCCCAAATTAAGACGATCTTTAGAATTCAAATCCCTTTTTCTTTTGCAGATATATTTTTGGTTAGTTTATCTCCCCAATGGCCTCAAACACCGTTGAATTTTAAACTTTTAGACTTATTATTAGCTATCACATTTCATTTAATAACTTCAAATTGGAAACAAGCCGACAAAGTCACCTTTAGAGCCTGGTTGAATGCTGTCTGTTTTCACTATCGTTTGGACACTAATTATGTTTCTCCCACATCCCTAGCAATCAAAAGTGATCTTTATGGCTTCCCTTAACAACTTGCTTATCTCAATCTGCCTCTTCCATTGCTGCCTCTAAAAATGTATCAGATGATGTACGAAAACCACCTTAATTGTCTCCCTTTGCCTTTTCCCGTATGGTTTTCAATTGGTTCTTTATTATCGAATGTTTATCACAATGTTTTTCAAAATTTTAATTCAGTGTTATGCTTACATTGTCACATTATTTGTATATTGTGCATGATGTCTTAACTGCTCTATATTAATTACCTTTGTTTCCTTCTCCTTGATCCCCCTTTCTCTTAATTGTTTTTTCTTTTTCTACAATGTATTTCTTTCTTCAGCTAACTAGTTTAACCCCTATATTTCCTTGTTACTCTACTTACTTATTTTTATTGTCAAATAGGATTGGTTGTATCCATTTTACTGCTGTTTATTTCTTTGAATATTCTCTCAATAAATCAAACTTAAAAAAAAATGCATTTGCCTAACCCATGATGTGTGGTACTTTGCAGGGTTGTAGCTGTGTAATCTTATGCCTGCCAGGCTGGGGTCCTATAAGCAACTCCTACTGCAGCTTCTTTTGTGCTGCAGGGTTGCAAATGAAGGGGCAGATTTACAAGAAACTGACGCATCTGTATAGATGCGTCAGTTTCCCTGCACCTGCGTGAAAAACCCTTGCACCACCATAGATGAGCCGTATTTACAATACGGTGCACTATGGCACAAGGATTGACAGATGTGCCAGAAATTCAGATGCATCTGTTGGTGGAAAAGTCACGCATTGCTGGAGTCGTGTCGCAAGCACGACACAACTCCAGCAACGTGTGTTGCAACTTATTACCAATGCACTGCGTCACTCCTTACGCCTGCATCAAGCAGGCGTAAGGTTTTGACGCAGTGGCGTCCTAAAAGTCACACAGTGAAATCTTATCGGTTTTCACTGCGTCATGTTTAAGACGCTTTCCTGCGTGGGAACTCCTACCCTGCATACATTACACCTGACGCAGGTATAATGTCACGCAGGGCTGTACAACGTGACGCATCTCCCTAGATGCGTCAAGTTGTAAATTGCAGCATTTTTTAACGCCATCGTTGAGTCACAAAAGTGACCCAATGGCAGCGCAAAAGTGGTGCAAGCGGCTTGTAAATCTGCCCCGAAGAGGCTTCTGTCGAAGGGTTAGGCTACTCCCTCATTCTCTGGTCGGCAACTTCGCCCAAAATTGTATTGCATCCAGAGACACCATCACTGCCTTCTTCATTGCATTTCTAATCAACAAAGTCATGTGGCTCCCGAACTCTCACGGTAGCTGCGATGACTCCCAATTATGTGAACTAGAGCATACCCACCCAGGCTAGTCAGATATATATGCTTTATGAGCGCTCTGCGCTTAAAAGATACTAAAACAAACGTTCCCATTAAAACTATAGACTGTTTTGCGATCCTGTAATAATTTCAGCACTGCATTTAGTCTCCTCTCACCTTCTCCTCCAGGTAGTGCAAAAAATCATGGATAATTAGACTGTTCAAGTGAGCCTCTTGAAAGAAAACGCAAATAATGAACACGCTATATTATTTAGATGTCCATAAATATGAAAGACATTCACATAGCTGAAAACGGGGAAGGTAATAGATCTGTTTCGCATAAAGTAAAAAACAGGAAGTGTTCATTCCAGGTTTTTATTTTTCTATATAATGGGATATTAAAGCCATCTTAGGGGAACTTTTGTTTATTTGGTATAGGTAATAGGTGTTTGTGGAGCGGAGGAACTGCTCACTCACTACATTGGTGGCTATGTCGGGTCTGGTGGCTCAGTGGAATAATGCGTCCACTGCAGGGGCCTGTGTTCGACCTCATGGTCACAGGTTGAAATCCTGGTGGGTCCACTCAGCCTTTCATCCATCTGAGGTCGATAAAAGGAGTAACATTGAGTTGGGTAGCAATAAACATCTGTTATTAATCAACAAGATACCTACGGGTGAAAGTGCGCTTTGCAAATACACATGTTATGTTACGTACATGGCAATTTAAGAAACACATTGCCTCTGCATCAGTGCTGTGTACACACAGACAGAGGGACAAAGGGTAGCATTGTCCCCTGAAGCAGGTGAATGAGGTCCAATGGATCCCTCAGACATGCCCCTACATGCAAATGCAGTAATTCACTGCATCCGTCTCTGCTCCTCTTCAAAGACAGGTCATGCTACTGCCTGATCAGTAAAAGGTAGACATCCAGACGGATGCAGTGAATTACTGCATCTGCCTGTAACGTTTTGGCCACAGAAGGTATCCATGCCACACTTGTGTGGGAAAGCCTGGTGCCCGTGACACGAAACGGCCCAAAATGCAACGTGGACACACCACATTTTCACAGTGAAAACTGACCCTTTTTTTGCAAAGTGCCTAGCTGTAGTTTTTGAACCCCAGCTCTGCCGGCACCTAGGGAAACCTAGCAAACCTATACATTTTTTAAAACTAGACAGCCAGGAGAATCCAGGATGGGGTGACTTGACTGGTTCTCACCAGGTTCTATTACCCAGAATCCCTTGCAAACCTCAAACTTTGTAAAAAGAAAAAAAATACATTATCCTTACATTTCTGTGGTGGAAAGTTCTGGAAACTGCGTGGATCCACAACTTTCCTACCACCCAGCATTCCACCAGGTCTCCTGATAAAAATGGTACCTCACTCGCGTTATTGGGTCAAGTACCCGCGACAGGCAAGGGCCCAAAACTTATTCAGGAGACATCAAAATTACCTATCATGAAACAACCTGGTTTTGCAAGGAGGGTCACCTGGGTTTTTAGCCCCGGGCTAGGCGGCCATCTTGGGAAACCTACCAAACCCACCGATTTCAGAAAACTAGAAACCCAGGGGAGTCCAGTGAGGTATGGCGTGCATGGACCCCCCAAAGTTTTCCTACCCAGAATCCCCTGCAAATCTTAAAATTTATTTGAAAAAATCACATTTTCTCAAATTTCTCTGTGGGAAAGTTCTGGAATCTGCATGGATCCACACATTTCCTACCACCCAGCATTCCCCTAGGTCTCCCGATAAAAATGGTACCTCACTTGTGTTATTGGGTCAAGTACCCGCGACTGGCAAGGGCCCAAAACATATTGAGGAGACATCAAAATTACCTATCACAAAACAACCTGGTTTTGCAAGGGGGATCACCTGGGTTTTTGGCCCCGGGCTCGTGGCCATCTTGGGAAACTACCAAACCCACACATTTCTAAAAACTAGACACTCGGGGGAGTCCAGCGAGGTATGGCTTGCATGGATCCCCCAACGTTTTCCTACCCAGAATCCCCTGCAAAACTCAAATTTATCTGAAAAAACACATTTTCCCACATATTTTTGTGTGGAATCACCATGCCGGCACAAATGTCCTCCCCTTCACCGTTCCCCTGAGTCTTCCAAGCAAAATAATACCTCACTTGTGTGGGTGTCCAATGCAGAATTGGCTAAAAACATAATTTTTAAAAAAAATGTAGCGCTTAGAATTCACATCCATTTGTGTTGTTTTAATAATATTCTGTTTAATTATTTTAGATGTGCTAAGTAACAGGTGGAGACTGTTGAAATAAACACTTTTAAGTTAAAGTGTCTTTTTCATAGAGCGGTTGTTGTGTGTCATATTTTAAAGAACGAAATTGGGGTTCTAGATTACCACTGCATTCCAGGATGCCTGTTTAGTAACTGTTAGTAACCTAAAACATGGACACCAGTTCAACTATGTATTGAATGGTGTTATTTGCCGATACAGCAACCTGTTTGTTAGTCTATTTGCTAAGATTTTTGTGAAGATTTTGTAATCAGAGTTTAAAAGAGAAATTGGTCTATACGACTCACATATTGTTGGATCTTTTTCCGGCTTTAATATAAGGGAGACTGTAGCCTCATTCCAAGACTTTGGTGGTTTTTTACCCTAGCCTAATGTCTCATTCATCACCACTGTCAACAAGGGGGACACAGCCTCTGCTAAAATTTTATACAGCTCCGGTGGTATGCCGTCTGAGCCGTCCGCTTTACCCATTTTGCTAGTTGAGATGGCATTAACTACTTCCTCCTGTGTGATTTCTTGATTGAGACTATTTTGTTGGTTAACATCTATAGGTTTTGAGCATTCCGAGAGCCAACCCTCTATCTCTTTGTTTATTAATTCGTCTTTTCCCTCCTTATATAGATCACCAAAGAATTCTTTGAAGGCCTCGTTGATCTCAACTTCACTATTCAATAAATTACCAGATTGAGCTTCTCTGACTTCTTTAATTCTATTTTTTGTTCGCTCTGCCTTAACTTTCCAGGCAAGGAGTTTTCCAGCCCCCTCCCTGTATTCAAAATGTGCTAGTTTACTGGCATCCCACCTTTTTTTGATCCGTACTTGGAGGGTCTCCGATAGCTGATTCTTCGTTAGTGCCTGCTCTTTCTCTAGCTCCATTTTTTTTTCTTCTAGGTCTGTACTTTTAATTTCCTTATCTATTCTCTTCAACTCCTCCTCTAGTTGTGATATTTCTTTTTTATACACTTATATATATACTTATATATATTTTTAAAAAAAGTTAAATTAAAGGTGCTACAGTCAATGGCAAGAGTATGGTATCAAATCAGACGTCTAATGAAATTGGATTATTATTCATACTTTGCCCGCATCTGGGAGTCACCAGGTATCCCAGAATGTCTCAACGCCAAAATGGCAATACCAATCAAAGTCGCTGGCAATAAAATCTGGGGTGACTTGACACAAGAAGGCAAATTAGTATCTTGGCATAATTTAAATGATATAATGGAGGGAACTCCCTCTAAATTCAAATATTTGCAACTGAAAAGCTGGGAGCTAAGCAAAAAATCGACATTAGGATTGAGAAACTCCCTAGAGATCAACTGGTAACTAAACCACCAGGAAAAAAGGAAGTAGCACTATGGTACTGGCATCTACACGACACTATGGATGGAGAGTTCACCTTAGCTGAAGAACTGTGGGGGAATTACTTGCCGAGAGAGAAGCTGCAAAAAATCTGGAAAGTATCTATGCGCACACTTTACCAAATAGTTAAACCTGCTTTTTTAAGAAGAAACCACCTGTTTTCACTCCACAGGGCATATATGTCACCGGAGAAGTTATCAAATATGGGGAAAGGAAGTCGTGCCAGCTGCGCTAAATGCGGGTTTATAGATGCCTCGGATATACATAAGTTCTATCAATGTCCCGCAATTGGTGATTTCTGGAGTAGAGTGGAAACGACAATATCAGGTATATTGGGTCGACATATAAAGGTAAGCCTCCTCCTGGTCATTTTTGGTGTTGCTGATGAATACACGAGCAGTATTAGAGATATGTTGTTTTATGCAATGCTCTTAGCCAGGAGAGAGATATGCCGAAAGTGGGTAAGCAATATACCTTCACAACATGCAGAATGGTTGGAGTCTCCCATATATATGTCCAGGATGGACATATCCGGAAAAAAGTCAAAAAAGAAAGCCTTCTGGAATTTATTACAGCTATGGTTGGAGACCACAGAAGGGTTGCTATAAGTATCTTACTAACACCCTAAACATTGCAAATAAGATCTGAAATAATGTCCAATGATTACACTGGCAAATACACTCTTTGACTGCTATAGGGTCTGGTCACACTTTTAAAAATTATAAGCAGTCCCGGTGTTTACAACGTGTGAGAGAGAAAGTTGCAGAAAGGCGGGTGTCTATTTAGTATGCCTGTCAATGGTCAGCATCCCCCCTTGAAAATAAGGGCAGAAACAATGGACTCCTTGCTTTATCTTCCTTTCTGAGGTGAATGAGGACAAAAAAATAATAATAATAAACCTGTTTTTTCACATACAATCACTGGTTAATTGGACTAAGTTCACTTGTAACACCAGTGGTGTGTGAAAGCAAATCTGAAGAGCAACTTTTTACACATTTGAAGTATAATTTAACATACAAAGAATAATTCATTTATTTTTATTATACATATATATTTTTTGAATTCTTTATTAAGGTTTCCATATAATGTGGAGAGGTTCACAAAGTAACAGTATAGATAAAGAACAACAGCAGTGACAGGCACTATGTACAGTGCATGGCTAGTAAGTAAAACAGCAGTGCGAGGGACGATACACAATAATTCAAAGAATAGTGTAGAATGAGGTATGAACAAAGTTCAGCAAGTGTGAGTGCCAGGCAGGGCTTTATGTTACAGAGAGAGTAACAGGAATGATGAACTTCTATACACACTGAGATAACTTCTCATTTAGACAAGGTGACAAAAATGAAGATGTGGTCTTCCTGCCTGAGGGGTGCTAGAGGTACTTTAGACAGGGGCTGCCTCCTTTCACACAAATCTATGTTGCTATGAGAGACAGGCTGTATGGAAAAGGTAACAGTCCCCACTTGGAGAAAGTTTTCAAACCTCCGACTTTTCACTTCAGCCATGAAGACCTGGAGAGAGCAGTTAGTTCTGATTGGTGGGGGAATGAGACTTCACAACTTGGTGCGTATCCTCTGAAAGCTTATTTGAGGGTTATTTTTCTCTGATAGGAGACGTCTAGTAGGTGGGTGTTGGTGCAACAAAGGTGTTGATGCCCTCCAGATATGTCCAGTTTCTTAGGGATATAGATGGAAGACTTTGCTTGTAGAGAATTTTACTTCTTGCTTCAGTCGGGAGGCAGTTCAATGATATCAAGAAAGGAGTAATTTGATCGTACATCCTGGAGCTCGCCACTTATATTGCAGCAGAATAAGGAGCTGCTTTCACTAGAGCCAGGTGGAGTTTGTGGATCCCCTTTAGCAGGGAGGTGCAATAGTCTAATCTGGAAAGGGCTGGGATTAGAAAATGTGTTTGAAATGTCCGGATGGGAGCAGAGGTTTCATTCCACACTGGAGTATAGTTTGAAGTTGAACTCCTTTACCTACGTTTTCTTTATATGGGATTGAAAAATCAGATTCTTGTCAAGTTGAAAGCCTAGAGACTTCACACTATCAGCAATGATGGTCTGGCAGGTGAGAATGTTGGCAGCTTTTAGCTAGGGTGGAACCTTTGTATTGCTGTGGGCAATAGTGATCAGTAAAATGCCCATGTTCCATCCTGTCTCATATCTATGTTTTAATTGTTTCTATGTGCCTTCCTAATATGATTCCTAATTATGTATGAATGAATAAAAAAAGTATCAAAGCTTGTTTTCATAAATTATGTGTTTGTATTCCTGCTCGTCAGTGAACAGCACCAACAGGGATTTGATTAGTTTAATACACCTTTCTGTAAAGGAACCTTTTTTTATTTTAGGTGATGAAAATGTGCAAAAGTAGTCCATAATGTATTGTTCTGGGTAAGTTGCATTTAAAAAGGGTAACTTTTAATATTGTATTGAACATGTACCAGTTTCAATTAATGGAAATTTCAATATTTAATCAGTTAAAGCCAGATTTTCACCCTCTGATAGCACAACACACAATAATACACTGTCCCTTCAAAATACTTAGTCTGTTCATGAAAATGAATTGAAGACCTATGCAAGTATCCAATGCTCACTTTAACGTGAAGTGGGTCAGCATATAGGGGCATATCAGCAAGGGCCGGCGATAATTATCGCTCAGCACGTTTAGCGCGAGGATAATTATCGCCGGCTAGCGCTGAATTTTATCGCTGAGATAGCGTGCTATCAGCAACGCTTATCTCAAAAGCGATAAAATTCCAGGCGCAAGCTGCCAAATGTCTCACCTACACAGCGCGCATGCGCTGCTTAGGAAAGAGACCTTTAGAAATCGCTCCAGCTTGCAGCCAAACACGTGCACGCGTTCCATTGTCTTCAATGGCAACGCGTGCACGTGAGGCGATTTACTTGCGGGAGCGAGCGCCGCCATATGGTAGCAATTATTGCTCCCGCAAGTAAATCACGCAGGCCCCCCTCCTCCTCCCTGCTTCTAGCACGCGCGCGCGCACACACACAACTCCAGGGCTTGTTTTGTTTTTTTACTTTAAGTGCGAGGCGCGCGTGCGGCCAATGCTTGTTAACAATGACTGTCGCTGCCACCACAAGACTCGCAGGATGCTGCCCTTGAGCAATGGCAGCAGCACACAGGCGCAGGACGCGTGGACCCGAAAACAATATCGCAACTTACAGGGAAGTGTTGCTTGTTTGAGGGCAGTTTGCAACCCTCCCTGCCCCAATACCCTCAGAGCCAGCCTGCCAAGAGAGAGAGAGTGAGAAGGGATGACTAGACAGAGATGCAGGATGACACAGCCAGAGTGATGAATAACTGCACCGGGGATGGGGGGTGGCATCCACTGGCAGCCAAAGATCAATCGTGAAGTTTAAACAGTCACGACGGTGGCATCCATTATCCATCCTCCCAGGGGGGGCATTACTGAGGCAAACAGACAGTGGACAGGAAATGGAAAACTGCTAAAAGGATATTGTCGAGCTCCGGATTGCGAGGTCACACTTAAACTAATGCTTCCCGCTCTTTCCAGCTTCATGCATTCTCACAGAGCTGAGGAGAACCGCGCGAAACAGGGACAGAAGTGTAACATGAGAAAGGGAAACATGAAATGGGGTTAAAGGGGCAAAAATGAAAAGATCTGAAGGTAGCAGAGGCATAGATAGTGGAGACAGACCAGCCGGATGTCTCTGTAAAAGAGAAATGCTAGAAGGGAGTTGAGCGTGTGAAAAAACAAGATTCAAAGCCTGTGATTTTGTGGAATCGGTGATAGTAAAACAAATCCATATTTTATCATGTGATGGAGGAGGCAGAAGCAGTCCTTGCTTTTTACTGACACGAGCATTAGCATATATATATTATATATATTATATATATATAATATTCGTTGCAGTTTTATATAGCGCAAATTAGATCCGAAGGTATTGGAGCGCTTTACAATGAGCACCAATTACGTTACACAAGGACATATTCAAATGTACTATAGGGGACCATTAACCGTTTGGTGGACAGGGAGTCTGACTGTACATGCACGCCTGCATCGCCAAACCCACACTTCCCTGGCATCATTTAGAGATGGGGAACCCCTAGGATTCAGATGGCGGAGCCTCAGCTGGTTCCAACATAGGAAAGGGAGAGAATGTGGCCTTATTGCTAGAGTCGGTCGACCTTGACGCTGGGGGACCCAGGTCCCTGTTCGTGTCTCGGCAGGGACACTCAACAGCCTGTGATTCTAGGCAAATTACTTAAATCTCCCGATGCCTAACCAAAAACAAGCATTTTCAATGCAATAGGTCTCACATTTGTGAGAGTTTGAGCTATTGGCATTGTAAATGACAAGGCCTTTTATTTATGTATTTTGAAAGCCTGCAAGCGCGTGTAAATATGCAGTTTGTACTTATAGTCCTTGCTTACGAAATGCACGGCTGGCAGTAACACAGGCACAGTTACTGACAGCTTTGCTTCTCGTAAGCTCATTGCAGGTTTTCAAAACACATAAATAAAAGGCATCGTCATTTACAATGCCATTAGCTCAAACTCTCGCAAATGCGAGACCTATTGCATTGCAAATGCTTGTTTTTCTTGAGTTTGGAAGGAGTATATGGCGTTTTGCGGGGCCGTCTCCCGACTTGATTAACGGCGTCTATCGGCACAAGCAGTGGATTATAAAATATATTTGTTTGGGCACACACGTTTTGCAGCTGAGGTGGCCAATAAAAGCATAATTTTCAACAAATTGTTTCCCTGACGAAGGGTTTTTGTAAACCCGAAATACATTGGGTAGGATAAGAAGCACATGAATTAATTTGTTTATGAAACTGCGAATTTCGCTTGCCTTTACTTTTGAAGAATGTGAAGTAACATATGCAAACATATTAAAATGATATATTAATGATACTGAAATACTTTGATTAAATATATTTTGAAGGATGTTATGAGTTTTTTCTAAAATAACTTGTAAAACGCATAAAGTAGTTAGAACCCTAGGGTCTCACGTAGAGCGCTTTGTGAAATGTGTACAGGTCTCTGCACACAAAGCTTTGCGATTTAGGTATAGGGACAAGTGCAGGTCCTTACTCAAAGCAGCACACACTGATTACAAAAAAAGTGTAGGTTTCACCATTTTATATTGAATATATTTTTGGAGTGCAGGTTGAATCTTCTTTAGTGAGATTGACTCCAATACTGCCAGCTCAGACACAGTGTTTTGACATCTTAAATCACGCAGCAGCCATGAGACCATTCAGACATTTTGATAAATTGGTACACGCATTTGAGAAAATAAGGGCCTCGTCTCTACGACCTATCATGCCATTCAGGATTCCAAAACATTTGTTATCCACAATTGTCAAACATGATGGGTAATTAATTTGGGAAAGGAACTGTCAACTAAGGATAGGAATCACTTGTTGAGGGACAGGTCTAAATCTTTCATAATCAATCTCCAGAGGGAATCCGCAGATAAAGTGATGTACCATTGCTACCAAACCCCGAGCACACAATATTGAATGTATCCCTCAGTCCCGGCATTATGCTGATTTGCAACCAAGAAATGGGTGTGTTTTTACATGTATGTATCATTCAAATGTTATGGAAGGAGATACTGGAGCACATTGAAGGAACTTTGGGCTACCCTTTCCCATCAGACCCTAGCAATCGTGGGACTGAGACCAACGGACAAGGAAGGCATAACGGCATTTGATTGGGTGCTCATTCGACTTATGTCAGGGGTATCTTAACAGTTGATTGCCCTCTACTGGAAGAAACAACAATCCAGCTCTTAATGGCTTCATAAGATGTGTCAGGTTCCGGCCATGGGGAAAATAACACATAAGATTGCTCACACTGATGAGAAATTTACTTACACTTGGCAGCCTCTCATTGACCACAAGTCCCAGCTGGAACACCGATTCTTCACACCACAGAGGCTCAAGGTACTAAACATATTTGACTGATCACCATGGAATACACCTGACCCACCCTTCCATTTTCCTCTTTCTCCTCCCCTCCTCTGGTTGGGCTGGTGCACTGCTCCACACATTCCTTCCCCAGGGATACTAGCAACCACATCTTCCTAGGAAGACCAACTGGGCCTGGCTGGCTTTGAGTGGTGCCCACTTGTATTTCTAGATAATGAATGAATGAGTTCATTTATAAAGTGCACAGCTACTCAACAAGAGTGTCCTGACACTAATAGTCCCCTTCTATCCTGCAGACACCCCTAGACACAGAAAACACTGTTTTTAAGCAGAATCTCAAAAAGGGCTAGGTCAGCTGTGGAATAACCAGGTTTTAAGCAGCTTCTTGGAAACGGCAAGGTCCGTCACAGTTCTGAGGGTCATATGCTATGCATATGTCGCCATACCTCTTTTCAAGGGCAATATGGATAACAGCGAGACCTCTGATGATGCTTTCCCTCAATCTTATATCATCTTGCACCCACCTTGTAAAGCTGCCTCTTGGTCGTTCTTCTCCTTTTCTCATCGTTTTCCTTACACTTTTACTGTTGTTTATTTTGTTTATAATGTTTAGGTTGGAAGGAGGGAGTGTGTTAACTACTCTACTTATTAATCAATCTATCAAACCAGTCTTATAAAGCTCATCTAATCACCGTGAGGGTATCCAGGCACTGAGAACCCTTTTGTTAAGGGAGTGTTCAGTTTAACAGCCAGATCTTGGGTCCTTTCCTGAAATCCAGCAGAGAGGATGAGTTTCGGGGTGAAGAAGTAGAGCGCACCACGTCTTCGCAGCAGGGTAGGAAAAGGCGCATCCTCCCCTGTTGCTTCGTCAAACGCAGGAGATGTGAGCCAGGGAGGTAGAGCGCAGTTGTCTGGAGGGTTGGTGAAAGTTCAGGTGTCGGTTGATGTATGCTGGTCCTAGGTCATGTAGGGCTTTTGTGATGTGGATCAGCATCTTGAATTTGATGTCAAAATCTTTAAATGGGGAGCCAGAGGAGCTTCCTGAGGTGGGGGTGATGTGGGTCGCGTTGGGAGATCGAGGATGAGTCTGGCTGCTGAGTTCTGTATGATCTGCAGTCTTTTCAGGATGTGTGAGGTTGACAGTATGTCTGGTGCTGGCAGGGAGCAATTTGCAGATCTTACGGAGCATTCGAAGCGTGAGGAAGCATGTGGAGGAGACTGCGTTGATCTGGCATTTCATTGTGACTCTCCTGTCCAGGATGATTCCAAGATTGCAGGCATGGTCTGTGGGAGTGGGTGAGGGTCTGAGTTCGAAAGACCACCACGAGTTGTCCCACAGGGAGGTGTTGTTACTCAAGATCAATAGTTCCGTTTTGTCCGTGTTGAGTTTCAGGCAGTTATTTTTCATCCAATCGGCGACGCTCGTCTTGCAACTGTGGAATTTGCCCATGGTGGCGGAGGGATCTTCTGATACAAAGAGTGTGAGCTGGGTGCCATTGGCATGGCATATGATGTTGAGTTCATAGGTTCTGACGATGTTGGGCAGGGGGTCATGTAGTTGTTGAACAGTGTAGGGCCGAGGGTCGAACCTTGACGGACGCCACAGATAATGTTCTTAGGTTCTGAGGTGAAAGGTGGTAGGTGGACTCTATGGGTTCTTTCAATGGGGAAGGATGCAATCCATTGGATGGATAGGGAGGTGGCCAGATGATTGTTGTTCTCCAGGTCTTTCTTGATATGGCAGTTGATAGCCTTTTCAAGGACTTTAGCAGGAAATAGGAGGAGCGAGATGGGATGGTGGTTCTTGATGTCCCTGTGGTTGGTGGGCAGTTTCTCAAGAAGGGACCTGACATCTGTGTATTTCCATTCTTCAGGGAAGGTAGCTGTGGTGATGGATGCATTGAAGATGGCGGTGAGCTCGTTGCTGTCGATGGAGTTCATGATGTCTGTGGTGTCTTGCATAGTGAGATGGTGCCAGGTGGTGAGCAGGTGATTAGGGATAGCATCTGAGGGAGCGAGGAGGCTGTGTATGTCAGTGGCGGTGGGTTGGGAGCTCAAAGTTTATGTATTTGGTGGAGTTCTTGTCATGGAAGAAGTCCGCCAGGGTGTCACAGAGTTCCTGGAGAGGTCATGATGTTTTCAGTGGCTGAGAGGTTGGAGAACTCTCTGATGATATTGAAGAGTTCTTTGCTGTGGTTAGATCTGGCTTCGATGTGGTCGGCAAGGCTGCTCCTTTTCGTCTTTCAGGAGGTGATGCTATTGGTTGAGGGATGTTTCGAATGTGGCTCGGTCTATGGGTTCCTTGCTGGTCTGCCATTTTGTTTCAAGTCGTTTGGAGTTGTGTTTTGTGGTTCTCGGCTCCGTGCTGTACCAATTGGCCTGATTTTAGGATCTCTTGAGTTTGGTGGGCTTGACAGGGGCAACTCTGTTGGTGCAGTCAGTGATCCAGGCAGAGAAGTTCTTGACAACCTATTCTAGGTTGGTTGTGGTGTCAGGATGGGAGATGTTGACGGCATAGGTCCACTGGCTCTCAGATACTTTGTTCCAGCTACACTATGAGGTGCTGGGCAGCTTGGTGGTGGTGCCGGGGGTTCCTGTGATGGTGAAGTGGAAGATGGCATGGTCTGTCAATCTGAGCTCAGTGATATGGCTGTACTTGACTCTGTCTTTGGCTGTGAAGATTGGATTGAGTGTGTGTCCTGTGATGTGTGGGGTTGGTGACTAACTGTGTGAGGCCAATGTTGTTCATGCTCTCGAGGAGGTTGGTGGTGTTGTTTAGGTCGTCGAGGTGAAAATTGAGGTCTCTGAGGAAAATGCAGTGTTTGGAATCAATGGCATGCTGAAAGTGACAGTGACCAATGCCAATTAACAGCAGACACTCAGGTCTGTGATTGTGACTTTTGCTCGTTTCATCGTTCACTGTGTAATGAGTCAGTTATATTGCATTGTCATAAACACCATCTCAGCATCAGCACAGTACCACCTCCTCATCCGTGCACCATCACCAATGCAGCACCAACTCAGAACAGAGCAGCGCCAGCATAGCACCACCTCAGCACCAGCGCAACACTACCTCAACATCAGCACAGAACCAATTCAGCATCAACGCAGCCCAACTCAGCATCACTCAGCACCACTTGAGCACCAGTGCAACAGCACCGCCTCAGCATGACTCAGCACCACAGCATCATTCAGCACCACCTCAGCATCACTCAATAACACCTCAGTATTACTGAGCATCCCCGGAGCATCACCTCCGCACCAGCACACCACCACCTTAGCATCACCTCAGCATCACTCAGCACCACCGGAGTATCATTCAGCATCACCTGAGCATCATCTCCACACTAGCACACCACCACCTCAGCACCACCTTAGCATCACTCAGCACCACCTTAGTCTGCCCTCAGAAACTGGCATATGTTGATTCTCCCCTAATGTCCGTCGACTGCTCGTGTTGTAATTCAGGTACTATTTCCCAACCTCCACCCTCCGATTGATTATGTCCCCACCACAACACTAAACAAAGCTATAACAAACAAGCATTAAAACAGTCAGGAAGAAGTTGCCAGCATTGCGAGGACAAAAAACTAGAAGAAATGTTCTGGTTAATTCCTTTTTAGTTCTCGCCTGATCCAGCGCATGCACTGGTCTGGCCGAGACATTTAGTGTACGGGTTTTCAAAGTGCTGCCACACGGCCTAGCACTTGCGTTCACGCGAGCATGCACAGGCACCCGGCAGCTTTCACTGGAGCTTTCACTTTTTCCGCTGCTGCGCAACCCCACTCGCGTGTTTGCCATCGCGCGCGCACCCCTGCTTTCACTTTTGCCGTCTTGTCTACTTTTTTTAACTTCCTTTCGCTGCTTAGCGTGCGCGCACTCCCCCCATCCCTCCCACTTGTTTACTTCTTGCTCCCATGCCTTCTCTTACACTTCCTCATTGGGCGCACCGCTCGCGTGCTTTTTTAAAATTTCCTTTTGCTGTTTAGCGTGTGCGCACTCCCCCACCCCTCCCACTTGTTTACTTCTTGCTCCCATGCCTTCTCTTACACTTCCTCCTTGCCATTCTCCAATCCTACCTTCCTCCCATAAGTCCGTACCAGCAACTCTGTGTCCCTGCCTTCCAGGGTGCTGCTCCACCCTCTCAGGAGATTGCTCTACACTCCTCTTCCCGCCTCCTCATGGGTTGGGCCCTCCCTGTTCCCCACCTTCCCTCTCTCACATGCAGGGCTCTCTTGTCCCCCCCTCCTTTCTGAGGACGCCTCCCCCGATGCATGCCTCCAGGTCTCTCAAAGTTGTGCCCTGCGTGTCTCCGTGGGCTTCAGTTCTCATGAGGTGGCTGGCCTCCATGTCCCTCCCTCCTTAGAGGGCAGCTCCCTCCATATATCCCTCTTGTGACCCTGGCCCATTCTATCCCCCTACCTCAATGCTTGTTAACAATGACTGTCGCTGCCACCACAAGACTCGCAGGATGCTGCCCTTGAGCAATGGCAGCAGCACACAGGCGCAGGACGCGTGGACCCGAAAACAATATCGCAACTTACAGGGAAGTGTTGCTTGTTTGAGGGCAGTTTGCAACCCTCCCTGCCCCAATACCCTCAGAGCCAGCCTGCCAAGAGAGAGAGAGTGAGAAGGGATGAGTAGACAGAGATGCAGGATGACACAGCCAGAGTGATGAATAACTGCACCGGGGATGGGGGGGTGGCATCCACTGGCAGCCAAAGATCAATCGTGAAGTTTAAACAGACACGACGGTGGCATCCATTATTCTTCCTCCCAGGGGGGGCATTACTGAGGCAAACAGACAGTGGACAGGAATCCGTGGAGGATAAACAAAGGAGAACGAGGCTGAAATAAACCTTGAAAATGGAAAACTGCTAAAAGGATATTATCGAGCTCCGGATTGCGAGGTCACACTTAAACTAATGCTTCCCGCTCTTTCCAGCTTCATGCATTCTCACAGAGCTGAGGAGAACCACGCGAAACAGGGACAGAAGTGTAACATGAGAAAGGGAAACATGAAACGGGGTTAAAGGGGCAAAAATGAAAAGATCTGAAGGTAGCAGAGGCATAGATAGTGGAGACAGACCAGCCGGATGTCTCTGTAAAAGAGAAATGCTAGAAGGGAGTTGAGCTTGTGAAAAAACAAGATTCAAAGCCTGTGATTTTGTGGAATCGGTGATAGTAAAACAAATCCATATTTTATCATGTGATGGAGAAGGCAGAAGCAGTCTTTGCTTTTTACTGACACGAGCATTAGCATATATATATTATGTATATTATATATATATAATATTCGTTGCAGTTTTATATAGCGCAAATTAGATCTGAAGGTATTGGAGCGCTCTACAATGAGCACCAATTACGTTACACAAGGACATATTCAAATGTACTATAGGGGACCATTAACCGTTTGGTGGACAGGGAGTCTGACTGTACATGCACGCCTGCCTCGCCAAACCCACACTTCTCTGGCATCATTTAGAGATGGGGAACCCCTAGGATTCAGATGGCGGAGCCTCAGCTGGGTCCAACATAGGAAAGGGAGAGAATGTGGCCTTATTGCTAGAGTCGGTCGACCTTGACGCTGGGGGACCCAGGTCCCTGTTCGAGTCTCGGCAGGGACACTCAACAGCCTGTGATTCTAGGCAAATTACTTAAATCTCCCCATGCCTAACCAAAAACAAGCATTTTCAATGCAATAGGTCTCACATTTGTGAGAGTTTGAGCTATTGGCATTGTAAATGACAAGGCCTTTTATTAATGTATTTTGAAAGCCTGCAAGCGCATGTAAATATGCAGTTTGTACTTATAGTCCTTGCTTACGAAATGCGCGGCTGGCAGTAACACAGGCACATTTACTGACAGCCTTGCTTCTCGTAAGCAACTACTACTAAAAGTACAAAGTGTGTGTTTATGCACTGATTGCAGGTTTTCAAAACACATAAATAAAAGGCACCGTCATTTACAATGCCATTAGCTAAAACTCTCGCAAATGCGAGACCTATTGCATTGCAAATGCTTGTTTTTCTTGAGTTTGGAAGGAGTATACGGCGTTTTGCGGGGCCGTCTCCCGACTTGATTAACGGCGTCTATCGGCACAAGCAGTGGATTATAAAATATATTTGTTTGGGCACACACGTTTTGCAGCTGAGGTGGCCGATAAAAGCATAATTTTCAACAAATTGTTTCCCTGACGAAGGGTTTTTGTAAACCCGAAATGCATTGGGTAGGATAAGAAGCACATGAATTAAGTTGTTTATGAAACTGCGAATTTCGCTTGCCTTTACTTTTGAAGAATGTGAAGTAACATATGCAAACATATTAAAATGTTATATTAATGATACTGAAATACTTTGATTAAATATATTTTGAAGGATGTTATGAGTTTTTTCTAAAATAACTTGTAAAATGCATAAAGTAGTTAGAACCCTAGGGTCTCAACGTAGAGCGCATTGTGAAATGTGTACAGGTCTCTGCACACTAAGCTTAGCGGTTTAGGTATAGGGACAAGTGCAGGTCCTTACTCAAAGCAGCACACACTGATTACAAAAAACAGTGTAGGTTTCCCCATTTTATATTGAATATATTTTTGGAGTGCAGGTTGAATCTTCTTTAGTGAGATTAACTCCAATACTGCCAGCTCAGACACAGTGTTTAGACATCTTAAATCACGCAGCAGCCATGAGGCCATTCAGACATTTCGATGAATTGGTACACGCATTTGAGGAAATAAGGGCCTCGTCTCTACGACCTATCATGCCATTCGGGATTCCAAAACATTTGTTATCCACCCTTGTCAAACATGATGGGTAATTAATTTGGGAAAGGAACTGTCAACTAAGGATTGGAATCACTTGTGGAGGGAATGGTCTAAATCTTTCATAATCATCCTCCAGAGGGAATCCGCAGATAAAGTGATGTACCATTGCTACCCGAGCACACGATATTGAATGTATCCCTCAGTCCCGGCATTATGCTGACCTGCAACCAAGAAATGGGAGTGTTTTTACATGTATGTATCATTCAAATGTTATAGAAGGAGATACTGGGGCACATTGAAGGAACTTTGGGCTACCCTTTCCCATCAGACCCTAGCAATCGTGGGACTGAGACCAACGGACAAGGAAGGGATAGCGGCATCTGATTGGGTGCGTATCTTATTGCCCTCTACTGGAAGAAACAACAATCCAGCTCTTAATGGCTTGTGGTAGGTTCTGGCCATGGGGAAAATAACACATAAGATTGGTCACACTGATGAGAAATTTACTTACACTTGGCAGCCTCTCATTGACTGCAAGTCCCAGCTGGAACACCGATTCTTCACACCACAGAGGCTCAAGGTACTAAACATGTTTGACTGATCACCATGGAATACACCTGACCCACCCTTCCTTTTTCCTCTTTCTCCTCCCCTCCTCTGGTCAGGCTGGTGCACTGCTCCACACATTCCTTCCCCAGGGATACTAGCAACAACATCTTCCTAGGAAGACCGACTGGGCCTGGCTGGCTTTGAGTGGTGCCCACTTGTATTTCTAGATAATGAATGAATGAGTTCATTTATAAAGTGCACAGCTACTCAACAAAAGTGTCCCAACACTAATAGTCCCCTTCTATCCTGCAGACACCCCTAGATGCAGAAAAAACAGGTTTTATGCAGAATCTCAAAAATGGATAGGTCAGCTGTGGAATAACCAGGTTTTAAGCAGCTTCTTGAAAACGGCTATGTCCGTCACAGTTCTGAGGGTCATATGCTATGCATATGTCGCCATACCTCTTTTCAAGGGCAATATGAATAACAGCGAGACCTCTGATAATGCTTTCCATCAATCTTATATCATCTTGCACCCACCTTGTAAAGCTCCCTTTTGGTCGTTCTTCTCCTTTTCTCATCGTTTTCCTTACACTTTTACTGTTGTTTATTTTGTTTATAATGTTTAGGTTGGAAGGAGGGAGTGTGTTAACTACTCTACTTATTAATCAATCAATTAAACCAGACTTATAAAGCTCATCTAATCACCGTGAGGGTATCCAGGCAGTGAGATCCCTTTTGTTAAGGGAGTGATCAGTTTAACTGCCAGGTCTTGGGTCCTTTCCTGAAATCCAGCAGCGAGGATGAGGTTCGGGGTGAAGAAGTAGAGTGCACCAGGACTTAGCAGCAGGTTAGGAAAAGGAGCATCCTCCCTTGTTGCTTCGTCGGATGCAGAAGATTTGAGCCAGGGAGGCAGAGCGCAGTTGTCTGGAGGGTTGGTGAAAGTTCAGGTGTTGGTTGATGTATGCTGGTCCTATGTTATGTAGCGCTTTTTTGATGTGGATCAGCATCTTGAATAGACATCGCTTGATGTCAAAATCTTTAAATGGGGAGCCAGGGGAGCTTCCTGAGGTGGGGGTGATGTGGGTCGCGTTGGGAGATCAAGGATGAGTCTGGCTGCTGAGTTCTGTATGATCTGCAGTCTTTTCAGGAGGTGTGAGGTTGACAGTATGTCTGGTGCTGGCAGGGAGCAATTTGCAGATCTTACGGAGCATTCGAAGCGTGAGGAAGCATGTGGAGGAGACTGCGTTGATCTGGCTTTTCATTGTGACTCTCCTGTCCAGGATGATGCCAAGATTGCAGGCATGGTCTGTGGGAGTGGGTGAGGGTCTGAGTTCGAATGACCACCACAAGTTGTCTCACAGGGAGGTGTTGTTACTCAAGATTAATAGTTCAGCTTTGTCCGTGTTGAGTTTCAGGCAGTTGTTTTTTATCCAATCGGCGGCGCTCGTATTGCATCTGTGGAATTTTCCCATAGTGGCGGAGGGGTCTTCTGATAGCAAGAGTGTGAGCTGGGTGTCGTTGGCATGGCATATGATGTTGAGTTCATAGGTTCTGACGATGTTGGGCAGGGGGTCATGTAGGTGTTGAACAGTGTAGGGCCGAGTGTCGAGCCTTGAGGGACCCCACAGATAATGTTCTTAGGTTCTGAGGTGAAAGGTGGTAGGTGGATTATGGGTTCTTTAAATGGGGAAGGATGCAATCCATTGGAGGGTGTCTCCTTGGATTCCAATGTGGTGAAGCCTCTTGATAAGGGTGTGGAAGTATAAAGTATCAAACGCTGCTGAAAGGTCAAGGAGGATCAGGGCCTCCGTTTCTCCCTAGTCAAGGAGGGTTCTGATTCCATCTGTGGCAGCAACCAGGGTGGTTTTGGTGCTGTAGTTGATGTGGAATCGGGATAGGGAGGTGGCCAGATGATTGTTGTTCTCCAAGTCTTCCTTGATATGGCAGTTGATAGCCTTTTCAAGGACTTTAGCAGGAAATAGGAGGAGCGAGATGGGATGGTGGTTCTTGATGTCCCTGGGGTTGGTGGGCGGTGTCTCAAGAAGGGACCTGACATCTGTGTGTTTCCATTCTTCAGGGAAGGTAGCTGTGGTGATGGATGCATTGAGCTTGTTGCTGTCGATGGAGTTCATGATGTATGTGGTGTCTTGCATAGTGAGATGGTGGCAGGTGGTGAGCAGGTGATTGGGGTTAGCATCTGAGGGAGCGAGGAGGCTGTGTATGTCAGAGGCGGTGGGTTGGGAGCTCAAAGTTTATGTATCTGGTGGAGTTCTTGTCACAGAGTTCCTGGAGGGGTCATGATGTTTTCAGTGGATGAGGGGTTGGAGAACTCTCTGATTATATTGAAGAGTTATTTGCTGTGGTTAGAGCTGGCTTCGATGTGGTCGGCAAGGCTGCTCCTTTTCGTCTTTCAGGTGGTGATGCTATTGGTTGAGGGATGTCATGAATGTGGCTCGGCCTATGGGTTCCTTGCTGGTGTGCCATTTTGTTTCAAGTCGTTTGGAGTTGTGTTTTGTGGTTCTCAGCTCCGTGCCGTACCAATTGGCCTGATTTTAGGATCTCTTGAGTTTGGTGGGCTTGACAGGGGCAACTCTGTTGGTGCGGTCAGTGATCCAGGCAGAGAAGTTCTTGACAACCTGTTCTAGGTTGATTGCGGTGTCAGGATGGAAGATGTTGACGGCATAGGTTCACTGGCTCTCAGATACTTTGTTCCAGCTGCGCTATGAGGTGCTGGGCAGCTTGGTGGTGGTGCCGGGGGTTCCTGTGATGGTGAAGTGGAAGATGGCATGGTCTGTCAATCTGAGCTCAGTGATGTTGAAGAGCCAGAACCTTTTGGGCCTGGCGGCGCAGGGTACACCCAAAGTCTCCGGAGTTCACCTGCTTTGCTACACAGAGACACGGGACACTCTGTCAGCATTAGAAGATCAGATTTATTTAGCTGCAGCTAGTACAGTTATCCTAGAAGTACACAAAGTAGGTTCTCAGGAGACTGCCACTTCACTCTGTGGCGCATCAAGTTAAATACCATACAATGATACAATTAAATGCCCTCCCAGAGCATACAAAAAAGAGCCAATAAGGAAAGTTGGAAAACAAGGTGGAACCAATAAGAAAGGTTCGAAAACAGAAGTGTCAGATAACTCGAAGAGACCTCTCCTCCAACTGTGTTTGTCATCCCACCCTCAAGCTAATATATTAACAGATTCATAAATAACTTGCAGGTGGCGAGATACGTTTGTGTGTGTTGGAGGACAGTCGTGAAACAAGAGAATGCAAGCAGGAGACAGTGAAGGCCAGTCGATAAGATACGGTCAGGAAAGAATAGTGTGAGCCAACAGATAGTTGAGACAGGGATTAGAAAAGCCAGACAGGGATTAGTGTACTCGGCTAGTTCTAACACCAGCTTTGCAAATAGAGTCAGAGGGCGTATTTCGACACCAGGCTACAGAAAAAGCAGATTAGACTTTGTTCGCTGTGCTGCCTGAGTGATGGCAACACAAAATGGCGGCGGGCCACAAAATGGCGGGTCGATACGATCGTGATCGAAAATCGAAGTTCCTCAGACCCTCCTTTTGCCAGAACTCAGGCAAGGCAGACTCATGTTAATCTGAGTCCACGTCAATAGCCATGAGGTCATCGAGCTGTTGCTGTAACATCATTCTTATGTTTTCTATTACTTGTGGTTTGGGTTTTGGGATGCACATAGTAGCACAGAGATCACAGATAGCGGGACCACAGTGCATACAAAGGCAACAGGAAAATATATTGGTTAGAATTATTCCAAGAAATGTCAATGCTTTCCAACCCCATTTGGACAGTAGTCCCCAAAACCATTCCGTTAAAGACCAATCTCCTTCGTCCTGATGAATAGACTCAGAGATTATGTGCAACTTGGAGATAGCTTGGTATACTGTCGGAGCGTCATTAGGTATGAAAATACAGCAACTTGACCCGATCAATTTGCATGCTCCACCACGATCGGCAAGAACAAAGTCTAAGGCAACTCGATTTTGTAAGGTCATAAGACGATCCGCCTGTAGTTCTGCCGTGATGTTACTTAAGGCTCCTACAGTGATGTCTATTGTAGTCTCTACGACACGGACCAATTGCCTTATATTTCTGCTGTTAGCCATTGGACCCCAGAAGGGAAGAAAACCTTTAAGGAATCTCCTCCCTCTTGTCCTGCGGTGTCCTTTGAATCAATAATCCCTCTGCCGTATCGAGTCTGGTGATGATTTGCGGAAGCAGTGTAAGTAGGCGGAAGTAGAAAGGCTATATAACAAGTACCAGAGAAACCCGTTGGTAACCAAGTATAAGCTCTATTATAACAGATGAAATATGTGCTTTGAGACGGCACTAGAGGAGGCGAGTTCTGAGAGGAATAAACGTACGTGTAGGAGCAGTTATTCCTTTGTGTAGTGCCAGAAGAGCGATCATTTATCTGTAAGCAGAAGTTGCCCTGATGTGGTACAGTCCAAATCGGCGAGGACTGTCCTTTTCCAATCTTAGTACTGTGACTAGACATATATTGGGTGACGTTCCAATTAGTGTATGCTTTTCTTTCGTCAATGGAGATTTTGCTGTTTTCCATGATTTTAGCCATAACTACCATACCCTTAATCAAAGAACTATGACTAAAATCCGGATGATTAATTTGTGAACTAACAGATCGTCTGAATTTACTTTGATAAGCATTGGAGAAAATGACAAAGTAAGCCCAAGCAGAACCCTCATAAGAAAAAGGAAGAACTAGATATGGCATTCCTTTCTCTGTGGTGTGAGGCATAAGACCACACACCCAACAATTAGTTGTATTAACCACTAATTGGTGCTGATGTAATAGTTGGATAAAGGAATTGTTATAGTATTCAGTTCTTCTGACGAGTTCATGTGAAGGAAGAGTATGAAAGAGGTGTGGAGAGATAGTAGAAGAAGGCAAAGAAGAAGAAGAAGAAGGGGAGGCATCTTTTGGCTGCAAAGCATAAATTATCCAACTAATAAACGGCAAAACAATACATAATGATATAATAACACATAAAGTTATGCTGAAACGACTGTACATTATTTTACAAGATGCTTTTTTCATTTAATCTTTTCTTTCTTTATTACCTAGTGTAGTTTCCATCTTACTAATGGATGCTCACGGCAATCTTCCTCAATCACTGAAGTCACGATACTCTACCGTCCTATGACACTGAAGATCCTGCAGACCTATTGCCACTACTCAGGTCGTGACTTAGACTCCTACCGTGACCCTGCAACCGGGACAGAATACTACACAAGGGAGAAGAGTCTTAAATGTTCTTTGGTCTGGGCCTTAAACTATATCGGTCTTTCCCCGAAACATTCTGATCTTGAAACAATGTTCGTGGTTCAGTCGTATCCAAGCGACGATGTGATGGAATTGCTTCCTGTAAAATGTCGTCGTCCTCTTTCTCAGACAGTGTCCCATTCAGGTGTGCATCACTAAAAGGCACGAATCGTGGAGTTCTTTCACTTTCACAGTCACCAATACCTCTGCGAACCCACTGATCAAAAGGCAAAGGCACTTTCTTGCAATGCATACCGTGAATCCAATTTTTCTTTCCTTCGACTTTAACTGCTGTTCTCATGGTCAGCAAGACCATCCGGGACTCCCGCCATCTGGGCTCCAAATTGCTGGACCTCTGAAAATTCTTCACACATACCCAGTCACCTGGTCGGATGGAGTGACCTGGGTCTGTGGAAGCCTCCGGCAGAGCACTCTGAACCTGTTGATGGAGAACACACAATTTAGTCGTAAGGTCATGCAGATAGTCAATCAACATTGGATATGGCAAGTCTGAGTATTTCTTAGGGCGAGGGATTCCCCATACGTTGGCCGGACGGCCAAACACCACTTCGTATGGACTAAGTCCCAAACGAGAGTGTACTGCAGTTCTGGTGGATAGCAGAGCTAGCGGCAAAGCATCGGGCCAATTGAGTCATGTACTTGCTTGAACCTTTGCTAACTTTAACTTCAAGGTTCCGTTGTAACATTCTACTAAACCGCTGAGTGTGGGTGATTTGCCGTGTGGAACTTTTGCTTGATACCAAGACCTGCACAAACTTTCTGCATGACTTGGCCAACAAATTCGCTCCCATTGTCACTCCAGACAATGCGCGGCAAACCAAACCTGGGGAAGAATTCTTTTAGTAGAATTTTAGCTGTGGATAAAGCTGTGTTATCTTTTAGATGATATGCTTCTATCCACCTTGAAAAGGCGCATACTACCACCAGAACATATTTGAGGTTGTTGCATCGCTCCATATGAATGTAATCGATTTGCAACACCTCAAATGGATATGTCGGAGGAGCAAAGTATCCTGCTGGAGTTGGGGTTCCCTTTCCCGGATTGTACATTAAACAAACAATACAGTGCTTTACTACATTGTCTGCACATTTTGGAATATTCTCATTCTGCCACACTGGAGCCAGAAGTTTACAAATGCCTTTTGCACTTAAGTGGGCTGGACCATGTGACATAGTAACCACTGGGGGAACATAGGCATCTGGTAACAGCCAACGTTGATGTTCAGATAGTTCCACCCAACAACCCATCTCATCTAGCATTCCCGTACTTTCTTTCCACTTGCTCATCTCACTCTCTGAAGCCTCTTTCTGAATCGCTTTTACACTTTCCACTGTATTCTCACACATTCCTCTCTCTCTGACCCAATTCACAGGACCTGCCACATACATTCAACTCGTTGAATCTCTCGCTGTCTTCTTTGCTATTTCGTCTGCAAATGCATTTCCTCGACCAACATCATCCGTAATCTTTTTGTGTGCGCTACATTTCACAATCGCTATTTGGGTGGGTAAGGCAAGTGATTCGAGGAGATCAGTCACTAACTGACCATGTTGTATTTTGGTGCCATGTGAAGTGAGGAAACCCCTTTCCCTCCAGAGACGCCCGAAATTGAACGCTACACCAAAAGCGTATTGGCTGTCAGTGTATACGTTCACTCTTTTCCCTTTTGATAATACACAAGCTCTCGTTAATGCTATCAATTCTGCTGCTTGCGCTGAATTGTGTCTAATGCGTGCAGTTTCCACAATCGTATGTAAAGTAGTTACAGCATAGGCTGAAACTGTATCTTCATTTGGCATTTTAAAACAAGAACCATCTACCCATAGAGTTCCATCCGGATTTTCTAGCGGTGTGTCTCACAGGTCAATTCTTCCTTTTGTCTCTTCCTCAGTACGGAAGAAACAATCATGCTGATCCTCAACACTCTCCTCATTCGGAAGGGGCAACAAAGTAGCTGGATTCAGGGTATTACATCGTATGATGTGTATGTGACTGGCCAACAGCGTCAGCTCGTAACCAGTTAAACGAGCGCTCGTAAGATGCTGTGTTTTCGTTCTGTTTAGCAAAGTATCCACTGCATGCGGCACCATGACAATGAGAGTGTTATCCAACACCACTCCAGCAGACTGTTGGATAGAAATTGCTGCTACTGCTGTTGCTTTGAGACAACTGGGCAATGCTTTAGCTACAGGATCCAACGTAGCCGAAAAATAAGCAATTCAGATGGAAACTGATCTTTGGACAAATACATTGGGGAGACCAATTTCTGTCCTAAAGTAAGATGTACACCAGAAGGAGAACAATATATGGTAGCATGCATTCTTTTCAATAGGTCTAGACCCAACAGATTCTCACCGCAACCATTCGTCAACAGAAGTGGAGCTTCCAAGTCATAAGGACCAACTGAAATAGGCAAAGGGCAAGAAACTGGATTGCGAACAGGGGCGCCAGAAAATCCTACGGAAACATTCGTTAAGCCAGACAAAGGTGCCCCAGGGAGTTTAGAATGAATGATAGAACTTCTCATTGCTCCAGTATCCAAAAGAAATGGCTCTGAAATGGCTCTGAAACACCCATTGTAGTGACGTTAACATAAGGTTATGGCGCCCGAACAGGGACGAATCCCCTTCCCCACGCGCCGGAGATGAAGGTCCAGTTTTGCCCCCTTCTACAGCCGTGACGGACTTCAAGTGTACACGTCGCGGGTTTTCCCGCCAACTCCCTCAGGCCAACGGAGGAGACGGACTGCGACCAGGCATCCATACGAGGCGGTGAGGATTGCGGATCGTCCCGACCCAGAGCCCACCCTGCGAGAGAGCTGTGTCCGAGGTTTCTAGAGATCCGCCAAAGATACGCCATTCCCGCGCATGCGCAGCGTCGAGTGTCCGAGGCCTTCAAGTTCTGCTTCCCGGTGAGTTTCATGGGGGTTGCATAAAGACGGGTTCATTTAATGAACACGGTAAAGACGTGTCTCACTTGTGAGACCGGTATGGTTGTGCTGTATTCCAGTGCATAGAGTTTTCAAGTATTCAAGTATACAAGTGCATGCATAGAGTCATTCAAGTATTCAAGTATTCAAGTATTCAGGTGCACCGATTCAACTGTATGAATGTTATTGTCTTAGTCAGGTTCAGTTAGGTTTGAATGTGTCAGGTTTGTATGTAAGATTGTTTCATTGTGATTTTTTTTTGGTTACATTTCAACATGCCGTTGTTTTCGAAACTGCGTAAAATAGGTACTAGGAAAGGTGTATTAGAGGAATCAGTTAACATTCCTCCTAGAGACACACCTGGACATTTCATGTACTGTAAACATGGTTTAGATGCCGTGTTGTTTTTAGAGCTATGGGTGGATTACACGAAGGATTTAGAGACACAGTATAGATGGCCTATCACGGGAACGTGGGATGCGGAATGCATTATGAAGGTAGAGGAAGAGCTATGGAAAAGAAAATGTAGACCTGCTCAGAAGGATGCCATTGAGTTTTGGCGCAAGGAGTCACATAGAAGAACAGAGAAAGAGTTCCACAAAGCAGAGAGAAGTAGACAGGAGTCTGAAAAAGCCAAAGAAAAGAAGTTACAGGAGGAAGGGGAGCGGGTCAAAAGAGAACAGGCTGAAAGAGAAAGAATTACTGTCGTTGCTGGTATTTATCCCGTCCTTTCAGAGGAACTAGCAAGAGTGGCCCCAGTAGAAAGACCCGTTAGAGTGCCACCGCAAGTACCCCGAAAAATAAGACCAACAGCATCCGAAGCGTTTGTTACCACCTACCTAGAGGAATCCCCACCAGCATACCTAGACGGATCTTTCCCTGCACCCCCAACACAGGCCCAACTCCAGGAGCTCGAGGACGGTGGGGAGGGATCCGGGACAGCATCAGGAGGGGGGCCGACTGTAAAAGTAGACATCTCCGAATGTATATACGATCCAGATCCAGGAAAAAGCAATATGCTCGTGATTTCACTAAGACTTAGACAAGCAGTTGCATATTTGGAAAAATTACCAGATATGGATAAACACCTAAAGAAAATGTACAATTTCATAAGAACAGGGGAGGGTCCTGAGTGCATAGCAGAGGCCACACAAAACCGAAAAGTAATTGTTAAGAACTATATCCTTCGTTTCCTAATTAACTGTCTGATCAGGGAAAAAGACGAAGGTGACGGGGACGTACACCCTTGCTATATAGGTTGGCGTGATCACATAGATGCCGGTCAGCATGATAAATCAGGACAGACAGACAGCATGTTGACCAAAATCCGAAAGGCAATAATAGCCTCACACGAAGCAGGACCGGACGGAAAGGCTGAGTCATCCTCTGATGACGAAGCCGGGGACAAAGACAAAGTACTATACGTGGGCCATGCCCGACGGTTCGAGAGGCCCAAGGGCCTCAATTACCGTAAACAGGGAACGGCTATAAAAGAAAGATATTCCCTTGAAAGTTTATTCCAAACTACCGAAAAGGCCCTGAATAGATGGATAGGTAACGACCAGCCCCTCACCCCGACCGAAAAAGAATTAGCACGGTCAGCCACCCTGTGGGTGTCCCAATATGATACATATGATAATGATATAGTAGCCCAAACGTTCTTGAGCCTCCCACCAAACGAACAGCGCATAGCTGGTGTTTACATGGTCCAACATTTGATTACGTTGTATGAGAGTCAATATTCTGATCCCGGTCTATTGTATAAGTTTCTGGACGACATAGTACTAGATAGGTGGACGAACATGGGTACTGAATCGATTAATGTCATCCTAGATCAGCGACACAAATATATAGAATTCGTGACTAGGTCCCTGCTTCCTGCTCCACCCCATGATAGGCGACAGTTATATGACAAGCTGAACCCCCTACGAGAGGTTCATCCTGTAAAAGATACAAACAATGTGCTACAACGGGTGTATGTCTACACCCCCTTGTAGAAATTAGAGATACTGGAAATGAAAAAGATGTTGCCCTCCCATGATAAAGACCCGGGGGGTTTTCACCGAGAACTAAAAGACATTCTCCGCTTAGGAGAGTATACATATGCTGACATTCTAAAATTATTGAAAGTACTATTGCCTGCTGGTATTTACGAGAAGCTTAAAGAAAAGGACTGGGAGGTGGGAGAGAAAAAGATTAGCTGGGATGTGTTGGAAAGAGAGGATGCAGCCAGAGCCCCGGGGGTTGGTCTGGGTCCCCGAGCTAAAGAATTACCTGAACTCCTTGTACAAGTTTTGCCTAGATTATTAGTTACTAAAAAGGAAGACTGGGATGCTATTTCAGCCTGTAAGCAGAAACCAGACGAGGACACAAGCGATTTTTACTCTAGGTTTGAGAAATGTTTTACTATCAATAGTGGCCTTAAGCCCGGTAGCGAATCATATCCCCATCTTTTCGTGAGCAAACTAGTAGAAAATTCCCTGCCCGAGATTAAGTATAGGGTACTGAAGGTTGAGAGTACTTGGCAAGCAAACAGCCCTTCACAAATGTTACAAATGTTACAATATCACCAGAACAGAATTAGAGAAGAACACGAGCAGGAAAAGAGACGCATGAAAGACACAAAGATGAAGATGCTGGTGGCCCAATCGGCACCGGCAAACACAAACACGAACAAAAGTAGCGCGACACCAGTTAAAGGGAACTGTAATTATTGCAAGAAGCCAGGCCACTACGTAAATGAATGTGCAGTCCTGAAACACAATACAGCTACAGGTAAAACAAAGCCACGTCCATCTCCTCTCAAGGAAAATAACACGCATCAGACATCAGATACGTTTCCACCGCCGCCACCGCCAGTCCATGCACCTGCACCCACCCACGCTACAGCACAAATGTATCAGCACGCTCAACCTAACTATCCAGAATACCAAGCATATTCATGAAGGAGCCTAGAGAGGGAATTCGACTTGCCCCTTATTCCAGTTCCTGTGGACCAAGAGGGTCCCTATGTACATACACGTTTACTGGGACAGGATAGAAAGTTTTTGATTGACACTGGGGCGAGTAGAACTACCATCAGTCATTCCGAGGTTCCAGTGGCACCCCTCTCGGGCTCAAAGAGCATATCCCTGGGTTTTTCAGGAAAGCCAATTATTAACGAGGTTTCGGAACCAGTCTCTTTAGGAGTTGGTCCACTGATACATACAACAGACTTACTGCTTACTAAATCATGTCCAGAAAACTTACTTGGTATAAAGACATTAAAGGAACTGGGAGCAATTATCTGTTGCTCGCCAGAAGGAGTGCGACTGTATTTACGTGATTTCAAGGGACATTTTGTAATAAAAGATTTTGACATCAGGCTCCAAAATGTACCACAGCACCTATGGGCACAAGGTCCGACTGACGTAGGTTTCATGAACATTACACCACACCAGGTCACCCTCAAAGCAGGAGTAGTGCTGCCACGGATACGACAATACAAGATCCCACCTGAGGCTGAAGTAGGGTTACTGAAATTAATCGACGAACTCATTGCACAAGGGGTGGTGGTGGAGACTGATTCAAACGTATGCAATTCACCTGTTCTTCCTATTCTTAAGCGAACTGATCCCAAAGCACCACCTGTCTATTGATTAGTTGTGGACCTGCGAGAATTGGACAAATGTGTAGTCCCACAGTACCCGGTGGTCCCGGACATTTCTTCATTATTGACTGCTATTGATGCAGAGGCTACGTTCTTTACAGTTATCGATCTGAAGAACGCATTTTTCAGTATCCCAATACATCCAGACAGCCAATATCTTTTTGGCTTCAGTTTAAAAGGCCGCAGATTCAGATTCACAAGAGCACCACAGGGCTACACAGAGAGTCCTAGCATCTACAGTAAGGCACTCAAACGGCAACTAGACAGTATTCATATGCCTACCACTACAGCACTGATACAGTACGTAGATGACATTCTCATCACAGCAAGATCAGAACTGACTGCGAAGATGCATCACTCACGGTTTTACACTTTCTGGCTGACAAGGGGCACAAAGTGTCCCCTTCGAAGTTACAATTCTGTGAACAGCAAGTGGCGTACCTTGGGCACTTGCTCTCCAAGGAGGGTAGGCGACTGACACCGGATGTATTCAATTAATTTCTGGCCTTGCACAGCCCAAGACACAAAAGGAGGTACGTGCATTCATTGGCCTCACTTCATATTGCAGGCAGTGGATTCCCCAGTATGCTTACATAGCCAAGCCCCTAATGCAGTTGACGACACAGGAGGCAGCTTCTACTAATGTCCTCCCTTGGACACAGGAACACACTGTGGCATTTGAAGAATTAAAAAGAGCTTTATGTCAAGCACCAGTTTTAGCGACCCCTGATTACAACAAATCTTTTATGCTTTTTGTGACAGAGCGGGATGGAACAGCACTATCTGTCCTCACACAAGATCATGCAGGAAAACACAAGCCCTGTGCTTATTTTTCTAGTACATTGGACCCAGTAGCCCAGGCTTTGCCTGCGTGCCTAAAATCTGTTGCAGCAACGGCCTTAGCCATAAGACAAAGTGACTCGATAGTGCTGGGCCACCCCCTGACAGTACAAGTACCGCACGCAGTGGAGGTTCTCTTGAACCGGACACAAACCCAACACCTGACTGTAGCGAGACTGACAGGTTATGAGCTGACGTTATTTCAACCACACATAGAGATCAGACGATGCAACATACTGAATCCTGCTACTCTCTTGCCCTCTAGTACAGAAAACGTTCCACCACATGACTGTGTTGAAGTGATACATACCGTGACTAAACCAAGACAAGACTTGACAGATGTTGCACTCCCAGACCCTGACCTAACACTCTATGTTGACGGCTCATGCATGAGGACGGGGGCGGGAGAATTAGTGGCAGCGTATGCAGTGACCCCTGCTACTGAAATCATAGAGACTAAAAGAATAGACATACTGTCAGCACAAGCAGCAGAGCTCATCGCTCTGACACAAGCATGCATAAGAGCTAAGCACTTGAGAGTAAACATTTACACCGATTCACAATATGCATTCGGGGTAGTTCACGATTTTGGAGTACTATGGAAAGAAAGAGGTTTCTTGACCTCTCACGGGGCCAAGATACAGCATGGCCCCCTTATACAAGCCCTTCTGGAAGCGATACATTTACCGACAGCTATAGCTATCCTGAAATGCAAAGCACATACTAAAGCCACAGATACCATTTCTCAAGGCAATGATCTGGCAGACCGAACTGCTAAACAGACAGCTCAGACCCCACTAGACATGACGAACTCACAGATACCATCAATGACCAAAGCCATGTACAAGATATACAGACACATGCTACTCTAGACGAATTAAAGAAATGGTCGGAACAAGGAGGGGTACTGACTGATCAGGGTTGGATGACTAAGGGCAAGGCAACATGGTTTCTTCCTGATTCGATGGTACAAGTGATCATAAATACCGCACATAGTTCTGCACACTTAGGAGAGAAAGCAATGCTAGACAGCTTACAACAAGCACCTGCGTGCAGCAGCAAAACAAAAAGTCAGAACATGTATGATCTGTTGCCAATTCAATCCAGGTAAAGGCATTCCGGTGGAACAAGGTGGATTCTCTCCACCTGACCATCCTTTTGAAGTCCTCCAAATGGATTATATCCAAATGAACAGATGTAGAGGTTACAAATATGTCCTGGTAGTTGTATGTGCACTCACAAGATGGACAGAAGCCTATCCAGTCCCTGATTATACTGCTGTAACTACCACCAGACAATTGGTGCGAGAGTTTTTCCCACGTTATGGATTACCGCGTGTCGTATATTCCGACAACGGTCAGCCTTTCTCCTCTGAACTCATGAAGCAGGTGTCCCTTCTGTTAGGGTATACCTGGAAGTTTCATTGTGTGCGACATCCTGAAGCAGCAGGCCTTGTAGAAAGGCACAATCAGACCTTAAAGACAAAACTAGCAAAGATTTGTGCAGAAAAAGGTGTAGATTGGATAGTAGCCCTGCCGGTTGCCCTCTTTTACATGCGAATGGTAGCCCATTCTAGAACTGGCTTATCTCCTTACGAAGTGGTCTTTGGTAGGCCACCGAATATGTGGGGCACTCCGATGCCTAAAAAGATTACTGATGTTGATAGTAACTTGCTGACAGATTACCTGGCTTCCTTGATGTCTGCACTACTCTCTTGTCGTTCGCAGGTTGCCGCCGCCTTCCCTGACAACACCCAGGTCAAGGAACACTCCATCGCTCCTGGGGATTATATTTTAATAAGGAACTTTGACAGGAGGAGTCCTCTTGAGCCGAGGTGGAAGGCGCCGAAGTTAGTGCTATTGACGACGAGGACAGCCGTTAAAGTCGAAGGACGGAAAGGATGGCTGCATATACACCACTGCAAGCGCTACTTCGGGAATAACGACTCTTTTAAAAAGGAAACAAACTTTTCAGACTTTGAGCCCCCTTTACTAGAGGAGACTCCTCAGCAGGAGTACAAAGCTAAACTTAGATCTAGAAAGCCAGACCCCGTTTGATCAATTAAGTCCACTAGGTGGTGAATCGGTTGAACATGTATTCTGACTTGCATAAGATCTCGGACAATGATAATCATAAAAAGAGCAAGATGAAAAGCAAATACTGTAAAATATTACGTGGTAGATGTATAGTGACTTTGATTTTTCTATCTCTTCTGTGCATCACGATAATATGTATCAGCTTAATACTACATGCTATTTTCCCTCCTATTGCCTCACTCTTACACTCCTCCACTAATGATACCATAAAGCATACATTTAGTGATCTGCCATCCTATGAGCTATCCTATCGACTTGCCCTGCGCAACAATACCTTTATTCAGATGCTGCACCATTCACATCAGACTAGCAATGCTACAGACTGCTGGGTCTGTGGCCGACTTCCCCCGTATCAGAAGGTGAAGGGAGTGTTGCCTCTTTTCCCTTTTCCGTTCTCCCATAATGGTTCTTGCGGAGCATGGTTTGCCTTAATGACATCCATCAACGGTGATGCCAAAGAATGTCAAGACAAGGAGTGTAGGGGTGACTGGGTATGGGGTAACTTGAATAAAGTCATGAATGAAGCTGTTTCCCAGACGAAGAAGGTCTTCCCCAAAGAAAAGGTACAGATTTAGAAAATGAAGAGTATCAGCAAGGAAATGCGACCCTCGACTTTATAATGTTGAATGTCAAGCCCATACACAATGTAGGTCCATCCTCAATTACAATCCTGTCAGTAAAAGGGGACTTGTGTGTCAGAAAAGAAGGCTCAGTACATTTGGGGCACAGCGAGTGTAATACTATAATAGAGTTTAAAGACAAAGGAAAGTCCTATTTCAGAGCATCACGACGCACCTACTTTATTTGTGGCCAGACAGCCTATGTACAGCTGCCCTTAGACTGGGGTGGGACGTGCTACATATCATTTCTTTTACCACCCGTTTTCTTGGCCCCATCGAACTATCATCAAGATCCCCAACTAGCACTTATCAGACACAGACGAGGGCTCGATGCCTCCGGCATTGACCAGACCGAGACAGCTTGGGAGCAATATACAGATTTCAACAAAGGATTCTTTTTCTTCATAGGTCCCGTCCAGAATAGTAAACTTATCCGCAGGCTAACAAGGATTCTAGAAACAGTTGTAAAAGAGACTGCATCAGCCCTGGGGAACTTGACCCAGGAACAGTCTGCTATGAGAATGGTCGTTCTTCAGCACCGCCTTGTTCTTGACGTCATCCTGGCGGATAGGGGCGGGGCTTGTAGAATCATCGGCTCCAGCTGTTGCGTTTTTATTCCTAATAACGCACCATCTGTATACAAAGCAATAACAAGGCTCCACAAGATTGCCCAAAGCATACATCAAGACCCAGGCACGTGGACTTGGTCCAGTTGGCTCTGGGGAGTAATATCGGCATGGGGATGGAAAGTGTTGACCGTCTGTGGGTTAATACTACTAATGGTATTCAGTTGTTGTCTATGTCTGCAGTGTGGCCCGGCCATTTGCGGCCTGTGTGCTGCTGCATGTGTTCCACGTCCCCATATACAAAGCATTGAAAATGGAAAAATAATGCTACAAGAACAGATCGACTGTCTCATGAGAATAGATGTGACATGAAGGGTCCACTAGCGGACAAGGAGGGAATGAGAAAATAAAGATTATGACAAGGCCTATGTGTCCCCTATGTGTTCCCCAACGTTTCGTGTACATGCATGTACGCCATGCATTTTCCCTCCATGGCCTGTCAACCATGATGCCTATGGTATAACGTGGCCTGCCATCAAGTCTCCCATGAGAGAAACGACAAATCTGCACTGAGGCCTACACGTTTTGCATCATGTTTTCCTGCACTCGTGCCATTTTCATGAAAGCCCATTTTGTGGCTCAGCCGGAGCCCGAAAAGAGGTTTCAGGCCTCAGACGCTCTGAGAGCTGCAGCTGCGTATCCTTGGCCTCGCACACTTGGGCCTCAGCCAAAGGGGCTCAGTCCGGGGTGCCGAGATAGTATTGAGCACGGTTATCTGCTTACTCCTACTGAATCACATTCCTGCCTGGAAAAGGAGGAATAAACAAAACTCGCCTGCAAAGGATAGAGCCTAGCCTTTCTGTCTCCCTTTCAGTGATTGCAAAGCTCACATCAGTGAAAAACCCATAGCCCCCGTGTAAGGCCCACGCAGTGAATAAAGAAATAGAAGCCACATCGGCTCTTGGTGATGGGCAACCTATGTCACAGATCAGTTCCTGCTCCGGACTTTAGATATCAGATAATACAAGATGTGCTGGTCGTCCTGACACTGAAGGCCTCTCTTCCAGACTCCCCGGCTGCACAGCAACCTTCCCCCAGTTACACGTCAGTTACACGTCATGCTCGAGTTGAGCACAAGTAAGGCAAAGTTCCAGTAAAGTTCCAGCTAATCACGCAACCCCCTCCAGGTACCCACCCACCTATGACACTCACCTATGACTCATCAAGTGGACGCCCACATGGACACCCACCTTCACGCCTACTTACACGCCCACATGCTTTTATCTCATTCTCTCTTGCTCTGCCTGAAGCGCTCCTGCTTACGTATAATATGGAATGTATATATACTGTGCTCTGTGAATAAAGTAAAAGAAGACCCTTCCTGATCCCTTGTGGTGATGGAACCATTCTCCCTATAACTCGAGTTATTGGAATAAAGCCCTTTTGAACCTGATACCACGGACTCAGCCTCTTGCTTTATGCATGATCCTATTGATACCTATAGAAATTATGAGTGCGTAATACTTTATTTACGACAGAGTGACAACATAAGGCGGAATCTCAAGACAACCCACATCGTTCGGACCCGTAGTCCAAAGTGCTGTTGGAAGAGAAAGCAATTCAGGTGGAAACTGATCTTTGGACAAATACATTGGGGAGACCAATTTCTGTCCTAAAGTAAGATGTACACCAGAAGGAGAACAATATATGGTAGCATGCATTCTTTTCAATAGGTCTAGACCCAACAGATTCTCACCGCAACCATTCGTCAACAGAAGTGGAGCTTCCAAGTCATAAGGACCAACTGAAATAGGCAAAGGGCAAGAAACTGGATTGCGAACAGGGGCGCCAGAAAATCCTACGGAAACATTCGTTAAGCCAGACAAAGGTGCCCCAGGGAGTTTAGAATGAATGATAGAACTTCTCTTTGCTCCAGTATCCAAAAGAAATGGCTCTGAAACACCCATTGTAGTGACGTTAACATAAGGTCCATTTTGATCTACTGGGATTGGCACAACTCCCTTACTTTGTCCATGGCTGTCCTAGTTGGCATGAAGACTCTCATTCTCGCCTTCGACATAATGGTCTTCATTGTAATACTGAGTAGACCTCACAGTTTGCTGATCAAAGTAGTTCGTGGAATTGGGAGAAGGAAGGGCACACTGTTCTTGAGTCAACATACCTCGACCTCTACCTCTGTTTGCTGACTGGAGGCCAGCACGACCTCGTGGAACAGATAACGCTCCATTGCGCTGCAATAAAACCGGACAACTCTTCTTAAAATGACCTTCCTCTCTACAATAGGCACATTGATTAGGACCTAACAAAGGTCGCGGATTGTATGGCTCAGGTTTTTGATACAATCTCTGAAACTGCGGGGGCTGCTGAATTTGGGGCTGAGCATAACGTGGCGGATAGGCTTGTTGCAAGAGAACCTTCGTCTTTAAATCTTTCGTCTTTTTCTCTTGCTTTTCTTTTTCTTCCTTATCTCTATTCTCATAATATTGCGCAGTAGCCAATATTTGAGCAGAAGAAGAAACAGCCCATGAACTTTCTGAGTCTTTTAATTTGTGTGAAAGCTCGGGAAGCAAATTGAATACAAATTTGTCCACGAATAATCGCTGTCCACCCTCTGTAGCCATATCTTGACCACTATGGTCGATAAATGTCTCCTTGAAATGAGTAAAGAAGTCAGAGACACTTTCATCTTTCTTTTATTTGCATGCTGCTAGTTTATCCCAATTATCTCTCAGTGTCGGCATCATGGTTTTCATTAACGTAATGATTCTGCCAGGGAGTTCCGAAATCAGAACGTCAGGCTTTGCGCCACCCACTTGGTCTCTATCTGTATTAGTTATAACATCCCAAGTAGCACCAAGTTCCTGCGCGTGATCCTCTCTACGAATCTTAGCCCATATTGTCTGTGGGACTACATTACCCATTAGCATATCAATATCTGCCAGATTCATAATACAAGCATCAACTGTCTGCGATAATTCTTTGTAATAACCTGCAGGGTTCTTGTGAGGATCTGGTAGAGTCTGCTTAAGGGCCAAAACTTCAGATCTCTTCCAAGGGACATGTACCCATATACGTTGGAAATTAGCAGGAATATGTGCATTAGCACCTACTGCCGCAACTGCCTCCTTCCAAACTGGAGGAACCTTTCTCATAGGATAATTTTTCGACGTCAGTCTAACCGACGGATCAGAATCAAGGAAAATCTGAGAAAACAATAAGGATCTATAAGAGATAAGTGTCCTTACAGCTTCCTCAACTTTAGAACCCACAATAAGTCCTTTTTCAAAGTCAGTCTGAACATTTAACAGATCTTGTGAGATCGGATTCGAACTCACATCTTCCCATTCTTTAATGAGAATGTCGCACATTACATTGAAAACATATCTTTGCGTAGGCGCATTCCATTGCAAAAAGGTAGGCATAATATCAAGCACACTGTATTGTGGACCCTTCTTGATCCATTTTCGTGCCAGAGAGTCTAACTTTTCTCGTTCCTCAAAATCTGGGAACTGACTACGAGATTGTCTTCGAACAAAAGCCGGAGACACATTTAAAGCTCCAAAGAAAGGATAGAATACTGGTAACAGAGTCTGTGAGACGCTTACACACAGACGGAGAATTTGACATAAGAATTGGAGACAGAGTATTAGGAGAACTGACAGGAGAAGAATGGATATCTGCAAGAGGAGCAGAAGGCAAAGAAGAGCTAAGATCAGGAGATGAAGGCAAAGAAGTTAAGACTAATGGAAAAACCGGCAAGGGCGGTGATACTGGAGGTGGCAAATGCGGAGGAGCCGGAACAGGCGGAAGTACCACTGGCGGCTGAACAGGCTGTAACGGCTGAGGTACATTGGCACTTTGCGCATAAGGCGGAAGCAACCTTAATAAGTGGGACATTAGGGGATCTGCTTCTATATCTTTCTTATTCTCAGAAGGAGAAACAGGCAACACCGGATAGCATTTATCTATCGCCATACGATGTTGTCTTTCCGAAATTTCAGTCGCATTATCAATTTCATCGTCTTTGAACTGTTGGGCAGCCTGTATAATTGTCATACCCTGTGCCTTCCTATCTCGTTTTGCTTGTTTAATTTCTTTCTGTTTGGCTTCCTTACGCCAAAGGCGGAAAGAGTCAAACATTGCCAGCCGGGCTTTTCTTTTAAATAAAACTGCTTCCAAATTGTCTAGCACATCGGGATCAAAACTACCATTTTCTGGCCATTTTAGAACACCATCTTTCTTCGTGTATCGGGTCCATGTCTCATTAAAGGCAATGGGGCTGATACCATGTTTCAAGTAGAGCTCATAAGTGGGAGTTCCAACCGAAGGAAGTGGACAAGAGTCCACAAGTCGGGAATCCCTATTACAACCAAGACAACAAATTCTTCCAAACTTAGTCAGACCATGCATCTCGAGATGTCTCCAGACTGTTCACAAACTTCAAGGGAGTAAAACTCAGTTTACGCAGCACAAATGCACTTACCCTCGGCTTTATCTTTTGCAAAGCATAAATCTAAGAAACCAAAGAAATTAATCAAGACAAACTTGTGGGCGCGACTCACGAAGATACTTAACTAAGGACGTCTTCTTCCACCAACAGAGGCCCGTCTATCGTCTCGCCTTACCATACATCATCAAAGGAAGGGCCAAAGCAGGGCGGCAGTCAGGGCAGCAGTCGTCAGTAGCCGTCAGGAAGGAGTAACCGCGCTGCAAAAGACCTTCGGACCACTTTCGACATACAGGGGTCGCTTAGTGTGGCTCGCGAACCCTCTGGAATTTTCTTGCGGGGTTCCTCACGACCTTCGGGCAGAACCGGTACCACTGAAGCCGCCCCACGTTGGGCGCCAGTTGAAGAACCAGAAAATTTTGGGCCTGGCGGCACAGGGTACGCCCGAAGTCTCCAGAGTTCACCTGCTTCGCTACACAGAGACACGGGACACTCTGTCGGCGTTAGAAGATCAGATTTATTTAGCTGCAGCTAGTACAGTTATCCTAGAAGTACACAAAGTAGGTTCTCAGGAGACTGCCACTTCACTCTGTGGCGCATCAAGTTAAATACCATACAATGATACAATTATTAATAAAATGCCCTCCCAGAGCATACAAGAAAGAGCCAATAAGGAAAGTTGGAAAACAAGGTGGAACCAATAAGAAAGGTTCGAAAACAGAAGTGTCAGATAACTCGAAGAGACCTCTCCTCCAACTGTGTTTGTCATCCCACCCTCAAGCTAATATATTAACAGATTCATAACTAACTTGCAGGTGGCGAGATACGTTTGTGTGTGTTGGAGGACAGTCGTGAAACAAGAGAATGCTAGCAGGAGACAGTGAAGGCCAGTTGATAAGATACGGTCAGGAAAGAATAGTGTGAGCCAACAGATAGTTGAGACAGGGATTAGAAAAGCCAGACAGGGATTAGTGTACTCGGCTAGTTCTAACACCAGCTTTGCAAATAGAGTCAGAGGGCGTATTTCGACACCAGGCTGCAGAAAAAGCAGAATAGACTTTGTTCGCCGTGCTGCCTGAGTGATGGTAACACAAAATGGCGGCGGGCCACAAAATGGCGGGTCGATACGATCGTGATCGAAAATCGAAGTTCCTCAATATGGCTGTACTTGACTCTGTCTTTGGCTGTGAAGATTGGGTTGAGTGTGTGCCTGTGATGTGTGGGGTTGGTGACTAACTGTGTGAGGCCAATGTTGTTCATGCTCTCGAGGAGGTTGGTGGTGTTGTTTAGGTCGTCAAGGTGAAAATTGAGGTCTCTGAGGAAGATGCAGTGTTTGGAATCAATGGCATGCTGAAAGGGACAGTGACCAATGCCAATTAACAGCAGGCACTCAGGTCTGGGATTGTGACTTTTGCTCGTTTCATGGTTCACTGTGTAATGAGTCAGCTATATTGCATTGTCATAAACACCAGCTCAAGAAAGAAAAACAAAACCAACTGTCTACACTGAACTAATTTCAATATGCCTAATCATGGGTCAGGATTGTGGAAAAAACCAAGGACCAATTCTGACTCGGAAAGATAAAGAGACAAAAAGGAAGATATAACAGCACGTAATTTATTTAGATAACAAAGATCAGGATGATAATCTTCGTACAAAGAATAAATAATATAGGATACACTCCAATGTACAGCTATGTGGAAGTCCCACACAATAAAACAAGCATACACACACTCATTCATACATCATACTCATGTATAGGACAGAACTGGCATAATTGCAAAAAAATTTACTTTTCAGTTAGGTTTAAAAATCACATCAACAATGTGTGCATTTAACAGAATGGCACTTCAAACAGGCTCCTACGCTCCCAGTTCTTAGAGACAGATGGAGTCTTCTGGTGGGCACGAGAAAATAAGAGCCAATGCACATTTCGGTGTTTGCCCATACAAGGCTACACCTTCATCAGGGCAACGGTGATGGAAGGCGTGTGGGACAACACAAAAGAGACCTGTGGTAGTGTCATAAAAAAGGAAGGGGAAAAGAACATACGATCAAGAAATTTTAAAAGAACATACTATTCACATTGCATTAACATCATAATGTCACCTTCAAAACTCTCAATAATATCAAAATGCAACTAATGTCACATGGGGACCAAGGAATAAAGATCTAACAAACGAGTCAGTTAGGCCCAGGTTCAACAAATATATAATGTATAGATTTAGATATAGATATAGATATGGATATATTGTGGAGAAGTGTGGCTCACTGGTTAGAGTAGGCAGACCTGGAAGCAGAGGTCAGCCCTGGACCAGGGTTCAATTCCCGGCTCGGCTGGGTCTTGAGTCCATAAATTGTCCATGGACTCGATAATTCTTGCTCCAGTGCATACTCGATTCATGGGTTCACACTCTGCGACTCTGGGCAATAGCTTGCTTAATCTCCACAATGGCCCCTCGCGGCGGGATGCCTGGCTTTCACCTTGTGGATGCCCTGCTGGGTTATCTCACAGGGGAATACCAGGACGGGTTCCCTAAGCAAGCGCTTAGAGACCGTTTGGTGATTTGCGCTATATAAATATCTGCACATTTACATTTACATAACATGAAGCCAAAATGCTAGGTTGCTTAAGATAAGTAGGACCGTGATGCACCCAATGAAAAAAAATCGGAACAAATAGATAGTGATCAGAAGTGAGTATTCGAGTCCCAGTAATCAGTGAAGGATAGAAGCGAACAAAGGCAGAAATGACCAAGGAATAACAAAATAAAAGAGAGGGGCGGGAGGGAGCTACGAAAGATATTCGCAAATCGATGACAAGACACCAGTGCTGCAGATGAAAACAATATTGGAAGAGTGCAGATATAGCCAGCCAACCACCAACGGATAAACGAAACAAAAATGATAGAAGAAAGAAAAAAGATGGTATGAACAAAATAGGGCAAATACCTTTGAATCAAGTCAGCTAAAGAGAATCAGTTCTTCTAGGTGGCATTCGGGGAGCAATAGAGGATTTATCATCAGGATGGGCAGCCCATTTATTCTACATACACGAAGAAACAATGAAATAAGATGGTCATAAAAAACGATCTAAACAGTCCAAACAGGGGATGAATATGGGTGAGAAACATAATGCGGCTTACCCACAGCTCGGTGCGATAGATTGCGGTATTCCAGAAAAACAAGTAAGAGACTCCTCAAGGAGGGTTTAACGCGTCAAAAGTGGATTCTCCTAGGCATAGGAGATATGCGAAATGAGAGGGCCGAAACCACACTAAGACCTGTTCCTGTATAAAGATGGAGGGGGAGGAAATTAGATTCAACTGGCAGACATTCCAGACGCTGCTACAGGTCAGACTGACTACCATAAGTTAAAACGCTTACCGAACATGGAAGGCCGCCATCGGGCGGGATAGTAAGCTTAAACGCAACGCACAAGACTCTCCGCGGTCGTTGCTATACAGGTGAGAATAGGGAATATCTCAGCTCCGGACATATATAGCAGAGCCTAGAGGAGAGACAAACACTAGGTTCACATAACACAAAGTGCTAATGGGAGGGCAGCCCTTACGACAGGCTCAGAAGATGGAAAGGGGCTGAGGCTGTTCCTGATGAGGTACCTTTAAAGGTAAACTCCAGAGTTTGAAGGCAGAATCTTTACAAGTACACGTGACTGGACAATACTGCAAGCAAAAAACTGTGCTGGTTATGCTAATAGGTTAAGGTGCCCAAAACAAAATGCACGGATACGGAGAGAAAAAAACAAAAAGGCTAAAAACGGGAGCTCTTACCGTTGATAAACACGTCACTCTAGCGAAAAGGTAACAGCAATAATGTGCCAGGATAACACGTAAAGTCTAAGCTGGATGGCCCGGAATTTAAATAGAGTGGGACCAATCACAAAACCGAGAATACAAAGTCTCGCATGAATATCCAAGGTTAGAAAATAGAAGAAGGGCTCTGGATACAAGGCAATGAGAGCTGACAATAAGGGCGGCCATGTTAGGACGGGATCGAGAAGAATAAAAACTCAGCACAATCACGACCGTACTAGGCACGATTTATTCAAGGTCTCAAGCAATACAGATGAAAAAAATGAAAAGATACGGAGTTAGGAGTGTCTAATAAGATCCGCCACGTGCGCCCCTCAGATCAAAAAAATAATAAAAAATGAGTAGAAGCAAGATCCCCATCAGTGTAAACATCATAAATAAAACAAGGGGGTGTCCCGAAGGGAGTCAGGTAAAACTAAATGGGCAAAATAAATATTTACACCCAAATGGTCAAAAGAATAGACAGAAAGTCGAATGGATGCAGACGAACCAGTTGATATTAGAAACTCTCACTAGTCACACAGGGGATACAAGGTGAGAAGAGAACTCAATCCTTTATCCTCTTAAAACTTTGCCAAAGTGGTGACCGGGTGGGAACTAAATAGATTAAAATAATCCAAAGAAAGAGCCCTAGGGTAAATAGGGTATAGTAATTCAGATTTAGTTTCAAAGGACACAAAAACAACATGTAGGAAAACCTTTCAGAGAACTGAGGAGGCAGGGAGGCCAATGGCGAGAGAACTGATAAATCACGCAAGGATAATTTATGTTATAGCATTTTCCTAGGGACAGATCTCATTAAGGCCCTGGACAACAGAATTCACATAATAAATCCAGAAAACTTCCCTCTTCCTTCTAATGGTCATGGAATCCTTACCCGCAGGAGTATGTATTTTTTCCACAATGAGTGTTCAAAAAAGGGACCCCCTGCAAAGACTGATTCTAATCCTAGGGCAGGGTAAGTAACATTGTAAAGTAAATACCTAGGCAATTTCAACGCAACACAATCGCATATTCAATGGAAAAAACAATGATGGTATAGAAGGAGACACAACATACAGAATATTATCAAAAATACATGTGGACTTTATTCTATTCAAATATAAATATAGAAATGATGTAGAATAATTGATGATGATGGACTTTATAATTTCGAAATGTAGTTCAAAAATAGAAATTGGATGAAATAAACAAAGCATCAAACAGTATAGAACAAATCACATTTCTAGTGGATCAGATAACACAGTCTAAGTACAAAAACATAAAGTTAAAAGTGGCGAAGACCGAGATGTTCTCAACGCGCGTTTCGACGCTAACAAGGTGTCTTCATCAGGAGAGCCACAGTGTCTTTGAATCTTATAAACATACAAAAATGTACAATGTGAAACACAACCAACTGTATGTATATATTCTGTAACAACAATTAAAACAATTGATTTTCGTTTTTTTCTTTCATTATCTCAATGTTTTTTTTTCTTTTTTTTTAAAACAAAGTGCTCCTTCACATAAGTGTAATGACACTAACAACAAACGTGCTGTCACCAAACCATGTTAGGAAAGCCAACTGAGAAGAAAATGAGTATAGCTGTAATAGTATACAGAGAAAAGGGAGGTGATAAAGGACAAAGTGAATCTAGTTATATAAGTAAATGAGAAAGATACAAGATATATCAGAAGACATTAAGATAATCTATAGAGAAAGTTGTAGTATAAAGTGGCAGAAGTCATCACTAGGTGAAAGAAAAATAAAGAAAGAATCTTACTGAATAAATAAAAAAATCGGACTAGAGGATAATACATAAGGTCTGAATGTGATACACTGCTGGGAAGAATAATTCCTCATGAGGTAGAAGCTAACAGGAACTGCAGATATGGGTGGAATACTGGGCCAAACAAACAACTTAGGGAATATAGGGATACTGATGTCTCAAAGTGATCACGAGGCGAGGTACAATAAAAAGGGGGAGGGATCTTACTGGATCGGTGAAAAAGCAGAGTGATGAAAAACTGCGTAAGGTCCAACTGTAATTCACGGGCGTAAAGAATTCTTCCTATTTGAAGTGGGAGCAAACAGAAATTCAAGATAAACACAGAGTACTTAGTCAGTAGTTTAGCTATGGGGAATGGGGCAATATGAAGAAAGTTGATGCAAGAATACCAGATACCTAGTAGTTAGAGGCACGCTTGTGGCGTGTGAATAAACCAGGATAATAGTCCAAGGGAATAGTACCAAACTGTACACGGGGTATTCTAATCAATAAAAAAGAAAAACAAAACAAATGAGACTAAGGACATAGCCAGAGAATAAGGAACAATATGATAAAAGCTGATACAGGAATGCAACATACCTAATAATTAGAGGCACGTGTATGGCGTGTAAATAAGCCAGGATAGTTGTCCAAGGAAATAGTACTGAACATTGCACGAGATAATCTGATAAGTAAAAAGGAACACAACTAATATAACTGAGGACATAGCCATAGAATCAGAAACATAACATGAAAGGTAATGTCATAGTATACCTGCCCTGTAGCTCCAAAGGATATGTATAATAACATGAAGCCTCCGGAGATTAGCGGCGTTTCATTTTCTTAACGAGTTTAAATGGAGAAGGTGGATAGTTTCCAACCAGATAGTTGATAAATATTTATGTTTCACGGATGGCCACTAAAGAAAAATACAGACTAACGGTTACTCTAAAGATATCGAGTAATGCGAGAAAAGTACAGGTCATAATATACGGGGACCGTAAGGTGACTTACTGGGTTCAGAACCGCGTACAGGATGTCCGCAATGTGGTAGCACCAGGCAGGGGTGAGCTGGACCGCTAGAACGCTTGGACGCCCAAATTAGGCGCTGGACATGAGATAACGGGTGGCCACTACGGACAAATGCAGACTAACGGTTACTATGAAAATATCAAAATAATGCAAAAAAGATGCAGGTCATATAGAGGGGGACCGTGGAACGACTTACTTGATTGAAACCCGCGTACAGGGTTTACGCAATGTGGGACCAACAGGCAGAGGTGAACTGGACCGCTTGAGCATTCAATTTAAGCGGAAGACGTGAGATCACGTGATGCGTTCGAGGGAGGACGACGGCCCCAATCGAGATAGAAAGGGGACAGCGAAAAAAAAAGGGCTGAAATCCGAAGTAGTGATGAGAAGAAATACTACAACATGAACCAATGAAGAGACATTAACGAATGGAAAAATAAATGAAAAGAAAATGTTTAAAAAATGATATGCATGTAGACAATCAGTACCTGACTGTCTATCAGGGGGATAATGAGGATAAAGTACCAGGAAGGAGATTGAGAAATAAAGCACAAAAGAAAAAAATGATGACATATGAGTAGAGTCGGATGATGAATACCAGGAAACGTAATACAATGCAGGGAAATTTTTGGGGAACAACGGGACCTTAGGGTCTGTTGAAAAGAATGGCATTTTCCCAAGGAAGGTCACTGTTTAATCCCTTGTGGAACGTATTGAGGGTGAAAATCCAAAAAACTTCTTGTTTTTTACGGATTTCATCATTCTGTGTGTCATTTTTCAGATGAATTTCTTCGAGTATATGCCATTTGATTTCTTCCGTTGTATGTTGGAACTCTTTGTAGTGCTTGACCATAGGGGCTGCCATTTTACTGGTGCGGATGGCCGAGCGATGTTCATTGAGACGAGTGGCAATGGGTCTAGAGGTTTCGCCAACATAACCAAAGTTACACGGGCAGATGATTAAATAAATGACGTTGGACGTTCTGCAGTTGGTCATTGATGTAGAATGAGTGGTGTAACCGTTCCAGGTAATGGTGTACCTTCTATGGCTCCATCGCATGCTTTGCAACTAGTGCGTAGACATTTGAATGTGCCTTTGATGGGAAGGTTGCCATCAATGCTCTTCTGAATGAACGGGACATGAGTGCTGAAACGTGATCTGACGATTATGTCTTTTAAGTTTTTGTTCCGGTTCTGGTATTTTGCCACAAACTAGATGGTTCCTGAGATTTGTATTCCTTCTAAACGCAAAAAGAGGTTTGGGTAGTCGGTCATGATCATCATCATGACACCATCTCAGCATCAGCACAGCACAACCTCCTCATCCGTGCACCATCACCAATGCAGCACCAACTCAGAACAGAGCAGTGCCAGCACAGCACCACTACCTCAACATCAGCACAGAACCAGTTCAGCATCAGCGCAGCCCATCTCAGCATCAGCGCAGCACCACCTGAGCACAACACCAACTCAGCACCACCTGAGCACCGGTGCAACAGCACCACCTCAGCATGACTCAGCACCACAGCATCACTCAGCATCACTCAATAACACCTCAGTATTACTGAGCATCACCTCAGCACCAGCACACCACCACCTTATTATCACCTCAGCATCACTCAGCACCACCTGAGTATCATTCCGCATCACCTGAGCATCACCTCCACACTAGCACACCACCACCTCAGCACCACCTCAGCATCACTCAGCATCACCTTAGTCTGCCCTCAGAAACTGACATCTGTTGATTCTCCCCTAATGTCCGTCCGCTGCTCGTGTTGTAATTCAGGTACTATTTCCCAACCTCCACCCTCCCATTGATTATGCCCCCACCAAAATACTAAACAAAGCTATAACAAACAAGCATTAAAACAGTCCGGAAGAAGTTGCCAGCATTGCAAGCACAAAAAACTAGAAGACATTTTCTGGTTAATTCCTTTTTTAATAGTGCCATTCAGCTGTACATACTGTCTTCTTAGTTATATATAAGATAACAAAAATGCTTATAGCACTTTTTTATTATAACTTTTCCACTTGCTGCACAGCAGCCACAATGCTCTACAACATAGCTTAAACACGTTGGTAAAGCCGATAGCTCAGGATCAACACTTTAAGGTGCCAAAGAAGCCAAATGTTTGTTTTGACTGCAGGCAAAACAACATGGGAAACACGCAAACAGTCTGATTTTGGCATTGCCAGTGCAATTCATAACATATAGGAAAAACGTATGACACAATTATTTACAGGTGTATTCTGAAAAACTTTAACTATTGAAGACCAACAGAAAATGAGGATGAGATGGTTTAACAACATCGAGAAATAATCTGTTTATACCACAGACTCATAGCACCAACATCAGAGAAGAAACAAAAACAAGAAAAATCATGGAGCTCCCCTATCCGTCCACAGACACCCTTACACACAATAACTCTGACAACAAAAAGGGCCCATCTAGACGCATCTCACATATCCTCTCGCAGAATCACTAGAAAAACCTGCGAGTATCTGCTATTCTTCCTCAGTCCGACTGGCTTATAGCATCCACAGAAAAATGCCCAGAAACGTAAACGAAAATCCTGAAGAACATTCCAGCATGCCACATGCCCTCAGATTCATAAAAAGATGAGCTAAAAATACTATGAGTGAAGTACAATTACACAGGCCCCTGACATCAAGCACTCAGAGCATACAAATAATAACAATTCTTCCACCAGCCCATAGCCTAAGGCAGCCACATCAGAAAAGGCCATGTAAAACTAAAAACATGCCAAGGATTACACCAAATCCTCTTATGAAGCCAAGGCGCATAGCGCCTACAGCAAGAAATGCCCACAGTGTGGGCAAGCGCCACCCAAAGACACAAACAACAACATAGCAGGCAGAATGGCATCCATGCTTATCTTTGGCAAATTATAATAAGGTACCAAATTCCTGCTTGTGCAAGGATTACCATGGTAGACAAAATGACTGTGACACTCAGCACACACACACAAAATACCATGAAGCACAAAATGGGTGCCAGACCGTGTTGCACACACAAACACATAATAATAGCATGATAGAAAAAAATGGCAACAAGACACAAGCACGCAACTGGGCATAAATTCATCTCGAAGCGTTACTGTGGCCCCTGCTCATGCAACAACAGCAAAAATCAACACGCAAATTGGGGGTTACTCTTAGAGCATTCTCCATCATTAAAGAGACACCCAGACTGATAGATCAAAAAGGCAACAGTGCAACCCAAAATGCCATTTCCTCTTCAAAAGGTAGTGACCAGGCCCTGCCATCTGCATTCATGTCGCCGATGAAATTGAGCCAAATATAGAAAATAATAGTGTCTTCTCAACCATCGTATCAAATAGCTTAACTTCCCCCCAATGCAGGGGGTGGTGCAGTTAAGGCTGATGCTTGGATATGTGATGCATTACTGCAACTACACTAATTATGAATGAACTCATTGTTAGGACATTTACATAGAGCAAGAGAGGGAACACACAATGGGGAAGGGCGGAGTAAGAGAAAGACGGAAAAACAATCCCAAAGGGGGAAAGCAAGGACCTGCAAGATTGAGACTGCGGGATAGGGAGTGCGGTAGATGAAAGAGGGATGAGGTGGAGTCTAAACTACGCAACCTTGGTATTCGGGGCGTCTGAGCAGAGCTTTGGGCACCAGGCACTCATTCTTTTACAAATGAAACACTGGTCTACCACTCTTGCATGGAGACAGAAAGGATTCTTCAGATGTGTAATAGTCATCTAACCTGAAGGAAACGCTCAGCCTTCACAGTATGCCTCTGGCTTCACGTGTGCGTGGCATGGGCTTGCTTGACATTATTCAGACTGATGTAATACACGATAAGGCAAATCAGGTGGCCTATTAGCGGTAATGACACATCTGTGTGCACTCCCACACACAGTGCCATGAAAGCACACTTCTGTGCAGTCTCATTGGCCAGCGATTAGTCTACAGCATAAAGTAAACACACAGGAGTGAGCAATTCACCATCCAGACAGCCGATGGCAATGGAATGTTGTTAATGAAAATAGTTATTAAACCATGACCACCCCAATAGGTCTGACTTTTGCATACCAGATAAACAAAGAGTTTTAATTCTGTTTTTGGTAATAAGGGGTAAGAACACACAAGAACATACATAGAGAGTGAGCAAATTAACATGAGCCAACAAAACTAAAAAAAACTCACACAGACACATCGACATAGAGGCACCTATGCTTAAAGAGTAACAATCTCTCTGGCATCTGTGCACACACATGCACAATGATGTTTAACCACAGACAGTGGGTTGCGCACAATAGTGTGCATTAAAGGAGCACATGATGATCTGCAACAAGGAAGCACTGTGTGAAGAGCACCGGAGCTGTATTACACTTCGGTATTACAGAAGGGATGCAGACGCTTATGCAGCTCCTTTTGTAATATAAGTTGCACAAGCACTACATGTGCACAGGACATTTCCAAGGGAGGGTGCCCGCATGTTTTATAGGAGCATGACCCATTGCAAATGAGGAAGCACTGTGCCTCTGAACTGGCGTATTACAGACACTGGTGCAGATGGCAGAGGAACTACCAGAGGTGCACCACATTAAGGTGGCACACGATTAGTGTGTCCTCCATGGGGCACCACTTGAAAGGTGGAAAAGGGAGTATCATTGATGACCCAGCCGTTCCCCTCAGATGAGTGCAGTCACTCGCTTCACCCGCCTGCATGGGGGATCTCTTTTCCACTTTCAAATGCTGTCCTTATTGACACTTGTACAGTTAAGGGCAGACCGGGGGCTTCAAAAAGCATTTCAGTTCAGGCACGGATTCGCCCCTGCACTGGAAACAGTGCATCTGTGATATGGCGCACTGTTCCACTCTGGACATGGCTCACTGATTTGAGTGTGCACCGTGGTGTAGAGTGGGACCATGCGCCACATGTGCAACATGCACCAAGGAAGCATTGGGCTTTTTGGAAAGTGAAGCTCTGGGAGATGTGTCTCAGAGTGGCACTGGGTGTGCAGTAGGGGACAGAAGGTTATGCCTGCCAGGAGAGGATAGAATGATGGGGGGTATAATGTGAAGCAAGGTAGCACATAATGATATTGTAAGAAACTGGGGTATTATTTGAGTGAGGTGAGTAACCATATCAAGCAGAAACCTCAACCCTTGTCAAGGTGAAACCTTAAAATCACAAAACAAAACCTGAGCTCCACTCCCTTGTAGCTATGGCACAGAATAGACAGGTTAAAGTTAGAGGCATTTTGTAAAGTATTTATCCAGTACTAAATCATTAACAAAGTCCAACCACAACAGAAGAAAAGTCCAAGTAAAATAGGGTACATTTTAGTCAATAAAACTACACCGAAACATCAAAAATGTGATAAGGGACACAAGAGTTATGAATTTTTAAAGTTTAAATGTGTAAATAGCTCCAAAAAGCATGACTCTCCAACGATGGACATCTGATCTTACTTGACTAGTACATAGGTGCAAGTAAAGGCCAACCGCAATGGAGTGTGAGTCTGTCAGAGAAACCAGGTTTGACCCAGTTGGAGGTTTTCCCTTTAGACTATGGGCCCTATGCGGTGCCTGTCACAGGGTGCAGGGAGGTTTAGGGGGGCACCATAGTGGAGGCCATGGAGGTATATGGGCCTGCTAGGGGTCCACAAAGTCTGTTTACATCTGCCTTTCTATGGTGGTCAGACTGCCAAAGAAAGGCAGACTGAAAGGGACATCGTATTCCCTACAGCGTGCCTGAGCAGGTACCGCCCTTATTTTAGAGAATACGTATTGACCGCTGGGCCAACAGTCTCCTTGAACCTGTCAGAACAGCATGGGTCAGTCCCTCTTCCTCCGACAACCACATTGTAATGCGGCAGTTGGACGGCAGGGACAGATGTCTGTTGGACCTCAACCAATGGCCGGTCGGGTGCAGTCCATCTGTCATCGTAATGAGGCTGTAAGTTCCTGAAATTCAAGTCATAAATACTCCCTGGGGCAAGGCAGTAGGCTGTGGCCAAAGAGGACCTCTTGTTGTTGGATAGCTGCTGGACAAGGTGTCAGTGAAGCCACTGACTTTTGACCTGGTAGCTCTGAGTGGAAATAGTTTGAATTTTGCGCCTAAAAAGGTCCTTCACCGGCTAGATACCTTCTCCTAGTGAAGCTTTCAAGCTTTAGAATTTGTTTTTGGAGCTTGGATTCTTCCTGCGATGCACGGCTGCATCTAGTAGCCGAACAGGGCTCTACGAGGCTAGATACTGTCTACCAGAGGTCCTGCTACTTCAGAAAAACTCAGAGCGGGAGCAATCTGAATCTTTGGCTCAGCAACAACTCACCTTCATCGGATCTGATTGGCAGATTGGTAGAAGTCTTTTGGAGGTCTTTGAAGCCAAAAAGTTTTTAAGTCCCAGGTTTTGGTTAATATTAGGATGAGTACACTTTGACACTGGTCCAGGACTTTGGGTACAGCACTTAGGGGGTCAAGACTTACTTCAGCAGAGGCCAGAAGAAGGTTCCAGGGCAGGTACATTTGTAACTGGCTGGCTGAGAATTTGTAGTAAAAGTCTCTTGTAGCCTGCTGTGTCCCTGTAGCTTGGAGTCCACTTCTATACTCTGCTAGGGAGAAGGATTGCTGTGCCATTGAAAGGACTGTCACTCTTCTGGATTGCCACTCTGAAGGAGCTGCTACCATGTTGTGCTGAACCACTGCCTGCTGCCCTCTTGCCTGGGGAGGAAGAACTTGACCTGCCACCCATCTTGAACCCAGGACCACAGAGTGTCTTAGGGGGCTAGTCTGCTGGCCTCCTGAACTGAGACTCAGGAACATAAAAGGCTCCCCAAGAGCTCCTGCATCCATCTTCAGTGACTTCCTGACCCCCAAATGGTGCCTCTCAGGTCCTGGATCCTTGGTGTGGCTCTCAGGCTCTTAAGCCAATCCTTTGAGCTCTTCTTCAGCATGAACGAGCTTGTTCACACCAGAACAGCTACGCTTGCACCGAAAACCAACCTGTCTCTTCGACCATGAATGCATCAATCACCACAGAGGTCTGCCAACGTGAATCTCTAGCCCGCCTTTCCAGATGCCCAGCCTGCTCCTCGAATCATGCTGACCACCGTCAGAGATGTTCTCCTTGTTCCCTGCAGACCTCCCCAACGTAAATGGGACTCTTGCTGCAAAACTTGAGGAGGTAAACCTTCAGAGGGTCGAACATGGGACTGTATCTGAACCGCATTCCATTGCGATCGGCTTGAACTTTTACATTTGAACCAAAATGTGTTCATGCTTTAGGCTTTTAGGCACCACATTGCTGTTTATTCTTTACAAAATAATAACTCCAGGTTCTAATGATTGGATTTATGTTGTGTTGGTCTTGTTTCATTTATTAAATTAAGCTCTATTTTTCTAACCTGGTGTGGGATTTGTTTGTGTGGTGTATTCACTGTTTTATTGTTTAAAGTGTTGCACACATACTTTACACATTGCCTCCTGGTTAAGCCTGCCTTCTCTGTGCCAATATGCCAGGGTGTTGAGGTCCATTTGGGGTTTGCTCATGCCTTACCCTGACTAGATTTATGGTTGTTGCTTGTCCAGGGCTCACACTCCAGTGAACCAGAAACCCAATTTCTAACAATAAGCAATAAGCCTTGAATGGCCATTCTCTCTTCAATGCTTCATTTCAAGATTAGAATGTTAAAGGGGATGTTAGCTGTGCAAAACACATGCATTTCTGTCATATCACTGAAAGAAGAAAGGTGCACAATGCACCAGGAAAAGCTGTGGTGCTGGATGCAATGAAAGTATTGAATACGGGTTAGTGGAGCTTTCTGCATTCAGCACTTTATAGATTCACTCTTGGTAATCAATAAATTCAGATAATCATGGCAAACGATGATGCATACATAACTAAGATCAGGGTCAACAGCACTCCATCAAACTACATATGATTGGGCCAAGGTACATGTCAGGGATGTCATCTCTCCCCTCGCTTTTTTCTGTTAGTCATTGAGCTATTACTCTGTACAATAATGAGGAACTCTGTAATCACTGAGACTTCCTTTAAACTCGATACACATAAAGCTGCTCAAACATGCTGATGACAGTAGATACCTGCAAATCTATTCCTGCCCTCCTCTACACAATTAATTGTGCATCTTGCGCTATACCCTAAACAAAGAGAAATCAAAGTCATTCCACTGTATCCATTATTAAGCTACAAAGAAAGGTTAGGCAATATGGGCCCATGCTAGCAATTGTTTTTTATCACATACCTGGGGATCTGGTTCTTGGACAACTTAAAAACCTTGGTAAGGCAAAATGAAAAATCCAAGATTGATAAACACAAATGAATTGGACCAGCAAGTGCAGTGGCGTAGCTAGCCCTTTTGCCACCCACGGCGGTCCCTGCCTTTGCCGCTTGCAGCAGCTGAATGTAAGAGTGGGGGGTTGCTGACGATTCCTGCTTTTGTTTAGCCGCGACAGCTGCAGGTGTTGGGGGAGAGGCCTCTGCCCCCAAAACTTGCACTCCCCTCCCCCCTTTGCTATGCCACTGACCAGGCCATATTACTTTGCGATGCAGAAGAAAAACACTGAGGTTATCTCCTTCTCTCAAAATGTTTTTAGGTCAGTGGACAAACATTATATCAGCATTCCTGAGGCGCTTCAAGAAACCTAAAGTCTCTCTTAAACAGCTTTGCATGGAGACGGTGAGAAGCAGAATGGATATGGCAAATTCTAATCAGATCAATTACTATATCTTGTAAGGCATGGGGCAAAATGGTTTACCGAGGTAGTCTCGGATTATCTAATACGGCAAGTCATCAAGAAAGACTTATTTTACTTCATTTTAAATCCTATTCATTTTTGTGCTTGCATGCATCGCGGTTAGCCATTCAAATTCCATATTAAAAGACATAAAATGCCTTGTCCGTTTTAAACATGAGGTGTAGTACATAAGTTATTGTGGCACAATTTTCTGGGAAGATGGGCTAGCAAGACCAACAGTAAGGTCTCTCATATGGCATCAGCCTCACCACTTAATTTTGCCATCCTACAATTTAAATGTACGTTTTGCAGTCTAGACATTCATAGAGTTGTAGTGCTTAAGATTTCACTTTCCGAAATTGGCCGTCTGTGTGTGTCTGATCAGCCTTATTAGGGAAGCTATTGAAACAAGGTCACTTTGCTTTTAAAAGGTATATGGTATTTTCCATCCCAGATTCTGGAATTCTCAGCCCATTACCGAACACAGGGAGTACACAACGGCTGTAGATCAACAAACTTCCTTTTGAGTTGAAAAATCATGGAATCTCATATGGTCTGCCTCCCACACTTTAAAATATTAAACCAACTTTCAAAATGTAGACTATTATCAATATAAATTATTTCTTGGGCTACTTTCAGGCTCGATAAATTTGGTATTCTAACTGATGAAAAAGGCTGGAACAGTAGCAAATGTATAGGCAAACCTAAAGGGATGCTATTTTGTTGTAAATTTGTGTCACCATCATGGAAAGAGATTCCCTCCTGCATTAAAAAAAATATCTTAGATCCATTTTGGACTAAACTCTAACATAACCATCCTAGCCATAGGCAAATGACTCCACTTCTTAACTACATGAGATGGATCTGCTCTTAGTGGGTTATATTTTGAGAATGAACACAAAAGCAATCCTTCCGAATCAAGGGGCCATATGTATCACAAAAGAGTTTTGCGATTCTCAAATTGCGATTTGTAGCGAATCACAATTAGAGAATCGCAAAATGCAATGTATGTAGGATTTGCTAAAAAAATTGCAAATCCTACATATTCCTTATTAGCGAATTGCAAATTGAAATTCGCAAATAAGGAATACCTTCCCATTCATTCCTATGGGCTAGGAGGCCCATAGGAATGAATAGGAAGACATTCTCAATTTGCGATTACCAATTAGAGAATCGCAAATTGAGAATGCAATTTCAAGTTTGCAAGGGTGCCAAAAGGACACCCTGTTGCACCCCTGAAATATGCATGTGTGCACATTTTGCACACATACATGCTCTAAGGGCATGTATGTGCGCCAAATGGCACTTTGAAAAAAACAAAAAAGTGTTTTTTTCTAGAAAATCGCAAATTACCACCAACTTCAAGTTGGTGGTAATTTACGATTCCTTAAGGCCAAATAGACAATTTCTGGTGCTTTCAGAATTGCATTTAAGGAATGGCAATTTGCAATTCCTTAATTGCATTCACGAAATAGAGAATCGCAAATTTTGCGATTCTCTATTTTGCGATCGCCTTTTGGGATGATACATCCCAAAATGCTTTTTCCCATTCGCAAACGGGCCGATTCTGAGAATCAGCCCGTTTGAAATGGAAAAAGGCTTGATACATATGGCCCTAAATCTGCCCAAATGTTGTCAATTCATATCTGAGTGGATAGGTTGATGTTCACATGGGGTACACACACTGCTCCCCTAATACCCTAAACCCAGCCATGAAATTAATGCACTTTTGAATGGAGTTGATGCATAACATGTTCATGATTGCATTTGTAGACTGCACCAAATGCCCAAAAATTGGTTTGCTGGTGTGAAGAGCCTTAATGAGAATTTCACAGGGAAAAGATCAATACAATACCCAGACTATTTCACAATTGAAGATAGTAAGTTTCTTGCTGCAGGTGAATTGGTAATGCATTTTTGTGAGAGATCAGAAAAGGTCCCTCAACACTAACGTGATGGACAGATGCCAGAGAAGTTTGAGCTGAACACCACTTTCATTGGAACATACAATGTGATTCTTGAGTGAATGAAGGTGGGGCCAAAGTCCTGCGTTGCTCCATGGCAAATCCACATTGCCCTAAATGCAGACTCTTCACCACAGGAAGCTAGTGGAGAACCCCCAGGTGATCAAAAATAGAACAGCAAGGAGAAAGCTCTGAAAGGAACCCAGCATCAGCATTCTGATTAAGGTAAATGCACTGATTGAGGAATTTAGCAAGGCCCAAAAGTTACAGTGGTCAATCAAGCATAAAACAATGATTTGAACCATTGCTTTGTGAGAGCAGGGGCGGGTTCTCTGCTATGGCAGAGGAGCGTTGCCCACTGCTTTCAAGCAGTGTGAGAAAGCAGTTTTATGTTTGTTCTGCTTTGCTGGTGGGCAGGGCTGCTCTGCCCTAGGAGCAGGGCAGGGAAGGATTGGTTTGCCCACTCCTAAGTACGCAATGACTGTTTGGTCGGCCCTCTTGGCCTGCCCAAACCAGTCATGCACGCTTTCCCTGTTCTCCATGCAGGCTGCATTACAGCCTACGGAAAGAACATGCCCAAGCCCCCATTCCCTGGATGATCGTCAAGCCAGGATGCTCAAAACCAATCACAATGCTGCATTGCAGTGTTGTGATTGGTCAGGGGAGCCTGGGTGCCTACCAATCACAATGCTGCATCAGAGAGGCAGGGATGAAATTTGTCAGCGGTGGTGGATAACTAATTGGTAAAGGACTCAATGATCTATGTGTGTGTTACAAACTCCATGTTGCAAGTATTAAAACAAGTATTAAAAGACCATCTCATCACCATGTTTGTACCACACTTAAGAAACCCCCATCAATGTACATCATCTCGTGGAACATTGTGGGAATTAAAAAACTCAATTCAGACCCAGAATTAGAAAACTATTTAGGAGCTTTTGCTGTGGGTCTGGGGCCTTCGTCAGGGTTCATGTACTGTTCTATTGTCCCAGCTTCTGTGTCGTACACTCATTATACGGCGGTGGACGGAGTGGGTTCCCGCGGATCTGAATCTTTGACGAATGTGTGACTAAAAGACAGCACCTACCGCCCGATCCGCATACTAATTGAAAAAAAAGAGACCAGTGGAAAATCTACTGAAGACAGAAAGAACACAGGTGAGCGCATTCGTGCACATGAGTGTATGGAATGAGTGCACAATACAGAAGCAGGGACAATAGAACAGTATATTAGCCCCAACAAAGGCCCCAGACCCACGTTGGCTCCCAGTCAGGGTCGAAACATGTTGGCACAGAAAAAGGGGTACAACGGAACAATTATATTCAGTAAAACCCAACTACTTCACATTTTTATTCATACCCAAGTACCCTCAGAATAAAACATAGCGTTTGGGTATACCTAGAGGTATGTTTAAATATCACTCATCTGGATCTCATCTTACCTGGGTGTGGATAGGCGCCAATGATGAAGCATGTCACGATAAGTGAGTGAGGCGTCTACTCCAGTATCTTTGGATACTCCTATCTTCCAGGATAAGGCAGAGGGAGTTTACCACATCCTGACAGAGTCTTAAAAAGCCCAGAATTCCCTAGGAGAATTCTAGGAGCAGTGATTGCTTATATATTTTTTTTTTTTTGGAAAAACCTTTATTGACATTTCAATCAATAACAAGTATGGGCCTACAACCCCCCGGGGCCGGCCGCTAAGCAGTCAGAACAACAGAGATCAAATGTTAACACAGGCAGCACCTCGGGGAGCAGAATCTTCATGCTAATATAGTCTGGGCAGTGAAGAGCGCGGGTAGGACACCAGGATAAAAAGGGTTTTCATTTTATAATGGAAAAAAACAGAAGGATCAGGTGCCGAACAATTTCCCAACAGCGATAAGAGGCAGGCAGAATGATAAACGTAAGCAATAAACAGCAATCTATTGAATCAATGGCGCAGACACAGGAAATTCAGGATAGGGAAGAATATCATGCCCAGCTGCGCCTGCAGTCCCCTGCCCTAAAGCCCAGAGAACACCCCAGAAATTGTGGCACACATGAAAAGGCAACGATTCACAACAAAGGAGATGTACCACGCTGATCCCAGAAAAGAGAAAACAAGAAGAATCAGAGAAGAAAAAGGAGGCCATGGAAAAAAGAGATTAAAGACTAAAAGAATCCCCTCCCCCAACCCCCCACCCTGCACCTCTGCAGATGAGTACGGCCCCCCCCCCCAGCAGTGTGCCTGTCGCCCTGGAACCAGACCCGAAATATAGAAGAAACAGGGAAAAAGGAGTAAGAAAAGAACCCCACCAGAAGGGGGGGTAGAGAGAGTATTAATAAACTGGAGGAGGGCCTTCAAAACATGCCCCCGGCGTCTCCCTCCCGCACATTATGTTTCCCCCAAAGCAAACAGTAAACAACACAAAATCGACCATGTCAAGGAAAGATGGGGAGCATTTTGCACCTACTATACCGACAGTTATACCATGAGAGCACGCAACCCCGAGCCCGCCCGCCTATTAGCCGACCACCACTGAAAGAGCATTCTTATCCTTGGCCACTCTTGGCAAATCCGCCCATGCATACCCCTCGACCCGGCGCCATGTCCAATGCTACACGGTAAAGGAGCGTCCAAAAACGACCAGGAAGCGACGCACCCCGGTGGGGTGGAAGTCTCTGAGTACCAACCCAGTCAGCATTATGGAGGAACGTCTTTCCCAGTGCTGCCCCAGGATCTGCACTGCACACAAGGTCCAGGAAGGCGGAATCAGCCAGAGTAGACAACCGTTGCTTGAGTTTTCCCAGGGTCGCCGGAGGCCGCACACCGGACAAGGCCACCCCCCCCCACTCAGGTCCAATACCTCCGGGACAGATCAGATCCACAGCCAACCGATCACACAATAGTAGACTGTCCGGAGTTTCCAGCTGGTCACTAGGCACAGGGGTGGCCCGACGTTGTCGTCCTGAGTGCAGTGCAGGAAGTCCCTGTGTATCGGAGGACAGGCAGGCCGCAACTGTCCCAACGCTGATGCCACACCATCAAGCCTACTCCCCAATACCCAAACGCCATGAAGCAAGGTGGAATGAAGGGCACCGAGAGCCTCGAGAAGGTCCCGGTACCCCAGCACAGCTCTCTGCGATCGCTCCGCTACGCTCCCCAGAGTCGCACACTCCCGATCCTGCTGTGACCTGGTGGACAGGATGGTAGACTTCATCGTGACAAGATGGCCGCCGGGTAGGTCCAACCCGTATTGGGACCGGGATCCAGGGGCAAGCGCATCAAGGTCCATGTCGCTGGCAAACAGGGTTCCGGAGGCAGACCAAAAATGTATCCGTTATGTAGTCACGGGCAACAGTCGTCCCCACCACGGACCAGCGCCCGCGAAAATCCGGGAGCAGCCCGCAGGAATCAGGGCGAGTTACGGGCGGCGTTCGGGCAGCTCACCGTCGAAGGCGGAGGCAATCACCGGAGAGTCGTGGAACTGCCACCCCGGGCATGCACTTGTTCCGCTCCGCTTAATGGTAGGAAGCGACCACGGCGAAATGTAGGCCGATAGTCGCACCGATCCGGCAGTCCGACTCCACCCAGTCACCAAATGCCGCTGTTGTGAAACTGCCACCCGGCCAAGATGTCCACTCAAGGTCCCGGCTCCAGGGCCGCACAGGCCGCAAATTGCAAATACCCGTTTCTCCGGCGGTACAGCCGCCAGAAACTTCGGAGTCACTCGATCGGTTGCCGCTCTCATTCACAAACACGGGCGCATAGCGCAGGCTGAGGATCTAATGCAGGATATCCGTGCGGGATACGGAGGTTCACGGAGCCGGGAGTCTACGCTGCCGTCCCGGTCGCCATCTTGGCTCCTCCTCCCGATTGCTTATATTTGATAAGATTGTAAAACAGGGGATTGCAACTGATCTGAATTTCTCTTGCTCTCCATTGTATAAAAAAGCTGCAAGAGAAAATGTCATCCCGTTTACCCTAATGGGATTTTGAGCCTTGTCCACTACCACGGATAACTTGATCACGTTGTCCATGATCATTGAGAAATGTTTTCTTAAAAAACAACTGTTGTACACCTGTTTCAAATCATGTAAACAGAAACCATCTCTGGAGAAAGTTGGCCCACTGGAATATCCCTACAAAGCTGTTACGTACCATCCAACTATTCCAATAATTGGTCAAAGGTCAAACTTGGCCTGTACCAATGTCTGTTGTCCAAAATATTAATCAAGAGGGTCCTGAAGCAAGCGTGTATCCTTGCCCCAGTGCTTTTCAATCTTTTCTTCCCAGATTTGAGAACACACCTGGATGCAGTCAAATCTGGGCCTGTGCCACGTGTCTTCATTGCAATATGCAGATAATGTAATTCTCATCAATCTTACCAGAATAGGACTGCAGAGGTTATTACATAAATTGCAGACCTATTGCACTGAGAACGAAATGGCTGTCAATCTGGCAAAAACTCAGGTTGTGTTGTTCAGAAGAAAGGTCAAAAAGAAAGGCAGCTGGTCTCTGGGTGGAAATGCTGTCTCCAGAGATACAAACTAGAAATAACTCAGATATGGCTGCAAGACTGTCTATCTCACCATCTACATCTAAATTCAATACAGCCAAGGATAGCTTCTTCAATTTCAGTGTTTCAATCTTTCTTAAAAAAAAAAAAAATGTTATTGAAAAACGTAGGCTTTGTACGTCATGTTATAGGAGAGGGATGACAATCATTCAACATACACCTAACAATAGTACGTCTTATTTCCCAACATTACAGAAATGGCGCTTTTGTGGCCCAATTAATTGCAACAAGCACATATCAGCGTGACAGCCCCCCTCCTTTCAATCTAACCCTCTTCATCCAAATGCCCTGACCCCCTGTACTTACTCCATGCCCCCCATATTTTCCCCTATTGTTTTGGACAGCCTCTCGCCCTCTGGCACCAAATCAAATCAGCCTCCCACTCCGCTATTCCCGGCAGGACTGCAGCCCCCCATGATTTTGCTATGTTGCCCATTGCAACTTCAGCTGCCAGCATTAGCCAGATTTCCATGAACTGTGACCAATTATCTTCCCCCTTAATCCCTAGGAGAGGAGTAAAAACATTGCTTCCAGAGGGACCTACATTGACGTTACCCTAACCATATCCGCCGTCACCCTGGCCGAGTAGCTCTGCACAAGAGCGCACTCCCAAAGGATGCGGAAGATTGTTCCCCCGCTCCCACATCCCCACCTACAAAGCGGAGACTCTGCCCTGCTAATTTTATGAAGCAATGTCTGTGAATAGTAAATCTTCTGTAGTATTATAAATTGGATCAGTCTAGATATTACTCGGATCGCAATCTCCCCCGGTCTCTGGAGGGCCTCCACCCAGTCCTCGTCTTCAAGCTCTCCTAGATCCCCCATCTATGCAAGCCTCAGGGGGCCAAAGGAGTTTGGGGAATTATTTATTTGTTTCCTGTATTTTGCCGACACTCCCCCTCCTTCAACGCTTGGGTGAGTATTTGGTCCTCCAGAGGGGAGGACTAAGGTATCTTAGCCCCAGCTGTATATATCAAAATTGCTTGGATTCAACCATGCTGTATTCCCTGTGGAGGCCCTTGAATTATATAAAAGTGTGATTCCTCCAAAGATCTCTCAGGTGTTCTATACCTATGCACTCCTATTTCAATAATTCCTTAAGACCTCCCACCTCTGTCAGCAGACAACTGTGCCCCAGCGGTGTTAGCCCGGTGGGCCTCCGTCTCAATTCAAGAAACTCTGTGACTTCTCTCCAAGTTCCAATTGCTGTCTGTGTATGTTTGGTTTGATTTTCTCAGTACTCGTCCCGTAGAAGAGTCCCTCGTATCCTCCTCGGTCCATAGATGCTCTATCTACTCTGTGTGCCAGATCCCGGTGATCCGCAAATACCCACTTGTTAATAACCAGGAGCTGTGAGGCTCAATATTATTGCACAATATCTGAAATCGGTAAACCCCGTTGAAGACCCCTTGCTGTAGCTTGGTGAGCAATATTCTAGGGGCTTCCCTCTGCCACAATAACCTACGGACCTCTTGGTCAATGCTCTTGAAAATATCCGGTGGGATCTTGAAGGTGTATTTTGCATGATGTAAAGTAGTCTTGCTAGGCTCATCATTTTGTACAGTGCCCCTCTGCCCATCAGCATCAGTGGCAGGCTCCACCAGTGTGTGACGCCCCCTCGGAGCCTCTTCAATTGGGGAGTTATATTCCTATGGAAAAACTCCCTGGGGTCCAGTGTGACATATACCCCCAGGTACCGAAACCCTTCCGGAACCACAGGAGCTCGGCAGTCTCTGGGCATGTGGGGGGCTGCCCCAGACAGTGGGTTGGAAAGTCATTCCTATGCCCTGGGCACTCCTCATCGTTTTGCTGACATGTACTTGTGGTAACTGACTCTGTCTGTCCCTGGGCCCTGCCTAGCCTTCATTTTCACCACTGAAAGGCTATCTCGCTCATAGGAAAGCATGGGTGTTAATTTATAACATCTTATAAATATAGCTACGCATTGGACTCAGATAGGAAAATAAAGTTTAGTATTCCTGAACTCAGAATCTAAAGATGCATTTTTTAGTAATCATGATTTTTACATTCTGTGTTTGAAAATACCTCTTTTGGAAAGTAGGTCTTTTCTTGATGAGCCATCCTGTGTGCCTTTGATAGAATGTGTATTGACTGTCTGGCTTTGGTGTGACAGGGGCTGGGGATCTTCAGTGGCTCCAGAGAGTCTGGATGAGTCAGGGCTGGGCTGAATAGACCTGGGCTGCATTTAGAGTAGTGGGAGGAGATTTTCTTGCACCTGAATGGGCCTGGTATGCTTCAGACAATGCTGTCTCTGCCTCCTGTTGGGAAGCTGGGCCGAGAGGACCAAACTGGTTTGGACTAAGCACAAACACTCTCTGTCTAAGAGGACAACGGAATGTGGGGTATAAATATTGGGGCCCAGACCCTAGAACTTTAAAACACTTTTTAGAATAAGAAGAACAGCTGGAGAAATTGTGAGAAGGGACTACCACTTTGCTGTGTTCTTTGCTGTGTTGACCTGAAGTGGCAGCTTCTGTCTTGGACAGTGAAAGGACTGGACTGAACTTTCTGCAATTTCTTTTTGTGAGTTTTTCCAAGGGCTTGAGGTAGAGCTTGCAATCAGCACTGGTGACTGTGTGTTTTGTACTGCAACAGAAGAAAAAGGAACCCAACGCTGTCTACGACGCCGCAGCCAAGTCTAGGTCCTGAAGGCACCGCAGAGGGCACCACCTCACGCTGCACTGCAGCCCTGGTCTCACCGACTATGCTACCTGGTGCCACCACCGAGACGCTGCTTGCACCATGACTTGTGGGCACCGCACTCCACATGACCTCACTTCACGCTATCACCTTGCTTTACCTGACAATGTCACTCAATGCTGACATCGACACAGCTGCATGCACTGTGGTTCAAGGGCACCACTCATAAGTTACACGATGCACCATCCTCATCCCACACCACAGCCTTGGCCTACTGACGCAGGCACCATCAACTCTAGTTCTTCAGCCGACGACAGTGCATTAGCAACGACGATGCCACTGCTTGCACCATGACCTGCTAGCACCGCGACGAGCATCGCAGCCCTGGTTTTACTGATGCTGCTGGATGATCGTCACTGAGTCGCTGCCTGCACCACGACCTGAGGGCACCACACGCCGCACCACTGCACTTCGCACTGTAGCCCCGATGCCCGCCGACGCTGGCGCTCCCGACTTCAGCCGCGAGAAGTTCGATCTGCAACGCATGTGACTTCAAGGGCCTGACGGCTCCTACACTGACCTCCGGAACTGACGCCTGTGGATGCTGGCTCTTCGGGGCTCATCGAGAGGTCGCCAAAGCCCTATATTTCTAAAAGTACTGTTTTGTGGGTCTTGCCGACACAGTAGCTGGCCCGCAACGCCGCTGTCAGCCAGAACTGTTTAGATTTGTTGTTCACGACGCCGTGATAGCCCCAGACGGTGCTATTGACTTCAAGGAACTGTATTTCAAGTCTATTTTGATTATTGAAGTTTTATGAGAACTGTATGCTGGATTTTGGTCTTGTTTTGGATATATTAAAAATATTGCATATTTTTTTAAGCTTGTGTAGTGTCCTTTTGTAGTGCTTTCACTGTATTACTGTTGGTTATGTGGAAATGCTTCACACACTGCCTCCAAGATAAGCCAGACTTCTCATGCCAAGCTACCAAGGGGGTGAGCAGGGCTTAATTTAGGTGTGTAACTCCCTTATCGTGACTAGGAGGAAGGGTCCCTACTTCGAAAAAGGTGCAAACCCTTGCCAACAAGAGGCCCCCATTTCTAACAATGTCCTTAGTATATAATAGGGCATGGCAGTTTAGAGGGCAGCAGCCCTTTCTGCACTTGCATGTGTGCACAGCTGAGGCCTGAAGTCAGTTTAAAAACAGCCCTGTGTTGCAGGACTGCTTTTAAAATGCAAATTATGCCCATACTCAACTTTGGTGTTTGAGGATCTTAAAAAATAATAAACTACAATGTTTAGGCATATTAGTTACCCCCAGGGTCTCCCCTAGATGTCACCAGGGTGAAGGGTCAGGTATTTATAAGGATGACTCTGATAAAATTAGTTAAATAATAACTAATGTTCAGGAGGCCATAAGAATATCATTAAATGACTGCCTAGAATAGTATTGATAAATCCAACAATATGCTATTGTTGAATTTATCATAAAATGGACAGACAAGAAGTTATTAGACTTTATTGTCTGTAAGCTAAAAGGCAGCCTTCCAGTGGCCTGTCCTGATTTTTCAGAGTTAAATTAGCCAGGCTCCCTTGACGAGGTGGTATTTAGCCCCAGGGGGGTTTCAAAGCCCTTCTGGGAGGAATGCCAGAGCAGGGAGAGGGGTCATAAACAATATTCAATAGAAGGAGACAGGCAGGAGAGGCCAGTGCCATTTACCCCTCTACTCTTTGAACCCAGCCAGATAGTAGGATTAAGGAAGTACGGAGCAGATGCAAGGGGGAGACACTATGGAGATTAACTATCCTGGGGGTGCATTTAGCCAGGTCTTCTATCTCTGCTGGAGAATCAGCTGTGTTTAATTTTGAAGAAATGGTACTCTCTGGGAGACTATAGTGCCATACCTTGGAGGATATGGTCATATCCTGTGGTGTTGTTGTGCATCTCATTAGACAGGCGTGCCCTCTTGATTGACCTTGGAATAAGAATCCGAAAGGGGCAGAGCCTTTCAGACCTGCTGCTTGTAACTTAAGGAAGAAGAAAGGCCTTAGCTGGAAGTTTGATTTGCACCAACCAGGACCTGCACTCTGACTGTGCCTGCTGCACAATCAAAAACTACAGCCCTGTGGTTCAAACCTCTTCAAAGGACTAAAGAGTGGACTTCCTGCAAGCTACAGGTTAACAGAGCTCACCTGGACCTTCGCCACCAAGAATCCCCAGCCTGGAGTACTACCAGTGGATTTGTAAGGATTTTGTCCAAGTTGATTGTGAAAATTGAAGTCTCAAACTTCCAAGGATAATCTTGGAGATTCCAGACCCTTGCAGTAGGTTTTGGGCACTTTGGGATCCTCAGAGCAACTTCAGGAAGTAGTTCCAGAAGTTTGGAGAGGTTTTGAGCAACTGTGGGAAAAAGCTTCTCAAGTGGACCAGCTCAACCCTAAACCACGAGTTGGCCTGCCATCCGGGTTCATCTCGCTGAAAAGGGGGATGAACCTGGTCCAACTTCCAGAGTGGTGAGGGACCCCTAATGAAAAAGCTCTGTCAAATTGTCTAAGTCTGAGCATAAGAGAGGTGACTGGGACAAACTGCAAGGCAAGCCGGCCAACTCTCACCAAATCTGGACTGGCTGAGAGCTTCAAGGGACCCCAAGAAAAAAAGTTCTGGAAAAGTTTATAATTCCGAAGGTAAAAACTTTGACCGAAACCTACTGCGAGGGGTAGCTGCTCAGGGCTCCATCTCGATTGGCCTGAAAGTTTACCTTTGTCCCTGTCTAGTGCAACCAGATGTCCCAATATGCTCTATAGGTTTCTATGTGCTATATAGTGCTAAATCTTTAAAAATTCATATCTCCAGTTCCCTACATTAGATTTTTATTTCAATTTGGTGTCATTTTAAAGATAAATATATTCCCTATTTTTATAAATTGGTGTTGGATTTTTATTGTGTGTTGTGTCTTAATTTGTTCATGAATTGGTGTTTTTAAATAGTTTACATACTTGTCTTTGAAGTTAAGCCTGCCTGCCCGCAGCCAAGCTACCAAGAGTTGAGCATGGGAATAATTTTCTAAGACCTATACTGGGCCCTATATTGTGTCAGTGATCTTATTGCTAGTGGTAGATGTATATATGTACCACTATAAATAACCCACTTTCCAGCATTTACTGACTTGGATAAGTTAACAGTGTAGCCAGAGTGGTCACCAAAGATGGAAACACCTTCATAATCCTGTCAATTCAGAATTGGGGCACATGATGTAAATGAGGACGTCATCTGAATAGAGGGCGATCCACTCTTTCCACCCGCCCTGCCTCCAGCACGTTGACACCCAATTTCAAGGGATCCTGATGGATCCACGCTGCTAGTTGCTCGAGTGCCAGGGCAAACATCATGGAGGATAGCGGGTAGCCTTGGCGAGTGCCTCTCCACAGCTCAAAGCTAAGGGATGTTGCACTGTTTACTTGCATCCTTGCCATGGGAGCTCGATTAAGTAACCTGACCTACGCACATAACCTCTGCCCAAAGTCCAGCCTCTGCAGCACCACAAACATATAGTTCCATTCAACAAAGTCGAACGCCATCCTGGCGTCTCAGGCTGTTGAGACCACCTGTTCCTTCATTTAAGACTCTGTCAGATGTAGCACCCCGTACAAATGTCAGTGATTAAGCCGGTGCTCCTGTTGGGTATAAAGCTTGACTGATCAGGATAAATGATCATGGGGGGGATCCCCCGCAATCTGTCATTAGGACCTTAGCTAATACTTTGGCCTCTACCTTTAGCAGGGAGATTGGTCTGTATGACCCGCAATCTGTCAGCGGCTTTCCCTCATTGTGTATTAAAACTTTAGTTGTTGTACTCTTATCTTCAGGTAGGCAACCCTCTTTGTGCGCCTCTAGGAACATTACAGGCATTGATTTAATTGCTACCTCTGCCATCCCCTTAAGCAGCTTAACCAGTGGGCTGTTAGGGCCCGGTACCTTGCTGGATTGGAGCTCGAGCAACACCTGCACCATTTCCTCTTCTGTCAAGTCCACCTCCAGGGTTTCACTCTCTTCTCCAGTGAGCTTCTGAAGGGCGATATCTTTAAGGAGATCAGTGCAGTCTGTACCCATCATGGAGGACTTGGTTGCATAGTGTTGTGTAGTTCCTATAAAACCTATACAGGATCTGCGTGTTTGGACACCATACACTGCAAGATTGGTGTCAGACTGATTCTAGACACCCCCACCGGGTATGTTTGCCTGTGTACCAGCTAGCTCACAGTGCCACTAGAAACCCTTCTTACCAAGAGAGAATAGTTCTTGGCAACTATCAAACTTTACAACCCTGATCCCTTAGGACCATGGATACAGTGTACTACTTTTCGCTCAGTCACTCATGCTCACTTAGTCTCAGAGAGATACACAGAATAAACAGTAGGCATGTTTTCAATAAGTATTTATTGAACGGTCGTTATTCTAGTGTAAAATAGGTGTGCTGAAACAATCATTAGACAGTAACAGATATAGATAATTAGAAGCACTAGGAAAGAAAAAGGATGGTAGAGTTCTACCATTTTGCTATGACCATGGATACAGGTAAGTACATAAAATACATGATAATAAAATGTGTACTCCTACGATGCAATCCTAACTAGATTTACATAAATGTACCTAGAATGTGTGTAGGTGTTGAGCCAAGAATCCTTCTAGGATAGAGTCAACCGCCATTACCTGAAGTGAGAAACTGTGGGACCCCGTCCCGGTTCCGAGTTGGACACCCCGCAAGGGATGTCAGACCACTGCAAGCTTGGGTATCTGCATGCAGGGGACTTCAGCGTCTCGCGTCAGTGTGTTGTCATGGAAGTCCTGATCTCCTCTCACTATCTGAGGAAGATGTGATGTTTATATACAGAAAGGTATCCCCATGGGTTCTACTTTGCAGTGCCACTGTTGGACTTAGGATGACATTGCGAATGAACCTTGTACATAGTTATTATGCAGGACATGGTAGTCCCGCTGAGTTTCCAAGAATCCAAGGATCCTCATGCATAATGTATGAGGCTATTGTTCAGGGAAAACCCAATGTTCTGTAAGCAGTGCTGTAACTAGGTAAAGGGTCTGTCCTAGCAGCCCGTTATGTATGTAGTGTAGGGATGAAGATAGGTGAAAGGTTGGGATGTTACCTGAGCCTATATTGGGGTCCCTATATGGAATATTACACCCACTCCTCATCCAACTGGACGACATTATCTGATTCTAACATACTACTTGTCTAGGTATCGGTACACAAACATATGTAGTAACAACCATAGTTATGCAAAAGAAAAATTTAAATGTTTAAAAACTCCAAAGAGTGGTAAACAGAAAGATTGTCACTTAAGCCATAGCTCTAACATGTCCATATATATAGTTCGAACAACTACAAGCATTGGAAAGCCATGCAGGTCATAAAAAGTGTCAATTTGTTTTGGAGTTCCAAATGTAGCCCTTGTTTTACAAAATCAAATTTTTTCCTAGCACACAATGAGCCAAATGCTTATGTGTCCTGGCTGATAGATGCAACATTGCTGTTGCCTGTCTCCGCAGATGACGGTCCCTGTAACACCTCGCAGAGCACGTCAATCGAGCACAGATGATCTTCCGTACTGCCTGCAGCTGATTCTGGGGCAGCCTGTGCTCCATCCAAGGCCTTGGTGTCAGTGGAGGAGCCAGTATCCTTTCCAACAGGAGCAGAAACTTTCTGTGGAGGCTCTAAGAATGTCCCCATCAACAGTGGAATATGCTGGGGACACTGCAGAACATGGGCCGTTATCGGGTCCAGTAGTGCATTAACGTCCGGTCGCGCAATCAATGGAAGTGTTAGACCGAGATCCAACACACATGCTTCTCTGCAGAACAGGCATTGGAGAACAGGTAAGATGCAGTCCATCCCGACTGGTCTAAATGACAGGAACCAAGATGCACTCAGTTCCCGTAGGCGAGGTGTGCACAGATGTTGTATCATGCGTTCACGGTATTTGTGCTCCAGGATCACTGTTTCCATCTCCTTGGTGACGGGGACGTCCATTGCGTAGCAGAAAAATTACAATCAGGATACCTGCTATTAGAAACAGGATCAGCGGAAATCCTCCAAAAATGTTTTTGAATACGGAGTGTATAAAGTTTGGTATGACTCCGAGGACCGTCTGAATGGTGCTTAACAGTCCCAAACCTATGGTCTTAAATAGGTGTACTATACCCATCGTATCAGACAGGTTAAAGATACGATTTACCATTTCTGCGAAATGGAAGGGGCAGCTTGTCTGTATGAGTGCCTTTATCTCAGCCAAGGACCTTGCGATCTGGAAAACAAAAGTCTCGCGGGCGGAGGTTAAGGGCACGGTTTTCTATAGAAGCATGGCTTTCATTGTGCTCAGGGTATCAAACCGTATAAGAGAAACATTTAGTGAAGGGCATAACGGCGACTCCCTGACTGCATGTGTCGGTGGAAACAATACTTGTATACAGCAAGTAACCCTGGAGCTCAAGGTTACCAGATATGCGATGCCCGGAAGCATGCCACAACCACTTTGATCGTTTAGCATCAAGTAACTCCCATTCGAAATTAGCTTGAATAGCGGAGTAATCACAGCTTCTGGGGTACCCCTCAGGAGGCAGGATAGGTTTGCTACCAAACCATTGCAGGCTCCGTGAAACATAATATCCTGGCATATGAGAGAACCACTCAAAGCGCTCAGGCAGTTTGTACTGCTTAGGAACATTTCTTGATCCCCACTGCTGCATCAAAATATGTACAGTAATTCCCAAGATTCCTTGATATATTCCCTACCCATTTCTTCGTACCTGCCAACTTGTTGTTGTTCTAGGCAGTACTGAAACTGAAAAGTTGTGACCGGTAGTGTTATATGGCCATGGATCAACCGTTCTGGAGATGGTGATTCCACCACAGTAAAAAGTAATCTATCCAGTTTTTCAATACGCAGCATTGTAGATTTTGCTCCCCTGTACCATTTTCATCTGTGTTTCTGTACGCAGAAAATAGTGACGTACTGTCGATAAAACACCAAGGCACATACCTTGCGCTCAATGTTTGCAGCGTCCAGCTCAATAACATAATAGAATGTAATTGTGACTGTCCGTGCTGTAGTATGGGCAAATCTTGTTCTAGTACATCAATAGTAGAAGATACAATATTGCCCAGTGAATAAATCCTGGATGTTAACATAGTCATACCATTGTCGACTACGCCAAACGGCTTTTCTAAATTGATCCTATCTATTTCTCATAGCTTCTCCGCTGCTTCTTGTTGGGAGATTTTCCAAATTTCATTATAAACATCATAATAGAAATGTTTCTGACGTGGCTTTCTGGTACCTAGTAAAAAATCCCTTCGGTCCACATCATCTGTTAGTAAAGATAAGTGTTGTTTCACCTGTGTTAGTGTGGAGGTTCTTAGCCAATTGAGGCATAACTTCCCAACACTGTATGATGTCACCACCCTAGATGTTCTCTTTGTACGTAGAGTGTCTGGCCTATGGATACTGAACCCTTCGGTTGTACCGCTGAATCTATCCTGACATCTATTAGTGTCTGTGGGCCAAACCAACCCTCCCTTCCGATTGGGGTCCAATCTATTGTATTGTAAGATGTCATCTAATCTATCCCCTTTCAATGATGTAAAATTACCCTCGGCCTGTGATGGTGTTGGAATTCTGAGATGTGTTCAAATCCTTGTTTTTGGCTATTCCAAGGCAGGAAGTCTTTTGCACAGTCTCATTTAGAAATATCATCTGCTGAGGAATGAGGCATGCTCTAAATAGCGCTTCTGTTCCCTGGACTTGCCAGTCCCTAGAACCTCAGACTGATTTTAAGTCTATAGTGTCTTTCCATAAGTCGAAACCTTGTTCAGACAATTGGGTAATGAAGGAAGCAGAGTAAATCTGTTTTGTGTTAGTCAACATATTTTTCTGTGCAGGTGTAGGTGCAACCTTATAGTAATATGAGGTCGGGTCTGAAATATTAAACCCTGAAAAATATGAAACTTTTTATGCTAAAGTTTTCGAACTACCTTTCGGCGGTGTTGGGCAATGTTCCCATTGTTGATATGTGAAAACATTTCTAGGGTTACTGGATTTGTGTACAAAATGATGCCATAATGTTGATATAATATATTGTGTTAAATTCTGATGTGTCTTCTAACATTTCATTGCTAGAAAATGCGGCAGATTGTTCTAAATCAGACAACATATTATTAACAGTTTCAAAATCCCAATCATCGGAAAATGTGCTGGAGGTAATTATATCATTCAAGGAAATTTTTAAATAAATGTGGTATTTTTAAAAGTTCTGTCGGTCTGAATATATCATAATCAACCTTGTCCCATACTATACCATCGGGTATAGGAACTGCTGTAATGTTCACTGATGACAAGTCTCTTTGTTCACGATGTGAGGAAACTTGAGGTTTCAGAAGTAAGTTCACTTTTGATGCTGCAGAGCTTTGGCGAAGGTAAGTTCCAGAGAAGTATTCCGGTGCTTATCCAAGGTAAGTCTTTTTAAGACAAGTGTAGAAGTCTTTGATTTGTTGTTTACGAGAAATTGGGGCTGGCGTTGTGTCAGGTTCACTTGGATCCAAAGAAAAGGTATCAAAGTCGATGAAATACCCAGATGCAGTTCGATCTATTTTAGGTAGCTCAGCAGGTTTTGTTGAACTTGTAGATGATGCTAGTTGAGGCATATTTATGTAGACATCAGTGGTAGGTGAAATTGAAATTTGTCTTTCTTCTTAATTTTGTATTCCTTGCTCAAGGGAAACGAGTTCCATGGCATTGTTGCTTAGTCCATCATTCCAGCTTAGTTCATCATTATGTATGGGTGGCTCTTCGAAGGTGATGAGCCTTTCTGTTTGAACTACCTGTATGGTAGTGAGAGGAGTACATCGGCTACCCAGGAGCCCAAGAGGCCTACTATTCAGTATCGGCCACATAGTGTGGTTTTATCAGATCAATAGAGACAAATCTTTTCTCCTTTTTCCCGGCAAGAGGCGGCTGAAGTACAGTTCTTGTTCCTTCAATGGCCAGGACAGGTACAGGCTTTCTGTATGATGACCCAAATTCTTTTGTGTCCATTATTTTCTCTCTGACCAGATCCCCAACCTTAGGGACCCAGACAGGTCTTGCTGTGACTGACTTGACTTCCCCAGTGGCAAACCTTTTCACTTGGACATTGCTTTGTAGTCCTTGTGATTCATTCAGATCCTGTAAAACAGCCTAAACGTTTATGGATATCAAATGGTTTTTCGTCCGCCACTGTGCCTTCCCAATCAAGATCAGGTACCCACATACTTGTCCCAAATAGGACCTCATAAGGACTGACAGCCCGTAGAGAGCTCATTGGCATGTTATTTAAGGTCCTCTGAACCCCATATAAGTGATTGACCCAACTACCACCCGCGCCTTATGCTCAACCTGTTACTGATTGCTTTAAGTCCTGGTTTTTCCTCCCCACGACCGAATTGTACAGAGAGGGGTACCGCAATGCTACACCCAAAGCTCCCATGGCCTCCTTGTAAGCCCTAGAGCTAAACACGGGGCTACGGTCAGAATGTAATGTGCCAACTGCGTATGTCCCTATAAAGACTCGCAAATCTTTGATAACAGTTCGAGCATCAGCCGAGTGCTGAAGTGCTGAGGCCATATCCATAGGAATCTCAAGCAGGAATCCACTGCAACCATTATGTACTTGTAGGCCCCATCAGATTGTAAGGGGCTGAAGTGGTCCAAATGGACACACACATGTGGTCTGTCTTATATTAACAACGTTGTCTGAGCTTGACGTGTTATGGTGGAGCCCTTCATCTGCTGACAGATGTCGCACTTCAAGACACAGTCTTTGGTCTGGTTTGTTAACCTTGGCCACCAATAGCATTGCTTCTATGAAGAAACAGTCGCCGTAACTCTGGCGTGTGTAGAACCCAAACCATCATGTGCAGCTAATATTAAGCCTAGTCTGCGAACCATGTTTAGCATTACTCTATCCCCACTCCAGGAATTTGAGCAAATAGAACGTTGTTTGCATCTAACTTGTAGGAATATTTGAGTGGGAAACCTTTCAGAAGTGCTTTGTTGTCTTTGCGTGAAGCAATGACAGCTACCATTATCTGTCTGTCTATTCTCGTTTTTGAATGAGTGATTGCAGCTACAGACACAGTTCGTACTGCCCCCTTTGCGGCTTCATCAGACAACGAATTCCCTTCAACGTGAACGCCATCACATTGATGACTCAGTGTGTGTATCACGTGAGCTCTTGGTAGTTAATTTTTCAACTCAGCTACCTGTTCCCATAGCATTTTGTGCTTAATTGTGACACCTTTGAGTATTTAAACCCATTTTGTCCCCAATAATGAAGATACTCATTGAATGACTGGACACAGTACAAAGAATCGCACACTATAAGTGTGGGGAATCCTCGATCCGTATTTAGCAGTGCCAATAAATGAGCTTTTAGTTCTGCTAACTGAGCCATGCAGTCTCCTGGAGACTGAGTCTTTGTACAGCTTGGATGGAATTTACCACCCTGCATACGACCTTTAACAATCGCACAAGTGGTGCTGTATTGTTGTGTACTTCCTATGGCCAGTTGTGCAGATCCGTCAGTGTAAATTATGTATTCATACTGATCTAGAGACATTATTTCATTCGGGAGAGGATATTCTTGTTCATATTGCAGAAATGCGTGTGTTTCCAGATTTGGATCATATCTGTATTTTACATCTGATGCAGTGAGAGAATTAGCCCATTGTATCCATCTCAAATGTAAAGGTTGCCTTTGTTGCAGCCGCTAAGGCTGGTACTGGAGTCACAACAATTATTCTTTTCCCCTGATCCAGTGCTCTTTCTCTCACTACAGCAGTCTGTACTGCTGTCAGAATTTTTTCTGTGGCTGCGTAACACATCTCAGCTTTTGTGTACAAGTGTGATTTGTAAACAATGAGTACTGTTTTGACTTCATTATATGTGAGGTATGTGTACCCAGATTGACTCGCAACTATACGGATCACCAGCTTGCGGACATTTACACGTGTCTGTAAGTGTTCTGACGCTATCATGTCAGCCTTGAGTGAACATAGTGTATCTGTATGTTCTTGTATCCATTGCCTAACTAAAAAATCAGGTCTTATGAGGTCGCAGAAAGGTTTAACCCTTTCTGCGTAATCCAAGGTGTATGTTCTGCCAAAATTCAGGAATCCCAGTATGGATTGTACATTTTTCAGTGATTTTGGAGCTGCGCACACTTTTCTAAAAAGGTGACTGTCAGGCTTTTCCCTTCACTTGAAAGCTCAGAACCCAAAAATAGGACGCTGAGGTGGGCTATTGTTGATTTTTTGAAGTTAAGTTTGTAACCCTCTGCGGCAAATCCCCAAATTATGGTGCTCACCCTTGTCAAGTGTTCCTCCATGTCATCATTCGTCAGATAAATATCATCTGCATTGGACAATGCCGCCTCGCCCAGATTTTGAAGTAACTCAGTTACTCTGGCAGAAAACAACCCTGGGCTGTTTTTATATCGTTGACAAACTTGTTTGCTGGGACCCCAGCGCTGAAAATGCTGTCAAGTATATGCTCTCAAGTGCTTTATTCTGGCAGAAAAATCCATTTGAGATATCTAGTGCTGTTTTGTATTTTTTCCGCACAATGTTATTCATTAATGTGGCACTGTGTACATTTTGTACTGCAAATGTTTTTGTTCATGAATTTAGATGTCTGTAATCCAAAACTAGATGATATGGATTGCCAGGAGTTTTTACCATCCCACTCCAGATGTCTCTGGGGAAATGTGAGTAGGGGTCTCTGAGAATAGCACAACTGAGCTACTCAGATTTGACTGTTAAATAAGTACCCAACCAATGTTGGCGGCGCCATGTCGTGTAGTTCTGCACGTTTGGACACCATACACTGCAGGATTGGTGTCAGACTGATTCTAGACACCCCCACCGGGTATGTTAGCCTGTGTACCAGCTAGCTCACAGTGCCACCAGAAACCCCTCTTACCAAGTAGAGAATATTTCTTGGCAACTATCGAACATGACAACCCTGATCCCTTAGGACCATGGAAACAGTGTTCTACTTTTCGTTCAGTCACTCGTGCTCACTTAGTCTCAGAGAGATGCACAGAATATGCAGGTGGGATGTTTTCAATAAGTATTTATTGAACAGTCTTTATTCTAGTGTAAAGTAGGTGTGCTGAAACAATCCTTACACAGTACAATATATAGATGATATAGAAGCACTAGGAAAGTAAAAGTATGGTAGAGTTCTACCATTTTATTATAACCATGAATACAGGTAAGTACATAAAATACATGATAATAAAATGCGTACTTCTACGATGCAATCCTAACTAGATGTATCTAAATGTACCTAGCATGTGTGTAGGTGTTGAGCCAAGAATCCCTCTAGGATAGAGTCAACCCCCATTACCTAAAGAGAGAAAATGTGGAACCCCGTCCTGGTTTCGGGTTGGACACCCCACAAGGGATGGCAGACCACTGCGAGCTATAGTATCTGCATGCAGGGGACTTCAGCGTCTCCCGTCAGTGTGCCGGCATGGAAATCCTGATCTCCTCTCACTATCTCTCACTCCTCTTTAATATCTACTTGCATCCCCTGGTTGAGACCCTGGCTCACATGAACTGCCAGGTCTTCAATTACGCTGATGATACCCAACTCTTCATTTGGATCAGCAACTCTAGTCAGGCCCAGGAATCGGCGCAAAAGCTTCTCAGATTTACAGTGAATTGGATGACAGCCAATTCTCTGAAAATAAACCCAGACAAGACCGAAGTGCTCGTCATTCCCATAAAAAACAGCCCTTGGTGTGACCTTTTTTTGGCAACCGGAACTGGGTACTGCCCCCGTACCAGTCCCGGCTGTAAAAAGCCTGGGTATAAAAATTGACTCTGAGCTGTCCATGTCCAGCCAGGTCACTGCGGTGGTAGGAACCTGTATAGGACTGATGAGGCAGCTACGTAAACGTGCCCCCCTTCTGTCAACGTCCTCACTACAGGCAATTGTTATCTCTAGGCTGGACTATGGTAATGCCCTTTATATTGGCCTCCCCCAGAAACATATCAAGAGACTGCAGGTAGTGCAGAATGATGCGGCCAGGCTCATTTCCAGACTTCCCAGAAGGACCTGAGCTACCCCTCTGCTACATAAATTGCATTGGCTCCCCATCAAACAAACAGAGAGCTCAATTTAAAGGCCTCTGTATTGCCCACAAAGCAATGTATGGCCAAGCACCAGTGTATTTAAAAGAACGCCTGGAGAAATATGTCCCTGGCCGGACGCTCCAATCGTCTGAGGCCTGCCGTCTAGTCCTCCCCCGATATATCACCAAATCCAATTGGGGCAGAGCATTTTTTGTCTTGCTCCCACAAATTTGGAACGATCTACCTGAGTACTTTCGTAGGGAACCTGTCCTCCTCACTTTTAGGAAACAACTTAAACACTCCTATTTAGGGAGACGTTAGTCACAGTGTAATTTCTGTTTGCTGCTCGTGTTTCCAGCTGCCGTCAGTGATTCTGGTCACTTTCTCTAAAAGCGCTTAGAGACCTGAAGGTGATTTTGCGCTATATAAAATACATATAACATAACATCTCAGGAAAATGTGATGTTTATATACCCGAAGGTATACCCATGGGTTCTACCTTACTGTGCCACTGTCGGACTTAGGATGATGTCGCGAATGAACCTTCTACATAGTTATTATGCAGAAGATGGTAGTCCCGCTGAGTTTTCAAGAATCCAAGCATCCTCATGCATAATGTATGAGGCTATTGTTCAGGCAAACCCCCACGTTCTGTAAGCAGTACTGTAACTATTCTGTATTTATTTATTAACTGTACAATTAATTAAAATAATTGCAGTAAAAACACATTAAAAAGAGAAAAAGGTAAAAGCATAGACACAGTAAAAGTAGTGGAGCTTCAGATGGAATTTGGTTGATATGCCGCCCCCCCCTCCCTCGGCACCCATGCGGTCAGCCTGCGCCTATGGTCATTGTCATTATCATCTGTCCTTGCTCAGGTTTCTGGGGCCCCCAATGCACCATGGGAATTGTCTACTTCCCACTGTCTGTAAGCCGTTCTCCTTGGCCTCCAGTTAAAACCATAATATGGTACAGTCTCAATGGAACGGGTGCGAAGGGGCAAGGGCTCAGTATTTGTTGGGTGCCAGGCTGTAACTAGGTGAAGGGTCAGTCCTAGCAGCCCGTTAAGTATGTAGAATAGGGATGAATATAAGTGAAAGATTGGGATGTTACCCGAGTCTATATTGGGGTACCTATATGGTCTCATAGTAGGCAGCAAAGGCCTCCACTATATCTGTGTTCACTTCACGCTTATCCCTGTGCTCATCTCGTACCTCTGGTTCCCATGATCTCTCCTTATTTTGCTGGCCACGTCAAAAGAGTTTGCAGGATTTATGGCCCACATCGTATAGATTACGCTGCATCGCCAGTGCATGTTTTAATGCCAGATCCTCTCAGGTCTTGCTGGCAAAGTTGTACTCAGTGACAGTCCTCTACCCTTCCGCTACACACTAGACTCTCCAATTCCATTATATCTTTTTCAAAGTCGGCACACTTCTTTTCCCCCAATTAATGCCTGTGCCCCTCATATGGTCACAGTCTTAAATTCTTACCACAGGGTAATTGCTGACCCCTGTGTTTCAATCCTTGTAACGCAAACTGCACAATCTCAATCTGTCCCCTGTCCTTAGCCAAACTCAATCCAACAATCAGTTTTGGAACTGAAGTTTTTCTGGCAATCTTTGGGTCCTTTCTGAACTCTGAATATATTTTGTCTTCTATTTCACCTCCCTCAAAATGCATCTCCATCTCAGATCCAGTTGGAATTTAGCCTAATTGATTAAGAACTACTAACAAAATGCTTTACACTTAAGTATAAGTCATCATTGAGGAAATAAGACCTGGCAACATTGCACTCTCTTATATGGAAAGAAATACAAACAAGCCTTCTGAAAAAACACAAAAAGCTTAGCGCAGGCCTTTGAGTTGGCCAGAAGAACCTAACGGCAACACAGCTATGGGAACAGACTCTCCCTCATAACTCTCTTCAAATAGTTTTAAACAAACAAACAAAGAAGATCTCATGGAACAAACACAAATTCAGCAAAAGAAGCTACGCATGAAGGTCTATCAACTCCTATATACAGCCCCACCCACAGTCTTAAGTAACAGTTCTACTCAAAAGCTTATATAAAATCAGTATGCTCCATGTACACTTCGGGCTATTTTTAATGATTGATTGCCTGCATAAATGGCTTCTGAGACCTTTTACCACTGAGTATAGACTTTGCCATCAACAGGAAGAACGTTTGACTCACATCCTATCGATATGCACTGTGTTACAAACTTAACGCACGTTTTTGATGCAGAATATTTTCAACCAACATGGCATCAGAGAAAGCCATCATGCATTACTCTTCTGCATGAAGAGTGACATCCTCCAAATGATTGCATTGTTATATGGCCGTTAGGGTCATTGTCCACATTGCTAAGTTAGCATGAGCTCTGCTACCATGATGCTGCTCTTGCCCGTGATACTACATGACTTCAAAGTCAAAGTCAAATTATGCTTTATTCGATTTAAAATGTCAAATCATAATAGCACAGTACATTGATAGAAGATAAAATGATGGCAGTACGTAAGTATTAAAATCAACAGTCCAATAAACAACATGTTAATTATAATTTTAAAAAAGAACTTATAGCAAAATTCGAGGGTAATCAGAACATACAATAAATTCATATGCAATTACAATAAGGCATTACCCTGCATGCTCATTCTAGATCTGACCACCCCTTTCAGGAATTTGGCAATGTGATCAATGAACATCATTTCATCAAGGAATTGTAACTTAATAAAAGCAGGTCGACATTGTCTCAAGTCTTGCCATTTTAAAATGGGCAAGATCCATCTTTTCCTGAAAAAAGTATGAAATTTACAATAAAAGATAAAATGGATTGTTGACTGAGCCGACATATCATCACAAGGACATGGGCACAAGATACTGGACCAGTCATTTATCTTAAGAAAAGTAACCCAGTTATGAAAGTTGCCTAAGTGTAGACGCGTCAACAGCATCCTTTCATAGTTGCCTGATGTTATGGATAAATAAGGTTGTAGCCCCTGTTGTGTCAGGAGTATTTGGTGTTCTCTGACAGACGTTTTCATAACATTGGCGGACAATCTAATCGACTCCAGGTGGTCTAGACATAGTAATTTTAGTTCCTTCCTGGTGACGCGGGACAGGCTATCAGGGTTGGCCTTATACTCAGGGTGGCCTAAATCGTTCATAAAGTTTTTAACGCAAGCCATGGGATGTAGAGTGCCCATTGCAAGTTCTGGCAATCAATGATCACGTCCCGATTAAGCCTAGTCGCAGAACTGGTCCAAACCTTATGCCAGAGTAAAACTGGCTGGAATTTAATTAGGTCGGATAAATATGGTAGTTCCAGCTCAGCATGGCAGATATACGTGGCTGTACTGTTCTGGACTGCTAAAAGGTACTTTAAAAACCTATGCTCAACCAGCTGTAGGGATGCTGTGTTTGCAAAACCACAGATGCCTGCTCCAGACATAGCAACGGGAATGCATTTAACTTTGTAGATGGTCAATAAATCGTCAATGGGGCGCTTACCTAGTTTCCTAGAAAAATTTATTAGGGCTCCTATGGCTTTTGCAAACAATTTTCTCGTGTTCATGGCTAAGCTCCATGAGCCCCGCTTTTCAAACACGATACCCAGGTAGGAAAAATAATTAACAAATTTGAGTTTTCTATCATTTATGAAGTTGTCTCGACACTTGACTTTTGGTTTACTACATTTTATACAAAGGTTTTAGTGATATTTACCTTAAGGCCGAGCCTAGATATGAAAGACACAAAACTCGAAACGGTTTTCTGCAGACCTAATGGGGTTTGGGACAGGCGAGCAGTGTCGTCGGCGTATAACAGGGCTCCAATTTGCCGCCTGCCAATGCTGGGTAATTCCTGGCCTTCCCTCGAAAGTGTGGCACCCAGGCTGTTTATTTATAAGATAAAAGGAGGGGGGGCCAAGACACAACCCTACCTTACCCCCTTCCTGACAGGAAAATTGCGACTACGTTCACCAGCTAACCGATAATGGACGCTTGCCTGGGCATCTAGGTAAGACTGTTTAAAAAAGTTAATCAGCGGCACTTCCAACCCCGTGAACTCTAAGATACTCCAAAGTTTCGAATGGTTAACACAGTCAGAAGCTGAACTTAAATCGATGAAGCACAGGAAAAGGCTACCCTGTTTAGCCATTGTATATTTACCCCATAGGAGGCTTACATTTAGGCCCTGCTCTATGGTACCAAGCCCTTGGCGGGAACTGTACTGTAGCTCTGAGAGAATACCCCTGTCCTCAGCCCACGCCTGTAGTCTATTCAAGACGACACGCCCAGCCACTTTCACAATGGAGTCCAGGAGTAAAATAGGTCTGTAGCAGGCCGGGTCATTGCGGTCGCCTTTTTTAAAAATATGGACAAGTGTGGACTCTCTCCAGGTTGGGGTAAAACCCTGTGTGCAGCATGCTTTTAAAACCATAGTAATTAATGGGCCCCATAGTGGAGGACAAGATTTATATAATTTCACCGGGACGCTGTCAGGTCCAGGGGCTTATCGCCCACGCTCTCATTTATTGCCAAAATCACCTCATTAACATTAAAATCGATTTCATTTGGGAGATTACTTGTGTGTCTGGTGTTTGGCTCCTCACACTGAATTAGATCTACTTTGTCACAATATAACTTGGACAAGTGGGTTACCCATTGGTCCTCCCCAATTGTGATTTCAATGCTGGGGATATTTTTGGGGGCCAGAAACGGGGCATTTACAGCCTGCCAGAAGCTTTTAGTATCTTTTTGCTCAGAAGCTTTCTTGAGTGACAGCCACAGTTCCATTCTTATCTCCTCTTTGCGAACAGTAAGTGACATTTTGTACGCTGCTCTCGCACTTCTTATGACTCCCTGGTCCCTCAGGGACTACATAGGGCAGCTTTCAAGACAGCGTGAGCTTTACTACATTTGGAATCGAACCAGCCTGTCTTGGTAATGTGACTTTTTTGAGTCTGATGACAGGTTATTTTGTATGGCCTGTGTAATATTTCGTAAGGAATTAAGAATGTCCGAGTCCGCAGCAGACTCATCAAGACAAATAGCTAAATCTTTTTTACAACAGCTTAAGATTGACTTGGTTAGCTTCAGAGAGTCTGCCCCCTTCCACTTATTGGTATAGCCGTTGGTTCTGTTTATGGCGATATTGTGATCAGGCATGGCCGAGTGTCCCCCTGATAACACATTAGCCTCTAGGTCCATGGTAACACTAATGGGGTAGTGATCACTGAATGCATCAATATGAATTTCAAGGTTTTCTATTCTGTCTGTGTAGGAGAGTAGGATCTGCTTCACATGGGTACCCCCACTTTTTGCTGGTGTTTCACTGTTTTTCGACCTTAGTCTGGCTGTGGTCCTGCTAATCAGGACCACAGCCTAGCTGCTTCCTCTCTAAAACGGTTTCCATGTACATTAGGTACATATCTAATTGGATTTTGGAGTGCCTTATAAGCCCCTAGTATATGGTATACTATGTACCTAGGGCTTAGGTACCTCAGAAGCCTACCAGGGGCTGAAGCATGTATTATGCCACCCCTGGGAAGCACTCCAAAATGTCACCACAGGTCTGCTACTGCAGCCTGGGTAATGGTGTGCTTGCACCCCTTACAGTGGTATAGGCTACCTATATCCACATGTATTTACAGACATATATAAACCTATAAGTCACTCCTATGGCAGGCCTTGACAATCCTGAAGGCAGAGTGCTTGGTTTTGTGTGAGAGGGTGCCCAAGCATGAGCTGGGCCCCTCTGCAGCTTTCGGAAATCCTTCCTTATGGCTGTTCTGTAATACAGCCATACCATATACTCTTGAAGTGCATTATAACCTCACGGTAAATGCTAACTTTGGATGGCTGCATCGAAACATGTTGTGTTTGGTGTCAAACACTTTGGAATACTCCCCCCACGCCAGTTCAGGCGGCGGGGGTAGGGAGAGACATGTTTACACTGGTCTAACCCGGTAGGACTTTCCTGAGCACTGGCATCACAAAATGGATGCCTCTGCCACAGACACGGGTCTGGCCTCCTGCTGCTGACCGAAACTCCAGCAGGGGAGGCCTGGACAATAGGTTTCCTGTCAAAGGGAGGTGTAACCACCTCCCCAGACAGGCAGATGTGTATTGGGGCTGGGCGGGAGCACTCTCTGGTGCTTTGAAGTCCTGCACTGGGGGCACACTTGGTGTCCCTGTGCATAGTCCAGTTCAAACCGGTTGCAGGGGCTACCTGCCCCTGCTCTGGCGTGAAACTGGACAAAGGAAATGGGTGTAACCACCCCTCTTTCCAAACCCTCCCATAGGTGGGTCCCTAGAGTATGTCCAACCCCCAAACTTAGTATAAGCATGGGAACCCAGTCCTTGAGATTTTAGATTACCCTCGACGAAACTCTGCAACATATATCCTGGACCTTCGACTTTCTATTTCAACTAGAAGATGGAAGAAATCTCCCTTGGGGTCAAGGAGTGACTCCCCTGCTTGGCAGGCACCAAAGAAGCAACTGACCAGTCTGCATTGCTGAAGCTCCCGCCGGACGCCGAAGTCTTTGCATCACCAGAGGTAGATTTCCAGACTTCCCCATGGCTACCCTAAGTCCACATTAAAGCTGAGGCCCGTGGCTATCGTGGGTGACGTGGAACCGTGACCCCTGGACACCGTGAACTTTTGCAGCAACACTATCTTCCTGGTCCTCCTTGAAGTTGTTCTTTGGGCTCTGAGTAGCCCCAGCCTTGAGCACCTCCTGAACTGAAGATTGCTGGCCTCCACTCCACGAGTGACCCCTGGGCCAGTTTCAAGTGCGACCGCTCAAGGATCCTTCGCGATTATTAGCCCATTGGCTAGCAGGTCCCCACAAAGGCAACTCCTCTTCTAATTGGGATTTCCTGGTTGCTCCAGATGTGCCCTGACTTACCCTCACTGGGTGAGTCCCTCAGACCTTGCTGGTCTGCACCGCAGTCCTTTCTCTGAATTCCAGTGATTAGCTGTTGCCAAGGCTTGTTGGGTCCATTCTGGTCGCCAACACCGCAGCACTCGACAAACTTTGTGGGACAGCTCGAATCTGGCTCATGGACTTCATCTATGCCTCCTGGACCTCGTGGCTGAAGAGTCAAGACACTGGTCAACTCACCTGAAGCACCCGACATCTGTGGGCATTGGTCCATCCTGCCCTTGGTCATTGGCTAGTGACCCAGACTCTGTCTCCTCTGCTTTCAGGTTCCTTCCATCCTAGATCCAGGCTGGGATCTCTCCTGACACTTCTCCTCTTCACAGCAGCAGCAGTTCTATGCAGGCTTCCATTGCAATCGACAATGCGACCCGACACCAAAAGACACCTATGCACACGGCTTCCCTGGGTGAGGTAACTCGAGTACTCCGGTGCTCCTGTGGGTGCCAGCCCTAGAACTTATTAAGTCCAAAAGAGTTTGGTCCTGACTCGATTCTAAGTGTCCCTAATTCTTAAATTTCTAACCGCGACATTGCCCATAGAAGCTAACGGGAACCCGCGGTTGTGTTTACACACTGCATACAGTCCCCGTGGGTCCCCTGTGTCACGACCTTGGGTGGTTCCTTGGGGTCCCAGCGATTCTACAGGCTCTAGGCCTTGTATCTATTCCAGTCGTGGTTCTTATACCACTTTTGTGGTATATGGTTTGGTACGCCCCTATGGCCCAAACGTGTATTTGTGCTATTACTGTTGATTGCTAACTTGTAAATTAAGTACTTCGAACTCCAGTCTCATAAAGAGACTAGAGGGGTGTGTTTTAACCTAAATACATATATTTTGAATATATACCTGGTGTGGTTGTCCTTTCATTTGATCATTCAGGCGATTATAGACTGGTAAAATAAGCTGCTTTACATTCCTTCAAGACTTAGCCTGAAGGCTGCTCTCCATAGCTACCACTAGGATAGCTTTCAATAAAGGTTGTCTTTAACCTATCACCATAAGGGTTTGTTTGGACTTATACAAGGTGCCCACTAGAACTAGTGGACAGCATATATCAGGTCAACTTCTCACATTGTTGTGCAGTGTGTGGGATTCCAGCTTGCTATTGTTTTACCAGATAATCTCAATTGAATTGATCAACTGAAAACCACTAAAGGTACCTTAGGTACATATAATATCAAGTTTAGCTACAGTAAGTTCTACTGAACTTAGAGTTGTGTGTTAAGGGATAGCACACCCTTTCTACAACTCAAGAGAGTTTAGTAGGCCACACTAGTGCAATTCACCACACCACATTAGTAATGTCTAACCAGTCAGGAACCAGTGGGTCCCTACCAGGAACCAGTGAGCTCCTTCCCTATAAATATGAGGATCTCTCCTTTGCTCAGCTAAGGGCCTTATGTTCCATTAGGAAGCTGAAGACAGGAAAAAGCCCAACCACCCAGCATCTCATAAAGATACTGAAGCTGGATGATATCTCAGGGCCTAGTGGGCCTGATGGGGTAGGCATTGCAGGTGGGGCAGCAGGTGAGGGTGGGCCTAGGGGTGAAAACTCCCCTGACCCTACCTCTAATGCTGACCAGACTGATGACAATGACCAGACTCTGGTGAACACAGATCACCAGGATGAAGATGAGGATGAGGAGGATGACAATAATGCTCCTTCCTTTATTCCTCCAGGAAGACCTGAAAATAGGGCTAGAAGGGATAGATCTCTGTCAAGGGGATCTGTCCAGTCTAACTCCTCTATAGGGACCTCTGTCTCTTCTCACAGAGGGAGGGAAACCTCCCAGGAGAGGAGAAAGAGACTGCTGAAGTATGAGCAAGACAAGTTCAACCTCAGAAAGCAGCAGATGGCCTTAGATAGGGAAGCCCTAATGGTCTACAAAGCTAGTAATAAGGAGGGACTTGGTGGCAGCAATTTCCCTAGAGATAGGGAGAGGTCTTATGACCATAGAAACCTAAGTAAGATTGTCCCTCCCTACCAGAGTGGGGATGACATCTACAAATGGATAACTGCCTTGGAGAGGGCCTGTAAAGTACCTCAGGGTCAGTGGGCAGCAATCTTATGGCTCTCCTTTGCAGACAAAGGTAGAGACAAGCTCCTCACTGTAAGAGAAGAGGATACTGATGATTACCAGGTCTTGAAAAGTGCACTAATAGATGGGTTTGGCCTAACCACTGAACAATACAGGTTAAAGTTCAGAAACACCCAAAAAGCACAAAATCAAGACTGGCTTGACTTTGTTGACTCTGCTGCTAAGGCTCTGGAAGGTTGGTTATTGGACAGTAAAGTGTGTGACTTCATAGGATTGTACAACCTATTAATGAGGGAGCAGATTCTTAATAACTGTCAAAATCAGCTGTTGCACCAGTACCTGGTAGACTCTGATCTGACCTCTCCCCAAGAATTGGGAAAGAAGGCAGACAAATGGGTCGGAACCAGGGTGAGGCAGAAGGTACAGAACCAAGGTGGTGACCAAAAGAAGCAAGATTCCAAGTACTCTGACAAGGGTGGGGACAAGGACAAAGACCAGAAATCTTCTCAAGGGCCCCAAAAATCTTCTTCTAATGGGGAGTCACAGTCAAGTAAGGGTAAAGGCCAAAAGAAACCTCGGTGCAAAATTTGTAAGCAGAAAACTCACTGGACCAATGACTGCACCAAGGCCAAAGAGAATACTCCAGCCACCACCAATGCCCCTAAGGCACCTGCTCCCCCTAGTGCAGTTACAATTGGTGGTGGGAATACACAGAAAAAGGGTGTAGTAGGGTTGACCCTGGGTTCTGAGATGGACTCTGGCCTAGTCAGAGTTCCAACTCAGGCTGTGCTTGTCTGTGATGGGGGCATGGATATGTCCCCCTGTGTGAGTCCCAGTAACTTGGGCAAATACAGACAGCAGCCTTTGATAAATGGAGTAGAAGCTTGGGCATTCAGGGACAAAGGAGCAAGTGTCACAATGGTGACAAAAGATCTTGTGGATCCTGGGCAGATTATACTTGGTGAAATGTACCAAGTGACCAATGCTAGCAATGTCAGAACAGACCATTCTCTGGCAGTTGTTAACTTCTCCTGGGGAGGGGTAACTGGCCTTAAGTAGGTTGTGGTAAGTGCAGACCTACCAGTACCGTGCTTGCTTGGCAATGATCTAGAGACTTCAGCTTGGGCTGAAGTGGAGCTCAGGACACATGCAGAAATGTTAGGGATCCCTGCACATGTCTTTGCTGTGACCAGGACACAGGCTAAAGTGTCTAAAACTAGACAGGCCCTGGATTCTGGAATAATGGACCAGGTGCCTCACAAGAGCAGGAGCAGAAGGGTTAAGGCAGAGCCTTCCCCCCTGACTCAGAATGCTGATCAGTCTCCTCAGGGAGATGATCTTGAGCCTGAAGAAGGAACTGTCCCAGAGGAGCTTGAACCTGACCAGGTTGAGTTCTTGGGGACAGGGGGCCCTTCCAGGTCTGATCTGAGCCAGGAGCAGAAAACCTGCCCCTCTCTTGAAACCCTCAGAAAGCAAGATGCTGATGAGGCTGCTGGGAATGCTAGTGGCACCCATAAAGGATATTGGGATGATGGATTCCTTTACTCAGAGAGTAGAGACCCCAAGCCTGGTGCATCCAGGAGGTTAGTTATACCTATGAAGATTAGGGGTTTCCTATTGTCACTTGCCCAAGATATTCCCCTAGTAGGATTCCTAGGCCAGAACAAGACTTTGGACAGAATTGTCCCTCACTTTCACTGGCCCCACATGTCTGAAGACACCAAGGAGTTTTGTCGCTCCTGTGTAACATGCCAAGCCAGTGGGAAAGCAGGTGGCACTACAAAGGCCCCCCTGATACCACTACCTGTGGGGGGGTGCCCTTTGAAAGGGTAGGGATTGACATTGTCATTCTCATGGATCCTCAAACAGCATCTGGGCACAGATTTATACTGGTGGTGGCGGATCATGCCACTAGGTACCCAGAAGTCATTCCCCTAAGGACCACTACAGCACCTGTGGTGGCAAGAGCTTTCCTGAGTGTATTCTCAAGAGTGGGCATTCCTAAGGAGGTAGTATCTGACAGGGATGCAAACTTCATGTCTAGTTACTTGACTGCTATGTGGAAGGAGTATGGAGTGAACTACAAGTTCACCACACCCTATCACCCACAATGCAATGGTTTAGTTGAGAGAGTCAACAAAACCTTAAAGGGCATGATTAAAGGACTCCCAGAGAAGCTTAGGTGAAAATGGGACCTACTCTTGCCCTGCCTTTTATTTGCATACAGGGAGGTGCCTCAAAAGGGGGTTGGTTACAGCCCATTTGAACTTTTGCTTGGTCACCCTGTCAGGGGTCCATTTTGTTTAGTTAAGGAAGGATGTGAGTTACCTCTCAAGCCCCCAAAGCAAGACATAGTGGACTATGTACTTGGTCTCCGCTCCAGGATGGCTGAATACATGAAAAAGGCAAACAAAAACCTTGAGGCTAGCCAGGAACTGCAAAAAGCCTGGCATGAACAAAAGGCTGTACTCACTGTTTACCGGCCAGGACAGAAAGTGTGGGTGTTAGAGCCTGTGGCGCCAGATGCCCTCCAGGATAAATGGAGTGGCCCCCATACCATTGTTGAACAAAATGGGGAGGTTACCTACTTAGACCTTGGAACCCCTAGGAGTCCCAATAGGGTACTTCATGTCAACAGACTCAAACCATATGTTGACATGGCAGACATGGGCTTGCTCATGGCTACTGATGAAGGACAGGAGGAAGAGAGTGACCCACTCCCTGACCTGCTTTCTCAGAACCCTGATGATGGGTCATTAGATGGTGTAGCCTTGGCAGGCAGCCTCACTGCCCAGCAGCAAACTGACTGCAGAAACCTTCTCAGCCAGTTTAGACATATGTTTTCTCTGACTCCAAGTCAGACCTCCTGGTGCACTCATGAAGTGGACACTGGGGACAGTCTACCTGTGAAGAATAAGATCTACAGGCAACCTGACCATGTCAGGGACTGTATAAGGACAGAAGTCCAAAAGATATTGGATCTGGGTGTGATTGAACCCTCAGTTAGCCCTTGGGCTAGCCCAGTAGTCCTGGTACCTAAACCTCACACCAGTGGTGGGAAAAGAGAGATGAGGTTTTGTGTAGACTACAGGGGTCTCAATGCAGTCGCTAGAACAGATGCCCATCCCATCCCCAGGGCAGATGAGCTAATAGATACTTTGGCCTCAGCCAAGTTTCTAAGCACATCTGACCTGACAGCTGGCTACTGGCAGATCAGACTAGCTGATGATGCAAAGCCAAAGACAGCATTTTCTACCCCTAGTGGGCAATATCAATTTGTGGTAATGCCCTTTGGCTTGAAGAATGCACCTGCCACTTTCCAAAGGTTGGTGAATCAAGTCCTTACAGGCCTGGAAGACTTTAGTGCAGCATATCTAGATGATATTGCTGTCTTTAGCTCCACCTGGGAGGATCACCTAGTCCACCTGAGGAATGTTTTGGAGGCCCTGCAAACGGCAGGCCTCACTATCAAGGCTACTAGGTGCCAGATAGGGCAGAGTCAGGTTGTGTACCTGGGCCACCTTGTAGGTAGAGGCCAGGTTCAACCATTACAGAGTAAAATCCAAACCATAATGGAATGGATTGCTCCAACTACCCAGACTCAGGTGAGAGCCTTCTTAGGCCTGACTGGGTACTATAGGAGATTTGTCAAGGGGTATGGATCAATAGTGACACCCCTGAATGACTTAACTTCTAAAAAGATGCCCAAAAAGGTTCAGTGGACAGCTAGCTGTCAAAAGGCATTTGATGACCTGTAGCAGGCCAGGTGCACTGCTCCCATTTTGCAGAGTCCTGACTACTCCAAGAAGTTAATTGTCCAAACAGATGCATCTGAATTGGGGGTAGGGGCTGTACTCTCACAATTGAATGATGAAGGTCAGGATCAGCCAGTACCTTTCATAAGCAGAAGGCTGACCCCTAGAGAGAAACGTTGGTCCGCCATTGAGAGGGAGGCCTTTGCTGTGGTTTGGGCTCTGAAGAAGTTGAGGCCATACTTGTTTGGTACTCACTTCCTTGTTCCTTGTTCAGACAGACCATAAGCCCCTCTTATGGCTAAAACAAATGAAGGGTGAAAACCCCAAACTGCTTAGGTGGTCCATTTCCCTACTGTGGATGGACTTTACAGTGGAACATTGACCTGGGAGTAACCATGCCAATGCAGATGGACTCTCTAGGTATTTCCACTTAGAACATGAAGACTCAACTGGTCAAGGTTAGTTTAATGTCCCTGCATTTGGGGGGGGGGGGTTGTGTAGGAGAGTAGGATCTGCTTCACATGGGTACCCCCACTTTTTGCTGGTGTTTCACTGTTTTTCGACCTTAGTCTGGCTGTGGTCCTGCTAATCAGGACCACAGCCTAGCTGCTTCCTCTCTAAAAAAGTTACCATGTACATTAGGTACATACCTAATTGGATTCTGGAGTGCCTTATAAGCCCCTAGTATATGGTATACTATGTACCTAGGGCATAGGTACCTCAGAGGCCTACCAGGGGCTGAAGCATGTATTATGCCACCCCTGGGAAGCACTCCAAAATGGCACCACAGGTCTGCTATTGCAGCCTGGGTAAGGGTGTGCTACCTATATCCACATATATATATACAGACACATATAAACCTATAAGTCACTCCTATGGCAGGCCTTGACAATCCTGAAGGCAGAGTGCTTGGTTTTGTGTGAGAGGGTGCCCAAGCATGAGCTGAGCCCCTCTGCAGCTTTCGGAAATTCTTCCTTATGGCTGTTCTGTGATACAGCCATACCATATACTCTTAAGTGCATTATAACCTTGCAGTAAATGCTAACTTTGGAATGGCTACATCGAAACATGTCGTGTTTGGTGTCAAATGCTTTTAAATATTACCACCCCCGCCAGTTCTGGCTGCGGGGGTAACATTCCAACCTTCTAGAGGGAGAGACATGTTCACACTGGTCTAACCCGGTAGGACTTTCCTGAGCCCTGGCATCACAAAATGGATGCCTCTGCCACAGACACGGGTCTGGCCTCCTGATGCCGACCGAAACTCCGGAAGGGGAGGCCTGGACAATAGGTTTCCTGTCGAAGGGAGGTGTAACCACCTCCCCAGACAGGCAGATGTGTATTGGGGCTGGGGGGGAGCACTCTCTGGTGCTTTGAAGTCCTGCACTGGGGGCACATTTGATGTCCCTGTGCATAGTCCAGTTGAAACCGGTTGCAGGGGCTACCTGCCCCTGCTCTGGTGTGAAACTGGACAAAGGAAATGGGTGTAACCACCCCTCTTTCCAAACCCTCCCATAGGTGGGTCCCTAGAGTATGTCCAACCCCCAAACTTAGTATAAGTATGGGAACCCAGTCCTTGAGATTTTAGATTACCCTGGACGAAACTCTGCAACATATAGCCTAGACCTTTGACTTTCTATTTCGAGTAGAAGACGGAAGAAATCTCCCTTGGGGTCAAGGAGTGACTCCCCTGCTTGGCAGGCACCAAAGAAGCAACTGACCGGTCTGCATCGCTGAAGCTCCCGCCGGACGCTGAAGTCTTTGCATCACCAGAGGTGGATTTCCAGACTTCCCCGAGGCTATCCTGAGTCCACAGCAAAGCTGAGGCCCGTGGCTATCGTGGGTGATATGGAACTGTGACCCCTGGACAGTGTGAACTTTTGCAGCAACACTATCTTTCTGGTCCTCCTTGAAGTTGTGCTTTGGGCTCCAAGTAGCCCCAGCCTTGAGCACCTCCTGCACCGAAGATTGCTGGCCTCCACTCCACTAGTGACCCGTGGGCCAGTTTCAAGTGTGACCGCTCGAGGCTCCTTCGCGATCACTAGCCCGTTGGCTAGCAGGTCCCCGCGAAGGCAACTCCTCTTATATTTGGGCTTTCCTGGTTGCTCCAGACGTGCCCTGACTTACCCTTGCTGGGTGAGTCCCTCAGACCTTGCTGGTCTGCACCTCAGTCTTTTCTCTGAATTCCAGTGACTTGCCGTTGCTAAGGCTTGTTGGGTCAATTCTGGTCGCCGATACCGCAGCACTCGACAGACTGTGTGGCACAGCTCGAGTCCGGCTCGTGGACTTCGTCGATGCCTCCTGGACCTTGTGGCTGTAGAGTCAAGACACCCATCAACTCACCTGAAGCCCCCGACATCTGTGGGCATTGGTCCATCCTGCCCTCGGTCACTGGCTAGTGACCCAGACTATGTCCCCTCTGCTTTCAGGTTCCTTCCATCCTAGATCCAGGCTGGGATCTCTTTGGACACTTCTCCTCTTCACGGTAGCAGCAGTTCTTTGCAGGCTTCCATTGCAATCGACGACGCAACCCGACACCAAAAGACAGCTATGCACCTGGCTTCCCTGGGTGAGGTAACTCGAGTACTCCGGTGCTCCCGTGGGTGCTAGCCCTAGAACTTCTTAAGTTTAAAAGGGTTTTGTTCCTGACTTGATTCTAAGTGTCCCTAATCTTTAAATTTCTAACCGCGACATTGCCCATAGAAGCTAACGGGAACCCGCGGTTGTGTTTACACACTGTATACAGTCCCCGTGGGTCCCCTGTGTCACTACCTTGGGTGGTTCCTTGGGGTCCCAGCGATTCTACAGGCTCTAGGCCTTGTGTCTATTCCAGTCGTGGTTCTTATACCACTTTTTTGGTATATGGTTTGGTACGCCCCTATGGCCCAAACGTGTATTTGTGCTATTACTGTTGTATGCTAACTTGTAAATTAAGTACTTCAAACTCCAGTCTCATAAAGAGACTAGATGAGTGTGTTTTAACCTAAATAAATATATTTTGAATATATACCTGGTGTGGTTGTCCTTTCATTTGATCATTCAGAAGATTATAGACTGGTAAAACAAGCTGCTTTACATTCCTTCAAGACTTAGCCTGAAGGCTGCTCTCCATAGCTACCACTAGGATAGCTTTCAATAAAGGTTGTCTTTAACCTATCAACATAAGGGGTTGTTTGGACTGATACAAGGTGCCCACTAGAACTAGTGGACAGCATATATCAGGCCAACTTCTCACAGTCTGCATAGCAGTTGGAGATTAAAATGTGATCTATGATAGAAGACAGCCCGCGACCATTAAAAGTGCTATTGAACGGCAGATGTGGTGAGCATAAATCATTCGCAAAACCCAGGTCCATAGTGTATGTGATCTTATTTAAAAAATACCCAAGGAGGTAGTGCGGAAAGTGAGAGATGTCTGCTTTGTCATCGAATATTAAGCCGCAGTAAACACAAGTCCATATTAGTTGACTTTTGTGTTTTTTCTCCAGATACTTAATTAATTTAGTCAGAACTAGCTCAGTGTGTGGAGCGGGAATATGTTTATAAAAGGTTACTAGTATGGTATTATGTGAGGCATCGATATTCATTCTTAAAACATGGTAATAAGTGTTAGATACTAGAAGGTCTGGCTTTTTTTACATTTAGCCGATATGAAATATTAGTACACAAACCACCCTTTTTTCTCCCACACCTGGACGATACAGCCTGGGTTAAAAATGTTTTAAACCCGTTAATATGCAGTGGGCTATCAACCCAGGCTTCTTGAATGCATAGAATATCAAAGCCGGCTATAAAGTCAAGCCAGGCGGGGTTGGTAAATTTGGTGGTTAAGCCCGCCACATTCCAGGATAAAATTTTGGTTGTACTGGACCTGTTTTCAGCTGGTTTGGAACTTTTGCTATGAGCAGGTTCACTGTTAAGAGCAATAGGGTAATGGACAAGATTTTTACTACATGACTTTATTTTGCATGATTCTGTTTGTGCCTTTCACATGCTTTGTGCGTTCTCTGCCTGTTCCTGGAGTTTAGTCTGAACACGATGTGCAAGGTCGATAAACAATGCCCCTTGTTATTCTGTTCTGGTCAGTCCCTAGCACCTAGACAAAACATGCTAACACACCTCCACTGCTGGAAACTCATGCTTTGATATTACGGGGATGCATGTTGTTCAATACACACACTTGGAGAGGAATCTTTCCAGGGAGAAGAGCTATGCTGTTCCTATGATGTAAAACATACGTCTAGGCACTAAGGTATGGGGTCTGCTGACAAAGCCCAGAGATCTTCCTTTATATAATAAACTTCACCTTACCAAGGGGAGGGTGGTTAGGCCTTATGGTCCTTTTTCCACTGTCTGTATATGATGACATCCCAAATTATATTCTATGGAATTGTGACAATGCTAACTGTTTTAGGTTTACACTTTTTGCTGCTGGTAGTGGCTTTTATACTGCATTATAGAGCACGATAGTTAAAATAAACTAATTTGAACTATAACGGTGACTCTGACAATTCTTACTGTGGACAAGTACGATTGAGTGAGCAAAAGGGTATGTCTTGCGACCACGATTCCTGAGAGAGTTGGGAGTGTTGTGTTCCAGGTTGTCTAATCATTTGTAGCTTTATGATTATGTAGGCGAACAAACGAGACACTATAGCTAGTCGGTTTGGGGATTTTGGGTACTAAGGTGGTAGGAAGGTTCAGCCCCTATACACCAAGGTCCTGTTTTCCTGTGCATAGTTCTGTGTATGTGCAGAATCCCCGCAACACCATCTTTCATAAAATTCCTGACAAAGGCAAACAGGTTGTTGACAGCTGGAGGATCAATGGCCACTTAGTATCCAGCACAACCTCTGATCAACTTCCAGCATTGGCTTACCTTGGAGCAAAGAAAGCCTTGAGTTTCTGGCCACCTCCTCTCACCTTTCCAAATGGATAGCCTATGGTCTAAGTGTGGGGCAAGGTCAACCAAATCACTACAATTCTCAGGTTGAGGAACAATCTAACCTATGATGTCTTTTAGCTCATCTCTTAGTCCCCGATGGAATATTGCAGATCTTTTAGATTACTGTCAGTTGGTTTCAGCAATGAGGTGGATAAACAGTGCAATATATTTCATCAGTTCCTTACCTCAATGTCTCAAATCTACCAACTCTCTCTTTGTCAATCTTGTGGCAATATGTTGGTAAAACATTTTCTCAAATTGCCTTTTAAAATCTCCCCAGTTGTAAAGAAGAGAGACATCAGAATTTACCAAGGGCACATCCCAAGCAGCTCCATACCCACAAGATCATGAAGGCTATATGTGACTGTAAATCTCGAAAGGCTGTTGGTAGAACCATGAAATGGAGTTGTACCTGGGTAATAAAGGCTTGGGTTTGTATTGGGTCCCCTGAAAACCTCTCTGGTGAAGCCAGAAGTACTGCAGTGGGAATGGTAACTGAGACCATCTGAGGAGTTGATGCCGCACTTACTGATAGAGGTGTTCTAGGGGAGACTGTAGCTGTACTCAAATGACCATGAATTTGAGTTACTTTAGTTGCAAGAGCTGATGTTTCTATGCAGGCTGCCACAAGATCTCTCTGCATGTTTGCAAGCAACCTACTGAGGTCTTCCATGGATGACTTCTTGAAAAGCCTGCTCAGGGGGACACGCTCCAACTGCAAGCTGCCACGACAATGACCTCACTGCGACGGAACAGGGAAAAGGATTTGGCTCACCCATGCACCACCAAAGAATGGAGCATGATTTAAGGAAGCTCTGTGCAGTCCGCCATAATGCCAGGTTTCAATTGATACAGTTCTATATTATACACAGAGCATATCTTACCCCTGAGAACATTAATCATTACTTTCATAGGGCGGACGCTCTTTTTCCCCACTATGACCAGTCAGACATGGATGTATTTCATATGTTGTGGTCCTGCCCCTCACTACAACAGTACTAGAATGAGGTCGCGTGCCATCTACTTGCCTGTACTGGCTGATAACTCGCATGCATGTGGGAAGTCTGTTAGCTGGGCTTATTTCCAAGAGATAAGAAACAAAGGGCCACCACATGTTTTTTAGACCTCGGCTTTATAGTAGCCAAGCGCCTTATCATGAAGCGTTGAAAGCCCTGTGAGCTGCCAGAGCAGAAGGGGCATCTCTCCACAGGGAGGACGCCTTGGGCCTGCGCAAATACTGCATTTCATCTAACTGGAACACTATCCAAGCCGACCTCCAAATTGCACTATATCCTGAGATGGAATCTAATTTCTCCGCTGACCCATTGACCATGCCCGATTAGGTGCACCTACATGACCCATAGTGTTGATGCATGTTCTGTTCTGTTATGCGTATGTCGTGATATGCACTATGTGGCTCCCGATATTCACTGTAAAGGTGGAAATTCACCAAGGGCTAACTGGGACTGTTGGTCGAAGCAGCTAACCCCCCCTGTTTCTCTTCCACTCCTTCCCCACCCATCCTTACCCTCAATGTTCACTCCTATTTCTTTTGAACTAATTGGTAGCTTGTAGTTAGCTAGTTCTAAATATGTTTGACGCCAACGCTATAAAATATCATGGCTATTACGGCAACGCACTGACTGACCATATGGGAGGCATTTCTCCCTACTCCTTTCTCTCTTTATTCATAATTATGATACGGTTGTGTTGTGCAATGCTGTATTTACTAGTTGATTCGACACCTTTCAGGGTGCATGCCCCCAGCCAAATGTGACGTGATCCTGGACATGTCTTATTTCACTGCTATGTTGTTGACACGCCTAGAAATGTAATATGCCTGATATTGTAGCTTGAATATGTTTAAGAATTTCAATAAACAGATGAAACAAAAAAAATAAGGTGATATTCTAGATGCAACTGGAACTGCCCCCATTTGAAATATTTCCTCTCTGGGCAGCCATATGCAATGATTCAGAGAACATGTAGTACAGCCAACATGAGCTGAAAGTGTGCCATGTGTATCCACACTGCATTGCCTCTGAGAATAACACATGCCAGTTTATTAAATTGGGAGTCTCCCCTTCATTTGTTCACCCTGGTACAGACCTGGACCTTGTTCTTAATTACAAACAGGTATTTGCAATGCAATAGGTCTCGCATTTACGAGAATTTGAGCTATTGGCAATACAATAGCTGAAACTCTCGCAAATGTGAGACCTATTGCATTGCAAATATTTTTTGGTTCACTAGCGCCCATGCGTTCTTTCACATTTATGGAGGCCGTGCCACTTTTTTTAACCAAGCCGCGTCTTAAGAAAGGGGCGTGGCCAACATTAAAGTGAAACCGGAGCATGCAGCACTTTGACGAAAAAAAACATCTATTTGTAAAGTTGACAAAAAATGTTTTTTTTTGTAAAATCACTGATGCCACGCTTACACTTTAATAGCGGCAGCGCACCCTTCTTTAGACATTGCTTGTCTAAAGAAAGGGGCATATCCTCCATGAATGTGAAAGCGCCACATGGGTGCTAGCAAAAAAAAAATAAAAGTTAGCGCAGCCGCTATAGTTAAAGCGGACCGCCATTAGTAAGTAAAATAAAGAAAGAAAGAAACGCAGCTGCTATATTTACAGCTGAATACCATTAATAAGTAAAATATAAGTGGGTAGCATGCTGCGACTTAGGCAAATCATTAAACAAAATAGTGTTCACAGCCAAGATAAAGCAGACCATGTAACAAGACAAGTAAAAGGTCCAGTCGTTATGGGAGATAAATGCAGACAAGGCGGTACCAAGGAGGGACTAACAAGCCTAAGAACGGCTGGGAAGCCAGCATTTACGAAGGACAATGACACAAGCCAATTAAAAATATGGGCGGAGAGTTGGCGGGGCTTCAAAGCCATACTCCACCACTGCATGCCTCGCGGCAGCTCATGTGCTGCTCAGGATCGACCTAAAAATGTGCTCTCCTTCTCTCACAGTTTCAGTCTATTGTGAATCGGAGAGTGAAGGGTGGCAACTCTTTGATGCCCTATTCCCTTCTTATTCGCTGTCTGTTAAGCATTTTGTACATTACAACTTGCCAGTTTCCAGACCGAAAGCTTGTGACTTTGTTTAATCCTATGCATTACAACTATAAACATCCTAACAGTGTGGCTCTTTACTTATGTATGTGAAGTTTTGTCCTCAATACTCAACGTTTGCTGAAGAGTTTCTTTAAAGTATTTTAAAAAACCAATGTAGAAATGCAGGAGTATTCTGGATGGCAATGTTCCAGACAGTGCAGAAGATGTGCTCTGAAGTGGTAAGAGGCTAGAGGCCACCCACCCTCAGATCCACCGACAATTGATATCAGCATGTGGTGCAGGACAGGAGGGGCCCAGGTAGAAAGCTGGGCAGATTACTGCACTGGGTGTTGGGCAGAAGCTGTAACAATTGTCCACAGACAGGGGTTTGTGGGACCATTTTACAAAATAGGCCATGAGAAAGTCAAAGTGGCAAAGGATATACTCTTGCTGGATTTCGGGCTTACAATGGGAGTCAGCTGGACAGCAGCCAGAAGCACTTGCAGTGTCCATTTAAATTGCTACATAAACCTGGACTGAGAGTTGAGCCTTTCCTGGAAAGGAGAAACTGTCTCTGGTTTTGTCCTGCATTGCCCAGTGGCAGAAATAAGTAAAGCCTAGTGGCATTTGGATTGTGTGACTTATTAGCATCTTTGGTAATATAACCTTTAGATTTTCACTGTGCTCTGCCCCTGATGCAGGGTTTGGTGTTCCACCTTCTTGTTTCTCTTGCATGGTGGTGGTTGACACTGAACAGCTGGAGCATGTGTGCCATGAGTCGAGAAGACGGGTTGCCAGAGTAATATCGCAGCCTTGTCTGCGTGCTGGTCGACACTCTTGAATGTTAATAGTAAGGTGCTCTGGAACTATTTGATGGGATGTACATAGAAATATGGCGTGCTCTATCCAGAGGCATCATAGCACTGCTGGGCGGTGCAGACTAGGGTCAGATTAAGAGATGGTGCTCCTCGAGGATCCGCACACATACTCTGGTGAATTGTTCACCGAAATGAGAAGGAGGTGGCACGAGGCACTTGTATATCTTTAATGAGTGAAAATACTGCTCACCAGGGATTTCTGAAAAATAAATAGGTGAGATAATGAATGTGGTCTTACAAGCTCAATGGGTACCTTCGGAAAAGAGATGCAGGTCAGTGAGAGATAGGAGTCATGTGCATCCATGTGCACCAAGCTGTACAGATGCATTTTCAGAGTGATGGGGCCAGAGGAGTCCAGGTCTGAAGAGCTGAGCTATGATGTACTTGGGCTATAGATTGGCTTCCAATATTCCCTTCAGCGACAGTTGTTGTAGTGGAGGCATGCACATCTGTAGGCTGCTGGGAATGAGACTGAGCGGACCTGCCGTGTCTCACAGTGAATCACGGCCTGGTGGTGCGCGGAGGTGGGTACTCCTACCTAGGGTTTGGTCATGCCCTGACATTGATTTGTACGGGCTAAGTTTGCCTACTACTAGAGACCTAGAATTGGGACTATGTGGGATACCTACCTTCTGATGAACATGGATGCAAGAGAGGTTGGAGTGTTATCCATCTTCCTGGTTTCAGAGAAAGACAAAAAGGAGAGCCAAGATTTCAATTTCATACTGGTGATATTGTTATTTCAAGCAACATAAGACGTTTAGTTGGCTTAGTGTTAACTCCAGGGACAGTTCAACTACATTGCAGTAAGACCAGGTGGATGAGACAACAGTGCAAATTGTTGCTTTGGGTAAAAGGAAACTACTCGTCGGCTTTACTGTGTCCAGTACATTCAGTCTGATTCTTGGCACTATATAATGGCACATTCGTTTGTACTGCTTAGGAGTTAAGTGACAGTGCTGCAGGTTGGGGCAATCATATATTACTCCTCTTTTTGTTTTGCCAGTGGCATATAGTGTGTGCATGTGTGTTTTGATACTGTGCGGTTGTGTGTATATGTGCAAGTCCGGTTTCTGTGAGTGTTGCTTTTCCTAGGACGTAAAGCAGCCACATAGTATGTTCATGCCTTCATGATGTGTACAGCCTGTGATGCTTTGAATGGGAGCAGAAGGACATAACCCTCTTGTGCTATAATGTTGATGCATTGTGAGTGTGTAGAAGTTGTACTTTAATACATCTGTTATTCCAACAGACATAGGTGTTGCATTTTATTTTACTTGAGAGTTGTGAGCTTGAACAATCTCAGTTCTGTCTGTTTGGTATGTGAAAGACTTTCTGTTTTTCGTATATAGTAACAAGATGGGAGAGGTGCAAACAGTAGATGACAGTTGTCCAATTATCGTGGTGTGGTGGTTGGTGTTGTGGAGTACAGGGTTGTTTTTTATGTGTGAAAAATAAAGTGTGTTTTAAATAGAAAATGTATGTGTCTGTGATCCAGTGCAATAAGATTATTTATATGTTTTCTGATGGATCAGTAGTTCCACTCTCAATTTAAATGTTTCTGTGTCTAGTACTTGTACTATAATTGGGGAAAGAGGGAATCAAACACACAAGTAGTGACCACTGCCAATTGCGCGGGTGGCATTTCAACCCATATTTCATTTACCCACTACGCCACCTCAGACTAGACCCAGCCACATGCAAATCAGTCTTGTCCTGCTCAGTAGGAACACTGCAGCCCAGGCTGCCAAGCCAGATCCTCTCTGAACCATAACCCAAGCAATCCAAGACTGGTTTTGACATAGTTGTGCTTCTTCAGTCGGGTGCAGCTTGGTTCAAGTATCACAGTGGCACAGTGAGCAGTGGTTAGTTCATTTGCAAGCATTCCTCCCATCACCTTTGGTGTATTTGGAGAGAGGGAATCCCCATTACCACAATAGGCTAGCGGGCCCAGTACTCTGACCATCACTGTATACTATTTTTGAGACGTTCTGCGTAGAAGACTCATCAGTACCTAGATGAAAACCTCAATATCAGCAAGGATTATTATAACACAAGGAGCAAACAAATTACAACAGGAGACCTACATTTTATCAAATGAGTGTATGCCCCAATTATTGGGGTATCCATAGCTCACATGGTTCCCCATTGAACTAACGGCTCACTCGATTGCATATTTCTAAATGTCTCACTGAACTGTGACCCTGAATGTGTGCTAATTGTTTGACTTACAAAAACTGTATTGATATTTCTCATACGGCAAGAGTATTTTCTTATTTACATTTAAAGTTTCAAGGGTACTTTTAGCCTTGAGTACAGTTTGGGGACCTGAAAATGTTCAATTTAGTATATCCTTTTTTATTTATTTTTTAGAGTTGAAGCATATGTATTTGGACTGGAGCAAGATGGCGTTTGCTTGTTTGTCACACAAGGCTTTACCTGAAGCTCCAGCCCCATACGTTGGAAGGACAGTGTATGGAATGCTCTGATTGAGCAGAAAGTAAAAAACTCAAACAAAAAAAAACAAATAGGTGATATGACCGAACCATGCCTTACCCGACTCCATGGAATCATAGCAACGGTGCTCCGTTTAGCCGGATCCACGATTAGTGCCTTTTGTGGAGGTTCTGCATTACATCTCTGGAGGAGAATGCCTTCGAAGTCCAGCAAGGCAGTAAAGGATGTCCCCGCAGTGGGACGGGTTTCGGCTCAGTATCACTGCGGTGTGCCGCCCAAGGAAGCCGAGGATACTGCAGCTACGGACGCGAAATGACTCAAGGACGCGGAGGAGATGTCCAGGAGGCAGTCGTCAGGGAAGGCGTGCACCGGTCAGCGTGGTCCCAAGCTGCTTATGGCTCCAGCCATGAAGGGATCTGAGGATGTGGAGGAGGTTTGCAAGAGGCTTCTGCTGGGGAAAGGCAAGCTCTGACCAGAGCAGTCTTAAGCAGCCTACACTGGTGGAGATTTTCTTGATCTCCGCATCCAGCCCCAGACCCTCGACCAACTAACTCCCTTGGTTATCGATCAAACAGAATCAACGTGTGGGGCTCAAGCTAACGCTCTTCCTTTGGTGAATGACATTGCAACATTGTTGTAAAATGGTGGGAAGTCAGCAGGAACTAGGACCGGGCTGCTCCAGCAGGGTGATAATGGGGGAGAAAGCCACAATTAAGGGTCTTTGGGGTTTAGACCACCAGAAAAAAGGGAGTCTCTCACTAATGGGTCAGCAATCCCTGAACCTTTTGTTTCTTCTAAACTCGCAAGGACTATTTGGTCGGAGGTTAGCACAAAGAGAGAGCAGGGATCCCCAGAGTTGGGGGAAAAATGTTTTCTTTAACTCAGGAATCCGAGCTGTCGGTATCAAGTGCTGGACTCATGGATGAAGAGTCTGGCACCAGTACCTCAGTGTGCAGCCCCGGAGGCAGTTATGGCAAATTCTCCACCCAGAAATGCAGAAAGAAAAGTAGAGTGAGAAGATCCAGTCAAGACACGGGTACAAATACTGCCTGTAAACATTTACTCTGCCACTAGGCAGGTCTATAATGATGACGAGAAACAGAGGACATTCCCCATTCCAGGTCAGGTGCTACCCCAGGCTCTGCAGAGATCCTCTCCATCAAGTTGATCTACTCTACCCTAAAAGAAATGCAAGTGAAGGCACGGCTGGAAAATCGTAGGGCCCACCAGGCCATGAAGTACTTGCAAGGGTCAATACGGAAGATCAGCAAGGCCTGTTCGGAAATTAAAGAAAAAGTAACCTCAGTGGAAGAAATGGCCGGAGCAATAGAAGCTGAAGTTGGGCAATTACAAACACACAAAGAGGCACAGGAATTGCAAATGACGGATGTTATGGGGAAGCTTGAAGACTTTGAGAATCGCCAGCGCCGCAATAATTAAAGGTTCTGAGGACTAGCCGAAAACATTGAGGGGAACGATATTAAATCTTTCATGGTGGGTCTTCTCAAAGGAGCTTCCCCCTATCTGTCCAGTGGGATTGGGAGGCTGAGCTACAATGGGTCCATCGTTTTCCAATGACACTAAGGAGAAGTCATGCTATGTAGCAATCCAATAGGCCCAGGGTAGTCTTGGTCTTCAGTGGCAACTTCGTCCTTCGGCAAGTCATTTTTGAAAAGGCGAGACCAAAAGCTAAACGCTTCTTCGAAGGCCATACTTTCTTTGTTCGGCTGGATTTTTGCCACAAGATGTTGGAAATGCATTTGCGATTGTGTCAGTTGAATTTCCTTTTTCAGGGACTTGGCTGTGAGGCATATTTATTGAATTTGGCCCACCTCAAGGTTATATCCAAAGGGAAGGTGTGGATCTTTACCTCTGAAATCACAGCTCAGGAGTTCTTGAATGAGATTAAAAGGGGCCCAGGGCTCATAGTAATATAATGGACATTGTCATGGTCTGACTCTGGGAGGAATGTTTAAGGACGCAGCCTAAGGGCAAAGTGCAGGTTTTTCTCTCTTTTTCTTAATTTTGGCCTTTTGTATTTCTTCTTGTAAACCTTCCAACCATATAGTTTCTCTTTCTCCCTATGTTTTGTTCATGTGGGCTGGAGCTTGGGGGGTTATAGGGGTAGGGCAGTCACAGGGGCATCACTAGGGTCATTCCTGTCCTATTTGCTCGAGTGTGGTGGGGAGGGTGGAAGTGAGGAGTTGCAAGGTGGGTTGGGAGGGTTAGGGTGGTGATACCCAAGTGGACGTGGGGGCATCTAATCAACATGGAGACACAAAGGCAGGACTAAAAATAATAGTACTGATAATTGTTTCTGCTTTAAATAGTAAGCAAGAGTAATCTGTGGATTGCAACAATCAATATTTGTGGTTTAAATGACTCAATGAAAAGATGGAGGGTGGCCTATGACATATAATTCTTTAAAGCAGATATTATCTGACTGCAGGAAACACATATTGAGGGGTCAAGAAAAAAGGTATTGGTTTCACTGGGATATCAGGTGTTATGTTGTACATCATAAGGGGTACGCACACGGGGTGGCAATCCTCGCTCAGCAAGGGGGGTGTTCCTTCCCGTCAGGTCCAGGAAGATAAGTATGGCGGTTGGGTCATCAAGGAGTGTCTACACCTCAATGGGAGGTTTACAATTTGTTCTTTATATGGGTCTGTCCTTGATGACCCAGAAGTATTCAACTGGGTAAATCTCGATGTGACCTTATGGCCACTCCCCCTCATTAGGTGTGGGGACTTAAAAAAAAACTATTTATATGTTATACAAACAAACAATACAGCAGCGGTGCATGACCAACATCATTTAAGTCAGAGCAATTGATTACAGCTTTCAGGACCCCTTGTAATCTCAGACTTTAATACCACATCACATTTCCCCACCTTGGCCCTTCATTGTGTTACCTTCCCCAACTATACTGTTCCCACGGGCAAAGGGGGGTTGCATATATTGCCTCTGGATGTGTTCCATTTCCCCCACATCCAATCCCACTTACGGGGGCATCCTCTGTTTTAGTGGAACTCTATTTCTGCAATCATGCGCCAATCCATGTCCCTCTCCCACACCATTAGGGTTGGTGACTCCGCCACTCCCCACCTCTGAGCTAAATTACATTTTGTGATCATGAGACCCATAGTGGTCCAGAGCTGCTCCGCACGGCTCATGTCGAATGCTTCCCATGTATTCAGCAGGCACAACTCAGGGGACAATCAAATAACCCCACCACTGGCTTCTTTCATGCATGTGACCATTTCTGCCCAGTATGTCCAGATCACCGTTCATTCCCAAATAATATGGTAAAAGGTGCCGAAACTCCAAACCTTCTGCACCCTGCCTCTACACTCTTGCCCATTTTGACCAGCGAGGTGCATGTAATGATCTATGGGGTATTTTTAAATGGAGAAGTTCCAGTCGCGATGTTGTTGCAACCTCTAGTGGCGAGGCCAGCGAATCTCGCTAATCCTCTTCCTCTAAGTTTCTGATATCCGCCTGCCAGCACTCATGAAGACTAAGAAGCGGGTCAGGTAAGTTATTGACAATTTTTTGGTAGGTCAAGGAGATGGCCTTGCGGTTCATATATTCGGACAGAAGCCTGTCTTCCAATGGTGAAGCCTCCTGTATTTCCTCCCTAACTGTGACCGCACCCCTGAGAGCGTGCCATATTTGTAGTTTCTAAAGGTTTAACCTTCAGATAGCTCATACTCTTTCTGTAGTTCCACAAATGGGATTATCTTCCCTTTTGCCCACAAATCACCCACCCTTGAAATGCCAATGATACCCCATTTGTTGAAGCCCTGGTAGCGGCTCAGCTTCCCCAAGCGCTCTGCCCATCAGAGGGGTGTGGCAAGCGTCACTCTTTTATTCCACCCAAGATGTTTTGTAACTCTGTGTCAGACAGCAACCGTTTGGGCTGTAGGCCCTGTGAGCTTCTACTTTTTTGGGTTGGTGTATAGTGCTTTGCTGCACCCTCCCACTCCCATCACCCACATATCCTTACGACACGATGGATCACCCTGTCCGTAATGTGCCCATTTATTTATGACCCCTAATTGGGCTGCCAAATAATATGCACAAATGTTAGGTAAGGCGATCCCCCCAACGTACCATCCCCTGGTAAGTTTGTGGGCTGCGATACTGAGTGGCCTGCCATCCCACAATAGGTTTCTAACTTCTCCATCTATTGACCTGAAGTATGCTTTGGAAATTTTATAGGCCGTATTCTGTAGAGGATAGAGAAATTGTGGCAGTACCAGCTTTTTAAATAAATCCACTCTTCCCAACAGGGATAGCGGCAGAGCTCACCTATGCTGCACATCTCCCTGTAAATGGACAAGTGAAGCAAGAAGATTGCATTTGTGAAAGAGTTCCTCTCTAGTAGTGACGTACATCCCTAGATATATGAATCCCTCTGTCGCGATCTTCGCTTCACAGCCAGCAGCAGGGCAGGGATTGGACCCTGTAAGGGGAGCACCACCTACTTGGACCAGTTGATAGTGTATCCAGAGCACCTCCCAAAATTGGAACAAATCTGAAGTATCCTGCCGATGGAGGGTTGTGGCGAAGCAACATACAACAGTATGTCGTCTGCATAGAGCCAGATTCTGTCTTCCTACTCTGCTGTCTATCTGCTGTCAATCTCAGTCCGCGGATCATTGGATCTCCCCCTATCCAACTCACTACGCACTCCAATATCAGGGCAAACAAGAGCAGAGATAATGAACAGCCCTGTCATGTTCCCCGATTTAAAGTAAAGATATTTAATACCACTTGGGCCAACAGTTCGGTATATAGCAATTGAATCTAAGTGATAACATTTTTTCCCAGTCCCATGCACTCTAGGACGACAAATATATATGGCCATTCAACAGTGTTGAAGGCCATGACAGCGTCTAACGACAGTATTGCTGCGTCCTCTCCTCAATGGAGTCTCAAGTTGAGAGCCATATTACGACATGGCATAAATCTGGACTGATACGGATGTACTAGTTAGGTCACTACTGGGATCAGCAGCCTACCTAAGACCTTTGCCAAAATTCTAACCTCCACATTAAGGAAAAAATTGGCCTGTACGAGGCTGGCTTACCCTTCTTATGTATCACTACAATCACTACATCGAGGCTAGTCTCTGATCTCTGGGTAGTATACCGACTTGTCTGCTTTCGTCGTACATATTGAGGAGGTGAGGCGCCACCTTGGACACGGTTATCTTAAGGAGCTCAATTGAAATGCCATTTGGCCCCATGGCCTTTCCTGGCTATATGCTATTTATAGCAGCAATTTCTTTCTCTTTGAGAGATCTTCTTCGAGTATTTGCCTGTCTTCGCTTGACAGGGTCTAAATTGGGATATCTACTAATAACTCTCTGGATTCCCCTACCATGCCTGAAGCTTCCGGAGAGTAGAGATGCATATAGTGAGCCGCAAAGGCCCCTGCTATTTCCAGAGGGTCGCGTAGCAATTCCCCCTCCGCTCCCTATATGGCCATTACCCATCCATCTCCCTTCTCCTGCTTATCCAGCCAAGCGAATAATTTGCCTGCCCTGTCGCTGAGTTCGGAGACTCTATGCTGCATCACCCGAAATCTACCTCTCACCATTTTCGTTATTATGTTCCCTTACTCCCGTCGCTTCACATCTAGTGTATGTTTGGCGTCCTCGTCCGCTATGGAGGTGGGGGACGGCTTCATTGCCAATATTTCTCGATCCATTTTATCAAGTTTTTCCTACTTTTCTTTCCTCTGCCGCACCATGAGGTTGAACGCCTGTCCCTTTAGGACTGTCTTTTAAGCTTCCTCAATAGTTTTAGGAGACTGGACTGACCCCACATTTTCATTGAAATAATCATCTGTAGATTTGGCAATGCTAGCTCCAATATGTGGGATTGTGAGGTACCATGGACTGATCAATATGGATCCATGCATTGATGTCATGCCCAAGCTGTATTTTGCCCATGCTGGTGCATGTTCCGAAACCTCCCTGGCTAAGTGTTTTATATCCGTGAAATATTGCTTATCTTCTGCCACAGTGAGGATGTGGTCAATTGGGGACAGGCTATTGTGCCCTCCCGAGTGGAATGTAAATTGTCCTGTTTCAGGGTGAGCTTCACACCACACGTCTACTAGGCCAACGGCACTCATGAAATCGGCCATAGTATTTCAGGTTGTGGGGGCTACTTCTTGGTGGTAATCTATCTAACTAGTCACTTAGGGCCAAATGTACGACCACCAAAAATAGCGACTCGTTTATAGCAAAAAATAACGAGTCGATATTAGAGAGTCGCTATTCACTACCAACCAACACCTCTGCTAACCAAATTGCTAGTCGCTATTGACTCGCAAAGCTATTTGGGACAATCGCTAATAGCAAGTCGCACTTGGCAAGCAAATAGCGATACCCATATAAACACTGTTTATGCATGCGTGAAAATTCCAATAAAGCACTCGCAAACAGATAAAATTGAATTAAAAAAAAAAATCAAATTTCCTGGTTGGGTTGAAGGACCCCCCAAACAGGAAGTGGTTCCCAAATCAACTCCTGATCACAAAGAAGCACATGTACCGGTGCAGCAGCATAGTCTGACACTGCTGAGAGAGCAAAGATTACCAGCAAGGATACCAGCAAGGAAACCAAGTAACGGCTGCGCATGCTTAAGTTTGCAGAAAAGGAACTTGATATAATTACAGAAGAATGTGGTAATCATAATGAGGAATTATTTGGCCAAACATCCCACCGGCTGAAAGTGAAAAAAAGAAGATCTGGCGCAGCATGCAGAGAAGGATCAACGCCCTGGGAGTAGCACACCGCACCATCAATGACATCAAGAATAGATGGAATGAACTACGCTCCAGGGCAAAAGAGTGGGTAACAGAGCACCTTGCAGCTGCAAAACAGACAGGAGGTGGACCATCCACATCAGCAGACCTTACACCAGCAGAGGCAATGGTGGAAGCCACCCTGGTGAGGGCAGCTGTAGCAGGCTTTGGTACCCTGGATACATCCCAGACATCCATAACTCCTGGTAAGTGAAAACTGTGCATGTGAGGTGTGCACACCCACTAACACCTGTACTATGCATGCATACTAATCAAACATAAGCATACATCTAGGGGTGGGCGGAATTTGCGAAATCCACTTTCGCAAATTATCGCGAAAATGTTAAAAATTATCGCAAACACGCGGAAATATCGCGAAGATGCAGAAGTTTTTTTCCCGCATTTTCGTGAGATTTTCTGCATGGTTGCGGCTCGCCAACTTACCCATGTGGTTGCTCGCGGGCGCGGCCATCTTGTTTTCAGTTGTCTCGCGGTGCATGATCGCGAGAAGAAAGACGTGATCGCGCGACGCATGATGTCACTGCGGGCGCGAACTGTCGCGAGACAGCGCAAATGGCTAAAAACAATACAACATCTCATGGAGAACGCGACCGGATCAAGAGAACTTGTTGGCGAACGCAGGGATTCAGGTAAGGCAATCGCGCGCGCGCGAGAATAGATTATTTTACAGCGCGAGCAAGAGCCAAATTATCGCTACGCTGCGGAATGCGGAAATTTTGACATTTTCGCGCTTTCCGCGGAACGCGAAAATGTCAAATTATCGCAATTTCCGCGAACGTCACGAAATTTTAGCCCAGGCCTACATACATCCATGCACTAACAACAAACAACCGAAGTGTTGCATCATGGGAGATGTCGTATGTGTCAGTAGTATGTGACCGAGGTCCTCATCCTCAGACCCTGCACCTCCGCCTGGGACAGCACCTGGTGGCACTCCGCCCTCGGGAGCCCACCCACCCCGACAGACCACGCTCGGAACCTCAGTATAATCCTCGACTCCTCCCTCTCCATGAACCGCCATATCAACACCGTCGTGCCCACCAGTTTCAACTGCCTCTGCATCCTCCGTAAGACCTTGAAATGGATCCCCCCCGACTGCAGAAAGACCGTCACCCATGCACCAGCAGACTAGACTATGGCAACTCCCACTATGCCGGAATCAACAAAACTCTTCTACACAAACTCCAAACCATCCAGAACGTTGCAGCCAGGCTCGTCCTAGGCACACCGCGCCATGAACATATGATCCAACACCTACGAAACGGGAAGAGGGTCACCTTCAAACTCCTCACCTACACCTACAAATCCCTCAACAACATCGGACCCAAATACCTCAACGACCGAGTATATTTCCACGTATCCAAGAGGAACCTCCGCTCTGCCGACATCGCCCTGGCAGAGGTCCCCCGCATCCGCAGAAACAGATTCAGCGGGAGAGCTTTCTCCTACATCGCAGCCAAAACCTGGAATGAGCTCCCGGTCAACATCAGACGCTCCCCAACCCTCCATACATTCAGGAAGGACCTCAAGACCTGGCTCTTCGACTGACCCGGATCTGCCCCCCCCCAGCACCTTGAGACCCTCACGGGTGAGTAGCACGCTGTATAAACCTCTGATTGATTGATTGATTGAAAATAAGTGTAGTGAGGGAAACACTTGTGCTGATTAACATAGACATAACACTGATACAGTAAAACACACCTTTTATCATCTGTCATCTCTTTTGTCACATAGACACACCACTTGAAGCAGAGGACACTGATGGGGAGACATCGTGTAGCTAGTGCCCCCTGATCACAAACCCATCCATGTCCTCGTCCCCGTATGTGTGCTCTGCCCCACCTGTGGGTTTTGCAGTACCGGCTGAGGCACTGTGTGCCACTGACACATCAGGTGCCGGAGTGGATACGTCTGCCGCACTGTGAAGTGAAGCAATGGCACACCAGGGGGCAGAGATATGGATGGTGTGGGGGCAGCAGCATTCATCTGCGCCACGCCTTGTGACAGCAATGCCATGATGATGATCTGCAGGGCATGGTAAATCCCAGCTACATTTCGCTGATGTGCAGCGGTGGCTGCCATCCTTTCTGCCTCCATCCGCACCATGTCCTCCATGAGGCTCTGCATGTGTGCCAGCTCATGGCTGGTATCGCTGGTGCCCCTCTGAGTGGACAGGTGTTCTTCTCTCTGCGTCAGGACTCCAGCGATTTCAGTCAGGGCTCGTTGGAGAGCATGGAGCGGGCCTAGACACCCATGGATGGCGTCCAGTTTGGTAGCCATGAGGTCAAACCCCACCCGCACTTGCTCAGCCATCTCCCTCTGTGCCTCCAGCACACAGCGTTGGTAGGTCGTGTGTTGTTCCTGGGAGTCTTGGGAGACTGCCGGGGCCATGGGTGCCTCCTGCTGGGTGGTTTGGGTGGTGGGTGGGGTCTCCTCGATGCAGCTGGTCAGCCCTCATCCTGGAGGTGAGTCACGGATGATGTCAAAGATGAGTGGGAGGGCTTGTGCATTGATGTTGGGGTTGTCCTCCTCGTTATCAGTGAAGAGTGGCCGGGACTGCTCTGCAGGGGGTGTTGACGGTGGCCCTGCAATGTGAAGTGGAGATGGTGTATTGTAATGTGTCCACATGTGTGTAGCCGCATGGTACATGCTGACATTCAGACAGCATGGGATTGTACATTGTGACAGTCTATAGATCTGGGCGATGACTCAGAGGCATTGAGGGTATGCACTGTGCTCTGCTTGATTGTGCATGTGTGCCTTCATGGCCATCTCCATCCGTCCCCCAGTACCTGGTGGTCACTCACCGTGTTGCAGTTGCGTTGTGTCCTGTCGAGCAGTCTCCGGTCCCCCGACTCCGGCCACAGTATCCACACTGATGACTGTCGACACCAGCTCCTCCATGTCATCCAGCACGAGCTGTGGCGCTGGGCCCCCACCTCCAGTCTGCATTGCTGCCTTCTGGTTGGCTGCGAGTTTCTCCTTGGTCTTTTGCTTGATGTCATTACATCGCCTCTTGACCTCGTCCATTGTCCTCTTGTGCTCTCTGACGGCATTCACCTTATCCACGATGTCCCGCCATATTCCATTTTTGGTGCCCAATGACATGTTGGAGGTGACGAACAGTTGTTGATGGTGTTCCACCACCTCCGTGACTATGATCCTGTTCGCCTGCGGACTTAAATTCATCTTCCTCTTCTTCTTGTCCGTGTCCTTCCCTGTCCCCGAGGTCCTGAGCTGGTCATCCGGGGTGCTTGTGGGCTTGTGCTCGTCCTCTGCGCCTGCTCAAGCTGCCTCCATGGTGCTTGGGTGTTGGTCAGTTTGTGTTTGGGTGTTTTTTCTACTTTTATGGTGATTTTTCCCACCTGCCAGGTGTGTGTTTCAGGCCTGGCACTGCTTATCGCTGATTTCTTCATCGCGCTTTGGCCCATCGCAGGTTTGTTTGTGTTGTGGTTTGTGTTTTCATCTCCATCGAGGTGGGTGTATCGCGGACATTGTCCGCGGTTTAGGCAGACTATCGCATGGTACCGCCTTGTTGTGAATTCCACGTTGACACAGGGTTATTTGCCCGCAATGGGCTGCGATGTTGGGAGTTGCATTAAGCACTCTTGCGGTAGTTATCACACGTTATTGTGAATATACCCCAATGTGTCCTTGGGGATGTGAGGCTGAAAGCTGCCTCTCCTTGAACACAAGCCTGGCCCGTCTGGCCAATGTTGGCATACCCTTAGTAGTTATGGGCCTGGCAGAGAGCGAGTTTTACTAAGGTTTTGCCCCATGTTTACGTCACAAAAGTGATGTGAATCAGAGAAACATCTTTTTTCCCTAATTACTTTCCAGCGCTTAACTAGTTTAGCGCTGGAAATGCCAGTAAAGTAACACAAAGCAGCTCATTGTTCTGCTTCGCATTACTTTACGCCATGGGGTGGTACATGGGCGTTCCCACGAACCACCCAAGGTTTCTCATGCTGGACCCAATTTACCAAATACAGTAGATTGGGTTCAGCACGAGTAAACTGCGCCCTTTTGAAGCAGGCGCAAGGACGGAGAAATGCTTTCATTTCTCCTTCCTTTTCCGACTTTGCATGCGTGCTGCACAGTGCAGCACGCATACAAAGTGGGAAAAACTTTGCATGTGACGATAGATCTAGCAGTGGCATCCGTGAGTCTGAAATTGCAACAGCATCGAGTCATATTTATGTTATACTACACTCCGGAAATTATTTCTAAATTGGCGGTGAATCAGTCATTATCACCTAAGTCATAGTGTCCAAAATGAGGAGTAGGCTGCCGACTTAAGACATATGTTTATTAGCTGTCCAAAGCTGAGTACTTTTTGGTTTGGTATTAACCAGGTTTTGTCTTCGTTAGTTGGTCATGATATCAAAATGACTGAAAGGGATATAATATTGAGGACAATCGAAGAACAGGGCTGTCTTACTAGGTTATTAGTCTCAATTATAATTATTTTTGCTCGTTTGTGTATTGCCCGAGCATAGATTGAAATTAAAAAGCATTTGTACTAGGGTTTTTGGGGTTTTGCTGAGAGACATATATGAAATGGAGATGGCACTTGCTAAAGCCAGAGGCCCACGTTCTTCGTTAAAATTCAAACAAGTGTGGTCATGTATTCAATGGAATTAATGTTTGGGTTTATTTTAACAAATGTAATTACATGTTTAATTTTGATTGATTGTGTATTGTGAGCTCTTGTCCCTTTGTGCTCTTTCATATTTATATTGGATTGTGTTAATTGTAACTATTTGCGTATTTGCTTGTGATGTAATGAATTATACTATGGCTAAAATAAAAAATTTATTTAAAAAAAAAGAAGAAATAAAAGAGCCTGTCCTTGCTTCATTCACATACACACCGCAGGGATATTGCAGCGTAGATTTGCAAACTTTGTGGCACTCAAAACAAAAAATGTGTGGCTCCGACTTGTTTTTTATGTTGTGAAATATATGTCTGCTTCCACAGAACTGAAACTGGTTTTGTTGCTTGCAGCCTGGTCACCTGTACACACAGGGGAGTAGCTTCAGGGTGGAGACGGGGTTGTTTGGGGTGTTACACCCCCCTAATGAATGTATCTTGTGATAAATAGTTGGGTGTGGGTGCTTTCAGTTGGGTATTGTGAGATGCCAGTTGGATTTCAGCAGGAACTTTTGCATACACACAGACAAAAACTCACACTATGTTGTGAAAGTCCTAAAAAAGGTAGTAATTTTACAAAATATTGTGTTTTCTCTCTTAGTACTCCTACTAAACCACATTCTTCTTCCTTTGTGATGCTCCTTAGGCCCCTCTCATGCACCCTACTTCTCATATAATGTATATAAACACCAGCTACCAGCCTGATTGTCGGAAAATGTGACGATCGTTCCACCGCCTCCCACTCTGACAGACCAAGCTACGCCCCAGTGTACTCAGGCGCTTCCTCAGTTTCCATGGCACCATGGGCAAGTTAACTTTTTCTGCAACAGTCCAAATGGATTTATAACGTCCTGCTGTTACTTGGAATTGCTCTAGCAGGTGATACATAAGTGGTTTAATATTGTATCAGTGAGACCTGTTACTGAATGTAGTGGTAGGGTGGACACTTTCTCTGTATGAAGGAGGCGAGTTTATTAGTGCCGTGTATAACATATTACATGTTTGCCATTTCCAACCTGTTCCTTTGTGGGAAGATCTGGTGGTTGACGAAGAATTATCATTTATCAATGTTTTTTCTTTAAGCATTGTTTAGCCAATCAGTGCAAGAACGGTGGGTGTGCGATACCCTAGTGTTGGGTCACCTTAAGATGGAGGGCAAGCAACTGTGTTGGGTTTGGGTCATGTTCATGCAATATGTAACTATATACAAAACTAAATATATATATACAAATAATTAAATCTAATACGCTCAGTAACATAGACTATTCAATACATTTGCACTTTGTTAATTAATATCACATGCGCTGATAATGTAAATACAATTATTTATAATCAGGTGTTTTGAAATGCAGGTATAGTTTTAAGTCTGTCAACAAATACCACGTGATTGACATCAATCTACAATGTATGTTAATTATTGACCCGGGTGATTTTAAAGTGCATGTGTAAACGACGGTCACATTTCAAATTGTAAGTATATATTTCCCATCATTTGTAATTGTCATCCAAAAGTATTGATTATTATATTTGCTGCTATGGCTAAACACTTCTGGGAATTGAATCGATAAGGGACCCGTCATCCATCCACATGCATTGATCTCTCCTCTTTGTAATACTAACCTCTTCATTACTGTCACAGGAGCACCATGTATCCTGAAGATGGAGAGAAGACACATTTTGTGGGCAGCACCTGGGGTGCATCTTCCTTCTCGGCTGTCATAGACAGTCCCTTATATGGAAATATAGCAGTGCGGGTACTCACTATTTAGAGTGCCTGTTTGCTCCTGAGCAGTGCCAGCACTCTCGAATTAGGTGTATTGTAACAGTGCTGAGAAGTGCAGGTACTTTCCCTTTCAAATTGAAGAAGTGCAGTACCTGCCTATTTAAAGCACAGGTCATAGAACGTAATATGTGGTGAACAGCACAGGTGCATTTCTGCCAATGTCATCCATTGCCTTGTTCGGATCACATATTGATTGGTAAATACCGACATGCCAAGATTTCACCCGGACCCAAATACATGGCGTTATGTTTTTCAATATGCTGTGCTCCATACATGTAAAAAAAATGCATTTTCTTCTAGAGAAGCATACTCCCAACTGTAAATGTAAATTTAAAAGATTCAGAATGTGGTTTTCGTTCTTATTATAGAAGTTAGTCCTCATCACTCCTAGTCCAAGTCCTTTTCCATTTCTGACCACATGATGCTTGGTGCCTCGCAGAAAGCCCTAAAGTCTTTTTATCTTTCCATCCCTGTGCCCTGTTCCAGGTTGGATCCATCTCTCTCAACCCATAGCTCACGGAAATGGATGCAATATGAGGTGGCAAACCTCAGTCGGTCAGTCGGAGGACAAGAATGTAAATTTGTATTGCATGGCTAAAGATAGCATAGCGGTAAAACAGGCGTTACTCCTATTAGTCTTTTTGTAAGCTATGGTGATGTATGAATTGCTATACATATTTATTTACATTTAGGCTGGTGGATAGACAACAGGTTTTGGAAGTCAGCGTAGGTGTCTGGTAAGTTCCTAGTGATGAGAAGGATAGACAACATTTCTAAGTAAGCAGCCGTAGACTGATTTGTGAGGAGAAAAACTATCTAGTTTAATGTCAATTGATTAGTTATCATTTTTATGCTATTTCAGTGGGATTCCGTAAGGGCGTAGGGTATGCCAAGATATGGATCTGTGGAATGGCACAGTGGAAACACAATAGACTGGAACTAAATCTAGAATAATTACTAGCGGGAGAGGTTAATTTGAACTGTTCCATTCATTGCTTTATCGTTAGCTACCTGAAGAACCTGAGTGCATAGGTGATGTGATCTGGTTACTTTAAGCTAAATCTGATGTGGGGAGACCAAAGGAGGCGCGGGGGTCTTAAGGCCCTTCATGGTAGTGGATGTCATAACTATGGAGGGCTGGGCCTGCAATGTTGAGTATAGTTTGCAGAGTCTGGGTAATAGTGCGGATCCCTAGAATACTCGGCTTGGGGTATTTGTGATCAGGAGCATAAAGGATGCCATTTCATGGGAGTGGTTGACGAGGGAGGAGAAAATCCATTTAAAAGAGTGCCTTCACTATCCTTGAGGAAGCCTTGAAGAAGAATGTTGTGGTTGATGGGTTTAAGTGCCAAGGATAGTTTGAAACAGATCATAACACATGAGACACCACAATCTGTGCCAGAGAAGCTTTTTCTAATATTCATGAGGGCCTATTCAGTGCATCCATTGGGTATGCATCGAAAATAATTTGGAAGGCATGTGGTTTCTAGATGTGTTGACAGCCCAGTAGCATCCGAGACAATGGTGTCGTTTTCTGGACCAAATAAGGGCTTTTGGTACCTGGCTGGGGTTGGTTAGGTGCAAAGTGGATTGAACATGCTTTCGAGGGTCACTGAGTATTCTGACAGAATGAGCAGTAGGTATTGTGAGACCTTGGCATTAGTGTTGAAGAAGAAGGGTAGATTGTGGCTGTGGTCGGTGCTGTGTGAAGGTTATATGATTCATTGTTGGACACATTGCTCATAAGGAGCCATTGGACACATGAGGCTGTTGACTGATTTTCCCAGACACTGAGGTCACTTTCCACACAACAGCCTTTGGCAGGTATTATCAGAGAGCATTAATTTCACTTGGAAATGTTGTTAGAGAGGAGTCTGAGGGGTCACATGTAACTGTGATCACAAAGGAGTCACTGGGGTCAGTGGTACACTTGGCCACACAATACCCAAAGGATCAGAAGCTGGGGTCCTGGATCGGCGGGGCTGCAAGTCAGATAGAGTTGCACATTTACCTGATAATCTCTGTTTCTTCCTAAATATCCTGCATATTAAGGTCACTGGCCTTTCATCAGACCTGAGGCTCTAATAGTTCTCTTTCACAGAGTTGATATACACAGAGCGTGTTGCCTGCTTTCATGGTGCCGTTTGGCCTGTGCCCTAACCTGCCCAGGTTCTCCTCCTCTGTGTATCGTGGGTGGTGAGAAGTTTAGATCTGGTCTGGGGCAGGCCAAGCACTTTGCCAGGGCCGGTTGTGGTTCCCAGTCCGGCCCTGGCCGCAGACCAGATGAACGAAAAAGACTGAACCAAAGCATTTTTGTGCATGTTATGTGGATGCAGTTTTCATTTAAATATTGTCTGATTACTTGAGTTTCACGAGACAACTCATGCTGTTGCAGGGCCGCGCCTAAAGAGGTGAGACATCGTATCTGATTTAGAATGATCTAACGCATGTTTCCTGTGTGACTTCACCTGCTGGTCTTTGCTCCTGGTTAAACCAAGCCTGTTGTCAGGCCAACAGCAATTGACCATTTTCAAAGGAAAATGTAAAAAATGTGGAAGTACACGTGACTTTACAATCAGCATCGGTATCATAGCTGCCAACTGGCCCCACTACCGCAACCCATTGAGCTACTTCTGGCTCCTTAGCTAAAAGCGTGTTGCAGTCTGGGACATGTAGTCTCAATTTTAACGCTGTCAGTAGGGGCAGAAAGCGTGAACTGGCTGACAGTGTTACAGCTTCCCCAATGATGTCATACCGCCGGCGTGCACGTGCACGTTTATCACCCGTAAGCAACCGAAGAAGGTACGTCAGGAGAAACAAATGCCGGAAAGCACACCTGACTGGCAATGTCAGTGATGTTGCTGCACAATCAGAACGTCTTCCTGAATGATAGTTGCAGAATGTTTATCTCGCAGCGCCACAGTCACGCTAAGCTTTTTCCATCTTACCATGAAACAGGCCAGTCCTCGGGAGCGGTTTCGGAGCTGCCAACCGCCACGAACAGGCCATTCCATTATGACATTGATGGGCTTTCAATTAGTCTGCGAAACTGCATAACTGCTGAACTTTGTGTGACCCCAGTGAGCTAATAAACCCTGCAAACCGAGCGCGCATGGCAGGAGGTGTGACTGCATACTCGAAGTATTAGCAGTACCTCGAGAACTGGTGCGGTCACCGAAACTTATCCGATACTATGACACTGCGGGGCATATGTACAAGAAACTGGCGGTCAGCGCAGTGTTACTGTGGAAATATGGATTTTCCTGGTCAGTTATGTCCCCTATCTTGGACCCCAACGGTTCCATGTGTATATCACAAGTACATATATGTCCCTCCAGTTCCAGTTATGAAGACGCAAATACATGTATGCCCACCGTCAACATGTCCTCTGCCAGATCCGCCATGAATAGGCCGGATATTCCATTCTTAAATATGAAAGGCCACCGGCTTTGTATGGTTCACTTATGCCATTTTTCAGTCCAGGCAAGTAGGCCCTGATTCTGTCATCAAACTCTTCTTGCCTTCTGCCTCTAAAAGCTCCAGCCCGAGCCTGCATCTGTGACCATGAACTTTGTCTCATTCTCTGCGCGGCTCACGAAGCCTGACATCAGCTTACTCTCTGCCAAGAACTGTATTTCACCTTCGAATTATCTGCTTCCCCCTCAGCCGATGCATTCCTGCCTAGTAGTTTAAGTAAACATTCCTCCAGTTACCAAGCAAAAAGGCCCATCTTCTCTGTCCTCATGCAAGTAATTCATAGCCCTGTTACCATGGAATATTCCTACCCCCTCGCATTTAGTGTAGACACCTAGACGCTTGTACATGCACGCACAGTCAGTATAGAATAGATTCTGTCCGAGAGTCCTTCTTTTATGGATAACATAGTTCTTTAAACATAGGATGTTAGATATGATTTGGGATTAGGTTGACTTGACCCCCCAGACTTCTTGTCTCCACATATAGAACTAAATGTCAAGTCCCCGTCACCCCCTAGTTACACGTCAATTACACGTCATACTGCTGCGCGCGCATCTATGCCAAGTATTATCTTATAGATCCACCTATGTATTACATCATAACCAATCATGTTCCTTTTTACTCATTATTACACCCATTTTCGGTTACGCAAACCAAACGTCAATGTCCTTATCAATTGTTACGCCTACTGTATTCACTTCATTATAATGTATGTACTATAAAAGTTACTTCTTGTCAATAAAGTATGTACTTCACTTCCTGAACCCCCGTGGTGATGGAACTTGAAGCATCCGATTATAATCGACCACCGGAATAAAGTCCATTCCGAAACTCTAATATCACGGATTCTGCCTCTCATTTTACTGAGCTATTTTATAATGTTTCTGTATCAAATTCAGTCCCGGTAAAGGAGAAATATTTACCACATGATGGCGCCCGAATAGGGACACTTTCTCATCTCACGCGCCGGCGGTGCGTTGCAGGCCCGGTCTCCTGCCACAGCTGGACGGACAATAACGCGTACCAGCAGGATTTCCTGTATCTCCCTCCGGTCAAGCGGGGGCGACTGAGACTGCGATCAACACCCAGACGAGGCGGTGAGAAGTGCGAAGTATCCCGACCAGAGCCTAGCTGAGAGAGCAAGATCCGAGGTATATAGAGACCCACCAGTCCGAAGTCAAGCCCAGTGTCCGACGAGTCGAGTCGAGTCGAGTCCGGTCCGGTTCAAGTTCAAGTTACTGAGGCCTTCCGTTTCCGAAGCTACCCGGTGAGTACCATTGCTGGGGAGGCATTTCTGACGTGCACATAGGTTGTGCCGGTCAAGACGGGTTTGGGTACACAAATCCGGTCTGCACTGTTTTAGCAGTGTATCTGTACTGTTTAGCAGTATATCAAGTATTCCGAAGTATTCCGAAGTGTCTAGTTATTGTCTAGTCCTTGTCGAGAATTAAGCTTGGTGATTAGTTATGCAGACGATCATCATTGTTGTTTCAGTTAATGGTTTAATGTTAAATGTTTAAAGTGTTTAAGTATGTTCTGAATATCGTGGTATGAATGACTGTTCATTATCGTGTTTATTGTATTAAGTCTGTTCAAATTCAAGTATCAGGTCAAAATCAAGTATAAGGTCAGTTCTCAATATGCCGCTCTTTTCGAAATTAAGACAGATCACTACCAGAAAAGGGGTTCTCGAAGAAGCAGTCCCTATTCCTCCTAGGGACACTCCAGGGCACTTTATGTATCACAAACATGGCTTAGACGCTATATTATTTCTTGATTTATGGGTAGACTATACCAAGGGATTACCAGAAAGTCAGAGGTGGCCCACAGCGGGGACCTGGGATGCAGAGTGCATCATGAAAGTCGAGGAAGAGTTATGGAAAAGAAAAGTCAGACAGTCACAGAAAGACGCCGTTGAATTATGGCGTAAAGAATCACATAGACGAACAGAAAAAGCACGTAGACAGGAGGAGAAGAGTAAAGAGAATTCCAATAAAGTTCGAGAGAATCTATTAATTGAGGAAGGTATCCGAGTAAAATCAGAACAAGTAGACAGACAAAGAAATGCCCTTATGAATGGTATGTATCCCCTTCTGGCCGAAGGATTACCTAAGGCTACTCCAGAGACACCAAAAGACTTGCCAACCCCATTGTTCCCAATAAAGGTACATCCTAAGGGGCATCCTAGAACCGCAGAAGATGTTTTTCTTTCCTCATATTTAGATGACGCAGCTCCCGAGTATGCTAATTCCGCCCCACATAGACCGCATACCAGGGAGGTTCAACGCCAAGATCCAGTACCCGTATCCCTGCAGCAACAAATCGAGTCACAAGTTCCGGCAAGCACATCTGTTTCTGTATCCGCTCCTACAGCTACTTCTATGGCTGTGTCCACACCTGCAGTTGCTGTGTCACGTTCGACGAATCCTTTTACACCCGACGCCCCAGATGGGGCCGGGGGAGGAGCTGCCAATGTCTTTTCTACGCCACCCAGAATAAATAAACTTACTTTTCAAGAGTCAGCGCATTCACGTACACCCAAACTCCTTAGTGCTCGTGCGCTTAAGGAACTTCTTATAGATTGTAGATATGACCCGGTGCCTGGAAAGGAGGACGAAATGACCCTAGCATCATTGCGTATCAGACGAGCCGCAGTGTATTTAGCGAAGTTACCAGGAATGACTGCGCATCTAGATAATATATATCATTTTGTCCAAACGGGGCGAGATCCAGAATGTATTTACAGAGCTATGGAATACCAGAAAGTAGAGATACAGGGGGAACTGTTACGTTTCCTCATAAACTGTGTGATCAGAAATCAAGACCGACCGGGGGTAGACCCGGAAGCAATGAAAATTCTTACAAGATGGAGCCAGAATATATCGGAAGGGAGACATGATAAACAAAACTGTATAATAGCCATGTGCCGAAAGATCCGTAAAGAAATAGAACGCCTACACGAAGAGCGATTAGAGGTAGACGAGTTCGAACAAAACGAGGAAGAAGGGTCAGGACTGCCCACAGGACAGTCAGACACCATAGCCTATGTAGGTAGAGGAAGATCTTGTAATAGGAATCAGACTAGATGTCATACTGACCCAATACGTCCAATATGTCTAGATAATAACAGGAATTTTCAAATACCTATAATTAATATAAGGTCTAACGAGCATTCGTTCCAAACCGCCGACAAACTACTCCAAGAACGAAGGGGTTATCATTTCCTCGATTCTATGGATGAACAAGATTTAGCCAGGGCAGCTGTCCATTGGGTGGACAGTCCCGTAAAATATAGTGATGATACAGTAGTACGCACATTTTTGAATCTTACCCCAGATGAACAAAGGTTAGCTGGGATTTATATGATTCAACAACTCATTATACTATATCGGAGTCAGCATTCGGACCCTGGTCCCTTGCCTGACATACTGACTGAATTACTTATGAATAAATGGAGAGGTCCAGGTACTGAATTAATTAAAGAAATTCTAGAATCAAGAAAGCAGTATATTCTTTTTGTATGTTCAGAACATGTTCCATTGTCCGTCAAGGAAAGAACCACGTATCACATAGATAGACAGAATCCCTTACGAGAAGTGCACCCAATAAAGGGTGAGGACAATCAGTTTAAACGCGTATTTGTATATACGCCCATATCGAAAATAGAATTGTTAGAAATGAAGAAAGTGGTACCCAGTCATGACAAAGACCCAGCGGGTTTTCACCGAGAAATTAAAGACATGTTACTCATGGGAGAGTATACCTACCCCGACATTATGACAATATTAAAGGTGTTGATGCCTGCTGGCATTTATGAGAAACTCAAGGAAAAAGAGTGGGAGATAGGTGATCAAAAGATAGAATGGTCAGCATTAGAAGCAGAAGAAAGGGCCCGAGGTCCAGGTTCGGGGCTTGGGGACAAAACTAAAGCACTACCAGGTCTACTAGTACAGGTACTGCCACGTTTATTAACTACGAAAAAGGAAGATTGGGGTACAATTTCAGCCTGTAAGCAGAAGCAAGATGAAGACACTAGTGATTACTATGCCCGATTTGAAAAATGTTTTGGTATAAATAGTGGCATAAAAGCAAGTAGCGAATCATACCCACATCTGTTTGTAACAAAATTAGTAGAAAATGCTCTGCCCCCAGTAAAGAATAGAGTATTAAAATTCGAGAGTACCTGGCAAGGTAACACTCCAACACAAATGTTACAAATGTTACAGTACCACCACAATAGAATTAAAGAGGAACAAGAACATGAACACAGACGCATGAAAGACACGAAAATGAAAATGCTAGTTTCCCAGACAGTTCCAGCTGAAGGACATAAAAAGGGTATGACACATTCCGATTCAGCAGGACCTGTAAAGGGGACATGCAATTATTGTAAAAAGCCAGGCCATTACGTACACGATTGTCCAGTTTTAAAACATAATATCGCCATAGGTAAAACACAAGAAAGATCACGGCCACTAAGACAAGATCAGAATAAACAAGGAGCTATGCAGCATGCCCAGGCCATGCCAGCCGCACAACAGCCAATACAGTTTGTGCCAGCTGCACCACCGTTGCCTGCTGCTGCCACACAGACAACAACACGACAAATGTATCAGACCGCACAGTATGAATATCCCGAGTATCAGCGTTACGCATGAACAAGCCTAGAGAGGGAAGTTAACTTACCCCTTATCGAGATTCCTGTAGATCAAGAAGGACCTTATGTACATAGTAAATTATTAGGTCAAGATAGAAAATTTTTACTCGATACAGGGGCAAGTCGAACAACTATAAAACGTAGTGAAGTTCCAGGGGCACCCCTCTCAGGCTCACAGAATATTTCCCTTGGTTTTTCAGGAAAACCTATTGTTAATGAAGTGTCACAACCTCTGCCACTTATGATAGGACCTTTGACCCGAACTACAGATTTATTGCTTACTAAATCATGTCCAGAAAATCTATTAGGAATAAAAACGTTAAAAGCTCTAGGAGCTATAATATGTTGTTCTCCGGAAGGAGTAAGATTGTTTTTACGTGATTTTAAAGGTCACTATGTATCTAGAGACATGGATCCCCGACTGCAGACCTTACCTACACGTCTATGGGCACAAGGCCCTACTGATGTTGGTTGCATGAATATTACACCATATCGAGTCACACTAAAGGCAGGAGTGGTGCTACCACGAATGCGACAATACAAGTTACCACCAGATGCTGTAGTGGCTTTACTACAAATCATTGACGAATTCATTGCCCAAGGAGTAGTTGTGGAAACAGACTCCAATATATGTAATTCACCGATAATACCGATTCTTAAACGAACAGATCCTACAGCGCCGCCAGTATATCGATTGGTTATTGATCTGCGCGAGTTAAACAAATGCATTGTGCCACAATTTCCTGTGGTCCCAGATATCTCGTCATTATTGACAGCTATTGATTCCGAAGCAACATTCTTTACTGTAATTGATCTCAAAAACGCCTTTTTCAGCGTCCCGATAGATCCGGAAAGCCAATATTTGTTCGGATTTAGTTTAAATGGACGTAGCTTTAAATTCTCACGCGCACCTCAAGGATTTACAGAAAGCCCCAGCATCTATAGCCAAGCACTGAAACGAGAACTTGACAGTATCCACATGCCAGTTAACACTGCCTTGCTTCAATATGTCGATGATCTGCTGATCACCGCTAGAAGCGAACCCGAATGTGAGAAAGCATCACTGACAGTTTTACAATTTCTAGCCGAAAAGGGGCACAAGGTGTCCCCTTCTAAGCTGCAATTCTGTGTCCAGCAAGTTGTTTATCTTGGACACTCGCTGGACAAGGAGGGAAGGCAGCTTACACCCGACCGCATTCAGTTAATAACTAACATGCCAATACCCAAGACACAAAAGGAGGTGCGGGCTTTCATAGGCCTCACTTCATACTGTAGACAGTGGATCCCGCAGTATGCATTTCTAGCAAAACCACTCATTCAATTGACAACACAGGAGGCAGCCACATCGACTGTTCTCCCTTGGACTCAGGAACACACACAAGCTTTTGAAAACCTAAAGAAAGCTTTATGTCAAGCACCCGTTTTAGCAACGCCATGTTACAGAAAACAGTTTACACTCTTTGTTACAGAACGCGAAGGTACTGCCTTGTCAGTACTCACACAGGAACAAGCAGGAGCACACAAACCATGTGCGTATTTTTCTAGTACATTAGATCCCGTAGCTCAGGCTTTGCCTGCATGCCTAAAATCAGTAGCAGCAACAGCTTTAGCAATCAGACAAAGCGATGCCATAGTGTTAGGGCATCCATTGACAGTTCAAGTACCCCACGCAGTAGAGGTTCTTGTAAATAGAACACAAACACAACACTTGACTATAGCACGACTTACAGGATATGAACTTACATTATTTCAGCCACATATAGAAATCAGACGCTGTAACACATTGAATCCTGCCACACTTCTACCTGTAATCGGAACAGACCCACTAGCCCATGACTGTATTGAAGTTATTACTGTAACGACAAAACCCAGACAAGACTTGACCGATGTTCCATTGTCAGATCCAGACTTGACATTTTATGTCGATGGTTCATGCATGAGAACAAGCACAGGAGAGTTAGTAGCCGCTTATGCAGTCACAACAGATACTGAAGTCATTGAAACTAATCGTATAAATTCTTTGTCAGCTCAAGCCGCAGAGCTCATCGCTCTGACACAAGCCTGTATTCAAGCCACGAATAAAAAAGTCAACATATACACTGATTCACGTTATGCATTCGGAGTTGTACATGACTTCGGCGTGCTGTGGCGAGAGAGAGGTTATTTAACTTCCCACGGTGCCCACATTCAGCACGGACCCCTCATTCACGCATTATTAGATGCAATACATCTACCCACTGAAATATCAATTATGAAATGTAAGGCCCATACGAAGGTTACTGATATCATTTCCCAAGGCAATGATCTAGCCGACAGAACAGCTAAACTGACTGCTCAAACTCAGACCCCCGACATGACAAAGACAATAGTCCCGACACCGACACATTGTATGACCGTTAAAGATCCTACTCTTGACGTAATTGACATACAGACACATGCTACACCAGACGAAATAAAGAAATGGACCGAGTTAGGAGGGATCCAAACGGACCAAGGATGGATGATGAAGGAAAGGTCTGTATGGTTCCTTCCTGATTCAATGGTCCAAGTCGTAATTAACACTATACATAGTCCGGCACATCTAGGAGAAAAAGCTATGCTAGACAGCATTCAACACATTTGGTTCAATAAACATTTACGAGCAGCAGCAAAACAAAAGGTCCGTACCTGTATGATCTGTTGCCAGTTCAACCCAGGAAAAAGTGTTCCCGTAGAACAGGGTGGATTTCATCCTCCTGATCACCCTTTTGAAGTCCTCCAGATGGATTATATCCAGATGGAACGATGTCGAGGATTCAAATATGTTCTCGTAGTTGTCTGCGCTCTGTCCCGTTGGACAGAGGCGTACCCGGTTTCAGATTACACTGCCCCGACTACTGCCAAACAGTTGGTTCGAGAATTCTTCCCACGATACGGTTTACCACGTGTTGTCTACTCAGATAACGGCCAGCCGTTCTCATCCGAATTAATGAAACACGTTTCACTTCTGCTAGGATATCAGTGGAAATTCCACTGTGTCCGACACCCCGAGGCAGCAGGTCTCGTAGAAAGACATAATCAGACACTGAAAATCAGACTGTCCAAAATATGCAGAGAGAAAGGGGTCGACTGGATAGTAGCATTACCAGTTGCACTTTTTTACATGAGAATGGTAGCACACTCTAGAACAGGGCTATCCCCGTATGAGGTGATCTTCGGTAGACCACCGAATATGTGGGGGACGCCTATACCACGCAAAATAACTGATATTGACTGTAATATGCTGACAGATTACTTGGCTTCCTTGATGTCTGCACTACAATCTTCTCGTTCACAGGTAGCTGCAGCCTTTCCCGACAACACTGAGGTGAAACCCCATGACGTTGTTCCGGGTAATCTTGTCTTTGTGAGGAATTTCGACCGAAAGACTCAGCTGGAGCCCAGGTGGAAAGCACCCAAATTGGTCCTGTTGACCACAAGAACAGCCGTGAAGATCGAGGGCCGCAAGGGCTGGATTCATTCAAGCCACATCAAGAAATTTCATGGACTATCTTCGGATATAGACACTGTGCCCTGCACTCCCTCACAGACTGATACAAAACTCCCTTTTGTTGAACCTAACAAATCTGAAAATTATAAACTAAAGCTTAGGCCCAACCAGTCGAGCAATTTGATTGTTTAAGTCCTCTCCAAGGTGAAGCGGTTGAATTGTCTCTGACATGTATCCCTTGGACCTGAGTAGAGAAAATACCCGAAAAATGTTGAAACGACAGGCGTATTGTAAATCACTGCGTAGCCACTGCATAGTGACATTATTAATTTTGTATTTATTGAGTCTTTTAATAATTATTACAAGTATGTTGTTGCACATATATTACCCTATTTCTAGACATGTTTATAATGTTGCTGCTGAACATTCTTTTAGTGACTTACCTCTGCATGAATTGTCTTATAGACTTGCGCTGCGCAATAACACTTTCATTAGTATGTTACATCATTCCCATCAGACTAGTAATGCCACCAATTGTTGGGTGTGTGGCCGACTCCCTCCCTATCAGAATTATGAAGGAGTCCTGCCTTTCTTTCCACATCCATTTACACATAATGGCTCCTGTGGAGCATGGTTCAGTTTAATCAATTCCATAGACTCAGACACAGCAGTTTACCAAGATCATTGGATATGGGGAAACCTGAACCTAGTTTTACTCAAAGTCTGCTACCCTGACAAGGAGGGTCGCCCCAAAAGAACAGGAACTGATCTAGAAAATGAAGTATATGGATTAGGTAATTTTACACCTAATCTCATGATTCTAAATGTCGTATCCGAAGTTGAGCTAGTCTTTCCCACCATGTCAGTATTCCCAGCAAAAGGTGAATTGTGTGTAAGAAAGGTTGGTTCCATACATATGGGCCATAGTAAATGCACTACTACAGTAGAATTCAGTGACCAAGGCAAATCTTCATTCAGAGCTTCTCGCCACTCCTACTTTATATGTGGTCAGACTGCATATATGCGTCTACCCCTAGATTGGGATGGTACCTGCTACATTGCATTCCTTTTGCCACCTGTTTTCCTAGCTCCTCCTGATTATTACAGAAATATTCATTTAGTACACAACAGAGAACGGAGAGATCTCCCCATTGTCGATTACACCGAGACGGCATGGGACAAGTATGTAGATTTTAATAAAGGCATCTTTCCCTATATAGGTACTGTTACTAATAGTAAGCTGATACGTAGATTAACTAGAACCCTTGAAGCAGTAGTGAATGAGACTATTTCCGCCTTAGGCAATTTAACGGAAGAGCAGTCTGCTATGCGGATTGTTGTGCTTCAAAATCGTCTTGTCCTTGACGTCATCCTGGCTGATAGGGGCGGAGCTTGTAGGGTCATCGGATCAAGCTGTTGCGTATTCATACCAGAAAATTCGCCATCTGTATATAAAGCCATCACTCGCCTTCATAAGATTGTAAGCCAGATACACCAGAACCCAGGCACTTGGACTTGGTCCAGTTGGTTTTGGAATGCGGTATCAGCCTGGGGATGGAGAGTTCTATCCTTCCTAGGTATTGGCCTTCTTATACTATTCAGTTGCTGTCTATGTCTACAATGTGGACCAGCGATTTGTGGTCTGTGTGCCACATCGTGTATCCCACATCAAGATTTTCATTCAAGATCCCGGAAGAAGAAAGAAGAACAAATGATGCTATATGAACAGATCAATGGATTGATGAAGATTGATATCTCTTGAAGGGCAAGTAGGGGACAAGGAGGGAATGTGGAAATATGGATTTTCCTGGTCAGTTATGTCCCCTATCTTGGACCCCAACGGTTCCATGTGTATATCACAAGTACATATATGTCCCTCCAGTTCCAGTTATGAAGACGCAAATACATGTATGCCCACCGTCAACATGTCCTCTGCCAGATCCGCCATGAATAGGCCGGATATTCCATTCTTAAATATGAAAGGCCACCGGCTTTGTATGGTTCACTTATGCCATTTTTCAGTCCAGGCAAGTAGGCCCTGATTCTGTCATCAAACTCTTCTTGCCTTCTGCCTCTAAAAGCTCCAGCCCGAGCCTGCATCTGTGACCATGAACTTTGTCTCATTCTCTGCGCGGCTCACGAAGCCTGACATCAGCTTACTCTCTGCCAAGAACTGTATTTCACCTTCGAATTATCTGCTTCCCCCTCAGCCGATGCATTCCTGCCTAGTAGTTTAAGTAAACATTCCTCCAGTTACCAAGCAAAAAGGCCCATCTTCTCTGTCCTCATGCAAGTAATTCATAGCCCTGTTACCATGGAATATTCCTACCCCCTCGCATTTAGTGTAGACACCTAGACGCTTGTACATGCACGCACAGTCAGTATAGAATAGATTCTGTCCGAGAGTCCTTCTTTTATGGATAACATAGTTCTTTAAACATAGGATGTTAGATATGATTTGGGATTAGGTTGACTTGACCCCCCAGACTTCTTGTCTCCACATATAGAACTAAATGTCAAGTCCCCGTCACCCCCTAGTTACACGTCAATTACACGTCATACTGCTGCGCGCGCATCTATGCCAAGTATTATCTTATAGATCCACCTATGTATTACATCATAACCAATCATGTTCCTTTTTACTCATTATTACACCCATTTTCGGTTACGCAAACCAAACGTCAATGTCCTTATCAATTGTTACGCCTACTGTATTCACTTCATTATAATGTATGTACTATAAAAGTTACTTCTTGTCAATAAAGTATGTACTTCACTTCCTGAACCCCCGTGGTGATGGAACTTGAAGCATCCGATTATAATCGACCACCGGAATAAAGTCCATTCCGAAACTCTAATATCACGGATTCTGCCTCTCATTTTACTGAGCTATTTTATAATGTTTCTGTATCAAATTCAGTCCCGGTAAAGGAGAAAAATTTGTAACGCCATGCTCCGTCAATTTCAAAACACAGGGATGTGCTGTATTTACAAAAATACGGCGCACACCTGCGTTTCCCCTAGTGCTGGAGCTAAAGAATCTGCCTGGTGTCAGCCAGGCACCCTAGCATCATTTGGCTAGGGTGCCTGCACTGCAGGTGGGATTGTTTATGTGCAGGAAGGTGTTTCTTAACAGACGATTTGCTCTATCCATGTGTGCTGCAGAGTGCAGCACGTGGAAAGAGCAAAATACGAGGAGAAATAGAACATTTCTCCTCGCATTGCCTGTTGAAGACCACGGGGCTTATTTACAAGCCCCTTGCGCCAACCTTACGTCACTTTTCCCATGTTAAAAATGACACAAAAGTGGCTCAAGGGGCTTGTAAATCTTCCCCCAGGTATTTCCTGTTCTTATTTTTGGCGCTGCCCAATACCTTGTAAATATGGATTTTGTGACGAAACGCCCATTGCAACACACATTGACCGCCCCTTTCACTCTAAGTGCTGCATGAATAAGGGCATTATTTACAAGGCGGTGTTAAGCCACCTTGTAAATAAGGCGAAGCACTTAACGCCACCAGAACGTCACAAAAAGTGACGTTCTGGTGGCGTTAACGCCTTGTAAATATGCCCGTGTCATAAAAGCCAAGTTAAAGAAAAGATCAGACAAATGACTGTCTTCTGCCATCTGCCGAGCGCAGATGTCCCTAGATATAAAGCATTTGTAAATTTAAAAAGAATATACAGCCTAGATCGAAGCCTGTTATTCACAGGCCTCCTCCAAAAACGCCCATCACTGCTCGGCATCAAAAAACCTGAGCATTGTAACCATTATCGAGGTACTAAATGAAAACTCATTTAACCCCTTCGATACTCATGACGGAGCGGTTCCGTCATGAGCATCGGTTGGGCTGTGCTTATGACGGAACCGTTCCGTCATGAGCACAGCCCCTGGCATCGATCGTGCCCCCACAGAGGGGGATGGCAGCGGAAGAGTTTCCGCTGCCACCCCCGAGCCCCCCCACGCTTCCCCATGACGTCAGCGCGCACAGCGCGCACCGACTTCATCAAGAAGCGCTGGGACGCCTGGAAGCCATTTGCTTCCAGGCGTCCCAGGGAGGAGACGGTAAGTTTCGCTGGCTGGTGGGGCCGCGGGGGTGATTTTTGTTCTGATTGAGGCATCGGGGAGAGGAAAGAGTATTTCCTCTCCCCTGATGTCTCAATACAGAGCATTCCTGCAGCACGATCGCGCACAGCGTCGCGATTGTGCTGCAGGAATGCCACCACTAGGCACCAGGGATGCTTTTAGTTGAAAAGGAAGCGACCCCTTGGGCAAGGGTCGCTTCCTGGGCCCCCATTAGTGAGAAAAGACTTTTCTGCCCCCTCTGGGGGAAGATCGGTTTCGTTTTTTGCCGCATCTGCTCCCAGGGGGGGGCAGAAAAGCCCACTAGACACCAGGGATGCTTTTAGTTGAAAAGGAAGCGACCCCTTGGGCAAGGGTCGCTTCCTGGGCCCCCATTAGTGTGAAAAGACTTTTCAGATCGGTTTCGTTTTTTTGCAGCATCTGCTCCCAGGTGGGGCAGAAAAGCCCACTAGACACCAGGGATGTGTTTGTTGGTATAGGAAGCGACCCCTTGGGCAAGGGTTGCTTCCTGGGCCCCCATTATAGTGAAAAGACTTTTCTGCCCCCTCTGGGGGTAGATCGGTTTTGTTTTTTTGCCGCATCTGCTCCCAGGGGGGGCAGAAAAGCCCACTAGACACCAGGGATGCTTTTAGTTGAAAAGGAAGCGACCCCTTGGGCAAGGGTCACTTCCTGGGCCACCATTTTTTTAGGCAGTCTTTTCTGCCCCCTCTGGGGGCAGATCGGTTTCATTTTGTTGCCATATCCGCTCCCAGGGGGGGCAGAAAAGCCCACTAGACACCAGAGATGTGTGTGTTTGTTGTAGGAAGCGACCCCTTGGGCAAGGGTCGCTTCCTGGGCCCCCATTTTTTTAGTCAGACTTTTCTGCCTCACACGTATGAAAGGTGTATGAATGGCCTGTAAAGAGGTTGGTGCCTTGTCATGGCTTTACAGCTCACGAGCTGTGAGCCAATGGTTCAAGTTTCTCGCCCTTTCAATTATTACCAGTGCATTTAATTTTTGTGAAATCACTTGCTAATACAATTGTATCTACTAACCATCACTCACCCTCATGCCAAATCCCACCAGTATGTGCGTGTGCTTGCGGATTAGATGGCTGTGCAGTAATATTTGTCTTTTTGAAGCAGGGTGTACCTTGTCCCTTTTTGTGATTTTTGTAATGTGTTGCTTTTGTTCCTGGTGGTGCGAAAGGTCTTGTTTGTATCAGGTATGTAAGGTGTGTGAATGGCCTGTAAAGTGGTTGGTGCCTTGACGTGGCTTTACAGCTCATTGGTTTGGTTTTTTGTGAATTTAATTATTGACAGTGCATTTCATTTTTGTGAAATCTCTTGTTAATAAAATTTAATACACTGAACCATGACTCGCCCTCGTGCCAAATCCAACCAGTATGTGTGTGTGTTTGAGGAATAGATGGCTGTGCAGGAATCTTTGTCTTTAGTTTCTCTGCCAAGGTACACTTTCCATGTAAGAATAACCCACCAACTGTAGATATTGTCTAAAACCCATGGGAGTTCATGGTGATGTCTCTCTTGTGAATTCAAAATTACCAGGGATGCTTTTAGTTGAAAAGGAAGCGACCCCTTGGGCAAGGGTCGCTTCCTGGGCCACCATTTTTTTAGTCAGTCTTTTTGTTTCATTTTGTTGCCGTATCCGCTCCCAGGGGGGGGGCAGAAAAGCCCACAAGACACCAGGGATGTGTGTGTTTGTTGTAGGAAGCGACCCCTTGGGCAAGGGTCGCTTCCTGGTCCCCCATTTTTTTAGTCAGACTTTTCTGCCCCCTCTGGGGGCAGATCGGTTTCATTTTGTTGCCGTATCCGCTCCCAGGGGGGGCAGAAAAGCCCACTAGACACCAGGGAATTAGTGTAAATAAATATGGAAGTGACCCCTTTGGCAAGTGTCGCTTCCAGGGTGCAATTTTTATAATATGTATTTAGCCCACATGCCCCGGGACAGAGTAGCCTTTTTTTTTCCTGCTGTTTTCTGCGCCACCTGGCACACAACCCGATTGACCATTTGGGTAGTAACATAGCATGTTATAATATTTATTGTTATATTTTTTGTGAATTGCAATTGTAATGTTTTTTTTTTTACTTTTTTGTTCTAGGTGAAGGCTTTTGCTCTTTTCAGTTTGCCGTTTTGTTACTGGTGTTTCTGCTGTTTGTGTAGTTTGGTAAGAGACTTTTTTTTGTACAATGTAAATGTGTTTGATTTCTCTGCATGAATTTTTTTTGCAAATGGTGTAATAATAGCAGTATGTTGGTTTTTTGAGTGTCTAAAACTTTTTGCATTGGTGCTCGATGTGTATTTTGTTGTCTTGTGAGTAATTTGTTTTTTTTCTTCTTTCTAGTTGGATATCGTTGGTTTTTGCTGTGTCACTGCAGAGTTGGTTTCTGGTGAGTGCAGCTGTCTCTTGTAATTGAATTGTATAGTTTTTGAGTACATTGATCTTTGTGATAAAGGTACACATTTCTTTACTTACTTGGTTTGCACACTGTTGGTTGTTGTTGACTTGTTTGTGCAGTCTTCTATCTTAGTAAGTATAATGGCTAGCCGCAGGATTACTGCTCAGCAGGTTGTTGGTTTGCTGTTTGCGTCTTCCTCTGACCATGGTTCAGAGACTGACTCTGCATCAGAGGGAGAGGAGGCAGGGGACGATTCTGACAGTGAGTTTTCTCTCCGTATGGAGTCATCGGATGATGAAGATACTCTTTGTGCGGATGAAGTGCCTGTGTTAGAGGAGGAGACTGATGTGCCGATAGTGCGGCAAGAGGCATCTGGGCTGCAGCCTGGGGCTGCAAGGCTTCCCGTTGGTGTAGTGCGGCAAGAGGCTTCTGGGCTGCAGCCTGCGGCTGCAAGGCTTCCCGTTGGTGTAGTGCGGCAAGAGGCATCTGGGCTGCAGGCTGGGGCTGCAAGGCTTCCCTTTGAAAGTGATGACCTCTGGGTTGCCCCTGGCATGGTGCAGCCGGCATTGCCAGAGTTTACTGGTGTTCCAGGGTGTAGAGTGAATACTGAAAAGTTTTTGCCGGTAAATTGTTTTCAGTTGTTTATGGACGATGTGTTTTTGGCAGATATTGTTGAGCAGACTAATTTGTATGCCGAACAGTTTTTGAGGGACAACAGTGCCAGTCTTAAGCCACACTCTAGAGCTACCCGGTGGACTCCCACAAATCTTGAAGAGATGAAGAAGTTCTTGGGCTTAACTTTTTTGATGGGCTTGCTAAGGAAGCCATCAATGTCTTCATATTGGTCTAGCAGTCCCTTGATGGCAACGTCTATTTTTCCGGCAGTCATGAGTCGTGACAGGTATTTGCTTCTGCTTCGGATGATGCATTTTGTTGATAATAGTTTAGCGTTGCCACGAGATCACCCTGAGTGTGACCGTCTTTTTAAGATTAGGCCTGTCCTTGATCACTTTGTTGATTGATTTTCTGAGATTTATGCTCCTGGGAAACAAATTGCAGTGGATGAGTCTTTGGTGTTGTTCAAGGGCCGCTTGGTTTTTAGGCAATACATTCCTAGTAAGAGGGCACGCTATGGAATAAAGCTGTATATGCTGTGTGACAGTAGGACTGGATATGTCTCTAATTTCAGGGTGTACACCGGTAAGGAATCCAGGATTAACCTCCCTGGTTGTCCGCCACTTTTGGAGTGACTGAGAAAATGGTTTGGGAACTTTGTAGAGGATTTTTTAACAAAGGCCACCATTTATATGTAGATAACTTCTACACTGGTGTGCGGTTGTTCAGGGAATTGGCCAAAGTGGACACTCTTGCTTGTGGCACAATCCGCTCTAACCGTAAAGGTTTCCAGAAAGAACTTGTTTGTTAAAAGCTTGTGCGGGGACAGTGCAGTGCGTTGCGTTGCCAGGAGCTTCTTGCTGTGAAGTTTTCAGACAGGAGAGATGTCTACATGCTGACTACCATCCATGATGAAAGCACTGCACCTGTGACTGTTTGGGGTCAGGTCGCTGAAGCGCGCAAACCTGTGTGCATTTTAGACTATAATAGGCACATGGGTGGTGTTGACAGAGTAGATCAGAGGTTGGAACCTTACACTGCTCTTCGTAAGGCTTACATTTGGTACAAGAAGTTGGCTATCCATCTTTTCCACTTGGCGATGTTTAATGCTTTTGTTGTGTTCCATGTTTCTTGCCCTGTGTCAAAGAAGACTTTTGCTAAGGTTCAGGAGTCTGTAATAGGCAGCCTTGTTGTAGTGGAACAGGCAAGTGTTCCTAGAGTTGGAGTGGTGGAGGATGTTGCTAGATTGAAAGATCGCCACTTTCCAGATCACATTCCTCCCACACCCTCAAAAGATTTTCCTAGTAGGAGATGTAGAGTCTGTTGGCGAAGAGGTACGCGGAAGGAGAGTCGTATGTACTGCCCCGACTGTCCTTCTCAACCTGCACTGTGTGTCCCTGCTTGTTTTAGAGCGTACCACACGCGAAAGAATTTTTGGGAGCATTCATGAGTGGTAAAGTGAACTGCCTGGTCTGTATTCTTTGGATAATTTGATTCTGTTTCAAGGTTGGTGTTAGTGCACTGTATTTAGTTGCTGATTTTGTGTTTGAAGATTTGTATTTATTTGCGATTTGTTTGTGTTTTTATTTTTTTCTAAAAAAATCCTAAATGTGATGGCGGTGTGTGTAGGCTGGCGCTTGGCTGTTGGTGTGTGTGGACTGGCACTTGGTTGGTGGTGTGCGTGGAATGGTGCTTGGCTGGCGGTGTGCGTGGACTGGCGGTGTGCATGGACTGGCGGTGTGCGTGGACTGGTGCTTGACTGGGGGTGTGCGTGGACTGGAGCTTGGCTGGCGGTGTGCGTGGAATGGTGCTTGGCTGGCGGTGTGCGTGGACTGGTACTTGGCTGGCGGTGTACATGGACTGGTGGTGTGTGCAGACTGGTGCTTGGCTGGTGGTGTCCATGGACTGGAGCTTGGCTGGCGGTGTGCGTGGATTGGCGATTGTCTGCCGGTGTGGCTGGATTGGCGATTGGCTGCCGGTGTGGCTGGACTGGCGATTGGCTGGTGGTGTGCCTGGACTGGCGCTTGGCTAGCGGTGTGCGTGGAGTGGCGCTCGGCTGGCTGTGTCTGAGTAGTGAATTTCTGCTGGTCACTACACACACTGCTAGCTGAGTGCCACTCCACGCAATCCATCAGCCTGTGTAGTTGCTGTGTCAGGAATGTGGGCGTGTGAAAGTGATGGGCCCTTGAATGGCGCTGTGTGCTGGTGTGAGTTTTGTTATGTGATGGGCCCGTGGCTGGCGGTGTGAATGGTTTTGTATGTCTCACACGTATGAAAGGTGTATGAATGGCCTGTAAAGAGGTTGGTGCCTTGTCATGGCTTTACAGCTCACGAGCTGTGAGTCAATGGTTCAGTTTCTCGCCCTTTCAATTATTACCAGTGCATTTAATTTTTGTGAAATCACTTGCTAATACAATTGTATCTACTGAACCATCACTCACCCTCGTGCCAAATCCAACCAGTATGTGTGTGTGCTTGCGGATTAGATGGCTGTGCAGTAATATTTGTCTTTTTGAAGCAGGGTGTACCTTGTCCCTTTTTGTGATTTTTGTAATGTGTTGCTTTTGTTCCTGGTGGTGCGAATGGTCTTGTTTGTATCAGGTATGTAAGGTGTGTGAATGGCCTGTAAAGTGGTTGGTGCCTTGACGTGGCTTTACAGCTCACGAGCTGCGAGTCATTGGTTTGGTTTTTTGTGAATTTAATTATTGACAGTGCATTTCATTTTTGTGAAATCTCTTGTTAATAAAATTTAATACACTGAACCATGACTCGCCCTCGTGCCAAATCCAACCAGTATGTGTGTGTGTTTGAGGAATAGATGGCTGTGCAGGAATCTTTGTCTTTAGTTTCTCTGCCAAGGTACACTTTCCATGTAAGAATAACCCACCAACTGTAGATATTGTCTAAAACCCATGGGAGTTCATGGTGATGTCTCTCTTGTGAATTCAAAATTACCAGGGATGCTTTTAGTTGAAAAGGAAGCGACCCCTTGGGCAAGGGTCGCTTCATGGGCCACCATTTTTTTAGTCAGTCTTTTCTGCCCCCTCTGGGGGCAGATCGGTTTCATTTTGTTGCCGTATCCGCTCCCAGGGGGGGCAGAAAAGCCCACTAGACACCAGGGATGTGTGTGTTTGTTGTAGGAAGCGACCCCTTGGGCAAGGGTCGCTTCCTGGGCCCCCATTTTTTTAGTTAGACTTTTCTGCCCCCTCTGGGGACAGATCGGTTTCATTTTGTTGCCGTATCCGCTCCCAGGGGGGGGCAGAAAAGCCCACTAGACACCAGGGAATTAGTGTAAATAAATATGGAAGTGACCCCTTTGGCAAGTGTCGCTTCCAGGGTGCAATTTTTATAATATGTATTTGGCCCACCCGCCCCGGGACAGAGTAGCCTTTTTTTGCCTGCTGTTTTCTGCCCCACCTGGCACACAACCCGATTGACCATTTGGGTAGTAACATAGCATGTTATAATGTTTATTGTTATATTTTTTGTGAATTGCAATTGTAATGTTTTTCTTTTTACTTTTTTTGTTCTAGGTGAAGGCTTTTGCTCTTTTCAGTTTGCCGTTTTGTTACTGGTGTTTCTGCTGTTTGTGTAGTTTGGTAAGAGACTTTTTTTTGTACAATGTAAATGTGTTTGATTTCTCTGCATGAATTTATTTTGCAAATGGTGTAATAATAGCAGTATGTTGGTTTTTTGAGTGTCTAAAACTTTTTGCATTGGTGCTCGATGTGTATTTTGTTGTCTTGTGAGTAATTTGTTTTTTTTCTTCTTTCTAGTTGGATATCGTTGGTTTTTGCTATGTCACTGCAGAGTTGGTTTCTGGTGAGTGCAGCTGTCTCTTGTAATTGAATTGTATAGTTTTTGAGTACATTGATCTTTGTGATAAAGGTACACATTTCTTTACATACTTGGTTTGCACATTGTTGGTTGTTGTTGACTTGTTTGTGCAGTCTTCTATCTTAGTGAGTATAATGGCTAGCCGCAGGATTACTGCTCAGCAGGTCGTTGGTTTGCTGTTTGAGTCTTCCTCTGACCATGGTTCAGAGACTGACTCTGCATCTGAGGGAGAGGAGGCAGGGGACGATTCTGACAGTGAGTTTTCTCTCCGTATGGAGTCATCGGATGATGAAGATACTCTTTGTGCGGATGAAGTGCCTGTGTTAGAGGAGGAGACTGATGTGGCGATAGTGCGGCAAGAGGCATCTGGGCTGCAGCCTGGGGCTGCAAGGCTTCCCGTTGGTGTAGTGCGGCAAGAGGCTTCTGGGCTGCAGCCTGCGGCTGCAAGGCTTCCCGTTGGTGTAGTGCGGCAAGAGGCATCTGGACTGCAGGCTGGGGCTGCAAGGCTTCCCTTTGAAAGTGATTACCTCTGGGTTGCCCCTGGCATGGTGCAGCCGGCATTGCCAGAGTTTACTGGTGTTCCAGGGTGTAGAGTGAATACTGAAAAGTTTTTGCCGGTAAATTTTTTTCAGTTGTTTATGGACGATGTGTTTTTGGCAGAGATTGTTGAGCAGACTAATTTGTATGCCGAACAGTTTTGGAGGAACAACAGTGCCAGCCTTAAGCCACACTCTAGAGCTACCCGGTGGACTCCCACAAATCTTGAAGAGATGAAGAAGTTCTTGGGTTTAACTTTTTTGATGGGCTTGCTAAGGAAGCCATCAATGTCTTCATATTGGTCTAGCAGTCCCTTGATGGCAACGTCTATTTTTCCGGCAGTCATGAGTCGTGACAGGTATTTGCTTCTGCTTCGGATGATGCATTTTGTTGATAATAGTTTAGCGTTGCCACAAGATCACCCTGAGTGTGACCGTCTTTTTAAGATTAGGCCTGTCCTTGATCACTTTGTTGATCGATTTTCTGAGATTTATGCTCCTGGGAAACAAATTGCAGTGGATGAGTCTTTGGTGTTGTTCAAGGGCCGCTTGGTTTTTAGGCAATACATTCCTAGTAAGAGGGCACGCTATGGAATAAAGCTGTATATGCTGTGTGACAGTAGGACTGGATATGTCTCTAATTTCAGGGTGTACACCGGTAAGGAATCCAGGATTAACCTCCCTGGTTGTCCGCCACTTTTGGAGTGACTGAGAAAATGGTTTGGGAACTTGGTAGAGGATTTTTTAACAAAGGCCACCATTTATATGTAGATAACTTCTACACTGGTGTGCGGTTGTTCAGGGAATTGGCCAAAGTGGACACTCTTGCTTGTGGCACAATCCGCTCTAACCGTAAAGGTTTCCCGAAAGAACTTGTTTGTTAAAAGCTTGTGCGGGGACAGTGCAGTGCGTTGCGTTGCCAGGAGCTTCTTGCTGTGAAGTTTTCAGACAGGAGAGATGTCTACATGCTGACTACCATCCATGATGAAAGCACTGCACCTGTGACTGTTTGGGGTCAGGTCGCTGAAGCGCGCAAACCTGTGTGCATTTTAGACTATAATAGGCACATGGGTGGTGTTGACAGAGTAGATCAGAGGTTGGAACCTTACACTGCTCTTCGTAAGGCTTACATTTGGTACAAGAAGTTGGCTATCCATCTTTTCCACTTGGCGATGTTTAATGCTTTTGTTGTGTTCCATGTTTCTTGCCCTGAGTCAAAGAAGACTTTTGCTAAGTTTCAGGAGTCTGTAATAGGCAGCCTTGTTGTAGTGGAACAGGCAAGTGTTCCTAGAGTTGGAGTGGTGGAGGATGTTGCTAGATTGAAAGATCGCCACTTTCCAGATCACATTCCTCCCACACCCTCAAAAGATTTTCCTAGTAGGAGATGTAGAGTCTGTTGGCGAAGAGGTACGCAGAAGGAGAGTCGTATGTACTGCCCCGACTGTCCTTCTCAACCTGCACTGTGTGTCCCTGCTTGTTTTAGAGCGTACCACACGCGAAAGAATTTTTGGGAGCATTCATGAGTGGTAAAGTGAACTGCCTGGTCTGTATTCTTTGGATAATTTGATTCTGTTTCAAGGTTGGTGTTAGTGCACTGTATTTAGTTGCTGATTTTGTGTTTGAAGATTTGTATCTATTTGCGATTTGTTTGTGTTTTTATTTTTTTCTAAAAAAATCCTAAATGTGATGGCGGTGTGTGTAGGCTGGCGCTTGGCTGTTGGTGTGTGTGGACTGGCACTTGGTTGGTGGTGTGCGTGGAATGGTGCTTGGCTGGCGGTGTGCGTGGACTGGCGGTGTGCATGGACTGGCGGTGTGCGTGGACTGGTGCTTGGCTGGTGGTGTGCGTGGACTGGAGCTTGGCTGGCGGTGTGCGTGGAATGGTGCTTGGCTGGCGGTGTGCGTGGACTGGTACTTGGCTGGCGGTGTACATGGACTGGTGGTGTGTGCAGACTGGTGCTTGGCTGGTGGTGTCCATGGACTGGAGCTTGGCTGGCGGTGTGCGTGGATTGGCGATTGTCTGCCGGTGTGGCTGGATTGGCGATTGGCTGCCGGTGTGGCTGGACTGGCGATTGGCTGGTGGTGTGCCTGGACTGGCGCTTGGCTAGCGGTGTGCGTGGACTGGCGCTCGGCTGGCTGTGTCTGAGTAGTGACTTTCTGCTGGTCACTACACACACTGCTAGCTGAGTGCCACTCCACGCAATCCATCAGCCTGTGCAGTTGCTGTGTCAGGAATGTGGGCGTGTGAAAGTGATGGGCCCTTGAATGGCGCTGTGTGCTGGTGTGAGTTTTGTTATGTGATGGGCCCGTGGCTGGCAGTGTGAATGGTTTTGTATGTCTCACACGTATGAAAGGTGTATGAATGGCCTGTAAAGAGGTTGGTGCCTTGTCATGGCTTTACAGCTCACGAGCTGTGAGTCAATGGTTCAGTTTCTCGCCCTTTCAATTATTACCAGTGCATTTAATTTTTGTGAAATCACTTGCTAATACAATTGTATCTACTAACCATCACTCACCCTCATGCCAAATCCCACCAGTATGTGCGTGTGCTTGCGGATTAGATGGCTGTGCAGTAATATTTGTCTTTTTGAAGCAGGGTGTACCTTGTCCCTTTTTGTGATTTTTGTAATGTGTTGCTTTTGTTCCTGGTGGTGCGAAAGGTCTTGTTTGTATCAGGTATGTAAGGTGTGTGAATGGCCTGTAAAGTGGTTGGTGCCTTGACGTGGCTTTACAGCTCACGAGCTGCGAGTCATTGGTTTGGTTTTTTGTGAATTTAAATATTAACAGTGCATTTCATTTTTGTGGAATCTCTTGTTAATAAAATTTAATACACTGAACCATGACTCGCCCTCGTGCCAAATCCAACCAGTATGTGTGTGTGTTTGAGGAATAGATGGCTGTGCAGGAATCTTTGTCTTTAGTTTCTCTGCCAAGGTACACTTTCCATGTAAGAATAACCCACCAACTGTAGATATTGTCTAAAACCCATGGGAGTTCATGGTGATGTCTCTCTTGTGAATTCAAAATTACCAGGGATGCTTTTAGTTGAAAAGGAAGCGACCCCTTGGGCAAGGGTCGCTTCCTGGGCCACCATTTTTTTAGTCAGTCTTTTCTGCCCCCCCTGGGGGCAGATCGGTTTCATTTTGTTGCCGTATCCGCTCTCAGGGGGGGCAGAAAAGCCCACTAGACACCAGGGAATTAGTGTAAATAAAAATGGAAGTGACCCCTTTGGCAAGTGTCGCTTCCAGGGTGGAATTTTTATAATAGGTATTTGGCCCACCCGCCCCGGGACAGAGTAGCCTTTTTTTTTCCTGCTGTTTTCTGCCCCACCTGGCACACAACCCGATTGACCATTTGGGTAGTAACATAGCATGTTATAATGTTTATTGTTATATTTTTTGTGAATTGCAATTGTAATGTTTTTTTTAAAACTTTTTTGTTCTAGGTGAAGGCTTTTGCTCTTTTCAGTTTGCCGTTTTGTTACTGGTGTTTCTGCTGTTTGTGTAGTTTGGTAAGAGACTTTTTTTGTACAATGTAAATGTGTTTGATTTCTCTGCATGAATTTTTTTTGCAAATGGTGTAATAATAGCAGTATGTTTGTTTTTTGAGTGTCTAAAACTTTTTGCATTGGTGCTCGATGTGTATTTTGTTGTCTTGTGAGTAATTTGTTTTTTTTCTTCTTTCTAGTTGGATATCGTTGGTTTTTGCTGTGTCACTGCAGAGTTGGTTTCTGGTGAGTGCAGCTGTCTCTTGTAATTGAATTGTATAGTTTTTGAGTACATTGATCTTTGTGATAAAGGTACACATTTCTTTACATACTTGGTTTGCACATTGTTGGTTATTGTTGACTTGTTTGTGCAGTCTTCTATCTTAGTAAGTATAATGGCTAGCCGCAGGATTACTGCTCAGCAGGTCGTTGGTTTGCTGTTTGAGTCTTCCTCTGACCATGGTTCAGAGACTGACTCTGCATCTGAGGGAGAGGGTGCAGGGGACGATTCTGACAGTGAGTTTTCTCTCCGTATGGAGTCATCGGATGATGAAGATACTCTTTGTGCGGATGAAGTGCCTGTGTTAGAGGAGGAGACTGATGTGCCAATAGTGCGGCAAGAGGCATCTGGGCTGCAGCCTGGGGCTGCAAGGCTTCCCGTTGGTGTAGTGCGGCAAGAGGCTTCTGGGCTGCAGCCTGCGGCTGCAAGGCTTCCCGTTGGTGTAGTGCGGCAAGAGGCATCTGGGCTGCAGGCTGGGGCTGCAAGGCTTCCCTTTGAAAGTGATGACCTCTGGGTTGCCCCTGGCATGGTGCAGCCGGCATTGCCAGAGTTTACTGGTGTTCCAGGGTGTAGAGTGAATACTGAAAGGTTTTTGCCTGTAAATTTTTTGCAGTTGTTTATGGACGATGTGTTTTTGGCAGAGATTGTTGAGCAGACTAATTTGTATGCCGAACAGTTTTTGAGGGACAACAGTGCCAGCCTTAAGCCACACTCTAGAGCTACCCGGTGGACTCCCACAAATCTTGAAGAGATGAAGAAGTTCTTGGGTTTAACTTTTTTGATGGGCTTGCTAAGGAAGCCATCAATGTCTTCATATTGGTCTAGCAGTCCCTTGATGGCAACGTCTATTTTTCCGGCAGTCATGAGTCGTGACAGGTATTTGCTTCTGCTTCGGATGATGCATTTTGTTGATAATAGTTTAGCGTTGCCACGAGATCACCCTGAGTGTGACCGTCTTTTTAAGATTAGGCCTGTCCTTGATCACTTTGTTGATCGATTTTCTGAGATTTATGCTCCTGGGAAACAAATTGCAGTGGATGAGTCTTTGGTGTTGTTCAAGGGCCGCTTGGTTTTTAGGCAATACATTCCTAGTAAGAGGGCACGCTATGGAATAAAGCTGTATATGCTGTGTGACAGTAGGACTGGATATGTCTCTAATTTCAGGGTGTACACCGGTAAGGAATCCAGGATTAACCTCCCTGGTTGTCCGCCACTTTTGGAGTGACTGAGAAAATGGTTTGGGAACTTGGTAGAGGATTTTTTAACAAAGGCCACCATTTATATGTAGATAACTTCTACACTGGTGTGCGGTTGTTCAGGGAATTGGCCAAAGTGGACACTCTTGCTTGTGGCACAATCCGCTCTAACCGTAAAGGTTTCCCGAAAGAACTTGTTTGTTAAAAGCTTGTGCGGGGACAGTGCAGTGCGTTGCGTTGCCAGGAGCTTCTTGCTGTGAAGTTTTCAGACAGGAGAGATGTCTACATGCTGACTACCATCCATGATGAAAGCACTGCACCTGTGACTGTTTGGGGTCAGGTCGCTGAAGCGCGCAAACCTGTGTGCATTTTAGACTATAATAGGCACATGGGTGGTGTTGACAGAGTAGATCAGAGGTTGGAACCTTACACTGCTCTTCGTAAGGCTTACATTTGGTACAAGAAGTTGGCTATCCATCTTTTCCACTTGGCGATGTTTAATGCTTTTGTTGTGTTCCATGTTTCTTGCCCTGAGTCAAAGAAGACTTTTGCTAAGTTTCAGGAGTCTGTAATAGGCAGCCTTGTTGTAGTGGAACAGGCAAGTGTTCCTAGAGTTGGAGTGGTGGAGGATGTTGCTAGATTGAAAGATCGCCACTTTCTAGATCACATTCCTCCCACACCCTCAAAAGATTTTCCTAGTAGGAGATGTAGAGTCTGTTGGCGAAGAGGTACGCGGAAGGAGAGTCGTATGTACTGCCCCGACTGTCCTTCTCAACCTGCACTGTGTGTCCCTGCTTGTTTTAGAGCGTACCACACGCGAAATAATTTTTGGGAGCATTCATGAGTGGTAAAGTGAACTGCCTGGTCTGTATTCTTTGGATAATTTGATTCTGTTTCAAGGTTGGTGTTAGTGCACTGTATTTAGTTGCTGATTTTATGTTTGAAGATTTGTATCTATTTGCGATTTGTTTGTGTTTTTATTTTTTTCTAAAAAAATCCTAAATGTGATGGCGGTGTGTGTAGGCTGGCGCTTGGCTGTTGGTGTGTGTGGACTGGCACTTGGTTGGTGGTGTGCGTGGAATGGTGCTTGGCTGGCGGTGTGCGTGGACTGGCGGTGTGCATGGACTGGCGGTGTGCGTGGACTGGTGCTTGGCTGGTAGTGTGCATGGACTGGAGCTTGGCTGGCGGTGTGCGTGGAATGGTGCTTGGCTGGCGGTGTGCGTGGACTGGTACTTGGCTGGCGGTGTACATGGACTGGTGGTGTGTGCAGACTGGTGCTTGGCTGGTGGTGTCCATGGACTGGAGCTTGGCTGGCGGTGTGCGTGGATTGGCGATTGGCTGCCGGTGTGGCTGGATTGGCGATTGGCTGCCGGTGTGGCTGGACTGGCGATTGGCTGGTGGTGTGCCTGGACTGGCGCTTGGCTAGCGGTGTGCGTGGACTGGCGCTCGGCTGGCTGTGTCTGAGTAGTGACTTTCTGCTGGTCACTACACACACTGCTAGCTGAGTGCCACTCCACGCAATCCATCAGCCTGTGCAGTTGCTGTGTCAGGAATGTGGGCGTGTGAAAGTGATGGGCCCTTGAATGGCGCTGTGTGCTGGTGTGAGTTTTGTTATGTGATGGGCCCGTGGCTGGCAGTGTGAATGGTTTTGTATGTCTCACACGTATGAAAGGTGTATGAATGGCCTGTAAAGAGGTTGGTGCCTTGTCATGGCTTTACAGCTCACGAGCTGTGAGTCAATGGTTCAGTTTCGCGCCCTTTCAATTATTACCAGTGCATTTAATTTTTGTGAAATCACTTGCTAATACAATTGTATCTACTGAACCATCACTCACCCTCGTGCCAAATCCAACCAGTATGTGTGTGTGCTTGCGGATTAGATGGCTGTGCAGTAATATTTGTTTTTTTGAAGCAGGGTGTACCTTGTCCCTTTTTGTGATTTTTGTAATGTGTTGCTTTTGTTCCTGGTGGTGCGAATGGTCTTGTTTGTATCAGGTATGTAAGGTGTGTGAATGGCCTGTAAAGTGGTTGGTGCCTTGACGTGGCTTTACAGCTCACGAGCTGCGAGTCATTGGTTTGGATTTATGTGAATTTAATTATTGACAGTGCATTTCATTTTTGTGAAATCTCTTGTTAATAAAATTTAATACACTGAACCATGACTCGCCCTCGTGCCAAATCCAACCAGTATGTGTGTGTGTTTGAGGAATAGATGGCTGTGCAGGAATCGTTGTCTTTAGTTTCTCTGCCAAGGTACACTTTCCATGTAAGAATAACCCACCAACTGTAGATATTGTCTAAAACCCATGGGAGTTCATGGTGATGTCTCTCTTGTGAATTCAAAATTTTTTTTTATCCCCAAGGTCCTGCAAACAACAAAATGTCTGCCACATTTTCATTGCAATATTATTCCAAAATTCTCACGCTGTAGGAACAATAGTTAATCTGGTTTTGCAAGGGGGGTCACTTTGGTTTTTGGCCCGGTGCTCAGCGGCCATCTAGGGAAACCTACCAAACCCACAGATTTCTGAAAAGTAGACACCCGGCGGCTTCCAGGTAGGTATGGCTTGCGTGGATCCACCAATGTTTCCTTACCCAGAATCCCCTGCAAACCTCAATTTTAGCTGAAAAAATCCCTTTTTTCACACATTTTGGTGTGGGAAAGTTGTGGCATCACCGGGCTCACACAAATTTACCACCATCCAGCGTTCCCCCAGGTCTCCCGGTAAAAACGGTGCCTCACTTGTGTGCGAGGCCCAAGTACCCGCGGCAGGCAAGGGCCCAAAACGTAGTGAGGCGACATCAAAATGGCCTATCGCCAAACCACCTGGTTTTGCAAGGGGGGTCACTTGGGTTTTTGGCCCGGTGCTCGGCGGCCATCTAGGGAAACCTACCAAACCCATGCATTTCTGAAAACTAGACACCCGGCGGTTTCAGGGAGGTATGGCTTGCGTGGATCCTCCAACGTTTCCTTACCCAGAATCCCCTGCAAACCTCTATTTTAGCTGAAAAAATCCCTTTTTTCACACATTTTGGTGTGGGAAAGTTGTGGCATCACCGGGCTCACACAAATTTACCACCACCCAGCGTTCCCCCAGGTCTCCCGGTAAAAATGGTGCCTCACTTGTGTGGGAGGCCCAAGTACCCGCGGCAGGCAAGGGCCCAAAACGTAGTGAGGCGACATCAAAATGGCCTATCGCCAAACCACCTGGTTTTGCAAGGGGGGTCACTTGGGTTTTTGGCCCGGTGCTCGGCGGCCATCTAGGGAAACCTACCAAACACACGCATTTCTGAAAACTAGACACCCGGCGGCTTCCAGGGAGGTATGGCTTGCGTGGATCCCCCAACTTTTCCTTACCCAGAATCCCCTGCAAACCTCTATTTTAGCTGAAAAAATCCCTTTTTTCACACATTTTGGTGTGGGAAAGTTGTGGCATCACCGGGCTCACACAAATTTACCACCACCCAGCGTTCCCCCAGGTCTCCCGGTAAAAATGGTGCCTCACTTGTGTGGGAGGCCCAAGTACCCGCGGCAGGCAAGGGCCCAAAACGTAGTGAGGCGACATCAAAATGGCCTATCGCCAAACCACCTGGTTTTGCAAGGGGGTCACTTGGGTTTTTGGCCCGGTGCTCGGCGGCCATCTAGGGAAACCTACCAAACACACGCATTTCTGAAAACTAGACACCCGGCGGCTTCCAGGGAGGTATGGCTTGCGTGGATCCCCCAACTTTTCCTTACCCAGAATCCCCTGCAAACCTCTATTTTAGCTGAAAAAATCCCTTTTTTCACACATTTTGGTGTGGGAAAGTTGTGGCATCACCGGGCTCACACAAATTTACCACCACCCAGCGTTCCCCCAGGTCTCCCGGTAAAAATGGTGCCTCACTTGTGTGGGAGGCCCAAGTACCCGCGGCAGGCAAGGGCCCAAAACGTAGTGAGATGACATCAAAATGGTCTATCGCCAAACCATCTGGTTTTGTAAGGGGGTCACTTGGGTTTTTGGCCCGGTGCTCGGCGGCCATCTAGGGAAACCTACCAAACCCATGCATTTCTGAAAACTAGACACCCGGCGGCTTCCAGGGAGGTATGGCTTGCGTGGATCCCCCATAGTTTCCTTACCCAGAATCCCCTGCAAACCTCTATTTTAGCTGAAAAAATCCCTTTTTTCACACATTTTGGTGTGGGAAAGTTGTGGCATCACCGGGCTCACACAAATTTACCACCACCCAGCGGGTACTTGGACCTCCCACACAAGTGAGGCACCATTTTTACCGGGAGACCTGGGGGAACGCTGGGTGGTGGTAAACTTTTGTGAGCCCGGTGATGCCACAACTCTCCCACACCAAAATGTGTGAAAAAAGTGATTTTTGCAGCTAAAATAGAGGTTTGCAGGGGATTCTGGGTAAGGAAACGTTGGGGGATCCACGCAAGCCATACCTCCCTGGAAGCCGCTGGGTGTCTAGTTTTCAGAAATGCATGGGTTTGGTAGGTTTCCTTAGATGGCCGCCGAGCACCGGGCCAAAAACCCAAGTGACCCTCCTTGCAAAACCAGGTGGTTTTGCGGTAGGCCATTTTGATATCGCCTCACTACGTTTTGGGCCCTTGCCTGCGGCATTTTTCACTGCAAAATTGTGGTGTGACCACGTTGCGTTTTGCGCCGTTTCCTATTGCGGGCAGTAGGCCGACCCGCACAAGTGAGGTACTATTTTTCTTGTAGGACTTTGGGGAACGCGGGGTGGGTGGAAATTTGTGGATCCACGCACATTCCAGAACTTTCCATCACAGAAATGTGCGGAAAATGTGTTTTTTTTGTCAATTTTTTACATTTGCAAGGGATTCTGGGTAACTGACCACAGTGGGAGGCAGTCAAGTCACCCCATCCTGGATTCCCCTGGGTGTCTAGTTTTCAAAAATGTATAGGTTTGCTAGGTTTCCCTAGGTGCCAGCAGGGCTAGGGTTCAAAAACTACAGCTAATCACTTTGCCAAAAAAAGGGTCATTTTTCACTGCAAAATTGAGGTGTGACCACGTTGCGTTTTGTGCTGTTTCCTGTCACGGGCACTAGGCCGACCCGCACAAGTGAGGTACCATTTTTCTTGTAGGACTTTGGGGAACGCGGGGTGGGTAGAAATTTGTGGATCCACGCAGATTCCAGAACTTTTCATCACAGAAATGTGGGGAAAATTTGTTTTTTTTGTCATTTGTTTACGTTTGCAAGGGATTCTGGGTAACAGACCATAGTGGGAGGCACTCAAGACACCCCATCCTGGATTCCCCTGGGTGTCTAGTTTTCAAAAATGGTTAGGTTTGCTAGGTTTCCCTAGGTGCCGGCAGGGCTAGGGTTCAAAAACTACAGCTAGTCACTTTGCCAAAAAAAGGGTCATTTTTCACTGCAAAATTGAGGTGTGACCACTTTGCGTTTTGCGCCGTTTCCTTTCGCGGGCACTAGGCCAACCCGCACAAGTGAGGTACCATTTTTCTCGTAGGACTTTGGGGAACGCGGGGTGGGTGGAAATTTGTGGATCCACGCAGATTCCAGAACTTTCCATCACAGAAATGTGGGGAAAATTTGTTTTTTTTGTCACTTTTTTATGTTTGCAAGGGATTCTGGGTAACAGACCATGGTGGGAGGCACTCTAGACACCCCATCCTGGATTCCCCTGGGTGTCTAGTTTTAAAAAATGTATAGGTTTTCTAGGTTTCCCTAGGTGCCGGCAGGGCTAGGGTTAAAAAACTACAGCTAGTCACTTTGCCAAAAAAGGGTCATTTTTCACTGCAAAATTGAGGTGTGACCACGTTGTGTTTTGCGCCGTTTCCTGTCGCGGGCACTAGGCCGACCCGCACAAGTGAGGTACCATTTTTCTCGTAGGACTTTGGGGAACGCGGGGTGGGTGGAAATTTGTGGATCCACGCAGATTCCAGAACTTTCCATCACAGAAATGTGGGGAAAATGTGTTTTTTTTGTCACTTTTTTATGTTTGCAAGGGATTCTGGGTAACAGACCATGGTGGGAGGCACTCAAGACACCCCATCCTGGATTCCTCTGGGTGTCTAGTTTAAAAAATGTATAGGTTTGCTAGGTTTCCCAAGGTGCCGGCAGGGCTAGGGTTCAAAAACTACAGCTAGTCACTTTGCCAAAAAAGGGTCATTTTTCACTGCAAAATTGAGGTGTGACCACGTTGCGTTTTGCGCCGTTTCCTGTCGCGGGCACTAGGCCGACCCACACAAGTGAGGTACCATTTTTCTCGTAGGACTTTGGGGAACGCGGGGTGTGTGGAAATTTGTGGATCCACGCAGATTCCAGAACTTTCCATCACAGAAATGTGGGGAAAATGTATTTATTTTGTCACTTTTTTACGTTTGCAAGGGATTCTGGGTAACAGACCATGGTAGGAGGCAGTCAAGTCACCCCATCCTGGATTCCCCTGGGTGTCTAGTTTTCAAAAATGTATAGGTTTGCTAGGTTTCCCTCGGTGCCGGCAGGGCTAGGGTTAAAAAACTACAGCTAGACTCTTCGCAAAAAATGTGTAAATTTTCAGTGTGAAAATGTGGTGTGTTCACCTTAGGTTTTGAGCCACTTCCTGTCGTGGGCACTATGCCTACCCACAGAAGTGAGATACTATTTTTATCGGGAGACTTAGGGTAGTTCAGCTTTGTAAAGCAACTGTTATTACCATTTGATTTTTGATGCATTTCTCCCTTCCAAATGAAAGACATTGTGTAAAAAAGAAATCATTTTGAAAAATGACCAATAATTGTCATGCAAGTCTGAGTATTCCCAATTTCGAAAATGTGCAAATATGCACTGTTTCTAAACTCTGTAATTTGTTCCCATTTCAGAAATACATAGGTGTCTTTCATACCGATTTTTCCATGTATACATTTTCCCACAATAATTGCTATATACCCGGAACAAAAAAAAAAACCTTTACAAAATGCTGCTCCGTTTTTTACTCTGGGTTCGTTGGGCTCTTGGTGAACCTACAAGTCCTATATATCCCCACAACCAGGAAGGTCCACCAGATAAAACGGTATAGTGCTTTCAAAGAGATATAAAATTAGAAGAAGTTACAGGTGAAAACGTTGACTCAAAAGGCTGCTTTTTTCAACAAATTTTTAATTTTTCCTATATTTACCTGTTAGTTTCTATAAACAAACCTTGATGGATCTACACAAATGACCCCTTGCTGAATTCAGAATTTTGTCTACTTTTCGAAAATGTATAGCTTTCCAGGATCCATTATTGCTTTCTACCCATTTCTACCATTATCTGGAAGGAGGTTGAAAGCACAAAAAATAGCAAAAATAGGGTATGTCCCAGAAAAATGTCAAAACTGTGTAAAAAATGTTGGATTTCTGACGAAAATCTGTCATTCCCTAAAAGCTGGAGAAATGGTGATTTCAGCCCCACAAACCCTTTTTTAATATCATTTGCAGAGAAAAACCCAGACGCTTTCATTTGCAGCCACTTTTCCCCATTTTTCACAAAAAAAAACAAAATTTTGCTGTATTTTGACTAATTTCTGGGAACCCTCTAGGACAATCCACAAACCCAGGGTACCTTTAGAATCCCCATGATGTTGGAAGAAAAGGACGCAAATTTGGCGTGGATACCTACTTTGGTCAAAAAGTTACAGGGGCCTAAGCGCGCACTACCCCAAATAGCAAAAAAAAGGCTTAGCACAGGAGGGGAAAAGGCCTAGCAGCGAAGGGGTTAAATAACCACAATCTCCTTAAAGGTCCATGTGTAGTATATAGTAATTCATAGCAATCCTCAATTTTTTCAGCCTTATGTAGAGTTTGGCGGGTAGGGTACTCTGACAAAGTACTTTATCTGACACACATGGGCTACCCGCTTTGTTTAGTTTCGGGAAAACCGCCACGTTTCCACCAATGAAGCCTGTGCTGGCTCTGCCAGCACAAATCTTTGAGCTCTGGCTCATCGGACACATGCTGGAAGAAAACTCCAACCGTGATAGGGCCATTTGTTCTTTGAAGAACAAAATCTTTTCTGAGCAGCTGTCTCAAACAGGGCTCAGCAAGCTTTCTTCAATGGAGCCACCATGACAGCAGCTCTGCTAAAGACATGGAGATTTCTGCCTGACTGGCTGAGATTTGTAAATATGTCAGTTGATGTTCCTCAAGGGAAGTGGAGTAAATCCCTCCGGGGCCCTGGTGTACTGACAGACTGACCCGCAGAGCTCAAAATTACGCTCTATTTATATATCAGTATGAGCACTGATTTTTTATAGAAAAATAGTACTACGAGTTGAGCTTGAGCTAATGTTCGACGATTTGAGCTTGTGCTAGCATTAGCTTGTGTTACACAATCCTCCATCTTGCCTCAACATCACAGGATATCATGTGATGACTGTTGTTGATTCTGCTACTAAACAAAACTCGTCTACTTTTACTTGAATAAGCAGAAAGTGTTCTCAGAGAAATTTCCTTGTTGCACTCAATCAAGAACAGTTCTTACTGTCCCAGGATATGTTAACAATGTATCAGCTCAAATGTGCAGCTAAGACTACACCGCTCCCTGTCCCAGATGTTGGTGTGTCCTAGGAGTTAGAATGTGGTATAGATTTCTATGCCTTCAGCAGTAATTACATCCAACCCCACCCGCTAATAAGCATTTACATGCAGAAGACACCAAATACATTGCTTTACCTCATGATCACCCTTGTTTAAGAAACATTGTCCATTTGGTGACAGAAGCAGTGATGAATGAAGGATAACACAGAAGCAGGTCATATAAACTCCTTATCCACTCTTTAATAACTAAACCCCCAATAACAGTTGTTCTCTGCTTCTGGAGCAGCTTGTTTCCCTGCTTGTGTGCCCTATTCGAAGCTACCCTGGACTAACATCCTTCCTCCCACTTCTTGTTGTCCGTCTCCTAACGAAGTATCAGTGTATCTGGCTTCAGAGAGTGTGCATTGCAGTCTATGTCTTTCCATTTTTCATTGGTCTCTTTCAAGCTGCCAGTTCAGACCCTTCATCAGTCACAAGCAGACTCCAACAACAGTCAATGAAGCAGATCAACGCACAACACTGATCACGAGTGCCTAATTTGATAAAATAAATAAATACATATATGTGTGGGTCCCCAAAACATTTTCCTTGAAGGCCCTCGCCTACTTACACTTCTGGCATGGCCTACTTCTCCCTCTGGAATAGGCCTTTACTATATAAGAGCCTTTCTATTTTGTGACCTAATTCTTCCTTTGACTAACTGACTCTAGGGTCCTCAATACAATCAGCCACAACTAAAGTACTGCTTTGGTCTCAATATCTGCAGGTTCCTAAGAATACTTAATGGCTAGTGTCCGTCATTGCATTTTTTAATTGCTAACCTGCAGTTTGTACTTATGTCACAATGTGGTTCAAAGCCCTCATACCAGTAAATCAATGCAGCCAGAACTGTATTTAGCAGTGTTGTTTCCATGTAATCTTTGATAATCAGGATTGGAGGGTAAGGCAAATGCTAAGTGTCTGGGTCCCTACAATAAGTACATTGGGGACCCACTGCCAATCACCAGCTCAAATGAGGTACTACTGGTCCAACAGGTTTGTTGGGGCTTGCCTTTTCCGTCCTGGAAGGTAACATCTGTCTAACAAGGAGACTGTCAAATGGGTACCAGATCGTCTCCTCTTTTTATCAGAAAAATCGAAAAGATCCAAAGCTGATAAAAAAAGGTCAGCAGCAGCACCTCAAAGGTAAAACATATGTTCCTATTTGTGCACTTTCTAGAAGATGCCCTTAGCCCTACAAAGATAAATAATTAATTTAAGACTAATTATCCAATTTGTGTCAGTTAATCTATCGAATGTTATTAGAATTTCCATTAAATTATTAATGCGTCAATTAAACATAGACCTAGCAATGTAAATCAGGGTGACTGAATAAAAGTAATATTTAAGTATTATTTAATGCTCTGGTAGAAATGCTGTTGAAAAGAGAGGCCATGGCAAACAGGGCCGGACTGGGAACCAAAACCGTCCCTGGCAAAGTGCTGGGTGGTCAGAGGCGCAACTAGAGCCAAATTTCGGGGGGGGCTAAGCAAAAATTTCGGGGGGGGGGGGCTGAATCTTTAAACAGTAGGCAGAGTGGCGCTGATTTCGGGGGTGGGGGGGCTGAATCTAGGCAGAGTGGGGCTGCAGGGGCTCTTAGAAGGGGTGAAACAACAGCGAGGCCTCATTAACATGCAAATGGTCTTTTTAAAGACCTGTGAAGTGCTCATGAGCGGCTTTGTGTCTGCCCGGGCTGCCACACATGACGGGGGGGGCTGAAGCCCTTTGAGTTCAATGGGTGTTGCGCGCCTGTGGGTGGTGCTCCCCCCCCCCCCCTCCCTTCCCGGGCTTGAGGGAGCCGCCGAGCTCTTTGCCAGGGCCGGTTTTTGGCCGATTTTGTTACAGGGCCGATTTATGCTGCAAAAACGGCCCTGTAACAAAAACGGCCCCCAGGGGCCCAAAACCTCCCCCCACCCGTGTGGCGCACCGGGGGATTGCCGGTGCCCGCTACGGTCAGTCCAGCCCTGATGGCAAACTCATTTTAGTTTTGGAAGTTACACCTTTTATATACGTTCACATGTTCATGTTAATCTAAGGCTTCTGAAAGGAAGATCTTAAAATACTTACATTTTTAAAATCATTTTAAAACATGTGAACCGCAAAGATTTCACTTATCACTGTGTGATAGATCTAAGGTCGCAGTCACAGTTCTGGAGGACCCAAGGGTAAGTTGCATCTCTTTTGTTAATTATTTAATTAAATCATTCATTCATCTTTTGGTCAGTGCAAATAAACAAAGAATACATTTATTGGATTTGGAAAGGGATAGACAGACGATATTTTCTATATTTTGGTTTCATAAAACAAGGCCCCCTATTGAAAGGCAAATTACATCTATTATCAACCAAACTGTTGGCACAGGAATGGCCCCTGCATAGGATATAGGAATGTACCCCTACCTTGAGTGCCCGACTGCATGTGAAACTTGTATGCTGACCTTTTTGTTCACCCTGTAATCATGCTAATCTAACATGTGCAGAGGCCTAGGTCTGTCTGTTTAAGTTTCAGGTTGTGTTCTGTGACCTGGAGGGGTCACCAAGCGTGTGCTCATAACTGACATGAGACTACTTTCCATGTCCAGGGTGGAGCAGTGTTGGCAGTGGACTGTGTTTTCTGAATTGTTAGTCTTGTCCAGACCTTTTTCTCTACTAAGGGAGAGTGCAATCACTCATATAAAGTTTCACTTTATACACACTTGAGTTGACATTCCATGTGTGTGTATGTATGTTGTATGTATAGCATGTGTGTAGTAATCACACTCAATGGGAGGTAAGAGTCTGAGTGCTGAGTTCATTGGGATGCACTTGGATGACCACTCATTTGGCATTGCACAATATAGTGTATATTGACTGCAGTCCTATCGCTGGAGCTTGGAGACCCAGACACTGAAGTGAGGAATATTGCAAATTCAAGGATGTCCTTGCTAGCCAATGGCGGCCTATTAGTACTTCCTGAGCACTACTATTTGGCGGTTGGTATGGGTGAGGGTGGGTCAGGGTGAGTTAAAGGTAATGAACGTTTCTAGACAGGGACTGAACTTTTCTTTGTTCATGAATACTGCTTCAGGAAGGCTGATGACAGCTAGTTGCAGAGATCTCACACTTCATTTTGCTCTTGTTTTGGATACTCCTGCTTTAAACCAGTACCACTGCTTCCTGCCTGTGAAAGCCATCACCTTGTGCATATGCTGCATCTGCATACAGCCAGAAAAAAATAAATTTACAAGAGAACCAACCTAAACCTGTTCTGGAAACTTAAACAGTGGCTCCTCATCTCCTTACTGTAAAATATGGAGAAAAGTGGAACTCAAACCACATCAGTGTTTTCCAATTCTAAGTTCTTCTTTACCAAGGAAGGGAATGTGCGCTCTGCAGAGTATTGAAGGAGTTGCTGTGTAATCAGGGATGGTGTTGGCATGACAACCAACTTTCCAGAGGTAAGAAAACATCACCTGAAGTCTGCACTTCTTGCTGGAGGAGATGGGGTTCTACTTAGCACTTAGCACTGCTTGCTGCTCAGAAAAGTAAGGAAAGGGCCTGGTCCTGAAAGAGGAGAGATTTTCAACAAGGAGAAGGCCACACTCTTACCAGTGTGAGGAATATCCAGGAAAAGCTAGACCAAAACTAGGACCCAAGCTGTGTCATGAGGTGTCTCCTGTCTACGTGACCAGTTCCCATGGTGAAACTGTGCAAAAACATTCAAATATAGAACAATATTCTCTGCATCTCTACCAGGTGCCTAAACAGTGGTGCGGCTGCATGATTTTGGGGCTGATGCACAAGAATGGCCATCTGCGATATCAATGCGGAAGGTCCAGGCTGGAAGGCTGCAACTGCTGAAGGCAAATACCACTGGGGAGCCAGTCCAGAGGCTGCAAATGCAGAGACAGAGCACCTGTCTGTGTCCAGCATGTGAGGCCACAACTACTGAAGATGAGCTCCTGCTGTGTAGGTCTACCACTCTGATCTCCGCACATGGACCTGTATGCTGAAGGACGTGACCGCTGCGATACCGCATCATCAAGGCTGCTCATACAGAAGCAGGTATGCACAATCACACCCACTATCATCATAGGTGCCATATCGTCACCAAGCAGGTAAAGTATGGTTAGCTATGAAAAGACCAGGGCAATTAAGGCACACATGGAAATCTGCTGCAAGAGCTTTAGAGCTTGCCCATCTGAATTTGTGAACTTGTAGCAGCACGGCCTGTTGAACTGATTTATACATTAGCTATTCAGAGCATTCCAGACTGAACTGCACCGTTGCCTAATCAATCCCTATGTCCATACTTCATGCAAGGGACCATAGACAGTTGGTGCATTCCTAAAGTAGGGAGACGGCACAGAGAAATTTGCAGATAAGATTCTAACCTTGTATCAATATCTGTATTAAAACTGTGTAGTATTTTGATTTGCTTTCAGATCAAAGTACCCGCTTTCTACAAAGATGAGTACTTGGCTGGACAATACTCTATAGCACCTTTTGGATCTCTGTTGAGTTCTCAGCTCTTGTCCACCACACTACCACCATGAGAAGCTTTGACTGCTCATCTTCACTATCTTGATATTCAAATGCAGAAAGGACAACAGTGCCATGTTTGTGGCCTGCTAGCCACTGCCCTGAACGGGGTCTGATATAAATGTTTTGGGCTCATAAATCGTGTATGTAGGCATTATTGTAATGTGCAAGCTGGCCTTTTTAATTGGTTGTGTTTTAGTATGCTATGATCAGCTTTATATCACAGGTTAGGTCAGTGGCCAGCGGTGCTTTCTTGTGCCTTTGATGAGTCTCCACTCAGGCTCCCACTCTTTCCCACTTATCTCACTCCACACTGCAAAGTTGGTCTACACATATGTGTTGTATATTTTTTTCAAAATTCAGATTGGGCCTAGGCAGCATAGGCATCAAACTGCTGTTCAGTAAAAGAGGGTAAAACAGTGGAAGAAAGCTGAGGTTCACCATGAGAAAAGTTGATTATTGATTGGGTCTAAGCAATAATGTCATTACTCTGTAACTGGTCCAGTTAGGGTTTTTTTTAAATCAAAACAGAGCTCAGTTCTTGGTAGCCGTGGCATAGAGCAGTCAGGCTTAACTCAAAGGAGAGCAAGTATAAAAGATTTATCAGTACCAAAACAATCAATACCTTACAAACAAGACACAATAAAAATCCAACTTCATTTTATAAAAATAGAGTATATTTGTGTCTTCAAATGAACATCAAAATGACAAAAATCAGATGAAGGTAACTGTAGATATCATTTTTGCAACTGTTTCATAAATCATTGCTTTTTACTCCAAAAAGTTTGGAAACTGGAAAAGTTTAAAAAAGTTTGTAAGTCCCTTCTTGTTACTGGATGTGCTAGTCTATGAGCTTAGAACACGAGAGGCTGGGGCAAAGTCAAATTTTCAGGTCAACTGCAATGGCAGTCGGGATGGGATAGGGACACTGGTTTGGCCTTGTTTAAAATTTGATCTTGCACTTAGAAGCATTTCTGTTTTTTCGGCCTTGACGGTAAGGTCGGCAGCCATTTACAGCTGGAGCCTGGCGTTGGGTTTTATGTAGACGGGATGGGAGAATCCAGGATTTTGGAGAAAGCCTTGGTTGTCACCGGCTTGCGAGGCTACCTACAAACGGATAAGGAGCAGTAGACTATGAGTCTTGGACTCTGGGCTCAGAATCCGCAACTTTGGCTGTGGCTCACAAGTTCTAGTCCTTTGGTGAGAAAGAGTCCACACCAGTACTAGCTCAGAATCCAGGGCCTGAAATGGATCTCTTGGGGGCTGGAATTCGATCTCTTGGATACACCAACAGAGTCCAGGGCATGTCAAGGGTGAACTGGTTAGCCAGACACTTTGCACATGCAGGGGATCTTTAGCTTTTGTGTCCTTGAAGCTTAACAGGAGGCTTGCTAACAAGACCTTCAAGTCCATTTATGAGTACTTTGCATGAGTGGGAGCAATTCTAGCTCCTGGGGTCTCACTCCATAGGTTCAAGAGCAGGAGCAGCCCTTCTATTCCTGAAGTCCTGTCCTGTTGTGGCTCATTAGGTGCAGCAGGGCCAATCTTCCTTGGTGCAGCCTTCCTTTTTCAGGGCCACCTGTTCCGTGGATGTTATCCTTCTTCTGTTCTTATTGAGTACAGTGGTGTCCTGAGATTGGAAGCCAGGGGTGCCACTTTTATGTCAATTTGGATGTTGTGGGTGGAGAGGACTCACTAGCCAATGGGGCTACTATTCCCATGAGTCAACCATACCCATTTTTACATCACTTCCTGTGCGGTTGACACTAAACAACCCCACAATGCTTTGCTTTGCCCAATATCTTGAGCTTTCCTGACATTTGCAGATCCTCTGTCCGCCTCCATTCTGCGAGGGACGCCTAAGGGAGCTCACCCCTATGTTGGGCTGTCACCGCCTCTTGTCCTGAAGAAGACCTCTATGACAATTTGACTAAGCTCTGTCTGGGTCAAAACGTCGATGCTAATATCTGGTTCAGCTTCAACAAATCTCCTGGTCTAAATCACTAAGCAAATGTGCTAGCCACTGGAGATATTGTTTTGTCCCTTTTTCTTCTGACCATTTCCTAATTCCCTCATTTATTCACTTTGTATATATGCACTGCACCACTCTCACTGAGCACTGAATGTCACCTTACCTCTTGTCACTGAAATTTTGCGTCTTTAGCTTTGACAGCCTTGTAAATAATTGTAAATATCCATGAGAGCTTCAATTTATTTAATACAATATCTTTGCAAGCATCTACTCGTGAGTGCTGTTTTATTCAATCTAGTGTTCTAACCACATTGAACTGATATGCTAATTTTCAATTGATATAATTGCTAATTATTTGTTACGTACTAAGCAACCATTTTCTTGATGAATCCCGATATTAAGTAATTTTTCCCACCCCAACGGAACCACTGTATTTATTCCGATCCCACAGATAGGCGGTCACACCATAAAAAGGTAAGAGGAGTTTTGCCTCAATAAAACACATTTGGCCTAAGGCGCACGTTCCCAAAATACCACAAAGTCAAATGCTACATGTAGTTAGAAACACTCAGCCAATCAGGACACAGCATGCACACCACACGCAGTAATCACACGCTCCCCATGCCGGACATGTGGACACATACACACTGTTGCACACTAGCTCTCCCCAAAGTTGAGAACCACCTGTTTCCCTTTATCAGATGGTTGTATTTGTGGTTTGTGACTAGGCCCGGATCTACATGCTTTCCCAGAATGTGCAATAGTTTAATTTTAACTCACTAACTGAATATATTTCCGGCCAAAACTTCTGTACATTGAGACTGTCTTCAGACATGACTCTGTCGATGCTCTCCCAGCCGCTGCATTTAATTAAACCAACTTGTTCCTGTTTTGCCAAACTCTTTGTCATTTCATTTTTTCAAGGTAAATTCACATGTGAGCAACTTTAGTACTTAACGTGTGGCTAGTGAAACCCCAGACTTACTACAATGAAAATGACAATTTCGAGTTGTCACTGTGAGGACGTGTAAAGTTGAAATTCAACATTAATTCTCTTTAAAATCTGGCACCCTGCTTTACGGGCTACTAAGGCCTGGTTTAGGGGTGACTTCCAAATATTAAAAAGGAAGATTGAGGCATGGCAAAAAGGTTATTTTACCATATTGAGTTGGTAGTTTAAAAGCTGCCCAACTAGGCTGTGATGGTAGACTTGCAGCCATGTTTCCACTTTTCACAGCAGTGGTGGCATAACAATTACTGCAGTTGACAGGTGACATTTACCTTACTAGACCTGGCTACATTTTGTACCATATACTAGGGACCTATAGGTAACATTAAGTATGCCAATCAAGGATTAGCTGATTAAACATAAGCATTGAGTAGTCAGAGCACATGCACTGGGCCTGGTAGACAGGACTTTAGAGTCTAAAAACCAGCGTCATCAATCCAAAAATTGGGAGGTGATAGTGCGAAAAAGATCCCTTTCCTTACATTTACCATTTGAGTTGTTCAAACAGGAATGAAATACAACATGAAACAGTAAGGCTACATCTTGTGTTGGACATAGCCTTCTTAGGGTAATTTTCCCCAAAACATTTTACTTTTTCTCCTAGTCTTTGCTGACTTTCCACACGACCTTAAAAATCTCGGCCACTATCCACTGTAATGCATGAGTCAGGCGGTGCGTACGTGATGGGTTTAGGTGCCGGACCTCCATGCTCTCTGTACACAGGTGGGTGCATACCTGCATCCTTGCTGTTATATCACCAGGTTAAGACCTGCCATTGCAGGTCTGTGTCTGCACACTTGCACCTATTGTGCTAGAGGAAAGGTACTTGGGCTGCTGTTGCAGGCTGGATGTGCACCATTGCACCCGTAAGGGGGTTAACCTGTTTCTGGCTGGCCCGAGTAATGTGCTGCGAGGGCTTGGGTAAGCCCTTGTGCCTGGTTTGTGATCGATGACCGGATTGTGCGCGCTGGCTTCTATCATGAGTAAACTTAGGAGCAGCCTGCCATTGCAGGCTGCTGTATGTACGCACCCACACCAATGGTGTCTGTGATTGCGTGCGCATCTTGGCATCGCAGGCTTGTGCGTGCACACTGGTACACGTATTCGTTAACCTGTGTCCAATCAGATTTGCAGACTGAGGTGGGTGCACTTGCACTTCTGGTGCTGGGGGCTAAGTGTCCAACCTGCCATCGCAGGTCTGTGTACGCACTAGTGCATGTGCGCTCAGGTAATGAGGTTTTCACCGCCTATGAGGCTTACTCTTCCCATCGGTTAACATGGGGAAGTGATTGTCATTGGTTAGGGCTACAATAGTGGATTGCAGTGGAGCAGCCTCATAATGTTTCCTATCAATAGATTCAACATGCCAAATCTTCTCTATTAGGAAATGGGGTTTCGGCATAACACGCTTAGAAATGACACGTATAAGAAGATGGACATTTGTATGCTCTAAAGGTCTTTGTGCCGTGGTGCCTGGCTCCAGTGGACACCAGGGGTCGGGGGAGCACATCTGTGCATTTCTCAGTGACCATCATAAACCATGGTCCTACCATTAGAATGACAAGACCTCTGCCATTTGAGGGCCGGATGGGATAGATTGGAGAGAGAGGTTTTGACACAGCCTCTCAGGGCCAGATCATGGCCGCACTAAAGATTAAGATCTGCATTCCATGGCCACAAAGCAGACAGGCCTACAATTTAGGGGAGATATTGGTGGTTCAAAGAGAAACCCCTTACACCACCCCTCACTTCAAAGACACACAATAGTATAACTACTGGTGCCATCCTTCAGCAAAGGGGGAGATATGCTGGTGGGGACGCGGGGTTGGGGAACCCGGACTGCGTGGTGCACACTGCCAGAGGACTCTGTTGTGCACATGAAGGATTAATGCCCATGAAGGGGACCGTGTGCCCTTTCTAAATAGTGGCTGGCCTGGGCTGAAGACGGGCTGAGATGTGGTGCCCAGAAGCGTGCACTCCAAGGGCCCGTTGGTCTCTTGGAGATCTCAGGGACATCAAAGAACACTTGCGAGGGAACAACACCATGTATGTGTGACATCTGGAGAGCAGTGCCCTCTCAATTGCCCACATCAACTACTGAATCCCAACTGGTGACACTGTGTGAGTATCGAAATAAGATGTGTGTCTGGAGATCGAATTGCCTATTAAATCTTGCTCGCCTCTGAGGCTTGTGGTCCCTGACACTCATAAGCATCAAGTTGGTGGAGAGCACATTCACCAGCTGCAGGACCCCGCATGGCCTGTTACGTCAATCCCAGGGGATACTCCTGAGGTATTCCTGACTCTCCTTTGGGGCCTCAGGACCCTGGGCATGTGCTCACTGTCAAGGCATTGTGGAAGTGCGTGCACCTTCCTACACAGGATAGGAAGAGGTGCTGACAAGGTGTTCTGAACCATGGGCCAATCTGCCTAACACAGATCTGAAAGTGCCGCATCTCTCTCGTGCAACACGCTGACTGGATTCTCATTGCATGAGGTGTCTGATTCACAGGGTGAGACCCTCGGTGGTGGGGGTGTTCCCGTTATAGTAGCGCCTCATTCTACCTCATGTGACTCTGCTGAACCTGCACCTGTGTATGTGACTTATATCATTGTGCACCGGACGTTGTGCCACCTTTCCAGGGAGGTACGGAATGTGCAACTCTTTATTTTGTGTGACCGGAATTACCTGATGCAACCCATCTCAACATGCCCAGGCCATTGTACCTCGTTTCCAGGGAGGTATGGAATTTGCAACTCTTCATGTTTAAGACCAGAAGGACCTCTTGAAACTCATACCAACGTGCACCAGATTCTGTGCCAAGATTACCTGGGCATGAACCTGATCATCGTGTACCTTATGGGTGTGTCCTCCGACTGAGGAGCTCCCTTGTGTTACTCCCCATTCATCAGTTGTTCCCTTCTGACCCTCATCATGGTGGACCAATTGCCCTCTCTACACATGGCCCCTCCCAAAGACATCTTGGTGTCAGGTAGTTGTGAGAGAGATTGACTGGGTTGAAGGAACGTGTCTGAGACAGTTCGTAAGAGGTTCAAAAGACTGCATGACTCCATTGTGTTTTGAAACCTATGGGTGAACTTCCAGAGTGGATGCTGAACTCCCCTTGTTTACATCTACTTCCTAATTAAAACTGGCTACATATCGCGACCCGCTTCCCGAGGACCCAAGCTGAGTGTTACTTCGGCCGCCGGTTGCCTACTATCCTTGAGGCGCAGCTGGTTATCTTCCCTGCAGGGGTCCAGGACAATCAGGGTGAACTAGAGGGTGTAGGGAGGCTGGGACCACAGAGTCTGCAGGGTGTTATCCATTGATCTCCTGGGTACCTGTGGCACTGCATTAATGTGCTGAGTGCTTTTGTGTGCAAGAGCCTTCTGTACAGACTGGGCTGATACCTGTTGCATCGTGTAGCAGTGCAGATTGAGTGTGCGTGAATGGAAGTGATAGTCTGTGATTCATAACACTGGCTGACAGAGCCGCTTTATACGTTGATTTCATGCCACAAGCACAATACATTTGTCATTGGGTTTACCCATGTGGCTTCTGCCAGTGGTGCTGCTTAGAAAGTGTTCTTGTTTCATGTATGTACGTATTTCCGATATCGTTGTGATCCAGGGTGTATCGGATAACTGTGTGGGATTGTATTATCAAGACTGCTGGGGTGGACCTGGGGTGGACAGCTTGTCACACCGCATAAGGGTGCTCTCTCTTAGAGATTAGATTGGGAATTGTCCACAGTGTGCATACTATTGAAATCCTGACAATACTAGTGGGCGTAGTGCTGCTAGTAATAGTTCCCAATGTGTTTTATGTCCAAAAGTATATAATGTACATGTAACAATGATTGAAATGTGTGTTGAATAAAAACTTTTTTACATACATCCAATGTGAAGTCTCCCTTGTGAAGCTCAGTGTATTCCTTGCGTGTGACAGCTGTGCCTTTGCTTTCCACATTGCCTCTGAAATAAGCCTTACTATTCAGTGCCAAGCCAACCAAGGGTGAGCACAGGTTATACAGCGAGTATAATCACCGCCCTTGGTGGGAGCTGTAGGTTATGCCTGGCTGGGGGCATCCCTTCAGCCAACCAGAAAGTGCTGGTTCCAACACCATGAATCTTATAATATGAACAATGTTAGGGACAATAAACGACTGTCAAATTAAGCCAGAAATCTCACAAAGTTGTATTTCACAATGTCATAGTCAAAATATCATCTGAATATCATTTGCAATAATATTGTCCCATCCAGTCTTTCAGTCTACAATTTCTATTATTTATTCCAACATATGTTTTATGGGCGCATTCATTCCAATATGGCCCCTTACAGTGTAAGCTCGTTGTTTACAAGGATGGAGGCTTAATGTTAACAGGTAGATGAACCTAATGTATTTTGCGTAGTTTAGTTTTAGAGAAGCTTTACTGTCTCCAAACCCTTATTTTATTTTGTGTATATGAGATAAAATCAGTGATCAAACAGTATATAAGCCCCGTGATTTCACCATTGATTAGGAGTGATCTTTGGTACATAATTATCACCAGACGTCAAGCCAGATTGTGAGGACATCATCTCTCAAGGGAGAGTTGTTTCCAGAAGCTATGCAAAAGGTGTTTTTCATAAGAGCGCATATTTTTCTTATTCGGCTGAGCTCTGATAATGTATGCTGTAAAATCTATCCTAAGAAACTCTAATTTTCAAAGTCAGGTATAGCTATTTAATGCTTCAGCTAAGTTTTAAAATAGCCTTTAGAAATACCATTAGAGTGTTAAGATGTCAGAAACATGTACTAATGTTATAAATAGTGTTAGAAACGTTTATTGTGGTTTCGCTGATCATTACATGTCTCACTGATTTTTTTTGCCAACTTGTGGTTATTGTTCATATAATAAGCACTAGACTGAGGGTTTTAAAATTAGCATTTTAAAGTACATGTCCCCCTTCCTTACTGCTAGTTTTGAGTGTGTTATTCATTAACATTAGGTTGTTTGGATTGCTACTGTGTACCTGAAGTCTGCTAGGGGGAGTGATAGTAACCTAAAAACATGGCCTGCACTGTATTGTACAGTGGGCTTGTGTTAGGGTGAGACTTCCTAATTCATTGTTGGTGCACCAAACTTAGTTATTGAATCAGAAGATCAGGAATTCAAGCCATGCATCTCTAGGGAACCCCTAGATTGTATATGACTGGAAGCCTTGGAAATGACCGAAAGGAACTGCTCAAGAAAACTTGAAAAGTTAGGACTTCAAACATTTTGGACTAATTTAAAGACCACCAGAGCCCTCAAAGGTACCTTGCGCCAAAGGTATCTAATTTCAATGCACCCTCCTCTGATATAGCTTGAAGCTTTTCCATTTCCATTTAAACAGCTTTATTTCGGCCAATATTGACCATAAAAAGCAAATGATACAGTACATACATAACCAAATTTGAACAATAAAAAAAGAACTCATCAAGAACAAATTATATAAACAAAAAATGGCCATAGTACATTTGAAATTGATCATGTATCATTACAATGAGGTTTCACAAAATTAAAATGATTATAAAAAGAGATTAAAAAGGTTAAAAAGGTTTAAAAACGATTAAAATGAAGAAAGTGCAAAAGAAAGCATTACTTGGGTGAGTTTAACAACACCATACGTCTATGCCACATGGCGTTAAGAAAACGAGACACTGCAAAAACTATAGGGGGGTGGATGTCCGATCTCAGTATTCTATATGCCACCGAGCACTGCCCACACCCCAGATATCTACAAAGTGATATGAGACATCGCCACCTGGCGAGTTTATATCCAGTACAAAAAAAGAGAACATGTAAGTCCGACTCGTCTTGACTATTGCATGCAGGACACCCAAGGGATCTATGTTTTGACCATTTGTTTGTGAAAGCATGGACCTGCAAGGTCCCTAATCTAAACTGAATATATAGCTTCCTTGCCATGGGTGGCTGTATTTCGTCCAAAAAAAGCTCAAAAAGATACTGCACTTTGATATTAAGAAAGTCAGCAGTTAAGGACGCGAGTTTGATATTTCTCTGGACATCAGCTAATCTTAGGGATCTGTAAGCTCTAACCAGTTCTAATCGATGAATAGTTGGAGACACTTCCTCAGGATTACTCCAGAGACCAGGAATGCCTATTCTCAAACATAGGTCTTTAATATATACAAACCACGGTAATTCACCAAACCCTGGAATTCGCAAAACCCCCTTGAGCTCAGACTGATAAGCTGCTAGTTCGGGGGTCGCCCACAGCTTACACCAAAAGGTCAATGGTCTCAATCCAACCTCCTCAGCAATGGGTCTGATTCCAAAGTCCAGGCGTAGGGGGATAAGAGGGGTGCTTGGCCGAAGACCAAGAAGCTGTCTCATACATTTGTTCTCAATTTTTGTCAGACCGCCAGAGGGACGGTGACCACAGAGTTCTGCCCCATACATTTGTGCACTCCTGACCTGTACTTTATAGATCTCAGCCACCGGGCCCGGGAGCTTGTATGATGAGTTCCTAAGTGTTTTTACAATACCCCCAACCATCTGTGCTAGCCTCTGACCTGCCTTGTCTAGTTGTGTGCCCCATTTGAATGTCTCAGACAAAGTAACACCAAGATAGTCGAAGACAGTCACTCTCTCAAGCAAAATGCCATTTAAGAGGGGTTTGGTCAAGATGTTTTTGCTGGATTGGAGACCATCAATTTGGTATTTGATGTATTAACCTCCAGCCCCCTATTTTTGCAGAATAGAAAGAAACTGTCAAGAATCCTTTGGATGCCCATAGGGGACTTTGATAACAACAAGGTGTCATCAGCAAACATCATTGCTGGCACCTTACCATCCACCAATTTTGGAGCATCGTTATCTACGACCTCATTTAACTGGGCAACCAAAGCATTAATAAAAAGGCAAAACAAGGTAGGGGCCAACACACACCCCTATCTTACTCCTCTATTTACTGGGAAACGGGGAGTCAATTCCCCGAATCTCCCATACCTGACTTGGGCGAAGTTGCCCTCGTGCAGTCATATAATCATTGACAGCAAATAGGACGGAGTGCCCAGTTGCACAAGGACCTCCCACAGTTTAACTCGAGGGACCAAATCAAAGGCCGATTTAAGATCGACAAATATCAAGTAGAGGCTGCCACCCTATACTATCACCGTCTTCCAATATAATAATTGGAGACTAAAGATTTGGTCGAAGGTTGAAAGATTTTTCCGAAAGCCGGCTAGATACATGTTAGACCCGGCCCTCGTAACATAGCTAGACCTGACCCCTGCACCTCACACCAGCCCCCAAACACACGGCCTAGCCGATCCTCCCCACCAGAACTCACACGCACCCAACCCGGACTTCCCCGTCCATGGCCTTCCTCCCTTCGGCCACACCGGGCCCTCGTGCCCACTTCATGCACCAAGATGGCCGCCCGGCCCCAGCGCGACCCTGGCCTAGAGGCGCCACTCCGGCTGGAGGACATCGCGCTCCCCTTGGGATGAGAGAGGGAGGAGCAGTTTCTATCACACCTCTGCGCTTCCCTGGGACGGTGGGTTTCGATCGACCTGCCGGCCTCCCCGAGGGCTGGCTCCACACCTGCTGGGTGTCTGGGACTCCTCCCGACCCGGCCCTGGAAGGATCAAAAGACAATGGCAGGAAACCCCAACAAGCAACCCCCCCAGGGGACAAGACCCCTGCCTGCACAGACTCCGGACATCAAAGAGGAGTCGCCCTATAACAAGGGGTGCTCGGGGACTGTCCGGCAGATTCGCCTTGGAACACCTGAGCCCTGCTGAGTGACTCGCGGCTCCCTGAAGATCGTAAGACCTCCGAACTTGTGCTTGAGCCCTGCTGAGTGACTCGCGGCTCCTCGAAGATCGTAAGACCACCGAACTGGTATCCGAGCCTTGCTGAGTGACTCGCGGCTCCTGCAGACTCTCTTGGTCCCGCCGGACCCCACGACGACAAGCGTATCCCTCAGCTTGAGGATTGTGAGCTGTGCGCCGGGTACGCTCCTGCATTTAATCCATATCCCCAAAGACTGTCCCGCTACCTCCTACCCCCCTCCAAGACTCTGAGAGCCCACGCTCTGCTTGTATATATTGGCCGTGCGGATCATAAAGATCCTACTACTCTAACTTGATAAAGATTTGCTCGTAAGAACCCCTCGTGTGGTGTCCCTCTGTCGTGTGGTGCCGAGTGTGCGATCCTAGATACGAGGTTCCTCCCGGAGGAATCTCCCGCCAGTGCCCGGCTACGATACTTCGAGGGTGGGTCTCAGGGCAGTCAGGGCCCCCTCCGGGCCCCTCTGAGGTCGCCTTCTAACATTGGTGGCAAGCGACGGGATTCGGGCCCATAATCTAGAGATCGAACGGCTGACGCACTACCGACAAAGATGGCGGAAGGAAACGCCGTGGTTCTCATAGAAGACGATGCCAGTACCGTTTTCCAGGTGGAACAGCTGGAAGCGTACACTCACAAAGAACTAAAACAATTCTGTAAGGAACTCAGAATCGCTACCACTGGTCTCAACACTAAAGAAGATATGCAAAAGGCACTGAAAGCTTGGGTGGATTCAGGGGCCTCCCGGCCAGAAGGAGCGGGGGAACCCCACGACGAAGCTGGACCCTCCCAAGGAGAACGCCGCAACAACCAGGTGCGAGGCTTCGTACCAGACGGGGGCCTATCCCCGGAGGAACTCGCAGACAGAGAAAAAAGTCGCCATCACGAGCTCGAATTAGCGAAACTCAAAATTGAGGGCGAGCTGAAATTAGCCGAGAAAAAGCTAGCAGTAGAACAGTTGTGAGTACAAGGAGAGCTGGAAGAGAAGAAACTCCAACGAGAACACGAGGGAAAGAGACTTCAACTGGAGCATGAACGCAGCCTGAAGGAAATAGAACTGAAAGCAAAAAGCAGAGAAACGCGGCCCCCGGGGAACCGGGAGGCGGCCGCCCCAACGGAACAGAAGGTCCACATCCCCAAGGATGTGGTCAAAGAATATTATAAAAATGATGACATTCAGCAGTGGTTCCGGGCCTACGAGGTCGCCATGACCTCCCATCGGGTCCCACAGAAGGATTGGGGGGCTGGGTTATGGGGACAATTCCTGAGCGAAGGGAGAGACACCCTGCTCGACCTACCCACCTCCATGCAAACGTCCTATGAACACATGAAAGCGGCCCTCCTCACAAGGTACGGCCTCACCCCGGAGATGTACCGCCAGCGGTTCCGGGACTGCCAGAAGATCCCGGGTACCACCTGGGTGGAATATGTGAATTTCTTCAGCCGCGCCTTCGATGGTTGGATCAAGGGCAGCAAGGTAACCACCCTGGAAGAACTAACCAACCTTATTTTGTGGGAACACCTGGCGGCCAACTGCTTTGTAGAACTCCGCCAGCATCTGCTCGACAGCAAGCTCACGGACCCAAGGAAGCTGACTGTCGAGGCGGATCGCTGGACCAACACCCGGGTCTCCCGGAGCCCTGTAGGAGAGTACCCCCGAGCCAGTCAGGGACCACCCCGCCAGAGAGGGGGGGGGAAACCAGGGAGGGCAGAGAGAGTCCCAGGCTAGTCCCCCGAAGTCCCAACCTCCACCCTTCCCGGCACCCCCACCTGCTGTATCCGCCCCCCCCCTTAGACGGGGGCACCGGGTAACCATCACTTGTTTCCGTTGCCAGAAGCCCGGGCATTACGCCAACGACCCTGAATGCCCCATGGCCCCACGCACCACCCAGGCAGCACCCCCTGCTAGACAGATCGCCAATGTAGCCCTGGGGGAGGAGGTTGAGGAGGCCGAGGAGTGGGAACCCGCCGCTATGGCCCTAGTATCCTTAGGAGATAGAGAGATGGTCCCTGGGAGCCTCCTGCCCTCTAACACAAAGAAATATGGGCAGCTCGTAACAATCAATGGCCACCAAGTAGAAGCCCTCCGTGACACCGTGGCCAGCATCACCGGTGTCCTTAGCCATTTAGTACACGAAGACCAGGTCCTCCCCAACGTCTTTTGCCCTGTCATCTCAGCCGACAACACAGAAAGCCTATGTAAAGTAGCCCTGGTGCCCTTTGAGTGGGGAGGGGTGGTCGGTAAACTGAAGGTTGCAGTAAGAACCTCCCAGCCCGTCGACTGTCTCCTGGGGAACGACCTGGAAAGTTCCCCCTGGGGACAAGTTGAGCGCAAGACCCATCTAGGGATGATGGGCCTCCCTGAGTGGGTGTGCGCCACCACTCGATCCATGGCGGCCCGACTGACCCCCCTGAGGGAAGTCGACGACGCCCCGACCCCTGAAGATAGGATGGTCCCAGCCGAGGGTCCCCCCATTACCCCACCAGAGGAGTCGATCGCCAGTGACGAACCCCCGTCTTCCGACTCCACCCCAGTCACCGAGTTCGGCGATCTGCTCGAATTAGCCCAGTGGCGCCACGAGGGGGGCCCCTCCCGAGAAGAGTTCTGCCGAGAGCAGGCTTCCTGTCCCTCCCTGGACGGGCCCCGGCAACAGGCAGAGGCCCAGGCCGCGGGCGACCAGACGGGGACGCACCGGATGTACTGGGAGAATGACCTCCTGTACAGTGAACAGAAGTCGGTGGAGCTAGGGTCCGGCCGGGTGCTGGTGGTACCCCTACGCTTCCGAAACCTCCTCCTGGGCTTGGCCCACGATGTCCCCCTCGCAGGCCACTTGGGCCAGGACAAAACGTACAGTCGCCTCATGACCCACTTCTACTGGCCCCGGATGAAAGCCGATGTAGGAGCCCACTGCAAGTCCTGTCCCACGTGCCAGGCCAGTGGGAAGAGCGGAGGGAAGAGCAAGGCTCCCCTCCAACCCTTCCCTGTCGTCAGTACCCCTTTTGAGCGGGTCGGGATCGACATTGTAGGGCCCCTGGACCCCCCAACTTCCCAAGGGCACCGGTTCATCCTCGTCCTGGTGGACCATGCCACCCGTTACCCTGAGGCCATCCCCCTGCGCACCGTCACGGCCCCCGTGGTGGGCCGGGCGTTGATGGAAATCTTCTCCCGCATGGGTTTCCCCCACGAGGTCGTGAGCGATCGCGGTACCAACTTTATCTCCCGATATATGAAGTCCTTATGGCAACAATGCGGGGTGTCCTATAAGTTCACCACCCCGTACCACCCCCAGGGAAACAGCCTGGTAGAGCGGTTTAACCGGACTCTGAAGGGGATGATCGCGGGCCTGGAAGAGCCCCTCCGGCGTAAGTGGGACATCCTGCTCCCCTGCCTCCTATTCGCATACCGCGAAGTTCCCCAGAAATCCTTGGGGTTCAGCCCCTTTGAGTTACTCTACGGGCACCCCGTCAGGGGGCCCCTCAGCCTGGTCAAGGAAGGCTGGGAGGCGGCGCCTCGAGGCCCCCCCCGAGATGTGTTCCGGTATGTCCTGACCCTCCGAAATCAGACTAGAAGGTTCCGAGAGATGGCCGAGGCCAACCTGGAGGCGAGTCAGGAGGAGATGAAGCGCTGGTACGACCAGAACGCCACTCTGGTCGAGTTTCAGCCGGGCCAGCTGGTATGGGTCATGGCCCCAGTGAAACCCTGCGCCCTCCAGGATAAATGGACCGGGCCCTTCAAAGTGGTTGAGCGGAAGAGCTAGGTCACGTACTTAGTGGACGTCCAGTCCCCCCGGGACCCCCTCCGGGTCCTCCACGTGAACCGCCTCAAGCCCCACTTCGCGCGGACGGAGCTGAGTCTGCTGCTGGCCACCGATGACGGGGCCGAGGAGGAGTCCGATCCTCTCCCCGATCTCCTGTGTACCAAAGAGAAGGACGGCTCCGTAGAGGGAGTGAACCTCTCCCCGTCTCTCACTCCCCAGCAACGGGAAGATTGCCGCCAGCTCCTAGGGCAGTTTTCGGACCTCTTCTCCCTGGTCCCTAGGGTCACCGACTGGTGTGTCCATGACGTGGATACCGGGGACAGTCCGCCAGTGAGACACCGGGCCTACCGAGTCCCTGATCGGGTCCGGTCCTGTATCCAGGCCGAAGTCTCGAAAATGTTGACCCTAGGCGTAATCGAACCCTCAGATAGCCCCTGGGCCAGCCCCGTGGTCCTGGTCCCCAAAGCAGCCGCCCCCGGGGTCGCGCCAGAACTCCGCTTCTGCGTGGACTACCGGGGACTCAATGAAGTCACCCGAACCGATGCCCACCCCATTCCCCGAGACGACGAGCTCATTGACTGGCTCGGGGCTGCTCGATTCCTCAGTACCTTCGATCTCACCTGTGGCTACTGGCAAATTGCGCTCACAGAAGGAGCCAAGGAGCGGTCCGCCTTCTCCACCCCGGATGGGCACTATCGCTTTCGCGTGATGCCTTTCGGGATGAAAAATGCCCCGGTCACCTTTCAGCGACGGCTAAATAGAGTCCTGGCCGGGCTGGAAAAATTCTGTGCCGCATATCTCGACGATATCGCAGTTTTTAGTTCTGAGTGGAGTGAGCACCTCCAGCACCTTCGGAGGGTGCTGACCGCCCTGCACCAGGCAGGCCTCACCGTGAAAGCCAGCAAGTGCCAGATTGGGCAAGGTTCGGTAACCTACCTGGGGCACCAGGTCGGAAGCGGCCAGGTCGCCCCCCTACAGCCCAAAATCGACGCCATCCTAGCCTGGGAACCACCCACTACCCAAACGGAGGTTCGAGCCTTCCTGGGCCTCACGGGCTACTACCGGAGATTCATCCGGAATTACGGCAGCCTGGTCGGCCCCCTCACGGGACTCACGTCCAAAAAACAGCTCAAGAAGGTGCAATGGTCCCCTGCCTGCCAAGAGGCGTTCGAGGCCCTGAAAGCGGCCATGTGTACTGCCCCCGTCCTCCAGGCCCCCGACTACTCCAAAGAGTTTGTGGTACAGACTGATGCCTCCGAGCATGGCATCGGGGCAGTCCTCTCCCAGGTGAATGACCAAGGCCTAGACCAGCCCGTGGCCTTCCTCAGCCGAAGGCTATTGCCCAGGGAACAGAGATGGAGCACCATCGAGCGAGAGGCATTCGCCGTAGTCTGGGCCCTCAAAATACTACGCCCTTACCTGTTCGGCACCCATTTCAAGGTCCAAACCGACCATCGCCCCTTGCGATGGCTCATGCAGATGCGAGGAGAAAACCCCAAGCTACTGCGGTGGTCAATCTCCCTCCAGGGGATGGATTTCACCGTAGAACATCGCCCTGGGAATGACCACGCCAACGCCGATGGCCTCTCCCGGTTCTTCCGCCTCGGCGAAGAGAACCCCCAAGAAGATGGGTAGTTCTCTCCGGCTTTCAGCTGGGGGGGACGCATGTTAGACCCGGCCCTCGTAACATAGCTAGACCTGACCCCTGCACCTCACACCAGCCCCCAAACCCACGGCCTAGCCGATCCTCCCCACCAGAACTCACACGCACCCAACCCGGACTTCCCCGTCCATGGCCTTCCTTCCTTCGGCCACACCGGGCCCGCGTGCCCACTTCATGCACCAAGATGGCCGCCCGGCCCCAGCGCGACCTTGGCCTAGAGGCGGCACTCCGGCTGGAGGACATCGCGCTCCCCTTGGGATGAGAGAGGGAGGAGCAGTTTCTATCACACCTCTGCGCTTCCCTGGGACGGTGGGTTTCGATCGACCTGCTGGCCTCCCCGAGGGCTGGCTCCACGCCTGCTGGGTGTCTGGGACTCCTCCCGACCCGGCCCTGGAAGGATCAAAAGACAATGGCAGGAAACCCCAACAAGCAACCCCCCAGGGGACAAGACCCCTGCCTGCACAGACTCCGGACATCAAAGAGGAGTCGCCCTATAACAAGGGGTGCTCGGGGACTGTCCGGCAGATTCGCCTTGGAACACCTGAGCCCTGCTGAGTGACTCGCGGCTCCCTGAAGATCGTAAGACCTCCGAACTGGTACCTGAGCCCTGCTGAGTGACTCGCGGCTCCCTGAAGATCGTAAGACCTCCGAACTTGTGCTTGAGCCCTGCTGAGTGACTCGCGGCTCCCTGAAGATCGTAAGACCTCCGAACTTGTGCTTGAGCCCTGCTGAGTGACTCGCGGCTCCTCGAAGATCGTAAGACCACCGAACTGGTATCCGAGCCTTGCTGAGTGACTCGCGGCTCCTGCAGACTCTCTTGGTCCCGCCGGACCCCACGACGACAAGCGTATCCCCCAGCTCGAGGATTGTGAGCTGTGCGCCGGGTACGCTCCTGCATTTGATCCATATCCCCAAAGACCGTCCCGCTACCTCCTACCCCCCTCCAAGACTCTGAGAGCCCACGCACTGCTTGTATATATTGGCCGTGCGGATCATAAAGATCCTACTACTCTAACTTGATAAAGATTTGCTCATAAGAACTCCTCGTGTGGTGTCCCTCTGTCGTGTGGTGCCGAGTGTGCGATCCTAGATACGAGGTTCCTCCCGGAGGAATCTCCCGCCAGTGCCCGGCTACGATACTTCGAGGGTGGGTCTCAGGGCAGTCAGGGCCCCCTCCGGGCCCCTCTGAGGTCGCCTTCTAACAATACACACTCAGAATTTCATGCTCTCCATCCAGGAGTGTAAACGCTCAAGGAGAATCCTAGCGAACAATTTCTGGGTGACATCAATCAGGCTGATTGACCTATAGTTGGTGGGCAAAAGAGGAGAACCCTTCTTAAAAACCAGAAAACTTTCGGCTCCTAGCCAGGTGTCCGGGACCTTTATGCCATTCAAAATGGCATTAAAGATTACCCAGAGGTATGGTCCCCATACATTTGGTTCCTCCCGGAACAGATCCCCGGGAATTTTGTCTAATCCGGGGGCCTTCCCAAGAGGGAGCTTCCTAATGGCATCCAAAACTTATGTTGAAGTGAACCCTTGAAAATTTTCAAGACACATTCCAGGGGTTGCCGAAGATGGCATATCAATGGGTTCTAAGACTACCTCAGTGGAGTACAGAGCTTGAAAGCGGCTTCAGCAATGTTCGGCTCTACCGCTGAGTTCCCCGTACTGGTGCCTGTGCTTACTAGTGACCAAAACATCTTCATGTCCCTGTTGGCCAAAGCTGTTTTGATTGAACTCCATCTTTCTAGCTCCCAATCCTTCTTGGCTAGGTTTATTATGTCCCAGTAGAGAGCCCTGTTGAGTTTGATTAAGGATCTATCTTTACTTTTAATTGCATCAATAAGTGCACCCTTTGGCTTGCAGCAAGAGTTGTTGAATCAAATTTGTTTCACACCCTTGCTTGCCCTGGACTGCATCAAAGGATTAAAAATGTTAGTGTTGGAAGGTGGGTTATTGGTAGGGGCAAATATAGGTCTGCCACTGGCAATAAGGCCACTAACACATGATAGGACCCAGCATAGGTCTTAGAAAATTATTCCTATGCTCAACCCTTGGTAACGTAGCTGCGAGCAGACAGACTTAACTTCAAAGACAGGTATGTAAAGCATTCAAAAACACCATTTCAGTAAATAATTAAGTCACAACACAAAATAAAAATCCAACACCAATTTATAAAAAATATGTAATATTTTTATCTTTTAAATGACACCAAAACGAAAAGAATCCACTGTAGGGAACCAGAGTTATGAATTTTTAAAGATTAGTCACTTTCTAGTGCTTAGAAACCAACATTGCCCCTTTTAGTCATTTTGTTTTCTCTGACAGGGACACACCTTTAGAAATGGTTCTGGAGAATGTCTCACCTCTGTGTAGCCTTCTCCAGCAGGCTAGGTCCAGTTACAACTCCTTCCTGAAGTTCTGCTTGCGGGTCCCAAAGTATCCAACACGCAATTCAAGGTTCTGGAATCTCCAAGAGGGTCCTTGAAAGTGTGAAACTTCAATTCCGCAATCCACTTGAACAAAACCCTTTCAAATCCACTGGTTCTCCAGGCTGGGGATTCTTTGTGGGGATGTCCAGGTGAGCTCTGTTAACCTGTAGCTTGCAGGGAGTCTACTTCTTAGTCCTTTTGTAGCAAGGTAATCCACAGGGCTGCAGTTTTCAGATGGCGCAGTTTTCAGAGGTCAGGCCTTAGAAGTCTTTGCACAGCAGAACTTCGCAGCAGGGCACGTCTTGCTTCAGTAAGTTTCAAGCAGCAGATCTGGAGGGCTCTGCCCCTCTCAGATACTTATTCAAAATTCTCTAGGTCAAGCCACAGGTCACTTCTGACCAATGAAAGCAGGGTAACTCCTCATAGTTATGACCACATCCGGTAGAGTGTGGCATTATGTTGTCCCAGAGTACATCATTCTTCCAAATACATAATGGCTGATTTTCCAGCAAGGAGGTAAGAGCTGGCTAAACACACCCCCTGGGATGGCTTATTTCCATGGACTCTCCCCCTACCATCTGCACATACCTTCCTTAAGCCTAGCCCTGACTCTGGGTCAAGAGTGTCAAAGTGAAACTGAAACCCAGGCCTCTCCTCTGCCTTTGAAGAGCATAGTTTACGACTCCACCTCCTGGCCTGGCATACCTATAGACCAGCACACTGCCCTCACAGCAGAGTGGTTCTTTATCACCTCTTCAAAGCAGCCTGGCTAATCCACTTAACTCTGACCAATCAGGGCAGACCACTGGAAGTTTGAATTTGGACTACAAACAAGAAAGTCTTATAACTTCTTGTATGTACACGTTAGGAGAAATTCAACAATATAATATTGTAGGATTTACTACTACCATTCTGGGAAGTCTTTGAATGGTCCGGCTAGTCCTCTCCGATCAATATTTATTAATCATTAACTTCCTACCATGTTAACCTATGGGCCATGGGGTTTGCAATGGGGAAAATGACTTGGGCCAGTCTTCTAGCACCAGGGCTTATAAAAACATATTTTATAAGTATTTCCCTAATTTCTACAGGACCCCCCACCCCCTGTGCAACTAGGGGAGACTTTAGGGGTTCTGAATCTGTAGAAATATTGCAGATTCTTCTTTTACTGTGTTTCTAGTATCAAAGTCGAATTTGACCAGCAATTTACTGTTTCAGAGCAGTCCTGGCACCCAGTGCTGCTTTTAAACTGACCTCAGGCTTCAGCACTGCACACATGCTAGTGCAGAAAAAGCTGCTGGCCTCTAAACTGCCATACCCCAGGGTACTGGGGACTTCTAGGTAGTTTCAATCCCCTGCCCTATTATATATTGGGTGTTTTAACTGTATTTTAATGTGTTCCTTTCAGCTTGGCACTGGCCCTGGGCCTGGTTAGGCAGAGCCCAGGGTCAGTCAGAGTCAGTTACCACCAGTTCCAGTCAGCAAAAAGTTGGGGGGTGCCCAGGGCACAGGATGACTTTGCAACATAGCCCCCCCAAACGAAAGGTGATGGGTTACTAACCTACACCTTGGTAGTCCTCATCAGCTAAGTGGAAAAACCTGGAAAGTCCATCTGCATTTGCATGGGCAACCCCAGGTCTGTGTTCCACTGTAAAGTCCATTCCCTGTAGGGAAATGGACCACCTTAACAGCTTGGGATTCTCCCCTCTCATCTGCATGAGCCACCTGAGAGGTCTGTGGTCAGTTTGAACACGAAAGTGAGTCCCAAACAAATAGGGTCTGATCTTTTTCAGTGACCACACCACAGGAAAAGCCTCTCTCTCAATGGCACTCCACCTCTGCTCTCTGGAAAGAAGCCTCCTACTAATAAAGGCAACTGGCTGATTAGAGGGTGTTCACACTCGGGGGAGAGTGGGATTCGACTAAAGAATGCTCTGCTGTTACTGGATGTCTTGATTCTGGCACGTCCGCGCCGCGTGCATGCAGAAGTAGCCACCTCCTGTCTCCAGGGGCATGGCCCAGTCACATCAGTCCAACGAGAGCAGGGCGGGTGAGGAGAACACATACCATGCCCTCCTCTCGAGGCAGGATCTGATAAGGACTGGGGGAAGAGCAAAAAACAGAGCCAGGCAACTCTGGCACTAAGTGCTTACAAGAAAAATAAAATAAAAGCGAGCCAGGCACCTCACAGCAAAGAATGCTACAAGGAAAGTAATGTTTAAAATCACAGTGAACCACACAGTAAAACACTCGACTCCGAGTGGTGCTCACACTCGGGGGAGAGTGGGATTTGACTAAAGAACACTCTGCTCCTACCCGAGGTCATGATTCTGTTGCGTCTCAGCTGTGTGCATGGAGAAGTAACCGACTCCTGTCTCCAGGGACATGGCCTAGTCACACAAGTCCAACGAGAGCAGGGCGGGTGGGGAGAACATGCGCCACACCCTCCTCTCGAGGCAGGAACAGGTAAGGACATGGGAAAGAACAAAAGCTGAGCCAGGTAACTCCAGCACTAAGTGCTTACAAGGAAAATAAAATAAAAGGGAGCCAGGCACCTCCCAGCAAAGAATGCTATAAGGAAAGTAAAGTTTTAAACCACAGTGAACAACTCAATCAAACACTCGACTATGAGTGGTGCTCTAACCCGGGAGAGAGTGGGATTTGACTAAAGAACCTTCTGCTCTTACCGGAGGTCTTGATTGACAATGCCCCCATGACTAGGGGGCATTAACTTTTTTTATTTTCTAAAAGAAAATTTGGGGGGGGAATTTTCTTTTTGAAAATAAAAAAGAAAAATGCTTGATGCAAGGCTCTGTCATGTGATGGTGCCCTGCACCATACAGCGAAAGGCATTGACAGGAACCGCTGTGAAGGCGGTTCCTGCCAATGCTTTATAAATGACCACCTGCTTGGTGGTCATTTATAAATCTGGCAGTCAGTATCTCTGTCAGGGCGATGCATTAATGCCCTTAGTCCCCCCTATTGGAGAAACTGGCCATACCCCAGGATTTAAATTGGCGCCTGAAATTGTGCCTAGGTACCAGCTACTATTTCCATAGACAATCATTGGCACTCAGTGCTTTTTGGTGCTATTTTTTAACTTCAAATTTAAAATAATCTATTTTCCTGTCCTCTTTAGGGACTTTGGTGTTTTGGTGTCATTTTGTTCTTGAGAATGGACTCTATTTTGCTAATTTGTTCTGTAATTTTATGATTTGGTATTTTTCTTTTATTACTGTTTTGGTACTGCATAGGTATTTTACACATTGCCCTAAATTAAGCCTGTCTGCTCTCCCACATAGCTACCAGGGGATTGAGCTCAGATTAATTTAGTGACTTGGAGGCTTCACCTTTACAAGTTAGTGTTATTATTCCTTTAGGAGGGTGACTGCCAACTCCAAATAATATTCCACGTTGTTACCCATCCTAATCTCAACATAACAATTTTAGCACAATAAAAATGTTGTCACAATAAAAGTGACGTGAGAATATGTGACAATCCAACCTTTAAGTGTTTGCACACAAAATGCGCGCATATTTTTTAATAGAAAATGTATACATTAAAACAAGTTGTAGGAAATTAGATTTGCAAAAATGTATCAAAAATGCAAAGAAAATGTATGGGAAGTTGAAATGAGGTGCATGCTGAGCTTTTTACAGGCCAGATTATGAACAAAAAATCATATCACTCAAGTGTCAGTGTTAGAAAGCAACAAGAATATGGAAATGTTTTTGAACAAACACATTGTTAAATATGGCTCTTACAGAGAGCCTCCAGAGTGATTAAGCAGAATGTAATCCGACTATTCAGTGTTATGATGTAACAATAATTGTAAATAAAACTTGTCCTCCACTTTTGTTATGTCACCAGTTTTCAGCCTGGCTTGGGTCTTTAGAGACTAATGCAAGCCAATGGAATGATGATTGAGAGGAAGGCGGAAGTTGTAGGTGGCAGGCTACATGCCCCAACCACCCCTTTCAGCATGGCCTTCGGCAGACCAGCAATCACAGGAAAAGATGTTTCACTAACCAGTGACTTTCACAGAGCTGCTGTCAGTTTGGCACCCACTGTCTGCTCAATGTGAAAGTACTGCAGCACAAGCTGCCTCCTCTTCACACGGCACAAAAACCTAATTACGACTGATGCCTGACACAAAAAATGAACAACCTTTTTCCACATGAGTCCTACATGTCTCTATGATTTTTACACACATTACACCTGATACTGCGGTTGCAGAGAGGCTTTATGTAGAATTTTAGTTCTCACATTAAATATCCTACTAATGTCAAGAGAAATGCATTTGATGATTAACGCAGAACCTCACTTCATTTATAAAAAGACCTTTCAGAATAAATGATTTAGAAAATTAAGTGACTGACATGCATTAATACACCTTATTTGATTTGTTAGGACTAAAAGGGTTTACAATTGTAATACGTGATATATTGAATAATGAAAACATTTGCAATGTGCAGTTTACCCTAGAATCTATCCTCTTTGTTTCATTGCTAAAGCATTCCACTCGATTTATAAATGTGTGAAAATGTGTCTGTATAACTATGTAAGAAATTGGATTTCTGGTTGACTAGGGCTTGCGCCTAAGCCAGCAGAAACCACCACTCTAGTCAGGGTAAGGGAGTTACACACTGAAGATAACCCCTGCTCACCCCCTTGGTAGCTTGGCATGAGCAGTCAGGCCTATCCCAAAGGCAATGTGTAAAGCAGAGACACACTAGGTACACCAAAAAAGAAGCTCCACACAAGGTTATATAAAAATAGCCTTTGTATTATCCATAAAACACATTAAATGTAATCACATATATACACTGTGCCACCTGGCACTAGATACTACTTCACAGGGGATTATATACATTACAGGGTCAATCGGGCCACTGTCATAACCATTAGAACACGCAAGTGATGAAAATCAACGACCAGTAACTACTGCCAAGAGACACTTAGCATAAACACATTATGCATAAATCATATTAGGCATACATCCTACATTACCAGTGCACCACAGAAACACTAATAAGGTGAACACATCCCCTCAGGGCCTTATGCCCAACCAAAACACAAGGTGAACACCAGTCCGACTGGCCTTCCACGGGGGCCTGTCCTAGGCTTCCCCGCAATATCCTTTGTCCCAAAGTCAGGGCTTTCCTGGCTGCCGATGCTGCCCTTAGATAAGGGCACCATCCTCACATGGGGTGGGGGTGCAACTCACGTGGGTCTCTCCTCGTCCTCACGAGAGCCCCGTTTGTGGTCAGGCGTCCTTCTGCCTGACTTCCGGTTTGGCCACAGCGCTCGTTTACGAGCAAAGTTGGAGCCCCCTTCTCAGGCTCGCGAAATCCAGTTGCAAAGCGCTCACCACTTGCTGATGCAGATGAGCCCACGGCAGGGGCTCAACACCTAGGACTCCTGGCCTGCTCCGGCCTAAGTCCAGGTCAATTAAAAAAATACGCAGCGCTCGGCCGGTCTCACACCAGCAGACACCAGCAGGGAGCAGACACCAAGAAGTGCACAGGCAGGCCAGCATACCGGGTCTCCTGGGCAGGGCAGCAGATCCTTCAGCTGCAAAACAGGGCAGCAGGCCAGTCCACTGGCAGCAGTTCCTCCAAGCAGTCTGACAGTCTGCCGGCCGCAGGTTCCAAGTAAGCACCACGCAGCACCAACCCACATAGGGTCACAGCCCCTATATTGATACTGCAATTGTCTTTGTTCTCCCCCTGGCACAGGGCTCTTTGCCCGGTCCAAACCAGTTCTGGGGGGAACTAAAACATTTCTTTACAGTGCACAACAACCTCTTTTGTCACACACCACAGGGGGGGCGGAGCCAGCATTGTGGAAGGCAGGCACCGTCGCATTCAGTCCCAGATGCTACTCCTTCAACCACTCCAAATGCAGATTGGCCTATTCAGCCTAGCGCTGACTCCCCCAGCCCCTCAGGAGCCACTGCACCTCCCCAGTCACTCCAGAGCCAGACATGCAGTACACAACAGGCAGGCACAAAGACACATAGCACACAGAAATGCCCACTTCTAAAAGTGACATTTCTAAAATAGTGATAATACATTTTCGAACACCATTACGCAGCATTTGTTACTATTATTCCAAACACGCCACTCCTCTCATGGCAGGAATTATCACTGAAACACATATCAGGGAATCCCCAATGCATTCCTATGAGAGGGCAGCCTCACAGTAGTGAGAAACCAAAATGGCTTTTGTCACTAACAGGACAGGCCACACTACCAGCACAGGCCACACAGTTAAGGCACATGTCCTACCTTTTACCTACAGTGCACCCTGCCCATAGGGCTAGCTAGGGCCTACCTTAGGGGTGACTGATATGTAGTAAAAGGGGAGTCACAGACGTGGCATCCACTTTATGTGCCACCTCACAGCGGCAGTAAACTGCAAGCGCAGACCCTGCAATGGCAGGGGCCTGAGGCAGGTTTGAAAGGCTGGCCCCGGGTATATGAGATACCACTTTACAGAGGACTGTTAGGTAAATTAAATATGCCAAACAGGTGTAGACAAATCTTACCATGTTTACCATTGAGAGCACATGCACTTTAACACTGAACAGCAGTGATAAAGTACTCGGAGTCCTAAAACCACCAACACCAGGTCAGAAAAATAGCAGGAGGAAGGCAAAAAGTTCAGGGATGACCCTGCAAAAAGGGCCAAGTCCAACAAACTACTAGAAATGTAAATCTTAGATGTAAATGATACGCATATGTGTAGGATGTTAGTACAGGACAATCGATAAAAATTCATCAATATGTGCGTTAACGTTACAAATATGAACTTTCAAATGTAGTTCCCAAGTATACTTACTGCTACACCATTTCATTGCTTGCTATAAGATTTATTTAATGTGGACTAAAGTACTAAAGAAATATTATACAATTATGCAATTTTTGTTTAAATGGGCACATGGATTTTAAATGTGCATCATAGATTTAAAGTCTTAAGTTAGCTGTTTTACACAAAAGGCCTGAATCTTTGCTCCATGAGAACTCACTGCATTTCTACTGACTTTTTTCTTTGCAGCTGTTCCTACCACGTGTTAGTTTAGAATAGATACATTTCTTGTAACAACCAGTAGATACATGTATGGGAATGGATTTCAATGACGAGCACATTAAAACTTTAGACAAACAACGGACTGTTGTCTTTAACCATTTAACCATGAGTGTGGGTCCGATACGATGTTTCCATGTCGTGTTGGACTTTCCTCCAATGTTTCATCATGACACCAAGTGTACCTACCCAGACATTTGAAACAAATTCAATGAACTCCTATTGATGATGTACCTAAAGCAGGGTTGATGACGAACTCTATGGATTATAACTTATTATAACTTATTGGTTGCCCTGTCAAATATTTCTCATAATCTTTTGTCTGATTTCTATTGTCTTTTGTAGATTTGTTGTAGATTTGTACTATGAGCATTTATGTGCCTTAGTCTGCAACAGAGAGATTTAAATTGCTAATGCCTAGGAAAGACAAAGCCAAATTGTATTCTGAGTATCAGATCTTGATGTTATTATCTTGTATGTCGGCTACAGAGCTGCTTTTATGTCTAATTCTTGAATGCTTAAACTTCTGTTGAAGGCTAGGCCTCCCTGTTGCCATTCTGGGGCATATTATGTGGAAAAACGCGTCCAGTTTAAGGCTCTTTGTGTGGCACATAAAATCCTATCGGGTCAGGCCCCTTTGGGCCTGGCCAATTTACTTATGCCTTATACCCCACGACGCCCCCTAAGATCGGCGGGCTGCTCCCTGGTCTGTGCCCCCCGCGTCCTCAAAGCTAGAGCAGGCGGCCGCTCCTTTCGGAATTTAGCCGCCAAACTCTGGAATTCTCTACCGGTTCCTATTAGAACTATTCAGCAGCATTTGCCCTTCCGTAAAGCTATAAAAACCTGGCTGTTCTCGGGTCCTGCTAAATCTTTATAGTTTGAGCGGCCTTTCTGTGTCTGCCTCCTGGTTGTTGGTCTCGGCTGGGATGCCCCGTTGCTGGGGCAGCCATGCGCGCTACAAATCGGACTAATAATTATCAAGAACAGCGGTAAAAATGATTGCCGCTTTAGTGGCAGAAAACTGCCGCTAAAGCGGCGATAATGGGCTTGATAATATGCTCTGGAGAATTCCAATGGAAGTCTATGTTCTAGTGGGAACATGGGCTTCTATTGGAATTCTCCAGGGCATATTATCAAGCCCATTATCGCTGCTTTAGTGGCAGTTTTCTGCCGGTAAACCGGCGATATTTTTAACGCCGTCCTTGATAATATGCCCCTACGTACTTATACAGCTTGATGTTAAGAGTGATTTACTTGAATTTAATTTCTAATTTGTAATAAACACCCTTGAACTTGGCAACCGATTCCTGATCCTCATTGTGTAGCCAGATTGATTGCACTGTCAGTTAATTTTGATTGGACAAGTAATACGAACTCTCATTCCCCTCAGTGTGATGAGAAAGGCCCAAGTTGGCAAGAAAGTGAGTGGTAGTAAATGATCCAGTGAAGGAGGTGAATCCTCAGTTCACCCAGCTGAGCCCAGTATTGCAAGATCTAATTTGCTGGATCATCAGTCTGGCATTTGAAAAAGAAGGGAAGGGAAGGTACAGACTACATTTTTTGGGGAGCGATCGGAGCAGTTAAATGCAGAGGGTGATAAGGGTGGATGGCTGGTGGGTAGGTATTAGTTTTATTTTGAGTTTGGAAGAGGATGCCCTGTTTTGTATGGCTCCTCTACAATTTATCTGCCCCTACGTAACACTTGATAAGAAGTAGATGATGATTTGGGTGTGCCACACATTATATAAGACTCCAGATTGGTAAAAAAATAACATGGTGCTTTTTCCCCTGGGGATCTCAGTGACATCTTGATGTCACTCAGAACTCCTTGCTGAAAAACGTCCCTACTGTTATCCATCTACAATTCTAAAAGTATTTATTTAGAACAAGCTGATTCCATATTTGTAGTTCTATTGGAGGGACCTCAGCCTTGTTACCCAAAGTTTGTAAAATATGCTAATTTTATCCATCATCTAAGTACTCCATTATCAAGTAATATATTTGTTATTCTGAAATATGTTCATCATATTTTATTAGATGATAGTCCTCAAATAGAACCAGCTCTTTCATTGCAGCGTTCCTTTTAACACCTGCTGTCACTTTAAATGCAAATGTGTATAGTGGTTTCCTTCAGATGTAACTTAGGGCCTCATTTAGATTTTGCTAGATGGAATACTTTGTCAAAACCATAGTGGATAGCCCTTCTGCCAACCTTATGGTTCCCCTGTTCGATTTAGAGTCGATATTGCAAAGAGCTTCCCCTGCAGAGTGCTCTAAATCTGATCTGTCAAATATTCTATGAATATTGTCGAGGAACAAGGTATTGTTATCCAAACTGGCTTTGGGAGATGTCACCAAGAATCTCGCTCAAGATAGGGCTGCGACAGTGAGACAAGCATTAAATAGCTCACTTTAGAGTGATCCTTGAAAAACTGACTCTGATCTAAAAACTCCTTTAGTTTGTTAGGAGCAGCAAGAGACATAGGAGGTAAATCCACATTCCTAGCCTACATAGCTTGGTGTAGAGTGGCATTCTCATTTTATAAGGGTGCAAACTCGTTGTCTGGCTGCTGTATGGTATCCTGCTGTCCCTGTAAAGGATGCGTAATGGCTGGAGACACAGGAAGGTTTTGTCATTGTAATCTGCCAAATTACTCTGCATGAGAAACGCTAAATTCTTATTTCAGTAGAGCTTGAGTCCAGAGATAAGAACAAAAACTTCTAGAATCCACAATTCCAAATGGGAAATATAGTGTCACCTGAAGTGTGCCCTCAAACATTTCGCCGTTTGTAGGGAAAAGCTTTTGACACAATCAACCAGCAGACCAGCAGATAGAAAGAACTGGCTGCAGCAAAGCCCAGTAACAGGAAGGGCCAGAGATCAAGAAAGGGGAAGGGGCAAGGAACGATAGAGAGGCAAAAAACCTGCTTCAAGGATAGCACCTAGCAGCGTTTGCAACTGTTCCTTTCAAGCTAGAAAGGACACTTTATTTGAAGTGATATATAGAATGCAGGAATGACCCAGAAATGCATCAGCCATGCCCAGTAATGGGCAAAATGTACACATAGCAAGAACTCAATACACCCTTCTAATGTAGTCGCTAAAGTAACTCTGCCTCGCAAATCAACACCCTGTCGTGGTTCCACCCCCCTTCCTGCAAGAAGCACAGGCTTGAATTAAAAAAGAGAGCTCTGGTCCATAGCATGCCTGTGGTTCCACTGCCATGGCCCTCACCAGCTGCACCTCTAAGCCCATGCCCTCACTGCCGCACAGGTAGGACCAGTTGCTCCACGGTCTGGTGCCCCGCTTTTCATGGCCCATAACCGTGGAGCAATTAGTACCAAGTGTTTTTCACTAACCAACTCCCTCTATGGGAGTTTGTTTTTGAAGAACACAAAGCTTTGCTGAGGCAGAACATTGCACATGATGCACGCTCAGGAAAGTATCAGTGCCTCCAACTGGAGGATATCAGTAAGCATAGCAAAGGTCTTCTACTAGGGCACCTGTGCACATCCCCCACTGCCCTTGTGGGCCCGACAGACCAGCCACCATACTCTAAAGGTGGACCTCAGTTACTTTTATTCAGATGTGAAGTTTTCACGCAGAGGGAATTTCTGGCACAAAACTCAAGAACCTGTTACCTTTTAGAGAAGTTATGTAATCCTTGGAGTAATTAGTTATCTATAAAGTAGTCTTTGGAATTAGGTTTGTACAATTCAGTGTTCTTATGCAAATCTGACAGACCACTGGCTTTCCACGTGCTATGTGGCCATTTGGAAATAATCTCACAGTAAACAAAGAAGTACAAGTCCCTTCGTACATATAAAAACCAAAGGAATTTGTTGTTTATCCTTGTCATTCAGACTATAAATATTTTTTGGAAGCCAGATTAAGCTCTACAGTTCTATTATTCCTGAAATTATAGAATGCTTAATGCACATATCTTTCTATAAATGGGGTAGGCGAGCCTAAAACATTGGTATATGGTAATCTTGTTTAAAATGGTATAAAATGTACTGTTTCGAGGAGAAACGTATCCAGGAATGCATTGAATGCTTTGCTCTCATTGTTTGTGTTCTGAGATAAAGACAGTATTATCTATCAGCCAGAACACAAGTACAGAAGAAAAAAATAATTCAATGAACATGCAGAAGTGAATTGCTTTAACCATCTTCCTCCATTGCTTATTGGAAGCATCAGTCACATTTTGGATCAACCTACAGGGCAGTAATTCAAAGTTGGCATTTGTGTATTTACTCTCTGAGGCAGAATAGGTAGGGGGAGCTTTCAAAGGCAAAATGGGTCCAAGGTGCATGGACTCATTCATAGTCCCTGTCGAGTGTCACAACAGTTTCAGTTTTCAGTTGGCTTAACTGAAGATGTGAGCAGCAGGGCCCAATTCCAAATGGGCATCGCCCCACCTCTTGGCACAACAAAGGTTGCTGTCGTTTCACAACTTCCTCAGCCACTCACAGGCCACTGCACACAGGACTCCCTTTGAATCGTGCAGCATCCATGCTCAGGGCCATAAGTTGGAGAGGCTGAGTAGTAGGCTCACCCTGGTAGCTCCACTGACCGCAACAGTGCCCCAAAGTGTCTTACAAAAATGCCTCTACACCTTATTTAACTCCAATATATTGACAGTAGAATAGGAGGAGATGTTTGCATTCTCTGCTGTTCTTATGTGTAGACACCAACTTTTTTTTTTAATTGAGCCTATTCCGTCACATGCAACTATGCCTTAGCATCCTGCTGCTTGCACTGGACTATACTTTTTATATTTTGAACAAACAGTGATCTAAAACATACACATTCAGAGACTGTGTACATTTTGGTATAATGTATCTACCACTTAAAGCACTTTGCCATTTAACATCTGGCCTTAGCTAGAATTGTGGTTTTTGAGATAGTAACCATAGGAAAGTGTATCTCCACATATTTGTAGATGTCAGATAAAGTTCTTTGGAGGACTGAGCCCCATTTCCTTTTAATGTCAGTGGTGTAATGGCCGTACTGACAGCCATAACAGAAACACAGAGGGCTCCATTGTATAACAGGAGATAATGTTCAATTCACATTGCTATGCCAGGTATAAGCAATATAGCTGTTTCACAAAAACACACCTGAAATTCAGAATAATCACAGTAAGAAGGTGCCCTCGCTTCTTAGCAGCCTTTAACATTATTAGAGCCTCAGGTATTGACCAAAAATAAATCTGCTTGATTCATCGCAAGTTTGGTATGCCGGTATAATTGATATGTTAGCATAATGTGGGGCAGAAGGTTGAAATTCTTTATAAGGGTATGGAACTACAAGGTGACTTGCAATATCTTTGTCGAGTATGGCATGATATACTTTATCCCTTATAATACATGGTCACACCATCATCGTTACCACAAACCACTTAAATCCTTGGTACATAGCTCCTTCATATAAAAGAGAGACCATATTTGCAAACATGAAGAGTACAAATAGAATCTCTAGAGCAAAATTAAACACATCAAAAAAGCTTTAGATTTTTGTTGCAAAAAGATATTAGAAACAGTTTAATTCAAATCATTTAAAAAAAATGGCACAGTAGCACGGAATGTTTAGAAACATGCAAAAAGATTCAAATTTTTCTATAACTGCCTTAGGAGTTCAACAACTACACGTGTTGTCATAATTATCGCCTTTCTGGTTGTCACTGTACAGGTAGAAAAACAGAGCAAAAGAAAGAAAATCCATGTTTCGTTTAAATTCTATAAACAGCTACTTTAATTATGCTCTATGACCTGCCCTTCCCCTTGGCTGCTGGCAACAAATATTGTGATATGAGAACTCAACTGTAATAAATTATTACAATTGAGTTCTGACATCATTTTTTTGTCATCGGCAACTGAATTTGCCACAACTCTCACAAGTCACTGATTCTAAAGGAATTAGAGAAAAGAGTTAATAAAGGGATTGCGGAATCCTATATACTTTAAATTAATAAATCTGCCTCGAATTCTTATAAAAAGTAACTAAGTATATGCCCTGCATTTTCTTGGAATAGTCAGGGTTTAGATGGGGGGTGGTGTTCATGACCAACAATGAATTGCATAAACAATGACTCTTATATGTGAAACAACATTTTAGTGTTATAATATAGGATTATATTAGGAAAACAAGCATTGATCCTTGGTATACTGCACATCTATCTCAGTTGGTGTTTCAAGATCGGTATGTATTTTTTATTTGTTTTCAAATGGAAGGTGTATAAAATTCCAAAATGCCTTTCCGTGGGCACTTGAGAAACTTCCTGTGTAATAGTAACTACAGGTTAATAGCGTTAGCCAGCTGTGAGCAGAAGGGCCAATAAACATGAGCACCTATACTTGTGTTGGTGGAGCCTGTCTGTTGTCTCTTCCTCCCTAGCAATGAACTAAGTTCTCCTAGGAGTATGACCTACTTGCTAAGGTTGTACCTTTCTTTTTCTATCTCCTCAAGCTACCAAAAAGGTGCCCCTTACTTTATAAATTATCATCATTGTCTTCTACCTCCCCGTTTTTCTGTCAAAATCCTCAAATGTCACATAATGGCACACTGTACTGCCATTATCGAGTTATGTCTTCCATTATGGGTGTGCCTTTTATATTTTGAACCTAGTTATTTCCTGGTGTAAGTTGATGGTACATTTTTCTCTTCCCTCTGTGACTGAGATTTCCAAAGTGAAGTTACAACACCAGCCAATGTTTATAATTTTGTGGGATGCTTAACATTAGACACACAGGGGCATATTCACAAGGAGTTATCGCCGCGTTAGCGACACTTTTCTGCCGCTAATGTAGCAATAATTTTATCATCTTATTACCAAACTGTTGCTAACAGCCATTAGTGACAGTTTGTAGGCGAAAACCTCCATTGTAAAGATCGTTACTTCTGTTAGCGATAATTATATGCAGGAGAGGCGTTTCCGTGCAAAAACAGCTGCAAACTCCACTATTCCATATTCACAAGGGGATACTTGAAGTTCGGAAATCTAACTGCAGTTAGAGCCTGTTACTTAAGACCAGAAAATAGCTGATTTTAAAAATGGGGATAATACTTGGGGCCTCATCTCAGCAGGTTTTGGTGCAGGACAGGGCTGCAAGCAATGTTGCAGCGCTGCCCTGTTACAAAACTACAGGGCAGAAATGCGCACAATCAATAAGTGCGCATTCCTGGTCCCCAGTCATGAAAAGTGTTGCAGCGCTGCGACAAGACAGCGTTGCAACACCACTCACTACGCCCTTCTTCCAACAGCATGGATGTTCTGTATTCACTGGACAGCGCTCCATGATGCAAGTAATAACAGATACATCAGGAATCCTGACATATCTGTCTGCGCTAAAGTCACGCATTGCTGCAGTCGTGTCACAACTATGACGTAACTCCATCAATGCATGGGGCCAGCCTATCCCTGTGGCACTGCGTCCCCCTCACACCTGCCATCAGGCAGTCGGAATGTACCGACGCAGTGCCGTTCATGAGGGGTGCCCGAATGTCGGCGCTGCTGGAGATCCATCGGTGGCGGTTGCGCGCTGTGGTGTCATTGTCTGTAAGTGTTGGTGGAATGTTGGTGTGAAGGGAGCTGACGAGACGTTCTTCGGTGGCCTTAATCCAGCTGCGAGGGGGTGCGATGATGGTGGTGGCGTCCAGTGGGCAAGGTGAAAACGTGATGTTACCAATGATGGTTGGTCAAGGAGAGTCCGGTGTTGTGGCTGTAGTTGAAGTTCCCGCTGGTGGAGGTGACGTGCTCTACCATGTGTCCTGCTATGTGGCTTGTTGAAGTGACTTGCTGCTTGCGTCTGATGTAGTGGACCTTCCCCAGGAGGGGGTGGTGTCCTGGCCACTGGGGTTGTCCAGATGTAACTTGAGTTCACCAAGTAGGATGTTGTCAGTGTATGGGAGACCCTGGGGTGCAATGAGATCTACAATGGTATTGGAGAATGCGGGCCATGGCCCGGGGGTCCTGCACATGAGTGTGCTGCAGAGGATGTGTTTGGGCTTGGTCCGGATCTGGGAGTTGAGGTGGCCCATGGTCACCCTTGGGTCATTAGAGTGCGTGGTCAGTCGGACTGTGCTTCTGTAGGTGATGGCAATGCCTCCTTCTTGATGGTCAGGGTGCTCCTAGCGGGTGATACTGCAGCCGTCAGCGATGGTAATGGCGATGTGTGGTCCAGAGCAGAGGTTGGTCCTGGAAGGTGAGGTGGCATCCAGGGTTGATGGCGAGGAGGGTGCTAGCGTCGTAGTGGTGGAATGTCCAAGAGGAAGGCTCCTTGGTGTTGAGCGTGGTCCAGGTGCAGACGGATGCAAGAGATGTAGCCTATGCGTTGCCTTTAGCATGGGAGGTGACCATTAAAAACGCAGGTGATACATCGTTAAAAACGCAACTTCAACAACGCAGGTGCCTTTACATCGCATTTGGTTACAATGCATTGTGAGGTCAGTAATGGGGTAATTTTTTTCGGGTGGGTATGGGTTTCGGATGTAAAATATGAAAATTGGGGGGTGCCTTTGGGTCAAATTTGATTTTGGGTGTGTTATGGGGGCTCAAAAAGGAATTCCAGAGTTCACGGTTGGGTTTGGGGTGCAAAGGTTAGTTCTGGGTTGCACTCACTGAAGTTGGAATAGTGATATTAATGTCTTTGCTATGCAACACCTACTCTACTGTTGCAATGTGCCTAGTATCTGTCTGCATTGGAATGGAATGCGATGTTATGGCATGCGTCCCAACCATGTATGTGCCTTTGGCACACAAGTGGTATGACCGTTGTGCATGGGTGCACAGCGGCCGCCATTGAGAAGTTTGGGGGGCTGGACAGCTGGGAGGGGGAAAATGCTGGAAAGAACACTGGATGGGGCGTGGACGCGGTAATGTGTGTGTGAGCGGGTGTTGTAAATATTTTAATAAGGAAAGTCTTACCTCGAACCCAGGTCCCGTGTCTTCGTTGCTCCTGCTCTCCTGTGTCTGGTTCCTGGAACAGGAAGTAGGCAGCCAGGTTCCCTCCCCTGAGCCAATCACAATGCTACGATGCAGCGGTGGGATTGGTAATTGGCAACGGGACAATGCATGCAGCCAGGGGCTGGAGGGGTGGGCATGTTCTCCATGCAGGCTGTTATTCAGCCTGCATTACGAACAGGGAAGTGCACATGACTGCTTTGGGCGGCCTGAGTGGGCCAACCAAACAGTCATTGCTCACTTGAGTAGGCATGCCAATCCGCCCATGCCTTGCCCCGTGCTTGGAGCAGTCCTACCCACCCTCCCACCCGCAAAGGAAACATAGCACGGTTACATCAGTAAGTTATCATCATGTGATGATTATTCCTCTTCGACACTGCTTAAAAGCAGTGAGGCGACGGTCTTCCACCATAGCGGATGAGCCAGCACTGGAGGAGCGTCATCTACGTGTGCTAGGCCTGGGCCACTCGACCCCCAGATGTCCTGCACTACGCTTCCCACCTTCACCTTACCTGGACATTGACACCGTGGCGCAATCCGCTGCACTCTCTCCACATCTGTGACTCAGCCAGCAGGATCCTCAGCCAGGTGGGATTTCACAAGCCTGGGTACAGCAGTTCCTGCCAAGTCCGCTGGTGAACCTCCTGATGCAGTTGATGCAGCAGGGCCCCCTTTGGGGTGAAGTTGCAGCGCTCCCACCACACAAGTTCGGCGCAGCTCAGTGCCTCACCTTCCACAGCGTCCAGCCAGCCCAACATCATCCGGCCTGTGATGCAGGGAGGCAGCACCCATCATTGTTAATCCCCTCCGTGCACCCCGGTGTAGTGGTGGATCATATTATGCGATGCAGACCTCCCTATGTTGGGGCGTAGGAGCGCCTCTACTATTAACAGCTCGAAGGGTTGCAAGGCGGTCTTCTCACACAGATCAGCAACGTGTCTCCATGGAACCTGCCAGACTTCACCACCAGGTACGGGCGATTGTCGTGCATCAATGTCTACCGCCTCGGCTCATCAACTCCGCAGCTCCTCTGCATCGCACTCCAGGCTCCAGACGCAGATTCAGCAAGGCATCTAGGCTCCAGACGCAGGTTCAGTGAGGCATCCAGGCTCCTGATGCAGGTGCAGCGAGGCATCCAGGCTCCAGACACAGGTCCAGGGAGGCATTCTGGCTCTCATCCTGGTCATCGTGGATGTTGGGTGGCTTGCAGGGGTTGTTGATGTGTGCTGCAGTTAGCACAGGCTGCTCCATTCTGCATTTTTTGGGTTTTTATTCCTATTTTCTATTGGATGTTGACTGATAGGCTATTTTTGGCATTAGAGACAAAACAAACTCACATTGGGCTGCCTAACGTGAGTTTTTTTGCAGCTAATGGGCCTCTCTGTAGTTTTCGCCCGCTAATGCTGGATTTCCTATCGCCTTCATGCTGATCTTAGCGGCAGTTTTCACCGCCATTGCCTGATACTATCGCCATGTAGGGACGGCTTGTTTATACGCCGCTAACATAGCCATAGGTTTCAGGGTTAGGCGGCATAAAAAAAACTGCAGCTGGGGGCGTGGCCAGGCAGGATGGCCGAACAGACGTGATGCGTCTCGGCTCCCGGTCTCTGCCAGTGTCAGTGTCTCAGGGCAATATAGACCGTTCCCCGCACCTATGCTGCACTTACCGATTGCGTCTGCAACACCTGGAGCGTCCTAAAGGTCCCACCATGAAGATGCGGCTCTAACGGAACGACTACTTTGAGCCGTCTCCGGAGCGCTCTGGGAGTACCCGCACCTGCGTGCTGCCATTTTGAGACCTTCTGCGGTATCTAGTGCATTTCGGCGCCCTTTGCGAGGCTGCACCGGCATGGAGGACAGTGCAGGGACCGAGTGCCACTACCGAATGCCGCCGCACGGTGCACACCCCAGGAGGAGCAGGCATCTATCACCCTCAGCCCTGGCGCAGACTACTCGCTCTGGCCACCCTTTAGAGGTAATCGAGATGCATGTGTGATTGCGGAACTGGAGTTACGGTGGCCACCACCATCGGACCGATTACACGGGCGGGGAGAGGCTGAAGCACTTGTGTAATCCAGGGGCACGGTGTGTACCAAATGGGCCTGGGAGACCGAGAACACCGGTGCCTGATTTCAAGATGGCGGACAAGTAACACGTCGGGCCTCTCTCCCGATGTGTACTGAGCACCACATGGTTTTTCCCCCGGATCCCACCTCTGCACCAATACCTTGTTGAGCACACTCCGCTCCCCACTGGTGATAGAAGAGCCGCCACGCTGGCGTGAAGTGAAGACCGTCAGTTCCCATGGGGGGGCTGGGCTAGTCTCCCGGGAGCTTCTCCTGTAAAGCCACGCCACGCACAAGGACCTCAAGGGAGAAGGAGTTGCTGGCAGTGTGGGGAAACCTGGATAAGAGACGCGCTTGGTGACTGCACACTGCGGTAAAGGAGAAGGAGGCTGTTCGGAGAGGTGCTTGACATTCCACAAGCGAGGAGCTCAACGCTTTGAAGGGAAGCTCTGGGCCTCCCTTGGCCCACACACGAAGAGTGAGTCATAAGGATGTGATATTGGATGCCCAGCGGTGCAACTGAAGACGTATGCACACTGTGAGAGGCTGAGATCGCTCTGAGGTAGCCTGCTGTGGTCCACAAGTCGGCACCGACTGAGGGCTGGGGTGTCGGAGAAGTGGAGATCAGGGGGCTCGCTCCTATGCCACCTAAGAAATCTGTCTCCAAAGTAGCGACTGGGGTCACTCATTTCTTCGCTCCCACAGATAAGCCACCTTCCGGGGAGCGTGAAGATAACGCCAACACCATGGCTTTCACCAAAGAAGACCTCATGGCTTCACTACATGACTTCAAGATGGAGCTTCGGAAGGAATTGAGCCAGGACATTACGGGCTCTATTGATCAGTTCAAAAGCGACCTGAATGATTGGATGGCCTCCCTCCAGCGAGGTGTGGACTCTGTGGGAGTGCGAGTTATAGACCTAGAGGAACAGACTAAAGAAATTGACACGCGCTCCTCCACAATGCAGGATAGGATTTGCGCTCTCCAAGACCAGTTGCACCACAACCAACTGAAAGAGGAGGACCTTGAAAACAGAGCATGCAGAGACAACCTACGGATACGACACCTGGAAGAAGGGGCAGAAAGGTCCTATCTAGAAGCCTTTCTAGTAGGCCTCTTTGCAGAAATCGTCTGCCCACAGGTCCTATAAATCAAGCTTGAAAGGGTGCATAGGGTTGGAGGTCCGACAACTGGAGACCGGAAGCGCTCAAGAGACATTCTTGTGAAATTTCATTCCTACAAGGTGAAAGAGGCCATTCTTGCAACCGCCAGGAAAAATAACTCAATTTCCTTCCAGGGTTACGAGTGCAGCATATATCAAAATGTGGCACCCGCAACGCTAATGAGGAGACAACAGTTCCGACCCATCAGATCCAAGCTGCGGGACGACAATATTAGATACCGATGGACCTATCCATTTGGCCTGAGCTTTGAATGGCAGAACAAGCAACGTCACATCACTGATCTGAAGGAGGGCCTGGTCTTATTGGGTCTTCCTGCCACTGATCTTGAATCTTCAGATGACACTACACGGGGCTCCGGTCGTGGAGTCTCCTCCTCGGCAAGATGGGCCATGCCCTCACGCGGGAATCACAAATGAAGACGATATCAGATCTATCGCTCACTAGCATCGATACAGACTGCATACCGTAGCCGCCAATCTAGAGGAATCTTTTGGTTGCTCTGTGGGGACTGCTCCGGCTTCTAAGTCTCAGAAGACTACATGATAGAGGCACTCGACCTGCACCCAAGGCCTAATTTTGATACTACAAACAACCTGAACTACAGGACAGCGCCCTGAGATAGGTACGGAAGGGATTACTGGCCACGCCATCCGCCACCCATACTGTGTGGGTGATCTCACCTACAGTTGGAATACTTCTTCCATACGACATGAGTTCTAGTTGGTATTGTTGGGGACTGGTTATTTTTCGATTTTCTGTTATTTTGTTGGGAGTGGTTCTGGTGGTCGCACTACACACTTATGGTCCGCAAGGAGACTGGGGCAGTTGCATGTTATGGCTTATTGCAGGGTTCTCTTGCTCTTAAAACACTTATGGAGGAGGCACAGATTGACGGATATTGAGGTGGGATGTGAGTGTACATTGACAAGATGGTAATCACAATAGCATCATGGAACGTCAGGGGCCTTAACTCACCGAAGAAAAGGCTAAAAGTATGGAAATACCTCACAGATCACCATTTTGACATAGTGGCGCTCCAAGTGGCTCACCTCCAGAGGGCCGACGAATTGAGGCTTAAGCATAAACAATATACCCTTATTTATAGATAGGGTTCCCGGTTTTATGGTATTTATTTTTTTATCATTTCCATCTGTATTTATCCATATTTATTATTTGCCCATTTTATCTGTATTTATTAATATTTATTTTGTGTTTTGCATATAAATGGAGTTGAAAACCTGTACATTTCCATATTTATTTAACTGATAGATACTCACTCATACTTTGATGTATGTCGTGTTTTAGCTGTTTAAGCTGTCAAATATTACATAACCATACACCCACTGGTAAATATTAGCATTATACCATAAATGTATGTTGACAAATGCTGTTATTTAAATACATTTCATCCTGTTTTTTAATTTCCCATGCTGTCCAAATGCTCAGCTGGTAGCCTATAATTCATCAAAGACAGCATGGAGAGTCACTTAAAAGGAGCACGATTTTCTGTATTTATCTACTTTAAAAAATGAATGCAGACAGAAAACACATTGTTTTCTATCTTAATTTATCTGTAAAAATCCGTAAATCCGGATAACAGGGAGCCTTATGTATAGATCATCAGCAACTACCAAACACCTGGGGGTGGCGCTCCACTTTCACTCCTCAATGAAATTCCAACCTCTGGACGTCCACTCAGATAAGGAGGGGAGGATGATCTTGGTTAAGAGAACCTTACGGGGCACAGTCTGCACCTTTATTGCCACATATGCATCTAACACGGGCCAAACGACTTTTCTCAATCTCCTGCTAGACAAAATAGACCACTTTGCGGAAGGTCCTATGATTCTGATGGGGGACTTCAATCTCACGTGGCAAACAGACTTAGATAGCACTAACCCACACAGGGCTGACACCGGCTCCTTCACTGTAGACTTAAAGCAGAGATTACTTGACTTAGGTCTCCGGGACGCATGGCGGACCCAGAACCTACAGACCAGGGACTATACATTCTATTCTCACGTACACCACACTTACTCCCGATTAGATTATAACTTTATTAATCAAAGACTAATTGGCACACTGCGGGAGGCTAAGATCTTTCCCCTCTACATCTCGGATCACTGCCCGTTAGAGATATGCCTACAATGGGGCTCGGCTTCTACTACGACCCCCAAATGGTACTTCCCAGTGTCCCTAAAACATGACAGGGTACTCTGTACAGAGCTACGAGAAGCGATCACAGAATTTTTTTAAACCAGCAGGCCTGAGGAATAACTGGGATGCATTTAAAGCCGTCTTAAGGGGGAAATGTATCGAGCTTAACTGTACTTTAAATAAACAAAGGGCATGGGAACGGGAGACTTTGGAGAAAGAGCTAGAACAGGCCAAACTAGCACACAAACACAAACCCTCTAGGGTTACTTTACACCCCCTTATGGCTCTGCATGGCAAGTTAAAGGCAATCTACAACAATAGGGCAGAATATACCCTTCTAAAACTTCGCAGGCCTCGTTTACGCAGGGGAACAAAATAGGCAGGCACCTAGCGCGCCAACTACCGGAGAAACGCGAGAGGGAATATATTGGGGGCCTTCTTGGTGGGAGTGATGAGATGATCCACGTGGATAGGGATAAAGCTGACCTTCTTCGCTCCTTTTATAAGTCACTCTACACTGCGGAACCTAAAGACTCGCTTTTGCAAGATAACTATCTTCGGGCTCTGCGGTTCCCCCGTATCTCACAAGCCATGAATGATCAACTCATGGCCCAAATAACCATAGAGGAGGTAGGCGAGACGATTGCAGCCCTTAAATTACACAAAGCCCCAGGACCAGATGGCCTCACAGCCCACTTTCATAAAATCATTGCCCCCGATCTCACGCTCCATCTCACACGCCTATTCAACCAGATGGCAGAGCAGGGTGAGGTGACCCCCTCGATGGCTGAAGCAGTCATTACAGATATCCCTAAGCCTGGGAAGAATGCACAACTGTGTGCCTCTTATCGCCCTATAGCGCAAAGCTCTACTCTACTATCCTTGCGAATCGAATACAGGACCTAATGCCTGACTTAGTCCATCCCAATCAATCAGGTTTTATACAAGGCTGGCAAACGCACGATAAATAGGGGTGGGTGGAATTTGCGTAGTCGCGCTACGCAAAACTCCACAAAATGGTAAAAATAAAACGTGAGCACGCAGAGTTCCGCGAACACACAGAATTGCTTTTCCGCCCGTTTGGGATAATTTCTTCCTGTTCGCGAAAGCTGTTTGCGTGCTTGAGGGGAAATATCTTGCAAACACGCATTTTGAAAGTGTGAACAAGCAAAAAATTCCGTGAAGCCGCGGATTGCGGAAATTTTGGCAATTCTGCGTTCTCCTCGGAACGCAAAATTACCCAAATTCTGCAAATTCCGTGAGCGGAATGGAATTTACTGCCCAGGCCTAACGATAACATCAGCCACACAGTGCATCTCATCGAAAAAGCCACCAAGCGGGAGATACCAGCGGTCCTAGTGGGGCGTGATGCTGAGAAGGCCTTTGATCGGGTGGATTGGGCATTTCTCTTTCGCGTCCTCAAAGCTTTTGGCTCCCTTTTCTCTTACCTGGGGCACACACCAGGGCTGCCCTTTGTCTCCCCTGCTTTTTGCACTAAGCATTGATCCCGTCGCTATGTCCATTAGAAACAATTTGGCGATCCAGGGGATTCCCTTTGGGGGAGGGGACCACACAATTTCGCTCTTTGCAGATGATGTACTCCTCACACTCGCTGACCCGTCTCGATCCCTTCCGGCATTGGAACTCGAATTAGCCAAATTTGAGGTAGTAGCCGGCTTTAAGGTCAATCTTGACAAATCCTATGTTCTTAACCTCACCCTGCCGGACAATGAAGCACAGACCCTACAGTCCCAGTCCCCCCAGTGGACTAGCCGCTCCTTCCAGTATTTGGGAATCCAGCTAACCCCAAGGGTAGAGGGGCTGTATAAAGCCAACTTCCCGGCGGCCATCCGTCAAATTGAAAAATATCTACAACGATGGAAGCCCCTATTTATTTCTTGGCTTGGCCGCATTCACGCTATCAAGATGACGTTGCTGCCCAAATTATTATATCTGTTTCAAGCCCTACCTATCGATCTTGATGCCACCTTTCTCCCTAAAATCAAATCATTATTTACGCAGTTCATTTGACAACGGGGGCGGGCCCATTTATCTTTTAACATACTACAGCGTCCAAGAGCTAAAAGGGGAGTGGGATTGCCAGATGTGGGGCTTATTACAAAGCTACCCGACTGTGAATTGTGACAGAATGGTTTAAAAAAGAATCAGGGAAACAGTGGCTCCATATGGATAGAGGAGTGGCGGGAGGACAATATGGGATTTAATATGGAAAGCCAAGAAAGACCATCCCGCAAATGCGTACATTAGCACCCCCACACGCACTGTTCTGAAAGTTTGGGACTCTGTGTCAGGGGGCGAGGGATGGACTACGTTCCCCTCCCCATACACCCCGATCCACTTTAATCCAGCCTTTCCTCCAGCTCTCCCTGAAGACCCCTTCGACCCCTGGAGAGAGGGTGGCTGCCTCATACTTGACCATCTGTTCCACAACCACAACATCCTTACTTTTGATAGTTGCAGAAGGGATTTCCACTTACAACCAGAGGAACACTTCCATTACCTTCAACTTAGACACTGGGCACTTACCCCTAACATACACGAACAAGCCACAAGGGAGTAAACAGGATTTGACAAATATGTTCGAACAGTGGGCTCCATGAAAGGAGTGATCTCTTTTCTCTATAACTATTTGCTCTCCAACACACACTCAGCCCAACCACGTTACATGTCTATGTGGGTGGGGTTATTGCACCGCGATATTCAGGACAGAGACTGAGCAGCACTTTGGTCCGATATATCAAAATTCAACCACTCCCTAGAACTTAGGGAAGCACATTTAAAAACCCTAATGGACTGATACCTAGTTCCCTCCAAACTCAGGCCAATCTTCCCAAACACGACTGACAGATGTTGGAGGGGTTGTGGGTTACTGGGGGATTTCCAACATATTTGGTGGAACTGCCCCACCATATGTCCCTTTTGGGAAGAAATTCTGGCACAACTCAAAACTATACTGGGGTACCCCATACCGACCACCATGGGGGGAATCCTTCTAGGTCTTCGAGATCCCTCCCTAGAACATCAAACCAGGGTCGATAAAGCCATTATGTGGACTTCTATAGGCGCGGCAAAGATAACAATCGCGGCAGCCTGGAAGAAGAAGGCAGCTCCTTCCCTCTCTGTATGGCACTCACGACTATGGAAACTCCTCTGCCTGGAAAGGATAGTGGATATATTCTGCGACGATTACAAAAGTTTTGTATATAAATGGGGTCCCTTAGTCGCTTTCCTTACGAAGGGCCTACCTTTGGCGGTGTGCCCCCCGTCAATCAGGGACATGCATCTATTCCAATTCTAACATGCTACACCTTTGCCCAGCCGCCACTATAACATCCTGACGCACTGCTGCCACCAACCACCTAGTTACCGGGGGGAGGGCCAGGGAAATGGGGTTTCTTTTGGTTTAGTCGTTTAGACTCTATCTTTTTCTAGGTGTGCCTTCCCAGTTGGACGGTCCGAATGTAAGCCAGTCATGACACCTCACTGGGGTCTATGACATGCTGTACCTGGGACTTTTATGAAACTGTACGGCTCACTAGGAACCCCCCCCTCAGCGGACAGGTACGGCAATGTTCACATCAGTGCCCTCCACTCGCTATCTTGTGACAATGTGTGTCGCATTCTATGACACTGATGTTTTGGGTGTTGTGCACCTAATGATGTCTGTTTTACGAAATGCCAATAAATATATGTTTGATTTACAAAAATCTGCAGCTATCTGGCATTTGCGATAGGTATCACCGGTACTTGAGAATATCCCCAACAGTGCCCTTGGTTGCACTGGAAATTGCTTTTATGATTATTAAGATTCGTAATTGATTGTTGCAGCTCCTTATGTACTAAAGGTACCCCTTGTTAGGTCTCACCTGCGTTGTAGCACAGCTGCTCGCTTGCAAGATCTATAGTTGTTGGTTTTCTGTCTGGTTTCTTTGGAAGTGGGGTAGGTGCACGCCCTGTCTTCCTTAGGCCCCGCCCACCCATCTGTTGCTGTCATGCGCACTGCGTCTCTAGCGTCCCCGCCCTCCCTGCTCCAGCCACTCTAAAAAAAGCCCCCCCTGCACTCGCTCCTCGGCTCTACCCACCTTCACCCCCAGGCACTCACTCTCCCAGTGCAGGGTTAAACAAGTTTGATGGATCCGCATGCTGCCACCCCTGCAGTCATTCGCTGCCTCCTTTGTCTCCTCCCAAACACCTATTTTCTGCCTGGAGAGGCCATTTCTTCCCTTTCAGGCCGCCCATCAGCGCGGCAGCTGTCCGTTCCACTCTGCCTCTTGACTTTCACGTCAGCGATCGCTAAGCCCCCTCTCCCCCTTCCATGTAGCGCGGCGCCGCTTTAAGGACACCGCTCTCTGTTTCTTTATATATTTTTTTACTTTACTACTAAGCACTGCACCTGCTTCAAGGACACCGCGCTCAGTTTTAAAGTTAAAAAAATAAACCGAGGGCGGGCATCCCTGGTTTTTTAGGTTGCTTCGGGTTCCTGATGGTGAGGGAGAAGGAGAAGCAGCCTCGAATACAGATTTCCAGTGTTCCGCACATTAAAGGCCCCCGGTGCATTGTTCGAATACCACGAGATTAGTTTCCTAGGAGACGGATGTCCGTTGCTATAGGCACCGGGGGCCAGGAAATAGGATTGTGTTTTTTTCATCTTGATCACGCAAACCGGTGCTCTCGCTCCACAATTTAAGCATCCGTTTACAAAACCCGGCAGGAAAGCTGAAGAGCGGATTGCTTCATGGAATTTATCTTTCTCTCCTCTTGTTTCCATTTACAAAGCCCTTCCATTGGCCCTGCTCTCTCACTCACTAACATGCAATACGGGAAGAAATCAGGAGGAAGCACTAGGAAAAAGCTGTAACAGCAACCCCATGGCGTCCTCACTGTACGCCCTCGGGATATCCCTTGATGTGAGCAGGGTTTTCCAGGCCACTGCCTTGCTTTGCCTTGCCTTGTTTTAAAAGGGAATTCTCTGAGTCCTATTCCTGTAGTGTTGTCGTTATTGGTGAGGCCCAGGGCATGCATGCAGGCAGACATTTTAGAAGAGGAAAGTGGAATGTTTAAAAAAGAAATAATATTCATGAGAATGTCTTTTTACCCCATTGATTTCAATTGGAACTGAGGCAATTCCAGGATAAATGTTAAGAAAGGCCATAAAACAGTGTAATCTGCCTCAGTAGCACCCTGTTTAAGCTGGTGCAGAGTGCAAGTTTTAATTGAAATCTGCCGTCTCTGGCATCAGACATCCCTCTCTCAGCTCGGGCTCGATGGGCGGTGCTGGTTTGCTGGTTGGGTCACAGTATTTTTGCGACAGGCACACAGAAATACCGCAAATGTTGCTTTTTTGGCTGTAAATTAATTGTTTTGCGGATGCAAACTCTGTCAAACCAGTCCCAGGTGTCATTGGAGGTCTGCCTTGAATAGCCCAGATCTGAGGGAAACGAGCTATGCAACAGCAGACTAGGAAAAAGATTAGAAATATTATTGCCAAAGAATTTCTGTTTTTTAACCTAATCAACTAAGAACCGAAATGAGCAAATAATGTGCTAGCAGCTATTTCTTCTGAAATCATCCCCCAATTTCGTTCCACCAAGGTAATATCATCTGCATCATATTTACTTCTCAATCCCATGTTTTCTACTTTCCCTCTCAGCTCCACGCACTGGTTTTGCCTCTCTACCTCTTCCTGGTCTTTCCCTCTGCCTATTTCCCCACAACTTTGTTTTCTTCTTCCTTTTCCTGTTTACTTTACCTCTTTTACTCCTGCATATTTTGCTTCATCTCATTTGCTGCCCCCAAAATTGAGTACATTACTAAAGCTGTTACAGATGTGGTGTAACCATGCACGTTAATGGTGCTAATGAACAGAAAGGAATCCTCCAACTAGCAAAGAGATCTCATGATGATTCAAGCTGGGGCTGGGAAGCTCACGTGTCGTGTATTTCTCTTTGCATATCTAGGACAGGCCTCGCAATAGCGAGAGTTTAAGCTATTGGCGTCATAAATGACAATGCCTTTTATTTGTATTTTAAAAGCCAATACGTAAATAAAAGGCATTGTCATTTACAATGCCAATTGCTCAAACTCGCGCAACTGCGAGACCTATTGCATTGCAAATGCTTGTTTTTAAATCCCTGCAGGGAAAATACTCGTTTTAGTTAGCGGAAAAAAAGATTGCCTATGTGTGGACTAATGCTTTACACTCCAAAGAGTGCTGGGACTCCAGACACAGTACAGACATAGTTTACATGATCTGTCAAAGTCAAACTTAGTTTTAACCATTTTAGTTTTGATAAGAAAATACTTTAGTCCTTAATCTGTTTTTTCAAGTAAATATTCATAAATCATAGATTTTTATTGAAGCAAGTGGCTCCTTTAGTAACAGTACTTGAACATCATAGAAACATTCTGCTCAAAGAAGGAAAATGTTTAATTCTAACATCTAAAAGATAACAGGGTCATAAGAAACCTGCTGCTGGTCCATAGATGTAGATTCCTTACATGCCTATGGTATCTTGTTACTCAAGCAAGCAGTTCTTGGGCGGTGTTCTGTTCAGTTTCAGCCAGCAAGAAAGAAAGCCGAGCTGAAAATAGAAACACGAAAAAAGTATTGAGTGAAAATATTAAGGAGAAATTTGCTTTGTTCTTGGAAAGCAGCTTTAGCTTTTTCCAGCTAGAAAGGCATCATGACTTTTTCTAATTAACGCCAAAGACAAAAAGAATGTTACATAATAAAACACGTTTTTATTCTCCAAAGCTTTCCTATAATTGTAAAACATACATCCAAGGCGCGTTATACAAAAAAACAGAACTTGTTATGGGAAAACGTGTTTTTGTATAAAAAGAAAGTGAAATTTCATGAAATACATAAATTGTGCATCAAATGTGGGCCACAGTACAGAAGCTTAGAGACAGATGTCGGATTGGAAGGGTCTTGGGGCGATCTTTCCTCTAATAATCCTCGTGAATGCGAATGAATGCAGCGATGGGGACCTGCAAGGGACAGCAGAACTATTTATATTGTGAAAGTGCAAGTATTGTATCCCATGTCTCTTAAAGGGACAGAGGACGCCATACTAAAGTACTATGGCATAATAGGAGACTTCAGCGGAAAAATGCAGCGTTCAATGGGACCGTTGTCTGCTATCAATTGAATTCAATTATTTATTACTTATGTTTTGGAACTCAACTGAGATTCACATAAAGAATACAGAAATGCATAATTAAAACAAACATCATTACAACATAATAAAAACATTTCCGGAAAAGGCACATTCATACAAAATATATATGACTACTACAGTAAAATGTACTGTTTCATCTATTCTATATTAGGCTACAAAATTACATATACTTGTCCGTCAAGAAACCACATCAGAAAGGATTACAAGTATAGTGCAGTATACTCCATAGTAAAGTACTGAACCTTACAAAGTGCAAATACGCAGAACCAATAAAATACACAAAATACAGTACAACCTATGATAAAGTTCTGAAAACCTAAAAGTTAAATGCACAAAACAGTCTAATTGAGACAGATAAAATGCTCTAAGGACATATAACTGTAAGAAGGAATATACAGTTCAGACCACCTCAATGGTGAAGGCCAATTATAGAGGTATATGTAGCAAACACCCGACATAGGTTACAGCATATAGCGCTAACAAAACATACAAATGGATAATACAGTTTGTGATTCTGTGCAAATCAGAACAAAGTGAGAAGAGCAAATGCACAGATACATAGAAGAATAAAACCCATTAAAAAAGCATTTTTGAAAAGCTTAACTTTTTGCACAAGCCATTTAAGTTGGGGGAGCAAATAAACATTGGTGAGCCTCAGCTGCTGAAGTTATATTATGTTTCTTAAAAATAGGCATCAAAAAGTGAAGACATGCCGAATAAAGGTATGCACATACAAAAATCATGTGATTTAAGTCTTGAACATGGTTAAGACAAAGATCACAGAACCTCTCATCCTTCAAAGTATCTTCCTATATTCCTGTGATAACTCGTAGAGAGAGCAAATTTAACCTTAATAACAAGATAAAACTCCATACAGCATGTGGGAGATTCTAAAGAAGATAGGGTTGTGTATTTTCACAGATCCTGCTTTTTACTATGGTCTCATACCTCGCTTGCTGTAAACTGAGTAAAATATCCTTTATCCTACTCACTGTGTACAATGATTTTATTATCAGACTTTTAAAAAAAGGCTCAGGGAACAATAAATCCCCACTCAGGACAATCTCGAATATTTTCAATGCTTTTATATAAGAAGAATAAAGTGTACTTCTTTCTTTCAAACTATGGAAAATTTCATGCTTTAATGTAGCTCGAATGAAACCCATTTTGCTTCCCACCAAACGGTTCCCACACTGCAGAACAGCTGCCATAGCATGCACAGCTTTAGAGGGTAACCCAAATTCAAGTCGAAGAGCAGACGAGTAAGCAAAAGAGTTCAAATTGCAAATTTGATGCCATATGCGCCCCTCTACCGTCTCAAAAAAGGTCCAGCCCTACATGGCCATCACTTTACAGGCAAAACTCAGTGTGGGCGGGAATTGTATCATGTACACTGATAAGACTTGTGAAAAAATGCCTTTTTTCACAACACTTATACAATCTATAGATAGCGGAGGCCTAGGACAATACCTTACTTTTACAATGGTTTAAATGATCTTTATTCAGGCAATTGCTAGAAAAGATCCTACCCAGATAAGAATAAAATTGTAGTGTTTCCTCTTTGTACTGGCCAAGAACCAAATAAAGGTCTGCCTAAACCTAACCCCATCCTTTCTAAAGGTCATAACTTTGTCCGTGGAGGCATTTATTTTTATTTCTAAATTATGAAGACTTCTTCGGAGGCCTATTGGAAATAAGCTCAACAAAGTAAATTGTCAGCATTAAGAAGACAGCCGACGATCATTTGTCAGAGGATCCCCTTTTACCAGGCCAACTCTGCAAGGCAAATCATGAGTGTAGGGTGAAAAGAGAAGTGGTGCCAGCAGGCACCCCTGCTTTAGCCATTCTGTGTTACTACTCTTCTTGACAGGCCTTTGTACCCACCCATCAAAACCTGAGTCCAGGTGGAGGAGTGAAGGGGAATTATTAGCCTCAGAAGCTGAGTGGGAATTCCCAGCGCTTCCAATTTTCTCCACAGCATTCCCCGGTCAACTGTGTCAAACGCTGTGGAGAAATCAATAAATGCAGAATACATGGGCATCCCTCTGGACTGCGGTTACTTTTCGTTAACAGCTTGTAGGACCATAATGTTATCAAGGTTACCACAATTCTCACGAAAGCCCACCTGCTCTACAAGTATGAGGTTAGTACCAAATGTCCATTCTTGGAGATGAAGTAAAATGCTTTTGGCAAATAATTTGCCTGTCGCACCCAGAAGAACAATTTGTCTTTAGCTAGAGGGGGAAGTCCTCGGTCCTTTTTTATATAGGGAAACAATAATTTTTCCCTTCCATGAGGATGACTGGTGAGTCAGATAGCAATATTGAAACAATGGACGTAAATTGATAGCCCATAAATAGGCTTCCTTATTGATAAGAGCTATCGGGAATTCATCAGGGCCCATGGTGCCCAAAGTTCTTGCACCTTTGATGAATCCCTCAATCTCTTTACCAAAAGGTGGACCATACAATTCCATAGAATCTACTTCAACGCTTAGAACAGGCAAAACACTACTACTTGAATTGCGAGCCTATAATTGAGAAATATACTGGATCCACACATCATCCGATATAGGGATTGCTTAGGCTGTGACTCTAGAGTCACAGTATTGTGCTATTAGAGCCCAATATTTACGTGAAATATCAGAAGTGGTGGCTTCCCTCAGATTAAAAATGTTCAAACAAAAGTTTGAAAAAAGGCGCACTATCCACCTGCCCTATGAGGTGCAACTTAGTAGATCTATAAAAGTAAACAAGTGTATTTAGTACATCACTCTATTAAACAAAGGTAAAACGAAAAGCACCTATGGTGCCTATTTAATTCAAGTTATAAACAGCATCTTGAGTGAAAAATAAAGTAAACTATACTATAGGTATATTATGAAACAAATTTGACAATTGCAATTGAAAAAGAGACAGTAATGGTGAAACTTAGAGACAAAACAGTAGTTTGTGAATCTTCATGAATTTCTGAGATTCTTCTTTATTTTCTTAACGTATTCAAAAAGAACGTCAGGTGTCCCAATGCATTTCGGTGTGACACACACCTTCTTCAGGGGAATACTGTAACAATATATACATATAAGTATATAAGTCAATTCGAAATGAAAACAATACTAGTATCAAAACCAACTTATATGTATGTCCAACTGTAACATTAATTTGCATTTTATAACCCTTAGTATCCAGTGCTAACCAGCCTTTGTGCAGCATGCAACTGCCGTGAAACTTTTTTTTAAAAAGAAGCGAGAAAGGGATGTGAAGAGTAAAACTAGAAAGAAAAGAAAAGAAGATTTTAATAAAGTTTATTGAAGATTGACAACCAAAAAAGTAAAGCTAAGAAATATCAGAATGACACCAGTGGGTTTTGAATCGTGATGCCTATCATGAAACGGTTAACTATCTCAAAAAGTGCCCGTCAAAGTAAAAAGTGGATTCTGGTGCATTAGGTGCTCAAGTGAAACCGAAGGAACCACCGTAACCAAACCATAATAGCCTGCGGAGGACTCACCTCCCAGCGTTCAAATGAAAAACGACACGCAAGAAAGGGTCCAGATCGTCACTCACACGACCTGTATTGCGGAAATAGAAAAGGGCGTTCTAGTGTTACCAAAAAATAGACTCGTGAATTAAACGGAAGGGGAACAGTGTGCCCAAATTTAAAGTGCAGCTTACTTCGCCTCATCCATAATGCATATACATCGAACTTCAAAACGACTTGAGCGTAGCGATGAACCTTGTCCGAAAACGTCTAGGATTAAAAAATAGTGCACAAATGGTACCGTTAGCTAAATGCGTGCCGTGACCAAGATTCAAAGTGATTAAGGTTAACTGTGAAAGACCCATAAGTTGTCACCACTACACATACCTTTTAGTACAACGTGCTGTGCAATCTAGAAATGGTCACGTCTTCAAATAGCAAAGATTCGATGTGGCTAGAAGCGTGCGAGTGCATATTTAAAAGCTATGGATATCATGTGACCAAAAGGAAACTTGTGAACATCGAAAGAGGACTATATCGGGCGCCATGTCGAAACGGGTGCCTAATCATAAATACGGTCCCAGTGAAAGATAAAAGTAGACAATAGAGGGTAAAGAGAACGTGAAAGAACAAGAAAGAGAACATGAAAGAAAAAACCGTTTCAAAAGTATCTGAAGAAGTAGATGGCAAGAATGCCATGTAAGAAAAATTTTACTGGAATATGCACGCCAAGTGCATAGATGAAATCACATTAACAAGCATGAAACAAATGTAAAACAAATATGAAAAAAATGCAATCTTCAATATTTAACAGTGAAACAGCTGTGAAATGTTGTTATCATGCAACCATACTTAATCACAGAAAATGTATCAGTTCTATTTTGTCATTCAAACCCCCAGGGCTCATGGTCTGTAAAAAACGTATCCAGAATGTTTCTCTTTGAGCCAAGTGCCTATTGGGGTCAGCATGTAAGAGATCGGATATCTGCTCAAGAACAGTGAAACGAAGTTGGGGTATGGTGTGCTTGAATGTGTTCCAATGTATTGCTAAACAAGATTTCTGATTAAAAGTGCGAATAGCACTTTTGTGTTCAGTTACCCGTATTTTTACTTTTCGGGTTGTTCTCCCCACATAAACTTGGCCACAGGGACATTTGATAGCATATACTACCATCGCTGTGTTGCAGTCTGAAGAATGTTTTAGCTTAATCGATTTGCCCGTATGTGGATGTGTAAAGGTATCACCCACCATGACATTCCCACAATGACCGCAATTGTAACATTTACGCATCCCTGAGTGTTTGAGCGTGTGTACATTGGAAGTTCTTTTGGCCAAAATCTCTCTGATGTTCTGAGATCTAGAGAAGGCGAAAATGGGTTTGGCATGAAAGACATTCGTGAAATCATTTTCTTGCTCTATAATCTCCCATCTCCTAAGGATACTCCGTTTAATCGCCATAGCTGATGTGGAAAATTTTAGAACACAAACTTCACGTTTGGACTCAGGTTTTTCAGTTTTTTTCAATAATTGCATTCTGTCCATGCTGTACGCCTTATGCTTCGCCGAGTCCAGAACAGGTGCTGGATAACCTCTGTCTAGGTATTGTTGATACATAATATCGGTGTCAATTTTCCCTTGGTCATCATCAGAACTGATTCTGCGCACCCGAATAAACTGAGATAAAGGTAAATGGTTTTTCAGGGATTGTGAGTGAAAACTCCGAAAATGTAATGCGTTATTCCTATCGGTTGGTTTCTTGAAAATCCTGGTTGTTAATGTAGAATTGCGTTTTTCAATCTGAATATCCAAATAGTTGATGGTGGTGTCATTGATGGAATGTGTGAATTTGATTTGAGGATGACAGTTGTTCAAGCTTGAAATTGCATTCTCCAAAGCTTCTTTGGTACCCCGCCATAAAACCAAAATATCATCAATGTATCTGAGATACAATAGTAGATGTTCTGTCCAAGAACTGTTGTTCAAAACATGCTCGTCCTCAAATTTGGCCATGAAGATGTTGGCATACGTGGGTGCCCCAGTAAAACCCATTGACGTACCAGTCTTTTGCAGATAGAACTGTTGCTTCCAAGAAAAATAACTGTGGTATAGGCTGAATTGAAGTAACTCAAGCAGAAAAATATTCAAGGTTTCTGCGTAGTCATGTCGAAGCAACATCCATTCAACCGCCTCAATTCCTTCCCCATGGGGGATTGAGGTGTAGAGGGCTGTGACATCTATGGTAGCCAGGAGCACATCTTCTGTGTTGGGTAGCACGACTTTTTGAAGTTTGTTGAGGCAATCCGTGGTGTCTTGTACATAAGTTACCCATTTCTGAACCAACGGTTGTAAAAAATGGTCGATGAATTTACCTAATGGTTCGTGTAGCGAACCGCAACCTGCCACAATAGGGCGAAAGGGGGGGTCTGTCGGGTTCTTATGCATCTTGGGAAGCATGTATATGTGTGGCCTTTTAGGGTAGTTGTTACTTAAGAATCTGAAAGTATTGTCATTAATCCAATTCAAATCTTTGGCTTTTGTCAGTATCGACGACAAAGTTTTCTGAAAGATGTCAGTAGGATCTGTGTCTAGAACCAAGTACGTGTCAGTATCCGAAACATGCTGATCCACTTTGGCCTCATAGAAAGTACTGTCCATGATTACTAGGGCGCCACCCTTGTCAGCCGGTTGGAAAGTTAGGCTTCTGTTGGAGGCTAAGTTTCTGAGTGTTACCCATTCTTTTTGACTTAAGTTGCTCTTGATTGTTGTAGCTTGATGAGAATGTAGAAGATCTTTCTTCACAAGAGTTTCAAATAGATCAATGGCCTTGTGACTGGTCGGTGCCATGAATGTACTTTTGGGCCTAAATTTTTTTGATGCGATGTCCTCTGCTAAGATGCTAGATGAATCCTGTACGATGTTATGAAAGAACCACCGTAGTCTGAGTTTTCGGGTGAATTTAAACAGTGCAATTTCTGTTTCCAGTGCATGAGTGCGATACGTTGGCACGAAAGACATACCCTTGTTAAGTAAGGTTTTTTCGATGGGTTTCAACTGAACACTAGATATATTCATGATTAATTCCTCCGAGGATTCCGTCGGCTTCCGTTTGCTGTTGTCTTTTTTGAAACCTTTTCCCCTCCTGATTCGCCTGTAGCGCCTCCCGTTGTTAAGGTGCCCTCTGGGGGATGGTTGGACGTCCGACCCAGGTCTAAAAAAGGAGTTTGTTTGGTCATACCACTCGTAGAAGGAGTGCTCTCAGTAGTAGTAGTAACCAAAGGAGTGCGAGTGGGAAGTGTGTCTTGCTCAGTCGCAATGCTTTCTTCAGAAGTCGAGGCCTCAGGTTTACGGAAAGTTCTTCTTTGGGCGTACATCTCTGCCCAGGAGTACACCTCATCGAGCTTATAATCAATAGTGTCCCTTCGAAATTTCCGCAGTTTGCGGTCATGCACTTCTTTTGCGTGTTCATCCAATTTATCATTCATGTCTTTTAAAGTTTGTTGTAATTCCTCAGACGATAATCTCTGTGATAGGTCATCTTTCAGGTCCTTAATCTCTACTTCTAGTTCTTTTAAGATAGCTGATAGTTCCTCAACTATCAATAAAATCAGATCTAAGGAGCATTTATTCAAAATTGCAAACCATTTGTTCATGAACGGTTTATTAAATTTGAATAACATGGGTCTTAGTGCTATGCGTAACCCTCTCGGGATCCGCTTGGCCTTGTGATACTGTATAAGTGTGGTTGCATGCAATCTTTGATTGATTTCCCGCCTCAATGTGTAGTGTAATTGTTTGAGTAATTGGCTGGTTGATCCGGATGGGGCTTGAAAAGCCCGTGTCTCATCTATAAGGGAATATATGTTTTCTGCTTCTTCAGCAGAATAGCCTTTTGTCTCTGCTTGGTTAGTGGTTAAATGGGAAATGTCATCGAAATCCATGTTGGGTGCTAGTTGTCAAAATGAGGCTGATAAGTAAATAACAATAGTGACAGATTAGACAAACTGCACACCTATGTTTTAGATGAGAATTAAGCAAGAAGTACTGACAGTAGTCATAAGTTAATCAAAGGTGCTGCCTTTTTGTGGCCGGTGCAACCCCTACACAGGCCCAAGAAAATGACAAAAAATGTTCAAACAAAAGTTTGAAAAAAGGCGCACTATCCACCTGCCCTATGAGGTGCAACTTAGTAGATCTATAAAAGTAAACAAGTGTATTTAGTACATCACTCTATTAAACAAAGGTAAAACGAAAAGCACCTATGGTGCCTATTTAATTCAAGTTATAAACAGCATCTTGAGTGAAAAATAAAGTAAACTATACTATAGGTATATTATGAAACAAATTTGACAATTGCAATTGAAAAAGAGACAGTAATGGTGAAACTTAGAGACAAAACAGTAGTTTGTGAATCTTCATGAATTTCTGAGATTCTTCTTTATTTTCTTAACGTATTCAAAAAGAACGTCAGGTGTCCCAATGCATTTCGGTGTGACACACACCTTCTTCAGGGGAATACTGTAACAATATATACATATAAGTATATAAGTCAATTCGAAATGAAAACAATACTAGTATCAAAACCAACTTATATGTATGTCCAACTGTAACATTAATTTGCATTTTATAACCCTTAGTATCCAGTGCTAACCAGCCTTTGTGCAGCATGCAACTGCCGTGAAACTTTTTTTTAAAAAGAAGCGAGAAAGGGATGTGAAGAGTAAAACTAGAAAGAAAAGAAAAGAAGATTTTAATAAAGTTTATTGAAGATTGACAACCAAAAAAGTAAAGCTAAGAAATATCAGAATGACACCAGTGGGTTTTGAATCGTGATGCCTATCATGAAACGGTTAACTATCTCAAAAAGTGCCCGTCAAAGTAAAAAGTGGATTCTGGTGCATTAGGTGCTCAAGTGAAACCGAAGGAACCACCGTAACCAAACCATAATAGCCTGCGGAGGACTCACCTCCCAGCGTTCAAATGAAAAACGACACGCAAGAAAGGGTCCAGATCGTCACTCACACGACCTGTATTGCGGAAATAGAAAAGGGCGTTCTAGTGTTACCAAAAAATAGACTCGTGAATTAAACGGAAGGGGAACAGTGTGCCCAAATTTAAAGTGCAGCTTACTTCGCCTCATCCATAATGCATATACATCCAACTTCAAAACGACTTGAGCGTAGCGATGAACCTTGTCCGAAAACGTCTAGGATTAAAAAATAGTGCACAAATGGTACCGTTAGCTAAATGCGTGCCGTGACCAAGATTCAAAGTGATTAAGGTTAACTGTGAAAGACCCATAAGTTGTCACCACTACACATACCTTTTAGTACAACGTGCTGTGCAATCTAGAAATGGTCACGTCTTCAAATAGCAAAGATTCGATGTGGCTAGAAGCGTGCGAGTGCATATTTAAAAGCTATGGATATCATGTGACCAAAAGGAAACTTGTGAACATCGAAAGAGGACTATATCGGGCGCCATGTCGAAACGGGTGCCTAATCATAAATACGGTCCCAGTGAAAGATAAAAGTAGACAATAGAGGGTAAAGAGAACGTGAAAGAACAAGAAAGAGAACATGAAAGAAAAAACCGTTTCAAAAGTATCTGAAGAAGTAGATGGCAAGAATGCCATGTAAGAAAAATTTTACTGGAATATGCACGCCAAGTGCATAGATGAAATCACATTAACAAGCATGAAACAAATGTAAAACAAATATGAAAAAAATGCAATCTTCAATATTTAACAGTGAAACAGCTGTGAAATGTTGTTATCATGCAACCATACTTAATCACAGAAAATGTATCAGTTCTATTTTGTCATTCAAACCCCCAGGGCTCATGGTCTGTAAAAAACGTATCCAGAATGTTTCTCTTTGAGCCAAGTGCCTATTGGGGTCAGCATGTAAGAGATCGGATATCTGCTCAAGAACAGTGAAACGAAGTTGGGGTATGGTGTGCTTGAATGTGTTCCAATGTATTGCTAAACAAGATTTCTGATTAAAAGTGCGAATAGCACTTTTGTGTTCAGTTACCCGTATTTTTACTTTTCGGGTTGTTCTCCCCACATAAACTTGGCCACAGGGACATTTGATAGCATATACTACCATCGCTGTGTTGCAGTCTGAAGAATGTTTTAGCTTAATCGATTTGCCCGTATGTGGATGTGTAAAGGTATCACCCACCATGACATTCCCACAATGACCGCAATTGTAACATTTACGCATCCCTGAGTGTTTGAGCGTGTGTACATTGGAAGTTCTTTTGGCCAAAATCTCTCTGATGTTCTGAGATCTAGAGAAGGCGAAAATGGGTTTGGCATGAAAGACATTCGTGAAATCATTTTCTTGCTCTATAATCTCCCATCTCCTAAGGATACTCCGTTTAATCGCCATAGCTGATGTGGAAAATTTTAGAACACAAACTTCACGTTTGGACTCAGGTTTTTCAGTTTTTTTCAATAATTGCATTCTGTCCATGCTGTACGCCTTATGCTTCGCCGAGTCCAGAACAGGTGCTGGATAACCTCTGTCTAGGTATTGTTGATACATAATATCGGTGTCAATTTTCCCTTGGTCATCATCAGAACTGATTCTGCGCACCCGAATAAACTGAGATAAAGGTAAATGGTTTTTCAGGGATTGTGAGTGAAAACTCCGAAAATGTAATGCGTTATTCCTATCGGTTGGTTTCTTGAAAATCCTGGTTGTTAATGTAGAATTGCGTTTTTCAATCTGAATATCCAAATAGTTGATGGTGGTGTCATTGATGGAATGTGTGAATTTGATTTGAGGATGACAGTTGTTCAAGCTTGAAATTGCATTCTCCAAAGCTTCTTTGGTACCCCGCCATAAAACCAAAATATCATCAATGTATCTGAGATACAATAGTAGATGTTCTGTCCAAGAACTGTTGTTCAAAACATGCTCGTCCTCAAATTTGGCCATGAAGATGTTGGCATACGTGGGTGCCCCAGTAAAACCCATTGACGTACCAGTCTTTTGCAGATAGAACTGTTGCTTCCAAGAAAAATAACTGTGGTATAGGCTGAATTGAAGTAACTCAAGCAGAAAAATATTCAAGGTTTCTGCGTAGTCATGTCGAAGCAACATCCATTCAACCGCCTCAATTCCTTCCCCATGGGGGATTGAGGTGTAGAGGGCTGTGACATCTATGGTAGCCAGGAGCACATCTTCTGTGTTGGGTAGCACGACTTTTTGAAGTTTGTTGAGGCAATCCGTGGTGTCTTGTACATAAGTTACCCATTTCTGAACCAACGGTTGTAAAAAATGGTCGATGAATTTACCTAATGGTTCGTGTAGCGAACCGCAACCTGCCACAATAGGGCGAAAGGGGGGGTCTGTCGGGTTCTTATGCATCTTGGGAAGCATGTATATGTGTGGCCTTTTAGGGTAGTTGTTACTTAAGAATCTGAAAGTATTGTCATTAATCCAATTCAAATCTTTGGCTTTTGTCAGTATCGACGACAAAGTTTTCTGAAAGATGTCAGTAGGATCTGTGTCTAGAACCAAGTACGTGTCAGTATCCGAAACATGCTGATCCACTTTGGCCTCATAGAAAGTACTGTCCATGATTACTAGGGCGCCACCCTTGTCAGCCGGTTGGAAAGTTAGGCTTCTGTTGGAGGCTAAGTTTCTGAGTGTTACCCATTCTTTTTGACTTAAGTTGCTCTTGATTGTTGTAGCTTGATGAGAATGTAGAAGATCTTTCTTCACAAGAGTTTCAAATAGATCAATGGCCTTGTGACTGGTCGGTGCCATGAATGTACTGGTACTGGTACGTCAATGGGTTTTACTGGGGCACCCACGTATGCCAACATCTTCATGGCCAAATTTGAGGACGAGCATGTTTTGAACAACAGTTCTTGGACAGAACATCTACTATTGTATCTCAGATACATTGATGATATTTTGGTTTTATGGCGGGGTACCAAAGAAGCTTTGGAGAATGCAATTTCAAGCTTGAACAACTGTCATCCTCAAATCAAATTCACACATTCCATCAATGACACCACCATCAACTATTTGGATATTCAGATTGAAAAACGCAATTCTACATTAACAACCAGGATTTTCAAGAAACCAACCGATAGGAATAACGCATTACATTTTCGGAGTTTTCACTCACAATCCCTGAAAAACCATTTACCTTTATCTCAGTTTATTCGGGTGCGCAGAATCAGTTCTGATGATGACCAAGGGAAAATTGACACCGATATTATGTATCAACAATACCTAGACAGAGGTTATCCAGCACCTGTTCTGGACTCGGCGAAGCATAAGGCGTACAGCATGGACAGAATGCAATTATTGAAAAAAACTGAAAAACCTGAGTCCAAACGTGAAGTTTGTGTTCTAAAATTTTCCACATCAGCTATGGCGATTAAACGGAGTATCCTTAGGAGATGGGAGATTATAGAGCAAGAAAATGATTTCACGAATGTCTTTCATGCCAAACCCATTTTCGCCTTCTCTAGATCTCAGAACATCAGAGAGATTTTGGCCAAAAGAACTTCCAATGTACACACGCTCAAACACTCAGGGATGCGTAAATGTTACAATTGCGGTCATTGTGGGAATGTCATGGTGGGTGATACATTTACACATCCACATACGGGCAAATCGATTAAGCTAAAACATTCTTCAGACTGCAACACAGCGATGGTAGTATATGCTATCAAATGTCCCTGTGGCCAAGTTTATGTGGGGAGAACAACCCGAAAAGTAAAAATACGGGTAACTGAACACAAAAGTGCTATTCGCACTTTTAATCAGAAATCTTGTTTAGCAATACATTGGAACACATTCAAGCACACCATACCCCAACTTCGTTTCACTGTTCTTGAGCAGATATCCGATCTCTTACATGCTGACCCCAATAGGCACTTGGCTCAAAGAGAAACATTCTGGATACGTTTTTTACAGACCATGAGCCCTGGGGGTTTGAATGACAAAATAGAACTGATACATTTTCTGTGATTAAGTATGGTTGCATGATAACAACATTTCACAGCTGTTTCACTGTTAAATATTGAAGATTGCATTTTTTTCATATTTGTTTTACATTTGTTTCATGCTTGTTAATGTGATTTCATCTATGCACTTGGCGTGCATATTCCAGTAAAATTTTTCTTACATGGCATTCTTGCCATCTACTTCTTCAGATACTTTTGAAACTGTTTTTTCTTTCATGTTCTCTTTCTTGTTCTTTCACGTTCTCTTTACCCTCTATTGTCTACTTTTATCTTTCACTGGGACCGTATTTATGATTAGGCACCCGTTTCGACATGGCGCCCGATATAGTCCTCTTTCGATGTTCACAAGTTTCCTTTTGGTCACATGATATCCATAGCTTTTAAATATGCACTCGCACGCTTCTAGCCACATCGAATCTTTGCTATTTGAAGACGTGACCATTTCTAGATTGCACAGCACGTTGTACTAAAAGGTATGTGTAGTGGTGACAACTTATGGGTCTTTCACAGTTAACCTTAATCACTTTGAATCTTGGTCACGGCACGCATTTAGCTAATGGTACCATTTGTGCACTATTTTTTAATCCTAGACGTTTTCGGACAAGGTTCATCGCTACGCTCAAGTCGTTTTGAAGTTGGATGTATATGCATTATGGATGAGGCGAAGTAAGCTGCACTTTAAATTTGGGCACACTGTTCCCCTTCCGTTTAATTCACGAGTCTATTTTTTGGTAACACTAGAACGCCCTTTTCTATTTCCGCAATACAGGTCGTGTGAGTGACGATCTGGACCCTTTCTTGCGTGTCGTTTTTCATTTGAACGCTGGGAGGTGAGTCCTCCGCAGGCTATTATGGTTTGGTTACGGTGGTTCCTTCGGTTTCACTTGAGCACCTAATGCACCAGAATCCACTTTTTACTTTGACGGGCACTTTTTGAGATAGTTAACCGTTTCATGATAGGCATCACGATTCAAAACCCACTGGTGTCATTCTGATATTTCTTAGCTTTACTTTTTTGGTTGTCAATCTTCAATAAACTTTATTAAAATCTTCTTTTCTTTTCTTTCTAGTTTTACTCTTCACATCCCTTTCTCGCTTCTTTTTAAAAAAAAGTTTCACGGCAGTTGCATGCTGCACAAAGGCTGGTTAGCACTGGATACTAAGGGTTATAAAATGCAAATTAATGTTACAGTTGGACATACATATAAGTTGGTTTTGATACTAGTATTGTTTTCATTTCGAATTGACTTATATACTTATATGTATATATTGTTACAGTATTCCCCTGAAGAAGGTGTGTGTCACACCGAAATGCATTGGGACACCTGACGTTCTTTTTGAATACGTTAAGAAAATAAAGAAGAATCTCAGAAATTCATGAAGATTCACAAACTACTGTTTTGTCTCTAAGTTTCACCATTACTGTCTCTTTTTCAATTGCAATTGTCAAATTTGTTTCATAATATACCTATAGTATAGTTTACTTTATTTTTCACTCAAGATGCTGTTTATAACTTGAATTAAATAGGCACCATAGGTGCTTTTCGTTTTACCTTTGTTTAATAGAGTGATGTACTAAATACACTTGTTTACTTTTATAGATCTACTAAGTTGCACCTCATAGGGCAGGTGGATAGTGCGCCTTTTTTCAAACTTTTGTTTGAACATTTTTTGTCATTTTCTTGGGCCTGTGTAGGGGTTGCACCGGCCACAAAAAGGCAGCACCTTTGATTAACTTATGACTACTGTCAGTACTTCTTGCTTAATTCTCATCTAAAACATAGGTGTGCAGTTTGTCTAATCTGTCACTATTGTTATTTACTTATCAGCCTCATTTTGACAACTAGCACCCAACATGGATTTCGATGACATTTCCCATTTAACCACTAACCAAGCAGAGACAAAAGGCTATTCTGCTGAAGAAGCAGAAAACATATATTCCCTTATAGATGAGACACGGGCTTTTCAAGCCCCATCCGGATCAACCAGCCAATTACTCAAACAATTACACTACACATTGAGGCGGGAAATCAATCAAAGATTGCATGCAACCACACTTATACAGTATCACAAGGCCAAGCGGATCCCGAGAGGGTTACGCATAGCACTAAGACCCATGTTATTCAAATTTAATAAACCGTTCATGAACAAATGGTTTGCAATTTTGAATAAATGCTCCTTAGATCTGATTTTATTGATAGTTGAGGAACTATCAGCTATCTTAAAAGAACTAGAAGTAGAGATTAAGGACCTGAAAGATGACCTATCACAGAGATTATCGTCTGAGGAATTACAACAAACTTTAAAAGACATGAATGATAAATTGGATGAACACGCAAAAGAAGTGCATGACCGCAAACTGCGGAAATTTCGAAGGGACACTATTGATTATAAGCTCGATGAGGTGTACTCCTGGGCAGAGATGTACGCCCAAAGAAGAACTTTCCGTAAACCTGAGGCCTCGACTTCTGAAGAAAGCATTGCGACTGAGCAAGACACACTTCCCACTCGCACTCCTTTGGTTACTACTACTACTGAGAGCACTCCTTCTACGAGTGGTATGACCAAACAAACTCCTTTTTTAGACCTGGGTCGGACGTCCAACCATCCCCCAGAGGGCACCTTAACAACGGGAGGCGCTACAGGCGAATCAGGAGGGGAAAAGGTTTCAAAAAAGACAACAGCAAACGGAAGCCGACGGAATCCTCGGAGGAATTAATCATGAATATATCTAGTGTTCAGTTGAAACCCATCGAAAAAACCTTACTTAACAAGGGTATGTCTTTCGTGCCAACGTATCGCACTCATGCACTGGAAACAGAAATTGCACTGTTTAAATTCACCCGAAAACTCAGACTACGGTGGTTCTTTCATAACATCGTACAGGATTCATCTAGCATCTTAGCAGAGGACATCGCATCAAAAAAATTTAGGCCCAAAAGTACATTCATGGCACCGACCAGTCACAAGGCCATTGATCTATTTGAAACTCTTGTGAAGAAAGATCTTCTACATTCTCATCAAGCTACAACAATCAAGAGCAACTTAAGTCAAAAAGAATGGGTAACACTCAGAAACTTAGCCTCCAACAGAAGCCTAACTTTCCAACCGGCTGACAAGGGTGGCGCCCTAGTAATCATGGACAGTACTTTCTATGAGGCCAAAGTGGATCAGCATGTTTCGGATACTGACACGTACTTGGTTCTAGACACAGATCCTACTGACATCTTTCAGAAAACTTTGTCGTCGATACTGACAAAAGCCAAAGATTTGAATTGGATTAATGACAATACTTTCAGATTCTTAAGTAACAACTACCCTAAAAGGCCACACATATACATGCTTCCCAAGATGCATAAGAACCCGACAGACCCCCCCTTTCGCCCTATTGTGGCAGGTTGCGGTTCGCTACACGAACCATTAGGTAAATTCATCGACCATTTTTTACAACCGTTGGTTCAGAAATGGGTAACTTATGTACAAGACACCACGGATTGCCTCAACAAACTTCAAAAAGTCGTGCTACCCAACACAGAAGATGTGCTCCTGGCTACCATAGATGTCACAGCCCTCTACACCTCAATCCCCCATGGGGAAGGAATTGAGGCGGTTGAATGGATGTTGCTTCGACATGACTACGCAGAAACCTTGAATATTTTTCTGCTTGAGTTACTTCAATTCAGCCTATACCACAGTTATTTTTCTTGGAAGCAACAGTTCTATCTGCAAAAGACTGGTACGTCAATGGGTTTTACTGGGGCACCCACGTATGCCAACATCTTCATGGCCAAATTTGAGGACGAGCATGTTTTGAACAACAGTTCTTGGACAGAACATCTACTATTGTATCTCAGATACATTGATGATATTTTGGTTTTATGGCGGGGTACCAAAGAAGCTTTGGAGAATGCAATTTCAAGCTTGAACAACTGTCATCCTCAAATCAAATTCACACATTCCATCAATGACACCACCATCAACTATTTGGATATTCAGATTGAAAAACGCAATTCTACATTAACAACCAGGATTTTCAAGAAACCAACCGATAGGAATAACGCATTACATTTTCGGAGTTTTCACTCACAATCCCTGAAAAACCATTTACCTTTATCTCAGTTTATTCGGGTGCGCAGAATCAGTTCTGATGATGACCAAGGGAAAATTGACACCGATATTATGTAGCAACAATACCTAGACAGAGGTTATCCAGCACCTGTTCTGGACTCGGCGAAGCATAAGGCGTACAGCATGGACAGAATGCAATTATTGAAAAAAACTGAAAAACCTGAGTCCAAACGTGAAGTTTGTGTTCTAAAATTTTCCACATCAGCTATGGCGATTAAACGGAGTATCCTTAGGAGATTATAGAGCAAGAAAATGATTTCACGAATGTCTTTCATGCCAAACCCAATTTCGCCTTCTCTAGATCTCAGAACATCAGAGAGATTTTGGCCAAAAGAACTTCCAATGTACACACGCTCAAACACTCAGGGATGCGTAAATGTTACAATTGCGGTCATTGTGGGAATGTCATGGTGGGTGATACCTTTACACATCCACATACGGGCAAATCGATTAAGCTAAAACATTCTTCAGACTGCAACACAGCGATGGTAGTATATGCTATCAAATGTCCCTGTGGCCAAGTTTATGTGGGGAGAACAACCCAAAAAGTAAAAATACGGGTAACTGAACACAAAAGTGCTATTCGCACTTTTAATCAGAAATCTTGTTTAGCAATACATTGGAACACATTCAAGCACACCATACCCCAACTTCGTTTCACTGTTCTTGAGCAGATATCCGATCTCTTACATGCTGACCCCAATAGGCACTTGGCTCAAAGAGAAACATTCTGGATACGTTTTTTACAGACCATGAGCCCTGGGGGTTTGAATGACAAAATAGAACTGATACATTTTCTGTGATTAAGTATGGTTGCATGATAACAACATTTCACAGCTGTTTCACTGTTAAATATTGAAGATTGCATTTTTTTCATATTTGTTTTACATTTGTTTCATGCTTGTTAATGTGATTTCATCTATGCACTTGGCGTGCATATTCCAGTAAAATTTTTCTTACATGGCATTCTTGCCATCTACTTCTTCAGATACTTTTGAAACGGTTTTTTCTTTCATGTTCTCTTTCTTGTTCTTTCACGTTCTCTTTACCCTCTATTGTCTACTTTTATCTTTCACTGGGACCGTATTTATGATTAGGCACCCGTTTCGACATGGCGCCCGATATAGTCCTCTTTCGATGTTCACAAGTTTCCTTTTGGTCACATGATATCCATAGCTTTTAAATATGCACTCGCACGCTTCTAGCCACATCGAATCTTTGCTATTTGAAGACGTGACCATTTCTAGATTGCACAGCACGTTGTACTAAAAGGTATGTGTAGTGGTGACAACTTATGGGTCTTTCACAGTTAACCTTAATCACTTTGAATCTTGGTCACGGCACGCATTTAGCTAACGGTACCATTTGTGCACTATTTTTTAATCCTAGACGTTTTCGGACAAGGTTCATCGCTACGCTCAAGTCGTTTTGAAGTTGGATGTATATGCATTATGGATGAGGCGAAGTAAGCTGCACTTTAAATTTGGGCACACTGTTCCCCTTCCGTTTAATTCACGAGTCTATTTTTTGGTAACACTAGAACGCCCTTTTCTATTTCCGCAATACAGGTCGTGTGAGTGACGATCTGGACCCTTTCTTGCGTGTCGTTTTTCATTTGAACGCTGGGAGGTGAGTCCTCCGCAGGCTATTATGGTTTGGTTACGGTGGTTCCTTCGGTTTCACTTGAGCACCTAATGCACCAGAATCCACTTTTTACTTTGACGGGCACTTTTTGAGATAGTTAACCGTTTCATGATAGGCATCACGATTCAAAACCCACTGGTGTCATTCTGATATTTCTTAGCTTTACTTTTTTGGTTGTCAATCTTCAATAAACTTTATTAAAATCTTCTTTTCTTTTCTTTCTAGTTTTACTCTTCACATCCCTTTCTCGCTTCTTTTTAAAAAAAAGTTTCACGGCAGTTGCATGCTGCACAAAGGCTGGTTAGCACTGGATACTAAGGGTTATAAAATGCAAATTAATGTTACAGTTGGACATACATATAAGTTGGTTTTGATACTAGTATTGTTTTCATTTCGAATTGACTTATATACTTATATGTATATATTGTTACAGTATTCCCCTGAAGAAGGTGTGTGTCACACCGAAATGCATTGGGACACCTGACGTTCTTTTTGAATACGTTAAGAAAATAAAGAAGAATCTCAGAAATTCATGAAGATTCACAAACTACTGTTTTGTCTCTAAGTTTCACCATTACTGTCTCTTTTTCAATTGCAATTGTCAAATTTGTTTCATAATATACCTATAGTATAGTTTACTTTATTTTTCACTCAAGATGCTGTTTATAACTTGAATTAAATAGGCACCATAGGTGCTTTTCGTTTTACCTTTGTTTAATAGAGTGATGTACTAAATACACTTGTTTACTTTTATAGATCTACTAAGTTGCACCTCATAGGGCAGGTGGATAGTGCGCCTTTTTTCAAACTTTTGTTTGAACATTTTTTGTCATTTTCTTGGGCCTGTGTAGGGGTTGCACCGGCCACAAAAAGGCAGCACCTTTGATTAACTTATGACTACTGTCAGTACTTCTTGCTTAATTCTCATCTAAAACATAGGTGTGCAGTTTGTCTAATCTGTCACTATTGTTATTCCCTCAGATTAACCCACTTCCTATCCTCCTCCTTTCTATGTTCTGCCACCTTCAGTCTTGTTCTCTTACACTTAAGGCAATTGATTTCCCCTGTCTCCAGATCATAAGGAATTTGAATGCTTCCTAACAAGGGAATTTATTTTGTGATTTATCTTTTTTACAGCCCCAGAGATCTTAATGGGTGATGTAAAACCTTTACCTCTAACTTTGCTCCCAAAAGCCCAGAAGGAGTTCAACTACCTTTCATACCATGAGATGGATTCATGTAATGAAAAATCAGGTCAGCCCAAGTGTTCTATTTTAATGCATTGTCCCAAAGCCTTTATATAATTACATGGCCACAAAGTGTGCCTTCTTAGAATTCCAGAAGTCAAGAGCCTATAGCTCTTAATAAATGGACAAAGAAAGAATACTATGATAACTTAAATCAGTTCTCAAGATCCCCAACTGCGAGGAGGCACTGAACATTTGATGGGACACTACCATATAATCAAATAAGGATTCACCACAAGGGGAGCAAAAAGTATAGAAAGCAGGAGAGTCTTCAGGGAATCTGCCATTCAAAAAATAAATTCATACATTCTCAAACTTCCCAGGAAACCTGAGTCCTGCCTATCTGATGTAAATTTTTCTGGTAAAATTGAATCTGTGATACACCATACCTCATTCATTATGATTTTACAGAGAGTTATACAAGCTGAATTTAATACATTAGTGTTGGACTTGGCCCTTCTGGCAGGTTCACCCCCGAAACTTTTTGCTTTTTATTGGTGACCTGGTGTAGTGATTTTTGGTTTCTGCGCACTTTCCCTGTGTCCCAGAGTAAAGTGCGTGCACATTCTGAGTGCATGTGGTGAGAAAGGCCTGCCCTCCCATAGGAATGCATGGGGAATGTATGTGTCCCTGGTAGTTCCTGATGCGTGGGGTGTGCAGGCTCGAGTTTGGTATGTGCGGACTCGTGTGATTGAATGCTGCGCGATGATGTGTGCGGCGTGCATGTACCTAGTGTGGAAGTGCCACTTCTAGAAGTGGGCACTTCTGTGTGCAGTGTGTCTGGCGTGTGATTGGCTGGAGCTGGCTGGTGAGCCTGGCTCCAGGAGTCTGGTTGGGTCTGCCCCAGTGGTGAGTGTGAGATTAGCATGCTGATGGCTGGGGAGGAGTGCACCTTGGACCTGAATAGGGCAGGGCTTTCCCCACACAATGCTGGCTCCGCCCCCTGTGGTGCGACTGACGACCCTAGCCCTGCCAGTGAATAGAGTGAGGGGCTGAGCACATCAAGGGTACTCCCCAACCAGCTGCGACTGGTTTTCCTCCTCACCCTGAACCAAGAACAAAGGGTTTTTTTGTATAAAAATGGGGCTGTGTCCCCACAGATGTGGTTCTCTTGCTGATCCAACTTGAGGGGGGCCTGCTGCTGCTGGGCGCCAGGAGAGACCGCCACTGGGGACTGCCTCCCTGCTGGAGGGCCCTGTGAGCTGGCCCCTGGGCCCAGTCTTTGCCCCCCTACTTTTGAAGACTTTTTGGTTGCTGGACTTTGGCTTGCAGTGCCTGGGAGCGCTTTGATTTGCTGTGTAGCGTCACAAACGAGGGAATCCCCGGCGTAGGGATCCCCCCCCCCACGAGTGCCGGATTGAGCGGGAGCCCACCCCGCATTGTGGGGTGCTTGCGGGTGCCCACCCCGCCTATTTCTGGATTTAAACGGGAGCCTACCCCGTATTGACCATGCACTGGCCGGCTCGAGGAGGAAAATCACCGCTGCAGCCCGGGCCGAAGCCCCGGAAGTCAGGCAGCGCTGACTGGGACGTGGGCGGGGCCTCAGGCGGAAGGAGAAGTGGCGCAACGAGGAAGTGACCGGGGCTCCCGTGAGCGGAGGGAGCCCCGCGTGGTTGCAGCCCAGGAGGAGTACCGAGGCATCCAGGCGGGAGCCCACCCCGCGCTGGATCCGGACGAGAGAAGTGCCGACGAGTGCTGCCCGGTGAGTGGGGGCTCTAAGGGGCCAGGAATCTTTAGGTCAGAGCGCGTGAACGCTCTACTCACCGAAGGGGCACAGCGTCAGTTACAGAGCCTGTAGGCTCCACCGTTGGGGACACTGAGGTTGCCAGAGCCCCGTGAGGCTCCCAGGTAGAAGGGGGCATTCCTTTAGTGTCCAAGAGCGCGAGGTCGCGCCAACGTCTTGGGGGCATTCCTTTGATAAGGCGGGCGGCTCCGGAAGGCAGCGGACTGCCCCAATGCATGTGGGGGCATTATTCCTCATGGTTCTCGAGCCCAGGAGGCTCCAACGTTCTCGGGGGCATTTCTGCAGTGATTGAGTGGCCCCAGATGGCAGCGGGCCACTCCCACCTTGCCCCACAGAGTGGTACAGAGGCCAGGAGGCTCTAGGGGGCATTTTGCGTGACTAGAGCCAGGAGAGGCTCCACGAGAGCGGCAGATTTGTTTTGGAGGGCACCGTGGTGCCCACGCTCATTCCTCCAGCTGCCCAGCACTTAGTGGTCAGCTGTAACGTTTAGGTTGGGATCTTACGCTTGTGGCTTGCGCAGCTCGTGCAGCCTTACTGGGACCGGGCGTCCTAGCCCCGACAAGGCCAGTTGGCCTAGGGACTGCCACAGGTGGTGGCTTATGTGAGTTCTTCGCTAAGGTTCCTAACCTGCACCTCTGAATGTATTTTGATGCATCATGTGTTTTATTTCCTTACACCGCTGAATGTATTTTATGCATCATGTGTTTATTTCCTTACACCGCTGAATGTATTTTATGCATCATGTGTTTTCCTTCCCTACACCTCTGAATGTGTTGTGATGCATCATGTGTAATGTGCTTATACCCCTACAGGTATTGTGATACTTAGGTGGTTGTTTTCTCCTAGTACAGGTGGTGCTAGTGAGGTCCTAGTTCCCTGCGTGACATTTTCCTAAGGTGGTTAGGGTTGCGTAGGTGGTACTTACTGGTTACCAGTAGTTACTGGTTGTGTGCTACATTTGCTATTTTGTACTACAGTATTATTCCTACGTTCTAAGTGCTATTTCTACAAAGTGCTAATTCCTGACAGTGGTCCATGTGGCCCTGTCCCCTGTATATATAATTCCTTGTAAATTCTGCCCGTGCCTGTTGGCACATTGTAAAGTGTGTGTTTTTATCTAATGTGTTTTGGCATAATACAAAGGCTATTTTTATATAATACCTTGCGTGGAGTTTCCTTTGTGGTGGGCCTTGGGTGTTGTTGCTGGGTGCGCGCGCAAACGCTTTACACATTGCCTCAGAGATAAGCCTGACTGCTCGTGCCACGCTACCAAGGGGGTGAGCAGGGGTTATCTTTGACGTGTAACTTCCTTGCCCTGACTAGAGTGGTGGTTTCTGCCTGACTTTGGCGCAAGCCTTAGCCAACCAGAAATCCCATTTTCAACAATCAGGGCCTCATGTAGGTAGCCAAATACCGGTCGGTAACGGCCGATTTTCGGTAAATATGCCGTTACCGACCGGTATTCAGACAAGTGAGATGTAGGAGTCCCAAAACCAATTTTCGGTAAATATGAGGCGGTAAATACCGATTCATATTTACCGAATTCCAAAATACCGATTCAGAGTTACCGAATACATAATTAACGAATCGGTAAATATGAAGTGGTAAATATGAAGTGGTAAAAATGAAAATGACATGTAGGAGCACTCGGTAATTAAGAAATCCAAGAAAATCGGTAAATTAGAGTCGGTAATTAACACGGATTGAAAGCAGGTGGTAACCATCAACAATGCATATGAGCAATCCCAAAATGCTACAGCGTGGACAACATGGCCGCTATGTACGTCATTGCAAGGCGCCTACGTCTACAGGCAGCAGGACTGAGGGTGTGGCGACGGGAGGAACAAATCTACAGACAGCGCATCACACTATTCCAGCTGACTGATGCAGAGATACATGAGAGGTACAGGCTAGACCCCGAAACCATCATGGACTTAATCAGGGACCTACAGCCACTCCTGGACCATCCAATAAGAAGGGCGCACGCCATACCCCCACATGTGCAGGTGCTCTGCAGCCTACATCTGCTGGCATCCGGCAGTTATCAGGTGGTGATAGCTGCGGTGGGTGGGGTATCCCAGAGTTGCCTGTCACGTTTCTTCAGGAAGTTCCTGGATGCCATGATGCAGAGAATGCACCACTACATAAGCTTCCCAAACACACAGGCTGCACTGCAGAAAACAAAAACAGACTTTTATCACATGGCACAGTTCCCCCATGTCATCGGCTGTATTGATGGTACACACATCCCAATCTGTCCACCAGCTGATACAGAGCACATCTACAGGAACAGGAAGTCCACCCACTCCATCAATGTGCAGGTGATCTGTGATGCAGGGAACATCATCACAGATATTGTTGCAAAGTTTCCTGGGAGCACCCACGACTCTTACATCTTCCAGAATAGTGGGATCTACACACGACTGAGTGCCGGAGAATTCGGAGAGGGATACCTGCTAGGTAAGTAACAGTGACGCCCCTTGAAACCTGCAAATCATAGTGCATAGAGGCATGTTACTGATGGTTCCCTTTTACTCATCCAGGCGACAGTGCATATGCATGCCGGTCATTCATCCTCACTCCCTACCTACACCCAGCAACCCAGAGTGAGAGACGATACAACGTGGCACACAAAACAACACGCAATGTGGTGGAGCGCACGTTTGGACTACTGAAGAGCAGGTTCCGCTGCCTGCACAAGAGCGGAGGCGCACGCCAGTACAAACCCATCACCTGCTGCAAGATTATTGCCACTTGTGCAATGCTGCACAACCTTGCCACGAAAAAAGGTACAGATGTGGAACTGACATATTTTGAGGACAACGAGGATGAGTCAGGCCAGCCAGAGGGCAACGCAGCTAGAGTGCCAACTGCAATCGATGGGAGAGAGAGACGGGCAGATATCACATGCAACTATTTCTGAGTAAGTAAGGGGACACAGCGAGTTGTGAGAAGTCCTGACGTAGTTTTAATGTGGCACCACGCCATGAACACATGAACAGGCCAATCTGGCAATATACCATCTATACAAGGAGTATGTCCAGGGTTACGTCACCCAATGGGAAGTGGCTAAGCAGGGCTACATCAATGTTTGCGCATACGCGCTGCAGTGGTGGATTGCACGGCCTGTGCATCCTCACTAGAGCCAACCCCAAGCCGCCTGCTGCTCCTGCGTGCTTCTGGGACGGGGGGTGTGATGCTGCTGCTGGTGTCGATGCTCTCCGCAGCATCCCCTGCAGCAGTTGTCGACGCCTGACTAGTCAATAGCACCCCTAGTGCACTTGTCACCTGCACCATCCCCCGAGACAGGTCGCTGCAGCACTGTGTTAGGCCCTCCTGCATCGTCACAGAGCGCCGGCACAGTAGAGAAGTCGCAGTTGCCAGACGGTTGAGTGCCCTGCTGGTAGTGTCCCTTCTCTGGCATTCCCGGCGCCGTGCTTCGATGTCAGCATCTAATTTGCTGCACAACTGCTGGATTGACTGGGACATGTCCCGAATGCCCGCAGCCATGCCGCTAATGTTGGTGTCCATGTTGACTAATGTTGTCTTCATCACCCGCATGTGCCTCTGGACTGACATGACTGCCTTTGATTGCAGGCGCTGTTGCTTCAACATTTGGCCCTCGAGCCCCAAGAAGACACCATGGCCGTCAGTGGGTGCTGGTGGACTCTGGACACGCGACCTGCGGCGCCCTCTTGCTTCCTTCTGTGCTGCCTGTGAGGTGTGGGGCACAGTGGCATGGCTCCCTTCCTGGGGCCCGGTGCGGTCTTCTGGGCCCATGCTGTCGTCTGACGAGGTGTCTAAGGCTCGTAGCCTGGCTGCTGGACGCCTCCTCATTCTCACACCTGCAAGCGGAGATGTGGCCGGTGATTCGAACATGAGTGGCGATGCTGGCTCTGGTGGTGGTGATGCTGGCTCTCGGTGAGGTGATGCTGGCTCTGTGTGCGGCGAGGCTGGCTGTGTTGGTGGTGCGGCTGCCAGTGGGCCTGCTCCCTGGTCTGAACTGGTGCTGGCTAGAGGTGATTTATGTGGCCGGTGTGCCGTCTCTCCTGCAGCATGCCCTGTCCTGCATGATGTCACATCTGTGGACAGAAATACAACATTGGCTCAGTGTCCCCGAAGGGCTGCATTGCAAGCGTCACAATAAATCATTTCACATTCCAATATGTCCCCTGTCTCCTTGTGCCTCGAGTGCGTGACATGCCTTGTTGCCCTGTAACATTTACGTCATGGTTAGTGTTGCCCTGACTACATCTCCCGGAATGCATTGCCTGTCTGCACTGACACGTGTGGACTGCAGTGTGATTCTCGTTTCACAATGGGGGATGTGGGATAGGGGTAGGGGGGGCTACATTGCTGTGCTTTCGTCTTACCTTGGTGTGTTGCGGCTCTGGCAGAGCTGTCGGCGTCCCCAAGACCCACGACGCTCTCTTGCTCGATTGTGGCCGCCACCAGCTCCTCCAGTTCGGTGAGGGCAGGTGCCCTGTTGGTTCCACCTCCGGTCTGGCTGGCCTCCTTCTGGATGTCGCCCATCTTCCTCTTGGTTACAATCCGGAGGTCATACCAGCGCTTTTTGAGGACCTCAATGTCCCTGTGGGTCACTCCCACAGCATTGACCTGCGCCTGGATGGCCAGCCATATGTTGCGCTTTTCGGCCTCAGGCACTTGCAGGGATTGCCTTCCAAACAGCTTCTGGTGCTGCTTCACCACCTCCTCCACCAGCACCTGGAGTTCCTTGGGGCTAAATTTCAGCTTCCTCCTCCTTTCCCCTCCGTCTTTCTGTGTTCTCTGGCTGGACATGCTGTTCGTTTACCCGCTCGCACATGCAACGGCTCCCTGCCTCTCCTCTGCACTCCAAGCTTCTCCAGGGTCGGCTAATTATGTACACCTGCCTGGGTGTGGCCACTTCGGCTAATTATGTACACCTGCCTGGGTGTGGGCACTTCCTGGTTGGGTGGGCTGTCGTTGCACTGGATTAGCTGTTTCGTCAAGTCATGTGATTTGATTTACCGAATCCGTACATACCGATTCGGTATTTTCCGATTCGGTAAATACCACCTCGGTATTTACCGATTCGGTAAATAACACCTCGGTATTTACCGAATCGGTAAATACCACCTCGGTATTTACCGATTCGGTGAATTCCGATTCGTGATTACCGAATGTTACCGAATCGGTAACTGTTACCGAATTTTTACCTACATATAACTTACCGATTCTAATTTACCGATTCGGTACGGCTCGGTATTTAAGAACCGGTAAAATTTATTTACCTACATGAGGCCCTCAGCATTAAAGTCCTCTACAATTATAACGAAAGGAAATTCCTTCAAAAAATGATATTGCAAACAAATAAAATCAAAGAGTTTAAATTATCTTGAGACTTACCAAGGGGAATATACAAATTTACAAGCAAAAATATGACAACCCTTCACTCTCATTAAACATGATCAGCTTTAAGTAAAGGCAAAGGTTGAGATGAACAAATACCTTTGGATTACAATTGATGTTATTTTTAGGTAAAATGGCAATTCCTCCACTAGCATGTCCTTTTATGGATGGTTTGTCCACACAAGGAAAAAACTAAATAATTCTTATATGAAATCCAACTTTCCTACAAACATATAATCAAAGGTTTAAGGTGTGTTACAACATGCAGTTTCAAATTGGATTTGCCTCGACCCACCATATTCCAGGATACTAGTTTGCCCCAGGTGTTGCCTCGGCAATACCAAATGATTTGGGGTGAGGCTATTCCCATTCAATGTGCCTCCTACCCTCCTCCAGTTAGTTAACTCATCTCCCGGCTCGGGTTTCGAAGCACTCAAATCCTCTGTCGCCACAACATTTATAACTCTTCACCCAGTGCCTCTACCTACTGAAATTGTCTGCTATCACCGATGGCAGCAGCTGAAATCCATATAAGTGGAGGTTTGAAGGGCTTCTTCCTGTAGAAATCCTTTTTTGGGGATTTTGAACTTCAAAGAGCTTTTTATGTTTTAAAATACGCTTAGCAAAGTGTGGGAAGCAAAGTCTTTGCAACTCCCTGGATGTTCACAGCATTAGCAAATAGGAAAATATCGGTGCATCCATACCATTTTTGCAATATAGGTACTGTGTCATGTAACCTAGGGATGAGCTGTCATCAAACTTTGTATTACATTTTCAAAGGGGTACTTCATTATGAATATCATTCTTTTTGCTTGTTTATTTGAATCTACCTCTGTGTGTATGTGGAAAGTTTGGTTTCAAGTAAAATGGGTCCGGCCTGCTTATCCACCACAGTATCATTCATGCAATTTACCTTTGTCCTGGCCTGCATTAAGGGGAATATCTGCATCTTACAACTAGCCCCTTCTGTTTACTGTTTTCATATTAGTTTAATGTTCCTTCTCTGTCCCCACTTTCAAAGACTGTTTGTTCCTTGTTAAGCAAAGTGTCTGAGCTAAAAGAAATCAGTTGGAACACAACAGGATTATAGAATCCCTGTTTAGTTATGAAATCCATGTACAGGTTGAATTCCGAAATTGGGTCTTCAGGGTGTTGGTATCTGCCCTAATCCCCATTTCCAGCATTCTTTATAGAGCTGGTGTCCTATAAAGTCAACCACAATGTTGCAGGAGGCATTCGTATGGTGGATAGCATCTCTGGATAAGATCCAAACATGGAATGGCATGTTCACTGAGGCTTATCTAACCTGTTGTGTTCCTGGACTCATAATGACCCTTTCCGGTGAGAGCCATAACATATGGGGTTGCTCTTCTCTCAGTGAAGAGAGGTCATTACTTTCCATATGGTTACTACTACTACTACTATTTCTAAAGCCGGCACACTAAATAGAAAATTAATGGAATGCTACCCAGAAGAATTTCCAATGCATAAGAATTGTTGGTGTATTCCTCACCATTTTGTGTTTCAGTGAGTCTCCAATGGATGATACGCTATACCCAGATGATGGTCTTGATATTACTGTGCCATGAGGATCAGTCTGTGATGAGGCTTAATGTGGTTCAAACACATCTAGAATTTATTGTGTCCTCGTGACTGCTTAATTTGGGCTGAAATACATCTTTGTGGCAATGCTTTTACTGACAAGCTAAAAACAATAAACCGCGGTGTTACCAAGAGGATCACCAAGTGTTTAGAAATCAGTGGCACAAGCATTTCAAGCCAACTGTTTTTTGAATTAGCATTGACTTGCCCTCTAATGGCAGGGCATGCACAAATACTAAAAGTGCAACAAAAATAATGTAAACTTATGTTCTAATATATCACTGTCATGATTTAGTAATTCTGGCTGGACTTCTCAATGAATTTGAGATAAGCCTTCGTTAAATTATTTGTAAACATTTAAACATTCACTTGCTCTCTACTTGTTCTTTTTTTTTCCAGGAAGACCTAATTGCCAGACTAGGCATTCATTGTCTGGGAATATAATGTTTTACTGACCAAAGTCCATAAGACCAGTGTGTGACCAATTCATATAACCCCTTGTTCTTAACTGTGACATGATCAATTCAAATATTAAATGAATAACCTGCCGAGCCCTAGAGATGCACTAGAATGTGAGTACAAACATTATACCCATCACTTAATGACTCAAGGTAACTTTTGTATCTGAGAAAATACATATCAAAAGGTCACATGTGACATTTTGCCTTTGTTCAGAAAACAGGGCATCGGTCAACCGGCACAGTTTGGAGAAGCTTCTTTGCCACACTGACAATACGGTAGTCAGAATTAAAGAGGCATGACAGATTCTAAATGCCAGTGCCCATTCAAACTAAGGTGTCATAAGGAAGAAAAGGCTGATGCAAATGAAAGTATCAAGCAGATGACAACTGAATGTGTCTCTCAGATTAGTCTATTCCACTGAGTTCTAGAGGAAAGAAGAAAACATCAAATTCCAATTGCTGAAAAAAAATAGTGTTTTGACAAAATCCTGAAGACTTGTTTGGTGAGAACCTGTTTATCAGCAGGAGTTACTGCCAGTGGTGTGCTGCCATGTGAAAGCCAAATTACAAACTTGAATGAAGGTGTCTTTGTTGCTGCTTCATCAAATAACTGTGCACCAACAGTATATTGTCTAAATGTTTTCATTTGAAATCGTTGAAGGTTGTGTAGGCTATGAAAATAAAAGCCACAAAGTGATTCAAAGTACAGTAAAACACAGCACTTGCTCCTAAGAACAGAAAATGTACTACTCTCAGTGGTAACGAGCTGGTCGTTAAAATCCACTGGCCAAGATACAGCTATTGTGTAATTGGAAATTGGGATTGTCTTCCTTTCTAAGTGTCTAGAAAACCACTATCTTGTAGAACACTACAATAATGTGAAGCCATCACCCACCATTAACCCATTCACTGTTTTGCCTGATCAACTTCAGAAAATGATCACGGCCAAGCTTTCAACTTCTTAAAAGAGATTTTTGACTATCAGTCTATTTCTCACGCAATGCCTACCCCTCAAAATTCTGTCCATCACTTTCAAATTCTAAAGCTTTTTTTCTTGTATGGGTTATTTTATTATGAGTCCGTGTATGCTATCTTTGATGCTAATCACTTCAATTTATAAAGTCTAATTTGTGATAAATGTATTAAAAGTAACACGCTGGACGTAATGGTTGAGTAACTTATTTACTCATTTTAAGGAGCGTTCCCATCACTTCTGAAAGAGTCTTTGCAGAGCAGTATTTTAAAATGCAAGCAAGGTCATCCTAAAAAGCATATGCTCTTGGTTTGTACTGATTATCAGTGCCTAATGTCAGGGCTGGTTACAGGTTGTCACTCATCTACACCCTTCCTACAATAAACAATTGTTTACCTTACTGTCATTAATCAGCAAATATGGCAGTCAGAAGCGCAAGTGACTGCAATTTTGCAATCATTTGTCTTGCCACTAATTACCAACAACAATTATTTGACTCATTTTACTTTTATCAACTGGCCAAATAAGTTCAAAAACAGTTCATGGAGCCAGTTGTAGAAACTCAAAAAACTTTGCAAATAATATTAAGATGTATGTTGGGACCACATCAGAAGAATAGAAGAAAAAAATATCCTTCCACCACCTTACTCTTCATTTGATTTTTTAGGATGAAGTATCTGACTATCTGCGATGTCTTTGGAAAATAAAACCCTACCAGTCCCTCTATTGGATCAGCAAACCCTAGTCATACTAAACTACGGGCTTCATGGCATAGTGTGGGGGACGCCTCCTCCATAGTCACATATTTCTCAGAAGGATGGCATCCTATTTGCACCTAACAGGCCCCCTCTATTGCGGTATTGTGCAATGGACGGGCCATGTTAGGTGTGTATACATGTGACTATGGAGGAGGCATCCCTCACACTTTGCCATGAAGCCTGAAGTTTACTATGCCTAATGTTTGCTGATTCAATAGAGGCACCTTTAAGGTTTTATTTTCTGCTTATTTGCATGGTTTGATTGTATACCATAGTTTGGAATTCTTTTACCCTGAAGAAGACCCGAGACTTGGTTAGGCTTATATAGTTGTCTGAACATGTTGGTAATTATAGGATTTGTTACAACTATAGCATTCTTTGAGGTCTAGTGACTCACCATATGACCAACTTTTAGTGTTTTTACACATACCCGAGGTACTCGCTGAATAAAGAAAATCTTTGAGTATACATCTAGGTATATTTTATACATATTCCTCTCTTGCCCAAAAAAACAGGACCTCAGAAAATTGTCCTGAGAATAGTAATAGTAGTAGTAGTAATTTTATTGTTTACTTGGTTAAAACCATAACAATTTTCGCACAATCAGCAAACAAATATAAAACAGACAAAAGGAAAAAGGATAAATTGCGGTAAAAAACATTTCACAGTATAAAACATAATTCATACAATGCATATTTGAGTTTATGATCCTAGAACATGTGCGTTAAATTGGTCTTAATTTTACATTATAAAGGCCCCAAAATTACAAGTAAAATTACCAGCGAAGTTACGTCCCTACTCTAATGTGATTTAACAAAATTAATAATGTTTGGTTCAAAAGAGGCACAATTTAGCCCAACAGAGACCTTGGGATCTTTTATCTTATAGTTACATCAGGTGGGTAACCTATTTGATAGACGTAATGAATAAGCATCCTCACCTGTTTCACTTTTAACCGTGCTTCGTAAAAAATATCAGAAATAGAAATAACAAAAGAATATTTTTAAACTCAGAAAAATTAAATCATCATGCATTCCCTAAATGAATGCTTAAGAACTTTAGCCACTCAGGTCTTTTTTTTAAATTTCCATTTGATAAAAAACAGTACATGATTCTCCTAGTTTACCGCAATTTTTAAAGCCTGTTCATGGAATTGGAGGAACTTGATTAGCTTGCAATTCATTTGAGGGTCTGATGCATCTAGCCCTTTCGTTAAAACCGTTCTGAAGGTCCTTATTCTTCTGTCGATAAGGGAATTTCTTAGTAAAGTGACTGGTGCTGTGTACAATTTTGGACATATGCAGATTAGGGGAATGAGGTCTTCTTTTTCACTTCCGCAGTGTCGACACGCAATGGACCCTTTGTATTTCCAGCTTGGGTAGTCCACTGCTGAGGGAAGTTTACCAAACCGGAGGGCCATCAGGTGTTTTTTTTAGGTATACCGAAAATGAGTGATCTAGATAGATGGCTGGTTTGTGAGTCATGTCATTGTTGATCACCATCCCTGCGTGGGATCTGAAGCTAAAGGTTCTTTTATCCAGTATCAAGGAATTAAATTTAGCAGCTTTATTTACTGCTTGTTTAAATGATGTGTAGGACAGATTTTTATTCCACACGTCGATGGCGCAAGTTGTTCTTAACACAGTGTAGAGAAATTAATTATAGACTGATTTTTTTGTCCTTTTTAAGTTCAATCCACAGAGCTTTATGCAGTGCTGATCTCGCAGAATTCTGTTTTATTCATTACTAGACCTTTAAAGATGTATACATTCTGCCTATCGTCTTGTTCATGAGCGCAAATTCAAGCCGCACCTGCGCAGGCGACGCTGTCTGGGGGAGTTAAAAGACCTTTTTGTACACGGTCGTTATCAATTTGTTAAGATGGACATAATATTAACCATATAAGGCAATGCTAGCGTAAGTTATAGTGGGTAGTGTTTTTGCCACTATCACGGAAAGTAATGGTCTATATGATGGACCTTCCAGTTTTTTTCCCAGGGTCCTGTACGCGAAGGTTAATGCAGTAGCTCACTGAGCCATATAATTTTTCTGCTCATGATGGTTTAGTTGGTTGTCAATATAAAACCACAGGTTTTTGTAATAGGTTACCTCATCCAAGTTCTGACAATAGATTTATAAGACCTCCCAGTGTTTAGATTAGCTTACCTCGGTCGAGTCCTCCGGGGTGGCATTGCTCCTACCCTGGTATGAGAAGTCGTCAAATTATAAAGCATGCTTTGATAAGTTGAGGGTGAGACGACCTCTCAAAATCTTTTGATGATCCACGGCTTGAATAAGTCAAAACCATAATAGAATAGTTCTGGCTACAGGATCCTCATATTATGTTATATACGCCTAATATAGAGCAACGAATCACCCCCGAAGGGGAACCTCGACACTGGAGCGCAATCAAGGTATAGGTGAAGAAATGGAAGATTAGAATATTCAAAAAGCCAGGTTTTGAGGAACTTTTTGCAGTGGGTAAAGACAGGAAAAGCACAGATGTGTAGAGAGACAGGCTATTCCAGTGATGTGGGCCAAGATAAGAAAAAGATTGGCCACCGGCGGGCACAGAGCAGGAGCCGGTCTTCCGAACTCAAATTTCTGGTAGGGTGATATAGGTGAAGTTTGTTTTGAAGATATACAGGGTCTTTGCTAGATAGGGATTGGAGGGAGGGTTGGGGCGTTGCTTCCCTATGTTTGGGCCCCCTGGCCCCAAATTTGGTGTAAATTATAATTATGACGGATTTTTGTTTCTAACCATGGGTGCTACGCATTTTATTTTTGTTAGCCAAAAATCTCTGGTGCCAGGTTGCTTGGTGATGAGTGGGTGGGGCTTAGACTTACCTCTACACACACTCGCACTTCAAAGTGCGCATATCAGGTTGGCCGTCTGCCTTTCAGCGGTTAGACCGACATGCGCAGAGGAAGCCTATATCTATCTGGTCATAGTGAGGAGGTGGGGCGGGCAGCCAAAGCTCCCTGCACTCAGAGGGCTGGGTCCACCTGCTCAATCCAATCCTGGCGCTGCTCTCAGCAAGGGAGAATTAACTGATTGGCCAGGACCTGCGGCACTGAGCATGCTTGGTTGTTCTGTTATATTGCGGGTTCCAGCGGTTCCTTGTCACGATTGGTAGAGGAGTGGCTACTGTGTTTTTGTTGTGACAGAATCTAGAGAATAATCAGTCAGAGTGAGGAAGCATCGCGGGCATATGATAGGGTGTCAGTCTTCTGAGTGGCATCTCCTGGCCTGTAGGTAGTGTTTTGTAGCTCTCTGGCGAATGGTGACTTAGGTCCGTCATCCAGTGGGGACAGGGTAGCTATCCCTCCCCCTGCATCCATCACGGTGGGTTCATCAGGTGAACGCTGCTGTCAGAGGCACGTAGCTGTGTGTTAAGGCTGCTTAACGGCCCCTTTAAATGTGCTGCTTGTCATGTTGACTGAAAAAATCTGTCGTAACACAAGGCTGTCCTTCGTGTAACAAGGTTCCATTTTCATAGGTTCATTCCTGCATGTGATATAAAATGCCCAAAGTTAAACGAGTGCCCGTGGTTGTTTAGAAAACTAAAAATTGCTTTAATATTATTTTGGAACTGTCTTTGTGCCCTATTACAGAATGGTATTTTCTGTATTTGATCCACGATCGAGACCTTCGTTCTCAGATTCAGAGCACGCATGCAAGGCTGGTGCTGCAGCATTGATCTCACTGCCTGTTCTGAGCATGCTGCTTTGAGATTGCTGTATCACGTTGCAGGTACCAGGCATGCATGCAGGCTTTTCCATCCTGCAATATTTCGAAAGGGTGTGTCTTCCCACAATGGAAATAGAATTTGTTGCAATGATTGACCGGCCACAAAGGTGCTGGTGCCAGGTACAAGTCTCAGAGTAGCCAAAAGGAACTCACCACCCAGCAAGCATCGTAAGCAGTTTGGAATTTTGTCGAATACTATTCTTTTATACTTCATTGAGCTAATGGCGGAAAAATAATTGTTTCCCTAAAATGGTTTGAGTTGGTGGATCAGAGTGAAAGGGGGAATTGCTAATTATGATCAGTTAGTAGATTTAGAGCGTGCTACTTGTCACCCATGAGGCTATCCAGGCGCTGGACAAACAGCAGCATGAGAGATCATTGTATTGGTGACTAGTCTTTCCATTGCTGCCTTCGTGCCCCCATGTGTGGCCATTTGCTTGTCTCGAATACTCTATAATGCTGATTACAAAAACGGTGAGGAGTACCCCTTCACATCAGAACCCTCCTTATGGCTGCTGTGCTCACTCGCTAAGCTGACTGGCCACCGGGCACTCATACCACCACTTTCCAATGTCACCAGCCGCCACTAGTTCCATGCTCCACTGAAAGGGGCGTAGAGCAGAGTAACGTCGCTGTCCTCTGTACTATGGAGTTCTCTCTAATCTCCTTAAGCCTTTTATTAGAGTACAACATTCTGGGTATTTCACTTACCTCTCTAATAAACGGGGCAGGGCACCTGGCAGCTGTCGGGAATGGACGGTCACAGGTGGGCTTACCTTTGGCACGCAGTCTTATTGATGGCACATCGCAGCTAGTTTACACATAATTACTGTATGTCATGCTACTTAATACCACCAGCCTATGGGTCCCTTTTGCAAGGTTTGTGTGCCATAGCCCTTACAACGGCGAGTATCGTACCTGGAAAGTGTGACCACTCTTCTGTTCAGAAACTGCCCATATACTGCCCACACTCTCAGAACTAGGGTCCAGGGAAGACAGAGACAAACAAGGTTGAAGTCTTACAGTGATACTCACGGATAAACATCAGGTAATTTAATCACAACATAGCATTTTACACGTCCAATTTGAAATATATGACTGACTTTAAGTGCTCTGAGTTACCAAAAATGCAACAACATGTTCGTTGACAGGAGACTTATAATATTGTGCTTGTGTCTTTAACTTATGTTGTCCTATTACAGTTTCCTGTTTCTGCCATTCATCACAGTGTTACCTTTTGAGTAGCTCCATGGCAATGGAACCTTGTTGACTTGGTAAGAGTCAGTTACACCTGACTCCAGCTGCTTGATGGATGGGTCCATTTATTCTCTGGAATAAACCTCTTAAATTCATCATTGCTTTCTTCAATGATTTAATTCACTTGATTTTACAAGACTATTATGATGAAGTCCTTCCCCTAGATACACCATCACAATTTGTCAAAATATGGCAAATTGTGGGCTTTGCCATTGCTCACGATATGGGATAATCTCCAGACATTACATCATAGACAATGACCAATCAGGGCGCTGCAAATTGTTGTACTTGACACTTCGACAAGGTGAAGAACGATCCAATACTTCTCTACATTGCTGAGACTGGCCCCCTGCATAAGGCCACAGAGAAAGAACTGAAAAGACATACTGGCACTCAGAGACATCGTTGATTCAGAAGGCCCCACAACCTAGACATAGTTCATAAACAAGCATTGAAAATACAAAAGGTCTCGCCCTCGTTTAAGTTAAAGCAATTCTGTTTGTAATTAGGTGGCTTTTTAGCTTTGCTTTTATTAGTGTTTTTCAAACTTTCATGTACATAACATGCATATGTATATGTATGTGTATGCATGCATTTATATTGTATTTATATAGATATGCAGATATATATGTTTATATATGTATGTATTATCTACTGGCGGTCGCCAGTAGATAGTTATAGTTAGGACCGTGTTTCCATAGGAAATCCGCAACATTCTATTTGGAATAACTTTGGCGCCGGTCGACGAATCCTCGCGAAATTTTCAAAACTAATGGGGCGCTACGCTCCGCTCCTACCCTGAAAGTCTCGGGGGGATTCGTCAAGCGGGGGCTGAGAAAAAAGGGGGTCCCAAAACGCGTTTTTCCCATGCATTTTCCCATAGGACCTTTAGTCCGAGCTACAGCCCGAACGGCTGAACAGAATTACTTGAAATTTGGCAGAGAGGTAGTCCTCAGGTCAAGGATGTGCCTTTTGTAGGTCTGGTGTAAATCTGTTCAGTAGGTCCTGAGAAAATAGCATTTAAATCAATATATATATCTGTAAGCGCGCTCCGTGCGCTTACCGTGAGCTTACCGTACGCGTACGGTGCCGTCCGCGAGCGCAATTCTGATTGGTGGTTACATGACTGTAAACATTCGAATCGGTCGAAATCAGGAAGTGTTGGCCGCCATTTTCTGTTTCTCGCACGGAGAAACAAAGGTGGGGAACGTGAAAAGGGGGCAACGAAGAGAGTTGCAGACCCCCTAGTGTTTGTCAGGGGGTCCAAGAAGGACCCAAAAGTACGAAAAATATATTTAATAATTAAAAAAAAAAATCGCGGAGTGTGCGTACGGTAAGCTTACCGTACGCGCACGGGAAAAAAAAAAAAAAAAAAAAAAAAGAAGTAACAATCACATTTATTAAATAAATTAAAGGACCTACAAGGGAGAAAAAAACAAAGTTTACTGTGTAAAAAAAGGCGAGGCGCGCACGGCATGGACTGCGAAACGTGGGCGCTCGGTGCGCGAAGTGCACCGTGCGCGCAGTGTCTGCGCACAGTGAAAAACCTGAAAAAAAAATAAAAAAAAATACATAACTTAGCATTTAAAAAACCGTACAAATTCACTGAAAAAACCATAGGTTTCACACATGTTATAGTTAGCTGTACATTTCACTCGTAAAAAAACAATGAAATTCCACGTTATAGTTAGATCAGGTAACTATAACTTGCGCGACCGCAATCCACAATGTGTAATTTCAGATGTCATCATTGATGTCATGAGTGATGTCACTGACCATGTCATGAGTGATGTAATATATGACGTCATCAGCAGTTTATTGTGGGCGCGCAAGTTATAGTTACCTGATCTAACTATAACGTGGAATTTCATTGTTTTTTTACGAGTGAAATGTACAGCTAACTATAACATGTGTGAAACCTATGGTTTTTTAAGTGAATATATATATATACACATACATTACCTACTGGCGATAGCCAGTAGGTAGTTATAGTTAGGACCACGTTTCCATAGGAAAACCTCAACATTCTATTTTGAATAACTTTGGCGCCGGTCGACGAATCCTCGCAAATTTTTCAAAATAGGTGGGGCGCTACGCTCCGCTCCTACCCTGAAAGTCTCGGGGGGATCCGTCAAGCGGGGGCTGAGATAAAAGGGGGGTCCCAAAACGCGTTTTTCCCATGCATTTTTCCATAGGACCTTTAGAACGAGCTACAGCCCGAACGGCTGAACAGAATTACTCAAAATTTGGCAGAGAGGTAGTCCCTAGGTCAAGGAAGTGCCTTTTGTAGGTTTGGTGTAAATCTGTTCAGTAGATTCTGAGAAAATAGCCTTTAAATCAATATATATATCTGAGCCAGCTTACGGTACGCTTACCGTACGCTTACGGTAAGCGTACGGTGGCGTGCGCGAGCGCGATTCTGATTGGCTCTTAGATCTTAGTAAACATTCGAATCGGCCGAAACCAGGAAGCGGCGGCCGCCATTTTGTCTCTCGCACTGAGAGTGATTTTTAAAATATCAAGCCCAAAAACATGTAAAGGGGCTGTTTTGACAACTCCCTCCCACATAGTCATGTTGAGGGAGTCCCCAAACATCCCCCAAGTGCAAAAACGGTTTTATTTTTTTTTCGGCAATTTCGCAGGGTACGCTTACCGTACGCTTACCGTAAGCGTACGGTAAAAAAATAAAAATAAAAAAAACACTATCCACACTTACCCCACCCCCTGTGCTTTTGGTGGCCGAAGGCCACCAAATGTACAGGGCTTATGTTAAGGGCAAAAAACACTATCCACACTTACCCCACCCCCTGTGCTTTTGGTGGCCGAAGGCCACCAAATGTACAGGGCTTATTATAAGGGAAAAAAACTTAGCATTTAAAAAACCGTACTAATTCACTGAAAAAACCATAGGTTTCACACACGTTATAGTTAGGAATTAGCATTTAAAAAACCTTGCAAATTCACTGAAAAAACCATAGGTTTCACACATGTTATAGTTAGCGGAAATTTTACTGATAAAAAACCAGTGAAATTCCCCCGTTATAGTTAGCGCAGGCAACTATAACTCACGCGACTGCAATCTTCTGCTGATGACATATGTGTCTTTATGAAAAAAAAATATTTGTAATATATGTATAGCTAAAAATGTATGGAAGAAGACATGGGCAAATAAGTGTCTAAATACAGTATTAGCATCAGCAGAGGATTGCAGTCGCGTGAGTTATAGTTGCCTGCGCTAACTATAACGGGGGAATTTCACTGGTTTTTTATCAGTAAAATTTCCGCTAACTATAACATGTGTGAAACCTATGGTTTTTTCAGTGAATATATATATATATATATATATATATATATACACGAACAAAACCACCGCTCGCGCAGCAATAGTCCAGCACTCCGTGGGGCAATTTTTACTCGTCTTTATTTCATTTGTAGTAACGGCATCTACGCGTTTCAGCAGCAGCCAGCTGCCTTGTTCACAATGCAGAACTCAATTTCCCAAAAGATTTTTAAAATACTAAATCATGAACAACATCAAAGGACAACAACAGCGTTGTGCTGGCACATTTGAATTTAGTCATTTCATTATTTTTCTCGGCGCTATCATTTTTTACGCGTGTTTTCTCATGTGTTACGCATTCTTTTCCGCTGCAATTGCAGATTACATATAAATCCCCGTTTAAATTTGAGCAACAAAATGTATCATTTACTCAATAATTATATAGTAAATCACACCCCAGGGATTATATTATTGCGTAAACACAACTATTTAACATGTTCAATAGCTGCCCTTAACATTGATAATAAATATATATTTATATATATACCAATTTTAGTCATGACAAAAATTCTGCAACTTTGCTGTACTTACCCTCTTGATGACAGCGGTTCTACTCGAATAAAGATGTGCCACCATCAGCGCTGGTCTTGAGTGCCCTCTTGTGCATGGGCACAACATTTTACAAAATTGTACGCGGCCACCCAGCCACGGAGAGTAGCACCACCCCGGGGATTGGAAAGGGGGCCGTGAGGCTTCGCATTTGCAGAGTTTTCTGGAGCTGCGTGGGGGTTGATTTTGAGCCACGACATCCAGAGGGGCCCATACAGGGTTAAATGCATTAAGACTCGCAGGACAAATATTGTGGCCATTGACATTGCGACACACTGCAAGTCCCAGAATTCAGTTGGGACTGACCTCGCAGAGGATTGGCCCATTGGAGGGCGTGTTAGGTCAATTGAATGCAGGTGTGTTGGACTGCTAGCTGCGGTGGTGTACCAGGAAGAAGGGAGCCATTCCTGAAACACGTCGTATCTTAAACACTGCAACTTTGCTGTACTTACCCTCTTGATGACAGCGGTTCTACTCGAATAAAGATGTGCCACCATCAGCGCTGGTCTCGAGTGCTCTCTTGTGCATGGGCACAACGTTTTCATGTATATATAAAAAAAAATATAGATATGTATATATATATATGTATATATATATATATATATTCACTGAAAAAACCATAGGTTTCACACACGTTATAGTTAGGAATTAGCATTTAAAAAACCTTGCAAATTCACTTAAAAAACCATAGGTTTCACACATGTTATAGTTAGCTGGGCATTTCCCTCGTAAAAAACCAATGAAATTCCCCCGTTATAGTTAGTGCAGGCAACTATAACTCACGCGACCGCAATCCTCTGCTGATGACGTCAGATATTACATCACTGATGACATATGTGTCTTTCTGAAAAAAAAAAAAAAATGTAATATATGTATAGCTAAAGATGAATGGAAGAAGACATGGGTAAATAAGTGTCTAAATACAGTGATGTAATATCTGACGTCATCAGCAGAGGATTGCGGTCGCGTGAGTTATAGTTGCCTGCACTAACTATAACGGGGGAATTTCATTGTTTTTTTACGAGGGAAATGCCCAGCTAACTATAACATGTGTGAAACCTATGGTTTTTTAAGTGAATATATATATGTATGTATGTATATATATATTTACTGAAAAAACCATAGGTTTCAGGGGTGTTATAGTTAGCTGGACTTTTCACTTGTACAAAACCATTGAAATTCCCCCGTTATAGTTATTTCAGCTAACTATAACTCGCGCGCCCGCAATGCACTGCTGATGACGTCACATATTACATCACTCATGACATGGTCAGTGACATCACTGATGACATCACTGATGACATCACTGATGACATCATCCAGTGAATGTGTGTTTTTCTGAAAATTAAATATGTTTTATATATGTATATCTCAAGGTCGATGGAAGAATAAATGGGTATATAAGTGTCTAAATGGATGATTTGTTTTTGAAAAATTGATTGTGTAACTGACTGATTAAGTGTATCATAGTGAATACATGGCTTAGTGAGTAATGTTTAAATATGTAAATATCTGTATCAGTCTCTCACTTTGTGTATAAGTGGCTGCATGGGTTGGTGAGTAGCTACATGGGTGTCTATATAGGTTATTAGTTGGTTTTTTGAGTATCAGTCTGAGTGTCTGCATGGTTCGGTGGGGGTATTACGTAGTGCATAGGTGCATGAATGAGTGACTCACTGTTTGTATGTGTTGAAGACAGCATGTGTGCAGGACTGTATGGGTGGATAAGTGTGTGTATGGGTGTGTTAGTGAGTGAATGACTGTCTCAATAGTGTCTTTATGAGTAACTACATATGTTTTAAACTAGTATATGTGACTATTGGTGTATATAAGTGAGTATATGTGAGAGTGAGAGATTGAAATAGTTCCTGTATGAATAAGTATGTGTTTCTATAAGTGATTGTTTAAAAGACTAAGTATGTGTAAGTTTCCGTAGAAGTAAGTGTGGTGGTGTGTGTATAACTGTATATGCAAGTAAATGTATGTTTGATTCTTTATTAGCATGAGTGACTATGTGTGTGAGCAACTCTTTGGATGAGTGGCATTGTGTAACAGGATGTATAGGTGTATGAGTACATATGATGAGTGAGTACATGTATGAGTGACTGTATAGGACTGTTGGTGAATGAGTGGATGTGTATGTGGATCTTAGAATTACTGAAGAGGTTGTTGTAACTGGTATTGGTATGTCCATTGTTTTGAAAATTTTAGTCTCTATTTTTGAATGTGTGTATCAAAGGTTATATGAGGGTGAGAGGAGGTCTGCCACTCTATCACAAGGATGATGTCATCAGTGATGTCATCATTGAGGTCATTTGAGATGTCATCAGTGATGTCATGAGTGATGTCACTGACCATGTCATGAGTGATGTAATATGTGGCGTCATCAGCAGTGCATTGCGGGCGCGCGAGTTATAGTTAGCTGAAATAACTATAACGGGGGAATTTCAATGGTTTTGTACAAGTGAAAAGTCCAGCTAACTATAACACCCCTGAAACCTATGGTTTTTTCAGTGAATATATATATAAATGCATATGCATATATATGCATATATTATCTACAGGCGGTCGGCAGTAGATAGTTATAGTTAGGACAGAGTTCCCATAGGAAATCTGAAAATTCTATTTTGAATACCTTTGGCGCCGGTTGACTTATCTTCGTGAAATTTGCAAAACTAATGGGGCGCTCCGCTCAGCTCCTACCCTGAAAGTCTCGGGGTGATTCGGCAAGCAGGGGCCGAGAAAAAAGGGGGGTCACAAACGCGTTTTCCCAATGCATTTTCCCATAGGACCTTTAGTCGAAGGTACAGCCCGAACGGCTGAACAGAATTACTTGAAATTTGGCAAAGAGGTAGTCCTCAGGTCAGGCATGTGCCTTTTGCATATATGGTGTAAATCCGTTCAGAAGTTCCTGAGAAAATCAAAAGTAAAATCACATATATATCTGGGCGGAGCCTAACCACACATTTCATCGTGAGATCTGATTGGCTGTCAGCACTTCATCCAAGAAGTGTTGGCAGCCATCGTGGGACCAATATACATGATAGCACCTCATTAAAAAGCATTGCAGTTAAGAGAAGGTTTTAAGACTTTAGTTACATTATAAATCATTTGTTGATGGTACCATACTCATTTTAGGAATTGTGGTGTGTTCTAAGGTGATTTTACCATGTGAAAAAGCCTTCTGCTGTGATATCATGAATCATGTTTGAGAGAAAACTATTTTCTCATGCTTTTCCCACAGAGGTTTGGAAGGTGATCTATAAGCTAAACTGAGAGCATATTTTCTGTAAATTCACATTATCTTTCTCAGTCATGTGAGAATGAAGTCTGACATTCTCAGTAAAACATGTACATCCAACAAGGGCAGAGACTGTCAGTTGATTCCTTTGTGTTCTACTGCAGCTTCCCAGAGTGTTCTAAAGAACAACTAGAGCGCTAACAGTCCTACTTATGACAAACGTATAGCACACCTGAAGCCATCTTGGTTGGCATAAAGTGGTAACTCTTAAAACATTTAATTTAAAAAGGAACAAAATGAGGGGGTTCATTTTGCCATAGAAAGTATGATTAGTGCTGCTGAAAGAAAAATTAGGGCACATTTTGAGTGACTTCTCAAATCCTCTTCTATTTCATTAAAAAATTCTGACATGCAGACTGAAACATGCACTTTCGATACCAGCAGCAGACTTCCCTGGTGATCAGTAGCTTTACTACAGTGATCTAATAAGCAACTAGAGTGCTAACATTCTGAATTTATGGCAAATGTGTAACACATCTGAATGCCTTCTTGATGGAATCAAAGTAAAAAACTGAAAGTATTTCCTACTGAGGAGACTGTAGTAAATGAGGAAATTAGGAAACATCATAACAAATAAGTCTCCCAAAATGGCCACCAGAGACAAAAGAGCCCAAATGTTGCCCAAATATCACCCAGATGTAGCCCAAGTATAGCCCAATGACAGAATGTCCCAGAGTGTTCTAACGAACAACTAGAGCGCTAACAGTCTTACTTATGACAAAAGTATGGCACACCTGAAGCCATCTTGATTGGAATAAAGTGGTAACACTTAAAACATTTAATTTACAAAGGAACAAAATGAGGGGGTTCATTTTGCCATAAAAATTATGATTAGTTCTGCAGAAAGAAAAATCAGGGCACATTTTGACTTCTCAAATCCTCTTCTATTTCATAAAAAAATTCTGACATGCAGACTGAAACATGCACTTTGAATACCAGCAGCACACTTCCCTGGTGAGCAGTAGTTTTACTACAGTGATCTAATGAGCAACTAGAGTGCTAACATTCAGAATTTATGGCAAATGTGTGACACATCTGAATGCCTTCTTGATTGAACCAAAATAAAAAACTGAAAGTATTCCTACTGAGGAGACTGCAGTAAATGAGGAAATTAGGAAACATCATAACAAATAAATCTCCCAAGATGGCCACCAGAGACAAAAGAGCCCAAATGTTGCCCAAATATTACCCAGATGTAGCCCAAGTATAGCCCAATGACAGAATGTCCCAGAGTGTTCTTAAGAACAACTAGAGCGCTTACTATCTTACTTATGACAAGAGTATGGCACACCTGAAGCCATCTTGATTGGAAAAATCTGGTAACACTTAAAACATTTAATGTAAAAAGGAACACAATGAGGGGGTTCATTTTGCCATAGAAATTATGATTAGTGCTGAAGAAAGAAAAATTAGGGCACATTTTGAGTGACTTCTCAAATCCTCTTCTATTTCATTAAAAACTTGTGATATGCAGACTGAAACATGCACTTTTAATACCAGCAGCAGGCTTCCGTGGTAAGCAGTAGCTTTACTACAGTGATCTAATGAGCAACTAGAGTGCTAACATTCAGAATTTATGGCAAATGTGTGACATATCTGAATACCTTCTTGATGGAATCAAAGTAAAAAACTGAAAGTATTTCCTACTGAGGAGACTGCAGTAAATGAGGAAACTAGGAAACTTCATAACAAATAAATCTCCCAAGATGGCCACCAGAGACAAAAGAGCCCAAATGCAGCACAAATATCACCCAGATGTAGCCCACATGTAGCCCAATGACAGAAGTGTGCAAAACACTTATTTTTTGAGTATTTGCAGTTTTATATAGTGCACACTTGTCAGGTATTGGAGTGCTTTACATGAGCATTGGTTACATCACACAAGACCAAATTCATTTTGGTTGTAGACATGGGGAGATTAAGTGATTTGACCAGAATCACAGAATGTTGAGCTGAAGCAGAAACTCCAACCTGGTTCCCCAGTTGCAAAGTCTGCAGCTCTGGAAGTAACACCACATCCTCTCCCCTAGGTGCAACATTTAATCAAGTGGTCAACTGGATAAAAAACCATAAAGAATACAAATAATGTAAAAGTTCTTTGTCGCTATTTGAAAACTCAGAAAATATGTCCTCATTTCAGTTTTTTAGAGCACTAACCATAATTTTGATGCAAATAAGACCCTCTCATATATGTAATTTCTAAAGGAAATACTCTAGGTATTACAGTTTTGATTACATCAAGATGACGTCAGGCGTTCCACACTTTTGTAATAAATATAGAATGTTAGCAATCTAGTTGTTCATTGGGATACTGTTGAGAGGCAGAGGCCAGGGGCTCGGACTCTGAAAATTGAAGGCAGGTAGGAGAGTACAGATGCAACAATTTGACCACACTGGGCAGGCAGGAAGGGCAGTGGCAGCACAACAGACTATGGAGGGCAGTGGAAAGGGGGGCAGGGGCAACAAACCAACAATACAGGACTGGCAAGAGAGGCTGTGGCAATATAATACACCATTGTGGGCAGAAGGAAGAGGCAGTGGTAGTACAACCATACATGCCAACAGACCCGTTTCAGCCAGGAAACGTCCAATGTTTTTAAGCTCAAATGGGCTTTATTTGATCTCTCTCCTTTCTACAATCTCCTCTTTTTCAATGTAACTCAAAGGGGAAATACAATACCCCAGTTTTTTTCAAAATCTCCCTCTTACCAAGTTCAAAATGTTCACAAGTATGGTACATTGGATCATGGTAGGCAGGAGGAATTGGGGTAGGGACATGGACTCGGATAACAGAGGACAGGAGGGACATGGAGAGGTGCACCAATCTGACCCTATAGGGCAGGCATCAGGGTTTGCAGCAGCACAATACACCACACAGCGCATGCGGGACAGGAGTGCAGCGCAACAATCCATAGAAAGCAATAGGGAGGGGACAGGACCATGCACATGGATAATAGAGGGGAAAGTGGTAATGGTAGCTAGCTGACCATAATGGGCAGACAGGAGAGAAAGCTGCAGCATAACAGACCATAAAGGGCAGGAGGGACGGATCAGGGGCATTACAATGGAACAGACAAGCCAGGAGGGAGGGAATAAGGGTCTGCACATGGAAACAGAGGGCTGGGGGCAAGGGGGCAAGGCAGGAGCTGCAAGATGACCATTGAGGTCAGGCAGGTTGGGCACTAGAAACAAAACACACCATGGAGAGCAACAATGAGACTATGATGGCATACACACAGACCACGGAGGGAAGGTGGGAGGGGGTCAGGGGCAGCTAGCTGACCACACAGGAAAGGTGGGAGGGGCCATGGCAGCACAGAAGACCATGCATGGCAAGCGGGAGGGTTAGTGGCAGCACAATGGCTATGATGGGCAAGAAGGAGGGTGCAGGGGCATGCACAAAGGACCATGGAGGATAGAAGGGAGGGTCAGGACCTGGGCACAGACAAGAGAGTTCAGGGGAAGGGGCCTCACAACAGACCACGCGGGCAGGCAGGAGGAGCAGTTGCAGCACAACAGACCAGGGAGGGCAGAAGGGTGTGGCAGTAAAATGGACCATGGAGGACAGGAGGAAGGGGATAGGGCCATGGCATGTGGACAGGCAGGGTTGAGGTGGCAGGGACAGGTTACAGTCATCTGACAATGCTAGGCAGGTGGGAGGGGAGTGGCAGCTCAACAGAACACTCAGAGTAGATAGGAGTGGCAGGTCCATGGAACATGGTGGGCAAAAAGGATGGAGCAGGGGCATGCACAAAGACATCGGAGGGCAGGGGGAAGGAGAATAGGGGCAGCAAGCTAAGCACAGAGGCTAATCAGGAGGTCAATGATGGGCCATAGAATTGGGCAGTGGAGGGCAGGAGGAGTGGACTGGTACATCATGCTAAATGGAGGGCAGTGGCAGTGCTCCAGCGCGGAGTGCAAAATCCCTCCCTACCGTTGCGGACCAAAAGATCTCACACATGCACACTATCCATACATTCGCTGGTGGGGCCCATAACACCAACACACACTCACCATCAGTCCGTACGAGAGGCGATTATCCTTCCAAGTGCTGGATAATGAGGGAGGAAGATACCACTTTACCCTAATGAGCAACAAACCTACAAACCCTTCTTATACTCATTAGGCCCTAGATTCTACATTTGGTATTCCCCTCATGCCCGGGATGGATCTGTTAGTTGTAGATTTAAGTGAATTTCTAATACTCTAATTAACCTTTTCATTAACACATTTCAATGAATAAACAACGCAACTCATTTCTGTAGATGTTCAAATCCAAATTTATATTAATATTGCAGATTAAATCATTCATTTGATCAAGTTGCCATTCATATTTACCTATTCTGGCTAAAGTCGTCCTCTATGTCAAATCTGTCAATCTCGCAAATCTATGCCCATCAATTTAGCAGGTTAAGTTCATCAGGATTTTGGGCATTAATTCAGTCCGTCAAAGAATCAGGCTAACAGCTGTCCTGCAGTGTCACCGTCCTCTTCGTCAGCATATCATCAGGAAATCGAAGGAGGGACCCTCCAACCTCTCTATTCTATGGGTTTTATAATAATTTCAATAGCAAAATGTAACAATATTGAGTTTTAAACTGTTCTGATTGGCTGATCAGGGGTCAACCTCTCCATTCCCATAAGGTTTAGTCCATGTTGTCAGCATACTTGCTGGTTCCGGTTCTTTAATAAAGCCTTTTGTCTGTAGCGCTGGCACCCTTCCCAGTGGCCTTGATAAGTACAGCTTGCCTGGGGTCAAGACAGGGCCATTGTTGCTCATCTTTTAGTGCAGGCGCACTTCACCCAAGACTGGTTCAGCGTCGGCAGTTGGGTTAGGCACCAAAAGCAGCCATCATTTGATAGGCCAGAATAGTCAACTTAAGCAAAGAAACACAAAAACGTAATTAATACATAGAAATGACTAATTAAATGTTATTCCCTCGCTAATACCCATATGTGTGTGTATTTATCTAGCCAAAAGCAACACTCAATGCGGTTTCTACTTACTAAATAAAGCACGAATCACAATTTCATCTCCAAAGCGACATATATCATGCAATGTTCTAATTATCTATCATTAATATGCGTACGAAATTTAGTTCACGTCATTAATTATGCCATGCAGATGCAAATCCCAAGTGTATTTCAGTCATTAATAAGGTTGATTATTTATTTCCACATCACTCCAAACCATTAGTACGATTATGATTAATTAATTAATCTAATTAATAAAACAACATGCAAAATGGGATGGGTATACAAACATTTTGCATAACCCGCTCCAGCAGCAGCACATCAGACCATGCATGGCAGGAGGGAGGAGGCTAGTCCATGGATTCAGACAACAGAGGATAGGGAGGAGGTGGATGGGGCAGCAAGCTAACTGTTCAGAGAAGGTGGGTACTAGGAACTTTATTATTTTTAAAATGTGTGTCTGTGCAAACTACTTAAAATATGAACAAGTATGCTGCATAATCTCACTTTTATTCAGGAAGAAGAGGACGTTTGTGACTGTGACTCCGGGCTCACTTGGCAGAAACACCCCCTGACCCTCCACCCCCCATCGCTAAATGTAATGCCCGTGAAAAGGGTAGGTGGACGCAGTTTTATCTAGAACATAGTTCTGAGAGCACGATTGAAAATGAAAACTAGATATAGTATATGGTATAAACTATGCACCAAAAAGTGTGATATAAGATGAACCGGGGCGTGAAATATAATATGCAATACATTGTGTGCAAAGACAGATTCATTGGAGAGCGCGAGATAGCACAAGCACTAGCGCGTGCTATGCGATATGCGCCTTGGAGTGTAATATGCACAGATCAGTGTTGTGTAACCTAACTAGTCTCTAAAGTTGTAATATAAAATATGTGCTGGGGAGTGTAACGTTGCATATGCACTGTGACAAAGATATGGATCTCAGATTGTAATATGTATGGCATAGCGCTGTGCGTTATAACATAGGTATCGAGGAAAGCACGTTAGATGGGGCAATATAACCCGTGCGAAGGCAAGTGTGGCATGACATATTCACGGGGTGGTGTTACAGTGCACATGGGCTAGAGAGTGTCATAGCATACGCACTAGCTGGTGGAATACAACACAGAGGTGTGAGGCACTCGGCGGGTACTGGTGGGTGTAACATACCATTGGGCTCAGCCAGGAGCACGCTGTGACTCTCAAGTGAGGTTTGTTTCCTTTCCAGAGAGTAAAATAAAAAGTATTACATATCCGGCGGTGGATGTGTGTTTTATTAACTGTGAGGGGGATTTCTTGCATAGTTTGGTCGAATTTCTGTTGATTCCCCTTTGAATGGCTTGGTGTGCGTGTATATTAAATGTGCCTGTCAATAGCTACCCATGTTTGTATAAATAAACGACAAGGGTGTCTACTTGGAGAGTACCCACCGGCGGGGGTGCCGAGATTAGGCACGGTAGGGCGTCAGACACGTCAGAGCTTCACTAGCGGTGAAAATACATTCCATGTTGATTCATTCTATGCATAGTCGCCTTTTAATGATATCACGCAAATCGTCATGGTGATAGGTACATACGGTTTGTCCAGCATGTCCTAGGTGTTTCTATAAATATATATTTTTTTAAAATAATAAAAAAACAAAGGCCGGCCCCGGGGGATGGGGTTCCCGGGGCCATAAGTGGCCTGAGGAGGGGGGCAACGCAGCCCCCTCCTAAAGAACTTTTTTAAAAAAAGGTCATGACCCGGGGGTTGGGGTCCCTGGGGCCAATTAAGGCCTTGAGAGGGCCAAATTTATTTTTTTCAACAAAAAAAATTAGGGTGCAGGCAATACTGAGGGTCCCTGAGGGCCAACTAGCCCAACAGGTATCTCCAGTATGCGCCAGGGAGCTGCGTTGCAGACAGGTGTTCTGAGGCCACGCCCCTTTTTACACCTCTATGCAACGCAGCTCTGTGGCGCTTACTGGAGGTACCTACTGAGCTAGTTTGACCCTAGGGACCCTTAGGATTCAACGGGACTTAATCTCTCAACTTAGAACGGCCACAGGGCACACTTACACAGTGGTAAAGGGAGGGGATGGGGCCTGAGGTGACGTGTGCAAACACGCCCTGTGGCGCATTTTAAGCTGGGGAAATTATTCCCTTTCAATCCTGAGGGACCCTGTGGGCCAACTAGCCCACCAGGTGCTTCCAGTAAGCGCCACTGCTCTGCGTTGCAGAGAGGTGGTGCAGGCCGTGCCCCTTTTATCACCTCTCTGCAATAGCGCTTACTGGACGTACCTAGTGGGCTATTTTGCCCCTAGGGATCCTCAGGATTCAAGGGGACTTAATCTCCCAACTTAAAAAACGGCCACAGGGCGTGTTTACACAGTGGGGAAGGGAGGGGACGGGGCCTGAGGTGACGTGTGCAAACACGCCCTATGGCGCGTTTTAAGTTGGGGAAATAATTCCCCTTCAATCCTGAGGGCCCCTGGGGGCTAACTAGCCCACCAGGTGCTTCCAGTAAGCGCCACTGAGCTGCGTTGCAGGGAGGTGGTCCAGGCCGTGCCACTTTTTACACCTCTGTGCAACGTAGCTCTGTGGCGCTTACTGGAGGTACCTAGTGGGCTAGTTGGACCCTAGGGACCCTCAGGATTCAAATGAACTTAATCTCCCAACTAAAAACGGCCACAGGGCGTGTTTACACAGTGGTGAAGGGAGGGGATGGGGCCTGAGTTAACATGTGCAAACAAGCCCTGTGGCGCGTTTTAAGTTGGGGAAATAATTCCCCTTCAATCCTGAGGGACCCTGGGGGCCAACTAGCCCACCATGTGCTTCCAGTAAGCGCCACTGCGCTGCGTTGCAGAGAGGTGGTCTAGGCCGTGCCCCTTTTTACATCTCTCTGCAACGCAGCTCTGTGGCACTTACTGGAGGTACCTAGTGGTCTAGTTGGACCCTAGGGACCCTCAGGATTCAAGGGGACTTAATCTCCCAACTTAAAACGGCCACAGGGCGTGTTTACACAGTGGGGAAGTGAGGGGACGGGCCTGAGGTGACGTGTGCAAACTCGCCCTGTGGCGCGTTTTAAGAGGTAGTTTTAATCCACTGCCCTATTATATACTAGGGGTTTACAGAGGAGGTCATGCTGATCACAGGGGGACCCCAATGCATAGTGTTCCCTAGTGTATGTAGGTGTTTTCACTGTATTCTGAGTGTCTTTTAACATAGCTTAGGCTCTAGGACTGGTTAGTCAGACTCAGTTACCACCAGTATCCGTCTGAAAAAGTTGAGGGTACAGGATGATTTTGCAACAAGGCTTCTGTCTGCTCTTCTGTTTGTTCTTTCTGCACGTTATCCTTCTTCCTGCACTTTTCTTCGTCTTTGAGGACTTCTGTTGCTCCTTTCTGCATTTCTTTTTTTTCTCTCTGTGCGTTTTTTCTTCTTTCTTCACATGTCCTATCTCTGTAGGCATAGTTAGAAATTAGCATTTAAAAAACCTTTGAAATTCACTGAAAAAACCATAGGTTTCAGGCATGTTATAGTTAGGAATTAGCATTTAAAAAACCTTAGAAATTCACTGAAAAAACCATAGGTTTCAGGGGCGTTATAGTTAGCTGGACTTTTAACTTGTACAAAACCATTGAAATTCCCCCGTTATAGTTACTTCAGCTAACTATAACTCGCGCGCCCGCAATGCACTGCTGATGACGTCACATATTACATCACTCATGACATGATCAGTGACATAACTCATGACATCACTCATGACATTTCAGGATTGAAAGGGAATTATTTCCCCAACTTAAAACGTTCCACAGGGCGTGTTTGCACACATCACCTCAGGCCCCGTCCCCTCCCTTCACCACTGTGTAAACGCGTCCTGTGGCCGTTCTAAGTTGAGAGATGAAGTCCCCTTGAATCCTAAGGGTCCCTAGGGTCAAACTAGCACACTAGGCACCTCCAGTAAGCGCCACAGAGCTGCGTTGCATAGAGGTGTAAAAAGGGGCGTGGCCTTAGAACACCTGTCTGCAACGCAGCTCCCTGGCGCATACTGGAGATACCTGTTGGGCTGGTTGGCCCTCAGGGACCCTCAGTATTGAAGGGGAATTAATTCCCCAACTTACAACTGGCCAGGGGGGTGCGTTGCCCCCCTCCTCAGGCCACTTATGGCCCCCGGGGTCGGCCTTTGTTTTTTAATATTTTAAAACAATATATATTTATAGAAACACCTAGGACATGCTGGACAAACCGTATGTACCTATCACCATGACGATTTGCGTGATATTCATTAAAAGGCGACTATGCATACAAGGAATCCACGTGGAATGTATTTACACCGCTAGTGAAGCTCTGACGTGTCTGACGCCCTACCGTGCCTAATCCCGGCGCGTCCGCCGGTGGGTACTCTCCAAGTAGACACCCTTGTCGTTTATTTATACAAACATGGGAAGCTATTGACGGGCACATTTAATACACACGCACACCAAGTCATTCAAAGGGGATTTGACAGAAATTCGACCAAACTATGCAAGAAACCCCCCTCACGGTTAATAAAACACACATCCACCGCCGGATGTGTAATACTTTTTATTTTACTCTCTGGAAAGGAGACGAACCTCACTTGAGAGTCACAGCGTGCTCCTGGCTGAGCCCAATGGTATGTTACACCCACCAGTGCCCGCCGAGTGCCACACACCTCTGTGTTGTATTCCACCAGCTAGTGCGTATGCTATGACACTCTAGCCCATGTGCACTGTAACACCACTGTAACACCACCCCGCGAATATGTCATGCCACCCTTGCCTTCGCACGGGTTATATTGCCCCATATAACGTGCCTTCCTCGATGCCTATGTTATAACGCACAGCGCTATGCCATACATATTACAATCTGGGATCCATATCTTTGTCACAGTGCATATGCAATGTTACACTCCCCAGCACATATTTTATATTACAACTTTAGAGACTAGTTAGGTTACAGAACACTGCCCTGTGCATATTACACTCCAAGGCGCATATCGCATAGCACGCGCTAGTGCCTGTGCTATCTCGCGCTCTCCAATGAATCTGTCATTGCGCACAATGTATTGCATATTATATTTCACGCCCGGTTCATCTTATATCACACTTTTTGGTGCATAGTTTATACCATATACTATATCTAGTTTTCATTTTCAATCGTGCTCTCAGGACTATGTTACATTTTGCAATGGGGGGTGGATGGTCAGGGGGTGTTTCTGCCAGGTGAGCCCGGAGTCACAGTCACAAACGTCCTCTTCTTCCTGAATAAAAGTGAGATTATGCTGCATACTTGTTCATATTTTAGGTAGTTCGCACAGACACACATTTTAAAAACAATAAAGTTCCTAATACCCACCTTCTCTGAACAGTTAGCTTGCTGCTCCATCCACCTCCTCCCTATCCTCTGTTGTCTGAATTCATGGACTAGCCTCCTCCCTCCTGCCATGCATGGTCTGATGTGCTGCCACTGCCCTCCATTTAGCATGATGTACCAGTCCACTCCTCCTGCCCTCCATTGCCAAATTATATGGCCCATCATTGACCTCCTGCTTAGCCTCTGTGCTTAGCTTGCTGCCCCTATTCTCCTTCCCCCTGCCCTCCGATGTCTTTGTGCATGCCCCTGCTCCATCCTTTTTTCCCACCATGTTCCATGGACCTGCCACTCCTATCTACTCTGAGTGTTCTGTTGAGCTTCCACTCCCCTCCCACCTGCCTAGCATTGTCAGATGACTGTAACCTGTCCCTGCCACCTCCACCCTGCCTGTCCACATGCCATGCCATGCCCCTATCTCCTTCCTCCTGTCCTCCATGGTCCATTTTACTGCCACACCCTTCTGCCCTCCCTGGTCTGTTGTGCTGCAACTGCTCCTCCTGCCTGCCCCGCGCGGTCTGTTGTGAGGCCCCTTCTCCTGAACTCTCTTGTCTGTGCCCAGGTCCTGACCCTCCCTTCTATCCTCCATGGTCCTTTGTGCATGCCCCTGCACCCTCCTTCTTGCCCATCATAGCCATTGTGCTGTCACTAACCCTCCCGCTTGCCATGCATGGTCTTCTGTGCTGACATGGCCCATCCCACCTTCCCTCCATGGTCTGTGTGTATGCCATCATAGTCTCACTGTTGCTCTCCATGGTGTGTCCTGTTTCCATGTGCAGACCCCTATTTCCTCCCTTGCTTGTCTGTTCCATTGAAATGCCCCTGATCCGTCCCTCCTGCCCTTTATGGTCTGTTATGCTGCAGCTTTCTCTCCTGTCTGTCCATTATGGTTAGCTAGCTACCATTGCCTCTTTCCCCTCTGTTCTCTGTTGTCCATGTGCATGGTCCTGTCCCCTCCCTATTGCCTTCTATAGATTGTTGTGCTGCACTCCCGTCCCGCATGCCCTGTGTGGTGTATTGTGCTGCTGCAAACCCTGATGCCTGCCCTTTAGGGTCTGTTTGGTGCACCTCTCCATGTCCCTCCTGTCCTCTGTTATCCGAGTCCATGTCCCTACCCCAATTCCTCCTTCCTACCATGATCCAATGTACCATACTTGCGAAAATTTTGAACTTGGTAAGAGGGAGATTTTAAAAACAAAACTGGGGTATTGATTTTCCCCTTTGAGTTACATTGAAAAAGAGGAGATTGTAGACAGGAGACAGATCAAATAAAGCCCATTTGAACTTAAAAACATTGGACGTTTCCTGGCTGAAACGGGTCTGTTGGCATGTATGGTTTTACTACCACTGCCTCTTCCTTCTGCCCACAATGGTCTATTATATTGCCACAGCCTCTCTTGCCAGTCCAGTACTATTGGTTTGTTGCCCCTACCCCCCTTTCCACTGCCCTCCATAGTCTGTTGTGCTGTCACTGCCCTTCCTGCCTGCCCAGTGTGGTCAAATTGTTGCCTCTGCACTCTCCTACCTGCCTTCAATTTTCAGAGTCCGTGCCCCTGGCCTCTGCCTCTCAACAGTATCCCAATGAACAACTACATTGCTAACATTCTATAGTTATTACAAAAGTGTGGAACGCCTGACGTCATCTTGATGTAATCAAAACTGTAATATCTAGAGCATTTCCTTTAGAAATTACATATATAAGAGCATCTGCTTTGCATCAACATTATGGTTAGTGCTCTAAAAAACTAACATGAGGACATATTTTCTGAGTTTTCAAATAGCGACAAAGAACTTTTAAATTATTTGTAATCTTTCTTTTTTTTTTTTATCTAGTTGACCACTCGATTAAATGTTGCACCTAGGGGAGAGGATGTGGTGTTACTTCCAGAGCTGCAGACTTTGCAACTGGGGAACCAGGTTCGAGTTTCTGCTTCAGCTCAACATTCTGTGATTCTGGTCAAATCACTTAATCTCCCCATGTCTACAACCAAAATGAATTTGATCTTGTGTGATGTAACCAATGCTCATGTAAAGCACTCCAATACCTGACAAGTCTGCACCATATAAAACTGCAAATACACAAACAATAAGTGTTTTGCACACTTCTGTCATTGGGCTACATGTGGGCTACATCTGGGTGATATTTGTGCTGCATTTGGGCTCTTTTGTCTCTGGTGGCCATCTTGGGAGATTTATTTGTTATGAAATTTCCTAATTTCCTCATTTACTGCAATCTCCTCAGTAGGAAATGCTTTCAGTTTTTTACTTTGATTCCATCAAGAAGGTATTCAAATATGTTACACATTTGCCATAAATTCTGAATGTTAGCACTCTAGTTGCTCATTGGATCAGTAAAGCTACTGCTGACCACGGAAGTCTGCTGTTGGTATTAAAAGTGCATGTTTCAGTCTGCATATCAGAATTTTTTAATGAAATAGAAGGGAATTTGAGAAGTCACTCAAAATGTGCCCCAATTTTTCTTTCTTCAGCACTAATCATAATTTCTATGGCACAATGAACCCCCTCATTGTGTTCCTTTTTAAATTAAATGTTTTAAGTGTTACCAGTTTATTCCAATCAAGATGGCTTCAGGTGTGCCATACTTTTAAGTAAGACAGTAAGCGCTCTATTTGTTCGTAAGAACACTCTGGGACATTCTGTCATTGGGCTATACTATGGCTACATCTGGGTGATATTTGGGCTACATTTGGGCTCTTTTGTCTCTGGTGGCCATCTTGGGAGATTTATTTGTTATGAAGTTTCCTAATTTCCTCATTTACTGCAGTCTCCTCAGTAGAAAATACTTTCAGTTTTTTACTTTGGTTCCATCAAGAAGGAATTAAGATGTGTCACACATTTGCCATAAATTCTGAATGTTAGCACTCTAGTTGCTCATTAGATCACTGTAGTAAAGCTACTGCTCACCAGGGAAGTCTGCTGCTGGTATTCAAAGTGAATGTTTCAGTCTGCATGTCAGAATTTTTTTATGAAATAGAAGAGGATTTGAGAAGTCAAAATGTGCCCTAATTTTTCTTTCTGCAGCACTAATCATAATTTCTATGGCAAAATGAACGCCCTCATTTTGTTCCTTTGTAAATTAAATGTTTTAAGAGTTACCACTTTATTCCAATCAAGATGGCTTCAGGTGTGCCATACTTTTGTCATAAGTAAGACTGTTAGCGCTCTAGTTGTTCGTGAGAACGCTCTGGAACATTCTGTCATTGGGCTATACTAGGGCTACATCTGGGTGATATTTGGGCTACATTTGGGCTCTTTTGTCTCTGGTGGCCATCTTGGGAGATTTATTTGTTATGAAGTTTCCTAATTTCCTCATTTACTGCAGTCTCCTCAGTAGCAAATACTTTCAGTTTTTTACTTTGGTTCCATCAAGAAGGAATTAAGATGTGTCACACATTTGCCATAAATTCTGAATGTTAGCACTCTAGTTGCTCATTAGATCACTGTAGTAAAGCTACTGCTCACCAGGGAAGTCTGCTGCTGGTATTCAAAGTGAATGTTTCAGTCTGCATGTCAGAATTTTTTTATGAAATAGAAGAGGATTTGAGAAGTCAAAATGTGCCCTAATTTTTCTTTCTGCAGCACTAATCATAATTTCTATGGCAAAATGAACGCCCTCATTTTGTTCCTTTGTAAATTAAATGTTTTAAGTGTTACCACTTTATTCCAATCAAGATGGCTTTAGGTGTGCCATACTTTTGTCATAAGTAAGACTGTTAGCGCTATAGTTGTTCGTGAGAACACTCTGGAACATTCTGTCATTGGGCTATACTTGGGCTACATCTAGGTGATATTTGGTCTACATTTGGGCTCTTTTGTCTCTGGTGGCCATTTTGGGAGACTTATTTGTTATGAAGTTTCCTAATTTCCTCATTTACTACAGTCTCCTCAGTAGAAAATACTTTCAGTTTTTTACTTTGATTCCCTCAAGAAGGCATTCAGATGTGTCACACATTTGCCATAAATTCAGAATTTTAGCACTCTAGTTGCTTATTAGATCACTGTAGTAAAGCTACTGCTCACCAGGGAAGTCTGCTGCTGGTATTGAAAGTGCATGTTTCAGTCTGCATGTCAGAATTTATTATTGAAATAGAAGAGGATTTGAGAAGTCACTCAAAATGTACCCTAGTTTTTCTTTCTGCAGCACTAATTATATTTTCTATGGCAAAATAAACCCCTCATTTTGTTCCTTTTTAAATTAAATGTTTTAAGAGTTACCACTTTATTCCAATCAAGATGGCTTCAGGTGTGCCATACGTTTTTCATAAGTAGGACTGTTAGCGCTCTAATTGTTCTTTGGAACACTCTGGGAAGCTGCAGTAGAACACAAAGGAATCAACTGACAGTCTCTGCCCTTGTTGGATGTACATGTTTTACTGAGAATGTCAGACTTCATTCTCACATGACTGAGAAAGATAATGTGAATTTACAGAAAATATGCTCTCAGTTTAGCTTATAGATCACCTTCCAAACCTCTGTGGGAAAAGCATGAGAAAATAGTTTTCTCTCAAACATGATTCATGATATCACAGCAGAAGGCTTTTTCACATGGTAAAATCACCTTAGAACACACCACAATTCCTAAAATGAGTATGGTACCATCAACAAATTATTTATAATGTAACTAAAGTCTTAAATCCTTCTATTAACTGCAATCCTTTTTAATGAGGTGCTAGCATGTATATTGGTCCCAAGATGGCTGCCAACACTTCTTGGATGAAGTACTGACAGCCAATCAGATCTCATGATGAGGTGTGTGGTTAGGCTCCGCCCAGATATATCTATCTTTTTAACTCTAATTTTCTCAGGAACTACTGAACGGATTTACACCATTTAAGCAAAAGGCACGAGTCTGAACTAAGGACTACCTCTTTGCCAAATTTAGTGTCATTCCGTTCAGCGGTTCGGGCTGTAGCTGCGACAACAGATCCTATGGGAAATTGCATCGGTAAAATGCGTTTTGGGACCCCCCTTTTTTCTCGGCCCCCGCTTGACAAATCACCACAAAATTTTCAGGGTCAGAGCAGAGCGGAGCTGGCCAAAAGTTTGGAAAATTTCGCGAGGATTCGTCAACCGGCGCCAGACTTATTGGGAATAGAATGTTGCGGATTTCCTATGGAAAATAGGTCCTAACCATAACTACCTATCAGTAGGTAATATATATATATATATATATATATATATATATATATATATATACACACATATGTTCACTATGAAGGGGTTGGTTGTTGCTGTATACAAAAAAGGCAAGTTAATCTATGAATATATTTATAGGCATACATGTTTATTTATATATCAATGTATAGATATATTTGTGTACATGTAAGCATATACACATATATGCATATATATGTATATTTGTTTGGATATATTTATGTTAGTTGTTAGTAGATATATGGTATGTATATTAACAATTCTGCACCTACATATGGTTTTATATATATACATATATATGTACATATGTGCATTAGAAAATGGGTGGAGCTCCTTCAACAATACAGCAGTTTTGTTTCATATACGTATTTAAAATATGTATATATTTATATCTGCCAATTCTGTTTGTTTGTCTGTTAAAAGATCCAAACCATAAACAGGAAATAATTTATATATAAAAAAACACACAAAAAAATGCAATTGAAATGCAAAATTGCGCCTAATGAATGCCATGTTAGTAATTGTTGAGTGTGGGTTAACAATCTAGCTTACAGAAACACATAAGGTGAATTTTTTGTTTTTACTGCACTTTGTCACTTTAAAAAGACTGTCTAGATGTCGGGACTCTATGGTCCAGTTGAAGGCATTCGCCGAAATGCGTCGACCGTCCCTGTTGTTGTGCACTTGGTGAAACAGATGAAATAAACAACTTTAACTGATCTTGCCGTGCTGTGGATTTTCTTGGTGCCGTGGATACTTTGGTGGGGGATGCTGCTGAGTTTTTTCTTAAAATGTTAAGTGCAGCGGCTGATCTGCACACCACAGGCACTCCGCTACTGAGGTGAAACAGTTTCTCTCCGTGAAACCAGTCCCGATCCGTGATATGGAGCTCTTTGTGCTGACGCCTCTGCCTCACGTCGTAAGCAGTGAAGAAGGACTATCCAAACACTGCCGTGACGAATAACGCCGAAGACGCCGAGGACGAAGTGAGGAAGAGCTGCTCGGTGAGTACGGGAAGACTGTGGGGAGCCGTAGCGGGATCCTAACTTCGCTGTGGAGACGGCAGGGGGACGCTAACGCTTAGCCAACTTGGTCTCACCGAAAAAACCGTGTCAGTTTCCAACTCACGAGAGACGCAATCGAGGGGGTTGAAAGTGAAACCGCTCTGCTCTTAGCGTCTCGCTCCCGTCCCAGGAAGCAATATCTCAAACAGGAAAGCAATTTTCTGAGGCATATAGTGGAATAATACGCACCGGCTAAGCTGCATGGTGCTTATGAGGAAGACCACACGACAAGAAAAAGAACAATTTATTTATTATCTAGTGAATTAACACTACACCAAACTTGCACAACAATGATGAATAACCCCCAACAATGATGAATAGCCCCACGCAACAAAATTGAGTGAATTGTTTGTTATATAATTGAACCTCAAAACTCAGGAAGCTTAACAGACAATCATACAGCTATATGGCGGACAGAAACCTTAATCGGGCACAAAGAGCCAATGAGCTCTTGGATGACAACTCAACTACCTTAGACCCATCCCGCCACAACAGTGTTCTTTTAGAGGGGAAGAATAAAACGGTCCAAATTGTCGTTAGAGAATTACAACAAGCAAAGATCATGGAAATAAATAAATCGTGGGAGAAAACCACGCTAGAAAAATATATCGAGTTCAAAAGAGTAACTAGAGGTCTACGAATTTTGATTATGCCCACACTTAATGACTTAGACACGGATCTTATTAAGCAATGGCAAACGGACACAAATGAATGCTCCCTAAAACTAATGAAAACATTAATTATACATGCTGAACGCAAATTGGTTGGCACTTTGGAAAGAATCAAAATTTTGGAGGCAGAGTTAGATAAAGTTCCAAATAATGATGAGAAAAAAGAACTGATGGAAGCAATGGAGAACAAAATAACTAAACATGAAATTGATGTGGAGAAAAGAAAAGCAAGTAAATGTAATCGTGATCGCATTGATTATGCCAATGGCCGTATTTATACATTTGCCAGAAAATACGACTCCTTAAGGAATAGAGTGGCAATGGACAAATGCATCAGCCATGAAACACTAGGAATGTATGACAGTTCGGACTTGAGCTTGGCAGATGAGGACACAGAAATTTCTAAACTGGATTTTTATGGGGAGATGAGACTAGCCCAGACGGAAACGCGACAAAGAGTTCGACCAAGAGCATGGGGAAGGGGTCAAAACCCACCCCAATCAGACGTGGCAAAAGAAGGAGCAAGGCCAAAAAGAGGAGAAGAAAAGAAAAAGCAAAAATAGAAAGAACTTCACTTGACAAAAATCTGGTCATCAATCTCTCCAACATGATTTTAAATACAGACCATATCAGCCTGCTCAATAAAGGACTCACATTTTGCCCTAACACAACTTTAGACATTCCAAATATACGTATTGACCTATACAAATTTTGTCGCAAAGCCAAATTAAAAAAATACTTCGAACAAAAGTTGATATTAGCATGAAGGGCCTCAACTTCTAAAATTCAAGACATCTCCCCTCTGAACCGCAAAGATCTACCAGCTTTAAAGACATTGTCCAATCTTGGAAGTTCAAACTTTGACGAAAGCACCAGCTTTGGTTCTAGTATTGAAGATGATCTAAAATTCTGCCAAGAAGAAGGCATTAACACTCATGTAGGTGGTGAAAGTGGGTTAAAATCCAAGTCTAAATTTTGTCCACAGCTACCCCCGGGAAACAAGATTGATCTATTTCATGAGATCGTAGTAGATGAAATCAATCAAATTTCCATGAGAAAACAAAGGAGGTACAATAAACCATCATGGAACCTCTCACGGGGGGAACAGAAAGCAATGAAGGAATTGAGAGACAATCATAACATCATTATAAAAGCCGCCGATAAAGGCGGCAACATTGTCCTACAAAATCGAGAGCAATACATTGCTGAAGCCCACAGACAACTAAGAAACAAGGATCATTACAAAAAATTGGATAAAAATCCGATGACACAATGAACCACAGAATACCATCAACAATTACTAATTTGGAAAGAGAGAGGGTTAATCAACTTTGAGGAATTCATGTACCTCAAGGTTGATAATCCGGTTACACCTACAATTTACTTTCTTCCGAAAGTGCATAAGTCAATTGTAGACCCCCCCGGGCAGACCAATTGTCAGCTCCATGGGCTCACTTTTGGAAAGAACATCCCATTATATCGATGTGTTCCTGATTGAATATGTGACAAAATTACCCTCATACCTAAAAGACACTACGGCTTTTCTAAATAAATTGGAAACTATCCATTGGAATAAGCATCAGATTCTGATTACAGTAGATGTAACTTCACTGTATACATCTATTTGTCATAAAGATGGTCTCGCAGCAGTGAACACATTTCTGGAAACCAGATCACTGAGTTATTTGGAACATTCACAAATGATCATAGACATGTTGAATCATTGCCTGACACATAATGTTTTTCTTTTTAATGGGGAGATATTTCTTCAGAGACAAGGCACAGCAATGGGGACTTCCTTTGCCCCAACGTATGCCAATCTATTTATGGCAGTCTGGGAAGATGGCATCCTGAGAAGCGGATACAGGCCTAATATCAAAACATGGATGAGGTACATAGACGATTTGTTTATAGTGTGGGAAGGAGACGAATCGACATTGGGAGAATTCATCCAAAGCCTGAATGAGAACAACTATAATTTATCCTTCACATCCAACTGGAGCAAAAACCAAGTAACCTACTTGGATGTAGAAGTGTTCATATGCAAACAAAAGATCTGCACCAGAATCCATCGGAAACCCAAGTCAACAAACAGCATCCTCCATGCCAACAGTGGACACCCACAACATCTAAAATGGAGCATTCCGTATGGTGAGATGCTCCGCATCAAGAGGAACTGCTCAGAAATCTATGACATAGAGAGAAACTTGGAAGACGCAAGTGCTAGATTCCTGGCAAGAGAATATCCTCTGAAAGTCATAAATGACTCAAAGAACACTACTGAAAGAACGAGACCATACGGACAATGATGAAACATTTCGGATCATTATGGATTTTAATGTTGAAAATAAGTGCCTAAGGAAAATCATCAGAAAAAATTGGAACATTTAATTGCTTGATGATTCACTAAAGAAGAATTTACCACCAACTCCCAAAATAACCTACAGGAAGACCTCATCATTAGGTGATATTTTGACACAAAGCCATTTAAAAACACTTAAAAAGGAAAGAGCCACATGGTTAACCACACCTGGTTTTTGAAAATGCTCCAAATGCAAAGCATGTGAACATGGAAATAACACACTGTCATACACATTGGCCAATGGTAAAAAAGGAATGGATTACTGCACATATCACGTGTGAAACAAAATATGTGGCATATGTTCTAGAGTGCCCATGTAAACAACTTTATGTTAGAAGTACCATCAATTAATTAAAACTGCACATCCTACAACATATGCGAGCAATTAAAAATCGAGATCTGGCGTACCCTATGGCTAAACATTTTTCCGAAAAACATCAAGGGAATTCACTAGGGTTACGCTATTTCGGAGCTAAAATGATGCAACCAAATGAGAGAGGTGGTGATATAACCCTGGAATTAAGAAGGGCTGAATCCAGATTCATTCTAGCACTTGGAACAGAAAAGCCCTTTGGCCATAACCTGGATGCGGAATTACATGTTCATTTATGAAAACCATGGAAGATCTAACCTTGACTTTTGGCTTTCAGTGGAGAAATTCAGGATAACAAAAGGATGAGCTTTTATATAAAATCATGACTATTAAAGTAAGACTGAAACCAATTGAATGCCAAAATAATAAATGAACCGTGGTCTATCCCGAGAAAAGTATATATATATATATATATATAAAAAATAGTTCTTAAAGCAAAGAGAATAATATTGATAGCACATTTGAAATTGCAATTTTGCACAATATATCAGTACTATATGTGAGCTTATGCTACTTGCAGCATCAAATGACATATCCCATGGGGTTGAAACCGCTCGTTTGCACAATATCTTTGTACTATGTGATGGCTATGGCAGCTTGTATTTATGAGTCTAAAAATTGCAATTTTGCACAACATACTTGCATATTTGCACTCTATTAAAATGCACTATGTGATAGTTATGGCAGCTTGGATTTTATGAGCCTAAAAAATTGCCAATTTGCACGATACACTTGCACTTTATTAAATGCCTTAGTAGGTTGCTGCATCTTATTGATACAATTTGCACATTGCATAAGTCACTTTCTCATTTTATTACAAGCTTTTAGAACTTTTTAAACTCAGGAGAGGTTTACTTGAGACCATGGTTTTTAACAATTAATGGCATTTCTTCTGTGTTTCGAGGTTGTTTCTTAAAATCAGTCAAAGCTCAAATCCAATTATTCCCTGTATTCTTTAGGATCTTTTCAGAATGTGTATATGAGCATGATCTTGATAATCCCTGCATATACAATGTTCTATGTTTCTCATATAAATGTTTTCCAATTCTGATGAGTACTTTACTAAACAAATCTGCCAATTCTGTTTGTTTGTCTGTTAAAAGATCCAAACCATAAACAGGAAATAATTTATATATAAAAAAACACACAAAAAAATGCAATTGAAATGCAAAATGGCGCCTAATGTATGCCATGTTAGTAATTGTTGAGTGTGGGTTAACATTCTAGCTTACAGAAACACATAAGGTGAATTTTTTGTTTTTACTGCCCTTTGTCACTTTAAAAAGACTGTCTAGATGTCGGGACTCTATGGTCCAGTTGAAGGCATTCGCCGAAACGCGTCGACCGTCCCTGTTGTTGTGCACTTATAAACAAATAAACAACTTTAAGTGATCGTGCTGTGGATTTCCTTGGTGCCGTGGATACTTTGGTGGGGGATGCTGAGTTTTTCTTCAAATATTAATATATATATGCATGTATATTAAACAATATTAATATATGCATGCATATACAAAGGCATATACCGATAAATGCTTATAATTACCTAATTATTTGTTGAGTACTTCCAGTCTTGCAAAAGCCTAAAAACATCTAGAGAAGCTATGCCTTGCGCACAGCAAAACTAGACTACTTATGGGATTGTAGAGGTTTAAATTAAAGGTAAATAAATTATGCATTTTACACAGTCTAGCATTTATAGATTTTTAATAGTATTGCAAAGTTTGAAGGATACACAGAAACTTTGCACAACACAGAACCCTTTACCTAGTCTATTTATGTGAGATATACAAGGATGTGAGGCTTGTAGGAACTGTGTCTACAATGGCCTTGGTCTGAAATGCTAGGGGACAATGACATTTTTTATTTTAAAGCGTGTGTCCCATACATAAAGTGCTAAACATTGCAGAGTTTAGGCAATGTAGAACACGTATGTGCATCAATTATTGATACTACAGCCACCTTTTTTTAGCAAAACATTAATTTTGCTATTTGTGCTGCAATAACTCCTTATATTTCATCAAAACTTGAAAATTAAGCATTAGAAAGATGAGCAAGTTATGCAAGTGGTTGTTTAACTATTAAGCATAATGCTTGTGTTATTACTGCTAAAGCTTTAGCAAGTGCTGAGTTTACACTAGAGACAGTTTTGTTTAGGTGTTTAAATAACTTTGAGAATTATATTTTGCATTTGCAGGATATAAATATATGCTTAATATTTACTATTCATTCATTGACTACTTACAAGCTGTCAAAATTCATAAAAATGCATTGAAAATCTATTTCCCGCATATTACTGTGCACCAATAAGTCTACTTATGGGATTACAGATGCTTAAAAGAAAGGTTGCTAAATTATGCATACCATTTGATAGACTTGTAATAGACTTGCAGAGTTTGAAGGCCATACAGACAAACTTTGCATAACACAAATCTTCCATTTAGTCTATGCATGAAACAGCAGAGGCTTGGAGAAACAAAAACTGATAAAGTAGTGTACACAATCCAGTACTGGTAAACTGCTACTGGGAGTGCAAAGGCTTGAAGTAAACATAAACTAGCTATACATTGTATATAGCATATTACTTATAGACTATGTATGGATGTATAGACACAGAAAGTATGCTTTGCAGACAACCTTGTACTTAAAATTACTTATGTACCTGTAAAACGAATTTTGTTGCGCTCGCTGCATTGCATTTTGCGATGCAGCGCATGCAAAGGAATTTGTTTTATTTATTTAAATGTGTACTTACCTCCGTTCATCCACATTCCGGTGTTTACATTTCCCCACCCTGCCCCTCCCCCGCCCCGCCTCACTGCCCCACCGAACTCCCTCCACGGACCGCTACTGGTTTTTATTAAGCAAACCATCCCTATTGTGCCTATGTTGCTGCTAATGTTGAAGGCTAAGCATGCCACAAGATAGGAATCTTTATTATCTGCGGGATAATGTTTGCAGCACAGGTGTCTGTTTAAACATGAAGCAAATTGTTTCGTGTAGCTGCTACTGTTAAAGGCTCAACATGGGACGAGATAGGAATGTTTATTGTTTTATAAATTTTCTTAAAAGTAAAGTTGAACATTACTAATTATATAGAGGATAATTTCATACCTATCCAGTGAGCCTGTCCCTGCTAAGTGAGGTACTTTGAAATATAAAAACCAGTATGATAATGATATGCATCGGTTACTCGTTTTGTTTTTTACAGTCACTTCCTTATATTTAGACCACAATATTAGTATTTTGTTTCAATGAATCCTTATTAACCTTCCAATACCTTCATATTTGTTCAGGGAAATGAGGCTGTCTGGATAGATGAAAACAGCGGCTGCTGCAATAAATACTCATTTATTTTACAACACTTTCACATTTATACTGGAAAATGAGGCTGGTTGGACAGGTAAACATAGTGGCCAAAACTTATGTGTGTGTTTGTGTTTTTAAGCTTAAAAAGCAAGCATTATAAATATGAGCAAATCACGCAGGTGCCTGTTTATATTAAGTAAAGTGTTCCCATACAGGTGAAGACAGTGTGCAAAAATTATGTGTGTGTCTGTGTTCAAAACTTTAAAAGCAAGCATTATTAAGATGAGGAAGTCAAGTAGGTGCCTGCTTATGTTAAGCAAAGCGTTCCCATACAGGTGAAGACTGTGGGCAAAAATGATGTATGTGTATGTGTTCAAAACTTAAAAAGCAAGCATTAGTAAGATGAGCAAGTCATGCCGGCGCTTTTTTATATTGGGAAACGGCCACTATAATGCGGTTGTTTCCACGCATTACCTTAACCACGTAGTAAAAAAAAAATGCACCTGTTTCCGAAGTATAAAGAAAAAGACATGGAGGCAATCGGAGAGGAAACGGAAAACACTTCCGCTTCCTCTTAATGACGTACAACGTCACCATGGAGGATCAAGGAGAGGAAAGGTAAGGAGGAAAGAGGGGGTGGTGTCGCGGAGGGGTACATTTAAGAGGTACATTTTTAGGGTGAAAATCCTTGAACATGAAAATGCCATTTACATGCATAGTTTAACTACAAAAATCGTTGTAAAAGTATGCGTGTAAAAGGGATTTTCGTGGTAAAGGATATGCGTGGTGATGGCATTCGCGTCGTAACGCATGCGTGGTAAAGGCATGTGTTACAACGGAATGCGTAGTAAAATCATGCAACCATTTATATTAAGTAAAGCGTTCCTGTTCTGCCTGTGTTGTGGTACTGTTGAATGCTCAGCATGGAACGAAATAGGAATATTTATTATCTGCAGGATAATCTTTGGAGCACGGGTGTGTGTTTATATATTAAGTAAAACGTACGTGTTGTGCCAGTGTTGTTGCTACTGGTAAAAGTTCAGTGTGGTAGAAGGAAGGTAGGAATATTTATGAATACATCAATGAACTCCAGCAAGCTGCATAGAAAAAGCAGCATTTTTGTTGGGATTTTTTTTAATATGGCAATGAAACGTGACGGTGGTTTTAAAGTATATTACTGTAAGTTAGTTAGTATGTACCTTAACAACACTAAACAACTCTAAAAGACAACAGAAACATACAAAGAATGCGCATTAAGTTCCACGCCGCGTGTTAAAGGAGAATGAATACAGCATTGAACTCCGATTAGCTGCGTACAGGAAGTGGCATTTTTTTAAGATAACAATGAAATCTACTGGGAGCTTCTAAGTATGTTACCATAAACCAGTATGCACTCTTATAACACTAAACAATTATAAAAAACAAAAGAAACACACAAAGAATGCACAAACTTTAACGTTGTGTGTGTAAGGAGAATGAAGACAGCATTGAACCTCAGCAAGCTGCGTACAAAAAGTGTAATTTCATGAAACGTGCTGGTAGTTTTAAAGTACGTTACCATGAAAATGAATAACACAAACACACAAACAATGCATACTAAGTTCCACGCCGCGTGTTTAAGGAGAATGAATACAGCATTGAAACCCGGCAAGTGCCGTACAGGTAGTGGCATTTTTATGAAACGTGCCGGTAGCTTTAAAGTATGTTATTGTGAAAATCAATAACACAAACACACAACGAATGCGCACTAAGTTAAACGCCGTGTGTTCAAGGAGAATGAAGACAGCATTGAACTCTTGCAAGCTGCGTACAGGAAGCGACTTTTTTTTTAAGATGCCAGTAGCTTTAAAGTATGTTACCGTAAGCCAGTAGGCACCTTAACAACACCAAACAATTATATAGGACAACAGAAACATACAAAGAAGGCGCGCCAGTTCCATGCTGCGCATTTAAGGAGAATAAATAACAGAAACACATAAACAATTTACCAAGTTCCATGTCGTGCAGGAGAACGAGTAACAGAAACACACAAAGAATGCATATTAAGTTCCACGCCGCGTAGGAGAACGAATAACAGAAAGACACAAAGAATGCTTCCCAAGTTCCACGCTGCGCAGGAGAACGAATAACAGAAACACACAAAGAATGCGCACCAAGTTCCACGGTGCGCGTTTAAGGAGATTGAATACAGCACCGAACTCCGGCAAACTGCGTACAGGAAGAGTTTTTTTAGAATGACAATAGGTGCTGGTAGCGACATGTGCGCTTTATAAATTACTGTGTTTGTGTGGCAGCATTGATAGTTTGGCTCTTTATAAAGTGCATACAAAAGCGTTTATTTTTAAGACCTTACAAAAATGTGCTTTTCAACTTGCCCGTGTACATAGCTGTTGCTACTTTATTTGAATTTTGTGGTTACAAGGAAATTGAAGGTTTAAATGCAAAAGTTAATTTAATGCCTAATTTTACATGGGCAGTTTTGTATGTTTATGTATAGTAACGGGCGGTGGTGGGACTGCTGCGGGGCTGTGGGGTGGGACGGTGGTGGAGCAGGTTGGGAGGAAGCAAACTATGGAGTACGGCCGTACAATAAACAAATAAATAAATAAAACGCTTTTTATTGCACGCGCTGTATTGCCAAATGCGATGCAGCGCACGCAATGCAATTCATTCTATTTATTTATTTATTTATTTACTTACCTTTGTATGGCCGTATTCCATAGTTTACTTCCCCCCACACTGTTCCACCCCCGGCCCGCCCCACTGCCCTGCAGCACTCTAACCATCAGCCACTACTTGTCCTATATGTCAAATATTTCGGTATTGCCATTGTAGTATTGTAAATAAAGCATGTATAGTAAAAAGTTGCAAGCTTGATAGATTAGCGGAAACGCGCAAGTTACGTGGTAATTTGCTATATTTGGCGTTACTGCATATTTCAAATTGTTATACAAAAAGTACTAATAAATGTTATTGACTAATGACAACAGTTGTAAAAATTTAAATAAAAGCAAAAGTTCTTTTTTATAATAAAGACTATACGTTATTGTATTTTATTTGCGCTTGTGCGAAACGATTAGCCGGTAGTATTATTGAATGGATACATTTTACCAACATAGAGAATAAGTATTTTTTATAGTTTATGCAAGAGTTTTCATTGTGTGTTTAAAACAATTTACGTTTGGTAAAGTATAGCACATTAAAGATAGAATATGCAGCTGTACAATACATGTAACGTACCGTGTTTGGCAATAGCCAAAAAGAAGCGAGGCTCAGAGAGTCAGCGATGTTTATGACTAGTGTTGGCTCGACAAAAGTTTGATGCAGTTTGCTCTTTGGCATTGAAGTAAACCAATAGGAAATAAGGGAAAAATTGTTAATCACAATGGATCTGAAAGTATACATCCCAAAAAAAGCATATATACAGACATAAGAAAAAAAAGAGCTTTTGTGTAATGCAATTATATGTTAGTGGCGCTTTGCAGCTGTACGGCTAAATTATGAAGATATGCTGTAGTACACCCAAATTTACAGTGTAATTAAACAGCAATACGAAATCAATCTTTTATAATAGTAAGTTTTAAAAAAACAGCTTGTTAAATTGTATGAAAAGGCTTTCTAGATTGTATTAGGACAATTTACGTATGTAAGTTTAAAAGCGCCTAAAGACAATATATAGCTATGGCATACATGTAACTTACCGTGTTTGGGAAAGTAATAGAGTATTCCAGCATTAGCGATGTGAACGTAGCGATCCGAACGTTTTTTGTCATCTCCAGAAATGTTTTCTAAAGCTGGTGGCCGGTTGAATTTAAGTACATTCGTAGATAGTAAAAAAAAAAAAAGCACCTTACTTCAAATAACAAAAGGAAAGTACATGGCGCCAGTGACTATGCGAGTGAGCAAGAGTTAGAATGCTGATGTTCTCCTGTCTGCAAAGTAAATGTGAATGTACTCTTGCAAGAAAGAAAGGGTTGTCTGGGAAGGGCACAAATAGCGCTTAGGTGGCATGTTTCAGTCCTGCTTCAAAGAGAATGAAAAGGCAAGCGTTGAATAGATGGTGACGCCGATAACAAGGACATTTCCTGCTGCGCAAAGTAGGTGTAAAATGTGACAGCATGTGTCTGAAAGCACAGACTGCTTTGCTTTAGGCGGTGAATTTTACCTAACAACAGATGGTCTATAGACACTTTAGCAACAGTTGCTTAGGCGCTAGAAAAAACGCCTGTCGCTTTTTTTTGGTGTAAAGCATCTAGTTTAAGGGAATGTTTAACACCTGTTGTAGACCGCTTTGCTTTAGGCGGTGAATTTTGCCTAACAAAAGATGGTCCATAGACACTTTTTCAACACTTGCTTAGACGCTAGGAAACCCATGCAAACGGCTGCGGCTTTTTTTTAGGTGCAAAGCATCCAGTCTAAGGAAATGTTTAACACCTGTTCTCCCATTGATAATGCATATAAAGTATATTTTGTCTGTACTGTTGGGTAAGCTTTACATCATACTATAAACGTGAGGCTTATTATTTGCTGTCCTTTTTAAATATGCTTTCCTGTGCTTTTATGTTTTTCTCTCCCTAAAAACGTAAAGAAAAGTGCGTAATTGTGTGAAAACTTGACAAGTTGTACATATATTAACTAATGATACAACATGCCTATGTGTTGGTTTCTGTGAAAGTATGTATCTATGGACATAAGATTTAAGTTTGGAGAAAGTGTGTCTGTATAGGTAAACATGACTACGTTTCCAGTCCATAAAAAATAGGTATAAGCAGCTACATGCAGTGTGTATGTCTTATCTTTTGTGCAAATATATTACCTAAACCCGAAAGCATATAGTATGTATAAATATTAAAAATGCATTGTTGTAGATAACTAATAAGAAACAGCATTACTTGAACATTACACATTAGCAAGTTTCTCTTGTGATGATAAAAAGAAGTGCTTACCTTTGTTCCTGCCTATGCTCACTTTAACATATATCCTAAATTGGTAAAAGAAAGCTTAGATTAGTAAACAAATATTCAGCAAGGAAAAATATAATCTATATGGCCACGTAAGAGCGGCATAATAGTATTTGCATTGTGCATTTAATAGCACAGCAAATCCAGTGGACGCAACGCAAAAATGTAAGAGCTTAGTTGTAGTATAGGCAAGGTTGTGAATCGCGGTAAAAATCCACACTACGTAGTGCACTTTAACAGCAAACAGTTGCGCAAAAATAACATACCTTTGGGTAAGCTGCATCTCGCGAGCTTACAAATAATTGCAGAGCTTCATTTTAAATGTCTACCTTTACATGTTATGTAGCAGTATATGCACAAAAACAAACAACTGAAAAATCATTGTAATAGTAAAACAATCTGCTATAACCATAAATTTTAGAAAGTAGCACAAAAAGAATGTAAGCTTGGGCAAGTTGCATTTCATGTGTGAAAAAACAATTGCAGAGCTTGGTGCAAAATGGTTACCTTACATGTATGTAAAACTTCAAAGTGCCAAGTAAATTATGCGCTTACCTTTCGTTTTGAAGGTGTGCTGTGAAGCGAATGTTCTGGAACACTATAAGAGGTACCACAAAACAAATAAATGAAATTGAACTAAAAATGTATTTTAAATCAAACCAAAAAGCATGTAACTTAGGCATAAGTAACATTAACTAATATTAACATACTATAGCAAGGAACAAAAAAGCTTACCTTTTGTTTGTGTACATATGCAAGTAAATCAATGTCTCAGAAAGTTAAAAGAAGGCTACATTAGTAAGCGTTACTTTGGTGAAACAATTATAATATTTATGCGACCCTAAGTGCATTTTATGTTATAATGACCAAAAGCACCTTAATAGCATATTATGTAAAATCTCCTTAACTAAAATGTAAAAGAACTTACCTATAGCTAGTACTGTAATGGTGAAGGCCGATGAAAAATATACACTATGTAGCACACCTTACTCCAAAAAGTAGCAATCGTTTGTAGTTATTAACATTTGCTTTAAAGACCTGAACACTGTGTACGTTTTTAAACAAAATGCATATGTGCCAGTTTCTGTAAAGTATGTAGCTACAGATGCAACGTTCATGTGGCATATGTGCGTTTAACCCAAACCAAAAGGTAATCATAATTTGTATTTTGTACGGGAACATTTGTAAACGCTCACAAAAGTACATCATGTGATGAATATCTAAAACAAACTATTATTAATAGTATGTACTTATGAGTAAAGTACTAGGCTTTGAACACAAATAGCAATTATTGTACCTTTATAACCAAAATTGTATTTTATGTGCATACAGGCAAAACGCCCGTGTTGCGTACGTATGCTTAACCAGAACACGAGTTCCACGCCGCGCATTAAAGGTGAATAAATACGGATAGGACAGCAAACTTTATCAAGTTTTTAATTAAAATGTAAACAGTATGTGTACAAGAATAAATAAACATAGTACAAACACACCTAGTATGTGCCCTAGTTAAAGAATAAGTTTTAAGTTGTGTGGAAAAGATACATAAATACAGTATAGCAGAGCGAACGCAGACACGTTATTATGTCAAATGTAAACAATATGTGTACAAGAACAAAAAATAATCCAAACACACTAAAAAAGTGTCCTAGTTGGAGTACAAGTCGCACGCGAATGTTCTAGAACATTAAAAAGAGAAACGTACATTAGCAACTAATAGGAAATTAGTAAATAATTGAAAATTAAGCTCATTTCCCTTTTTGATTTATGTGCAAAGAAGCGAATGTTCTGGAGCACTGTAAAAAAAAAGAAGGCGTACATTAGCAAGCGCATATGTTATAACCCCCCCAAAAAATAACTCAATACCATTAACTTGAATTTATATGTACTAGGAAACCAAGATGTACATGACCGAGCCTAAAAGTGGGCACCAGTTGTATACCGTGTTGTGTGTATATAACAGCATCAATTATTGCAACAGTAATACAGTAGAACGATCCATTATAACTGTGAGTGTTGTAGAGCAAAATTAAAAATGGTTAATAATAGGTTCATATCTAAATGAAAGTTAACTTATCTTCTGTTTAGAACCATGTGCCGTTCTAAGCAAAGAAAAGCACATTTTAAGACAAAGCAAAAAACGTATACTTTTGCAAGCATCCAAAAAGTTAATTAATAGGTAGCACAATGTAATTTAAACATTACCTAATATAAACTTTACACAGACAGAAATTAGAAATAAGCTTACCTTTTTTCTATGGATATGCAAATTAGTAAATATCCAGTTAATTCAAAAGAAACTGTACATTAGTATAAGGCATTTACGCTCATTTAGTTGTGCTTTAAAGCAAATCTAAAAGAAAATGTTTAATAAATGGCCACGCTGATAACAAGGGCATTTCCTGCTGCGAAAACGAGGTGTAGAAACTGACAGCATGTGTCTAAAAGCAAAGACCGATTTGCTTTAGCCTGTGAATTTAGGCCGAACCAAAAATAGTGACATAGATACTTTTTGGTTACAATTGCTCTGCCGCCAGAAAATGGTAACGCCTGTTACTGCTTTTTAAGGCGTATATGGATACTTTATATAACTGTTGCTCTGCAGCCAGGAAAGACACCCAAAGAATGTGCACCAAATTCCACACCGAGCGTTTAACTAGAATAAAAACAGAATTGAACTGGCAAGCTGCGTACAATTAGCGAAATTTTTATGAAATGTGTCGGTAGCCTATAGTATGTTACCATGATAATTAATAACAGAAACACACAAACAATGCACATGAAGTTTCACGCCGCGCGTTTAAAGAGAATAAATACTAACTCATCAAAGCCCGGCAAGCTGAGTACGGAAGCGGCATTTTTATGAAACGTGAAACCTGCCGATAGCTTGCAAGCACCTAATAGAATATTATGTGATAAGAAGTTAGTACATAAATAAAAGTACACTTATCTTTAAGTTAGATACATGTGCCGCCAAGCCAATGTTCTGGAACGTGACAAAATAAACCTACATAAGGAAACGCATATATCGCTACATGTGTTGAAAGTGAATGTTCTGGAACATGGAAAAAAGGCACAGATTAGTAAACGCATATTCAAGAAAAAGCCATGTGCCGAAAAGCGAATATTCTGGCACATGATAAAAAACATAGATTAGTAAACGCATATTCGAGAAAAATCCCGAAAAATGTTTCTTTAATTTCATAAACATTAATATATATCTAGCATAATACACACCAAAGCACACACCGAATGCACCTGAAACAAATAAAAGCAACATTTTGTAATGTAATCTTAAACTAAACATTAAAATTTATATATTCTGGACTATAATGGTACGTGATAACAAGTTAGTACATAATTGAAAGTAAATGTACCTTCCATTTAGATCCATGTACCTAAAAGCACATGTTCCGAAACACGTATAACAAAACATACATTAACAAACGCATATTCAACAAAAAACATAAAAACTTCCTCAGTACCACAAACATTAATAGATGCACAATAGCATATAATTTTGAAAAACATAGGTAAAATTAGAATTCCGGCAAGCTGTATACAAGATATGTTTGTTTGTTTGGCATCCTTGTCTAAGCACCTTCCCATTAAATATGTTTTAGTTATCCTGGTGCCCCAGGATATGTAGTTACCTCAGCAAAAAAACAGTAACCGATACCAACTTTGGGGTAAACTTGGATGCTAGCCACAAGTACTCAGTGACTTCATTCCTAAATATAATTAGAAAAACATAGGTACAATTAGAACTGCGTCAAGCTGTATACAAGAAGCGGCTTTTTTGTTGCTATGAAAATAAACCATGCTGGTAGCTTTCACGTATGTTACCATAAGCTAGTATGCACCTTAACAACACCAAAGAGTTATAAAAAGGCAACAGAAACACACAAAAAATGTGCATCAAATTTCATGCTGCGCGTTTAAGGAGAATGAATACAGCATCGAAGTTAGGCAAGCTGCGTACAGGAAGCAGCATTTTTTAAAACAAAACAATAAAACGTGCCGGTCGCTTGAAAAGGATGTCACCGTGAGAATAAGTAACAGAAACACAGAAGAATGCGCACCAAGTTCCACGCCGAGCGTTTAAGGAGAATAAATACAGCATCAAACTACAACAAACTGTTTTCTGGAAGCAATATTTTTGCTGATATAGCAATAAAACGTGCAGATACCTTTAAACTATGTTACTAGTGGTATAACGTGCATATGACATATGTGCGCGCAACCTAAACCATAAGTAAATGTAAAAGTTTGCTTTAAACAGTAAAATATTTTCGTTAAGTTAAACATTGCAACTTACATATTACCCAATAACATATTATGTGAGAAGAAGTTAGTAAATAAATAAAAGTAACTTATCTTTTAGTTAGATACAGGTGCCGCCAAGCCAGTGTTCTGGAACATGACAAAATAAACCCACAGTAGGAAACGCATATGCGAGAAAAATCACCCAAAACTGTTCCTTAATACCACAAACATTACAATATTTACAATAGCATAAAAGCCTAACACAGGTATATTTAAGTAATAAAAGAGCCAATCGAATGTGCAAAAGGACCAAAAAAAAGAACACACCTGTAATGCGTAAACTTACCTTGGATTTGATTCATGTGCCAAAAAGCGAATGTTCTGGATTATGAAAAAAAGAACATACATTAGCAAATGCATATTCAACATAAACCGAAAAAAAGTCCCTCAACCCAGCAAAATGTATCTATATATAAAATAGCATATAATTACAAAAACCTTGCTAAAATTATTTATTAAAAGAGCAAATAGTATGTGTATAAGGAAAAATACAAAAAACACACCCCAAATGCGTCTTAAACCAACAAAAGTACATTTTTACACAAAGAGAAAACCCTATACATTGCAAATTATATTTAAAATAAATTAACAAGTAGCATAATGTTAAGCTAAACATCTAAAATTATATATTACCGAATATAACCCTACAAGATAAAAAGCTAAGTTAAGTTTACTTTCATTTATGAAAGTAAACTTACCTTCCGTTTCGCTACATATGCCGAAAAGCAAAGGTTCTGGAACATGGCAAAAAAGCACAGATTAGTGAACACATATTCAAGGAAAAGCAGGAAAAATGTCTTTTAATTCCACAAACATTAATACATGCAAAGCATAATACAGAGCAAAGCACACACCAAAAGCACCTGAAACAAATAAGAGTAAAATTTGGCACAAAGCGAAAACACTGTACATTTTAAAGTACATATAAACCAAATTAACAGGTATCGTAATGTTAAGCTAAACATTAAGATTTATATATTCTTTAATATAATGATACGTGATAACAAGGTAGTACATAAATGAAAGTAAACTTACCTTCTATTTAGATCCATGTAATGAAAAGCGCATGTTCTGAAACACGAAAAACAAAACATACATTAGCAAACGCATATTCGACATAAACCGAAAAAAAGTCCATCAACCCAACAAAACATATATATATACACAATAGCATATCATTACAAAAACCTTGATAAAATTAGTTATTAAAAGAGCAAATAGTATGTGTCTAAGGAAAAATACAAAAAACACACTCCAAATGCAGCTTAAACCGACAAAAGTAAATTGTAACACAAAGAGAAAACCTATACATTGTAAATTACATTTAAACTAACCTTTCATTTAACTCCATGTGCCGAAATGTGAATGTTCCCGGCAAGCTGCGTACTCCCAAACTCATCAAACTCCGACAAGCTCCCACAAAAAATGGCCCTTAATTCCACCAACATTAATATATAAATAGCACAACACACACCAAAATGCACACCAAATGCGCCCTAAACAAACAAACATAACATTTTGCACAAAGCGAAAAGCCCATATATTTTAAAGTACATATAAACGAACTTAACAGCGAAAGTTCCCGGCAAGCTGCGTACTTCCAAACACATCAAACTCTGACAAGCTCCGTACAGGAAACAGCATTTCCGTTGCTATGACACCATTTTAAAGTACATATAAACAAACTTAACAGGTAGCGAAATCTTAAACTTAACAGGTAGCGAAATCTTAAACTAAACACCAAATTCACCCTAAACAAACAAACATAAAATTTTGCACAAAGCAAAAAGCCCATATATTTTAAAGTACATATAAACGAACTTAACAGCGAATGTTCCCGGCAAGCTGCGTACTTCCAAACATATCAAACTCCGACAAGCTCCGTACAGGAAACAGCATTTAGCCTAAAAAGTTATTATATAAGTAAAAGTTAACTTACCTTTCATTTAACGCCATGTGCCGAAAAGAGAATGTTCCCGGAAAGCTGCGTACTTCCAAGCTCATCAAACTCCGAGAAACAGGAAACAGCATTTCCATTGCTATGACACCGAAATGCAAAATGGCGTCTGGCTGTCCACAGTCCCTACGGACACGTGCATGCTGTCCGCTATGGACAAATGGCAAAAGCAGCCATGTTTGTCCATGCAGACACGTGCGCGAAAGCCCTCAGCAGAATAGATTCCAAAAGGTACTCGCAATAGCGAGAGCAACGCATGCACTGCTTTCGGCAGGCGAGACGTAAAAAGGGGAAGGGCAGCATGTTGCTCTGCATGCACCAATCAAAGAAGACCTTTATGAGGAAAGACACCCTAATTTGCATATCAGTGACAGCATGACATGAATGAATGGATCACTTGTTTTTTTTTTTTTTTAAATAAACATAAAATAAACACTACGTTGAATAGAGGACCTAGAACAGAACTCACATTACGTTACACTATATTCTTCCCACACTGGACTTTTTTTTTTATGTTTGAGGTGTTGTCAGTGATAGAGTTTTTTCACAACATTGGGGATGATTCACGAAAGCATTTATGAGTATGGCAAGGAGCATTACAGAAGAACATGCCTTATGATTCAAACCTACAAAAATCCAATTCTCCGTTAGTAAAAGTGTAAGTGAAGCACAGTCCTTTTTCTAACTGTATATGAATATTCCCATTTTATTCCCTTTTTATTACCATTCAAAATGTTTTGGTGCCAATTTACAGAGGCATGCAAGAGTGCATTGCAGAAGGACCCAGTTACATACTCAACTTTCCTCTGTGAATAGGCCCCTCACTATTTACAACCATTAATCTGGAACTCAATAGAATTTGTCATGCCAAGGACATACTTGTGTTCCTCTCATCTCATCCATATCATGAAACTGAACCATCCAAATCGTGCAGCTTTTAGTGACAAAAATATAAATGGTGGCTCCGTGGCCAGGGCGACTGATGCTGGAATCTGGGGCTCACAGTTCGATCCCCGGCGGCAGGTCAGCCCAGCACCATGTGACTCTGGGCAATAGCTTGCTTAATCCTCCCGACGGCCCCCAGTGCTGGCATGCCTTCGGGTAGCTGTTCGCGCTTTACAAATACTGGATTTATTTATTTAAGTGGAAAACTAAAATTGATGTTTACTTTTTACAGAAAAATAATGTGAATCATTATCCTACGAAACAATTTAAGTGGCTGTCTGAGAGCTCTTTTTTTCATTTCTTATGAAGCTGTAATTGTGCCAGAAAAACTGAAGGCTTCTTTTCATCAAGCAAAGCACACGAAAGGGACCTTTTATTTATCTCTGGTGACTCCTGACCGCTGAACTTTGACCACTCCGAGTGTAGGGTTCCTTGCCGATATGGGGGGAGATTTACAAGCTCTCTGCGCCACCAGTACGTCACTTTTTGTGACGTACTGGCGGCGCATGTTATGCTCCATATTTACAAGGACAGGAAAAGCCACCCTGCGTGGCTTTTCCTGTCCTTGTAAATATGGCCCCTTTAAACGCAGCACTTTGCATGAAAGGGGCATTCCATGGGTGTTGCTGTGGGAGTTCCCACGCAATACCCATGGAACAAAGCACATTTTCAGATTTACGAGGAATCGTAAATCTGGAGATGTGTCTGCCACCCTGGCGTAGCAAGGCGCAATGGGGAGAAATGTTTTAATTTCTCTTTGTTTTTTCCTCTTTCAATGCGTGCTGCATTCTACAGCACGCATGGAAAGAGGAAAATTCTTGTAGTGATTGTTTTTGTGCAGGAAGGTGCCCCTTCCTGCACAAAAACAATCTCCCCATGATGCAGGCATCCTTGCACCATGGTGCAAGGGTGCCTGCGCAGGCGCATGGCAGCAGTTTGGGGCAGATTTACAAGCCCCTTTCGCCACTTTTGCATCACTTTTCCCATGTTAAAAGTGATGCAAAAGTGGGGCAAGGGGCTTGTAAATCTGCCCCTTTATGCACCAGCGAAGGGGAGAGCAAAGGAATGCAACATATTATTGTAAATATGTTGCATTCCTGTGCTTTGGAAGTGCCGCAGTGTGGCGCAGTCAAAGGGCATGCGTTGCTGTGCTGCGGCACTTCTTTGTAAATCTGCCCCATGGGGCGCAGCGCCTCTCTCGAAGACAACCCAACACACACATAAAATGCTATTTTTGCTGAAGGTCAATTGCAGGTGTGGCGCGTTTAAAAACTACCAAGGCTATTTGACTCATTTGCAGAATGTTTTGACTTGCAGAGTCGATGCGACCTACTGGAGGATGTGGCTCAACGGCCAGAGCAGCCAAACTTGAAGCTGGGTAACCAGATTCTAGTCTGGTGGGCAAGCCCAAATATTTCCTGATTCTGAGCAAAATATTTATCGTGCCTAAAAAACATGAAAGCGTCCTTCTGTAAAATGCTCTGACCCCTTAGGGTCGAGCTCGCGCTGTATAAAACTGGAAATAAGAATAAAAACATTCGCTTTTTTGCAATGTTAATACAATCACGAGATGGTATACATGTCACAGCAAAAGTGACATTACAGGGCAATTTTTGTTTCAAAATATATCATGCACATTTAGAAGACTACCAAATGTCTATGTTTTAACATTAACATACATGTAACCGTCTGTGCGTCTAAGATGTTTTCGTTTTTTAAAATTTATTTTATATTTCACGCTTAGCCATGATTGTTCCGGAGAGACTTTTATAATTCATATTGCAATCTACGATTCATAGCTCAAGTCTACCAAGGAGCACTATCACAATAGCTATCGCTGAGTTAACAGCACTTTAGCGCAGCCAAAGTCACAATAAATCCATCGCCCCATTCACAAGCTGATGCAAACTGCTGATACCACCAGTTTACCTGCGATAGCAACATCAAAAAACATCACCACGGATGACCCCGGCAACTATCGCTAATGAGATGCAGAGTAGGCGTTCCTGAGCAAAAAGCCACGACAACACCACACCTCAACATTCTCAACGACCAGCCACATCGGCGATAAGAACACAAAACATGCGATAAGGCGTGACAGCAGCAGGAAGCTAACACCTGCTCCGACCTGGTGCAAGGTCGAACGACAACCGGCAACAGATAAAAGAGCCCAGACCACAGTCACACCTGAAGACCAACAGACGCCATGGAGCCACTGATCATGCAGCTCAGAGCCCCAACAGGGACACAACACCCACCGCCACCACACCGAGGACAGCCCCCCGCCCCCAGGGCCACACTCCGGCCACCCCCACCTCCCCCCCAGACCAAGAGAATACACATCAACGTCATGAAATCATGCACAAAACCATTCGCCTGATGCCGCAGAAACACAACAACTAACTGTCATGTGAGTACAGAAAAGGCAGATTCAATCCTTTACCATTGAAAGTCCAAACAGAACATCACAATCAAATATCGAACCAAACAACTATTTGGTAGAGTCATGGCGGGTCATCCCTGGACAATCTGCAAGTGACAGCCTGTAAGACAATATTTCAGATAAGATGTGTCAGGCACTCATCAAAGGACAGAGAGAGAGAGAGAAAGAGAGAGAGAGAGAGACTGAACAAGGAGCTCAAGGACAATCGTGCCCTTGGAACATACATGCCAACTGTTGCGTGTGTCTCGCAATTGGTGCACCCATAACCTGAGGCCTGGCAACATATCCAACGCAAAGGCCACATCACATTTCAGAAACGCAAGCAGTAGTCAGACTAAAATTAGGCATGAAAGCTCCTTTGTCTCGAAACACAAGGCGGAAGGACATCTGAACCTCTGGCATTGGTCTCCAATGCGCACGGCACCCCCTGAGTGAGATACCATAGCCGACTCTGTGGACTCCCACACCGCAAACTGTGCTAATGATAGAGCGACTTGTCCACACACACACTTCTTCCTGCTCGAGCTACACCTGCATGGCTCCCCCATCACATCGGTACAAGAGACAACCCCTACGTCAAAACGTTGAACACACATACGACTCATTACTCCGAGCTGTGGCATATCGTCGACAGAACCGCCGCCAGTCTGAGGAGTGCCAGTGGTACGATACCAACAAACGCAATGGCAGGCAATCTCGGGCACATGCACAACCACAGTCACGTGGAACTGTACCGTGCACAAATGCGGCATCTGTTGGGAGCTCTGACAATGGCAGTCCTGTGAATCAGTTACCGTCTGAGTTTCTGGCTTGTATACGTCACATGCATCCAGCCCTGGTTCCACTGTCGTTCATGCACATTTGAGGGGCCCATGGAGGTCTGCCTATCCGACACAACAGTAGCTGAACTGGATTACGACTTGTGTGTGCGACTCCTGTTGGCATACAAACAGGAATGCAACCGGGATAACCGGGCATGGGATGCCTTGATATGTGGTGTCTGTGCCGGCAGCAGTGGATGGGAGATTGCACAAGTCATCGTGTGCAGTGACCACATCGAGGCGCTCCCCTATTGGGCAGTGCTGCGGATTGGTGAAACTGCATGGTCGGAGCACATCTGTCTGGACCAGTTAATGGATTGGCTCTCCCTCGTGTTCCTTGAATCCGAGAACAGCGTACTTCTGGAAATGATTGCCTACGAAGCAGCGCTCGCATTCATCGATGAGTAACTACCTTCCTGCATACACAACTGATTGACGCCTAGAGCTCAGGGCCCAACAGTATTGAATTCAGAGTGTTGTCATGTGGGTCCTGTGGGCCAGCCGTGGTGGTGTGTGCTTCCTGCTGTGTGGGCTGTGCAGGGCGTGGGATCACCTCGATGCAGCTGGGCTGCACTGCTCCTGGGGGTGGGGTGCTGAGGCTGTCCATGACCCGTTGGAAGGTGTCTGAGCATAAGTGCAGGGTGTCTTCTTCATCATCACTGTAGAGATGTGTAGTCTGCTCTGTAGGAGGTGTTGATTGTCGATGGAAAGGGGAGATGCAGGTTAACAGTGTGTTGCATGTATGTTGCCCATTGTACATGTTTACATACAGACTTCATGACAATGTACATTGTGACTGTTTTGGAGAAGCTGCCTATTTGATGGGAGACAGTGGACATTTCGACTACATGACGGATGTGAGGTTGTACTCGTACATCATCATCTCATAGTGTCAAGCAATGCCAGATGTGGTAGGCCAGTTTCTACGTGCGAGCGGCAGCAGTTGTGTCCTCTGTCCAGTGGTGTAGGTGTTGCACTTTGTACCACATTGTCGTCAATGTTGATGTGCTTTGATTGCTATGTGTGTTTGCTGCATTGTTGGCGAGTCGACCCTGCAGCTCTGATTTGGCGGCACCTCATCCCTATGAGTCGATGTGCCTTTCACTTGTGTGCTTTTCGGGTGCTGTGATGTTTGCGACTTGGGTCATTGGTGCTGTTGGACATATTTTTGTACTCGTGCATTGTCTGCAGATGTGTTTTTGACGTCATGGGTTGTAGGTGCACATGGATGTGTCAGAGTGTGACCTGCTCCTTTACGGATGTGGTCCACACTCAGCCAACTCTAAGTCATCTCGTGCACCATGTCATGTATTGTGACTGCAGCCAAGCTATCTGCCATGCAGTGTCAGTTGCATAGTCTGTGTGGCTCACAGATCCCCGGCTTTTCTTGCTTCATCACATGTGCATGAGTAGGTTGTGGCATTGGTGATATGGAGGGGGGGCCATTTGTGCACATTGTGGAGGGGGGCCTACTTGGTGTTTCTATGTGTGCTGCAGTGTGCCAAGGGTATCAGGGACATGTTCCACACTCATTGTGGGTGTTCAGTGAGCTGGGCATGATTGTGCATGTGTGCCATTGTGCCCATCTCCCTCTGTCACACCAGTCCCTGGTCGTTACTCACCCTGTTGCTGTTGGGTCCGGTCATATTGTGCTGTGTCCAGACCCCCAACACCTTGCACCGTCTCCGCACTGATGACTGTGGCCACCATTTCCTCCAGCTCATCAAGCTCCTCTTGTGGCGCAGGAGTCCCACCTCCAGTCGCCTTTGCCGTCTTCCTGTTGGCAGTGAATTTCTCCTTGGTTAGGCTGTGCACTTCATACGTGCGCCTCTTGACCTCCTCGACACTCCGACTGCATTCACGTTGGTGACGATGGACTGCCATATTTCCATTTGTGTTGCCAATGGCACAGTGGAGGAGACAAACAGTTGTTGGTAGTGTTCTGTCACCTCTGTGACGATGATCCGGTCTTCCTGCGGACTGAACCCCGTCTTCCTCTTCCTCTTCTCCTTGCCCTTCCAGGAACACGGGATTCCTGGCTGGTCCTCCGTGGGGCTTGTGGGGTTCGGGTTGTCCTCTGCACTCGGTCCAGGTGCATCCATGGTGCTACGCAGTTTGGTTGGGTTTTGGTGTGTTTTTTTAAAGTTCTTTTATAGTGCATTTTCCCGCATGACGTGTGGGATTGGCAGGCCTGTGGCTGCTTTTCGCTGATTTTTTGATTGCGCTTGGCCTCATCGCAGCTTTTTTTACATTGGTGTTTCGCATTTTTGTGGTGTCGCGTTGACTTCATCGTGGACATTTGATGCATTATTGTGGGACTATCGCATGCTGCCGCCGGCTTGGGAATGCCGAGTTATGAAGGTGTTTTTTTCCCGGTATGGACTGCGATGTGGTGAATTGCGATAAGCTTCTCTTGCGGTAGTTATCACACGTACTTGAGAATATGCCCCATAGTGTTTCGTTTTATTGATTAAGCGTTATTTTTCGCATTTCCCATTATATCTTAAGATCTCCTTGCATGATTTACTTTTCGAGTTGCCCTCCAAGGTCACCGTTTCTTAGCAATCATAAGGAATTCTTGACATTTGCACTTCCTATCTTAATATCTCTTTTCATGTTCTGCTTTTCAGACAGTAATGTGTCAAAAATCTCTAAATAAGAGAGCACCCACAGTCTAGGTGGCGGCTGACATGAGACATCGACATGATGCACAGACACAATCATGAAGGAGCCGGGAGGAGACGGGGGTGGGGCGGGGGTTTGGGGGGTTGGGACGGCGTGACTTATTGAAACCGCTTTGCCAAATGGAGGGCGAAGGCCAACCTGCTGTAAAACAGATGCTGATTCAACCGAAGATAGCACATTCTACTAGTCTACCGACCCTTGCTGGCATTTAAACTGCAGAGCTGAGTAAACAACTTTAAAGAACATTGAGGTAGGTGAGCAGAGACAAGCTGCAATGCCCAATAATCAGGGTACAATTCACCTTTAGACCTTTAGAGCAATATACAGTGCCAGAGCACAGAGAAGCTAAGAAACCATATATGTCAACATTGCCTTGCATAAAGGAATATCTAAAGGTTTCATTTATTCTTTTTTTGAAGTTTTATATCGCACAAACTCGACTCAAAGGTATTGAATCGCTTTAAATGAGCACCAGTTATATTACATAAGGACACATTCATTGATACATTCATTTTTGTAGGCAGGGGGTGATTAAGTGATTTGCCCAGAATCACAGGATGTTGAGCTGACGCCGAGACTTGAACCTGGTTCGTTACAAATTATACTCTGTGCATCTATCGAATAGATAAGCTTTTTTCTTAAACGATTGCTAGTGCTGAATTCCCCATTAGAGCATTTTACTTCCCTTAACAAATGTAAAAAAGTTAAATGGATGATACATTGCAAATTTTGTTTTTCTTTCAGTGCTGGTAAGAAGTAAGCATTGGCAAGGGCAATAGGTCTTGCTTTTGGGAACTACTGGCTTTGCCTGGAGATGCGCTACAGCGTCAGGCTTGCTCTGCAACACAAACACAGCTGCAGGTCGCATCATTCCACTGGCTCATGCACGCATGGTGTCATATGCATGCAGTAGCAAAATTATTTGTATGTCATGTGCTTTAAACTTTTAATTTTTCAGTCCAAGATGGTGGGAGTCACCTGTACAAATAAATAATAACAAATTACATTTTTTAGAGTGAAAGCACATGGGTGGGTGGAGAGATAATGGAGAGGGAATCGGGGTGCGGGTAGGGGCATGGAGGGGAAAAGTATACGCGGGAGAGGGAAAAGAGGAACTTTGAGAGAAACATACATTGAGACAAGAACACAAAGCACGGAACAGAGCGGGAGAAGAACACAAGAAAGTGAGAAGCACAGGAAAGTGACAACAATATGGGTAGTGGGGAAGAATCATACAAGAGGGAAACACAGAGCAGGGTAGGTGCTTAGCATTCGAGGGACTCGAAGTAAGAGCTGGAAAATACATGCACTCTTATGGAATGTTTAACAAAAAGAAGAAAATCCTAAAAGCGAGCAATTGAAGGATAGAAGCCAACCAGTCAGAGAGATGTCAAAGAGGCTATGCTCTAGGGGAGGGACAAACACCAGATGGGACAACGAAAGTCATCTAATGAGAATCAATCAAATGAGAGTGACACTAAAGTCCAGCAATGGTAAGCGATGGATGAGTTGTAAACCCCTGCAAGGTTTTGACTAGCCCACCTTGGGGGCATATTATCGAGAAACGGGCAGTTTTCTGCCACTAAAGCAGCGATAATTGTAACGCCGTGCTTGATAATATGCCCCTTAGTTCTTTTGAAGCTTGAGCTGTCTGGTAGGCAAGCTATTGAATAAAACATGAGTGACAATAAAGCACCGGGTAGCTGTAAGCCCACAGTAAGTTCATGATAAGAGCTCAACAGGTCTTTTGTGACTTGACAACTTGCACTGTCTGGTAGGCTCGACCTAAACATGCTTTGACAATTGACAGTGCTGCTCTCAGAGTATTGATCAGCACACTTGACAAGCTCTCCCTTGCCGGCTCATCCTTGTTGCAATCATCTACCAATAAACATTGCATATGCAGAACCATGTCAGCAAGGAGTTACACAGTGCCATGTCATATTGCACATTTCTTTATATCTGTCGTGCTAAACCTACTCTATATCCAAAATGTAAGAGAAAAACACATTTTAGAACATATTTTAGAATGCATGTCTTTAATTTCCTTACAATGTGCTTTGCATTTCGAATTTAGCTCATAATAGTACACATTGTTGCAAAAACACATTTTAAATATTAGCAAACCATCCCCAACAAAAATGCACATTACTCAGAGCATTGACGGGCATAAGGCGAACATTGAATAATAAACGAAAAACGTACCAAACCGTTCTAAAGAGTGCTAAATTCAATAATTGGAATGGTAATATAAAAGAATACAATACGAAGAGTAACATGTGTATTATGGTCCTATATTCCCGTCTCCGGTTTCAGGTGATATTTATAAATCACTCTTGTTTAGATATACTTTGATGCAATGCAAATTAAGGGAGCAATAAAGTACAGAAACCGTTGCCCTGAAACCTTTGCATAGCTTGCAGTGCAACAGATTCTGACTTTTTCCACTGCCTACTACTGCCTTGTACTGCTTCTTGTTGTTTATTTTTTCCACAGTGATCCTACCTATTGTCGGTCTATATCTATATTTATAACTATATCAGCTCCTGGAAACCACCAGGAAACAAGATGTTAAGGAAGGACAGGTCAAACAGACACGGAAGAGGAATTGCCATACTTTTTAAAGAGCACATCCACTGTGCTACACTACCATGGATACAATCAAGAGCAAGGAACACAGCACCTCCAAACAACTACACTCTGTGCAATACACTCATTTATTGACCTTCCGGACCTTGTGCCCAACTTTGCCAGCACCATTGTGGATTTTATCATCCCCCCCGGCTTTCATCCTCCTCAGCAAACTAAACTACTACTAAGAGGACCACACTGACCCCAACACAACCAACCTCCTGGAATACATGGCAACCCTCAGACTCACCGAGCTAATGGACACAAATGCTGTCCTATACCTATAGGAACACATCTTCACCATCTTCAATGAAATCACAGCAAATGAGCCAACTCCACTCACCTGAATCAACCTCATCCTTGTTCACTTCCATCCCACACTGCTGTGGGACCAGTCTATGAAATCAACTACACAAGATAGCAACAAGATCTCTGAAGAAACCTGATCCTTAAAGCTCTAAAACCACCTTCTGCAGCACCATAACAATTGTGCTCGATCTGTCAACGGCTTCAACACTTTTCTCACCTCCTGAAAAGACACCCTGCCTTCACTCTGAGACTACTAAGACCAGGCCACCTGCAAGTTGAAATACAGGAGAACTCAGAGCCACCAAATGAAAGGCAGGCAATTTGAACGCAGATGGAGGCAGTCATGCTGACACAGAAAAGAGCATATACAGGTCAGCCCCCAGACATTACCATCCATGAATCAGAGCCACCAAAAGAGTCACTCTCACCAATTGTATCGAAAACAGCACCAATGGCATCAAGGTAATTTCACCATTGTGAAGGACATCACCTCTCCTACAGCTAGTCCTTCTGCCCATTGAGACCAACACAAAAAACACCTTAACTACTTGGCCCACCATCACCTCAGAAGATACCTCATCAGCTATGCAGAAAAAAACCTGATCAACCATGCAGTCTATAAGTTGTAGAACCCTTCGGACCCCTGCCTGCGCCACATCTTCACCAAGTCACCACATCGTTGCAGACGTAACCCTGATACTAAACAAATCGAACAACACAACCACCTCCCCATTCATTTGGAAGCATGTCACAGTGCCCCCCCTTCTGAAGAAACCTACAGAAGACCGCAATTGCCAGCCAATTCCTGACTGATCCCGCTACTACCATACACCGCAAAGATCTCAAAGAACATCATCAGCAAGCAGCTAACTGCCCACCTCAATGACAACCACCTCCTTGACACCACTCTAACCGCATTCTAGCTCACCAATAGCACTGAGACTGCCCTCATAGCCACCACAGATGACATCTGACTATTTATAGACAGGATACCCCTCCCCCCATCCTCCTGGACCTGTCTGCTGCCTTCCGCACCTTCTCCCTCTTCATTCTCATGCAATGCCTTCACGAAGCCTGCATACAAAGGACCACTGGATCTGCTCCTTCTTAACATATAGCACACAGTCAATCAGCTTGACTCCCTTCACCTCAACTTCAACCAACCTCATCTGACCCCAATGATCATCACTTAGCCCCACAGCTGATGCCAAATGCCAGCATCATTTGCAACCATGGAATCAACATAATCTCCTATGCAGACAGCACCCAACTCATCCTCTCCCTCTTGAACAAAACACCAAGCACCCAGACCAACATCCCCTCCTGCATTTCCAAAGTTCCAAGATGGGTTAAAACCAACTATCTCAAACTCAGAACAGACAAAAAGAGAAGTTGTACTCTTCAGCAGAGACACATTACTATGGAACTCCACAGGGTGGTCGGCAGAACTCTGACCCACCCTTTAGCCAGCAACCCAAGCAAAGAACCTTGGCATAATGATCTATGACCATCTTAGCATTACCAGCCTACTGAACTCAATGCCCACCTCAACTTTCCACACCCTCAAAATGCTCAAGAAAATGTACAAATGACACATTTCAACACATGCAGGACTGTCACTCAGGCCCTCATCACCAGCCTGCTCGACTATGGAAAAACACTTTAAGTTGTAATTGACACCTACCTCACAAGAAGACTTCAGACTATTCAAACGTCAGCAGCCAGATTCAAACTTAGGCTTCCTTCATGCACCCACATCACCAACACCTCAAAGTCCTCTGCTGGCTCCTGGTCCACAAACGCACACTCTTCAAACTCATCACACTCACATATAAAGCTCTGAGCAAACTTGGCCCAACTACCTCAACAACCATTTTGGTGTTGTTGGATATTCCTTTTAGAGTTTTTAAATCTGGCCTGACAGTATAGCTATCAGAGTGACCTATTGCTGCCTTTTCTTTTTAAATATATTTGGAGTGGCTCAAGGACTAGCTCCATGTCATATCATACTGTAGGTTGTTTGTGTATCATTTTACCACCATGCATTGCTTACAGTTTAGTACATGAGGGACTATTTTACATCTTAAAATAACATTAAATCATCACATATTGCATTATTTATTGTTTTAATTTGCCAGTCCGGCAGACAGCATAATTATAGCAGCAATGCAAGCTTCTTTCACACACATACAAACAAACAGCATAAGTAACGCACAGGTAGAACAGTGAATGCTCATTCACAGACACAGGACAAACAGCACTGGAAACTTCCATGATACTAGGAAATCTTTTTTTTTTTTTTTTTGGTGTACGAATTTTATTGCACTTTTTTTCACATACAAAACATGCCGAGAATCACCTATAGTGCACCCGCCTACAACCGCAATGGGCCGGCGTCATGCAATCACAGTTTTCTGCAACAGTGCTAGTTGTACACAGCCCATCAGCCGACATCCAGCGGACCGGCGGCGTGTTATCAGATAGTATCCAGTTGTGTGTCAGTGCTATGCTCGCTGCCTGATACATCAGTAGTCTTACATTTTTACAGTTTCTTTTTTTTGTGTGTTTTTAACTGAAACTTATCTTAACATTGCATTCCCCAACTTGTAGTTCTCCCCCTGCATCCTTCCCTCTGCATCACGGCATCCTCCCTCCCAAGTGTCAGTACTGTACAATTGTTCGCCCTGTGCTGTCACTTGCAGTCGTTCATTTTACTCAACTTCCGTTTCTGTGTCTGACGTGCCATGCTCAAGCAAATAGGCTCGTAAGTACCCCCAATAGTCTTTGGGCCTAGAGCCGATTGGCAGTTCCTCTTCGTATGTGACGAGCGTGTCTCGACAATACACCATATCTTCAATCCAGCGTTTTACCTCTGGCGCTCTTTTGCTATTCCAGTGAATCGACACCCTTCTTTTAGCTAGCAGTAGCGCAACAGCACAGAATCTACGCCTCAAAGCTCTCAGGTGTGGAGTAATACCCAACAGACAGATCTTCGCTTCACACAGCACGACAACTCCTAGCATTTCGCTCAAAACCTGTGTGACCTGCTCCCAATATCCCGCCACTTTACGACAGTGCCATGCTAGATGCATGAAGTCCGCATCCTCTTGACCACACCTGCAACATTTTGAGTCTTCCCTTAGGCCATGTTTGTAAAGCCTCTGAGGTGTGTGGTACACCTGATGCAAATACTTGTAATGTATAATTTTCAAATTCCCGTTGGGTGTCAGCATACCCGTGAGCATGCAAGAGGAATCCCATTCTACATACGTCAGGGGTTCTGCTAGTCCAGCGCTCCATCTGTCCCTGGCCTTATGTGTGTTGTTCCCTACCGCCCCTTGTATACTCGCATACAGTTTGGAAACCAGGTGGGATGCTTTGGGTGTAGTCAAAAGTAGTCGCAGGGGTTCAAGGGTAGGCGGTTCTTCCGGATGTGTTGGGTAGTGTTCCCGCAGTGCTCTCTGCAGCCTATAGAAGTTGAAACTGAACAGTGGAGTTGGGTTACTGATGTATTGTAGCTTATCAAGTGTCTGGAATTCGCCATCTGTGTACAGGTCCCCCAATGTGTCTATTCCGGCCCGCCGGAACAGATCCATGCCAACCTTCTCGTGTGTTACCGAGAGGGCTGGGTGATGCGCTAGTGGGAGTGTGGGTGCGTATAGCGGCAGGCAGCCTGCTTCCCTGCCCAATAGTCTCCATGCCTCTGTGGTCGTGTTAACTGTGTTAATATCACGGTCGTGTAGCCTGGTGCGTTTATGTGTGAGCATATTGGCCAAAGGGATCGGGTCAGTGTCGCCTGCCTCCACCGCCACATGTGTCAGGAAGGGCACTTCGTGGTACCAGAAGTGTGCGTACTGCGCCTGAGCGCATAAGTAATATAAGTAGAAGTCTGGTACTTTGAACCCACCCCTTGCATATGGCAATGTCATGGTGCGCAGTTCCATCCTCGCCTGTTTGCCTGCCCACAGTAAACTAAGGACTAGCGTCTTGATATTGCGGAAGACGGTAGCGGGAGGTTTTATTGGGATGTTGTTAAACAAATATAGGAATTTCGGTAGAAGTACCATTTTTACTATCGCAGCCCTGTCCGCCAAGGAAAGTGGAAGTCTGTTCCATTTTTTAATTTTGTCTTCCAGGGCTGCTATCGCCCGCCCGTAGTTCGTCCTGATGACCAATTCAGGGTCTCTGTGGAACCATATTCCCAGATATTTTGTGGGTTCCTCTTGCCACTCTAATGGATAGTCTAATTTGGTCGGTTTTGTGCTGTCTGTCAGCGCCAGTACAAGGGATTTATCCCAGTTTATCTGTAATCCTGCCTGGCGACCGAACTTTATATACTCTCTCAGGAGCGGATTTAGGTGTTGTTCAGGGTGTTTAACATATAACACCATGTCATCCGCGTATAATGAGATATGTATGGGTCGGGAGGGCATTTGAATCGCAGAGTGATGGTAATGTTGCCGGATTTTGCAGGCTAGTGGCTCCAGCACTAAAGCGAAAAGCATCGGCGAGAGTGGGCACCCTTGCCGAGTGCCTCTGCATATTTGGATGGGTTCTGATATGTATCTGTTTACTCTGATGCGTGCCGTCAAGTTTGTGTAGAGCATTGCTATCCATCTCTGAAATATCCACGGGAATCCCATGCGGACCAATACTGCGTGGATAAAGGGCCAGCCAATAGTATCGAACGCCTTAGCAGCGTCTAGTAGCACTGCCACAGCTTTCGTTTCCGGAGCCAGATAATGCGCTAATGCGAACAGTGTGCGGGTGTTGTGTGTGGCGGCCCTGTCTGGGATAAATCCCGACTGATCAGGCCTGATCAACATCGGCATAAGCGGTTTTAGCCTGTCTGCCAGCAGACTAGCTATAATTTTGGTGTCTACATTTAACAATGATAGGGGACGGTATGAGTCACATTTATCTACTTCTTTGCCCGGTTTTAGCAACGCAATGAGCAAGGCTTCCCTCAGAGACGCCGGCAGTGTCTGGGCCTCATGTGCCGCCCCGTACAAGTTTACTAAGTGCGGGGCGAGTAAGTCAGCGTACGCCTTATAAAATTCCGCTACAAAGCCATCCGGCCCCGGCGCTTTGTTGTTAGGTAAGCGCCTAATGGTGTCTGTGACTTCTTCTACCGTTATGGGGGCGTTCTAAGTATTTTCTATGTCCATCAGCCAGTCACGCCATCTCTATATCCTCCATGTACTTCAATAATTCAGCCTGTGACGGTGAGGGGTGTGCCTTGTATAGTGTGCCATATGTGTTCATGAATTCTCGCAGTACACCCTTGGTGTCCGTGACTACCTCCCCGGTGCTGGTAGTTATGGACGTGATATTTTGTGATGATTTGCCTGAGCATATCTTTGCGGCCAGTTCCCTGCCGGGTCTACCTCCTTCCCCATATCGTCTCGCAGTAGCTCGTTTAGTCACATATTTCAGCTCGTCAGTTGCAAGTTTAGCATGCTCCGTCAATAGTACCTGGATATCCCCCAAAATTTTGGTGTCTCCCGTCTGGGTGTATGACTGTTCTAGTTTTTGAATGGCCTGTTCACGTGTGTGCAGTTGCCGTCTGAGAACTCTGAGGATGCCTGAGGTTGTACTGAGACAGACTCCCCGGATTGTAGCCTTAAAGGCCTCCCATAACAAACCTGGGTCTTCCGTTGTTGGGCCGTTACGATCAAAGTAATCCCCTATTGCCTCATGTATTGTAGTAACGTATACTGGGTCTCTCAGTGCCGCTGCGTTAAAACGCCAGGTGAAAGGTGGTGGGTCGTAGTGTGGGACATCCACTTCCAAAAGCACCGGACTGTGGTCCGATAGTGTGCGGGGTAAGTGTACAACATCTAACACCCATGAGAGTACATCCTGTGTGCCCAGCCAGTAATCTATCCTGGACCAACTGTTGTTCGCTGCGTTTATGTGTGTCGCCGTCGTCACCCCCGGGTTACGCGCCCTCCACAAATCTACCATGTGTAGGTCTTCCATTGCGTCCCGCAACATTGTCCTGGCATTCCCATGTTGTTCCGCAGTGTGTGCTGCTCTATCGAGTGTGTCTTGCATCGCGACATTGAAGTCCCCTCCCCATAGTACGTGAGGCGCCTGCATGTCCGTGATGGTGTGCCATACCTTTCTAAAAAACCCCGGGTCATCCACATTAGGGCCATATGTGTTCACTAATAGGATCTGTTGCCTTCTAATCCTGCCAGCTATTACCACGCTCCGCCCAGCTGTGTCTCTGTGAATGTCGGTAATGTCAAAGCCCGTACCCTTCCTAATCAATATGCTCACTCCCCTGGAGTAAGATGAGTAGCTAGAGTGAGTGACCGATTCGGCCCATTTAGCACCCAGTTTGGAAGTGCCGTCTCGATCTAAATGTGTTTCCTGCAAGAAGACGATGTTAATTCGCATTCTATCAAAATAAGCAAACAGTCGCCTAATTTTCTTTGGGTTGCCCAGACCTCTCACATTCCAAGTGAGTAGTTTCAGCGAGTCACTACGCGACATGTGTATGTATAGGGTGATGGATTATCCACTTCAGACGTTTAGTCAGGGTTCCATACCGTGTGTGCACAGTTTTATACCCTATAGTATGGGAACGTGACAACGGCATTCGTTGATTGCAAACATTATATACGTGATAGTACATTACCAAGGAGTTCGCCATGCTTCTCAGACACAGAGGCTGCAGTCGGTTAGAATCTAAGTTCCCCAGCCTCCCCCCACCCACTTTAGCACCCAAACTTTGCCAAAGCCATCCCTGAATTAACTGTAACTGTAACTTTAGTATAGTTAGACTTGAAGTGGAGCGCACCCTCCTGGGGGTGTCGCCAGGTTCACACATCTCCATCCATGTGGTGGATGTGGACAGAAGCTTAATGCATTAATATTGAATAGCTTGCATGTTTCCTTCCGTCCCCTCCCCCACCCCATGCAGGTCCGCAACCGCAACCCTCGGCCCAGCCGCCGATTCGCAAGTTCGCCATGTCCCGAGTGTCCAGCACCTCGCTTTACACTTGCAAGCTTCAGTTTCTGCTGTCTCTCTCAGCTGGATTTCACCTCCCTCTACCGGTGGACCGCCACCTCCCAAGGGGCTAGTGACACCCAGTGTCTCAGGCTGTTGTGCCAGCCCTCCGCGTGCTGCAAGTGCATTGTGTCCCCCATCTTAGACGTAAGTCCATATCCTCCAACTCCTCATTCCCCATGTATTTACTGTACTCACTGCGAGAGGTGACACCTCCGGTGCAACCGATCAACTGTTCCAGGCATGGGGTTTGCCATAGGTTCTTACTCCCGCACTCAGTGGGAGAACAGGGCCGCCCGTCACCTCACTGGGCGCTCAACGTCTCACTGATCGCAGTCCGCCCTGCGACATTCGGCAGCCGATATACATCCACAGCTGGGTGTAGAGTAGTTCTTACCCTTGTCGTCGCGTGTGGTCCAGTGTGCCTAAGAGTTATGCTACGTCGCTGGTTCGATCGGTCCTTTCCTGAGTTTCCCTTCGCTGTCCCAGCTTCTTGACGTATTCCTGCGCCGCCTGCACTGTTGGGAGTATTACCGGCTTACCCGTTGACATGATCTTGAGTTTTGCTGGGTAGAGCATTGCATACCCTAGCCCCATATCTCGTAATTTTTTCTTCACCGGGGCAAACTCCTTGCGCGTCATCTGTACCGCCATAGTGTGGTCTGGGTAAAATTCCAGGTTATTTCCTTGATGCGTAATTTTGCCCATTTCCCTGGCCATCCTGAGTACTGTGTCCCTGTCTCTGTAGTTCAACAACCGTGCTATTATCATGCGTGGGGCTGCTCCCGGTTTAGGTGTTGGTGCCAGTGATCTATGAGCCCGCTCAACAAGGAAGACGGGTGAGAGTTTATCAGCCCCGAAGATTTCTTTTAGCAGTGTTTCCACATAGGTCTCCATCTTACCAGTGTTTGTGGACTCTGGCAGGCCAGATATGCGTACGTTATTTCTCCTGGACCTAGCTTCCTGGTACTCCACCTTCGCTCGCAGGGTCTCCAGCGCTTTATCCTGACCACTGCACGTTTTCAACGCAGCCCTGGAGTCGTCTTCTGCTTTTGATATCCTTTGCTCCGCTTAGGTCAGCCTTCCATCATGCTTCTCAAGCTTTGCCGCCATGGTATCAACCCTCAGCATCACGTTATCCAGTTTGTTGTTCATTTCTTGTAGGCTCTGCTGGATCGCCTTCAGGACAGTCTCCATTCCCGAGCCTTCAGACGCCTCTCGATCACCCTCAGTGTCTGGGGTGGCCGCGTTATTCTTGCCTTGTTTTCTGGTCTCGAACTGTAGCTTGGACTGTTGCTTGTCCGGTTTACCCATGTCAGCCGCTTGTGTCCGGGAGCTTTGGGTGTGCGGGCCAGCGTGTTTCTGGGCTATCGTCACGGTTGTGGCACGGTGGGCAGGTGTTCGGGGTCACAGTAAGACAGTGGGTCTACCCATCAGCCATCCGTCGGTTGTTGGCAGATGTACCACTACACACATCACCGTCAGCACTGGCCTTAGCAGCCGACCCAGGCCCCATGCGCCATTACAGCCTTGCACCTGCCGATCTGAGCATGGAGGCTCCTAGGTCCGCCGCCGTGCCCCGTCTCCTGCGATGCAATGAAGTGCCTCGCTCAGTGCCACGAGGTGATGGACGCGCTCCAGTCCGGGGCCGTTGCTTCAGCGTCCAGCTATTCTGCGCTATTGGTTAATGCTTCAGCAGGGACGGGACGCGCACCACTCGCCGGCCGAGGCCATCCTTTCAGCAACACTGTTTTCGCGCCCGTTTCTCCCTCGCAGCTGAAGTCTCCACCCAGCCGTGTTAGTATGTGCACTTACGTTTGCCGCCCATGTCATATTCCGCCACCAGCCACCTGCCGTGTGTTTTACGATCCTGGGATTGCGGTGGTCATCTCGCCTCACTCGCTCGTGCCGCCCTTCCTCACAGTACCTCGGGTTTGCAATCCAGCACCTCCGCCATCTTGCGGTCGCCGGAACGCACGTTATTTGCTAGCGCTTTTCTCGTGCACTAGGGCTCACCGCCAGACTGCTCCAGTTCGCCGTTGTCGGCGCTCCGCTTCTGGCACCACAGCAGGTCCGGGTAGCAGAGGGCCGGTTGTTAGACGCTCAGGGGCGGCAGCAGTCCCGAGCGGCGGGCGCGGCCATCTTGTAGTGGCTCTCGGGTCCCCGTCCCCTTTTGGCCGAAAATGTCTGTTTACGCCGCCGTTTCTGCCCCGCAACTGCACTCCCTTAAGCGCCGAGGTCTCCGATTGCCATAATTGTTGTTTCCGCCGCTGTTGGGGTGGTTTAAGGGGGCGAAAGTCCGCTTATTATCTTCCGCCCGGCGGAGCTGCCTTTCTCAGCCAGCCATCCCGCAGTGCGCCCTCTAGCGCCCCCCATGATACTAGGAAATCTTTGCAAAGTAATGTTGTGTCTCAATTATACAGCGAATACCATAACATTGTTCTGGGTTCACAAATCTGCACAACATTTTGCCCTAAAGCGCAAGGGACCTCTTAAGAGGAAAATGTGTTTGTGAATGCTTATTCAATTAAGGAAGCCTTTAGCCTTCTGGTATCCTCCATGTTGCTTTCTCTTTCATACATGTCTCCAGGAATAGGAGGAGCTTGACTATATCATGATTTCCAATCCGAGATGGTGGGGGCAGTGGATTCCCATGGCTGCATCTCAATCTAAGATGACTCCTGTAATTCCTATGATGCCATTTCCTTTTCCTTTAGTAAGCAAGACTGCTGAATGCAGGGGAAGGCATGCCGCAACACAGGCAATAGCATTTTTCATCATGTTCTTCACCACTTGTTCTGAATTTTGTTCCCTTGTTTTTTCCCTTAGATTTTCCTTAGATTAAAAAACACGTCTGCAAGTCTCTCCTGCATGCCTCCTTTTGTTTTGTTTTTCATCCCTGCAACCTTTCTTGATGGTGTCTGCTTATCACACATTGTTGCTCTGCATAGGTAGCATCCTGTCTACAAGAAGGGATTGTGCAAGCATCAATCAGCTCCGATATCAAGACAGAAGCCTCCTTTCAGTCCAGAATCTGAAAAGGAGAAGGGAAAGCAGACAGTCAGCAACCAGGTAGAAGTGAGAGTCTGTGCAATAAGTTCAACATTGCGGGCCTTCAGAATCTCCGAGCACCATGGAAAAGGCTGTTAGGGTCACACACATCTAGAATTTTTGATGCATGTGGATGTTTTCTTTAAGGAGGCTGTGCCTGCACCACACTTCATCTTCACAGAGCTATGCAGGCCTGGCTCTATCGTCAGGCCACCCTACCCTATCGACCTAAAATGGCCCAAATGGTGAGGGAGAAGCGTACATTTGCTCCACCCTCATTATTATTGATCAGGCACATATATGTTTATTCAGGGCCTTATGTATTCATGTGGTATGGTGTGGCTAATGAAGTGAAGTGCACTTAAAGCCATATAGCAAGTGCATTTCCCATGTAACCTCAACATTTATATGTGTCTACACTAAAGTTTTTTTTTACAGCAACATTGTATTGCAGTTCTCACACATATTTACATGTATGTTTGAGTAACATTGCTTAATCTTCATGTATTCACATATTTACTAAATGATATCTTGCATTTACTGTACAATGACACATCTATGAATCAGAATTGAAGTTTACACACTTATAACATAACTATCTATGTATCTGTATTCACACAGTTACAACGTGTACTGAAATCTTAGCTTTTGCTAACGTGACCAAAGGCCTTCAGCATTTGGATTTCCGCAATGTTTAACCTTCAACGTGAATGTTTTTCTTCAGGTGCAGTGATTTTCTTTCCTTTGTAGGTGCCTTGTGCATGATCCAATGAATGGAGAAACGCACATTGTTTATACAAGATAGGGAAGCATGAGGGGAGTCAAAGATGATAAAAATTAACAAGCAGAAGGGAGAATACTGTCTGTATGGAATGAGGACATGGCATCCAATGTCGCTTTGATTATGTAGATGAAGATAAAAAAAGACTGCCGACCCCTAATTTTTTTGGCGTGGTCACCCCCCATTTTTTTTGACTCATGCTGCTAGTTTTAACCTCTGCCCATTTGGGCACTGCTGTCCAGTCCCTAGTGTATGAGCTCTGACCCCAAAAATATAGTGAAATTGACTAACTCCTAGTTGGCATATTTTGCTTCCCTGAAAGGCAATATCATACGGTGCAGGGAATAAATGAATGGTATGAAAAAGTTAAATGTCATTTGTGGACTTCAGCGTAAGTTATGCCATCTCCTAGGCTGACAAAGGAAACATGGTTTCAGGCCCATCTGTAAATCGTGACTCCTACAGCCTTTATACCTGCAGGCAACCTTATTAAAACCACTTTTTGTCAGGAAGGAACCCTACTTTAAAATATTGAAATAGTCTCCCCTATCTACGCCGTGTTGCTCACATGTAGGGATGCCTAGCATTTAAAAGTGGTGCATGCAAAAATGTAATATTGGCATGTACCGACAGTGACTAGCCCCCCAAAAGCTAGCTTCACAGTAAAGCACTGCAGCTATTCTATAAGAAAAACTATAGTTCAGAATAAAATCATAACCCTGCTATCTCCAGTTGAGGAGAAGCGATTGGAATAATTCAAACACAATTTTTAATGTTTATTGCAATTAATACAAATCCATTTTAATGGTAAAGTCAGATTTTACTTTTAAAAAGTTATACTTTTTCTGCCAGGGCCCAGAATTGGCTAATTAGCAGTGGCATGGTAACAGATGCCCCTGCAATTGCTTCACCTTAATGAGGTGTGAAAACTTTTCCCATAGCAGAAACAATGTCTCAGGCCTTTTCACAAGAAAACCAGTATATGAGGTATGTGACACATAACAGCTGAGGAAAGGCATCTCGGACGACATCAGGATCTTCAATAACTTGAAAGGGATCAGGGTGATGCTTGCTCTTTCATAGTTACGTGTAAAGGAAGATCTGAGAAAGAGAAGCCTTTTGTTCTGTGGGCCCTCTGTTTGACAACAGCCCAGTGGAAGTGGGTTCTGGTTCCAGGATCAGTTTAGTGTCGCTGAGGATGGGACTACTCATCTCCATAAACATACCCCTTGCTGGCACACAAGTTTCTTTTGGGGGCAGAGATAAGCGGCCATGTTGAAATTGCATTAATAGTGCACTATGGAATATATTATCCTGAGAAGTTTTTTCTATAAGGACGCTCATCTTTTTGGTTGAGTCCGCCTTGGTGGTATTACCCTACCAGAGTGTGGATAGGTGCTGATGATGAAGCATGTCACGATTCAGTGAGTGAGGCATCTATTTCAATGTCTTTGGATACATTGGTAGGATTGTGAAGTGGTGTCATTTCAGGATTCCGTTATTTTCCATTACCAAGTTTCCTTTTGTGAGTAAGTAAGAGGTCAATGACAGGTGTGAACCAGGTGGCACATTGGGGTCATGCCATAGAATTTTGAGTACATCCTCCATGGAAAATCATTTTTCCCAACTCCTTTGCTGAGGCGTTCTAGCAATAGATAAGCTCTGAATCTAAGTGTAGCATCACTTGTAAAAAAGAAGGCAAGAAGACCAGTTCCAGAGGGAAAGAGAGAATTGTAGGCACCCTTTGATTTTCTAGATAAAACAAAATCCCCAGGAGACTATTAACTCATTATAGATCTGAAATGCATGAATGTATTCCTAAATCTATTAATTTCAAAATGGCCACCCTTCAGCAAGTAACTCCTTACGTAAGGGAGAAAGACGTTTTTGTATCAATGGATCTTCAAGATGCTTACCTTTGTGTACCTTTCGACCAAGAACATCAGAATTTTCTGAGATTTGCTCTGTGAGAAGATACTTGGCAGTTCCAGGTTCTACCATTGAGGTTGAAGGCCTCACCATGAATGTACATCACAGTTATCGACCCTATTGATGATGCAATTCTTTACAAGAGAGCCAGTCATGTTAATACTCATTTTGACAATCTGATTGTTTAATAGTCTCAAGAGACACTGATCAGGAATATTCAGTAAGTAGTGTGAACAATGAGCAGGTTCAGGTTTCTCCTGTATTACAAGAAATCCATATAAGTTCTACTGTAGAGTCTTATGTACATCGAGAATTGATTCTGAACTGAATTGGAGATAGTATGTCTTCAGGAAAGTGAAGTTGGTTCAGAGACTCTTGACCTTATTACAGTAGGAACACACTTTAGCAAAGCAAGACAAATTCCTACAGGTTCAAAGGGATATGGTAGTTTTTGTTCGCAAATAATGGAGTTGCATAATGTTTGGGAAAACATTCAGATTATTTTTTCTTTATAGGCAGTCAGGTTGTCTGTTTATAGTCCCATGGTCCTGAATGCATCTGAGTGATTAGCACTTCATATTCAATGGTTCTGGGACCCAGCCTCAAACAATTACAACACCCTGATCCCAGTCTCATAGGGTCGAGGTTACAGATGAAGTTGTATTTGGATCCAGTTAAATTGGAGAATGAGTTTCCATATCAGAGCATTCATTAGAGACAGTGACCGCAGATGCCAGCAAGAGAGAATGGGGAGTACATGAGGTTTGAGAACAGCCCAAGGTCTGTGATCGTTCTGTCAAGATCTTCATTCATCAAACTCGAGGAAGCTAATGATAATTTAGAAAACCCTTCAGTGCTCTCAGGAGAATCTTCGAAGTTGTGACGTTGTGATCAGGTCAGACAATTTAATTACAATATTTTATCGGACAATGCAATTTGACACAGGTTCATTATCTCAGAACCAGGTGGTTTGGGGGATTGACAGCTGGGTAGAAGGGCATCTACCTTCAGATCAATCAATTAATATTAGAGAGAAAAACAATCACCTAGTGGATTTCCAAAACAAAGTGTTCCATTCATTTTAGAATGTGAAGCTTTTGAATCAGGTCATATAAGGGATTTGTCAGAGGTTAGGCAATCCAGAAATAGACTTGTTTGCAGTTCACAAGAATGCCCTTCTACCTCACTTTTGTTTCGTGATTACAACATTGTATGGCTCTAGGACTGGATACATTGACATGCCGTTGGCCAAAGAAGCTGTTGTATTCATTTCCTCCCATTCTTCTGATTTCTCATCTAGTAGGCAAGATATGAAATGAGGATGCAAAAGTATGGTACCATTACCATACTTTTAAGTATGGAATACCATTACTGAGAAACCATTTAACCTAAACTATTAAATGGAAATGTTCAGATGAATTGCATTTACAATTTAGTTTTGTTTGAAATTGGTTTTCACGTGCTTACTTTTTCAGGTGCTGGTCTTACTTTCAGAAACAGTTTTGTTGGTGGTATTTATTTTAGTGCTTTACTTTAGGGGACCTCATTTCATTTCACCCCTAAACACCATCCATCCAGACCCCTCTCCATACCTAAACAAAATCATCCCTGCGCCTAAACCCCCTCACCGCACCTGATCTACACCCATCCCTGAATCCTAAAAGCCCTTTCTATCCCTAAACTACATTCATCCCAAAAGCCTTAAACCCCTCACTGCACCTTAAGTTCACCAATCCCTGAGCCCTAAATCACACCCATCCCTGAACCCTAAAACCCGTCACTACCTCTAAACTTCACCAATTATAGAATCCTGAAAACCCTTTCTTTGCCTAAACCCCACCCATCACTGACCCCTACAACCCCTTACCACCCACAAACTCTGCCCATCCATGAACTCCAAATAACCTCGCCACGCTGAAACACCACCCATCCATGGCCCCTAAAAACCTTTCACCCCCCTAAACTCTACCCATTCCTGAACCCCAAAACCTCTTTACCACCCATGACCTCTACCCATCACTGAACCTTAAAAACACTCTCCAGCTCTAAACTCTGCCTAATCATGAACTCTAAAAACAAGTCACCACTCCTAAACTCCACTCGTCTGTGAACCCTAAATACCCTCTATGACCCCTAAACTCCACCTATTCCTGCTACCTAAAATATTCCCACCACTCTAACCTGCACCCAACCCGGGAACCCTAAAAAAAGCTTTTATATCACTGAACTCCAACCAATCCTGGACACTAAAAATCCCTCATAACCCCTAAATATTACCCATCCCTTAACCTAATAACGCCTCACTAGTCCTAAACTCCACCCAAATTTTATGCAATTTTGAAATTTTCTTTACAATTATCTTTACTTTAAAGTGTTTCTTTTAATGTTCAATTTTGTTTGAAGTTCCTTAAAAGTGTCTTTCCTTGAAATTGGCTTTCCATGATTTGGTTTCCTCCAATGTGGTTTCTCAGTTTTAGTTTTTCCATTAATTCACACACATCTGTTTTCTTTACTAACAAAGATGGTGCTGGGGTCCTTCAATCTCTTTTGACCCTTTCAGTTTTTCAGCAGTTAAGGCTGGCAGTGTGGAAGTTGAAATTGAATGGATTAGAAGGTTAGGTATTTCTTTTTCTGTTGCAAATTTTATGAATGAATGAATTAAAAGTATTTATCAAGTGCAGCTGTCACCCCAAGGTGCATTCTGGCACTATACTGGAAAACTGCTACAGATCCAGAAAGGTATGCAGGTATCCCAAAGTGAATGGCACAGAGTAAGAAAATAACCACGTTTATAATTGCTTTTTAGGTCTCGGCTGCGAAAGGCTGCGCTTGCGCAGTCTCGCTCCGAGATTTAATGAGTTGGAGTGACTTTGAGAAGAGGGGCTTGCACCCGCCCCTCTTCTATCCTGTTCTCCATTGGCTGGCCTCTTAAATGCTGGCCAGCCACTGGAGAAGAGGTCCAGTCACTCCGTTGAAGCCCCGTCTTTTTCGGATCGGGGGGCGTGTTTTTTCGTTGCTTTTCGCAGGGCGTGTTTTTCTCTCCTCCAGCCAATGGCAAGAGGAGAGAAAAAGAAACACGCCCCCGAATCCGAAACCGAGGCTGCGTTTCTCCGAGGCAGTTCTTCTCTGCCTCGGAGAAAGGCGGTGGTGTCCCGGCGTTGCTCCCTCACCTTAAATTGATTGACGGGAGAGTTGTGTTAGATCTAAATCTTCAAACAGGTAAGCTGGTTTCTATAACTATGGTTTTATGCATTAACACTGTTTGAGCCCTCTCAAGAACTAGGCCTTCCACATTTTGCAGTAGAGTTGTATGGTTTAACTGGAAAAAAAAAACACATCACAAGAATTCGCTTGGCATCGTCCGGTCAAGGGCGTCACTGCAGCCAGTTTAATGTGCACAGAAGCTCCTGCCTCAGACATTTCCAAAAGAGTAATGGCATACTGAGCAGCTCTGGTGTCGTTTGCCAAAATTAATGCTCTAAAGGCCGCCCCCGGGGCGCTCATGCCAGTGTTGTGCTCGCAGGGTTCGCATGCGCTCTGTGTTCCAGGGGACCGCCATACCGCTGGCGGTGGATTGAAGCTTGACACGTCCCAGCTCTTAACATTTTAACAATAGGTGGATACTTGAGGTCAGAATAACTGCTTCTTTCTCCTGTCGCTCTACGACTTCCTTTAGCCCCCCGGCTGCAGTATCAGGGCGGCCTGGCAAGTAAGGACACGGCCCTGCAGCCTGCCAGCCACCGACGAGCTGGCTACCCCTGCCCGACGTGCGATCAGACGCGGCGTTTCCGTCCCAGGCAGCTGCCAAACACGGAAGAGGAGCTGTAAAACCGGCACATTGCCTCCAAAGCCGAGCCCTGGGCACCGGCGGCCCCCCGCACTCAGCAGCGATGTGTCCACCTCCATCCAGCCCAGTCCCAAGCCGGGGTCTCATTCAAACGCGACTGACGCATTAATCAGTTTGCCTTTGTTGAGCACCACTATACAACTCTCTCCCAAAACAACGCGACACAACTGCACGGCCCTCCCCCATCCTCGCTCCCTCCTGCACTACTAAGAGCACTGCAAATAGCCGGCACCTCTCGCATCGCAGCGCCACACGATCCCAACCCCCAAAATAAACGTCACGCCGCTGCACCGGGACATTCCTGCCGGACCGTCATCACTGGGGAAGATGAGCAAGGGGGTGGTGTGTGAGGGAGCCAAACAGGGGAGGGCACTGCAGTCTGGAGTTAAAAGGCAAAAAATGAAAGGGTTCGGAGCTTTAAAGCAGATTTAAGCATAAGCTGGAGTTCTGCACAACTGATGACTATTAACAAAAAAAACGCCTCCCAAGCATTTCGTGTTGCAACCTGCACGCTTGTAAATCAAGTCCTTTGTGAGACTCGCTGGAACAGAGCGCCCCGGGGCTCTGCAGAATACCAGCCGCAGAGGTAGGGGCGGCTGCTGCTGCTTCTCTGGAGGTGGGGTGGTAATGAGACAGGGCATTTACAGGGGGGCCCCTCTTCTTCCAAAAGCCCATGCCGCCACCAAGCCGCACTCGGGGGGAATTCCCCCCCACCGCCCCCCAGCAGAGACCATCCCCAGCCCCCCAGACGGCTTCGGCAGAGACCACCCAAGACCCACCTGAAGGCAGCCAGAGAGCCTTCCCACCCGAGGCTGGAGGAGATATTCCAATAAAAACTTTTGCGCTGGCATTGTTTTTCACTTATGTTGACCCATCGTCCTAAAAACTCTTCGAATGATTCCCAGGCAAACGCGTGTATATACATACTTTACTGCCCCGTTTCTGATTACTATGGGGTAATCAGGCTGTGTCCGGTGGGCTGTGCTAAGAGATCAACTCTCAGCCCCTCCCTTCTCCTGGACTCTTCCTTCCCCCCCCCCCCCGCACCCTACGCTCCTGCCTGGGTTAAGTGAGACCCTCGGGGTCCCGGCGTCAATTTATTTTGGAGGATGCCCAGGTGAGTCAGCAACTAAATTCCTGATCTTTATCAGCAACAATTTAGTTTGTGTTTAGAGCTCCGTAACGGAGCCAATAATAATTATTTAAATAATGCTGTATTAGAAATCGTAGCTGTCTTTCATTGAAGTGTGTGTGTGTGGGTGGCTGTGTGTGGGTGGCTGTGTGTGTGTGGCTGGCTCTGTGTGTGTGTGTGTGTGTGTGTGTGTGGCTGGCTCTGTGTGTGTGTGGGAGGCTCTGTGTGTGGGAGGCTCTGTGTGTGTGTGTGGGAGGCTCTGTGTGTGTGTCTGGCTCTGTGTGTCTGTGGCTCTGTGGGTGGCTTTTTTTGTAGGTGGCTATATGCGTGGTGGCTCTGTCTGTGTGTGGGTAACTGTGTGTGTGTAGGTGGCTCTGTGGGTGGCTCTATTTGTGTGTGGGTTGCTCTATGTGAGTGACTCTGTGTGGGTGGCTCTGTGTGTGTGTGGGTGGCTTTGTGTGTGTGGCTCTGTGTGTGGGTGCAAATGCAATAGGTCTCGCATTTGAGAGGGATTAAGCTGTTGACATTGTAAATGACAATGCCGTTTCTTTAAATGTTTGAAAAACAAAAACAAAAATAATGTCATGAGCAATGCCAATAGCTCTAACTTTAACAATGCCGAGACCATTGCATTGTAAATGCTTGTTAAAATTAGCTACAGATTCAGTGAAATGCATGCTTTGAGGATGAAAATGTCATGCTTTAGACCCTAGAACTGCAAAGGACTTTCCACAACGAGATTTTAGGTGGAAAAAAGGAGGTCTCGGAAAGTCATCTGCGGATGATCTGAGGCTCCGCTGAGGTCGTTAGTGGCAGAACTGTTAACTAAGGTATTTGGATCCGTTGTGTTTGCTATGCTCTATAGATGAGCAAGAGTAGTTTTAACAGAATGCATTTATGGATTGGAAGCTAGTACAAACTATGGAGAGCGCCTGAAGCAGAGCTCCTCCTGGGAAGTTGTAGAACCAGTCTAGCTGCTGCATTCTGTACCATCTGTAATTTATGAATGAGATGTTCGGTACTGCCAGCATAGAGGCTGTTACAGTAATCCAATCATCAAGAGATAATGGCAAAAGCTACGGTTTTTCTGGCTGCTAAAGGTACAAAACATCCGAGGCTCGTGGCAAGAAACAAAGATTAGTGTCGAATTTGACCCCTAGATTTTTTGCAACCCTTACAGTGGCAGGAGGAGGAGGAGCCATACTTGGCCACCACTGTAAGGGGAAAAACAATTAGACTTCCCAGGCTTCAAGAACAGAATCCAGTACGTGGGTATGGCAACCACTCTTTTCAAAGTTCAATGTTGATAGGATTTCTCCTAAATGTTCATCCTTCCATTTTTGCAGCATGGTTTTGAAAAGGGATGGTGTGATTACACAGGTGAAGTCATTAGGGCTTTTTGTGCTCCATGGAGTTCTCTTACGTACTGTTTCCATACTCTTTAAAGGTTTTGAAATTCAGAGGCCTACATTTAGGAATGCCTTTCCAATCTGGAATCTGTCTTTTGGTTTTAGAAGCTTTACTGAAAGTTCCATTGGAGACTTTGGAGCATGTTTGACCTTCAAGGAGGCTTTTTTTATTGTCTTTAGCCACAGTTAAGCATACAGGGAAGTTGACAGACTTAATGTGTCTTCTGCCTTTTTTAGAATCACTTTGTGGTATGATTAGGTGCACAATTTATGCCAAAGGTATCTTGTCAATTTCCTTTTTTTTTCTTTTTATTTATAGTTTTCAAGTACAAAGAATAACACACCACCACATTTCGTGACATGATGAACAGTATATGATTGCATTGTCATAGGAAATAGCAGAGCGTGCAGACATTCCGCTATGTACAATGGGAATTGGACCGCACGCCCTGGACGTAATGTAATGACAAGGAACAGAAGAGGCGTATATCAGTGTACAGGGAAACACTGTGCGTGTATGATTCCAGTGGTGCTGGTAAGAACGTAAAGGTGCACTGCAAGCGAAGAGGCAGCTCGCAACAGGGAGGACGGACATGTGTGGAAAGGAGGACAGGGGGGCGCATACCAGCTAAGTCAATCTTGTGAATTGTCAATTTCATGGGTCTCACAAAATAGTTCTTCAAGATCTTCCTTCCAGTATTGATCAAGATCTTATAGACTCGCTAAATGTTGTCAGGGCTGCTAAGTTACCTTTCAGGAACAGCAAGCAGATTTCAGCAAGAGTGATTTCTTGTTTGTTTATTTGGTCGGGCTAAGGATGGTAGCAAGTGTTCTCTGTACACCTTAACTCATTGGGTAAAGAGGACAATTGCAATTTCTTATTTGGAAAATGTACACATGCTCCCGAAGGCAGTGGTGGCTGGCATGGCTCGCGGATGGTGGGGCACATGGGGAGGGGGGGCAGTTGCGCGTGGGTGGGGTAGGGTTGCACTTATAAAAAAAAATATTATTTTTAAAAACTTACCTTGCCGCCGGGTACTGTGTCCCTGCTGCTGCTCTCTACGTGGAATACGAGGAACAGGAAGCAGGCCCCTCTGACCAATCACAACACTGTAATGCAGAATTGTGATAGGTAAGCACCCAGGCTCCCCTGACCAATCACATCACTCCAGTGCAGCGAAGTTATTGCTCTGAGTGTCCTGAATGGATGCTCAGACAGGCAATGGGGCCTGGGCATGTTCTCCATGCAGGCTGAAATGCAGCCTGCATGAAGAACAGGGAAAGTGTGCATGACTGTTTTGGGCAGCCCGAGAGGGCCGACCAAAAAGTCATTGCGCACTTAGGACTAGGCAAAGCACTCCTACTCTGCCCTACTACCAGAGCAGTGCAGCCCCGCTCTCCCATCCACCAGCATAGCAGCATGAAGCATAAAATGATAATAACTCAAAGTTATTATGATTTTATGTTTCTTCTTCGCACTACTTAAAAGCAGTGGGGCGATGCTCCTCTGCCATAGTAGAGGAGCCTCCACTGCCCGAAGGTGGTTCAGACCTGTTTAAATAGAGATCCGGTCACCTCATAGGCAGAAGGGGGCGGTTCTCCATCATTGATATTTGTGTAGATGTTACCTGGATAAAACAGTCTACCTTTGTCAGCCATCATACACTGATATTTGGCACCAGGGTCTGAACTTGTTTTATAAGCTGGCTTGCTATACAACAGTTTCACATTTTTCGAATTATTGGTGTACACCGTGAACTTGATCATAAATGTCTTATTTTTTCCTTAATTGCTGCTTTGGTATTCGAATAATTAGTGAGGAGTGGGATAAGGAATGTGATTGATTATTTTGCAACAATATTCCACATTCCTCGTCCCATTCATCATGTTTGTGCGGATGAGTGGCGTGGCGTGGCGTGGCGTGGCGTGCGTGCTACATTAGGGAGACTTCGGGGAGTTTTCTCCTTTCGTAGTTATAAGAGGTGCACATTTTTGGTATGGAGTTAGGAAAAAGGGTGCTTGTAACTTGTGCCTTGGTTGAGGAAGGGCATCCAATTGCTTTTACTTAGTAATAGGTCGAGGAATGTAGAGTTGGAGTGAGGAAGGTTACTGGTGAGCAATCTAGGCCTTCAAAATTATTTGATGACAGATTACCTTTAATAAGAAAAGTAATTATAACTGTTACTATCAAGATAATCTACTTAATTTTATAAACGACTTGTCATATCTCCTTTATTGTTCAGCTACGTTTATCGACAAACTGGCAAAATACCAAACAACACTCAATTCTGACAGAGGTGCCCTTATTGGGTAGATTTTCAGTTCCGACTCTGCTCCTTCAATAACGCAGGTATTTTTATACTTAACAATGAGGTCACGCTAACTACAGAAAGGAGCACATTTAGGAACATTTCCTGGAAGTCTTTAATAGAACATGTTGATACAAAGTAGTAGGGTGCTATAAAAACTAAAAAGAATGATACTAGACAGAATAATATACATATGAAAGGTACAGCACCGAACGTACACGTCTGTTAGCTAACACGTAGTTTCCTTTTTCTCCTCTTACTTCACAGCATCGATATCCAAACTACACACAAGCATAAGTGTCTGTGAGGGCTGTTTACAGAAGAAAGACGTTTTTCAGGTCTGGCTGACCCGCACGAAAATATGACAAATTGCAGGTGTCAAACAACTAAGAACAAAAAAGACAACGACCTGACAGGTCAAACTCATGTTTCAATCAAGGCACTTGTTTGCAGTAGAGACATGGCTTGTAAGATTACTAGGCTGCATTTAGAGGAATATGTTTGTGGAATGAGTGGGACACTTAAAGAGATTAGGTTAGAGAAAACTGGGTGCTAGATAAGAACGGTGCATTTTTTCATTACATGTGTTCTGTGATATTCAGATTATGGGTTTTTTCTTGTTTGCGATACAGGTTTGCGGGCATGATTGTTTGCCAGAGATGCTAGTTTCAAATAGAAAGGTATTTTCGTTACCTACAGTGAGATGCATAAAATTTTGTCCACGGAATATTGGGTAATGTGCCAATATCACAATTCTGATGCAGTAATGCCATTAAATGGCAGCTCATTAGCTATAAATGTGGAAAACGTCTGGATACACTTTTTCCATAAGTCATTCCATGCACAAGGTGTTCTAAATCTGGGAGTCATACTGCAACTGCAGATTGTAAAAAATCATTTTTTTGTATCAGGGTATTCCCACTGGATTTATCAGAGGTGCCTAGGGTTAGTGACCTGGCCTATGGCAGCCACGGATTTGGAATTCCTAGTGGCTTTATTTAGTATAACCTTTACAACTGTACCCAATAAAAGATGTCTCACGGCTCGAGGTAATTGCATTTCATTCATAGATTATTCTGATACGTGATCCACTTACGTCAAGGCAAAGAAAAGTTAGCTTGAGAGTAGTCAAACGAGATGGAAGAGTGTGCCATGAACGAGAACCAGCGATTACATAACTAAAGCGAACGAAACAGGTGTCATAGGCGATGTTTGACATGTAGGGGCAGATCTATGTCGGAGATGCGCCACTTTTACGCAGGGCCGGACTGGCTACCGGGCGTTTTGGAATGCTGCTGAGCTGGGGGCTGATTTCGTTGATGGGGAACTGCGTGTACTGAACGAAATTCGTTTTGCTTTAATTATTTCGAAGTACACGCAGGTCTCCATGAACGAAATCAGCCCCCACCGCAGTGAAATCAGCCCCCTGCTCGGCAGAATTCCAAAACGCCCGGTAGTCAGTCCGGCCCTGCTTTTACGCCGCCGTTGCGTCACTTTTGTGACGCAGTGGCGGTGTAAACCCTGCGCCACGTTGCGCCATATTTACATCGTGACGCATCTATGGAGATGCGTCACGATGTAAAGCCCTGCGCCATGTAAAACCTGCGTCAGGTTTCACGTGGGCGTGTCGACATAGGGGGGGGCGTTCCGTCGCAGGAACGCCCCTGAAAAGTGACTCAGTCAAATCTATAAGATTTGACTGAGTCACTTTCCCAACGCTGATGCGCCAAAACCCTGCGCCTGCTTGAAGCAGGCGTAAGGCTTGACGCACCATGTTAGGGATAGGGTTGGTTGGAACAGTGCTGGAGTTGCGTCGCGCTTGCGACGCAACTGAAGCACTGCGCCAACCTTACGCCATTGGATGCGTCACGCATCTGTTTATTCCTGCGCCATGATGCGCCGCATTATAAATGCGGCGCATCATGTGTGGCGCAAGGGTAAACTTGCGTGACACATCATTCCTGGCGCATCCTTGCTGATTTGCAGGGATGCGCCAGGCAACATAAATCTGCCCCGTAGACTATAAAGGGTTGGGGACCTTTTTTTGTAAAAAGTTTTGTGATGATTCACTAAAGAAGGCAGAGTCCCAAAAGTGTGAATTCACTTTAAAATTCCAATAGGAAAGTTCACTTTCCAATATAGAAAAGATACCCAGAGGAATCACACCAAATTGGCAAAATGTTTGAACTTTACTCAAAAAACGCTCTGTGTCTTATTTGGTGTAAATCTGTGCTGCTGTTTTCAAGAAATTATCCTTTAAAAAGTGCTGTGGGTGGGCATTAAGGGGTGTTTTATGCCTTCATTTTGTTTAATGTGGTATGTATTAATTTTTTGCAATGCTTTTTGGTTCGTGCCTTGCACGAGGTCTGCTTTGTTTTGAACCTTTCTTTAGGTTCCTTGGGGCAGATTTATGTTTGACTTGCGCCTCATTTACGCCGCCGTTGCGTCACTTTTGTGACGCAGCAGCGGCGCAAATCCTGCGCCATGGTGCGGGGTATTTACAACGTGACGCATCTGGGAGATGCGTCACGTTGTAAAGCCCTGCGCCACATGTAGGCGTTCCAGGGCAGGTGGGGGCGTTCCGGCGCAGGAACGCCTCCTAAAAGTGGTTGAGTGAAATCTACAAGATTTCACTCAGTCACTTTTGAGCCCATGCTGCGTCAAAACCCTGCGCCTGCTTGAAGCAGGCGTAAGGATTGACGCAGCATTGTGAAGATAGGGCCCCCAAGAGCATTGCTGGAGCTGCGTCGCGCTTGCGACGCAACTCCAGCAATGCGCCACTTTTACGGCACAGATGCGTGACGCATCTGTGCCGTTTTTGCCCCATGGTGCGCCGCATTATAAATGCGGCGCATCCATGGTGGCGGAGCTGGGGCGCAAAATAACTGGTGCATCCCTGCTGATATGCAGGGATGCGTCAGTTATTATAAATATGCCCCCTTGTTGTTTGTCTCCATGGCTGCGGGTGTCTGTTCGGTTCATGTTTTCTCTGTCAGTCAGTTGACTGCCGAAGTGGACTGAATAGGAGCTCGTCGTTGTGGGTCTATTTCCTGACAGAAAAAAATACTTCATCATTACAACATGCCTGATACCTTTGGAGTTCTTTCATCCCTACCACAAGGGGTTAGCTCTGGTCAAAAGTGCTGTGGTTGGGCATTAAGGGGTTAGCTCTGGTAAAACTACTCTGACTGCCCATTTAAAGTGGATTGGTGGATCCTGATTGGCGAGCCACAACAAGGAGAATGTGTTGTAGCAGCCATTAAAAAAATCAGAGACTTTGTCCCCAAGTCCTGAAAAATAAAATAAAAGGCTACATAAACGATCAGGGTGGGCACATGATGATACTCAGGTACAATATAGGGGTCCCAAAGAGATCCTCCCATATGTAAAATTAAAAAAAAATGTTTTTTTATTTTATGGACCACAATATGTTTGATACCGCAAAATGGCTGAAATCACTTATTCTGGCACCTCACTACCAAACCTGGCTCCGCAATACCCAAAACGCAGGTCCATTCTGAAATGTTTGACCTTAAAAAATAATTTCATAATAATAGTTAAAATGAAAAACACAAAGGGGCTGATTACTCCGATTTCTGTGCGAGTCGTACTGCTGTACGAGCGAGCAAGTACGATGTGCATGTAGCCTCGTGCTCGTACCCATCAGCAGGGCCCTCTGGATGTCTCCGACATGGCTGACGCGCCCAGCGCAATGGGGCTGATTTTTGAGCGACCAAGTAGGATGCGCGCTTTGAGCAGCCGGATCGAGTCAGAGAGACACCGTGGGGAAGCAGACTTTAGGGGCTGTAGTGGGCCTCCCTTCACCCATAGCCCTACGACTCGGTCACTGGTGTGGACCCAAGGGTCCCCCCTGCACATGCATGCATGGGGCAGCTGACATCAAGGCGTTCCTGTGACAAGGCGCCCTTTTCCATGACCTACCTTTATTCTCTAAGGGAGATGCTATGTACAACAGGCTCCCTTAGACTTCAATGGGACTTCAATGGGACTCCGAGCGACCCGAGTCCATCAGCGCTCAATTGCATCATACTTGGTTACTCAGAGCCTAGGAGTGCGAGTCGCTTTTAAAGCTCTACGGGACCAAGTTGGCCGTAGGGCTTACCGAGCGAGATCGTAATTGGCCCCAAAGTAGGCAGGGAGGAAGATGGCTCTGCAGCGAATATCAAATTGCCTCTACAACCTGGTATTCCCAGGTGATCTCCAATACAAGTTCTAAACAAGCTGACCCTGGAGAAGGTGTTACTGGTGCCACTTTTAGAATATGAGCAAAAACCTCAGAGATTCACTGAAAGGATCAAAGGTTAAAGCGGTGTTATAGTTTGGTATGATGATAAGATTTAACATACATTAAAAAAAGTTCACTAAAAAAGAGGTTAATGTGACATTATTGTTAGGTGTTGAAATAACACCAGAACTTATGTTTAAAAACAAAAAAACACCGACTAACTAACTATAACTTGTTCCCCGCCATGCACTGCTTCTGACGTCCGATATGACAACAACCATGTTATAATAAATGACATGCGTGCTACACTCGGGTGGATTTGCTCCCCACGGGAAGGCCTGGCATTGTTAGCTATGGATCCGCTTGTTCTCGGGTAGCTGCAGCATGAGGGGCCATACCAGCGAACTGAGGAAGCCAGCCCTTTCTTTCGCGCCAGGAGGTGCACAAATTCAACTCGCGGCCCCCGCTCCATGGGAGCCGCTCATCAACACTGCCTTGCCACCACAGGGGACTCCAACCCCCAGTCAGCCCTGCTTTTGCGCCAGTAGGCGCTGACGGCGTTCTGCGTGTCTGGAGGCGCTTAAATCCAAGTTGTCGCCCGCTCCGCGGGCGACAACTTGGATTTATGCGCACTAGGCATCAAACCATTATTTTATTTTTTACAGACACCTTAAGTCAGGAATCCCATCCCACCCACAAAATGTCCATTTATCACAGCCCGACCAGTTCAGAGAGGCACCCTTCCCCATCCAAACCAGCAATAGATTTGAGGCACTCAGGTTTAGTCAAGGTCCACTGACTGGAGCTTAGCAAAGTTGCCCAAGTAAGTCCGCAAGGGAGGCCACCCCAGAGTCTAACCCAGGCTGGCCCCATTTTTGAGGCGCTGTTACCCCTATTCCCATTGAATTAGAGACATATAACTTAGCTAGTATATCTGCCAAGAGGCCTTCTATTACATCTATAAACGGCCCTACCCTTGAAGTCAGGCAGTTAGTGAAGGGAGGCTCGTCTATCGATGAGCAGTTGCATATTCTCTCATGGAACATCGCAGGCCTATGCTCCAAACATAATGATCCAGAGTGGGGCACACTTCTGGATAACTGCCATCTGTGCCTTTTCCAAGAAAAGTGGGCCATTGAACCGATCTTTAGGGTGGGCTTTGTTTCCTTTAGTATTGAGGCAAAACAATCCCCTTCGGGCAGACCTGCGGGAGGCATGCTGATCTGGGCTAATATCACTCAAGCATGTAAAATCAAGCACCTTAAGATAGACTCCCAGGAGATATTGGCTATTGTCTTGAGCTTGCTAAAAGGGGATACTCATGTTAGGATTTTAACATGATTCAACTCGCGGCCCCCGCTCCATGGGAGCCGCTCATCAACACTGCCTTGCCACCACAGGGGACTCCAACCCCCAGTCAGCCCTGCTTTTGCGCCAGCAGGCGCTGACGGCGTTCTGCGTGTCTGGAGGCGCATAAATCCAAGTTGTCGCCCGCTCCGCGGGACACGCGAGGGCGGGCCCGTCCTAGCCCGTCAGAGCCCGGAGGAGACTGGGCTGGGCTCACTTTCTTGGCTGTGCTGTACTTCACTGGTCCCTGCAGGAGCTCCATCTGAAGTAAGTCGCTCTGCTAATACGTGGGGTCGCCAGAGTTTTCTTATGCACAGTGGTGATTCTTGATGGTGCGCTGTCTCTTGTTCCCAGTATCCAACAAGTATCTTTCTGCTATCGCTTTAAATGGCTAAAGGGAAGCAAGAGGTGACCAGCGAGGGGACACCTAAGACTCTCTAAAATTCCACACTTGATTGTTTTCTGACCAAAGCCGCCTCTGCCATTAACAAGGAAATTATGGCAGTTGAACGCTGACTATCGCTGGGGGGTAGTTCTCTTATAACACTGAATCAAGACCTCCTGTCTGGTGGGGAGGTTGAGGCAATTGATCATGGCCTACTGGGATGTGAGCTGACCCAAGTTACTCCTCAAACTGAGCTACTCCTACCATCAGCAAATTCTGTTCTCCCTCTCCCAACTTCTACGGACCCTGGTCTTCCTGTGAAAAGGAACAAGACAACGAAACACATGGAACCCACAAATGGAGCCAAGACCAGGGCAAAGAAAAAGTTGCAGGACTTAATGCAAGGGCGTTCCAGTATAAGGGCGTTCCAGTATTTGCTCACCCGTTGTCACTGTATAAGACACGGATCTCACCACTTTACCTAGTCCTATATATGATACTGACATTTTTATAAATCAGTTGCAAGAACTTTTATCTAAGAATCTTAACCCAATCCTATCTAGACTCGATAAGCTAGAGCAAAAGGTGTACCTTATAATAAAATCTGTCAAATGTGCCTCGGAAGGGGAAGGGAACATCCACTACAATTTCAAGGTAGTCCCAACACGGTGGGGTCTCATGGCACTGCAGATACCAAACATAGGCAGGGGAACCAGACAACTGTGGATCGATCAGTAGTACTGCCTGGGTCGGGAGGGGTGGCTCTGGGGGCTCTCAATAAGGGCCCGAGTATACTAGCCATACAAATGGTTGTGAAGTTGTGGGAAATAGGCCCAGGCCTGGTACTCTGAGTTCTATTACCACTCTCAAGGGGGTTGGTGTACCAAGGCGATGACCCAGCCAGTTAAATGCTTTGGCCCATTCTGCTATGCCACAACATGAGGCGATCCTGGACATTCCTCCCAAATGCTGCCCCTACATTGTTATACTCACCAACGTTCCCTTGCTACACCCTAATACCCAAGAAACTACAATCCAATTAAAAAACAAGGTCTGCCACTGGCTTTCACACTCAACGGAATTTAATATCTTACGTTATAAGGATATTTTGATGGTAAAAAGAGTGGGTTGGGTTGGCCCCCTAAGTAAGTCCATCAAGGGTGATTATGTGGTTGTTACCTGCTGGAATCTGGATCTTGCAGGGTCTATAATTAGTAGCTGGAACAATACCCCCAGTAGGAGTTCAGCTCAGGGGATAGGCATCAAAACATTATTTTATTTTTTACAGACACCTTAAGTCAGGAATCCCATCCCACCCACAAAATGTCCATTTATCACAGCCCGACCAGTTCAGAGAGGCACCCTTCCCCATCCAAACCAGCAATAGATTTGAGGCACTCAGGTTTAGTCAAGGTCCACTGACTGGAGCTTAGCAAAGTTGCCCAAGTAAGTCCGCAAGGGAGGCCACCCCAGAGTCTAACCCAGGCCGGCCCCATTTTTGAGGCGCTGTTACCCCTATTCCCATTGAATTAGAGACATATAACTTAGCTAGTATATCTGCCAAGAGGCCTTCTATTACATCTATAAACGGCCCTACCCTTGAAGTCAGGCAGTTAGTGAAGGGAGGCTCGTCTATCGATGAGCAGTTGCATATTCTCTCATGGAACATCGCAGGCCTATGCTCCAAACATAATGATCCAGAGTGGGGCACACTTCTGGATAACTGCCATCTGTGCCTTTTCCAAGAAAAGTGGGCCATTGAACCGATCTTTAGGGTGGGCTTTGTTTCCTTTAGTATTGAGGCAAAACAATCCCCTTCGGGCAGACCTGCGGGAGGCATGCTGATCTGGGCTAATATCACTCAAGCATGTAAAATCAAGCACCTTAAGATAGACTCCCAGGAGATATTGGCTATTGTCTTGAGCTTGCTAAAAGGGGATACTCATGTTAGGATTTTATTTTTATTTTTATTCTTTTTATTGAACAATCGCCAAGACATAATAACCATTACTGAGGAAGCAAATACAGTACATTCAGCAATGGTAGTAATGAATACCAGATAGTTTAGGAACGCAATGGGTACAAATTATGGGGTTGGGGGATCGCCATGGTCCTTTACAAGCAGGGGGTACAGATATGACCTCTGTAGGCATTCCAGGGGTCCCAAGTCCTGGACCAATTTTTGGGGCAGCCACGAGCCATGTAGACAGCCTTTTCTCTGTACATGCACAAGTCTAGGTCCTCCTTCAAGGTGTGCACTGCAGGTGTTTGTGGCGGCCCCCACTTTTGTGCTATATTTCTTTTTGCCACCATAAGTCTGTGAATGGCCCATTGCGTGTGAGAAACATTGAGGTCAGTGGGCTCCCAGATGTTTAAGAGGCATCGCCTTGCTTCAGGGAGTAGGACGACTGAAAGCACTTCACTCAGTACCTCGTGGATCTGGCGCCAATATGTTTGGATATATTCACATTCCCATATCACGTGCAAAAATGACCCCTCCCGCCCCCACTTCCTCCTACAATCTCCACAGTCGGATCTACCCATACCGACCAGGGTGGGCCCTGTGATATAGACTCTGTGAAGACAAGCATAAGCCTTGCCGAAATGGCCACAACTCTAGCTGAGGACACTGCCTCCTGCCAATCTTCATCGTCTAATTCGAGGCCATCTCGTACCCATTTCTCACGTAGTGGCCCAAGTGGGTCTATCATTTTGTTTATGAGTTTTTTGTAGGTTAGTGATATGGCTTTTTCTGGTAGGTGTCCGTCCATCAACCTGTCCTCTAAAGGTGAAGATGCTGGAGGGGAGGAGCCGGCAGTGCTTTGGGATTTTAGTGCATGACGAAGTTGTATGTACCTGAAACGTTCTGAGTTAGCCAGTTCATGCTGCTGCTGCAGATAGGTAAAGGATTTCACTTCGCCCTTATCCCACATGTCTCCAATCAGTACGATTCTGATAAGATCCCACTTTTCAAATCCCTTGGACTGCCATAAGCTGCCTAGTTGCTCAGAGTCCCAAAGGGGGGTTGCCAGTGTTAGTCGTCGCTCCCAGCCCAGATTTTTGTTAACTGTGTGCCAGATGTGGACAGAATGGTTAGTGGGACTAGTAAGGGGGTACCGCTTGGGCTTGGAATATAGAGCCTGATTGAAGTTCCCACCCGGTAGAGTCCATCTGTCCATGGCATAGCCACATGTTAGGATTTTTAATATTTAAGTGGCTCAAAAAAGTTTTAGTACATTAATTCTAACTCGTATTTAAGATTGGGTGAGGAAAACAATATTATCTCGCATCTACAAGTGGGGTTTCGTGTCGCCACTAGCACTTTAGACCAAGTATTTCATTTTTAATTATCATACGGAAAGAGGTCACACTCAAGAAAGGTCATCTCTACATAGTATTTATTACCTGAAAAACGCTTTTGATTCCATTGACCGTACTCGGCTCTGGACCTCCCTGAGGGACATGGGACTTCCCCATGTCCTACTCCACCTTTTAACCAGGTTACACCAGGATAATTATGCCAGCGTCAGATGAAACCAAGATGGGAGGCAGTCTGGAAATTTTTCAATTAGGAAAGGAGTACGCCAGGGGTGCGTGTTAGCTCCAACCATGTTCACCCTATACATGAATGAGCTCATAAATGAGCTATATGACTGTGGTGGTGACCCACCGAAGTTGGGTGGTAAGCAAACACCTGCGCTCTTGTTTGCTGATAACACACTACTTATATCCAAGACCCCAAAGGGCATCCAAAATGTTCTAACTAAATTTTCAAAAGCGTGTGATTCTAGGGGCTTGAAAATCAACTGTCTCAAAACTAAGTACATGGTCTTCAACCCGCTACAAATCTGCCAAGGGAAAAGTGCTGCTGGAAGGACAACTCTAGGGGCAGGTTAAAACCTTCGATTACTTAGGCATCAGAATTAGCGAGAACTTGGCATGGTCCCCCCAAATTTTGAAGAGTGTTTTCACATTACAACAAGTTGATGAGGCATTTGTTAAAAGAGCCAAATGTTCAGCCTTTCACCCAGTTTCCCCTGCAATAGTAATACATAGGGCAAAGGGTATGGGCACAGCACTCTATGGGTCAGAACTTTGGGGTTTAGAGGACACTAAACAATTAGAAGTTGCCAAAAATAAATTCTTAAGAGCTCCTTTTAACATCCCAAAGAATACTCCCCTATTACCACTTCGCACTGACCTTGGGTTAAAATCAATCTCCCATTGCACTGCCCTAAATGTGCTTGTGTTCTGGGTAAGACTATGGACCAGCAAAGCCCAAAAGATGCTGTGGAAGTATTGCTGTCCATACAAAGGAAATCAGGTCTCTTGCCCTGGTTCGGGAAGGTCAAGGGGTGGCTTTTCAAAATAGGGATGAGTACCCTCTGGGATGACCCTCACTCCATAGCAAGGAAAATGCTTCCTCAACTAAAAATAATATATTGGAATTTCATTAATACTGGTTGTAATGAATTAAGGTCACCAGGTGTTTTAACAACACAATTTTTAAATGTTAAAAGTTGCTCCAAATTTGAAATGTACACGGATGAAGAACCCCCACAATCATGTGCACTTTATATCCAGTTTAGATTTGGCACCCTTCCCCTAAACGCTGTGAGAAGCAAATGGTTGAACTCCACTCTCACCTCAATGTGCCCGTCTTGTAATTCTGCCTCCGAAACTATTGCTCATTATCTTTTGTTTTGTCCTGCTTATGCTACATTAAGGAAAAAAGTGATTGTTCCTGCATGCCATGTGTTGTCTTTTACTTGCCACTCAGATGCTTTGCGTGTTTTTACTTCAGACACTACTAAACGGCTTGTTTGTTACTTTATCCAGATACCTACTTTATGCCTGGTGGTTGAGGGCTAAGGTGGTTAATAAAACTCTTTCCACCGGGATGGGAGGCACTCTAAGGGATAGCCATGACTGAAGCCCTTTGTAGCATGTTAGACATATTAGACATCTTTCTAACAAATATTTGCTATTGTATGAATGTAACTCATTTTTACTCTGCATCATATTACGATGGGTGATTCAAGCTGCTACAATCTTTTATCTCGTGTGTTCTTAAATCCTTGCACTGATTATTATCTATTTTTATTTGATGTTAATTTATGTATGATGTGTGTGTATGATCTTGTCACTGATCGAATAATAAAATATATAATATAAATGACATAATTGACGACGTCACTGGTGACATTTCTAATGACTCTGACAGTGTGCTATGGGCTTTGCAGACTGAAAGTGTCTCAACAAGCTACAGTAATGGTCAATCTTCTACCACTTCTCAATTGATGATGTACATATATTTTCACATCATGCAGGACACTTTACATATCTGTCAACTCACCCACTTTTAAAAGTTAAGATCCTCTTTTCAGCTGCCTAAGAAATACAATTTTTTAATATATATATTGTTGGACGTGACCATTTCTGCAGGGTCATTCCCCAAACATTTTGCTTCACCCTCCTTCTCCTGTTTCCTGAGACAGTTTTGTTTGCTTTTAGGACTCGGTGCACTTTACCACTGCTAACCAGTGCTAAAGTGCTTGTGCTCTCTCTCTTAAATATGGTAAAATTGACTTACACCCAATTGGCACAATCAATTTACTTGTAAGTCCCTAGTAAAATGGTAGTACATATTCCCAGGCCCTGTAAATTAAATGCTACTAGTGGGCCTGCAGCATTGATTGTGCCACCTACTTTAGTAACCTGTTAAAAATGTCTCAGGCCTGCCTTTGAAGCTGGATGTGCAGTTTAAACTTCAATTTCGACCTGGCAAAATGAACCTTTTGCCAGTCCTTAGCCTTCCATGTAAATACATATAAGCCACCTTTAGAACAGGCCCTAAATAGCGCTAGAAGCAGGGTGTAGTGTATTTAAAAAGTTGCACATGTAATTTTAACTCTTACATGTCCTGATAGTGAAACACTCTTAAATTTGTTTTTCACTACTACAAAGCCTACCGTCCTGTAGGATAAAATTGGGTTACCTTATTGCATTTAATAAGTGATAACTTTACGTTGGAAGCAGGTAGGAAGTTTGAGATTGTGGTCTAAAGAATTATAATTAAAAACCCTCTTTAATGGTAAAGTCAGTTTTTAAGTCACTATTCTGAAAATGGAATGTTTAGAAAGTTGTAATGTTCTTGTCCTAACAATTTAGTGCCCATACCCTGGAACACATTACTAGGTGTAGCTAGAAGTTGGTCTTTGTGTATTGCTCACAGGCAGTAAGACAAAGGGAGAATAGGTGTTGACAGGATGGGCCATCTCTGACTTCATGGAGGGCGGACCTGTCACCTATCACACTTGCACATCACAAAGCTTCGGCCTAAACCCACTCCCAAACGGTTTGACACTAGAGATTTGTGTCCTTAGATGTTGCAGGAATTCTGCTTATGCACAGAACTATGCGCAGGAAACCAGGACCTCAGAGAATTGTGGTGTACCAGAAACTCCCCTCAGAACTAAGAACCCCTATCCGACTAGCTTAGTGTCACATTCGTTATCCGAGATTTGGCTCGGCGGTCCCAATGTATAGACAACCCAAAACAAGCGACTTAGATACTCTCAGGAGTGGTGGGAACCCGAAATACCCGTTGGTAGCTATATATCAGTCCACAACAGAATAACAAAGACACGGTAAAAGTTTAAAGAGTTTATTTTATAAACCTCGCGTCCTAAGATGCAGTACTTTGGCTAACACAAGCAGACAAATGGTTAGGATTAGCACCATCAGCATTGTTACAATACCATAGAAAATGAAAGGAGCAATCATAATAATAATGACCGTGGAACACAAACACCCTCCTTTCTCTAGCAACTAATAAGGTATTATTAGACTAATAGAAGGTCTCTTAGGCTTGCATGGGGGACCCCATACCTTATAGATCAGCTTAGTGGAATCACATCACAGGATCAGCTAGGCTCTCTCCTGCTTCAGCTCTTCATTTCGAATGTAACAGAAAACATGGTGCTCTGTAATATTAAAGGGCTCGTCTTTCAGGTATTGGCAGCTGTATGTATATTATGTCTAAAAAGTGGTACGATCAACCTGAACACAACAACCTGCCCCGTCTAGTGACCCAGACTCGTTCCTTACACGGTGTACAGACCAAGGTCACTGCTCGCTGTTAAGGATGTTAAACAACAGACGGTTCTCATGTGAAGCAAAGTTGAATCAGCAATTCTCGAATGAATAACATGTAACAACAGTGTTGCGTGCAAAAGCAGCAGAAGCAGCAAGCTGGCTTTCTAACAGCCATCGAGGTTATGCTAACTTAGCGTTGTACATAGGGCGTGGTTAACCCACACTACATAGAAAAGCAGGGAGGCATGAAATTCCAAGCTCCTCTGAGGGTGGAAACCTCCAGAACCTTCTCCTACTTCAAAGTTGGCACCAAGTATAATACTGGACCTTCAGACTCAACTCTCCAGTACACCTCTGGACCTATGAATACTAAAGAAGATAAAATGCTGTACAGCTCTGCTGCCAGAAGGGCTGTTACTCTAATGCCCTGTTGCTCAGCTGCACTGCTGCCTGCTACCCTGCTTGCTGAGAGGGAAGACTGAACAGTCACCCTTCATCTCATGCTGAAGTTACTCAAAGGGACGGTTGGCTTACATCCTGTTCTGAGACATTAGCAGCTCCTGGAGGGAGTGCTGCCGGGCAGTAATGCAGGGCGGGGGAGGGGCAGGGTGCGGGGTAGTAAACTCTGGATTATGGCAGAACGGAGGTAAGTTTTCAAATAAATAAAATGAATTTCGTTGCGCGCGCTGCATCACAAAATGCAATCCAGCGTGTGCAATAAAATGTTTTATTTATTTGTGTACTTACCTCTGTTTGGCCATAATCCGGAGTTTACTACCCCCTCACCCTTCCCAACCCCCCGCACTGTGTCACTGCCCGGCAGCACTCCCTCCCGGAGCCACTACTGTTCTGAGATACAGGGACATAACAAGCTCCAGAGGCCTGTCAGCATCTGCCCAGCTGACCTGGTGCCTGCCACCTTGTCTGTGACAATGTAGGGGGGTACCATAGGAACCCCCCATGGGCACCCCCCACCCCCCAATACCATGGGGGCCCGCAATGGGCCCCCAAAGGCAAAATCCACATGGCTTCCATGGCGGGATCTCCGCCATGGAAAGCCCTGCACCGCTGCCCATGCTAATATGGATGGCTGTGTCTAGCAGACACCACCACCATATCTAGCGCTTTTTCCACCCGGTCGACTGGTCGACCGGCGAAAAACCAGCAGACGGTCTTTCCATCCGCCGGGGTCCCCCCGCCATACTAATATGTTGGGGGGAAATGGGTGGCAGGTGGGGTATGATGCAGGGTAGATTGCCACCGCCATGAGGGCGGTGGCGATCCGCCCTACATCATAATAGACCCCAAAGTGTGGCATCAGTTGAATTCCCTCTTATAGAAAAGGAGAAATCCAGGGGTCTTCAAGACCACAAACAGGCCTGTTTGTGCCAAGAACTTGCTGCCCGTGCCACCCGCCACTGTGAGGCTCTGGTGAACCCTACTCTTCGCACTACATTAACTGCCAGTTACGACCGGTAACGTGAGTTCTGAGCTTCGTGCGACAGCCCGTGGTGACCGCTGACCCAAGTCTCAAGCAATAACTGTCCTACACAGCAACCAAAACTGTTTGTGCTAGACTTTGGAAGGTAACTCTTTCAGCGAGACTAACCAGGTCCCTGTATCTGACCCACTCTCAATCGCTGTCAGCCTGAACTTGTGATTTTCACTTGTTCTAGCAGGACCAGATAACCGCGAGTGTTAGGTGCTAAATTTGCCTGAAATCTTTGAACTTTCATATCTCTGGTAATACTGATTGGATCTTTGTTGTTTTGGTCTGAAATAATGTATAACCTTTTACCCTAGTTTCTCAATTGGTGTTGAATTATTCTTGTATTGTGTTTTCCCTTTATTACTGTTTTAAGTGCTGCATAAATACTTTACACATTGCCTATAAGTTAAGCCTGACTGCTCTTGTTTATCAAGCTACCAGAGGGTGAAGCACAGGTTAATTTGGGGTTTGCTTGTTTTTCACCGTGAGAAGAGTTGTGCTTGAGTAAGCTTTCACCCCCTCAACCATTAAACCAACTTCCAACAGATACTAATGGGATCAGCAAAGTATTAGGCCTTGAATACCCTCCAAAATTGTGTTTGTTTTATATTTACCTTAAAGGGATCAGCCTGTAAAACACTTCATCTGGCCCGCAATTTTAGTCAAGAACTTCACATCTATGCATTAGCCACTATTAATGCATCTACAGCTATTGTTTCATTGGCAAATTTATTTACAGCTTAAGATGTTAATCAGGTTGGGATTTAAGGATGAGCATTGTTTTTTGTTTGAGTTTCAGAGCAATTTTTTTACAGGCTACCCTTGCTGGAGTTGTTGAATACTGTTGTCTTTCCCATGTCATTCATTCCTCCCTTCCCACCCGTTGGTTCACTTCCTGTCCTTTCACAATGGGTGCACTGCCAACATACAATCTGCCTTTATCACATCTAAATAAAGCGACCAGAAGCCTTCATGCTTTAGATATAGTATGAGAGCTGATTGTAGCACAATCAGATGAGTTTTCCGGTCACAGCTGCATTTTAGATTCTGATGAAACTCTAGCGTGTTAGCTTATGGTAGCTTATGCATGATTGTGTTCCTGTAGAAACCACATATGTATATATGTATATATTGCTGCCCATATATGGCCTCAACAATCATATAAACATTTACAAAGCTTTATATAACACGTCAGTTTAGCTGTTTGGTAATGAAACATGTGACAAGCCACAAACATGTGAGTAGTGAAAGGGCAGGCCCATAAGTTCTAGACCTGCTCTAGAGTCACACTCTGATGGCTCTTTTTTGCAGCACGGAAGTGTAAAGGGGAGAAAAGCCGTTAGGAAAAACTCAATTAGCCAACAATTCTCTTTGACACATAACGAACCAAGAAAATTACTTCACATTAGTTAGTTTATTAAAAAGCCAAAAATAACTGGACATAAAGACACCTCAACATGAGGGTATAGAAATACAAAGGAGTTAGCATGAAGCCCAATCTGCGCATCCACGTCTTCCCTCCTAGCCTTGCTAGTACAACAAAGACATTGTTCTACCTAAAAGCACGCTTCTCCACCTGCAATTCAGAACGTGATTCTACTATTAATTCTAAAGCGAGAGTTGTCAAGGGTTTGAATTACAGGCCTTCAATTTCAGCAAATATAAGAAAGCACCATGCAAGCTTTATGAATTCACATAAACATTTATTCAATTTCAACAAATGCATTAACCTACATATGAAATGTCATAGCTAATAGGCACATTTAATACCTGAATATTTGTCAGTTGCACAACTCAAGTTCTTCATGTTAACGTTTCTGCTGGTAGCATTCATTTTCTAGGTTAATTCTTCATAGTACTAATCAACGGCCTAAAATACTTCACATAAAAATGTTAATACATTTCACAAATTAACACTTCATGTTAATACAATTTCCAGATCATATGCAGGTGTGCCCTACACACGATTATAATGGTCCCCTACAAATGAAATAAGATTTCCATCCCATTAGTAAAAAATATTTCAGGAACGATTACTTGATACTTTAATCAACTTTGACTTGATCTCTTTTCAAATAAAGCCTACTGACAAAGGGCAAAATATTTTTGTGGTAATACTTGGGGTCGCCAGAGTTTTCTTATGCACAGTGGTGATTCTTGATGGTGCGCTGTCTCTTGTTCCCAGGATCAAACAAGTATCTTTCTGCTATCGCTTTAAATGGCTAAAGGGAAGCAACAGGTGACCAGAGAGGGGACACCTAAGACTCTCCAAAATTCCACACTTGATTGTTTTCTGACCAAAGCCGCCTCTGCCATTAACAAGGAAATTATGGCAGTTGAACGCTGGCTATCGCTGGGGGGTAGTTCTCTTGTAACACTGAATCAAGACCTCCTGTCTGGTGGGGAGGTCGAAGCAATTGATCATGGCCTATTGCGATGTGAGCTGACCTAAGTTACTCCCCAAACTGAGCTACTCCCACCATCAGCAAATTCTGTTCTCCCTCTCCCTACTTCTACAGACCCTGGTCTTCCTGTAAAAAGGAAGAAGACGACAAAACACATGGAACCCACAAATGGAGGCAAGACTAGCGCAAAGAAAAAGTTGCAGGACTTAACGCAAGGGCGTTCCAGTATTTCCTCACCCGTTGTCACTGTGCAAGACTCAGATCTCACCACTTTACCTAGTCCTATATATGATACTGACATTTTTTTAAATCGGTTGCAAGAACTTTTATCTAAGAATCTTAACCCAATCCTATCTAGACTCGATAAGCAAGAGCAAAAGGTGGACCTTTTAATAAAATCTGTCACATGTGCCTCGGAAGGGGGAGGGAAAATCCACTATAATTTCAAGGTAGTCCCAACACGGTGGGATCTCATGGCACTGCAGATACCCAACATAGGCAGGGGAACCAGACAACTGTGGATCGATCAGTAGTACTGCCTCGGTCGGGAGGGATGGCTCTGGGGGCTCTCAATAAGGGCCCGAGTATACTAGCCATACAAATGGTTGTGAAGTTGTGGGAAACAGGCCCAGGCCTGGTACTCTGAGTTCTAACACCACTCTCAAGGGGGCTGGCGTACCAAGGCGATGACACAGCCAGTTAAATGCTTTGGCCCATTCTGCTATTCCACAACATGAGGCGATCCTGGACATTCCTCCCAAATGCTGCCCCTACATTGTTATACTCACCAACGTTCCCTTGCTACACCCGAATACCCAAGAAACTACAATCCAATTGAAAAACAAGGTCTGCCACTGGCTTTTACACTCGACGGAATTTAATATCTTACGTTATAAGGATATTTTGATGGGAAGAAGGGTGGGTTGGGTTGGCCCCTTAAGTAAGTCCATCAACGGTGATTATGTGGTTGTTACCTGCTGGAATCTGGATCTTGCTGGGTCTATAATTAGGAGCTGGGACAAAACCCCCAGTAGGGGTTCAGCTCAGGGGATAGGCATCAAGCCTATTTTTTATTTTTTACAGACACCTTAATTCAGGAATCCCATCCCACCCACAAAATGTCCATTTATCACTGCCCGACCAGTTCAGAGAGGCACCCTTCCCCATCCAAACCAGCAATGGATTTGAGGCACTCAGGTTTAGTCAAGGTCCATTGACTGGAGCTTAGCAAAGTTGCCCAAGTAAGTCCGCAAGGGAGGCCACCTCAGAGTATAACCTAGGCTAGCCCCATTGTTGAGGCGCTGTTACCCCTATTCCCATTGAATTAGAGACTTATAACTTAGCTAGTATATCTGCTAAGAGGCCGTCTATTACATCTATAAATGGCCCTACCCTTGAAGTCAGGCAGTTAGTGAAGGAAGGCTCCTCTATCGATGAGCAGTTGCATATTTTCTCATGGAACATCGCAGGCCTATGCTTCAAATGTAATGATCCCGAGTGGGGCACACTTGTGGATAACTGCCATCTGTGCCTTTTCCAAGAAAAGTGGGCCATTTAACCGATCTTTAGGGTGGGCTTTGTTTCCTTTAGTATTGAGGCAAAACAATCCCCTTCTGGCAGACCTGCGGGAGGCATGCTGATCTGGGCTAATATCACGCTAGCATGTAAAATCAAGCACCTTAACATAGACTCCCAGGAGATATTGGCTATTGCCTTGAGCTTGCTAAAAGGGGATACTCATGTTAGGAATTTATTTTTTTTATTCTTTTTATTGAACGATCGCCAAGACATAATAACCATTACAGAGGAAGCAAATACAGTACATTCAGCAATGGTAGTAATGAATACCAGATAGTTTAGGAACACAATGGGTACAAATTATGGGGTTGGGGGATTGCCATGGTGCATTACAAATGGGGGGTGCAGATATGACCTCTGTAGGCGTTCCAGGGGTCCCAAGTCCTGGACCAATTTTTGGGGCAGCCACGAACCGTGTAGACAGTCTTTTCTCTGTACATGCACCAGTCTAGGTTCTCTTTCCAGGTGTGCACTGCAGGTCTTTGTGGCGTCCCCCACTTTTGTGCTATATTCCTTTTTGCCACCTTAAGTCCGTGAATGGCCCATTGCGTGTGAGAAACATTGAGGTCAGTGGGCTCCTAGATGTTTAAGAGGCATCGCCTTGCTTCAGGAAGTAGGACGACTGAAAGCACTTCACTCAGTACCTCATGGATATGGCGCCAATGTTTGGATATATTCACATTCCCATATCACATGCAAAAATGACCCCTCCCGGCCCCACCCCTCCTACAATGTCCGCAGTCGGACCTACCCATACCGACCAGGGTGGGCCCTGTGATGTAGACTCTGTGAAGAATTTTAAGTTGTACAAGCCTAAGCCTTGCCGAAATGGCCACAACTCTAGGTGAGGACACTGCCTCCTGCCAATCTTCATCGTCTAATTTGAGGCCATCTCGTACCCATTTCTCACGTAGTGGCCCAAGTGGGTCTATCATATTGTTTTTGAGTTTTTTGTAGGTTAGTGATATGGCTTTTTCTGGTAGGTGTCCGTCCATCAACCTGTCTTCTAAAGGTGAAGATGCCGGAGGGGAGGAGCCGGCAGGGCTTTGGGATTTTAGTGCATGAAGTAGTTGCTCAGAGTCCCAAAGGGGGGTTGCCAGTGTTAGTCGTCGCTCCCAGCCCAGATTTTTGTTAACTGTGTGCCAGATGTGGACAGAATGGTTAGTGGGACTGGTAAGGGGGTACCGCTTGGGCTTTGAATATAGAGCCTGATTGAAGTTCCCACCCGGTAGAGTCCGTCTGTCAATGGCATAGGTTAGGATGTTAGGATTTTTAATATTTATATTTTTGGGAATCAGATAGGAATGATTCCCCTCTAATTATAGCTGGCGACTTCAACACATTGTATGAGCCTTTGGACTATGTACAGGAACTAGTCATGGAAGAGGAAGTTGCTAGAGGAATCACAAAGCTCCAAATCCCACCACTCAAAAGATGTACTTGTGTAGCACAGCAAGTATTATCTCTTACTCTTACATATGGGGTGCGGGCTTGTAATGGGAGGACTCCTTCAAACCCTAGGTCAGATTACACCTTTAAGAAGGGGAACACCAGAATTAAAATAGATTACATTTTAGTCAATCTCGATCTTTGGCCACAAGTTATTGATATGGCCGTTCTTGATCGAAATGATAGTGACCATAATGCCCAACTTTTATGTTGTTCTGGGCTGCCGATTATTAAATCTCAGTGTAGTTTAACGAGGGGTCAGGTAGTAACCACAAACAACAATAAGAGAATTAAGTGGCCAAACGTAGTTGCTGATGGCAAGCTCCTTGCCGGAATTTACACTGAGGTGACGCAATTCCTACTGAAGTTATCAAATGCTAACGTAAATGATGATAGCATTCTTGCTACCTACCTAGACCTGTTGAATAATATTTCTCGTTTTTTTTAAATGTCAGGGAGGTTCGCTCCCAAACAAGCCGAAAAATGAACCCTGGTATAATAGGGAATGAAGGCAGGCAAGAGTCGAATTGAGGGAGGCAGTAAAGGAGGTGACGAGGTCCAACATATCGAGTAAAAGGAAGAACTACAAGAGTATACAAAGGGAGGCCAAACGTAACTGGGAAACTGAGAGCTGGTGCACCCTAGTTGAGGCGTCTAGGCAAAAAGATTGCCGCTTAATTTGGTATCTCCTTTCTAAGGGGGAAACCTATCAGGTTGCCGAAAATGACTCTTACATACAGCCTCACCCCTGGGAAGGGTATTTTCAAGCACTATACTCCACGGAGGATGGTGAGGTAGTAGGTATTACAGGGGATGTACCCAGGGGCCAATATGCAGAGTCTGAACCAAATGAGGATGTGAGTTTCTCGCTTATGGAAGTCAAGAATGCCATCACATCACTCCAAATTGGCAAAGCCCCCGGGCTCGATATACTTCCTGGAGATCTTTATAAATCAGAACCCAATATTTGGGGCCACCTGCATTATGCTGTCTTTAATGCTATTATCTGTGGAGGTCCCATACTGGGTTCGTGGAAAGTCGCCGAAATTATCCCCATATAAAAAAGGGGATAAAGGGGACCCCGCCCACTATAGGCCCATTAGCCTCATAGACGTGGCTCAAAAAAAGTTTTAGTACATTAATTCTAACTCATATTCAAGATTGGGTGAGGAAAATAATATTATCTCGCATCTGCAGGTGGGGTTTCGTGTCGCCACTAGCACTTTAGACCAAGTATTTCATTTTTTAATGATCATATAGAAAGGGATCACACTCAAGAAAGGTCATCTCTACATAGTATTTGTTGACCTGAAAACCGCTTTTGATTTCATTGACCGTACTCGGCTGTGGACCTCCCTGAGGGACATGGGACTTCCCCATGTCCTAATCCACCTTTTAACCAGGTTACACCAGGATAATTACGCCAGCGTCAGATGGAACCGAGATGGGAGGCAGTCTGGACATTTTTCAATTAGGAAAGGAGTACACCAGGGGTGCGTGTTAGCTCCAACCATGTTCACCCAATACATGAATGAGCTCCTAAATGAGCTATATGACTGTGGTGGTGACCCACCGAAGTTAGGTGGTAAGCAAACACCTGCGCTCTTGTTTGCTGATAACACACTACTTATATCCAAGACCACAAAGGGCATCCAAAATGTTCTAACTAAATTTTCAAAAGCATTTGATTCTAGGTGCTTGAAAATCAACTGTCTCAAAACTAAGAACATGGTCTTCAACACGCTACAAATCTGACAGGGGAAAAGTGCTGCTGGAAGGACAATTCTTAGAGCACGTTAAAACCTTTGATTACTTAGGCATCAGAATTAGCGAGAACTTGGCATGGTCCCCCCAAATTTTGAAGAGTGTTTTCACATTACAACAAGTTGATGGTGCATTTGTTAAAAGAGCCAAATGTTCAGCCTTTCACCCAGTTTCCCCTGCAATAGAAATACATAGGGCAAAGGGTATGGGCGCAGCACTCTATGGGGCAGAACTTTGGGGTTTAGAGGACACTAAACAATTAGAAGTTGCCAAAAATAAATTCTTAAGAGCTCTTTTTAACATCCCAAAGAATACTCCCCTATTACCACTACGCACTGACCTTGGGTTAAAAATCAATCTCCCATTGTGCTGCCCTAAATGTGCCAGGTCCCTGTATCTGACCCACTCTCAATCGCTGTCAGCCTGAACTTGTGATTTTCACTTGTTCTAGCATGACCAGATAACCGCAAGTGTTAGGTGCTAAATTTGCCTGAAATCTTTGAACTTGCATACCTCTGGTACTACTGATTGGATCCTTGTTGTTTTGGTCTGAAATAATGTATAACCTTTTACTCTAGTTTCTCAATTGGTGTCGAATTATTCTTGTATTGTGTTTTCACTTTATTACTGTTTTAAGTGCTGCATAAATACTTTACACATTGCCTATACGTTAAGCTACCAGAGGGTGAAGCACAGGTTAATTTGGGGTTTGCTTGTTTTTCACCGTGACAAGAGTTGTGCTTGAGTAAGCTTTCACCCCCTCAACCATTAAACCAATTTCCAACAGATACTAATGGGATCAGCAAAGTATTAGGCCTTGAATACCCTCCAAAATTGTGTTTGTTTTATATTTACCTTAAAGGGATCAGCCTGTAAAACACTTAATCTGGCCCGCAATTTTAGTCAAGAACTTCACATCTATGCATTAGCCACTATTAATGCATCTACAGCTATTGTTTCATTGGCACATTTATTTACAGCTTAAGATGTTAATCAAGTTGGGATTTAAGGATGAGCATTGTTTTTTGTTTGAGTTTCAGAGCAATTTTTTTACAGGCTACCCTTGCTGGAGTTATTGAATACTGTTGTCTTTCCCATGTCATTCATTCCTCCCTTCCCATCCGTTGGTTCACTTCCTGTCCTTTCACAATGGGTGCACTGCCAACATACAATCTGCCTTTATCGCATCTGAATAAAGCCACCAGAAGCCTCATGCTTTAGCTATAGTATGAGAGCTGATTGTAGCACAATCAGATGAGTTGTCCGGTCACAGCTGCATTTTAGATTCTGATGAAACTCTTGCGTGTTAGCTTATGGTAGCTTATGCATGATTGTGTTCCTGTAGAAACCACATATGTATATATGTATATATTGCTGCCCATATATGGCCTCAACAATCATATAAACATTTACAAAGCTTTATATAACACGTCAGTTTAGCTGTTTGGTAATGAAACATGTGACAAGCCACAAACATGTGAGTAGTGAAAGGGCAGGCCCATAAGTTCTAGACCTGCTCTAGAGTCACACTGTGATGGCTCTTTTTTGCAGCACGGAAGTGTAAAGGGGAGAAAAGCCGTTAGGAAAAACTCAATTAGCCAACAATTCTCTTTGACACATAACGAACCAAGAAAATTACTTCACATTAGTTAGTTTATTAAAAAGCCAAAAATAACTGGACATAAAGACACCTCAACATGAGGGTATAGAAATAAAAAGGAATTAGCATAAAGCCCAATCTGAGCATCCACGTCTTCCCTCCTAGCCTTGCTAGTACAACAAAGACATTGTTCTACCTAAAAGCACGCTTCTCCACCTGCAATTCAGAACGTGATTCTACTATTAATTCTAAAGCGAGAGTTGTCAGGGGTTTGAATTACAGGCCTTCAATTTCAGCAAATATAAGAAAGCACCATGCAAGCTTTATGAATTCACATAAACATTTATTCAATTTCAACAAATGCATTAACCTTCATATGAAGTGTCATAGTTAATAGGCACATTTAATACCTGAATATTGTCAGTTTCACAACTTCTTCACGTTAACGTTTCTGCTGGTAGCATTCATTTTCTAGGTTAATCCTTCATAGTACTTATCAACGGCCTAAAATACTTCACATAAAAATGTTAATACATTTCACAAATTAACACTTCATGTTGATACAATTTCCAGATCATATGCAGGTGTGCCCTACACATGATTATAAGGGGCCCCTACAAATGAAATAAGATTTCCATCCCATTAGTAAAAAATATTTAATGAACGATTACTTGATACTTTAATCAACTTTGACTTGATCTCTTTTCAAATAAAGCCTACGAACAAAGGGCCAAATATTTTTGTGGCTGCAAACCATGGGATGTGCAAAATCCAAGGGTTTGGAAAAACTAAATCCCTAATCACAAATATTGTGATTCATAAATGTTTTTCAGAGTCACATAATGGTCTTCTTGTGCGTACTGAATCATAGTTTTGGGAAGGGTGTGTAAGGGGAGTTCCTTCTAATTGCAAATCAGTAATTTATGCATAAATAGTTTGAAATTGGAAATCAGTCTGGAAACAATTGATCAGCTACCGACTGATCAATTTTGAGTGGTAGCACTTTCCCAATTGGGTGCTTTTTGGGCCTCCTTCATTTGGGAAGTGGCATTTCCAAAATGGAAAACTTGCTTTTTTTTGTTTGTGTTTTTCAGCAAAACCATTGTTCCTCTAATGATTTGGGCTTGTTAAAATAAACATTTTCTTTTTTGAAATGCAGTCAACTGAATAGTGGTCGCCTGCCCTTTACAGGGCAACAGTCCTGTAATTGTTGCCAATCACAGGGGGTCACAAATCCCAACCTGCATAATGAATATTAATTAGGCAGGCCTTTCTCCAATCTCATGCAATTTGTTACTAGTTGATTCAACCTGTTAGTACATACATTAGTTCACAAAATCTCGATCTTCAAGAATTCAGTACTCATTTTATGACCTCTTTTTTCAAAACAAATTATATTATATCTAGCCCATTATTCCCTACATTAATTAATAAGAATATTGCAAGTAACTAGTTCCAGGACCTGCATGAAAAATTAGTCTCATACCTGAGTTCCTTTATAATGTCACAGAACTTAGTGTGACTAGCAATATTCGTAAACTGTGATTAAAGTTAATTAAATGTAATGAATGTGTGCTCTGGTAGTGGACAAAGTAACGTACATTTGCTGAGATGGGGTCTGGTCACTCAGTGGACTAATGAGTCAACTGCAGGGGGCCTGTGTTTGACCTCATCGTCACAGGTGCCCCACTGTATAAAGTGTGCTCATATACAGGCACATGCATCAAGGTAAATAGCGCTCGCAATATTTGCGAATCGCAAATAAAGCCTATTTGCGAGTGCAATTAAGGAATCGCATAATTTGTGGAAACATACTTTGCGAATCCTTATTAGCGAAATCCTTATTTGCGAATTCCAAATAGAGATTCGCAATTAAGTACTCGCAAACAACTGCATGAAAAATTACAAATTGCAATTTTCGTGAAATTCTCAATGTAGCAAATGCAATTTAAGAAGGATCACAATTAGGTGGTAACCATGAATGAAAATGCCATACAGGTGCAAATCATCTGAAACCTATTTAAACCGACCCAGGAGGCCTCTGAAACTTTCACAATGGCAGCACTCTACCTGATGGCGAGGAGGATGAGGATCCAGGCAGCAGCACAGCGAAGAAGGAGAATACAGGAGCGCATCTTCAGAGTGCGCATCACATTGTTAGGACACCACAGATGAAGAAATCTACGACAAGTACAGGCTGAATGGTGACATGATCCTTGACCTAATAGCAAAATTGGAACTCCTAATGCAGCATCACACTCATGGGACCCATGCCATCCCCACCCATGTGCAGGTCCTATGTTGCCTACACCTACTTGCATCCGGCAGTTTCCAGGGCAGTTTCCAGGGGGTAGTAGCTGTTGCTGGAGGGGTGTCACAAAGTTCCCTTTCACGTATCTTTAATTCCTTCATGAACGCCATGATGACAAGGATCCATAACCACATTAGCTTCCCCACAACCCCACAGGAATTGAATAGGACCAAACAGGACTTCTACCAGGTAGCCCAGTTCCCACACGTGATGGGACACATCGATGGAACGCATGTTGCCATTTGTCCCCCAGCAGTGAATTAATACATTTTTAGGAACCGTAAATCCTATCACTCAATCAACATACAAGTAGTCTGCAACGCCAACCATATCATCACAGACATTGTGGTGCAATACCCTGGGAGCACACATGACTCCTATATATTCCGACACAGTGGCATACATACCCGTCTGCTCAGGGGTGATTTTGGCGAAGGACGTCTGCTTGGTAAACTCTTATAATGATTCCTCACATACAATGGTCAAATGGCAATGCATAACTGTTACTAGCCCTTTGCTCACTACCTTGTAGGTGACAGTGCATATGGTGTGCGAAACTACATTATGACGCCTTACCTCAACCCAGCCACCCCAAATGAGCAGAGGTACAATGCAGCGCACATTGCTTCCACTGCATCCACAAGACTGGCGGTGCATTGCAGTACCGGCCCGACACCTGCTGCTGAATTGTGGCTGCATGTGCCATGTTGCACAATATTGCCACCAGGAGTGGCATACCCATTGAACTCACCGACAGTGAACGAGAGGAGGACAACCAGCAGGGGCCACAACTAAGACCAGCACATGGGGCAAGCTCAGCAGAAGGGCAAAGGAGACATGCAGAAATCACACAAAAAAAATTCTGAGGTGAGTATTGATGAGACAAGACACAGCATTTCCGAACTGTACTATATTTGTCATAATTAAATCATGTTGTAGTGTTGAAGCACACATGTCACGTGCCAAGTAGCACAGGGATTGCATTTAAAAAAAATTATACAATGACATAATCATAGGACTTGAAACTCAGTCACTAGTAATGTCAGTGGCAATGGTTACTTCACCATGGTTGTTTGGCTTTGGACATGCCTGTCTATCTTTTCTTCCATGCACCTCAAGACGCCTTTCGCCTGCTTCATCTCCATACCTCATGAAGCCTACGGAGGGTGTGGTGCTTCGAGTGGTGCGCCTCCTGCAAGTGGTCACAGCTACTGACAGGCTACTGTGGCCTCCTCACTCCCCTCTTCCCCAGCCAGTTGGGTGGGACACACGCTAGGCTCTCCTGTGCACTTAATACAGTCTCTGTGACTCTGGAAAGGTTACTAGTCAGAGGTGCAAGAGAAGAAATGGAGCTAAAAAGGGAATCATAAAGAGTATGGCTAGCGGACTTTTTAACCTTTTCAGTCACTACCAGTGAGGCTGACATTTAGGTGAAATCCACGAGCAATTGCCTGTGTTCTGGGGCTATCTGGATTGGAGTCACTCCTGCTGTGACAGATTGCTTCCTGGGTAAATGATAGGACAAAGGAAGTAGCACTTCAACGCAGGCACCCCTCAGCATGAATTTCAATGCATGAGTCATAAAATTAGATTTGTGTCTGGAAATTAATTATAAAAATTGGAGCATCTGTATCCCAAATTGTCAACTGTCAAACAGTCAGCTATGGCTATACCTTGACAAGGTGAAACTCAGCAAGACTTCTGTCTTGTGTGACCAGGACTGGGAATTAAGGTGCGCCAGTCTCCTAACTGGGATAAGAAACATCACTCATGGAAATCAAGACCATCTGCCCTGAAGTGCGAGCATCTGCCTGCTTTCTGAGACCAAAGCACCCTACATGGAGGAGAGTGTATGCAAGGGGTGAGATCCTGGTGAGTGACTTCCTGTGGTGAGGTGTGAGATAATTGCTATTGCACTGATCAATCAATCAATCAATCAGAATATTTGTAAAGCTTACTACTCACCCGTGAGGTTCTCAAGGTGCTGGGGGGAAGGGGAAGGGGTGCTGCTACTGCTCGAATAGCCATGTCTTGAGTAGCCTCCTGAATGTTAGTAGGTCCTGAGTCTTCCAGAGTCAGATGGTGAGGGTGTTCCAGGTCTTAGCTGGGAGGTGGGATAACGATCTGCCACCGGTGGTCGCTCTTCGGATGCAGGGGAAGGTGGCAAGGGCGAGGTCAGCGGAGCGGAGCTGGTGGTTTGGGTGTAGAAGGTGAGTCATCTGTTGAGGTATGCCGGTCCGGTGTTGTGGAGTGCCATGTGTGCATGGGTGAGGAGCTTGAAGGTGACGGGAAGCCAGTGCAGGTCTCTCAGGTGGGGTGTGATGTGGCTGCGGCGAGGGATGTCGAGGATCAGGCGTGTGGAGGCATTCTGTATGCGTTGTAGTCGTTTCAGGAGTTTGGCCAAGGCTCCTGCGTAGAGGGTGTTTCTGTAGTCCAACCTGCTGCTGACGAGGGCCTGGGTTACGTTTTTCTTGTTTCGGTGGGGATCCGCCTGTAGATCCTGCGTAGCATGCGGATGGCGTTGACCTACTTGGTCATGGAGAGAGCTGAGTCGAGGATGAACCCCAGGTTGCGTGCGTGGTCAGTGGGTGTTGGTGCTGCTCCCAGTGCGGTCGGCCACCAGGAGTCGTCCCAGGCCGAGGGGGTGGAGCCGAGGATGAGGACTTTCATCTTGCCCGAGTTAAGCTTCAGACAGCTGTTCTTCATCCACTCTGCGACGGCTTTCATTCCTTCGTGGAGGTTGGTTTTAGCGGTGAGGGGGTCGTCGGCATAGGAGATGATGTTGAGGTCGTGCAGTTGGGCGACGTGAGCGAGCGGTGCCATGTAGATGTTGAACAATCTCGGGCTGAGGGATGAAACCTGGGGCACGCCGCAGATGATCTTGTTGGCTTCGGATCGGAAGGGGGGAGGCGGACGCTCTGGGTTCTGCCAGAGAGGAAGGAGGTGGTCCATTCCAGGGCATTGTCTCGGATCCCTGCGTTGTGGAGGCATGTGCGTAGGGTGTGGTGGCAGGCAGTGTTGAAGGGGGCTGACAGGTCTAGGAGGATGAGGGCCATGGTTTTGCCGTTGTCCAGTAGGGCCCTGATGTCATCGGTGGAGGTGATGAGGGCGGTTTCAGTGCTGTGGTTGCTGCGGAACCCGGACTGGATGGGTCCAGGATGCTGTTCTCCTCGAAGTAGCGGGTCAGTTGTCAGTTGACGGTCATCTCATTGACCTTCGCCGGGAACGGGAGCGGGGAGATGGGTCGGAAGTTCTTGAGGTCCTTCAGATCAGCCATGGGTTTTTTGAGTAAGGCGTTGATCTTGGCATGCTTCTAGCTCTCCGGGAATGTCACAGTCTCGAAGGAGATTTTGACGGCCTTGCGGAGATGGGGTGCGATGGTGGCGCTGGTTTTGTTGAAGATGTGGTGTGGGCATGGGTCTGACGGAGAGCCGGAGTGGATGGTGTTCATGATTTTGATGGTTTCCTCATCATTTATGTAGGTCCAGGTGAGCAGGGGGTCGGTGTGGGTGGTGGCCGTGAGGTCGGAGGTCTCAATGACTGTCCGGGTGGTCATGGTGTTGAAGCTGTTGTGGATGTCTGCGATCTTGCGATGGAAGAAGGTGGCAAGAGAGTCGCACAGGTCTTGCGAAGGTGGGAGGTTGCTGGTGTTGGAGCTGGGGTTGGAGAGTTCCTTAACGATGTTGAAGAGCTCTTTGCTGTTGTGTGAATTGTTGTCTAGGCAGTCTTTGAAAGAGGCCCTTTTGGCGGATCTGATGAGGTGATGGTGTCTGCGGATGGCGTTCTTTTGGGCTGCGATAGTTGTCCGGTATCTGATCGCGGAGCCATTTCTTCTCTAGTTTTTGGCAGGTTTGCTTGGAGGCCTGGAGGTCCGCAGTGAACCAGCTGGCTTTCTTGTTGGTGTGTCTGTTGGAGGGTTTCTTGATCGGGGCGAGGGTGTTGGCGCAGTCGTTAATCCACTGTTTGAGGTTGCGGGCAGCGGTGTCGGTGGGGTCGATGGGTGGGCTTCGGGCGAGGGTAGTGTTTAGCTGGTCTTCAGTGACTTTGCTCCAGCAGTGGCGGGGGATATGTTGGGTGCAGTGGTGCGAGGTGAGTTTCCGTAAGGTGAAGTGGATGCAGAGATGGTCGGTCCAGTGGAGTTCGTGGTGTGGCTGAAGGAGACGTGGGGGCTCGCGGAGAAGATGGGGTCAAGCGTGTTGCCAGCAGAGTGGGTGGGAGTTGTGATGAGCTGTCTGAGTCCGAGGTTGGTGAGGTTGTCGATCAGGGTGGTGGAGTTGGTGTCGTTGTTGTTCTCGAGGTGGAAGTTCAGGTCCCCTAGGAGGATGTAGTCTATGGATGCAAGGGCGTGCGTACTGACGAAGTCGGCGATGGAGTCGCTGAACTATGGCCGTGGTCCGGAGGGTCTGTAGATGAGGGTTCCTCTGAGGGTGGTGTTGGGATCGGTGCGGACCTGGAAGTGCAGGTGTTCGGCGGTGGTGAGGGTGTCGTCGGTGCTGGTTGAGACTCTGAGGGTGTTCCTGTGGACAATGGCGATTCCTCCTCCTGTTCCATTGGTGCGGTCCCTGCGGGTGATCTTGTAGCCGTTTGGGATGGCTATGGTGATGTCAGGTGCCGAGGAGGTGTTCATCCAGGTCTCCATCAGGAAGGCGACAACTGGGGGGGTGGAGTCGCGTAGGTCCCAGAGTTCTATGGCGTATTTGCTGGCGGAGCGGGAGTTGAGTAGTATGCATCTGAGGTGGTTGCGACCTTCCTCAGTGGGTGGATTGGCGAGTCGGATGCTGGTGAAACTGCAGCACCTGCAGGAGAAGGGTCCTTGGATGCGCTTCGGGGTGGCCAGGAAGCAGGTGTGAGATCTTCTGGTGTTGAATGCGAGGAGGGTGCTGGCATCACAGCGGAGATGGGCATTATTTCATTCGTGGGGGCCAGGGGTTCTGGTGCTGGGCGCGGTCTAGGCATGGATGGCCGCAGACAGGCTTGCCTTAGGTGCACCTTCGGCGCGCAAGTGGTGCGCCCGCTGCACGCGGCCTCACAGCGGCGGCCATATAGCTTAGAGGGAGGAGCAGCTGGGAGACAGGAGCGGGGTGACTAATGGGCACGCAGGGGGTGCAAGCCGCAGGGCAGACAGTGGCGGGTAAACAAGCAGGAAAACGAGCGGGCAATACAGAAGGCAAAGGGGACAGTAAAAACAGTGCAAAACAGAAATAAGATGAAAAAACAGCTAAAACAGCTAAACAAGTACAAGAAACAGTTTACAGGAGGCACAAAATACAATAATACAGCAGTGGCGAACTTACAGCAGCAGCTGGCTGAAGGCACGAACACACAGGTGGTGCTGTGCGGTGTGGGGAGCGGCCTAACCTGAAAACAGGGTAGATGTTTCTGCTGTTGCACCGATCGGGCTGTCCTCTTGTGTGGTGAGAAAAGTCGGTAACCTCATATGCCAGAGGGTGTGACCGTGAAGATATAGTTGCTATTACATCAATCGGGTTTTCAGGCTTTGCGCTGGTAAAGGTCGGCAACCTCGTATGCCAGTGAAGGCCACAGTGAAGATATCACTGCTATCACACCAAACGCACCATCTGCCAGTGTGGTAATCAAAATCTCTGGGCCTGATGATGGCCTTGTTATTTTCATCTTAGACTACAAACTTAGCAGTAGGTAATGCTGCAGTTCAGTCCCAAATTCCATACAATCCTGGAGTAACCTAAATATTGGGCAACCATAGTAGTTCTTTTAATTGCTTTTGAACATTCCTGACCACTTCCAACTTCTATTGAGGTCTTCCCCGCCCACCTGTAGAAGAAGATATCTATCAAACTGGATATATTTGCTCCCCTTTCAACACGAAAGCTGAAACTGCTCAAGCCTAACCAATGGTACACAGTAGACCTGCCACTCCTAAAACAGTGGGTAAAACATACAATGGGGCAACACTGTGTTCCTATAAACCAGGGTTTCATGTACAGTAATAACAATGGTTCCTTTGGAATCATTCATTTGTACATTTTATCACTCTGAGGAGAGTGGGAAAGCATTCCCAACCGATCCAAAGACACGTCAGTTCACAGTCACAAAAGTTAAATAGTTTCTGCTAGAAATCAGGGTCTCCAGTTGGCAAGGGCTTGCACCTTTGTTCAAGTAGGGACCCTTCCTTCTAGCCAGGATAAGGGAGTTACACTCCTAAAATAACTTCTGTTCATCCCCTTCGTAGCTTGGCACAAGCAGGTACGCTTATCTTAGAGGCAGTGTGTAAGGCATTTACACATAACCAACCGTAATACAGTGTAAGCACTACAAAACAACACCACACCAGTTTAGAAAAATATCCATATATTTTTATGTACTTAAGACAAGACCAAAAACGATAAAAATACACAATACAGCACTTAGAAATCTTCACTTTTCAAAATATTCTTGTAATACAGTTCCTTGAAGTCGATAGCTCTGTCCGGGGCTATCACGGCGCTGTGAACAAACAAATCCAAACCGTTCTGGCTCACTGCGGCATCGTGGGCCTGCTACGGTGTCGGGAAGACCCGGAAAATATAAGGCGTTGGCGACCTCTCGTGAAGCTTCCAAAAGCACGACATCCGCAGGCGTCGGTTCCTAGATGTCAGTGCAGGAGTCATCAGGCCTTTGAAGTCACACATGTTGCAGATCAAACTTCACGCGGTTGAAGTCAGGAGCAGTGGTATTGGCAGGCATCGGGTGCTGCAGTGTGAAGTGCAGCAGTGCGGCGTGCGTTGCCCTCAGGTTGTGGTGCGAGCAGCGGCTCGGTGGTGGCATCAGATGGTGTCATTGGTGAGACCAGGGTAGTGGGGTGAAGTGATGCAGTGATCATCGCGGTGCTGGCAGGTCACGATGCAAGCACGGCATCGCCATTGGTGATGCGCTGTCGTCAGCTGACAAACTGACGATGGCGCCGGCATTGTTAGGCCAAGGCTGCGGTGCGGGATGAGGGTGGTGCATCGTGTAACTTTACGAGTGGTGCCCTCGAACCACAGTGCAAGCAGTGGCGTCGATTTTGGCGTGGAGCGTTGTCATCTGGGATACCAAGTCTGTGCCGTGAAGTGAGGCGGTGCGGAGTGCGATGCCCACAGGTTGCGGTGCAAGCAGCTGCTCGGTGGCAGAATCAGCAGGCATAGTTGGTGAGACCAGGGCTGAGGTGCGGCGTTGCGGCAGTGCCCTCTGCGGTGACTTCAGAACATGAAGTTGGCAGCAGCATCATAGACGGCATCAGGTTGCTTTTTCTTCTGTTGCAGCACAGAACACACAGTCCCCAGTGCTTAGGGCAGATGAACTTGAAGTCTTTTCTGTTCTGAGATTTCTTGAACAGGGGGAAAGCTCTACATCAAGCCCTTGGAGAAACTCATAAAAATAGATTGCATCAGGTTCAGTCCAGTCCTTTTGCTGCCCAAGACAGAAGCAGCCACTGCAGGCCAACGCAGCAAAGCACTCAGCAAAGTGGTAGTTCCTGTCTCACAGCTTCTCCAGATCTTCTTCTTGGCAGTCTTCTTGGTCCAAAAGAGTTCTAAAGTTCAGAGGTTTGGGCCCCCCTTTTTATAGCCCAAAATCCTTTGTCCTCTAAGGCAGAGAGTGTCTGTGCCCAGCCAGAACAAGTTCTGTCCTCTCTGATGTAGCTTTCTCGCAGGAGGTGGAGACAGCATTGTCAGAGTCAGACCAGGCCCATTCAGGTGAAACAAAATCTCCTCCCCTACTCTAAATGCAGCCCAGGTCTATTCAGCCCTTTCCTGACCCACCTAGACAATTTGGAGCCACTGCTCCTCTCTAGCCCCTGTCATCCAAAACCCAGACAGTCAATTCACAAACCCAGCAGAGGCCTACTGGATGGCTGAGGAAGAAAATACCTACTTTCTAAATGTGGTATTTTCAGACACAGAATGTAAAACTCACCTTCACTAAAAGATGCATCTTTAGATTCTGAGTTCAGGCATACTAAAGTTTATTTCTGTACCTTGTTCCCAGGGCCAGTTATGTTTATTTTAAGATGTTCTAAACAAACCCCCCATTCTGACCTATGGGAACTGGTAGCCTTGCAATAATGAAAAATTACATTGGCAGTAATTCACTATCAGGACATGCTACACACACCGTGCATGTCCTTCCTTTCACATACATTGCACCCTGCCCAAAGGGGTACCCTGGGCCTACCTTAGGGGTGACTGACATGTAAGAAAAGGGAAGGTTAGGGCCTGGAAAGTGGGTGCACATGCCAAGCCAACATGGCAGTCCCAGACTGCACACAGGGTCTACAATGGCAGGTCAAAGTTATGTTTACAGGCTGCTTGTGTGGCTGGCACAATCCAGTGCTGCAGCCCACTAGCAGCAGTTGATTTACAGGCCCTGGCACACTCAGTGCACTTTACTAGGGACTGACAAGTACATCAAGAATGCTAATAATGGAAACATCAATCTATAACACAGTGTACAACAGGAGCACTTGCACTTTAACACTGATCAGCAGTGAGAAAGTGCGCAGAGACACTAAGCCAGCAAAAACAGAGTGAAAACCGGGAGCTCAGAAAGCAAAAACTCAGGGGAAACGCGCCAAAAGATGCCAAGTCCAACAGTTTGTATAGTATTTATATAGAATTGTGCATATAAAGTGCTCCAAGTGAGACAAAGAGCAGGATCTTCACGAGTTGTGAGAAAGTGCATGAATAAACTAAACTAATAACTCTACAAAAAGTCTTAATATGTAAGCTAAGCTTTAAAAGGCACATAGAGGATTAACAGGGGTAGGTTTCTCTTTAATTTTAATTCCATTGCTATAAAAATAATTTGATCCAGTCCAAATGTGAAATTGTTGATGTTTTGTCATCACTGCTGCTTGAAACCTGCCCCCCCCGACCTGTCCATGCAAAACCTATGCCAACAGTGCAAGAGAAGTTGGGTGTAGAGAAGCAAACATTTTTAGCTTCACACATACAACAAAGTGGGATACAGAATCCCTGGGATCAGCGTTCACACAAGATCCTATTCACAGGCACACTTTATCTTGTCTCCAAATAGCATCCAGTCTGAGGGCTAAGCCTACGGCTGCTATGTACAGCCCATATAGCCCATGTGGCTGACTGCCAACCATGATTACTATTGATTCAAGTATACCAGTGCAAGAGCTTTGGAGACAGAGCTCTTCACACATAGGGAGCATCCCTAAGAAACTCCCTTCCAAGGCATCTGAGATTAGAAACTGACTTCAGTGCAATCAGAAAGCTACTAAAACTCATTATTGAAAAATGCTGTTGTTAACCTCTTTGTTACACAACCTTCAGCTGACTGTTTAGACAGCTAAAACCAGCATCACCATCTCAAGGGTTCACTTTTGGTGCATTCCCCAAATGGCTTTATCTTTGTTATAAGATCTCTGTTTAGGATTACTATCATTTGTACCCAAACCAGCTGCACCCCAAATAAATAAATAATAAAAATAAATAAATAACAAAATGTTGCGAAAAATGAGTAGAGTTATGGCATGATTGGCCTCTCTTACTGGCTCTACCCTCTGATCCATATTCCTACTAATAATGAAAAGGTCTTTAACTCTTATGCCCCCTCTATAAATAAACAAGGCACTACTGTTTTTGAGGAGTTCGTTTTCTGTGTGAGTCTAAAAGCATGACTTCTGGAACACTGACAGTCTTATGCTGGTGCTTTGTATAAGTATACGCCCCTTGTGCTCTCAAGTGGCTGTGAAATGACTCCTCTGCACTATTCAAAACTCCTTACACATGGAAATCGATAACTCTTAATTGCGACCAGGTATTAATCACTGTACAGAAAACATTTGTTACCAAATAGCACATGTGTTGTTATGTTCAAGGTACAGTAATTTGTTGGTCAATTCTTTGGAGGAGTATATTGAGGAGGAAGTGAGCATCAGGTTGATGCGAGCCTAGGTGCACCAGAAAATCATATATATTTATTTATTGTGTATTCCCTTACACCAGGAGTAATGTCAAATGCATTTGCCGCATAATTCGCCCTGCCATGTGGATAGAAAATTAGTACAGTAACTATACTTCAGTAAGATGATTCCTGCTGGTACAAGTTGCAATATTTACATACTAATAGGTTTCGTGAATGTTTTACAGCGAATAGATAACGGCCACACAAAGCATTTCTGTCAGTAGCGAACTTGGAAACCACTTATTGACGGCAACTCTGTGTTCCTTCTTTTCTTAAGACTTCTCGGGGGGCAGGAAATGCATTTACCTCCCACACCTAGATGTAGGCGGCCCTCATTAAAACTGCAAATATTTTGATGACTATGAGCAAAAGCAAAAAGCAAGCTTCCATTTGGCACCCATATTAACATTGTTACAATTATTTCTGTGATTAAGAAATTAAGCCTTGCCACAGGTTTTTTGGCTTTGTGACAAAAGGGCTGCGGAGGGCAGTGACTCACCTGCATGCAATGTGCCTGCCCTTGAAGTTAAATTATCTAAGGTGTGACTGTGTCAAGAACATTCTGAGCACTGCGAGTCCAGACTCCTACAGTTCCGCGGAAAATGCTGTCCTGATTACAGCCTTATTGTATGCATTGCCTGCACCTAGACATGTTACACCCATGCTCGCGAGTTTATGTGCAAAGCGTTTGTGTCAAATCAAGAAGAAAGCTACATTTTGTTGCCCTATAGACAGCCAAATGTACCAAAATAATAATTTCAAGATGCAGTAAATTACGAGTTTTTAAACCTGATTCTCCATCTGCAACATTAAACATATATTAAATGTTTCCTTGACTACTCATTTAAAAAAAAAATCATTTTAAAGTAAAAAATAAAATCAGAACTCAATACAGGTGTAGTCTTGATACCGGATATCGTCCAGCCACAACTTGAGCATTAGGTAAAAACATTTTGAATCTATTTCAGAACATCCTACAGCTTAGTGGTTACGCAAAACAATGAATATTATACACTGAATCTGATCATTAGGGTGTGTTATCAATGATAAATGGTCAATATTCCATCACTAGTGCTGTCTACCTTTGTGTATGTTTATGTGGTTACAACTGGCTGTCCTCTGGTCACTTTAAAGCACCAGCATACGGAGAAGGCAAGGATGGCAACTGTGGTAAATCTGCATTGGAATTAGGGCTCCCAGTTTTATGGTATTTATTTTTTTAACATTTCCGTCTATATTTATCCATATTTATTTTTGGGAAATCTTATTGGTATTTATCCATATTTATTTTGTGTATTCACTTTAAATGGACCGGTAAAATGGTATATTTCCATATTTATTTAACTCATAGACGTGCACTCATACATGGATGCCTGTCGCATTTTAGCACATTAAGCAGCCACTTAAGACTATACAACAAAACACTACAGCCACAGGTACATATTAGTGTTACACTACAAATATATGCTAACATATGCCTGTTTTTAAGAAAATATGATCCTATTTTGTAATCCCCCATCCTGTCTATTTGCTCAGCTCTTGCCTGGAATTCCTGAAAGACAGCATGGAGAGTCTTTCACAAAAAGCACAATTTTCACTATTTTCCCACTTTTAAAAAATAAATATGGACAAGAAACTAAGGGGCATATTTACAAGGGCCATATAAAAATATCGCCCTATTTACAAGAGGGTGATAACATGCAGTAGCGCATTTTAGCACCCTTTTACCCGACGCCTCCCTTTGCATCTCTAATGAGATGCAAAGTGGGCGTCACTGAGCAGTACAACCTTGTAAATATCGCTGATGTACACATCGCGATATTTACAAGGCTGCCCACGCATTTTAGCAGACGTTAGTTTTTGGAGAAAACAGCTGTTTAGTGTTTTCTCCAAAAACGAACGTCTGCTAAAATGCAGACTTAGCTATACTTACCATTGGAGGTGGATTATGCTGATACGATCACAGGGTCGTATCAGCAAGGTTATCGCCGTTTTCCATGGAACATCGCTGGAAAACCAGCGATGTTCCATGGAAAACATCGCTATCGCTGGGAAATTATCGCCATTGAGCTATGCGTTGTTAATACAACGCTAGCATGGCGATAATTTTCTGCGATAGCCAGCGATAACATTTTTCTCGCTAAGAGCGGCCAGCGATAATTTACGCTGCTGCTTGTTAATATGCCCCACATTGTTTTCTGTCAGTATTTATCTGCAAAAATTAGTAAAAACGGAAAACAGGGAGCCTCAATTATAATCTACCAAATTTAATGAGTAGTTTACCACGATGGGCTACTAGGGACGCTGCTGGCCTCTGGCCACTGTCTCACGTATATCCCTTCCATCATCTCTTGCACATTTTCCGGGCCCTCTCCCATTCCTGCCACAAACCTTTGGGCAAGCACTAAATACCCAACACCGCACACCATCTCTGGAGATCAATCCATCTATACTCAAGTATGAGCCCCGCCACATCCCCTGACCCAACCTCACCATACCGCTTGGTCATCTTCATAATTATCCAGCTGCAGGGTATTTCGCCTTTCAGGTGTGGGTTATCCTGCAGCTGAAAAACGGTTGTACTACTATACAACGTATGTAAATACATTGTATGCCTTTACCACGCATGTTTTTACCACGAATATGCTTTTACGATGCATGCCATTACCACGCATTGTTTTTTTTATATATAAAGCAATGTATTTGTTGGAGACCCGCCCAAACCCCCAGCTTACCTCAAAGGCGCGGTACAGGCATGCGTTGTAAAGGCATGCACGTGGTAAAAGGATGCATGATAAAAAAAAAGCGTGGAAATGCCGCTGACCGCGGCCCCCGCAGGGGGCCACTCGGCGGTCGGCGCCTTAGTGGCCCCGGGGCCCCGGTCACCCCTCCCCACTCCCTCCTTCGGGGGGGGACGGGGGCAGGGATCCTGATGGTTGCCCCCCTTCGTGTCGGGGGCCGGAAGTGACGCGCAATGCGCGTCACTTCCGGGCCCAGGTGTGAGGGGAAGGCTATTTAGCCTTCCCCCACCCTCACTGGCGACCTCTTTGTCGCCCACCTCGCCTTACCTCGCTGCATCGGTCCGTCGTCCGCTCCGTCCTCGTACGCCTCCGGCCCCCGTGGCACTGCTGATTGTCGTCGCCTCCACGCTTCTTGTTCTGGTGAGTCTTGCTGTACCCACTCCGCCCCGGCCCTGTCCCTGGGCAGTACCAGGTCGACGGGGCCCTGTGGCGAGGATCGCCACGGGCGGAGGGGACGCAAGATGGGGGCATGGGGGGTTGGGGAGGCGGGGTTGGGCTAAAGAGCATGCTGTTTTGATTTCGCCCGGACCGTTGCGGAGGTTGGGGAGTGCGGGCCAAGCATGGCTGATGCCATTGAGTTGCGGCCCCGGCCCCTGGTGTCGATGGTTGGGCCCTGCGGCCTGCCTGCTCCTGGGCGCTGCGACAATTCCTTCGGGTCGAGTGCCCGCTGGATAAGGAACAATGATAAGGAATCTGATTGCAAGGACTGAGGCGCAGGTCCTCAAACACAATCCGGTCGGGGTTTTCGAGTCGCGGGGCCGTGTCCGCAATCTTGGATTTCGGGGTAAATCACTTAATCTCCCCATGTTTAAAGATGTATGTAATATACGTTACGCCGCTACTTCGCGCCCATAACTGCGGCCTGTTTTCCCGCTACATAACGAATACAGGCATGCCCAGGTTAGCGATCTCAAGCGGCGTGGTGCGTTTGAATCCTGGGCCCGCGTCCGCATTCTGTGATAGGGGGATTAATCCCGTGCCTAAATATTAATTTAATGACGGTGCTGCGCGCTACAATGTCTTCGGGTCGCGCGGTTGCTCGATAACGAATACAGACTTAGAGAGCAAACCTTCACAAGGGCCTGGGTCATGTCCTCAATCCGGGGGGCGGGGTTTTCGAGCTCGGGCCCGCGGCCGCATCGTGCCTTGTAGGAGAGCGATTGTGGTCTGATAATGTAACCGGTGCTCATTTACTTCGCGCTGTACAAACCTGCATTGAATGAATATGGTAACCGATGCTCATGTAAAGCTCCGTCATACCTTCGCGCAGTACAAACCTACATGAAATAAATAGTTTGATGGCTGCTCATGTAAGCTTGTAACGGATGCTCATGTAAGCGCCGTCATACCTTCGCGCTATTCAAACGTACATGAAATAAATAATATTGGGGGGGGATAGGCACTCCTGCTCCCCCCCCCCCCTCCTCACAATTACAACAGCGCTTTAACCAGCGCTCACGTTAAGCACTCCCATTACCTTCGGGTTGGTCCAATGCTACACAGGGAGGCGCTTCTAGTGCGGGGGCTGCATGGTCGTGAATTGGCGCCGCTACATCTAGGCGGGTGGCGCCGGCTAAATTAGCATCCTCCAAGGCCGCAGTGCCGTACCAGGTGCCGCGGCTGGGGGGTCGTGGGGGTAGAGGCGGGCGAGGCGGTATATTTTAAGAAGTGATATGTATGACCGCCCGTTGGGCTCCCGTCTCTGTGCTACCCCCCCCCCTAGTGTACAGTTCGCGCATGTGTTCTGGTTGCCCCGTTCTCTGGTGCAGGAATACAGGGGGCGAGCCGCGAGGTCGCGTCCACATTCTGTGATTCGGGGCAAATCACTTAATCTCCCCGTGCCTAAATGTGTATGTAAATACGGTGATACGGGCTCCAATACCATCGGGTCGAGTTCGCGCTGGATAAAGAATATAGGCATAAAGAGCGAAACGTATACAAGGACCGAGGCTCAGGTCCTCAATCTGGTTGGTGTTTCGCGTCTCGGGGCCGCGGCCTCATTCTGTGATTCGGGCCAAATCACTTAAGGCCCGGTCCCACAGTAGGCTAGTTCGGGTGTCCCAGCAGGACATCCTGGGTCGGGGAGGCGGGCTGCGCCTTGTGGCCGCGTCTCCCCTTTTGGGCAGCGCGGTTTCTGTACAATTTTGGCTTCCGGACAGTGGGTTGGCCCCGTGCCTGAATATGTAATGTAAAGCGTGCCAATAATTTCGTAGTGCACGCTACAATTAAGGCAAATGAACGGAGATTTGACGTTTTCGCTTCACGCGAGACAGTGATTTTGGGGCAAATGGGCGCCAGGAAAGTAGTATGGGGGTGGGGCGCAAGCGGGCACCATGCTGCTTGCCAGGTTCAAGGTGGGGATGGGGGCAGACGCGAACAGGGTGTGCATGGTTAAACGTTAATTGTATGAGCACCTGTGTCCTCCCTCCCCCCCCCCTCCCCCCTTTTTTCTTGCGGTACAGTCACGCCTTTTCGTGTATGCATATTCTGGTGCTTATGCTGGTTTCTCTTGCAGTACATTCGTCCGCATTCGGTGACTGGAGGATTATTAATTGGCGACAGAGAGACGCGAGCCAAACACCATCCGTATTCGGGGCTCGGACGGGAGTAAGTACGGGCAGGTGGGGGACGGGGGTACCTCTCGGAGTAGCATGTGGCACTCAGGAGCGAAGAACCAACCCCAAAGGGGGCGAACAGGCGGTTAACTTTCTCTCTTTCCCAATTGCAGATAAGAGAGAACAACTGCTAAGTGATGGACAGCCAAGGATTATCCCCCCCCCCTTTTCACACCAGGGACACAGGTTGAGGAGTCCGTGCCGGACACTTCGGAGGAAGCCCGGATTGCCGCATTCTTGGAGCTGACGAGGGCCAAGGGTTTAGCTTGGGCGACTGAACTATTGAAAGCCAGTACCCCCCCAGACTCTGGGATATCGATGGACGGTACGGCTATGGATAAGGATGTAGCGGAGGTTGCGGGCCCGTCACGGTCGAAAAGAATCCGCCGCCCCACGAGCAAAGACTTTCCGGTGGAGCAACCACCGGCTCGAAATAGAGCGGCCCCTCTTCACAGGGCCTCAGCGTCCCCCCAGGCGGCGGTTAGCTTGGGGACGGGGACGCACAACGTGCTGCCCTGCCCGCCCCAGGCGACATTTGCCTCAGCAGAGGATCTGGGTAAGCTTTCAGACACTCTAAAAGACTTCATGGCTGAGGTCAGATCCGGTCTTCTGCTTGCCCGGTCACCCCTAGGGGTCGGCCCGTCCGCCCACCGCCGCCGAGTGTGACCCCGCAGGTCTGGGGTCAGCCGCCGGCTGCGTTGGAACCTCCTCCGCGGCCCCCACCCCCAGCGGCTGCTGTGGCCGAGAGCGCGGCAAGTGCGGTCGATCCTGCAGTAGTGGTTCCCCCGGTGGTACCGACGCCGGCACCAACACTAGCCGTAGCACCTAAGCCTCTGGTTACCACGGCCCCGCTAGTATCGGGCCGCTGTTCACTCGCTTGGATGGTCCCTTTAGTGGCCAAAGAAGGGATTTGGCGCAGGGAATTTATCGATATCTTCACCCTTCTCATGCATGGGGCGGAGGGGGTAGATACCAGGAGGATGGGCAACAAGGAAGAGGACAAGAGGGTGCGGTATCATTTATATCCCACCAAAAATATTGTGACGTGGGGTCAGGCCTTTGCCATTTTTGCGGCAGTAATAGTGGAGAAATTCCCTGATGAAGGGCCAGGTCTCTTCCACTATGCAAGCGTGATTACAGAGGAGGCTGCTAAGGGTGGGGGCATGGGATGGTACCACTACGACTGTGACTTCCGTAGACAGAGAGCAATCTGCCCAGATCTTGAGTGGGACCAGTTGGAGGTCCGTTTATGGGTAAAACACATGGGCAAGCATACTGAGGGGTCTACGACGAAGTCAGGTACAGAGAGCGGTGTAAAGAGCAAAGAGAAAGAGGATAAACAGGAGAGGAAATGGCAGAACAGGAAGTCCTTTCGGGGCGGTCGGGGGGGGGGTCGCAGGCCTGGCTTTCGGGCACGGTCTTCTGGGACCTGCAGGCTCTTTAATGCAGGGTTCTGCTCTTGGGACAAATCATGCCGTTTCTCACACAATTGCAGTGTGTGCGGGGCCCCCCATGCCGCCACCGCATGTTCCAAGCGCGACACTCCCGACAAGCCTTCCTCGAGCAAGTAGCCCCGGGGGGTTTCCCCCTCCCGCGCTTTGGCCCCCCGCGAACACATCTGCTAGCGCGCATGCCCTTGCCCCACACGACCATGTGAAAGGCCCCTCTCCCATCAGCGTAAAGAACCTCCTCAGCGCCCTCCGCGGATACACTAGCAGGGAAGGGTCCCTCATTTCTGAGGGCTTCTTAGACGGTTTCCGCATTCCTTATCAAGGCCCCTTAGTGAGCAGGGATGCGGAGAATCAGAAATCGGCTAGGGAACACCCGGAGGTAGTGCGGGATAAAATAGCGAGGGAGGTGTCTTTGGGCAGGGTGGCGGGTCCTTTTTCCTCACCACCTATGCCCCACTTTGTGATTTCTCCCCTGGGGGTGGTACCAAAAAAGGAGCCAGGGGCCTTCCGTCTTATTCATAACCTATCACACCCTGAAGGGGACTCCGTGAATTCCTGGCTTGACGAAGGTAGATGCTCAGTGTCTTACTGCTCCCTAGACCTGGCAGTCGACATGATCAGGAGGGCAGGGAAGGGAGCCTGGTTGGCCAAATCCGATATCGAATCGGCCTTCAGGCTCCTGCCAGTACACCCGGACAGCCAACACCTTCTGGGCTTCAAGTGGGGGGACCAGGTCTTTTATGATAGGTGTATGCCCATGGGTTGCTCGGTGTCTTGTGCGTACTTTGAGGCGTTCAGCTCCTTCCTACAGTGGGCCTTAACAAACAGGTATGGCATTGAGGGAGTGACCCACTACCTGGATGATTTCCTGTTCATCGGGGGAGCTGACTCGCAAGATTGTGCACGGGCACTGCAATGTTTCAAGGAATTGGCAGGACACTTGGGCGTACCTTTAGCTCCTGGTAAGACCGAGGGTCCGGCGCAGGTTTTGGTATTCTTGGGCATCGAGTTGGACACGGTAAAGGGCGTGTCCCGACTCCCTGCGGATAAGGTACAGGCCTTGCGTCAGGAGATCTACGATCTACTGGGTAGGGACAAGGCTACTCTGGGTGAAATCCAATGCCTGCTAGGGACTCTGAATTTTGCGGTAAAGGTCATACCCATGGGGAGGGTCTTTGCACGCAGGTTAGCGAGGGCGACCGCTGGTATAAAAAAGAAACATCACTGGGTCAAGCTGGGGACTGGTCTGAAGCAAGATCTGGTGGTATGGAGCGAATTCCTAGCCTGCTTTAATGGGACGGTTATTTGGAAGCAGCCCTGGATTGATAGTCAGGAACTTTGTCTTTTCACAGATGCCTCAGGCAGGGAAGGTTTCGGGGCTATCTTGGGAGAGGAATGGTGCGCGCAGGGATGGCCCAATGTTTGGCGCAGGCGTAGGATCACCAAAAATGTGACTGTTCTGGAGCTCTTCCCAATTGTGGTTGCACTACACCTATGGCCGGCGGCGTTGTCAGATAGGAAGGTGGTATTTTGGTCTGACAACATGGCGGTTGTTCAGGCAATTAACAACCAGTCCGCTAAGTGCCGGCTGGTGCTGTGCTTACTAAGGGAGTTGGTCCGGGCATGCCTGCGCATCAATGTCGAGTTTAAAGCCAGGCACATTGAGGGTATTCAAAATGTGGCAGCTGACGCTCTTTCTCGTTTTCAGTGGCTCCGATTCAGGGAGGCCTGGCCGCGGGCGAGAGCGCAGATGACCCCATTCCCGGACCATCTATGGAGGATCCTGCAGTGGGACTGAGCCTGAAGGAGATGGGAGAAAGAGCTCTGGCCCCAGGTACCAGAAAGCGCTACAGCGCCCACATGGCAACATTCAGAGCAACTTCTGTAGCGCTGGGTACTTCAGGGGCTACGTTGGTGTCCCAGGTCCGAGCATTCCTGGTGTGGGCTAGGGGACAGGGAAAAAGCCGTTCATGGGTAGGCAGCCACTTGGCGGCTGTAAGCCACGACACCAAGTTGTCTGGCGGGGCGGATCCCACTAACTCCTATCCCATCCGGGCCGCCTTGAAGGGCTGGGCTAGGGAGGAGCCCAGGGCCCCTGATAATCGGGCCCCCATTGATTTCGAAATCCTGAAAGGCATGCTAGGGGCCCTCGAGCTGGTCACCTACTCTCATTACGAGGCCACGCTGTTTTCAGCCACGTTCTGCTTAGCATTTTTTGGGGCTTTCAGAGTCAGCGAGTTAGTGGCTAGGTCCAAGGTCGACTTTTCAGGGGATGCGCTGGGAATTTCAGATGTGTCCATTTCCGGGTCACTGACCATTCATTTACGCAAGTCCAAGACTGACCAGGCGGGGCGGGGGATCAGGGTGGTTCTTCAGCCCCTAGGTGACCCCAGGTTCTGCCCAGTACAATGGGTAAAGGCGTTGTTGGAGTGCAGACCGCCCGGCCCTGGCTATCTTCTGTTGCATTCAAATGGTACCCCCGTAACTAGATACCAGTTCGAGCAGGTAATCAGGGCCAGCTTAGCCAAGGCGGGGCTCGCCCGGCCGGACAGAAGGTATTCCAGCCACTCCTTCCGCATAGGCGCTGCCACTGCCGCTCACCTGGCGGGATTGGAGGCCGCTCAGGTGAAGAAATTGGGGCGTTGGGAATCTGATTGCTATAAGATATATGTTCGCCCGTGAGGCAGCTTTTAGTAATGTGTTGGTGATTTTATAGTTTGTATCGTTGCAATCACCCTTTCTGATTAAATAACTTGTGTGTACACCATGTCTCCTCTTTATTAGGGCGAGTGGTGTGGGTGATCGGGCATTCATTTGTCGCCCGGGCGGCCCAATGGGCATCGCACCGGAATTGGATGCGACACTTCCCTCAGACTGAAGTCGAATGGATGGGGGTGCCGGGGATGAGATGGTTCGAACTCAGGAATAAGATCGAGCAGAGACTAAGAGCACACGGGTCCACCTTGCCCCACCTGTTGGTGATACACCTGGGTGGAAACGACCTTGTTACCCTAGGGAGACGATTGCTGTTATTAGCCATGAAAAGAGACTTAGGGGAAATCTGCAAGCGTCTGGGCGAGTGTGAGATCGTGTGGTCGGAGATCATTCCCCGCAGGTCTTGGCGGGGAGCTAAATCCTTAGAAGCGGTAGAGCATTCCAGGAGGCGCATTAATGGAGCAATGCGTAAGTTCACATCCCAAAGGGGTCTGGGCTTTATTCGTCATGAGATGATTCGGGGGAATGTAAAGGGGTACTTCGACTTGGATGGAGTACACCTCTCCCAAATAGGCATGGACCTGTTTTTATTGGATTTAAGCGAAGCATTGGTGAATAGAGGGTGCAGGTAAAGAGCTAGGTTGGTGGGGGGCCCTGGCTGCGACGGTTAGCCGCCTCCAGGGCTGTGGCGGAGTTACAGGGCGATCTGGAAGCAGGCCGGTACAAAGGGTACCTCTGCGCGGCACCACGTGGTGCCTGAGCCAAAACGAGGAGCCTCCAGAGAGGTCCCGGAAGCCGGTCGGCGCCCCGCTAGGCCTGCGGGCGGTTGTGGGCCTGAACAACCGGGGGTTTGCTATGCGACGCTCCGCCCCGAGAGGGGGGGTGTGAGTAGAATTTCAACGGCACGTGAACGAAAAAAGAATCACTTGGGGGGGGCAGCGCTTGCGGGTCGTTCCCGTGCTGCCCGGCTCATCAGGCGGGGCAGGTGAAGTAGATGGCCGCCTGCCCTTGGATCGCCCGTAAGATAACCCACCAATTACATACCCTGGAATTATGTAATAAATCCTGCAGCATTTGTTACCCACTTACAACTGTTTCTTGTGTCTTCTTTGGGTAACCTAATTTGGGGGAGGGGGGAAAGCGGGGTGCCCCTGGGGGTACTATGCCGCTGACCGCGGCCCCCGCAGGGGGCCACTCGGCGGTCGGCGCCTTAGTGGCCCCGGGGCCCCGGTCACCCCTCCCCACTCCCTCCTTCGGGGGGGGGCGGGGGCAGGGATCCTGATGGTTGCCCCCCTTCGTGTCGGGGGCCGGAAGTGACGCGCAATGCGCGTCACTTCCGGGCCCAGGTGTGAGGGGAAGGCTATTTAGCCTTCCCCCACCCTCACTGGCGACCTCTTTGTCGCCCACCTCGCCTTTTTACCCTCCCTACCGCTTACCCGGCGTGGTGTGGTGGGGTGGGGTTTTTGCTGAACGTTTTAATGATTTCCTTTTCGTTGCAGGCGGAGTTACAGGGCGATCTGGAAGCAGGCCGGTACAAAGGGTACCTCTGCGCGGCACCACGTGGTGCCTGAGCCAAAACGAGGAGCCTCCAGAGAGGTCCCGGAAGCCGGTCGGCGCCCCGCTAGGCCTGCGGGCGGTTGTGGGCCTGAACAACCGGGGGTTTGCTATGCGACGCTCCGCCCCGAGAGGGGGGGTGTGAGTAGAATTTCAACGGCACGTGAACGAAAAAAGAATCACTTGGGGGGGGCAGCGCTTGCGGGTCGTTCCCGTGCTGCCCGGCTCATCAGGCGGGGCAGGTGAAGTAGATGGCCGCCTGCCCTTGGATCGCCCGTAAGATAACCCACCAATTACATACCCTGGAATTATGTAATAAATCCTGCAGCATTTGTTACCCACTTACAACTGTTTCTTGTGTCTTCTTTGGGTAACCTAATTTGGGGGAGGGGGGAAAGCGGGGTGCCCCTGGGGGTACTAAGGCACAACGAGGTAAAAACCTGGTTGTAACGCTGTTTCCCCTGAAAAACATCCCAGTTGTGCAGTCTGCAAATAGGAATTCTGTACCTCAGTGAAGTGGCGCAAAGAGGACAATCTTCACCCTGCTTGTCGAAGCGAAATTTCTGTACCTCCCCGAGTTCGCAAGTATTTGGTTTAACCTTTGCCGTCCAATACTCGTTATTTCAGGGGTTCCCTGATCTTCACAATGTGGTTGACTAATTCGTTCTGCCTGTGCATTTGACTTCGTACAGAATGCAATCTGAACATAGAAAATGTGTATTTATAACGCACGCATCAGAATATCTGGTTTGGTTCATTAAAGACATCTGAGTGTGCATTCAGGTAAGTAAAATGCTTTCATTTCTTGAAAAGCAAGACAATACTGCAGAAGCTCGTGCACAACAGAATATATGGCCTAAGGAGTCACTTTTTTAGGGGAATAAAACGTTCTGTGTTTATTTGATATTTTGCGGATAGAAGTTACATTTGGTTATAGTTTACTTAATTTGTTTTATGAGTAGCTGTGTTCAGTGTAGTGGGGAGCCAGCTGGTAGATTTCATATCTCACTAGAACTTTTGTTTTTACCGCGACTGCTTTCAAATTAGGGAATCCCCAAGGTGGCAACATTTCTAAACCAAATGTTTTTTAGCATTAGCAGTTATTTTAGTTTTTGTCCCTGTCTCTTTAAGTAAACAACAATTATGTATAATTTGTAAAAAATGTAACATTCTCTACTCTTCTGTGTTTTGCACCATGAATGGAGCAGTAACTTGGAAATAGTGAGGTGCTTTCAGACTAAGAGAGTCAGAGGTAGGATCCCTGCCAGCCTGGATGAATGGATTATGGGTGGAACTGGCAGTGATTGAGGTGGAAAGAGAGAGTGTTGCCATTAATGCTTCACGGCATGGTGATTGGAGAGGTTTGTCTTCGGTTATTGTTGGATTGAGGCAGTGGGGAGTCAGTAAAGGACGCTTAGCTTGTTCTGCAGCAATATTAGTAGGACTGACCATCAAAGCAGTGCTGAAGGTGCTTTGGAATGCAGTCTTGAATTGCAAACAGATTCTTACAAAATATAATCCCTTACAAACTGGCTATTTTGGCCTTTCGGACTCTGGTTTAGGGGTGCACAGGAAACGTGCTGACTAAAGATGCATAAAAGACTGAGCAGTAGTTGATCTGAAGTGAATTGTGAACCTACTGTGGTAGACCTCATGGAGGCGATAGAATGTAATCAAGAAACGTATAAAGCGCGCGTCTACTCCAAGAATGTACCTACGCTGCAGGTTTGTTAACCGCTGCACCCACTAGGAAATGGGGACGGTCTAAAAGGCCTCATTAGAAAGCCAGCTTTCCAGGCAACGCGTAAAACAGAGAGCAACCATAGTTGCACAGAGTTCCAGGGGAAGCGCATACAGTTAGCAGTCGCTAGTGAAGACAATGAGATACCTCCCCATTAATTCCTCCTCGTTTTACGCATGCGCACACGAAGCACACTTCAAAAGATGGCACATTGAACGGCAGCAACATCCTCTTTTCGACCTGGCCCAAAATGGCCACAACGCTTGAGGTGATCTTTCAAGCGGAACATAGGCATTTCCTACTTATAACTCCAGACGGAGCTCAGCTGCTATACTACCTGTCTTCAAATGTACGCCAGATGTCATGCAACGTTTCTCAGAACCAACCGTATCCCCTCCCTAGCCCACCCTCAGGAGTGTTCCCCCTCCCAGTCATGGGCCTTGTTTGGATGGTGTACAAGGGCAACCCATGTTTGTTGCAGCATTCTAAATTGACTCCTTCAAAGCGCTATGTAACATTGGTCTGCAGAGCACTACTTCGGTACAGAATAATTGTTTTGTCCTCTATTGTAAATTTTTAATCCAACTCGCCTAATCAGATTGACAAACATGTGCCCCATACTATTAACGTTCTGTTTAGCAATGTTAAACATTTGTCAAAAGTTAAGCGCGCTGTGGCTAGGTATCTGTTACTGCACACATCAACTTATTTTCAAGCGCGTTCCAAAATATTGAGGGGCAGATTTACAAGCCCCTTGCGCCACTTTTGCGTCACTTTCCCCATGTTAAAAGTGAAGCAAAAGTGGCGCAAGGGGCTTGCAAATCTGCCCCTTATTTTTTGGCGTAGAATGAACATTTGCCTTGCCGCAGATTCAATACCATAGAACTATCTTGGACAAGCTTATAATCAAACAAAAACACATTATTTACTCTGGTAGAGATGGCACATTTGAAGAAAGAACATATAAAGAAAGCAGTCAGCTTTGCAATCTCCCATGTTTAAAGGTCTTCTTAATAGCCCAGCGTGGTCATGTGTATGCATTTTGTGTTGATTTAGTTCTCAACTTTGGTAACCTAGCTTCTGTCACTACTTTTGTTACAAAATCTTGCCAGTACAGGTAAACACTTGCTGAATCAGGATCTTCGACTTCTAAGGCACCTTGTGAACTTTATATTCAGCATCTCCAAAAACACAGTAAGCAGTTCATGCCAAATGTATTCATAAGAAAATAAACTGTTATTAAAATTTACCAAAAATTCATTTTCGTTTCTTTTTGTACTTTAATCCGCGGAGTTTTACAAAACAGAAACATCACAGTTTCTTTATTATAGGTGGTTATTTGGGTGCATATTTAAGCTAGATAAAGATATGAAGAAGATGTGATCGGAAACAATAGCTCTAAATGAGATAGAGAGAAATACGAGAATCCATTACATAAGAGGCTGCATGTGAGAGACACTGACATTGGAATTAAAGAAGGATGAGAAATCAACAGCATTGGTCTAGACAAGTGAGATGTGCAAAGTGTATGGTAGAATGAAATGTGTAGAAATACAAGCATCCTTAATAGATTGAAGAGGAGAAGGTAATTCTTTGTGATTTTCAGCATGAATTTACAGTAGGAAATCCATGAAAAACAAGAACTTGGGAAAATACTTTCAAGGATATGATAGAAGGAAGTGTTTAATTTGATGGCTGTTTCGGAGGTGAAATGATAGGTTTTAGGTGTCAAAGCTAAACTAAACTAAAACTAAACTAAACTAAAGGTTAATTTGATCAGAATATTTCTGAGTAGAAATAAATATAATCCTAGCCACAAAGCAGAGGGATAAAAAAGGTAGGGCGAGAGGGTGTGGAATGTGTCCTCTAGAAGGATTAAATGATAAAACGTCACCCTTGCATTTTCTGCCTTAGGGCGAGATCTTCACCGAAAGGACAGCAGAATAATCATGAGTCTGCAGAGAAAAGGATTAATCCATGAATAACTAATGAACATAAACTCATATAAAAAATTTGAGGAATATGAAATCCTTTTTAAACTTAGTGATACTGATGTCGTCTCATCTGATTTTTTACAGTACATGATGTGAAAATGTGCATACTACTGACACAAGCAATGAGTTACTTAAGGAGGCACTTGGCAAACAAATGTATGACGGTATTCCACATGCGTTTAGCATGCAGGCCTTCTGAATGTCGTCATTAGTACAAACGCGACTTTAGCACACATACGTTCTGCACGCAAGTCGTAGGGAGGCGCTGAATTTTGGAATAGTTTCATTTACTTTTCCAGTTCTGTTCTGAGCAAGAGTAGGGAAGGTGCTGGACTTTAAATACAACACCATTCCACCACTGCGCCCCCCTGAAGCAAGTCATTGTAATGACTTGCGTGCTGAACGAATGCGTTTGTTCTATTGCCGGCACTGTGAAGGCACAGCGTGATTCTGGCTTCTTCCTAAAGGACGTTTCCCTTGGCAAACATTTTCCTGCCTTTGGGACCTTACATTTTTACTGAGCACTGTTATTTTGCAAGCACCGGCGCATGAGTAGGCTTTGAGTAGCTTCACACTCAGTGTGCATATTTACAGGGTTATACATGAGACGAAAGAGGTTAAATGGTCATCTATTCTTATCTGGCGTTTTTGTATAACATATAGCTAACCTACCGGGCCTCCCAGGGCTAAAAGCAACACATCACCCAGTTTGCTAGAAGTACTTAGAAATGAGTGACTACAGTCATAAATTGATAAGCTTTTAGGAGATCCCTAAAACTGGATTGGTTCATTCTGAGGACAGCGCGTAGTTCGTTCCAAATTTTTGGGACAAGGTAAGCGAAAGAGTGACCACCGCATCTTGCCTTTTCAACCCTAGGGACTGTGAGCAACCTTAGATTCCTATTCTTGTGGGTGGGTTGGGGAAGAACTCCGAGGTGGTCTGGCCACAAAAGTTCAGTCCACCTTGAAAGGTTGTTTCCAACGACTAGTACTTCTGTCTTTTCGCTGTTCAGTTTTAGGCTACTTGTGGACATCCAGTCTGCTATCTCCTTTAGACAAGAGTTTAGATGGTTGGATGTTCACCCTGTTTTGGTGTGAGAGATGTGATGATATGTGTCTCATCTGCGTAAGCCACAATTGCCGAACTGTGTGCTTGCGCAATCTCTGCCAGAGGGAGCACATATAGATTAAATAATGTGGTGCTATTGGAGGAGCCCTGTATTTTATGGTGTGGCTGGTGGAGAAAAGGGCTACTTCGCAGACCTGGAAGCTCTTATTTTCCAGAAAGGCTACTAGCCATTGCACTGGAGCCCCAGAAATTCCAGCTTCATCCATCCTCTGAATGAGGACCAAGTGTGAAACGGTGTCAAAGGCTGAGCTCAGGTCTAGCATTATCATGGCTGAGAAGCCACCTTGGTCAATGATTTGCCTGAGTTTCTCTGTGGCTACTAGTAGGGCAGTCTCAATGCTGCTGGCCAGTCTAAAGTCTGTTTGGGTGGCATGGAGAATAGCTTGAGTTTCCAAATGGCTGGAGAGGTATTTGCTCACATGTTTTTCCAGTACTTTGATCGCTAACAGGAGGAGATTGGTCTGTAATTTTCAGTTGTTGGCTTTTTCAGTAAGGGTTTGAAAACAGCATGTTTCAATGCAGAAGTAACATTGTCACTAACAGTGATCACATCTCACTGACCATCATTAACGATGGTTGCAAAAATAGTTTTTTGCTCAGGTGCTCTTTTAATGCAGATTCAACAAGGCAAGGTAGTGCTATAATTTGCATATCATTAAAAGGCCAAGGAATGCAGCAGGAATGCAGCCCAAGTTGTGTAGTGCCATGTGAGTGCCTGTGCAAACCTTAGTCTAAGACAGAGGTCATCAATTTGTGGGGCGCAACCCCCAGAGGGGCCGTGGTGGTATGGAAAGGGGGTCGTGCGCCTCATTTGCTAAAAGAAAATGTCCCAGACGGTTAGTTAAAATGCTTTCCTGTGCTGGGAAATCAAGGCCAGGCAGACATCTAAACATGCCTTTCTACCAGAGTGGACTGAAAGAATTGCAAATGTGCACAATGAGTTAATCTACAAATGTAAAGGATTTGCAGATTAACTTGTTGTGCACATTTGCATTTCTTTCAGGCCAACAGCACACTGGCAGAAAGGTGTGTTTAGCTGTCTGCCAGGCTTTGATTTCTCAGGACAGGAGAGTGCTATTGCAGTTAATTGATCAAATTACTTGATGCTTTTTGAGTGGTAGAACTGTGAAGTGCTTGCTTTTAATTGTCTTTGTATTTACATAGTACTTACTATCTCTGATAATGTGTTGAAGGGACAGTTATGTAAAAAATTGCATTAGATAGGGTCTAGATATTACTAAAATCTATGGACGTTATTTACAATAAAATGGCGTAGGGCAGCTCTGCAAGTATTATTGCTGTGCTGCCCTATGCCAATTCAAAAGGGCAGGAATGGACTGTATTTATAAGATACGGTGCACTCCTGTCCTTTTTGCCGGTGCACAATTTGGTGCCTAGCGCCAACGCAGGCACCTTTCCACCATGGTACAAGGGCGTCTGCATTGTTGGCAGGATTCTTTTTGTGCAAGAAGGCACTCCTTCCTGTGCAAAAACAACCCATGGAGGCTTTTTCCTTTTTCTATGTGTGATACACAAAGAAAGAGGAAACAATTGAGGCGAAATAAAGATATTTCTCCTCATTACACATCCCCTGGGGCAGCTTACAGTTTTGACGCATCCTTAGGTTTACAGATCCTTGTAAATCTGGAAATGTGTCAAAACCCAAGGGAAAACCCACCACATTGCCCATGGAACGACCCCCCTGATGCAGTCTAAGGCAACGCTTCGACTTGCGCTGCGTTGCCTTACACCATATCTAGGAGGCCATGAAAAGCCACGCAAAGTGACTTTGCGTGGCCTCATAGATATGGGTCTGCACTCTACACAACCTGAGAGCCATAAAAAATGATGTACCGGCAAGGCAAGGGGCTTATAAATAAGCACCTATATTTTGGAAGCAGCCCATGTATTTTGGAAGCAACATTTTATAGTGAAACATTTTGCACATTTAGTAGCAGTCTATCTTCAACTGTGTGTAATGTGAGTAGAAAATAAAGACTTACATATTCAAAGTGCTTTCTGTCACGGGCTGTGACCTCATAGCACTAACAATACACAAGTCACTATACTACACTACACCAACCACAATTTAATTTTGTGGCTCTCTGGTTTCACACAGACTTCTGCAGTGCAATAACTAATAGAGGTTTCATAATTTATTATAGTGCATTTCCCACTGAGTAACAACTTTCTAAAAAGTATTTATTCATTGAAGCTGCCCGTTATTTTATATGTAGCAACTTGTCGGTGAAAGACCTAAAAAACATACGTATGTTTTAATTATGATGAATGATGTTCAGCTACCTCCAGTTACATGCAGCTGTAAATCCCATGAAATATAGTATGGTTTTCCTCTAATGCCATGCAATAAAGTTTCAGCCCATGCATTAAAGCTGTTATACCAAGGGCCACTGGAATTATGTGATTGTGCGGCAGCAGCGATTTTAGCATAATTATAGATTTGCCGCATTTGCCACATAAGCCATCATCTGCCGCATAATCTGATGATTTTAACAACAAAAAATATTAACTCACAAGATTCAAATGTTACTAAAAACGAGCAACAGGTGTTGCCGCTCTGTAGAAGGCCTTTTGTGAAGCTGTACTGGTCACCTTTTTGTTGCTTATTGCAATATTTGGGTATTAAACTGGTACTAATGCGGTGCAACCACAGATTGACCATTTATTTGGAGAACATTTATGGTTGTCAATGATAAGAAGTAACAGATTCTAGAAATATTTGTCTTGAGGGGGTCCTTACGTCTAAAACATTTTCCTGGGGGGTCTCGGCATCAAAAAGTTGGAAGACCACTGGTCTAAGACCTTAGGACTAAAATGAATAGTGCAAAAGATCTAGTGTAAGGTACTCTGTTTTCTAAACAGGGAACTAAGAAAAAGGGGCCAAACCCACCCACTTGAGACTGGAGACTACCTTTGCAAGTGAAAAGCCTCAGTTACTTTCTATTTCTGCCTTCGGCTCTAGGTCATCAACTGGCTCAGTGGCCACCCAGGACTCAGCTTCAGAGCTGAGTAATTTTTGGGATATTAATGAAACTAAAACATTTTTTTATTTTGAGTCAGTTTGTTGACATTTTCCACGTTTGTGCTAGATGTATGCTACATTCCGAGGTTTTTATCTCTCATTATGCTAGTTTCAATATTTGCTCCACCTTGGGTCAATAGATTATCCCCAATGCTCCATGTTTGGAATATAACACCAATAATTCACTAGTGCAGTTGATCTGTAATTTGCATGCTTTTAAATTAACAATAAGGGGTTGAATTGTCCTACGAGTTCATTAAACTTTCCCCTGCGTGTGGAAGTTAGCTGAAGACTCCCCATAGATTGTAGTGTTAGATTTTACAAATGACAGACCCAGGAAACCTTGAAAATGTTATTATATTTGATTGACATTTTGTTGCTGTGTGTTTTACCAAGCTGCAGAACAGTACACTGTGTTTCAGATTAAACAGATCAATTTTCCACTTCAAAGCCCTCCACAAACCTCAGGAGCAAAGAAACTTTCAACTTAAGTCTGTAAATCAAACTATAAAACAGGACAACCAGGAGCAGGAAATTATGCAAAATTCAACTTCAGTCTGCAGATATTGCTGGACAAGTCAAACAACTAAGAAGTGTAACTTAAAAGCAGAAAGTCCTTGTTTACCAGATGCAGACCGGGTAACCATGTAGCTATTTCCCTATAGTATCAAACATTCAAACATGTCTTTATTGAATGTAGATTGTGAACATTCACTTAACATGCGTATGACCTATGTGTGTGCTAGCAGAAGCTCCAATTCGTTTTAATATAGTAAATCTTTGCCTTTTTTATGCTTAGGTCAGTGCGTAAGTGTTATAGAAAACAAAATGCAGTGGGCCAATGCTTTTCTGAGGTACTCACCGCCAGCTGCAACATGTCATGATTGGCAAATACCAAGGATACCTTTTGATTCCACTCATGTCTCTTTTAGGTCGAAGCCTATTGGACAGTGCAGCTGTCTCGTCTGCAAAGGCATATTGGGGCTATCCTGAAAGCTTTCCTGAGAATACATTCATTGCTTACTATTGGCTTTGTGTTTTGCTACTCAGATATGCTTGCTTTCTATTCACTGGCTTTATTTGTGTTCGCCTGTCCATCATGTATGTGTCCTTCCAGTGCAGCATCACCTGTTTGCCATGAATGGTTTCTTGCATTCTGCTAGGAGTGCGTGCCCTTCATATACTCTTTGGAGGGCGAGCCTGGGCAGTGCATGCGCTGCTCTGCGAGGCATGCTGTATTCATGTATGGACTTGAAACACCGTCCATTTTCCGTCCATCTTTTCAATTTGCTCCTGTTACTGTCCTTTCTAAATCGTTGCTTTTGATTCATGAATATAAGTCCCTCCTTAGTACCATCTTGTCTGCATTTGTAACCTCCCATGAGGACTGGACTTTTTACTTACTTTTTATCTACAGTCTGTGCGCACTATTTTCTTTAATGTCTTTATTCTAGCTGCTGTTGCAGGTACGACAGGCTCTCTCTAACCCACCCTGTTTTCATGACTGAGCAGCGCCCGATTATGGACGCTGCACTTTTTTTTTCGAAATGCGCTCTGCATCGCGCTGCACTTCTGCATGCGCTATGCTGCTCAGCAAATGCATTTTTTTGTAACAGCGTCCCATACAGGGCTTTTACTTGAATGATGGCCGCACATTGCTTTAGACGAGCCGCTTCTTAAAGAAAGGGGCATGTCAATTTGACAAACACATCCTTTTTTTTGTAAAAGCACCCCATACCGCGCTTTCACTTTAATGGGGGCCAAGCACCATTCTTTAGACAAGCCACGTCTAAAGAAAGGGGCATGGCCACCATTAAAGTGAAAGTACTGCGATTTTACAAGCAAGCCTTCGGAATGGAATAAGTCTCACATTTGCGAGAGTTTAAGCTATTGGCATTGTAAATGACAATGCCTTTTATTTATGATTTAAAAACCAAACATAATTAAAAGGCATTGTCATTTACAATGCCAAAAGCTCAAATTTGCCTAAATGCAAGACCAATTGCATTGCAAATACTTGTTTTCTTTTTGATTAAGCACTCCACAAGAGTGCATGTGTTATGTCTCCAAGCATGCCCCTTCAATTCCCCCAACATCTGCCCCCAATTGCCTGCACTCCGTGTCACTTCCTGTGCACTCCGTGTCGCTCTCTGGACACCCCACTCTCCACATTGCTGTTTTGCTGTGTGCTTTTGACAGCCCCCTAACCCTGCTACTTTTGCTCTCTTACGCCATGTGTATCTCATTTCAGCATTCTTTTCGTCTTTGTGCTTCTCCCCATGCTGTGCGTTGCTTTAAACACTCCCCTGCCCTGTTTGCATTTAAACTTTTGCATAAAAAACAAAAAAACTTTAGTTTACTGATCCATCTCCATCTGTAGGTAAAAGAATAGCAGTTGTGACGCACATGCATTGCTTTTTTATTTAGTTTATTTTTGCATTTCCAAAACATACAACAAATGCGTATTCACACAACATAATTCCCCTGTGGGACAGCAGTATGCATTGCAATTACAGTATAGTATTGTACAACAGATGCATTATAATAATCCACATCCTCATACACTATATCACAGAGGCTTCTAGGGTGAGCCCGTGTCACCTGTGCCATCTTGAGGGCTAGACAGTAAATAGGCTGTCAGTGGGGACCATACATCTTTAGGTCTAGAGGGTGTTGGAAGTTCTTCTGCATAGTATGCCAGTTGGTCTCAGCAAAACACCAAATTTTGTATCCAGTGTTTAAAGTTCGGTGCCCTCTTACTGTCCCATGTTTATGCTACTTTACTCTTGGACAATAATAATGCGATCTGCACCAAACACCTGTTACCTGGCTTTAAATGTTTCACCAGCCCCATCAAGCAAATTCTAGGAGAACAATCTACTGTCTCCAACATCATGACCGTCAAGGCTTGTGCGGCCGGTACCAAAAAAATTAATTGATCCTGGGACAATCTCATGCAAGATGCATGAAATCAGCCTCCTGTGTCCACATTGTTTGTATCTGGCCGTCTCTCTCAGACCATACATGTACAGTTGAAGGGGAGTATAATATATCTGCTGTAAATATTCAAAGTGAATGATGCGTAAATTACTATTAGGTGTCAGACGGCTAGTCATGGAGCAGCTGAACTCCCAGTCTTTCTGGTCAAGAGCGCCCCCCAGAGCTTGTTCCCATCTCTCTCGCGCCGGGCTGCTAACAGGCGCTGTGTCAGATTGCATGGTATTATACAGTCGGGTGACCAATTTAACCCACGAGGGACCTGCCAACAATGTCTGTAATGAGCTCAGAGTAACTGGTTCAGAGGGGTGTCTGTCATCAAAGGCCTTGAGCTCCTCACGTAGTCTGTAATATGTAAAAACGGACATTGGCGCACAGTTATGTCGGTCACGTATTTCCTCCATCAAGATGAATGTGCCATCTGGGTAAACATAGCCAATGTGACTATACCCATATCCGCTAGTACCTCCAGCACCCTTTTTTCTTGGGTCACAGAAAGTTTAGGATGGTGTGCTATTGGAAGAGCCAGTGCATATACAATTTGTCTGCCCGCACATTTCTCCATAGCCCACCAAGCCTGCACCGTGCAGTCCGGTGTGCACATGTCCCTGAACGGGTAGGTAGAGCTAACCTTGGAAATTAGTGCCACTAGCTGATCAGGGGCCATGTCGTCTGCCTCTACCGCCATATATGGAATAAAGGGGGGGGGGGAGAACCAATAGTGTGCGAATTGTGCCTGTGCGCACAGATAGTATAGATACAGATCAGGCGCCACAAACCCCCCTTGTGAGTACAGTCTAGTAAGGGTACCCCAGCTACAACTGGCTTTCTTGCTTGGCCAGACCTTGCGCAATACTACCAAACGTAGCCACGAGAAGAACACTCTTGTTAATTTAATAGGGACATTAGTGAAGAAGTACAGAAATTGAGGAAGGATGACCTTTTTTATTACTGCTATTCTATCTCCTAGGGAGAGAGGGAGGCCAAGCCATCTATTCACCTGCTCCTCTGTGGAAGTCAGAGCCCTGCAAAAGTTCTCACGCAGCACTATCTCAGGATCAGAGTGCACCCATACTCCCAAATACAGGCTCCATAGACCATTCGAGTGGATACTCCATTTGGAACTGCGACGTACCGGATGTAAGCTGAAAGACAGAAGATTTACTCCAATTGATCCTTAGCCCCGAAAGATGTTCATATTTAATGCATTCCCAGCTGAACGAGTGTAAGTTTTCTTCCGGTTATAATGCCATATCTTTCGCATACATGGAGATGATCAGGGAGCGTTGACTAAACTGTAGAGCCGCTCTCGCGCACCTCTGCCGCACAACACAGGCTAGAGGTTCAATTACAATGGCAAAGAGGATAGGGGATAATGGACACCCCTGCCTAGTCTTTTTATGTATTTTAAAAGGTTTAGAATTACAGTTGTTTATTCGTACCCTTGCCGACGGTGCAGTATAAAGAATCTCTATCCATCGTATGAATGGGAACGGTAGATCCATCCTCCTTCAGGTGCCAAACATATTCCCCCATCTAACCAAATCAAAAGCCTTAGCGGCATCAAGTAACACCGCCACTGTCCTGCATTCTGGATCAAGATGGTGTAAAGCTGCAAATAAAGTGTGCAAATTATGGGTCGTGGACCGAGATGACACAAAACCTGACTGATCCGGGAGGACCAAGGCAGGCAACAGCGGGTGCAATTTGATAGATATAATTTTAGCAATTATTTTCGTGTCAATATTCAGCAAAGAGAGAGGGTGATATGACTTACAGTTGTCTGCACACTTCCCCGGTTTTAGCAATGTTACAATTAAGGCTTTCCTAAGAGTGGAGGGGAGCACACCTTTATCATAGGCTTCGCTGTACATTTTCACCATGTTCGGAGCCAGTAAGGCCACGTACACCTTATAAAATTCTCCTGGCAGCCCATCCATGCCCGCAGCTTTACCTGATGGTAGCGACAATATGGCCGACGCACATGCATTGTTGACATTTCTAAAGTCTACAGGTTCTTAAGCTGTGATCTGTTGACTTTGCCAATGCTTATTACCCCACTTTACCTCCTCTCTGTTGTTCTGTAACATGAAGAGTGGAGGGAAAAGACGTCTGTAGCTGCCACCGTTCAGCCCATTTTCTCTCAGACTTCAAATAGGTGAGCCACTGTGTTGTAAATTGAAACAACGATGTGATTAAGCATTTACTAAAGACATTAATTCCCTTCTCTAGATCAAGTTTTCTCCGTTATGTTGACCGAAGTTTGGACTCCATTTTGTATTGTCACGCTTCCACGTGTTCCCCACGAGAAGAGTCCAACCTCTGCGTTAGTTGCTCTTGTAATCTGCCTAGTAACAGTCTATAAATAGCTCATCACTGCCAGCGGCGTCTTAGCCCTGGCATCCCGAGGTTTTTCTTCCTTCCCTTCCGAGCTGACCGTCTGGGTGGCGCCGGTCCTCGACTGAGACCTCTTCTGTCGGTCCTGCCGTGAAAGCCGTTTGGGCGATTGTGGAGCTTGGCAGTCGGAATCTGGACTCTTGATTGGTAAGAACCGGTGTACGGTACTTGCTCCGAGTTTTTGAAGCCTGGGCCGGCTATTTGAGTTTGATTTGTGATGACTAGTCATATTTTGTATTTGTCTTTGTGAAAATATATGCGTTGCAACACATATAGGCAGGTAATGTGGAGAGATTTCTCCGGAGCTGTGTAACTTTGAACGGCGCAACGATTAAGTGCCATTTTTTCTATAATATTGCATATTTTGCATTATTCCTGAGCATGCCTGCTTTTAGCGCACTCCGTAAGTGGTGTTGCTGTTTTGGAAACCGGTTGAACCTCGAGGAATCTGCTCCAGCTCCCCCAGAGGGGACTCCTAATAGGGATATGTATGTGAAGCATGGTCTTTCTTCCATAATGTACAGCACAGTATGGAGGAAATATACTAAAAAAGATCCTGAGTTACGATGGCCTTTGTATGGATCGTTGGATATACGTAAGATTGAGTATGTGGAACAGTGTATGTGTAAGCGGCGTGCTCGTCAGGATATGTTTGAGTGTGTGCGGTTGTGGGTGAAGGAGGTGCGTGAGCGAGAGAAGCGCGAGAAAGCGCTGTTCGATAAAGAACAACGGAAGAATGATCATGTGCGAGCACAGGAAGCGAGGCGTCGGGAGGACAAAGAACAAACGGAGAGACAAGAGAAAGAGCGTAGGCTGCAAGTCTCGGGTCAATATGCTGTTCGGCAGCCACTTTATCCTGTCCTTAATAATCTTGATGATGATTTTTATTTACTAGATCTATCTCCGCCCCCTTATGTTGGCGCATCTGCTCCGAGGCCACAAGATTCTGTCCCGGGTCCGGGTAAGGTAGATACGCGGTCCATGTTATCGGCTGAGCATATGGCTGAGCTTCGGCAAATTTCCTTCCGTGCACTTAAGGGCAAGGTGTCCGTGGATGAATTGTTCCATACTTGGGGGTCGTGGCAGGATAGAGAGAGATTGTATTTTTTGAGTCATTTCGCTGAGGAAGTGATTGCTGCTTTTCGGAAATATTCTAGTGTCTTTGAGCCTGAAGAAGTGACATCGGATGCTAAAGCATTGCATGATGGTGTTTTTTCTCCCTCTAAGGCTCCTGATACGGCTCGGCGGCTATTCGCCTTGCGGGACGCGGTGCTGGCCCATAAAGAAAAAGCGCGCCAACGAGCAGGGGAGGAGACGCAGTCGGATTCGTGTACCGCAGAAGGCCACTCATCCACCTCTCAATCAGATAAGAGCGATCTAGTGCATGCTAAGCCAATGCGCGAGGCGGCGCCTTTGTATGTTCCTCCTAAAGGAGCGGGGACTAGCTCGGACATTACCTCCGCCGATGCTAAGGGATATTTTGTGTATAATTGGGTTTATACTCCGTGGCATAGAGCTGATGTTATGGCATTAAAGAATGCGCTGCCTGACCCCCGCAAGAATCCAGCGGCCTTCTACGAAGAAGTCGAGGGGGCCTTGAATTCTTGCGTTATGACTTTAGCAGATATAGACCTGTTCTTTGGCCTTATCCTACCACCGGATATGTGGCGATCTGTCCGAAAGGTAGATGATATAGTTGCCTTTAAGGCCCGGTGGTCTGACCTTGAGGATGAGGATAGGGAGCGGAAGCCCGCGCAGAAACCGCCCCAGAGTATTTTAGATCTCCCTGCTGCTATTGTGGCTAAGTTGAAGACAATTATTCCCCCTAAAAAGATTGACTGGAATATGTTAGCTGCATGTAAACAGAAAGTTGACGAGTCAGTTGCGGACTTCTTTACGCGCTTTGAGGAGACGTTTCATGATTTTAGTGGCCAGTCGCTTACTGACGATACGGGTCGCCACCTTTTTGCGGATAAATATGTGGCTAATCTGCTGCCGGCAGTTGCGGCCCGTTTAAAAGCGAGTGAAAGTTCTTGGTCTTCCGCTACACCGACGGCCCTCCTGACTATCGCCCAGTATTATGAGCGTCAGGAGCAAGAAGCAAAGGGCCAGGAGGAACAGAAATCGAAAGATTTGAAAACAAAGGTGATGTTGGCACAAGTCTATGGCCCGCCCCGACGGGGTAGTAATAGAGGTAGGGGAGGATCTTATGGTCCTCCCTCGGGCCGATCTGATTTGAATAGGAACCAATGTGCGTATTGTAATCAATCGGGTCATTGGGCTAGGGACTGCCCGGTGTTGCATGCATCGCGTCAGGGGCATATCCACGGTGGCCCGCGAGGTAGAGGGGGTTTTTCGAACTTTCGAGGGAATTCTAACGAACAGGCTCGTTTTGACTCTGCTGGGCAGCACCGAGACAGATCAAATGTTTTCGATCGTCAGCATCAGTATCAAGTGTCGGGGATTGACCGGTCGGGGTACCATGACTCTCAGCATGCATAGGGATGCGTTGGATGGGGGTTAGAATCAGTTGAGGTGCCGGTCGATCAGAAGGGTCCTTATGTATCGGCTGAGGTTTTGGGCTCTACTGATCAGTTCCTAGTGGATACAGGAGCGACACGTAGTGCACTGTCTAAGCAATTGGTTCCGGGGGCTCCCCCATCCGGCTTAATGGTCACATCGGTAGGGTTTGACGGTATACTCTCCCGAAGCCCTATTTCGCAGCCCCTCATGTTTAAGGTTGATTCTTTTTCTGCACCCTGTCCGTTTCTGCTTGCCCCGTACACACCGGACAACATTATGGGTCTTGATATGTTAAAGCATTTTAGGGCTACGATCCGCTGCTCCCCTGCTGGTGTGCGGGTAATATTGAACGATAATTACCCTCGGTCTGAACGGATGTGTGCGATTTCGGAGGACGCGCTGTTAGCTACCCTCCCTCGTGCTTTGTGGGCAACTTCGGATACTGATGTGGGACAAATGGTGATTCCACCGGTCCACATTAGCGTCCAGGAGGGGGCGGTGTTACCACGCCTCCCACAGTATCGTATTTCCCAGGAGGGTGAGGAGGCTCTCATACAGATAGTGCAGGATTTGATGGCGGTAGGGGTAGTGGAGGAAGTCCCCTACAACATTTGTAACAGTCCGATTCTTCCCATACTGAAAAAGGATACGGATGCCAGAGTTTATCGGTTTATAATTGATTTGAGAGAAGTGAACAAGATCGTGATACCTCAATACCCAGTGGTTTCCGATATCACGACGTTGCTTACTTTGGTACCACCTACGGCGACTATGTTCTCCGTGATCGATTTGAAGAATGCCTTCTTTTCCATTCCCATTCACCCTGATAGCCGATATCTTTTTGGGTTTACATTAAATAATAGATCTTATCGTTTTTGTAGGATTCCCCAGGGCTACACAGAAAGCCCTAGCATTTACAGTCAGGCTTTGAAAAGACAATTGGATTCCTTTGTTCTGCTCGAGGGGGTCGCCCTCATTCAATATGTCGATGACATCTTGCTGGCGGCTGACACCCTGGAGTTGTGTGAAAAAAGTACGTTATCCTTACTTTCCTTTTTAGCATCCCACAATCATAAGGTATCTAGGAAGAAATTGCAATTCTGTAGACCAAAGGTGACTTATTTGGGTCACCTTTTGTCTAAGGAGGGACGTGCACTCACACCGGATCGTATCCAAGTAATTTTGGACACACCGAGACCGTCCACACAGAAGGATGTGCGTGCATTTTTGGGCCTTGTTTCTTTTTGTAGACAGTGGATATTGGGGTTTTCGCACATAGCTAAGCCATTGTTAGCCCTCTTGACAAAGGACACGCCTATCCCAATCCCTTGGTCAGATGAGTGTGATACTGCTTTTCAGCAACTACGACAGGCCCTTTGTTCAGCACCAGTGTTAGGGACCCCTGATTATGCAAAACCCTTTTCGTTGTATGTGCATGAGAAAGATGGATGTGCATTGTCAGTTTTAGTGCAGATGCACGGCGATAAGCAGCGCCCTTGTGCATATTTTTCGGCTGTACTTGATCCTGTCGCCCGAGCATTACCAGGGTGTTTTCGCTCGGTTGCGGCGACAGCTGTGTCAATACGCCAAAGTGAGGGAATTGTGTTATCTCATAAGCTGTTGGTATTAGTCCCCCATGCTGTCTATGCCCTGCTCAATCAAACGAAGACGCAGCATTTGACCAGCGCCCGTTTAACGGGATATGAGTTGACGCTTTTGGCTCCTCATATTACGTTAAAAAGGTGCGTAACGTTAAACCCGGCAACATTGTTGCCATACCCCGAAACCCAGCCTGAGGCGCGGAAAGCGCATGATTGTATTCTCGTGACTGAGGAACAAACAAAGGGTCGTATTGATCTCCAGGATACGCCCTTTTCAGATGTAGATGGAGAACTGTGGGTGGATGGATCCTGCCTGAAGCTACCAGATGGTACGACTTCAGCAGCGTATGCGATTACCACATTGCAAACGATAGTGGAGACAGCACGCATACCACAGAAATCAGCTCAAGCAGCGGAACTGATAGCATTAACACGAGCATGTGAGCTCAGTACAGGACTATGTGTGAATGTTTATACAGATAGCCGCTATGCCTTCGGAGTAGCGCATGACTTCGGCCTACTCTGGAAGGAGAGAGGGTTTTTGACGTCACATGGAGTACAGATAATGCATGGAGAGTTAGTTCACAATCTTTTAACTGCATTGACATACCCAAAGAAAATTGCCATCGTTAAGTGTAGCGCCCATAGGAAAGTAGTTGATAAAGTTGGAGAAGGGAATGCGTTAGCGGATCGAGTAGCACGGGAGACTGCGATACAGCCCGGTACTACTGCCGTGTATGTAGTAAAGTCACAGGTGGAAAGATGGCATGATGCGAAGGAGGAAGTGCGAGAAATGCAGAGGACCGCTTCTGATAAAGAGCGGGAACAGTGGGCTAGTGAGGGAGAACTGGATGACGAGGGCTGCTGGAGAAATAGGCAGATGGATAGATGGAAATTACCCACGGCCTTTGTACAACCTATGGTTCAGATGGCACATGGGCTAGCACATGTTGGAGCTTCCGCAATTGTGAAATTGCTTACCCAAGTCTGGGAGCATCCAGAGATTGCTAGCACGGCAAAGAGGGTGGTGCAGACTTGTATGATCTGCTTGAGGTATAACCCAGGAAAGGGTACTCGAACCCCAGCAGGAGGGTTTGTGACACCTACTGCACCCTTCGAGGTTTTGCAGATGGATTACATCCAGCTTGAGCGCTGTAACAATCTGAAGTATGTTCTAGTAGTGGTCTGCGCTTTCAGCAAATGGGTTGAAGCGTACCCTACGAAAGACAATACTGCAATGACTACTGCGAAGTTGCTGCTGAAAGAGTTCTTCCCTCGATATGGCATCTGTAGACTTCTGTGGAGTGATAATGGGCCTCACTTTGTAGCGGATGTTATAAAGTACGTCTTGAAGGGCCTGGGCATCACCCAGAAGTTTCACGCGGTATTCCACCCTCAGTCTGCAGGACTAGTCGAGAAGTATAATGGTACACTGAAGCTCAAGATCGCTAAAATTCAAGCTTCGACGTCCTTGACTTGGCCAGACGCTCTGCCACTGGCGTTATTGTCAATTAGATCGGTACCGCACTCTCGAACTGGCCTTACACCGTACGAGATTGTCTTCGGACGCCCAATGAATATTTGGGGTCCACCAAAACCTAAGGCTGTGTATGATGTACCTTGTGTAATGATGAACGATTATCTGGCACAGTTAACGGATAACTTGGTTTCTATTCATCAACAGGTCCGAGAGGCGCTCCCTGATCGGTCTACCGGTGAAGGACATGGTCTCCGACCTGGTGACCACGTGATGGTGAAAATATTTGACAGAACAAACAGCTTGGAACCGAGATGGGTGGGTCCTGAGCAGGTCCTCCTCGCAACGAGGACGGCTGTGCGAGTCTCCAACAGAAAGAATTGGATCCATTCCCTGCACTGTAGGAAGGTGCCGCCCGGATTGGTGGAACCTGCCGTGCTGACCGATCAACGAGAAATCTTGGCTGCAGAGACAGGCCGTGCTGCGGAGCCAAACGCCACCGAGGAGCTCTTTCCGGACCACGCGACTCCTGGAGGAAGGCGATATCATCTTCGACCAAGGAAGTGAGTTTTCCAGTACCGGGACATACTGTCAGAACGGCCCTTGGGTTAGTGAAACGGAGAGCCGATGAGGCAAGGGGGGGGGATCAGCCCTGCATTAGTGTAGCGACACCCGTCTTGGCCCGCTGGTGAAGAAATCAACCGCTGCCCAAGGGGAAGAGTTCTGACAGACTTTTAGTTTCAGGAAGATATTGGGTTTTATTTTTTACTTTGACATGGAGAAAAAGAAAGTCCTTTGTGCATTAGGGTTCATGTTGACAGTAGCCATTGTTGGGATAACCACATGGTTCGTGGAGGATGTAACTCCCGCTCGGAAGATTCTTGTGTTGACAACTCCGGTGCCTGAGGAGCACTACTTTTATACATTACCGTATCAAGAGTTGAAACATCGACAGTCTTACTTGAACAACACTTTCATCCAGATGCTGCATCATACCCACGTTGCTACGAATGCTACGAACTGTTGGATATGTGGGATGATGCCAGCTCATCAGAAGAAAGGAGGAACGCCATTTATACCACTTCCTTTCTCTCATAATGGCTCTTGTAGAGCATGGTATACTTTGCTTTTTGCCACTCGGAAACCGACAGTGGGACGATTGCTCTTCAGACTCAATAAAGAATGCCATCAAGACAAAAATGGGTATCCACAAGCGAATGGGACAATTTGGGAGTGGGAAGAGTACCGACCAGACAATGAATCCATTCCCTACATCTTCACGAACACAAGAGACACTATGGGAAAGGACAAATTTGTGATTCAAGTAGCACAAGCTCAAGCGGACCTGTGTGTCCAGAGTGTGGGTTTTATCCCTGTTGGTGTTAGTGATTGTATTACTGTTCTGAACATTGATGGGTTGAACAATAGTACCTTTTTAGCCTCCCATAATACGTACTTTGAGTGTGGAAATAAAGGTTATTACCGTCTGCCGGCTGGGTGGTCTGGGGTATGCTATGTATCATTTCTATTACCTCCTGTATTCCTAGCTCCCGCATCTTATCATAAGGATCTGAAATTATTGAATAATGTGACTGTAAATAGGTATAAACGTACTTTATCAATTGACGATGTAGATCAGACTGATACCAGTCTGCAGCAGTATATTGATTTTAACTTAGGACTGTTTTTCTTTGTTGGAGCTGCCCTGAACAGTAGGAAGATCCGAAGATTAACAAGAGTGGTAGAAGCTGTGACAAATCAGACTGCTGCTGCTCTTGGGAATCTTACGGAGGAATTGCAAATTACTAGAATTGTTGCATTGCAGAATCGTATGGTATTAGACGTTATGCTAGCTGACAGAGGAGGAGCATGTAAAATTATTGGAAGTAGCTGTTGTGTGTTTATCCCTGATCATACGCCATCAGTTTATAATGCCATCAATAAACTGCATAAAATTGCAGCTGAGATCCATACAGAAAACGGCACTTGGTCCTTTTCTGGATGGTTTTGGGCGTTAATTACTGCCTGGGGATGGAAGGTTCTAACTGGTCTCTGCATTATTGTAGCGGTTCTGTTTTCGTGCTGTATCTGTGTTCAATGTGGTCCCTTGCTCTGCTCATTATGTGTATCATTCTGTATCCCTGATAAGAAAGCTATTGCCGATGTTGCTCACCAGAAACGTTTAGCTAAAGAAGTTGAAGAAATGATGACAATTGACATATATGATGATTATCCTACCAAACCGGATGTCTTCAGTAAATGCTGAAAGGGTCGTCTGTTGTAAATTGAAACAACGATGTGATTAAGCATTTACTAAAGACATTAATTCCCTTCTCTAGATCAAGTTTTCTCCGTTATGTTGACCGAAGTTTGGACTCCATTTTGTATTGTCACGCTTCCACGTGTTCCCCACGAGAAGAGTCCAACCTCTGTGTTAGTTGCTCTTGTAATCTGCCTAGTAACAGTCTATAAATAGCTCCTTTGTCCATCTGGCACATGCCCAGACTTGACCACATCTGTTATCAGTTAGCCTTGCTTGACCATGTTTTCGCGGGCTCAAGGAGTGTGTTAGCTCCGCCCACATATTGATTCAGTATCGAAAATGACCATAAATGGTAATGTTCTTCGGCCTCATGTTGTATCCACCCACTTATGAGCCCCTCTATTATGTATAAAAGGGGACCATGTACGTAAGTTCTTTGTGCTACTCTATGCAATACTGAAGAGTGTTGTGTGGATTGTAGGACCACCCTTAAGGGTTAATAAATGCTGTCTTTGTACTTTGCAGTTTCCGTGCCAACTTCCTTATAGATTCCATTACAGGAGAGCGAACCCTTGTGTCCTGCGGGCCTAGCTGGGGCCTGTATTCATCAACTGTATGCTCTGTGCATGAGTGTAAATATTCAGTGTGCATGTTGCCCCACAAAAGTGTTTTAATTTTTGTTGTTATCACAAGGACCCTCCTGTCTCCAGTAAACATGCTATTTCATGGTGTGCACGGTGTGAATGCCTGAAGACTACAAAGCGTACTACCCACACATCAGAGACCCCTACAGCCGGAACCCGCTTCATGGCCAACCGCAGCAACCAGGCTTGCCTTGTGTGAGAGGGTGGACTGTAGAATTCAAATGAGCAGACTTTTATAGCACATCTGTATGGATGGAGTTACTACAATGTGCTTTATGCCTTTAGGTCTTGACTGTGAGGAAAATTCTGAAAAAGTTGTCTTTCGATTTTTTTCCAGAATGAGAAATTGTTACTCTAGGTTGAGGTAGATTAAAGTTACCACAATTTTAAGGCAGTCTAGAAATGCTACCCTTTCTTCAGAGATGTGCACTTTATAGATAGGAAAGGTAATCTCTGTGACCTGAACGAATCATGCTAAAAACCTGAAGTGATTAGGATAAACTCAGACAAATGGCGACCCTAGTGTTGAAAGAATCACTTTCACAAGCCGGAAATATGTAACTGAGAAACATCTTTTACTGGTCATTGGCAGTGCTGGACTTGTAGCGGCCAATACTCTGCCTCGAATAGCAGCCTGAAAACTTTCCACAGACTGCAGCATCCTATCATATTCATGATGCATCCAGGCGCCTGCACACATCAGTGTGTGAAGAATTTCCAGTTGCACTGCACCAACGCTCTTCCCTCCTCCACATCTACATTACTTGCCTATTTTCAACTTTGATTGCAGAGAGCTTGTTTTCCTCTAAAGCTGCTCAGGGGGGACCCCAAGGCCACGACTGAACAATACTGGCATCCCCGTGAACTGTGGTTGTGCTGTAAGTTTTTGTCCTCATTCGGTCCTGCCCCTTTTCAGGATCCTGTTTTCTGTCATCAGAAAGCACCTTCCGTTCTCCTGTTTAACATGATTATTTGCAGGAAGAGCATCTTGCATAAATTCATTTATTAACAGTGGTGGCTGCTGTCAATCGAAATTGGTAGGGCAGCACGGGGGGAGGAGGATAAAAAAAGCACTTAGCTGCTGCTCTGCTCCGGCTGCTTTGTTGCTCCTGTTCCTCTCCTTCTCCGGAAGTGGACGGGCCTGACAGCACAGGCTCCCCACCCAATCCAGACGCTGCTCTCATAGCATGAGAGCTGCGCCAGGTTTGGTCTGAGTGGCCTCATTTGCCGCTCAGACAGTGTCTGGGAGCCAGTGGCATTTATCCAACCCTGCTGTGGAACACTGCTGGGTTGGAGATGGAGAAACATAATTGCGCATGTCAGTTTGGCCGGACTAAAACGGCCGGCCAAACTGACATGCACAATTATAAGTGCACAGTACTCCTCCCTGCCATGGCCCGGCCCCTCCCACTCCCATGTAAGCAGTGCAGACAGAGATAAATAAAACAATAATAGCAATGTTTTATTATCTTTTTGTTTATCATCTGCTTGCAGTGGGGTGATGCTCCTCCGCCATTACGGAAGATTTTTACCTGTTTATTAATTGTTATAGATTGGTAAGCCAATAAATAAAGAAGGAGAGCCGAGCTGAGGGTCTGAAATGGATCTAATACCCTGGGCATGAGCCGAGCTTTGCAAATATTTGGAATGTAAACCAAGCACCAAACACTATGTTAAAAAAATGTTAAACTCTTCTTGAAATTCAATGTATTCATTTAACACAAGGAAACCAGTGCTTAATTGGAGCCAGTGGTTATCCACACCGGTGCTTGTGACAGTCTGCCACAAGGTGCCACTCTCTGTCTAATTTAGAAATGACTACAACAGCAGTTAATTATTAATTCAATATACATTAAAAATGACTATCACCTGCCTCCCAAGTCATCCATAGCTGAAATAGTCTGAATGGCCACACTTGTAGAAGTGTGATGTTGCACAGCAGCTGTGCAACATGGCTAAAAAAAATTGCAAACACCAATAGCTGTCCTTAAAACCATTTCAGCCATGTTGTACAGCAGTGCAGAGTGCTGCTGCATTACATATAGTTTTTTTAAGTTTCTGCCGCGTTTTAGCACAGCTGTGCAGCATGACTAAACATTGCTAAAAACACACTGACAAAGCCAATAGTGCTCACATGCGAGACCTATTGGCTCTGCTTGTTTCTAACACCTATCCTGCTTCAATACCCCACTCGTACAGGTTATTTTGTACCCATGCTTTCTTTTTTTGTCACTGTTTTCCTATTTTTCTCTGCTTCCATCTTTCTCTCGTTTTTGCTCTCTCAAAATCTGATGATCCCCATATGAATGCCGGTGCCCACTACCTGCAACAAGTGCCACAACCTGGCTTAGATTCCTGAGAGGCAATGGTTCGCTATACTGTACCTCTGCACTCAGTGACAGATTCCTAATTTGTTTTATGCCATTAACAGTTCCCAGCGATAATTGCAAAATGGCAGGACTGAAAAACACACACTTCATCTTTCTTTAATGGTCATAAAATATTATGGGGTAGATTTACTAGGTTTACATACATTGCAGCACAGCAACAAAAGTTCACTCAAGGACTCCCCTCTTCCTCAGTTGCTGGGGATGATGTCAAGGTTTTGGTAGTATACTTTGACAAAGCTTAACACTTTTACTTTCATCTGGACTGTAGCGTGCAGCACACATGTAATGCTGGAAAACCTTTCTCAAACGTTATGCCCGCCTCGTGGAGGTGATCATTTCCGGTGCCAAGTCCAGTCTACATTTTTTATTGGACAGGGCTTTGCATCAAAATGCATTGGTGGTTACATGAGACTGCCCATGGGCCATCCATGGATCAGCACCTTGATGCAAAGTAGGGCAAAAGTAACACAAACAAGCATTTGCAATGCAATAGGAATCGCATTTACTCGAGACCTATTGCATTTTAAACGGGAGTGCGGGCGGGTGAGAAGGCACAGACTGCAGGAGAGGGAGGCACAGGACGAAAATAGTGTTCACAGTCAGTAGCGGCTCCTGGTGGGAGTGCTGCCGGGCGGTAATGTGGGGCGGGGGAGGGGCAGGGTGGAGAGTAGTAAACACAGGAATACGGATGAATTCAGGTAAGTAAACAATTAAATCAATAAAACGAATTTCGTTGCGCGCACTGCATTGCATTTGAATAAAACATACTGTGCAACACTCGAAGTAAACGGGCTAGTAACCAAAGCACCTCATTGCACAGATTTCTGTCATTTGCATGAAGCAAACGCAGTGCAACAGTTAGTACATCTACGGATTAAATACAACTGAAATGAATGTACAGATAGATTATCTGGTCCAAGATGCTAAGCAAGATATTGCTAGTTTTTTAACACTACACCAATAAACGTTTACTTTGTTGATTGAAATAGAGGTGCCATCAATTGGGTCAAGATGTCTACAACCTGGCTTGATTCCCCCATGCAGCGCAAGATTTACCTGCAGACTACCACATGCCGCCTTGGCCCACCACCACCCGGCCTTCTACCCCTATGGCCAAGAACAGCTCTGGTATCCCTCCAGGCCCAAGAACACCGCCCGCGAGTGCACCTGCACGCTGATGGCCTGGCTGAACAAGCAAGGCAAGAACCCCAGCAATGGCGAGAAGATCATGCTCTGTAAATATGTTATATGTGTCCAACCCTAATCGCTTCAACTTTCCTTAAAATGTAATCCTGAGTGAATTTGCAACTTGTATATTTGTAACTCTGACCACTAGTATCTGCAGTGGACCTGTACTTCCTACCATTCTTATGTCAGTTTAGAGTTTCTCTGTTTCGTATCCTTTATGTACTTCTTGCACTCTGAAGTCCTTATGTAAGGTAACTGGTTCTATTGCAAAGTGCTCTGTTATCGTCAGGTAAAGTTCGCGCAATATAAAAACGTGTAAATACATAGTATCAATTCATCTTGTGAGTGGCTGCACAGATAAGCATGCTGAAATTCCTGCTCTGGCTCGCCAATGACAGAAGAGAACCATTGTCAGTAGCATGCAGCTTTAAAAAGCCCTACCATTTGCACTATTATTTTTGTTCTTTTTTGCCTCACGACGTATTGCAAGCAAAGGACCTCAGAAGAAGGGAAAAGGAGTAGAGACATTTGCCATGCTGACAGGAAATATGCTATGCTGATAGCCTGAAGTGCTGAGTGATGACCCCAGATGCCCAGATCGTAAGTACTCGATTTACAGTCCCAGAAGCATTTGAATGATGCCCCACTGTCAGGAAGTATGCATCTGAAATGAAGCTCGGGATGGCTGCAGCTAATGGGATGCTGCTGCACTTAGGACTGAAAATTAATCTTTCAAGCTCTTATATTACAAGGCTGTGTGTTATGCCGTTATACAGGCATCCAATTTGCGTCACTAAAACATGGCAGAGTTCTCAAAAGAACTTGTTTGGCAAAAAGTATATGAAAGCGATTGTTTCAATTTAAGGCAGTGCACCCAGACTCATTTACTAAACGGTATACTTGGTGGTAACACTCAGAAGCCAGACCACCTGAGGTAAACATTTATTTATTTGCTTTTCACTGATATTTATAACAGATTCGGTGTCTGCCAAATTTTCATTGGGAACTTCTCTTGCTTGCTTCATCTTGGAATCATGATGTCAACTTCTGGGAAGCATCAGGATGTGTGACGCCTTGTCTTCTCCACCAAACAGTATAGTTATCCAGCTGAAAAGGACTAATTTGTTCATAAGAGTGAAAACCCACTCATGGCGGGTGATGTTTCATTTTCATCCCCGAGTGGCCGGTTCAGGAGGCAAAAGGGCAGAGCTGGAATATACAGACGACTGCTCATTTGGAAAGAGGAGGATTTAAACCGCCCCGTTGGTGACTTATTTGATCAACCGCTCCTCTTGATTTGCCAGGCCCAAGGAACACCTGATAACTGTTGAGGTGTAAGGGCGGGGATAACAACGGGAATCAGCCTTGTGAGTACATTGTCTCTTTGTTAACCATGATGACAGACAACGCCTATTTTGATCCATATACTTTTGAATTTCTTGAACTATGATGAATCAATGAATGAATTAATCAATCAACCAATAAGATACTAACATTCATCTAAAAACAGATATCTTAGCGCTAAGGGAAAGTCAGTAGAAAATTGAGAAGAAAGGAAAGAGAGGATGGAAAAACATACTCAGAATTACTGAGACAGACACCCCATTAGGTGGCGTGATAGGTTTTCAGTTTCTTACAGATTATACTAAGGCCAGCAATTAATATATTTCAGTGAAAGGCAACTAGTTCAATGCTTTCACTTGCAGCACTCAAAAAGATTTGCTCCCAAAGCAACTCTCCTTACTCGTCACACCCCCACCAAGACTTTAGAAGAGGAGCGGAGAGGGGGACATGGATTATATTTTCTGGTACTAGTTCTCAGGGAGGGGGCTCCTGCCCCTGCTTGCATCGAGGTGTTTGAGCAGTGTATGAAGGGCTTGACACTTTATTCTTAAATTTTACTTTTGAGTATGTTTAGCAACCTCTTGTTTCTTTTTTTTTACATTAACTAAAAAGCTTTCTGCAACACCTTTACCTTGAAGTCACAGGGAAGTTGTCACAATCATGAAAACCCATGCACTCCAAAAATGTACAGAATTCTTGCCCACTGTAAGTCATTGCCTTTTCATATGTGAAAAGCATTCCACTTGATATATTATGAAATAGCTGAAATATCATGTGTATTCAACCATGGCAACTAGCAGAAGTTGTCCGTTCAGCTAAGGACCCAAAAAACATGTTAACATCTTCACACACTTCCTGTGGAAGTCACTACCCAGCTTTTGGCAGAAGTGAAATGACCTGACTGTGCTCTCCACCAGGTTGTCCAACAAAGGAAAACAAACCATTTGCCTCAACAGTCTTTTGATTATGAAATTCCCTGTATTCTTCGTGGGCCAGATCACTAACAGCTATAACAAGTTGTTTAGCCAGCCAAGTCTGTTGGTAGTGAATAGCTTTTAAGTCTTTGGCATTACAGTCTTTGTATGTTTTGTTAATATGATCTAAGGGTCATATTTAACAAAGTTTTGCGTCACCCCTGTGCCACACAAGGTTACGCAGGAGCTACACAAAACATAGATAAGAAGTACCAAGACAAGGAAGTCCACCCTGCATTGCACTGCAGTGCTTGGTAAATCTGGAGTTGCTTGGTAAATCTGGAGTAATGCAAGGATGCATGGGTCGCTGTTTTGGGTAACTCTGCCCCAGGGAGGCGCTCCATGGGTGTTCCTACATATCCACACATGGATTTGGCTCATTTCCAGAATTACCATGAGTGGTGGACCTGGGAAAACACCACAATGCTATGTCTTCCCAGGCAAGGCATAATGAGGGTACATTTCTAAAGCTAAGCCGAAAACTTCATTTTTATACTTATAAGTCACCTCCTAGATAGGCTAGAAAGGCTCATTAGGGCAGGGATCATGCTAAAAAAATAAATTAATAAAAATAGAATCAGATTTAAGGATTACCCACTGTGTTCCTTCTAGATCCTCCGCTATGAATCTGGCAGCGGTTCCTAGAATATCTTGTGTCTTTTCAGATGGCTCCTCGTTTGGGTTTCTCAGTGCTCAGGCCTGGAATGCGTTTCCCGTATCATTGAGAGCGGTGTCAAATTTAGCTACTTTTAGGAAGCTCCTCAAAACTCTGCTTTTAAATCTTTTTAATCAATAGTTGAGTTTCCCTTGGCTTCTTCTGTTATCCTTCTTTTCTCTCTTTTCTCTTCTGCAACCAAAGTTGGTGTCGTTGGTTGCACTATTGGCCTTTCATGTGGCGGGACACTCTTTTGAGTAGCTGTGCGCTATATAAATGCCTTTTATTCATATTCATACCTAAAGAGATATTTAAAGAGTAAGACATGTGTACATAAGTTTAACATGTCCTGAGAGGACAGTAAAAAGCTTTTAAAGTTGCTTTTCACTGCAGTAAGGCAAAGTCTCACATAGACTAACTCTGGGTTACCTTAGTATACTTAATAAGTCATAACTTCAGTTTGAGATCAGATAGAGAAATACTTCCTTTACTGATTATCTCTTTAATGGTACAGTCAGATTTCAAGTTGCACTTCTGAAAATGCCACTTTTAGAAAGTTGTGTCAAAGAAACAAAGGCAACCCTACTCACAAGGAACAAGGGCATGCACTCTATATAGGGAAACAATAGTTCTTGTGGACAATGTATGAATAGTTAATAGTCAACAAGCACAATGGCAATTAACACTGGAAATAGGATGTTGAAAGAAAAACATATTCAGGAGACCAAATACTGGTTGCACAAAATAGCTTCTGTATTGGAAAAACATATAAACTGTGCTCTGTGTTACAAGTCAATTATGATATACAACTATGTTTCTTAATACATGAAAATGACAATTTTTTAATAAACAATCTCTTATAACAGCCTCTGTATTATTTAGAGAGGCCGGAAATGGTTTGTTTGAAATACAAAAAATAGGAGGTCTCATCAGGTCCTAAAAATGAGGGACGCCTGATGAATCACAGTAAACATTCACCAGAAATGATGGAGTGCACTGCAATAAAGTGACAAACAAAAAAGGGCTATTATACACATAGGGCCCAGCCAGGCACCCAGTGAGGGGAGGGGGGATGGACAGTGACTGAATCTGGCAATGAGTAGTGGTGTGTCTGACTACGCCACGCTATAGATAGAAGGATGCTTGAGTAGGATAAGGACACACAAATCCATGCCAAGGAGTCAGAGGTTGCCGTCTAATAGTGGGGCCACTGTCTGATCAGGTGATACAAGTGCTGCATCTATGGATGAGATGCCTTCTGTTGGACCTGGCCCTTTTGGCCGGATGGTCCCTAGACTTTTCGCCTCCCACCCGTACTTTTTCTGACCGGTTGTTGGCTATTCTATGACTCTGGGCACTTTACCACTGCTGTTCAGTGCTAAAGTGCATATGCTCTCCCTATGTAAAATGTATATGTTGGTTGGATTCCATGATTGGTTTAGTTGGTTTACTGTCAGACCCCAGTAAAGTGCACCAGGAGTACCCAGGGCTTGTAAATACAAATGCTGCTAGTGGGCTTGCAGCACTGGTTGTGCCACCCACAGAAGCGGCCTGGTAAAATGTATCTAAGGTCTGCCATTGCAGAACCTGCGTGCAGTCTGGTACTGTCATGCTGACTGGGCAAGTGCACCCACTTGCCAGTCCCTAAACCTTCCCTTAACTTCATATCAGTCACCCCTATGGTAGGCCCAAGGGCAGGGTGCATTGTAAGCATAAGGTAGGACAAGCCCTGATGTGTGTGGCCTGTCCTAATAGTGAATTACAGCCATTTTCGTTTTTCACTATTGTAAGGCTACCTGTTCTCCATAGGCCAGAATGGGCTGTTAGAATTGTTACATCCTATGATCCTAACAAACCCAGGGAACATGTTAGAAATTCGAGTTTAGTATGCCTGAACTCAGAATAATAAAATACATCTTTTAGTAAAGTTTATTTTAATATTCTGTGTTTGCAGATACCACTTTTAGAAAGTTGGTATTTGCTTGCTTGACCATTTCAGCCCGCCTCTGCTATGATGTGTATCTGCCTGTCTGGTTGTGTGAGTGACAGGGCTGGGGAAACCCAGAGGGGCAGGGCTAGGTAGCCTGGTGGTGAATAGGAAGATTGGCAGTCAGATTGGTGGGAGGAGTACACCTGGGCTCTGAAAAGGGTTGTGCTCTGCTACCACAATGCTGGCTCCACCTCCTGCGGAGCGGCTGATGTCTCTGCCCTGCACCCTGAATAGAAAGGCATGTCAACAGAGTGCTCAAGAACTGGTTTGGACTGGGCAAAGGCCCCTCAACCCCAGAGGAACAAAGGAATTAGGGGTATAAGTATTGGGACCCTGCTCCCAAGAAATTAGATCAGATCCTGCTGAAACAAGAAGAACCTCTGCCAGAAGAGTAGGAATGGGGAAAGCTGTAGGAGAAGTAACTGTCCCTGACCTGGGGGATTGGCCTGCAGTGGTTGCCTTGCTGCTGAAGGAGAGGAGAAAAGACTACAAAGACTTTTATTTCAACTTGTGCTTAAAGATCTCCAAGGGCTTGAACTGAGCTTGCCCCCTGAACGAAGTCCCAGGACCAGTGGACTTCATCCCCAGCTCCCCAAAGTCTTTTGGAAGTGCCTGCTGCTGTTGTTGGGCCTTCTGAGGGACTGCGTGTCGCAAGGAGCTGGAAGCGCGACGCAAGGGAGAGAAGCGTGCCGCCGTCGGAGCCGCTGTCGTCGCATTTCGCAGAGAGTGTCGCCGCTGCAGCATCGCATCGAGCGGAAGCATCTTGCATCATTCCGGAAGTGTCTCGCAAAGCCAATGAAGCGTGTCGTCATCGCAGCCATCGCAGCTGTCGCATTGCACCGTATCGGGAGAAGAGACTCGCATCGAGGAGGAAGCGTGTCGCCATCACAGCCATTGGACTTGTCGCATTGCACCGCATCCAGAAAAGCGCCTCGCATCCACGGAGAAGCGTGCCGCCGTCAGAGCCGCTGTCGTCGCATCTCGCAGAAGGGGTTTCGCCGCTGCAGCATCGCATCGAGCGGAAGCGTCTCGCAACGTCGGAGAAGAGTGCCGCTGCCAAGGCCGCTGTCGTCGCATCTCGTCAAGGGTGACGCCGCTGTAGCTGACGCATCGAGTCGAGCCTTCTCGCAACATCGGAGAAGTGTAACGCATCTGGAAGATCCCGTCTTTATTTCTTTTGCACCAAGAACTTCAACGCATCTGCATCGCTGCAACACTTTCGTTGCCCTGCGTGTCACATCTAAGGTACATTGACTAAAAGTGTCGCATTTAAGAACTTCAGAGAAACTAAGCAATCTTCTACCAACTAAGCAATCGTATTGTGTATTTTTAATCGTTTAATGGTCTTGTGATAATCCTATATAATGAAGCCTTATTTTTAATATAAATACCTGTGTGGTGTCCATTTGTAGTGTTGTCACTTGGTTACTGTATGTGTTAACAAATGCTTGACCTATAACGCTTTGAGATAAGCCTTGTCTGCTCGTGCCAAGCTACCTAGAGGGTGAGCAAGGGGTTATTTTAGTAGTGTAACCCCTCATCCTGACTAGAGGAAAGGTTCCCTGCTTGTCACAAGTACCTACCTGTGCCAACCAGAGAACCCGGATTCTAACATTGGTGGTCAGCGGTGAGGATTTAGTATTTGCATTTGTGACTCATGTACAGTGATTGGTGAACACTACTTAGTGAGTGCAGACCTTAAACGCAACCAATACTTGTTGGTAGATTTCTTTTGGACTGTCTATTTTTGAGCACTGCCAAGCTTAACCATGGTGGAGAAAGCAGCATCCATAGTCTCTGTGAATACTGAATTAAAATGGGAAGAAGAGAAATTGGATAGTTACACTGCCAAGCAGCTGAAGTCCTTCTGCAAGAGATTTAAAGTTTGCATTACTGGATGTACAACCAAGCCAGTGTTCTACAAGGCGCTGAGGGCCTGGGTAGAAGCAAAGAATGCTACTGATGATGATAGTGCAGGTGAGCAGCTGGATGAGCCAGTAGGTTCAAGAGGAAGGAGGACCCCTTTCCCTACAGGTAGCAGTGTTGCTAGCAAAAGTTTATCTCCAGAGGAGTTGGCAGACAGGAAGGAAACCAGAGCTCATGAAAGAGAGATGGCCAAACTGAAGGGACAACTGGCAATAGAACAGAAAAGGCTGGAAATAGAAGAGAGAAGAATGAAGTTGGAAGAGAAAAGAATCCAAATGGAGCATGAGTTGATCATGAGGGAGCTTGACTTAGAGCTCGAGAGGCTTGAGACCAGGAGTGTCTCAGCTCAACAACAAGAAATGTGTGTAGCTCAGAGATTGAGCTTTGCTGAGTGGGAGGAGGAATCCAGCTCAGATGCTGGCAGCAATATTGAATTTTCTAGTGCTGAGAGAGTAGTACACACACCCAGAGATGTGGCGCCTGACTTGAAGGAGGGGGTTAACATACACCAGGAGGTTCAAGGGCATGAGGTAGCTCCAGTAGTGTGCAGTATCCCTGAAGGGAATAGGGTAACTGGCGCAGGGGTTCATGGTCCTAGTAGTGGGAGGGACACTCTATTGACTCTAGCTGAGAGGTGCAGGGAGAGGGGTTCCCCCAAAATTGAAGTCCTGGTGGGTGAGTGTGAAGACCGCCCAGAAGAGTGTGGGTTGTGTGACAGAGGCAGTCAGATACTGTCTTGCCAGTCTCCGGAGAGTGGTGTGGAGTACGTGTGTGAGGCACTGGATGGTGAGGTGAAGGATAGTTTGGTTAACCCTGCTAGGGGGATGTGTGATCCAATTGTGGGAGAGCATATTGTAAGTCCCTGTTTTCCAGAGCTATGCCAACACCTGTTGGAGAGTGAGTTCTCTGACCGCAGGGAGCTCCCCTTGGAGGCAGACCTTTTGGTGGAGTCCAGAGGGTCTGGAAAGGCATTGGGGAGTGATCCCAAGAGGAGTGGTTCAGGTATCTTCAAACCCAGTGTGGTGGAAGTGGCTCAGAGTAGCACAGCTAGGTCCTGTAGTAGTGAGAGGGGTGTAGGGCCTCACGTCCTGTCTTTAAGAGGAAGGAGTGAGAAGGGGTTATGTCCCGGTAGTGCCCAACCTCAGTCTCAGAACTTGGATGGTTCTTTAAGGGAACACCAGGTGGGGAGCCTAGGCTGTCCGTTGTGCGGGATCCCCTAGTGTCTGGTGAACGTGGAGTGTCTGTAAGCAGGCCTCCCTCAGTTCTGGTGTCTGGCAGTACTGCTCCAGTTGGGAGGGTGCAGAAGTCCAGATTGAGGGGTGAGATGGGGAAAGAGTCCCCAGTGGAAAAACCAGTGGGTCAGGGGCCAGCCAGAAGGGCTGCGTCCCCAGTGAATGACCATGGTGACACCACTTCTGTCCTGGGGGATCTTCGTGCACTGTCAGATGGACAGTGGTTGGGAGATCTGCGACAGGCAGACTGTCACACGACACATTAGTTATGTGTCACCCTCAGGGGGGGCATGCGTGCTCCCTGGGAAGTCCTGGTGCGCCAGGCGAGCGTTCAACCACATGGGTTGGTCCCAGGGTTGGGAAGCAAGGTTCAGGTGTTGTCTGACCTGGAGGGAGGGACATCTGTAATCAGTGTCCTGACCCATGTTGCTTCTAGGGGTACCCCTCCAGTTGGGAGGGTGCAGTACTCTGGAAGGGGGTGCAGAGGGAGGGAGTCCTCACCTCTGACCCCGGTGCAGCCTGAGGGTTTAGACCCTAGGTTGGAGAGCCAGGTTCAGGTGTTGTCTGACCTGGAGGGGGGGACATCTGTAATCTGTGTCCTGACCCATGTTGCTTCTAGGGGTACCCCTCCAGTTGGGAGGGTGTAGTACTCTGGAAGGGGGTGCAGAGGGAGGGAGTCCTCGCCTCTGACCCCTGCTCAACCGAAGGGTTTAGACCCTAGGTTGAAGGGCCAGGTTCAGGGTGTCCCCCCTGACCTGGATGCCCAGTTGCAGGATAGAACCCCTGAACTGGTAGGCGAATTGCGCAGGACACCTGCCACAGGTGCCCTGGCAATTCTGGAAGGGGGTACCACTCCAAGTGGGAGGGTACAGAGCCCCAAGGGGGAGGACCGGGTGTGGGAGAGGCCACCCCAGTCTTTGGTACAGCCTGGGGCTGGTGGGTCAGTGCCAGGATGTCATACCTGACCTGACGGGAGGGAGAATGGACAAAGGGTGCCAAGCACCTAGGGCTACTGCCCCCCGCTCCCTGGTGCCAAAGAGGTTTGAGAGCCCTGAGAGGCATACGGCCTGGGTCTCATCCCTGACTACTGTCAGTGGCCACTGTAGCATTTTGCTGTCTGTCTGTTGGGACACACCTGTGAGCCAGTGAAGGTTAGGTGCTGCACAGGTGTGTCCACAGGTGAGGAGAAGGGTTCCCCATGGATTGGCTTGGTGGGCCCTGAGAGTATGGACAGAGGGATTCCAATAGGTTCAGATTGGCGTAGGACTGGAGTCTGCCCCTGCAGTTGCGGGCCAGGTCCTTGTTCTACTGCCTGCAGCAGGGAAGCCCATCAAGGTAGTGATTGGTCTACCCTGCATTTTGGCTGGAAGGGGGTTGTGTTGGACCTGGCCCTTTTGGCCGGATGGTCCCTAGACTTTTCGCCTCCCACCTGTACTTTTTCTGACCGGTTGTTGGCTATTCTATGACTCTGGGCACTTTACCACTGCTGTTCAGTGCTAAAGTGCATATGCTCTCCCTATGTAAAATGTATATGTTGGTTGGATTCCGTGATTGGTTTATTTGGTTTACTGTCAGACCCCAGTAAAGTGCACCAGGAGTGCCCAGGGCTTGTAAATACAAATGCTGCTAGTGGGCTTGCAGCACTGGCTGTGCCACCCACAGAAGCGGCCTGGTCAAATGTATCTAAGGTCTGCCATTGCAGAACCTGCGTGCAGTCTGGTACTGTCATGCTGACTGGGCAAGTGCACCCACTTGCCAGTCCCTAAACCTTCCCTTAACTTCATATCAGTCACCCCTATGGTAGGCCCAAGGGCAGGGTGCATTGTAACCATAAGGTAGGACAAGCCCTGATGTGTGTGGCCTGTCCTAATAGTGAATTACAGCCATTTTCGTTTTTCACTATTGTAAGGCTACCTGTTCTCCATAGGCCAGAATGGGCTGTTAGAATTGTTACATCCTATGAACCTAACAGACCCAGTGAACATGGTAGAAATTCGAGTTTAGTATGCCTGAACTCAGAATAATAAAATACATCTTTTAGTAAAGTTTATTTTAATATTCTGTGTTTGCAGATACCACTTTTAGAAAGTTGGTATTTGCTTGCTTGACCATTTCAGCCCGCCTCTGCTATGATGTGTATCTGCCTGTCTGGTTGTGTGAGTGACAGGGCTGGGGAAACCCAGAGGGGCAGGGCTAGGCAGCCCGGTGGTGAATAGGAAGATTGGCAGTCAGATGGGTGGGAGGAGTACACCTGGGCTCTGAATAGGGTTGTGCTCTGCTACCACAATGCTGGCTCCACCTCCTGCGGAGCGGCTGATGTCTCTGCCCTGCACCCTGAATAGAAAGGCAAAGTCATGTCAACAGAGTGCTCAAGAACTGGTTTGGACTGGGCAAAGGCCCCTCAACCCCAGAGGAACAAAGGAATTAGGGGTATAAGTATTGGGACCCTGCTCCCAAGAAATTAGATCAGATCCTGCTGAAACAAGAAGAACCTCTGCCAGAAGAGAAGGAACTGGGAAAGCTGTAGGAGGAGTAACTGTCCCTGACCTGGGGGATTGGCCTGCAGTGGTTGCCTTGCTGCTGAAGGAGAGGAGAAAAGACTACAAAGACTTTTATTTCAACTTGTGCTTAAAGATCTCCAAGGGCTTGAACTGAGCTTGCCACCTGAACGAAGTCCCAGGACCAGTGGACTTCATCCCCAGCTCCCCAAAGTCTTTTGGAAGTGCCTGCTGCTGTTGTTCGGCCTTCTGAGGGACTGCGTGTCGCAAGGAGCTGGAAGCGCGACGCAAGGGAGAGAAGCGTGCCGCCGTCGGAGCCGCTGTCGTCGCATCTCGCAGAGAGTGTCGCCGCTGCAGCATCGCATCGAGCGGAAGCGTCTCACATCATTCCGGAAGTGTCTCGCAACGCCGAAGAAGCGTGTCGCCATCGCAGCCATCGCAGCTGTCGCATTGCACCGCATCGAGAGAAGAGTCTCGCATCGAGGCGGAAGCGTGCCGCCATCGCAGCCATGGGAGTTGTCGCATTGCACCGCATCCAGAAAAGCGCCTCATATCCACGGAGAAGCGTGCCGCCGTCGAAGCCGCTGACGTCGCATCTCGCAGAAGGGATGTCGCCGCTGCAGCATCGCATCGAGCGGAAGCGTCTCGCAACGTCGGAGAAGAGTGCCGCTGCCAAGGCCGCTGTCATCGCATCTCGTCAAGGGTGACGCCGCTGTAGCTGACGCATCGAGTCGAGCCTTCTCGCAACATCGGAGAAGCGTAACGCATCTGGAAGATCCCGTCTTTATTTCTTTTGTACCAAGAACTTCAACGCATCTGCATCGCTGCAACACTTTCGTTGCCCTGCATGTCGCATCTAAGGTACATTGACTTAAAGTGTCGCATTTAAGAACTTAAGAGAAACTAAGCAATCTTCTACCAACTAAGCAACCGTATTGTGTATTTTTAATCATTTAATGGTCTTGTGATAATCCTTTATAAAGATTCCTTATTTTTAATATAAATACCTGTGTGGTGTCCATTTGTAGTGTTGTCACTTGGTTACTGTATGTGTTCACAAATGCTTAACCTATAACGCTCTGAGATAAGCCTTGTCTGCTCGCGCCAAGCTACCTAGAGGGTGAGAAAGGGGTTATTTTAGTAGTGTAACCCCTCATCCTGACTAGAGGAAAGGTTCCCTGCTTGTCACAAGTACCTACCTGTGCCAACCAGAGAACCTGGATTCTAACACCTTCATAATAAGAAATGGTGTGGGCCTTCGAAGTCTGCCCTACACTGCGGTTGTCTGAAATGAAGAGAATTCTAACTAATGATTACTGTGATTCATCAGATGTCCCTCATTTTTCCAATGGGTGCCATCCAAACCTTGCATCTGCTTCTCATTGGCTGACAGACAGCAGTCTTGGCACTTTTTACTGGAGCGCTTCCCATTTTTCAAAATCAATCCTTGTCCAGTTTGAAAATCCTTTCTCGTCCATGTCCAGTGGCAGGAGACGTGGTTTGATAAAAAAAAGTCATTTGAACTCCAGAAAAGTGCACTTGCCTGTGTCTTCAGGGTGAGGTGGATGTTAAGGGGGTGTGGGGTATCAGCCTGTATCCACACTAGGGATGGGCCGGTGGCCTGTGCCGGTAAACTCCGCTACGCTTTGTGGGAGGTGGTGTTTGTTGCATAACTCCACGTTCCAAGCTTGGAGCGCAAAGTGAAAAAACTTTGCAAGCTCCTCCGGTGGAGCTGAGTTCACCGCCCACCCCTAGCGATGGCACATTTTTTGCATTCACCAAACGGCCCAATGCTGAAGAAATGGCTCAAAGCTTTAGCATGGCAATCTTCAGATGTCATGGTAAACCCGTGATGATTATTTCTGATCGCATTTCACAATTCATATCTACATTTTGGAAATCTCTCTGTTCAGCTCCGACGATATCCCAAGTTTTAGCCACTGGATTCCATCAACTAACCAATGGTGTCACAGAGAGTACCAACCAGACACTGGAACAATACTTCAGGTGATTTTGTAATGGTACTATTGATAATTGGGTTTCCCTGATACCTTATGCAGAATTTGAGTTCAATAATAGTGCCCATAGTGCTAACAAGGTAACCCCTTTTGTCTGTATCCAAGTGGTCATCATAGAATTTTATTTGAGATTACTGATATTTTACATTTTGTCACAGAAGTTACTGATCTGGTTCAACAACAGGTTGAAGTTAAAAGGTTGGTCACTTAAAGTTTGAAAAAGACTACTGTCAGGATGAAGTAACAAGCCGATAAACATGAACAGCAGGAACCAGATTGTAAGGTGGAGAGAGGGCTTACTTGTCATCTTTCTACTTGCCTGCAACTTCTACTTTGTTTATCTCACAGCACAGCATGTCTCACCACTCCGGCTGCCATGTAGAAATCTCTCTGTTCAGCTGGGCTGCACCAGGCATGCTGCTGTGTGTGGCACCAGGACAGCAAGACAGTGCTGCAGTTCTTCTGGGTGCCAAGGAACACCTAATTGATCTGTAGGTGTCAGTTGAGGGTTGCAGGGGGCAGATGGACTACAGCAAGGATTGCAGTGCTGGAGTGTTGCCACAGTCAAGTCTATGCTATTGCTGTGCAGGCCATGCACCCACCAACTTCTATTGTTAAGGAGAGTGAATCTTTTAGATGGGGCCTGCTGCCTTTATCTCTCCCAGTAGTGCTACTCCAGAATGTTGATGATCACCAGGTGCAGAACCTTCACACCTCTTAACTTTCTAAAACTCTTAAATGCCTTTGAGAATAGCTTCTGTGTGTTTCCCTGTTTCCCATGATATTTGGGACAGGGATGTATGACATTACAACGCGTGTTATTACAACGCGTGCAGTCACATCGCATGCGTTACAACGCATGCGATGTTACAACGCTATGCCATTACAACGCAAGTCTTTACATCGACTTGCGCTAGATGGCGTGCTAACATTAGAAAAGTGTAATTTACTATTCCAACTCCAGTCCACTTAACAGTAGGGAAGGTGTTGGGATAGTAAACTACACTATTTGTAATGTTAGCACGCCATCTAGCGCAAGTCGATGTAAATACTTGCGTTGTAATGGCATAGCGTTGTAACATCGCATGCGTTGTAACGCATGCGATGTAAAAGCTGCACGTGGTAAAAACCGTTTGTAATGGCTGTTCCCCTTGGGACAGTACTCATCTTATGACATGGGAGAGAAAGAGTTTGATGGCAGAGCTTAGGCTTAATAGACATCTAGTCCCATTTGCCAGCTTCAGTGCTGCCTTCAGTGATGACGATACCAGCACCAGCACCAGGTTTACATCAAATGAACCCTTGCAGAATGCTTGAGGTTTATGCACAGATGTTTGCCTTTGGGGGCAGAGTTGAGGATTTTTTGGCAGTATCCAGATTTTTTCTGCTATTGTTACATTTACAGTTGCTACAGGCTCAATGAAGAATACTACTTTTAAGTAGTAAAACTGCAAGGAATGTTTATGACTGAGAACACATATATTGTGGAGAACGTGCTGTGCATTGTTGACAGGGAGAGGCAGGATGGACTTTCTTCAACCTCTACTTTCCTGGTTCAGTACCTAGGCTTCTCTCGTGCGCTGGGCATGTTTTATTTCAAGAATTTTTAGTGGTTGGTTTAAAAAAAAAAAAAAAAACACACAATAAATATATGTTTTATACCATCACCTGGGCAATCTATTGGGAGTGACACAATGTTTGGAAATGATCCAGTATTACATAGAGGTGGCAATATTTGCCCTCGGCAGGACATTCGCCATCACGTGGAACATAACATTTGCCATAGTTGCATTCCATGTGCTCAACTTGGTGGGTGAGATCACTTCTTTCATATAGCAAATGTCATCTATAGGATTCACTGTAGACTCAGTCTTATCCATGAGGCCAGCCTGTAGTGCTGTATTTGCCACTGCCATTTTTCATGTAGACTTCTCAGGATGCAGGATTTGGCAAAGAAAACAGGGGGATTTGAATCATCTACTTACCTGGGAAGTCGGTGCCTCCACAATGGAATATTGCTTTCGTTTTTCAATCAACCCACTAGTTAGGTAACAGAAGCATCATTTATTTACCCAGAATTTTTTCAGGAAGAATGAAAGAAACATTTTTCATAGTTCACATTTTTCTGGGAAATTAAGAAGTGTGATGAACTGGTATGGAGCCTATTGTATGTGTCAGTGTCAACAGTAGCCTTAAAGATGATTTCTTTTGTGCAAGAACCAACATGGTGCATGAGAATTTCTTACTTACATTCTACATTTTGGTTGCCCATTATGAATATGTATTTGTCACATCCTTCAATTCACAAGTGTTGTCTGGGCCCCAGGTTTTAAAATTTGGAGAGGTGCAAAATGGGTGCAGCTTTGCGACTAATCAGTTCAGTAATGTTCTGCTGAAATTGGAATGATCAGAACATCTAATAGGTCCTCCTCTTTTTATTCTGATTTTAAAATGTCATTAATCCTTAAAGCAGATAATAATTGGGGATATCAGCCCTACATTTTTTATAATGCAGAGGGGGATCCTCCGGGATCAGCCAATTGCAGAGACAGAGTCCTAGGATGAAAGCGGGATCACCAATCTGGATGCTAAGAATATCAAGAAACAGTTTAGCGTATTAAGTGTTATGTTTTCTGAGTTCAAGCTTCACCTAAAGAAAAGTGCAATGATCTATATGAATGGCTGTGGAAGTGGAGAAAGAATAAAAGGCTATGTTAAATGGGAAGTAAAAGTATATGTTTCTGAGGTCTTCAAAATTCTAAGAACATTTTACTGTCATGCTAGTCTATGGACTGAAACAGGGTTTTCTGTGGTGAGGCATAGTCTTACAAGAGCCAGAAAAAGCATGAGCACCCAGTCTATTTTACAGAAGGGTGTGCATCATGAAGTCATTGATTTACCATAAACCAGATATTGTGGCACTGAATAATATTTTACTCTGTGTCACTAATATTCACACATTTTAGACAGGTCGTTTATGGAGTCTGATTGATGTGGATTATATCAATGGCATCACTTACCTCGTTCTCACTTTCAATAACCCTGCAGACAGTCTTTCTTATTTTGCTGGACAGGTTAACAATTTGTGCTGAGATATCATCCATCATATGGGCAAAAATCGTGTTACTCATAGCAATGAAGTTCATGGCCAAAGTACAGTACAGCAGATGCAGTATGATCCGAGGAGTCTGAGCAGCACAGAGTCATTCACCCTCTATTACATCATGAGCAGGCCACAGCAAAAGATCTGAACCACAGGATAAAATGATTGAGCAATCCTTTGCCAAGGCCACAGCATACAGGTACCTGGTACGCCATTTAACCAGAAGAATAAATATCCAGAAGTAGTGTGTAGAAAAGAATGAAAAAGCACTGACACAGTAGCTAATGAGCAGAACCCTGGAACCTCCATAGGTCCATGCATCTCCTAAAAGAAAAAAAAGCAGGGCTTGCTCTCTCAATTTTGATACACAGGCCTTTTGAGTAGACCGTCCAGCAGATTAGCATGTGATCTTGGCCAGTGCAGTAAATTTCGGCATGGGGGACTCCACAATATGTTCTAGTGTTGTGATGCTGCAGCAAGACCAAGTACCTCCCAGTAGGGAGCACAGGTTGACGACTTCTCCCTAATCATGGTCTAACAGCGAAGGTCAGTGGATGAGGACCTCTGTATGGCAACCAAGAGTGGGAGCTGATGACCTGAAGAATCCCAGCAGTGCAACTCCACATCTTAGGAGATTGTGGTGAGCTCAAGCTAGCAGCACTACAAGGGGTGGCAGCAGTGAAGGAACCCATGCTAGGAGGGGGCTGTGTGCTACAGAGCCCGGTGCTTTAAGACATTTCTGAGACCGGCTGCTTCAACTGAGTGTGAGGGACACAATATCTCAGGGAAATGGAGCCGGCCAGATCCAGAGTTATGTGAAGACAGAGAGTGTGGGTGGAAGATCATTGTGGTGTACTGCTGGAACTGTAGAGAACCACAAAATTTCAGCTCTCAGAACGTACAGTTTTACTATTAAGAGTCATAACCACCACTTCAAATTGGCATCAGTAATGTAACTATGATTAGTGAAGCAGGTGCAGTGGAATCAGGGCTCAGAAGTGTCTGCTTTACTTTAATTATGGTCCTCTGTTTTACTACTCTACTGGGGGGCTAATTTTCCTTGTTTTCATTGGGGTCCATGATGACCTTTCGATGTAGTGGATACAGCGTATTGACCAACTTAATTTAAGATATTTTTAAACTTTCATAACCCAAAGCACTTTAGTCAAGTTATGCTAAAACTCAAGTGTTTTTATACTCCTTTAAAAGGATATTTGCAGAGTGTTAAACAGCCCCAACGGAAGCCACACGTGAATAGATCCAACATTCTCTAGCAATATCATGTTCATCTATTTTCAAAGACATGGGTACTCACAAACATTTTCCAAGAGGCCACAAAGTTTGGTCTGTAGTGTCACAAAGGGTCACATGGTGGCAACATGGTGGCATTTTGATGGGGGGGTAGGACAGGGGTCGCTTGTAGGGGATGCGGAGAATGTAAATGATACCAGAATACCTGGGCTCATCCCGGCTTCCCCCACTTCACCAATTTTGTGTGATCCTAGACAATTGTTTTATTTCACTTTCACTCCTTTTTCTTCATTATCACGTACATATGAGAGGACTTTGAAATACATGACTTCAGGAAGTGCGCTGTATGAAACCTTCTTATAGTGTTTAATAAACTATAATGTTGTTCATGGCCATCCCAAGGGTGCACATTACAACTGACTTGCCTTTGAGTTCACTATTGACCTTGTTGTCAGGGCAGGAGGAAGCATGAATGTTTCTAAATTCATATTTGAAAACGATCAATTTAAAAAAATACTTTTCAATGCAATGCACTGATATAATCAGATGCATTAAGGTGAAAAGTTTCTGCATTTTTTTAATTGATAAATTATTAATAGACTTTATCATATGTTCACACTTTTGCCACAAGATGTCTGAAAGTGTTCCAAAAATTATGTGGTACAGGACACATTAGTTACTTCCTTTGTTTAATTTCAATCAACTTTTAACTAAATGCTTGCCACCTTATCTAATATATTTTTAATATTAGTGCTGAGTCGAGTTAACAGCTGTCCAGTGCTCCTGTTGAGCAGAGGGCCGCATGCAAAGGCCTGGAGGGCTGTACTTTGAGTATCACTGAATTCTAGGAGATATTATAGGATCTGTGAAGGGAAGCTACTCTCCTCACTTATTTGAGCTTTCAGCAAAAACATATTATTGCTCAATCCTACTTTTTCAAGAATTTGCAGTACGAATTGGGATAAACCACTTAAATTGTGTCTCCGGCAAAGATTTTCTTATTATTCATACACAGATGAGGGGTAGATCGCTGAAGTGTGTTTCAGAGTTTCTCTGCTATTTATTTCTTCTTAAACTGAAGATGCACACAAGACTGACGGGTTTCAAAATTCAACATCGCTTTTTCAGAGCCACAAAGGTTTATGCAATATTATTCTAACAAATAAAAATATCATCAGCGTAGGTTTGATGTCACTGCAATGCTACAGACATATTTTAAGGATGATATGATTTCAGAGGATGAATATAAATATCTGAGGATGAATTTAAATACATTAATCTTGATCATCCAATTATACCAATGATGTATGTTCTCCAAGAGTCTCAGAAAAATGTAATCCCACCATCAGGGAGACAAACAAATCTGACCACTGGGTCTCAACAAACTATTTATCAGAATTCCTTCATATATTTCTGAAACTATTGTTGTTAACTTTATGACCATAAATTAGAAATGTAGCAGATATCCTTAACAGAATCTCTTACATACCATGGGAATATAACGATATTGTGGCTAATATGGATGTGAAAGTGCTGCATACTTGTATAGATTGTAATCATGAGTTGTGTGCATTCAAAAAATGTTTGCAACATAACAGTCTATGTAGTAAGCTCTACAGGAAGATAACAATAACTAACAGTACACTTAATGTGAAAACATCTCAACCCTAGAAGTATCAATTTACCAAAATACGAGATGGTGAAATACTTTGAGCAACCACCTATGTATTCAAGAGGAAGAGTATGAGAAAATAAATAATAAAATAATGTTAAGATTTTGAAACAGAGATTATAACAGTCATACAATACGCATGGGAATGGTGCACCTATAAACACAATAGGAATCAATTTGAAACCCAAGAGGGATAATATTAAGGAAGGAAATGTATTAATGATAATGAAATATATTGTTGAAAATTCAAAGGTATTTGAGCTTATTAAGCACCTTTAACCTGTTAGAAGATATCAGGATTTTTCAACATGTGTGATCATTAAACCACACATAATAAAATGTAATGCGGCTTTGAAGGATATGCTTAGGGCTAGACCTGTCTGCCTTAGGGTAATCTTCCCACACACTTTTTTTCCTTCTCCCCTCCTGTGTAGCTGAATTAGTTTTTGTTGGCCTTAAACTCTTTGCACTTTATTAGTGCTAACCAGTGCTAAAGTGCTTGTGCTTACTCCCCAACACATGGTGCAATTAGCTTACACCTGATTGTCATATTTAATTTAATTATAATTCCCTAGTAAAGTGGTATAACATATACCCAGGGCCAGTAGATTAATTGCTACAAGTGGGCCTGCAGCACTTATTGTGCCACACACTCAAGTAGCCCCTTAAAATGTGTCAGGCCTGCCATTACAGCCTGTGTGCAGTTTTAAACTGCCAATTCGACATAGCAAAATAAATAACTTGCCAGAACTAACACTCCATCTTCAATACATATACATCAACCGTAGGGTAGCCCATAAACAGCAAATAGCGCAGGGTGCAGCGTATTAAAAAAGCTGGACATGTATGTTTAATATTTGCATGTCCTTGAAGTGAATAACTCACAAATTCACTTCTGTGAGGCCTACCTCTCCCATAGGATAACATTGGTTCACCTTATTAGATTTAAAAAGTAATAATCAGGAGGGGTCAGGAGGGCATGCGGCCCCCGTGCTGTACTTTGAGTATCACTGAATTCTAGGAAATATTATAGGATCTGTGACATATCAGTGAAGGGAAGCTACTCTCCTCACTTATTTGAACTTGCAGCAAAAACATATTATTGCTCAATCCTACTTTTTCAAGAATTTGCAGTCCGAATTGTGATAAACCACTTAAATTGTGTCTCCGGCAAAGATTTTCTTATTATTCATACACAGATGAGGGGTAGATCGCTGAAGTGTGTCTCAGAGTTTCTCTGCTATTTATTTCTTCTTAAACTGAAGATACATACAAGACTGACGGGTTTCAAAATTCAACATCGCTTTTTCAGAGCCACAAAGGTTTATGCAATATTATTATAACAAATAAAAATATCATCAGCGCATGTTTGATGTCACTGCAATGCTAGAGACATATTTTAAGGATGATATGAATTCAGAGGATGACTATAAATATCTGAGGATGAATTTAAATATATTAATCTTGATCATCCAAATATACCAATGATGTATGTTCTCCCAAAGTCTCAGAAAAATGTAATCCCACCATCAGGGAGACAAGTAAATCTAAGCACTTGTCTGAACAAACCATTTATCAAAATTCCTTCATATATTTCTGAAACTATTGTTGTTAACTTTATGACCATAAATTAGAAATGTAGCAGATTTCCTTAACAGAATCTCTTACATACCGTGGGAACATGACTATATTGTGGCTAATGTGGATGTGAAAGTGTTGCATACTTGTTTAGATTGTAATCATGAGTTGTGTGCATTGAAAAAATGTTTGCAACATAACAGTCTATGTAGAAAGCTCTACAGGAACATAACAATAACTAACAGTACACTTAATGTGAAAACATCTCAACCCTAGAAGTATCAATTTACCAAAATACGAGATGTTGAAATACTTTGAGCAACCACTTATGTATTCAAGAGGAAGAGTATGAGAAAAAAAAATTAATAATGTTAAGATATTGAGACATAGATTATAAAAGTCACACAATACGCAAGGGAATGGTGCACCTATAAACACAATAGGAAACAAGTTGAAACCCAAGAGGGATAATATTAAGGAAGGAAATGTATTAATGATAATGAAGTATATTGTTGAAAATCCAAAGGTATTTGAGCGTATTAAGCACCTTTAACCTGTTAGAAGATATCAGGATCTTTCAACATGTGTGATCATTAAACCACACGTAATAAAATGTAATGGGACGTTGAAGGATATGCTTAGGGCTAGACCTGTCTGCCTTAGGGTAATCTTCTCCCCTCCTGTGTAGCTGAATTAGCTTATGTTGGCCTTAAACTCTTTGCACTTTTATTAGTGCTAACCAGTTCTAAAGTGCTCGTGCTTACTCCCCAACACATGGTGCAATTAGCTTACACCTGATTGTCATATTTAATTTAATTATAATTCCCTAGTAAAGTGGTATAACATATACCCAGGCCCAGTAGATAAATTGCTACAAGTGGGCCTGCAGCACTTATTGTGCCACACACTCAAGTAGCCCCTTAAAATGTGTCAGGCCTGCCATTACAGCCTGTGTGCAGTTTTAAACTGCCAATTCGACATAGCAAAATAAACAACTTGCCAGAACTAACACTCCATTTTCAATACATATACATCAACCGTAGGGTAGGCCATAAACAGCAAATAGCGCAGGGTGCAGCGTATTAAAAAAGTTGGACATGTATGTTTAAGATTTGCATGCCCTTGAAGTGAATAACTCACAAATTCACTTCTGTGAGGCCTACCTCTCCCATAGGATAACATTGGTTTACCTTATTACATTTAATAAGAAATAATCAGGAGGGGTCAGGAGGGCATGCGGCTCCCGTGCTGTACTTTGAGTATCACTGAATTCTAGGAAATATTATAGGCTCTGTGACATATCAGTGAAGGGTAGCTACTCTCCTCACTTATTTGAACTTGCAGCAAAAACATATTATTGCTCAATCCTACTTTTTCAAGAATTTGCAGTACAAATTGGGATAAACCACTTAAATTGTGTCTCCGGCAAAGATTTTCTTATTATTCATACACAGATGAGGGGTAGATCGCTGAAGTGTGTCTCAGAGTTTCTCTGCTATTTATTTCTTCTTAAACTGAAGATGCACACAAGACTGACGGGTTTCAAAATTCAACATCGCTTTTTCAGAGCCACAAAGGTTTATGCAATATTATTCTAACAAATAAAAATATCATCAGTGCATGTCTGATGCCACTGCAATGCTAGAGACATATTTTAAGGATGATATGATTTCAGAGAATGAATATAAATATCTGAGGATGAATTTAAATATATTAATCTTGATCATCCAATTATACCAATGATGTATGTTCTCCAAAAGTCTCAGCAAAATGTAATCCCACCACCAGGGAGACAAACAAAATCTAACCACTGGGTCTCAACAAACCATTTATCAGAATTAGTTCATATATTTCTGAAACTATTGTTGTTAACTTTATGACCATAAATTAGAAATGTAGCAGATTTCCTTAACAGAATCTCTTACATACCATGGGAATATGATTATATTGTGGCTAATATGGATGTGAAAGTGTTGCATACTTGTATAGATTGTAAACATGAGTTGTGTGCATTGAAAAAATGTTTGCAACATAACAGTCTATGTAGTAAGCTCTACAGGAAGATAACAATAACTAACAGTACACTTAATGTGAAAACATCTCAACCCTAGAAGTATCAATTTGCCAAAAAACGAGATGGTGAAATACTTTGAGCAACCACTTATGTATTCAAGAGGAAGAGTATGAGAAAATAAATAATAAAATAATGTTAAGATTTTGAGACAGAGATTATAACAGTCACACAATACGCATGGGAATGGTGCACTTATAAACACAATAGGAATCAAGTTGAAACTCAAGAGGGATAATATTAAGGAAGGAAATGTATTAATGATAATGAAATATATTGTTGAAAATTCAAAGGTATTTGAGCTTATTAAGCACCTTTAACCTGTTAGAAGATATCAGGATTTTTCAACATGTGTGATCATTAAACCACACATAATAAAATGTAATGCGGCTTTGAAGGATATGCTTAGGGCTAGACATGTCTGCCTTAGGGTAATCTTCTCCACTCCTGTGTAGCTGAATTAGTTTATGTTCGCCTTAAACTCTTTGCACTTTATTAGTGCTAACCAATGCTAAAGTGCTCGTGCTTAATTCCCAACACATGGTGCAAATAGCTTACACCTGATTGTCATATTTAATTTAATTACAATTCCCTAGAAAAGTGGTATAACATATACCCGGGGTCAGTAGATTAATTGCTACAAGTGGGCCTGCAGCACTTATTGTGCCACACACTCAAGTAGCCCCTTAAAACGTGTCAGGCCTGCCATTACAGCCTGTGTGCAGTTTTAAACTGCCAATTTGACATAGCAAAATAAACAACTTGACAGAACTAACACTCCATTTCCAATACATATACATCAACTGTAGGGTAGGCCATAAACAGCAAATAGCGCAGGGTGCAGCGTATTAAAAAAGTTGGACATGTATGTTCAGGTTTTTGCATGTCCTTGAAGTGAATAACTCACAAATTCACTTCTGTGAGGCCCACCTCTTCCCCAAGATAACATTGGGTTACCTTATTACATTCAATAAGTAATAATTTGTGTTTCAGAGCAGGTCGAGATTTCATGTTTGGTGTCTAAGGAGTTGTAATTTAAAACCCTCTTTAATGGTAAAGTCAGATTTTCAGACACAATTCTGAAATTATTTGCTAGCAGAACAAGAACAGTTGTGGTATACAATACTGCACTCTGTATAATACCCAAAGTTACTTGTGTGCTCAATCGCTGGGCCAATCGTCATAATACAAAACCAAACAAACATAAAAGAGAAAAACTACTGATGGGAGAAGCACTCCTAAACAAACATTTAATGAGAACTAAGGCCCAAATCAATACTTTATGGCATTCTTAATACCGAAAAGAAAAAAAACAAGTTATCTCAACAAATCTAGCCTTAGTATTTTATCGTACAAGACAAAACTTCAAAAATTGCTTACTCTCATAGATGACAATCATTCTTTACTTTCTTTATTTTTAGATTTCGCAAATCATGCAAAGCAACAAACACAGCCAATGTGTTTCATCCGAAAACATTGGGACGATTTGAGGGCAAAATAAATAGTACATAAACGTGTGCCCTATTAAGTCAAAGTTGGATCCATTAAGAATGTTAGTGTTTTCCCGACAAAGAGGGTCCCATTCACATATAGTGAAAAGTAAGAACAATTGTAGGATTTTGTAATTTCCGATGCCAATGAGCCCTTCATAAACAAGTCACACACTTTCAAGTCCCGTTGCATATCAGCAAACCAGTATGCACACAGTTGCAGCAGCAAAAAAGAAAATGGCACTTTTTGGAATTTGGTATTTCCAAACTAATTGGTGCCTGCAGCCTGGTTCCGAGGTCATATGACTTAGTATAGTTGCCAGTTGACTTTAGTTTATTTTTCCTAGACAGTCACACAATAGGGGGTTTGGGCACTGACAGGCTGGGCCATCCTTACAGGATGGGAGGGGGCGAAGCTGTGCACAGACCACTTGCACACACAAAGAACTTAACATTGGCCTTATGTGCCTCCAGGCATCCTGGGACCAGAGTAGATAGAGAGGAACGTTCAGATACACCTGTGGGGGAAGCCACAGAAGTTTCTTCCACTTCAAAGCTAACAGCAGGTATACAATTAGGATCCTCAGACCCAATTTCCAGTTCACTTCTGGACCTGTAGAGGACTCTCAGAGGACTGTCCTGCTGTCTTTGGCCTAATGTGTACTTCAGAGGACTGCCGTGCTGTCTGAAGCCTGCTTTTTGCCCTCATAGGACTGCCCTGCTGCTTGAGATCTGCTTTTCTGCTTGAAACCAGGATTACCACTGTGACTCCAAGAGCAAGTTAGCTGACCTTCTGATCAGAGCCTCAGGGACAGAAAAGGCTCCAACTCTCTTGAACCCGCACCTGGACCCAGCCTGAGTGAGTCCTGAACCTTCAAGTGGTGCCCCTTCAGTCCTGGACTCTAGGAAGTGGTGCTTAAGATGTCCAGATAGCCCAAATCCAAAACTTGGGACTTAAACAATTTTCAGCAAAAAGTGCCCTGAGAAATGAGAGGAAGACAAGATCTACCTGCTCGCCGTTCAACCCAAGGTACATCGCTGGTCAGCCTGTCTTTGTCATAGCTTCCACTACGTTCTTCTCTGCAGCAGCCAATTCTGTTCAGTGGCTTCTTGCAAAAGGGGTATCCAGCCTCATGGAGCCCTCATTGGGTACAGCCTGCAACTTTATTTTGCTGTAAATTTTCTACTTCCAAAAAAGAGATTAAGGGGTCTATTAGGATGGCGGTCGGAAAACCACTCCGACTGCCATGGTAGCGGAAATCAACCATCCGCTGGTATGGCGGCAAAAGCTGTGGTCCGATTAGGATCAACCACCAACAATTTCTGACCGCGGCGGAATGATGCCACGAAAGACCGCCGGTAGTGGGCAAAGCTGGTGAAAATCCATCCGCGGTGGTCGTATTCGCGGCAGAAACACACACAACTGCCGCGAGGCCAGCGGAGTGACCGCAATTAAAATTAGGATTCCATTGAGGTGACAGTGGGATGATCTGCTATTTCAGACTACCGCGATTGCAAATAGTGTTGAATGGGAGAGCCGGCTGAAGGGCTGTTGCATAGACACCGCCGTGGACGCTCCGTGACAAATATGGCGGTCGACCAAAAAAACACACAACAAGGCCACCAAGTGCACACATCAAACTAGCTCTGCCCCCAAAAGCACCTAACACACCCCAATGACACACCCCCATGGCAACTTAAAAAATACAAATCCCAGGACAACCCACACAACACACCTGACAGCAATATTCCATTTGACACACCTACATAGCAGAATATTAAACCAGCCCCTTCCCTGGCCAGAATCCTTTGCACTACTCCAGCCCTGAAGGAACTAAACCCTGCAGCACATTGCAGAGGCAAAACACCACACATCTCACCAGCACAACAACACACACACACACCACCTATACCACTCCACCACCCTCACAACTGCACCTCAAACTATTTGCACATCAAACACCATGGCAAAAAAGAAAATGCCCAAGTTCACTGAGGGTGAGTTGTCAGTCATGGCAGATGAGATGATCAGAGTAGAACCCCAATTGTTTGGTACCCTGGTCAAACAGACACCATTAGCCACCAGAGCACAAATGTGGACAAGGATAGTCGACAAGGTCAATGCAGTAACAACCACTCCGCGCACCAAGCAGGAAATCCTGAAGCGGTGGCATGACCTCAAGAGGATGGTGAACGAGAAGAACAACAAGAACCGTCAGCTGGCTCAGGAGACTGGCGGTGGCCCTCCCATTCCACCAAGAACATTCACTGCATGGGAGGAGAAGGTGCTTGCCATATTGCATCCAGAGAGTCTCACAGGAATAGCCGGGGGAGTAAAGGCTGGTAAGTACAAACAAATGTATACCATTACACTGCTATGTACTGTCTTGCACAACTACAAAGCTACTCCTCCTGGCCCAATTCCATTCATTTGCACCACAATACCCAACACAGGCCTCACAGATGTAACATTCACTCCATCTGAATCACCCCAAAGGTAGCCAGCAACATTCCCAGGGTTGCATGTACAGGCAGCCAGCACTACAACTCCCACCAGGCCCCCTTGTTCCACAGCTCAGCAAGATGGAGCAGTCCCCCACCCAGAAGCATGTGGCAGCCATTGCATTCTTCACCTTCACCTAACAGGTAGGTAACCATCTTCACAGGGAGGGGTGTTTGGGGGTGGGAGGCCTGCACTACAACTCCCACCAGGGCCCCTTGTTCCACAGCTCAGCAAGATGGAGCACCCCCCCACCCAGAAGCATGTGGCAGCCATTGTATTACAACAACCAAACTTACAGGTAGGTAGCCATCTCAAGAGGGAGGGGTGTTTGGAGGTGGGAGGCCTGCATTACAACTCCCACCAGGCACTCCTGTCCCACCCCTGAGCAGGATGTAGCACTCCACCCCCCAAAGCATGTGGCAGCCATTGTATTACAACAACCAAACTTACAGGTAGGTAGCCATCTTCACAGGGAGGGGGGTTTGAGGGTGGGAGGCCTGCACTACAACTCCCACCAGGCACCCATGTCCCACCCCTGAGCAGGAAGTAGCACTCAACCACACATCCAGAGAGAAGTGTCAGAAATTCCACCCAAATATGACAACAGAACAGGTGAGTAGACACTTACAGTTTGTAGACAGCTAAGCGTATGTAACTGTCACAGCAACCAAAGTGTGACTCACCAAATCACTTGTTGAAGAAATTTAGGGAACAATCATGCACAGCACTGAATGCTATCTGTAAGTGCCATGGGGGAAGAGCATCAAGGACCATATGAAAACATACCAAGCATGGTCTGTAGTACAAATAAAGCAATGCACATGACATGACAAAGGTATGCATGAGATAACAATCAAATCAGGTGTTTGCCATCAATGATTTGATTTGATTTGATAACAAACAATGGCAGTTCATCCTCAGATGTAACGTCTGCCAGGCAGAGTAATCAACAAAGATGCTTCACATCAAGTCGTTGTGCCGCTAGTTGTTAGAAGACAACATGTCCTTGTAACCACAACATCTGCACGTGGCGCATGGTATCTATTGACATCTCACACCATGGACAAGTAATGTATGTAGCTCCACATCATGTCATGATGCACAGTCTCGTGCAGACATACAATGTGATAACTAGTTAACTGTGTGGTGTATAACCTGTAAATAAGATACATCTAACACCAAGCTTGAGGGGTGCACTTCAATGACCATTTCCCCTCTGTCCCACAGGTGACCAAGAACTGACAGCAGAAGCTGATGACACCAACCTGCAGAGCCAGTCTCCACCCCCGGGACATGGACTCTCTGATGTTGACTCCCTGTATGTCTTGGATGCGGAGCCACAAGCCGGCCCATCAGGCATGCCAGGGCGCAACAGGTCCCAGGACCCCACTGTCCCCCCCGCCAACACATCAGCAACAACTACACTGACCCCTGCTGTAACAACCTGTTCGGCCTCCTCCACCACCACCACCAGTACTGCCTGCAACACTCTCCCTGCCTCAGTGGATGACCACCCCACCCCACAAACAGAGGAGGGCATGGAGAGTATGCGGGTACGTAAAGTGGTGATGCAACAGGTCCGGGACAGCAGGGCAGATGGGAGGGCAACTGGGCATCAAACATCGCCAGAGTCCTTGGGGCCTATGAACGAGCCCAGTGACACACAGGCCAGGCTCTTGAAGATTCCTGTGAGCTCCGCCTGCTGCTGAGATCCATAGACACCTGCATGGGCCAAATCATGGACCTCTTGGGCCAGCTTGTGGTGGTTCTGAGAGACAGGCCTGCGGCCCAAACAAGAGCTCCATCTCCCACCAGTGGCCTGCAGGATGACAGTTCCTCCATCTCCCCTGCGGCCACAGAGAGGGGAGAGTCCTCAGACCACACTGAGCCCCCCTGCCAAATGACCAAGGAGCCGCCCAAAGAAATCCCTGGGAGTATCCTGTGGCAAAGCACCAGCCAAACGCCAGTCAAGAAGCCAGCCATGAAGGCACCCCTCTTCACTTTTGCATTGACTTGTTGACTGTCATTATTCACACCGTCATGTTAATGGCATGCGTCTGTTGGACTGGGTTGCCACATCAATGTGGTGACTACTCGATTGTGTCATCTACCATCACTGACAACTCACTTTTATTTCCTTTTCACCTTTTTGTAAATATTCACTTCCCTGTCACATATACCCATTGTAAATAAACACTCCTTACACACCTATTTTTCGTGTCAGCTCCATGTTTATCACAGGATGTACGATGTTGTTTATGATTACAATGTACGAGGAGCTCGGATTGTTTGCAGGCAATGAGAGGCTGAAGGAGCCTAGGAAAACACAAGAGAACAATATTCACTTGTCAGGCGATGGCATCACAGCCATTACACAACACTTGTCATCAAGGTACTCAAATCTGTACACATTACAATGAGCAACAGTACCGACATAGACATCCTGTATCTGTGCAAAACTACCCTGTCCCAGAAACATTAGCAGCCAGCGCAGAGGCAACAACAGGCTGCAATCACAAAGCTCACCTAGGCCTTTTCACCAGCAACGACATCAGCAGACAATGGCTCCGTTGTACGTTTTCACTCACCTTCAAGGGAAGTAGCGGTTGATGAGCTGTTGACGCAGGTTGACACCTTCCTCCTCTCCACTATCCTCATCACTGGACATGGATGGGTTTGCAGGCGGGGGCCTCGGCTGCTCTTCAGCGTCCAAGAGCTGGGGGATCTCCTTGCGCAAGGCCAGGTTGTGGAGCATGCAGCATGCAACTACAATCTGACACACCTTTTTGGGTGAGTACATCAGTGCACCTCCGGTCTTGTCCAGGCAGCAAAATCGTGACTTCAGGAGACCAAAAGTACGCTCCACCACACAACGTGTCTTCCCATGGGTATCATTGTAGTGGACTTCACTTGGGGTCCTGGGATTCCGCAGTGGGCTCAGCAACCAAGGCCGGTTGGAATATGCAGAGTCCCCTGGGTGTGAGATACACAGACCAATTTTGTAATATAACTGTGGCAGAGGACAGCATGTCACACATACAGCACACTACTTGACTCTGCATACTCACCCACACGCCATGCATGCTCTGGAAGCAGATTTGCATCAGCTGTGGCACAATGCTGTTACGCAGGATATATGAGTCATGGGCGGAGCAGGGAAATTTGGCACAGACATGTGAGATTGTCATATACGCCTGGCACACCACTTGCACATTGATGGAATGGAAATGTTTCCTACTCCTGTAGATGTCCTCTCGTACCAGTGGTGGAACCAGGCCAACATAAGTGCAGTCAATGGCACCAACAACATTAGGGATGTGGCCAAGAGCATAAAAATCACCCTTCACAGCCGCCAATTCATGCCTCCTGGGGAAATAGATGTATCTGTCCTTGTAGGTCATCATAGCGGACAGGACATCACGTAGCACCATGCTGAACATAGGTTGCGACATCCCACCTGCTCTGGACACCGTGTGCTGGAATGATCCAGTAGAAAAAAAATGCAGGGCCGCCATCACCTTAGCCGTTGGTGTGAAAGCAGTTGGATATATTCTGCGACGCCGCAGGTGGGGCTCCAACAGAGCACATAGGTCTTGTAGGGTGGGTCGATCCAGACGGAATTTCCGTATGACCTCCTCATCCTTCATGTCCGCCAGCACTGTGAACATTTGGTCTCCTCCTAGGTGAGATGAAAGAGAACACATGTCAATGCAATCCACCATGTGATGTGTCGAACATCTTACGTTTTGACTGACACAATGGCAACAATGACTGTCATCACAGTTCAGCTTACAGCACAATTTACATGTAGGGACACCTTCAGCTACACTAGTCGTACACTTGTCCACTTTTCACTCAGTGAGTACCTCCAAAACAAAATCTGACTATGTGAATGCCCAAAGGTAAATGTCCACATCTTGCGTAACCAGCCCTGAGAGTAGTTCACTCAGCATCTGAGTGAAACAACAACACTGCTAGCTCCTACCTAGCTGCTGTACCTGCCACATCTTCAGGCGTAAGTCGAACAGGGCACACATCAACAACACAATGAGTACAGTCTGTGCATTAAAGTATGTACATGAGCAAAGCAAACTACACAGTAGCCTAATGCCATTTTGAAAATCATGGCAGGCGTGCTCCACCACCGTGGGGCAGGTCATTGGATGCAATTGAAAGTTGCATGATCGCGGTAGCAACCGCCTGCCCCTGCGGTGTGTCACGCCAATGTCCAAACCTCAATTTTGAAAATCACGGTAGGCGTGCTCCGACACTGCGGGCCGTTCATTGGATGCAATTGAAAGATGCACGATCACGGTAGCGACCTCCTGGCCCCTGCGGTGTGTCACTGCCAATGCCCAAACACTTACAGCCAATGGCAACTGCAATCGCGGTAGCCTAATGCAATTTTGAAAATCGCGGTAGGAGTGCTCCGTCACCGCGGGACCGGTCATTGCATGCATTTGAAAAAAGCTGACCTGGAAAACCAACTGCAGCAGCTTAGAACCACTGAAACTACCCCAGGGGGCTGTATATGTGTGGGAGAGAGCCTCATATTTCCACTGCTTCCAGACACTGCTGCCTGACACTCCTCATGAACCAACTGCTGCTGCTTCTGTCTCCTGGACCCAGACACTGCTGCCTGACACTCCTCGCCACCAACTGCTGCTCCTCCTGTCTCCTGGACCCAGTGATGGAGAAGACTGAGAACATCAGGGTCCGTCCCTTCACCACAGAGGTGGATGAGGTGCTCACACAGTATGGGAGGCTATATGGTGCCACAGATGTCATGATAAGTGTTTCAGAGTGGAAGTGAGAGTGAAGGAAGTGCACACATGAAGCTGATCTGCTGCAGTATGTGCCTGAGAGTGTGGGTTTGTGTGATACACTGCCTAGCAAGCTGACTTCAGGGCAATGGGGTTTGTAGCCTATTTCACACATTCCCCGGGCTGCATTTTAGGATGGAAGAGACATGCAGTCTTTTCACAGCCATACAGTGACACTGCAAGTATGGAAAGTGGGAATCAAGACAGACTTTGCCTGTGCTAATGAATCTGTGAGTCCATGATGTTTTTCACAGGCTCATTTGCATCCAGAATGTACTGATGGAAGTGTGTTCGACTATATTGCCACCATGGATATGTAAACCTAAGAGTGAAATGCCTGAGGGTGACACTCTTGGCGAATAATTCACATATGACACATCAGATTGTTGTACTTTTGAAACGTCCCCATTCCATTTTCTTCATAATGTGTTCTGACTCGCATGTGTAGGCACTGTTTGTCCTCTCATATTGTACCTGCATGTGACATTTCTGATGGCTCACGTTAAACCTCAGTGTGAGCCCCCCTGGCCTGCACAGTCACTGCCCAATTTGACAAGGACCCATCACTGAATGGACAGAGTCAGACATATGGGTTGTCTACTACCCTATCCATCAAAGAGCTATCTCAGGCCTGTGGATTGCACAAGACAGACCTTGTGAGAAGGGTGCGAGATTGTAAGATCATGCCCCTAAATGTGATCTCCATGACACAGTGAGCCATTCACAGGGCAAGGACATTGACGGGTGTGCAGTGTTGGACACAGTGAGTCTGCCCGCCACATCATTTCCAATGTAATGTATGTCTTGCTCACTCACAAACTGGATAGCAGATGTGGGCCTCATTCACATTGTTTTCTGTGCTGGCATTCTGCATATATATGCGATGGGCAGGTACTGTGTCCATCCTCATACCTGCATGCACTTTGGTATGATTATCCCATGCTTATGTACTATGTGTCATGCTGTATTGTCTCTGCTAAACATATCTGTGAAGTTGTGCTGAGTTTGTGCATGCTCCTGTCCTGAGAGGTAGTGGTATATAACCCAGTGTCACTGGAATTTCCTCCTTTTGTCTCCCATGCCTACAGCTCAAAGTCCACCAGCGTAAGGCCGTATGGAGGGCCATTGCACGCAAGATGCAGGCTCTGGGTGTCTCAAAATGATGACAGACACACTGTCACAAGAGGTGGGATGACAACTGATGGCTGAGCAAAAACGTGGCAGAGATGACTCTGGGGCTGCTCCCTCGGACTGGCAGGTTGGTGCGCCGGAGCATGACACCACTAATGGCAGTGACACAGCCAGTGCTGGATGCATGTTTGATGGACCATCAGCAGCAAGTTGGGTGTGAGTATTCTGGGAAGGTTAACTTTGATTGTGAGTGACTGCATGTATTCCAAGCCTGAGCCAGTGCTGGGCTCTGTGATGTTGCTAGTATGTATGGCACTAAACTGGACCTACGTCTCTGTCTCTTGCAGCATCTACCGAGGACACTGAAGGACACGGGATGGACACCAGTGGTGAGGCATCAGGCAGGACTGCTACACATGAGCACACTGACACTGATGTGACCAGCGCCTCGGAGGGGGACAGGAGTGTCCTTGACGAATCACAGCCAGAGACACCAACATCAACGCCATCTGATGCCAGCGGAGACTCCTCTCTGTTGGCAGGCACAGGTAGTGGGAAATCTGCCTCCTCTTCCACTACACATCATCCAGTGCCCACCCTCCCAGCTACTTCCACTAGTGCTGCCCGTGTTCCCACCAGTAAGAAAGGAAGAGTGTCCTTCCCCCAAGCACTGCTGCCCCTGCCCCTGTCTCCCCTGCTGCCCTCAGTGTTGAGGCTGTGGACCTTTTGCGCCAGCTGTATGTGGGTCAGACAACTCTCCTGAATGCCTTCCTAGACCATGATAAAAGGTTGGCACCGGTAGGTGCCTTCATGGAGGGCATTCATTCAGACATGGGTTGGCTACACAGGACTGTCCAGTCTTTGTCCTCCACAGTGACAGCAGCCATTCAGCTGTCACAGGCTCAGAGTCCAGATCAAGTCTCTTCGGTCACCACCCTGCCAGTGGCTACATCTGACAAGAGTGAACACACACCACAGCCCACAGGCTCAAGATACACCACACGCAGCCCACAACAGCAGCACCCTAAGCGGGCCAGAGCGCAGACACCATCTCTCAAACAAACCAAAGTCACCCCAGAGCGCAAAGGCAAAAGCCCTTCAGGTGACACTCAGGGGCATCAAGTCAAGAAGCAGGCCTCAGGTTCACATGCCTCAAAAGCATCCTCATCCAAGGACACTCCCATCCCAAAAGTGTCTCCCAAAGACAAGCAGACAGTAGCCGTGCCTGCTGTAAAGCTGGTGCCTGCTAAGAGTCTGCAGAAAAAGCCCTCTAAGGCAGATTCCCCCACGACCTCAACTCCTATCCACAACCCTGTGAAGCTGGGAAAGGTGGGCACTGTAGCGGGTTCACCTGGTCAACAGGGGATGGAGGGGAAAAGGCAAGGCCAGGCCAAGCTTACCGCCAGAACCAGCAGGTCCCCAGACGGAGGGCCACCACCTACACCTGATGTACCTTTGGTGGAGAGTGTGCCTGTTGTGCCCACCCCACCTCCCACTCCTACCAAGATCAAAATTACCTATCGAATCCCCAAGAAGTGGAAATGCACCAGTCCACATTCTCCCTCACACACTGTGTCTCACGGCAGCATGTCTCCGCCTCCGTGTGCCACCTCACCACCTGGTCCAAGCAGCCCTCCTGCTCCCAAAGCCACTGATGCCTCTACCTCAGCTGGTCCTCTCTCTCAAAAGTCCAGTCCTCCAACTGGCCCGACACTCAGCCACCTCCAAGTCCGACTGACAGCCAAGTCTGAGGCAAAGTCCCCTTCACACACCTGTCTCTCCCTCAGCGGTGCCTGGACTGCCCATTGTTATCCCCCTAGCTGTGTTGATGACCATGGCAGTGTACAGTCTCACCCACTCCCTGTGCAGGGTCTCATGCACACATGTGCCTATTTTGAACTGTGGACTGGCCACTGGCCTTGCTGTTCATTCCTGTGTTTGCCCATTCCATGTGCAGGTTCTGATGCACATATGTGCCTACTTTGAAGTATGGACTGGCCACTGGCCTTGCTGGTTATTACTATGTTTGCCCAATCCCTGTGCAGGCTCTCATGTACCTACTTTGCACTTTGTACTGGCCACTGGCCTTGCTGTTTATTACTGGCTTTGCCCATTCCCTGTGCAGGTTCTCATGTATCTACTTTGCAATGTGTACTGGCCAATGGCCTTGCTGTTTATTACTGTGTTTGCCCATTCCCTGTGCAGGTTCTCATGCACACATGTGCCTACTTTGCACTTTGTACTGGCCACTGGCCTTGCTCTTGTCTACTTTTGATGCCTATCTGGGTAATATGTAATAAAGACAGTTACTCCTGTTGTCTGCTTTGTCAGTGACCTTGCTTAATAAAAACGTTTCTGTATGGGTATGCTTTAATGTAGCACATGCTCTGTATGCCATTTCAACATTGCCAATGGCTTGTTTCACTTTTTCAGAGTTTGGCAGAGGTGACAGTCACTTCAGTTCTTCTTGACTCTGAGGCTTGGGGTGCAATGATGGTTGTTTGTGATGACCTACTGTTATCCTAATCATTCTATGGTCAGGTTTGCTAAATTGTGCACGTCATATTTGGATGCACTGTGTTTTGTTTTGTTGATCAGCCATGTGTCTTGTTACTGTTTGTGATCATTGTGCAGACCTGCTCAGCCACACTGAAATGTATGAGTTTTCTGATGCATTGCTGTCACTTGAGCCATTTTTGGCTCCAGTATGGTATGTGGGATGTGGAGTTACACCATCCCCTAGCTTTGCTTCTGATGCCTTCCCATTGTGGGTGACTCCTCTATGTATTTGGGTATTTGTGATGAAGAGATTGTCAACAGGCAACTGGCCCACTTCCTCGAGGAGAACAACATCCTGGAACCGTCCCACTCCGGATTCCGCAGCAATCACAGCACCGAAACTACCCTCATTGCTGCCACAGATGACATCAGGACCCTACTGGACAACAGCAAAACCACGGCCTTCATCCTCCTGGACCTCTCGGCCACCTTTGACACCGTCTGCCACCACATCCTATGCACACACCTACATGACGCAGGAATACGCGACAAAGCCCTGGACTGGACCACCTCCTTCCTCACCGACAGAACCCAGAGGGTCCGCCTCCCCCCTTCCCCCTTTCCGTTCCGAAGCCACCAAGATCATCTGTGGCGTGCCCCAAGGATCATCCCTCAGCCCTACCTTTTTCAACATCTACATGGCACCGCTCGCCAACATCATCCGCTCGCACAACCTCAACATCGTCTCCTACGCCGATGACACTCAACCTGATCCTCTCACTCACCAAAAACCCCACCACCGCCAAAACCAATCTCCACAAAGGAATGAAGGATGTCGCCAGCTGAATGCAGACCACCTGCCTGAAACCTAACTCAGACAAGACAGAGGTCCTCATCCTCAGATCCACTCCCTCCACCTGGACAACTCCTGGTGGCCAGCCGCCCTGGGTGCTGTACCCACAGCCACTAACCACGCACGCAATCTGGGGTTCATCCTGGTTCATCACTCTCAATGACCCAGCAAGTAAACGCCGTCTCCTCCTCCTGCTTCAACACCCTCCGCATGCTCCACAAGATCTACAGATGGATCCCCACCGGAACCAGAAGGACGGTCACACAGGCCCTAGTCAGCAGCAGACTGGACTATGGTAACGCCCTCGACGGAGGGACCACGGCCAAACTCCAGAAGAGACTACAACGCATACAGAACCCCTCTGCATGCCTCATCCTCAATATACCCCGCCACACCCATATCACTGCCCATCTGAAAGACCTGCACTGGCTCCCAGTCAACAAGAGGATCACCTTCAAGCTCCTCACCCATGCCCACAAAGCACTACACAACACTGGACGTGCATACCTCTACAAGCGTCTCACCTTCTACACCCCGAACCGCCAGCTTCGCTCCGCTGACCACGCCCTCGCCACCGTCCCACGCATCAACAGGAGCTCCACCGGCGGCAGATCCTTCTCCTACCTCGCTGCCAAGACATGGAACACCCTCCCCAGACAGTTGCGACAGACCCAGGACCTGCTGACCTTCAGCAGACTTCTCAAGACCTGTCTGCTCAAGCAGTAGCTGCACCCCCACCCCTGCTAAGTGCCTTGAGACCCTCACAGGTGAGTAGTGCGCTCTACAAATAAGTGATTGATTGATTGATTGACCTGTCCACTACTGACGTACACACCACTTCACTCTCATGTCACCTATCCCCTTATGTTGCCAGTGTGTGTGCCTCCTCACCACTTCGTTTGTTACACTATGCTTTGTGGTGCTGATCTGTGCACAGGACCAATGTGCCACTCAGGACAGTTTCCCAATTAGTTATGTGTGATTTGCTTTTACTGGTTTGCAGTCATGATTGCTCATTTGCAGTGCAACTGTTTGTGCTGCACAGTCGTCTGGTCATGTTGTTTGCCCCTGGGTGTCCCTGAGTTGTGCATCTGTGGGTGTTGGGTTAGCTGTATGTGTGTTTGCTGAGGTACTGCTACCCTTCCTGAGTTTGATGTTGTCTGTGTGCTGTGCTGATTTGTGTTGTGGGAGTACATGTTGTGGCACTGATATGTGTATACTACTGATTTTGTTTGTGTGCACATACTGCTAGTTTTGCATGCAGTGCTGTGAGTGTATGTTGCCTTGTACTTGCCTGGTGTGCATCCCCTGATGTCCAGCTGAGTTTGCAATTTGATGGATTGGCATGTGCATCTGTTGTGCTTTTGTTGTGGATGTATGCAGTGTTTGGGCTGTGTTGGCTCTTTCAGCTGACAGGTGCTCTGTGTGTGATGTTCTATTTGCATGACATTGTGTGTGAGTTGTTTGTGCATTGTGATACATTCTGATGTGTGTTGCAAATGAAGTGTGCATTACTTGTGTGTCTGTCACATGCAGCAATGTGGATTCTTGTTCCTGAGCTTGTTTTGAGTGCACAATGGTGGTTTGTCCTCCTATTTTTTACCTGTCACTTGTCAGGATTGTGCATGTGCATGCATGTGGTACACTATAACACCATGGTGACTTGATGGGTGAATGAATGAATATAAGCTTTATAAAGCGCAAACTTAGCCCAGGGGCGTCAAGGCACTGCGGAAAGAGGTCAGGAGAACTGATGTGCACATATGTACAAGGCTTACAGAGTTGAGAGAGTAAAAAGCCAGGTCTTCAAGCTTTACGAAAGGGAGAGTGAGATTCCACAGCCGAAAATGAAAGAGGAAGGGAGTTCCAAAGTTTAGCCGCAGCAAGAGAGAAGGCTCTGCCTCCCCACCTAGTCTTCCTAAAACTTGGGACTATCAGCAAGTTCTTGCTAGCCGATCTCAAGTGCTTGGTGGCGACATATATCCAAAATAGTTTCTTAATGCCTTCTGACCCTGTATTGTAGAAAGCCTTATGAACAAGGCAGAGGGCTTTGAATACAATTCTCCGACCAAGCGGAAGCCAGCGCAGATTACTGATAGTGGCCAAGACTTTAAAATTCGCCGCTAATGCTTCTACACTGTCAGTGATAGAGACCATAATTTGAGTGTCATCAGCATAAGATAACAGTTCTAAAAGATCTTACCACCCTGGCGAGAGGGGCTACATAAATATTAAAAAGGGTATGACTCAATAAGGACCCCTGAGGGACTCCACAGAACAACTGATTGGAAGCTGAGTAGAATTGACCCATCTTGACCCTTTGTGACCGGTCCATAAGAAATTAGGTGAGCAGATTCAGAGCAAGGCCCTTGATCCCTATTTCCCTAAGCCTCCTAACTAATCTTAATGGAGAGATAGTATCAAAGGCCGCTGTAAGATCCAGAAGGATAGGCAGAGTCATGTGACTGGCATCAACCTGACTACGGATGTTGTTAAGTACAGAGGTTAATGCCGTCTCAGTACTATGCTCACCACTGAACCCATGCTGCGAGCCATCGAGCTACTGATGTTCCTCCAAAAATTCGCTGAGATAGAAGTTCAGATGTTTGAAAATGAGGGACAGTTGTTACCCTATTGCTGCACATTTTGAAAATTAGATATCCTGAGTGTAAGGTGTACAGGCATATGTACAGTTTGTCCACCTAGAACGTAGGTTGTGCAGTTTGGCAACTTCTTGGATAAATAGATTACTATCAGTAGTAATAGGTTTAAATACAGATTAAACATTGAACGTATGTCTACTGTATAAAATTGGTATGGTATTATTACTCAAATGGAAACAAATGGTTATGCATTAATATGTGATTGGTTACTGAGACTTCTGCACTTAAGTAAGATTGGTGATGCAGATAACTGATAACAAGGTGCCTCAGAATCGGCCCTGTGCATTTTCAGGATGGCATTTGTGGTTGAGCAAAGAACTGGACTTAGTAATGGAGTTCTAACCTCATGATAACTGTTTTTATCAGTGTAGATGTATCTTCTTTAGTGTACCTATGAATGGTAATGTATTCATTTATGGAATTGGATTTTTATACAGTGATGATACCAAATGGCGCAGGTGAGAATTGTGTAAGACTCAGATTTGTTCAATAATGAGACTGGAACTTCATCTAAGGGTTCTTACAATAGGGTATTCTTTATTCAAAGGCATCATTATTTCTCTTTTCTTTTTCAATAAGTAACACATTTGCCCATTAGGGTGACATATTTTTACAAACTGTATCTATAACACAATGTTTGGAAGTTGACATATTGAGGAGTAACAAATGAGCATGAACAGGAACAGATGCAGAGTAAGTCAGATGAGTTGTTGTTTGATTTGATTTAGAAATTTATAAAGCGTGCGATTGCCCGGAGGCGTCTTGGCGCTAAATTGGCGCTATTGTTGAAATAGTATGACTGGTTAGAAAGTGAACTCTGATAAAACGTTTTACTTGGGTTCAGTATTCAAAACCTTAGAGGTTATTTAATGATTGAAAATTGTTTTATTTTTGGTTTGTTTACTTGAGATGTGAAGGAGGAACAATCGTAGGTAATGTTACTAATGGTTTTCGGTGGATGTTATGAAATAGTGGAGCTGTGGATTTTATGAATAGCTAAATTAGGGTGAATCTAATGAATGTTGTTTTGTTTTTGCAGTTTTATATAGTGCAAACTAAACTCAAATGTATTTGAGTGTTTTACAAGAACACCAGTTATATTACACAAGTTAGCATTGTTTTTTTAAAAGATTGGAGTTTTATCTAATTTGATGGAGTACGTCGAAAGAATTATAAATACAATTTTAACATTTAGGAGTGATGTGAGTATGCAGTGTCAGCCGTCTTGGATATGGTAATGGCCAGTCTCACTTACAGACAGTGGCCAGTGTCTGATTAGAGTAGTTAGATAGTTCATGAGTTTAACAGTAAGATTCTGCGCATATGATGCAGTGGCTAATTGGTATGGCACCATGGGCCATATGTAGGTAATTTCTATTTACCGATTCCTAAATACCGAAATTTACCGATTCGGTATTTGAGAATCGGTAAATAGAATGTAGGTAAAAAATCGGTAAATTTTACCGATTCGGTAATATTCGGTATTACTGAATCGGTATTAACCGAATCGGTAATAAGGAATACCTTCCTATTCATTCCTATGGGCCTGGAGGCCCATAGGAATGAATGGGAAGCCATTGACTATTACCGATTCGGTAAATACCGAATCGGTAATAGGGGAAGCATATTCAAGGGTGGCAGGTTGTCACATTGACACCCTGTTGCACCCCTGAATCGTGCATGTGTGCACATGTGGCGCACATACATGCCCTAAGGGCATGTATGTCTGCCACATGGCATTTCTAGAAAAGCACAAAATTGCTTTTTCAAAGGTATTCAGTATTTACCACCAACCTGTAGTTGGTGGTAAATAACGAATCCTTAAAACAAAAAAGCACTCACTTGAGTGCTCCCTACATAGGAATTAAGGATTCGGTAATTTACCGATTCTGTATTTTACCGATTCCTTAAAATACCGATTCGGTAAATTACCGAATCCTTAAACCTGCCTCCTACATTGGAAAGGGCTAAATACCAGTCGGTAACCGGAAAATTACCTATTTTCGGCCGTTACCGACCGGTATTTAGCTATCCACATATGGCCCCATATAACAAGCATTGGCAATGCCAATGCAGTTGGCTTTTATAGAATGGTATATGGTAATGTTACGTATTGCTAGTAGTTAGCATAGGAATGGGTATGTATTTGTGTGGAAGCAAAGAATAATACAGATGGAAGTTAAAAGGACAGGTGACAGTTTCACTGTCAAGTCAGACCTAAGAATCAATTTAGGTTAATGATTGTCCTCCACCCATCCCTGCTGCTGCCAGAGAAAAACAACATACATCTTCTAGTTATCTAAGACACTTTAATAGCATTACAGCAGTCACATGTGTGCCCCTGAACGTTCAAACTCAGGCAGCTGGATAAATAAACAATTTGATCACAGCATTGTGGAAGGCAAACACTTTATTTTGAAGCCCTCAACTTTTTCCCACTCAAAACATGTACACCTGGCTCTTCTGTTTTTGTAGAATGTAATATAAACCAATGAATCTGCGAATAAAAGCACTGCATTGGTTTTTACTGTTTTCTGGAATTCAGCAGTTAAATATACTTAGGATGCACATTAGTTTGATTGTTATGAGAGAGTTTGTTGTCTAAGGATTATTATAGGTTATGAAGTTAGTCAGATTCACATCGATATTTTCAAAAATACAGTTGCAAGCCTTTTTGTTTTGCAGAATGTAATGTGAGCCAATGAATCGGCGAATAATAGCATGGTATTGGTGTTCACTGTATCAGGGGATTAAGGATGTAATTAACATATGAGGTGAGTGTTATGTATACTGGATATTTGATGAGCACTTGAATCATTATTAACTGCATGGCTGTGAGATCTGCTCAATACAGACAATTAGTACTACAATCTGTTGCTGAAAATGACTATATGAGATAGTGAAATATGGAAGGTACCAATGTCATTGATTAAGTAATGATTGTGCCCTAGGAGGTGTAATTCATGTTTGTTACTATGTTTTTGAGTTAATGATTAACCCTGGGCGGAAAACTATGCTACGCTCGTGGAGTGTGCGTAGCAAGCGCAACTGTGTGCTACGCGAATCGCACGTAGCACGGTGCAAAAATGCATAGCATAGAGGGCATTTTGTGCTCGATCGCAGTCCTCAACGTCAATTTGGAGACCGCGAGCGAGCAAAATCAACATCCCGGCGAGACTTTTTCCTTGTTTGCTATCGACAACATCAAGTTGCTGATCACGAGCGTGGAAAATAAACCTCCCGGCGAGATTTTCAACGCGGGAAGGTCAGGTTTCTCATTGTGAGTGGTCGCTTATGCTTGCGACCGCTCGCGATGATAAACTACCAGTCCGCGTTGAGAAAACTGCCGCTCGAGTACAAATCTACTTGAGCAGCAGAAAACGACCGCTTGCACTCTGCATGATGCCGTTCGCAATGACTGCACAGTGCGGACAAGCATCCGGCACTGTGCAATCATTGCGAACAGCATTTCCCTACCGCACTACGCAGTTCGCGTAGCTACACGTAGCACGACGTAGTGCAAAGTGCACTTCGCGTAGCGTAGCGCAACTACGCGGACTACGCCCAGGGTTATTAATGATTATGATATCTGAGTAAGCTAATTTGAATACTGGAATAATTTAATCGAATAATTTAATCTGTGTAATCACTTAATGCAGTAAATAGAGACTTTGACTAAACATGAGGCATACATAATGATATTTAATTTGATTGACAATGATCTCTAAAGAACCACTTGCAACCTCTTAGAAAAATATTTGTGGCCCCGGAAAAGCAATCTTGAATTGTGACAAACATGTTGGTGGTGTGTTTTTCTGTATCTAAAGATGAATTAAATAATAAATTGTGAGACACACGTCAACAATTTACTAGGCCTGGGCTAAATCTCCGTTCCGCTCGCAGAAATTGTGATAATTTGACATTTTCGCGTTCCGAGGAGAGCGCGAAAATGTCAAAATTTCCGCATTCTGCAGCTTAGCGATAATTTGTTTCTTGCTCTCGCTGTAAAATAATACATTCTCGCGCGAGCGCGATCGCCTTACCTGAATCCCCGCGTTCGCCGACAAGTTTTCCCGATCCGGTCGCGTTCTCCACGAGATGTTGAATTGTTGGTAGCCATTTGTGCTGTCTCGCGACAGTTCGCGCCCGCAGTAATGTCATTGGTCGCGCGATCACTTCTTTCTTCTCGCGATCATGCACCGTGAGAAGAGTGAAAACAAGATGGCCACGCCCGCTAGCAACCGCATGGGTAAGTTGGCGAGCCGCGTCCACGCAGAAAATACAGCGAACGGGCGGGAAAAAAACTTCTGCATCTTCGCAATATTTCCGCGTGTTTGCGGATATTTTTAACATTTTCGCGATAATTTGCGAAAGTCACTTTCGCAAATTCCGCCCACCCCTACAATTTACCCCTAGTTAGAAATGGGGGTCTCTAGTTGGCAATGGTTTGCACCTTTGTGCCAGTAGGGACCCTTGTTTCTAGTCAGTGTAAGGGAGTTATACCTTTAGACAACCCCTGCTCGCCCCCTTTGTAGCTTGGCACGAGCAGACCAGCTTATCTCAGAGGCATAAAGCATTTAAGAGCACATACAGTAATACAGTGACAACACTACAAATGGACACCACACCAATTTAGTAAAATAAGTAATCTTTATCAAAACGAAACATTGCCAAAACGACAAAAATCTAACATTCAATAATAAAAATATTACTTTTAGAAAGTAAAAACTGTTTTGTCCATAGCAAGCTATAGATGCAACACTTTCAACACAAAGTACCTTGGATGCGTTACGATCATAAACAAAAACAGCCGCAGGGAAGGTAATGCGTTGGTTCCTTACGCCCATGGAAGATGATGCATCAGTTTATTACTTCAGGGGAGGTGATGTGCCGGTTTTTTAGGTCTCGCCTGAGACAGCGCTTTAGCGCTGCTCTGGCGAGACTTATAGTAAGCGACTTTTGGAAGTGGAAACTAGTGCATTTCAGGCCGCCAACTACAGTGCATGTGCTCCGGGCGCGCGCACCATTTGGCAGCCTGAAAGCATTCGTTTTCTTTCACTTTCGCGGCCGCACGGCCGCCCGCGAAAAGTGCTCACCATTTGCCAGCCTGCATTGCCTCTCCCCCCTTTCCCCTCCCTTATCCCACTTCCTGCTTGTTATTGTGTGCTTGAAGGATTTGCTCCGTGTTTTCGAGCACGACAAAATCTGTGTGTGGTATTTTAATTTTAAAACAAATCTGCTAGGCCGAAATTAGTCCTATAGGCACGCAGTGAGTGACTCTGTGACAAATGCTGCTTATCTTTGTTTATTAAATGGCTGACAGATTTAATTTAATGCATGGTGAAAAAGTCAAAATCAGATGCTCGCAGTTACTGTTACATTGCAACTCACCTGACAGCATGTGTCGTTTCTTTATTTTATTGGGTTATATAGCAGCTTTACCACACACATGGTGTCAACTTGGTGGCTATTTTTTAGTTAACTGTGTAGGAAATTTACACCCGCTGAAATTGCATAATGAGAGAAAATGCCTTCTAATCTGAAATTGAATGAACGGTGCATCTTTATTTAAAATGACAGAAGGGTACCAGGATTGCACAGTGCCTCTTCCAGACACCACTCCTCTCTCTGTAACAGACAGCTCTTCCGTGAGAGGTTCAGCTTGTCAAGCACTAAGCAGCACTTCACCCCAAATCTACTCATTTGTTCTTTGTGTACAATTCATAACTCTTGCTAGTTAACATTCAGTTGACAATGTGTTGCCCTCTGCCAATCGGTGACCTTTCCACGCAAGTGGTGTGGGGGGCAGTGGCATGATTTTAGGGCCTTGTCACAAATGCCAAGCCCTAGTTAACCACTGCATGACATATCTCCTCCATGCAAATTTTTACAGCGCCGCAATTAAGCAGTTTAGAATTTTTATGGCAATGTTTGGGCTTTGTGGCTAAAAACGGCGGCCAATAAAGGGCTGTGATGGATGGCGCAATCCCCACTGGGCACATAGCATGTAATCCTGGACAGACAATGCAGCGTGGACGGTATTGTTCTTTCTGATGGTTAATCTTTCCCCCTGTCCTCTGCGCCCGCCCGCGCCAGGCAGGGCGCAGATGAAAACAACATGGCGGCCGCATTGTCGGGGGCACGAGCCCCGGCTGCAGATGGGGCCGCTGCAAGCTGCTGCGGGCATGGGCGCCTGGACGAGGGGCTTGCAGCGAGGCTGCTGTCAGCGGGGGAGCGGGCTTGGGGGCCATATGCCTCCGCTCTCCTTCCTTCTGTCGCCAGGTCTGCTGCCGGGTCCTGCTGTCAGCACGACACGCTAATGATGGACAGCGCTTAAACTGTTTTGTTTACCTAGCAACAGACCTCTTCGTCGAGGGGGTCTTCATTAGTCACCTTAAACAAGTAATGTGCGGTTAATATAGTTTTTCGAGGGCGCTCAGATGCTCTGACCCGTGTCTGTTGCCTTCACTGGCACCAAAGGCATTCATTCCCTCCGTGCCTTTATTTCTGTTCACAGAACCAACTCCAGAAATAACAACAGCAAATGTAATTTAATGGGGGCATTTGTTTACCAAAGTGGCTTTGTAAAAGTTGCCATTGTTGCACATGTCTATGTTTTGTTGCTTAGTTAGATTGCGAGAGTTTATTCTTCTCACAAAACAAAAACACGCTTAGCCTTTTGGTTAATTGTTGGATGGAGCTAGAAATATTATATGTTATCCGCATCATTGCTTGAACAGAATAATGCTGAGAAAAGGAGGACTTTTGGTGCCAAATATTTTAAACGAAGGTGTGTGTCTTTTATAAACAAACATATTCTCAATTTATGTTTGAAACGCTTATGATGAGTTAGTGGAAACAAATGCTCTCGGCACATACATGCAGTGAATGAGGAGAGTGCATCGGTAACTATCTGTGTCTTAAATAACACGAAAGCCTAAATAAATATCTGTAATTTTATTTATTTTAGGCACATGCATAACCTTCCATACATACATCCAGACATCTGTTTGTCTATCTAATCTGCTAGTGTATCGTTCTCTTTGCAGATGCTATTATCACGTTATCACCTGCTTGTTGTGTTTATCGATCATGTCATTAGTACAGCGCCCATCATTTTATACATATATAATTGTATTACATCTAAATTAGTTTTCATCTATCTGTCTTGCTATCTACAGTAGCAGTCGTTAATTTACTTGTCCTTTTTGGAGAAAAAACACTTTGCGTGGAACAGTTTAGATGGTATTTTACCCAATTGAAATGTGTCTATCTGTCTGCCCCTTTCCCATCTTTCTGTCTATACTTTACTGACGTTATGCATAGAGGCAGCTATGATTCATAGTGCTTAGAATCTGAAAACTTGCAATATTTAGTGCTGCATGATTTCATTACTGCTATAGATGACCTGGTTGTGACTATTATCCATCCACCCATCTGGGTGCCTCTCAGCCCTCGTTTATTGACGGATGCGGATATATTGACCCAGCATATGAGAATATTGGTGTTAGTTCCGTGTCATACCCACATCGGATACCGCGTCGGCTGTAAGTAGTTGTAACTTTAGAGACGGGGCTCCATTGTATTGGAATTCGAGGTAGTGTACTCTGCCATCACTGTCATGTCCTGTAAAATGCAGAATAGTTTGGACGATTAAACGACCAACAAGGTCTAATGCGGTTCGTCGCTCGCAGTGTAACAATTGCATTTGAGTTCTCTTCCAGCTCAGGAGCAGACGAGGAACACACGCAGCAAATTATCCAGTGTACAAAGTGATGCTTGTAAACTTACTCCATTAGGTGCTTGGTGCAGTAGGGCAAGGCGACCTACTTTATTTCTGGGCACTGAGTACTAAAATCTGATTAAACAAAGAGTCAAATACCAGAGATCACACAGAATGACAGTGTAAGCTTGAGCTATTAAAGCGTTCGCATCTGCCCGTAACACAGTATACACGTACACCTGTGTCTTGTCTTGCACGCAATCCATGACCCTGCACCTGGAAAAGGAAAAAAAAAAAACTGATAAACTCGTCCCAGACGTGCTCATGTTTGGTGCAATTCTGGAATCTGCTCAAGCAGCCCCCGCATGGCGGCATCTGAGATCACCAACCGACTGCCCGTAATATAGAGCATAAAACAACGTGACGTTACTGAAAAGAGGATGTGGCATAACGGCCAGAGCTGCCGGATTTGAAGGTAGGGAACTAGGTTGAGTCTAGGTGTCTGCTCAACATCCTGTGAATCTGGATAAGTCACTTTATCTCCACGTGCCTACCAAAAAATGAATGTCCTTGTGTAATGTAACTTGTGCTCGTGTAAAGCGCTCCAATACCTTCGGGTCGAGTTCCTGCTATATACATCTGCAAATAAAAACAAGCATTTGCAATGCAATAGGTCTCGCATTTGCAAAAGTTTAAGCTATTGGCATTGTTCATGACAATGCCTTTTTTATCTATTTTATAAAACAAACACATAAATAAATGCCATTGTCATTTACAATGCCAATAGCTAGTGTTGCATTATTATTAGCAATGCCAACTGCTCACACTTTTATAATGCGAGACCTATTGCATTGCAAATGCTTGTTACTGTTGTCCCGGCGTTCTTGCAGACTTGGCACCCCAGTGCGATGTGTGGGTATCGGGGATGCGGCGGTTCTTGATGCGGCGGCTACAACAGCGCTGCAGTGGTCTCTCCAGCCACGGTCCCACGATGCGTTGGCTCTTGCAGCCACACAGCAGGGCCTGCGTCGGAATCGGTGCAGTGATCTCGGACTTCGGAGATCAGTGCACAGGATTTATCAATTGTTGTTAGTTGCATGAGATGAATAAGCAACAACTATGGCTTTGTTGTATATAATACCGAAAATGTCTCAGTTCTGAAATGATGAGACTGTAAAAGTACTTAAACAGGTCACTTTGAAGTTACATCAAAGGCAGTGAAGGATGGTACTGCTACAGAGGTGAGGGTGAGGGCAGGAGAGCACAATAGGGACCCGTCTCAGCACCTGCTTTTCAGAACAGCAGGACCCGGGCCACTTAAAGCCCTGACTAAATGTATCTTATCTAGGATTTGTTTCAGTTGCAGTGATATTAAGAGCCTCTGCACAACTATTACAGTACAGATGGATGGTGGTGTGGGGCTGACCGGTGAGGCATTTGTGCTTTCACCATAAGAGTTTATAATTCTACCAGAGTGGCGCAGTTTGGCCCCTAGCACATTAGTTCAGTCTCCTCCATTTTCACTTCTCCCCATTCATTATTTCACCCATTTGGATCTTCTCCGCATTGTCATGAACTGATATTGTTTGCTTGCATAATCAAAACTTTTTTATGTAAGAGAAAAATATTAACATTAACAAATATGTATATATAATATCTAAATATTAGAGGTACACGACAAAACCAACCCTACCTTGGAAACGGGGTTTGTGCTCCCTTTCTTAATAGCCTAATGCAGGCTTTGCACTTTGCCACCATCTAATTTAACCCCTTCCCCGCTCATGACGGAACCACTCCGTCATGAGCCACGGTTGCGCTGTGCTCATGACGGAGTGGTTCCGTCATGCTGCGGCCGTTGGCCCCCGCTTCGCCCACGCGGCGCTAATTCCCCGCCTGTGCGGGCGATTAGCGCAGTGGGTGGAGACGTGACGGAACCACACCGTCATGAGCACAGCTCAACCGTGACTCGTGACGGAGCGGTTCCGTCACGAGCACAGCGCCACCGCGCTGCCCCCAAACCCCCCCAGCGCCGCGGCGGAATTCCTGCCGCGGCGAAGGGGTTAATCAATGCAGCCAAGATAATAATGCGGTCTTAAATGTTTAAAACGGTTAAAGCTGTCCTTAAAGTGTCCTCCTCTATTTGTTACCCATGAAATGTAATGCAAATGCCAGCTAAGGCTGCAGCACACTACAACTTTTTTTTGTTAAGAATGACATTTTGCGTAGTACAGTAAGTAAGGACTGCTTCAGATTCAGAATGTTGGTTTTAGAAACACAAGAACAGCAGGAAAGGTCACCTGAAACCACCCCGGGCACAGCAAAGCAGGCTGAAGGTTACTGCATGACAACCGTCAAAGATGAATTAGATTACATGCAATTAAGCACTGTCTCAGTGGCTATAAATCCACAGATGTCAGACCCTCCAACTGTTCTCACGGTTCTGGCAGGCAGTGAGTGAGTGCTCTAGTAAAGGAAGGATCGTGCTCGTAACACTGCAACACCAGGTTTCGTTTAGACACATAAATAGTTGCATTTGCCCTAAAATCAGCAAGCAAGAAGCAAATGGTTTCAATCCACCTAAAACGTGCTGACATTGCATCATTAGAAACATGGGAATCGTCACAAGCCTCACAGAGTACCAGACGTGCTATATTACAGTTACTGATTCGAAGAGGTATGCCCCAATCAATGTCAAGGAAACACCGCACAGACTGCCCACCAAGAAAAGACATCTCATATCCAGACATATGGCCTGGTATAAACAAAAAGTGATAAACACTTTAGGAGTGTAAATTCTAATGTATACAATGACACCAAAATGACAAAAATCCAATAAGCTAAACTGGAGTTATGAATTTTTAAAGTATAAATATAAAAATTGCACCAAAAAGTGTGAAGCGCCACCTGCTTGTTTGATCAGTACATAGGCACACACTAAGGCTGACCACGATGGAGCTTGGGTCTTATATAGGTACCTTGTTCAACCCAATCAGAAGTTTTAGGGATTTAGGAGCATATTTACAAAGAAAGTGGTGAAGCGTGTTGTTAAGCCAAGAAGGCTAACGCGACGCTCCATCACTTTAGAAATGCAGGGCTGCACCATATTTACAAGAATATGGTGCAGCTATATTTAACTGCCTAGTGACAACACAGGCACCGTTGCACCATAGTGTAAGGGTGCCTACTTGAGGGAAGTGATTGTTTATGTGCAGTAAGTTAACCCTTCCTGCACATAAACAATCTGAAATGGCCTTTTGAAGCTTCTATGTGTGCTGCTTAATGCAGCACATTTAGAAATTGCAAAACGTCCTTTTTGTAATGATTGTTTATGTACGGGAAGGGACACCTTCCTGCACTTAAACAATCAAAGGCGCTTTGCTGTTTCCATGTGTGCTGCACAACGAAATAGTGGCTACGCTAACAATAACTCGCCCCCCCTGCTGATGACGTCCCATATTACATCACTCATGACATTGTCAGATTACATTTTGTTTAAATAAAAAAGAAAAGGGGCTGCTTGGCTCCCCCCAGGCCAATTTCGGCCCTGGGGACCCCATCCCCAGGGATAGGCCTATCTTTTTTGGGGGGGAAAGGGAAGGGGGCTGTGCTGCCGCCCTCCCCAGGCCAATTTTGGCCCCAGGAACCCAATCCCCCAGGGCATGGCTATTTCTGTTTTAAAAAAAATACATTTAAAGGAGGGAGGCCCTGCAGCCCTCCTCCTGAGGCCAATTTCGGCCCCGGGAACCACAGTCCGCAGGGCCAGGACTTAACTTTTTTAAAGAAAAAGTCCTTCCCGGGCTGACTTTGCCCCAGGAACCCCATCCACCGGGGCACGGCGGCATTGCGGGAGCCAGCATTTCTTTTGGGCAGAGGGAGCTGCTAACATGCAGTTTCATTTCACATAAGCAAGAGCATTTTCCATGCTCTTGCTTCCATGAAGCAAAGCAGAGTTTGCTCCCGCCAAGCCATAGCAAACTGCAATGTCCCGGGGGTGAGCACTCCGGAACATTGCTGGAGCCGGCCCTGGGAGGTGGCTGTCCCCAGGGCCATGGAGGGCTCCTGAAGGGGGGCCAATAGGCCCCCCTCTCACCTACTTTTAAGCCCCGGGAGGTGGTGGTCCTTTGGGTCGGGATTCCACAACAGACCGACATCTTTCCATAATTTGTGCCCCGGGAGGTGGCGGTCCCCAGGGCTGCGTGGAGGGGCAGGACCCCCACGCATGTTGTTATGTACATGGGGAGGTGGTGATCCCCGGGGCTACGGGGACCCACGTGCCCCTTGCATTATTAAGTCAATTGGCCCGGGACCTAGCCCACCTGGGGCCTAAAGGAAATGAAGCGGGAAGACCGTGCATTGTTTTTAAAATAAAAATATGTGCGATTCGCGGACCCACCACCATTCCCACCTAAATGTTTTTTAAAAATGCTTGTTTGGGCCCAGGGGGTCCCTGTGGGACACCCTGAACAGGCCTCGGGGGTCAGGGTGCTTGTACCCTGACCCCTTTTCTTGTTTTTGTAAACTTATTCTACCTTTTTCCTTGAGACTCAGTTCAACGAAATTACAAGATGGCAGCCAACACTTCCTAGTTTGAAGTGTTGGCCAATCAGTTCCCAGGCTCGAGATCGGGAGAGTTCGCAGATCCTCTGCGGCCATATTTATATATATGAGGAATATATATATTTCTCAGGAACTACTGATCGGATTTACAGCATTTAACAAAAACCTTTCTGCCAAATTGTGTGTACTCTCGTTCAGCAGTTCTGGGCTGTAGCTGCGTCAACAGTTTCCTATGGAAATTAACATCGAGAAAAAGTGCTTTGGGACCCCCCTTTTTCTCGGCCCCCAGTTCATGGATCACCTCGAAACTTTCAAGACAGCAGATAAAGTGAGTGGGACATTAGTTTTGAAAATTTCACAAAGATTTGTCTGACAGCGCCAACGATATTGTCTACAGAATAACCACTTTTTTAATAGAAACAAGGTCCTAACTATAAATACCTACTAGCTACCACCAGTAGGTAATATATATATATATAGATATATATATAGTTAATACTGCAGAGTATGTGAGGTTCAGAGGGGTATGCACTGTAAGTGCTTTTGGTATTTGGCACTGCTGTGCATACCCTTGGTGCCCTTACATACTCTGCAGTAATTACTGCAGAGTATGGAAAGGCGCTGGGGGTATGTACTGTGGTGTATATCCCTTGGCCCCTGACATACTCTGCAGTGATTACAGGTGTGTATGTAAGGGTGACAAGGGATATGCACTGCTGTGGATACCCCATGGTGCCCTTCCACACTTAGAGTGTATATAACCCTTACATTATTAAAGTATTTACAGGCATCAAGGGATATGCACAGCAGTGCAATCAGTGTTTTATAAAAAGGAACAGTAGAGGGAGCTGTCCCTCTCTGTTTAAAAATCAACTCAGATTGAAGTTTACTATGCAGTGGTTTTTAAACATAGAGGAACTGCTCCCTCTACCAGCCCTTTTCAAAACCCAAACTGTGTTAATTAATTATATTTAAAGTACAAAGAGCTCTCTCAAGATCCTGGACCTCTTTGGGGAGGAGCACAGTGGCTGGACGAGCAGACAGTCCACAAACTGAATGATGCAAATATAGTTATAGCGCTCACAAGGGAGAAGGTTGGGGGAGAGGATGTGGCGCAAGGGCCAGAGCTGCCGACTTTGGAACTGGGGATCCAGGTTCGAGTCTTGGCATTGGCTCAACATCCTGTGATTCTAGGCAAATCACATAATCTACTTGTGCCTACCACAAATGAAGGCCTCCTTGTGTAATGTAACTGGTGCTCATGTAACGTTCACGCTATATAAAACTGCATTAAAAAAAGTGAAAGATAGGGGTTTGTTCACCACACCACATGCATTTCGGCCCAGCCGGGCCTTGTTCACATGACCCTCGGTTGCAAGCGTGGCCTGGTTATAGTCACTAGACATAGTGAACAGAGAAAAGTGAAGGTGGGCACCATCTTAGAAGGAAGAGAGATAAAGGGTCATCCATTTGTAAGACATAGATGTCATGGAATATATGCATGAAACTTTAAAACATAGCAGCTAACAAATTAAATCCCAGAGGTTATGTACATACATTATGATTCTTTATTCCAGGTCTTATCTAAATACACTACCCTCCCTGTCAAGGTCATATCAATCATGTCCAAGTGGGCCTACCAACCTGGTGTGACCTCTTGTATCTGCAGCATGTGCAAATGGTATGGAATAAATACACAATTGTGCCCCAGAGGGCAAAGCGTTATGTGGCGTGCAAGGCCAAAAATGACAAAAATGGAACCCACGTGGGTATAGATCAATCTTGAAGTACCCTTAGCTATGATGTGGGGGGGAAGAAGTTTTTCCCACCTGGCTTTGGACATTTCTCCCGCTCTCTGATCTTCCCATGTTTAGTCCCTCTGTGAATCTACTTTTTCCTTCTCTCTCCGATGCACTGGTTTCACCTGCATTAGAGGCATTGGTTTCTTCTGTTTCAGATCCCTTTGCATAGATTGTCATTTCATAGGTTACCGAAAGGCCTCTGGCAGCTTTGTTGTTATCTTAGGCATTGTCATGCTTCCTACTGAAGGTGTATATTCTAGCCTTCTCATAATCATTACAGTCTCTGATGTATTTCCTCTATTTACATTTCATAATGTCATCTTCCAAATTTTCTAGTCTGGTTTCCAATACTTTCAGGATTTTATCTACTGCATCTTTTTCCTTGCTGTGGACACATTCTTAAAAGAATGACCAGAGTTACCATAAGCAAGAGCTCCCTACCCTTTTCTTCAGATGAACACATAAGGAATGGACACACATCATAGTCAACTCCCCTTTTTTTGCTGCCACTGAGATGGTATCTCTCATGTTGTCAAGATTCCTGACATTTTGGATACCCCTAGTTATTTTCACATTTCAATTCTCATTTGATGTTGCCTTTCCATACACACTTGTTCACTTTTCTTCACACACAATATTTCTATTTGGCGCATCCACCTCAGATGGGAGACTTTTTCTAGTGTAGAGGTACACTCTCCTAGGATAGCAGTGCACATAACCCTTTGCCCACTGCGGAGTTATTTTTCATGTATTTTAGACCTTCTGCACATGCCATGCTTGGTACCTTCAGGGTGTCACACTAGGGTGCCATTCCCTCAGAGGCATGATGACTATCACTGTGGGACGCGGGCCACATCATAGTTAATGGTACTTTGCATGTGCTCTATAGCCATGTGGGCTCAGATTTTACTACTCATATTCTACTATGGCATTGCTGTCCCTTTTGGCCTTGCACTCTACATAACCCTTTGCTCATAACTTTCACCTTCACTTGTGTGTGTATTATAACTTTCTTTGCAACATATATATATATTTCCCCGCCTTGGCTTATCTTATTGTCCAGCAAATAATTTCAACTACGCATCAACGAGGATGGACATTTACAAATGGGCAAGGAAGCTTAAATTAAAGAAATATCATATGCTTCTGGGAAATAATGCACAAAGTCAATACAGTGGCATGAGTATGGATCAAACAAGGCAGTTGAACATCACACAATCTGATCTTCCACTTCTTCAAGAACGAGGAGCAGTATGGGATGGGGACACTAATCCACAGCCTACTACCAGCAGAGGCAATGGTAACAACACAAGTGAAGCCTTGAAAATCCCTTTAACTGCCTTTAAACCTCGATCCACCTTCAACCCCATCGCTCCACGTGACTCCATCGACGTGTTTCATGAAACTGTGACCACTCAAATTAAAAAATGTAATCAAACTGTACTGACAACCAAAAGGAAATACAATAAATGAGATCTGGAATACAATAGTCTGATTAACAAACTTCAAAACAACAAAGGTATTGTTATTCGCAATAGTGACAAAGGGGGAAATATAGTCCTTTGGTCCCAGGAAGACTATAAAAATGAGACGTTTAGTCAATTCAATAATAGATCATGCTACAGCCGCAGCAATTTGACTAATCTTAAAACAACATATCAGGACTTTTACAATAAATTGGCATCATGGAGGAAAAAGGAACTAATTAGTGAGGATGAATACAAGTTCTTAAAGAAAGACAATCCCACTACTCCTTCGATTTACTTTATTCCTAAGATTCATAAAGATATCAGGAAACCTCCAGGACGTCCAATCATCACGGTGAGAGAAGGTCTACTAGAAAATGTGTCCAAATATGTTGACTATTTTCTACAAGATTATGTCAAACATTTGCCGTCCTATGTGCGCGACACTAGTCACTTCATCAGAAAAATCAAAGACTTTGAGTGGCATGACGATTTACTGTTGATAGCACTTGATGTGTCCTCATTGTACACTAGTATTGAACACCATAACGGAATTAAGGCTATACAGTTTTATTCGACCCAGTGCCCAGTGCAGTATAAAAAACATAGTGAGATGCTTGTCACTATGGTGGAGTTCTGTCTCAAGAATAACATATTCATGTTTAACAACCTTTTATACCAACAGATCAGGGGAGTTGCCGTGGGGGCCAGCTTTTCCCCCAGCTACGCATGTCTTCACATGGGCTGGTGGGAGGAATTGGTCCTCAGGGTGGAACACAAATATATAGTTGAAAGTAACATCAAAATGTGGCTCCGCTATATCGATGACCTCCTAATAATATGGCAAGGTACTATGGAGCAGGCACAGGATTTTGTTACAAAGATCAATTGCAATGCCCTAAACTTGCATTTTACAACAGGATAGAGACCCGCCTTTACAGGAAAGAGACAGCAGGTAACTCTACCCTCCATGCAGACAGCTCAAACCCTCAACATTTGATCAACAGCATACCGTATGGTGAAATGTTGCGCCTGAGACAGGTATGCAGCAATGAAGTGGATCTCAAAAAGGCTCAGGAGCACAGAAAATTAAGGTTTTTGGAAAGGGGCTATTCCCCTAGAATTATCAATCAGGCCATCTCCAAATCCTTATCTATGAGCAGAGATGAGCTCCTTAGAGATAAACAACTAGACAATGTCCCTAATTCACAGACTACCATTGGGACTGGCTGCATTGACACTGAATTCGGTATGATCATGGGCTACAGCAGGCAACACAAAGCTATCAACAAAATTATACAATCCAGCTGGCCTTTGGTCTTAAATGACTCCGTGATTGAACCCCTGCTACCGCAGAGGGTGTCCATCACGTATAGCAAAGCCCCATCCATGAGGGATAGTCTGGTGACCACCAATCCTGAGATCATTGAAAATTCCACCTGGTTACAGACACACAAGGGATTTTTTAAGTGCAAGACATGCAAAGCATGCATTCATGGCATCAACAAGGTTACTTATTCTACCCTGTTTAGCGACAAAACATATAAAATACAAAAACTTTTAACTTGCAAAACTGAATATGCTGTCTACGTTCTCATATGTCCATGTGATTGAAATACATAGGTAGCACGAATTTGCAAGTTCATAAAGAAGTCCTCTAACATCTTCGCGCAATCGCAAATCAGGACAACACTTATCCGGTAGCTCGACATTTTAGAGAGTTCCATCAGTCTAACAATAAAGAACTCAGCTACTTTGTGATTGATGCTGTACCCTCTAGCAGACGAGGAGGGGACAGAGACCACAAATTGAGAAAACTGGAATCTAGGTATATTCTCCAACTAGATACAAAGCAGCCAGGGGGTCTCAATGTCACCGAAGACTTATACACTTGTCTTTAGGAGTCAGTGTAACCTTGTCATACCATGAATTTCCGGGCCCACAGTCACTGGATGATGTCATTAGTGATGTCATTTGATATGTCATCAGTGATGTCATCAGTGATGTCACTGACCATGTCATGAGTGATGTAATATGTGATGTCATCAGCAGTGCATTGCGGGGGCGCGAGTTATAGTTAGCTGAACTAATTATAACGGGGGAATTTCTATGATTTTGTACGAGTGAAATGTTCAACTAACTATAACTTTCCCTAAAACCTATGGTTTTTTCAGTGAATTTCTAAGTTTTTTTAAATGCTAATTTCTAACTATAACGTGCCTGAAACCTATGGTTTTTTAAGTGAATATATATATGTACATATATAAGCAAAGGTTACAGGGATGTTATAGTTAGGGAAAAATATTGAAACACCATAGAAATTCACTGGAAAATATACAAAGGCTACAGGAACATTATAGTTAGGAAATAGAATTTAAAAAAACTTAGAAATACACTGAAAAAAACAAAGGTGACAGGGACGTTTTAGTTAGGCTCAGATTCCACTTGTACAAAACCATAGAAATTCAGCAGTTATCGTTACCTGAGCTAACTAAAATGTATGCCCCCGCAATGCACTGCTTATGAGCTCAGGTATTACATCACTCATGACATAGTCAGTGACATCACTGATGACTTTGGCGATGCCAATCCAAAAGACATCACTGATGACATCATATGGTGATTGGGAGTGTTTTCTAAAAGTTTATGAGTATTAAACATTTATACTAAAGTCCAAAAAAGGTAAATTAGTATACTTTGATTACTACTAATGAGTGATATTATTTCTAATATACATTATGTGAGTGGCTGTGTGACTGGATGTGTGAGTGGGTGTGTGAGTGGCTGTATAGGTGAATAAGTGGGAGTAGCAGTGTGGGTGAATGAGTGGCTGTATGAGCAGCTTTATTGTGAGTGAATGGGTATATGAGTGGCTGCATGGGTGAGTGAGTGGGTGTGTGAGTAGCTGTATGGGTGGGTTGTTGGATGTGTGAGGGGCTGTATGGGTAACTGAGTGTCTGTGTGAGTGACTGTATAGATGAGTGACTGGGTGTGTAACTGGCTTCATGTGTGAGTGAGTGGCTGTGTGAGTGGGCTTTGGGTTAACTGTGTGTGTGTGGGAGTGGCTGTATTTTAGAGTGACTGTTGAGTGGCTGTATGGATGAGTGAGTAAATGTGTGATAGCTTGTATGGATGTGTGAATGGGTATGTAAGTGGTTGTGTATGTGTGAGTGGCTCTGTTGAGAGGCTGTATGGGTGAGTGGCTGGGTGCGTAAGTAGCTATATTAATGGGTGAGTGGGTGTGTGAGTGGTTGTATGGGTAAGTGAGTGAAATGTGTGAGTGACTGTATGGGTGAGTGGCTGAATGAGAAGGTGTATGGCTAGATGAGTGGCTGTATGTGTGAGTGAATGGCTGTGTGCAAAATGCGATGCAGCGCGCCCAATGACATGCGGTTTATTTATTTAAATGTGTACTTACCTCCGTTCATCCATATTCCGGTGTTTACATTTCCCCACTCTGCCCCTCGCCCGCCCCGCCCCGCCTCACTGCCCCACCGAACTCCCTCCACGGACCGCTACTGGTCAGCAATGAGCAGAAAGAGGCAACATAAAGGTGCGAAATGAGCAGAAAGAGGCAGAATAAAGGTGAGAAATTAGCAGAATGAGGCAAAATAAAGATCAGCAACAAGCAGAAAGACGTAAAATAAAGGGAGAAATGAGCAGAAAGAGGCAGAATAAAGGTGGGAAATGAGCGGATGTAGGCAAAATAAAGGCATGACATGAGCAGCAAGAGGCAAAATAAAGGTGTGAAACGAACAGAAAGAGGCAAAATAAAGGGGAGAAATGAGCATCAAGAGGCAAAGTAAAGGTGAGAAACGAGCAGAAAAAGGCATAATAAATTTGAGAAATGAGTAGAAAGAGGTAGAATAAAGGTCAGCAACAAGCATAAAGAAACAGAATAAAGGAAAAAAATTAGCAAAAAGAGGCAAAATAGAGGTCAGAAACCAGCCGCAAGAAGCAAAATAAAGGTGAGAAATGAGAGAACAAAGGCAAAATAAAGGTCAGCAACAAGCAGAAGGACACAAAAGAGAGGACAGAAAAACAAGCAGGAATGACAAAACAGAGTCTGAAAAACAAGCAGAAATGACAAAACAGAGCACAAGAGGGCAAAACAGAGAGCACTCACACACCCACTCACAGGCTTACTGAGACACTCATGCGCTCACTCACAGTCAAAGGTTAGTGGTTACATTTAGGAAATAAGATTTAAAAAACCTTTACATTTTACTTGAAAAACCAAAAGTTAGAGGGACATTATAGTTAAGAAACAAATTTTTTGAAAAACTTTGAAATTCACTGAAAAAAACTAAGGTTACAGGGTTGTTATAATTAGGAAATAGAATTAAAAAAACTTTGGAAATCCACACAAAAAACAAAGGTTACAGAGAAATTATAGGTAGGCTCAGATTTCACTCATAGAAAACCAGTGAAATTCAGCGGTTATAGTTAGCTGAGCTAACTATAACTTATGCCCCCGCAATGCACTGCTTTTGACCTCACATATTACATCACTCATGACGGGGGCAGTGACATTTCTGATGACATCCCTGATGATATCATCCACAGAAGCACTCACACACTGCCTATACAGACCCATACAAGTACTCACATAACCACTCACATCCATAGAGCTACTCATACAGTTAGTCATTTACCCATACAGTCACTCACACAGCCACGCACATACCCATACAGCTACCGTCACACCCACTTATTCACCTATACAACTACTCACACACCCACTCACTCACCCATACTGGCTTTTAACACAGTCAATCACTCACCCATACAAGCGCTCATATATTCACTCACAAACCCACACAACCACTTACCATTCGCATCCATACAAGCACTCATACATCCTCTCACTCTGCAGTGGGGCAATGGTGGACAACCTCCCTAATTGAAATAGGGTGTGCGGGAGACCACCACTGATGCGCCTTAATGAGTCTGGTGGTACATGGACTGCCAGAATCATAATTAAGCCCTTACTCTACAAAACAGTTACTCACACACCATCTCATTTAACCAAACAGCTACTCACTCAACCATACCGCCGCTTACACAGCCAGTCACTCGCTCATACAACCATTAAGACACCCACTCACTCACCCATACAGTCACTTACATACCCCTCTCCCACCCATACAGCCACTCCCTCACCCATCTAGCCACTGACACCCACTCCCTCACCCATACAGTCACTCATACAGGTACTTACTCACCCACACAGCTACTCTCTTACCTACTTATGCACCCATACAGCCAGTCACACACCCATAGAGGCACTCAGACACCCACTCAAACACAGAGATACACACAGTCACACACCCACTCACATAATGTATGTTAGAAATAGTATCACTAATTAGAAGTACAGAAAGTATACTATTTTAACTTTTGTAGTACCTTGTTAAATATGTTGAGCCCTCATAATCTTTTAGGAAACACTCACACTCACTGGATGATGTCATTAGAGATGTAATTTGAGATGTCATCATTGATGTCATGAGTGATGCAAAAAGTGAGGTCATAAGCAGTGCAGTGCGTTGGCGTAAGTTATAGTTAGCACAGCTTACTAACTGCTGAATTTCACAGTGAAATCTGAGCCTAACTAAAACGTTCCTGTAGCCTTTATTTTGTTGTGTGAATTTTTAATGTTTTTTTGATGTTGTTTTTTAACAATAACGTCCATGTAACTTTTGGTTTTTTAAGTGAATTTCTAAGGTTATTTGAATTTTGTGAGTGAGTACTTGATTGTCTCAGTAGCCTGTATACAGTGTAACATAATTAATAAATATATTTATTTTACATTATATTTTTATGCTAAATGCATTGCATAGCTATAATATATCTATAATATCATTAAGAAAAATAAAATATTTTACAATATTTTAATTCTTTACATTATAAATTCAATAATATGTAAATATATATGTGTGTATTAGCAAGACCACATTTAAAATATTCATGAAATCAATATAATGTAAAATAAATATTTGAATTCATTATGTTATACACATATAACAAACATAAACAATAAAACCATAAAAATATACACAAATGAATAGAAATAAATGTTAATTGATGTAGACAATAAGTAGGATCTTAAAAAATACTATGAACATTAAAATAGATTTAAAAATCAAATCAAATAATATAAAATACAAATAATACAAAATAAAACAATTAAAGCTATAAAATCTGTTCAACCACTAGTATGAATATACTATTCCCACTCTAGTTACGCAACAGTGGGGAAAGTGTTGGACTTCGGAGGGTTTAGATTTACTATTCATACTCCAGTCACCGCAATAATATGGAATGTGTTGGACTTCTAAGAAGCTAGTCTTACTATTCCTACTCTAGTCAGTGCAACATTAAGAAAAACATTGAACGTTGAAGGGATAAAATGTACTATTCCCACTCCAGTTTAAGCAACATTAGGGAAAGCGTTGGATTTCGGTGGTGTGAAATTTACTATTTCCGCTCCAATATGTGCAACAATAAAGAAAGTGTTAGACTTCCGAGGGGTGGAATTTACTACTCTTACTTCAAACAGGGAAATAGAAGAGAAGGCATTGAATTTCAGAGGGGTAAAATATACTACTCTACTATTACCACTCCAGTATCTGCAACAGTAGGAAAAGTGTTGGATTTTGGAGAGGTGGAGTTTACTATTCCCACTTCAAACAGTGCAGCAGCAGAGGAAGTGTTAGACTTTGGATGGGTAACATTTACTGTTACCACTCCAGTTTATGCAACACTAGGGAAAGTGTTGAATTTCGGAGGGGTGACATTTACTATTCCCAATCCTAGCAGCGCAATAGTAGGGAAAGAGTTAACTGCGCAGAAGTTAATTTTACCACTGCGGTCTAAGAAAGAGTATGAAAAACACTTCACTTTAAACGCATTACATATATGAGTAACACCATGAATGTAGAAAAAATATTAAACTCAATTAAAAAAGTATAATTGACATTGCAATATAGATATATAAATATATGTGTTAAAAATCTAAAATATAATCAGTTTACAGAATCACTATTCAAGAAAATAAATAATTTTCAATTAATGAATAATTGCTATTCAATTCATTAATTGAATTCCCATCCTATACCCCTACAAATCTAGTAGCATGCACCTAAAATATAACTAAAAAAATAACAATTCCATTACTTAAATATTTAAATAAATACCTAATGAGCAATTATTAATAATTCTAAATTAATTATCACTCTATTAACTTCCCACCCCAGACCCCTACAAACCTAGCATCGTGCAAATAAAAAGAAATTAAATAAGTATTTCACAATTTGCATATTAAAAATAAAATAAAATAATGATTTAAGAAGAAACAATTAACACCTAATACATTACTACGTAATTAAGGTCTCACCCAATCCCCCTACAAAGCTACCATCCACAACTAAACTATAAGTAAAATAAATCTGTATTCCATATTTTTTATAATTAAAATTCAGTTCAATAATTAATTAACAATCAATAAATTGTAGATTACTGTCGAATTAACTTCCCATCCTACACCCCTACATACCTATTAGGCCGCAACTGAAATATAATCAAAATATATAAGTATTCCATAAATGACATTATTGAAAATAAATTATGTAATTTATTAACAATTCATAGTACATTTTTAGTCATTTATTCTTCAATAAACTTCCCACCCTAAACCCCTACAAATCTAACAGCCCAAAAAATTTTAATGAAAATAAAATCAGTATTATATAAATTATCTAAAAAATATCAATCGTATAATCAAAAAAAATGATTAAATAATTCTTAATTAATTGTTTCCTAATTATCTTCCCATCCTAACTTCCCACTACAAACCTACCAACCTGCTGCAACACTATACATTTCTATTAATAATTAATAAAAACATTCTACAAAACAAAGAGTCACATTAAACAATAGTAACATATAAAATGTATACATCAATCAAAACACATTAAAATAATTTTGAAAACTATATTTTAAACACTATATTAGTGAAAACATTAATATTTTGACTCATCTCTGGCCACATATTTGGTCAATCACTAAATACACGGCTGAAATGCCGGTGCTTGGCCTGGGAACTACCATCTTGGGGTCAGCGATCTAGCACCTGTGAAGAGGGGCAGAAATTAAAATGAGGGCACTGCATGGCAGCGTAGAACAGCGGACCCGAGCAGCGTGTGTGCTGCTGGCATGCCAGAGGTGCTTCTAAGGCAAGCCCGTCTGCGCCTGTCTGCACTTGGATGACGCCAGACGCCTGAATCCCTGCAGAATAGGGTCTAGACATTTAGGTAAAATGTTCTTATTAGCGGGAAACTCTGCTATTATTGAGGAAGCCCACAGCACAACACCTCAGGGCTTGTATGGTAGGTACTCCAGGGCAGATTGAAGGCCTATTCGCTTGTCTAAATTGCAAATGGGATGGGTAGCCAATTGAGGGACCTCCATTTAGCCCACTGAACGTATCTTATTCTGCAGCTGCGCATATTTTAAAACGGTTGCATTTAAATGCAAGGTCACTATCTAAACACTGTTTCGAGATTTGGGACCTTATTATAGATTCTACCCCAATGCGATTTTTATAACTGAAATGTGGCTCTCTGAGCACTTTCTTCTGGATATTGCTATCTCACTGCCCTTCGACTACAAGATAATGAAATATGATAGAACAGGGTGACAGGATAGGGGCTTAGCCACTATCTTTGAAGATGTGTACACCGGCTCTATTGAATCTAGAACAAAGTAATTTCAAATGTGTGCTAATGAGCAGATAGATATTGCTGGGGGGTACAATTGTATGGAGACCCTCAGGTGAAAACTATCAAGGGGTCGCTTATTTACTTGCATGGCTCTCACCACTTGTGGTAGAGTAGAAACACTATGGGGCTAATTACGACTCTGGGAGTACATGGACCACCAGACTCACGGGGTTGCGGCGGCAGCGGTCTTCCATCCGCCCTATTACAACTAGAGCGGTCAGGCTGCCCTGGGCATGCCGCAACCACCAGGGATGGCGATGGTGCGGCAGTCTTGAGGTTCCACCCCAATAAAGACCGTGGCAGAGTCATATTTGTACTGCTTTTGGGTCATCCAGAACTGTCATATTTCTCTGAGCTTCAGACATGTGGCCAGAGACACTGGACGATGCCATTTTGAACAAACCCAGAGGCTGGACAAGAAGGAGGGAGCAGGGGCAGGGACGTGATGTGTCGCTGTTTGATAGGACCAACAGAGACTTCCTGCCAGCCCCCTACTCAACTTTTAAAAAGTGCTTGCACAGGAAGAGAAGCTCTCTCTGGGGTGTGGTCTGCTGAGGCTGAAGGTGCTGGAGCCTGGCGCAATGGGCAGTTGTAAGGAGAGACCCCCTGAATGCCCCCAGGACCCTATCAGCACCAGAAGAAGAGCCCAGGACTGGTGCACAGAAGCAAGGGCCTCTGCACAGGGAGAAGAGAGGCCCAGAAGGAGAGCCAGGCGAAAGGCTGGTGCAGGGAGCCAGTGAAGACAGCACACTGCTGAATCTACCCTCTCAGAGACCCAGAGGGCAGAGGAGAGTGTTCCCAGTGGCTGGGGCTGGTAAAGAGGAGCATGACGTGCCCCATAATGCCTTGCCAGGCATTTGGAAATCTGACGTTTTGGTGCTTTGTGGCCCCCAGAGGCGGGGGGTCACCTTCACTTGTGAAAAGGTGCTGGGGGGAGCTGCTCGAGAAGCGCAGTCTTCCCACCCCCCCAGCATGAAGAAAAGTCCCACCCTCAGTGTCATGGGGACCTAAAGGAAACTACCCCTCAAGGGCTCAGCTAGCATTTAAACACATTCTAGGCTGGAACTTTTGTTCTACAGCTGAGGGTGTGTGGAGAAGTGCATCATGAAGTGGAGAGCTGAGTTGGGCATGTGTGAAGAAGTGCATCCCCTGGAGGTGAAGTGGTGTAATTGCACCGAAATGCATTTACCAGTGGTTGTTTCTTTTTAGGTGGACTGAAAGTCAGATGTGTAAAGTGAAGTACCTGTGTAAGGTGATGTTAAGCTAAATAGAGTTATGTTGCTGGACCTTCCTGCTAGGGGGTCTGGCTGTATTTATGTAATCCCATGCTTTTACCTGTGATTCCTTTTAAAGTGAAGAGGCACACTGCAGGAGAAGTGTAGTTGCCAGGAGTACTTCTTTTGAAGGGACTGTAAGTCACATGTGTAAGGAGATGTCATAAGCCAAGTGGGGCTATGTTGCCAGACAGTCCTGCTAGGGTGTCTGGCTGTATATGCGCAATCCTGTGATTTTATCTGTGATGCCTTTAGGGGCTGTAATTGCAATGCATTCAAATGATCAACCAAGGTGATGAGTACTGTCATTCTAAAGTGTGCGTAAACATGGATTCTTGCTGCTGCGCTTAGGTGAAGACCCCCAGACTGCTAGCCCTTAAGATATAGAGGTCCATACTTTATGGTCAGTAGGAGATGCTCAGCCAAGGTCATGTGTCACCAAGGCAGATTTACCCCTTTTTAATGCTTGTTGAGGTAATGGGGTGGGTCGCCACTGGGATGGTGCCAGTGCGCAGGGTCCTCGCTCCAGGTTATGTTCGACTATCTGCATTGGGGGCAAGTTGATGTGCATACATGGGTGTGGTGGTACTAGACCCCACCCCCCCTGTGGGAGGGTTGGAGATGTTATGCAATGTCACAAAGTAATTCCAACAGCTTATGTATATTTGTAAATTGGTGCATAGTATTGAGTAGTGTGTGTGTGTTTAATAAATGTACTCTTACTTTTATAAAGCAAAGTACAGACTGGACAATCAATTATTGAGTGTTATTTCTGCGCACATGCAAATGGCGATTACTAGCCCACACCACCTCCCTTGAGTAAGCCTCAGACTGCTCTGCAACGCTACCCTCTGAGAGTCAGACGCTACAATTGGGTGTTTGGTTCCCAGTGAAGGACAAATGTAGTCATGTTATTTGTGCAGGCCTCACAGATGCTGCCTCGTTTTCCAACAGTCATGATATTTAATTTCCAATATTTCTGTCTGCCGATATTTTTAAATCGATATTTTGCCCAACCACCACTCTTCACACTACAGCAACCACCTGCAACAACCAACAACACAAGATCTGCACTTTGCACTACCACAACAACAACCTGTGGCAACTGCCAATGTAAAGCTTCAGCATCGACAGTCAACATCACCCAACCAGATCTTCCCGCTACAGAGACGACCTTCGGCGACACTCCTTGCGGCCTCCTCTACCGGACTTTAAGATGGTAACCTTTTCAGCGATACTAACCTGGTTCCTGTATCTGCTCCTTTGCGGTCAGCATGGACTTGTGGCTTTCCCATGGTCTAGCACAACCAAATGACCGCAAGTGGTGCTTTGTGCTTTTAGATGCTATACATACCTAAAATTTCTCTGGTGCTACTGATTGTATTTTTGTTGTTCTGGTCTCATTTTATTTATTAAAATGTACTCTCAGGCTCAGATTCTTGAAGGTTTAATGTCAGGTTAGCAATACTCTTTTAAGGCTAACCTAACGCTAAACCTGTTTTGTGATTCCCAAACCAACGCAAATAAATATTTGCCTTGGTTTGTATGGTAAAGTAACGCAAAGCAGTGCGAAACGCTGCTTTGCTTTACTATGCGTTAAGGGGGTGTTACATGGGTGGTATATGGGCGTTCCCATGCAACCACCCATGCCTTTTGACGCTAAACCCTATTAACTAACATTAGTGGAAAGGGTTTAGCGCCAAAAATTAACGCTGTTGAAAAGCAGGCGTTAAACAGAGAAAGGTTTACATTTCTCCATGCTTTTATGACGTTCATGCATGCTGCACTGTGCAGCACACATACAAAGTAGGAAATGCTTTTGGACATGTCTAGGTAAAGTATTTTGGAAAGAAAGGGTACCCTTTCAGTACAAAACCTATGCTGGACTCAGGCACACACCATAGCGCTATGGCACTAAAATATGTGCCTGGCACACGGCTGCTGAAATCAGAGCCGGCGCTAGGGAGATTGGAGGAGAGTGCCATTTCTTTGTGAATATGACACTCTCCAGCTCTCCCCCTGTCAAGCAACGCAGCCTCTTAGGAGGCACGCAACACAGCGTAGCCTCTTAGGAGTCTGCGCTGCATTGCGTGACAGTGTTCAGAATCTCGGCCTCCGTTTCCTAAATTGGTTTGGCATTTTTTTTTGTGGTGTGTTTTCACTTTATTACTGTTTATGTGCAGCCTAAATTCGTTACACATTGCCTGCACGTTAAGTCAGTGATTTTCAATGAAATTCCATTACACTGTAGTAACTTGTGTGGGAAAAGTCCTGAGCAGTGGTATTCCACGCGGGTAAGCACTGACGAATGAAGGGATGTTTACAAATCATTACGATTCCATATAGTAATTGAAAGACCAACCCTCCCCCACCTGAACCCCCAAGCAGATTTGCTACTAAAACAACTTTCTCTCTCTCTGAATCCCTCCTTCAGGAGCCCTTGAGCAACTTCCCATGTGCAAGTGTGCATTCTTGTAATAACAAGTGTTATGTAAGCTGTTCATTTCCTCCAGGGCCTATAAAAGTCAGATCTCAATCAGGCTGTCTGCTTGATGTGGAGGTTGTGTAAAATGAAGAAGGGAAAGTGTACAAACCACTAGGGACAAACACACGTCTTCCCCGCTGGTGCACATCCCTGATGCAGTCGGCAAATGTGCAAGTAGAAAATACTTTACATTGAACACCTGAAATAAACAGCATTGAGATCTAACACATCACTTCAGAGTTTCTAGAACTTACAGAGACACAACAGCGAGCCTCTTGATTAAAGACGATGAATGAGTGAGTAAACCCATGGAACACCACAATGCAGCGGGAGCCAAGCACCTAATGCATAAGCGTTTAACTCACACATAGGACTGAGGAAAGACGCAACACACGAAGAAAGGCTTTATGATTCGCCCCACGTGTCTCAGACATGTTCCCTTTGGCCGTTGTCCCCTAGTGGGCTTCGAGCACGCCTCCATGTTCACACCTGCTCGCTTTATTGCCATAATTTGGAACTGCATCCTGCCTTTCACGATTATGGCAAACATTGTATATTTTTCCGTAGTTGTATTTGATATAAGTAAATGTGTATCCTTTCCTCCTGTGCATCCGCTATTCCTGTCCCACAATTATTTCGTCTTCTGTCTTTTCACCCTTGTGACTGTACGGAGACGATTACACAATGTTCAATCAATCAATCAATCAATCAATCAGAACATTTGTAAAGCGCACTACTTACCCGTGAGGGTCTCAAGGCGCTGGGCGGGGGGGGGGGTGCTGTTACTGCTCGAATAGCCAGGTCTTGAGGAGTCTTCTGGAGGTTAGCAGGTCCTGGGTCTCTCGCAGGAGGATGGGGAGGGTGTTCCAGATCTTGGCGGCAACAAGGGAGAACGATCTGCTGCCGGAGGTCGCTCTTCAGATGCGGGGGACTGTGGCGAGGTCGGCCGGTGGAGCAGAGCTGGCAGTTGGGGGTGTAGAAGCTGAGTCGTCCGTTGAGGTATGGTGGTCCGGTGTTATGGAGTGCCTTGTGTGCGTGGGTGAAGAGCTTGAAGGTGATCCTCTTGTTGACGGGGAGCCAGTGCAGGTCTCTCAGGTGGAGTGTGATGTGGCTGCAGCGAGGGATGTCGAGGATCAGGCGTGCAGAGGCGTTCTGTATGCGTTTCCGTAGTCCAGCCTGCTGCTGACGAGGGCCTGGGTGACCGTTCTTCTTGTTTCGGTGGGGATCCACCTGTAGATCTTGCGGAGCATGCGGAGGGTGTTGAAGCATGAGGACGAGACAGCGGTGACCTGCTTTGTCATGGAGAGAGTCGAGTCGAGTCGAGGATGAACCCTAGGTTGCGTGCGTGGTCGGAGGGTGTTGGAGCTGTTCCCAATGCGGTCGGCCACCAGGAGTCGTCCCAGGCCGAGGGGGTGGGGCCGGGGATGAGGACTTCCGTCTTGTCGGAGTTTAGCTTCAGTCGGCTGTTCATCATCCACTTGGTAACTCCCTTCATTCTTTTGTGGAGGTTGGTTTTGGAGGTGAGGGGGTCCTTGGTGAGAGAGAGGATCAGCTGGGTGTCATCGGCGAATGAGATGATGTTGAGGTCATGCATTCAGGCGACATGGGCGAGCGGTGCCATGTAGATGTTGAACAGCGTTGGGCTGAGGGATGAGTCCTGGGGTACGCTGCAGATGATCTCGGGGGCTTCAGAACGGAAGGGGGGGAGGCTGACGCTCTGGGTTCTGCTAGAGAGGAAGGAGGTGGTCCAGTCCAGAGCCTTGTCTCGGATTCCAGCGTCTTGGAGGCGTGTGCGTAGGGTGCGGTGGCAGACGGTGTCGAAGGCGGCTGACAGGGCCATGGTTTCTCCATTGTCCAGCAGGGCCCTGATGTCATCGGTGGCGGCGATGAGGGCAGTTTCGGTGGTGTGGTTGCTGTGGAACCCGGACTAGGATGGATCCAGAAATGCTGTTCTCCTCGAGGTAGTGGGTCAGTTGTCTGTTGACGGTCTTCTCGATGACCTTCACCGGGAAAGGGAGCAGGGAGCTGGGCCGGAAGTTCTTGAGGTCCTTGGGGTCAGCCTTGGGTTTTTTGAGTAGGGCGTTGATCTCGGCGTGCTTCCAGCTCTCCGGGAAGGTTGCTGTCTCGAAGGAGATATTGATGGCTTTCCAGAGATGGGGTGCGACGGTGGTGTTGACTTTGTTGAAGATGTGGTGTGGGCATGGGTCTGAAGGAGATCCAGAGTGGATGGTGTTCATGATTTGGATGGTGTAGTTTTCGTTTATGTTGGTCCAGGAGAGCAGACGGGCGGTGCGGATGGTGGTCGTGGGGACGGAGGTCTCAGTGGTTGTCGGGGCGGTCGTGACGTTGAAGCTGTCGTGGATGTCTGCGATCTTGCGATGGAAGAAGATGGCAAGGGAGTCGCACATGTCTTGTGAAGATGGGATGTCGTTGGTGTTGGAGCTGGGGTTGGATAGTTCCTTCACGATGTTGAAGAGCTCTTTGCTGTTGTGTGCGTTGTTGTCTTGGCAGTCTCTGAAGGAGGCTCTTTTGGCGGATCTGATGAGTTGATGGTGTCTGCGGGTGACGTTCTTGTGGGCTGCGTGGCTGTCTGGTGTCTGTTCGTGGTGCCATTTCTTCTCTAGCATACGGCAGGTTTGCTTGAAGGCCTGTAGGTCTTCAGTGAACCAGCTGGCTTTCTTGATGGTGTTTCTGTTGGAGGGTTTCTTGATCGGGCGATGGTGTTGGCACAGTCGTTGATCCATTGTCTGAGGTTGCGGGCGGCGGTGTCGGTGGGGTCAGCGGGTGGGCTCCGGGCGAGGGTGGTGGTTACTGGTCTTCGGTGACTTTGCTCCAGCAGCGGCGGGGGATCTGTTGGGTGCGGTGGTGTATGGTGGGTTTCCGGAAGGTGAAGTGGATGCAGCGATGGTCCGTCCAGTGGAGCTCAGTGGTGTGGCTGAAGGAGACGTGGGAGCTTGCGGAGAAGATGGGGTCAAGCGTGTGGTCGGTGGAGTGGGTGGGTGAGGTGACGAGTTGTCTGAGTCCGAGGTTGGCGAGATTGTCGATCAGGGTGGTGGAGTTGCGGTCCTTGTTGTTCTTGAGGTAGAAGTTCAGGTCCCCAAGAAGGATGTAGTCTGTGGAGGTGAGGGAGTGTGTGCTGACAAAGTCGGCGATGGAGTCGCTGAACTGTGGTCAGGGTCCGGGGGGTCTCTAGACGAGGATTCCTCTGAGGGTGGTGTTGGGATCGGTGTGGATCTGGAAGTGCTGGTGTTCAGCGGTGCTCAGGGTGTCGTCTGTGTTGGCTGAGATTCTGAGAGTGTTCCTGTGAATGATGACGATTCCTCCTCCTACTCCGTTGACGTGGTCCCTGCGGGTGATCTTGTAGCTGTCCGGGATGGCTATGGCGATGTCGGGTGCCGAGGAGGGGTTTAGCCAGGTCTCCGTCAGGAAGGGGATGTCTGGGGAGGTTGAGTTGAATAGGTCCCAGAGTTCAACAGCATTTCTGTGAGCAGAGCAGGTGTTGGGAAGGATGCATCTGAGGTGGTTGTGTTCTTTCATGGTGGGTGGCTTGGCAGGTTGGATGCTGGTAAAGCTTCAATTCCGGCAGGAGAAGGGTCCTTGGGTGCACTTCGGGGCGGCCAGAAAGCAGGTGTGTGATCATCCGTTGTTGAGCGCGAGGAGGGTGCTGGCATCGTAGTGGTGTCGGGCGTCATGGTGTTCGCGGGCGCTAGGGGTTCTGGCACTGGGCGCAGTCCAGGCGTGGACGGGCGCAGACGGGCTTGCCGTTGGCGCGCAAGCGGCATGCCAGCGGCGCGGCTGCCATATAAGGGGAGGTGGGAGGGAGGAACAGCTGGGTGGCGGGAGCGGGGCGGTGAATGGGCAAGCGGGGGGGCGGGCCACAGGTGAGCAGCGGCGGGAACGGGGTACAGAGAGCAAAAGGGGAGTGCAGAGAATGGCAAAAATAACAGAAATGGAGAAAGAGGCAAGAAAAAATACAGTTAACAGAACCAGAAAAATACAGTTAACAGAGGCAACAATAGCAGGCATAGGCAAAAGCGGTAGGGCAGAGAAGGAGTGGCAGCAGCGGGCAACAGACACACGGATACACAGGTGTTGCTGTGCAGTGTGGGGAGCGGCCTAACCTGCAAGTAGGGTCAAGGGTCGCTCCTTTCACCGCGCAGCGGCCGCCATATAAGGGGAGGTGGGAGGGAGTGATGGAGTGGGTAAAATGTTTTGTTTTTATATACCCAATCCATTTATATGAGTTTATATTAAAAAGACTAAAAACTAATTCTAACGACTAACAGAGTGCTGTGGTAATAATAATCAACCTTATTAACCGAGAGAATACACGTGGGAATGCATTAGCATGGTTAAAAATAATAAGTGAACTACTTTGTACGCCTATTAAAAGCAATGAGTGTTGTTTGGCAATGATAATGTGATTTGCGCTTAAATAAACCAGCATTAATGGCTTTAAATGTTGCATATGGTTAGATAAATGCATACACATATGGGTATTAGCAAGGTAATAACACTGTTTAAATCATTTTTATGTATTAATTACGATTTTGTGTTTCTTTACTTAAGTTGACCATTCTGACCTACCTAAAGATGGCTGCCGACTGAATCCTAACTAAAGTACATGACCTCACCAATTGAATGATGGAAAAAGGCGCCTGCACTGATTTCATCGTGGCCTTTCCATGAATTATCGAACCAGGCCCATGAAGACTACCCTGGGCGAAGTGCCAATGTCCCTGAATGTGAAGCAATTGTTGCCAATATGGATACATGAACTACCAATTCACAATAGACTGATACTTTCCTGACCTGGGAACAGCTTTTCCCATGCGCCTAGTTTATTCATCATCCGTATGTGAAATTTGGAGAATGTTTCTCAATGTATTGGGATGCGGCTGAATTCAGCCAATCAGCGGCCTGGAAATAAAGAAAATGTAACTGTTATATGTAAATTTCAGTATAAATATTAGTAGTCCAGAGAGGGAAAATAGGTTACCACCCCAAGAGCTTGAGACGCACCCTGATCAATGCTACTCTATGCGACACTCCATGCTGACAGAAGAGGACGGGACGGTAGAACTCTGATGGATTTCTGAGGACCAGTTCTGACTTAGAGAACCACAATTAGCCAGAATAGGTAATTATGACAAAAGATAATATTGCATTACTAGAATTTAATCTGCAATTTAATTAGATAAAGAAAATCATTGTTTGAACAACTGTGTCGGGTGATTATTTCTTGTAATTCATTTATGGATTAATATGAGAGCTAAAGTGTTTTCCATCAAATTCCGAATCAACTAAATGATCTAGTCGACCTCCGGATGGAGGATCTGTTAGGGTAATATACTCAGATGTGATTTCCTCTATTCAAGTAAGAGAACTGTAGTTCAGATACTTTTTTGAAGATCCCTCTGTAGGCACGGATAGCTTGATTGATGAATGTTGGTGTTATGGGCCCCACCAGCGTATGATGTGTGTATGCGTGTGTGACTGAGAAATCATTCCGTCCGTGGAAGTAGGGGGAGATTTTGTGTTCTGAACTGCACCAGGAGCAGCAGCTGGGAGGCGGGAGGTGAATGGGCGAGCCAGGGGGGCTGGGCAGCAGGTGAGCAGCGGCAGGAACGGGGTACAGAGGGCAAAAGGGGAGCGCAGAGAATGGCAAAAATAACAGAAATGGAGAAAAAGGCAAGAAAAAATACAGTTAACTCAACCAGAAAAATACAGTTAACAGAGGCAACAATAGCAGGCAAAAGCGGTAGGGCAGAGGAGGAGCGGCGAACTTACAGAGCCGCAGCAGCGGGCAACCGAGGCACGGACACACAGGTGGTGCTGTGCGGCGTGGGGAGTGGCCTAACCTGCAAGCAGGGTCAAGGGTCAATTTTCGATCTCTCTGTCTGGTGGGTGCACATCGTGACCTCTTTCTGGGTGCGTGCAAAGTGCTCTTTTCCCCCCCACCCCTTCGTCCCATCCCCCCGACTTCTCTTTATAACCTCATCTTGCACAATGCACAAATTGACTTCTCTGTTTTTGCAGCTGGCATGTTTTCTATGCAGTTTACTGTTTGCTGCCTACGCGCCACGCACACCAGAGCCACATTTGCTAATGGCTACATAAATTCATACTAAAGATTTCTTTTTTGTTTTTTTAATTTCTTTTTTGGTTTTAGAGCATTTTTTGGTTAAACCTGTTGCATGAATTTCGACAGATTTTTGTGAGTGGTCGGCCAATGTCAGGAACCAAATTCAACACGCTGAGCGCGTTTAAGGGTTGGTCTGCTGTTTGCTCAAGGCGGGTCTGTGGTTTTATTCGCAAGACGTCTTTCCAGGTTATTTAAAGCTTTACTTATGAAATGGCTTCTTGGGGACTTTTCACATCGGATTGCTTCACAAAGGGCTTTCCTTTCCTGTCTCACATGCCATAAATCTGAGACGGGCCTCGGTTTTAAAACGTCTAAGCCCAGTGGCCACGCTGTCTATGTGGAATAACATGAAAAGAAAATGAACCAGATCGGGAGAAAGGGATGGCGTCCCCTCCTCCGGTGACTTTAACCTTTCCCGCAGGACCCCGAACTCCGACTGCACGGAACACGTTTTCTGCATTAGGAGCATATGGTCTTTTTATTTACATACTGGAGCAGACTTTTCTTGCAACTGTGCAAATGCAAAACAGAACTGCTCACTCCTCCCAGGGTTTAACTTTGCATCATCGATTCGTTTTTGATATGTTTCGGCTCTAAAAGTAAAGCGCTCTGATGCACCGAGAGCAAGTTCGCTCTATTTAAAATCACAAAAATAAGTAAATAAAATAAAACTGTCTGACAGGAAGGGCCCCAAAAGTGAACGATAGAAAACAGCTTGCGTCATCCCTTCGTGTCAAGTCTGAGGGGAGTCGACACATTTCTGCCCTTCATTTTAATGATGTTCGACGCACAAAGAAAAGAAGGGAGGAAAACGGGGGAGGAGGGAACGCGGGCCGTCTTGAGGAATGCCTTGTAATAAATAAAAAGAAAACATTCCTTTCGGCATTTTTCATCACAACTTATTTTTGTGGCAGTTCTGCAGGTGTTGTAAGACGAGTTGAACGTGCGCTCCACCCTTGGACTCTGCTGTGTGGATCAGGGCTGTGTCATGAAGAGCTGCCTGGCTGAGCCCAGAGCTTGCTTTTCTACCTTTGAAGAGTGTAAAGTTCATAAAAATATTGTTGCATTTTTCAGAGTTAACCCCTTCCCCGCTCATGACGGAACCGCTCCGTCATGAGCCACGGTTGCCGTGTGCTCATGACGGAGCGGTTCCTTCATGCCGCGACCGTTGGCGGCCGCTCCGCCCACGCGGCGCTGTTTCCCCGCCTGTGCGGGGGGACAATGCAACTGGGCGGAGTCATGACGGAACCACTCCGTCATGAGCACAGCTCAACCGTGGCTCACGACGGAGTGGCTCCGTCATGAGCACAGCGCCACCGCGCTGCCCCCCCACACCCCCAGCGCTGCGGCGGAATTCCCGCCGCAGCGAAGGGGTTAATGCATGAACTTTAGTCAAAATAGGTAGGAAAAATAGAGCGGCAATCTCCGCAGACAGACATAGACAAAGACACATTTTAAGCAAACAACACTGCTTTGCAATGAAAGGTAGTTGGGCAGATTAATGAGTGGGAAAGGTGCATTGTCTGTTTTTCCGTTGTTATCTAGTGTGAACAACTGTCATGGGTGCAAATTCAGGACGGTGAGTGTGAAAATTCAGGACAAAGGGTCAAAATTCAGGACAAATTTCAGGACAGAAGGTCAAAATTAAGGACAAAACTTTGGGACAAAAGGTAAGTTTTACAGACACATCAGAGGAGGGCACACAATAGTAAATAAGTAAGTAAATAGACAACCACATAAGTTCAAGTCAAATTAAGTTTATATTAGGTTGAGACAATCGTTCACATTGCGTTTTGATGGTATGAGCAACGATGCAGGTATTTTTGTGGTATTTCATATAAAAATAAACTATTTATATGGGTACTGCACCGGGCTGTCCAGTCTGAAATTTTGTTCACAGTTCATGTTCCCGAGCAGGCATGTTTGGTGAGAGAAGTTGTCGGGAAGATCTACTCGGATGGACTTTGTTACTAGCACCTCATATTTGAGTCCCATTGTGAGATGTAAAGCAGCACGCATCGGATGTAGCTAATTGAGACCTGCAGAGCTGGACTAGAGTGCAGTCTTCTAGTGACCTGCTTTGCGTGTCAGATCGCTTCAGGTATTCCATGTCTGTTCAGCTGGTGTTTGCTGGTTATGGGGCTGGTACAGTACCGAGTGATGGATAAGACCATAGCAAAAGTAACAGTTTTGTGTCTTCCTAATGGTGTCCTTAGTGGACCAATGCAACACTTGCATGAAGGACGATGGATTGGATCAGAAGAGTGTCACCTTGATCTGTACTTCAGCCCGTGCCAGAACTCCGACCTGCATGACAACCTTATTTCTCAGGGCTGTGAGAAAAATCAGATGCTTGCTCATCAATGATTAATTTTGAAAGGCAGAGATTCTTCATGTATAGTTCAAAGAAGATAATGATTTTCATGACAATTTAGCTGCTGCGGAAATGGATAATAGTTTTTTAATGAAACTGAACCATGTTAAGACAGAGTGCCTTGCATTATACACAATTGCATGCCCTCTTATAGGTTCCACCTTGCCTAATGCTGCTTTCCACCATAGGGTTCTGGTCCACTTCAATTTATTTAGCAATGTAACTCAGCTCCACTTTGTAATCTCATTGCACAATCTGCCAAATTGATAAACACAGCCTTTGTGAATTAAATCTCTTACAAAAATTAAAAGCACTGATACTAGCGAGGGGCTTTTGATCAAAAGTCGAAGCCTAATTCTGACATTTCATATTTGATGTCCTAGTTGGAGTGATTAAGTCCACACTATCTCTGCCACAGGTGATGTACACATAGCAGAAAGAGCACCTTTGGGGACAGAGAACGTGATCATATTACACCTCTCCTCTTTTTTGCACATGGGCTCCATTAGAAGCAAGATTCTTCTTCGTGAATACCTGCCTAAATTGAAAACCATTCTGTTCCAAGCTATGTAACTTCCCAACAAAGTATCAAAGAAGGAAGCTTCACCACCAACCAAAACAGATCCATTCTGCCTCTGGGGATTATCTGCCCTGAAAAAGCAGAATACCCTGCCCAAAGGCACGAGGGAGCCGAGAGCAGGCTGTAACAGCCCAGGCTGGCCCATTGTCATTTTGGATGCAGCAGACAGAATGGTAATGGGTCCATCCCAGACTGTAAGAGGCCGGGGAGGGACTGCTCTTGAGCACAGAGGAGTGCAAGGCGGCCCCAGCAGGGAGCTGATACTTCTCGCAGGGGAACAGCTCTGCTCCGACAATGCCCAAAATAACGGATAAAAGGCATCCGTAAAAGGGATCCTCACGGACAACGGACGTGAGCCCCAAATTACAGACGGTCGATGAAATTTACAGACGGTTGGTCACCCTATTGTTACCTCCTGGCGCAATCCATACCTTTGATAGTGTACTGGTGTGAGGGGAGTGGGGTGTGTACAAACGGAGCAGGGGCATCTGACCCACCCCATCTAGAGAAGCAGTATAACACAGTGAGAAGAGGAGTTATAACTTACATGTATGAACTTGAGACAAGAAACAGGCTCTCTGCTCTGCACTGAACCAGTGCTCTGATCATGATGCAGCCCCCGAAGTTTGAACCCCGACAATTCCGACACATATTCGGTCCTCCTGGCAGGTTAAACTGAGTACCATTAAAAATAGGAAATATTAAAACCTGTCATTTACTGCGCGTTGAAGCAGCAGAAGGTAGTGTAATGTGCTGTCTAAAATATGTTATCATTATTATTGTAGAAATCTGTGAACTTTGGCCTTAATTACAGCCTTGAGGTTAATTCCAAGTTGACTGGTGCTTGAACATGTGTACGTTTCACACCTACCATTTGCAAATTGGTTCCTGTCCTGATGGCCGCCAGGTTTTCTGAAGGTAAAACCTGCAGAGAATTTTGTTGGCAAACAGCACAAACGTCTGATTTTGCCCAATTTACAAACAAGATTCTTACCAGCTTTTAACTCCCCAAAACCTGTAAACAGATCGCACTGGACAGGAAAGTTACACTTCAGCAAACAGGGCATGTGCAGTAGCTCATTAGCAGACACTGTCCGACAAAGGAGTTGGATGTCAAGTGGAATTAGTGTTAATGTTATTACAGCTTCCTACTGTATGGTGAAATTTTGTTCTTTTACATGTCACATAAGCACTGTCGTGAAATGTATGCTGCCATGAGCAAAGTTAATAAAAAGATTCCCCCCCCAAAAAATGTTTTTTCCATAGTGTAGATTTTGCACTTTTCATGTACCTTTTTCTCGGGATTTATGCTGTATTGTGCTTTGTCTCCATTTAATAGGTCGATACCCTCCACCGAATCCATTTAACGTTTTCTCAGACATTGTTATATTTAATGATATGTGTGATACCATATTTAACAGGATGTGTGGCCCCTTGAACTATACAGCTACAAAGTGAAACCCATTACAAATTACAGAATCATATTTCCTAAGTATGACATCATGGCCAAGAGTATTATCTGTGGAATTTCCAACATTGTTTTCTAGAAAGAATAATGCACAGTGTTTTTTCTCTATCATTTATAACTTATGAGCAGGGCAAAGATGTATAGGCAAAAAGGACTGTAAGAAGCAACTGTATCCCTAATTTCCCCAAATACTGATCTGGTCAAAGAAAGTGTAAATTACACACCAGGGTATATGCAGGCCAGATAATGGCAGTACCAATAAATTCAATGTCAATGTATGCTATAAAATGTGCTTGCATAAAAATGTCAATACCCAGACTCAGAGTCTACCGATTAACAGGTCATAGGTGGGTTTACACCTAGCCCAAAGACAAACGCGCACCCAGGAAAACCCTGATCGATCCCACAGATAGGCAGTTAAACCACAAAGAGGTCTGAGAAAGTTGTCCCCCCAAAAAAACAAGTTTATCCAAAGGCACGGGTAACCAAAATACCATAAAGATAGATGCCATATACAGTTAGGAACACTAAGCCAATAAGGACACAGCTTACACACTACACGTAGTAATCATACGCTCACCACTCCAGACATCTTGACACCTCCTCACTGGCCCACACTTGCTCTTTCCTTGATGTCGAGGGCCACCTGTGTCCCCTTATCAGATGGTGGTACTTGTTTATGACTAGGCCAGGAATGCCAGATTAATTTATTGTACCTCACGAACGGCCAAAACTTCTGTACAATGAGAGACTATTGCACACAAAGCCCTTTATGGTCACGCCCCGGAATACATAAAAGAACGTGTACTCAAATACGTGCCAGGACGAGTGCTGCGCTCAGCGGAAGCCAGTAGACTTATATGCCCTTGTTTCAACCTCGCATCGAAAGGAGGCAAAGCCTTTTCGATCCTCCTGCCCCAACTGTGGAATAAGTTGCCCGGAGAGCTTCGGAAGGAATCTAGACTTCTCCCCTTTCGTGCAAAACTTAAAACCCTCCTCTTCAGAGAAGCGTTTGATCTGGTGTGAATCCTTTCAGCACCTAGGACCTGGTCTGTTTCCATGTTCTTGTTTTTTCCTCTGTTTGAGCGCTATGAGACCTGTCGGTATATACGCGCTATACAAGATTGAATTAACAATAACAATAACAATAACAATGCCCCTGATGAAGGGAACTTTCTTTCCCGAAATGCATTGGGTTATGACAATAAATCATGGCATGTGGAACCCACTTTTTGCTGCTGTGCTTTTGTGAATGTGGATGTTAAGCATTGCTCGGATAAAATGGATTGAATGAACAGACAAGCATGAAGTTGAAAAGTAAAGATGAAATTATATGATAAATTCAGAAGATAAAATACATGAATTTGATTCATTGGATTCAAGTAGTCATGGCTGTGCAGCTTGGTGGAACCGTAAATGGTTCCTTCGTATTTTGTTAATGTTGCAGCGCAACGAGACGAAGCGCGAAGCAAGTTTAATGCACGCCGCTAAAGATTGAATGGAGTACCTTTTGGATTACAGGATTAAGTACAAAATAAAGGTGTGCATCTCATCCCCACTTTAAGCTCTTCTGTCCTAACAGACATCATTTGGGTGCCTCAAACTGGATTTTAGTGTTAGATGTTGGAAGACACTAGGATTACCATAGTGCAGTCCCCACACACACTCCCAGTCATCAGAGCCCAGGTTTAATTTAGCCAAAATATTTTCCATCTAGTAAATGCCCAACGTGGGTAAGGTTGCCTTCTGGAATTTACCCCATTGGTTAGGAAGTCCCCATGAGTCATTTCCACCCACTAGTTCCTGGCAGGTATAAATGTGGCAACTCCAGGCACCCACTTCAGAACACTTCCTGGACCTAAGGAAGATCAAAAGAGGACGTACCTGCTGTATGTGACCTAAGAGGAGCCCTGAAGGACTGGAATTGCACCCTCTTAAACCCAGGGCAAAGAAGTGGACTCCTAGGGGCAGTTAGCTGATCTCCTGTGTGGTTGCAGGGAGATAACAAGCTTCAAGAGCAGTGGCAACAGCGCTCTGCTGTTGTCCTCTGCCCAAAACCCCGCGAGTCTCTAAGTGCCTCTCCCGAGGTTCTAGGGGCTTTAGAAATGTTCATTGTGGTGCTATTTTGTTTATTAAAACGTAATCTATTTTTCTAATTCGGTTTAGGATTTTTATTGTTTTGCATTGAGACTCTAATAATGTTTTGGTACTGCATACATACTTTACACATTGCCTTAAGTTAAGCCTTTCTGTTCCCTGCCATAGCTACCAGAGGGTTGATCCCAGGTTAATTCATTGACTTTTATGTCTCACCTTGACAAGGGTTGTGATTATTACTTGAAATGTGCAGTCATTTACTCCAAATAATGATCCCATTTCTTAAACGTTTTTATAGTTAAGTTGTGGTGTTATATTGGGTATTGCCAGAGCTAGCAGCCAAAGTGAAAGGCAGGTCAGGGGCAATAACTGCAGCAGCAGTCTAAACAACTGAAGGTAAAGGAAAACTGACTATTAATTATTGTAATCTGTTTTCCTAAAACGCAGTGGTGAGCAGAAAAGGAATATTTATGGCAATGTTTGTTTCTCCACACTAAGAGTAATTTTACAAAAAAAATCGAATCTCTATGACTGTTTCTACACATTCTAAGTCATAGGACATTTAGAATCTGACTTACATTAAATTGATTATTTTTGCATCAGATTACTACTTGTTGATGTGTTTAATTACATACTACATCCTGCTTATGCTCTTCATGTTTGCATCCATCATACCTCTTCCATGTGAACGAGTAAGAAACTAAGGGGCTCATTTATGAGCCCCTGCGTCACTTTTGCGCCACCGGTGCGTCACTTTTTGTGACGCACCAGTGGCGTAAAACATGCGCCATGATGCGCCATATTTACAAAGTGACGCATCTACCTAGATGCGTCACTTTGTAAACCCTGCGCTACATTATACCTGCGTCAGGTATAATGTATGCAGGGTGGGCGTTCCCACGTAAGTAAGCATCGTAGAAGTGACGCAGTGAAATCTACGAGATTTCACTGCGCCACTTCTAGGGTGCAAATGCGTCAATATCTTACGCCTGCCTCACAGCAGGCGTAAGACTGACACAGGCCCTTTCACATGGGGCTTGCCCCATGTGAAAGGACACATTGCTGGAGTTGCGTCACTTTTGTGACACACTCCAGCAATGCGTCACTTTTGCGCCTACAGATACGTCAGAAATACTGACGTATCTGTGACTCCTTGCGACATGATGCGTCATACTGTAAATATGACGCATCATTGGAGTCGCAGGGAGGGCGCAGTGAAAAGTGACGCATCACTGTTTTCACGCAGTGATGCGTCACTTTTCATAAATGAGGCCCTAAGGATTTAAGTGATTTGTAGGAAGTGGGAAGATGTGATCAATTATTATAAGGAATAATATTGCCCCCAGTTGTATATTTTAAGGATATTGCAAGTCAGCTTAGAGGGTCAATGACCTTATAAATGAACTTTTCTTTATAACGTCACACAACTCATCTGTGACTTGCAATTACCTTAAATGTGCGGCAGGGGGTGCTCTATCCAGTAGGTAGTGTGATCCTGCCCCTGCTTTACATCAAACAAATAATATGTTTGACACATTGTGTGAGAAATTGGGTTATTGATTGACACAGTGAAAACCCTATTCAAGCAACAATCACAATCCTTGTCAGGGTGAACAATAAATGTTGCTATAATAACATGTGCTTTATCCTCTGGTAGCTTGGCACAAAAGCAGCCAGGCTTAACTTAGAGGCAATTTGTAAAGTATTTTTGCAGCACACAAAGGGGCATATTCACAAGAAACTATCGCAGAGTCAACAGCACTTTATCGCAGCCAAAGTTGCGATAAATCCATCGCACCATTCACAAGCTGGTGTTAACAGCCCACAGCACCAGTTTACCCGCGATAGCAGCCACAAAAAACATTGTAACAGAGGATCCACACAACTATCGCTAATGAGATGCAGAGTGGGCGTTCCAGTGCCAAAATCCGCAACAACAGCACACCACAACATTCACAACAACCAGCCACATCGGCAATAAAAACACAAAACAGGCGATAAGGTTCGTTAGCACCAGGAAATCTACACCTGCTGCGACCTGGTGTAAAGTCGGACAGCAGCCTGCACCACAAAAGGGAGACCAGCCTAGGGCCACACCCGAAGGGCAACAGAAGCCATGGAGCCACCCATCATGAGGCCCGGACACCCAAGAGGGCCACAACACCCTCCGACACCACACCCAGGCCCGCAACACAACCGCCCCGGTACCACCCTCAACCCCGGACAAAGAAACTGCACACCAACACCATGAATTCCAATACAAACATGTTGCCTGATGTCGCACAAGCAGGAAAATCAACAGACAAGTGTGGCCAGGAAATGGAGACTCAATCAAACAGCAATGCATTCACCAACACAAAACACCATACAAACAAAAACCCAGACTACCCGTAAGATGAGTCCTAGCGGCTCCTCACTGGACAATCCGTAGCACACAGCTTGGAAGACCAAATCCAAGAGAAGAAGGTGTGCCTTGCGCCCAACAAAGGAAAGAGAGGGAGAGATCGAGGGAGAGAGATGGAGTGAGAGTGCAGAAGCAGCGCAAGGCCCCTCGGGAATCTGCCTCCACATGCCAACATGTGTGTGTGTATCACCATCCGTACACCATGAGCCCAAGGCCCTGTCCCAACCCCAGCTATAAAGCCACATCACATTCCGAAAATGCAAGTAGTAGTCAGACAAACATCAGGGATGAAAGCTCCATTGTTCCAATGCAGAAGGCGGGAGGACACCTGCATCTCTGACCTTGGTCCAGAACGCGCCTGGAACACCCTGAGAGAGATGCCATGGCAGACGGGGACGACTCCCACACCACGCATTCCCCAAATAAACTATCCGACTCATCCACACACCACACACAGAAGCCCCTGCCTGTGGTGCTCCCGCATGGCATGCCCTTGACACTCACGGAAACAGCAACCTACTCTCCCCAACTTTGCACACATAACTGAATCATTGCTCACAGCTGTGGCATATCCTCCACACAACAGCCGCAGTTCAAAAGAGTGCCCATTCCACGAGATGCACCAACGCAATGGCTGGCCATACCGGGCACATACACAACCCCCGTCACGGGGAAATGAGCAGCCGCCAAAGAACACATGACTCATCCAGCAAGGCAAGGTGGGCTGAGAACGTTGCCATCCGTGATGAATGTTGCCCATTTTATCCCCAACATTTTCTGAACTTCGACATGTACCCATGCTGTGTGTAAGTGTCTTAAGAATGTCCCTGCCTGTTGTGGCCCTTGCCTCATCCGTACTGACACGCACATGCCAATAAAGTCTATGCCACTCCACTGGTGTCTAACTGTGAGGTGTTTTGTTTGGATTGTCCACTCTTGCGCCACAATGAGCATTGGCCCTACACAGGGAGGAACTGACTGAGGCATGTGCAATAGGGGGGTGTCCATTTGGCAAGCTCCACCTCTGTGAGCCAGACCTTGTTATTGGATAGGTGCTGGACGCCATGTGCACTTGCGTGACTTCAGCAATGTGAGTATGGTGTCCAACCCCTGACCATGTGGAGCAATGTCATATATCACAACAGAATGTGTCCACACAGATGTGTGTGAGTAGGTATGCGACATGAACGTCTGGTTTCACATGTGCTGTAGGACACCACTCCTGGCCTGCTTTCGTTTGGGTCAGTCCTACACACAGCCCTATTCAATACATGGACGTGTGCCTACGTTGAGGGTTTTGAGAGAATGTTGTTGATGTGCAATGGGGACACAGCTAGTACTCACCTTCACAGTCATCCAATTGGCCATGTGTCTCAGGGAGACACATGCGCATACATGTCAGCTACCAGGGTGTACCTTCATTTTCAATCATTGTACCTACATCCAGCCATACCTCCACAAGTGAGTGAATATAGTGATGACACATCTGTGTGATTTAGAATATTTTATTCACATTCAGGTGATTGCGGGAGCTGGGGCTGTACATGGCCATCTAAGCCCACATCACATGGAAGCCCAGTGGTGTGCCAACCAGAGTCCTTTGGGGATTGCACAGTGATTGGGAAGAGGGAGAGTGCAGTCTGCAGCAGTATAGCTGTGTAATTGGCCAGCGGTAAAGAAATGGCAGTCCGTGTAGGGGTCTGGGTGAAAGTCGCAGAGTGTTCCGGGGGTCACTATGAGGTGTTTCCCAGGCCATGATGCATAGGTCATAACCAGGCAGGAACAGGCCATATGGTGGTGATGGTTGCTACTGCCTCCTTCCCCACACAGTAGTTCACATCCCCTTCTTACTCCCCTGATACGGGTTCTGTGTCCAGTGTGTGTGGCGGGGTGATGGCTGCATCACTGTGTGCCACTGACACATCAGACTGCAAAGGTGATGGGGCAGCATCACTGTGTGCCACGGACACATCAGGGGTCAGAGCTGTGTGTGTCGATGTTCCAGCTGCAGTCATCTGGGAATGCCTCAGTGGCAGCAATTGCAAGATGAAGTACTGCAGGGCATTGAAGTCCCCAGTTACTACTCGCTGGTGTCCATCCATGTCAGACATCTTTCCAGCCTGCATCCGCTCCATGGTCTCCATTGACCTCCGCATCTGTCCCAACTCTGTGCTGTCATGGCTGGTGCCTTTCTGCCCACACAGTTCTTGTGTCCGATTCATGGTACCAGCGAGGGTAGCCAAGGTCTGTGGCGGAGCATGGTGCAGACAGGGGGTGTCCGACAGGGACTGTACATGGTCCATGATGGAACTCAGACACCCACGTATGGCATCGAGTTTGGCTGCCATGAGCTCGAAACTCACCCGCAGCTGTTCAGCCAACTCCACCTGGGAAGACCACACACGTTGTATGTGCTCCATGTATTGGTCGGGGGGATCCTGGGAAAAAGCCGTGGTGGTGTGTGTTTACTGCTGTGTGGTCTGTGCAGGTGGTGGGGTCACCTCGAGGCAGCTGGCCTACCCTGCTCCTGGAGGTGGGGTATAGAAGCTGCTCAGTATCCGTTGGAGAGTATCTTGACATTTGTGCAGGTTGTCCTCTACATCATCAATGATGGGGTTTGTGTTCTGCTCTGCAGTAAGTGTTGATTGTCCCTCTGCAATGTTAAGGGGAGATGCAGGTTAACAGGGTTTCACATGTATGTTGTTGATTTGCACATGTTTACATTCAGACTGCATGCTAATGTACATTATGAATGTTTTGGGGGAGCTGGCTATTTAATGGCAGTCAGTGTGTTTTCCCAATACATGACGGATGTGTGGTGGTACCTGTTCATTATCATCACACTGTGTCAGGCAATGCCAGATGTGAGTGGATTGTTACTACGCATGAGCGGAACCTGTTGTGGGCTCTGTCCTGTGGTGCTGCATATTGTACCACATTGCCGTCGTTGCTGATGTCCTGTGATTGCTATGTGTGTGTGCTGCATTGTGGGGGAGTTGCCCCTGCAGCACTGATTTCATGTGGCCTTCTCCCTTTGAGGCGGAGTGCCTTTGAAATGTGTGTTTTTCCGGCCTGATTTGCTTTTGACTTGGGTCACATGTGCTCTCGGACAGATTTTGTGGCCTGGTGCATTGTTCGTCTGCTGCGTGTATTGTAAGGCATGGGTTGTGGGTGCACGTGGACATGTCAGGGTGTGACCTGCCTCTTTACGGATGTGATCCACACTGGGCTACCTCCATGTCGATTCATGGGCCATGTCATTTTTTTGGGCTGCTGCCATGCTATCGGACTTGCAGTGTAACTTGCATAGTCAGTGTGGGATACAGAGCCGCTGCTTTGCTGGATTCGGCACATGTACATGGGTCGGTGGTGATATTGGTGATAGGAGGGCCCATTGTGGATGGGGGCCTACCTGGTGTTTCCATGTGTGCTGCAGTGTGCCAAGGCAATCAGGGACATGTTCCACGGTCATTGTGTGTGTGCAGTGTGCTACGCATACTTGTGCATGTGTGCCATTGTGCCCATCTCCCCCCGTCCCCCCATCCCTGGTCGTTACTCACCCTGTTGCTGTTGGGTCAGGTCGTATCATGCTGTGTCCAGGCCCCCCAGTCCTGCCACCGTCTCCTCACTGCTGACTGTGGCCACCATTTGCTCCAGCTCATCCAGCTCCTCCTGTGTCGCAGGAGGCCCACCTCCAGTCACAGTTGCTGCCTCCCTGTTGTCAGTGAGCTTATGTTTGGTCTGCCTTTTTAGATCATGCCAGCGCCTCTTGACCTCCTCCAGTGACCTCTTCGACACTCTGACTGCATTGACATTGGTAACGATGGCCTACCATATTTCGGTTTGGGTTGCCAATGCCGCAATGGAGGTGCCGAACAGTTGTTGATGGTGTTCGGTCACCTCTGTGACGAGGATCCGGTCTTCCAGCTGACTGAACCCCGTCTTCCTCTTCCTCTGTTCCTTGCCCTTCCATGAACGTGGGGTTCCTGGCTGGTCGTCCGTGGGGCTTGTGGTGTCGGGCTTGTCCTCTGCACTCGGCCCGGGTGCATCCATGTGTACGCAGTTTGAAATATTTTTGGGCCTTTTTTTTCTTGCTTTTATGATGCTTTTTCCTGCCAGGCACGTGGTATTTGCAGGCCTGTGGCTGGTCTTGGCTGATTTGTGTACCGCAATTGTCTTCATCGCATGAATTTTGGCGTTTTGCATTTTTGCGGCATGGCATCGATTTTGACGCTGACATTTGACACGTTATCTGGTGTCTATCGCATGGTACAGCCTTGTTGTGAATTGCACGTTGACATAGGGTTATTTTCCCGCAATGGGCTGAAATATTGAAAGTTGCGTTATGCTACTCTTGCGGTAGTTATCACATGTTCTTATGAATATACCCCAAAAAGTAGTAAAGTCAAAATAGAACAGAAGAAAAATCCCAAACCAATTTAGAAAAGTAGATTAAACTTTAATGAGTAAAATGACAACAAAACAAAATAAATCCAATCAGAAGGACCAGAATTATGAATTTATAATTTTTGTAGTTTAAAATAGTGCCTAAAAGATCAAAATGCCTACCGCAGGTGTCTAGTAGTGTGAGACTGGGGTAAAGTCAAAGATAAGGCCAACTTTGAAGGAGTGTGAGTCGGTTACATGGGGTAGATTGGGTCCAGTTTCAGCTTACCTTTGAACTTAGAACAAATTTGGAGAAATGTTCCTGAGAAGATAGAGTTCAGGGGCAAGGCAGTAGACATCCAGGTGTCACCGTCTAGCAGCCTCTGACCTGAGTTGTGTTGAAGAGTTTTACCTTTAGACTTTGTAACTTTTTGAAAGTTGAAAATCACCAGCAAGACAAAGTTGCAGGCTGTAGCCACGAGGGCTTCTCAAGGCCTGACACCTTCGCCCCTGGGTCCAGCTAAACGGGATTTGCTGCTGGGGAGAATATCATAATAGGAGCTACCATGAAGTCAGGGCGACTGGTGATACATCTTGAATGGATCAGCTGTCGGGTAGGTTCCAGTTTTTGGGTGTAAGGCAACTTTCTGGTGAAAACTTTTCTAAGTCCAAAGTTTTAGGATAAGGCACGAGCAGCCCCTTTAACACCGCTTCCAAGGGTCCAGGAACTGCAGGGCACAACATGGGGGGTTAGGATCTCTCCAGCAGAGACTTGGTGTGGGGTTCAAGGTCTCTGGAGCATGGTATCTCCTTTTAGCACACGCAGGAAGTCAGCCAACTAGACTTTGGAGTTACTTTTAGTGGTCCTGGTTTCAAGTAGCTGGTCCAGTTCTCATTCAAGCAGCAAGTCAGGCCATCAAGTAGTAGGTCATTCCTCTGGTAGCAGCAGAGATGTCTTCTGGGGGTCGAGACAGGCCTTCTGAAGTCCTCCAAAGGTCCAGGAGTGTAATGAAGAGTTGTTCTGAGGGTTTAATTTTTCATCTGGTGCCAGCCTTTGAAGTGGGGGGACACCCTACACTACTCACAAAATTGGTTTTGGAAAGTTTTTTCATTCCTCTTTCAGGGCTCCAAGAACTTTGGGGCGACAAAGGACACATATCAGGTTCCTCTGTGTGTGCTGGAGGCAACCATTTTCAAATATAGGTGGGGCTGGGTACAGTACTGTCCCCAGCCATACTGGCAGGATGGCCCATCCTGTAAACACCTAATCCCACGTTGTCTCACTATGTGGGGGGAATACATAAAGCCCAACAGCAGAGCAATTCACAGTCACGTGACCCAGAACACTGCAGAAGGCACAAATGGTTAGGACAAGAACATTCCACCTTTCTAAAATTAACGAATGAAAGAAGTGCCCTTGGACCTCACCCACAAATGTGTTAAACAATCACAGTTCTTTTATGGTGAGAGACAAATTGGATCAAATATCAAAATTGGATTGGGAAAAAAGCTATTTAAAATACATTTATTTTGTATACACAGAAAAGCTGGCATTTATATATCACAAATAACCCTTTTCGTGCCTTCAGGCAGCAGGACAGACCTCTGGTGGCAGCAGGACCGTTCTCTGGATGTTCAGGCAGTCCTTCTGAAGTCTTCTACAGGCCCCGGAGTGTAATGAAGAGTTCTTCTGTGGGTTCAATATTTATGCCTGGTGACAGATTTGAAGTTGGGTGATTCCCAGTTCTACCCTCACACCTGGTTCTATAAAGTTCCTCACTTCCTTTTTCAAGGCTACAAGAACTCAGTGTCAAAAAAAGACTAGTGTCAGGTTCCTTTTTAGGTTGAGCCTAGCGTTGCAGCGCATCCGCTGCTCACTTTGCAAGGCATGCAGTATTCAGTATAGTGTGGAAGCTTTGTTGAAGCTCTGCCCACTCTCCGTCCATCTTTTTCATTGGCTTAGGTCCTAAATGCTGCCTTCCGATTGGTTTTAGGCTTGTTAATCCCTCCTCATGACATCCATGTTGTCATTTGCATCCTTCCAAGGCTACTGGCCCCTTAACTTCGAGTGTTGCACCTTAACTATTTTCTTTCCGTGCCTTCTCCCCACTGCCCCTCTCCCGCAGTCCATGCATTCTCGCCCCCTAGCCTCTCTCTCGATGTTCATGCCTTCTCGCACCCTGTCCTTCGCCCACACTCCAGTTTTCAAAGCAATAGGCCTTGTGTAAATGCGAGTCCTATTGCATTGCAAATGCTTGCTTTCAGGGACGGTACTGGTGCCTGGGTTTCCTCTTCATATCCTGCTGGGATTTGCTGGTTTTGAAAAGGACTGCTTTGTGGGTGGGGATATGTTTGAACCAGTGGCGCAGTCTTTGTCATGCACAGAGAGCGATCGGCGTTTGCGGGCCGAAGGTCCCCCATGCCTTTGCCTGCTCCCCCACTCCCCTTCCTAGTTGTATTCTGGGAGGAGGGAACGGGAGTGGATTCCAGAGCACCAATGAACAATGCGTTAACCTGCACCCTCTGAAGAAACCGAGTGGGTAGCTGCATCCAGTAAAGCAATGGCTCAGCAGTACCAGATGCTGTTATTTTCTGACCAGCCTCGCAAGTGTGTATGTGTAGATGAGAGAGATAAGGGGCGGGGGTGTTTGGCCGTATGTGTTCTAATTATCCTAAAGGTAGGTCGCTACTGCAGCGATAGGCCAAGAGATGGATGCGGCTCAGTTTGGATAGAACTTTTACCCCCTAGACTTCACGAAGAACAATGTCCCCAGGTTTTCTCACGTGCTACTTCCGATCATTACAGATGTAGAATGCGGGGAACAACCTTTACAACGCAACTTTTACAACGCACTACACTTACAACGCATTTTTTACAACGCAAAATCCATTACAACGCATTGCATTACAACGCATGACACTACAACGCATTTTTAAAAACTACCTTTACAACGCATTCCATTACAACGCATACTACCTTTACAACACATACCATTACAACGCATAATATTACACTACACTATCCAACACTTACCCTACTGTTGCACCCCCTGGAGTTAGAATAGTAATTTTTACCCCTATACTATCCAACACTTACCCTACTGTTGCACCCCCTGGAGTTAAAATAGTAATTTTTACCCCTATACTATCCAACACTTACCCTACTGTTGCACCCCCTGGAGTTAGAATAGTAATTTTTACCCCTATACTATCCAACACTTACCCTACTGTTGCACCCCCTGGAGTTAGAATAGTAATTTTTACCCCTATACTATCCAACACTTACCCTACTGTTGCACCCCCTGGAGTTAGAATAGTAATTTTTACCCCTATACTATCCAACACTTACCCTACTGTTGCACCCCCTGGAGTTAGAATAGTAATTTTTACCCCTATACTATCCAACACTTACCCTACTGTTGCACCCCCTGGAGTTAGAATAGTAATTTTTACCCCTATACTATCCAACACTTACCCTACTGTTGCACCCCCTGGAGTTAGAATAGCAATTTTTACCCCTATACTATCCAACACTTACCCTACTGTTGCACCCCCTGGAGTTAGAATAGTAATTTTTACCCCTATACTATCCAACACTTACCCTACTGTTGCACCCCCTGGAGTTAGAATAGTAATTTTTACCCATATACTATCCAACACTTACCCTACTGTTGCACCCTCTGGAGTTAGAATAGTAATTTTTACCCCTATACTATCCAACACTTATTAAGTAATTTTTACCCCTATACTATCTAATACTTACCTTAAATGCAATTTAATATTATGCGTTGTAATGGTATGCGTTGTAAAGGTAGTATGCGTTGTAATGGAATGCGTTGTAAAGGTAGTTTTTAAAAATGCGTTGTAGTGTCATGCGTTGTAATGCAATGCGTTGTAATGGATTTTGCATTGTAAAAAATGTGTTGTAAGTGCATGCGTTGTAAAAGTGTGCGTTGTAACGACATACATCCGTAGAATGCATTGGGAGTCCCAACTGGCATCGTTTGTGAGCTATGGCCTCTGGAAATATGCGAGAAGAGAGACATTAGACAGCAGGATTGACTAAATTATGCGGCAAGAAAACACCAATTAAATTATTGGCCACATTTTGCGAAACTAATAATTATTTGGTCATTTGTACACTTGTAACCAGGTTGCATCTCGACATCAGTGTAACACTCAAATATACAAATAAGAAACACAAAGGTGACCAGTCAAGTTTGGCAGAAGATCTTTCACTACTAGGTGGCAGCACTTGTAGCTGCGTTTTTCGTAACTTCTGAACCGTTTGAGCAAGAATCATTTATTTTGTTAATATGTGCAGATTATGCAGTGGATCGTGGATTGTGATGCTGATACATAATTGTGCAAAAAACACAGTTGCCGCACAGTAGCATAATTCCACTGGCCCTGGGCTATGACGGCTAGAAACAGAAGTGCCTCTTGTGTAAATACGGTGTGGAGTTGTGCATATGCCAGAGACTTTTGTATACCACGAAGGGGCTTTACACAAGGGAAAAGCAGAAACTCGTTTCAAGTTTATGGGCCAGTCTCATATTAGAGCTGGTATGAGAGCGAAAAACTAGCCTAATTGATTTTAGAGTAAGTGCTGGAGGAGATGTAGTAAAGCGGCTTTTCTACTGATTTGAAACCTGTCAAACTCGGTTCAGACTCCGCCTCAGTAATTGGTTGAAAATTGTGATTATGGACGAATTATTTCACTCCCCTGTGCCCAAAATCATGAGCGCATTTTAAACATTAATGTATAATTCAAAGATTTAAATATCCACTCTAATTGTACCGTTGATAGTGCTTCGTACCCCTGGAGATGGGGGTGGGGGGAGAGGCTCTGAAGTGCTTACCCACTTGAATATCAAGTTCCACTGTGTAAGTTGTGTCTAAGAGGTGGTTTTTGTTGTGGGCCTATGTGGAAAGTGTTTTCATGCAATGCATGATGACTACTGAGGTGCAGTTTTCTGATATGCGACAGTGATGAGTGAGAGATGTGCAATTCGTGTAATGATGGCTAAAAACCACATAGGCATTTACACAGCTCCAGCTTAGCAGGATGCTGTGTGTGTACACTAAAAGAGATATTCCCAGAAGGCCCAGTAATACATATGGCGCCGTGCAGAGATGCTGTTGAATGAGTAAATAGAAGGGCATGGATGGGAGTTGGTGAAATGAACAGTAGCCATGCACCATATAATGTATTTTTTTGTGTTATGGAAGGCTAAAGCTGACTGTTAAGTACACCCAATGAAAAAGGAAGGAATTAGGAGAGCAATCAAGACTGGCAACCTGAACAAAATCTAGCCAAACGTTAAAAGGGCCAGATCCTGAATCCACCTCCTGTTAAGCCGTATGAAGCCAACGTTTTGAGCAGTTGGGCGAGCAATGGTCTGGTCGTGGCTCAGACCCTAACTAGCCTGACACCCATGATGTGATCGTGAAAGACTAAGTGCTTGGTAAGTTGCTGCCTTAACAACACAAGTGAATCAACCTGGCTTGTGTATGGGACTCCGTTGCTTTGCAGCACGTTTAGTGCTCTTTATTCTACAGGACACAGCCTATGTGGTAGAGTGATTCCTATCCAATGTCATTGCGCCCTGTACCCTTACAGACCTGCAGTTGTGCGCTTTTTCCACCCTGTTCCTCACTTGAAAGCTTATTATGGGGGTAGGACCCAAACGACTGGCCCCATCAGCAAGGGAACACGCTCGCCCTCTTCCTACAACTTTATGACTTTGCTGCCTTCTAGACGAGGCATAGCATCTTTCTGTTTTGCTAATAGCTCCCAGTATTTTACTTGTCCCTTCCCTATGGGGTTTCTCTTCATTTTCAGTTTTTAGTACAAGAAAGTCTCTGGGCGGGGGCGTGGCTTGGTGCCCAAGGGAGATGGTGGCACACAGGTAAGCTCCCCGGCATATCTTGAAGACTCCACGTTTCCAGACTGCCTGGAATACGCTGGTGACAGCTAGAGACAGCGGAAGATCTGCTGGGCACTGTGTAACCTTTGGCACTCCCTTTTACAGCCAGCAAGTATATTTTATCTTCAGAAATTAGCGCACTCGTGGCCTCATATATTCACGGCCGCCATTTTGTATTGTTACCGCGATCGCGGTTTTTACATAAACGGAACCGTGACTCCTACTCAATGCTCTTTTTCTATACCCAGCATGTTTGACAAGGAGAAACATTTGATCTACCCCAGGAACCCTGTTTCAAAATGCTGCACTTTATTGTTGGAAGTTCGATAAGGGATCTGTGAGGAATGCGCTTGGCGGCCATTTTGTGATTATCTGCAAGCTCTAATAGAAAACATGTGCCTGTCTTCTCGATGTGCTGAGGTGATACGAGGTGAGCACAATTTGTGAACAATTACCTTTTTTCTCCTTCTGAAAGAGGCTCCCAGGTTCAAAGTTTCATAATTATCTTTGACAAGGTAGTGGAACTCTTTTCGTTTTCATGACTTTTTCCTCCTGGTGATTCTCATGTTCCACTGCTAAATCTCCGTATATCTATATCTGAAAGAAGTGTTCAGATGACGCTTTATGGGTAGAATAAAGACATTCCATACTTCGCCATCTAAGAAACATATTTTTATTAAAAATTCAAAGTTTTTTTCTGAGCTTTCTAAGCTTGAAGACTCTCTGCTGTCAACGCCTCACAATTCAAAACGACAATGGATCCTTCTTCTGGAACTCCTGGAAAATCAGTCACTAAACGTCTTAATAAAGATCCTCCCTCACCACCCAAGTCAGTTTCGCCTGCATCTATGGAAATGTTGCTCGAGGAGATTAGAGCCCTTCGACCCTTTATGGAAGAGACAAATACCAAGTTGTAAGTCTTAACAGATAACTGGTCTCAACTTGATACAAGTGTCTCTGCAGTGGAGCACACCGTTTCTTCCTTAAAAGAAACATTTGTTACTAACCTTGGGCGTAGTTCGCGAAGTAGCACTTCGCGAAGCTACGCAAAGTGCAGTTCGCACTACGCGAGCTACGCATAGCACTTCGCGAACTGCGTAGTACCTTGTTCGCACTGTGCCAGATGTCGTTTTCAATGATTGCACAGTGCGGACAAGCAACTAGCACTGTGCAATCATTGAAAATGGCATCTTGCACAGTGCGAGCTGTAGTTTTCTGCTGCACGAGTAGATTTTTACTCGAGCGGCAGCTTTCTCAATGCGAACTGATAGTTTCTCATCCAGAGCGGTCGCGAGCATACACGACCACTCGCAATGAGAAACCTGACCTCCTCGCGTTGGGAATCTCGCCGGGAGGTTTATTTTCCATACTCGCGATCGCCAACTTGATGTTGCTGATCGCGAACAAGGAAAAAGTCTCGCCGGGATGTCATTTTGCTTGCTCGCGGTCGCCAACTTGACGTTGAGGACCGCGAGCAAGCAAAAAATGACCGCAGCACTACGCAACACTACGCTACGCGTGTTCGCACTGTGCTACGTACAATTTGCGTAGTGCGAAGTAGCGCGAACTTCGCAAACTACGCGAGCGTAGCGTAGTGCTTTGCCCAGGCTTATTTGTTACTGTCTCTCATTTACACTCACAAGTCTCTACGCTTCAAAAACAGGTTGAGGATTTGGAAAACCGCAATAGACGGAATAATTTACGTATTTACGGCCTAGGATAAGGACTTGAGGGATCAGACTCACTCACTTTCTTTAAATCATTTCTCCCTGAACTACCTCACATGCCAGAAGGAACTGTGCTCAACATTCAACGTGCTCACAGATTAGGACGTGCTCCATCTCACGTTACACCCTCACAAAGACCAAGAGGAGTCATCTTATACTTCTTGGAATATACAGAATTGTTAAAAGTTCTGTCAGCAGTCAAAGCTTCTCCGAGAGTTACATGGTCAGGCTCGTCTTTATTTTTTGCACAGGACTACGCTAAGGCTACTGCCAACAGACGTAAGGTCTTTCTTATATGAGATCTGATTTCCGTTCAATGGAAGCCCGGTATGGCCTTTTCATCCGTGTCTCTTCAAGGTTACGTATAACCACAGAGCAGCAACGTACGAAGACCCGACACGTCTACAAAGTTTCATTAACTTGTGAAAAACAGATGTTATGGACACCTCAGGACCCTCTTCTTCATTTAATGCTTAAATAGATGTTTTTCTCTCTTTTTTTCCCTTACAGGTTGTTTAAGTTCTGTTTTTCTTCTTCATAGAATCATAATACTCAAGAAATGATTTTCTTTAGTCTTTGATAAGTTTGTTGTTATCACAAAGGTTCTTTTTATATCAATTTGTTCAATGTTATTGTTCGCTTCTACCTGTTCTCATCTGCTTTAATATTTGTCCTAATCTTCATTATTTGTTCATCTCCACAGATTTAATACCTCTGTACCGTGGTTTCTTCCCGATCCTCCATTCAGTTGACCCAGGATGTGTCGCCTTTTCCATGTGGTTCTTTCCCCCTTCCCGTGTATTCCTGAATCTTCTTTCTGTAGGTATGTCACCTTCCTGCATTTCTTTTTCCCTCTTATTTCTACTCCATTAATTTTTTCTCTTTTCCTTTTCAAACAATCTTCTTTATTTCTTGTCAGGTGTCATTGCTTCTCTTACTTCCTATATCTTTTCTCATCACATTTCATCTCACCTTTTGATACTCTTCACTATTAATATTGTTATACTCCAACTTTCACTGTTGATCATTACTGTCATCATTCTTCTACGTCCTCTCATTATCCTTTTTTCTCACTTTCCTACTTATATATCTATTTTAGTATCTTCTTATCCTATTGGGTCGGTATTTCAGCTATACTTTTCGGTCATATTATTCTCCAAGAAACGCATCTCACGGAAGTTGAATCGTTAAAAATGAAAAAGGGCTGGGTAGGAGAAGTTTTCTTCTCAAAAGGTGATGGTAAACGCAATGGAGATATGATACTTATTCGTAAATCGCTTCATGTCAAACTTATTTCACAAGATTCTGACGTTGAGGGTCGATGGCTTAATGTTAAGTTGTTGTTGAAGGATGTTTCAGTCTCTTTTTTAATGTTTATGCTCCTACTGGTGGTGATTTCTCTTTTTGGTCCTCACTAGCAGAGCAAATTACTCTTTGCATGGAAGACAACTTCGTACTAGCAGGTGATTGTAACCAGGTATTCGATCCATTTATAGATCGAAACCCTAAAGCTTCATATATCTCTAACAAATCGCATAAATCCTTCATCCATGCTATTACTCATCACAAACTGCTAGATGCATGGAGATTATGCAACCCAGTCACTAGAGAGTATACCTTTTATTCCCCGGTCCACTATTCGCAATCACGTATTGATTATTTTTTTGTATCACATAACATATCGCAAGCACTCACGGACCTATACTATTATCGGACCATGCTCCTATTTCAATTTGCCTTGACATTATACCTAAGGTTAATGCCCCCAGAAGATGGCGTTTTAATAATGCTCTCTTATATTAGATCCAGCATTTTCTTCTTCATTTATTACCTTTTTTAATGAATACTTCTCAATAAACCAAACTGATTCTCTACCCTTTTCAACTATATGGGATGCTTTCAAAGCCTCAGCAAGAGACTTTATAATCAATTTTGTTGCTAGAAAACGTACTAATGCACGTAAACATACTCAAGCTCTTCTCCAAGATATAAAGAGACTGGAGCATTTTTTTTAAACTTCTAACTCAAAAGATGTTTTGAATAACCTTATAAAAGCAAAATTGTAGTTTAACAAAGAATCAACAGATAATGCTTCATTATATTTGTTGAAATCTAGTGCAAAATGTTATGGGGGTAAAAACAAAGCAGGGAAAATTCTGGCTAATTATCTGAAAACCAGGAACAATAAGTTGAACATTGAGTCTATTTATGATGATCAGTCGGTTTTAAAATGTAAAGATGAAGACATTTTAAATGCATTATCCTTTTTTTACAAATCATTATATTCTTCAGAAACAAACCCCACAGACTTCCTGCTGTCACACTTTTTTTCCACTGTACAAAAATCTCAGCAAATATCCCCTGATTTATCACCACTGGAATCTGATAAAACACACCAAGAACTTTTAGATTTGCTTAAACATCTCAAAAAAGAGAAAGCACCTGGACCAGACGGTTTTACTGTTGAATTCTTTCTCAATTTTTCCAAATTATTACTACCCAAATTGCTCCTTCTGATTGATTCTGTTTGCCTCGTGGAAAAATCGGCTGGATCCTTTTCAGAAGCGCACATATGTCTTATACCCAAGGAAGGCAAAGACCCAGAGCACTGTAAAAATTATAGACCCATTTCTCTCGTAAATATTGACTATAAAAAGTTTTCTAAAGCACTGGCACCTTCGTTTAGATTCATATTAACCAAATATATTCGGCAAGGAAAAATCTGGCTTTGTTAAGGGACGCGTAATTACAGACAATAAACAACTTTTCTTTAATATCTCATCCAAGGCTTCATATCTAAAACATTCCCTTGCAACAATTGCACTAGCTGCCGAAAAAGCATTTGATAGAGTCGAGTGGCGTTACCTATTTTATACCCTTAAATGGTTTGGCTTTGGTCCTAAATTTATATCCCTTATATCCCTATTATATTCTAATCCGCGTGCTGCGGTAGGCGCTAATGGTTTAATATCGTAATTTTTTCATCTTGGCAGAGGAGTGCGGCAAGGATGTCCTTTATCCCCTTTTCTTTTTAATCTAGCCATTGAACCTTTTATTTAAAAAATTCGTCAAAATCCGCTTATACATGGGTTCGAAACGCCCACAACTCATATTAAACTTGCGGCCTACGCTGATGACATTTTGCTTTATATTTCAAACCCTAATGAATCAATTCCTGCCTTCTTAGCAGAGGTTCAATCCTTTTCCCTAATTTCTGGACATAAACTAAATAGTGATAAATGCAAAATTCTTCCCCTGACCAGGTATACTTTTAAAGCAGACTTTACACCAGCTAACTTCACATGGAAATCCAATCATATTAAAAATTTAGGATTACACTTCACACCTACGATTTCAGGTACAGTGACATCATGTATGAATAAATGCATTCAGAAAATCTCGGAACATACAATTAAATGGCATCCCCTTTATTTATCTTGGTGGGGCCGCCTAGATACTATGAAGATGATGCTTTCTCCCATAGTATTATACACAATTTCTAATATATCAGTTCTTATATCAACTACATTTTTTAAATCTATTAACTCCATCCTCTCCTCCTTTCTGTGGAATAAGAAGAAATCCCGTATGTCTGTATCCAAATTAATCCATCCTAAAGCTGAAGGGGGAGTTAATTTTCCCAAATTTCCCACATACCAAAAAGCATTTTTATTACGTCAAGCCTCATTTTGGTTATTGGATTCTACAGAAGTTTATCCTTTATGGACATTAGTTGAAAACTCGTTTTTATCTCCATTTTCTTTTCGAGAATACTTATCTTTTTCACTCAAACCTCAAACCCTTTCTACTCCCATATTTAAACTTACTTCCAAACTTCTTGACCCGCTTTACCCTTCGACACACACCAACCTTGATTCTTTCTTTGATTCAACTATATGGCATAACAAAACTTTATTAATATGCAATAAACCCTTTTATTGGAAAACTTGGAGACAAAAAAGGCTTAATATGGATTCATCAACTATTCTCGAACTCAGAATTTATTTCCTTCTCCTCACCTAGGCAAATATATGATCTGCCAACCTCATTTCTTCCCAAATACTACATTCTTAGGAAAACTGTTCTTGACACATGTACCCAATTAACTAGCATCTTTTCCACAGCTCATAATTGTGATTTACCTACAGGTCTTTCCACTTTACTACATACCTTACCCAATGCGGCCACCATATACAATTTCCTGCAAGTTCCTGACAAAAGTAGACAAAAATCGTTGACAGAGATAGCTTGGGAAAAAGATTTTAACACATCTTGGTCTCTTTCTATATGGAGCAATATATGGACCAAGATACGTAAATCTTCAAGGGCAGCTAGTCTAACACAAACAATGTTTTACATTTATAACAGGCTTTTACTGTCCCCAAATAATTTGAATAAGAGATTGTCCAATGTACCGGATACCTGCTGGACATGCACATCTCCTAATGCTGACTTATTCCACATGCTATTTTCATGGCCATTAGTGGATAATTTTTGGAAACGCGTATGATCCCAAATCAACTCAATTTTTGGCACCAGTGCTCCCTTCTCTATCATTGACATCTTTTTAGGGAGTATCTCACCGATTTGGAACAAGTGCACACTCAATGTCGAAATCATTGATCTATTAATAGTGGTTGCTTTTCAGCAGATAACAAGGAATTGGAAAGATTTTTCAAAAATACCTTACAAAGCATGGTGGTATAATATCTGTCATAATCATAGATTGGATATCTTTCTCACTTATCCAACACATATGTCTACAAAGCTTATTCAGTTATGGTCACCTGTTACAAAGTGTTTTGATATTTGTGCCAAACAAATTTCCTCATTGCATCCTGCCCAACAAGAAGTACTTAAACCCCCATGAGTCTCCTAGATGTTCCAAATATTTCTACCGAATTCTTTTTTAGATTGATCTTAACCCTCTTACGGTTATTGCTCCATTTAATAATTCTATTTAATAACCCTATTTATGTATTATTGCTGGAATGAATATATAATGTATTGATTGTTGAGTAATTATATGAATTGTACATTGACACCTCTATACCTTCAATACAATTCTTCTTTTGAAACTAAAAAAAGAAAGTCTCTGGGCAACTAGACCACTTTACTGATAGGTACATATATAAATGCCAATATAGATATCCACCTGATAACAGTCAAATGTGATCATAATGAAAACTAGCCATGCATAAACATGAACAAACGGCAAATGGTGTTTAGGCTGCTGAACTAGAGTGGGCATCTGTTCTAGGGCTTCTTATCAGGAGGTCAACAAAACATCGTAGAAGTCACCCAAAAAGAATGAAACCTAGGGTACCCCAATCCATCTCTGTTGGCCACAGCACTCCCTTGTAGTTTGCAATTCATCTCCTTTACACTTTCATGAGCTCTTCTGTACTATACCATGCCCTCAACAACTTATACCACAATACTACACACCATATGTAAAGACGCACTCCACATCACATTGCATACTTCCACAACTCATAACGCTGCACCAGAACCATGCCAGATTTTCAGGATCACCACATAGTGTTTCGTTTAGACTAGTTGTGTGTAAATGTACCTAATATGGATATCCAGAAACTTTGACTTGGCTCCGACCCTCTGGATGCTCCTGACATACTACCATTTACATACAGTGCACCAACAAAACCATACAGCACATTCCATCAAACAGTACACCACACATCCCCTCTGACATACAGGGTTGCTGACTCATACCACACACTGGCAATGGACCAATCAGCATGGCAATCTTCACAGCGGCCCCCTCTGGCACATGGGGTCATTGATTCACACTGCATAGAAACGGCACCCCGATTGGAACAGCAATCTTTATGGTGGCTGCCTCTGGCATACTTGGTCACAGACTCACACCACACACGGGAATTTCCTGATCATTACAGCAATCGTAATGGCAGCCCCTTTCTGCCATACCGGGGTTGCCGACTTAAACCTGCACCCAGCAATCTAAAAGGTACAGCACAGTTCACAACTCACTTCACGGTGGCCATCCCTTGGCATTTTGGGTCACAAATGTAATCCTGCACATAGGCAGTGACCCAATCGATGCTTACCTTGCTATAGGAGTCCACTCACCAGGATCCCCCACTGGATCTCAAACTCTGCAGCTCTGCTCTTCCTCACAGGGCACACTGGTCTTGACAAGCAGGCAGACAATGGTGCTCCAGGAGCAGGGGGTCTTGGATATCCCTCGGTGATCACTCCTCACCCTAATCACAGGCAAACATCTTGCATAGCATCCCTTCCTCACACAGATTGTCTGGCTGCTTGACAGTTGACAGTTTTGAGGGCCTCAAGCTCCCATTCTTATAGTCCATTACCAGGACACCAAGTATGATTTAGGGTCTGTGTCTTTGAAGTTTATATTGGGTATCCAGAAAGCAGTCTGTCACAGCAGGCATGAGTTCAAATTTGATAGCCCCACAACACAGGCCATGGAAGTGACAAGAAGGTCACAACTGGATGTCAGCAACAGTGATATGTCTATCAAAAGCCTCAGTCCTACTCTTAATGATTCTCTTGTCTGCCCCATCTCATTTCTGAGATGTGCCCAGGCTCCTTTCTTGTCATCTCTCACTCTGAATCAAAGAGCACCCTTTAATTTGTGCTAAGCCTGGCTCTCCTTCCTTCAGTGTGTGTCCTACACAGCTCATAGGAATGCAGCAATCCACAAATATGGCTGGGGGAATTCCTGTACTTTCAGTCAGCCCAGAGTCTTACAAAATGGACCCAGTATCTCCCATGTATTGTACCATCCACAGGCACACATACACCTTGCACATGCATACAACACACGCACTGCACAACAGTACATTCTAACCCGATGTAGGCCTAGGGTCGGTTAAGCACAACTTTACATCAGTGTACCTACAGGTCTTACTCCAGAGGCACAGGTAAAGAAGCCTGCTCACTTCTTCTGATCACTACATGGTATGCCGCCACCACAACACTCATATCGCTTAGCTCCTGGCAAAGGCAGTCACCTTTCAGCACTATGAGGGTAGCGATTTTGCACTCAGTGAGACATGCCTATGTCATGGAGCACATGCTTGATCCGTGTTTCGCAAGACAACAAAAATCAGCACCATGGAGCCAGACATCATTGCAGTTGAGGCACTCGGTACAGGGGTACACATCCACCACCATACAGGGGACTTTTCCATCCCAATATTGAGCTGGTAAAGTTATGCCACCTTCTGGAAAAGCATGCTAAAACATCTTCACATGCTTTTAACACACACTACCAAATTCATTCACCCGTGACATATTGACTGTCCTCCAGTATAAGAAATATTAACAAAAGATCTGCCATTGTCACTCACAGGTGTCACTTTTTGTGTAAGTGAAACGTAAGTGCACAAACTAGTCTCACCAAGTCACCAACTGACTTTCCCCTCAACAATGGTGTGTTCCGACTTTCAGAAAGCTGTGACATTTTACATTACATTGAAGAAATTGATGTTTCCTAGCACTCTGCTGTTTCCAAGTTTGTTAGTACTAGACACAATTACAAAGTTCAATAGAGGTGTGACAATTCAGACAAGTATTGTCAAAGTAAACACCATGGCTTCAGTCACAAAAAATATAGGAAACGTTTGTGCGGAGTTCTCCACCTCCGCCTCAATGTAGTTTTCCTACTTTTTAGAGTTCACAAAGATTATCAAGACTGTGCCTGGGAAGCTGGGATTCTCTTCCCGCTGTTTAGAATTCTCCCTACTGAAGAAGTATGCACCGTTTTTAGGTCAAGCATTCAAGACCTCTTGTATATATTTTAGTATATGCTTATATGTATATGTACTTTGTGGGCTCTGGAGATCAGCCCTAGAACTTGTCTGCTTCCGCGTAGGGACTTTTTTTTCTGTTTTACTGCCTCTATTTAAGTGTCTTGATAGGAAACGACCAGTAGAGGTCAGTAAAATACCAGAATTGCTTTCTGCTGAGGGACTTTCTTTTTTTTTAAATTGTTCTGGCAACTGACTCTATTTAACTTTCTTGATAGAAAACAACCAGCAGAGGTCTGTAAAATACCAGAATCACTTTAGCATTCCCTAGATTCCAGTCAATAGAAATTGTCTTCCATGAGCACCCGTAGACAATATTTTTTTATAAATATTGTATTTTCAGTGATATGACCACCAAAGGCCCTGATTTTATATTAAAAACAAAGCTTTGGACCTATACCATTTCCCTCCGAAAGGCAATATTTCTTTCCATGTGTTCCCATACCTGGCATGTTACACAGTTTGGTGCTTACTTTCCCTCCATGTTAGAACAAAAGATGTTTCAGCACCCAGGCTAATGTGCTGCACGGTTAAATACATATAAAGTCTCAAAGGCGATACTGATTGCATTGCAAATGCTTGTTATGTGCTGGAGGCAAGCCATTTCAAATGTAAGTCGGGCTGGGTACAGTACCAAACCCATGCATCCTGTCCACACGTAATCACCTTTTGTGTCATTATGTGGGGGAGAATACATAAAGTCAAATGCAGAGCTATTCCCAGTCTTGAAACCCAGGACACTGGCAGAAGGCACAAATAGCACAAGAAATTGCCAACTTTATAAAATGTAACAAATGAAAGAAATGTCCCTTGAACCTTACACACAAATGAATTAAACAATTACAGATCTTTTAATGGGAGAGTCAAATCGGATCTAATACCAAAATCAGAACAGAAAAAAAACTATTCAAAACACATTTTTTATTGTATATGCACAGAAAGGTTGATAAATGGATATCACAAATAATCCTATTTGTGCCCAGAGAACAAAGACACACTAACCTCATCTGACATCTGTTTAATAAAAATACATCAAAGCTACCTTAAAAACAAACAATGGAAGGTTGCTTGAAGACATCCAGATCTGAACAGGAGGCAAAAACCCCTCCTTGTGTTGTGATGTAATGACCCGTTTCACTTTCAAATACCCTGCCATGACTTACAAAGCTTTCAGATTGTTCGTTTCGGTCGCAGACATGTTATTTTATAAGCAGGACGATCCATTTATTCAGAGCTAGACCCTAGTTGCGGGTCATTTAATTTTTGGCTTCCCACCAGTTTTTGAAATTTTACTCAGTCATCCAAAGGCTGATTAGAAGAGCACACCGCAGCCAGAAACCCCTCACACACTGAGGATGACAGCGAGTCATTTAGAGGCATATTATCAAGCCAGGCGATAAAATTATCGCCGCTTTAGCGGCAGAAAACTGCCGCTAAAACGGCGATAATGGGCTTGATAATATGCTCTATGGAATTCCAATTGAAGCCCATGTTAGACGTCCTTCACATTTAACATGGGCTTCAATTGGAATTCCATAGAGCATATTATCAAGCCCATTATCGCCGTTTTAGCGACAGTTTTCTGCCGCTAAACCGGCGATAATTTTAACGCCGTGCTTGATAATATGCCCCACAGTTCTCCAAAAGCTCAGCCTCTTCTGCGTGTATTGGCAGATGAATGTGTCAATCAGGTGTAGGCTAATGTTGCCATGCTTTATGGAAAGAGGTCAAGCACCAAAGCACTAGTTTTTATTTGTGTATGTAACACAACGCCTTGAATTGCACACTTCTCCCAATAGGTAAACAGTGTAAGGTCCGTGGCATACTGGCTGTAGAGGTGAATCTAGGAGGGTGGAGCAAGAGGTGAGCATCTGCATGTTGAACACTCTGGAGGCATGTAAGTAGTGTTTTTGCCACACCAGATATAAGACAGTCCCATAGTCCAGCCTAGAGCTGACTAAGGCCTGGCCCACAGTTTTCTGGGCAGAGGTACAGAGACAGTAAAGAATCTTCCTTGGCCATTTCGGGATGCCAAAACAAGTGGGGGCCACCTTGTTAATCTGATGGCTCATGGTAAGTTTATCATCAAGCCAAACTCCCAGGTTCTTGACAACCAACACTGGGCTTACAGTGGTAAAGTGCAGAGAGTACTAAAATCAACAAAACAAATTCAGAAAACAGGACGGGTGAAAGCAAAATGCTTGAGGGGAAGACCACACCATGGAAGGCCGGCCTAACACATTTGCTACAGAGGCATGCATGAATACGTACAAAACATCAGGATAATAACAAGGTATTTTACTTGTGGATACATTGAGAGTGTGGTTAGTCAGATGATGGCTGTAACACCTGTGTACACAATTGCTGTACTTCTGATTATGACCGCTTTGAGCCAGGAACGTCATAGGTTAACCTTAGGTTTTTTCCTTTTCATCAGTATTTGTGTTACTTCCTCTGATGTAATTAAGGCCCAAAGTAATGTGAAGGTGCCTTATTTAAGGTCATAGGGGCATATGTACAAGGAAATGACCCTGCAAATTTTGCAGCGCTGCCCCATTTGCAAAATGCAGGGGTGTGCCGAATTTAAAAGAATACGGCATACCCCTGTGTTTTCCCTAGCGCTGACGCTAAAAATATCTGCCCAACGCCAACTGAGACATCCTTGCGCCATAGTGCAAGGGTGCCTGCGTTTCGGACAAGATTGTTTATGTGCAGGAAGGTGTCCCTTCTTGCACATAAACACTCAATAATGGTGATTTGCTGCTTCTATGCGTGCTGCATTCTGCAGTATACATAGAAGTAGCAAATCTCCATTATTTAATGATTGTTTTTGTCCATGAAGGGACACCTTCCTGCACAAAAACAATCATTCATGGTATTTTGCTCTTTCTATGTGTCCTGCATTCTGCAGGACACATAGAAAAAGCAAAAACGAGGAGAAATAAAAGTTTTCTCTGCGTCGCGCCACTCTAACGCCTACAATTGCATGGCGTTAGCTTTTGGTGCTGCCTCAGATTTACATCTCCTTGCAAATCTGGGTCAGCGTCAAAAAGCAATAATGTTGAGGTAGAACGCTAGTAGCAACACCCATTGCACGCCCCTTTCACTCAGATACTTCAGTGACAGGGTACCATTTTTACAAAGTGGTATTACGCCCAAAAAAGTGGCTTATCGTTACTTTGTGAATATGGAGCAGGGCATTGCGCCACCGGAACATCGGTAAAAGTGATGTTACGATAGGGCAATCCCCTTGTACATAAGCCCCATTGTGTCAACAGTCATGTTCTGTGAGGTGCACATTGGTATCTCTCAACAGTTTACTGTTATAGTTGCACTGTTGTGTATATTTGTAAAACAAACTGAAACGGAATTCATACTTGTAGACCAGATTTTTCTAGGCACTTCCTAGACTAAGTTGTAGTATGTCCCGTAACAATGAAAGAAAGAATTGGAAAATAAGGAGTCAGAAAGAGAGAATGTGTCGATATCTATGTAAATATATCCCATACACAGGATCCCGCATGGATAAACCAACAGCATTTTCAGGATACCAAATTAGGCAGACTAGTACAGCTGATGGAGGAGATCAGTTCTCTGCATTATGTCAACAGGGAACATTCTCACGCTCTGCCAATGCAGCTCCCCAGCTCTTGGATCATTTGAACCTGCTTGTTCTCAGAAGTACTTCTTAATATTAGAAGGAAGAAAGATGGGATGAAGTTCATGAAAACTCTTGATAGAGACTGTTGCTGTTATTTCTTGGAATATTTGAATGCCCTTAAAGTCGTGGGAAAACACTGCTTGGGGCTGTAAAATGGATGAATTGCTAAGATGCTAAATTACAGTTTATTTGCCTATTATATTGTTAAACAATTCGTCAAACAGCTTGTAACAAAACTAATAATTAGTACAATCTCACATGTGAGTCCAACTCATATAGAGAAGATGTAGGGCCGGATTTAGATGTTGGGGACAGGTGTTCACTCGATAGAGTAAAGTACTCTGGCAGCCTGACCGGGTCCCTGTCGGCTGAATTGTGAGATATCTGCCAGCCCAGAGGACATCTCCAGCACTGGCAAGAAACGCCATTACAGAGGTTCCTGTCAATGAATTGTAAGTTTGATGGACATCTCTGTCAATATCACGGAGCTGCAAGTCAAACTTTCACAGTTATTTTTTATATTCCGAAACAAAATAACTAAGTGGGATTTTGGTTAGGAAAATTTAAAAAAAAGCAGTGTTGCCCTCACCATGTCCATCATCTGGCGGTGAGGGACAGTGAAAACTGGCCTTGTGTTCGCCCATTCCATATCCGGTGGGTGGACTCATGGCCAAACCTCCTATGGCTCACTCCATCAGGACCCCAGAGGTTCATGTCAACATAATGAAGATTTGCCCCTCAATAAATAAGTTTCCTTCAACTGGGTGGAGAGGGCGCTCCATCACCTTTGTGGTGAAGTACTCGTTGTCCAAACCCTAAATCGGCCCCATAGTTTCTAGGGCGATGCGACTGGTGCCACTGCACTGGGTGCTGAGCCTCCGAGGGGGCGCTGTGTTTTGGAGTATTTTATGGTTTTAAAAGCACCTGATTCTGAAATGCTGGCCTCCAGCAATTTTCCTACGACAAAGAAAATGTCAAGATAACTCCGGTGAATAATGTTCTTCCTGGAGAGAGAAAGAGTTTTGCGTAGTGGAAGTTTTAACTTATTTTATGGTAGCACAGAGGGTTAATATGCCTGCTGCAAAGAATGTGTACCATTCTGATCACAAAGTGCCTATAGTTTAAAACGCTCAGTGCTTTTGTCAGAGAGATCCTTTTGTTACTAGCAGTGTAGATATTAAAATCCTAACATGGAACAGTGAGTTACTTACCGTCATCAAAGAGCTGCATGCAAAGTGCAAGGTATAGTTTAGAGCATTATGATTTTTACCTCTGTCTTTCATTATTTTAAGGCTTTAAAAAGGTTTCATTTTGGAATAACCCCCAACCTTGGGGTTATGTTTTAAATTCTGAGTCTGTGCTTCTCCAGCCCAAGCACTCTTAAACTATACCGTCTACCAGTATGGATGGCATGTGACTCACCTTCTGGTCTTCGGGCTTATGTAGCATTTCCTATACACTGATTTACACACATAGGATGGATCGTCGCTGTGTAATTTGTGTGTGATGTACAGTGCTCTGACACCCTACACTGGTATAGATGGGCCTTATGACTAAATGCATCTGAGACAGAGGGGTTATGGAGACGTGTGGAGGCACTGTTAAAGGGGGGTAGTGAGGGAGTCCGTGGAGGGTGCGAACAAACATTGTCGCATTGGGCACCACCAGCGCTAAAGCCAGCCCTGGTTTCATATTCCAGAAAAAGTAGCATTTATGAACAGGTCCTGTTTCCCTGTTGCGGTTTGTTGGCCGCAGACTGTTGCCTTTTTTTAACTACAGCTACAGCATAACAAACCGCTCTTTCTGAACACCTTCATCGGCACTGATAAAGAAAACAAATAACTTGCACCAATAATGGTTGAAATGCTGCGCAGTGCTTCCTGTTGAAATGTGGTTTCAGTTAATCCTCGCAGGGTATAAAATCTGAAATGTACTAGATGTTGTGGGTTATTTCCACATGATAGAAAATGAGAGTTAGCATCTCTATTAGTGGTGACCTTGAGGACAATGACAAGAGTGTGACGCGCTGAACGGCTGAGCAGGTGGATAGGTGAGATCCCTCATTGGAGCATGGGTTCCAGTAATCCCTGGGAGAGCTTTGCTCACAGGCGTTGGGCAGTCAGATGCGACAGCTCTGGTAGGACAGAGACTCATGAAGGTGAGACACTCAAAAGAGAAGAGATGATCTCTTAGAGTATAGCGCGCGGCCTTTGTGGCTTCTCATGGGTGCGGACCCCCTGAGCTGCAGTCCAGAAAATACTGGCCAAAGAGTGGGAGGTCAGTCAGAGACCAGAGGGGTCTAGACTAGACCACCATCCCCTAGTATCTATGAATAATTCCCACATGGCCCCTCTGGTCCTTTAACAACCCAGGAGCCTCAATGGGATATTCATCTACCTGCAGACTTTGGGGGCTTGAGTGTGCGCCTGCTGGTGAGCTCTCCTGCGGTTACAGACCCAGGACTATTGCTAAAGGCAGGCTTGAAATCCTTATCGTCTTTACCTCCTTGTGTCCCATAAGACTCGTTTGATTATACTCTTGCTTCGGTAGATTGTTTCTCTCAGCCTTAAACGCTCTATGTTCAAGCCCAAAAACAGAAAACATAGCACCTTATTTTTGGCCCTAAAGTGGGTATTTTCTTTTGGCAAAATTAAGATCTTAAAACAAGAAGCTGAGAATCTCGAAGGAGGAATTGAATCAGAAAGGCAAGCATAGGGATATATTTAATATACCGTCACACAGTGCACTGCAGCAAGCTACCTCGCTGCTCTGCGCTGTTTGAAAGGGCTGGAATGTGCAGTATTTAACATCATACGGCACATTCTTGTCCTATCCTTGCGCTGGCGCACCACCGGCTACCTAGCGCCAACACAGGCACCCTTGCACCGGTGCCGGTGTTACAAGGAGGATTGTTTTTGTGCAGGTAGGTGCACTTTCCTGCACAAAAACAATCTCTTGAGGCATTTTCCTCTTTCTATGTGTGCTGCAGAAACATTGAAGTACACCTAGAAAGAGGAAATAACAAGGAGAAAAACAGATTTTTCTCCTCGCTAATCCATTCTCTGGGAGGTGTAGGGATTTCACACACTCCCAGGTTTACAAATCCGTGTAAATCTGGGATCACGTGAAATCAATGGGTTGATGTATGAGAACATCCATGTTCCAACCATGGAACGTCTCCCAGAAGGAAATGCAACTCACGCCACTGCAAAGCGTTGCATTGTTTTTTTTACAAAGCCCCACAGCTTGGTGCACAGCGTCCCTTGTGTGGCTTTGTAAATATCTACTAGCATTTTGCACCATGGGTGTGCCACAAAAGTGGTGGAGCCATAACGCAATCTGTAAGTAAATCTGTCCCATAATCTTCATTACTGAAACAGTGCTATCTGATTTCAAAATATATATCAAAGGGCCTCATTAACCGTTTGGCCGGTAGCAAGCTGATTCGCCACATCGGCTCCTGTGGCAGAATACTGTCCACTCTCTTTGGAGATCCCCTCCTGACTGGGAGGGGTCTGTGTGGTTTCAGTACATTCACCACACCAGTGGTTGCACTGAAGCTTCATATAAATCTCAAGCGGGTGTCTTGTTTGTTTAGCCCCCTCAACATTCATGTTTTGCTTTTTTTTAAACAAACTCCCAAGGGAGAAGTTTGTTTCATAAAAACAGAAAAAAATGGTCCTGGGGAGTTTACTCCCTGCGTGTAGGAACCTTTGTTTGTTTTCTTTGACTGGTGCTATGCTAGGCATAAAGAGCACGGGAAGGGGAAATCAAAGGTGGTAGCCCCAACCTAAAAAGGCTAGGCCTACTAGTACTGTGACCTGTGGCACCTGCTGTGGCCCCTGCTGTGAGTCACCCAGTGATTCCTCGACACTAAACAAGGTGATAGGAGTCACAATTAAGGTGGGATGGGAGCTCCATCACAATCAAACAATAGATGCAATCCTATCTGACGTAGGGGCAGTGGTTAATTTGTGCTGGGGCTCTATTCAGGAGGCAGCTTGCACCAGCCCATTGCTCTTATTAGCACCGCCTTTAACAGAACTTGGGGGCATATCAACAAGGGGCGACGATAATATCGCCGGTTTAGAGCCCGTTTTCGGACGAAAAGCGGCGATAATATTATCACATGCTCAACAAGGACATGCTAGCGCGTGTTTCCTTGCATTAACGCCCCTTGTCACCACACCTCCCATCGCATCGCTAATGAGATGCAAAGGAGGCGTGCCTGACAAAACACCATGGGAAAATATCGCTAACCCAGCTTCGTCATATTAACAACGAGGATTAGCGATATTTGAAATCGCGTTAAGTATGCCTTAACGCAGGAATTTAACGTGTGTTAAATTCCTGACTAAGGCATACCTAACATGGGGGGTGGATTGTGTGGCTAAGACCACAGGCCCTTCACCAAGGATATCGCCGTTTTCCATGGAACATCGCTGGAAAACCAGCGATGTTCCATGGAAAACACCGCTATCACTGGAATAATTATCGCCATTGCACTATGCGTTGTTGATACAGCCCTAGCATGGCGATAATTTCCAGCGATAGCCGGCAATATGCAATCTCATGCTAAGAGCGGCCAGCGATAATTATCGCTGCCGCTTGTTGATATGCCCCTAAGTACTAACCATGAAACCCTACAAGTGGGGATAGGATGTGTAGTAACGACCAGAGCTGCCAACTTTAGAGCTGGGGAACCAAGTTCGAGTCTTGGCATAGGCTCAAAATCCTGTGATTCTGGGCAAATCGCCTAATCTCCTGTGCCTAATGTGTCCTTAACTGGTGCTCATGAAAACGCTCCAATACCTTTGCGTAGAGTTTGCGCTATAAGCGCCGGTGTAGACATTTAAGTGTAGGTGCCGCGCAGCGGAAACCACTGGCTCAAATTAAGCACTGCCTAGGGGAGAGCGGTAACAACAAATCTGGCATAAATCTGGAATGTTTACCTTCTATCCTTCTGGCAACATATCGGCCTTCTTTAGAGTGAAGCGGACCGATGTAGCCAAACTTCCTAGGAAGATTCAATCATCCCTGGCAATGCGTGGAAGTAACTCTTGGTCACACAGCACAATCTGAAGTGGTTGCCCCACACAAAACAGGTAACGAGTAGCGCATCTCTGATATGCCTGAAAACAGCAGTTTGCCAGGTAAGGTCGATTTGTGGCCACTGCTAAAGAATTTAATTTAATACGTATGCATGGCCCAGTGTTGTCCAACAGTTTAAAAGGAAAAGGCAAAGTAAGTAGAAGTTTAAATCAAGCACCGATATGTGTATGATGTATATATTTATTTATCGAGTTTCGTATAGCACAAATGTGACCCGAAGGTAGCAGAGCGCTTTACAGAGCTAATACAACACCAAAGCACGAGTTACATAAAGAGTAAATAAAAATACAGAGTCGCGGTAAAAAAGGGGTAGGCGCTATACAGTGTGATGATATCAACCATTGCTTTATATACAAATCGTGAACACCTAGACCATATAGATTGCCGAATGCGAGCTATAGAAATGTCAGTCATATAACATTACAGGAGTGTTCCATTGTTCTTGCAGGGGGGTTTGGCTCATGGTGCAGTGTTTAAAAAAGAAAACAAGCCCCGCAGCAAGAGGACTTTCACCTGCTTGAGGCAGTAACTGTGGCACTTTTACTGTGTTGCTTTTACTGTGCTCATAGTCCTGTCCGCATAGCAAAAAAATGGCTTCTGCCATAAGGCATGTAGAAAATAGCAACATTATGTCTACGTGCAAACGACGTAAAAACTTTCAGGCAATAGTAAAACATTTGTATCTGCTAAATGGCTCACACCTTGAGAGGGATGCAGAGTTCGGAGTGGTCTTAACTGCCCTGGTACGAAGGCTGTTGGGTGTTGAATATATCTTTGAAATATAACTAACGAGTCTTTTTTGACATAGCTCTACATATCACACTTTTACTATTTCCAAGCACTATAAATTGCTGGTGTTACCATTACCCAATTCATGTTAGTACATGTATGTACCTCGAAATGAGTCGCATGCTGAGTCAGCATTGCTGGGAGTGCATCTTGTGAACCGCAGATCAGTGCATATCTCACTCAGCTGTGAGCATGGCAGAGAGCCGTCCTGCCAACATGCTTATAAATAACACTCTTTTTTTAGCATGCATCATTTCCCCTTCTGCACTTAAAATTCCTTTAAAGCCTGTCTCTTTCTTGATTAATCTGTTCATGTGCTCTAAGGCCACGCGTTTTATTTCTCTGTGGGAACTGCATCCCTCCAATAGCTGCCTCGTGTCTGATGGCCAACGTTTCCTTTAATTTAATTTCTCCATGTGTAGCAAGAGACTGTCTCTGTGGACCCTTCCATTGGCCATGAGCAAAACTGTGTGTCACTATGTCTGCCTCTTATTTGTTTCTGGCTGGACTAGGGTTTTGGGTTATGAGGAATATGTGATGTGTCCCATTTTTCTTTGTTCAAAATGTTCACCTCTCGGGACACTGAAATCGCTGAAACCAGCAGTTTAAGAGTTAGCACTCACAAAATCAACACGTGGAGTGCGCAATGTATGCTCAGGAGTACGATTGAGGGCAAGATGTTTTGCACACTGTAGTATGCCAATGCAGGTGCGTAGCTAATGTGTGCAGCTAGTCGAACTCTGGAACCTCCTCGACACCACAGCCCCAGACGTTGCCTTCCTCACGGAGACCTGGATGAACGCCTCTTCAGCTCCCGACATCGCCATCGCTATCCCAGAGGGCTACAAGATCGTCCGGAGGGACCGAAACGCCAACCAGATGGGAGGAGGCATCGCCATCATCCACAGGAACACCATCCGCCTCACGACCAGCACCGACAACACCCTGACCAGCGCCGAACACCTGCATTTCCAGATCCACACCAACCCGAACACCACCCTCAGAGGCACCCTGATCTACCGACCCCCTGGACCACGCACGCAATTCAGCGACGACATCGCCGACTTCGTCAGCCCGCACGCCCTCCCCTCCGCTGACTACATCCTCCTGGGAGACCTCAACTTCCATCTGGAGAACAACAACGACCACAACACCAGCACCCTGCTCGACAACCTCGCCAACCTGGGACTCAAGCAACTGGTGTCCACCCCCACCCACCTCGCCGGACACACACTCGACGCCGTCTTCTCATCCAGCACAGACATCGACTTCAGCCACGCCACAGAGCTTCAATGGACGGACCACAGCTGCGTCCACTTCACCTTCAAGAGAACAACGACCCACCAACACCAGCAACACACCGCCCGCAGAAGCTGGAACAAGATCACAGCAGACCAGCTCGCCACCTCCCTGAGCCAACACCCTCCTGCCAGCTCAGCGAACCCCAGCCAGGCCGCCGATAACATCACGAAGTGGATCAGCAACTGCGCGGACGAACTCGCCCCGCTGAGGACCCCGCCTAGCAGACCCGGCAGCAAGAAGGCCCCATGGTTCACCGACGAACTCAAGAGCTCCAAGAAGAACTGCCGAGCCCTCGAGAAAGTCTGGAAAAGGGATCCGACACCGGACAACAGGACCTCCTACAAACTTGCCACCCGGAAACACCACCAGCTGATCCGCGCCGCCAAGAGAACAGCATTCAAGGACCGGTTGGACAACAACGCACACAACAGCAAGGAACTCTTCAACATCGTGAAAGAGCTTTCCAACCCCAACGCGGGAAACAACGACATCACCCCTTCGCAAGACCTCTGCAACTCCCTGGCTTCATACTTCCACAACAAGATCGCGGACATACACAGCAGTTTCAACAACCAACCAACGCACACCACGACCGACCAGCCAGCCCCCCCCACCACCACCCTCCACGCCTGGACCCCGATCAGCACAGAAGACACCATCTGCACGATGAACTCCATCCACTCCGGATCACCAACCGACCCCTGCCCCCACCACATCTTCAACAAGGCCGACGCTGTCATCGCACCCCACCTGCGAGACATCATCAACACATCCTTCGACACCGCCATCTTCCCCGAGAGCTGGAAACACGCCGAACTCAGCGCTCTACTCAAGAAACCAACAGCGGACCCCACCGACCTCAAGAATTACCGCCCCATCTCGCTTCTCCCGTTTCCAGCCAAAGTCATCGAGAAGACCGTCAACAAGCAGATGGCCGCCTTCCTCGAGACGAACGGATCCCTCGACCCCTCACAGTCCGGCTTCCGAGCCAAACACAGCACCGAGACCGCCCTCATCGCCGCCACCGATGACATCCGAGCCCTGATGGACAATGGAGAAACAGCGGCCCTCATCCTCCTAGACCTCTCCGCGGCATTCGACACGGTCTGCCACCGCACCCTAATACGGCGCCTCAGCAACATCGGAATCCAGGACAAGGCGCTGGAATGGATCATCTCCTTCCTCGACGGAAGAACACAGCGAGTCCGCCTACCACCTTACAAGTCAGAGGCCTCCGAAGTCATCTGCGGCGTCCCCCAAGGATCATCCCTGAGCCCCACCCTCTTCAACGTCTACATGAGCCCCCTCGCGGCCATCGTACGCAAACACCACCTCAGCATCATCTCCTACGCCGACGACACCCAGCTGATCCTCTCCCTGACCAACAACCCCGCCGCCGCCAGAGCCAACCTACACGAAGGGATGAAAGAGGTAGCCGAATGGATGACGACCAGCCGCCTGAAACTGAACTCGGACAAGACGGAGGTCCTCATCCTGGGCTCCTCTCCCTCCGCCTGGGACGACTCCTGGTGGCCTCCCGCCCTGGGCACCGCACCCAAACCGACAGACCATGCACGTAACCTGGGCTTCATCCTGGACTCCTCCCTCTCCATGACCAGGCAAGTCAACAGCGTCTCCTCGGCGTGCTTCAACATCCTACGCATGCTACGGAAGATCTTCTGGTGGATCCCCACAGAGACCAGGAAGACCGTCACCCAGGCCCTCGTCACCAGCCGACTGGACTACGGCAACGCCCTCTACGCCGGGACCACCGCCAAGCTCCAGAAGAGACTCCAGCGGATCCAAAACGCCTCAGCCAGACTCATCCTCGACATCCCACGATCCAGCCACATCTCCGGACATCTGAGAGACCTTCACTGGCTCCCCATCAACAAGAGAATCACCTTCCGCCTCCTCACCCACGCACACAAAGCCCTACACGACCAAGGCCCGAGCTACCTCAACAACCGAGTCAACTTCTACGCTCCCAAACGCCACCTCCGATCAGCCAACCACGCCCTCGCCGCCGTCCCCCGCATCCGCAGAGCAACTACAGGAGGAAGGTCCTTCTCCTACCTGGCCGCCAAGACCTGGAACTCCCTCCCGTCCGACCTGCGCCTGACCCAAGACCACCTCTCCTTCAGGAAGAAGCTGAAGACCTGGCTGTTCGAGCAGTAGCGGCACCCCCCCCCCCCCAGCGCCTTGAGACCCTACGGGTATGTAGCGCGCTTTACAAGTGTCACTGATTGATTGATTGATTGTGTGGTCACCATACTATTCTATAATGTTGACCTGAGAGGCTTGATCTGAGAGGCTTGAGGGTCCTGAGAGAGGCTGAAACACCATATCCAAGTGCACAGAAATCGGGCAATACATGGAGCAATACATGGAGCACAAGAGAATCGTGGAGAATACACGGGAGGCTCGGATCTGCTGAGAGAGTGGTTCAATCGCTGGCAGCGGTAGGAGGGGGTACCGGTGGAGTACCTTTGCTGTGGTAATATCTTATCCGTGTGCACCTTCTGTGTCTGGTGAGGCACCTACTCACGAGCTGTTTAGGCCTTCTTCAGAGCTATCAGTCTTGGCAATCGAATCAAGTGGCCTCTAGCAGTAATTTTAAAATGGGGGATAAAGACACAAAGAACCTGAAACGGCTCAAGGCTGAACCTCCTACTCCAAACTCGCCTATCAAGGGTAAAAAGGATGCGACCGATACGATGGATATAATACTGAATAAGCTGGAAGAAGTGAAGGAGATTGCAAAGTCCACAAAAGAAGAAATTGTAGCTATCCGTAAGGACATCCGAGACACTAATGCCAGGCTTACAGAGTCAGAGTCAAGAATCAGTCGTCTAGAAGACTCGGAGACCAAAACTTGTAGCTCTCTTAAACACCTACACATCTCCACAGAACAGATGTCAAGGAAGCTATCGGAGTTGGAGGATAGAAATAGACGAGGGAATCTACTCATTTTTGGTATACCGGAGGGGTCAGAAGAGTCATACGAGTCCTGTGTCCCTTTTCTGGAGGCATGGTTCTCACAGGCAACCAACCTTAACTTTCATCACCCATTAGAATTTGATAGAGCTCATAGGGTTCCGGGCAAGATCTTGCCGGGTCAAAAAGGCCCGCGGCCTATTGTTTGCAAACCATTGCGTTACCAACATGTGGATCAAATACTGTCCTTTGTGTGCAAAAATAACCACGTACTATGGAAATCCAGTAAGGTTTACATATCACAAGACTATAGCAAAGAAACTGTCGACACGAGGAAAGCCTTTCTTGCACTACGTCCGAAGTTGAAGTCGCTGGGACACCAATTTGGTTTTGTGGGTCCTGCAAGGTTCCGTGTGTTCGTCAAAGGTTCTCCACAGATTTTCACAGACCGCTAAAGCTCAGGCAATTTCTGGAAGGAGGCGAGGACCTGCATATGGATACATCATCAATGGCCTCTGCATCCACCTCTAAATAGGATCTGATCTTTGAGTTTGTTACGTAGTAGATTATTGTTTCATTTCTGGAAGATACTGATGGGTCCGGATGTAATGCTGTACTGTGCTATGCTGAACTGCTGTACCGTTGTACTGTTGTACTGTTGTACTGTCACACTGTAGATTATGTTGGGCTATGTCCTTAGAGATGGGGGATGTACTAGTTCTATATTAGTCTTATTTTAGGTGCTCTTATGTATTTTGTGCCTTGTGCAGATGCTAACCACTACTTGGTATGCTAGGTGCACTAGTGATTTCTAATCAGTCTAGAGTTCTGGAGGTGTGCACTGTAGTCAGTAAAAGTAGAGAACCCCACTTGGGGATAGACCGATTGCGACTATATTAACTAAATTCGTAGTTTTCAGTTGTTACTTAGAGCAGTGTTACTGCCTATTTGATGCACTAGTTATACACTGTTTTGTATGTTGGGTTGGCTCCCGAATTATCAACATGGATGCGACTTAAGACCATGGGAGGGACACTATTTTCTCCCGTGTCACCATGTTTACTTGTTTATCTCGGGGAAGGGAGGAGGGGGAGGGGGGGCGGGTAGAGAGGGGGGGAGGGAGGACGGGACAAGGTGTTAAGGGGGGTAAATGTCTGCTTTTTGTGTTAATTTTCTCTAGTGTTGTTTATGTTGTCATGATCCTATGCATACCACGACCGACACCACTTTACTGCCAATGCCAATGCCAATGCCAATGCCAATGTCTATGCCGTATATGCTGCCATGGCCCCGATAGAATGCTCTATTGCATTAACTATGCTGGCACCTATCAACCTGTGAAGGCCATTGTTGTGATAGTTGGGGTGTTCTGGGAAAGACTGAGGGGAGTACACATAAGTACTTGTAAGTGCAGTTTACAACAAGCCATTATGTTTAGCGATTAAATGCCTATGTCACTATCCACAATTAACACCCCTATAGGCGTCGCAAGAGTGAACAATCTAAAGATACTCTCTCTCAACGTCAAGGGTCTCAATCAGCCCGTTAAACGCCAGAAGGTCCTGGATTATTTACGTAGACAAAAAGGCGATATTGTCCTGTTGCAGGAATCTAAACTTAATACTTCACAGTTTCATACTCTCAGGAATAAATTTTTTATTGAGGTTGCAGGGTCAGAGGCGATTGGGAAAAAAAATGGGGTGCTGACATTGATTGCAAAAAAATCTAACGTAGACTTGCTCTCCTCCACTACTGACACTAAAGGGAGATGGATTACAACTAAGTTGATTAAAGATGACACTGAATTCTATGTTACGAACATTTATGCTCCTAATACATGTGATCTGGTTTTTTGGTCTGACCTGTCCAAACAACTCGAGACTATCCCTGATTCAGCTATACACATTCTTGCAGGGGATTTTAACCTACCCTTTGACCCAGTATTGGACAGGGATTCTAGATGCTCCTTTCGAAGCAGCAGCTCTCATAAGGCTTTCACTAATCTATTTACCCGGTTCCATTTAGTAGATACGTGGAGGTTGCAGCATCCTGACGGGAGAGATTATACTTTCTACTCTCCTCCACATGATTCATTCTCCCGGATTGATTATTCATTCATTACAAAGAATGGCATCCCCAGAATAGAAGAAACATCCATAGAACCAAAGGTTTAATCTGATCACTCATTTATCTCCCTGTCCATCTCCAACGTCAAATCTTTCACTCACCAATCAATCTGGAGGTTTAATGAGGAGGTCCTTGATAAAGAACAGCATAGGGGAGCGATCGAGTCCAATATTAGGGAATATTTGGAACACAACAGTAGGGGAGACACTACTGACTTGATTCGTTGGGAAGCACTAAAAAGCACGATAAGAGGGGTCATTATTAAAATAAAATCTGCAATAAATAAGAACCATAATAAAGCACTGGAGGCCTTAGAGGGAGAAATTGCTTCACTAGAGAGGAGACACTTGCTTGATAGGAAGGAGGAAACACTGAATAAACTAGCCAATGAGAAGTACGAGTATAACAAAATAGTAAGTGAATGAGCGGGGATCTGGTTAACCAGGAGGAAACAATTTAAACTATGTGAATCAAATAAGGCAGGTAAGAGTCTTGCTGCATACATCAAATTCAGAATACAGAAGAATATGATAAACTCCATCAGAGATCAGGGGGGACGACACACTCGGACCCAGTTAAGATAGCAGAGGTATTCAAACAATTCTATGAACAACTTTATGCAAAAAATACAGAGGTAGTAAATTCCAAAATCGAAGGCTATTTGGATAAGTGCAATCTTCCCTCCTTCTCCAATACGGACCGTGATGACCTTAATGGTCCCATCACGCTTCAAGAAGTCGAAAGGGTCATTAAGTCGTTAAAATGCGGTAAGGCACCTGGACCAGATGGGTTCACTGCCAGATTCTATAAGGGCTTTTCATCACTCTTATCACAACCACTCTTACACCTATTCCAAGAAATCAGCACTGTTGGGGAGGTGAAAGGAAGCCTATCGGAAACAATCATTGCATTACTACCAAAAGAAGGGAAAGACCCAACGCTACCGAAGAATTATAGGCCTATATCACTCATTAATCTTGATTGTAAGCTCCTAGCCATGATCCTGGCTAGTCGACTCCAAAAGGTACTGCCCAAACTAATACACGGCTCACAGGCGGGTTTTTTAAAACATAGACTGTCCAGTGATAACACCAGGATACTAGCACATGTACTCGAAAAGGCAAAACTGTTATCTACCCCTACTGTTGCAATCACCCTTGACGCCGAAAAGGCATTTGACAGGGTCGATTGGAATTATTTGAATGCGGTTCTAAATAAATTCAACCTGGGCCAATTTTTTACAAAAATGGTGATGTCTCTATATTCTTGCCCCTCCGCTAGAGTTAGAGCTGGAGGTTCGTTTTCCTCCGCGTTCCAGTTGCACCAGGGAACCAGACAGGGGTGTCCCCTCTCCCCTTCATTGTTCTTACTAGCCATTGAGCCATTTCTCTACCACTTGAGAGCTAACGAGGGTATTGCTGGAATTCCATTTGAAGACTGTATAATAAAGCTGACCGCATCTGCGGATGATGTCCTAATTGTATCAGAAAGGGCAGAGGAGGCTATAACAGCCCTCATCTCTACCATAGACGAATTCTCCAAGGTGTCAGGGTACAAGCTAAATAAAGATAAAACAGAGGTTAAATTGTTGAATAATTTGGGCAATAGAGAGGTCATGGGGAACTCTGGCTTGACGTGGCAACCAGGTTGCTTTAAGTATTTGGGGCTGGAGTTTGATAAAGATCTGATTACAACACTGGGGGTTAACGAGAGCGTGACTCTGAAGGAAATATCTAAATTACTGGAGGGATGGTCACCGAAATTTCTTTCATGGTGGGGTAGGGCGGAAACTTTAAAGATGATGTTGACCCCATTGGTAAACTACTTGGCGAGCATGTTGCCAATGACCTTCTCGGAGGCCTTCTTGACAAAAGTAGATAGGCTATTTGGAGAGTTCCTGTGGCAGGGGAACAAACCCAGGATATCAATGAAGAAGCTGCAGCTATCAAAAGAGAAGGGCGGCCTGGGTCTTCCTAGCTTCAGGAATTATCAGACGGCCTTTCTATGTAAACAGGTGGCACAGTGGCTAACTGAAGACGTGGAATACACTCCGATGTGGATTGAAATTGAAAGATCCTTGATTGGTAAAGCACCTCTTATTGTATTGCTCTCGATGGATCTATCCCATCTCCCCCACTCTAAATATATCCTACTAAACACTAGAAGAGCACTCCTGAGGCTTGATCAAACTCACAAAGCGGGAGTACTCTGGAGGAAGACCACTATGGTGTCCTTATGGTATAATCCCTCATTTAAGCTGGAAGGGAAACTTCTGCAGTGGAAGAGTTGGTCTAGGAAAGGAGTTAACCTGGTGAGCGATTTACTTGATGGGGGGCACCCTTTGCCGTTCTCCTCGCTCCAGGCTAGGCACAACCTGTCACCGATGGATTTTTATGACTTTTTGAAACTCAAAGTTATTCTGTCTACGCGCTCCCTCAACACGAGTGACCCATGGCTTAAGACCCATGTCCCACGACTTATGAAATTGGGGCATTTTGTTTCCAAAATTTATAAGCTGCTTCTCCCTATCCCAAGGAAGGCACACAAGAGGAATGAATCCAGGTGGGACTCTGAACCCAACTCTACTGGTTTGGTGTTTGACTGGGATTTGATACATGCTACTGCCCTAACGAATAAGATTTCTCCGATTCTAGCCTAAACCAAATACATGCTCATTAATAGAACATACTGGATGCCGGAAAAGCTTCATAAACTCCATCTGCGGGACAGCCCTCTATGTTGGAACTGTGGTTCAGTGGTAGGAGATGTCAGGGTCTAGGCCTTGCGCCTGCTGAACAAACTACATTTCCCAGATGCCCGGGGGTTGGAACTACCGATCCCAGCAGCCTTTGCGGTAGGACCGGATATAGGGGAAGCAAACCAAGACGGAGGCGTTCGTGATTCTGTGGGGTCCGAGGGAGCGGCAGCGGAGTTCCTGTGGCGTTTCCCTCTTCGGTTGGTGAATGACCCGGACCGTAGTACTTTGGAGCGGCGGCGTGCTTACGGCTGCTAACGCGCGTACGCACCCGGGAGGACATTGTCACACCGGCGTTAGTCCGAGGGATTCTGCGAGAGACCGGACGGCAGTGCGGTGAGTTCAGGGAGCAGCCTGGAGGTGGTGCCTTGTTCGAGGTATCACGGAGTGAATACCAGTGGCGGAGTGCGAGGGGAAGGCATCCTCTGCATTGCCGTCACGAAGTGCGTGATCATATGTGGAATACAAGTGCCAACGCGGACGGCGGTAGTTGATCACTACGCCCTACCGTGGTTGGAGGGGTCCCCGTGTGGGGAGAGTTTCTTTGTTAGAACTACGGGGTATATGCAGTTAATATACCCCGCAGCAAGATATTCCTTTTTGTCACATTGCAACAACCTTTGGGGGTTTTCATGAGCAGTGAAACCTCTGTACTCAGGAGTTAGCACAGCGAATCCCTTGAAGGTTAAGCAGCCCTCTCGTGAGGGTAGGTAGCCTATTGATGTACCATATAAGGAGCATGAGAGATCGCTATCCCCCTGCTTATTGATCTGGTGTTTTGTGTGTTCTGTAGGGAGAATGGATAGCGGGAGCGTTCCAGGGAATAGAGTCATTGTGCAGAAAACAATACAGGTGAAAAGTTATTGGTTATAGTGAGAATTTACTGAGAGTAGTATGTATGCCTACTGTTAACCCTTGTGTTTGTTTTTTCCAGCTTCCTTTCCCAGCTGACCCTCCCTTTCCCTTCCTTTTGGGTTTTTTCCCCTTTTTGGGGTTTTTCCCTCGCCGTATCATTCGAACACCCTGTGTGTAATCCTTCAGGGTGTTGGGAAGGTCCGGAGGTGGAGCTTATTGCTGCATCTGGATTCCGCAGAGTGAAAACCTGACAGAATCACGAACCCACGAATTGCATTCTGCCCGATTCAGTCGCAGCAATAATGGCGTCCATGGAGGAGGTGTTATATGCGTTAGTGCTGGTGCAACAGGAGTTGGCATCGGCTAGAGCCGAAGCTATTGCCTTAAGAGACAAGGTGGAACAGTTATCTAGGAACCCTTTCAGTGCCTCCTCTTCTGCATCTTCCATTCAAGTAACGGTGCCCCCTCCCATTCCGTTGGCAACCCCCGAGAGGTTTTCTGGCGATCCTCGTAAGACGCAAGTGTTTTTAACACAGGTGCTGCTGCACTTCTCCTGTAAACCAGCCTCCTTCCCCAACAACCATTCGCGTGTGGCCTTCGCCATCTCATATTTGGCGGGGGACGCCGCCAATTGGGCTGTGCCTTTGGTAAAGCGCAACAATCCTATTTTATCAGATTGGTCAGCCTTTAAGGCAGAATTTGAGAAAATGTTTGATAGAAGAGCCACCACTTTCAGTGCGGACAAAGAACTCCTGGAGTTACGGCAGGGAAAGAATGAGTTGATTACGTATTTAACTACGTTTAATCGGTTGGTGGCTGAGGCGGACTGGCCTGAGGAAAAACGGATGTCCCTTTTTTACCAAGGGTTGAAGGAGGAGTTGAAGGATGTAGTGGCCCAAGTGGACCCTCAGCCAACCACGTGCATGGATATGATTAATCTGGTTTTACGACTGGATAGTCGTATGACCGAGAGAGGGGGTAGCAGGAGAAGATGGGACAGAGGGTTTGAACTTTCGGAGCGGTCAGGTCGTAAGTCAGGGGGAGGGTCCGAAGAGAGTTCTGAACCAATGGAAATCGGGGCTCTTCGTGCTCAGTTGTCCAAGGAAGAGAAGGAAGCCAGGAGAACGCAGGGCCTCTGCATGTACTGCGGTAAGAAGGGGCATTACGTTAGAGAATGCCCCTCAAAACCCAAGACCTCTGGTGGCAATCGGTTCAAGCGAATAGCCGTCTCTTCCTTAGGAAGATTTGGCAGTAGACGGACAGCCGTTGAAATCCGGTCAGATAACCGAAAGGACCAGTGAGGTAGGGCTCACTGTTAGGGCCCAGGGAGTGGTGCATTCAGAGATTTTGACACTAAACATCATAGCAGCCCCCCAATACGAGGTTATCTTAGGCATGCCCTGGTTGCGACTACACAACCCTATGGTCGATTGGAGGTCTAAGGCGCTCTGTTTTGTGCCTGAATACTGTCAGGATCATATGTCACCCTGTCCTCCGACTCATATAGCAGTGTTAGCTTCCCCATACTTAGCCGCCACGGCGGTGGAAACCAACGTACGACTTCCTGTTGAGTACAGTAGTTACAGCGATGTGTTCAGCGAAGCCAGAGCGGAATCGTTACCCCCTCATAGGGAGTACGATTGCCGCATAGATTTGGTGGAGGGGGCGAACCTCCCAACGTGCAGAGTGTATGCCTTGTCGGTACCCAAAACTGTCCAACTCAAAGAGTACATTGACCATTACCTTCGCCTGGGCTTCATCAGGCCTTCGCGCTCTCCGGCAGCCTCTCCCATCTTCTTTATTGCGAAAGCCAATGGGGATCTAAGGGCATGTGTAGACTATCGCGTCTTGAATAAAAACACCGTACGCAACCGTTATCCTCTCCCCCTCATACCGGTGTTGCTTGATCAGGTGAGGGAAGCAAAGATCTATACCCGCTTGGACTTGCGGGGGGCTTATCACCTGGTTCAAGTGCGCGAGGGGGATGAGTGGAAGACGGCGTTCAAGACTCGATATGGCCTCTACGAGTACACAGTGATGCCGTTTGGTCTGTGTAATGCCCCGGCGGCTTTCCAATTCTTTATTAACGACGTGCTGAAGGAATATGTGGACCGTTTTGTGGTCATGTACATAGACGACATCCTGATTTACTCCCCGGACGAGTCTTGTCATACCGAGCATGTGTGCCGTGTGTTGGAGAGATTGAGAGAACACAGTTTATACGTCAAATTGAGCAAATGCGAGTTCGGAGTACGTGAGGTGGAGTTCTTGGGGGTGAATCTCAGTCCCCAGGGGTTACAGATGTCGGATAGAAAGGTCCGGGCGGTACTGGATTGGCCGGCCCCAAAGAACGTTCGTGAAGTGCAAAGTTTTTTGGGGTTCGCCAACTACTACCGCCGGTTCATAGGGCAGTTTTCTCACACCGCGATTCCTATTACTAGGTTGATGAGGAAAGGGGTTCCCTTTGCATGGTCCAGAGAGGCCGATGAGGCCTTCAAGTCCTTAAAAAGGGCGTTCACTACAGCTCCGGTTTTGGCGCATCCTGTAACAGAACATCCATTTGTGGTGGAAGCCGACGCATCGGAGGAAGCAATAGGAGCGGTTTTATCCCAGCGTGATGCGCACACTGGCTGCCTCCACCCGGTAGCCTTCCTGTCACTAAAATTGAACCCTGCCAAAGTTAACTATACTATAGCCGAAAAAGAGCTTCTGGCTATCAAGAGAGCTTTCCAGGAGTGGTGGCACCTAGAGGAACACAAATAACTTTAATAAGGATTATCCCTGTGCCAACGTTAAAAGCAAGGTAATAGCGCGGACTGGCCCAATGACCAAACGCACTAACAAAACCAAAAGACGGTCTACATGTTTCAGCCTATACCGATCGAAGAATTTAAGATCTAGGCTTTCATCAGGACTATTATAACAAAAACTACTGCACCTACACCGAAGTGCACGAAGCTACAATTGGTACTAGTATTTAGATAGAAACAGGCCGATACACCAACCATGTACCGCAGGATCAGATATACTAGTCTAAGGTATTACCTTGCTTTTAACGTTGGCACAGGGATAATCCTTATTAAAGTTATTTGTGTTCCTGTAGTCAATTTTAACTCACTTGCTTTACACTGCACTGCTCATATTCACCTCACTTAGGACAGCTTCATCGATCTTTAGGAGATCATTTTCCATCAGCGTAGACTAAAACATCCGCGAGCTCCTCCCGAAGTTTCACACTGGAGGTAGTAGCTCCTCAGCCAAACTAGGTTTGGTTGAGAGGAGATCCCACATGATGAAGCATGCCACCACGGTGGGTGATGGGATTATGTCCTCTTTGAAAAGACTCTGTTAGCTTAGCTTGGCTTTAGTTCAGTTACACTCAGGCACTCCGAGCCCATTGTTTGTGTTTTGTGTTTCTGTTTTCTTTACCTCTGTAATGGTACTTACCCAACTGAACGCAATCGGATCTTGGTATGCTGAGTGAGATTTCCATGACATATCCTAGGTTAGTTAATTAAAATTCGAATTCAAACTTACATTTCGACTTGGTATACGCTCACCCAGGTTATTCGGACGTGAAGATCTGAATTACTGTTTTGACCCACTGATTTTATTGCTATGTCTATGAGGAATATGGCATTATATGTGTCCGGGATGGTCAAGTATCACCTATAGAATTGCAGGATCTTAGGTAATGTCTGTCTGTGTGTACTGGGACTTCATATGTCATTTATTGTATGTATTTTCATTTTTCATTTTTTCAATAAAAACGATTTGAAATCAAAAGAAATGTTCGATTATAAAGTAGTTTTGCCCATATGCTTTATCAAAACAGAATATTTTGTCGACAAATAGCATGACAAATTGTAAAAGTGCATACAATTTCAGGTGGCATCCTGTTTTAACTCAAACATTTTTTGCAACCGTCTCCACAAAAAAATCAATGAATCTTCTAAGAAAGATCAATCAGTCTCCACCAGTGTTCACTGTGGGATACTTCACATCAGCAACATACAATAAAGATGGAAAATATAGGCCAATGCAAAAAAGTTATAAATATTGCAACTTAAAGTACCACACAGTAACCTGAATCACCTCTAGGCACTTGAGTTTCATGTCCTTTGTGAAAGTGCCAGAGATGGAACAAAAGAGGTTAACTAAGTTCTGGCAGGAACATTTTAATAGTGATGCTTCCACCAAGCAGGCTGTTTTTGCGAGCATAGTGAAACAAGCACACCCCTTAGTCTGGCTGGCCTGAGCATTACTGGAACTCGCCGGTTTGCACACAACATAGGAGTACTTACCTCTTGCTACGGGAACCAAGAAACAGGTTGTTGATACGTTATCGATAGGAATGAAAACACAAGCATAAGGAGGAAGATTACTACTTATTTATGACTGGTCTATGAGGGCGTTTGGGACATATGTTTACAATATCATTAGTTTATAGTAAAATATTCGGAAGAACAGCACTGATGAAGTCAGAGGTTCATGTACCTAATATTGAAACTAGTGTTGGCTACTGGATTGACCAAAGTGACTACAGAATGTGTTGAGATCATCTAATCTCATGTGAAGAACAGGAAATAAAAAGACAAAGAAACATTACTGTACTTATGTGCTGACATATCTGGACATTAGGCTGCTCAGGGGACATACTAACTAATTACTGGAAACCTGTTTAGAAGGGAAGATGAGTGCAGAAGGACTACCGAAGAGGCAGGAAAGACACACCCTGAGGAAGGAGAGCAGAATGAACACTGGCTTGGACAAGACTGGTAAACTATATGGAAGGAGAACAGAGAGAAGCAGGACTGCCCTATGCAGGAGGAAAAACTCTGTGGAATAGAGGAGAATGAACCAGAACTGTCTTGCACACGATTCACACACTCTATAGAAAAAGAGAACAGAAAAGCAAGAGTGTCCTGGGCAGGACCAGTAATCTCGGCAGAAGAGATTTATTTATTTATTTTCTTAGGATTGAATACTTCTCTAGCTCAAAGGAGAGAATAGAAGAAGCTCTGGCCTCTCTTTTCTCTTTACCTCCATTCTGTCCTTATCTCCTCTTCCCTACTACATTTATCATTCTTTACTATAACAATATATATATAAATATATATATATAATCTACTGGCGGTCGCCAGTAGATAGTTATAGTTAGGACTGAGTTCCCATAGGAAATCTGAAAATTCTATTTTAAATAACTTTGGTGCCGGTTGACGAATCCTCGCAAAATTTTCAAAACTAATGGGGCGCTCCGCTCAGCTCCTACCCTGAAAGTCTCGGGGGGATTCGTCAAGCGGGGGCTGAGAAAAAAGGGGGGTCCCAAAACGCGTTTTCCCCATGCATTTTCCCATAGGACCTTTAGTCGAAGGTACAGCCCGAACGGCTGAACAGAATTACATGAAATTTGGCAAAGAGGTAGTCCTCAGGTCAGGCATGTGCCTTTTGCATATATGGTGTCAATCTGTTCAGTAGTTCCTGAGAAAATTGCAGTTAAAAGTACATCAATATCTATATGCGCGCACCAAATGTCCGCGAGCGTAATTCTGATTGGTGGTTAGATGTCAGTCAACATTCCAATCGGTCGAAATCAGGAAGTGTCGGATGCCATTTTGTGTGTGACAGTGAAAAAGAAAGGTGGAGAACGTGAAAAGGGGGCAGGGTAGAGAGTTCCTGACCCCCTAGCCTTTGTCAGGGGTTTCCTGAAGGACCCCGAAGGGTGAAAAAAACATTTTATTTTTTTCAAAAAATCGCGGGGTGTGCGCACGGTGCCCGCACGGTGCGTGCACCGTGAAAAACCCTTAAAAAGAAAAAAAAACATTTTAAACTGTTTATAAGTTTATAGAAGATATTAACTATGCTGTTCAACTTTATCCAAATTCAAAATAAAAGAGCTGAGGCATTCCATATTAAAGGATTCAGTCAATCTATAACTATATACATAGGTAGTTTATTGTAAAATAAATATATAAAAAATATAATAATACATACATAAATTAGCATTTAAAAAACCTTACAAATTCAGTAAAAAAAAACATAGGTTTCACACACGTTATAGTTAGGAATTAGCATTTAAAAAACCTTGCAAATTCACTGAAAAAAACATAGGTTTCACACATGTTATAGTTAGCTGGACATTTCACTCGTAAAAAACCATTGAAATTCCCCCGTTATAGTTAGTTCTGCTAACTATAACTCGCGCGACCGCAATCCACTGCTGATGACGTCACATATTACATCACTCATGACATGGTCAGTGACATCACTCATTACATCACTGATGACATCTCAAATGACATCACTGATGACATCACTAATGACATCATCCAGTGAATATGTGTCTTTCTAAAAAAAAAAAGAAATTTTTTATATATGTATATCTAAAGGTTAATGGAAGAATAAATGGGTAAGTAAGTGTCTAAATGGATGTTTTTTTTGTAAAATTAATTGTATAACTGACTTATTAACAGTATCTTAGTGAATACAGTGATGTAATATGTGACGTCATCAGCAGTGGATTGCGGTCGCGCGATTTATAGTTAGCTGAACATACCAGCTCAGAATATATCCTGCTGCATGGCCCCCTCTCATCCCGGGGTGGTGCGGCTCGACGGCTGGGCGCCGCCAAAAATGTTCGCTCTTAGCCTTCCCAAAAGATTGAGCCTCACTCGAACGTTTACCAAGGTGGCATTTTTGGCTGCGCCCAGCCGTCGAGCCGCACCACCCCGGGATGAGAGGGGGCCATGCAGCAGGATATATTCTGAGCTGTTATGTGGAGCACTTACCTGAGATGAGAACAGCATCTGAGGCGGTGGCCCATCTGAGGGCTTGAAAGGCACGGAAATTAACGCACCATCATGGGTTAGATTTTCCGGGACTCCAGTAACCATAAGGCTTTGGGGCCAATTGACCCGCCCATCTGGGGGCGTATTTTGCATTTATGGATGGTGACCGGAGCGTGCATCTATGACCGACTGCCTCTGAGGAAGAAGGAGATACCTTCGAAACGCGTCAGGCAAGTCACGTTGTGGCCGTGTGATCGTAACTACCTCAGCTGACTGTTCATACTCTTCATTAAAGGCCTGCCACCTTGGTAAATGTTCGAGTGAGGCTCAATCTTTTGGGAAGGCTAAGAGCGAACATTTTTGGCGGCGCCCAGCCGTCGAGCCGCACCACCCCGGGATGAGAGGGGGCCATGCAGCAGGATATATTCTGAGCTGTTATGTGGAGCACTTACCTGAGATGAGAACAGCATCTGAGGCGGTGGCCCATCTGAGGGCTTGAAAGGCACGGAAATTAACGCACCATCATGGGTTAGATTTTCCGGGACTCCAGTAACCATAAGGCTTTGGGGCCAATTGACCCGCCCATCTGGGGGCGTATTTTGCATTTATGGATGGTGACCGGAGCGTGCATCTATGACCGACTGCCTCTGAGGAAGAAGGAGATACCTTCGAAACGCGTCAGGCAAGTCGCGTTGTGGCCGTGTGATCGTAACTACCTCAGCTGACTGTTCATACTCTTCATTAAAGGCCTGCCACCTTGGTAAATGTTCGAGTGAGGCTCAATCTTTTGGGAAGGCTAAGAGCGAACATTTTTGGCGGCGCCCAGCCGTCGAGCCGCACCACCCCGGGATGAGAGGGGGCCATGCAGCAGGATATATTCTGAGCTGTTATGTGGAGCACTTACCTGAGATGAGAACAGCATCTGAGGCGGTGGCCCATCTGAGGGCTTGAAAGGCACGGAAATTAACGCACCATCATGGGTTAGATTTTCCGGGACTCCAGTAACCATAAGGCTTTGGGGCCAATTGACCCGCCCATCTGGGGGCGTATTTTGCATTTATGGATGGTGACCGGAGCGTGCATCTATGACCGACTGCCTCTGAGGAAGAAGGAGATACCTTCGAAACGCGTCAGGGAAGTCGCGTTGTGGCCGTGTGATCGTAACTACCTCAGCTGACTGTTCATACTCTTCATTAAAGGCCTGCCACCTTGGTAAATGTTCGAGTAAGGCTCAATCTTTTGGGAAGGCTAAGAGCAAACATTTTTGGTGGCGCCCAGCCGTCGAGCCGCACCACCCCGGGATGAGAGGGGGCCATGCAGCAGGATATATTCTGAGCTGTTATGTGGAGCACTTACCTGAGATGAGAACAGCATCTGAGGCGGTGGCCCATCTGAGGGCTTGAAAGGCACGGAAATTAACGCACCATCATGGGTTAGATTTTCCGGGACTCCAGTAACCATAAGGCTTTGGGGCCAATTGACCCGCCCATCTGGGGGCGTATTTTGCATTTATGGATGGTGACCGGAGCGTGCCTCTATGACCGACTGCCTCTGAGGAAGTAGGAGATACCTTTGAAACGCGTCAGGCAAGTCGCGTTGTGGCCGTGTGATCGTAACTACCTCAGCTGACTGTTCATACTCTTCATTAAAGGCCTGCCACCTTGGTAAATGTTCGAGTGAGGCTCAATCTTTTGGGAAGGCTAAGAGCGAACATTTTTGGCGGCGCCCAGCCGTCGAGCCGCACCACCCCGGGATGAGAGGGGGCCATGCAGCAGGATATATTCTGAGCTGTTATGTGGAGCACTTACCTGAGGTGAGAACAGCATCTGAGGCGGTGGCCCATCTGAGGGCTTGAAAGGCACGGAAATTAACGCACCATCATGGGTTAGATTTTCCGGGACTCCAGTAACCATAAGGCTTTGGGGCCAATTGACCCGCCCATCTGGGGACGTATTTTGCATTTATGGATGGTGACCGGAGCGTGCATCTATGACCGACTGCCTCTGAGGAAGAAGGAGATACCTTCGAAACGCGTCAGGCAAGTCGCGTTGTGGCCGTGTGATCGTAACTACCTCAGCTGACTGTTCATACTCTTCATTAAAGGCCTGCCACCTTGGTAAATGTTCGAGTGAGGCTCAATCTTTTGGGAAGGCTAAGAGCGAACATTTTTGGCGGCGCCCAGCCGTCGAGCCGCACCACCCCGGGATGAGAGGGGGCCATGCAGCAGGATTTATTCTGAGCTGTTATGTGGAGCACTTACCTAGGATGAGAACAGCATCTGAGGCGGTGGCCCATCTGAGGGCTTGAAAGGCACGGAAATTAACGCACCATCATGGGTTAGATTTTCCGGGACTCCAGTAACCATAAGGCTTTGGGGCCAATTGACCCGCCCATCTGGGGGCGTATTTTGCATTTATGGATGGTGACCGGAGCGTGCATCTATGACCGACTGCCTCTGAGGAAGAAGGAGATACCTTCGAAACGCGTCAGGCAAGTCGCGTTGTGGCCGTGTGATCGTAACTACCTCAGCTGACTGTTCATACTCTTCATTAAAGGCCTGCCACCTTGGTAAATGTTCGAGTGAGGCTCAATCTTTTGGGAAGGCTAAGAGCGAACATATATATATATATATATATATATATATATATATATATATATATATATATATATATATATATATATATATATATATATATATATATATATATATATATATATATATATATATATATATATATATATTTAATGCAGCATCCCATACTACACTTATGGTGTTACTAAGCATTGTAAATAACAGATATCATCACCCAATTTATGGTAGTCATATTGCCTTTGAGGGGCTGCTCCCTTTATAATGGGGCAATGCTCTGAACTTTATTAGTGGCCTTAAAGCCAGTAGGGGCGCGAATCGCGATTCGGGATGACCCTTCTGCTGCTGTCTGTGTTTTGTTGCTGGGCTGAGAATCAGGCTTAGAGGTCTGTAAGGAAAATTGAGAGGGAGCAACATTTTTTGATGAAATAAATATAAATGACTGCCCCCAGGAGGCAACCAGTACATTGGTTACCCCTCAAAAAAGAGACCCAGAAGTGCAGGAGAAAAGCACTACTACACCCAATGTAAATACAGCAGTAATAATGTTTTATTTCCACTGTCCTTCTACCTAACCTTCCCTCAGGCCAGCTCTTCCCTCTCTGCCTCAGTTCCCTTCCCTCTCTCTTTCACTCCCTCTCCCTCTGTGTGTGAGGTAGGCAACTTCACTGCCTCTATAGCTTACTTGCACAGCTTACTTTATCTCTGGTGTGGTTGCGTCTAGGGGTGTGAGAAATTTGTATAATTTACTTTTGCCTAATTATGTAATATTGCAGCAATATGCAAATCTGTCATCTCACGCTACATTTTAGCGCAAAATGTGCCCTTGTGTCAATTTTTGGCAGGAAGATGCATTTAACAAAAGCACTGCAAAGAGACTCTTGAGTTCTGTTGTTCGCTGTAAATCTTACAGCGAATGGCACTTTCTGCAGTCACTTTTTATGGCAGGTAACTACGCGCAGTGGGGGAGTTGCAGAAATTTCATGGAACAAATTTAAGGCAAAGTTTCCAAAATTTGGTCAACGTAATTTAAATTTCTCCCAAGCTTAGTTTTGCCCTGCAATGCCACTGCAGGCAACCCAGACAGGGCATCCTCAGTAGACAATAGTGCTGTGGCAGCTAAAAAGGAGGAAACAATTTCCTCTGCATTTCACCTCCCAATAACTGCAAATATATTTTTACATTGTTTGTGCAAGAGCCCTGGAATGAGCACTTTGTTCCTCAGAGCAGAAAAGGTGAAAAGCATTGTTTTAAAGGCAAATCTTGCGCATATGATTAGAGTGGTTTTACGTTGTCTATAAAGCTTTGGGAATTTACCTGCGCGGTTAGGTAAGACGTGTTGTGGGGCGGCTCAGGCCTGCAACTTAGAGGGAACATAGCTGATGGCTATTTAAGGTTCTCCCAGGCCAATAAAAATGCCTTATCCTATGCGATCTCATATCCTGTTCTACTTTATATTTCACCTTTGCAATGGTTTGCAATAGAGAAGTCCAACCCTGTTGATATATTCTCTCCAGTACCAAACATGAACATTTTCCTAATAAAATAGTGTGGTTTTGGGGGGATCATCCCATTCTATTTGGATTGCTACTTCCCATGGCCTGCAATATTAAGTGGAATAGATTCCTCAGAATGTCTTGGATGACTCAATGTTTAGAAACAATTTCTGTGACAAATACTTTTGGTTTTGTCATCAACAGTATGTGTATAAATCACATTATTTAACAATATCAGTTCCTCATATTAGATTTTGCAATACTGTCGTAGTCAGTATATTTCCTTCCTGGAAAGTTTGACAAAAGTGCTGGGGTCAATGCTAACTTGCACATTTTTATGAATTTCTGAGGAACCCATCCTCACCTGTGACTCCTGCATGGTATGAACTTTGGCATTTCATTTTCCTATAGTTGGCAGTTCTAATATCAATAAGGGCCTGATTTAGAGTTTGGCAGAGGGTATTGCTCCACCAAAATAAAGGTCCGCCTGCCTCATTTAGGATCAGGTAGCTGACTAGTATGTCGATGAGAGAGACTACTTCGCCTCCACCACTGATATACACCTTTTTAGAACAAGTGAGCAAATGGCAAGCTTTCACTGTTTGTCACCGTAAGGTAAAATCTGGTTGTAACGGGCAGTCCCCCCACGCCATGGGAGAAAACCCCAATGGCGAGGGTATCATTGTTTTTTTGTTTTCAAAAACAAAATTCCATTCGGGATTTTGTTTCAAAATAAAAAAAAATTGGAAAGTTTGTGTACAGCTCCGTCAAGTTGATAGAGCCAGCCGTCAAATTTTCAATGCATTGACAGGAACTGCTGCTGCTGTGGTTCCTTCCAATGCAAGAGATATCCTCTGGGCCGGTATACATCTCTAAATTTGGAGGGCGGGTGCTCCATCAGGGCAACCGAGTACTTTACTCTGTCACCCTAATGGAGTAAATCCTCTGAACTTAAGTCTAAATCAGTCCCTAAGTCTAGATAGTGTTAAATATTTCACAATCTCTCCATTGGTGGTTGTCTGGACTACATAAAGATTTGAAGATCCAATCATGGCAAATTCTTTTTAGGTTTCCACCTGTTAACACATGCTGACTCTGAGTATTCTCTTCCTGGGCCTCCAACTTTTTCAGCTGCATGGATAGAAGCCACACCACTTTTTCACTTGCTTATAATGCAAATGCCTTAATATAAATAGGCATTACATTCCTTTTGAAGTCAGTAATCATTGGTTGAACGTCATGCTTTCTTTCATGTGCCCACCAACATCTTTTGTCTAGTGGGTTCATATACAGTCCTGTGATCATGATATCAATTGAGAAGTCTAACAGTGCTAGCAAGTGATCCAATAAGTCCTAATTTCACAGTTAGTTACTTTACAAATTACTGATCTAGTTCTTGACCCAAAGAAGGGGCATATAAAGATCCTAAGGTAAATGTGTTTCATCCTGTCAGTTACCTGAATTTGACTGCATGGGCAGCAGCGTTAAGGGGTTCTTTCCTTCCTTCGACTGTGGGCACCAGTCCCTGCTGAAATATATTCAGGACATGGCACAGTATCCCCAGAGAAAATAAGAAGTGAAGAACACTATTCCTATCTTGCCAAAGATCTTGGTTACCTACTTACTTGGTGTTCTTGGTTGGCATATGGTGAGAACCATTGGCGTGAACCAGATAAGTCTGGACTTAGTCACCTAATTCAGCTTTAGTGTGACAACATATCCTCCTTTTCTTAGTTATACTTGCATCCTTCTTGACACTGCTTCGACTGTGTTCACCTTTGTGAAACGTTATTCATCAGACAAATCAGCTAAAAGTAAACCTAAATGTTACAGTTTGTTCGGGAGTTCTAGACTTCTATTTGTCATTTGCTATCTTGCATGCTTCTGTGCATTCTCATCGGCTGCCTATGTACACTAGCACACTTTCCCTCTTGACTCTGGATATCGCCAAAGTCATAAATCTAGTGTTTTTGTAACAACCTACCTCTTCAGTATGTTGTAAAGATTTGTTGCATGCTCCGTGTTCGTTTACAAGTAAGCAAGCAGGCAATCAGAATAAGATACATCTCAAAGTCTATCTCATATTGTTTCCCCTCCTGGAAAACTATTTCAGCTGTTCCACATGGGGATTGTGCTGAATCTAGTTCTTCTTTAGTAAACTGACCCTCTCTGAATGCACAGTACTTCCTCTCTGTATCACAACACAGCTCTAAAGTGAGAATCCCTCAAGTAGGCTTGGTGTAGATGCACTGCATTGTAAAGTGATTGCCCTTTTTAGGTCTCGCCTAGGCAGTGCGCATGCCCTGCTCTAGGAGAGGGCCTTTAGCAATCGGGCTTCACTTTTCAAGCACTTTACTCGTGCTTGTGGTGGCATTCACCTTACGGGAGCGAGCAGCGGTGTGGCCACGTTAATTACAAACATATGGCCCCTGCGCGCCGCTGCTCGCTCCGGATGCCGCCACAAGTGTGAGTGCTTGAAAAGAGAAGACCGCTTGTTTGAAATGTAATCACATTTATGTAGTGCTGCATGCCACTGATGAGGCGCTGAATAGACTTGATGATGGATGCATGTGATGACTGTAATGAAAAAATATGTGGAAAAAATACAGTTGAATGTTTCTACTACACAGTACTTCGGCATATTTTTTTTCTCACTTGTTTTCCCGACATGACTTTAAAGATTTGACAACTGCATTTTAGAAAGTGAAATTTGCGTGCAACACTTTTTATGGAATATAATTCTCAGTATCTTATTCCAGAGCTTTGGCATTTGCTTCTGAGCAGCAAGAGATATGTCGGATCAAAAAAAAAACAAGCATTCTCGCTCGGCGTGCCTGAAGTGCGAGCGCTCTGCATTTTTTCTCCACGGCCGGCACTGGGGACCGGCACGCGCGCACGCGGTGCAATGTGCCTTGGTGAGCACGGCTGGTAGAAAACAACTGCGCACGTACCGGCCTGTTATGTTTCGTGCCACTTCCATTTTGTTCGAAAGAAAAATACCAGTGACATACCCACAAGCACAGGGAATTGCGGTGGACACCCGAAAAGGAGTGGCCATTGCCAGCTGTGCTTTTGTGCATCGTCGATAAGAGCTAACTCTTTACGCAGTAGCATCTGACTCCGTTGGTCTGCCATTACCACTGCTTCGACTCTGGCAGATGGTGTATAGAGTTGGCCCTTGCGATGGTGGCGTGTGCCTCCTGCAGTGATGCAACATATGGGCCGGTCAGGACTCGATTTGATGTGTGATTCCTGGTGGTCCACAGTTGATTCCGCAGACAGCGGACAGTGCAGGGCCACATGCACACGACTTTGATGACCCCCAAGACCACCGTCACAGAGGTCATCCAATTTTCATTCAGACAGGGTCCCTGACATGAGCTGCACAGAGTTAGTGGCCCCGGATGCACAGCGGTTGGCACAGGCACACCGCCACGGGATGGTGACTTGCGGTGCACTGAGGTAGGGCCACGCGGACTGGGCGGGTCAACATCAATGTCGAAGGTGAATGGGATGGAGGGTTGCGGGGGACAGTGGAACGTGTCCTCCAGGGCATGATGCAAAAGTCTGATGTTATCCGGAAGCAGCAAATGGAGGAGTGGAAAGCGACAGCCTCGTTGCCAACACCAGTTCGGTGACAGCCACATGAGGATGAAAACAACCCCCTAGTCCATAGACTCAAACTGCACCAATGTACAACCAGAGAGTGTCCATGTCTGTCGGGGAACAGATTTAGTGGCACTGGGGCTGGGAGTGGGTGCACTCTGCGATGATGCCGGGACACTATCATGAACTCCGCCATCGCTAAATCAAGACTCTGTGACCTACTGGACCGCAGTGTAGGCCAGAGGCAGTGGTCAGCAGTGGCCCACAGCCACGTGTCATTGGCTCGCGAAGCACAGTGCTAGTGACACTAGGGCAGTTGTCGGTAGTGTCCGATCACCTCTGTACGATGATCCTATTCCCTCCGGACTGCAACATGTCATCCTCTTACGTCTCTCCTTGCATGCAATGATATGTATTCGGCCTCTGAATGATCGATGTTCAGTTCCAAATCTGTGACCTACTTGTGCACTTGTGGTTGTAATGCTTTGCACAGACTTGGTGGCACCACATTGAAAGGAGTATACTGACATAAACTCTACCTTAAATAATGTTCACTGCCATGGTTTAATCAAGACTCAGTTCCAAATTTGTGACCTACTTGTCTGTAGTGTAGGCCGAAGGCAGTAGTCAGCAGGAGACAACAGACATGTGTCGTAAGAATGCCATGCACAGAGTTGGTGGCACCACATCAAAGGGGGTACACTGACATAAAATCTGCAATGAACATATGTACTCTGCCATCGAGTTCATTTGGTACTTGGTAACGGGCAGGGTATTCCCATTGGTGCCATCCTGGAAGCACAGGTTGATGATGGACTGTCGGAGGATGATGGAATCATGCACACAGGCTGGGTATTTGGCGACAACGTTGGTGGAGATTCCACAGTGTTCGGATGTTGCCTGCACATTGATGTGAGACGTGTGCTTTTTGTTGCGGTGATTGTGTGCTGTGTCACCAGGGGGCACAAGTAGGACATGTGTGCTGTGGATTGCCCCCAACATGTGCGTACATCCAACTATGGTGTATGGTCCTTGCTTGGTCTCCAGCGGATCCTGCACATTATGGTGGATGTATAGATACTGGGGTACAAGGCTGATGATGGCATCCAGGACAGGTGTGAGGGACTTGAATGTGGCTGGCTGTGAGACTCCTCCGACTCTGGCGGGTGATGGTCGAGGGGTACCAGAGGCCAACAGGTGCAGCACAGCCAGCAGCTTGGTGTGGGGTGGGATGTTGGTTGTCTGCTGTGTTGGTGCTGTCGGCCTGTTGGTCGATGATGGTCAGGATGCTTCGGATGGTTGTCCTTTTGAGCCTGTGGTGGGCAATGTTGTTCCCAGGTGTTGGGTTTGTGAGGTTGGTGCGTTTTCAGCAGGTTGCTGTCTTTGTCTGCGCTGCCTCAGTGTTGTTCCAGGTGGGGGGTGGGGTCCTGGGGATGGTGGCGGTGGGTGTTGTTGCCCTATTGGGGCTCCGGGCTGCATGTTCAGTTGCCCGGGTGCATCTGTTGTTCTTCATGTTTGGCTCTGGGCTGTGCTCCCTTGTCTTTTGCCGGTTGTTGTCTGACTTTGCACCAGGTCAGAGCAGGTGTTAATTTCCTGCTGCTAATGCGCCTTATCGCATGTTTTGTGATCTTATCGCCGATGTGGCTGGTCGTTGAGAATGTTGTGGAGTGGTGTTGTCGCGGCTTTTTGCTTGGAAACTCCTACTCTGCCTCTCATTAGCGATAGTTGCCGGGGTCATCTGTGATGATATTTTTTACGGATGCTATCGCCGGAAAACTGGTGCTGTGGGCTGTTAGCACCAGCTTGTGAATGGGGTGAGAAATTTATCGCAACTTTGGCTGCGCTAAAGTGCCGTTAACTCGGAGATAGCTCCTTGAGAATAAGGCGCTGAGATACCGATTCAGAGATCTATATAGGCACTCCCACACTCTGATAGCTACTATCTTTTTAGCCAATATATACCTTCTTATAAATATGTTATTGTTTTTGACATGAATAGTTTTGGTTGAGGATAACCCATTGTTATAATGTGTTGAATGTGTGCTTTTGATTTGGGATCCGCGATGCTCAAAACACTAGACTATGACCCATAAGGGTGTTCCAGCGTAATTGCCCCCTGGAAATAGATTTGATCATGCACTTAACAACAGAAAATTGAGAAAATGTCCAGGGGATAATTAGCTGAGAAAGTCAATTTGAGCAGATATACTCACATGCAATATTTCTTCCCTCTGTTCAGTAATTGTAACCAGCAATATATGTGGCAGTAAGATATAATTGTTTTCAGTTGATGAAGCTGTACTTTGGTAATAACCTGGAATTTTACTTTTGTATTGTAGTTAAAAATGTGTTGCTTACATTTATTGGTACACATGTCCCAAATTGCTTGCAGTATTGACCCACATTTATTACAGTGCCAAGACAAAAACGCATTTTCTCTGATATGCAACTGGCATTCTAGAATATAATAGCAATGCACCTTAGTTGGATAAACGAATGCTGCTTTCTCTTTACAACGGTAATGTAGTCCTATGTTTATAATACCCTGCCGGAGATGCAGGCATGTTCTTACAAGTTTCATCTCAGTATCAAATCAATGAATTAGATGCATACTGTAAACTAAGTAGACTGATAAATAATTCAGACGAAAGCAAGACCTTGAAATGTTCAAGCAGCTCTCCTGCAAATAGCAGATGTGAAATGTATGCTGTGGATCAAAAGAAGAGAAATAATTGTTGTGCCGTTTCTCTGTGTATACAAATTACAATAGACAATGCATGAATTCAGACCCACATAGATTTCAGTGTCAGGAAAATAGACGTTATTTTTCAAATTTAATATAGGAAGGGCCAGCTCAAAGGAGCAGTGGAGTGCCTTCCAGACAAACACCTGTTTTGCAGCAGGCTTATCCCGAGGAATAGTGCTGTACATGGGCAATTATTGAGACTGCTTTACAGGAACAACAATGTTTAGTGATTTGTCTCTAAGTCTGGGTTCATCAAACCATTCATTAGATACAACCAATCATATGTTCAGGATACCTGCAAGATTATACATGAGACCATTTTACAATAATGGTGATCAGCAGACATTATTTTCATATTTGGTGGCCACTCTGCAAACCTGGCCAGACCAGGTTTGTTTATTATAATTTAAAAGATAGGGAGGGAAATTCATTTACTCATTTTAGAGGACCTGGCTCACAAAGATATTTGCTCTCCCAAGAACAAATACATTTATTTGTGAGGGCAATATATGGAGTATGGAAATCAGTAGTGGCTACTTTTCATTAAAAGTGGTGGAGCAGGTAGGTGGGGAGGTGTGGGTGGATGGGATATAAATAACACAAAATTCGTTTTTTATTTTTAAAGCACTTACCTGCTGCTGTCAGCTGATGTCTTGGGGTTCTTTCCCTCCAGTACTGACTCCAATTCCCCACGGGCTGATGCAAACTGTGCACGCTCCTAGATGCCAATCAAGACACTGCTCTCATACTGGTAATGCAGCGTGAGAGCAGCACTATGATTGGCCTGAGCGGGTTGGTTTTGTGCTCGCTCAGGTCCTAGGAGCCTGTGCCTCTTCTCCACCTGGCTGTACAGCGTTTCTCGAGTGGAGACAGATCTAAGTGTGCATGACGGTTTTGCCTGCCTTAGAAAGCCGGCCAAACCATCATGCACACTTACAGTGTTCACTACTTCTCCCCTATCATTATGGCCCCGCCCCACCCATAATTGGTTGGCTCTAGCAAGTGCATGTGCATTCCAAGAAGAGTCCATTCATGCTAATTTAGTGAACATCTACAAACTACAAAGTCATTGGGGATTCACACATCCATAGCAGGTAGTTTCCTACCCTTACATTTGTTTTCCTGTCAAGTGTAGGTATGAGTATAATTTCAGGCTGTGATTGAGGAAAAAAGTACATCAAAATTTAGATTTTCAGATTACAGATTTGGTGAACTAGGGCTATTGTAGTTTTCCAGGGGTGCTCCTGCAATAATTTTACAATTTCATAAGTATCAGAACTTTGCTGTAAACATAAGCCAATTAATAGAGAACTTAAAAGATTGAACACAAATTGCTCAAACAGACAAAAGTAACAAAGAAATGAAAACAGTTCAATGAAGGAATCAAATGTTATATGCAAAACAAAAACTGCCCATTGAAGAGCATTGTAAAAAAGGGAGCGAATGAGGCCTATGGCTACGGCCGTCGACCTCGGAGCTGGGGAACTGGGTTCGAGTCTTAACAGGGACGCTCAACATTCTGTGATTCTGGGCAAACCACTTAATCTCCCCGTGCCTAACAAAAAAGAAAATGAATGTGTCTGTCTGTAACGTAACTGGTGCTCATGTAAAGCGCTCTGATACCTTCAGGTCTAGTTCACTCTATATAAAAGAAATGTGTTTGACAGGGACCAAGTCACCCTTTGAGGCTGCAGACAGATACAAGCATGTGTTTGCTTCTACTGAAAAGTCTTACATGTAAACATAAAAAAATTATACAGCAAGAATATCTTCAGGGGGCAACCTGAAGGCAGTAATTGGCAATATCTTCACAATGTGAAGTAGAGGAATGTTGGAGTCTTGCTAGGTATTTCCCACCAGAAGCGCCAAATTTGAAAATAATATTGCTGATCTCTTTGTATGTGATACAGTCCAATGGTTTGTCATATGTTCTGGTTACATTGCTGCCTAGAGTCATCAGATCTTCAGGACTGGCACCTCATTCTCTGATCAACTTCATTTAGCTGCAGCAGTGACCTCAAAACACAGCTCCCAGGTTCATAAGAAATGTCCAGTACCAAATGCTCTCCTAGAATTGCTCAGATATAGACATTTCCTCTCTTTCAGGAACTTTTGCACCCACTAATACCAGAAGGGAAGGTGAGTGGGAACAAACAAACTTCAGTGGTGAGACCATGATTTCCTTTACACTTGTCAGTTAGGGTTGGACTAAATGCCGAAAAGGCTGGAACAAAATGCCCAAAGTAGAACTTCAGACAGAGCAGGAGAAACCTCTCTCTAATGATCTATGGGTGTTAGAAAAAAATTGCACGACAAAGCAGGCAGATCGTATTAAGATCCTTATAGGTTCTAGGATTTCTAGTGGATCTGGCAGTGTTATTTAAAGTCTAAGCCAGTTCCCAAAGGGGGACCGTTCTAGCAATTTCTTACACATTTCTGCAATTTTACACTCACAGTTAAGCAACCAAGTGAAGCACTTCCTTTCAGAGGGACATCATCTGTGGCATCAAAACAAACATCGTTCCAGGCACCAGAAGTCCAATATCATGATGTTCTGTTGTGCAGAACTCCAACGAGCATTTGTCCTGGTCATCCCACTCTGGACTCTGGTCTCTCCTACAAATGCCCTCTTATAATCTAAACGTTGGCTCAAGCATCCATGGCGCGATGACTTCACTCAATCTCGTTGGCACCCCTTCTGAATGAAGGAATCGTCCACAGATTCTGTTCAGCAGAATTTATTTTCCCTTAGGAGGCTCCATTGAATTGCTCCCATGCATCTTGGGTACTGTGTGGCTAGGCTCTGAAGCAGAGCAAGCAGCAGGCGATGCCGCCAGTTAAAGTCATCGATAGTAGGCAAAGCTCTATGAGGGACAAAAACATTTCTATATTAAGCTAGTATGTTTTTTTTAAAGTTATTTGTATTGCCATTTCTTATTTTACAATTCAATGCACAGACATTGCATAAATCTATAGATAGCATCCTCCTTTAAATCAACACATTCCTACAAAATGTATCGTCCCAGGGGAGCTCTGATCAATGGCTCGCATGTTTATCGCTGTACTGCATTTCAATAATCAGGTGAATGGTGTCCTCAAAATAGCAATGTACAAGGATATCATCTAGTATTAAATATACATTTCGTCGGAGTCTTTCACGTGGGTTGCGGTGGTTTTTCATTAGAGTATGACAAAATAACTCAATACAAACATTTTTACTTTTAAAAAAAAAGAGAAACAAACAACTTATATAGTAAACTTAAACCTGTGCAGTGGAGCGGTATGAATTAGAAATCACCTATTTGCATTTGGGGGGGGGGGATCTGGGCTTAGAGGTAGAGGACCCACCAGGGCATAGCAAATGAGAGGGGAGAGCTCCCCCTCAACATTATCCAATATGTACCAGGTCTCTTGGCTCCACGGCAAATAGGTCAAGGAAGCAAAACATGCACACCCTTGCCTTTGTAGGGATAGAAGCAAACCATCAGGGCTCAGTGTCACCACTCGGATTACCTCACTCTCCCTCCCCTTCCTCCTCACTAGTGTCCACCGGCTGTTCCCATAACATCATCATTTCCTTCCATAAATCAGCTATGGGGTGTATCCACACTCCTCTAGCTTCCTCCCAGCTCAATGCTCTACCCTCAGTAGTGTTCCAGTGTTCAACTGTAGGTCCCTGTGCAGACTTCCATATTAGCGCTATTCTGGCCTCTGGCACCTTCAGCAATTTCGTATATCCCCCATTGGTGATGATGAGTCGGTGAGGGGTAACATAGGTCATATGAATGACATTGAATTGTATATATTTAAGGCGTGTGTTGTGGGAAATCTTCTTGGGGGACTGCAGAATTTTACCCCATTCAGCGTCAATTATCACGCTGGCCAATTTCCTTTCCCATCTCCCTCACAAGCCACCTAGTGGATCCAGAGATGCTGTATGCAGGGTAGCTTAAAACCACTTCACCTGGTGTCCAGCCGCACCCAGGGTTATCAGTGCATGTAAGATTGGGTGTGTCTCAAGGTCCTCCCTTCCCTCCCCCCACAATTGCCCAAAGGCCTCATAATGTAAAAACTGCCCCAGGGGAAGACCACTACTATACACCAATTCCTCAAAGGGAAGGAGGCTTTTTTCCAGGTAACAGTCTCCTGCATTTTCCACTCCTACCAGTGTCCAAGATGCCAGTTGGTCTCCAGTAAATAATGACATGGGAGTGCTGTGCGGTAGACCCACAAAGGGGAGCATAGGGGTATATCACGGGGCTTTTTTAACTCTACCCAGGGATCTCTTACAGGCTTGTAGCGCAGTGTGCTGTAACACTGAGTGATACGGGGTGGGGGTACTCGGGACAACAGTTTAGCCAACAGCAAGCGGGGGTGACCATCTGGTTCCAGCAAACATGTGCCCTCTTCATTCACCTCCTCCAACCACTGCGCAAACCATTGCAGTTGGCCAGCCAGCATATAAAACTCAATATTTGGTACTCCCACTCTGCCTTCTGTCATGGGGAGCTGCAATGTCCCCAAGGAGACTCTCGGATGCCCACCGTCCCACACTAATTGTCTCAGCAACGAGTTTAGCGGGCAAAACCAACCCGGCGTCATCAGGACTGGGAGGTGGACAAAATAATATAGGAGCTGGGGTAACATTACCATTTTGGAAAGGGAAATCCTAGCCATAATAGGGAGTTGTAGGGTGTGCCAAAACTGAACGCAGGATTTGAGTGACCTCACTGCCCTACCCAAGTTTCCTTCCTTCAGGTCTTCCCGCGAGTGAAATACCTGGATACCCAGGTACTTAAAAGAGCTGGAAGCCCATTGTATTTCCAGCTGTCAAGCCTCTGGCCTGGGTAGCGGTCCCATTATAGGAAACAGGTACGTCTTAGCCTTGTCAACCCGAGTACACAATATGTGTTTAAAGCTCAATAAGATCTGCATTGCTGACGTGGTGCCATTCACTGCATCCCCCAGATACAGCAGAAGGTCATCCGCATAGAGTGAGATAGTATTTATCCGATCACCCACCGTAAGACCCATCCCGGTGCCCCCCAATCGGGCCCTCACCGTGAGCGGCTCTATTGCTAAATCAAACAGGACGGGTGAAAGAGGGAATCCCTGTTGAGTGCCTTGGAAGATCATCTACAGATCAGAGATCGCCTTGCCCGGTTTGACCCTCGCAGTTGGAGACGCATAAAGTAGCTGCACTCACTTCACCCAGTTGTCTCCAAAGCCCATTCGCAGCATGACCTCAAAAAGGTATTCCCAGCTAATCGTGTCAAATGCCTTTTCCAGGTCTATTGACAACACTGCTGCCTGCTGGTCCCAGCAAGGGTCTTCATTGTTCAACACGGAGTAGAGTCTCCGAAGATTGCAAGAGGTACAGCGAGAAGGAATTAAACCATTCTGGTCCGGGTGGATAAGTACTCTCATGTGTGGGAGCAATCTACTTGCCAGGACTTTACTAAGAATTTTAAAATCCAGGTTTAACATTGAAAGGGGCCTAAAATCTGTCACTCTGACAGCTGTCTCTTTGGTTTTAGGGAGTGGGATCACAAGTGCATCCAGTGCCATACAGGGTAATTCACCCCGTTCAAGTGAGTCGGCATAGAGAATCTCCAGCCATGATGCCAGGCTGGTGGCGAACCGCTCGTAAAATTCTGCTGGGAGGCCACCTGGTCCCGGGGTTTTACCCGTCACCATGTCTCCAATAGCTGTACGAATTATGTGCACTGTCACCGTTCCTCCCAGCTCCTCCTATGTCTGGTGATACACAACATGAAGCGGCAGGGGTTCCAGAAAGTCCTTAATAAGGGATGGGTCAAGTGCTGCTGCTGCAGTGTACAGCCTCTTATAATAACTGTGGAAGGCATTATTAATATCATCCGGACTATAAAGGAGTTCCCCCGTTCCCTGACGCAGCTGGGTGATAGGTGACCCACGGGTTTCCGGTTGGATCAACCATGCTAGGAGTCTTCCGGCCCTCCCCTTCTCCCTCTGCACTCTATCTAGGTAGTCCTTAAAACTATGGCACCAGTGTCGATTTAGTATCTCCTGGTAAGTTGCCCTTGTCTTCTGTAACTCAAGCAGGGAAGCGGGGTCAGCACTCTGAGCATTGTCCAATCGGCGTAGGTTCTCTTCCAGTTCTAAGATCTCACCCGTATTTCCCAATGTGCCCCAATCAACTGCCCCATACAATGCCTCCTCACCACCACATTAAAGGCCTCCCATTCTACCAAGGTAGAGGAAGCCATATGTTCATTCATGGGGAAGTAGGATTCAATAAGCGTCGTCAGTGAGGACCAGTATGGGACATCTTCCAATGCCAACGGGTAAAGCCTCCAGGAAGGAATCAGAGGACGCCTCCCTAAGGGTTGGTTAACCAACAATTTTGGGCTGTGATCGGACTGGGTGCCCCCCAAATATTCTGTATATGTAATGGAGCTAGCAAGTGTAGTCGCACAGAGAATGGTATCCAATCTAGTGTGCACCTGGTGGATCGTGGAAAAGAAAGATTATTCCCTGTCTCCCTAGTGGTGTCGTCTCCAGATATCGACTAGCCCCGAATGTTGAATCCAGTCCAGAAATCCCGTGGCTGTGCGGTGGGACTCCGCAACCCCGGGAGTGGCGGGTGGGAACGGTCAGTCGCAGTGTCCGCCACACAATTAAAATCCCCTCCTACTAATACCTGCCCATCCATATGCTCTGCAATTTTGGCCGATAAGGAAGCCAAGTATATAACCTAATCCAGGTTGGGCACGTAAATGTTACCTAGTGTTATCAATCACCCTGCCAGTCTACCCACCAGGAAGATATACCAACCCTCCGTGTCTATCACAGAGTGCGTGAGATCAAATGGGACACCGGGTTTTACCCATATCAACACCCCTCTTGAGAAGGCATAGTAGGCTGTAGCAAAGACTTGCCCCTCCACCTCTTGCAGAGTTTCCCCACCTCATCCGTGGCCAGGTGCGTCTCCTGAAGAAAGGCGATATGTATATCCCATCGCTTCAAGTAAGAATAAACGTTGTGCCGCTTAGCCATGGTGTCCATCCCTCTTATATTCCAGGTCAAAAACCTCATGACATTATGTGTTTGCACCATAATAACAGTAGATCACTCGCCCACCACCCAGTAAAGCCTCCCTCAGCCCAGCCCCGAACTTATATTGAACCACTCCTTCAGCAAACAATCAAAATTAAAAGATAAATTAACATAGCAACCATGTTGCTGAACAACTCCTGGACCCCAGGGCAGTCTGGCAATGGCCAGCTGCCCAAACAGTGTGTAAATCATCGAACACTAGCTGAGGCCCAGTTCAGAAGAGGTAGGGGACTCTGTGGGTTGTGGCAAAGATAAGGGTACTATCCAAAACAGGTAGAGTGCCCAAGTCACACCGGCCCAAGTTCAATGTAGTCAGAATCTGTTCCCAGGCAGACATCAGGGATCCCACCACCCCCCAGGAAGGCGGCTTCTTCATCAGATGATATCGTTTGCAGTTGTGGGGGTCACAACAGGCAATGCCACAGTGCCACTGTGAGAGGAGTCTGATTCTATTCCCTCAGATTTTCTCGAGGAGCGAGTCCCATACTCTGAGAGGGTTCTCTGATCTTGCATGATGGCCTTTATCTCCTGCAGGGCCTCAGTTCTCTCTTTCTCGGTTTGCGAGGATGTCGGTCGGCCCAGGGCCCCTTTCTGGGGCATCTCCTAGATCTCTTCTTGGGCTCACGTCTCTCGGAGCCCACGGCTTGCACCTGTGCCGGCTGTGGGCCCCGGATTTGTACACTTCTAACCATTCCCAAGCAGACTTGGGGTAATCACAAAAGTGTGTCTTTCCATCTAGAAGTATACGTAATTGGGCAGGAAAGATCAAAGAGTACTGGAGCCCCTCCTCTCTCAGTGCATTTTTGACCTCCGGAGGTCCATTTCCTCTGCACGTACAAGGTGTAGTCAGGGAAGATGGAGACTCTATTTTTACCTGCAGTATATGGGCCTTCCGTCCTGGCTTTATGTAGAAGGGCATCTCTATCCTTGAAGTGGAGAAGCCTAGCCACCACTGGTCACGGAGGATGGCCCGGCGCTGGAGGTCTTGCCGGGATACGGTGTGCCCTTTCCAAAGTGTAAAAGGTCGATAGGCCCTCAGGAGCTACCACGGTACGGAGCCACTGCTCTAGGAATGATACCATGTCATTACCCTCGGTGCCTTCAGGTAGACCTCTAATATTCTTCCTCCTGTTACGCCCCTGAGCATCTTCCGTTCTCCGTTCCATGGTGCGGACACGGTCCGTGAGGTCTCCCATCCTCGCCACCAGTGTCTGCTGCGCCGGTTCAAGGACTGTGATTCTGGATTCTGTGTCCTTAACTCTTTCGGCTAACTTCTTGTGCTCCTCTCTGAGTAGGCCGAGGCCCACCAACACCGTACTGATGTCTTGATGAACTGTGGCCTTGGTGTCAGCTATGGTCTCCAAGATCCTCGTCAGTTGCTGCTGTACTGGGTCACCCGGGTCGTTTTGTGCTTTTTTTTGGGAGAGTTTCATCTGTGTCCTGGGCAGTCCCGGGCGGTTTTCCTCGTGGTTTACCCATGGCAGCGGGACAGTCTTGGTCTCTTCACGTTTACACTGGTGTGTCCCCAAGTATCAACGCCCAGGGCTGTCCCACACACTGCGGGGTGTCTCAGCCAGCTTCCCTTTTATGCTAACACCAGTCTCCTGTGGATCCCCGCTCAGGCACTCTCACGTGCTCCCGTGTGGCCCTGCTTCTCTCCACTCGTACAGTACACAGCCGCAGTGGAGTACCTCAGGGATATTTGCGCACCTCGATTCAGAGGTAATCTCACTCTCAAGGCTTTCGCCAGTCAGTGTGGTCACTTCGGATTCCCCCCAAGCGGCATCCGGCTCACGCAAGATCACTAAGAAAATGTTCGGCCACCGACCTGTCCCCACAGACACTCCCGGCAGCCAGTGAATCGTCACTGCACAGGTGTTTCTCCTCTAGTTCACCGCAAGGTGGGTTATTCACCTGAGAACACCCCACTCTCCCAAGGCCTGAGTCAGCTATCAGGTTACAGGGCCCACAGTGCTCCCGCTTCCGGTGGGGCCAGGATCCTTTGTGCGGCCAGTCTGGTCACAGCACACTTTGTGACGGCGTCCCTGATGTGGCTCAGCTGGCAGCACATCCACCCAGTAGCACAGCAGGGCTTCCAGCAACCCGCCCACTCCTCTGGTGGTCAAAGTTCACAGGCACAATCTTCTCTCGCCCTCCATCTACGGTGGGACTCCTCCTCAGGTCTTCACAGGATATAAAGCGGGTCAGGGCCAAGCCGCCAATTCAAGGATCTGCAGCGTGAGTCCCGCACCTCTCCCAACTCCGCATCAGCCCAACAGTATGTACGGGGACCCGCCATCTTCCGCCCAGACACTGTGTGTCTTAGCAGAGCAATCTAGGGTTCACCGGTGCTCACTCACTGGCGTCCCCCCGGAGCGAGACTTCCTCCTGTGTCCATTCGGCCCCTAGGTGGGTCAGAAGCTGGGCAGTAAACCCAAGGATCCACAACGCAGGCCCCACACCACTCAGGGGTTACGCTCCAGTTCACCAGGAAGCACGGCAGCTCCCAGGTCACTCCAATGCGCCCTTGGGGCCATAGAATTAGACGCCAGCTCTTGATGTGAAATCACGCTGCTCCACAGTACCCCGTTGTCACCAGGTATCACCGCTGTTCCATCAGCATCAGCACGGGCCCGCCGAGACCTGACCACGATTCCGGATCACTGCGACAATGTTCACCACAACTCCCCAGGGTCCGCAGTCAGCATTCGCGGGGGCTCTCTCCTCTACCCCGTTCGGCAGCAGCCCCTCAGTACACTCAGGGCATGTCTCCAGTCCGTCGCTAGAAACTATGCCGCCATTTTGGTAACTGCAGGTCAGCTCCACTAGGGCGCAGCATACAAGCGTGTCGGTGCTCTCGTGCAGCAGGGAGGTCCCTGATCCTCTCCTGGGGGTCTCCGATCTCCGGACACATCCTGGGTTGAGTTTTCAGACCCCCATCCGCTGCCGTGATGACAGGATAACTACGGCCCGTTGCGGAGCTGCAGGCTCACGTGACCGCCATGTATGGCTTCCAAGCTACCCACATTAAGCTAGTCTGTTAAGGGCACTGCTTACCTGTTCTTACAACTTTCCAAACTGGCATCGCCCAAACTCTGGGTGCATATTGTGTTCTATGATGCGTTGCCATACTTATCATGGCACAATGGCCATTGTACAAACTGGCCTAAGCAATCTTTCAAGCTGCGGTATTGAATATACTAAGGTCTAATGCGAACTATGCCAGACCTGAACAAACACAGATCGAGCCAGGCTATTTGAGTCACTCCAGTGTATACTCGATGCATAACTGCTGACACGTGGAGTATCTTTTGTTTAGGACTGAGGTGATACCCCTCTTTTTGTTGTTTACACATATGAAAATACATTTATCTTCCACATCCAGTTTATACATTGCATGTTTATACCGAGCAAAAGGCTAAGGGCCTCATTTATGAAAAGCGATGCATCGCTGCGAGAAAACAGCGATGTGTCACTTTTCATTGCACCCTCCTCGCGACATGCTGGATGCGTCATATTTACAGTATGACGCATCATGTCGCAAGGAGTTACAGATTCGTCAGTATTTCTGACGTATCTGTAGGCGCACAAATGACACATTGGTGGAGTGTGTCACAAAAGTGACGCAACTTCAACAATGGGTCATTTCGCACGGGCAAGTCCCATTTCAAATGTGCCTGTGTCAGTCTTACCCCTGCTGTGAGGCAGGCATAAGATATTGACGCATTTGTGTCCTAGAAGTGGGGCAGTGAAATCTCGTAGATTTCACTGTGTCACTTCTACGAGGCTTGCTTGCGTCGGAACGCCCACCCTGCATACATTATACTTGGCACAGGTATAATGTGGCACAGGGGTTTACAAAGTGGGGCATCTATCCAGATGTGTCACTTTGTAAAAATGATGCAACATGGTGCATTTTTTGCGCCGCTGGTGCATCTCAAAAAGTGACGCATCGGCAGCACAAAAAGTGATGCAAGGGCTCATAAATAAACCTCTAAATATTCAAGGAAATCCGTTGCAATTGCTTTACATGTGTTCGAACAAGGTGGCTGCTGCCTCTTTACAATGAGGAAACCGAATATTCGCGGCGTGCGTTGAACGCTACCGAGCACGGCTCATATATTATTTAACCCTATTGATGCAGGGTGACGCGTGTCAGCAGATGGGAACATTAAGGTCCGGCGACTACTACAGAATCTATATTTAGACACTGCACCCTGTCAGAACACACTCAAGTTAATTTATTTCCGTCATTCACCCTGTCTTATTTCTATAGATAATGATTTGAAAAGCCGGCAACACAAGTCAGAAGGTAACCTTATTAACACGGAAGTGAAAGCTCAGAAATTGACTGGGACCTGGACTGAAAAGGGAAGCCAGGGTGGGAAAACCCCACGGTTTACAGCGTCATCGTCGATTTACTCCAATAAAACCCAAATGTCTGAATTGTCTATGAAGGCAGAAGAGGAAGCAGCGCAAGTACATGCTTAAACCTTTTCCATTGGTCCTCTGTTCATTTGGGTCAATTAAGAGTTATTGTCGATTGCAAAACATTTTTCTGTTGAAATAATTCCTGCAAGCACTGGCTATGGTGCAATTTTCAGTGAGGCATCTTCTCAGGAACTCTGAAGCATGTATGTCACCTTAGAGGCCGCCATTACTACTGTCACGCAGAGCTGGACTGGGACCCAAAAGCAGCCCTGGGAAATTGTGTCAGACCATCCCTCATACTGCAGGCAGCGAGCAAGGTCAGAGTGTGAGCCTGACCTCTGCAGGGGAGGTTGCTGTGGGGGGGGGGGTGAAGTTTCCAACAAGGAAATCATTACTAAAAAAACACAAATATGGTGCGTTTTACAACACATTTTTCATTATCGCACCTTGCATAGTATTGTTGAATGGATAGAGATTGGATTCATGAAGGCTCAATAAAAGAACAAATAGCTGGATGGGTGCGAAGAGGATGAATGAATTAAATAAATACAGACTTTTAGCTTTGGGGAGCAAACAGTCTCAAACCACTGACCAAGGGTGCGTGCTTTAGCTTTCATTTTATCTTCTACATTAAATCACCACACTCCCCACCCACCACAACCACTAATCCTTGTGAAACATGCATAGGCTGGAGACATGTAACACAGTGCACTTATGTGGCTTGTCATAGAATTAAACACAAAGGGGCAGATTTACGTTCCCAGGGATGCGCCAGGGAAGATGCGTCATGCAAGTTTGCCCTTGCGCCACCGCGGATGCGCCACATTTACAATGCGGTGCATCGTGGTGCAAGGACAAGCAGATGCGTGACGCATCTGCCGGCGTAAGGTTGGCGCAGTGCTGAAGTTGTATCGCAAGCGCGACGCAACTCCAGCACTGTTCCAACCTGCCCTATCCCTAACATGGTGCATCATGCCTTACACCTGCTTGAAGCAGGCGTAAGGATTTGACGCACCAGCGTCGGAAAAGTGACTGCGTGAAATCTTGTAGATTTTACTGTGTCACTTTTTCGAGGCTTTTTCCGACGTAACACCCACCCTGCATACCTTAAACCTGACGCAGGTTTAATGTGGCGCAGGGCTTTCCAACGTGACATATCTCCCTAGATGCGTCACGTTGTAAATCTGTCACAGCATGGCGCTAGCTTTGCACCGCCGCTGCGTCACAAAAGTGACGCAACGGCGGCGCAAAAGTGGCGCACGGGGCATGTAAATCTGCCCCAAAGTATTAAGGGCCTGATTAAGAATGAGGTGAAACCACCACCGAGAGCCTGTCGGCAGACCACATTACAATGGTGGGCGTGTCTTTGGCGGTCGGGAAGACCGACCGCCACGGTTCCGACTAGCTCAAGCAGCCAGTCAGACCGTTGGAAGGGAATCACATCCCTACAACGGAAGTGGAGCCTGCCAGGAACCGCCGTAGGGATTATGATGTCCCTTTCCACCTGCCTTTTTCATGGTGGGTAACCTGCCATGAAAAGGCAGGCAGAAAGGGACTTTGGGGGCCTGTATCGGGCCCCACTTTCCCCCTGCATCCTGAATTTGGCCTCTGGGGGGCACCAGGTGCCCCTACATACCCCTGCACCGTGTTCCTGCCACGTAGTGCAGGGATATGTCACATGTCCCGTTATTACATTGCGGCAGGTGCCGCAGCCAGCAGCAACCGCCACAATGTAAAATATAGGTATTGTAACCGCCATTTGGGACTGTCGCCTAGTAGGCGGGCGGTCCCACTCTCCGATACGATTGCGTACGGACTGAAGACCGTCTGCCATCATAATCAGTCTCTAATTTTTGATCCAAAATAGGAGAAAGAAAGAAATACCCCTTCTTTTCCTTCATCATCAAATAACAGTTCCTTAAAATACAACGGTTCAGAGAGTGTGCTGTACAAAAATAGAAGACTATAATGTTACTCCATCTGTAGAAACACCCTAGACCACATAGAGGAATCAAAAGACAGTGAACTTTCCATCTTAGCTCCCTAATATCATCCTCCTCAGGGAAGTTCATGTCATACCTAACAATTGTCACTCAGTGCAATGGTATACTTTAGGGTGCTAAACTGAAATACATTGCAGTGGTTGCGTTATAAAGAAATTCACTGTTTTTAATTGTGCAGAGCCTTCATCAAACATGTACTGGACTCTCGGAGCCAATCAACAGCAGAACCCTCACCACCGTCCCTCTAAAGCCCTGAATGTAATGGCTGCTCATCTCCCTGCACGAGATGGGTAAGAACCGGAAGCTAAAGCAAATGGTTTTGAAGTGAGCGTAGTCATACTGGCACACTTTAAAACAATTTGTAAAGTGTTGAAGCACGGCAACCAGGAAATGCGCCCTGCTCGACCCTAGCAACATACCCAGACCCCACCAGCAGTAATATTGGCCACCACCCCGCTAGCTCACTGGGAAAACACCCAGTGCCCGGTATCGCCAGTCCAGACCTGTCATCGAATGAATCCCGAGTTGGCTGAGAAGCAGTGACGCCGATAGATTACAAGATGTGCAGGAACACAATGCACTCTGCAGTGCTTCCATAGAGTGCGTTACACAAAGAAAAATCTAACATAAGGTGCATGGGATAATGGCCCAATATAGAGTAAAACCTTGCAGGAATTGTTGCAAAAATAATAATTCATCCATTTATTCCCAACTCAGAATAGAGTGAGTGTTCTGAATCCCTGAATACTTGATTCCCTGCAGTATTGCTAAACTCAGACGTAATTCAATTGATATAGTGTTCCTATAGTTAGCACCAGGATCTAAATATAAAACTTCATCTACAAAGCCATCGTGGCTGCCATTATGCGCCCCCATCTGGTTGAAAAACTCCCCACATCCAAATGATCCTCGCCACCACCAGCGCCAGGACTCCATCAGAATGGAAATGAAAAAGTGCAAAATACTAAAAAATCAAGGCAGCAGGCATTCTAACTTTGCGGAATAGCATCCTGAAAGACATCCCATTATCCATCAGGGCTCCCACTAGCCTGCTCCAATTTAGGCAAAAGCTGAAGGTACATCTATTTAAAGAAACTACATCATGACACAGTAGAAGTCCATGTCCACTATCATTCTTCAACTATTCCTCCAACTACTCGCTGACTGTATCTTTGCTGCCTGTTGACAAGGTGTAAACTGTACAAACACTACCAGACAAACATGAATATATACAAAAGCTTGTTTAAAAATTAATTTCTGTAATACGCTTGACATTCAAGAAGTATCAATATGCATTTTCTGAAATGAAATGTAGTTAGATCAGAACTACTCATAGGTTTCACGTCTTTTAGGGGTCGATTACAATGGAATTTGGAAAGCATTCCAGCCAAATCGGTCTGGAGTGTTTTCCGACTGAATCGGATCTGGGGAGTCCGACCGACCGATTATGATGCATCCGGATGCTTCCGGATATGATTCGGTCTGACTCCCATTGACTTCAATGAGAGCCTGTGTTTCAACTGAATACACAAGCTCCCACTGAAGAAAGGGGTGGCTCGAGAAATTCGCGAACCCTGTGGTGGTCACCCCATGGTGCCTGCTACACTGTGCATGGTTGGAAAGGGGGATCCCTGGGGTACCCCCGTGGGCCCCATTCGGAAAGCCCCGAGTCAAGGGGGGCCTGCTACGTGCCCCCATAGTCAGATTTCGGCAGCCATTCCGAGTCAGAACAACCGATTCGGAAAGGCTGCCCGAATCTGACATTGTAATTGCTCGGTCTGAAAGCTTCCAAATTCCTTGGAAACACAGCCCGTAGACACCCACGATTCGGCTTGGACTTTCCGAATGCCATCCGGTTCACATTCTGAACCGATTCGGAAAATCCGAACATCGTAATCGGTCGTTTGGAAAAGTTTGCGAATCAGTTGGAAACAAGGCTTCTGAATCCGATTCGGCAGACCCAAGTCTGATTCGGAGCATTTAAGAACCTTTAAGAACGACATCGTAATCGACCCCAAAGAGTGAATGTGTGCTGAAAGTGAAATTTGAGTTAGTTATCCACCACCATGCTTAGAAAGTACTAGAACATATTGTGACCACGCCGTAGATTAAGAAAAGGAACTGCAATTTACCTCTGCCCAGAACTCAAATGCAAACAATTTTAAATAATCAACAAAATGGCAGAACACACACCATTTTGGGAGAATTTAAATAGCCTACGAGGACAAATATGTGTCGTTATTCCAAACCATAGAATACCTCCGTCAGTAGATTAGTTGATCTGACAATGTTTGCGCTGAGTCTCAGGTCCATATCAATAAAAAATTTAGCAGATTCAGACTCACACTCCATTGCAACTCCTGCTTGCTAAATCTCTTATGGGTATTCAGAGGACCCTCAACAACTTTAGTGCCTTCTGCAAACAACAGGGACTAGAAATTAACCTACAAAAAACAAAGTACATGGCTTTTAATGTAGGTAACACCACTCGCCCAAACCCTTGTCTGGACGGAAGTCCCTTAGAGAGGGTAACCATCTTTGAGTACCTGGGAATTACACTGACAGAGAAAATGGATTGGGGAGCCCAAATCAGTAAAACAAGCTTGAAACTATCCCAGACCACAGGGGGTGTTTTGAAACTATAAAGGACCTGCTCTGATAAACTGGTGAGTCCAGTGGTGGACATTTACATGACACAGGCCAGGACTGCTGCACTCTATGGAGCAGAATTATGGGGGTACTGTTCATCTGGCCAGCTAGCCTGCATTGAGAATTTATGCGCTAGACAATTTATGTGACTGCGTCCTAGCACATCATTAACACCCCTCCGCATGGATCTAGGGATTAGACCCATCGAGGAAGAAGCTGCCCTCAGACCTATATTATACTGGCGTCGCCTGTGGTGCACTCCGGAATTAGACCCCTACAGAGAAGAATTAACTGATGTCATAGGGCTGTGAGGTGCAGGGAAGTTGCCATGGCTGTAGCATATTAAGAACATTTGCATGGAACTGGGCAGGGGTAGTTTGTGGCAAAATGCAGAAGAAATCTCCCAAACGACTTCCAGAGAAGCCCTGGTAGAGAGCTACAAAGTCTACAAACTCACCCAGCTTGAGAGGAGGCCCTCAGTGGGACGCCTGACCGCTGAGTTTTTGGAAGTAAAGAATGTATATATTCTAGAATCAGTGCTGGACGACATACAGCCGCTTTTGGCTAAAAAGCTTTATTTGCAATTCAGGTATGGAGTCTTTCCGCTGCGTTCATTCACAAAAAATTGGGAGGGCCACACAAACGCTGAGTGCCCTGCATGTAGCAACACAGATGAGTCTGAACTTCATGTGGTATTTTTCTGCCAGGGGTACAGGAAGGCAAAGTCGCAATGGCTACTTCAACTCTGTTGGAACTTGGGGTCCAGACACTGTCGCGACGTGTACAAGATTCTAAAATCTGACACGCATATGCCCATTGTTTTTTCAATTTCACGCTTTTTATTCACTATGTGGTGCACACGCAGAGCCATATTGAAAAAAGTCAGCAATCGGGAATGACAATTGATTATGATATATGTCTCAATTGATGATTTTCGTACACACTGTACTTATTTGGTCGGTGTATAGATGATTGAATTATTCTTACTGACCATTACTTGCTGACACTGAATGTATATAGATCATTGCCTCTCAATGTTTTGGTTTTATCTAATCACCATGTTGATAATTGGGGGCTAACATGCGGGCCGAGTAAATGCATTTCTATCCTGGTTTTGTCATTATCCCAATCTGTGCCGCAATTTTAAATTGTATTATATGATGGAACAAAAAAATGTGTTTGGAAATAACCCTGAAATGTATATTGCACATGCACTTTATGCTCTGTCTTTCAAGATGGCTGATTTCTGGACTTGCTGTTCCTTAGCGTGGAATGTAGATCTTTTATTATTCCTTTCTTTTTTATTCGCATTTTATTGTATTTTAAATTGCTATATTAAACTGTTTTTTTTATGGCCAAATGTGCCGAAATAAAGTTTTTGGATGATGATGGTATAGTTTCTCCCCACTGAACAGATCTATGCATAAATGCAGGCTCAGGAGAACTTTGAAGTCCGGGCACTGCAGTTTCTGGTGGCAATCTGAAACATTGTTTTTATTACCATAATTGTCTGTAGAGGCACTTGTTATCATAAAGCTCCGGATTACTTCAAGAAAACAAAGTGAGGGTGGACATATGATCTGATGAGACTGTTTCTCTGTTAAATTCTTTGAAGAAAGAAAGCTCATCATAAGTAGCAAAATGTGGTCTGGTTTTTGATTTTTTAGTGTATGTAAATAGAAAGTAGGCGGTTTCATCCCCAGTTTTACATGGTCCTAAGTTGACCAGCAGAGAGGGACAGAGTTATCCTTGGGAGATCACACCAAGGACACAATATGACCTAATTGAGTCACATTTTATTTCTTAAACTTAATAAACTCTTTTGGAAAGATGACCGAAGAGTCAGTCCTAGCTACAATGCTCCAACTACATTCGAAAACATAAAACATATCAAAATTCCCTCCATTGGTTCACTAACCTACACTAACACACATTCCCAAACATACTGTATAACTCTGATAAAAGGTAAAAATGAGACATACATGCAGTGAGAGCACAGAGAAAATTGTAACACATAAAACTCCAAATTCTACCTGGTCAACTGGGCCTGATTGTAAAGATTTTCCTGTGAGTAGGTGCGACCTACCCTTGTAGTACTAATGACTTACCCCTGGGATTCAGTAGTAGGCCAGGAGCACTTGAAGAGGCAGTCACAGCGAAATGTTTGTTAATCGGCCCATATGTGAGGTGTTTGCATGTTTAATAAATCAGGGGGATACAAGGGCAGGTACATTATCAGCACACATAATAACAATTTGACTGTGCCCTGTAGATAACACACGAGGGGGCAGGGCGGCTTTATTCTACCCATGTATCACTTGGGATTCACAATTATCAGAACTGCTTCTAGAGAATCACTGACAGAATATCGGAAACAAAAAATTAGTATGGACAGAATATTGTGTCAAAAATAGCGAGGATTAAAATATTGAGAAGGTAAGTGCAAATAGGTAAGTATAGATTTACTAATCTTAACTCCACATCTATGTATCTTAAAGATATATATATATTCACTAAAAAAAACATAGGTTTCACACATGTTATAGTTAGCTGGACATTTCACTCGTAAAAAACCATTGAAATTCCCCCGTTATAATTATTTCAGCAAAATATAACTCGCGCGACCGCAATCCACTGCTGATGACGTTACATATTACATCACTGTATTCACTAAGATACTGTTAATAAGTCAGTTATACAATTAATTTTACAAAAAAAAACATCCATTTAGACACTTATTTACCCATTTATTCTTCCATTAACCTTTAGATATACATATATAAAAAATATTTATTTTTCAGAAAGACACATATTCACTGGATGATGTCATCAGTGATGTAATCAGTGATGTCATTTGAGATGTCATCAGTGATGTCATGAGTGATGTCACTAACCATGTCATGAGTGATGTAATATGTGACGACATCAGCAGTGGATTGCGGTCGCGCGAGTTATATTTAGCTGAACTAACTATAACGGAGGAATTTCAATGGTTTTTTATGAGTGAAATGTCCAGCTAACTATAACATGTGTGAAACCTATGGTTTTTTTAGTGAATTTGCAAGGTTTTTTAAATGCTAATTCCTAACTATAACGTGTGTGAAACCTATGGTTTTTTAAGTGAATTTGCAAGGTTTTTTAAATGCTAATTTCTAACTATAACGTGTGTGAAACCTATGGTATTTTTAGTGAATTTGTAAGGTCTTTTAAATGCTAATTTATGTATCTATTATTATATTTTTTATATATTTATTTTACAATAAACTACCTATGTATATAGTTATAGATTGACTGTATCCTGTAATATGGAATGGCTCGTTTAAAATGTTTTTGTTTTTTAAGGGTTTTCACCGTGCGTGCCCGGTGCGCGCACGGTGCGCGCACCCCGCGATTTTTTGAAAAAAAATAAAATGTTTTTTTCACCCTTCGGGGTCCTTCAGGGACCCCCTGACAAAGGCTAGGGGTTCAGGAACTCTCTACCCTGCCCCCTTTTCACGTTCTCCACCTTTCTTTTTCACTGCCACACACAAAATGGCGTCCGACACTTCCTGATTTCGACCGATTCGAATGTTGACTGACATCTAACCACCAATCAGAATTACGCTCGCGCACGGCACCGTGCGCGCACGGTGCTCGCATATAGATATTTATGTACTTTTAACTGCAATTTTCTCAGGAACTACTGAACAGATTGACACCATATATGCAAAAGGCACATCCCTGACCTGAGGACTACCTCTTTGCCAAATTCCAAGTAATTCTGTTCAGCCGTTCGGGCTGTACCTTCGACTAAAGGTCCTATGGGAAAATGCATGGGGAAAACGTGTTTTGGGACCCCCTTTTTTCTCAGCCCCCGCTTGACGAATCACCCCGACACTTTCAGGGTAGGAGCTGAGCGGAGCGCCCCATTAGTTCTGAAAATTTCGCGAGGATTTGTCAACCGGCGCCAAAGTTATTCAAAATAGAATTTTCAGATTTCCTATGGGAACTCGGTCCTAACTATAACTATCTACTGGCGACCGCCAGTAGATAATATATATATATATATATATATATATTCAGTGAAAAAAACATGGGTTTCACACACGTTATAGTTAGGAATTAGCATTTAAAAAACCTTGCAAATTCAGTGAAAAAACCATAGGTTTCACACACGTTATAGTTAGCTGGACATTTCACTCGTAAAAAACCAATGAAATTCCCCCGTTATAGTTAGTTAAGCTAACTATAACTCGCGCACCCGCAATCCACTGCTGATGACGTCACATATTATAACTATAACGTGTGTGAAACCCATGGTTTTTTTCACTGAATTTGCAAGGTTTTTTAAATGCTAATTCCTAACTATAACGTGTGTGAAACCCATGGTTTTTTCAGTGAATTTGTATGGTTTTTGAAATGCTAATTCTTACCTATAACGTGTGTGAAACCCATGGTTTTTTCAGTGATTTTGTATGGTTTTTTAAATACAAATTCTTATATTAAACGTGTGATTTTTTTTTTTTGAAGGTTTTTTACATCTTTTTATTTTTACTTTATATTCTCTTTAAACACTATGCTTAATTTTTCAAAATTCTGCAATATATTATTTTTTCTCATTTTTTTTTTACCAAACAGGTAAGATATATTAGTATAACATAGTGATTCTTTTTTTCCAATTTTTTTTTTTTCTTTTTTTTTTTTTACGTGCGCGTACGGTAAGCTTACGGTAAGCGTACGTTTTGCGTAATGTACGTAATATTTCTACTCTTTTTGCGTATGGTCATGCAATTTACGTAGCCGTGCGTACTGCGTACGCGGCGTGTAAGCGCATACGTTACACGCGCACGTTACGCGGAAGTGTTGGGGCGTGCCTGTTATGCGCATGCGCACGTGCGCCTGTCTTTTAAACGCGCATGCGTACTTTTACCGTAAGCGCTCCGTAAGCGCTCCGTAAGCGCTCCGTAAGCATAACGTACGCGCACGGTGGGTCATGTGATCAATAAACAAAACTTTTGATTGGTTTAAAGTACTTTCAGTTCTAGAACTCTCCTACACCACACCCATTCCCCTCATTTCTGCTTGTGATCCCTTAGGAGAAGGCGCTGAGTTGTCTTTGGGATACGATGGCAGATCAGCACTCCTCTTCTGAGAGTGAGGCTAGCAGCACCACCATCAGGCAGAGAAGGAGGAAACAGAAGAGCTCTTTTATATGGGAGTATTTTACGTTTCCTGAGGGCCAGAAAAAAGTAAATGCTGCTTTAGTGACTTGCAAGCTTTGCCAGCGTGTACTTTCTAGAGGTAATCCTAACAAGAAGTATTCCTTCGGGAATCACACTATGTTAAGACACCTTGAGGATGTACACCCTAGGACACATGCTCGACATACTGGAGGAAACCCTTCAGTAAGTCGACCAAGCACATCCACAGCAGCTCAGCCGAGTCCATCTTCGGCAGCTCAGCTGAGCCCTTCATCTGTGGGGGGAGATTCACCTTTTTCTGGTCCTGTGGAAACTAACCATCGATTTGCGAGGGTTACAATGCGGTGCTCAAATTGCCATGGTCTAATTGTTCGTGGGGAGACCAGTGTTCCCCTAATTAACAACAGAATAGACCAGCACATTTGTCCTACCAGCTAATATTCCCATTCTTCCTTTCCTCTGTCCCTGCATGAACACAACGGCTCTTTTAAGAGCCAACCTTACCTCTCAACTTTTTTTAATTTTTTCTTAAATACTTTTTTTTTTTTTTTTACTGTACGCGTACGGTAAGCGTATTTTTTTTTTTTTAAAACACTAAAAAACAATTACCACATTACAAGGTCCTTGAGGGATTAATAATGACTACACTCCAGCAAAGGCAACCAGCCTTAGTGATGTTGAATGTATTTGCATTACTCACTGCAACCTCAAACACCACTCGGTTGTGAATACTATGCATGATTCTACAGGATAAGCAGCTGGGTGTGTGCTAAGAGTCTGCTTCTGCAGAAAAATAGCTGCCCCTTTCCTACTAATGCAAATGTAAAATTACCAGAGTAATACGCAATAAATCTCTGACAACAATTCCTCTTTGCACACAGAGTCATCTTCTGATTCTATGCAGAAAACAGTATTCCTCATTTATACCAGTACACCTTAATTTATGGTGAAAACATATTCCATAATATTTTACATGTTCCTTACATTTAAATTTCTCCCAAAACACAAAATGATAAACACAACTTCAACAAAAGGAATTCCAATTCTAATATTCATTTCTTAATTTACCACATACATCCCCTCTCAAACTCATAACTCACCTTTAAAATTAGTTAGTTGTGAAAGAAATGTGGCAATCAAACAGCAGATTATCAGAGCCAGGATCTCTGTTCTGTACACCTCTCTCCTCTCAGCAGAACCAGATAATGGCAATGTTTCCCTCTCTTTTTCCACACATATACATGTTAATTTCAAATCTCAGTGCTTCCCCCTTTTTTTCAAATGTAATCACACATTTCTATTGGTTGAAAACCAACCCTTTTCCAAAAGTACCCTTCCCCCAACTTGACTTCTGCCTAGTACCCTTCCCCCAACTTGACTTCTGCCTGCTACCATAGCAACAGCTCATGGAACACTGCTGTGTGGAGTCAGGTCAGAAGTTCACCACACAATGTTTCATTTTCAAAGTGCAAGAGTGCTTGACTTTTCAAACCTAACAGCAAATCCATAGTAATGTTCTTTGGTAACACATTTGTCTGTACCAATACAAAACATGCTTCTATAAATTTACACATGCAGCCTAGTTTTTAGTGTAGAATGGTGTGAAACAGCCAATGAGTTCTTTTTATTTAAAAAAAATATGTATGCCTCCATTTCCAAACTGTCTTTCATTTCTTTTTCCCATTCTACTGAAATACACCTCCTGAGTGCATCCAGATCTCCTTGGAAGATGTTCACAGTGTGGATTGTAGGGCACAGCTATGTCTTCTGGAGTGAAAAGTATGCAGAGAAAACAGGTATGGTGAGAGATCTTGCTTTGCCAAATGTAGACATTAAATGGATTGGTCAGAGAGGGTTAAAGTGGCACCAATTGATGCCATTGGTGAAATCCTTCATGCAAATCCAACACCCTGACCTCATAATAGTGCACTGTGGTGGCAATGACCTAGGCACTTTGACTGGGGTAGGTCTGGAAATGCTTATGAAGGAGACCTTTGCACAACTGTTTTCACTTTTCCCTAAAACTGCCTTTGCGTGTTCTAACATATGCCAAAGGCAAAAATGGAACTGGTCCAATCATTTTTGTCCACAGATTGACAAAGCAAGAAAGCACGTCAACAAATCTGTTTCTGCTTTCCTCCGAGACTATGGTATGGGTTCCATTTACCACAACAACTTGCATTACAACATGCAAGACATTTATAGAGGAGATGGTGTACACTTCACTGATGAAGGGAACAGAGTCTTCCTCTTGAACCTTAGACTCTGCATCGGTACTTACTTGTAGGTACCACTAAAAAATCACTTCATAAACACAACGGCTCTTTTTAGAGCCCCCTAATATCTAAACACTTAAATCTGAATTTTATTTCTTTTTTTATTTTTTTTTCTACCGTACGCGTACGGTAAGCTTACCGTACGCGTACCCCGCGATTTTTTTTTTAAAATTAATAAATGTTTTTTTCGTACTTTTGTGTCCTTCTTTGACCCCCTTTCAAATGTTAGGGGGTCTGTAACTCTCTTCCTTGCCCCCTTTTCACGTTATCTCCCTTTTTTTTTCTGTGTGAAACACACGAAATGGCGGCCGACACTTCCTGATTTCGTCCGATTCGAATGTTTACAGTCATGTGACAACCAATCAGATTTGAGCTCGCGCACGGCACCGTACGCGTACGGTAAGCTTACGGTAAGCGCACGGAGCGCGCTTACAGATATATATATTGATTTACATGCTATTTTCTCAGGAACTACTAAACAGATTTACACCAGACCTACAAAAGGCACATCCTTGACCTGCGGACTAGCTCTCTGCCAAATAACAAGTAATTCTGTTCAGCCGTTTGGGCTGTAGCTGTGTCTAAAGGTCCTATGGAAAAATATCTGGACTGTGCTTGGCTGTTGCGAAAGAAAAAAATTTCCCCTTAATTGCACTGATCTACTTTTGCAATTTGTTCTTATTGCACTTTAACGAACTCCAGGCCACCAAGCACCTTGTCTTTGTTTTTACATGCTGTTCTTAACCATTCTTTTAACCTTTTTAGATGTATCTATGATCAATTGTTGTTTTTTTTTTTATTGTCTAACTTGATCCTTTTTTATTACTGTATGTTGTGCTTTTATGATATTTTGTATCGAATAAAGCTTTACCTACCTACCTATGGAAAAATGCATGGGGAAAACGCGTTTTGGGACCCCCCTTTTTTCTCAGCCCCCGCTTGACGAATCACCCCGAGACTTTCAGGGTAGGAGCGGAGCGTACCGCCCCATTAGTTTTGAAAATTTCGCGAGGATTCGTCAACCGGTGCCAAAGTTATTCAAAATAGAATTTTGAGATTTCCTATGGAAACACGGTCCTAACTATAACTATCTACTGGCGACCGCCAGTAGATAATATATATATACAATTTCACCGATTGATCCACTCCTTTGTTGGACCCAAAGAACACACGGGCACGGACCGCAGGATAAGTGCTAATATTTTATTGTTAGTAGTCCGCCATTACGCGTTTCAGCCCGTCTAGGGCCTTGATCACATGACGATATATATATCGTCAAGATACATATTTGTCGAGTTATATATAGTAAAACTTTGCTTACAGATAGAACCTTCACGATGATTTTGTCCTCGATATACTTGGACGATATTTTGTCCCACAATATTTTTGTTACTGATATTCCATCTAAACACCACATGCTGCCATAGAGAGGAGATAAGGTGTAAGAGATGTTGTTTTACCTTGATGAATTTTTACGATAATGCGGCCTCTGGTGATGCTTGTATCTATTTACTTTTAAAAAAATCTGTTTGTTGTTTATTATTAGCCGAATATGTACTGTATCTTACTTTTATGATTTAAACAAAAAGCGAATAAAGATGTTATTGAACTGAACTGATGTAGGAAATGAGGTGAATACAGAGAGAAGGGCTGTTGGGTCAACACTGAACTTTACAACACTTTCTGCGAGACAACCTTGGCTACAAAACACTTTCATCTTATGTACGGCAAAAGGATTAGGCTTTCATTAATAAAATTCATCACAAGTAGACAAGAAAGGTCTCTAAAACAAGGCGTCCTTGTTTCGGGAAGAAATTGGGAGGGAGATCTAGAATAAATAAAGTAAGACAAGTAATAGATCATGACAGTTGACTCATCGATGACGTTTAAACGGCATCATAGACGACCTTTAAGGTGATTATAAGATTGTCTTTGGCATTAGTTATGTCGACTTCAGATTTGTGACAGGTTACCACCTTATTGTGTTAGAGCAGTCATGTAAAATATGATGTGAAATAGAATGCAGTTTGGCAGGCTCGGCAACAGAATGAATCCCTAAGCTATACATTAAACAGGAACCATTCACAAGTTCTTGATGATGTGCGTCCCTCTCTTGATCTCACACAGGTCAACTGAGGCCGCCTATTTAATCTTGGGAATTATGAACATGGAAAGTGATCCCATGTCTGTGTAGAAAACATTGTACATCTTCTATGAGCCTATGTAGAAATGCTGCTCTTCTCTGGGATGCTGTCTAATCCAGTATTTGATAACGCTCATATTAGCATAATTGTATTTATGGCTGTGTTAATCATACATTACAAATGTCCCAGTGTTGGCTTGTAGCTGCTTCTGAGTGCCTTTGCAGCATGTTAAGAAGGGAGAGATCAAGAGTCATTTGTGTTCAGCCCCTGCACCGGAAGTAAACTGTATGTTTTCTCTTATTTCCGGCATTTTTTATCACCCCTTTATGGCTCAATGGCAGAGGAGGTGGGTGTCATGGATAATGCCTTTGAAATATAATGAGAGATTCTCCCATGACATCTGTACTTAATTGTAGGCAAACGTAGGTGTCTAGTTAGCTAGTAATACAGCATTCCTTAGCGATAAGCTGATGCAACACCATGTTGAAGTTCGACTGTTTGATAAGGAGCCTATGCAAATTTTCTGCCTAAGCTGAGAGATGATGCATGATTTTTTGCTCTTTGGAGTCTTGCTTGGTAGGTTACTGCAAACCCTCTTGTATTTTTTTACGCAAGAGAGACTGAGGGGCATATTATCAAGACAGGCGATAAAATTATCGCCGCTTTAGCGGCAGAAAACGGCCGCTAAAACGGCGATAATGGGCTTGATAAAATGCTCTATGGAATTCCAATTGAAGCCCATGTTAGATGTCCTTCACATCTGTCCTTCAAAATGCTCCTGTTGTCCAGTGTGATGATATTGTACACATGGTTGGCAAGGAGGGTTTTTGGGAGAAGATGGAATCTTTATTTTCGACACGCATAGGGCCCATTTGAGACAAAATATGTGATTTAGAAGTACGGATGGATTCCATCGAACAACATTTAACACAAATCCCCCACTTATTTAAGTCTACCCAATCGTTACTGGTTACCCCGCAAATGGAACCTACTATAAATAAACCTGCATCTGAAGCTGTTCCACGTATGACTGTGGGTGTTAAGGACAAACCAAGAGGCCCAGTTATCCATCATTCAGCCCCTAGTACTTTACCCCATAGCACTAATAACAACAGTTGTAATTTGATTGCTCAGGGGAATCATGAAGAGAATGGTATAGCTCCGCAGGAAAAAGCTGTCACCTTTATGGAAGGCACCGAGAAACATGGAGGCTTAGCAACAGATCAGTTAAGGGGCACTCGTCAATTTGATGATTTGAAAAATAATAATGTCCCTCCTGTTATGAACCTGCCACCTGAGCTGCCAGACCTAACACTCACCTGCCGAGCCACGCCACGCCACGCCATTGCCGACACGCCATTGCCGCCACCGCCAAGAGTCCAAGGGCCAACACAGGAAACACCATCTTCAGCGTCGCCGCCCCGGGACTGCAACTCCCGGCAGCCTCAGCGGCGGCGCGACGAGGTGACGCGGTGCAAGCGCCAGGAGGCGCAATAAATTGCAGAGTGACCCGCTTCGCGGGACGCGTGCGGGACGCGCCGGGCTAAGCCCGGCAAAGGGCTAAGCCCGGGCAAAGGGCGGGCCGTCTGTGGCCGTCCGGGGCAGGAGGAGGCAGGGCGGGGCCTTCCCCCTGACATCGGACTCCAGAACATCTGCCCCACTGCAGGTACTGCTGTCATTCGTTACATTTACTTTCTCGCCCTATGAGCGTTGCTGTGGAGGTGTTTAGCTGCAGTGTACTTTGGCTGTAATCCTGGGTCTAGTTGTAGGGGACAGTTAATTTCGGTCATATTCTATGATGTCAGGCCTCAAGAAAAATAAGGTGGTCACGGGGGCTGGCTCCATGAATAATTTTCTAGTTAAGAGGGTGACCAAAATCAACGAGGATAGAAGAGCTTCCTTGGGCAAAGTAGACGCTCTGGATTACGCCCCCTCCCCTATAAAAGCTCCCAACTCTCTATCCTTGATCCCTCCTGTTATTAGCCCGGTCCGCAATCCTACTGTTCCCCTAGCAATCCATCCTCCACCAGTAGATTTGGATACCGATCAGGCGAGGGGTTTGCAGAGACCTGGCAATAACAATAACGTTGTACAAAGTAATTGCGCCAATACTATTAATTTGCCCCCGGAATGCGCTCCTTACGTCATCGTACTTGCAAATGTTCCGCTGTTTTGCTCAGGTAATACTGAGCCGCAAGTGGAAGCGCACGACTCTCTTAAAAACAAAGTGGTGGCCTGGTTAGGCGCTAAATGCGGTTTCCCTTCCAAACTTGCTGGGGATATTATTACGACAAGGAGAGTAAATTGGATTGGCCCATCAAGGAAATCTTGTAGAGGGGATTGCGTGGTTGTGAATTTTAAATACCCACAACATGTGGCCACTGTCCTCCTGCGGGCAGCATCCCTGTTGGAGGACAGTAATAGTATCCGTGTTCGTCCACTGGGGTATTTTTACAACAAGGCCAATTTTCCCCCCGTGCCGAGACCAAGACCTTATCCATTTACCCCGGTAGGGCCCAGTCGGGCGCAGCAATGTTCTTTGCAGGGCCGTGATAAGTCTAGTTCATGGGGTCCCCCCATTACAACGTATAATAGGTTTAATGTGCTCTCAGGCCTCGACCTCTGTGATTGACGGGAAGAGGGAGAGGGTACAGAGGACGCCGCCGTTGCGGCCCCAACATCAATGGTCCACGTACCTTCTTCTGAGGCGGTCAAGAACAATTTACCTGAGATCATTACTAGTGACAATGGGGGCACGGTTAGGCTGTTATCTTGGAACATTGCTGGGTTGCGGGCTAAGAAGGGAGACCCTAGTTGGGAAAACTTTGTAAAGAGTTATGATGTTATTGCCTTGCAAGAGACTTGGGACTTGGAGTGTGACTACTGGATAGATGGCTTTACATCTTTCTTTGTCCCTGCCTTACCTTCCCCAGCTGGACGGAACAAAGGCGGCCTCATGATGCTGGTTTCGGTGAATTTAAAAGGCAAATTGATTATGTTAGACTGCGCTACCAAAAATTTTATTATTCTGGAGTTAACCTTAGAGGATGGTGGTAAACTATTGTTGGTTAACTGTTACAATGCCCCCAATAGTAACCCAGAATCCTCGCATTTTAATTGGTTATCAGATTTTTTAATTCTCTACGGAGACAAGCAAACCACTTTGTTTCGATTTATTCTAATGGGTGATTTTAATGTTCATTTGTGTTCAAAATGTGTTATGGTGGAATTGGAGGGGCCAGGCAGTGTGTCACCCCCTCATTTAGAACACACACAGAATGGTCGAGCACTTGAACATGTACTGCAGGAAAATGAGTTATTTGAACCTGAATTTTATGACATTACTACACGGGTTGCCACCTACACGGGAAGGGCTAGCGATTCGATTATTGACTTTATTTTTATCTCGAGATACTTTCTTAATTATGTGATTACATATAATGCAATTGCTATGCCCATGAGTGATCATAATCCTGTTGGTTTGGTGCTAACAAATAGTGCCTTCTTGTCAAAATCTGTTGTTCTCCAGCGGACTATATTGCCTGTAAAAGTAAAGGATCAGGGGAGAAGACTTAAATGGGAGTCGGTTGTACCGGAAAATTTTTTTGTAACTTTATCCAACTCAGTCGCAGATGAGTTAAGGGTGTGTGCCACCCCTTCAGCTGGGCACAATGATATTATATCCGCATTTGAAGATATTTGCCGGTTTGTGTCTAGCAGTCTTTTAGCCAAAGGGCAGGGGGCTAAACAATACCCGGCAAAAGGCTGGTTTGATAAAAACTGTAGCATAGCTCATAACCGCCTTAAAAAAGCCCTCAACATCCGCCCAAGGGACAAGGAGCTTGTGGCACGATTGAGAAAGGATTATAACACGGCCATCATTCTGCGTAAAAATGAATTAAAAAGTAAAGCTTGGGAGGACTTAAGGGATAAAGCTACTCTAAAAAATAGTGCTGAGTTTTGGACAATAATAAACTCTCCATTTCTTACAGGCGCTCAAAACTCAGTACAGGAATTAAACATCTCAGAGGTCGAGCGGCTATCCCATTTTGAAAAAATTTATGACAGCCACAGGGAGCCGGACCCTTTTATAACCCCTGCAAATGGTAGCCCCATGGAGCCTGTGAGTTTTGAAACCTGTGAGGTACTTAGAGCCATAGAGGAGTCAGCAGGGCGCAAGGCCCCTGGCCCCGATGGAGTGCCAGCAGACATGTACAGGGCAAATCCACTGTTTTGGGCAAACATTTTAACTAGAGTTTTTAACGCTGCCGCAAGAGTGGGTTTCCCCGAGTCCTGGTCTCTTGCTACAATCGTCCCAATATTTAAAAAAGGGCAGAGAGGAGATCCAAAATTCTACCGACCTATATCGCTTCTGGACTCCTCGGTAAAAATTTTAGGCAAGGTTGTCCTGGCGAGGATCTCCGCGTGGGCCAAGGGAAATAACATCCTATCTGAGGCTCAATTTGGCTTTAGGTCAGGGAGGAGTACTGAGGACCAATGCCTCAACCTCCACCTCATTCTGTCCAAATATACCAAAGCAAAAGGGGGAAGCTTATTCCTTGGTTTTATGGACCTGTCCACAGCTTTTGATCTTGTTAATAGATCTAAGCTGTGGGCAATGTTGCTGGAGATGGGCCTCGACAGTTCCTTGGTGTACTTTCTGGCGGAGCTCCACAAAGATCTGAGGGCCCGTATCAGAATGACCACCGACGGAAAGTGTACCGAGAGCTTTAGATCCACTAGAGGGGTCCGCCAGGGATGCATCCTGGCACCAATGTTGTTCACGCTCTATGTGAACTCTTTGGAGGGTTACCTAACGTCTGCCACAAAAGATTTCCCGAGCATGGGGGGTGCACCAATCCCGGTGCTCCTCTATGCCGATGACGCGGTACTCATAGCTAGGACCCCAGTTGCCTTACAAAAGTTACTGGATGCCTTTTGTAATTTTATGAGTAGTCTCGACCTGGTGATCAACAAAAGTAAATCACATACCATGTCTGTTGGATGTGGTAGGCGTAAAGAAAAATCCTTTTACTGTGACGGAGAGGTGATCACTAGTGTCAAAGTCTTTACCTACTTGGGTGTGATTTTTGATCAGAAGGGATCCTGGACACCGCAGGTAACATCTAAAATGAATGCGGTAAGAAGCTCATATGCTGCAATTCTGGGTTTTGCTAAGAGATTGGGGGGGAAACCTATGGAGGCTATTATGGCCATCTATAAAGCCAAGACAATTGCAATTGCTAGATATGGTGCAGCAGTCTGGGGTTACGTTAATTCTAAAGATATCCAGACTGAGGAAAACAAATTTTTTCGCTCATTGCTGGGTTTACCCCAGTCAACTGCTACCTTCTCAGTACACCTAGAGCTGGGAATGGGTTACATTCTAGACATAATAAATCTAGCACCACTTTTGATGTGGATAAAGCTTTGGCTTAACCCAAACCTTAGCCTTAATCATCTGATCATCAAAGATTGTCTCCAACTTGATCACAGAAGGGACATTCAGTGGCTGTCTTATATTGAAACTATGACAGCACTTTTAGGACGCCCTGAAATCTTTAGTAGACCTGAAGCCTTGTGTAGAGCTGACCTGCAGTGGGTGAAAATAAATTTTCTGAGAATTCGCTTGGCCGAGCGCGAAGCCCACGATCTATGTAAACCCTCTGTGATGGCTCATGTTCTGATATCTCCTTCCGGTGGGCTGGCCCCTTATTTAATTACGGTAATCAACCCTTTCCATAGATGGCTTTTATCCAAATTTCGGTTTAACCAAATTTATACAGTGCTGTGGGATGTGAAAGACTGGTGCAAGCTGGAGGAATCGGCCCCATGCAAATGTGATGGTTTCTCGATTCAGGATAATGCCCATTTTTTGTTCTTTTGTTCCTTCTATCATGAACCGCGCACAAGATACTTAAAATCTACTCTGAAGGACCTGGGCTTTATCCAGTATAAGCCTGCACTGTTTTATTTACAGATGTTGCTCTCTCCTCTAATTATGTACTGCACTGCTAGTTTTCTAGCCGCATCTGTGAGATGCAAAAGAATAAGGCTAAGATTGGAAGAACAATAGGAATTTGGATCCATCTATATTGCTTATTCGAGTGCCTTTTTTAATGTATTTTATGCAATATCGCCCTTTTTTAGTTTAAAGAGGATTTTATTGAAGAATGAAAAAAGTTGCAATACAATAATAATATACATTTATGGTGAAAAAATACATTATAAATCAGTTCAGATCAGTGAAAGAAGTAGAGAGAGAAAGAGAAAGAAGAAAAGAGGGAAAGAAAAAGGGATATCATCAAAAACATATTACAACAATATATTAAATAAGTGGCAGTATAAGGAACAAATATGATTTCATAATACAGGAATTAGTATGTAACAAGAGATAGAGCAAATTGGTAAAATTACTTATATTAATACTATCAGAATTATTAATAAGAACAAAAACATTAAGGAGGTTTAGATACTTCCTCCCTGCAGGGGTTGTGTAAGGGGATGGATTGGGCAGACATATTTAGAAAAGAGGTAATGGGTAGCCATAATAAGTCTCTTTTAATCGCAAGGGAGATAGGATGGACATATGCTCTATCTAGCCTATGGTTATAACAAACCCCATACCACCATGCTTGATAGGAAATAAGGGAAGTATCTTTCCAAGCTTTCGTGATTTGTTGAAATGCCACAGCAAGAAGGAGGTCAACTATGGAAGTATCAGTGTTGGAAGAGGACCACAATTGAGAGAGACTCCCAAGAAAAATATGGGAAAAAGAGAAGGGGAAATTGGTAGAAAAAATGGAGTTAATTTGTTGCCAAACTTTGCCCCAAAAAAGATGAACAGCAGGGCAAATAAACAACATGTGATTAAGATCAGCCACTAAAGCCGAACAGGACCAACAGCTGGACGGGATAGAGGGGTCAATGTGGTGTAGTTTGGATGGGGTAATTAAAAGTCGATTGTATATAAAAAATAGGGTTTGGGTTGTATTTGCCGCTCTAGATGACTTCCTTATTTTGTTCCAAATGTTATCCCAAGTAGTAAGAGGAAAACAATCCTCTAAATCTGATTCCCAGGCACATTCCACAGGAGATTTCATTCGATTAGCAGACGTATCTCGCAATTTTTTATAAATTTGAGAAGCAGATGGAGAGGAATGCAAAGATGGCAAGGAAATGAGAGAAGAACTGTGTTGAATGGAAGTATCCGCAAGGGCATCAAAAGTAGCTTGAGCCGCTGACTTTAATAGATTATATTTAGGGTGAGAAGAAAGGGGGAGAGAGAAACGATCCTGAAGAACAGAAAAGGGAATAAAAGAACCATCATGAAAGAGTTGATGAGTCCATTTAAGACCTAGGGAAAGCCAATCGTTCCAAAAGACAGATCTATTTTTAATCTTGATAAGAGAGTTATACCAAATAGGGGATTGTAAAAAACGAGCACGGTCATCCAGGTTATGTAAAATAATAGGTTGAAAGGTCTTGCAAACATGTTGGAGAATAGGAAGAGAAAATTTCTTTGGAGGTTGTGACAATGAAACAAATTCTTCAAACGTAAAAGGCTGAAAAAAGGAAGTCTCAACCTCTACCCATAGAGGACAAGAAGAGGGGTCAGGAGTATGATCAGAAGTGAAAAAAGCAGAATGAGCAAGAAAAAAGGACGTATGATACAACGAAAAATCAGGAAAATTAACACCACCTAAGTGTTTGGGAGACTTAAGTCTAGAGAAAGACATTCTGGCCGTTTTGTTTTGCCATAAAAATTTAGATAAAATGGAGTAGATACTCTTGTAGTAGAACTTAGGAATGTGAACCGGGAGATTCGACAAAAGAAATAAGATTAAAGGAACCAACATCATCTTGATAGAATCTAGTCTACCCCACCAAGATAAGAACAAAGGATGCCATTGATTCGTAGAGGTATTGAGAGCTGTAAGTACATTTTTAAAGTTCAAAGCCACTGTGTCCTTAATAGAAGGTGTAAACCAAAGACCAAGATATTTGATTTTGTTCGGGCTCCAATTAAAGGAAGAAGTTAAGAAATCGGCATGAAAACAAAATTTATTAAGAGGAAGAATTTCGCACTTGTCTACATTAAGCTTATAACCAGACACTGATGCATAGTTCGAGACTTCTGATAAAAATGCCGGAAGAGATGTATGGGGATTCGAGAGAAATAATAAAATATCATCCGCGTATGCAGAGATCTTTAACTGTGTAGAACCATAAGGGAAACCAGAAATATCAGCGTTCATACGAATTTTAGTTAAAAAGGGTTCTAATGCTAATATAAATAGGAGCGGGGACAACGGACAACCCTGTCGAACCCCACGGAGAAGCGGAAAGGAAGAGGAAACAAGGCCATTGGCTAGAATAAAAGATCTAGGAGAGGAATAAAGCATTGAGACATAAGAAAGAAATTTAGGGCCAAAACCAAACCAAGAAAGGGAGGAAAAAATAAATTGCCAGTTGACTCTATCAAAAGCTTTCTCAGCGTCCAATGCAATAGCTGCCAATGACGACTTATGAGAGTGCGATTTACTTAAAACATTAAAGAAGAGACGGGTATTATCAGATAAGTGACGTCCTTTGATAAACCCACATTGTTCTTTGGCAATTAATTTTGGGAGAATTTTTTCTAAACGAAGTGCAAGGATCTTGGCAAAGATTTTGTAGTCTAAATTAATTAGGGAAATGGGCCTATAATTTTTACAAAAGGTGTGATCTTTACCATCCTTGGGGAGAAGACAAATAAGGGCCTCCTGAAAGGTACCTTCTGATCTTTGGGAAGTTATAAAGAATGAGAATAGTTGGTGAATCCTAGGAAGAAGTAAGGAGGAGAAATGGGAATAAAATTCTATAGTAAACCCATCAGGGCCAGGGGCTTTACCCCTCTTCAGAGTTTGGATAGCTTCCAGAATGTCATTGCGAGTAATGTCAGCCTCTAAAGGGGAAAAATCAACTTCTGAGGAGGAAGGTGGGGTAATGGGTGATAAATAACGAGTAATTTCGGATATGGCTGGGAGGGATTCCGGAGTATATAAACGCTGATAAAAATCCGTAAATTCGGCCAAAATATCTTCATCTTTATGGACCACAACATTAGAGGAGATAACAATGGATTCAATTTTAGTACGTTCCTTCCTGACTTTGAGGTATTTAGCTAAAAGATTACCGGCTTTATTTTGGGCAGTATAATATTTAGCACTAGACTTAAGTAAAAATAGATTGGCAGAATCAGTGGAAATTTTATTAAAGGAAAGCTTAGCCTTAATAAGATTATCTAAGTCGGATTGCTTCTTAGAAAGGTAAAAGGAGTGTTCTAATTGTTTAATTTGTGTATTAAGTAACTGGGCTGATTGAGAGGCTTTACGACGTTTACGGGCAACAAATGTAATAATGAAGTCTCTAGAGGCGGCTTTAAATGTGTCCCAAATAAGGGAGGGAGTTAATTGAGGTGAGTCATTTTCTACAAAAAATGAAGAGGCAAATTCCATAAAAGCTGGTGTAAATTGTGGGTCCAGTAAAAGAGAGCTATTAAACCTCCATCTCCTAGTGCCTTTCACGGGGGGGAGTAATTCCAGGCTTAAGGAGACTGGAGCATGATCAGAAATTAAGATAGAACCTATGTCTGAGTGAGTAATAAGCTGAGTGAGGGCTTTGGAAATGAAAATATAATCTAACCGGGACTGGGAAGAGTGAGGAGGTGAGTAAAAGGTATACTCTCTAAGAGTAGGGTGGCAGAGCCTCCACGAATCAACAAGGGCTCTTTGGGAAATAGTGGAAGTAAACAAAGAGTGCATGTGGGAAGGGGAGAATCTAGAATCAGATCTTCTATCCAAAAAGGGGTCTACAACCATATTACAGTCTCCACCCAAAATTAGATAATCATCGGTGACTTGCATAAGTAAGGAGAGAATATGGGGCCAAAAGACTTTATCTGGAACAGTGGGAGCATAAATATTAATAATAGTCAAAGGAACTTTATTAATCAACAAAGAAACTGCTATCCACCTACCATCTGTATCATTATCTTGATTGACAAGCTGAACATCTAACTTCTTATGGCATAGAATGGCAACACCATTGCGCTTCCCAGAACCAGGAGAGGCAAACACATGACCAACCCAATTGCGACACAATTTAGAAATTTCAGTATCTTTAACATGAATTTCTTGTAGTAAAACAATATCCCCTTTTAAATTTGCTACATGAGATAAAACTCTTTGGCGTTTAATAGGTGACCCAAGACCTTTAACATTCCAGGATAAAATATTCAAAGTCATTCACATAGAAGGATAAAAATGTAAATAAAAGGAAAACAGAAAAGCATAAATAGGGAAAAATTGGATAGTAATCCTTACATTAGTAAAGGAAGGAAAGACAAAGCATTGCAGGGAGAAGAGATAGTATCAAATACAAGAAAGAAAAGCAGATACATAATTTAATAAATACGACCAAGGAACCACCATAAAACACATTATATTGAAAAGGGAATACAGAGATAAAATGAGAATGAAATATGCATAAACAAATAAGGAAAAAAGATAAAAAATAGATTGAAGGAACTGGATCCCGAGAAAGAGAGAAAAAGAAAGAAAAGAGCAATAGGTAAGAGCAAAAGAAGAAAGAATGAGACAATGATATTGAGAAAAGAAAGAAGGAGTAAGAGAAGAGAGTAGAAGAAGGAGAAGAAAGCGAGAAAGCAAAAACAACCAATTCCATAAACAGAAGAACACAATGGCAAAAGACATACCACAGGAGAACAAGAAAGGATGAGGGTGTTGGAACCACATCAGGGAAATGAAACGCCGAACGGGAAACCACAGGGCAACGACGGCAGGGAGGGCGGCATCCAGGAAAATTGAAGAGGATAACAAACAAGGGCCCAAGTATCCAAAACTAAGGGGAAAAAAGACCAAATACAAATGTTAACGATGTGGAACAATAAAACCATATACAGTAAAACAGCAAACATTCTACATGAGGGAGAGAAAATAATTATAATCTGGAGACATCCATAGACTCATGACGACAGTTATTCAAAAATTGTTGGAGAACAGCCGGATCTTCATAAGAAACAGTCTTGTTATTATATGTCACTTTAAAAAGGCATGGATGAAAAAGGCCATATCTCGCATTAAGACTCCGAAGAGCAGGTCTCATTTCCAGGAACTTTTTCCGACGATCTGCAGTCACTTTGGCATAGTCTTGAGTAAAAAATAGATTGGAGCCATGCCAAGAGATCTTTCCTTTTTGTTTGGCAGCCTGGAGTACTTTGAGGAGGTCCGTATATTCCAAAAAATATAAAATAGTACCTCGAGGTCTCGCTGAGGAGGAAGAAGCAGACAACCGGCCCAAACGATGAGCGCGTTGAATGTTCAAAGGAGGAGATTCAGGAAGACCAAGAAGAGACGGTAGGAATGACTGAAAAAATGAGATTGGATTGGAACCTTCAAGGCCTTCAGCTAGTCCATAAATACGCAGGTTGTTGCGCCTGTTGCGGTTTTCCAATTGTTCGACTTGTTGTTTGAGCCGATCAACTTCTGTATGAAAGAGGGGTACTTGCTGTAAGGTATCTTCAGACTCGTCAACTCTTTGTTCAAGGACCCCAACTCTCTGGACGGTGTGAGACCAGTTGTCTTCAAGGCTTTGTAGGCGCGAATTAGTTTCTTCCATATACGGCTTCAGAGCACGAATTTCCTCAAGGAGAAGCTCCATAGAGACTGAAGAGGGTGGATTAGTAGGAGAAGGGGGGTTAATTTTTGCCCGTTTGCCAGAGGGCGAAGCTGCAGGTAATTTGGAGAGTTGTTTGGGGCGAGTATCCGCCGAAGATGAGGTTTTATGATCAGAGGACTCCGGAGAAGTTTCATCCATAGCGCCTCGTAGGACATTAAAAGGGTTGTTATCAGCCAGTGGCGAGGAAATACCTTGGTGAGCCCCAGCGCGAGCGCCATTGCGAGCACCGCGCGGCATTGCCATGAAGGAACGGAAGACAAAGTCTCTTTTGGTGACGGAAGAGACGGTCACAAGGAGAGATGATTCAGACAACAATACCTGTCAAAGTTGGAAGAAGTCCGCCACAGAGCGTTGATGAAAGGAGAATGAAAAACTGAAGAAAAAAGATTCTGCAGGAGGTACTCCAATAGTTGCCACAAAGAAGACCCGGAAATTACACCATACATGAAGAAAAAACCTTTGTGCATATGATATAATATCAGTCTAGTAGTGAATGGTACTGATAAAAAGGGTGACGAACGTATCAGGAAACTATCGTCACAAAAAACAAAATGGCGGCCGTTGTTCTGACTGACTGCATTTCCCGAAATAAAATCACCTTAACGGCATGGAAACTCTCCGCTATTCCTCACACCGATAGCTGAGGTATTCCGACGAAGGACATGTCGATTTCTGCGACCCAGAACAGAAGAAAAGAAGCCTGGAAGCCCTCCACTGTCTACGTCGCCGCGGAGCTCCCGAAATCAGCGGCCATCACCAACGGCTCCAAAGCCACGCCCCCGCAATATCGCCCTTTTAATCTGCTTTTTAAATTTATCAATTGTTTAATACTGTATAAAATTTATCAACTGTTTTATAGATGAACTTTTGATATTTGCTGTAGAATGCTTTTATGATTTTAATTAATCGAATAAAGTGGAATTTGACTTGACTTGAGTGCGGAGCATATGTCGCAGTTTTGTGTAACATCCCCAGATTACGGAAAGGGCAATTGGAAACAAATGCTTCTCTTAAAAACAAAACCCTTTATTGGTTAAGCAAAAATTGTGGGTTCTCAATCCTAGATGCTGATCAGATCTTGCTTACTCAAAGAGTGGGTTGGATAGGCCCTACATCTAAAGGTTTTGAAGGGGACTGCGTTATTATTAATTTTGGATCACCTTTTTGGGTTCATAAAGTTTTATCTAGAGCCCCTCCGCCTTCTAGTTGGGAATATAATACTACCCTCTTGCCACTTGCCTATTTTTATAAATTCCCTGTCTTTAACAATTCAGTTTTTGGCCATAGGGCACCTCACGTTAGGAACAAGTGGCTGCCTATGGGACCTGTGGGTAGTTCTGTGTTTTCCCCTTTACCACTCTATAATAGGTTTCAATGTCTGTCACAATTGGAGGATAACGATTGACACGGAATTTCACTATATAACATAGTGGGAAATTCAGATAAGGGGACTATGGTGAACCCAAACATATTTATGAGGCAAAGTGAAGCCATTATCAATTGTCAGGAACCTATTATAACGAATGGGTCACTGGTTATAAATGACTCTAGTGTGCCTGATATTTTAACAGCTAGCATACTCAGTGAGCCCATCGTGAATTTAGAAGTACCAACAAACAGGCATAATGATAAGATCGCCAAGATCCCAGAAGGGTATTAGGTACTCCCTTCTGGCTGGATTTTATTAACCGTGGAAGTGACATAATTTGTTTCCAAGAAACATGGTGTACAGATTGCGTCACTGTGGAAGGTTACACCTCATATTGTGTTGATGCGATACCTTCTCCAATGGGAAGAGCTAAGGGAGGACTATTGTTGCTTATCTCAACTAAACTGATTGGATGTAAAGTTATCTCTTACTCTATAATTGACAGTTTTAGTCAAGTTTTGCGCCTAACATTCCCTGTTGGAAAGGATGTGGTTCTAATTAATTTTTATAATAATAACTTTCGCAGGGATAGGGGAGCTTGCTTAGTTTCACTGGAAAAAGAATTGGATAATGTATAAAATATCTCACCTAAGTTGACTGTTGTTGTGTTGGTGGGTGATTTTAATATCCAAGCTTGTCCCACCACATTTATTAACTCATGTGGTTATATGAACTCTTATTCAACCACTGTAGGGACTAAGGATGATATGATACATTTCCCACATTGTGACTATGGCATGACCCTTAATGCTCTAATGGCCAAACTTGACCTTGAGCTACTGGATTGCACCGAGAGAAAGGGCCATATTAAATGTCCATCATTTACTGGCCGAGATGCAAACAGTAATATTGATCACATCTTATTAACTAGGAATAGTCCCTATATGGACCTTTGGATAACTGAACAGGTGGTTAGTGACCACAATAGTATTTCCATAGTCCTGTTGGCATGGGGTAACAAATTGACTAATACTGATTACACTATTACTGATATTCTACCCATCAGACCGAATGGAATGAGAATCAAATGGGATGGTGTAGACCCACATAAGATCCAATCGGTTGTGGCAAATAGCTGTAGGGACAGCATTAATTACTGTCTAAGGGATGAGGTTACCTCTGGTAAACTTTGTATGGAATTCACTAATATTAATAAGGTGATAAGCGATGTTTTAACCCGGAAATCCAAAGGCCTAAAACATGTTGGTAAGAAGTGGTTCAATTCTGAATGCACGGAGATATTAACTAACTTAAAGTTAGCTTTAAAGTCCAAACCCCGTGACAAAACTTTAGTCCGTAAATTACGATATGCTTATAAACAAGCTGTCCTTCCCCATAAAAAGGCGATGAGAGCAGATGCCTGGGATAAGCTAGGCTTCGCAAGTGAAACCGGAAATATAAAATTATTCTGGGAAATTATAAATAGTCCCTTTTTAAAGGATGATCATATCCCTGAGCTGACGTCCCATGTTAATTGCACAGAATGGATAGAACATTTTTCTAATATTTTTAATCCAGATAAGGTTTTTTTAGATCAGTTTTTATTAAATAATTCTATTTGGCCATTTGTGCCACTGATGATTGGCGTCGATGAGGTGCGGGAAGGGATGGCAAATAGTAAAGGGGGCAAGGCACCAGGCCCGGATGGTGTCCCGATCGACTTATATAAAGCCGAAATAGATCTATGGGCACCAATCCTGACAAGAATTTTTAATGCTGCATCTGAGGGGGATTTTCCAAAATCTTGGGCAGAATCATTGATTGTCCCTCTATACAAGAAGGGTTCTCGATCCGAAGCATGTAATTACCGTCCTATTTCATTGTTAGATTCTTCAATTAAAGTAAAAAGATTGGAAGACTGGGCTGCAGATTCAGACATTCTAACCCCAGTTCAATATGGGTTCAGGAAAGGCATTGGGACTATCGAGCAATGCCTTAATCTGGATTTGCTTATTAATAAATATACCACAGTGAAAGGAGGTAACTTGTTTTTATGTTTCGCTGATTTGAGCAGTGCATTTGATTTGGTGGACCACTCGCTCCTTTGGCCAGTATTGCTTGACCTTGGTGCACCGGAGGAGATAGTATTCTTTTTAGCAAGACTTTATGAAAAACTCTCTTGCAGTGTACGCTATGGGCCCACTGGCGAGCGAACTCCCTTCTTTACCGTGCGTAGAGGTATAAGGCAAGGATGTGTTATGGCACCTTTTTTATTCCCTCTCTTTATTAATCAAATTGCATCAACTTTAAACAATATTTCAGCTGATGCTCCCAAAATTGACAATATGGTCGTCTCAGTATTGTTATATGCGGACGACGTGGTCCTAATTTCCCGCACCCCTTTGGGCTTACAACGTCTTATTGACGCTTTTACTCATTTTATAAATGGCAGGAAATTACTGATTAATAAATCCAAGACTTTTACAATGACTTGCGGTAAAAAATTAAAGTCACCATGTTCCTTTTTCCTAGCAGGCTCAAAGATCCAAGCTGTTAAAACATTCTGCTATTTAGGTATTAATTTTGATGGCAACGGTAAATGGACTAATGAGCAAGTAAATATTGGACATAAAGTAAATAGGAATTCTAATGGTATTTTTCGTTTTGCAACGAAAATAGGGGACTATAGAATAAAGGACATGGTCACCATATATAATGCGAGATGTGTTTCTTCAGCTCTATATGGAGCTGGTTTATGGGGTTACTCCTCCACTGCCCAACTCCAGATAAATGAAAACAGCTTCCTCAAACGCCTGTTATGTGTCCCGGCTGCAGCTTCCACAGACTTGATTCACCAGGAAACTGGCCTCAATTATATTTCTGACCTGGCTGCAGTACGCCCTCTACTATTATGGCATGCAATATGGCACAAGAAGGAAACTGCATTCACACAGTCTGTAATTAAAGACTGCCTTAAGCTAGATTTATGTCATCGTATTCCGTGGATAAATTACATTACTTCTTGGTTTAATACTCTGTTTGGAATTAACATTCATTCAGAGTATATAATACCCCTTTCGAAGAAGGAAATTAAAGACACGTTCATACTGTATAAGATGGAAGCAAGAAGTCAGCTATTTCGGTCTCAAAAAACCTCTGTCTTTTATAGGCAGCTTAGCCTTAAGAGTGGGCTACAGTCGTATTTGGTGGATGTGACTATTAAATCGCACCGTTTTGTTTTAGTACGTTTAAGACTAGGCATTGTACACCATCTTGTATCCTTCCCTGTTATAGGGGCAGGTTCTAATTTAAACTGCCCATGTGACAACGTTTCTAAACAAAGTTGCTGCCATTTCCTGCTATTTTGTAAATTTTATGTCTTTTTAAGGAAGTTTTATTTGAAACCTATCCTTTTAAAATACAATATTCATTCTACAGCAGACGCAATGAACTTATTATGTTCCCTCCAAAGCCCTGACGTCTGCTTCTATGTTGCATCTTTTATTCTGAAGTGTAGAGCTGCCAGGAAATCCATAATTTTATGAATTGTGCAACGTGTTCTACAATGGCTATCATGTATACGTGTATAAGTTATTATTATGACTATTTTGTGGTGCCATAGATAGACTCATGTCCACCCATGTTAATTTACATATATTTGTAATAAACTAGTGCAAGGTTATTCTGCTATACTTGAACTTGTGCATTAATTTTATTTTGGCATGGGGGTGCCTTTTATCATGTTATGGATTTCACACCTAGGCACATGTCACTTTATTCTTGGTATGGAATGTTTCTTAGATTAGTGAATTTTTGTTTCTTGAATAACAATTTTTCATACCTAAATTTTGTTCTATGCACATATCACTTTATCTGTAAGTGGAGTTTATAATTTGTTCGATTCCTAGTCCACTGTGCAACATGTAACAATTTTTAAAATGACATTTGTCGGATTTTTATTGATGTGTATTTATGTATGGTTCTTTTTCAGTCCGTGCAAGATACTGGTCCTGGCTCAGTGATTTATCATTAGTTGTAATTAAGTCAAATATATGTTATAAATTTTTAATATGTATCATTATGTGTGTTCAGCTTATGTGGTTGTATTTATACTAACCGAATAAAAGCTTTTTGACTTGACTTGACTTGTATCTTACAACATTGGTAAAAAACACTGGAACTAGTTATGATTATGGTGGTATATCTTCTTTTCTTACTGTTAACCATAAAAGTCAATAAAAATATTCAAACAAGTTTCATTACACTGTTGATTCAGGAGAGGCAAGTGACGCAACGGTTATGGTTTTACAGGGTTCCCCTGCTTCCTTTGATACTGCTTCTGAAACCATACTTATTCAGTGACTGGGTGGAGGGAGAACAGAATGCAGGCACTACAGTGTGTTGTCCCTGTTGAACAGTGGACTGAAGCAGTCAATATACCTTAATTAGTTGCAACTAAAGTAACTTCTTTACTCAGCACCTATTTATTTATTCTTTGTGTATGGCCACTAGTAACCAGGTTTTACTCCTTTGGCATCAGTATTCATGGGTATGCAGAGGATGCCCAGTAAAAATGTTTGAATGAACAATAGGTGGTATTAATTCAGATTCCAATCATTCATGGTTACTGCAGCCGAATGGATGAACCTTAATGATTAACAGCTAAACACGAGGAAAAGTGAAGTCGGTCAGTGGATCTCTGGTAGCCGGCCAGATTTCTGATGGCCCTCCTCTCTAGGCACATATCCCAGCTCTGTTGATTCAGTAACATATCCTTGTTTTATCTTTGATTGTAATCTGACACTTAAGCCTCAGAGAAACAAATTGATCTCCACCTGTTTTCGTAATCTTGGAATTCCTCTCTGCACAGGGAGTCTATTGAAAACCTACTATCCAAGCTAACATTATTTCATACCAGAAGTATAGAAACCCACTATAGGCAGGAGTCCTAGACAACCTTTTCAAATGATGCAGGTGTGATTTAGTCTCTCCACGCCAAAATAAATTATATTGTTCACTACACCGAAACAAACTCTGTTCAAATGTTTATGTGTCTGCCACACAGTGACTTTGCCTGAACGCCCTCTTTGTCTCCAGAACAAGTTCTGAAAATATGCTTCAACATGCACCTTTTTGATCCACGCGTGTCCATCTTCTGCTGCTTCGTATACTACACCACCCTGGAGGAAGTGATTATGCACTTTCTTTCACATTGACAGGACCTGGCACCAGCTGTTGCCATCAATTAGGAGTGAATCTCTCCATCTTCGATTTATAAAATTGTTAAAGACCTGCCTATTTGTGTGGTTAGAGCCTCTGAAATGTTCACCTACTCTTGAAATGTCAATCTGTTTCAAGCTAATTGTACTGCCGGCACTGTTGTGAACTCCCAAAGTCAGAGAATATTTTCAAAATATTAAGTTAGCCATTCGGCCTTTGGTCCATATTCAGCATATCATTATCTTTCACAGAACTTGCTAAAATATTATATTAGCAAAACAATATTTTGTTATTACATCAGGCAACACAATTCTGCCACAAATTTCAAAATATCTGCGCTGCAAGGTTTGAAAATATGCAAGATAAACACATAGTCCGAGCTGACATATTTTCATCTTGCTGGATTGACTGGTTACATCTTGGATGTTAGAAAGTCCCCACTGTATTTTGCGATGTAGTCTAAAAGTTAGTGGTCAAACCTATCGACGCTCCATGTATCGAACACTAAATTTAAGAGGCCTTCACGCCAGGTTATCAAGAGGTCCTGTCAGAGTGTCGGAGCATCCACTCTTATGCTAAGAGCCAATTGAGTGATGAGAGGAGCTGAGCCCGGCTGCTTGTGTGCTTTCCTTCTGAGGGAGCCCTCTCTCCCGGCTGAACTCTGAGAACCACAGCTAATCCGCTGTGAAAAGGTTTACAGCTCACCGGGCCCCAAAAAACCCTGGAGGCGAGTTAGCTATTCCATTCTCTCATAATGAGGCACATAGAAGTATCATTAGAGTGATCGCCTGCTGAGGACATTGCACACATGTTACAACTGTTCATTTTTTTTTCGGTGCTAGCAACATGCATAAGTGCTATTCGAATTATACTCTGTGTGGTTATTATTCATGTACTAAGCAACAGGATGAGGCTGTTGAAATAAATACCTTTAAATATATATTGACTTTTCTTGGAATGCTTGAGTGTACTCACTAAGAACGAAATTGGGTTTGAGTTACCACTATGCCCCTGAACCTACGTAGGAACTGTTAGTAACCCAGAAATCACTGACACCACACCTGCAGGAATGCTTGTGTGGGTTCTATGGGGCTATAGTAACCTGGACTTCCTTGCTTAGTGATGGTACACTGAACTAAGACCCTGCAACTGTGGGTTAGGAATCAAAACTTTGCAGACTCGGGCCCTATGCCAAATATGCGCTACTTGCCCCCCAGTGTGCTCTTGCTCTTAGGGGCCTCTAAGCACTCAAAAGGAATAAATCAAATAAAACAAAATTTGCAGAGGACCTACAGCCTTCATAGGTGAAGGAGTTGAGATAATAGGTGTTACTTTAATTCAACTCAGTGGCATTGGAAAGAAGCATCTAAAGTTGACTTGGCCGTCTACAGTGAGTATTAACTACCCTCAAAACCACAGGCATGTGCAAGGCACAAATGTAGGTAAGGGGGTTGAGAATGTTGTTGGTACATGCCCTATTGAGCCTGTACATTATGCCCCTATGAGTCACAACCTATTACCTGATGCCACCGTTTTGTTTTTTAAACAGTTATCTTGTTGCCAATAACTTATTCTTGCTACATATTGCTGTTTCATAAACAATGATTTTTGTTCCTACAAATAATAATGCTGCTTTATGCATAAAATGTATATGATAGAGGTTTAGTAGGTCAATAATTAGTCATACAAATGTGTATTTCCTACCACATGTCATGAGAAACAGGGTGACCTTGTTTCGCGCATTTTTAATTCTCTTATAAGGGCCCGATTCCGATCTCGCTCAGAAAGCCCTACGGCTGACTCGCGCCCGTAGATCTTTCCAAGAGACTCTGGCTCCTGGGCTCCGAGTGACAGAGTACGATGCGCTGCAGCGCTGACGTACTCGGGTTGCTCGGAGCCCTATTGAAGTCTATGGGAGCCTGTTGTACGTTGCTTACATAGGCTCCCAAAGATATTAAACGCACGTCTCGGACTAAACGCATTGTAAGGGTTCCCCTCCAATGCAACATGCGCCACCCGACCAATCCAACATGGCGGCTGCTATGTGTCAAGGAGGAAGTCAGTGCAGCGTTCTAGCAGAGCAATTGGACAGCCCCAATGACGAACCAATCGGAGGACACCAACATGGAGGAGAAACCTTAGCAGTGACTGTGAACTGTGAACTGTGATTACCTACTCCTTGTCTCCTTCCCCTTCCCACCTCCCCAGAGGGCGAAGAGACTAGCAACCAAGAATCCTCTACGTTTATTCTGTATTCCATTACAATAAAGACAACCTCATATCAGTTCCCCTCAGAAAACCTCTCCGGGTAGTCTTTGGTGCTAACATGATAGAACGGCCGGCCCAACCTGTGGCCGTATCACACGAACTTCTTGGACAAGGGCGCCCCCTGTTGTGGGGACGCCTCAGTCAAGCCCACACCATGCATGCATGTGGGAAGGGGACCCTTTGGTCCCCCCAGTGATCAAGTCGTAGGGGCCCGGGTGAAGGAGGGCCCGCTACGGACCCCCAAAGTCCACTTCCTGAGCATTTTCGAGTCGGAGGCTCCGACTCCATCCAGCTGCTCGGCACGCGCATCGTACTTGGTCGTCCGAGAATCAGCCCCGTTGTGATGTGCGTGTCAGCCATGGTGGAGTCATCCGGAGGGGATCGCTGACGCGTACGAGTTGCTCGGAGCACGCGGCGATTATTGCATCGTACTTGCTCGCTCATACAGCTGTATGAGTCGCACGGAAATCACGCATACGACTCGGACTCGCTCCTGATGGATGCCATCAGGAGCCCTTCCGAGCGAGATCGGAATCGGGCCCAAAGTGTTAAAATAAAAAGGACAGAAAATAACATCTTTATTTATATGCTAGGTTGCAAAAACATTTGATTGTTATCGGTGAACCAAATGGTACTGAAATATTGATTTCTAAATATTGTGCTACAAAAATATTAGCAGTCGAAATAGAAACAAGTATATGATGGTAAGTATAGGTTTACTATACTTAACTCCACATCTATGTGCCTTGACAACATAGATATCTTCAAGGTATGTAGCTTGGATTTCAAGAATACTAAATCTGTACTTGTAATGGCCAACTTCTAGATTCCATTCTAATACATGCTATAACATAATAGGGTATTTATCCTTTATACTTTTGTAATGTTTGCCTTTGGCAATATGGTTGCTGGTGTTAAATTGTTACGCATGTTCTGCACTAGGGTATTGCATAATAAAGGTTTGTTGCATCTAAGTTGCATGCATGTGCTAAATTGAGGGAGTTAACCAAAGGAACTTACAAATCCCAGGTCTGATTCTAAGTGCCTATATGCTTCTTCTTTCTGGTATCATCGGAGGGAAGCAGTTGTTGCACATCAGGATAGTCCTCTGCTCTAAAAGACCGATAAGAAGTTACTGCCAGCACTTGAAGCTAATAGGGGTGTACCAGGTGTAAACAAGATCTTGGCAAAGATCATAGGAATGCTGTCCTGTTTTCAGCATTTATTTTTGTGTATTTCAGTGCTGTTTTCTTTTTTGAGATCAGTGCTTATCAGTGTTTTTTCAGCTGCTTAACAGCCAAAATAGGCAAAAACTAGGTTTTTCCAGTGTTTACAAAGCATGTTGTTTTCTACAGTGATTGTTATAAAGTACATATTTAATTTAAAGGAGAAGTAATGTAGGGTATGTGGTGTCTTCCCATTGGCAGTGTGTCCAATGTTTTAAACATAGAAAGTCTGTGTATTGCACTGACCCTCCCATCTCATTACCCTCTCACATTTCCTTATTTCTCACACTCAGTCTGTCAGGACTGACTGCTTTACAGGACCAATAATGGATTATTAAAGTTAGAGTCTTATATTGACATGTTTTAATACATTCCTGGGCACAGCTGGGGAAACAGCTGAGGGTAATTCACCTACTCCTCACTGAATATTATTACATTCAAGGATTGGTCAACCCTACCGACCACATAGTGCCTTTTGAAACCTTTAAAAAAATGTATTACACCAGAGTAATTTGTAGCTCAAGTAACGTGATGCTGTAAGCATGCTCGCCACTGCAGAACAGCTGGCACCACAGGCATCCATAACTATAAAATGTATTTTAGAACTCCATCACATATGCTTGGACATCATATTATAGAGGCAATTAAAAATGTCAGGCCTACTGGCTTTGACAGGCTGTCACCACACTAATAAAAAGAAAACCATGCTATAATCATCCAATAAACACCATTAAAATCAATAGAAATGGTGCAGTCTTATCTATTTTAATACCAGGCAATTTTATGCTGTGTTTTAAATTTTTATAAATGCCGGTTGCCCCCACCCCTTTTATGGGAGACACCCAGTGTGAGCTTGAATTCTGCACAGAGAACCTACACTTGTGCTTCTAGGACAGCTCCTCAATTGGCTGACACTGTTCTTGTGCAAGCACAGGAGCAAGCATTTCATTTCTCTTGTCTATGAGGGTGCCCCGCATATGCCCCCTCCCCAGGGAGATTAACTAAAGGCGGTTGCGCTGACCTCTGGCTTCTTGCTGCTCATCGTGGTGTTTAAGGAAATTTGTAGAACAGAGTTAGAAGCTCTATTCTCTGCCCGATCCCGATTTGAACTCGGTTTCACTTGCTTTTTTCTCCACCCCTAATGGGCCAATTTACTTCATCTTGGTGTCATTTAACTTCTGGTGATGCGCTCTAGCCGCCAGAAGCATTTTCTCAGGCCTCTCGGCCTCTAAATGGTTTTTTTCTTGTGGAGCTGGATTTGTAAGTTCCTTTTGCACCTGTCCTCTGCTCGGGCTCCTGGTACCTACTTGCACCTGAGAGCTTCTTCAACTGACTGACTGACTGAATGTATTTATAGAGCACACTACTGCCGAGGCGTCTTGGCACTGGGTAATGTGATTAAACATAACGGTCGGCATGTTTAGGGTTGGGAGAAAAGCCATGTTTTAATTTCCTTTCTGGAAACAGATCTATTTGGTAACATTCTCAAGTGTGTAGGCAATGAGTTCCAAAGTTTGGATGCCAGGAAAGAGAAGCGTTTTCCTCCGCACCTTACTCTCTTTATCTTAGGGAGTTGTACCAGGCCAAGGGTGGCCGACCTTAAAGACCGTGATGGTACGTAACTGGAAAACAGGGACCATCAGCAGCTCGCCACCAGTGTACTCTCCCTGCCGCACTCCCCAGCCCCAGGCTTTGGCCGTTCAGCAAAGAACTAGTGAGTCAATGGCCCTCTCTCCTGATGAGAGTCGACCGTCTTTAGGACAAACGATATAGGGAAACCATCCAGCAGGGCATCCCATTACTGTCCCTCAGAGATTATAAGGGGTCTGGGCTGCTGGCCATGGAGAAACACTCCCAGTCCCTGGGTGCCGGTTGGAGTAATACTCCTTTAGACCATCCTTGAATTGTCCTCAGGTGGCTTCTCCTTCCATTTGGGCATTTCTCTAGCATCATCCCTTCCCAGGAACAGTGACTTCTCAACTGTCTCTCCCTTGTGCAGGTTTTCTTTTTTTAGTGGGGGTGGCATGTTCTGGAAGGTGGGGACCTCTGCCTAAAACTAGGATGCCACATCATCACTAAACCCTTGCTTCAACCCTCCTGCACACCATTCTGAGATATTTCAACATGGCAGCTTCAAGTGGTCTATGGAAAGATCTTCCCTGGAGTTTCAACCTTGCCCCCAACTGACATAGCTGCCTGAGCCCTTCTCAACAGATCTACAAAGGCCTGGCCCTCCTGACTCTGTGGCCATGGGCTTGAGCTTGCTGGGGCCAGCTGCAGTGGGAAGAAGAGACATCTTTGCATACTCATATCTGCTTAATACTTGCATGTAGGAGACATTTCACATGATTCATGCATATTCAAGGCTACTTGCCAGGGACTTATGTTAATTAGCTTTCTGACAGTTCAGGCAGGTAAGAGGTAACTTTCTAATAGTTACTTTGTCTTTGTCTTAATATATAAAAAAAAATCTAAGTTCACCATTGAATTGTTTTTTTATAACTAGTAAAACTAGTTATTTAATCATCTTTCTACCTTGTACATTTCCTGAGATATAGACACACTCCGTACACACCGGGGCTGGAAGCAGAGAAACACCTTTTTACGAGCCCAGCTGCTTTCAGGGAAAGTTCGGAGCATTAAAGGTAGAGGGACGGAAAGTAAATACACCGCGGGCGGCTTCAGAATCTACCGAGACTCCACCCGCGACTCGACCCGATTGCTCCCCGGAAAAATAGTAGCGCGCAGGGGGGGGGGGACAACAAGGCTGCCAAACCTTCCCCTGCCCACCCCAGTGAAAACCCCGGACAACGCGGACAGCGCGCAAAACGCCTGCCTTTCACCTGCATTGACAGCAACTCCATCAGCGGCGTGCAGAGAGCAAGAGACTGGTGAATGCCAAGGTGCGGTCGCAATCAGTAGCGGCCGCGGAGTGCGAGCCAGGTGGTAGCCCAACTGGGTCGCTGTTGCTTGTGGCTCACCTGCGTGCCCTGCTCGCCCCTGAGCTCATTCCGATTGCCCTGCCGGAAACACAGAAACAAGGAGGTATTGCTCCAAGGACAGTCTTTGACTTGCCGGTCCAGGCCGTGTCTTGCATCTACCCCAACTGCCAGCCGTGGGAGCAGCAAGCAGCAAGCAGTGAGCAAGGCTCAGATTTTTTTTTTTTTTTTTTTTTAATTTATTTAGCTTCCCTTAAGTGACACCAAGCAGCCTCCAGGACAATAGGAAAACTAGACAAGAAGGAGCAATTAAGCGTAGTGCTATTACTGTTATTACCTATAAAGCACACTGCCCTGATTGTGGGACGCTGTGGACTCACTCCCTTGCCTGTTTGGGCTATTTGTGCGAGGGGGACGCTGTGTTGAACTGGGAGGCCGTCACAGAGGCTAGAATCGCCGGGACTGCGAGGACCAGGGTGCTTGTTGCTTAGTTTACCCTGCACACCTGCATCCTCTTCCTGGCCCCGCCTTCTTTCTCCCGGTCCTCCCACTTTCCACCATTATCAAGGGTCCAGCCCACACGCGCCAGCGGGACGCGCGCGGGTCATAGCCCGGGGGAAAGAGCGGGCCATTTGAGGCCGTTCGAGCAAGGGCGACCAGAGCTTGGGCCCCTTCGAGCTGTCTGACGCCCTCCCCACACCTTGACCTGTGTCTAAGCATGTCAACCAGAGAAACCCGGAGTAAGAGCGCCTTAGCGACAGGGAGGACGAATGGAACTCTTGATATGTACTTTGCCAAAGCTGGTTCCCTCCTTGTCGACGAGATCACCATCCTGGAAAGGCGAATCTCTCAAGAAATTGACTGGGTGAGGAGATCTTCCTTGGGTCCTCTTGCACGTGCTATGACTCCTGACAAGTCTCTAGATTGTACATCTTTAGTAGTAGGGGGGGGAAATGGTATGGATGGATTACCAATTACACCTGCAACAAATTGCTCTGCCATTTCTTTCGCTGATTGTGATAATTCAGGAAATGCTGAGCTTAGTATATTGCCTCTACCGCCCTGTAAGGCCTCAATACCCCAGCCCTCTGTTGATGGGACGGCTCCCACACAGAAAGCATGTAGTAATGGGGAGATGAAACAACATGCCCAGGGTGAGAGGGAGGGAGCAATTCCGAAAAATCAAACAAGGGCCCACTCAACGGGGGACAAACACGTCAAAGTTGCTAAATCCAGCTCCAGGCCCAAGGGAATCCAAAAGAAATTAGCGAGCAAAGGGTCAAAGCCACTATGTAGAACGGGTGTATTGCATCATCAAATTCCGGCTAAAACTCTTCCAAGCCAGCATAATCCAGCTGAGGGGGAGGAGGTCACTCTTTTGGCCCTCCGTACTCTACTGAGGGAACTGCTTATTCCCCTGGAAGAACGTTTGGCCAATATGGAAATTTGTCTAATGGATCTGCGCAAGGGACTTTTGGGTTTAGCTTCAGGCCGAAGAATGGCCGAACATGGTGTAGTTGGGAACTTTGTTGGTACCTCCAAATTGCCCACAAACCCTGTCATCTTGCCTTCTCAATTACCTATACCTACCCAAATAGATAATACTACTACAGTTCCCCTGCTAAAATCTTCCCTCACAACACTGTGCAGCCAACAACAACCTCTGACAGCAAACCCTAGTAAGTCGAGCTCAGCCGGGCCGTTATATACACTGGCTGAGGAGAAAGTAATAAATAATGTAATCCACCCTCCAGCCAGGCAAGCTAGTTCCCAAAATTGGTGCAAAGTGGTAAATCTCCCCCCAGAGGCGGCAGTATATTCAGTTGTCTTGAAGGGGGTACCTATGCTACGTGGAAACGCGGTGGAATCGTACGACTCCCTGCATAATAAGGTCACTAGTTGGCTAAATACTCACAGGCCACTACCATCTAGCCTTGATGGCAAAATTCTTTTGGTAAGAAGGGTCCCATGGATTGGCCATACTGATAAGAATAATGCTGGAGATTGCATAATTGTAAATTTTAGGAGCCCTAACATTGTGCCATACATTTGTAACTGGTCTGGTAATACAGGATTGACATCCATTGAAGTGGCCCACCTGTCATATTTTTATCCTAATAGTAGTAATCCAAATTTGAATAATGATGACGGTTGGTCCAGGGTTGGTCCTGACGTTGATGGATCCAGACACAGACTTAGGTCCAGTCGCAATGTTCCTCCCAATTATGCCAATTACATACATCCCAACAGATATAGCTGCCTTGAACAGGTAGATTGACGCTATCTGCGACAAAAGCCTGTAAGTGCCAAAATAGAGACCACCCTTCGAAAATCCCGCGTATTACGACGGGAGTCTTCGTCATCTACTAACTCCCAGGGTCTAGCAACCCATTTACCCAAGAGACCACAGGGCCCTAACAATAATAAAAACCAAAGTTCGATTACCTCACCCACTCCTAATGTTTCTACTAATTCTCCACCGACCCCTGCAACATCATCGCATGCACCTCCATCCCCAACTATAGATGTTATAATGGAGGAAAATGGCGGATGTGGATCAGAAGTGCCTGATAACGTCTTGAAGGTCCTTTCTTGGAATGTCGCCGGCATTACCAATAAAATAGATACGAGTGACTGGGACACTTTAGTAAGTAACAGTGATATTTGTCTCTTTCAGGAGACCTGGGCTAGGGAACCCCTGTCCAGAGCGGGTTATGCAGTCTTTGAAGTAAATACAGTTTGGTCTGGCAGGGGGAGGCCATCTGGAGGACTGGCGATTTGGGTAGCTAGTCACATTGGGTGTAATGCGGAGAGTCTACCGACTCTCTCGCCGGACATACAATGTGTTCTACTCAAGTGGCCTAATGGTTTTAAACTAGCAGTTCTTAATGTGTACTCCCGCCCCATTGGTATTTCTGTGGAATCCCCACTATTAGATGATCTTGCGCGCTTTCTGGAATCCCTTCCTATTAACTACAAGATAGTGCTGGGCGGGGATTTTAACTGCCACTTTGAGCCCTTGGAAGGCTTAAAGGAAGGTGCACTTACGGCAGAAGATGATCTCTGGGGTGTCCCCCCCTGCCAATCCCCATACGCTAAATCCTGGTCCCCCTTGGCTGTGCAAATCATGTCCCTAACACTTAATTTCTCTCTAAGGGCATGTAACGGACGCACTATCTCTGATACCCCTTCTGCATGCACGTTTAACAGGAAGAACCATGAATCCAGGCTGGACTATATTTTTGTAGACATTAGCCTATGGCCAAAGGTCCTGGACTTTAAAGTCACTGATAGATCGGACAGTGACCACAATGCACTTATAATGGAGATGGTGCATCCTGTGGCTGCCGTGCGATCTTCCTCTGTTGAGCTTGGTCATGATCCTGGGAACCTGGTACTTAGCTCAAACAGACGCAGGGTCAAGTGGGGGAAACTGGAGAACTCAGAGGAGTCCATAAGTAACATCTACAGGATAGCACTCCCAAAGCTACAAGAACTGGATTTGCTAATTATGCAGCCTAAAGATCCGCATTTTAACGAGAAGCTGGCCTTAATCCATGACGACCTAGTGGGTGCACTGGGTGAGGTTTTCTACCCAGTGTTACCGCAGAGGAAAAATAAAACACATACCCCAACATGGTATAATTCATCCTGTAGAAAGATTAAGACAGAATTACTAAATACAGTCAAAATAGGTATGGATAAAACTAAAATTTCTGAGCTTAGACAAAACTACAGGAGAGCTATGGCAGTGGCACGGTCAGAATGGGATTGGAACAGATGGCAGGATCTCACATTCGCACTTGAAACAAGGGATATGAGAAAATTTTGGTCTCTGGTAAATGCCGGCACGGCAGAACCCAAAGCTGCAGTGGAGTCAAACATTGCAGCATCCATATGGGAGGCCCATTTTGGACAGCTTTATCAAGAACCGCTTCGATGCGATGATGAGGGGTATGTGGCTCCTACAATTGCCCATGACCCCACATCTGATCTGGAATTCACTCTTGTCGAGGTGGTTAATGCAATCGGGGGTTTGGCGAAGGGCAAGGCACCGGGTCTTGATAGGTTGCCTGGCGACCTCTTTCGTCTTCATCCAGACATTTGGGGTCCTTATTTCCTCATACTTTTCAATTCCATTCTGGGTGGGATGGAGATTCCCTGTACTTGGCTGGGGGCGGAGATAGTTCCAATTTTTAAAAAGGGCTCTCCTCTTCTCCCAGCCAACTACAGGCCAATAAGTCTCATAGATGTCCCTCAAAAATTATATTCTCGCCTCCTCTTGAACCACCTCTCGGAGTGGATGGAGGACAATAAAATTCTTAGTCCTCTTCAGGCTGGCTTCAGGAAAAAAACGTCCACCATGGACCAGATCTTCCGCCTCGTTCTCCTTTATTGGAAAACTGTAACCATCGAGAGGGGAAGGCTGTACATGGTGTTCGTGGACCTGAGGTCAGCATTCGACCTAGTTCCCAGGAAAAAATTATGGCAGACCTTAAAGGAGTTAGGCGTTCCGACCCATATATTAAATGCCATTATCAGGCTCCATGAGAATAACTACGCACAGGTCAGGCATGGGAGGTTGGGAGCACTATCATCAAAATTCCCGGTCCTCAGAGGGGTCAGGCAGGGCTGTGTCCTTGCACCAACCCTGTTCTGTCTTTATGTCAACAGTGTCATAGCACATCTTGACACTGTTGTCGACAATGATGCCCCCTGTTTGGGCAGCAGGAGGGTACCCGCCATCATGTTTGCAGATGACACCCTCCTGCTGTCAAAATCTCCGATGGGGATCCAACGGATCCTAGATGGATTTGGCCTTTTCTGTAAGCAACATGGTCTAGAAATTAATACAGAAAAGACCAAGTTTATGATATTTAATCCATCATCTAAAACCAGACCTAATCCTTCTCTGAGCACTGAAAGATTGGAGAGGATGAATACCTTCCAGTATCTGGGGGTAACTCTCCATGAGAATTTATCTTGGGAACCTCAGGTGACTAGAAGTCGGCTCAAGCTTTCTCAACTGTCAGGGGGAATTCTGAAAGTGGCAAATTCCTCTACATACAAACCTATCAGTCCGGCAGTTGAGATGTATAAGACGCAAGCAAGAGCAGCCGCATCCTATGGTGGAGAACTTTGGGGACACAAAGCGGGTCTAGGAATTGTAAAAGTAGAGAACAATTTCATAAGGCGCCTTTTGGTCCTCCCTTGTGGCACACCCCTTCTCCCCCTAAGATTAGACTTGGGTCTACCCTCCATAAGAGAAGACCTGGAATTAATGCCACTGAGATTCTGGCATAGGCTTTGGTCCACCGCTGAGCTCGAACACTACAGGCAAGAGCTTGCCCATGTCATGAATTATAATTTCTGTGATAAAATCCCGTGGCTGGTTTTTATAAAGAAAGAACTTTACCGACTAGGTCTTCACGAACTATGGGATTCCCCGGAACAAGGCTGTTTCAAGGTGTCACGCAAACACCTTGTGGGTATTTATAGGGAAAAAAGTTTTGCCTCCCTTGTTTCTGCCACCAATAAAGGTATTTTGACTGTTAGATTTTTGGATTTTAAGGATTTATACCAATTCGAAGGGTTTATGGACATAATTTTCCCCATACTAGCTAGAAAATTGTTTATCCAATGGAGGCTAGGGACTCTTCCCATTAAAACATTTACTTACAACTGGACAAAAAGGACGGATAAAATCTGCCCAGGTTGTTGCATTTATGATGAGGAAGAACCCCATATTATGTTTTTCTGTCCTGCATACAATCGACCCAGAAAATACTGGTTAGCTCCTCTATGCAGAAACTTGGGCTTAAGGAGCTATCTCCATTCCCTTAGAATATTGAAAACGAGCACGGCACCCCACATAGTATTTGCAGTTGCTAAATTTTTAATGGCCATGTGGCAGTTAAGGTCAAAATATCTTAAAGACTGATCCTTTTGGCTATGATTCTTAACGCCTTTCGCAATCGGAAATTCTTTTTATACTATGATGGTTTTATGTATTTTACTATGTTCTTAAACTAATGTGGATGCATTTTAATGACATTGTTTTTGCATCTTTTATGGCCAAATTGGCCGAAATAAAGAATTTGATTGATTGATTGATTAGTATTTTAATCTGTGCTCTGGTTTTCTATATTCGATAGCTAGGCCTGCCACAGTGAAAATAGTTTTTGGGTGCTAGTCACTGTGAGGACATGTTAATATTAAATTTGCGCATGTACAACTTTTAAATACAATGCACCCTGCCTCGTGGGCTACAAAGCCTACATAGACGTGAGTTATTGTATTTAAAAAAGGGAGGTTTTACTTGTCAAAAGGTTTATTTTAGCAGATCAAGTTGAATTTTTACACTGCTACATTCAGGCTACAATGGTAGGCATGAAGCCATATTTGCATTGAGACTATAGTGGATGGCACAATAAGTACTGTAGTCTTTAGGGGCATTTAACTTCCAGGCCCGGGGTGCATTGTATACTATATACTACAGATATTTGTACCATATACTACAGATATTCTCCCCACAGCTCCAAATGTGGAGTCCCACAGGGTTCCTCCTGGAACACTACACCTTTTAACGTGTACTTGGCATCCCTCATCAAGATGGTTAGAAACTGGAGATTTGAGATCTGCTCATATGCAGATGACACCCAACTGGTCATTTTGATAGGGGAGAAGCACAAAGAGATCAGGAAAAACCTCTACAGCTGCCAGGTGGAGGATGGCTCACTGCCAACAACTAAACACCGACAAAATAGGGATTCAGCTATTTGGAGGTGCCAATCAGATTTGGGATTCATCATGGTGGCCAGTATCCCTGGGCCTGGCACCTGAGCCAAAAAAAGCGGCGAAAAACCGAGGGGTCCTCATTTATGAGTCTTTTGTCTATGTAGGAACAAGCCAATGCCACCTGTGGCAAATGCTTTGGCTTGTTCAAGCTTTTACTAGGAAGCACTGTCGTTGAATTCCAGTCAACTTGCACAGAACTGTAGTCCAAGCTAGGGGTGGGCGGAATTTGCGGAATTAACCTCCGCAAATTATCGCGAGAATGCAGAAAATCTCCGCAAACACGCCGGAAATATCGCGAAGATGCGGAAGTTTTTTGCCGCCTGTTCGCGGTATTTTTTGCGTGTTCGCGGGTCGCCAACTTACCCATGCGGTCGCTCACGGGCGCGGCCATCTTGTTTTCACTTGTCCCGCCCTCTGGCGTTGTTTACTTCCTGTTCCGGGTCGCGCAATGCATGTTCGCGGTCGATATTTCCTGTTCGCGATCGCTTTTACTTGATCGCGTTGCTTTTTGCTTGCTCAGGGAGAAAATATCGCGCGAACTTGCGCACGTGGTCGCAACGGGCGCGGCCATCTTGTTTTCCACTCTATTGCATGGTTCTGGGGCCTGATTTTCAATCCTCCCTAAATCTTTTCAATCCTTTGTTTATAGCCACTTTTTTCGGATCTTTATTACTTATTATTTCTCTAACTATTTTCCTGCCTCTATATTTTTGGTTTTTGTGTACCTTTTTTTTTGTTTTTTAGCTACTTTTTCTCTTTGTATTGCCTGCTATTTATTTCCTTTACTCCTTTATTTATTTTACCTTTTCTTTCCCGCCCCGTCCCCAGAACCATGTCCAAGGGCAGGGCTGTTCGCCGGCGCAGCCAGAGCCGCGACCGCCTTCCTTGCGGAAGGCGGCGCCCACAAGGGGTGCATGCACGGGCCTTATTTGGGGAGGCGGAGTTGGCTGCACTAATTTTCTTTGTGCAGCGCCACCTCCCCTCAACCCTGGCAGCAGGTGGCAGGCCTGGGTCCGGGTACGGCCTCCGGGAGCGTCGGCAGCGGTGGGGGAAGGTGCGCTGGGCAGTGTCTCGCATCTCTGGGGTCCGGCGCACCCAGGCACAGCTGACGCACCGGTGGTCCGACATCCTGGACCGTGAGCAGGACCTGCTAGGAGTGGAGGTCCCGGGGCTTGGTGAGTACCTATTTAATTATTACAACTTTGTGTCTGTTCTTCTGCTCTATGTTATATATTGCGAATATCTTTTTTTCCTTCCAACCAGATAGAATGTTGCTGCTTGCAATACATTCCAGGTTAATAATGTTTAAAAGTCTTCTGTGATTATGACACAGGTGCTCTTCTGCGCTACTACTAATCTTACTTGTTTGCAGCTTTGCGTTTGCGCTTGCTTAGCGTGATTCTTTACGAGTTTATTTTAGAGAAATTAAGTTACGTAATGCTACAGTGACTCATGTCCACTCCTTACTTTGTCCTGTCACTAATAGATAGGGGCGGATTGATACATAGGTTTAGGTACTTTGTATGAGCTTCTAATTGGTTAGTGGTATGCGTGATGCCCCCTCACTCAGTTACGTGACGTGCTGCTAGTACGCCAGTCTTTAGAACCTTTCTAGTTTGTTCAATGAGTGGAGGTAGGCTTTGCAGTTACTTAGCAGTAGCAGATGAGCATCAATCAAACCAAAATTGTGTATATACAAAAAATGTAGTCATGTTAATGTGTCCTCCATGATTGGATCATACACATTGTTGAGGAATACAGTCGAAATGCATACTTAATGTACAATTGGCATGCCTGGAATAGGTGGGCTAGGTTGGGTGGTAGGTTGTACTAATACTTAGGCTTACTTGTAACTTAGTTTTCTGGAATCAGAATGGAAGAATGGATTACTGTTGATAAATAGTAACTTAAGTAGTCGAACTGCGAATCCCCCGATATTACATGTTGACCAGATGAGATCGGTCAATGTAGTTATTGCAATTGTTTACATAAGTGTTTTTTGACCGTTGTTGAAAAAAATTGTATTTGCTTAAGTTGACACCATCCATCAATGTTTGTCTTTCTTATATCTTTCCTGTTCATCAGCACCCAGGGGCAGACGGGCAGGGACTGGGCAGTCGGCGGGACAGGAACACCACGAGGAGGACACCGCTGAGGGCTCCTCTGCTGGCCCCAGTAAGTCTTCTTGTTTTTAATAATATTTCTTATTCCATAACTTTTACTGCCCCATTTCCCCCGAACTATAGTGTGTTTCCAAATGCTATTTTTTTACCACCAATTATCCTTCGATCTGTACGGTTTCAAAAAGCTTATCCCTGCCTCCGCTATGATGACTGAGTACTACTACATACTATCAGTCTGTCTGTCTGTACTGTAGTAGCTAGTCTTGCCCAGTGCCACTCTTTGTGAAAGGTTGTAATATAAAACTCATATTCACCAGTAGCTCGTACAATCCGTTGGGTCGTTGTCTTGTACTACTTTTTACTCTTGTTGATGTTTAGGCTTTGAAAATTCACAGCAACAGCCCTACCAGATTTCTTAATATTTTGATATGATACCCTATAGGACATACAACTGTTGTAGGGATCTTGCACATACATTTGCACCAGAAAATAGGATGTTGGTGATGGTAGGTTGGACCTTCCTTGCACACCTCAATCAGAAATTCCGCACCCACCACAATTCCACTGCTTGACTATAGTACTGTCTTGTCATACCTATTAGGTCTCGGAACCCTCCCCCCAAGACAACCAACAAGTAGACAACCCAGAACATTAACACACCCAACCTCTGTCGTGGAAGCAATTCACATGCACACCCTTACTTTAATTTGCTCAATCGTGTAAGTTAGTCCACTCCACACCAAATACCACAAAGTCTATGTAAGTTTAAAATTTTTATTTCAATTTGAGAAGGTCTGTACACTGTTATCTTAGCAGCACCAACCGGCAAATCAATAACATTAAAACAAAATACATTGTTACACTAATACAGTTGGGAATTAAATCATGATAACTGAAGTGGTGGAAGGCAGCACCACCATCCCATAGCAATTTAGTTTATATACATTTATAAATGAAGATGTGAGTGAAGGGACCCCTCACCTCAGAAGAACCTAGTACTGGTAGTTGGTGCATCGTTCAGAAGCTCTGGTTCGTAGAAGCGAATCTTGCGTCTGTAATGCGAAAAAAGGAAATGGTGTGCGTTAGTATATTGCAACTTGCAAGCATTTCTCAGCCGTGCCAAAAAGTGTAGCATCTATGGATAAGCAATATGGACTAACAGTAACAGTAGTACACCAGTTCTTCCTAAAAAAGTGGCTTGTTAATGTTTGTTGACCGCCTGTACGCAGCGCGTAGACTAGACAGTAGCAGTGTGAGGCAGGTCATGTGGGCTCAAAGGTGTCTTAAGAAGCTGCAAGGTAAAGGTAACGTCACATGTGCATGGCTAGGGCTAATCAAGCAAATGCTACAATGATCATATAACTTAGTGTCTACTCTACTACTACCTGATTTGTACTAGTGATTTATGTTAGTATTAACTCATTTTTCAACCTTGCTACTGATCAATAGGGGGGAGGTGTATATGTTGCCTAATAAATGTGTAATGTTTTCTAGGCGCACTACCGACCACCATTGCTGGGGCCAGCGAAGGCGACGCAGAGGGCGAGGATGCGGCAGTTGCAGATAGCAACGGAGGGGGAGTGGCAGCACCAGTGGCAGGCGGTGGTAAGTTAGATTCATAATCTTTAACTATTGTTGAACTTGACAGCACACTCACTGCAAAGGTGTACTGTATGTATATGTATACTGTAAAGTTGTGAATTAGGGCCCCATTAGGATGGTGGGCGTATTGCCCCCGCCGGGCTGGCTGGAATTCACTGCCGTCACAGCAGGGGCAAACCTCCCGCCATCCCTGTAGAAAATATTCAGACATGTCTAGGCGGAAAAGGGTTCAATATGGCGGTGGTGTCTCTCTCACCACACCGGCAGCCATATAATCTGCATTTTGGAATGCCTTTGCGTGGCGGCATTACCGTCCGCCACGGAAAGGCATGCACACATTGCAGAGTATGCTTGGGGGCCCCCATGGAGGGTACCTACCGATGCTATGGTACCCCCCGACTTTCAAAGCAAAACGTGACAGGCTCCGTGCGAGGCCCGTCATGTTGTGCTTGGAAAAGCAGCACAACATTTTAGCATTGCTTTCAGCAAAGCCAACCAGAATTTAAATTTAAAATAACAGGGTGCGCCCGCCACTGTGCCGGGCGCATCATCCTAATTAATTGTCCCCACGGGACCCCCACCCTTTTTAGCAGTCGGATGGCGGGCGGACAAAGTCCGCCCGCTATCCGATGTCGTAAGTAAGTATGAGTTCTTGGGGACGTTTGAAGAGTGAACTAGAAGACTAGAATTCCCTTTAATTGGTATAGGACTAGGAGCCAGAGTATTGAGTAACCAATGGCCTCATCTATCTGATTTCAACTCCGCTTTGAAAGTTTTATGGAGAAGAGCACCTGGTGCACTGTTCAACTAAAAAGTGTAAGACAGGTGGAAGGAAGAAGGACGGGCGACATTTAAAATGTTATGTACTACTGTGCTTTATTTTATAGTGCTACTCTACCATGCCACTATGTGTATAAATAATTACCTTGTCCTACTGTTTTATTAAGACTATATTTTACAATTGTCTTGTTTTTTTCTTTTTGATACACAGCTACTCCGAAAATCAACCGGAAGGAGTTGGCCGCCAAGGCACGGCGCCGGAAGCTGGAGGCAATCCAGCAGGAATACCGGCGGCTGGTGGTCCTAGCCGAGGAGGAGGAGGAGAGTGCAGCAGCAATTGAAGCCTCCTCCAGTGCCCCGGGCCCCAGCCACCGCCCTCCAGCGGTACGGCGCCACCGTCTGGCGGCTGCCCGCCGCCACCGTGCCATCTCCGGTGCCCCCCCCCACTGTGGTTGCAACTGCCGCGGCCTTAGACGCCGCGTCGCCCATTTAGAGGACCAGATTCGTGTCCTCCTCCAGTCCCGCCCCACCAGTTAGTCCCTGTCACTGCCCCTTTTTTAATTCCTGTTTGTTTCCTCACTCGTTTGGGCGTTCTCTATTTCTATGGACAGTCGTTGGGGTTAGGGAGGGGGGTGGGTCAGCTTTTGTGGGTTTAGTTTATTTGTTAGGGTCAATTAAATATATTTTTCTATGTTACATGCAATGTTGTTAATGTTTTGTAGGTGGGGTAACTGTTTTACATCACACTGTTTCTTTGCTGGTGCATGGCCGCCCATAGCGTGTGTTTGATTTCAATAATTTGCTGACTGTATAAGACACAAACAGATAGATGCGACACACCTCACTCATTGACTGGTCCTACTATGCATTCTTTGGAGTGGTGTTTGAAACTGACATCATTGACAACATGTCCATTATTGATTCTGCCTCCCCCAAACTTCTCTCTTACCGGTGCTTGATGTTTATGTCCAACTGTGGCACAGCACTGGCTGCATGGTGAAGATGGTTTCCTTTTTCATACATGCCATGATTGGGGTGGTGGTGGTAGTATAGTAGTAGTATACACTGGCAGGGTAGCAGCATTTCCAAAAAAAGAAAAGGAGATAGTCAATCGCCTTTGAGAGACTGTTAGAGGAGTAGTTGAATGAAGTACATCACAGAATTTACCGAGCAACAATTATATGCTCAAATATTTGACAAAAAAAATGAATGCTGGATATTATGAGGATAGCCTACTAGACAGAGTTACAAACTATAGTTTTGTCGACTTGGCTATGCCTACAGTCTAACAGTTAGTGCTGTATATGAGGAATGACAACAAACAAATCAAATCAATGCCGGCAATTCATGCTGAGGTATATGTTCCTTTGTTAAATAAAATAACCTGTGAAATATCCTACTCATGGGTGGGCAAGCAGAAGAAGATCATCGCTCTGCATTGAAATTGAAGTAGTGTTGCTTTCACCACATCCGCCCCAGCAAGTGTGTGATTAAGTATTGGTGTACATTTAATTTAGTTACACCTCGACAATAAGTCACAGCCCGGGGGAAGAGGGTTAGGGTCCGTTGATTGGATGGGAAGGGGGATTTTGGGAAAGGTTTGACATAGAAAAACAGTATGCATACATAGACAAACAAACGACAATCATTGAAGACTACCATACCATATCCATTCCATATGTTAAGGTATAAAAAAGGAAATGCATGCATGATGAGACCCGGATTACATACACTTCTATTTCTTGTTCTGTTCCGGCCTTAAAACTTTAACAGATAGCAAATAGAAATTTTAAATATTGGTAGTGAAGAATCGTAAACACAGAGCAAACGTAATGATGATTGATAATAACAACTCCAAGAACACACTGTTGTAAAGAATGTATACAAGATATTAATCAAATTATTTAAAAGAAGTGAAAAGTGGATACTGTTACTGTCTTATCCTGGTCAAAAATGTGGACTGGTTTTTTGCATCTCGGCATTCCTCTTGCTCCTCTCGTCCATCAATCTTGGGTGTGTCGCCTCACCACTCGCCACTGCCCGGCTGGAATAAAAAGGTGATTGATTGGTAAGGTAATTAATATGCATTGTAATGTTTTACAAAGTTTTGGACAAGGCCCGGCCTGTAATTTTAGATTGAAAACCAAAGGGGATATTCAGAAAGAAAGTGAAAACAAATGCACAAGTGATGGTGTAGTGCAACAAGAACACTTTCCGAGGTGGCATGTATGCATATGCATCATCTCTACTGTAGTCTGTTTCCAGCATAGACCTTCAACAGTAACAGGAGAGATCAGGCCCACAGTGCTTACCATTAGCACATCCTACGTTAACACTTTAGAGTCCTTTTTTTTTTTCTCTCAAAGAGTTGGACAAACGCAAAGCACATTATCCATTACAGACATAGCATTTTACAGTTAAAGTTAGTAAAATCAATGCACTGCAGTCATCCCACCGCTACACTCTATTCAACTTCTACACAGACATTTGGGTGTGCTGTGGTTGTGGTTCACGTGTTTACCTTTAGGCTTTTCCGTTTTATGCCACTCATGAAACATCCTCCTGACTTCATCATCAGCTCTGATACTTCTACTGACTGAAGATCGGCCTGCAGTACAAGTGTAATTTTTAGAACACAACAAGAGTAGAAATATAAATATTACTGACTTGAGTCATTCTTTATTGTGTACAGAAAGATAGATTAACACTAGTACACTTTGACATCATTCACTTTGTGCACAACAAACAACGCAAACACAAAGATCAATAGCTCAGAGTCAGGTGTCCAATGCATGCCATTAATTATCATCATTTATTACCTGTTACTTCTCATCTTAAGTTAACGGGCCGTCTCTTTCGCCATCATCATGACGGACGGTGCTGTTTAAGTCACAGTCATTTGCATTGCGCAGCAGATTGAGTGAGTCCCCTTCCTGTATTGAATTAAAAGCAATGTATCACCAAGATGCAGGAGAAGTACACATTTCTTGTTTGCCAGAAGAGGAAAATTAGTAATTACTAGTGTGTTCTGTAGAAAGTTGATTAGTGGCAGTGCACAATTACATCAATTCATGCGAAACACACCACAAAATCTACATCATTCAGTCTGCTATTCTGCGGCCAATGCATGGCATCAATCATTACCTGTTGCATCTCATCTCGTTAACGCTGCAGGCCGTCTCTTTCGCCATCATCATGATGGACGGTGCTGTTAAGTCACAGTCATTTGCATTGCGCAGATTGAGTGAGTGCCCTTCCTGTATTGAATTAAAAGCAATGTATCACCAAGATGCAGGAGAGAAGTACACATTTCTTGTTTGCCAGAAGAGGAAAATTAGTAATTACTAGTGTGTTCTGTAGAAAGTTGATTAGTGGCAGTGCACAATTACATCAATTCATTCATGCGCAACACACACAACAAAATCTACATCACTCAGTCTGCTTTTCTGCGGACAATGCATGGCATCAATCATTACCTGTTGCATCTTATTTTCAGTTAATGGCCAGTCTCTCTCGGCTCTGAAGGAGGATAGCTATAGAAGTCATCAGATTCATGGTCCACTTGTTTTGGAAGGACGAGGAAAGTTTGAATTTGTTGTTACCATCATCCAATCATCATTCATGAGGGAAATGGAATTGACCAGGAGATGCAGTATGATCGAGCGGAGGAGCTGGATTCTGAGGACTGTAGTGTCAAATGGCAGACACCTGAAACTTGTATCTTAAATTAGAAGATTAGAAGACGGTGATAATGCATTGGTTGCGATTCACAAGTTTATAACCGGAACAACAGACACAAACAAAGGGGGAAAAAAGGGAGGAAGACAGTAAGTGCGAGCCTAATTGTCAGGGAAGTATAGCTCGTCCTCAAACTCTGGGGGATCGTCCAGTAGTAGGTAATCATCTGACACAATACTTCCGTCACCTGAGCCGCTGTCCTCATCTTCCTCTGTTGATTCATGCATTGTGTAATTCGGTGGTATGAAGTGCTGATTCATTTTGATCATTGTTAACCTCTCCACGTTTTTGGGAGATAGACTGGTCCTTCTCAAGGTTACAATGGAACCAGCAGCACTGAAAACACGTTCGGAAGAGACACTTGCGACAGGGCAAGCCAGATAGCTTATTGCCAGCCTGCTGAGCTGTGGCCATTCAGACCTTTTCCTATACCAATACTGCACTGGGTTTTGATCAACGTACACCTCTGTTGGGTCGTCCAGATAGGCCTGGACCATCCGCTCAATGTTCAGGGTTGCTGCTGGTAAGCTTTTGTGCTGTTTTTTCTGTGCATCAGCACTGTGCTTACGGCCCATCTTTACATACCAATCTGATAATGATTGTACTCGGCTGAATGATCCAGTTATTGTTTTTGTAGTCGATGGTGATGGTGAGTGTTGCGATTGTGAGCCAACCGCACTGCCCTCAGCCGACGAAGTTGCACTTGATTCTGCATGGCCTGCTTCAGTATCAGTACTTGTTGTGGGTTGATGTGGCGGGCTTTTAATTAGCAGCCCTTCGTTTTCAAACTTGATGGCTGCTTCAGCTATACAACTTTTGTAGCGGGCAACATCAGTGTCGGAAAAAGAAAGGAATAGTCCTAATTTTGCACGTGGATCCAGAATTGTGGCACAAATGTAATGGTCTTGTGACAAAATTTTATTTTGTATCCTTACATTTTCTGATAAGCGCCTGGATAAGCTCTCCACCAAGTCATGGGCTTGCCTTCTGTCCTCTACACCTTTGTAGGATTCAGACACATTATTCAGCTCATGCTCTAGCATTTGCAACAATGGGATCGCTTGGCCCATTGTACAGTCCTCCTTGCTGACTTCACGTGTGAAGACCTCAAAAGGAGACAGCATCTCAGTCAGGCATTGAATTAGGGTCCATTGCTCCCTCTGAAGGGTCATGCCTTTAACACTAGCATCACTGCTTCTGTACCAGACATAATCATTGAGTGACCTGTGCTGTTCGTACAGACGATCAAGCATGTAATACGTTGAGTTCCAACGTGTTGCCACCTCCTGGATGAGTGCCTTGACTGGCACCCTACGCTCACGTTGGAGGATCCTCAGCTGCTTCCGAGCTTTAAAAGAATGGCTGAAATGAGTGCATATTCTTCGGCAGATGGACAGTAAATTGCTTACTATGGGTTCTTTTTTCAGAAAGTCTTGCACTATAATGTTTATGCAGTGTGCCAAACACGGAACCCTGAAATAGGAACCAAGTTCCATGGCCTTAAGTACATTACTGCCATTGTCTGTGGCAACAAAACCAATACCAAGACCTCTGGGCTGCAGCCATTCCAAAACCTTGGTGCGAAACTCTTCTAAAATGTTTTCAGCCGTATGAGATTTCTCCATGGCGAACATGGCTACAGTTGCATGTTTCCGAGTACCTTCAAAAATCGCAGCTGTGTCAACAACACCTCGTGCAGATAGTTGATCTTTAACCCCCACAAAAGAGATCCAGTGTGCAGTGATACACATGTAATCTGTGGCTTGGCAACTGGTCCACATGTCTGTTGTCAGGTGGATATTGTGCACAGCACTCTTCTGCAAAGCTTGTCCAACCAATTCCAGCACATCATGATGTAGTGCCGGAACAGCAATTCTTGCGAAATAGGACCGGCTTGGAACTTTCCATTTCGGGCAGATGGCAGACACAAATTCAAGGAAACCCACCCCTTCCACAAATGAAAAAGGAAGAAGGTCCAGCGCTAACATTTTAGCCAGCTTCGCATTGTACAATCGTGCCGTTGGGTGGTTGCGTTGGAACTGCCCCTCCAACCTAAACATGCTGTCAATGGTAGGCTGGCTTACTTTCCTTAGTGGTGCCATTAACCCACTAAGGCTCAACGACACAGATTGTCTCATTGAGGTACTCGCCGCCGGTCGCCTTGGTGTCTCACCCACACTCTGAGTATGGCTCTTACTGCGGTGCCACTCTGATGTTACTGAGGAGGATGTGGGCGTTACCACTGCAGTGACTGCACTACTGGAGACAGGGCTAGAAATGCCTCCCTGTTCTTCACCTGCCACCACAATAATATCGCTCCCTGATTCCTGACCAACTTCAAAGGGTTTAGTTTTCCTACTTTCTTTTAACTTAAGTAGGTGATCCTCCCACACAATAGTGTGGTGTATTCTGAGATGACTTGCTTGTCCTCCGGTACCATAGTTTGTACCAAGCTTACCACGCCGAACACCTTGCCGACAAATTGCGCATATAGCAATGTTCTCCTCCTTGGCGCTAACAGAAAAGAAGTCCCAAACTGGGGAGGAGAACTTTCTGGCACTGCTGGATGTGCCACTTTCAACACCAGATGAACTTGAGGGGGTCCTTGAAAATATGTGACCCTGTCCACCTACACTGTGACTTTTACTACCACTTCCTACTGAGGTGGTTGAGCTGGATGTAGGTCCCTGCCGGGCCTTGGAAAATATGGTAGCTGGAGGTAGTGGTGGTGTAACCTGTGTTGGTGAGATCCGTGCTACATCCCGCTCAGTAGCAGCCTTTCTGGATAGGGTTAGAATGTCGGTCTCCAATCCCTTTGGGGCGGGAGTAATGTGCGTGATGACTGGCTCGTCTTCATCAACATCATCACCCCCCTCTTCTACATCTACCTCCATAACTCTAAGTTTTTCTGGGACCTTCCTTTTCAGAAGCAATGTCTTGTGGCGTACTTCACTCTCAGACCGAGCTGGTGGGACCCAAGTGTCATCACGATCATCAGAAGCGGGGCTTGAAGAAGAAGATGATGGACTAAGCCTCCTTTTCCTTGCTGGTGGTCTGGAAGACAATAGATCTTCCGAAACAGTGGTTTGACTTCGCTCCGCTTTGTCTGCAGGAAGCTCGATTTCCTGAAATGCCCCTACGTCAGGAGCAACAACTACTATGGTGGGCTGTTGTGGCGGCTGCTGCTGTTCTGGTTGCGGCGGCTGCTGCTGCTGTTCTGGTTGCGGCGGCTGCTGCTGCTGGTCTGGTTGCGGCGGCTGCTGCTGTTCTGGTTGCGGCGGCTGCTGCTGCTGTTCTGGTTGCGCCGGCTGCTGCTGCTGTTCTGGTTGCGCCGGCTGCTGCTGCTGTTCTGGTTGCGCCGGCTGCTGCTGCTGTTCTGGTTGCGCCGGCTGCTGCTGCTGTTCTGGTTGCGCCGGCTGCTGCTGCTGTTCTGGTTGCGCCGGCTGCTGCTGCTGTTCTTGTTGCGGCGGCTGCACACTGATCTGCTGAGTTTGCGCCTGCGTTGAACTTGATTGTGTACTACTTTGCGGTAATGACATTTCTTCAACATCGCTGCCCGTTAGTAGACTGGCTACCTCTGCGACAGTAAAGCCCTTGGGCCTAGGTTGGTGGGGTTGCTGGACCGCTGTGCTGCTCCCAGCTTGGTTCCCGGACAACGCTTTGGTGCCAAAAAAAACCTTGGCCGGCACACCACCAGTCATGGTTAATGGCACTTCCTTTTTCTGTTCCTTCTTCTCACCAGCAACTTTCTTGGTACTGGACCTGGTACCTTTCTTTGGGGCCATCTTATTCCGACGTCAGGCAGGAGGCAGATGCACAACAAGTTCTGGTCACACGTGGGCGTGATGCGCAGCAGGACTTCTGTCTGGCTGGCAGTACAACGGGTAGCCAGGTGATGCCGATGACACCTCCTACTCTGTCTTTTGTGCACCTAAAAGCAAAGAAGACAGGAGAAGAACATCAGTGAAATGTTGCATTTGTTTTTGTGGTTCAGTTACTTAGTACTGTACTAGTGCAAACAAAAGATAGTCTAGCCATTTATGAATTTTTTTTAACTAGAGCTATGTTATACTACTAGTACTGTGTACAGCCACACTACACTCTCAGGAAGGTGATGTCTAAAAATTCAACAGATCACATAGAAAACACTTGATCAATAAAGCTGTGGCTACCTGCTCTGGTAGCAGTGGATGAAAGCAGGCCTGCTGGCAGACAAGGCCAGGCAAGCTTGCAGGCCTAGGCCTCAAAATGGCCACCAGCCACATGGCGAGCCCCAACAACATCAGCAAGGCCACCCCAAAATACACACTTCCCCAACTCAATCCAATGCCATCCATGCCCAAAATGATGTCTAAAATCAACAGAACACACAGAAAACAGTAGATTACTAAAGCTGTGGCTACCTGCTCTGGTAGCAGTGGATGAAAGCAGGCCTGCTGGCAGACAAGGCCAGGCAAGCTTGCAGGCCTAGGCCTCAAAATGGCCACCAGCCACATGGCGAGCCCCAACAACATCAGCAAGGCCACCCCAAAATACACACTTCCCCAACTCAATCCAATGCCATCCATGCCCAAAATGATGTCTAAAATCAACAGAACACACAGAAAACAGTATATTACTAAAGCTGTGGCTACCTGCTCTGGTAGCAGTGGATGAAAGCAGGCCTGCTGGCAGACAAGGCCAGGCAAGCTTGCAGGCCTAGGCCTCAAAATGGCCACCAGCCACATGGCGAGCCCCAACAACATCAGCAAGGCCACCCCAAAATACACACTTCCCCAACTCAATCCAATGCCATCCATGCCCAAAATGATGTCTAAAATCAACAGAACACACAGAAAACAGTAGATTACTAAAGCTGTGGCTACCTGCTCTGGTAGCAGTGGATGAAAGCAGGCCTGCTGGCAGACAAGGCCAGGCAAGCTTGCAGGCCTAGGCCTCAAAATGGCCACCAGCCACATGGCGAGCCCCAACAACATCAGCAAGGCCACCCCAAAATACACACTTCCCCAACTCAATCCAATGCCATCCATGCCCAAAATGATGTCTAAAATCAACAGAACACACAGAAAACAGTAGATTACTAAAGCTGTGGCTACCTGCTCTGGTAGCAGTGGATGAAAGCAGGCCTGCTGGCAGACAAGGCTAGGCAAGCTTGCAGGCCTAGGCCTCAAAATGGCCACCAGCCACATGGCGAGCCCCAACAACATCAGCAAGGCCACCCCAAAATACACACTTCCCCAACTCAATCCAATGCCATCCATGCCCAAAATGATGTCTAAAATCAACAGAACACACAGAAAACAGTAGATTACTAAAGCTGTGGCTACCTGCTCTGGTAGCAGTGGATGAAAGCAGGCCTGCTGGCAGACAAGGCCAGGCAAGCTTGCAGGCCTAGGCCTCAAAATGGCCACCAGCCACATGGCGAGCCCCAACAACATCAGCAAGGCCACCCCAAAATACACACTTCCCCAACTCAATCCAATGCCATCCATGCCCAAAATGATGTCTAAAATCAACAGAACACACAGAAAACAGTAGATTACTAAAGCTGTGGCTACCTGCTCTGGTAGCAGTGGATGAAAGCAGGCCTGTTGGCAGACAAGGCCAGGCAAGCTTGCAGGCCTAGGCCTCAAAATGGCCACCAGCCACATGGAGAGCCCCAACAACATCAGCAAGGCCACCCCAAAATACACACTTCCCCAACTCAATCCAATGGCATCCATGCCCAAAATGATGTCTAAATTCAACAGAGCACACAGAAAACAGTAGATTACTAAAGCTGTGGCTACCTGCTCTGGTAGCAGTGGATGAAAGCAGGCCTGCTGGCAGACAAGGCCAGGCAAGCTTGCAGGCCTAGGCCTCAAAATGGCCACCAGCCACATGGCGAGCCCCAACAACATCAGCAAGGCCACCCCAAAATACACACTTCCCCAACTCAATCCAATGCCATCCATGCCCAAAATGATGTCTAAAATCAACAGAACACACAGAAAACAGTAGATTACTAAAGCTGTGGCTACCTGCTCTGGTAGCAGTGGATGAAAGCAGGCCTGCTGGCAGACAAGGCCAGGCAAGCTTGCAGGCCTAGGCCTCAAAATGGCCACCAGCCACATGGAGAGCCCCAACAACATCAGCAAGGCCACCCCAAAATACACACTTCCCCAACTCAATCCAATGGCATCCATGCCCAAAATGATGTCTAAATTCAACAGAGCACACAGAAAACAGTAGATTACTAAAGCTGTGGCTACCTGCTCTGGTAGCAGTGGATGAAAGCAGGCCTGCTGGCAGACAAGGCCAGGCAAGCTTGCAGGCCTAGGCCTCAAAATGGCCACCAGCCACATGTCCAGGCCCAACAACATCAGCAAGGCCACCCCAAAAAACACACTTCCCCAACTCAATCCAATGCCATCCATGCCCTAAATGTGATTGAAAATGAAATATATTCAAAAAACAAAAGGAACAGTTGCTTCATCATGCACACACACACCCATGAGGCCATGCCCATGGCTAGCTCGGGCCTACTACTACAACCCACAAAATTAAAATAAATTAAAAAAAAAAAAAAGGAATGATGATAATTAATTATCAAAAATAAATTGTAGTTACACAACAACTGCAATGCCCACAATCAAACACAACAACCACTTACTTGTAAAATATCCTATTCCAAAAATCCTGAAATCCAATTGCAATGATGCAGCAGACAAAAAGAGAGATCTTTCCAGCTCCAAATCCAAAGGCAGAATGAGCAGGAGATGGACAAAGCACTGGGAGGAGCCTGCTGGACAGGAACAGGAAGTTGGAGAATCTGTGTCACTTCCTCCCTCTCTCCACTTTGTAAAAAAAAAATGACTCCTGGAGTCCTTGCACAAAAAAGGAAAGCCAAATGTGAATGTAAGGAGTTCTTTTCATCCAAAATCAGTATTTGCAGATGGTTTCATGCTGCTAGAGCCGATATTCCTCTCCAAATTGTAAATTTTACGTTGTTGATTTCTCCAGCTTCACATTACTTCCGCCGGCGTGTCGAAAACGATATGATCGCGTTCTCTTCTTTGTCCCTGTCGCGTTGGATATGACGTGTTCGCGGTCTCTTTCTCCTGTTCGCGTTCGATTTCATGTGCCCGCGTCCTCATTCTCTGGCTCGCGATGTAGAATGACATGTTCGAGATCTCAATCTTCTCATACTCGCGCGGTGCATGATCGCGAGAAGAAAGACCTGATCGCGCGACAAATGACGTGATCGCGTGAAAAATGACTTGAATGCGGCCGCGAACTCTCGCGAGACAGCGCAAAATGGCTACCAAAATCCAACATCTCGTGGAGAACGCGACCGGGTCAAGAAAACTTGTCGGAGAACGCAGGGATTCAGGTAAGGCGATCGCGCGCGCGCGAGAATGTATTGTTTTACAGCGCGAGCAAGAAAAAAATTATCGCTAAGCTGCGGAATGCGGAAATTTTTACATTTTCGCGCTTTCCGCGGAACGCGAGAATGCCAAAATATCGCAACTTCCGCGAACGGAACGGAATTTTGGCCCAGGCCTAGTCCAAGCCCTAATCACTAATAAGTTGAACTACGGAAATGCCGTATATGGGGGGGAGGGCTGACTACCTTTTTACTCACTTGCAGGTGATACGAAACCCGTCTGTGAAAATCATCTGCAAAAATGATAGATACAATTCTCTGTCAGCATGCCTAAAAAACCTCTACTGGCTGCCTATACGAAAAAGGGCAAAATTCAAGCTTGTAAAGATTGATGGAAGGAGCGTCAAGTTCAAAAAGTAATCATCAGTCCAATATTGCAGTCCATATTTTTTATTTTCAAGAGAATTTCACAAGATTCAAGTTCCAAAATAAAAATATTCAATCCAATATGATATGTTCAATACAATACAGAGATTTGTTTCATCCAGATTAGATGCTTTCTCACAAACGAATAGTCATAGCTCAAAAACAGCCTACGCGTTTCGTCCTCCTAGGACATCATCAGGGCTCATCAAAATAAACAGCTTTAATATGCTGGTTGCTGAATCCTACTTCATTTGAGCAAAAATATATTCTTCACCACAATCCCAATATAACAGAGCCATTAAAATCCTGTTAATGCGTGCTTCTGGCTCCTTAAAAATTATCTTTGAGTCTTAATCCAATTCAACATCTAGTTCTCCATGTAAGTATGCTGAGTCAAAAATTCCAACACCGGCGACAGTATGCCTCACGAGCATATCTGTCAGATTCCAAAAACAACATAAAAGATGGCTCTTTCCAGAGTAACTGACTTAATAGAACTAATTGCCCCTCCCTCCAGTACTTGAGTCGATACACCATGTAGCACTTTTACCGCTGTGATATCCCTCTGGGGATGCGTATGCCAATTTGACCATGTTTAAAGGAAGAGAGCAGGCATTTTAAATCTGGGTAACAGGGTTTTTGCATAATTCCTCAAACATCCTGTCTGACACTTCAAGGTTTAATTGTCAAGAGGAGTATTCTGGTATTTTTTGTTTGGGGTGGGTAACTGAGCCCTGGGACCATAGGTACGATGTTAAAAGTATTGGATTTTCCTCAAGATAGCATTTGATTAGAGGGAGTAATCACTGTTCCCAGACACAATTGTTTTTCCGCATTTATTCATGGTAGTGTGCTCATTTTTTCCAAATGAATAAAGATGGATGGATCCATTGTACGCACTTCCTATCAGATGTTTTTCTCCTTTGGAACTATAAAAACATCCTGAAGTTGTGGGTCAATGTGTCTTTACTTCCTCTTTTTCTTCTCTGAGTGCTTGCACACTTTCCTCCAAAGTACTTCCTTTTACTTCAGTCACTACTTTCATATTCTAATCTTCTGAGACTGTTCCAGCTCTGCTATTTCTGCATTCCTAGGTTTAGCTTCATTGCAGCATTCCAGGATTATCAATCCTAAAGATCATCTTTCATCCTTTAACGTTTATCTTGCTATAAGTAGCTTACACATACATTTCATAGCATGTATACTTAGTACCGAATTTACAATCTTAAGGAAACCATTGTGTTAATTGACCTGTGTAAATTATCAGGACTATATACTTATGTGGGATCAGAATGGTACCATAGGCAACCCGCACCTCGAAGCAGCAGCAGTGAACCAGGTTCACACAGAAAACCACAACCACCGCAATATGTGGTGGAAAGTGTTAAGGATCCTGCAGAGATGATGATGATGACATTGTCAATAGGGATTCTTGGGGGTTCTTACTTGGTAATGTAAGAAGGGGAGTATTATTTGGTGTGGGAGTTAGATCTCACCATGTAACACTATCACAATACTCCAAAGATGCTCCTTGGATTCACCCTAAGATACCCTTAATTCAGTTCTGGTAGTGTGGCAAAGAACAATTGGACTTTACTAGACGAACATGTGTTAAGCATTTCAGAGTACCAACATTGTCAATAAGTAACTGGCACAACTCAAAAGAAATCCAACACCAGCTTATAAAATAGAGTGTATTTTTATCTTAATTTAGACAGCAAAATGAGCGGAGTAGAATACATATACCCAGAGAAATAGATTTGTGAAGCAATATAAAATCAGTGCAAAATAATACAGTAAAAATGTAACATTGTGGTCAATGGGAAAAACCACACGTGCCAATCGGTCACCTGCAAGTCGAGTCAACTTCCTATCCTTGCAGGGTAAAGGTGATGTGGTTCCCAGAACCAAGTCGTGCCAGTAAGTTCAATTTCACCTAGCCCGGCCAGCCCGGTTGCAGACTTGTCCTGGCTGTTCCTGGTGCTGAACGGGAGCCACGGGAGAACTGCTTTCACCACTGAGACGGTGCTCCACGGAAAAAAAGATGCAAAAACATGACAACAGGGTCACTACTGATGTCAGATGAAGTCTTCTCTAGGTGCAGCATCAAATGCAGGGATTGGTTACCGGATTGGCGACCAACAAGCCTTAGCAGCGGTAAGTGGAGCAGATAGTCACGTCGATGTACAGTAGTCCTGGGGAAAGTGGTAGCTGACTATAACTTTGTGGAAGGTAGGACTACACTTTCCACAATGCACTAGACCATCTGGATTTGGGCGGAGGCCAGAGATTGTTCAGATCCGGGGCGTTATCTTAACTGCAGTTTGCAGGGGTCTAGTGCCACTTGTCCAGGGGAGCCTGGACAAGTGGCACTAGACCACTTGACCACTTGTCCAGGCAGATGGCAGAAATCAAATTTTAGTGCATAGACCAGGCTTCTTATCCCCTTCTGGGGGTGTACATCTCCTTTACCAATTGTCTGGGTGCAAATATGCCTGGGGTGGGGAGGGCTTTTTCCTCCTCTGGTAGTCAGTCCTGTTTCAGCCTTTGATGCTCACCGCCTTGATGTGCCACTTCACTAGCCTGCTTGGGAGGAGGGAGCTGTGACCTCCATCATGCCCAAGCCTTTTGTTCCTGACTCCTGGGAGTGATCACACTGCCTGGCAGGAGGTCAAAATCCCGTCTTGGCAGCAGCAAACACGGGAAACGCAGGCTTGCCAGCTAAAGCACTGAGAATTTGAGTCAACCAGGTGAGAAACTTCTAAGGTAGCCACCTGGGTGCATGTCACATAGCCCTGGACACAGGATTCATATCAGGAGTGAGAAGGTACGTTGTTTGATACCAAACCCAACATATTTAGTCAGTACCATAATGGAGCTGCCAAACTCGGGTTAAGGGTGCCAGCTCATGTTGTCCTATGGACCGTCTATCACTTATAGTGTCCTTTAACCTCTTCAATGCCCGCGACGAGCGGGTCTCGTCATGGGCCGCGGTTGCGCTGTGCCCATGACGAGACCAGCTTGTCATAAACCCCGCCCGCTAATGCAACGGCCGGCACAGGGCGGGGAAAGGGGCGGGCACTGAAGGGGTTAATGTTAAAGGGCATTATAGAGTCATATAAGCTTGCACTTGCACTTCTACACCTTTGATATAAGGCACCCAGCATCCTGGGCTTTCAGGAGGATTTCCTCAGGGGTGACTGGCATATATCAGAGATAGTGCATTTACTTTTCCCCACATGGGGAGGAAAAAGTCAAGTTTGAGCAGTTTGCACTGCCCCGCAATATGAAATGGCAGGCCTGCTGTCAGTAGTGTACTTGCTTTGCTCAGGGTGGCAAAAACAGTGCTGCAAGCCCTGGGGCCCCTTTACCACACATGCCTTGATTTTCACTGGTACCATGTACTATGGACTTATAAGGGAGGTGAAGTCCTTGCCAATTGGGACCGCCAATGTACACATAATAGTTTTAGGGGAAAGCACTGGCACTGGGGCCTGGGCAGCAGTCATAACCATCAGCACTGGAGCAAAGGGTGGGGGTGCATTCAAAAAGGGCACTTTCTTACAGATACCATCAAATGGCAGTTTCAAACCAGTATTTTCCTGCAGCTATCTGTGATTTGGATTGCGTCTGAGACTCCACTCATCTATTTAGATTAACCAGGCTTTGGGTGGGAATAGGACTAGAATAAGGGAGAAAGGATCTTGGTTAGCACTGTGAGAAGTTGGCCTGGTATATGCTGTCCACTAGTTATAGTGGGCACCTTGCACCAGTCCAAACGACCCTTATTGGTGATTAGGTCAAAGAAAACCTTATTGAAAGCTATCCTAGTGGTAGCTATTGAGAGCAACCTTCAGGCTAAGTCTCGAAGGAATGTAAAGCAGCTTGCCTGCCTCATCAGACCCGGGGGTCTTTCTGAGGTCATCTAAAAGCAATGCCTCTATGAGGCATTGAGTTCTGGGGTTTTTCCCTGTCTTCAGTTTCATAGCTGTACACATACTCCTCAATTTTTGGAATGGAATATGGTCATACTTAGTGGTCAGAGCCCCACTGGCTTCTGCCCTAGAAGACATACTAGTGTTATGTGGTGTGGCACCTACCTAACCTAGTGGGAACTACTAAGCTCTCTTGAGTTGGAGAAAGGGTATGCTAGACCCTTGACTTACCCAACTCTAAGTTCAGTAGAACGTACTTTATTCTAGTCTTGTTTTATATTAACCTAAGTACCTTTAGTGGTTTTCAATTAGTCACTCAATGAGATTATATTGGTAAAGCAATAGCAAGCTTGAATCCCAACCGCTGCACACCAATGTGAGAAGTTGGCCTGGTATATGCTGTCCACTAGTTATAGTGGGCACCTTGCACCAGTCCAAACAACCCTTATTGATGATTAGGTTAAAGACAACCTTTATTGAAAGCTAGCCTAGTGGTAGCTATGGAGAGCAGCCTTCAGGCTAAGTCTTGAAGGAATGTGAAGCAGCTTGGTTTACCAGATAATAACCTCCTGAATGACCAAATGAAAGGAGAACCACACAAGGTATATATAAAATATATGTATTTATTACTAAACACTCTCTACTAACCTCTTTAGGATTAGAGAACAAGATACACAATATTAAAGCACTAGAAAGACATTAAATAGCACAATACACAGTGGGCTCCAGGGGGAGACCAAACCATATACTAAGAAATTGGTATAACAACCACGACTTGACTAAACACAGTGCCTAGAGCACGTAGAATCACTGGGACCCCAAGGAACCACCCTAGGTAGTGACACAGGGGACCCAATTGGGACGTGTGCAGTGTGAGAACACAGGGTTGAGCCCCGTACAATCCTATGGGAAAGTCTTGGTTAGAATTTTAAAGATTAAGGACATTTAGGAGAGGACTTCAAGCAAACCCTTTGGAACATAGAAGGCTCTAAGGCCAGCACCCTTGAGAGTACCAAGGTACCTGAATTACCTATCCCAGGAGAGCCGGGTGCATAGGGGTCAAGTGGTGTCGGAAACGCTCGTTGATTCCAATGGCGTATTGCGAAGAAGTGCTGCTGCCAGGAAGATCAGAAGTGTCCGGTGTGATCCAAGCCTGGATCAGAGCTGAGAAGAACCTGAAAGCAGAGGGGACAGAGTCTGGGTCACTTCACAGTGACCAGGGGCATGATAGACGAATGCCCACCAATGTCAGGTGTTTCAGGTGAGATGAGGTGAAGATTGACTCTGCAGCCACGGGGACCAGGAGACGTCGACGATGACCAAAGTCTGCAGATGAGCTGTCCCACAAAGGATGTTGAGTGCACCCACCCAGCCCCAATACACTAAAGCCTGTCTGGGAGGTGGTCACACCTCCCTGCGACAGGAGACCTATTGTCCAGCCTTCCCCTGTCGGAGTTTCATCCAATAGCAGGAGGGCAGACTCGTGTCTGTGGCTGGCAGCATCCATTTTGTGATGCCAGGGTTTGTAAAGCTGGTACCATTGCTGTCATATTTCTCCCTCTAGTAGGGTGGAATCATACCTCCCACACCAGTTACTGGTGTGGAGGTATGAATACAAGGTGTTTCACACCAAACTCGACATGTTTCCATGCAGCCGTTTTAAAGTTAGCATTTACCGCTAGGATATAATGCACTTAAGTATAGATGGTTGGCTACATTACAAACAACCCCGGAATATAGGTTCTGAAAGCTGTAGAGGGGCTCTGCTCATGCATGGACACCCTCTCACATAAAACCCAGCACCCTGCCTTCAGGATTGATAAGGCCTGCCATAGGGGTGACAGATAGGTTTATATGTGCAGTGATTAGGATAGGTATAGTGAACCTAATTCGAAGTAAGGGGTGCATGCACACCTTACACAAGCTGCTGTAGCAGACCTGTTTTGTCATTTTGAATGGTCTCTCAGGGGTGGCATGATATATGCTGCAGCCCCTGAGAGGCCTCTGGGGTACCTATGCCATAGGTACATAGTATACCATGTACTAGGGACTTATAAGGGTACCCCAGAATCAAATCTGGAGTGTACCTAAAGTACATGCAATCAGTTTATAGGAGAAAGCAGCTAGGCTGGGGTCCTGGATAGCAGGATCCCAGCCAGTCTAAGTCGAAAACAGTGAAACATCAGGAAAAAGTGGGGGTAACTATAAGAAGCATATCCTACTCTCCCACAAGCACTGTCACACAGACAACAACATTCAAAGATAACTGACACCTTCAAAAAACATTTCTTGTGTTTCAACTTACCAATAAAGTTCTTTTTTTAATCTCTTGCAATGTTTCTACTCTGGTAAGCTTTTGGCCCTATAATAGTCTCTAATTCTTTAAAAGTGTCTTGAATATTCTTTTCTAAGAGGGTTCTCAAAGTTTGACCGGTTCAAATAATGCATGCCAAGTCTTACATCAGGGAAATAGACCTACATGGACATCTTTTTAAAGACTTCACTAATGCTAAGTTACTCGCTGAACCCTCCACCCCTAAACCCCTTTATTATCTTAAGTTCTCCTTACGGGTCAGATTATTGGGTTTTAGTCTTTTCTGTGATTATTGTCCAAAATGACGTGTGACTGACTTGTTGTCTTTGTTTCTGGGTTTTGTCTTCACTGAATTTGAAACAACTAAGCACCTTGAATTTCACTACACCCTCAGGAGTTCCAGATTCCAAAGATCTTTTCCAAGAAAGATTTTCAGCTGTTATTGGGTTTTGCAAACACCTAGCCTACTCTGTCTCTCACAGTTCATTCTAACAGGTCCCCTAAATTGACTTTATAAATCAAGAAGGGGCTTCAGACCCCTTTTAAAGATGTCCCACCAACTTGAATGACTCAGGTCCTGAAGCTCCAGTTGCAGCTGTCCTCACTGAGGATTTATATTAACTAGTAGTGGCCTCCTGGGTGTGGCCCTTTTTTGTAAGGAGGTCACAGCCAGACTTGGAGCATTTTATAGCAGCTAGATCCAAGATGGTAACCTCATGGGCCAGAGTTTTCTCTGGCCATCACCAGAAGGGCCAAAGTGCCTTATGCCAAAATTTGGTCCTCGTGCACAATGTCCTGGGCTCCTATGACAAGGAAGACCTGTAGTGGCTCCCTAAGAGGTGTCTTACTGGGTATCCTGGGGCCACAGGGACAGATCCTGACATAAACAGAGTGGCTTGCTGCCTTTTAGGAGGACTCCAGAAAAACGTATATTGAATGGTAAAGTTGTTACAATAATGTGAATGAATAATTGATATAGATCAAACCCCTATGAAACTTGCCTGCAAAATGACTTATTCTGTATTTCTAGCTCTCGCCCATTAAGGCTGTGTTCCATATTTTGACACAAAGAAGGAGGCAATCTTAAAGGACAATATAAAGAAATAAGAGAAAACAGGGAATATGAGACTTGTTGCTTAGTTTCCCCGGGACACAAAAGCTTTCAGCAAGACCTGGAAGATGAAGCATCGATTCTAGATGATTGATCCTACCTATCTGTCGTTTCCATAGTTTCTTTCCAATCTTCATAGTAATTTACCATCTTTGATTCTGCTGAACCATGGCATGCTTATAATTCCATTACTGTTCAGAACCTCAACATTTCTTTTTTTTTTTAAACAAATGTTATTATGTCAAACGTTATATAAAGTGCAATGCTCCTTGACCCAGGAAACATCAGCCACAGCAAACATTGCAAATCATTGTCTTTGACAGTTAGTTTATACATTATTATCATCAAAATCATGAAATACGATATAACGTAAACACCTTGAACTCCCCCTCCTCCCTGTTGCACTAACTCACTGCTGTGTTTCGGTTGTGACCACAAGAGTGGAGATCAGCAGATTGCAGCGGTGGGGGGGAATAAACACAACCCAATACCACCTGCTCCTCGTATATGGTACCCGCAATAAATACGTATCTCCCCTGGTGAAGCCAGAATGAAACACTTGAATATAACCATAGCGGAGGAGACATAGTGCTTTAGTACCCATTAAATGTGTCTCCTGAAGCATCAGGACATCCGCTCGGTACCGTTTGGCCTGGTGAAGTATGGCTCCTCTCTTGACCTTATCCAGAATCCCTGTGACATTCCAGCTCACTATTCGAAGGTCACCAGCGTGGAGTCACACCCTATCCGTAAGGCTAGCCATCAAAGGGTCTCTGGATCTGTGGGACAGCCATGAGCTAGTGTGCTGTAAAAAATGGAGTAGCTTCCGTTTCTGTCATTTTTGCATTTCAAGAAGAATATACAGTGCTCACACATACACAAGTGAGGGTGCGTGAAGTGAAGTGCTTAGTGACAATAAAAACTTTTCATCGCATTGAAAACATGTCAAAGAGAACCCAAGTGGTTTAGACAATGTTAGGGAACTTTGAAATTGTAGAAACGGAAGCTACTCCATTTTATGATGTTTAATAAAATGTGACGTCTTCCTTTACTCTTCTGTGTCCTTGCATACGTTTCTTATTTTGATCTAATTGTGTTCAATATATCTCTAAATATAATTGAATTTTCCTTAAATCACTAACTGTAGCCTTGCTACTTGAGGATCTCTGACCTCACCAGACCATTGTCCTTTTGAACTATCCACTTACCCCAGGTCACATTCGTGTGGGGTCCCCTTGTTTTTCATACATATCCTCCACCAGCGAGGCCAAGCCTCTGGTGATCGACTCCAGTGATGCAACCTGTTTCTGAAATGTGGCGACCGAGTCCTCCACTCCCAAGACTCTGGTTTCAGCCTCAGTGATGCGCTCCACTGCATTTTGAAGATCTTGCCTCAGGAGCGTGACATCAGAGCCCACCTCTCCAGTCTTTGCTTCCAGCGCGGCCCTAGACTGTGTGATGGCTGCCATGAGTGCGCCATTGTCTGGGACGCCCCCTTGTGACCCTCCCTGGTCTGCAGTAGAGGCCCCCGGTCCAGTGAAGCGGTCTAACATGCTCTGTTTGGCAGAACCTCCTACTGGTTTTTCCTTCGTCATTATGGTTTTCGGATGCCATTCTTTTGAGATGGCGGTTCAGCAGCCCCCCAGCCAGGCCTCCAGCACAAATCACTGTGACTCTGCACGTTGCCTGCCGATCTCCACTCTTGTGGTCTCAACTGATAATATCTGTTGCCGCATCAGGCCTCTTGAAGTGTAGGACACGGGTGGAAACCTCCCGCCCACAAGCCGCACCAGGCGCTAACCCGGCCACTTCCGCGGACAGTCGTGTCTCCCCCCTCCCTAACGGGTGTCCCTCCTTCCCCACAAATGCCACCTCCAGGCGACCAGGGATTGCAAATCCGAACCCCACACCGGTCTCCGCTGTAAATGTGATGTTGGGGCCCAGCTCCTCACAGCAAAGGACCCCTTGGTATAGTCCAGCTATCTCAGGTCAGTCCCCTAAACACAGACCCACTAGCTTCCACCCACAAAAGCACTGCAAATGGCTGAGCTGGGCCTCACACTGCTGCACAGGCCTCTGTTCTGCCCACGAAGCGCGCATCCACTTAAGGCCCACACACAGCGCTGCCTCTCCGCCTCTCCTACAGCTCCCTACTTTTACTGTATGGGGCGATATATCACCAGGCTCAGGCCATAGGGTGCTTTAGTGCGATAGCCTCGCTGCCTCTCTGCCCCGGAATAGCTACACAGGGCTCATGTGGCCCAACGGTGGTCATCCTGCATGCACTCTGCAGGCTCCAGTTAGCCACTGCTCGGGCGACAAGGCCTTATGTGCCAGCCCCCAGATCTCTAAGCAGGCCTCAACACCTCTGCCACAGCCCCTCGGGATGCCATCCGGCCCCGATTATCCTCGCGAGTGAGTCTGGTCCTCAGGGAGCCCACAGGATACCACCCTCACAGCCTGAACCGGCCACCGAGCTCTGTAGAGGAGGCAGGAGGGGAACGAAGGAGGGCCCTTACCGGGTCTCTATCACGGACCTGCCCACCTCACAGCCGCTGCCACCGCTGTCCATCTGCCCTCCGGGCCAGCCACCAGGGATCGATCTTATCTGCTGCCAGTCCTCGCAGGATTTCAGGCAATCCAGCGCTGCTGCACACATTGTCCCTCACAGCCGCTCAGAAAACTCCGCTGCAGGACCGCCTACAAGGCCTTTCGGCCGCACCTCACAACTGCCACTTCAAACTCCTCGGTTCCCGCTCATCTCCGAGTCAGGTTACTGCCACTTGGTCCCACCACTGCGGGGGGGCTTTGACGAAGAATTCATCCGACGAAACAGGATAATAACAGGATTTTAGCAATGGGCTGAGCGGAGCTCGCCTAACTCATGTCCACCATGCTGGATCGCTAGGCCATGGCCGAACCTCAAAATTTTTAATGAATTTCTTTTTTAAAGGGGTTTGAGAACACAAGATCTTAATTCTATATAGGACCCAACTTCCAGATCACTAAGTAATGGCTCCACATTCCACACAAATGGCGTGCTTGCAGCTGTCATACTTCCATTTGCATATAAATGCAATCAACACCCAGAAAAGTCTTTCTTTCAGAATATATCACTTAACACCATAGTCCATACTGCCGGAAATGCCCTACTCACATTCCATTGCGAGTGATGATCCACTGGCGCAAGAAGATAGAAACACCTTTTCTTTTTTTGAAGATTCTTTTCATTTTTGATTGTTAGCTTTAATTTTTTTATTTATTTATTAACAGCAGCAAAGATACATAAATACATTACATTCAAATTCATTAATATGACCAAAGAATTAGGAAACAACAGGGAATTGGCACAAATTAATAATACATTCCAAACCGTAAGTTAACACTACCTGTTCCTATCATATTTAAACAGAGAGTGACCCAGGTCATAAGCACCCCCCAAATCCTCTTCCCTTTACTTTTAGCCCTCCTGCCTCTACACATAAAGTGCATATTCTAGATTGTAAACATGTGGGAAGCGTCCTTTCCATTGCTGAAAGGTCGGGGTTAAAGGGTCAAGCCAAGCCGAGGCCACACAGAGCCTAAAAACCGTGATTAATCATTAATCATAATCATTAAAACACAATAATGAATCTAGCAATTGGCCTTACTCTATGAAGGGCAAGGACTAGGGACAAACATTTTTTCATCTTTCAAAAAACCTGCATATCTGCGCATTATGCATTTGACTTATTCTGGCGTAAATCATCATTTTAGTTTAAGGAAAGCAGCAAAATGTCCTTCTTTGTCTTGATTTCTATTTAGTCATAGAAAACTATATATATATATATTATCTACTGGCGGTTGCCAGTAGATAGTTATAGTTAGGACCGAGTTCCCATAGGAAATCTGAAAATTCTATTTTGAATAACTTTGGCGCCGGTTGACTTATCTTCGTGAAATTTTCAAAACTAATGGGGCGCTCCGCTCAGCTCCTACCCTGAAAGTCTTGGGGTGATTCGTCAAGCGGGGGCTGAGAAAAAAGGGGGGTCCCAAAACGCGTTTTCCCCATGCATTTTCCCATAGGACCTTTAGTCGAAGTTACAGCCCGAACGGCTGAACAGAATTACTTGAAATTTGGCAAAGAGGTAGTCCTCAGGTCAGGCATGTGCCTTTTGCTTAAATGGTCAAAATCAGTTCAGTAGTTCCAGAGAAAATCAAAAGTAAAATCTCATATATATCTGGGCGGAGCCTAACCACACATCTCATCGTGAGATCTGATTGGCTGTCAGCACTTCATCCAAGAAGTGTTGGCAGCCATCTTGGGACCAATATATATGATAGCACCTCATTAAAAAGCATTGCAGTTAATAGAAGGTTTTAAGACTTTAGTTACATCATAAATCATTTGTTGATGGTACCATACTCATTTTAGGAATTGTGGTGTGTTCTAAGGTGATTTTACCATGTGAAAAAGCCTTCTGCTGTGATATCATGAATCATGTTTGAGAGAAAACTATTTTCTTATGCTTTTCCCACAGAGGTTTGGAAGGTGATCTATAAGCTAACTGAGAGCATATTTTCTGTAAATTCAAAATATCTTTCTCAGTCATGTGAGAATGAAGTCCGACATTCTCAGTAAAACATGTACATCCAACAAAGGCAGAGACTGTCAGTTGATTCCTTTGTGTTCTACTGCAGCTTCCCAGAGTGTTCTAAAGAACGACTAGAGCGCTAACAGTCCTAAATATGACAAACGTATGGCACACCTGAAGCCATCTTGGTTGGAATAAACTGGTAACACTTAAAACATTTAATTTAAAAAGGAACACAATGAGGGGGTTCATTTTGCCATAGAAAGTATGATTAGTGCTGCAGAAAGAAAAATTAGGGCACATTTTGAGTGACTTCTCAAATCCTCTTTTATTTCATTAAAAAATTCTGACATGCAGACTGAAACATGCACTTTCAATACCAGCAGCAGACTTCCCTGGTGAGCAGTAGCTTTACTACAGTGATCTAATAAGCAACTAGAATGCTAACATTCTGAATTTATGGCAAATTTGTGACACATCTGAATGCCTTCTTGATGGAATCAAAGTAAAAAACTGAAAGTATTTCCTACTGAGGAGACTGTAGTAAATGAGGAAATTAGGAAACATCATAACAAATAAGTCTCCCAAAATGGCCATCAGAGATAAAAGAGCCCAAATGTAGCCCAAATATCACCCAGATGTAGCCCAAGTATAGCCTAATGACAGAATGTCCCAGAGTGTTCTCAAGAACAAGTAGAGCGCTTACTGTCTTTCTTATGACAAAAGTATGGCACACCTGAAGCCATCTTGATTGGAATAAACTGGTAACACTTAAAACATTTAATTAAAAAAGGAACACAATGAGGGGGTTCATTTTGCCATAGAAATTATGATTAGTGCTGAAGAAAGAACAATTAGGGCACATTTTGAGTGACTTCTCAAATCCTCTTCTATTTCATTACAGACTGAAACATGCACTTTTAATACCAGCAGCAGACTTCCGTGGTGAGCAGTAGCTTTACTACAGTGATCTAATGAGCAACTAGAGTGCTAACATTCAGAATTTATGGCAAATGTGTGACATATCTGAATACCTTCTTGATGGAATCAAAGTAAAAAACTGAAAGCATTTCCTACTGAGGAGACTGTAGTAAATAAGGAAATTAGGAAACTTCATAACAAATAAATCTCCCAAGATGGCCACCAGACACAAAAGAGCCTAAATGCAGCACAAATATCACCCAGACGTAGCCCACATGTAGCCCAATGACAGAAGTGTGCAAAACACTTATTTTTGTGTATTTGCAGTTTTATATAGTGCAGACTTGTCAGGTATTGAAATGCTTTACATGAGCATTGGTTACATCACACAAGATCAAATTCATTTTGGTTGTAGACATGGGGAGATTAAGTGATTTGACTACAATCACAGAATGTTGAGCGGAAGCAGAAACTTCAACCTGGTTCCCCAGTTGCAAAGTCTGCAGCTCTGGAAGTAACACCACATCCTCTCGCCAAGGTGCAACATTTAATCAAGTGGTCAACTGGATAAAAAAACATAAAGATTACAAATAATTTAAAAGTTCTTTGTCGCTATTTGAAAACTCAGAAAATATGTCCTCATTTTAGTTTTTTAGAGCACTAACCATAATTTTTTTACAAATAAGACCCTCTCATATATGTAATTTCTAAAGGAAATACTCTAGGTATTACAGTTTTGATTACATCAAGATGACGTCAGGCGTTCCACACTTTTGTAATAAATATAGAATGTTAGCAATCTAGTTGTTCATTGGGATACTGTTGAGAGGCAGAGGCCAGGGGCACGGACTCTGAAAATTGAAGGCAGGTAGGAGAGTGCAGAGGCAACAATTTGACCACACTGGGCAGGCAGGAAGGACAGTGGCAGCACAACAGACTATGGAGGGCAGTGGAAAGGGGGGCAGGGGCAACAAACCAACAATACAGGACTGGCAAGAGAGGCTGTGGCAATATAATAGACCATTGTGGGCAGAAGGAAGAGGCAGTGGTAGTACAACCATACATGCCAACAGACCCGTCTACAATCTCCTCTTTTTCAATGTAACTCAAAGGGGAAAATCAATACCCCAGTTTTTTTTTTAAATCTTCCTCTTACCAAGTTCAAAATGTTCGCAAGTATGGTACATTGAATCATGGTAGGCAGGAGGAATTGGGGTAGGGACATGGACTCGGATAACAGAGGACAGGAGGGACATGGAGAGGTGCACCAAACTGACCCTACAGGGCAGGCATCAGGGTTTGCAGCAGCACAATACACCACACAGCGCATGCAGGAAGGGAGTGCAGCACAACAATCCATAGAAAGCAATAGGGAGGGGACAGGACCATGCACATGGACAACAGAGAACAGATGGGAAAGAGGCAATGGTAGCTAGCTGACCATAATGGACAGACAGGAGAGAAAGCTGCAGCATAACAGACCATGAAGGGCAGGAGGGACGGATCAGGGGCATTACAATGGAACAGACAAGCCAGGAGGGAGTGAATAGGGGGTCTGCACATGGAAAGAGAGGGCTGGGGGCAAGGTGGCAGGGCAGGAGCAGCAAGATGACCATGGAGGTCAGGCAGGATGGGCACTAGAAACAAGACACACCATGGAGAGCAACAATGAGACTATGGTGGCATACACACAGACCATGGAGGGAAGATGGGAGGGGGTCAGGGGCAGCTAGCTGACCACACAGAGAAGGTGGGAGGGGCCATGGCAGCACAGAAGAACATGCATGGCAAGCAGGAGGGTTAGTGGCAGCACAATGGCTATGATGGGCAAGAAGGAGGGTGCAGGGGCATGCACAAAGGACCATGGAGGATAGAAGGGAGGGGCACAGACAAGAGCGTTCAGGGGAAGGGGCCTCACAACAGACCGCGCGGGGCAGGCAGGAGGAGCAGTTGCAGCACAACAGATCAGGGAGGGCAGAAGGGTGTGGCAGTAAAATGGACCATGGAGGACAGGAGGAAGGGGATAGGGGCATGGCATGTGGACAGGCAGGGTGGAGGTGGCAGGGACAGGTTACAGTCATCTGACAATGCTAGGCAGGTGGGAGGGGAGTGGTAGCTCAACAGAACACTCAGAGTAGATAGGAGTGGCAGGTCCATGGAACATAGTGGGCAAAACGGATGGAGCAGGGGCATGCACAAAGACATCGGAGGGCAGGGGGAAGGAGAATAGGGGCAGCAAGCTAAGCACAGAGGCTAAGCAGGAGATCAATGATGGGCCATAGAATTGGGCAATGGAGGGCAGGAGGAGTGGACTGGTACATCATGCTAAATGGAGGGCAATGCCAGCACATCAGACCATGCATGGCAGGAGGGAGAAGGCTAGTCCATGGATTCAGACAACAGAGGATAGGGAGGAGGTGGATGGGGCAGCAAGCTAACTGTTCAGAGAAGGTGGGTATTAGGAATTTTATTGTTTTTAAAATGTGTGTCTGTGCGAACTACTTAAAATATGAACAAGTATGCAGCATAATCTCACTTTTATTCAGGAAGAAGAGGACGTTTGTGACTGTGACTCTGGGCTCACTAGGCAGAAACACCCCCTGACCCTTCACCCCCATCGCAAAATGTAATGCCCGTGAAAAGGGTAGGTGGACGCAGTGTTATATAGAACATAGTCCTGAGAGCACGATTGAAGATGAAAACTAGATGTTGTATATGGTATAAACTATGCACCAAAAAGTGTGATATAAGATGAACCGGGGCGTGAAATATAATATGCAATACATTGTGCGCAATGACAGATTCATTGGAGAGTGCGAGATAGCACAGGCACTAGCGCGTGCTATGCGATATGCGCCTTGGAGTGTAATATGCACAGGGCAGTGTTGTGTAACATAACTAGTCTCTAAAGTTGTAATATAAAATATGTGCTGGGGAGTGTAACGTTGCATATGCACTGTGACAAAGATATAGATCCCAGATTGTAATATGTATGGCATAGCGCTGTGCGTTATAACATACACATCGAGGAAGGCACGTTAGATGGGGCAATATAACCCGTGCGGCATGACATATTCACGGGGTGGTGTTACAGTGCACATGGGCTAGAGAGTGTCATAGCATACGCACTAGCTGGTGGAATACAACACAGAGGTGTGAGGCAATCGGCGGGCACTGGTGGGTGTAACACAGCATTGGGCTCAGCCAGGTGCACGCTGTGACTCTCAAGTGAGGTTCGTCTCCTTTCCAGAGAGTAAAATAGAAAGTATTACACATCCGGCGGTGGATGTGTTTTTTATTAACCGTGAGGGAGGTTTCTTGCATAGTTTGGTCGAATTTTTGTCGAATCCCCTTTGAATGGCTTGGTGTGCGTGTATATTAAATGTGCCCGTCAATAGCTACCCATGTTTGTATAAATAAACGACAAGGGTGTCTGCTTGGAGAGTACCCACCGGCGGGGGCGTCGGGATTAGGCACGGTAGGGCATCAGACACGTCAGAGCTTCACTAGCGGTGTAAATACATTCCATGTGGATTCATTCTATGCATAGTCACCTTTTAATGAATATCACGCAAATCGTCATGGTGATAGGTACATTCGGTTTGTTCAGCATGTCCTAGGTGTTTCTATAAATATATATATTTTTAAAATAATAAAAAACAAAGGCTGGCCCCGGGGGATGGGGTCCCTGGAGCCATAAGTGGCCTGAAGAGGGGGGCAACGCAGCCCCCTCCTAAAGAATTTAATTTAAAAAAAGGCCATAACCCGGGGGTTGGGGTCCCCGGGCCGATTAAGGCCTTGGGAGGGCCAAATTAAGTTTTTTTCAACAAAAATATTAGGGTGCAGGCCCTGGGGGATGGGGTCCCCAGGGCCAGTAAATTAGAAAAAGAAGGGGGGCCACACAGCCCTCCTTCTTAAAAAAATTAAATAAATAAAAGACCGGCATTGCGCTGAAGGCCACGCCCCCTCCTTGCAGCACTCTGCAAACGCGCCCCCTGGCCAGTTGTAAGTTGGGGAATTAATTCCCCTCCAATACTGAGGGTCCCTGAGGGCCAACTAGCCCAACAGGTATCTCCAGTGTGCGCCAGGGAGCTGCGTTGCAGACAAGTGTTCTGAGGCCACGCCCCTTTTTACACCTCTATGCAACGCAGCTGTGTGGCGCTTACTGGAGGTACCTAGTGGGCTAGTTTGACCCTAGGGACCCTTAGAATTCAAGGGGACTTAATCTTTCAACTTAGAACGGCCACAGGGCGTGTTTACACAGTGGTGAAGGGAGGGGACGGGGCCTGAGGTGACGTGTGCAAACACGCCCTGAGGCGCGTTTTAAGTTGGGGAAATAATTCCCTTTCAATCCTGAGGGACCCTGGGGGCCAACTAGCCCACCAGGTGCTTCCAGTAAGTGCCACTGCTCTGCGTTGCAGAGAGGTGGTGCAGGCCGTGCCCCTTTTTACACCTCTCTGCAATGGCGCTTACTGGACGTACCTAGTGGGCTATTTTGCCCCTAGGGATCCTCAGGATTCAAGGGGACTTAATCTCCCAACTTAAAAAACGGCCACAGGGCGAGTTATAGTTAGCTGAACTAACTATAACGGTGTAATTTCTATGGTTTTGTAAGAGTGAAATGTCCAGCTAACTATAACATCTCTGAAACCTATGGTTTTTTCAGTGAATTTTTATTGTTTTTTAAATGCTAATTTCTAACTATAGCGTCTGTAAAACCTATGGTTTTTTCAGTGAATTTCAAAGGTTTTATAAATGCTAATTTCTAACTACAATGTCCATGAAACCTATATTGATTTTAAGTAAATTTTAAAAAGACGTGCATACTTTTTGTAGTGAAAAACTAACTGTAACAGTAGTCTGCTATAAGTTATAATTTAGCAATGTTTAAAACTTAATTAGCACTAATTAACATATAAGTGTGGAAAAAGTGTGACGCAGCAGCTATGATACATGACTTCGAACAACAGCGTTCACAGTTCGATTCCCGGCTCCAGCGACAGGTTAGCCCACCACTATGTCACTGTGTGCAACACCTTGCTTAATCTTCCCGATGCCCCCGAGCACCCGGACACCTCTCCGGGGTTGCTGTACGCTTTAAAAATGCTGGCTTTTTTTAAATTTAAAACCATAGTGATGAGAAATATTAGCACGTTTTTTATTTTTCTTCTATTCTGAACAATATTTTTTTATGTCCTCTATTCAGAATTACTGCAATTAATAGATGTTTTAGTCACGAGAAAGGAAATGACACGGTTTGCCGGGTAGCAGTTTTTAAGCTCTCCAACGTATGTACATATTAAGGAGCTTATACTGGTGAGGATCGAAATCGAAATATTTACCGCTTCACATTTTGTAACTTTTCTCAACACGTGCGCAAGTTAAACAGTGAAAACGTGAGCACGTGTTAACTATAAAACGTGACATCTAAATGGGCGGAGACATATCTTCCTTCCATAGACTAACCAAAAAGTGTATAAATCATACCCGTTGATCGATTAGTTTCGTTTTTGCAAGTTATTTATGCGTGTTCATTCTGTGATGAGGTTCCCTTTTGTAGCATTGGATTCTTCTTTTGCGACAACAAAACATATTACGGAGTTGTAAGTTGTTTGATTATGGCATAGTAGATATTTATAATACGTAGCTATTTTTCAATATTTAAAGATTTGTATTTAGAAAAAAGTGTTATTGGTTGTTTTGCCATTTATATGTAATGTCAGCAGCTTGTTTTGAGAAACAGACAGAATAGAGCAAACATTGTTCCTTTTCTGTCTCCTTTGAGCTCATATAGTGTGACTTTGTATATTATAATATTGATTATTGACACTATACTTAACCTGAGGGATGTTGGTGACCGGTGAGCGCGAAAACTAAAGATGAATATCGAACGTCATCAGCTTCTGGCTCTTACTCTGGTTAGCCCCTTGGATCATATAGCGTGAATATGTATATTATAATATTCACAGTCATTATGATCTCAGAGAAGTTTATGACCCATCTGCGCGAAGACTAAAGATTTATATGTAGCATCAGCAGCTTCTGGTTCTTACTCTGTTTCCCCCATGGGATCATATAGTGTGAGTATGTATATTGTAATATTCACATTTATACTGACCTCAGAGGAGTTTATGACCCGTCGGCGCGAAGAGGAAAGATTTCGAAGTCCCAGAGAAAAGAAGCTTTGAACATATTCACTGCTGGAAAATATTTTGTTATTGATCTTGTTTTGTGTTCATGACTTTATTTTCCTTTTCTTTTGTCTGGCATCAGTGACACTGTGTATATTCTAGTACAGTGTCATATTTTCAGACAACATGAGTTGGGGATTTGTCAGCGGCAGGAGTAAACAATCTGAAATACAGCTTGCTGACCTTTATAACTTACTTGATCATATATTTTTACAGTGAGATTAATTCTCGAAATTGCAGTTTAAAAAAAGACTGTTTGCATAGATACTTTCTTATTGAATACCTTTGATAAACCCTACATTTCTGAATGACATTTTGGTATTTCTCTTTTTCTCTGTTGCTGTTCCTATTCACATTCTCCCTATAGAATATAAAGGACCAGTAGTGTATATATTATACTACTATCCTATATGTTCTTAAAGGAGTACGTGATTTGTTAGCAGAGCAGTAAGTGACCTCTAAGCACTACGACAGAACTTTCCCTAGTTCTACAGAATAGAAATTGTGTAAAAAATGATGAAGCGTACATTTCTATGTAATATGAAGTCATTTGTGTTTAACTGGTTTTTACTTGTTATTGTTCTTGTGACCTGAGATGATGTAGTGCGGGAGTGTTTCTTGTAGCACTTCTTTTCTACTTTATCTAAAAGTAACTCATGCCCTCTTATTTTAACAACTATATGGGGCAAAACTTTTACAAACTATAGGCGACAAAGCAAGGGAGGGTGTGGCCACGCTTAAGGGATATTTGATGACTTGTGTTTTATTTGTCACCCCTCTGATATATACAGCTACACTTTCCTAAGAAAGTATATTTGTAATTGCTTAATAAAAACTGTTTCAAACCTAGACTGAAATTTTTGCTGCGCAACCACACCTCCCCGTCAGAAAAGTAAACTCCACTTTATAAGTAAATAGTGCTCCTGGGAAGTATCCCACCCGTGAACTTAATAAAAAGAAGACCGCAACACACTCTGTTATTTTCCCACCGTGATTTGTACGCCCCACGTAAATTATATAAATGGCCCTTAAAATATTTAAAAAAACAATTTTTAAGTTCACAGTCCCTGTCCACCACCTTGCGCCCACTGTACAGATTTAATAGTGTTTCTACCCTCCCCTCTACTACTTTGTTTTCCCGTACTCCTTTGAAGTGTGTCACAAAATGTCTCACAACAGTGAACCGTTCCCAGCCAATAAGCAGCAAACTTGTACTCGGAACACTTTAGCCAATAAAATGTCCATGGTGTTCCACAGAGGGGGAGGGAATGGCTGCCAACACTTCTACTTTTAGTGCTTCACAGCCAATGAACATTAAGCTTGGGAAGGTATTGGCTTGGGAAGGTATTGCTTGGAACACGTTACCCAATCAGATGTCCCTGATACTTCGCGGAGGGGGAGGGAATTGCTGACAACACTTCTACTTTCAATGGTTCACAGCCAATGAACATTAAGCTTGGGAAGGTCCTGCTTGGAACACGTCAGCCAATCAGATGTCCCTTCTACTGTGCGGAGGGGGAGGGAATGGCTGGCAACACTTCTACTTTCAATGGTTCGCAGCCAATGAACATTAAGCTCTGGAAGATCCTGCTTGGAACATGTGAGCCAATCAGATGTCCTTGCTACTCCGCGGACGGAGAGGGAATGGCTGGCAACACTTCCTTTTTTAATGCTTCGCAGCCAATGAACATTAAGCTCGTTGTTGGAACACCTCAGCCAATTAAACGTTAATTTTGTTCAGCGCACCGGGAAAGAACATGCCCTCCCACATAATATATAATTTCCTCTAACAAAGTGACACTATCCGAGATAAAAGTGAACACCGTATTATAAGTAAACATTACTGCGCATTATATTAAAGGAAGGCCGCAATACGGCGCATTGTTATTTCCCCGATATGATTTCCACAGCCTACTGAACATTGCCCCAATACCGCGCATCGTTGTTTTACAGACGTGATTTCCACGGCCTACGCAACATTCACACTACGTGTGTGCACCCTACACACTGCTTGCCATAATACGGCGCATTGTTTTCCCGACGGGATATCCGGAGCCTACGCAATACCGCACACCATTGTTCTGCGGACGTGATTTCCACGGCCTATGCAACATTCAAACTCCCTGCCTCTGCACCGTACAGACTGCTTAAACTAAGTCCACAGTGTTCCTAATGTACCCTCTTATACAATTATTCTTTTTCCCCATACACTTTTCAACTGAGTCATAAAATGGCTGCCAACACTTCCTAGTTTCAACAGTTCTCAGCCAATGAGCCACACGCTCGTGTTCGTAACGCCTCAGCCAATCAGATGTCAGAATTCTAAAATATCCATATCTGTAAAATTTGATATTTCTCAAAAACTACTGAAAGGATTTACCCCATTTAAACAAAAGTGTGCTTTCTGAACCAAGACCTTTCTCCGTGCCATATTTGGCATGATTCTGTTCAACATTTTGACCTGTAGCCTTGTCTAAAGTTTTCTAAGGAAATTGCATGGAAAAAACACGTTTTGGGACCACCCTTTTTTGTCAGCCCTCCCTTCATGAATCACCCCCAAACTTTCAAGATAGGAGCTGATCTGAAAAAAGATTTTTTGGGGAACATTTCATAAAGATTCGTCAAACGACACCAAAGTTATAAGAAAATCAAAAAATGCTTTTCCTATGGAAACTTGGTCCTAACTATAACTACCAGCTTCCCATAAAAGTAGATTTGACCAGCACTCGCGTTACTTTCAGTCTTTTACAGATTTATTTAGTGAAAAAAAGATTAACAAACAAACGCGTTTTGGCAATCCTGCCTTTGTCAATGTTGGCGGCCACATTGCCTCGAAGACCTTTAAACACATGATTGTGACAATGATTAGAAAATGGACAAAAGTGTTAGCTATATTCTGTGGGCACCATCTTGGAACATGTTATGGGACACTCTGTTGCGCTCTCTAGAACAAAAATATACTCGTTCAGATTCGTAATTCATTCACTGATACATCATGGATATAATCAAAATTCAGAGAGCTTAAATCCAAATTAAATAAAGCGCATCCTTTACATGTGATATATATACACCATATCGTTATGTACAGGTTTATATGGTAGTAGATATGGGGAATATTTAATTAATTATATTACCCCCGCTCAATGTGATTCTTCATTGCAGACAAATCTAAACATTCAATACCGCCCTCAATGGGCAAACTAATAACCATTATTGTTATGATTGATAAACTCCATCTGCATAGAATAGGTAATCTTATATTCCCCTTCCTTACTGTTATTATGTTGTACCCTGTTGTTATTTCACCCTGAATGGGCCCATAGTTGTTACATCGGATTTTGCTTTTCCATCTGTCCCTTCACTATGTTCACGATTGTCCCAACAATTCTGGTGAAGCTATCAGGTACCTAGGTGTACAGCGAGTTCCTCCCCACTATTCAGGCCTCTCGGAAATTTGGACTGGAGGTCTATAATGAACCTTGACTCCAGCCTCCTGAGTCTCCTCACCCTGTCCCCTCCTCTGACATCCTTGGGGACATGATCTAAGCAGTGGAATTGCAACAGTGGTATTATCTTCTAGGTGGGGAGGCAAGATGGCGCCTGCACGAACGGTCGTGTCGGCTGTGTGAGCTGATCCTCCTCTGAACCACAGTTCTAGGATATGCTGCTGTGTGTTACCTGATTTTGAGTACGGACGCGTGTCGTTTTGGAATCGACATTGGAGAAGATTAGCTCCCTTATTCATTCATTGTAGAAATTATACGAAGTTGCTACAAGGAAATCTAGCCACATCTGAAAACGCTGATATCGACGCCGACGCTGATGTTGGAGGTAGTGGCTGCGCTGTTGAAACTACGGAGAGCCTGGTGGGCGGTAACTTTCACAGGTGCTGCGACTCGGCTGCACAGTGAGCACCCTGCCAGTACTGACTCTGACCGGTTGAGGAGAGCAGCGATGGCCCCGAAGCACATACGGAAAATTAGTGGCCAAGAAGTAAAGACGGGGCACATCTTCGACTCAGATTCAGTCTCTACTAATGAAGGTGAGAAGTATAATATTGCAAATCCTAAAGTCGGGGCCTCCTCCGGGAAAGCTAAACAGACTATAGCGACTTTGTTCTCTACCGCAGAGCAAAAACGTAAAGGTATGACGCCCAATGAGCTTCAATCAGATAGCGTTTTAATAACTCCGCGGGCTGATACCTTGGCTGCAGTTAACTTACTGAATGAGAAGGGGGCAAGAGATGACAATATGCTAAAAACTCAAACATATATTGAATTAAAGGAAAAGGAAGGCAGTCGGTTTACATCTTCTGAGGAAGAAATATTGAGTGAAAAGCTGATCCCAGAAAAATCTGCTATGGCTATATCTTCGGAGTTCGAGTCTGGGGATTTTTATTCGGTGTCAGAGAACTCTGCCTCGTCATGTGAAGAGCTGGCTGCACAATATTCGAAACAAATGTCCATTGAGGGCGAGTGCGATTCAGATGAATATGAAGTGAATGTCAGCGCCGAGCTTGGCGAGGAGGATACCCCGGCTACTGTAAGAGGTCGAGGTGATACATCTATGGTAGAGGGAGTTATCGGTGCTCAAGATGATCAAGTGGGGGATATTACTCTTGCTACAATATATCAGACTATCTTGAGTCACATGGATAAGACGGCATTAGAAAGTCAAAAAATTCAAAATTCCTGTCGAAAATTACAAGGATCGATTAGAAGGTTAGTGAAAGCACAGTCGGACTTTGGAGAACGATTTACAGAAGCTGAAACCAGAATTTCCAATATTGAGGATGAATTGATTAAACAAAAAATGGCCACTGAGACTTTAAGTAGTAATAAAAAGGATGTGCTTTGGAGACTGGCCGATATGGAAAATCGCTCTCGACGTAACAACTTAAGAATAATGCAAATTCCTGAAGGCAATGAAGGGCAAGACCCACGGAAATTTGTAGTGGACCTTTTTCAGAAAGCGTTTCCAAGTTTGAGTAAATGGGATTGGGAACGGGAAATTGAAAGGGCTCATAGATTCCCGCTTAATACTCAACCTCGCTCTGCCCAGAATTTAATTAGACCTAGATCAATTCTTATTGCCTTCAATAGTTTTCGAGGTAGAGAAGATATTTATTTGCAAACACGACCAAATAGTCGATCCATGGCTGAAGGATTTACTTTTTTTACTACACCTGATTATTCTAAATATACAATGGACATTCGATGGCAGTTGCGACAGTTGGTGGATCAATTTAAAAAAAAGGGCGCCCAGGCATATAGTATGAATCCCGCAAAACTTAAAGTGATATATAAAGAAAAATCGAGATTTTTTACTAATGTCATGTCAGCTAAGGAATATTTACAACTCTTGAAGGATTCCTAAAGTTCCATATAAAATATCTGTACATTAGTCAGCAACTGCTGAGCTTAGGGATAGGATTATTGATGTGTATTATCTGCTTTTTTGCATCATAGTATCCGAGTTAAGAAGCCTGGGAGCGCAGGTGATGATGAAGTTCCCCGCTGCCCTAAGAGTGGTATGGAGAAATAAGACGCACAACCTTTCCTCCGTTCAGGAGGTTGATACCTTTATATCTCGCATGAAGGAGGTTTAATAGAGACTATCACATTAATAGCGATAATAGCGACATATCACAAAAAAAAAACATCCATTTATGACTCATGCACAATATCTGAAAAAAAAAAGAAGTATAAAATAAAATATACTAAATGAAAAAAAAAAAAAATACAACATAAACAAGGTGTGTGTGTAGATATAAAGGATTACATAATAGTAACAAGGTTATTGGGTCACTGGCTAAGTAAAATATGTGTAATTGAGAGTGGTGGGCTCTGTACGAAAAACGGGGCCTCTCAAATAGGCGATTATTATCGCCATGGTAGTTGTGGGGGAGTTCCTCATTGTGGGTGGTGGGTGGTGGAGGTGGTGGAGGGGGGGGATAGGGTGGGTGGAAAAAAATAAATAAAACATTTCCTCATGGAGCCAGCAGCATGAGTTGTAGTAAATTATTTAATACTCCCTGTGTATATAAGTCAGATCTGGATATTGTCTGGTGTATAAGAAAATGTACTCTCTGGAATAATGAATTCTCTAAATAAAACTAAAATAATCAGTTGGAATGTGAATGGATTCAGAGATGGGAGGAAACTTAACAGAGTCTGTGAATTTCTGAAAAAATCAGGAGCCCATATATGCCTTCTACAAGACACCCACCTGGAGTTTCAAGAATGCAAGATTGCCTTTGAGAAACAAAGCTGGGTTCAGGATCTCCTGTGCTCTCGTCAAAGTGGAAGTACAAGAGGGGTAGCGATATTAATTCGAGGAAATAGTAAAATTAGAATAGAGAACCATGACACGGACACGTCAGGCAGATGGCTGTCCGCTCAGTTAAAAGTAGATAGTTTTTCCCTAACATGTGCAGTCTATTATGGCCCCAATCAGGACTGTCCGGAACATCTGGCCAATTTGAAGTCATCTCTCTTCAATTTAAATGCCCCTATTATTTTGGGGGGTGACTTCAACTTGGTTTTTGATAAAAACTTGGATAGGACCTCTAGAGCCACTGCTGCTTCTCTTCCCAAAACAAAATTAGAACTTAAGAACGTAATGAAAGACTTCAATTTACTGGATATTTGGAGGACTAGGAATGTTACGGGAAGAGACTATTCTTTTTATAGTCATAGATATAGGCATCATTCCCGGATTGATTTTTTTCTGATAGATCAGATGCTTCTTTCCCAAGTAGTCTCCTCCTCTTACATTCCCGCTCTACTCTCGGATCACTCTTCAGTAGAATTAACAGTTAATTTCGTAAAAGAAGTACAAACGAGAAGGTGGACTCTTGATAGATCACTATTACAAACGGACGAAGTAAAATTACAACTATCCACATAGCTGGAAGAATATTTTAGATTCAACTGTGGTTCAGCAAGTCCCCAGATTGTATGGGAGGCCTTTAAGCCCTTTATGAGGGCGATAATAACCACACTCACGATTAAGAGAAATAGGGACAAAAGGAAAGCAGAAGCGGACTCCCTTATAAAAATTAAGTTGAAAGAACAACAATTTCAATTAGCCTCCCTAATGCAATATCCTAGTCTGGATGTACTACTGAACGAGTTAAACTCCTTAAAAGCAGAATATCAGGCTCTCCTCGATAAAGCCATTAAGGAAAGATGGAATGCGAGCAGACTAAGTAATTTCTCTTATGGGGAGAAGTGTGGTCGTTTCCTGGCCTGGAAGGCCAGAACAGATCGAGCCAAGAACCAAATTGGGAGTTTGATCCTACAAGACTCAGGGACTTTGACCTACAACAACCATGAGATATCAAAAGAAGTCCATAATTATATGTCAAAGATGTATGCAGAACAAGGAGATTTCTCTTCAGAGAAGGCTGAAAAGTGGCTTAACCAACTAGTCTTACCACATCTTACAGAAGCAGATAGGGTCTTTTTGAGTTCACCAATCAAGGAGGGTGAAGTTTACAATCAACTAAAGAGCATGGCAAAAGGCAAAGCAGCGGGTCCGGACGGCCTCCCAGTTGAGGCATATCAAATAAACCCAGAATCAGTTGTACCAATCCTTACAACCTTATTTAATAAAATACACCTCTCCGGCGAGGCTGTGCCACAAACATGGTCCGAGGCAACAGTGACTCTAATATTAAAACCTAATAAGGACCCTCTGATGGTCGAATCCTATCGGCCAATCTTGCTGGTGAATACTGACTATAAAATTTTTGCAGGCGTATTGGCAACGAGATTGGCCAAGGTTATTAAATCAGTGGTCCACAGTGATCAAAGAGGCTTTATGCCTGGTAGGCAGCTGAACGAACTTACATTTCAGGCCATCGCTGCCATAGATGTAGCGACTAATGAAAAGTCTCCCCTAACTATTGTGGCCATTGATGCCGCAAAGGCTTTCGACCAAGTTAGTTGGCCCTATCTCTGGGAAACATTAGCTGCATTTGGTATGCCATTGAACTTTATAGCCTCGATTCGATCCTTATATTCTAGTCCCAAAGCCAAAATTTTAGTAAATGGTTTTCTCACTGAGTGGGTACACATATTCCGTGGCACTAGACAGGGATGTCCCCTTTCCCCTCTTTTGTTTAATTTGTATATCGAGCCTTTAGTTGTTAAGTTGAGATCTGACTCGACTTTCAAACCTTTTAATATCGCGAGTTTGGAGTTGAAGTTTGCTCTTTATGTGGACGATCTCTTAATGTTCACATCGAACCAAGAAGAGGCCGTCCCTAGACTTTTTGCATGGGCAGAAGACTTTGGGGCAATCTCTGGTTATAAAATAAACAGAGATAAAACCGAGCTTATGCAGTGGAATTCGGTAGAGGAACATCTGGCTGTTAAACCTAAGATGAGATATCTGGGAATATATCTAGTTCAAGATATAAATCAGACAACTAAAATAAATTTCGATAGAGTTTATAAGGAAATCTGTCATCTCCTTCAACGTTGGTCTGGGCTTCCGGTTAACATATTTGGCAGAGTGAACCTTGTGAAAATGACTATTTTGCCTAAAATTACCTTTTTATTTAACTCTATCCCGTTATCTTTTGATCCAAAAGACATAGCTAAATTGCAGGGAAAAATAGGTTCATTAATTTGGAACTCTAAGCTGCCGAGAATATCTTGGAAAAAATTGACGAGAAAATTAAAAGTTGGGGGCCTTGCCCTTCCAGATTTACTTATCTACTGTCATTCGTTCCAATTTAAAAACTTCAGACGATTGGCAGATAAGGCAGACACTACTGTCTTAGGCTCCCTATTTCAGGCTTTGTTACACAATCTACCCCAGGGTCAGGAATACTTTCTGTTCAAATTTGGTGATCCAAGGTTTTTAAAAAAAAGTCAGATTGAAGATTCTGTTAGCTGCCCAAAAGAACTGGGTTTTTTTCAGGAAAAAGTTGGGAATCCCCTATTATGCTCCCCAGGCCCCGATATGGGACTCACCAGGGACCCCAGAGTGTTTGAAAGATCAGCTAGCTTGCCCTTTGAGGTTGGCCGGTATTACACATTGGGGAGATCTTCTAAAGGATACACAGCTCATTGATTGGGATTCTCTCTATACCCTGACGGAGGGTTCTCTCACCAGGTTCAAATACTATCAACTATCAGGTTGGTGGGCTACTCTCGCGCCGGTGTCTTGTACATCTAATCCAAGCTTTGATCTGGTAAACAAGAAAGGGACCTGGAAAAGAGAGTTGGCATTTTGGTATTGGGCTATGATGGGAGCAGAAGAAATTCCGGAGATTGAACTCTTAAAAATATGGGGCGAACAGGTTGATTTGGATTATAATAATCTTAAGGAGTTGTCGGAGGATTCCTTTACTATGCTACATAATGTGGTTAAGCCAGCTGCACTTAAAAGGAACCATCTGTTCACCCTGTATAGAGTATATATCTCGCCCAAGAAACTTGTAAGATTCACCAACCTGGAACATCGGTGCCCTCGTTGTAGATTACTCGCCGCTGATGACATACATATGTTTGTGGATTGTCCCTCTCTGGTGCAATATTGGGCTAGATAAGGTAAATTCACTGCAGCAGTATTAAATGTACAACTTACCATAAATCCAAAGACAATTTTGTTTGGGTTAGTTAACGATTATCAAATATGTGCCACTGATTCTAAACTTATTTTCTATATTATGTTGTTAGCAAGGCGAGAAATATGTAGGGCGTGGAAAAATGAGAAGGCACCTATCTTCTCAGATTGCTTGAAACATATTATGTTCACCTGTGAGTCAGATATTGCCTGCGATCCCTCTAGTGAAGCAAAGATATGGGCACCCTTAATGGCCTGGCGGAATAGATGATGGAAGTATTCCGATGATTTCACCTGGGCACTGTTGGGGCTCAATCTCTAACATCATCAATGGACCTCTCAGTGAGTAAACGTTGGAGTGGACAGAGCAAACAGTAAAATGCCAGAGAGGCTAGACTCCTCCCCCTCTCCCCCCAGGGTCCAAAAATCGGAATCGTACCTTTTCTGGTGGGGGTTGAGGGGAGGGGGCTTCCTCATTTGGACTGCCCTTCCCCATCTGGTGGTATATGAGGAATAAAAAATAAAAATAAAAAAAAGGCAATTTCAGGTTTTTGCACGGCAGGGAGGATTCCCTTTCTTTTTTTTTTTTGAGATAGAGCTGTGGGGGTCGACAGAGGGGGGTCGATGCTCATCTCCATCCATAGGACCTGAGTCCTAAAGCCTTGGTTAAGGGAGGGGTGAAGGGGTTTGCGGGGGTGGGGGAGGGGACAAGGGGACAGGGAGGGGTAAGAGATGCTGGGCAAGGTGGAGGGTTAGGGGCGGGTGTGGGAGTAAAGGAAAAAATTCCATGGTGGTTCTAAGTGATAGTAATGAAAAAGATATTTCTGTTTGGTTTACTCACATTAGGAATTTAATTTGGTTGAATCACCGACTAGGCAGTGTTAATATTGATCTGAGGATTTTGAGAATAATTTTCTATGTCACGCAGCATTAGAATTTGTTCATTAAACGTATCTGGGCTTAATTATAGCAATAAAAGGCGGAGAATAGATGCGGAAATTCATTATATCCAACCAGACATTTTATGTTTACAGGAAACTCATTTGTCTTGGGACAAAAGGACACTTGTAGCAGATCTGGGCTACACGCTGATTGTTGCTTCTCAACAAACCAACAATACAAGAGGTGTTATGATTCTTTCTAGACCTGGATATTGTACAGCGGGCCGTAAATTAGCTGATAAATGGGGTAGATGGGCTATATCAGAGATCATAGTACGAGGCGGGGTTTTTACAATTTGCTCAATATATGGATCCAACATAGATGAGGCCGAAATCATTAAATATAGAGCTTGCTAATTGGAGAGTTCCGTTAATTTTATGTGGAGACTTTAATATTAATTTGAACACTATGGAGCTAATGGCCGGTTTAGAACATTATAAGGGACGCAAACCACGAGTTTTTAAGGCCCTATACAATTTAGTTACTGATCATGGTCTGGTTGATATTTGGAGTAAAAACTACCCTACTCTTCCAGGATATACTTATTATTCTGCACCACACAAGAAACTTGTCCGGTCAGACTATTTTTTTACGTCTTTAACCATTCACGGCCAAACAAAGATACAGACTTTCCCCAGAGTTACATCCGATCATTCTCCTATTCTAATTGAATGTTCATTTTTAAAGGAGATAAGCGGTCTAAGAAGTTTTTCATTTGACAGGAAGCTCTGTCTTGATGAACAATATAGAATCTACATGACGGAGTGGATGACAGAGTTTTTTTATATTAATTTAGGCACTGCCAATATTGCAATAGTATGGGACACATTTAAGGCCTGCTTCCGAGGAGAAGCTATAAAATTTGGATTATATCATCAAAATAAATTACGGTCTCAAATGGGGGAGCTTTATGATCAATTAAGGGTCGCGGAAGTAGAACTTGCTAAAGCAATAACGAAAAAGGATAATTTAATGCAGATATCCGTAATGGAAGCAAAAATTGCACATTGTAAGGCGACTATAACAGGGGTGTGGGCTGAAGAGATTGCTCGGAAATATTTAGTAAATAGAAGACATATTTACGAATATGGAGAATCTATTGGCCGGTCTCTGGCGTTAAGACTGAAAATGAAGGCGACTTCTCGGTTGATCCCGAAATTACAGGATCAATTTGGGGTGGTTCGGGAAACGCCGATGGCAATATTAGAAATATTTCATCAATTTTACTCGGAACTTTACACTCAGCAGTTAAATTCTACTTCAGTTCAGATACCGGAAGTCGGCATACTAAACCAATTAACTGATATTGAGGCAGACGCTCTGGATAGTCCTTTTACTATGGAAGAATTAGAGAGCGCTGTCAGAAGTATATCGAATGGTAAAGCTGCAGGTCCTGACTTTATTCCTGGGGAAGTTTACAAATATTTCTTTGAGCCATTGAAGAATGTGATGTTAGAAACGTTTAGAATGGCACAAATTGGAACCGCTCCAAATACCTGGAATGACGCCTCTATCGTTGTATTTAGTAAAAAAGGGAAGCCTCCGGAGTTACCCGGTTCTTACCGGCCAATATCCTTGCTTTATTGCGATAGTAAGATATACTCTAAAATGATTGCGAATCGCTTATCTAAGGTTATATCGTCATTAGTAACAACAAGTCAGCATGGTTTTATACCAAAAAGAGGTACGGTCACTCATATTAATAGAGTTATTACTTTATTTGATATTGCAGAAGCGGAAAAGAGGGACTTAGCATTGATACTGCTTGATGCAGAAAAAGCTTTCGACCGTGTAGAGTGGGTTTATTTATGGGAGGTGATGAGAAGGATGGGATTCGGGAAAGCTTTTTTAATGGCAATTCAGGTTTTATATAAAGCACCAAACGCTAGAATTGTTGCTATGGGTCTAAAATCTGAAGAGATTAAAATAACCAGAGGCACACGACAAGGGTGGCCTTGCTCCCCTTTACTTTTTGCATTATATATTCATCCTTTTATTATTAGTTAGGTATAAATGGCCGCACACTGCTCGTCACACCAGCAAGTTGCCCCAAGGAACTGTGGACGATGTAGTAGCGACGGCGACTAAGCCTATGCTACAAAGTGTATGAATATGTATGTGTCGCATTAGCCATCCCTGGACACGTGTTTCGAGGTAGTCGCCTCTCGTCAGCAGGGACTAGGTAAGTGTAGTGGGGTGCCGCGTGGACTGCCAGCAATTAAAAACAGGTAAAGTACCTTTCACAGCGCGCAGGTGCTGGTCAAAGACTCGTCAGTCCGCTGGCTCAGGAGAGCCGTAATGTGTCAGGTATAAATGGCCGCACACTGCTCGTCACACCAGCAAGTTGCCCCAAGGAACTGTGGACGATGTAGTAGCGACGGCGACTACGCCTATGCTACAAAGTGTATGAATATGTATGTGTCGCATTAGCCATCCCTGGACACGTGTTTCGAGGTAGTTGCCTCTCGTCAGCAGGGACTAGGTAAGTGTAGTGGGGTGCCGCGTGGACTGCCAGCAATTAAAAACAGGTAAAGTACCTTTCACGGCGCGCAGGTGCTGGTCAAAGACTCGTCAGTCCGCTGGCTCAGGAGAGCCGTAATGTGTCAGGTATAAATGGCCGCACACTGCTCGTCACACCAGCAAGTTGCCCCAAGGAACTGTGGACGATGTAGTAGCGACGGCGACTACGCCTATGCTACAAAGTGTATGAATATGTATGTGTCGCATTAGCCATCCCTGGACACGTGTTTCGAGGTAGTTGCCTCTCGTCAGCAGGGACTAGGTAAGTGTAGTGGGGTGCCGCGTGGACTGCCAGCAATTAAAAACAGGTAAAGTACCTTTCACGGCGCGCAGGTGCTGGTCAAAGACTCGTCAGTCCGCTGGCTCAGGAGAGCCGTAATGTGTCAGGTATAAATGGCCGCACACTGCTCATCACACCAGCAAGTTGCCCCAAGGAACTGTGGACGATGTAGTAGCGACGGCGACTACGCCTATGCTACAAAGTGTATGAATATGTATGTGTCGCATTAGCCATCCCTGGACACGTGTTTCGAGGTAGTTGCCTCTCGTCAGCAGGGACTAGGTAAGTGTAGTGGGGTGCCGCGTGGACTGCCAGCAATTAAAAACAGGTAAAGTACCTTTCACGGCGCGCAGGTGCTGGTCAAAGACTCGTCAGTCCGCTGGCTCAGGAGAGCCGTAATGTGTCAGGTATAAATGGCCGCACACTGCTCGTCACACCAGCAAGTTGCCCCAAGGAACTGTGGACGATGTAGTAGCGACGGCGACTACGCCTATGCTACAAAGTGTATGAATATGTATGTGTCGCATTAGCCATCCCTGGACACGTGTTTCGAGGTAGTTGCCTCTCGTCAGCAGGGACTAGGTAAGTGTAGTGGGGTGCCGCGTGGACTGCCAGCAATTAAAAACAGGTAAGGTACCTTTCACGGCGCGCAGGTGCTGGTCAAAGACTCGTCAGTCCGCTGGCTCAGGAGAGCCGTAATGTGTCAGGTATAAATGGCCGCACACTGCTCGTCACACCAGCAAGTTGCCCCAAGGAACTGTGGACGATGTAGTAGCGACGGCGACTACGCCTATGCTACAAAGTGTATGAATATGTATGTGTCGCATTAGCCATCCCTGGACACGTGTTTCGAGGTAGTTGCCTCTCGTCAGCAGGGACTAGGTAAGTGTAGTGGGGTGCCGCGTGGACTGCCAGCAATTAAAAACAGGTAAAGTACCTTTCACGGCGCGCAGGTGCTGGTCAAAGACTAGTCAGTCCGCTGGCTCAGGAGAGTCGTAATGTGTCAGGTATAAATGGCCGCACACTGCTCGTCACACCAGCAAGTTGCCCCAAGGAACTGTGGACGATGTAGTAGCGACGGCGACTACGCCTATGCTACAAAGTGTATGAATATGTATGTGTCGCATTAGCCATCCCTGGACACGTGTTTCGAGGTAGTTGCCTCTCGTCAGCAGGGACTAGGTAAGTGTAGTGGGGTGCCGCGTGGACTGCCAGCAATTAAAAACAGGTAAAGTACCTTTCACGGCGCGCAGGTGCTGGTCAAAGACTCGTCAGTCCGCTGGCTCAGGAGAGCCGTAATGTGTCAGGTATAAATGGCCGCACACTGCTCGTCACACCAGCAAGTTGCCCCAAGGAACTGTGGACGATGTAGTAGCGACGGCGACTACGCCTATGCTACAAAGTGTATGAATATGTATGTGTCGCATTAGCCATCCCTGGACACGTGTTTCGAGGTAGTTGCCTCTCGTCAGCAGGGACTAGGTAAGTGTAGTGGGGTGCCGCGTGGACTGCCAGCAATTAAAAACAGGTAAAGTACCTTTCACGGCGCTCAGGTGCTGGTCAAAGACTCGTCAGTCCGCTGGCTCAGGAGAGCCGTAATGTGTCAGGTATAAATGGCCACACACTGCTCGTCACACCAGCAAGTTGCCCCAAGGAACTGTGGACGATGTAGTAGCGACGGCGACTACGCCTATGCTACAAAGTGTATGAATATGTATGTGTCGCATTAGCCATCCCTGGACACGTGTTTCGAGGTAGTTGCCTCTCGTCAGCAGGGACTAGGTAAGTGTAGTGGGGTGCCGCGTGGACTGCCAGCAATTAAAAACAGGTAAAGTACCTTTCACGGCGCGCAGGTGCTGGTCAAAGACTCGTCAGTCCGCTGGCTCAGGAGAGCCGTAATGTGTCAGGTATAAATGGCCGCACACTGCTCGTCACACCAGCAAGTTGCCCCAAGGAACTGTGGACGATGTAGTAGCGACGGCGACTACGCCTATGCTACAAAGTGTATGAATATGTATGTGTCGCATTAGCCATCCCTGGACACGTGTTTCGAGGTAGTTGCGTCTCGTCAGCAGGGACTAGGTAAGTGTAGTGGGGTGCCGCGTGGACTGCCAGCAATTAAAAACAGGTAAAGTACCTTTCACGGCGCGCAGGTGCTGGTCAAAGACTCGTCAGTCCGCTGGCTCAGGAGAGCCGTAATGTGTCAGGTATAAATGGCCGCACACTGCTCGTCACACCAGCAAGTTGCCCCAAGGAACTGTGGACGATGTAGTAGCGACGGCGACTACGCCTATGCTACAAAGTGTATGAATATGTATGTGTCGCATTAGCCATCCCTGGACACGTGTTTCGAGGTAGTTGCCTCTCGTCAGCAGGGACTAGGTAAGTGTAGTGGGGTGCCGCGTGGACTGCCAGCAATTAAAAACAGGTAAAGTACCTTTCACGGCGCGCAGGTGCTGGTCAAAGACTCGTCAGTCCGCTGGCTCAGGAGAGCCGTAATGTGTCAGGTATAAATGGCCGCACACTGCTCGTCACACCAGCAAGTTGCCCCAAGGAACTGTGGACGATGTAGTAGCGACGGCGACTACGCATATGCTACAAAGTGTATGAATATGTATGTGTCGCATTAGCCATCCCTGGACACGTGTTTCGAGGTAGTTGCCTCTCGTCAGCAGGGACTAGGTAAGTGTAGTGGGGTGCCGCGTGAGATGCCAGCAATTAAAAACAGGTAAAGTACCTTTCACGGCGCGCAGGTGCTGGTCAAAGACTCGTCAGTCCGCTGGCTCAGGAGAGCCGTAATGTGTCAGGTATAAATGGCCGCACACTGCTCGTCACACCAGCAAGTTGCCCCAAGGAACTGTGGACGATGTAGTAGCGACGGCGACTACGCCTATGCTACAAAGTGTATGAATATGTATGTGTCGCATTAGCCATCCCTGGACACGTGTTTCGAGGTAGTTGCCTCTCGTCAGCAGGGACTAGGTAAGTGTAGTGGGGTGCCGCGTGGACTGCCAGCAATTAAAAACAGGTAAAGTACCTTTCACGGCGCGCAGGTGCTGGTCAAAGACTCGTCAGTCCGCTGGCTCAGGAGAGCCGTAATGTGTCAGGTATAAATGGCCGCACACTGCTCGTCACACCAGCATGTTGCCCCAAGGAACTGTGGACGATGTAGTAGCGACGGCGACTACGCCTATGCTACAAAGTGTATGAATATGTATGTGTCGCATTAGCCATCCCTGGACACGTGTTTCGAGGTAGTTGCCTCTCGTCAGCAGGGACTAGGTAAGTGTAGTGGGGTGCCGCGTGGACTGCCAGCAATTAAAAACAGGTAAAGTACCTTTCACGGCGCGCAGGTGCTTGTCAAAGACTCGTCAGTCCGCTGGCTCAGGAGAGCCGTAATGTGTCAGGTATAAATGGCCGCACACTGCTCGTCACACCAGCAAGTTGCCCCAAGGAACTGTGGACGATGTAGTAGCGATGGCGACTACGCCTATGCTACAAAGTGTATGAATATGTATGTGTCGCATTAGCCATCCCTGGACACGTGTTTCGAGGTAGTTGCCTCTCGTCAGCAGGGACTAGGTAAGTGTAGTGGGGTGCCGCGTGGACTGCCAGCAATTAAAAACAGGTAAAGTACCTTTCACGGCGCGCAGGTGCTGGTCAAAGACTCGTCAGTCCGCTGGCTCAGGAGAGCCGTAATGTGTCAGGTATAAATGGCCGCACACTGCTCGTCACACCAGCAAGTTGCCCCAAGGAACTGTGGACGATGTAGTAGCGACGGCGACTACGCCTATGCTACAAAGTGTATGAATATGTATGTGTCGCATTAGCCATCCCTGGACACGTGTTTCGAGGTAGTTGCCTCTCGTCAGCAGGGACTAGGTAAGTGTAGTGGGGTGCCGCGTGGACTGCCAGCAATTAAAAACAGGTAAAGTACCTTTCACGGCGCGCAGGTGCTGGTCAAAGACTCGTCAGTCCGCTGGCTCAGGAGAGCCGTAATGAGTCAGGTATAAATGGCCGCACACTGCTCGTCACACCAGCAAGTTGCCCCAAGGAACTGTGGACGATGTAGTAGCGACGGCGACTACGCCTATGCTACAGTGTATGAATATGTATGTGTCGCATTAGCCATCCCTGGACACGTGTTTCGAGGTAGTTGCCTCTCGTCAGCAGGGACTAGGTAAGTGTAGTGGGGTGCCGCGTGGACTGCCAGCAATTAAAAACAGGTAAAGTACCTTTCACGGCGCGCAGGTGCTGGTCAAAGACTCGTCAGTCCGCTGGCTCAGGAGAGCCGTAATGTGTCAGGTATAAATGGCCGCACACTGCTCGTCACACCAGCAAGTTGCCCCAAGGAACTGTGGACGATGTAGTAGCGACGGCGACTACGCCTATGCTACAAAGTGTATGAATATGTATGTGTCGCATTAGCCATCCCTGGACACGTGTTTCGAGGTAGTTGCCTCTCGTCAGCAGGGACTAGGTAAGTGTAGTGGGGTGCCGCGTGGACTGCCAGCAATTAAAAACAGGTAAAGTACCTTTCACGGCGCGCAGGTGCTGGTCAAAGACTCGTCAGTCCGCTGGCTCAGGAGAGCCGTAATGTGTCAGGTATAAATGGCCGCACACTGCTCGTCACACCAGCAAGTTGCCCCAAGGAACTGTGGACGATGTAGTAGCGACGGCGACTACGCCTATGCTACAAAGTGTATGAATATGTATGTGTCGCATTAGCCATCCCTGGACACGTGTTTCGAGGTAGTTGCCTCTCGTCAGCAGGGACTAGGTAAGTGTAGTGGGGTGCCGCGTGGACTGCCAGCAATTAAAAACAGGTAAAGTACCTTTCACGGCGCGCAGGTGCTGGTCAAAGACTCGTCAGTCCGCTGGCTCAGGAGAGCCGTAATGTGTCAGGTATAAATGGCCGCACACTGCTCGTCACACCAGCAAGTTGCCCCAAGGAACTGTGGACGATGTAGTAGCGACGGCGACTACGCATATGCTACAAAGTGTATGAATATGTATGTGTCGCATTAGCCATCCCTGGACACGTGTTTCGAGGTAGTTGCCTCTCGTCAGCAGGGACTAGGTAAGTGTAGTGGGGTACCGCGTGAGATGCCAGCAATTAAAAACAGGTAAAGTACCTTTCACGGCGCGCAGGTGCTGGTCAAAGACTCGTCAGTCCGCTGGCTCAGGAGAGCCGTAATGTGTCAGGTATAAATGGCCGCACACTGCTCGTCACACCAGCAAGTTGCCCCAAGGAACTGTGGACGATGTAGTAGCGACGGCGACTACGCCTATGCTACAAAGTGTATGAATATGTATGTGTCGCATTAGCCATCCCTGGACACGTGTTTCGAGGTAGTTGCCTCTCGCCAGCAGGGACTAGGTAAGTGTAGTGGGGTGCCGCGTGGACTGCCAGCAATTAAAAACAGGTAAAGTACCTTTCACGGCGCGCAGGTGCTGGTCAAAGACTCGTCAGTCCGCTGGCTCAGGAGAGCCGTAATGTGTCAGGTATAAATGGCCGCACACTGCTCGTCACACCAGCATGTTGCCCCAAGGAACTGTGGACGATGTAGTAGCGACGGCGACTACGCCTATGCTACAAAGTGTATGAATATGTATGTGTCGCATTAGCCATCCCTGGACACGTGTTTCGAGGTAGTTGCCTCTCGTCAGCAGGGACTAGGTAAGTGTAGTGGGGTGCCGCGTGGACTGCCAGCAATTAAAAACAGGTAAAGTACCTTTCACGGCGCGCAGGTGCTGGTCAAAGACTCGTCAGTCCGCTGGCTCAGGAGAGCCGTAATGTGTCAGGTATAAATGGCCGCACACTGCTCGTCACACCAGCAAGTTGCCCCAAGGAACTGTGGACGATGTAGTAGCGATGGCGACTACGCCTATGCTACAAAGTGTATGAATATGTATGTGTCGCATTAGCCATCCCTGGACACGTGTTTCGAGGTAGTTGCCTCTCGTCAGCAGGGACTAGGTAAGTGTAGTGGGGTGCCGCGTGGACTGCCAGCAATTAAAAACAGGTAAAGTACCTTTCACGGCGCGCAGGTGCTGGTCAAAGACTCGTCAGTCCGCTGGCTCAGGAGAGCCGTAATGTGTCAGGTATAAATGGCCGCACACTGCTCGTCACACCAGCAAGTTGCCCCAAGGAACTGTGGACGATGTAGTAGCGACGGCGACTACGCCTATGCTACAAAGTGTATGAATATGTATGTGTCGCATTAGCCATCCCTGGACACGTGTTTCGAGGTAGTTGCCTCTCGTCAGCAGGGACTAGGTAAGTGTAGTGGGGTGCCGCGTGGACTGCCAGCAATTAAAAACAGGTAAAGTACCTTTCACGGCGCGCAGGTGCTGGTCAAAGACTCGTCAGTCCGCTGGCTCAGGAGAGCCGTAATGAGTCAGGTATAAATGGCCGCACACTGCTCGTCACACCAGCAAGTTGCCCCAAGGAACTGTGGACGATGTAGTAGCGACGGCGACTACGCCTATGCTACAGTGTATGAATATGTATGTGTCGCATTAGCCATCCCTGGACACGTGTTTCGAGGTAGTTGCCTCTCGTCAGCAGGGACTAGGTAAGTGTAGTGGGGTGCCGCGTGGACTGCCAGCAATTAAAAACAGGTAAAGTACCTTTCACGGCGCGCAGGTGCTGGTCAAAGACTCGTCAGTCCGCTGGCTCAGGAGAGCCGTAATGTGTCAGGTATAAATGGCCGCACACTGCTCGTCACACCAGCAAGTTGCCCCAAGGAACTGTGGACGATGTAGTAGCGACGGCGACTACGCCTATGCTACAAAGTGTATGAATATGTATGTGTCGCATTAGCCATCCCTGGACACGTGTTTCGAGGTAGTTGCCTCTCGTCAGCAGGGACTAGGTAAGTGTAGTGGGGTGCCGCGTGGACTGCCAGCAATTAAAAACAGGTAAAGTACCTTTCACGGCGCGCAGGTGCTGGTCAAAGACTCGTCAGTCCGCTGGCTCAGGAGAGCCGTAATGTGTCAGGTATAAATGGCCGCACACTGCTCGTCACACCAGCAAGTTGCCCCAAGGAACTGTGGACGATGTAGTAGCGACGGCGACTACGCCTATGCTACAAAGTGTATGAATATGTATGTGTCGCATACACATACTGTTCTATTTACTTTTTGTGGCATAGGCGTACCCGCCGTCGCCACTACATTTCCCACAGTCCTTTGGGGCAACTTGCTGGTGTGACGAGCGGTGTGCGACCTACTTTTCCTCTCTTTTATTATTAGTTTACAGAACTCTCCTCATATTAAACCTTTTCTTGTTACAGGTATCTCATATTCAGTATTTGCATATGCGGATGACATAGCCATAGAGACAATTGATCCCAGGGAGGCAATAGGGGAGATTGAATTACTAGCTAGAGACTCTGGGTATAAATTAAATTCTGCAAAAACCCAAGTCTTGTGCACAAAGAGCATACAATTTAATGATTTTCGGGTAATAGAGGAGGTAACTTATTTAGGTATTAAAATCAAAACTCAAATGCAAGAGATTGTTGACAGTAACTGGAAGGAGAGCATATATCAAATTAAGCATTCACTAGATAGATGGAGCAGACTCCAATTATCAATAATAGGAAGAGGGAATATCATTAAGATGATTGTTCTTGCTAAGATTTTATATCTATTTCGAAGTATTCCATTGGAATTTTCATCTAAATATATACAGCAATTACAAGATATTTGTGGGAAATTTTTTTGGGCTCCGGGTAAAGTTCGAAGAGCTATGAAATGGTTGACGTCACCTGAAGAAAGAGGAGGTCGTGGCCTGCCTGATTTTTTAAGTTATTATTATGTATGTTTTTTACAAAAAATGAGTTATATACTGACAGGTGAGCCTCCGAAAAATGAAGCGAATGCCCCTTTTTTTTTTTTTCTATTATTGGGAGAACAGGCAAAAGGCTGTTTACTAAAGGAACTTGAGGGTAATTACTACAAGCATACCCGATTTAAGGTATTGGCCTCAGCATTTAAAGTATGGAGAAACGTTAAGAAACTGATTAAATTGGGTAAAATTTCATATTATACCCCTTTTGAGGCTGATAAAGTACTTCCTTCTATTTTTTGGGATAACAATGCAAAGTTATGGTTTAGAAAAGGGGTTTCCAAAATTGGTGATTTATATGACAACAAAGCAATGCTGGTGACATATGCAGAATTGGTAGACAAATATCAACTGCCACAGTCGTCGTTTTTTAAATATCTTCAAGTTCGAGATTTTTGTTTGAAAAATCAGATTGAGGCTCTCCCTAATAATTTAATAGAGGGGATCCGCCTTCAAAAAAGGATTGGCCCACTCTATTCGATCTTGATGGAATTTAGACATGATGATATCCAAAAATATAATCAGTACTGGATAAATCAACTGGGAGACCCCCAAATTGATATTTCGAAATCTCTATCTCTTGCAAAAGAGATTTGTTTGGCTGCTAATTTAAAAGCTCAAGTCTACAAGATGGTCTTCAGGCTATATTATTCTCCTAAACGTATGGCAACCTGGGGAGATAAATATGACGGGAAATGTTTTCGATGTGGGGATCCGGAAGCTGATATGGTGCATATTTTTTTCAATTGTATAAAATTGTCGCATTTTTTGAATAGTATTGAAGCGTTTATGTCACTGGTATTCCTATGCCCTTTTAAGATCTCCTCTACACTTATGTTACTTGGAATAGGCCAAAAAACAAATAGTCATTTTGTATTAAAAGAACATAGGTATTTCCTATTCCTTGCAATGACTGTTGCGCGGCTTTGCATTGCTACAGAATGGCTATCACCTGAGGCTCCGACTTTTGAATTCTGGAGAGCTAAGTTGTATCGTATTTATGAAATTGAATCGAATTTGTATGCGCTGAAGGGGGTTCGGAAGAAACGTATTGGATTGTTAATTTGGGGAGCGCTTACAAATTTCCTTGAAGCAGGATGAAGAATATCGAAGTATTATTATATTTTTTCATAAATGATTTATGTATTTTTCTTTTCTTCTTTCTACAAATTGCTTTTGTTTGTCTGAATTTAATTTCACTTTTTATTGCTAAGATATGTATGTGTTGAATATCTTACAGGAACTGTCATGGAAATAATAAAAATATTTTTTAAAAAAAGGAATTGCAACAGTGATTTATCTCTCATATGGTGGCTGGCAAAGTGCCGCGCCACCGGATAGTTGGTGTCATTTCTGGCAATTGCCCTTTGATGTTCTAGGACCCTCATTTTCACCTGGTTAATGGTGCTCCCCACGTATCCGAGGTTGCACGGACATGTTAAACAGCATACCACATATGTGGTACTGCACGTCATGATTTTTTTTTTCCTTCTTTCATTCCAGGCACCTCATAAGTCGTAACCCTCTTGCTGGTGGCAAATGCCCTGCACTTCCCACAGGGAAAGGAGCCCCGTAGATCTCCTAGACCTTGTTGTTGCCTCGCTGCTCACAAGTGGCTTTCTACCAGATGATCTTTAATAGATCACGATCTTCTGAAAGTGATACCTGGTTTCTCCGGTAGATCTTTCCCAATAATTACATCAGATTTTGCAATGCTCCAGTTCCTGTACATTATTGCCCTCACCTCACTGGCCACATTCGAATACTGGTAATGGTTCTAAAGTTGTTAGTTTCTGTATTCTTTTAACTTTTGCTTGCACCCTGTATGCGGTCAGTCCTCCTCATTGTAAGTACCTTTGAGTGAGCTGCCTGTAGTGTTTTTCTTGAGTAACCACTCACTCTGAAGCAACCATGCTCTGATCTGCCGCTTCTAAGTAGTCTTCTGGCCTGGAGCTGTACCTTTTGATCCTCAAGAGCTCCCCATACGGGATGCTCTGAATCAGGTTGCGTGGATGACTACTCGTTCCATGAAGGACCGAGTTTCCAGCTGTCTCTTTTCTATATTATGCTGTATGCAATCTGTTGGCACTTACAAAGACTCTTAAGTCCAAGAAGGTTACTTGTGTGGTGCTCATTTCCCCTGTAAACTCCAGGTTCAAAATATTCTCATTAAGGCTTGAGACATACTGCTTGACAGATTCAATCGACCCTCTCCAAATTATGAAGAGGTCGTCAATGTAATGTCTCCAACATACAATCTGGTCCACCCACTCTTCTACAGTTTTGGCCCAGGCCACCTGCTTCTCTCACCAACCAACAAAGAGGTTTGCATAACTGGGGACGAAGCAGGTGCCCATTGCCATGCCCTGTATCTGTCTGTACCTTTGGTCCTGGAAGAGAAAGATGGTATGATTTAGACAAAAGGAAATTAACTCTTCCAGCACTGTGTTGTGCTCCATGAACTTCAGGGGCCTCCCTTTACGAAGAACCTTATAGCTTCCAGCCCATCCGAATGCCTTATGCTAGTGTACAGACTCGACACATCAGGAGTCCCCATCACAAAATCTGCTTCCCATTCAATACCCTCTATTTGTCTCAAAAAGTCTTTGGTATCCTGTGTATAAGAGGATAGCTGTAGTACAAAGAGGAATCAAAAATGGTCCACAAATCTAGACAAGTTCTCTGTTTAGCCTCCTATTGAGGAGACTATAGGGCGTCCTGGTGGTCTAGTTGCACTCTTGTGAACCTTCGGTAGGTGGTAGGACATTGGGATCCTCAGGTGCTTGTTTTTTTAGGAACTGGTATTCCTCTGTAGATAGAATCCCCCTCTGAAACCACTTCACTATCATATTCTCAAATGCCTGAATGCTCTGGGTATATTCCATTTCAGTCACTTTGGTATATTTAGTTTAATCGCTTAGCTGTGTCAATGCTTCATTACAGTAGTTTTCCCTTGACTGTAGAACTATATTGCCCCCATTGTCGGATGGTTTTCACTAAGATTGTTTTGTCACTCTTAAGATCCTTTAAAGCTTTTCTCTGCTTATATGATAAGTTCCATTTGCATGGGGGTTTTTCCTTCATCCTTAGTTCTAGTAGGTCTCTGTTGACGTTGTCTGAAAAGATGTCGATTGCATCTATCGGTGTTTGTGGGTAGAATTTAGCAATCGGTTTAAAAGGGCTAGTTGCGCCTACCTGAGAAATCCCATATACTTCTTGCGCCTCCTGTGGGACTCCAGCAGTTTGAGTACCCATGCCCTCTCCCAGTCTTAGATCCTCCATAGTTGCCAGGGTTTCCAGATTATTGGCCATCAGGATATCGGTCTCTTCTGCCACATCTGTGTTCATCATTCTCCTTTGGCCCACATTCCTTAGTATAAAATACTTGTAAAGCTTCAGCTTCCGGATATATTTGAATAAATCTATCCTTGTCTGAGTGTATTCAAAGCACTCAGTGGGGCAAAAATTGAGAACTAGGGTTAATACTGACTTATCTGTGCGTGTCAAGATTTGTTTGGACAGGTTGACAATTGTAAGATTGTTCTCGTTTATTTCGTAGTCCTGCCCCTCCTGCTCCTGGTATTCCTGGTGCCCATTCCGGTGTTACCTGCCCCTTCTTCGTGTGACTCTGTGGTCTCCGGTGGTCGTCCTTTTCCTCCCCTCAGCCACGTTTGTCTGATCAGGCTGAATTCCTAGCGAAAAAGGTTCTGGCATGAGTCGCCCTGACCGAAGCCTCCTTCTTCCTCAGAGTGTTCAGCACTAGTTACCTCTGATTCTGAGGTATCTCTGTGTTCCCCTACTTGGTGTTTTATTGCTTTCAGGTCACGTCTCGGGGCGTCGTACTTCCTAGCGAAAGTCAGTATTCTCCCCAGCTCATAGTCCCTGGTGTCTCGCTCAAATTTCTGCTGTTTTCTTTCTTGAATTTATATATATATTAAACAATATGGACAATCAGGGTGATGTTCAGTCTGGGCGTGTTTTCTACTACTGAGGTGATATAATTTCAGATGGCTCTGTCTTGCCATTGATCCTGATGGCTACTCCAATGGCTGACAGGAAGGTGGTGTCAGTAAAAAGACATTCTGGACTTGTCACTGTAAATTCACATAACTAGCAGTTCTCCTCAAGAACTAAGGTTCAGTGAGCTCCAGTTACGTTAATGAAAGGGCAAGCCTTCTAACTAAGCATTAGTGTCAGTCAGGAATTGCACAGAAAAACCCTGCACAAAGGCTTTGCATGGGGTCCTTTACCTGAAGACAACCTCTAGTAAATTATACAATGGGGATATTTTAGTGTAGTTTACAAGATGATGTGTTTGTTTTACACACAAAGGAGTGACGGTGCACAACCATAACAGGAAAAGGTCTAGTTGCATCACTCTGTATTTCATTTGTAGAACGTTCTGCATATTTACCAAGTATTTGAATATTACACACTGAGCAAAACGCAGGCAGGCCACTCAGCTTAACAGCACCAAGGGCAGGTATTTATTAAGCTAAATATAAACAATGATTCAGTAAAGTAATCTTCAACAAACACTGGCAATTTCTGGAAGTATATGGCAATGTAACATTTTATAGTGAGATAGTAATACAGGGAAAATTACTATGCGGTTTGGGAACCATGGCAAAGCCTTCAGAGAAGGGCAGGCATCACCTTCAAGCACTAGGGAGTTTGTAGTGCAATACAAAACTGCATGAGTAGTTGTGGATTGGGGACTTACAACAAACGCAGCAGTTTAAAACTGGAATCAGGGTATAACACTGGAGAGAAATAGCGAGTATTTTTAAATGCTCTTTACATCTGGTGTCTTTACATTTTATAGCACTCTATCAGGAGTTAATGTTGCCCAATTTAATGCCAGTAAATGTATTGACCTTTTAACAACGAGGACTGGCTTGTCGTGCTAGGATTTCACATATTTACAAGTAGATTGCAAATGTCTGCACCAACGCTTGATTCACTGAGCCATCAGATTTTCAGGCACAGAAAAATACTGAAGACCTAGAGGAGATTCTGCGGAGTATTGTCTTGTCATTTTTGGCCTACAGAAGCACAGGGAACACAGCCGTACCTCCCCTGAACAGATGTGTGGAGTAGGTGCAGAACCTGGGACAGCAGGAAGGGGAAAAGTAGTAGGCCAAGAAACTGAGCCTGTGTCAGCCCTCCTTGAAGAGTGGAAATTTGCTGAGCACAAGTAACCACTTTCTAGTGTACAGAATCAGAGGCCCTTGTTTATCTTTGGGGAACATTGCTACATGGTAGATGGAACTATTGGCTCATTGTATTGACTCAAAATTCCCCAAAATGCATGTCAAATCTTATGAAAGCGAGTGTCCATTGTATTTAGGGCCATATTAGGATGTGGGTCGCAAAGCCTATGACCGCAGGTCAGAGGCTTTCCGACCGCAATCTAAGGTTTACAGTCTGACAACGTTATTACAATGAAGGCGGTCAGAGTGTAAACTGGCCGGTCTGACCGACTGGCTTCCGATGGGCTCAAGGAACCCGTCGGAACCGCAGCGTAATCCCTTTAGGACGGTGTTTCTGTCATCGGGATTACGATGTTGGTTCCAGACAGCCTTTCCATGCTGTCCTTTCTGACATGGAAAGGCTGTCAAAATCCACTTTGGGAGGCCCTAGCGGGCCCCCTCGCCTCCTTGACCTCCGGTTGTGGGCCTGGGGAGCACCTATGGTGCCCCCCTGAGAATCTCTGCACCGTGTGGCAGGCACCATGAGGGAGCGGGGATTCACACAAACTCCCATTTCTCAATGGGAGCTTGTGCTGCGGCCAGTTTCCAACCACAGCACAAACTCCCATAGAGAAATGGGAGTGTGCGACCGCATCATGTGGGGTCACATCGTAATTGCGGTGTCTGGATTGCCGACCTGAGGTTTGTCAGTCCTGAGACCACAGCGATGTCCACAACCAACACCGTAGTGAGCCCCTTAGTGTCCCATGCTCAGTAACCCTTCAGGTCAATATGTGCATTGCATCCTAGTTCTTGAAGTCCTGAATAGACAGAGGCATACATAACACTAGGAGTGGTATACAGTGGAGGGGTGTAGACTGGAGTGGCATATAGTGGAGTAGGGTAGAATGGAATAGCATATAGAGGAGTGGCCTCCAATGGACTAATGCAGAATGGAGTACCATAGAGTGGAGTGGCATAGAGTGAAGTAGTGTACAGTGGAGTGGCATATCGTGTAATAGCATAAAGTGGAGTAGTGTACAGTGCAGTGGCGTGCAGTGAAGTGGTGTAGACTGGAACAGTGTACGTTCAAGTGGGGTAGAGTGTAATAGCAGACAGCGAAGTGGCATACAGTGGAGTAGCGTTCAGTGGAGCGGCATATAGTGGAGTGGCGTCCAATGGAACACCATAGAATAGAGTGGATTGGCATACGCTGGACTGGCATACAGTAGAAGAGCATAGAGTGGCGAAGAGTAGAATAGTGTGTAGTGGAGTATTGTACAATGCAGTGGAATACAGTGAAGTGGTGTAGACTGTAGTGGCATACACTTGAGTGGCGTAGAATGGAGCAGCATACAGTGGAGTAGCATACAGTGAAATAGAACAGAGTGGAGTGGTGCACAGTGGAATGGTGTGAAGTGGAAAAGCATTTACTGAAGTAGCGTATATGAGAATGGCATATAATGGAGTGGCGTACATAGAGTGGAATTACTTACAGTGTAATAGTGTAGAGTGGATGGGCCTAGAGTGGAGTTGTGCACAGTATAATAGCATAGAGTGGAGTGGAGTAGAGTGGAGCATTGTACAGTGGAGTAGAATACAGTGAAGTGGTATAGACTGGAGTGGGGTATAATGTAATAGCATACAGTGGAGTGGCGTCCAATGGAATAGTATAGAATGAAGTGGCATAGAGTGGAGTGGCATACACTGGAGTAGGGTAGAGTGTAGTAGCATATAGTGAAATAGTATGCAGTGGAGTGTTGTACAGTGGAGTAGCATGCAGTGGAATAGAATAGAGTGGAGTGGCATACAGTGGTATGGAGTAGAGTGGAAAAGTATTTGCTAGAGTGGTGTATAGCAGAGTGGCGTATAATGGAGTCGCATAAATTGAAGAGGCGTAGATTGGAGTTGCTTACAGTGTAATAGTGTAGAGTGGACTGGCATAGAGTGGAGTTGTGTACAGTGAAATAGCGTAGAGTAGAGTGGCATAGAGTGGAGTATTGTACAGTGGAGAGGCATAGAGTGTAATAGTGTACAGTGGAGCAGAGTACAGTGGAATGGCATACAGTGGAGTGGAGCGGAGTGAGGTGAGTGTAATAGCATAGAGTGGATTGGAATACATTGGAGTAGGGTCCAATTGAATAGCATAGAATGCAATGGTTTAGAGTGGAGTGCCATACACTGGAGTGGCATAGAGTGTAATAGTCTGCAGTGATGATGCATAGAGTGTAATAGATTATAGTGGACCAGTGTACAGTGGAATGGCATACAGTGGAGTGGAGTGGAATGAGTTAGAGTGTAATAACATAGAGTGGAGTGGCATACATTGGAGTAGGGTCCAATTGAGTAGCATTGAATAAAATGGTTTAGAGTGGAGTGCCATACACTGGAGTGGCATAGAGTGGAGTAATGTGCAGTGGAGTGGCATACAGTGGAATAGCAAAGTGGGATTGGCTTACAGTAGAGTGGCATACATTGAAGTGAAGTGAAGTAGTTTTTAATTCATAGAGAGGAGGTGCATACACTGTAGGAGCATAGAATGTAGTGGCATACATTAGAGTTGTGCACAGTGTAAATGCAAAGGGCCCGATTCACAGAACTAACTTAAGACAAAATCCTAAACTTACTACTTTTGGTATTCACTGAAGGCATTTAGTAGTAGTAAAGTTAGGATTTTGTCTTAAGTTTGACTTAAGACAAACTTAAGACAGACTTAAGACAGACTTAAGACAGACTTAAGACAAACTTAAGACAGACTTAAGACAGACTTAAGACAGACTTAAGTTAGGATTGTGTCTTAAGTTTGTCTTAAGTCTGTCTTAAGTCTGTCTTAAGTTTGTCTTAAGTCTGTCTTAAATCTGTCTTAAGTCTGTCTTAAGTTTGTCTTAAGTTTGTCTTAAGTCAAACGTAAGAAAAAATCCTAACTTTACTACTACTAAATGCCTTCTGTAAATACCAAAATTAGTAAGTTTAGGATTTTGTCTTAAGTTAGTTCTGTTAATCGGCCCCAAAGAGTGGAGTTTTGCAGAGTAGAGTAGAGTGGAGTATCGTATAGTAGAGAGGTATGAAGTGGCATAGACTGGAATTGCATTTAGTGGAGTGGCATACACTGGCATGGAGTATGTATGTATGTGAAATTTAGAAGCAATGTAGATCATGGTGTGCAGAGTAATGCAAAACAGTGCATTGAGCTGCCTGGCATTTCTCCATATTTACTAATCAAAGCAGGGCCACACATGTTGGCCGTGAGTTGCTTTGAGACAAGTATTGCTTTGCCCATGCAACATTATGCATGACGCAAATGTCTGCAATCCAATAATACAGCTCGGCCTTAGGTATAGTTTGGGCCATGGTGTACTGCGGTAACCTTTCAGCACACCATCATACATGGTGGTGACAAGCCAGTGTATAATTGGGTAAAAGCTGTTTTTAGAGAATAAAAAGGCAGCCATATTGTGTTTACTACACTTTGGCTGTGTTTAGTGTTAGGGCCTTAGACATAGGTAAGTAGTAGGCCCATACCTATTACAACTTTAGTAAAGTAGTATTACGTAAGGAAATATATTTATATATTTTTACATATGTTTAAATAAGTTTACAGCCATGTACGGCGGTAGTGTCACAACATTTTGTGTCATTCTGCAAAAGTACAGCGGTGACAGATATCACTAAGTTTAAATGCCTTAAAACTAAAAAATAATTACCCTACCTAACTGCAGTACCCAAAAAGCATCATCTGTGCACCGAAATGTAGAATCTTTCCAAATTTCATGCAAATCTGTTTAGCAGTTTTAATGCTACATCAAATATTATAGGCTAAGGAAAATACATTTGTGGAAAAACACGTTTTGGGAGCCCGTTTTATCTTTGCATCCCCTTAATAATTCACTACAATAATTTTCATCATCTCAAAATGTAGAAAATGCTATAGGTCTGGAAGCTTTTGTGGTGATTCATCAAAGGGGTGAAAAGTTTTTAGGAGCTAAAATCCAAGGAGTTCCCATCTCTGGGAATATTAACTATAACTACAGAATGTCAATCAGATTTACTGTGATTTCTTTCTTTATATCTATTGTATTTGTCATGTATTTGTTTATTGGTTTACATAATCATGTGACCATAAATGTGTCTTTCATTTGTTCATGTAGCAATTCTGAAACTTTACATATGCAGTCTAGCTCCTTTTTGGATCTTCTTTGCTAATTTTAGTAGGATTGTGCTACATATGAGGACTAAAGTGAATGAACACCAATCGTTGTTTTTTTTAAAAAATTGAGATTATTATTTTTTCCTAGTGACCATTCCTCATGTCCTTCATATTGCAGTATGTTTAGCTCACTTCTAGGTCACTTATTCATTTTGTTGCTTAGGGGTGCATAAGGAAGATTTTTATGGGCGTTTTGAGCAAAGTATTATTTTGTGAGCCAGAGAGCATACAAAGAAAACTTCTGTAGATTAAGATGTATTCTATTTGTTATGTATTTGTTTATTGTTTTACATTAGCATGTGACCATAAGTGCGTCTTTCAGTTGTTCATGTAGTAAATCTGAAACTTTACATATGCAGCCTAGATTATTTTTTGTGCTTCTTTGATACTTTTAGTAGTATTGTTTTAGACAAATATCATAAGTTGCTGGCCCTTATAATTTTATACCCACTTCATAACATCACTTGCAATAGCAAAAACAATCATCTAAATAGTATAACATACATTGCTGTGAAATTTAATTCCAATTCATTCAGCCATTTTACCGCTAAGTAAAATACCAATGTCTTTGTAAAATGTATTGGTGTGGAAGTGTGTTTTGGGACCCCCTTTTTTCTTTGCAACCCCTTAACCAAGCACCGCCAAACTATCCAATGTAACAGGTGCAAAAGGTCTGTAAAGGTTTGTGAAGATTCATCAAATGGGTGGGAAGTTATTAAGGGAGAGAATTATTAGCATCGATAAGGATGATGATTCAGATGAAATCAAGATGTTGGTTGATTAATGAGAAGAGTGAGAAAACAATCTATTTGAAAATGCCCACTTGGGCGAAACTGGGGCCATAATGGCGTGATGTTGTGAAAATTGAGACACCATTATTGTTGCCCACTATGTCGGGATTGACTTTATTATATTATTACATAATTAATCTACTGACATGTGGAAGGTGTCTACATCAATTAGACACTGGAGATATTCTCATTCATATTTGTTGAATGAATTAGATGTTATGAAGCATTTGTATATAATTTGCTGTCCTTGACAGTCTCACAATGGAAGTATAATATATCACATTTTTTCATATAAATATGACGGATGTTAAAAAATACTTTATTTAAAGAAATATGACATGAGTATGAAGTGTAAAAGCAGTTTGAATTAAAATTGTTGTGACATATGCAAAGTGGTAACTGACCCAGAGTGAGACATTTAAATATGGCGCTGGTGAAAGAAGGAAATAATGGGGATTAAATGTTGTCCTTCCTCCATATTGTTGATCAGAAACACACAGTCACTGGATGTTGTCATCAGTGATGTCATTTGAGATGTCCTCAGTGATGTCATCAGTGATGTCACTGGCCATGTCATGAGTGATGTAATTTGTGACGTTAACAGCAGTGCATTGCGGGGGTGCGAGTTATAGTTAGCTGAACTAACTATAACGGGGGAATTTCTCTGGTTTTGTACGATTGAAATGTCCAACTAACTATAACTTTCCCTAAAACATATGGTAATTTCTAACTATAACGTGCTTGAAACCTATGGTTTTGTCAGTGAATTTCAAAGGTTTTTTAAATGCTAATTTCTAACTATAACGTGCCTGAAACCTATGGTTTTTTCAGTAAATTTCAAAGGTTTTTCAAATGCTAGTTTCTAACTATGCCTACAGAGGTAGGATATGTGAAGAAAGAAGAAAAAAAGCTCAGAAAGAAGCAAAAGAAATGCCGAAAGAAGCAACAGAAGTCCACAAAGACGAAGTAAAGTGCAGGAAGAAGCAAGACATGTGCAGAAAGAACCAACAGAGGAGCAGAAAGAGTCCTTGTTGCAAAATCATCTTGTGCCCATAACTTTTTCAGACGGGTACTGGCGGTAACTAACTCTGACTAACCAGGCCTAGAGCCAGTGCTATGCTAAAACACACAAATACAGTGAAAACACCTACATACACTAGGGAACGCTATGCGTTGGGGTACCCCTGTGATAAGCATTACCTCCTCTGTAAGGCCCTAGTACATAATAGGGCAGGGGGATTAAAACTACCTCTTAAAACACGCTATGGGGCGCGTTTGCATACTGGTGAAGGGGGGGTCTGAGGTGACATGGCCCTCCCTTCACCACTGTGCAAATGTGCCCCGTGGCACGTTTTAAGTTGGAGGACAAAGTCCCCTTGAATCCTGAGGGTCCCTGGGGTCCAACTAGCCCACCAGGTACCTCCAGTAAGTGCCACAGAGCTGCGTTGCAGAGAGGTGTAAAAAGGGGCGTGGCCTCAGACCACCTCTCAACAAGGCAGCCCTGTGGCACTAACTGAAGGTACCTGGTGGGCTAGTTAGCCCCCAGGGACCCTCAAGATTGTAGGGGAATTAATTCCTCAGCTTAAAACGCGCAACAGGGCATGTTTGCATAGTGTTGGTGGGAGGGGGTGGGACCACGGCACGATGCCGGCTTTAAAGAAAAAATCTTTTATAGAAGGGGGGCTGTGTGGCCCCCTTCCTTTCCTGCTTTTTTGGGCCCTGGGTACCCCATTCCCTAGGGCCTGACCTCTAATTTGTTTTTTTCTTATTTTTAAATCAGGAAGGGGGCCGCGTGGGCCCCCCCTCCCGAGGCCATTTTCGGCCCCGGGGACCCCATGCCCCGGGGCATGGAAGCTTTATTTTTAAATTGTATAATATTTCCATAGGAGGTGGGGTGTGTTTGCCCCCTCCTGAGGCTTCTTTTAGCCCCGGGGACCCCATCCCCTGGGGCTCTGCCTCGTTTTTGGAGGGGAAGGGGGGCCACCGGGGACCTCATCGCCCGGGGCTGGCCCTCTCCATTGGGGACTGTGGGGGGAGCCCCAATGCCCCCACGGTCCCGCCGGCTCCCCGCCTCCTGCGGAAGCCGGCATTGCTTTTCCACATGGGGAGCTGCTAACATGCAGTTCCCCATGTGGAAAAGCAATTCTGCTTTGCTTCATTGAAGCGAGAGCAGGCATTGAAGCGAGAGCAGGTTTCCCTGCTCTCGCTTCAATGTAGCAAAGCAGAGTTTGCAATGACAGGGTCATTGCAAACAGCAGTGTCCCGGGGGTGGGCAACCGGGACACTGCAGGAGCCGTCCCTGGGGGGTGGCGATCACCAGGGCCATCACTGGCACCAGGAGGGGGGCCGCGTGGCCCCTCCCACCATTCGCAAATCCCCGGGGAGGTGGTGGTCCCTGTGGCTTGGGGGTCTGTCAGGGTCCCCCAAATTTGCATAAATAGAGCCCCGGTGAGGTGGCGGTCCCCGGGGTGTGTGGGGGTGCTCGAGCCCCCCCCCACACAGGTATTATTAAAAAAATAAGAGCCCCGGGGGTGGCGGTCCCCGAGGCAGCGGGGGGGCCATGTGCCCACCTGCAAATTTATTAATGAAAGCCATGGAGGCTGGTGGTCCCCGGGGCTTGGAGGCCCCCACACATAAAAAATCAAAGCCCCAGGGGTGGCAGTCCCTGGGCTGTGGGGGGGGGCGTGTGCCCCCTGCAAATATTGGTGCAAAACCCCGGGGCAGTGTGGGGAGGATTGGGGCCCCACACACATTTTTTCACATGCCCCTGGGTCTTGGCCCACCCGGGGGCTAATTAATAACGAAGCGTGGGAGCCCGTACTTTCTATTTTTTATTTTTGCGGCCGGATCCGCGGATCATCCGCACATCCCGCGATTTAAAAAAAAAATTTTTTGGGGGGGGCCCGGTGGGTCCTTGTGGGACCCCCTAAGCAAGCCTAGCGGGTCAGGGTGTTTCTACCCTGCCCCCTTTTCATGTTTTTTGCATTTGTTTTACTGATTTCCTGTGCCTCGGTTCTACCGATTCACAAGATGGCTGCCAACACTTCCTGGTTTGAAGTGTTGACAGCCAATTAGAATGCAGCTCGTGATCGGGAGGGTGCGCGGATCCACCTTGCCTCTAAATATTGAAGTTTTCTCAGCAACTACTGAATGGATTTACACAATTTTTTAAAATGTCGGTTTCTGAGCCAATCAGTACCTTTTTGACAAATTTGGGGTAAATCCGTTCAGTAGTTTCGGCTGTAGCCTTGCATAAAGTTTCCTATGGGAAATTGATTTTTTGACTCTTATTTTTTTAATTTCTCAGCAACTACTGAACGGATTCACACCATTTAAAAAAAAAGGTCTCTTTCTGAACCAAGGGCTACCTTTTTACCAAATCTGGTGTAATTCCGTTCAGCAGTTCGGGCTGTAGTCGTGTCTAAAGTTTCCTATGGGAAATAACATGGAGAAAATGCGTTTTGGGACCCCCCTTTTTTCTCGGCCCCTGCTTGGCATGAACCTTGATCTTGGTCCGCTGATTGCACTTTTTGTGATTTGCTGTATATCCTTTTTTATCAGGGCGGTTGGGTTCAAGGGACTCCTGAAATACTCTTTAAATACCTCATCATCTTTAATTATTTAGTATGTCATCACTGATGACATATAATGTCATAGATTGATGTAATATGTGAGATCATAAGCTGTGCATGGGGGTGCAAGTAATTATTAGCGAATTTCTGTGTATTTTTTGTGCAAAACGTTAAGCTTGTCACTGACATATTCACTTAACTATAACGTCACTTTAACCTTTGTTTATAGTGAATTTATCTATTATATTCACAGAAAAAACCATAGGTTTCAGGCACGTTATAGTTAGGAATTAGCATTTAAAAAACCTCAGAAATTCACTGAAAAAACCATAGGTTTCAGGGGTGTTATAGTTAGCTGGACTTTTCACTTGTACAAAACCATTGAAATTCCCCCGTTATAGTTAGTTCAGCTAACTATAACTCGCGCGCCCGCAATGCACTGCTGATGACGTCACATATTACATAACTCATGACATGGTCGGTGACATCACTTATGACATCACTGATGACATCTCAAATGACATCACTGATGACATCACTGATGAAATCATCCAGTGAATGTGTGTTTTTCTGAAAATTAAATATGTTTTATATATGTATATCTCAAGGTCGATGGAAGAATAAATGGGTATATAAGTATCTAAATGGATGATTTGTTTTTGAAAAATCGATTGTGTAACTGACTGATTAAGTGTATCATAGTGAATACATGGCTTAGTGAGTAATGTTTAAATATGTAAATATCTGTATCAGTCTCTCACTTTGTGTATAAGTGGCTGCATGGGTTGGTGAGTAGCTACATGGGTGTCTATATAGGTTATTAGTTGGTTTTTTGAGTATCAGTCTGAGTGTCTGCATGGTTCGGTGGGGGGTATTACGTAGTGCATAGGTGCATGAATGAGTGACTCACTGTTTGTATGTGTTGAAGACAGCATGTGTGCAGGACTGTATGGGTGGATGAGTGTGTGTATGGGTGTGTTAGTGAGTGAATGACTGTCTCAATAGTGTCTTTATGAGTAACTACATATGTTTTAAACTAGTATATGTGACTATTGGTGTATATAAGTGAGTATATGTGAGAGTGAGAGATTGAAAGAGTTCCTGTATGAATAAGTATGTGTTTCTATAAGTGATTGTTTAAAAGACTAAGTATGTGTAAGTTTCCGTAGAAGTAAGTGTGGTGGTGTGTGAATAACTGTATATGCAAGTAAATGTATGTTTGATTCTTTATTAGCATGAGTGACTATGTGTGAGTAACTCTATGGATGAGTGGCATTGTGTAACAGGATGTATAGGTGTATGAGTACATATGATGAGTGAGTACATGTATGAGTGACTGTATAGGACTGTTGGTGAATGAGTGGATGTGTATGTGGATCTTAGAATTACTGAAGAGGTTGTTGTAACTGGTATTGGTACGTCCATTGTTTTGAAAATTTTAGTCTCTATTTTTGAATGTGTGTATCAAAGGTTAGAGGAGGTCTGCCACTCTATCACAAGGATGATGTCATCAGCGATGTCATTTGAGATGTCATCAGTGATGTCATGAGTGATGTCACTGACCATGTCATGACTGATGTAATATGTGACGTCATCAGCAGTGAATTGCGGGCGCGCGAGTTATAGTTAGCTGAACTAACTATAACGGGGGAATTTCAATGGTTTTGTACAAGTGAAAAGTCCAGCTAACTATAACACCCCTGAAACCTATGGTTTTTTCAGTGAATTTCTGAGGTTTTTTAAATGCTAATTCCTAACTATAACGTGCCTGAAACCTATGGTTTTTTCTGTGAATTTCAAAGGTTTTTTAAATGCTAATTTCTAACTATGCCTATAGAGATAGGACATGTGAAGAAAGAAGAAAAAATGCACAGAAAGAAAAAAAAGAAGTGCAGAAAGAAGCAACAGAAGTCCTCAAAGACGAAGAAAAGTGCAGGAAGAAGGATAACGTGCAGAAAGAACAAAAAGAAGAGCAGAAAGAAGCCTTGTTGCAAAATCATCCTGTACCCTCAACTTTTTCAGACGGATACTGGTGGTAACTGAGTCTGACTAACCAGTCCTAGAGCCAGTGCTATGTTAAAAGACACTTAGAATACAGTGAAAACACCTACATACACTAGGGAACATTATGCGTTGGGGTCCCCCTGTGATTAGCATGACCTCCTCTGTAAGCCCCTAGTATATAATAGGGCAGGGGGATTATAACTACCTCTTAAAACAGGCCACAGGGCGTTTTTGCACACGTTAACTCAGGCCCGTCCTCTCGCTTCACCACTGTGTAAACACGCCCTGTGTCTGTTTTTAGTTGGGAGATTAAGTTCATTTGAATCCTGAGGGTCCCTAGGGTCCAACTAGCCCACTAGGTACCTCCAGTAAGTGCCACAGAGCTGCGTTGCAGAGAGGTGCAAAAAGTGGCACGGCCTGGAGCACCTCTCTGCAATGCAGCTCAGTGGCACTTACTGGAAGAACTTGGTGGGCTAGTTAGCCCCCAGGGGCCCTCAGTATTGAAGGGAAATGATATCCCCAATTTAAAACGTGCCATAGTGCGTGTTTGCACACGTCACCTCAGGCCCCGTCCCCTCCCTTCACCGCTGTGTAAACGCGCCCTGTGGCTGTTCTAAGTTGAGAGATTAAGTCCCCTTGAATCCTAAGGGTCCCTAGGGTCAAACTAGACCACTAGGTACCTCCAGTAAGCGTCACAGAGCTGCGTTGCAGAGAGGTGTAAAAAGGGGCTTGGCCTCAGAACACCTGTCTGCAGCGCAGCTCCCTGGCGCATACTGGAGATGCCTGTTGGGCTAGTTGGCCCTCAGGGACCCTCAGTATTGAAGAGGAATTAATTCCCCAACTTACAATTCACCAGGGGGCGCGTTTGCAGAGTGCTGCAAGGAGGGGGCGTGGCCTCCGGCACGATGCCAGTCTTTTATTTAAGAAGGGGGGCTGTGTGGTTCCCCTTCTTATTCTAATTTATTGGCCCTGATGACCCCATCCCCCAGGGCCTGTCTCCTAATTATATTTTTTTTACCCCAATCCCCAGGGCCGGCCACTGTTTTTTATTATTTTTCAAAAATATATATTTATAGACACACCTAGGACATGCTGGACAAACCGTACGTACCTATCACCATGACGATTTGCGTGATATTCATTAAAAGGTGACTATGCATACAATGAATCCACGTGGAATGTATTTACACCACTAGTGAAGCTCTGACATGTCTGATGCCCTACCGTGCCTAATCCCGGTAGACACCCTTGTCGTTTATTTATACAAACATGGGTAGCTATTGACGGGCACATTTAATACACATGCACACCAAGCCATTCAAACGGGATTCGACAAAAATTCGACCAAACCTATGCAAGAAACCCCCCTCACGGTTAATAAAACACACATCCACTGCCGGATGTGTAATACTTTTTATTTTACTCTCTGGAAAGGGGACGAACATCCCTTGAGAGTCACAGCGCGCTCCTGGCAGAGCCCAATGCTGTGTTACACCCACCATTGCCTGCTGAGTGCCACACACCTCTGTGTTGTATTCCACTAGCTAGTGCATATGCTATGACACTCTCTAGCCCATGTGCACTGTAACACCACCCCGTGAATATGTCATGCCACACTTGTCTTCGCACGGGTTATATTGCCCCATCTAACGTGCCTTCCTCAATGCCTATGTTATAACGCACAGTGCTATGCCATACATATTACAATCTGGGATCCATATCTTTGTCACAGTGCATATGCAACGTTACACTCCCCAGCACATATTTTATATTACAACTTTAGAGACTAGTTAGGTTACACAACACTGCCCTGTGCATATTACACTCCAAGGCCCATAACGCATAGCACGCGCTAGTGCCTGTGCTCTCTCGCGCTCCCCAATGAATCTGTAATTGCGCACAATGTATTGCATATTATATTTCACGCCCGGTTCATCTTATATCACACTTTTTGGTGCATAGTTTATACCATACACTATATCTAGTTTTCATTTTCAATCGTGCTCTCAGGACTATGTTCTATATAACACTGTGTTCACCTACCCTTTTCACGGGCATTACATTTTGCGATAGGGGGTGGAGGGTCAGGGGGTGTTTCTGCCAAGTGAGCCCGGGGTCACAGTCACAAACGTCCTCTTCTTCCTGAATAATAGTGAGATTATGCTGCATACTTGTTCATATTTTAAGTAGTTCGCACAGACACACGTTTTAAAAACAATAAAGTTCCTAATACCCGCCTTCTCTGAACAGTTAGCTTGCTGCCCCATCCCCCTCCTCTCTATCCTCTGCTGTGTGAATCCATGGACTAGCCTCCTCTCTCCTGCCATGCATGGTCTGATGTGCTGCCACTTCCCTCAATTTAGTATGATGTACCAGTCCACTCCTCCTGCCCTCCATTGCCCAATTCTATGCCCCATCATTGACCTCCTGCTTAAACTCTGTGCTTAGCTTGCTGCCCCTATTCTCCTTCCCCCTGCCCTCCGATGTCTTTGTGCATGCCCCTGCTCCATCCTTTTTGCCCACCATGTTCCATGGACCGCCACTCCTATCTACTCTGAGTGTTCTGTTGAGCTGCCACTCCCCTCCCACCTGCCTAGCAATGTCAGATGACTGTAACCTGTCCCTGCCACCTCCACCCTGCCTGTCCACATGCCATGCCACTATCCCCTTCCCCCTGTCCTACATGGTCCATTTTACTGCCACACCCTTCTGCCCTCCCTGGTCTGTTGTGCTGCAACTGCTCCTCCTGCCTGCCCCATTCGGTCTGTTGTGAGGCCCCTTCCCCTGAACTTTCTTGTCTGTGCACAGGTCCTGACCCTCCCTTCTATCCTCCATCGTCCTTTGTGCATGCCCTTGCACCCTCCTTCTTGCCAATCATAGCCATTGTGCTGCCACTAACCCTCCCACTTGCCATGCATGTTCTTCTGTGCTGCCATGGCCCCTCCCACCTTCCCTGTGTGGTCAGTTAGCTGCCCCTGACCCCCTCCCACCTTCCCTCCATGGTCTGTGTGTATGCCATCACAGTCTCAGTGTTGCTCTTCATGGTGTGTCTTGCTTCTAGTGCCCATCCTGCCTGACCTCCATGGCTATCTTGCTGCTCCTGCCCTGCCCCCTTGCCCCCAGCCCTCTGTTTACATTTGCAGACCCCTACTCCCTCCCTCCTGGCTTGTCTGTTCCATTGTAATGCCCCTGATCCGTCCCTCCTGCCCTTTATGGTCTGTTACGCTGCAGCTTTCTCTCCTTTCTGTCCATTATGGTCAGCTAGCTACCATTGCCTCTTGCCCCTCTGTTCTCTGTTGTCCATGTGCATGGTCCTGTCCCCTCCCTCTTGCTTTCTATGGATTGTTGTGCTGCACTCCCGTCCCGCATGCCCTGTGTGGTGTATTTTGCTGCTGCAAACCCTGATGCCTGCCCTGCAGGGTCAGTTTGGTGCACCTCTCCATGTCCCTCCTGTCCTCTGTTATCCAAGTCCATGTCCATACCCCATTTCCTTCCATGATCCAATGTACCATACTTGCGAACATTTTGAACTTGGTAAGAGGGAGATTTTGAAAAAAAACTGGGGTATTGATTTTCCCCTTTGAGTTACATTGAAAAAGAGGAGATTGTAGACAGGAGACAGATCAAATAAAGCCCATTTGAGCTTAAAAACATTGGACGTTTCCTGGCTGAATCGGGTCTGTTGGCATGTATGGTTGTACTACCATTGCCTCTTCCTTCTGCCCACAATGGTCTATTACATTGCCACAGCCTCTCTTGCAAGTCCTGTTGGTTTGTTGCCCCTGCCCCCCTTTCCACTGCCCTCCATAGTCTGTTGTGCTGCCACGGCCCTTCCTGCCTGCTCAGTGTGGTTAAATTGTTGCCTTTGCACCCTTCTACCTGCCTTCAATTTTCAGAGTCCGTGCCCCTGGCCTCTGCCTCTCAACAGTATCCTAATGAACAACTAGATTGCGAACATTCTATATTTATTACAAAAGTGTGAAACGCCTTACGTCATCTTGATGTAATCAAAACTGTAATACCTAGAGCATTTCCTTTAGAAATTACAATATGAGAGGGTCTTATTGGCATCAAAATTATGGTTAGTGCTCTAAAAGACTAAAATAAGGACATATTTTCTGAGATTTCAAATAGCGACAAAGCACTTTTAAATTCTTTGTTATCTTTATGTTTTTTTATCCAGTTGACCACTTGATTAAATGTTGCACTTAGGGGAGAGGATGTGGTGTTACTTCCAGAACTGCAGACTTTGCAACTGGGGAACCAGGTTGGAGTTTCTGCTTCAGCTCGACATTCTGTGATTCTGGTCAAATCACTTAGTCTCCCCATGTCTACAACCAAAATGAATTTGTTCTTGTGTGATGTAACCAATGCTCATGTAAAGCACTCCAATACCTGACAAGTCTGCACTATATAACACTGCAAAAACACAAAATAATAAGTGTTTTGCACACTTCTGTCATTGGGCTATATTTGGGCTACATCTGGGTGATTTTGGGCTACTTTTGGGCTACATTTGGGCTCTTTTGTCTCCGGTGGCCATCTTGGGAGATTTATTTGTTATGAAGTTTCCTAATTTCCTCATGTACTGCAGTCTCCTCAGTAGGAAATGCTTTCAGTTTTTTACTTTGATTCCATCATGAAGGCATTCAGATGTGTCACACATTTGCCATAAATTCAGAATGTTAGCACTCTTTTTGCTCATTAGATCACTGTAGTAAAGCTACTGCTCACCAGGGAAAACTGCTGCTGGTATTGAAAGTGCATGTTTCAGTCTGCATGTCAGAAATGTTTAATGAAATAGAAGAAGATTTGTGAAGTCACTCAAAATGTGCCCTAATTTTTCGTTCTGCAGCACTAATCATACTTTTTATGGAAAAATGAACCCCCTCATTTTGTTCCTTTTTAAATTAAATGTTTTAAGAGTTACCACTTTAATCCAAGCAAGATGGCTTCAGGTGTGCCATATGTTTATTATAAGTAGGACTGTTAGCGCTCTAGTTGTTCTTTGGAACACTCTGGGAAGCTGCAGTAGAACACAAAGGAATCAACTGACAGTCTCTGCCCTTGTTGGATGTACATGTTTTACTGAGAATATCAGACTTCATTCTCACATGACTGAGAAAGATAATGTGAATTTACAGAAAATAAGCTCTCAGTTTAGCTTATAGATCACCTTCCAAAACTCTGTGGGAAAAGCATGAGAAAATATTTTTCTCTCAATCATGATATCCCAGCAGAAGGCTTTTACACATGGTGAAATCACCTTAGAACATACCACAATTCCTAAAATGAGTATGGTACCATCAACAAATGATTTATAATGTAACTAAAGTCTTAAAACCTTCTATTAACTGCAATGCTTTTTAATGAGGTGCTATCACGTATATTGGTCCCAAGATGGCTGCCAACACTTCTGGGATGAAGTGCTGACAGCCAATCAGATCTCAGGATGAGATGTGTGGTTAGGCTCCGCCCACATATATATATGATTTTACTTTTGATTTTCTCAGGAACTACTGAACAGATTGACACCAGACCTGCAAAAGGCACTTCCCTGATCTGAGGACTACCTCTCTGCCAAATTTCAAGTAATTCTGTTCAGCCGTTCGGGCTGTACCTTGGACTAAAGGTCCCTATGGAAAATTGCATGGGAAAAACGGTTTTTGGGACCTCCCTTTTTTCTCAGCCCCCGCTTGACGAATCCCCCCGAGACTTTCAGGGTAGGAGCGGAGCGGAGCGTCCCACCTATTTTGAAAAAATCGCGAGGATTCGTCAACCGGCGCCAAAGTTATTCCAAATAGAATGTTGCGGATTTCCTATGGAAACACCGTCCTAACTATAACTATCTACTGGCAACCGCCAGTAGATAATATATATATATTCAATAATATCTATAACTATCTATATACATATATTATCTACTGGCGGTCGCCAGTAAAGTTATAGTTAGGACCGAGTTCCCATAGGAAATCTGAAAATTCTATTTTGAATAACTTTGGCGCCGGTTGATTTATCTTCGTGAAATTTTCAAAACTAATGGGGCGCTCTGCTCAGCTCCTACCCTGAAAGTCTCGGGTGATTCGTCAAGCGGGGGCTGAGAAAAAAGAGGGGACCCAAAACGCGTTTTCCCCATGCATTTTCCCATAGGACCTTTAGTCGAAGGTACAGCCCGAACGGCTGAACAGAATTACTTGAAATTTGGCAAAGAGGTAGTCCTGAGGTCAGGCATGTGCCTTTTGAATATATGGTGTCAATCTGTTCAGTAGTTCCTGAGAAAATTGCAGTTAAATGTACATAAATATTTATATGCGCGCACGGTGCGCGCACCAAATGTCCGCGAGCGTAATTCTGATTGGTGGTTAGATGTCAGTCAACATTCCAATCGGTCGAAATCAGGAAGTGTCAGACGCCATTTTGTGTGTGACAGTGAAAAAGAAAGGTCGAGAACGTGAAAAGGGGGCAGGGTAGAGAGTTCCTGACCCACTAGCCTTTGTCAGGGGGTCCCTGAAGGACCCCGAAGGGTGAAAAAAACATTTTATATTTTTTTTCAAAAAATCGCGGGGTGCGCGCACGGTGTCGGACGCCATTTTGTGTGTGACAGTGAAAAAGAAAGGTGGAGAACGTGAAAAGGGGGCAGGGTAGAGAGTTTCTGACCCCCTAGCCTTTGTCAGGGGGTCCCTGAAGGACCCCGAAGGGTGAAAAAAACATTCTATTTTTTTTCAAAAAATCGCGGGGTGCGTGCACGGTGCGTGCACGGTGCGCGCACTGTTAAAAACCCTTAAAAAAAAGCATTTAAACTGTTTATAAGTTTATAGAAGATATTAACTATGCTGTTCAACTTTATCCAAATTAAAAAAAAAGAGCTGAGCCATTCCTTATTACAGGATACAGTCAATCTATAACTATATACATAGGTAGTTTATTGTAAAATAAATATATAAAAAATATAATAATACATACATTAATTAGCATTTAAAAAACCTTACAAATTCACTAAAAAAAACATAGGTTTCACACACGTTACAGTTAGAAATTAGCATTTAAAAAACCTTGCAAATTCACTTAAAAAACCATAGGTTTCACACACGTTATAGTTAGGAATTAGCATTTAAAAAACCTTGCAAATTCACTAACAAAAACATAGGTTTCACACATGTTATAGTTAGCTGGACATTTCACTCGTAAAACACCATTGAAATTCCCCCGTTATAGTTAGTTCAGCTAACTATAACTCGCGCGACCGCAATCCTCTGCTGATGACGTCACATATTACATCACTCATGACATGGTCAGTGACATCACTCATGACATCACTGATGACATCTCAAATGACATCACTGATGACATCATCCAGTGAATATGTGTCTTTCTGAAAAATAAATATTTTTTATATGTGTATATCTAAAGGTTAATGGAAGAATAAATGGGTAAATAAGTGTCTAAATGGATGTTTTTTTTGTAAAATTCATTGTATAACTGACTTATTAACAGTATCTTAGTGAATACAGTGATGTAATATGTGACGTCATCAGCAGTGGATTGCGGTCGCGCGAGTTATAGTTAGCTGAACTAACTATAACGGGGAAATTTCAATGGTTTTTTACGAGTGAAATGTCCAGCTAACTATAACATGTGTGAAACCTATGGTTTTTTCAGTGAATTTGCAAGGTTTTTTAAATGCTAATTCCTAACTATAACGTGTGTGAAACCAATGGTTTTTTAAGTGAATTTGCAAGGTTTTTTAAGTGCTAATTTCTAACTATAACGTGTGTGAAACCTATGTTTTTTTAGTGAATATATATATGTACTTTTGAATTATCCTCCTGGAGTGCGAGTATCTCTTCTTTTTGGTGAAAATATATATGCAGATCTCAATCCCTTATCTGCATTCCTCGCACCGACCGTGAGCGCGCTGAGAAAAAACGAGGGATTACTTGGTGAAAAACAAATTGTGAGCAGCAGCGCCCGCCATTTAGCCTGGCTGTTTCTGGCAAAAGAAATCCGAACAGCGACCTTTGTGTTCTGGAAATTAACAAGCGTCAACAAGGAACTGCAACCTGACATCAAACAAGACTCACCCGACTATCGTAAGGTGAAGAGAATCCACACATTGAGCAGCCGGCTGACGACCGAAACGGGGAAACATCGAGAGGAGAGAAGTCGGAGGACTGCCACTCTCTTTGAGAACCGCGAGGTAAGAGACGCCGTGCGAAATGTGCTGGGTTCTATGTCTAGGAATGTTGTTGACGGAAGCAGGCTACTGAGCGAGGTAGCGTTTGAATGTAGACAAAATCGTAGCAGCAGCAGCGAAAAGTCACATTTCATGCCAGGAGTAAAAAGTAATTAACAAACGCAGCAGTAGGTCGATACTGCGAGCGGCAGCTAACAAACCTATTAAACACCTCACTTGTCCCTTAAGTAAGTGAGAACACGAAGGAGAATCAAATCGTTTGTCACCAAAGCATGAACTAAACATCAAAAAAAGACGGAAAACAACTTTAACAAACTGTCAAAGGGAAACGAGCATAAACATTTATGACCGTGGCAATTGTCGTTCAACTAAAGTATCCTGTTTCCTTTATTAAATAGAAGCTGGCAAATAAAATACTCGAAAAAATAAGAACCATACTATTAACGATCAACAATCTTTGCTTGTTTCTAACAGCAATACAAATAGACAGCCAAGGAAAACGAGCACTAACATTCAAAATTATTGCTTCAGATACAAAGTACGATCTAATTTAAATATTATGTTGTGGTTTATTTACCAAATAGAAGCTGGCAATTGACGCTCATATATACAAAACCTAGGATCATATCATCATCAAATAAAAACATTTTGTTTCCATAAAACAGTGCGTGATTTAAAGAGTTTAGACAAAAAAAGAATATCTAAAAGGAAACAAGATATATATTTTTATATAATAAAAAATGGCAAACATTGCAGAAAGAGTGAATAAACGACAGATGAAAGCAACAACTTTGTTTTCACAAAACAAAACTACCCAAGGCAACTATGGATCAGTTGAACCTAATGGAAATGGAGAAAGTGGAAAAACCCTTAAAAATACCCTTTTCAAACTAGAAAAAGTTCTAAAAAAAGAAATATCTAAAGGATGGGAAATAATAACAATGGAAAAATATCGAGAAGTCGATAGAGTACCAAGGGGTCTGAGAATCTTTACGTTACCTAATCATCCAGAAACCAGACCAGAAATGCTCGAAGAATGGGGGAGAAGCAACATGCTATGTTCCCGCAATATGATGGAAATAATTATCAAATATGATAAAAAATACCTGGAGGAACTTCATAAAACAATCGAAAATTTGGAGAAAGAGATACAATCCTTTAAAAAACAAGAAGAAAGTGAACGCTATAGGACAGAAATTGAGTCAATATTAGAAAAATATGAAAAAGAAATTGAAGAGAGAAAACAAAGGAAATTCCGCAGAGATGAGAAAGATTATCAAACGGGAACTATCTTCACTTTTGCGAAACGATTTGTACAAATAAGAAAACAATTAAAAACAAATCCCGACAAACGAAAGGATTCAGACACCACTGCAAGTGAATCAGATGTGGAAGTAAGTGAAGGAGAAAATCAATATATTCCAGAAAAAACGTCTTTTTTAGACGAAATGAGACTGTTATACATAGACCAAAGGCCTGGAAAAAATCAAGGAAGGGGAAGGAGCCAAACACAGAACCGAGGACGAGGACGTGGAAGAGGCAAACCAATGGAGTCATTAAACGTCGAAAAACAAGGAGAAGCCTCAGGAAACACAAACCAGTACCGATTACGCAGCAAATCAAAGAAATAAACAACAAATATCATCTAGAAAAAGAAGATAACCTTATTGTAAATTTATCAAAGACCAAACTTACAAAAAATCAATGCTCACTGCTCAATAAAGGCCTGACTTTCTGTCCGGAAATGCATCATGATATAGTAGAAACTAAAATTGAAACCTATAAATTTGTCCGCAAGCTGAAATTGGCAAAATATTTTGCAAAATTTCCCAAGACTGCAACGCCAATGACAACAAGCAACACAATGAACTCATCACCCCATATTACAATAGATCAAATATCTGAAATAAAAACAGTATATGATCTCACACATGATTTGCAAGACGAAGAATTACAAGAATTGGAGATCATAAAACAATTGGGTTTTGAAACATCTGGAAGAGAAAAAACATCCTTCAAACCCAAATCCAAATTCTGCCCAATCCTCACTCAAGGCAACAAGATCGATCTCTATTATGATCTGGTAATAGCAGATCTAGAAAATCTACCAAACAAACAAAGTAAGAAAAAGGAGAATCTGACAAAAACAGAAAGAGAAGCTTTGAAAGAATTGATGGAAAATGAAAATCTTGAAATAAAACCCGCAGATAAAGGGGGAAATATTGTGGTGATGGATAAAATCCAATATAAAAAAGAAGCCACAAGACAACTTAATGAGATCAAAAACTACAAAAAACTAAAAATAAATCCTACCAATCAACTGACAATTGAACTACAATCTAAAATTGAAAACATGGTCAGAAAATGGTCTACTAACCACTGATGAATTGCGATACTTGACAAAGGATAATCCCACAACACCAACGATGTACTTTCTACCAAAAATTCACAAAACCCTAATAGATCCACCTGGAAGACCAATAATATCAAGTTGTGACAGTCTCTATGAACCCCTCTCAAAATATGTGGATTCATTTTTGGCACCGATGGTAACTACACTAAGTTCTTATATCAAAGACACAGGAGACTTTCTAAGAATTTTGAATGAAATCCATTGGCAAGAAGACTACCTATTAGCTACAATAGATGTAGTCTCACTTTATACATCAATAAATCATGATACAGGACTCAAAGCACTGCAATACTTTCTAAACCAAAGAGACATCAAATATCTGGAACATTCCAAAATGCTTTTGGAGATGGTGGAAATGTGTTTAAGGAACAACATATTCATATTTGATCAACAGATTTACTGCCAAATGTGCGGCACTGCCATGGGCGTTTCATTTTCGCCGAGCTACGCGAATCTCACAATGGGATGGTGGGAAAGATCAATTGCATGGAGTGAAGACATGGAAATGTATACGGAAAAAATTGTGCTATGGCTCAGATTTATAGACGATCTGTTTATTATCTGGAATGGAACATCAGAAGAATTCAGCACATATGTAAAAAAGCTAAATATCAACAAGGAGGGCTTACAATTTACATTTAATGTAAACAAAACAAAAATTCAATTCTTGGACATTGAGGTATACCAGGAAAATGGCCAACTAAAAACTAAAACATACTGTAAGCCTACAGCCACAAACAGCCTCCTCCATGGGACCAGCTTCCATCCAAAATCATTAATAAAAAGCATACCCTTTGGGGAATTTCTACGTATGAAACGTAATTGCTCTGATGAGGATGAACTCAAACAAAAAATGGATGAAACAACGAAAAAATTCTTGGAAAGAGGCTATAAACCTACAGATATAAGACTGGGAAGAACAAAAACAGAAGAAATTCCAAGAGAAATCACCCTACAGGCCAAACATAGACAACAAAAAATTGAAACATCAGATATCAGAATGATCTTGTCCTACAGCAAAGAAAATCATGCAATCTCAGAAATTATGAATAAGCATTGGCATATTTTATTGAGAGATCCAGATATGAAAAAAATCTTGAATGAAAGACCGAATATAACCTATAAAAAGGCACCATCGATTCAAGACAAGATTGTACATAGCCACTTTACAGGAATAAAAAAGAAAACCTGGCTTTCGGACCATCAAAGAGGCTTCAAAAAGTGTGAAAAATGCAAGGCCTGTAAAATTGGAATAAACAAAAAAGAGATCATGGGTCCAAAAGGAAACAAATACATAATCAAAGAAAAGATCAACTGCGAAAGCACGTATGCCATATATATGTTGGAATGCAATTGCGGAAGCAGATATATTGGGAGCACAATATGTCAATATAATATGTCAAAACGAATATTAGAACATATCCGCGCAATCCAAAACAACGACCAAACATATGCAATGACTAAACATATGAAAACACATCAGGAATACGGATGGCAACAAATGAATTATTGGGGACTTGCAACAATCCCCATAAATGAGAGAGGAGGTGACAGAACTAAAAAATTGAGACAATTGGAATCAAAACTAATAATTAGATTTCAAACGAAACAACCGAGAGGACTGAACGGTGATGAAGAACTTCATGTTCACTTGTAAATAATCTGCTCATGCTTAAAAAACAATATCATAGACTTTATGCAAAAATCAGCAAGGAACTGATTGGCAAAAAATAGGACACATGTGGTACTATACCGATAATCAGGGCACTAAGCCGTCAATGAACTGCCAAATGTATATACAGAAATATATATAAAAAATTATATATATACTCTATACAAATTAAATGATCAGATTCTTCCTTCAAAACTATATAATATTGTGACACATTACACTGTATATATTAATCACTTCTTCACAATGTAAACTACATATCCCATGATGCACTTCAATGGCCACATGGGTAATTGGATATATAAAGACATCACTTGTAGTACACAACTAACCGTGATCAAGACCAGAGTGGTCGAAACGCGTTGGTTAGCTAAGGGAACCTGATGGTGCTTAAGCTGTTTTTGTAATAATTGAAGTAAAATAACTTTTGAATTATCCTCCTGGAGTGCGAGTATCTCTTCTTTTTGGTGAAAATATATATATATATATATATATATATATATATATATATATATATAATTCACTCACTCATTCACTCACAAGCACCTGCCACTATGTCCTCATCCATTGAACTCTGTAGGTAGATGGTCATTCTGTTAGTCCATAGCTTGTTTCTATGGTGAATGTAGTCATTGGCTTGTATCTGCATGTATTTGTAGCCTTTGCTCTGACATTTCTAATACCTTGTGCATAGCAATTTAAGTTTAATCCTAAACTCTGCCACACTGCAGTAGACTGCTTTTAAGGTGGGATTGATGTGGTCAATGTGCTTTGAATTGAAGGGCATTATTTACACCAGTGAACAGGCCTTAGATGGTGATATGTTACCTGGTGTGCTGCTCTTTTGAATTCCGGAAAAGAGGTTGTAGTTCAGAGCTACATTGATGGCAGTCCTACCACCAGCATGGTGTCGGGCCTCTCACTCGATTACGTTGGTAGTGGTAGGTCTGCCACAAGACTGCCACTTCCACCACGATCCAGGATTCCATGGTGCAACGATGGGGAAAGCAGGCGGGAATCCAGGCAGTGCTAATGCCTGCACCACTGAGCAGATTATGGCCAAATCTGCCCGGGGTGCATGCATGTTGCACATTATGTGCCCTCCAGAAGTGTGCATTTGTGTGTGCCACCGTACTTGTAATCTGCCCCAAAATCACTAACCAGCATTGCTAAAACTGATGCATAACAGCACTCGTTACACAAGCAGCAGCACGTGCCATAAAAGTGTGCTGGTGAGTATTTACTATTTTCTGTTTGCAACATTATACATTGATTATTTTATGCTGTGATTAGTATAAGCAATTGATTTTAATTGGTGTGTTGGATATCTTCTTATGGCTATTAACCATCCAAAGCTACAGTAAGACATTTCTTTCTGGGACCTGGACTCTTTGGTACATACTGTACAGTATCAATAGTAGGTACTGTCATTTAGCATGGGAGGTCCAGAGTTTCCGTTTCAGTCTTATTAATTTGCTAACAAGGTTTCTACTTTTTTACACTCTACACTCTACTCTCACATGGTGGTGACCATGAGCAGCCAATGGTTATTCTTGGAGTTGGATGAAGGGTAGGAATGCAGCTATAGAATGACACAAGTAATTATACCTGCAATCGTAACAAGACATTTCCTTCTGTTAAGCTATTGGTTATAGGTAGCAGCCAGTAGTGGGTCAAAGCCACAATGTTTCCTGTTGCCCTTTGTCCTACTTTGTCAGCTCTCCTGGATGTAAGGAGAGTTAAAAGTCTGAGCCCAGGTCATTGGGAATTTGTATAAATAACCCCATCCATAGTGAGCCCCAAAATCCCACTACCCAAAATGAGCAGTAATACTAACCACATCAAAAAGTCTTTTTTCTGGGTGCTGAAAGGCTTTTATATAGTAAATTGGCAACGTGCAGTTAGCATTTTTGACCTGCATGGGCACCTTTGTGGCAAACCGCACCCACTGGAGCCAGTAGGTCATCTGTTGACAAATGGAAACTAGGATTTAAGGGTAGGGCCCAACTGTCACTTCAAGCAGCCATATCTCCTGAAAAGGGTACATGGTTGCTGAATCATGATGGCCAACATCAGCCAAGGGAACCCAAGACAATAATTTAAAATGGAAGCCTGTGCATCTTTTCAAGCTTAAAACCATAGATTCAGTCTCCTACAAAGTCAGAAATTATGGGTCCATGATAATCAAGGTTCAACAGAAGCCGAGCTGCCACTAAATTTCACCAATACCCATATCTGGACTGATTAAATCTTCTGGTGCCTTTTTTTCAGGGATTTTTGTAGGGCAGTAGATGGATTATTCAATGGATTGCATGTATTTTAATTCAGGGAGGTGCTTTCAAATGCTAGGTGATGTGCAGCTCAACCAATGCCATTGGGAAAATATCCTTGATGATAGCATGCAATTCTCCAAACTACCACACATTTACAAGGCTTCCTAGCTAAGGGCCCGATGGCAACAGAATGCTATTTCCCCTACACAAAAGAATGACCGTGATAACATTAGGGGGAAACGCTGAGTTTTGTAGGACTTACAGTATTCAAGAGACACACATACTAAGAGTAGCAAGCATCAGTACAGATTTTACAATGAAGGAAGGGCATACTGTCTCCCCATCCAGGGATACAGGGATAAGGGGCTGTTCTTCTACATTAATCTCATTAGACACCATTCACTATTTGCTGGTGTAAGAAAATGGGATATTAGTTTGGGAGGATGTGAGTGGGACTGTGGGGGCTGGGAGGGAATTTAACTGGAGTAATCAAAGTAATTTCAGTAATTCTGTGTTACTGTTTGACATGACATTGGCAATAGTACCACAATTATGCCTGCTTGTGTAATTAAGAGTCATTTGAGAGAAAGAAATTCTACAGTGAGAGTACATTTTGCGAGCCGCATCTCACGCTGCTGTTTATCTTCTGTTGCATCTGGCTCTATTTTTGTAGTCGAAAATGCTATTTTTGGGTCCATTTGGAGCTAAGAAACTAGTGCTACATGCTGGTAGTAAGTTGGTAGAATCCTACCCTAGGTGCATATTTTGACCACACAAACGGTTGCTCATGGTCAGTAATCATCCTCTGTTGCATTTAGTGCTCTTTCTTAGAGCAAAATGCATCTCTGCAAAGGGACATTTTTGCATAAAATAACGCTAAATACTGAATTGCTCTTTTCGCGTACTTCCACCTAACCTTGAGTCCAGCCAACTGATTTAAATATAGGCAAACCATAGGTTTCGCGATAATGGTGACTACTAAGTCACTGCCACTGTTAAACTTCTTCGATGGTCCAATGGAGCAAGGGGCATCAGAGAATTGGCTATATGTCTATCCGCACAATAAGGATGGCCGGACATATAGTTGTTTTTTTACTGTTCGTCATTTCTAAATTTGGCAGACGGATTCGACGTCAAGGCAATGCAGTAATGTGATCTATCACCCGGGAAGAGAAACAGGCCATCTGTCAATATATAAATGTTATGTTAAATGTTATGTTAAAATAATTTATTAAGTTCACGTTCACCAGATGGTCTCTTGGCGCTGAGCCTGAGTTACTAGGACAAAGACAGTGGAATTAATTGTAAGCCTGGGCAAATAACCATGTTTTGAGAATTGGGAGTAGGAGGTGGCCAGGAGCAATTCAGGAGGAAGGGAGTTCCAGAATTGAGGTGTAAACCGCAGTGTTTTTTCCATTTGAATGTTCAGGGGGTCAGTAAGTTCATGTTTGAAGAGCGTAGATCACGGGAGGGGACATAGCACTGTATTTTGGTGGTGATAAATCTACCCTTTAGTCTCTGAAATGAATGTTGAAATCGTCCAGCAGGTCAGGGTATCCTGCGAAGTCTTCTTGAAATCCTCACCCTGTTCCCTTTCAAGTTAATGTCATTTTTAAACCCTACTACTGCCCTCGATGAGCTGGTAGGAGTCACGTACCTTGCACCCATGTTTTGCTGCCAACAGGCCTGAACTATTATTTCTGCTCTGGGGGTAGTTTTCACACCTCATTGAGGGGAAGTACTGACAGGGCCCAGCTGCTGGCAGGCTTGTGATAATTAGCCTCTGGTGACCCAGACAGAAAAAGACTAACTTTTTAAGTCACATTTTCTGAATATCTATTAAAAAATCTTACTTCATAACAGAATCAGATTTTTTAAAGACATAAAAAATATTGGTTGAATTTTTCTGGTAGCTTGTCCCAAACCAGAGATAGCAAAGTTATATTTTGTATTCCAACTTCATTTTATCTCGCAGGAACGCGGCAGACCTTTCACAATGAACCTAGCTTCTGGGGTCTAGACACTGTAGGTACATGCCCACTAGGGTTATGCAAAATTTGCATGATTTGCCTTCACCTCATTATGCAAATGTTTGGCAGAATTACGTGAAATTATGCATATTTGTGCCAAATGCAAATCCAATAATTCACACTATATTATGGCGTAAAATGGACCCTGGTTTCAATTTTTGGCACAAGGATGTATTTAAACAAAACACTGCTATTGACTGTCACTCGCGTTCTGCTGTTTACCAGCAAGTTACTGTGAATGCTGTACTTCGTTGTAATTTTTTAGAGGCGGTTGTGTAATTACGCTTAGTGGTGTTATTGGTTTAATTAGGGAACTGTGCCTAACAAGCATAATGTGAAATTCCAAGAAACTACCAGAATTACCCTGGCGTAATTTACATTTCGCCCAGTTTTAATGCCACCACTAAATACTTGTATGTACCACATACAATATTCCAATAAACATACCAACCTGAAACTAAAATATAATACATTATTTGAATATGTGTTAAACAAATAAGTAACAATTATTACTAATACATAATCAGCAAAAGAATCAATTATTGTAGCTTTACAGCTCCCTACCAAGGACTATACTGATTGTTAAAGGCCCTGAACCCAAGTTCATAATGAGGTGAGGGCCTTTAACAGCCGGTATAGCCTGAGTCAGAAGGGCTGTAAAACTATTGGAACATTCTACCCACTGAGGGTAGAATGTTCTATATTAAAAAGGAAGAGACAGAAAAACAAATATTGGAATGTCAGAGGAGAAGGCGTATATTGCCATTATAAGCCAGGAGGCACTCCATTGTCTTCAATGGAGCTCTCAACTTTCCAATGTTTAAATAATTCTTAAACTCCTGCATGAAGGCCTTGGCCTGACAAGATAGCTGAGTAGACACTTCTACCGGCGCTCCCAAGGACAAGTATTGAATCCGGCAATATCATGCAGTCCCTGGCAACAAATCCCCCATCAAAGTTTTATGGTGAAGCCGCCTTCACCGTGAGGCCGTCCATGGGCTTAATTCTGCCATCCACAGCATGTAACTAAGTCCGGCGGGAGGGCAGCCTGCTAAATAATTGACTCAGTTTTCTCCATCCCACAAGGGGCTGAGCGGCTTCCAGCAACCAAATCCAGGACCAATACCAGAGACCTGCATGGTTGGGGGGGTTTACAGACCCCGCCGATGCAGACGACCCAGTGGGAGATGCTGACCTGACTGCCTAACTGTCATTCCAGTGGGGCCACCGAGGAATGAGATCCGGTGTTGGAATGCTGTCGCAAGACGGCTGGCACAGGGAGGTGAGGCCAACAGCGGTGTAGAAATGGAGCTGCAGCCCTGCATTCCTAGAGTGGGCTGACTCTTGGTAGATGGGTGAGACCCCTCTGAGGGCTTTCTGACCATATTCTGAGGTGGTGAGCCCTTGTATGTCGGACCTCGGTGGTGTGGGGGCAGACTTGGGCCGGGGGGGCCATACTTGTGGGTCCCCTGAGCTGCTGCATGGGGGTGCTGCCTTGCACTTGTGGCACACTGGGAAGTGACAATCTGTGATCCAGAGCAAAGGACCCTGGCTGCTGAAGGTGTTGATCCCGGAGAGGCCTCTGTAGCGTGTGCTGCTCAGTGAGGGCTCAGCTGGTCAGCGATCTACACTGATGATGGGGAACAAGTGGGAGTACTGGTAAATATAGTTTGCAGAGCCTTGAGGTGACGACGGCTAGGCGGGGCACTGGCCAGCTACCTACAGGGGACTTCCGAGGGCCTGGAGAGTGGCAGTGACATAGCTCTGGCTCTGGGTCAGCTGGCCAGTGGGACCAGAACCAGAGGTGAAGGAGACCGGTGAGCCAGGGCCCCTGGTTGTGCAGCTGGTGCAGAGGCGGTGGCATTAGAAAGAGCCTGGGGGAGCTGCCTGAGCACCTGGAAGAGCAGAACTGCCCCTACTTGCTGGGCCTCCTGAGCCTGGCATCCAGAATGAGGGGGATGTGTACCTGACTCTGGGTGTGGAGGCCCCCGTAGCAAATAGGAGATCCCGATGCAGGCTGGTGATCACTCCCTGGAGTCGGTTGGGGCCTGCAACTATATTGCCTTGGCAATACTCCCTGGAGATTGTGAGGAGAACAGGAGTTGAGCTAGTTGCACGCTGAGGTCATGCTTCCAAGCCTGAGGGGGTTGTGAATGCCTGGGGAGGACATCTGGATGGCCGCTTGCCCACAGCAGTGGGATACGAAACCCTTGAAGTGACAATTGGGGCACACATACTCTGTAATTCTCCAGAGGAGCAACCGGTGAGTCCCTGTAAGACTTGGCTCCTCAGAGGGGTTCAATGATGGTGAAAGAGAAGGGAAACCTGACAGTCCAGGCCAACAAAATCCTGAACTATGCGCAGCCTATGCCTGCAGTCCCCGGGGCACAGGAGATAACTATGACTTACAGCAATGAAGAGACACAGCGGACTGCGGAGATGGCCCCATGTGCTGGCAGCGATCCAGATTATGTGGGATGAGATAGTCCACAAGATTGAGTCTGTTGCCATTGAGGACAGCATTGCTGCGAAGTGACCTACGTAAAGCATCAGGCCGGGTGACCATTACCGTGCAAAACATAGATACTTTACAAACGGAGGTCCACACACTCCGAGACACAGTCCTTGACCTCCAGAAGTGAGTGGTGCACTTAGATGACAGGGAAGAGGACTCTGAAGGGAGGTCGCGTAGGAATAATCTACGTTTTATAGGTTTCCTTGAGAAAGCAGAAGGACCTTCAGCGGACGTATTTTTGGAAGACTGGATTATAAATAGGGCTCCCGGTTTTATGGTATTTATTTTTTTGCCATTTCCGTCTGTATTTATCCATATTTATTTTTCGGGCATTTTTTCTGTATTTATCCACATTTATTTTTGCCACAAGCAAAAGACGACGCTACAGCTAGTATTTTTCCACATTTATTTAAATTGATAATGCACCTATGCGCTCAGTTGTTATTGGTCAACATTTGTCTCAGAGCCTTGCACTTTCTGTTATCGGCAGAGTGCCACATCCTCTCCCCCACTGAACACCATACTGCTCCACTGAGAGAAACTCACACTGCCTTCAGCTGCAACCCAATTGCTGTCCCTGGCCATCACTATGTGGATTGATGTTTTGTGTGTGCAGAAGAGAACAAGCATTCGCAATGCAATAGGTCTCGCATTTACGCTAGTTTAAGCTATTGGCATTGTAAATGACAATGCCTTTTATTTATCTGTTTTAAAAACCAAAACATAAATAAAAGGCATTGTCATTTACAATGCCAATAGCTTAAACTCAAGTAAATGCGAGACCTATTGCATTGCAAATGCTTGATTTTAAGTGAGTGCTTGAAGTAGGAGGACCGAAAAACAGACGCAACAAAGAAAAAACAGTGAAAAAGGGTAGTAGAAGCTAATCTGTAGAAAACCAAGGGCATACTCACTCACACGGTAAACGGGGCAAATCAAATGCTGTAAATGTTTGCAGTGAGCACGTTTGGAAACGTGGCTGAGCCTAACCACTTTACACTTATTTACAGAATTGTAAGCAACGTATAATAATATTTAAATATGTTTTCAATTTTTAAACAACATTCAAAAAGTGGATCTTAAACAACTATACACTCAACAATCATCGTACAGTATCAAAACAGTATTGCCACTTAAATTTGAGCGCACGCTCATTTTACCGTGGGTTACCTTGTATAGTTCCACTGTGCCGCAAAATGAATAAAAGAAAACTGCACTAATTGTCAACGATGGCAATGTATAATGATCGGTTGAGCCAGTTACTCTGTTACCAGGAGTGTTTAGTCTTTTTCAAAACAGTTTTACAAAAACAACTTCGAAAAACTACAAAACAAAAATATTACCACAACCTTGTTGAAGTTAGGTGACGAGTACACCAAAACAAGCAAGGTGAGGAAAATATCACGGCGCATCAGGTCCGCCTATGGCCTTTGAGTGTCACCAGATTAAGAAGGGGGGTGGGGAGGACAGCTAGCCCAAGGGGATAGGGAGGGGCCAATCGCTGGGAACCTGGGACGGAGCGACTACATGGAACTCGGAAGTGACTGTTCCACAATAACCACTGTAATGGCTCTCTAGCCCGCTGGGTGACTGTGCAAACCACGGTTATCACAAATGCCTAACCTTTACCTATAAAGAAGTGTCCATAGCGCCTAGCTTGGAAACGGGGCTCCCTGTCACAGGAGCATGCCTCTCGGCTACAGAAAGTGCTTGAACTGGAAATAAAAAAGTACAGATACTCCCATGCCAGAGTACCTGACCGGAACAGAGAAACGACTCTTCCATTTACAAAGTATAGCTTCAAAGCAAAGGCGTGCAGTTACTCTGCCTTGAAAACAAAAGAACTGTAGGTTTTCAGTACCCGAGAGTACCTCCTGTCCATCTAAAGCAGAGGCTGCAGGTGTTATATGGTGGTTAATGGAGTTATCGGGCTCCCTGCCATGTTCTAGCCATGCGAGTTTCAGACACTGTCCAGGCATCTTACTGTATTCCTAACCCCCCCCCCGGACATCACGCAGACTTTACCCTCCACAGCAGTGGTCTCATGCTTTTCACGCCGCAACCATCAGGGCGTTCATATGTCTTCGGAACCCAGTCCCAGGTGCACCAGGGTTTAACGCCCTCCCGCCAAAACACTTCCCAGAGCAAGCTGCATTTGTCCAGTCTCGAACGGACTCGCCGACCCACTGGGAAAGCAGGTGCGCAACAACGTTGTGAATAGAGGCTCCTAATCTGACTCTGGCAGGGGCTCTAAAAGGGCTGAAATAACAACAAAGCCTCATTAACAAGTAAATGGTCTTTCAAAGACCTGTGAAGTACTCGGGTGCGGCTGGCAGCTCTGTGTGTGCCCGGGAAGATGTCTCAGCCCGGGCTGACATCTCTTAACCCTCTAAGGAGGGGGAGACACCAGATGGCAGCACAACAAAATGTACTAGTATTTTCCCGTTTTTATATATAAATACAGATAAAGGAAAACTTGTTTTCCGTCTGTATTTATATGTAAAAATCCGTAAAAACGGAAAAACCGGGAGCCCTAATTATAAATGTCCTGGCCCCCAAGAGGTCCTCAAAATGTTTAACATTGAGAGCGTAAGAACCAAAAGAGTATGCAGTTCCTTAAAGTAGAGCAAAAGAAGGGTGAACGGGGTTATAATGAAGGAAAGAAGGAACCGACCTGGGCCGTTAGAAGCACCCATTATTGATGATGCTCATTTTATTCATTAGAAGAGGACTCGAGACTGTAGTTGTGTTGTTACTGTTGTTCTGTCTCTCACCTTTGGATAACACTCCTTCCCCCTCCCCCCTTTTTTACCATCCAGAATAGAATCCTTAACACACTGCAAGATGGCCTTATTTTAATTGTTTGCTAATTACACACTTATGATGGCCACCACAGCAATATCTTTGAAGTAGGGCACAGGCTAGGCCCCCGACGTCCATTACATCGCTTAAGGATCCTATCGATTGCACCTTATAGCCTGCCTCACATACAGATAATGATAGGACTCCAATTTCTAGTCACTTTGTTTTGTGCTGTTTTAAACTGCCACGCACTTCCAGAACTTGCCTCTTAATTGGAGACTACCCACTGGAGATACTATTTGCTACAAGACATCTTACAAGATGGCGCCCATCTTCCAGGTAGCCAGTACCATTCCAAGACGGCCGCCGTAGCCATAACCCTTCCAATATGGCTGCCGTAGAACATCCCCAGGCGGGCTATAGTCTAGTGGTGTGACCCTTACGCTGACGTACCACGATGCACGTTGAATCCCAGAGCATTTATGCAGCCAGAACTGGGTCTGCATTTACCTCCCGGATCCTGCATTGTGGGGTAGGTCTTCCGCCGAGTGGGAGCGCCACAGACGTAAGTACCAGCAACCCCCTTTTTTCCAACAGGAAAGCGACAATGATTTGTTATCCGAGGTGAACCGTGGTGGTCCCAGACTCTGATACCGTTCTCCTGGGACCTGCAGTAAACTTTAACCGAGTGTTGGCGCCATGCCGGCAATTGACTTGGTCTTCCGGACTGGGTGTTTGGACTTTCAGGGCCATCGCACATTCAGTTTCTGGGTCTTTGTGGGTATTGACGCCACCCTGAACATACTCAGCGTGCCTTGCGGGGGAGCCGTGACTGCAAGCCACCTCGGTCCCCCCCCCTTCAACAACAGATGCTTGGTCCATCATTCCTCTCCTTGAGCAAGGATTCCAGTTTTTTTTAATTCTATTATTTATTATTCTACTGTTTTTTTTGCAAGTTATTCAACTGGTTGCCACATCTACTCTTGCCTCCCCCTCCCCCCAGGACACCCGTTAACTAGGAATAATTTTTAGGTGAGTTTTGATACCTCGCCACTCTGCTGCTACCTTGTTTTTACATGATTTTACCGTTTGACCACTTATTTTAATTTGACACAATAATCACAATGAGAGTGTTACAACTATGTGATATGAACAAAATGCAAGTTTACACGCACAGTGGGTGTTTTTTACAGGGGTTTTTGAAGGAGCAATCCTATTATCAGTTTAAATGTGTCATTTTCTCATCAACAGATTGGCTACTTGCATCTACGGATACTACATCCCCAGGTGCAACCAAGATGGTAAAATTAGGCTAAGATACCTGACTACCACTCATCGTTAGTGTAGATTCACAACTTACATTAGGTCCTGAAGAATTGCTGCCAGATCCTCCTGACTAATAGGCAAGAAACATGTCGCCCATATCTTTTTGAGTGAAAGAACTGCAATATCACTGCAGAAAAGTCACCACACCTATTTTTAACCAGGGTGGGAGACAGGTCCATTAAAGATAGTCTCCCTGATTCTCCCTTTACCTGTTTAACTCACAAGGTTCACCTGAACCTACACTTGTTCATACTTCTACACTCTTAGGCCCCCTCACACGCACTGCACCATACGGCAAGGAATTAACGACCTCCGCCAAAGAGCCCCTACAAAGGGTGCCCGTCGGGTATAGCAGTGCCGACCTGATGAGGAGCATGCCCGATTATGAAGAATGCCACCCAGCAGGCTTGGTGTGTGAGGGCCCTCATTCCAAAAGGAAGGATTCTCCAATCCTCCTCTCGTTATCCACTTAAGGATCCCTTGTTTCTTCTTTCCATCATTATAACCCTGATCACCCTTCTTTTGCTCTCCTTTAAGGAACTGCATACTCTTTTGGTTATTACGTACGCTAGGGCACGTATGCTGGACCTTCAAAAGCCCTTTTGTCCCTCTTTTGATTATAACATTGAGAGCGCACAGACCGCTCGTCCCTCCGCCTAAGCCTGGAGCGTCACCAAGAGCTATTATTGCCTGACTTTTCAATTTCCTGGACCGGGACGCCATCCTGCAGGCTATCTGCATGAGAGGGCCTTTGATGTTTGAAGGAAACCCTATTTCAATTTACCCAGACTAAACCCAATGAGTTCAGGACCAGCAGAAAGCGTTTCTTGAGGTAAAAAGACGTCTCCGGGATCTTAATCTCATGTACAGTCTTTCCAGCTAAACTATGCGTCAAAAGCCACAGAAAAGCCTTGCTTTTTTTCTCTGCAGCTGAGGCAAGTGACTGGCTGGACTCCCAAGGACATCCTGGGGCCTCTTTGAGCCCTCAACAGAGTCACCCCGGTCGTCGATGTTGGGCAGATCCACCTATGATCGGAAGCTTCCAAATCAATGGAAATCCCATGGTATGATTGGGAGCCCAGGATGAATCAACTCCCTATCTAGGTGCAGTGATAATATTGCCAGGCAACGTTAACTGTGTCCTCTAGGGTAAATATCATTTACAACACATTTTTTACAACACATGCTTTTACTTTGCATGCTATTTTAACGCATTGACCATTACAACGCATGTTTTTACTTTGCATGCTATTACGACGCATTGACCATTACAACGTATGCTTTTTCATCACATGAAGTAAGTTTGAGGTAAGTTTTCTGCTTATTATCATGTTTGAGATGTCCTAGAGTATATTTAGGAGTATTTATAAAGAATTATTACTTGAGTATTAATTATAGCATATATTAAAGTATCCTAAAGTATATTTTGTAGTATTTCCAAAAGTACTCATTTTTTTCATTTTAATCAATTTCGGCCATTTTTAAACTATGAGGAATATTTAAATGAAAAAGGAGGAATTTAAACCAGCTAATATATTTTAAAATGTAATCATAATATATGGTTGATGTTTTCTGCTTTTATAAGTTAAAAAAAAAACTATAAGTAAATGCCCAAATTATAGTCTAAAGACACATTTTTAAAAATGCAAAAACAGTTTTTAGGTGCTCTGATTGTGCTGATTGTGGAGCTAAAAATTAATTAAGTTAAATAATAATTAAAAAAAATAAAGTGTGGATGAATTGGCTAAATAGCCATGTATTAATTATCAATATTTTTAAATATAATAATTTATGGTAAGGAAAGGCAAGTATTTAAATGGTAGGATTGCAAATTTTGACACAGCCTTGTACATTTGAGATATTTCTTTTTTTTAAGGATTCAAAATATAAAAAGATTGACTCCCTATTTTATTTCAAATATTTTCTTTAGTAACTAGTCATTATTTAATGGTAAAAATGTATAAAAAAGAAGTAAATCAGATTAATATTACAGTGCATTTTTAAAAAAAAGAGTTGAATTTTAATAATTATTATCAACAGTAAAATATATTTTCAAATACAAATATAAACAAAGGACACATTGTAATATGTTTGTTTATTAATGTTTATTGTTTAGAAAACAAAGAATTATGTTTAAAATGTATTTAAAAAAACATAACAAATTGCTTGATTCATATTTTAAATTTTATTTTAATAAACAAAGGTATTCAGCTCTCAAAACTTTTTAAATGTTTATTTTTGATAACTTTCCTCGTTTCCCCATTGATTTCAATTGGGGAAGTTGTCCTTTCTTCCTTTTGACTGTTGCCAGTGAAGTATGCAGTTGGGCGCTGCTTTCTTCAGTCGGTGGAGCGTTGTGAGCAAGTACGGTTGGAAGGAAGATCTGCAATCAGGTAAGCCACACATTATATATGTTTTTAAGATTGTAGTTGGCCACATTTAGGGCCTGATTCTGATGCGGTTAGGAAATCTTCCTGACCAAATCAGTTTGGAAATGGTTTCCCACCAACTTGGATCAGGAAAGTCCGACCGACCGAGTATGATGCATCCGGATGCTTCCAGATACAATTTGGTTGGACTCCCATTGACTTCTATGGGAGCTTACGTTCCTAACCATATCATAATCTGGCCCTCAGTCGGGAAGACACATTCCCGATCCGATTCGGTAAGAGCAAATGCCATTAAAAAAAAATCCTAACGGCATCATAATCGGGCCCTAGGTGGAAATGCTTTCCTAACTGCCTCAGGACCATAGTGCAAGGAGAGAGGAGGAAGATATTTATTTAGTTAAATGTGTTTTTGATTATGTTTATATGTTTTTAACAACTTTTTTCCAATGCAAGCAGCAGTTCTACGCTTAAATCGGGGTCGCACCTTTTAATTAAGGTGGTAGATTTTATTTAAAATATCTCAAAGAAGCCCTTTTTAAAAAAAAAACATGTATGGATCAAAGCGCACATGCATTTTTGGAGTTTATGGATGGCTTGGATAACCAGAACCTTATATAATGTGAATTTAGTTTTGTTTTTGGTATGTTTTTTTTAACTTTATTATAGTTTGCGGAGGAATTTCAAGTATTGTTTTGGGATTTTTACCCTTCTTGACTAGTACACCGAAGATTAGTAGATTGCAATGTTGGATTATTTTATTTGCTTTTTTTGCCACTCATATAATTCTTTTTGGGATTTTTTTTTCAAGTACTGTTTTTTAGGATACACAGATTATCTAGCACAAATATGTCCTGAATAAAAAAGGGATAAGCCAATCTGTGTTTTTTTGGAGAGATATGCATGGGCTGGAGATTGGATTCTGGATTAAGGTGAAGCATTTGGGATCTTTGTTCAGCTGGTGACTCTTGCATGACTATGGATTTGTTTTGAAGAACAGAGTCGAAGAAAGAAAACATCTGAAGGCAGGAACCCATTTTAAAATTGTTTTTAAAAATGATTTTGCTGTACAAAATCCAATTTGTAATGAATTTAAAAAAACGTAAAACAGGCAAGTAACATAATTGGATGTAAGTGAGGTTTAGAAGTGTAGGATGTATTCAATATAGTCTAGGTAGTCTGAATCCACCATCAAGGCAAAATTGTTGAATCTGTCCCGATAGTCTCTCCGACATTTCTTTAGTACTTTTAGAAGTTTGTGGGTTCAGACTAACAGACAATGAAGGCGCAATTCTCATTTCTTGGAAAAATCATTCCTTCCTCGAAGTTTCCAACAATGATAAAAGTTAGGGTGTGATTTACCAATTGATTTATTGAAGGAGTTGTGCCATCCCTCTACGGCATTATTGGTATTTGCACCACCTTCTAAGTGGGTAGTGTAACAATTCCAAGATTTGACAGGAAACCTCGGATTTCTCCTGCAACCCGACCTACTTAGATGGCCAATCCAAGTGTCCTTTTTTTTTCTTATTGGCATTTTGCATAAGGTTACAAACAGTGGCTTTGCTTACACAATTCTCCATTACAAGTCGATCTGTCATAGTACAGTATGGGAAGTAGCAACAGATTTGGTTTAACATGAGCATTTCTCCATTGAATTCGGTATGCTACAGCAATACACTACATGACCTATTCGCGTTGCATTACAGGGTATAGAACAGGAGGTAGAACACATACATCACATTCTCATTTACATTTGGGCCAGGCGACAGACTCTTGTTTTGCAGTTAAATATGAGACTTTCAGGCCCGTGATTTTATTGGTCTATGTTTCAACTAATCCGCTGAGCCCAGCCACCTCACAAAGGGGTCCCATATGTCCCTGGGGCGGGAGCATGCTGGCATCTGCTCCCAATATTTCGTCAATTGAGTTTTACAGTAAGCCACCTCCCAAACCCAGTCCTTCGCCGTGGTGAGGCAAGCAGACCCCCAATGCATTGCTACCTGTCTCTTAGCCAGCAGTAGTAAAATGGCCTAGAGTTTCTGCAGCTTTGGTGGTATGTGAGGTATACCAATCCAAGTGTCCTTGAAGTAATTTAGAAGGGGGCCCACTGTATCCTCATTTGCAACAAAACATTCAGATTCAGTTATGTTATTGATGTATAGTATTCATCTACATAGGTGGGACAAAGCACAATGCAGTAAGTTTTGTAATTCAAATTGAAGTTTACTGTAATCCTCAACTAAGGATTTTTTTTTATTTTGTGCCAATAGGCCTGAGAAAAGTGTGAAACACATCCTTGAATTTAGGTGTCCGGGTAGGTTTTATTAATGGTGTTAATCATTGATTATTCGAAGTCAATTATTACTTTTCTAGGACTTTTGTTTTGAGTTTTAAATTTTACAACTGATAATTGTTCAATGTGGAGGATTGCTTATCAGGGAGTAAACTGTACTAAGGGAACAACTGTGGGGTTAATATAGGGAAGGATAGTGTATATTTGGGATAATGGATGGGGATTGGATCTAAACGTCCCATCCATCATCGAAATATCACTACTCTGCAATTTTAGCAGGTTACGGCCTGTGGAAAATATTAGTATTCTTTTTAGAAAGTTTTTGTTGTCGTACAATAGAATGCTTACATTAGTAACAGTGAGTGTTAATTCAGCAGGAATATTAATATCTGCGTACATTTATGGAGTTACACGTTGGTTACTTGCCTGTTTTTTACCTTGGATACATTTTCCTAAAAATTGAATTATATACGTAGAACTAGCTACATGCATTGGAATGTGCTGTGACACCTCCCTCAAAATTGCACCACAGGGTTCATTGGAGGTGCATGCACGTTGTTTCATCAGATTGATATTTTCTCGAACTTCAATCTCCATTGCAGAGGCAGAGTTGTTATGTTCTGTGGTCTTTTCGATAGTGTCTCCCCGGAGTAACTGCTCTGCCTGTGCAATTGGATAAGTGATATTGCTCACACCTCCAATGATTGCTGGGCTTAGTTAGTCTCTCCTTACAATAAAGGTAGCCAGCATGTTTTAGAAGTCTATTCCCTCTTGCAGATGTTACATATGTTGCTTCTCTCCTTGTTGCCATTGTTAGTATGTCTGAAAAAGAGGGGAGAACAAAGATTAATAAAGTTTTCATTTTTGAATTACAATGTTTATCCTGTAGAGGCAATATGGTTAGCTTTTTTTAAGAAAAAATTATTTTGGTCTTTAATTTATTGTTTCTTTTGCTCTTAATATAAAAAAGTTTTTAACCTGTCTAAAAAAATAGCGTACTCAACTTTGGGTGATTGTGACTGTTGTAAAAATGTATTTGCATTGGTGTTTAGTTTATTTTTTATTTATCAGCACTTCCAGTTTTCCTTTAAAAAAGTGTAGATTTCTCTAAAAAGAAAAAAACATTCTGTTGTTTGGTTAGTCATTTATTTATGTGTCACCTTTGTAATTTTTCTTTGAATGCTTCTTCTGCCTTTTTCATGATGATTTGGGTGTCTTTTAGCAGGTTTGTTTGTTTTGGATGTCTATCTCTTGTCTGAAGTTGGGTCGGTCTGAAAAGAAATGTGAATTTTAAATGGTTGAACAGTAGTTGTCTTTTTGTTCTCTGTAAATAAAAAGATTTGTGTTATTTTCGCATATCGGGAGCCTGTTCCAGGTCATTGGCCACGATGTAGGAGAAGGTTCTTCCACCCGTTCTAGATCTGCGGATGCACAGGGGTTCAGCAAGTGCAAAGTCAGCGGATCTGAGGTTTCTCTTGGGTTCAAGGAAGGAGATTCTGTTGTTGAGATATTGGGGTCCGGTGTTGTGGAGGAATTTGTAGGCGTGGGTGAGCCAGTGGAGGTTTCACAGGTGTTGGCTGATGTGTTCGTGTCGAGGGATGCCGAGGACGAGTTTGGCTGCGGTGTTCTCTATGGTCTGGAGTTTGCAGAGCAGAGACTTGTAGAGGGCGTTTCCGTAGTCCAATCTGCTGGTTATGACTGAGTGGGTGATGGTCTTCTGTAGTGAAGATCGTTATCTACCTATGTACAACGCTAAGTTAGCATAACCGCGTTAAATGTTAGAAAGCCATCTTGCCTCTTTTGCTGCTTTTGCACACGACACTGTAGTCACATGTTATTAAATTGAGAAATGCTTACTCGACTTTGCTTCACATGAGAACTGTCTGTTGTTAACATCTTAAACAGTGAACAGCGACCTTGGTCTGTACACAGTGTAACAGAAACAGTCTGGGTCGCTAGACGGTTCATGTTGTTGAGTTCAGGTTGATCGGCCCACTAGTTTAGCCATAACACGCACGCAGCTGCAAATACCTGAAAGTCGAATGCTTTTAATATTGCAGTGGTACATGTTTTCATTACATTCGGAAGAAGAGCGTTCCTAGGAGCAGAGCATAGCTGATCCTGTGATGTGAACTCTCTGAGCTGATCTATACGGTATGGGGTTCCCCATTCAAGCCTAGAGACCTTTTATTAGTCTAATAATACTATTAGTGTGTTAGAGAAAGGAAGGTGGCCTAGAGCCACTGTCATTTTAGTATGATTACTCCTTTAATTTTCTATGGTATTGTAACTATGCTGATGGTTTTGATTTTAATCGTTTGTCTGCTAATGTTAGCCAAACTGCTGCATATTAGGACACGAGGTTTATAAAATAAACTCTTTAAACTTTTCCCGTGTCTCTGTTTATTCTGTTGTGGACTGGTACGAGAATAATTACGAAAAGGTGTTTCTGATTCCCACCATTCCTGAGAAATATACTAAGTTGCTTGTTCTGGGTTGTCTATACATTGGGACCGCCGGGCTAAACCTCGGATAATGAATGGGACACTGATGCTGGCCGGATAGGGGGTTCTGGGTTCTGAGGTGAGTTTTTGGTACACCGCAATTCACTGAGGGCCTGGGTTCCTGCGCATAGTTCTGCGCATAAGCAGAATCCCTGCAACATGGCGCACCTAATGTTTGGTCTATTGATTTGAGACGCCTTAGTAGTGCTTGTATTAGTCCACAACACCCTCACTCTGGTTTCCGGATAACGGGAGTGACGGTTTGACCTACCTGTGTTTCGATTAACTAGGTTCATTCAAGCTTGATCATTAAACAGGTTATTTAATCTGAACCCTAGTGCTACTGAGTTATTGTAGATTTACTGTTACTTTCCTAATGGCGGTCGATATTCCGGCTCATAGCCGGGCACCCCTGAAACGTCATCTGGCGCAGTATGGGGTGTCAGACGATGGTATGGCTGTGATTTTTGTAGTAAGTGCCGATGCGTTATTTCCGTTTGAGTTGTTCTACTCTTGGGTTACTTTGCCGGCGGTGAGTGATGACGATGATACGTTCCACATCTATACTGCCACGGCGCTACCAGCCAATTATAAGCCATATAGGACTCAAGAAATTCCTATTTCTGCCTGGCAGCATAACATTTGGTTTAATGGCGCCCTTCCCCATGTGGTAATACCGGCGAGAATGGGCCCTTTGTCGATTGCAGGGGCCACATGGCCGGTGTTAGCCGGATATACGCCTCATCCCCGCTACCTACAGGTGATGGTGGCTGAGTTGCGTGTTCTGCACACTGCCCTTATTACAGTACATAGGGCTTTAGTGCAGTACGTGTCACGCAACGTGCAGGTGGTCGCTACTGCTGTTGCGGGACAACCGACGGACCACCACGCGGTGGTTATTAGTCCTGTTATGGTCAATTCGGTAGTGGGCAAGCGACCCCAAAATAGGGATGATTTCCCTTATTGGCTTGCTGAGAAATTTGATCAAATAGAAGCGGTTTATCCGCGTACATCTCCTGTGGAGAAACACAGGATCCTTACCATCGCTTTGCCTAAAGACTTAGTCCCAGATATGGCAGATTGCGAAAACTGGGGTAAGGTCTTTGCAGCGACATACTCGAAGTGCTTTGGCACTCCGTCTCTGTCGGCACTGCCCTCCGTGATTAAACGTGTTCAAGAGAATCATGGTGCGGAGGCTGCTATTGAATTGGGAATGCGGCTTGTCGGTGTGTTCGATGTGGTTGCTACCATGATCATGGGCAACCTCAAGGGAGATGCTATGCAATTCCAAGTGCTTAATAAATTAGAGACAGTGAACGAAGACGACAAGCCGAGGGAATTCGCGAAAATTATCGCGAACGCCTATAGACAAGTTGGTCGTAGCGCCTTAGGTGTTAAACCAACTGTGAAGAATCCTGATTTGATACAGCAGACGAAGGCAAACTCGTCTGGTAAGGACGAACGCCCCAATTTTCCAAAACAAAGTTGGAGGGCGAAAAAACAGGTGAAGCAGCAACAGAAACAGGGGTCACGTCCTGCCTCTCCAGTTCAGTCAAGTAGTGAGCGCACTTATGATCTGTGTGATCGTGCTACTATTAAGTCACCTGATCGATTTCAGGTTTCTGACCAACGCTCTCCTCGTTCTTCACAGGAAACATCGGCTTCACAGTCCGGTGGCGGAGGCGGTGGCAACACTCGGGGTGCACCACAACCACGTGAGCAATCCCGACAGACTGATGGCAAAGGCAAGCAAGAAGACTCTGCACGTCAACGACCCCCGTTTCAGAAGAAGAAAGTTGCTGTACTGACAGCGAGGTATGCCTCAGATGGTACGGACGCAGCTTCAGAACCTGACATGGGCGCTAACGCTGCTAGACAGCGCGGCAGAAGTTACAGTAGTGCGACAAGCACTGCGTCCATATCTGGTGGCGACATTAACTGATATATTTGTGAATATTGAAACTGCTGACACTCGGGTGTCTCCCCCTGATAGACTGTATAATATAGTCATTCAAATTGAAGGTGACATACAACGTACAATTCAAGGGTTTTTTGGGGATAATCTGACCACTACCTATGACATTCTGTTGGCGGAGGCAGATTGGCCCCCGGCTTTTGTTTTAGATGCTCCTAGACGGGAGGAAGGAATCCTCCCGTCCTTTGCGCACACAGTGCCTAAGGTCCTAGCTAATAAGTACGCCGGGGAATGGGCTCAGGTGCAAGCGCCTGCGTTATATCGGAATCAGGTTGGCTGGGATAAATTGTCTCCCGGCCATGAGATTCTGTTGCGGACTACACCACAACCTCAACCCCAATACCCCATGCGTCGTGAAGCTCGACCTCACGTCGCGTCAATCCTTGAACAATTGGAATATCAGGGAGTAATCGAAACATGTGTGTCACCTATGAATAATCCCTTATTTACTGTGACGAAGCCTGATGGGTCGTATCGCCTAGTTTTGGATTACCGGCACCTTAACTCTCATTGCCGGACCTGTGCAGTGCAGAACACCCACAGTTCGGCTCTCGTCGATAGTCTCGTGAGAAAAAGGTTTAAAACCACACTTGACATTTCCAATGGCTTTTACAGCCATAACCTGTCCTCTCTTAGTAGTGAGTGGACGGCGTTCACCTCTGGTGGTAAACAAAAACAATTCAAAAGATTACCAATGGGCTATAAGAACAGCCCGGGAGTCTTTGCCGCTCGCGTGGTCTCCCTCTTAGAGGGTATAGACCCAGATGCGTACTCGTACGTGGATGACATTTATCTCACGGATGACGAGTTAGACCCGCATCTTCGGCGCGTTGATCACATTATTGTTTTGTTTGCAGACTTCGGTTACAAATTCAATTTTGCGAAGTCGCACATAGCAGAATATACAGTGCTGTTCTTGGGGTACAAACTCAACAATGAAGGTCGAGGATTGGCTCCGCACTTTCTAGAAAAGTGCGCATGCCTCCGTGCTCCTACTTCACTGAAGAAATTACAATCCCTGCTGGGTTTTCTGAATTTCGGTCGAACTTACATCCCGGATTATGCCCAGCGTATCAAGCCGCTTTACGCCTTGGTACAACCTACTTTTTCCAAATCCTGTTGGCTGCCTGAGCATTCGGCTATATTGCAGTTATTGCAAGCTGATCTTCTTGCTTCTAAGTACTTACTGACACGTGATAACCATACTAACCTGGTCATAAGAATAGTGCCTGGCGCAGTTGGTTTCACATACTTAACGTTCAATGAGGGCGACACCGTCCCCATTGCTTACAAATCTCACTTGTACACTTCAGCTGAACTGCGTTTTTCCGCTGTCGAGAAGGTTCTGATAGCAGTGCAGATGGTGATTCTGAAAGAACGAGCGCTGTCTCAAGGGAAACGCATGTTGGTGGTAACACCCTATCCTGCCCTAGAGGCAGTGACAAAAGCGCGTGTACCGAATCCTAAAGCTTTGCATCCAAGGTGGATACAATGGGCCACTTCCTTGACCTCGCCGGACGTCACTTTTATCTTTGACGCAGCACTTCAGACTCAGGAGTTTTTGCAGTATGAATTTGTTCATCCGGCTCCTCTGTCCCTGTGCCCGCTCGAGGATTACCATTGTGTCATATACACTGACGGGTCTGCGCAACCCGCAACTGGATCTAAGCACGCCTATTCAGTGGCTTGCGCAATTGTAGTCGGTACTTTCGTAAATGGTGAATTCCAGTCCGATGTCGTGCATACGCAGTCATTGGGTGATTGTACCGCTCAGTTGGCGGAGCTACGTGCTCTGGTGCTTGCACTGGAGTTTGCTGATCCACTTATAGTGAGTGACTCCTTTTATTGTGTTCAATCTTACAACAACAATCTACATTTTTGGTCTCAGAATGACTACCATGATTCCAAAGGTAGCACTATTAAGCATAAACTGCTTTGGGTTCGAGTGGCAGATCTTAAAGACCGTCTGCCTCTCGTGAATGTAATTCACACTCTTGGTCACCAACGCATTGGTGTCCATGCTGTCGGCAACAGCTTAGCTGACGAGGCAGCAAAAACAGCAGTGGCAACATACTTAGTAGCAGCAGTTACAAGATCCAAAAGTAAGATCGATGATGACATCTTGGCAGCTATTGCTGCTACAGAGCAGGGCATGAAGCCACCGAAAGGTTTCCCTGCCCGTTACCATTATCGCTTAAGTCCTGATAAAGTCCCATTAGTGAGGATTAATGACGTTGGTGACAGATTGATTCCCAACGCGGACTGCAGACCTTCTTTGAAATTAGCAGCCCACGAGGGCATGGCGTCCGCGCATGCCGGCGTTGCGGCTACTGTATCTTTGCTACAACAACTGGTGGTGCGGTTTATACAAACAGGCCAGGGCTTATGTTCTTGATTGTGACATCTGCCAGCAGATTAAACCTTCAACTGCGGCGCGTCCACCACAAACTCAGTTGTACATATCTAGTAAACCATTGGGTTGTGTTTATTTAGATCACTGCGGTCCTTTTACCTCTGATACTGCGTACAAATACATCTTGGTTGCAGTTGATTCGTGCACACGTTTTCTGTGGGTATGGCCACAAAGGAGTGCTGATTCTCGCACTGTCATAAAAGATTTGCGTGTCTTTGTTGGGAGCTTTGCATGTGGTACCTTTCATTCTCATCAGGGCCCGGCGTTCGCCTCTAAGGCGTACAAAGAGGCCATGAGAAATTTGGGGGTCCAAGTCAAATTTTCGTCTCCATACCGGCCTGATGGCAGTAGTGTAGTGGAGCGAATGAACCGTGACTTAAAGCAATCTTTGACAGCCAGAGTTTTGGGTACTGGCCGGAACTGGCTAGCCCACTTGTATGACGTGCAACGTGCACTTAATAATCTCCCTAGAAGGTCTCTGGGTGGGCGGACCCCATACATGATGCTCTTTGGTGTTCGAATGTTTGTTCCAGACCTTGATGGTCTAGACATGGCGGCTTCAGCCGCACCCTTTGATGTAGATGAACACTGTGCTGTATTGCAGACTCTTCAAGAAGCCAGAAACAGTCTAGAGAAGGAACACGTACCCTCCTCATCTGAAGCTGAAGTTCCGATTCCGGTAGTCGGCTGGCTACCTCGAGTTGGTGATCTGGTCCGTGAGAAGGTAGAGAAAAAGAAGGAGTTCGGCCCCTCTTATCGTGCACCGGTTCCAGTGCTTGGAGTGCAGGGTACAAGAACAGTCATTTTACCTCCACTTCCTGGTCGAAAGGATAACAGGTACATTTCGATTGACAATGTCAAACTACAACGAGTGGCCGATTCTTCTTAGTATGGCTCCGGCGGTTTCCTGCCCTTCGATGCTGAGAAATTCTGTTGTGGCCCGAGCTTCTGACACAGTACCTGATGTTGCGGTCGAGATGCATGCCGTTACTGGTCCCTTGTTGCCACAAACACCTAGTGGTGTGCTTGAAGAAGTTGAGTATGCTTATCCTGCGGATGTTACCTTGCCTGTTTTACAATCCACCACGGTTGCCCTCTCACAAGACTCTTTTGATTCTCGTTCAGTGACTTCCATTGCCCCATCCAAGGTTTCAATTTTTGTGGCTTGGTTCAAAAGACATTTTTTAATTCCCCCTTGGACTTACATTTGGCTGGTGCTCATATGTGTTTTTTTGTTTATGTCCATTGGCTTTGTGGTAGTGTATTTTAGACTTATCAATGGACACTACCTGAATGAACGGTCTACAGTTCGACTAATTGATGGAACTTTGGCCCCCCACTCCTCATCACACATTATGAAGAGGGACCAGACTTTTGTGAACATTACTGCCTGGCCTGTACGTGATGGGATCGCTTGGGATGCCGTTAAATTTCAAATTCATGGGCCCACGGAAGTGATTAATGTGCCAAATGTATTTCGTGTTTCTATGGGTGATGTCATTAAGCAGAACATTCACTCAGATGATTAGGATGTTCAAGCCATAGAAGCACTGTTTTCTGATTTGAAATATTATGCTGCATTTGATGCTGAGGATTTGTATTTAGATACTGCTAATTATGATGAACAGTTTTGTTATCAACATTATGGCACGCATATCCTACACAAAGCAAATACGTTTAGAAATTTTGTAAATTTTACACAATGGGAACACTGCCCCGCCCCTAGGATGGGCAGCTCTGCCAAGTTAGTGGAAAAATTCACTTATTTTTCTGATTTTAGTGTAGCCCATCCGGCCTCCTTTTATTTTAAGGTTGTGCCTGAGGCTGCTTCTAAAGTTAGACTGACACACACCAAATTATTGTATTCCAAGTCCTTTATGGACGAGTTGGCAATTGGCGGGTATGATCTGTGGAAAGCTACAGTCGATCTTAAATCGGTTTGGGGCTCCAAACGATGGCAAGTACAGGGAACAGAAGCATTGCATCGTGCCTGTCTTATCCCAAATCATATGTTATTTTTAAATTCCTCGATTTTTCAGACAACCTGTTTTGGATTGGCTACGTCTAAAAAATTTAATTCTCCCTCCATGCCGGGTCTGGGTGCTTATCCCAATTGGGGTAATCATACGGATCTATCCCTTGATATGTTGCAGACACAGGTTTCCAACACGTCCTTCAATTTTTCTGAATTGAATCCGGAAGGGTGGTTGGTGTGGCAAATGAGTTCGGACTCCTGTCAACATAGGTTTCTGGATTTAAAGCAGGGGTATACACAGGTTCGTGTGGACCCCCGTTTTGAATCTTCTCGCACTGTACCTACCTACTCGGTAGGAAAGTTATGCCAGTCTTGGCTGCAACATTCCACTTTAGCGTCTGTTAAACTCCATTTAGCACAATTAAATAATAAAATAGATTTGAATGATTTTGTTAAGGGTCCTGCAGTTGGCAGGCCCAAACGATGGGTGTATGCTGTTTATAACGAAGTTTGGAAGTTGTCACAAATTGAGGCTGCATCCAGATTACCTGCTATTGATCAAGCCAATATGGAAAAAGTGTTGGCTGTAATAGATAATAGCATTAACACCCTGTCTTCCAGAATTTATACTTTAGATAATATTGTTTCATCTGTGGTAGACATTGTGCAGGATGATTTGTCTGTTTTGTATCATGGTCAAATTCAATTGCGTTCTATTATGCAGTTTGCATGGACGTTGCAAACGTTAAAGGCAGGGAAAGTCCCTTGGGATTACATGAATACTTCATCTTTATTCCTTCCCTTTAATTTGACTGCGAAACAGCAATTCACGTCCATGAAAGATGCTACATATTCATTGCTACACATTGAAAAATTAGAACCTTTGCCTTTCTCTGTTGCCGAATTGAATTCTGCCGTGTGGCTAGTACATGGGTTGATCATGTTACCGTTTCCCCTGTTTAAGTTTAGTTCGTGTATGAAACATTATGCTCTAGGCAGATACGAACAATTGGGTACTGCCTTACTGCATGAAGTCTGGTCGCTCCCTTTCACATACAGATGTGTGAGGGACGGCAAGGAGGTTTACTTGAAAGGTGAAGAGTGCACTTCCACTCCGGATCACTCTGTTGTGTGTAGGCACATTCAATCGCATGGTGCATGTAATGTGCATGCCCCTAATTTAGCTTGTGTCCTGAAAGGGATTCCTGTGCCAGTTATTACTCCATCTTTTACGCTGCTTGCTAACGGTAGTTATTTGCTGTTGGATAATGAAGCTTGCTGTGGGATGTTAGGGGGAATTCCCCACATAGTGACTGTATCACAGAGGGTAGTTTGCTGTAATAACGTCCTTTTCCCACCCCCGCATGGCCGGCTGGATGTATCCATCTGGCCTTCAATTCCAACCTTGAAAGTAGAGTTCAACAAGATGAGCAGAATAAGGGCTCTATTGTCTCAAAAAGAAGTCGCTTTGACTTCGTCCCGGGAAACATTTGTCCTTCACGTAGCAAACACGCGCACTGAGGTGCAGGCTCTTGTAAATACTGATTTGCCGCTTCATTTTGGGACCGTGATACAGACTATCTTTAATGCCTCATCCACAAGTGGCATAGCTCATTTTTTTTAAATCGTGGGCTCCGGCCTCGTGACCTCTTTTCAAACTATTTTTGGTGTGATCCCGGCCTTTTTTCATTCTATTTTTACCAGTGTCTTCAGAGGTCTCCCTTTACTTCTCGCCCTCGTAGCTGGAATACTGTTGTTGCTCTGTGCCTTGCGCTATGGATGCACAACTTGCGTCGCACGACAACATGTCCCGGCTGCTCCATCTTCGTAACCAGATGCTTTATATTCTATGGCGCTTTACCACTGGCGACTCTGAGCGTAGCCTATGGATTGTCCTTCCTGTTTGCCTACTTTACTTGTGTGCAGCCAGTCGTTCATTGCCTAGATTGTCCGTTCCATTGGGCTCTGGATTTGTGTCTGTCAAACTCGGTGTCTCCTGATCTGGATTATGATCGGCTTATGAGCCCCTTAGTGGCTCACGAGTTGGACTGTTCTGGTGTCGGGATTATGGCCTGTGCTGCAGCGCATGGAGTTCTTGGAAATTGGGACATCGGAACGGCGGCGATTGACTTCTTAGCGAACAGTTATCTTGAGGTACATGCCGGTTGTCCTCGCCAGGTCCTGGAGGCTCTGGTGGTTGAGGAGCATGTATGTTCCTTCCCCGTTCTGAACTGGATGGCAGATAATTTTGCGGAACGTTCCAATGATTTCCTCTTGAAAGCTGTTGCAACTTACTGTGCCTATACATTGATGGATTGACTTTTTACTTTCATTTCGTCCTACGTCCGTCGATGATGTTTTTTTTTTATCCAGATCTACTTGGTTTTTTTACTCCGTTTTAAATTTTTTTTTTTTTCCCCTATTCGAACTTTTTCACTTCCCTCATATGGACTTATAGTTCATGCCCTTGGTTCCGTTCTATCAAACTTGAACTCTGCGTTCTTGCAAGTGCGCCCCTACTGGTTAGTGGTCCGATCATGGGGGGGTGTAGTGAAGATCGTTATCTACCTATGTACAACGCTAAGTTAGCATAACCCCGTTAAATGTTAGAAAGCCATCTTGCCGCCTTTGCTGCTTTTGCACACGACACTGTAGTCACATGTTATTAAATTGAGAAATGCTTACTCGACTTTGCTTCACATGAGAACTGTCTGTTGTTAACATCTTAAACAGTGAACAGCGACCTTGGTCTGTACACAGTGTAACAGAAACAGTCTGGGTCGCTAGACGGTGCATGTTTTATACAAAAGAGGATTTGTGTGCTTTGAATTCTGTTAATTTGGCACAATGTCAGCTCATTACTGCCACCAACAGCCCTCAGTCTTTGACTTGTGGTCTGTTGAACGTGAGATCTTTAGGTAGGCATCATGTAGAGATCGCGCTCCTCATAGAACAATACGACCTAGATGCCTTGTTCATGACTGAAACATGGACACGGCCAGATAGTGGGGTTGAACTGGGGCAGGCCTGCCCCCCAGGATACAAGATTAGGCATAACCCACGTATTGGGGCCAGAGGAGGAGGTGTAGGGCTTATCTATAGAGAGTCATTGGATTTCTCTCCGCTAGAAATTAAGAAAATCAGGGACCTTGAACTGATGGGCTGTTCATTGAAAGGACAGGGAGGTGTACTTTTTACGGTACTTGTGTGCTATAGACCCCCTGCTGGTGCTATGTCGGCTGTGTCCAAACTTACAGACCTGATTTATGACCTATCTAATTCACATGCCAGATTATTAGTGCTGGGGGATTTTAATCTATGGCCTGGCGGTCCAACAGACTCAGCTTACTCTTGCCTCACTCAGGCGTGTAGTAACATAAACCTGGAGCAGTTGGTGGCCTCAAAAACCCATCTGAAGGGCCACACACTGGACCTGATCTATGCCAATCATGGTCAGGTAAGGGTGGAAAATATCCTACCACAATGTTGGTCGGACCATGCTTTAGTTCTGTTCTTGGCCGACCTTCCGGAAAACCACCCAAAGTATAGTAGCCTGGGAAATGTCAAGATCGGTAGACAATGGTCTAGGCTCCTGAGGAGTGAATCTCTTCCTAGTCTGCTCCCGGACACCTTCCACCTGGATGAGAATGTGGAGCAAAGCTATGAGATCTTCATTCAGCGTATCACGGCGTCTTTAGATAAGTTGGCCCCATTAAGAAAAAGACGAGACAGGAAAAGGGTTGCCATGCCTTGGTATTCGAGAGAGCTTCTCCAACTAAAACTCCAGTGTAAACGGGCAGAGAGAAAGTGGCGGAAACATTATTTGGCATCGGATCTGCTACTTTTCAGGCGGGAATTGGCAGCATATAAGATCCAGATCAAAGGCGCAAAAGCAAGGTTCCTTGAGGAGACTTTGTTGTCAGCCTCTAATAAAGCTCAGGCCCTATTTAAAATGGTTAATGAGTTATCTCGACCGGCCAGTGCGTCCACCGCCATTCCTGCCTCTCAGTCACTTTGTGATTCGTTGGCGGCGGCCTTCGAAGACAAGATTGCGACCATCTTGAGTAAAATGAATCCTAACATCTCGGTGACCACTTCCTCGCCTACATTGGAGGTGGCGGATGGAAGAGCAAGGCTGGATAGTTTTCCCTCCCCTTCCTTTTCAGAATTTGTGGTTTTAGCTAATAGTGTGTCTTCAGGCTCGCCTTTAGACGTTCTTCCGCACAAGTTCTGGAAGGTGTTTGGGCGGGAGCTGTTTCCTCCTCTCCATGCAATCTGCTGTCAATCTTTAGGCTCTGCCCAGGTTCCGGACAGCTGGAAGCTTGCGGTAGTTTCTCCGCTGCTGAAGAAGGAATCACTGGACCCCTTATCTCCTGCTAATTATAGACCGATCTCATTGCTCCCGTTCCCGATTAAGATCCTGGAGAAATTGGTCACAAGACACCTTTCCAATTTCCTGGAAGCTAATGATTATCTAGATGCAGCGCAGTTTGGGTTCAGACCAGCCCATGGAACCAAATCAGCTTTGGTATCCGTTTTGAGCGACCTTCGTTCGCGTGCCGATCATGGTCAGGCAGCCTTTTTAGTGCTGCTTGACATGTCGGCAGCGTTCGATACGGTCAATCATGCCATTTTGACCAGGAGGTTAGAGGAGGCTGGGGTGATGGGCCTGGCCCGAGATTGGCTTGTTTCATACTTGACCAATAGACATCAGGTGGTTGCCCTTCCCCCCTTCAAGTCTACCATCAGAAGGGTAGGGCAGGGCGTACCCCAGGGTTCTGCCATCAGCCCTATTCTTTTTAATCTTTACCTCCGCCCCCTGGTCCAATTAATTAAATCTTTTGGCATAACGGTTACCAATTATGCTGACGACACCCAACTCGTCTTCTCCATTGAGGGGGAGAAAGCGGTGTCATTGGAGGCCTTCCATCACTGTATGGTCTCCACGGCAACATGGCTAAGTAACAACTCGCTGCAATTTAACAGCTCCAAGACGGAGGTGTTGCATTGCTCAGTGGATCGTGTTTCACGTCCTCTACCGCAAGACTTCTGGCCCCCTTCTGTTCAAGGCACAGTAGCAGCAGCAAGCTCGGTTCGCAATCTGGGTGTGATCATGGAACCCAATCTTCAACTTGAGGGTTTCATTGACAAAACAGTGTCTTCCTGTATGGGGCTTCTACGTACCCTACGGAAGATTCTTCCTTTGCTCCCTGCCCATGCCAGACCAGAAGTAGTGCGTAGTATCATTCTTAGTAGACTTGATTACTGCAATGCACTACTTCTGGGGGCTCCCATCACGGCACTGGGCAAACTGCAACGGGTCCAGAATTTTGCCGCCAAGCTAGCACTCTCTCGCCGACGGTTTGACTCATCATCTGCAGCCCTTAAAGATTTGCATTGGCTGCCTATTGCTCAGCGGGTCGAATACAAAGCTCTGTGTTTGGTCTTCCGGGCCTTACATGGTTTGGGACCACTCCCCTTACAGGAATTGTTCACTTGATACAGCCCTGCCAGACTTCTCCGCTCTGCGTCAGCTAGCTTGGTAACGGTCCCCAAAATCCGGAGGAAGCGGATGGGGGGACGCTCGTTTGTCTACATGGCATCCAAGCTGTGGAACAATCTCCCACTGTCGCTTAGATGTGCTGGAGACTTTCTACCTTTCAAAAAACAATTAAAAACTCATCTGTTTCCTAGGATAGAGTAGCCTGCTGCTGTTTACACAGGTTTATTTGGATTATAGCGCCAGGATGCCCGTTGGGTGATTGGAGCGCTTTACAAATATGTTATACATACATACATACATGTTGTTGAGTTCAGGTTGATCGGCCCACTAGTTTAGCCATAACACGCACGCAGCTGCAAATACCTGAAAGTCGAATGCTTTTAATATTGCAGTGTTACATGTTTTCATTACATTCGGAAGAAGAGCGTTCCTAGAAGCAGAGCATAGCTGATCCTGTGATGTGAACTCTCTGAGCTGATCTATACGGTATGGGGTTCCCCATTCAAGCCTAGAGACCTTTTATTAGTCTTAATAATACTATTAGTGTGTTAGAGAAAGGAAGGTGGCCTAGAGCCACTGTCATTTTAGTATGATTACTCCTTTCATTTTCTATGGTATTGTAACTATGCTGATGGTTTTGATTTTAATCGTTTGTCTGCTAATGTTAGCCAAACTGCTGCATATTAGGACACGAGGTTTATAAAATAAACTCTTTAAACTTTTCCCGTGTCTCTGTTTATTCTGTTGTGGACTGGTACGAGAATAATTACGAAAAGGTGTTTCTGATTCCCACCATTCCTGAGAAATATACTAAGTCGCTTGTTCTGGGTTGTCTATACATTGTGACCGCCGAGCTAAACCTCAGATAACGAATGGGACACTGATGCTGGCCGGATAGGGGGTTCTGCGTTCTGAGGTGAGTTTTTGGTACACCGCAATTCACTGAGGGCCTGGGTTCCTGCGCATAGTTCTGCGCATAAGCAGAATCCCTGCAACACTTCCTTGATTCGGGGATCTATTTAAAGGTCTTCGGGAGGATGCAGAGGGCATTGAAGCCAGTGGAGGTGACGGTGTTGACCTGTCGGGTCATGGAGAGGGAAGAGTCGAGTACAATGCAGAGGTTTCAGGAGTGGTCTGTGGGGTGGGCGGGCTGCAGAGGGTGGTGGGTCACCATGTGTTGTCCCATGCAGAGGCAGAGGGTTCGAGGATGAGGACCTCTGTCTTCTCCGTGTTGAGCTTCAAGCAGCTGCTGTTCATCCAGGAAGCGACGTCCCTCATTCCTTCATGGAAGTTGAGTCTGGTGGTGATGGGGTCCTTGGTGAGGGAGAGGATGAGCTGGATGTCGTTGATGTAGGATACTATGCTGAGTCAGTGATGCCTGAAGATTGGTGGCGAGGGGCGCCATGTAGATGTTGAAGAGCGTGGGGCTGAGCGATGATCCTTGGGGTACTCCGCAGTTGATCTCTATGGGTTCGGTGAGGAAGTCTTATTCTTTGGGTTCTGCCGGTGAGGAAGGAGCAGAGCCAGTTTAGGGAGGTTCCTTGTATGCCAGCGTTGTGGAGTCTGGTGCTGAATGTGCGGTGGGAGACAGTGTAGAAGGCTGCAAAGAGGTCTAGTAGGATCAGGGCCATGGTGTGTCCTTGGTCGAGGAGGGTGCGAATGTCATCTGTAGCAGTGAGTAGAGCGATCTCAGTGCTGTGGATGCTGCAAAATCAGAACTTGGGAGATGTCGAGGATGGAGTGCTCTTCGATGAATTTCGTTAGTTGTGCATTGACGATCTTCTCAGTGACTTTGTCTGTGAAGGGGAGGAGGGAGATGGGTCGTTAGTTCTTGAGGCCCATAGGATCTGCTGACGGCTTCTTGAGTAGATGTCTGATTTCTGCACATTTCCAGTCATCTGGGAAAGTGCTGGTTTCAAAGGTGGCATTGATGGTGCATGGTAGTTCTGGTGCATTAGCAGCAGCAGCTCTGTGGAAGATGCGCGGGTGGCAGGTGTCCGTGGGGGCTCCTGAGTGAATGCCTTTCATGGTCGATGTGGTGTCATCGGTGGTGACTAGTGTCAAGGAGGAGATGTGCTGGAGGAGGGAGTGGTTTCGGAGTCTAGATGAAGGTCCTTTTGGTGAATCTGATGCATTGGTGGTGTTATATCATGGCGTTCTTGTAGTTGGTGCAGTCTTCCAAGTATTTGCTGATTCTCCAATTCTTCTCAAGATGTCTGTAGGTGCGTCTGGATTCTTGGAGGTCAGCGGTGAATCAGGTGACCTTTCTGGGGGACTGTCTGTTGGGGTTACATAGGGGTGCGAGCTCGTCTGCACACTTGGTGATCCATCTGTAAAGTTCTTTGGCTGCGAGGTTGGTGTTAGTCGAGGCGAAGGGTGCACTGAGGTTGAGGGTGGAGTTGAGCTGCTCTTTGGTGACCTTGTTCCAGTTCATATGCGGAGAACGGGTTGCCGGTTTGGGGGCGGTGGGTTTGTCGATGTGGAAGTGTATGCAGTGGTGGTCTGTTGGTGGTCCATGGGGTTGTGTGGTGTGGGTGAAGTGGATGTTGTTACCTCCTGCAAAGATGGGGTCGAGGGTGTGTCCTGCCTTGTGGGTGGGGGTGGTGAGGAGTTATTATAAGTCTGAGGTTGGCTAGGTTGTCCAGGAGGGTGGAGGAGTTGGGGTTGCTGAGGTTGTCGAGGTGGAAATTGAGGTCTCCGATGAGTATGTAGTCCCTGGAGGTAATGGCGTGGGGCGCGATTAGGTCAGCGATGGTAGTGGTGAATGTGGTTAGGGGTCCGGGAGGTCTGTAGGTGAGGGTGCCCTGTAGGGTCATTCTGGGGCTGGTCTGGATCTGGAAATGGAGGTGTTCGGTGGTGGGCGGGATGATGCTCGAGCTGGAGGTGGTGAGTTGGAGGGACCTCTAGTGTTTGATGACAAGTCCTCCTCCCTGGAGTTTGGGGCGGTCCTTACTCTGGATCTTTTATCCACCTGGGATGGCATTGGCAATGTCGGGGGCGGAGGTTGAGGTGGTCCAAGTTTCTGTGAAAAAGGTGCAGGGAGCACACATTGAGAAGGTTGCACCTCAGGGCTTAGGGGCTGCTGTCGTCTGGTGTGAGGGCTGCAGCCGTGGAGGTGTGGAGGGTGGTGAAGGTTTGGCGGCAGTGATGGTAGGAGAATTGGCCCTGGGTGGTGTTCAGTGCAGACAGCTGGCAGTTGTTGTTCCTTCCTGGGTTGAGTGTGAGGAGGGCAGCTGAAGTGTAGCGGCCGGTGGTTGGAGAGCCGGGGTCCCTGGCTCTGGATGCGGTCAGGTCACTGACGGGCGCAGAGGAACTTGCCTTTGGCGCGGCCGTACAGCAGCCACCATTAAGTAGGGAACGGGGAGCACAGCTGGGAGGCAGGAGTTGGAATGGCAGGGGGAGGGACCGCGTGGGAGCAGTGGCGGGAAAAGGTCATGAGAACAAAAACAAGGGCAGAGGCACAAAAAACTAGTAAAAGGGCAAACACAGAGTCACAGACAAACAGAAATAAAAATTACAATTAAATTACAGTAAAGAGACAGACAAAAGACACAAAGACAAAACGGGCACAGCAATGCAGACAGAGAATAGCGGAACAGCAGAAGAGCCAGGCTCTCCCACTCGACCACCAAGGATGAGGCGCAGGCAGTAGCCTGCGAGTGGAGGAAGGCATTGAACATCTACCAAGGAGAGAGGTGTCGGGCAGTGGCAGGTGACACAACAGCAGAGCTGCTTGGGCCGAGAGCAGGACCCTCACCAGGAGGTCAAAGGTCCTGCAACCTGCTTCACGTAGAATCAGATATTGGATATTAGATATTGGATATTAGCATTTTTGCACTCCTAATTTTAGAAACCTCTCAACTGTCTAGCACTTTCACAGATGCTAACACCCTTTGGAGTTAAAATAGCATTATGATCCCCAGCCACTGTTCAGCACTTTCCCTGCTGCAAACACACTTTGGAGTTACAAAAGCATTTTTGCCCACCTTCCCTGCTGCAAACACCCTTTGGAGTTAGAAATGCTTTTTGCCCCCCACCCACTGTGCAGCCTTTTGCCTGCTGCAAACACACTTTGGAGTTACACTAGCATTTTTGCCAACCTTCACTGTCAAGTACTTTCACTGCTGCACACACAGCCTTTGGAGTTAGATTAGCTTTTTTGGCATCCTTCACTGCCCACCACTTTCCCTTCACTGTCTAGCACTTTCACAGCTGCACACACAACATTTGGAGTTAGATTAGCTTTTTTGCCATCCTTTACTGCCCTATGTGGGAAGGGTATGCCCAGACGTGGGTCCCGTGCTCACTACGCCACTGGAGTCAAGCTATCCTGGCTAAAGAGGGGTGAAACCCCGAAACCGGTCCTAGGATGCTTGATTCCGGTCCAGGGAAGACATGGCTTGGCAGTTCGGGCTGGACTGTTCCCATGAGGCACAGGGTCAAGACTGATTTGCATATGGCCACGTCTGAACTGGGGTGGCGTGGTGAGCAAAATAACGAGGGATTAAACCCAGATCTGTGACTGGGGGTGAATTTTTTGCCATTGTGCAACATTCCGTTGATCATCTTGTGTGTTTTGCTATCCTTTACTGCCCAGCACTTTCCCTGATGCAAACACCCTTTGGAGTTCTAACAGATGTTTTCCATCCTTCACTGCCCAGCACTTTCCTTGCTGTAAACACCATTTGGAGGTAGAATACTTTTCAGCCCCCCTTTACTCTCTAGCAAATTCTCTGCTGCAAACCCCCTTTGGATTTACAATACATTTTTGGCCCCTATCCACTGTCCTGCCTTTTCCCTGCTGCAAACACCCTTTGGAGTTAGAATAGCTTTTTGGCCCCCACCCTCTGTCCAGCAGTTTCCCTACTGCAAACACCCTTTAGAGTTATGTATGTTTTATTGCCCTCTGTCACTGTCCGGCACCTTTCCTGCTGCAAAAAAGCTTTGGTGTTAGAATAGCTTTTTGCTCTCCTTGACTGTCAAGTACTTTCCCTGCTGCAAACACCCTTTGGAGTTAAAATAGTTTTTGGTCCTCCTCCACTATCAAGCACATTCCCTGCTGCAAACACCCTTTAGTTAGAATAGGTTTTGGGCCTCCTCCACTGTCTAGCACATTACCTGCTGCAAAAAACCTTTGGAGTAAGAATAGTTTTTGGGCCTTCTCCGCTGTCCAGCACATTACCTGCTGCAAACACCCTTTAGAGTAAGAATAGTTTGTGGGTCCCCTCCACTGTTTAGCACATTATCTACTGCAAACACACTTTGGAGATAGAATAGTTTTTGGGCCTCCTCCAATGTCCAGCACATTCCCTGCTGCAAACAACCTTTGGACTTAGAATAGTTTTTGGGCCCCATCCACTGTCCAGCACATTACTTGCTGTAAACACCCTTTGAAGTAAGAATAGTATTTGGGACCCCTCCACTGTCCAGTACAATCCCTGCTACAAACAACCTTTGGAGTAAGAATCATTTTTGGGCCCCCTCCACTGTCCAGCACATTCCCTGCTGCAAACACCCCTTGGAGTTATTTTAGCTTTTTGGCACTCCTTCACTCTCAAGCACTTACCCTGCTGCAAACACCCTTTGGAGTCAGAATAGTTGTTTGGCCCCTCCACTGTCCAGCATTTTCCCTGCACCAAACACCCCCTTAAGTTAGAATAGGTTTTTGCACCCCTCCATTGTTCAGTGCTTTCACTGTTACAAACGAATGAAGGCGTTTGAATTGTACTTATGATCACCAACAATAGGCATAATTTTCTCTATTTTAAACACCATTTGGACCTGATAATGAATTTTCACTGCAGCAGTAACCAGGAATTTCACTGTGTTATAAATCACATGATTTATGGTTATTTCATTTGCTTACAAACACTCCCAAGCTGCTTTATCCTTCTTTTAATCTGTCTGTTATACGATTTTACTTTTAAACAACTGCAGTGACAAGCAGTTTATCTATGCCCTTTTAAAAAGTGTGAATTTCATGGTTCTCGTTTACTTTGTCTTTTGTTTTAACAACAGTGATTTTATTAATAACGTTACAATTGTTCATGTTTTTCTCTTTGTTTACCTGTGAGATGCTTTATTACAGCTGTCCAAGTGTTGTTTGGGTCCTTTATTAATTAGTTGATTTAACTTGTGAGAAAAAATTATATGGTCTGCATAAGCTTTTTTTTTTAATAAGTAGCACTGTAACTGAAAACGATCTCTATTGTATCTTTATGATAGCTCAACTATTTCCTTTTGCCAATCAAGTGTGTGATTTTGTAAAGAGATTTAGCACCCTATTACATTACAGCAGTTTTCTATTCTTTTTTAAGCTTTAGTTTTTGGATATACTCCACTGTCCTGCATGTTTCCTTCCAAACTCCATTATGCACAAAATTGTAGGTATTTCTTCAGCCCCCCACCCCTTCAATTCACTGTTGTAGTTTAGCTCTGCATATTTTTTTGTAAAATTGTTCGTTATCTGTATTTTATAAAGGATTGGAATTATTTTGCATTCTTTTTCTTTGGAAGATAGAAATAAATTACATTTGATTAACTAATGTTTGTCTCGTTGTAAAATTATAATGTAGGCCGTATTTTAAAATTCTTTAAAAAAGAGTAATCTAATTATATTATATTCCCTTTCGGAGCTTAAAATAAAAATGCTTACTACTTTAAAAATCACTTACTTCACAAAGATGGTATTTTTTGACACTGGCTGTGTCTGTTTCTTCACAAGCTGTACATTAGAATCATTTTAGCCTTTTTATAATACTTTCCGTGGTATTAATATTAATACTTGAGTTTTATATTACTATTTGACCCAAAACCCCTATTTTCATTGCATCCCGTATCAGTGGTGAGGGTAGAATAATACTGCCCTTTTTTAATACTTCTGGTAGTATTAAAATGAATACTAGTGTATTTCTTTTTAGAAAACCCACTTTAATTTACTCCTCCACCCAGAAACCCCTTTTCACTAGCATCCCATACCAGTGGTTAGGTTAAAATGATTTTAGCATTTTTATAATACTTTCCATAGAATTCTATTAATACTTGAGTATTTATTCATTAACACAGTTTTAAATTACAACCCCACCCAAAACCCCTAATTCCCTTGCATTCCATGCCAGTAAATAGGTGACAAAGAATAATAGGATGCATTGTAAAAGCACGTGATGTGAACATATGCGTTATTAAGGTGACATTATTGGTACTCTATTAATATGCGTTGTATAGTCTTGCATTGTAAAAACATGCGTTGCAATGACTTTTGCGATGTAAAAAATGTGTTGTAATAGAATGCATTGCATTGGTTCGTGTTGTACCGTCATATATTCATCCTCGGCGGATGGTTGGACCTCGAGCCCCCCAAGCACATACTAAACCCTGCCTGACTGGGACACTAAGGCATATTCTGGTTGGCATGCAGTTATGCAATAGTTATGCGATATCTGGAGAGACTTTTGGCCACCTGCACTACTGTTTCCTCTCAATTGAACTCGCCCCAAGGTGGAGGGGATCACCCATTTACCCAGATACCTGTCGGATCACTTGCTTGTTCTGTTCCATGAGCGCCTGATGATACCCCTGCGGTGCCTTGGAGCAGAGACAGTGACAGATCCCGCTTTGCTGCTACGATCTCGGATGCCTTGTCACGTTATTTTGAAGAAAATTGGGGGTCTGCTTCGAGCCGAGTGCTCGAATGGGAGGCCATGAAGGTCATCCTCAAAGGGGTGTCCGTTAAGAATCGTAAGGGGTCCAGCAGCAGTTGGAACAGGACATAAAAACTCAGGAAAAAAAATTGGGTAACTTGGAGGTGGAGCGTCTCACGGCCCCCCGTTATATCGCAAAGTGGTGCACCACCCGGGAGGCACTGATGGAGGACTGCTGTAGATTAGAGAAATGTATGTGTACTGCATACCGACAGCTCCTGCATATGGAGGGAGACAGGACGGTAGCTTTGCTGGCCTGATTGGTTAAATGGGAGTCACCTACAACACCTATATTACAGTTCCAAGGTAGCACCGGGGAGATAGTGTATGCGCAATGTGCGGTTCTTGAAGTTCTGGCTGTGCATCTCGGCATTGTCTATGCAAAACAAATATCCACCGGCGATCAGGCTATACAGGGCTTCCTGACCTCTGTTGAACTCCCCAGATTTGAACCAGAGATGGCTGACGCACTAAATGCTCCAATAACTAGGGAGGAGCCTCTTGCTGCCTTTCGGGGAATTAAATTGGCTAAAAGCCCTGGGAGTGACGGGCTACTGACAGAGTTTTACCAAAGATTTGCCCCTCTGTTGGTTGACTGCCTTTTAGAGGTCTACGATGAAGCACTTGATGTTCATTCTTTACCGGTCTCCATGAGTGAGGCCGTGGTGGCCACGATGACCAAGCCGGACAGGGGCCCTTTACTGGCTAGCTTTTACAGGCTGATCTCACTCTTAAACTTGGATGTGAAAGTTCTTACTGGGATCCTGGTGGCCTGCCTTCTCCAACACATGCCTCTACTTATGCATCCAGATCAAGTGGGGTTTATCGTGAAGCATAGTGCCACTGATAACTTACAATGCTTGGCACATGTGTGGCATGCTTCATGCCTCATGGAAGACGATTATGCCCTAGCGCTTCTAGACATAAAGCAACCATTCGATTCAGTGGACTGGTGTTATGTATGGTAGGTTATTCCACTAATTGGAGTTAGTCCTGTTGCTCTATGTCACCTCCTCAGCCTGAATAAAAGTTGGGGGATTGGTATCCAATCCATTTGGGCTGTGCTGGAGCCTCTCGTCAGGGCCGCCCCTTTACCACCGCTCCTCTTTGCAGTCGCTATGGAGCCTCTTGGGGTTGCCTTGCGTGGAGGGATGGTTGAATGTGAGATAACTCTTAGAGGGACCAATCACATGGTCTTCCTCTATGCCAACAATAAAATGGTGCAACTTTGTCAACCAGCACACACAGTGCCTATCTTCCTTATGGTGCTGCAGAAGTTTGGTGACATCTCGAGTCTCCGTATTAATCCAGAAAAACCTAAATTGATCCCATTGGGAAGGATGGCAGGGAGACTAGCAGATGAATTACCTTGGGGAGGACATACACAGCTTCATTAGATTCAGGAGGGACTTGTCTTTATCCCTTATGGGCTGAATAGCAATTACAAAAATGATCATTTTGCCACGGTGTTTATATGCACTACAACACTAGCTATACGTGGACCGAGTCATTAGTTTCAGACTCTTGATGGTTTGTTGGTGGATTTCCTGTGGGGTCCCAAATGGAAGACAGTACGCCTAGAAACCCCACAGAGAACATGGGGTAGAGAGGGGCTAGAGGTTCCCTGCCTGGAGTTTTATTACATGGCCTCCCAACTTTAACACATGGTTCACTGGTTGGACAGCGATGATAACTGGGAGAAGCAACTACTAGCGGGAATGTATGGTAACGGTACTTTTCTAGAGCTCCTAATGCTCGGTTCTGGGGTTCCTACCTTGCTTCCCTACATTATACCATATGGGGCTATTACATGGGTCACCGTGGTCAGGAGGTTGGTACAACATGCACCGTATGCCACAGATATGCCTTTTTGGGTGGTAAAACCCTTTTTGTGTATTGCTGATTTCATGTCTGTGCGGCACTTAAAGGAGGGAGGATGCCAGCTGATGGGGGACCTTTATGTTAATGGGCAATTTAAAAAACGTGGGCGGAGGAAGTGACCTCCTTCAATCTGGGGAAGGACAGTTTCTACAATATGAGAAGATTTAAAGTGTTGCGCAGGATGTCTGGATGTCCTTCCCTGAGGAGCCCCTATGCACTAATGTACTGAAGGTAATGTTGTATATGGCCCAGGAGCATTGACTGGTATCCCATCTCCACTGGGCCTTACAGGATGACCTACAGGGTGGGACTCTCCCTATGCAGTTGAAGTGAGATGCACTGGTTGGGGATCCTCTAACAGAGGGGGAATGGTTGAGTGTCCATAAAGGAGTCCAAGGTGTGAGCTCCAATGCACATTTTAAACTCCTTCAAGACAATTTTGTACATCAGACATACCTTACCCCACAGACACTGTGCACGATCTATTCGGACCACCATGTAATGTGTCCACAATGTGGGTCACCAGAGGCTGCCTTTCCCTATATGACATGGGCCTGTCCATCCCATGTTCCCTATTGGGAGGCCTACTCGCACGCCTGGAAGAAGATGCAGGTTGGGTGGTTCCCAGGGAGATCCGATAAGTGCTGCTGGGCTTACTTCCTCCTCCCAAAAATAAGAAACTGAGTATGAGATTTGTTCTTTTGGGACTGATATTAGCAAAAAGACACATTGCTATAGTATGGCTTTGGCCTGCACCCCCCTCTGTTTGAGACAAGAGTGAGAGACATGTGCGAATGGGCGACTGCAGAGTCAGTCTGAATGAAATACGACTGGAAATATGAAAAACTTGAGGATGATCACCAGGCATGGTCCTCTATGTTGTCTGTTTTGAGGTACCCGCAAGCCTTTGGAGGGCATCAGAATGAGGAGGAGACACAGTTATCCCCGGTGAATTGAGAGCTGTATGGTGGATGGACAGGGTGAAGGGAGGGGGTTTCTTTATGTACAGTATAATTCAATTGCAGTGGATCCTATTTACTGTTTTTCATGTTTCAAACTGAGGATTGGGATCTTTCACATGCATAAGACTGATGTGTTGCTGCCCTCCCCCTGGCCCCCTTCTTTGATAATACAGGTATTATTGGTGATGATGCTTTTTTTGCTCCATTATGACTGTATGGAGAGGAGAGGGAAAGAGGAAGAAGAAGAGTAATATCTCGCTGGTAAATTCCTATGCAAACACTGTCTCTGTGATTCTCAAATGCCAATAAAGTTATATAACTAAAAATAAAATAAACTCCTGCCCAATTCCCCAGTATATACTACACATCCCCCAAAAATATACAGGGCAATAAAGATAACAAAATAGACCTTCATAAGATTTTTCGTAATGCATAATATCCAGAGCAAATTGGCATCCTTTTTTTCTAACAAGTTGCGGATTGTAAAGGTCACCAGGGTTTATGGAGTCATCTGGTGGCAACCAAGGAAATTGCCCAAATGTAGGAAAGATAGGAAAAATATGATGTGCATGAAAAAAGTATATTGTCTTTTTAAGAAAGACCTCACCAAAAAGATTTGTTGTGCTAATATTACACTCTCCCTAGCCTTCAGAAACAGAAAGAGCACTGTTCTGTTCTCTATCTACTTGCAATTGGTGTGAAGAGGTGTGAAACCCATGGAGAAGCCCAGAAAGCGATACATTTCTGAAAAGTTGTCAACACTCTGAATTCAGCAACTGACCATTGTGTAGATCACTGAATGTTTCCCCAAAGAAACTTAGGCCCTCATTATGATGGCGGTCGGTCGGACCGCCAATCATCATCATATCTTGCAGGAGACTGTCCGACGGTGACTCAGTGGTCCCACCAGCCCTATTACAATATGATTGCCAGAACGGTGGTCGGAAATTGCTTTTTTGTACAGCGGCTTGCGCTGCGGCCCAGAATAAAAAAGCACTTTGTGCACATCCATGAACCTTGGGTCAGGCACCATATGTTGGTGCCTGGCACATGGTTCATGGATGTGCGGGGGCACCACCTGTGCCCCCAGGCCACCTAGCAGTGGCCCACAGGGGATGGGGTCCCTGCTTGGGGCCCCCAAAGTCCATGTCTGTCCGCCTTTTCATGGCAGTCAGACCACCATGAAAAGGCAGTGGGAAAGGGACATACTAATCCCTTCGGCGGTGCATGTGAAGGCACCACCACCATTGTAGGGATAGGATTCTGACGTCGCCCCAACGGCATCCTTGATCCTGTCGGAGGCACAAGACTTTCCCCCTGACTGCTGCGGTCTGACTGTCTGCCAAGTAATGCAGCGATTGGACCAATAGCTTGGATGTAAGTAGGACTGCCACCAATGGCCTGAATGAAGCCCTTATTGTTGAAATAAAAAAATAATGAAAATGAGCAGGAAAAAAAAGAAATATGTGATAATATTTTCATCAGTATTTTATTCCCTAATTGCTGATTTACAAAAGTGATATACCTTTACATCTGGCAGAATATTCAGGTCGCAGGGATGTATAGGACTGGTTATCCGAAAATACACAATATTCAAAGTCATCAACTGAGCTGCAGCTTGTAATGTGTTTTCATAGTGCAATGACCATGCATCAAGATTTTTCCTTTTAAATTCACCATTCTGGCAATATGAGTAAGAGCAGCATTAAAACATGGCTATTTGTGCGAAAACCATAGTCGCTTTATTTCCATCTTGTATAGATCAAAGACAGCTAGCGCTAAGACGCCTCGGCAAAATCGCGCTTTACAAAACCTTAATTTCATTTGGGCTGTGGGATCAGCAGGCACCTAGAAAAACCTACCAATACCAGACATTTCTGAAAAGTAGGGAGTCCATGGGAGTCCAAGGGAGTCAAGTATGATGTAACTTGCCTCGCTACCACTATGTTTTCATACACAGAATGCCCTGCAAATGTCAAATATTAGCTAACAGAAAAGATTTTCCTTGCAGTCCTATGAGGGAAAGCTCAAGGGTCTCTCAGTTTACACAAAATTCCTACTGCACAGCGATCACAGGCTTCTCCTAATAAAAGCGGTACTCCACTGATGTGGGTGAGCTTATCGCCCACAACAGAAACCAGTTAAAACTTGGACCATGTCAAAACAATATGGTATCTATGAGGTCTTGGCATGGTTATAGTTTTCTACTGTTCCTATGATGAGCTTTAGATACACCCATACCTGGGAGGCTGTGTTTCAGTTGGGAGTAGTGTAAAAACACAGGGTGGTAAGACTATGGCAATTGGCTGGAAGTGCCCAAGTTTTCTCTCAAATAAATATGGAAAGAAATTGTCTTTTTTGACCCATTCTTTGATGTTTGCAGAACATTCTGGGTAAGAAAGCATGCTGGGATCCACTCAAGCCACACCATCCTTAATACCCCTAGAATTATCTACATAGTATAATGTACATTGCTGTGAAATTTCATTCCAATCCATTCAACTGTTTTGTTGCAAAGTGAAATTCAAAAGTCTGCGTAAAATGCATTGGAGTGGAAGTGTGTTTTGGGACCCCCCCCTTTTTTCTTGGCAACCTCTTGACCAAACACTGGCAAACTTTCAATCCTTCACCAATGTTACAGGTGCCAAAGGTCTGCAACGTTTTGCGAAGATTCGTCAAATGGGTGCAATGTTATTAAGGGGCACAAATCCGAGGAATAATAACTATAACTACAGAGTGGCTGCCGCGCCACTCTGCTATATATGCATATTGATATACAGATACATATATATGTTACACAGTAATGGTCGCCACTGGGTAGTTATAGGTAGGATTGCTGTCCATAGACAAGATGTTTCTTGTTTCCCTAATAACTTTTGCGCCATTTGACTCCCCCCCCCCAAAAAAAGCAAATTCACCTGAGCTCCTTCCTGAATTATAAAGCTTCTGGGTGATGTGTCAAGCGGGGGCCAAAAAAAGGGGTTCTAAAGCAAATTTCCCAATGGATTTTCCATAGACTTCTTTAAGCAGCGGCACCACTATTACTGCTGAATGGAATTACACAACATTTGGCTGTAACCTAGATCTTAATTCGCTGATTGTGCATTTTGTGATTTGGTGTATATCCCTTCAGTACTTTTTGAGAAATGAAGGTTGAAGAATATATTATATCTGGACGGTTGAGTTCGAGGGACACCAGCAACACTCTTTAAATCTCTAATCATCTTTAATCATTTAGTATAGCATCAGTGATGTCATAAATTATGTCATAGAACATGTCATGACTGATGCAATATATGAGATCATGAGCTGTGCATGGGGCGGTGCAGGTTATAGTTAGATATGCTAACTATAACTAGTGGAGTTTTGTGTTTTTTGAGTTCAAAACATTAATGTTGTCACTGACATATTCACTTAACTATAACGTCACTTAAACCTTTAATTGTTTTCCGTGAATTTTTTATGTTTATTTGTAAACAAAAACAGATCTTTTTTATCACACTTTACTATAACATTATTTTAACCTCTGAATTTCTCACTGAATATATATATATATATATATATGCTGTCCCTTCATTCTGTGAGTGAAGTTTCCTGAGCTGGATCTATATATATATATATATATATATATATATATATATATATATATATATATATATATATATATTATATATATGATCCAAAAATCCTTATTCAGCGTAAAAGATTTCACGAATGAAGGGACGGCACACCAGGAAACGGCACAAAACTTTATTGTGCACTAGCAGTTAAAGGACGACGCGTTTCGGCATTTGCCTTTGTCAAGTTACTTCCTGCATGCCCACAAACCATAGAAATACATTTGCAAGGTTCATAAACATAGACAACATACTTCGACATTGTATTTCTTAGCAAACACAACCAAACTCAATTGATCTTCTTACAGAGTGTGCTCAATTTATGGCCAAAACATGTAAAGGCATGCTAGAGATGCTCGTAAAGTATGCGCAAATAGATCTAGACTCAACCAGAAATTAACTGACAATACTAAGAGCTGATCTAGAAAAGTACAAAAGCGATAACACACTCGAGGAATTTCTGAAAACACTCCCGAAGAAACTAAAAGAGTACGAAGACGCAATCAAACAGAAAAAACAGCGGAAATTTCTCAGAGACCAACGAGATTATGCAGAGGGGCGCATCTTAACATATGCAAAGAGATACGATTGGGCCCAAAGAAACTTGAAAGCAATAACTACCGAACACACAACTGAATTGTTGTCAACAGACACAAGCTCAGATATAAGCACTGATTTGGAAGATCGCAGTACAACGGTCCCTTTATCCACACGCCCTCTTACCTTTTTATACGAGTTCCAGATACTGAAACAGAAAAAAGAACAAAATCAAGGGAACAAGCCCCAAACGAGAGGGCAAACAAGAGGAAGAGGGCAAAAAAGAGGAAGAGGACGAGGGACCATAAAAGAAAGAGAATGAATAGAAAGAAACAAAAGAATTCGGAAACATGGATTACTCAAACTAAGGACCCAACGATAAACAAAACAGTAGTTAATTTATCTATCAGAAATCTGAGTGAATTGGAAACCTCGGTACTACAATTGGGCCTGTCTTTCTGCCCCAGCAACAATTTGAACTATACGGACACGAGAATTGATCTGTTCCTTTACATTCGCAAACTGAAGCTAATGAAAATGTTTGAAACACGCTCAAAATCTAAGTTCAAACAAATGCCTATTAATGATCCCGAGATGTCGAATCTACAAATTCAAGATATAGAGTTATTGAGAGTCATGTGTGACCTAGAAATGGGAAATACTCGTCACGGGAATGATCATTCATTACTGCAATCATGTGGCATTATGATAGACAACAAGAACACAGTGGCCTAAAAAGAAAATCGAAATTCAATCCCAATGTTCAATTCGATAACATTGAGGCCTACAATTCAGCAGTTATCATGGAACTAAAGAAAACAAGGAAGGCATTCCAAAATTCCAAATGGGATAATCTCACTATGGAACAAAGGAAAGCCCTGAAAATCTTGGAGTCCGATTCAGCAATTGTAATCAAGCCCTCGGATAAAGGGGGCAATGTCGTGGTAATGGATGCTGACAAGTATAGATCGGAAGCAATGCGACAACTCACTGATGAAACATGCTACAAACTCATTGATTGGGTCCAATATAAAAAGACCATTCTGGATTATCACAAACTTTTGAGTGACTGGTTCTTTCAAGGATTGATCGACACAGATGAGTATAATTTTCTAAGAACAGAGAGACCACGCATACCATGTATATACTTTCTCCCAAAGATTCACAAGAACGCCACTTCTCCACCAGGGCGTCCGATAGTCTCGTCGAATGGAGGACTGCTTGAAAATACATCCATATTTTTGGATTTATTTTTGTCCAAATATGTACTTAATCTAGTGTCATATTGTAAGGACAGTTCTGATTTCTTGCGTAGGCTCCATGATATACAATGGGAGGATGAATACATAATGATTAGTCTAGATGTATGCTCGCTTTATACATGTATTGATCAACACAAAGGAGTAGCAGCCTGTATGCATTTTCTCAAAAGTAGACACATAGATCGCTGGGAGCACAACAAAATGTTAGAGACTATGATGCTGTTTTGTCTTCAGAATAACATCTTTCTCTTTGAGAAATCAGTGTATCGTCAGCGGTCTGGTACCGCGATGGGTACTTGTTTCTCCCCCAGCCTAGCGAATCTTTTCCTGGGCTGGTGGGAGGAACAAATAGTGTGGACACATCAACTACAAAAATATACCGACCACATATTGGTGTGGATCAGGTATATAGATGACCTGTTCCTTATTTGGAACGGATCTCAAAATCTAGCCAGGGAATTCATCGATACACTGGGAACTAATGATCTAAACTTACAATTTACCCATAAGATCAGTCCAGTTTACTGCGAATTCTTGGACATAGCGGTAGAGCTAAAAGAAGGGAAAATCACAACACGACTTTTCCGCAAACAAACCGCGGGTAACACCCTGTTACATGCGGCCAGTCATCACCCAGTCCCCCTTAAACGAAGCATACCCTATGGGGAACTGCTAAGAGCTCGCCGTGCCTGCAGTACGGACTATGATTTCAGAAAAGAACAACAGACCATGCTCACACGGTTCAGAACACGGGGTTACAAAGAGGAAACCTTAGATATAGCTCTGAACAAAGTTAAGGATTTACAACAACACGACACACTATATAAACCATCTAGCAGTACCATTGGTAAAGGGAATGAGAACAATGACTTGCCCAAGACACCAAGAATGGTAACTCAGTACAGCAGGGGAGCATAGGCATTAAATAAAATCATGAAAAAACACTGGAATCTATTAACAGCAGATCCCATTATCGGTGAATGTATAGGAACTAGACCACAAATAACATACAGAAAGGCCAGATCTTTAAAAGATAAACTAGTTCACAGCTATCGTGGGGATGACATCAAACCACAATGGCTGCAAATGCCTAATGGCTTTACCACATGCGGGATGTGTAAGGCAGACCGCAACGGAAAGAACTGCAAAGAGTACATCACTGGTACTAAGCAAAAACGTCCAATAAAACACATAATTAACTACAACAGCGATTTCACTGTCTACATGCTTGAGTGCCCTTGTGGCCTCAAGTATGTAGGCAGTACGAAGTTACCACTGAAACTGAGAATCCTACAGCATGTGCGAGACATTGCAAACTGTGACCACAATTATCCAGTAGCGTGTCACTATTCTGAAGTTCATCATAGTGACAGCAGCAGCTTACGATTCTTTGGTGTTGAAAGAGTTCCCAGGCACATACGAGGAGGGGACCGAGAGAAACGTCTAAGAGTACTCGAGTCCAGATTCATTTTAGATCTGGACTGCAAGACACCCAAAGGACTGAATAGTGGGGAGGAACCTGCAACTCATATAGGCATATAGTCCTCAGAAATACTGTCTTAGTGCATACATGATTATTCCCAACCTCAGTTGGGATTTTAACGACCTTGGATATTCAATTCTTTAAATTCACTTTTAGCAAGATAGGGATATAGGCCTACACTGGATAAAATGTTATTCCCAATGGGGACATTATGGCAGGATTTACTGTAAAGAAATGGAAGCACTTATTGGATTCAAAAGTGCTTCCAGTTAGCATTCCAGTTATCCCTCTATACCCTTCCTCTTTCTCTCACTTAATTTCAATTTTACATTCCTTCACGCATAGCACTTTCCTATCACTCCTTCAACATCTAGCGTTCAGTAGAGGATACTACCTGCCTTTGCCCCTTGAAGTATATGTTTAGTGAGGAACAGTCCCTGAATCTACTTTTATTGGGAATCTCGTGGCAGATGATTGTAGCCAAGGAGGAATTTGATCTTATGTTATTTAATGAATTCAAAAATCAACAAATTTGATGTGTGTATATACATATGTAATTTTTCCATTGTATACCTAATAAATGACCGAAAAAAACTTTTCAGCTATTTCAGCCTTTATTGTAATAGATTTGTTTTCATGCCATTAATATATATGATGCCTCTGAATTAATTGGCTATAATGCACATCAGCATTACGTTTGGTTTAATCCAACTTCTGAGAGTATTGCGTGTTTATTCTGAGTAACGGAGAAGCAAAATATCCTTTTGAAAAGTGTGGCTATTGTAGCCTTGATTGCAATGAATTGATTTCACTTTCACTTTCATGCTATGAATGCACATAACATCTCTGTAACTGTGATGTACGCAATGATATCCTTTGGCTCACTTCATCAGCATTGCACGTTCATTACGAGCACTAACGAGGTTGAAATACCCATTTGAAATGGTATGTTCACTCAGTTTGAATTACAATGAGTGAAGCACGCAGGATACTTACAGCACTTCACAATTGTGATATCTGCAATAGTTACCCTATTGATTTTTTTTTGTTCCTAACTTTATTGTTCCCTCACGGCAATTGTCAGCAAGGTCCAAACATTCAGTGAAAAAGCATGCGCCCCAATCTCTTCTTTTGCAATTGCAAGTTAAGTTATTTACACAGGTGTTCCCAATATGGAATATGCTATTAACTAATTTAATTTAAATTGAGTTGGGTTGTGTTTGCTAAGAAATACAATGTCGAAGTATGTTGTCTATGTTTATGAACCTTGCAAATGTATTTCTATGGTTTGTGGGCATGCAGGAAGTAACTTGACAAAGGCAAACGCCGTAACGCGTCGTCCTTTAACTGCTAGTGCACAATAAAGTTTTGTGCCATTTCCTTTGTGCCATTTCCTGGTGTGCCGTCCCTTTATTCGTGAAATCTTTTACGTTGAATAAGGATTTTTGGATCACATACGGTGGCTGCTGCTGTCACCGACGGCACCAACATCGCAGGCAAGGGGACTGCTCTGGCAGCAAGTCGATGAAAAAAAAAATATATATATATATATATATATATATATATATATATATATATATATATATATATATATACCGACCGGAGTGCCCCACAAGTTTTTAAAATTTCGCGAAGATTCGCCATCCGGCGCCGAAGTTATTGGGAAAACAAAAACACGTTTCGTATGGAAACTAGGTCCTAATGATAACTATCCACTGCCGACTGCCAGTAGATACAATATATATATATACATATATATATATTGATGAAAATTCCACCGCACTTAATCCACAAAGGAACACTCGCACTTAGTGCGAGTGTTCCTTTGTGGATTAAGTGCGGTGGAATTTTCATCAATATTTACCGGGACCCGAACCCAGGAACTCGCACCGACCCCGAGAGAAGTGGAGCTGACAGTGTCGGGAAACTTTCTACCACATATAAATATATATATATATATATATATATATATATATATTTTGCATACAAATGTCCTGCACGGAAGGAGCACCTTCCCAGCCGGTGCACACGTCGAGATCAGGACACGATCTCGGTATTAATTCAACACAAATGAAAAAAGACGAGGCACTCCTCTCGATGATTGAGATATTAGTTTAATCTCAGATAGTAACCCTCCCTACGCGTTTCGAACCGTAGTTCCTGGTCACGGTAGACTGTTACAATGGTCCCTTTTCCATTTCTTGGTTTTATACAATTACTTCAAAGTGCCATTATTATTGCATTATGGGTATTGTAGTTAAACAAGATGCAAAATATTCGGAATTAACATCATTCCTTACTGATAGTGATGCTTTTACAAAGAAAGTGGGTATTATTACTTCAATACCTTTCTAAGTGTACAAAAATGATTGCTAAGTGCAAAGCACCTAAGTGCAAATGGTTAATTTGTTTGTGTGCAAGTGATATATCATTATAAATGGCGAATGTTTGAGGCTAAGTGCCTGTAAGTGCAGCAAAGTCTGCTGTTGTGTGTGTCTGTATGGATACAAAGCAAAACTATAATATAAATTTGTATGCAGTTCCATGGAAAAATTATGTCATGTGTATGTGATAATACAGCGAGATTATTACCTGATACAGTTATAGCCAGATGTTACTGTTGTTAAAATCTTGTGGTAGAATGTTATATAACAATAGTAGTTGAAAAGGTCTATAGATGCACATAAAGTTCCTCGTCGTATGTACAACGCTGTGGTACTGCGATGGGAGTTTCCTTCTCTCCTAGCTATGCGAATCTCATGATGGGATGGTGGGAGAGGAACATAGCTTGGAGAGAGGAGAACAACCACCACATGATGAACGTAGCCCTCTGGCTACGCTTCATAGATGATTTATTTGTGTTGTGGAAAGGGACTGCAAATGAATTTGAGAATTTCTTCATGGAACTCAATAATAACAACGTGGGACTCAGCTTTACATACAATCTGAGCCCAAAGGAAATTGATTTTCTAGACACTAAGGTCTACATTAAAAATGGGCGTTTACAGACAACGGTACACAGGAAAAAAACAGCGACTAACAGTCTCCTGCATGGCGAAAGCTTTCATCCACGCTCATTAAGGAAAAGCATACCTTACGGAGAGTTACTACGCATGAAGAGAAACTGTTCAGAAGAGCAAGAGATGGTGAAGAAATGTGAGGAAACAAAAATCAGATTCTTACAACGAGGATACAGTCATGCTGATATTGCAAGAGGGGAATTGAAAATGAAGAACAAAAGCAGAATGGAACTATTAACCAACTATGAGAAATCAAATGTGACAAAAGGATCAACAGAAGACAACCAAACACGTTTGATACTCACCTACAGTAAGGAAACTCCTATGATCAGGAAAATACTTAACAAATATTGGAATATACTACAAAAAGATCCCGATATTGGCATGTCTATAGGAGAACATCCACAGATATCATACAAGAGAGCGCCCAACCTCTCGGATCACTTAGTACGGAGTCATTTTGTAGCCACAAAACCTGAAACTTGGCTACAATCAAGATCTAAGGGCTTCACCAAATGTCTGTCCTGTAAAGCCTGTAAGATTGGGAAAAACCTTAAAAACATCAATGATCCGGCTGGTAAAAACTTCCAGATAAGAGAGACCATCACATGTGAATCCACTTTTGTAGTATACCTCCTCCAATGTTTCTGTGGAAAACAGTACATTGGCAGCACAACGTGCCCCCTCAAGAAACGCATATTAGAACATGTGCGTGCTATTCAGAATCAAGACACGACATATGCAATAGCCAGACATATGTCACTGCATGTGGGAAAATCATGGTTGGACATAAAATACTCGGGACTGATCACAGTGCCCCCAAGTGAACGAGGTGGTAATCGCACCCAAAAATTACGCAGACTTGAATCGCGCCTAATAATGAGGTTCAAAACGAAACAGCCGTTGGGCCTGAATGGGGACGAGGAACTTTATGTGCATCTATAGACCTTTTCAACTACTATTGTTATATAACATTCTACCACAAGATTTTAACAACAGTAACATCTGGCTATAACTGTATCAGGTAATAATCTCGCTGTATTATCACATACACATGACATAATTTTTCCATGGAACTGCATACAAATTTATATTATAGTTTTGCTTTGTATCCATACAGACACACACAACAGCAGACTTTGCTGCACTTACAGGCACTTAGCCTCAAACATTCGCCATTTATAATGATATATCACTTGCACACAAACAAATTAACCATTTGCACTTAGGTGCTTTGCACTTAGCAATCATTTTTGTACACTTAGAAAGGTATTGAAGTAATAATACCCACTTTCTTTGTAAAAGCATCACTATCAGTAAGGAATGATGTTAATTCCGAATATTTTGCATCTTGTTTAACTACAATACCCATAATGCAATAATAATGGCACTTTGAAGTAATTGTATAAAACCAAGAAATGGAAAAGGGACCATTGTAACAGTCTACCGTGACCAGGAACTACGGTTCGAAACGCGTAGGGAGGGTTACTATCTGAGATTAAACTAATATCTCAATCATCGAGAGGAGTGCCGTGTCTTTTTTCATTTGTGTTGAAATATATATATATATATATATATATATATATATGCTCACCAGGCTCTCTCCTTCTCTCCGAAAAGAGTGTGACACTGCTCCGGGGGTAAGTAAAAATGGCTTTAATAAATTACCAGCGTTGACAACATAGTTCTCTGGAAACGCAGGGCAGACGCGTTTCTGCCTAATGGCTTCATCAGTGCCCAATCCAGAAAGATTTTGTTAGTGTTCCGGGGGAGCTATTCTGGTGCTCTTATGTCCGTGGCCACTCCCAGTCATGTGGTTCATAGCTCCTCCTTTACTGCCTCATAGGTAAAAGACACTTTGCGCTGTACTTTCCACACTGTTGCATACTGGGTCTAGAAGTCCTCAGCAGGCACCCTATACAATGACGGGATTGCCTGAACCATACTGTGACGTCCCAAACTAGTTTGGCTGAAGATCCCTCGCCGTGGCATCAGTGCGTCAAGTAAAGTCATCCTTAGTCCCCCTTGTCAGGCAATGCATTTTGCCTCCTCTCTCCCCTTCTGGTGTCAATAATCTCCATGTGGAAAAAATAATCTCCATGTGGAAAAAATCTCCATGTGGAAAAAATCACCTGGGGGGGCTCCGCGTAGCAATTTTATGCAACACACACAGGTGCAGGTTTAACGCGTTGCTCCATACCGAGAGGGCGTGTCACTACGCCAGTACCTGCTTACTGGCCAAACATGCTCACCTGGCTCTCTCCTTCTCGCCGTTTGTCAAGGGGTATGGCACCATTGTTGCTCCCTTGACAGAACTAACTTCCAAGAAGTTACCGAAGAAAGTGATTTGGACCAGTGCTTGCCAAGAAGCTTTTGATGCCCTGAAGGAGGCCATGTGTACAGCACCTGTACTCAAGGCGCCTGACTTCTCCAAGGAATTCATAGTGCAGACAGACGCTTCTGAGCATGGAGTAGGAGTGGTGCTCTCACAACTAAATGATGAGGACTTGGACCAACCTGTAGCTTTCATTAGTAGGAGGCTACTTCCCAGGGAACAGAGGTGGAGTGCGATTGAAAGGGAAGCTTTTGCTGTGGTCTGGGTGCTGAAGAAGCTGAGACCCTACTTGTTTGGGACTCACTTCCGGGTTCAGACGGACCACAGGCCCCTCAGATGGTTGATGCAGATGAGGGGTGAGAATCCTAAGCTGTTGAGGTGGTCCATTTCCCTACAGGGGATGGACTTCACGGTGGAACACCGCCGCGGTACAGAACACGCCAACGCTGATGGTCTGTCCAGGTTTTTCCGCCTTAGCGATGAGAACTCCCAAGAGGGTGGGTAGTTCTCCCCACTTTCAGCTGGAGGGGACACATGTTAGACCTGGCATCTTTGGCGTGGTTACCCCTGACTATTTGCCTCTACCTCCTGTATTTTTGATGCTATGCTGGATTTCGTTTTTGCTGGTTTAGATGCTTTGAGCACTTTGCCACTGCTGATCAGTGTCAAAGTGCAAGTGCTCCCTTGGTAAATTGTTATATTGATTGGTTATCCATGATTGGTATATTTGTTTCACCTGTTAGCCCCTAGTAAAGTGCACTGCGTGTGCCAGTGCTGGTGATTCAAATGCTACTAGTGGGCTGCAGCACTGATTGTGCCACCCACAGGGGTAGCACTAAAATGATGTCTTAGGCCTGCTTGCAGTGCCAATGTGCAGTCCAGGACTGCCATATCGACCTGGCCAGTGCACCCACTGACCAGGCCTTATCCTTCCCTTTCTGTACATGTCAGGCATCCCTATGGTGGCCCTAGGTACCCCCCTGGGCTGGGTGCAGTGTATCTGAAAGGTAGGGCATGTACTGAGGTGTGTAACATGCCCTGGTAGTGAATTACAGCCATTTTCGTTTTTCACTGCTGAGAGGCTATCTTGCCCATAGGATAGAATGGGGAAGGCTGTTTACATGCCTATCTTCCCATAAGGGCAAGATAGAAAATCCAAGTTTGGTATCTCTGTGTTCAGAATTTAATTATACATCTTTTTAGCAAGATGGTTTTTAAATTCACTGTGTGAGAATAGCACTTTTTAGAAAGTAGCTATTCTCCTGTTTAACCTTCCTGTGTGCCTGTGGGCTGGTTGGCTGACTGGTGTCATGTGATGGGCTAGGTGGCTCCAGGAGCCTGGATGAGTCAGCAGCAGGGTGAATAGGGAGATCTGCTTTAGATGGGTGGGAGGAGTAGTCCCTGGGTTTGAATAGGGCTGCCCCTGCCAACACAATGCTGGCTCCACCCCCTGCTGGCCAGGCTGAGGACTCTGCCTCTGCTGGCACAAAGAAGGCTCCACCTCCTGCTGAGCGTCTAACGACCCTGCCCCTCACTCTGAAAGGAACCAGGTGCTCCAGAGCAGAGCACACCCAGGAACCGGTTTGAGCAGGGGAACCCCCCCACTGAAACACAGAGAGACAAAGACTTGGAGGGGTATAAGAAGAGGACCCCAGACACCTAAACTTTAGATCACTTTGGAGCTAAGAAAAAACCTCTGCCAAGGAGAAAGCTGAAAAGAACTGAAGAGGAGAAGACTGCCTGCTTGCTGTTTTGCTTTGCTGCCAAGGAGAGGGGAAGGACTTTGCTGTGTCCCCTTCTTTTGATTCTGATCTCCAAAGGCCTGAGAAGAGCTGGCTCCCTGTTAAGAAGTCCCAGGAACAAAAGGACTCCACCACCAGCTCCCCTGGAACTCTGCTGAAGGAGTTCTGACCTGCCTTGGAGTGCTTGCCCAGTCTTGGGGCCTCAGGAGGTCGTTTTGCTGTGTTTGGGAGCTGGGAAGCAGAAGCGTGAAAAAGAGTAACTGGTACCCAACGCATCATCCGATTGCGTGTCGCAAGAACGAGAGTGCGAGGAGAATTTCATTGCGGCGTCATCGCAGCACCTGGAGTCCCCGCATCGCCGAGTGCGTCGAGCATCGTCCCGGTGTGAGAAGATTCCTGACGCTGCGAGGGTCGTCGCAGAACCAGTTTGCGTTCCGCACCACTGCCGGTGCGTGAAAGTATCCAGTCGCTGCGTGTGTCGACGCAGAGTCCCATCCCGTGACGCACGAGGGTTGCGGCGCCCGAAGTCAACGCTGCGCCGCGCACCACAACGCATCGAGGGTTGCGGCGCCAGAAGTCAACGCCACGCCGTGCATCGCGCCGCACCGAAGATCGTCGCATCGTACCTGTGCGTGAAGCTTCCCCCTAAGAAACCTACGCAACGAAAGCCAAAGTCATCGCATCCTCCCCCTACAGATCGGAGCCGGCGCATCCACCTCTGCTGCGTGAAGCAGGGCTGCTGCAAAGCCTCCCCAAGATCTCAGGAGTATCGCATCGCCTTTGCCATCTTCCTTGTGATAGCTTTTGGGAACCTTATCGCAACTACAGGTACTGTTGGGCACGAGAGTGTTGCATTTGGTGCATTGAGAGTCGCATTGTGCAGGACACTGACTTTTACATCCTGGAGTACTTTCTGCAAACTCTTGAACTATCTTTGAAGTAATCTTTTTAATTGTATGTTGGTTTGTCTGTAGTATTTGGTCTTGTGAAGTTTTTAGTAAAGATACCTTATTTTTTCTAAAACTAGTGTGGAGTAAATCTGTGGTGATTTCACTGTGCTACTGTGAGTGTTGGTACAAATACTTTACACATTGCCTTTGATAGCCTAGACTGCTCAGACCAAGCTACCTAGAGGGTGAGCAGGGGTTATCTTAACAGTGTATCCCCCTTTCCCTGACTAGAAGCAAGGGTCCCTACTTGGACAGTGGTACCTACCCTGCCAACTAGAGACCCCCAGATCTAACAACAATCTACTAAAAAATTATACCTGCAATTGTTTATTTCCAGAGGATGTATTGTAAACAATCTTTTTATAACCACATTGAAATGAAATTCATATGTTGGTTTCGAGTAAGAATGACATGTTGGCTCCAAATAATTTCCGTTTCTCACAGGAGGACCCTAACATGAATATAACTTGATAGTGTGCAATGTTTTCTGTAATGATTTGCTAGTACCAAAAGGCTACACATTACCTGAAATACAACAATGGCAAATTAACCCTACTTTCAACAGGCCAGAGACCCCCCCAGCAGAATACAGAAGTACAAATAATATACCTCACTAAACAGACTACATCAAAACATCCAATGGGGAGATGCAAGCACACTGCTTTCATTTCCTTGTTGTTAAATACAATGGGATCCTTATTATACATCTCCAGGGTATTTTTTGATATTCGTGGTATCTTTGGTTTCCTTTCTGATTGATACCTTCTTTTTAACTCTATTGAATAAATACATCAAATTATGGTGTGTGGCTGGTAGACTGAAAAACATGATTTTTGATGGCATAACATTTTAATATTTCTAATTTATCTGTAATGCTACGTGATCACATGTCGTCCTGGCGCTGTTTGCTTATTAGTTAAAGTTTGCACATTTTGAGAAAGTGACTCTTAGGCATGATCCACCAAAAGGAGATGCAAGAAAACAGGACACTGGTATGCTTTAAAGGGAAAAGCAAACAGTAAGTGATAATTATGACAACTATGGGGCAAGTATATGCCTGTCTGTAGTCAGAAATGATCAAAGTCCTGTCCAATATGTTTGTCCATAATTAAACAATGACAGCATACATACATTTCACTTGGGGTTTGGTTAATGATGACAGCCATTGATAGACAGCACAATGGACATGCTTGTTCACTGGAAATGTACAACCGGAAGTTGTGTTTGTTTTCCTCAAACATATAAGCAGTGATGACAGAACATGATATAAATGGGGTTTTAATTGCATAACACTAAATGCTTAACTAGCCAAGTCTTTGTTTGATTTTTCATCCACTTAGCATATATTTGAGTTGGAAAAAGGGATAAAAAGGAGAATGACAAAGTCACTGGTTGGTAGTGAGAGTAACGGTATAGATTCAATTAATCAATCACTCAGGCTTTGTAAAGCCATGCTAATCACCCAATAGGGTATTCAGGCGCTTGCAGGTCTTAGAGGCTCATTTAAACAGCTCGGTCTTGAGGGCCCTTGGGAATTCCACAAGAGAGGTTGTGGTTCAGAGCTACATGGGGAGTCTGATCCCGATCTTTGCTGTGATGTAGGAGAAGGAGCATCCGTCACATCTTCTTTGGATGCAGGGTGTGTGGGCAAATAATAGGTAGATGGTAGCTGTTGTGCAGCCTGCTGGTATTACCCTGGGCTGCAGTGTGATATTTCAGTTCTCAATGCTGTGGCTATTTAAGTGCTTACTCTTAAGACGTTTTCAGAATGGTAGTGTAATTTGAATGGGTTCATCGAAATGGATTAAGAAGGTGCAAGCATCTGGGCCCTGTTACTCACAATCACCTGCCGCTATGTCCTTATCCTTTGAACTCTGTAGGTAGATGGTCACTGTGGTGGTCCATAGTTTATTTGTGAGTTGAATGTAGTCCTCGGCTTTTTCCTGCATGTATTTTTAGCCTTTGCTCTGACATTTCTATTATCCAGTGCATAGCAATTTAAATGTAATCCTATCCTCTGCCGCAATGCAGAAGATCACTTTTAAGGTGGGATTGATGTGGTAAATGTGCTTTGAATTGAAGGGCAGTTTTTCCACCAGTGAACAGAAGTGAGACAGTGATATGCTACCTGGTATGTTACCCTTTGGAATTCCGGAAGAGAGGTTGTGGTTCAGAGCTAAATGGGGACTCTGCTACCGGTCTTTGCTGCGATGTATGAGATGGCGCGTACTCCACTTCTGTTTCAGTGGATGCGGGGTGTGCGGGAAAGTAATAGGGAGAGAGTTTTGGGTGATTGGTAGGCATTTTTCATCCACTACCTCTGGCAGCTGGAGTACAACCTACTAGTATTACTCTAGGGCTAAATTTTGATATTTCAATTCTCAATGAGGTGAATGTTTAAACACTTAGGGCCTGATTACAAGTACGGTGGTCCTGGGTCCGCTGTAACCGTGAATGGCGGTCCGACCACTGCCATGGTGTCGGGTTTCCTGCCTGATTACGAAGGTGGTGGTGGGGCCACCACAAGACTGCCGCCACCACCAGGATATATGAAAACTCTTTCTCGCACATCTAAACTAGGCAAGGAAGGGGTGGAAGGATGGAGAGTGTGCATTTTTAAATCCCATGTCCCACTATCACCAACCTCTGCTTGAGCCATTTACTGTTTTCCATGAGATATATCTTATACAGAGCCACTGGTTGTTTTTTAAATAGGAATTCCTGTGACATAATTTGTAGCATAGCTCTAGATTTTATGAACAAGGCGCAGTGAAAAACCAGTATTTCTATGCAGCTCCAGCTAGGTTGAACAATGCTTTGCAATTTTAGAGACACTGAGGAGCTGAGTACGAGTTTGTCAGTTCTTCTGCAGCACCACCACCTGCCAGCAGGATCACCCAGCCCGTGGTGCACCCGCCTGACAGATTCTGACTTGAATCCAGGGACAATGGATGGTGTTTCAGCGGTCTCACGGTGCGGCTGTGTTAGGCTCATAGGAGAGCCTTAACAGCAGACTGCCGGTGAGACAGCACCTGCAGCACATTCCTGCACAGTGTGGCATGCACTATGTTGTGCATTCTACATCAAGCAGGAACAGCCATTAAATCGGTGTTTGGAAATATAACTCGGAATATGCTCGGCGGTGCCGACACGGCACTGCCAGCATATTCCTGCCCATTTCCACACCGCCATCACCGTGGGATCATGATCCCGGCAATGGCGGTGGTCCTGTAGTAGTTGGACCACCACAATCAAAATACGGCAGATGGTCCCGTAGTGGTGGTAGGGGTCGTACAACCACCATGAATACTCGTAATCAGACTGAAACTCACTAACTTGCTTCGCTAAGACTTATGCATAGCAGCACTCATTCCACAAGCAGCAATTCATGCCAAAAAAGTTTGCTGGTAGTTCAAAGGTGAGTATTTGCTATTTCCTTTCTGCCACATTACACACTGAATCTTTGTATGCTGTGAATAGTATAAGCAATTGACTGGTGTGTTGGATATCTGCTTCTGGATATTGAAGTTAGGTTCGGTTTTCATTAACCTTTCTGGAATATACAACAAATGTTGTCTCCCAGTGCTAAGACATATTCAGCAAGAGCGCTTTCCAAATCTAGAATAAGATATTTTGTTCTGGGACATGGACTGGTTGTTTCGTACTGTGCAGTATCAATAATAGGTACTGTCCTTTAGCATGGGAGGTCCAGGGTTTCCGTTTCAGGCTCTCCAATTTGCTAACAAGGTTCCTTCTTTTTTGCACTCTCCTCTCACATGTTAGTGACCAAGAGCAGCCAATGGTTATTCTTGGATGTGGATGAAGGTTAGGAATGCAGCTATAGAATGACACAAGTAATTACACCTGCAATCGCAACCTAACATTTTCTTCTATTGAGATAATTTTCTGAACTTGCATGTCTCAGGTTGTTTCTATTGTTTCCTACTGATTACAGGTAGCAGCCAGTAGTGGGTCAAAGCCACAATGTTTCCTGTTGCCCTTTGTCCTACTTTGTCTACTCTCCTGGATGTAAGGAGAGTTAATGCAATGAGTCTGAGCCCAGGTCATTGGGAATGACCCCGTCCATAGTTACCCCTAAAATTCCACTAGCCAGAAGGAGCAGTAATACTAAACATGTCAAAAAGTCTTTTTTCTGGGTGCTGGAAGCCTTTTATATAGTAAAATTGACAAGTTGCCATTAGCTTTTTTGATCTGCATGGTCACCCTCGGGGCATACGGCACCCACTGGAGCCAGTGTGTCATTTTTGGCACATGGGACCTGGGTAGGGCCCATCTGTCACTTCAAGCAGCCATATCTCTTGAAGAGTTTACATGGTTGCTGAATCATGATGCCCAACATCAGCCAAGGAAACCTAACACAATAATTTAAAATGGAAGCCTGAACAACTCTTTCAAGCTTGAAACCATAGATTCAATCTCCCACAAAGTCAGAAATGGTGGGTCCATGATAATAAAGGCTTAACAGAAGCCGAGCTGCCACTACATTTCACAAATCCCCACATCTGGACAGAGTGCATCTATTGGTGCCTTTTTCCAAGGATTTTGTAGAGCAGTAGATGGATTATTCAAAGGATGGTAAGTATTTTGATTCAGGGAGGTTTTAGCCTACACTTCTCACATGCAAGGTGATCCCCACCTCAACTGTTGTCATTGGGCAAATGTCTTTGATGAAAGCATGTGATTCCCCAAATTAGCACACATTTACAAGGCTTCCTAGCTAAGGGCCCAGGGGCAGCAGCATGAAATGTCCCCCGTGCAGAAGAATGACAATGATAACATTAAGAGGAAGCGTTGAGTTTTGTAGGACTTACAGTGTTCAGGAGACAGAGTACACATACTAAGAGTAGAAAGCATCAGTACAGAGTTTACAATGGAGCAAGGGCATACTGCCTCCCCATCCAGGGATACAGGGAAAGGGGGATGTTCTCCTGCATTCATTCAGTAGACACCTTGGACTATTTGCTGGTGTAAGAAAATGGAATATTAATTGGGAAAGATGTGACTAGGCCTGAGTGGAATTTCACTAACGAAGGAGAAATCAGAGTAATTTCTATAATTCTGTGCTACTGTTTGCCGAAATTACCAACAACAGCACAAATATTCCAGCTAGTTTAATTAAGAGTAATTTGAGAAAAAAATCCTACCGTGAGAGCACATATAGCGGCAGCTTCTCACACTGCTGTTTCACCTCTGTTGCATTTAGCGCTATTTTTGTGTTGCAAAATGTACCCTTGGGTCTATTTGAAGCTAAGAAACTAGTGCTGAATGCTGGGAGTAAGTTGGAAAAATCCTACCCTAGGTGCATATTTTGACTGCACGAGCAGTTGCTCATGCTCGCTATTCATGCTTTGTTGCATTTAGTGCTATTTTTTAGCTCAAAATGCATCTGTGTGAGAGGGCATTTTTGCATGAAAATAGTGCTAAATCCAGAATTACTCTTTTCGCATGCTTCCGCTTAACCTTGTGGAATGTTTGGGTATTGCTGCGTGATAATGATACATGGACTTATGTGAGTTACACCCACCCCTAGATGTGAGTCCTTCCCAAATAAAAAGTCCATAATTCTGTTAGGCCAACACTCAAGTTCAATAAATAATCCTGGAATCAACCCCTCATAGCTATTGTGCAGAACAGACAAGATTAATTTAAGAAAAAGTATGCAAAGTTTTTAGCAGTACCAAAATTATTTTCAAAACACCACACACTAAAAATTCCACAATATATCTAAATATTAAGAAATAAGCAGGGTCATTGGAATCATCTGGCAAGGGAGGGCCAAATTATGCATCAGGGTTGAGTAAATTATGTGGCAGAAAAAAGGTAAATTATACAACGTAATGCAGCTCATTTTTGGCTAGTATTACTTCATTATTTTGTAGTTTTTGAACTTGTTAACACTTCCTGGGCATTGGGTATACTTCATTAGTACCATTTTAATGCCCACATATACAAATAAGTAACAGAAAGGTGACCAGTCAACATTTGCAAAAGGCCCTCCACTGCGCAGCAACGTATACCACAGCGCTTTTAGTAACTTTTGACCCATTTGAGCTAGAAACTGTTTTTTGTTAAATGTGCAGATTATGCAGCAGAAGGTTGGAGTATGTGGCAAATGCAACAAATCTATAATCATGCAAAAATTGCTGTGGCCTTACAATCACATAATTCCAGTGGCCCTGGAAATAAGTAATAAGAGGAATGACACCACAATGACTTAAATCCAATATTGGGACCTGGAGATATAAATTTTTAAAGATTAATGGCAAAATGTTCCAAGAAATAGTAAAACACCAGTCAGACATTACAGTTTATTGTTAACTGGAACCTTAGTGCAATTTCAGATCAACCGTGATCTAACGGAGGAGGGATATCCCAGCAGGTCTTCCCGGTCAAATGAACTAGCCCTGCTGACGCTCTCGCTATTTTTAAATAGATTTTAAACTGGTTTTAGCTGCATTTACCTCTCTTTATTAGGAACGTTGCTTACTTGGTAGGAGATTCTCATGACATTGTCGTTAGCACAATCGTTAATAGGCATCTTTATTTAAGTTTTATTTTAATACTGCTGAATTTGCACAATACTTACCTGGTGGTGCAGCTACCATGCGATCACGCCCCGGTCCGTCACGGCAGAGTGCCGATTGTACGGAGGGCATCTGTGGTCAAAGACAGGAGCCAAGAAGCCGGAAGGGCGATTCCTCTACTTCCAACTCAGATGGTTCATAAACCTACTCATGAGGCAGGGCACACACTCGATGGGGTTTTTTCTTCGGCATTGGGTCTGGCAGTTAAGGACATCTACCCACTGGTCTGGTCAGATCATTCACTTATCTTAATTGACTACTCAGTTCCAAAAATACTAAAAGCCAGAACTACCAAACTACAGCAAAGTACCTATAAAGCCCGGAGCAAATTAGATACAAATAATTTAAAATTTCAGCTGGAAAAAACACAGCCAACCCTGAGTAGCCATAAAGACCAAGAAGCAGAAGAATATACTAATTGGCTTACTGATGCCTTTAGGACTACAGTGCCCACCTGCAAGAATTCAGGGAATCATACTCAACCATCAGCCCCCTGGTTTACTGAAGCTCTGCGTCAAGAAAAACAGAATTGCCATAGAATGGAAAGATGTTGGAGATTGAAATATGAGACATTGGATAAAAATAACTATAAACACGCACTATCTAACTTTAAATCTCTATTGATCACAGAGAAAAGATCCTACTTTTCTCAATAGATTGAGAAAGCTAAAAACTCAACCAAAGAACTTTCTGGGGTAGTTGAGAAACTCAGAGCCGCACCCAAAAATAAAGCCTCAGTGAGCAGTCAATTTCTCTGTGATAGTATTGCTTGTGGTTTCAGAAACAAAGTTTATGACATATATAACATCTTTAAGTTGACCACCCCTAATAAACAGCAAAGGAACCCTTGAGTATGGAGACTGAAATGAACATCTTTTCTAATTTCTCAGAGGTTTCAAACAAGCTGGTAGAAGAACTTATCCAGGGAATCAAATTGGGTTCTCCACTTGATTACTGCCCTCCTTGGCTGTTGAGAAACACTGCAGGGCGGTGGGCCCCACATTGACCACAATATTAAATAACATATTCACCTCAGGCATTTTCCCGGCTATCTGGAAAGACGCAGCCATCTTGCCGCTAATAAAGAAAGCTAATCTGGATCCATTACTAACTAGCAACTACAGACCAATTGCTAGGCTGCCCTCCCAGCAAAAGCAGTAGAAAAATGTATGAATAGCCAGCTAACCCAATTCATTGAACAAAACGAATTACTTGATGCATCCCAGTTCGGTTTCCGTCCAGGACTCAGTACGGAGACAGCACTGATCAAGGCAACGGAGGAAATTAGAGTAGTGATGGATAAAGGAGGTGCACCAGTACTTATCCTCTTGGATTTGTCAGCTGCCTTTGATATCGTACATCATGACACGCTGCTCCAGAGCCTTGATAAGTTAGGGATCAAGGAACTGGCACTGTCTCTAATATCATCTTTTCTGAAAAATAGAAGACAGACAGTGACCATTTCAAATCAACCTCCTATATGCTCCCATGTGGGGTCCCTCAAGGCTCCTCCCTGAGCCCTTCCTTATTTAATATATATGTATCGGAACTGACTCCGTTAGCCCGAAACTTTGGTTTCAATTTAAAATCATATGCTGATGATACTCAGATCGTGATTGCGTCTCATAAAAATCTCCCTTCCCCAGCAATAAAGTTTCAAACATGCATGAGGGAAATCAGTGGCTGGATGGGAAGGCACTGCCTCAAGCTGAATTCGGATAAAACAGAAGTGGTAATCGTCGGTAACCTCCAGACTGGCTGGGACGCTCACTGGTGGCCAGCAGAAATTGAAAAAGCACCTAAACCAGTAGAAAAAGCCAAAAACCTAGGGGGTCTGATAGACAGTAAACTCACCTTCACCCATCAAACGAATGCTACAGTCTCAGCCTCTTTCTACTTGATAAAGAAATTAAAGAAAGTCCTCCCCTATATTCCCCCTGAATCCAGGAGAACAGTGGTTACTACCTTGGTGTTATCAAAATTGGACTACTGTAATGGTCTTTATCTCGAATTACAGAAACAACATTTGAAAAAGCTTCAGATGGTGCAAAAGGCGCTGCCAGGCTCTTATTGAACCTACCAAAATATGCAGCAGTTAAGGAAGAAATCAGAAGACTCCCTTGGTTGCCAGTGAAAAAATGCATTAGATTCAAAGCTCTTTGCTTAGCCTACAAAACCCTGAATAACATAGGACCGGCATCTCTGAAAAGCCTATAGTCATGGTACAACCCGGGCAGACAATTGAGGTCTTCCAATGCCGGGTTGATGGTAGTTCCAAGGATTCGAACTTCAAGCTGAGGTGGCCGAAGCATAGCCTACGCCATGGCTAAAATATGGAATATGCTACCAAAGGAACTGAGAGCCTCTAACCCTGGTCGCCTTTAGGAAAAATCTAAAGACCGGGCTATTTGAGAATTAAGATGCTTCTGCTTTACATGGTTGTGTTTTAGTCCAGCGCCAAGACACCTCTGGGTAATGGTGCGCTATAGAAGTTATAATAACATAGGGTCTGTCTCAGGGGCCCCTTTAGATGTTGGCAGAGAGGGAACTCCATTCTAAAAGGTGGCAGTTTTTCCTCCCTGCCAATGTAATGGTCCAGCCAACTGATTTAAATCCAGGCGAACCATAGGTTTGGCAATTATGGTGACTACTACGTCACCGTCATAGTCGAACTTCTCCAATAACCCAATGGAGCAAGGGGCATCCGAAAATTGGCTATATGTCTATCCGTTAACAAAGGAAAGAGAGAGAGGAGGGAACAAGGGCAAGGTGGGTGAGGGTTCATCTACAAACCTAATGGTTCCCTGCAAGGGACATTTTTTTTCTGATGGCCCCGATGATTGGGCTGTTGAAAACTTAGCTTCGAGCTCGTTCTCTCTGTTTTCTGTATATGTCTATCCGCCCAATAAGGATGGCCGGACATATAGTAGATATTTTACTCTCCATCACACTCAGACAAACCTGGCAGTAAGGGACAGAAAAGAACAGAATAGGGGACATTATAGTTTTTTATTTTCAAAAAGAAAATTCTACTTTGGGATTTTCTTTTTGAAATGTCATGTTGACAGAGCCCTGCACAAAACTGTGAAAAACTTTGTCAGGAACCACCGTGATGGCGGTTTGTGCCAATGCTTTGGAAATGAATGTCAGCTTGGCAGTCATTTCTAAATTCAGTGGGCAGAATCTCCATCAGGGCAATAGAGTACAATACTCCATCACCCTGGTGGAGAAACAGGCCATCTGTCAAAATATAAATCTTCCCTTTAGTCTCTGAAATGGATGTTGAAATCCTCCAGCAGGGCAGGGGATCCTGCCAAGTCCTCTTGAAATATTTAGTCAAGTTAATGACATTTTTAAACCCTCGTACTGCCCTTTCTCAGCTGGTATGAGTCACATACGTCACACCAAGGGTTTCCTGCCAAAAGGCCTGAACTATTTTTTCTGCTCTGGTTTTGGTTTTCACACCTCATTGAGGGGAAGCACTGACAAGGGCCACCTGCTAGCAGGCTTGTGTTATTTAGCCTGTGACCCAGGCAGAAAAAGTCAACCTTTTTAAAAGTCACATTTCCTAAATATCTATTAAAAATCTGACTTCATTACAGAATCAGATTTTTTTTTTAAACATCAAAATCTTGGTTGAATTATTATGGTAGCTTGTCCCAAACTAGTGATAGCAGAGTTATAATTTTATTCTAACTTAATTTTTTCTCACAGGACACCGACAAACCTTTCACAGTGAAAATAGCATTTGGGGTCTGGTCACTGCAGGTACATGTCAACTAGGGCTATGCAAAATATGCATAATTTGCTTTCACCTGATTATGCTAAATGTTAGCAAAATTACGTGAAATTATGCATATTTTTGTAAAATGCAAATCCATTATTTCACATTATATTATAGCGTAAAATGCACCCTGGCATAAACTTTGGCATGAGGATGCATTTAAACAAAGTACTGCTAACGACAGCCACTCGCATTCTGCTGTTTGCCAGCAATTTACTGTGAATGCTGTATTTCGTTGTAATTTCTTACACAGACGGGTGTGTTGTTACGCTTAGTGAAAAATACTGGTGTAATCAAGGAACTTTGTCTAACAAGCATAATGTGAAATAACAGAAAAGAACATAATTACTCTGCCGTAATTTACATTTCCTCAAGTCTTTATGCAGACACTAAATTATTGTATTTACTACATCCAATATTCCAATAAACATAGAAACCTGAAACTAAATGATAATACATAATTTGAACATTTATTAAACAAATGAGTACTAATTCTTAATAGATATTAACAAAATCAGCAAAAGAATCAATTATTGTAGCCTTACAGCTGGCTACCGAGGGCTATACTGATTGCTAAAGGCCCTGAACCCAAGTTTATAATGAGGGTCTTTAAAAGCTGGCATATCCTGAGTCAGAAGGGCTGTAAGGCTAATGGAGCATTCTACCCACTGTTGTTAGAATGTTCTAAATCAAAAAGGAAGAGACAGAAAGACAAACATTACATTGTCAGAGGAGAAGGCTTTTACTCGCCATTATAAGCCTGTACCCACTCCATTGTCTTCAATGGAGCTTTCAACATTACAATGTTTTAATATTACTTAAACTCCTTCCCAATTCCCCAGTATAAACCACACAACCCCTAAAAAATATACAGGACAACAAAGATGACAAAATAATTCTTCATAACTGTTTTTGTAACAAACGATATCCCGACCAGATTGGCATCCTTTTTTTCTGACAAGTTGCGGATTCTAAAAGTCACCTGGTAGTGGGAACCAATAAAATTGCCAAAATGTAGCAAAAATAGGAAAAATGTGCTGTGCACACAAAAAGTATATTTTCTTTGTAAGACAGACCACACCAAAATGTTTGCTGTGCTAATGTTACCCTTTCCCAAGCCTTCAGAAACAGACATAGCATTGTTGTGTTCTCTACCTACTTGTAATTCCTGGTGTAAAGAGGTGTGAAACCCATGGATAAGCCCAGAAAGATATATATTGCTGAATACTCTGAATCCAACAACTGGCCATTGTGTAGATCCCTCAGGTTTCCCCAAGGAAACTTAGGCCCCTGTTGGACCTCCAATCACCAGCATATCTGGCAGGAGACCGTCCTACAATAAGTCGGCGGTCCCACCTGCCATCTTACAATATGAACACCAGCATGGTAGTCAGAAAGGGCTTTTTTGTACTGCTGCTTGCCTGGCACCATGTGCTGCCTGCCACATGGTGCATGGATGTTAGGGGGGCACCACATGTGTCCCCCAGGCCACTTTCCAGTGGCCCACAGGGGACAAGGGTCCTGTTTGGGGCCCCCAGAGTCCGTTTCTGTCTGACTTTTCATGACAGTCGGACCGCCATGAAAAAGCAGACGGAAAGGGACATCCTAATCCCTTTGGCGGTGTCTGCGCAGGCACCGCCTCCAATGTAGGGATAGGATTCCGACTGCCACCCTGTCAGGATTCTTGATCCTGTTGGAGGCGGTGACCTTTCCTCTCGACTGCTACGGTCCGACTGTCTGCATGGTAATGCGGTGGTCGGACCGATGGCTTGGATGTCGGTGAGACCGCCATTGATGGCCTGTCAGTGGACATCCCACTAATGTCCTAATGAGGCCCTTATTGTTGAAATGAAAAACAAATGAAAATAAGCAGGAAGAAGTGGAAATATGTGCTACTATTTTCATCAGTATGTTTTTGCCCTGATGGCTGATTTACAAAAGTGATATACCTTTACATCTGTCAGAATAATCAGGTCGCAGACAGATATAGTGTTTGTTGGTTGTCCAAAAATACACACTATTCAAAGCCATCAACTGAGCTGCAGCTTGTAATTCGTTTTCATAGTGCAATGACCATGCATCAAGATTTTTCCTTTTAAATTCACCATTCTGGCAATATGAGTAGGAGCTGCATTTGGGCTGTGGGATCAGCTGGCACCCAGAGAAACCTACCAATCCCAGACATTTCAGGAAAGTACACATTCAAGGGAGTGAAGTATGATGTGACTTGCCTCGCTACCACTATGTTTTCATAAACAGAATGCCTTGCAAATGTCAAATATCAGCTAACAGAACAGATTTTCCTTGCATTCCTATGAGGGAAAGCTCAAGGGTCTGTGGGGATACACAAAATTCCTACTGCCCAGCGGTTACAGGCTTCTACTGATAAAAGTGATACTCCACTTATGAGACTGAGCCTAGTGCCGACAACAGGAACCAGTCAAAACTTGGACCATGTCTAAACAATATGGTATCTATGAGGTCTTGGCATGGTTATAGTTTTCTACTGTTCCTATGATGTGCTTTAGATACACCCACACCTGGGAGGCTATGTTTTGATTAGGAGAATTGTGGAAATGCACTTGGTAAGACTTTGGCCATAGACTGGAAGTGCCCAAGTTTTCTGTCCCATAGATATGGGAAAAATAGTATTTCTTGACCCATTCTGGGTAGTAAAGCATGCTGGGATCCACTCAAGCCACACCATCCTTAATCCCCCTAGAATCATCTAGATAGTCTAATGTACATTGCTGCGAAATTTCATTCCAATCCATTAAACTGAAAAATAGCCATGATTTTTTATGGAAAAACTTTTAAATATTTTTTATTTATCTATAATGCAATGTAAATACATGTTGTCGTTGTGGCACTGTTTGCTTTTTAAGTAGACAGTGGTCAGGTGAAGTTTGCACATCTTATGCTTTTGAAGGTGACTTTTAGGCATGATTCACCGAAAGAAGATGAAAGCAAACAGGTCAGTGGTATGCTTTTAAGGGCAAGCAAACAGTAAGTAGTAATTATGACAACTATGGAGCAAGTATAAGCATGTCTGTAGTTAGAAATCATCAAAGTCCTGTCCAGTAGGCATGTCCAAAATTAAACAATGACAGCATACATAGGTTTCACCTTGGGTTTGGTTTGTGATGACAACTGTTGATAGACAGCACAATGGACATGCTTGTTCACTGAAAATTTACAACCGGAAGCAGTGTTTTCCTCAAACATATGAGCAGTGATGACAGCATATGCTATGAATGGGGTTTTAATTGCATTACAGTAAATGCTCACCTAGCCCAGTCTTTGCTTGATTTTTCATGCATTTAGCATATATTTGAGAAGGAAAAAAGGAGCAAAGAGGAAATTGACAAAGTCACTAGTTGGTAGCGAGAGTAATTGTATAGAATCCATCATTCAATCAATCAGGGGTTGAATAGCAATGCTAATCACTCAATAGGGTTTCCAGGCGCTTGCAGGCCCCAGAGGTTCATTCAAACAGCCAGGTTTTGAGGGCCCTGCGGAATTCCCGAAGGGAGGTTGTGGTTCAGATCTACATGGGGAGGCTGCTCCAGGTCTTTGCTGTGATGTAGGAGAAGGCGTGTCCCCCACAAGCACCTGCCTCTATGTCCTTATCCTTTGAACTCTGAAGGTAGATGGTCACTGTGTTATGCCATAGGTTTTTCTGAGGCAAATGTAGTCATTGGCTTGTTTCTGCATGCATTTTTAGCCACCGCTCTGACATTTCTAATACCTCGTGCATAGCAATTTAAGTTTAATCTGTGTGGCTAGTAGACTGAGAAACTGTCATGATTTTTAATGGCATCACTCTTTAATATCTTTAATGTATCTGTAATGCAATGTAAACACATGCTGTCGTTGTGGCACTATTTGCTTTTTAAGTAGACTGTGGTCAGGTGAAGTTTGCACATCTTATGCTTTTGAAGGTGATTCACCGAAAGAAGATGAAAGCAAACAGGACGGTTTGTGATGACAACCGTTGATAGACAGCACAATGGACATGCTTGTTCACCGGAAATTGTATTCGTTTTCCTCAAACATATGAACAGTGATGACAGCACTTGATATAAATGGGGTTTTAATTGCATACCACTAAATGCTTACCTAGCCCAGTATTTGTTTGATTTTTAATACATTTAGCATATATATATATATGAGAAGGAAAAAGGGAGCAAAGAGGAGATTGACAAAGTCACTAGTTGGTAGCGAGAGTAACAGTATAGAATCAATCAATCAGTCAGGATTTGTATAGCAATGCTCATCACTCAATAGGGTATATAGACGCGTGCAGGTCCCAGAGGTTCATTCAAGCAGTCAGGTTTTGAGGGCCCTTCGGAATTCCAGAAGGGAGGTTGTGGTTCAGATCTGCATGGGGAGGCTGCTCCAGGTCTTTGCTGTGATGTAGGAGAAGGAGTGTACTCCACTTCTGCTTATGTGGATGCAGGGTATGTGGGCAGGTGATAGGCAGAGAGTTTTGGGTGCTTGGTAGGCATTATTCATCCACTACCTCTGAGTGCAGGCTCTGATGGCAGAGCTGCCGAGCCAAAGCTTGTGGAAACTCTTTCTTCCACATCGAAACTAGGCAAGGAAGGCGTGGAAGGATGGAGTGTGTGGCATTTTTTAATTCCTACTAGTATTTCTCGGGGGCTACATAATTATATTTCAGTTATCAATGCTGTGACTTTAAATACTTACTTTTAAGAAGTTTCCAGATTGGTAGGTAATTTGAATAGGTTCGTAGAAATGGATTAAGAAGGTGCAAGCGTTTGAGACCTGGTAATCATATGCACTTGCCGCTCTGCCTTATGCATTGAACTCTGTAGGAATATGGTCACTTTGTTGGTCATAGTTTGATTTCTGAGGTGAATGTAGTCATTGACTTGTTTCTGCAAGTATTTTTAGCCATCACTCTGACATTTCTAATACCTCATGCATAGCAATTTAAGTTTAATCCTGACCTCTGCCACAATGCAGTAGATCTCTTTAAGGTGGGATTGATGTGGTCAATGTGCTTTGAATTCAAGGGCAGTATTTCCTCCAGTAAACAGAACTGAGACAGTGATTTGTTACCTGGTATGCTGGTTCTGTTTTATCTTATTTGATCCCAGCACTGACCCAACCATCAAAGTTTAGTTCCACATCATGCCCATGGTGCATGTTCGCTGAAATTGCTTCAGCCGACACAGCCATAAAACATCGAACACACGGACAGTGCTGACTTGCCTTCTATTCCATTTCTCTTTTTTGTTTGTTTGACAAAACCAAACCATTTTAGCGGGATTTTGTTTGTGTGATACTAAAAGCAGTGATCCTATTTGCGGTCTGGGGCAGGACAAAAACACAGAATTTGCAGCAAATCCCCAAACATGGCTAATGTACTTCTCTCAGCATTTCCAAGTGTACTGGACAGAGGCAGTAGTTTCTGATCAGAGCCAGCCGAAGCCAAGCCTGTGGAAACTCTTTCTCCCACATCTAACCTAGGCATGGAAGGGGTAGAAGGATGGAGTGAGTGGCATTTTTTTTATCTGATGTCCCACTTCCATCAACCTGTTCTTTGCCCATTTACTGTTTTCAGTGAGGTATATCTTTTACAGAGCCATTTGTTTTTCTTTAAATAGGGATTTCTGTAACATATTTGTCGCAACACTCTAGATTTCATGAAAAGGCACAGCGAAAAAACAAGCATTTCCATACAGCTTCAGCTAGGTTAATAAAAGCTTTGCAATTTCAGAGACACTTAATCACTAACTAGCAACGCTAAAATTGATGCATAGCAGCACTCATTGCACGAGCAGCAACACATGTCAAACAAGCATTGGAAATGCAATCGGTCTCGCATTTGTTTGAGTTAGAGCTTTTGGCATTGAAAATGGCGATGTCTTTTATCTATGTGTTATGAAATGTATGAATGTGGTGTGTAGTGGAATTATGCACGTTGGATTGAATTAGCTGTGTAATTGTGTAGTGTGGAGTGGATTTGTGCAGTGGACTTGTGTGGCTTGGTGTGCTGTGGAATTATGTGGATAGTAGTTATGTGGCATTGAGTGTACTAGAATTATGTGGGATTGTGTGTTATGGAGTGTAATTATGTGGAATGTTATTTTGTGTTGGGGAGTGGTATGTAGTGGAGTTTAATTATGTGGTGTGCTGTTGATTTTGTGGTTCGATGTGTAATTGTGTGGTGTGGATTGTGGGTTGGATGTATGTGGTGCGTTGTGTAATTGTGTTGTTAATTTGTATTATGTGGTTTGGTGTGGACTAGTATATAACTATCATGCGCATATTTACAGTTCCCACTAAAGCGGCATCGCCCACTCTCCGGTATGCAGGCAGATTTTGCGTCCACCAAATTCCATTGGCTTCTCCTGCATTGTCAGCTGCACATGTTTTTAAAGGGCTGACGTGCTTTCTGTTTTTCCTGAAAAGGGTTGGCAAAGACAGCAGACTGTCCATGCATCTGATAGGACTTACCCACTGGCCCGGGAAACAGCCTTTTTAATGCAACCGTTACAACGCGTGCGATTACATCGCATGCCGTTGCAACACAAAAGGTGTGCAGCAGTGGGTAGAAGGTGTTTGATTTAACTCCAACACCTTCCCTACTGTTGCACACACTGGAGTTGGAATAAAATGTTTCAAAAGAAGTATTTTTTTCTGTAAATGGCATGAACATGACTATTTTTCTTAATTTTCTGGAAGAAGTTGAGAAAAAAATCAAATCCGTTTTTATTTTTCTATTTCAAGTTTCTTTTTTTTTTGTGCAAGCCGGACACTTTTTTGAAATAGTTGATTTTTAAAAAAAAATATCTAAAGATTGTTGCTAGGGCTCTTCTCTGGGGGATGTGTGACTCAAGGGCAGCTTGACAATCCTTGTGACGAATAATGCTACTGTCCTTGGAAACACGAGAACCAGGTACTAGCGCGAGCTCACTGAACTGCTAAGTGCCTCTGTTTAGCGTTTGACTTTCAGGAAAAAGAGAATTTGAACACATGAGGCTTACTCTTTTAGGGTGGTATTAGGCAGAACGACTAATTCAGGATGCACATGGATCACTCAATAAATATAATGTCCATGCAGTGTTATTCCAGATTAAAGATTAAGTAAACATGTACAGTAGAACAGAGATGTTGTAGGGCACATGCTGTTTGTGTTAGACTATAAATATGCTACAATCATGCTCTGCTCACAGGGGAATGGGTTTTCCAGGGGTGTATGAAACCAGGAACATAATCATAGGTGAACTTAACCTGGGAGCACACTGTGTTCATATGTTACCGTTCAGCAGTGTTTTGCGACTCTTCAGAGTTTCTGTGGACAGTTCAGTGTTGGCAATTGCACGCTACAACACAGGGTGTCACTCAGAGATGCACATTGTGGCTTCACACTTGTAATGTTGCTTCATCTAGCACAGTGCTCAGAGGTCAGGTTGTGATGGGCATTGAAGCAGCACACCCCCTCTAAATCTGACTCTGCAAAGTATCTCAGAGCAGTAGAGGCTCCAGGGGGGTCTCACACTGCAAGACAGCCTGCCTTTTCATCAGGAACAGTGCAGCAGGACACAGGGCGAAAGCCAGTTCTGACTACCATAAAACCTGTGGAGTTTTCCTTTTCCAGCAGACTTTTCCTCACAGACGTGGTCTCTCTTTTTTATTGACCTGAACCACAGGCGGTGTTCCAGCTCACCTTCCTCACCACACATTTAGTACAATCGTATTTATGGTCCAAACTTTTGCTGCTATCCCAATGTCATTGCAATGTTCTAATGAAAAGCAACTCAAACTGACGTTGAAATGTCAATGTTTTCTTTTCTTCACTAGAACACATTGAATAGCAAGAGGTGGCAGGCCTCCAAACTTCTAAATAGATACAATTAGTGCTGCTTAATAAGATCCCCGCTTGGTATCATACACATTAACGCTCCTAATTTATAGTCGTAAGTTAATGCCCAACCCTTTATTGCTTCCTCTCTTTGACACTCCGGTCTGAGCGCCTTTTAATTAGTTGGGAGCATAATATATTTCCTCTTTATGACCGGAACTCGGTGCCCATCGTGGCCAAGAACAGCGCACTCAGGGGCATATCAGCAACAACCGGCGATAATTATCGCTAAGCGCACTTAGCGCTAGGATAAATATCGCCGGCTAGCGTGGATTTGTATCGCTGAGATAACGTGCTATTAGCAACGCTTATCTCAAAAGCGATAAAAATCCTCACGCTAACTGCCTAACGTGAGATTATCGCTGGAAACCCAGCGATAATCTCACGCAATGTGGCGTTAGCTTGTTGATAGGGCCTCACAAACTTAGCCATGATATCCACCTTCCATAGGATATCATGGCTAAGTCAGTCCTGAAGCAGGCGTAAGGAAAGTAGCAATAACAGGGGTTATCGCTACTTTTCTTGCCGCTATGCTTCATAGCGTGGGGCTTTATGATAGGAGAAATGTCGCTTAGCGACATTCCTCCTGTCATGTCAGGTCAGGAACGCCCACTTTGCATCTCATTAGAGATGCAAAGCTGGGCGTTAGGAATTCCTACGCTAACACAATTTTCACGCGTTAGCATGAGCTTGCTAATTAGGCGATAAAATTATCGCCGCTTTTCGGCCTAAAACGGCCGCAAAAGCGGCGATAATTCTAGCGCCTCGCCTTGCTGATATGCCCCTCAGTTTGGTGGCGAAGTACTTACCCAGGCAGATGGGATTTCAAGGCACCGCAACTGGGGACTCTCCAGCCCCAGCCTCCCCTCCGTCGGATGCTCCTTCTTTGCTGGAAGAGGCGAGGTCAGCCAGCAGGCCTAGCAAATATGGGAGCTTTGCCATACTCTGTAGTGCAGCAGTCAGTCAAGCAGTGGAGTTTTAAACCTGCAGCAGCTGTTCTAAAGCATTCTTAAATTAAACGTATAAAGATAACTCGGACTCCAAACCCTGAACTGAGTCAGACGACACTAAAACAGCGCATGTCCGTTGTTGTCCCCGCCCCTAGCCACATACAGACCATGTTAACACAGTTGCATTGTTAATGGGATATAGTATGCGCACAATGGGACATTCACCCTTCTCCATTTCCAACATTTTTCCACCCCTCTATGCCCAAGAACTCTCAGAGTTAGAAAATGTTATCCAGGGCGTAGCCTTTTATTCACATCAAACCAACTAATTCTTCACAGACCAATAGGAGAAAACCATCCTGTTTGGATATATACAATTATTCACAGCATCATGCTTTAGCCGCATCAACCTGTCAAAGGTATTAAGTACATCAGGCACGACATTACTTGAACTTCAGTTTTGGCCGTACACTTTAGCATCAACAACATGTCAAAGGCAGTAAGAAAAATTAGGCACAACATTACACCTGCACTTGAGCTTGGCCTTACAATGGAATTTGTCCGACTCATCCCGCCAAGCTCTCCACTCAGCTGCGCACATTGTGCCGGCAGGCCCCAACGTGCACAGCAAGCAGTTGCATTACTTGAAATCCAGGGCACCGCATAAAGCACCGGCCCACTGGGATGCCTTAACACAGGCAGCCTTCCCAAGGTTCTACTCAGTTCATACGTTGCGGGTTAGGGCAGTAGAGTCCAGGACTACTGGCTGGTCAGTCCTCCTCTTCCGCTTTCCCTCAGCACACGTGGATCCTACCCCCTCCTGGGGTCCATCCAGATGCTGAACTTCTCTTGTTGTGCATCCCCCTTTGTTTTTAACTGTCAGTGCTCCACCACAGGGTGACAAGCTACGCCTCGCACTCCCCCCTTCAGCGCTGACAGTGCTCCCTAATAGCCACCCGAATAATGCCGTTAACGAGCTCATGTGCATTTCCTGAGAGATACACCCCATCTTTGCGGAACTGGTCCCTTTCACCTACTAGAGCCAGTTGTGCCAACTTGTAACTGTTGTGGCAACTTGCAGAATTACTTCTGACCACAGGTGTGCACCAGGCCTCCCGCCACAGATGCCTTCCTAATGACATTAGAGCCTTCCCACCAGCGTTAATGACTAAAGGGACTAGGCAAAATCCCAGCATTTGTACTCTGCCCAAATTAATGGACTTGCTGCTTTGCTCTACCCCAAAAGAATGCCTACATTAACATACGCGGGCCGTACTGCGCTCATTACTGGGGTGCTGCCGCCACCGCTGAAGTGCCAATGTGGGAGACAGAAGCCCTACATGCCACCTATTTTCCGCTAGGGTAGGCCTTATGTATGAAAGAAAGCCTGATCAGAAAATCTTATATTCCCACTCGTCCGGGCTCTGGCGCCCACAAAAGTGGGACCCTGGCCCTAAATTCAATAGGAGAAAACGCTACTATTTGTATATATACAATTATTTGTAGCATCATGCTTTAGCCGCAGCAACCTTTTAAAGGCACTAAGTAAATTTACAAGGCTTCCTAGCTAGGGGCCCAGTGGGCGCACATTGCAATCTCCCCAGCAGAAAACTGACAGTGATAACATTAAGGGTAAGCACTGATTTTTGTAGCACTTAGTGTGTTCAGAGTACACATACTGAGAGTAGCAATCATCAGTACAGATTTTAAAATGGAGCAAGGCCACACTCTCTCCCTATCAAGGGATACAGGGAAAAGGAGCTGTTCTCGTGCATCAATCTCAGTAGATACCATTGACTATTTGAAGAAAATGTGATAGTAGTTTGGGAGGATGTGAGTAGGCCTGGGTTGAATTTCACTTACACTGGAGTAATCAAAGTGATTTCAGAAAATCTGTTACTATTTGACATTGAATTACTAATAACAACGCAATTATGCCCACTCATGTAATTAAGAGTAATTTGAGGGAAAAAATTCTATAGTGAGAGCACATTTAGTGAGCATCTTCTCAAGCTGCTGTTTAACTTCTGTTGCATCTAGCGCTTTTTATGTAGTGAAAAATGCATCCTTGGGTCCATTTGGAGCTCCTAAATGCTAGGAGTAAGTTGGGAAAATCCTACCTTAGGTGCATATTTTGCACGGCCGAGCATTTGCTAATGCTCGCTATTCATGCTCCATGCAACTGGAATTAAGCTAGCCAGGCTGATGAGCTGTGATGCCCCGAACATATGCCAAGACAGTTTTTGTGTATTATTGCCTGGTTGTTGTATAACGCTGCTTTTGTTCTGCCAAACATCTGTCTCTGGGTTCATTGGGGGTACAGCAGCTGCAGCAAACTTGATTTTAGTTTTGGATTTGGGAAGATACTAGGATTGCCATTGTGCACTCCCCTCACACACACACTGACAGCAAGCCCTCAAAGTTCAAGTTTAGTGTGACCAAATACTTTCACCATCTTAAAAAAGATACTAAGTTGGTAGGGTTAGCCACAAGAGGTTGTACCCTATTGGTTAAAGCATACCCAGGAGTCATTTTTATCTACTAACTAGTGCCAGGAATAAATGTGGTATCGTCAGGTACCCACTTTAGAACATTGCTGGAAATGAGAAAGAACAAAAGAGAACTGTACCTGCTGTCTGTGACCTGAGAGGATTCCTGAAGGACTGGGCCTACTCCCTCTTGCACACAGGACAAATAAGTGGACTCCAACATTCATAAGGCTGGCCTGTTCAAGCTCAGGGATGTACTAAGCAACAAGAGGCCTTTCCCTTAACATTCCAGCTGGCCAGTTGCAACTGGTATTGGACAGGACCCTTATGTTGGCCTATTCCTGACACCCATGAGTCTCTAAGTAGCTCTCCTAAGGTCCTGGGGGGATTTGTAGGTGTACTCATGGGGTGGAGTGGAATTTAAAGGATTAAGCCAGAAGGTAAAATCTTAGACCTCAGTGATGTGTCCGACCTGTGCTCTATTGTGGTTGGCCTCAAATTGCACCTGCAGTATAAAATTATTTTCTCATGAAAGACTTATTGCTGATACACAAGATTGATGTTACTTATCTCAATGATTGGTTAATAAATGTGTGTCTACCCATGCTGAATGATTGAACTCCCATGGTCTTTACAGCATTTTATGTTCATCGTAACACCGAACATGGTGCTGCACCTGCTATTATTGTACAGAAACTCCCTAAAATGTTTTAAGTTGGAATCAAGATCCAACCCTGCCCTTGAGATCTTGTAACTAATTTCTAATCCATCCTGTTGTCAGTGGTATGTACAGTTAGCATAATGGCCTCCAGAAAAAGGTGATGATGCATACAACATGCTCACCATTGGTATAAGGGCTGTGCAATAGTTTGGGTGATATTAATCTTTGTTTTAACAATCCTTCACTTGTTCTCATGGCTCTGTTCAAAGATCTCTTTCAGTTTTTAAAGTAACAATGATTGATGTTTTTTCAACCCTCTAAAGACTATCTGCTTAAAAAAATTGAGTGATGTTTCAACTGATACACTGGCTCCCACAGTGGTGTTCCAGAATTCTTGATCTGCGAATGATCCCTAACTGCTTTGGTAGAATTATAATTTAGAGCTCACTGCCACACTTGATAAAATTACATTCCTGGTGAAATGGTCCACCAAATGCACCAAGTCTACTAATAGCTAGCTTTTTGTGTAACCACCTGAAGTGAAACCAGTACTTTGAAATATGGAAATCCAATGGCACCATCATTATGCTACATCCTTCAAACTTAAATGGCAGATGCTTAACCATAACTATAAGCTCTTTCAAATCTATGAAAGCCACTTTGAGAGATCCCCATTGTTCACTACAAAGTACAATCAGAACATGGTTTACTTTGAAACCATTTCTACCAAAAAAAACAAGTTAGAGGTGCACACAGCCAGACTTGTCTCCTTGTTTGATTGGCACAATCCTCCATCAAGTTGAATAGCTCACTGACTAACTCTCCACCCTTGACATAAGTGATTTTGTTCAGCTGTTGTGAAAAACAATGCCATTTAGGTCCCACGCATAAGTTCTCAAAGACAAGCTGCACAAAAGCCCATTTTTGCTTGAGCACTCATAGGGTAGATCTATAGTAAATCCCTCATTGCCCTCAGATGAGTCCAAAATTATTATATATCTGCCCATCTAATTCTGCTGTTGTAAAAATCTTCTTTAGGGAACCTGTCCTATTACTGGTTGATTTCACAACTTTGCTTCTTGCCGGAACTAGTGGCAAAGGCTATATTCATTCAATTATCGATTCCTGAAGAAAATAACATCCTTTGCCAGCCAGTGCAAGTGGGCTTTTGTCTGTGGTGCAGTACTGAGACGTCATGGTGGCAGTTATGGATGAACTCTGTTCTTCTGCTAATGAAGATATACCACTGCACTGATTTTACGTGATCTATCAGTAGCATTTGACATTATAGACCCAGAGATGTTTCTGTCTAGACTTTATGACCTCAGTATCAGGGGTTCTGCTTTGTTTGAACACTTCTTGAGAAACAGATCCCAAAATGTTCTGCTGTCTCCTAATACGTTTATGGGCAGACCATTAACCTGTGGTTAGCCCCTAAGGGTTCCATTCTGTCACCATTACTTTTAATCTATACGTGATCCTCCAAACTCATGTTATTAAATGGTTTGTTCTTTTCATGTATGCAGATGATACTCAAACCATCTTACATATGGCAATAGATTGCTGTTTAAATTACTGTGGCAAAGTAACGCAAAGTAACGCAGAGTGGTGCAAAGTCTTGATTGAGTATTTATTTTGTGGCTAAAAGCTTTTTGTGTGGTGCAAAAGTGACCTCTTTTATCATTAATTGCTCTTTGCACTGTTTTGTGCTACTTTGCCTCAATAGGGCATTCTATGTTGGTATTAGGCATTCCAGTGCAAGCACCCATGTTTTTTGATGCAAAGCCCTGTCTCCAAAATTGTAAGACTGGGCTTCTTTGAGGTAGGAAGTATCCCACTTTGCATGTGTTCAGCACCATGCAGCATACATCCAATCCAGGATACATTCAATGCAGTTTAAAGGCTGTAGGATTTTATGCTGGAAGGCTACCTTACCAGTACAAAACCTATGCTAGATACCAGGAACAAACCATTGCACCAGCGAAGGGGATGAGACCAGCATCAGACTATGGCCTAGATTTAGAAAAATGTCACAAAATGCAATGCAGCACTTAAAGTTGCTGCCCTGTGTTTCATAAAAGGCAGAGAGCAGGAAAGCACTATATCTACAGAGACAGGACACTATCCTGCTCTCTTTCTAATGCTGGCACGCATTTTTGCTGCGAGCGCCACACACCGTTGCAACATAGTGGAAGAATGTCTGTGTGAGTCTAGGGTTGTACTGGAAGAGGATACCTTTCCAGTACAAAATACTATACCCAGACAAACTTGAAAACTTTTCCCTCTTAAGATGTGTGCTGCACACTGCAGCACACATACAAAATTAGAAAAGTTAGGATAAATAAAAGCATTACTCCTTTTAACGCCTGCTTCAAAGTGGCAATTTCTTGATGCAAAACCCTGTCTACCCTTCTTATTACACAGTGTTTTGCATAAAAAACCATGGGTGGTTGCATTGAAACGACCATGTATCACCCATGGTTCGCCCCTTGACATTGAGTAACGCAAATCTTTACAAAGTCCTACTTTGCATTACTTTGAGGCAACTTTCTCTACAAAACATTTTGCATTGATATGCGCCACTTTGGTGATGCAAACCTAGCGTAAAATATTTGAAACTCTGTCCCTATATTCAGTTAATATGGCTCTTTGCTGCTCACCCCCCGCCCCTTGTACAATGCAGTACAGTAACTTTGGTTGGTGCAGTGTGTTGTGCTCTATTTCAGTAAACCCGTCTATAGGTGCCACATTTGACTCTGCCCTTACCTTGACCAGTCTAATTCATGTAGTAGTTAATTCATGCTTTTTCTACTCCGCACTTCAAAACAGAATCCCTATATTTTCTCAAGTTCACATAAAGTGTAAATATTGAATGCCTTTCTCTCAATTTGCACTCTTATAACATGCTTTATTTACACCTCCCTTCTTACGCCCTGCAAAAGCTTCAGTTGGTGCAAAACGGAGCACACCTATTGAGTCAGGGACCAGTGTTGAACTGGTTAATAGGGCAATCAGTTAGAGCCCAAAAGGCCAGTCTGACAGGTGTTTTTTTTCAATGCTATTACAACAAGCATTGTCTACAGTAAACACAAGTGCATACAGTGTCCAATACCTTGTAACGTGTCTATACAAGTTCAAAACTGTCCTGATTTGCAAATGTGGGCCACTTCTTTAGATATCCGGTTTGCTAATGGGGGCTACTTTTATTTTGGTGCTTGGGCCTACTTCTTTGACCCAGTCCAACCCTAACGGGCCTCAAGAGAAGTGATCATCTGGCCCCAGGTTTTGGCCTCTTTGCAGTAGTTTCCTTTGAAAGAACAGATGTTTTTTAAATCCCTTTGCTTTGTGTATAAATTTATAACAGGTAAAAAGCCTTGCCTATATCGCAACCAGAGTTAGACTGGGCCAGAAAATTTACCTGCACACCAAAATACAAGTGGCCATATAAGGAAAATAGATAGTTAAAAAAGTGAGCCACATTTGCAAATCGCTGCACTTTACGACCTACAAAGACACGCTACGTATGTGCTTTGCAATGTGACTGCCTAAATTTGTGCTTGCTGCAGGCAACTTTTGTAGTAATATAAGGGAAATCAACAGTAAAAACAGGCCCACCAGACAATTAGCGAGAGATGGCCCTTAAACCTTAATGTTTTAGTAAAATCATCAAATTTATTTCCCCATTGGTCATATTGACCTTTGTTGGTTGACTTGAAGCGATGTAAGGAAAATAGCATTAGAAATGCAATTCCCATTCATGATGCCAATGTGATTCAACAATAAGGACCAGGAATCAATAATTATTATTGAATGGATTTATTTTAAGGTATTGATCAATACAGCATATGGACAGAATAAAAATAAGTTATCAAGATAAAGCAAATTGATTTGTAAGCAGAGGTGTCTCAATGGGTTAAGCTGTAATAATATGAGCTACAGAATGGTAACAGCTAAAACAATAATAAAAAAGGGTTGCAAATAGGTGTTCCAGAAGAAAACGTCCCTTCCCACTTCCAAACATAGATTGAGCCCAGGATATATAACAGGGATTTCTATCCATTGTACATCAACAATAACTCCCAATGGGAAAAGGGTCTAAGGGAAAAGTTTAATGACCAAGACAACAGTTCAAATCCCCTATATCCTTACATATGAAAAACCAATAGTGAACTGGTGGTCGTGCAAAAAGAGGAAATAAACATAAGGAAGCTGAAACAGAAAAAGAACAACCAATGGAGTGTTACTGAGATCAACTGATCTAGATATTCCTAATAAAGATAGAACATTAGACTCTAGATTAGGATTTCCATCAACTGCCAAGGGAGGCCAGTGTCATCACTTGGTCATCCTTATATCTTGTTACTACTCCTCCAATCCAAGAGGCAGATGTAGTAGCCAAGATTAGAGTAGAGTACAAGCTGGAGAGAGAAATCGACCAAGAGCGGCCATATGTATTTCTATTGATGGATGCTATGTATAGTAAGTGCAGTGCAAGTGAAAATTAAAAAAGGAGTTGGAAAAGAGAAACTATGTTTAATATATATCTCTGTACCAATCCAATTTAAAAAGCGTGTAGCAGCAACTTTCAACTAATAGGTTGCGTCATATAGGGGTCAACTAGTTTCAGCCAGAAGGGATTATGTTCCCGGCTTTCTTCAGGACCAATATATAATTGCTACTGCAAGTGATAAAAAAGAAGAAAAAGTGACAAGTTGTCCAACAATACAACCTGGTACCTATCGACCTCACGGCAAGTAGGGTGTATTTCACTCCTGTTGGAAAAAAAATACAAACGATAGGTTGTGTTCTGTTTCAATGTTCCTCGTTATTTACAGCACTCTCAAAATGAACACCATAACAGTACCAATAAATGTATCTTATATGTGGAGAGCGCCAACTCACCTTACTTGTGTGAGCGTCAGACCTCACCTCACCCGGTATCCAACTCAGGTAATTGAGACCCCGCCCTGTAAGTATAAATCATATAGGGCGAATTATTTAACAAACAAAGATAGTGTTAAAAAAAGTGTTAGCAATCGTTAAAAGCAGTTTTGGGACAAAATTCCAGTCACATGTCCAGTCAGGATAAATCACCAGAAGCATTGTGTATATACCGCAAATATCGGCATCTTATTTCAGCTGTTCAGATGAAGAGGACTGATTGGCTTTAAAAATAACAGACTCACAGCATGTTCTTGAAACCCCAAGAGTAGTTGTTCGGGGTTACTGCGTCGAAGTCGTGTAACTATATGTACACGAATCATTAGGTGTTTAGGTCGAGTGTAAAAGTTCGAACGTGTCAAGCGTCTATTACCGGTGAGTAAATATCCGGTCACTACTTCATATGACACAAAAGACCCGGAATCTCCGGCCGACCTAGTGCGGTTTCGACCTGTCTCTAGTTGTGAAAGTAGAAAGCAGTATATTATATCTTGATCGCAATGCCAATTGCGTCAACGTATGTACATCCCACATTATAGATGTAAGTAAATCAGAGGGCAGACGACATTGCAAAGCTATCGCAGACATCGCCTTTTATTTATGACTAAAAGTTCCTGGGCACATATCTTTACTGCTACGTTAAAAAGCACGGGTCAAACAAAATTGAAGCGCTTGCACGCAGTCAAACTCACCTCTCCGTCGGTGCCTCGGTCCTTCCTGTGTTTGTGGGAGGTAACGAGACATAGTGTAACGAGAGTTTAAAACGTGGGTGAGTCATATGACGCGGCACGCTACATTTTGAAAAATGGCTCGGGGTAGTGACGATAGATGACTACAGAATTACATCACTATACCCAGAAGTAGTAGTTCTTACACCTTCATGTTGATGTATGTTATGCGAGTAAATTCAAGAGGGTTGGCGACATGAATAGTCGCATCTGAAACGAAATCTTAATCTATGTGTTGGAGGATCAAGAGAGGACAATTAGTCTTACAGGGATATCTATTCATGTTGGACCCTGAATGTAGAAAGTGGGACACAGTCAGTGTATACCTAGCACTCATAGACATTGCGAGTATAGTGCTAAAGAATACAGGGATTAAGACAAAGATCTCAATGTCAATTCCTATATTGTGCAGAACATGTAGTACACCTCATGGGGGAGATACTAGACTCGTTGTGATCTCTTTAGCAAATAATGGGTCAGAGTCAGACCCTTTACAAAAGAGTCCATGGAATAGAATCATTCAGGCCTTTTGTGTCGCTTTGGAGTCTGAAAACCCAACGTTGCTCTTTAGTAAATAAGAATCTGGCCTTGTCACTGTTGTGGGACGGTATAAATGGTTTCTCCAAGACAGTCCAAGAGAAGTCATCTGCCTGATGCTTAAGCTCCACAAAGTGTCTGGTGAGTCTCGTATTTTCTTTTCTGCATCTAAAGGTGCTTTTATGTTCAAGCATCCTTGTTTTGACCTTGCGCGTCGTCATGCCAACATAATTCAGATGGCATGGACATTGTAATAAATAGATAAGGTTGTCACTATTGCAGTTGGTGTAAGTCTTCTGAATCCAAGGTCTGGTCATGCCCAGATCTAGAGTTTTAGTATGTTTAGTTTGTGGGCATATTGCGCAGTTGCCGCACGGGAAATGTCCCTGGACTGGTGGAAGATCCCAAAGGGTGCCTACTCTTCTTGGTTCTAGTTCCCTAGTTCGTGTATGTACTAGTCTGTCCCTCAAATTGGGTCCTCGTTTGAAGGCAAAGAGTGGTAGTGGAATGTTTGTCTTAGAGGTATTCAAAAAACGCCAGTTCTTCCGAATGCATTTCTGAATGCCATTTGATAGAGTACTGAAGGTATTCACAAAGGTTAAACGACCTGATGGTGGTTTTTCTATCTTCTTCTCTAACAAAGCCTCTCGATGATTGTTGAGAGCGCGTTTGCGGGCATTCTTGACAAGCCTCTTAGGATAGAGCCTCGCTGAAAGTTGATCAGTTAAGACATTCGCATGATGTTTGTAAAGATCAGTTGATGAGCAATTACGTCTCAAACGTAAAAATTGGCCATATGGCAGATTGTCGCGTAATGCCTTAGGATGCTGGCTATCATATCGAAGCAGTGAGTTGCGAGCCATAGGTTTGCGATATAGCTCACTGCCCAATCCTGTGCTTGTTGCAAAAATAGACAAATCCAGAAAGGCTATCTTAGATGGATGCATCTCTAGAGTGAACTTTAAAAATGTATTCTGTGTATTAAGCCACTCTTGGAATCGCCTGACCGATTCTTGATCACCCCGCCATACCACAAGAATGTCATCGATGTATCTCTTCCAGAGTCTAATAGACTCGTGGAAGGGATTCACTTCGTTGAGGACGTGATTCTGTTCAAACTTGTGCACGTAGAGATTAGCTAGAGACGGTGCAAAAATGCTCCCCATGCTCGTACCTGAGACTTGTAAAAAAAACCTTGTCCTCGAATTTGAAAAAATTCTCCTTCATGACATTCTTGTGGTATGGCGGGGTGATCAAGAATCGGTCAGGCGATTCCAAGAGTGGCTTAATACACAGAATACATTTTTAAAGTTCACTCTAGAGATGCATCCATCTAAGATAGCCTTTCTGGATTTGTCTATTTTTGCAACAAGCACAGGATTGGGCAGTGAGCTATATCGCAAACCTATGGCTCGCAACTCACTGCTTCGATATGATAGCCAGCATCCTAAGGCATTACGCGACAATCTGCCATATGGCCAATTTTTACGTTTGAGACGTAATTGCTCATCAACTGATCTTTACAAACATCATGCGAATGTCTTAACTGATCAACTTTCAGCGAGGCTCTATCCTAAGAGGCTTGTCAAGAATGCCCGCAAACGCGCTCTCAACAATCATCGAGAGGCTTTGTTAGAGAAGAAGATAGAAAAACCACCATCAGGTCGTTTAACCTTTGTGAATACCTTCAGTACTCTATCAAATGGCATTCAGAAATGCATTCGGAAGAACTGGCGTTTTTTGAATACCTCTAAGACAAACATTCCACTACCACTCTTTGCCTTCAAACGAGGACCCAATTTGAGGGACAGACTAGTACATACACGAACTAGGGAACTAGAACCAAGAAGAGTAGGCACCCTTTGGGATCTTCCACCAGTCCAGGGACATTTCCCGTGCGGCAACTGCGCAATATGCCCACAAACTAAACATACTAAAACTCTAGATCTGGGCATGACCAGACCTTGGATTCAGAAGACTTACACCAACTGCAATAGTGACAACCTTATCTATTTATTACAATGTCCATGCCATCTGAATTATGTTGGCATGACGACGCGCAAGGTCAAAACAAGGATGCTTGAACATAAAAGCACCTTTAGATGCAGAAAAGAAAATACGAGACTCACCAGACACTTTGTGGAGCTTAAGCATCAGGCAGATGACTTCTCTTGGACTGTCTTGGAGAAACCATTTATACCGTCCCACAACAGTGACAAGGCCAGATTCTTATTTACTAAAGAGCAACGTTGGGTTTTCAGACTCCAAAGCGACACAAAAGGCCTGAATGATTCTATTCCATGGACTCTTTTGTAAAGGGTCTGACTCTGACCCATTATTTGCTAAAGAGATCACAACGAGTCTAGTATCTCCCCCATGAGGTGTACTACATGTTCTGCACAATATAGGAATTGACATTGAGATCTTTGTCTTAATCCCTGTATTCTTTAGCACTATACTCGCAATGTCTATGAGTGCTATGTATACACTGACTGTGTCCCACTTTCTACATTCAGGGTCCAACATGAATAGATATCCCTGTAAGACTAATTGTTCTCTCTTAATCCTCCAACACATAGATTAAGATTTCGTTTCAGATGCGACTATTCATGTCGCCAACCCTCTTGAATTTACTCGCATAACATACATCAACATGAAGGTGTAAGAACTACTACTTCTGGGTATAGTGACGTAATTCTGTAGTCATCTATCGTCACTACCCCGAGCCATTTTTCAAAACGTAGCGTGCCGCGTCATATGACTCACCCACGTTTTAAACTCTCGTTACACTATGTCTCGTTACCTCCCACAAACACAGGAAGGACCGAGGCACCGACGGAGAGGTGAGTTTGACTGCGTGCAAGCGCTTCAATTTTGTTTGACCCGTGCTTTTTAACGTAGCAGTAAAGATATGTGCCCAGGAACTTTTAGTCATAAATAAAAGGCGATGTCTGCGATAGCTTTGCAATGTCGTCTGCCCTCTGATTTACTTACATCTATAATGTGGGATGTACATACGTTGACGCAATTGGCATTGCGATCAAGATATAATATACTGCTTTCTACTTTCACAACTAGAGACAGGTCGAAACCGCACTAGGTCGGCCGGAGATTCCGGGTCTTTTGTGTCATATGAAGTAGTGACCGGATATTTACTCACCGGTAATAGACGCTTGACACGTTCGAACTTTTACACTCGACCTAAACACCTAATGATTCGTGTACATATAGTTACACGACTTCGACGCAGTAACCCCGAACAACTACTCTTGGGGTTTCAAGAACATGCTGTGAGTCTGTTATTTTTAAAGCCAATCAGTCCTCTTCATCTGAACAGCTGAAATAAGATGCCGATATTTGCGGTATATACACAATGCTTCTGGTGATTCATCCTGACTGGACATGTGACTGGAATTTTGTCCCAAAACTGCTTTTAACGATTGCTAACACTTTTTTTAACACTATCTTTGTTTGTTAAATAATTCGCCCTATATGATTTATACTTACAGGGCGGGGTCTCAATTACCTGAGTTGGATACCGGGTGAGGTGAGGTCTGACGCTCACACAAGTAAGGTGAGTTGGCGCTCTCCACATATAAGATACATTTATTGGTACTGTTAGGGTGTTCATTTTGAGAGTGCTGTAAATAACGAGGAACATTGAAACAGAACACAACCTATCGTTTGTATTTTTTTTCCAACAGGAGTGAAATACACCCTACTTGCCGTGAGGTCGATAGGTACCAGGTTGTATTGTTGGACAACTTGTCACTTTTTCTTCTTTTTTATCACTTGCAGTAGCAATTATATATTGGTCCTGAAGAAAGCCGGGAACATAATCCCTTCTGGCTGAAACTAGTTGACCCCTATATGACGCAACCTATTAGTTGAAAGTTGCTGCTACACGCTTTTTAAATTGGATTGGTACAGAGATATATATTAAACATAGTTTCTCTTTTCCAACTCCTTTTTTAATTTTCACTTGCACTGCACTTACTATACATAGCATCCATCAATAGAAATACATATGGCCGCTCTTGGTCGATTTCTCTCTCCAGCTTGTACTCTACTCTAATCTTGGCTACTACATCTGCCTCTTGGATTGGAGGAGTAGTAACAAGATATAAGGATGACCAAGTGATGACACTGGCCTCCCTTGGCAGTTGATGGAAATCCTAATCTAGAGTCTAATGTTCTATCTTTATTAGGAATATCTAGATCAGTTGATCTCAGTAACACTCCATTGGTTGTTCTTTTTCTGTTTCAGCTTCCTTATGTTTATTTCCTCTTTTTGCACGACCACCAGTTCACTATTGGTTTCTCATTTCTATCCATTGAGCATAGAAGGTGTCAGCAAAGCATAGAATTTCTATGGAAGTCCTAGGAAAGAAAGTAAATGTTCAGCCTAAAGCCTCACAAATTAGGAGGAAGCCAAGAAAGCGATATCTGATCACTCAGCGTCGGGAGAGTCTGCCTAACTAAGTAAGGAAAGACAAATTAACCCCTTGTGTGCTTCGAACGGCCCCCGGCCATCTGACGTCAAGTCCAAACTCTGCCCACTCAATGAAACACCTGCACAGCCTGAAAATTTGCGCAGCGCGGAACAAGTTAAAATAACAGGAACTTCAAAAACATTCTTATCTCTCTTTACACCACCAGGAATCAACCACATTGCTGAATGTAAAATAAATCATAACACTCCCTTAAATTCCATCTCATTGAAACTGGGACTGCAGCAGTCAACCTTGAACTCCCCACCATCCTGGTACCTAATAAACAGAAGGTCTCCTTTGACCATTATTTCTTTGAGTTTGCTGCCAGCTTTCTCCTCGCAGGTCTTACTATAAGCTGTCTGATACAAACAATAAGACTTTCTCTAACTAACGAGCAGCATGATAACGCACCTGCAAAAGGAAGAAAACAGCCTACTGATAAGACTAAGGGCCTGATTTAGATCTTGGAGGTAACGTTCCAGCTGTCACTTTTTCAACCGATTCACCGCCCTCCTACTTGGCGGTCCGCCCGCTCTATTTAGGTGTTGGCGTGTCAATGGATGAAAGACTGCCAGAGTTCCACTGATTCCACCAGGCATTCTCACCCACATTGACGGTGCCATAGGCACAAGCAGCTAATGGCGGGAGTCCAGCCAAGATGACCAAAGTGCTAATTACAATGTGGCTTTCTGTCGAGGCAACTGTGACGGAAATACCTCCTACTTTGAGTTGCCGGGATAAAAAGTAAATGGGATAAAAACTTACCTATTAAAGTGTTTTTCCCTTCTGTTTCCATCATCCAGGTCCCTCTTTGCTGCTCCGAGTCCATCATGATGTCAAACGTCCCAGTTGTTGCCTGGACATAAGGTAAGCAACTTTTACAATTGTTTACTGTGCATCGTGTTTTGCTGTAGCCTCGTGTATTTTTGCATTGCTCTTGCATTCAATTTTGTTTAATGCGTTATGCAGTCGTGTTCATTTTCCTCATTATCAAGGCAAATTGAGCACACCTGTTTATACACTTAAAAAATATTGTTGTTGTGGTGCTTGGGGGTGCTGTGCGTGTGGTGCCTGTGGGTGTGCATTCAATAGTGCATGTATGTTGTTTGTATGGCACGCAATATGTAACAAAATGGGCCATAACACATTACCTACATATTTGTTTTGAGGAAAACTCAACTTATCAATCTATCAATCATTTGCATTTATAAAGCGCGCTACTCACCCGTAGGGGTCTCAAGGCGCTGGGGGGGGGGGAAGGGGGGTCAGTGCTCAAAGAGCCAGGTCTTGAGCTGCCTTCTGAAGGAGAGGTGGTTTGTGTGGCGTGCAGGTGGCTGGGAAGAGAGTTCCAGGTCTTTGCTGCCAGGTAGGAGAAGGACCTGCCTCCGGCGGTGGCTTTGTGGATGCGAGGCACGGCTGCCAGGGCTTGTCCGGTCGAGCGTAGGGTGCGAGGAGCGGTGTAGAAGGAGACGCGGTGGTTGATGAGTTTTGGTCCGATATTGTGCAGGGCTTTGTGTGCGTGGGTGAGGAGTCTGAAGGTGATCCTCTTGCTGACTGGAAGCCAGTGAAGTTCCTTCAGGTGTCCGGAGATGTGGTGGTGGCGAGGTATGTTCAGGATGAGTCGTGCGGCCGCGTTCTGGATTCGTTGTAGTTTCTTCTGTAGCTTGGTAGTGATGCCGGCGTACAGAGCGTTTCCATAGTCCAAGCGACTGGTGGCGAGGGCGTGGGTGACGGTCTTCCTGGTGTCGGTGGGGATCCAGCGGAAGATCTTATATATGTATTGACACAAAAATAAGTTGTTCTTACCAGTCTCCACTCCACCAGGGACTCACTCTTTCAGGGGTCCACCGCCTGGACAACGCAAGCACAACAGGGACATCTAAATCAGCTCAACGGAATATCGCATGCCTGATGGTGACGAAGTCAGCAGAGCCTGTACACATCTAAATACTGCAGGCAGGACTCCGTCAACTTGACAGAGTACTTGTAACCGCCACAACAGAAGAACAGTGGGAGTACTGCCAAGATCTAAAACAGGCCCTAAAGCACACATATATATTTAAGGCCTAAAGCCAGACTTAGTTAACTCAAAAAGCTATACAAGCTTGTGTTGCACAATTATGCATACGTATACATATGCAATGGGAATAAATGGCAAACTTGAATATGCGAAGAACATAGTTACTGTTAAAAAATGAATTGCTCTAATACACTTATATACAGATATTTAATGCCTACAACAATTACATTTTATTAATTGGTTTAAGTTCACCACACACAACCACCACGCAGCAGCCAACATATCCTGCACCACGAGACCCTCATGGGTGATTTGCCACACTTTATTAATGCTTGATTGATTGATTAATGAAATCAAGCCACACATTGAAAATAAATGTCATATATGAATAGAAAAATGTGTAACTGTGACGTATAAAAGGGAGGAGGCTACATTACGCTGCCCCAATCCCCTCTCTGATGTCTAGGATAGTCATCACACTATCATAAATATCTTTTCTCATGAGGCCAGCTCAAAACCTTATTGTCTTCAACATCTTACACCTCGTGTTTTCTAAACTACACTGACTCTCTTCCAATTCAACATTTCTTCTTTTTCTTTTCACTTGCCTTACATGCTGTTTCTCTCTTCTTGATTTTAGACACTAATGCCCCTTAAACATGACAAACTTACAAATCACACAAATAACAAGGACTATAAGAAGTCTCAATGTAGAACCTAGTATTCCAATTCACAAGTTTCTGAACCACTTGTCTACAGCACCAAATCCATTTCCAATTGCTTTTCAGAAACCTGTAGCAACTATGACTTCCAAATCTCTCTTTAAATTAGTAATGTTCTTAATGGATTTCTTCATCTCTTTACTCTTACTGGGGATATAGGTGCAACATTGTTGAACCTTTAACATCTTACAGACTTCAACCTCCTTCTCAAGAAGGATATCTTATGTAAGGCAGTACTGCATAACCATGGGCTGGAAACAATAATTTTAGTGTTGAAGGCTAGCAATGACCAAGCTGTACTGGTAGCTAACTTATATACAATAGTGGACACTTTTTAATCTTGACATCATTCAAGACCACTTCAACAGAAGGAATCATTGCACCGAATAGACCTCCCACTATTTCAAAAGCCCTACTGCTTCATTCTGACCTAAGAAATGAGCCCCCCTTACTGGGTCATTCAGATGTTCTAGAAAATAGATCTTTGGGAAAACTATGGCCAAATAACATGTGCCCACCTCAGAACAATGTAAATTATGCATGTTCCCCACAAACATAATAAACTCTGGGAATAACAGGATACTTTCTTCCCATAAATTGATCTCTAGTTCATTCATAAACAATATTATGCTCACAATCACTCCTCCCCCATTAACTGAGTACAGACAACAGATTGTCTACTAATTGCACATAGCTTTACCTGGTGTTTCTAATCTAAAGTCAATGCAGCCAAAACCCCTGGCTCCTGATCTTCTAATTCTTCCTTAGCCCATCTATTCTTTTACTTTTGATCTTTACCTGTCTTCCATCTTTCATCCATTGCTCTCCTCCTGACCTCCACTAAATCTTAAAACATCTTGTCCACCTCCAGTAGAGAACAGGTCAAATTGTGCCTGGGGTTATAAGCAGTATCGAACCTCAAAATGGGCTTGAAATAACTCTCAGTAGTATTCATTTCCTTAGCATTCAGATAAGGATTCAAATGTTTAAACATAGGAAATAAATCATAATTTGAAAAATATTATTACCCTTTTCCATACAAGTGTGAATATGCAAATAACATGGTATTGATCAATTAATTTTTCTAATAAACTTAAATATAGATTCATAATGCCTGCAATGACTAGACTTAATTAATTGGTTTAAATGCAGCGTTAACTTTAATTAAATTAGGTTACACTTGAATGTAAATGTCCTATGTGAATATATGAGTGCTTAATTGTGACATATAAAAGTGAGGAGCCTAAATTATGCTGGTCCAAAACCATAAAACATGTCCACAAACAGACAAAAAGCCTACCCACACACTGACGTGTCATACCATCATTTCTGACATTGCTTGATTAACTGATAGGCCAGTGAGACCCTGATCATAATGCTTCAATAGGCATAAACTAAGTTGGTAGCTAAGATATGAGGCATTGTTCCTTCCCCACATTCCTTGAGTTAGAAGGTCTGTGACTGGTGGCATTACTTTTTCAATGGGTTCTGCCACCATGTTACATGGAACTCCCTCCCTTTAGTTATTACATCAGAAACACATCTGTTGAAGGTCTGGAAAGCTTTAAGACATGAGTTTTACCCCCACTAGTTCAGTTGCGGAAATTAGCCCTTGCACCTGTAGACACTTGATCCTGTGAGCAGTGGCTTGAGGAAAAAGATACCTTCTGTATGTACCATGCCCTATAAAAATATAAAAATACATGAATTAAGTAATGTATCAACTGCTTTAGTTATATTTTTAGTCAAAAAATGTACTGTCAACAAACTGATGTATCATAACATGAGTGTTTGTGTTTGTCAATGTCTCTCTGTTGTGCAATCCACCTGCTAGGTAGGTTATGGGAGAGAGGCCCTAGTTGTGATGCGAGTTGGGACAGAGCCCAAGCACAGCTTTAAACGGTTGGCCATCAGGGGAAAATTAGTTCCAATGATTGTATATTTGTGCCACCTTTGGAATTTTGGTAAGAGCAACAAAGTGTCTTTGTGGAACATTCACATAGTTGTTAATGGTCATCAAATTAACCAAACAACAATGCAGTAACCAATGTTCACATGACAGGAAATGAGAATTATGTTGTACACTCTAGATCATTTGTGAGCTTTCTGCACAGAGAATATTGATGACATGCTTCACATATCCTTAATAAATACATATGTAAATTGGGTAATATGTTCCTATGTATTTACACTCCAACATGGCAGTTATTAACCATTTGCACCTCGAAGGGTCGACCTTATTTCTTTACTTCACGCCAGGTTATGAAGTGCAGTAAAACTGAACCAGAAAATATCTTTGTATAAGTAGCATGTTTGTATAAGTTTTTTACAACATTCGGTTTACCTCTGACACCATTGATCACAAATTGTTTTATCAGCTAGTCTATTTAATGACTGCGATTTGGAAACGATTTTTGCACTTACTTATTCATTTTGAACTGAACGAACACTACTTCATCTTACAGTGCACATATTATATACAAAATGCGGTGACAAGTATTTACATTTGTACAGTGACTTCATGACATATCAAAATAACATTGCAATAAATTTGGAAACAATCAAAAAGTCAATTTTTAGTATGACATTAATCGTTTGTCCGATATCATCGGACAAACGTTTAATGTCATACTAAAAATTGACTTTTTGATTGTTTCCAATGGTGTCAGAGGTAAACCGAATGTTGTAAAAAATGTATTCTAGATTCCAGCCTCTGACATACCACATTGAATCTTTCCCCATTTTTCATGTTTGTATAAGTAGCATGTGGCAGCCAGTGGTTATTTAGACCCTCAGATAGTAACACCATTCAGAACTTCGGGGTACTAGGAAGCAATAAAATCAGCATTTTAACTAGCATATGGAATTTAATACAGTCCCTCACAGAATAACCTTAATTATTTAAATATTTTCACTGTATTTCATTGTGTGGATCATCACAACCTCACTGCAAATACAATCACACCACTTGGTGCCACACCAGTGACATTGGAAAGTACTAGAGCTTTAGCAGTGGTGGCATGATGTGAAACATCCTGTCACGAAAAACATGATTAAAATTTATGTGCCCGGTGAAGTGCTAGGAGTCATCTTTGAAATGTCTTTGTAAGCCCTAACTTAACGAAGATCTTATGCATATCATTTAACACCAGATTCATTCAGCAAGCATCCTGGTTAACACCACAACAACCTTATTGTGGGAAAATATGAAACATTCTATTAGAAAACTGTTAGAAACTGGATTTCTGGTTGGCAAAGGTATGTACCCTGCCCAAGCAGCAGCCACTATCTTGGTCAGAGTAACCTAGATGCACACTAAAAGATAACCTGTGCTCACCCTCTGGTAGTTTGGCACAGAGCAGTGAGGCTTATCTAAAGAGGCAATGTGTAAAGTATTTGTGCAACACACACACACACACACACACAGTAACACAATGAATACATCAGAAAAAGACTCCACGCAGGTTAAGGAAAATAGATTATTATATTCTGAGCGAAACAGAAAAAAATGGCAAAAATAAAATCTGAGATATTGAATTAAAACAAATGCAGTGAACGCGCTTAGAAATAAATAGCACTAAAAGTTTTATTTAGGTTGGGCTGAACCGGGGCAAAGTCACAGTTCGAGGCGACCTTGTAGAAGAGCAGGCCAGCTACAGGACCCATGCAGGCCCCGGTGAATAAGGTACCTTTCCTGCTCGCAATCAACAAAATAAGTTAATCTTTTCCACGCAGTGAAAGGTGATGCGTCAGTTCCGAAGAAGGATTCCAGAGTTGAGAGATGTCGAACGATGTGCTGAATTCTGCCACGCTGTCGAGGGGATGCGTCGATCTCACCAACCTGCAGTGGCAGTTATACACTGTCCCATGCATCGATCTCTGAAAGCAAAACACTTGTTCCGATGCCCCGACTTTGCTCCCACAACTGGGTCAATATGCTGGTTTTGTTACACACAGACAGGAGATGCATCAAACTACGTGTTGCAAGTATCTGGGCCACTTCCAGTGACCCAGACACAGGAGAAGAGGGAGAGACTTTGATTTCCCTGAGTCTCAAGAAACAGGAGGCAAGACAACAATCCCATGGAGTTCACTTGTAGGGACGGCCAAGTCCAGCTCTCCTTCAGCAGAGTCAGAGAGCAGCAGGCAGTATGGTAACACAAAGAAAGGCAGGCCTTCCAAGTCTGCAGTCCAAAGATGAGTCCTTTAAGCAGCACATCAGTCCTTCTGACAGAGGTTCAGTTTGATATATTCAGATGTGTCAGATTTTAGGGAGGTCAGAGACCCATTACTTTCACCCTAAAGCACCTTTGTTGTGGCTGGTGACCTCCAAGCAACTCTCTGAGGTGCACAGGTCCCCTTTTCAGCCTAGACCTGTCTGCCAGACTATCTATGGGGAGTAAATCAGCCCTTGGTGTGGGGACAGGACACTTCCTATTCAAGTGAAGTGTTAGCTCCTCCCTTCCATCCTGCCCAGTAAAGGCCATAAGAATGCAGATGTATGTAGATGGGTCCTCAGACACACCTATCCTTCCTGTGTTGTGGCTATCTAGACGGAAGGGAATGCAGAAAGTGTAGCTGTCATTCACCCCAGAAGTGTGTTAGAGAAAGGCTGTCAGACACACAGAGCAGTAAGTGCAGAGAAATGTCCACTTTCTAAACATGGGTTTCTAAAACAGTAGTGTTATATCCAACTTCACCATTAAGGGGTTTTGTCATTCCAAACATATGAAACATCTCTGATTAGTAATTGCAGCTTAAAAGTGCATTGAATAATTCCTGATGCTAACCTATGAGAGCAGTAGACCTTATAGTAGTGAAAAATGAAATAGGCTGTTTGTCACTACCAGGTCATGCAAAACATAAGATTACATATCCTACCTTTTTCTAACACAACATCCTGCACTTAGGGCTATCTAGGACATAACTTGGGGGTGCCTTATATGTAATAAAAAATAAATGTAAGGCTTAGCAAGTAGTTTTAAAGGCAAAGTCAAAGTGGAAGGCATTGCACACACAGCCATTGCAGTGGCAGGCCTGAGACCAGTTTGCAAGGCTACTTCTGTGGGTGGCACAATCAGTGCTGCAGCCACGTGCAGCATTTAAGTTACAAATCATGAGTATATGGTATACCACCTTACAAGGGACTTACAAGTACATTAAATAGGTCAATCAGGTATACACTAATTACACACATGTTTAGGAAAGAAGTACATGCACTTTAGCAATGATTAGTAGTGGTAAAGGTCTTGTCTTGGTCAAGGTTTCCTGCCAGTGGAATTTCGTGAACCAGCTCTAGCAAGGGCCCTGTAGCATCGCGGGCCACCAGGGCCCTTGTTGTCCCATGCATAGGAACCTTAGGCTCACTGTAAAGGAGGACGTCCTCCCAGTAAATATAGTGACTACCAGAGGCATCACCGGCTGCGTGGGCTTCAGCCTGTTGCCACAGTCCCTCAAGGATTGGACACTCCCTACAGAACTCCTCATTTGTGGGTCTCCCTTCGACATGCCGTCTGGTAATGACAAAAGAACTAAACAATTGCCAGTACTGATGCCTATTCACACTCATTTATTCACAAGGGGCCATATTGAAATGAAACAACATGTACCTCAGACCTCTTCACATTGGAGAAGATATACCCATATCTTCAGTCGGATTTTTATTCAAGATCGGAATCGCGTAGATACCTCCCAGAATTTCAAGGTAGATCATCGAATAACTTCATAACGTTCTCCGAAACATCATCCTCCTCAATTGGCAGTGAGGGAGAAACCAACGAAGGACTTAGAAATATTAATAGAAGAGGAAATTTTCAGCAACAACAACTTCCTTTTTTCGGGAGAGGCCAACAAAAGATACGAGGGCGGCCACGATCCAACGACCAACTATGGGAGATGTCCACCCGCCGACAGAACTACAAAAATTACCGGTATCACCGATATATAATCTGTCAAAGAAAACCTTAACCAAAGATGAACAAAGCATACTTGAAAGGGGTTTATCTTTTATTCCTTTGAAAAGTACAGATTTTGTGAGGTTAAAAACAGAAGCTATTGAATTCTGTCGTAAAATACGGCTAACAACATTTTTGCAGAAAACCCATACACTGAAACTATGGAGATAACAGGCCTAAGAAGAAAATCGTCTTTTTGCCCACCGGCCAATACAATTCCTAAGGAGGTAACAATCTTCGAAAAAACTATTCTATCAGCAATTTCAGACATGAAAAAGAAAAAAAGATGGGTGAAACACAACACATCAAAATCTGAAATGGAAGCCTTTTCAAGCCTCAAAAATGATAATTCAATCATAATAACGCAGGCCGTATAAGGCGGCTTCATTGTGGTATGGGATACATCAGAGTACACTTTGGAAGTAATGAGACAACTAGGAGACAATGAGTGTTATCGAAAGATCACTAAGGATCCAACATCTGACCTAAAAAGCCAACTTTTAAGGATTTTGGAAAAAGGTTTCCACCAAGGATTTTTGGGAAAAAAGGAATACGAATATTTACACAGTAAGAACCCTCGAATTCCCTTGTTTTATGTTCTTCCTAAAGTACATAAAAGTGAGACTTCACCGCCTGGACGACCCGTCGTTTCTGGGTGTGAATCGTTGATGGAGCCAATTTCAAAATTTGTAGACCATTTTTTAAAACCATTCATGCCCCAAGTTCCATCTTTTCTACCAGACACCACCGATTATATTAACAAATTAGCATCAATCCAGTTTGAAAAAGAATTTCATCATCTAGTGACATTGGATGTGGTGTCGTTATACACCCAGATACCCCAAGACGAAAGTCTGGCAGTAATTTTCTCCTTCCTTAAGAGTAGAGAAAGACCAATACAAGTACCAACAGAATTCATAATGGAACTAGCAAGTTTTGCATTAAAGAAGAACTATTTTAATTTCAATGGCGAGTTCTACTACCAAGTGAAAGGAGTAGCGATGGGGTGTCCTTTTGCCCCTGATCTGGCTGTGCTGTTCATGGCAAAGTATGAGGAGAAGTTTGTATATAATGACAATCCATTTTCGCAATTTATTGGAAATTGGACTCCTTACATAGACGATGTATATATGGTATGGACAGGCAATGAAGAAAATCTCTGTGAGTTTCACGAATGGTTGAATAACAGAACGGAAGACATAAAATTTAGTATGAATCATTCAAGGATGAAAATGGCCTTTCTTGATGTGGAAGTATATCCGGTGGAGGGAGGGTTGGTCACAACCCTTTTTAAAAAACAAACAGACCGCAATAAAGCCTTAAATTTTTCAAGTAATCACCCCAGGAACCTGAAGGAGAACTTGCCCTATGGGCAATTCCTCAGGGTAAGACGGAATTGCTATTAAAAGGATGCTCCATGCCACAAAATTGTCAGAAAATTTGAAAGAGAGAGGTTATCCGAAAAAAATGCTAAAAAGGGAAATGGAAAGGGCATGGTGGACTACAAGAGAAGTCCTTCTGGAAAAAATGATAAGACCATCAGTAGAAAGAATTGTTTGCATTTCAACGTTTTGTCCAAATTCCAACCTTTTAAAGAAAGTTATTAACCAAAACTGGCACTTGGTGAAAAATTTGGATCAATCATTAAACACCAATCCCCTTTTTGCATTCAAAAAAGATCACAGCATTGCCAATCAAATAGTCCACGCAGTCCTGCCTTAAAGAAAACAGATCTCGGTCAGGGTTTATGTAGGCCTTCCCCCAGTTTCCGGTCATCATAAATGTGGGACCTGTATTTGCTGTGCCTCTACAGAGGAAGGTGTTTTGTTCACACATAATTCAACACACTGGAAACACGAGGCGTTTACCAATTGTAAATCAAGAAATGTGATTTATGGAATAAGATGCTGTACGTAGGTAAAACCAACCAAGAGGTCAGATTCTGAATTTCGCAGCATAAATACAGAATTTTAAAAAAACGTGCAAACAGTTCTGCTGGTCAATCATTGGAGATTAAACAATCACACAGAAAAGGACTTGAAATGGACCGTGATCTCTAACGTAGAACAGGACCCCAGGGGTGGAGACCTGGAGACTAAACTCTCTAAGAGAGAAGCTATGTTAATAGTGAAATTCAATACAGCGGTGGATGGGTTAAATGAATTGTCAGAAATCTACAAACTGGGTTGAAAGCTCTTCTAACATACCATTTTGCCCCCAGCTTAAAAAAAGAACTGTGGACATGATACAGCAGTAAACTGGTTTCCTATGAGTGCTAACTTTATCCAGTAGATGATGCCACTTATTCTACATTAGTCACCAAAACTGAATTCTCATAAGGAGAACGTAAGCATTATTTCTATTTCTAAGGTCACATGGTGGTCATTTTAATTCCATGTATCGATTATGGGACACAATCGCTATTTCACTGGACAACGAACAACTAATCAAAATGGACATTTTTTAGTACCTGAATTTTGCATCTTTTACTGTTTCAGGCTTTTGGTCCAGTTGAGCCCAAAAAAATTGAAGGGCTGACCTATGCCTCGCGAACATATACAGATATGAAGTTGTCAATAAAGTTTGCGTTGAAGATATGGGCTACACTACAATTCCCATAAGTGCTAAGCCTTTAGAGACCAGACATGTTACGCGCTTTTCAAAAAAACTACTGCCGGGTCATGTTTTCACTTTGGGATATAATTTCCCAGGACTACTTATTTTTACGCTTTCAGTCATTTTGCCATATAAACAGCCGAAGTGCCGCCCAATTTCTCACGAATACGTGCAGAGATGCAGCAGTTAATAAAGTTTGCATTGTAGTAATGGGAAATACTACAACTCCCAGAAGCGCCAAGCCCTTATAGACCAGAAGTGCGGTGCCTTTAAGAAAATCGACTGCCGGTTCAGCCATCACACGCATCGCAACCTGCGGCCAGTGTAAATGAAGCGGCTCACAGAGTAATGAGGACTCGTCCCTGCAGTTAAGAGGTAGGACACGAGAAAGCGATACTACGCATAGACTGTTTTCCACTAGGAGACATCTCTAAGGATTGTCACATTTTGTTATCGCCACTGTAGGCGCTGCCACACAATTGTCAACAAAACAGGGGCAAGTGGAGTCGACACGATCTCACGATTCCCAAGTGAGTGTTTGGGTCATTGCAATTCTTGTACACACTCCCATGGTATCAGATTAATATGGAGCTTTAATAGAAGGTGTTTTGCTTTTTTGCTTTTAGGAAGAATCTGCTGGTGATACAATTTGAATGTAGAAGAGTTTTCCAACAATTCAAGGAGAAAAACATTTGATGTGTTTGGATAGAGAGAGGCAATATAGCACAGATCGGAATTGATAAAGGTTTGTTTTTTTGCGATTCTCTTCTTTTTGATATAGATGGCAGTTTGAATTTTCTAGATCGGCGGATCTAGACTACGGTTGAGGTAAGAAAATGTTGCCAAAAAGGGTGCAGAGTTCAAGCGGAGGGCTGCTAGGGCATCAAATAAGACTGAAAGAGTTTTTTGTTTCTTTTTCCAGCTTTTAGGTCCTGATGAGAACCCCGATAACTGAGGGGGTTTAAAACGCCCATAAGAATTGTTAACCAATTGAAATTGTTTTGATTAATTGTACATATGATGTAATGGTCTTTCTATGGCCTGTTTTTGAATGAATCTAAGAGAAAAAATTGTCGTTTTGTTTGTAGTGTGAATGCTGGATGATGTGGTGAGCGAGTGACAACAGGGAATGAGTATGTATGGAATGGTATGAAGTTGGGGGAATAGATGTGAAGAATGTTAATAATAATGTCTTTTAACTAGAGGGTTTTTGTGGTGTGATGTATAAGGGTTTGAAGAATTGTAGATTTCCCAGTAAATAAATGTGAGAAATAATTTAAATAAAGGAAAGGTTTTGGATTCATTCAGATGGAAAAAGAGGTCTGAGGTACATGTTGTTTCATTTCAATATGGCCCCTTGGGAATAAATGAGTGTGAATAGGCATCAGTACTGGCAATTGTTTAGTTCTTTGGTTAATTGAGGCTTGGCCTTACTGATTTGAGCCCAAACCTAGTTTTGGTATTGGTCTGGTAATGACAGGCAGGTCCCTAAGTGGAGTAGTGCCCTCCTCAGTGGGCTCCGGTGCGGCTACCACAGGTGCCCATTTACCTCACTGGGATTAGACTCAAGGGCTGGTTTACCATGTCCCTTGCCTCTTGTCATTGCACAGATCCATTAAGGTAATCTAACATTCCCACACTAGCTTTGAGCTCCACTTCCTTCCAGGTAGTGTGCTCAAGTTCATTACCTAACACGCAGTCTACAGGCATGGCAGAAGACCTTAAACTCCTCCCCCAACTGAAATGGAATCAGGGCCATGTTGTCAGCCACCAAAACCCAGTGGAATGCATTTGTAATTACCTGCTTGGGGGAAACCAGCTGATTCCCTACCATAGTCATACTGGCTCCACGCCTTGCCCATTGATAGTGAACCATTGCCTATACTTGGCAGTATTAGGGGCAGCATGGATCTCAGGAAACATCTCACTGTCAACCAGTAATACTAGGGTAACCTCCCTAATCTCCCCCACATTAACTGGAACAAACTTCTTCCCCAACACTGCACTCACTACCTCTGGATCCTTTCCTCCCGTGGGAGATTGTGCTCTTTTTGGACACTTAGGAACCCCTTGTACTGTCCATACTCTTAGCACTCATAGCACTTAACAGGCTTAGGATGCTGGCTTTTGTCAAGGTAGTTTTCTTCTGGTGCCCAGATTGGGGATGAGAACTAGACCCTTTTCCCTTTGAGTTGTTTTGGGGCCTGAAGAGAACTCCTTCTTTTTATCTGCCCCTCCTTCTTCTGGTGAGAACACTGGCCATCCTTTTGGAGCCCCACCCCCAGATGCTTCAGGTCAGGATCCAGAAATGTCTGATTTTAGGGGTCAGATATCCAGTACTTATACCCAAAGTACCTTTAATGAGAGGGTGACTTCAAAGCAGCCCTCTGAAGTGCACAAATCCTCCTTTCAGCCCAGTCCTGTCTGCCAGGCTGTTTATGGGTGACAAATCAGCTGTTTATGTGGGGACAGGACACAACCTATTTAATTAAAGTGTTTGCCCCTACCTTCCATCCTGCCCAGGCAATGCAATCAGAATGCAGATGAATGTAGATAGGTACACAGACACACCTATCCTTCCTGTGTTCTGGCAGTCAAGAGCGAATGCACAAAGTGTATTTGTCACCCACACCAAACGTATATTTGGGGGCAGGCTGTCAGGCACACAGAGCAATAAGTGAAGAGAAATGTTCACTTTCTAAAAGTGACATTTCTGAAACAGAAATGTTAAATCCAATTTTACCAGTAAGGATGATTTATCGTTGCCATTCCAAACATATGAAACATGATAAAGCAACTTTTCTCTGATCAGGAAATTAGAGTTTAAAAGAGGATTAAGGAATACCCAATGCTAACCTATGACAGGAGTAGGCCTCACAGTGGTAAAAATTAAATAGACTGCGTGTCACTGCCAGCGCATGCAAAACATAAAAGTACATGTCCTACCATTTTCTTAAGTAGCACCTTGCGCTTAGAGCTACCTAGGGCCTACCTTAAGGGTGACTTATATGTAATAAAAGAGAAGTTTAATGCTTGGCAAGTAGTTTTAAATGCCAAGTCGAAGTAGCAGGCAACTGCACACACAGACACTGAAGTGACAGATCTGAGACCATTTTGAAAGGATACTTCTGTGGGCACAATCAGTGCTGCAGTCCACTAGTAGCATTTCATTTATAGGCCCTGGGTATATGGTATACCACCTTACAAGGGACTTACAAGTAAATTAAACAGGTCAATCAGGTATACACCAATTACACACATGTTTAGGGAAGAAGCACATGCACTTTAGCACAGATTAGCAGTGGTAAAGTTCTCAAAGTCCTAAAGTCCAACAAAAAGATTCAGAAAAACGAGGAGGCAAAAAGCAAAAAGAATTGGGGGAAGACCACCCTAATGCTGACAGGACTATCATGTGTCCCCTCCAGCTGAAAGTGGGGAGAGCTACCCAGTTTCTAGGGAGTTCTCTTTACTAAGGCGGAAAAATCTGGATATCTCATCAGCACTGGATTGGTCTATCCCTGGTCTGTGTTCCACCATGAAGTCCATACCCTGAAGGGAAATGAACTACTTCAACAGTTTTGGATTCTCAAACCTCATGTGCATGAGCCACCTGAAGGGTCTGTGGTCAGTCTGAATTAGGAAGTGAGTGCCAAGCAAGTATGGCCTAAGCTTCTTCAGTGCCCATACCACAGCAAAATCTAGATTCTAAAGGCCAACAAAAACATTCGGCAACCAGTGGAGGCAAAAAGCAAAAACATTGGTTGAACACCCCCCTAAGGATGACAGGTCTAACAAAAACTGCTAAACTTCAGACAATGTGCACATTTTCCATTGTTTTAACATTCAAATTCCCAAAGCTTGCATTGGTTACAAAGTTGTGGAGGGTCAATCTCTTCAACAAATGCCTATCACGCACTGAGGTAGATCAAAGAGTACAGTGCAATGTGTTGGTTTTTCCCTATCCACATCGCTCTTTGTCCCCTATTTCTGTTTCCTGATGTTGTTCGTCTTCTCTCTTCACCATTTGCCAATGTCTCTTTCTTTGGCTCCCTTAGACACATTGATGTCTCATTGTTGCCCTTGTTTCCCTTCCCATCTTTCCATCACATTCTGTCTGTCCCACATCACCTCCTCCAGTACTCTTCTCTGATGTTCTTGCCTGACTACCTCAGTCTCTATCTTTCATAAGCTCTTTTCTTTGTGCCCATCCCCCTCTTTGGGTTGAACCGTGAATTTTAGTGCCCACCACTTTTATGTGCAACTTATATATGGCATGTGTGTTTAACTGTATTAATTTATGTGCATTAAATAATCCAACAGAGTGAGTAGGTATATATTAATTTTTATGAGAGCCATACATACATTTAGTTGGATTATAATAAATTTATTCAACACAAAAGAAATGCATACTTTTTTAAACGTGTATTTTATATCATCATTGATGCTAACTATATTCATTTAGGCTTGTTATATATCTTAGGTTGGTCTAACTTGTAACTAGGCCATAGTCATGTTTTTCATTCCTCTGCAGGTGCCTTATCAATGTGCTTAGAAGAGACTTATTGTTCAATTTGTTAGACTAGGGGGGACTGATCATTCTAAATAAAATATGGCTTCAGATATAGAGACAGAGACTGTGGGAAAAGCCATCCTGTACCAAGAAGCCCGGGCTAATGTTACATACAAAGTCGTCCTTTGTTGAAAGCTGGGAAACTACGGAGTATACCTGCCCCCAAGTACTCTGTCTTCTGGTTGATTCATTGTGTTGAAAGAGATATGGAGCAGCATTCTAGAATCTTCTTTTATGTTTTAATTGTGTGTTGAGACAGCAGGATTATCAGTCCCAGACTTTAGATTATATTTCTTAGCATCGGCATTACAATACATGTGTTTGTTCGAGGGGGGAAACCCCTTCGATCCCTGGAACCAGGGGAGTGTGCCAGACATTTATGAATTATAGGTGGGGAAGGATGCTAAAAATCTGTTTTTAAGATTCACTGAACCTAGTTACTACAAGAAGGTAAGATTCAAGACTTTACTGGCAGCAGGTCAGGTGTGGAAGACGTTAAAAAGAAAGACGGGGATAGGCAGAATAAATTACTATACCCCCTTATATAAGAACTCAGCATTATCAAGTCTTTCATGATTATATAATGAAACAATGCAAAGATCCAGGGGTCGGTATAGTAGGGGACGTAGTTAATGTAGCTGGACTCAGGCCATTTTCAGAGTTACAGGATAGATATGGGGTAGATAGGAAAGATTTTTTTAAATACCTACAGGTATGTAGTTATCTGGGGAAGTAAACAGGGGGTCCAAATGGGCTAGCCAAGAACACCATGATTGATAATCTGAGGAATGAAGCTGGATGTACTATTAGTAGAATCTATAGGGAGTTGATCGCCACGCAGCCAGATGATTTAGAGAGACAGGCAGAAAAATTGGATCAAATGCTCGAGATAAAAGGATCCGGCATTCTTGATTCCTTAGACAAAGGGCATAGTATACTTTGCTCATCAAAGTTACAGGTGCAGCATTTTAAAACGATCTTAGATTTGTATTATACACCTGATAAAATAGCAAAATGGGGTGGGTCTGTAGGTGTCTGCTGTCCACGCTGTAAAACTGCTCGTGCAGATGTGGTACACATGTTTTCAACTTGTCCGCAGCTGGACGCCCTTAGAAAAAGTATAGAACAGTTTTTAAAGCTAACCCTGAAGGTTAATGTGGCCTTAACTCTGGTAGTGATGTTATTGGGGGTCAAGAGTACAGGATCTTATGGTGCACAACCATACTTTATTTTTTTGGCAATGGCAGTGGTTAAGATTTGTATTGCTACAGCCTGGCTAGATCCAGTGGCCACATCTTTTTCACAATGGCTTGCTTGGTTTCTCTCCACTTTCAAACTGGAGAAAGGAATTTATGAACGAAAAGGTCGAAAGGCCAAGAAGCTGGGCAAAACAATATGGGCCCCAATTTACTATTGGAAGGAGGAGGCTGGGGACCCCTGAAATAATAGTGAACTAAAATTTTGTATATAAAAATAATGCTGTTATAGCGTGCAGGGGTGTTTTCTCCTTGTTTTTCTGTTCCCTCTTTTTGGTTTTTCTGCCTCTAATGTAATAATTAACCCTCAAAAAGAATAATAATGAATTGAAAAAATGCCTACATGAGAGCAATGATAGTACAAAATGTATACATTTTAAAATTTTTATTCTTTTGTATAATTTTTCACGGAATCTCCCGGAACAATTATTTGAATAGGAATTTATGTGCTCCAACTAAAAATAAAATATATTTTAATCAAAAAAAGAACCACTTGTCAGTCCATGGCAGTAAAGTCTAGGAAGAGGCACAACCCAAACCAGCCAAATTACCTACATTGATCCTTTTTCAGCTACAGTAAGCACAGGCTTCCGACGCAACATCTTTGTTACTAGTGTAGGCTACCCTAGAACCCATTTGTAATAGTTTCTTTGTGTCATTGTAGAGAAGCTATGTTGTGATTGCACCCTTTAAATGCAATCCATTGGGATGTCTGCATTTAGTTTTGCTAAACTTACATGTATTGCATAAGTTGCAACTATGACCTAAATTTATAAGGTGTGCTCTCCCACCCATGTGTGTAGCAGGAGAACTTGGTTCAATGCACCAGCAATGAATGTGAAGGACAAGTTATTGTGTCACCGCTAAACACTATTCAATGTGTAATTGACACAGAAATATTGCTTTTGAGTTACTAATAATACCATAAAAGGATCAGGGGCACAGTGGAACATCAACAAATAGGATTTTGCTATGCACAGTATCGCTCACACACTGTACTAAGAAGAATGAACACATTTAAGCTAAAAGTGTTTATTACTGCAGGAACAATTTGTTTCTTAGCACATCTGAAACAAACACAGAATATTATAAAAACAGCAAGAAGACATGTTATAAATAACAAGAACAAAAGGAACATTTCCAACACTGCTAAAATGCCATTCAAAACGTTATTTTGAACCTAACACCTTAATGCCTACTTCTGTGCGCTATACTATGAGAGCATGAAAGGCAGAGCAACTTGCAGTCTAGAGTTTCTTAGGGAAAAGACAAGTACTGCATACCTTGTTGACAGCAAAGGCTGTCTTTATCAGGGGAGTCATGAAGACAGTGTTCCCGGTAAAGGGCAAACACCAACTGCAGTAGAAGTCAGTCAATTTTCCTCTGAGACTTCGCTTTATTAGCTTCAGTCTTCAGGCACGATGTATCATCTGCGAAGTGTGGAATGTGCTGGCAGTAGGTGAGACCGTCTCTGGCAGAATTCTAGGTGATAATCTAGGCAAAGGACCTCGCCTGACCAGTGGCCTATTGGAACTTGAGGGGGTCCCCTAAAAAGTTCATAGAGGAGGCCCCCACACCCTGGATCCAGTCAGGAGCTTACAGGCCAGGGGTCCTTTTGCTGTGCACAGTGCCTGACAGGGACCACTGGAGCTCGGGCCCAGCTGCGACATGGGGGCTGTGGGGACTATCGTTAAGCCACCGCTCCTAACAAGCGGTCAAGTGGCTGTTCTTATATTTTAAATCATATCAGAAATTGGAATTTCTGACATAAATTTTGGAATGTCTGACATAGATTATGTGCATCAAGGTATGAACATATCATGTAAGAGGATGTCAATTCTGACATACATCATCTTGATTATATGTCTATTTGTGTTTTTATTTAAACTTGACATGGTGGCAAGGAGGCATTTGGCCATGACAAATATTGCGCTAGATGTTGTGTCCGTGTCACTAATAAAAAAACTTGATGATACCACAGTTCCTAGAGAAGGTCTTGTGGCATCTGTGTTAAAAGGCAGACATGACAATGACTCTGCTTGAATCAGGGAATATGGCGGCTTCCATTGTTCAGGCTAAGGAAGATGGCGGCCTCTGTGAACTAAGATGGAGTCGGGCCTATATAAGATTGAATCGTACCTTAGGGACTTTACGTCACCTGGGTAGTCATTTCCACCTCTTCTATACTCCCTTACCCCCTTGTATTACTTCGGGGAACTGGAAGTCCTTTTGTCTGTGAGAAGTGCATTCCCTTTGTCAATGACAAGTGATGAATATTGGATGCGTGGTGGTACTGGTGGGAATGAAATATGGTGGCCCAACGTCTACTGTTAGCAACAGGCTATGAAAGTGCCCTACCTCTCACTACTAAATACAGCAGGTGATGTTGGTCCTCCAAAGTGTACAGTGTTGCAGAACATATTGATTAATGCATGGATGCTTAAGATGATGCACATTTTCAATTCTTCTCCCTACTGGATGCTCTAAACCTGGTCTACCTTCAGCAGACTGATTTTAAAGCAGGAGTGAATACCAACCAGTCCACTGTGTCCAACACAGCAAGGAGATTGCTCAGCAGTATTTTGTCAATGCAACAGCATTTACAATCTTCTGGTGTTCAGATCACGCCTCTTCCAGCTCTGCCCATGCATTGCATGGTCTCATGACCGCATGCAGGGTACGATAGTACATAAACATAAAATAAATAAGCACCCCTCGCTGATCACATCACTGCAGCTCTCCCTGCATACTTAGCCTACATTAAAAACATTTACTACTGCACGCCAATTAGAAACATATCACATTATAATCATTAAGCAATACCTCTCATACGTCACTTTATGATGAAGTTACTGCATTATAAAACATGTAGTGTGCACTTATTATGTGTGTAAGACTGTGAATTTGGCATGAGGAGTGTCACCATGCATGCTATGTGTGAAGGCACTAATGAAGAAGAGTGACCTAGTCAGTTACTCACTATTTACATTCACAACAATGATATGAGAAAAGAACAAAAAAATATAAGTGTAATGTCAAACAGTTTAATTGGAATAGGATCATATGAGAAAATATACATTATGAAAAATAGCACAACGCAAATGCAAAGTGCAAGAGATGTAGGTTGTTGATGCCCAGGCCAGGATATATTTGTTTGCAGCAAACCACTCATAGGTATAGATAGGATTTAGTAATAAGTGTGGGAAGAATGAGGGGAATTGGTGGAAAAATCAGAAATTCTTACTATAATATTGGAGGAATTAATGGAAATTGGAAAGGTTTAGGAGTGAATGCTAATACAAAACAAACACCCACATAAAAGTATGGCAAATAAAATTTGCAAAATACAATTTTTTATGTACTACAATAGTACTAGGCTGGGATGAAATTTGTGTTACACCAGCTAATCATGGGTAATACCAATAATTTCGCATTACTCATGTTATGTTATTAGGCCATGTTGAGGAAACTGAATTCATCTTTTCATATAATAATGATATTCTCATACAATATATTGTAAATGATAACTTTTAAAAATATAAATCACAAAGAAAATAATATGTAACCGAGATCCAAGATTGTGACACATTCAACAAAAATGTTACTGTAAGGGTGGGTAGATCTGCATGTAAGGAGATCAATATGTGCAAAGTTAGGGCCTGGTTACGAGCCTGTTGGTCTTGCAACCGTCAGACTCAGAGTCCCACAGGAGTGGTGGGCCACCGTTTTGCCAATTACAACATTGTAAGTCATATCAGTGGTAGACCGCTGGTTGCACCAGGGAACTGCCTGGCGGTGGCAAAGGAGCACCACAGTGCAATATGTTGAGCAGGGACTGGCGCAGTCCTGCTCAGTGAATTTTGAGTTCCTGGACCACCAGGCTTTTCATGGCGGAGATCCACCATAAAAAGGCTGGTGGTGCAGGATCTACGGGGGCCCTTTGGGGCCTCCATCTCCCCCCTGCCATGGCGATACATTCAGGGGGAAACAACATGAGCCCACATCTGTATTCCCGCCAGTTCCAGCAAGGCATGGCCATCACCTTTCATGCCGTGCTGGAACTTTTGGGCCGTTCCCATGCAGTGCCTGTTTTCAAGGCACTGCCATGGGAAATTCCAAAGGACCGCTGACCATATTACGAGTTGTACTTTTACAACTCATAATATGGCCGGAGGTCCATGTGGAGTTTGGTGCAGCCAGCACCGTTGTGTCAAACTCGTAATCAGGCCCTTACTTGGTGAATAGAACACATAACATCTGGCTAACTTCAGAATTGCTGGTTTCTGCACCTCATTCTCACCATCCTCAAATTTCGACATTTCCAATTCCAACTCTGCAAAGGATCTAAACACGCTATCAGATTGCCATGGCACATCCAGAGCAAAGATAGAAGAAATAGATGTACCTAAATAATATGGTATCAAAGAATATAAATTACTCCCCATATATCAAAACCCTAGGGTAGAATGTAATTTATGTTTGTGGTTGGTTGATGATGATGCTGGGGCTTCAAAAGGGGGTCTTCGCTTTGGACACTGCTGGAGGTAAGGGAGGCAGAAGACAGGTCAACTTTCTCTGCTAGTGGGCAGGGTCTGATTGCAGTACACCGAAGGTCATGGTTAACCTAAATTCAAGGTCATTGCTGATCTTAGTAATTTTGGAAGTGAGATTTGTAATCACAGAAAGCTTGCTACTCATCAGAGGCAGCATTAGTTTGGCAGTTAGTAGTTGACCTGCAATGAGAGAGCAAAACATGATTGGTTGAGTTGTGCAAGTGGCAAAATAGACACTACTTACGTGAGAAGACTAGTGTTATTGAAGTAATGGTGAGACGAGATGATGGACATGCTTTGCGTAGTTTGCACATTCTATTAATAAGCTCCAGGTACACAAAGGACTCTGTCTCGTGTTCCTCCTCCTCCATCATGTGCACCAAAGTATTCTTTGTGCCATGCCTTGATTCCGCTTCTTACTGGGTATCACTTTACCTCAATGTTTCAGGTTTTTGTGTTCTATTACCTGGAGACTTCCAAGACTGCACTACTGCCTGGGAGGCCATTCACATAATCTGAGAGGTGTGACCATCATTGTAACCTTGTGGCCTTCTGGTGGACATTTCACCAGGTCCAGGATATCTGTTTGGGGAGCCAGCTGAGACTCCACTGACAGAAATGTAGTGGTTCTTCCTGCACGAGTTTGATAGAGTAAGAAGATCACCGGTTTATATCAGTGCTCCTGATCCACCAAACTCTAAATCACCCTGTTAATCACATGTTTCTTTCTGTAGCAGGCAATTTCTATTGGTTATACTAGCACGCCATTTGGGCCAGAATGTTTCGTGTGGTGATTAAATGGTGCTGTGCATCTTGGCATTCAACTTTACTATGCACTGAAACCTTGCGGCTTTATGACAATGTAAATATAAATAAAATAAATACAATAAAATGTAGAAATGTAGAACATTTACATATGTTTTGTTCATCTTTTTTAGTTGAAAAACAAAAGAAACCAGCTGATAAGGGTCAGAAAACAATCCAATTTTGTGGAAAAGAACAAACAAGTCTTCCTGATGTTTGATGCTGGTGTGCTTTTACTTTATTTGTCTTTGAAGTTTAATGTGAAAAATACATTGAATCAAACCTACTTAATCTGGGAAATAATCTTTCAGAACATGTTTAACCTCTTCTCGAAAATACAAAAAGAAAATATGAAAGCCACTTACTTCCATATAATGAAAGCAAGTATCCAATGTCATAGCCTCTGACTTCTAACGCATGGATGAGAGAGACAGGTGATAAGGCGGCATGCATTAACATTGTGTTTCATTTCAGGGAAAAGAGCTTCATTCGATTACAGCCACTTGCAAGACTGTAAGCTTTTCTCCCAAATGCAATTGATATTGATTGCATTGAGGTAACACTAGGAGGCTGTTTAATTGTTACAGAGTGGAGAATGGTTCAGGGTGGGCGTTGGTGGAATGCCAGTAAGATGGCAAAAGTACCAGATATGTGCAGCACTACAAGCAGGCTGGATGAGGTGGATTTGTTGACCTCTAAAAACAATACCACTAGTGTTGTCCTGTAGAGGTCTGCCAGGGGAAATTAATGTGATGGGGCATATTTGTGTTACTCTGTTATTTCTATTCTTATTTCTCTTGGTTTTTTGCTTCATGTTTTTTTGTTAAGGTATTTTTATGTTTTATAGACTATGTAATATTTGGTTGTTTTGCTTGTAAAGTTTGCGCACGACAACTAGTGGAGAAAACCATAGACTCAATGGGTTCAATAACACCCCTGGCCTTCTAGCTATCCAGCTCCTTTTGAGGTCATCCCTATCGCTGAAAGGGAGTGACCTAACTTTGATAATCAGTCCATGCCATTTGACTGAACACGCCACAACAGTTGCACACACAATATTTTCCTTACTCGTTGCCAGATCCCAGTAACTAGACCCTCATACATTGCAGGTTGTCATCAGGCACATGCAAGTAACTAAAAACATGCTCTGGCTGGGCAGGGTAGACGAGTCTAGAGGTCACTGGTGGGGCTCAGGATGGTCAGGAAACACATAACTCTGTAGCTCAAGTTCTTCTTGAGTGTCTTCTTTTACATTTCTTTACTAGAGTTTTACTATAGTTGCCAGTAATCACATTAGTTAGGGTTACAGAACTTTCTCTTGAAGCTTGATCCTTTTGGCTCCTCTGTCTCTAAGAGCTATATTTTCTTATTCAGATTTCACGTGTACATTCTTGTTCCCCAAATTATTGCCAACATGTTGTAATACAAGGAAGTCCATTAGTCCAGGTGTAGATTCATCAAGATGGTTTATTAACCCCTTCCCCGCTCATGACGGAACCGCTCCGTCATGAGCCACGGTTGCCGTGTGCTCATGACGGAGCGGTTCCGTAATGCCACGACCGTTGGCGGCCGCTCCACCCACGCGGCGCTGGTTCCCCGCCTGTGCGGGGGGACAACGCAACTGGGCGGAGTCATGACGGAACCGCTCCGTCATGAGCACAGCTCAACCGTGGCTCATGACGGAGTGGCTCCGTCATGAGCACAGCGCCACCGCGCTGCCCCCCGCACCCCCAGTGCTGCGGCGGAATTCCCGCCGCAGCGAAAGGGTTAAGTAGTTTTGATGAAGAGCTCCACCAGGAGCAGCCTCCCTGCTGCTCAGCCCATACTCCAACTAACATTCAACATTCCACTGCATCACCACGTACCTACATTCCACACCACACTCACACTGGCTGAGCAGCCGGCATAAAAGTTGTGTTTGTCTTTTTTTATGAAACTGAATACTAGTTGATAAACAAAAGGAAACAGCCGAAAAGGGTCGGAAAACAATCCAATTTTATGTAAAAGAAGGCATAAGTCTGTCTGAAGTTTGATGCGTGTGTGCTTTTACTCTATTTGTCTTTGACGTTTAATGTGAAAAATACATTTAATCAAACCTACTTAATCTGGGAAATAATCTCTCAGAACATGCTTAGCCTCTTCCCGAAAATATAAAAAGAAAAGATGAAAGCCACTTCCATATGATGAAAACAAACCTCCAATGACTCTGGCTTCTAACACATGAATGAGAGAGGGGCAAAAGAGCAGATTACAGCTACCTGCAAGACTGTGTAAGCTTTTCTCTCAAATGCAATGGATATAAACATTGACTGATCAGTAAAGTTGTAGTCTGTACAGATTGATTGCATTGAGGTAACACTAGGAGGCTGTTTGATTGGTACATTTACGAGAATTGGAGCAATTCAAACAGCAGACAAGATTCCTATCAACATTCAACCATATTGTTTAAATAGTCCGGACGAACCAAGGGAACTTCTTTTGAACTCTGTTGATCGGCAATTCCAAACACATGTAAAAAATGCATATGGAACTGTGGAGCATACCAAAAAGCGGCAACAATAATTATAGCTGGCCGCCCTTAGCGTAAGGAATTTTATCGCCGGCTATCGCAGATATTTATCGTCATGCTAGCACTGTATTATCAACGCATAGCGCAATGGCGATAATTATTCCTGTGATAGAGATGTTTTCCATGGAACATCGCTGGTTTTCCAGCGATGTTCCATGGAAAACTGCGATATCCTTGTTGATAGGTCTGGGTGGTCTCAGACCTATAATCCACCACCCATTGACTAACATTGTTTAGTCAACTGAAAAGCAGGCGTAAGGAAAGTAGCGGTAACCAAGGTTAGCGCTACTTTTCTTATCGCTATACTTGTTAGCGTGCCCATTGATAATTGGAGAAATGTCGGTTAGTGACATTTCTCCAGTTATTTTGGGACGAAACGCCCACTTTGCATCTCATTAGAGATGCAAAGTGGGTGTTACGGGAAAGGGCACTAAGGCAAGGATTCACGTGATAGCGTGACTTTGCTGATAAAGCGATAAAATTATTGCCGCTTTTCGTCCAAAAAGCGGCACAGTTGTGGGGGCTCTTATCTGCCGTCTGGAGGTGGCAATAGCAAACAACCGCCCCCTCGATCCTCAATATGTTTACCGCAGGGTAGGACACGGAGAGCACTCTCTCCAGCATCCTCAGCCCTCTGCCCCTCACTGCGGCCGCTGCAGGGCGGCAAACGCAGAGACCGCCACAGGCGGCCAGAGGGCTGGCTATGCCACTGAATCCAAGCATGCAGGGGGACATATTTTCATCTAAGTATGGCGCTTGTCCAGCTCCAGTAGAAAGGTTGAATACATACATAAATTAAATATAATAAAGTATAGCTTTCCTGGATTGCAATACTTAACTGTTGATATGTTCAGTAGTAAAGAAGTCTGTAACAATTTTGATTGGTATCTGTATATAGAAGACTGTAGCCAGCTGTAATGCTCACTTACATAGTATATAGACACAGGAAGATTTGCAGTCAGTTAGGTAACCTGGACTGAAAAGGAGCAAGATGTAGTGGTGCTCAGTCCCCTGGAAACAAATTCCCTCAAATGACACACACAGAGCTGACTCATAGGGCACTGATGGCATCACAGCGCACATGAACACAGATAAAAGGACATCACTGACACAGAAGCAGGCAGCCACAAGACAGAATTCATTCTTTACAGTCAATAGAAACGAGAATCCACCAGTTCAACAAAATACGCACATTCTGAAGATTAATATTACTCTATCCAAAAGAATAATACGCACATTCTGAAGATTAATATTACCCTATCTAAAAGAATAACTGCTGGCTTCCTGCACTGGGTGGCACATTAATTCACAGTTCGATGATGGAGAAATAGCCACCCCCTAAGTTGCACTGCCTTAAACCAGAACATCACAATCACCCCTTCCATACAGCATATTTTCTCTTACATGACTCCAAACCCAGCACAATACTCCAACACAAATAAGCACCCAAGCCAGTCATCCACCAAATAGAAAACAAATTCCAAGCACAGTATACATCTGCATCACACTCAGTACAATGGAACTGGCAACCAATCCAATGACTCTCTTACTCTTTTCAAAAGAGTCCAAAATTGCAAGAATCCTGGATGCACAAGCCTGAAACCCCACCCTAAATGATGATCCATTGCACACATTCACAGTTTACAATGCACATACACACACTCACAGTGTGGACCAATGACAAGGCGAGAAACACATTACTAGCATATCATGTAGCATCTACCCAATAATCTTCCCTCTTGTAAGTGACCCAACAAATCATGTACAACTCCACAATTAATCAAGCACTTACAGGACAACAATACAAACCAACCACAGTAGGACATCATCAAACTCTAGACATCCAAATTTCAAAAGTACATATTAAGTATTCAACAAATATTCATTAAACCTTTGTGATGCTACCATATGTACCTAAATGCATGAGTAATGCTCTTTCTAAAAGAGAAATTCATAAAATGCCTTACATATAACCAAGTTCAGAAAGACTAGAAATGTTCATTAAACCTTTTTTAATTATGTTTCTATGGCATTTTCAAATATAATTTACCATTCGCCATACTGGTTGCATCAACTGAATGAAATAATAAAAATATATATAATAATTCTTGGAACGTACGACATGCCCCATAAAACACTGTGCTTTCACTTGTGTGACAAAATTCTCTGTGTGAGCAATGATGCTAATCTTTGCAGGCACCACTGCGAGCATTACATAAAACCCTAATCGGTAGGGACATAATGTCATAGTTTCCTCATGTGAAGCTACACCAAGTCGACATCAAGCCAGATGGTTCGAGGGTAGAATATATATTATTCTACGAATAAATATTATTGAAGTTTTTGAGGCAAAGCTGAAGTCTGAAATTCACTATGCAAAATCTAAATTTATTGCAACAGAGAACGGGGAATGCTTACTAGTGTAGGCCGCAAAGTGTCCGGATGAAGTATTCTGTATTGAGGAATGTTAGACGTGTCCCATCCTAGAACAAAAAAAGAAGTTCCCCATAGGTGTTCAGGAAGAAAGAGAAGTGTGTTGGATAGCTTTCTGCCCAAGAATGTACAAAAGGTAGACAAAGATCCTGTAGCTTTGTAGAGTGAGCTGAAGAAGGAATTGCAAGAAACCAGAGTGCATTTTTGGTATAAAATCTTCTGGGTGCTTAGAACAAATGATGTAGACAAGAAAACATAAAGGGCCTCATTGCGATGTCGGTTGGAAAGCATTCCGACCGACCGATTATGAGGTTTCTGAACAGCGTTCGGTCGGACTCCTATTGACTTTAATGGGAGCCTGTGTTCCAACCGACAACACAGGCTCCCATTGAAGAAAGGGGTGGCTGTGGAAAACCTTGCACCCTGTGGCGGGCACCACATGGTGCCTGCCACACAGTGCATGATTACAAAGAGGGGTCCCATGGGTATCCCCATGGGCCCCAACCGGAGGCCTCCACCTGATGGGCGGGCCTGATACGGGCCCTAAAGTTAGTTTCCGACAGCAGTTCCATGTCGGACAAACCGATTCGGAAAGGCTTTCCGAAACTGACATCGTAATACGTCGGTCGGAAACGTGGTCCATAGACCTGTACGATTCAGCTCTGACCGACTCGGATTCTCCAAATTCTGGTTGGAACCTAGTCAGAAAGACCGAACGGTTACCTACCATCGTAATCGGTGTGTCGGAAATGTTTCTGAGTCGGCCAGAAACAGGGTTTGCAACAAGGATTAGGTAAATCCGAATGCTGGTCAGAGCCTTTTGACTGACATTGTAAAGAGGCCCAAAGTGTGTTTATCTATGAGACTGACCCAACAAAGATGCACATTTATATGAAGTGAATCAGAATGTCTACAAAGAATTGTCTGTCTACAAGAAGACCAATCAATATAAGAGGAGGGACCGGGAGCAGTTAAAGGTCCAGCACCCATGCTTCCATCTTGGAATATATATACAAGTGGAAGGTGGCTGTTCCAAAGGAGGAGAGAGGTGAAAAGTGGTTGGAAAGTATATTAAGCGGGGAATCTTCCTTATTGTAAGATATAGCCCTCACACACCCAAATGGGTGTCATGTTCATCATCAGGCTTAGCCCCACGTGGCGATGATCATTATTTAACAGAGAACAGTGCTGGATTTTTTGGGTGAAAACCCACATACATGGATTAAACTATGACATTCTGTGGTATGAATGTAACAGACGATGCCAAAAACCTAAAATATTCCTACATCTCCTGGAGATGATAGCCTGACTCGAAGAAATGGGCAAGCACTATACACTACTTAATTCATATCTCCCTTCACTATGACATATTCCTGACAGTATCTCTGACTAGGCCAAGATGGCTGCTAGTTTCTGTTCTTTATCCCGGTGATCTTCCACTCCGGGTGCCTGTATGTATCGCCATCCGCAGAGCTGAGTGGCGAACACAGGGGATCAATACGTGCAGCTCACACACAAGGTATTCAGCAATATATTTTTAGAATTCGGCTGCCTGTTACTCATGATTCAGAGCTGGGTGAGCCTATTGGCAAAAGAACAAGACGGTTTTTTGGACACGATGGCTCCATTTCCATACATGCGCTAATATGATAAAATTACTTTATTGACATCACTTATTACTTTCGATATACGGCCCATAGTATCTTTAACTAGGCCAAGATGGCCTCCAAACTCTGTCTCTCATCATGGGGACCTCTCATTTCAGATGCCTGTCCGCAACACCACCTGGCAGAACTCAGTGGGGGGTGCAGGGAACTAACTGGCACAGTCCGAACACAAGATGCCTATTCATATAGGTAGAACCGGGCCACCCATTACTCATACAACATCTTCTTCAAGCAAATTGAACTAAGTCACCCAAAAACATTTAACACCCTTGTTGAAATGGGCTCAGCATCAATTTGAGAAATCTGAGGATTTTACAGCAGGTAAGCTAAAGCAGCAATAAAAAGACCATCAAAGCATGCAGAGAAACATATTTTTGCCAAAGAATGGAGCTTGTCCAGCTCCAGAGGAAAGGTTGAATACATACAGAAATTAAGTATAATTAAGTATAACTTCCTGGATTGCCATACTTAACTGTTGATATGTTCAGTAGTAAAGAAGTGTGTAACAATTTTGATTGATATCCGTATATAGAAGACTGGATCCAGCTGTAATGCTTACTTACATAGTTTATAGACTCAGGAAGATTTGTAGAGTCAGGACAGAAAAGGAGCAAGATGTATTGGTGCTCAGTCCCCTAGAGCTGGGCAAGCCTAATGGCACAAGAAGAAGACAGTTTTTTTGCACACGATGGACCCATTTCCATACATGGGCTAATATCACAACATTACTTTATTGACATCACTTATTACTTTCAATATACGCCCCATGGTATCATTAACTAGGCCAAGATAGCCACCAAACTCAGTCTCTCATCGCTGGGACCTCTCATTTCAGGCGCCTGTCCGCTGCAGAACAGAACCCAGTAGGGTGTGTAGTGAACCAACCGGCACAGTCAGAACACAAGATGCCTTGTCATATAGGCAGAACCTATATGAATACTCATACAACAGAGCCGGGCGAGCCACACAGCAGAATGATAATCTTAAATCGTTACATTCCTTGCAATAGTTTTGACTAGGCTAAGATAGCCGAACCAATATGGTTCTTACCTCGTGACTCGCCACCCGGGAAACATTCAGTTGAATGATCCACACCTGTTCGAGAACCAACATATTAAAATAGCTACCTCACGCCCAGCGCATTACCTCCAGATGGGCAAAGAAGGGTAGGTCACGTGGTCATTTCAGTGTAGAACCATGTGAGTATCAACAACATGATGGCCTGGGTTTTCCTGGTGCGATCGCCCTGTTTTAACTGATTTGACTTTATTTGTATTTTACAGTTGAAGCGTCAGTTAACACATTGTTCTCTGCCTTGATCTAAGGTGCACCTATTACTACATCAGCATAGTAAGAGAAATCCCTACTCTGAGCTGAAAAACAATTCTATGTGGGTGCATGGTTGCCTGATTTTATTTTCTGTGTTTGTCTGTCTTGAAGCAAGGTTGCCTACTTGCACCATTATGTCACTCGCCTGTTTTGATGTGTGTGTCACTAGTCCAGAAGGTATTACAATTGCACTCCCAGAATTTTAGATCACACAATTCAGCATATGAAACATGATAAGGAGTACCTATCTATATGTCTTAGGAAGGTATTCAACATGAATAATTGCATACACATAACTCTTTTGCCCATACTATTTTCTCTTCTCTTTTCCAGGTTGGAAATTAAGATCCAAGTAGGGAGTCTACATGTAGGTAGAAAGGGCCTTAAACATCCCTAGAGATCATTATAAATAGCCTTTTTAAAATCAAATCACACATCCCGCACTACTGCAGGGTAGGAATATTTTATTCAGTTGGTCCTAAAGAAACTCAAAGGAACCCTCCTGGACCACACAGGCATGAAACATGTCGACCTTTTGGTCACACACTGTGGGGCTGATTCACGGAACTAATCTGAGATAAAACCTAAAACTTACTACTTTTGGTATTCACAGAAGGCATTTCGTAGTAGTAAACTTACGACTGCTAGCGTTACTATTACTAAACTGAGACAAAATCCTAACCTTATGACTTTCGGTATTCACAAAAGGCATTTAGTAGTAGTAAAATTAGAAGTCCTAATTTTAATCGTGCCAAGGGGACCACTGATTGAATCTTAACGGTACCCATTAGGTAGTTTTAACACACACTTCACAACACATATTATCACATCCCCACATACCCGCACTCATCATCACGATTGAAAAAGAAGATCTCCACCAAAGAGCCCTCTCGCAGGACCCGTGGGGAATTGCAGCGCCGGCCTCACGATGAGCTAAGCCCGATGACGAAGCATGACACTCATTTGGGTGTGTGAGAGCTATGTCTTTCAATAAGGAAGATTCCCAACTTAATATACTTTCCAACTGCATTTCACCTCTCTTCTCCAAAGGAACAGACACTCTCCGCTTGTATATGTAAGAAGATCAAGGCAAAAGGGGATAACAAATTCAAATAATCTGCATAGACATAGAGGTCACATACATTTCTAAAAGTAGATAGACATCAAAGAACTTAATTCACATATTCATGCTTGAATTTTTATGCGAAGAACATCTCTCCACCTACATTTATATGAGAATATTGCTGAAAAAATATATGAAAAAAAATCCTGGTGTGCCAAATGAGAACAATTATAGACAAATTGGAGAAAACACAAATCACCAGTGGGCAAAGGCAAAAATCCGAAGTCCTGGTGCCGAACATGGCGTATCTGCTGCATCCTCTTCTGGTGAAGAAAGTTGTTGGTTTCAACCCCTGGATCATACCTCTGTGAACACCGAACCAAAGCAGATGTGTTTCAGCGCTGCAGTGACTGCAATCATGGCTGAGTCAGTAAGTCTGAAAGTGAATTGTCCCAGCAAACAAAATCTTTTCAGAAACCTGAAAAGCTGTAAAAGTTTGCTACAGCAGAAACCTGAAAAGCTGTAAAAGTTTGCTACACCGAATGTTCTTGAGGTAGGAGCAGAACAGGAAGTTGGGATTGCAGCAAAGCAGGATGATATACTTGGTCTTATATCAAGTACATAGTGGCTCATAAGGATGTCGGTGGGACACCGATGGCACAAAAAAGTGCAAAAAAGTGCATCATGAAAGTCAGGCCGACATCATAGCACCAGATCATTGACACAATATTGGACTCAACATTATCGTGTAACGAAAATATTGTGTCAGCAATATTGTTTAAAAAAATAATGATTTTCTATGCCTACAATGGTAAGTACATAGATAGTGAATAAAACTATTTTTGTTAAAAGAAATACCAAAATATAATTTCTTAACATATATATATGGTTTAAAGTAGTAAATCCTAAATATTTTAATATATACCATTAATGTAATGTTAATTTAATACATATCAATAACAATTAATACTATATGAATGAATGTTTATATATATATATTCACTGAAAAAACCATAGGTTTCAGGCACGTTATAGTTAGGAATTAGCATTTAAAAAACCTTAGAAATTCACTGAAAAAATCATAGGTTTCAGGGGCGTTATAGTTAGCTGGACTTTTCACTCGTACAAAACCATTGATATTCCCCTGTTATAGTTAGTTCAGCTAACTATAACTCGCGCGCCCGCAATGCACTGCTGATGATGTCACATATTATGTCACTCATGACATGGTCAGTGACATCACTCATGACATCACTGATGACATCTCAAATGACATCACTGATGACATCACTGATTACATCATCCAGTGAATGTGTGTTTTTCTGAAAATTACATATGTTTTATATATGTATATCTCAAGGTCGATGGAAGTATACATGGGTATATAAGTGTCTAAATGGATTATTTGTTTTTGAAAAATTGATTGTATAACTGACTGATTAAGTGTATCTTAGTGAATACATGGCTTAGTGAGTAATGTTTAAATATGTAAATATCTGTATCAGTCTCTCACTTTGTGTATAAGTGGCTGCATGGGTTGGTGAGTAGCTACATGAGTGTCTATATAGGTTAGTAGTTGGTTTTTTGAGTATCAGTATGAGTGTCTGAGCATCTGTATGGTTCGGTGGGGGGTATTACGTAGTGCATAGGTGCATGAATGAGTGACTCACTGTATGGTGAAGACAGCATGTGTGCAGGACTGTATGGGTGGATGAGTGTGTGCATGGGTGTGTTAGTGAGTGAATGACTGTCTCAATAGTGTCTTTATGAGTAACTACATATGTTTTAAACTAGTATATGTGACTATTGGTGTATATAAGTGAGTATATGTGAGAGTGAGAGATTGGAAGAGTTCCTGTATGAATAAGTATGTGTTTCTATAAGTGATTGTTTAAAAGACTATGTGTACGTTTCTGTAGAAGTAAGTGAGGTGGTGGTGTGTGTATAACTGTATATACAAGTAAATGGATGTTTGATTCTTTATTAGCATGAGTGACTATGTGTGTGAGTAACTCTATGGATGAGTGGCGTTGTGAACAGGATGTATAGGTGTATGAGTACATATGATGAGTGAGTACATGTATGAGTGACTGTATAGGACTGTTGGTGAATGAGTGGATGTGTATATGGATCTTAGAATTACTGAATAGGTTGTTGTAACTGGTATTGGTATGTCCATTGTTTTGAAAATTTTAGTTTCGATTTTGGAATGTGTGTATCAAAGGTTATATTAGGGGGAGAGGAGGTCTATCACAAGGATGATATCATCAGTGATGTCATCAGTGATGTCATTTGAGATGTCATCAGTGATGTCATCAGTGATGTCACTGACCATGTCATGAGTGATGTAATATGTGATGTCATCAGCAGTGCATTGTGGGCGCGCAAGTTATAGTTAGCTGAACTAACTATAACAGGGGAATTTCAATGGTTTTGTACGAGTGAAAAGTCCAGCTAACTATAACGCCCCTCAAACCTATGATTTTTTCAGTGAATTTCTAAGGTTTTTTAAATGCTAATTCCTAACTATAACGTGCCTGAAACCTATGGTTTTTTCAGTGAATTTCAAAGGTTTTTTCAATGCTAATTTCTAACTATGCCTACAGAGATAGGACATGTGAAGAAAGAAGAAAAAACGCACAGAAAGAAAAAAAAGAAATGCTGAAAGAAGCAACAGAAGTCCTCAAAGATGAAGAAAAGTGCAGGAAGAAGGATAACGTGCAGAAAGAACAAACAGAAGAGCAGAAAGAATCCTTGTTGCAAAATCATCCTGTACCCTCAACTTTTTCAGACGGATACTGGTGATAACTGAGTCTGACTAACCAGTCCTGGAGCCAGTGCTATGTTAAAAGACACTCAGAATACAGTGAAAACACCTACATACACTAGGGAACACTATGCGTTGGGGTCCCCCTGTGATTCGCATGACCTCCTCTGTAAACCCCTAGTATATAATAAGGCAGGGGATTAAAACTACCTCTTAAAACGCGCCACAGGGCGTGTTTGCACATGTCACCTCTTGCCCTGTCCCCTCCCTTCTTCACTGTGTAAACACGCCCTGTGGCTGTTTTAAGTTGGGAGATTAAGTCCCCTTGAATCCTGAGGGTCCCTAGGGTCCAACTAGCCCACTAGGTACCTCCAGTAAGCTCCACATAGCTGTGTTGCAGAGAGGTGTAAAAAGTGGCACAGCCTGGACCACCTCTCTGCAACGCAGCTCAGTGGCGCTTACTGGAAGCACCTGGTGGGCTAGTTAGCCCCCAGGGGCCCTCAGGATTGGACGGGAATTATTTCCCCAACTTAAAACGTGCCATAGGGCGTGCTTGCACACGTCACCTCAGGCCCCGTCCCCTCCCTTCCCCTCTGTGTAAACACGGCCTGTGGCCGTTTTAAGTTGGGAGATTAAAACCCCTTGATTCCTGAGGGTCCCTAGGGGCAAAATAGCCCACTAGGTACGTCCAGTAAGCGCCATTGCAGAGAGGTGTAATAAGGGGCACGGCCTTCACCACCTCTCTGCAACGCAGAGCAGTGGCGCTTACTGGAAGCACCTGGTGGGCTAGTTGGCCCCCAGGGTGCATCAGGATTAAAAGGGAATTATTTCCCCAACTTAAAACGCGCCACAGGGCGTGCTTGCACACGTCACCTCAGGCCCCGTCCCCTCCCTTCACCACTTCTAAGTTGAGAGATTAAGTCCCCTTGAATCCTAAGGGTCCCTTGGGTCAAACTAGCCCACTAGGTACCTCCAGTAAGCGCCACAGAGCTGTGTTGCATAGAGGTGTAAAAAGGGGCGTGGCCTCAGAACACCTGTCTGCAACGCAGCTCCCTGACGCATACTGGAGATACCTGTTGGGCTAGTTGGCCCTCAGGGACCCTCAGTATTGAAGGGGAATTAATTCCCCAACTTACAACTGGCCAGGGGGCGCGTTTGCAGAGTGCTGCAAGGAGGGGGCGTGGCCTCCGGCGCGATGCCGGTCTTTTATTTATTTTATCTTTTTAAGAAGGAGGGCTGTGTGGCCCCCCTTCTTTTTCTAATTTATTGGCCCTGGGGACCCATCCCCCAGGGTCTGCACCCTAATTTTTTTTGTTGAAAAAAATAAATTTGGCCCTCCCAAGGCCTTAATCGGCCCCGGGGACCCCAACCCCCGGGTCATGGCCTTTTTTTTTTTTTTTAATTCTTTAGGAAGGGGGCCGCGTGGTCCCCCTCCCAAGGCCACTAATGGCCCCGGGGACCCCATCCCCCGGGGCCGGCATTTGTTTTTTACTATTTAAAAAATATATATATTTATAGAAGCACCTAGGACATGCTGGACAAACCATATGTACCTATCACCATGACGATTTGTGTGATATTCATTAAAAGGCGACTATGCATACAATGAATCCACGTGGAATGTATTTACACCGCTAGTGAAGCTCTGACATGTCTGACGCCCTATCGTGCCTAATCCCGGCTCCCCCGCCGGTGGGTACTCTCCAAGTAGACACCCTTGTCGTTTATTTATTCAAACATGGGTAGCTATTGACGGGCACATTTAATACACATGCACTCCAAGCCATTCAAAGGGGATTTGACAAAAATTCGACCAAACTATGCAAGAAACCCCCCTCACGGTTAATAAAACACAAATCCACTGCCGGATGTGTAATACTTTTGATTTTACTCTCTGGAAAGGAGACGAACCTCACTTGAGAGTCACAGCATGCTCCTGGCTGAGCGCAATGCTGTGTTACACCCACCAGTGCCCGCCGAGTGCCACACACCTCTGAGTTGTATTCCACCAGCTAGTGTGTATGCTATGAGACTCTCTAGCCCATGTGCACTGTAACACCACCCTGTGAATATGTCATGCCACACTTGCCTTCGCACGGGTTATATTGCCCCATCTAACGTGCCTTCCTCGATGCCTATATTATAATGCACAGCGCTATGCCATACATATTACAATCTGGGATCCATATCTTTGTCACAGTGCATATGCAACGTTACACTCCCCAGCACATATTTTATATTACAACTTTAGAGAATAGTTAGGTGACACAACACTGCCCTGTGCATATTACACTCCAAGGCGCATATCGCATAGCACGCGCTAGTGCCTGTGCTATCTCACGCTCTCCAATGAATCTGTCATTGCGCACAATGTATTGCATATTATATTTCACGCCCCGGTTCATCTTAGATCACACTTTTTGGTGCATAGTTTATACCATATACTATATCTAGTTTTCATTTTCAATCGTGCTCTCAGGACTATGCTCTATATAACACTGCGTCCACCTACCCTTTTCACGGGCATTACATTTTGCGAAGGGGGTGGAGGGTCAGGGAGTCTTTCTGCCAGGTGAGCCCGGAGTCACAGTCACAAACGTCCTCTTCTTCCTGAATAAAAGTGAGATTATGCTGCATACTTGTTCATATTTTAAGTAGTTCGCACAGACACACATTTTAAAAACAATAAAGTTCCTAATACCCACCTTCTCTGAACAGTTACCTTGCTGCCCCATCCACCTCCTCCCTATCCTCTGTTGTCTGAATCCATGGACTAGCCTCCTCCCTCCTGCCATGCATGGTCTGATGTGCTGCCACTGCCCTCCATTTAGCATGATGTACCAGTCCACTCCTCCTGCCCTCCATTGCCCAATTCTATGGCCCATCATTGACCTCCTGCTTAGCCTCTGTGCTTAGCTAGCTGCCCCTATTCTCCTTCCCCCTGCCCTCCGATGTCTTTGTGCATGCCCCTGCTCCATCCTTTTTGCCCACCATGTTCCATGGACCTGCCACTCCTATCTACTCTGAGTGTTCTGTTGAGCTGCCACTCCCCTCCCACCTGCCAAGCATTGTCAGATGACTGTAACCTGTCCCTGCCACCTCCACCCTGCCTGTCCACATGCCATGCCCCTATCCTCTTCCTCCTGTCCTCCATGGTCCATTTTACTGCCACACCCTTCTGCCTTCCCTGGTCTGTTGTGCTGCACCTGCTCCTCCTGCCTGCCCCACGCGGTCTGTAGTGAGGCCCCTTCCCCTGAACTCTCTTGTCTGTGCCCAGGTCCTGACCCTCCCTTCTACGCTCCATGGTCCTTTGTGCATGCCCCTGCACCCTCCTTCTTCCCATCATAGCCATTGTGCTGCCACTAACCCTCCCGCTTGCCATGCATGCTCTTCTGTGCTGCCATGGCCACTCCCACCTTCCCTGTGTGGTCAGCTAGCTGCCCCTGACCCCCTCCCACCTTCCCTTCATGGTCTGTGTGTATGCTATCATAGTCTCACTGTTGCTCTCCATGGTGTGCCTTGTTTCTAGTGCCCATCCTGCCTGACCTCCATAGTCATCTTACTGCTCTTGCCCTGCCCCCTTGCCCCCAGCCCTCCGTTTCCATGCAGACCCCTATTCCCTCCCTCCTGGCTTGTCTGTTCCATTGTACTGCCCCTGATCTGTCCCTCCTGCCATTTATGGTCTGTTATGCTGCAGCTTTCTCTCCTGTCTGTCCATTATGATCAGCTAGCTACCATTGCCTCTTTCCCCTCTGTTCTCTGTTGTCCATGTGCAGGTCCTGTCCCCTCCCTATTGCTTTCTATGGATTGTTGTGCTGCACTCCTGTCCCGCATGCCCTGTGTGGTGTATTGTGCTGCTGCAAACCCTGATGCCTGCCCTGTAGGGTCAGTTTGGTGCACCTCTCCATGTCCCTCCTGTCCTCTGTTATCCAAGTCCATGTCCCAACCCTAATTCCTCCTGCCTACCATGATCCAATGTACCATACTTGCGAACATTTTGAACTTGGTAAGAGGGAGATTTTGAAAAAAAACTGGGGTAATGATTTTCCCCTTTGAGTTACATTGAAAAAGAGGAGATTGTAGACAGGAGACAGATCAAATAAAGCCCATTTGAGCTTAAAACATTGGACGTTTCCTGGCTGAAACGTGTCTGTTGGCATGTACGGTTGTACTACCACTGCCTCTTCCTTCTGCCCACAATGGTCTATTATATTGCCACAGCCTCTCTTGCAAGTCCTGCATTGTTGGTTTGTTGCCCCTGCCCCCTTTCCACTGCCCTCCATAGTCTGTTGTGCTGCCACTGCCCTTCCTGCCTGCCCAGTGTGGTCAAATTGTTGCCTCTGCACTCTCCTACCTGCCTTCAATTTTCAGAGTCCGTGCCCGTGGCCTCGGCCTCTCAACAGTATCCCAATAAACAACTAGATTGCTAACATTCTATATTTATTGCAAAAGTGTGGAATGCCTGACGTCATCTTGATGTAATCAAAACTGTAATACCTAGAGCATTTCCTTTAGAAATTACATATATGAGAGGGTCTTATTTGCATCAAAATTATGGTTAGTGCTCTAAAAACTAAAATGAGGACATATTTTCTGAGTTTTCAAATAGCAACAAAGAACTTTTAAAATATTTGTAATCTTTATGTTTTTTTATCCAGTTGACCACTTGATTAAATGTTGCACTTAGGGGAGAGGATGTGGTGTTACTTCCAGAGCTGCAGACTTTGCAACTGGGGAACCAGGTTGGAGTTTCTGCTTCAGCTCAACATTCTGTGATTCTGGTCAAATCACTTAATCTTCCCATGTCTACAACCAAAATGAATTTGATCTTGTGTGATGTAACCGATGCTCATGTAAAGCACTCCAATACCTGACAAGTCTGCACTATATAAAACTGCAAATACACAAAAAATAAGTGTTTTGCACACTTCTGTCATTGGGCTACATGTGGGCTACATCTGGGTAATATTTGTGCTGCATTTGGACTCTTTTGTCTCTCGTGGCCATCTTGGGAGATTTATTTGTTATGAAGTTTACTAATTTCCTCATTTACTGCAGTCTCCTCGGTAGGAAATGCTTTCAGTTTTTTACTTTGATTCCATCAAGAAGGTATTCAGATATGTCACACATTTGCCATAAATTCTGAATGGTAGCACTCTAGTTGCTCATTAGATCACTGTAGTAAAGCTACTGCTCACCACGGAAGTCTGCTGCTGGTATTAAAAGTGCATGTTTCAGTCTGCATATCAGAATTTTTTAATGAAATAGAAGAGGATTGGAGAAGTCACTCAAAATGTGCCCTAATTTTTCTTTCTTCAGCACTAATCATAATTTCTATGGCAAAATGAACCCCCTCATTGTGTTCCTTTTTAAATTAAATGTTTTAAGTGTTACCAGTTTATTCCAATCAAGATGGCTTCAGGTGTGCCACACTTTTGTCATAAGTAAGACAGTAAGCGCTCTAGTTGTTCTTAAGTACACTCTGGGACATTCTGTCATTGGGCTATACTTGGGCTACATCTGGGTGATATTTGGGCTACATTTGGGCGCTTTTGTCTCTGGTGGCCATCTTGGGAGATTTATTTGTTATGAAGTTTCCTAATTTCCTCATTTACTGCAGTCTCCTCAGTGGGAATACTTTCAGTTTTTTATTGTGGTTCCATCAAGAAGGCATTCAGATGTGTCACACATTTACCATAAATTCTGAATGTTAGCACTCTAGTTTCTCTTTAGATCACTGTAGTAAAACTACTGCTCACCAGGGAAGTCTGCTGCTGGTATTCAAAGTGCATGTTTCAGTCTGCATGTCAGAATTTGTTTATGAAATAGAAGAGGATTCGAGAAGTCAAAATGTGCCCTAATTTTTCTTTCTGCAGAACTAATCATAATTTCTATGGCAAAATGAACCCCCTCATTTTGTTCCTTTGTAAATTAAATGTTTTAAGTGTTACCACTTTATTCCAATCAAGATGGCTTCAGGTGTGCCATACTTTTGTCATAAGTAAGACTGTTAGCGCTCTAGTTGTTCATTAGAACACTCTGGGACATTCTGTCATTGGGCTATACTTGGGCTACATCTGGGTGATATTTGGGCTACATTTGGGCTCTTTTGTCTCTGGTGGCCATCTTGGGAGATTTATTTGTTATGAAGTTTCCTAATTTCCTCATTTACTGCAGTCTCCTCAATAGGAAATACTTTCAGTTTTTTACTTTGGTTCCATCAAGAAGGCATTCAGATGTGTCACACATTTGCCATAAATTCTGAATGTTAGCACTCTAGTTGCTCATTGGATCACTGTAGTAAAGCTACTGCTCACCAGGGAAGACTGCTGCTGGTATTCAAAGTGCATGTTTCAGTCTGCATGTCAGAATTTTTTTATGAAATAGAAGAGGATTTGAGAAGTCAAAATGTGCCCTAATTTTTCTTTCTGCCGCACTAATCATAATTTCTTTGGCAAAATGAACCCCCTCATTTAGTTCCTTTTTAAATTAAATGTTTTAAGAGTTACCACTTTATTCCAACCAAGATGGCTTCAGGTGTGCCATACGTTTGTCATAAGTAGGACTGTTAGCGCTCTAGTTGTTCTTTAGAACACTCTGGGAAGCAGCAGTAGAACACAAAGGAATCAACTGACAGTCTCTGCCCTTGTTGGATGTACATATTTTACTGAGAATGTCAGACTTCATTCTCACATGACTGAGAAAGATACAGAAAATATGCTCTCAGTTTAGCTTATAGATCACCTTCCAAACCTCTGTGGGAAAAGCATGAGAAAATAGTTTTCTCTCAAACATGATTCATGATATCACAGCAGAAGGCTTTTTCACATGGTAAAATCACCTTAGAACACACCACAATTCCTAAAATGAGTATGGTACCATCAACAAATGATTTATAATGTAAGTAAAGTCTTAAAACCTTCTATTGACTGAAATGCTTTTTAATGAGGTGCTATCATGTATATTGGTCCCAAGATGGCTGCCAACATTTCTTGGATGAAGTGCTGACAGCCAATCAGATCTCACGATGAGATTTGTGGTTAGGCTCCGCCCAGATATATATGTGATTTTACTTTTGATTTTCTCAGGAACTACTGAACGGATTTACACCATTTAAGCAAAAGGCACGAGTCTGAACTGAGGACTACCTCTTTGTCAAATTTGTTGTAATTCCATTCAGCACTTCGGGCTGTAGCTGCATCAACAGGTCCTATGGGAAGATGCATGGGGAAAACGCGTTTTGGGACCCGCCTTTTTTCTCGGCCCCCGCTTGATGAATCACTGTGAAATTTTCAGGATAGGAGCAGACCGAAGCTGGCCAAAAGTTTGGAAACTTTCGCGAAGATTCATCAATCGACGACAACGTTATTCCAAATAGAATGTTGCAGATTTCCTATGGAAAATAGGTCCTAACTATAACTACCTACTGGCGACTGCCAGTAGGTAATATATATATACAAAAAGAGCAATTGATGGAAATAATGCAGAGCAATGTCATACAGAGATCTGGGCCTATATCCATTGTTTTTTTGCCCCTCATGCCATTCAAGTTTGAATCCAGCCATATGCCAATCAGTCTTGGCCCTCTGCATACGCGTTATGTGAACAAGACCTCTTGTAGATCGAAACGCATGGTGGTGGAGGTGCAGGGCATTTAATAAAATCCTGTGCCCTGAACTTTGGGTCCGTTTTTCGACTTTCTCCAAGAATTGGATGATGTGTGGCAAAGTCCTAGGATATATACATATATATGTATATATTCCTCACATTTCCTTCACTCTGAAGTAAACAAGGGGACACAGCGGGGTCAGAAATAATTCCTTTATTCCGATGCATGGCATGACGCGTTTCAGAGAAAATTGCCTTTTTCAAATGCCTTAGCTGGTGCGAGTCAGTCATTTAACACTGTTTGATCATGCTGCTTGGCTCCCATTGGTTGGATTACACGTGACCTTCTCTTGAACTGCAGCTCCCAAAATGCATTTAATTTCATCAGGGAAAAGGATCAAGACTGATTTGCATATGGCTGGGTCCAAACTGGGGTGGTGTGGTGAGGAAAAGAATGATGGTTTTAACCCAGATGCTTGTGACTGGGGGTGAATGTTTGCATTGTTCAGCATTCCTTCCATCAATTGTTTCTTTTCTGTAGATATATATATATATTACCTACTGGTGGACGCCAGTAGGTAGTTATAGTTAGAACCTAGTTTCATAGGAAAAGCATTTTTTGATTTGCTAATAACTTTGGCGTCGTTTGATGAATCTTCACAAAATTCTCCCAAATAATGTCCATCCAGGTCAGCTCTTATCCTTAAAGTTTAGGGGTGATTCGTCACTCGTGGGCTGAGAAAAAAGGGGTGTCCCAAAAAGGTTTTTCTCCATGTTAATTTCCATAAGAAATTTTATTACAGGCTACAGCCCGAACTGCTGAACGGAATTACACCAAATTTGGTAAAAAGGTAGGTCTTGGTTCAGAAAGCAACGTTTTTTTTAAATGGTGTAAATCCGTTCAGTAGTTGCTGAGAAATTCAAAAAGGAAAAGTCCCAACAAAAAAATTCCCATAGGAAACTTTAGGCAAGGCTACAAACTGAACTGCTGAACGTAATTACACCAAATTTGGCAAAAAGGTAGTGCTTGATTCAGAAAACGACTTTTTTTTTAAATGCTGTAAATCCGTTCAGTACTTGCTGAGAAATTCAAAAAATAAAAGCTTCAATATCTGGGGCAGCGGTGGGTTCGCACACCTTCCCAACCACACGCTTCACTGTGATTGGCTGCCACGACCACGAGCTCCACTGTGATTAGCTGCCAACACTCCAAACCAGGAAGTGTTGGCAGCCATCTTGTGACTCGGTGGAACCGAGTCACAAGAAAACAGTTGAAAAAAGATTAAAAGAGAAGAAAAGGGGGCAGGGTAGAAACACTAGTTCCCTAGACCCCTAGTTCCCTAGAACCCTAGTTCTGCTCACGGGGTTCCCACAAGGACCCCCAGGTCCAAAAATTATATTTCATTTAAAAATACAAATTTTCAGAATGCGTGCTGGGTGACGAATCTGGACAAAAATAAAAAAATGAAGCGGGGGCTGCCCCACTTCATTTAAATGAGCCCCCGGGTGGGCCAGGTTCTGGGGGCAATTCTTTAATTATATTGAGGGGGCCTGCCGAGTCTTTGCAGCCTGGGGGCTATTTAAATTAGGTGTGGGAGGGCACACGGCCCTCCCGCAGTCCCAGGGACCGCCACCACCCTGGGGCTTGTTTTGTAATTTTTGGGGTGCGTCCAAGGCCCCCCCAAGCCCAGGGGATTGCCACCCCTCGGGGCTTTAGTCAAATATGCGGGGGTGCTTTGCGGGCTCACCGAAGCCCCGGGGAACACCACCTCTCCGGGGTTCTGAAAATAGAGGGAGGGGGGCTGCACAGCTCCCCTGCTGGAGCCCTTGATGGCCCTGGGGACCACTACTATTGCAATGTCCTGGGGAGCTCACCCCTGGGACATTGTTGTTTGCTATGAGAGTGTGGAAGCATGTCTCGCACACTGTCATAGTAAACCCTGGTTGCTTAGTTGAAGCGAGAGGAAGAAAACCGGCTCTCAGTTCAATGAAGCAAAGAAGAATTGCTTTGGCCCCGGGGGATGGGGTCCCCAGGGCCAGAAGTGTCCTGGGAGGGAGGCCACGCGGCCTCCCTCCACTTTAAAAAAAAAATGTAGATGTGGGCATGCCTCGGGGGATGGGGTACCCGAGGCAAATGTAAATTAATGAAAGTATATGTTTTTTTTTCCCAAAAGTTTGGAGACGCGACCCTAGAGCGGCCCCCTAGTGTGAATACAAAGGGTGCGTGGCTCTCATCGCGGCTCCCTCGTGTGAACGCGCTGGGTGCGAGGCTCTCAGCATGGCACTCAAGTACTTCTCAGGTCTTTAAAACACCGAGGGGCATATTCTCAATGACACATCGCCGAGTTAACGGCACTTTATCGCAGCCAAAATGGTGATAAATTTAACGCACCATTCACAAGCTGGTGCAAACAGCCCATATCACTAGTTTACCAGTGATAGCAGTCTCAAAACAGCATTGTCAAGATGACCCCAGCAAATACTGCTAATGAGATGCAGAGTAGGCGTTTCCGTGCAAAAAGCAGTGAACACACCACTTCACAACTTACTCAACCACCAGCAAGATCGGCGAAGAGAATACAAAACAGGCGATAAGGTGCGTTAGCACTAGGAAGTTTACACCTGCTCTGACCTGGTGTAAAGTAGGACTACAACTTGCAACATGAAAGGGAGCCCAGCCACAGCCACACCTGAACGGCAATGGAGCCAACGATCATGTAGCTCGGACACCCAACAGTGCCCCGGCACCCACCGCCACCAGCCCCTTGTCTGCCATCCACCTCCTGACCCCCCGAAAAACAAATGTGACAGCAACCTTCCAAAATCTGGAACGTGACAAATCGGCTGATGTCACACAATTATAATAAAAAAGATGCATGTGAGGTTGGATAAATGAGAATCTCAGCCATCTATGGATTTACATATATAACATTTTATTTAAACAAAACAACAAAATGGTACAGCCATGGCGTGTCATCCCTCAACAATCTGTGAATCACAGCCTGCAAGACAAAACGCAACATAAGATTGTGCGTCATGTGCCCATTAAAGGAGAGAGAGAGAGAGAGAGAGAAAGAGTGAGAGAGAGGAAGAGAGAGAAAGAGAGAAAAAGTGAGAGAGAGAGGAAGAGAGAGAGAAAGAGTGAGAGAGAGGAAGAGAGAGAGAACGAGTGTGAGGGAGAGAAAGGAAGAGATGGAGAGGGAGAGGGAGTGCTGACACTGTGGACAAAACCCTCACAGCTCACCTTTCAGCCACCGGTGTCTCTCCAACCACGTGCAGCCCTCAAGCTCACTCATCTGAAACATAGAATAGAATCAGTAATGCTAGAGTACATACAACTGCACATGCCTAAATCGTGTCCCGCCCCTGCATACCCAGGCTGCTAAACCCCATCCACTCCCACTGCCCAGAGGTGTCTGCCCACTCCTGCGCACCCAGGCTGCTGCACACCATCCACTCCCGCCACCCAAAGGTGACTGCCCGTTGCTGCGCAAACAAGCCTCTCTGCTCAGCTTCCGCCACCGGCGTGTTTTCAAGAGGGCCCACCACGTGCCGAAGCAACCTCCTCAGCCGTGGCGTTCACACGGTCCAGCCGAGCTCACAATTCAAATCGGGTCTTGATTGCCAGGATGGTGTATCAAGGCCACGCATCATCGCAGGCTGCACACCCGCCCAGCTCAGTTGGCACTAACTCAGTGGAACTCAAGTCATTGCCAAGTGTCGGGAGGCCCGTGTCGGGGGGGTCGACAATCTGTGAATCACAGCCTGCTAGACAAAAAGCAAGATAAGATTGTGCGTCATGCGTCCATCAAAGGAGAGAGAGAGAGAGAGTGAAAGAGAGAAAGAGTTAAAGAGAGGAAGAGAGAAAGAAAGAAAGAGTGAGAGGAAGACAGAGAGAATAAGAGAAAGAGTCAGAGAGAGAGGAAGAGACAGAGAGAGGAAGAGAGAGAGAAAGAGAGAAACAGTGTAAAAGAGAGGAAGAGAGAGAAAGAGAGAAAGACGGAGAGAGAGAGGAAGAAGGAGAGAAAGATGGAGAGAGATAGGAAGAAGGAGAGAAAGAGTGTGAGAGAGAGAAAGGAAGAGATGGAGAGTGAGAGTAAGTGCCTACACTGTGGACAAAACACTCACAGCTCACCTTTGCACCACCGGTTTGTCTCCAACCACATGTCGGGACATAGTGCAGCCCTCAAGCTCACTGATCTGAAACATAGTATAGCATAGGTACATGAATGAGTGACTTACTGTTTGTATGTGTTGAAGACAGCATGTGTGCAGGACTGTATGGGTGGATGAGTGTGTGCATGGGAGTGTTAGTGAGTGAATGACTGTCTCAATAGTGTCTTTATGAGTAACTACATATGTTTTAAACTAGTATATGTGACTATTGGTGTATAAAAGTGAGTATATGTGAGAGTGAGAGATTGAAAGAGTTCCTGTATGAATAAGTATGTGTTTCTATAAGTGATTGTTTAAAAGACTAAGTATGTGTAAGTTTCTGTAGAAGTAAGTGTGGTGGTGTGTGTATAACTGTATATGCAAGTAAATGGATGTTTGATTCTTTATCAGCATGAGTGACTATGTGTGTGAGTAAATCTATGGATGAGTGGCGTTGTGTAACAGGATGTATAGGTGTATGAGTACATATGATGCGTGAGTACATGTATGAGTGACTGTATAGGACTGTTGGTGAATGAGTGGATGTATATGTGGATCTTAGAATTACTGAATAGGTTGTTGTAACTGGTATTGTTTTGAAAATTTTAGTTTCTATTTTTGAATGTGTGTAACAAAGGTTATATTAGGGGGAGAGGAGGTCTGTCACTCTATCACAAGGATGATGTCATCAGTGATGTCATCAGTGATGTCATTTGAGATGTCATCAGTGATGTCATGAGTGATGTCACTGACCATGTCATGAGTGATGTAAGAAGTGATGTCATCAGCAGTGCATTGCGGGCGCGCGAGTTATAGTTAGCTGAACTAACTATGACGGGGGAATTTCAATGGTTTTGTACGAATGAAAAGTCCAACTAACTATAACGCCCCTGAAACCTATGGTTTTTTCAGTGAATTTCAAAGTTTTTTAAAATGCTAATTTCTAACTATAACGTGCCTGAAACCTATGGTTTTTTCAGTGAATTACAAAGGTTTTTTAAATGCTAATTTCTAACTATGCCTACAGAGATAGGACAGGTGAAGGAAGAAAAAACGCACAGAAAGTAAAAAAAAGAAATGCAGAAAGAAGCAACAGAAGTCCTCAAAGGCGATGAAAAGTGCAGGAAGAAGGATAACGTGCAGAAAGAAAAAACAGAAGAGCAGAAAGAAGCCTTGTTGCAAAATCATCATGTACCCTCAACTTTTTCAGACGGATACTGGTGGTAACTGAGTCTGACTAACCAATCCTAGAGCCAGTGCTATGTTAAAAGACACTCAGAATACAGTGAAACACCTACATACACTAGGGAACACTATGCGTTGGGGTCCCCCTGTAATTAGCATGACCTCCTCTGTAAGCCCCTAGTATATAATAGGGCGGGGGATTAAAACTACCTCTTAAAACGCACCACAGGGCGTGTTTGCACACGTCACCTCAGGCCCCGTCCCCTCCCTTCCCCACTGTTTAAACACGCCCTGTGGCCATTTTAATTTGGAAGATTAAGTCCCCTTGAATCCTGAGGGTCCCTGGGGTCCAACTAGACCACCAAGTACCTCCAGTAAGCGCCACAGAGCTGCGTTGCAGAGAGATGTAAAAAGGGGCACGGCCTAGACCACCTCTCTGCAACGCAGCTCAGTGGCGCTTACTGGAAGCACCTGGTGGGCTAGTTAGCCCCCAGGGGCCATCAGGATTGAAGGGGAATTATTTCCCCAACTTAAAACGGGCCATTGGGTGTGTTTGCACATGTCACCTCAGGCCCCGTCCCCTCCCTTCCCCACTGTGTAAACATGCCCTGTGGCCGTTTTAAGTTGGGAGATTAAGTTCCCTTGAATCCTGAAGATCCCTAGGGGCAAAATAGCCCACTAGGTACGTCCAGCAAGCGCCTGGCGCCTGGCGCATACTGGAGATACCTGTTGGGCTAGTTGGCCCTCAGGGACCCTCAGTATTGAAGGGGAATTAATTCCCCAACTTACAACTGGCCAGGGGGTGCGTTTGCAGAGTGCTGCAAGGAGGGGGTGAGGCGCGATGCCGGTCTTTTGTTTATTTTTTTTTTTAAGAAGGGGCTGTGTGGCCCCCCCTTCTTTTTCTAATTTATTGGCCCTGGGGACCCATCCCCCAGGGACTGCCCCCTTATTTTTTTTTTTTTTTTTAAATTGGCCTTGGGGAGCCCAACCCCCGGGGCATTGCCTTTTTTTTTATTCTTTAGGAGGGGGCTGCGTTGCCCCCCTCCTCAGGCCACTTATGGCCCCGGGGCCCCATATCCCGGGGCCGGCCTTTGTTTTTTAATATTTTTTTTATATATTTATAGAAACACCTAGGACATGCTGGACAAACCGTATGTACCTATCACCATGACGATTTACGTGATATTCATTAAAAGGCGACTGCATACAATGAATCCACGTGGAATGTATTTACACCGCTAGTGAAGCTCTGACGTGTCTGACGCCCTACCGTGCCTAATCCCGGTGTCCCCACCGGTGGGTACTCTCCAAGTAGACACCCTTGTCGTTCATTTATACAAACATGGGTAGCTATTAACGGGCACATTTAATACACACACACACCAAGCCATTCAAAGGGTATTCGACAAAAAATCGACCAAAACTATGCAAGAAACCCCCCTCATGGTTAATAAAACACACATCCACCGCCGGATTTGTAATACTTTTTATTTTACTCTCTGGAAAGGAGACGAACCTCACTTGAGAGTCACAGCGTGCTCCTGGCTGAGTCCAATGCTGTGTTACACCAACCAGTGCTTGCCGAGCACCACACACCTCTGTGTTGTATTCCACCAGCTAGTGCGTATGCTATGACACCCTCTAGCCCATGTGCACTGTAACACCACCCCATGAATATGTCATGCCACACTTGCCTTCACACGGGTTATATTGCCCTATCTAACGTGCCTTCCTCAATGCCTATGTTATAATGCACAGCGCTATGCCATACATATTACAATCTGGGATCCATATCTTTGTCACAGTGCATATGCAACGTTACACTCCCCAGCACATATTTTATATTACAACTTTAGAGACTTGTTAGGTTGCACAACACTGCCCTGTGCATATTACCCTCCAAGGAGCATATCGCATAGCACGCGCTAGTGCCTGTGCTATCTCGCGCTCTCCAATGAATCTGTCATTGCGCACGATGTATTGCATATTATATTTCACGCCTGGTTCATCTTATATCACACTTTTTGATGCATTGTTTATACCATTCACTATATCTAGTTTTCATTTTCAATCGTGCTCTCAGGACTATGTTCTGTATAACACTGCGTTCACCTACCCTTTTCACGGGCATTACATTTTGCGATGGGGGGTGGAGGGTCAGGGGGTGTTTCTGCCAAGTGAGCCCGGAGTCACAGTCACAAACGTCCTCTTCTTCCTGAATAAAAGTGAGATTATGCTGCATACTTGTTCATATTTTAAGTAGTTCGCACAGACACACATTTTAAAAACAATAAAGTTCCTAATACCCACCTTCTCTGAACAGTTAGCTTGCTACCCCATCCACCTCCTCCCTATCTTCTGTTGTCTGAATCCATGGACTAGCCTCCTCCCTCCTGCCATGCATGGTCTGATGTGCTGCCACTGCCCTCCATTTAGCATGATGTACCAGTCCACTCCTCCTGCCCTCCATTGCCCAATTATATGCCCCATCATTGACCTCCGGCTTAGCCTCTGTGCTTAGCTTGCTGCCCCTATTCTCCTTCCCCCTGCCCTCCGATGTCTTTGTGCATGCCCCTGCTCCATTCTTTTTGCCCACCATGTTCCAAGGACCTGCCACTCCTATCTACTCTGAGTGTTCTGTTGAGCTGCCACTCCCCTCCCACCTGCCTAGCATTGTCAGATGACTGTAACCTGTCCCTGCCACCTCCACCCTGCCTGTCCACATGCCATGCCCCATCCCCTTCCTCCTGTCCTCCATGGTCCATTTTTCAGTTCCACACCCTTCTACCTTCCCTGGTCTGTTGTGCTGCAACTGCTACTCCTACCTGGCCCGCGCGGTCTGTTGTGAGGCCCCTTCCCCTTAACTCTCTTGTTTGTGCCCAGGTCCTGACCCTCCCTTCTATCCTCCATGGTCCTTTGTGCATGCCACTGCACCCTCCTTCTTGCCCATCATAGCCATTGTGCTGCCACTAACCCTCCCGCTTGCTATGCATGGTCTTCTGTGCTGCCACGGCCCCTCCCACCTTCCCTGTGTGGTCAGCTAGCTGCCCCTGACCCCATCCCACCTTCCCTCCATGGTCTGTGTGTATGCCATCATAGTCTCACTGTTGCTCTCCATGGTGTGTCTTGTTTCTAGTGCCCATCCTGCCTGACCTCCATGGTCATCTTGCTGCTCCTGCCCTGCCCCCTTGCCCCCAGCCCTCTGTTTCCATGTGCAGACCCCTATTCCCTCCCTCCTGGCTTGTCTGTTCCATTGTAATGCCCCTGATCCGTCCCTCCTGTCCTTTATGGTCTGTTATGCTGCAGCTTTCTCTCCTGTCTGTCCATTATGGTCAGCTAGCTACCATTGCCTCTTGCCCCTCTGTTCTCTGTTGTCCATGTGCATGGTCCTGTCCCCTACCTATTGCGTTCTATGGATTGTTGTGCTGCACTCCCATCTGGCATGCCCTGTGTGGTGTATTGTGCTGCTGCAAACCCTGATGCCTGCCCTGTAGGGTCGGTTTGGTGCACCTCTCCATGTCCCTCCTGTCCTCTGTTATCCAAGTCCATGTCCATACCCCAATTCCTCCTGCCTTCCATGATCCAATGTGCCATACTTGCAAACATTTTGAACTTGGTAAGTGGAAGATTGTGAAAAAAACTGGGGTATTGATTTTCCCCTTTGAGTTACATTGAAAAAGAGGAGATTGTAGACAGGAGACAGATCAAATAAAGCCCATTTGAGCTTAAAAACATTGGACGTTTCCAGGCTGAATCGGGTCTGTTGATATGTATGGTTGTACTACCACTGCCTCTTCCTTCTGGCCACAATGGTCTATTATATTGCCACAGCCTCACTTGCCAGTCCTGTATTGTTGGTTTGTTGCCCCTGCCCCCCTTTCCACTGCCCTCCATAGTCTGTTGTGCTGCCACTGCCCTTCCTGCCTGCCCTGTGTGGTCAAATTGTTGCCTCTGCACCCTCCTACCTGCCTTCAATTTTCAGAGTCCGTGCCCCTGGCCTCTGCCTCTCAACAGTAGCCTAATGAACAACTAGATTGCTAACGTTCTATATTTATTACAAAAGTGTGGAACGCCTGACGTCATCTTGACGTAATCGAAACTGTAATACCTACAGCATTTCCTTTAGAAATTACATATATGAGAGGGTCTTATTTGCATCAAAATTATGGTTAGTGCTCTAAAAAACTAAAATGAGGACATATTTTCTGAGTTTTCAAATAGCGACAAAGCACTTTTAAATTATTTGTTATCTTTATGTTTTTTTATCCAGTTGACCACTTGATTAGATGTTGCACTTATGGGAGAGGATGTGGTGTTACTTCCAGAGCTGCAGACTTTGCAACTGGAGAACCAGGTTGGAGATTCTGCTTCAACTCAACATTCTGTAATTCTGGTCAAATCACATAATCTCCCCATGTCTAAAACCAAAATGAATTTGATCTTGTGTGATGTAACCAATGCTCATGTAAAGCACTCCAATACCTGACAAGTCTGCACTATATAAAACTGCAAAAACACAAAAAATAAGTGTTTTGCACACTTCTGTCATTGGACTACATGTGGGCTACATGTGGGTGATATTTGTGCTGCATTTGGGCGCTTTTGTCTCTCGTGGCCATCTTGGGAGATTTATTTGTTATGAAGTTTCCTAATTTCCTCATTTACTGCAGTCTCCTCACTAGGAAATGCTTTCAGTTTTTTACTTTGATTCCATCAAGAAGGTATTCAGATATGTCACACATTTGCCATAAATTCTGAATGTTAGCACTCTAGTTGCTCATTAGATCACTGTAGTAAAGCTACTGCTCACCACGAAAGTCTGCTGCTGGTATTAAAAGTGCATGTTTCAGTCTGCATGTCAGAATGTTTTAATGAAATCGAAGAGGATTTGAGAAGTCACTCCAAATGTGCCCTAATTTTTCTTTCTTCAGCACTAATCATAATTTCTATGGCAAAATGAACCCCCTCATTGGGTTCCTTTTTTAATTTAATGTTTTAAGTGTTACCAGTTTATTCCAATCAAGATGGCTTCAGGTGTGCCATACTTTTGTCATAAGTAAGACAGAAAGCGCTCTAGTTGTTCTTAAGAGCACTCTGGGACATTTTATCATTGGGCTATACTTGGGCTACATCTGGGTGATATTTGGGCTACATTTGGGCTCTTTTGTCTCTGGTGGCCATCTTGGGAGACTTATTTGTTATGAAGTTTCATAATTTTCTCATTTACTGCAGCCTCCTCAGTAGGAAATACTTTCAGGTTTTTACTTTTGTTCCATCAAGAAGGCATTCAGATGTGTCACACATTTGCCATAAATTCTGAATGTTAGCACTCTAGTTGCTCATTAGATCACTGTAGTAAAGCTACTGCTCACCAGGGAAGTCTGCTGCTGGTATTCAAAGTGCATGTTTCAGTCTGCATGTCAGAATTCTTTTATGAAATAGAAGAAGATTTGAGAAGTCAAAATGTGCCCTAATTTTTCTTTCTGCAGCACTAATCATAATTTCTATGGCAAAATGAACCCCCTCATTGTGTTCCTTTGCAAATTAAATGTTTCAAGTGTTACCACTGTATTCCAATCAAGATGGCTTCAGGTGTGCCATACTTTTGTCATAAGTAAGACTGTTAGCGCTCTAGTTGTTCGTTAGAACACTCTGGGACATTCTGTCATTGGGCTATACTTGGGCTGCATCTGGGTGATATTTGTGCTACATTTGGGCTCTTTTGTCTCTGGTGGCCATCTTGGGAGACTTATTTGTTATGAAGTTTCCTAATTTCCTCATTTACTACAGTCTCCTCAGTAGGAAATACTTTCAGTTTTTTACTTTGATTTCATCAAGAAGGCATTCAGATGTGTCACACATTTGCCATGAATACAGAATGTTAGCACTCTAGTTGCTTATTAGATCACTATAGTAAAGCTACTGCTCACCAGGGAAGTCTGCTGCTGGTATTGAAAGTGCATGTTCCAGTCTGCATGTCAGAATTTTTTAATGAAATAGAAGAGGATTTGAGACGTCACTCAAAATGTGCCCTAATTTTTCTTTCTGCTGCCCTAATCATACTTTCTGTGACAACATGAACCCCCTCATTTTGTTCCTTTTTAAATTAAATGTTTTAAGAGTTACCACTTTATTCCAATCAAGATGGCTTCAGGTGTGCAATACATTTGTCATACATAGGACTGTTAGCGCTCTAGTTGTTCTTTAGAACACTCTGGGAAGCTGCAGTAGAACACAAAGGAATCAACAGACAGTATCTGCCCTTGCTGGATGTATATGTTTTACTGAGAATGTCAGACTTCATTCTCACAAAGATAATGTGAATTTACAGAAACTATGCTCTCAGTTTAGCTTATAGATCACCTTCCAAACCTCTGTGGGAAAAGCATGAGAAAATAGTTTTCTCTCAAACATGATTCATGATAATACAGCAGAAGGCTTTCTCAAATGGTAAAATCACCTTAGAACCCCCCCCCCCCAATTCCTTAAATGAGTATGGTACCATCAACAAATGATTTATAATGTAACTAAAGTCTTAAAACCTTCTATTAACTGCAATGCTTTTTAATGAGGTGCTATCATGTATATTGGTCCCAAGACGGCTGCCAACACTTCTTGGATGAAGTACTGACAGCCAATCAGATCTCACGATGAGATGTGTGGTTAGGCTCCGCCCAGATATATATGTGATTTTGATTTTGATTCTCTCAGGAACTACTGAACGGATTTACACCATTTAAGCAAAAGGCATGACTCTGAACCAAGGTCTATCTTTCTGCCAAATTTGGTGTAATTCCATTCAGCAGTTCGGGCTGTAGCTGCGGCTAAAGGTCCTATGGGAAATTGCAAGGGGAAAACATGTTTTGGGACCCCCCTTTTTTCTCAGCCCCCGCTACACGAATGATCCTGAGACTTTCAGGATAGGAGCGGACCGGAGCTGGCCAAAAGTTTTGAAAATTTCGCGAAGATCCCTCAACAGGCGCCAAAGTTATTCCAAATAGAATGTTGTGGATTTCCTATGGAAAATAGGTCCTAGCTATAACTACCTACTGGCGACCGCCAGTAGGTAATATATATATATATATATATATATATATATATATATATATATATATATATATATACACTGAAAAAAACAAAGGTTTCATGCATGTTATAGTTAGGAATTGGCATTTAAAAAACCTTTGAAATTCACTGAAAAAAACAAAGGTTTCAGGGGCGTTATACTTAGGAATTGGCATTTAAAAAACCTTAGAAATTCACTGAAAAAACCATAGGTTTCAGGGGTGTTATAGTTGGCTGGACATTTCCCTCATACAAAACCCTAGAAATTCCCCTGTTATAGTTCATCTTTAATTAAGAAACGTTTTCCTGTTCCAGCTTGACCACTCACATACATTCGGATAGGTTGAAATGACGTACATGAGCACCCTCTCTTTTCATTAAGTAATCCATGGTCAATCTGCTCTTTTACTTGCTGATATATTTGTTTCTGTTCAACATTTAGTTGCTCTTCCAAGTTTCCTAACTGTATTGCATCTTCTTGTGCTTGATACAGTGCTGTTTCCACTTCATTCATTGCAATCGCTGCTTCATTTTCAACAATTGGTTGTCCTAGTGGATCTTGACTCAGTGCAACAGAACTTTGACTGTCTTGAGAACTGTCTCTAGCAATCTCAGCTGCAATTATAGCTTCTTGATCAATTTCATCATTCAACATTTTGACATAATTTGTGAAAGCACTTCATTGTATGCTATCTTTAGAAGCATTAAATGAATCTTCATAGCTGGGAAAATCTCCAAGTAATTCCAGTTCTGAACGCCATGGTTTGAACATTTGCAAAAGGGCTAAATAGAAAAATTCCCTTTTGTCAGCAGTGTCGCAACTCAGTTTTCTGTGATTAATTAAATTTCCTTTCCTTTGTTTCACCAAACATCCTTCGGAACCAATCACTGCATATTTTCCATCGTTGATGTTCTCTGTAGTATTCCATTTAAAAGTGTAGTTTTGCAGCACTTCATAGAGACACATGTTCTCAAGATGATGACTTCTATTTGGATAGCATGTGTCCAACATATTGGTTTTCAAAATATCTGTACTTTCAGGGTCATTTTCTGCTAAATATTCAATTTCTTGAACAGATCTCAGTACCCGATTTCGCATTCCTGCAAGACCTAGACTCACCCAAATGATTCTTCTACTTTTGTAATATAGACTTGCAGATGATAACCTATATGAACATTCATATGCTCCAATTTCACGATGCGATAACATCTTCAAACTGAAACTGTATAATTTCTTACTTAGAGTCTTCTCGTGAGAAATCTCTTCCCACATTTCTTTCAATTCTGTCTTTTCTGAATTAGTAATGTAAGACGTTACATATCGAGCAACAGCAATGGAATTGTCCGCAACATACTGAATATCCATGTTAGCGTTCCACATGGATAAAATAACTGGATTGTAGTCATTTATGTATTTTGATTCTTCGCTTCTTCTTAAGTTGTAGGTAATATTCGGAGACTTTCTTGTGATGGTATGTCGTACAGCTGACATAAAACTGTTCACTCTTCCTTTGGATAATACAGGACGTGGAAATCCAAAACAACATTTGGTATAGAACTTATCCTTTGACTTGTACTTTCGTCTACAGTATTTTCCACACCTGCGGCTTTGAAATCGTAAGACTTGTTGTTTTAAGTTTCTGTCTTCTCTGCTATTGGGAAGAGCATGATCTTCAATGAAAGACAAAACAGTTTCATCTGAATCTGTTCCAAATTTGGGGGCGTCCTTGACCCATAACAACATATGTATGTGAGGAGCACCTCTTGCTTGATACTCCTTTCTCCAGAAGAAATCCACAAGTTCTCCAAGAGGAGGATTCTTTTTATTGCAGATGAAAAACATCATAGCTTCAAATCTATGATTGAAATATCGGCATACATTGACAGGATCCAAAGAGCACAATTCTCCAGGTGTCTTGTGTTCAATATTTTTTATATTGGAATTTGCCTCTCGAAGAAATTCAAGTAAATCATCCCAAGCATACTCAGCACAGCTTAGGGTAACGAACCATGTAGGAGTTCCCAAGTTCCGTAGCATACATTTTGAGTTCTCCATGTCGACGGTCCCAATATTCATTAGTCCCACCCTGAACAGCCATCAGATTAATCAACTGAGATTCTAAATGATCATCTCTCTGATGCACTTTATCCATAAAATCCTTTGCAGTTACATTTTGAAGATGCATTCCAGTTTTTAAAATGTGATTTACTACATATGAAAGTCCAGACAAGTCACTTTCAAACAAAAGATGAAACATATAAGGGATACATTGACGAAATCTTGGATCTTCTGCATATAATCTTGTTAGCCGATATTCAGATGCAGGAATCTACACAGGACGTTCATCATATCGTCCACCTTTTCCTGTTGGAAACAACTACGGGAAACAACGAGCTTCCAAGATCTCTTCCCATACACTCATGGGACTTCCTGTTGCTTTTTTCATTTGAAACAACTCAATCGTATTCCCCATCACCTCTTTGGAATGAAGTGGATGTACACTGTAATGTTCATAGATCTCTTCACATCTGGACATGTCCACTTTTTCAATTTGTCCACTTAATGTTTCAGTACATTCTGCTAAATCTATTTCTTCTTCTCCAACAAACACATTTCTACAGTACTCATTATTTTTTAACAAATACAATGATGCCTTTTGCACTTTTCTAACATCCACTAACTCTTGCCAGATTTTCTTATTCTTAGTAGGAACACCATTAACTAGAATGACTAGCGGCTCATTTTCTGCATGATCTACACCAATAGTTTCAATATTCTTCCTTAAATCTAATGGTAAATACACAACTCTTCCTTTCAATCCTCTTTGCAACTCTGATGGAGGTAATTTACTTGTTTTGGGCTCCATACGAACAATAGCCTGAAAAGGTTGAACACATTGTATGAGCATAGACTCATACATATTTAAATCTATCAGCTCTGGAGGAATAGCAACCAACTCTAGATTATTATGAACAGCTCTAGCAGGCATTTTATTCTCATCTAATTTGTTATAAAAATATTTGCAAATACGCTGCTCACATCCCAAATCAAAACAATCCTCTACCAACAAATAAGTTGCAAATTCCATCCATGTATCATTATCTTCTATTTCACTTTTAAAATACAGATTGACACCCCTAGTCTGATTTTTATAGTGACTTCGCCAACAACAAATACAAGAAACATTTGGTCTTTCACCTGAAATTACCTTAAACTTTGTGATTTAATCCTCAAATTTTTCTGTATTTACGGGTTCTACATTGTCTTCAACATTTTGTTCTACTAATGTGTCAGTTTCTTCACTCTCTTGCTGAGGCCCAAAGTAACAAAACTCAATATCCTCACAGACCTGCTTCACATCCGATACTGACCCATGCAAAAGAGCACTGTTCAACTCACTTAACTTTAGTGCTGGACTTTTTGCATAATACAACCTTCTCACTAACTTCCGCATCTGAGTATGATGTACTGCCAGCATTCTGAAATGGTGAAAAACACTTTGATAAACTTTCCTAGAAAGACAAGCCAGAGAATGACCTTGCAAACCACTATGTTTTCTCACTATGCAAGGGTCTAGTCCTTGCAACAGCTTAATCTTTTGTTTTACACTTTTTTTAGTATAGGCTTGTAAAAAACTACATAATTTTTCAATAGATTCCTGTCGTACACTGCATACACTACTGCAATCCCAAGTGTACACAGGGTTTTTAGCACGTCTCCCTAAAACTTCATCAGCTATCACTTCTTCTGCATTTCTTTCAACCATTTTCTCTTTCTCCATTGGACAACCGTCACTAACCTCATAACCTCTACCACTGGTGTCAACTGCATACAATAATTTTTAGCTCAGTGAGTAACTCTCTTCATTAAAAAAAGGCTCTGAACTAGAACTGTGTTTCCATTCTCCCAAAAAAAATCAAATTTTTTTTTTATTAATAACTCTTTTCCTCCTACTTTTGGCCTTCATTACATATATTGATTTATCTAGTGATCGAATTCTGTTTAACACTAAAATAAACAGTTTCCTTTTTACTTCAAAAGCCTTTTCCACAATGCTTTCAATATGCTTCTTCTTTTTATAAAATAAAGCTCTCTTTTTATATTTCTTCACATCTTTCAGCAAATTATGCACTACTCTCTTGCAAAATATTTTTTTGCGTAATTCCTTCTACTGATTTTGCCTTCTTTTACCATACTTTATCTCCTTGGACTGAACATTTGCTTTTTTACTTTTCCTCTTATTTTGAATTTTTTTCTTACTTGAAAAATTCTCAGAAGTTCCAGCATTATCTACATTCTGTTTGCTCCTACAAACATTTTCAATAAATTGCTTCGTGATCTTACCAGAAGAGTTTTTCCTTTTAGCCACATTATCATTTTCATTCAATACTTGTGGTTGATGTTTCTTCAAATAATCCTCCTGTCTCTGTTCTTTTCTTTTTCTTTTTTTTACTGGCATAATTTCTCTATTTTAACGTTGAAAAACAGTATCTGTAAAAAAAGAATCACAAATAAATGTATATTAATAACTTTCAAATTTACACTATTCCATTCCTGTACAAACACATTTTATATAAAAACTGACTAAGAAACTATAGCCCTGAACCACAAGTGTGACGATGGTTAAAACACTACATGCATAGTGCATACTACTTTGAAGCAGTTCATGCCCTAAAGCCTACCTCACTAAAAGACTACATGCTAACTGACTGAATGATTACAGTACTATAAGGAGACACACTGGGTGAGTGACAGGGTGTTTGCTAGAAGTGTGTGAATACTAACTAGGGAATTGAAGGTGTGAAAGACAACTGTGTAGGTGAGTAGAGGACTGCATCCATACTGCATAGGCATTTAAAGCAGTCCATGTGCTAAGGCCTGGCTCACTGCATGAGTACTTGGGTACTGACTGAATGATTAGACTACAGCAAGGAGAGTGCCTGGGTACATTTATAGGTGGTAGGCTTTTGGCGCAGGGAATGGATTAGTACTTGGTACTGAATGGGTCAATAGAGGAGTGCAAAGGGAGTCACAGGATGTTTGCTGGACGGTATGGATACTGACTAGGGAATTGAAAGTCTGAAAGACAAGTGTCTAGGTGGTTAGAAGAGTGCATGCATAGTGGATAGGGGTTTGAAACAGTCCATGTTCTAAGGCCTGGCTCAGTGCATGAATACTTAGGCACTGACTGAATGATTAGAGTACTGCAAAGAGAGTGTCTTGGTGAATTTATAAGTGTTTGGGTTTTGGCACAGTGAATGGATTACTACATGGTGCTGAATGGGTCACTAGAGGACTGCAAAGGGAGTGACAGGGTGTTTCCTGGAAGTGTATGGATACTGACTAGGGAATTGAAGGTGTGAAAAACAACTGTGTAGGTGGTTAGAGGACTACATGCATAGTGAATAGGCGTTTGAAGCAGTCTATGTGATAAGGCCTGGCTCACTGCATGAGTACTTGAGTACTGACTGAATGATTAGGGTACAGCAAAAAAGACTGCCTGGGTGAATTTATAAGTGGTAGGCTTTTAGCGCAGGGACTGGATTAGTACTTGGTGCTGAATGGGTCACTAGAGGACTGCAAAGGGAGTGACAGGGTGTTTCCTGGAAGTGTGTGGATACTGACTAGGGAATTGAAGGTGTAAAAGACAAGTGTATAGTATGTTAGAACACTACATGCATACTGCATAGACATTTGAAGCAGTCTATTTGGTAATGAATGGTTCACAACATAAGTACTTAGAAACTGACTAAATCATCAGACTACTTCTAGGACAGTGCCTGGGTAAAACTTTTAAATTTTCAGTTCTGCCAACAGTGAAGAGAATAGTACATGGTACTGCACCTTAGTGTCAAACCCTGACTCATTTTATCAATGCATAAGCAAAGACTAGCTTCTAATGCTACAACATGACCAGTTTTAAAAGAGTTATCTGTCAGAAAATACACGATGTTACCCAATCCTTCTCTCACAGTGGTTCCCAAATGCACATACACTCACAGTGTGATTCTAGACAAGCACCACTATCCCTAGGAGTTTACCAAAACTCATTTACTACTGTGGAAGTGGTAAGGGAACTGCACACAATCTACATATTTCAGGACTGCACTTTTGTGTCAAAGCCTGACTCATTTAATCAAAGCATAAGCAAAGACTGCCTTCTAATGCTACTAAAACTTGACAACATGACAGGTTTTAAAACAGTTATCTGCCACCAAATACACGATGTTACCAAATGCTTCTCTCACAGTGGTTCCCAAATATACACAGACTCACTGTGTGATTCCAGACAACAACCACTATCCCTAGAAGTTGACCAAAACTCATTTACTACTGTAGAAGTGGTAAGGGAACTGCACACAATCTACAAATTTCAGGACTGCACTTTTGTGTCACACACTGACTCATTTAATCAAAGCATAAGCAAAGACTGGCTTCTAATGCTACTAAAACTTGACAACATGACAGGTTTTAAAACAGTTATCTGCCACCAAATACACGAGGTTACCAAATACTTCTCTCACAGTGGTTCCCAAATGCACACAGACTCACAGTGTGATTCTAGACAACAACCACTATCCCTAGGAGTTTACCAAAACTGATTCACTACTATGGAAGTGTTAACGAAACTGCACACAATGTACATATTTCAAGACTGCACTTTTGTGTCAAAGCCTGACTCATTTAATCAACGCATAGGCAAAGACTGGCTTCTAATGCTACTAAAACTTGACAACATGACCGGTTTTAAAAGACTTATCTGTCAGAAAATAAACGATGTTACCCAATCCTTCTCTCACAGTGGTTCCCAAATGCACACACACTCACAGTGTGATTCTAGACAAGCACCACTATCCCAAGGAGTTTACCAAAACTCATTTACTACTGTGGAAGTGGTAAGGGAACTTCACACAATCTACATATTTCAGGACTGCACTTTTGTGTCAAAGCCTGACTCATTTAATCAAAGCATAAGCAAAGACTGCCTTCTAATGCTACTAAAACTTGACAACATGACAGGTTTTAAAACAGTTATCTGCCACCAAATACACGATGTTACCAAATGCTTCTCTCACAGTGGTTCCCAAATGCACATAGACTCACTGTGTGATTCTAGACAACAACCACTATCCCTAGAAGTTTACCAAAACTAATTTACTACTGTGGAAGTGGTAAGGGAACTGCACACAATCTACATATTTCAGGACTGCACTTTTGTGTCAAAGCCTGACTCACTTAATCAAAGCAAAAGCAAAGACTGCCTTCTAATGCTACTAAAACTTGACAACATGACAGGTTTTAAAACAGTTATCTGCCACCAAATACACGATGTTACCAAATGCTTCTCTCACAGTGGTTCCCAAATGCACACAGACTCACCGTGTGATTCTAGACAACAACACTATCCCTAGAAGTTTACCAAAACGCATTCACTACTGTGGAAGTGGTAAGGGAATTGCACACAATCTACATATTTCAGGACTGCACTTTTGTGTCAAACACTGACTCATTTAATCAAAGCATAAGCAAAGACTGGCTTCTAATGCTACTAAAACTTGACAACATGACAGGTTTTAAAACAGTTATCTGCCACCAAATACACGGTTACCAAATGCTTCTCTCACAGTGGTTCCCAAATGCACACAGACTCACAGTGTGATTCTAGACAACAACCACTATCCCTAGGAGTTTACCAAAACTGATTCACTACTATGGAAGTGTTAACGAAACTGCACACAATGTACATATTTCAAGACTGCACTTTTGTGTCAAAGCCTGACTCATTTAATCAACGCATAGGCAAAGACTGGCTTCTAATGCTACTAAAACTTGACAACATGACCGGTTTTAAAAGACTTATCTGTCAGAAAATAAACGATGTTACCCAATCCTTCTCTCACAGTGATTCCCAAATGCACACACACTCTCAGTGTGATTCTAGACAAGCACCACTATCCCTAGGAGTTTACCAAAACTCATTCACTACAGTGGAAGTGGTAAGGGAACTGCACACAATCTACATATTTCACGACTACACTTTAGTGTCAATGCCTGACTCATTTAATCAAAGCATAAGCCATAACTGTCTTCTAATGCTCCTAAAACTTGACAACATGACATGTTTTAAAACAGTTATCTGTCAGCAAATACACGATGTTACCAAACACTTCTCTCACAGTGGTTCCTAAATGCACACAGACTCACAGTGTGATTCTAGACAAGCACCACTATCCCTAGGAGTTTACCAAAACTTATTCACTGCAGTGGAAGTGGTAAGGGAACTGCACACAATCTACATATTTCAATTTCACGACTACACTTTAGTATCAATGCCTGACTCATTTAATCAATGCATAAGCAAAGACTGGCTTCTAATGCTACTAAAACTTGACAACATGACAGGTTTTAAAATAGTTATCTGTCAGCAAATACACGATGTTACCAAACACTTCTCTCACAGTGGTTCCCAAATGCACACAGACTCACAGTGTGATTCTAGACAAACAACACTATCCCTAGGAGTTTACCAAAACTCATTCACTACTATGGAAGTGGTAAGGGAACTGCACACAATGTACATATTTCAAGACTGCACTTTTGTGTCAAAGCCTGACTCATTTAATCAACGCATAAGCAAAGACTGGATTCTAATACTACTGAAACTTGACAACATGACACGTTTTAAAAGAGTTATCTGTCAGAAAATACACAATGTTACCAAATGCTTCTCTCACAGTGGTTTCAAAATGCACACAGACTCACAGTGTGATTCTAGACAAGCACCACTATCCCTAGGAGTTTACCAAAACTCATTCACTACAGTAGAAGTGGTAAGGGAACTGCACACAATCTACATATTTCAGGACTGCACTTTTGTGTCAAAGCCTCACTCATTTAATCAACGCATAAGTAAAGACTGGATTATAATGCTACTAAAACTTCACAACATGACAGGTTTTAAAACAGTTATCTATCAGCAAATACACAAGGTTACCAAATGCTTCTCTCACAGTGGTTCTCAAATGCACACAGACTCACAGTGTGATTCTAGACAACACCCACTATCCCTAGGAGTTTACCAAAACTTATTTACTACTATGGAATTGGTAAGGGAACTGCACACAATGTGCATATTTCAAGAGTGCACTTTTGTGTCAAAGCCTGACTCATTTAATCAACGCTTTAGCAAAGACTGGCTTCTAATGCTACTAAAACTTGACAACATGACAGGTTTTAAAAGAGTTATCTGTCAGCAAATGCATGATGTTACCAAATGCTTCTCTCACAGTGGTTCCCAAATGCACACAGACTCACTGTGTGATTCTAGACAAACAACACTATCCCTTGCACTATACCAAAACACATTTCTTCATCTACAAGGAGTACTACATTTTAGTGCAGAAACATAACTCATTTCACAAATTCATAAACATTGACTGGTTTCTAATGCTACCAAAATATAAAAACTGCATTGTTATCTGTCTACAAACACATGAAAAAAACAAATGCTTATCACAGAATGGTTTCTACATGCACACACACTGTCATTAAGATTGTAGAGAAAACAAAGTACTCCCTAAACTTTAGCAGGAGAAATACATTAGTCTGATTAAAATAAAAATAGTCTACATACATCCCCTCACAATTAAATAACTCACCTTTCAAGATGTTTTGTAGATTAAGAAGTATATCAGTCACACACCAGATATCAGTCACACACCAGATTTTCTTATACAGAATCTCTGCACTGTGCACCTGTCAGCAGAACCAAAGAATGGCAAAGTTTCCTTCTCATTTTCCACACATATACATGTAAACATCAAATCACATTCCTTCCCACATAAATTCAAAAGCAAACACACATTTCTATTGGTTAAACATTTCAACCCTTTCCAAATGACATAAACTTCAACCCTTCCCCCAATCTGCCTTCTGCCCGTTACCATAGAAACAGGTCATAGAACACTGTACTGAGCACACAGGTCACAAGTTCAGCACACACAATGTTGCTAATCAAGACAGCAAGTGTGCTTGACTTCTCAACATATCAGCTTATCATATATAATGTTTCTTACAATCAGTTTTTGTTAACCAATAAGAATCATGGGTTTAAAAAACAGAACTATACACCCTACCTTTCAGTGTAGAAGGTTGTCAAACAACCAATCATTTCTTTTCTTTTTTCAAAACTGCATCTTAGCCACCATTTTAGAAACATCTTACTTTCCAAACTGCCATTTCATTTACAGAGACCATCTGAGTGCATCCAGACCTCCTTACAAGATGCTTAGAGTGTGGATTGTGGGACACAGCTACATTGTCTGGAGCCAAAGGTATGCAGAAAACAAAGGCATTCACAAAGACCTAGGTTTGCCAAATGTAGACATTAAATGGATTGGACAGAGAGGGTTAAAATGGCACTAATTATTGCCATTGGTGAAATCCTTCATGCAAATCCGACACCCTGACCTCATAATAGTGCACTGTGGTGGCAATGACCTAGGCACTTTGACTGGGGTAGGTCTGGAAATGCTTATGAAGGACACGTTTGCAGAACTGATTTCACTTTTACCTAAAACTGCCTTTGTGTATTCTAACATATGCCAAAGGCAGAAATGGAACTGGTCCAATCATTTTTGTCCACAGATTGAGAAAACTAGGAAACATGTGAATAAATCTGTTTCTGCTTTTCTCCGAGACTACAGAATGGGGTCCATTTACAATAACAATCTGCGCTTTGATATGCAAGAGATGTATAGGAGAGATGGAGTACACTTTACTGATGAAGGAAAAAGTGTCTTCCTCAACAACTTTGACTCTGTATAGGTACTTACTTATAAGTACCAAAAACTCTGAATGAACACAACGGCTCTTTTTAGAGCCACTCAAGAACAAAACACTTAACCTTAATCTTTATCTCTCAACAATTTCATTTTTTTCCCTTGGATCCGCGAACCCACCACGAGAGAATCCCTGCATCCAACGCGATAGGATGCGCGCACCGTGCACGCATTTCGCCATTTAAAAAAAAAGGGGGGCCCAGGGGGTCCTTCTGGGACTCCCTAAGCACCTCTAGAGGGTCAGAGTATTTCCACTCTGCCCCCTTTATATGTTTTACACACTTATTCCCCTTGCTTCTTCAGCCTCACTTCTACCGAGACAGAAAATGGCCACCAACAGTTCCTGGTTTCGAATGTAGACAGACACTCGACAGCCAATTAGCATTCCGCGCGCGATCGGGAGGGTGCGAGCTCGGTTCGGGGAGGGTGCGCTTACGGTGTGGGTAGGGTCCGCGGATCCTCCCTGGCCATAGATATTTATGTACTTTTAACTCTAATTTTCTCAGGAACTGCTGAACGGATTCACATCATTTATGCAAAAGGCATGAGTCTGAACTGAGGACTACCTCTTTGCCAAATTTGGTGTCATTCCGTTCAGCGGTTCGGGCTGTAGCTGCGACAACAGATCCTATGGGAAATTGCATGGGGAAAACGTGTTTTGGGACCCCCCTTTTTTCTCGGCCCCCGCTTGACGAATCACCACGAAACTTTCAGGGTAGGAGCGGAGCGGAGCTGGCCAAAAGTCTGGAAAAGTTTGTTAGGATTCGTCAACTGGCGCCAGACTTATTGGGAATAGAATAATGCAGATTTACTATGGAAAATAGGTCCTAACTATAACTATCTACTGGCAACTGCCAGTAGGTAATATATATATATATATATATATATATATATATATATATATATATATATATATATATATATATATATATATATATATATATATATATATATATATATATATATATATATATATATATATATATATATATATATATATATATATATGTATTATGAAAACTATAAACCGAATTACAAAATTTGTAATTGATAAAAATCTAATGGTTATTAAATTATGACTTAATTAACTTTTCACCCTATACCCCTACACACCTATCAAACCACAGGTAAAATATAATGAAAATAAATACGTATAACACAACTTACGTCATTGATAATCAATTACATAATTCATAACAAAATAATAGTTCATTGGTAATTATTACTTAATTAACTTCCCACCCTACAACCTAGGTCGGATGCTTTACGACACACATCGTAATCAGCCCCAAAGCTTTTAATAAACATCCATAATTAAATAAAATATATTACATCAACTAAAAATTAAACATTCATCCTAAAATAATTATACACCTGAAATGCATACAATAAAAAATCCAAAAGCATTCATATTATCTATAAACATTTAAACACAAACATAAATATAAATTAATATACTTAAGCAAATAAATTCATATGTAAATAAAACAAACCATATATTATACTACAAAAAGAAAACATAAGTTAGGGGCTCATTATGATGGCGGAAGGACCGCCACCGCTGGGCGAGCAGTGGTGGTACTTCCACCATCACACAGGAAATTCCCACCGCCAAATTAGGATGGCGGTGGGAATCCCAATGTGTCCACGGCGGACGGAAAGTCCGTCCACCACGGTTCCGCAAGCCGGTCATTTTCTGACCGCCTTGCGGAACAAGGACACAGGGCAGCATTGCAGCGGTGCCTTGCAGGCACCGCCGTAGGGATTATGAAATCCCTTTCCGCCTGTATTTTTGCTGCGGTCATCCCGCCACAAAAAGACAGGTGTAGGCTGGATTCGGGGTCCCGTTGCGGGCCCCCTCTGTGGAGGGGGGCACCTGCATTTTCATGCACCAAGTGGCAGACCTCGCGTGGTGCCTGCCACATAGTGCAGGGAAATGCAGTGCAAGCACTTTTTAAAAATTGCGTACGGTGCTGCAGCCAGCAGCACCGTCCACAATGTTAAAAGCCCAGGATGCGCCCGCCAGTATGGTGGGTGCATCCTAATATGTGTGGTGGGACCACCGCACGACTGGCGGGTGATCCCAGCACTGCAACGATGGCAGGCGAACTGATGTCCACCCGCCATCGTAATGAGCCCCTTAGTGTTTATCAGCAGCAACTTAACTGATGAAAACTATATTACAGCAATCAATAATATAACACTATTAGCAACTTTAACCAATAAAACCAATCAATCTAAAAGGCACACTCTATAATACAACTAAGGGCCTCATTATGATGTTGCTCGGAAAGGCTCTGAATGGCATTTGGTTCTTCCAAATCTGTGTCGGAAGCCTTCTTTCTGACTGACTCAGAAACATTTCCGACCGACCGATTACAATGGTCGAAAACTGTTCAGACTTTCTGACTCAGTTCCGACTCATGTCCGAACAGCATTTGGAGAAACCGAGTCGGTCGGAGCCGACTCGTACGCCTCCATGGACCATGTTCCCGACCGAGCGATTACGATGTAGGATTCAGACAGCCTTTCCAATTCTCCGACTAGAATCAGCTGTCGGAATCTGACTTTCATCCAGGGACCTCCGACTGGGGCCAGTGGGGGTACACATGGGTCCTCTCTATACAACCATGTACAGTCTGGCAGGCACCATGGGTGCTCACCACAGGGTCCAAGTTTTTCCGTAATCACCCCTTTCTTCAATGGGAGCCTGTATAATTGGTCGGAAAACAGGTTCCAATTGAAGTCAATAGGAGTCCGACAGAGCGGGGTTCGGACACATCCTAATCAGTCGGTCAGACTCCCCGAATCTGATTCGGTCGGAAACCTTTGCAAAACCAAGTCGGTCGGAATGCTTTTTGACCGACATCATAATGAGGCGCTAAATATTCCAAAAATAAAAAACTCTGCAAGCGGAAGAAACTCTACCAGATTCTCACAACAATCGATTAAAAAAGAAATAATACATCTCAACAACTACCTAATCAATTAAGTAATATTTATATTTTATAAATTAACTGTTATTAAACTAAAAAATATATAATTTAACAAATAAATAGTAACACTCTGTAACTTTTATCTGTTTACATATAATGCCTAAAAGAAAATAATTCCAAACCAAAAAACTGCCTGAAAATATCAACTATAACAAAGCACCAAAACAAATAAAGTAGGTATGTATAAATAATAAGTTATAAACTCTCCCAAACAGTGACCAAAAATAAATCTACCTCCCTAAACCTCAACAAACTAGCAACAACATACCATTTTTAGTTATTCTAACTTTGTTTCCTCTTCCAACAGAAAAGTAAGCAACTGCTCCACTTTAAAACTGCAAAACATCTAAACAAAACATACAAGTAACTTAAAAAATTACAAGTAACTACATTTATTAACATATTAATAACAAACATGCAAAAGTTAAATTATCATAAATATTTATACTATTGAAGGATACAAGGATAGAAGATGCCAAATATATCACTTTACAGAAAGGAAATAAATTATTAAATCACATGGGCTACAACTACAGCCAAGAAAGTGCATGAAAAGAACCTATAAACTGGAAATGTACTAACTAATATTTGAATGCAAGCTGCGAGAGGGCAACTATAAAAAATAAAGTTGTAGTTAATGTAAAAGAGCACAACCACCCCTCAGATGTAGTTTGAAAAATCTTGCAAAACATTAGGGAGGCAAGCACTAGCTCACTGGAACCCACAAGCAAAACCCTTAAAGACATACTACCTAATGTCTCACGTACATATATCAAGACAATTACAAACTATCCCCAATGTAAAACATTTAATTGTGCGCACTAAAAAAATACCATTGACACCCCACCTGACCATTTCACAATGACAAATAGGGGTCTATTAGAATGGTGGGCAGATAGCCCCCGCCGGGCCAGCGGTAGCCACCACTGGCCCGGCGTGGGCGTTCCACCTGCCATCCTTACATAGTTGACCCCCCGCCATATTAGTATGGCTGGGGGGTCCACAGCGTACGGGAAGACCGTCCGCTGCTTTTCCGCTGGTCGACTCGTCGGCCGGGCGGTAAAAGGCCATAATATGGTGGCGGTGTCTGCAAGACACCGCCATCCATATCAACATGCAGGCGGTGACTCGCCTTTCCATGGTGGCATTGCCGCCATGGCAAGGCTCATGGTCCTTGCTGTTGGGGAGTAGGGGGTGCACATGGGGGTACCTATGGTACCCTCTACATTGGCATGGACATAGTGGCAGGCACCATGCGGTGCCTGTCACCTTGTGCATGCCAATGTACAACGTGCATTCACAGCATTGTGGCGGGCGGTGCTGTGATGCCACCGCCACAGTGGTGGTGGCATCCTAATGGCCACAGCGGGACTGTCGCACCTCTGGCGGCCGGTCCCGTTCACCGTTACGGTGTCCGCCCGCCATCGTAATAGGCCCCTCAGTGAGGAACCCTTAATAATTAAAAATTAATCCTAATCTTCTCCACAGTAAACAACTTAATGAAGCTTACCCAATGTCAAACCAGGATGATGGATGGAACCTTCAACATGTGTCAAAGTATTCACTCAGATACACACCACACTTGGTGAATATCAACACACTAAATTCATATATGCTTTAATATCAAACAAAGCAGCAACTACTATGAACTCCTAAACTATATAAAACAACGAACAAATAACTACTACCTGCATAAAATATTCATAGACTTTGAACAAGTCATGATTCAGACATTTCTACACATATACCGCCACACATCCATGCAAGGCTGTTACTATCACTTTAATCAAAATATGGCGACACCTCCAAAAATCTACAAGTGTAGATAACTCCACTAGCAGTCAGTTACCGTTCGAAATAAAATAATAGCTGTAGCAGATGTCCCTGTCACAGAGGTAGTCAACCACTATAACTATCTAATAGAAAGCCCTTTCTACCAACAAAATGAAGACAAACTTATACCCCTAATGGACTATTTTGAAGACACTTGGGTTGGCAGACTGCATCGGTCAGGACACAGATGCCAAGTCAAATTCCAGATACCATGGTGGATTGTCTATGACAACACCTTGGCACAGGAAGCCAAAACAAACAACGAAATGGAAGAATGGCACAATACCTTTCAATCTACACTAGGCAGAACTAAACCAACATTATGCAAATATATCGAAGTACTACAAAATGACCAAAGCTACCAAGAACTAAGAATAGAGCAATCTGTTACCCAAATTGGCCCTAAACTTAGCAAACAAACTAGACAATGAATGACATGCTATAATTTCACGTCAAACTCTTCATCAATAATGAAAGGACTGCATTACTTACTATTACTAAATAAGACACAATAATGGTCCAGGTCGGGACTGAGTCTCCAGCGGATAGTCCCTTTTTATTTATCACCTCGGCCGAGAAGTTACATGCCCACATCACTGCCTGCATAGTGTGCCCGGCTAGCTCACTATATTGGGGTCACAGAAAATGTCTCCGCTAATCCAACAGCCATACTAAAAAAAAAAGCAAAAATATAAATAATCCAATTAAAATTCCTCTAAGTCATCCAAAATGTGTAGGTTCCAAAAAAAACCTGAAAAAGTGCTTTAAAAAAAAACGCTCCGGGAAACTTGAAAAAAAGGAAATCTAAGTAAAAATCATTGGTTTATAATAAACCAAAACTGATTTCCTTTAAAAGCAAATCGTAACCTCCAAATTCCTATAGAAATCATTTGTAGACAAAAACCTGTAAACGAAATGTTAAAGACTGCCCGCAAAATACATTACAGTCCAAAATATACACACACACAATATTTAAACATCAAAACATAAATAAAATCACATTATTTAACATAAAACTTTCATACATTAATGACAATTTAATAAAATGCAAAATAACAAAATAGTGCAGAACACTACTAAAACACATCAAATATACCAAAAACTCACAAAACACTGCAGCTAAATTTTAAACATGCATCCTAAATCCCCCCTACCTTGAAAACCCTGAAAAAAAACTTACAAAAATAGTTATCTGTTCCAATGAACAGCAGCACCTTACCGCGCCTTGGTTTCTTCGAAAAATAAAAGGTAGTGGTAAAAAAATGGTAGCCAATGAAACTTTAAAAAAGGATATCTCTCCATAGAAAGGAATAGGAAACTTAGTAAAAATCTTTAATAAATGTACAAAAAAATGCTGTAAAACTTTTGAAAACAATGTAAAGTATTTAATATATACTAATAAAGAATGTTAAAATATTGTTAAAAAATGTTTTGAAATAAGTTAAAAACGTTTAAAAATTGTAATCAATGAAAAATAACATTTAATTCACTTTATAATTGCTTTTATTGTTACTTAGAAAATATATTAGTTAAAATGTAAAACTGCAAAATAAATTAAAATTGTAAAACATAAAATTAAAACATTATGTGTAACATCTTCATATTATACTTAATTTGGAGTAATTCTTGGACACTAAACCTACCCACTCCAACCTAAACCAACTTGGGAAAGTTGTACACTAAAGGGGTGACATTTACTATTCCCACTCCAACCTAAACAATCTTGGGGAAGGTGTTCCACACTAAAGAGGTGACATTTTCTATTCCCACTCCAATCTAAACCAAATTGGGGAAGGTGTTGGACAGTATAGGTGTAACATTTACTATTCCCATTCCAATCTAAACAAACTTTGGGAAGGTGATGAACACAAAAGGAGTGACATGTACTATTCCCTCTTCAATCTAAACCAACTTGGGAAAGGTGTTGGACCCTAAAGAAGTAAACACAAGGAGATAATGGAAAGAGCACTGAGACTTTTAAGACACTCTTCACTCATCCCCAGTCACAGATCGGGGTTGAATCCATCATCGTTCTTTAGCTCACTTCGCCACCCCAGTTCAGGCCCAGCTATATGCAAATCAGTCTTGACCCTGTGCCTCATGGGAACAGTCCAGCCTGAACTGCCAGGCCAGGTCTACCCTGGACCGGTTTCGGGGTAACACCCATCATCAGCCAGGCTAGCTTGAATCCAGTGGCAAAGTGAGCAAGGGACCCACATCTGGGCAAACCCTGCCAACTTAGGACAAACAAAGCAAACACAAGGAGATGATGGACGGAGCACTGAAAAGTTTCAGACACTCACCCCCAGTCACAGATCTGGGTTGAATCAATTCCATTTCCTTATCCATAAGCGTAAATACATTTCTAATCTTCACACCATTCATAGTCACACTGATAGATGGCATCATAGCCCCAAATATATCTAATACTACCTTTATAAAACAGTGTTTCACTCTCTTCAAATCAACAGCATCATTCACTCCAATAATGTGATAAACTCTAGGAAACAAAGAAAAATAGCATGAACCCACCTTAATACCTGTCAGGTTGAAATAAGAAGTCCTTCTACACACATAATATACCCTTCTCAGAACTGGTTCTTCACCAATCAGAAAACCACCATCTATAACATAACTCCTTTCACATTCACTCTGACTCACATATTCAATTGACCTAACACCTGTAGGTTCATACATCCTGTTTTTTGTCTTGCAGGTCTTCTAGCATCTAGTGATTCACTTTAACTATGCACTTTTCTCTGACTCCATTGAAGTAGACCAAAGGTGGCCAAAGTGCAAGCAGAAACAAGACCAACACCTTTGCTGCACTTGTCAATCTATATTCACACCAAGCAGACTCCCCTACAGCCAACACAAATTTCCAAAATTAAGTAACACACCAAAAGCACTGCCAATCACTAGAATTACTTTGCCTTAGTCATACTTATAATCTGAATTGTTAATGAACAGCACTGCAAGTCAGGAACTCGGCAAAATCTACCAGGAGGATGCACACTATGGGCCTGATTACGACTTTGGTGGTGCGGCACCGAGTCTACCCCACCACCGCACTGCCAAAGCTGCGGTCAAACCAACTGCCAGATTACGAATGTAACTCGTGTCTGGCAGGCTTTTGTTTCAACTTTCCCACGGCGGTGCCCTGAAAATGGGCACTGCAATGGGAACGACCAAAACAGTTCCTGCACGGCATGGTCTGGAAAGTCCATGTGGTGCAGGAACTGGTGTACATGCACTAAGGGGGGCACTTGTTGTGCCCCCGTGCCACCTGTATGCATCCACATGAGGAGGAAGCAAAGGGGTAAGAACTTCCATGACACCGCTGGAGGAGAGGAAACTTAGAATATGCTTGGAAGAAACGCAGTGGTCCAGCGCAGCATATTGCGCCCTCTGACTGCCACCACCAGAGAACGGCGGTTTCCTGGGTGCTGCAGCAGGCTGTGGTGGTCAGATCGCCCAACTTGTATTAGGGCTGTCGGGAGACCGACACTGCCGCGCACCCATGAGTCTGGCGGTTCATGGAATGCGAAACTCGTAATCGGGCCCTATGAGATTAACAGAAATGCAGAATTACTGTTGTGTGAGCCAATGTATCATTTTATTAGCAAATTAGAACATAGTCTCATTAAATGTCATATTGCCTTAGCACCTGCACACTATCCCTTGAATGATTTTATTCTGCTCCCTCCATGCTATTGTCCTCCAGAGATGCTAGAACAAACTAGATACATAAACAACAATGAATAGGGCAAAATGATCTAGAGGAAAGACCTTAAAAAAATAGTTGCACTTTTGTGACTGAATCGGGGAAAGTTAATTGAAAACAGCATAAACGATAACAATAAATATAAACAAATCTGACATAAGCTAAGATGCACCACAACTTCATAAACAGTGTCACTTTGTTTGTATTCAAATTAATATAAGAGGACAAGATAATCCTTGATTTCAGTTTCTTTATTCCAAATTCATTGGACAATGCAAAGCGATACAGCCGACGCGTTTCGTCCTAACACAGGACTTCTTCAGGGCTGTTTAGAAAAAATACACAGATACAATACAATTACACACATATCATACATTTTAAAAAATATCCTACAATGGATATTGGTCTGACAAACTCAAGCTTACATACTGACAGACATATTTACATAAATACTATTCAGTAGATAATGGTCATTTTTTAAAAAAAAATCTATTCAATCAAAACAGAAAAATATCACGTTGTATCTTATTCTCATATTTATTCAATATCCCCCACATTAAGAACACAGCTCAGCAAATTTACAATATGTACATAAGGCAATTTCTATTTGAGATTATCTTGATTAGGAAAAAAGAGGAAAGAGAGAGATGAGAGTCAGTGGACACGGAGATAGGATAATCTGGAAAATCTGCAAAATCATACTGCCATTCACTAGGTGTACTCGAGTCGAATCATGTATATTCCGCATGTATTTGCAATAATTCCCAAGAATAAGGATTGTGTATATAGATAACGTTGGTCAGAAAAGGGCATGCTCCATACTAAGTATTTGATGTACCTACCAAGAATAGGCAGGTGAGTTGCTTCAAATTTGATTGGTTTGTGACTATCCAATATAGGCTGGGAATCTTCCATCCAGAATTGTCTAATTTATGAACCATATGTTTACTCTGCAATATGAGATAGATAGTCTTATTAATTTTTATTGAAACAGAATTAATTATACACTAGGTTGAGTCTAATAGAAAGTCTTTGGGCACAACATTCATAATAAAGTGTTGTTTCTATATAATCTAATGTGATCCATTAGATAGGGCATTTAAAATCTGCACTGTGAGCTATAAACCCAAGTACGGTCCCTATGATACGTACCTACATATGAGAAAAGGAGGTTCAAAAACATATTCGTAGAAATCTCAATTATGGGGATTGTTTCTCCTTGTCTGTATGCTGGGTTGGACTGAAGAGTCGTGGTCCACTCACAAATATGGAGGGAGCCCTTGTACCGATCTAAGGGAAGGGAAGTAAGCATAGTCCGGTATGAGCATATGGAGTAAACTAGGTACTAACCCTATTCCAAAAATTACACCAATAAAGGAAGATATCTTTATATCTAAGAATCAGGGACAGGGTCAAAGCCATCCAACATTCCCCCATTTTTCGTCCATATGTTCTTAATGCACCTCTCCCTATTGCCATAGGAACTAGGGAGAAGCCACAGTAAAGATCAATTAAAATCCCTAAAAATGTTCAATTGCATACTGGGCTCGGTTGGGCATGTATGCTCTATTTACTTTTGTACGTCTCTCAAAATATCAGTGCATTTCCATTCTGATATTATATAGCAAAGGCAGATCCCGATCATGCACGCCTCTTCTAACCATATGCAAAGTTAGGACCCCAGGGAAAATATAGCCTCTAATTTAACGATCTCATAGTTTCCTAGAGAAACGCCTACTCCACTCTTCTAATGCTTTTAGGAAGGCTAATCTAGCATGCACTTACCACGATCTATTAGTCATGAAAGGCGGGCCACAGGAAAGTCCACTGTTACTGGAAGCGGTCCCTCGATCAGGAATCCCGCAGTGTAGAAGAACCACTCGCTTTATATATTTTGAATGGCCCCGCCGATTCAGAACACCTGTGTCGGGTTGCGGAACAACCCCCTTCCCGATCACGTGATTTCTAACACAAACGAAGCGGCCATCTTTGAGTGGAGAGTCAACCCACATTAGGATGAATGGATAGCCGTAGGAGCGTTTAAAAAGATCTATATCAGACATATGACCCTTGCTAAATTTAGGATTTATATTTGTTAAGTTATACCAGAAGTGTTGCCAAACAAATATAGAAGAACCACTCGCTTTATATATTTTGAATGGCCCCGCCGATTCAGAACACCTGTGTCGGGTTACGGAGCAATACCCCTTCCCGATCACGTGATTTCTAACACAATCGAAACGGCCATCTTTGAGTGGAGAGTCAACCCACATTAAGATGAATGGATAGCCGTAGGAACATTTAAAAAGATCTATATCAGACATATGACCCTTGCCAAATTTAGGATATATATTTGTTAAGTTATACCAGAAGTGTTGCCAAACAAATGGCTTCAGAAAGGCTTCCTATCTCTGGAACATAATTTGAAGTAGTAACTTCGAAAGCCCCTGTTGGTCATGTGATAACCGGCACCAATTATGCGGCCATCTTGGAATGTGCAAAGTCCCTAATCTGGGGTCATGATCCACCAGATTGTATCTGGTGACAGAGCCGCGTATCTGCGTGGTAACTGTGAACAATTACACAAGCAGTGCACATGCTCCGACTGGATAAATACACATATTGTTATTTACGAACAAATATTAAAGCCGGAATTTTACGCGCTGAGAATAATTAGATCTAAGACCTGAATCAGTATAGGGTATGACGATCTCCCTGTAGAGTAATTGTGAGCTATTGCGGATCTTTACCCAAACATATATGTTGGGGTGGAGATGCCAGACTGTATAGAGAAAATTGTTTTGAACCTACACGTAAAGTAATCTTATAGGTAAAGTAAAATGTGCCAAATTATGGAGGCAACATAATGATCTTCTTTATATATAATCTCTTACTTCAATATGTCATATGGACAGATAATATCTGCACAAACTATATCATAACCGATATCCCTAGTGATCTGGCAGTATAACAACGGATGCTCCGTACAGTTTCAGTACTTAAGATTATATACAGAGCGGAGTTTACAAAGAGCCTTAGGCAAAGAATTAAAGAGACAGTAAGGACCAAGGACAGTAGAGTTACGTGATTTACTACACATGTTGTATTCCCAATGGTCAATATACGTCCTACCTAAATGAAGGCAGACTTTCATGTATAAAGACATATGTTATGTTACCAGTAATTGATGTCAGACATATCCTAGTTTAGGGAGGTTTTTATAAAAAATAATGCATCTCATTATCACTATTATGTCCCATCTCAACACTCCGTAGTCTGCATATCCATTCAGCTTCCTTTTTCCGAAGTGCGAGTTCTCTATTTCCACCCCTGGGGTGTGCTGGGACCTGATCTATACCCATGAACCGGAGATTGTCTGTCCTTAAATGTTTCTCCTGCATATGGAAGGTCAGCGGGTACCTCATATCCCCATTTCGAACAGCCCGGACATGTTCCTGAATTCTCAATTTCAGGGGCCTTTTTGTACTTCCCACGTATATTTTATTGCATGGGCAGCAAATTATGTACACTATGTAAGTCGAATTACAATTGATGAGATAATCAATTGTATGTTTTCGTCTGGTGTTGAAACTAAAGGTTTTGGTTTTATTCATCCCTAGATTACATACATTACATTTGTTACATGTAAAAAAACCTACAGTTTTTGTAGTGAGCCAGGTTTGTTTCTTGGTTGTAGTGACATAGCTGGGACAGAGCATATCTCGAAGGTTTTGTCCCCTTCTGTATGTCACCATGGGCTTCTTGTTTAAATATTCATTGAGGCCCGGTACATCAGTGAGTAAATGCCAGTGCTTTCTGAGGGTGTTGTACACCCTCCCACTCTGTTCATTAAATTGGGTGGTGAATGAGATGTGATTCTTAATCGGCACTTTCTTGTTCTTAGTGACTAACATAGTTGTTCTATTGATCTTTTTCACTTTATTTTGAGCTTCACTGAGGATGTCTTTGGGATATCCTCTTTCCAGGAAAAGTCTTTCTGTCTCTCTTATGTTGGAAATGAAATCCTCTTCCATGCTGCAATTCCGGCGCATGCGGATCATTTCCCCGTATGGGATATTATTGATCACATGTTGGGGATGAGAACTTCTATAATGAAGTGTGCTGTTGCAGGCCGTTGTCTTTCTGTGTGTCCGGCTATGGATATGATTATTTTGGATGAAGAAGGTGATATCCAAGAAATCAATTTCCTTTGGGCTGTGGTTAATCGTGAATTTGACATTAAAAGGATTATCATTGAGATAGTCATAATATGTCATTAAGTCCTCTACTTGTCCATCCCAGAGTATGATGACGTCATCAATATATCTGCCCCAGAATATTACATGGTGCATCCGCGCGAATACACGAGCCCATAACTTGACATCAGGGGAGAAGGCAGCTCTTAAAGATCTGAGAAGTGACAACACAATCGTTATTCGCGAGGCGGATAAAGGGGGGAATGTGGTTTTGATGGAAAAAGATTGCTACATGCAGGAAATAGAACGACAACTCATGGACCATAATTGCTATAGAAAAATCACAACTAACCCCATGAAGACACTGGGTGATCACATCAACTCAAGACTATTAAAATGGCGGGAGGATGGTTTGATCAGTGAGGACGAATTTAGATATTTAAAAGTCACTACACCTTCCTTCCCCTGTATCTATATACTACCCAAAATACACAAGGGCGGCCCTTTTCCACCTGGCCGCCCAATCATTTCAGGGGTGAATTCACCAACAGAAAAACTATCGGAGTATGTGGACAAATATATCCAACCATTGGTACAAAATTTACCAGCATACATAAAAGATACAAAAGACATCCTGGGCAAGTTTGAGGGTTTCACATGGTCAGACACCCTAATTTTTGTCACCCTGGATGTGACAAGCCTATATACCTGTATCAAAAAAGAGTTTGGGATCATGGCTTTACAGTCCTTCCTGGGACAGAGAACAGCGGACCATTACCAACATAATGAGATGTTATTAGAAATGACTGACACTATCTTGTCTAAGAACTACTTTCTCCATGATTCTGACTGGTACCATCAAATCCAGGGCACGGCTATGGGTTCCAGGTTTGCTCCTGCTTACGCCGGGCTCTTTATGGGCTGGTTCGAGCGGGGGCATGCCTGGGGCAAACATGCGTCATCATGGATGCACCATGTAATATTCTGGGGCAGATATATTGATGACGTCATCATACTCTGGGATGGACAAGTAGAGGACTTAATGACATATTATGACTATCTCAATGATAATCCTTTTAATGTCAAATTCACGATTAACCACAGCCCAAAGGAAATTGATTTCTTGGATATCACCTTCTTCATCCAAAATAATCATATCCATAGCCGGACACACAGAAAGACAACGGCCTGCAACAGCACACTTCATTATAGAAGTTCTCATCCCCAACATGTGATCAATAATATCCCATACGGGGAAATGATCCGCATGCGCCGGAATTGCAGCATGGAAGAGGATTTCATTTCCAACATAAGAGAGACAGAAAGACTTTTCCTGGAAAGAGGATATCCCAAAGACATCCTCAGTGAAGCTCAAAATAAAGTGAAAAAGATCAATAGAACAACTATGTTAGTCACTAAGAACAAGAAAGTGCCGATTAAGAATCACATCTCATTCACCACCCAATTTAATGAACAGAGTGGGAGGGTGTACAACACCCTCAGAAAGCACTGGCATTTACTCACTGATGTACCGGGCCTCAATGAATATTTAAACAAGAAGCCCATGGTGACATACAGAAGGGGACAAAACCTTCGAGATATGCTCTGTCCCAGCTATGTCACTACAACCAAGAAACAAACCTGGCTCACTACAAAAACTGTAGGTTTTTTTACATGTAACAAATGTAATGTATGTAATCTAGGGATGAATAAAACCAAAACCTTTAGTTTCAACACCAGACGAAAACATACAATTGATTATCTCATCAATTGTAATTCGACTTACATAGTGTACATAATTTGCCGCCCATGCAATAAAATATACGTGGGAAGTACAAAAAGGCCCCTGAAATTGAGAATTCAGGAACATGTCCGGGCTGTTCGAAATGGGGATATGAGGTACCCGCTGACCTTCCATATGCAGGAGAAACATTTAAGGACAGACAATCTCCGGTTCATGGGTATAGATCAGGTCCCAGCACACCCCAGGGGTGGAAATAGAGAACTCGCACTTCGGAAAAAGGAAGCTGAATGGATATGCAGACTACGGAGTGTTGAGATGGGACATAATAGTGATAATGAGATGCATTATTTTTTATAAAAACCTCCCTAAACTAGGATATGTCTGACATCAATTACTGGTAACATAACATATGTCTTTATACATGAAAGTCTGCCTTCATTTAGGTAGGACGTATATTGACCATTGGGAATACAACATGTGTAGTAAATCATGTAACTCTACTGTCCTTGGTCCTTACTGTCTCTTTAATTCTTTGCCTAAGGCTCTTTGTAAACTCCGCTCTGTATATAATCTTAAGTACTGAAACTGTACGGAGCATCCGTTGTTATACTGCCAGATCACTAGGGATATCGGTTATGATATAGTTTGTGCAGATATTATCTGTCCATATGACATATTGAAGTAAGAGATTATATATAAAGAAGATCATTATGTTGCCTCCATAATTTGGCACATTTTACTTTACCTATAAGATTACTTTACGTGTAGGTTCAAAACAATTTTCTCTATACAGTCTGGCATCTCCACCCCAACATATATGTTTGGGTAAAGATCCGCAATAGCTCACAATTACTCTACAGGGAGATCGTCATACCCTATACTGATTCAGGTCTTAGATCTAATTATTCTCAGCGCGTAAAATTCCGGCTTTAATATTTGTTCGTAAATAACAATATGTGTATTTATCCAGTCGGAGCATGTGCACTGCTTGTGTAATTGTTCACAGTTACCACGCAGATACGCGGCTCTGTCACCAGATACAATCTGGTGGATCATGACCCCAGATTAGGGACTTTGCACATTCCAAGATGGCCGCATAATTGGTGCCGGTTATCACATGACCAACAGGGGCTTTCGAAGTTACTACTTCAAATTATGTTCCAGAGATAGGAAGCCTTTCTGAAGCCATTTGTTTGGCAACACTTCTGGTATAACTTAACAAATATATATCCTAAATTTGGCAAGGGTCATATGTCTGATATAGATCTTTTTAAATGTTCCTACGGCTATCCATTCATCTTAATGTGGGTTGACTCTCCACTCAAAGATGGCCGTTTCGATTGTGTTAGAAATCACGTGATCGGGAAGGGGTATTGCTCCGTAACCCGACACAGGTGTTCTGAATCGGCGGGGCCATTCAAAATATATAAAGCGAGTGGTTCTTCTATATTTGTTTGGCAACACTTCTGGTATAACTTAACAAATATAAATCCTAAATTTAGCAAGGGTCATATGTCTGAAATAGATCTTTTTAAACGCTCCTACGGCTATCCATTCATCCTAATGTGGGTTGACTCTCCACTCAAAGATGGCCGCTTCGTTTGTGTTAGAAATCACGTGATCGGGAAGGGGGTTGTTCCGCAACCCGACACAGGTGTTCTGAATCGGCGGGGCCATTCAAAATATATAAAGCGAGTGGTTCTTCTACACTGCGGGATTCCTGATCGAGGGACCGCTTCCAGTAACAGTGGACTTTCCTGTGGCCCGCCTTTCATGACTAATAGATCGTGGTAAGTGCATGCTAGATTAGCCTTCCTAAAAGCATTAGAAGAGTGGAGTAGGCGTTTCTCTAGGAAACTATGAGATCGTTAAATTAGAGGCTATATTTTCCCTGGGGTCCTAACTTTGCATATGGTTAGAAGAGGCGTGCATGATCGGGATCTGCCTTTGCTATATAATATCAGAATGGAAATGCACTGATATTTTGAGAGACGTACAAAAGTAAATAGAGCATACATGCCCAACCGAGCCCAGTATGCAATTGAACATTTTTAGGGATTTTAATTGATCTTTACTGTGGCTTCTCCCTAGTTCCTATGGCAATAGGGAGAGGTGCATTAAGAACATATGGACGAAAAATGGGGGAATGTTGGATGGCTTTGACCCTGTCCCTGATTCTTAGATATAAAGATATCTTCCTTTATTGGTGTAATTTTTGGAATAGGGTTAGTACCTAGTTTACTCCATATGCTCATACCGGACTATGCTTACTTCCCTTCCCTTAGATCGGTACAAGGGCTCCCTCCATATTTGTGAGTGGACCACGACTCTTCAGTCCAACCCAGCATACAGACAAGGAGAAACAATCCCCATAATTGAGATTTCTACGAATATGTTTTTGAACCTCCTTTTCTCATATGTAGGTACGTATCATAGGGACCGTACTTGGGTTTATAGCTCACAGTGCAGATTTTAAATGCCCTATCTAATGGATCACATTAGATTATATAGAAACAACACTTTATTATGAATGTTGTGCCCAAAGACTTTCTATTAGACTCAACCTAGTGTATAATTAATTCTGTTTCAATAAAAATTAATAAGACTATCTATCTCATATTGCAGAGTAAACATATGGTTCATAAATTAGACAATTCTGGATGGAAGATTCCCAGCCTATATTGGATAGTCACAAACCAATCAAATTTGAAGCAACTCACCTGCCTATTCTTGGTAGGTACATCAAATACTTAGTATGGAGCATGCCCTTTTCTGACCAACGTTATCTATATACACAAGCCTTATTCTTGGGAATTATTGCAAATACATGCGGAATATACATGATTCGACTCGAGTACACCTAGTGAATGGCAGTATGATTTTGCAGATTTTCCAGATTATCCTATCTCCGTGTCCACTGACTCTCATCTCTCTCTTTCCTCTTTTTTCCTAATCAAGATAATCTCAAATAGAAATTGCCTTATGTACATATTGTAAATTTGCTGAGCTGTGTTCTTAATGTGGGGGATATTGAATAAATATGAGAATAAGATACAACGTGATATTTTTCTGTTTTGATTGAATAGATTTTTTTTTAAAAAATGACCATTATCTACTGAATAGTATTTATGTAAATATGTCTGTCAGTATGTAAGCTTGAGTTTGTCAGACCAATATCCATTGTAGGATATTTTTTAAAATGTATGATATGTGTGTAATTGTATTGTATCTGTGTATTTTTTCTAAACAGCCCTGAAGAAGTCCTGTGTTAGGACGAAACGCGTCGGCTGTATCGCTTTGCATTGTCCAATGAATTTGGAATAAAGAAACTGAAATCAAGGATTATCTTGTCCTCTTATATTAATTTGAATACAAACAAAGTGACACTGTTTATGAAGTTGTGGTGCATCTTAGCTTATGTCAGATTTGTCTAATCTTGTTCTCTAGGGAACTGGCATTGTTACAATGGGTGCTATTCAGAATGCACACATACCCTTGACTTATGTGTAATAGCATATTTTTGTGGGAAAGATACGAAAGGGTGACATTAATTCCAGGTGCTGGCAAATAGAAGGTTCCATTGTAAATCCATTTTTTAGCGTTTATTTCCCTTCTGAGGCACTGATTAAACCCTTTATAATTCCTAGACATAAAATTGAACGGGAATTATCATTTCAAAAGTTCAATCATGCCTACATTTAAAGACAGACGACAGGAGTTGGCCCAAGATTTATTTGCCACTGGACATAAACCAAGTGGCTCTAACATAAATGTTCCAGTGACAGAGGGATTAAAAATAAAATTTCAACGACTAGAAAAGCTTAAAAAGCAGGAGATGTCCAGGTGGTGGGACGGCACCACTCTGGAAAAATATATACAGAATGAAAGAATCCCACGAGGTCTTCGTATCTTAATTTTCCCCACATTTGAGGACCTAAACAAAGAACAATTAGATGATTGGGAGGGTAACCTCCGTAATGCTTCATATAATATGATGAAAATTTTGATAAAAAATGCAGAAATCAAAGGAATCAAATTACAACAGGAGATTGAGGAATTAGAGAAAGAGATTGAAACATCAGAACTTAAAGACACCATTAAAAAGAACTATGCAGTTTTGGATGGAATTTTGGAAGAATACCAACTATATTTAAGGGACAAAAAACTAAAAAAGATAAAGAGGGATGATAAGGACTATAGGGACGGTAGGGTCTATACCTTTTCACATAAGTATGATAATATCAAGACACCTGGGGAAGGAAAAAGACAAAGGGAGGAAATGTCAGAACTCTCCTCTGCAAATAGTATAACCTCCATCTCTTCAGTAGTCAGCTCAGTCACCACAGAAGATTCGGTAGGAGCAGCAGACAGTGAAATAAGGCCTAATACTTTTTTATTGGAGATGGAGAGATTAAAACTAAGTGCAAAAACAACACCAAGAGATCAAAGACAAGAAGGGGAGGGAGGAAATGGCAGAAATCCAAACAAAAACGACAACAAGAAATCGAGACTAGAACCAGGGGGCAGAATTACGAGATCCAAGAAAACTGGGAAGTAAGGGAAGACAATGAAGAGGGGATACAAAAAACATTAATTGTAAACCTCTCAAATAGGGAATTATCTGGGAATGAGATATCTGTCCTAAACAAGGGTCTGGGATTTTGCCCCAACCAATTGGGTGGGGATGTTGATATTTTTGTGGACCTTTTTAAATTTGTTAGATTGCTTAAACTTAAAGACCATTTCATACGCAATCCACCTACTTGTAACCAATCGTCTAATGAAATGATACCAACCTCGTATACTGTACAAGAAATAAAAACTATTCAAACAATGATGTCCATTGAGTTGGAAACTTCAATTGGGATGGATTCAGTATGTGATGAACTCAATGTTGTTGAGGATACAAGTATTGATAGTGGTTTGAAACTAAAATCTAAGTTTGTTCCTATTGGTACCCATCCCAACATAGACACATTCTTTGAAAGAGTCACACAAGGCTTTTACAAATTGTCATATAATCCAATCCGCGCGAATACACGAGCCCATAACTTGACATCAGGGGAGAAGGCAGCTCTTAAAGATCTGAGAAGTGACAACACAATCGTTATTCGCGAGGCGGATAAAGGGGGGAATGTGGTTTTGATGGAAAAAGATTGCTACATGCAGGAAATAGAACGACAACTCATGGACCATAATTGCTATAGAAAAATCACAACTAACCCCATGAAGACACTGGGTGATCACATCAACTCAAGACTATTAAAATGGTGGGAGGATGGTTTGATCAGTGAGGACGAATTTAGATATTTAAAAGTCACTACACCTTCCTTCCCCTGTATCTATATACTACCCAAAATACACAAGGGCGGCCCTTTTCCACCTGGCCGCCCAATCATTTCAGGGGTGAATTCACCAACAGAAAAACTATCGGAGTATGTGGACAAATATATCCAACCATTGGTACAAAATTTACCAGCATACATAAAAGATACAAAAGACATCCTGGGCAAGTTTGAGGGTTTCACATGGTCAGACACCCTAATTTTTGTCACCCTGGATGTGACAAGCCTATATACCTGTATCAAAAAAGAGTTTGGGATCATGGCTTTACAGTCCTTCCTGGGACAGAGAACAGCGGACCATTACCAACATAATGAGATGTTATTAGAAATGACTGACACTATCTTGTCTAAGAACTACTTTCTCCATGATTCTGACTGGTACCATCAAATCCAGGGCACGGCTATGGGTTCCAGGTTTGCTCCTGCTTACGCCGGGCTCTTTATGGGCTGGTTCGAGCGGGGGCATGCCTGGGGCAAACATGCGTCATCATGGATGCACCATGTAATATTCTGGGGCAGATACATTCCAAGATGGCCGCATAATTGGTGCCGGTTATCACATGACCAACAGGGGCTTTCGAAGTTACTACTTCAAATTATGTTCCAGAGATAGGAAGCCTTTCTGAAGCCATTTGTTTGGCAACACTTCTGGTATAACTTAACAAATATATATCCTAAATTTGGCAAGGGTCATATGTCTGATATAGATCTTTTTAAATGTTCCTACGGCTATCCATTCATCTTAATGTGGGTTGACTCTCCACTCAAAGATGGCCGTTTCGATTGTGTTAGAAATCACGTGATCGGGAAGGGGTATTGCTCCGTAACCCGACACAGGTGTTCTGAATCGGCGGGGCCATTCAAAATATATAAAGCGAGTGGTTCTTCTATATTTGTTTGGCAACACTTCTGGTATAACTTAACAAATATAAATCCTAAATTTAGCAAGGGTCATATGTCTGATATAGATCTTTTTAAACGCTCCTACGGCTATCCATTCATCCTAATGTGGGTTGACTCTCCACTCAAAGATGGCCGCTTCGTTTGTGTTAGAAATCACGTGATCGGGAAGGGGGTTGTTCCGCAACCCGACACAGGTGTTCTGAATCGGCGGGGCCATTCAAAATATATAAAGCGAGTGGTTCTTCTACACTGCGGGATTCCTGATCGAGGGACCGCTTCCAGTAACAGTGGACTTTCCTGTGGCCCGCCTTTCATGACTAATAGATCGTGGTAAGTGCATGCTAGATTAGCCTTCCTAAAAGCATTAGAAGAGTGGAGTAGGCGTTTCTCTAGGAAACTATGAGATCGTTAAATTAGAGGCTATATTTTCCCTGGGGTCCTAACTTTGCATATGGTTAGAAGAGGCGTGCATGATCGGGATCTGCCTTTGCTATATAATATCAGAATGGAAATGCACTGATATTTTGAGAGACGTACAAAAGTAAATAGAGCATACATGCCCAACCGAGCCCAGTATGCAATTGAACATTTTTAGGGATTTTAATTGATCTTTACTGTGGCTTCTCCCTAGTTCCTATGGCAATAGGGAGAGGTGCATTAAGAACATATGGACGAAAAATGGGGGAATGTTGGATGGCTTTGACCCTGTCCCTGATTCTTAGATATAAAGATATCTTCCTTTATTGGTGTAATTTTTGGAATAGGGTTAGTACCTAGTTTACTCCATATGCTCATACCGGACTATGCTTACTTCCCTTCCCTTAGATCGGTACAAGGGCTCCCTCCATATTTGTGAGTGGACCACGACTCTTCAGTCCAACCCAGCATACAGACAAGGAGAAACAATCCCCATAATTGAGATTTCTACGAATATGTTTTTGAACCTCCTTTTCTCATATGTAGGTACGTATCATAGGGACCGTACTTGGGTTTATAGCTCACAGTGCAGATTTTAAATGCCCTATCTAATGGATCACATTAGATTATATAGAAACAACACTTTATTATGAATGTTGTGCCCAAAGACTTTCTATTAGACTCAACCTAGTGTATAATTAATTCTGTTTCAATAAAAATTAATAAGACTATCTATCTCATATTGCAGAGTAAACATATGGTTCATAAATTAGACAATTCTGGATGGAAGATTCCCAGCCTATATTGGATAGTCACAAACCAATCAAATTTGAAGCAACTCACCTGCCTATTCTTGGTAGGTACATCAAATACTTAGTATGGAGCATGCCCTTTTCTGACCAACGTTATCTATATACACAAGCCTTATTCTTGGGAATTATTGCAAATACATGCGGAATATACATGATTCGACTCGAGTACACCTAGTGAATGGCAGTATGATTTTGCAGATTTTCCAGATTATCCTATCTCCGTGTCCACTGACTCTCATCTCTCTCTTTCCTCTTTTTTCCTAATCAAGATAATCTCAAATAGAAATTGCCTTATGTACATATTGTAAATTTGCTGAGCTGTGTTCTTAATGTGGGGGATATTGAATAAATATGAGAATAAGATACAACGTGATATTTTTCTGTTTTGATTGAATAGATTTTTTTTAAAAAAATGACCATTATCTACTGAATAGTATTTATGTAAATATGTCTGTCAGTATGTAAGCTTGAGTTTGTCAGACCAATATCCATTGTAGGATATTTTTTAAAATGTATGATATGTGTGTAATTGTATTGTATCTGTGTATTTTTTCTAAACAGCCCTGAAGAAGTCCTGTGTTAGGACGAAACGCGTCGGCTGTATCGCTTTGCATTGTCCAATGAATTTGGAATAAAGAAACTGAAATCAAGGATTATCTTGTCCTCTTATATTAATTTGAATACAAACAAAGTGACACTGTTTATGAAGTTGTGGTGCATCTTAGCTTATGTCAGATTTGTCTAATCTTGTTCTCTAGGGAACTGGCATTGTTACAATGGGTGCTATTCAGAATGCACACATACCCTTGACTTATGTGTAATAGCATATTTTTGTGGGAAAGATACGAAAGGGTGACATTAATTCCAGGTGCTGGCAAATAGAAGGTTCCATTGTAAATCCATTTTTTAGCGTTTATTTCCCTTCTGAGGCACTGATTAAACCCTTTATAATTCCTAGACATAAAATTGAACGGGAATTATCATTTCAAAAGTTCAATCATGCCTACATTTAAAGACAGACGACAGGAGTTGGCCCAAGATTTATTTGCCACTGGACATAAACCAAGTGGCTCTAACATAAATGTTCCAGTGACAGAGGGATTAAAAATAAAATTTCAACGACTAGAAAAGCTTAAAAAGCAGGAGATGTCCAGGTGGTGGGACGGCACCACTCTGGAAAAATATATACAGAATGAAAGAATCCCACGAGGTCTTCGTATCTTAATTTTCCCCACATTTGAGGACCTAAACAAAGAACAATTAGATGATTGGGAGGGTAACCTCCGTAATGCTTCATATAATATGATGAAAATTTTGATAAAAAATGCAGAAATCAAAGGAATCAAATTACAACAGGAGATTGAGGAATTAGAGAAAGAGATTGAAACATCAGAACTTAAAGACACCATTAAAAAGAACTATGCAGTTTTGGATGGAATTTTGGAAGAATACCAACTATATTTAAGGGACAAAAAACTAAAAAAGATAAAGAGGGATGATAAGGACTATAGGGACGGTAGGGTCTATACCTTTTCACATAAGTATGATAATATCAAGACACCTGGGGAAGGAAAAAGACAAAGGGAGGAAATGTCAGAACTCTCCTCTGCAAATAGTATAACCTCCATCTCTTCAGTAGTCAGCTCAGTCACCACAGAAGATTCGGTAGGAGCAGCAGACAGTGAAATAAGGCCTAATACTTTTTTATTGGAGATGGAGAGATTAAAACTAAGTGCAAAAACAACACCAAGAGATCAAAGACAAGAAGGGGAGGGAGGAAATGGCAGAAATCCAAACAAAAACGACAACAAGAAATCGAGACTAGAACCAGGGGGCAGAATTACGAGATCCAAGAAAACTGGGAAGTAAGGGAAGACAATGAAGAGGGGATACAAAAAACATTAATTGTAAACCTCTCAAATAGGGAATTATCTGGGAATGAGATATCTGTCCTAAACAAGGGTCTGGGATTTTGCCCCAACCAATTGGGTGGGGATGTTGATATTTTTGTGGACCTTTTTAAATTTGTTAGATTGCTTAAACTTAAAGACCATTTCATACGCAATCCACCTACTTGTAACCAATCGTCTAATGAAATGATACCAACCTCGTATACTGTACAAGAAATAAAAACTATTCAAACAATGATGTCCATTGAGTTGGAAACTTCAATTGGGATGGATTCAGTATGTGATGAACTCAATGTTGTTGAGGATACAAGTATTGATAGTGGTTTGAAACTAAAATCTAAGTTTGTTCCTATTGGTACCCATCCCAACATAGACACATTCTTTGAAAGAGTCACACAAGGCTTTTACAAATTGTCATATAATCCAATCCGCGCGAATACACGAGCCCATAACTTGACATCAGGGGAGAAGGCAGCTCTTAAAGATCTGAGAAGTGACAACACAATCGTTATTCGCGAGGCGGATAAAGGGGGGAATGTGGTTTTGATGGAAAAAGATTGCTACATGCAGGAAATAGAACGACAACTCATGGACCATAATTGCTATAGAAAAATCACAACTAACCCCATGAAGACACTGGGTGATCACATCAACTCAAGACTATTAAAATGGCGGGAGGATGGTTTGATCAGTGAGGACGAATTTAGATATTTAAAAGTCACTACACCTTCCTTCCCCTGTATCTATATACTACCCAAAATACACAAGGGCGGCCCTTTTCCACCTGGCCGCCCAATCATTTCAGGGGTGAATTCACCAACAGAAAAACTATCGGAGTATGTGGACAAATATATCCAACCATTGGTACAAAATTTACCAGCATACATAAAAGATACAAAAGACATCCTGGGCAAGTTTGAGGGTTTCACATGGTCAGACACCCTAATTTTTGTCACCCTGGATGTGACAAGCCTATATACCTGTATCAAAAAAGAGTTTGGGATCATGGCTTTACAGTCCTTCCTGGGACAGAGAACAGCGGACCATTACCAACATAATGAGATGTTATTAGAAATGACTGACACTATCTTGTCTAAGAACTACTTTCTCCATGATTCTGACTGGTACCATCAAATCCAGGGCACGGCTATGGGTTCCAGGTTTGCTCCTGCTTACGCCGGGCTCTTTATGGGCTGGTTCGAGCGGGGGCATGCCTGGGGCAAACATGCGTCATCATGGATGCACCATGTAATATTCTGGGGCAGATACATTCCAAGATGGCCGCATAATTGGTGCCGGTTATCACATGACCAACAGGGGCTTTCGAAGTTACTACTTCAAATTATGTTCCAGAGATAGGAAGCCTTTCTGAAGCCATTTGTTTGGCAACACTTCTGGTATAACTTAACAAATATATATCCTAAATTTGGCAAGGGTCATATGTCTGATATAGATCTTTTTAAATGTTCCTACGGCTATCCATTCATCTTAATGTGGGTTGACTCTCCACTCAAAGATGGCCGTTTCGATTGTGTTAGAAATCACGTGATCGGGAAGGGGTATTGCTCCGTAACCCGACACAGGTGTTCTGAATCGGCGGGGCCATTCAAAATATATAAAGCGAGTGGTTCTTCTATATTTGTTTGGCAACACTTCTGGTATAACTTAACAAATATAAATCCTAAATTTAGCAAGGGTCATATGTCTGAAATAGATCTTTTTAAACGCTCCTACGGCTATCCATTCATCCTAATGTGGGTTGACTCTCCACTCAAAGATGGCCGCTTCGTTTGTGTTAGAAATCACGTGATCGGGAAGGGGGTTGTTCCGCAACCCGACACAGGTGTTCTGAATCGGCGGGGCCATTCAAAATATATAAAGCGAGTGGTTCTTCTACACTGCGGGATTCCTGATCGAGGGACCGCTTCCAGTAACAGTGGACTTTCCTGTGGCCCGCCTTTCATGACTAATAGATCGTGGTAAGTGCATGCTAGATTAGCCTTCCTAAAAGCATTAGAAGAGTGGAGTAGGCGTTTCTCTAGGAAACTATGAGATCGTTAAATTAGAGGCTATATTTTCCCTGGGGTCCTAACTTTGCATATGGTTAGAAGAGGCGTGCATGATCGGGATCTGCCTTTGCTATATAATATCAGAATGGAAATGCACTGATATTTTGAGAGACGTACAAAAGTAAATAGAGCATACATGCCCAACCGAGCCCAGTATGCAATTGAACATTTTTAGGGATTTTAATTGATCTTTACTGTGGCTTCTCCCTAGTTCCTATGGCAATAGGGAGAGGTGCATTAAGAACATATGGACGAAAAATGGGGGAATGTTGGATGGCTTTGACCCTGTCCCTGATTCTTAGATATAAAGATATCTTCCTTTATTGGTGTAATTTTTGGAATAGGGTTAGTACCTAGTTTACTCCATATGCTCATACCGGACTATGCTTACTTCCCTTCCCTTAGATCGGTACAAGGGCTCCCTCCATATTTGTGAGTGGACCACGACTCTTCAGTCCAACCCAGCATACAGACAAGGAGAAACAATCCCCATAATTGAGATTTCTACGAATATGTTTTTGAACCTCCTTTTCTCATATGTAGGTACGTATCATAGGGACCGTACTTGGGTTTATAGCTCACAGTGCAGATTTTAAATGCCCTATCTAATGGATCACATTAGATTATATAGAAACAACACTTTATTATGAATGTTGTGCCCAAAGACTTTCTATTAGACTCAACCTAGTGTATAATTAATTCTGTTTCAATAAAAATTAATAAGACTATCTATCTCATATTGCAGAGTAAACATATGGTTCATAAATTAGACAATTCTGGATGGAAGATTCCCAGCCTATATTGGATAGTCACAAACCAATCAAATTTGAAGCAACTCACCTGCCTATTCTTGGTAGGTACATCAAATACTTAGTATGGAGCATGCCCTTTTCTGACCAACGTTATCTATATACACAAGCCTTATTCTTGGGAATTATTGCAAATACATGCGGAATATACATGATTCGACTCGAGTACACCTAGTGAATGGCAGTATGATTTTGCAGATTTTCCAGATTATCCTATCTCCGTGTCCACTGACTCTCATCTCTCTCTTTCCTCTTTTTTCCTAATCAAGATAATCTCAAATAGAAATTGCCTTATGTACATATTGTAAATTTGCTGAGCTGTGTTCTTAATGTGGGGGATATTGAATAAATATGAGAATAAGATACAACGTGATATTTTTCTGTTTTGATTGAATAGATTTTTTTTTAAAAAATGACCATTATCTACTGAATAGTATTTATGTAAATATGTCTGTCAGTATGTAAGCTTGAGTTTGTCAGACCAATATCCATTGTAGGATATTTTTTAAAATGTATGATATGTGTGTAATTGTATTGTATCTGTGTATTTTTTCTAAACAGCCCTGAAGAAGTCCTGTGTTAGGACGAAACGCGTCGGCTGTATCGCTTTGCATTGTCCAATGAATTTGGAATAAAGAAACTGAAATCAAGGATTATCTTGTCCTCTTATATTAATTTGAATACAAACAAAGTGACACTGTTTATGAAGTTGTGGTGCATCTTAGCTTATGTCAGATTTGTCTAATCTTGTTCTCTAGGGAACTGGCATTGTTACAATGGGTGCTATTCAGAATGCACACATACCCTTGACTTATGTGTAATAGCATATTTTTGTGGGAAAGATACGAAAGGGTGACATTAATTCCAGGTGCTGGCAAATAGAAGGTTCCATTGTAAATCCATTTTTTAGCGTTTATTTCCCTTCTGAGGCACTGATTAAACCCTTTATAATTCCTAGACATAAAATTGAACGGGAATTATCATTTCAAAAGTTCAATCATGCCTACATTTAAAGACAGACGACAGGAGTTGGCCCAAGATTTATTTGCCACTGGACATAAACCAAGTGGCTCTAACATAAATGTTCCAGTGACAGAGGGATTAAAAATAAAATTTCAACGACTAGAAAAGCTTAAAAAGCAGGAGATGTCCAGGTGGTGGGACGGCACCACTCTGGAAAAATATATACAGAATGAAAGAATCCCACGAGGTCTTCGTATCTTAATTTTCCCCACATTTGAGGACCTAAACAAAGAACAATTAGATGATTGGGAGGGTAACCTCCGTAATGCTTCATATAATATGATGAAAATTTTGATAAAAAATGCAGAAATCAAAGGAATCAAATTACAACAGGAGATTGAGGAATTAGAGAAAGAGATTGAAACATCAGAACTTAAAGACACCATTAAAAAGAACTATGCAGTTTTGGATGGAATTTTGGAAGAATACCAACTATATTTAAGGGACAAAAAACTAAAAAAGATAAAGAGGGATGATAAGGACTATAGGGACGGTAGGGTCTATACCTTTTCACATAAGTATGATAATATCAAGACACCTGGGGAAGGAAAAAGACAAAGGGAGGAAATGTCAGAACTCTCCTCTGCAAATAGTATAACCTCCATCTCTTCAGTAGTCAGCTCAGTCACCACAGAAGATTCGGTAGGAGCAGCAGACAGTGAAATAAGGCCTAATACTTTTTTATTGGAGATGGAGAGATTAAAACTAAGTGCAAAAACAACACCAAGAGATCAAAGACAAGAAGGGGAGGGAGGAAATGGCAGAAATCCAAACAAAAACGACAACAAGAAATCGAGACTAGAACCAGGGGGCAGAATTACGAGATCCAAGAAAACTGGGAAGTAAGGGAAGACAATGAAGAGGGGATACAAAAAACATTAATTGTAAACCTCTCAAATAGGGAATTATCTGGGAATGAGATATCTGTCCTAAACAAGGGTCTGGGATTTTGCCCCAACCAATTGGGTGGGGATGTTGATATTTTTGTGGACCTTTTTAAATTTGTTAGATTGCTTAAACTTAAAGACCATTTCATACGCAATCCACCTACTTGTAACCAATCGTCTAATGAAATGATACCAACCTCGTATACTGTACAAGAAATAAAAACTATTCAAACAATGATGTCCATTGAGTTGGAAACTTCAATTGGGATGGATTCAGTATGTGATGAACTCAATGTTGTTGAGGATACAAGTATTGATAGTGGTTTGAAACTAAAATCTAAGTTTGTTCCTATTGGTACCCATCCCAACATAGACACATTCTTTGAAAGAGTCACACAAGGCTTTTACAAATTGTCATATAATCCAATCCGCGCGAATACACGAGCCCATAACTTGACATCAGGGGAGAAGGCAGCTCTTAAAGATCTGAGAAGTGACAACACAATCGTTATTCGCGAGGCGGATAAAGGGGGGAATGTGGTTTTGATGGAAAAAGATTGCTACATGCAGGAAATAGAACGACAACTCATGGACCATAATTGCTATAGAAAAATCACAACTAACCCCATGAAGACACTGGGTGATCACATCAACTCAAGACTATTAAAATGGCGGGAGGATGGTTTGATCAGTGAGGACGAATTTAGATATTTAAAAGTCACTACACCTTCCTTCCCCTGTATCTATATACTACCCAAAATACACAAGGGCGGCCCTTTTCCACCTGGCCGCCCAATCATTTCAGGGGTGAATTCACCAACAGAAAAACTATCGGAGTATGTGGACAAATATATCCAACCATTGGTACAAAATTTACCAGCATACATAAAAGATACAAAAGACATCCTGGGCAAGTTTGAGGGTTTCACATGGTCAGACACCCTAATTTTTGTCACCCTGGATGTGACAAGCCTATATACCTGTATCAAAAAAGAGTTTGGGATCATGGCTTTACAGTCCTTCCTGGGACAGAGAACAGCGGACCATTACCAACATAATGAGATGTTATTAGAAATGACTGACACTATCTTGTCTAAGAACTACTTTCTCCATGATTCTGACTGGTACCATCAAATCCAGGGCACGGCTATGGGTTCCAGGTTTGCTCCTGCTTACGCCGGGCTCTTTATGGGCTGGTTCGAGCGGGGGCATGCCTGGGGCAAACATGCGTCATCATGGATGCACCATGTAATATTCTGGGGCAGATACATTCCAAGATGGCCGCATAATTGGTGCCGGTTATCACATGACCAACAGGGGCTTTCGAAGTTACTACTTCAAATTATGTTCCAGAGATAGGAAGCCTTTCTGAAGCCATTTGTTTGGCAACACTTCTGGTATAACTTAACAAATATATATCCTAAATTTGGCAAGGGTCATATGTCTGATATAGATCTTTTTAAATGTTCCTACGGCTATCCATTCATCTTAATGTGGGTTGACTCTCCACTCAAAGATGGCCGTTTCGATTGTGTTAGAAATCACGTGATCGGGAAGGGGTATTGCTCCGTAACCCGACACAGGTGTTCTGAATCGGCGGGGCCATTCAAAATATATAAAGCGAGTGGTTCTTCTATATTTGTTTGGCAACACTTCTGGTATAACTTAACAAATATAAATCCTAAATTTAGCAAGGGTCATATGTCTGATATAGATCTTTTTAAACGCTCCTACGGCTATCCATTCATCCTAATGTGGGTTGACTCTCCACTCAAAGATGGCCGCTTCGTTTGTGTTAGAAATCACGTGATCGGGAAGGGGGTTGTTCCGCAACCCGACACAGGTGTTCTGAATCGGCGGGGCCATTCAAAATATATAAAGCGAGTGGTTCTTCTACACTGCGGGATTCCTGATCGAGGGACCGCTTCCAGTAACAGTGGACTTTCCTGTGGCCCGCCTTTCATGACTAATAGATCGTGGTAAGTGCATGCTAGATTAGCCTTCCTAAAAGCATTAGAAGAGTGGAGTAGGCGTTTCTCTAGGAAACTATGAGATCGTTAAATTAGAGGCTATATTTTCCCTGGGGTCCTAACTTTGCATATGGTTAGAAGAGGCGTGCATGATCGGGATCTGCCTTTGCTATATAATATCAGAATGGAAATGCACTGATATTTTGAGAGACGTACAAAAGTAAATAGAGCATACATGCCCAACCGAGCCCAGTATGCAATTGAACATTTTTAGGGATTTTAATTGATCTTTACTGTGGCTTCTCCCTAGTTCCTATGGCAATAGGGAGAGGTGCATTAAGAACATATGGACGAAAAATGGGGGAATGTTGGATGGCTTTGACCCTGTCCCTGATTCTTAGATATAAAGATATCTTCCTTTATTGGTGTAATTTTTGGAATAGGGTTAGTACCTAGTTTACTCCATATGCTCATACCGGACTATGCTTACTTCCCTTCCCTTAGATCGGTACAAGGGCTCCCTCCATATTTGTGAGTGGACCACGACTCTTCAGTCCAACCCAGCATACAGACAAGGAGAAACAATCCCCATAATTGAGATTTCTACGAATATGTTTTTGAACCTCCTTTTCTCATATGTAGGTACGTATCATAGGGACCGTACTTGGGTTTATAGCTCACAGTGCAGATTTTAAATGCCCTATCTAATGGATCACATTAGATTATATAGAAACAACACTTTATTATGAATGTTGTGCCCAAAGACTTTCTATTAGACTCAACCTAGTGTATAATTAATTCTGTTTCAATAAAAATTAATAAGACTATCTATCTCATATTGCAGAGTAAACATATGGTTCATAAATTAGACAATTCTGGATGGAAGATTCCCAGCCTATATTGGATAGTCACAAACCAATCAAATTTGAAGCAACTCACCTGCCTATTCTTGGTAGGTACATCAAATACTTAGTATGGAGCATGCCCTTTTCTGACCAACGTTATCTATATACACAAGCCTTATTCTTGGGAATTATTGCAAATACATGCGGAATATACATGATTCGACTCGAGTACACCTAGTGAATGGCAGTATGATTTTGCAGATTTTCCAGATTATCCTATCTCCGTGTCCACTGACTCTCATCTCTCTCTTTCCTCTTTTTTCCTAATCAAGATAATCTCAAATAGAAATTGCCTTATGTACATATTGTAAATTTGCTGAGCTGTGTTCTTAATGTGGGGGATATTGAATAAATATGAGAATAAGATACAACGTGATATTTTTCTGTTTTGATTGAATAGATTTTTTTAAAAAAAATGACCATTATCTACTGAATAGTATTTATGTAAATATGTCTGTCAGTATGTAAGCTTGAGTTTGTCAGACCAATATCCATTGTAGGATATTTTTTAAAATGTATGATATGTGTGTAATTGTATTGTATCTGTGTATTTTTTCTAAACAGCCCTGAAGAAGTCCTGTGTTAGGACGAAACGCGTCGGCTGTATCGCTTTGCATTGTCCAATGAATTTGGAATAAAGAAACTGAAATCAAGGATTATCTTGTCCTCTTATATTAATTTGAATACAAACAAAGTGACACTGTTTATGAAGTTGTGGTGCATCTTAGCTTATGTCAGATTTGTCTAATCTTGTTCTCTAGGGAACTGGCATTGTTACAATGGGTGCTATTCAGAATGCACACATACCCTTGACTTATGTGTAATAGCATATTTTTGTGGGAAAGATACGAAAGGGTGACATTAATTCCAGGTGCTGGCAAATAGAAGGTTCCATTGTAAATCCATTTTTTAGCGTTTATTTCCCTTCTGAGGCACTGATTAAACCCTTTATAATTCCTAGACATAAAATTGAACGGGAATTATCATTTCAAAAGTTCAATCATGCCTACATTTAAAGACAGACGACAGGAGTTGGCCCAAGATTTATTTGCCACTGGACATAAACCAAGTGGCTCTAACATAAATGTTCCAGTGACAGAGGGATTAAAAATAAAATTTCAACGACTAGAAAAGCTTAAAAAGCAGGAGATGTCCAGGTGGTGGGACGGCACCACTCTGGAAAAATATATACAGAATGAAAGAATCCCACGAGGTCTTCGTATCTTAATTTTCCCCACATTTGAGGACCTAAACAAAGAACAATTAGATGATTGGGAGGGTAACCTCCGTAATGCTTCATATAATATGATGAAAATTTTGATAAAAAATGCAGAAATCAAAGGAATCAAATTACAACAGGAGATTGAGGAATTAGAGAAAGAGATTGAAACATCAGAACTTAAAGACACCATTAAAAAGAACTATGCAGTTTTGGATGGAATTTTGGAAGAATACCAACTATATTTAAGGGACAAAAAACTAAAAAAGATAAAGAGGGATGATAAGGACTATAGGGACGGTAGGGTCTATACCTTTTCACATAAGTATGATAATATCAAGACACCTGGGGAAGGAAAAAGACAAAGGGAGGAAATGTCAGAACTCTCCTCTGCAAATAGTATAACCTCCATCTCTTCAGTAGTCAGCTCAGTCACCACAGAAGATTCGGTAGGAGCAGCAGACAGTGAAATAAGGCCTAATACTTTTTTATTGGAGATGGAGAGATTAAAACTAAGTGCAAAAACAACACCAAGAGATCAAAGACAAGAAGGGGAGGGAGGAAATGGCAGAAATCCAAACAAAAACGACAACAAGAAATCGAGACTAGAACCAGGGGGCAGAATTACGAGATCCAAGAAAACTGGGAAGTAAGGGAAGACAATGAAGAGGGGATACAAAAAACATTAATTGTAAACCTCTCAAATAGGGAATTATCTGGGAATGAGATATCTGTCCTAAACAAGGGTCTGGGATTTTGCCCCAACCAATTGGGTGGGGATGTTGATATTTTTGTGGACCTTTTTAAATTTGTTAGATTGCTTAAACTTAAAGACCATTTCATACGCAATCCACCTACTTGTAACCAATCGTCTAATGAAATGATACCAACCTCGTATACTGTACAAGAAATAAAAACTATTCAAACAATGATGTCCATTGAGTTGGAAACTTCAATTGGGATGGATTCAGTATGTGATGAACTCAATGTTGTTGAGGATACAAGTATTGATAGTGGTTTGAAACTAAAATCTAAGTTTGTTCCTATTGGTACCCATCCCAACATAGACACATTCTTTGAAAGAGTCACACAAGGCTTTTACAAATTGTCAGATAATCCAATCCGCGCGAATACACGAGCCCATAACTTGACATCAGGGGAGAAGGCAGCTCTTAAAGATCTGAGAAGTGACAACACAATCGTTATTCGCGAGGCGGATAAAGGGGGGAATGTGGTTTTGATGGAAAAAGATTGCTACATGCAGGAAATAGAACGACAACTCATGGACCATAATTGCTATAGAAAAATCACAACTAACCCCATGAAGACACTGGGTGATCACATCAACTCAAGACTATTAAAATGGCGGGAGGATGGTTTGATCAGTGAGGACGAATTTAGATATTTAAAAGTCACTACACCTTCCTTCCCCTGTATCTATATACTACCCAAAATACACAAGGGCGGCCCTTTTCCACCTGGCCGCCCAATCATTTCAGGGGTGAATTCACCAACAGAAAAACTATCGGAGTATGTGGACAAATATATCCAACCATTGGTACAAAATTTACCAGCATACATAAAAGATACAAAAGACATCCTGGGCAAGTTTGAGGGTTTCACATGGTCAGACACCCTAATTTTTGTCACCCTGGATGTGACAAGCCTATATACCTGTATCAAAAAAGAGTTTGGGATCATGGCTTTACAGTCCTTCCTGGGACAGAGAACAGCGGACCATTACCAACATAATGAGATGTTATTAGAAATGACTGACACTATCTTGTCTAAGAACTACTTTCTCCATGATTCTGACTGGTACCATCAAATCCAGGGCACGGCTATGGGTTCCAGGTTTGCTCCTGCTTACGCCGGGCTCTTTATGGGCTGGTTCGAGCGGGGGCATGCCTGGGGCAAACATGCGTCATCATGGATGCACCATGTAATATTCTGGGGCAGATATATTGATGACGTCATCATACTCTGGGATGGACAAGTAGAGGACTTAATGACATATTATGACTATCTCAATGATAATCCTTTTAATGTCAAATTCACGATTAACCACAGCCCAAAGGAAATTGATTTCTTGGATATCACCTTCTTCATCCAAAATAATCATATCCATAGCCGGACACACAGAAAGACAACGGCCTGCAACAGCACACTTCATTATAGAAGTTCTCATCCCCAACATGTGATCAATAATATCCCATACGGGGAAATGATCCGCATGCGCCGGAATTGCAGCATGGAAGAGGATTTCATTTCCAACATAAGAGAGACAGAAAGACTTTTCCTGGAAAGAGGATATCCCAAAGACATCCTCAGTGAAGCTCAAAATAAAGTGAAAAAGATCAATAGAACAACTATGTTAGTCACTAAGAACAAGAAAGTGCCGATTAAGAATCACATCTCATTCACCACCCAATTTAATGAACAGAGTGGGAGGGTGTACAACACCCTCAGAAAGCACTGGCATTTACTCACTGATGTACCGGGCCTCAATGAATATTTAAACAAGAAGCCCATGGTGACATACAGAAGGGGACAAAACCTTCGAGATATGCTCTGTCCCAGCTATGTCACTACAACCAAGAAACAAACCTGGCTCACTACAAAAACTGTAGGTTTTTTTACATGTAACAAATGTAATGTATGTAATCTAGGGATGAATAAAACCAAAACCTTTAGTTTCAACACCAGACGAAAACATACAATTGATTATCTCATCAATTGTAATTCGACTTACATAGTGTACATAATTTGCTGCCCATGCAATAAAATATACGTGGGAAGTACAAAAAGGCCCCTGAAATTGAGAATTCAGGAACATGTCCGGGCTGTTCGAAATGGGGATATGAGGTACCCGCTGACCTTCCATATGCAGGAGAAACATTTAAGGACAGACAATCTCCGGTTCATGGGTATAGATCAGGTCCCAGCACACCCCAGGGGTGGAAATAGAGAACTCGCACTTCGGAAAAAGGAAGCTGAATGGATATGCAGACTACGGAGTGTTGAGATGGGACATAATAGTGATAATGAGATGCATTATTTTTTATAAAAACCTCCCTAAACTAGGATATGTCTGACATCAATTACTGGTAACATAACATATGTCTTTATACATGAAAGTCTGCCTTCATTTAGGTAGGACGTATATTGACCATTGGGAATACAACATGTGTAGTAAATCATGTAACTCTACTGTCCTTGGTCCTTACTGTCTCTTTAATTCTTTGCCTAAGGCTCTTTGTAAACTCCGCTCTGTATATAATCTTAAGTACTGAAACTGTACGGAGCATCCGTTGTTATACTGCCAGATCACTAGGGATATCGGTTATGATATAGTTTGTGCAGATATTATCTGTCCATATGACATATTGAAGTAAGAGATTATATATAAAGAAGATCATTATGTTGCCTCCATAATTTGGCACATTTTACTTTACCTATAAGATTACTTTACGTGTAGGTTCAAAACAATTTTCTCTATACAGTCTGGCATCTCCACCCCAACATATATGTTTGGGTAAAGATCCGCAATAGCTCACAATTACTCTACAGGGAGATCGTCATACCCTATACTGATTCAGGTCTTAGATCTAATTATTCTCAGCGCGTAAAATTCCGGCTTTAATATTTGTTCGTAAATAACAATATGTGTATTTATCCAGTCGGAGCATGTGCACTGCTTGTGTAATTGTTCACAGTTACCACGCAGATACGCGGCTCTGTCACCAGATACAATCTGGTGGATCATGACCCCAGATTAGGGACTTTGCACATTCCAAGATGGCCGCATAATTGGTGCCGGTTATCACATGACCAACAGGGGCTTTCGAAGTTACTACTTCAAATTATGTTCCAGAGATAGGAAGCCTTTCTGAAGCCATTTGTTTGGCAACACTTCTGGTATAACTTAACAAATATATATCCTAAATTTGGCAAGGGTCATATGTCTGATATAGATCTTTTTAAATGTTCCTACGGCTATCCATTCATCTTAATGTGGGTTGACTCTCCACTCAAAGATGGCCGTTTCGATTGTGTTAGAAATCACGTGATCGGGAAGGGGTATTGCTCCGTAACCCGACACAGGTGTTCTGAATCGGCGGGGCCATTCAAAATATATAAAGCGAGTGGTTCTTCTATATTTGTTTGGCAACACTTCTGGTATAACTTAACAAATATAAATCCTAAATTTAGCAAGGGTCATATGTCTGATATAGATCTTTTTAAACGCTCCTACGGCTATCCATTCATCCTAATGTGGGTTGACTCTCCACTCAAAGATGGCCGCTTCGTTTGTGTTAGAAATCACGTGATCGGGAAGGGGGTTGTTCCGCAACCCGACACAGGTGTTCTGAATCGGCGGGGCCATTCAAAATATATAAAGCGAGTGGTTCTTCTACACTGCGGGATTCCTGATCGAGGGACCGCTTCCAGTAACAGTGGACTTTCCTGTGGCCCGCCTTTCATGACTAATAGATCGTGGTAAGTGCATGCTAGATTAGCCTTCCTAAAAGCATTAGAAGAGTGGAGTAGGCGTTTCTCTAGGAAACTATGAGATCGTTAAATTAGAGGCTATATTTTCCCTGGGGTCCTAACTTTGCATATGGTTAGAAGAGGCGTGCATGATCGGGATCTGCCTTTGCTATATAATATCAGAATGGAAATGCACTGATATTTTGAGAGACGTACAAAAGTAAATAGAGCATACATGCCCAACCGAGCCCAGTATGCAATTGAACATTTTTAGGGATTTTAATTGATCTTTACTGTGGCTTCTCCCTAGTTCCTATGGCAATAGGGAGAGGTGCATTAAGAACATATGGACGAAAAATGGGGGAATGTTGGATGGCTTTGACCCTGTCCCTGATTCTTAGATATAAAGATATCTTCCTTTATTGGTGTAATTTTTGGAATAGGGTTAGTACCTAGTTTACTCCATATGCTCATACCGGACTATGCTTACTTCCCTTCCCTTAGATCGGTACAAGGGCTCCCTCCATATTTGTGAGTGGACCACGACTCTTCAGTCCAACCCAGCATACAGACAAGGAGAAACAATCCCCATAATTGAGATTTCTACGAATATGTTTTTGAACCTCCTTTTCTCATATGTAGGTACGTATCATAGGGACCGTACTTGGGTTTATAGCTCACAGTGCAGATTTTAAATGCCCTATCTAATGGATCACATTAGATTATATAGAAACAACACTTTATTATGAATGTTGTGCCCAAAGACTTTCTATTAGACTCAACCTAGTATATAATTAATTCTGTTTCAATAAAAATTAATAAGACTATCTATCTCATATTGCAGAGTAAACATATGGTTCATAAATTAGACAATTCTGGATGGAAGATTCCCAGCCTATATTGGATAGTCACAAACCAATCAAATTTGAAGCAACTCACCTGCCTATTCTTGGTAGGTACATCAAATACTTAGTATGGAGCATGCCCTTTTCTGACCAACGTTATCTATATACACAAGCCTTATTCTTGGGAATTATTGCAAATACATGCGGAATATACATGATTCGACTCGAGTACACCTAGTGAATGGCAGTATGATTTTGCAGATTTTCCAGATTATCCTATCTCCGTGTCCACTGACTCTCATCTCTCTCTTTCCTCTTTTTTCCTAATCAAGATAATCTCAAATAGAAATTGCCTTATGTACATATTGTAAATTTGCTGAGCTGTGTTCTTAATGTGGGGGATATTGAATAAATATGAGAATAAGATACAACGTGATATTTTTCTGTTTTGATTGAATAGATTTTTTTTTAAAAAATGACCATTATCTACTGAATAGTATTTATGTAAATATGTCTGTCAGTATGTAAGCTTGAGTTTGTCAGACCAATATCCATTGTAGGATATTTTTTAAAATGTATGATATGTGTGTAATTGTATTGTATCTGTGTATTTTTTCTAAACAGCCCTGAAGAAGTCCTGTGTTAGGACGAAACGCGTCGGCTGTATCGCTTTGCATTGTCCAATGAATTTGGAATAAAGAAACTGAAATCAAGGATTATCTTGTCCTCTTATATTAATTTGAATACAAACAAAGTGACACTGTTTATGAAGTTGTGGTGCATCTTAGCTTATGTCAGATTTGTCTAATCTTGTTCTCTAGGGAACTGGCATTGTTACAATGGGTGCTATTCAGAATGCACACATACCCTTGACTTATGTGTAATAGCATATTTTTGTGGGAAAGATACGAAAGGGTGACATTAATTCCAGGTGCTGGCAAATAGAAGGTTCCATTGTAAATCCATTTTTTAGCGAATAAATATAAACAATTAATATTCTACTTGACTACATGCTGCAGAAACAACAGGCAGTGAAAGACAGGGGTGACATTCATTTTGAAAATCATGGTGGCTAGGACTACTTAATAAGGGTCAGCAAAATGTATTTCTACACATCATAGAAAATCCGTATCAAAAGCAACTGTACAATATGTTTGCACGTGTGCTATCGAGTGTGAAAATCAGGGCCGGCTTTAGGGCAGTGCGACTGGTGTGGCCTCATTGGGCGCTGACTTGTGCAGGGGGGCGCTGACCTCAGGGGAGGGGGCGCTGTGTTTAGCAATAACTTATTATTGGAGAGATGAGGGGCACTTTTGCCCGGTGGTAGTGAGAGAATCCGAGGAGGCGGTCATTGGGTGTGGGGGCCCCACAAATGATTATCGCACTGGGCACCACTAGTTCTAAAGCCAGCCCTGGTGAAAATACATATTGCTCATTTTTAATGTTGCACAAAAAATATAACTGCACAAAAATCTTTAACACTGACATACTCAAATTTTGCTGACACACAACTGTGTTCCTCCAGTAAGGCAAAGATTTTCAAATACGCTGACTCAAATTTGTTTATGTAATAAAGTCTGAGGTCCATTAGAATCAATATCTTTCTGAAAGTGCTAAAACTGATATTAATCACCCTTTTTGCTTAGATGTTTTGCCTAGAATTTTGTCATGGTACGGATGTAACTTAAGGAGTGCATTGTAGTGTCTGATAGCATTTGCTCACCTTGGATATATTTTCATGCTAGCCCAATAAAGATTGTTCCATCAGTTTCATGTTTACAAAGCTGACCTTGATTTTGCCACTATTCTCAAAGGCATAAAGCAGTTCCCGTCACAGGAAACAGTGAAAAGGTCCACACTGGAAGCATTAATTGCACAATAAAGAGTTCACCACATGCCTATTAGCGGCCCAGAAAGGCGCCGCATTTTTCGGGTTAAGAGGCACTCAGTCTGTACCGTATATATCCGATGAAGAATGGTGTGTGAACAGTTGGCATAACCAGTTTAACACTTCGCCGAAGAAAATATTTACAACATTAGAATTATAACATTTTATAGCTCTGGGAAGAGAACGTGTCGTGTTAATGATGCAATAACCGGAAGAACCCGTACCTTTCGGGAACAAAAGTTGGCAAAAATGGAGGAAACTTTCAGCAGCAGGTGTCAAGCCATGTGCGCAGGGTGTTGCGGTTTTAAGAAAATAACTAGAAGCATTGTTCCAACTTTGCCTGGGATTTCGGAATAAAAAGTGAGGGGCTGAACATTGTACATGATGACTGACGCCTCAAATGGCTCCGCGGGATTTCATGGAAACAGAAAGCACGTGGCTGGAGGTCACCACGGGCTGTTCGAGCCCGATGCAAGTACAGCTTATTAAATGTACAATGCCCCATGGGGCAGACGTTATCTCTGCCAGCCAATGCAGAGACGCATTCAGACTCTTGCATAACAGCGCTCTCGATGTAACGGAGTAAGGCAAGAAGAGTACACAGGGGCCCTGAGACTCCAATATGTCAGATCTATTCACAGGCCTTGAGCTGGAATACGGCACCCTCCATCGGGTGGGGCCCTCCTGAGCCAGCAGGAACACACGGTTCTGAGTTACGCTCCTTCTGCATAGAGAGCTCAAATGCACATTGTTTAGGTCAAACCAGACAGGATCAAGGTTGTTTGATCCACAAATGACTTTTCACCTGGATATTAGTTTAGTTGGAACAGAACTTGGGGGCATATTTTCAAGCACAGCGTTAAAATTATCGCCGCTTTAGCGGCTGAAAACTGCCGCTAAAGCGGCGATAATGGGCTTGATAATATGCCCTGGAGAATTCCAATCGAAGCCCAGGTTCACACCAGAACATGGGCTTCTATTGGAATTCTCCAGGGCATATTATCAAGCCCAGTTTTCTGCCACTAAAGCGGCGATAATTTTAACGCCGTTTCTTGATAATATGCCCCCAGGTTTGTAAGAAGAAAAAAACAGTACACCTGTGTGTTGAATTCTATTGGTTGTTAATTATGCAAATAGTGATCTTTTTTTTACCTCCGAAGAATGAACAGCTGAGTGCAGCCATAAAGATTTGGACAAGTAATTGCTCTTTAGGCACACAGCCTTGTTCTGGCTCCATTCATTCCGTGAGCAAAAAGACCTGGGCACCTCTCTGCATCAGCTGATTCCATTTAAAAAAGCATTAGCAACATCAAAAGGTCTTGCAGGCTGATGCATTGGGTAATTGTTCTGTCGCAAGCATAGGCCTCAAAAATAAAAAATGAAATAATGAAAACATCCTGCCGCATACAAATGATAGCCATATGCTTGCAATAAAAATATGAATCTAAAAGCAAGATTAACCAGTACATATAATTTTATAAAACAGTGCTAGTGCTTCCTAACAGATGTACTAGAATGGGCACAGACACCTTGTTAGTTTTAAAGCACACCACAGGAAAATACGATTCCTATTGACAGATTCTGAGATGCTAGAAAAGTACAAGCTTCTCTTTAGTCAAGGGAAAAGTAAATACTGGAAGTACATAATCAATGCTTGGGACTCATCTCTTATCGTTTCAAACTAGTCTGCTTTGCCCTAAACCCTACTACGGTTGTAGTGTAGTTCCTATATCCCTGATAGGCTCTGCACATTGGAATAACATACACTATAGATTTGACATAGGACTAAGGTCAGTATGTCTCTATCGAGTATATTAAACTTAATTACTTGTGTGTGCCAGCTAACTCAGAGGTCACTAGAAACTTCTCAAAATTACAAGAAGGGATTAGTCTCTGACAACCGCATAAACATGACAACTTTGTTTCCCTTTAGAATCGGAACAGTCTCAGAATCGTGGAAACAATAGGTAACAGTTTCCCTCAGTCAATCGTGCATGCTTCATTTCTACAGAGTTGCACAGAAATAGAGAGACGGGCGTTTTCAATAAAAGGTTTTATTGAACAGTCTTATTTCTCGTGCAAGAGATATGAATTGCTGCAATCGTAAGACAGACTGCGAAGTACAATATGTACGAAGTTAGCAATAAGATAAAATAGTACTGCAATAGCATGGTTTGTAGCTATGACATATATTTATCAAAATACATACATAAATAACATATGCTAAAATGTGATACTCATCTGATGCTTCTAAATTGTTCTACCCCAGTGTACCTAACCTAAGTGTAGTACGAGGTTTGAAGCAGGTGCTATTTCTAAAGTATAGCTAACTATATTTTAGTTTAGCCAAGAGTTGCCAAAAGTTTCTCTAAGTTCTAGTCAGCTCCATACCTTAGAATGAGAGAGGTTGGAATCTCTTTTCTGGACTCAATAGTCTAACCCCCCGCAAGGGAAGTCAGAGAGCACTGGAGCTGGATTCTCTGCGAGGAGGCTGACAGCATCAGGTCAGTGCATCAGGCTGGAACTCGATCTCCTTCCGAACTTGCCGTGGCAAACCTCTTAGTCTAGGTTGGATCGAATCCTCTGGGAACCACAATTTGCCAAGGCAAGTGCTGGTATATTTATACCTCGAAGGTGTCTAGGAATGCCAGTATTGACGTAAAAGTCGGGCAGAGGAACGTCATGAATGAACCCCTAAGGAATAGATCTTCATGCATATTTATTGAGTTCTTGTAGAAATCAATATTCAAGCTGGGGGAAATTCCTTAAGGCTTAAGGGTCTGGTTTTCCAAGAAATCGTTGTGATGCTGATGGACGGATGTAGGTGGCCATGCCTGTATTTGGTTTGTACGGACAATGTCTAAATAAGGGCCAGATTTCTATGTCCAAATAAGGGCAATGTGAATTGTACCTATATAAGGGCATAAATTGGGATACCTATAAACTAAATCTAAATCTACAGACAACACTGTAAGTAACAATATCCTTTAATATGCTAGTCTTGTATTTAGCTTAACTAATACTACAAAATAAAGAAGATAAGTATAGGAATACATTTGTAAAACTATGGTTTTTTTTTGGAGACTTAGCCAAGCACAGACTGGTGCACGCCAACAAGCTAGGAGCCCTACTAACATAATGAGAAATGTATGACACAAATGAGCACAGGTAAAACCAAAAATCTCAAATTCATTAAATTGCTCTGAAAATATTTATGGTTTATTAACAGATTAAATCAAATATATTAAACCTATTGTAACCTCTTACTGAAGATAAATTGATGTCTATGCATATTGTCAGAACCCCTTTCAGAAGGCCATGGGGCACGCAGGTGGTTGAGGCCTTTTACTCCTCATGTCCCTACTATGGATCCTGCTCAACTGGGCTAAGTACCCCTTCTGCACTTGACTTACAGTGGTAGCTGTGCTTGAGCAGTCAAGGCTCCCTCAGGGGGGATGCAGATACAGGTCAGTGAACTTGACTCATAACTCAAAGTGCAAACAGTATGACCAATAAATTAATGTCCAGCCAAATACTCGCTTTTATAGAACAAAAGGAATATTTTATTTCTAACTCTACACAGGCAATGAAATGCAGCATTCAAATGCAACAATACAATGCCCTTGAGGTCAGGGCTCTAGTAATTTTCAGGTGAATCCCTGTCCCACCCTACTTCATGTCACATGCTCAGGGTTATCCTCCGTTTACTAGTGGCTGCATCAGGAAAGGCCGTAATCAAGAGTTCTCACTTCTGACCTTTTAGGAACTAAGTCAAAAGTGTCTATGGTTCTGTAGCACCATTTGCAGTGAATTCCCCCAGGGCCCAACTGGCCCAATCTCGTTTACCCGGAAGTCACAAGTCTTGACCCTCCTTGAAGCAGTAAGTTTGCTTGTGGCCCCCTCTTCCATCTGAGTGTACCAAAAACTAATCTTGCACACGGGCGAAGACACAATCAGTAGCTCAGCTGAATCCTCACACCTAAAACACAGGCAGTGTTCACAATAAGGCTCCCTACTGAAACTTGTTGGCTTCAATGCACTCCTCTTCCATACAGGGCACACTGTTCTTGGCAAGCTGGCAGGCACTGGTTCTACAGGCTCTAGGACACAGGGTTTCCCTGGGTGATTCCCCCTCACCCAGTAAGGAGACTAGAAGGCCTTGGCTCTCAGTCCTGGTAATAGCCAGAAGTCTGAAAGATCTTTCCCTTATCACACTGCCCGTCTGGCTACTTGGCAGATGACACATTGTTGAGGACTCAACCTCCCCATTTTATAGTCCTTTATCAGACACCAAATGTCATTCAGGGTCTGGTTCTTTGAAGTTTTGTTTTGGAGTTTTGCTTCTTTTGAAGTGGGCACTTTTTATCCTCATGAAAGATGTCTGTCACAGCAGGCATGACTCTGAAGCGGATTTTCCACAACATAATTCATGGGAGTGAACAGAGTTTACAGCTGGATGCCAGCCACAGTGATTTGTGCATCAAAGGGTTAATCCCAAACCCTTAGTCCTACACTTTATGATTCTCTTATCAGCCCTATCTCACTTACTGAGATGTGCCCAAGCCCACTTCTTGTGATCTGTCACTAAATCAAAGAGCAGTCTTTTGAGATGTAAAGGGAATTCCTTCCTTCCTTCCTTCCTTCCTTCCTTCCTTCCTTCCTTCCTTGTCCCCTCCCTCCCTTCCTTCCCTCCTTCCCACCATCCCTCCCTCCCTCCCTTCCTTCCTCAATCCCTCTTTTGGGCACACAGATTGGCATTTCGGCTTGTCGTTAATATGGTTTGATGACTTATGGATATAATTATGGCTTTCAACGGCATGTTTTTCACACTGTAAGGGTAATCTTTTTATATAGAAAGCACATTCTTATATGAGAAGTATGTTTGTAAAAAGTATTTTTTAAGTGTGCCCTATCATGCCAGTATCGATTAATAATTTTTTTCTATAAAAAAGACCCCCCTCCTTTTTTAGGTCGAGCCTAGAGGAGCGCATGCGCTGCTTGCTCGACTTTTAGTAAGGGGCTTTTCAAAGTGCTACCCACAAACTTTTCCTGGCCTAAAGCTTGCGTGCATTTGCGCGTAAACGCGCGCATCTGCCATCTGCCTTTGTGGCTTTCTTATCTCTTCCTCGCTTATCTAATCGTACGCTGTCACTGAGGTCATCGTGTCAAAACACACGTCTGAATAGCAGGTTAACACACAAACAATAAACATGATAAGCAGAGAGCGCAGCGCCGGCAGCCCCTGTGTTCGTGCTACCGTCCTTTCACTTTCTTCAAAGAGAACGCGTGGCAGTCCAATATACAGTCAACGCGAATTGTTTTGTAATTTGGTTTGTAAAACGTTTACTTTCACATGCCACAATGTCTGGACGAGTGCAGCGACACTAAAGGAAATCATCTGGCCATGGAGCTGCCACCCGCTGTCAATGCATCATTAAGGGCAACTTGTTTTTACTGTGAACGTACCAAAATTGTGGGTACTCAAAAAAAAAAATTCTATTGAATCTGGTTTGAAAACAGTCCTTTTTGAGGTGCTAAGCCCATTTCAGCACTTAACTCTCAAACACACATCCCATACCATTTGGATTTTAACAGGGACAGCTCCCAGTTAGATTTACAGACACACGCAATTCCACTTGGTGTTAAATTCTTCTCTTTCAATTTGAAAGTCCAGTTCAGATTTTACTTTCAACCAACATAGTCTATAACACTCCAGCACCCACTAGAAAAGTTACCAGCTCTATCGAATAGATGGCACAATCGTTTTGGAAACAGACAAGTGATGCAGGTACATTTCCTTTTCAAGTTTACCAGCAAGCAGTCACTAGCAAGACGTTAACTTAATTAGCACCCGATTTAGATAGAGGTTTTTCTTCACCTTATGTCCTTCGAAACACTCGCTTTACCACTGTTACGTAGCCACTAGTAAGACGTTCAGTTAATGAGTACCCGATTTAGATAAGGGGTTTCTCTTTGGCTTTCAAATCACTCGTAGCAAAGCGACTTCAATTTTCTTTTGAGGTCTGTTACCAGCGCATAGCTACCGGCAAGATGCCTACGTTTAACCCAATTAGCATCGGATTCGCATGCAGAGAGGTTTTTCACCTCATGTTTTATGAAGCACTCGCAGGCATGTTGCCACAGTTTAAATACTCCCGGGGATGACACTTACCTGATTGAATACTGGGGGAAGAAATTCACACTTAACTTGGGATCTCGTATAAAAACATGCTTTACAAACATAACCTGCCGCATATAAACAAAGAGTTTCCGATTTAACTTCATGCAGCTCCAGCGCGATATGGATATTTTCAGTTCTAAAATAGAAAATGCTTCTTTGCAGTTGTCAGCAACGTGGAATGAACAGCACACGCGCTGCATATAAAAACATTCTAATCACCATCATTAGCACAATAGTGTATCTTATGAGCATCACAGAAATAAATCTGCACTTTCCTTAATTTATTTTAACAATAGGGGGCTGAGAGTTCAATATGACTGTGTCACATTTCTTATAATAGGTTTCACAACATCCCATAGAATGTGTCCTGAGAATAAACAAGCATTGGCATAGCCAATAGGTCTTGCCTTTGGGACCTTATACGTGTTTAGCCATGCAACACTTGATGCTGTTGCACCAAGGATATTGCGCTGGATAACTAAACACTTATAAGGCCCCAAAGGTGAGACCTATTGGCTATGCCAATGCTTGTTTTAGTTTGGGTGAACCTGGTTCTGCTATGTCCTGAGGAGGTCATCATTGGAAAGCTGAAACGTGTCGACCCACATTTCCAAGGATCAAAGTCAATCTTTCAAGAAGTGAAAAGCATATATGTAACCCATTGGAACCTTGACCATGACATTGTTGTGTGAGGCAATTTTTTCAGCTATTAGAAGGTCATTCTTTGATTTGACTTTGTTACCTGAAGGCGGTGTATTTCTATTGTTATTGCCCTAATAAGGGCAAGTTATCTACCATTGCGGCTACTTGTGTTTACCTACGTGATATTATAATATGAATTTTTTCTTGTATTTTGAATGGTGTATGTTATGTTTTATTATGTTTACAAAAATGCTAAAAGATAATAAATATTACAAATGAGAACAAGTAATTAGCTGTCCCGTGACTTTTGTACAGTACTGCCCCTGAACAGCTAAGAGATTCATAATACATCCAGGATTATGATTAATGATTGAAGCATATTAGGCAAGTCTTTCTCTTCTTTCCACCAGAGGCGACAAATAGTAAGTCGACCTCTTGTTACATTTTCTGAATCTTTTCTGCTAGAGCAGTTTTTCTTGTTTTTGTAAGCATCGTCATCGAATCAGCACTGAGTGGGCATCAAAGAGCACTTTGTCGGTTTCGATCAGTGCATGGGTTCACTGTATCCCTGTTTGCATAAACCAGCTGCAGAACGCACTTCTGAGGCCCAGGACTGGAGAGGGCACCTCAGGCAGATGTAGAACCCACAGATGACAGAGTCCTCAGCACCAGAAGAGTTGCAAGAAGTCTTTTTTGACCCTGAGACTTCAGAGATTAGGAGGCAAGCCAACAAGCAATTGGAGTGACTTGGGTTCAAGGATGTAGAGAACAGGCCCAGTCCTTCGCACTCCCAGGCAAGAAGCAATAGGCCAGCAGAGCAGAGCAGGTAGAAAAGCGGCAGTCCCTCGTACAGTACAGCAGCTTTTCTGTTAGGCAGAATGTCCTTGGTTCCAGAAAAGTTCTGATTTGGTGGTGTTAGGGGTCCAGTACGTATACCCAATTGTGCCTTTGAAGTGGGGAGACTTCATAGAGGCCTTTGAGGATCACAAGGTCCCTGTCTTTCCTGCCCTGGCGCCAAACTCACTACAGTGGTGTATGCAGCTCCGTGTGGGGACAAGCACAGCTTTATACAGGTGTCAGATCCTCCCTCTCAATCTACCTCAGGAAGGCACCTCAGGATGCAAAGGACACACCCCAGCTCCCTTTGTGTGGCTGTCTTGAGAAAATGCACAAAGCCCAGCTGTCATCCAACCCAAACGTGTATTCAGAGATAGGCAGAGGTGCAGAATGGTTAAAGTAAGAAAATGCCAACTTTCGAAAAGTGGCATTTTCAGATTTACAATTTAAAAACCTACTTCACCACAAGTCCAGAGGCACCAAACTCCAAATCTTTATCTTTTCCCAGTTGGAAATTACACTTGAAAATATTTAAGGCAATTCCAATGTTAATCTATCGGAGAGATAGGCCTTGCTGCAGTGAAAAAAGAATTTTGCAGTTTTTCACTACCAGGACATGAAAAATTTTAAAGAACATGGCCAACCTTTTAGGTACATTGCACCCTGCCCATAGGGCTGCCTAGGGCCTACCTTAAGAGTGACTTATATGTAATAAAAGGGAAGGTTTGGGCCTGGCAAGTAGATCAAATTGCTAGGTCGAAATGGCAGTTTAAAACAGCACACACAGCCTGTGCGGTGGCAGACCTGAGACATGTTGAAAGGGCTAATAAAATGAATGACACAATCAGACCTACAGGCTCACTAGTAGAATTTAATTTACAGGCCCTGGGCACATGTAGTACTACTTTACTAGGGATGTACAAGTAAATTAAATATGACAAATGGGGAGAAACCAATGTTCCCATGTTTTAAGGAGTAAGTACACACACTTTAGCACGGTTCAGCAGTGGTAAAGTGCACAGAGTCGTAATGGCCAACAAAATTGAGATCAGAAAAATATGGGGGAGTAAGGCAAAAGGTTTGGGGAAAGAAGTCCCTAAAGTTGACAGGTCTAACAATAGCTGACAACTAGCCCAGTGTTATGTGCAATTTCTTCCACTGATCATGTGTTTTTACCCCACAGAACTTTGCATGTTTGGATTTTAAATGTTCAAGCAAAACTAAATGCCCCAGGATGCAACCCATTGTAGGCTAAAAAGGCAGACCTTGCTAAAGGTGTCACATATGATGTGAGGGTTCTTGGCAGCTCTGTCTAAGCAGCCTCCAGGGATCAGCAGCCTTGCCCCATACAAGAAACAAAACTAAATTCTTTAACAGGTGAAACGTAGAAAAGCCCATATGTTTGCTCTTCTATCCTTCGTACATGAAGTAAATTATTTGATTTCTTAGACAGACCTGCACTGCTCATTCCTACAGGCTGCCTAGGATTGCCTGCATTTCATCCCACAAATAATGAGGGGAGCTGGAACCTGGGCCGCCTGACAGTTTGTAAAATAGGCTGTCACATCACAGAGGCACTGTTACTGGAGCACAGAGAGGATTCTTTCACACTGTCGGAAGGTCTCTGTGTTTACTATGACATCAGAAGTCGATTTTAATAAATTATTAGAAAACAATGATATCAGAATGTGTTTATGAACAGAAACAAATACAATAAATTGTACATTATACAGGTAACAGAGTCACCCACATATTATAAAGTGCTCTTAACCCCTTATGTGCGGAAGACTGCCTGGAGCCGTCCTCCGCCACAGTTTACATGTGCAGAGGATGGCTCCACACTGCCCTAGCACCCAATCACGGGGGAAGCGCTGGCACTCCCCCTCCAGATGGCCCTCGCCACATGCCCCACCTGGGATGGCAGCAGAAGTGCTTCCCTGACACTCCTGACCCCTCCCTGATGATCTGATGACATTAGCTCACACGCCGTGCACAAACATCATCAAAACATGCAAGGGATGTCATTTGCTTATAGCGCGGTGAAGGAGGAGGAACATTTTTCTTCTGGGGAGGGATTTGGGAGGGCAAAGAGGCACCAGTCCACCCACACAAGTGAGGTATAATTTTTAGCGGAAGACCTGGGGGAACAGTGGGTGGTAGGAAGTTTGTGATGACCCGGTGATACCACAACTTTTTAGCATAATTTGAAGTTTGTAGGGAATTCTGGGTAAAAAATGTTGGTGGATCCACGCAATCCACACCTCCCTGGATTCCCTCAGGGGTCTATATTTCAGAAATGTCTGGGTATGGTAATTTTCCCTACCTGCCCCGAGCCCGGGACCAAAAATGCAGGTGCCCCCCTTGAAAAAACAGGTTGTTTTGTAAAAGATAATTTTGATGTCTCCAAAATACGTTTTGGACGCTTCCCTGATGTGGGGCCCTTTTCCGACCCACACAAGAGAGGCCCCATTTTTCTCAGGAGACTTGGGGGAGCGTTGGGTGGTAGGAAAGTTGTGGCTGCCTGCAGATTCCACGACTTTTCCTCATAGAAATGCAAGAAAAATGTGTTTTCTTTAGGCAAAGTTTGAGTATTGCATGGGATTCTGGGCAAAAAACCTGGTGAGAGCCGCACTAGTCACCCCACTCTGGTCTCCCCCAGATACCTAGGTTTCCCTAGTTGGCACCTGAGCTGAGGCCCAAAATCTACAGCTACCCTCATTGCACAAAACACATTGCTTCTCAAAGGGAAATTGTGATGTGTCTACGTTGGGTTTAGCGCCCTTTCCTGTTGCGGGCACTTGGCCTGCCCACACAAGTGAGGCACCGTTTTCTCAGGAGACATGGGGGAAAGCTGGGAGGTAGGACATTTATGGCTGCCTGCAGACTTCAGGAATTGTTCTCACAGAAATGCATGAAAATATGTTTTTTAGGTAAAGTTTGAGCTTTGCACAGAATTCTGGGTAAAAAAAACCTGGTGAGAGCCACATACGTCACCCCACTCTGGACTCCCTCAGGTGTCTAGTTTTAAAAAATTTACTGGTTTGGTAGATTTCCTTAGGTGTCAGCTGAGCTGTGACCCAAAATCCATAGCTACCCACATTGATAAAAATGCATTGTTTTTCAGTGGTAAAATGTGTCTCTATGTTGTGGATTGTTTGACTCCCTTTCCTGTCATGTGCACTTGACCTACCCACACAAATGAGACATAATTAACTTAGGGGAATACTGGGTGGTAGTAAATGTGTGGCTGCCTGCAGATTCCAGTACTTTTCCTCACAGAAATGCAAATGCAAGGAAAATATGTGTAGTTTTCAAAAATGTGCTGGTTTGGTAGGTTTCCCTAGGTGTCAGCTGAGCTGTCGCCCAAAACCACAGCTTCCCACATTGTAAAAATGCAGCGTTTTTTCAGTGGGAAAGTGTGATGTGTCTGTGTTGCGTTTTGTGCCCTTTCCTGTCATGGGCACTTGGCCTAACCACCCAAGTGAGGCACTGTTTGTCTCGTCAGGAGACTTGAGGGAATGCTGGGTGGTAGGAAATTTGTGGGTCCCTGCAGATTCCAAGAGTTTTCCTCACATAAATACAAGGAAAATTTTATTTTAGGAAAAGTTTAAGATTTGCAAGGGGTTTTGGATAAAAAGAATCTGTTGAGAGCCATGCAAGTCATCCCATACTGGACTCCCACAGATGTCTAGTTTTCAAAGATGTGCTGATTTCATAGGTTTCCCTAAGTGAGGGCTGAGCTGGGGCCCAAAGTCCACAGCTACCCACCGTGCAAAAAACACATGGATTCTGGTTGAATTATGATGCCTCCTGGGTCACTTATGGGATTTTTTTTGTCTCAGGCACAAAGCCCAGCAACACAAGTGAGGTACCATTTTTATTGGGAGACATGTGGGAATACAGAATAGTAGAACATTTGTTATTACCAATTGAATATCTTTATGTTTGTGCTTTTGAAATGTAAGCAAATGTGTAACATAGAAGACATTTTATAAAATCCCATCTGGAACACATGCCACAATGGGTACCCCTAAATTCAGAGAAGTACAAACAACCACTGCTCCTAAACTCAGTATCTGGTGCACATTTCAGAATTACAGAGGTTTCCTTCATACCCTTTTTCCATTCTTTATAATTTACCGAATGAATTGCTGTATAGTCGGTACACAATTAAAAACCATTGTAAGTTACAGCTTGGTTGTTGGCTCTGCGTCCCTCTGGTTCTTAGAGAACCTATAAACCCTGTATATCCCGCAACCAGAAAGATCCAGGAAACATAACGCAATCTTGTGTTTGAAAATCTGACATAGTAAGAAGAAGTTACAGTTGAAAATGTAGACACAAATGGCTGCTTTTTTCAACTCAATTTCAATAATTTTGAATTCAGAATTTTGTCTAGTTTTCAGAAATCCGTAGCTTACAGGGATCCACCGTGGGTTTCACACCACAAACTGGAAGGAGATTGAAAGCACAAAAACAGGAAAATGCCAAAACTGTAGTAAAAAAATTGGGTTTTCTGAATCAAGTCTGCCTGTTCGTGAAAACTGGGAAGATGGTGATTTTAGCACCTCAAACATTTAGTTGATGCCATTTCCAGGATAAAAAACAGGTGCTTTTTTCTGCAGCACTTTTTCCCGTTTTTCAACAACAACAAAATTGCTTCATTTTGGCTAGTTTCTCGGTCCCCACCAGGGAAATCCACAAACGCTGTGTACCATTGGAATCCCCAGGATGTTTGGAGAAAAGGACCCAAAATTGGTGTGTATACCTTATGTGAAAAAAAAGTTATGGTGGCCTGACCACGAACCATCCCAAATACCCAAAAAAAAGGCCTAGCAGTGAAAGGGTTAAAGAACATATGGGTTTTCAGTGCTTGCTAGGAGGCAGGATGGCCTGACACAAATAAAGGCAGATGAAACCAAGCTAAATAACATTAGTTGAAACCCCCCCACGCTGTGAAGCAAACCCCCCCCAAAGCGATGATGTTTAATTGTGGTTTCTCTTACAGTCGGTAGGGATATTCTAGTGTGTTGTTATTACTCAAGATTAACAATAGGCAGCTTCCCCACGGGTACTATATCCTTTTGTAATTGGAATCCCACGTGCACAATTTACAGCACTACTTTGTCACCTGTCTGGTTCAGCAAATAAGAGTCTTTGGAAAAAACAAAGCGTTGCTGCTGGCATTTCATGAAAACATTTAAACTGAAGAAGATTGTTTACACTGAAGAAACTTGATAAATCATGTGAAACAGGATTTCCTCTAATCTCTCAGTGATTGAAAGTAGGAATCTTGCATCCGTTGTATATAGACCAACATACGCTCTGTTTATTGGAACATACACTTGAGCATTTCAATTTATATGGGATGAATAAGTTACTGTCACTAGAAGGAGACATAACAGAGGATGAAATAAGTAAATCAAAGAATGACCTACCCACTGGAAAAGCCTGCGGGGTCAGCAGGTCCCTCTGGAGTTTTATAAAAAAAAAACTTTTATCCCTGATGAGTATGAATATGAAAAATGACTAAGGGGGAGAATCATCCCCGAAAACACAATGCTCAGGATATCACTAATGCTAGAAAGCAAAAAAGGCCCACTGAGTTACAGTACTAACAAGAGATATGAAAAACTGTCCACTAAACAGAACTGTCATATACGTTACACCCATGCAAGGTTCCTCAACAAGTCTTCCACAGCACACTTAAGAACACTGTCTCAAATCCTGTGGCAGGCACGGAATGTGGAAGATAAATCAAGCGGTTGTATTCCATGATACTCAAATGGCGTTTGGCCCTTTCGAATTGGGTTAACTGTTTTTGGGTTTTGAAAAGAATAGGAGTGAGTGTGTGTTTTAATGAGAAAGTGAATTAGGTACATGGAGATCCATCAGTGATGGGAGCTTGAGTGGATGCACTTCTTCCTTCTTTAAAATGTTGATGGACACCATGGAGGGTTGCCTGTTCCTACCCTGGCTGTTGATATTAGTGTTAGATCCATGGGCAGTAGAAATACATCAGAGCAAGCTTATGCAATTGATTAACATGGCTGTCAAAGAACAAAAAGGGTTGGAAAAGCCAATAGGTCTCACCTATGTAAGAGCTATTGCCTTTTCCAATGTATTTTAGCCATGCTGTAACCCCGCTTGACTACTGTTCAGCATGACTAAAAGTTAGTGTTGTAGAGAAGAGTGGCTTGAAGTGTCGTAGAATGGAATAGTGAAGAGGGGAGTAGAGTGGAGTGGCGGAGAGGAGACTGGACTGGGGTGGAGTGCATTGGCATAGAGTGTTGCAGAGTATAGTGGTGTAGAGTGCAGTGTTGTAGAGTGCAGTAGTGCAGAGTGCAGAGGTATAGAATTCAGTGGTGTATAATGCAGCATCATAGAATGCAGTGGCATAGATTAGAGTGTTGCATGGTAGAGTGCAGTGGCGTAGAGTGCAGTTGTGCAAAGTGGGCTGGTGCAGAGTACAGTGGCATAGAGTGCAGTGACAGAGTGCAATGGTAGAGAGTAGATTAGAGTGGCATACTGTGGATTGGCGTAGAATGAAGTTGCATAGAGTGAAGTGGTCGAGAGTGGAGTGCATTGACAGAGTGCATTGGCATAGAGTGCAGTGGCATATAGTACAATATTGCATAGTTGCCTAGAATTTAGTGGCAAATAGTGGAGTTGTGCAGAGAAGATTGGAATGGCCTAGACTGGAGTGATGTTGTGTAAAGTGTAGTGTAGTGGCAAAAACTGCAGAGGTGTAGAGTGGGGTAGAATGCATTGGCGTAGAGTAGAGTGGTGCCAAGTAGAGAGGCATAGAGTGAAGCGGTGTAGAGTGCAGTGGCATTCAGTGGAGTGGTGCAGAGTGGAGTAGAATGCCGTGGAGTGAACTGTGGTGGTCTAAAGTGGAGTGGTGCAAAGTAGAGCGCCGTGGTATGGAGTGATGCAGAGTAGAATGGAGTGGCGTCGAATAGAGTATGTATGACATGGTAGAACACTGCCATTACAGACAACACATCTTCAAGTTAAATGCCCATTACACCTGTACAGACATACAGTTTTACTAATAAAACTATACAACGCAAAAAGGATAATAAGCGGAAATGGCATCACCTACCTAGTGTATTGATCATATTAAAGTATTTGTTTCCAATACACTTTAAAATTAGTAAAAAATGTGCTTCATTTGTGCTTTCCTAATTCTGATATGTTATGAAATATTTCCAGTTCATTTAAATGTTGTTCTGTGCTAGAAAAAAACCTTTCCTACCCCCAATATACAGCAAGATTCTCACACAAATCCTCTCCCTTTGAATTCAATCAATCAATCAGGGGTTTGGTAAAGCGCGACTACTCACCCATAAGGGTCTCAAGGCGCTAGAAATTCAGAGAAAGAAAACACCAAGCTCCCTCTGAAGACAGCGCCTGATATTTGACCTCTGTCTTTGAATGTACAGCAAATGTGATAAAATAGGAAAAAGATTTACAGACCTGTTTACAGAAAAGAGCAGAGGTAGTGTAAAAGGCTTTGCACCTTGGGAGGGACAAACTCAAGCTTGACAGCCTAAAAACAAATAAAGCCAGAAAATAGAAAGCCAGACAACGTGTTACAAACAAAAAAGGCAATGGTCAGCAACAGGCAGAATAATTGCCCAGGGGAACTTTCTGAATGTCACCAGCTGTGTTGCTTTCAACCTAAAAAGTGCACTTTTTGCTAATGCCAGGCTAGTGCCTCTGTCTAATCGAGCCATGTCTATCTAAGTATCAATATCCCAGATCTTATCTTTCTCATAATATTCAGGCTATTTCATAACCTGGGATAGACAAGGCTAGATGCACCTTCATAGCTTCTATGGGCAACACACATTCCCATTTAAAAATGCGCACACTTAACATACCTGAGGATATGAGTGAAAAGGTGACTAGAACATGATAAGAGAGAACCTAAATCCACTCCTGGAAAGGTGACTATAGAACTTTACAACTGGTCTAAATTACAACTTTCACTATGGGGGAAAGTCCAGGTTTTAAAAATGAATGTAGCACCCCGATTTCATTATTTATTTGTGATGATTTCCTTAAAAATAGCCATAGATATAGTTGATTAAATGAGAAAATATAAATATTTATATGGTGAGGCACACAATTAAGATTATAAGCCATGAAACTGCACATGTTTTTGGAAACTGTGGATCTAAGGCTATCGCACATGGTAAGTGGCTAGTGCACCAACTATCCAAGATCAAAAACATCCAGCCTATGCACACTAAAATTCCATGTAGAAAATGCTATTTACCACACAGCAGGAGGCATAAGGCTAAGTAGTGTCAATTGCCTAGGCATGATCTGTCTCCCTTCCCCATCCTGTATTCCTAATACTTTTTCACAAGGGTCGAAAAATTGTTCACGGATGCTGTCTTTTGAGTTGACATAGCACCCAAGCCTGACATGGGCAGAGTGCAGTGGCCCACTCATCAAAAATGTGATCCGGTTAACTTTTTGGGAGATGCAAGTGCACCTTTGCATTGCAGAAGGGGACAATGATGCTTGTGTAGCTTATTCTGTAATGCACATTGTAGGGTGTAGATAATTTTGCACCTCTCTGATGTGCGGTGGGTACTCCCTCAGTTGCACGGTGATGTGGTTTCAAGCTAATGAAAAAATGTCTCACCGTATCTGTGCTATATTACAGACAAAGGCACACCACCCTCGAAAAGATGCACAACAAAATATGCACAGCTAGCTGATTATTCAATCCCCATTTTTTTCCTCTTTGGGTATGCATGGCACAGAAACCACGAGAAGCTAGGTATCAGTGTTAGAATACACAAAGGTTCACCAATATGGTACAATGGAGATGTTTGTCGATGGGTCTGAAATAATATAGGTGGAATAGGCAGACATAGGCATGGACTCAGTAGAACACAATCATGGCAGGGGACCTCACATCTTTTATGGAATGTAAGAAATGTTATTGTTTGAGTGGATGGAAGCCCCCTTAGGCAACAACCACAATCCTTGAAGTCACTAAATTCAATGGTGATTATCCTTCTGGTAGCTTGGCACCAAGCAGTCAGGCTTAACTTAGAGGCATTGTGTGAAGTATTTATGCAGCACACAAACAGTAATTAAGTGAAAAGACAATTCAAGAAAAATTTCAAACCAATTTAGAACAATGGAGTAAGATTTTATAAATACAATTTGACCAGGATGATAAAAATCCAATCAGTAGAACGGGAGATATGCAATTTGAAGTTTTAGGTAGATGTAGCGCCTAAAAGCACATCGCCACTCGCAGTCATCTGGTCGTGCTAGACTGGGGGAAGTCACATGTTCGGACGAACGCAATGGAGCGCAGGTCAGATAGAGGGAACAGTTTAGTCCCACTAAAAAAGTTACCTTCTCAAAGTCCTGGACGAAGAGTTCAGAACTTCAACTAAAGAAGTGCACTTTGATGCTAGCCAAAGTTACAGGACCTGGGGAGGCACCTGTTGGGGACCAGGGACACACTATATCAGAGGCCTGTAGGGCTCAGGCAGGTCCAGTTGCAGAAGATCAGCTGGGCAGTTGCAGGGAGGCCTCTGGAGCTTGTTATGTCCCTGTAGCTCAGAACAGGAGGTCAACCATCTGACACTCGGCGTCACTTAGATAGCATGAGATTAAGGGAGCTGGCCCAGTCTTCCCTCGTAGAGAACAGGGCAGGCCTTAAGCAGCAGGGCAGCCCTCCTGTGAACAAGGCAAGCCTCAAGCAGCAGGGCAGTGCTCTGGTAGCAACAGGGCAGTCGCCTAGGGTCCTCAAGCAGTACAGAAGTCTTTTGGGCGAATAAGGCAGTACTTCTTCTGTAATGTATGCGAGTCCAGGAGTGTAATGAAGAGTGGCTCATGATGTCATATATTTATACCTCATTCCATTATTTGAAGTGGCATAATTTTCCAGGCCACCACTTCATCTGTTTCTTGAAAACTCTTGTCTTACCCTGCCAAGACTTAAAGAAGTCTTGAGTCTCAAAATACTAGTTTTAGGTTCTTTCTTTGAGCTGGAGGCAAGTCCGTTGAAATGTAATTGGGGCAGGGAACTGCTCTGCCTTAACTATCCTGGCAGAATGGCTCATCCTGCCCACATCTAGTCCCCTATTGTTCAGGCAGCTGGAAACCCCTAGAAGGCCTTACAAGCTTTTCCACAGGACAGTGCTAACTTTCTAAAATTGCATTTTCAAAATTGTAATCTAAAATCTGACTTTACCATTGAGGAGGATTTTAAATTACAATTAATTTCAGTCCAAACATGATATTTCTAAATGCTCCCAATAAAATGTTACTTATTATCTCCAGGATGCTTCCTTGGAAGCAGCTATTTTCAGTTTAGAAATTATCTTTCATTTATTAAATGCAATAAGGTAACCCATTGTTATCCAATGGGAGATATAGGCCTCACAGCAGTGAAAATCAAATTTGGAAATTTTCACAACCAGGACAAGTAAAACTTAAGAACACAGCTCCTACTTTTGAATACAATGCACCTTTCCCTATGGACCATTAGAGCCTACTGTAGGAGTGACTGTTATGTATGAAAAGGAATGTTTAGTCCTGACAAAACATTTATTTTGCCAGGTCCAAATGGCAGTGTAAAACTGTACTGTACTACAGGCTGCAGTGGCAGACCTTAGAGATGTTTTTTTTCAGAGGACCCTGAGAAGACTCTTCGAAGGATGGAAGGTTGGAGAGCCACCCCACCCATGGATGTCCCAGGAACCAGGTTACTTGCACCAGGGAAGCTGGGTGCATAGGTGTCTAGTGTCTTCGGAACCACTAGTAGACGACAATGGGCGACTCTGGAAAAAAGGTACTTGGAGAAGTCTGTGGAGTGGATTCTTGAAGAGAGAGAGGTGAACCTGCAAGCTGAGGGGACAGAGTCTATGCCACTCGGAGTTGACAAAGAGGCACGGAAGCATATTGCCCACCTTTGTCAAGAAGTTCAGAAGCGTTCATGAGGATCTTGTCACTGCAGATGTGGGGACCTGGTGACACTGTGGATGACCAGGAGCCAAATACAAGCTGTCCCATGTTGGATGTTGGTGTCCAGGTGGTCAGTGTCCGGCGGAAGCACCAACAAGTCTTGGTAGCCACAACTGGCATGGAAATGGAAGACAAAAAGATGCAATTGTTGGGACCAACAAGGTCCAAGGGACTCACAACATGTAGGAGAGTCAGAGCAAGCTCCGAGCAAGTAAGGAAGTCCACCAAAGCATCAAATGGCCCTTGAAAGGACCCCCAGGCTGAAGGCACAGAACTCTCAAGATGACCTCAGGCAGCTCACCAAAGATGGAGGTCCACGATGTAAGGGACTCAGGGAGGATGCTGTTTTTAGAAGGATGAGATGCTGGAGGCTGAAGCTTCTTGTGGCTGGCAGATCTCTGGGATGCAGAGCCAACAAGCCTTTTCAATGACAAGTCAACGCAGTGCATAGGGGTTTGGTCCCAGCAGCTCTGACGAGAGATACTGTCCTCCAAATTGCAGGGAAAACAGGTCAGCCCTTGGGGGAACCACAGAACCACAAACTGTGTTGCTGAGCCTCTGGAGGTTCATAGGACAAGAGGAGCAGCAGACTTGCCAGCTTCGATGCAGTGCCTGCAGATGCACTCCAAGGGAGAGTACTTGAGATGATCTTGATGCCCACAGGTCCCTGGAGATCCTGAGTGAAGCACAGACACAGACAAGGAAGGATACTTCCAGAACAGCGAGACCAGATAAAGCAGGAGTCTTCCTTGATGCAGTCTCGGTTCCAGGCGAAGTCCAGCAAATTCAAAGTGTCGAAGAATGTCTCGGTTTCAGAAATGAGTCTTGTTCAATCATGAATCTGATGACCCACCCACAGGTAAGCCCTTAAATACCCAAGGAAAGGGTTGGAATGGGATCATACCTCCAACACCGAAATCAGTGTTGGGGTATGATTCCAGCATATTTGATTCCAAACATGACCTAGTTATGCGCAGCCATTATATAGTTAAACTTCTCGTAATGACTGATGTCCATTATATGTCTTAAAATGGCTGAACGCACTTACAAAGCCTGGAGAATCGACTCTGGGGTTTGTAGGTGTGTCCTGCTCATTCAGGGGCACCCTCACACCTATAACCATGTGACCTGCACTCAGGACATAAGGGCCTACCATAGGGGTGACTTATAAGTTTTAAGTTCAGTGACCTCAGATATAAGAAAATGTATATGTGTTGTGAGAGGTTCAAGTACCATCTCACATAGGCGGCAATGGCAGACCTGCAGTCAGAGTTTAAGTGGACTCCCATGGGTAGCACAATACATGCTGCAGCCCATGGGAGACCCCTGAGGTACCTATACCCTGGGTACTTCAGTGCCATATACTAGGGACTTATAAGGGTACACCAGTAGCCAATTGTGGAGGTAACAATGTGCGTGCCAAAGCCATTTTGGGAGAGAGAGCACAGATGCTGAGGTCTTGGTCAGCAGGATACCAGCGAACGACAGTCAAAATATACTGACACCAGCATTGGCTTGGTTAATCCCAGGTCTATGTTCCAGTAAAAAGTCCATCCCCTGTAGGGAAATGGACTACCGTAAAAGTTTGGGGTTTTCGCCCTTCATCTGTTTAAGCCATAAGATGGGCTTATGGACTGTTTGAACAATGAAGTGAGTGCCAAACAGGTATGGCCTGAACTTTTTCAAGGCCAAGACCACAGCAAAGGCCTCTCTCTCAATAGCTGACCAACACTTTTCCCTGGGGGTCAACCTTCTGCTGATAAAAGCTGCTAGTTGATGCTGGCCCTCTGCATTAAATTGTGACAATACTGCACCTATCCCTATCTCAGAAGCATCTGTCTGGACAATGAATGGTTTGGAGTAGTCAGGACTTTGCTGAATGGGTGCTGAGCACATGGCTTGCTTCAGGTCATCAAATGCCTTCTAACAGCTAACTGTTCACTGGACATTCTTAGGCATTCTTTTGGAGGTAAGACCATTAAGGGGTGTCACTATTAATCCATAACCCTTAACAAATATTCTGTACTACCCAGTCATACCCAAGAAATCTCTGACCTGAGTCTGGGTAGTGGGAGCAATCCAGCCCATGATGGTCAGAATGTTCCTTTCCAATGGTTGAACTTTTCCTCCACCTACAAGGTGGCTCAAGCACCCAAACTTGCTATGCCCTATCTGGCACTTACTAGCCTTGATAGTGAGGCTTGCCTTCTGCAGGGATTCAAGTACATGTCGGAGGTGGACCAGGTGATCCTCCCAGGTAGAGCTAAAGACATCTCTATCATCTAAATATGCTGCACTATAGGCTTCCAGACCTATTAGGACTTTATTCACCAGCCTCTGAATTGTGGCAGGTGCAATTTTCAAACTAAAAGGTATCACAATAAATTGATAATTCCCACGGGGGTTGAAAATTCTGTCCTTGGCTTGGCATCCTCAGAGAGTTTGATTTGCCAATAGCCAGCAATCAGGTAAAATGTACTGAAATACTTGGCAGAGTCCAAATAATCAATCAATTCATCTACCCTTGGAAATGGATAGGCATCAGTCCTAGTGACTGCATTTGGGCCTCTGTAGTCAATACAAAAACTTAATCTCATGCTTACCATCCTGGGTGTCAGGTTTTGGCACAAGGACTATAGGACTAGCCCATGGGCTTTCTGAAGACTCAATGACCCCCAAATCCAGCATCATTTGGACCTCTGTCCTGATACAATCTCTGACATGGTTAGGCTGTCTGTAAATTTTACTTTTTACAGTAGGCTGTAGCCTGTGTCCACTTAATTGGCACGCCAGGTAGTCTGAGCGGGTGTAAAAAAAAGAGTCCAGAAAACTGACTGAGAACTTGTCAGCAATCAGCTTGCTGTTTATCAGTGAGGCTGTATGCTAAGACTACTCATTCAACTGATCCATCAAGAGGGTTGTGTGAGAGGAGATCAGGGAGAGGGTTTCTGTCATCCTCCTGTCAGCCCTGTCAACAAAAGGTTTCAGGCAATTCACATGAAGTACCCTATGAGGACTTCTTGGAGTACCTAGGTAAACTAAGCAGGGGACCTTTCTTCTCAAGTATGTTGTGGGGGCCACTCCACTTGTCTTGGAGAGCTGCTGGGGCCACAGGCTCCAACACTGACACATTCTGTCCTGGCTGGTAAACAGTCTGCACTGCCTTTTGGTCATGACAAACTTTCTGAAGTTCTTGGCTTGCCTCAAGGTTTTTGCTGGCCTTCTTCATGTACTCAGCCTTGTGAGAACGCATGCCCAGTGCATAGTCTACTATGTCCTGTTTAGGAGGTTTGAGAGATTGCTCCCATCCTTCTTTAACCATACAAAATGGACCCCTACTGGATGTTCAAACAGAAGTTCAAATGGACGGTAACCCACTCCCTTCTGAGGACCCTCTCTGTAGGCAAAGAGAACGCAGAGCAGTAAGACATCCCACTTCCTTCTGAGTTTGTCTGGGAGTCCAATGATCATACCTTTGAGGGGCTTGTTGAACCTTTCGACAAGCCCATTGCCCTGTGGATGGTAGGGTGTGGTGAACTTGTAGTTAACATCACACTCTTTCCAAATAGCTTTTATGTTGCCAGACATGAAGTTAGTACCTCTGTCTGACAACATCTCCTTGGGAAACGTAACTCTGGAAAAGATTCCCAGGACGGCCATAGCCGCAGCAGGCACTGTTGTGGTCCTAAGGGGGATGGCCTCTGGATATCTATTGGCATAGTCCACCCCCAATAGGATAAAACTACATCAGGAGTCTGTTGGAGGGTTTAAGGGACCTAAAATGTTTATCCCTACCCTCTCAAAAGGACCCAACCACAGGTAGTTGGACTTTCAAATAAGTAATAAACAAATCAGCAAAATTCCGTTCACTACTGCTCAACAAAAATATCTTCAGCTCAAGGTCGCATGTCTGGATGGTGATTAATAACTATAAGACCCTTGCACCAGCACCTTACCTGAGCATAACATTCTCAATCTACTTGAAGAAACAATTAATGGCTATACATTTTGGGAAACTGCCGTCGATAGCGGACCAGCCAACCTGGGTGCACATAGGGCCTAAATCATGTCGACTCTGCGGCAACAATAAAGAGGATTGCACGGTGATGTGGTTTCAAGCAAATGAAAAAATGTCTCACCGTATCTGTGCTATATTACAGACAAAGGCACACCACCCCCGAAAAGACGCACAACAAAATATGCACAGCTAGTTGATCATTCAAACCCCATTTGTTTCCTCTTTGGGTATGCATGGCACAGAAACCACAAGAAGCTAGGTATCAGTGTTAGAATACACAAAGGTTCACCAATATGGCACAATGGAGATGTTTGTCGATGGGTCTGAAATAATATAGGTGGAATAGGCAGACATAGGCATGGACTCTATAGAACACAATCATGGCAGGGGACCTCACATCTTTTATGGAATGTAAGAAATGTTATTGTTTGAGTGGGTGGAAACCCCCTTAGGCAACAACCACAATCCTTGAAGTCACTAAATTCAATGGTGCTTATCCTTCTGGTAGCTTGGCACCAAGCAGTCAGGCTTAACTTAGAGGCATTTTGTGAAGTATTTATGCAGCACACAAACAGTAATTAAGTGAAAAGACAATTCAAGAAAAATTTCAAACCAATTTAGAACAATGGAGTAAGATTTTATAAATAAAATTAGACCAGGATGATAAAGATCCAATCAGTAGAACGGGAGATATGCAATTTTGAAGTTTTAGGTAGATGTAGCGCCTAAAAGCACATCGCCACTCGCAGTCATCTGGTCGTGCTAGACTGGGGGAAGTCACATGTTCGGATGAACGCAATGGAGCGCAGGTCAGATAGAGGGACCAGTTTAGTCCCACTATAAAAGTTACCTTCTCAAAGTCCTGGATGAAGAGTTCAGAACTTCAACTAAAGGAGTGCACTTTGATGCTAGCCAAAGTTACAGGACCTGGGGAGGCACCTGTTGGAGACCAGGGACACACTATAACAGAGGCCTGCAGTGCTCAGGCAGGTCCAGATGTGAACAAAGGCCTGCAGGGCTCAGGCAGGTCCAGTTGCAGAAGATCAGCTGGGCAGTTGCAGGGAGGCCTCTGGAGCTTGTTATGTCCCTGTAGCTCAGAACAGGAGGTCAACCATCTGACACTCGGAGTCACTTAGATAGCATGAGATTAAGGGAGCTGGCCCAGTCTTCCCTCGCAGAGAACAGGGCAGGCCTTAAGCAGCAGGGCAGCCCTCCTGTGAACAAGGCAAGCCTCAAGCAGCAGGGCAGTGCTCTGGTAGCAGCAGGGCAGTCGCCTAGGGTCCTCAAGCAGTACAGAAGTCTTTTGGGGGAATAAGGCAGTACTTCTTCTGTAATGTATGCGAGTCCAGGAGTGTGATGAAGAGTGGCTCAGGAAGTCATATATTTATACCTCATTCCATTATTTGAAGTGGCATAATTTTCCAGGCTACCACTTCATCTGTTTCTTGAAACCTCTTGTCTTACCCTGCCATGACTTAAAGAAGTCTTGAGTCTCAAAATACTAGTTTTAGGTTCTTTCTTTGAGCTGGAGGCAAGTCCGTTGAAATGTAATTGGGGCAGGGAACTGCTCTGCCTTAACTATCCTGGCAGAATGGCTCATCCTGCCCACATCTAGTCCCCTATTGTTCAGGCAGCTGGAAACCCCTAGAAGGCCTTACAAGCTTTTCCACAGGACAGTGCTAACTTTCTAAAATTGCATTTTCAAAATTGTAATCTAAAATCTGACTTTACCATTGAGGAGGATTTTAAATACAATTAATTTTAGTCCAAACAGGATATTTCTAAATGCTCCCAATAAAATGTTACTTATTATCTCCAGGATGCTTCCTTGGAAGCAGCTATTTTCACTTTAGAAATTATCTTTCATTTATTAAATGCAATAAGGTAACCTAATGTTATCCAATGGGGGATATAGGCCTCACAGCAGTGAAAATCAAATTTGGAAATTTTCACAACCAGGACAAGTAACACTTAAGAACACAGCTCCTACTTTTGAATACAATGCACCTTTCCCTATGGACCATTAGAGCCTACTGTAGGAGTGACTGTTATGTATGAAAAGGAATGTTTAGTCCTGACAAAACATTTATTTTGCCAGGTCCAAATGGCAGTGTAAAACTGTACTGTACTACAGGCTGCAGTGGCAGACCTTAGAGATGTTTTTTTTCAGAGGACCCTGAGAAAACTCTTCGAAGGATGGAAGGTTGGAGAGCCACCCCACCCATGGATGTCCCAGGAACCAGGTTACTTGCACCAGGGAAGCTGGGTGCATAGGTGGGAAGTGTCGTCGGAACCACTAGTAGACGACAATGGGCGACTCTGGAAAAAAGGTACTTGGAGAAGTCTGTGGAGTGGATTCTTGAAGAGAGAGAGGTGAACCTGCAAGCTGAGGGGACAGAGTCTATGCCACTCGGAGTTGACAAAGAGGCACGGAAGCATATTGCCCACCTTTGTCAAGAAGTTCAGAAGCGTTCATGAGGATCTTGTCACTGCAGATGTGGGGACCTGGTGACACTGTGGATGACCAGGAGCCAAACACAAGCTGTCCCATGTTGGATGTTGGTGTCCAGGTGGTCGGTGTCCGGTGGAAGCACCAACAAGTCTTGGTAGCTGCAACTGGCGTGGAAGACAAAAAGATGCAATTGTTGGGACCAACAAGGTCCAAGGGACTCATAACATGCAGGAGAGTCAGAGCAGGCTCCGAGCAAGTAAGGAAGCCCACCAAAGCATCAAATGGCCCTTGAAAGGACCCCCAGGCTGAAGGCACAGAACTCTCAAGAGGACCTCAGGCAGCTCACCAAAGATGGAGGTCCACGATGTAAGGGACTCAAGGAGGATGCTGTTTTTAGAAGGATGAGATGCTGGAGGCTGAAGCTTTTTGTGGCTGGCAGATCTCTGGGGTGCAGAGCCAACAAGCCTTTTCAATGACAAGTCAACGCAGTGCATAGGGGTTTGGTCCCAGCAGCTCTGACGAGAGATACTGTCCTCTAAATTGCAGGGAAAACAGGTCAGCCCTTGGGGGAACCACAGAACCACAAACTGTGTTGCTGAGCCTCTGGAGGTTCATAGGACAAGAGGAGCAGCAGACTTGCCAGCTTCGATGCAGTGCCTGCAGATGCACTCCAAGGGAGATTACTTGAGATGATCTTGATGCCCACAGGTCCCTGGAGATCCTGAGTGAAGCACAGACACAGACAAGGAAGGATACTTCCAGAACAGCGAGACCAGATAAAGCAGGAGTCTTCCTTGATGCAGTCTCGGTTCCAGGCGAAGTCCAGCAAATTCAAAGTGTCGAAGAATGTCTCGGTTTCAGAAATGAGTCTTGTTCAATGATGAATCTGATGACCCACCCACAGGTAAGCCCTTAAATACCCAAGGAAAGGGTTGGAATGGGATCATACCTCCAACACCGAAATCAGTGTTGGGGTATGATTCCAGCATATTTGATTCCAAACATGACCTAGTTCAGCGCAGCCATTATATAGTTAAACTTCTCGTAATGACTGATGTCCATTATATGTCTTAAAATGGCTGAACGCACTTACAAAGCCTGGAGAATCGACTCTGGGGTTTGTAGGTGTGTCCTGCTCATTCAGGGGCACCCTCACACCTATAACCATGTGACCTGCATTCAGGACATAAGGGCCTACCATAGGGGTGACTTATAAGTTTTAAGTTCAGTGACCTCAGATATAAGAAAATGTATATGTGTTGTGAGAGGTTCAAGCACCATCTCACATAGGCGGCAATGGCAGACCTGCAGTCAGAGTTTAAGTGGACTCCCATGGGTAGCACAATACATGCTGCAGCCCATGGGAGTCCCCTGGGGTACCTATACCCTGGGTACTTCAGTGCCATATACTAGGGACTTATAAGGGTACACCAGTAGCCAATTGTGGAGGTCACAATGTGCGTGCCAAAGCCATTTTGGGAGAGAGAGCACAGATGCTGAGGTCTTGGTCAGCAGGATACCAGCGAACTACAGTCAAAATATACTGACACCAGCATTGGCTTGGTTAATCCCAGGTCTATGTTCCAGTAAAAAGTCCATCCCCTGTAGGGAAATGGACTACTGTAAAAGTTTGGGGTTTTCACCCTTCATCTGTTTAAGCCATAAGATGGGCTTATGGACTGTTTGAACAATGAAGTGAGTGCCAAACAGGTATGGCCTCAACTTTTTCAAGGCCAAGACCACAGCAAAGGCCTCTCTCTCAATAGCTGACCAACACTTTTCCCTGGGGGTCAGCCTTCTGCTGATAAAAGCTACTAGTTGATCCTGGCCCTCTGCATTAAATTGTGACAATACTGCACCTATCCCTATCTCAGAAGCATCTGTCTGGACAATGAATGGTTTGGAGTAGTCAGGAATTTGCAGAATGGGTGCTGAGTACATGGCTTGCTTCAGGTCATCAAATGCCTTCTAACAGCTAACTGTTCACTGGACATTCTTAGGCATTATTTTGGAGGTAAGATCATTAAGGGGTGTCACTATTGATCCATAACCCTTAACAAATATTCTGTACTACCCAGTCATGCCCAAGAAATCTCTGACCTGAGTCTGGGTAGTGGGAGCAATCCAGCCCATGATGGTCAGAATGTTGCTTTCCAATGGTTGAACTTTTACTCCACCTACAAGGTGGCCCAAGCACACAAACTTGCTATGCCCTATCTGGCACTTACTAGCCTTGATAGTGAGGGTTGCTTACTGCAGGGATTCAAGTACATGTCGGAGGTGGACCAGGTGATCCTCCCAGGTAGAGCTAAAGAGATCTATATCATCTAAATATGCTGCACTATAGGCTTCCAGACCTGTTAGGACTTTATTCACCAGCCTCTGAAATGTGGCAGGTGCAATTTTCAAACTAAAAGGTATCACAATAAATTGATAATTCCCACGGGGGTTGAAAATGCTGTCGTTGGCTTGGCATCCTCAGAGAGTCTGATTTGCCAATAGCCAGCAATCAGGTAAAATGTACTGAAATACTTGGCAGAGTCCAAATAATCAATCAAATTGGAAATGGATAGGCATCAGTCCTAGTGACTGCATTTGGGCCTCTGTAGTCAATACAAAAACGTAATCTCATGCTTACCATCCTGGGTGTGAGGTTTTGGCACAAGGACTATAGGACTAGCCCATGGGTTTTCTGAAGACTCAATGACCCCCAAATCGAGCATCATTTGGACCTCTGTCCTGATACAATCTCTGACATGGTTAGGCTGTCTGTAAATTTTACTTTTTACCGTAGGCTGTAGCCTGTGTCCACTTAATTGGCACGCCAGGTAGTCTGAGCGGGTGTAAAAAAAAGAGTCCAGAAAACTGACTGAGAACTTGTCAGCAATCAGCTTGCTGTTTATCAGTGAGGCTGTATGCTAAGACTACTCATTCAACTGATCCATCAAGAGGGTTGTGTGAGAGGAGATCAGGGAGAGGGTTTCTCTCATCCTCCTGTCAGCCCTGTCAACAAAAGGTTTCAGGCAATTCACATGAAGTACCCTATGAGGACTTCTTGGAGTACCTAGGTAAACTAAGCAGGGGACCTTTCTTCTCAAGTATTTTGTGGGGGCCACTCCACTTGTCTTGGAGAGCTGCTGGGGCCACAGGCTCCAACACCGACACATTCTGTCCTGGCTGGTAAACAGTCTGCACTGCCTTTTGGTCATGACAAACTTTCCAAAGTTCTTGGCTTGCCTCAAGGTTTTTGCTGGCCTTCTTCATGTACTCAGCCTTGTGAGAACGCATGCCCAGTGCAAAGTCTACTATGTCCTGTTTAGGAGGTTTGAGAGATTGCTCCCATCCTTCTTTAACCAGACAAAATGGACCCCTACTGGATGTTCAAATAGAAGTTCAAATGGACTGTAACCCACTCCCTTCTGAGGACCCTCTCTGTAGGCAAAGAGAACGCAAAGCAGTAAGACATCCCACTTCCTTCTGAGTTTGTCTGGGAGTCCCATGATCATACCTTTGAGGGGCTTGTTGAACCTTTCGACAAGCCCATTGCCCTGTGGATGGTAGGGTGTGGTGAACTTGTAGTTAACATCACACTCTTTCCAAATAGCTTTTATGTTGCCAGACATGAAGTTAGTACCTCTGTCTGACAACATCTCCTTGGGAAACGTAACTCTGGAAAAGATTCCCAGGAGGGCCATAGCCGCAGCAGGCACTGTTGTGGTCCTAAGGGGGATGGCCTCTGGATATCTATTGGCATAGTCCACCCCCAATAGGATAAAACTACATCAGGATTCTGTTGGAGGGTTTAAGGGACCTAAAATGTCTATCCCTACCCTCTCAAAGGGACCCAACCACAGGTAGTTGGACTTTCAAATAAGTAATAAACAAATCAGCAAAATTCCATTCACTACTGCTCAACAAAAATATCTTCAGCTCAAGGTCGCATGTCTGGATGGTGATTAATAACTATAAGACCCTTGCACCAGCACCTTACCTGAGCATAACATTCTCAATCTACTTGAAGAAACAATTAATGGCTATGCATTTTGGGAAACTGACGTCGATAGCGGACCAGCCAACCTGGGTGCACATAGGGCCTAAATCATGTCGACTCTGCGGCAACAATAAAGAGGATTCTATCTATATAATCTGTACATGCTCTAAACTTCACAATGCACGAGTCACTTTACTTAGAAAAACTCTTAAGGCCAGAGGTCTCAGGACCTGCAGAGCTGCAATAATTTCAGGGTTAGACCCATCGGACCCACAATTGAATTGCAAATTGATTAAGTTCCTTAATGTCTTTGAACAGGCCCTGAAAATTGACTCAAAATAATCCAGCTAGAAGGTGGCAATTTTTGACTGCTCTGAAGTTAAGCAAGCGACTCAAACTTTTTAACAACAGATCAAGTCTGTTGAATTGGTTGGGACTTTGCCAGTGCAAATAGACAGGGATCTGGACTAATAATTAGAGTATGTTTAATTAACAGTGTTTAATATTTTATCAGCAATATATTGATGTCAAGTTTTTAAAAACTGGCAAATTGTATTGATTGTTTTAAATGTCTTTTTATATTGTTAAGGTTTTAACTGACCAAACAATGAAACGTACTTTGACTTCGAAGGAAGTGGAATTAAGGGGGCCTTTGTGGTGCCACCTGATTACCACTGTCTGGCAGGTGACAGAGAAGTGACACAACTCCTTGGTATCTTTGGACATGTGGGTCCAGTTAAAGTGAGAAAGAAGTCTGCACCATGTCTTACTTTGTCCAAGATGTCCTGCGGGGGAAATGTCATGTGCAAGGGCCAATAAGAATCCCCTGTACTTCTGAGGTATGAGCAAACTCCTTTTGTCACCATGCTTGGGGTCTCTACTGTCAGAATACAGAAGCCCATCTTTCCAATATGTCCTATTATACCCACTGATGTTTCCTGCTTCTTTTGCAGCAGCTTGCTGTCTGAGTTGAGGAGAGGGGCAGCCCTTTTGCTCCATACTCAATTCTTTCCTGGAAGGTCTCCTTGCTCCCAGTAGCTCTGCCATGTCAGGCCCAAGCTCCTCTGGGGAAGTTCCTTCACAGGTACTGAGATCATCTCCCTCAGGAGGCAGAGTCTCCACTGGAAGTCTGAGAGGAGGATAAATCCTTACCCTTCCTGCTCCTTCTCTTTGGAGCTGGTTGGTCCATTTATTCAGGATTCAGTGCTCCTTCAGTGCCTTACTTCTTGGCCTGAGCCCTAGTGATAGCAAATAACTTTCTGAAATTCCCAGCATTGCTGCATGGGTCCTTAACTCCACTGCAGACCAGGCAGAAGTTTCCAAATCATTGCCCAGGCGAAATTCTAGAGGAAGGTTGGAGGATACCACACCTCTTTTAGGGCAGTTATCCCTCCCAGGCTGAGACTGACTACTGCCATGGGATGATCTGTCCTGACATTGTCAGCATATGTCCAAGTAGAATCTGTTCTGGAGACACAGGTTTCTCTGTCACCATAGTGACACTGGCACCTATATCACTGTAAGCTTCAGCTCCCTGACCATTAATAAAAGGCTTTTGCCTATATTGGCACAATATAGTGAGACTTACAACAAGAGTGGCAAGGTAAATGCAACCTTCATAGACTAAGACAGCCTGAGTGGGTATTCTGACTAGGCCATTGTGGTAAATATTCTTTTTACCTTGACTGAATTTCATACGGAATCTAAAATAAAGTAAAAATAGCTCAGAATAACAAGAGGCAGAATCCGTGGTATAAGAGATTTTCTGAATGGGCTTTATTCCAAAATGGCCGACTCGAGTGGCGGCCTTCAGGTTCCGTCACCACGAGGGTTCAGGAAGTGAAGTACAATACTTTATTGACAAGAAGTAACTTTTATAGGTCATACATTACAATGAAACGAATGCAAAAGGCGTAACAATTGATAAGAGAAATGACATATTGGTACGTAATCGAAACTAGGCGTAATAAGGAGCAGAAAGAAACATGATTGGCTCTGATTATCATGCATAGGTGGATCTATAAGATAATACTTAACATAGATGCGCGCGCAGCAGCATGACGTGTGATTGACGTGCAACTAGGGGGTGACGGGGACTTGACATTTAGCTCTACATGTGGAGACGAGAAGTCTGGGGGGTCAAGTCAACCTAATCCCAAATCATATCTAACATCCTATGTTTAGAGAACTATGTTATCCACAAGAAAAGACTCTCGGACAGAATCTATTCTATACTGACTGTGTGTGCGTGTACAAGCGTCTAAGTGTCTATATGAGATGCGAGGGGCAGAAAACTTTCCATGGCAACAGGGCTATGAATTACTTGCAGGAGGACGGAAAGGCCGAGTCCTTTGCTTGTGAGCTAAAGGAAATGTTTACCTAAATCACTGGACAGGAATGCATCGGCTGAAGAGCAAAGTAGATAATTCGAAGGTGAAATACAGCTTCTTGGCAGGCAGGCAAAACTGGCCGAGGCAGGCACCGTTAGCTGCACAGGGAGTAGGACAAAGTTCATGGATACAGATGCGAGCTCAAGCTGAAGCTGTCAGAGACAGAGAGCAGGGAAGGCTTTAAGGACAGAATCGGGCCTACTAGCCTGAACTGTAAAAATGGAGTAACTTAGCCATATAAAGTCGGTGGCCTTTCATACTTAGGAATCGAATATCCAGCCCATTGATGGCGGATCTGACAGAGAACATGTTGACGGTGGACGCACATATGTTTGCGTTTGGAAACTGAAACTGGAGGGAACATACATGTACTTGTGACATGCACATAGAACCGTTGGGGTCCAAGATAGGGGACATAACTGATCAGGAAAATCCACATTTCCACATTCCCTCCTTGTCCCCTACTTGCCCTTCAAGAGATATCAATCTTCATCATTCCATCGATTTGCTCATGGGGCATCATTTCTTCTTCCTTCTTCTTCCGGCATTTTGAACGAGAACCTTGATATGGAATGCATGATGTGGCACACAGACCACAAATCGCTGGTCCACATTGCAGGCATAAACAACAACTAAAGAGCATAAGAAGGCCAATACCTAGGAACGATAGAACTCTCCATCCCCAAGCTGATATTACACTCCAAAACCACCCGGACCACGTCCAAGTGCCTGGATTCTCGTGTATCTGGCTCACAATCTTATGAAGGCGTGTTATAGCTTTATATACAGATGGCGAATTTTCTGGTATGAATATGCAGCAGCTGGATCCGATGACCCTGCAAGCTCCGCCCCTATCGGCCAGGATGACGTCAAGGACAAGACGATTCTGGAGAACAACAATTCTCATCACTGATTGTTCCTCTGTCAGATTGCCTAGGGCAGCTATAGTCTCGTTTACTACAGCTTCGAGAGTCTTGGTTAGTCTACGTATCAGCTTACTATTTGATATTGTACCTATATAGGGAAAGATACCTTTATTGAAATCTACATACTTGTCCCATGCCGTCTCAGTATAATCGACAACTGGGAGATCTCTTCGCTCTCTATTGTGTACTAAATGAACATTCCGATAATAATCAGGGGGAGCTAGGAAAACAGGTGGCAGAAGGAATGCTATGTAACAGGTACCATCCCAATCCAGAGGCAGACGCATATATGCCGTCTGACCACATATAAAGTAAGAATGGCGAGAAGCTCTAAATGAAGATTTACCTTGATCACTATATTCTACTGTAGTAACGCATTGGCTATGGCCCATATGTATGGAACCAACTTTTCTTACACATAATTCACCCTTAACTGGAAATACTGACATAGTGGGCAGAATTAGTTCAACTTCGGATTTGACATTCAGAATCATAAGATTAGGTGTAAAATTACCTAATTTATACACTTCGTTTTCTAGATCAGTTCCTGTTCTACTGGGGCGACCCTCCTTATTAGGATGACAGACTTTGAATAAAACTAGATTCAGATTTCCCCATATCCAATGTTGTTGATAAACTGCTGTGTCTGGGTCTATGGAATTTAGTAAACTAAACCATGCTCCACAGGAGCCATTGTGTGTGAACGGATGTGGAAAGAAAGGCAGAACTCCTTTGTTATTCTGATAGGGAGGGAGTCGGCCACACACCCAACAATTGGTGGCATTACTAGTCTGATGGGAATGATGTAACATACTAATGAAAGTGTTATTGCGCAGCGCAAGTCTATAAGATAATTCATGTGGCGGTAGGTCACTAAAAGAATGTTCAGTAGCAACATTATAAACATGTCTAGAAATAGGATGATATATGTGCAAAATCACACTTGTAATAATTATTAAAACACTCAATAAAAACAAAATTAATAATGTCCTCATACAGTAGCTACGCAGTGATTTACAATACGCCCGTTGTTTCAACATTTCTCGGGTATTTTCTCTACTCAGGTCCAAGGGATACATGTCGGAGACAATTCAACCGCTTCACCTTGGAGAGGACTTAAACAATCAAATTGCTCGACTGTTTGGGCCTAAGCTTTAATTTATAGCACTGAGAGTCATTCTGTTCAACAAAAGGAAGTTTTGAATCAGTCTGTGAGGGAGTGCAGGGCACAGTGTCTATATCCGAGGATAGTCCATGAAATTTCTTAATATGGCTGGAGTGTATCCAGCCCTTGCGGCCCTCAACTTTCACGGCTGTTCTTGTGGTCAGCAGGACTAGCTTCGGTGCTTTCCACCTGGGCTCCAACTGGGTCTTCCGATCAAAATTTCTCACAAACACCAGATCCCCCGGAGCAACGTCATGGGGTTTCACCTCAGTGTTGTCAGGAAAAGCTGCAGCTACCTGTGAACGACAAGATTGTAGTGCAGACATCAAGGAAGCCAAGTAATCTGTCAGCATATTACAATTGACATCAGTTATTTTACGTGGTATAGGCGTCCCCCACATATTTGGTGGTCTTCCGAAGATCACCTCATACGGGGATAGCCCTGTTCGAGAGTGTGCTACCATTCTTATGTAAAATAGTGCAACTGGTAATGCTACTATCCAGTCAACACCTTTCTCCTTACATATTTTAGACAATCTGATTTTCAAAATTTGATTATGTCGTTCCACGAGACCTGCTGCCTCGGGGTGTCGGACACAGTGGAATTTCCACTGATATCCCAACAAAAGTGAGACATGTTTCATTAATTCGGATGAGAAAGGCTGGCCGTTATCTGAATATACAACACGTGGTAAACCGTACCGCGGGAAGAATTCTCGAACTAACTGTTTGGCAGTAGTCGGGGCCGTGTAATCTGAAACCGGGTACGCCTCTGTCCAACGGGACAGAGCGCAGACAACTACCAGAACATATTTGAATCCTCGACATCGTTCCATCTGGATATAATCCATTTGGAGTACTTCAAAAGGATGGTCAGGAGTCTGGAATCCACCCTGTTCTACGGGAACACTTTTTCCTGGGTTGAACTGACAACATATCATACAGGTACGGACTTTTTGTTTAGCTGCTGCTCGTAAATGTTTGTTGAACCAAATGTGTTGAATGCTATCTAGCATAGCTTTCTCTCCTAAATGCGCTGGGCTGTGAATTGTAGCTATAATGGCTTGGACCATAGAGTCAGGAAGAAACCATACAGATTTCTCCTTTGTCATCCATCCCTGATCTGTCTGGATCCCTCCTAGTTCAGTCCATTTCTTTAATTCTTCTGCAGTAGCATCTGTCTGTATGTCAATTACGTCAAGTGCGGGATCCTTAATTGTCATACACTGTGTTGGTGTCTGAACTATTGGCTTTGTCATGTCTAATGTGCGATTCTGAGCAGTCTGTTTAGCTGTTCTGTCAGCTAAATCATTGCCTTGAGAAATGATATCAGTAACCTTCGTGTGTGCTTTACATTTCATAATCGATATGGCAGTTGGTAGATGTATTGCGTCTAACAAGGCATGAATGAGGGTTCCGTGCTGAATGTGGGCACCATGGGAGGTTAAATAACCTCTCTCTCGCCACAGCACGCCGAAGTCGTGTACAACTCCGAATGCATAACGTGAGTCAGTGTATACATTAACTTTCTTATTTGTGGCTTGAATACAGGCTTGTGTTAGAGCAATAAGTTCTGCTGCTTGGGCTGACAAAGTATCTATACAATTTGTCTCAATAACTTCAGTGTCTGTTGTGACTGCATACGCGGCCACTAAGTCTCCTGTACTTGCTCTCATGCACGATCCGTCTACATACAACGTCAGGTCTGGATCTAACAATGGAACGTCTGTCAAGTCTTGTCTAGGTTTCGTCTTTATTTCAATAATTTCAACACAATCATGAGCTAGTGGGTCTGTTCCAATTACAGGTAATAGTGTAGCAGGATTCAATGTATTACACCGTCGGATCTCTATGTGTGGTTGAAACAATGTCAGTTCATAACCGGTAAGTCTTGCTATGGTCAAGTGTTGTGTTTGTGTTCGGTTCACAAGAACTTCTACTGCATGTGGTACTTGTACTGTCAATGGATGTCCTAACACTATGGCATCGCTTTGTCTGATTGCTAAAGCTGTTGCTGCCACTGATTTCAGGCACGCGGGCAAAGCCTGAGCTACGGGATCTAATGTACTGGAAAAATAAGCACATGGCTTGCGTGATCCTGCTTGATCTTGAGTGAGTACTGACAAAGCAGTACCTTCGCGTTCTGTAACAAAGAGTGTAAAATGTTTGCTATAACATGGTGTTGCTAAAACAGGTGCTTGGCATAAAGCTTCCTTTAGGCTTTCAAAAGCTTGTGTATGTTCCTGAGTCCAAGGGAGAACAGTCGATGTGGCTGCCTCCTGTGTGGTTAACTGAATGAGTGGTTTTGCTAGAAATGCGTACTGAGGGATCCACTGCCTACAATATGAAGTGAGGCCTATGAAAGCCCGCACCTCCTTTTGTGTCTGGGGTATTGACATGTTAGCAATTAACTGGATGCGATCTGGTGTAAGCTGCCTTCCCTCCTTGGACAGCGAGTGACCAAGATAAATAACTCGCTGGACACAGAATTGCAGCTTAGAAGGAGACACCTTGTGCCCCTTGTCGGCTAGAAAATGTAAAACTGTCAGAGAAGCCTTTTCACATTCAGGTTCGCTTCTCGCGGTGATCAGCAGATCATCGACATATTGAAGCAGTGCAGTGTTAACTGGCATGTGGATACTGTCAAGTTCTCGTTTCAGTGCTTGGCTGTAGATGCTGGGGCTTTCTGTGAATCCTTGGGGAGCGCGTGAGAATTTAAAGCTGCGCCCATTTAAACTGAATCCGAACAAATATTGGCTTTCCGGATCTATTGGGACGCTGAAGAAGGCATTCTTGAGATCAATTACAGTAAAGAATGTTGCTTCGGAATCAATTGCTGTCAATAATGATGATATATCGGGGACCACAGGAAATTGTGGCACAATGCACTTGTTTAGTTCACGCAAATCAATAACCAATCGGTATACTGGCGGAGCAGTAGGGTCAGTTCGTTTAAGAATCGGAATTATCGGCGAATTACATACATTGGAGTCTGTTTCTACAACTACTCCTTGGGCAATTAGCTCATCAATGATTTTCAACAAAGCCACTACAGCATCTTGCGGTAACTTGTATTGTCGCATTCGTGGTAATACCACTCCTGCCTTGAGTGTAACTCGGTATGGTGTAATGTTCATGTAACCAACATCAGTAGGGCCTTGTGCCCATAGATGCGCTGGTAAAGTCTGTAGTCGGGGATCCATGTCTCTAGACACATAGTGACCTTTAAAATCACGTAAAAACAACCTTATTCCTCCCGGAGAACAACATATTATGGCTCCTAGGGCTTTCAGAGTCTTAATTCCTAACAGATTTTCTGGGCATGATTTAGTAAGCAATAAATCTGTAGTTCGTGTCAAAGGTCCTATCGTAAGTGGAAGAGGCTGTGATACTTCATTAACAATAGGTTTTCCTGAAAAACCAAGGGAAACATTTTGAGAGCCTGAGAGGGGTGCCCCTGGAACTTCACTACGTTTTATAGTTGTTCGACTTGCCCCTGTATCGAGTAAGAATTTTCTATCTTGACCTAATAATTCACTATGTACATAAGGTCCTTCTTGATCTACAGGAATCTCGATAAGCGGTAAGTCAACTTCCCTCTCTAGGCTGGTTCATGCGTAACGCTGATACTCAGGATATTCATACTGTGCAGTCTGATACATTTGTCGTGTTGTGGTTTGTGTGGCAGTAACAGGCAACGGTGGTGCAGCTGGCACAAACTGTATTGGCTGTTGTGCGGCTGGCATGGCCTGGGAATGCGGCATAGCTCCTTGTTCATTCTGATCTTGTCTGTGTGGCCGTGATCTTTCTTGTGTTTTACCTATGGCGATATTATGTTTTAAAACTGGACAATCGTGTACGTAATGACCTGGCTTTTTGCAATAATTGCATGTCCCTTTTACTGGTCCTGCTGAATCGGACTGTGTCATACCCTTTTTATGTCCTTCAGCCGGTACTGTCTGAGACACTAGCATTTTCATTTTTGTATCTTTCATACGTCTTTGTTCGTGTTCTTGTTCATCTCTAATTCTATTGTGATGATACTGTAACATTTGTAGCATTTGTGACGGAGTGTTACTTTGCCAGGTACTCTCGAATTTCAATATTCTATTCTTTACTGGAGGTAAAGCATTTTCTACTAATTTTGTCACAAATAAATGTGGATACGACTCACTACTTGTTTTTATACCACTATTTATTCCAAAACATTTTTCAAATCGGGCATAATAGTCACTTGTGTCTTCATCATGCTTTTGTTTACAGGCCGTGATTGCACCCCAATCTTCCTTTTTCGTAGTTAATAAACGTGGCAGTACTTGTACTAGTAAACCTGGTAATGCTTTGACTTTATCCCCGAGCCCTGAACCTGCAGCTCGGGCCTTTTCTTCCGTTTCTAATGCTGTCCAATCTATCTTTTGGTCTCCCACTTCCCACTCTTTTTCTTTCAGTTTTTCATAAATGCCAGCAGGTAAGAGCACCTTTAATATCGTCATAATATCAGGATAGGTATACTCTCCCATCAGCAACATGTCCTTAATTTCTCGGTGGAAACCCGCTGGGTCTTTGTCATGACTTGGTACTACTTTCTTCATTTCTAACAATTCAATTTTTGATATGGGTGTGTATACAAATACACGGTGAAACTCATTGTCTTCGCCTTTTATTGGGTGCACTTCTCGTAAGGGATTTTGTCTATCCATATAATACGGCGTTCTTTCTCTGCGGGGCAGTGAGAAAGAATCCGGATTTACAAAAAGGACATACTGTTTACGTGACACTAATATTTCCTTAATTAACTTGTTACTAGAACCTCTCCATCTGTTCGTGAGTAGTTCCGTTAATATATCAGGTAAAGGACCAGGGTCAGCATGTTGGCTCTTATATAGTATAAGGAGTTGCTGAATCATATAGATTCCAGCTAAACGTTGTTCATCTGCACTGAGGTTAAAAAACGTGTGTGCTACGGTCTCATCACCGTATTTTTCAGGACTGTCAATCCAGTGAACGGCTGATCTGGCTAATTCTTGCTCATCCATGGAATCGAGGAGGTGGTAACCCCTTCGTTCTCGTAGTAGTTTATCTGCGGCTTGGAACAGATGTTCAGGAGACTTTAAATTTATTACAGGCGTCGGATACGTTCTGCTATTATTTGGACATTCTGAGTGTATGGGATCAGAAAAGCATCTAGTATTATTACAGCATCTTCCTCTGCCTACGTATGCTATGGTTTCTGACTGTCTTGCGGAATTCCCTGATTCGGATACTTCATCTTGCTCGAACTCGTCTGTTTCCAATCTTTCTTCGTGAATACGTTCTATTTCTCTACGGATTTTTCGGCACATGGCTATTATACAGTTTTTCTTATCGTGTCTCCCTTCTGATATATTCTGGCTCCATCTTGTAAGAATAAGCATTGTATTCGGGTCTACCCCCGGTCGGTCTTGATTTCTGATCACACAGTTTATGAGGAAACGTAACAGTTCCCCCTGTATCTCTACTTTCTGGAATTCCATAGCTCTGTTAATACATTCTGGGTCTCGCCCTGTTTGGACAAAATGATATATTTTATCTAGATGCGTAATCATTCCTGGTAACCTCGCTAAATACTCTGCGGCTCGTCTGATACGTAATGATGCCAGGACCATTTCGTCCTCTTTACCGACCACCGGGTCATATCTACAATCTATAAGGAGTTCCTTAAGCGTACGTTCACTTACGAATTTGGGTGTACGTGAATGCGCTGATTCTTGAAAAACAAGTTTATTTATTCTAGGTGGCGTAAAAGTATTGCTTGCACCTCCCGTGGCCCCTTCAGGGGCGTCGGGTGTGAATGGATTCGTCGAACGTGATACAGCAACTATAGGTGTCGATACCACTGTAGAATCGATTGCGGGGACAGATGCGGAAACAGATGTGCTTGCCGGAGCTCGTGTCGGGACTTGCTGTTGCACGGGGACAGATACCTGATCCTGACGTTGAACCCCTCCGCCAGACGGTCTATGTGGTGTGGGGTTAGCATACTCGGGAGCTGCGTCATCTAGATATGAGGAAAGAAAAACATCTTCTGCGGTTCTGGGATGCCCTTTTGGATGTACCTTAATTGGAAATAATGGGGGTGGCAAGTCTTTTGGCATCTCTGGAACAGCCTTAGGTAGTCCTTCGGCTAGGAGGGGATACATACCACTCATAAGAGCGTTTCTTTGTCTATCTATTTGTTCTGATTTCACTCGGATACCTTCCTCAATTAATATATTTTCTTGGACTTCCTTTGAACTCTCTTTACTCCTCTCTTTTTGTCTACGTGCTTTTTCTGTACGTCTATGAGATTCTTTACGCCATAACTCAACAGCGTCTTTCTGTGACTGTCTGACTTTTCTTTTCCATAACTCTTCCTCCACTTTCATGATGCACTCTGCATCCCAGGTTCCCGCTGCGGGCCACCTTTGACTTTCCGGCAATCCCTTGGTATAATCTACCCATAGATCAAGAAACAATATGGCATCTAAGCCATGCTTGTGATACATAAAATGCCCTGGAGTGTCCCTAGGAGGAATAGGAACTGCTTCTTCAAGCACCCCTTTTCTGGTAGTAATCTGTCTTAACTTCGAGAAGAGCGGCATCTTGACAACGGATCTGATACTTACTCTTGAATTCACTTAATACGAAAAACACAATAATGAACGGTGAACAATGAACAATCATTCACACCACAATATGCAAGACATTCGAACACTTTAAACATTAAACATTAAACATTTTAAAAATGACCGACGATGATGACAGTCTGCATAACTAATCACCAAGCTGAATTCCTGACAATAACTGAATACTTCGGAATACTTGATATACTGCTAAACAGTACATATACACTGCTAAACAGTGCAGACCGGATTTGTGTACCCAAATCCGTCTTGACCGGCACAACCTATGTGCTGTCAACACGCCTCCCCGGCGATGGTACTCACCGAGTAGCTCCTTGAAACGGAAGGCCTCAGAGAATGAACGGGACTCGATGACTGCGGACAGCGGACCCTCTGGACATCGGGATTTCGAAAACCTGGTGGGCCTCTGTATACCTCGGATCTTGCTCTCTCAGCTAGGCTCTGGTCGGGATACTTCGCACTTCTCACCGCCTCGTCTGGGTTGATCGCAGCCTCAGTCGCCCCCGCTTGACCGGAGGGAGCTTACAGGAAATCCTGCTGGTACGCGTTTATGGTCCGTCCAGCTGTGGCAGGAGACCGGGCCTGCAACGCACCGCCGGCGCGTGAGATGAGAAAGTGTCCCTATTCGGGCGCCATTATGTGGTAAATATTCTTTTTACCTTGACTGAATTTCATACGGAATCTAAAATAAAGTAAAAATAGCTCAGAATAACAAGAGGCAGAATCCGTGGTATAAGAGATTTTCTGAATGGGCTTTATTCCAAAATGGCCGACTCGAGTGGCGGCCTTCAGGTTCCGTCACCACGAGGGTTCAGGAAGTGAAGTACAATACTTTATTGACAAGAAGTAACTTTTATAGGTCATACATTACAATGAAACGAATGCAAAAGGCGTAACAATTGATAAGAGAAATGACATATTGGTACGTAATCGAAACTAGGCGTAATAAGGAGCAGAAAGAAACATGATTGGCTCTGATTATCATGCATAGGTGGATCTATAAGATAATACTTAACATAGATGCGCGCGCAGCAGCATGACGTGTGATTGACGTGCAACTAGGGGGTGACGGGGACTTGACATTTAGCTCTACATGTGGAGACGAGAAGTCTGGGGGGTCAAGTCAACCTAATCCCAAATCATATCTAACATCCTATGTTTAGAGAACTATGTTATCCACAAGAAAAGACTCTCGGACAGAATCTATTCTATACTGACTGTGTGTGCGTGTACAAGCGTCTAAGTGTCTATATGAGATGCGAGGGGCAGAAAACTTTCCATGGCAACAGGGCTATGAATTACTTGCAGGAGGACGGAAAGGCCGAGTCCTTTGCTTGTGAGCTAAAGGAAATGTTTACCTAAATCACTGGACAGGAATGCATCGGCTGAAGAGCAAAGTAGATAATTCGAAGGTGAAATACAGCTTCTTGGCAGGCAGGCAAAACTGGCCGAGGCAGGCACCGTTAGCTGCACAGGGAGTAGGACAAAGTTCATGGATACAGATGCGAGCTCAAGCTGAAGCTGTCAGAGACAGAGAGCAGGGAAGGCTTTAAGGACAGAATCGGGCCTACTAGCCTGAACTGTAAAAATGGAGTAACTTAGCCATATAAAGTCGGTGGCCTTTCATACTTAGGAATCGAATATCCAGCCCATTGATGGCGGATCTGACAGAGAACATGTTGACGGTGGACGCACATATGTTTGCGTTTGGAAACTGAAACTGGAGGGAACATACATGTACTTGTGACATGCACATAGAACCGTTGGGGTCCAAGATAGGGGACATAACTGATCAGGAAAATCCACATTTCCACACCATCACCCACTTCAGCACTCAACGTGAACCCAGCTATATTCGTGGATGTACTACTACTACCAGTGCAACTACTAGGGGCACTAGGGGTTTAGGAGTAGTAGTAGTGGTGCTAGTCTTAGGGCAATTGGAATCTTTTGCCCTATGGCCTTTTTCTTTACATAACAGCATCAAGGTTTCTTACCAGATGATGAAGAGGATTGGGACCCACCCACAGAGGAATATTTTGGAGAACCTTCTGAAGACTCTTCCTGATCTTTAGATTTATCCCCACCTTTCTCTTGGGACTTAGAAGAATCTTGGTTCTTCTGGTCACCACTTTCGTTTCACCCTGGTGTAAACCCATTCATCGGCCTTCTTTCCCAATTCTTATGGAGAGGTAAGGTCTGATTCTACCAGGTACTGGTGTTTTTGTTCATTCTGAAAATTATTAAAGATATGCACTCTAATTAGTAAAGTATACAGTCCTTCATAGTCATCTGCACTACTCCCATGAAGCCAGCCTTCCAGAGCCTTAATAGCACTATCAATGAAATCTACCCAGTCTTGAGAGCGTGCCTTCTGTGTATCTCTAAACGTAACTCTGTATTGCTCAGTGGTTAACCTAAACCCATCTATGAGTGCACCTTTGAAGACCTTGTCATTATCTGAATCCTCTTGCTTCGCAGTTAAGAGTTTGTCTCTACCTTTGTTTGCAAAGGAGAGCCACATGATAGCTGCCCACTGCCCCGAGGGGCCTTCTGTACTTTACAGGCTTTATCTAGAGCAGTAATCCACTTATAGATATCACCACCTTCCTGGTAAAGAGGGACTATCCTGCTCAAGTTCCTGGTGTCAAACGAATGTTCCCTGACCCTAGGTTCACTGGTGCTGCCACCATGGGATTCTAATCCCAAATTCTTAATTTCTCTCTGGACTTCTAGGGCCTCCTTCTCTAGGGACAACTGCTCTTTCCCGAGCCTGAGCTTGCTCTCTCAAGATTGAGTAGGTGGTAATCCCTATCTAGGACGTCATCCCTCTTGCTAGAGATGGCGGTCCCTACTGAAGTAGAAGAGAAGGATGAACCAACTGAGGAGGACCTGGACCTCCCCTGATTTCTTTGTACCCTCCCAGGAGGAATGAAGGGGGACCTACCTTTAGGATCTTCCTCTGTACTAGTAGTACTATTAAATGGGTGACTAGAGTTCTCTAGCTGGGGTCTTCAGACTCCTCCTGGACTTGCTCAGAAGTAGAGTCATTGATGATGGGTACCTCTGACTCTTCCTGTGGAGCATCACCGCCCATACCCAAGTTATCCTGCCCATCTGACCTATCAGGATATTGGAGGTCATCCTGAAGGGGCATCCCTAAGAGATGATGTTTGGTAGGGGTAATACCAGTCTAAACCTTCCTAGCTGCGCACAGGATTCTAAGTTCCTGGACCCTAAGACCACTGTATCTAGAGGACTGAGCCCCACTGGACTCACCAACCTGAGACATGGCACTAGGTGTAGTGTGGCGCAGTACACCTACCTACCCTAGTGATAATAAACTTCAAATGATTGGAGAAAGGGTTTTGCTAGGACCCTTGACAGCTAATCTAAAAAGGTCAGTTGAACGTACTTGACAAAAGTATTTATATGTACCTAGCTAGTGATGGTTTCTCGTGAAACTTTCACCTGATTAAGTGGCAAAACAGTGCAGACTTTAATCCCACGCCAATCTAGGAGGCTGGTGTACACTTAAAGGAGTGATACACCATGCACTAATCCACGCAACCCTTATGATTATTTTAGCGGTCTTTAATAACCTTAAAGCTCTCAAAGGGGTAGCTGTGGAGAGCAGCATTCAGGCTTATCTTGAAGGACCTTGTTCTACCGCATTCAATCAAGAGTGTGGATTAGATGAGAAAGAACCTCACAGTGTTTATGAAAAATAAGGATAATTATTAACACAACATAATCACTATCACTTTCTATATCTCCTATCCAGAGATGTCAGTAATACACATAAGAATACTTCAAAGAAACCAGGTAAGTACCACAATATACACTGGTCTCCAGGGGGAGACCAAAACATACACCAAATAAGTGGAATGTGAACTGCTAAAAAGAATGGGACTTGAACCAAAGGACTTAGAAGAGATTAGTGAACCAAGAGCCACCCAAGGTAGGAAAACAGGAACCCCAAGGAGGCTGTGTGCAGAGTGGAAACACAGCAGCGTGTTCAATAGAAGTCAATGGAGAAGTCGCTGTTGTAGTTTTAAAGAAAAAGGACCCTTCCCAGAGGACCATGAGGAAACCTTTTGGAGAACGGAAGGTCAGAGAGCCATCCCACCCGTGGATGCCCCTGGAACCAGGTTACCTGCACCAGGGAAGCCGGGTGCATAGGGGAGAAGTGACGTCGGAACCACTCGTAGACGATAATGGGTGACTCGGGAAGAAAGGCCTCTGGAGATATCTGTGATGACGTCCAGTGGAATCCAAGGGTGGATTCTTGAAGAGATGAACCTGCAAGCAGACTGGACAGAGTCTATTCCACTCAACGGTGACCATGAGGCACGGAAGCACAATGCCCACCTTTGCTGAAAAGTTCAGAAGAGTTCATGAGGACTGTAGCTGTAGCTGTGGGGACCTGGAGACACTTTGGAAGACCAGGAGCCATACATGAGCTGTCCTACGTCGGATGTCGGTGTGCAGGTGGTCGGTGTCCAATGGGAGCACCAACAAGCCTTGGTAGCCACAACTAGCATGGAAGATGAAAAGATGCAATTGTTGGGACCAGGGCGGTTCAAGGGACTCACCACATGTGGGAGAGTTAGAGCACGTCCTGAGTAAGCAGTGGAGCCCACCAAAGCATAAGAAGACCTTTGAGAAGAACCCAGGCCGAAGGCGCAGCAGTCGCAAGACGACCTCAAGCAGCTCACCAAAGATGAAGACCAACAATGCAAGGGGTTTAGGGAGGACGCTGTTCTTTAATGAATGAGATGCTGGAAGCTGGAGCGTCTTGTAGTCTGATGGTCTCTGGAGTACAGAGCTAATAAGCCTTTGCCATGACAAGTCGATGCAGTGCATAGGGTTTCGGTCCCAGCAGATCTGTGAGGGATACTGTCTTCCAAAGTGCAGGGAAGACAGGTCAGGCCTCGGGGGAACCACAGAAGCACCCCCTGTGTTGCTGAGCATCTCAAGGTCCGTAGGACGACAGGAGCAGCAGACTGGTCTGTTTTGATGTGGTGCCTGCAGATGCAGAGTAGTGACTCCTTCACTCAAAGGGAGATTACTTCGGATGTCCTTGATGCCCACAGATCCTTGGAGATCCTGAGTGAAGCACAGACACAGACGAAGCAGAATACTTGCAGAACAGCAAGACCTTGAGAAGCAGGAGTCTTCCTTGATGTAGTCTTGGTTCCAGGCAAAGTCCAGTGAAGTCCAAGTGTCCAGACGGTTAAAGAGTGTCTTGGCTCCAGAGATGTGTCTTGTTCCACGACGAATCTGAGGATCCACTGACGGGGAGCACTTAAATACCCATGGAAAGGGTTGAAACAACTAAGGGATTCCTCCCAGAGGAGGGGCTGGACAGAGGGGAGGATACTCCCCTGTCCTTTGCCCAGGGGCTCCTGAACTGACTCAAACCGGTGTAGGAGGGCACCAAATGTGTAGGAGGGCACCAAATGTGCCTTTCAGTGCAGTCTGGTGGTGCTAGAAAGCACCCCCACCCCAGCAAAATACACTAAGTCCTGTCTGGGAGGTGGTCACCTATTGATTTACCTTCTCCTGCTAGAGCTCAGCTCAGCAGCAGGAGGGCAGAACAGTGTATGTGGTCATCAGCAGCGCTAGCTTGCTGTCAGACCCTGAAAGGCTGCAACTGGGAGTACAAGGGGCTCCACTAAGGAGCCCCACAGTACTTGGGACCATACTTTCAACACCAGAATCACTGTTGGGGGAGGATTCCAACATGTTTGATACCAAACATGACAAGGTTCGATGCAGCCATTATATAGTCAGACATCTCGTAATGTCTGATGTCCACTATATGTGGTAAATGGCTGATCTCACTTACAAAGCCTGGCGAATTAACTCTGGGATTTGTAGGGGTGTTCTGCTCATGCAGGGGCACCCTCACACTTATAACCCAGCGCCCTTCCCTCAGGACTGAAGGGCCTACAGTAGGGATGACATAGGTTTCAATTGGTGGGTCTGTAATCAGACTATAAGTGAACTCCCATGGGTGGCCAATACATGCTGCAGCCCATGGGAGACCCCTGGTGTGCCCATTCCCAGGGTACCTTAGTACCATATACTAGGGACTTATAAGGGTACACCAGTAGTCAATTGGGGAGGTAACAAAGTACTTACCAAAGCAATATTGGAAGAGAGAGCACAGATGATGGGGTCCTGGTTAGCAGTAGTCTGGCAAACTACAGTCAAAACATACTGACACCTGGCAAAAAGTGGGGGTAAGCATACAAGAAAGATCCTTCTTTCCTAGATACCACTTACAGTTTGAATTCTCACATGAAGACTAGGTTGATCTTCTATCGACCCTTAACAAATACTTATGAGAAGCAGAAACTAGATGGAAACGTAACTATTTTTAATAGGTTATTATTAGCACAAGTACCCTCAGAAGCTATGAACAGCCCATCCTCAGCTACGGGAGATGCAACCATCTGACTGTGATATTCAACACCTGCTCCAGGAAAGTCCCATCCATACGCAAATCACTGTGAACCCTGCTTCAATAGGATCAATCACCCTGCTCCAACAGGAAAAATCAAGAGGAAATACCAGGCCAGGTCCGCCCTGAACTGGAATGCAAGGAACCTAAGACCAGTTTCACCCATCACTGGGACCCTTCAGTTGGGTGTAGCTAAGTTCTAGGGGCACAGTGAACATAGGAACCACATTTAGGCACAGCCTTGGCCAATGATTAAACTTATTGAAAGCATTCCTCTCATCATCTTTTGTGTGTTTGATGTGCCGCCCAAAGTAGCAGTAGTTTTTGATCCAAATATTTTATTGTTTTTTTAATAGAACATACAGTCAACCAAGTTCTGAGGTGCCCTTGCGATACATGCAAATGTCGGGCGACCAGGCAGAGAATACATAGCATATGATATGAAATGTTTGTTTTGTTTTTTAATGCAAGATCTTGATTTAAATACTAATTACACTAAGTCACATATTATGTCCTGCGGACCTCGTAAATCAAAGATGAACAAAATTGTTATTAAGGGGCAAGCACGTACGAGTGTTGATAACTTTCATTATGTAGGCCTGACCTTTAGTTCCTCAGGATTCTGGAAATCAAAGCTTACTCACTCTAGTCTTAAACTCAACAGAACTGCAGGGACTGTTTGTAACCTTATTAGACCGGGCACTAGAGGGACTGTTTTACTAGCACTGAAGGTGTACAATTCCCAGTGTATTATAACAGCTACCTATGGCACAGGAGTGTGGGGTTTTAACAAAAGTTCCTCGCTAGTGGCAGAGGAAAATCGTTCTCTCAGCAGGTTGTTGCACTTACCACCTACTACCTCTAGCTTTATCACTCACTTTGAGTTAAACCAGGGTTTTATCCCTGACAGGGTCCTTCTGGCACCACTTTTGCTTTGGGTTAGCATATGGACAAACCCAGCAGCAATGCCATGCAGGGATATCATCCTCGACCATCTCAGCCTAGACAAGGCTTTTTCCATTCCATGGCTGAGATATATTAGGGACACTTTAGCAACCCTGGGTTTGTCTTCCTTGTTCTCTGAGCCTAGCAGTATTTCAGAAGCTACGATAGGGGTGAAACCAACATTCCTGGAGCACTGTGAAGATCTAAGAATGAAAAATGATTCAGCAAAACCTTCAGTCTTGTGTTATTATAGATCTTTAGTCACTGGCAAACTTCCTATGTATTTATCTTTAGATCTCACACATTGGGAGCATTCACTTCTCTTTTGCTTCAGGGTGGGTTCAATATACTGGTCCCTGTGTTTTAAAAGCATTTCAGATCCAAAGGGAAACATAGTATCATCTTCCCCTGTGATAATTTATCTGCACAATCACTTCTGCACGTTATGTTTTTTTGTAATTTGCAAAGTCTGTCATGCAAGCACTTTTTGAAACCCTTGTTACACAGGATTCCTATGGTGTGGAATTGCCTTGCTCTACTTACAGTTTTTAAGTTTTCCTGAAATTTGTTACTATGTCTGTGCCTTTCTGAAAGCAGCCATTCAGGCTAGAAAAACTATAATTGGATAATTGCACTTTGGTTCCGACATTGTTTTTATATTTTTTACAGTACTATCAGCCGGATGCATGTCTTAAGTTTTAGGAAGACTCAAATATAAACCTTTTGTCAGTGTAGGAGAGTAAGTTCTTGTGTCAGCCCTTGTTTAGCAAGTTATGACTCGTTAGATCTTGTCCCCGTCACATGATGCCATTTGGAGGTGCCCCTCAAGATAGACACTAGTAGGAGATACATAGAAAACCTTATTTTTAGGTTTTTGTTCTCCCACTTTCTAGCTTTGATCAATTGTGTTATGAGTATGTTGACACCTCGAATTCTTATCATGAATTGCATGTCAATTGTTGTCATATTGGGACATTTGTTGCAGTATGGAGCCGCAAAAGCATTCTTATGTTTATATTTTAAATCATTTTAACCATGTGTAAAGTTTTACATTTCTTGTGATATCATGGATTTGCAATGTATTTTATGTATTTTTATGGTCTATTCCCAATCAGACCGAATAAAGATTTTCATGATTATAAAATAGTGAATTCTGAATACTCATACACATGCATACTACAAATATGATTGGGGAAAAAGACAATAGTACAGAGTATATGTTCCATATCTCTAACAAATAATACAGTCATCTAATCAGCCCCTGACGGGGATACAGGGAAACAACACATCTAGTTGGGTCTAAGGCAAATGATCTAGTGTAGGATCTGTGACAGCTTGGTTATAGTTTCTGTTTCTACGTTATTTATATCAGATGCATGTATCGCCATAAAGGTTGACTGAGAGAATAAAAGAACTGGGGAGGGGGATGGATGAAGGGGGTAAGTGGCATCTCTGAGACATGAGAGTACATCAGCATTTGAGGTCAGGAGGCTATTTGTGGCAAAAGTGTGGGTCTGTTACTATCTAGCTCTATGAACTTATCTAAGGAACAGCAAACCAAACTTGAGATATGTGGTTAGTTCTGACATTTAGATTGAGAGCTAAGGAATGAAACGCATGCCCACCAGGTGTGATAACAGAGATGGTTAAATTGTTTCCATTCTGAGGGAATAACTTTCACTGCAATCGCCAGTAAGAGGTCAAGCAGTGCCATGTTGTTGCCATTTAGGTTCCAAGCAGTTCTGGAGGTCCATGGTTCCAGTGCCACCATGGGGAAATTTAAGGTTATGGGTATGTTAAATATAGCCAAGAGATGATTCTGTATCAGGGCCCAATATAGATTACGGGGTGAGCATTAAAGAGCATATGTTGGTGTGAGCCTGACTCTCTGTTGCAATTCCAGCAAGTATCATTCTCCGCAAGTTTAACTTATGTAACCTGGCTGGGGTCTCGTGCAGTAAGTTCATTGTAAAGAATTTGGATTAAAGGAGAGAGGAAGCGATTTTCTTGCTAAGAGAGAGTATACTAATATTTTGCCAGTCTTCTTTGGAAATGAAGTCAAACATGTCAGGATCGAAATGTTTGGCCCATTTTGTGTATAGTATTGATGTTTGTGGTTAAAGTAAGTTAGATAAGGTTTTGTAGATTCTTGAGACAATGTGAACTGAATGATGCCATGTAGCAAGCCAGGTAGGAAGGATCAGATGAATTGTATGGTTTAACGTGGACAGTTTTACTTTGATCTCTAGGAAGATGTACAAGTCTAAGTTAGGGACTTTATATGTTTTTAACAATTATGAAAAGGGCAATGGATCGTTGTCATCATATAGGTCCCGGATTTGTGCCTTTGGTGGCACACAAGTGGGGAATATTAGAAGGGACGTCTGCCTCAGTTTTAGGGTTGCAAAAGACACACAATTGATGGACGGAATGCAGAACAAATCAAAACATTCACCCCAAGTCAAGCGATCTGGGTTAAATCCATCATTTTTTTGCTCAACATGCCACCCCAGTTCAGACCTGGCCATATGCAAATCAGTCTTGACCGTGTGCCTCATGGGGACAGTCCAGCCCGAATTGCTAAGCCATGTCCTCCCTGGACCGGAAACAAGCATCCTAGGACTGGTTTCGGGGTTTCACCCCTCAGCAGCCAGGATAGCTTGAATCCAGTGGCACAGTGAGCCTGGGACCCACGTCTGGGCATACCCGGCGCAGTAGGGGCAAGAAAGCAAAAGACACACAATTGAGGTTCGGGCTTGATTGTTCCCATTGGGGGAAGGGTCAAGACTGATTTGCATATGGCTGGGTCCACACTGGAATGGCATGGTGAGCAACAAAATGATGGATTTAGGCCTAGATCTCTGTACTTGGGTGAATTTATGACATTGTTCTGCATTCTGTCCATCAATTGTTCTTTTTGCATTTGTCACCCCGAGTGGGACGGGTAAGCCCAGAAGTGAGTCCCGTGCTCTCCATGCCACTGGAGTCAAGCTACCCTGGCTGATGAGGGCTAAAAGCCTGAAACCGGTCCTTGGATACTTGTTTCCAGTCCAGGGAGGACCTGGCAGTTCGGGCTGGACTGTTCCCATTGAGCGCAGGGTCAAGACTGATATGCATATGGCTGGGTCCAAACTGGAATGGCATGGTGAGCAAAAAAACTATGGATTTAGGCCCAGATCTCTGTGCTGGGGTGAATGTATGACATTGTTCTGCATTCTGTCCATCAATTGTTCTTTTTGCATTCGTTTTAGGGTTGTGGCACAATTATGCCATCTTGGAATTATGAATAGATTCAGGCATACATTTGTCTAGAAGATTTAGTTCAACCATCATATCTGTGAGTATGCGATGGGAGGGCAGGGCTTTAAAACACTGACATTGTAATAAAGGAAGATATGCTAAAGGGGAAGCAAAGATCACTTTCTATCTTGATCCAGCGTGGGGTATTCAGGGTATCTAGGATTAGCCAGAATGTACCCTGTGCTGCCAGGAAGGCTGATTGATATACGCTCCAGTTTGGGAGGTTACAGCCCCAGTGAGTAAAGCTCTTTCTAAGGGGCTTATAAGAGAGCCTCGCTCTTGTCACTCCCCGGATATTTTTAGGTTATTTTATCAATTTCCTGAAAGTAGGAGGGAGAAAGTTTCAGAGGTAACATGGATGAGACAAAATTTACTAATGGAGTGATCATGATCTTTTGGAGCATGCCCCACTACGTAATGCATTTAGGTGACCAGAAGGTAAGCAGGTCTTTAACTTTGGTAATGGTTTGGGATTTGTTGTAGTGTTTCAACTAGATCATTGCAAAATCAGATTAGTAGATACTTAAGGCCTTTGGTCTGTTACTTGAATGCTGAGGTGCATATGTGTGTGGAGAAGCATAAAAGGATTCACAGGAAAAACCTCAGTTCTGTTCTTGTTTAAGATCTATCCTGAAACCCCTGCAAACTCCTGAATATTATTTGTTATACTTGGGATAGCATTCTCAATGTCTTTTGTGAAAATGAGGATAGCATCCGCATATGCTGCGGTTTTATAGACTTAAGAGCCAAATTGATGTCCTTTAATATCAGAGGACGTCAATAGTGAGTAGAAAGAGTAGTGGGGAGAGAGGGCAACCCTGTCTCGTACCTTTGTGAAGGTTGAAGGAAGTAGAAGTGGTGCCATTTATTTCAATTTTCGCTATGGGCTTGGCATAGAGGGCCATAACCATATTAGTGAATGAATTTCTGAGGTTATGAGATTCAAGGACTGCATGAAGAAAAGGCCAGGGGACCTTATCAAAGGCCTTCTTGGCATTAAGAGTGATCACCGCTGTTGGAGTTGAGGAAAGATGGGCCTTTTCTACTTTATGGCAAAATGTGCACATGTTGTCTCTGGTGAGTCACCCCTTGACTAAGCTCATTGGAGAGTTGTGGATAAGTTTGGAGATGCATGGTTCTGATCTTTTGGCTAGAATTTTGGCAAATATTTTAGCTTCTATGTTTAGCAGTGAGATGAACAGAAGTTTTTCCGATTGGTGTAGTCTTTGCCCTCTTTGGAAAACACGACAATCGTGGCATCGGAGGCTGCTGTGGACACCTTGTCACTGAGAGCAACGTTATTAATCAATCAGCATTTGTAGAGCGCGACACTGTTACCCCTGGGGGTAGCTGGGTGCTGGTGTGCGAGGTCCACTTCAAAAAGCCAGATCCAGGAAATGGTGGGAGAGGGCAGAAACAAGCAGAAAAAGGCAAAACAAAGGGCAGAAAAATTAGCAGAAGAGGACAGAAATACAAGTAGAAAAAGTAAAAAAAAGCAGAAAAGGGCGAAACATATGGTAGAAGAATTTGCAGAAAAAGCAAATCAAGACAAGGGCAAAATGGAGGACAGAAAAACAAAGGTCAAGAGGGCAAAACAGAGGGCAAAAAAACAGGCAGAAAAGGCAAAACAGAGGGCAGTAAATGAGCAAGCAGAAAAGCCAAAACAGAGGGCAGAAAAAAGATCAGAAAAGGCAAAACAGAGGGCAGAAAACTGAGCAGAAAATTCAACACAGGGCAGAAGAGGGCTAAACAGTGGGCAGAAAAAAGAGCAGTAAAGGCAAAATGGAGGGTAAAAATTCTAACAGAAAAGGCAAAACAGAGCAAGAAATTAGCAGAGGAAGCACAAACAGAGGGCAGCAGGTAGACAGGCTGCAGAGGGTAGTGGACTATGGAAAGCTGGACAGGATAACTGTTGCAGGGGGGAGATGGTACGAGGACCTGCTCAGCACGGTTGTGCTACAGCCTCCATTAAGTGGGTCCTGGGGTGCAGGGCAGGGTGCTGGGTGGGAGGAGGAGAGAAATGGCAGGAGGAAGGAAACGGAGGAAGAGGTAAGAAACAAGCAGAAAAGGCAAATCATAGGACAGAAAAATGAGCAGAAAGTCAAAACAGAGTTGAAGAGCACAAAACACAGGACAGAAAAACAAGCCCAAAAAGGCAAAAATAAAGGGCAGAAAGTATTAGCAGAAAAAGGAAAAACAGAGGGCAGAAAAATGAGCAGAAAAGGCAAAACAGAGCAAGAAATGAGCAGAGGAGGCACAAACAGAGGGCAGCAGGTAGACAGACAGCAGAGGGTAGCTTACTGGGGTAAGCTGGACAGGATAACTGTTGCAGGGAGAGCTGGCTCGAGGTCCTGCTCAATGGGGTCATGCTGCAGCCTCCATTAAGTAGATCCTGGGGGATTGGCGGGGTGCTGGGTGGCAGGAGGAGGGAAATGGCAGGAGGAAGGAACGGCGGGAAGAGGGAAGAAACAAGCAGAAAAGGGCAAAATAGAGGACAGAAAAATGGGCAGAAAAGCAAAACAGAGCAGAAGAGAGTAAAACAGAGGGCAGAAAAATTAGCAGAAATGTTCAAATGGAGGACAGAACATCCAGCAGAAAAGACGAAACAGAGAGCAGAAAACCGAGCAGAAAATGCAAAACAGAGTGAGAAAAAGGCAGAGGGGGCACAAACAGAGGGCAGCAGGTAGACAGGCAGTAGTGGGTAGAGGACTGCGGGAAAGTTGGACAGGAGAACTGTTGCAGAGGGAGCTGATGACCGAATTTGTGAATGTTTTGTAGAAAATGATGGGAAAGCCACTAGGACCTGGTGCTTTCCCAGAGCGGTTTGCTTTTATTGCCTTGATAATCTCATCTGTTATTACTGGAGACTGTAGCAGTGGGAGGGAGTTTAGAAATCTCAGACTCTTCTTTTTGTTGCACGTAGAGTATAGGGTGTAAAGATTTTCATAGAACTCTTTAAACACCTCAAGTATCTCTTTTGTTTTAACTTTCTGAGAGCCATCTTGTGCCTTAATATATGTGATTGTTAAGGTTCTTGAGGATGGTAGCAAGCGCTTTGCGGGCTCTATTGCGAAAAAGGAGTACTTTGTATTTTTAGGCCTATACATATAAATAAGTCAGTTAACTGACAATGGTATTATATGTGTACTTTAGTTGTTTGATGTCCTTTAGTAGGGGCTTGTTGCTAGACTGTCTTAAAACGTCCTCCTTATTTTTTATTTCAATGGCTAGGGATTGTAGGGCTTCAATTGATGACAGAACTTTTTGGGGCCATTAGTTTAATGAGTTGGCCCCTAAAGGGACATTTAAACGCATCCCAAAACGTCACAGGGGAGGAAACAGAATGTTTGTTGTCACTAAAAACCTGTTCAATTTCTTTCTTTGGGTCTGCCACTTCTGGTTCATTATCTAAGATGTCAGTGTTTAACCGCCAAACACGGTTGTCTCCTTTATCAGGAAGGCTAAGTATGGATATGGAGATTGCAGCGTGATCTGAGGCAAGGATGGGGTGGATCTTTGTATTGGAAGTCGCTCTTTGAAGTAAGGCGTCAACTAGGAGAAATCAATGAGAGAGATGCTTGAGTGGGGAGGGGAGAAAAATTAAAATCACTGCCCCTTTGGGTTGTGTAATCTCCACACATCTATGAGGTGGTACGAGGAGCCTAGGTTAATTACCTGCCCCCATGGGTGTTCTGAATTTGAAGGCTGAGAATGGGATCCATTGGGAGGTTAAAGTCACCTCCCAGAATCAGTTTCAAGTCTCGTGGGATGTCTGCTAATTTTCTATTGAGTGTGCTCCAAAATGTTGGGTCATCTATGTTGGAAGTGTATATGTTTATAACATAAAGATCCTGTTCAACCTTGTTGAATCTAGTAAGTAGTCATCTGCCATTAGTGTCATGTTCTGATGCAATCACTGTTAGACTGAATTCTCTGGAGAGCAGGCTGAGAACCTCATTTTTTTTCCTGTGAGCTTCAGAACAAATTATTTCTGACACCCAGCCCTTCCTCCTTAACAAGGCCTCTTTAAAGCGTTTGTTTCTTGGAGGAAAACTATATCGCTTCCTAATTCTTTACAACATCCAAATAACCAAGAGGGGGGGAGTGAAGAGGTAATGCTCAAAGGGGCAATGGAGGTGGATACGTCCTCCTGATGTCAATATATAAGAAACAAATAGATCCACCCTCAGACAGGTGTATGACCGTGTTCTCCCAGACTACGCGTGTTTCCTACAGTGGTGGAAAGCACACAGCTTTGTTTAAATACCCCTCGCACGCCAATAGGACCGTTTGTGTCATGCTTCATCATAGGGGTCTTCCCGCCCTGCTGCGAGACGGGTCGTGCTACGACCTACGACTACACAGGAGCACTGTCTATGAAAAAACAAGACTATGTGTAGTATAGGACTGTGAGTAGAAGGGTAGGAATGAGTGAAAGAGTGATCATGAATTAAAAAATACCTGGCTCTTTGGAAAAAAGACTTTAATATTCCTTCGAGCTGTTATTTGTGGAGTCAGGTACGCTCTGTGTAATAGCATGTATTGAATCAGCTTAAACTTGGGATTACGGGATACTTTTTTGGGGTATTCCAGTATTTTCTCCCAGTCTTTAGCCAACATTTCACACCCGATATCTAAGGACCATTTATCTTAAAACTCCTCAAGTGGGATTGCCGCATGTGAGCAGATGCTTTTATACAGCCATCTAGTTAGGTGTACCCCATTACCCATGAGATATAACAATGCGTTTTGCTAGTGGAGAAGGCAATAGCACGCACGCGCGCTAGGCTGCTGAATTGTAATATACAGAGCTGCTTCTTTTTAAAATATCCCGTTTTTGCATTTTGTTTGTTTTAAATTGTGTTTGCCCTTGCTTTTAGTCCACCTTTGTGCGCCCACATACCTGCACCTTAAATTGGGCCCCTCACCGCGCTTTTTGCGGACCAGCTTTATCTTTCCTTGCTCCTTCGTGTTTGGCGCCGGTCGCCATCTTGGGGGTGGCGAGTAGCGAGTGTGCCACTTGTTTGAGCGCTCTAGCGCTCACTAGGACCACAGGTGAGCCCTACTTAATGCTCGCCTTCTGCGCGCAGCGGTGACGCGCAGCGGTAGCGCCGGACTCGCGCCGGAGTCAAGCCAGAGTCCTGCCCGTCTGCGCCCGTCTGCGCCCGTCTGCGCCCGTCTGCACCCGTCAGCGCCCGTCTGCGCCCGTCTGCGCCCGTCAGCGCCCGTCTGCGCCCGTCTGCGCCCGTCAGCGCCCGTCTGCGCCCGTCAGCGTCCCGGAGGCGATCGGAGCGGCGGGTAGGATTCTATACACCAGGGATGTGTCCCCCTGGGACTCCAGTGCTGCATTATTCCCCTGGGGAACTGCGTTCCTTCGACACCCTGGTCACAGGTTGTCGCACTGTCTTTCCCGGACGCCATCGCGGGAAACTCTGCTGCCCTGGCTGTGGCTGGCGCCCTAACCGCGCTCAGTTATCACGCCCCAACAATAACATCCTCAATGTGGGTTCTCGCTGCATGCTTTTAAACACCAGGTCGGCATGTAAACATGCGCAAGACATATTTGAGCTTCTAGATACGGTGAAGCCACTATGTCTTATGCTCACTGAGACGTGGTGGGGTGAATTTTCCAATCCAGATGTCGCCATGGCAATCCCGCCTGATTATAACATCTTCAGGAAGGATAGAGCCGAGGGGAGGGGCGGTGGAGTGGCATTGGTGGTCAAGAAAGGCACGCCCTGTGCGATTTTGCCAGGGAAGGACATCCGAGGCTCGGAGACTCTCGCTTTTTCTATCACTCTGTCTCCACATCAATCTGTTAAGGGTTTACTTGTGTATAGACCACCTGGTTCACCCGGTACGTTTTTTGAAGATCTGGACTCCGTGTTGTTGGGGCTGGCCCTGAAAGCGGAACACTGCATTGTGGCAGGGGATTTTAACTTTCGGTTGGATGATCCGTCTGACCCTGCTGCCATTAAACTTTCTGAGGCTATGGCCCCGCTGGGACTGATCCCTCATTTGCAGGAGCCTACGCACGAGAAGGGGCACACTCTTGACCAGGTGTTCTCGTCTTCCCCTCTTGAGATGATTGAGATTACACCAGTACTATGGTCTGACCACTCGCTTGCCAAATTTACGATCAAAGGCACAGTCAAATCGGTGGCGGCCTTGGCACTGCAACAGGGTCGTGTCCATAGGGCATATCATCGTGTGACCCCAGAGATGCTGGCCCAGGCTGCTGTGGATTGCCCATGTTCCCTCTCTGGAGATCTGGATAAGGACTTGGAGACCCTGCAAGCTTGGCTTCTAGACAGGCTGAATGACCTTGCCCCGGATCTGACACCCCGTCTGACACCGAAACGGGTCTCTGCGCCTTGGTTTACCGCTGCACTGTCGGCTACGCGGCAGCAGTGTAAGGTGGCCGAGAGAGCGTGGCGGGCTCATTATGATACTGCAGCCAAGCTGACCTATAAAACGGTGGTCAAGGCCTATCACCGGGACATCCGCCTGGAAAAAAAAGCATATCTAGCCAGGAGAATAGATGCGGCTCCTAACTCCTGCAAGGAGATTTTCTCCATTGTGAGAGAATTTATTTCCCCACGGTCTAACATCCTAGACGAAAAACCGTCTGGTACCTGGGCTTCGGACCTTGCTGACTTTTTTACGAGCAAGATCCAACGCATACAGGATTCTTTTCCATCGCCTGGGCTTTTGTCCCAGACTAATCCTGAGGCCACCTTATCCCCGCGGGCAGGGCCTGGTGTGACGCTGAGTGTGTTTCCTCCGCTCTCTGCCCCTGACTCTTTAGCGCTAATGGGCAATCTTAAATCGGGTTCGCCCCTCGACCCTTGCCCTGCTAAATTTTTAGCGAAAGTTGCGGAGGTGATTAATCCACTGGCAAATCCGCTGTTAAATCTTTCGCTGAGTCAGGGAGTGGTCCCGTACGCCTGGAAGCAGGCAATGGTGATTCCATTGCTCAAAAAGCCAGGCCTGGATCCGAAGGCCCCGGTCAATTATAGGCCTATCTCTTTGCTGCCGGCTCTCACGAAGATTTTGGAAAAGCACGTTCAGGTTGTGCTTTCCAATTTTCTTGAGACCAATGAGATTTTGCACGCCACCCAGTCAGGTTTTCGTTCCCATCTCAGTACAGAGACTGCGCTCCTTGAGGTCTCAGAAACCATTAAAGGGGTTCTGGACTCTGGGGGCAAAGCCATGCTGGTGTTGTTGGACCTGTCGGCGGCGTTTGACACCGTCCCCCATGATGGCCTTCTCGCAAGACTCTTTGAGATAGGTCTGCGGGGGACTGTGTTCGGCTGGTTTTCCTCCTTTCTAGCCGGACGCCGGCAAACGGTCTGGGCCTCGCCAGATTCCGCCGTGATGCCGCCTCTGGGAGTCGGGGTCCCACATGGCTCTATTTTGAGCCCGACCCTATTTAACATCTTCATGACCCCGTTGGCGGCATTGGTGGAGTCGTATGGGGCCCGGATCGTATCCTATGCCGACGACACCCAGCTCCTCTTCTCATGTATGAGAGGTGGAGACTTTAATGGGGAGAGCATTCGGGATTGCCTTGGGGCTGTTTTTCAATGGTTCCAACGGAACAGCCTCAAGTGCAATTCCGATAAATCGGAGGTTCTCTTCTTTGGGTGCGACACAGAGCCAGACTGGCAGGCCTGGTGGCCGATTAATATGTTTCCCCCGTCTTGCTCCTCCCAAGTAGCCAAGAACTTGGGGGTCAAGATGGATAAGGGGTTAACATTGAAATCCCAGATCCTGGGGGTGTCGGGCATCTGCTTCGGCATCCTTAGGATGCTGCGGAGATTCCTTCCCCTGCTGTCGGAGGAGCATAGGAAGCTGACAGTGCAGGCTTTGATCGGGTCCAGGTTGGATTATTCGAACATTCTTTACCTGGGGCTGCCGGAGTATTTGCTGCAGCGGCTCCAAGTGGTGCAGAACGCTGCTGCGAGAGCTATCTTCGGATTAAATAGACGGGCCAGTGTATCGGGCCTGTTGAAAATTTTGCATTGGCTCCCGATCCGGAAACGGATTGTTTTTAAGGCTTTGACTCTGGCCTATAAAGCTCTCCACGCGGTGGGAGCAAAGTACCTTCAAAAGAGACTGGTCTTCTATCATCCGACCCGGTCTTTGAGGTCGGAATCCCTGTTTTTGGCGGTTGTTCCGCGTGTGAAGAGAGCTCGTCTGGGTGGCCGCTCTTTTGGACTACTGGCGCCACAGTTGTGGAACTCTCTGCCACTCACTCTGCGGGGAGCTACCAGCCTACTAGCGTTTAGGAAAGGCCTTAAAACCTGGCTGTTCACCCAGTAGCCTGTTTTTTCTTGCATGTATTTGTCTGGCATTCGGTCTTTTTTTCTTCTTCTAACGTTGTTATGTTATTATGTTGCAGCACTCCTTCTCCTAAAGCGCCGGGACACTCTTTTTGAGTAGCCGTGCGCTATACATAAGAATAAATAACATAACATAACATAACATAGTGGGACCCGGCCGGATATCACTCCTGCCTTCACCACCCTGGCAGGAGCCTAAGCCCAGGGTGCTTCAAACGCCACCTTTTGCAGCCATCAGCCTGCTCATTTTCCTTGCCAAGGCCACTACTCACCCTGGTGGGACACGAAGTCCCAGGGTGCAACGCGACGCCTTCCCGCTGCGTCACTGCTGCCACAGGTGAGGGGGAGGCGCTTCCATCTCGCTATTAAGCGCTGCCTCACCCCCCGCAGCATGAGACGCACGCAGGCAAAGCCCGTCATTGCCAGGAAGAGGCAGGGCAGGGCCACCCCTCTTCCATCCGCCATACAATAGTCACCAAGCACCAAGATAAAGGTACTGTCTTCATCTTTTCCAACGTTTGTGGATTCTATTATTTAGATGGTTGACTCTGACCTAGGACTTTCTGCCTCTTGTCTTGGAAGACTCTGCCACCCTACCGTTACCCCCTAACAGGACAAACCGATTGTTAACCCACTTATAAATATTGCTAAGGCTAATTAACCAACAAAGCAATTGAGCAAATCACATTATATTCATTGTCGCAATTAAAATAATTTTGTACTTTGAGCATGGGTAAACGGAAAACTATGGAGGGAGCAGGGGCGGGGGGCACTGGGAACTGAGGGGTAGGAAAGGGGAAAAAGGCTGAGAAATTGCGTAAACATGCCGCCAGTAATTGTGTGCTCTACAGAATAGATACGCTCATTAGCGAGTGTGAGGACATACTGGTGGCAGATCCACCAGGGCCACATAGCAATACCAGCCAATCCCCCTCTGATCCCAAAAGCCCTGTTCGCTTACCTACTGTCCCTACTATGTTTCAGAAACATGCTTGTAAGGGATATGGCTACTTGAGTAATAATAAAGAAAGTGACCTTGCCGGGATACAAGGGAAGGTAGTTCTCGGCCAAACAACCTGCAAGGAAGTTAACTCAACAAAGCACAATATCCCATGCTCCAATAGATTCGCCCCACTTGCAACTTCTTCCGATCTTACTATCGAACAAGAGACATTACCAAGTATCCTGCAAGGAGGTAGCATCGTTGAGCGACCATCTTTTGACTTACCTGGGCCCAGTGGCTCCCTAAGGTCTGAGACCATATCTCTGAAACGTATGATTGAAGAGCTTACTCTCCTGATTAAGTCATTGCTTCCCCCAGCTCGACTTGGACACCAGCCCGAGAAACAGGCACCTGCTCAATCTCAGCAAACTTGTTCTCTGGCTGGGCGAACTCGCACCGAAAGGGCAGCTTTGGGCCAAGAAGTCTCCCACTTTCAGGAACTCCCACAAGCCACATCTTGCTAGGTCCTAAATGTCAAAGTTCAAGTAATCTCAAGCCCATAACAAATAAAGAAATCTCATACTCCATTAGTTGCTACGATCAAGGACCACCCCACCCTAGGTGGCCGTCGACGAGTCATGGACATTGCCCAGCCTATGTATGTTCCATCGAAACCTCCACAATGGAGAGAAGCACACAACCTTCCGCCATTACAAGGCCCTAACATCTATATGGTGAATGTACCCAAACTTGGCCCAAATAACGGTATAGAAAGTGCAGACTCCTTGACCAACAAAGTCATACATTGGATACGTTACACCAGAGACTGTCGCTCAGTGATTCGTGAAGATATCACTAGGGCACGTAGACGTTCGATCCATGCCCAGCCCTATGATTGTATTGAACTTACTTTTTCCAATGTTGATTTGGCAGAAAATCTCCTAGCTACAGAATTTCGAGCTTGCTCCTCCGCCACTTCAGCTATACAGTTTAGGTGAACACAAACACTCCCAGAGGTCAAGCTTCAAACTCAGTCAGAGGGTGACTCGACGCTTGAAGCAATCAATTGACTGCATATCGAGTCCACCCTCCATAGAGAACAAAGTTTCCTGACCTCTAGTTACAACTATAGCCCACAAGAACCTTTTGTTTTTTCTACTAATGAAGGTACACTGGATGAAATGTGGGATGCGTCAGAGCATAACCTCCAGGGCTCACATGAGATCGTTCCTTGCGTGCCGCAAGACTTAATAACAACATCTGATTCTTTAGATCTATCTTGTAACCTAACCTTGACCTGAATCTCTGACGTTGATCCGGTGTTACGCCCACAGCAGTTAAAAATTCTATCATGGAACGTGGCAGGGCTAACAAACAGGCTACTACTCCCACATTGGAACAACTTGATAGAGATTCATGATATATGTCTATTTCAGGAGACTTGGAGCCTGGTTCCACTTTACAAATCTGGTTATGCTTGTTACTGGATTCCATCAACCACAAAAGGGAGAGGGTGTCCGTCAGGCGGATTGATCATTTGGGTGAGCATAGTCCTTGGCTGCTCAATCATGGTCCAGCCAACCCAAAGCCCAGGCATTTTGAGACTTACTATTAAAGGACCTAGGGGAGGGGGCACATTGGATCTGTTCAATGTTTATATCAGAGGCACTAGGGGAGGCCAACAATCACCTATTGTCAAAATTTTTGAACATTCCTTATCCAGTTGCTTGCCCCATGCTAAAACTATAGTTGCAGGAGATTTTAAATGTACTTTCGAGCCTCTGAGTTTAGAGGATAAGTTGGAGTTAGAGGATGGGGATTTAAAATGGGCGGTTCACCCTTTAAATATCCCACCAATTACCAAATGGGCCCTGCTCGCAATCCAACTTAGTGCACTGACAACTGAGCATGACCTTAGAGCAGCCAATGGTAGAACCCATTCAGACACCCAGGGGGCTAATACTTTTAATAGAGCAGGCTCCCCTTCGCGTGTAGATTACATCCTAGTGGATGTGAAACTATGGGACAAAATGGTAGACATGTATGTGGGCACTACAACCGATAGTGATCACAACCCTCTTTGTGTGACACTAAATTCTCCTTGGGCCCCATCAATTTCTTCTCAGATTATTAGGGCCCAAACTTCCATTATAGACATCGTTCCTTCGAACTGCAAAAGATATCTGAAATGGCATAAGGTTTATCCCAAGAAAAAAACTAGCTGGCATCAGGGAAGTTGTCACGACTAGTACATTAGCGCTACAGGCAACCCTGCTGACCACTGAATTCTGTTCAGGAGCTTCCTTAGTCCATTCTCACACCATAGAGCAGCTGAGCATTTTCTTTTTAGCCACTCATAATCACAACAAATCTATGGTCCCTCGAAAAAGACAACATTTGTGGTTTACTAAGAAATGCAGGTTAAACAGACAAGCCCTAGCTGCAGTGATCAGGACAAAGAATCCCAGTCTGGTCAAATCAGCAAGAAGGGAGTATAAGGTTGCCCTTCACCATGCTAAAATTGAGTGGGACGAATCACACTGGCACAGTTTGAAAGTTACCAGCTTGGAGAAAAATAAGAATCAGTTTTGGTCTTTAGTAAGTAAGGATAATAGTGAAGATCCCTCCACTCTAACCATATCTCAAGTCAAGAGTGGCATGACCATTTCACGAAACTATATTCCGCTCTTATTGATGGATGTCTGGAGGAGTTAAGCGACTCCGCAGACATTCCTCTGGTAGGGAATACTAGAGAACCATTTTCTATGGTTGAAATTGAAATTGTAATAACAAAAATAGTCCCGGAAAAGACTCCTGGATCGGATGGTCTTCCAGGTGACCTTTTTCTGGCTCATCCAAAAAACTGGTTGCACTATATCCAACACGTGACGAATGCCATAGCTAATTGATACCCAATTCCAGATTGCTGGAAAGGTGCAATGGTGGTACCGATATTCAAAAAGGAGGATAGAGAAGACCCATCAAACTATAGGCCAATAAGCCTAATCGATGCTATGCAGAATCTTGTAGGGAGGGTCCTCCTCCAGAGAATACAGACCTGGGTTGAAGAGGAAGATGTCCTTTTCCAATACCAGGCTGGGTTTAGGTCCAATGCAGGAATGATTGACCAAGTTTCTAGATTACTACTTTCATATCGGAAAGTCGTTGTTATCGGCAAGGGTAATCTTTACCTTGCATTTATTGATTCGAAAACTGCTTTCGACCTCGTACCCAGGACAGGATTGTGGCAGACGTTGAGGGACCTGGGTATTCCCCTCCCTAGTTCTTAATTTTTTATTTGTTTACATGAAGGAAATTATGCCCAAGTGAGATGGGGGCCCCAAGGGGAAGTCACAGAGAAGATATCAGTTAGCAGAGGAGTCCGCCAGGGCTGCGTCTTGACCCCCACCCTGTTCTCTTTATACGTCAATGGGGTGGTGAGATTTCTTCAGGAGGTCTCGCTGACGCGCCAATCCTGGCGGGCGACAAAGTCCCAACCGTCTTGTTTGCCAACGACACCCTGTTGGTGTCAAAAACTCCATTTGGGTTGCAAAAACTGTCAACTATTTTGTGATTTTCGAGGTTTAGTTATAGACACCACTAAAACAAAATTTATAGTTTTTAATCCTCACAAGTCTTTTAAAAACAACTTAACGTGAAAAGGCACCTTAATAGAGAGAGTAAGCATGTTTGATTATCTGGGCATATGGCTTTCTGACAAAGTGCATTGGAAGCCCCACTTAGCGAAGATGCTCATGAACCATAAGCATGTAGTTGGGACATTAAGTAAAGAACACCTGTCCTCGTACAGTAGGCCGGTTGCACTAGCCCTCGCAATTTATGTAGCCAAAGCAGTTAGCACGCACTGTATGGTGTGGAGCTATGGGGCTTTGACAACATTGAGGATATCTGCAGATCCGAGCATAAGTTCTTGAGGGACCTTGAGGGACCTGGTGATGCTCCCTCGTAACACCCCACTAACCCCCTTAATGTTCGATATGGTTAGACGGTCGATCAGGGATATTGCTAAGTTGTGCCCATTGCTCTTTTGGGCACGCGTAATGCGCACCCCTGAGCTCGCAAATTATGCCGCTGCCCTGACTGAAGTGACTAATCTAGATGTGGGGCACAGGGTTAAGTTGATATCCAATGTTAGAAAGACGTTGACAAAGCTGGGTATTTCGGAATCATGGGACACTCAAGTCCCACCTAACAAGTCAGAGCTGAAGCATATTTATTGGAACTGGGTTGATTCCATTGAGCTGAGCAAAACAAATTTGGGGAGATTGACAGATGAATTCATCAGTCTTGAGCAGTGTAGAGGCTTAGAGCCTTACCTGGACATTATCCAGGTTCCACGTGATAGGCTGCTACACACCCAATTTAGGTTAGGCACACTCCCAGTCCATGCAGCAACATCTAAATGGAGCCTGCACGAATATCGAAATGAGGCTTGTCCTTGTTGCAGAGCCCCTTTGGAAAGTGTGTCCCACGTTCTATTTGCTTATTCTACCGTCAGGTACAAATGGATAAAACCAATCTGTAAATCCATGGGCACACGTGACTATAAGGTCGCCCTTCATATTTTCAAAACTGACTCAATGATGCTTATTATTTGTGGGGTGGCTAAGCTTTTGAGTCGTGCCTGGATTATCAGACACAAAGCTTTGAAGGGCTCCCATATGCAGAGTGACAAGTAATAATGGCAGTTCCTCCCCCATTGTACATCCATTACAATATGCTGAAGAGCTCATTAATTTTGTACCTTTGGGAGGAATGCACATGCTTTTAAAAAATAGAGGGGCTCATTTATGAGCCCCTGCGTCACTTTTGCGCCATCGGTGTGTCACTTTTTGTGACGCACCAGTGGCATAAAACATGCGCCATGATGCGCCATATTTACAAAGTAACGCATCTACCTAGATGCGTCACTTTGTAAACCCCTGCGCTACATTATACCTGCGTCAGGTATAATGTATGCAGGGTGGGCGTTCCCACGTAAGTAAGCATCGTAGAAGTGACGCAGTGAAATCTACGAGATTTCACTGCGCCACTTCTAGGGTGCAAATGCGTCAATATCTTGCGCCTGCCTCACAACAGGCGTAAGACTGATGCAGGCCCTTTCACATGGGGCTTGCCCCATGTGAAAGGACACATTGCTGGAGTTGCGTCACTTTTGTGACACACTCCAGCAATGTGTCACTTTTGCGCCTACAGATACGTCAGAAATACTGACGTATCTGTGACTCCTTGCGACATGATGCGTCATACTGTAAATATGACACATCATTGGAGTCGCAGGGAGGGCGCAGTGAAAAGTGACGCATCACTGTTTTCACGCAGTGATGCGTCACTTTTCATAAATGAGGCCCAGAGTATCCTATCTTGAGATACATTCTCTTTGTTTGTGAGAGTTCATCTATAGTTTGCACATATTCATGTTCAACACATTACTGTCTGGTGGTGTTTTAATGCCTCTTCTTTCAATGTTTTATATATTCTTGTTTTTACAATTTTATAAAGAAAACATATCATCACCTAGGACTTTATTTCCCTTGCTAGTATCCTTCTTTTATCACATAACCTCTTATAAATTTAACAACTTGAAAACCTATTTTAGTAATGTTTTAAACCTGATGTGAACCCTTATAGTGTTTTAATGTTTTTGTATATTGTTGCACATTGCTTTTATGATACTAGTGATCGAATAAAGCACTATTTGATTTGATTTGATATAACATATGCACAAGTTTGTGTGTCTGGGGCTCCGTGCCTTCAGGGGACCAGGTACGTCTCACATATCTACTGATGCTAGCGTGAAGGATATACAGTGAGTAGGGAACCCCCTGCTTTCTGATAAAAGTGCTGTGTTCCATGAGCATATTGTCCTCGAACAGCATCCCAACCGTTGTGACTCTCTCATCCGTCCACTTGGTTATAGCACCTCATGGAGATTATTTTGGAAGGTTTAGGGATTCCCAGCATTGGGATATTAGGGGTATAGGGTTTTACTCCTCTGGTATACTGGATAGCTTTCTTCCAGTAAAAGATGGCCACTTTTAACAGTGTTGTTGCCGACATTGGGGTACTACCTCCTGGCAAAGACAAGGTATGAAGCGAGCCCCCCTCCCACTCTCTCTGCGACATCCCTATTTCTTGAAAGTGATGACCGGCTGTTCAGTATGAAAGCCACTGGAGTTGGCTGGCATAATAGCATGCCTGAAAGTCTGTAACACCTAGGCCTCCCCGGTCTGTGTTGAGCTGTAGTTTTGAACGTCCTACCCTCCTACGTCCCTTTCGCCAAATTAATTCAGTTACCATTGTGTTTTAAATATATGTGCTGGGATTATTATCGTCAAGTTAGTAAAAAAGTAAAGCAGCCTAGGGAGCATAACCATTTTGGAAATGGCCACCCCACCTGCCACTGAGATCGGCAGTTAGGTCCAGAATGCTATTTGTGTTTTTAATGCCTTTATTGCATGACCCAAATTACCATCTAACAAATCCCATGTTTCCATTTGTATACCTAAATATTTAAACATGGCAGGTGCCACAGGAAAGGACCAATGACCAAACCGAATGGGTTCCAAATGTGCGGTGTCCCTAAAATAATAAGCATATGATTTGGACTTGTTTATGGTTAGTCCAGAGAGTGTTTGAAAGTGCTGAAACATCCGGGGAAGGGGCTCATTGGGTTCTCGTAGGTTTTTGAGGTAGAGTATAATGTTGTCCGCATACGCAGAGAGAATATGAGCAGTGGCCCCCAGCTTGATACCCCTATCTCCCGCCACTGTATCTTAATGGCCAGTGGTTCTAGTGCCAACACATACAACAGGGGCAACAGAGGGAATCCCTGTTTGGTACCTCTAGCTACAAGATAGGGCTGTGAGATATAAGCTCCTGTTCTGGTCCAAGCTGTGGGACCCATGAACAGCATGCAGACCCAGGTCACATATTCGTGAGGTATTCCGAACAGCAAAAGGGCCCTTAGCATATAGCTCCAATGCAGGGTATCAAACTCCTGTCACAGTTCTAGTGAGATTCACCCCGGCGAGGCATTGTCTATTGGCACTGACGTGAATATCTGGTGTAGGCGTCTGGTGTTGAGGGATGTACTCCGGCCCAGTACAAAGCCGCTTTGATCTATGTGTATTAGCTTCTGTAAATAGCTAAGCAATCTACGAGCCAGAATTTTACTTTATTTATTAAAGAAAGGGGTCGATATCCCGACATGTCCGTGGGGTCTCTGTTGGGTTTCGGAAGGGAAGCAACCAAGGCCTGTCTTGTGGTGGGGGGTAATAGAACTGTCTCTAGTGCTTCGTGGTATTATTTTTCTAGGTGGGGGACCAATTGTGCAGAGAATACCTTGTAGAATTCCACAGGCAGGCCATCCAGTCCAGGTGTTTTATTTCATGGGAGGTCTTTTATTGCCAAAGGAATTTCAGCTTTTGTTATTGGTGCTGCTAACTCTTTCTTTTGCGTAGCCGAAAGATGGGGGAACTCCAGACCATCAAGAAAGCTGGCCAGCTCCTCCACTCAGAGCTCCGCAGGTGGTGCGTATAATGTTTCATAATAGTCTCTAAATGCTGTGTTAATGCCTAATTGTGTAGTTACTGTAGTTCCCTCCGACATGCCGTCCTCTTGGACAGGGGCAGCGTTCGGCGTATCCCGTATAATCCTGGCTAGGACGGCCCCCCGCCTTATCTGTCTCTACGTGTAAGTGCAGTAATCAATAGTTCTCAACTGCTCTAAAAGCTCAGCATGTTTTATACGTGCTTCCTGCAAGGCCGCTTTGTTTGTCTCGTCCGCTATTGCGGCCCGTAAGAGCTCTCCCAATCGCCCCTCTAGTTCCCGCAACTCTCTGTCTACTGTAGAGCAGACTCCCACTTGAGCACTAATGCCACCCCACAGATGACTGTCTTGAGAGCCTCCCACTCTACCTGTTGCGATCTTGCAATGTCAGTGTTGTCTTGGAAGTAATTCACTATGGCGGTGGAGAGGGTAGTGCGGAATAGAGGGTCTTCCAAGGTGACGGGCCGCAGCTTACATGTTGGCACCAGTGTGGGAACCCTACCCCATACAAGTGTATCTCTAGTGAGTGAGTCTGTTCAAGACAATACCTATCCCCAATACTAGGTTCTCCCACAAAACAGCAGAGGACCAAACTATGATAATAAGGACAACTTTAAAATCTAACAATTGAAACAAAAGTGCAGTTGCAATGGGAAGGTGGAAATCATATCCTGCAATAAGTACAAATGTGTAATACACTGAGGTGGTTCCATAGCCGGCCCTGCCCAGGCCCTATCATAGCGCATAAGCAAGCACTGTTAGGTCAATTTATGAAATGTAAGCAATGAGTGGACTACCTTCAGCAGGTCTCCCCGTGCATACAAACCAAGTAACTTCAGTCCATGTAATCATTCACTGTCTGAGGGGTAATAGAAGGGAAGAGTGTCAAACTGTTTTCAGAGTCCGAATGTACAGTAGTGTCCTCTGACGACAAATGAGACTCTGCCATTGAATGTACCTCCTGGTCATCCAGTGCTGCTGCCGCAAGTATCGCCGCCTTCTGACCTTTCGATGATCTGCTTCCGGGATGGACTCATCGCAGCGTCCGGATGCGGCGAGTTTTTGTAGTCTTTTTTGCCATGGCCTATCTTCAGGGATTGGTGTGGTTCCGGCTTCGTGGTTTGAGATGAACTTTATGACGGACATGGCGTTAACGTAACCTCCATCCATTCTTCTGCTTCCTCCGGACTATCAAAGAAGTCGGATTTCTGTTTGTGTAACACTTTTAGCCTGGCTGGAAAGAGGAGAGCATATTTCAAGTTATGGCCTCTTAGCTGCTTTTAACTTCTTGGAATGATGCTCTCAATCTTTGTATTGCTAACGTAGAATCAGGGTACAGAGATATTTGTTTGTTCGCGAATTGGATTGGGGCTTACTCACGGGCCGCGAGGAGCAGGGTATTCCGATCTTTGAAGTTAAGGATATGTGCTATTATCAGTCAAGGCGGGGTGCCGGGGGGAGGGTGCCGTGCCGATATTTTGTGTGCTCTCTCCACAGTAAAAAATTCAGTGAGGCCCTACGGCGCAATCGTGTCTCGTAACCATTGCTCTATATATTGAATGGGATTCGGCCCTTTGCTACGTTCCGGCAATCCCACAATTTGTTATTGCGACGAGCCCTCCTCTAAGCGTCTTCCACCCTGTCCTGAAGACCCGAGAGCTGCCGCCGTAATTGTTCAATTTGTTCTGAGTGGGTTTTATGCTGTGGGAGTATCTCTGCAATATGCATTTTGTTTGTTTGGACCGTTTCCGCTAGCTTACTATGGTCAGCCTTCAGAAGCATAAAACCTGTGGTGAGAGTGTTCACCTTCTGCTCAATTGCCTTTCTGGAGTCACACACTTCTTGCTATTATAGGTTCAACTTATCAACTTGGTCCCCCATCGCTGTCGGCGGGATACAGTCTGGATCAGGGGCGCTGCCTATATCATCCTGGCCAGTCTGGTCAGGCCCTCCAGAGGACAAGGGCTCTGCTTGCTTACCCCTGGTGCGCCCCATACCACACAGAGGGTGCTGTGCTGCATGTGGTTTACAGCACGTGTGGACTCCTCTCAGGCAAGGCCGCTCTCACCGTGTGTAGTCCACACAGTCTTTCTGCGCCAGTTCCAGGCTCAGCCAAGTATTTAAACAAATTCACACTTGTAAAATGACTCTGCCTTTACTGTCCCTTGTACTCCACCTGGGGTTCTAAAGCTGCTAGTAATTCAGCAGGCCATGGGTCACTGGATCAGGCCTCAGCCAGCAAACTCCCTGCTCCGCGAGCCCACGGCGGGGGCTCTGTTTGACCCAGCCCGCCACAGTACTCACAGTTCCCGAGAGGTGGAGGCCGAAAGTCAATAAGTGCCTGTTACGTTCTCACCCTCATTGGTGGTGGGTGGGGGACTGCAGCTCCTACGCACACCTGACTGGGGCCTAGCGCGCGCGGCGCGCAATGAATACACACACACACCGGTAATGTCGGCGGGCGCGAACTCCCGATCTGTTCACCCGCCCCTTTATTATATATCGACGCGCTCACGTCCGCCAACGTGAGCGCAACTTGTGTATTACCCCCTCGCGCTCTAGCCGGAGGCTAGAGCGCTAACTGTAACTTAGTCCTTGACGGCAGTTTAGCTGCTAATTCGCGGCGTCACTTACTTGATACGCAAAGTCTCTCAACCGGCTGCTGGGCCTGGGGTTCTCCCTCAGCTCATACCTCGAGGCCCCCCGAGGGGCCGGGGCTTGGGTTGCTGGTGCCGCCTCTTGTCCTGGTTCGCCACCTGGGCGCTCGGTGTTGTCCGGATCAGTCCCTGGGCTGCCCCGTGGGACGGAGCTGGGTACACTCGCCGGGAGGGCTCCGGAGTCATGGTCTTCGTCGACTTCCGTAGCCTCCCGATCGTCAACGGGCCTCCTCACCACCTTGAACCATGATATGTTCCGGGTGACCAGATCTCTTCCCCGGCGCGCCGTCACCATGGTCCCATGCCGGTCGACTACTCTCCAGTAGCCTCTTTCATACCATGTCTTGAACTTACCTCCGGGCCGTCGCTCTCTTAGAACCACCGTATCTCCTACGTAGATCTCTCTAGGCACGGCTCTTCGCGCTTTGCTGACTCTGTCATTGCGTTCTTGGCGCCTCCGGAATGCATTCTCCTCACTGAATGGCGGTGCTGTCCAGCCTGGGGCGATTGGTAGTCCAACCTTGCGTGTTCCGTTGAACATTAGGGCCCAGGGCGCCTGGCGGGTGGAACAATGGGGAGTGCTGCGGTATTCCCCCAGGAATCGCTGCAGTTCTTGTTCCGGGTCTACCTGTTCGGACACGGCGATGCGCAGTATTTTGTTGATGGTGCACATGAACCGCTCTACCTCCCCATTGGCCTGGGGCCACTGCAGGGTGATGCGCCGATGGCGGATGCCATGTGACTTTAAGAGCTCTTCAAACTCGTGTCCTTGAAATGGGGGCCCATTGTCACTCCGCAGCTCCTCTGGGCATCCGAACATCCCAAACACCTTTTCCAGGGCTGGGCCCACGTGCACGAAAGCGGTGGACGGCAACGCCTCCGCTATCGGGTACTTCGAGTAGCTGTCGATGATTACTAACGTGATTCGCCCGTCGGGCAGGCTCCCGAAGTCCACACTGATTTTCTCCCACGGGCTTCGTCCATGCTCTTCGGTTATGATGGGAGCTGGTGGTTGGGCTCCGCTGGTTAGCTGGCATGATTGGCAGCTGCGAACGGTGTTGTCTACATACTCGTCCATGCTCGGGAACCAGACTTTCTCTCTCATCCGGGTCTTCATTCTCTCCGTCCCCTGGTGTCCTTTGTGTGCTAGCTGCGTAGCTCTTGTCCTGAGGGCAGCTGGGATGACAATTCTGGAGCCTGTTAGGATGAGTCCCCCTCTGGTCACGCTCAGCTCGTGGCGTACTCTCCACATGTGTTGGAGGTCGTTTCTGTTTTCGTTGGACCATGAATTTGCTGTCTGTAGGAAGTGCTGCCAGGAGCCTTCGAGGATGGTGCTTTTGACTTTGACCATTACTGGGTCTTGGTCGGCCGCCTCTAGAATCTCCTCTAGAGTTAAGGCACGGGGACACGTCAGAGCAGCCACCATGTCGAGGTGACCTTCCGCCTCCTCTTCACTGTCCATTGGCGTGGGCTTGCTACAGTTCTCTGGGTGTCGGGACAGGAAGTCCGCTGGGTTCTTAGCACCTGGCCGATATACTACGCTTAGGTGATACTGTTGAAGGCCAATGGCCCATCGCTCTATGCGTGGGGGCGGGTGCGGCGCTGTCCCTCGGAATAGTGGCACCAGCGGCTGATGGTCTGTCACCACTGTGAACGGGTGTCCGCATACGTACAGATGGAAATGACGGCAGCTCCATCGGATCGCCAGAGCTTCACGCTCGATTTGGTAGTATCATTTCTCAGTGTCCGTGAGGGCCTTGCTAGCATATGCTAGAGCTGCCCACTGACCCGGTTCTTGCTCTTGCGTCAGGACCGCCCCTAGCCCCACAGGACTCGCATCCACTAGGATTTCGGTCTTTTTGCTCGGGTCAAAGTAGACCAATGTGGTTTGGTCCAGTAGTGCCCCCTTGATCGCCTCAAACGCTGTCTCTTCGGTGTTTGTCCACTGCCATATCACGTCTGTCTTGGTGAGGTGCCTGAGAGGTTCGGCCAGGGTGGCCAGATTCGGGATGAACCACCCACAATAAGTGGCCATCCCCAGGAAGCTGCGGACTTCTGCCACTGACGCAGGGGCTGCAGCCACTTTGATGGCGTGTGACTTCCGGGGATCCACTTGGATGCCTTCTTTTGTAAACACGTAGCCGAAGAATTCGATCGTTGGTTGAAACAGTTGGCACTTTTCCCGGTGTAGGGTGACACCATGCTCCTGTAGACGTGCTAGGGTGGCTCGGACATGTCTGTAGTGCTCCTCCACTGTCTTGGAGTAGATGAGGATATCATCGCTCACGTTTAGGACGCCAGGTAGGCCGATCAAAATGTTTTTGATGGTATTTTGGAAGATTTCGGCGGCCGACGAGATCCCAAAGTTTAGGCGTTTGTACCGTCTCAGCCCTAGGTGCGTGCTGAATGTAGTAATATACCGGCTCTCCTTCGCTAGGGTGAGCTGGTGGTAGCCCGTGTTCAGATCTAGTTTCGAGAACCATCGGGCACCGTTTAGATCCGCCACGATGTCATCCATTGTCGGTGTAATATGCCTCTCCCGTTTGATGGCTTTGTTTGGGAGGCGCATATCGATGCACAGCCGGATCTTCCCAGGTTGTCATGGTTTCTCAGCTATTACCATTGGTGATACCCACGGTGTGGGTCCTGTGACCTTCTCAATGACTCCTTGTTCCTCCAGCCTTTGGAGCTCCTCCTCTACTAGCGGGCGTAAGTGGAATGGGATCCGCCTATGCCTGAGGGCTGTCGGTTGTACCGCGGGGTCGATGTGGAGGCGTATCGGTGGCCGTTTGATCTTCCCTAGTCCTGAGAAGAGGCCTTGGAATGTTTCCAATAGGTCTTCGACTTGTCTGTCCTGAACGTGATGAGCCCTAGATCCTCTGCGGCGTACCCACTGAGCAATGTGTCCACTTCTTGGTCGATTACGTGAATGTCAATGACAATTTCTGCTTGTTCCGACTGCACCGCTACCGTCATCTTGCCTTTTAGCGGAAGCGGCGTGTCACTTCCGTAGGCGTGTATCTTGGCCTTGGAATGTCGGAGCTGAGGCCTTGGTCTGAGGCGGTTATACTGCTGTACACCCATCACTGTTACGGGCGCGCCCGTGTCGATCACAGCATTCACTTTCGACCCGGCTATGAGAATGTCGCACCGTGGCTGCGGTCGTCTGGTACTCTTTAGGGCCTTGGTGAATGACACGAGGTACGTTTCGTCTTCGTCGTCAGACTCTGTGCTTGAGTCTTGATAGCCTCTGGTCTGTCCCTTCCTGGGCTTCGGCTGTGACGACAGCGACGTGTGCGATAGCTGTCTCACCAGTTTCCTCAGCGGCTTGTCCCGCTTGTTTCCGCTTCTCTGCGTCTTCCTCCGGCAGACCGATGCAAAATGGTTGTCGATGCCGCAGTTGGTGCATGTTTTCCCTCTCGCCGGGCATGCTTTGAGTGGGTGGTCGTCATACCCGCAGTATCCACACTGCCGGGCTTGAGCTGGGGGCCGCCGGTCACGGGGCTTCTGTGGCCTTTCTTTCGCTCGCACCGCGTCCGTCTTTTCTATCTTCACTTCTACACCTTTGTCCGTACCTTTGACCAAGGCTTGGTCCATCTCTTCCGCTCGCGCTGCTGACAAATCATGTGTTCTGGCCAGGACCAGGATCTCGTTCATCGTGATGTTGGGTTGGCGAAGTATCAGCCCTCGAAGCGTCTTACTCCTGATTCCTAGCACCCGGATCTCTTCTTTGGCCCTGTCCCCTACGAGGTGCGTGTCTGCGAGGGCTCTCAGCTTCGTGTGGAAGGCATCCACAGATTCCCATTCGCGCTGCTTCGCTTGCCGTAGTTTAAAGTGTTCATAGTCTGGGTTGACTTGGGGGTCGAAGTGCGCATTCAGAGCCGCCACTGCTGCCGGGTAGTCATCTGGGTTCCCTGTGTTAGGCAGGTGTTTAAACAGGAGGTACACCTCTTCCCCCGCGTAGTGTAGGAGGAGGGATCGTTTCACCGCTCCATCTGTCTCCCTTGACCCAATGAAATAGTTCTCCAGTCTGCCCAGCCAAGTCTGCCATCGCGGGGCAGCTGTCATGGGGTCAGCGGCTTCGCTGAATGGAGGCAAAACCCCTGACACGGGGTGATGGTGCAGTGCCCTTGCAGGGCCGGCCTGTTCAGTGTCGCTCATTATGGCGTAGAAAACCACTCACGTGCTTGCTGTGACTACAATATTCTGCCACTCACTTGATTTGTTGGTGGCTCTTTACACCACGGGCCGTATTTGCTCCGATCTTGTTCTCTCTTCACGTCAGTCCGCCCATCCTCCCTGCACAGTCAGGGCCAATCCACTCCACCTCGGGTAGTCACCCCTAGCCCAGCTCAGATTGTATCGCCCCGACACCCGGGGTGGGGCTGTGCTTTTTCCCAATACTGGTTGCCGTCACCTACAATTAGGCTGTTGACCTCGGTTCAGTCTGCAACTTTGTAGGTACTGAGCTTTCGTTCCAGCGGGGCAGTCCAGCCCTGTGGACTCTGCTTACAGCTCCCCTTTGTCTGTGCCAGTCTCCGTCTGCAGCACACAACGTAAGGAGGCGGTAGTCTCAGCAACCTCCAGAGGGGGATCGTTTCATTCCGTCGCCGCTCGCTGGCTCATCCACTCGGGAGCACAGGTCGGAGAGCTGCGCAGCACCGCTCCAGTCGCTCCAGTCGTCTTCACCATCAGGGCCGCAGCGCCAGTGCCTCTTTAGCCCAGCTCAGGTTCCGTACCGGGTGCACACCCTCTTGCCTCCACAGAGTCGCACAGGGTTACTGGGGGTCCCTTAAGTTGATCAGAGGGCCAGGTGGCCCAGCAATGGCTCAGTAAACGTCAGGATTCAAGGCCCTGGCCAGAGCTCGGCTAGGATGCGTCCGCCATGCTTGGCAGTTAACCATGCCCCATCATAAAGCATGTTAACCAAGGGTAAATCACTTAATAAACATGGGGTTAGAGGCAGGTGCCAGGAACCTTAAGACTCCAAAACCAACAGAAAGTGCAACAACACCAACATCTTCCAGTGTTCTTATAGCAAAAGGTCCAACAAACATCTAAAGGATTCGTAAGTGATAAGTAAGTGATGCCAATGGTAGTTTGAATGCCATCTGGGAATGTCGGGCAGATCACAGACTCACAGAGGTTCTAGGAAGGGAGTCAGAGTTCATCTGTAATTCCAATTTGTTATCTAGGAAGACCGATAGCTCCAAGGGTCTTGGAAGATTCTAATGTTTAGGTTAAAGATGGGATTTGTTCCTTTCACCGGCTCCCTGTCAGGATGTGTATTTCCTAATGACACCATCCAAATCTAGTTTCCAAAGAAATCCATCTCTCGAGGTGATTTACGGTTTTCCTAACACATGTGCTATCTCTTGCACCCTGTTAACATATAGTTAACGACCAATCAGATGCTGCGTCACTTCTCAGAATTTCATTCGGGCAGACATAGGTTGGTTTGTTGTAAAGTGTAACCTGTCTGTCCCCCTTTCTGTGCATGCCCCAACTTGTTTTGTCACCTGAGATGTCAAAGCATTGTTTCTGGTCGGGCACACTCTCCCAAAACTCTTTAAACTTAAGCGAAGCCATCACTGCTGCTGCCCAAGCTGGACTGCAGTCTGCTTGAATGAAACCTGCACTAACCCCCTCCAGGCAACGAGTCCTCCCGCCCAGTTCCTTCCCACTGTTACCATCCACTGCGCGCTTTCCCTTAAATCACCACTGACAAACTTTCTTTGGTGCCTGAAAAGGTCGCAGTTTATTCATCAATATAAAATTGTATACATAAAATATTTCCATATCAAACGTTCATGGTCATAACTTTGTTTAATGTCCATGTTCTATCTTTTCATCTATTGCGCCTTGCAATTCTTTCTCTTGTATTATGGACCCAGCCTCCTCAATCTCCCGGGAGGGGAGGGAGCCCTTTCTCTGGGCTTTCAATTCACGGGTCTAGGCTTCAGCTTGCTACCGATTTGGAGGGTGTCTGTCTGGACCTGCCCGGGCTGCAAGTGCCGTCCCGCTCGCCCCAAAACCCTTTTGGGGGCCCTCTCTTCTCCCAGGGGTTCGGTCCCTGCCGTTGTGGCATCTCAAGGACCTTACTTGAGCATCTACTCTACCTTTCTTGAGGCTGAGTCCTTGCCATCTTCTCCTTTGGTACCCCTGCCATGAGGTATACCAAAGGTCCTGCGGGAGCACCACATCTACTCCTTCTGTGGCGGCACTGCGCCCCTTTGCTCCCCCAGTGCCCCTGCCGTGAGGCATCCCAAGGACACTGTGAGAGCCTTCCATCTACCTTCTAGTGATTCTTCTCTTTTCACTAGCTTCCTTGTGTTTATTCCGCCACGCTTCCTACGGTTTCCCGATCGGAGGGAGCTCCCCCCCTAGCCCGGCCTCTTCCCATGCTCTTACTTGCCAACTATTCCTTCCAGTAGCCCCATTCTGTTCGGTGGGACATGTCCTTTCTTATTCCCGGGATGTGTACCCCCTCTTTCAGGCAGTGCCCTGTTCATTGGGACCTGCCCAATCTCACTCCCTGGATGTGTACCCCCTCATTCGGGCGGTACCCTGGAGATCACCAATTTTGTACGAGGTGAGAGCCGGGCCGCCAGTTTTTAGACCTCCTGGCTCTCCTACTGTTTGCTTGTCTTCTACCTGCCCCCGGCGGATTTGATTGTTTGCTTCTGCCTATGTCAGGGAATTATGGCATGTGTCCAAACGATCCGTGGTATCCAAGGCACTCCTATCTATGCTGCTTCTTTAGTATTTTTGGGTTTGTGCTTCACCACCCAATACTTATCCATCTCGCCTACCAGTTTGGGTGTCAAGTGACTTCTACCTCTTGCAGCCTTTTGGCGCATGTAACCTCACCAGCCACGTTTCAGCTCTTCCTGCTGTGGGAAGCAGCCCCGTTTTGCTACTAGCCGGGACCCCATTTGTTCGCGATGTCTAATTGCTCGGTCCTCACCATGTTGTGCTGAGGTGCAGCTAAACCGTTTTTGTTCAGCAGCTAGCGCACTTGTAATCTAACTGCTTACCTCGAGATGGCCCTTTGCCTTGTCGGCCTAGCCCTGCTAGCATCCACTTTTGGACCTACTGGGTTTTCCACTGCTTGCTTAACTGCGTCTCCCCTCATCTTCTTGCCACCGGCTGCTCTGCTTTCCCCACATATAACCATTTCAGGGAAATGCCAGCCTGCATCAAGCGCATGTTACATAAACAATGCTGCAGGGAAAGGGTACCTGAGATTTTTCAGGATTTTTGCGCACATTTTATTTTGCAAGCTAGAATCACCGCACCTATTTTGTGGGCTGATATGCTCTTTGTGAAAGGGCATCATGCCGTCACTCGAAGTAACGCCTGCCGCTACTGAGAGGGAGCGAGATAGCATTTTAATTACCTCAAAAAGGTCATACTGGGTGTTACTACCGATAGTCATGTTTCCCTTGTCTACTGTTTGATTTTTGCTCCTAAAAGTGGTGTCGCTCATAGTGGTTGAACTGCCCTTCGTCAATGCCTAATTGTCATGCTGTTAGATGCTGGCGAATCCACCAAGCATCGTGCCACCCGCCATATTCTAATCCCAGTCTAATGTTTTGTGGGCATTTGTCAGCAACTACATTGTACCCATGCACTCGGTACACCTTCCGACTAATGTTTGCCACAGCAAGATTAATGCTACTTCACCACCTATTGGTCACCCCAGCTAAGGTGCCAAGGGAACATATGGGTTGCAAGCTTGTTACCCAGACCCAGAGCTTGGTTAGGCACTGCCTGGGCTGGGTGTTTTGTCCACAAGCAGATTCTACCCTTTCCCTGAAGACATTGTAAAATACTGCCCCATGAAGGTTGTGACCGTCAGTCCAATCACTGCGCTGACCTCTGTTTATGCGAATGACTTCTTCCTGTGACTTCTGTTAACAGGGGCATGCCTTCCTTAGTATTGTTTCCATATTTATTGACCATAGCGCCTGTCACGTCTATCGAATGTTGCTAGTAATGTCGTTGCACTAGTTTCGCGAGTGTTACAGCAAGACCCGGAAAAGGAAGTGCTGGACGAGATTATGAGCCGAAGGTGAACTGGATGGGCCAAGGGCAGCGAGCGCTTAGCTACTCGTGACAGGCGACTCCTGTGACATGGGTGACCCCTGCTTGGCTCTGCGAAACGTGCAGAGGCAGTCCTGATATCAAAAGTACCAGCGCTATTTGCCGATAGTTGGATTGCCCCTACTGGTAGTTGGGGGGGGGGGGCTGCTCTATACTTTAGGCCTCGCATGGAGTGCAGAAAGAGCCGTATCGAAATCCCAAGTAATGCACTACAATGTTTTGCCCATTTGGCCTGTTTGTAACTATACTCCTTTCCCAGTGTTTAACATTGACAGTCATGTTCCCTATGTAGAGGTGCTCAAACTCTACTTTCTTCTCACATTAGTCCACGAGTGTCTAGTTATCTTACTCCTGGGCCTCGATGCAAAACAGAACATTTTTGCTGCCTTTTGACATTATAAAGCTATTTGCAGTGTAGCGTCTGCCATCTAGTAGTTAGATGAAACCCATATCCTACAGATTATGTGCTCTTCTGATACATTAAACGAGATTCTCCTTCCGTGTCCAATGTATTTTATTTATCTATTTATTTATTTATTTATTTATTTATTTATTTGTTTTTTGGGACTACTGGTCTATCAGCGCATTCCCATTAAAACAATGATTGCGAGAGTCATCCGCACTGGTGTCATAAGGCAGACCCGTGGTGCTGTATGTGCCGCGTGAGGTTTCCCTGAACCTGCTACGAGCGCCCTTGCTAGTAGCACTTCATTTAATCAGTATCGGTGTTGGCTGTTTCCCTTCTACAGCCTATCTACGTTGGTGCTTTTTTCGGAACATAGTGACCTTCGCTACGTTTGTTTTGCGGTCTTTCGCTTATTTGGTTAGAACCTTTCCCCTTGAAATCTCGTAACTTCTTAAAACCTTTCCTTTGCCGAAAGGGGGATGCTCGTTGACCTTCCCCGACTTTCTGGCCCTTTTTGATCTCATTCATGCGTGGGCTTCGTAAAGTGGTAAGATGTGGACAAGTAACCCGGGCCGAATATATGACCTGGTACTGACCCGAGTCCAAGTATTCCTGGTCCCGTGGGATACAAAGTAGTGGGGGCAGATGTGGCCAATATGGGAGGTGTCATGCGGCCTACCCGCCGGAACTGCCGAATGTGGGAACGGCAAACTGGGGTCGTACCAACGCTGCGTGAACCTGGGAAAACCCTAGTTTTGCCGTCACTACAGCAATTTAAAACAACTGAAATGTGTAGTCTGTAAGCACACTGACTTTCTGTGTGCAATAACTCATTTTGTGAACTGACCTGTGTACTACTCGGTTGAGCGGCCAAATCCGGGGTCAGACCAACACTGGCTGAACCTGGGAAAACCCTAGTCTCACCGTCACTACAGAACTTTAAACAATCGAAATTTGTCGTCTGTAGGCAACATCGTCTGGTGCTCATGTCCTGCGCTCCAATGCCCCCTGGACTGAGTGCGCGCTCTTCACAAGTGCCCAATAAGGAAAGTGCCCATTGCGGGTTCTTACTGATACGGGATGCCTTTTTTTTTTTCTTTTTGGCTTGAGACCCATTCTGTCCCACAGAGCCCCCTGCCGCCACATGTACATAATTTAAATACCCGAGGCGCGGTGCCAGCGGCGTCCTTTACCCCGCATACCACTCCCACTTACTGTGATCGCAAGTTTCTGCATCCATCTAAATGTTTGTGTGCGAGGCACTGAAAACCCTTAACTTATTTTGGTCCACAGTTTTAATTCGGCTAACACCCAGTGTGCTTGCCCGGGGCGTTTTTTATTTTGCACCTCTTCCCTCGCACACCGAGGCACACATAGTGTGAAGGTAATGCTGAGGGGCATAGGAGACCCCCCCTCATGTTTCGATCTACATTTGGCCTAAAAGTCATTTCCCTGCCCTCGAAATCGCCATTTGCGCATTTCTCGCCCTAAATGCCGATATTTCTAATTGGGAAGAGAATACCGCCGTCGCTGTGTCTCTCGCGCGCTAGTACCCGGAGGCGTGCGTCTTGGGAGATTTCAGGTATCGGAGCGCTTTCCTGGACCCCAGCTTTGTTACCTCTGGGCCATTTGTTTATGGTCGGGCACGGGGGGATTCAGTGATTTGCCCGTGCTCCAGGGGTGTCTGCAGGGAACATGCGCGCCATACCTTTTTGAACACTTTCACGATTTGCAGGAAATTACGTAGCATTCACACCAATTTCCCGATGTAACAGGTCTATATGCCACCCCCCGGTGGCCGGACTGACTGTGGACTCCCATCTTGCCTCTATCCAAGCGCCCGCAGACCTTTTCTGCCTTCTATTTATTTGAGGCCCCCGAGAGTGAAACCAGAAAGCGGGTTTGAACTCATTTTTTGGCAAGAGGCGGTCGAGAAGAATTTTTTTTAATTTTTTTTTTTTTAGTCAACTTACTTCTCCGTAGTACTTTCTAGTAATACACAAATTAGCCCACCGTGTAACAGACGGGTCAACCATCGCTGAACATCTCTCCCCTAATGGTAGCCCGGAAAATACCTGACTGATTCCCCGGACGTGGCCCACTCACAGCAGCGCTGGCACCGCTTGGCTGAGCTCATTACCGAGTATTGCACTGGACTGTTTACTGGGATTCGAACCCTGTCGAGGTCGACGCACTAAACGTAAGGTTACATTCTTTCTTTGTTCTATGCTGGGGTGGGAGTTCCTTAACACTTTTGAGTAGGCTGGCCGCAACCCTTTCTTAGCAAATTGAGTCGGCCGTACCCTTGCTTCGCGCAGCCCCGCTCCTTACCTCTTTTCTCTTAATTTGCTTCCAGGCTTGCTATGGGGGCACTGCCGCCCGCACCGGCCTTCCTCTTCTCGGGGGCACCGCCACCCGCACCGACCACTGCGTGGTTCGTGCCCTGCCTTCATGTACACCAGTTGCTTGCGCAAAGCCTGCCAACTGCCCCGGAACGGGTTTTGGTGCGCACCGCCGTTCTGGCTTCAGGTGCATCCGGGTGGTGGTACCGGCATCCTGCCCTGCCTCGATCACCTGGCCCAACTCCTCGTAAACCACCGGCCGTTGCTCCTGCTGCTCTGGGCACCGCCGTATTGGCTGCAAGTGCCCATGAGTCCTGAATCTGTGATGGTCCCTGCCCGTACCCTCGACAACAGATGGGGTGGGGGTGAAGGCCGCACTTTGCCTTCCGACCAAAGGCACGAAATGCCACATAGCGTCCTCGCGTCGTCCTCTTCTCCGGTCGGGTAGGTCAGCTTCCCCGGCATTCCTCTCTTTCTCTGCCTTCGTCCTTCTTCTGTGCGATGAGGTGGCCTTCCTTTCCGTCTTCACTGCTGTTTTTGGTTAGCCTTTCAAAAAAGACGCGACACCCCTGATGCCGTTCTTTGTCCTGCTGGACACCACTGATCTTCGAGCCACCGCAAGACAAGGTGGAGGTGGAAGTCGTCCTCTTCTCTGGTTGGCATTACTTTCTTTCGGCCTGCGAGGGGGGGAATGTGCTTTACTCGGGCCGTTGGTCCCGTTTTTAACCTCCCCCTCGCACTTCCCCCCTCGCCCCCTGTTTGGGGGGGGGCCTGCTTTGTTTGAAGGTGGCCAATCCTGGCCCCCGCCGGTCCTGCCAGCATGCTGTGGGCCAGGGGTAGGGCTCCCGCCTCCGGTTGGCGTTCTATCCGGGCCCCTATTGGTCCGGCTTTGCCTTCCCAGCCCGGGTCCAGTCGTTTTGTTCATACTGTTGGGCAAACATACCCTGCTCCTACTAGTTTTGGTTCTGTTCTTTAAGTGAATGCTGAGCGGGGACTACTGCTTCCCCTGATAATACTATTTTCAGCATGAGAAATCATGAACTAGCGCTAGGTATACTGTGGTTGCGCTTTTGAGATAACCTACCCATCTGCTGCCTTTGTTTTACCTATTCTGGTTGAGAGGACAGCTAACCATACAAAAACTTAGTAGGCCTGCTTAGAGTTCCTGTAGAGTCTTCAGCTTGACTCTGTGCATTAGTACTGTTCAGGAGGGTAAAAAGGAATTGATTCTGACCATTTAATGTTTCCCAACTCTGATGACTATCATAAAACATGGATTGTTTGAAGTGCCTGTTTTTACCTCCCCCTCCATCACCCTCTACACAGAGCTCATTGATTTGAGACAAGCTGAAGGTATAAAAATTAAGTATTGCCAATAGATCTGAGTTAATTTAATGCAAACACAGGTATGCTCACATGCTCGGTAATCTGCTGCAATGCACCACAAGGTTGGGGACTAAAACCTGGTCACAGAGATAGAAGGTGCAGAAAGAGGCAGGTTGCTCATGCTCAGGACCGGAGCCCGGCACGGAGGACGCCGATGGATTGATTGCTTCGTTTGCAGTGGAATACGCGGGGACGGATGCGTATTTCCCGAGAACCTAATGAAGTACTTTCTGACCCATAACCGGAGACGCATGTTCCAGTTCAACATAAGGATCTACCCAGACCTTTTTCGCAGCAACAAGCAAATTTGTTGTTATGTATTAAGTGCATAGTGATTTCAATGGATTTCACCCCTCCTTTGACTCCAGTGCGCTTTGGCAAATTTTCCGTGCAACTAATTGGGTATTGTTTTCTCTGCTGCTACTGTCCTGATGAGGCCTTATTGATGAAGGCAGAAACGTGTCGACCCCACGATACAGAGGAGTCCGCCAGATGTAGATTAACATAAATTAAATGCGTCCTGGTTGCTACTTATGGCGCTGAGGTTTGGGGCACTGCCAGTTGCTCAGACATAATTACAGAGGAACATAGATTTTGTAGGAAACTTCTCTGTGTTCCCATTACTTCCCCACATTTTATATGCCATAGGGAATTGGGTTTGCATTTTATAGGGGATTTTATCCGTGCTCGTCCAGCCCTTTTTTGGCTGTCGATCTGGAAAAACCCCGCTGCCAAACTGACTAGGGACATCATTGAGGATTGCCTCCGCTGCGACAGGGGTATGACCATTCCCTGGCTATCAGGAGTGCATAGCATTTTTCGCAGCGTGAACTCTGAAGACATTTTTCTTAAACCCTCCACGACTAAGCACCCCACTAAATGTGAATTTAAAAAAGTACTTTATACGTTATTTGATGTCGAAAGGGTAGCAAGGGAGTCCTTGAAATCTAGTGTTTCTGGTTATTTAGCCTGTAATTTTATAATACATCCCACACCCAGATATTTAACCCTTCCGTTGAGTCATTGGGAGCGAGGCCTTATATTTCGCCTTAGGGCAGGCACCATTAAGCATGCACTTAGCTTCCCTCTATGGAATTTTAATGACCAATGTGTTGAGCCATGCCCTTGTGATTCCCAGAGCAGGCAAACAACTCTACATTTTTTATTCTTCTGTAAATTTTATATGAAGTATATTAAATGGTTTTTAACTCCGTATTTTAAAAAAACAAAACCTATTAGCCTGGAACTTGCATTTTCAATGATTTTGGCCCTGGACGATGATGAACTTGTTTTTCGTGTGAGCTCTTTTTTAAAAACTGCGGTTCGTGCCCGGTCTACTATGTCTTAAAGTTTAGATGGACTATTTCTCATGTGCAAACAGTATTTTATTTTATTGTACGATTTTATAATTGTCTTTTTGTACTTTTATGGATTCTCAACGATCCGAATAAAGTTTTCATTGATTTGATTGAAATGTGTACATGTTCTAGATAAGAAAGTGAGGGTTGGAAAAATCCCCTTGAATGTGTACAGGATTTCCTCTTTCATAGCTTTGTACTAGTGACGGATGGAATAAGGCTGTTGAGACATCCGCATGTGAAAATAATTGGCAGAAAAGATTGTTTATATTTGTTTGTATTTATGTATATATATTTGTATATGTGATTTATCTGTGTTCTTGTGATGCATATAAATAATTTTACAACCACTCCTGGAGTATGCATGGGTGGTATATAAATGAGAAAATAACAGAGATATGTTACTCAATGATAGGGATCAATTTAGTTCTCCTTAAGATAAATTAATTGACAGATTTGTTCCTCTGCATCACAGTCTTGTTTTGAGAGTGTTTTCGCAGCCCAGACGCAGTAGGATTATTATGGTTTACCCCGATTTTTTCTACGGTTGCCCATGGTGAGGCACACATAGTATGTGTGTATTTGTGTATGCTTGTGTCTCACCAATTTGCACGTTAAACCCAGATCTCTTTGCTATTCCAATGCTAAACTAGCAGCGTATTTGCTAATGTTTTGCACCAGTGACTCCAACTGGCATAAAATATTTATTTGAGAATTACATATGAGCTCAAACCTTGAAAGATGTACTGCTTTGTATTACTTTGCATCAAAGGAGCATTCCATGGATGATACTCATGCGTTCCCATGAACCCATCCATGATTCTTGACTCAAAGCCCTATCTGCTAACAATAGCAGTCAGGGCTTCGCCCCAAAAAGTAATGCCTCGTTGAGGCAGGCATTAAAATGGAAAAAAATGCTTTTATATCTCAAAACGTTTCTGGCGTTTCATATGTACTGCACTGTACAGAACACAACCAAAGTGGGAAAGTTTATACATTTGTCAAGAGTACCCTTCCAAACAAAACCTATTTGAGACATTATGTAGACACCTTTGCACTGTGGTGAAAAGGTTTGTATGTGGTGCTAGGCAGTCACATTGAGCAGCAGGGCTAGGGAGTGAGCGGGATAGTGCCATATCAATAGATATAGAGCTGTCCTGGTCTCTCCCTCTCATGCAACGTAGCATCAGTGGTGCTCTTCTGCGTTTCATTATTTTTTAGTTCTCAATTCCAGCTTTAGTGTGCAGTGAAAGTGACCTATGAGGAAGGAGTAGGATGAATTACCCCCCATTCTTCGTTCAGGAAGCATTCACAAATCACAGCATCATGGTATAGTCCCAGGTCAAATTTAAATTGCTCTGGCATGATTGGCGCTATTTTGGGAGTTTCATATTACATGAGTTTCCCAAAATTATGCCATTATGCCAAACCTCGTAATTACACTATTGTTTGAGGTAATGTTATAACGCTGGAGTGTGGGAAGAACGTGAGCAACCGTAATATCAGCAGCATTTGTGTTTTTCACACATTTATTAATGCAAAGTATGCCCTCTCGACAAAAATTGGTGAACCAACACTTTTGCACTAAAATATTGAGCTAAATTACAGATTTTCATGTTGGGTAATTATGCGTAATTTTCACAAAATTTCACATAGTTCATGAAAGCAGATTCCACAAATTCCACACCCCCTAGTTTGGTATCCCCGAACACTGAAAAGTGACATTTTCTCTCATCCTTTTCGTTCTCTGTCGAACTGTCTGTGAATAAGATAGGAGAGAGAGGGACAGAAATGACAGTCACATAGGAGGGTGAATGGTAATCCAGGCCGCTCCTTTCTCCCTGCTGCTTAATAGTCTGGCCACTCACTGGTGCAAGGGATGGAGAACTTGTAACACTGGTGATCCACCAGAGTGGTAATTTAAATAAACTGACATTTTCAAATGTCAAGAGACATAAATTACTATCTAGTCTTTTGCATGGCTCATTTAAGAATGGCTGTAAAATAAATCTACAGGCTGATGATTTGGTGAGACCTGATGCATTATGGAAGGTGTCTGGTTTATTTTCCTATATACACCCGCTAGCAGTGTTGCACAACTGAAAATATCTGCTGGGTTGACTGATCCTTACCTCACCCATGATGACCATATTTTATCTAAGCCCTGGGTTCTCCACTGAAACCAGTGCCCAGCCTAAAAATGGTCACTGTTGAGTATGCAAACTTCCTCTTTTTAAGGTAAAGCTGCTTCCTTGGAAAGGAAATGATGACATAGAAGAAGAACTTACAAGAACTTGCATAAACTGTAGGAGTGAGACCAACTTTCAATATCATAAATAATTGAAGCTGTTTAACAATTTACAAATATAATGGGGAAAGGGAGGAAAGGAAAGTAGGGGGAATTTAATAAAAGAAGACCAAGTTAACAACAGTTTAGAACATTACTTGAAAAGGTCGACAACGTACAAGGCGACGGGGCCTATACCATATACAACAATAGCAACACCATCTGCGCTTAATATACCAATTTAGTGAGATGCGACTCCCTCTCCCCTTAACCCTTACCCTATTGTTGTTCCTCTTTCAAGATAATATGTTATTACAAGCAATGCTGTGTACATTCTAGTGGAATGTTTGTAGATGCAATATCATGTTGCTATAATAAGTGCTGTACCCTATTCCCATTTGGTTTTAGGTAAAAGCCTAGCAATATAAAGTGCCAACATTTGCGATAAGAAGTGCTTGTGAATGAAGCAACTATATAATTTTCAGTTTTCTGTAACTGCTGTAATACATGAAAGTTTGTAAAATCAATAAAGAAATGTAAACTGCTTAGAACATTACTTGAAAAGGAAAATAATGACATAATGTAATATAAAAATCCAAACAAGCAGTACCAAAAGTAGTGCTCATTAAAGAGAAATAGAAAAATCATGGCAGTTTAAAGTTTTCAGAAGAAGTACATAAAGTAGATTAATGGGCAACATCATCTAAAACAGAAGTCAAAGGCAACCAATATAAAACTCTATTAGCAGATGGATAAAACAAAGAGTAGAAGGCAGTGTCTAATCTATGATAGTGACAATCATTATTCCACCAGGCTGTATAAGAAATATTTGTTAATAGAAATCTGTTGAAAGGCAAGGGCTAGCATGCGATCTAACAACCGTAAATTACTGCATGACAAGTGGATATCTTCAGAGAGGCTTCCCAAAAAGATTATCAGGGGGTTCAGTGGACGATTTAAATGAAATATTAGAGATAACTGGGGCCAGACCCTTTCACAAAAGGAAACTATAGGGGGACAGTGAAACAGCATATGTATATGGTTGCCAAGTTGGTGGTCACAGGACCAACATTTAGGAGAGGAATCCATGGAGAATCTTGTTATCAAAGAGGGGTTAAGGTATATTCTATGATAGAGGAAGAACAAAGATTGAGAAGTAGAGGCTGTTCTAAAGATTTTGTAGAGTTTATCCCAAATCTTATTTGAAAAGGGAAGAGTCCAAGTACATCCTGAATCCAATTCCCACTGCAGTGCTAACTTAGTTTTGGATCTGGCATATGATAGAGAGCGAAGAAGTCTATATATAGGAGAAGCATTAGGAACAGAGGTAAGGATCGAAGCAAGGGGGGCGTGTGAAGAGGAGGAAAGGGAAGTATCAGGTAAAGAATGAAGAACATTAGGAAGAATATTTATAAGAAGGAGAAATGTAGGTAAAAAGGAGCAAGGGCACTTAAATAAGTGTTGAAATTGTGAAAAGGGTACAGGATCATTTTGAGCAAATAAATCTTTGACTCAAATGTTACCTCTTTGCCTCCAGGCTTTCCAATAAATTGGTTTATTGTTAATAGTAATAAGAATGTATACCAGAGGGGAGATTGACAAAAGGAATCATGAGTTACAGTCTGCAATTGTAATATTGGTTTTAAAATAGCTTTACCGGGAAGAAAAGGAGCTAGGAAGGCGCATTCAATGTCCAACCATAAGGGGGTAAAGGAGGATTGTGATAAAGAAAGCCATCTAGAGGCTTGTCGTAAACAGAAAGCTTTATGGTATGACCGACAGTCAGGTCAATTTTCTCCACCTACTTGTTTAGGCTTCCTGAGAGAAGCAAGAGAGATTCCGGCTTTTTTATTCGACCAAAGGAATTTAGAGAGTTTAGAATCTAATTTCTTAAAGAACGCAGTACGAATATTAACTGGGATCATTGAAAGGGTATATAGAATTATGAGCTAAACCACCATTTTGATAGAGTCCATACAACCCCAACAGGAGAGAAAGAGGGGATTCCAGGAAGAAAGACGCTGATCCACTTTATCTAAACAAACTTTAACATTAGTTGAAACCAAATCAATAATGGAAGGGGCAAACCAAATGACCAAACATTTAATTTTTGAGGTATTCCAATGAAACCCTGTGGCATCGAAATAATGACTAAAAATAAATTTAGTAAGAGGTAGACGAATGCCCACCGATGTCGGGTGCTTGAGGTGTGAAGATGGTGACCTTGACTCTACAGCTGCAGGGACCAGGAGATGTCGAGGACAACCAGAAGCCAGGTAGAAGCTGTCCCACAAAGGATGTCGCCTGCTGAGGGGTCGGAGTCCGGCAGGAGCATCAACAAGCCTTGGCAGCTGCAACCCATGAAGAAGGTTGAGGAAGGTCACAGTCTGCCCGGAAAGGACCAGGAGCCTCACCACAGCAAGAGGAGTTAGGGCAGTCCTGGAGCAACCAGGGGAGCTTAAGAAAATCAGTGTTGTCCCTCAAATGGATCCACAGACCGAAGGCACAGGAGTCACGAGAGAACCTCTAGCAGTTTCACATAACAACAGCTTGCAGGGCATAGAGTGCGATGAGGCCAAAGTACTTGTGCGAGGTTGAGGCTATCGATAGCCCAATGCACTTGGTTCGGGAACGCCAACAAGCATATGCCCTTGCAAATGTACGTGGTGCACAGGGGTTCGGGTTATGTGGTCCCCACGAGGGATACTGGCCTCAAACGTGGTGAGAGGGCAGCTTAACCTCAAGGAACATAGGAAACCACCTCCTGTGTTGCTGGAGCCTTCAGAGTCCGCAGGAGCTCAGGATCAGAAGACCGGTCAGTTGCGTTATGGTGCCTGCAAATGCAGCGGAATGACTCCTTTACCCCAAGGGAGATACTTCAGTTGTCCTTAATTCTCCACAGATCCTGCAAGGAGGCTGTATGGTGCACAGGCACAAACAATACTTTGGACAGAGAGGGAGACGAAGTCGGGCCCATTCGAACTCCAGCGAAGTCCAGAGTGTCCACACGGTCGAAGGACAGTGGTTTCTTGATCAGATTCTTGTCCACATCGAATCTAGGGTCCAAGAGCCAGGTAAGCTCTTACGTACCCACGGGAGAGGATTGGACATATTCAGGGGGCCCTCCACGGGAGGGTCAGGACAGGGAGGAAGTTACTCGAATGTCCTGTGTCCAGTTTGGTGCCAGAGCAGGAGCCAACTGCTCCCAGGACTGGTTTGAACTGGACTATGCACAGGGACATCAAATGTGCCCCTCGTGCAGACTTTCAGGCACTTTGGAAGTGCACCCACCCAGCTCCAATACACCTCCCTGTGACAGGATGCCTATTGTGCTGCCTTCCCCTGTTCGAGCTTGGCTCAGTAGCAGGATTGCAGAAATGTGTTTCTGGTCGGCAGCAACCATTTTTTGCTGTCCGGGTCGAGAAGGCTGGTACCGGGAAGACCAGGGACCTCACGAAGCTCGCTTCCGAAGGGTGAAATAATACCTCCCCACTGGTTACCGGTGTGGAGGTATGATTACAAGATGTTTGATACCAAACACAACATGGTTTGCTGCAGCCATTTTCGAGATAGCATTTTACGCAAGCATATAATGCACCTCTACCTATATGTCTGGCTTCGTCACTGACAGCCTGGGAGAATGGTCTCTGAAGGCAGCGGGGGTGCTCTGCCCATGCAGGGGCACCCTCTCACATAAAACCCAGCACCCTGCCTTCAGCATTGTCAAGGTCTGCTATAGGGGTGACTTATAGGTTAGTGTAGTGGCCTATAGATATAGTAAACCTATATCTAAAGTAGGTGGTGCATGCACCATCTTACACAGGCTGCATTGGCAGGCCTGTAGTTCCATTTTGCATGGCCTCTCATGGGTGGCATAATACATGCTTCAGCCCATAGGAGGCCTCTGGGGTACCTATGCCCTGGGTACCTGGGTACCATATTCTAGGGACTGACAAGGGTACTCCAGTATCCCATCTGGAGTGTACCTAAGTACATGACAGAACATTTTAGGGAGAAAGCAGATAAACTGGGGTCCTGATTAGCAGGTTCCCAGTCAGACTAGTCAAAAACAGTGTAACTTCAAGTGGAGGTAACTATAAGAAGCAGATCCTACTTTCCTACACCACATTATACCTGCAGCAGGTATAATGTATGCAGGGTGGGCGTTCTCACACAAAAAAGCCTTGTAGAAGTGACGCATATTTTCACTAGATTTCAATGCAACACTTCTAGGATGTCGCTGCGTAAAAACGTTACACCTTCTTGGAGCAGGCGTAATGAGTGACGCAGCACAATAAGTATAAGCCTGCCAAAGCATTGCTGGAGTTGCGTTGTGCTTGCGACACGACTCCAGCACTGCATGACCTTTGCACCAACAGATGCGTGATGCATATGGCAATCCTTGCGCCATGGTGCGCCGCATTGTAAATGCAATGCATCCATTGTGGCGCAAGGTTTTTTTTGGCACGGCGCAAGGAAATTGACGCATCTCTACTATAACGCAGAATCTAACATCATTAGTTCATTCCTATTTACCTTCATATATTAGAATACCTCAGTTGCTTAGCTAGACCTTTTGCCGCCTGTGTCGGTCCCTGAGTTTGCTGCCCTGTGACGGCCGCAGGCAAGAGCGAAGAGCAGGGGGGTGGTGATGAGACAGACGACGACAAGGGTAAAACTGCCGCCCCCAAAACATCATTGGTATGTCAGGCACCAAAAGACGCTTTCTGGAGTTTTGCTGGTGGCCCTGTATGGATGCCAGATTAGATAAGTGAGTCCTCGAGCATGGCCTGCCCAAAGTGACAAATTTGTGAAGGCTGGTAGAACTGCCAGAAGAACCATGGAGGAAGTTAGGTGTCAGTGTTATTGGGCCATTCTCTGTAGTTCAGTGACAAGAACCATTTTATATTTTATTGTAGTATTTGTGAAATTAGCTGCAATTTTTAAATAGGAAAATGTGGAAATACCTGGCAAAGTGTGGCAATAGGTGCCAAAGGATATCTATATTTCATCGCGAAACTAATAAGCAGGTGGAGAGATTTACCAGGGTTGTAAAAGAATCCATACAATTGACTACTAAAAGAGGATCAGAGTGAAAGATAGCTTTACAGGCACAGGTTGGGCGATATGTGATCTATCTTCTTTGGAGTTACTGCAGAGACATAAACCTAGATCTAAAATTGCTCTGTGGTAGTAAAAAGGTTTGGACATAGATCATGATGCGAGCACTGGGCAAGGGGGGGGGTATCCCAGATTTACCGCACACTGATCATTAATGCTCCAGAGACACTGACGAACTTCAAAACATGCTGGGATGGTTGGCTCGTCCCCCTTGGCAATGCAGATTGGCAAGATGCCTTGATTGCTTCCAAAGTGCTCACCATACGATCACAACTACACCTGGTGTAAACTTACTATTTGCATTGCATGTACCTCTCCTCAGACAGGTTGCACACGCAGGATTACTTACCAGCACCGCATGTTCTTTTTGCTCCTATGTTACCACTGATTTCTTTTATATGACTTGGTCCTGTCCCAGCATATAATGGTACTGGGTAAGGGTGGTAACCAAACTCCTTGTAGTCCTAAATATGGAGCTGGGACACTCTCCACTACTGATCCTACCGGGGTACTTGAGAGACCCGAGCAGTCCGGGCGTTGTTGGGGACGGCACTGCTGATGGCCAAACTAGATTTTGCAACCTATAGGAAATCTGATGATGTCACAAAGGAGACATGGGGTGGACTGGTGTGCTCTGAAAGAAAAGCCATTATATGAAGCACGAGGATGCCCGGCTTAGCAGGCTAAGATTTGGAATAAATGGTTTGAGGGGGGGTATGGACTCCTTATGAGGACTTTATTGGGAGACTAATGTTATTACTAGTGTACGTGATATTGCATATTGTCACTACTATGACTATCATGGTTTCATGTCCTAACAGTAGCCTTGTGTTGGTTTCAATGTGACCTGTTGTATCAGTAAGAAAACCCATAGATACTTGTTTTTTTGTTTTTTTTTAAAGGTTTGGATATAGATCGAGTATTGATATTGAGAAAATAATGGAAGCTATTGAAGAGTACTGGGGTAAATGAAGAGGGCATGGGAAATAAGAAGGGGCGATGTAGAAAGATGGATATCCATAGGGGAGATTTGATCAAAGTTATGCTTCTTCCTTGTGGTCAGTCCCTGTAGCAGTCACAGATGTATATAATGGGAAGATGTAAGGGTCATTGGATAAAAAGTTTGGAACCATATCAGAGTCTAAATTTTAAAGAGGATGTTGTTATGTTTGGAAAGAAGGGCAACAATAGCCTAGTGATAATTCAACAAGTAGGAGATAATGTATTTTATGATGTTTCAGAAAAAAAGTAGGGGTAGGAGATAATGTCCTCTTTGATGCTGTGGGAAAGGGAGCAGAAGGATTTTTCTCATCCGGGTCAGTCTGTGAATGATCATGTTGGCACAGATCAACCATCTGAATTTCTGTGTATCAGTGTACTGAATGCAAAAAACAGAGTAGAATGATGTAGTACAAGAACGCTTACATTTAAGATAGAAAGCTGTTGGAGGTGGTGAGCATGGTGGCTGGTGGGTACTCCTCCTACTTTAATTGAATACCTATGCCGGAACATGTGCTGCCACCACACTTTTGTAACAGGAAGGATAACCAAAAGTGAGAAGATGGCAACAACTCTACAGAGGGAAGAGATTCATAGGGGGGGTACTCAACATAAAATAGAAGACGGTTATCTATACCTAATGTGGAGTTTACTACCGTGGGACTCCACCTTGCGACATATACCCAATTCAAAGTTTGGTGACACAATCCTGTTAATGAGAGCTACCTGTCTATTATTCAATGTGTTGTTGCTCTAACTTCATTACTCTATCATATAGTTGTGTATTGTGAAGCAATTATGTTTTGTTATGAAGCATTCACAACATTTTCTGACGACAGTATTGTTATGGCATTATCTATTTGTTTGGTAGCACCACGTATGCGAGTAAACATACTGCCCAATAAATGTTTAAGTTCTGTGAGGAGGGTTTTGGTGGGGGGGGGGGGGGTGAAGGTATTCTTTGAAACATTTATTTTCACCCAGCTTTTCATCTGAGTAATTTTAGCACAAATACTCCACACAATGGTACTTGTTTCTAAACATTTGTGGGTCTTCCTTAACTTGTTGATGTGTGAATTGTGCCTCTGCCAGATATGTATGATTTATAACTCAAAATATCCTTGGCAGTCAGTCGCTATTCTTACTAGTGTTTTTTTTTACTTTTCTCTTTTACTATTCAGAATGCCTCTAATATTTTTAGTATCATCGTTTTCTTTGTGCCCGCCACCCATTTCTGAAACATTCATTTATTCTTTTTTTCACAATTTCTTCCAGCCTGAGTTTTTTTCACACTTTTTGCTTTTGCATTTTCTTAGCACTCCCCTGTTAGATGCTATGTGCATTTCTTTTCCTACAGTTGTTTACAAATATATGCTACAAGTGTCTGGAGACATGCAGTTATCAAGCCCTTGAAGTCAGCAGCCTCTTAGGCGGTTTCCTGATTTCAATGACTCTTCAATATTTCTGCGGTTTGCTGCCCAACCCTTCAGTGCGGTTCCTTATCTTATCTATGCAGGGCCTCCTGTGCATGATTAGAAGGAACCGCAGCACAAGCAATGGCAGACATCAGGCTATGTTCTTGTGGGAATTTCTTCACCTGGAACCTGAATAATATATTTTAAATGGAGCACAAAAACAAAACACATCTCTGTGTCAGAGCAGGTGACAATTCTTGCTGACTAGTAGCTCGCCCCAATGAAGTTATATTTGCTGATGAAAGGAAAGCCAAGGAACTGCCTCTCTCTCTCACCTTTAAGCAATTAAACATGTTTAGTCCTGCCTTCTCAAAATGCACGTGCACTGTTGATTGCTGCAAATGCACACGGCCTCCACCCCCAACCTTTACACACACTTCTCTTAGCAAGTATATATAGCTTGCTGCTGGTCCAGTTTGCACACTGCTGCAGACAGGACATTGCAGTGTCTTGAAATTGTGCACTTAAACCCACTAATGACAACAGCGAGCTTAAAGGCAATAGTTTGTTTAGACCCCTCAAAAGCAGTCTTTAATCCTTTTAGTGTATGACCATTGTTACTTACTGAAGCGTTTGCCCTACTTTCTAGTAGATTTTCTATAGATAAATAAAAAAGGTTGGGGGGGGGGAGGCAGAGCAAGAGTTCCATAGGTCCCACTACAAGAAAGATCAATGGGCCCCTTGACTGCTGGTTTGGTTTTGTAGCAAAAAGCAGGGTTCATTTGGCCTTTCAAACTCTCCTTTGTGCCACTGCACCTGCTGCACAATCGATAGATACACCACAGGGTAGAGCTCTCTAACACCCTTGTTAAGCATTATTTGATTCCCTAGGCCCGATTCACAAACGTAATCTGAGACAAATTCCTAACTTTACGACTTTCGGTATTCACAAAAGGCATTTAGTAGTAGTAAAGTTAGCCTTACTAATACTAAATGCCTTTTGTGAATACCGAAAGTCGTAAAGTTAGGATTTTTCTCAGTTTCGTAGTACTAAATAAATACCTTTTATGAAAACCGAAAGTTGTAAAATTAGGATTTTGTCTCAGATTACTTTTGTGAATCGGGCCCCCTGACTTTGTATCAATACTACTTTTGTGATGTGCTTACAAGTTCAACATTTGCTATTACATTTGTACGTAAGTCATGGTTCCCCAACCTGTCAATTGCCCTGATGGCCCCTGCCCTAGAGAATGCTGGGGCACCTTAAATAGGTTGCCTTCCACTCCTCTCATATTTACTATATCTCGTAGATGTCACCTTGATTCCAATCAAGTGATTCAACACATAGTCCATCATCTCTCCTCTCATAAGACAGCAGAGGAAACACTAAACAGCAGCCACAGTCTACTCCACACCACAGTGCCATGTTTTGCTGTGTTTTTGATGGAGCCGGGTTCCACGTTCTAGATTTACTCAGGAACCTCTGGCAGATTATCTTGTTGCCTGCTTTGCAAGAGTGAAGGGGAGAGAAAATCATTAGTCAATTATACTTTACCATTTCCCATGACTCCAAAGGAACACAGACTCCTAATCCAAATGTTTGTAGATATATAATAAAGCCAAGAACAATTGGGCTCAGAATGAGAGTGTAAAGATACATGGGCACTAATACAAAACTGAACCTATGAATAAAATTTAGACGGTGCAACATGCACAGAATAACCAATTCCAAAATTAGGACACAAATGATTATAGAAACCACATCCAGGGTGGGTGGTAAGCAAAAGCATTATCTGTCCCTACACTACTTCCATCATGCATCCCTTCTTAGCACTCCCCAGGCAAGCTCCCAGAAAGGTGTCAGCACGTGAAGACTTCCTAAGAAGCACACTAACGTTAAATGGGTTGAGTAGCGTAAAGCTACACAGCTCAGTCTAAGATGCTCTCCCGTTTCCAGGTAAGGCAGAAGTCCCTCGGACTAGGCCCTCAACCCCAATACAAAAGTAGAATTTCACACCCACAAATATATCAAATTACCACTTCATCCAGTTGGACAACTTCTTGTAGGTATATTTCCATGAAGTAATAGTACATCCAGGCTCCTCCACGATGACCTTGGTTCCCAGGCCTTTTTGAGACAAGAAACATATCCTCCTACATTATCAGCTCCACTTATTCAAAGACTCCCTCCCTATAGCTGTGTAGCTCCTAAAACAAAGACATTATTCTAACTAATGAGGGTGAATTCTTGCACCTGCAACAGAAACATGAAAGAAGAAAATTCTACAAACACATAAACTCTAGTTAACAGTTTCAACTTAAGAGCGAACAGAGAGAAATGAAAGTTAGGCCTACCAGATTCAGCTAACATAAGAACAGAGCACACATTTAAAATGAATGACTATATGAACCATTATTATACACACATTATATGAGCCTTTATATGAAAAGTTAATTAGTCATTGTTGGAAAACGAGGCAGCATCTGTGAGGCCTGCACAAATAACATGACTACATTTGTCCTTCACTGGGAACCAAACACCCAATTGTAGCGCCTGACTCTCAGAGGGTAGCGTTGCAGAGCAGTCTGAGGCTTACTCAAGGGAGGTGGTGTGGGCTAGTAATCGCCATTTGTAGGTGCACAAAAATAACACTCAATAATTGATTGTCCAGTCTGTACTTTGCTTTATAAAAGTAAGAGTACATGTATTAAACACACACACCACTCAATACTATGCACCAATTTACAAATATACATAAGCTGTTGGAATTACTTTGTGACATTGCATAACATCTCCACCCCTCCCGCAGGAGGGGGTGGGGTCTAGTACCACTACTCCCATGTATGCACATCGACTTGCCCCCAATGCAGTTAGTTGAACATAACCTGGAGCGAGGGCCCTGCACACTGGCACCATCCCAGTGGCGACCCACCCCATTACCTCAACAAGCATTAAAAAGGGGTAAACCTGCCTTGGTGACACATGACCCTGACTGAGCATCTCCTACTGACCATAAAGTATGCACCTCTATATCTTAAGGGCTAGCAGTCTGGGGTCTTCACCTAAGCGCAGCAGCAAGAATCCATGTTTACGCACACTTTAGAATGACAGTACTCATCACCTTGGTTGATCATTTGAATGCATTGCAATTACAGCCCCTAAAGGCATCACAGATGAAATCACAGGATTGCGCATATACAGCCAGACACCCTAGCAGGACTGTCTGGCAACATAGCCCCACTTGGCTTATGACATCTCCTTACACATGTGACTTACAGTCCCTTCAAAAGAAGTACTCCTGGCAACTACACGTCTCCTGCAGTGTGCCTCTTCACTTTAAAAGAGATCACAGGTAAAAGCATGGGATTACATAAATACAGCCAGACCCCCTAGCAGGAAGGTCCAGCAACATAACTCCATTTAGCTTAACATCACCTTACACAGGTACTTCACTTTACACATGTGACTTTCAGTCCACCTAAAAATAAATAACCAATAGTAAATGCATTTCGGTGCAATTACACCACTTCACCTCCAGGGGATGCCCTTCTCCAGACATCCCCCAACTCAGCCCTTCACTCCGTGATGCACTTCATAGTACACCCTCAGCTGTAGAACATTCCTCTTTACCAGCCCCCGCCACTGGGAACACTCTCCTCTGCCCTCTGGGACTCTGAGAGCGTAGATTCAGCAGTGTGCTGTCTTCACTGGCTCCCTGCACCAGCCTTTCGCCAGGCTCTCTTTCTGGGCCCCTCTTGTCCCTGCGCAGAGGCCCCTGTTTCTGTGCACCAGTCCTGGGCTCTTCTTCTGGTGCTGATAGGGTCCTGGGGGCAGTCAGGGGGTCTCTCCTTCCAACTGCCCATTGCGCCAGGCTCCAGCACCTTCAGCCTCAGCCGAGCACACACCCCAGAGAGCTTCTCTTCCTGTGCAGGCACTTTTTAAAAGTTGAGTAGGGGGCTGGCAGGAAGTCTCTGTTAGTCCTATCAAACAGCGACACATCACGTCCCTGCCCCTGCTCCCTCCTTCTTGTCCAGCCTCTGGGTTTGTTAAAAATGGTGGCATCCAGTGTCTCTGAAGCCCCTTTCGCCCACGCTGCCTTCCCTCCTTGGTGCAGCTTGGTGCCTGGCACCCAGTGACACCTGCTGATGGATGAGCCTGTAGCCCCTCCCATTTTCTCTTCGTGGAGAGGAGGCCCTAGCTTGTGGAAGAAAGGTTATCAATCCATCCAGCTGAGGTCAGCCCTCAGCCTGGGTCTGGTCCTGGCTGGCTCACAGAAATATGACAGTTCTGGATGACCCAAAAGCAGTACAAATATGACTTTGGACTCTGCAGAATACTTCTTTTCACCTCCAATACAATGGACTTTAGTGCATGTCTGGAAACTGTAGGCCTTGTGGAAGTTAATTTAGCCATGGGCCCCACATTCCCTTAGGGAAATAATGAAGTGAAAACACAGTAAAACACACTGACTTTCCCTGGCATGTTTCTTTCCAGCGTATAAAGCCTATTCCATATCACCATCCAATACTGCATAAGTCCATACACCATTCACTTTGTAGCTGCTCCTGGACTGCGCACGCTAGGAATCTCCCCTGCGCAGCCTGTACACGTGTGCACACGCATGTACACATGTGTCTGCATGTAACCAGCCCGGTGTCCCTTACTCCATCTGCTGCGCAGTGGCCGGGTCAAGCCAGGGGAACACCGGTAAAATCCCCATGCAGTCTCTTACATCTTGAGTTCACTGTGGGTGAGTCCCAACTTATGAGGCTCCCCCACAGTAAAAGCTCAACAATTAGGTGCTCAAAAATCAAAAAATCCGGGCGGCCCATAGTGTCAGAACCACCTTCTAACACATGCCGCGCCCAGCTGATTCCTACAGGGAAGAAGTAGCCACTCTACAGGGGTACACTTCCCGTAGTCAGCGATAACTAGTTATAAGGGGTTCTGACCAGACCCCCCTTACTGACCAGTTATCCGCTTAGACCACCTACTCCTCCCATCCATGAAATCTCCACCATTGACAGGGATCCCAGACTACCCTAAGAACCCTCCGGGCTCTAGGTTAGATACCTCTAGGTCACTCAGGGTCTACATGGACTCAGCCTAACTATGCTCACCTTTGCCCTTGGGCATGTAACACTATGCCTACCACTTCTCCGGACAAGGGTCCAGTGCCTCAGCACTGATGCGGTCTTCTGGGATAGGTCTAAATCCCATCCCCTGGGTCACTAGCTGGTCTCCCTTCCAGAGTGTGTTCCAACCAGTACCCTCTCTCCGTTTGGTCCTTGCACCCCAAAGATGCAATCTCTCTGGACCCTCACCCTCAGCCTGCCGCTGAGGTCATTCTGCTGCCACCACCCTTTCGGGATGACTGTCTTCCCTAAAGAAAGCACAGCCACTTGTGCTTCCCCACACAGAAAAGCACCCTTTGGCCACTGGCCTGGCTCCCTGATAGGACCTCAGACCGGCCTCGCCACCACACTGGCAGTGCCAGGGAGGAACACTGAGGGTGCCTCATCAGACATCCTACAGCTCATTCCCCCGTCAGTAGCTCCACCCGGAAACTACCCCGGGAACCTAGACCCCTTCCTTGTTCTCCGCTGCGAGAACAGGGCCTATGTACCCTTCCCTCCGAGAGGTGCGCTCTCCTCCCGGAGTACCCTTAGAGAGCCTGTGGGTCCCGAGTTAGCTAGACCCAGGCCCACCTCTCATGGCTCTCACCGGTCTCCCTGCAGCGCCTTGGGAGACCGCCCAGGGACCTACATGGTCCCTGGATGGCCTGCACCACCCCTTATGAAGAGCAGGGTCCCTTCACTTAAGATAGGCCCCACCTGCCTTCAGGGTAGTACTACCACTCTCAGCCAGGGACCCTAAAGATCCCGGCTAGGCCTGCACCACCCCTTCACGAAACACAGGGTCCCTTCACTTAAGATAGGCCCCACCTGGCTTCAGGGCGGTACTACCTCCATCAGCCAGGGACCCTAAAGATCCTGGCTAGGCCTGCACCACCCCTTCACGAAACACAGGGTCCCTTCACTTAAGATAGGCCCCACCTGTGTTCAAAGTGGTACTACCTGACAGAAGTCCACCTCCTGCCTCCAGCTAGGGGAACACCCCATGCTCTTGGTCCTTGGGTCCAAGTCCCACAGGACCTACCTGACTGGTTACCGGCTAGGCCTCGCCCCAGCCACCACTTCAGGTTCCCTCCACCAGCTCCTGGGGTTCAAGTCCCACCGGACCTACCTGACTGGTCACCGGCCACCCGACCCCGACACCTCAGGATCCACCACTAACCCTTCCCCTGGAAACTAGGGAGCACATCGCACCCACTCAGATCTCCACTGGGTCAGTTACCTAGCCCACCTAGGGTACCTAGGGGCTACCACTACACACCATCACTCAAGAACTACCCTCCTTGGGGGCCACCCACTACCAGGGGCCACCCCTGGGTTGCTCACCTCCCCACCAGTTAACCTGGGGGACCTGCCTGACACTCAACTCTACCACACCCTCCTCCCACTGTGGGAAAAGTTTCTTGGGGTCCCCCACCATGGGAACCCCTGGGGCGCTACTACCCGGGGTAAAGAAACCTCCTGCCCCACCCTTCCAGTGGTTTTGGCCTGCGCCAATAGCAAGAAACTTCCAGTGGGGGAAGGATATCTGGGGCCCCTCCTGTGGAAACCCTCCCTGCCCTTAAAAAGCGCGGGAACCTCCCAGGACCCCTACTTCTCCTGTCCCCCTTGAAGGTCAATCCACCCCTACACCCCCCCCTGTGATGTAGGTATCAGATGCTGTCCCTATCTCTTGAGGAGACACCCTCCTCATGCAGGTGTAGTGTATGTAGTGTTAGGGTTTAAAGGTGGTGTACAATATGGCTTAGAACATTTGTATGCAATCATTTCCTGGAAAGCACCATCCCGCTAGCACATTATAATCAACATAGCGTGGTCATATCAATACAGCTTACATTTAAACCATAATAACTTCACATGACACATATGGGCGCTGGGCTTTCCTTTCCCATATCTTTAGATCACATAACCAAAACTTTGAACCTTTCTCAGAGCCTTGCGCTCTTCCATTTGCTCATTACTGCATAGGTAATGTGTGGCAAAACTGGACTTATCAAATGCTATAAATGCACACCAGAATGGGATACTATGTTTCCTGCCGCTAGACACCAATGTTGGAAAACGAGGCAGCATCTGTGAGGCCTGCACAAATAACATGACTACATTTGTCCTTCACTGGGAACCAAACACCCAATTGTAGCGCCTGACTCTCAGAGGGTAGCGTTGCAGAGCAGTCTGAGGCTTACTCAAGGGAGGTGGTGTGGGCTAGTAATCGCCATTTGCAGGTGCACAAAAATAACACTCAATAATTGATTGTCCAGTCTGTACTTTGCTTTATAAAAGTAAGAGTACATTTATTAAACACACACACCACTCAATACTATGCACCAATTTACAAATATACATAAGCTGTTGGAATTACTTTGTGACATTGCATAACATCTCCACCCCTCCCGCAGGGGGGGTGGGGTCTAGTACCACCACTCCCATGTATGCACATCAACTTGCCCCCAATGCAGTTAGTTGAACATAACCTGGAGCGAGGGCCCTGCGCACTGGCACCATCCCAGTGGCGACCCACCCCATTACCTCAACAAGCATTAAAAAGGGGTAAACCTACCTTGGTGACACATGACCCTGACTGAGCATCTCCTACTGACCATAAAGTATGCACCTCTATATCTTAAGGGCTAGCAGTCTGGGGTCTTCACCTAAGCGCAGCAGCAAGAATCCATGTTTCCGCACACTTTAGAATGACAGTACTCATCACCTTGGTTGATCATTTGAATGCATTGCAATTACAGCCTCTAAAGGCATCACAGATAAAATCACAGGATTGCGCATATACAGCCAGACACCCTAGCAGGACTGTCTGGCAACATAGCCCCACTTGGCTTATGACATCTCCTTACACATGTGACTTACAGTCCCTTCAAAAGAAGTACTCCTGGCAACTACACTTCTCCTGCAGTGTGCCTCTTCACTTTAAAAGGAATCACAGGTAAAAGCATGGGATTACATAAATACAGCCAGACCCCCTAGCAGGAAGGTCCAGCAACATAACTCCATTTAGCTTAACATCACCTTACACAGGTACTTCACTTTACACATGTGACTTTCAGTCCACCTAAAAAGAAATAACCCATAGTAAATGCATTTCGGTGCAATTACACCACTTCACCTCCAGGGGATGCCCTTCTCCAGACATCCCCCAACTCAGCCCTTCACTCCGTGATGCACTTCATAGTACACCCTCAGCTGTAGAACATAAGTTCCAGCCTAGAAGGTGTTAAAGGCTGGCTGAGCCCTTGAGAGGTTATTCTTTCAGATGCCCCGTGAAACTTAGGGGTGGACTGTTCTTTTTTATGCTGGGGGAGACTGCGGTGCTCCTGCAGCCCCCCTGCACCCCTTTTCACACGTGAGGGTGACCCCCACCTCTGGGGGCCACCAGGCAACAAAATGGCAGATTTCTTCGTGCTGGGGGGGGGAAGACTGGGCCTCTCCAACAGCTCCCCCAGCACCTGCTCCTGCAGCCCCACTGCACCCCTTTTCACACGTGAGGGTGACCCCCTCCTCTGGGGGCCACCAGGCACCAAAACGGCAGATTTCCAAATGCCTGGCGACGCATTATGGGGCGCTTCATGCTCCTCTTTACCAGCCCCCGCCACTGGGAACACTCTCCTCTGCCCTCTGGGACTCTGAGAGCGTAGATTCAGCAGTGTGCTGTCTTCACTGGCTCCCTGCCCCAGCCTTTCGCCAGGCTCTCTTTCTGGGCCCCTCTTGTCCCTGCGCAGAGGCCCCTGTTTCTGTGCACCAGTCCTGGGCTCTTCTTCTGGTGCTGATAGGGTCCTGGGGGCAGTCAGGGGGTCTCTCCTTCCAACTGCCCATTGCGCCAGGCTCCAGCACCGTCAGCCTCAGCCGAGCACACACCCCAGAGAGCTTCTCTTCCTGTGCAGGCACTTTTTAAAAGTTGAGTAGGGGGCTGGCAGGAAGTCTCTGTTGGTCCTATCAAACAACGACACATCACGTCCCTGCCCCTGCTCCCTCCTTCTTGTCCAGCCTCTTGGTTTGTTAAAAATGGTGGCATCCAGTGTCTCTGAAGCCCCTTTCGCCCACGCTGCCTTCCCTCCTTGGTGCAGCCTGGTGCCTGGCACCCAGTGACAGTTGCTGATGGATGAGCCTGTAGCCCCTCCCATCTTCTCTTCGTGGAGAGGAGGCCCTAGCTTGTGGAAGAAAGGTTATCATTCCATCCAGCTGAGGTCAGCCCTCAGCCTGGGTCTGGTCCTGGCTGGCTCACAGAAATATGACAGTTCTGGATGACCCAAAAGCAGTACAAATATGACTTTGGACTCTGCAGAATACTTCTTTTACCTCCAATACAATGGACTTTAGTGCATGTCTGGAAACTGTAGGCCTTGTGGAAGTTAATTTAGCCATGGGCCCCACATTCCCTTAGGGAAATAATGAAGTGAAAACACAGTAAAACACACTGACTTTCCCTGGCATGTTTCTTTCCAGCGTATTAAGCCTATTCCATATCACCATCCAATACTGCATAAGTCCTGCCACACCATTCACTTTGTAGCTGCTCCTGGACTGCGCACGCTAGGAATCTCCCCTGCGCAGCCCGTACACGTGTGCACACGCATGTACACATGTGTCTGCATGTAACCAGCCCGGTGTCCCTTACTCCAGCTGCTGCGCAGTGGCCGGGTCAAGCCAGGGGAACACCAGTAAAATCTCCATGCAGTCTCTTACATCTTGAGTTCACTGTGGGTGAGTCCCAACTTATGAGGCTCCCCCACAGTAAAAGCTCAACAATTAGGTGCTCAAAAATCAAAAAATCCGGGCGGCCCATAGTGTCAGAACCACCTTCTAACAGTCATAAATGCCCTTCACATGTATATGATTCATCTAAATACATACGTTTACTATGTGAATTCTTCGATGCTATGGAGCAAATATCTAGCACTTCACTTACAGTTTATTACAATTCATGTTCTTATGCCCTAATGTTAGCACGACAACGGATTATATATGTTGATATGACTAATCATAATTATAATGCACCCTTATAAATGAAAGAGCAAGGTTGCGCCAATAGTAAGTGGAGGGTGTCTTGCTAGTACCTTCATTAGTAGCTTAAAAAGGAATAGCCAAAACCTATCACTGAAATAGAGTATAAAATAGTCAGAATCCACTGAAATCAAAATGTCAATCCAGCCGTTATCCGGAAGAAAATCGCAAATGCAATTAATGAAACCATACAGGTGACACACCTGCATGTGCAACATTACCTCGGTGCAAATCAGGAGCAAAAGGTAACTTCGAAGAATGAGTCAAAATGAGGAATGTAAATTAGTGCTATCGAACACGTATTATAATAAAAACCTGTGAGAATCCATACACCATAGTCATAGAGAATGCTGGTGAAAAAGACTAACACATGCTCATGAGTCAGTCAAAAATCAGGTCAGTGGCCACCCTCCTCCCCAACACACACACACCACCAGAGAAGCACTGCACACAACGGACACCGCTGAGATGAAGATATTAGAAAAGAAGCTGCATGGGAAGGCAGCTCCAGAGCAAAGACTTTTAGAGCCAGAGGCAAAATGAGAATTTTGTTGTCTAGGTGCACCCATTCCCATGACAACAAGGCAACTTATAGGATATTTGTTGCAATCTAATACCTTAGTGTGACCTTTTGTGGTGGCTCCAAATGACAGATGCCTTTATTCACCTTAATGAAGCACCAGACTGTGTGATGCATGTATGAATACACCGGTACAAATTCTCACTCAGTTCATGGAGACTGAAGCAGGCGCACAGTGCTAAGTTTCGAGACACATAACAAAATATCTGAAGGGATGCTATTCAATGTACTGCTGAAAAGGAGGGGTAAAAAGAGAGTTCCCCGGCGCTCACTTGAGAATTACCACAGGGTATTTTAACACAGTCCAAGTAGATAAGGTGCACAAGAGGGAAGAATGTTTATCCAAAATTCACAAGTTGGAGCCCCACTCGAGGTTTCATGTAAAACTATTTACACCCATATGGCTCAAGCAAATTGTTAAAACTTAACAATGTTTAGTAATAATGTAGTCTCCAATAGATGTTGTTCCTTTAATTTTGTTTTTTACAAGCAGTTTATTGAAATCCAAATGATTCTTCACAGTCACACTAGCTAACACGTGTTTAGTCGTAATCACAACTTCATCAGGGCTCTGGATCACAATTCCTGAAATAAGCACAGCATTGCTCTCAAATGGCATTAGCCACAGCTCCACCCTATACGACGAAAAATTAATGGAACAGTGGAATTATTTCAGTTCCATTGTTTGTAAATCAGTCAGAAATCACTTATCTTGGCAATTGCCCGTGTGAGTATGTGACGGGTGGCGGTCCAAAAAATGTAAGTGTCCCGGTCCGGGTAAAGCCCTGCACTCAAGAGCCCTGTTGAGTCCTTTGCTGCGATTAAGCGGCAAGTTACAGCTATTCAATGTATGTCACCTATCTGCTGCGGATACTCAAGCCAGACAATGAATTGTTACACATTCATATATTGACAAAAGTGTAATGTAAGCTTTCTTTCCTCTTCATATTAATCTGCAGGCATCCCACTCAGAATTTCCCAATCATCCTTCGGCAAGGAAATTTAACACATTCAGACAGTAACTTTCTTGTTTCAGTGTGAAACCACAGAAGCTCCTGCAGTTAGAGAATACACCACAATAAATGGCTTTTTATCTTGCATCCAAACACAGAAAACCCTAACCTACAGATGGGGGCACATGACATTTCATGCCTTCTTACTCAATCACAACCATTTTGAGGTATGACACCACATGTGTGTCCACACACGCCTTAAGCTCTATTGTGTTAGAGAATGTTGAAAAATAAGCTCTTACAACTTTGTCAGTTAGAACAAAAGATTTTGATCATGACACATAGATGGAATTCCTAGCTGCTTCTCAAATTTCCCTTCAATTTCCAGTACCTGTCCTACCATAATTTATCAGATAGAATGATATATGTGAAGTAGACCAGGCCTTTTCCACCTGTGGGTAATGCACAGTCACATTAAATACAATTTCGTTTTGACACTGCAATTGCTATTGTAAGGAAATGCCACTTTTTGCATGATCACCGCCAAAGTCTGGACTGATGCTGCTATTTATTTGACACTGAAAGTGCACTGAGTCCTTTCAATCAGTGCCAGCATTCTAACCCTTAAAACATGTATGTCTCCTTGGTTTACCCTCAATTGGCATAACTTAACTTACTTACAAGTCCCTAGTTTATATTACCAGGGGTGCCTGTGGCTTGGAAGTTGAGTGACCCTTGTGGACTGCAGCACTTATTGTGCCACCACAAGTAAGAAAAGGCAAAGCATGGCTGCAATTGCCGACTGGCAGAGCAGTTTTTAAATTGTTAACTCAATTTTGTCTTTTAAACCATAGGTAAAGCTCTGATTTTCAGCTTGATTCAATGCTGTCAACTATGAGATCTTTTTGGAACGATCGGCCCAGATTGAATTTAGGAATTTGGATTGAATTTGAGATCTGTCCCAGTGATTGACTGGAACAGATTCTTTATGGTAGAGAGACCACTTTGCAATTCAATAACCATTTTTTTATTGGTGGAATACAAGACAAGTTTTGCACTATAGACTATTAGCGTCTTCGGTTTTTGACTTATGAATAATGCAGAAACAAGTGAAATCATTCCAGATGTAAATCTGTTATCTTGCTTGTTCTGAACCATACTGCTACCAATCTATGATCACCTTAGACTGCCAAATGAGTAAAAATGTTGTTAAATGCTATTCAAAAAAAGGCGCTATTGTTTCTTAGCCTAGGTACTGGGCATTATTGCACCACCTTGATTTTGGCCAGCCTTGATTTTGGTTCTAAGTCCTGCCTCACTCTGTTGTCCCAAGTATTAGTCACAGTCTGGAATGTTTTAATGGAGATCTTTACTTACCTAAAGAAACCTCCATTTTCATAGCAGGATTGTGGCTGGAACATACACACAGCATCCGCTGTGCACTCTCAGATTTCATGATCCCATGCATTCATTGTTTCCAGTTCATGACTTCAAGGGCAGTCTCTGGGGCATCTTGCACAGCTCATATTATACCAGACCTGCAAGACTGCCATTAGCTTCCTGTTGAAAACAATTCATGGTTTAAAATCTGGTTTAAAATCTCCTGTACAGCATATACCGCTCTTTACAGCCACTGCACAGGTTTCCTACAAAGGAAGATTTAGGTCTTTTGTCCATAGAGAGTCTTACGATTAAACCTTCCCCATGATGCGCACACTTTACCCTTTTATGACACCACTGAGGACTTTGACCCGCTGGCCCCGGGGTTAGGCGCTATCAATCGAGTTCTAACTGTGGGACCTGGTTCTCCAACTTTATCTTACTCTTATTTACCAGGACACTACACTTTAGTGCTTACCTCTACCGGTACTCGATGCCGCTAACCACTGACCCAACCTGGGTGAGTTCTACTGCTTTGCCACCAATTGTGTCAATTCTGACGTATGCTCTCTTGTTGTTTTATCTGCTGCTTTTCAATGGGTTTTACTGCCCCAGTTCACAGTTGATGCATGTAACTGCTCACCTGTGTTCAGCACGCGTGCAATACACCATGATTGTTTTATGGTGATTCCTGTAAATCGCGTTGGCCTTGATATGATGTTATAATATTGTCACATTGTTTTATTTTGCAGGTCTTGGTGTAGATCAACTGGTACCACACATTTTTTAGGGTGCTGTACGTGTGGTCATTATTTATACTTCATTGAGGTCTTGACCACCACCAAAAAAGTGTAGGTAGGATTTAGTCTGGTCCTGAAGAATTGCCATCATTAGATAACAGGCAAGAAACATGTTGACCGTCTTAGCACATACCCTCACAATCCTTAGAGTGAGAATGTGCGTTTTGTTCTGGTTTTAATCAGGGTAGTGACCACAACTCATTAAAATTGTTCTGAGTGGATCACTCACCCCTGTTTTATCTTTCACATCCCCCACACATCACCGTCACCTACACTAGCTACATATCCATTAGGGCCCTCACCCACATTACATCCAAACGGCATTGGGAATAAAGATCTCCGCCAAGAAGGCCCCATCCCGGGCTCCTGATCGGGTATTGCACCGCCGACCCGATAAGGAGCAGGACCCGATGATGAAGCAAGACACCCGCTTGTTGGGTGTGTGAGGGTCTCTTTTCCAAAAGGAGGATCCTTTTCTCCTGCCCACCCTTAATATCCTTACGCTTTGACCACGTGTGTTCTTACCATTACCTGCGGCACACTATAGGAACTGCATACCACTTCTAGTTTCACTGTCTTTTGGGCATGCATGCTGGACCTTAATATTTAAAAGCCCATCATTCCACTTCTTAGATAAGTCTCACGATCATCTCCAGAACATTTTATCATAACCCCCATTTGCATTTGGCTCAGGTAAGTTATCACTTCTTTCTAGTTTTCCCTGCTATGGTTTGGGACGCGTTAACTGCTAACTAAAGGGTACCGGAACATCCCATGCAATTATCTAACAGCATGTCTGCCAAGTCAGCGACCATGCAAGTGTTAGCAACAGAAGACCTTTGTGTGACCGGTTCTTTGTATAAACAACAACGTAAACACACAAATCATTCCCAGTTCATAATATCTGGTGCCCCTCAATATCCGGCTTGTTACTGCACTGCGTGAGGTACAGGCTACACCTCTTGTTTAGTCATGACTGGGCCAAGGTAAGCAATACTGTTTCTGATTGGCTGTCCAGGCTGTGCTGTCCCCTTTGAAGTAGGTCAGTGGTTCCCAAACTCTTGACTCCTGAGGACCCCCACTGAATCACTACTGGAGTCCGGGGACCCCCAAGCAATTTTTACAATTTAAATTTCAAAAAATTAAAACAATAATTCGCAAAAAATACACAAACAAGTACACACCAAACAAATACTTGCATTACTAAAGCTTTTATTATTTTATCTTGGAAAATATGCAAAAATTATTTACACGCATTGATTGCATAATGTGCCATGAAGAAACCATTTTAAAATAAACCATTTTAAAATCAATGCAATAATTTGGAGTGGACTACACTTGCAGCCACACTTTTCATGAAACCAACCCTGACGGCGGGAATAAACCATAATGTCACTGCTACTATCACACAAGCTGATCACTCGTCACACACGAGAAGAATTATAGAAAGGCTGCTGCTAAATCATAGCTGCCAAGGTTTCAGATTGCGGTGTGTGATATTGTCATAAATACAGTGTAATTATGAGTGACATTTCAGTGACTATGAGTGACACTTGCTCACAAGCCACACTTTTCATGAAACCAACCCTGACGGCGGGAATAAACCATAATGTCACTGCTACTAGCACACAAGCTGATCACTCGTCACACACAAGAAGAATTATAGAAAGGCTGCTGCTAAATCATAGCTGCCAAGGTTTCAGATTGCGGTGTGAGATATTGTCATAAATACAGTGTAATTATGAGTGACATTTCAGTGACTATGAATGACGCTTGCTCACAGGCAAAATAAAGCAATGAAGATGAGGGAAACATAAATACCAGAAAATACACCAATTTGAGCAACAAGACAGGCTAAGTTAACTGCTTCAAAGCATAAGAAACAATTCATTTATCAGACCATATTAATTGCCAAGTTTTTTCTGTCGCGTTTTACTTTTCCAGCCAGAATAGCGTTTTAACCAAATGCATATTACATTTTCGTGCTAGCAGTTAGTTATTTCACTTGTAACACTAAAACACTGAGCTGCCCTGCGCCTGCAGATTTACTGTGTTTCAAATATTCAGATCATGATAATATCACTCTAACATTCTACAAAAGGAGTGCATGAATATGCCAACATTAAAGTAAACAGACTTTGAGAGCAGCAGCACAATAGCAGTCTGTACACATTGCACAGATACTGACTGAGGAGCAAGCAGACAAGTCATAAAGCGCAAATAGGTACAAGTTACCAGGCTTACGGAAATGGTCACCAAGCCCAGACTGAGTGATCAGAAGCTAGTAACAGAACCCGCTCAAACAGATCTAATGAGAGAGGGCAGAATCCGCCAGCAGCTTGACCTGCAGGAACGTCTGAGAGGCCTTTTTTCCAAATCTGTCCGGAATAAAACCTTATTTGTTACTATCCTCAATCTGAGACGAAATTTAAATCAAGCAAGAAAAATGGGGCACGATAAATAGCATCTGTTTTGAGTTTTTGGAGACTAACATGCAGACTGTGGTACTTTGGTACTATAAATAGCACACTTTTCCCCTGTACGTTTACGGCAGGTTTGACCGTCCTAAATTTTAAGAAGGGTGCAATATTTAACATACCTGGTAATTACATACGCAGTGAATACCACCCAATCACTGCGCAAACAGGGCTTACCCAGAGGTGGGACAATTCCAACCAAATTGTAATGTATTTAGTAAGTACCGGAGGCGCAACTAGAGCCAAATTTCGTGGGGGGCAGGGGGCTAAGAAAACATTTCGGGGGGGGCTGAATCTAGTTTAAGCAAACGGCAGAGTGGAGCTGCACAGGGCCGGCTTTAGTGCTGGTGGCGCCCTGTGCGACAATGTTTGTTGACGCCACCCCAATGACCACCTCCGCCACGGATTCTCTCACTAGCACCCTTTAACAGTGACCAAGTCTCCATAACCACACACTCTCAGATGCATTGCATTAATACCAGTGTAGGCCCGGGTGTCCGAGCACTTTGCATCACACACAAATTACACAGAGACAATCAATCATACGTGTGTAAATCAGTGTATAGGAAATATTACATAAGCCAAAGGACTGAAAGTGTAGGAGTCACATGTCATCCATACTGGTAGGCAGTATAGTTTAAGAGTGCTTGGTGTGGAGAAGCACAAACTCAAGAGTCGAAAAAGAAACAGCATAGTTGGGAGTTTTCTTTAATAATAAGAATCGATTTCTAGCCAAATTAACCCTTTTTGCAACATTAATCAATGTTTTAATATTGTATACTTTGCAGTGTGTATGCAGTGCAGGATGAAAGTTAATAGCTCACTATTCTATATTAGGAATTTAAGTTATAAATTGCAAGTAACAAAAGGATGTCTCTTTTGAAATCAGTAATATTTGATCTGTTTATCATACCCACTCTGTAATCTACTTGGCACACGTTCTTTGCAGCAGGCATATTAACCCTCTGCACTAACTTCACAGAAGTCAAAACCTCAACTATACAAAATGCTGATCTCTCTCCAGGAAGATAATTAATCACAGGAGTTATCTTGACATTTATGTGAGGCCTGGTAATTGCGGCGGAAAGAAACGCTGCAGCAGGTACTTCAAAATCATAATAAACTTTCAAACACGGACCCAGGTCGCACCGCCCTGAAGCCGGCCCTGGAGCTGCGGGGCTCTTAGAAGGGGTGAAACAACAGTAAGGCCTCATTAACGTGCAAATGGGCTTTTAAATACCTGTGAAGTGCTCGGGTGAAGTCTCATCCCGGGCTGAGGGTCGACACCCACAACGTGATTCCAATAGGTGTTGCGCGACTGGTACACCCGGCCTAAATAATCACGGCGTCCTAATTCCCCTGGCCTTGCCCAACAGCTGTAAATGTAAAATTACGAAATAAACACTCACGTGCTCTAGTAGTGGCCCGAGGTGCCGGAATGCTGGTATTTAGAGAGCCGAAAGCGGAGACAGGGCATTGGGCGGCAAAATGCTCCTGGGCTGGCTGCAGACGCGAGGGAAGACGCACTGCCGTGCAAGCGTGCATGAGCGTGCGCGGCTATTAAATAATAAGCCAATCACCCTTCAGCTTCCCCGGCCTAAGCTGAAATGGTGATTGGCCCGATTTTTTTTGGTCCCGCCGCCCCAGCGCTGTCATTCACAGTGCGTGTATGCTTAATATTTAAAAATAGTTGACTCAAAGGCACTCCAGCCCGCGGACCCCCTGGGAATGTGTCACGGACCCCTGGGGGTCCGCGGCCCACAGTTTGGGAAACGCTGAAGTAGGTATCTCCTTACAGCGTGCGGAGCAGTAACGTCTTGGTGTGAGGTCATCAATGACGCTGCAGAACTTTTAACAGTTGGTAACAGTTCCCAGATACCCGTTTTGTGAATTTGCAGGTTGCAATTGTCTGTGTCAGTTCTTCGCTGTCTCACTGAAACAAGGCCTGGCAACAATAGTATGTGCAGTTTTTGGTGGAAGGTCGCGCTTTTCGCAAATCTAGCCCTGTATTTGTTTAGGTAAAGATCAAATAACTCTTTATTCGCTTTTCTTCAAAGCCACCATTGATTTTTACCCAAGCGCCGTCGCTTTGTCGCTGTTCTAAGAAAGCTTACTAGCAAAAAAGAGAACGGGATGTGCCTTTCATCTTGAGGAAAGCATGCATTGTTCTTTTTCTGATTCCGGTTGCTTTTTTTAATATTCACCCCTTGAGACTGGTTTCATCACCTTACAATAGACAGGCACCACTCTTTTTACTGTGTACATAAAGTAAACAACACCCATCGAATCAAATGAGTGCCCTACATAGCAGAATCACTTCAGGCGGTTACCCAATGAATGCAAGCCATTTATACTTCCGAATCGGTCTTTGTTTCCAAGAATTATAACTGCAGCAAGGGAAACTAGAGCAGCAACCAGCTACCGTGGGTGCCAATGCTCCTCTCAGGTTTCAGGACTGGCTGCTTTTGTTGATTGAAGTTTGCCTCAGTACACCTTACCTGACAATAGTGCCAGCCAAACACATGAAGAGGGATGCAACAGAGCACTGAGAGGTAGATGCAGCCAACAGGACCACATTTAAGCCGAACAATTATGAGCCATAGTAGTGAAATTATGAGGAAAAATAGCAAAGAAATTACAAAGAGGTGGAAACGTTGCCATTTCTAGTCGAGCAACATTACTCGACCTATGTTGGAGCTCATATCATTATATCATTGAATAATATCTGCAAATAAGAATGATCTATCTAGCTATGTATCTTTATATCTATCTATATATATATGATAAGAAGCAGCCCTTGTCACCTCCCAGAAGGCTTGGTCGGCTCAGTTCAAGATGATTAGTCCACAGCCGCAAGAGAACAAGTGGTGGAGCCCATATAAAGTCATCATGGAGTTCCAGAATAGGCATCTAGTTGATGACATTGATGCAAAAATGGAACCCCACAGATTATTTCCTGCTGCTCATGGCTTAGCTCGCAGGGAGGAATCGGCAGCAATTCATGAGGCCACTGATCAGCTTATGGAGGAAAGCCTCTAACTTGCGACATGAAACCGAAAAATGATTGCTTAATAGAGGGAGTAAAATGAAATGAAATAATGAAATACCAGTATTTGTAAAGCGCAAATAATTAGCCCTAAGGGTGTCAGGGCGCTGGGGGGCGTTGGGAAGATTATGTGAGCTATTGCCATATGGTGCTGGGCTGAGCTGCCGCTGGCGATCGAACCGTGAGCCCCGGTGTTCTGGAGTCAGCCTCCCTGGCCGCTGCGCCACACCTCTTCCTGGGGAGTAACTCTCCCCCTCTAGTCTGATTTTCATGCACAGCAGGTATGACAGTGGCGAGTTGCTTTGGCTTCCTCTTATCACTTACATCTTGCTTGATTCCGATCTGCTCCCATGATATCAACACCTAGGACAGTAGGACTATAAAGTGGAATGTTCACAAGATGCCAAAGGAGGTACAGGATGTTATCAAGGCAGAAGTTGTCATGATTTTTGTCAAGTACTCCCAGAATTTATGGGCCAGGCAAATGGTCTTACTGCCAAAAGCAAGGGTCACCGGACCTGTGCTTTTGAGTGGACTTTCAGCACCTAAGAAAATGATGGTGACAAATGGCCATCCTATTCGCACGGCTGATGAGCTAGAGTCTATTATCTGTCACTATTTCACCAAGAGCCCCTACTCTCATGAATACAGATTGCAAAACATGATGTATTAGATGACTTCACAAATTCTACTTCTGGCAACCGCAAAACGTTTTGTCTAAGACATGCACAGCTTCAACTGGACTGGGTACAGTGACTTGGGATTTGTCACTGTTGGCACATTCCACACATCCCCTCACAAAATGCTACACATGTCCAACCCTGGCCACCAATACCTATCCCTGACCTTCCTTTTCTTAGCTCTCATTCCTACATGGCCTTCATGCACTAAATCCAACACCTTGCTGCCAATGCCGCTGAGTACAACCAGTGAATCGCCCTTTTTAGGTATACCATCAGATATACTTAGTTGTAGAAACACATGCTTATAGGCATTAATAGGCACAAATGTCTTGTCCTTGGGCCATCCTTGCCGATCAAACTCTTGACAGCCTGTAAAATGCTGTCACAATCCACAGTAGACCTTCCTTCACTCGCTCTCTGAAATATAGCCTTTGGTGAGATTGCCAATGACCCCCACAACACTAAAATCTTTTTCTACATTCACCACACTATCACCATCTTTTAAGGGTAAACTAAGTAAACGATCTGTAAATCCATTCTTCACAACAGGAATATATTCTACACGATACTAGAATTCATGTAGTCTAAATTGACACTTGGCGATGCATGGCATCGCATTACTGGCTCCTTTGGTTGTGAACAGATTGACTAAAGGCTTGTGGTCCACCCTAATGGCAAACTCCACTCCGCACACATAGTTCTTAAAATGCTTAATCCCCCACCAACAGGCCAAAGCATAACACTCTGTGACAGAATAGGCCCTTTCGGCGCCCCTAAGGCTACAAGAAGCAAAGGGAACTATTTTGCCTTCATGCGTCTGCAACAAGACTGCCCCCAATCCATACTGAAAGGCATCAGTGACAATGATGGAATGGTCATGTGTGTCACGTGGTTTCACAGGAATGGCATCATCAAACTCATGATTCACATCCTGGCCACACAAAAATGTCTCATTCTTCATGAGCAAGGCTCTAAGATTGCATGTGAGATCAGTACCTTTCGCGGATGCCGTCTTTATTCACCACAGAACCTTTGGTGTCAGCATCATTAACAAACTAGCTCAATCCAAGAGGAATTTGGTCCAGAGCACAGATCAGGCGTCTGCTCTTTCAGTTTCTGATCTTCAGCAATTCATTTGGAATTGTTACTCACAGCAAAAGAATCTCTCCTCAGCATCAGGCTTGACCAGCATTTTATTTCACTTTACTTTACCTAACTCTGATAAAGTACACCATAATGAACTACTCTAAATTGTCAGTTATGTGCTTACAGTGATAAACTCAGGTCAGTTTTGTTTGTTGTCCCACTAACCAAACCTCGGAGATAACAAAGGTCACTCTGGAGTTCTCAACATTTAAGAGCCAAATTGAACAATGTCTGAATGCAATCCATATCATGGTCTATGCCATCTTGGCTGTTTATTTGGTCACAAAGGATATCAGGATTGATGAAAAACTTTAGGCTTAGAGTCTGGGTGTGGTCAAGGAGAAAAGTACGTATCAATTACATGAAAACAATAAGACAACCAGTCATCACAGGCTTTTTTGTGCTCTACAGATATATGCAATGCCCATTTGAAGTCTTCAATTCAATTGTCAATGGTGTCCGGTTTAAGAATGATCACATGGTGCATTACACAGAATAATATGGCAGCATTTTAAAGGGAAGGACATCTAACAAAAATCAACAGAAGGAGTAAATGCTGCTTATTTTAAAAAGTTGTTAACTCTACCCGGTTTGGTTGTCACATATCTCATGGAACTCTGTCAGTTTCAAGAAACATTTAGCAAATTCTGACATTAAAACAGTTCTATTACAATTACACATTATCCTTCTACAAGCAATGTGTTACATTGATTAAATAGCCCAAGAGAATTACTTGTTCTATTATTCTGTACCTAAAACCCTGGTTGGGGCAGTCCAAAAGGCAGCCATGCTACAGGTCTTTCTCATGTCCTTGGGTAGTCCTGGTCCCCTTAAGGGATGGCACTAGAATATGTATTGACTGTTTTTGTTAACCTCGGTGGCATGAGTTGGTCAATGGCTTAATTTTAGTGCAGGTCTAGACTTTGATACGAGAAATGCTTTAATATTACATTTTTCAGTGATCATTTTAATGTTCAGTTCACTGCCATAGGCTTTCATTGTGCGGTATTTTTAGAGTATGATTCAGCATGGTTATTCCCTTCCTCACATTTCACTGTAACTGCAAGGGACAATACGTCAGCACACCTTTTAAGCATTTTAGGTGTGAGGACATTTTCGTTCATTCATTTTTGGTTACTGAAATATCCTCACAGCAATGTAGGAATGTGTGATATCTGACTTGGGTACAGTGACCATAGTACTCGCTCCTCTTTATTCAGTCTACAAAAGGTCTAGAAGTATGTGGGAAGAGGGTGAGTAATACCACATTAATAACAGTGAGACGACATCTAAATTTAGTGTCTACTTTCTTCTATGATGTTAATTTGGAAATCGATTCGCCCATTGATAAAAATGAAATCTCGTCCTTATTAATAGAGTCGCCCTCTCTGAACTCCACATCAACCTCAACTCTCAAATATGTAGTCAAGCAGGCCCTGAAACCAAGGCCTGGGGTTACTGATTGATAGGTCACAGGTCGGAGGGTACTCAGCTGACAGGCAAACACTTGGTCCAGAGACTCTTGTTCAGTTCCCACAAATAGACACAGTGGCATTAAAATGGTCAGGGAAGATTGCCCCGATAAAGCACACATGGCTAGAGCGGGTATGCGCGCCCCTGAAAAACCCATAAAAAGACAGATGCCACATGAGTTAGGAACACATAGCCATTGAGGACCTAGTACACGTGGTGATCATGCAGTCCCCATGCTGGACATCTGGACACTTTATTTAGCAATATTAGGTGTTTGGAGGAGTTCTGACAACTCTTGGGTCCGGTGTCACTGCACCTGCTGCACCATTCAAAGAATAACCCTGTTGCCTGCAAAAAAACTGCACTTGTGACTGCCTGTTTAGTAGCGAAACATAGCAATTTTTGGTGTTTAGTGGAGTTCCGACAACTTTTGGCCCCGGTGCCAATGCACCCGCTGCACCATTTGAATCAAACCCCTTTCAATTGCAAGGTAACTGCAATTCTGACTTCCTATTTAGTAGTCAAATATAGCAATATTAGGTGTTCAGTGGACTCCTGACAACTTTTTGGCGCAGTGCCACTGCATCTGCTGTGCCATATAAATCACCTAGGGCCATATGTAGGTAAATTACATTTACCGATTCTTAAATACCGAATTTTACCGATTCGGTATTTATGAATCGGCAAATGTAATGTAGGTAAAATATTACCGAATCGGTAAGTGTCGGTATTTTAGAATCGGTATTTACCGATTCGGTAATGGCAACTGGCTTTCCATTCATTCCTATGGGCCTGGAGGCCCATAGGAATGAATGGGAAGCCAGTTGCCATTACCGAATCGGTAAATACCAAATCGGTAATGGGGGAGGCATCATCATGGGTGGCAGGGTGTCACACTGACACCCTGTTGCACCCCTGATTCGTCCATGTGTGCACATGTGGCGCACATACATGCCCTAAGGGCATGTATGTCTGCCACATTGCACACTTCAAAGTGCACAAAAATGCTTTTTTACAGCTATTCGTCATTTACCATCAACTTTTAGTTGGTGGTAAATAACGAATCCCCACACCAACGACACACTCCCCCTACATCTCATTTCAGGATTCGGTATTTACCGATTCGGTAAAATTACCGATTCGGTAATTTTACCGATTCAGTAAATTACTGAATCCTGAAATGTGCCCCCTACATACCAAAAGCCTAAATACCGGTCGGTAAAGGATATTTACCGAAAATCGGCCGTTACCGACCGGTATTGGGCTTCCTACATATGGCCCCTAGTGCCTGAAATATAACTGCACTTGTGACTGCATGTTTAGTTGTAAAAGTTAGCAATTATCAGTGTTTAGTGGAGTGCCTGGAGCTTTTGGTCCTGGTGCCACTGCACCTGCTGCACTATTGACATTGTGAGCCTAGCTCTTGCTAGATAAGTGCACTTGGGAATGCCTGATTAGTTGTACAATACAGCAGTATTAGGTGTTTAGAGAAGTCCTGATAACTTTTGTGCCCGGTGTCTCTGTACCTGCTGCACCAAGCAAATAATGACCCTGTTGCCTCCAAGATAACTGCACTTGTGACTGCCTGTGTAATAGCAAAATATAGCAATATTTGGTGTTTAGTGGAGTTAGGAGAACTTTAGGCCCCGGTGCCACTGCACCTGCTGCACCATTTAAATCAAGCCTCTTTTAACTGAAAGGTAACTGCAAATTGTGACTGACTGTATAGTAGCAAAATATAGCAATATTAGGTGTTTAGAGGAGTTCTGACAACTGTTGGGCTCCATACCACTGCACCTGCTGCACCATTTAAATTATGACTCTGTTGTCTGCAAGGTAAATGCACTTGTGGCAGCTTGTTTAGTAGTAAAATATAGCCTAGCTCTTGTATATTAACTTTATTTTTAAAGTGCAATGTTTATAACAACATTTAGAGTTCGATCTTAATGTCCAAATAGATTAAGTTGAAATAATCAATCGGATAATGCCTACAAATTGCAAAGAAAGGTACTGAGGCATAAATAGGAAATGCCACAAATGTTCTATGTTAAATATCTGCTTTTCACAGCTAAGTAAATAAAAACAAGCATTCCAGCATACTGTTAGAAGCTGTCTGCCTTTTCCGTGGGAAGAAATATTATCTTGACAATGAATGGGGCTTAAACAGTGTGGACAGCTTTCGTCGAAGTATCATAAGTGCATGCAGTGGGATAAAGTTAACAAAAAAAAGTTCCACACAAAAGCGAATGAACACAGTAATTCGGTCATGGGAACTGATAAGAGCCCCCTTTTCAGATCTATTAAATACAAGAGATATCACAAGCACAGTGCACGCACTGAGTAGACAAACCTAAATATGACAAAATAGTGAAGAGATACTATTACAAAATCTGCAGCATTACTTGCCTTTTCATGCCTCATAATTTACTCAACTCTGTCGCATAATTCGTCCCTCTCCTGCTGCATAATTCCAGTGCTTCGCCATAGTAGCATGGCCATCAACCATGGTGATTGTCCACAGCCCATACAACACCTGTAACAACGTGGACCGGAATTCACCACATATAAAATAGAGACTTAGAATTTGATATGAAGGAGCTGTAAAGTAAACAAGAACTAGGCAGTGACCAAGTGTGCAAGGGGTAAATGAGAGACTGGGGGTAAATGCACAGTCCCTTGGTCTTTGCCAGGGCAGGACACATCAGATATCTGGCTAAGAGAAGTACATTTTTAGGTCTCGCCTGAGACAGCGCTTTAGCGCTGCTCTCGCGAGAGCTTTTGTAAAAGGGGGATCTGGAAGTGCAAACTAGTGCTTTTCAGGCCTCCAAATACAGTGCATGTGCGCCGGTCGCGCCCACCATTTGGCAGCCTGAAAGCACAAGTTTGCACTTTCAAATCCCCCGTTTACAAAAGTTCATTTCGCGGCCGCTTTGATGAGAACATCAAAGCGGCCGGAAAGTGCTCACCATTTGCCACCCCCTCCCTTCTCCCACTTTACTCAAATGGCTTTTGGTAAGGCAGGCTGTCGTCTCCAAACCCCCTGCTTCCCACACATCGTTACATTGATTAACGTTTCAAGGAGGGAAGAAGGCCGTGTCAGGGAGCATTTAGTGCCACACTGATTGCTATTAAAATGTTTAAGAGTGGTTATTTTAGTTTTCCTTGCCTACTTATAAGGGAGTATTTAGATGACACTGGTGAACACTAGCGAGATCTGAGCCGCTAACACCAACAGACTGATTATTCACACACATATCTATTTGTCTGTCTCCTTGTCGCACAAATTTGACTTGGCCAGTGTTGTAATATATATATACTATATATATATTATCTTTGCTGCCATTCTCGACTTTTTCTTCAAGCCTTCAACCCTTCGCTTCACCACACCCTCCCCCTGCGAGACAACTCACTCCCACCTTTTCCTGCTTCTACAGGGAGATTAAAACATTCACCCTGTGAGCTCGAAACTCAGATCTCCTCGTAGCTGTTTCTCGCCCTTCCATCTCTGGTTGTATTTATCCCCTTCACCTTGCTTTTTTTGCACAGAAATACAAAACTGTGCATGTTATAATAAAGTCACTATGTATCAAAGCACCAACGCCCTGAGTTTGTAATAATGTCTATTAAAAAAACAACAATGTCCGTCATCAGAATTAAAGGTGTGAAGTCATTTCCGCTGTTGTCATTGTTATCGAAGGGACTGTGATGTAATTTCCTCTAACGCGGTGTTCCGATTATGCCTCTGCCTTTAGACCTGTAGCAGTGTAGAATTTGGTGCCATGCTGAGCTCCTAGTACTACAAAGCTGTCTGAAGGACGGCATAACAAAAGAGGTGGCCCCCTCCAGGGTGACCCCTGCCCTCTGCAAATCCAGGTCACTAAAAGGATGAGGGCGGAGCAGGAGCGCCTCACAAGAGAAGACAAGGCCATTCACGTAACTAGACTGCGAACAAAATCATGTCTGCTATATTACGATAAACGGAAAATCAGAGCTGTTGACAAATAGCAAACTTGTGTTTTTTGGTTTTTTTTGCTGGTGACATTTTAAGTTGGGCCTTTTAGTCACGTTATACAGCAGGATGTCTAGAGTACCAGCGCCGACAGCTCCCTTAACTCAGAAATGTGTTTGTTATTCACCCCCATACCCCTCCCCCATACCCCCTCTGCAAGTTGAGTTGTGTCAGGTCTTTGCTCGTGCCTTCGCAGCACGAGTGCCTATTGCACAAATATATTTAAAGAACAGGGATAGCAAACTTCAAACACTGAAGCAGCGCGAAGCAAAACACATTATGTTCAATTAATGGGACTCTGAAAGGTTACGTGATTTGGCAGGCTCAGCTCAGCACATGATATAGATAAAGATGTTCTCACGATAATCACCATATTTCTCGGATAAAAGAATTAGATATATTTAGATTTCTCTGTGCTGTGGGCCGCTGAATTATACATTCGTTGCCACTTGAAAGTCGAGTCTTCAAGCAAAGAATTGAAAACTTCATAAACGGTTGCATGTGTTTTATACCTTTTCATTTAACATATATGCCAATATTAATAGATACGGTATGGCAGTGTCCAAAACCTCGTTATAGAGCAATGAAGATGAAATGCATTTTTTAAAAAGATGTACTTAATTGCAATGCTTGGCTGATGAATGCACCCAAATCTAGCATTCATATGTATAGAATTGGCTACATAACATGCAAGTATTTGATACAAAGGTGGTCTGCAAGAAGATTAGCACTTTTTCAGGGTTGTAGTAAAAAACCTTCTTGACTGGCCCCTCTGTGGTGTCTTACTGGGGCTATTATTGAACTGGGTAAATGACCTGTAGACAATGTTGGTTTATTGTTGTTTACATCCATTGCTGTGGGAACGGGGACTTGATAATTATGCACTAAAGGAGTAGTATAGGCTCTGAGTCGCCACTGTTGCCTCAAGTGTGCATTTTGCGATGCAGCGCGCGCTAGGAAATTCGTTTTATTTATTTAATTGTTTACTTACCTGCAATTATCCATATTCCGGTTTTTAGAACCCCCCACCCTGCCCCTCCCCCGCCCCGCCTTACCGCCCCACGGAACTCCCTCCACGGGCCGCGGCTGTTGGTGAGGTTGTAAAAGGTATTTTCTTGCCTGTAGAATTTTTCAGGTGTGCCTCTCAAATTGTGGTTCTGCGAATGAGTAAATTATTGTTTTTGTTTTTCTAAGGTAAGACAGTCACGGTTTTTACTTTTCTATGTGGCTGTAGTCATTCAAACGAGTTTTACTTACTCATTTTGCGTCCCAGGGGATTTGCAATTGTGGTATTATTCCCAATTTATTCAATATTCCTTTTGGTTAGGTGTTTGATGGTGAAGGTTTTGGGGACTGTGGACTTGGTTTAGTTTTGAGTTTAAACAGAAAATCCTCTAATTTCTGGAAGAAGTCCTAAATCTGCAGGATATACAAAACCGGGAATTTATCTCCTTAGGATAAAACTGTGAAGAAAATTCTGCCTATGCATTTTAAAGAATTTCTTCAGAAATTGGCGTATGTTCTATTGTCACTCAAAACGAAAGCATGCCTGCTGTTTGATACTATATTAGTATTCTTTTGTGGTTATAGTCTCACTGTATCATGTTCATACTAGATGCTAAATTGGAAAGCTGTTTTTTCCCATAGAACAATTTAGGAATGGGGTTTCAAGAGTAAATCCAAGGCATAGTCTACCAGTGACTGCTCCATACCTACCTTTTTTAGGTCTCGCCTGGCTATCGCATAAGCGATCGCACAGCGAGACTTATGTAGGGGCTTCAGAAAATGCTCCCAAAGGCTTCCCAGGCGGATCGGGTGGCGGTTACGCACACAACCACGCGCATTCCATTTGCCACCAGCTACTTCCTGCGTGTGCGCCGCCTCACGCATTCAGAGAGATTTAGTAAGGGGCACAAGACCTTAGGAATGCGGTTTATGGCCAGTGCATGTGAGGCATTCAAGCGCGAAGCTGGCATCTGGCATCGGACTTGAAAGCAGCAGACTGCTTTCGCCAGCGCGCGCTCGGCCTCACTTCCTGCATCCCCTCTTGCAACAATTAACTTTCGTTATAACTCGCATCCCATATGCTCGTTCCCTCCCACCCTTCCTTTGATGTCCGCTTTTCTTGTTGTTTACAAACCACGCCACACACTGCTGCACGCCACACGCTGCTGCGCACACCACTGCATTACACACTGCTGCACACCGCACACTGCTGCATGCCGCACACTGCTGCATGCCTCACACTGCTACACAAAACACTGCTGCACGCCTCACACTGCTGCACGCCACACACTGCTGCACGCCACACACTGCTGCACGCCACACACTGCTGCACGCCACACACTGCTGCATGCCGCTGCATGCCACACACTGCTGCACGCCACACACTGCTTCACGCCGCACACTGCTGCACGCCACACACTGCTACACGAAACACTGCTGCATGCCACACACTACTGCACGCCACACACTGCTGCACGCCGCACAATGCTACACAAAACACTGCTGCACGCCACACACTGCTGAACGGCACACACGGCTGCACGCCACACACGGCTGCACACTGCTGCATTACTCACTGCTGCATGCTGCACGACACTGCTGCACGCAGCACACTGCTGCATGCCACACATTGCTGCACGCCTCACACTGCTGCACGCCTCACACTGCTGCACGCCTCACACTGCTGCACGCCGCACACTGCTGCACACCGCACACTGCTGCACACCACACACGGCTGCACACCACACACGGCTGCATGCCGCTGCACCCCCCACACTGCTGCACGCCACACACTGCTGCACGCAGCACACTGCTGCATGCCGCACACTGCTGCATGCCGCTGCACGCCACACAGTGCTGCATGCCTCACACTGCTACACGAAACACTGCTGCGTGCCACACACTGCTGCACGCCGCACACTGCTGCACGCCAAACACTGCTGCACGCCAAACACTGCTGCACGCCGCACACTGCTGCACGCCGCACACTGCTGCACGCCGCACAGTACTGCATGCTGCACACTGCTGCACGTCACACACTGCTGCACGCCACACACTGCTGCACGCCACACACTGCTGCACGCCACACACTGCTGCACGCCACACACTGCTGCACGCCACACACTGCTGGACTCCACACACTGCTTTTATGCGAGTTTATGCTACTGACATTGTAAATGACAATGCCTTTTATTTGTTTTAAAACCAAAACATAAATAAAAGGCATTGTAATTTTACAATGCCAATAGCTCAAACTCTTATAAATGCGAGACCTATTGCATTGCAAATGCTTGTTTGTCCAGAGAGTCCACAAGGCGCTGCTCAGTGTCCTTCACGAAACGCAGTAGCTACTTGGCAAGCTTTACTCCCGCCCACAGCCAGTACAACACGTGTCGCGGCAGTACAAGGAGGTTTGTTTTTCTATTAGGCCTGTGGGTAGGTGAGGGTGCGGCAGGAAAGGGTTTTTTTGCCATGGGCTGCCCTGGCTTTCAACGTTCCTGTGCAGCAGTAATTAAATCACAGAAAGAGTGACAATGCACACCTTGATTCTATCGTGGTAAAATGGGAGGGGTGCTTATGCAAGTAAAGGCGCATTTATACTGACAAGCAATTAAAATATCGTTTTTCATCTGAGCCCCAGCCCTATTAGGAAAAATATACCTGGGCTTAGCTACTTGTCGCTGCACCATGCAATGATCTTCACATGAGACGCTACACATTCTCTCCCACCTCTCACAGTCAACACATAAAAAAGGTGAATAAAATAAAATTTTAAAAACAACTTTTCAGATTCTCTAATACAAGAGCTAATGTTTTTGCCAATGCTTCCTTTCATTTCAGCTACTACTGTAGAATCAAAGGGAGAGGCAGAGACATTCAGTTTATCAACCGGAGCTAACCTGCCTCTAAGTAATTGTTGCACACAAGAGAAAATAATTACATGCTTTTTCAGAACAAGACAACATTTGCACCAGCGCCCCTGTAATGTTTCACTGTGCTTGCATCAACAGCCCACGCAAAAGCAATAATGCTAATGATGGCAGAAAATGTCAGTTATTGTGTGAGCTTGAGGTAATTTCCACGAATGGTAATTTTGTACCTGGTGTTTCCCTCTATGATACAACTTTCCAGGGCATTCCAATGATCTCCTTCAAAGCTGTTATCAATGAAGAGGGTTTCAGTTGAAATACCGAATAATGGGCCTCATTACGATGACAGTCAGACGAGCATCCAACCACCATCGCTACAGGGTGGTGACCGCCCGACATGTAGTCAGCGGTTCTGCCTCCCATATTATAATACGACTGTGAAATGTGCAACTTTCTATTGTGGCTTGCGCTGCGGCCTGGAAAAGGGGAACCCAAACTCCCTTGCTGCTAGCCTTACCATGGTGGTGGGTCTGCCATGAAAAGGCAGTGGGAAATGGACATTGTAATCCCTACAGCAGCACCTGCGAAGGCACTGCCTTCACTGTAGGAATGACTGTCCGACCGCCGCCCCGACGGGCTCCTTGAGCCTGTTGGAGGCAGTGGTCTTTCCCCCTGTGCTCCGACCACCGGTATCTTAATCCGACAGTTGGACCGTTGCCCATGATGTCGGGCTGACCGCCACCGACTAGGTGGCAGCCCGCCCAACATCATAATGAGGGCCAATGTTTTTTTTTCTATAAGAAGAATTACAAGGGGATCCTGGGAAGCACCCACTTAAAGCAAAAGACGTTTCAGTTAAGGGCTCAGTTTATGACTATTTAGTTGTCAGACAATTATAAGCAGCCATGCCTCACCAAAGTCTTTACACACACTTGAGGTCATATTGCATACAGTTTGTTTGGCAAGCAGTGCAACACCACCCTCCATACCAGTTTTTAACGGTAAACCCCAAGTGGCATTGTGGAAGTGGCCTCAAAGCTTTAAAACGTGGCTACTTAGAAGTCCCTTTCCACAATCTTCACTCACCCAGATGCCAGAAGGTGAGTCAGTCGATAGTATGCACTATACAAGGGTATTCTGCTGCACAAAAACCACAAAAACACAACATCCTGGAAAAAGCAAACAATCTTAGGGAATGCCAAATCTTGTAAAACGTGTAATCTAATTAGGAACAACATCGCTGATACAGATCACCTTAATGGTTTTTACAGTTATTGTTCAGAAATGTTTTTGCCTGGACAGTTAAGGACTTGAACATAGAACCCAGTAAGAACTATTTTTAATGTCAATTTTTAAGTACTACCAGGTCTGAGGCTTGGAACGACCTGCCCCACCTATTGCCCTGAGTGAATGTATGCGTTATACCCCTTAAATTCTGAATTCTCTGTGGTTTTACTGCGGGAAAAATTGCCCCCTCCGGGTAATTCTCCTCTTTCGGCTGGTGCGGGGGCAAGGGGGGGGGGCGGATATGTGACTATCCCCTTACTCCAGCATCAATAATACTGATGGCCTGCAGTCCACACATTAACAGACGGTGTGCATGAGCGTTAATGAAATAACTATCACCTATCTGCACCTGTGAGTGATAATCAAACAATTTCAGGTAAGTTAGGGATTTAATGACAACACAACTGCTAGGAAGGGTAGCAGCACTTTGCTTTAAGCGGGCCAGGTATGCCCATTTTTTTCACTGGGCATTGTCCTTGTGAACTAGAGCCATTGCAGGCGGGTTTAAATGCAATGGTGCTGCCCTCGCCTCTGGCACTCACTCCAGCTCCTCATTCTCCTGCGGTCCCACGTCGCATCACATCTCCTCTGCACCATGGAACTAACTTCTCCCCGCTCTTTTCTTTTGCCGCTCAACAGGAAATACTGCCAAATCTGGAGACTGGATGCGACAGGGGACGGGTGGCTGACCCTTATTTGCTGTGTATCCTGGCATCTGATAGGGCATGGGGCAAATTTGCATCACCGCCCAAGCAGGAGTCTATGTTCAGACGCCTGCACTACACTAGGCATGCGCAGCATACCTAATGGTGTGTGAATGTGAGTGAGGAGCAACGCTCCTCTCTCACATGCGCTGTCAGACCATCTTGGACTCTAGCTCTCGCTTGCGTGCCCTGTGCGCTGACATGCGCACTTTAACCCCATGATGCACAGGCCGGACCAGAAATGTAAACAGACTATTTGTGTGAAAGCTGTCAATTCGTCTGCTTACATTCCTGTTGCCCGAACTGCAGTGAGCAGTTTCTTTTGTGGGGCGCCAGTGTTAGTCATTAAATTAACCCCCACCCCCTCATGCCAGCCGTGACTGCTCTGATGACACTTGAAGCACTAGAGCGTGCGTTAATACTCTGATGACTCTTAAAGCACACCAGAGCGGGCATTAATACTCTGACGACACTTGAAGCACACCAGAGCGGAGAGCGCGGGCATTAATACTCTGACGACACTGACTTGAAGCACACCAGAGCGGGCATTAATAGTCCGCGAACAGCACCTTCAAGCTAGACTCTTAAAGGATGGTGCGCTTTTAAACACAGCAAACAAATCGGTACACGTAGACCTGAGGCCGGTGTGTGCGGGAAGCTGTCAGGCGTCTGTTCAAAAAAATGCCATGTCCTCGCTCGATCACACGGTGTGATCCTGGGCCAGGCCTCCGTGCACTGATCAACCAGCAACAGCTGGGAGTGCTTAGGTCCAAGCACAACGCTACTCGTGTGCAGCGCTATTTATTTCACACTTAGCTAATCCCTATTCTGCAGTGCACCACTGTTCTCGTGCCTTGTACAGGGCGTGTGGTGTGCACTGATCCCACACTTCATGCCCACATGCGGTGTACCTGCACGCAAGTTATGTGACTCAGTCTGACCAGCTGCAGGCTTGTTTTGATATTCATTTTGCTAATGCTGGAGGTCATTAACAGAGAGGCATAGGGGAGAACGTGGTTAATTAGAGGGTACAGATAATGATTGTATCAGTCGTTCACTGCAGGAGTCCTGCCATTCCGGGTTCAAAGCCACTTACGGGCGTTATTGAGTCAGCAACTCGCGATACTTATGCGGAGGATTTTCTCTGAAAATTGAGCAGTAGAGAAGTGGATTATCCAACAGCAATAAAGCTGCTTGAAACGGGGTGGGCGCCACCCAGTCAAAATGTGCATCACTGAACCCGTTACTGTGCTGGTAACAGCAGAGCCGGGATTATGCCTGACTAGCTTGGCTTTTGGGTGCACAAAAGAGGGTAGGCAGGGGCCGTCACCACCTGCTTGCATTTTCTGACATCATGCTCCTTTTAATGAAACTTTTCACGTCGTTCTTTTAAATTAAATGTAGATCACTGAAAACAAAATGTTGAAACAGTTTGTAAGTGTACCCGCAGAAATTGTAAGCACTTGAAAACACTATTTCTGTACTGTTCAGTAATCATTCTGTAGCCTTTGAGTGATAATGTTTTTTTATTCAGCTAACATGTCTAAGAAAGCCCACTCCCAATGCCGGACGTAACAGGGTCAGCTCGAGTTACCTATTCAGTATTTTGTTTTTGACACTGTAATCTTTTTAAGTTTGTGAAACCTCACAAGGTTCGGGGAGGGGCGGTGTATTGGGCAGGCATGCAGCGACACGCCTGTACGGTGACAGCCGAGTTACTTTTCGTTGTTTTTGCTTCACTTCTGTCAGTGAAAGTATGCAAGTTCATCTTTTTGTTATTAGTTTTTTTTGCTTCAAAGTATATTCTAGTCAGATTTTGCAAAGATCTTTATTTACTTCATTTGAGCTGATAAGCTCCGACTCTCGCATAGTGGCAGCCTCATTCACTGTGACCTGGAGGGCTATTTCTACATCCAGGAGCAACAACTGCTCCTCACCTGCCCTCAATAAACACCATTTCGAGACAGAAACTGTAAATACTGGACTTTAGATAACAGCTGATCCGAATAACCTCTGCTAGCACCGTCATTGATTCAACACGTTAAAGAGGTAGACAAGACAGAAAGGACGTTCTAACGGACATGACAAGTGGAGACAAGTATCCCCCTCTATAATGTGTGTGTCACCGATGATGGTGATAGAGCCCCCTCGTCACAGTGAAAGAGGCTGCTACTGTGGGAGGGGCAATGCTTAACTGGAGCTGTGTTTGCAGGTGGGACCCACCGGCACTCTTTCAGGGGACCGGGACTTATTTTTAATCATCAGACTTTATCCGAGAGCGAGAGTGAGTGAGAAAAGCAGCAATATGTTAAAGCAGGAGGAAGTCAAAGACAGCAAAATAGTGGATGTAAAGTACATATACAAGGATGGCAGAGTCAGAAAGAATACATTGATGGATGAAAAGCCGCATGAGGTGAAAAAAGTATAGACAGCCTTAGTATTTAGCACCTTGGCTGTCAGTGTGTGGGTCACAGAATGCAGGTGAGGGTTAGTGAGTGCACTTCTGAAGCACACCCGCCATTAGTGCAGGTTATTAGGCGGTGTCCTGACCGCACTGTGGCAGCTCACACCATGACAGTGTCTTTGTGGTGAGCTCCCTGGCTGATAGTGTGTACGCCTCTGTACCACTCTCTGCTTCACTGTAATCTTTTTAAGTTTGTGAAACCTCACAAGGTTGGGGGAGGGGCGGTGTATTGGGCAGGCATGCAGCGACACGCCTGTACGGTGACAGCCGAGTTACTTTTCGTTGTTTTTGCTTCACTTCTGTCAGTGAAAGTATGCAAGTTCATCTTTTTGTTATTAGTTTTTTTTGCTTCAAAGTATATTCTAGTCAGATTTTGCAAAGATCTTTATTTACTTCATTTGAGCTGATAAACTCCGACTCTCGCATAGTGGCAGCCTCATTCACTGTGACCTGGAAGGCTATTTCTACATCCAGGAGCGACAACTGCTCCTCACCTGCCCTCAATAAACACCATTTCGAGACAGAAACTGTAAATACTGGACTTTAGATAACAGCTGATCCGAATAACCTCTGCTAGCACCGTCATTGATTCAACACGTTAAAGAGGTAGACAAGACAGAAAGGACGTTCTAACGGACATGACAAGTGGAGACAAGTATCCCCCTCTATAATGTGTGTGTCACCGATGATGGTGATAGAGCCCCCTCGTCACAGTGAAAGAGGCTGCTACTGTGGGAGGGGCAATGCTTAACTGGAGCTGTGTTTGCAGGTGGGACCCACCAGCACTCTTTCAGGGGACCGGGACTTATTTTTAATCATCAGACTTTATCCGAGAGCGAGAGTGAGTGAGAAAAGCAGCAATATGTTAAAGCAGGAGGAAGTCAAAGACAGCAAAATAGTGGATGTAAAGTACATATACAAGGATGGCAGAGTCAGAAAGAATACATTGATGGATGAAAAGCCGCATGAGGTGAAAAAAGTATAGACAGCCTTAGTATTCAGCACCTTGGCTGTCAGTGTGTGGGTCACAGAATGCAGGTGAGGGTTAGTGAGTGCACTTCTGAAGCACACCCGCCATTAGTGCAGGTTATTAGGCGGTGTCCTGACCGCACTGTGGCAGCTCACACCATGACAGTGTCTTTGTGGTGAGCTCCCTGGCTGATAGTGTGTACGCCTCTGTACCACTCTCTGCTTCAAAAACATAACAATAGAAAAGTTTCTGTCGCTAGGCCTTGCTAGCACACAGCGTGTATATTGCTCAGAGGTGCATGGCACTGGCAGGGCCTAGCTTCAGAAAGATTTCTATCTACATGTTGTAATATGACATCCCTTTATTAATGTAATAACTGCACTTTCACAATTGCTTTATTAACCTTCCTGCTTCTCAAATTGGTTGAAAATGCACCATTTACCCTCCTTAAGATGTTCTGTCTCGCTCGCCACGGTGCACTCTGACAGAAAGTTTACGCCTCACCACTTTCAAATCTCACCAGCCACCACTGCCACCAGGTAATAACCGCAGGCACGGGGGATGAGGGGGGGCTTCAGGAGCGAGTGGGCCAGGAGGAGAGAGCAACGAGTAACGAGCAACGGTTAATTAAATACTCCTGCCAGCGCAGCTTTTCGTTCCTGCCTGTTTTACAAGGGTGGCATGGGATGCCCGGCTAGGACAGGCATGGAGTTTGAGTCCTGGCACTCCACAGGGCGCCGCTCAGCTTCACGAAGCGCAGTAGCTGCTTGGAACCCCGCCTGGACCCCACCACAGGCTGAGCACGTGCGCCAGCGGTGCACGGAGGTGTGCTCTGCATCACGCCTGTGGGGAGTTGAGGGGCGCGGCAGGGAAGAGCTTTATGCCGACGGCTGTGCTGGCTTCCAACGCTCCTTTGTGCATTGAGAGCGGAAATGCAGTAGGATGACAACACACACCCCTGATTTCATCGTGGTAAAAATGGGAGGAGTGCGTCTCAAGTAAAGGCGCATTTATATTGGCATAGAATTAAAACATCGCCTTTCTTCTGGGTGTCGAAGGCCGAAGCAGGGAAAACATACATTGGTTCAGCTACGGCTCGCTGCAGCATGTAATGATCGTCGCACGAGGCGCTACACGTTCTCTCCCACGTGCCAACGCATATGCATTCCAGAATTCATTGCAAGCCAGCTTCAAATTATGCAATAAACAATCCCGCAGCCCCTTGTCGGTGCTTGAGGCATGCCATCATGGGAAACGTACAGACGCGCTACTTTTAAAACTTGGCAGGGTCACTACCTGAACCAAGCACTGGCAAAGTCAAGTGGTCTGACTTTAGCTCCCGAGCTGTTGGCTTTGCCAATATGTTTCCTTTGCAGGGTTTTTCTTAAAGTATAACACAAACCATTCCAAGATGGCCACCCATGAGTGCGTATACAGGAGTGAACATTTTAATGGTTGTAAACCCATTTAACAGTGGGTGATACTTGCAGTGCATTAAGGGTCTGCTAGCACTCTGGGAAGCTAATAGGACCTCACAGCCAATAGGTGTGGCCTTAATGTGCTAACACAATTACAAAGAGGCGCAAATATTTGTGGCATGTTTTTGTGTGACCTGCCTCTTTCTGTATCTCCTATGACTGTGCGCTGTTCTATAATTCTTGAAGAATGTGGTGCTGATTTGATAGCAGCACTGGAATAAAAGAATAAAAACAGCAGCATCCCAAACAAGGGGATTAAAAGAACAGGGCAGACAGAGAAAGGTGGTACAGATACTGTGCACGAGTACCTTGTGCACATTGGTGCTTGTCTGCGTGTGCATGCTTTCTCACATTCAAACCTAACCCATTGGCTTTGCCAAAGCTTGTGTGAGTCACAAAGTAAATTTAATAAGGCAAGATGGTTCAGTGAAATAAACACTTGCTGTTGTCATCGGCGGTGATTTGCAGGACACCAATTTGAGCGCTGGAAGGGTCAATTTAGCCTTTCGTTCTTCCAGGGTCGGTAAACTAATTACAAGTAAACTGGTAATAGTAAATCTCATTAATTGCAGTTCTTATGAATGCGAGAAGAGCAGTAAGAAGCACTACCTACAAAAGCTGTTGGTGTGTAAGTGTGTGTGTGTATGCATATGTTAGCACCTCCACAATGAGTGCACTTAAAACTCCGTGTATAGATAGATTTGTAAATGAGTTTGTGTACTATTGGGTGTGTGCATGTGTTCTACTGAAGCAGTGAGTTCATGTGTCCTACTGAGGCTGGTGTATGTTTTTTAAGTGAGAGGTAGTTTGTATATCATATCAGGAGTGTGTTTTCTATGAGTGCATATGTTAAAGTGAAAGTGTGAGAATCACTACAATTGGGTATCCAAGTGTGCTTATCTGAGTAAGTTTGTGTGATTTTGAGTGTGCATGTGTTTGTACCAGTATGAATACGTTTGAGCCTGCATGAGAATTTGAGCCACAGTCAGTGGGTACGTGAATAAGTGTGCGAATGATTGAATATGAATACGTGTGTAATTAACTGTGCAAGGAAGTTAGAGTCTTAAAGGCAGAGTCTGGCGGTTAGCACTTTCAGTTCATTTCTACAGAATTTACCATGAGTGACGCTCAGGTGGTGAGACTTACTCGCTGTAAAAGTCCAGAACCAAGATTCAGAAATCAAAAAATATAGGGGGATTAAATGGACCAAACCCGTTTCATACACATAATTTTTATTTGCCAGCTTGTCTGGGCTTTATTTCCTCTTCTTCCATGGATCATGGACTTCGGTCCTTCCGCTGCTCACTTTTGAAGCACTACTTATATCATTTAGATTAAGTGCTCCATGAGAGTGCATGTGTTTTCCTGCTGGCTCCCTTGTGTACTGCTTTCTCCCCCTCCACCACACTCCGTGTTGCTCTCTTACCTATGTGCTTTTCCCCCACGACCCTCCATGTCGAGCTCACCCATAGGGCTATTTCCCCCACCCCCAGGTTGCCATTTCACCCATGTGCTTCCTACCCTTCTAACAGCTTCACGTTGCACTCTCCAGCCCATATGCTTATCTTTCTCCCCGCATTAAAGGTTTCTCTCTCTCAGCTTTTTGCTCCCTCAACCCTCTACATTGCTTACCCGACCACACCCTCAATGCTGCTTCAGCCCCTCACCCTCCTTGTTGCTCTTGCCTCTGTGTTGGTTTGCTCCCGTATCACATCCTTCCCCATCCATGTTCTCTATGTTGCTTCCCCACACACACCCGCAAAAAAGAAAAAAATGCTTTTGTGCTACTTTTTTATTTATTTTTTACCTATCCAACTTAGATCAGTAAATAAAAAGAAAAAAAGGTGTTTGCATCATTTGGTAGGAGCTTAGGCATGCTTGTTGAACACGTTTGCATAATGAGGCAGGCATGTTATAGCTCATTTTTTATAGGTTGAACACCTCTGATATACTTTAGTATATACTGGTTTGTGAGCTTAAAGCCTACCCACTGCTTTTGATTTGTTTGTTTCAGTGTCATTAACAAATCCTTGCTTGCTAGTGCTCTTAGTCCCTCCTTTTCATCAGTTGTTCATTCCCATAGAGCAACGCCCTAGTACTTGTCCCCTTCCACTTGTCCCATTGTAGCATCTATTTAGGGACTACTTTTCCCTTTCTCTAAGAGCATTTGTCCAGAGCGCTCTATGTTTTCAGTCACTTCAGGTCTACTTCTGTAAACAGGGCTGCAAATCATGTTCTCTCATTACATTCGCTGTGCATTCAAAGAACAAGGTCAGATATTAGAGGCTGTTTTCTGAGGGCACCTGTTTCCACACTTCTCTGTGGCAGCGAAAAGGGAATCACGATCACAACTATTTACATTGATCTCCAGTTAGGTGCTGCCAACGCACACAGAAAATCGCAACGTTATGATTTTGAATGAATATTGCCCCAATTTAAGATGGGAGCCGCATGTCATACATGAGGACATCATTAATGTCATGCGTCATGATGAGGCTGTCTTGTTTTTCTTGCTCTTATGTTTAATTCAGACTTATTTTCCCACCTTCCCCACCCGGAAGTGACAGAACTCTGTCATCGTATGGCACCCTGGGAAAGAGTCTCTACCTTCCCTGCTGGTGAGCCTCAGGTAATGGAGGGTTTGGGCTTGGGCTGCCGAATTTTCATTTTTCAATTTGTGCGAATTATACCCCGTCGAGACCTAGAAACAGATGCTGTGCACCGCCTGACCACCACGCCACCACACCTGAGTGAAGCAGGTCGGGGTAATCTTCTGCAACCGGGGGCGTGGTGCTTTCAATTCCTTGGAGCTGAATGTAAAAGTGAGGGAATGCTGTGAAGGGGTTGGTGCTAAGTTTTAAAAAAAAAACTGAAAAAAGCTCTGTCTGCCTGTACTCTTACGTGTGTCCGTGTGTGCGGCAATCATTCTCCAGTTGGTGTGTCCTGTAGAAATCTTTCTGGCGACCCCCCAGCCCTGTGCCTCTAAGTATTCGCTTATAAGTCCATCATGCCCTGTGTCCCAGTATAAGTTTGAGGACCGGCTAAATACATCAACTGTCACACACGACCTAGTGCCTCTAAGCAGCCGTAAGTGCACTGGATAGGCTGCCTGACACTACTGCCGCTTTGTTATTGAGTTCCTCGGCGCTCTGTGAGAGGAGCGCCTTTACATTTCTGAGGAGTTGTACATCCATATATATTTGAAGGATATTCATTTTTACAGAAAGGGAAATATAAACCTTTTTTTACTTTAATTAGGAAGCATTTCTCCTGAATAGGATTAAAGTGTGCATCTTTTCAGCAATAGATCCTATACCTTTCTGACTGCCTGCCCTCCTTGCCTCTGCACCCGTAATGTGTGCCATGACTGGTTACATTCAAAGCACAGTGTTCTAGATGGATGCCAGCATACAGTGGTAAACTAGCGTACTGCATGGCAGTGTTCATATGCAGCGAGCCTTGTCGCGGCACTGCAGCTTTGGTGCTCCTTTAGTACATAAAACTACATTCTTGTGTCACCGCTCCAGGGGCCTCATGTAGGTAAATAAATTTTACCGGTTCTTAAATACCGAGCCGTACCGAATCGGTAAATTAGAATCGGTAAGTTATATGTAGGTAAAAATTCGGTAACAGTTACCGATTCGGTAACATTCGGTAATCACGAATCGGAATTCACCGAATCGGTAAATACCGAGGTGGTATTTACCGAATCGGAAAATACCGAGGTGGTATTTACCGAATCGGAAAATACCGAATCGGTATGTACGGATTCGGTAAATAAAATCACATGACTTGACGAAACAGCTAATCCTGTGCAACGACAGCCCACCCAACCAGGAAGTGCCCACACCCAGGCAGGTGTACATAATTAGCCGAAGTGGCCACACCCAGGCAGGTGTACATAATTAGCCGACCCTGGAGAGGCTTGGAGTGCAGAGGAGAGGCAGGGAGCCGTTGCATGTGCGAGCGGGTAAACGAACAGCATGTCCAGCCAGAGAACACAGAAAGACGGAGGGGAAAGGAGGAGGAAGCTGAAATTTAGCCCCAAGGAACTCCAGGTGCTGGTGGAGGAGGTGGTGAAGCAGCACCAGAAGCTGTTTGGAAGGCAATCCCTGCAAGTGCCTGAGGCGGAAAAGCGCAACATATGGCTGGCCATCCAGGCGCAGGTCAATGCTGTGGGAGTGACCCACAGGGACATTGAGGTCCTCAAAAAGCGCTGGTATGACCTGAGGATTGTAACCAAGAGGAAGATGGGCGACATCCAGAAGGAGGCCAGCCAGACCGGAGGTGGAACCAACAGGGCACCTGCCCTCACCGAACTGGAGGAGCTGGTGGCGGCCACAATCGAGCAAGAGAGCGTCGTGGGTCTTGGGGACGCCGACAGCTCTGCCAGAGCCGCAACACACCAAGGTAAGACGAAAGCACAGCAATGTAGCCCCCCCTACCCCTATCCCACATCCCCCATTGTGAAACGAGAATCACACTGAAGTCCACACGTGTCAGTGCAGACAGGCAATGCATTCCGGGAGATGTAGTCAGGGCAACACTAACCATGACGTAAATGTTACAGGGCAACAAGGCATGTCACGCACTCGAGGCACAAGGAGACAGAGGACATATTGGAATGTGAAATGATTGATTGTGACGCTTGCAATGCAGCCCTTCGGGGACACTGAGCCAATGTTGTATTTCTGTCCACAGATGTGACATCATGCAGGACAGGGCATGCTGCAGGAGAGACGGCACACCGGCCACAAATATCACCTCTAGCCAGCACAAGTTCAGACCAGGGAGCAGGCCCACTGGCAGCCGCACCACCAACACAGCCAGCCTCGCCGCACCCAGAGCCAGCATCACCTCACCGAGAGCCAGCATCACCTCACCGAGAGCCAGCATCACCACAACCAGAGCCAGCATCGCCACTCATGTTCGAATCACCGGCCACATCTCCGCTTGCAGGTGTGAGAATGAGGAGGCGTCCAGCAGCCAGGCTACGAGCCTTAGACACCTCGTCAGACGACAGCATGGGCCCAGAAGACCGCACCGGGCCCCAGGAAGGGAGCCATGCCACTGTGCCCCACACCTCACAGGCAGCACAGACGGGAGCAAGAGGGCGCCGCAGGTCGCGTGTCCAGAGTCCACCAGCACCCACTGACGGCCATGGTGTCTTCTTGGGGCTCGAGGGCCAAATGTTGAAACAACAGCGCCTGCAATCAAAGGCAGTCATGTCAGTCCAGAGGCACATGCGGGTGATGAAGACAACATTAGTCAACATGGACAATAACATTAGCGGCATGGCTGCGGGCATTCGGGACATGTCCCAGTCAATCCAGCAGTTGTGCAGCAAATTAGATGCTGACATCGAAGCACGGCGCCGGGAACGCCAGAGAAGGGACACTACCAGCAGGGCACTCAACCGTCTGGCAACTGCGACTTCTCTACTGTGCCGGCGCTCTGTGACGATGCAGGAGGGCCTAACACAGTGCTGCAGCGACCTGTCTCGGGGGATGGTGCAGGTGACAAGTGCACTAGGGGTGCTATTGACTAGTCAGGCGTCGACAACTGCTGCAGGGGATGCTGCGGAGAGCATCGACACCAGCAGCAGCATCACACCCCCCGTCCCAGAAGCACGCAGGAGCAGCAGGCGGCTTGGGGTTGGCTCTAGTGAGGATGCACAGGCCGTGCAATCCACCACTGCAGCGCGTATGCGCAAACATTGATGTAGCCCTGCTTAGCCACTTCCCATTGGGTGACGTAACCCTGGACATACTCCTTGTATAGATGGTATATTGCCAGATTGGCCTGTTCATGTGTTCATGGCGTGGTGCCACATTAAAACTACGTCAGGACTTCTCACAACTCGCTGTGTCCCCTCACTTACTCAGAAATAGTTGCATGTGATCTCTGCCCGTCTCTCTCTCCCATCGATTGCAGTTGGCACTCTAGCTGCGTTGCCCTCTGGCTGGCCTGACTCATCCTCGTTGTCCTCAAAATATGTTAGTTCCACATCTGTCCCTTTTTTCGTGGCAAGGTTGTGCAGCATTGCACAAGTGGCAATAATCTTGCAGCAGGTGATGGGTTTGTACTGGCGTGCGCCTCCGCTCTTGTGCAGGCAGCGGAACCTGCTCTTCAGTAGTCCAAACGTGCGCTCCACCACATTGCGTGTTGTTTTATGTGCCACGTTGTATCGTCTCTCACTCTGGGTTGCTGGGTGTAGGTAGGGAGTGAGGATGAATGACCGGCATGCATATGCACTGTCGCCTGGATGAGTAAAAGGGAACCATCAGTAACATGCCTCTATACACTATGATTTGCAGGTTTCAAGGGGCGTCACTGTTACTTACCTAGCAGGTATCCCTCTCCGAATTCTCCGGCACTCAGTCGTGTGTAGATCCCACTATTCTGGAAGATGTAAGAGTCGTGGGTGCTCCCAGGAAACTTTGCAACAATATCTGTGATGATGTTCCCTGCATCACAGATCACCTGCACATTGATGGAGTGGGTGGACTTCCTGTTCCTGTAGATGTGCTCTGTATCAGCTGGTGGACAGATTGGGATGTGTGTACCATCAATACAGCCGATGACATGGGGGAACTGTGCCATGTGATAAAAGTCTGTTTTTGTTTTCTGCAGTGCAGCCTGTGTGTTTGGGAAGCTTATGTAGTGGTGCATTCTCTGCATCATGGCATCCAGGAACTTCCTGAAGAAACGTGACAGGCAACTCTGGGATACCCCACCCACCGCAGCTATCACCACCTGATAACAGCCGGATGCCAACAGATGTAGGCTGCAGAGCACCTGCACATGTGGGGGTATGGCGTGCGCCCTTCTTATTGGCTGGTCCAGGAGTGGGTGTAGGTCCCTGATTAAGTCCATGATGGTTTCGGGGTGTAGCCTGTACCTCTCATGTATCTCTGCATCAGTCAGCTGGAATAGTGTGATGCGCTGTCTGTAGATTTGTTCCTCCCGTCGCCACACCCTCAGTCCTGCTGCCTGTAGACGTAGGCGCCTTGCAATGACGTACATGGCGGCCATGTTGTCCACGCTGTTGCATTTTGGGATTGCCTATATGCATTGTTGATGGTTACCACCTGCTTTCAATCCGTGTTAATTACCGACTCTTATTTACCGATTTTCCTGGATTTCTTAATTACCGAGTGCTCCTACATGTCATTTTAAATTTTACCACTTCATATTTACCACTTCATGTTTACCGATTCGTTAATTATGTATTCTGTAACTCTGATTCGGTATTTTGGAATTCGGTAAATATGAATCGGTATTTACCGCCTCATATTTACCGAAAAGTGGTTTTTGGACTCCTACATCTCACTTGTCTGAATACCGGTCGGTAACGGCATATTTACCGAAAATCGGCCGTTACCGACCGGTATTTGGCTACCTACATGAGGCCCCAGATGTGGTACTTGTGAATCCTACCGAATTGCTTTCCAGAAGCCTCCGTTATGGAAATGGAGACTAATTACATTTGTTATATTAAATGTGCTCTGTGTGTGGGTAGAATGAACCTTTGGCATGTTCAATTCTGCGCTGGATTGCGTGGAATGAGTGGTATATATCTGAAGCTTCTCGTGCATTACAGTTGTTTTTGCCTGTTTTCATTGTTTCTGCAACTGCATATCATTACTTAAAGCAGTGGACGAGCTGTACCCGGGCTTCAGTAGATAAACGCGCCCTTGTTGTGGAGACATATAGGTTTCGGGCACTAATGTCTAAAGCTGCCCAGCCACAACAAGGGCAAAAAATCCATGCTCCATCCTTTGGCTCACTGTCATTTTGTTTACACTTATGTATCATACATACTTGCTGTGTTGGTTGACCTGAACACTCTTTTATGTTACTAGTGCTAATTTTGAAGTGAATTAACTGATTAAGCGACTACTTTTAGTTCTTCATTTGATAAAGAATGTTGTTTTTATGTGTGGGGTGACATTTTTGTACTTAGGCTTTTATACTTTAACTGTGTATTTTTAACAGAATAATCCAGGATGGGTGCTACAAATATATGCAGGAGCTATGGAGGAAGAGGCAATCAGACAACATGTATTCCTGTGTGTCCATTGCTGGCAGTATCGACAGTTGTCTCCTCTCCATCAGGCACCCTGTCCCACCCGCCCAGTCAGATCTTTATTTTATTTTTGTAATTCTCGGTGCTCGTTATCTATTTTTCAGTAGGTTGATCCAGAGCTTCCAATTCTGTGTGGCAATATCTGGATGTTTAGTGTGACACACAACACCACACAATTCACCCCCACAATTCATAACCACCCAACATAATTAAACTTCATAATATTATACTCCACTCAATGCAACATAAATACACCCCACATAAAACCACTTTCTCACATAGCAACAATCCACATAAATACACCTATCACCATGCCACAATATTCCAATCAGCATAATTTCACTCTGCGGCACAGTTCCACACCACACAATTCAACTCCACTCATTTCAATTCAACACCACATAATTCAACACCAAACCACACAATTCAACTCAGACAATCAATCAGTCAATAATCTTTATTTGATTTTCCAAAAGCAGATCATAAAAGATAAACAGATAAAAACAGGCAGTAAAAAAACAATACATTTTTTTAAAAAAACATTAAAATATCCCCAATAAGATTAATTAAAAGGCATCCACTTGGTCGGGTTAAAAGTGGGTGGACCTATTTTCATCAACTTAATGGAAAACTAGCAACATTAAATACAAATATACTTACTGGCAATATGTTTAAAGCAGCACATTCCTCCTTGAAAATATAAATTGCAAATCATCAACTTTCAGAAATGAGAAATGCATTGATCAACTTTCAGCATCATAATAAAAAACCAGCAGCACAAAGTGGTTAGAGACTATTGAATAATCCAGATGTCACCTGCGATTGCTCCTTATTTAGTTTTTGTGACAAATGTGTATGAGAGAACAATATTGGCTCAATTTAAGCGAGGCTCAATTTGATGGCTGATATGTTTCCCATTAGGACAATAGTCCACTGCAGATATCGGTATTTGCCCATATGATGAGCAATCCTTATTGCATTTTGTTTTAGTTTGTAATTATTACTTGCCATTCACAAGGAGAATTTTATTACCGCTGTTGCGTAGGTACACATTTTCTAACTGCAAAGCTGCCTTTTCTACAGCAACGTAATGATTATGACACGTATTACTCAGTCGCTTGCTTCCTGAAGAGCATTTTAACCCAAAGGAGCATGCTGTTTTGAATATAGTGATATCAAGTATAACTCAAAACCACAATTACACAACACACCACATCCATCCATTTCACACCAAAGAATTCCACATCATGCCACAAAATTCAACAACACACCACATAATTAAACTCCACTACATACCACTCCACAACACAAAATACCATTCCACATAATTACACTCCATACACACAATCTCACTCAACAAAATGCCAGTACAGTCAATATCACCACACAATTACTATCCACATAATTCCACTGTACACCATGCCATGCCACATCATTTGACTGCACAAATCCACTCCACACCACACAATTCCACACCACACAATTTCACACGTACAATTCCAATCTGTTGTGAGCTGGCTCTGTATATACTGTACTGAAGTAAGGTATAGTGTGCACAGAGTCCAGGGAGTTCCCATATGTATAACTAAAGTGAATGTGGGGCACTGCTTGTGTTTGGACGAGAACCCTCACTCACCCTATGGTGATATGCTTCATCATAGGGTCCCCTCCGTATACTGTGAGCGCAAGGTACCCAGTGTGGGCTACGACTTTCCTGTAGGAAAGAAGAAGGTTTGTTATATAGCACAAATAGAACTACTACCTATAGGGGAAGAGTGAGGGGCAGAGTGCTAAAGAAAAAGTGCTTTTAAACTATCTCATTAAGGGCAAAACCACGATTCCAGAACCCTAATGGATAGAAGTTAAAAGCATAGTGAAATAGGGAAATGGATATTACCCTATATTCAGGTCAACATGTTTCTGCTGTGTATGACTAATGTTCAGGGCATTCTTTAGGACCAAGATTGTATGTTTCAAATTGGGTAGTTCAAGCTACTTTGTGACCCTTTGTGTATGTCATTTATCAGTCTCGATATGTATATCAGAGGCTAAATTAGGTAAGTACTAACAGCTCTCTTTGTGGTAGTGTGGGGGACAATTAGTCTTATCCAGAGGGCAGGTTAAGCATTTATTGTATTCACTCAATCAAGGTGTTATCGTCACACACTCAGAGACAGAATCCAGATTAGGTAAGTATAAAAAAAAGTATACTTATGTTTTATTTTTAGTACCAAGCAGGACTTGGCACATGTAAGTAAAATATGCTTTCAAATGCAAGATTGGTCAAGGAAATGCATGTGTGGTTGAAATTGCAATAGTTACAGTTCTGTATATGCTTTAAAAACTGTTGAATCACATAGACATTATTTTTCATTACTCTTTGATTACTTTTGGATTACTTTGAGTAATGGTGGTGGTATGCCTAGATACCACACTTTAGGATCTTTCAGTACAAGGTAAGTATGATATTTTTCTTTGCAATTGAGTTCTCTTTTCTTCATACAAAAGCTGTACAACGCACATTCTTAGGACCAAAGTCTCTTAACTTGGGTTCCTATGGGGAAAAAGTGTTAGCAGGTGTTGGACTTGGGCCTTCTGGCAGGTTCACCCCTGAACTTTTTTGATTTTTACTGGTGACTTGGTGTGGTGATTGTTTGGTTTCTGCGCACTTTCCCTGTGTCCCAGGGTAAAGTGCGTGCGGGCTCTGAGTGCATGTGGTGAGATAGGCCTGCCCTCCCATAGGAATGCATGGGGAATGTATGTGTCCCTAGTAGTTCCTGATGCGTGGGGTGTGCAGGCCCGAGTTTGGTATGTGCGGACTCGTGGGAGTGAATGCTGCGCGATGATGTGTGCGGCGTGTATGTACCTAGTGTGGAAGTGCCACTTCTAGAAGTGGGCACTTCTGTGTGCAGTGTGTCTGTCGCGTGATTGGCTGGTCGTGTCATGTGACGGGCTAGGGATTCCCCAGAGTCAGGATGAGTCACCCGGTGGTGAATGGGGAGATCAGCAGCTAGATGGGTGGGAGGAGTACACCTGGGTCCTGAATAGGACAGGGTTTTCCACACACAATGCTGGCCCGCCCCCTGTGGTGCGACTGACGACCCTAGCCCTGCCAGTGAATAGTGTGAGGGGCTGAGCACATCAAGGGTGCTCCCCAACCAGCTGCGACTGGTTTTCCCCCTCACCCTGAACCCAGAACAAAGGGTTTGCCTGTATAAAAATGGGGCTGTGTCCCCACAGAAACTGTTCTCTGCCAGGATCTTACCTGAGGGGGGCTGCTGCTGCTGCTGGACCAGAGGACCGCCACTTGGATTACCTCCCTGCCTGGAGGCCCAGTGAGCTGGCTCTGGGTCCAGCCTTGCCCCCCTGCTCTTGAAGGACCTTATTGCTGGACTTTGGGCTTATTCTCCCTAGAGCGTCTGGGAGCTTTTATTGGCCTCTAGCGCTGAGAGCGCTCTACTTTTTATCCTTAGCGCTAGGAGCGCTTTAATTCTACAAACCGGTGCCCACCCGGCATTTGCCCCGTGTTTTGGCGATCCTGAAGTCCCCTGGCAGGTGCCCACCCTGCCAGGGACATTGTGGTGGTCGTTGGCGGGTTCCCACCCCGCTTATTTAATTATTTAGTTATCGGGTGCCCACCCCGTTTATTCACCTCAAGTAAGAGGGAGCCTACCCCTCGTTGTCCCCGCTTCACCGCCGCCGGCCCGAGCCACGAACGCGGCGAACCAGGAAGTCAGGCAGCCTCGGAAGGGACAGGGGCGTGGCCTAACACAGGAAGCGGACGGGAGCCTACCCCGTGCTTCCCCGAGAGAAGCGGAACGACGTAGAGATGACCGGGGCTCCCGTGAGCTGAGGAGAGCCCCGCAAGTGCACCAGCCGGCTAGCAGAAGCGGAGGGGGCCCGAGGCACATTGCCGGTGCCTGCCCCCACCGCTGAAGAAGACGTACTGCTGCCGGAGCCTCCCCACGCAGAGAAGAAGCTCCGCCGCCCCGCTGCGAGGGACCGAAGCAGAGAACCAGCAGGGAGTTACCTCGACGAAGCCCCGGTGAGTGAGGGGGGGGGTCGCTCCCACGCTGGTGCCTGCTATCTTGCTGAGTCCCCCGAGCGGGACTCCAACGGTTGGGGCCATTGTTGTTTCAGAGTCCCGAGCGGGACTCCAACCTTCCGAGGGCATTTCTATGGTGCGTGGAGCCCACGAGGCTCCCACGCGCCGCAGTGTCTCTGAGCCCCCGCGAGGCTCCAACGAAGGGGCCCGCATTATTTTCTCGAGCACTGGTGTGCTCCAACGACCCGCATTGGTTTGCCCTGAGCCCCGAGAAGGCTCCAACGTTACGGGGCCATTCTTGTTCTAGAGCCCAGAGAGGCTCTCACGACAGGGGCCTAATGGTTCACGGAGCCCCGTGAGGCTCTTATGTGGTGCTTATGTGGTTCCAGAGCCTGTGAGGCTCCAACGTTTGGGCATAGTACTTCCAGAGCCTAGGTGGCTCACGTGCTGCATATTTTTGTTTTGAAAGGCACAGAGGTGCCCAGGCCCCAGTCCCTACAGCTGCCCAGCACTTCGTGGGCAGCTGCAACGTTTAGGTTGTGCCTTGTGCGCCGGGCTTGCGCAGCCTGCGCAGTCGCGCCCTGACATTCTTGTATATTGGGTATTTCTGCATCCTGAGAGGCCAGTTGGCCTGCGGACAGTTATCTTGTGTTGTGCCCTCCCCTAGGGCACTTGGTGATTTTCATACATGTACTTTTTGCGCCTGCGCAATGCCTTCATGATATTTTCTGTCCTGAATTGTGTTTACACCTCTAAATGTATTTTATGCATCCTGTGTTTATGTGCTTAGACCCCTACAGGTAGAGTGATACTTAGGTGGTTGTTTTCTCCTTAGTACAGGTGGTACTAGTGAGGTCCTAGTTCCCTGCGTGGTATTCCTAAAGGTGGTTAGGGTTGCGTAGGTGGTACGTTCTGATACCAGTAGTTACTGGTTGTGTGCTACATGTTCTATTTTTAGTGCTACAGTGATTGTGTGCTATGTTCTCAAATATTATTCCTACAAAGTGCTAATTCCTGACAGTGGTCCATGTGGCCCTGTCCCCTGTATATATAATCCCTTGTAAATTCTGCCCGTGCCTGTTGGCACATTGTAAAGTGTGTGTTTTTATCTAATGTGTTGTGTATAATACAAAGGTTATTTTTATATAATACCTTGTGTGGAGTTTCCTTTGTGGTGGGCCTTGGGTGTTGTTGCTGGGTGCGCGCGCAAACGCTTTACACATCGCCTCAGGGATAAGCCTGTCTGCTCGTGCCAAGCTACCAAGGGGGTGAGCAGGGGTTATCTTTGGCGTGTAACTTCCTTGCCCTGACTAGAGTGGTGGTTTCTGCCTGACTTTGGCGCAAGCCTTAGCCTGCCAGAAATCCCATTTCTAACATTGGTGATCAGCGGTGGGATTTGGACTTGCGTTTGCGCTGTACCGCAGCGGCAACTGGCCGCACTACAAAACTCTGCATTTAGATAAATCACATGGTATAGGGATTATTGTTTTAAAATTGTTTTTAATTGTCATTTCTTTGGAAATGTGTTTTTGTGCACTGTGAGTTAGGTGTCCCTAGCTCGGGAGGGTAGATCATCCCCCTTAGTGCATTGTGTTTTCTGGATTCACCAGAGGGTGGGATCCAGTGGTGGCAGCGTAATAGTGTCCTGTACATTTGTCCCCCGCCCTGCGCCCAGAGTTGGTACCTGTGTCACGTGGTGGTCAGGTTGAGGAATCAGGGGTGGTAGAAACTGCCTTACCAGTCCGAGGGGAGGGTTGTGTGTGGATGAGTGGTGAGTGGCACTAGGCAAGTGAGTGTGAGTTCTCTGGGTTAGAGAGCTTGCTGAATCTTTTTGTGAATTGTGTACTCCTGTTAAACTCAGACCCCTAGGTTCCCTGTGTGATCTTTTCTCTAGAACGTCTGCCAGAATGGAGCCTGCTTTTGATCTCAGTGATCTAGTTTATTACAGTATGCAGGAGTTGGAAAGGTTCTGTAGAGAGAGAAACATAGGGGTGAGAGAGTCAGACACGGTGTACGAATTGAGGAACTACATGATTGGATGGCAAGCAGATGAATGGAAACGTGAGCGCAGTGAGGAAGAAAGGGCCCGGGCCTCACACCTGGAGGGTGGTGGGTCTGTGGGGAGCCCTGAAGACTCAGAAGAAGATGACAGTACCTGGACGCCAGTAGAGAGTGAGGACCCCGTAGGTAGGGAGTCCCTTGCTGGGTCCAGCGTAGAAGATAGCGCCTCACCCCTTTCCCTGTCCCCTGAGCACAGTGGTAGTTTTCTGGATTCCCCAGTGAGGGTGGAGTCCAGGGGGGGCAGCAATATAAAGTGCAGTATAGAGAGTCCCAGTCCCAGTTCCCTGAGTGTGGTACCTTGTTCCCGAGAGGAGGAATGTAGGTTGAAGTTCAGGGGCAGTAAGAAGCTGTCTCACCAGTCTTGGGAGGAGGCTGTGGAGGAATGTCATGATGCCCTGGTGGACTGGTTGGTGTTTAACCCGGAGCAGGATTTGGATGGAGTACTAAATATGATTATCAAGGAGCAGATGCTCAGTAGTTGTTCTCCAGGGTTGCGCCAACACCTGTTGAGGTATAACTCTTTTTGTCCATTTGAACTTGCAGAGGAAGCAGACCGCTGGGAAAGGGCCAGAGGTTCTCTAGTGTCATTAGTGAGTGATTCCAACAATAGTGGGTCAGAGATCCTCCAGCCCAGCGTGGTGGAGGAGGCTCAGTGTAGCCCAGCTAGGTCCCAGGATAGCGAGGAGGGTGTAGGGGCTCGCTGCCTGGCTCAGTGGAGCAGGAGTGAGGGGGTGACCGAGGGTCCCCAGACGCCCGAAACCCTGCCTCAGGACTTGGATGGTTTCATGAGGGAACACCAAGTTGGGGACCTAGGCTGTCCTGTTAGTCCACTTGAGGAAGATCTCTTAGTGAGTGGAGGACCTGGAGCACCTGTAACCAGGGCTCCTGTGGTTCTGGAGTCTGGCGGTACCGCTCCGGTAGGGAGGGTACAGGAGTCCAGCGTGAGTGATTGGGGGATGAGTTCCCCAGTGGAAGAGCCGGTGGGTCAGGGACTTCCCAGTTGGGCTAGGTTCCCGTGTAGTGACCAGGGTGACACCACTTCTGTTCTGGGGGATCTCCGCGCACTGTCAGGTGGACAGGGGACGGGAGATCAGCGCCAGACAGACAGTCGCTCGACATACGTGTCATTTGATAGCCTCAGGGGGATGGAGTGGAGATCCCCAGAAGTCCTGGAGTGCCAGGCAATTATTCCACCAAAGGTTCTAGGCCGGAGGTTGGAAGGCCAGGTTCGGGATCAGCCTGACCTGAAGGGTGGGACGTCTGTAATCAGCGTCCCGACCAGTTCTTCTTCCAGAGGTACCGCCCCAGTTGGTAGGGAGCAGGGTTCTGGAAGGGGGTGCAGAGGGTGGGAGAGCCCACCTCTGCCCCCGGTACAACCTGAGGGGTTAAACCCTGGGTAGGAATGGCGTTCTAGGTGTACGCCTCGCCAGAGGAGGAGGAACCCTAGGAGAAGAGGTAGGGGGAGGAGAGCCTTCCCTGAGACTCCTGGTCCACCTGAGGGTGTAGACCCTAGGCTGGAGAACCAGTGGCAGTCTAGTCCTGTCTTTCAGAGAGGAAGAGTGGAAAATGGCCGCTATGTGCCAGGGGTTACTACCCCCCACTCTGTGGTTAGGCAAAGACCAGTGGCACCTGGGTGGCCTAGGGCCTGGTCTTGGCCGCGGACAGCTTGGGAGTACCAGTGGGGTAGCCCAGTTGGTCCAGACAGTGGTGTTAGAAAGAAGTCCATGGGTTCGCCGTGGCGTAGAACCGGAGGGTGTCCCTGCAGTTGCGGGCCCGCGTCCGTGTTCTATCGCCCCAAGCAGGGAAGTCCATCACGGTGGTGATTGGGCTGCCCTGCGTTTTGGCTGGAAGGGGGTTGTGTTGGACTTGGGCCTTCTGGCAGGTTCACCCCTGAACTTTTTTGATTTTTACTGGTGACTTGGTGTGGTGATTGTTTGGTTTCTGCGCACTTTCCCTGTGTCCCAGGGTAAAGTGCGTGCGGGCTCTGAGTGCATGTGGTGAGATAGGCCTGCCCTCCCATAGGAATGCATGGGGAATGTATGTGTCCCTAGTAGTTCCTGATGCGTGGGGTGTGCAGGCCCGAGTTTGGTATGTGCGGACTCGTGGGAGTGAATGCTGCGCGATGATGTGTGCGGCGTGTATGTACCTAGTGTGGAAGTGCCACTTCTAGAAGTGGGCACTTCTGTGTGCAGTGTGTCTGTCGCGTGATTGGCTGGTCGTGTCATGTGACGGGCTAGGGATTCCCCAGAGTCAGGATGAGTCACCCGGTGGTGAATGGGGAGATCAGCAGCTAGATGGGTGGGAGGAGTACACCTGGGTCCTGAATAGGACAGGGTTTTCCACACACAATGCTGGCCCCGCCCCCTGTGGTGCGACTGACGACCCTAGCCCTGCCAGTGAATAGAGTGAGGGGCTGAGCACATCAAGGGTGCTCCCCAACCAGCTGCGACTGGTTTTCCCCCTCACCCTGAACCCAGAACAAAGGGTTTGCCTGTATAAAAATGGGGCTGTGTCCCCACAGAAACTGTTCTCTGCCAGGATCTTACCTGAGGGGGGCTGCTGCTGCTGCTGGACCAGAGGACCGCCACTTGGATTACCTCCCTGCCTGGAGGCCCAGTGAGCTGGCTCTGGGTCCAGCCTTGCCCCCCTGCTCTTGAAGGACCTTATTGCTGGACTTTGGGCTTATTCTCCCTAGAGCGTCTGGGAGCTTTTATTGGCCTCTAGCGCTGAGAGCGCTCTACTTTTTATCCTTAGCGCTAGGAGCGCTTTAATTCTACAAACCGGTGCCCACCCGGCATTTGCCCCGTGTTTTGGCGATCCTGAAGTCCCCTGGCAGGTGCCCACCCTGCCAGGGACATTGTGGTGGTCGTTGGCGGGTGCCCACCCCGCTTATTTAATTATTTAGTTATCGGGTGCCCACCCCGTTTATTCACCTCAAGTAAGAGGGAGCCTACCCCTCGTTGTCCCCGCTTCACCGCCGCCGGCCCGAGCCACGAACGCGGCGAACCAGGAAGTCAGGCAGCCTCGGAAGGGACAGGGGCGTGGCCTAACACAGGAAGCGGACGGGAGCCTACCCCGTGCTTCCCCGAGAGAAGCGGAACGACGTAGAGATGACCGGGGCTCCCGTGAGCTGAGGAGAGCCCCGCAAGTGCACCAGCCGGCTAGCAGAAGCGGAGGGGGCCCGAGGCACATTGCCGGTGCCTGCCCCCACCGCTGAAGAAGACGTACTGCTGCCGGAGCCTCCCCACGCAGAGAAGAAGCTCCGCCGCCCCGCTGCGAGGGACCGAAGCAGAGAACCAGCAGGGAGTTACCTCGACGAAGCCCCGGTGAGTGAGGGGGGGGTCGCTCCCACGCTGGTGCCTGCTATCTTGCTGAGTCCCCCGAGCGGGACTCCAACGGTTGGGGCCATTGTTGTTTCAGAGTCCCGAGCGGGACTCCAACCTTCCGAGGGCATTTCTATGGTGCGTGGAGCCCACGAGGCTCCCACGCGCCGCAGTGTCTCTGAGCCCCCGCGAGGCTCCAACGAAGGGGCCCGCATTATTTTCTCGAGCACTGGTGTGCTCCAACGACCCGCATTGGTTTGCCCTGAGCCCCGAGAAGGCTCCAACGTTACGGGGCCATTCTTGTTCTAGAGCCCAGAGAGGCTCTCACGACAGGGGCCTAATGGTTCACGGAGCCCCGTGAGGCTCTTATGTGGTGCTTATGTGGTTCCAGAGCCTGTGAGGCTCCAACGTTTGGGCATAGTACTTCCAGAGCCTAGGTGGCTCACGTGCTGCATATGTTTGTTTTGAAAGGCACAGAGGTGCCCAGGCCCCAGTCCCTACAGCTGCCCAGCACTTCGTGGGCAGCTGCAACGTTTAGGTTGTGCCTTGTGCGCCGGGCTTGCGCAGCCTGCGCAGTCGCGCCCTGACATTCTTGTATATTGGGTATTTCTGCATCCTGAGAGGCCAGTTGGCCTGCGGACAGTTATCTTGTGTTGTGCCCTCCCCTAGGGCACTTGGTGATTTTCATACATGTACTTTTTGCGCCTGCGCAATGCCTTCATGATATTTTCTGTCCTGAATTGTGTTTACACCTCTAAATGTATTTTATGCATCCTGTGTTTATGTGCTTAGACCCCTACAGGTAGAGTGATACTTAGGTGGTTGTTTTCTCCTTAGTACAGGTGGTACTAGTGAGGTCCTAGTTCCCTGCGTGGTATTCCTAAAGGTGGTTAGGGTTGCGTAGGTGGTACGTTCTGATACCAGTAGTTACTGGTTGTGTGCTACATGTTCTATTTTTAGTGCTACAGTGATTGTGTGCTATGTTCTCAAATATTATTCCTACAAAGTGCTAATTCCTGACAGTGGTCCATGTGGCCCTGTCCCCTGTATATATAATCCCTTGTAAATTCTGCCCGTGCCTGTTGGCACATTGTAAAGTGTGTGTTTTTATCTAATGTGTTGTGTATAATACAAAGGTTATTTTTATATAATACCTTGTGTGGAGTTTCCTTTGTGGTGGGCCTTGGGTGTTGTTGCTGGGTGCGCGCGCAAACGCTTTACACATCGCCTCAGGGATAAGCCTGTCTGCTCGTGCCAAGCTACCAAGGGGGTGAGCAGGGGTTATCTTTGGCGTGTAACTTCCTTGCCCTGACTAGAGTGGTGGTTTCTGCCTGACTTTGGCGCAAGCCTTAGCCAGCCAGAAATCCCATTTCTAACAGCAGGTAAGTACGCGACTTATGAGGGTGAGTTTTAGGTTTTAGAACCAAGGATCCTTAAGGTCAAGATGGGCACTCGAGTTGCACCACCAGCGGCACTGGGGTGGCCGGGTGCAGAGTGCAGAGGCCCAATGTTAGCCATTGGGACTAAAGGGGCCTTCGATTAGGAACTGCTAAAGAGCAGGCTACTAGGGTGTGGGAGCAAAGTTCCTGGGGTTAAGGAGCTGCACCGCCAGCAGCACTGGGGCGGTCAGGTGCAGGGTGGAAAGAGGACATCAAGGATCCTGTGCTTCTCAATGGAGACCTTCGGTTTTGCGAATTTGCTGCAGGCTCAGGTAGGGAGAATGTCCTGAAGACGACCACCAGATGGAGAGGTCAGCTGGGTTCCTTGGGCTGCCTGGATTCCTTGGCTGGGCCACCCAAGGCCATAGGCGTTGGGTGCAGGGGTGTCTTCTGGCATCAGGTTTCTTACCAGCTCCTGCCGCAGTCAGAGGGACCCTTCAGGTTGAGGCTGCAGTCGTCATTTTGAGGCTTGAGGGAGGTCAGGGATCACAAAATCCCAGTTCAGAATTGCTGTGGAGACCTCCTTGTGGTGTTGGGCCACTCAAACTCAGGCCAGGGGTGTCGGATACAGAGTGGTGCAGAATCGAGGAGTACCGGGAATCCGGATTCTGGAGGTGAGTTTTTGCTTTAGCAAATCCGATGCTCATTGAATACAGAGTCTGTAAGATGATTGCAGGGCATGTCCTCCTGGCTCTGGGGGTTGTTGGCTGCCGGACTCGCCGGGGTTATTGTTGTAGGCAGGTCGTAGACGGGACAGGCCGGTAGGCCTGGGGCCAAAGCAGTTGGTGTCCTCTTCTTCTTCCTGGGTCAGCACAGCTCTTCAGTCCTTCTTCTTGCTTCCTAGAATCTGATGAGGCAAGGTTCATGGGGTGCCCTAAATACTAAATTTTGGGGCGTTAATGGGGTGTGCAGGTCAGGGCCAATGGGTCCCTTCCTTGGGGTGGTTAAACTCCTATTATGCCACCCTCCAGTGGGAAGGGGCATGAGACTCTCCCTAATTGGCTGAGTACCCCCATCTAAAAGAAGGAGGAGACTAAGATGTGTGCTTCACCTTGCCTCCCTTACCTGAGGGGTGGGGTTGACAAAGGTGGGCACACCTTTCTTCCTGTCTTGGTTTTCCCACCTATTCTCCCACCCAATGATAGGGCCAGAACCGGTGGGAGCCAGTTGCTGGTGGCAGCAAATGGCAGGGACAGCTTCCAAAGGCAACAGGCTTTTGAAGCTTCTCCTTTTGTGGACCCAGCCCGTCCTGGGTGAGAAGGCATGACACCTCTCCCCAGGATGGGCTTTGTTTCTGGACTCAGAGTGTGGAGGCTCTCTACCCAGGGGTCTAGAAACCTGTCTGGTGGTGGTAAATATCAGGCAGCCAGTCAGGAACCACACTAGGGCTGGTCGATTTTCAGGGGGCAACTCTAAGATGCTCTCTGAGTGCATTTTACATTAAACCTTACACTGGCATCGGTGTGGGTTTAATGTGATGAGAAGTTTGCTATCAAATTTCCCTTTAGTAAAGCCATTATGGAGCTGTAGAATTTGTAATGACCAACTCCCAAACCAGTGCTTTAAATGGTCTGGTACTCACAGGTACCCAGTACCGGCACTTCTTATTTTTATCGCTCTGAGTACCGGCACTTCTCTAATGCTGAGGAGAGTACCAGTACTCATGAACGGGTAGGCACATTGGCTGTTAGTGGTGGTAGCCTGTCTCTTCAACATGCAAAGCACTTCTGTAGCGCGGAGCCCCGCTGAACTATTCAGGGTGGGCTCATTTGCATGATATCTGGGTGTTCGCCGTCATGTTGTGTTGAAAGGAATCGAGGCAGCCCGGTGACAGCGTAATAAAGAAAGCCATGGGAGGTAACCAGGCTAAAATGGCTTTAATCCAACCTCATTTTTTGATGTGAGTGTCTGCTTATGTTTACCTGCTTGCCTGTGCTTGTTTTGTGTGAAAGAAAAGCAAGAGAAATATTACAACACAAGGAAATGTTAAAATATCACTGTGTTTGGCTTTCGCTTTGTATAATCAGTTAACCTGTTCTGTTTATAGAAACAAATTTCTCCTGCGTTTTGGTATGTGCTGCAACTAGTATAGAAGTCAATAAGTCAATAAGCGTCGGCATGTCTTGCCTTTAGCCCCTCCCGTAGCCCCACACACTCGCCATGAGTACCTGCACTATTTTTCCCCAATTTAAAGCACCGTCCCAGACTATATACTCTTTATGGCTTTACTACACTTACAATGTCTAAGAATGGACTTAGACACTGTAGGGGTACAGGACTCATGCCACTGTACCCCCAACTTATGGCCAGTGCACCCTGCTGAAGGGGTGACTTACCTAGGCCCCATGCAGTGGATTGTAGGCATGGCACACATGGCACACAGGGATGTGTGCCATGTCGACTCTTCACTTTTCTCTGTACTAAAACATGCAGCTTGTAGTAGCAGTGTGTGTGTGAGTTAAGGTGCAGGGCCTCTAAGGGTGGCACAATAGGTGCTGCAGCCCTTAGAGGCCATCCCTGGTCACAGAGTCTTTGGTACCCATGATACATTTTACAAGGGGCTTACTTGTGGCCAGGGATCTGCCAATTGTCAATACAAAGGTACAGTCCTGGGAAAGAGCACAGGCCCTGGGAACCCGATTGGCAGGGACCCAGGGCACATCAAGTCAGGTTGCACCAGATGTCAGGCAAAAAGTGTAGTGTAACCATGCAAAAAGGGGCACTTTCCTATACAATCCAACCTACATAATTCCACTCCACACTCTCATCACTCCACTCCATAACACATGGGTAAAATACATTGTCATTTACACAACACCGATAGCTCTTACTCAAGCAAAAGCGAGACCTATTGGCTTTGCCAATGGTTGTTATGCTTTACAGCCATGCAGCACAGCTTCCAGGGTGCCGTACAACATCGCTAAATACATTGTTAAAATCGATAGGTCCCTATTTGGTGGCTTTGGCACTGCTTGTTACTTTGATTTGTTTTCATACTTTTGATGCCTATTGCGTACATTAGAAAACAAATTAAAAACTTCACAGGTTTGTGAGTACAATCCTAATGTTTTTGTCAACAGTTGTGTTTTTTCATTGCAGCAGGTTGCTCAGAATCAGATGGAGAGGCAGATACCTTCAGTTTGCCAACAGGAGCCAGCATGCCTATTTGTAATTGCTTCATGCAGGATAAAACAAATTATATTTTGCATGTCATGCTTTTCACAAACTAGACAACTTTGTGCCCCAATGCCAATGTAAATTTTCACTGCGCTTGCATCAACCGCCCACACAAAATCAACAATGCAAGTCACGACATAAAACTTAAAATATTTATAATCCGACCCCTTAACTGCACGTTTTAGGCGTTGAATGGATGCTGTCCAGGAATCATTTTATTATTTAATCTAATTGTGTAAAAGGAGACCAGACTATTGTGTATTGGAAATGAAACCCGTTTCATTGACAATTACTTCGAAGGCCATCATTGCTACCCGCATGGAAAACTGTGTCCTAAAGGGGGTGGACGGAAAGCAGTTTCTGATCGAGGTAATTACATCACGCTCAAACAAATACATATTTGAGATTAAATTAATAGGCAATCATTCATCAAACTGCAGCGGGTCTGCTGTAGAGTCCATCCTACTGTCTTGTCACACTCGGGTCCTGTTGCATATTGTGTGCTGGGTGAACAATGCGACCATGCCTCTGTACTATCTCTGCATTGCAAACGCTCATCGGCGTTGTAGAAGTGGCCCCACGTGTTCTGTAATTATAGAATCTATAACTTTTGAAGAAGGGCCCTGGTGAGGAACAAAGCTGCGTGAGCACCTGCAGCCCTGCGCAGGTTCACAAGAAATGACCACCTCACTAAATACAAAGGTGGCAAATATTTAATCTAAACGGATCTTTGCATCCTGTTTCCTCACCAGTGCTGGACCGCGCATCCTGCTGCAGGGTTATGGTGAAGTTTAACCGTGACATGTTGCGGAAATCATCCAGGGCTGGGCGATCGGTGCCACCGCACGGGGCGCTGACTGCCGGTGGGAGCCCTGAGTTTGCAACAATATTATGGTTACAAAAGTACCTGCTGCCGCTTCCTGTCCTCCAGCAATTTTCAGGCAACAATAAAAATGCCAAGTTAACTCTGGTGATTAATGTGTTTCCTGGATAGAAATCAGAGTTTTGTCTAGTGGAAGCTTTGACTCATAGTAAAGTAATGCAGAGGGTTAATATGCCTGCTGCAAAGAATGTGTATAACGCAGATCACAGAAGTGCACACAATGTAAATAACTCAGTGGTTTTTTTTTACTTTTGTCAGTGAGATCCTTTTGTTTTGTATAGAAGAGTGAGGGATTAACTGTCATCAAAGAACTGAATGCTAATTGCAACGTATAGATTAGAGCGTTATGATTGTTCCCCAGTCTTTCATTATCCTAATATTGCAAACAGTGATCATTTGATGTTACGTTTTAAATTCAGACTTTGTGCTTCCCCAGACCAGGCACTCTTAAACCATACCGCCTACCACTAGTGTGGATGACATGTGACTCCGATACATCATAGTCCTCTGTCTTATGTAACATTTCCTACGCATTGATTTACACACATTTGATTGATTGTCTCTGTGTAATGTGTGTGTGATGTAATGTGCTCTAATTCCCTCACTGGAATACGTGGCGCTATAAATTTAATTGAATGCATCTGAGAGAGAGCGGTTATGAAGACTTAAGGGCACTATTAAAGGGTGGTGGGGAAATCCGTGGTGGAGGTGGTCATAGTGGGGCGCCAACAAACATTGTCACACTGGGCGCCACCAGTAGTAAAGCTGACCCTGATCCCAGGATCTTTGCACTTCTACTTGAAATTCCAACTTTCATGAATTTTACCACATATATGTAACTAAAAATACAAATACTGAGCACCACAGAACACCCAAACAGTATGTGGGCTTTCCAGAGAAAGTAACAGTTCTTCTCTGTTCAATGGGTACCTGAAATACAGTAACAAACGCAATCAGTTTGCCAGTGCCAAAGAGTGAGGGCCACTGGACTTATGCAATTTTGCAGTGGTGGTGTTTTCTGTATAATTATGAATTTGCTGTGTTTGCCACATAATCCATCATCTGCTGCATCATATGAAGATTTTAGCAAACAAAATTGGTTCCAGCTCAAATGGACCTTTGTAGAGGATGACTAGTCACATTTCTATTGCTCAATGCTGTTCTTGTGTGTTAAACCAGTACTAATGAAATGAGACCTTTGCCCAGACAGTGTCTTAAAAATGACAAAGGAAGGAAGTAATTCTATCACAAAATATGCTGCATTTCGCCACAAACTTTGCCTTTCTAGCCACATAATTTAGTCAACTCCCCCGCATGATATGGTCCTCCCTTGCCGCATAATTCCAGTGGCCCTACTAATAGTCAATACATTACATCAGGATGGAGGTTTTACATTACTAACTTACGAAACCTTTAGTACAAATTGAGGGCCTCGTGCATCCCATCAAAAGACATGAGGAAACGGGTATATTTTTCTTATCACTGTGACCGGAAACCCAGAATGCATCTTCTAAAGTGCTGGTGTGCAGAGCAGTTCATAGGCGCACCCTTCTCAGAGCAGCTGTAAAATGTGTGTTCCACTTAAACTGCTATTTAGAGTAAGTGTTAAGAACATCTAGACAGCTGAAAATATGTCACGTTCTCACAAATCTAGTTTTAATACTAATATAGAATTACCACTTCTTTTCCACAACATAAATCAGCGTTCATAAGATATGCTTACAAGCAAATAGCATTCAGCTGACATTACACATTTTTCAGTAGCATGGCCCGGAGAAACATTTCTCAGTGCATGTATTGTGTACCAGATGTGAAGATTGACAGAAAACAGAATCTGTCCTCATGCCCTGGCATGACAAATATATTTCATTTGGCTTAAGTACGTATTCGGTAGCAGAGACCAAAATCAGAAATTCTGTTCAAGTCACAGCTTGAATATCTTCTAAGTTATGACTCGGGACTGGACAAGAAGTTCACAGAGAATTGTAAATTTAGGAATGAATAAAAATGATTCACCTCCCAGACACAGGCATAACAAGGAGAAAGTAGAGTAGATTCGAGTGAAGAGGGGCAGATTGGAGTTAATAGGAGTAGACTGGAGTGGAGTAGGCTAGATTGGAGTGGGGTAGATTGAAGTGGGGTAGATAGGGATAGAATGGAGGGGATATTTAGGGGTAGATCGGAGTGGATTAGGGTGGATTGGGGAAGAATGTAGTGCAGTGCATTGGGGTAGATTGGAGTGGAGTGGGTTAGTTTGGAGTAGAATGGGGTAGATAAGAGTGGAGAGGAGTAAATTGAAGTGGAGTGGGGTAGAATGAGGTAGAGTGGAATGGGGTAGATTGGAGTGGGATATATTGGGTGGATTATGGTAGGGTAGATTGGAGTGAAGTGGGGTAGGTTGGAGTGAGATAGATAGGAATGGGGTAATTTGAAGTGGGGTAGATAGGGGTAGAGTGGGGTAGATTGGAGTGGAGTGGAGTACATTGGAGTGGAGTAGATTGGGCTAGTTGTGTGAAGTGGGGGAGTCGGGTAGATTGAATTGGGGTAGGTTTGAATGAAGCGGAGTAAATTGGGGTAAATTGGAATGAGTTAGATTGGAATGGGGAGATCGGAGAAGTGTGTCACCCATAGGTGTGGTGCCGAAGAAGGAGCAATTGCAGTTTCGCCTGATACAACATTTGTCGTGGCCAGAAGGGGGCTCAGTGAATGATTTCATCGATGAACGCGAGACCACGGTGTCCTATTCATCAGTTGACGTGGCCATGTCACTGGTAGTGACCGCGAGAGCAACAGCAATGATGGCAAAGTGCGACATAAAGTCGGCTTTCCGGTTGCCTCCAGTCCATCCGAATGATTGGGATCTTCTGGGTATCCATTTAAATGGTAAATGGTACGTGGACAAGGCATTACCGATGGGCTGTTCTATGTCTTGCACACTTTTTGAATGCTTTAGCACGTTCCTACAATGGCTGTTTGCGGAACGGACAGGTCATCAAGGAGTAACACACTACCTGGATGACTTTTTCTTTGTGGGCACCTAAGACTCCACGGACTGCCAGAAGGCACTGGACAGTTTCAATGAGATCATGAGGGAACTGGGCATGCCGTTGGCACTGGAAAAAACTATGAGCCCTGCACGGCTCTGTCCTTTTTGGGCATTGAGTTGGACTCTCAAGGGATGGAGGCACGCCTTCCAGTGGACAAAAAGCAGCAAATGTTGGGTCTGCTGGCGATAATGTTGTCGAAAAATAAGGTCACTGTGAAGGAGATTCAGGTGCTCTCGGGCCACTTTAATTTTGCTTGTCGAGTGGTGAGAGTGGGGAGGACGTTTTGTAGGTGAATGGGCAGGGCACTAGCAGGACAGAGACCTCCTCATCACCATGTGCGTGTGTCTGCGGGGGTGAGAGAAGACTTGCATATGTGGCAGATTTTCTTGCAGTACTTCAATGGCATCCCTTTGATGCGGGAGGGGGACATGGTTTGGGATTTACAAATTTTTTCTGATGTGGCAGGGAGCAATGGCTTTGGTCTGTACTGGCAAGGGAGATGGTGTGCGGAGCAGTGGCCGCCGGAATGGGTGGGGGGGCAGGAGCATAGCCTTTTTGGAATTCTTCCCTCTGGTGGTTGCGGTCACTCTGTGGGGAGGGCAACTGGGGCACAAAAAAGTAACTTTCAGAGCTGACAACATGGCGGTAGTGGAAATTGTGAACCGCCAGTTGGTCAGGGATGAACAGGTCTTGGAATTGCTGAGAGTGTTTGTGTTGGGCTGCTTACGGCATGATATTGCCTTTCGCGCAGTGCATGTGCCAGGTGTGGACAATGACATAGTGGATGCTCATTCACAGTGGGGGAGGTTTCCATGGGCTAGCCAAGGACACAGACAGGACCCCGACCAGCATGCCGCAGCATTTGTGGTACGTAGGCAACACAGGATGTTGCAGCTGGTTTTAGGATCTCTTGCACACTCCAAAAAGACAGCGTACAAGACAGCATGGGAAGGATTCTTGCGCTCAGGTGCTAGGCAGCAGGACTCACCAGCGCTACGAAGGGAAGACGTTATTCAGTTTATTCTAGATATGATTGAGAGGGGACTTTCTAGGGTTACAATCGCAAGAAAACTGGCAGGGATTGCCTTCGTGGGTAAATGGTTGTGGGGTTATGCGCCATCTGCAGGAGAAATCGGGACACGGATGCTGGAAGGTTGGGCTCGGGAATGTGGCTGTGCAACCAGGTTAAGGACCCCCCTGTCTTGGGATCTGTTGGGGAGGGTTATTCAGATATTGCCTGGGGTCTGTACAGATGAATATGAAGTGCGTCTTTTCTCCACTTTGATGTCGTGGATGTTTTTTGGGGCTTTTCGGGTTTCAGAAATGTTGGGGTCAAAATCTGGGGAGGGGTTGTTATGGAGCGATGTTTCCCCTTTCAAGGATAGGATCTCCATCTGGCTGCAGAAATCCAGGACCAATCAGAGGGGCGGGGGTAAATGGGTGACCCTGCAAGCTGCGGACCCGCAGCTGACTTGCCCGTGTAGGTGGGAAGCCAGGTGGAGGTCTCTGGCGCCCGGTTCAGTTGGTTTAGTTTTACTACATGCAAAAGGGCGGAGGGCAAATGCTTCCCAGCTTTTAGCAGTTTTGAGAAAAGCACTGGTGGGCCTGGGGATTGAGGGCAAGAGTTTTGGGACTCACTCATTCAGGATTGGGGCGGCATCAGAAGTGAGCAACAGGGGTTGGGGACGAGGGGACATCATGTGGTTGGGTAGGTGGTCGCCTGATTGCTACCAGCGTTACGTACGTAGCGCATCCGGGGGAGTGTAGCGTGGTTCTTTATATTTCTCCTGTTCATTCATCGTTTCTCGTTTCAGGTTCGGTCCCCTCACCAGGGAGATATCTATCTGGATTGTTGGACACTCCTTTGTGAAGTGGGCACAGGTCCAGGCCCACGCCAGTAATTTCGGGGAAAATCTTGGTTTTAATAAAGAATTGTTTAACGTTTCTTGGAGGGGCAGAGGGGGTATGCGGTGGAAGGAGTTGCTACAGGTTCTAAACGGTGTTGTGGCGGCTGGTAGGTGCCCCGACGTGCTGGTTGTTCATCTTGGGGAAAATGACATGGTAAGAGAAACTGGTTTCTCTCTAATGAGATGCATGAAGAATGACTTGGCTTTGATAAGGCAGCAGTGGTCCGGTTGTGCGGTGATATGGACGGAATTTGTCCCTCGTAGGGTCTTGAAAAGAGCGGTCAACCCAGCAGCGGTGGATAGGGCCAGGAGAAAGCTCAACTCAAAAATGGTGTGTTTTTGTCGGCACTTGGGTTTTTCTAGGATCTCGCACAGGGACATCTAGTATGATACTCCGGTGTATTTTAGGGGGGATGGGGTCCATTTATCCAGGATAGGCATGGACCTCTACTTATTGGAAATCAGGAAGGTCTTGGCCAGGCAGTTGAATGTACAAAGACGCTAATGGTTCAGTCCTGGGAGGCAGGGGGGGCAGGAAAACGGAGAGGCAGCGTTTCCGCCTACTCTCCCACCTTTTCCTGGGTGGCGGGGTTGTTCAAAGTTGGGCCAAGATTGGCTGAAGTTTTTAGTTAAGTGTTGGTAGTTTGTGAGCAGGGGCAGGGAAGGGGTAACCAGGTAGGCTAAGTTTAGACTAGAGGTTTGTTAGTTACAGTTGCACAAAGACAGGTAGAGGTTTGGGTCATTGGAGGATAGGATTTGTAAATGCAATATTGTGTAAGATTGTGTAATCTTCGGGTTTCGCAGCAACCACAGCACCGAAACTGCCCTCATCGCCGCCACTGATGACATCAGGACCCTGCTAGACAACGGAGAGACCGCGGCCCTCATCCTTCTGGACCTGTCAGCCGCCTTCGACACGATATGCCACCACACACTACGCACATGCCTCCACAATGCCGGGATCCAAGAGAAAGCCCTGGACTGGACCACCTCCTTCCTCTCCGGCAGAACACAGAGCATCCGCCTCCCCCCTTCCGCTCCGAAGCCAACAAGATCGTACCCCAGGGCTCATCCCTCAGCCCAATGCTGTTTAACATCTACATGGCACCGCTCACCCACGTCGCCCGACTGCACGACCTCAACATCATCTCTTATACCAACGACACCCAGCTTATTCTCTCCCTCACCAAGGACCCCCACACCGCCAAAACCAACCACCACAAAGGAATGAAGGCCGTTGCCGAATGGATGAGGAACAGCCGACTGAAGTTGAACTTGGATAAGACGAAGGTCCTCATCCTCGGATCCACCTCCTTGGCCTGGGACGACTCCTGGTAGCCGACCGCACTGAGAACAGCTCCAACACCCACTGACCACGCACGCAACCTTGGGGTCATCCTGGACTCCACCCTCTCCATGACCAAGCAAGTCAATACCGTCTCCTCCTCCTGCTTCAACACCCTCCGCATGCTCCGCAAGATCTACAAGTGGATCCCCACCGAAACAAGAAGAACGGTCACCCAGGCCCTCGTCAGCAGCAGGCTGGACTACGGAAATGCCCTCTATGCTGGAGCCTCGGCCAAACTCCTGTAACGGCTTCAACGCATCCAGGACGCCTCCCCGCACCTGATCCTTGACATCCCTCGCAGCAGCCACATCACACCCCACCTGAGAGACCTGCACTGGCTCCCTATCAACAAGAGGATAACCTTCAAGCTCCTCACCCAACCACACAAGGCACTCCAGAGCACCGGACCTGTGTACCTCAACAGATGACTCAGCTTCTACACCCCCACCCGCCAGCTTTGCTCCGCCGACCTCTCCTTCGCCACAGTCCCTCGCATCCGAAGAGCGACCTCCGGCAGCAGATCCTTCTCCCACCTCGCCGCCAAAACCTGGAACACCCTCCCCATCCACCTATGGCAGACCCAAGACCTGCTGACCTTCAGAAGACTCCTCAAGACCTGACTCTTCGAGCAGTAGCATCACTCCCCCCCCAGCGCCTTGAGACCCTCACAGGTATGTAGTATGTAGTGAGCTTTACAAATGCTATGATTGATTGATTGATAATATGGTTGTTATGTAATGTTTTATAATGTTATTTTGTATTTGGCAGGGTGGGGGATTTGATGTGGGGATCGTAGGGATGGGGGGGGAACAAGGGGTCAGGTAATCTATGTATAGTAAGGTTTTAGTTTTGGAAGGCTGTTGCCAGTATTAATAAAATGTGTTTCAATAAAGCGGCCTTTTACACACACAAAAACTGGTCTCCGTTTGGCTTGCCCCCCTCCCTCCCAAGAGGGGTATGGGGGGCAGCCGAGCACCGCGAGGTCTACCCCCGGGCAGATTGGGAGGGGGAGGGGCTGGCCGAATAGCGGCCACTTTGGGGACTTTGGGCTACATTGGGATTAGCCCAATTGTAGCCCAATATCAGAATTGTAGACCAATGGGCATATGTGGGTGTTCAGCGCTCCACCAGCCACCATTTTAGGTTTGTGACCTGGTGGCTGGGAGCGCTGTTGGATTAGCTTTTCCCCGCCCTCTCACCCTCGTTTTTGGGTTTGGGTGGGGTGTTTTTTCCTGTAGGGTTGGATTTTTTACCATAGGCGGTTATTGGAACAGGTACAGAGGGGTAAGGATAAGTTGTACATTCGTCGCTTGGAACAGGTGCTGGCGGGGTTGTTCAAAGTTGGGCCAAGATTGGCTGAAGTCTTTAGTAAAGTGTTGGTAGTTTGTGAGCAGGGGCAGGGAAGGGGTAACCAGGTAGGCTAAGTTTAGACTAGAGGTTTGTTAGTTACAGTTGCACAAAGACAGGTAGGGGTTTGCGTCATTGGAGGATAGGATTTGTAAATGCAATATTGTGTAAGATCGTATAATATGGTTGTTATGTAATGTTATATAATGTTATTTTGTATTTGGCAGGGTGGGGGATTTGATGTGGGGATCGTAGGGGTGGGGGGGAACAAGGGGATCTATGTAAAGTGAGGTTTCAGTTTTGGAAGGCAGTTGCCAATGTTAATAAAATGTGATATGCACCTGTTTCAATAAAGCAGCCTTTTACACACACAAAAACTGGTCTCGGTTTGGCTTGCCACCCTCCCTCCCAAAAATCTTCTACGTTTTCTTTTCTTTATTTGCTCGTGCTGACACTGATTGAGTGGGCGGTAAATTGTGTCGAAGGAAAATAACACTATTCCCCCAAGTACCGCCTTCGACTGGAAGCTCCACCTTCAAGGATCACGGAAACAATGCAGACTCCAAAATGAGACACTAAACATCTTGCGTCACTTCCAGGATGTGTACCAGGAGCGCTAAGAAACTAAACGGCACCTAGACTTACGAAGAATCTACCCTGACCTAACCTTTGCAGCAAACTCAAGTATAGCTGCTCCTTGCTGAATTTCCTTCGGTGAAGTGAGCTGAGCTGAGGAGAGCATGCTGGACCTTCCATAGCAGCCTCCTGGTTTGCAACACTAGTATGCAGACCAAAGGGCAGGATCTCGGCAGCCATTTTGGAATTCCTTAAATTCCTGCATTGCCTCCAACTTGCCCCTCTTTACCTCGTTTTAGGCTGGAACAATGTTGTGTGAGTGAGTACATTCAGAAATTTGCCTCCAGCTATTCTAGGGAACTACAGAGTTCTCACAGGAGTGGGGTTGATTTGCAAAGAGTGGAGTACAGTGTATTAAGGAAGATTAGAGTGGAGTTGGGTAGGTTGGAGTGGGGTAGATGGGAGTGGGGTAGATTGGAGTGTAGTGGGGTAGAAAGAAGTTGAGAGGAGTAGATTGGAGTGCAGTGGGGCATATTAGGCTAGAATGGGGTAGAATGGAATGGAATAGATTGGAGTGGGATAGATTTGGTGGATTATGGTAGGGTAGATTGGAGTGAAGTGGGGTAGATTAGAGTGGAGTGGCGTAGATTGGAGTGAGGTAGATAGGAATGGGGTAGTTTGATATGGGGTAGATTGGTGTAGATTAGGGTAGATTGGAGTGGGGTACATTGGAGTGGAGTAGATTAGAGCAGGTAGATTGGGTTGGGTGGGGTAGAAAGAAGTGGAGTAGATTGAAATGGAGTAGATTGGGGTAGACTGGAGTGAGGTAGATTGGAGTGGTGTGGATTGGAAGGGGTAGATTCGAGTAGGGGATGTTGGAGTGGAGTGGGGTAGAGCAAAATGTAGCAGAATGGAGGGGTGAACTGGGGTGGAGTGAGTTACATTTGGACTGGAGTGGGGTCAATTTGTGTGACATGGTGGATTGGAGTGCAGTGGAGTGGGTTAGATTGGGTAGAGTAGAATTGAGTGTGGTAGATTGGGGTAGAGTGGGGTAGAGTGGAGCTGGATAGATTGGAGAGGAATCAAGATTGGAGTGAAGTGAGATGGATTAGGGAAGAGTGGAGTGGGGTAGATTGGGTGGAATAGAGGAGGGTAGATTGGACTAGAGTGGACTAGACTGTAGTGGGGTAGATTGAAGAGGGATGAATGGAGTGGGGTAGTTTAAAGTGGGGTAGATTAGAGTAGCAGTGGTAGATTGGAGTGGAGTGCAGTCGATTGGATTGGAGTGGGTTGGATTAGAGTTTGGTAGAGTGGGTGGGGTAGAATGGGGTGGAATACATTGAAGTGGGGTGGAGTGGAGTGGGGTAGATTGGGGTAGACTGGAATGGGGTGGGGTAGCGTGAATGGGGTGGATTGAAGTTGGGTAGATTGGGGTAGACTGGAATGGGGTGGAGTAGCATGAATGGGGTGGAGTGGGGTGGATTGGGTGGAGTGGGGTAGATTGGAGTGAGGTAGATTGGAGTGGGGTAGATTGGGGAGGGGTAGATTGGAGCAGGGTTAATTGGGGTGGAGTGAGGTGGGGTAGGTTAGAGTGGGGTGTAGTAGATTGGAGTGGGGTGGATTGGGTGGAGTGGTGTAGATTAGAGTGAAATGTGGTAGATTGGAGTGGAATAGATTGGCTGAAGGGAAGTATGGTAGATTTGGGTTGAGTGAAGTGAGGTAGAGTGGAGTAGGGTAGATTGAAGCAGAATAGTAAATACTGCGGTAGATTGGAGTGGGGTGGATAGTGAAGGAGTGGGGTAGATTAGAGTGGAAAATAGTTGGATATATTGCAATGGAGTTTGAAGTGGGGTAAATTGGATTGGAGTGAGGTAAATTGGACTGGGGTAGATTGGCGTGGAGTGGAGTACAGTGGAGTGGGGTAGACTGGAGTGGAGTCTTGTAGATTGGAGTGGAGCGGGTTGTATTGGAGTACATTGGAATTGGGTGGATTTGGGTAGATTGGAGTAGGGTGGATTGGAGTGGAGTGCAGTAGGCTGGGGTAGATTGCAGCCTAGTGGGTAGATTTGAATGGAGTGCAGTAGACAGGGGCAGAGTGGGGTAGATTGGAGTGGGGTTGATTGGGATAGATTGAGGGGAGTTGGTAGATTGGAGTGAAGTGGAGTAGATTGGAGTGGAGTGGAGTGGAGTGGGGTCAATTGAAGGTGGAGTGGGATAGAGTGGAGTGCAGTGGGTTGTAGTGGAGTGGGGTAGATTAGATCATATTCAAGTGGATTGGAGTAGATTGGGTTACAGTGGTTTAGATTGAATTGAGGTAGATTGGAGTGGGGTGGGGCAGATTGGCGTGGCATGTGTAAACTGAGTAGTGGTAGATTGGTGTGGGTGATATTGGAGTGGAGTGTGGTAGATTGGAGTTGAGTCGGAGAGATTGGGTGGAGACTGGTAGATTGAAGTAGGTTGAGGTATAATATAGCAAAGTGGAGTGGGTGGGGTAGATTGGACTGAGTTAGAGTGGAGGGGTTTAGAGTGGCGTGTTGTGTTGTGGAGTCAGTGGCATAGACTGGATTGGTGTGGTGTCGAGTGGCGTGTCATAGAGTGTCCTAGAGTGGAGGGGCATAGCGTGGAGTGAAATGACACAAAGTGGAGTCGAGTAGCGTAGAATGGAGCGACATGGCATATAGTGGAAGAGCACAGAGTGAAGAAGAGTGGTGTAGTGTGGAGTATGCATGGTTTTGTAGTGCACTGCCATTACAGATGACACATTTTCAATTGAATGACCATTACATTTGCACTGAAACATGTCAGTGCATTGATGTGTTTTGATCGTATTCAAATATTTGTTTCCACCACACGTCAGAATTACAAAAAAAGGGCTTCATTTGTTCTAATTCTGATATATTCTGAAACATCAGAACAGTTCATTTTTTGCATGCTATTAAAAAAATCCTGCACCCTCTCCTCTCCTCTTACATGGATACCCAGCAGGATTGCTACACAAATTCTCTCATTTTGAAGTCAGACAAAGTAAAGTAAACATCAAGCTCCCTCAGAAGAGAGAGCTTGATATTTGACCTATGACTTTGAATGCACAGTAGAGGCGGTAAAATAAGAACAAGATTTAAAAGCCTGTTTACAGAAAGTGAGTTTGTGGAAGAATACAGTAAACAAGGTTTGGGACACAAGAGTAACAAAGTCAAGCTGACCAGCCTAAAGAAAATAAAACCAGCAAATAGAAAGACCAAAATGTGAGTTACAAACCACAAAGCCAATGGTAAGCAATTCGCAGAATGCATTCCTAAGTCTGTTTTTTGCATGGCTCCAAGATGTCTTTAGCAAACCAGACAGGAAGGCTTCGACCTAAAAACCAAGGATGAAAAAGAACCCTTTAGAGTGATATAAAGGGGCAGAGGGTGTCTCAGAGAGGTAAGGGATGGAATCAAGACTGAGAAGGTGATTACAATGGCGCCATCGTTTCGGGGAATGGGACCACCCAACATGCTGTCGGCAGTCCCATAGTAGTGATTAGGATGCGACGGCTACCATGGCGGTCGCAATGGCTATATTTTAAATTGCGGTGGGTGATGCTGGCTGCTACACCCGCCGCAATGTTAAAACGGCACAAGTAAAATTTCCCTGCACTACATGGTGCAGGGACATGTAGGGGGCACCATGGGTGCTCCTAGCGCCCAAAACTTGGGTGCAGGCATGAGGGGTGGGGCTACGGGGCCTCAGTGTCCAACCCCGACAGCCTTTTCATGACGGGTGAACCGCCACGGAAAGGCAGGCGGGGAGGTACATCCTAATCCTTACAGCGGTGCCATGTAGGCAATGCCACCATTTTGGGGATGGGAAGCCCTCTGCTGCACCGGCGGGCTCAAGAAGCCCGCCGGATGCGTGGCAGTCGGATTTTCCGACCACCACGGACCCGCCCACCATTTTAATATGGCGTGGGGAATGGCTTCATGATGGCAGTGAGCCCGCCACCAACAGCATGTCGGTGGCGGATTCACCGTCATCGTAATCAGCCCCTAAGCCTTGATATTCAGCACCCTCAATATTTGTAACCCGACTGCAGGTGTGTGACCAAACATTTATTGTTTTAAAAATCAAGCACTAAAAACATCTGAGATGTCAAAGAGCCATCTATGTCAAACGAGAATCTAACTTATCAGATGGCCTAATTTGTAGATCAAAAACTTCAAGATCACTAAGTAGAAGATTTGAATATTACTTAAAATAATACCTTCCTCAGTTTTAGATTGGCTAAGATGTAAAAAAAAATAGCATGAGTCAAAGTATTTTGTTAAGATGGTTTGAAGGTCTTTAACAGACAAATTGCCTGAGAAACCCTAATAGAAATCTGGAAGTATTGTGCCAGAAAACAAAAGGACACAGATAAACCTTAAGAAAATCTGGTGGACAGAGAATAGACAGACCCCATATTTTATGAGACTATATCAGGGCAGCAAGGGAACTCACTTGATTTGTTGATTTCTCTGTACCAGACGAGAGGTAAACCACAGATTGTTGTAAGGAAATGTCTTTGACACAGAGGATAAATGCTGTAAAGAGCCCAGACAGCATTCTGGTTGATGAAGCACAAGGTGTCATCCCAGAAACCCAGCAGTGCAGAATCAGTACCAGTTCTACGCCTACATCCACACTGAACAGCAGACAATGCCATGTTAGAATCTATAAAGACTTGGAATTGTTGTAGTACAACTTTCTCCATGATCTGTGCTAGTACAGGCAGGTTAGGTATTGGATGCAAACTTGCTAGACCAGTGGGGAGCAGTTTGGGTCTCTTTACCAGTGGTGTAATAATATCCCTTCCTTTAGAGCCTCAGGTGCAAGACCCTCTGATAGATTTAACTGATGGCACACTTAAGGCTGTAAGGATGCATTTCGCACTGGAAAAATAGTGGCAAAAAATAAAAGTGCAGTGCAGTGGCAGCTCGCAGACGTAACGCTGTGGGGCGGTGAGGTGGGGCGGGGCAGGGCTGTGTGGGGGTAGTGGAGCCTGACATACGACGGCAACCCTGGCAATGCCTTCTATTAACGTGTTAATTATCAAAACAGATAAATAAAAGGCATTGTCATTTCAATGGCAATAGCTTAAACTCTCGCAAATGCGAGACCTAGTGCTTTGCAAATGTTTGTTAATTTAAGGATTTCTAATAAATAGAATATGAGAAAGCTGTGTGTGTTTGAAATATTGAATTGTGGAAAGATGGGAACTATTATGAATTATGATGATCTACATAAAGTGTCTCCTCGCCAGTTCTTTTCTTATGCCATATCTCTCTTATATTGTCCCTTCTAGACCATCTCTCGCGGTCTCTTTCCACCTCCCCCTATCGCCATTTGTTCATCTTTGTTTCCCCACTGTCTGTCAGCCTCTCTTTCGGACACACGTCATTTTCTAAATTAATCATATGGATTAATGCTGATGTGCTATTAAAAGAATTGTTTAAAAGTGTCAATTTGTAGTGAGTGCAATAAAGGAAATGATCGCCCACCACAGTTTTGGTAACTCTGCCTCTTCTTCTTGTTGTTTGGTTCATGCTGAACAACCGTCAAGAAATGCGGAGTATCTCTGTAGCAAATGAGAGATCATTAATTTTACAGCGCCATGATGATTTTACATACAAGCGCTAAATGAATCCTACATAACACAGCATAAAATAACACGTTCTAGAACTTCCAGAACAGCTTCCACCTAGGAATGACTGTAGCTTCCGCCTAGGAATAAGTGCAAGCTCTCCTCTAATTTAGCGGTTGTCAAACCCTACAACGCCAAAAGATCACTACGATCCGAAGATCAGAGACTCCTCATTGTACCAAACATAAAGAAATCTGGGAGTGGAGGGCGTTCTTTTGCCTATTTGGTGCCCAGCGGCGTCACTAGGGTTGGTGTCACCCAGTGCGGTAACTCATGGTGTCACCCGTGCGGTCCACACCCCCCGCAACCCACTAGTGATGCCGCTTTTCTAAAACACGTGTTGAGCATGAAAGGGGCAGAGTGTGCGTAAAGCGTGGCCCCCTGCCACAAAGGAGGCCCGACCTTAAGGGTGGATCTACCTGATAGCTCCACGCCCCTGTGATGCGTAGTATACAACTCAGTGCCTTTGGGAGCAGTGGTATTGGTTCCGTGATGTTGAGTGTACAGTACCAACACACCTGAGAGTAGTTGTCTGCGAGAGGAAAGCTCGCGTCTGGGAAAGTTGAGTTCTGGCACATGGAGTCATTTGGTAACCCCACTTAAAGTGGTTTTGTATATGCGTCAGGTGGATGGCCTAAAGGAAGTCAGTGACTCCATTCCGAAAGCACGCCCCCAGTCCCCCGATGGTGTCGCGGTGTCACCCCATGTGATGGTGTCACCCGGTGCGGTCCGCACCCCCCGCATTCCCCTAGTGACGCCACTGTTGGCGCCCAAGCTTTGGATCTCGCTTCCTTGAGGATGACTGAGGAAGAAACAAACTTTTGGAAACTACTTCAAACATATCTTTTCCAATGAGTGGCTTGCTGGATCCTCTGTGGACGGAACTGTTTCAGCGCTGGGAGGCCCGTTTGGATAGCCATGTGCTTTACAAACCCCTAGCATAGCATAGCTTCTGCATAGGAATGAGTGCAGCTTCTGCCTATGAATGAATGGTACAACTGTGGCTTTCTTGGTTCAGCGCTTGTGATCTCAAAATGGTGGCATATAGTGGCTGCACCAGAGTCTTCAACCGTCTTGCTCAGTCTGCAGTTTTCATCTCCTTCCTGAAGTGGAACAGGGGTACACATGTATCTCATGCTTGCCTTACCGTTCGTACTAAAACTGCATCTCAGTGCTGACATTCAGCAAGGCTGAATGCAACCCGTTTCCAATTGCCTGAGATCTCTTCTAGAGGGGAAATGGCCACGCACCTTAGGCAGGTAGTCCCTTCTGGGGAAGAGTCAAGAGTAATTTGCATATTTTAGATTCCTACCTGTCACAGTATGGGTCAGCTGGAAGACGAAGGAATAGCATGCATCCAGAACAATGCCAGTGGGCCACACGGAGTGGTAACTTTTCATGCTTTATGTTATTTGCTCTTGAGGTAAGTGTTCCTGGGTGGAAGAGGTGTGTCCAAATCTGGGTATACGACATACTCTGCCATTAAGACTCCCACTCCATCTCAGTGGTGAGGCCTACAAAGCTGAACTATGCCCAGCATGGTATCAATCAATCAATCAATCAGGGGATTTATAAAGCGCGCTGGGGGGGGTGCAGCTCCGGTTCAGTCGAAGAGCCATGTCTTGAGGTTCTTCCTGATGGTGTGGAGGGTGGGACAGCGTCTGATGTTCACTGGGAGCTCGATCCAGGCTTTGGTTGCGACATAGGAGAAAGCTCTGCCTCCTCTTCTGGTTCTGCGAATGCAGAGGGTCTCTGCGAGGGCGAGGTCTGTGGAGCGAAGATTCCTCTTGGTATGTGGAAGGAGACTTTCTCGTTGAGGTATTTGGGTCTGATGTTGTGGAGGGATTTGTAGGTGTGGGTGAGCAGTTTGAAGGTGACTCTCTTCCCGACGGGCAGCCAGTGGAGGTTACAAAGGTGAAGGGTCATGTGTTCATGCTGTGGGGTTCCGAGGACAAGTCTGGCTGCGGCGTTCTGGATGGCCTGCAGCTTGTGTAGGAGGGTTCTGTTGATTCCAGCATAGAGGGCATTGCCATAGTCCAATCTGCTGGTTATGAGTGCATGGGTGACGGTTTTTCTGCATTCTGGGGGTATCCATTTGAATGTCTTACGGAGGATCCGAAGGCAGTTTAAGCTGGTGGAGGAGATGGCGTTGATCTAGCAGGTCATGGTAAGGGAGGAGTCGAGGATGATGCCGAGGTTCCGTGTGTGGTCTGTCGGGATGGGTGAGCTCCCGAGGGCGGAGAGCCACCAGGTGTCATCCCAGGCGGAGGTGGAGGGTCTGAGGATGAGGACCTCGGTCTTCTCCGAGTTGAGCTTCAGGCAGCTGCTTTTCATCCAGGCGGCTACGTCTCTCATTCCTTCCTGGAGACAGAGTCTGGTGTCTTCGGGGTTCTTCGTGAGGGAGAGGATGAGCTGGGTGTCGTCGGTGTAAGATACTATGCTGAGCCCGTGTTGTCTGACGATGGCGGCGAGGGGGGCCATGTAGATGGTGAAAAGCGTGGGGCTGAGCGATGATCCTTGAGGGACACCGCAGTTGGCCTGTGTGTGTTCGGAGAGGAAAGGAGGGAGTCTGATCCACTGGGTTCTGCCGGAGAGAAAAGATCGGATCCAGGAGAGGGCGGTTCCTCGTATCCCAGCGTCGTGAAGTCTGGCTGCGAGGGTGCGATGTGAGACGGTGTCGAAAGCTGCGAATAGGTCCAAGAGGATGAGGGCCGTGGTGTGCCCTTGGTTTAGTAGTGGGTATTCTTTATGGTCACGGTGGTGTGTTTGACGGTGGCAGGATTCCAGGTTGTGATGATAGGCTCTTTGTCGGTGGTGGTGGCGAGTGGGGTGGTGGCGGCGTCTGTTATGTGCATGTGTTCTATTTGAGAGAGGACATACTCTATCAGTCTTTGCTGGGCTCGTTTTGGAACAAAACTAAGTCTGATTCTAATATTGTTGGGCACATCTGTAATGACAAAGTGTAACTATAAAACAAGGGAATAGATTGACCAATTTTAATTATGAGTGGTTCAGAATGATTCATGTATTGCCATCTATCATTTCTTTGCGTAACTTACTTTAGTCTTCTACGATGTACCTTTAAGAAAATACACAGGGCAAAAAGGGCTGCTAAGGTCTTGAACTTCACATTTTTCTTTAAATTAAATTACATATAAACACTTTTTTACTGCAAGAATAAAATCATTCACAAGCTGCTATACTGCCACCATTTTTCGGTCTGGTCTGAAGACATCTTGTAGCTATCTCACTTGGCAATCTAAAAAAATGATAACACAACTTGTTAATAGCGATATTAAATACAGAAAATGATTGTGTCTCACTTCTTTAACTATTAGTTTATTGGAGTGTCAATTAAAGTTGGGAATGCCCAACAAGAAAGTGTACAAGCACTGTGGGAATAGGTCAGCCCACTTTAGGTAAACGCTTGAACCGGTACTGTCAGTCTTATCGTGGCTTGGATTATCCTACAGGACAGGAATTCGATAATTACACAGTCCATTATGTTGAGTGATGGCATTTTTCCTGTGCACAGGATCCTATGATTTTTTTTAACACCATATGTGTGTGAATGACCCAGCAGAAGTGGACTTTTATTTTATTAATCCTTTGTTGTGGCAAATTTGGAAAGGAAATACTGTGCAAGCTGTTGTTTCTGGAGGCAGTCACCTGTATTTGAGTGAAACATACTTCAGGGGTGAATTACAGGTAAGTGGAAAACTGTTGCACTGCCAAGCAGTTAATGTTGTGCTTTCCTTTTTTTGCTTTCAACAAGGTAGGAAGGTTATTTATAACAAGAATATGGGTTTAATATAGACTTAACTCTTGTTTGGCAAATATTGTAAGGAGCGGCATGGTATTTATCTTGGAGCAGTGGAAAAAAGTCTGTGCGTTTCCTTAATAAGAAATGTGCTAATTTTGAAAGACTATTAAGCTACAAAACTACAAAGAGCATTGTTATTGTTTGATGTGGCACTACATGGAGTATTAAATAACACTGTAAATAACAGATATGTTATAAGCAATGTTTTCTTTTTTTTGCTACATGTGCTCCTAGCAATTCAGTGTGTGCTTAACAAAGGCCACACTTATGGTTTTCTTGTATCATGAATAATCTTGGAAATTTTCAAGGAAGTCAAGGAAATGCCTGTTGGCCTTGTCAATGCTTGTTTATTTTGTCACTAAATATTTCTCAGACTTTTTGATTTTTAGCAGGGTTCTGGTGTTTTTCACGACAACGAAGCGTCACAGACCGCAAACTGATGCTCATCAGGGGCAACCTTTCGGCCTTCCTTAGGAGGGAACCATCCATTGGTCACTCCTCGCTGCAGTCGTAAGAATGTAACTCTTTACAGCCCTGTGCACAAGCCCTTGCTGGAGACAGTATATTCTAGCCTTAGTGATACAGTAGTGTATTACCAACAAACTGCCTACTGTCCTGTTTGTGAGCATCATAAACACAGCCTGTTGCAAAAGTGATTGCGATCATCAGAACAGGTAAAGGCTGTCTGAACATAAATAGTGGCTCTGTCAATAGGAGTAGGCCTGGGCAAAATTTTAGCTACAATGGAGTAATTACGGCAATTTCGCATTGCCGTTTTTACGCGAAATTACAGAAAATTAGGCAATTATGCTCATGCGTAATTTTGCATAAAAATCCTTCAGCAGGAGAACAGGAACAATAAACTTTGCAAGTGCAAGTGGCTGCTGCTGCTCTTGTTCTACTGCATTTAGCAATATTTTCTTAGCACAAAAAAACACTAAATGCTGGGTTACGTTCCTCGCGTAATTGTGCGTACTCTCATGTAATTTTGCTTTAATTTCACGCAATCACGTGACAGCTAAATATGAAAACTGCACCCATCCCTAATTAAGAGTGGTAGGCAGGTAGCTAATAACAAACATACTTTTTAAAGAGTGATGGCAGTGACAAAGAGGATGGCCGATGGCCACATAGGGCAACAACATTTTTCCCTTGCATGTAAAGAGGGAATACAGTTTGTTTGCTGCTGTCAGAACAGCCCATTCAAATGTTTGCAAGGTACGCTGCACATAGGTAGTAACAAGTGCAATGCATGTGGAAAGAGGAGCATGCTGGAGTTCTCTCAGAAGAGGGGTCTCTATCCAGCCTGATTGGCTGGAATCTTTGAATCTGGCGTATGTACTGACACTGACAGTGGTCTACAGCCCAATTGCCTGAATTTGAGAATGTAAGATGGGGCTCCATCAATCTTATTGAACATCTAATGGACCTGGGCCTGAGTGGACCCGGCTACAGTTGTTTCTTCCAGAATTTGAAGGTGAGTGTTTCCCATTGCTTCCTGACTAGGAAGAAAACTAAAGGCTCCTGCTTAACCTCTGCCAGCCTTCTCACTGCTGCTGACTTTGCCTGTGTGGAAATTCCCTAACATCCAGGGCGTCCAGAGATGTATGGACATAACCTTGAAGCATCTGTATCCCTCTTCTGATGCCAAAGGAGAACTTCTAAAAAAATATAATACGCCAAAAAAGTGAACCTAGATAGTGACTAAGCCTGGTGCCTACACGTTGTGTTAGCATTAAACTATATTGTTTTTGTTTTTCATCTTATCCTACTGCTGTTGCAGTAACTTATCAGCTAGCCAGCTTGCAGGCGGCCTGTGTGGTCTTGGCCATGTCCTATGAACATGTGTGTGGCATCTGGGTTCTGCCCCAAGAGCTTCCAGTTGGTGAGTGTTAGACCTGGCATCTTTGGTGTGATTGTCCCCTAACCTTTCGCCTTCAGACCTCCTGTTTTCGTTGCCTACGTTTTTGCTGGCCTTAGGGCTCTGAGCACTTCACCACTGTTAACCAGTGCTACAGTGCTTTCGCTCTTTCTCTAACACATGGTAACATGGTAATATTCACCTATACCCAATTGGCATATGTATTTTATTTGTAAGCCCCTAGCAAAGTGGCAATACATGTACCCAAGGCCCGTAAATTTAATGCTGCTAGTGGGCCTGCAACACTGGTTGTGCCTCTCACTTAAGAAGCCCCTTTAAACATGTCTCAGGCCTTTCATTGCAGAGCCTGTGAGAGCTGTTTAAACTGCCATTTCAACCTGGCAAAATAAAACCTTTTACCAGACCCAAACCTTTCTTTTTAACACATATAAGTCACCGCTAGGGTAAGCCCTGGACAGCCCCAAGAACAGGGTGCAGTGTATTTAAAAAGTTGGACATGTACTTTTAAGTTCTACATGTTCTGGTAGTGAAAAATGCTTACATTATATTTTCACTACTGCAAGGCTTATCTCTCCCTATAGTATAACATTGAAGTTCCCTTATTACATTTTATAAGTGTAGTTTCCAAATTTGGCAGAAAGCTAGCTCTTGGTCCAAAAAGAGCCCTCTTTGTAATTTGATACAAATCCATTCAGTAGTTTTAGAGTCATTAAAGAAAAAAGATGTATGTATATCTAGGAACATGAATCCGCCACAGATCCGACAGATCTGATGGTTAGATTTGATTGGTTGCCAACACTTCAGCCAGGAGGTGTTGGCAGACATTTGAGGACTTGGGCAAGTCCTGAGTCCTAAAAGAAAACCGCAAAAAAGACACAAGGGGATAGAGAAGAAATACCTTGACCCCCTAGATCTGGTGGTGGGATCCCTGGGGCCAAAAACAATTTATTTTAAAACAAAAATGGCTTCAAATTTGCTGAGGATCTGCTAATCCTTTTTTAAAAAGACAAGTGCAGTATACCACACTTGTGTTTTTTTTAGAGCCTCCTGAGTGAGACAGGTCCGAGGGGAATATATATGAAAGGTATAGAGTTCAAAATCTTAGTAATAACTGCAATTCCACAAAGATAATAAAATCCTGTCAGTTGATTTTCAAGGAAATTGTATAATACATTCGGTCTGAAAGGGGATACTCATGAATGCCGTCTGTGACTCTAGCATTGTGTGGCATTGGTAAAGCACTTAGCAGTATATTGGGGAGGGTGTAATGAATCACAAGGGAAGACCTTGCTAATGCCGAGAACTCGGGTAGTAATGAAGTACGGCTATACAATTCCTGTTTTGCTGCTGGGTCGCTGCCTTGCTTATTTGCCATGTATAAATAGCCATCTCCATACACCTGCCCTAGTTCAGTGCCCTTTACTGGAACTTGGTATGTCAAGCCACGGATCATGACATCAAGATCTCAACGTGACGAGACATATAAAGTTCTATGATGGAATGCACATTGGGCTTTTTCACCAGGTTTTATTTGCCCTCATCAGGGGTTCACTTGAGTTAGCTCACTCAGCTGATAAGGACAATACACTGTCATTAACTTTCCTTTTGAGTTTGGCAAAACAATTATACACATTAACAATGTTTGGTTGTTGTTGTATCATTTGCTCCATGTTTTCAGAAGACACTACACATTTGCGAAGAGAACCAAGCAATGTTTTGTAAGCTGATCTTGTAGACCCTGAGACTCTGGGGTGGAGTTTACATACTGTCATGGCCACCATCTCACCAGTCAACATTAAATAGAAGCTCTAGCGGTACTTAATGAAATGATGTAAGATCAACTGGTATCTAAATATGGCCACTGTCAAAACCTCCTCGATATACTCATCGGACACAAGCATCAACTGTAGTAATGAGTCCAAAAATAAGAGCAAAGTGATTGCCATTCATGGCAATCACACCCCCATTGCAGTCCAGTTCCTGTCCACACAATTGCCAACAGCCTCAAGGTCTTAAGAGTGAGCAGATCAGGGGTAAGATCATGCAAATAAACGTATGCTGCTAAATAAAGCTGCCTCGCCTCCTTGTAGATGCATGTCCAACTTTTAAAATACAGTTCACCCTGCCCTCTGAGCTGTAGAGGGCCTACCCTAGGGGTGACTCATATGTATTAAACAGGAAGGCTTGGGCCTGGAATAGTTTTTTTTGCCAGGTCAAATTGGCAATTTAAACTGCATACACACAGGCTGCAATGGTAGGTGGGAGACGTGTTTAAAGTACTACTTAAGTTGTTGGCACAATCAATGCTACAGGCCCACTTCTAGCATTTAATTTAAAGTACTTAATAGGCCTGGGCATAAATTAAATTACACCGGAGTAATTTCAGTAACTTCGCATTACTCTTTGATGTAAGTTACTGATAATTATGCGATTAGCCCTCCTTGCGTAATTTAGAGTAGTTTAGGGGAATAGCTCCTAGCGCAAGAGCACATTTAGTGAGAACAAGCGGCCACTCGCTGTCATGTTCTACTGTATTCAGCTCCGTTTCTTAGATCAAAATACATCCCTGCATCCATTTTGGCCTTGGGGGTGCATTTTGCACTGAGAAAATAGTGCTGAATGACGATAGTGAGTTGGAGGAAAAGTCTACTCCAAGAGCACATTTAGGGGCATATCAGCAACACCTGGCGATAATTATCGCTCAGCACTCTTAGCGTGAGGATAATTATCGCCGGGTAACATGGATTTTTATCGCTGAGATAGCATGCTATTAGCAACGCTAATCTCCTCAGCGATAAAAATCCTCACGCTAACTGTCTAACGTGAGATTATCGCTGAAAACCCAGAAAAAATCTCACGCAATGTGGCGTTAGCTTGTTGATAGGGCCCCACAAACTTAGCTATGATATCCACCTTCCATAGGATATCATGGCTAAGTCAGTCCTAAAGCAGGCGTATGGAAAGTAGCGATACCAGGGGCTATCGCCACTTTTCCTGACGCTATGCTTCATAGCGTGGGGCTTGATGATAGGAGAAATGTCGCTTAGCGACATTTCTCCTGTCATGTTAGGTCAGGAACGCCCACTTTGCATCTCATTAGAGATGCAAAGCTTGGCGTTAGGAATCCTGACGCTAAAGCAAGGTTTCACGCGTTAGCGTGGCCTTGCTAATTAGGCGATAAAATTATCGCTGCTTTTCGGCTGAAAACGGCGAATTTTTTTTATCACCAGCTTGTAAATATGCCCCTTAGTGAGCACCAGCGCCTGATCACGCTCGCTGTTTGTGTTCTGTTGCATTTAGTGCTATTTCTCAGTGCAACAGGCATCCTCACAACCATTTTGGATGCGAGGGAGCATTTATGCACTAAGAAACAAAGCTTAAGGCAGATTTAACCTTCTCACATGCTCTAAACATAATCTTGCGCAATTTTTAGGTCATTCTGTGTGATTATGCTATACGGAATTACAGAAGTTATGCTCGCCCCTCAGGACTGAAGCACAAACATTTTAGTCAACATGCATGACTATTTTGCTAAAGCCGTTCATTGCAAAGGCACAAGATTAGTTTTGCTTGGAAAAGAATTTCCCAACAGAATACAGTGTTAGAGGAAGTGATGATAGCATATCGACAAAGTAGTCACAACAATCTCCTGTTTCAGAGGGAGGTGAGTATTTGCATAAATCCTTACCTCAAAAGCCCTCAGTCTGAGAGTTAAATCGAACTCGTGCCCTTGAAGTCCTGAGCACACTCTAATTATGAGAACTAAGTTAGTGTCCAACAATGGAAACAGTCTCTCTACATTTTACAGTGCCTAAAGTTCAGCGAAAAGAACTCACCGAACAGCACAAGTCTATACACATAACTGCAAACCTTTGAACATTCAACACATATGTAAACAATAATCGATCTCCAAAACTATGTAAAAAACTACAAATTATTTTTCGTTTTAAATACATGTTAATTTTAGAACTACGCCACGTGCATGCTAGCAGGCTGTTTCTATGCATATCTATGGAAGCAACACAATTATAGGTCTCTGAAAGCTCCTTAGAGTTATCTAGAAGGCACAGAGTGACTCACTGGACGAGCTACACATGACCTGGGGCCTGTTTGCCTCATTGAAAGCTGTGCTTAGATGTACTGTATGCGTCAGTCCGAAGAGGCAGTTCACTCATTTTAGCTCCAGCCCCTCGGATCATATAATTGCTGTGGCTACCAAAACACCTGGCTATCTTGGCGTGTTAAGGAATGCCATTCTGCTAAAAAACAACAGGTGATGATGACTAGAAACCCCAGAGTTTGTTAAGGTTACATATAATATAAAGTCATGTCGAAGCTTTCCTATGTTTTCCAACGGTGTTTTACCCATAAGATAACTTGGTGGGTTAAATATTTACTAACCGAATCAATTAAATGCATGCCAAGAGGATGTCCCAGAAGAAGAGTCCATCAAATAATGGCCGAAACATCTCTACCAAGTCTTGATTTAAAGTGCATGAAGGGAAGCTAAGTGCGTGAAGGGAAGCTGTCCCGGAACCAAGGGGGAATAGTGTACATCTTCCATAAGGAACAGAACTGATGTGTGTGTACACTGAAGAATATAAAGACCTTCTGAATATGTCATCTAGTGTTCTTAAAATCACCAGGCTGAGATGCCTCCAGTTCACTTATCACTCTCATGTCTCCATCCCGCCTTCCTTCCCAGCGCTTTAGGAAAAGCCACTAGGATTGGAACTCATTCTCAGCTTACTTCACTTTCTTGCTTTAGCTGAACAGTCAAAATTACTCAAGCATATCTACCTCGCGGGGGAAGTCTTCAGCCCACTACAGGCCACCCCTATGTTGTGACTCTTCAGAAAAGGCCCAAATATAAGGACAGTGTTCCCTCTTTCGCATTCTCCCACACAGGCTTCTTTATATCCATTGAATAGCCCCCCACACCATTACTGAGTAATGCACTTTTGTCTATACCACCTCCAAGATAGGCCCCAAAGGACGGTCCATACTCATGTACTATCCTTCTCCGCCGCAGAGAACAGGCCCCTTTTACAATGTAGCACCTTTTGTGTGTATGCACAAACAGGTCACTGTTTACTATGACACAAAGTATGTTGACTTCGAAAACTTTAAATGAGTCACACGTTATTGGTATGTAACCAAGGGGCATATTAACAAGGGCCGGCGATAAATATCGCAAAGCACACTTAGCGCTTGCATATTTATCGCCGGCTATCTCTGGAATTTATCGCCCGGTTAGCGTGTTATAAACAACGCGCATCGCCGAGGTGATAAAATTCCAGAGATAGGTGGGATATCGCCGTTTTCCATGGTGGAAAACGGCGATATCCTAGATAATAGGGCCTGTGGTCTTAGCCACACAATCCACCCCCCATGTTAGGTATGCCTTAGTCAGGAATTTAACAGACGTTAAATTCCTGAGTTAAGGCATACTTAACGCGATTTTATTTATCGCTAACCCTCCTTGATAATATCGCGAAGCTTCCTTCGCGATTTTATCCCATGTTGCTTTTCACAGCCACGCCTCTTTTGCATCTCATTATCGATGCGAGGCGTGTGAAAAAGGGGCGATACATCAAGGAATCAGGCGCTAGCGTGCCCTTGATGATAATGCGATAATATTATCGCCGCTTTGCGCCCGAAAACTGCCTCTAAAGCGGCGATAATATTATTGTCGCCCCTTGATAATATGCCCCCAAATGCAAAAAGAACAAACAAAAATGCTTCAATCAATGTGGTGCCAACCAAGAAGTTCACACATACAATGGTAGGGCCTGATCCCACGACTCAAGAACAGGGCGGTCCAAACCCTATTCGGCATACCCAATGCGACTAGACCTTAGCACACGCAAATGATCCACACCTTGCAGCAGTGGCCCCATGGTAGAGAGTATCTGTTTCTGACCTGAATTCCAGGCACCTGAAAGCATGAAGGACCATAGGCTAGAATTCCAGTAGTATCAACAATGTGGACATGTCACGTGTGGCAACACGTTCTGGGCGCTCTCCTGGAAAACAGGGCAATCAGCCAGGTACCAGTTGGACAGCACATTCAATTCAACAGAAGGCTTTTGAGTGATTGGGAAGGGCCAGGGAAAGTCAATCTTACTTACTCAGTTGTGGAATAGTATTGACAGATGTATTCAACTGGACATGTCCAGCGATTGTACACAGTTTGATGCCTGTTATGTACTGGGAGTTCATATTGGCCTACAAAGATAGACAGGCTTTGATTAGATTGATAGCACTTCATTAATGGAACAAACATCGGCAAAGCTAATTGGGCTGGCCTTTTTTAATGAAAGTGCATTGATTTGCCATTGTGTATGTGTAGAAGAGCCTATCAGCTGTTCATCAATCACCCATGCATTCAGAGGTGTATTCACTCATTCTTGAATCCACCCATCCAACCCAAAAAATTTGACACGCAATGAAAAAACACTTTCAGACACAACTCGTGCGCACCAGAAAAATAAGGCCGGTTTGCATACATTTTTACAGTGCAAACTACAAACAACCAGGCCGTCTGTACCACTACATTAGAATGCATCTCTTGAGAATTTAACAAATCATATCAGGGTTTGGGCAACAGGGGCGGCTCTAGGCTCATGGTGGCCCTGTGCAGAGAGCGCAGGTAGGGGGCCCGGAAGAGGGGACCGGGCGGGGCGGAGCTCAGGAAGGTGTTTTAATAAAACGTCCAGAAAAGGCGTTAGATGACCAGTAACATGGTAACAGAAAAACAACGTTTACTTTTTGAGTGCTCATCACTTGGATGCTTTGTTTTGGAATCTGGGTCTCTGGAGGGACCCCTTTCAACAAGAAAAACACGTTGCGCGTCCGTAAGAGAGTTCGGCCACAAAGCAGGATCCCTCCAATCACATAAATCATATTCAGAACATGGGTCTGTAACATGGTCTTGCTCTTTGGCTTCCTTTTCAATACCAGCATCATCCGTCTGTAAACTCTGAACCTCCTTCAGAATGCCAGATGTTGATGGACCGATGAATGATGTTTCAGTTTCTCTGTCTGAGGGTCTTTTGTAATAATCCTCATCCTGAGTTGGTAATTGCTGCATGTTTGTATCAATTTCAGAGTCAACTAGTTCATTTTCATTGGTCTGCTCATGAGTATCATTCTGCTCATGGATATCATCATTGTTTTGTTCTTCTTTATGGTCGTCAGCGCCTGTTTTACCGAGTGCATCAGCAGTACTCTGGCCAGAGGATTCTCCATCTTTAGGTTTCCCTTGGGTGATAAAGTTCAGGATTGCTCCTTCCTGTGACACTACGAAAGCCTGCTGAGCCACCTTTCTCTTTCGTTTCGAATAACCAGATTTGTGTACTCTAATTCTCTTCATTTTGCTTGCAATGCAGCGGGCGAGGCTAGCAGTGGGTAGGGAAAAAAAGAAGACAATCAGCAGTGGCGGCTTCTGAAAGATTTTGATGTGTCATTTTTATTTTCTTGCAAAAACAACAGTTGATGGACAGAATGCAGAACAATGTCATACATTCACCCCAGTACAGAGATCTGGGCCTAAATCCATCGTTTTTTTGCTCACCACACCACCCCAGTTCAGACATGGCCATATGCAAATCAGCCTTGACCCTGTGCCTCATGGGAACAGTCCAGCCCAAACTGCCAAGCCATGTCTTCCCTGGACTACACAATGAAGGACCAGCATACCTTAATGAACGAGTGAATTTCCACCAACCTACCAGGAAAATATGTTCCAGAACCATCTCCCTAGCAGCCACCCAATGCAGCCGCTGATAAAACAGTGGAGGCCGCTACTTCTCCCACATGGCAGTGAAGACCTGAAATCCCTCCCCCTGTACCTCAGAGCCTCACCATCGCTCCAGCAGTTCAGGAAGGACCACAAGACTTCGCTGTTCAATCAACAAGCAGCATGATCCAGCAGCATGAATCCCACACCGCCTCGAGACCCTTATGTGTGAAGCAGCTGAGCTTTACAAACCCTGACTGATTGATAGTAATTACCCTTCCCACTACATGTATGACACATTATGAGGACTAGCCACATATGGAAGGTTTATTTGAAGAGTGTTATAAAACTATAGGGTAGATCATGTGACTTGGCATACAAGGTCTGTTTTCTCAGTCCACTGAGAACAGTAGAGCCTGGAGAATAGTTCATGATCTATTTGGGAAGTGACCTTAGCAGGAAGAGAGTAAGCTACCTTGAAATCATGGCACACAGAGACCTGTCTCAGTACGTCACTAACTGATCCTGAAGACAGCCTACAGGTAACCAAAGACTCGTCCACTTTACCACATTGTCAAAAGACAAAATACAATATATTTAATTAAGGTTTCTTGTATAGTGCCATATTCCAGCAACCAGTTCTGCTCGCTTTCAGAACACCTATTAAACAAGGATTAATTACAGTGAGTCCTAAGGCTATGAAAAGGCACTAGAGGTTCACTGAAGCAAAATTAATGTGCAAGGAACATCCAGTCAGGAGACAACTTTCAAGCAGACGTACGAATCACTAGCACAGCGTACCAACGACCCCATGGGCCGTGGCATAAGCAAGGAAAATGGTCCCTTTGGCTGCTGCTCAGGAAGTAAAATATAGCAATTATCAGGGTTCAATGGGCCCCTGAGGGTTTTGGGTCTCAGTACCACTGTACTTGCTGAACCAATGGTAACTATGCCCCTAGTATGGACAGAGAAGGCTGCTTCACCAATTGCAAACTGAGGACTAGTTAAACTAGTTTTCTCTGCTAGTCACATGACAAGCACTGGAATATAATTAAAGAAATGATCAAGAAGCCAGTCTCCTACCAAGGCCTCTGCAAAAGGGCATTAGATTGAGTTAACGTGGGTAGGCACTGCCATCCTATTCCAGGCGTCCATCCATAGGTGCTTGCATTTCATGTCTGCCTCAACACCATATAAACAGACATAACCAAATGCCAAGTACATTTGAACACTCTATGTTTTAAAAGATTTGTGCAGGCAGATCCACTCATTAGATCACAAGTATCAGCTTCATACTCTGTTTTCATGATTGTTGATAAGTAATTGTAGTCATTTTAATGAATCCTTAACATTACATCTAACACCTCGTACCCTGCTCTCCTCTTCCCCCCAATACGACCGTGCCTCCCAAGTTACACCTCCAAAAGTCACCATGCCTCCCCTCAGCCACAAGTAAACACCACCCCTGCACTCCTGACTCACTCTTCCCTCAACATACAGCGCCGGACTGTACCACTCCCTACCCCTGGCGCACGGTGACCACCTCTCCGACCCGCGCCCTCTCAGAGATGAATCGTGAGAGAGAGGCTCTCTCTCACGATTCATCATGCCCTCCCTTCCCAAGACCACCAGAATACCTCCAGCTCGCCACCTCACATGGCTTACCTCCACCCAGACCCAAAGCACACACCATCTACAATAACATCCTCACACAACCTTCCCCACGCCCCCGGCTCCTCACCCCCACGGGCTGTGATACATTCCTACGCCTGATCTGCCCTCCTCCCCAGGGCTCCCCACACCCTCGTCCAATGGCTCACCTTCCCTCGGGCTCACTCTGCAGTGGCACACGCTGACCTCCTCACTCCCCCTCCCCATGCCCTGACCCTCGGGCTGCTCACCTCGCAGCTAGCACCAAAGGTTGCACACTGGCATGCTATCCTCTGCAAGGCGGCCTTTCTTGCCCAGGGTCTCTAGGCGCGCCGGTGCATGGCCTCGGCCGGTCTCGGTGCTGCTCGCTGCACGCCGGGCACGGGTGCTGCCACCCCTCCTGCCGCCAGTGATGCGTGGTGCTTCTGTAACCCCTTCGCTGCAGGACTCGCGGGCACTGCGCATGCGCGCGCATGCGAGCCTCCGGAGGTGCCAGATCTGGACTATTAAAACAAGCTCGATTCTCCTGGAAAAAAAGTTCTAAACAAGCACAAGACCTACCAGAAGAGCCCGAAACAAGGCCGACTCCACAAAAAGACGAGACTGGGTTAGAAAGGAAAAGAGTATAAGAACAACCATTCAGCGTGCATCACATTGGATTTAGCACGCCTCAGTCGTTCATGCGCCAAATCCCTGCCAGGGGCGCCACGAATATGTATTGTATCTGATTCCTCGTGGTGGCCCCTGGGGTTTGGTGGCCCTGTGCAGGTGCACAGCTTGCACATGCCTAAGGCCGCCCCTGTGGGCAAAATCACTTGGCCCATTCTCTCGTTTAGGATTAAAAATTAGTGCACGCAAAATGAAAGAGAGCAGTGATTCGGTGCGGCGTGGCTTCAAACAGCGGGTGTAAAGTTAGGTTCCAGAAGAAACCCAAAACGGGAGCTATCAGAGACACTCAAGAGTGCCCTGGGATGCAGGGCAGCAGGGGCAATTGTGTCAATAGGCTGCACCCCCACAAATACATATGAATGATTTCGGAAGCTAGATTAATAATGTGAAATTAGGGTTTTAATAAATATTAATACTTATGGCTCAAATAGCTCATACACAGTATAAATAAAAAACTCAATATTGAATAGATGGTGAGAACAGTTTCATTGCTCATGTCTCAAGAAATCGGGGGCCAGATTATTTTTTTTCCACAAAAGACAACGCAGTAAGACAACGTGCTGCGCTGCGTGAAACGGAGAGGGAGGGAATCCACAAGGTATGGCGCATTCCTGCCCTCTGCTTGTGCTGGCGCACAATCTGCAGCCTAGCACCAGAGCAGGCACCCTTGCCCCATGGAGCAAGAATTCCTCAGTTGCAGGCAGGATTGTTTTTGTGCAAGAAGAGACACCTTCCTGCACAAAAACAATCCTTAGGGGCATTTTCATCTTTCTAAGTGTGCTGAAGAATGGAGCACACTTAGAAATAGAAAAGAACATGTAAAAATAAAGATATTTCTCTTTGTTGTGCCTCTGGTGAGAAGGCGTACAATTCTGATGCATTCCCAGGTCTACCAGTGTTAGTAAATCTAGGAATGCTTCAGAATATATGAGAGGATGCGTGGGAACACCCAAGCTGCACCCATATAATGCTCTTAGTACGCAGAGACTTCCTCAGGGCTAATCTTCTCTTTTAAATTCCCTGATATCCGGTTGTAATTCCGATCTGAAAGTTAGCGAGTATGCTGTGTGTATCCCACACAGCGTAGTCGCTAACTGAGCTTAATGAAGGAGACACGACGTACCGGATCAGGTACGGGGACAAGCAGGCTCCGTATTTGGAGCAACACACTTAGGACAACAATTCAGATGCAACAATTAATTGCAGATGACTTTCGGGACGTAATTACAACCGGATCTAAGGGAATTCAAATGAGAAGATTAGCCCTGAGGAAGTCGCTGGATATCTTCCCATTAAGGGGATGAATCACATGTTGGCTAGAAAGTGATGCAATTGTCTAGAAAGGGATACAACTCACTGGATAAAGAATCAATAAGGAACAAAAAGAAGAAGATGACTATTTGTTTAAATTGATGTTATTTGACTACATCATTTTGAGCATGTACTGAAGGTTGGCTTGTGCATTATTATGTTGTCTATGACCACATATTAGGGAAAGGGGTGGTTCTCGCTACCTCATTAGCTCCGCATTCATTTTGAATTCTGTTAATATTTTTTGTGTATTTATTTGGAGTGCCATCCAGCCGTACCATAGTCACTATGCTTTTTAGGCAACGTGCTCTTTGAGGGCGAGGTTGGGGTCCAGGGTGAATCCAAGTGGCTTTGCTCAGAGTGAGTTGGAGTTCTAAGTCATCAACAGTTATAAAAATGAGTTAGGTTTGCACTGTTTCTTGTTTGCTATTCTTGGCAAATAACAGGAATTCTGTTTTGGTTGGGTTGAGCTTTCGGTAGTTGCTGAACATCCAAGTCTGGATGATGTGCAGACAGTGTTTGAGGCAATGGATGTCTGCAGCAGGCAAGACTTTTAAGAACAGTTATGTTTAATCACCATACGCGGAATCTTGATGCTATTATCTATGAGTAGCAAACACAACAAGATGACAGAGTGCTAAAACTTATCAACCACTCACGCCTAATCAAGAGATCAGGGTTTATTCCATCGTTCTTTTGCTCACTATGCCACCCCAGTTTGGACCCATCCATATGCAAATCAGTCTTGACTCTGCTCCTCATGGGAACAGTCCAGCCTGAACTACCAGGCAAGTTCCTCCCTGTACCAGAAACAAGCATCCTGGAACAGGTTTCTGGGTATCACCTCTCATCAGCCAGGTTAGCTTGAGTCCAGTGCTACAGCAAGCAAGGGACCCACGTCTGGGCATCTCCTTGGCCATTTAGGGTGGACATAGCAAACACAACAAGATGATGGACGGAGTACTGAAACTTATCATCCACTCACTCCCATTCAAGTGATCCGGGTTTAATCCATTGTTCTTTTGCTCACTATGTCACCCCAGTTGGGACCCAGACATATGCAAATCAGTCTTTACACTGCTCCTCATGGGAACAGTCCAGCCCAAGCTGCCAGACCAGGTCCTGCCTGGACCAGAAACATGGATCGGTTTCGGGGTATCACCTCTCATCAGCCGGGCTAGCTTGAATCCAGGGGCACAGCGAGCAAGGGACCCATGCCTGGGCATACCCTTGGCCACTTAGGGTGTACATAGCAAATACAATAAGATAATGGATGAGTGCTGAAACCTATCAACCATTCTCCCTTAGTCAAGACAGCAGTGTCAAGACTGATCTGCATATGAATGGGTTTAATCTGGGGTGCCATGGAGAGCAAACGAACAATGGATTTAACCCAGTTCACTTGATAAGAGGTGAATGTTTGAGTTGTTCTGCATTCCGATGATTATTTGGGTGTCTTTTTATTATCTATGAGAAGAGCACCAAGCGACTCCATATAGAGGCTGACGATAACAGAGGACGGTGCAGAACCCTGGTGATAGGGATCTTTTGTGACCATGTGAACAAACTGGTGTTGATTGGAAATGTAGGCAGTGAACCAAAAGATGGACATTACCGGCGAATCACATCCGAAACACGAATGTACATATAAGGGTGGGATGTTCAGCTGTGTCAAAAGGCAGCTGAGAGGTCAAGCAATATCAGGAGGCAGTGGTCAACCTAAATAAAAGAATGTGTGTCAATTGCAAAGAGAAAATGTATTTTATTTAGATGACAGTAAAGTACACTCAAGCATCTAAAACACGAAAATACAAATAAAGTTATTGTCATCATATATAAAGTGTGGCTTTGGCTATCTATTCTACAAGGGATATCATAATGTGTCTATTCTCAAAAGAGTGGGTCAACTATGGTATGTTATGGTATCCTAAATTTCTTAAAGAGCACACCAATGCCAAAATGTCAAACCTCCTTAAGGGTATTAAATAATTCATAGTACACATGTACCCCAAATAAACCACAGTAGGGTTTAAATTGCCACGTCTTTAGCATTTCAGGGAAAGGTATGAGGGTCTGTCCTCGTGGAAGCTGGTTGGAAGTGTATTCTATAATTTAGTCTCAGTCACTTTCTTGGATTTTGGACGTGCCCTTATGAGTTTGTGCAGCAGTCTTAGGCATGTTTAACATGTGTGCCATTGAAATATAGCCCCTAAATTTGTTGCAATAAAACTGGGTACTGACACTAAGGGGCATATTTACAAGCCCCTATTGCCATCATGTCACTTTCAATGACTTAGAGCCCGATTCACAGAACCAGTCTGAAACAAAATCCTAAACTTACTACTCATGGTATTCACAGAATGCACTTACGACTGTCCTAAGTTTACGTCCGCACTCGGGCCGGGATTTCCGCACCCGGAGTGGAAGCTCCACACCCGGAGCAGAATTTCCACCATCGGGCCGGAATCTCCACTTCCGGGCCGGAATACCCACAATGCATCAGATATAGTCAATTAACACCAGATTGTGGGTATTCCGGCCCGGAAGCGGAGATTCCAGCCCGATGGTGGAAATTCCGCTCTGGGTATGGAGCTTCTACTCCGGGTGCGGAGCTTCTGCTCCGAGTGCGGAAATTCCGTCCCGAGTTCGGACGTAAACTTAGGACAGTCGTAAGCGTGAATACCATGAGTAGTAAGTTTAGGAATTTGTCTCAGACTGGTTCTGTGAATCGGGCCCACTGTGATGGCGATAGGGGCCTTTCCTTAATTACAGAGTTTTAAGCTACTTAATGTGGCTTAACGCTACCTTGTAAATAAGGCCCCCTTTCACGCTATGCTTAGCATGAAAGGGGAGGGCAATGGTTGTTGCTGTGGGCGTTCCACCGCAACACCCATTTATTCTGACACTGTCCCCTGTTTACAAGGTAGGCGTGAATAGGAAGCAGTGCCAGATATAAGACCAGGGAAAACCTGGTCTTATTCTGGCGCAACGAGGAGAAATGGTTAAATTCTCCTCGTTTTTGCTGTTTTCATGTGTGCTGTGTTGTGCAGCACACATGAAAACAGCAAATGCCAATGAAGGTCCCCCTTACTGCACATAAACAATCATTTTTTGAAAATGCTGTCTTGCAACTTCTATGTGTGCTGCATTAAGCCGCCTGGGGCGGCTCCTCCACTAGGACAGAGGAGCGGCGCCCCACTGCTTTCTCGCAGTGCGGGAAGCAGAAACATAAAATGGTAATAACTAACATTTTATATTTCTGCTTCTTGCACTACGAGAAAGCAGAAGGGTTTGGTTGAGGGAGGGTCGGTGGGCTGGGCTGCTCTTCGAGCAGGGCTGGGCAGGGGAGGAGTGGTGTGCACACTCTGCCCTTTCTCCATGCAGGCTGCAATGCAGCATACATGGAGAAAATGGCATCCCCGTATGTCCCTGTTTGGGCGGCGTCCCCACGAATCACAACGCTGCCATTGCAGTGTTGTGATTGGCTTAGGGGGCTGCCTGCTTCCCGGTCCTGCCGGAGGCAGGAGAGCAGGAGCCGGAGCTGATAAAACACGGGACCCGGCCGGCGGACAGGTAAAGTTTTTTATTAATTATTAAATTTACCCCCACTCCACTCCCAGCACGACTCTCCCCACGTGACTCATCCCACCCAAGATTAATGCCGGCCGCAACTGTAAGCAGCACACATAGAAGTGACAAAACAGAATTTAAAGATTGTTTACGTGCAGGAAGGGGGAACTTCCTGCACATAAACAATCTTCCCCTGCATGCAGACACCCTTGCACTATGGTGCAAGGGTGCCTGCATTGGCGCTAAGCTGCTAAGCGTAGCACCAGTGTGAGGGAAAACGCAGGGCTGCACCATATTCTTGTACATATGGTCCAGCCCTGCGTTTCTGTAGTGGCAGAGTGAGGCATTAAGCCAGTAGGGCCAATGCCTCACACTGTCACCTACCTTGTACATAATATGCCCCTGAGTATCTTTTCTGCAATACGGTTAACATTACCCTCTTTCTTATTGTTACCCATTGTAGATTCTTTAAGGGACTTGTAACATGCTCATACTTGAGCAGTTCATAAGGAGCCTGGCAGCTCCTGTAGCACCTGTAGCAGTGTCTAAGCAGTGCCTTATGTATGAATTCCTGCAAACCTTTAGTCCTGAATCACAAAACATTTCTGTGAGCAACTGTAACTTACTTTAATGTGACATCCTATTGAATTTCCAAGGGTAAGCTCAGGCAACTGATTAACAAACAGTTTTCACATCTCACAGAAAATGCTATGTGAATTTGCCCTGAATTTTCAGAAGTAATTCACACCTAAGGTAAGCTCCCCATTACAGTAAGACACATATGCTCACAGAAATATCTTTGTGAATTATGCTCTAAAGTAATTAGCTCTTCATTGATTTGATGGTGTCTTATTTTGTAAGAACTACAAAATGTTCTTAAAGACGAGTTGGAAAATGAAAGAAATCTTGTTATTTTCAGTGTTATATGTTAGAACTGTCATCCTTGGTGTAGTCTTCCCCCAAACATTATACCTCCACCCCTCCTGTTTTCTGAATTTTCTTCTTATTGGCATTAGGACTCTGTGCACTTTACCACCGCTAACCAGTGCTAAAGTACTTGCACTCTCTCCCTAAAACATGGTAAAATTGGGCAAAACCTTCTTGCCACATTTAATTTACTTGCAAGTGCCTAGTAAAGTGAAACTACATGTACCCTGGGCCTATGAATTAAATGTTAATAGTGGGCCTTTAGCACTCATTGGGCCACCCACTAGAATAGCACTTTAAAACATGTCTCAGACCTGCAATTGCAGACTTTGGTGCAGTTTTAAACTGTGAATTCAGCCTGGCAAAATAAACCTTTAGCCAGGCCTAAAACCTTCTTTTATATACACATATGCCACCCCTAGGGTGGGCCCTAAAAAAGCTCATAGGGCAGGGTGTATTGTATTTAAAAAGTTAGACATGGCAGTGAAAAAGTCCTAAAATTCAATTCTCACTACTGTAAGGCCTATTCATCCCATAGGATAATATTAAATTACCTTATTACATTTAGTAAGGGCTAACCTTTGATTGGGAATGGTTAGTAATGTCATGTTTGGACTCAAATAATTGTCATTTTAAATCCTATTTAATGGTAAAGTCAAATTTTAATTTGTAATTCTGAAAATGCCACATATAGAAAGTTGGTAATTTCTTTTCTTAACCATTTGATTCCTATTGCCAGTGTCCTTTCTCACATGACTGGGATTAGCTTAGCTGTTGGGCTTTCTGTGTTCCTCCCAGACAGTGAAACATCATTGGCCATGATGGTCCATCATGCCAAGATGATTGGGAAGGGGCTGTTTTCTGCCGCTTACATTTTAAAGGGCTTGCCCACAGCACACAAAGGAACCTTTTGTCACCCCAGATATTTTGGAGCCATGACACGGTAAGGGAAGAATGCTCTAGAATCAGTTGTGGGGGAAGCCTTGAAGATTTCCCTCTTTCAAAGGCTGACACCATCTATACATATTGGACCCTCAGAACACTTCTTTAGTACACTCCTGGACATCTGGAAGACTTCAGAAGGACTACCTGGTTTCCCAGAGGACTCTGCTGTTGCTTGAGAACTGCCTTGTTCCTAAGAAGACAGCTATGCTGATACAGATGACTACCCTTCTGCTTGAGGCCTGCCTTGCTCCCCAGAGGACTTGCCTGCTGTTAAAGGCCTACCTTGCTTCATGAACTCTGCACTACAAGAGGGACTCCTAGGGCTAGTTGGCTGGCCTCCTGTGTGATAACAAGCTCCAGAGACCATGAACCCTGCAGGTGGCCTAGGCTGGAAAGAGTTCTAACCCTCGCCCCTAACTGGTGCTCGAAGGTCCTGGGCCCCTGGAAGTGGTATTAGAGGTACTCCTCCCTGCTTGCTGTGGGTTTGAGCTGAACTGACACAGTGAGACGTAAATCGATGCAGGATCCCACATTGCAGCCCCAGCACCTGATCGGTGGCCTCATCGGAACCGACGCAGCATGACGCAACTCGATGCAGGACCTTGCATTGCAACCCTTGCTGCTTCACATCCGATCTGACACACCGCAATGTAACACCTTGCATCAATGACATAAGATACAATTCTCAGCAAGGCTAACCTCGTTCCTGTGTTCTGCCCATGCTCCATCGCAGTCTGCCTGAACTTTTGACTTTATCCCGGTCCAGTGGAACAAGATAACTGCACTTGCGCTTCGTGCTTCCAAGGGCAATGTGGTTTTACCCCAAACTTTGAACTTACATATCTCTGATATATACTGATTGGATTTATGTTGTTATAGTATCATTTTATATATTAAAATGTTCTCTCTGCTTCTAAATTGGTGTGGGATTTTTCTTGTGTTGTGTTTTCACTTTATTAATGCGTGTTAGTGCTGCAAAATACTTTACACATTGCCTTTAAATTCAGCCTGGCTGCTTTTGTGGCAAGTTACTAGAGGGTTAAGCACAAATAATTAAGTGACATTTGTGGTTCACTCTGACAAGGATTGTGGTTGTTGCCTGGGAGGGGCTTCCACCCCCCTCAATCGATAACCCAATTTCTTACAATGTAGGAATGGAATTATGTGTTATTCTCAACGCAAATATGATGTCAAGGTACTTATAGAGCGCACTGTCACCAGACGGACACCTTGCAGTGTCGCCTTTGCGGTTTCCTGGCGCTGATACTCATACCGCTGTGGAACCCCTCCTGGCTTTCCCTGTGAAGTGTCCACTCCTGGGCACCCCCAGGGTGAAGCCAGGCATCCTTAGCGCTGTTGGGGCCGGTGTGGAAGCTAAGCAAGCTATTGCCCAGAGTTGCAGCGTGGGGCCCGTGATTAGAATAGGCACCGAGGCGAGAATAGACAGGTCCGAGGAAATTGAGCCCGAGCCCCGCCGAGGCGGGAATCGAACCCTGGTCCCTGGCCAGAACTCTGCTTCAGGGTCTGCCGCTCTAACCATTGAGCCACACTCCTCCACCTCCTCATCCAACTAAAATCCTACTAAAATCGGCAACCATACCAAACATAAACATATATGATTTCCAGTAGACATTGTCTTTGTTTTCAACTTTATTTTGTCATATACAAAGATAGTTTAAAAAATAAGACACCTCATAGAAGTAACATACTTTGAAATAGCGAAGGGTCAGTAATAACTAGGTAGGTATCAACTAGCGCACATTGCAGACCTGGCCATTTTACCAGAAACCCTAATTAGTTATCACCCAGGAAAAACTGTGGAGGATGATACTAAAAAACCTTAATACATTCACAGTCCGAAGAAGGGAAAGAGTAATAAGTATCGACCACATCATTCAACAAGGTCACCTTCTTTTTATTACTGTTTTTTTCTTTAATTATTAAGCCCTCATTTGTAATGTTGAGTTTCTATTTCCTTTTTAGTTTGATAAAGATCTCTTAATCTATTTATTTGTTTTTTGCCCCATAGTATTTTGGTCGATGCCAACCATTTATTCTTATTCCAAATGTGTAATGCCTTTTTCGTGTTTTCTAATGTGGCAAGTCTTCGAGAGCACATTTATTCTTTCTTTCATTTTTAATTTGTTGGTCTTGCTGCTTCCCCAGTTGTGTTACTGCTTCAATTCATGCTTAATATTTTGTGGAAATGGTAAAATGGCACATACAGCGCTGACCTCTCCAGCTCATCACGTATTTCTGATCATTCTCCAATGAATACTTTTGCAGTTACAATAGCATCATATTCCAACTTTTTGGAAATTTAGGTTTAAAGAAAAAGATGAAGAAATTGACATCTATAGAATCAGCGACAGCCAGTCATAGTAGCCAAGAATTCTGTAACAATCTGGCAGCCTTCTTTCAAAACGAAGTTAAAGAAGTTTACGCTAGTTTTTTTTTCCATAATGGCTCCTTCTCTGGTGGAATCGCCCTCTCCTTTTCATCATTCCAAAACCAAGATGTTTTCCAAATGTACTGATCTAACTGTAGAGCAGGTCACCTCTCTTATGAAGTCCACACAATCCGGCTCCCACTTGATCCCTGCCTCCCTGTCGATGGCCAAACAGGCACCTAAAATAATCGTATCAAATTTCACTGGTATTTTCCAGCACATTTGCCATTGGTTTCTTTCCTACCAAATGGATGGTAGGATCAGTATTGCCCCTTTTAAAGATACCCTCACTTAGTCGCACAGACACCAACAGTTATCTTCAAGACTGTCCTTACTGGCTAAGATTGTGGAAAAAATAATGAATCTCCAGCTGGCCACCTTTATGCAAAGGCAACATTCTTCTGGACCCACACAATATGGGTTCAGAAACGAGCACAGCACTGAGACGGCCTTAATCAAGGCAATGGAAGAGATCAGAGAGACTCTTGATCATGGAGGTAAAGCGGCCCTCATTCTACTTGGGCTGTAGGCAGCTTTTGATACAGTGAATCATGAGCTGCTAGCAGGCCGACTACTTGACATCGGAAATAGAGGAAAAGATCCTGCCCTCCTAAAATCTTTTTTTGGTAGGGTGAAAACAATATGTCTCATTAAATGAGTTTACACCCAGATCCTCTCTCTTTGCCTCGCAGAGTGCCGAAAGGCTATTCATTGAGCCCGACTCTCTTTAATGTTTATGAGTTAAACTTGACAACTTGATTAGACAGTTTGGATTCGCTCATTCACATTGTATGTCATGACACACAAACGTTTCATTAACAGAGAATGATGTTGACACAGATATCAGGTTTGGGGACTGTATGCTAGAAGTCAATCTGTGGATGCTAATAACTGCCTAAAGCTAAAACTCAGATAAAACTAAGGTAATTTTATTTGGGAAATCATCATCTTTTTAAGCCCACTCCTGATGTAGTGATCATTGATGAGACTTACCTATAGTGTTCCGGTAAACTGAGTTTCTTCATTCATATTTTACACCATCAGGATGCTAAAAAAAATCTTGCCTTTCCTTCCAACGACTCTGCAAAAAAACAGTAGTCACCTCTATTGTGCTCTCAAAACCTGCCTACTGCAATGGCCTATATTCCAACATGCAGCAACAGCATCTCAATAAAGCACACCTCCTTCTAGGCATTTCTAAATTCAAATCTGCCTCCAGGGCACTAAAGCAGTTACATTGCCCGCCAATAAGACTGAAAGTAGTGTTTAAGGCCCTCTGTATTTTCTTTAAAGCCTTGCATGGCATTGGACCTTACCACCTTCAGAAGAAATTTACTTGGTATAGGCCATCGAGAAACTTGAGGTCCTACGCAGCCAACAGTGTAATAGTCCCCAAATTCAGACTCTCTTCATGGGGGGTTGGGAGGCGGGGGGGAGGGTGATACGTTTTGTGAATAGCGCATCACAATCCTGGAATGCCCTTCCGCTCCATCTTAAGAATATGAACAAACTCTTGGCCTTCATGAAAGCCTTAAATACCTTGTTATTCAATTCTACTTAACTTCCATTACCTTTTTGTTTCTTGACATTCTGCATTGATCTTCTGAGCTGGATTAGGTTTTCTGTACAATCTACCACCAAGAAATCTCAGGGTAAACATGCGTTTTATAAGTATATTTAACATAACATAACATTTAACCATCAACATAGGTATGCTATCATTGGGAGTAGAAACTGCGAAAGAACCACTGAACCAAGTAATTCTACCTCTCCAAGAAACTTATGGTTGTAGGTCTCTGTTTTCGGCATTAGTTCCTCTATATGATATCACATACTTTAATAATTGAACATTAGCCTGTAAAATATGAAAAATAATGGTACCGAGTATCAAGAGCCAGAAGGTTTCTCTTTATATAACATTTGTATTTATTTATTCACTTATAACTGCTAAAAGTTAAGGGGAATAGAATCAATTATTTTCTAGAAGTGAGTTTCACACTAGATACGAATTGTCAATTATTAGCAAGAATGCAAATAAGCATGTTTTAGAAAAGGTTATAGAGAGTAGTAAACAATGCATAGTAAATGGTATTTTTATGAATCTTGTAAGGATTGGTTCTGGACTACTCTAGATCACGTGGTACACTTCCATTTAGTTTCCATTGAGGCAACTATCCTTAATTCCTACGTATGTCTTCAGGTGAACTCCTAAGAAAAATAAATTTTACCACTTTGGGTAATTACCCTCTTGATGAGCCATCTGTCAGGCACTTTGTGGCAGACGGCTTTGTAGAAATAAGCATAAGCATATAAGCATATAAACAGAAAAACAGGACTATTCAAAAAGGTAGCTTACACTTCTGAATAATTTATACTTGCAATTTGCTGTTACACTTCTGAGTTAACTTTACAACTTTTGGCTGTTCCTAAAATCCAAGTGCAATGTCAAAAGTGTAGACTTGCATATGTCCACTCCATGAAAAAGGGGGTAGGGATACATTTGCAGATGTATGTTATTACTGCCAATAAGAAGCAGTAGTGCATCCAGTACCACACAAAACCAATGACTGATACTAAAACACCCTCCCATAGATATTAATAGAGACATACACTTAAAATAAAAGCTCATTGGAACTAATGGTAAAACAAATTAAAGTATTTGAAATAGTTTAAAATATTAATACAATTTATTGTTCAGAAATATATATATAACACATTTATTTTTTAATTTTGAGATATGTATCAACCTTACTTGAATTTATAGATTAATATAACATAAACGTTGATTAACATTAAATTAAACTCATTTGTAAATACATTCTATACTTCAACTTTCATAAATTTTATGGCACAATAAGAAATACTATTTGGTATTTTAAGTGGGAATGTATTTTTTATGTAATCTTCAGAATATTATTTGATATTTAATAGATGTAAATTACTTAAAGATTAAATTAAAAATATAAGTTAATAGTGCTGGAGCAATTTTGGCTTTTGTTCTACATTTAAAATAAATATATGTAATGAAATAACAATAATATTTAACATACAACGTTAACTAATTTAACATAAAGGTTAATACACATTTTTAATTTTCTCCACCCCAACTGTGGAGTCACCATATGTTAAAGTATAGGAAAAAGTGTATTTAACTGAAAGAAAATAAGTAAAAATGTTTCTACGTTAAATATAAATTCTTTGAATAAATAACTTTGTGTACACTAGCACAGCTCCATGTAACCATTTTTCAAAGATTAAGATGTTATGTAGTTAAAGGTATGAGAATTGTGAAAAAGGAACACTGCCATGTACTACCTGACTACATTCACAAACAAATACCTGCTCTGCAATAGAAATTTTAATTATAATGTGTAATAGACGACAGAAAAAGTATGAGCCACAATAAACCTGGTCAGAAACTCCATTGGTGTTTTGAGTAACAATTAGTATGCCATGGTCAATACTGTACCCCCCACTCAACTACCAGCTTGTGACTTCTGAGATTTGTGCGCATCCCCTTTTCTTTGGCGTTAAATTCTATAGTATCTGGATGGTGCTTCAAAATCACGAAGGCACCCTCTGAACATGTGTGTCACAGGTGTTTACATTATGCCCCTTAGATTATTTAGAAGAACGTTTCATAATATTGTTGCTGAGTATAAAAAAGATTGCTTCATTGTCTTACACTTTTTTGTTTTTCAGAATTTCTAGTATTAGCTGTGATTTACTTGTAATATCTTTTTGACTTCTGTTAATGGTGCTATATTTTTGGAGTAGCTGATATGTTAAGGTGTAAGTTTTTATTTATGGCAAGTAAAAAACAAAATACATTCAAAAGTAAAAATGAAACTTAATCAAACAATCTACTATTTTATGCTTATTCCACTAAAAATCAAACAACAAAAAACATGAGAATTCTTGCACAATGGGCCAGAACAATACAGGCAGTTGTGCAAACTCTAGCCTTGACAAGCACTTTGATTGATTTGGGAGGCCATAAAGCAGAGCATTCAAGCCGTCGAGAGGGGAAGACTACTGCTTGCCCCTCGGTTCTGAAATCTTCATGAAGAAAGATGGCTTCACCTTTCTTAGGATAAGGTGTTGGAAGAAGGCAGCACCTGCCTACATGGGGATGTCTGGGGGTCCTTAGGACCCCTTTAGCCCCCTCCAGAGGGCTTCTCTCAGTGGACACACTCACAGGACACCACCTAGAAGGAGGTGCACTATGAGTGCACCCCCTGAGAGCTTCTTTGTCTCTGCGCCTGCATCTGTAATATGTGCGGGCACAGAGGCAAAGGAATTCCCTCATTTGCATAGGGCATGCCCCCATGCAAGTGAGGGCACGCCGCCTGAAGGTCGCGCTGGCGCTTTATGTGTGCCAGCGCTATTATATTACTGAAGGGGACACACAAGCATCTGCAACCCCGTCTGCAATATCAAAGTGCGCTGGGGGTGCTCAAAGTGGGCACACATGGCTGTTGCGCCCCTGGGTCACTTAATGTAATGCAGCCCCATGTCAGTTGTACATCATCAACACGAGCTCCATGACTTGAGTATAGATAAATAACCAAATATATCCCGTTGTCCTGTACAAAACAAATTCATAAATACAAACATCTATTTTCAAAGTGGCTGTGAGTGCATTATCTTTAACATAGGACTGTGACCTAAATATAACTCTGTCAGTGTCTTGTGCAAATCCCTCCTGAGAGATGTCTAAATACATTGCAAAGACTGATTCACTTGGTAGACTACTTGACCACAACATACTCCTGGCCACAATATACTCATCCTTGGGGGTATCAATGTCTAGTTTGATGTACCCACAAACCTAGTAGCTTGCATTTTTTTTTATTTCACTGCATACCATGTTTTTCAGCTTGGTAGTGATTCAATGCATGCTAGAGAGCACACTTTAAATGCCATTTTAAGAAAAAGCGGTACTATAACAAGGGTATTACTCCTCTGTTTTCAAATGTTCTTACATTAACAGCTGAATTTCCTCATACATTTGAACACTACAGATGGAATTTGAGGTTCCTGTTGGATCCTGCAGCCAGGTGTTCAAGCATCTACATGCCCCAGAAGGTAAGAATAGTTTTTTAACATGCCTGAGCACTATGTCCAAATCCAGAGTCAACTTCTCTCACGTGCTCTAACTAGAGGACTGAAATGCAGTGGAAGAATCTCCAGTGCAAACAGACAAACTGCATTACCTAAAGTCAAGGTTTACAAAATTGTCATTCTTGACTATTCTAAGCTCATCGCTAAGGCTGAGCAATAATCAAGATCTCAGTTATTTCATTCTTGTTCTGCCCTCTGGAGGTATGTCTTTCTAAATAACTATATAGCGACCTAAATGAATCTCCTATCTATAAAATTGACCAGAAATGACATAATACGCCTGTGATTAATAAACAGGCTGCTTGAGATACTCTGGCTGATTCTGCCTCATGATTTTCTATACATCTCACTAATCCAGATGGCATTGAGGGCCTGATTCATAAAGTTAACTTATACTTTTGAGTAATTTAGTAGTAAGTGTACTAATTTTGGCTATTTACAAAATCTGAATGTAAATTTACTTCCAAAGCATAATTTACTTGATTCAACAAAATTAAAAGTTGGTGTCTTGTCTATTCACAAACTGCAGGGGTTATTCACCTAGGTCCCTCACACTTGTGGATACTCTGCATGTGTAATTTACTCTCACACTTTTAAGTAAGTTTACTACTTTTGGCTATTCAATAAATCTGAGTGAAATGTTACTCTAAATTATCTCTGTGAATAGCTGCTGCAGGTGTGAATGGTACCCTACATACAAGGGACAGGAATAGGCCCAAACTGTGACCATGAGAAGACCACAGTGATACTATATTGACTTAAGCTCATATATTTGGCATGTTTCCGTCAGTCTCGATAAGCCTATTTGCCCATGTTAGATACTGTTTTATTGGTAGATGTGTGGTTGGAGTTTTGCCTCTCCTCACATGTTCAGGAAACTTGTGCCAGAAATGTGAATAAATGCATTTTTCCACAAGTGTTTGACATGCACAGGGAATTCTGGTTAAGGAAAAGTGCTGCAATCCTCACACACCTCACAAAATACAAACAACTGTGGGGTTTCTCACTCGCATGAAGCTGTGTGTGTCTGCACCCTATGATGGAGTCAGACACTATTTGCATTTTATCCCCTTACTGGGACAATTCATTTTTTTTATAAATAAAGGAATGGGCACTAGCGGGAGGGCTTCAGTATTGACACACGCTGTGGATGCTTTTACATTTATACATGTAAGTCAATAGGGTGATGAAAGGGTTAACTGTTGCATCTGGTTTTGTAGCTGAAACAGGTGGAAAGGCGAGCCATTCAAGCTTAATCAGGATGGGTAAAAAATTACCAGATCACTTTAGGAGTCAGAGACAATATGTGGCATGTATGATGTCTTTAAAGGAGCCCGTTTGCAGTCTGACGGGCCACAGGGCAGGGCGTTTCTACCACCCAGATGCAAGAAAATAGACCAGGAGCACTTCTGAGGTCACTTTCTAGAAGGCACAGTTTCTATTTTGAACAGAGAGAGCTGGTATCAGTATATCTGTGTTTTCTTGCCAATGTTTTCCTTGAGGGTGAGGTTTTTGACTAGATTGTCTTGCATTGGGTGAAAGTTGGTGCTTAAAGCCACCAAGGTTGATACATTTGAGCCCTGTGTGTACTCTTTCTTGCTTGAGCTTGGCGAATTAAAGGAATCCTGTCTTAATGGGGCTGAATTTTAGGTAGGTGCTGGCCAACCAAGTCTGGGTGAGGTACAGGAAACACCTCATCTCTGTCAACATAGGCATGCAATATCAGGAAATTGCAGAAGGTACCGCCTTCCTAATTCTTGTAGAGCCGGCAGCTAGTGAAAGTGTATTTTTATGAACACCTGCCCTATCTAAATTGTTTGCCTGAGGACTCAGTGAATCATAATCAGCAGCAATTAGTGCTCCACATTTAAGCTTTATAGGTTGGCCTGGTATGATACCAGAATGTCGCAACCAAAATAATCTTTTGTTACAAATATTGTTTCTTAAATGAAGTATACACATATATCACTTCACTGGAGTTAATAATAGAAACTCTACATCTGATTAGACAAATATTTTGTAAACAATAATTAGGAATCAATATTTCTGTTTTGCTTAGTATATTTTGGCATACAGCTGCTGGTCTACACAAAACGCACTGTCGTCACTTTCTCCCTGATCTTGCCATAACCCATATGGCCCATACCGTCTCAGCAAATTGTCTACATGTTCATTTTCTACTTCTGCCTAATTCATCAGCTCCTTTTGCAGCATTCACTCTAGCATTTTTTTGGCTGCCCCTGAATTGGTTTTAATTACATAACTCAGCAATGTCTGCCAGCTTTGACACAGCTAATCGCCAAAATTATACACAAATAAGAGACTGCAGACTAGTTAACCTCAGGTTAAATATCTTTTTAAGGAATGTACTTGCTAATAATCTGGGTTAGCAGCAGACCTAGCTGGTAAACCTTGTGCACAGTACAACAGTATGGATATGATATGACTACTAAAAACACTCAGAACAGGTTCCACCAAACCACTACCAAAGGTAGAATGGAATCTCATAAAGCCAAACACAGTTGGCTTTGATCCCAACATCATCCAAATGCACCTGCCAGCTCAACATAGGATTAAAAAGTATATATATAAAAAAAGGCATTTATGAACCGGGAAGGATTAGGTTTAGCCCACCCGAAGGCCATTACTTCATATATCTTGACATTCATAACAACTTAGTTCTTAGATAAACACAGCACCAAAAGGTGTTGCCGGTTTACTGATGTCTTCTCCAAAAGGATCAGATTATCAGCATAGCTAATAATAATTTTTTACAGTTATATTCATTATTGCTCGATTTAAAATCATTGCAATCACAACACCTCACATCTCAATCTTAAAAACTATATTACAACTATATAAATTCATTACAAGCAAAACATCTGCACAACACATAAAATAACAAACTGTCCCATATATACAATTTAAAACTTATCAATAAGATCAAATCCAATCACATAACATCAATAATTACAGCATAATATTGCACATCTTACATTTTAAGATGACGGCGTGCACAACATACTATATCCTTATGCATAATGGGAAGATACTCGGACAAATAGCAATTACTTTCAGCTAAAAAACTTTACACATGTAATTCAAAGTATTTATGATAAGGTGCAAAATTAACTAATACGAGGTCATTTCTAATGTACGTATTCCTGCACAATTTACATTTCAAGGTACTAATGTGCAATTATTGCAACAGCCATCATATCAAAGCAATAATAAAGTTCATCAATTTACTGTAAAGTGCTAAAGTGCGATTAGTACGGCAACCATCGTATTAAAACAATAATAAATTGCGTCAATTTATGGTAATAGTGGCACATTTGTTTGTACATTTCAAATTGTCACCCTCACAACATTATCACTAGGTATTAAAGATAATAAGCCAGATAAATCTATTAGAGCCGTAAAAATACTGGAGATCTACCTTATTGTATCAAACATTGTTCAACTGCCAATAAAAAATATACCAAATGACATAATAATGGAATCGATTCGCAGGATAGTGACATGATTAAGGCCTGACGAGGAGATCTCACCCCGCTCTTTAAGAAATGTGGTCTCAAAAATGTACGTCAAAGCTTAGTCAACATGGGGCACACACACACTATATGAGCTAGAGTTTCCTATGGCCAAACACAAAGTCTATAGTTAGAGTTTGACCACTGCTTGATCCACGATTGCGTGCCCTCCTTCGTTGGGTTTAATCCCATACATAAACTTAAAAACATATTTTTAAACTTTGCTGAAAAAAAAACATTTGAATACGGCTGAATAAGCAGGGTTTCGTATGAGTTGATCACATACCATGCATAATTTTTCTCTGCTAATTCGATTTTATCCAATTTAAGCGATTCAGTTTTGATAAGCTTTTTTAAAATTAACTTATAATTAGGCATTTTCAGATCTTGTAGTGGTATTTGGAGGCCGATATCTCTTAAGGAAGTTAAAGTATAAACTCTCCAGCTAGCCGCATAGACAGACTTGTCTATTTGTTGCCCACAAATGTTTCCCAGAAATGCTGGGGCTGATGTTGACAATGCGACCATACATTTAAAAAAAACTCCTTTTGAAACTAGGCTCTGTCTCTGGGGGCCAAACTCCGGTCTTATTCCTGCTTGACACACTGATTTGGCAATCCCAAAAGTTGCTTTGAAAACCTTGACAACCAATAGGTCAAGCACCTTCGCATCTTCCCCTCTGACAATGGGAGAGCCATATATGAGGGTTTGATGTAATTTGGCTTTAATTACTTTAAGAATAAAATCATATGATTGGCAGTTCAATGATTTGTTTAAAAACATTTAAAAGCATGGATCAAGGACACAGCCTTATTCCTTAGGTCCTTAAAATGAAATTTAAAAGACACACGGTTGTCAAACACCACCCCTAGGTATCTATATGTCTTAACAATTTCAATTGCGCCTGCTCTGGCCTTAAAGGCATTAATCTTCTGTGTAGGTACACCGATTTTCATCACTTTGTTTTTTTTTATCATTCAATTCAAGGCCATTCTGTTGGGTATAGTCGTCATAACGGTAATAAGTCTTTGTAGAACTATAGGGGTATGACTCACGAGGATGGTGTCATCAGCACACTGGAGGTCACTAATTTTCACCTCACCCCCCATCCTAGGAACATGCCCATTAACAACATCTAAATGCTGGGAAAGATCTGATAAGAATAAATTAAGGAATTGCCATCACCCAACTTAACTTGAACCCAAGTATCGGTATACAAAAGAATGATAGCCTCCAACAGTTCCATTGAGATGCCCCGATCTGACAATTTTTTCCATAACCGGTTTCATGGCACAAAGTCAAAGGCTGCCTTTAGATCAATAAAAGCAACATAGACATCTTGTTTATTTAAGACAGCCCTCTCCACAAGTAGAGTTAAAGCCAACAAATTTGTAATAGTGGATTGACCTTTCTGGAAACCAGTCTGGTTAAATGGACTAATGTCTTCCTGCGTTGCCCAATCTTCCAATACTATCAAAAGAGTGGAAGCGAACACCTTTGAATCGACATCAGTGATCATTATATTGTGGTTCCCCCACTATAATGACTAATCAGAAAATGCCACTTTTTGACAGAACCCCTTAAAAGATGATGTAGTGGGTTTGAAACGTGTTGAGCATCATTTGTGCACCTACTATGCTTATAATTTTCCCCTTTTCGATAAAGGATTGACACTATATCCCATGGAACAACTAATTTGGATAGGTTTTCTCACAGATTTGTAACCTGGCTTCAGAAGTCAAGTTTCTCTAGAGGTGCATTGTCCATTTATTATGGAGCAGCTGGATTTATTCTGAAGTATCATGCATATGAAGTAATCTGTTATTAGTTAAATGCTCTTGTCTTGGACATTTGAAAATAAGAACTGGCATTTTGTATTTTATTGTTTGTATTATTTTTTGTCTAGAATATGTTTCTAAATTGCTTTGCAACTACTGTGATTGTATCCACTGTTGTAGTGTGATTTTTGTTTGTGGGTAGGTAAAATATTTGCGATTTAAGTTTGCATATGCTCCTTTGTTCAAAACAACAGGCTTTTGTGTGATTACTTTTTATACTGAAAAAACATAAAATAAATGGTGTCCGCCTTTATTGATTGAAGTGGTCACAAATGAATTGAATTGAAAGGATTGGTCAGTTGGGGCACTGTTGGTGTTGTATACTTTTCAGGTGGCTCAGCCTGACTGACTTTATGAGCCCAACCCCTTTGTATGTTAGAACCTTTTGAAAGTAGGCATTTTCTTGTTCTATCTGTTTGGTGCCTGCAGCCTGTTTTCTAGGTTAGATGATTAGATGTAGTAGGCAGTTGGCCTTTCAGTATTCCTCCCAGACAGCTGCACCATAGAGGGACTGGGTGTCAGCAGGATGGGCCACACTGACTTGATGAGAGGGGTGGAGCTGTCACCTGTCACGTTGGCTCTTCAAAGCCACTGACTCTGCTCACACACAAAGGACTTCACTCTAGCCTATTTTGACTGCAAGCAGCTTGGGACCAGGGCAGTGAGCAGGAAACTCCAGACACTTCTGTGGGAGGAAACCCCATAAGCTTCTCCCACTTCAAAGCTGGCATAAGGTATAAAAATGGGACTCTCAGACCCACTCTTTCGTACACTCCTGGATCTGTGGACACTACAGAAGGACTGCCCTGCTGCCAAAGCACTGCCCTGCTGCATGAGGCCTTCCTTGCTGTCAGAGAAGGAAGGCTGTACCTGATCCTTCATCCCAGGCTACCTTAGTGACTCTAAGGGCTAGTTAGCTGGCCTTTTGTTCTGAGCTACAGGGACACAACAAGCGCCAAAGTCTTCCCTGCTTCTGTGCTGTTGGCCTGTTACACTGGACCTGCTTGAGCACTGCTGTCCTCTTCTGGAATGAATTCCTGATGCCCAAGAAATTCCTCTCAGGCCCTGGCACTCGGCGTGGCATCAGTTGAGCTCCTCCTGGAAGAAAGGAAGAAATGTTAAATTTTTGGGCTCTTTGCGTCCATGAAAGGGCCTGTTTCCATCAAGATCTTGCTGTTCGCCAGCTCCAAACTCTTCACCCTACAGCGAGCGGCAATGTGAAATCTTCGCTTCGCGCAACAGCATCCACAGCTCACGGTGCCTGCCAGTGCAAAGCTCTAGCAACCACTGTTAACGACACCTGAATGGCTCTTCGAACTACAGAGATGACCATCTGCAATGTTCTCCCTGCTCCCTCCTCCAGCACTAACTGGACTCTTTGCACTGGACATAAATGGGTAACTTTTTCAGCAGGACTAACCTGGCCCTGTATCCGTCCAGAGCTCCATCGCAGTCGGCCTGTACTGGGGACTTTCACCTGGTCTTACACAACGAGATAACCACAAGTGGCGCTTTGTGCTTTTAGGCGCTATACGTGGCTGAAATCTTTGAAAATGCATATCTGCGGTTGTACTGATTGGATTTTTGTCATTTTGGTGTCAAATAATTTTTATTATTTATATCTATTTTTCTAAATGGGGGTGGGATTTCCTTGTGTTAAGTTTTCACTTTAATGTAGTTTGAGTGCTGCATAAATATTTTACACATCGCTTCTAAGTTAAGCCTCACTGCTTTTGTGCCAAGCTACTAGAGGGTTAAATGCAGGTTAATTTAGTGACTTTTTGTGGCTCACTCTGACATGGATTAAAGCTGTTGCTTGAGTAGGGTTTTATCCCCCTCTACCATCCACCCAATTTTTCACAGCGTTTCTTTCCTACATGAGAGGATTCTTTTGTCAATGCTCTAATACGTTTTACATTGCACGTCAAACAATGATTGCAAATTCATGATTCCCATAGTTACTACATTACCTGCTTTAAGAGGATTCGCAGCAATGTTATTGCATCTAGGGTGAAAATCCAAAACCTTGACCACATTCCATATATCAGTTAAATTTTTCTTTACACCAGTTCAATTCCTCTGGTCTCCAGTCTGACATGGTGAAACTCTAGTATCTATTTATTTTTGCACTCATATTCCATTGAATACTTTTTAGTGCATCAATGGGTTATAGTTACATATTTCTTTCCTATACTGCAATCTTCCTGTTGTGTACTGTATCTTCAAACCAGTGGCAAAATATAATTTGAACAGAATCAATTAAACAGAAAAAGTTTCATGTATGAGCAAATAATCAAGAGTATTATGGATCAGAGCAGCAGGAGAACTTACTGAGATTGGAAAAGCATCCATTTCCTATATATGTTCCCTACAGTAACGACTCCTTGCACTCTGTACATTAGCTACAATTCTTTTTTGTAGAAGATCCCAGAGAAAATTATAAACAGTATTTATGTGATAATCAAATGAAATGTGTTAAATACCTTTCCATCAATTTCCCATTAACCCCAAATAGTTTAAATGCCACTTCTTGACATTGACATCTTATAGAAAAAGTCAGGATGTTAAGCACATGATGTCTCAATTTTCACTGCCATTATCAGGTTGGCCGCAGTTGGGATTTCCATACCAGAAATATTATAAGCAGTAGATAATATTATAGCTGGACTACAAATGTTGTTATGTTTTGTTATGTGAATTTGTAGAGCGTGACTAATCGCCCATGAGGGTATCCAGGCACTAAGTAGGGCAGGCCTCGGGGGTGGAGGGGAGGAAATCATGCATGATTTGTCCTTCTCTGCTTCTGGTCTTCTTGATGCGAGGGATGTGTGCTGTTGCCCGGGATGCAAATCGAAGGTCTCTGGTGGGTTGATAGAAGTTGAGGCAGTGACTGAGGTAAGGTGGAACGGTGTTGTGGAGAGCTTTGTAGGTGGGAGTGAGTAGCTTGCAATTGCATCTTTCCTGGACTGGGAGCCAGTGTAGATTATTGAGGTGTGGAAAGATGTGGTTATTTCACAGGATGATCAGAATGAGTCTGTCAGCGGCGTTCTGGGTGGTTTAGAGTTGGCGTAGGACATGGGTAGGGATTCCAATGTAGAGGGCATTTCTGTAATCAAGCCAGCTTATGATAAGAGCCTGGTTGGCCGTTTGTTTGGTGTTCAGTGGGATCCACTTGAAAATCTTGCATAGCATTTGCAGGATGTAGAAACAGGATGAGTGATGAGGAGACAGCGTTGATCTGTCTGCTCATCAAGAGGTTGGTGTCCAGGATGATGCTGAGGTTCTTGGCATGGTCAGCAAGGGTGGTTGGGGGGCCAAGTTAAATGGGCCACCAAGATGCGAGCCAGGGTGAGTGGCTGTTGCCGAAGATTAGGCCTCAGTTTTGTCTGCATTGAGCTGTAGGCAGTTGTCTTTCATCCAAGCAGCAATGTTTCTCATGCAGCTGACGATGTCCGTGAGGGGTGTCATTTAGACGTTGAAGAGTGTTGATCCTTGAGGGACTCCTTTGGTGAGTTTCATGAGTTATGTCCGTGAGGGAGGAGGATATCCACTGGAGGGCTGGTCTGAAGATACCCAAGTCCTGAAGATTTCTGATGGGTGACTTGTGAAGACCATATAGAAATCTACCGAGAAGTGGATGAGTGTGGCCGCTTCTCCACAGTCGAGGATGCTTCTGATGTAGTCGGTGGCAGCAATGAGGGCTGTCTCTGTGCTGTGGTTGGAGTTAAAGCGTGATTGACAGCTGTCTAGTAGTTGATGGGGTTTTAGGTGGTCTGCAAGTTGGACATTAATGGCTTTCTCAGTGGCTTTAGCTGAAAAGGCAGGAGCGAGATGGGTCAGTAGATGCTGAGGGTTTTAGGGTCTGCAGTTTGTTTCTTCAATAGGGCATTGACTTTGCATCTTTCCAGCAAGACGGGAAGGTGGCAGTGGTTATGGAGGTGTTGGTGATAGCAGTGAGCATGGTGTAGATCATGATTCTTCCAAGGTTGTATATATAGTGGGGGCATTGATCTGAGGGGGATCCTGAGTGGACAGTATTCATCAGGGTGGTGGTTTCTTCATTTGGGAGGGGCTTCCAGTTACTTAACTGCTGTTTGGTGATGAAGGAGTTTTTCGGCTTGTTGGGGGAGTTTGTATTGATATGACGTGGGTCGAATGTGTTGTAGATCTTGGCAATCTTCTGTTCGAAGATGATTGAGAGGTCATTGGACAGTGCTTGGGATGGGTTGATGTAGTTGTTGGTAGCTGTGGGATTGGAGAACGACTTGGCAATGGTGACAATTTCAATTGATGTTGTTGGAGCTATCTTCAAGTATGAGAGTGAGGGCCTTTTTCTTTGCATCTTGTAGTTCTCAGTGGAATAGGTTGAGGGTGGCTTTGTATGTGGATCTTCTGTTGGTCTTTTTGTCGGGTCTCCATTTTCTTACAAGCTATTTTCAGTGGTGCTTGGCCTCCCTGGGGTTACTCGTGTACCAGCTGGGTCGTTTGTTGTTTTTGTAGGTCTTGTTTCTGGTGGTTGGCACAGTCAGCGAGCCATTTATTGAAGAGCTTGGGGTCGACATGGAGGTTCCCATTGTGGTTGAGTGGGCGTTCCTGTAGGGTCTTGGCCAGTTTTCTTTGGCTAATGTGCCCCAGTGTCTTGATGGTGCTTTAGGTTTTTCTGGTGGGGAGGCTTGGCGGGCAGGTATCTTGAGTTGTATGATTTAGTGGTTGGACCATGTGAGCAGGGTCATGACGGTGGTGGTGATCCTGTTGTTGGACGAGAAAATAGGGTCTTTTGTGGCCTGCTCTGACGGTTGGCCACAAACCGAGTGAGTCTGAGGTACCTGAGGCTGTGAAGGGGGGCTGTAGAGTTAGGGCCTGTGGTATCTTCCAGGTGGATTTTTAGGTCCCCAAGGAGGATGTAGTTGGTTGTTCTGATGGAGAGGGTATCAATGAAATCTGAAATGTGACTGCAGAACTTTGCTCGGGGCCCCAGTGACAGTAGGTGAGTGTTCCCTTAAGGGTGGCATTGTAGTCTGTCATATTTTGAAGTGGAGGTGATCCATGGGGTTGGTGTCTGAGTCTGTGGTGCCTTCCATCGTGTTTTTGTAGATGATCGCAAATCCTCCACCTGGTTTGTGGGTCCGATCTTGGTGTATGATTTTGTAGGCAGTTGGAATGGCTGTGGCGATGCCCGGGTTGGAGGCTGGGCTGAACAATGTTTTTGATCAGGAAGAGAAGGTGGAATGTTTCCCTAGGGATCAGACATTGAGGAGTATGACGGACAGTTGGTGCGGTGTGGTGGTGATGGTGTGCGTTGCTTGTTTGCAAGTAGTGGTGTCGGCGTCTGAGGTGTCGCAAGTGAAATCACAATGGGTGCAGTAGAAAGGCCCTACCATGGTCCAGGGGGATGCACAGCAGAAGCGTGTTGGCTGGTGTGTTTTGTTGAGGTCGTGGAGGATGTTGAGGGAATAGTGGTCGAATTCATTGGCTCTGGTCAGGGCTGTGGTTGTGGTGTTGCCTTCAATGGTTGTGGGGATGGTGTTCCTGGCTCTGGGCATGGTCCAGGTGCAGACGGATTCAGACATGTGAAGACAGGCTTGTCCTTGGGGTGCCTGTGGCGCGCCAGTGGTGTGGTTGTGCTGTGACCTGTATTAAGTAAGTCTTGGGGTGCGAGGGGCCTCTGTTGGCAGAAAGAATGGGAAGTGGGATAAACCCAGGAAGCAGCTGTGTCACTTGGTCATAAAAAACAGCAACTGGATGAGGCAGCAGGAACTAGAGGCCACTGGCAAGTGGGAAGCTAGGTGCATGGGTGCCACATGCCAACTAGCTTGACAATGGTTCACTCTAAGTGCCATTTTCTGATAAACATGAAATCTGAAAAATTCCCAAACTTCACTGTGCCAAAATCCTTGCATGTTATAGTGTTTATAAAGTCTAATGCTTATTATTTAAGAAGAATCAAATCACTTCAGTATCAATCTATGACAAGACAGTCACGTTTGAAATGCTGACATATGTGTCCCTTCAAGAGTCAATTTCACCAAAGGAGCCTCCTTTCAGAATCAGTACCCCTCAAACCGTTCAAAATTCTATGCAAGCAAGCCCTATTAACTTCAACATGATTCCAGGTATCTGCATATTTCCTAGGTCACACTAGAATGGTGTTTTTGCTGGGAGCTTCATGATCTATGACAGAAGTTTTTATTAAGATTTATCTTTCAGCAAGAATTTAAAATGCCGACAATCCACATTACATTTTTCAATTTTCGTATTTAAAGGCCATTGTTGAACTTGTGGTATTCTTTTTATTATTTGGTGGGAATGTTCCTGTGTTCAATAATCATAGCATCACAGTGTATCCTGAGGCTTTCTTTGGCATATCATTAATAACATGGTTGTAAATGAGAATTTTGACCCTGCACAGTGGATCATAACAATTTCCATTGCTCCTTAGTAAGAACCTGCTGATCTCCTGCTCTGGACTATCCGCATTTGGTATATATTCCACATATTCAATGTCCTTTCATGGCATGGTTGAGAAGCCCTCCAAGAGGCACATGGTTTAATAAATTGCCCCTTTTAGACATCATGGCTATTTTGATCTTTACATTGGGATCATTAAAACTATCACTCATTCAGGTCTGTAAGACAACCAGTCGCGGCCCATGCAGGTAAGCCCGGTGCGGCGGTGGCGGGTTGGGGAAAGGGAACGTGAAAGAGAAAAATGACAGAATAGGGAATGTAAAATAAATAAATAAATAAAACCACTTATTTTGCGCTCGCAGCATCGCTGAATTGGCGATGTGGCGAGAGCAAGGTCAGTGGTTTTATTTATTTATTTTGCATTCCCTATCCCGTCGTTTGTCACTTTCATCCCCCACCCCCGCCCCACCCCCAACCCACTGGCCTACCACAATTACCTGAACGGGCTGCCACTGAAGACAACTAATTTATACCTGGAATTGGGCCTGACCCATCAGATGGTACACAATTTGGTACGCAGACATCCACCATTTGACTACAGCTATTTCCATTTCTGATGTACAATGGCAGAGATTAAACCTCCATGCTCTTTAGCCAATAGCCATATGTCATTTTTCTCAGTGTCCAGCATGAGAGCATGACTTCTGTTGCTCAGATTTAAACTCAACCTAATATTGTATTATATGTTGCTGCACAAATTTCCATAAGATAATTTCGAACAATCCCTGTTTTTGCACTGTACCTGGATCACCAGGCTGAACAGTATGCACATTTGACTACATTTTCTCACAATGGGTGATTTACATTTGAGTAGAAATTCTCTGAGATTTGGCATGTTCGAGTGGTTTCAATATTGCAGGGTCTATTCACAGGACACAATCATAACAGAACTGTTGCTTTCTTTTAGTGAAAGGAGATTCACAGAGGCCATTGCAGGGTTTTTAGGGAGCAACTCTAAGAAGGTAGAAAAGTTCTGTACAACCAGAAAACTAAGGCCGACGTTTTGCATCCTACTGGGGGCATATTCTCAAGGACTTATCACTGAGTTAGTGGCACTTTATCGCAGCCAAAGTGGCGATAAATGTATCGCCCTATTCACAAGATGGTGCTAACAGCCCACATCACCAGTTTTCCCACGATAGCAGCCGCAAAATCATCGCCACGGATGACACTGGCAACTAATGCTAATGAGATGCAGAGTAGGCATTCCCGTGCAAAAAGCTGCGACAACACCACTTCACAACATTCTTAACGACCAGCCAGATCAGCGATAAGATCACAAAACATGCGATAAGGTGCGTTAGCAGCAGGGATTTAACACCTGCTCCTACCTGGTGTTAAGTCGGACGAGTACCTGCAATATGAAAGGGAGCCCAGCCCAGAACCACACCTGAAGAACAACAGATGCCATGGAGCTACTGATCATGCAGCTCGGACACCCAAGAGGGCCAAAACACCCACCGCCACGCCCCCCCCCGGGCCCCCGATGGGCCCCCCACCCCCTTCCAGACAAAGACATTTCACTTCAAATTTACAAATTCATGATCCAAACAATTCACCTGATGTCGCACAGTTTCAACAATTAACATTCATGTATTGTCAGAAAAAGGAGAATCATGCATTCATCTTTGAATTTCCAAACAGCTTTTTTTATTGAAATAAAACTCAAAACAACTATTTGGACAAGTCATGGCGGGTCTTCTCTGGACAATCTGTAAGTCACGCCTGCAAGACAAAATTCAAGATAGGGGGAGAGAGAAAGAGAGGGAGAGAGAGGGAGGGATAAAGCGAGCGAGATAAAGGAAGAGAGGGAGTTCCGAGACTGCGCACCCAGGCCTCACTGCTCACCTGCTGCCACCGGTGTGCCGGCATACACTGCAGTCCACCAGGTCCCTTATCTGAAGCAGAGTCCAGATTTATGAATGGCAGAGTTTATAGCATTGCACATGCCATCATCGCTTGCCCCTGCATACACAGGCCGCTGCACCCCAGCCCCTCCCTCCGCTCAGCGGTGATTGCCCGCTCCTGTGCACCCAGGCCTCACTGCTCACCTACTGCCACCGGCATGTTTCCAAGAGGGCCCACAACGTGCCGGTGCAAGCTCCAAGCCCGAGGCCGTGACCTTGGCTACCTCCACATCATGCAGCCCCACACCGCGGGCCTCAAGGTCACACACGTGATTCTGGGTCTTGATTTTGCAATGGCAGAGATCAGATCAGTGCACACTGCATCATCGCAGGCTGCACACCTGCCTAGCTCTTTAGGTGCCACTAACTCTGTGAACCACGAGGCAACACCATGTGGTGGTAGGCCAGCGCTGCCTGCTGGCTCAGGCCTACACTGCGGTCCAGCAGGGCGCACACAAATCCTCACCAGTCCGGTCCGCCAGGACGGCGCATCATCGCAGGCTGCAGACCCGCTCAGCACTTAAGGTGTCCCTACCTCAGGGCACCGAAAGTCATAGTCCCGTGGTGGTAGGCCCGTGCCATCCACAGTGTATATGGAGCCACCAAGTCCGTGCAATACAAGACATGGACCCTCTATGATTGAGTCCCATGATATGCCAGGCAGACGCAGCCATGTCACCTCCAGCAGTGGGAAAGAACTGGGATATGTAGTTTCGTTGTCCCCCCCATTATACGTAAGCCGAGTGGGCTGGCTCAGAGTATGCCAGGCCAGCGTAGGGATGTGATTAATTATTCCTGGGCTCTGGCCATGGTTTATTTCTGGGCTGGGCAGGAAACCAACTGATGTGTGTGTCCCTGTCGCAGTGTCAGTGCCACACGGCCTGTAATCGACAATGTTGCAATGTCGCATGCACCCGGAGGACGGCCGCCCACGAAGGGACTGTACAAGGAGCGTAACACCACTCGGGCTCTTGGCTCATACATGTCAACTGTGGTGTGTGTATCACTATTGGAGCACCATAAGCCTAAGGCCTAGCCTCAATTGCAGCGCGGAAGCCACATCACATTTCCAGAATGCAAGCAGTAGTCAAACTAACATTAGGGATGAAAGCTCCTTTGTCTCAATCTACAAGGTGGAAGGACATCTGCACCTCCGACCTTGGTCTGGCATATCATCCACATAACTGCCGCAGGTCAGAAGAGTGCCGGTTCTACGTGAGCCACCAACGCAGGGGCAGAACATCCCGGGCATATGCACAACGCCTGTCACGTGGAACTGTACCATGTCCGAATGCTGCCTGTTAGTGTCTGATGCATTGGTCTGCATGTTGTGGCCCTTGTCTTGCCCGTACTGACACGCACATGCTAATTAAGTCTACGCAACTTCACTAGTGTTCAACTGTGATGAGTGTTGATTAGAATGACAAATCATGTGCCTCAATGAGCATTGTCCTTACACAATGAGGGACTGACTGACGCATGTCACTTAGGGGTGAGTCCCTATTGCCAGCTCCACCTCTGTGAGCCAGATATTGTGGTTGGGATAGTTGCTGATAGACTTGTGCTCTTACGTGTCTTCGGCAATGTGAGGATGGTGTCCAGCTTCTTGCCATGTGGCTCAATGTGATCCATCACTACAGGCTGTGTCCACCCAGCTGAGTGTGAGTAGGTATGCAAAGAGATGTTCTGTTGTCAAAAGTGATGGGGGACACTACTTTAGGCCTGCCAACTACTTTGACAGCCCTATTTCTAACATTGCTTGGGGCAAAGTTGTGAAATCGCGTGATTGTTGTATCAGAGCAATTAGGCCACAGCTAGTGCACACATTCCCAGTCACCACACTGCCTCTGTGCGTCACGGTGACACATGCACACTGCTTTCATTTCCCAGGGAGTACCTATTTTTGCAAGCAATGTTCTTACATTGATCCATACTTTCATACTTGATTGGTTATGGACATGACACATCTGTGTGATTTTGAATGATTTATTCACCTTCGGTGGAGTGTCAGAGCTGGAGCAGTACATAGCCATGCAAGCTCCACATTACATTTTAGCCCAGTGGAGGGCCATCCAGAGTCATTTAGGGATTGACATGTACATTGGAAGAGGAAGAGTACAGTCAGCAGTCTGATTGCTGTGTCATTTGTAAGCAGACAAAATATGGCAGACCAAGGTTCAAGGTGAGTGTCGCAGAGTGTTTTGGGGGACAGTAGGTGGTGTTGTTACAGGGCATGATGCAGAGGGCAGAACCAAGCTGAAACAGGGCATATGGCGGAGAGGATTGCTACTGCCTCCTTCTCACTACACAGGTGGAATCACCCACATCTTCGTCCTCTCTGTCATCTGTCTGAAATGTGGGTGCGGATGTTTGGTCTTCAGCACTGTGTGCCACTGACACATCAGGGGTCGGAGAGGTGTGTGTGGAAGTACCCGCAGCATTCATCAGCGACTGCCTTAGTGGCAGCAATGCGATGATGAGGATCTGCAGGACATGGAAGATACCAACAACTTTTCGCTGGTGTGCATACGTGGCAGACATTCTTTCCGCATGCATCCGCTCCATGTTCTCCATTGTCCTCAGCATCAGTGCCAACTCTCAGCTGACATCGCTGAGGCCACTCTGACTAGACAGTTGTTCACCTCTCAGAGGCATGACTCCGGCGGTGCCGGGCATGGATTGTTTAACATCATGAAGAGAACTGTAGGTGTCTGTGGTCCCTGATGTGACTTAGACACCCACATATGTCATCTAGTTTGGCTGCTATGTGGTCGAACCCCACCCGCACCTGTTTAGCCACCTCCTTCTGGCAGTCTAACACCTGGCCTTGGAATGCGTTGTGTTCTTCGGTGAGGTGCTGGGAGCCAGCAGTGGTGGTGGGTGCTTCCTGCTGTGTGGTCTGTTCAGGGGGTGGGGTCTCCTCGATGCAGCTGGGCTGCCCTGCTCCTGGAGGTGGGTTGCCGTAGCTGTCCATGAGCTGTTGTAGGGCGTCGGTGTCGAAGGTGTGGAGGTCCTCTTCATCATCACTGATGAGTTGTCTGATCTGGTCTGCAGGAGGTGTTGATTGTCCCTCTGCAATGTGAATGGGAGATGCATTTTAACATTGTGTTGACATGTATGTTGATGCATTGTTCAAGTTTACATACAGACTGCATGACAATGTACATTGTGACTGTTTGGGAGGAGCTGAATATTTGATGCAGGACAGTGGACATTTGAACTACATCACGGATGTGAGGTCGTACATGTACATTGTCATCTCACAGTTTCCTGCAATGCCAGATGTGATTGGCCAGTTCCTAAGCACAAGCGGCACCTGTTGTGTACTCTGTTCTGTGGTGGGAGTGTTGCACTTTGTACCACATTGTCGTTAAGGTTGATGTGCTGTTATTGCGATGTGTGTGTGCAGGATTGTGGGAAAATCACCCCTGCAGCTGTGAGTTTGCTGACCCTTATCCCTTTCATGTGGTGTGTCTTTGTCTTCTGTGCTTCCACAGTACTGAGATGTGGGAGACTTGGGTAATTTTGACTCTTGTTTGGATCTTGTGCTCTTGGGCATGGTTTATCCGCAGATATGTTGTTGACGTCAGGGGTTGTTTGTGCACATGGATGTGTCAGAGTGTGACCTGCTCCTTTCCGGATGTGTTCCACACTCAGCCACCTCCATGTTGTGGCATGCAGCATGCCATGATGATTGGACTGCAGCCATGCTATTCGTCATGAAGTGTCACTTGCATTGTCAGTGTGGCTCACTGACACGCAGCTTTGCTGGTTTTAACACGTATGCATGGGTTGGTTGTGAGATTGGTGCTGTGTGGGGAGGGACCCCTTTGTGCCCATAGTGGACATGGGCCTACTTGGTGTTTGTATGTGTGCTACAGTGTGCCATGGGGATGAGGGACATGATCCAGAGTCACTGTGGGTGTGCAGTGTGCTCTACTTAATTGTGCATGTGTGTCATTGTGCCCATCTCCCCCCGTACCCCCAGTCCCTGTTCAGTACTCACCCCGGTGCTGTTGTGTCAGGTCATGTTGAGCATTGTCCGGACCCCAACTCCTGCCACTGTCTCCCCACTGATGACTGTAGACACCATTTCCTCCATCTCATCCAGCTCCTGGTGTTCCGCTGGACTGCCACCTCCAGTCTGCATTGCTGCCTGATGGTTCTCAGCGAGTCCCTTCTTGATTTTGCGCTCTCCAATTGTCCTCCTCCTCACTGCGACTGCATTCACCTTGTGCAGGATGTCCTGCCATATTGCATTTTTATTTACCAATGACACGTTGGAGGTGACGAACAGTTGTTGGTGGTGTTCTATCACCTACGTGATGATGATCCTGTTTTCCTGCAGACTGAACCTCGTCTTCCTCTTCTTCTTCTCCTTGACCTTCTGTGACCCCGAGGTCCCAGGATGTTCCTCCTGGGGGCTTGTGGGGTTCTGGTCATCCTCTGTACTTGCACTCCCTTCCTCCATGGTGCTAGGCAGTTGAAATTATTTAGTTTGATTTTTTCGGTGCTTTTATACTGCGTTTTCCCGCATAACGCGTGGGGATTGCAGGCCTGTCGCTGGTTATCGCTGATTTTTGTATCGCGATTGGCCACATCGCAACTTTTTTCGTGTTTCGCATTTTTTCGGCCTCGCGTTAATTTTAACGCATTCATTTGACGCGTTATCGTGAGACTATCGCAAGGTACCGCCGTGTTGAGAATACAACGTTAACACGGTGTTATTTTCCAGCGATAGACTGCGATATGCCAAGTTGTGTTAAGGTAATTATGCGATAATTAACACATGTTCTTGAGAATATCCCCCCTAGAGTTCAAAATGTTTGTTTAAAATGTTTTGCTATCAGCAAGAAGAGTATATTGTTAGCAGAAGCAGGAAATGTTTTCAAAAACCGAAATGTCGTGTTTTAAAAGACTACAAATTTGACATTATTGCTTTAAGCATGCATTGGGAGGCCCGTTTAGCTGCCCTGTCTGATACAGTTGATAAAAAATAAACATTATCTTTAGTAGATATGTCTTATTGTGTTTTGACCTAGACTCCTTTTGTTTACAAGGCAGCAGCGTGTATCAGGTCCTTTCAAGCACGATCGTGTTGTACAGTGTTAGTCTGTTAATGGTTAACGGAAAAAGCTGCCATTTAACTGAAAAGCATGCTCTTTGCAAATATGCCTGCAGAAAAGGTTCAGTTTTAGTTCCCTTCAGACTGTCACGCTCTGCTCACCTTCAATGTAAACAAGCTAATGAGTGCAGGTAGACAGGTACAGCGACCTACGCTTCCATGACCTCACAGGGTATTAAAGTTGTCTCTCATGTGGAAAATTCTTCTGGTTCCAGGCCAGAGAAAACGAAGGGGATGAAACAAATATGTGTATGACGCTCTTCATATCTCAAATCAAACATTTGGCTACGAGGTGTCGTTTTTGAAAAGGCGGTGGCTATTTAGTTTCCAACCTTCCAACGACAGGTTAAAAAAAAGCTTTTAGCACTCAACAGCTGAGCTGATTACAGCAGTTTGAACATGTTTCATACATAAAAGGATGTTAGAGCGAAGGGCACTTGTTTTAATTTACAATAAGTACATTTTGGCCATATGTATATTTAGTGAAAATATAATTAAACACGATTAAGTAAGAAAAGCAATCTCTGACACAAGAAGTCTGACGGCAGGTCCGATAGAGTTTGATTTAAAACATTATTATATAAACAACACAGGCTTTATTGGTGCAGGTTGTAATGATAAAGGGCCTAATGTTGTTTTTGTTACGCCTGGTGTTGGTGTACGTTGTAACTATTTGCCTTATTGACAAAACTACATGACTTCTGAAGGCATCATTCCCTATATCTTACGAAAAGCTGTAAGTCAATGGTATATATTGAAAAGTTCACAAACACCTTCTTGTCAGCATAAATGTAGACTATACATTGCACCGTGAAAGTATAACTTGGGTTACTGAAGTTGACACATTTTTTTTTTACTCAAACTTTGAATTTCCTTGTTTCAGCTAAAAATAGTGCTCAGTTGTTTAGTTACGTGGTGCATTGAAGGCGGCAAACTGCCCGTCAGCAGGAAAGACGCGACACAAAGGCCGCAATATCGTCCAAAAGGAGAAAAAAGACTACATGAAAGCATTTAAGAATAGTGTCATACACCATTGTTAGACCTGGCACCATTGGCGTGGGTCTCCCTTCCATTTTTTTGCTGTTGCCTCCTGTGTTTTTGCTATGTTTTTTCTGGTCTAGATGCTTTGGGCACTTTGCCACTGCTGTTCAGTGCCAAAGTGCAAGTGCTCCCTATTGTAAATTGCTGTAATGGATTAGTGACTCCATGATTGGCTATTTGATATACTTGTCAGACCCTAGTACAGTGCAGCATGTGTGCCCAGGGCCTGTAAATCAAATGCTGCTGGTGGGCTTGCAACACTGGTTGGGCCACCCACAGAAGCAGCTTATAAAGTGTGGCTCAGGCCTGTGTGCAGTCTGGGACTGCCATGTCGACTTGGCAGGTGCACACACTTGCCTGTCCCTAAACATTCCCTTTTCTACATGTTAGTAACCCCTAAGGTAGGCCTCAGGTACACTTGTGGGCAGGGGGCATTGTATGTGAAAGGTAGGACATACCCTGATGTGTGTGGCATGTCCTGTTAGTAAATGACAGCCAATTTTGTTTTTCTCTATTGCAAGGCTATCTGTTTCCATAGGCAAGAATGGGCAGTTTGAATATAACATCTTATAATCCTAATTGGCTACAGGAACAAGATAGGAAAATAAAGTTTAGTATGTCTGAACTCAGAAAGTTAAAATACATATTTTAGTGTGGGTGATTTTTACATTCTGTGTTTGAAAATACCACTTTTAGAAAGTAGGTATTTTCTTTCCTAACCATCCAGTATGCCTCTGCTAGGTTTCTGTATTCCATGTCTGATTTGTGAGTGGCAGGGGGCTGGAGAGGGCTTGGCTCCAGCAGTCTAATGAGTCAGGGCTGGGCTGAATAGGACCTGTGTTGAATAGAGAGTAAGGGGGAGGAGATTTCCTTTCACTTGCCTGAGCCTTCATAGAATAGAGAGTAGTGGTAGGAGACTTCCTTTCAGCTACCTGGGCCAGGTCTACTTTCAACAATGCTGTCTCCACCTCCTGCCAGGAAGCTGCACCAGGGAGGACAGAACTGGTTTTGGCTGGGCACAGACACTCTCTGCCTTCAGAGAACAAAGGATTTTGCAGTATAAATATTGGCGCCCAGACCCCAGAACTTTAGATCACTTCTGGGAATCAAGACGAACCCTTTGCCAAGGAGAGAAGCCAAGGAAGCTGAAGGAAGAGACTGCCCATGTGCTGTCGGATATTTGGGGTTGGCCTGCAGTGGTTACTTATTGCCAAGGAAAGGAGAAAAGGAACTTTTGTGTGTACTTTTACTATCTTGAGGAAGATCTCCAAGGGCTTGAAGCTGAGCTTGCCTCCTGTTCTGAAGTCTCAGGGACACAAAGACTTCACCAAAAGCTCCCCCTGAATTTTCTTGCTGGGAATTCTACCTGCAGAGAGGTGACTGCTGTTGTTTTGGGCCCTCTAGAGACTGTGTGTTGCTGGGAGCTGGAAGCGCGATGCAACAAGGAAGAAGCTGTTTTCTGCGCATCCCCGAAAAAGCATGCCGCCGCCATTGCTGTTTGCCATCGCATTGCCGAAGAAGCGTATCACATCACCGGAAAAGCGTGCCGCCGCCGGGGCCACCGTAGAGGTTGCTGTCACATCACCGAAGAAAGGCGTCACAGGGCCTGTCGCGGCTCAAGAAACCATCGATTTCACCCGCAAGGCTGTCGGGCGTGCTCGCATTGTATCAAAGTTGTCGCATCGCATCAAAGATGCCATTTTGTCGCATCGCACCGGATCATCGCATTGAGGCGCCATCTTGTTGCATCGTAACCGGAACGTAGTAAGAAACCGACGCATCACCTCCTCTCCGGTAAAGAACCAACGCATCACCTCCCTTGCACTGCAGTAAGTAACCGATGCATCACCTCCCCCGAAGCAAGGAACTGACACATCACCTTCCTTGCGACACTTTTGTTTATATTGCATTACACATCCAAGATACTGTGAGAGTAATGTCTCGCATTTACCATCTACATTTAACGAAGCTATTTCTACCATCTGAAAGTCATATTTTTGAATACTGTATTGTGGAATTTTGTCATTTGGGGGCACATGCATCAACAATGCCATTTGCGATTCCTTATTAGCGAAAAATAAGGAATCGCTAATAAGGAATAGCAAAAGGCTATGCATGTAGGAATCGCTATTCAAATAGCGATTCCTTAACTTTCCTTAATTGCTACTAGCAAATTGCGAGTAGCAATTAAGGAATGCCATCCCAATCATTCCTATGGGCCTCCAGGCCCATAGGAATGAATTGGAGATTGCATGAGCAAATAGCGAGTACCAGTAGCTTCTCGCAAATTGCTCATGCAATTTCAAGGGTGCAAGGGTGTCAAAATGACACCCTATTGCACCCCTGAAAATGATATGTGCACATATGTTGCACACACACATGCTCTAAGGGCATGTGTGTGCGCAACATGAAACTTTGAAAAATGCACAAAAGTGCATTTTTCAAACTTTTAGCAAATTACCATGCAGTTCATCTTCATGGTAATTTGCTCCCCCTATTAGCGAATTCGCTAATTTTTTAACTTTCATGCATTGCATTTAAGGAATCCCAAATTGAGATTCCTTAAATTAAGGAATCTCAATTTGGGATTCCTTAAATGCTATCGCTATTTAAGGAATCGCTATTTAAGGATTCCTTAAATAGCGATTTTTGCTTTTGGGTTGATGCATTGGGATTGGGTATTTTTAACTCAATACCGGGAGCTATTAGCGAATCGGTATTTTACCGACTGGATTTTGGCTTGATGCATGAGGCTGTTGGTCTTGTATTAAGTCTAGATAAAGATTACTTATTTTTCTAAACTGGTGTGGTGTCCATTTGTAGTGTTTTCACTGCATTACTGTATGTGTTCACAAATGCTTTGCCTCTAAGATAAGCTTGTCTGCTCCTGACAGGCTACCAAGGGGGTGAGCAGGGGTTATTTTAGGAGTGTATCCCCCTTTCCCTGACTAGAAGCAAGAGTCCTTATTTGGTGCAAGGTGCAAACCATTGCCAACTAGAGACCTCCATTTCTAACATTGGTGGTCAGCGGTGAGGATCCGGACTTGCATTTGTGACTCATATACAGTGATTGGTGTATACCACTAGTGAGTGCAGACCATAACACAACCACATACATTTTGGTAGAATTTTTTCCTTGGGACTTCTATTTTTGCTAAAAACTGCCAATCCTTTTTACCATGAGCAAAGCAGCATCCAACGCATCTATGGATCTACAATTTGAAGAAGATAGGGTGGATACCTACACTGTGCCACATCTTAAAACCTTCTGTAAATGATTTAAAATCCCTGTGAAAGGCATCACCAAGAAGGAAGATTTCCAAAAGGCGCTGAGGGCCTGCTTGGAATCTAGAAATGCTCCTGAGCATCCTGAAGAGCCTAGGGATGAGGCAGAGAATATAGATGTGCAGCTAGATGGGCCATTGGGCCTGACCGGGGATTAAGCTCCTTCCAGGGCAGGCAGCAGTGTTTCTTTAAAGGGCCTGTCCCCAGAAAAGCTGGAGGGCAGGGAAAAGGATAGCATGCATAGGATGGAGCTTGCCAAGCTCAAACTGGGCGGTCATATGGAATAAGAAAGCAAGAAGTTAGCCTTGGAAGAAAAGAGAATGCATATAGCGCATGAGAGAATGTTGAGGGAGTTGGAATTGAAAGCCAAGAGTTTAGAAATGACTCCCTCTGGCGGCAGCACACCATCCGTGCCTGTGGAAACAAGAGTATTCATGCCCAAAGATGTAATTAAGGAGTTCCACAAGCATGAAGATATTGGGCAATGGTTTAAGGCCTATGAAGTAGCTATGACCTCCCACCGGGTCCCTGTGAAGGATTGGGGAGTGGGGTTGTGGGGGCGGTTTCTCAGTGATGGGCGGGACACCTTGTTAGACTTGCCCTCTGAGGACCAGAATTCGTATGTCCACAGGAAGGAAGCCTTAATTACCAGGTATGAGTTGACCCCAGAGCTGTATAGACAAAGGTTTAGAAATTGTAAGAAGCTGTAGTCAAGTACTTGGGTGGAATATGTGTCTTTTTTTGGAGAGCATTGGATGGTTGGGTGAAGGGTAGCAAAGTGCATGATTTGGTAGCGCTCTACGAATTGATTACATGGGAGCACTTGTCTAGTAATTGTTTTCCAGAGCTACGCCAGCAGCACCTGATTGATAGCAAGCTAATTAACCCTAGGAAGCTTGCTGATGAGTCGGACTGCTGTGTTAGTACCCGGGTCCACAAGGGTCATGTGGGAGACTTCGCTAAAGGTGGGCAGGGTCCCCAGCAGAAGAGGTGGAGGGTCAAGGGCAAACAGAGGGAGTTCCAGAAAGGGCCTCAAAGTAAACCCCAAGGGAACCATGGGAAGGGTTCCCAGCCTCCCCCTGAGAAGACGTCAGGGGCCCGACAGATAAGTCTGTTCAGATGGTTCCCAAGAGATGTTTTAGTTGTGGTCATGTGAGCCACTTCTTCTTGGAGCCTCAGTGTTTCAACAAAGGTAAAACAGCACCCACTGGTGCACCGCCCCGGCAGATGGCTAGTGTAGCCCTGGGAGAGGAGATGGGTGCCCAAGGTGGGTGGGGTCCTGCAGAGATGTCCCTAGTCTCTTTAGGAGACAGTGAGATGGTGCCCAGGACCCAGTTGCCTGATAACACTAAGAAATACAGGCAGTGGGTGACTATCAATGGCCAAAGGGTGGATGCTCTGAGAGACACCGGAGCAAGTGTGACAGCTGTAAGTTGTCGGCTGGTGTCTGAAGAGCAGGTGATCCCCCATACATTTTACCCTGTATTTGTGGCTGACAACTCAGAGAGCCACTGGAAGGTGGCCCAGCTTCCGTTTGAGTGTGGGGGGGGGGGGGCAGCCATGACAGTTGACATTCTGCTAGGCAATGATTTGGAAAGCTCCCCTTGGGCAAAGGTGGAGCGAAGAGCCCATCTGAAGATGTTGGGTCTGCCAGAGTGGGCGCCATGGACCACTCGGTCCATGGCATCCAGTAAGGGTGTTCAAGAGGACCTGGAGCCTGAAAGAGTGGCCCAGGGGCCTGCCGTAAAGAGAAGAGGCAAGGGGCGCGGGAAACCGACCTCCAAAGTTCCTACGGTCTAGGAGGAGGCAGACCTTGAGGGGGATGCCCTGGAACTTACAGGGGAGCAAGTAGCTGAACTGGGGACCTGCTTGAGCTGACCCATTGGCAGCAGGAAGGAGGACCCTCCAGGGAAGAGTTCTGCGAGGAGCATCGGAAATGCCCTTCTCTTGTGGGTTTGCGGCAAAAGGCCAAATACCAGCCAGCAGGTGATCAGTCTGGATCACATTGGATCTACTGGGAGAATGGTCTCCTGTATAGCGAGCCTAAGGTTGCTGAGCCTGGGTCAGCCTGTGTGCTGGTGGTACCCCAGCGCTTCAGAGCCTTCCTACTTGGTCTGGCTCATGATGTGCCTTTAGCTGGACATTTGGGGCAAGACAAGACCTTTGAACGGATTGTCACCCACTTTTACTGGCCCCAAATGCGCAAGAGTTCAGATACATATTGCAGGACCTGTCAGACTTGCCAGGCAAGTGGGAAGAGTGGGAAGAAGCACACGGCTCCTCTCCAGCTGTTCCCTGTAGTCAGCACTACCTTTGAAAGGGTGAGCATTGACATCGTGGGGCCTCTGGATCCCAAGACAGCCATGGGCAACAGGTTCATTCTGGTCTTGGTGGACCATGCCACCCAGTACCCAGAAGCTATCCCTCTCTGGATAGTGATGGCCCCCGTGGTGGGACGTGCATTGATGGGGATTTTCTCCCATGCGGGGTTCTCCAGAGAGGTGGTGTCAGACCGTGATACCAACTTCATATCTAAGTATATGACATCCCTGTGGAAGGAGTGTGGTGTAACCTACAAGTTCACCACCCCTTATCACTCACAAGGTAACAGTCTGGTGGAGAGATTCAACCAGACTTTGAAGGGCATGATTAAGGGTCTAACAGAACCCATGAGGCGTAAGTGGGACGTCCTCCTGCCGTGCCATCTCTTTGCGTACAGGGTGGTACCACAGAAGTCTCTTGGGTTTAGTCCCTTTGAGCTTCTGTATGGTCACCCTATGAGAGGACCTTAGACTTTGGCGAAGGAAGGCTGGGAAACAACTCCCAGGAAAACTCCCCAGGATGTATTTAGTTACATGCTGACCTTCAGAAACCAAACTGCCTGCTTCAGGAAACTCGCTCAAGCGAACCTGGAAGCAAGTCAGGAAGAAATAAAGAAGTGGTATGACCAGAATGCCACTCTGGTCGAATTTCAACCTGGGCAAAAAGTGTGGGTCATGGCCCCAGTGGAACCTTGTGCCTTGCAGGACAAGTGGACTGGGCCATTTGAGGTGGTGGAGCGCAAAAGTAATGTCACCCACCTGGTGGATTTGCGGGCTCCAAGGAACCCTTTGAGTGTCCTTCACGTGAACCGCCTCAAGCCCCACTTCGAGAGGTCCGAAGTGAGCATGCTCTTGGCGACAGATGATGGGATGGAAGAGGAGAGTGAACTTCTCCCTGACCTCCTGTCTACCAAGGAGCACGATGGGTCAGTGGAAGGTGTGATCCTCTCCCCTACACTGAGCCCAGAACAGCAGAGCGATTGTTACCAGTTGTTCGGACTGTTTGCCCCACTGTTCTCTCTGACCCCAGTGTAATCACTGGTGTACCCATGGCGTGGACACCGGTAACAGCCCTCCTGTGAAGCACAAGATTTACAGGTTGACTGAACGGGTCAAGGCCAGCATTAAAGAGGAGGTCTCTAAGATGTTGGCGCTAGGGGTGATCGAGCCTTCCAACAGTCCTTGGGCCAGTCCTGCGGTCTTGGTCCCAAAGGCTGCTGCACCCGGTGGCACTTCAGGACTGTGGTTTTGTGTGGACTACCATGTACACGCACACCCCATCCCCAGTGCTGATGAGCTCATTGATCGGTTGGGAGCTGCCAAGTTCCTCAGCACATTTGATTTATTGTCTTGATACTGGCAGATTGCCTTAACCGATGGGACCAAGGAGAGGTCAGCATTTTCGACCCCGGAAGGACACTACAAGTTCCGGGTGATGCCCTTTGGGTTGAAGAAGGCCCCTGCCACCCTTCAGAGGTTGGTCAACCAGGTGTTGGCTGGGCTGGAGGATTTCCGTGCCACCTACCTGGATGACTTTGCAGTGTTCAGTTCCAGCTGCGAAGAACACTTGCAGCACCTCGTTGAAGTGTTGAAGGCGCTGCAGAGGGCAGGTCTCACGATCAAGGCCAGTAAGTGCCAGATCGGACAGGGTTCGGTGTTGTGCTTGGGACACCAGGTAGGAAGTGGCCAGGTGGCGCCTCTACAACCCAAGATTGACACCATTCTGGATTGGGATCCCCCCCAAGACCCAGACAGAGGTCTCACTGGGTATTACAGGAGGTTTGTTGAGGGATATGGCACCATTGTTGCCCTCTTAACGGAGCTGACTTCCAGGAAGCAGGCCAAGAAGTTGATCTGGACGGAGTCCTGCCAGAAGGCTTTTGATGCCCTGAATGCCTCCATGTGCATGGCAACCGTGCTCAAGCCACTCGACTTCTCCAAGGAATTTGTTGTGCAGACTGACGCTTCAGAGCATGGAGTAGGAGCGGTGCTCTCACAACTGAACGAAGAGGGCCTAGACCAGCCTGTAGTCTCCCTTAGCCAGAGACTACTCCCCAGGGAACAGAGGTGGTGTGCCATAGAAAGGGAAGCTTTCGCTGTGGTCTGGGCACTGAAGAAGCTGAGACCATACCTGTTTGGGACTCACTTCCGGGTTCAGACAGTCCACAGGCCCCTCAGATAGTTGATGCAAATGAGGAGTGAGAATCCAAAACTACTGAGGTGGTCCATCTCCATACAGGGAATGGACTTTACGGTGGAACACCGTCCTGGCACACAACACGCCAATGCAGATGTTCTGTCCAGGTTCTTCCGCCTTAGTGAAGAGAACTCTCAGGAGGGTGGGTAGTTGCCCTACTTTCAGCTGGAGGGGACATGTGTTAGACGTGGCATCTTTTGGCGTTTTTACCCTGAGTTTTTGCTTTCTGACCTTCCGGTTTTGACTCTGTTTTTGCTGGCGTAATGTTTCTGTGCATTTTTCTAACTGCTGAGCAGTGGTAAAGTGCAAGTGCTCCTGTGGTAAATTGTGTTATGGATTAAAAAGTAGTTATTTTCTTGCTAAGTCATCCCGTGTGCCTCTGCTGGAATGTGGATTGCCTGTCTGGTTTCTGGATGACAGAAGGCTGGGGAGCAGGAGTGACTCCAGATAGTCTAGGTGGGTCAGGAAAGGGCTGAATAGGCCTGGGCTGCAATTGGGGAAGGGGGAGGAGATTTCCTTGCACCTCAAAGGGCCTGGTCTTCCTCTGACCATGCCGTCTCCACCTCCTGCCAGGAAGTCAAACCAGAGAAGGCAGAACTGGTTCTGGCTGGGCACAGACACTCTCTGCCTAAAAGGATTTTGGGATATACATTTTGGGGCCCAGACCCTTGAACTTAAGAACTCTTTTGGACCAATAAGACTGCCAAGAAGAAGAGCTGGAGAAGCTGTGAGGAGGAACTACCACTTTGCTGTGTGCTTTGCTGGGTTGGCCTGCAGTGGCTGCTGCTGTCTTGGGCAGTGAAAGGACTGGACTGAACTTTCTGCAATCTACTATGTGAGTTTATCCAAGGGCCTGAGGTCGAGCTTGCCCCCTGTTCAAGAAGTCTCAGGAACAGCAAAGACTTCAAGCTCTTCTGCCCTTTGCACTGGGGACTGTGTGTTTTGTTCTGCAACAGAAAAGCAACCCGACTACGTCTACGATGCCGCTGCCGACTATGTGTCCTGAAGGCTCCGCAGAGGGCACTGCCACAACGCCGCACCGCGACCCTGGTCTCACCAATGACGCCTGCTGATGCTCTCACCGTGACCTGTGGGCACCGCACTCTGCACTGCCTCGCTTCACAACAACGCCTTGGTATCCTCGACGACGACGCTCTACGCCGGAATCTACGCCACTGCTTGCACCGTGATTCGAGGGCACCGCTCATAAAGTTACATGACGCACCGCCCTCATCCCGCACCACAGCCTTGGCCTACCGATACCGGCGCCGTCGATTCCAGTTCGTCAGCCGATGACAGCGCTCCGGTAAGGAACCAACGCATCACCTCCCCTGCGCTGCAGTAAAGGACCGATGCATCACCTCCCCCGAAGCAAGGAACTGACCCATCACCTTTCCTGCAACCCTTTTGTTTATATTGCGTTACGCATCCAAGGTACTGTGGAACATATCAACAACAAATAGCGATAATTATCGCTAAGAGCAGTTAGCGCTAAAAATCTTATCGCCGGCAAAGTCTTTTTTTTATCGTAATAGCGACGTATTAACAAGGCGCTGCTAGCCAGCAATAACAATCAGTTCCGGCGCTTATGGATGGCAAATTATCTCCAAAATCAGCCTGACAATTGACAACAGGCTTGCATTTTGCACGCAGCAAGCGGGAAAATGCACTATAAAAAGCCCCCAAGCAGGCAAAAAAAAAAAAAAATGGATTCCACAAACCAGAGACCAGACCAGAGACATGGAGGAAGCGGGGCCAAGCACAGAGACCACAGCGAACCCCACACACAGCCAGCCAGGAGGAGCAGGGAGAGAGCCAGGGGAAAGAAAAGATGAGGAGGAACCCCAGGTTCAGCCACCAGGAGAATCAGGTCCTGTATAGCCTGGTGGCTGAACATCAGCAGGAGCTGTTTATACGGAGGACAGTGCCATTGTCCCGAAAGAAACACATCTGGGAGGAGATCACAGCTAAGGTCAATGCTGTGGAAGAGAGGAATAGGAGGACCGTGGAGGAGGTAAAAAAGCACTGGAACGACAGCAAGAAGAACACCAAGGAGAAGATGGCCGCAAACCGGAGAGCAGCCATGGCCACCGGAGATGGTAGCCCTGTGCCGCAGCTGGAGCTGGATGAGCAGGAGGAAATGGTGGCGCAAGTCATCACTGAGGAGACGGCGGTTGGAGTGCCAGGTCGGGACACCACTGCAGGTCAACAGATCCAACCACAGGGTGAGTACAAACTATGGAGTGGGTGGAGGGGGGTGGATGGCCACAATGGCACACATGTATAATAAATAGCATTGCAAACCCACAATAACTGTGGTTCAGGTCCCAGATAGCCCTGTGAATGGTGGCATGGACACACATAAACATTGCTAGACATACTTTGACAGACACACTGACATTGAAATGTGCACTCAAACATCAGAAAAACACAGTCTAGCTACATCATCAGACCACAAAATAAGTGCCACATCACATACCAAAATGCCACATCACATAGAGACGCAGCATGCTGCCAAAATGCACCCCTTGCACCTTCACAACCCATATTCAAATCATCTCCTCAAGGCCGCAACTCACATGTGCCAAAATGAGTATGCAGTGTGAATGTGACTGATCACGTGCACATGTAAGCATACCAACAGCAAGACCTGCACACCTGCAAAATAGCACATGTGGCTGACTTGTGTGGAAGGATGTGCGTGGCCAACAAGTGTGACTTGGAGGGCCACACACAACCTTGCACACAAGCCAGACACATGTGCATTGTTGCAGGTGTGCTGAGCCTGTCGCTGGCATGCTTACTCATGCACGTGACCAGTCACATTCACACTGCATACTCATTTTGGCACATGGGAGTTGCGGACTTCTGAAGAAGAGTTGGATAAGTGTGGTGATGAGGCAAGGGGGACATTGTGACAACCTCATGCCTGTACTACAAAAATGCCCCCTTGCCTGTACATGCTATGCAGCACTGTGTACAGCAAGATGAGAAAGTAATGAGTGACTCTGCATATCGACAACACATGCAATGTCACACCAAAAATACGGATTATGGGGCATATTACCAAGGATGGCATTAAAATAATAGCCGCTTGAGTGGCAGAAAACTGCCACTAAAGTGGCGATAATGGCCCTGAAAATATGCCCTGGAGAATTCCAATAGAAGCCCATGGTCACACCAGAACATGGACTTCTATTGGAATTCCCCAGGGCATATTATCAAGACCATTATCGCCGCTTAAGCGGCAGTTCTCTTCTGCTCAAGTGCCAATCATTTGTAATGCCGTCCCTGATAATTTGCCCCTTAGTCGTGTGCCCTCCATTGCAAAATGCGATGCAATGCAGGGCGCACCATGAAATCCATTCAGTCATCCAAAGGCAACTTACCTGCATTCACACATATCCCTGTCCATAATACCCACCACCCTCTCCCGCCCCACGTCAACGCATGGTATGTACTATTTTCTCTTGCAAATTTAAAAACTCTTCATGTCTGCAAAAGCTAGATCTTCAAATCTAACAATTGCGCCAACCTAGGGACATATTACCAAGATCAGCGTTGAAATTATCGCTGCCTTAGTGGCAGGAAACTGCCACTAAAGTGGCAGCAATGGGCTTGATAATATGCCCCTGTGAATTCCCATAGAAGCCCATGTTCACACCAGAACATGGACTTCTATGGGCATTCACCAGGGCCTATCATCAAGCCCAACACAGACGCTTTAGTGGCAATTACCTGCCGCTAAAGCTGCGATCATTTTAACGCTGACCCTGATAATATGGCCCCTAGTCCCTCTCCCCTCACTATGGTGTTAAATTTTCTGAGCATAGGATCCTTGGCTTGTTACTATGACATGTCTCCTCTACTACCTTTAATATTAAGAACCATGTAAAAAGGGGTATAACAACCAATTTACAACACAGGCCATATAAACAAACTACCCATGTTGCCCTGTACTCCTTGATAGCCTTAGCAGTGCGTAATCTGTGGTATCCAGAAGGTAAACACTAAAAACACAATATACAGGCTGCCGCTTTAGATTCACCCATCATGCATGTCTACAATGGTGTAGAAAGGTCACATCTACGGACTATAAAGGCCCCAGCCTGGTACCAGCTCACCTGGCTCAGTGTTGACATCGCTCTCGCTGTCTTTGTCCACCAATGGTCCAAAGAAATGGTCCCATGCCCTAGCCGCCTCAAGTGATCCCTTGCTCACTGTACCCTTGACCAGTAGTAGCCTAACTATCCCATCACACTCTGCCCATTTGGTGAACTTGCACTCCCATTGATCTAAACTCGTGTCCCCATTTGCCTTCCAGTGCATCGTAATATCCCCTCATCGCCACTAATAATCCCCTATCCATAAACTTGCGGCAAGCCCACTCTGAGACGTGTGTGGGAAGCAATGTAGGATACAAGCCTCCTACGACAGATCTACCTTCCTGTCCGTCAACACCTTCAATAGTGTTATCACTACGGTCAAATAAGTAGCCAAAAGTGGTCACCCCAACTCATGTGAAGGAAGTTTGCTCCCTCTCCCTGAATCCTTGTGCATGCCTATGAGTCAGTGTATAAATATGCATTGACTTTTTGCCAGTGTGAGGTAAGGCGATGTAAAACATTAAAAATAAGCCTTTGGAAGCAGGGGTGCCTGCTGCACCTCCATGCTTACTCTACAATCTCAGCACAAGCCCTTTCCGGTATCTCTCTCCCTACATCTACCTCCCATTTCAATTAAGAATGTCCAAAGGGGGCAGCTCCACGCGACCCATGCGCATGTACAGGCATGTGACTGCCTTAAACTTTACAGCTGCTGTCAATATGTATTGGCACCCTAAAGAAAGCTTAGGTCCTGTTTGGTCCCCTTTACAATTCGCACAAATATCCGCTGTGATCGCTGCATGGAGTATGTAGTCCCTCCTTCTAAAATCAAACCGCTCATGCACAGTCTAGAAGGTTAGCGGCTGGTATGACGCACAAAACGGCCCACCACTGCCACACACACTCCACATGTGGGACCAAATCTGTGGGTAATGGGTGTGGACACTGTCTGCTCATACAGCAACAACATTTGCCATACATGCTGCACCATACTCTGAAAGGGTAATCCAAAAGAAGTGCAGGAAGCAAGATTAAACATGACAGACGCAATGCACACAACACAAATCGCAAGGAGCCAAAGCGACTTAGAGACACATGTGTCCTACACAGTACAACTTTGTAGAAAAAACACGGCGTATATAATCAAGGACGTTCTTAAAATTATCGCCACTTCAGCGACATGAAACTGCCACCAAAGCGGTGATAATGTGCCTGATAACATGCAGCAGAGAAATCAAATCAAAGCCCATGTTCACACCAGAACATGTGCTTCTCCTGCAAATCTAGGCGGCATATTTCCAAGAACATCTTTGACGCTCGTAGCGGAAGTCTCCTGCTGCTAAAGCGCCAATAACACCATGGACGTCCATGATAACATGCCCCCAAGCAGGTTCCCATTGCCAATGTGCCAAAAGTGGGCACTCATCACACATCACTAATAGCACACTAAACACATGCACATGTGCAAGCCCCTGAAAGCTGCAACTCCTTGAGCCACACTGATAATGCATGTGATAGGGCATGATGGATAGCATACCTGCAGGACAAAGAGATTCACATGGTGCTGGACACCTCACTGATGTTGCGGAGTGTGGAACTCATCCTCAAGGGAGCATGTCACACCCTGTCACAAACTTATGTACACACAACCCCTGATGCGAACAAGACACTTGATGACCTATTGTGCACAAGTGTCACAACTCTGTCAAGGATACACAATCCACACAGATTTCCACATGTCTGCATTTTCCATACACAGAAGTCAAAGGCCCATTTCATGAAAGGGACAAGGGGCAGCTAAACAAAGGCAACAGGTGCCACCATCACACAATGCAGTGTGCACACATACTAATCGGAGTACATCAACATTGCCTAATAGGTGTTGCGGACTGCATCAGTCACATAACACAAACCAGGACATAACAGGTATCATTTGTGTGTAGACACTGTCAAGACGCATTTCCCACCTAGGCAACTTGTGATATTACAACGTACAAGTACACCCACACATCCGTGATGTCTGAAATAATCACCATACAGAAACTAGAATGCATATTGTACAAAATATCTATAATGTACAGTCTCCCTCAGTCTGATTGTTAAGTCAAATAATGCATGCCCATACATGGATACCACTGTTAAACTGTATCTCCCATGAACATTTCAGAGGGAGCGACAACACCTCCTGGACAGCTGGACGACCCACTCCACCACGATGACTCATCCCAAACACCAACCATCAATGTGGACGAGTTTCAGTGTCTCCTCGATTCCTTCCCCACACCAACTCCAGTAGCAGGGCTACCCACCAGCATTGTGCCCAGCCCACCCCCTGCACAAACCACCCAGAAGCAAGCACCTCCCACCACAGCTTCCTCCCAGGACCCAGCCAACACATATGCGGCCTTTCACACCATGGTGCTGAAGGTCCAACGAGAGACACAGGACTTTGTGCGGGTGGGTTTGGAGAGCCTGGCAGCCAAGTTTGAGGAGCTCAGTGGGTGTCTGAATCGCCTCGAGAACAACATGGCGAGGATTCCAGACATTCACACATCCCTCAATAACATCCAACACTCCCTGGATGACATTGCTGGGGTCCTGATCCGGAGAGCGGACACACTGTCCCGGCAGGATAGCTCCAGCAGTGTCTTTGCTGCATTACCCTGACTGGGAGGGGTAATGGAGTCCAGGGAGCGGAGGAAGCTCCAACAGCTGGCTGCCACGGCTCAACACCAGCGTAATCTGGAACAGACATGGCAGGCCATGCTTCTCCACATGACATCTTTACCTCCCCACGGTTTTGCGAAATCTGCTGCTTGCGCATCCCCATCCTCAGCTCCGCACCCTGATTTGTCTGTGCCTCACAGTGCTGCTCCCACCATACCTCCACCCACATGTGAGACACACGACACATCATCGGATGAATCTGAGGATGAAACTGCCACCATGGTGATGCGCAAGTTCAGCTAGCAGTGATGTACAAAGGCCTGTCGGTTTGTACAGAACATCATTTCACTGCCCTTCCTCTCCCACTGTCTGACGACGTCCATCAACACCCAGCGTGGACCCACACATTGACCCACAGAAAATCTCCTCTTGTTCATTGACAATGGCACTGCTAAATCCGCCTCCTCCCCTGGCTCTGTCACTCGCAATGGACTGCCAATCTCATGTCCTATGGTCCAGTTCTGGTCAATGCACAACCTGTTTTTTGTAAATAAATTCACTTAAATCACACAGGTGCGTGTTTCCATGAACAATCAAGTATTTAACTTAGGCAATAAGTAAGGGGCTGTGAATTCACAAGAAGGTCCAGCAAGGCTAATTCAATCAATGTACATGTGTCACCTGACACAGATAGGCAGTGAGATGGCCGTGTATGTGCAAAAGCAATCTAGATATTTTTTTATGACAACATCTTTAAAGTGCACCACTAACCTGTTAGTGTCTCAAGGAGCAGGGGGATGGAAGTCTGCCACTGCTTGGAAATCCCGTTCTTGAGGAGTCACATTAATGTCAGCATGTGCTGTGCCTGCGCAGAGTGTTCCAGTTCTTTGCGTTGAGGTGGCATAATGATCTTCTGCAGGAGTTAGCTGTCCAGATGCGGGGGACTATGGCGATTGCAAGGTCAGCGTAGCAGACCTGCTGGATTGGGGTGCAGAAGCTGAGTAGTCTGTTGAGGTATGCATGTCTGGTGTTGTGGAGTGGCTTGTGTGCTTGGTTATTACGCGTGGAGGTGATACACTTGTTGGCGGTGAGCCAGTGCAGGTCTCATAGGTGGGGTGTGATGTGCTGTCGGCGAGGGATGTTGAGGACCAGGCGTGCAGAGGCGTTTTTAATGCGTTCAAGTTTTTATTAGAGTTTGGTCGAGGCTCCTGCATAGAGGATGTTACCGTATTCCAACTTGATGCTGCTGAGTGCCTGTGTGACTGTTCCCCATGTTTTGGTGGTAAGCCACCTGTTGAACTTGACAAGCATCTGGAGGGTGATGAAGCAGGAGGACGAGATGGCGTTTAGCTGCTTTGGCATGGAGAGAGTAGAGTTGATGTTGAACCACATGTTGCATGCGTGGTTGGTTGGTGCTGGATCTGTTCCCAGGGCAGCCACACACCAGGAGGTGTCTCATGCGTAGGGGGTGGATTCGAGGATGAGCATTTCTGTCTTGTCTGATGTTCATCTGTTGGCAGTTCTTCGTTAACTCAGGAACGTCTTACAGTCCTACATGGTGTATGGTTGTGTAAGTGAGGGTGGCCATGGTGAGGGAGAAGATCAGCTGGCTGTCGTTCTCGTACGAGATGATGTTGAGGTTGTGCAGTCGGGTAACGTGTGTGAGTGGTGACATGTACATGTAGAACAATGTTGTGTGGGAGATAAGCCCTGGGGTAATCCTTAGAAGATTACTGTGGACTCTTAGCAGGAAGGGTGGAGGAGGGCGGACTGTGTTTTGCTGTAGAGGAAGGAGTTTGTCCAGTCACGAGCCTTGTCTCGGATCTCGTTGTCGTGTATGCGCGTGCATAGTGTGCAGTGCAAGACAGTGTTGAAGGCAAATCACAGGTACTGGTCAATGAGTGCTGCTCTTTCACTGTTGTCCATCCGTGGCATTATGTCATTGGTGGCGGAGATGTGTCCAGTTTGCTGCAGGAGTTGCTGCTGAAGCGCAAATGGGACGGATCCTGGATCCTGTTCCCATAGAGTTAGTGGGTCAGTTGTCTGTTGATGGTCTTTGCAATGACAGCTCACAGGAATGGTAGCAGGGAGATGGGACGTAAGTTCAGGCAGTCCTTGGGGTCAGTCTTTTGTTTCTGGAGTAAGGGGTTGATATTGGCGTGCTTCCAGCTCTACGTCAATGTTGAATTTAGCAGGGAGATGTTGATGCTCCTCTGGAAATGGGGTGCAATGGTGGGGCTGGCTTTGGAGCAGATGTGGTGTGGGCATGTGCCTGACGTTGATCCGGAGTGAATGTTGTACCAGATGTGCATTGTGTTTGTGTTGTTTACGTTGGTCCAGGAGAGCAGGGGGTTGGTGCGTATGGGATCCGTGGGGATGGAGGTCTCAGTGCTATTCGTGGCAGTTGTGGCATTGTAGCTGTCGTGGATGGCTGCACCCTTGTGATGGCCGAAAGGAACAAAGGAGTTGCACAGGTCTTGCAAACGTGGGATGGTGTTGGTGTTGGAGCTGGTGTTGGTGTTGGAGAGTTCTTTCACTAGGTTGAAGAGCACTTAGCTAGTGTGTGCGTTGTTGGCAATGCGGTCTTTGAAGGAGCCCCGATTGCGTATCTGATGAGGTGATGGTGTGGGTTGCGTAGCTGTCCAGTGTCTGTTCACGCAGCAATTTCTTCACTAGCTCATGGCAGGTCGACATTGAGGCATGGTGTTCTGCATTGAACCAGCTGGCTTACTTGCTAGTGTGTCTGTTGGAGTGTGTCTTAATCTGGGCGAGTGTGTTTGCGCAGTTGCCGATCCCTTGTCTGAGGTTCTGGGCGGTGGAGTCAGTGTCGGGGGTTGTGCTCCAGGCAAGGTTGCTGGTTAGCTGTGCTTCTGTGACTTTGCTCCAGCAGTGCCAGTGGATCTGTTGGGTGTGGTGGTGCGTGGTGTCTTCATGGAATGCGAAGTTGATGCGTTGATGGTTGTTCCAGTGGAGGTAGGGTGGGTGGTTGGAGTAGACGTGGGAGCTTGCGGATAATATGTGGTCAAGCGTGTGGCTGTTGTGGTGGGTGGGTGTTGTGACAAGTTGTATGAGGCTGAGGTTGGCCAGGCTGTCGGTCAGGGTGGTGGATACGGTGCCGTTAATGTACACGAGGTGGAAGTTCAGCTCTACATGAAGGATGTAGTCTGTGGATGTGAGGGCGTTTGTACTGACAAAGTTGGTGATGGAGTTGCAGAACCGTGTTAGGGGTCTGGAGGCTATGTAGACATGGGTTTCTCTGACGGTGGTTTTGGGATTGTTGTGGATCTGGACGTGCATGTGTTTGGCGTTGATGAGGATGTTGTCGTTGTTGTTTGAGACTCTGCGAGTGTTCCTGTTGACGATGGCAATTCCTAGTCCTACTCCATTGGTGCAGTCCCTGTGGTTGATCTTGTAGCTGCACAGGATGGCTATGGCGAGGTAGTGTTCTGAGGAGGGGTACAATTAGGTCACTGTCATGGAGACCATGTCTGGGGAGGTTGAGTTGAGTAGGTCCCAGAGTTCACTTGTGTGTTGGCATCTGTGGCAGGTGTTGGGGACAATGCATCTGAGGTAGTTGGCTTCCAACACAGTGGGTGGATTTGCAGATTCGATGCTGGTGACAATGCAGTTCTGAATGGAGAGGTGTCCTTGTGTGCGTTCTGTTCCGGGCAGGAAGCAGGTGTATGATCGTCCTATGTTGAGGGCGTTGAGTGTGCTAGCATCGTAGTGGCAACGTGTGTTGTTGTGTTCGCGGACCCAGGATGTTCCAGCACTTTGCGCGGACCCGGCGTGGATGTACGCAAGTGGAAGGGGAGGTGGGTGGATGAGTCTGGCATGTGGGTGGTACGAATGTGCGTGTTGCCGTGCGGCTCACCAGGGGATACTGTGGCAGGAAGGGAGAGCGGAGGCGGTTTGAAAAACATGTGTCCGAGTACAGGGTAAGAAATGTAAATGAGCAATACAACTAAACCCATCAGAAGGGGGCACAGTGTTGCAATCTAAATAACACTTGCAATGACGGCACAGATGAGACAACCGGAGTCAGATAGTGAAGAAGGGGCACAGGGGGCCCCACGAGATTACACGGGCCAAATTACACTGACAACATTGATCAGATAGCACAATCTAGCAATATCCCAACTCTGAGCCCACGACATGTATGACATATATATGAGAAAGTACCATATTTCATGCATGGGATTCCCCCACTTTTTGAGGAACTGCTGAATGGACTTTGAGTGAGTGTGCCCTGGACTCCTGCCAATCAGGTGCCCAGGGCCTATGTTCCTTCCCGAAACACTAACATTCAAAATAGGCAAACCCTGGACAACTAAACTACAATCCACGTCTGGTTGGGAGACTGACTAGGCTGCCACACATCAGACATGTTGCTGGACCCCAGGGTGTAGAGCTCCCGCTCTCCTGGGCCTGCAACAATGCACATGCTGGGCGAGGTGCTAGGTCCCCTCCCCCAGGATGGCCAGGGGGAAGCTTCAAAGGCATGCAGACTCTGTGAGCTGCTCCAGGCCACTTGCTGTACCCAGGAAACTGCCCCCAACACCCCGTTCTGACACCCACTCCAGCAGGAAGACTGGCCGGAAACACAAAATAAGGACAGGGTATGTTCGAGCCTGCCCACACCAACCCTCAGGTGTGGGAGGCGAGGTAAAGCCCATCCCCGAGCGCTCTCCATCTTGAAGATGTGAAGCCCTGCACAATCAGGACTAGGCTACTGGCCCACTCCCACAGGGGAGAGGCAGGATAGTGTGTGTATCCACCCCAGGGCAGGGACCCATTGGTCTCTGGCCTGTACCTACCTGTAACGCAACTAAACCTAGTATTTAGAGGCACCCTGAACCTTCCTTTGCCAGATTTTGAAAAAGCAAGGAAGAGCAAGAAGAAAGAAACTGCTGTGCAGCTGCTAAGAAGAGGAAGACACCAACTGCTTTGGCCCCAGCCCTACCGGCCTGTCGACCCTTGAACCTGTTCCTGCCACAGCCCAGACCCACTTGTGGCCAGCAACCTCACAAACCCCTGTGGACCTGGCTACCTTGTGACTCTGATCATCTGCGAGGCCCATGAGCAGTAGCTCTGCTCAAAGCATGTTTCTAACCCCTGGCATCATCCCAGAACCGCAAAGCCTGCACACTCTGCACTGGACAAGCCTGGCCTGTGTCAGAGTGGGCAAAGACCCTGATGACGTCCCCCCCGCGACTGTGACCCCAAATCTGGCCAACAAGCTTTCACCTCGATGCTCATGACGACGCCTGCAGCATCAGGACCAGGGACCCCCCCCGACCACAATCAACAGAGGGTAAGATTTACCAAGACCAAAAGTCACCCCAGCACCCGGCGCACTGTGGCCCCCTGTACCCGACTCCTGGGTACATACCCACCCTCCAACTACCCAATTTAACTCCCAAAGTGGTGGGGGCACATGAAGAAACTGCGACCCGAGCTTGCAGCCTTTGTTTGCCCAGAAGCTTTCCCATTGCAATCCATTGAGCGCACAAAGAATCAAAGGCACCCTGCACCCACCTGCCCGAGTGGCCCTGGCAGTGTAACTTCTACTCCTACCTACTTCCCCATTTGCCCTGAGCAAGTGACCAGGAGCCCAGCTCCCACAGCCGTGTGGCCTGCTAGTCAGCAGCCAGCAACCAAGGCCCCCCTGCCTCCCAGAGGATAACATTGTGCCAAACTCACTCTGCTCCCGTCTTCCACAGTCCCACAGTGGGTGTAACAACTGTACAAACCTGAGCCTGGGGGAACCCTGAGTCTGTGGCTAGAACCTTAACTCTGCCAGTCCAGTACTTACCAAAAAGCTAATAACCCAATTGTATTCCATAGGGTAACATTGATTGATTTCATATGAAATTTCTTCTGGGTGTGGTGATTCTAAAAGTTAAAATAGTTGCTTAAAATCAACCAACTAACAAAAATGGGAAAACTATTTGAGAACAAGGACGGTGCACCAAGAAGTAGAAATCAGAGAACTTCCAATCTTATCAAAATTAAGTCCTTTATTCTTTTTGACATCTAAAAAAGGCTTAGCCAACGCGTTTCGTTCCAACGGAACTTCGTCAGGGCTGAAAAAACACAAATACAGAAAACATACTAAATATATAAACAGCACTACAAATATATACCACATACTATATATATATATATACAGAAACACTGTTAAAATTAAACACAACAAGACTTCAGGATGGCTAAATACACAAATTTGTGAAGGAGAAATTATCCTACATATAAAATACACACAAACCTGCTTAACAAGACATAAATGGCAATCTTTATATAAATCTGTATATTGTCCAGTAGGTCCAATGGGGCTAGGGAGAGATAGAAAAAGTAATTTCTCAAACATCATGCATATCCAAATAGGTAGCATATGACCAGAAAAGAAGGGGGGGAAACAAACAGGACACATATATATTGACAATTATTATAAGCTATATTGCGACCACATAACTTAAAACAAAATAAGAAATCAGTTACATACATGATTTCTCATAGTAGACTAGATAGAGTCAGTCATGATGGACATTAAACTAGACAAAAAATGTCTCCATATATATATACACACGCAAAAATATATGTATACATGTATATATATGGGGAAAGATAGTAACCCTATGTCTCCAAACCAAGCTGTTAATCTCACCTCAATATTCTCTTTGTGGTTTCGGATCACAAGTCAAATACATGTATATAGAGTATTCCAAATGTTTTCAATTCTTAATCTATATAAAATAACAATATCATATATCCAGTTAAAACAGAAAAAAAAAAATCCAAATCTAAAATGCGTTTCCAGACATTAATGTTGCAAAAATTGAGATGTTATCATAAGAACTTCCAGTACAAGGGGAAAGGACAGTACAATAGACCCATCTAAAGAGTATTAAGAATTTTTAACTTCATTTACAAAGAGTAAGGGGACACTTGCGCCAAACCCCAAGGTGGAAATATAGCCCCCTGAGGGTATATTTAAATTCCTTCACATTCGTGTGTCGCCCAATAAATGTCCTATTACTAATTGACAATAGAAAAAGATATACATATACATATAATTCTCCAAAGATAGATCACATACTAATGATCCACAAACCTTATTCTTATGCTTAGCTGACGCACTATATATTCAATGTCATTCACTATAACCCAAAGAAGAATATAAACAGAGATCTTATTAGGAAGAAGGCAGAGAAATTCTAAATAGTAGGCAGTCTCACCTCTTACACAAACTTTGTATAAGGAAGACTAGCTACCTCGTTCCTTCTAAATCAAAAATTCTCTTCCTTTAATGGCCCATGTACGTGGCACACATGTCTGCATCAAAATGTTAAAACAAACAAATAAATAAATTGACTTGATGAGGGAGTTTACCCACAAATATATTAACAGGGCAAGTCACCCTATATAGGATACTACCATCATTGTCCTACCTCTATATTTAGAGCAACATTTGAAGACATGACATATATCGAGTTTCGTTTTTAAGTAATCGAAAACCTGCAAGAAGAAGGTCTGTGCTCCTAGTCAAATCGAAAGGACACAAAAAAGAAAAACTCAACACAAAACCAATATATAATCAAAATGTTAAGACTCAATGTATGAAGAATGCACTATTCCAGTTGAGTAGTGTCCCTCTAAGCACAGCCGAAATTGCAACGAAGTTGCAGAATAAACACTGTTCAAACTCAAAAGTAAACTGACAAGTTGTTCATTGTTGTCATATTCCTCGTTTTATTCACGGGATATGAAATTCATCAAAGAAATCAAGCCAAGGACTCGTGAAGTATACTCAATGCATTTCGGGTTTTACATAACCCTTCATCAGGAGTAGTCCTAAGAAGAACACAAAAAGGAGAGATGTGTCGACCTGTTGCGTCATGTACATAATTAAATTAGTGTTTGGTGAGTTAGAAACTAATCAAAAAACGTGAGATAACAGAAGTAACCATTCAAAAACGAAACCTTATAGGGTGGCGGTTTGTTGTGAAAAGGATAAGACAAGGAAGCGTGATTAAAAACAACGGTGCCGCGAGGACCAAGACAAATTAATGTTAAATCAAGTGTGCAATTGTTATGGAAAACAAAACAAGAACTCACATAATTAAAAACAACAGTGCCACAAGGATTTGAAGAAAAAAGTGCTGTAAAGTCAAGCATGTGAAACTTGACTAATTGAACCTTAAGCCACGGAGCGGTACTATGTCCCGGTGCGTAAAGAAGATAAAATCATGTGGTAACAAAACATACCTGGTAGATTAGAAACTCTGAGTAACCGAGGTTACAACATGCAGTGAAAGTCAGCGTGTGTGCTTACAATCCTGCTCCAACAGGTGGGTCAGTTAGTGAAAGTGAGAAAGGACATTCCTTCAAATATCACAAGCCAGGTAATGAAAAGTAAGAAAGGACTGAATAACATTGGAAAAAAGGTCAGCCATCTTGTGATGGTGTTCATGAAATGACATTAATGCTGAATCTACGGAGATTAATGGATACTGATGTACAAAGTAATAACAAAAGGTAAAAGTGTTTGAAAAAATAAAAGATGATTAGAAGATAAACAACCAAATTAAAAGAGACGGTTTAACTGAGTTAGAGACAAATAAAGTTATTTGAGAAAATAAAAAAAGATTTTTTCAGTTATTTTTTCAGTTTTTTTCAGCCTTCCATAACAAGAAATCTCCTCTTTTAAGGAATCATCTGGATGTTCCCTTACATAATGATTGGTTATTGGATACCTAATGTCCTTAGTTTTAATGGCATGTCGATGTTCCTGTATTCTTGTTTTGACACTTTGAATAGTGCTGCCTATGTAAATAATTCCACACCTGCAGCCTAAGACATAAACCACATGTGTGGTATTACAGTTCAAAAAATAGCCAATCACATAATTTTTGCTGGTATTGTAGCGGAAGTCAAGGGTCTTGTTCTTACCCAAAGGACAAACATTACACATTCCACAGGTAAAAAAGCCTTTTGGTTTTGCTGGTAACCAAGTCTGTGTGGTTCTGGGTGTTGTTACATAGCTTGGGCATAAGATATTTTTCAAAGCCCTTCCCCTTCTATAAGTAATAGAGGGTCTATTTTCAATTGACTCTTTAAGACCTGAGATCTCTGTCAGAAGGTGCCAATGTCTGCGAAAAATATTGAAAATGGCACAACTGTGTGAGGTGTATTGAGTAACAAATCTTGCCTTAGAGTTGGTACCCTCCTTAGTAGGTTTCTCACGTAATGTATCATTCCTGTTTACATTGTGGATCCTGCGTTCAGCTCTATTCAATACCTCTTGTTCATATCCCCGTTTTGTGAATCTCCCGATGGTATCCTTAATGTGAGTCTTGAATGTTTCCTCCTCACTACAGTTACGTCGAATTCTTACCATCTCACCATAAGGTATATTATTTTTTACAGAACGGGGGTGTGCACTGGTTGGGTGTAATACCGCATTGCACGAGGTTTCTTTTCTATAAATGGTGCTGTGTATCTGGCCTCCCTTTGTACAGAACTGAATATCTAGAAAATTGATATTTTCCTTATGGTGTGTCATAGTAAATTTGACACTGCAAATGTTTGCATTAAGGTAGACCACATATTGATCCAATTGTTCCACTGACCCAGGCCAAAGGCAGATTACATCATCTATGTACCTCCCCAGGGACACAATGTTATTGGTCCAGGGGGAGGCACCTGTGCCCCAAGCATGCTCCCTCTCAAACCACCCAATAAAGAGGCAGGCATACGAGGGAGCAAACCTGGAGCCCATTGCTGTTCCGTGTATTTGGTGGAACCAGAGTTTGTCAAAAAGAAAAAAATTGTTAGTCAAAATTATGTCAATCATAGAGACAATCATCTCATTGTAATCATAGAGCCCTGCATCATCTCTGTCCAGGAATGATCGTAGTGCCCTGATGCCATATTCTTTGTTGATGCATGTGTAAAGGCTCTCTACATCAAGAGTAACAAACATTAAGTCATCAGACCAATCAAAATCTTAGAATTTTGTCCCTGACATAAGATGCCAAATTGGGGACATATTTCTGAAGTTTTCAGTCCACAAATTGAGACAATTTCTCGGTTGGTGATCCCACCCCCGAGATTATAGGTCTACCAGGTGGGAACTGTCCTCCCTTATGCACCTTAGGTAGCACATAAATGCATGGAAAGGACGGGCATTCAACCCACAAAAACTTACACTCATCTGCGGTAAGTAGGCCTATCTCCTTCCATTCAGTCAACTTTGCATTTATCATAGTCATACTCTTTGGAATGGGATTATCAGAAATTTCCTGATAATATACTCGATTACCGAGTTGTCTAGCTATTTCCTGCATATAATCTTCATGATTCATGACAACAATACTTCCGCCCTTATCGGCCTCTCTTATCACAATATTATGGTCGTTGTTAAGTCTCTTAAGGGCCAGTCTTTCGCCCACTGTAATATTATGGGCGGCTTTAGATGTAAACCTTTTTGGGATTTCTAAGTCAAAAAGGTCCCTAGTGACCTTGTCATAAAAAATGTCGATATTATGATGGTAAGAATGAGTGGGTATGAACTTAGACTTAGGATGAAGTCCGGTATCCATATTTTGTTCTTGGGTAATGTCCAGATCCTTAAGCAAAGTAGGAACGTCTAAGTCCTCATCCTCAGTAATAGTCAGAAGGCAATGTATACTACGTACTTCACCGCTAGTGTGTGTCCCTACATCCTGATTACTAGTGGTCCCCCCTGGATCATGTGGCCTGTTTGAAAAATAATCCTTCAACTTCAATATCCTGACAAATTTAAAAAGATCAATATGTGTGTTCGAAAAATCCCCCTCCTGTGTAGGACAGAAATTGAGACCCTAACTTAGGATATTAATTTCATCAACATCCAAGACTTTATTCGAGAGATTAACTATCTGGGAAAATGGGAAAACTAAACTGCTATTAGGAGAGATCCCAATGCTGGAACTTGGTGCCCAGCAAAGACCCTGAAAAGCACTCACAACCGTACTTACCAATAACACAATTTTCTTCCATAGGAAATCATTGAAAGTTTCTCAGTAAAATTTCTTCTTAGTGTCAAGTTTAGAAATAGCAAAATATTGCCTGGAAATCACAACAGCAACTACAACAGATATACTCACATGTTTCCAAGACCTTGCACAGGACTGAATATAGGATCCAGGCCATGACTTAGAAAAGTTATCCTGGAAGTAATCTATTGCAAATCACTTCAAACTCACATTGAGCTCAATGTATTATTGTGTTTGAAATTGTGTTGCCTATTGCAACAACTTGTCACTATTACCTACCAAAGTCAATTGCATATTGCCAAAGTATGTAACTAAAGCCTCGCAATCTGAGGGAGTATATTTTGATACCTATTGTTGGTTATAAAATAAAACAAACATATATTTTTATATCAAAACCATTGGCCTAGAGTTCAGTTATTGAGTGTGTGAGACCATCTGCTGACTGAGTGTGTACAACAAATGCTTTACACTGTCCTCTGATACTGACTTACTGCTTGACCAAGCTAACACTTCATAGAGTAAGGTTATATCTAACTTTAACCTATGCCCAAACTGTGGTGACTGTGGACTCTGTGCACACCGTACCTATTTGGGAACAGTATATATCTAGCCACCTTGTACCAATATGCATGTGTGACAACATGTACAAGTCTGTTTCAGGACACAAGTAGTGTCACCAAGAATGATAGCAAAGCATGATCTCCTGGCATATCGCCAAACACAGGACGTGTTGGTCAAAGATTGTTCTGATGTAGCACATTGCATGTCACATCTCTAGGTGTTCACAACAGATTCATATTGCTGAGGAGACCCACGGACACAGGTCTAACATACATACATGGAACTACAAAGTAAGCCACACTGAAGTCGAGTCCACAATACTTACTGAAGCCAAAGTGCATTGCGTCAGTCAGCCCCTACCTGTGCACAAACAATGCAAAAGCAACTTCTGAGCACTGCCATGAAGTGCACACATATTGGCCAATGTGCCCACGGATGTCATTTGAACTGCACTTAGCATATAGCCTGGATCAGTGGCAAGATTACAAGGGTATCATCACTATGAGACAATGCGAAAGTAACAGCTGGGATGAGTGGCTATGGCACTGATGGTACAGGGAGCAATGCAGCATGTCACCACTTGTGTGCAGCACAACTGTGTATCTGCAAACCAACCTTATCAGGTCCCAAGGCATAACTGTAATGATTAAGTGTGTCACAAAAGCAAGAAATTCAAAGTTAAGTCTGTATTTCGGACAGTGCTAATACTCCAAGACACCTGTGAGTGACCTCCATTCCAAACTCATGACTCAGTCTCATATACCTCATGTGACTCACTAACACTGTTGTGCCATGTGACGTTAACAATGGACCCACAAATGACCAACAGCATGCATGGAATGGAGATCGATTGGCCATGCCCAGGAACATGTGAGATGTTGGAGGTCACAATGAACTGTCACCAGAGTAGGCCGTAAACCTTAATTGCTAATCTATCAGACATGCAAGGTCATTGTGCTCACATCTAAGGGATCTGGCCTCAATCCATCCTGCAGAGTGACAGGTCACAACCATAGTTACACATACAATGATTACTCCAATGATGGTATGAGTTGCACACGATGGGGCAAGCCCCACTCCCCCGCATCAGCCATGATATAAGAGCAAGCAGAAATCTATGATTAACAAAATTTATTATACAATAATATATATGTAAAAAAAAACTACACTAATCTATGTCCCTAACTCTAGCCCTAAACTAACTACAATTATTAATTCTAACTAAAACTATCTTAAATAACTATTTACAAACACAGAAAATGGATAAATACATCAACCCCCCACCCAAAGATAAATGAAACCTATCCCCAAATCCTATAACATTCAATAAGTAAAAACAGTCTAAAATTAACCCTAACTAAGCCTACACTAAAACTATGCTAAACAACACACACACCTAGGACATCACACAACATAATAATAAAAGGGGGACAGTGTGGGAAGGGAGAAGAGGTGGGGGTGAGAACAGGGGCAGTGTTCAGGGCAGTCTGAGGTGGGCCCTCATCTTGTGGATCTGCCGGTTTAGATAGAGGAACAGGATGTCTTGGAGGATGGTAGTGTGGCCCTGGACAATCCGCATGATTTGTGCAAGTCCAGGATCCATGGTGGCCGGTGTTGGTGCTGGTGCCGATGTTGGTGATGGTGCGGGGGCTGGTGCCGGGGCTGGTGCAGGTGGTGGCACATGCTGGCCTGGCACCGGTGCGGGTGTGGCAGCAGGGGGATTGACAGCTTGGGATCCCACAACAACACCTGAGGTGGATGGTGTAGAGCCGCTGCCAGTGGTGATGCATTCCGGCAGCGACGGCCAGGTCCCTGCCCTCCTCTCGGCCCGGTACCTCCTTGCCATCAATCTGTAACCCTTGTGTACCTTCCGCACATGGAGGTACCGGTCCTTGGCGTCTTTGAACCGGTGCTGTTCCTCAGGTGTCATGTTGTCTGAGAAAAAAAATAAATCTATGTCAGTTTTCTGTCCCCTACTCTGTGTAACCGTACAACATGAGATCTGTATCACAAGTGAAAAACAACATGTTAAGTCAAGGACTGACCTGTTAAACACAATGTCTACGCAGGATTAAATAACTACATGTTGTTGAGACTGACATGACAGTGCATGGCATGGTACATGCACTGACACAACTGAAAGCTAAGGATACGCTACAAACATGGCACCATTGGACAACCGGGCTGTGGGTGACCTGTACAATTGACTTCATTCGGGAGGCATAACCCCTACGTGCACAGCACAACCCTCTCTCATCCTGTGACAGACAGCTACATCAGAATTACAATGCACACCTCGTTGATTTTCGTCATCATCTTGGTCATCGGCAGGTGCTGCAGGCACTTCGATCCAGGGAGCATTTGTGCAGACACAAATATTGTGCAATTCACAACATGCTAGTATTATTTTGTTGACCATTTCTGGGCCGTACAGCAGTTTGCCACCTGTAATGTCCAGGCAACGGAAATGTGACTTGAGCATGCTAAATGTACGCTCCACGATCCCACGTGTGCGTCGATGTGCAGCATTGTACTGCCTCTGTGCCTGGGTGGTGGGGTTTCGTATTGGTGTCATCATCCACGGGCAGAGAGCATATCCTTGGTCACCTATGAGATTTAATAGGGAGATGTGTACATGATTCATTAGGCATACTATGTTGGCAGTGTTGACATATTTTGCAATTGGTCTTTTTGCTATTTTTTGACTTAGGTTAGACATGTGTTGCTTCTGGCTATTTCGCGGCATCAATGCTGAGTACATTGCCTCAAGGTTGATCCTCCAACATTCCTTTTTGCTGGTGTTTGCTGCTCGGTTGCATAAGTGTCACTACAAGTGTCCAAAATGGGAATGATAACTGCAAAAAAACCACAGACACCGACAGGCAGTCTGGCTCTCCTAACATCTAACCATGGCACTGATCCACACTCGTTGCAGTCACCGCCATGTGAATGTTCAAATGACATAGGCCACACATGGCACAGCTGACATTCAGACATGCATCTCATGCTGATGGCAGACCTGTGACACCACACAAACCATGCAATTGTGTGTCCAGAGCTAAAACGGAGGAACAGACCAGAGCCACCTCACCTGCAGGGCCCACTGGGGACAGTGAAGCTTGGCATACACCATCAACAATAACTTGTGACACAACATAAACTTACTGGCCTGCATCATCTGTCACTAGCAGAGCATTAGACTCACATGACACAACTTCTCACAATCATTTTCACTATGTGGTTTATTCGACAAGATCAGACTGTCCACAAACTTCCCCGCGCTGATACACATGGCATAGCTCACCTTTGCACACTTCTTAGCATTTGTAATGGATTAGCATTTGAAAGTTCAATTACAACACACAAGTAGTGACCGAATACACATCCACTTATTCATCGGGCAACCACATGACACACCATATAACAGGGTTGAGACTGAGAAATATGTGTGGCAGAGTGAGAGGGGAGATGCTACTAGACACCATCAACAGCAGCACCAACAACACTGCAGTAAACACCAATGGCGCTGTATGGTGGTTTCATGACACATTTTCCGGCCTATGCATGCACATTTGCCACACTCTGCACTTCTTACAATCAAAGTGCATTGTTACAACATTGATCACGACAGACGGCAGACTTGACACACTGATTGTACATGTGTGAGTACTTGTGAATTGTTGGGTCACCCTAATAGGTCACCGGCAACAAGAACTGCAACATGATCATCTTCATCAACCATGCGACCACACACCGGACTGGGATACCAGTCCAGATGACGTTAATAAGGTTAATGGATAGCCAGGTACTGGGGGTTACTCTACACCATGGGTACTCACATACTTTCTCTCTGGTCCCAAATTTGCTGTGTGGTTTGTGTCAGTGTGCCACACAGGTGGGGGCGGGGTCAGTGGGGAAGGGGGCAGGGCTAGTGAGTAAGGGAACTGACCATGTGGTTGGACACAGGCCCCTGGTGCGGACACCCTCGGTCACTGAGCCACCAGACCTGGCATACACACATCTCTCTCTCTCTTTCTCTCTCTCTCTCTCTCTCTCTCTCTCGCTCTCTCTGCCTCCCTCTCTCTGTCTCCCTCCCTCCCCCGCTCTGTCTCTCCCTCCCTTGCTCTATCTCTCCCTCCCTCTGTCTTCCTCCCTTGGTCGCCCTCGGTCTCCCTCCCTCTGTCGCCCTCATCCCCTTGTCTCCATCCCTCTGTCTCCCTCCCTGTGTCTCTTTGCCTCTCTCTCCCTCTGTCACCTCTGTCACCTCCCCCCTGGCAGCCTGGACTGGGACAGCTTCCTGGGCACACACACACAGCCACACCCCAGTACTTCACAGGCCTTTCATGGACCATTTACTTTTTAACTAGCTTTTGTTATATTTCACCTCTTGGTGCAACTGCATCTCCACTCTGACTATCGCTGGACTCGCACATCCCCCATGGTGCAGAGTCTCTCGGAGTCCGCGCTGTTGCGGCAGTGTTTGGTGGCACTCTTATGAAATCTGCAGACATGGCGCACAGGTACAATGTCTGCAAGGTCCACGGCCCAACAAGAAAGTCTTGCCAGGCCGCTGGCAGCACGTGGGCCATACTATGAGTAGCCGTGCTCTACACAGTGGAGCCTGTATACGTCATCCTCGTACACAATACATCAACATGTGCCCATGCATTTTGTGCACCCCCCAATCAGTACCTAGGCAATGTATTTACATCCTCCCTCTAGATGGGTCAACATGATAGTGTTTTTTGTGCATGTGGTGTGTTCAGTTGGTACTTACCGACAAGCAATGCATTTCCATATATGCCATCCTGGAAGCGCTGGTTTATGATGTATTGTCGGAAGATGAATGCATCATGCACACTCCCTGGAAATTTGGCAACGACATTTGTGAACAGTCCGCGGTGGTCCACTATTGCTTGCACATTCATTGAATGGGTGTGCTTCCTGTTGCGGTAGATGTGATCGCTGTCCGCAGGGGGCACAAATGGTACATGTGTGCAGTCAATTGCACCGATCACCTGTGGTATGCCAGCAATGGCATGGAATCCTTGCTTGATGGCAATCTGCTCCTGCACAGTGTTGGGGAAGTATAGGTGCTGAGGAATCAGGCTGAGTATGGCATCCAAGACAGGGGGGAGGAAGGTTGAGAAGGATGCCTGTGATATGCCAGCGACTCTGGCTGTTGTTCGTTGGAATGTCCCAGAGGCCAAGAAGTGCAGCACAGCAAGCAGTTTTGTCTGCGGAGGGATATTGGTTGTCCGCTGTGTTGGTGGCGTCAGCCTGTGGGCAATGAGGGTCAGGATATGCTGGATGGATGTCCTTTTGAGCCTGTAGTGGGCTATGACTTCCTCTGGCCTTAAGTCTGTGAGTTAGACACGTCTGTGCAGTGAGCGCTGTCTTCTTAGTCGCTGCATGGGTGGTGGTGGTCCTGGTGGTGGTGGCATTGGCGGTGGTTGTTGTTGTTGCTGCTGCATTGGTGGGACTCCAAGCTGCATGATGACTATCTCCATGGCTTCTGTGGCTGTTCTGGGAGGGCTCGGACCAACTCTCCCTTATATACACCCACTTATCTCCAGTTTAAGTCAGGTTTTTATCAGGTGTTATAAACTGGAGTTAGCGGGAGTTAGCGTGCGTTTTTTGTAGCTAAGCGTTTTGGAGATAACCTTGTTAATAGGGGGCAGCTGTGTTAGCGACTTTTTTCATGAGATTTCAGTCAGGAACGCCTACCTTGCATGTCATTAGCGATAATTAGCGCTGGCTTGAAAGGTGATAAAAATTCGGTCGCTATCGCCAAAAAAGTAGCGCTAATAGGCGTTAGCGTCGCCTTGTTGATAAGGCGATAAAATTATCGCCGCTTTATCGCTGCCTTGTTGATATGGCCCTGTGAGAGTAAAGTGTCGCATTTACCATCTACATTGAACTAAGGTATGTCTACCATCTGAAAGTCATATCTTTGAATACTGTATTGTGGATTTTTGTTGTTTGGTCTTGTGTTAAGTCTAGATAAAGATTACTTATTTTTCTAAACTGGTGTGGTGTTCATCTGTAGTGTTTTCACTGTATTACTATATGTGTTCACAAATGCTTTATACACTGCCTCTGAGGTAAGCCTGTCTGCTCATGCCAAGCTACCAAGGGGGTGAGCAGGAGTTATTTTAGTAGTGTATGCCCCTTTCCCTGACTAGAAGCAATGGTCCCTATTTGGACAAAGGTGCAAACCATTGCCAACTAGAGACCACATTTCTAACAGCCATGATCTGCATTGCCATAAGCAGTATTGAGAGAAGGTAAGTTGGAGGGTCAGCCATATAAGGAGCAGTAGCTGCAACGTGCAGAAGCAGGGGTGTAGGCAAACAAACCAGAAAGGAGATGAAGTAGAAACACAGGAGAAGGGGTTAGAGAAGGGGTTACTGTGTAAGAAGGCAAAGTAGGGGCTCAGGGTGTTCTTTTGAAAATGTGTGGGACATTAAAGGGAAAAGGGCCACATAGTAAAATAACCAAAAAGAACGCTAATATGTTTTGCTGTTGTTAATCAAGCGTTAGTTACCAAAGTGTAGTGATAACATAGAGGCAGGTGAGTGTAAGAGCACTGCGTTTAGTGACCATTCATCTTTACAGCTTCCAGGGACTGACTGCAACAGTCCCTGATGTTCAAACCAACACATTCTGTAATCATGGAACTGACATCATAGAAAGGGATAGCTATCATAGGAAGGAATGACAAGGAGGACAAATAGATAAACTACTACAACGTCTCCTTTCCTTCAATTAGAAAATAAAAAGCAAAGATAAAGAAACGAAAACAGCAAAAACCCTACATAATAGCAGAAGAATAACAAGCATTACATATACACATTTGGAGAGTGAAAGCACCCTACAGATCCAAAAACGAGAAAACCAACATATTAGAGATCCAAACTTTCAGGTGGAATACTTGTCCTTGTTCAGACTCCGCAGGTCAATGCACACTCTCAAACTCCCATTCTTCTTGCTGGCAACAACCAACGGAGACAACAGAAGGGAAGACTTAATTGCTTTGATTACCCCAGACTCACACATCCTTTCAAGCTCATCTGAAAGATCATCTCTGATGCTAAACGGCACATTGCGCAGCTTGTGCTAGCTGGAGTAGCCTGGCCCTTCACCTTGATGAGATATTTAAATCCTTTAATACACCACAACTTGTCAGCAAACAAACCTCTGAACTTGTTTGTCCACACAACCAAACCTTCACCCTGACTACAGTCATCCACCACCGACACTTGTTCTTTCGTGCCTGGCCTAAGTGTCGTACCAAAAAGGTCTTCATGATACCACCCCAATATATTAAGCCCTTTCTATGCCACATAAACCTTTCCCCGCATACACCTATCTTTGAAGACTAGGCTGGTCTTGAAAAACCCCTTTAACTCGATCCTCTTCCTGTCGTAAGAAACCGAACTTCTATCTGGTGCTTGAAGAGGCTTGTCCACCCAATTGCGCTCAAACAGCTCTTCTGTGATCATGGTCATACGTGCACCAGAATCCACCAACAGTTGAATAGACTTTCCATCAACTTTTGCCTCAACTACCGTATCCACACAATCATCAGACTCATCTTTGACCACGCGCATCAAATCACTTAACGAATTAACATCACCTGAAACATCATCCTTATTTTCGTCAGAGTAGACCGTGCTGACACTGCCTTGGGAACCACACACTTTAGCGAAATGTCCTTGTTTGCCACACTTGTGACAGGAGGCATTTCTCACAGGGCAAAACCGAGAATTGGGGTAGTGTGAGGGAAACCCACACTTTGGACATATGTTTCTTGAGTGGCCCTCCTTCTTCTCAGGCCTGGCAGTGGTGTACTTGCTGCCTCTTAGCTCACACTGTTGTTTCTCTCTCTCTACCTGTTGTTTTTCTCCATGTTCCCTGTGTTCTTTTACCACCCTCACAAAGGCTTTGTCTGGTTTCAGCTCTAATGGAAGCTTTCTCAGACAGCTCTATATTCTTAACAAATGTGATGTTTCTTTCAAAGCTGGATTTTTCAGGGTTAACAACTTCTCCTGAACTTCTGTGTCTCTACAATGTACTACAACCTGATCCCTGATTAACTGACAGGTGAAATGCTCAAACTCATATTCTGATGCCAGAATGTGCAATGCGCTACGTACAACACAATACTTTTGTCAGTTTCTTGTTCCCTCGTCAGGAACTTATGCATGGCTACAACTAAACTGCCCTCAACATCAAACTGTCTCTCCAACATTTTCACGGCTTGATCAAACTCATTTAAGGCCTCTTCCCCCTCGAAAACCTCAAGAGGAGGTAAGTGTTCAAGCACGGCTTGTCCCTCCAGACCTGGATTGTGCTCTAAGATGAATCTCTTGCGTTCAGCACTGAACCTTATTCTTCCCATGGCGCCTAAATATTTTGTGAAGACTGTACCGAACCTTCCACCTCACTGGTGGGTCTCCTGAAAGCTGTAAAAAGGGGGGGAAGACTGTACATTTTGCACATTTGTGGAATCTCTCTTAAGAATAAAACTGAAAACTCTAGATAGATAACCTAAGTAAAGAACTTTAGGTAAGAAAAACTCAAATTAAATTGATGATATGATATACTTAAAGTCTACCTGCAAAAGATGTTTGGTTACCACTCACTAATGCCACTGTAGTTGATGATATAATAGTACTTGAAAATTTGCTGATTGGATGTGTAGAGATGACTTCTCCTCGACTGCAGCGATGGCTCTTCTGAGAAAAAAATAACTCCTCCTCTGGCACAAATAATGAGATAAACAAAAGATGACTCGCGGTCGGCGGTTCCCCCCAACCAATTATGATGCGACCGAACACTGTTTGGTCCAATTCCCATTGACTCCTATGGGAGCCTGTGTTCCGTCTCACAACACAGGCTCCTATGGGGAAGTGGGGTGTTTGCAGAAAACCCTGCACCCTGCATCCTGTTGCAGGCACCCCACGGTGCCTGCCACACAGTGCAGGATTTTACAGCGGGGTCCCTTAGGACCCCTCGCCCATCAACCGTAGGCCATGGGGCCAAGGAAGCCCTGCCAGGGCCCCCCAAAGTCACTTTCCCAACAGCCTTTTTGTGTCGGACAGGCTGACTCGGAAAGGCTGTTGGAAACCAACATCGTAATCCCTCAGTCAGAAACACAGTCCACAGAGCTGTAAGATGCGGGTCCGAGTAACACGAATTCTCCAAGAGCTAGTCGGAACCGATTCGGAAAGACTATTCATTTACAATCCGACTGTGAACATCGTAATCGGTCGGTCGGATTGTAAACCGACTGAGTCAGTCAGAAGGGTTCCGACGCGGTCTAGGGGATTCCTACGTTTTAGAGTATACTAGCCAGATACCAAGGGGCATATGTATCAAGCGAATTTTTAGTCGCAAACGCTGCGATTCGCAAAATACAGCGTTTGCGATTAAAAATTCCCAAAACGGGATGTATTAGACAAATTCCCAATGCAAATTTAAGGAATCGCTAATTTAGCGATTTCTGAAGTTTGCGTAAGCATTTAAGAAATCGCAAATTGCGATTTCTTAAATGAAATGTAACACTCACCAAAGGATTGCGATTAATCCTTAAGAAATCGCAAATTACCACCAACTACTAGTTGGTGTTAATTTGCGATTTCTTTTAAAAATGCACGTTTTGTAATTTTACAAAGTGCCACGTGACGCACATACATGCCCTTAGGGCATGTATGTGCGCCATATGACCACACATGCTAATTTCAGGGGTGTATCAGGGTGTCATCTTGACACCCTTGCAGCTTTGAAATTTTTCTCAAATTGCGATTAGCAAATTGCGATTCGCAATTTGAGAATTACTTCCCATACATTCCTATGGGTCTCCTGGCCCATAGGAATGAATGGGCAGGTATTCCTTAATTGCGATTTCGCAATTTGCTAACCGCAATTAAGGAATTTTAAGAAATCGCAAAAAGTTTGCAATTTTTTAAATACATCCCGTTTTGCAATTCTCAAATAGCGATTCCTTAAAAATCGCTATTTGAGAATCGCAAATGGTGATGTTGATACATATGCCCCTAAGTCTTTTTGGTAGCCTTTAGTTAATTTAGTCTTCTTTATGCACCCCTTCTCTCGATGTACAAATTACAACACTTTTTCATGTTGCAAAGCAGTGCTTACAGTCCACATACGTATAATGAAGCCCTCAGACAAGAGAGAATAAGGTGCAAAACTCTAGAAAGATTCTGGAGGAAAATGTAAAACTCTGACCATAAATTATTATTCCACAATGAAATAGCCAGATATAAACAGAATATGAAGAAGGCCAAAGCAGACTAATACTCCTTAGCCATTATTTCAGCCAGAAACCCTTCTAGAGAGCTATTCAAAATCATAAAAACCCTTATCAATCCAGAAGTATGTAGCTACGGGATAACATCATTGTATAAATTATACAAGGAGCAAGCTGGCATTTTAATGAAAAAAGTGAGACAATATCACTCTTATTCTAACCCCCAACAAGAGCTTCTTCTAGATTCCCTTGGAAATATTCAATTGTATACTGACACAGGGGCCATTTTGAGGGAGTTCACTCAGAATGTGACATATGGGAGCTCCTTTCATCCACCAAATCAGGATCACCTTTTGGTGCTGCTCCACCGATAATCCTTAAAATGTGAGTTAATTCTGATTATCACCCAATTTTGTAACCTCTGAAATCAGAAGAGTTTCCTAATGTCTGGAAAAAGACTTCCATCACCCTCTTTAGTAAAAAAACTAAAATTACAGACCAATTTCCCTCTTTTTTCTCCTGGCTGACATAATTCAAAAAGCTATTAATAAACAATTTTCCACCTACATAGAGGCTCATGATGTACAAGACTGCAGTCTAGCAGGCTTTAGCTTATGACATAGCACAGTGACAGCTCTATTGGCCATATCTGATGATGTATTCCCTATTCTGCATCAGGGAGGCTCTGGTGCCCTGGTCGTCTTAGACCTCTCAGTAGCATTTGATACAGTATCCCATTTAGTTTTGATTACCTGCCTCACTTCACTTGAAATTTGTAAAAATGCCCTTGGTTGGCTTCAATCATTTCTTTCTAACAGATTATTGCCCTGTTTTGAAGGGATAACTTCTCTTTCAAATGTGGGGTGCCATAAGGCTCTTTTCTGAGTCCCACATGATACAATATCTATATGACACCATTGCCTACACTGTTGCAAACCTTTGGATTTAATCTTGTGTTATAAACAAACAATACACAAATAATTGTATACATCTCCAAACTTCTTGAAGACACAAAATCCAACTTCGGATGTTAGTTGTATGAACATGGTGACACAGTAGATGAGTGCAAGGTGCCTCAAACTTAACAGTAGCAAAAACCAAGGTTTTACTCTTCTGCAGTCGTTCCTGGTCTTGGTGCTCGGAATGGTGGTGGGATAACTGGAACCCATCCTCAATTCCCATAAATAAAATCTTGGACTCATTACTAATACCTAGCTAACCTTTACTAAACAAATTAACAGTATTGCTGGGTCTTGGTTTGCCATTCTCAAAGCACTGACTAAAATCCTACCTTTAATTCCAGTTTCTTCTCACTTTACAGCTGTTCAGACACTTATAGCTTTGAGAATTGACTGTGGAAACTCACTGTAGCTAGGCATCCCCAGGCACATTCTAAATCGATTTCAAGTCATACCGAACGCTGCAGTTAGATTTATTCTTGACATTTCAAAAACAGCAATTATTAAAGGTGAGAGAGCGACATTTTCCATCTGCATAGTTATTTGCATTCACTAACAGTGTGATGTAGAATGTTAAATAATGTGTGCATATTAAATATAGAATTTGTAGCAGGTGACCGTATTTAGCCATTATAAGGAGCACCTGAATTAACCTGTTTCTATAACTTAACTTAGCCTAATATTAATGCCAATGTGAATGTCGACTTTACACGTGAAAGGGTGAAAGGACTGCACATTCTGTATCTGTTTGCTTTGCAAGTTATGTTTTTTTCTTCCCGATGCAGGATTTTTTCCGAAATGCCTTTTCATTTGCTAGTGAGTGGACATTTGTTATGTATTAGACAACTGATAGTAAAGGTTCCCATTGGGAAGAGGAGAAGATGCCAGGATTGAAGACTTGTGGGAAGAGCTGACTATACCTAACAGTTAGTCTGTTGTAACATCTCAAAGACATAGCAATGCATGGGCCATTGTTTAGGCATGAGAAATTGGGGAGTATACCTGCTCCCAGAGTTTGGAAAAACATGACTGGTTCTCAAGAGTGGGAACAAGCCAAAATGTTGAAATTAGAGATTTTGTTGAAATATAATAATGTGTGATCCTTAGACTAGAAAGACTCCCCTATTCCTTGACTCTCGCACACTCTCATGCGCTAGAGATGCTTGCTGACTTCGAACCGAGAAAACCCTTCTCACCTCTGCAGATCTCCACAATTTGAACACAAAGGCTTCATGCCTAGGCATTTTTATTCTCTCATCAGTATCCTTTATTTGGTTTTCTGAAGGTGACAACTTAACCTAACCAAATGCTCTTTCCCAATCCTACCTTCTTAAATGCAAGTTAGGAGTTTCCTCTATGGAACACACTTTCTGGATATTCTGTATTCTTTACATAATATTGGTTACTGTAAAGTTTTATCTCATGCTAAAATATCATATTTTTGACAATTTAAAGTTGGAACAATAATACTTAAGATTTAATTATCTGATTTTGAATTACTTTAATTTCACTAAAATTTGGTAATGAAACAGTTTAAACTAATTTCAATTCTCTTTGTCATTTCTTGTGGAGCCCCGTTGGTCTTCACTATTTATGGAAATGCATGTAAAGGATTGCTCCTAGAACTCACTCTTTGTTGACGAAAAAAGGTCCATACCACCAGTGGTGGGGTTTGTATGGTGATTATACCAGACGTTTGAGATTTAAAAATCCTGTTCCAGCAAACTTCATGTAAACTCTTTCAGTGGCTTCCAGTAAGCAAAATAATTCTGTCAAATCCCTGTGTATTGCCCACAAAACCTTATATGAAGCTTATACCAGAAAGGTTTGCTACACTAAATGACATCTTCAGGTACCAAGGGGCATATTAACAAGCTAGGCGATAAAATTATCGCCGCTTTAGCGTCAGGAAACTGCCGCTAAAACGGCGATAATGAGCTTGATAATATGCTCTATGGAATTCCAATTGAAGCCCATGTTAGATGTCCTTCACATCTAACATGGGCTTCAATTGGAATTCCATAGAGCATATTATCAAGCCCATTATCGCCGTTTTAGCGGCAGTTTCCTGCCTGGCTTGTTAATATGCCCCTAAATCTCTCCAGGTCTAGAATGTGAGGCAGAGCCTTCTCTTAGGTTATCCTAAATTGGTACAATATTGATGATTTTTAACAATGGCCCTTGTGTCTATGTAACAAAAGCTTATTGACCAAAATGTAAAGTGTGGTGAAGGGTACTAATTTGATCCTTGTGGTTGTGTTGTTTTACCTGTGGTGTGAATTAAAAGACAACATTTTTCATTATTGAGGTTCTTAAAAATTTAAATATTGCTTCTAGTCCTGAGGAAATTATATGGATATTGTCCCAATTGAGGATCCTTGGAGAAAAATTAAGTCACTATGTTGGATTTTGTGGAGAGTGTTTAAAAATAATTTTATGGACTCATCTTGTGTGCAGGCAGCAACATTGATCATTAATTGATGCCAAACAGATCCTGTTTTACCTTTGGGTAAAAACTTCTCCCTAGGCCTTGTGCCCATGTCATAGATATTATTAAGTATACTGATAGCATTCGGCAAAGGGTTTCATAATATATTTTTCCTGAGATAGCACTGTTGGCCAAAGGTTCTAAGGCTGCTAATGATGCAATATGACATAAAGTGAAGCTATCTACTGACCACCGCAAAAGTTATTTCATGCTGGAATAGTGACCTTTTCACAGCACCAAAACCGATTTGCTTTCCTTTTCATTGAGGAGAGCTCAGAGTACACACCCGTATGATGCAAAACCTGATCTACTAAGATAGCCAGACCAGGTTTTGCGTCAAAAACGAATTCTTACTTGAATCAGACACAAACAAGGGAAAATGTGTTAGTTTCTCCCAAAAACAAATCAATGCATTGTATGTATGCTGCAGTGAACTCCATTCAGCACACATTCGTGGAGAGGTGTGGCTCACTAGTTAGAGGGGGCAGACACGTAAGCAGAGAATCGGCCAGGGACCAGGGTTCAATTCCTGATGTGGCAAGGTCGTGGACCAGGGTCAAAACGGACTTGATAATTCTCGCCTCGGTACCTACTCTAACCAGGAACACACTCGGCAACTCTGGGCATTAAGCTTGCCTCATCTCTACAACGGCCCCCCACAGTCGCCGGGGATGCCTGGTTTCACCTTGGAGATACCCAGAAAGGGACCATCTCACAGGGATAGCCAGGACGGGTTCCCCAGCAGTCTACAGTGCCGGGATGCCCTGTTGCTGGGGTAGCTGTGCGCTTTACAAGTCTACTACATTTACATTCAGTGTGTCTGATCCTTTTTCTGTTGTGCGTGTACAGGAATCTGTACAGGAATGGTTTACTCCCAGTATAAATCTTTCGTTGAACATTGCACATTCGCCTCCGTGCCATGGTGTGAGGCTGTGCATGACACACGGCAGTCTGTCTGTGCACTGGCAGAGGGGACCCTACCAGCGGCCAGCCTTAGTAGATATTGCTCTGCTTGTTATTTGCCCTTCACACAGCATGCTGCGCTGAACAATTAGCAAACCTGGGCCAGAACCTGTGCTTTCATTTATACAATGTTGTTTCTGCAGCCTGAAGCCTGCCTCCAGGATCCTGGTGGCGCTTCATCAAGTTATTACAAAAAATCACTAAGGACTCTCTTCGCAAACTCACATTTCACGTTTTAATTAAATACCTCGACAAGAACAGAAAATGACATTAAGCCATACCTGGCGCATGCAGAACCTGAAAATGATTCAGTGGACTCCACAATAGATCCCGCGCCACTCACTTGTGCTGTTAAAACTACTTCCAACGAAAATATACAACTTCTATTATCATTATCACTAGAATTTAGTAGTTCTTTTTGTAAAAAAATAATTCCCACAGCAAGCAATTGCTTGCGTTTGAGTTAGTTGACGATAATACTCTTTTTTCTATCACTGAATCCACTTATAGTTTATTTAACACCAATGTGATTGCCGCTTGATTTTCTAGGAGGACTTCTGTTTCTGCTATAACTGTCATAGCGCTACAATTGCATGGTCTTACTAGCTACTCAGTCTCACTACAACGACTGCATTATGTTGTAGTTGTAACTGTCTCCATCTTACATATTGGACAATAGGGATGCTACTTTAGGAATCTTAAGGACATTTTAGATACCTACATCTATGTACATAGGGGCATATTATCAAGACAGGCGATAACAAAACTGCCGCTAAAACGGCGATAATGGGCTTGATAATATGCTCTATGGAATTCCTAATGAAACTCAGGTTAGCTGTCCTTCACATCTAACATGGGCTTCAATTGGAATTCCATAAAGCATATTATCAAGCCCATTATCGCCGCTTTAGCGGCAGTTTTCTGGTGCTACAGCGGCGATAATTTTATCGCCTGTATTGATAATATGCCCCTTTGAGTCACAAATAAGGTGCCCTTTTGATCTATAACCTTTGGTCGGTGTTAGCTCTATGTTCAGGTACGCTCACAACTCCTCATGAACGCTCATGTGCTCAATCAAACATCCTGGTTCCTGGTAACTCCCCCGACATAATGGCACTAGAATCACAATACAAATCTAGCAATGATTTTGCACACTCACTCTACACTTTTCTTGAAATAGAATATGTATTCCCATCTTGTTTTATATTGAACTTATAAATCACACTTTGGTATCCAATGTTGATGAGATAAGTGCACAATTGGTTATAATTTCTGGTCAACGCAAATGCGCGGCACAACAGGTGTACCCGCAATTGCCATTAGCTCTATACATATTCACTTATTCTTGTGTTTCATCACCTAACACCTAATGTATTACTATGTGGCCTCCTCAAAATTATAGTTAAAGAGTATATGTATTGCTTTTGGGAATTATGTCATGCTCCCATTCAGCTATGACTTTATTATTGCGGAAATGAAAAAGTTCATAAATCGAAACACGTGTCGGCTACTAGATGTATTGATGTAATTTATGTAATTTATGTTTTCTAGCTGAGATTGATCAATTCAGTGGTGGATCTATTACAAAATTCAGAAAGAACTACAAATTCATGAAGTACTTTATTGAAACAGAGAAATTCTAGTTACATCATGTTGGGACAGAAAAGTCCTCTGCATGGTAAAGACGTGTACCCTTGCCCTCAGTGCCCAACTGTATTGTTCCCTGGATTCCTAATGCTCATTTTTGCGCCATGACATAGGCCTGTCTCATGGACTGCGGTCTTTTATGACTAGGAGGTGTGCCCAAAGCGCTACCTCATAGTGGTGGAAGGCTACTGCCTTCACCAGGAGTTAAACAGCACATGCATGGTGGTGGCAGCATCCCGTGTGATGATTAGAGGTAGTGACCTGGTCTGCTACCCTGTGTCATTGGAGTGAGTCCTACTGGCTCACAAACCTTTTTAAAAGTTCCACTGCTGTGTGTTTAACTCACCCATGGCCTACATCAGTGTGATATATAAGTGTGTGCGTAGTGAAAATAAGTGCTGGGTGTATCTGAGCACACAGGAAATACACTGCACAGACAGTGCAGTGTGAAACAGCGGACACATGATAAACTTGTGTATGCTGGCAGAGGGTGTTTAAAGTGACACTCTGGTGCAGTACAGAGACACTGTAGTATTGGACAGAGTGGCGACTGAGTGTGTGGGCTACGTGTGGAAATGCTGGTGGTAGCAGAAGACATGGACACAACAATTGTAAACAGTGGAGTGTGCTATGAATGTATGCTGAGTGGCGAGATGCCTGCACAGGTACATTCCAAGGAGGAACCTGGGTTCCATTTGGGAAGCCCAGGCCTGCCTGGTGAAAACATGAGAAGCAGAGGAATCTGGGCCCAGGATTAACCTTTGATGCACATGTCACAGTGGTTAACATCGAGGCGTGAACTCTGGTCACTCCCATGAATATTGTTGTGGCTTAATCAGCTTCAGAGTTGTGAGAAGTTGGCCTGATATATGCTGTCCCCTAGTATAGTGGGCACCTTGTATCAGTCCAAACAACCCCTTATTGGTTATAGGTTAAAGACAACCTTTATTGAAAGCTATCCTAGTGGTAGCTATGGAGAGCTGCCTTCAGGCTAAGTCTTGAAGGAATGTAAAGCAGCTTGTTCTACCAGTCTATAATCTCTTGAGTCACTAAATGAAAGATATCCACACCAGGTATATATACAAAATATTTGTATTTATTACTAAACACACCTTCCTAGTCTCTTTATGAGGCTAGAGGTCAAAACACATAAGTTACACTTCAATAGTCACAGTAAAATAGCACAAATACACGTCAGGCCCTAGGGGTGAGCCAAACCATATACTAAAATACTACAATAGTGGTATAAGAACCACAACTTAATTAGACACAAGGCCTAGAGCCTGTAAAATCGCTGGGACCCCAAGGAACCACCCAAGGTAGTGACACAGGCGACCCACGGGGGCCGTGTGCAGTGTGTGAATACAGCCGCGAGCTCCCGTTAGCTTCTATGGGGAAAGTCACGGTTAGATTTTTAAAGATTAGGGACACTTAGAAATGAGTCAGGACCAAACCCTTTTGGACTTAAGAAGTCCTAGGGCTAGCACCCACGGGAGCACCGGAGTACTCGTGTTACCTCACCCAGGGAAGCCGGGTGCATAGGTGTCTTTTTGTGTCGGGTCGCGTCGTCGATTTCAATGGGAGCTGCCGAAGAGGTGTTGCTGCCGTGAAGATGCGAAGTGTCCTTAGAGATCCAAGCCTGGATCAAGGATGAGAAGAACCTGAAAGCAGAGGGGACAGAGTCTGGGTCACTTGCCAGTGACCAGGAAGGCGATGAGCAGATGCCCACCGATGTCGGGTGATTTCAGGTGAAAGAGGTGAAGCTTGACTCTTCAGCCACGAGGACCAGGAGGCGTCGAGGACAACCAGGAGCTGGATTCGAGCTGCCCCACAAAGGATGTTGAGTGCTGCAGCATCGGTGCCCGGATTGTACACAACAAGCCTTGGCAACAGCAACCCACGCAGAAACAAGAAAGATGGTTCGGTGCAGACCAGCAAGGTCTGTGGGACTCACCACTTGGTTGGGAGTCAGGGCACGTCTGGAGCAACCTGAAAAGCCAAAGGAAATACAAAGTTACCCCCTCAGGGACCCACCAGTCAACGGACCAGGGATCGCAAAGGGACCTTGAGATGAAACACAAAATGGCGGCCCACGGGTCACTCGGAATGACCAGGACAACAATCTTCAGTGGATTCAGTGCTCGAGGTAATGGATACAAGTTAGCTCAAGCACGACTTTGAGAGATGTCAGGAAGTCAATGCACTTGCAGAAATGCACGGTGACCAGGAGTTCTGGTTTCACGCTACTCACGAGGGCTGTGGGTCTCAACTTTGCTGGGGACTCGGGTCGGCCTCTGAGATGTCTGGAAATCCTCTTCCTGGGCTGCAAATACTTCGGAGTCGGGCGGGAGCTTCGATGATGCAGACCAGCAAATTGCTTCTTTGGTGCCTGTCAAGCAGGGGAGTCACTCCTTGACCCCAAGGGAGATTGTTTCAGTCCTCTGGTCTACTCTTGAGCAGAGCGTCGAAGGTCCAGGATTCAGCTTCAGAGTTTCATCCAGGGTAATCTAAAGTCCTAAGGACTGGGGGCCCATACTTATACTAAGGTACAGGGTTGGACATACTCTGGGGACCCACCTATGGAAGGGTTTGGAAAGAGGGGTGGCTACACCCATTTCCTTTGTCCAGTTTTGCCCCAGAGCATGGGCTGGAAGCCCCTGAACCGGTTTGAGCTGGACGATGCACAGGGACACCAAATGTGCCCCCAATGCAGGACTTCAAAGCACTCAGAGAGTGCTCCCACCCAGCCCCAATACACATAATTCTGTCTAGGAGGTGGTTACACCTCCCTGTGATAGGAAACCTATTGTCCAGGCCTCCACTGCCGGGGATTCGGTCAGCAGCAGGAGGCCAGACCCGTGTCTGTGGCTGCAGCATCCATTAAGCTCTATTAAGTTTCTACCGGGTATACCAGTGCTGTCATGTCTCTCCCTCTAGAAGGGTGGGATCATACTCCCACACCAGTTACTGGTGTGGGGGTATGATTCCAAGGTGTTTGACACCACATTTTTCCGTTCAGCCAGTCCAAAGTTAGCATTTACCGTTTGGTTATAATGCACTTAAGAGTATATGGTCAGGCTGCGCTACAAACAGCATCAGAGAAGGGCCTCCGAACGCTGCAGAGGGGCTCTGCTCATGTAGGGGCACCCTCTCACATAGGAACCAAGCACTTTGCCTTCAGGATTGATAAGGCCTGCCATAGGAGTGACTTATAGGTTTATATGTGTGTATATGGTGAGATATGGTGAACCTATATCTCTGTAAGGGGTGCATGCAACACCTTACCCAGGCTGCAGTAGCAGACCTGTGGTGTCGATTTGGGTGGCTTTCCAGGGGTGGCATAATGCATGCTTCAGCCCCTGGTAGGCCTCTGGGGTACCTATGCCCTAGGTACATAGTATACCATACACTAGGGGCTTACAAGGGCACCTCAGATCCAATCTGTAATGTACCTAATGTACATGGAATCATTTTAAAGAGGACGCAGCTAGGCTGGGGCCCTGAATAGCAGGGTCCCAGCCAGACTAAAGTTGAAAAACAGTGAAACACCAGCAAAAAGTCGGGGTAAACATGTGAAGCAGATCCTACTCTCCTACACAACCCCCCCCCCCCCCCCAAATGCAGGGACATTAAACTAACCTAGACCAATTGAGTCTTCATGTTCTAAGTGGAAATATCTGGAGTGTCCATCTGCATTGGCATGGTTACTCCCAGGTCTATGTTCCACTGTATAGTCCATACTCTGTAGGGAAATGGACCCCCTGAGCAATTTGGGATTTTCACCCGTCATCTGTTTTAGCCATAAGAGGGACTTATGGTCTGTCTGAACAATGAAGTGAGTACCAAATAAGTATGGCCTCAACTTCTTCAGAGCCCAAACCACAGCAAAGGCCTCCCTCTCAATGGCTGACCAACGTTTCTCTCTGGGGGTCCTTCTGCTTATGAAGGCTACTGGTTGATCCTGACCTTCATCATTCAACTGTGACAGTATAGTAACTCAGATGCATCTGTTTGGTCAATGAACTTTTTGGAGTAGTCAGGACTTTGAAGAATGGGAGCAGTGCGCATGGCCTGCTTCAGGTCATCAAATGCCTTTTGACAGCTAACTGTCCACTGAAACTTGTTGGGCATTTTCTTAGAGGTTAAGTCATTCAGGGGTGTCACTATTGATCCATACCCCAAATCTTCTATAGTACCCAGTCAGGTCTAAGAAGGCTCTCACCTGAGTCTGGGTAGTTAGAGCAACCCAGTCCATTATGGTCTGGATTTTGCTCTGCAATGGTTGAACCTGGCCTCCACCTACAAGGTGGCCCATGTACACAACCTGACTCTGCCCTATCTGGCACTTAGTAGCCTTGATAGTTAGGCCTGCTTTTTGCAGGGCCTCCAAAACATTCCTCAGGTGGACCAGGTGATCCTCCCAGGTAGAGCTAAAGACAGCAATATCATCTAGATATGCTGCACCATAGTCTTCCCGGCCTGTAAGGACTTGTTTCACCAACCTTTGGAAAGTGACAGGTGCATTCTTCACACCAAAGGGTATTACCACCAATTGATAGTGCCCACTAGGGGTAGAAAATGCTGTCTTTGGATTTGCATCATCAGCTAGTCTGATCTGCCATTAGCCAGCTGTCAGGTCAAATGTGCTTAGAAACTTGGCTGAGGCCAAAGTATCTCTTAGCTCATCTGCCCTGGGGATGGGATGGGCATCAGTCCTAGTGACTGCATTGAGACCCCTGTAGTCTACACAAAACCTCATCTCTCTCTTGCCATCTGTGGTGTGAGGTTTAGGTACCAGGACTACTGGACTAGCCCATGGGCTAACTGAGGGTGAAGAACCAGGGCCTTATGGGCCTGGTGGCGCAGGGCACACCTTAATCTCCTGAATTCACCTACTTTGTTGAACAGAGACACAGGACATTCTGTTGAGCGTAGAAGATCAGGTTTATTAGCTGCAGCTAAGTACAGTTGTCCCAGAAGTACACTCAGTATGTTCTTAGGAGACTGCCACTTTACTCCGTGGCGCACAATCTTTTATAGCGCATAGATTCACCAAGAACACTCCCAATGCATACATGGTTATCCAATGAGAAGAGTTTGAAAACAAGATATAACCAATGAGAAAAGTTTGAAAACAAGATATCAAGTAACCCAAATAAACCTCTCTTCCAACTGTTTTTGTCACCCCTCCCCACAAGTTAATCAGTGGTAGTGTCTACAACTCAACTTGCAGGTGGCAGAACATATTTGTATGCTTTGGAGGACAGTTGTGAAATGAGAGAATACAAGTAGAGAATAGCGAAGGCAAGAAGATAAGATAAAGTCAGGAAAGAATGGTGTGAACCGACAGACAGTTGAGACAGGGTTTAGTCAAACCAGACGAGGATTAGTGGACTCAGCCAGTCCCTGACATCAGTCTCGTAAACAGAGGCAGAAGGTTATTTGACACGTCGCAGTAAGATCAGCAGAAAAACTTCGTTCATTGTGCTGCCTGAGTGAGGGCAACACAAAATGGTCGTGGAACACAACTGAATACAAGCGAGATCGAAAATCGAATTTCCTCAGACTGTCCTTTTGCCATAACTCAGGCAAAACACACAGATTCACGTTAATCTGAATCAATGTCAATAGCCATGAGGTCGTCAATCTGTTGCTGCAACATCATTTTAATGTTCTCTGTTTTCTGTGACTCAGGTCTTGGGACACATAGAGTGGCACAAAGACCGCAGATGGCGGGGTCACACTGCATACAGAGACAACAGCAAAAAATGATGGCCAAAACCACTCCAAGGAAGGTTAGTACCTTCCATCCCCATTTAGATAGTAATCCCCAAAACCATCCTAATAAAGACCAATCTCCTTCGTCTTGATGAATCGATTCGGAGATCATGTGTAATTTGGAGATGGCTTGGTATACCGTAGGGGCGTCGTCAGGTATATAAATACAACAGCTAGATCCGATCAATTTACAGACTCCACCACGATCTGCAAGAATAACATCTAGTGCAATCCGGTTCTGCAAAGTCATGAGACGATCCGCCTGAAGTTCAGCTGTGAGATTACTCAAGGCTCCCACAGTGAAATCTATGGTAGTCTCAACAACGCGAACCAGCTGTCTCATGTTTCTGCTGTTGGCCATTGGGCCCCAAAAAGGAAGAAATCCTTTTAGGAAATCACTTCCCTCTTGTCCTGCCGTGTCTTTAGAATCAATAATCCCTCTGCCATATCTGTTTCTATGATGGCCTGAAGGAGCAGTGTATGTAGGAGAGAGAAGAAAAGCTATATAGCATGTTCCTGAAAAATCCGTTGGTAGCCACGTGTAAGCTCTATCGTGGCAGACAAAATATGTGCCCTGGGATGGCACTAACGGCGGTGAATTCTGAGACGTGTAGATGTATGTATGGGAACAAAAGCTTTTTCTTTGTCCAGTGTCAGTAGTCTGGCCATTCATTTGTAAACAGAAATTACCTTGATGAGGGACAGTCCAAATTGGTGGAGATTTTCCCTGTTTAGTTTTATCTGTAAGGCTAGTAATGTAACGAGTTACGTTCCAAGTAGTATATGTTTGTCTCTCGTCAACAGGAACCTTATTATTCTCCACAATTTTAGTCATAGCCACCATTCCCTTTATCAGAGAATTATGACTAAAATTTGGCTTACTACCATAGGAACCAACTAGACGTCTCAATCGGCTCTGATATGCATTTGAAAATATTACAAAATAGGCCCAAGCGGATCCTTCATAAGAAAATGGAAGGACTAAATATGGCATCTCTTTATCTGTGGTATGAGGCATAAGTCCACACACCCAACAGTCGGTTGTGTTGACTACCAATTGGTGTTGGTGCAACAATTGGATAAATGAATTATTAAAATATTCTGTTCTCCTGATTAGTTCATGTTGGGGAAGTGTATATAATTGATGTGGGGAGATAGTAGAATGAAGAGGCAAGGAGATAGAATTAGGGACAACTTTTAGCATGAATAACCCAACCTACACAAGCCAATAAGATACACAAAAATATAGAAACACACAATGTTACGCCACATCGACTGTACAATATTTTACAATATTTCTTTCTCATCTCTTCCTTATTATCCTTCTTTCCTGATTTAACATCCATCCTCTAAAATTGTTGCTCACGGCAATCTTCCTTACTCACTTGGCTGTGATTATTAGCCGTCCTATGACACTGCAAGTCCTGGGGGCCTAGCCATTATACAGGTCACAAACCAAGACTCCTACCGTGACCCTGCAACCTGGACCGATGATAAATGTAGCAGATGAGATGGAAATCTCAGGTGTCCTTGACCAATCTAGGTCTTAAATTGTATCTAGTCCTTGTTGGTACAGTTTGGTCTTGAAATAGGGTCTGTGGCTCTGTAGTGTTTTGGTACGGCTTCTTGTAGAATGTCGTCATCTTCTTTCTCCGATCGAGTTCCATCCAGGTGTGCACTACTGAAAGGTATGAATCGGGGTACTTTTTCTCCTTCAGAATCACCTATACCCTTACGAACCCACTGATCAAAAGGCAAGGGCAAGGGCACTTTTTTGCAGTGCACGCCGTGGATCCAGTTCTTTTTCCCTTCGATTTTTCGAGTTGTCAGGAGAACTTGTCGAGGCGCCTTCCAGTGAGGTTCCAAATTCTTTGTCCTCTGAAAATTTTTCACACAGACCCAGTCTCCAGGTTGGATAGAATCACCTGGGTCTGTGGAGGCTTCTGGTAAAGCGTTTTGAACCTGTTGGTGAAGAACACGTAATTTAGTGGTGAGGACATGTAAATAGTCAATCAGCATTGGATACTGTATATCAGAATACTTTCTAGGGTGAGGGACTCCCCATACATTGGCTGGGCGCCCGAAAACAATCTTGTATGGGCTGAGTCCCAAACGAGAATGCACAGCTGTTCTAGTGGACAGGAGAGCCAAAGGTAAAGCATCGGGCCAATTAAGACCTGTGCTGGCTTGTACTTTTGCAAGCTTAAGTTTGAGAGTGCCGTCATAGCACTCTACCAAACCCGCGGACTGAGGATGATTTGCCGCATGAAACTTCTGCCTTATACCAAGACCGGTACACACCTTTTGCATAATTTGGCCTACAAATTCACTTCCATTGTCACTCCAGACAATGCGCGGCAAACCAAACCTAGGGAAGAACTCTTTTAGAAGAACCTTGGCAGTGGACAAAGCAGTGTTGTCTTTCAGGGGGTAAGCCTCTATCCATCTGGAAAAGGCACATACCACTACCAGATCTATGTGATACAATTTTCTTCCCATAATGGGGACTGGAACGTGTTCTGGGCATACAAAAGTTAAATATTGGTTTCGGAATTCTAGAATTTCTTTAATCAAATCAGTACCTGACCCTCTCCATATATTCGTGAGTAGTTCTGTCAATATGTCAGGTAAGGGTCCTGGATCGGAGTGTTGGCTTTTGCAGGCCGATGCTCTTGGTGTTGAACACCATCGGCAAGCGGTGTGGGTGGCATGGCATTAGCATACTCGGGAGCTACGTCATCTAAATAGGAGGAAAGGAAAACGTCCTTTGCTGTTTTGGGATGTGTTTTGGGATGTGCTTTTATCGGGAGTAATGGAGAAGTTAAGTCTTTTGGTATTTCCGCGATAGCCTTAGGTAACCCCTCGGCCAGAAGAGGATACATACCATTCATAAAAGTGTTTCTTTGTCTATCTACTTGTTCTGAGTTTACTCGGGTACCTTCCTCAAGTAATAGATTTTCTCGGGTTTTATTTGAATTCTCTCTACCTTTCTCTTCCTGTCTGAGTGCTTTTTCTGTACGTCTATATGATTCTTTACGCCATAATTCAATGGCATCTTTCTGTGACTGTCTGGCTTTCTTTTTCCATAATTCTTCTTCTACTCTCATGATGCAATCTGCATCCCAGGTCCCCGCTGCGGGCCATCTCTGACTCTCTGGTAATTCTTTGGTGTAGTCCACCCATAAATCAAGAAATAATACGGCATCTAGGCCATGTTTATGATACATAAAGTATCCTGGAGTGTCCCTAGGTGGAATGGGAACAGCTTCTTCGAGTACCCCTTTTCTGGTTTTGATCTGTCTTAGTTTCGAAAAGAGCGGCATTTTTAGACCTTATTACTAGAACACACTTTATACAATAAACACAATAATGAACAGTCATCCACACCACAATGTATAGAACGTATTAAAACATTTAACATTTAACAGTTTTAACGAACAATGATAACTAATAGAAAACTAGTTACTGACATAATACTGACACTAGATAATACTTATTTATATGCAAGACATACTATATATACTGCTAAACAGTACAGATACACTGCTGAAACAGTGCAGACCGGATTTGTGTACCCAAACCTGTCTTGACCGGCACAGACTATGTGCACGTTAAATGCCTCCCCGGTAATGGTACTCACCGGGTAGCTCGGAACGGAAGGCCTCGGAACGGAACTGAAATTGGACCGGACTGGACTCGACTTGATTGGACTCGGAACTTCGGAACCTGGTGGGCCTCTGTTTACCTCGGATCTTGCTCTCTCAGCTAGGCTCTGGTCGGGATACTTCGCACTTCTCACCGCCTCGTCTGGGTGTTGATCGCAGCCTCAGTCGCCCCCGCTTGGCCGGAGGGAGATACAGGAAATCCTGCAGGTACGCGTTTTTGTCCGTTCAGCTGTGGCAGGAGACCGGGCCTGCAACGTACCTCCGGCGCGTGAGATGAGAAAGTGTCCCTATTCGGGCGCATGAGTTGTCCTATAGATTTGCGCTGCGCAACAACACATTCATTAGTATGTTACATCATTCCCATCAGACCAGCAATGCCACAAATTGTTGGATATGTGGTCGACTCCCTCCCTATCAAAACTATAAGGGAGTTTTGCCCCTCTTTCCATATCCGTTCACACACAATGGCTCCTGTGGAGCATGGTTTAGTTTGATTAATTCCTTAGATTCAAATTCCGCAGTTTATCAAGACAACTGGGTATGGGGAAACCTGAACCTAGTTTTGCTTAAAGTCTGCTACCCTAACAAGGAGGGACTCCCCAAAAGAACAGGAACTGATCTAGAAAATGAAGTATATGGATTAGGTAATTTTACACTTAACATCATGATCCTGAACGTTGAATCTGAAGCTACACCAATCTTGCCCGCCATGTCAGTATTCCCAGTAAAAGGGGAATTATGTGTAAAAAAGAATGGTTCCATACACATGGGCCATAGTAAATGCAACACTGTAATACAATTCAGGGATCAAGGCAAGTCTACATTTAGAGCTTCCCATCATTCCTACTTCATATGTGGCCAGACCGCATATATATGTCTACCTTTAGATTGGGATGGTACCTGTTACATAGCATTCCTTCTGCCACCTGTTTTCCTAGCTCCTCCTGATTATCACAGAAATACCCATTTAGTACACAATAGACAACAGAGAGATCTCCCAATTGTCGATTACACTGAAACAGCATGGGAAAAATACACAGATTTCAAAACATTCCTCAGGTGGACCAGGTGATCCTCCCAGGTAGAGCTAAAGACAGCAATATCATCTAGATATGCTGCACCATAGTCTTCCCGGCCTGTAAGGACTTGTTTCACCAACCTTTGGAAAGTGACAGGTGCATTCTTCACACCAAAGGGTATTACCACCAATTGATAGTGCCCACTAGGGGTAGAAAATGCTGTCTTTGGATTTGCATCATCAGCTAGTCTGATCTGCCATTAGCCAGCTGTCAGGTCAAATGTGCTTAGAAACTTGGCTGAGGCCAAAGTATCTCTTAGCTCATCTGCCCTGGGGATGGGATGGGCATCAGTCCTAGTGACTGCATTGAGACCCCTGTAGTCTACACAAAACCTCATCTCTCTCTTGCCATCTGTGGTGTGAGGTTTAGGTACCAGGACTACTGGACTAGCCCATGGGCTAACTGAGGGTGAAGAACCAGGGCCTTATGGGCCTGGTGGCGCAGGGCACACCTTAATCTCCTGAGTTCACCTACTTTGTTGAACAGAGACACAGGACATTCTGTTGAGCGTAGAAGATCAGGTTTATTAGCTGCAGCTAAGTATAGTTGTCCCAGAAGTACACTCAGTATGTTCTTAGGAGACTGCCACTTTACTCCGTGGCGCACAATCTTTTATAGCGCATAGATTCACCAAGAACACTCCCAATGCATACATGGTTATCCAATGAGAAGAGTTTGAAAACAAGATATAACCAATGAGAAAAGTTTGAAAACAAGATATCAAGTAACCCAAATAAACCTCTCTTCCAACTGTTTTTGTCACCCCTCCCCACAAGTTAATCAGTGGTAGTGTCTACAACTCAACTTGCAGGTGGCAGAACATATTTGTATGCTTTGGAGGACAGTTGTGAAATGAGAGAATACAAGTAGAGAATAGCGAAGGCAAGAAGATAAGATAAAGTCAGGAAAGAATGGTGTGAACCGACAGACAGTTGAGACAGGGTTTAGTCAAACCAGACGAGGATTAGTGGACTCAGCCAGTCCCTGACATCAGTCTCGTAAACAGAGGCAGAAGGTTATTTGACACGTCGCAGTAAGATCAGCAGAAAAACTTCGTTCATTGTGCTGCCTGAGTGAGGGCAACACAAAATGGTCGTGGAACACAACTGAATACAAGCGAGATCGAAAATCGAATTTCCTCAGACTGTCCTTTTGCCATAACTCAGGCAAAACACACAGATTCACGTTAATCTGAATCAATGTCAATAGCCATGAGGTCGTCAAACTGTTGCTGCAACATCATTTTAATGTTCTCTGTTTTCTGTGACTCAGGTCTTGGGACACATAGAGTGGCACAAAGACCGCAGATGGCGGGGTCACACTGCATACAGAGACAACAGCAAAAAATGATGGCCAAAACCACTCCAAGGAAGGTTAGTACCTTCCATCCCCATTTAGATAGTAATCCCCAAAACCATCCTAATAAAGACCAATCTCCTTCGTCTTGATGAATCGATTCGGAGATCATGTGTAATTTGGAGATGGCTTGGTATACCGTAGGGGCGTCGTCAGGTATATAAATACAACAGCTAGATCCGATCAATTTACAGACTCCACCACGATCTGCAAGAATAACATCTAGTGCAATCCGGTTCTGCAAAGTCATGAGACGATCCGCCTGAAGTTCAGCTGTGAGATTACTCAAGGCTCCCACAGTGAAATCTATGGTAGTCTCAACAACGCGAACCAGCTGTCTCATGTTTCTGCTGTTGGCCATTGGGCCCCAAAAAGGAAGAAATCCTTTTAGGAAATCACTTCCCTCTTGTCCTGCCGTGTCTTTAGAATCAATAATCCCTCTGCCATATCTGTTTCTATGATGGCCTGAAGGAGCAGTGTATGTAGGAGAGAGAAGAAAAGCTATATAGCATGTTCCTGAAAAATCCGTTGGTAGCCACGTGTAAGCTCTATCGTGGCAGACAAAATATGTGCCCTGGGATGGCACTAACGGCGGTGAATTCTGAGACGTGTAGATGTATGTATGGGAACAAAAGCTTTTTCTTTGTCCAGTGTCAGTAGTCTGGCCATTCATTTGTAAACAGAAATTACCTTGATGAGGGACAGTCCAAATTGGTGGAGATTTTCCCTGTTTAGTTTTATCTGTAAGGCTAGTAATGTAACGAGTTACGTTCCAAGTAGTATATGTTTGTCTCTCGTCAACAGGAACCTTATTATTCTCCACAATTTTAGTCATAGCCACCATTCCCTTTATCAGAGAATTATGACTAAAATTTGGCTTACTACCATAGGAACCAACTAGACGTCTCAATCGGCTCTGATATGCATTTGAAAATATTACAAAATAGGCCCAAGCGGATCCTTCATAAGAAAATGGAAGGACTAAATATGGCATCTCTTTATCTGTGGTATGAGGCATAAGTCCACACACCCAACAGTCGGTTGTGTTGACTACCAATTGGTGTTGGTGCAACAATTGGATAAATGAATTATTAAAATATTCTGTTCTCCTGATTAGTTCATGTTGGGGAAGTGTATATAATTGATGTGGGGAGATAGTAGAATGAAGAGGCAAGGAGATAGAATTAGGGACAACTTTTAGCATGAATAACCCAACCTACACAAGCCAATAAGATACACAAAAATATAGAAACACACAATGTTACGCCACATCGACTGTACAATATTTTACAATATTTCTTTCTCATCTCTTCCTTATTATCCTTCTTTCCTGATTTAACATCCATCCTCTAAAATTGTTGCTCACGGCAATCTTCCTTACTCACTTGGCTGTGATTATTAGCCGTCCTATGACACTGCAAGTCCTGGGGGCCTAGCCATTATATAGGTCACAAACCAAGACTCCTACCGTGACCCTGCAACCTGGACCGATGATAAATGTAGCAGATGAGATGGAAATCTCAGGTGTCCTTGACCAATCTAGGTCTTAAATTGTATCTAGTCCTTGTTGGTACAGTTTGGTCTTGAAATAGGGTCTGTGGCTCTGTAGTGTTTTGGTACGGCTTCTTGTAGAATGTCGTCATCTTCTTTCTCCGATCGAGTTCCATCCAGGTGTGCACTACTGAAAGGTATGAATCGGGGTACTTTTTCTCCTTCAGAATCACCTATACCCTTACGAACCCACTGATCAAAAGGCAAGGGCAAGGGCACTTTTTTGCAGTGCACGCCGTGGATCCAGTTCTTTTTCCCTTCGATTTTTCGAGTTGTCAGGAGAACTTGTCGAGGCGCCTTCCAGTGAGGTTCCAAATTCTTTGTCCTCTGAAAATTTTTCACACAGACCCAGTCTCCAGGTTGGATAGAATCACCTGGGTCTGTGGAGGCTTCTGGTAAAGCGTTTTGAACCTGTTGGTGAAGAACACGTAATTTAGTGGTGAGGACATGTAAATAGTCAATCAGCATTGGATACTGTATATCAGAATACTTTCTAGGGTGAGGGACTCCCCATACATTGGCTGGGCGCCCGAAAACAATCTTGTATGGGCTGAGTCCCAAACGAGAATGCACAGCTGTTCTAGTGGACAGGAGAGCCAAAGGTAAAGCATCGGGCCAATTAAGACCTGTGCTGGCTTGTACTTTTGCAAGCTTAAGTTTGAGAGTGCCGTCATAGCACTCTACCAAACCCGCGGACTGAGGATGATTTGCCGCATGAAACTTCTGCCTTATACCAAGACCGGTACACACCTTTTGCATAATTTGGCCTACAAATTCACTTCCATTGTCACTCCAGACAATGCGCGGCAAACCAAACCTAGGGAAGAACTCTTTTAGAAGAACCTTGGCAGTGGACAAAGCAGTGTTGTCTTTCAGGGGGTAAGCCTCTATCCATCTGGAAAAGGCACATACCACTACCAGAACATATTTAAGATTGTTACATCGATCCAAGTGAATGTAGTCAATTTGTAACACCTCAAAAGGATATGTTGGGGGAGCAAAATGACCTGCCGGAGTTGGGGTTCCCTTACCCGGATTGTACATCAAGCAAATGATACAATGCTTCACCACATTATCTGCACATTTTGGAATCCCTTCATTCAGCCACACTGGAGCCAGAAGTTTACATATTCCTTTTGCACTGATGTGGGCTGGACCATGCGCCATAGTAACTACAGGCAGTACGTAGGCGTCTGGTAACAGCCAACGCTGGTGTTTTGACAATTCTATCCAACATCCTGTTGCGTCTAACATTCCTGTACTCTCTTTCCACTTCCTCAACTCTTTCTCTGTAGCATCTCCCTGAATCGATCTAACACTTTCTATTGTGTCCTCACACATCCCTCTTTCCCAGACCCAATTCGCAGGGCCCACAACATACATGCAACTTGTAGCATCTCTGGCTGTCCTTTTTGCTACCTCATCCGCAAAAGCATTTCCGCGACCAACATCATCAGTAATCTTCTTATGCGCACTACATTTCACAATTGCTATCTGGGTAGGCAAAACAAGTGACTCAAGAAAATCAGTTACCAATTGACCATGCTGTATTTTAGTACTGTGGGAGGTAAGGAATCCTCTTTCCTTCCATAAACGTCCGAAGCTATGCGCCACACCGAACGCATACTGGCTGTCGGTATACACATTCACTCTCTTTCCTTTAGATAACACACACGCTCTGGTCAGAGCTATCAGTTCAGCTGCCTGAGCTAAATTATGTCTTATGCGTGCTGTCTCCACAATTGTATACAAGGTGGTAACAGCATAAGCTGAAGTTGTCTCACCATTTGGGAGTTTGAAACAAGACCCATCCACCCATAGGATCCCATCTGGATCCACTAACGGCGTATCTTTCAAATCAATCCTGCCTTTTGTCTCCTCCTCAGTACGGAGAAAACAATCATGTTGTTCCTGAATACCTTTCTCTTCTGGAAGAGGTAACAGTGTGGCTGGATTTAAAATATTACATCGTTTGATGTGCACATGACTAGCCAAGAGCGTCAGCTCATATCCAGACAATCGAGCACTTGTAAGATGTTGTGTTTTCGTCCTATTTAGCAAGGTATCCACTGCATGTGGTACCATAACAATGAGAGCATTATCCAGCACCACTCCAGCAGACTGACGAATAGAAATCGCTGCTGCTGCTGTAGCTTTGAGACAACTAGGCAATGCCTTGGCTACTGAGTCTAACGTAGCTGAAAAAAAGGGACATGGCCGCTGTTTGTCTCCAAATCGTTGTGTTAAGACTGACAACGCACAACCCTCTCTTTCATGGACATAGAGCCTGAAGGGCTTACTGTAATCTGGAGTACCCAACACAGGAGCAGAACACAGAACAGTACGTAAATCAGAAAAACTCTTCTGACATTCGTCAGTCCAAGGAAGGGGTTGGGGTGTGTCTTTCAAAGTGAGTGCTAACAAAGGTTTGGCCAACAAAGAAACATTCGGAATCCATTGTCTACAATAAGAAGTGATGCCCAGAAAGGCGCGCACCTCTCTTTGTGTAGATGGCACAGACATTTGCACAATTGCTTGAATTCGTTCTGGGGTTAATCGCCTTCCCTCCTTTGATAAGAGATGACCCAAATAGGTAACCTCTCGACGGACATATTGTAGTTTAGTAGGCGAAACCTTATGATTAAGATCAGACAAGTGACGTAACAGTGCAACAGTCACATTCTTGCAGATATCCTCTGAATCAGCAGCAATCAACAAATCATCCATATATTGAATAAGAGTAACACCTGGGGGCAAAGGAAAAACATCGAGCTGACATTTCAAAGCTTGACTATAAATGGAGGGGCTTTCACAATAGCCGTGGGGTGCGCGCTTGAACCCGAAACTTCGGCCTCCTAGAGAGAAACCAAAAATATCCCTACTCTCTCTGGCAATGGGAATGCTAAAGAAAGCATTTTTCAGATCAATAACAGAAAACCAAGCCGCTGAGGCAGGTATCATAGTTAACAGGGCAGTGATATCTGGAACAACAGGAAACTGTGGTACAACAGTTTTATTGACCTCCCAAAGATCAATCACAAAACGATAAACAGGAGGCTTAGAAGGATCAGTGCGTTTAAGAACAGGAAGAATAGGACTACTACATACATTTCCTCTCGTTTCCTCAATCACACCCTTCTGAACCAAATCATAAATGATATCCAAAAGCGCTCTTTCACCTTCATTGGAAATTCTGTATTGAGGAATGCGTGGCAATTTAGCATTGGGCTTGAGAGTAACAACATAAGGCGGGATCTCAAGACAACCAACATCATTTGGACCCGTAGCCCAGAGCGGTGCACGAAGAGAGAGCAATTCAGGTGGGAATTGATCTTTAGACAAATACATTGAAGAAGTCTATTTCTGCCCTAAAGTAAGGTGCACACCAGATACAAACCCAACAGATTCTCGCCGCAACCAGTCTTTAAAAGAAGAGGAGCTTCCATATCATAAGGGCCAATTGAAATAGGCAAAGGACAGGAGACCGGGTTACGAACTGGGGTGCCAGAAAATCCTACCGATACATTTGTTAAGCCAGACAAAGGTGCCCCAGGGAGTTTAGAATGAATGATAGAACTTCTCATCGCACCAGCATCTAAAAGAAATGGCTCTGAAACACCCATTGTAGTGACATTGACATAAGGCCCATCCTGATTTACTGGGATCGATACAACTCCCTCACTTTGTCTATGGCTGTCCTAGTTAGCGTGAAGGCTTTCATTTTCACCTTGAACATGATAATCATCATTGTAATACTGTGTAGACTGAGTATTCTGCTGATCAAAGTAGTTCGTAGAATTTGGAGGGGGTAAGGAACGCTGTTCTTGAGGCATCACACCTCGACCTCTACCCCTGTATATTATCTGGAAACCACCATGGCCTCGTGGAGCAGATAGTTCTCCCTTACGTTGCAATAAAACCGGGCAGCTATTCTTAAAATGACCTTCCTCTCTACAATAGGCACATTGGTTAGGACCTAATAAAGGCCGTGGAATAAAGGGCTCAGGCTTTTGATACACCCTCTGAAACTGTGGAGGCTGTTGAAACTGGCGCTGAGTATAACGAGGAGGATAAGCTTGTTGCAGAAGAAACTTCGTTTTTAATTCTTTCGTCTTCTTCTCTTGCTTATCTTTCTCCTCTTTATCCCTGTTCTCATAATATTGAGCAGTAGCCAATATCTGGGCAGAAGAAGAAACAGCCCATGAACTCTCAGAGTCTTTCAACTTATGTGGCAGTTCGGGAAGCAAATTAAATATGAATTTATCTACAAATAATCGCTGTCCACCCTCCGTAGTCATATCCTGACCACTGTGATCAATAAACGTCTCCTCAAAACGAGTGAAGAAATCAGAGACACTCTCATCTTTCTTCTGCTTACACGCAGTTAATTTATCCCAATTAACTCGCAAGGCGGGCATCATCGTTTTCATTAAAGTAATAATCCTACCAGGGAGTTCTGAAATCAAAACATCAGGCTTAGCACCACGCACTTGGGCTGCATCCGCGGCAGTTATAGCAGCCCAATCGCCACCCAATGCTTGGGCGTGATCCTCTCTACGAATCCGAGCCCATAATGCTTGTGGGACTACATTTCCCATCAACATATCAATATCGGCTAAATTCATAATACAGGCATCAACAGTCTGGGACAACTCCTTATAATAGCCAGCAGGGTTTTTACGGGGATCCGGTAGAGACTGTTTAAGAGCCAAAACTTCATATCTCTTCCAGGGGACATGTACCCATATACGCTGGAAGTGCGCGGGAACAGCTGGATTAGCACCAGCTTGTGCAACCGCTTCTCTCCACACTGGAGGAACCTCCCTCATGGGATAATGTTTGGATGTCAGCCTAACAGCAGGATCGGAATCAAAAAAAGTCTGTGAGGAAAATAAGGACCTAAAAGTGACAAGTGTCCCTACGGCATCCTCAACCTTAGAACCCACAATGAGTCCCTTATCGAAATTAGCCTGAACATCTAACAAACCCTGAGGAAGTAAACCCAAATCCATATCCTCCCATTCACATAACATTAAATACATATCTCTGCGTGGGCGCCTCCCACTGATGAAAGGTGGTCATGATATCTTTCACACTATACTGGGGACCCTTCTCGATCCATTTGCGAGCGAGAGAGTCCAATACCACCCGTTCGTCGGAACCTGGGAGTTGACTGCGAGACTGTCTTCGAGAAAAAGCCGGAGACATATTCAAAGTCTTAAAGAAAGGAGACAGAAACCCAGAGACAGTATCTGTGATTCGTTTGCGCACAGTAGGAGAATTAGACATAAGAACAGGGGACAAGGTATTAGGTGAACTAACAGAAGAATTAACAGTTATAAGGGGAGCCGAAGGCAAAGGAGATTGATGTTCAGGAAACGGAGGCAAAGAAGTCGGTGGCGGAAGAGGTGGGGGTGGCACTACCGGAAGGGGCACATGCGGAAGAGCCGGAGCAGGCGGAGGCGCAACTAATGGCTGAACTGGTTGTAACAATGGGGGTGCATTAGCACCTTGTACATAGGGAGGAGGCAATCTCAATAAGTGAGACATTAAAGGGTCTTCCTCCGGATCCTTACTTTTATCAGAAGGGGAAATGGGCAACACCAAATAGCATTTATCTATCGCCATACGATGCTTTCTCTCTGAAATTTCCATTTCATGATTAATCTCATTATCTTTAAACTGCTGGGCAGCCTGTATAATTGTCATACTTTGTGTTTTCTTATCTCGTTTTGCTTGTTTAATTTCTCTCTGTTTGGCTTTCTTACGCCAGAGGCGGAAAGAGTCAAACATTGCCGGCCGGGCTTTTCTTTTAAACAAAATTGCTTCCAAATTATCTAATATGTCAGGCTCAAAGCTACCATTCTGTGGCCACTGTAGAACACCATTGTTCTTTGTGTATCACGGGGTTAAATCAAATAATATAGCACAAACGTACTCACCCCTCGGCTTCGGCTTTTGCAATAGCCGAATCAAAGACCCAAATCAAAACAAAAATAGTGGGAGCTACCCACCAATACTTAACTAAGTGTCTTCTTACACCAACAGAGGCCCGTCTAACGTCTCGCGATACCATACATCACCAAAAGGGGCTAAAGCAAGGCGGCAGTCAGGGCAGCAGTCGTCAGCAGCCGTCAGGAAGGAGAAACCGCGCTGAAAAAGACCTTCGGACCACTTCGACATACAGGGGTCGCTTGACGTGGTTCGCGATTCCTCCAGAATTTTCTTGCGGGGTTCCTCACGACCCTCAGGCAAAATCGCTACCTCTGAAGCCGCCTCACAGAGGGCACCAATTGAAGAGCCAGGGACTTATGGGCCTGGCGGCGCAGGGCACGCCTTAATCTCCTGAGTTCACCTGCTTTGTTGAACAGAGACACAGGACATTCTGTTGAGCGTAGAAGATCAGGTTTATTAGCTGCAGCTAAGTACAGTTGCCCCAGAAGTACACTCAGTATGTTCTTAGGAGACTGCCACTTTACTCCGTGGCGCACAATCTTTTATAGCGCATAGATTCACCAAGAACACTCCCAATGCATACATGGTTATCCAATGAGAAGAGTTTGAAAACAAGATATAACCAATGAGAAAAGTTTGAAAACAAGATATCAAGTAACCCAAATAAACCTCTCTTCCAACTGTTTTTGTCACCCCTCCCCACAAGTTAATCAGTGGTAGTATCTACAACTCAACTTGCAGGTGGCAGAACATATTTGTTTGTTTTGGAGGACAGTTGTGAAATGAGAGAATACAAGTAGAGAATAGCGAAGGCCAGAAGATAAGATAAAGTCAGGAAAGAATGGTGTGAACCGACAGACAGTTGAGACAGGGTTTAGTCAAACCAGACGAGGATTAGTGGACTCAGCCAGTCCCTGACATCAGTCTCGTAAACAGAGGCAGAAGGTTATTTGACACGTCTCAGTAAGATCATCAGAAAAACTTCGTTCATTGTGCTGCCTGAGTGAGGGCAACACAAAATGGTGGTGGAACACAACTGAATACAAGCGAGATCGAAAATCGAATTTCCTCAAGGGTTCAATCACTCCCAAATCCAACATCTTTTGGACTTCTGTCCTTATACAGTCCTTGACATGGTCAGGTTGCCTGTAGATATGATTCTTCACAGGCAGACTGTCCCCAGTGTCCACTTCATGAGTGCACCAGGTGGTCTGACTTGGAGTCAGAGAAAACATATGTCTGAACTGGCTGAGAAGTGTTCTGCAGTCAGTTTGCTGCTGGGCAGTGAGGCTGCCTGACAAGGCTACACCATCAACTTACCCATAATCAGGGTTCTGAGAAAGCAGGTCAGGGAGTGGGTCACTCTCTTCCTCCTGTCCTTCATCAGTAGCCATGAAGAAGACCATGTCTGCCCTGTCAACATATGGTTTTAGTCTGTTGACATGAAGTACCCTGTTGGAACTCCTAGGGGTTCCAAGGTCTACCAAGTAGGTGACCTCCCCTTTCTGTTCAACAATTGTATGGGGCCACTCCATTTTTCTTGGAGGTCTGCTGGGGCCACAGGCTCCAACACCCACACTTTCTGTCCTGGCTGGTAGACAGTCAGTACAGCCTTTTGGTCATGCCAGGCTTTTTGCAATTCCTGGCTAGCCTCAAGGTTTTTGGTTGCCTTTTTCATATACTCAGCCATCCTGGAGCGGAGACCAAGTACATAGTCCACTATGTCCTGTCTGGGGGGGCTTGAGAGGTAACTCCCATCCTTCCTTAACCAGACACAATGGACCCCTGACAGGGTGACCAAACAAAAGTTCAAAAGGGCTGTAACCAATCCTCTTTTGAGGCACCTCCCTTTATGGAAATAAAAGGCAGGGCAAGTGTATGTCCCATCTTCACCTAAGCTTTTCTGGGAGTCCTTTAATCATGCCCTTTAAGGTTTTGTTGAACCTTTCAACTAAACCATTGCATTGTGGGTAATAGGGTGTGGTGAACTTGTAGTTCACTCCACACTCCTTCTACATAGCAGTCAAGTAACTAGATGTGAAGTCTGCAACCCTTTCAGATACTACCTCCTTAGGAAAGCCTACTCTTGAGAATACAGTCAAGAGATCTCTTGCCACCACAGGTGCTGTAGTGGTCCTTAGGGGAATTGCTTCTGGGTACCTGGTGGCATGATCCACCACCACCAGTATAAACCTGTGCCCAGATGCTGTCTGAGGATCCATGGGACCAACAATGTCAATCCCAACCCTCTCAAAGAGAACCCCCACCAAAGGTAGTGGTATCAGGGGGGCCTTTGTGGTTCCACCTGCCTTGCCACTGGCTTGGCAGGTCACACAGGAGCAACAAAACTCCTTAGTGTCTTCATACATGTAGGGCCAGTGAAAGTGAGGGACAATTCTGTCCCAGGTCTTGTTCTGGCCCAGGTGTCCTGCTAGGGGAATATCATGGGCTAGTGACAATAGGAAGCCCCTAAACTTCAGAGGTATAACCAACCTCCTGGATGCACCAGGCTTGGGGTCTCTACTCTCTGAGTAAAGGAGCCGATCATCCCAATAAACTTTATTGGTGCCACTAGCATTCCCAGCAGCCTCATCAGCAGCTTGCTTTCTGAGGGGTTCAAGAGAGGGGCAGGTTTTCTGCTCCTGGCTCAGATCAGACCTGGACGGGCCGCCTGTCCCCAAGAACTCAACCTGGTCAGGTTCAAGCTCTTCTGGGACAGTTCCTTCTTCAGGCTCAAGATCATCTCCCTGAGGAGACTGATCAGCATTCTGAGTCAGGTGGGAAGGCACTGCCTTACCCCTACGGCTCCTCCTCTTGGGAGGCACCTGGTCCATTATTCCAGAATCCAGGGCCTGTCCAGCTTTAGACATTTTGGCCTGTGACCTAATCACAGCAAAGACATGAGCAGGGATCCCTAACACTTCTGCATGTGTCCTGAGCTCCACTTCAGCCCAGGCTGAAGTCTCTAGATCATTGCCAAGCAAGCACTGTACTGGTAGGTCTGCACTTACCACAACCTTCGTAAGGCCAGTTACCCCTCCCCAGGAGAAGTTAACATCTGCCAGAGAATGGTCAGTTCTGACATTGCTAGCATTGGTCACTTGGTACATTTCACCAAGTAAAATCTGCCCAGGATCCACAAGATCTTTTGTCATCATTGGGACACTTGCTCCAGTGTCCCTGAATGCCCAAGCATTTACTCCATTTATTAAAGGCTGTTGTCTGTATTTGCCCAGATTACTGAGACTCACAAAGGGGGACATATCTATGCCCCCATCACAGACAAGCACAGCCTGAGTTGGAACTCTGACTAGGCCAGAGTACATCTCAGAACCCAGGGTCAACCCTACTATACCCTTATTCTGGACATTGCCACCACCTATTGTAGCTGTACTAGGGGGAACAGTTGCCTTAGGGGTAATGGTGGCTGGAGTAGATCCTTTGGACTTGGTGCAGTCACTGGTCCAGTGAGTTTTCTGTTTACAGATGTTGCACCAGGGTTTCTTTTGGCCTTTTCCCTTGTTAGACTGCGAATCCCCATTTGAAGAAGATTTGTGGGGGCCTTGTGAAGACTTCTGGTCTTTACCCTTCTCCCCACCCTTATCAGAGTTTTTAGGATCTTGCTTCTTGGGTTTACCACCTTGGTTCTCTACCTTCTGCCTCACCCTGGTTCTGACCCACTTGTCTGCCTTCTTTCCCACTTCTTGGGGAGAGGTCAGATCTGAGTCTGCCAGGTACTGGTGCAACAGCTGATTTTGACAATTTTTAAGGATCTGCTCCCTCATAATTAAGTTGTACAATTCTTGATAGTCATGCATTTTACTGCCAAGTAACCAACCTTCCAGAGTCTTAGTAGCACAATCTACAAAGTCTACTCAGTCTTGAGTCTGTGCCTTTTGGGTATCCCTGAACTTTAACCTATATTGTTCAGTGGTTAGGCCAAACCCATCAATTAATGCACTCTTCAGACTGTTGTAATCATCTGACTCTCTTCTCTAACAGTGAGGAGTTTATCTCTACCTTTGTCTGCAAAGGAGAGCAATAAGCTGGCTGCCCACTGCTCCTGGAGGACCCTTTTTACTTTACAGGCCCTTTCCGGTGCAGTTATCTATTTGTGGATGTCATCCCCACTCTGGTAGTGAGGGCCAATCTTATTCAGGTTTCTATGGTCATGAGACCTCTCCCTATCTCTAGGGATGTTGCTTCCACCATGGGACTCTAGTCCCAACTTTTTTCTAGCTCTGTAGAGCTCTAGTGCCTCCTTATCTAGGGCTACCTGCTTTCTTCTGATTTCAAGCTGAGTTTTCTCATACTTAGGCAGTCTCCCCCTTCTCTCCTGAGAGGTTTCCCTCCTATGAGAGGAGAGTGAGGTCCCTACAGATGAGTTAGAATGGTTAGACTCCACTGAGGGAGATCTTGACCTTCTTGGCCCACCACCAACTCTCCCAGGAGGGACAAAGAGGGGTCCATTATGGTCCTCTCCATCACTATCTAGGGGAGCTGGATTTTCCAGGGCCAGATCATTGTCATCTGCCTGGCCAGCCTCAGAGGTCAGGTCATGGGGAATTACACCCCTAGGCCCTTCCTCAGGTGCTGTCCCACCCACTCTGCCTAATCCACCAGATCCTAAAGATCTGCTAAGGTCATCCAGCTTGAGTACCTCTATAAGATGCTGGGTGGTTGGACTTTTGCCTGTCTTCAGTTTCCTAGTTGTACACAATGCTCTCAATTCCTTGAATGGTAGTCTATCATACTGGGAATCTTGAAGCCCATTGGCTTCAGGCAAGGACCTACTGGTTCCTGTCCTTGAAGACATTACTAGTGTGGTGTGGTGTATTGCACTACCTACTCTAGTGTGGCCTACTAAACTCTCTTGAGTTGTAGAAAGGGTGTGCTATCCCTTAACGCACAACTCTAAGTTCCGTAAAACTTACTGTATTCTAAAGCTTGTATTATATGTACCTAGGGTGCCTTTAGTGGTTTTCAGTTAGTTACTCAATTGAGATTATCTGGTAAAACAATAGCAAGCTGGACTCCCACACGCTGCACACCAATGTGAGAAGTTGGCCTGATATATGCTGTCCCCTAGTTTAAAGTGGGCTCCTTGTATCAGTCCAAACAACCCCTTATTGATTATAGGTTAAAGACAACCTTTATTGAAAGCTATCCTAGTGGTAGCTATGGAGAGCAGTCTTCAGGCTAAGTCTTGAAGGAATGTAAAGCAGCTTGTTTTACCAGTCTATAATCTCTTGAGTCACTAAATGAAAGATATCCACACCAGGTATATATATATAAAATATATGTATTTATTACTAAACACACCCTCCTAGTCTCTTTATGAGACTAGAGGTCAAAACTCACAAGTTACACTTCAATAATCACAGTAAAATAGCACAAATACACGTCAGGCCCTAGGGGCGAGCTAAACCATATACTAAAATAGTGGTATAAGAACCACGACTTAACTAGACACAAGGCCTAGAGCCTGTAGAATCGTTGGGACCCCAAGGAACCACCCAAGGTAGTGACACAGGGAACCCACGGGGGCCGTGTGCAGTGTGTGAACACAGCCACGATCTCCCGTTAGCTTCTATGGGGAAAGTCGCGGTTTGATTTTTAAAGATTAGGGACACTTAGAAATGAGTCAGGACCAAACCCTTTTGGACTTAGGAAATTCTAGGGCTAGCACCCACGGGAGCACTGGAGTACTCGTGTTACCTCACCCAGGGAAGCCGGGTGCATAGGCATCTGTTGGTGTTGGGTCGCGTTGCCGATTTCAATGGGAGCTGGCGAAGAAGTGCTGCTGCCGTGAAGATGCGAAGTGTCCGAAGAGATTCAAGCCTGGATCGAGGATGAGAAGAACCTGAAAGCAGAGGGAACAGAGTCTGGGTCACTTACCAGTGATCAGGAAGGCAATGAGCAGATACCCACTGATGTTGGGTGATTTCAGGTGAAAGAGGTGAAGCTTGACTCTTCAGCCATGAGGACCAGGAGGTGTTGAGGATGACCAGGAGCTGGATTCGATCTGTCCCACAAAGGATGTCGAGTGATGCAGCGTCGGTGTCCGGATTGGACACAACAAGCCTTGGCAACAGCAACCCACGTAGAAACAAGAAAGATGCTTCAGTGCAGACCAGCAAGGTCTGTGGGACTCACCACTTGGCTGGGGGTCCGGGCACGTCTGGAGCAACCAGAAAAGCCCAAGGAAATACAAAGTTACCCCCTCAGGGACCCACCAGTCAATGGACCCGGGATCGAGAAGGGACCTCAAGACAAAACACAAACTGGCACATGCATCAACCAAAAATCACCTCGCTAAAATACCGAATCGCAAAAATCACCCATTAGCGAGTGGCAAAAAACGATTTCCAATGTAACACAAATAGCGAAAAAATAAAGAATCGCAAAATATTTGCCCGGTAAAATAAAGAATCGCAAAAAAATGTCCCGCTAAAATAAAGAATCGCTAAATTAAAAATCGCAAATACCGAATTCACTATTAGCACCTGGCATTAGCCAATCGCAAATAAAGAATCGCTAATGAATGCATCAAAAGTCGCAAATACCGAAAATCCCAAAAATCGCTATTTTGCATGAGCAGATTAAGGGGAATCAGAACCAGGAGGTAAAGTTGCAGGGAAAATAAAAAAAACTTTAAAAATCCCTAATGTGCCACAGATGCTAACTATCAGTAAGCCATACAAATAGGGCCAGGAGACCCTGTTTCCTGTCACAAAATGGCGGCCCTCTACGTGCTTGCAAGGAGGATGAGAATTAATGCAGCAGCACAGCGCAGGAGAAGGATCCAGGAGAGAGTATTCAGAGTGCGCATCACATTGCTTGGCCAAAATGAGGATGAGGTCTACGACAAGTATCGTCTCAATCGTGCTATGATAATGCGCCTAATTGTAGACCTGGAACCACTACTGCAGCACCAGACACGTCGCACAAATGCTATTCCTGCGCACGTCAAGGTCCTATGCAGCCTGCACCTACTGGCATCTGGAAGTTTCCAGGGGGTCATAGCGGTAGCGGGAGGCGTATCACAAAGCGCACTATCACGCTTCTTCCACAAATTCATTGATGCCATGCTGACAATGATACATACCCACATCAGCTTCCCCAAAACCCCACAGCAGTTGGACCACACCAAACAGGCATTCTACCAGGTGGCCCAATTCCCCCATGTCATAGGATGCATTGACTGCACGCATGTCCCCATCTGTCCACCCTCAGCCAATGAGTACATTTTCCGTAACAGGAAGTCCTACCACTCCATCAACGTGCAGGTCGTGTGCGATGCCAAGCACATCATCACGGACATTGTGGCTCAATTTCCAGGGAGCACACACGACTCCTACATATTCAGACACAGTGGCATCCACAGGCGTCTACTCAATGGAGAATTCGGAGAGGGACTCCTGCTAGGTACGTACACATACCTCTTCATTACATCAGCATCACACATGTATCATCATGACTGTCACTAAGCCTTTGCTTCCATCCTGTAGGTGACAGTGCATACTCCCTCCGCGAATATATCCTCACCCCCTACATCAATCCAGCAACACCACAGGAGCAATGCTACAACGCGGCCCACATAAGCACCAGAAATGTGATAGAGAAGACATTTCGGATTCTGAAGAGTCGCTTCCGAATCTTACATAAGACTGGTGGGGCCTTGCAATATAAACCAGACACCTGCTGCAGGATTGTAGCAGTATGTGCCATGCTGCACAACATTGCAACAAGAAGGGGGATACCCATAGAGGTGGACAGGAATGACGACTACTGGGATGACCAACCACCCGCACAACACCGACAGGCACATGTTCCAAACACAGCTGAGGGCCAAAGGAGGCGGACATACATCACGTAACATCATTTCTGACCCAGGTAAGAATGAGCCATGACGATTTCATTAGTGGTGCTACTGTTTAATTCACAGAAGCACTGATGTGTGTGATGTCACACAAAATGTTAAGTAGACTTCCCCCACACATTGTGGACAAAAACATGCCCCTTGTAGTCACGGGAGTCCAATAGTTAAACGAAAGTTGGCCATGGTTAGCCCACCATGGTCAGGGATGCCGTACAGTATGACTAGTGGCGCTTGTCACGAACGTCCAGCCTCCTATCACGTGGCTCCTCCACCTCCACCTCACCACGCCCTGTCCCTGTGGCTGAGGAGCAGCGCGAACTGCGCCTCCTGGTGCTGGTCTCCGTCACGGAGACGCTGCTTACAATTGAAGCAGCCTCACTGCCGTCCTCCCCTCCCAAGTTGCTGCCACTGAATGTTCCTGTCTGCAAGTGTTCCACTGCAGTGGTCACCTGGCCTAAGGCCTTTGCCATGTCCCCACAGTAATGGCCAAGGTCCACCTGTGATGGCCCTGGTGGATACTGTTGAACGGAGCAAGTTCTGTCTGTGCCTCCGGCGCTCACTGTCTTGTCCTGCTCTGATGGCACGTGTGAGTTACTGGAGGTCCTCACTGATTCTGTCATTGCCCTGTGCCACGACTGTGGTCATGTTCCGCACTGCGTCCGTCAGGGTGCACATGTTTTTCGCAAGACGCGACATGTGTAGATTAATGTTCCCCATGTGTCTCCCCTGCAGGCGCAGAACACGCAGCATCTGAGCCTCGATGCCACCATATGGGGAGCTTGCCTGGTCGGCTCCATGTGAAGTACTGCGCAGGGACCTGCGCCGCTTCGTGACTCGGCCACGTGCTGGTGGTGGTGCTGGCGGTGTGACAACTGTCGGACTTGGCCCAGTTGTGGTTGCAGGACTCGGGCATGCATCCATCACCTGCATGGAGGGGACTTGGTGGTTTGGTCGCAGTTGGCGCAGGTGGTGGTGGTATGGTTGCTGGAGGAGGAGGGGATTGACCCTCCTGCGGAGTGTCGCCTTCAGAATCAGCTGGTGTTTCCGAGATGATGAGGCACCCGCTATCATCAGAATCGCCAGGAGATGCATCTGTGTGTGAAACAGTGCATGGTTAGTTGGATTATTACTACATCTGTTTGTAATTTTGCATTCATGTCCTACTATGAATTACATTATTTGAGTCTATGTTTTGCCTGTACTGCTGATCTCATTTAGTTTTGCATCTATGACTATACTTGCACACCTGGCTGACATGACTACGACTCCCATGATGCAATACTGATATGAGGGAATATGTGTTGTGCACTTCTGCCTGCACACTGTGATAGAGCTGGGGGGATGGGAATGGGTATACGATATGCAGAGTATGGGCGCTGGCATGCTTCTTACCTTGTTCAGTGGTGGCTGCGCCGGAGGTGTCCATCTGCGTGACTCCCACGACCGCCTCTGGCTCGATGGTCCCCTCGACTAGCTCCTCAAGGGCAGTGTTTGCAGGCACTGTGGATGGCCCCCCTCCTGTGCCAGCAGCCTCCTTGACCCCTTCTGCGATCCTCTCCTTGGCCCTCTTCCTGAGGTCATACCACCTCTTCTTTAGTTCATCGATGCTGCAGGGCGTCACTCCCACGGCATTCACCCTCTCCCTGATGCGCAGCCAGATTCTTCTTTTCTCCGCCTCTGCCACCTTGAGAGACAGCCTTCCGAACAGCCTATCATGCTTGCTGCTCACCCCCTCAATCAGGTGCTCCAGTTCCCTGTCTGAGAACTTTCTCTTCCTCTTCCTGGCAGTTTCAGCAGTGCCTGGTGCATCCTTGTCCATCCTGGTGATGGTAGGGTGGATGGTTTGTCAGTGAGGATTCTGTAGCCTCAGCCTGTGTCCTGTACCTCCTCCTGTGAGCTCCTCAGGCGAGTGAATGAGGGTGGGGCAGCTCCACTTCCTGGTAGTGAAGTCATTAGGCCGCTCCCGAGGCGACCCGACTTTTCCGATTTCGCTAATAGTGATTTCGCTAATAGCGATTTCGGTAATACCGAAATCGGTAATACCGAACTCGCTATTTGCTAATCGGTGTTTGCTCTACTCGCTATTGTGGATTCAGTAAATAATAGCGATTTTTTAGGAATCGCTTTTTTTTACCGAATCTGTTAATGCATTCCGAAATGCGATTCCTTAATGACAAATCCTTATTTCTCGCTATTAAGGAATCGCTTTTCAGAATGTTGATGCATGTGCACCAAAATGGCAACCCTCGGGTCACTCGGAATGACCAGGCTGACAATCTTCAGTGGATTCAATGCTCAAGGTAGGGGCTACAAGTCAGCCCAAGCACAACTTCGAGAGACCTCAGGAAGTCAATGCACTTGCAGAAATGCACGGTGACCAGGAGTTCCGGTTCCACATTACTCACGAGGGCTGCGGATCTCAGCTTTGCTGGGGACTCGGGTCGGCCTCTGAGATGTCTGGAAATCCTCTTCCTGGGCTGCAAGTGCTTCGGAGTCCGGCGGGAGCTTCGATGATGCAGACCGGCAAATTGCTTCTTTGGTGCCTGCCAAGCAGGGGAGTCACTCCTTGACCCCAAGGGAGATTTCTTCAGTCCTCTGGTCTTGAGCAGAGCGTCGAAGGTCCAGGATTCAGCTTCAGAGTTTCGTCCAGGGTAATCTAAAGTCCTAAGGACTGGGGTCCCATACTTCTACTAAGGTAGGGGGTTGGACATACTCTGGGGACCCACCTATTGGAGGGTTTGGAAAGAGGGGTGGCTACACCCATTTCCTTTGTCCAGTTTCGTGCCAGAGCAGGGGCTGGAAGCCCCTGAACCGGTTTGAGCTGGACGATGCACAGGGACACCAAATGTGCCCCCATTGCAGGACTTCAAAGCTCTCAGACAGTGCTCCCACCCATCCCCAATACACATAATCCTGTCTGGGAGGTGGTTACACCTCCCTGTGACAGGAAACCTATTGTCCAGGCCTCCCCTGCCGGAGTTTCGGTCAGCAGCAGGAGGCCAGACCCGTGTCTGTGGCTGCAGCATCCATTTTGTGATGCCAGGGCTCTATTAAGTTTCTACCGGGTATACCAGTGCTGTCATGTCTCTCCCTCTAGAAGGGTGGGATCATACTCCCACACCAGTTACTGGTGTGGGGGCATGATTCCAAGGTGTTTGACACCACATTTTTCCGTGCAGCCAGTCCAAAGTTAGCATTTACCGTTGGGTTATAATGCACTTAAGAGTATATGGTCAGGCTGCGCTACCAACAGCATCAGAGAAGGGCCTCCGAACACTGCAGAGGGGCTCTGCTCATGTAGTGGCACCCTCTCACATAGCAACCAAGCTGTAGTGTCCTGAGAAATGGGGCACTAGGACCCCGAGGAGGGCAGAGGGCAGGAGAGGTCACCGGACACCAGTTCCGGTCAAGGGGTGAGGGGCAGACCACAGGAAGCAAGGGACGAGGCAGGACGTGCAGTATGCTGGCTGCAGATACACAACGATACAATAAAGAATAGAAGCTGACCTGGCTGTGTGGTGGTTATTGCTGAGACGCGACGCGACAACTGGCGACGAGGCGGGATCGAAATCCACGCGTCGCGGCGACTGTCGGAGCCCACCCGGTCGCGGAACAAAATTCGGAGCCAGGAGCCCACCATGGTCCGAAGCGCCAGCAGAAGAAAACATCGTTGCGGGAGCCCACCCCGGCGCTGCTAACAGAAGTAAGAGCAGCGCGTTAGTGAAACTGAAGGAAAGATCAAGACCCCTCCCGTGCGTGAGCTTTAACGAACTCTCGCGAGAGGAGGCGGCCATCTTAAAGTCAGGCGAATTGAGCCAATTAGCGCCCAAGATAGACGGCGGCCATTTTGAAGGGTCAGGCAAAGTCTCGAACAGCGCGAAATAGCGCGAGAGTGCGGCGGCCATCTTGGAGTCAGGCGAATTGGGCCAATAGGAGCACAGGAAGGCCGGGAGGCCATTTTAGAGTCAGGCAAAAAAGGAAAATAGACGAAAAACGGTCCAAATAAGGAGAAAAAGATAAGAAAAAGGTGCCAAAGAAAGAAAAAAGCACCAGAAGAACAAGAAGGAAGAAGAAAGAAGGAAATAAGTACATAAATAAAACAAAGAAAGGAAGAATATGGGTGACGAAGAAACAAGGAGCACACAAGCTGTGTTCCGCAGGCCACTGCCATTTAACATATCGGAACCACAAGCAGGCATCAGATGGGAGAGATGGCTACGACAATTTGAACGATACATGCGCGCGACGGACGTCGCAGAGAGCAAACAATTAGATCTGCTGGTCAACCTTGCGGGAGACGAAATAGAAGACTTAATGATGACACTACCAAGTGAAAAAACGGCAGATTACAAAGGCGCGAAAGCGTGCCTCACAGAGAAGTTCGACCCCCAACGCAACATCGATTTTGAAAGGTACACGTTCCACACAGCATGCCAGCAACTAGAAGAGAGCATGGATGATTTCGCGACAAGGTTGCGGAAGTTGGTGACATACTGCGAATTCGATAAATTCGACAACGAAGAAGCAATACGAACGCGCCTCATCGTAGGGTGTTTGTCAGTAGAGTTCAGAGCACGCATCCTAAAAGAACCAACAACACTTGAGAAAATACTGACGATGGCCCGCACAGAAGCACGGGCCACGCAACATGCCAAACAAATACAAATTGGAAAAGAAAAGGGAGAAGCGATGGCACATCGGATGACGGAACATTTAAAAAGGAACGACAACAGGGAGCAACAACATCACAGGAAACAAGCGGTCACCTGCTACAGATGCGGCCTTGACTTCCCACACGTTGGCACCTGCCCAGCAATGGGCCAGAAATGCAGAAAATGCAATAGGGACAATCACTTCGCAAGCACCTGCATGAGCAGGCAATTTAGGAACGAGAGGGGACGAACAGCAAGACAAGGGACAACAGGCACCAGACACGCCAGACATATGGAGACAGCAGAGAGAGGCTCGTCGGAAGAGTCGGATGAACAGACGACGGCTGGGAGAGAAGCACGGCTATACCTCATGTCCGACACACCCAAAGAAGGAAGACAGCAGGAACACATCCAGCTGGTGGAGAAACAGCAAATAAAAAAGACGGCCACAGTAGACATCGACGTCGGGCGCCACAGAACAAAATTTGTGCTAGACAGTGGTGCCACATGCAACATAATGTGCATGTCCGAGTACGTGAAAATGAGAACAAGGCCAACGCTATCGCCATCAACAGTAGATGTGTTCACGTGGGGATCAAAGACACCAGTAGAAAACATGGGCAAGTTCACTGAGACGCTAACATATCAGGACGTGACGCTACAGGAAGAAATACATGTGCTGAAAGGGGACATCCCAGCGCCCTGCCTGCTGAGTAACGTGACGGCACAAGTCATGGGGCTGTTGGCGATGACGTACCACATGACAGAAAAAGAAAACATAACAACATTCTCCACACACCTAGGACTATTCAGATACAAACGGCTCAGTTTTGGTATCTCGTCAGCGGCCGAAATATTTCAGGAGACAATAAGACAGGTGATACGACCAGTACACAACAGTTTCAATTACAGTGACGACATCCTAGTGTTTGAGAAATCGGACGGAGAACATGACAGCGCCTTAAGGCAAGTGTGCAAACAACTAAAGCAGGCTAGACTAACACTAAATGGAGAGAAGTGCGAGCTAGGGAGAACAGAACTGATTTTCTTCGGACACATATTCTCGGAAAAAGGGATGAGGCCTGATCCCAGCAAAGTGGAAACGCTAAAGAAGACAAAGCCACCGTCAGATGTGGCAGAAATAAGGTCATCCCTAGGCCTGGCAAGCTACTGTGCCCGATACATACAAGACTTTGCCACAGTGAGCACGCCGCTGAGAGAGCTAACGAAACAGGGCCAGAAATTTGTCTGGTCTCAAGAATGCAATGAGTCGTTCGAAGAGATAAGGAAGGCTGTGATGACGGTGGAGCACCTCGCATACTTCGACCCTCGGCTCTGCACCGAGCTGACGGTTGATGCCAGCCCAGTGGGGTTGGGTGCAATATTAGCACAACACCTGCCGGGAAAGGAGTCACCAAGGAAGATTGTCTCATACGCCAGCAAAAGCTTGACAGACATTGAGAAGGCGTACTCCCAGCCGGAGAAAGAAAGCTTGGCGGTGGTATGGGCATGCGAGCATTACCACATGTTTGTGTACGGAAAGCCATTCACCATCATCACAGACCACCAAGCACTAGTAACAATTTACGGCAACCCAGCAGCAAAGATGCCGCCTCGCATTGAGCGCTGGGGCATCAGACTAATGGACTACGACTTCAAAATTATACACAAACCTGGGAAAGAGCAGAATTCAGCCGACTACATGTCACGGCATCCGCTGCCACATGCAGAAAAAAAGGCCTCAATGGCCGAGGAATACTTAAACTTCGTGCTAAAGCAAAGCACGCCGGCACCAGTAACTCTCACAGAGATAGAGAGAGAAACGGAAAGAGATGACACACTCCGAGCGGCCAGAGAAACGACGAGACAGCAAAGATGGAGACATATAAACAACAACTGCACATGGAAGGGAGGAGTACAAAAGGAGGAGATGCTGGCCCTACAGAAAATAAGTGGGGAGCTCTCGGAGACAAACTGCGGAATAGTAATGAGGGGCACCAGGATAGTCATTCCAAGTTCACTACGACGCCAAGTGGTCAGCATTGCACACGAGTCACACAGGGGCATTGTGGCGACAAAAAAACTGCTGAGAGAAAAGGTCTGGTTCCCGGGGTTAGATCGTCTAGTCGAAGATACGATCGCGGCCTGTCACCTCTGTCAAACGACGGGTCCGCCTGCAAGAAAAGAACAACTGCAAATGTCGGAACTACCAAGAGCAGTATGGACAACAATGGCCGCTGATTTCTTTGGACCTCTAGACGCGGGAACTTACCTACTGGTCATAATGGATGAATACTGCAGATTCCCGATTGTGCGATCAGTCTCCTCAACGTCAGCAGCCGCAACGCTACCTGTTCTAGACGACATATTCGCAGCCTGGGGCTCGCCGGAGACGTTGAAAACGGATAATGGCCCTCCGTTCTCAGGAGAGGAATTACGAAGGTTCATGGCTTACCTCGGAATACAGCACAGAAAGGTAACACCACTATGGCCGCAAGCAAACGGCATGGTCGAAAGATTTATGGGAAACATCAAGAAGGCAGTTCAGAGGGCGAAACTGTCGCAGATTTCCCTAGGCCAAGCACTATGCCAAATGCTGAGGGATTACAGAAACACGCCTCATGGATCGACAGGGAAATGCCCAGCGGAGTTAGTACTAGGGAGGACAAGCAGAACAAGGCTGCCGCAGATAGAAGGACCGGCCGCGCCGGGGCACGAAGGCGTGGCAGCAAAAGATGAGGCAGCCAAGAAGAGAATGAAGGAATATGCTGATGGAAGACGGCATGCCATCAAATCACACCTCCATGAAGGAGATACTGTCATTGTACGACAGAGACAACAACGGAAGTCGGACAGTGCATTCGCCCAAGACCCATTGACGATAACACAAGTGAAAGGAACAATGATAACAGCAGAGTCAGACAGCAGGCGAATAACAAGGAACAGCTCACACTTCAAGGGCTTGAAAGAAGAAAAAGAGGAAGAGCACGTGACAGGCACCGAAGGGATAACAACAACAAGGGAGTGCAATGGAGCAGGTGTCGCAGAAGCAACAAGGCCAAAGGAGGGCCAAGGACAGGTGGAGAGGCCAAGAAGAGACATTGTGAGACCGAAGAGACTAATAGAAGAAATGTGAAATGCCGCTCTAGGCAGCATCTCACGGGTCACATCAGTCGACAGTTCACATCCTGCAACTGACTACAAAAGAGACTGTCCCATTTTATTACTAACGAATGCTACTGTCGTAATGCCTTTGTGACAAAGGGGGGAGATGTAGTGTCCTGAGAAATGGGGCACTAGGACCCCGAGGAGGGCAGAGGGCAGGAGAGGTCACCGGACACCAGTTCCGGTCAAGGGGTGAGGGGCAGACCACAGGAAGCAAGGGACGAGGCAGGACGTGCAGTATGCTGGCTGCAGATACACAACGATACAATAAAGAATAGAAGCTGACCTGGCTGTGTGGTGGTTATTGCTGAGACGCGACGCGACACAAGCACTCTGCCTTCAGGATTGATAAGGCTTGCCATAGGAAAGACCTATAGGTTGATATGTGTGTATATGGTGAGATATATTGAACCTATATCTCTGTAAGGGATGCATGCACCACCTTACCCAGGCTGCAGTAGCAGACCTGTGGTGTCATTTTGGGTGGCTTCAGGATTGATAAGGCTTGCCATAGGAACGACTTATAGGTTGATATGTGTGTATATGGTGAGATATAGTGAACCTATATCTCTGTAAGGGATGCATGCACCACCTTACCCAGGCTGCAGTAGCAGACCTGTGGTGTCATTTTGGGTGGCTTTCCATGGGTGGCATAATACATGCTTCAGCCCCTGGTAGGCCTCTGGGGTACCTATGCTCTGGGTACAGAGTATACCATATACTAGGGGCTTACAAGGGTACCTCAGATCCAATCTGTAATGTACCTAAAGTACTTGGAATCATTCTAGAGAGGAAGCAGCTAGGCTGGGGCCCTGAATAGCAGGGTCCCAGCCAGACTAAAGTCGAGAAACAGTGAAAAACCAGCAAAAGGTGGGGGTAAACATGTGAAACAGATCCTACTCTCCTACACGAGTCATACCTGCAGGGACAGACATTGTTCAGAACGAAGGATGAGAGGAAGTGATGTCCATATCAAAGAAGCAGAACCTCAACATAAAACTGTGAAGGGACCAGACCCGAAATCACATTTGGTGTCTGGAAAAGAACTATAAGTAGGGGAGTTGGAGACCCCGTACTTTGTCATTTGTCAAGCAGCAGGCTGGGTTGCATATGTAGAGGAAGGTCTGTAAGACTTCTTCCTATGACCAGGCTAGTCACCTGGGATATCACCCAGGGAGACCACGATAATCTGCCCTGGAATCTGAAGCCCCAGTACCTGCCTGCTCGCCAGGTCCGGTGTGCCCATGAGGGAGAGGAGCATGTTGGAGGGAGGGAGATCCAGAGAGAAGCCCAGAAGTGTGGGACTCCTGAGCAGGGTGTTTGGAATGGTGCTGAACCAACTGAGCCATTGCCGCTGTGCTGATTAGTGAACTAAGGCAACCTCGTATGCCGGGGGGCCGTCGTGCATCAAGAACTGTGCCGCACTGATCGGGTTGTCACCCGTGTATCATGAACTTTGGTGACCCCATATGCCAGGAAGGGCCACTGGCCACAAAGGAGAGTGCTGCTGCCACATCGACAGGGCCATCGCCCATGTGCAGCATTGTTGAAGTGGTGACTCCTCCATGCCATGAGTGGCCACCCTGTGCTGAGTAACTGTTTCACATTGCAGTGACTCCGTATGCCAGGACAAGCCATGGAGAAAACAACCTGCGGTCAGCATGACTGGATCATGAGGTTTATTGGAGTGATCCCGTATGCCGTGAGGGCCACTCAAAACGCTGAGGCAGGATGTCCGGGTCATTGTCCATGACCCTAACTTGCTGCTAAAACCAAGACGAGGGAGACTTCAATCAATCAATCAATCAGTGACACTTATAAAGCGCGCTACATACCCATAGGGTCTCAAGGCGCTGGGGGGGGGGGGGGTGCCGCTACTGCTCGAACAGCCAGGTCTTCAGCTTCTTCCTGAAGGAGAGGTGGTCTTGGGTCAGGCGCAGGTCGGACGGGAGGCAGTTCCAGGTCTTGGCGGCCAGGTAGGAGAAGGACCTTCCTCCTGTAGTCGCTCTTCGGATGTGGGGGACGGCGGCGAGGGCGTGGTTGGCTGATCGGAGGTGGCGTTTGGGAGCGTAGAAGTTGACTCGGCTGTTGAGGTAGCTCGGGCCTTGGTCGTGTAGGGCTTTGTGTGCGTGGGTGAGGAGGCGGAAGGTGATTCTCTTGTTGATGGGGAGCCAGTGAAGGTCTCTCAGATGTCCGGAGATGTGGCTGGATCGTGGGATGTCGAGGATGAGTCTGGCTGAGGCGTTTTGGATCCGCTGGAGTCTCTTCTGGAGCTTGGCGGTGGTCCCGGCGTAGAGGGCGTTGCCGTAGTCCAGTCGGCTGGTGACGAGGGCCTGGGTGACGGTCTTCCTGGTCTCAGTGGGGATCCACCAGAAGATCTTCCGTAGCATGCGTAGGATGTTGAAGCACGCCGAGGAGACGCTGCTGACTTGCCTGGTCATGGAGAGGGAGGAGTCCAAGATGAAGCCCAGGTTTCGTGCATGGTCTGTCGGTTTGGGTGCGGTGCCCAGGGCGGGAGGCCACCAGGAGTCGTCCCAGGCGGAGGGAGAGGAGCCCAGGATGAGGACCTCCGTCTTGTCCGAGTTCAGTTTCAGGCGGCTGGTCGTCATCCACTCGGCTACCTCTTTCATCCCTTCGTGTAGGTTGGCTCTGGCGGCGGCGGGGTTGTTGGTCAGGGAGAGGATCAGCTGGGTGTCGTCGGCGTAGGAGATGATGCTGAGGTGGTGTTTGCGTACGATGGCCGCGAGGGGGCTCATGTAGACGTTGAAGAGGGTGGGGCTCAGGGATGATCCTTGGGGGACGCCGCAGATGACTTCGGAGGCCTCTGACTTGTACGGTGGTAGGCGGACTCGCTGTGTTCTTCCGTCGAGGAAGGAGATGATCCATTCCAGCGCCTTGTCCTGGATTCCGATGTTGCTGAGGCGCCGTACCAGGGTGCGGTGGCAGACCGTGTCGAATGCCGCGGAGAGGTCTAGGAGGATGAGGGCCGCTGTTTCTCCATTGTCCATCAGGGCTCGGATGTCATCGGTGGCGGCGATGAGGGCGGTCTCGGTGCTGTGTTTGGCTCGGAAGCCGGACTGTGAGGGGTCGAGGGATCCGTTCGTCTCGAGGAAGGCGGCCATCTGCTTGTTGACGGTCTTCTCGATGACCTTGGCTGGAAACGGGAGAAGCGAGATGGGGCGGTAATTCTTGAGGTCGGTGGGGTCCGCTGTTGGTTTCTTGAGTAGAGCGCTGAGTTCGGCGTGTTTCCAGCTCTCGGGGAAGATGGCGGTGTCGAAGGAAGTGTTGATGATGTCTCGCAGGTGGGGTGCGATGACAGCGTCGGCCTTGTTGAAGATGTGGTGAGGGCAGGGGTCGGTTGGTGATCCGGAGTGGATTGAGTTCATCGTGCGGATGGTGTCTTCGGTGCTGATCGGGGTCCAGGCGTGGAGGGTGGTGGTGGGGGGGGGTGGCTGGTCGGTCGTGGTGTGCGTTGGCTGGTTGTTGAAGCTGCTGTGTATGTCTGTGATCTTGTTGTGGAAGTAGGAGGCGAGGGAGTTGCAGAGGTCTTGCGATGGGGTGATGTCGTTGTTTCCTGCGTTGGGGTTGGAAAGCTCTTTCACGATGTTGAAGAGTTCCTTGCTGTTGTGTGCGTTGTTGTCCAACCGGTCCTTGAATGCTGTTCTCTTGGCGGCGCGGATCAGCTGGTGGTGTTTCCGGGTGGCAAGTTTGTAGGAGGTCCTGTTGTCCGGTGTCGGATTCCTTTTCCAGACTTTCTCGAGGGCTCGGCAGTTCTTCTTGGAGCTCTTGAGTTCGTCGGTGAACCATGGGGCCTTCTTGCTGCCGGGTCTGCTAGGCGGGGTCCTCAGCGGGGCGAGTTCGTCCGCGCAGTTGCTGATCCACTTCGTGATGTTATCGGCGGCCTGGCTGGGGTTCGCTGAGCTGGCCGGAGGGTGTTGGCTCAGGGAGGTGGCGAGCTGGTCTGCTGTGATCTTGTTCCAGCTTCTGCGGGCGGTGTGTTGCTGGTGTTGGTGGGTCGTCGTTCTCTTGAAGGTGAAGTGGACGCAGCTGTGGTCCGTCCATTGAAGTTCTGTGGCGTGGCTGAAGTCGATGTCTGTGCTGGATGAGAAGACGGCGTCGAGTGTGTGTCCGGCGAGGTGGGTGGGGGTGGGCACCAGTTGCTTGAGTCCCAGGTTGGCGAGGTTGTCGAGCAGGGTGCTGGTGTTGTGGTCGTTGTTGTTCTCCAGATGGAAGTTGAGGTCTCCGAGGAGGATGTAGTCAGCGGAGGGGAGGGCATGCGGGCTGACGAAGTCGGCGATGTCCTCGCTGAATTGCGTGCGTGGTCCAGGGGGTCGGTAGATCAGGGTGCCTCTGAGGGTGGTGTTCGGGTTGGTGTGGATCTGGAAATGCAGGTGTTCGGCGCTGGTCAGGGTGTTGTCGGTGCTGGTCGTGACACGGATGGTGTTCCTGTGGATGATGGCGATGCCTCCTCCCATCTGGTTGGCGTTTCGGTCCCTCCGGACGATCTTGTAGCCCTCTGGGATAGCGATGGCGATGTCGGGAGCTGAAGAGGCGTTCATCCAGGTCTCCGTGAGGAAGGCAACGTCAGGGGCTGTGGTGTCTAGAAGGTTCCAGAGTTCGATGGCGTGTCTGTGGACGGAGCGGGTGTTGAGCAGGATGCACTTGAGGTGGGTGCTGCTGGTGTTCGACTTGGCGGGTGCTGGTGCGGGGCTGGTCCGGATGCAGGTGAATTTGCAGGCGTGGCAGCTGAAAGGTCCGTGGGTATGTCTTGGAGTGGCTTGATGGCATTCCGGTAGTCGGCCGGTGTTGAGAGCGAAGAGGGTGGCGGCGGAGTACGTCTGGCGGGTCGGTCGGGGTCTTCGGGGGCCAGGGGTCCTGGCGCTGGTCGCGATCCGGTCGCGGACGGGCGCAGACGGGCTTACCTTTGGCGCGCCTTCGGCGCACAATCGGCGCGCCCGCTGCGCGTGACCGCTGCGCGTTCGCACGGTCGCCATTTAAAGGCGAAGTGCGCGGGTGGGCGGAGCAGCTGGGAGGCGGGAGCGGGGAGGGAACAGAAGAGAAAAGGGGCGGGGCTGATGGCGGTGGCGGGAAGCGGGAGCGGGGAGGGAGAGCGGAGGGCGGCGAGGTAGGCGGGCACACAGGAAGGAGACAGGCACAAATGAAAAAACACGAAGAAAAACGGGGCACTGGGTACAGGCAACAATGCAGGTCAAAAACAGAGGCAAAAACAGTAGACAAACGCTCTTACGGCAACCAAAAAAACAAGCACAAATTTCCGACAGAAATCGGCAAAACCAAGGGGAGCGCTCAAGGCGGCAGCGAGGCCGGCGCTGGGGCAGAGGCAGGCACAGGGGCACACGCAGCAGCTGGTGGCCGTGCGGCGCGGGGGTGTCCCACAAGTGGGTCCTTAATTTCCTAGGAGGCCCGAGGACTGAGTAGATGCCTTCATAGCCCTGTCGGAACAAGGAAAGTGCTCCAACCCCTAAGGAAGGAAGAATAAGACTTTCCAGCTGTGGCTGCAGCCAGAGCAACTCCGGTCATCAGGATGCTGGTAAGCGCAGCTCAAGAGAATGAGAGACGCCGCCTTCAAGGAGCCACACAAGTGTACACATGCTGCCCGACTTTGCAGATTCGGGCCTGGACCACACTGTACCGCTGCCAACATTCCTACCGCTGGGGCGGGTAAGCAGAGAACTGGGTGTACTAGGCCCTGGGGGATAAATCACCTCGTTTTAGCAACCCCACTTGACTCTAAGTCACTACACCCTATTGATAGTGTCCAAGAGGGGGAAACCCCACAAACATGACCCAGTAGTTTATATTCCTTAGATTTTGCCACATGTGAGTGGGACATAACAGCACACCAATTACATGGGAACCTATGGCCCGATTCACAGAACGAACTTAAGACAAAATCCTAAACTTACTACCATTTTGGTAGTCAGTGAGTAATTGCCTTCTGTGAATACCAAAATGAGTAAGTGCCTTCTGTGAATACCAAAATGGTAGTAAGTTTAGGATTTTGTCTTAAGTTAGTTCTGTGAATCGGGCCCTTAGTTACCTGGGGGTGTCCTGATGACTACCAGGGTGGCTACCTCAAGGGGGACTGTGTTATTGCATATTGAATGTCATTTAAATTTGCATGTGTAGAATTAGGATTAAAATTCTTCTTTTTTACAAAATAAGTATTTGACTGGAAATTGATTTATTGTGCGCGCTACGTGCACTTTGAGTTATGTGTTCACTAATCTGTATCTACACTTCCCTCAGAGGGAGCCTTGAATGCTCATGCTATGTTACCAGTTGAGAGTCAGGTGCAGAAGGAGGCACTTGACCCAATTGAGCGGGATCCATAGTAGGGTGGGCCTGGGACATAAGAAGTAAACTGGCTAACCATTGCGGTTGGGCCCAGTAACCCCTGCTGCCTGGAGGATCGGAACATATACTACTGGTCTGGGGGTATATTTTTCTTCTGCTACATTGAGTTCCGTGCGGGTGGCCAACCCTTAGAGTCCCCCCTTGGTGAGTTGCTGGTAGGAGTCCACCTGGCAACCACCCGATCCATTGCATCATTGATGTGGAGGTGTGTCCCCGTGCCCTGATGAAATTGCCAAAAATCCTTTAGGCAATGAAACATGTCGGCCGTTCAAGTTAAGATGGTCTAAAACATGCTGTTTCTTTTAATCGAGTGTGGACACTATTAAATTAATCAATGTGTGGGATAGTTGTTCACAACTCTGTACACATTACGGGGCTTAGACGGTTGATAGATGACACCATCATTTACACGTTATTTTTTTCACCTCTTCACCTAAGAGTCTAAGAGTTAGGTCACACGTTTGTTTCTGTCAAAAAAGTGTCAATGATGACAGAACAAGCAAACTGGTGAGTACCAACCAGTAGCTTTATGGATGGTGCTTACGTGAGGCACTTTCTGACTTTTCTCATAATTTTTCTATGGAGGGTGTGAGAATAGTCGTGGATGGTTGATGACTTTTTAACAATGAGGAACACTTATAGGTGGGCATGACTAGATAATTAGGCAAAACCATACCTAGGAGTAAACTATAATACCCGTCTGACAGATTTTTCGAAGATTGTGTGTTCTTTATAACCAGATTTTGCTATTGTGTGAAATACGTGAGTGGAGGGCTACCTGGTTATTTTCCCTCTCTTGCTCTTTATTTGATTGCCCTTTAGAGAACACCTTGATTTTGTTTTCATATCCCCCTTCTTCTGATGGGGACCCTGCCCATCCTTGTTACCTTCTTGTGGACCCTGGTGCTGACCAAGGCGTCCACCTCCTTAGCAAGCTTCCTGGGGTCAGCACGCTTACTATCAATCAAGTGTTGCTGCAGATCTTCAAAGCAAAGACTGAACATGTTCTCCTTTGCAATCAAGTTGTGCAGCCTCTGATAATCTTTTACTTTTACCTTATTACCTTTCACCTAACCATCCAGTGCCTTGCGCAAAGAATCAACACAATGCACCGAGGTCTGTTGTGCCAGCTTCTGCCTGTCCCTGAACCTCTGTCTATACCTTTCTGTGATCAAACCCTATTTCCTGATAAGGGCCTCTTTCTTGGGGGAATACCTCACCCAGTTCTCCTTCTCCAGTGCCAGTAGGTTGCCTCCACAGACTAGTTCCATATCCTCCTCTAGGATTCTGTGTATCAATAAGGCAATGTCATAGGCCTCAAACACTTATCAATATTGTCTCTCTCAACAAATTCAGGCACCATACCTTTAGGAATGTGGACCCTCTTGTCTCCAGAGGACAATGAAGAATTACTACCACCATTACCACTGGACTCCACTTTATTAGCTCTGATGTCCAGTTCTTTAAGACTTTAGCTTATGGGCCATCCTTCGTTTTCTCTTGTCTTCTCCTCTAAGGCTCTCTCACCCTTTTCCTTTTCCAATTTTTATTTGGCCAGGTCCAACTTGAGGTTTCTCTCCTCCTGTCCTCCAGTTCCTCTGGAGACAGGTCTCTAGAAGACGCACTGTTCCCACCCCGGGGTGGATTTCTAATCTTGGGAGCAAGCTACTCCCCTCCTTTACAGACTGCATTCCAAGAGCCTCCTGTTGTTCTTGCTCCAATTCCTCCTCACCATCCACCTTTTCCTCCTCATCATCTGTTGGGGTCTGGTGGACTTCTACCCATGCCCTCAAGTCCTTTGGAGCTCTTCATTTTTAGTGCTCCTCTTAGGAGGCAGCACTCTCTCCTGACAAAGCTCCTTGAGCTTGAGCACGGCGTACCTCTACAGCATGGCCAGCTCAAACTCCAACCTTGCAGGTGAGGTCACAGACACAACAGCCATATAGAGAGAGCATACATTTGGAAAAATCAAAAAGGCCAATCAGGAAGAATTTACTCCAATTTGTCTTAGAATGGCAGTGTACACCAAATTACTTGTTTGGAACTGCAAACACAATTCCTATCCTCACCACTGATCACCAGTGTTAGAAATTGCGTTCCTGGTTGACTGGGGTGTGAGCCGTGGTCAAGCAGTAATCACAATCCTAGTCGGGTTAAGGCACCAGCAATCACCAAATTAACCTGTGCTCACACTCTGGTAGCTTGGCACATAGTAGTTAGGCTTAACTTGTTAACTTGAAGGCACTGTGTAAAGTATTTGTGCAACACTTCAAACAGTAAAAACAGTTAAAACACATTAGGTTAGAAAATTAAATTGTATTTTAATAAATAATACAAGACCAAAATGATAAAAATCTAATGAGGGAAACCGGAGATATTGAATTTGAAAGATTTAAGTTAAAATTGTGTCAAAAAACACAAATCACCAACAAAGATTTTCTGGTTTTGCCATACGGGACAAAGTCACAAGTTCAGGCCGACCACGATTGAGTGCAGGCCGGCTACAGAGCCCAGGTTATCCCCGTTACACAAAGTACCTGAAATTCTGGTTGCGCAGAGTTGCGGGGACGCGATACAAGAAGGGATGACTAGCCGGGGGGATGAATCGGGTCCAACCCATGTAGTAGCAGCCATGCATCAGTTTCGATCCACACAGCAGCGGTGATGACTCGGTGCTGATCCATACACGTTGGTTCTGATTCATGCAGCAGATGCAATGTGTCAGTTCCGATCCATGCAGCTGCAGTGATGGGTCTATTCTGATCCACGCAGCTGCGGTGATGCCTTGATTCGGCAAAAGATAAGTTGGTTCCGCTAGAGCAAACACCTGGGCCCACTTTCAAGGGTACAGGACTGGGGTGGCACCACTTGGTAGGGTGAACTCACAGATGGCAGAGTCCAGGTGCAGATGCATAGTTGTTGGAAGCCTGTTATGTCCTTGAGGCTTCAGATAATGTGGGCAGCTAACTAGCCCTTGGAATCACTCTGGTTTCTGGGTTCAAGAGATACGGGTCTAGTCCTTCTCCTACAGGCAAGTGGGCAGCAGGGCAGAACAACAAAGCAGGAGTCCAGCAGAGTGGCAGTCCAGAAAAGTTGCAGTCCTTTCAGCAACTTATCCGTTCTTCTTCCTGGCAGAGTATCCACAGGTTGAATTGTAGTGAAGTGGTGGTATCTGAGGTGCAGTTCCTCTATCAGGTGGTGACTTTGAAGTGGGGAGACTTCAAAGAGTTGCCTTTGAAGTGCACTGAGGCTCACCCTTCCTGCCCTGTCTCCAGACTCATTACAGGGGGAATGCAGCCCTTTGTGTATTGACAGGACACAGCCTATTGAGGTGTAAGTGAGGCTGTGCCCAGCTCCTCCCTCCCATCCTGTCAGGATAGCCAATCAGGTCACACCTATGCTCCCATTGAGTGTGGGTTTCTTGGTGGAATACACAAAGCTCGGCTGTCACCAACCCCAGACATATGTCAGAGACAGGCTGTAGGCACCAAATGGCTAAGGCAAGAAAATGCCCTCTTTCTAAAAGGCTTCCTGTGCGCTGCATTCTCCACGACTGTCGCTCTTGGACTGGAATACTTAATCCCTCCAGCGGCACCCGTAATGGCTGCCCTCGTCAGACCCTGTCCTTCCCATATCCGGATATTGCATCACACAGCAGACAATTGAGTGCCATCCCCCTTGCGCATCCATGCAATTCAAGGAGTCAATGTCTTCTAATGGCCCCCATCAATTTCCTCTATTAGCCACCCTTAAAGGGTTTTGATTCCAAGACTTGGCTTCCTTCTAAATCAGTCTTAGGCAATCGCCTCAGGCATCTATTTTCTTGTCATGAAGATAATCCCCGCAGTTACGTAAAGGGATTGAAACTTCATCGACTTCTCACACCCTGACATAACTGTATAATTCTTATTAGTATGTGCTAGGGTGCGCTAATGAAATCATTGGTGGCCTGATTGTTGGGCCACATTTCTTTGTTTGCCTGAATTTCTTTGACATAATTACGTTCCCACTTTTATGTTCTCTTTTACCTTTTACATTAAATGATCATGTCAATTAGAACAGTAAAAATAGAGCTCAATGTATTGCTATTTTCATTTGTTTTGTCTCAAAAGCTTTTCCATTAGGGACCATTGTTGTTTAAATAAAAACTCTCTCTGAAAGTAGCATTCTCAGAACTGTAATTTAAAATCTAACTTCACCATATGTTAGGAGTTTAAATTAGGATTCCAGAGACACTAAACATGAACCGGTTATTTTTTCCCAATGTGATAAGGTAATCCCAATTTTAGCCTATGGGAGATGGAGACCTTCAAGTAGTGAAAAACGAATTTAAGAGGTTTTCACTACCAGGACATATAAAACCTAAAGGTACATGTACTGCATTTTAAATAGATTGCACTCTGCTCTCTGGGCTGCCCAGGGCCTTCTTTAGGGGTGATTTATATGTACTAAAAGGGAAGGCTTGATCCAGGCAAGAGCTTAAATTTACCATGTCGACATAGCAGTTTAAAACTGTACCCACAAGCTGTGCAGTAGCAGACCTGAGACATGTTTAAAGGGATATGTAAGTGGGTGACACAATCAGTGCCTCAGGCCCACAAGAAGAATTTAATTTACAGGCCCTGGGTACATGCAGAGCACTTTACTAGGGATTTATAAGTAAATTAAATATGTCAATTATGGATAAGCCGATGTTAGCACACTTTAGGGAAAGAGCACAAGCCTTTAGCACTGGTAAGCAGTGGTGAAGTGCGGAGAATCATAAGGCCAGCAAAAACGAAGTCAGCAAAAACAGGAGGTACGAATGCAAAACATTAGCGAAAACCACACCAAGGATGCCAGGTCTAACAGTGCCACTCACGGTTATCTGGCCGTACGAGACTGGATGAAAGTCACAAGTTCAGGCCGACAGCGATGGACTGTGGACAGGACACAGGGGCCAGTTTAGTCCTGATCAAAAAGTTACCTTCTCAAAATCCAGCACCAACTAGCATTTAATAAACGTATAAACCGTTGCAAAAAAATTTAATTGCATCACAGGAAGTACCTCATAAGCTCTAGTGTACCAGAATGAATGTAATACTTTAATCTGTTTGAATGAAGGACACTGGCAGTAATTAGCTATTAAATGGCTCCAGAATTTCTCAAAGACATCACAGTATCTTATTTACTGAGGTGAATCTGAAGGTTGGAAAATGGTTAAAACTTCATCATAGGGAACAAGCTCACCAAAGTATCATCATGTTTAGCAAAGGAGAGCACCCTAGCATTAAGAAAATACCAAAGCATGTAGATATCATATTGCAAGGTGATGTCTCATTGCACATGCATATGTTTTAAACCTTACCAGTCTAAATTCATAGCATGCTCTTGGCCTTCATCTGCAACTGGCATGCACTTAAAGTTTAATAAACACCAAGGTGTAGCCATCTTAGTTCTTTATACACAGCATCCCAACGTCCATTGCCATAAAAATACAAGTGAGGCCACCATCATGAGGGTAACAAAAACGCTGTGGATTAACCATACGTTCTTCTTAATAATCCAAATGCACAGATTCCAAAGACTTTTCTGTACAATATCTTTCACCACTCCCGAAACACCATTGAAAATGTTTTCTGCAATTTTACAAGCAATATCCCTTAGAGTCCAGACTTGGGCTCTCACTTATATGGTCTAATCTTCCAAGCCAGGCACACGAAATAGACAAGCTTCTATACTGCTCACCTCAGATCTATGAGACAGCCAAGAATATCAAATTAATCGAAAAAGCACAGGACGTTTAAAATAGTATATGCACACAGCCAGTTTCATCAGTATTTACAGCTATCAATGGCACCAGTATGGGCGAAACTATTATAAAATTCACGTTGTTAATTCACGTTGTTAATTCACGTTGTTAATTCACATTGTTGGCTTCTGTAGATGGGATGAACTGATGTAGCCAGATTGAGTGTAGCTTCTACCACTATACTTTGAGCACATTTTAAAATGTAGGGCAGAGGATCAGGTCACATCTATGGATCTGTTATTGGATCCTAAGTAAATTTACCAAATGTCACTCTGTACGGGAATTACACTTTTTGAGTTCTTCTGCTGTTACCTAGAGAGTGCTATGATTGGATATACAATTCACTATGATTGTTTTAAGTAAGCTAAGCGCCTAAATAATTTTGTTGTGTGAACCAAATGAATAAATAGATGTTGCAATAGCCAACTTGATTGGATTTTAGCAGAGAATAGTCTTGGACAATCATGGGAGTATTATTTGGTAAATCTCTCTCTGTTAACTCACATGATTTCCTAGCATAGAAGAACCTGACAAGATTATTCCAAAAAATGAACACTCTTATCTGAACTGAATAGAATTATTGCCAAACTTTGTCACATGAAGAACTAGCTCGAAAGTATTCTTCTTTTTCCACATTTGCATCATGATCCTTACCTCGTGGTGGTAGTGTGGGATTAAAGCCATTCTCATTTCTCTTGGTGATCCTTTTTCTCATTGGCTTATCCTGAGCTGGTCCTGGAGAGGACGTCATTGGAGAGTTCACCTAGGAAACGTTCTACTCCTCTTGTTGTGTGTTCAATGGCTGTAATATCAAGAGGAATGGCATGGCGGTGGCTCTAGAGGGTGCAACCTGCTCTGTATCTATTCTCCCAGCAGGATATTACGCACCTCTGCCTCTCTCCCCTTTCCCAGTTCTGATGCAGCTATGAACATCCACCAATAGATCCGCTTTTTCTGTACTTTGTGCTGTGATCCTTGCATAAGACACCACAAGCGTCAGCCTTCGTTGACCTATCATGTTCATCATGATAGACATCAAGTGGCGGCGTGCTGAAAGCCCCACATCCAGCTCGCTCTGCTTCTTTCTGAGTGAATGACAACAGGTCCCCATGTTGGAACTTCTTCTCTCTGACTCCACCTGTCTTCTTTGTCATTTCTACACCAGCACAAAATCTGGAAACTCAGATTTCCATTTTAATGCTATACTAATGATAGCCAGAGTTACAGTTCATAACTGTTTCTAAATACATTGAACCAGTGCAAATAATTTTTTGAGACATTTGTTGGTGTTTATCTCCTTTTAAGAGCTGTGGGACATAGCTTTCTTCAGCTCTTTTCAAAGTGTTTTCTATTCGTTACAAAGTTGTGATCATAAAGTTAATCCTTTTAACAAAGAAACGGGGCTAGCAACAAAATAGAAGGGTTAGGACGATTGTCATCTTTAAATCATTGTTAGAGTCCATTGTTGACACTAGTAGATGTCTTCTTCATTTTAATTGCTATTCCGTGTTTAAAGATATTGTTTGCAGCAATAAATGGCCCCTTTTATCTAATGACCCAATTAGACCAAAGTAATTTTTGAGAGAGATGTGCGCGTCACAAAACCAGTACACACTCTGCTGTAGCGTGTACTTCACTTACCTGTTCAAGTGACGTTCAGTGTGTAGCCAAGGACTGGTGACAAGTGTGCAATTTAGGTAAGTGTAGTCCTGCTATTGGTTGTTTTTGTCAATAGCGGAAGAACTGTATTGATTGGGTGCTGTGAGGGTTTGAGAGGAAGGTCACAGATACAATGTGTCATTTGGGGGTTATTTCTATTCATAGTTGCAAAAGGGTTGAGTACAGTGAATTCTTTAAAGATGACAAGGATTGGTCCGGCTGGGTTCCCCTTTGATTGCCGCCCACCTAATCAATGTTTATTATTCATTCAGCAAAAGATCGTCCAGAGTCAGCACCAGCCTATCTGGCTAATTACATTTTGTGCATCCAGAAACACAATTACTAAGGGGTGTGCATTTTTCTTACATTCCAGCGTTTCACTTGGCAAATTCAAGTTGTCATCCTACCATAAACCATTGTATTGTGGTTTAAATAATTTATTTGATATAAATGAATAATCTAAGAAAACTGAATTGAGCATGAGGTGGAACCCGTATTGTCTGTCGTTAACAGGCTTGCAGAAATTAAAAGGTCAACATCTTCCAAACAGGCACTTGCAGGCATCCCGTCCAACACTATGTACTGAAGCAAATATTTCACATGTTTTGTAGAGACCAAATGTAATAAAAGTTAAATCCCTAATGTGTCCAAGCGAATTATATTCCCCTCAGTCAATGCTAGGATTCCCTGCTTTAACCATTACCCCCCCTAAAGTAGCAGAAATTTCCCAGCAATATGCCTGTCTACGCCTACCTCTGTTTTTCTAACCCAGAGCCATCTTGTGGAGTTTTTGGGGTTCACGGCACGACATATTTTGTGTGATCATGCTAAAGTTGAACGTGTAACGTAGAATTGTTTGGTATCATGCAGACTTGAAAATAGCAAGAAATGGGTGGGCGGAATTTGTGAAAGTGCCTTAAATATCGCGAAACGGCAAAATCACGGAGATTTTTGTGTGCTTATTAATGCGTTACTGAATTTGACCTTCAACTCGGGCACCTGCTTTATTTATATCTGTAAGACTTACAGATATAAATAAAGCAGGTGCCCGAGTTGAAGGTCAAATACTATAAGTGCTTCCTGTTGGGGTTTAATTTTTGTGACAGGAGCATGGTGCCAGAATGAATCCTGCCCTGCATATTTATCCAAGAAGATGTCACCGTTTTGTGCGATACCTCTACTCAACTGGAGTACTTTCTACTGGCTAATCAGTAAGTGCTACGCTACCTCATTGGGTAAATGTATAGTGCTTTTCCTACACTACAGTTGCATAAAGGGCCAGAAGAGTTGTCTACAGCGACCATGTTTGTCTGTAACATTGCCACAGCGCCGACGGGCGCTGGGGTCCCTCGAGTGAGCTGTCCATCATAGTGGGGGAAAGGGCGGGAAGACGTTGCACACCGCTGGTGTGTGGGCCAGTGCCAAACGGGCGGGGCTTCCATGCAGTTCACATGCCTCTTGTTTATAAAGGGCCAGAGACGGATCAGAGCAGCAGATGAGGAGACAGAACCTCCTGGTGTCAGGAACTACACGGGGATTGCGCTCAAGAAACTCATGGGTGCACAGAGCTCCATCAAGGATTACAGCAAATTGTTGACGGTAGATATGGGGAGAAAGCACACCTGCCTAGCCTCCACTGTGTGCTGATTAATGCGTTACTGAAAGTGACCTTCAACTCGGGCACCTGCTTTATTTATATCTGTAAGACTTACAGATATAAATAAAGCAGGTGCCCGAGTTGAAGGTCAGACAAATACTAAGTGCTTCCTTTGGGGTTTCATTTTTGTGACAGGAGCATCGTGCCAGAATGAATCCTGCCCTGCATATTTATTCAAGAAGATGCCACTGTTTTGTGCAATACCGCTACTCAACTGTAAGGGTGGGCGACAATTTCCGTTCCCTCACGGAAGATTTGACATTTTCGCAATGTCGAATTTTCGCAATTTCCGCGAGCGGAACGGAAATTGTCGCCCACCTCACTCTGTTCTCTATTGGAGCCCCCAAAGAAAGTCTGTCTCGAGGTCCCTAAATGCATTTAGATGACAATGGCTTTATCGTACACTTCTCTAAAACAAAAACACATGTAGTAAACCGATAAGAAAGCAGCTAGTGAACATGGTACAAGTCAAGTAAGTTAAAATGTGTAAATAGATCAAATAAACCGCCAAGTAAAAATATCGGAACCGAAGAATGACTACTAAGTCATATGTTTTAAAAATGCTGTGTGGTCCCTTAAAATGCAACAAACTCCAAAGTATACATCTGTCATTTGTGAGCAATACAAACTGCACTTTGGACAAAAATGTTGGCGTTGTAACGATAAAATATCACAACTGCAGCTGCTCCAGATATATGCTTTGTTAGCCTCTCGTTGTGCTCACACACTACATTCAGCACCACTTGTACCAGCAGAAAACACGTGGGAAATGCTCCTGCCTCTGAACCCGTATTAGGAACAGAAAACATATGCAATTATAGTAAGTGACATGTTTTTGCTACATTAGTTTAATCTGTTTGGATTTTTTTCTGAAAATAGCATGCGATTGATATCACATTTGACAGTAAAAAGAAAGCAAAGCTGTAGGTTGTGGAATTTGAGGGTAATTTGCTGCTAAATTAACAGTTTTCACAGGGTCACGCATACTGACGCAGTATTCCTGCATCTGGGATTACTGGTGCCTTATTTCCGGGAGGTAAGAATACTGCAGGATTCCGACCCAGAAAATTAGGGTGTCCTTACACATGGGAATTTATTAGCAGGATCAGCATTTGTGCATGTGATTACCCTGGTGATTCCCAATTTTGTGGGCATTTCCTACTGACCTGAATCCAGAAAACGTGAAATGGAGAGCTAAGAGAGAGTTACTGAAGGATGTGGGATGCAGAAGAGTAGTACTCGTAGGTCACAGGTCTTCTTCTGCTGCCTCATCTCAGGATTGCTTGGTGAGATGTTTATTTGGACAAATAGAGCAAACCGCTGCCAAAACTGGAACACATAGGGGCATGTTATCAAGGTGCGGCGTTAAAATTATCGCCGCTTTATCGGCAGAAAACTGCTGCTAAAGCGGCGATAATGGGCTTGCCACAGAGAATTCCAATAGAAGCCCAGGTTCACACCAGAACATGGGCTTCTATTGGAATTCTCTGTGGCATATTATCAAGCCCATTATCGCCGCTTAAGCAGCAGTTTTCTGCCGCTAAACCGGCGATAATTTTTAACGCCGTTAATAGAGCGACATGTGATTCTGAAATTTGTAGGGGTGCATCATATCCACCATTAGTCGGCACCCGCATATTAATTGAGGTATGTTAGGAGCGCCATAGAAATGTATTGCTTTAATCGTTTAACATAGAGGTGATTCGAAATATAATAATGCTTTTGTGAAGAGTAACATTGCAAGTTATCGTGAATGTATTTAGTAAATGCATAACGATTAGTTTCGTGCAATGCAATGTATCAGGTTAAATGTGTGCCATGTTAAAGTTACACGTGCAAGTTGCTTACTCACGTATATGAGAATAATGAATTAATGCTTAGAGTGTGATTTAATAGTGTTTAGTATTGTAAAGGCCTGATCGCACATACTTTTGAAAAGAAGGGCCTGTTCATTTTCTTACGTTAGCTAATGTTGTAGGCCGAAAATGATTTCCCATGGTGAAGGCTTTGGGTTACCAGAGGATAGAAAATCTTAGAAAAGTGAAATGTTTTTCCGTTCCCATGTTTCTGTTGCAGGTGCAAGGACATTTAGCTCGTTAGTGAGACTAGGTCTTTGTTTTAGGAGTTAGGATGCTGCGAGAAGCTAACAGGGGAATTGGAATGTGAGGATGATACTTTCAGTGGAGAAGGTGCCTGGGTTCCAAGGTCAAGCTAACCGTCGTTGGATGCCTTACAAGTTTGATGGAAAACTACTGGGAGAAGACCTGGCTGAAGAGGTGTGCCGAAGGGCGTGTTCTATGATTTTGGGGTTTTGTATTAGGGACAGTGCCCCGTGAGTTGAGCAGTTGAGGTTTAGGCGGGAAGCTAGACAGAGCATCTTAGAACGAGCTCTGACTATGTGAATGTACTTCTTAGGAAGTCTTCACTTCTGACACCTTTATTCTCTTGCCTGGGAAGGGGAATTTTAAGTAGGGATGTTACCTTAGAGTTAGAGTAGGGATAGACTAACGCTTTTCCTTTTTAGACTAATGATTCCTAATTTGGAAATTGGCTTAACCATTGCTCTCTTGATGATTTTGGAGTCAGTGATTCTTTTTGTCTTGAGTCGGATGAGAATCCTCCGTAGACTTGCTTTTGTAATAGTGCCCCTTTATCTTCTACACCTTGTATTGAGGTGTCTGTATGTTCAGCTATTTTTGGTTGTAATAAAATCTCACAAATTTTAGATTCGGAGTCAGTGGTCCTTTCCAAATGAAATCTAATTTTGGTGATTATGTTTTGATAATTGTATTTCCTCCCCTCTACACTATTTAGCAGATAAAAAGATCCTGGCGACCTGAGAGGATTCTTGGAGATAGCCAGGTAGGCAAGAATCCGGTCCCATCAGTTGGTAGCAGAGTAGGATGGTTATCTCTGATAGTGAGGGGAGATCTAGATCAGGATAAGAGATTCTAGAGGCCCATAGAAGTCAAGTGATTGTACTCATCGGATGGCGAGCAGCGGACGATGGTGGCTGATGGAGATTGATGGAGAGTAGCAGTGCGGCAGAAAGCAGCAGTTCGTGGAGCAGTGAGTATGAATAGGGTGAGATGTTTGTAGATTGCAATATTGATTTGTTGTGTGATGTCTTGCAGAGTTGGTGTGAGTGTTGAGATCAGGCTGTGAGCGCGCGCAGCCCGGGAAAGTCTTAGGCTCGACGAGTAACTTAAGCGATTGTGGTGTACAAGACACCAAAGGTAGATTTTGTTGACCACCAAAAGGTGATCGTGAGACGTCATCGATTGCCCTGACCGAGATAGGGGGAGCGAGTGTGTGAGTGCATGAGGAACCGACTCTGGTCGTGGGTTGTTGTACGTGGAATTGAGTATTTGTAACCTATCAGAAGGGATTGTCTGGTCGTTCGCGGACAGACAGTTGCCGGCAGAGGTCGACAATTTCGAGAGACTGTGGACGGACAGCCAGAGAAGTAACTTGTTTGGGACAAACGGTTATTTCAGCGTCTGAATGGGACGAATGCAAGGGTGAGACGGATGTATGTTGGTTCATCGCAAACGTTTTGAACGCGAGCTTTTACCACGCGACTTATACATCGCAAAGACTGTCACATCGGCAGTTTTCACGCAGCACGTCATTTCAATGCCGATGCTGTGTATCCTATTGCGAAGTCTATCACCTCGCAAACTGTGAAAGCGCACGCCATTACAACGCTTAATGTAAGCACATCGTTGCCATGTGTGTTCGCCCTCTCTCCCTTCTTGTACCGTTTGCATCTGTTCTACCACAGTTTTGTAGAAAAAGCATGATCCCGCCCCTAACCCCTGGCCCCCACGCCCCCCCTTTACACAACGCTTATTCTTTTCTATGTTAATTTCCAGACAATTTTTTTTTTGTGCCAATAAATCGTCCATTGTAAATTGTAACATTACTGAAATGTTTCCTTGAAATATTCCGGAAAACTTTATGGGGGGTATAAAAGGTGTCGCCCACCGTGTCTCCAGCCATTTGGTCACCAGAATTATGACCTAACACCAAGCATGATTGTGTTCACATTACCCGCAAATGGCCATATATAATATTAAAATAGATTGGGGCGGTTAAAGCTCCTTTCGCACAAACAAGCAAGTGCTTCTCCAAAGTCAAGGCTACACGAAATGAAACATGCTAAACCAAAACTGTGTTTCGTAACTGATACTTTTAAAGTCTGTGAAACGATTCACTCAAATAATAAAGCAACGCTGAATAGAACAACATGCTGAAATTTAATGTAATATTTAATCCTTTCCTGACTTTTGCATCAAAAATAATTTAAATTTACTCGGAGTACTGTTGTTTTTCCTTCTATACGTTTTACTCAATTTTATTTAGGTTCAAATATAATTACGGTGCAGTTCAAATGTGTCTGCCTTAGCCAACACGCAAGTAACAGCCCAAGCTGTTCCATAAGCAAAAGGAAAACTTGTGTAAGATAACTATTTTTTTTCCATTCCTCATCACCGTCGGCCCGCCATTACATTGCGTGACATTGCGCCATCTTGGCGGGAGAGACCCCCCACTCACCCATCTAGTTTTCAATAACTGAAAAGCTATTCTGGTTAAAATAATGTGACACACACAAAAATTAGGTTACTGTACAAGAAGGTTTGGAAGACAATATTGGGCTGCTTCTCCAGCTCCCAAGTATCCACCAATACCACCAACAGTAGCACCTTGTGACATCACCATGACAGCTGTGGACGGGCTGCTTATCCTGCTCCCAAGTGTAGTTTTCCCGTCGACTTTCAATGTTCACGTCACTGTATTTACAACTTTCAATGACCTATCCACCAATACCACCAACCACCAACAATAGCACTTTGTGACGTCACCATGACAGCCGTGAACGGGCTGCTTCTCCTGCTCCCAACTGTCGTTGTACACGTGGGCCTATTGACCTATCCACCAATACCACCACCCACCAACAATAGCACCTTGTGATGTCCACCACCCACCAACAATAGCACCTTGAGACATAACCATGAACGGGCAAGTGGCACGCACAACAGCCATGTGAAATGTAGTAGTACCTTGTGATGTCACCATGTACGGATAATAAAACAATATTGTGCTGCAAGTCGCATAATTAGCACCTTGTGACGTCACCATGAACGGGCAAGTGCACCTTGTGACGTCACCAGGAACGGATAAGAAACAATATTGTGCTGCAAGTCGCATAATTAGCACCTTGTGACGTCACCGTGAACGGGCAAGTGGCACGAACAACAGCCATGTGAAATGTAGTAGTGGCACGAACAACAGCCGTGTGAAATATAGTAGTGCCGTGTGCGTGTGAAAGAAACAATATTGGGCTCGCATAATTATAGTCAATTATAACATTAACGTTTGTTGTGGTTGTTATGCCGTGTGAACAACAGGAAAGAAACAATATTGGGCTCAGTCGTGTGAACAATTGCACCTCACCATGAACGGGCAAGTGGCACGCACAAGCAGTGTGAAATGTAGTAGTGGCACGCACAACAGCAGTGCCGTGTGCATGTGAAAGAAACAATATTGGGCTCGCATAATTATAGTCATTAACGTTTACATCTTACAACATCGCATTACGTCGCATTAACGTGCAACATCGCATTAACAGTCACTAGTCACTGTATTTACAATTATAACATCGCATTAACGTTTACATCGTAAAGTTGCGTTGCTCTGCCTTACGTTGCTATGCCTTACGATGTTAACGTTTACGCGTTGCTGTGCCTTACGATGTAAACATTAATGCGATGTTCTAATTGCGTTGTGATGTGCCCGCGAAGTAAGCACATCATTGCGATGGGTGTTCGCCGGGTGAGACGTGAATTGTGAAGGAGGGGAACTGCTGCGAGCGGAGGAAGAGGGACGTCAGAAGGTGCTGCACTGCGATAGGTCGGTTGGTGTGAGTTGCGCTGTTATTGGTGGGTTTGACATCAGGAAGTAAACGAAAACATTGTGTGTGGTCGAAAATTGCTCATCATGAAACGTTTTAAAGTTTTCCGAGAATTATGTAGAGGTGACAAACATGTGGTTACTCGTGGGGGAGAACAAGCCCCTCCCGAGGATACTCTGGTGCATTAAATGGCAAGAAATGTGGGGTTGCATACCATAATTTGGCTTGAAAAATGGCATAAAATGACTCAAGGCGAGGGAGAACTGGCTTTCCCACGATATGGCTCCTTCAGGTTGGAAGTGTTGTACCAGTTGAAATCTGTGATGGCGGTTTTACGACCTTTGCTGAGACCTACACAATTTGAGGCGTTGCATGCATGGATTAGAGCAGCGCATGACAGGAAAAGAGCTCGAAGTCAGGAAAGGGTGAAAAAGCCGATTAAGGCATTTCAGGGTCAAGGTGGAAAGCAGAAGAGAAAAGGTGGAGAGTGCAAACAATAGAGGGAAACAGGTTGTATCCATTATTGGTAAAGACTGATGGCTCGAAGGTAAAGAGTGTGGATGACGATGACAGTGAGACAGATGACAGTTTACTAGAAAGGCTGTTGTCCGAGAGACCACCTCCATACAATCCAGATCCCAACGAAGGGAGGTCAGCTCAAGCAGAGGGGACTAATCGAGTGCCGACTCAGTCAGAAGTGAGAGTAGAAGGGAAAATTTCGACAGGGACAGAGGGTACTAAAAACCAGCCAGTAGCCAGCACAGAGGTTGGGAGAGGTGTGAGGCTACCGGATGCTCCAAAGGTACCGGTCACCATTGGACCCATTGTTTCTGTTTACGACCCAGATCAGGAAAAGGTTGGGAGTTCAGTGCAGTCAGATGTAGGAGCGAGGAGTGTGGTTGAGGGAAATGGATCAATGAGTGGAATGGAGCAGACTCCAAAGCCTATAGAATGGAGTACGCCATTGCCAGCTACAGCAGACTCCTCTAGGGGACAGGGGGATGCGAGACCAGTGAGGTAGAGGTCTTTGGCCGAGTCTAGATCAGATTTGCGGATGTGGGCACCACCAGCGAGAAATCAGAATCAGAGTGAAAGGACTGCAGAAAGTGAACGAGGCACGATAGTAAATCGTTCTGTTCCTATGAGTATGTCAGAAGAGAGTAGGTCTCAGGAACGGGAATGCGATTATGATGATCGCTATGGAGCATCTTGTCGGGAAATATTGAAGGGGGCCCTGAAAGGGAGAATGTTAGATGTTGTAAGGTTGAAAGCAGAAGTAGATGAGATAATAAGCGGAAACTTGCCTCTTGAGAGAACGTACATGTACGAACATGATGAGCTACTTTTTGTGGCGATGGATGTGACTCGCAAGGCAAGAACTGCACATGAGAAGTTGTCAGATTTGGCCAAGAAGTATGATGTGGACTTGTCTAAAATGAAATCATTGCAGGGAAGTCACAGATTGCAGTATAGCGATCAAGAATTGGAAGAGAAGAGGGTCATGGGATTGAGGACCCATATCAAAGATTTGATCATAGCTATGCGTGCATGGATCATGCTTGATAAGTGGGAAGAAAGGTGGTCCAAGAAGAAGAGTTCTAGAAGAACGATAGGAGGGACGCCACCTCCAGGTGGAGGGATGACCGAGGTAGGGAATTTCTCTTTACGAGAGGTACAGAATGGAGGATATGTACATGTGCCTTGGAGTAGGGGTGATCTGGCTGCATTTATGAATGACTTTCCCCGTTTAAGGGAAAAGCCTGTGGAGTTGTATAAGCAGGTTGATCGGTTTGTTAAGATGTCGAAGGTGTTGTGGGTCGACTTGAATACATTGTTTGACATTGTGGTTCCGAGTGACTTATGGTCGGCATGCAAAATCACTGCTGAGTGGCCAACCTCAGAGCCTGACAGGGATCCAGTCTCAAATGGTCCATCACCCATAGTCATGAAGAAGTTCGAACAGGTGATCACATGGTTGAAGTCGAAAATCTCACCTCAGGACATTGATTGGGTGAAGATAGATCGGACAGTACAAGAGCCAAAGGAGACGGTGCATGAGTTTTATGAGAGACTTTTGCAGGCTTTTAAGCAGTACAGTGGACTAGATGTGTTAGATACAAAAGACTTGGGACAGTTTGTTTCGAAGTTCGTGTTGAGATTGAGGCCAGAGGTTAGTCTCTTGATACAGCAGCATTTGATTTGCTGGCAGAACAAGCCTGTGGATGAGATCTTACGGTATGCCAGGTACTGTAGCGCTGAGATAGAATCAAAGCACAGGAAGTTGAAAGACAAATTAATGCTTGTGCAGATGCAAACAGCTCAGGGACAGCCTAATGGAGGGACGTTAGGAAGAAAACAGGGAAATAACCAAGGAGGAAATCAGAATGTCCAAGGTCAGGAAAGACCAAAGTCAATCGATCCTAAAACAGGGATGGATGTGGCGACATTGAAGAAGACCACTGCGTGTCATCTTTGTCACCAGATTGGACACTGGAAACGCGAGTGTCCTTTGAACCCGATGAACCAAGTGCAGCAGGAAGGAGAAACAGTTCAGGTACCTGTATCTGAAATAGTTCCCACCGTGACTAGACCTAGGATGGTGAAAAGGGGGACCAAAAGCCCGCAAGTGCAAGTCCCTCAACCACCTAGGGTTCAGAACGTACAGCAAGGAGTCCGAACTTACATGCAGATGCCCATGTTCGAGGGAAGTGAGGAGTTCGGTCCGGATCTGTTGGCATGACGGTGCCTGAGAGGGGAGGAAGACTGCACACTTGCAGCAGTCTTAGAGGTAGACCAGAGGGGACCATTTGTGGAAGCAGACATTGATGGTCACCCTACCACCTTTTTGGTTGACACTGGTGCTACCCGGTCTACTGTGAGATCAGCAGTAGTCCCCAACCTACCCCTCTCGGGACAATCGATCCAAGTTGTTGGTGTAGCAAATAAGAAACTGACTAGCCCATTGATAGAGCCAATTCCAGTGAGAATAGGAACCTTCAAAGATCGACACCAGTTTGTGGTGTGCGACTCGAGTCCAGTTTGTCTGCTAGGGAGAGATCTGTTGTGCAAGCTGAATTGCACCATTTACTTCACACCGAAGGGAGTGGAAGTACAGACCAAGGATGATGATGCGACCTTTAAGGTTGCAAATCAGCGTGTGTGTATAGAAATGTATCCAGCACTGACAGTGGAGGAACTTCCACTTGATTTGAGGGACTCTGTGTCAATTGATGTGTGGGACCTCAGTGGAGAGGAGATCGGATTAGTCAAGGGGGTTGAGCCTGTCAAGATTCAGGTCAAGCCGAATGTGGAATTTCCTAGGATGCCCCAGTACAATTTGTCACCTGAGACAATTGCAGGGATCAAACCTGTAATAGAGTCCATGATTAAGCAGAGAATTCTGAAAGAGATTAGGGGTAGCCCATACAATTCGCCTTTCATGGGACTACAGAAACCTAGTGGGAAATTCAGGATCGGGCAAGACCTGCGAAAAATCAATGATATAGTTGTTCCATGTTGTCCGGTGGTACCGAATCCATCTATGATTCTGTTTCAGATCCCATGCGAAGCTGAGTGGTTTACAGTGATTCACCTGTGTCAAGCATTCTTCTCGATCCCACTCCATGAGGAAAGCCAATTTATTTTTGCTTTCCGGCTGGAGAATCGTGTGTTTACATGGTGTCGTATCCCACAGGGGTATACGGAGAGCCCATCGATCTTTAATCAGATCTTGAAGAAGAATCTCGAAGGTCTTGTGTTGCCGCAGAACTCCGTTCTGGTGCAATACATTGATGATTTGCTCGTAGCGTCAGAAACTGAGGAAGCTTGCAGGATCGATACTATTGCCTTACTGAATCATTTGGCAGAGAACGGACACAAGGTGTCTCCGAGCAAATTGCAATACTGTTTGAGTGAAGTGCAGTATTTGGGTCACAGAATTGTGAAAGGCAAGAGAAAGGTGTCACCAGGCCATATTGAGGCTATTATGAATATGTCTGTGCCTACCTCTCAGAGAGAAGTCAGAATGTTCTTGGGGATGGTCGGCTATTGTCACCAATGGATTCCCAATTTCTCTTTTGAAGCGAAGCCCTTACAACGGCTGATGCACAAGGATCTGAGTGATCCGGTACCATGGGACGAAGACTGCTTGAGGTCATTTTTGAGGCTGCGAGAAGCTCTGTGTTGCGCTCCAGCTTTGGGGATGCCTGATGACAACAAGGCATTCACATTGTTCAGCTGTGAGAGAGAAGGTTGTGCATTGTCAGTCTTGACTCAGAGTCATGGAGGTGTCCATAGACCAGTTGCCTACTTTTCAGCTACTCTAGATCCAGTAGCTTCTACGTTGCCCGGATGTCTCAAATTCGTTGCTGCAAAAGGTGTCAGTATTGAAAGATGTGAGAGTATTGTAATGGGACATCCACTTACAGTTTATGTGCCACATTCTGTTGAACTGTTGATGAGGAGGACTAAAACACAGCACCTCACAAACAAGAGATTGACACGTTATGAGCAAGTTATACTTGCTGCAGAAAATGTGACATTGAAGAGGTGTTCTGTTTTAAATCCTGCAACATTAATGCCTATTCCAAATGTAGACAATGAAGATTGTGAGGATCACGAGACCAGACATTGTTGATGAACCGCTCCTTGACCCTAATGAAATTTTCTTTGTGGACGGTTCATGTCTAAGAGACAATGTTGGTCGATTGAGAGCAGCGTTTGCTGTATGTACCATCACAGGGGTGGTGGAAGCTGCTTGTTTAGAAGGAGTACACTCCGCACAGGTAGCTGAAATCATTGCTTTGACCAGTGCCTGCTTGGCTGCTGATCAGATTCGGATAACGATTTACACTGACAGTCAATACGGGTTTGGTGTCGTTCACGACTTCGGACAGTTATGGTCACAGAGAGGGTTCATGACATCTTCTGGTTCGCCCATTAGAAATGGGGAATATGTGAGACAGTTGTTGGAAGCATTGCAACGTCCAAAAGAGATTGCTGTTGTCAAATGTTCAGCCCATTCTAAGGGAAGCAACTTTGTATCTATTGGGAATAGCCACGCTGATGAAGTTGCTCGGTTTTGTGCAGAACAAGGATGCATATTTACTGGAGGGTATACTGGAGAAAGCCAAGAAAGAACCGATCTCAGCATGATGTTAGCCATGGCCGATACATGGGAGGAGCTAAAACGACTGCAGGATGAGGTTTCTGATCAAGTGAAGGATAGCTGGATAAGATTGGGATGTGAGAAGGGAGATGTGGATGTGTTGGTTTCGAGTGATGGATGAGCTGTGCTACCAGAATGCCTGTTGAGTCCAATGCAGTACAAAAGGGGCTGGTGATGGACGGAGCATCAGAACCAATCAAACACTCACACCCAGTCAACAGATCTGGGTTTGATCCATCGCCATTCTTTAGCCCACTCTGCCACCCCAGTTCAGACATGGCCATATGCAAATCAGTCTGACCCTGTGCCTCTTTGTTCGCCATAAGTTGGCAGGGTATGCTCCGACGTGAGTCCCTTGCTCACTTTGCCACTGGATTCAAGCAAGCCTGGCTGAAGACGGCTGAAATGCCAGAAACCGGTCCTAGGAAGCTTGGTTCCGGTCCAGGGAAGGCATGGCTTGGCAGTTCGGGCTGGACTGTTCCCATGAGGCACAGGGTCAGACTGATTTGCATATGGCCATGTCTGAACTGGGGTGGCAGAGTGGGCTAAAGAACGGTGATGGATCAAACCCAGATCTGTTGACTGGGTGTGAGTGTTTGATTGGTTCTGATGCTCCGTCCATCACCACCCCCTTTTGTACCGCTTTGTTGAGTCCAATGGCAAGACTGATTCATGGTGCAGTACATCTTGGCAGAGATGCAATGGTGCGAGTTTTCAGACAGACAGGGTACAATCTGAAGTTTCGTGCAGTTGCTGATGCTGTATGTCAGAGGTGCGTTACATGTCAGCAGATGAATGCAGGAAAGAGAACTGCTGTGACTTTAAGTCACATTGGGAGGTCAGGAGGGCCTTTCAATAGGATGCAGTTAGACTTTATTGAGATGCCGAAGTGTAATGGGTTGAGGTACATCTTAGTTGTGGTATGTGTCTTTTCAAGATGGGTGGAAGCTTACCTAACACGTAGATGTGACACACTCACTGTAGCTAAGCTGTTGCTGAGAGAGCTTATCCCGAGGTTCAGTTTCCCGACCTCTTTGGAGTCAGATAGAGGGACACATTTCCATAGCGAAATCATGAAATTGCTCTGTGCTGCCTTGAATGTGAATCAGAAACTGCATTGCAGTTATCGACCAGAGGCTTCTGGGATTGTGGAACAAGTTAATGGGACTTTGAAAGACCGGATGGCAAAAGTGTGTTCTTCGACATCCCTGAAATGGCCTGACGCACTGCCCCTGGTTCTTATGAGCCTTCGTAGTGTTCCCGATAGGAGGACTGGGTTGTCACCTCATGAGATACTGATGGGGAGGGCAATGCGAGTACCAGCGATACCTGCTACTGCTTTGATTAACATCACTGATGACTTGATTCTCGACTACTGTAAGGGACTGGCTGACGTAGTCCGTTCTGTGTCCCAGCAGGTGCAAGCAGCAACTGTTCCAGCCGCAAGTGACCTGTGCCACGACTTGTGCCCGGGAGATTGGGTGCTTGTGCATAAACACGTGAGGAAGAGTTGCCTGGATGTTCGTTGGCGTGGTCCGTACCAGGTAATACTGGTCACGAACATGGCAGTGAAGTGTGGGGGACTGCCGAACTGGGTGCATGCCTCCCATACCCGCAGAGTTCCAGCACCCTTGGAAGATACAGCCCCTCTTGTGAATGAAAATCCACCTGAGGTGGCAGGGCCATCTGAGAGGGCAAGCCAAGCTGTGAGGGTTGCTGATGCAGTTGGTTGTGCACTAGATCGAGCAGAAAGGGGTTGTGCAAATCGAAGCCCCGAATTTGACTCAGACGGAGACAGTGTAGCTGTGGGGGGAGTAGAGTCAAATTCTGCTGAAGAAGGAAGTAGTGCACAGGGTATTCGAAGGGAGTGCAGAAGTGCCACAGAAGCAGAAAGAGTTTGGCCCGTGAGTCAGAGGCGACTGAACTTGAGATTGGCACCTGAAAGAGATCTTACCCGAGTTTCTGAAACTTCTGAATCTGAGCAGAGCGACGAAGAGCAAGCTCGAGTCAACCTGAGAGGGTCCAGGAGAGCAAGGGTGCCGTGTCAAAGGTACCCCTCACCAGAGTGGACTTACGTTGTGACTGATGCCAGGCATATTGAGCACGGGGAGGCTGAGGTCTTTGACACTGATCAGCAATTCTCCGAACCTGAAAATAGACGTGTTGTTACTGGTTGCAGGGGTGAAAATCGAAGGAATACTGACTCTCAATATTCCGAATCCACTACTTCTGAGTAAGGTTCCTGAATTGATCTTGGAGACGCTGGTTTTTCCGACTTTTGGTATTGCACCACCGCATCAGGAGTTAGTGGTACTTCGTCTTGAAATTCTGCAAGGCGTCTTAGAGATTTTGGGAGCTGATCTCGTTCTGGACTGAAGGTAAAACCTTTGTTGTACATAAAAGTCCAAAGAGGCAGATAACCTAGGCCCGAGTGGAAGAAGAATAAAGTTAGGGACTTTCCGTCGAGACGATGAAGGAGGGCTAAGGAAGTCTTTTGTGGACTGTGTAAATAAGGAACGGAAAATTGCAAGGGGATTTCCAGCTGCGAGGCGTTGTTTGAACTGATTGACAAGAAATATCCAGAGGAGAAAGAGACTCTTACTTGTTGCTGTCGAGCCAAGGACTTTGAGAACATTGCAAAGATGGCAGATGCTGGGAATACTCACCGTAGGGCTAAATTAGTGATAGGTACACTCTTAGGGGTAGTGATAGTCACTATAGTTGCAATAGTTGTAGCCTCATATATCGTTTCACATGAGCAGGAGGGGGAGGTACAGGGGACACCTACGCCTACCACCTCTAGCCAGAAAGAGGTTACTATAGGAGCTCAAAGAGCTTTGTTACTTGAAGAGAGTCGTAGATTTCACATAGATCTGTCTAGAAGTGACTTGAAGCTTAATACTTATGCGAAGCTGTTGTATGAGTATGTGGATGCAATGGATGCGAAAGACTGTTATGTGTGCATGCAGCTACCTTCTTCCGTAGATGAGGGTATTAGATACCATCACCTTCCACTAACATATGGGATTTCTTGTAGCTTGTTGCTTAGTATCTTTTATGAGAGAAGACAATTTGAGTATTTCTTTTCCAATTACGATGCAGTACTTCCTGAAATTCCAGCTTATAAGCATTTGAATAAATACGATTATTACAAGTCAGAGGACAGACTTCGGAAGTATTTCATACCGTCTTTGGAATTGGATACAGCTTATGCTTATCAACATAATTTGACATGTTCATTGTCAGACACAGAGAAGAAGTTCAAAGGTCAGGTAGAAGATAGATATAGAAAACTAACACAGACACGAAATACAGGAGAGAGTCCAGTAGATTGGACCGATGAGGAGAGACTACACAGATCCAAGGGAAGTTCTGGTCCCATAGCTTTGGACCAGGTGCAAAAGGGGAAGTTGTGTGTGAGACATGCTCAGACCTATTATGAAAAGGTTTTGTTAGGACAAAGTACGTGTGATCATATCTTTACCATGGGGGACTCTGCTAAGAACTTTTTGCAAGGTCCAGTTCAAGTGATTCCAACTGTTTACTATGTGTGCGGAAGGAATGCCTATGTGAGGTTGCCTGCAAATTGGTATGGTACATGTTACTTGACTATTATTTTTCCGAAAATGTATCATGCAGAAGATTTGAATCTTTTGGAGACTGGACATCATTCTAAGGTACGGAGAGCTGCGAGTGCAGGAGCAGTAATTGGTGATATCTTTGGAGCGATGATACCAAGTTTGGGTGTGATTTTGAATGATGTGAAGATTAGAAGGTTGACGACTGTGGTTGATGAGTAGTTGATGAATACTACGAGGTCTTTGCTATTGGTGGATGGAGAGATGTTGTCCATAAGGATGATGGTTTTGCAGAATCGTCTTGCTTTCGACGTATTATTGTCAAAAGAGGGTGGAGTCTGTAAATTATTGATAGTTCAGGAATGTTGTACGTATATTCCAGATAATAGCAAGGATCTGGAGAAATATATATATAACATCATCGCGGTTCATCAAGAGATTGGGAATTTGGCTGAAGAGGGCGTGTGGGAAAAGATTGGTAAAGGATTTGGTCGTGTGGGAAATTGGTTTGCGAATTTGGGACAGGGGTTCCTTGGATTCGTGCGAAAGCCCCTTATTATTGTTGTGGTTTGTATGACCTGCTTGTGGGGTCTCATCAGAGCCTATAAGTGGTACAGAGGAAACAGAATTGAAAGAGCTCTCAGAGCAAGTGAAAGGCGAATGGCTAGACTGCAGGACAGTCAATACCAGAATCTCAAGAATACGGAGAGGTTCCAACGGGCAAGGATGGTAACAAGTACTGTTTAGGTCGGTTCTTTCTCCAAGGGAACTAATTGTGTGATGTTGTCATGACATTTGTCATCAAAGGGGGGAACTGATAGAGCGTCATGTGATTCTGAAATTTGTAGGGGTGCATCATATCCACCGTTAGTCGGCACCCGCATATTAATCGATGTATGTTAGGAGCGCCATAGAAATGTATTGCTGTAATCGTTTAACATAGAGGTGATTCGAAATATAATAGTGCTTTTGTGAAGAGTAACGTTGCAAGTTATAGTGAATGTATTTAGTAAATGCATAACAATTAGTTTCGTGCAATGCTATGTATTAGGTTAAACGTGTGCCATGTTAAAGTTACACAGGCAAGTTGCTTACTCACGTATATGAGAATAATGAATTAATGCTTAGAGTGTGATTTAATAGAGTATTTAGTATTGTAAAGGCCTGATCGCATATACTTTTGAAGAGAATGGCCTGTTCATTTTCTTACGTTAGCTAATGTTGTAGGCCGGAAATAATTTCCCTTGGTGAAGGCTTTGGGTTACCAGAGGATAGAAAATCTTAGAGAAGTGAAATATTTTTCCCTTCCCATGTTTCTGTTGGAAGTGCAAGGACATTTAGCTAGTTAGTGAGACTAGGTCTTTGTTTTAGGAGTTAGGATGCTGCGAGAAGCTAACAGGGGAGTGCATTGGAATGTGAGGATGATACTTTCAGCGGAGAAGGTGCCTGGGACCCAAGGTCAAGCTAACCGTCGTTGGATGCCTTACAAGTTTGATGGAAAACTACTGGGAGAAGACCTGGCTGAAGAGGTGTGCCGAAGGGCGTGTTCTATGATTTTGGGGTTTTGTATTAGGGACAGTGCCCCGTGAGTTGAGCAGTTGAGGTTTAGGCGGGAAGCTAGACAGAGCATCTTAGAACGAGCTCTGACTATGTGAATGTACTTCTTAGGAAGTCTTCACTTCTGACACCTTTATTCTCTTGCCTGGGAAGGGGAATGTTAAGTAGGGATGTCACCTTAGAGTTAGAGTAGGGATAGACTAACGCTTTTCCTTTTTAGACTAATGATTTCTAATTTGGATATTGGCTTAACCATTGCTTTCTTGATGATTTTGGAGTCAGTGATTCTTTTTGTCTTGAGTCGGATGAGAATCCTCCGTAGACTTGCTTTTGTATTAGTGCCCATTTATCTTCTACACCTTGTATTGAGGTGTCTGTATGTTCAGCTATTCTTGGTTGTAATAAAATCTTATAAATTTTAGATTCGGAGTCAGTGGTCCTTTCCAAATGAAATCTAATTTTGGTGATTATGTTTTGATAATTGTATTTCCTCCCCTCTACACTATTTAGCAGATAAAAAGATCCTGGCGACCTGAGAGGATTCTTGGAGGTAACCAGGTAGGCAAGAATCCGGTCCCATCACCGTCCTTGATAATATGCCCCGTAATTCGCTGAGCCTTTTTGCCTGCAATGTCAAATTGAACAAACTCAGTTATCATAATATTTCTGTGCAAATTATTTTTTTTCTTAAATGTTTATTTTGACTAAAATATTTGCTCTGCTTTTTTGGGCAAAATGTAAATTGGTAAATTGATCAATAAGAGCAAATTACTGACAATATTCTTTAAACTGCAGTTTACATTCTCAGTTATAATAATCTGGCTATCCATTTCATTGTATTTCGAACAAATTTATCTGTTCTTTTTTATTTAATATTTTGACAGTACCTAAATGTACGGTATATACTCAAACGCCAAAATTCACTGTTAGGAATCTGAGGAAAGTTTCTGGATAAGAGAGGCTAAGGCATAACCCATCCGCCACACTCTAAGCCAGGCCCTCAGTCTTATCTGTTATACCGAAGAAAGATGACTCCGATCTCTCTGCAACACTTTGACTTCTTTCCTGGCAGATGTTAAAAATCTTCTGCAACTTAGAAGACACATCCAGACACTTACATTTCAGCTTCTCTGTAGTGCTCCACTTCCTGCGGATCCTCGCCTTTTTCTCTGCTCTACTTTGATAGCTGCCTTCTGTCTAGACTTCTCTCTGTCTCTTCATGGTATGTTTTGATAAAGAAAGTAGGGGTGTGGGGGCATTTACAACAGGCTATGTGGGTACTTGTGTGGTACTGCACAACTTAAGGCTGCATCTGCATGATTTTATAACGGCAAGTACATTGTGCAATTCTTTGCGTTGCTTTGCACTGCATTGCACCTCTATGCGCCAGGTGCTCTCAGACTATCTGAGTCTTTCTGCTGCCCTGCTTGTTACAGACACCACTTAAGGTTTAAGAAATGTGTACTGTACCTGCAACATTTAGTAACCATTGCCATATGTTAGAAGCATCACAGCTTCCTCATTTTCCCCATCATTGCCTAAGGCATGGATTAATGTCCCAGCCTTCACCTCCCTTCACCTGCTTCTCCCGTCCAAAACGTTTGGACTTTATGACTGCAGAAAATCGCCCCCATTACTGTACCGGGGGAGGAGTTTCTCTGCTGCCACCCACAGGTGCCCTCAGCTCTGGGTGTCAGCAGGCACACAGATAATTAGTTGTTGCTCTGAGTACTTGCAATGTCTGTACCTCACCACCAAAGATCTCGTCATTTACGGTACATCTTCCAAAGACCCGATATTGATATGATGTGGGTGTCAAGAGTCAGTTCAGGGGTGTTCTTGAGGGAGTGAGTAACAGCAGTTCCAGTCTCACAGAGCCCACTTTTCTCTGCCTTTTATTTAAATCATCCCATCTTTACACTTCACAAAATTAGAAAAGTTTAACCTGTTCTGGACTGTGAAACCAAAAGCAGCCCTGACAAAAGCTCAAACCCAACTCCTTTTGTCTCCTCCTCAAACTCTCTCTTTGCATCCATCCATTCCCTCCCTCTCTTCTCGCTCTCTTCTCCCTCTCCGGCCACTCTCTCTCTGCCTTCTCCCTCCCTCTGTTTCTCTCTCTGTCTTGAAGCCTCCCCATGCCTGCTGCACTTAACTTCGTGGAGTAGGAGAAAGTGACAAACTCACCAGAAGCTGCCCTTGACTATCAAAACTGATCTCCAAGGACTCCAACCCACCGGGGACATACCCAGTGGAATAAATAGACAGCCCAGCCCTGAGATTATCAAAGTTGCAAGACACTTTTCACTCACTGGTAGTATTGAGCCTATCAATGGTATCTAATGCCTGTACCCCCAAATAAAACATACTAAAAACTCAAGGGAAAAACGTTGTGAATCAGTGACAAAATCATCTCCTCCGTAGTGGATGGCACTGTGATACTCAGATGAGAGTCAGCACCACGTGGGAATACAAGCCCTACTCCCCATGGGTGTTCTATAAAAAGCTGGCGTATCCTACTGTGATTCTGAACAGCCTATGTAATAACCAATCAGAGTGCTAGACCTGGGATCTGTGACTATTGCCTGAATTGCTCTGCACTAAGAAACTCATTCTGAGAGTAGTGGTTGAACTGTTTGTTTATTATTTTCCGAGTGTGCTCATAAAGCCATTCCATTTGAGCTTCGAAGCGCACATAAAACCAACAATTCCATATAAGTAGTTCTGCTTGTAACCAAATAATCAAAAGTCCTGCAAAGAAACCATCTGCTGAAAGACTTCACAGGAAAATAACTTCCCAGATAAAATCTTCCATCTTCTATTGCAAAGTACCCAAGAATTGCAAGTCCATAAAATGAGTCATCCTGGAGCACTTTCTTACCACACCATTTCAAGTTTTCTCCAATGGCAGTGGAATAGCTGCTGAAATCTTTTTTTTCCCACGCATACTTAGAGAGGGAGTTTCAGAATTTCCAGGCCATTTTCCGGGGAACTGTTAATTATTTAAGGCACATGTATCTCTAAAGTGGTTATCAATTCTGCAGATTAGATAGAGTTAGTTTGTACTCTCTATAACAGATAACTAGCCCTCATTTTAACACATTAACCGGAACTCAAAGACATTCAATAAAATGCACATGTTTTTATCTTGAATATCTAGTACTTGTGATTAAAATTCGGTAGGTGAATTCAACATTCTAAAAATGCATGACATTCAAACACATAGAGCTCATTTAATAGCTAAATAGTGATCTCTTCATTAATTAATAATTTCATTACTACTCTCAATGACTACTAGCAGCCTGAGCCTTAATAGTCTCTGTCCCCTTTTTTCTGTTCACAAGGATTTCTCATTCAGTTGCTTACGTGCCTGGTGCATATAGTTCAGGTAGCAAGGTGACAATTGTAGGACTTTCCTAGATTGGTGGGCGGGGACTGCATCTTTAAATGTTCTCAAATTTAATAGCGGGAACACCAGTCGCAGCAAAGCACCTTATCTCGAGCCATAGCAGCCAATACCTTCTAAGAGTCGTTAGCGTAGGAACCAAGAAACAGAATGGACCTCTTCTGTAAGATGGTCATCATATATATCAGAAGACCATTCTAGTCGTTTGAATATCTGGAGGCTATTTGGTCTAGGATATGGGATGAGGATGGCTTGTTGGATCCTGCAGTCGTGATCGGAAGGATGGATGGGAAGACAAACGAATATCTAGAGTCAGAAGAGCTAAAGAACTTCTCTGTCTCTCTCACTGGCCCTCTTGAATGGGAAGTCAACAACCTGGAGACGGGAGAGATGCCTACCACTACATTTGGGCTGGGGTCCCTCCTCTGACACACCCCCTCACATGAGTTTGAACAAGAAAAGACTGCCTCAGATTGTTGGTGAGTTGTAAAGGAACAGAGGTAAGTCGATATTTCCTCAGAAGCATTCCACTGATGATAATACAGATGCTAACGAGGACACAACATCAGGGCCATGAAATGTGTGTAATGTATATGCAGTTCTCCTGGGTAGTATTCTCCTATTATTTACTGATATTATTTACTGATCTTTGACCTTGCAACTCTGTACTACTTAAGTATCCTTATTTTTGATGGCTTCTGATCCTCACTTTATGTATTTTTCCACTGTTTGCTAAATGTATTGAATGACACCGTTAGCACACCTTTGTACCTGTATAGGAGTTCTTTAGCTAGGGGCAACCTATATATAGATATGTTTTGTTGGCAAACGTTGTAGGCAATGAGTTGGGTGACCTGCTCTCCTTTCCTCCTATAATGTGGTGTGATGTGATGTACTACCGGACATCGGAGAAGCTTGAGACCCTTCGCTGACTCTCATTTGCTTCGTTCATCTTGCTAAATTCCTACACGCATGATGTTATGGAAAACTCTAGATATGCTTCATTACCAGGCATATGAGTGAGAGGCTAAAGAGACTGGAATGTAGCTCCCAAATCACAGGTTAGGCACTGGGATGAGCTGCCACACAGGGCTCCATCTGAATGTGTTTTACTGTGCTCCCTCTCTCCACGTCCCTCCAAGGGAAGTGATATTTTCCTTAGGAATATTGGCCTACTTTTGGGGGCATTAATAGTGGCCCGCTATGCTACCAAACTGTAAGCGCTGCTGAAGCATAGTGTTGCTCTAGTCTCCACTCTGGATTGACTCCCTGCCTCGTGGACTCTGGCGTTTCTCACCTGAGGGTTTGATCCTAACTATAACTAAACTCCACATTGTCTGTTGACAGCCTCACTCTATTTCTTCTAAGTTTCCAATGTCTGTTTCTAATGCACAGAAACAGCTACTCTGTCTTACCTCCTTTAATGGTAATGATTTGACACCTGCAGTGAAGAAGCAGAATATTTTTCAATAGTTATAATGAACAAAACATTGAGGATGTCTCTGTTCTAGAAGATCTACTTGTCCAAATCAGAATCAGACAAGCTCATACGAGATTGGGTGAGTTTGGCCATGAGCGGTAGTCATAACTGTGCAGACTTGGACTCCCTTGTGTCTCCACTGATTAGTTCTAAAAAGTGTGTAGTAGTGTATGCTCGTTCATGCATCATTACGCAATTGCCTGTGTGCCACCAAGCATGCATACCTCCAAAATGATGCGCGCGCCTCTTTTTCTTTAATTACTGAAATGGATCAGTAAAGAATAAAAAGAAGTAGTGAGGAACACTTTTTATGTATGTATTTTTTTTTTTTAAATAAATGAAAACTAGGAGTTATCGGTTGGGGCAACTGAAGAGCAGTTGGAAGCAAGAAGCAAAGGCGAGTGGGCAGAGGAGGGGGAATGAGCAGCACACAAGGGAGAGCAATGCTGGGGATGAAGGAGAAGCACACAAGTGAGCTAAAGCAACATGGAGTGCAGGGGACTGGGATAGAAGCACACGGGTGAGAGAGAGCAACATGTGAAGGGAAGGAAGCACACGGATGCGAGAGACCAACACAGAGCATGGAAGTAGAGCTTGAAAATACACGCACTCTAATGGAGTGCCCAAGTAAAAACAAGTAGTTCCCTAAGTGGTGGAGGGGCGCAAGTAATGAGAAAATGCTTCAGGGGAGGGACAAACACATGACGGCCAGGCAAATCATCGAATAAGAAGCAAGCAAATGAGAGAGGCAATAAAGCAAACCAATGGTAAGCAAAGATGAGCTTTAAGCCCACTGCAAATTCTTGGTATGCTAAAAATAGGTCTTTTTCAACAAGACAGCTACACTCTCTGGCAAACTCTACAGAAAGAAAAGTCACCCAATTTACATAGACAGGTTGGTGGGTGCCAACTGGGGAACTACTACTCTTTCAATGTGTTTCATAATGGGAACAGACAAGAACTCGGTGATGAGTCTAAACGTGGTCATTCTCATGGTTTTATAACCACTCTAAATCATTTTGGGGTATATTATCAAGAAACGGCGTTAAAATTATCGCCGCTTTAGCGGCAGAAAACTGCCGCTAAAGCTGCGATAATGGGCTTGATAGTATGTCCTTGAGAATTCCCATAGAAGCCCATGTTCTGGTGTCAACATGGGCTTCTATTGGAATGCTCGGCGGCATATTATCAAGCCCATTATCGCCATTTTAGCGGCAGTTTTCTGCCACTAAAGCGGCGATAATTTTAACGCTATGCTTGGTAATATGCCCCAGAATTGTAATGCAAACATATTTATATGTACGTAGCTTTAACTGGAACTTCTCACCAAGGGACGTGGGCTATGTGAAATGAGGTCTTAGCTGAGGACAGTGTTCAAAACCCTCTAACACCTAGCACAAACACAAGGCTAACTTTAACACACTCAGCCCTGACCGTTTAGGGTACTGAAGGAATATGTAAAATGTGTGCCTGTGAGTAAAGGTGTTGTGTTCTAAAAACACAGTAACTTGTAGCGACTTAATCTGTTCCTTCTGGTCTTTGAAAATACCCTCTTAAGTAGGGCAACATTGGCTTAGTTCCTATTTCCTATCAGCCACACTAAGGTCTGGCTGATTCACGTTCTAAAAAACTGGTAGGAAAAAAAGCGCGAGACTTCGCTACAGTCCCGTTTTTATGTTCATAAACAATCATAGGTATCCACTCTTTATCAATGATGACCCAGTTCAAGACACCTTTTGCCGACGTTGCTCTAATACAAAACTATGCGAATTTCGAATGCGTTACACGGTGAAAAACACACTTCTCGAGCAGCCTACAGTAGAAGCAAAGCATGCCTTTCAGGTCCACCAGATGAGAAAAAAATTAATAAACCCATTGGTATATAAATGTTAGATATGTTATTTATTTTACGAACCATATTGTATTTACTGACAATCACATGCTTAACCAAGGACGTTGGTTTGAAGTGAAAGAGACAGGAGCAGAATGAATATTTAAGTGACAGCAAATATTCGTGGTTGAGGGTTGGCTTTACTGATAAAATGTATATCTACCCGAACAAACTCCTTTTAGCAACATTATAATAATGAAAGACTGGGTAAATTCTAACTATATCACAACACAAAAAAAGCAAAGATTTATGCAGCTCTTTGATGACAGTTCAGAGGTCACTGTCCTATTTTAGGATTGTAACTTCTGAACTGCAAGTAACACAGGGATCTCTGTGACAAAGGCAGTAACCCACTGAGCTATCCACATAAAATACAGTTTATCAGCATTTAAAAACTACCAACAGACAAATGACTGCTCTCCAGCAGGATTATAAATCACCAGTTATCTGAACATTTTTTATTGTTGTACATCGGTGGCAGATTCACTGCGAGGGCCAAGGCTCATGTTTGGGTGAGCCAGGCTGATCTTTGGGTGGGCCTGGCCCACCCGGCCCACCCTCTAGAACCGGGCCTGGTTCGGGGAGTGTTTCCTGAAGTTCGGCAGCCATGATCTGCGCACAAGAGGCCCCGCCCTCATCAAGTAAGTGTCACGGCTCTGGGGAACAGGGCCCAGCCCCACATGCCCTGACGTTATTCACCCGCAGCCCTGCACGTCTGCGAGGGAATGAATTATGTCCATACTGTGTCATATCCTACCTGGAAAGATCACTGGAGTTTTCGCGCTAAAAGGGTCGGTTAATGAATAACTGAACTCATTTAATGCGCCATTTTCCAACTGCAGACTTGTTATCATGCTTCAATACTCATTAACCCTATTTTATGGATGGGAAGATCAGAACAGAGTCTTCCACATTTTAGAACTGCGTTGGTGTGGGAACATACTGAGTCATTATAAGTCAAGAGATACGTTACAGTGTAAATAGTTACCATCCTCGCGGAACGAAAATTGTTTCCCTCTCGATTTTCAGAGATCAGACAGTCAGAATGAGAGCGAATCCCACCTCCTTGGCTGTTTTCAATGTATTTTAAGCCTCCTCTTCAGACCTGGATTCCAATCGCAGTTCCCTATCTACATACTAAAAAATATGTGAAGTTGTCTAAAGCTATTTAATAATATAACAATGCCTTTTCTGTGTTGCAGTATATTTAAGATTTCTTCAGTATATAAGCGTGGTGAACAGATGGTCCTAGTATTACTAAAATTATTGATAGACAATTTAACAACTCTACGGGGTCAGCCATGGCAGCCGCGGCCCGTGCAGGTAGGAGCGGTGGCTATTAAATAAATAATACATTTTCCCTCATCATCGTCTGTCGAAATCCCCTCCCCACTGGGCCCCAACGCGCTTACCTGCACGGGCCGCAGCTGGGCAAAGCCCAAGCTCGTGAATGGGGATCACTATGCAGAGAGATTTACGTTACAGTTAGATGAAAATGTTAGTTTAGGTTGCACGTCTTAACCTAAAAAACCAGTTATAGTTATTTCAAGTAACTATTACTCACACCCTCACCATGCACATCAATGACATCATTTCATTTGCCATTAAGGATGTTATCAATGCTGTCATAGAACATGTCATGAGTGTTGTAGTATGAGAGGTTATAAGCTGTGCATGGCGAGGGCCAAATTATAGTTTCTTGAAATAAGTATAATTGGTGAATGTCAGTATATTGTTTTAGTTAGAAATGGGATTTCTGGCTAGCTGAGACTTGCGCCAAAGCGAGACAGAAACCACCACTCTAGTCAGGATAAGGGAGTTACACGTCTAAAATAACCCCTGCTCACCCCCTTGGTAGCTTGGCACGAGCAGCCAGGCTTATTTTAGAGGCAGTGTGTAAAGCATTTGCACATACCCGACAGTAATACTGCGTACGGACTACAAAAGGACACCACACCAGTTTAGAAAAATATCCAATAATTTTATAAAATTAAAATAAGACCAAAAACGATAAAAACTACACAATACTATACTTAAAAGTTCACAGTTCAAAAACTACGTTGATTAAAAAAGAGTTCCTGGGGTGGATAGCTCCGTCCGGGCTTCCACGGCGTAATGAGCACACAAATCCGAAAACAGTGCTGGCTGACCGCCGGGTCGCGGCCAACTACGGTGTCGGGAAGACCCGCAAACAGTACCTTTCAGAGATACAGGGCGATGGGGCCCTTGAAGTGACTCGCGTTGCAGGTCGAGCCCCGCTCTGATGGGATCAGGAGCACTGGCGCCAACAGGCATCGGGTGCTGCGGTGCGATGTGCGGCGTGTGGTGCCCCCAGGTCATGTTGGGAGCAGAGGCTCGGTGGCAGCGTCAGATGGCGTCGTCGGAGAGACCAGGCTCGTGGTGCGAGATGGGGGCGGTGCTCGTCACGGTGGTAGCAGGTCACGTTGCAAGCAGCTGCGTTGTCGTTGCTGGAGCGCTGTCGTCAGATGATGAACTAGAGCCGATGACACCGGCATCGGTGGGCCACGGCTGTGGTGTGGGATGATGGTGGTGCGTCGTGTAACTTACGAGTGGTGTCCCCGAACCACGGTGCAAGCAGCGGCGACGGTTTCGGCGGGAGGTGGCGGTGTCATAGGGGCCACGGCGTGATCGTGTAGCAAGGCGGTGCAGAGTGCAGGCCCACAGGTCACGGTGCGAGCAGCGGCTCGGTGATGGCATCAGCAGGCGTCCTCAGTGAGACCAGGGTCATGGTGCGGCGGCGGTGCCCTCTGCGGTGCCAAAGCTGCGGCATGAAGCAAGGCGGTGCGGAGTGCAGTGCCCACAGGTCACGGTGCGAGCAGCGACTCGGTGATGGCGTCAGCAGGCGTCTTCGGTGAGACCAGGGTTGCGGTGCGGCACTGCGGTGGTGCCCTCTGTGGTGCCTTCAGGGCACGTGTTCGGCAGGGTCATAGTAGACTTCGACGAGTGGCGTTCTTCGGGTTGTACCACAAAACACACAGTCCCTAGGGCTGCGGGTCGAAGAACCTGAAGTCTTTGCTGTTCCTGAGACTTTGTGAACAGGGGACAAGCTCTACCTCAAGCCCTTGGAGAGTCTCACCAACTCGGTTGCAGAAAGTCCAGTCCAGGCCTTTCACTGCCCACGACAGAAGCAGCCACTGCAGGTCAGCCCAGCAAAGCACGACGCAAAGCGGTCATTCCTCTTAGCAGTTTCTCCGGCGCTTCTCCTGTGCAGTCTTCTTGATCCAGGTGAGTTCTAAAATTCAGGGGTCTGGGACCCAGCATTTGTACACAAAAATCCATTGATCTGCCAGGCAGAGGTTGTCGGTGTCCGGCCAGACCAGTTAGGCCTTCTCTGGCGTGAATCCCTGGCAGGAGGTGGAGACGGCTTTGTCAAAGGCAGACCAGGCCCTTTGAGATGCAAGGAAATTCCTCCCACGTCCCCCATCGCAGCCCAGGTCTAATCAGCCCTTTCCTGACCTATCAAGACCATCTGGAGCCCCTCCAGCCCCCCAGCCTTCTGTCCTCCAAAACCCAGACAGGCAATCCACATTCTAGCAGAAGTATACGGGGTGATGAGCAAAATAATAACCACTTTCTAAAAGTGGCCTCTATGAACTCAGAATAAAAAGGGCACCCTCGCTAAAGGCTGCGTCTTTAGACGCTGAGTTCAGACATACCAAACTTCATTCACTTATAATACCTTTTTCGGGCTTCGTACGTGGTGCAGGCCCACGAGTAGCGGTTGACTCACAGGCCCCGGCACCCGCAGTGCCCTTTACTGGGGACTGACAAGTAAGTCACACATCCAATCAGAACACAATTTGCCACAGGAGCACCAGCGCTTTACCACCGATCAGCAGTGCGAAAAGCAAGCAGAAAAGTTATACCAGCAAAAACAGAGTCAAAACCAGGAGGGCAGAAAGCAAAAACTCGGGGGAAACAGGCCAAACAATGCCTAGTCTAACAGTTTTGGTTAAAACGTGTTTAACATTTCATTTTCACCTAGCTATAAAGTCAATTTATCCTTTGTTTTTTTCAGTGAATTTGTAGGGTTTTTGTAATGCAAAGTAAGATATTATTATTATACCTAACTACAGCATCACTTAAACCTTTGTTTTTACAGTGAATTTCTAGTTTTTTTTATAGTAAAATAATATTTTATTCTCATATGTAACACCAAGCCCCCAGGGCATGGCCTTTGCCTCTGCACAGCATAGGGTTAGCTGCAGGGCCTACCCGGCGACATTTTTTCCCGCAGATAGCCACCCCCGCCATGTACAGCCTTTAAAATTTGGCACCTGGGGATTCCTTTAGGACCCCTCCTACAAGTTCCAGGGGGTCAGGGTAAACACTACCCTGCTTCAAGGCACGGGGACTGAGTCCCCGTATTTTGAAATGGTGGCTGCAACATTTCTCTTCATGTTGTGACCCACAAATCAGAGCACGAGCTCCAGAGGAACTCAAAGGAGCCTGTTGCTCCTACGGGAGCAAGACAGTTGACAGGAAAAGAGTCCCTCTTGGCTAATCAGATCACTCTATTATTTAAAGTTGTGTGATCGCAGGACTCTGGCAAGATATACAAATATTTGATCCTTTATGTCTTGAAAATAACTGAACGGATTGACAGCAAACCACAAGCAATGGCAAAGCTAATAGGTTTTGCCTCTGGGCAAGCTATTCCCTTTGGCAATCGAATAGGGTTGAAGAAAGGGGAGGAGTGTGCGGATGGAGAATGGGAGGGCAGATGAGGCGGAGAATGTGAGAGTGGTTAGGGTGGAGAATGGGAGAGCTGATTGGGGTGGAGAACAAAAGGGCGGGCGGGACAGAGAAAGGGAGGGCATGTAGGGACATTGAATGGAATGGTTGGTGGGGCACAGAACAAGACAGTAGGTGGGGTGGAAAATGTGAGGGCTGGTGAGGTGACAAACAGGAAGGTGGGTTAGGGTGGAGAACGGGAGGGCTGGTGGGGCGGAGAACGGCAGGGTAGGTCGGGGTGCAGAATATGAGGGCTAGAGGGGGTGGAGAACAGGAGAGCGGGTTGGGGTGGAGAACAGGATGATAAAAATAAGTGCTCTGATGCAGCCAGCACTGGCCATTTCATAGTGCTTTTTTCCTTCAGTCTGTTAGGAGGGGAATTAACAGAGATGAGGGTAAGAAGAAACAGGGAAGGGGGCAGGTGGGAGGTTGAAAAGAAAAAGGAATGTGGAATTTTCACCCTCTCCACCCCACTTTAGGGAGTGCCCCAAATAGTCGGGAATGAGGCAATCAAAATCAGTGCTATCACTCAAGTAAATGAGACACACCAAGTTTAGATGCTCAGCCCCTCAACAAAACAATAAAAGGGGGCAGGGTAGAAACACCCTGACCCCCTAGGTTTGCTCAGGGGGTCCCACAAGGACCCCCAGGGCCAAAGAAAACATTTTTTAAAAATAATTTCGTCGGAAATCACGATGGGGTTGCGAATCCCGGCAAAATTATAAAAAAAATGAAGCACAGGTGGGCCAGGTCATGGGGGAACTGCAAATTAATTAGTGGGGGCCCGCGGGGGCCCCTGCAGCCCCGGGGACCGCCACCTCCCCAAGGCTGTGAAATAAAATGCGTGGGGGATCCCAATCCTCCCACGCTGCCCCGGAGACCGCCACCTCCCCGGTGCTTTCAGCAACAACTGCGGTGCGGCACGAGGCCCCCTGCAGCCTGGGGGACCGCCACATCCCTAGGGCTGTGAAAAAAATGCATGGGGGGTCCCAATCCCCCCACGCTGCCCAGGGTACCACCACCTCCCCGGGGCTATATATATATTGTTTTCAAAACTTGTCTGGGGGCACGAGCCCCCCCACAAACCCCGGGGACCACCACCTTCCTGGGGCCCTAAATATGGAAATGCAGAGGTCTGTTATGGACCCCGGAGCCCTGGGGACCACCACCTACCCGGGGCTTTGCACTGGTAGGGAGGGGGGCAGCGCGGCTCCCCTCCTGGAACCCTTGATGGCCCTGGGGACCGCGACCCCCCAGGGCCAGCTCCTGCAGTGTCCCGGGGTGCCCACCCTGAGGATTCAAGAGGACTTAATCCCCCAACTTAAAATGTGCCACGGGGCGCGTTTGCAAACTTGTCACATCAGGCCCCACCCCCTCCCTTCACCACTGTGCAAACGGGCCCTCTGGCTCCTTATAAGTTAGGGGATTAATTCCCCTTGAATCCTGAGGGTCTCTTGGGTCCAACTAGCCTACCAGGTACCTCCAGTTGGCGCCACAGAGCTGCATTACAGAGAGGTGTAAAAAGGGGTGTGGCCTCGGACCACCTCTCTGCAAAGCAGCTCTGTGAAGCTTCCTGGAGGTACCTGGTGGGCTAGTTGGCCCCATGGACCCTCAGGACTCAAGGGGACTTAATCCCCCAGCTTACAACATGCTAGGGAGCACGTTTGTACAGTGGTGCAGGGAGGAGGCGGGGCTTGATATAAGAAGTTAGCAATCCTGCTGTGTGGGACTTACTGGTGGTAATAAAAGGGATAGTTGGGCCCCAAGGTTGACGTTGGGGGCTAACTACTCCTGGTGTTTCGGAGGCCACGCTCACCTTTCTCCACCACTCTGGAAACACGACTGGTATGTTATAGTTAGAAATTAGCATTTAAAAAACCTTTGAAATTCCTTGAAAAAACCATAGGTTTCAGAAACGTTAGAGTTAGAAATTAGCATTTTAAAAACCATTGAAATTCACTGAAAAGAACATAGGTTTCAGTCACGTTATAGTTAGAAATTAGCATTTAAAAAACCTTAGAAATTCACTGAAAAAAATAGGGGCGTTATAGTTAGTTGGACATTTCACTCGTACAAAACCAGAGAAATTCTGCCGTTATAGTTAAACCATGCTCTATGAAATTGGGCTTGGCTTCTTTTGTGGATTCACGAAGGATTGTTGGAGTTTGTGAGGTTTTCTCGTCCTCGCCGAAGCCCGCTGCCATCAAGAGGCAGAGTTACTCGCGAGCACTCGACTGGATATATATATATATTTTCCTACGATTCACCCTGGTAGTCGAACTCTTGGCGGGTGCTTCCGTGGCGGGGGTGCTACCGCCTTTGTTCCACAACAACTACTTCTTGACGCGGAGCACTCTCGGGGCAATCACTTGATTTTCTCATGCAAATGCATTTCAGCATCGACCTTCATCAGTGCATAAAATCAAAATAAATGAGCACAGCTTTGCGTTATTTGAGTCCTTCTTCTGGCTTTTATTGGTGGGACTGTGAACCAATCACAAAACGGCAGTTTCGGCATCAAAAATTTATCACAGAAAATGTCAAGGCATCAATATCCCACAATGCATTGTAAATGTTCGTTATTACTTATTCCCCTTGATCCAGGTAAGTTTTGATTCTGCCTTGCAATTTTTCTTTGTATTCTGCCGCTGTTCAAGTCACTACCTTTAAATGTCCCTTGTGCTCATCTCACTCGCCCGCTGCAAGGTGTCGTTCACAGTCATCCCGTAGATGTCCCTCGTATGGCAGGGCACCTTGGACTTGTATAGTCCACATCCTTTGTGGTTGCCGGGCTCCTGCTAGCAGCGGTTCAGACTTGCCAATACACATTTCCCTACGATTCACCCTGGTAGTCAAACTCTTGGCGGCTGCTTCCGTGGTGGGGGCTGCTACAGCCTTTGTTCCACAACAACTACTTCTTGACGCGGAGCACTCTCGGGTCAACCACTTGATTTTCTCATGCAAATGCATTTCGGCATCGGCCTCCATCAGTGCATAAAATCAAAATAAATGAGCACAGCTTTGCGTTATTTGAGTCCTTCATCTGGCTTTTATTGGTGGGACTGTGAACCAATCACAAAACGGCAGTTTCGGCATCAAACATTTATCACAGAAAATGTCAAGGCATCAATATCCCACAATGCATTGTAAATGTTCATTATTACTTATTCCCCTTGATCCGGGTAAGTTTTGATTCTGCCTTGCAATTTTTCTTTGTATTCTGCCGCTGTTCAAGTCACTACCTTTATATGTCCGCTGTGCTAATTTCCCTCGCCCGCTGCAAGGTGTCGTTCACAGTCATCCCGTAGATGTCCCTCGTATGGCAGGGCACCTTGGACTTGTATATATATATATGTAGATCAATAGTGAAGCAATTGTAGATAAATAGTTATGATAAAAAGATTTACTTATTTATGCAGTCACTTATATACATGTTAATGACATTATAATGTAACTATCAGTAATATGTACATTTGTTAAGCAGAACTACTGAATGTCTATATATAATAATTTTGTTTAACATAAGTATTCTACGCGTTTATACAAAACAATACACATATATAGGTACGTATCTCTGATAGCAAGAAATGCTTATATACAGAGGGATATGCTGATTTCTATCTGTTTTTGTATGGTGGTTATGTGAGCAAAGCCAATTCTTGAGTAGTTTTCTGAAGATAAGGTGATTATCCGTGGATCTTATGTTGAGGGTTAAAGAGTTTCATGGTTTGGCTGCTTACACACTGAAGCTGTGCCACTCATTGTTTTTTTCTTGTATCTTGGGATTTTGTGGTGAGGTGCCATTCTTGAGCAGAGGTTCCTTTGTTGAATGTGTTTGGTGAAGAGTGGTCCCGTTCCATATATTGTTTTGTGTGTGATACAAAGCAGCTTGAATGTGGATCTTGTGTCAACCAGTAACCAATTCAGGGCTTTCAAGACAGGGGAGGTGTGGCCTTGCAGAGGAGCTGTCCTGTTACCAACAATTGTTCTGTGTAAGTGAGAATGGCCACAATGAGAGGAAAGGGTGCAGGTGTCAATATAATAGTGAACCTAAACAGTCTGCGAATTGGAAAACTGAAGGCCTGCTTAAGGTATATGCTGAGGTTGGAGCCTTGAGCCAGCACCACTGGAGTGGGATGCAGACGTTCACTGTGGATATAGCCCGTTCTTTTTATTTTATTAAGTATGAATTGAATATTGGGGAAAGACCACCCTAAGGCTGACAGGTCTAACAATAATACAGTGCAATCTATAGCAGTGTTATTTTGTCATTTTCACAACTATTTGTATTAATAGGGCAAAGTCTCACTCATTAGTACCTGTTTCATGCCTTAATAAAGCAAGGGGCAATTAAAAGGTGACCAGCAGCAGCACATGCACTGCTTTTTGATCAGTTACTTTGGATCCATTTCTGCTGGAAGCGTTGTTTTTGGGTAACATCTGCAAATCATGCACCGGATGGTGGATTATGTATCAACTGCTACAAATCCATAATTATGTGGAAAACACACGATTGCATAATTCTAGCGTCCCTAGTTACGGTTCAGGATCATTTACAGTGAGGGTGGATGCTAGCCAGTTCTCAGAAACTGTACAACTTAATTATGCAATGAAATATGACAATCACCCTTTGCAGGGTGGATCGCTTTTGTATTGTACGGTGCGCCATGTGTCAGACTTGTTATAAATCCGAGAACCTAAAAACATCTAGGACTATTAAAAACTGACTCTCTTCCTACGCTTTTCCATTCCCATTTCTACGTATCCTTTGATTTTATATGTTCTTGTGATTATTAGCTCAACTTTTACATTATTAGGGAGACTGCTACGTACTAGGAATACGTTTAGAATAAAAATGTGCTGCAAAATGGTGCGATTTTATGCTAATCTAAACAACCGATTATGAAAAAACAGGATGTGTGTGTGGAAAAAGCTCAGAATTCCAAACACACTTGCGGTGACAAGAAGGTTTTTTGTGTAAGACTCTGGCCTATGGACCATCTCTGACCGGGTTCATGTTCCCTGAAAATGCCTTTCTTAAGAGTAACCTTGCTAGTTAGTACTCTGTCTAGACCCAGTGACTTTTGCCAGTTCTTGGCATCACCTCAGTTACACACCCCACGAGCAGGCCATTGCTGGATATTTTTGTTCATCATATTTATATCATATTTACTTGGTACTTTAGTTACAGTATGAATTAAATGATGTTGGACAGGCTGCTGTGTGTACAAGAGTGTCTGACAATTGTATGTGACAATTCTTGTGATATGATGCTCAAATTACACATATTTGAAAATGGGCCACGTTGATATAATAAATAATGCTTCTATGTTAGAAATGGATAGACACTGGAGGCAAAGAAATATTAGTGAGGGTGACCTTGAGCCACCTTGTCTATTGTGGCTTGAGCAGAAAGGCAATCATGAGAAAACATTGTATGGGATATTGTGTGAGAAAAGGGTTAAGGGCCTCCTGTTCCTGCTCTTCCCAAGTCCTAATATTTGGGTTGAAAATTAGGGTTTGGTACGTGAGATGCCCTAATACTGTAGGTCCTGTCCTTTTATCTAGATAAATAATACAATTTTGACTTAGACATGCAGAGACCAAGTGCATTTAGACAGTAATTGTCAAAATATGTATGGGACAATTGAGAAGCAGGTCAAACTTGAGACATAAAATCAAAACATCACATGGTTTTATTTCAAATCCTGAACAAAAGTTAAAGCTTCTTTTCTTGTAATTCAGCCAACACGTGTTTCGCTCCCTGACTAGCGTGCAGGTATGGGGCTTTCTCAAGACTCTTTAGATTGTTGATCCTTTATTGAGCCATGGAACGGGTGGCAGACTTTTAAGTTAGTGGCAAAGAAATGTTTGTTCCAGAAATGAAGTTGATTTAGATTTCTGCTTCTAATTAAGGATATCAGCTCTTATATATCTTTTTTTCTGGTCCTGACCAGAATACAGGAAACTTTACACGCTGCTGAATCGATACATAAAGCTCTTGCTGAACTATAGGTGCCAAAACAATCCGTCCCGATCTCGCCACCCGTCGCCGTGTGAGTCAAGGTCCCAAGCTTGCTTACCGGAGAAGTCCCGATCAGCTCCCAGTGTGTCCTACGACTCCTTAGGTGCCGCCACTTCTCCTCCAGGTACGCTGCTTACTCGTTGCTTGTGACTTGATGACGGGGGGCAGACATAGCCTGTACTAGTTCCAGGTCAAAGGCATTCGCTGTCGTGGTGGCGGCTGCACGCCGGTCCGCCCACGTCAGAGAGAGGGTCCGTAAGCTAGAGACAACCGTACTCCAGCAGGATTAGATACAAAGCAAATACTGGTTTATCACCACCTTGCACTGGCAAAGAAAACAGGTAAGGACCACTCACTGGAACATTTCGAATGCAGTGCTTTATTTAAATATCATCTACACAGCATCTAGTCAGTCCTGGCCAGTGGCCAGCATGACTTGTTTCGACCGAGATAGCTCGGTCCTGTTCACATGACACGCTACTTAGTAAAATGCATTTAAATAGTGAAAGAGTAGGGAGTCACACCTGTAAACAATTGGGCTTATGTTACGTGACACATTGAAATGGACAACAGACTCTAAAATATTTGCTCATAAAAGTACATAGGGATGTAAATAAATAACTAAAAAACCACTCTAAAAACAAATTATAGATACAATGGAATTTTATATAAATATAGTTAAAAGACTAAGGGGCATATGTATCAACATCACCATTTGCGATTCTCAAATAGCGATTTTTAAGGAATCGCTATTTGAGAATTGCAAAACGGGATGTATTTAAAAAATTGCAAACTTTTTGCGATTTCTTAAAATTCCTTAATTGCGATTAGCAAATTGCAAAATCGCAATTAAGGAATACCTGCCCATTCATTCCTATGGGCCAGGAGACCCATAGGAATGTATGGGAAGTAATTCTCAAATTGCGAATCGCAATTTGCTAATCGCAATTTGAGAATAATTGCAAAGGTGCAAGGGTGTCAAGATGACACCCTGATACACCCCTGAAATTAGCATGTGTGGTCATATGGCGCACATACATGCCCTAAGGGCATGTATGTGCGTCACGTGGCACTTTGTAAAATTACAAAACATGCATTTTTAAAAGAAATCGCAAATTAACACCAACTAGTAGTTGGTGGTAATTTGCGATTTCTTAAGGATTAATCGCAATCCTTTGGTGAGTGTTACATTTCATTTAAGAAATCGCAATTTGCGATTTCTTAAATGCTTACGCAAACTTAAGAAATCGCTATATTAGCGATTCCTTAAATTTGCGTTGGGAATTTGCCTAATACATCCCGTTTTGCGAATTTTTAATCGCAAACGCTGTATTTTGCGAATCGCAGCGTTTGCGACTAAAAATTTGCTTGATACATATGCCCCATAGTATTTTAAATTTATTGGTCTCAAAATAAATACATAGGGGCCGATTCCAATCCTGGAAAAAGGCTGTACGAATCCTTGTACGGAGCGTTTTCTCCGTACGACTCGTACCCGGTAAACTTTCCTTACAACCTAGGAAGTACGATTCGTACTGAAAGCCTCTTTCCGTACAAATCGCACAAAAGACCGTACGGGTAAAAAAAAAAACAACGATTCGGATCCGGATCCGGAACTGCCTGTACGCGGCGTCCGGACTTATTTAAGCAGCGGTTTCCGGCCCAGCAAGTACGATTCGTCCCTACAGCACTCTGTACGGCTCTTTTCTTATGGGAGCCAAAAACAGCCGTAAAAGGTCATACGCGACGTTCTCCGCGGTACGAGTCGTAGTCCGACACGTTCCCAGGGGTACGAGTCATACAGGGGTAGAGCCATACATATGAGTCGTACAGGGGTACAAGTCATACAGGGGTACGAGGGTACGAGTCGTACATATGAGTCGTACAGGGGTACGAGTCGTACAGGGGTACAAGCCGTACAGGGGTACGAGTCGTACATACAAGTCGTACAGGGGTACGAGTCGTACAGGCATACACCCCCATGCATTGTGTATGTACGGTGCGTACCCCAACATTACATATGTACGGTGCATACATACATGTTGTTGTAAGGTGCGTACATATGCATGGGGGTGCCTGTACGACTTGTACCCCTGTACGACTAGTATGTACAACTCGTAACCCTGTACACTCGTACCCCTGTACGACTAGCATGTACGACTTGTACCCCTGTACGACTCGTACCCCTGTATGACTCATATGTATGACTCGTACCCCTGTACGACTCGTACCCCGGGAACAACTTTTCCCGAGATACGAGTCGTACAAAGTTCGCTTTGTAGCGGGTAAAGTCATTCCCCGTGCACGGGACGTTTTCTGTATGATTCGTAAATCGGAAACCCGGTCTGGATCGTACTTGTACGGTCGGACTGCATTTTTACGATTCGTACGGAAAATTGTCCGGGTCCGTCTCGTCCAACTTTTCCCAATCCAATTCGTACGGCTCGGGCCGATCCGTATGTATTTTTCCCGTACGAATCGTACTTCACGGGTCGGACGGGACTTGTAAGATTCGTACGGAAAAAATTACGGACACGAGTCGTACGGAAAAAAAAATACAGGATCGGAATCGACCCCATAGTGTAATGTAAAATGTTCATGTTAATTCGATAATGAACCTAGACCAATGCCTTCTAAAAGGAGATGTGCAAATAACAAATGTAAACTTGTACTCATGTGCAAATTGGATCGATTTTGTCTGTCTAAAGTCACTCAAATCACATGAAGTGCTCCATTGGCAGGAATGAAAGTGCAAAACATGCTAGTGCAAAACGATAAAAAAAACTATTAGTAAACAACTAAAAATTCACCCGGAACCCCAGGGAAGCCCTCAGTTGTGCGAAAAGTCATAGAAGCAGCACCACTTGCAGACCCACACAGACACTTATCCACTAAGAAATTCATGCACCCACTCACATACCCACTCAAACACTCACAGACCCACTGAACGTCTCATGCACCCACTGACAGACCCACTCAGAATGGTTTGGTTTTCCAAAATATAACTGTTTAGTCCTTGTTTTTTTTCATTGACATATGATATATGTATATATTACCTACTGGCGGTCGCCAGTAGGTAGTTATAGTTAGGACCACGTTTCCATAGGAAAACCTCAACATTCTATTTTGAATAACTTTGGCGCCGGTCGACGAATCCTCGCGAATTTCTCAAAATAGGTGGGGCGCTACGGTCCGCTCCTACCCTGAAAGTCTCGGGGGGATCCGTCAAGCGGGGGCTGAGATAAAAGGGGGGTCCCAAAACGCGTTTTTCCCATGCATTTTTCCATAGGACCTTTAGAACGACCTACATCCCGAACGGCTGAACAGAATTACTAGAAATTTGGCAGAGAGGTAGTCCGTAGGTCAAGGAAGTGCCTTTTGTAGGTTTGGTGTAAATCAGTTCAGTAGATTTTGAGAAAATAGCCTTTAAATCAATATATATATCTGAGCCCGCTTACGGTACGCTTACCGTACGCTTACGGTAAGCGTACGGTGGCGTGCGCGAGCGCGATTCTGATTGGCTCTTAGATCTTAGTAAACATTCGAATCGGCCGAAACCAGGAAGCGGCGGCCGCCATTTTGTGTATTTCACTCTGAAAAAAAAGAGTGAAAACAAGGAAAGGGGGCAATGAGGAGAGTTACAGACCCCCTAACAATTGTAAGGGGGTCAAAGAAGGACAGAAAAGTACAAAAAAAACATTTATTGATTTTAAAAAAAATCACGGGGTACGCGTACGGTAAGCTCACGGTAAGCGTACGGTAAAAAAAATAAAAAAAAATAAATGAAAATCAGATTTAAGAGTTTAGAAATTAGGGAGCTCTAAAAAGAGCTGTTGTGTTTATGGAGTCATTTTTTTAGTGGTACCTACAAGTAAGTACCGATGCAGAGTCTAAGGTTCAAGAGGAAGACTCTGTTCCCTTCATCATTGAAGTGCACACCATCTCCTCTATAAATGTCTTGCATGTCGTAACGCAAGTTGTTGTGGTAAATGGCACCCATACCATAGTCACGGAGGAAAGCAGAAACAGATTTGTTGACGTGCTTTCTTGCTTTGTCAATCTGTGGACAGAAATGATTGGACCAGTTCCATTTTTGCCTTTGGCATATGTTGGAAAACACAAAGGCAGTTTTAGGGAAAAGTGTAAACAGTTGTGCAAAGGTGTCCTTCATAAGCATTTCCAGACCTACCCCAGTCAAAGTGCCTAGGTCATTGCCACCACAGTGCACTATTATGAGGTCAGGGTGTTGGATTTGCATGAAAGATTTCACCAATGGCATCAATTGGTGCCACTTTAACCCTCTCTGACCAATCCATTTAATGTCTACATTTGGCAAAGCAAGGTCTCTCACCATATCTGTTTTCTCTGCAAACTTTTCACTCCAGAAGACATAGCTGTGCCCTACAATCCACACTGTGAACATCTTCAAAGGAGAACTGGATGCACTCAGGAGGTGTCTTTCAGTAGAATGGCAATATGAAAAGAAAGACAGTTTGGAAATGGAGGCATACATATTTTTAACAAAACAAAAAGAACTGATTGGCTGTTTCATACTATTCTAGAAAAAAAACTAGGCTGTATGTGAAAATTAATAGAAGCATGTTTTGTATTGGTACAAAAAAATGTGTAACCAAAGAACAGTACTATGGATTTGCAGTTAGGATTGAAAAGTCAAGCACTCTTGCTCTGTGGAATTGAAACATTGTGTGTCGAACTTCTGACCTAACTGCACACAGCAGTGTTCCATGAGCTGTTGCTATGGTAGCAGGCAGAAGTCAAGTTGGGGGAAGGGTACTAGGCAGAAGTCAAGTTGGGGGCAGGGTACTTTTGGAAAAGGGTTGGTTTTCAACCAATAGAAATGTGTCATTACATTTGAAAAAAAGGGGGAAGCACTGAGATTTGAAACTTACATGTATATGTGTGGAAAAATAGAGGGAAAGTTTGCCATTATCTGGTTCTGCTGAGAGGAGAGAGGTGTACAGAACAGAGATCCTGGCTCTGATAATCTGCTGTTTGAGTGACACATTTCTTTCACAACTAACTAATTTTAAAGGTGAGTTTACAGTTTGAGAGGGGATGTATGTGGTAACTTAAGAAATGAATAATAGAAATGGGAATTGTTTTTGTTGTAGTTACACATGGTGGATTCATAATGTGTCAGTCTGTAAAAGAGATTTTCACTTGGCCCGAAAAAAAAAGAGCAGTAAGTGTGCTTTCAAATTGGCAAAGAAATTTCGTTTTGGCACTAATGTGAAAACATGACTCTGTGTCCATAGAAGAATTATAGGCAGAAATTTATTGCGTCTTGCTCTGGTGATTTCACAGTTGCAGTAGATGGAAAAGAGGAGCGAATTTTTGGGGGAAGAAGCAGAGGGTTAGCGCACACCCATGTGCTTGCCATGTATAGTCATGCACAGTAATTAGAAGCGAGTGGGGTTTTCAGGTTTAAGTCTGTAATGCAAATACATTCAGCATCACTAAGGCTGGTTGCTCCTGCTGGAGTGTAGGCAGTCACAGAGAATACACACGGTGGTGGTCTGAAAAAAAAACAGCTTGGACATGTGCATTTAAATAAATTTAAAAAAAAGGTTTCAGAATGTGTCAGTCTGTAAAAGTGATTTCAAAGTGTAAAAAGAGATTTTCACTTGGCCCAAAAAAAAAAGAGCAGTAAGTGTGCTTTCAAATTGGCAAAGAAATTTCGTTTTGGCACTAATGTGAAAACATGACTCTGTGTGCATAGAAGAATTATAGGCAGAAATTTATTGCGTCTTGCTCTGGTGATTTCACAGTTGCAGTAGATGGAAAAGAGGAGCGAATTTTTGGGGGAAGAAGCAGAGGGTTAGCACACACCCATGTGCTTGCCATGTATAGTCATGCACAGTAATTAGAAGCGAGTGGGGTTTTCAGCTTTAAGTCTGTAATGCAAATACATTCAGCATCACTAAGGCTGGTTGCCCCTGCTGGAGTGTAGGCAGTCACAGAGAATACACACGGTGGTGGTCTGAAAAAAAAACAGCTTGGACATGTGCATTTAAATAAATTTAAAAAAAAGGTTTCAGAATGTGTCAGTCTGTAAAAGTGATTTCAAAGTGTAAAAAGAGATTTTCACTTGGCCCAAAAAAAAAAGAGCAGTAAGTGTGCTTTCAAATTGGCAAAGAAATTTCGTTTTGGCACTAATGTGAAAACATGACTCTGTGTGCATAGAAGAATTATAGGCAGAAATTTATTGCGTCTTGCTCTGGTGATTTCACAGTTGCAGTAGATGGAAAAGAGGAGCGAATTTTTGGGGGAAGAAGCAGAGGGTTAGCACACACCCATGTGCTTGCCATGTATAGTCATGCACAGTAATTAGAAGCGAGTGGGGTTTTCAGGTTTAAGTCTGTAATGCAAATACATTCAGCATCACTAAGGCTGGTTGCCCCTGCTGGAGTGTAGGCAGTCACAGAGAATACACACGGTGGTGGTGTGAAAAAAAAACAGCTTGGACATGTGCATTTAAATAAATTTAAAAAAAAGGTTTCAGAATGTGTCAGTCTGTAAAAGTGATTTCAAAGTGTAAAAAGAGATTTTCACTTGGCCCAAAAAAAAAAGAGCAGTAAGTGTGCTTTCAAATTGGCAAAGAAATTTCGTTTTGGCACTAATGTGAAAACATGACTCTGTGTGCATAGAAGAATTATAGGCAGAAATTTATTGCGTCTTGCTCTGGTGATTTCACAGTTGCAGTAGATGGAAAAGAGGAGCGAATTTTTGGGGGAAGAAGCAGAGGCTTAGCACACACCCATGTGCTTGCCATGTATAGTCATGCACAGTAATTAGAAGCGAGTGGGGTTTTCAGGTTTAAGTCTGTAATGCAAATACATTCAGCATCACTAAGGCTGGTTGCCCCTGCTGGAGTGTAGGCAGTCACAGAGAATACACACGGTGGTGGTCTGAAAAAAAAACAGCTTGGACATGTGCATTTAAATAAATTTTAAAAAAAGGTTTCAGAATGTGTCAGTCTGTAAAAGTGATTTCAAAGTGTAAAAAGAGATTTTCACTTGGCCCAAAAAAAAAAGAGCAGTAAGTGTGCTTTCAAATTGGCAAAGAAATTTCGTTTTGGCACTAATGTGAAAACATGACTCTGTGTCCATAGAAGAATTATAGGCAGAAATTTATTGCGTCTTGCTCTGGTGATTTCACAGTTGCAGTAGATGGAAAAGAGGAGCGAATTTTTGGGGGAAGAAGCAGAGGCTTAGCACACACCCATGTGCTTGCCATGTATAGTCATGCACAGTAATTAGAAGCGAGTGGGGTTTTCAGGTTTAAGTCTGTAATGCAAATACATTCAGCATCACTAAGGCTGGTTGCTCCTGCTGGAGTGTAGGCAGTCACAGAGAATACACACGGTGGTGGTCTGAAAAAAAAACAGCTTGGACATGTGCATTTAAATAAATTTAAAAAAAAGGTTTCAGAATGTGTCAGTCTGTAAAAGTGATTTCAAAGTGTAAAAAGAGATTTTCACTTGGCCCAAAAAAAAAAGAGCAGTAAGTGTGCTTTCAAATTGGCAAAGAAATTTCGTTTTGGCACTAATGTGAAAACATGACTCTGTGTGCATAGAAGAATTATAGGCAGAAATTTATTGCGTCTTGCTCTGGTGATTTCACAGTTGCAGTAGATGGAAAAGAGGAGCGAATTTTTGGGGGAAGAAGCAGAGGCTTAGCACACACCCATGTGCTTGCCATGTATAGTCATGCACAGTAATTAGAAGCGAGTGGGGTTTTCAGGTTTAAGTCTGTAATGCAAATACATTCAGCATCACTAAGGCTGGTTGCCCCTGCTGGAGTGTAGGCAGTCACAGAGAATACACATGGTGGTGGTCTGAAAAAAAAACAGCTTGGACATGTGCATTTAAATAAATTTAAAAAAAAGGTTTCAGAATGTGTCAGTCTGTAAAAGTGATTTCAAAGTGTAAAAAGAGATTTTCACTTGGCCCAAAAAAAAAAGAGCAGTAAGTGTGCTTTCAAATTGGCAAAGAAATTTCGTTTTGGCACTAATGTGAAAACATGACTCTGTGTGCATAGAAGAATTATAGGCAGAAATTTATTGCGTCTTGCACTGGTGATTTCACAGTTGCAGTAGATGGAAAAGAGGAGCGAATTTTTGGGGGAAGAAGCAGAGGGTTAGCACACACCCATGTGCTTGCCATGTATAGTCATGCACAGTAATTAGAAGCGAGTGGGGTTTTCAGGTTTAAGTCTGTAATGCAAATACATTCAGCATCACTAAGGCTGGTTGCCCCTGCTGGAGTGTAGGCAGTCACAGAGAATACACACGGTGGTGGTCTGAAAAAAAAACAGCTTGGACATGTGCATTTAAATAAATTTAAAAAAAAGGTTTCAGAATGTGTCAGTCTGTAAAAGTGATTTCAAAGTGTAAAAAGAGATTATCACTTGGCCCGAAAAAAAAAGAGCAGTAAGTGTGCTTTCAAATTGGCAAAGAAATTTCGTTTTGGCACTAATGTGAAAACATGACTCTGTGTGCATAGAAGAATTATAGGCAGAAATTTATTGCGTTTTGCTCTGGTGATTTCACAGTTGCAGTAGATGGAAAAGAGGAGCGAATTTTTGGGGGAAGAAGCAGAGGCTTAGCACACACCCATGTGCTTGCCATGTATAGTCATGCACAGTAATTAGAAGCGAGTGGGGTTTTCAGGTTTAAGTCTGTAATGCAAATATATTCAGCATCACTAAGGCTGGTTGCCCCTGCTGGAGTGTAGGCAGTCACAGAGAATACACACGGTGGTGGTCTGAAAAAAAAACAGCTTGGACATGTGCATTTAAATAAATTTAAAAAAAAGGTTTCAGAATGTGTCAGTCTGTAAAAGTGATTTCAAAGTGTAAAAAGAGATTTTCACTTGGCCCGAAAAAAAAAGAGCAGTAAGTGTGCTTTCAAATTGGCAAAGAAATTTCGTTTTGGCACTAATGTGATAACATGACTGTGTGCATAGAAGAATTATAGGCAGAAATTTATTGCGTCTTCCTCTGGTGATTTCACAGTTGCAGTAGATGGAAAAGAGGAGCGAATTTTTGGGGGAAAAAGCAGAGGCTTAGCACACACCCATGTGCTTGCCATGTATAGTCATGCACAGTAATTAGAAGCGAGTGGGGTTTTCAGGTTTAAGTCTGTAATGCAAATATATTCAGCATCACTAAGGCTGGTTGCCCCTGCTGGAGTGTAGGCAGTCACAGAGAATACACACGGTGGTGATCTGAAAAAAAAAAAAAGCTTGGACATGTGCATTTAAATAAATTTTAAAAAAAGAGCAGTTTGTGTGCATTCAAAATGGCAAAGAAATTTCGTTTTGTGACTGTTGTGAAAAGAAATGTAGTAATATATTTAAATACAATAAAGGATTTTTTTTTTTAGTTTTTTTCAGGTATTGCTGAAGAACAGTGAACAAAATTTAAGATGCCTACAAAATCTCGAGTTCAAAAAACGCTAAAAAAAAAACTATATTTGAGGACAACTGGAGGACCAAAGTTAGTAGAAGATGCTGATGTTGGGAAAAAGAAAAAATCTTCTGGTAAGCAAAAAAAACAATTCCTAAACAAAATATTGAAAACAAACAAAAATGTACAAAATGTCTGTTCTCGGAAAAATGTAACAAAACCTACAGAACAGCAAAAAATTGAGGATTTAGTTAATGCAAATATACCTTGTGCAATTGAAAAGTTTAACATAAACAGAAAAACAGCATTTAAAGAGATACGTAGAAAAATGTTTCAGAGAAGAGTTATGTCCAATTTGATAAAGGATATAAAGAAATATAAGCAAAAGGCTAAATATTATAAGAGAAAAAAAGAAATTGAAGCCATTGCAGCAAAAGCATTAGAATTAAAAAGGAAACTATTCATATTAATTTTGAATAGGATGCGTACATTAGATAAAATGGTTAATGTACTGAAATCACAAAGCAAAAGCAAAAGAGTAGTGAACAGAACAAACTTTTGTAAAGTGTTTTTAGGAAAGTGGATGCATAGTTCAAGTAGTGAACCTTTTTTTAATGAAGAAAGCTATTTTCAAAGTAATAGTTTGCTGCATGCAGTTGACACCAGAGGTCGTTCATACGAAGTAAAAAATGGTTGCATAATGGAGAAGGAGATAATGGTTCCAAGAGATGAGGTACAAGTGATGGCAGATGAGGCAATGGGGAGACGTCCTAAAGCCCCAGTGTACACTTGGAATTGTAGTAGTATTTGCACTGTGCGTCAGGAATCTATTGACAGATTTCGAGAGTTTCTAAGAGAATATAGTAAAAAAAGTGTAAAACAAAAGATTAAGGTGCTTCAAAGTCTGGATCCATGCAGAGTGAGAGAGAATACTGGTTTGCAGGGTCATTCTCTTGCTTGTCTATCTAGAAAAGTGTGCAATAGTGTTTTCCATCATTTTAGGATGCTGGCTGTTCATCATACTGAAATGAGAAAGTTTGTGAGACGGTTGTATTTTGCCAAAAGTCCAGCAATAAAGTTAAATGAATTGAATAGGGCTCTGTTCCGAGGAACGGTATCAGATGTAGAGAAGGTTGTTGATGAAATTCAGTTTTGTTACTTTGGTCCTGAAGAAAACAGTGCAGAGAAGGACACAGTAAATGAGGCAGAAGTGGAAGAGAATGTAGAACCCTCTGTAAGTAACACATTTAATGATCACATAACAAAATTTGCAATAGTCTCTAATGAAAGACCAAATGTTACTTGTATTTGTTGCCGCAGAACTCATTATAGAAAACAAACTAGGAATGTTGATCTCTACAGAAAGAGTGAAAATGAAGATAATTATAAGTGGATGGATTTTGCCACATATATATTTCTTGAAAATTGTTTTGAATTGGGTGAAGATCAGCGTATTTGTAAATACTGCTACAACAAGTTAGAGGAAAATAGAATGCCGACCAGAGCTGTACATAATAATTTAGAATTGGATGCTATTCCTGCTGAACTTTCTGAATTAAATACATATGAGTCTATACTCATTCAATGTGTTCATCCGTTCCAGACCATAGTACGTATGGAGCCCAAAACTGGTAAATTACCTCCTTCAGATTTACTGAGAGGTTTAAAAGGTAGAGTGGTGTATTTGCCCTTGGATTTGAAAAAAAATATGGAAACTATTGATGCGGATACTTTGGAAACTGAACCATTAATTATTCTGGTTAATGGTGTACCTACAAAGAATAAGAAGATTTGGCAGGAGCTGGTAGATGTGCGGAAAGTACAAAGAGCAAATTTGTATTTGAAAAAAAATAACAAATGGTATGAATCAATTTATATAGAAGAAGAAGAAGAAGAAGAAGAAGATTTACAAGGAGACACAGAAACACCAACTGGACAAATTGAAAAAGTGGACAAGTCAAAGGAAGAAGAAATTTATGAACATTTTAGCATACATCCTCTCCATTCGAAAGAAGTTATGGGAGACAATATTGATCTCTTTCAGATGAAGAAAGCAAAAGGAAATCCCGTGAGTGTATGGGAGGAGAGCTTGGAAGCTCGATGTTTTCCCCAGCTGTTTCCTAAAGGAAAAGGAGGACGATACGATGAACGTCCAGAACAGATTCCAGCTTCTGAGTATCGGACTACAAGACTATATGCTGAAGATCCCAGATTTCGACAAAGTATCCCTTATTTGTTCCATCTTTTATTTGAAAGCGACTTGTCTGCACTGTCTTATGCAGTAAATCACATTTTAAAAAGTGGAGTACATTTACAAAATGTGTCTGCTAAGGATTTTATGGAGAAAGTGCAGCACCGAGATGATCATTTGGAAACACAACTGATCAATCTGATGGCTTGTCAGCGTGGGACAAATGAATATTGGTACCGACGCCATGGTGAACTAAAATGCATGTTACGCAACTTAGGAACACCAACATGGTTCCTTACCCTAAGCTGCGCCGAGTACGCTTGGGATGATTTACTGGATTTTCTACGAGAGGCCAATTCAAACATTGAAAACATCGAATACAAGACAGCAGGAGAACTGTGCTCATTGGATCCGGTTAATGTTTGCAGATATTTCAATCATAGATTTGAGGCTATGATGTCCTTCATCTGCAATAAAAAAAATCCACCCCTTGGAGAAGTAGTGGATTTCTTTTGGAGAAAAGAGTACCAGGCAAGAGGTGCTCCTCATATTCATATGCTGCTGTGGATCAAGGATGCCCCAAAGTTTGGAACAGATACTGATGAAGCAGTGTTATCTTACATTGAAGAATATGCAACATGTGCTATACCTAAAAGCACAGAAGAGAACAAGTTAAAGGAGCAAGTTTTATGTTTCCAAAGTCATCGGTGTGGAAAATACTGTCGACGGAAATACAAGAGCAAAGAAAAATACTACACTAAATGTCGATTTGGATTTCCTAGACCTGTTCTTACAAATGGAAGAGTCAACAGTTTTATGTCAGCTGTGAGACATACTATCACAAGAAAATCACCTAAGAATACCTACAACCTTAAAAGAAAAGAAGAATCAAAAAATATAAATGACTACAACCCAGTCATTTTATCCATGTGGAACGCTAACATGGATATACAGTATGTTGCTGACAATTCCATTGCTGTTGCTCGATATGTAACGTCTTACATTACGAAATCAGAAAAAACAGAATTGAAGGAAATGTGGGAAGAGATTTCTCACGAGAAGACTGTCAGTAAGAAGCTGTACAGTTTCAGTTTGAAGATGTTATCGCATCGAGAAATTGGATCCTACGAATGTTCAGATAGGTTATCTTCTGCAAGTCTCTACTCGAAGTCAAGAAGAATAATTTGGGCAAGTTTAGGCCTTGCAGCAATGAGAAATCGGGTACTGAAATCTGTTGGAGAAATTGAATATTTGGCTGAGAATGACCCAGAAAGTACAGACATATTGAAAACAAACATGTTGGACACATATTATCCCAAGAGAAGTCATCATCTGGAGAACATGTGTCTCTATGAAGTGCTGCAGAACTACATTTATTCACGGAAAGCTGCAGAAGACATCAACAGTGGAAAATATAAAGTTGTTGGTGAAGAAGGATGTTTGGTGAAGCAAACCAAAGGAAGTTTGATAAATCACCGGAAGCTGAGTTGCGACACTACCGACAAGAAAGAATTTTACTACTTGGCTCTTTTACAGTTGTTTAAACCATGGCGTACAGAGGATGAACTACTGGGAGAATTCCAGAGCTATGAAGATTCTTTTAATGCTTGCAAAGACAGCATACAATGCAGTACATTCTCAACTTATCTGCAAATGTTAAATGAAGAAATTGAACAGGAAACTACAATTGCAGCAGAAATAGCTAGAGACAGTTCTCAGGACAGCCAAAGTTCAGGAACACACAGTCAAGATCCCCTAGGACAACCAATCGTTGAAAATGAAGCATCAATAGCCATGAATGAAGTGGAAACGGCTATGAATCAAGCTCAAGAAGAATTTATAGACTTAGAAAATTTGGAAAGACAACTGAATCAAGAGCAGCAACAAATTTATGAAGAGATCAAAAACAAAATTGATCACGGATTTCTACATATCAAAAAAGAGTGCTCATGCACATCATTTCATCCAATCAGGATGTATGTAAGCGGACAAGCTGGCACTGGAAAAAGTTTCCTAATTAAAGTCATCAGAAGCTACCTAAAGCAAAAAACGGATTCTACTTTGTCTTGTGTGGTTACTGCTCCAACTGGGTTAGCAGCATATAACATAAAAGGAATCACCTTACATCGTTTGCTAATGTTACCAGTGGAGCATGAGAACAAAATACAATTCAACAAGCTAACTGGAGAAGCATCCTTGGAAGTTTCACGAGTATTGAAGAAGATGCAAGTTCTCATTATTGATGAGGTGAGCATGGTATCAAACTTAATGCTTGCCTTTGTGCATTTAAGAATGCAGCAAATTTTGAAGACAGACTATGACGTGTTATTTGGTGGAAAACACGTCATAGTTTTTGGCGATCTTTTGCAACTTACTCCAGTTAAAGGACAACCAGTGTTTAATACTGTGACACATGAAGACACAAAGAAGTCATTGGGAAGCATTGGAAATACAAATATTTGGTCCTTCTTTGAGTACAAGGAACTTACAACTAATATGAGGCAAGCAAACGATGAAGAATATGGAAGTATTCTGAAAGATATCAGGATTGGACTACTCACAGATGTTGGGAAAAAAGCATTACAGAGTCGGCTGCTACATAATTTATTTCCAAAGGAAGAAATAGTTGCAGAGAAAATATACAAGAATATTGCAGAAAACAAAAGTGTCATCTGCTTAATGCCAACTCTACGTGAATGCTCAATATTTAATGAGGAGCTTTTGAAATTGGAAAAGGAAGACATCAGGAAATTGGAAGCAGTGGACAAAATTGAGGATGGAAGAATTACAGTCACAGTAACAGGCAAACTGAAAAATAAATTGGACTCACTAGAGAAGAACATCTCCAAAACAGCAGGATTAGAAAAAAATCTTTATGTTTGCATGAACTGTAGAGTGTTTTTAAGGAGAAATTTGGATGTTGAGAAAGGCTTAGTGAATGGAGCGATGGGAAGAGTTGTGGGTTTTATTAATTATCAGAAAAAAGAAGGAATTGAATGTTTACAGATAAAATTTGATCAGATAGAGGAAGTTAAAGACATTTGTCGTTGTTCAGTTCGTTTCATGCTTGTGAAAGACTTATATGTACGTAGGAAGCAGTTTCCGTTTTCACTAGCATATGCTGTAACTATCCACAAGTCTCAAGGATTGACTGTAGATTGTGCATTTGTGAACATTGGTTCAACTGTGTTCAAAGAAGGTATGGCATATGTAGCTTTGTCACGAGTCAAAACATTATCAGGTTTATTCATGATAGACTTTGATGACTCAAAAGTTAGTGCTGATACAAACTGTGTAAAGGAGTATAATAGATTAAGAAGAAGCTATGCTCCTCATTTAGGTCAGTATCCTGTGTTGGAGAAACGTGTAGTTTCTCGTAAAAGGAGAAATGAGAATATCTGTAATGAAGATGTAGAGAAGAGGAAAAAAAAGAGGAGTGATGTAATTGCAAGCAAAAAGAATAAGGAAAATGAAGAACAGGTTGTAGGATGTCATTTTGAAAATAGCTCTGGTGTCAACTGCTACGCTAATGTAGTGCTGAATGTTGCATTTTATCTGGAAAGTTTGCAAGAGCAGATAATAGTAAATCAGGGAAAAAGATTCTGTTCAGAGCTCAGTCTCCTTTTTGAAAAGCTGAGTAAAGATAAAACTCAAATAGAAAGTGCTACTGAAATTAGAAAACTTTTAGATGTATGTTCAGGACGAACACAGTTTTCTCAAAATGAACAGCAAGATGCACACGAATTTTTGATGTATTTTCTTCAGGTAGTGGAAGAAGAAGGAGTTCCCATTGACATTTTTTTTGGTCTCTCTTATAAATGGGAACATAGTTGTGATAATTGTTATAATATATGTGGCTCTATTGTTGATAATGAAAGGTTTATTTATTTGACATTGCCAGAGAGTAAAACAGTCACTTTTGCAAAATTAGTTAAAGATGCTAATCATAGCATGAAATGTGGTGAGTGTAATTCTGACATGTTTTCAACATTAATTTTAAGGGAATACGGACAGTATGTAATTTTAATGATGCAACGATGTAGAGCTGATGGATCAAAATTGGATACTTTAATAAAGAAGTTTACAGGACAGCAATTATCAATTTCAGGAAAAACTTTTGTAACTGTTGCAATAATTTTCCATGATGGACCTACTGTTACTTCTGGACATTACACAGTTTATCTAAAATGTGAAAAAGGCTGGACACTGTGTAATGATTCCCAATTGATTTTCAAACAACGTTTGCCTTTTGATTTAGCAAATTCCTATCTAATCTTCCTGAAACCTAAATTTTAGAGAGATTTGGCAAGATCTGGACAAAATAATTTTACCATTTTACTGGATTACCATTGCAATTTTGTAGAAAAAAGATTTTTAAAATTATCATTTGGCCTAAAGGAAAGATAACCAATTGTAATGTGGACTTTTTTAAATTTTAATGCAATTTTCAAAAACCAATAATTTAGAGATAATCGGTAACTTCTGCACATTTTAAATTATGGAATGCTATTGGACTGCCATTGGAAATTTTTTCAAAAATGATTTAAAAAATTACTATTTGGCCATGTGGAAAAGTAAGCAATTCTATTGTGGACTAAATAAATTATTCAAAAAATTTTCGTGAACCAAAATGTTACAGAGAATTGGTGAGATCTGGACAGATTAAACTTTAGAATTTTAATGGTTTTCCCTTGGAAATTTATTCCAGGAAAAAAAAAAAAATACTATTTGGCCTAAAGGAAATAAAATCAGATGTATTTTGGAGTTATTTGAGATATAATATTGTGATTATACTTCTGAAACAAACATATCAGACGGTATTTTAAAGAAAAAAGTATTGTTTTTAGATGATATTTTTTTAGAATAATATGCATTTCTGTAATGATAAGTTTAAGTGAGAAGACATTCTGGGCTTTTTTAATACAATCTTTGTGATTGTTAATTTTTTTTGCCCGCTGTAAAATGATGAATGCAATTGCTTTCACAATTAATAGTGAAATGCAATATATTCTGAAAACAGCACAAATAAGGCAAAAATATTTTTTTGTAAAAAATGTAAATATGTGTATTGTATTATAAAATGGATAAAAAATATTAATACTTTTTTCTTTATTTTCAGATCGATATAGAAAATTTTCGGAAACTACAACCATTTTAAAAACTATTTTTTAAAAAAACAAATGAATAAATATTTTTTTGAGTGAGTATGGTAAGTTAAAAATAAAAATTGTAGTCTCTCAAGGACTTTGTAATGAGATAAATGATTTTTAGTGTTTTTTTTTAAAAAATAAAAAAAAGGTACGCTTACCGTACGCGTACGGTAAAAAAAAAAAAAAAAAAGTTTTTAAAAAAAAAGAAAAAAAAAGATGAAAGATAAGGTTGGCTCTTAAAAGAACCGTTGTGTTCATGCAGGGACAGAGGAAAGAAAGATTGGGAATATTAGACGGTACGACAAGTGTGCTGATCTATTTTACTGTTCACCAGGGAAACACTGGTCTCCCTATAAGTAATTAGATCGTGACAAGTGGCGCACCGTACTTCAACCCTCGCAAACCGAGGGTTAATTTCCAGAGGGCCAGCAAAAGGAGATTCTCCCCCCACAGATGAAGGGCTCACCTGACCTGCAGAAGAAGGAGTCTGCCCTGCAGATGATGGTCCAGGCTGAGCTGCTGTGGATGTACTGGCTCGTCTTTCTGAAGAGTTACCTCCAAAAAGATGACCATGTGTCCTTCTGTGTACTTCCTGGAGGTGTCTCTTCATGGTGTGATTCCCAAAGGAATACTTCCTGTTAGGATTACCTCTAGAAAGTACACGCTTACACAGCTTGCAAGTAACTAAGGGTGCATTCACCTTTTGCTGGCCTTCTGGAAAAGTAAAATACTCCCAAACGTAAGAAGGCTTTACTTTCCTCGCTCTCTGCCTCAAGACAGTGCTGCTGGTGCTAGCCTCACTCTCAGAAGAGCTCTGCTGTTCTGCCATCGTATCCCAAAGACAAACCAGCTCCTTCTCCCAAGGGATCACAAGCAGAAATGAGGGGAATGGGTGTGGTGTAGGAGAGTTCTAGAACTGAAAGTAGTTTCAACCAATCAAAAGTTGTGTTTCAAGATCACATGACCTACCGTACGCTTACGGTACGCTTACGGTACGCTTACGGCAAAAAGTACGCGTGCGCGTAAAAAAGACACGCGCTTGCGCGCATGCGCATAACAGTCATTTCCCGGCACTTCCGCGTAACGTGCGCGTGTTGCGTAAGCGCGCACGCGTCCCACGCGCAGTACGCGCGGCTACGCAAAGTACGTAACTATGCGCAAGCAGCGTAGATAGATTACGGACGTTGCGTAAACCGTACGCTTACCGTGAGCTTACGGTACGCGTACTATAAAAAAAAAATAATAAAAAAAAAAAAATCTGGAAATACATTTTACATGTTTATTTTAAAAAATATATATAAAAAAAATATTTAAGGATTTTAAAAATTTAAGCATAGTCTTTATAAAAGATAAGAAAATTAAATTAAAAATATGTTTGAAAAAAATGAAGAATAAAAGAAAAAAATAGCATTTAAAAAACCTTGCAAATTCACTGAAAAAACCATGGGTTTCACACACGTTATAGTTAGGAATTAGCATTTAAAAAACCTTGAAAATTCACTGAAAAAACCATGGGTTTCACACACGTTATAGTTAGGAATTAGCATTTAAAAAACCTTAGAAATTCACTGAAAAAACCATAGGTTTCACACACGTTATAGTTAGGAATTAGCATTTAAAAAACCTTAGAAATTCAGTGAAAAAACCATAGGTTTCACACATGTTATAGTTAGCTGGACATTTTACTCGTAAAAAACCAATGAAATTGCCCCGTTATAGTTAGTTCAGCTAACTATAACTCGCGCGCCCGCAATGCACTGCTGATGACGTCACATATTACATCACTCATGACATGGTCAGTGACATCACTCATGACATCACTGATGACATCTCAAATGACATCACTGATGACATCACTGATGACATCATCCTTGTGATAGAGTGGCAGACCTCCTCTCACCTTAATATAAGCTTTGATACACACATTCAAAAATAGAGACTAAAAATTTCAAAACAATGGACATACCAATACCAGTTACAACAACCTCTTCAGTAATTCTAAGATCCACATACACATCCACTCATTCACCAACAGTCCTATACAGTCACTCATACATGTACTCACTCATCATATGTACTCATACACCTATACATCCTGTTACACAATGCCACTCATCCATAGAGTTACTCACACACATAGTCACTCATGCTAATAAAGAATCAAACATACATTCACCTGCATATACAGTTATACACACACCACCACACTTACTTCTACGGAAACTTACACATACTTAGTCTTTTAAACAATCACTTATAGAAACACATACTTATTCATACAGGAACTCTTTCAATCTCTCCCTCTCACATATACTCACATATATACACCAATAGTCACATATACTAGTTTAAAACATATGTAGTTACTCCTGAAGACACTATTGAGACAGTCATTCACTCACTAACACACCCATACACACACTCATCCACCCATACAGTCCTGCACACATGCTTTCTTCAACACATACAAACAGTGAGTCACTCATTCATGCACCTATGCACTACGTAATACCCCCCACCGAACCATACAGACACTCAGACTGATACTCAAAAAAACAACTAATAACCTATATAGACACCCATGTAGCTACTCACCAACCCATGCAGCCACTTATACACAAAGTGAGAGATACACTTAATCAGTCAGTTACACAATCAATTTTTCAAAAACAAATCATCCATTTAGACACTTATATACCCATTTATTCTTCCATCGACCTTGAGATATACATATATAAAACATATTTAATTTTCAGAAAAACACACATTCACTGGATGATGTCATCAGTGAGGTCATCAGTGATGTCATTTGAGATGTCATCAGTGATGTCATGAGTGATGTCACTGACCATGTCATGAGTGATGTAATATGTGACGTCATCAGCAGTGCATTGCGGGCGCGCGAGTTATAGTTAGCTGAACTAACTATAACGGGGCAATTTCATTGGTTTTTTACGAGTAAAATGTCCAGCTAACTATAACATGTGTGAAACCTATGGTTTTTTCACTGAATTTCTAAGGTTTTTTAAATGCTAATTCCTAACTATAACGTGTGTGAAACCTATGGTTTTTTCAGTGAATATATATATATATATATATATAAATTCACTTAAAAAACCATAGGTTTCACACATGTTATAGTTAGCTGGACATTTCACTCGTAAAAAAACAATGAAATTCCCCCGTTATAGTTAGTGCAGGCAACTATAACTCACGCGACCGCAATCCTCTGCTGATGACGTCAGATATTACATCACTGTATTTAGACACTTATTTACCCATGTCTTCTTCCATTAATCTTTAGCTATACATATATTACAAATATTTATTTTTCCTAAAGACACATACGTCATCAGTGATGTAATATCTGACGTCATCAGCAGAGGGTTGCGGTCGCGTGAGTTATAGTTGCCTGCACTAACTGTAACGGGGGAATTTCATTGGTTTTTTACGAGTGAAATGTCCAGCTAACTATAACATGTGTGAAACCGCTGGTTTTTTCAGTGAATTTGCAAGGTTTTTTAAATGCTAATTCCTAACTATAACATGTGTGAAACCTATGGTTTTTTCAGTGAATTTGTACGTTTTTTTAAATGCTAAGTTATGTATTTATTAATTAAATTTTTTTTCAGGTTTTTCACCGTGCGCGCCCCGTGAAATTTTTTATTTTTTTTAAATCGCGAGGTGCGCGCCCCCTGCGCGCATGGTGCGCTTCGCGCACAGAGCGCCCACGGTTCGCAGTGCGTGCCGTGCGCGCCGGGTGCGCGCACCTCGCGATTTAAAAAAATATATATATTGTTTTTTTCTCCCTTGGGGGTCCTTCTGTGACCCCCTGACCAAGGCTAGGGGTTCAGGAACTGTCCACTCTGCCCCCTTTCCACGTTCTCCACCTTTTTTTTTCAACCCCTCGGACTGCGAGAGACAAAATGGCGGCCGACACTTCCTGGTTTCGACCGATTCGAATGTTTACCGACATCTAACAACCAATCAGAATTGCGCTCGCGAACGGCAGGGTGCGCGCACAGTGCGCGCACGGTGCGCACGTATAGATATTGATATGCTTTTAAATGCTATTTTCTCAGGAAATACTGAACAGATTTACACCAGACCTGCAAAAGGCCTTATGGCTACCTCTATGCCAAATTTCAAGTAATTCTGTTCAGCCGTTCGGGCTGTAGCTGCGTCTAAAGGTCCTATGGAAAAATGCATGGGGAAAACGCGTTTTGGGACCCCCCTTTTTTCTCGTCCACCACTTGACGAATCACCCCGAGACTTTCAGGGTAGGAGCTGAACGGAGTGCCCCATTAGTTTTGAAAATTTCGCGAGGATTCGTCAACCGGCGCCAAAGTTATTCAAAATAGAATTTTGAGATTTCCTATGGAAACACGGTCCTAACTATAACTATCTACTGGTGACCGCCAGTAGATAATATATAGATATATATATTTTTTTTCCACTAAAAAAACATAGGTTTCAGGCACGTTATTGTTAGAAATTAGGATTTGCGATGTCATTAGTGATGCCATCAGTGATGTCACTGACCATGTCATGAATGATGTAATATGAGACGTCATCAGCAGTGCTTTGCGGGGGCGAGATTTATAGTTAGCATTTGGCGATGCAGCGCGCGCAACGAAAATGTTTTTTTTTTTTCCGTTACTTACCTGAAATTGTGTGTCTGTATGCCGTAATTTACAACCCCCCACCCAGCCCCTCCCCCGCCCAACGTCACCACCCGGTGGCACGCCCTATACGGGCTGTGGCTGGTAGTCACAATGATACCTTACTACCAAAAGAGGGCAATAGCTCAAACAGTACAACACAGAAATAAGGAAGATCACTTAAGAAGGGCAAGTAAGCAGCAGCTCATGAAATTAAGAAATGAAAGAGTAAGTCTTCTAAAATGTATAAGTCGACATTAAAAAAAACCTTGGAAAAGCATTTGCTTGTCAAAAATCAATCCCAATCGAGAGGTAAGCCAAAACTCAAGGTAAGACCGAAGCTCATACTGCAGTCATTAACATAAATTGAGAGAAAATCATTTAAAACTGCTTCAAATTAGATAAGTTGAGGCAAAGTCACCATTAAATGCAGATGATAACTACTGATGTCATGAAAAGCAGAAGAAAGCTAGTGACAATATCAACAATCATTGGCATAGCCAATAGGTCTCGCCTTTGGGACCTTATAAGTATTTAATTATGCAGCACAGTATCATTGGTGCAACATCAACTGTTGCATGGCTAAACACTTATAAAGTCCTAAAGGCTAGACCTATTGGCTATGCCAATGCTTGTTCTCTTTTTCACTGCCATGTGAAAGTATGATGCTGCACTTTATTTTGCACATTTCCATTTGAACGATCACAAAATGGTTCTCCATAAAATGAACTCGGGAGATATACATTTATCTGTCACTAAGTACAAAGAGCGCGCGGCTAAAGGTAAACTTTCTGGAAAAAAATCCTGCATGGGGCAGTGGCTGGTGCTGGGGTGATGCGATCGCCCTATAGCGAATACTGAAATGCCTATAGGCAGGTGTATATTGCTTCCCAAAACGTATTGTGTTGAAACGGTTGTTTTATGTTGCTTGGCCTGACGAGGCCTCAAAGCGCTCCTATTTTCATCATTCATTGGAAATATATTATTTGCACATTGTGGGTGGTGTTTGCGGTGCATAAGGTTCAAAGACCTGGTCCAAAAACGGTGCAACATGTGGCAGGTTGCTTGTTATTGAAGTGCTGCAGAGACTGTGAGAGAACAGGAGGAGTCACTTTTAACTATTTACCCACTATACTCATCACAGCCAGCACCTTGTGTTTACAGTGAGAAGATGAGTCATGCGTTTACTGCCTTAGGGAATTGGAGGTGGTTGTCAATTCTCCTTAATTGTGCTGGGATTTAATTTCAGATTTTGGTGGCAGAGAGGCATGTCGACTGTTTTTGGTGTTTTTGAATGGCAGGTAAATAATGGGGCACGTCTTTAGTGCAGAGCTCTTAACTGCTGGTCGGATTGGAGTTTTTGTTGAAGGAAGAGCTGTGTAGTTTCATGGATTGCTCAGTGAGTTATGCACATTGTTTTAAAGGTGATCCTTATGGCCACAGGCGGCCAGTCTAGAGTCAAGATGTTTTATCTAGCTGTGGCTAGGTCGTTTGAGCAGTTGTCTGACTGGCACATCTTTAAATTCTTTGTAGCTTCCACAGTACTAAAACGGGTGTTCCAAGAAAGAGTCTATTGACTAAGGGTAATTTTGAGACCATGAGCACCATTAAATTCAGGTTTTCAGGAGAGTCCTAGTTATGTGGCCAAAGCAACTGCGATAATGACAACAGCAAAATATCTTGTCTCTCACTAACCACAGTAGCGACGAAGCTGAAGGAAAAAGAAAGTCAATATAAGGAAAAGAACACCCTTAAGCTAATGAGTGAGGTGAGACACTTGAATAGTGATATAGACCCTGTTGGGACAGGAAAATCCCATGCTTGGAGACGGACCAGCACCACTGTCCTGAGTGCCTCCGTTGCATGGATATCTGGAACCATGGTAATGATTTTTGATCATGGGCGAACACAGATCATGCATGTGCACCATGACCTAAGCCCATGGCATATTAATGAGGTCTTGTTAGACTGGGGACGCACCAAGCGTTACTCTCATGACAGTGGAAGGCCACTGCCCTTAAGAGGAATGAAGTGACATGAACACAGTTGTGGCAGCATAGTAGTTTTGTGTTCAGTAGTGTGTTCTCGGATTTGCTGATTGCCGTGGATGGGACTGGACTGCACAATGTTGAAAGACATGTTCCTCAGAGAAAAAGTCCGACCATTCATACAATGATGGAAGAGGAACAGCACAGGTACTTCCAGCTTCGACAGTCAGTACTGGCCACCCAGAATGAAGCAGCAGGTATCATAGATACCACACTATGAATCCCTTTAGGGCTTGTTGTCATCCACATACTCTACCCTCACAACCACATCCACGGACTATAAATGGCCATACATGCACCAATGGGAGAGAGTGGGGGAAAACCTACCACAAGAGGAATGGGAGATGGCTCATAGTTTCACAGGCTGAGAAACTTGGTATAAAATCCTGTTCAATAGGAACCCTGCTCCAGAAAACTCAAACAAATGTTCTCAAACAAGGATGGGGTGTGCTGGAGGGGATGTGGTATGGATGGGACGTCCATACATGTGTGGAGATCACGTCCTAAGATTATCTTGGAAGGAAGTGTTGAGCCATCTAAAGAAAGTGACTGGGTTCCCAATTCCTGCAAAGCTCCTGATTACAGTCCTCGGTCCTCAAATTGCGAGAATGTTCCATTACGGATGTGTATACAGGTATCGCACAGATGCTTCTTGCAGCTAAACCAGAGTTGGCTGCATACTGGAAGAACCCAAACGCACCAGCCATTTCGAAATGATCAAGCAAACTCTTGTCTCTTATGGCTATGGAGATGATCACACATGACCTACGAGGCATGAGGAAAAGATTTAAAAATAAGTGTAAGCCCCCGAAGGATAATTTCCAGTCAGACTTTCTGGCTATGTCTTACCCATGCATCTAAAGAGCACAGAGACAGAACTGGAGTTCAGAAACAGCCTAGGGGATGGGGAAGGTTGAGAGGAGAGGTAGGGTCTACCAGCATCACTTACAATATTCCAGTATTGAGCAGCATTATTACAGACGGTACAACAGGAGTGTGATATCACTATAATTTAGAGGGAGATGGTCGGGATAACCATGTTTGGTTATTGAAAATGCAATAAAACATTATGTTTATATCCTGTAATTTCCATTTGGCATAGGAAAGCTTTGCTAAACCTACAGAGCAAAATTCTGAATCTATTTTCCCGGTTTGCTGGGCCTGATTAGAGAGAAAATGTTCTCCAATGTGAAAATATTTTTATTTTAATTCAAAATATTTTATTGAATTTTCATGTTAAACAATAAACAAAGACAATACAGAAAAAATATATTATTGAGCGAAAATACCTAGTCATTATATAAAATTACAAGAACATCCAATGAATTACAGTAGGTAATGATAATTGCAAATTTACAAGAAAAATAAAAAGGAGAGAAGGGGAAGGAAACAGCTATAAAAATAATTGCGTTAACTATAAATAAAGCTACTATAACATAGATAGTTAGTGTAATTGAATATCAATAAAATAAAAACTAGCAATAAATATTTAACTAAGAAAATAAATATACATCAACAGGTTTCCAAAAAGAGTGATAAGAATTGAAATTATGATTAAATCCAGTCAAGGACAACTGAGCTCCTCTTCTTGTAAAAATAACCCACGACCACCAAGCATGAACTGATAATAGCGAAACATCTTTCCAACAGAATGTAATAGATTTTAAAGCAGCTGAAATTAGGAAATTAAAAAGATTACCTTCTAAGTCATTTACATTTTGTGTAAGAACAGCTGATTTGCATATTAACATTTTGAATGAAATATCATCATGAATATTTAATATATTTTTTATAATGTCCCAAACTTCAGTCCAAAATGTAAAAACTAAAGGACGATCAAAAAGCGTATGTTGTAACGTACCATGATGTAATTTACAATTCCAACAAGTTGCAGACTGAAGAAGTTTAGCTTGAAATAAACGTGATGGAGTCCATAAACAATTAAATAAAATATACAAATTAGTTTGATAAAGCCAAACAGGTAACCAACCAGAAATACTACTAAGCCAAATATCTTTCCATGCATCCATAGACAAGGAAACTGAAAGTTCATTATTCCAAAATACAGAAATCATTTTTACATTGGTTCCTAGAGCATTAGATAATTTTTTATTTAAAATAGAAACACCATGAGATGATGTGGAGACAGTTTGAATATAGATTGATAAATCAGCTTTAACATTAGAAGGAATAACATTAGGAAAGGAATCTAAAATCGAGTTACACAAATATTCATATTTGGTAAGGTCAGACTGAGGTAAACGAAATATTGTTTGTAAAGCCTCAAATGATATGAAAGCATTGTTGGTATATACATCTTTAAGATAAAAAATACCAGCATTAATCCATGAATACCAGAAATTGATATTTCTATTCAATTTAATGACATTGCTATGCCATAATGACAAGTCTTCTGTAATAAACATGGAAGATAAAAAAAATAATCTAAATCATTAAAAATCATTTTAGTGGATTTAAGAATAACTGATTCATGGCAAAATTATGATTTATTAGACATGGTTAACAAAGTGGGTAGTGGAAATGGATTTACTATTGACTTCTCAATAAAAAGCCAAATAGGTGGATTATTTAATAAGGAATGGTTAAACTATATGGAACTTTGTTCAAAATAAAAGCTTTATGATAAAGAAAAATGTCAGGTAATCCAAAACCAGCATTACATTTGGGCATTTTTAATTTTTGATAACTAATACAAGGCAACTTGTTATTCCAAAGAAATTTGGAGAGAAATTTATCAACATTTTTATAAAACTTTAATGAAAATTGAGTAGGAATCATAGCAAGGGTGTAGAAGATTTTAGGAGCAATGGTCATTTTAATAGAATTCATTCTTCCCCACCATGAAAGATGTAGTGAAGACCATTTGGATGCCTTATCTTTAATATAATTTAAGATACAGTTACAGTTTAAAGTTATTGTTGATTTTATGGATGAAGAGAATAAAATACCAAGATATTTCAATTTATCCTTTTGCTAAATAATTTTTTTCATAGGTATCATATCAGGAATACAATAAATGTTTAAGGGGAAAAATTCAGTTTTGTTAGTATTTAATTTATATCCAGAAACTGTGGAATACTTTGCAATAATCTCTCATAGGAGAGGGAATGAGGATAAAGGATCATTAATAAATAAAAGTACATCATCAGCATAAGCTAAGGTTTTAATAATAACGTCATTAATATTGACTCCTTTAATATTATCACATTTTCTTAGAGAAGTAAGGAAAGGCTCAATACCAATAAGAAACAAAAGTGGGAAAAGGGAGCAACCGTGTCTTGTACCTCTAAAAAGGGAAAATTGATCCGAAACTTGGCCATTGTTAAATAAATGAGCAGTAGGAGCAAAATATAGAGGAGAACTCATACGGATAAATGTGTCACCAAAATTAAATGATAGTAAGGTATGAAATAGAAATTGCCAATGAATTGTATCAAATGCTTTCTAAGCGTCTAATGCGAGAACTCCTGAAGGTATAGTTAAAGTATAACCTTGTTCAATAACATGTAATAAAGATCTTGAATTGTTTGCAGAATATCTATTCTTCATAACACCAGATTGATCTGGGTGTATAATAGAATCTAACACAGGGGAAAATCTAGAAGCAAGTATTTTAGCATATCATTTACAATCTTGATTAATTAAAGATATAGGACAATAATTTGACACAAGAGTGGTATCCTTATCTGGTTTGGGAAGTACAATAATTAAAGCCTCAGTAAAAGAACCGGAGGTAATTCCTGAAGAGCGAAAAAAGGTAAAAAGTTGAAATAAAAAAGGCAAAAAGTTGTAACTGAAATTCTTTGTAAAACTCAGCCAGAATACCATCGGGACCAGGAGACTTATTTTTTTAAAGAGATTTTATGGCTGATCAAATTTCATCTGCAGTAATGGGTGAATCAATCCTATTTTTATCTGATTGTGAATTCTTGGGCAATCCACATGTAGTTAAAAAAGAATCAATTAAGGAGACATCTTGGGCTTGTTATATAGATTAGAGTAGAAATCCAAAAATTCATTAACAATATCATTGTGAGAGAAAGCAATTTTACCATTAGGGCCATGAATTGAATTTTTTTGAGTTTTATCTTTTTTTATACGTAAATAATTAGCTAAAAGTTTTCCAGATCTGTTGACATTAAAACGGACTTTGGCTTTAGAATTAGAAATCTGAATGCCAGCTCTCTTGCTAAGGATTGTGTTAAACTCATATCAAATTGTTTGTAGTTTAACTCTATACTGAGAATCATTGGACGTAAGAAAAAGTCTCTCAAATTTCGCAATTTGTTTTTCTAAATTTTTAATATTTGCATTAAAGGATTTATTTTCATAGGCCATAATAGAAATAGTTACACCTCTAATATAAGCTTTAAACACATTCCATCTATTAACCATAGAAGCAGATGCTTCAGGGTTGAATAGGAAATAATCTTGAATGGCATTTTAGAGCTTAGGTTTATTATGTTCATTAAGAGCAATGCCAGTATTCATTCGCCATCTAGATTGCTTTGTAACAGTTGAGTTTAAATTCAAAACAAAAGAAATCAAAGCATGATCTGAAATGTCAATGTTACCAATCTTAGGAGTAATCACGGAGTTAATTAGTGGCTTGGAAACTAATAAATAATCAATCCTAGAATGAGAATTATGTGGGTTTGAAAACCTTTTTTCCGTAGGGAAGTGGAGTCGCCAAACATCAACTAACTTAGTGGTTTGAATAAATGATTTAAAAGCATAAAAAACCTTAGGAGGGTAACATTTAGTAAGAGATAATCTATCCAATAAAGGATCAATTACACCATTAAAATCACCTCCCACAATTAAAGGAACTTTACCCAACTTTAGAACCTCAGTGGTAAGATTAGACCAAAAAACAGGGTCATCTGCAGTAGGACCATAAACATTTAGTAAAAATATGACTGAATCATGAACTTTAATTTTAACTATTACAAATCTCCCGTCAGCATGTAAAGTTTTACTCAAAATTTGGCAATGTAATTTTTTGCAAAAAGAATCTCCACCCCATTTATTTTACCATTTGCAGCAGAGGAGACAATTGTATCAACCCACTGCTTCTTCACATAATCTAAGATTTTGTCATCTAAATGAGTCTCCTCTATAAAACAAATATCTGCTTTACAACTACTTAAATAATCTAAAAATTTTGTACGTTTAACTGGATGACGTAAACCTTTAACATTTAATGACACTACTTTAATGTTATGAACATTAGCCATAATGGAAGAGAAAGAGAAAAAAAAGGTCAAGAAGAGGAAAGCAATAAATAAGAAAAGAGTGAGAAAAAATAGTAGCTCCAGAACAATCAGAAAGGAGGGAGGAAATAAAACATCGAAAAAATGACAAACATAATACATTAATATCAAGAATGAAACGCACACACACTCTACAAGCACGACCGGAACCGTTGGAGCCCAATGCAAGAACAAATCATCAATTTGTCAGAAAATACATGACTGGCAGTAATCAAGTAGCAGAGTCATGAGTATCCATTAAGTGCTGAGACTGATGCTCCAAAATCTGTCTTAATTCTTCAGGACGGTGAAAGGATTTCGAGAAATTATCTTTCCAAATAAGCATTGTGGAAGGATCGAAAAGACCATATTTGAAACCAAGACTTCTTAGTTGAGGACGAAGAGCAGTGAATTCCTTGCGAATTGAGACAGTCTCCTTGGCAAAATCTTGATGTATAAATATTTTATTCCCATTGACCATCAAGGAAGGGATTTCTCGTGCTGCTTTCCCAAAAAAAAATGGTGATGACGAAGAATTTTAAAGATCATTTGTTGAGGTTATGTGTGCTGAGGGTTGCGATGGGAAGGAATCCGGTGTACCTTATCAATTTCAAATTTTGGGGGAAATTTGATTTTTAAGAGGCCAGGAATCAGATTTTCCAAATATAATCTGCAGTTATCACCCTCAACATTTTCTGGTAAATTGAAAATGTGTAGATTATATTGTCTGTTGCGATTTTCCAAATCTAAGAGTTGAGTAGACATAGGTGATATTTTCACCCGCACTGGGTTAAAAGCGTAAATTCTAACCTTATTATCTTGTATTTTAATTGAATTATCAAAGATGTTCATTGATAAGCTGGCCATTTCTTTGTGTACGCTCTTAATCTCTGACGCAATTGTATCTGTATAAGCACGAAGTGCTTGAATTTCATCCAGAATTAAAGATAAGGACGGTCACATTGACTCTACCACCTTATATTTAATTGGCGGAGGTGAAACCTGCTGTCTTCTTTTGTTATGAAGAGAATTTTTACTATCCATTTTCTTGTATAAAGAATTAAATTTGTAAAGAAATATAAGGTTAATGAGAGAATAGAGTGTTATTTGGAAAAATATCCTTAAAATGTCTGGTGCAGCAGCTAAAATGGTCTGTGGGAGTGGCAAGGGCCAAGCTAGGCCCTTTCTTTAATGTTCACTCTGCCCCCTTGACAGACAAGCCTGGCAGTACCTGAAGACAGAGCTGGGTGCAGGAGCCTGAAGACAAGAAACACTGCTTCCACTCTCCAGAAACATGGGAAATAGCTCCTCAGCACGGGTACAGGTTTCAAATACACAGCGACCTCATTATAGGCAAAAATCTGACAAAATGTAGTCGTTTTTATGTAAAAACAGGCGAAAACGAGCTGAAGCTCACCGGGAGGCGGCCATTTTCTATTGCGCGCTCGGCACTCTCCCGTTTTCTTTTTTTTAAGGGAGAACTTTTGCAAAGCTTGTGAGTAGTGAAAATGGGATACTTTGCAGGTGAAAAAATACCTTTGCATAAGTCGACATCCCTAAACATGGGGATTTCAGGTCCTAGACCAATTAAAAAACCTAGGAGGCTGTTCTGGACACTTGAAACCGAGAGCTATCCTTGCAGGGAACAGAGAAGGTCAGGTTGGCTCAGAGGTTGAAGGGCATTTGGGCAATAAAGATGATGGCTTTCCCTATGGGGAGAAGGAAGTAAGAATGTGGTAAGTCTATTATAGGTAGTGGCTCTGCCACACCAAGGCATTCTGGGGTGAGGCCTTGAGCTCTGTAAGTCAGTCAAAAAGAATGGCCACATTAGGCCATATGAGTGTGAATTGCCTGGACTGCAGTACTGGGTGGACTACGCCGCATTAGCATGACCAGCAGGGGTGGGCAGTAAACTCCACTCTGCCGGCGGAGTGCGCAGAGTTTTACCCAATCGGAATGCAGAGTTCCTGTAAACTCTGCAGCGTGGCGTAGTTTCTCTTGCGTGGCTCGCCAATGTTAACTTAGAGAGCGAGAAAATAGAGCACTATGACAAGTCCCGGCTCAGTTTCTCAACGTAGGCAGTCGCTGCAGGTTGCTACTGTTTGCATTTTGAAAGCTGCCACTCGTGTTGAGGAAGCTGCTACTCGAGTAGAAAATCTGTTTGAGCGGCAGGAAGAAGCAGTGTCCTCTGGGGTGCCGCTTTTTGCCGTTCACGCTGATTTTACTGCGCGGGACACAGCGCTAATAAAAATCAGCGCCGGGGTACTGAAATTCTGCCACTCATGCAACTCAGCGAGTATCGCCCACCCCCAATGACCAGGTGTCCCCGACTTACTGAGACATTTCCGGTTATTAACCATCTGTCCCTACAATTTTTAAGTACATTCAGCACTCCACAGTTTTTAGAGGGGTTCAACTGGACACAGGGAGGCAAGATTTAATGTGTTCTAGTGTAGAATTAGTTAGCAGCCCTTAGCAGAAAGCAATTTGGTTAACACTGAAGTTACTTACGGTTTGTAAAAGTCGTAATTATCTCATTGTTTATGTTTTCTATCTTGGTGAGCACTGTCTGCCACTTTAGTATTTCTGTGCCTCTCTGTGTATGGAAAAGTGCAGTCCTACTATTAAGTTTGTGGAATGTTACGGTTTTTGTTTTTCAAAGTCTGAACAGTCTAAGTCAGAAAAGCGCTGCTAAAGTAATTATGTAGAAATATTAACTATCAGTCTGTGGAGCAAGAAGATTTCAGTTTCAAGGCTATTATGAAGACCACGTTTTAGGTACTGTGGGTATTTTGACGACGTGCATTGAGGTATTTTGCTGTCTGGACCCTTGGGTTTCTTCCAATTCTAGTATGATGAACGCTTTTCTTCAGTTTTACTAGCTAAGACTTCCTTTTCCTCGGTAAATATGGGGAGTGGCGTCCCAAATGTGGCTTAGCTTTGAAATGAAAGGAAAAGTGTTCCAGTTTGTACGACTGCAAGTCACACTGCACATTCTATCCTCACTCCCAGAGCCCCCTCCTGCTGCCCACCCTAACCTCTCCCTCTCCCTCCCCATCCCCAGCCCTTGCTCCTGGTCTCAGATTGCAGATTCCTATCTTCACCTCCAGCCCCCTCCCCCCCCAGTACCCGTCTGCAGTAGCAGCTCCGGACAATGGGTGTTATTGCAGTCAGAGCTTTAACGGGAGCCAGCTCGCTTGGCTGGCCCGGGCGGGAGCTATTCGAGGCCCAGTCATTGGAAGCAGGCAGGCCCTCGCCGTCTGTGCGGCCTCCTTCCTCCCCATCAAAACTCGTGCTTTTTCCCTCGCTGAAGACACGCGCCCTGTGCAGCCCAGGCGAGACCTGCACACCCAGCCCTCAGTGAGACACAGGCAGGTAGCCCTGAAGACACTGGTCGGTCCGGTGCCATCCAGGCGTTGGAGACCCTGATGCAGGACAGGCATAGGAGACATAGCAGGCCAGGAGTAGGAGAACCTGCAGACCAAGCACCTCGCAGAGGTACAGAGAGATGCAGGGCCCAGAACAGGCCATGTGGGGTACCCTGGAGGCCCAGCGCCCGATGGAAGCAGATTGTGGAAGAACATAGACCCCCCCGAAGGCGCTCTTTGGAGGCCAGATGAGAGGTACCCCGGAGACCCTGTACCGTCTACCGACCGGGCATGGGTCTGTTGCACAAACTGTAGCGTTAAGGGGCGGGGCTGCTGCAGACCTAGGGCCAGTCAAGCCTGTCGTGGGGCACTCTGTAGATAGAACGCCATATGAATGCCAGTGTGTGCGCCATCACTGCAGACTATGCAAGTGGCACATGGGCACCCCTCCGACCATCTACCCTGTGTGATGCCCAGGCCTGGAGTAACCTGAAGTTGCAGGCATGGGATACCATGGGGATCCTTTGCCTAGTGAAAGCCAGACCTGGGGCATCTTGCAGATGCCTAGCATGCCAGGAATGGGGCACCCTGCAGACCCAGCGCTGCCCAGCCGTGGGTCTTGCAGCCATGTACCGATCAGGAGTGGAGTGGGACATTCTGCTGTGAAAGACCCTCCGGTGCAGGCCAGGGACAGGGCATTCTCCACATAAAGCAGAGCACGCTGCTGTCCCATTTCCTGATTCAAGCCAGGCAGCGCCTGGTGCATGGCAGGCATCGATCACCCCCATGACCAGTGTCGGGTGTGGGAGACCATGCATGACGCCCTACAGATCAGGCTTAGGCCCGTGTGTATCTGGCACCTTTGCTGACCACAGCACAGCATCCTGAGACACAGCATCTTGAGAAGGCCAATCGATGTGAAAACATGCGCGTACGCCTCGCGCAAGTAGGGGGTGGGGGGAGTGCGGCCGAGAGCAGGCAGCGTTTCCCTTACGGGAGCGAGCGCGATAATTGCTAACACATGGCACTGCTCGCTCCCGCAAGGGAATCACCAAATGTGCACGCGTTGCCATTCAAAGCAATGCAACGCGTGCACGTTTATGCCTGCAAAACCGAACCAATTCTAAAGGTCTTTTTCCTAGCAACGCATGTGCGCTGCATAGGCGAGACCTAAAAAGGTAATATAATTGAGGGGAAAAAATGAGTTCAGTCAGAAACCTAAAGACTTGTAACCAGATTACAAATCAGAACAGTTGGCAAGACCGTTCATCATCACTATAAAAGCACTTATCAGGCTAACAGTAATATATCTAGAGAGGTCATACATTAATACTTCGCCCAACTGAGAGTTAGGTCCAGGCGAAATTTAAATGGCACCATTACACCACGTCACAAAATTATGTGTCGTTCACTGTAAAGCTGTTGCTCATGCAAATTGTGCTGTTTGGGATTCTTTTTTTTACCATAAAATGCCTCCTTATATCAAAAATTGACACGACGGTGCATTTCATGCTAAAATGTAGTGCTGAATGACAGATTCGTATTTTGTGAATTACATATAATTTTCCAAAAATTGTGCGCAATTACACGAAAGCAAATGATGTGAATTTTGCACATCTTTATGAAATGTTCAGAGTTTCTGGCAAAGATGCTGTTAGTATATATAGTTCAGCCATTCGCAGAGACGAATCAGATAATGTATTAAACAAGTTAGCTAATTGTAAGTCCTCTGGAGAGGATAGCTTTCCACAAGAATGGTGTAAGACTTTTTCAGTAGAACTAAAAGCCTCCTGAACCAGACTATTTAGTAATATCTTAAATGGGGGTAGAATTCTCCTTTCTTATTATGGGCCATATTATCAAATAATGGCGATAACATTATTGTGGAAATATGGATTTTTCTGGTCAGTTATGTCCCCTATCTTGGACCCCAACGGTTCTATGTGCATGTTACAAGTACATGTATGTTCCCTCCAGTTCCAGTTATGAAGACGCAAATACATGTGCGTCCACCGTTAACATGTCCTCTTTCAGATCTGCTATGAATGGGCTGGATATTCCATTCCTAAGTACGAAAGGCCACCGCCTTTATATGGTTCACTTATGCCATTTTACAGTCCAGGCAAGTAGGCCCTGATTCTGTCATCAAGCTTTTCTGCCTTCTTCCTCTGAAAGCTCCAGTCTGAGCCTGCATCTGTGACCATGAACTTTGTCTCATCCTCTGCACGGCTCACGGTGCCTGACATCAGCTTGCTGCCTGCCAAGAACTGTATTTCACCTTCGAAATTATCTGCTCCGTTCCCTGCCCAATGCATTCCTGTCTAGTAGTTTAAATAAACATTCTGCCAGCTACCGAGCAAAGGCCCGGCTTCTCTGTCTTTATACAAGTAATTCATAGCCCTATTACCATGGAAGACTTCTGCCCTCGCATCTAGTGTAGACACTTAGACGCTTGTACACGCACTAACAGTCAGTATAGTCAGTATAGAATAAGATTCTACTCTAAGAGACCTCTCTTTTGGATAACATAGTTCTTTAAACATAGGATGTTAGATATGATTTGGGATTAGGTTGACTTGACCCTCCAGACATCTGTCGCCACATGTAGAGCTAAATGTCAAGTCCCCTTCACCCCCTAGTCGCACGTCAATCACACGTCATGCTGCTGTGCGCGCATTTCTGCCAAGTATTTCTGCTGACATTGCGAAATTCTTTCATGGAACCACCCTATTATGACATCACATCTGATGACGTTCTTTAGTCACACCCAGTTACACCTACTTTTGCTACGTATGTATGTTTTATCCACACTATCAATTGTTACGCCTCTCGCATTTGCTTCACTGTAATGCCTATTGTATAAAAGTAATTACTTATCAATAAAGTATGTACTCCACTTCCTGAACCTCCGTGGTGATGGAACTTGGAGGCCACGATTCGAATCGTCCATTGGAATAAAGCCCATTCCGAACCTCTAATACCACGGATTCTGCCTCTTATTTATTGAGCTATTTTTATTATGTTTTGTATCAAATTAAGTCCCGGTAATTAAATTATTTACCACATGAATGGCGCCCGAATAGGGACACTTTCTCATCTCACGCGCCGGCGGTGCGTTGCAGGCCCGGTCTCCTGCCACAGCTGGACGGACAACAACGCGTACCAGCAGGATTTCCTGTATCTCCCTCCGGTCAAGCGGGGGCGACTGAGGCTGCGATCAACACCCAGACGAGGCGGTGAGAAGTGCGAAGTATCCCGACCAGAGCCTAGCTGAGAGAGCAAGATCCGAGGTATACAGAGGCCCACCAGGTTTCCGATGTCCCGAAGTGTCCGAAGTTTTCGAGTCGAGTCCAGTCCGGTCCAGTTCAGTTCAGTTCCGTTCCGAGGCCTTCCGTTCCGAGCTACCCGGTGAGTACCATTACTGGGGAGGCGTTCTGGCGTGCACATAAGTTGTGCCGATCCAGACGGGTTTGGGTACACAAATCCGGTCTGCACTGTTTTAGCAGTGTATCTGTACTGTTTAGCAGTATATCTAGTATATCAAGTATATAAATTCAGAAAATTCCGTTAATGTCGAGAATTATGTTTTGTGATTAAGTTTTCTTAGATCGTCATCTTCATTGTTGCTCATTTAAAATGTTAAATGTTAAATGTATTAATACGTCCTGCATATTGTGGTGTGAATGACTGTTCATTATCGTGGTTTATTGTATTAAGTTTGTTCAAGACCAAGTATCAGACCAGTTCTCAATATGCCGCTCTTTTCGAAACTAAGACAGATCACAACTAGAAAAGGGGTACTCGAAGAAGCTGTTCCCATTCCTCCTAGGGACACTCCAGGGTACTTCATGTATCATAAACACGGCTTAGACGCTATATTATTTCTTGATTTATGGGTAGACTACACTAAGGAATTACCAGAAAGTCAGAGGTGGCCCGCAGCTGGGACCTGGGATACAGATTGCATCGTGAAAGTAGAGGAAGAATTATGGAAAAAGAAAGCTAGACAGTCACAGAAAGACGCCATTGAATTATGGCGTAAAGAATCGTATAGACGGACAGAAAAAGCACGTAGACAGGAAGAGAAGAGTAAAGAGAATTCAAATAAAGTCCGAGAAAATCTATTAATTGAAGAAGGTACACGAGTGAAATCAGAACAAGTAGACAGACAAAGAAATGCCCTTATGAAGGGTATGTATCCCCTTCTGGCCGAGGGATTACCTAAGGCTACTCCGGGGATACCAAAAGACTTGCCACCCCCATTATTTCCAATAAAAGTACATCCTAAGGGGCATCCTAGAACCGCAGAAGATGTTTTTCTTTCCTCATATTTAGATGACGCAGCTCCCGAGTATGCTAACCCCGCCCCACATAGACCGTCGGTCGGGGAGGTTCAACGCCAAGATCCTGTATCTGTATCTCTACAACAACAAAACCTGACACAAAATCCGGCAAGCACGTCCGTTTCCACATCTGTTCCTACAGCTACTTCTATAGCTGTGTCCACACCTATAGTTGCTGTATCGCGTTCTACGAATCCTTTCACGCCCGATACTCCAGACGGGGCTACTGGAGGTGCTACCAACATTTTTTCTACGCCACCCAGAGTAAATAAACTTACCTTTCTAGAGTCAGCACATCCACGTACCCCCAAACTCATAAATTTCCGCACGCTTAGGGAACTTCTTATAGATTGTAGATATGACCCTGTGCCCGGCAAAGAGGACGAAATGATCATGGCATCATTACGTATCAGACGAGCCGCGGTGTATTTAGGGAAGTTACCAGGAATGACTGTGCATCTAGATAATATATATCATTTTGTCCAAACAGGGCGAGATTCTGAAAGTATTAACAGAGCTATGGAATACCAGAAAGTGGAGGTACAGGGGGAACTGTTACGTTTCCTCATAAATTGTGTGATCAGAAATCAAGACCGACCGGGGGTAGACCCGGAAACAATGGAAACTCTTACCAGATGGAGCCAGAATATATCAGAAGGGAGACATGATAGGCAAAAATGTATAATAGCCATGTGCAGAAAGATCCGAAAAGAAATAGAACGCCTACACGAAGAGAGATTAGCGGTAGACCAGTTTGAACAAAACGAGGAGGAGGAAGGATCAGGACCGTCCACAGGACAGTCAGAAACCATAGCCTATGTAGGTAGAGGAAGATCTTGTAATAGTACTAGATGTTTTACTGACCCGATACGTCCGATATGTCCAGATAATAACAGGAATTTCCAAACACCTATAATAAATATGAGGTCCCCCGAGCATTCGTTCCAAGCCGCTGACAAATTACTGCGAGAACGAAGGGGTTATCATTTACTCGATTCTATGGATGAACAAGAATTAGCCAGGTCAGCCGTTCATTGGGTTGACAGTCCCGGAAAATATGGTGATGATACAGTAGCACACACATTTCTGAACCTCACCCCAGATGAACAGCGTTTAGCTGGGATTTATATGATTCAACAACTTCTTATACTATATAAAAGCCAACATTCAGATCCTGGTCCCTTACCTGATATATTGACTGAATTACTCACGAATAGATGGAGAGGTTCAGGCACTAAGTTAATTAAGGAAATACTAGAATCCAGAAAGCAGTACATTCTTTTTGTATGTCCAGAACATGTTTCACTGCCCATCAAGGAAAGACCGATGTATTACATGGACAGACAGAATCCCTTACGAGAAGTACACCCAATAAAGGGCGAGGACAATCAGTTTAAACGTGTATTTGTATATACGCCCATATCAAAAATAGAATTGTTAGAAATGAAGAAAGTGGTACCCAGTCATGACAAAGACCCAGCGGGTTTCCACCGAGAAATTAAAGACATGTTACTCATGGGAGAGTATACCTATCCCGACATTATGACAATATTAAAGGTATTAATGCCTGCTGGCATTTATGAAAAACTCAAGGAAAAAGAGTGGGAGGTAGGAGACCAAAAGATAGATTGGACAGCATTAGAGAATGAAGAAAAGGCCCGAGGTCCAGGTTCGGGGCTTGGGGACAAAACTAAAGCACTACCAGGTTTACTAGTACAGGTACTGCCACGTTTATTAACTACGAAAAAGGAAGACTGGGGTGCAATCTCAGCCTGTAAACAAAAGCAAGATGAAGACACTAGTGATTTCTATGCCCGATTCGAAAAATGTTTTGGTATAAATAGTGGTATAAAAGCAAGTAGCGAGTCATACCCACATCTGTTTGTGACAAAATTAGTTGAAAATTCCTTGCCCCAAGTGAAGAATAGAGTATTAAAATTCGAGAGTACCTGGCAAGGTAATACCCCATCACAAATGTTACAAATGTTACAGTATCATTACAATAGAATTAGAGAAGAACAAGAACATGAACAAAGACGCATGAAAGACACAAAAATGAAAATGCTAGTCTCCCAGACAGTTCCAGCTGAAGGTCATAAAAAGGGTACGACACAGTCCGGTGATTCAGCAGGACCTGTAAAAGGGACATGCAACTATTGTAAACAACCAGGTCATTACATACACGATTGCCCAGTCTTGAAGCGTAATATCGCCACAGGTAAAACACAAGAAAGACCACGGCCACCTAGACAGGATCAGAATGAACAAGGAGCACCGCAGCATGCACAGTCCATGCCAGCTCCACAACAGTCTATACAGTTTGTGCCAGCTGCACCAGCGCTGCCGGCTGCTGCCACACAAACCACGACACGACAGCTGTACCAGACCGCACAGTATGACTATCCTGATTATCAACGATACGCATGAACCAGCCTAGAGAGGGAAGTTGACTTACCCCTTATCGAGGTCCCTGTAGACCAAGAAGGACCTTATGTACATAGTGAATTATTAGGCCAAGATAGAAAATTTTTACTTGATACAGGGGCAAGTCGAACAACTATAAAACGTAGTGAAGTTCCAGGGGCACCCCTCTCAGGCTCACAGAATATTTCCCTTGGTTTTTCAGGAAAACCTATTGTTAATGAAGTATCACAGCCTCTTCCACTTACGATAGGACCCCTGACCAGAACTACAGATTTATTGCTTACTAAATCATGTCCAGAAAACTTGTTAGGTATAAAAACACTGAAAGCTCTAGGAGCTATAATATGTTGTTCTCCGGAAGGAGTAAGATTGTTTTTACGTGATTTCAAAGGTCACTATGTGTCTCGAGACATGGATTCCCGACTGCAGACTTTACCCACACATTTATGGGCACAAGGCCCTACAGATGTTGGTTGCATGAACATTACACCATATCGAGTCACACTAAAGGCAGGAGTGGTACTACCACGAATGCGACAATACAAGTTACCCCCAGATGCTGTAATGGCTTTACTGCAAATCATTGACGAGCTTATTGGCCAAGGAGTGGTTGTGGAGACCGACTCCAATGTATGTAATTCACCGATAATTCCGATTCTTAAACGAACTGATCCAAAGGCTCCCCCAGTATATCGATTGGTTATTGATCTGCGCAAATTAAATAAATGTATTGTACCACAATACCCCGTAGTTCCAGACATCTCTTCATTACTGACAGCTATTGATTCCGAAGCAACATTCTTTACTGTAATTGATCTCAAGAATGCCTTTTTCAGCGTCCCAATAGATCCAGAAAGTCAATACTTGTTCGGATTCAGTTTAAATGGACGTAGCTTTAAATTCACACGCGCACCTCAAGGATTTACAGAAAGCCCCAGCATCTATAGCCAAGCACTGAAACGAGAACTTGACAGTATCCACATGCCAGTCAACACTGCTCTGCTTCAATATGTCGATGATCTGCTGATCACCGCCCGAAGCGAACCTGAATGTGAAAAAGCATCACTGACGGTTTTACAAGTTCTAGCCGCAAAGGGACACAAGGTGTCCCCTTCTAAGCTGCAATTCTGTGTCCAGCGAGTTATTTACCTTGGTCACTCGCTGTCCAAGGAGGGAAGGCAGCTTACACCAGATCGCATCCAGCTAATTGCAAATATGCCAATACCCAAGACACAAAAGGAGGTGCGGGCTTTCATAGGCCTCACTTCGTATTGTAGGCAGTGGATCCCTCAGTATGCATTTCTAGCAAAACCACTCATTCAATTAACAACACAGGAGGCAGCCACATCGACTGTCCTCCCTTGGACTCAGGAACACACACTAGCTTTTGAAAGCTTAAAGAAAGCTCTATGCCAAGCACCTGTTTTAGCAACACCATGTTACAGAAAACATTTTACACTCTTTGTTACAGAACGAGAAGGTACTGCCTTGTCAGTACTCACACAGGAACAAGCAGGATCACACAAACCGTGTGCTTATTTTTCTAGTACATTAGATCCCGTAGCTCAGGCTCTGCCTGCGTGCCTGAAATCAGTGGCAGCGACAGCTTTAGCAATCAGACAAAGCGATGCCATAGTGTTAGGACATCTATTGACAGTCCAAGTACCACATGCAGTAGAGGTTCTTGTGAATCGAACGCAAACACAACATTTGACTATAGCGCGACTTACAGGTTACGAATTAACATTGTTTCAGCCACATATAGAAATCAGACGTTGTAGCACATTGAATCCTGCCACACTTTTACCTGTAAACGGAACAGACCCACTAGCTCATGACTGTATTGAAGTTATTACAATAACGACGAAACCCAGACAAGACTTGACAGATGTCCCATTGTCAGATCCAGACCTGACGTTGTATGTAGATGGTTCATGTATGAGAACAGGTACAGGAGAGTTAGTGGCCGCTTATGCAGTCACAACAGACACTGAAATTATTGAAACAAAGTGTATAAATACCTTGTCCGCTCAAGCAGCAGAGCTCATCGCTCTGACACAAGCCTGTATTCAAGCCACAAATAAAAGAGTCAACATATACACTGATTCACGTTATGCATTCGGAGTTGTACATGACTTCGGCGTGCTGTGGCGAGAGAGAGGTTATTTAACTTCTCACGGTGCCCACATTCAGCACGGACCCCTTATTCATGCCTTATTAGATGCAATACATTTACCCACTGCAATATCGATTATGAAATGCAAAGCTCATACGAAAGTTACTGATATCATTTCTCAAGGCAATGATCTAGCTGACAGAACAGCTAAACAGACTGCTCAAACTCAAACATCCGACATGACAAAGACAATAGTCCAGACACCAACACATTGCATGATGGTTAAGGATCCCGCTCTTGATGTAATTGACATACAGACACATGCTACTCCAGACGAAATAAGGAAATGGACTGAATTAGGAGGGATCCAAACGGATCAAGGATGGATGACGAAGGAAAAATCTGTGTGGTTCCTTCCTGATTCAATGGTCCAAGTCATTATTAACACTGTCCATAGTCCAGCACATCTAGGAGAAAAAGCTATGCTAGACAGCATTCAACACATTTGGTTCAACAAACATTTACGAGCAGCAGCCAAACAAAAAGTTCGTACCTGTATGATCTGTTGTCAGTTCAACCCAGGAAAAAGCATTCCCGTAGAGCAGGGTGGATTTCAGCCTCCTGATCACCCTTTTGAAATTCTCCAGATGGATTATATCCAGATGGAACGATGTCGAGGATTCAAATATGTTCTCGTAGTTGTCTGTGCTCTTTCCCGTTGGACAGAGGCATACCCGGTTTCAGATTACACTGCCCCGACTACTGCCAAACAGTTAGTTCGAGAATTCTTCCCACGATACGGTTTACCACGTGCTGTCTACTCAGATAACGGCCAGCCGTTCTCATCCGAACTAATGAAACACGTTTCACTTTTGTTAGGCTATCAGTGGAAATTCCACTGTGTCCGACACCCCGAGGCAGCAGGTCTCGTGGAAAGACATAATCAGACCCTGAAAATTAGATTGTCCAAAATATGCAGGGAGAAAGGTGTCGACTGGGTAGTAGCATTACCAGTTGCACTCTTTTACATGAGAATGGTAGCACACTCTCGAACAGGGCTATCCCCGTATGAGGTGATCTTTGGCAGACCACCAAATATGTGGGGGACGCCTATACCACGTAAAATAACTGATATTGACTGTAATATGCTGACAGATTATTTGGCTTCCTTGATGTCTGCACTACAATCTTGTCGTTCACAGGTAGCTGCAGCTTTTCCTGACAACACTGAGGTGAAACCCCATGACGTAGTTCCGGGGGACCTGGTCTTGGTGAGGAACTTTGATCAAAAGACTCAGCTGGATCCTAGGTGGAGGTCGCCGCAACTGGTCTTGCTCACCACAAGGACAGCCGTGAAGATCGAAGGCAGGAAAGGCTGGGTACATTCAAGTCATATCAAGAAATTTTATGGACTACCATCGGATGTAAAAACCACACCTCGCGTGTCTTCACCCATTGACTCAAAACTTCCTTTGGTTGAATCAAGTAGTCACGAACAATATAAACTAAAACTCAGATCTAACCAGTCGGGCAATTTGATTGTTTAAGTCCTCTCCAAGGTGAAGCGGTTGAATTTGTCTCTGACATGTATCCCTTAGACCTGAATAGAGAAAGAACCCGAAAAATGTTGAAACGACATGCATACTGTAAATCACTGCGTAGTCATTGCACAGTGACGTTATTGATTTTGTTTTTCCTAAGTCTTTTAATAATTACTGCAAGTATATTGTTGCACATATGTTATCCTATTTTTAGACATGTTTATAATGTTACTGCTGAACATTCTTTTAGTGAATTACCTCCGCATGAATTGTCATACAGACTTGCGCTGCGCAATAACACTTTTATTAGTATGTTACATCATTCTTATCAGGTTAGCAATGCTACAAATTGTTGGATATGTGGCCGACTCCCTCCCTATCAGAACTATAAAGGAATTCTACCTCTTTTTCCATACCCGTTCACACACAACGGCTCCTGTGGAGCATGGTTTAGTTTACTTAATTCCCAAGATTCGAACTCCGCAGTTTATCAAGACAACGGGGTATGGGGAAATCTGAACTTAGTTTTACTTAAAGTCTGCCACCCCAACAAGGAGGGACTTCCCAAAAGAACAGGAACCGATCTAGAAAATGAAGTATATGGATTAGGTAATTTTACGCTTAATCTCCTGATCTTGAATGTCGAATCCGAAGCTACTCCAAGTTTGCCCGCCATGTCAGTATTTCCAGTAAAAGGTGAATTATGTGTAAGAAAGAATGGTTCCATACATATGGGCCATAGTAGATGCACCATTGTAATAGAATTCAGTGATCAAGGCAAGTCGACATTTAGAGCTTCCCGCCATTCCTATTTTATATGTGGTCAGATGGCATATGTACGTTTGCCTCTAGATTGGGATGGTACCTGCTACATTGGATTCCTTTTGCCACCTGTTTTTCTAGCTCCTCCTGATTATCACAGAAATACTCATTTAGTACACAATAGAGAAAGGAGAGATCTCCCAATAGTCGATTACACTGAAACAGCATGGGAAAAATACACAGATTTCAATAAAGGTCTCTTTCCCTATATAGGTACCGTTACTAATAGTAAGCTGATACGTAGATTAACTAGAACCCTTGAAGCAGTAGTGAACGAAACTATTTCCGCCTTAGGCAATTTAACAGAAGAGCAGTCTGCTATGCGGATTGTTGTACTTCAAAATCGTCTTCTCCTTGACGTCATCCTGGCCGATAGGGGCGGAGCTTGTAGGGTCATCGGATCAAGTTGTTGCGTATTCATACCAGAAAATTCGCCATCTGTATATAAAGCTATAACGCGCCTTCATAAGATTGTGAGCCAGATACACCAGAATCCAGGCACTTGGACTTGGTCCGGGTGGTTTTGGAGCGTGTTATCAGCCTGGGGATGGAGAGTTCTATCCTTCCTAGGTATTGGCCTTCTCATACTATTCAGTTGCTGCTTATGCCTGCAATGTGGACCAGCGATTTGTGGTCTGTGTGCCACATCGTGTATTCCACATCAAGATTTTCGTTCAAGATCCCGGAAGAAGAAAGAAGAACAAATGATGCTATATGAACAGATCAATGGATTGATGAAGATTGATATCTCTTGACGGGCAAGTAGGGGACAAGGAGGGAATGTGGAAATATGGATTTTTCTGGTCAGTTATGTCCCCTATCTTGGACCCCAACGGTTCTATGTGCATGTTACAAGTACATGTATGTTCCCTCCAGTTCCAGTTATGAAGACGCAAATACATGTGCGTCCACCGTTAACATGTCCTCTTTCAGATCTGCTATGAATGGGCCGGATATTCCATTCCTAAGTACGAAAGGCCACCGCCTTTATATGGTTCACTTATGCCATTTTACAGTCCAGGCAAGTAGGCCCTGATTCTGTCATCAAGCTTTTCTGCCTTCTTCCTCTGAAAGCTCCAGTCTGAGCCTGCATCTGTGACCATGAACTTTGTCTCATCCTCTGCACGGCTCACGGTGCCTGACATCAGCTTGCTGCCTGCCAAGAACTGTATTTCACCTTCGAAATTATCTGCTCCGTTCCCTGCCCAATGCATTCCTGTCTAGTAGTTTAAATAAACATTCTGCCAGCTACCGAGCAAAGGCCCGGCTTCTCTGTCTTTATACAAGTAATTCATAGCCCTATTACCATGGAAGACTTCTGCCCTCGCATCTAGTGTAGACACTTAGACGCTTGTACACGCACTAACAGTCAGTATAGTCAGTATAGAATAAGATTCTACTCTAAGAGACCTCTCTTTTGGATAACATAGTTCTTTAAACATAGGATGTTAGATATGATTTGGGATTAGGTTGACTTGACCCTCCAGACATCTGTCGCCACATGTAGAGCTAAATGTCAAGTCCCCTTCACCCCCTAGTCGCACGTCAATCACACGTCATGCTGCTGTGCGCGCATTTCTGCCAAGTATTTCTGCTGACATTGCGAAATTCTTTCATGGAACCACCCTATTATGACATCACATCTGATGACGTTCTTTAGTCACACCCAGTTACACCTACTTTTGCTACGTATGTATGTTTTATCCACACTATCAATTGTTACGCCTCTCGCATTTGCTTCACTGTAATGCCTATTGTATAAAAGTAATTACTTATCAATAAAGTATGTACTCCACTTCCTGAACCTCCGTGGTGATGGAACTTGGAGGCCACGATTCGAATCGTCCATTGGAATAAAGCCCATTCCGAACCTCTAATACCACGGATTCTGCCTCTTATTTATTGAGCTATTTTTATTATGTTTTGTATCAAATTAAGTCCCGGTAATTAAATTATTTACCACATTATCACCGCTTTAGCGGCAGAAAACTGCAGCTAAAGCGGCGATAATGGGCTTGATAATATGCCCTTGAGAATTCCCATAGAAGCCCAGGTTCTGGTGTGAAGGACATCAAACCTGGGCTTCTATGGGAAATCACAAGGGCATATTATCAAGCCCATTATCGCCGCTTTATCTGCAGTTTCCTGCCGCTAAAGCGGTGGTAATATTATCGCCGTTCCTTGATAATATGGCCCGATAAGTTTATATTAGTGAGTTTCCTAAAACCCACAAGATCCAAGCTCAGACCACCCTTTTACTCTGATCTTTTACGGTTAAAAAATACTCCCCAGGCCCTTAGCCAATTGTCTTATTGGTGAACGAAACATAGGTTGGAAGAGGAAGACACCTCATGTGAGGAGGAATTCATCACCAAATTAACCATATACATGAGCTACAAGTATGTACCTAATCCCATTCTGTAGGCAATACCTACACATCTGTCTATCTTTTTTATTTTAAAATTTAGTTATAAATTGTTCCCTCCACGAGGGGCATATAAGAGACATGTTTGCCAAACACAGACGCAGAAATATATAGATATGCATAAGTGTCTGCCTGTGTTTACGATTGTTCTTTCTATTATTTATTTTTTAGGGAATAACAAAAATAGCCCTGTCTCTTAGGGTGGGTTCTCCAAACGTGGTAAGGTCTGTCATAAGTAGCACGTCCACACATTCTTTACACTTTTACATAAAAGGTCACTTGTATTTGTTAAATGAAAGAGGTATGACACTGGCATTTATTACTAAAATAAAAATGTTCCAGACACTCCTATCTAAATGTCTTGTGTTTTTTTTGTATTCTAAATAGCCTACAGTAACCACTGAACAATTGAACTGCCAATTAGTGAATGATTAATGAATGATTCAGGCCGCTTGGCTATTTATGCTACAGTAAAGCCCTTTGGTTGGTTCTGAGCTGCGGTCCTGAGCACACAGGGCTCAGCACATCCATTGACCCACGGGGCCTGCCCCAACATGCACGCCGAAGGCACAGTCTCACGCAAACGGCACACTCGGTCCCTGGCTAGTCCTTGGCGACGTTTCAGAAACAGTTAAGTCACACGGTCCATGATTTCCTGAACTGTACACAACGCTTTGTTGTTTTTGGTTGCACTCGGCGGTCTCACATTTAGATTGATGGAGGAGGTTGTCTTTCTCTGAAGCAGACCAACTGTTAAGCTGATTGAAGTGAGTGGAGGTGAATGCATCGCTACTACAGTCGGTGTAATTTAGAATGAACTCCTTCCAGGGCCCTGCAGAGAAGGGAATACCGATAGAAATCAGGTGACCTGGTTCCATAGGGCCACGGGGAACACGTCAGTGCTCTTTCCATGAGGTGTACAGGACATCCAACATGAAACAGAAAAGGTTATACTGGTATTGAGGCCTGTATTCATGGATGTCATTTAAGGGTCAGAGCTGCGACCCCTGGCTTGCCCCTTGCGACCCATGGCACTGCATTTGCAACCCCTGGCCTCAGAGGTAGCAAAATCAGTGCCAGGAACACAGGGGCAGCACGTCCTCCTGGAAACAGGTTGGAACTCCAATCTTCGTGCTTGTTTGACATTTTTTCATTACACTAATAGTGAATAAGAATATATATTATTCACTATTGGCGTCATAAAGAATGGAGTACAATTAGCTGGAAATTGATCCTCGCGGGCAGCAGACGCAATGCTTTTAAATGTATGTTGTGTGCATGCATGCAGGTGGGAGTGTGTTTATGTGAGAGAGATCGTGTGTATGTCTGATTGTGTGTGTATGTGGAAGCATGTGTGTGTGAGTGGATGTAAAGATGAAAAGGGGGGTGATGTCCCTTCCTCTGCCTCTGGCTTTCTGGTGTAACTCTAGACGTACATGCCTGTAGTACTCAGAATTGGACATCTTCTTTTGGTTCATTTTTACAGGCACTTAGAAGAGTAAATCAAAACCGCCAAGATATGAACATAGTCCAGAGTGTCAACACTGCTGAAACATGAAACTGAACCGTGAGCATAAACAGAGAAACTCACCAAATCCCCGTGAGACAGCTAACTTCGAGTCGTCTAATCTGGGTCACACCAACCCTCCCCCTTCACCCCCGAGCTCCCCCTTGTCCAATCCACCTTCGGTTTAGGGGTCTTTTAGGTGAATGAATGGTCCACACATGTGCTCAAACTTTAGGAGTTGATCTTGTAATTTATGTATAGTTTTCCCATATAGTTTTGAAGTCCCTTCCAAGTGTGAGGGCACCCTCGAGGAGCACCAGTGGCATAAAATACAGATCTTCGCTACAGTCAGAGCTGTGGACATCCACCTTTTCCATGATTGGGTTGCATCGTCCACAAGTAACTAGTCGCATTGAATCGATAAAGGGGAATAGACTGTGCGCCTAATGTCCGCCCACTAAGTGTCAAGATGCGGGCAGTGCCAAAGTACAGGATACAGATTTCCATCCTGTTGCACACATCTCCAAAACCTGTCATGAGCGGCGAGTCTAGCTCGCTTTCGTTTGTATGGGGTCCAATACCAACTATGTAATATTTTAGTGTAAGTACATTTCAGCCTGGCTTCCCTTAGAGAGCGGTCGTGTGAGTCCATGACCTCTTTTCAGTCCTCTGACTTGTACACCCAGCCACCCTGCCAGTAGGCATTAGTGTCATTCCATGTAGTGGTGGAACATGAGTAGTCAATCAGTATCTGGTACAGATTGGTAACTGACCCTTTAGCCATACACCAAACCTGTATGTATTTGTGGATTGGGGATGCTTGCAGCAGGGTCTGTTCGAGTCCCATTGTTTCCCTCAAACAGTGTCAAAACTGTCTACATCTGTGATTCGGGGAAGTAAAATTCTGCGCAAAGTACCTGAAAGGATTTGAACCGACCCTCTTTATATAAGTAATTTATTATGATTATGCCTACCTAAATCCAAGTCTGCCATTTGATTAGATGTCGCCCTAGTAGTCTGCTGCCGGAGTGAAGAGCTGCCAGGACCCCCAGCAATCCATCTTCATTTTTCCAGATCATCCGCATTCTCCTCAGTAGAGGTGGGCAGGTCTCAATCTCCAGAAATCCAGATCTATAGAGGGCACTCAAGCCCATTTTGCTATGGAAAGCAACTTCTCTATGGATACCCACTTTGGCTAGTCTTTACCCTTCTATCAAACAGTAAGGTAGCTGCAATAGGTGTCCCACCAAGCAATACATATACATGTTTGGCAGTCTTAGGCCTCCGCTCTTGTGTCTGCATGAAGCTTTGCGGGTTTCAAACACAGCTTCGCCCAGCCCAGATGAAAGATTTTATGCACTCGTTGAGTGAGCGCAGCATGGTTTTGGTAAAGGGAAGTGTTAGTATACCGAGTACATAATTGAAACGGGTAATCGTTACCAATTTTGCAACTTGCACCCTGCCCCAAAGGGAAAGGAGGGACTATAATTTGCTAAAATCAATGACTGTCTTAAACATCAATGGCTGTAAATTGTTCATGACAATATTTGCTAGTCACCAGCACCCCCAGGTATTTGGGCCTGGCTGTCTTCCACATGAAACCAAAGGCTCTATTAGGCAGTTTGGGAAAGTAGTTTGTGATGGTAAAAGCCTCTCCCTTACCCCAGATGATTCTGTACACAGAGAAAACTGAGAAAGAATCAGTAAGGGACATCAGCATAGGGACATAAGTATCCAGGTCTGAATGCCTGAGGAGGATATCTTCCGCATATAACAGGATCTTTGTTTTCTTCGCCGGGGTCACTATATCCCGACTCTATTGCACTGCCTAAGAGTCACTGTCAAAGGTTTCAGGGGTAGGAGAACGAGGAGGGCGGACAGCAGGCAGCCCTGTCCGGTCCCCCGATATATCACAAAGGTTGAGGACATAAATCCCCCTCAGTCTATTTGAACGGAGGGAATCAAGCATATCCAGCAAATTGTAGCCATGAAACCTGGTCCTAGTCCTGCACTCTCCAGAGTATGGATCAGCCATCCCCATTCCATGTGATCAAACATCTTTTTGATATCAAGTGAGGGCAGTATCTTCTTATCCTTATCATCATGCACTTGCCATAATATATGTGGTAGTGTGTGCATATGGTTTTTGGAGGACAGGCCTGGGACAAATCCCACCTGTGAATGATGTATCAGGCTAGGCAAGACCTTCTTAAGGTGGATCGCGAGCACTTTGAACAGAATTTTCATATCTATGTTGAGGAGCACAATTGGGCAATAGCTAGAACAATCAGCAGGGTCCTTGTTTGCTTTCAGTATGAGGCAGACAATAGCTTTGTTGTATTCTGCAAGGGATCCACCATATTCCTCAGCCTCCTTGAAGACTCGGCATAGGAGTGGAGCCACTTATTGTGTGTTCTGCTTGTAAAACTGCATGGAAAAAACATTGTCTTCAGGAGTTTAGTTCCATGGAATCTCCAAGATAGCTGTCTCAAATCTCTTCCTCTGTTATGTGCCCATCAAGCTGTTGTCTGCCTACTTGCAATAAGGTCAGAAGATGGACATTGGCCATAAATGCATTCTCATCACATAGATCAGTTGGTGCCTCAGTTACGTATAGGGTGATCATATAGTGAGCATAGGCTTCCACTATCCACGTTAGGTGTGTGATCATTGTAACCTCTGTATGCTGTATCACGGGTATGGTAAGTTGGGCTTAGCGCTGGCAGAGCTGTGCTGCAACAAGCCTGCCTGCCTTCTCGCCCTGTTCGCAATGCGTCATTCTCAGCCACAAGAAGGCATATTCCACCTTAAATATAAAGAGCGTGTTCAAGCCCATCTTCGCCTTTTTCAGCAGGCGGAGAAGAGGAAGTTTTGGTGTTGCGTACTTTTAGAAATTGTGTTTCTGGTTGGCAGAGGTATGCACCCTGACTGAGCAGGAACCACAATCCTAGTCAGGGTAAGTCAGGTACACACCATACATTAACCTGTGCTCTCCCTCTGGTAGCTTGGCACAGAGAGGGCAGGCTTAATTTCATTGTGTAAAGTGTTTGGCTAACACTTCAAACAGTAACACAGTGAAAACACCACAAAAAGACTCCATACTAGTTTAGAACAATAGATTATGATGCTATAAATAAAAAAGACCAAAACCACACAAATCCAATAAGTAGAAGTCAGGATATGAATTTTGAAAGATTTAAAGTGAAAAATAGTGCTTAGAAGCAATAGGCGCCTATGGAAGTATCTGGTCGTGCTGGACCAGGGCAAAGTCAAGAGTTCAGGCTGACCGCGATGGAGCGCAGGCCAGATACAGGAGCCACGCAAGGCCCTTTGAACAAAAGTACCATGATCCTTGTCACAATAGAGAGATGTGGGGTGCAGTTCATGTGCCGATTCCAAAGACGAAGCGCCTGTTCCAAGATGTCTTTGTTCTGAAGCCAATGCACCAGGTTTCCCCATGCAGTTGAGGGGATGCGTTGATTGTCTCTCTGCAGTGGCATCCGTTCTGCTCACGCAGCAGAGGATGCATCGCTTCCACTGGAGCAAGCACCTGGATCCATTTCCAATGGACAAGGCACAGGAGCAAAGGGTAGGACTTTGATATCCATGAGACTTAAAACAGGATGCAAGCCAGCATGCCCTTGGAGATCACTCTGGGTTCAAGTAACTTAGTCCAGTTCTTCCTTAGCAGACAGCATGGCAGCAAAGCAGAAAAGCAACTCTTCCAGAGCAGCAATCCAGCAGAGTGGTAGACCTTGTAGCAGCACAGAAGTCTTTCCTCCCAGCAGAGCTCTTCACAGGTCCAGTAGTGTCTGACTTGGTGGGGTCAGAGACCCAGTACGTATACCCAGTTGTACCTTTGAAGTGGTGGTGACTTCAAAGAGGTACTCTGAAATGCACAGAGGGCCTCCCTCCCAGCTCTTCCTCCAGACTCACTACAGGAGGGTCTATAGCCCTTTGTGTGGGGACAGGACAAAACCTATTCAGGTGTAAGTGTGAGCGCCTTCCTCCCATCCTGCCCAGGATGGCCCAACCGGATGTGGATGGCCACTCAGTCACACCTAAGCTCCCTTTGTATGTGGCTGTCTAGAGGAAATGCACAAAGTCCAGCTGTCACCTACCTCAGACGTATATTGGAGACAGGCTGTAGACACACTGGGTTAACAGCAGAAAAATGCCATCTTTCTAAAAGTGGCATTCCTAAAAGGGTAGTGATAAATTTATCTTTACCATTTCAATGATACGAAACATGACAGAGCTACTCCTTCCCCATCAGAAATTACAGCTTATAACTATAATAAGTAATTCCCAATGTGATGGGTGGGCCTAACAGTAGTGAAAAAAAGAATTTGGGAGTTTTTCACTGCTAGATTATGTAAAACTTAAAAGTACATGTCCTACCTTTTGATTACAGAGCACTCTGCCCTATGGGCTTCCTATGGCGTACCTTCGGGGTGACTTATATGTAATAAAAGAGGAATTTTAGGCTTGGGGGGGTTTTAAGTGGCAAGTTGACATGGCAGTAATATTGCACACACAGGCTCTGCAGTGACAGACCTGAGGCATGTTTAAAATGCTCCTTGTGCGGGTGGCACAATCAGTGCTGCAGGCCCACTAGTAGCATTTAATTTACAGGGCCTGGGCACATGTAATACACTCTACTAGGGACGTAAAGGTAAATTAGATATGCCAATTGTGGATAAGTCAATCAAAGCATATTTTAGGAGAGAAGCACATGCACATTAGCACTGGTTAACAGTTGTGAAGTGCTCAGATCTCCATGGCCAGCAAAAAGAATTCAGTAAAAGTGGAGGCAAGCAGGAAAAAAGTTTGAGGGAAGAATACCCTAAGGCTTTCAGGTCTAACACATATATTGGGCCATCACGGTTCGCTCTGTGTGCTCTGGTCCTGTTTGCAGATCATAAAGTCGCACATCAAATCGCCAGCACAACAGCTTTTCCTGCTGCCCAAAGTGTTTGTGCGAAGGACACTATCCCCCCATTCACAGCTAGGTACTTGCGGTGTTGGCCTGCAAGCCTCTGTTTTGCCAGAGGCTTTTTATAAAGGCACTTTGAGGCACCATCGCTTCTCCACTGGGTGACATGTCCAAGACCTAAGTCCAGTACCTTCGAAACGTGATCTGCAATTCCCACTTTCAGGATTTTACAATCTCGCAGTACAAGAACAATGTCAGGAGATTTTGTGGCCATATATGCCAGAAGCTTTTTGTGTTTAACAAAATGAGTTAGCCTGTTCACATTAAACAACAGCAGTCGCAGTGTCTTGGGCCTTGTATGAGCCATCTATCGAATATCAGGAGGACCACCACAACTAGCAGGGAGTCGGTGGCAGGACAACAAAGATGGCAAGAAGAGGGGATGACTGTGTATGTGAGAGAAATAGTGATCTCCAAGCTGCACAAGACCATCTCAAATAGGGACGGGAATGACAAAAAAAACGGAGGAGTGGGACAGGAAAAGAGACCGAGTAGCACAGCAAAGGCTTCCTGGTCAAGTCCCTCTTACGCTGTTTATCGTGTATCATCGGGGAGTGGCTATGGGAGTGGGCCGCTATAGCAGATGGGAAAAAACAAATGCACTAACTTACTCCTGAGGCCACTGTAACTCCACCCCGTATTAAATCCAGTCTAACCACTGTCAGGATGACCACAGTGAATATGTATCTGGACTGCAAAAGAAATGGTGCAACAACCTCTTGCAACAAGATACAAAAAAGAGAGAAATAGAAAAATACAAACAAATAAATAAAACTGACGCTAGACATGAGTACTTTAGCAACAGTCTGTGATCCTGGAGCTATTTGTGTCAGAAACTCTCCTTTTACCCAATTGTGAACAAGCAGTTTCCTTTCCAACTGAGATCCCACCCCAGTGCCTTTTTGCCCAGAACACATATCACAATAAGTATTCCCGATAACGTGAGAAGTCCCTCGCCACTTGAAAGGAAAGAATAGAGACAGTGTTGAATAGGCACTGTCAAAGCAGAGGCGTGGACATCCTCAATGAAGAGTCCAAAAAGAGTTCAAAAGTCCCAGCCAACCTTACCCTTATCTCTCCCACTGTGTAAGCAGTCTGGTCTTTACAGCAACAATGGTGAAAGGTAGGCTACAGTGTCCAGTACACCTGTGGCTCCCATCTGGAGTAAACCGCCAAATGGGGCTTTCGGAACTTTACTGGGGAGCTTGATTTGTCTTTGCCTCTGCCTCGAGCATTGAAAGACAATGTGCTACCCTTCTTCTCCTATCATTGTAGAACTAATTCCAGTCGACTATGTTCCACTCCAAATGGCACCTATTCACTTGTGTTTGCCTCAGCATCCGGGCCCCTAGTCGATGCAGTGGCCATCGCTGTAGAGCCTGACATGTCCATCTCACAGTATCCAGCTGGTCCAGAAATTGTTTGAATTCATCCATCTCTTTGAATTCCACGTAGACAACATTGTAGCTGGTTCCAGGAGGACATAGCTATGATCTAACTTCTGAAGGTGCGGTCGCAGTGCCAGGTATTTTTTCCTCCTAAGTGTGTTGTGGGAGAAGTCGTTAGTGATGTACACCTTTACATCCTTATGCATGAATGGGCCATTATTGTGTTTTGCTGCTGTCAAGCTTGTTGGTGGCTAAGCAGACAGATAATGATCGGCTACAGCAAAGGACCAGGTATGGCGGTCCAAGAGCCTCTGAAACTCCATAGGAGGAGAAAACATTAGGCCAGTAAGTTCTGGAATATAGGACACCAGAAAGCTTTCTAAGTTTTCCACCTCCAGACCGTCTGGTATCCCCAGGAAGTGTACATTGTTGCAGCAGCTGTGATCTCCCGCATCCACAAGCTTCTGCCATAGATGCCACCAATTTTGCCCCATACCTGTCTCCTTTTCCAGTGTCAACAGATGGTCATGTAGGGCAGCAAGTATTTGGTCCATTGCCTCTCGCTCAGTTTGAAACGTGGTCAGATCTGTCCTTATAATTTTTTGTTCAGTGGACGTTGACCTTTTATCTTCTGTGACTGAGTCCATTCTAGTTGTTATAACCACTAGTTCTCTCATTATGGTTTACAATGTGATTTCAGCCATGTAGCCATGGTGTGGGGTCTGTTTCCCACCCATCGCTTCTGAGGACAGTAAATGGCAGGTAGCTTTGCCCTTGGACATCCATGAACAGTGCATCATCTTGTCCAATTATTTGGAGACTGGCAAAGGCGTAATTTCACCCAGGAGGGTGAGGGCAGCAGCAGATGTAGGCCGCTGCAGCAGGGCTCAATGAGCAGCTGACATGGCTGCACCCAGAGGGGTATGGGAGAAACGATCCAGTCAGCTGCGTACAGGGCAGACCAAAGCCCAAGTCAAGCCAAAGGGGTTCAAAGGAGGCTGACCGATGGTCAGGGGTCCAAGTTCCAGGCGCAGTCCCCTCAGGCATCGCTGTCAAAGGGTGGCTGTTACAGGTCTGCAGTCAGCCCCCCAAAATATCATTCCACACAGTAAGGGGGGACCCGTTCTATGGTCAGTATCCGGGAGATCTAGTGCGGGACTGCTCCAGCGCTGAACGCTACAAATCCCCTCGCTACAGACCGGACCACAAATCATTCACTCATTCACTGGTGGGGCCCATAACACCAATCATTCATTCTACTTTCAGTATCAATGGTCCTCGAGAGAAGGGAGTTTCTTTCTTTATTCTATGCGCTGGAAATGGGAGGAAGAGTGCATCAATCACCTGATGAATATTGACAAGTTTGCCTATACCTCCCTACCTCACCAGGATCTCAATACATGATAACCTAACAGTTCCTCCCATACTATTGGCCATGTATCAGCCAGTTGCTGGGAATAGCAACCCTTAATTCTTCTAAACAATATACATTAAAATACTTCAAATAATAACCCGACACAGTTCTTTAAATGCAACAATATATCTAATTAAAGCATAAGGAAATCATATATCATTCAATATTTTTGGTTCGCATATTTACCTTATCTGGCTAAATGTCGTCCTCTATGTCAAATTCAGATCTTTCGTCTCTATGCCCATAAATCAAAGAATCAGTTCGTAAATTAATTGGGCATCTGATCAGTCCATCAGAGTCTCTGGTAGCAGATGTCCAGCAGTGTCACCGTCCTCTCCGTCAGCATAACGTCGGGCAATCTAGTAAAGTGATGGCGTGCAAGGAATAAGCGGTTATGTCCTACCCTCTCTAGTCTACTTTTATAATAAATTTTTATCAGCAAATGTTTCAAATACATGTTTCAGAACAAATTTAATTGGTTAACCAGGATCATTCTTCCTGATTCTCATACATTAAATGTTGCATTAGATGCAGCTTCTCAATTTGTGAGTAAATTTGCAACAGTTTCTAGTCCATTCAGGGCGTGGTGATTTCCATGCAGGGTCGTGTCCTTTGTGTCATCAAGTATAATAGTTCATAGTTTAAGTAAATCCTTTGTTCGGTGCTTGGCGCTTCTCCCAGGATGACCTTCACGGGTACAGTCTGCCTGGGGTCAGGACGAGGTTATTGTTGCTCATCTTTTAGCACAGGCGCACTTCACTCAGTGACTTTTGTGTCATGTCGGGGCATCAGAATAGGGTTGGCAGCCATTTTGTGGCCACTCCAGAAAGGTCAACTTAAGCAAAGAAACATAAAACGTAATCAATACATAGAAATGACTATTAAAATGTTATTCCCTCACTAAACCCACTATGTGTATGTATTTATCTAGCCAAAAGCAACACGCATTTAAAGCATGATTCACAAATCACATCACAAAAGCAACATTAAACATGCAAATTCTAAATATCTGATATTAGTATGCGTACAAAATTTGTTTACCTATCAATCAAGCCATGCAAATGCGATTCCCACGTGTATTTTCTAATTAGTAATGTTGATTATTAAACACAGCAAACAATTAATACTATTAATGTTAATCAGTTATTCATGTTAATTCAACATGATGAAATGGAGGAGGTATACGTTTCTTAAGGAAAACCTTAGTCCAGCAATCTCCCCTTTGGTGATTTTATCACCACAAAACACCCAACTTTAGTACCCTTTTACGAAGATTTGAAATGACTTCTTATTCTTAGCTCAAAATTCAGTTTCTTCATATTCATCTCTTTTTACCTTCTTATACATTTTGTCTTTCCACTCATCTAAGGCTATTTCTTCAAAATCTTTTTCTGGATCTTTTCCTTTTCTCTTAAGTTTATCTCTTTTTATTTTATTATTTGTTTTCTTTTTCCTGCAACACATACACCCTAATCTTATCACTAATACTGCAACTATCACACATGTTAATGGAAACAGAATTTTACCTATAACAGTACTACCTATTTTAGCTAAGAAATTTTTAATAGCAGCTATTTTCTTTCCCATTCTTGTCCATACATCTTCAACCTCCAGTGGTACAAGTTCATCGTGCAATTCAGTAATATTTTTAATGTAAACTTTTAGATCTTTACTTTCATCTGGAATGTAAGTGCAACAACGTTGAACTTTCAGCATTCCACAGACTCCACCCTCTTTTGCCAAAAGAATGTCAAGGGCAAGTCGATTTTGCATTACCATAGCACGCATGGCAACCATTTCAGTATTTACCAATAAGAATCCATGAGCAGTGCTTGTTGACAAGCGATCCACTACTGGAGACAATCTTCTAATTTTATTTGCATTCAGAGTTATTCCCACTGCCGGTATCAATGCACAAAAGAAGTCACCCACAATTTCTGCCCAAGATTCTCTCTTTCTTCGCGCTAAATGACTATTTAAACTATTTACACCTTCTTCTCTGTCCATGTGAAAGATTTTTGGAAATACCAAGCCTACATAACATGTGCCATACCAATGGTCTGGCAAACGATAATATGCCCTATTCCCACAGATAAAATATATTCCAGGAAATACTGGATCTCTTCCCCCTTTGAATCCCCATCCACCCATGATTCGGTATGTATCATGGCACTCACTGTTACCTACAAACAAGTTATTGTATGCAGTTTGATTCCTTCTTATACAAAGTTTTCTTTTCTGAGGCCTATCTAAAGCTATCGTTGGTGTTGATTCTCCTTTTGTCAGGTGTTTCTCCATTTCTATGTCCCAAGCTGTTTTCTCAACCTTTCCTTCTGTTGCCTTTTTGTGCATCTTATGCCTTCTTTCCTCAACCATGTTCAAAAATGTATTTTCTTCTTTCTGCAAACTGCATGTCAAATTATATTTAAACACAGCTTCTAATGTTAGTTCACTAGTCTCTAGGAAAAATTCACCTAAAACCTTTGCAGGTCTTACCTTATTCCACTTATTATTAGCAGGCACTAATGCAAAAATGTTATCTACATCTGAAAAATAATACTCTAATTTCACTATTTCATAAAAGAAGCTAGCTATTACACTACAGGTTATTCCGTATGTAGCTGGAAGGTGATGATAAGTCACTCCCTCTGCCACAGAAACAGGTAACTGCATGCATACGTATCAGTCCCTTACATCCATAGTCTTTACATATTCATACAATAATTTTGAAAATACATTATTAGAGAAATCATTAAAAGACCTATCTTTATGCAAATGAATGTTTGCTTCTACAGTCGGTACTACCTTTGAGATTTTACCTGTGTTAGTTTTGTTTTGACCATTTCCTTCTATTGCATCTATTGCGACTTTAAATGATATTACAAGAGCTAGGATGCTCCATAAAAGCTTTAATAATCCTGTACAACAGCAACATGTTTTACACCATCTTTTCATGAATGTACATCTACTTTTACTACCATCTGTGTTAGCCATTTTCTAAAATAGACCGTGTCTTTTGACTTAGCCTCTTCTACTTTGTGACCAGTTTCTACCCCAAAGCTTCTAAGCTTCTACTTGGTTCTACTAGTTTTCTACTTCTTCGTTCTCCACATCAACAGCTTCTTTGATTATTCAGTTTGGCATCTCATCATCCTTTGCCTCCTTCACCCAATTAGGATACAGAATTTCCTGAATCTCCGCTTCTTCTTCTCCAATGTCGGACATGAGAACTCTCAGGATTTCTGTTTCTTCTTCTTCTTTAACCACTTTTAGTAAAGCCTCCTCTGGATTTCCTTGACTATCTGCCTCTTGGGATTCTTCAGGCAGGGCCACATACGTCCATTCCGGCGACTTATACTTCTGGTTAGGTTTTCTTGTTCTTCCATATTCTTTTGTTACAACTGTTTCTTTCTCCTTTGATTTTTCCTGACTTGTGACTTCATTCACCTGTTCAGCTCTGGGTGATTTCACTCGAGACAGTCGGTATCTTAGTCTTTTTATTTTGTTCGGCCAAACTTCTGGTTTTACAGTTTTTCTTACTTTACTTTCTTTAACATTCTTTTCATTCTTTTCTTCTCTCCAAGCTCTCTTTCTCAGAACTCGACCTTCAGGTATTTCGTTCCCACTCTCTTCTGATTCTGTCCCAACTTGCTTTTCCTTTTCACCAGTTTCTTTATCCACCACTTGTTCTGGTCTCCCTACTTCTTTCCCTCCTCGAATCTCCGGCATGCAATCTTCCTGCTGACTGCTTGTCCCTTCACCTAGCTGGATGTTGCAATTCCCTACACCTCCTCGGGGGTCTTCCGCAATCTGTCCCTCTCTCTCTGTAACTGTCCCTTCTTCATTCAAATCTACTAGTTCAGGTGAAATTTCTCTCAAGATTTCATCTGGGATCTGTTCTCTTTGACTTTCTTTTACTGCTTCTTCTTTGTCTTTTCCTTCTTTCTTTTTAGCTTCTTTATTGGGACCTTTCTTTCTCTGCTCGTCTTCTGAATCTGAGCTTTCCGAAATCTGCAGTCTTCTTCTCAGTGAGACATTTCTGGGGACCAGAATCTGCTTTGGTTCGTTTTCCCCCCTTTCAGGAACTTTACGTGTCTTTGGTTCTTCGTGATCTGATTCAGTACTTGACTCTGATTCGTCATAGTACTCTTTCTCCATGCAATCCACCGGATTCGGTATTCTCAAGGTATGGCTGGCATGGATCCAGTTTTTCAGTCCAGCACACTTCACAGCTGTTGTTGTGGTCAGAGTGACTTGTCTTGGCTTTCCCCACCTGGGAACCAAACAGTTTCTTCTTCTGTGGACCTTTATCCTCACCCAATCTCCTGGGCTTAAATCATGGGCTTGCTTCTTTTCAAGGGTGGTGGCATCCGCTCCAACCTGATGAAACACAGAATGAACTGCGTCAGCCAGGCCTTTACAGTACTCCAACACTATGTCATCAGAAATTGTCATCAGCTTGTTGACTGGTATGTATGCATGCCTCATCGCACGTCCCATGATTATTTCATGAGGACTTAGCCCTGTAGTTCTATCTGGGGTTGCACGTATGGTCATCAAAACTAGAGGCAAGACATCAGGCCATTTCATTCCTGTGGCTAAACACATTTTCCCAATTCTGTTCTTGATTGTACCATTCATTTGCTCAACCACACCAGAAGCCTCTGGCCGGCAGGCACAGTGCAGTTTCTGTTGTACATTCAATGCTTCACTGACCAATTTTACAATCTCATTATAGAAATTCCCTCCTCTGTCTGATTCAAGGGTCACTGGGAACCCGAACCTGGGGATGAATTCCCTCAAAAGCAGCTTTGCTACTGTCAATCCATCATTTCTCCTTGTCGGGTATGCTTCTACCCACCTGGAGAATAGGCAGACTATGACCAGAACGTACCTCAATCTGTTACATGTTGGCATCTCAATGAAATCTATTTGCATTCTGGTAAAAGGCCCTCCTTCTCGACCTATAGTTCCCAAACTCACCACTGTCTTTCTCCCAGGATTGTACTGCTGACAAATTAAACATCTCTGACATAGGCTCTCTGATATGATTCTGAATTTTGGGTTGTACCAGGTCTGCTTAAATGACCTAATCATAGCATCTCTCCCTATATGTCCCTGGCCATGATACATCCGTGCCATTGTAGACAACATGCTATCAGGCATGACTGGTCTTCCATCGCGATAGACCCACACATGATCTTTTTCCCTTGGTACACATCCTGCTTTTACCCACTGCCTTGTTTCCTCATCTCCTGCTTCTTCCTGCAATTGCCTCACTTCTTCCCATGTCCCTTCAACGTTAGTAAACATTAAGGAATAGGAAGTCATTTCCTTCTCCTTTGCCCGATTGACTGAATAATGATTTCTGGCACAGTACTGCGCCATGTCATTGGCATAACGGTTGCCGACAGTAACATAATCCTCCCCTTGGTTATGAGCAGCACATTTCACCACAGCCAATTGTTTAGGCAGCTGTATCGCCTCAATCAACTTTCCAACCACTTCAGCATTCTTTATAGGAGTTCCCCTTGAGGTCAGGAAACCTCTTTGCAGCCACAACTGGCCAAAATCGTGGACAACTCCGAAGCCATACTGGCTGTCAGTTATCACAGTCACTCTCACACCTTTCCCAATTTTGCATGCTCGAGTCAGAGCCACTAATTCTGCTACTTGGGCATATTTCGCTCCTTTCAAATAGGATGCTTCCATCACTGTGGAAACCGTACATACTGCGTATGGTGCACTCAACACTACTTCTTCTGTTCTCAAACATGACCCGTCGACAAACATTACATACTCATTTTCGGCCAAAGGTACATCTTTTATGCCTGATCGTGGTTTCGTACAATACTGAAGTACATCCAAACAATCATGATCTGCTTCATCTCTCACATCCACATTCTCACCATCAGGTAACAACGTTGCTGGATTCACATTCACACATCTTGCAAGGTTCACATTTGTTGCACCTAATATGACTTTATCATACTTAGTCAACCGACATAGGGGCATATGCATCAACATTGGCATTTGCGATTCCTTATTAGCGAAAAATAAGGAATCGCTAATAAGGAATAGCAAAAGGCTATGCATGTAGGAATCGCTATTCAAATAGCGATTCCTTAACTTTCCTTAATTGCTACTAGCAAATAGCGAGTAGCAATTAAGGAATGCCATCCCAATCATTCCTATGGGCCTCCAGGCCCATAGGAATGAATTGGAGACTGCATGAGCAAATAGCGAGTACCAGTAGGTTCTCGCAAATTGCTCATGCAATTTCAAGGGTGCAAGGGTGTCAAAATGACACCCTATTGCACCCCTGAAATTGATATGTGCACATATGTTGCACACACACATGCTCTAAGGGCATGTGTGTGCGCAACATGAAACTTTGAAAAATGCACAAAAGTGCATTTTTCAAACTTTTAGCAAATTACCATGCAGTTCATCTTCATGGTAATTTGCTCCCCCTATTAGCGAATTCACAAATTTTTTTACTTTCATGCATTGCATTTAAGGAATCCCAAATAGAGATTCCTTAAATTAAGGAATCTCAATTTGGGATTCCTTAAATGCTATCGCTATTTAAGGAATCGCTATTTAAGGATTCCTTAAATAGCGATTTTTGCTTTTGGGTTGATGCATTGGGATTTGGTATTTTTAACTCAATACCGGGAGCTATTAGCGAATCGGTATTTTACCGACTGGATTTTGGCTTGATGCATGAGGCTGTATGTGTCATATACTGAGTACGACTCCTTGTTAAAAGAATCGCCACATCAGGAGGTACAAACACCTTCAAAGGATATCCCATCAAGATTCCTTCACTCTGCTTCAAACTTCGACATGTTGCAGGCACTGCTTTCAGACATCCAGGTAAGCCTACAGCTACAGGGTCAAGCATTGATGAGTAATATGCAACCTGTCTCCTCAATCTTCCATGCTTCTGGATTAACACAGAAAGTGCGCATCCATTTCTTTCACTGCAATATAACTCAAATTCGTTTTCATAATCAGGCATACCCAATGCTGGGGCTTCACACAACCCATCTTTCAATCGTTTGAATGCTGTCAATTCTTCCTTGTTCAATTCAAGGGGATCTTTTACATCACTCCTTGTTAGCCGAACCAGAGGTTTTGCGATCAGTGAAAAGTTACTGATCCACTGGCGGCAGTACCCTACCATTCCCAGAAACATTCTCACTTCTCTTTGAGTCAAGGGGGCTCTCATTCCTTTTATGATTCTGATTCTGTCTATTGTTATTTTCCTCAATCCTTTTTCAATGTTATGTCCCAAATACTGTACTTCCTTCTTACAATACTGCAGTTTGGCTGGGGACACTTTTAATCCTCCATCTGCCAGGTGATTTAGTAAGGGTATAGTGTCTACTTCACGAGTTGTCGACGCCACAAGGAGGTCGTCGATGTACTGCACTAGTACTGAACTCTCGGGCATTTGAAGACTCTCCAATGACTTTTTCAACAATTGATTAAATATTGAGGGGCATTCTGTACACCCCTGTGGAATTCGGCACCATGCCAAAATACGGTCTCCAAACCGAAATGCAAAAATTTGCTGACTGTCGTGATGCAATTGAATGGAAAAGAACGCATGGCACAAATCAATTACTGTATACCATTCTGCATCATGGGGAATCTGATACAAAATCACTGATGGATTTGGCACAATGGGACAGCATGGTACAAATGATCTTGTTTACCTTTCTCAGGTCTTGCACTATTCTGAATTTCCCATTTGGCTTTTTCAGGCCCATTATGGGTGAATTACATGGACTGCTCAATATTTCCCTCAGAATTCCTTGCTTGATCATTTTCTCAATTATTGGAGTTACTCCTTCAATTATTTCAGTGTCAATATGTACTGAGGAAAGTTTGGATAACTAACTCCATCTTTGACAGTAATTTTCACTGGGTCTACGTTTCTCATTAGTCCTACATCTTCTCCGGTAAAATCCCAAACCTCTGCTTTTACAGACAGTTTCAATTCTCTGGGCAATTCATCTGGATTAAATACTGCATATGTTCCAATAGTTTCACATTCTCTGTTAGCTATGGTCATTTTGTACAATACATCCTCATCTGGTGTTTCAAAGGCTATTCCATCTGGAGTACAAAATATAGTGCAGTTCATCTTGCACAGCAAGTCCCTACCTAGCAAATTCACAGGACTGGTGTCACACACCACAAATCGGTGCATGTCAGAAAATTTCCCTATACTAACCTTTACAGGTTCTGTAAGGTGTGTTTTCAACTGTTCGTTAGATACACCAACTACTTGGATTGTTTCATCCGAAAGAGGAAGGTTCTTAACATCTGCTGATCTAACAGTAGATCTAGTAGCGCCAGTGTCCACTAGGAAAATAATGTTATCATCATTAATCTTCCCATCTACAAATGGTCCTGTCTGGTCTACTTCTAGAGTTGCGCAAGGAACGCACTCTTCTTCCTCCCTTCGGCACCGTCAATAATCCATTTCCGAATCACTCTCATCATGTTGCAGCCAATACTGCGAAACAGTGCGAGCGCGTGATGGTTTATTTACCTGTTCTTCATTGTAGAATCCCGATTCTTTACTATACTTCTGTGAGTTTCTGTTCTGTGGTATAGGTGGTTTTGGCAACTGGTTCTGGGAAGTAACCACCTGCTGCTGTTGCTGCAGTTGACCACCCACCTCTTTCCGCACCTGTGGATTCAACAATCGATTTTCAATATTAGTATTTGGAGGGTTCTTACACTCGGATTTCCAATGCCCTAACTCACCGCAATTGTGACATGGGAATTTCTTTTTGGCTTCTTCTATATTACCTTTCCCTTTCCCTGTACCAAAACGGGGTCTCACTCCTGGATTGTTCGCTTGTTCTACCAATTGAGCTTCTTGTCGTTCGGCTACCTTTACCTGTGCCCACATTGCCTTTTCTTTTAACTTTCGTTGTTTTGCCTCAATCTCATCACTGAAATATTTTGCATGTCTCAAAACTTCATCTATTTTCTTATTTTGCCAATCAACTGTATGCTGCTTTATCATATCACCAATTTCTGGGCGTAAACCATATACAAACCTGTATACGACATGGCTCAAGTCTTTATCACTCAGGTTCTCGTCTCCACTGAACTGTTTAAATGCCTGAATTAGTCTCTCATAATATGCATGTACTGACTCCTTGCTTTCCTGTTGGGTCCTGTAAATTTTTACCCAATCGGTTTCTTTAGGGGGTACCTTATTTTTCAGGAATGCCATAACTTGCTCATATTTCTTCATTACCTCTGGATCGGGAGCTCCTGTCTTAGGGTCCCTAGGATGCTCTTGAGTGGGCCAATTTATCATTAGCTTACACTCTGTCCACAAATCTGCTGGTACTATTATATCAAATAGACTATTCAAATATATCCATAATACCTTTGCCAATTTTACAAATCTGTCTACCTGCCGGTACCACTCGACGGGCTTTTCGCGTAGTCGAGGGAAATCATTTGTGAAAGACAAAATGTCCTGCCTTGTCCATGGAACATGAACATACCCTCCCCCTGGAATCTCTCTCATGGGGTATTCTGTCATCACTTTTTCTTTCTCTGAAACAGGAAATGCTGAAAATGTCTTTTCTGTGATATTATCACGTCTTCAGCACCACTTGCTTCTCCATCTGTCAACATCTCCCCATTTTCTCAACAAACCAATTATGTCCTTAATTTGACCTATCCTACCTACGGTATTCATATTCTCTATATCTTTCTCAGTGAAATCGACTCGATAGGATTTTTGCAGTGCTTTTACTTTGTCAAAATCTATTCCCATCTCATTTGCAATTTCCTCTAATCTTTCATGCAGGTTTTTTACCCTCCAGGTTGCACTCTTGCAAAGAAACAACAATTCCTCATCTTGGTAATTTTTCAATTTTTCAGTAGGGATGGTTCCTACTATTAATTCTTCCAATACCATTCATAAATTTGCCACTATTTGCATCTATTGACTGGGATTCTTGATCCTTTTTCTGTAACTCTCTGATCCATTAATTCAATTCATCTACAGAAGGTCCCACTGAATTATTTACATTATTTTGTTCTGGGGCCTTTTTTGGTTCTAATAATGTTTCCATTGTCATTCTGCTCTTTTCAGCGTAAATCTGATTCACAAATGGATTAGTTGAAACATTCAGTTCAAACATATTCATTGTTGGTCCCCACGGATTGTCAATTTGACTCCGTTCAGTATTCTCAATTGTATTTTGGCCTCTGTATGGCACTGTCAAACAATGTTCAGTATCTTTTTGTTTCTCAAATATGGGCATTACCGGACCTATCGTTACTGGAACTGTCACAGCTTCTAGATTCTTGGTCAATTCTCCTATTTTCTCCGTTATTTCTAGGGTAGTTTTGGCTAGTTCTACTGAATTCTCATCATTTGCCCTACTTCCTGTCTGTTTTTCTATTTCTCTTGCAGAATTACTTTTCCCTAACTCTGGTGACATGGTCTCTGTTTTAATTATTCGTAATGTTTCTCTCATTGGGGCACTTGGTGTTAATGCCTCTGGTTCCGGTCGATACGGTGGTGGGTTCTTGTAAAACACTTCATCAACAACATCATCTTCTGATTCATTCACTTCATACCCACTTGAATCCGTATTCCGCCTTTTCTCAGTACATTTTCTCCCTTCATTCTCTCCTATCATTCTCACGGGATACATACCATCAGTCATACTTGCATTCCGCCACCTTTTCATCCTGTCGTCATGTGTCTCATGTCCGTATGATCTACCGAACATATATCTGTAACCCCTACCACTTCTCTGTTTCTCTCGTTCATGCATTTCGTCTTCCCATTCCGTCAATGCCTCAAACTGCGTCGGTCTGGGTCTTGGTTCTAAGTTCATCATTTTGTCTCGGAGGTTTCTCAAAACAGCCAAATTAAAGGAACCATGTTCTGGAAACGCCAGGACTCCATCGTCCTTGGTGTATTTTACCCAATTGTCTAACCAAATACAAGTATGGTACCCATATTTCGCAATCATTGTAGATGTGGGGGTTTTCGGTGGAGGAAGTAACTGTCCTTCTCTAGTCTCAACTACTTTATCTTCCCTGAACCATCTTTTAATTTTCCCAAACCACGTTTCCTTCTTTTCCGGTGGTTGGTAAAACATTTTCTCGTTCTCCTTATACCGTTTAATCCTTTTACAATAGTACCGCTATCCTGTCCACTCACAGCGCGACTCTTACTAATGCACCAATCAGGAGTGTCTATGTCACTATTGCAAAACCTCCAATCTCAGCGCGATTCACACTAACGCACCAATCAGGGAGCGTTTACGTCACTCTGTATTCCTCCACTCCTAGCGCGGCTTTACACTAACGCACCAATCCGGAGCGTTTTACGCCTCCAATCTACTGTCCAATCCCAGCGCGGTCGTTCTGACATCAGCAGCCGCTGCGGCAGCTCGATCTGCTCTGCACCCGTCTACCCCTCCTTTACAAGACCGCTCCGTGAACTCTTACTGTAACTTTTACGATTCGATTAGTAACAACACTAAAACATCTCCATTGTCTGCTTCGCTAACCAAAGAACAGCAAAATACCTTTCTCACAAGAATTCCGTTTGTCCCGAGAGCAGCGCTTATCTCTGCCCTACTACGGAATCGTTACTCCCGTTGATAAAGTAGCACATCCCTCTACTTCACCCTTCTAGCAAGCATTAGCTAATTGTTTCTCTAGTATTTTAGAAATAACCTAGAGTTTCACAATCAACCCGAATGCCTTTTCCTTCACACTCGCTCATACATAAAAATGTAGTACATACGCACAGAATCCTGTCTTTCCTGAGAACAGCGAACAGTCTGTCCTACTACAGAATTATGACACTCGTTAACAAAACAGCGCTTCCCTCTGCTTTGTCCTTCTAACAAGCTCAGAGAACACCTGCTACCTTTTCAGTGATAAGCGTTATCGGTATGCCAATTGGTGTCCTGGTACTTAAAGACCAAAAATTGACAGGTAACCTTTGCTATCATACACTCTTCTCTCACACAGAAAATGTCTCTGCTGGCAACACACGACGATGTCACCGAATCGAACCCAGACAATGCGCCGTGCAACTTTACTTGTCACACGTTTACCCTGTGTACCTACAGGGCTACAACAATCCCGTCTTTCCCGAGAGCAGCATCTGCCTCTGCTCTACTACGGAACTGTTAAACTTCTGACTTCCTACATCCCAGAAGCCGTGCAAACAACATATAACTCGACGCGGCTCAACATAGAGTATTAATACATAAATCAATACCAATCAATAATCAATAAGCTATTTACAAGCAATCGTCGCTAAACCCAAAACAATAGCTAACCACCATTCTGCTGCCAAGAAAATTGCTCCAGCGCTGAACGCTACAAATCCCCTCGCTACAGACCGGACCACAAATCATTCACTCATTCACTGGTGGGGCCCATAACACCAATCATTCATTCTACTTTCAGTATCAATGGTCCTCGAGAGAAGGGAGTTTCTTTCTTTATTCTATGCGCTGGAAATGGGAGGAAGAGTGCATCAATCATCTGATGAATATTGACAAGTTTGCCTATACCTCCCTACCTCACCAGGATCTCAATACATGATAACCTAACAGTTCCTCCCATACTATTGGCCATGGATCAGCCAGTTGCTGGGAATAGCAACCCTAATTTTTCTAAACAATATACATTAAAATACTTCAAATAATAACCCGACACAGTTCTTTAAATGCAACAATATATTTATCTAATTAAAGCATAAGGAAATCATATATCATTCAATATTTTTGGTTCGCATATTTACCTTATCTGGCTAAATGTCGTCCTCTATGTCAAATTCAGATCTTTCGTCTCTATGCCCATAAATCAAAGAATCAGTTCGTAAATTAATTGGGCATCTGATCAGTCCATCAGAGTCTCTGGTAGCAGCTGTCCAGCAGTGTCACCGTCCTCTCCGTCAGCATAACGTCGGGCAATCTAGTAAAGTGATGGCGTGCAAGGAATAAGCGGTAATGTCCTACCCTCTCTAGTCTACTTTTATAATAAATTTTTATCAGAAAATGTTTCAAATACATGTTTCAGAACAAATTTAATTGGTTAACCAGGATCATTCTTCCTGATTCTCATACATTAAATGTTGCATTAGATGCAGCTTCTCAATTTGTGAGTAAATTTGCAACAGTTTCTAGTCCATTCAGGGCATGTTGATTCCCATGCAGGGTTGTGTCCTTTGTGTCATCAAGTATAATAGTTCATAGTTTAAGTAAATCCTTTGTTCGGTGCTTGGCGCTCCTCCCAGGATGACCTTCACGGGTACAGTCTGCCTGGGGTCAGGACGAGGTTATTGTTGCTCATCTTTTAGCGCAGGCGCACTTCACTCAGTGACTTCTGTGTCATGTCGGGGCATCAGAATAGGGATGGCAGCCATTTTGTGGCCACTCCAGAAAGGTCAACTTAAGCAATGAAACATAAAACGTAATTAATACATAGAAATGACTATTAAAATGTTATTCCCTCACTAAACCCACTATGTGTATGTATTTATCTAGCCAAAAGCAACACGCATTGCAGTTTATACTCACGATTTAAAGCATGATTCACAAATCACATCACAAAAGCAACATTAAACATGCAAATTCTAAATATCTGATATTAGTATGCGTACAAAATTAGTTTACGTATCAATCAAGCCATGCAAATGCGATTCCCACGTGTATTTTCTAATTAGTAATGTTGATTAATTAAACACAGCAAACAATTAATACTATTAATGTTAATCAGTTATTCATGTTAATTCAAAATGATGAAATGGAGGAGGTATACATTTCTTAAGGAAAACCTCGCTCCAGCAGGACCTCCGAGTTGCAAATGGAGGAGGTTAGACAGGCAGGAACTTACCCTGCACAGGCGTCATATTTGAGTCCTGGTCTGCGGAGATTATGGGCTAGCCCCAAAACCCCTGAGGCAGATCATTAGAGGAGCCTCCCGAGAATTTCGGAGGGCTCAGAGAAGGCCTTAGGTTGCAGAGTGCTGCAGCTTAGGTCTCCGTCAGCAGGGACATGTTTTACTGCTACCAGGTGATTGACTGGGTCCATCGCTGGCAGGAGATGAGCAGGGCACTCTGGCGCTCACCCCAGTGTTGTGGCAAAATAAAGAGATGTTGCAAGGCGAGACCCCTGGTGTGCCTCCATCCTGGGTCTTAAAGCTGTATCTCGAGGCCGCAGCCAAGGTCCTTCTCTCCTGCAGGCATGTTCGCCGGGAATAAATGACTGCTGCGGCTCTGTGAGCCACTGGAGTGGATGCCAGACGTGTTCCGTGGCCTCTCCTATGAGGCCAGCAGTTTCTGCTGTTAGGGCTGCCCAGGAGGCTCAATACATGACACAGGGTGCCAGGGATATCAGGAGCCTTAGCAGATGATGGCCATCTTCATCGCAGCAAGGATCTGCCCCTAACTGGACTTCTAAGACGTGGTAGTACTGGACACCCAGTGAAGGTAACAAACAGGTCACTCTTAGGGACTGACAAGACACAGACATAACACCAGCTCCAATAAAATGCTGAGCTTTGCATCTCAACCTGCACAAAATGACTAGCAATTAGTCCACCAAAACTATTTTGGACCCAATCACTGTCATGAAATGTCTATGAACTAGCCTAATTAGTAAATCAGGGTTTGCAGACTGTTATTGGATTGAAAGGGCTGTGGGTAAAAATGAATGTTCACCTCACAGTAGCTCCAAGATCTCAAGAAATCAAAAGTCGGAAATTTTAAGTTTGAAAACGTTTGACAAAGGAAAACGTTTGAGAAAAAATCAGGAAGTTTCTCATATTACTAACTATTACAGTAAATGCACTCAATGGCATTTGTGAATTTGTGCCTACCCTGGAGGCAACACAATAGTAAAAGACAGAACGGCTTTTTGAAGATTACGGCCCGCCTTTCAATATATTTGAATAAGGGTCAGAGAGTGACTTCACCTGCCTGCAGGGGCATCCCTGTGGTGGCCCCCAGAAGTCCCTTTTTAGGTCGAGCATAGGCAGCGCGCATGCCGTGCTCTGCGAGGCATGGTGTCTTCCATCTGTGATGCTTGGCCATGCCCATCACTTGTAATTGGTTCTTTGTAGTGACCCTCGTAAAATTTTGCTTTAGAATGGTCCCTTTGTTGTCTTTTGTCCCGACTTTTGGTTGTTTGTTGCCATCCTGGCGACTGAGCCAGTTACATGGATCAGTTCACTTTTAACCCATTATACACTTTTGTCATACTACTTTTTGTTTAGCCTCAGCTCGCTCGCTGTCCCTACACCATCTCCCACCCATTGTTGCCTTTGATGCTTGTTTTTGTTTAGCCTCAGCTCACTCACCGTCCTAACTCCACCTCCCGCCCATTGTTGTCTTTCATGCTTGTTTTTTTTTTCCTCAGCTCGTGCGCCATCCTACACCACCTCCTGCCCATTGATGACTTTAATTCTGTGACTTCCTCCGCAGTAGCGAGGGCCGGGGGCACATAATGCCACAAACTGACCCCCAAGCACACAAGCCGTAGTGTGATCTGCCTTGTACCCTGCTGGCTCGGGGCTGCAACACGCGTGCTTTTTACCCAACTCATTTCAGGGAATTTAATTGTAGTCCAATACCACAATGGCTGCTCCGTCCCATCCCGTTTAGCTTTCCCGATGCTGTTTTCATCACTGTGCCCTCGCTTCACCCATCCTACCCAATGTCCATCCCTCCTAACCTTCCCTCCCCAGTCATTGCTTGTTCTGCCATGTTCATAATGATTGTTTCTTTTAAGTATTCTGCGCGACAGTTGATTTATTTTTGGGCCAAAATTGAAGTTTGTGCGAAATTGCACAGAAATATAAATCTAATTGTGTTTACGGTGGCTCTTCCCAGTCATTGCTGTATAATCTGGTAATAACACACCAATTTTAAATGCCGCAAGGCATTCTGGGTGTGGGAGGGTTAAAGCGTCCGGTTGTCATCGTCTGCAGCCCCACCCTGACTCAACCCTGCTTCCATTGATGACCAGGGCCCTAAGTGGATGAGTTGGCCTACCGCACAGCTGTCCGACTTTACTAGTTAAAGTGCTGGTGCTTATGGCTTCCAAGGTGACCCTTTCCCGCTAGTCGCCCATGGGACAGCCCTCAGCTTGGCTCAGCCCATGTCTGAATCCTGGGTAGCACCACAGGACAGGCTGCTGTGTCTTCAGTATCACATTGCTGCAGGTACTTCATATGTGTCTGCACATGTATTTGTGTTGTCCGGAGATGCTTTCTGGATGATTGCCAGCACTCTGGTTATGGTAAAGAGGGAGCCTGTTCGTTGTCTCCAGAACTGTCTGACTCCTTTCTACCATTGAAGCCTCTGGAGCACACTAGCAGTGCTGGGTGCCGCGAGCTACAAGCTCACAAAGTTCATGCATATTAGGTGGTACGTTAGTGTTCTTGGCTACAGGTCTATTGGTCTTTGCGAGTAGAGATGTCTGTGTGGTTTTTTTTCCATTTTTTTTTTAGCATATTTGCATGGTTTTTTTCAGTGCCCATCCTCCTGTGTATGTATGTGCTGCATAGCTATACACTTAAAATATACCAAAGGCGAGACCTATTGGCTATGCCAATGCTTGTTCCTGTTCCAAGGCGTGCATTCAGACGGCACACTGATTGAGCACTCCCTCTATGTGGCACCCAGTCAGTGTGCTTCTTTTCAAATTCTTTGCATCTGCACCCATGTCTTTCTCATGGCATACTTTATCTTGCAGGCATGTGGCTGCCATGTTTAACTGGATGCATTTTTTTGGCATAGGCTTCCAATAAATTACTTCAGCTTGCCAAGACTTGAACAACTGGCTTTGCCAATGCTTCATTCAGTTTCAATTTCTATGCTTTACTTGTTCGGAGTCACTTGCTATCCCTTAGCATACATTCAAAGGTTTCTTTTCTTGTGTTATGACAGGTATTGAGTAGCAAGAAGGATAATTCCAAGAGGCGAGTAGAAGATCCCACGGTGTAGTTTGATGTGAAAGTTCATTTTGAGAGGGTCCAAGATATGTGCACAAGTCCCCCTGTTGAACTAGTGAACGTTTTAAAAGCAAAACAAGTGAGGCAGTAGGCAGTGGTTGTCTATGAGTCGTCCCTTTTTGATCTGTTGTGAAAGAGCATTAAATCGCAAAACAGAACAGAAAGTACTTCATCAGTTTTTTTTCTTTTCACATTGTTTAAATTCAGCCAATATGCACAATGTTTTGCTCGTTATAACCTTTCCTACCACCCTACATGGATAACCATTGAGACGGGGAATTAATTTGCCCTACATGCCTTAATGATTCTTTCTGTGCTATGAAAATCAACTTTAGACATAGGCCTTAACCTGTGTTGTTCTACTTCATGAATCCATTCTGCCATTTTTATATATGGTTGAAATCTACTAAAGCCTTTGCATTATTGAAGATTAAGATGCTTTTTAATGGAGTTACCATTTTTGTTATTCCATGTTCCACAGTGCACAATTTTATTTGTTCTGAAGTTGCCACATTGACACTAGATTTCACAAGTAGTAGAGTCAGCTCTGCTATCAATATTTGTATCTTTTTTCCCTCAACGTCTTCTCGCAAACTTCCTAAGAGAAAATCCTGGCATCTGGCAATTAGTGACATATCAACAAGGAGCTACAGGGGAAAAGTACAAGATTGGGTCATCCCCCACTCAAATCAGTTTTCCAGCAAAAAGACCCAATCTACTTAGTACAGAAATACTTTCTACACTGTGTAAAGAAGGAATTGAGAAGTATCAAATTAACTTCTTCTAACCCACTCCCCACCATATAGACTTGTGAGGTGGGTTCCTAATTCACCAGAGTCTGTCCTGATATAAAATCGGCAAGAACGCTGAACCAATGTAGCAGTCACTCTCTTCAAAAAATCAATATGTGAAAAACCAGTATAATCACAGGGATACACAACCCACACCGTGAATATCAGTGAAAAATGTGTGCAAAACAAGGTAGAACCTCACGTGCGCAACACCACAGCGGGCTGACACTGGTTAGATCATCACCAGTACTGCCACGTTTCTCATCATAGGTTACTACCTTGGGCAAACAAAACTGGGCAAATATACCAGAAAGAAATAATAATCAAAAAGGTGAAAATATGTGAACATCACACACCATAGTCCCGAATTAAAATTGATAAAGAGCCATGGCCACCATCATCTTATTCTTAGCTCATGGGTCAATTCAAAGATAAAAAGTGCTGTATTTTAACAGACAGAAAGCCATTAAGCCAACATGTTTCATTGCCTTACTCTTATGGCAATTTCTTCAGGGCAACAGGACTTCATTCACCTTATCAGCACACTTGCAATGAACTATTTGTGACTGCACAAAACAAAAGAAAAGGGTTCTTGCCATTATGCACCGAGCGCCAAAACAGAATACCTCACGGCCACTATATTCAACCATTCACACATGTATAAAAACAACAACCACATAGGTTATCATTACCCGTTGTCAGCCAAGGTTTTTCATACCAGCTCAACACCGTGTCAAACAGGCACTGTGAATTTTTCAGTGATCCTGTATTTCACAAGCCCTCTTGTACTTTGGGCATTCTGTGGAGAAATTAATTCAAATCAGAAACCAACCAAATAACAAACGTATCAAAGAACGTATCAGAAAGCCAATGACACGGGGAGCGTTTCACATTTTGACATCCCCTTTGTTACTCAAGCATGGTAGCTAGGTGTATTCAAGCCAATCTCGACTTCGTGTCCCTTATCTGTTTCGAGATAAACTCGTACAAGTTACACTACCTAACGATGTCCCAGTAACTCTTATCGGACACTCTATTCCAAGGAAATGTTCTACGAAAACCATGTGGCCCCAGCTCACACTAAAGTGCATACTAGCCATAAAAGCAAAGTTGCCCATTCCTACATCACTCCCCACCATTACATCTCACCGTAAAACATTCGCGTCCCCTGGTTCGTCTCAGCCGCATCGGGATTCCCGTGCGTCCACCCAATATACACGCCGGTTCCTACGTGACGCACTTTTGTTTCTAAAAAATCACGTGATGTATGGAGCAAGGAGAGGCGCCATCTTGGAGTGAGCAGTTATTCAGTGCCCTTCCAGAAAAGCCACGGGCGCAGACCCGACCATCAGGAGATCCTACCCTCAAAATGTACCCATTGTTGGTGTAAAAATCTTTTTTTCAATATACCAGGTGATTTAAACCCGTCCACCTCATATAAATGGTATCATTGATTACCCCAGAAAAACCATTCATGCAAGCACGTTTGTTTCTACAAAATCACGTGATGTATGGAACAACGAGAGGTGCCATGTTGGAGTGAGCAGTGATTCAATGCCTTTCCAGATCACAACGGGCGCAAACCCTACCATCAGAAGATCCTACCCTCAAAATGTACCCATTTGTTGGTGTAAAAAATGGTTCTTTCAGTATACCAGGGGATTTACACCCGTCCACCTCATATAAATGGTATCATTGATTGCCCCAGACAAACCATTCATAGATTGGGGAAAGGTCCATAAGTAGACTCAACAAGATCTCAACTCATGAAGGGAATAAAAACCAGACCCCCCAATTCTAGAAATGGAACATACTTTCCACTATGAACCTTGGAATACACTTTATTGAGATGTCTTTCTCTCTCACCTGCCAATTATCTGTGCCATCGTGATAAATGGGCAGCATTTTTTCTAGATCGTAACTGGGCTCATTTCAAAGCACATAGAAAGGTCATGCTGACACAAAGAAGCAGTAACCAGCCTCACAGGGAAATTCTATTCCATTCAATACAGTCATTTAATCTGATATTATCAACTCTTTCAGAAAAGATCCAGCGCGCTTCCTTATTAGCTAGTAATGTATCCATGTTTGAAACCTCACCCTTAATTCTCTCCAATACTGTCCAAGTCAAAGATCTAGCATCATGTTTCTCAGTAACAAAATGCTGCACGAATCTTGTAGTCAGTTTCCCTATCCTAATAGTGCTTAGATGTTCCTGAATTCGTATCTTAACTTTCCTCGAAGTCAAACCAATGTAATGCAGCCCGCATCTACACGTGATACGATAAATAACGTTGGCTGTGTTACAATTGGTGAACTGAGTCAAATGCCATATTCTACCATCCGTCAATGTTACTCTGTCAGATTTGGAAGTCAATCCACATACAGAGCATGACCCACACGGGTAATGGCCTGCAGGTAATGTAGATGTGGGTTGTTCCACTCTTGCACGAGAGTGCACTAGTTTATCCTTCAAGTTGCCTGCTCTTTTAAATGCAAACCTGGGGGGCGGCATCTTGAAATCTGCTGTAGACAGCAGATCCCAGTTTTTACGCATCAGTTGTCTGAGTTTGCTTGCTAACGGATCATATGTCATAACAACTGGTAGACCGTCACTTTTTGATTTTTGATTCTTATCCAATAAAGCACTGCGTGGTGTATTCAAGGCTCTTTTTCTCGCATTTTTTACCACCTTTTTAGGATATTGTCTTTGAATTAATTTTTCACACAGACCCTCAGATTGTTGCATGAAATCAGCTGTGGAGGAACAATTTTTCCTGTAGCGGAGGAATTGACCCACTGGCAAATTATCGCTGAGGGCCCGTGGATGGAAGGAATTGAACAGTAACAGGGAATTCCTATCAGTGGTTTTTTTGATGCACCATCATTCTCAATTGGCCCTGTTCAGCACGGATATCAAGATCCAAATAGGTGACAGACTGGCGGCTGTATGTCCAAGTAAATCTCAGGCTCGCATCTCATGTGTTCAAGTGGTTCAGAAAGAGCAACAACTCATCCTCAGTGCCTGCCCAGATGCAGAGGACATCGTCAATATACCGCTTCCAGAGGAGAATATTCCTCTGGAAGGGATTAGCATGATGGTAAATGTGATGTTCTTCAAACTGGCCTACATATATGCAGGCCAGACTGGGCGCAAAGGTTGCGCCCATTGAAGTACCGGAGACTTGTAGGAACAAATCATTTTTATAACAAAAATAGTTCCTAGTTAGTGCGATCTCGATGCATTGTAATACAAACGACTGCGGTGTGTCGTAGAACCACTCTTGTTCCGCCAGAGCACGAGCTGCTGCCACCATCGTCGCATCCTGGGGGATACAAGTGTATAATGACTCGATGTCAATAGTCACTAAAAATTCAGATTGTATGTCAAAGCTCACAGTTTCTAGTACATTCAGAATATCTCTAGTATCCTGCACAAAGTAGGTTTGTTTGATGACTGACTCTCTCAGAAAAAAATCCGCAAATTGCGAGAGAGGCTCGAGGACTGATTGTACTCCCGAGACTATATCACGTGATTTTTTACAAACAAACGTGCGTCACGTAGGAACCGGCGTGTATATTGGGTGGACGCACGGGAATCCCGATGCGGCTGAGACGAAGCTCGGGACGCGAGTGTTTTACGGTGAGACGTAATGGTGGGGAGTGATGTAGGAATGGGCACCTTTGCGTTTATGGCTAGTATGCACTTTAAGGAAACAATAGCTCATGTGGATTAATACTTATCAATATAGTATGTATTCTAAAATAATGATCAAAAAAGAAAAAGGGGATTACGAGAGATGTCAGAAGAAAAGGCAAAGCCATACACGTTAGGTCTTTTTTGTGAAGAATGTTCTTCGTTTATATTACTAGAATATTTACACAGGAAGTGGACATAAATACACAATACAAATTGACATTAAACATGCAAATTACAAATTACAAATTAGTGTCCCAATGAAAAAAACCTAAACAGACAAATAACATAAAATGCGACATACAAACAAGGTTTCCATTTCTCTTTACAAAGGCAATCACAAACAATTAATAATTCAAATTAGCAACACTTAAATATTATAAGTGTTGATTTAGTGATTTGCCTATCGCGTCAACGGCGTTTCGACCCTATTCCAATTTAAAGGGTCTCGTCAGGACTGTCTAATATAGGGACACCTAAAAAAGGGGATAAGGAAAATGTGTGTCAAAAAAGGAGAGATCAAATGTCTCAAAGAAAGGAATTGGTGAAGGAATATAGGTAATAAGCCTATCTACCTTATCGTCCAGCACAGGTCTAGCGTGTAAGTGTACAGTGACACCGTGCTCAAGGTGAAAAGATAAAGTACTCACAGGTACCCAGCCGGGTGCTGCGTGAGGACGAGAAAAACCATTATTGTCACCACCATAGTCCATTCACTTATTTATCAAGTAAATACGCAAGTTTCTACTTACCCCTGTGAGAGAGGACTCACACGGAGGCAGTTGCCCACTGTTATTCTGTACGCTTTTGATTTAGCGCGATGTAAGGGTCTATCAATATACAACACCTACGGAAGCTCCAGACTGCTGTGTAGCTGTCGCTTCGTGTTCACGAGTCCAGTCAACTATTCCAAAAATATATAAAAACGGAGGACGATGATGTAGTAAACTCATGCGGGGGAAATAGCCTCTTAAGTCTATAAATGACCTATACCGAAAAATAAAAACGCTGCTCCTACCTCTTTTCCTGCTTCCGGGTTTACGAATATCCCGAGAAGTGCTGCAGCAGGCAACCAAAGTCCTGTCTGCTTGGTACGATCACAGCGGTTGGTCGGGATAAGGGAATACTTAAACCCGATTCGCTAGTGAATGGCCAATCTAGAGTGTCCAACAATAATGTACCGGTGGGGCGAGCGTGACGTTGCCTAGTAACCAGCAACTACCGTCGATCTTGGTAACGTGATTTCGAAGGTTGTGAATAAAGTTACTTGTGTTCAAGGACATTGAATTGAGTGAGAGCTGCGCTACGTCCTACAACGCTATGTCATTAGTTGTGTTTATGTTATTGAAAAAACGGGACTTGAAATACTGTCGGTTTAAATATCATGATGTCAAAGGTGGTAAATAGACTTGTTAGTGTTCATACTCATTAAACTTGATAGGAGCAGTACTGCGTTCTACGACGGTGAGCGATCAGTTGTGTTTCTGTCAATGGGGTTGCGGGACTTGAAACAAATGTTATGACGATTACATGATTTCATTAACAATAAACACAGAAATTACAGTGGTTGCTAATATCAGGTTTTTTCGTTCGTTCATCAGTTATGGCATATATTGGCAATTACTTCGATTTTTTGAACAGTGCACAGTAAACACCTATAATATTCATAAAGGTCCAGCGCCAAGACAATGGTGAGAGTATATTACTTACTAGTTTGAAAAAATAATAGTGCAAATGCATGACATATACTACAAGAAGGCTTAAATTAGTTTTCTTATCAAAGCCAATATGTGCCTCCAACAGTGGTTAACTCTTCAATAAAAAACATTATATTACTGTACATTCGTTTTTTTCATAGTCCATATGACAATAGATCTCTAACCCTATAGATTATACATCACCTATTGTTACACATGTACAATTTGGGCTCATCATGGGAAAGCACGACGGAACATCTTAGAAATTTTAGTTAAAGCTGTATTGGAAAGGGTGTGTTGGGAGACATACTAAGTACGCAAGCAACACTGATTAGGTGAACCTAGAGCACAAATTTGTCCTCAATGACGTAAACATATACCACTTAAAAATCAACTGTTGGAAAAGATATATCGATGACATTTTTTTGATTTGGTCTGACACTGTTCCTGAGTTTAATAATTTTGTTTCTTATTTAAATTCAGTTCAACCACACCTGAAGTTCACATCCACCATACATGATTCTTGCATCGCCTTTTTAGATCTTAACATCTCACATGATGATGGGAAACTCTATACTTCATTGCACAGGAAACCAACTGAGCGCAATATGTTACTCGCTTATAATAGTCATCATTCTTGTGCCCTGAGAGATGGATTGCCTCATGGACAATTCTTGCGAATACGTCGCAATTGTACCAAAAAAGATGACTATATGAGGGAGGCGTACATTCTGCGAGACAAACTGTTGTCTAGGGGATACCCGAAAAAATTAGTGAAGAACTGAAAAGAGCTTGGTTTTGCCCCAGAGAGACACTACTCATTCCTAAAGTGAAAACCAAGGTTGACAAATTAATCTGTGTCACCACGTTTGGTATACACACGAATGCCATTCGAAAATTGGTCACGAAAAATTGGCACATTATTCAAAACATAGACTCCAGCATTGACACACCACTGTTTGCCTTTAAAAGAGGCAAAAATATTAAAGATCACCTTGTAAGATCATCAATGGAGAGTCCATGCCAAAATATGAGATCATTGGAATCGACCTGGGGCCTACCAGATGTTAAAGTTCACTACAAGTGTGGCAACTGTGTCGCCTGTGAATTTACAGCAAATACTAAAAAATTCACTCATGGAAAGGTCGATCAACAACTAGATTTTTTTGCCAACTGCAATACAAAAAATGTGGTATATTGTATACTGTGTCCCTGTGGGCTACCATATATTGGACAAACCCAACAAATTGTTAAAGCACGCATAGGACAACATCGCAGTAGGATTAGGAATTCTGTTCTCAATGCCCCACTGGTTAATCACTTTGAAGAGGAAGGCCATACGGCAAATGACATTCGCTGGCAAGTAATAGATAAAGTGATTGCTCCGAAAAGGGGTGGAGACTTATCGCAGATATTGCAACGACTAGAGTGTCGTTGGATTGAACGTACTAACTCCATACTGCAGGGGCTGAATTCAGCTGAGGAATGGCGTGGGTTTATTACTACCCTCACCTAATCAGTGTTGCTTGCGTACTTAGTATGTCTCCCAACACACCCTTTCCAATACAGCTTTAACTAAAATTTCTAAGATGTTCCGTCGTGCTTTCCCATGATGAGCCCAAATTGTACATGTGTAACAATAGGTGATGTATAATCTATAGGGTTAGAGATCTATTGTCATATGGACTATGAAAAAAACGAATGTACAGTAATATAATGTTTTTTATTGAAGAGTTAACCACTGTTGGAGGCACATATTGGCTTTGATAAGAAAACTAATTTAAGCCTTCTTGTAGTATACGTCATGCATTTGCACTATTATTTTTTCAAACTAGTAAGTAATATACTCTCACCATTGTCTTGGCGCTGGACCTTTATGAATATTATAGGTGTTTACTGTGCACTGTTCAAAAAATCGAAGTAATTGCCACTGTTATATGCCATAACTGATGAACGAACGAAAAAACCTGATATTAGCAACCACTGTAATTTCTGTGTTTATTGTTAATGAAATCATGTAATCGTCATAACATTTGTTTCAAGTCCCGCAACCCCATTGACAGAAACACAACTGATCGCTCACCGTCGTAGAACGCAGTACTGCTCCTATCAAGTTTAATGAGTATGAACACTAACAAGTCTATTTACCACCTTTGACATCATGATATTTAAACCGACAGTATTTCAAGTCCCGTTTTTTCAATAACATAAACACAACTAATGACATAGCGTTGTAGGACGTAGCGCAGCTCTCACTCAATTCAATGTCCTTGAACACAAGTAACTTTATTCACAACCTTCGAAATCACGTTACCAAGATCGATGGTAGTTGCTGGTTACTAGGCAACGTCACGCTCGCCCCACCGGTACATTATTGTTGGACACTCTAGATTGGCCATTCACTAGCGAATCGGGTTTAAGTATTCCCTTATCCCGACCAACCGCTGTGATCGTACCAAGCAGACAGGACTTTGGTTGCCTGCTGCAGCACTTCTCGGGATATTCGTAAACCCGGAAGCAGGAAAAGAGGTAGGAGCAGCGTTTTTATTTTTCGGTATAGGTCATTTATAGACTTAAGAGGCTATTTCCCCCGCATGAGTTTACTACATCATCGTCCTCCGTTTTTATATATTTTTGGAATAGTTGACTGGACTCGTGAACACGAAGCGACAGCTACACAGCAGTCTGGAGCTTCCGTAGGTGTTGTATATTGATAGACCCTTACATCGCGCTAAATCAAAAGCGTACAGAATAACAGTGGGCAACTGCCTCCGTGTGAGTCCTCTCTCACAGGGGTAAGTAGAAACTTGCGTATTTACTTGATAAATAAGTGAATGGACTATGGTGGTGATAATAATGGTTTTTCTCGTCCTCACGCAGCACCCGGCTGGGTACCTGTGAGTACTTTATCTTTTCACCTTGAGCACGGTGTCACTGTACACTTACACGCTAGACCTGTCCTGGACGATAAGGTAGATAGGCTTATTACCTATATTCCTTCACCAATTCCTTTCTTTGAGACATTTGATCTCTCCTTTTTTGACACATATTTTCCTTATCCCCTTTTTTAGGTGTCCCTATATTAGACAGTCCTGACGAGACCCTTTAAATTGGAATAGGGTCGAAACGCCGTTGACGCGATAGGCAAATCACTAAATCAACACTTATAATATTTAAGTGTTGCTAATTTGAATTATTAATTGTTTGTGATTGCCTTTGTAAAGAGAAATGGAAACCTTGTTTGTATGTCGCATTTTATGTTATTTGTCTGTTTAGGTTTTTTTCATTGGGACACTAATTTGTAATTTGCATGTTTAATGTCAATTTGTATTGTGTATTTATGTCCACTTCCGGTGTAAATATTCTAGTAATATAAACGGAGAACATTCTTCACAAAAAAGACCTAACGTGTATGGCTTTGCCTTTTCTTCTGACATCTCTCGTAATCCCCTTTTTCTTTTTTGATCATTATTTTAGAATACATACTATATTGATAAGTATTAATCCACATGAGCTATTGTTTCCTTACAGCACATAATACCCAGGCTCCTTGTGGGTAGGGTCTCCTTGTTTCCCAATCAAGTAGTATGCACTTTAGTGTGAGCTGGGGCCACATGGTTTTCGTAGAACATTTCCTTGGAATAGAGTGTCCGATAAGAGTTATTGGGACATCGTTAGGTAGTGTAACTTGTACGAGTTTATCTCGAAACAGATAAGGGACACGAAGTCGAGATTGGCTTGAATATACCTAGCTACCATGCTTGAGTAACAAAGGGGATGTCAAAATGTGAAACGCTCCCCGTGTCATTGACTTTCTGATACGTTCTTTGATACGTTTGTTATTTGGTTGGTTTCTGATTTGAATTAATTTCTCCACAGAATGCCCAAAGTACAAGAGGGCTTGTGAAATACAGGATCACTGAAAAATTCACAATGCCTGTTTGACACGTTGTCGAGCTGGTATGAAAAACCTTGGCTGACAACGGGTAATGATAACCTATGTGGTCGTTGTTTTTATACATGTGTGAATGGTTGAATATAGTGGCCGTGAGGTATTCTGTTTTGGCGCTCAGTGCATAATGGCAAGAACCCTTTTCTTTTGTTTTTTGCAGTCACAAATAGTTCATTGCAAGTGTGCTGATAAGGTGAATGAAGTCCTGTTGCCCTGAAGAAATTGCCATAAGAGTAAGGCAATGAAACATGTCGGCTTAATGGCTTTCTGTCTGTTAAAATACAGCACTTTTTATCTTTGAATTGACCGATGAGCTAAGAATAAAATGATGGTGGCCATGGCTCTTTATCAATTTTAATTCGGGACTATGGTGTGTGATGTTCACATATTTTCACCTTTTTGATTATTATTTTTTTCTGGTATATTTGCCCAGTTTTTTTTTGCCCAGGGTAGTAACCTATGATGAGAAACGTGGCAGTACTGATGATGATCTAACCAGTGTCAGCCCGCTGTGGTGTTGTGCATGTGAGGTTCTACCTTGTTTTACACACATTTTTCACTGATATTCATGGTGTGGGTTGTGTATCCCTGTGATTATACTGGTTTTTCACATATTGATTTTTTGAACAGAGTGACTGCTACATTGGTTCAGGGTTCTTGCAGATTTTATATCAGTACAGACTCTGGTGAATTAGGAACCCACCTCACAAGTGTATATGGTGGGGAGTGGGTTAGAAGAAGTTAATTTGATACTTCTCAATTCCTTCTTTACTCAGTGTAGAAAGTATTTCTGTACTAAGTAGATTGGGTCTTTTTGCTGGAAAACCTGGCAATTAGTGCCTGCCTTCAGGTTTTGATTACTGGATTGAGAAAAAGTGTATAAATGTAGCGCCAAAATGCATGGGTTTAGCATTAGATGCTTCAACCGATCGTGAGATAAACTCTGGTTCATTGATTAGGCAACTTTCTTGTTTATTTTAAATGCTTGCTAGCTATTTTTGTATTAAATGCTTGTTAGACTTCTATGTATCCCAAGTGTATGCATTTTCTTTTATTTACACCATGCACAGTCAATCTTTGGCAAATCAATCTATGTTCTTAACGAGTATAGTCAGAGGTGTCACAGAAATGTTTGTGCATCCTGAGCAGCTATATGAAGGAGGCATTTCAAGCATAAGTCCAAGGCACTGGGAAACTAAACAATACATTTGTATCTATCAGTTTCATAAGTACATTCCTATCAATGCAGAAAAGAAGAATATTTGGATTTTCCAGGTCATTTTAAGAGTTTCACTCAGCTACTCCGATTAACTTGATCTTGTTTTTAATATTCTCAGTTTGAATTACATTATGAGCTATTGATTAGCAAGAGGTTATTTTTCCAACATGCTTTTCCAAATTTACATAGAGCTTCATTCATTTTCATCTATTAATTCGGAAGTTGCATTGTCAGCAGGTTGTAATTGAAAGAGAATTAAGATCTTTCTCAGAGCTGGTCAGATTTATGAAAGGTCATTTCTGGGTGGTGTTAATCTGTTCAATATCTCGTAAATGTCTTTCGTAGGATTTGGGTTACAAATTAGATGAGTTTTCAATCCAGTTGGGTCATATGAATAAACAAAATGGCAACCGTCTATTCAGTGCCTGTTCTTCTTCTGAAATCAACATGTGAACAAAGAGTGTGAGAATTAATTTGGGTCTTCAAATTTGCCTCTCTCCCAGCATCAACGCTTTGTTCGAGTTGAGGGACCCCAATAACTGCGACCACTCTCCACCCTCCCCCGAGAAAAAGCCAAAGGTTTACACCTAGATGGTTCTGCTAATAAATGACTAACTGTCACCAAACCAATCATCAGCCTAACTTGCATAAAGAAATATAATTAAATTGTGTGGTCCTTCAGTGCTAGGGAATCTTGCCTCTGCTATTAAATTCTATACGTTACCTCTGGCCCATGCTTTGCAAAATACGGAACACACTTGTAAACCTATGCTGATGATAACCAGTTATTATCACTAACTCAACACTTTCTCAGATTTCTAGAATCTCTAGCATTTTGAACTTCTAAAAAAACTTATTTTCATCTCTTCAAACCAATGTGCAATTTTGAGAGGTGTCCCTGAGAAAATATTTATGCTTTTGTTGCAATCTTTTTATATCCCCCAACCTCTCCTGTTGTGAGAGAAAGTTTGCAATCCACACCATTCAGAAATTAAGGAGCTTATTTATGAAAGGGTTGCATCACGTTTGCACCACGCTATATGGTACATGCGTGACGCAAGCCTCTAAGTCAGGTTTTGAAGCCACGCAAAGCCACTCTGAGTGGGTTCAAAAATCTAAAGTAACGCAATGCTGCAATTTGCGCTGCATTGTGTTACTCTGTCCTGGGAGGCATTACATGAGCATCTTGTGGGTGTTCCCACGTGACTCCAATGTATTTTGGCACTTCCCTAAATGTACAAGAACTTGTAAACCTGGGGATGTGTTAAAATCTTACACCTTCCCAGGGGAGGCGTAACAAGGAGAAATACCTCTATTTCTACTTGTTTCTTCGCCTTTCTATGTGTGCTGCATTCTGCAACACAGAGGCACACATAGAAAGAGTTCTATGCCTCCCAGATTTGTTTTTGTGCAGGAAGATGTCCCTTCCTGCACAAAAACAATCCAGCAGGCAACCTTGCACCATGGTGCAAGGCTGCCTGCGTTGGCACTAGGTAGCCCATTGTGCGCCAGCGCCTGGGAAAGGACAAGAAGGTGAAACATTCCATTAAATGTGGCACATTCCTGCCCTTTCCCTGTAACACGGTGGAGCAAGGTGACGTGCTGCACTGGACTGCGTCAGAAGGCTCATAAATGACCCTCTTATTCTTTAAGAGGTTTTCCAGGTATGAGTCCCCAACTCAGAATTCCGTGTGGAGTAACACTTCCCAGTGCCACATATCGTCCTGTTAGTTCTTTGAAGGATTGAAAAGAATACACCAAAGACATTATTGAATCCAGAAAATCCATATTGTAAAGTGAAGCAACTATTGAGAATGGAGCAAGTTTATTCATATTTACGCTGCTGTTCACTCTTTAAGTTTTCAACCAACCTAAAAACAAAGATGCGACCAACACTTCTGACTTATAGCAAATAAGTTGTCAAGTAATTTGAACATGTTGTAAATAAAAAGGGCCCTGCAATTTCCTTTAATCATACAACACATACATTGTAAGAGCAGTTTCTTTTTTGAAATATTTTTTTAAGAACATTATTACTCAAGGACTGTAAGAAAGCAGACCAGAGCAGCATATATGAAGCTAGAGTGACTTGCTTGCATCAACATGGGTCTAGAGAGAGGAATATCTAAACTGCTCCCTGCTGTACATTTTAAAGATAATGCAAGTCACCGAGGAGTTCTTTGACCACATGGAGGAATAAGCTTTAAGGCTGAGTTAAAGTGATGGAACTCCAAGGTGAGTTGCAATAGCCTTTTAATGTTTGGCAGAGCGTATGCTATTCCTTAAAATATGTGGCACACCAACACTCTTTCCATACACATCTTGAATCCATGGAGTCTTGCATCTTTATATGGAAGAAATAGCATGGTTGCAGACATGTAGAATAAAAGTAGAATCAATGGTACATCATTAAACACACCAAAACTCAATTAGACAATTAGGGGCATATCAACCACAACCAGCGATAATTATCGCTGAGCGCAATTAGCGCTCAGATAATTATCACCGGCTAGCGCCGATTTTTATCGCTGAAAAAGCGTGCTATTAGCAACGCTTATCTCATCAGCGATAAAAATCCTAGCGCTAACTGGCTAACGTGAGATTATCACTGGAAACCCAGCGATAATCTCACGTTAGCTAGTTGATAGGGACTCACAAACTTAGCCATGATATCCTCCTTCCATAGGATATCATGGCTAAGTCAGTCCTGAAGCAGGCGTAAGGAAAGTAGCGATAACAGGGGTTATCGCTACTTTTCCTGACGCTATGCTTCATAGCGTTAGGCTTGCTGATAGGAGAAATGTCACTTAGGGACATTTCTCCTGTCATGCCAGGTCAGGAACGCCCACTTTGCATCTCATTAGAGATGCAAAGCTGGGCGTTCGGAATCCTAACGCTAAAGCAAGGTTTCACGCTTTAGCGTGACCTTGCTGATTAGACGAAAACGGCCGCAAAAGCGGCGATAATTTTTTATCGCCTGCTTGTTGATATGCCCCCAAGTTGCTAAAACATGCTAGATTCATTTTCATGTGAATCAAATTAAAGGGTGCTATACCTATGAATGAATAGTAAAATCTCAAGAAATTCATTCTTTACTAAAATTAACTGAATGCACAAAATATAAATATTACCATAAAACTCTCCTTTGGGCTGATTACTATTTGCTATAGAAAAACAGCTTAGCGGGTGGCCCTAGTTTCAGGCAATCTGACTTCACATTTCAACTGTAATACCTTATTACATTTGATTAGCTATGTTAATTCATTATTAAAGGTGACTAAAGACGCCGCAACTCAACTAAAATAAGGACATTAGAGACAGTTTTTTATACTGGACTAGCAGGCTTGAATGTATGAGATACAAATAAATGAATTCAAAATATCAGTTATTAGAATAATTGTTTCTCTTGTCCTACTAAATGATCACATATAGAATCCCATAAGAAGAAAGTTCACCTAACAGTTAAAGATGAAATCATTTAAAGAATACTTTAAGCATAGACTTATGTTATAAGTGGTTCAGGAGGGACATGAAGAGAGGGCTGGGAACTCAATGTGTGATTCAAATAGCAGATTCGAGATGTTAACACTCATACTGGGTCTAACTTGTGGCAAGTTATCAAGGGCACATGTGATGGTTGAGGGGGGTTTGGAATGGATATATGGTCACAGAATTGAGGGTTATCCCAACGAGTATTCTTACTGCTATTAACAGATATGTTTTGTGTTATGAAATCTAGTCTATGCATACGTTAGGACAGATACATAGTGGCATGGGCAGGCACAGTGGCTGTGCTAAATACAGATTGCTTGATGTGCTACAGTAGAAACGGATTTTCTGGGCTTAAATGTGATTATACAGAGGCTACGGCTTAGATCTAATGTAACACAATTAAAGGAGTGCATGAGCCCAGTTTTGTGCTTCAGTACACTCAGCCTGCTATCCTAGGCAGACACCAAAGCTGAGAGCCCCATTGGCAAAAATAGAGTAGTATCCTGTGCATGCGCTTATTTTGACAGTCAGTGAATGTGCAGACGAATGCACAGTACGCACCCACAGAGCAGTGGTTCGTAACCTGCTCTGTGTCTGAGGTTAGCTTGGCCTCACCAAACCCTCGAGTTAAACTATCAAGGCCCGAATAATGATGGGTGTTTTCATAGAATGAAGAGGCATTTGCAGCCAGAATCACTATGGACTGACTACTGGATGTCCCAGCGCAAATACTGACAGCATGATCCCTGGCAATACTGTAAGGGGCATATTCTCAAGCCCCTATCGCCATGGGAACGTCACTTTTTTTGACGTTCCCATGGCGATAGGGCCAGTGCCCTATTCTCAAGGAAGAGTTAACACACTTACCGTGGCTTACAGCCACATTAAGTGGCTTAACGCTGCCTTGAGAATAGGGCCCCTTTCACGCTAAACTTAGCGTGAAAGGGGGCATGCAGTGGGTGTTGCGGTGGGCGTACCACCGCAACACCCATTGAAATGGACGCTGCCACCTATTATCAAGGTCAGCGATAATAGGTGGTAGTGCCCAACTTAAGACCAGAAAACTCCTGCTCTTAAGGTGGCGAAACGAGGAGAAATGCTTAATTTCTCCGCGTTTTTGCTATTTCCATGTGTGCTGCCTTGTGCAGCACACATGGAAATAGCAAAATGCCATGGTTTGTTTATGTACAGAAAGGTGTCCCTTTCTGTACATAAACAAACCTTTTACAAAATGCCGTTTTGTAACTTACTTGAGTGCTGCATGAAGCAGCACACATGTAAGTTACTAAACGGCATTTTAGGTTTGTTTATGTGCAGGAAGGGACACCTTCCTGTACATAAACAAACCTCCCTGCTCGCAGACACCCTTGCACTCTGGTGCAATGGTGCCTGCATTGGCGTTAAGTCGTGAGACTTAGCACCGTCGCAGGGGGAAACGCCAGGCTGCACCACATTCTTGAGAATAGGGTGCAGCCTGGCGTTTCTGAAGTGGCAGTGAAAGGCGTTAAGCCAAGGAGGCTAATGCCTCTCACCGCCACTTCCTCGTGAATATGCCCCTTAGTGTTTTCGCAGGGGTAACCATGGCCTATCTTTGCAAGGGAATCATGGACTCCTCACATGGGGGGATACAGTCTGGCATAGCACTCTTAACTCAGGAGAAAATACCGTCTAGCAGGGTTCAAATTACTTTTGGTATTTCCTTTCATTATACAATGAAGTCGAATAAATGAGGAATAATTAATTTTGAGACAGATACAACATGCTTTTGCTAATCTTTTACCAGGGATTTACCACCTGCTTTGTCTATTGACAATGTGGCAGGGTTCTGGGAGGTGGTTTCACCATATCACTGACGTGGTAACACTGCCTAACACTAGCAATGTTTTGCGATAACAAAAAAATAAATTTTTAACAGTGGCTCCGTTCTTTAAATAAGCACTTAGACCTTTTTTTTTATGGCCGTAGACTTTGACAGGAACGTAGAATAAACTTTTACTGTGGGAAATCATCCCTAAATCATATTTTTTATGCTTATGCCTATTTTAGCCCTCGTTGGTGTATTATTGTTTATTTTTGATCAGTATCGGATTGTGGCTGATATATTCTTATTTTTTTTTAACTTCCTTCGTCTGCACATCTTGTTCTTTATTACTCCTGTTCTAACAGTGCAAATCCCTAGACAATTCCAAAATCAAATCTCACGTGACCTTGCATAACAGACCTGGCAGACTCTCAGTGAGTTACTTCCTTGCTGGAGGAAACAGAGAAAATAGTCTCTGTAGCTCCATGTGAGAGACAACGTGACATGAGCTGTAAAATAAAGTTTCTGGAGGTCACAATTAACAGTTCCCGTTTAACAGTTGCCACAGGATATCATAAAATGCCCATTGTACAGCTCCTGGCCCCAGATCATGAAATATAATTAAATGTTGTGAAAGTTAAATCCATTCTGGCCGCTGCTGCTCCCTGTACATGCCAAAATCTGTATATTTGCTTTTGTTTAATCCACCTGTACAGGCGTCACTTAACAGTCTCATTGTTTGAAATGAGATACACGTGGGGTATTAATCATAAGAGATGGCAGGTGCTGTAAATTGTAGAATAATGGCTTAGCAGGGATATTATTTGGCATGCAGAGGGCCAGGTATAGGAGCCTGCCCAGTCAAATCAGGTTATTATTAATAATGACTTACTAATAATGTACTTTGAAAGTTTCCACATTTCTAAGTATTGTCAGTTCTCATCAGAAATGTCCCTGAATTTTATAATGATCATGCCTCTTGCAGCATAAACTACCAATCCCAATGTAGTTGAAACATCTGCTTCTACCTATAATAGCTGGAGAAGGGGAAAGCCCTATAGGGTAGAGGGGCAGAATGGAACCTCATCTGCTTCCGGGAAATCTTCAGTAGTAGAACATGGATATCTAGGGAAAGAATCGAAAGATATGTACCTGACTTGAACTTGACAATGGCCTACGGTGAACTGTGGTAGACATTGGCTCCTGTCACATTCAGGGAGCATTCTGCACATTTATAGAATATACTAATAGAATAGACGAGTGTAGTTCAAACCAATGTCCAGGCAACAATAGTACATTATAAAGATTCCAAAGCTTTACTACACTTACTAACCCCAAGACTTACTAAACCAAGCAGAAATTCTGAACAGTCAAAAGAAACTCCTTCATAAACAGCAATTAGAAATGTTTTCCTCAGCAAAAGAAGCAAGAATTCTTCAGAATGCGGAGATGGCCGAAACTCTACTGAGCGTAGTTGACCAGCAACGACCCAGAGGCACAAAGTTCCTCTTAACTACTATTGCTGCAACTTCTTTTAGACTGTTCCATACCCTTCCAACACTTTTTTCCTTCTGAATTTACTGTCCTAATGCTGGAAGACTCCGCATGCTGGAATTGTGGTCCCAAGCGCTACCAAAGAGTTTCCCACCACCAGAGAGCATAGCCTGCGGGCTACCGTAGTTCAGAGAATTACAAACATTGCACGATCTGTGATGGTGCACAGACGACACAACCAAACCTCCACTTTCATTACAAAGACCAACAAGGACTGCTTGATGTCCCCTATGTTCTGGTAGGCACCTCCCAGCACTACAAGTAGCAGGTGTTATTATTACTCAGTGTAATGGTACCTACTGTTGCTTATGAAGTAGACACTGGCAAGCACTTAAACACTCTAAATGACTTTGAATGACTTTTTCTTAGGACCACAAGCACTCCTCTTCCCTCTCACTGATTATTTCACATTGTAGTGTTCTCTGGGTCAGATCAGATGCAAGCTAATGTCCTGATTCTTTATCAGTAATCGTCATTACTCTTACTCCTACTCATTTTAAGTAAGGGGAACAAACCTCGAGACAGGTAGACAGCTCGGAAGTATACTGGAAAGCTAGCCCTCCCAGCCCGCTGGGCGCTAAACAAGTAAAAGTGTCAGAGAATTCATGCTGATGTCCGGAGTGCAGACAGTCAGGAAGGCTAGGTGACTTTTAATGAATATGACGGGTAGGATTAGGAGTAATGAAGGTCACTAGTAACTGGGACCTGTATGAGCCTCTTCCTTGTCCCAGTGATTATCAAATGAGGACTATCAAAGCTATAATCCGTCCTTCACTGCAGAAAGAGCACATAAGAAGTCATAAATGCTGCAATGTCCAGTGACTTTACTAGGGACAATTGTGTTTAACTTAAAATCAAACTAAGAGCACCTCGATCTATTGACAACTCCAAAGGTTCAATACTTTGAAGACTGTAATGATGAATAAAGAAATGAGATGAAGTACAGGTGTCCACCCGTCAGATCTCTGCTTAGGGAACATCCTGAACTTGAACCGAAAAAAAAGCATACCTCTGGTAGACATACCCTGGATGATCTCAGTAACAAGTTTATCAGGCAAGGAACAAGCCATGGCACCAGTATACAGCAACTGATAGAAAGGGAAACAGCCATGAGACTTGGCCCAGTAACTGCAAATGTAACAAAAAGGTGATCAGAACATCTCACAGGGCAAAAACAACCCACTTTGATTAATGAATTAGTCTTGATGCCATGAGAATATAAAAGCACTTCCTCAGGAGAGTCAGGAGAAGGATCAAAACCAGATAGAAAAACGTCTTGATATCTTTGAGCCATGGTGCCAACCTTAGTCATGATCAGGTTTAAGCAGCAGTTTATCATCTAGAATCCTAATAAAAGGATAGTGGAAGCAAGCTCACCAATGCAAAGGTGACTACAACATGTGACAAAGGGCCTCTTTTGCGTGACCACCTCCATTTGTTTTGCTGACTGGTGTTGATGATTTTTTAACTCTGCAAGCCTGGGCCCTGATGTCCTGTCGTGAAGTAATTATTTTCTAACATGGCACCCCCCTTCCCCCCCGCCAAATGGTCCTCCTCGACCACAAACCTTTTTCAATCTGCTGGTCAATGCTAGTAAATAATACCTAGTCACAACAACCTGTCCGTTCACATATGTAAATAGCTTCTTTTGCACAAGCACTTTGACCACCGTTTTTAAATTCATGGTTTACGACAGTTTAGACTTTTATCCAGACATTTGCACTCTGTATCGGTTTTTATGATAGTCCCGGTTTCTACCATGACTTTGGAAACTATAACGATATTAATTAATCCAACAATAGAGGTAGACATTAAGGTTGATAGACTCAGGAGGGTCCACTCCCAGTCTGTAGCAAGATTTATTACATTTATGAAACCTGTATTACATAGGCTTGCAAGCCTGAATGGAAGCAACCAACATGATCTATGGGAGAACTCCCATGGTTAACATTTCTAAAAATGTCTTTATTGAGATAGACAAAGAGCCAGATCTTTATCATACAATTTTTTTGTTGCTGTTTGGAATATGGTAAGTCATGTTATTTTGATTTTGAGATGGTTTCAAATCTCAAATTTGAATTTAAAGTTTAGACACATGCCACTGAGAGGTTCGATGAAATAATGGTGGTCTAGGGACGTTCAATTAAACATGCTGGACAGGCATTTTGTGTTCCACTAAAGCAACGTGTTTCATATCACAGAGATTGATGAATAGGAGGCAGGACACAGTTGGTCAAGAATAACATCCAAGTGATGTATTATAAAAGTACCCCTCGACAGCAATAAGCATTTGAACTTCAGTTTACTTCTTCTAGGCACTTCGGTATTACAGAGATTGGCACATACCCTTGAGCAGTCCTCTATTTAATACCTAGGTGCCGATTAGGATCCTTGAAAATTTTTCCCCGTATGACTCGTATCCGGTCGTTTTACCGTACGAATCGTACAAGTGCCGTACAAACTGCCAAGTACGATTCGCATGGGAAAAACTCCATACGAATCGCATTGGGAATAATTCCCCACACGTCCTCGGGTCGGAAAATGTGTCCGACACGTCCCCGGACGATTTACCGTACAAACGTGAAAAGTGAAGTCCGACCGCGCAAGTACGATCCATCCCGTGCGTCCGATGTCACAACCGTATGGAAAAAACACCGTCCGCACCGAACTCCCATAGCAACCATGGACACATGAGCCCACATACGTGCCGAACAACCCCCCAGCCCCCGTATGTACGCGCCGAACCACCCCCCCAGCCCCCATATGTACGCGCCGAACCCCCCGTGTATGTACATCCGTGTACGTACGAGTCGAACCCCCGTGTATGTACACCCGTGTACGTACGAGTCGTACCCCCACCCGTGCATGGGCACCCGTGTACGTACGAGTCGAACCCCCCCATGTATGTACACCCATGTACGCCCACCCGTGTATGTACACCCGTATACGTACGAGTCGAACCCCCCGTGTATGTACACCCGTGTACGTACGAGTCGTACCCCCACCCGTGTATGGACACCCGTGTACGTACGAGTCGAACCCCCCCGTGTATGTACACCCGTGTACGCCCACCCGTGTATGTACACCGTGTACGTACGAGTCGAACCCCCCGTGTATGTACACCTGTGTACGTACGAGTCGTACCTTCCCCGTGTATGTACACCCGTGTACGTACGAGTCGAACCCCCGTGTATGTACACCCGTGTACGCCCACCCATGTATGTACACCCATGTACGTACGAGTCGAACCCCCACCCGTGTATGTACACCCGTGTACGCCCACCCGTGTATGTACACCCGTGTACGTACGAGTCGTACCCCCACCCGTGTATGTACACCCGTGTACGTACGAGTCAAACCCCCCCTGTATGTACACCCGTGTACGTACGAGTCGTACCCCCACCCGTGTATGTACGGTGCGTACCCAGCGCATGGCACTGTCGGTTCGATTCGTACTTCCTGGGTCGTTAAACGCTACCTGAAAGCGTCCCGACGTCACGTCGGAGCATTCCCGGATCACATTCGTATGTATATTTTTGTCGGTCGGTGTTTTGTACGACTCGTACGGAAATGATGTTTCCGTGCGAATCGTACTTCCATGTTTGTAATGTTTTTGTCCCGGATACGAGTCGGACGGAGAAAACGCTCCAACCGACGGTTCGTACCTGGTTTTTCCAGGATCCTAATCGGCACCCTAATATGAGCACCAGTGAAATATAAAGTGGGCATTCTCTGCTGATATTTTGTTAGAGGATGTACATGGTCCCCGGAATTGTCATGGAAACTTCCAGAAGGGACAGCAGTCACAGGTACATGAACACATGGTTGTGTTTGTGATCACACTGTAAAGGTAGACCAGATCACCTCTACAGAGACACTGGTAATTCACCAGGAGCTGTGCTAGCAGTGTTTCTAAAAGTTCAGCTTGCACTCTGACCTCTAGATGAAGCCTTAAAGATTCAGATATGGTGGAGTCTGTTAGGGTCTCTGGTAGGCCCGCCTTAAAAATACGGAGGTCATCAGCACTAATACACAGTGTGGCGTGTGTTCTGCCACGCTGTGTTGCTGTGCTAACAGGGTCTTTCAAAGCATGAACTCATTGGTTGAGTCAACACATGTACTGGAGAGAGCACTGTACATTTGATAGTCAGGCACACAATTTTGATCTGCGCTGGTAGCACTTAGTCATAAAGCACAGCTATACAAACTGGGTCAGGCAGGTGTGGTCTACACACATTTTTGGATGATGTCAAAATCCATCCAAATTTCGAGATGAATGTGGATAGTGTTAAAACTTAGTATGGGTGGCACAGAGATTGATTGATTTTGTGGAGTATTTAGGCTTCTGCCCTATCTCGGTGATAGCAGTAAGGGAAAGAGAAAGTGTGTAAGAGTCAAAGTGATGAAGGCTGCTTTATTGCAGATGGACCTAGCATTCCAGGCAGACAGTGAGAGGATTTGCGTAAGGATATTGGAGAATTGCTTACATCAGTCAAGAGGCTGCAGTGTCATGGTTGTGATATTAGGCAACAAATTGGATATGTGTTTGAGTGTCAAAAGAATGCAGCGAGATAGACTGTAACACGGGGAAAATATGGAGAGAGACTGAGAGTGGGGAAATAAGAGTTGCTTAAGAGATCGAAGACAGAGCAGAAAAAGGTTTTAAAGAATGGTGAGTGGTGCCAATCACTCAAAAGGGGGAATACTTAAAAAAGCACAGTTTTGGTAATGAAGAGGGCATCTAACTATAAAACCGGGAAAAGGGCACAAATAGATCTAAATATGTTCCCACTAAGGAGATCATAATAGAATGGCATGAGTGAATAAGCTGACTCGCATCAAAGTATCACAAGTGATTAGAGTGCATTTGTGCCAATATGGTTTGTCCTGCATAATGCTGCCATACAGCAGATGAGACACATTGAGCCTGTGGGATCAAGTAGAGAGATCTGAAGCAATAGCTGGAGACTTCACGATGCAAAATTGCCTTGAATAGATTTCAATCTACAAACTGTCTGGGTTTGTGCTAGAGCAAATGCAAATGTATTAAAAGTTTTGTAGTATGCATTAGAATTGAGGGTCTGATTTAGAGTTTGGCAGACGGGTACTCCATCCCAATTATGATGGACATCCCACTCGCTTTATTGCAAGTGCCACAGGACATAAAGCATTTGTGATAAGGCACGCAGGATATCAGTCTTATTTGTGAGAGATTGACCCATCCACCAAGCGATAAGTCAGTTCCTGAGATATAACTTTCATATAACGTCTTCATAAACCATTAATGATTAATTATGGAAATTAAGATGGTTTTACAAGCAACTTTGGATGTTGCGCTGGAAATTACTGACCTTCATACACCCCACTCAAATTACATTTAGGCATTGACATAAATGCCCCTTATGATGTGGTCAATAATCTTACAATAGAATGAGTGCTCTCTGTAAAAGGAGTAGTCTAGCCAAATTTTTGTCTGGATATATTACATCATGCCTGCCTCATGGCAGGCGTAAGACTCATGCAGGCACATTTCACATGGGACTTGCCCATGTGTAATGACCCATTGCTGGAGTTGCGTCACTTTTGTGACACACTCCAGCAATGCATCATTTTTGCGCCTACAGATACGTCAGACATACTGACGTATCTGTAACTCCCTGCGACATGATACGTCATACTGTAAATATGACGCATTATTGGTGTCGCAAGGAGGGCATGAGGGAAAAGTGACGCATCGCTGTTTTCACGCAGCAATGGGTCACTTTTCATAAATGAGGCCCTCTATTTTTTTTATAATCAGTCAGAGCAAGTGATCCATGGAAAATAACACAAATGTCACAAGGGACAATGGTAATAAGTTAATAAAATGAAGAATTGACATTATTTAGAGGAACCCATTGCTGTACAATGACCACAAAGTTATCACCTGTGAAATCATTTGCCGTAACTCCACATGTAAATCACCCACCCTAGCTGTAATAACTGCTGACCTCGGGACTGGCCTGCTAAGAGGAAGGACTAACATGTAGATGGATGCAGGACTGGAGTAACCTTCTGACGGCCCTTTCCACTTCCTATTCTGGCTTTCAGACTTGTGGATCTGATTCAGAGATTGGTATATATTGTAAAGACTGGTTAGTAAGAAGATGAGGAGTTGATTTCCAACCAGCTTTTACCAAATGTGGACTTGATTCCTAAGTCCTCTACTTTGAGCAAGCAGAGCGTAAAGTATTTTTTCCACTAGCAAATTAATTGAATTTTCAAATTTGTGGCCCTTACTAAATTTGCTAAGATTCCTGGGTGAGCTTCAAAGTTTTTACATGTATTTTTAGATGATTTTCCATGTTATCAGCCATGATTATGAGTGATCTGGAGTGTGTTTTAGAATGCCTCAGGGTTTAGAATATTGTTTGTGCAATGCATATCCACATTCTGAGGTTTGTATAAGTAGTTGGGCATAGCATGTGCATGTCAGTGCTTTCTGCATCAATATGCTCATCAGGTTTCAACTGCTGGACCTGCCCTTTTTCACTCCAGTAATTATCAGGAACAGTTACATCACACCACTTGTAGTTTTGATCCTTACATAAACAGGTGTTTGCACATGCATTGTTAAATAACCAGGCAAACATAATGAAGGTCACAGTCAGATAATGTTGACTCTTACCAACACCAGACAAGCTTGGAAATGTATGCATACTTTTTCCCAGCAAGCAAACCTTTCACCAAGCTTTTCTAGGCACAACTGCAAATTGCTGCTGAATATTTCTCTGCAGGTTAACCTTTTTGTGGAACTTTCTAAATATGAGATATTCCACAAAGTATATTAAATGCAGATCCATTATCCTATCTATTATTCTCCGTGAGTATTGCATTTAGGAGTTCCTTCCGAATCAGACGTCGTGAATGAAATATCGTGCTTCCCTGAGTTAACAGTCAGAGCCCGATTACGAGTAAAGTCCAATTCGTTCAGTACGTGAGGTGCATGCATACAGGGGGAAAAATGTTGTGCCCCCCTGCATGCATCCACATGGTGGTAGGCACCAGGGGTCTAGTTCGGCCCTCTTTGTTTCCTCTCTGCCACGGTTTTCATGGAGGTGGAACCGCTGTGAAAACCTTGGCAGAGAGGAAACTCGTAACATGCTTGGTGGTACTGCGGTGGTCCAGCCAAGCATATTGAGGCCGTAAGACCGCCGTGCCACTGCCAGGAAACAGTGGTTCCCTGGCAGCTTCAGAGGTTTCAGGGTGGTCCAACCACACAACTCATAATGGGGATATTTGACTACTGGTGCGGCGGTGGCTGAACTGCCACTGCTGCACCACCACGAGTCTGGCGGTCCTCGGATTGCCAGACTCTTGTAATCGAGCCCTCAGTTGGATTTTGTAGGAGGAGCTAAAACCCACAGTGTGCTGCTTCTAAATCCAGCCACAATTACGGTTGATGGGTTCTCAAAGAAAAGGAATCAACTGTTATAACATTGAATACATTTTGCTGCTAGGACTCTCCCTGTGTTGGTTATGGAGTTCCCTAGAAATATTGCAAACAGTTTTCTCAAAACTATGTTTCTGGGAGGCATACACGTTTAAACTTTTGTCTTTACTGGCAATTAATTGCGCTGATAAAAATTCACTTGTGAAACTTTATACAACAGTTACATTTTCTGAGGCTGTGTAAATAAATTGTACTGTCTGTAAGTAATTTTGGCAAATGTATTGTAATCACAATGTGCTGATATTGGATTCTAGTTTATTAAACAGTTTTTATGGCTTAAAGAGTTATCCTAAATATAAACATTGTGCAAAAGGCGATCACATAACACGTTGTCAAACTGTGTGGATGTTAAATCTTTTTTTAAAAACAATGCCGCATTATTAGTGGCCTTAGATGTTATTAAAATAGAGCTATGATAAACAGCTTAATATTAATAGTAAACAGTGGCATGGTCAACTGTATTATTTACTCATATGCGCAAAGGCAGGTTTTACCTCTACGTACCCTTTTCACGTTGGTTGTCATTGTAATTAAAAGCTAGTCCGCACATGAGCTAAGGAAAATGTAGAAGTCTCTCCAAACAAGGCTGGCTTTAGGGCTAGGAAGTGCAAAGCCACAACACCTTAGAAGTGACTAGCTAATGAACTTTGGAAGTAGCGTGAAAACTGCCTTAAATTGCACTGTGACCGATTCCTTCGAATGAGGCCTACTTCCCACATGCATTTTCACTAACCAAAGCGTACCACGTTGATTCTAATGTACTCTAGTGGGAGCTGAGAAAAAAAGGAGGGGTACCAAAACTCATGTTCCCCACGCAAATTCGTACAGGAATTTTACGAAGCATTTTTAGAAAAAACGGCTGAACAGATTTACACCAATTATGGCAGAAAGCTAGATCTTTACTCAGAAAGCATACTTTTTGTTATTTGGTCTGAATGTTTTTCGCGTTTTACAAAAATTAAAGTTAAAAAGTTAGTAATATATTCACAGATGGTCCCACAGGAATCCACTGTACCATAAATTAAAAAACAAAGCATTCTGATTGGCTGAGACTGTTGTTTTTCCCATTGGCCACTGCGGTCCCAAGGAACCAGGAAGGTCCAGTGGGACCAAGCAGTCTGATTAGCTCACCTCAACATCAACAACAATTTTGTGGCTGCCATTTTAAGGACTTGACCCCAGTGGTATCACTGACAGATTATAGGAAACAAAAATAGTGTGTGGACAGAATATTGTGTCAAAAATATCGAGGACCAAAATATCGAGAAGGCAATTGCAAGTAGGTAAGTATAGATTTACTATTCTTAACTCCACATCTACATACCTTGAAGATATATACATTGTCAAGGTACATTTTTGTGGAGATATAAATAGTAAAACTTTGCTTACCTATAGAAACTTAACCTTCACAATATTTTTATCCTCGATATTCTTGACACAATATTTTGTCCCACGATATTTTTCTTTTTGCTATTCTGTTTAAACTTCCCTCAGTGTCCCAAAAAACCCCCCAAAAAAAGGGGTCAGGGTAGAAAAAAAACCCTGACCTACAGGCCCTTGTGGGTGAGGAGGTCCCCGAAGGACCCCCTAGGGCCAAAACAAAATAAATGTTTGTTTTTGGGCTGTAGTGGAGCCAACCCCACACCGCGCACAGCAAAAGGTATGTGCAGTGAGCGAGTTTAGTGAATATGATTAAAAAAAACTGAAATTCACTGGCAAAAAAAAAGGTTGAAAAACGTGAAAGTTAGGTGCAGTAATAAGAGTTTGCTTTGCGGTAAAAACAACCTTATAAATTCACAAAAAAACTGATCAAAGTGACGTTACTGTTAGGTATGGTAATAATATCTAACTTTAGGATTTAAAAAAACCCTAATAATTCACTAAAATCCAAATATAAGATGTAAAAAGTATTGTTTTAAAACAAAAAAATGAAATTCACCAGTTACAGTTTACTGAGCTAACTATAAATTGTGCTCGACAATGGACTGCTTATGACCTCACATATTACCTCACTCAACGGCATGTTCAATGATATTGTTTATAGCATCACTGATGACATCTCAAATCACATTATTGAGGACATCATTTATAACATCACTGATGTTGTCATCCTGACTTAAGGTACATCTAGACCAAGGCCCTAATTACGAGTACGGCAGTCCATAGGACTGCTGTACCCGTGGTGGCGGTCCGATGACCCCCACACTGAGGGACCGCCTGCGCTATTATGATTGCAGCAATCAGACCACCACAAGCCTGCCGGCACCACTGGGATCAAGGATCCAGCTGCGCCAGCAGTCTTTCAATGACAGGAATATGCTGGCACTGCCGCAGCAGGTACTGCAGAGCATATTCCGAGTTGCGATTGGTTGAATCTGCCATGAAAACGTTGGGGGAATAGCAACAAAGGGAGCACTTACAGTGCCCTCTGCCAGATTTGGGCATCTGGGTGCATGCATCAGGGACACATGCAGTGCCCCCTTGGATTTGCACCCCCCATCCTGCATGGTGTGGCATATATGCCACACCATGCAGGAAGGTTCAGTCAGCGCTCTGAGAGCAGCGTTCTGCCTGTTAGGCCCTGTTAAGACCCAGGCAGACCACCGCTGTCAGACCGCCATAGGACCGTCCACCAGACCAGGTAAAAACTCCTGATCTGGCAGGCGGTCGCACCACAGGTTTAGCGGTCCCACAGCGGACAGCGAGTTGCACCATATGCTGTGGGACCGCCAAACTCGTAATAAGGCTCCCAGTTTTCTATCGCCTCTTTACTTCTAATGGTTGTAAACATTAACAGCATGCTTGGTCTCCTAATGGGTCTTGGGTTTTTGAAGGAAGTGAGCTCTATTTGAATGGTTGTGCACAAGGCAAAAGTGCTGCGCAGCAGAGTCTTGCGGACTTGTGTCTTGTTGACTGTACACAAGAAGTTGCCCATCTATTAAAGCTTAGCTACAGTGCAAAGATTGTACGTAGTAATTGTTTACTCTAATAAGGGGCTGTTGGTGTCTGGAGGGAGTGGGATCCCTATGAGAAGTTGTGCATTGGAGTGAAGATTTTTCCCCATTCTTTTTCCCATTTTAGGTCCAATAACAAAATGTCCTCATGCCTACAGCCCGAACTACTGAATGGATGTCCACCAAACATTTCATCAAAATAGAAATTTAATTAGAAACTGTGCTTTCATTTAGTATAAATCTTTTCAGTAATTTTTGAGTTATTAACATTTAAAAAAGGATCTTAGTTGGCTTTGCCTTTGGTATTAGATTTATGGCTGTTGTTCAAGTTATGGATTCTTCTACTAACCACAACTTGCACATTTAAGTGAGTTTATATACTGATCATATACCACATCCAAGAGCTATATCTACATATATTTTTGTGTGAGTGTCGATACATATGAATATATATGTTTATCTTTTAGCGATACAAATTATGCACAATTAATGATTAAGTGAATTATAAAATAAATCAAACGTTTAAACTTTTTTTTAAAGTATACATGTAAACAAGCTTACTAAAATTGTTTGATAATTAATATGTATTATTTAAATTATTAAATTTGTTTTAGTTTTTAATTAACATTTAATTTGTTGAGTCAATGAGCTGTAACAATTTAGTTTATTAGCTCCAGGTTAATAATCTTTTTTCAGTTATTTTACATTTATATTATATGTTGGACTGGACACCCTTGGCATGGTTTCCCCCAACTTTTTGCCTTCAGTCCTCCTGTTTTTGAGGTCTTCGTTTTTGCTGGCCTTCGCACTCTTCACACTTTACCACTAATAACCAGACCTAAAGTGCTTGTGCTTTCTCTTTTAAACACAGTAACATTGGCTTACATACAACAGGCATATTTAATTTACTTGTAAGTCACTAGTAAAGTGGCACTACATGTACCCAGGGCCTGTAAATTAAATGCTACTAGTGGGCCTGCAGTGCTCGTTGCACCACCCACCTAAGTAGCCCCTTGAACATGTCTCAGGCTTGCCATTGCAGCCTGTGTGCAGTTTTAAATGGCAATTTCGGCTTAAACCTTCCTTTTAAATCCATATGTCACCCCTAGAATAGGCCCCACACAGCCCGAAGGGCAGGATTCAGTACATTTAAACAGTTGGATATGTGCTTTTAACTTTTACTTGTACTGGTAGGGAAACACTCTTACCTTAATTTTTCATTGATGCAAGGCCTACCTCTTCCATAGGATAACATTAGGCTACTTTATTATATTTAATAATTAATAACTTTCAATTGGGAGCAAGTAAGACAGCCCAGTTTGGTCTCTAAAGAAGTGTAATTTAAAATCCTCTTTAATGGTAAAGTTGTATTTTAAGTCACAATTCTGAAAATGCAACTTTTAGAAATGTGGTATTTTCGTGTCCTAAACATTTGGTGCTAGCAGCCTGTATCCTGGGTCACATGAGTAGGTACTGCTGGCAGTTGGCCCTTGTGTATTACTCCCATTCAGTGAGACAAGGAAGGAATAGGTGTTGGCAGGATGGGCCATCCATGACTTGAAAGGCACACGGAGCTGTCACCTACCACACTTGCACAAAACCTATGCCTCAGCACACGCACACTAGTCTTTTGTGCCCCCAGACATAATGGAGCCAGGGCAGTGAGGAAGGAAATTCCAAACACCTTTAGGGGTGGTAAACTCTAGAAACCTCTACTTCAAAGCTGGCACCAAGGATAAATAAATAGGACCCTCAGACCCAGCTCTTCAGTTCACCTCTGAACCTGTGAAAGACTCGGAAGAACTGTTGTGCTGCTCTACTGCTCTGCTGCAAGATGGACTGATACTTTGTTGCCCTGTAACTCTACTGCCCTCCTGCTTGACTGAGAAGGACTGAACCTGCCTCTTGCACCCAGGACAACCAGAGGGACTCCAAGGGATAGCTGGCTGGCCTCCTGATCAGAACCTCAGGAACAGACAAGGCTCCAACCAACTTGAATCCTGCACCTGGACTCTAGCTGCTGTAAATCCTAATCCCCAAGTGGTGCTGCCCCAGTCCTAGTCCCTTAAAAGTAGGGGTAAAGGCTAAGCAAGCCCAGCTGTGGTCCCCTTTGGAACCAGCTTGAAGCAACGTGAAGCAATGTGAAGCCACCCAAAGACTCACTGCACAGCTGCCAGTCTCATTGGAATCGACACCAAGTGAAGCAAAGCCCCACAAGATCTCACTGCACAGCTGCCAGCTTCAATGGAACCAATGCAGGGTGACACAAAGCCCCACTAGTCTTCGCCACACGGCTCACCAGAACCACCGCAAATCCCTGCAGAGCCTCACCTGACAGCTTCATTGAAACCATTGCCAAACAACGGAAAACCTCACAAAACAACTCCATTGCACCCAGAACATAAAGTGCTTTGTTCAGTGGACCTAACTTGGTAACTGCTTTTCACTCATGCTCCAACGCAGTCGTCCTGAACTAGTAGCTTTTGTCCCAGCTCGGCATGACCACATATCCACAGTTGGCGCTTTAAAATTGCATGTCTCCGGTTATCTACTAATTGGATTTTTGACATTTTGGGCTCAAATAATTTAATACATTTTACTATATTTTTCTAAATTGGTGTGGGGTTTTTATTGTGTTGTGCTTTACACAAATTCCCTCTAGGTTAAGGCTGACTGCCTTTGTTCCATGCTACCAGAGGGTTAATCACAGGTTAATTTGAGGTTTTGCTTATGTTTCACACTGGCAAGAATTGTGGTTGCTGCTTGAGTAGGGTTTCCCCCCCACCCCAAACTGGTAACCTAATTTTAGATTGTTACACCTGGGACTTTTTGCAGGGTTAACCCAAAACCTTTCCCCTTCCTCCTATATTTTGTCTGATGTGTTTTTGTTGGTTTTATGATTATGGGCATGTTACCACTGCTGATCAGTGCTAAAGTGCTTCTGCTCTCTCCTGTAAACTTAGTATGATTGGTCTATACCTGTAAGTCCCTCGTACAGTGGTATCCCATGTACCCAGGGCCTGTAAATTAAACGCTACTAGTGGGCCTGCAGTGCTGCTTGTGCCACCCACAGAAGTAGCCTTTCAAACCTGTCTCAGGGCTCTGCCACTTCTAGCCTGCATGAGCAGTTTACTGCCACCGTGACCTGGCATTTAAAGTGCTTTCCAAGTCTGGAAATCCCCTTGTAATACATATAGGTCACCCCTAAGGTAGGCCCTAGGTAGCCCTATGGGCAGGGTGCAGTGTAGGTAAATAATAGGACTTGTGCCTTTATTGTGTGGCATGACTTGGTAGTGACAACCGCTTTGGTTTCTCACTGCTGTGAGGCTGCTCCTCTCATAGGTGTGCATTAGGAATTCTCTTATATGTGTTTGAGTGGTAATTTCTAATCTGGATGGATTAGCGTTAACATGTTTGATATGTCTGGAATAGTGGTGATAAATCCGGCTTATTGGTGAAATGGATTTTATATTACTATTTTAGAAATGGCACTTTTAGAAGTGGGAATTTCTGTGTGCTTATGATTGTTTGTGCTAAGCAGTCTGACTCCAATCAAAGTCTGGTTTAGAGTGACAAGGGCCTGTTTTGTGCATTTACTCTAGACTGTCACAAAGGGAGCTGAAGTGTGCCCAGCATATCCTGATGAGTCTTCCTGTGCTTGAGTGGTGGGAGGAGTTGTCACCTGCACCTGAATAGGGCTGTGCCTGCTTTTCACAGTGCTGTCTCCATCCCTCTGTAGTGTGTCTAGAGCCAGGGCTGGGCATTGACTGGGAGTGTTGTGCACTTCTAAAGTTGTTTGAAGTTACCTCCGGAACAAAGACATTACAGGGGCTCTGACCCTATGATTTTAGACACTGCGTGGACTTGTAACCAGACACTGCTGGCTCTGCAGACTGCACCTTGCCAGAAGGAACTGTTATGCTGCCAGGAGGAACCACCATTGAACTCCCTTGTCTGTTGTGCTGACCTGTGGCCTGCTGGGCTGAAAGAAGGATGGCCTGCTTCCCCACAAGGACTCTATGTGCTGGCTATCTGCCTCTATTCCTGCTTGGTACCCCCAGTGATCTCCCACTGCTTGGTGGCAAGCTTTGTGTGATTTGAAAACAGCACATGGTGAGCGCTTTATTTCTCAGACCAGCATGTGTGGAGCGAATAGCCTCTCAAGATTTCCTAACCAGCATGTGTGAGCCGTGACCTAAGGGAATTTGATTATAAAAGCAATGGGGTAACCCAGTATCCCTCAGAACCTGGGCAATCGTATACAAAAGTAACAGTGGTTCTGTCGGGTTGATGAGTACAGGAGGTAATAAGAACGCTACATAACATACTCCGGACCAGCCGGCTGGTAAGCGATAATAACCCTTATTCCCACATACGAAGTATGTATTATGGGAAGCTAAGAAAGTACTATTATTTAACCCATCTATATTCAAAACAATAATACAGTCACTAACACCAACAGGAATATGACCCACACTCTGAACACACAGGTCCGCTTGAGCTTGTGCCACTTGAATCACAAATTGTTCATTCCCAGCAGTGTCTCTGGTGTTCGTGAAGATATAGGGGATTGATTCATTGTCTGGTCGATATTCTTCCCACTCCCATATTGTCCCATTCGCTTGTGGATAGCCTTCTTTATCTTGATGACATTCCCTATTAAGTCTAAAAAGTAGTCGTCCCACTGTAGGTTTCCGTGTGGCAAAAAGCAAAGTGTACCATGCTCTACAAGAGCCATTATGAGAGAAAGGAAGAGGTATAAACGGCGTTCCTCCTTTCTTCTGATGAGCTGGCATCATACCACATATCCAACAGTTCGTAGCATTTGTAGCAACATGGGTATGATGCAACATCTGGATGAAAGTATTATTCAAATAAGACTGACGATGCTTCAATTCTTGATACGGAAGGGTATAAAAATAGTGCTCCTCACGCACTGGAGTAGTCAAAACAAGCAACTCACGGGCAGGAGTCACATCCTCAACAAACCACGTGGTTATACCAACAATGGCTACAATGATAATAAAACTTGTCGCACAAAAAATCTTCTTCTTCTCCATTTTATAGTAAAAGTCAATATCTTCCTGAAACTAAAAGGTTGTCAGAACTCTTCCCCTTAGGCAGCCGTTGATTTCTTCACCAGCGGGCCAAAACGGGTGTCACTACACTAATGCAGGGCTGATCCCCCCCCCTTGCCTCATTGGCTCTCCGTTTCACTAACCTAAGGGCCGTTCTGACAACGTCCTGATACAGAAAGAAATCACTTCCTCGGTCTGAGATGATATCTTCCTCCTCCAGGAATCGCTTGGTCCGGGAAGAGCTCCTCAGTGTCGTTCGGTTCCACAGCACGGCTTGTCTCTGCCGTCAGGATTTCTCGATGGTCGGTCAATATAGCAGGCTCCACTAATCCAGGCAGCACTTTACGACAGTGCAAGGAGTGGATCCAGTTCTTCCGATTGGAGACTCGCACAGCTGTCCTCGTTGCGAGCAAGACTTGCTCAGGACCAACCCATCTCGGCTCCAGACTGTTGGTCCTTTCAAACACCTTGATCATAACATTGTCTCCAGGCCGGAGGTTATGTCCTTCACCTGTGGATTGATCAGGGAGCGCTTCTCGAACCTGTTTATGAATAGAAACCAAATTATCCGTTAACTGTGCTAGATAATCATTCATCATTACACAAGGTACATCGGTTTCGGTGGACCCCAAATATTCATTGGGCGTCCAAACACAATCTCATAGGGTGTGAGACCGGTCCGAGAATGCGGTATCGATCTAATTGACAATAATGCCAGCGGTAAAGCGTCTGGCCAAGTCAAAGAAGTTGAAGCTTGGATCTTAGCGATCTTAAGCTTCAAAGTACCGTTATATTTCTCAACCAATCCCGCAGACTGAGGGTGAAACACTGCATGAAATTTCTGGGTAATTCCCAGTCCTTTCAGGACATACTTGATAACATCTGCTATAAAATGAGGTCCGTTATCACTCCACAACAATCTACAAACACCATATCGAGGGAAGAACTCCTTCAATAGCATCTTGGCTGTAGTCATTGCAGTATTGTCTTTCGTAGGGTATGCCTCAACCCATTTGCTGAAGGCACAAACCACTACTAGAACATACTTCAGATTGTTATAGCGCTCAAGCTGAATGTAATCCATCTGCAAAACCTCAAAGGGTGCAGTGGGTGTTGCAAATCCTCCTGCTGGAGTTCGTGTACCCTTTCCTGGGTTGTACCTCAGGCAAATCATGCAGGTCTGCACTACCCTCTTTGCCGTACTAGCGATCTCTGGATGCTCCCAAACTCGTGTGAGTAATTTGACAATTGCGGAAGCTCCGACATGCGCTAGTCCATGTGCCATCTGAACCATAGGTTGTACAAAAGCTGTGGGTAACTTCATTTATCCATCTGCTTACTTCTCCAACACCCTTCGTCATCTAATTCTCCATCATTGGACCACTGCTCCCGTTCCTTATCGGAAGCGGTCCTCTGTATCTCCAGCACTTCTCTCCTACCATCTTTCTGCCTGTGACTTTACAACATACATTGCAGTAGAGCCAGGCTGCATCGCCGTCTCTCGTGCCACCCGGTCTACAAAAGCATTCCCTTCTCCAACTTTATCAACCACCTTTTTATGGGCACTACATTTAACTATAGCAATCTTCTTTGGATATGTTAATGCAGTCAAAAGGTTGTGAACTAACTCCCCGTACATTATCTGTGCTCCATGTGACGTTAGAAACCCTCTCTCCTTCCAGAGTAGGCCAAAATCGTGTGCTACTCCAAAGGCATAGCGGCTATCTGTATAAACATTCACACACAATCCTGCACTGAGCTCACATGCTCGTGTTAATGCTATCAGTTCCGCTGCTTGAGCTGATTTCTGCGGTATGCGTGCTGTCTCCACTATTGTTTGTAATGTGGTAATTGCATACGCTGCTGAAGTCGTACCATCTGGTAGCTTCAGACATGATCCGTCCACCCACAGTTCTCCATCTACATCTGTAAAGGGCGTATCCTGGAGATCAATACGACCCTTTGTCTGTTCCTCAGTTACAAGAATACAGTCATGTGCTTTTCGTGCTTCAGACTGAGTTTCCGGAAACGGCAACAATGTGGCTGGATTTAACGTTGCACACCTCTTTAATGTAATATGAGGAGCCAAAAGCGTCAACTCATATCCCGTTAAACGAGCACTGGTCAAATGCTGCGTCTTTGTCTGATTAAACAGAGCATCAACAGCATGGGGAACTAATACCAACAGCTTATGAGATAACACAATTCCCTCGCTTTGGCGTATTGACACAGCTGTCGCTGCAACCGAGCGAAAACAACCAGGCAATGCTCGGGCAACAGGATCAAGTACAGCCGAAAAATATGCACAAGGGCGCTGCTTGTCGCCGTGCATCTGCACTAAAACTGATAATGCACATCCATCTTTCTCATGTACATACAATGTAAAGGGCTTCGTATAATCAGGGGTCCCTAACACTGGTGCTGAACAAAGGGCTTGTCGCAATTGCTGAAAGGCAATTTCACACTCATTTGACCAGGGAAGAGGAATTGGGGTATCTTTTGTCAAAAGTGTTAACAATGGCTTAGCTATGTGTGAGAACCACAATATCCATTGCCTACAAAAAGAAGCAAGACCCAAAAATGCACGCACGTCCTTCTGTGTGGAAGGTACTGGCGTGTCCAAAATTGCTTGAATACGATCTGGTGTGAGTGCACGCCCCTCCTTAGACAAAAGGTGACCCAAATAAGTCACCTTTGGGCTACAGAATTGCAATTTCTTCCTCGACACTTTGTGATTGTGAGATGCCAAAAAGGAAAGCAAGGATAACGTGCACTTCTCACACAGCTCAGGAGTGTCGGCCGCCAACAAGATGTCATCGACATATTGTATAAGGGCGACACCATCAGGCAGAACAAAGGAATCCAATTGTCTTTTCAATGCTTGACTGTAAATACTAGGACTCTCTGTATAACCCTGAGGGACTCTACAAAATCTATAAGACCTATTATTCAAAGTAAAGCCGAAGAGGTACCGGCTATCAGGATGAATAGGAATCGAAAAGAAAGCATTTTTCAAATCGATAACTGAAAATGTGGTCGCCGTTGGTGGGACCAGAGTAAGTAACGTCGTGATATCAGAAACCACTGGATACTGAGGTATCACTATCTTATTCACTTCCCTTAAGTCAATAATAAAACGATAAACCCTAGCATCGGTATCTTTCTTCAAAATGGGTAAAATAGGACTGTTGCAGACGTTGTAGGGAACTTCCTCCACTACTCCCACCTTAATCAAATCCTACACAATCTGTATGAGTGCCTCCTCCCCCTCCTGGGAAATACGATACTGAGGGAGGCGTGGTAACACCGCACCCTCCTGGACACTAATGTGGACAGGCGGAATCACCATCTGTCCCACATCAGTATCCGAAGTGGCCCACAAAGTACGAGGGAGAGAAGCTAATACAGCATCCTCTGCAACCACACACATCCGTTCTGCCATAGGGTGATTATCATTTAATATCACACGTGCTCCAGTAGTGGAGCAGCGGATCGTAACTCTGAAGTGCTTAAGCATATCAAGACCCATAATGTTGTCAGGCGTGTTCGGGGCAAGCAAAAACGGACAAGGTGCAGAAAGTTGTTCAACACGAAATGCAAGGGGTCGGGATAGAGGGCTTCAAGAGAGTGTACCATCAAACCCTACCGATGTAACCATTAAGCCAGATGGGGGAGCCCTCGGAACCAATTGTTTGGACAGCGCACTGCGAGTAGCTCCTGTATCAACTAGGAACTGATCAGTAGAACCCAGAACATTTGCTGAAACATAAGGACCCCTCTGATCAACCGGCACTTCAACTGATTCCAACCCCCACCCAACGCAATCCTATGCATGCTGCGAATCGTGGTACCCAGGGCGATCGTTCCCAGACATTTGATACTGATTTTGCCGATCAAATACATTAGGTCTATCTCGTTGCTGCACGTTAGGCTCAAAACGAACACGATCATTGGAATTCCCTCTGAAATTCGAAAAGCCCCCTCTACCTCTCGACGGTCCCTGACCACGTCCCTGACGGGGTGCATATAGTACCGGACAATCCCTGGCCCAATGACCCAGCTGTTTACAATACGCACATTGATTTCTATTAACATCTGACCGACCCGAAGGGGGACCATAGAATCCTCCTATACCTCTTTCGACACCCCGACGAGGCGGACCATACACTTGTGCTAGCATCACCTTAGTTTTCAAATCTTTCGATTTCATCTCCTCTTTCCCCTTCGCTTCTTGTTCCTGACGCTCATAATACTGAGCCATAGTCAGGAGGGATGCCGGAGACGAGGTGGACCAAGAACTTTCACTCGCCTTCAATCGAGCTGCTATTCCCGGTAATAAATTCGCCACATATTTATCAACAAAAAGATGTCGACCCGTATCATCCGTAAGCGACTGACCACTGAAATCATGAAATGTTTCCTCAAAGCGCGTAAAGAAGTCTGACACTGATTCATCAACCTTCTGTTTACATGAGGCTAACATATTCCAGTCAATCTTTTTAGGGGGGATAATCGTTTTCAACTTAGTCAAGATAGCAGCAGGAAGATCTAAAATAAGCTGGGGCGGTTTTTTGCGCGGCTTTTCTCTCCCTATCCTCATCCTCAATCTCAGACCATTTAGCCTTAAAAGCGGCTTGATCATCCACCTTCCGCACAGATCGCCACATATCCGGTGGTAAAATAAGCCCAAAGAACAAATCTATATCTGCCAAAGTCATAGTACAAGAACCTAAGAAAGCCCACTGCTACTTACAGGGCGTGTTAAAGAATTCTCGTTTGGTTAGGCAAAAGCCCTTGTGGGAGCATGAGTCTCCTGTACAACATTAATTCTCCTCTGTGGGGATTTCCAGTCTTGAGGTGCGATCACTCTTAGTTCTCTCAAGAAAAGTTCTTATGATTTGAAAACAGGAGTCTCAGGTTACCTAAAGGAGGAGATCCGGCATTCGTCCTGTCTCCTATGATCGTATCGACGAGGATTCTTTAACACGCCCTGCAAGTGGCAGTGGGCTTTCTTAGACTGTCACTTCCCTGTCCCTGTCCTGATGAAGACCCGCATTGACTAGATATTAGTGCAGATCCTGGGTTGAAACGTCGACAAATATCCCCTGGACCAGTTAAAAGACTCTGCACAAAGACCTATTTATTCAGTCTGCAGATCTACTGAAATATTTGTTTTCCTGGCCTTTTTAAATCGTCGAAATCCGTTTAGTCACTTTGTATATATTACGCACTATCACTACATCACTGAGCACCACATGTCACCTTGTCACAAATTATATTTCACTTTGTGTTTTTGACAGCCTTGCAAAATGTAATTTGGGTATTTATAAATAATATAAATGATGCAATTTATAAAACTCTTGAATACCCTTTATGGTCTTGTTTTTTTTTGATTATGACTAATTATCCTTTATATGACTAAACCAAAGATTGGCTCAATTGTTTAAGAAATTATTTTTCACCCGACAGAACCACTGTTACTTTTCCAAGGGAATTTGAGGCATGGCATTTTGCTTTTGTGCCTAAACGTACAAGGAGCGCGTGTGGATTGTGACCTAACTTTTAAAAGTGTGCATCTTCGGCCGGTGGTGATCGCCTTTCATCAAGGAAAGCATGACGACCAACGTAGAGAGGACCACATGCCGATTGGAGGCACCACTGGGTCCTATATCGCTCCTGCTGCCGCCCCTGAAGAAATCCTTCATCAGCGCGCCCCCCCCTCCCAGCAATGCGTGGATGTCAAGTGATGCCTGTGGAGATTAGTGCCGCAAATCGTTCTTCTATTTGAGGAGATCGGGCACCTTCAGGGCCTTGCTGAGGCTGAGAGAGCCTGACTACCCGGCAGCACCAAACGATCAGCCTCCTGGTGATGCTGGACTCTGCCTGCCTCCAGAGAGACCACCGCAGCACCACCAGGTAAGGCACCATGAAGGTACTGGGCTGCTGGGTGGTGGCCCGCGAGGTCCGCAGTGGGTATACTGACCCCCGGGGCTTCCCCACCGTTCTGTGTGTACCTGGTGTAGGTGTGCTGCCCATATTGAACCGGGAGAAGGTTACTGTCTGGGGTGTAGCAGCTGCCCTGCATGCTAGTGGGCAGCTGCCGTAGGACCCAGAGAGGTTGCCCCGCCGAAGGAAGTAGTCAGTTTGTCCCCTGTTACTACACATAACTTGTGGGGGGAACACTTGTTCTATTGTGGTCATACTGGGGACAGCCTGTGACGGGACCCCCACTTAGGAACCGCCTGCATTCAGGGAAATAAGGAAAATGTACTGTATTGACTGGGGTAGGCACGCTAGTGCTCCTGTGACCTCCTGTTGGAGCTCACATTACTGCATCATGTATAATAGAGATGCGATATAGCCAGGTATTGACTGCATCCTATTGGGTTGAGACGGTATTTAGTGACACTTGTGAATATGGTAATTCATGTGTTTTTCTCTTCCTGACCTAACTGCTTCATATTTATGCGCTGATGTTGTGATGTATGTTGTGTTTCCTCACATTTCCAGGACTGGCATAGTATGCCCAGCAGCTATGATTTATGACCTAACCTGCATTTTAGGCCCTGATGTGTTCTAATGTATGTCATTTTTGCCGTGCACTGTTGGGATAACGAGCATTATTTCGGGATCCGCCATGTGTGCGCAGGGCTTGTATTTTTATGACGTGTGCAATGTATAGATAATCACTTTATTGCACTAACTGTGATGTTATACAATTGCCTAGTTGGAAAAGTGATTTATGATTTATATGATTGTTGTCTATGTGTTAAATACAATAAATTAGATAATTTTAAATAATCCTGTGTGGAGTCTCTTTTGGGTGTATTTATTGTGTCACTGGTGTGTGTGTGTTGTGCAAACACTTCACACATTGCCTCTGAGATAAGCCTGACTGCTCTACCAAGCTACCAAGGGGATCAGCAAGAGATTTCTTGGGTGTGTGACTCCCTTACACTGACTAGAGTGGTGGGTTCTGCCTGGCATAAGTGCATACCCTAGCCAACAAGAAACCCAATTTCTAACACCTACATTATACATTTAAATATTTTTAGTATGTTTTTAAAAATCAAAAGCTTTAAAAATGTCCCCTATACTTTCCTATAGGGAGATCTTCACACTGATGGTGGACATCTCCATCAACATGTGAAAAGTTACTAGTAGTAACTTTGCACTTGTACATTTTTTGTAGAAGGCTCCACCCCCTCAATTAACAGGTGAAGACATGTAAGTCTGCACAGAAGTATTGACTGGAAAATGGTGAAAAGCAAAAAAGTAGAGAGTCACATTTAGGTGTAGGAGTAGCTCTTCAAGTGAGTAAATATAAATCAGTACGTTTACCTTTCTGAACCGGCCCAATTGCATTTTGTACTATGTGGACTTTGAAAGAGTCAAAGAGATGTCAATGATGTTAATAAACTACATGAAGACTGCAAATTAGAAGAAGAGGTACTAACACCCCAATGTATAGGCTACCACTGACTCAGACAGAGATGGAGTATTACTTCTGCAAATTTTGCATTGGCTTAATGTATGGGATGGTAATAGAGAGAAAGGTAGGAAGGAAACATATTACATCAGTATAGTTGCAGAAGGTGCAGTCATTTCTTAATTGATCACCGTTAGGGCCAAATTCAGAATATTGTTAAACCGGTAATCTACATGGAAAATGTGCTTGAATCTCTTTTTGTATTCCAAGCTTAAAATGTGTATTGTTATTCAGCAATTACCCTTAACAAACAGCCTTAAAATAATGATAGTATGTTTTGATAATGCCTGATATCACAGATCGCCTGGCTTATTAGGCTACAAAAACAACTGGTATTCATGTCTGAACTAGATGTTCTGCATTCAGCGGGATGCTTCATGTCTGCTTTTCAGAGGTGGATAGACTGCCATGACTAACCCATGAAAGGCCCCATGACCCTAACAAGGTGAGACTGGTTTCAAATTCATTGCCAAGGCTGATTTTTGTTTCCTGTCTGCCCCAGACAATTAATTTCACAGCAAGAAACTGATTATTTTATGTTTGAAAACTTTATTAACTTAACAATGAAGAATACAAATATATAAAGACAAAAAAACTCAAATAAATGTCTTTATAATACAATTGTGATGTAACTTAAACCATAAGCGGAAATCTATGAAATCTGAAAATGAATTAATCAGCAAAATATCAGCAATTAAAATGAATTGGAAACAAAAAAGATGTTAACTATTTGGAAGAAAAGGAAATAGAATCTAAGAAGAGAGTCTGGGGAAAGGAAGTGAAGAGGACGAAGAGCATGATATATATAATGATTATAAAATGTATTGTCATGACATTCAATATTAATAAGAATGTGTAACATAACTACAATCTGTACACAAACAAGTTTATAATGTTGCTACACAGAGAAATTAATGTATTTAAGGAGGCTTGGAAACCTCATAGGTGAGTTATTTGCTTACATGAAGAAACGACTCACAATTTATTATGAAGAAAACTGTTATCGGAGTCTATAATAGATCACTTTTCAGAGTAAGTGAAATAGGTGTTACATTTGGTCTGTCAAGTCTCTAATTGTAATAAACACCTTACCACGATGTCTTAAAAGTGACATTTAGGCATTTTTAAATTAGGCTAGTAGCAGATCAAGAACACTTTGCAATCAGTGGAATAATAAATGGTCCAATAAATTAAGAAAGAACTCAGAGAATATCTTTAACAATAATTCATAGTTTTTTATAGGAATTCGGAAAATGTCACTTTGTTTGAAAGTCAGAAAACAAGATCAATTCATTATCTTTTTAGCATCGATCTGTCCAACTCAAATCTTTATCCCTCAAGATCCTCCAAACAAAACGTATTTTGCTTATTTTAATATAAGTCTTATAACAAATGGGTGAGATAAGGACCTCCTCCTTCTGCAAAGAATCAGAGAATAAAAAGGTCTTAATAACATACATGTATTTTTAAAAAATTAAATAAAAACTGAGAAGGCCTCATGGTAAAGGAAAAAATATTCTTTACAGGTAAACAGTAAAATAAAACAATTTTCATAATCATCATACAATTTACAAAAAGGAAGATGTTCTTGTGATCACCAATAAATCAACATCATTTAACAAAAATTGGAAAATTTACTCCACCATCATGTTTCCCTAGTCTTAATCTGGACAAAGATATTTCACTTTTTACTTGAAATAGAGTCTATTTTCCTAACATTTGAGGGAATTATAAATATGTATAAGGATCAATAAAGGTATGAGGTATAATGTGTAAAGAACAATAGGAACTATCATCATTTTAACTCAATGTAATAGCCCTAACCAAGATAAAAATAAAGAATTGGATCTGGATATTAATTTAACAATTTGAGCACGATTTTGTAAACCAAATGCCTTAATATTTTATTTTGTTGGGTTCCGGGTAAATTCTGAAGACCAAGACAGTTGTCTCCTACAATAATGATTTAGTGGAAGCTCCTTACATGTATCCAAATGTAGCCTGATAATGCAGAAAACAATGTGAACTCTGTATCAAAGGCTGGTAAAGATTTTACAGGATTGGATATATAATGTAGAATATCATCACATTAAACAGATCATTTGAGTTGACCCTTCCATATTTAAATCTAGTTATGTCTGAATTGTTCCTAATTATAGATAAGAAAGGTTCTGTGGCTAAATTAAAAAAAAAGTGGGGAGAGACGGCAACCTTATTACACCCTAGAGTAAGGAAAGGAAACATGAAGAAGTGGCATTCACAAAAATGAATGCTTTAGGCAACCTATATAATAAAGATATTAAATTAATTATTTTAGAACTAAAACCATGCCACCATTCCCACACTCAAAAGTCTTTTCCTCATCTAAAGTTGTGGTGGGTAATCTGCAGTTTCATGTTACATGTTTGTTGGTTTTCATTAAGTATATTCCAATACAGTGAAGTTTATGCACTCGAGAATTTGTTATGTGGGTGTGTATATCTCTACTGGGTGCATTCTTTTAATACCATAAGGTGTGAGAAATGTTGCATGGGCTACAGTTTATTGCTGTTAGCTTCTCTGTGCAGTATGCTTCTTGACGTTCACCTGCATCAGCCTTTTTTCTGTTTGGCTATTTAAAGTGTGAACGTTTTATGGGTGTTATGCATTAAATGGCTAACATCTTCTTTATATATCTTGTTTAACTCTTATTGTTTGCAGTTCTGCACAATCTGACCTCTCATTCACCTGTTACCCCAAAGGGATCATGACCAGTTGCTCCTGTTTTTAATTATTAAGTGCTATTTATTATGGTCCTAGTTTAAGGCAAACCTTTGGGTTCAATTTGAAGCCTATTTTACTCTGAGTTGTCTTATGGGGTGGTCTAAAAGTATGCCAAACAGATGATGAGGAAGAATAAATTAAAGGTGCTCTATCATTGCACAATTATTTATTATTATTTATAGCACTTAGAAACTCTGCATTAGATGCTACATAACCAAGCATTGACAAAGTCATCAGTTCTGGTTTAACTACAGTGCTAGCAAAGTGAAAGAAAATAATATGGGAGTATTTTGAAGTATGTAGGGTAGTATTCCTGTAGTACTCTTGCATGAGCTCTTACATGCCTTTCTGATTTTACCTCAAGTTATCTAAAATGTAAATAAAATGTGACTATTTTGGCAAAATTCATACAAAGTACAGGAGAAATGTCAGTGTCTTCTTTGCATTTTTACAAAATTGGAAGTTTGGGGCCGATTTAAAAAGGCATGCAAGAGTATGTAATAAAGTAGGCTTGTCATACTACTTCCCATACTCATAAATACTTTTATGAATCAGCAAAAATGCCTTCCGCAGAAAACACAAAGAGTATGACTTAGTAGGCTAATCAAAGCTCAATTTTCAAGTGTTTTGTAGCAAGATCCCACCACACGCCTTTTAGAAGTAAACCTCATTACTTGCGTTTAGAGTGCCATCTCACTGTAAGTGAAAATAAGTGTTGACGCCATTGAAAATATTTGCCATAAAATTAGAAGGTAAGAATGCAGAGTAATTTAGAGACTAAAAGCAACTTTAGCAGCAATAGCGATAGGTTATCTATTCAATCCAATTCTTTAGGTACATGGTTGGCTAGCTGATGACAATTTTATGCATTCTTTAGAGGTGAAATGAACATATATTATGCATTTTATGGATAATAAATGATGCCACACATAGTTTGCATATCATATCTAGTTCGAAAGAATATGAAGAAAACATGGAAATTCCAGTAGGCATCATGCAACATACCTGATGCTAACATGAAGATGCCCAGTGAATATCCTAATTACAATGGAAAAAGAAGAGACAGGCATTAGGGCTCTGCAAATGTTGTACAGACGCGCAGACTTGCTTTTTAGTCAAACTTTACTGGGTAATAAACACCCCAGTTTTTGAATTGTTAACAAATTCATAAACACTAACACATTTAATCAGACGTGGATGGTGGTCCAGGAGAAATGATGAAAAATGCATCTAATCCATAGGAACATCAGAAATATCTTGATGGACCTAAGATCACTGTGCAAATGGCCCACTCCGGCAACTGGGTAATAAGTTAACTCCTTGATGCAATGTTTTGTGCTAATGAATGGATTACTATTCAAATGTGAGTCAGTTGCCAAGTTCTTGGCAACTGATAACAAACATGTTGAAAGAATGCTGAACTCAACAGAGAGTAACAATAATTGTCGGTGGCAAAAAGCTACCAAACAGCTGCCAAGTGTAGGTGCCGAAATGTTTATATTGTGAGCATCAATAATGATGATTAATATGCCTCTTTACGCATCATTTTACATATACTGACTGAATGAACAAAATTGCAGTTGAAATGTAATTCCTATGATGTGCAGAAGTGTTCATTAATGTGCTTTAGTTATGCCACATTTCTGTGTAAAACATAATTTTAGGCAAGAGAGATAACATCTCTGTCGCTCATTCCTGCTTTTGCCCTCCCGCGCATATCCTCTCCCCACAGGCTCCACAGCTGAGGTCATATTAGTTTATTTTCATTGCTCTCTTTTTTTGCTCGCAATTAACTTTCTATGGTGCGGATGTGAGATTGCAACACGTATCTAAGTCATTCATTTCTTCACTAGACCTAGTCACTAAGTGAAAGTATTATTGTTAAATGTCTCATATTTATTCAAACATCTCCAAGTGACATTAGCATAGAAGGTACTGAATAATTTTTCAAAGAATTGGAATGGTGCTTTGGTGTTAAAGTAATGACATGTAATCTTCCCGTATTCTAACTTGATAAAGAAATTAAATGTTGCTGTCAGTATGATGTGTTTTCAGTACAACAAATTTCCTATGCAAGAATTGTATATAAGAACCCCTTGATTTTGGGGATGAACCAGAAGACTTTCCTATTCAACTAGGGATGCTGGACAAATTCTTACAGATTTTGCTGCACATTTGGTACTTAGAATAGCTTCTGATTTTACATGCTCTGTGTAACTTTGCATCTTAGAGTGTCCATGGCCTTGACTTTGCCACTTTTTATAATTTTTCTAATATGACCATCTAACTTTTCATTGATCAGAAACTCAGTTATTGAGTGGCCCTCATTATTTTAAGAGCATTTTTACTCGGCTAATTTGGTGACTGGGGAGGTGCCTTAACACAAGGACATATTGCCTCATGGAAATGAGGTTTACATCATGTGACATCAAATGAGTGAAAGCTGTACTGACACATTGAAGTTTAGGAACACAGACAAGAAGCACAGATGCTGAGTGAATTGTTCAAGAGGGAGTAGATTGAAAGATTACAGAACATAGATAAGGTGGTACTGCTAATATGCAAACAAACTTAAACATAAAGCAAAGTATTTCAAGCTTAAACTGGCAAAGTAGCCTATGCTGTAGTTAAAAATAGGTGAAAAGAATTAATGCTGTGGAAGGGAAAATAAATGGAGTACACACAAGGTTTGGATAAGGTCAAACTGAGCTGAGTTTGAAGCAGATGTTTTGTATTAGAAAAAAGAAGTGAAATAATTATTGTATAGCCGAAAGTGTTATGATTTATAAACAGAGGCAATGTGTTAGGGAAAATTAAGTGGAGAGTCATACTCAAATTGCAGCCTAAAAGAGGGAAGAGCAGAAACTGCAGGAAGAGAGATACATGATAAGGCAGAGAAAAAGAGAATTGTTTTGGGGGGCTCAACTTTAAGAAAGTAGGAAAACATCCAAGCGTAAGCACAAAGACAGAGAGAGACAGGAGCTTGAAACTCAATGGACAAAAAAGAAGAAAGTACAGATAATTTGGAAGCCATCTGCATAGAAATGTTACTCAAAGTACACAATAAGTGAAATTAGCAGAATAGAAGACAGAGAAAGGTTACAGAACACACGACTAGACCATGAGGAACACCTTGATGAACAAGAGAAGTTGCAGACATGACCCCATCAGCAGATATTGAAATAGTACTATACTATCAAAGTGATACTGCATGATATCTAGTGCAGAAAGAGAATTCAGAAGGATGGGGTGGTTTACCATGTCAAAAGCTGTTGAAAGATCTAATTAGATTGGAACAGAGGAAATCCTATTGTACCATGCCAGCCAAAGAATTTAGAAACATATAATGTTGTAGTTTTAAAAGAAAACCATAAGGAAAACCAGGTTGTACAGGGGAGTCAGGGGACTGAAGGTGATGAAAGAGAAGAAAACAGGTAAGTTGGGAAAAGCAATACATTGCATGGTTTTGATGGACATGAAGAACAGAAAAAGGACAGAAATTAGAAAGATCAAAAGCATTAAATTGATTTTGTTTTAGAAGAGAGGGATAAATTGTAGAGTTATAGGAATCAGAAGAAAACACCAGAAGGCTTGAATAATTTGGCAAGATAAGAGTGAAGGTAAGGAAAAAGGAGTTCATCAAAGAGGATAGAATAAGGTTGATTGGGGAAGCATTTGGTTTGGCTTGAGCAAAAAAAAATCTGATATCCTCCTCAGAGTCCAAACGAAAGGAATCAAGTTATAGATTAAACGTGAGTAACAAATCAAAGAAACTGAAAGTTCAACAAGAGGAGTTGCAGATACAGAATGGAAGTTGTTAGTGCTAATGACAGAGGAAAGAGATAAAACAGAAAAGTGTTTAAGGAGGAGCACCATCGTTGTGACTAGAAATAAGAGGTTGAAAATAAGCTGCTTTAAATTTAGGAGCACAGACCCTGTGGTGTGCATGATCACGAGAGGATCAGGGATTAGTGCTTGCAGCATATGCCAAAAATTATATGCAAACAGAAAGTGGTATAAAGGAATAAATATGGAGATTACTTTTGTATAGAGCACACTAAGTTACTCTATCTCTAGTTTATTAATCCAGAAAGATTTTATCAAAACATTTTTACATTTCTGCATCAAGAATCAAGAAGGGAACAACAACACAACAATACAAATATACACATAAATTGTACATACGCAAAATCCTAACATACAAAAGAAAACAAGCAACTTATACATACAAACTAACCCCTAGAAAAGCACAAATAATTTCTACTAGTGTCCTCCAAATAATTTAGGACGGACCACTGGGAGATATTCCAAGAGGTACGCTGCAACTCTATCAGTTAGTGTCGAACATTCTCAGCGTACTTGACAATGAGTCTCCAAACTTTCCTTAATTTCTGTGACTCCTCCTTCAGAAAAAAGTCTACGCAATCGCGTTTCGCCTTACACTTTCCTCAGCCTCCTCAGGACAGGGTTAATGCAATAACTGTACACACACTACAAAAAAGAAATATATATATACAGATAAGGATCAGTCCTCTTGCCTCCACATAAACTAAATCACAAGCAAAGTCGTTGCAGCTCTCCATGCTACCCAGGGGGAAGAATGGTCGGTGACAGTGGCTAGTGGAATCACATGCACCCCAAGGGCATTCAACAAAATACACCACCAAAGTGAAAGATAAATATATCACTATCCAATGAACTACACCCATATATCTCTCAAACCTCTATCCTCTTAATGAAAAGGAAGAGAAGGGAAATACCAATCAAGCACCCACAGTGCACAGCCCACCACAAATCGTAGTGCATAAAACACAGATAAGAAGGAGACCAAATCTCACACTCCACAGCCCACAAACAAACAACCCCCTATGTGATTAAAAATTACAACCAATGTGCCAGCATGCTGTACTCTACTACTGCGTGTATCTCAACCTTAAACACTGGCACTCACGTCAGGCCGGTGGACATCCGGGCGCTTGTTTAATTGAATCATCCGGGTCCCCGGAGACCCATTAAATACAAAAGGCCTAACGGAATAAATAACAAAATCAAAAGAAGAGCTCTAGTCTCAAAATGCGCTATATTCAATCGTCAGACAAATGGGACCTCCTGTGCATTTGTCTGTGGGTGCTTGATTGGTATTTCCCTTCTCTTCCTTTTCATTAAGAGGATAGAGGTTTGAGAGATATATGGGTGTAGTTCATTGGATAGTGATATATTTATCTTTCACTTTGGTGGTGTATTTTGTTGAATGCCCTTGGGGTGCATGTGATTCCACTAGCCACTGTCACCAACCATTCTTCCCCCTGGGTAGCATGGAGAGCTGCAACGACTTTGCTTGTGATTTAGTTTATGTGGAGGCAAGAGGACTGATCCTTATATGTATATATATATTTCTTTTTTGTAGTGTGTGTACAGTTATGGCATTAACCCTGTCCTGGGGAGGCTGAGGAAAGTGTAAGGCCGAAACGCGATTGCGTAGACTTTTTTCTGAAGGAGGAGTCACAGAAATTAAGCAAAGTTTGGAGACTCATTGTCAAGTACGCTGAGAATGTTTGACACTAACTGATAGAGTTGCAGCGTACCTCTTGGACTATCTCCCAGTGGTCCGTCCTAAATTATTTGGAGGACACTAGTAGAAATTATTTGTGCTTTTCTAGGGGTTAGTTTGTATGTATAAGTTGCTTGTTTTCTTTTGTATGTTAGGATTTTGCGTATGAACAATTTCATGTGTATAATTTGTATTGTTGTGTTGTTGTTCCCTTCTTGATTCTATGTCATTCTTGATGCAGAAATGTAAAAATGTTTTGATAAAATCTTTCTAGATTAATAAACTAGAGATAGAGTAACTTAGTGTGCTCTATACAAAAGTAATCTCCATATTTATTCCTTTATACCACTTTCTGTTTGCATATAATTGTTCCATACCCAGGTATATATAGGGTCAATTGGGTATAACCCTGTTGTTTGCTAGAAGGCATATGCCAAAAATGGCACAGTGAAGAGCATATTTGAGACATTCAACGTCAAGCCGCGGTTGAGTAGGTCTAACAGAGGGTTTGAAGGATTTTAAAGACCCAAATGCATTAAGATTTCCAAAACCTGGAGCAGTTAGTTGGCATCAGGGCAAAGTGTGCAAGATTAGAAGCCCTGCAAACACAAGGAGATGATGGACGGAGCGCTGATAATTTTCAGACACTCATAATCGGCAGAGGTCCCATCCGGACAAGTGAGCAGTTGCCACAACTTGCTTATAGGAGGGAGCTCTGATAAGATTCTGACAGCAGACCTGCGGTGGCTAAGCTGTCATAAACCTTTATGAGGCACCCTATCCGCCACACAACTACCGACTAATAGATCTTCAGACATTGATATTTCTTTCCAGGGACTGCCATGGAGTGCATGGAAGACTCGGGAGAGGAAAACACAATTTTACCAATGCGCAGGAAGAATATTCCTTGTGTGTCAGGTCAGGGCAGGGCCAGCTTTAACACTGTTGGCAGCTGGTGCGACTAACTTTGTTGGCGCCTACCAGTGACCTCCTTCTCCACAGATTCTCTCACTACCTCCCTCCAACAGTACAACTTATGTCTCAGAAACCCCTCTCTCACATGTATCATTATTTCATTTATAGCGCTACTCATACCAATGTAGGTTGTCAGAGCACTTTACATCACACACATATTATACAGAGACAATGAATCATACATGTGTAAGTTAATGTATATGAAATGTCACATGAGACAGTGAGGACTACAAGGTGTAGGAGTGACATGTCAGCCACTCGTAGGCAGTATATTTTAAGACTGCCTGGTCTGGAGAAGCACAAACTCAAGGTTACACAGTGGTTGGGGTTGGATTTACTAATAACAATTTATTTGTAGCCAAAGGACCACTTTTAGCAACCTTGATAATGAAAGTCTGGGGAAAAAACATGCGTTTCTAACCTATCTTTTCCAGTTTGCTTGTAGCTCTTTGATGCCAATTCATAGCTCACTGTGCTATATTAGAAGGATTGTAACTTATAAAGTTAAAGTAACAATTGGACCTCTGTGACAAAAGCATTAACCCACTGAGATATCTACATGAAATATAGAAAATGAGCTCTCTACATGAAATAGAATTATGTGATCCCCATGGTACAGGCGCTTTGCAGTGGGCACATTACCCATGTGTGCTACTTTATGGTGAGTAAAAACTGTGACTAGATAAAACTCCATCTCTCTTCGGCAAGTACATCAATCACCAGAGTTATCTTGACGTTTTAGGTCTCACCTTGCTATCGCGTAAGCGATCGAAGCGAGACTATTGTAAGGGGCTTTTAAAAGTGCTCCCAAACAGCGGATTGCATGGCTAGCCTGCGCACAATCACGCGCATCGTGCCGCCATGCAATACGTTTGGCATCGTTCCCATTTGGCTTTGGCAAAGGCAGCAGCAGGTTTATTTTTGTATCTCACTTTCACTTTAATTGCTATTGTTAAAGTGAAAGCGCAATGCAGACATAAACACGCGGCCGCATTCGCACATTGGTGACACCTTATGTCATTACTTTTATTACAATGCAGCCTGCGCTCCGACAGGCTTCCATGGAGTGCTGCTGAGCGTTCAAGTCATTGCACCCCTTCCCACTCCCCCTTGTTTTATTTGCAGCCTGCACTCTGACAAGTTTGTGTGCAGCTCAGCATTCGTATCGCCACTTCTAGAACACCTGCCTTTATCTCGCTCCCGTCCCGTTGCTACCTCAACTCTCTCCCAAGAAACCAGTCTGCAACCTTTCCTGGTTAGTTTGCACACAATCTCGAGCCCTCAGATGGTCCTTGAGTAGCCCGCTTGCAGCACGCTATAGCAGCTCCCCGCACCAGCCACGCACATGAACGTGCCCGCGAGCAGTGCATTTAAAAGCCCCAGTTTGCGGAAAACAGGCAGTTTGGTCATTTACTCATCTCACTCCCCCACCTGCACTCAGTTTCATCTCGCGCCCTTCCCCTTGTGCAAAGTGCTCCCGTCTTCGTCCCTCCCACCCGTTGTCATGTGGCACATTCCATAAAGGTTTCCAGACACTGGAATTCTGTCTCCGACCTTGTCACATGATGCGTGTCATAATGGCTTCGAGATACCGGGATTCTGCCCGATAGAATGCAGCCATTAAAAGTCTTTGTCAATGATCAAAAGGTTTTGATAGAGCGCTCCCGAAACAGTGGGACCTACTGCGTCCTTTTTCCCATCTTTCTCGTTTTGCTGTAAGCTTTAATTGTACTTTCTCTTTCTGGTTCAACAGAGTGAGCCAAGTGCACCCCTACAACTGCAGGAAGCGGCTCACCGTAAACAGCCGACACCCCAGAAAGGCTTCTACAGATCAAAAGAAATCGTGGTCTCCACCGCAACACTAGCCTTGCGGCGGAGAAGCCAAGATGCACCAGTAACATTTCCTTATTTGCCCGCACTGCGCTCTGAAATCCCTGCTCTCTGAAATCCCCTCCTACGCTGCAGTTTAATGAGATGGTAAAAAATTCAATGAATCAGAAGTTAACTTTTTGTCTGCTTAGTATGGACAGTTTATGTGCACAGCGAAGCATTTCAACTGAGCTCAGGTCAGGTAAACCGTAAACTATGTTGCACTCCTAATTAAGGCGCATGCTCAGATTTGCCGAGATTCATTATTTTTAAATAGCCACATCTGATGCTGTGAACAAAGTGACAGCTGAGACTGCAATGTGCAGAGCTTCGTACAGTCACATGCCATTTTGCAAAAGAGTATCTGCAGTCCAGCTCTAGCCAGCACTTTAAAACAATAAAGCTAAAGCAGACATTTTTAACAAATGGCATCTGCTTGTAAGTCTCTCACACCAGCTATACAAAGGGTAAGAAGTCTGCCATTGCAGAAAAAATACAACGGGAGCATTGGTGTCTGTTACTGCACGGTGCTGCAGAGGCAGTATCATGTTTTCATATCAGTTTTTATGCACTAAAGTGTGCTTTCTTTACCAGAGGTACGGATGGTTGTTATAAATATTTTAGGACACGAGTGCGATAATGTGCTGCATCCAGGGCATAAGTCCTAAACAAGCATTTGCATTGCAATAGGTCTCGCATTTACGCATGCACGGATTCGGATTGCATGGCGAGCACGCGCACAATCACGTGCATCGTGCCGCCATGCAATCCGTTTGGCATCGCACTTCAAAGGGTCCGCTCCCCCGCCTGGAATGCGCTCCCCCGCCCCCGCCAAGCGCGCGCGCCACGCTCCGCCGGGCTTGTCTTGTTTGTTGTTGTTTGCAGACTCCTAAGAGCCCCTCGGGAGCCTGTCCTTGCTTCAGTCCCACCTCTCTCCCTGCAGAGCTTTTCACGTGGATGCCTCGCTTTCACTTTTACTTCAGGGATGCTGTGCTTAAATTTGTTATTTCACCAATGTCATGGCATCAATAAATTCCCTTTATTTTCTTCTCGAGACACCGATTATCTGCCATAGGGAAGCATGCTTGTTTAATCTGTCAGTGGCTTGGCACAACCAACATTTACGTTTCTCAATAGTGCGGAGGTCTATGACTCAGCATCCCACTAGCCCTTGAAGCCACGCGACCACTCGTGCTGAAGGTTACAAAATACAAAGCTTTTTCGGCAAAACCGACACGTTTTTTCCGTCCAGTCCCAAATATGCGCCTTTGACGTCCGCTGTGACCAACATACAGAATGGTGCAGTGGCGGTCAGTCGGCCAAGCCCTCCATCAACCGGTCCAGTTACAAGTAAATTCAAGTATGAAGAGAAAAGAAGTGCAGCGCTGTGCTAAACAGAATGGTGGCAGGGTTCTCGTAGCTTGATGCTCAGCCCCGCTATGACATAACATTCGTTCAAAAAACCTGATATAACATACTTAATTCGTCCAAAAACATTACATCACCCATTCTGCCACACTTAGTTCCATCTTCCAACTGCAGCCTCGGGTTAAATTCCACAGCAAAGGTGACTGCCAACCAGCAATAATTCTGTGGCATCCATTTGCCTGCTGCTAACGCCATGCCAATATCCATAAAGCCAGTGCTTGAAATGGAAAAATAGAAGTACAGGTACTCTGCTTCAGAGTACCTGCTTGTTTCTGAGAAGTGCCGGTACACTCCAATTAAAAGTGTAGCATCTCTCTTGAGAAGTGCCGGTACACTCCCTCTCAAAATAAACAAGCATTTGCAATGCAATTGGTCTCGCATTTGCAAAAGTTTGAGCTATTGGCATTGTAAATGACAAACCTTTTATCTATGTGTTGATTTGAAAACATAAATAAAAGGCATTGTCATTTACAATGGCAATAGCTTAAACTCTCGCAAATGCGAGACCTATTGCATTGCAAATGCTTGTTTGTTATTGTCTGAAAAGTGCTGTTCGCACAAGGAATACTGCAGCAGGTGTTTTTAACCCAAAAAGACATTTCAAAATGCAGTACCCCCAAGCTTTGCATCTGGTGCATGGCACCGGTCACATTGCCCTAAATCCAGTCCTGTGTCAGAGATATTTGTTTTTTTCCACAGAAACAAGCTCTAAATTCAGCTTCTTGGTACAGTGAAACTGAAAGAAATGGCAAGTGGACTACAAGGGCTTTGATTTGCACAGTACTTTTTATGCTTTCCATAAACGTGTTAGAGACAGGGGCATAGCTTTGGGAGGGCATTGGGGGTGTTTGGAGTGTTACACCTGCCTAATAAATGCATTATTTAATAAAAAGTCGGGTACGTTATGATGTCTGTTCGATTTCACCTGGGATTTTTAAATACTCAGACAAACACACACACACACAAACTCATCTCTGTTTTGAAAGTCTTAATATCTTACAAAATAAAGTCGGCCTCATTTATCAGAAGTGACGCATCGCTGCGTGAAAACAGCGATGCGTCACTTCTCAGTGCACCCTCCTTGCGACATGATGGATGTGTCATCTTTATCTGTATGCCTCATCATGCCACAAGGAGTTACAGATACGCCAGTATTTCTGACGTATCTGTAGGCACAAAAGTGGGCATTGCTGGGGTGAGTCTGAAAACAGACGCAACTCCAGCAATGTGGCCTTTCACATGGGGCTTACCCAATGTGAAAGGGACTGCGTCAGTCTTAGGCCTGCTGTGAGGCAGGGGTAAGATATTGACGCAATGGTGTCCTTGAAGTGACGCACTGAAATCCCAGAGATTTCAATGCGCCACTTCTACGATGCTTTTTGCGGGAGAATGCCCACCCTGCATACATTATGCCTGGCGCTGGTATAATGTGGCACAGAGGTTTACAAAGTGACGTGTCTGCCTAGATGCGTCACTTTGTAAATAGGATGCAACATGGTGCATTTTTACGCTGCCGGGGCGTCACAAACAAAAAGTGACGCACCAGTGGCATAAAAGTGACGCAAGGCCTCATATGTTTGATTCTATGTCATTCTTGATGCAGAAATGTAAAAATGTTTTGATAAAATCTTTCTAGATTAATAAACTAGAGATAGAGTAACTTAGTGTGCTCTATACAAAAGTAATCTCCATATTTATTCCTTTATACCACTTTCTGTTTGCATATAATTGTTCCATACCCAGGTATATATAGGGTCAATTGGGTATAACCCTGTTGTTTGCTAGAAGGCATATGCCAAAAATGGCACAGTGAAGAGCATATTTGAGACATTCAACGTCAAGCCGCGGTTGAGTAGGTCTAACAGAGGGTTTGAAGGATTTTAAAGACCCAAATGCATTAAGATTTCCAAAACCTGGAGCAGTTAGTTGGCATCAGGGCAAAGTGTGCAAGATTAGAAGCCCTGCAAACACAAGGAGATGATGGACGGAGCGCTGATAATTTTCAGACACTCATAATCGGCAGAGGTCCCATCCGGACAAGTGAGCAGTTGCCACAACTTGCTTATAGGAGGGAGCTCTGATAAGATTCTGACAGCAGACCTGCGGTGGCTAAGCTGTCATAAACCTTTATGAGGCACCCTATCCGCCACACAACTACCGACTAATAGATCTTCAGACATTGATATTTCTTTCCAGGGACTGCCATGGAGTGCATGGAAGACTCGGGAGAGGAAAACACAATTTTACCAATGCGCAGGAAGAATATTCCTTGTGTGTCAGGTCAGGGCAGGGCCAGCTTTAACACTGTTGGCAGCTGGTGCGACTAACTTTGTTGGCGCCTACCAGTGACCTCCTTCTCCACAGATTCTCTCACTACCTCCCTCCAACAGTACAACTTATGTCTCAGAAACCCCTCTCTCACATGTATCATTATTTCATTTATAGCGCTACTCATACCAATGTAGGTTGTCAGAGCACTTTACATCACACACATATTATACAGAGACAATGAATCATACATGTGTAAGTTAATGTATATGAAATGTCACATGAGACAGTGAGGACTACAAGGTGTAGGAGTGACATGTCAGCCACTCGTAGGCAGTATATTTTAAGACTGCCTGGTCTGGAGAAGCACAAACTCAAGGTTACACAGTGGTTGGGGTTGGATTTACTAATAACAATTTATTTGTAGCCAAAGGACCACTTTTAGCAACCTTGATAATGAAAGTCTGGGGAAAAAACATGCGTTTCTAACCTATCTTTTCCAGTTTGCTTGTAGCTCTTTGATGCCAATTCATAGCTCACTGTGCTATATTAGAAGGATTGTAACTTATAAAGTTAAAGTAACAATTGGACCTCTGTGACAAAAGCATTAACCCACTGAGATATCTACATGAAATATAGAAAATGAGCTCTCTACATGAAATAGAATTATGTGATCCCCATGGTACAGGCGCTTTGCAGTGGGCACATTACCCATGTGTGCTACTTTATGGTGAGTAAAAACTGTGACTAGATAAAACTCCATCTCTCTTCGGCAAGTACATCAATCACCAGAGTTATCTTGACGTTTTAGGTCTCACCTTGCTATCGCGTAAGCGATCGAAGCGAGACTATTGTAAGGGGCTTTTAAAAGTGCTCCCAAACAGCGGATTGCATGGCTAGCCTGCGCACAATCACGCGCATCGTGCCGCCATGCAATACGTTTGGCATCGTTCCCATTTGGCTTTGGCAAAGGCAGCAGCAGGTTTATTTTTGTATCTCACTTTCACTTTAATTGCTATTGTTAAAGTGAAAGCGCAATGCAGACATAAACACGCGGCCGCATTCGCACATTGGTGACACCTTATGTCATTACTTTTATTACAATGCAGCCTGCGCTCCGACAGGCTTCCATGGAGTGCTGCTGAGCGTTCAAGTCATTGCACCCCTTCCCACTCCCCCTTGTTTTATTTGCAGCCTGCACTCTGACAAGTTTGTGTGCAGCTCAGCATTCGTATCGCCACTTCTAGAACACCTGCCTTTATCTCGCTCCCGTCCCGTTGCTACCTCAACTCTCTCCCAAGAAACCAGTCTGCAACCTTTCCTGGTTAGTTTGCACACAATCTCGAGCCCTCAGATGGTCCTTGAGTAGCCCGCTTGCAGCACGCTATAGCAGCTCCCCGCACCAGCCACGCACATGAACGTGCCCGCGAGCAGTGCATTTAAAAGCCCCAGTTTGCGGAAAACAGGCAGTTTGGTCATTTACTCATCTCACTCCCCCACCTGCACTCAGTTTCATCTCGCGCCCTTCCCCTTGTGCAAAGTGCTCCCGTCTTCGTCCCTCCCACCCGTTGTCATGTGGCACATTCCATAAAGGTTTCCAGACACTGGAATTCTGTCTCCGACCTTGTCACATGATGCGTGTCATAATGGCTTCGAGATACCGGGATTCTGCCCGATAGAATGCAGCCATTAAAAGTCTTTGTCAATGATCAAAAGGTTTTGATAGAGCGCTCCCGAAACAGTGGGACCTACTGCGTCCTTTTTCCCATCTTTCTCGTTTTGCTGTAAGCTTTAATTGTACTTTCTCTTTCTGGTTCAACAGAGTGAGCCAAGTGCACCCCTACAACTGCAGGAAGCGGCTCACCGTAAACAGCCGACACCCCAGAAAGGCTTCTACAGATCAAAAGAAATCGTGGTCTCCACCGCAACACTAGCCTTGCGGCGGAGAAGCCAAGATGCACCAGTAACATTTCCTTATTTGCCCGCACTGCGCTCTGAAATCCCTGCTCTCTGAAATCCCCTCCTACGCTGCAGTTTAATGAGATGGTAAAAAATTCAATGAATCAGAAGTTAACTTTTTGTCTGCTTAGTATGGACAGTTTATGTGCACAGCGAAGCATTTCAACTGAGCTCAGGTCAGGTAAACCGTAAACTATGTTGCACTCCTAATTAAGGCGCATGCTCAGATTTGCCGAGATTCATTATTTTTAAATAGCCACATCTGATGCTGTGAACAAAGTGACAGCTGAGACTGCAATGTGCAGAGCTTCGTACAGTCACATGCCATTTTGCAAAAGAGTATCTGCAGTCCAGCTCTAGCCAGCACTTTAAAACAATAAAGCTAAAGCAGACATTTTTAACAAATGGCATCTGCTTGTAAGTCTCTCACACCAGCTATACAAAGGGTAAGAAGTCTGCCATTGCAGAAAAAATACAACGGGAGCATTGGTGTCTGTTACTGCACGGTGCTGCAGAGGCAGTATCATGTTTTCATATCAGTTTTTATGCACTAAAGTGTGCTTTCTTTACCAGAGGTACGGATGGTTGTTATAAATATTTTAGGACACGAGTGCGATAATGTGCTGCATCCAGGGCATAAGTCCTAAACAAGCATTTGCATTGCAATAGGTCTCGCATTTACGCATGCACGGATTCGGATTGCATGGCGAGCACGCGCACAATCACGTGCATCGTGCCGCCATGCAATCCGTTTGGCATCGCACTTCAAAGGGTCCGCTCCCCCGCCTGGAATGCGCTCCCCCGCCCCCGCCAAGCGCGCGCGCCACGCTCCGCCGGGCTTGTCTTGTTTGTTGTTGTTTGCAGACTCCTAAGAGCCCCTCGGGAGCCTGTCCTTGCTTCAGTCCCACCTCTCTCCCTGCAGAGCTTTTCACGTGGATGCCTCGCTTTCACTTTTACTTCAGGGATGCTGTGCTTAAATTTGTTATTTCACCAATGTCATGGCATCAATAAATTCCCTTTATTTTCTTCTCGAGACACCGATTATCTGCCATAGGGAAGCATGCTTGTTTAATCTGTCAGTGGCTTGGCACAACCAACATTTACGTTTCTCAATAGTGCGGAGGTCTATGACTCAGCATCCCACTAGCCCTTGAAGCCACGCGACCACTCGTGCTGAAGGTTACAAAATACAAAGCTTTTTCGGCAAAACCGACACGTTTTTTCCGTCCAGTCCCAAATATGCGCCTTTGACGTCCGCTGTGACCAACATACAGAATGGTGCAGTGGCGGTCAGTCGGCCAAGCCCTCCATCAACCGGTCCAGTTACAAGTAAATTCAAGTATGAAGAGAAAAGAAGTGCAGCGCTGTGCTAAACAGAATGGTGGCAGGGTTCTCGTAGCTTGATGCTCAGCCCCGCTATGACATAACATTCGTTCAAAAAACCTGATATAACATACTTAATTCGTCCAAAAACATTACATCACCCATTCTGCCACACTTAGTTCCATCTTCCAACTGCAGCCTCGGGTTAAATTCCACAGCAAAGGTGACTGCCAACCAGCAATAATTCTGTGGCATCCATTTGCCTGCTGCTAACGCCATGCCAATATCCATAAAGCCAGTGCTTGAAATGGAAAAATAGAAGTACAGGTACTCTGCTTCAGAGTACCTGCTTGTTTCTGAGAAGTGCCGGTACACTCCAATTAAAAGTGTAGCATCTCTCTTGAGAAGTGCCGGTACACTCCCTCTCAAAATAAACAAGCATTTGCAATGCAATTGGTCTCGCATTTGCAAAAGTTTGAGCTATTGGCATTGTAAATGACAAACCTTTTATCTATGTGTTGATTTGAAAACATAAATAAAAGGCATTGTCATTTACAATGGCAATAGCTTAAACTCTCGCAAATGCGAGACCTATTGCATTGCAAATGCTTGTTTGTTATTGTCTGAAAAGTGCTGTTCGCACAAGGAATACTGCAGCAGGTGTTTTTAACCCAAAAAGACATTTCAAAATGCAGTACCCCCAAGCTTTGCATCTGGTGCATGGCACCGGTCACATTGCCCTAAATCCAGTCCTGTGTCAGAGATATTTGTTTTTTTCCACAGAAACAAGCTCTAAATTCAGCTTCTTGGTACAGTGAAACTGAAAGAAATGGCAAGTGGACTACAAGGGCTTTGATTTGCACAGTACTTTTTATGCTTTCCATAAACGTGTTAGAGACAGGGGCATAGCTTTGGGAGGGCATTGGGGGTGTTTGGAGTGTTACACCTGCCTAATAAATGCATTATTTAATAAAAAGTCGGGTACGTTATGATGTCTGTTCGATTTCACCTGGGATTTTTAAATACTCAGACAAACACACACACACACAAACTCATCTCTGTTTTGAAAGTCTTAATATCTTACAAAATAAAGTCGGCCTCATTTATCAGAAGTGACGCATCGCTGCGTGAAAACAGCGATGCGTCACTTCTCAGTGCACCCTCCTTGCGACATGATGGATGTGTCATCTTTATCTGTATGCCTCATCATGCCACAAGGAGTTACAGATACGCCAGTATTTCTGACGTATCTGTAGGCACAAAAGTGGGCATTGCTGGGGTGAGTCTGAAAACAGACGCAACTCCAGCAATGTGGCCTTTCACATGGGGCTTACCCAATGTGAAAGGGACTGCGTCAGTCTTAGGCCTGCTGTGAGGCAGGGGTAAGATATTGACGCAATGGTGTCCTTGAAGTGACGCACTGAAATCCCAGAGATTTCAATGCGCCACTTCTACGATGCTTTTTGCGGGAGAATGCCCACCCTGCATACATTATGCCTGGCGCTGGTATAATGTGGCACAGAGGTTTACAAAGTGACGTGTCTGCCTAGATGCGTCACTTTGTAAATAGGATGCAACATGGTGCATTTTTACGCTGCCGGGGCGTCACAAACAAAAAGTGACGCACCAGTGGCATAAAAGTGACGCAAGGCCTCATATATAAGGCCTTGTGTTTTAAGTACCCCTCAGTATACGCACTCCTCTCCCTTCCACTGGCCCTTAACCCCTTCGCTGCGGCGCGAATTCCACCGCAGCGCTGGGGGGGTTTGGGGGGTTTGCGGCGCCGCTATGCTCATGACGGAACCACGCCGTCATGAGTCATGGGCGAGCTGTGCTCATGACGGAGTGGTTCCGTCATGACTCCACCCACTTGCGCTAATCGCCCGCACAGGCGGGGAATTAGCGCCGCGTGGGCGGAGCGCCCGCCAACGGCCGCAGCATGACGGAATCACTCCGTCATGAGCACACGGGGCCCGTGGCTCATGACGGAGTGGTTCCGTCATGGGCGGGGAACGGGTTAAGACCCTCTGGTGTGCTGCTTCCCATATAATGATTTCCCAGCGTGATTGTCGGAAATTAAGAAGCTCACACCCTCCCATTCTTGCTGGCCAAGCTGCGCCCCTGGCTATGGAGCACACGTCGGTGCTGTAATAAGATGCAGTCTGCCTCAACAGAGAAGGAGTGTCCATCATCTTTCCATGTTTGTCTGCTTACTTTGACACTTCAGCACGAGGGGGCCCGCAGAGTCTTATTTTTAATCTAATTCTGTTTGAAAGCCAAGCCATAAAATGGAAAATGTCTTATAAGATCTTGTCCACGACCGGACATGACGTCATCAGTCCCATTACCTCAAGGAACACTCTGTGGGCTGTTTCAGCAGAAATGTGAAAGGAAATATTTTATGTGATTAAGGGTAAGTTAACACACATCCACACGCTGAAAGCCGAATGTGTGTGTTTATAGGGTAGGAGCGAGGCAGCTGAAAGATTTATGGGGCATATTATCAAGACAGGCGATAAAATTATAGCCGCTTTAGCGGCAGAAAAACGGCGATAATGGGCTTGATAATATGCTCTAAGGAATTTCAATTGAAGCCCATGTTAGATGTGAAGGACATCTAACATGGGCTTCAATTGGAATTCCATAGAGCATATTAACAAGCCCATTATCGCCGTTTTATTCTGCCGCCAAAGCGGCGTTAATTTTATCGCCTGTCTTGATAATATGCCCCTGTGTTCGCAACGTAGATTTTCTTCCAGAAGGCACCTATTAAAGAGATTTGCTGCTAATGAAGTGACACAATGGAATGATAAGAAATCAATGTCGTATCCTATTTCAAAGAAGTGAATCCGTTTATATTTTCAGTATGACATTTCCTAAACTGCCAATATACCACGGCAGGCCTGAATGCAACGGCAGTCTGCCTGTCTGAGTGAAAAGTTATTTTAAAGGCGCGCACGTCTCCGGATGCGCATAAAAGCTCTCATGTGCTCCCCACACCTCAGTGCTTGACAGCTGTGGCGTAGTACAGAGCACTGATGTCGGCATTTGGCTTTCATCCGTTGACTTTCACCTCAGAGCCGCTCTCCGACAAGTACTATTACCGCAAACGGAAGCACTCTGCAGGAATGTCTTTCTTGTCCAGGGGGATGATTTATAGCTGGTGCCACGGAGCATTGCTTCCACGCCGTCCCAATCATTTTGGAATGCTCTCCACACCGCACGTTCTATGCTATTGGTCTGCACGTAATATTCACCAAATAGGAAATTACTTTGTGAACGGATCAGCATCGAATAAAAATGCACAACAAGTGTTTCAAGGCTAAATTTGATCGATCACAAGCAATGCATACGACACTCGGTTAATAAATTGTTCTACAATCCTGAAATAGTGTATTATGAGCTAAGGATGGATGCATGATTGAGTGACAGCAGAGTGACTGTGCTCCGTTTACAACAATTCCATTCAGGCTTTAACAAATTCCTAATCCCACCAAATTCTATTTCCATCTCCTCAAAGAGGTTTTTATTCCACTGTGTGTCGGTTTACATATACATATTGTGAGCACATTTTGCACCATCGACCCTGATTCACAACAGCTTTATTATATTTCGGAAATCTATGCATTATACATTGCCACCTCTTATTTGTATGGGTTTACTTTTTTCCTCACTGCATAAACAGCTCCTTAAGTATTCAGATTTCCATACTCACTCCTCTTCTCAATATGCACTCAGGGGGATTGTCTGCATGGCAGGATATTCACTAGAGTCCACTTTGAAATAATGAGTGTTCGCACACTTTTGAGTTTTGTTTCATCTCCCAATATATGCGACCCTAGTTCTCACTTTGTTAAGTTGCAACCGAATAATGTGTATTCGTCTTGAATACTTTCCAGTCATTCTAATCACAGACTTATTTGCTACTCTGATTCAAGCAATGATGTGCCTCAAATTAAATATGTGTATACTACGAATCCATAAATGCAACTTACGGTCCACAGTGTGATATTGCTACAGATACATGCCTCCACCACCATTACTGTCACAACCTGGTGTCATCTGAATCCACCAATAGAATATAATTCTTTACACCGCACATCAGGAACACTTTGTAATTCAGGTCCTTAATCTAAGATCCATGGTGAGGGAGAGCGGTGAGCCTGTGTTGCAAATCTGGCCCCTCAGAGAAATCTCTCCTCCCACCCACTACCCTTCTGCGATGGTCATAGCATTCTGGCCCTACAACAGCATGGCTTTATTCAACACATAACAATGCATATGGGTACAAATTGTGCATAATACAGATTTTGTTGCACATGAAGCATCATTGCCTACTTTAAACTCCTTTGCACTGTGAAGATATCTATTAATGCTCGTCAAACACACAATAGCACATTTTCTTTGCACAGAAACATACCACTGTAGAAGAGCAGGGCCTTGTTCACAGTCACCATATTGAGTCAGTGTTGCTTTTTCTAGTGTGTACAAGCAAACATTCTTCAGTGATATTCCAATTGAAAATGTTACCTGCTGATGATTCCAGATAATTCCTAAACTGGAAATACCTAATTATTTTGAAGCCTCAAATCTCCTTACTACACTCCTGTTTATACCACAGCTATTTCGATTACAAAGGTACATTTTTTCTACAAAATAACTTCAATGGGATTCACCGAGGCCCCAAGTCATGTCAATATTTCCATAGCTAAATTTGAATCACATCACAATATAATGATATACAATAAATGAAATAGTATTTTGCTGCCCCACCCACGGAACATATATGGCATATTCATCATATGAAACGGCTCATTTGACATCTCATAATTTCACATTTCTGACCTGAACAACAGAAATTCTAACATGAAGTTAACACACAGGATAGAAAAACAGATGATATTTCTAGCTATGGAAGTGCACATACTGGGATCTGGCATTCATACAAGGATGCAGAGAAAACCCACTGATAGAAACAGCGCTCTATCATTTCTGAGTGTCTATCCCGGATCACCCATGAAGCATCTTTCCTAGTCACAGTTCATGAGTTTGAAAATAACTGCACCTGATACAACATTTTTCGATTCCATATAGTATGAGCACTTTTAGAGGCTCACGGCATTGGGGTACCCTAAAACTCATTTACAACATTCAGCCAACTGGTTGAACAAACGAATCATGAGCAGACGGATTCTTGCAAATTGAGAAAGATTTTGGCAGCTTTTAAGAGAGACCATTGTTTGCATCCCAACGTTCTATAAACTTAAAATACTTTTTATCCAAGAAAAGAAGTAACACTTGCAAAAATGACTGGAAAGGCGCTCTTTCCAGTGATTCTGGGCAGCACTGTGACCCATCCTCATCATGGTCAAAAATTTGCATTGACATACAAAATATGTTGTGATAGCAAAAACTGTATATTCCCTAAACTGCCCATTTGGATTACACTACACAGGTAGAACTGAACAAAAAATCAAAGTCAGATTTACTGAGCATAAAAGTAACAGTCAGAAAGAACTAACAGCATTTTGTGCTGCCCCCCCATTGACATAATTCAAATCCCAATATCAGTCAATAACACTTTAAAGTTTTGGAAATCGAAACAACCAACCCAGAGACAGGTAACAATAAAAAACACTCTGACAAAGGGAAATGTATTGGTTAAAATTACTGAACACTATGCAACCAGCCAGCATGCAGGACTAATTAGAAATGTCTTATTTTCTGTAATAGTCTACCACTGCGCTTTGAGGTGCTTCATTTGCATCACCTACTGCACTCCTTATTGGTCTTGTTTGTTATGCTTTCCTTGTAATGGGGCTCAAGTTGTAATTTGCTGCTGCCAATGGGTGGTATATTTACACGATTCATACATTTTGTTTTACCTTATGCAGACAGAAGTGTCATTACATTACACATTTGAGTGTTATTTTCGTTTTCAGTTAAACATGACTTCTATTGTTTATGTTCCATCTATGAATTGTTTCACTTTTAGAGGTTTTTTTTGTATAAATGTTTTTATTGATTTTTAAACAAAGAAAAAAGCAAATATAGAAACAAAAATCAAACAGATCACACATATAGGCATCACATTTGTTTGATTACATATGAGGCTGAGGTTGCGCTGTCTAACAAGGGTTGGGCCAATATTCAGCAACAGTACACCGTACAAGGCATCAACAGGAATGCCTACAGTGAGGCAAAATTACACAATCGGGGTACAATATCAGCATGGCACAGTACCTTGATTCAGCGTCCCCCGCAGCGGGAGAAGTGGCACCATCATTGAGTCAACCAGTTCCTTCATCTTCCCAAGCACCTCATTCCTGACCCAATTAATCAGCCGTCAGTCTTGATTCTCATCGCTATCTTGCTGCTTTAGTTGGTATTGTGCAAATAGACCCCAGAAACTTTTTGGCCGCCTGCAGGGGGGTTACAGTTCATTATAAACTTCTCATTGGGTATTACAATACATCATATTTTTTTCCCACTCTGCAATCGTTGGGACTAGGCCCCGCATCCAGCGCATCACCAGCCTCCATTTCGCTAGGAGAAGACCCATAGCGAGCGTTCTTCCGAAGTGATTTCATGTAGCTCAGTAGTGCCATTAGGGGTCAGGAGTGAGAGGCAGCCCCACAATATCAGTTAGTACCTCAAAAATGCTTCTCCAAGCAAGATGGAAAAACCCAGCCCCTGGCATATCGCATCTCTCACAGCAATCAATGTCTCGCAATCCATACCAACAGGATCCGGGGAAGTTTCATTATTTGGCACTTGGTTTTTATTGCATTAGACATTAAGATATAATCCAATCTTGCATGGGTGAGATGTGGATTAGAGAAATACGTAAACCCTGGATCATCAGGTTTTAAGGTCTGCCAACCATCCACCAGCCCATGTATGCAACACATTTGTCTTAATGCCTTACATACTTGGGGTTTACGACCAATATAATGCCACCCATCCTTTAAGGACCAGTTATTTGGCAAGTTAATGTTGAGATCCCCGCAAATCATTAAGGGTAATGGCCAATGCATCATTTCATTTGAGATCTCATCAAAGACTGAGGCATCTTCACTGTTACTGCCATAAATGCCACATAGAGTCATCTTTTGCCCACTCCCATACTGACATTCGGTAATTGCCCAACGACCAAATTTATCTGCCTTAGAGTGACTAAAAAGAAGACCACTTCCCCTAGCTAAAATAGCAACCCCCCTTACCCTAGCACCTTGTGATGTTGCACAAATTAACCTGTATCCTAATGATTTTAAGATATGTGTTTGTGACCCCTCGATGTGTGTTTCTTGCAAACAAACAACATTTGCCCCCCAAGCTTGGAGTCCTACTGCCACTGCCTGCCTTTTTCTGAGATCGTGTAGGCCACAAATATTCATTGATAAAATTCTTTGTAAACTCATCTTTTTATGCTACTCGTTTAATATCTAAAGCCATACTAATATTTGTTTGAATCAGTTCTGTAGTTTTGTCTCCCCCCTTTTCCTTCTTCCCCTTTTTTTTCCCTTCCCTTCTCTTCTTTCCCTTCCCTTCTCTATGAATTAATGCAGCCTGTCTGCCCGACTCCCCCCTTCTCCCCCCCCACCCTCCACCACCTTTGGAGGTTACCTGGCAAAGCCAGGAGTTTGACATCTGACGTGAAGAGCCCCGTGATCCCGCTGAGTCTCCCTGTATAATAAAGAGAAAAAAATAAAAAATAAAGAAAGGAAGAAAATGTCCATAGCCTCTGGTATCGGTTACTCCCAGACAACCCCACACTCCTTAATCTCAAATAAGAACAAATGGCTAACCTAATCCCTGAGCAGAAGAAACAAATTTGGCAGAAGAAAAAACCCCGCAAGCGTTACAACCTGCCTTCAGTTTCCACAAATTCTTCATGCATTATGTGTATTTTGAGTTTTTTTAAACTACATTATTTGTGTCCCGAGAGTTCCTCTAAATATTTTTTCACCTGAATTTCAGAAACAAGGCTGCGGGTAGTTCCTTTGTATATTATTTTCAGCCTGGCCGGATTTTGTAGGTACACCTTAGCCCCCTGCTTCTGAAAGGGTTCAAAAAGCTGCCGAAGCCTCCACCTACGCTCTACAGTGGCATGAGCAAAATCAGGTCTAGTAAAGAAGGTTATTCCATCAAAGGTCAATTTCTTTGTGGGTCTGGCCAAGTCAAATAGCATTTGGCGGAGTAGGAAGTTTCCAAAAAATAAAAGCATGGCACGGGGATGCTGCGATGCTGATGTATGTTTGCCAGGGAATAGAGGGAATCTGTGGGCTCTTTGGATTTCCCTGTCTAAATCCCATGATTGCAATTCTGGCAGAGCCCCTTTCAAAAAAGGTAATCATAAATTTCCTGTGGTCATCTTTTTCTACCCCCTCCGGAATACCAAGAAAGCGCAGGTTGTTGCATCTCTGCCGGTTTTCTTGCTCCTCCATTTTCCACATCAAATCTTTCACCACCCCCTCATGTTCGTCATGCTAGGTCTGAAGTGAGGCAACCTCCTTTTCGCGTTGTTTCGTCCTCCCCTCCACCATAGCCATTTCGATCCGCAATATCAGCACGTTTTGCCAATCTTTCTAACTGCCCCTTGTAGTTTTTTAGATGCCATGCGTGATCTACGACTATCTGCCTTAACTTCTTCCTGGAAACTTTTGATAGACTGCAAAACAACGGTTAAGGCGGGTTCGCTACTTGAAGCACCATGAGTTTCCCCCTTTGCTGCTGTCAATGCTTGTTGGATTATGCCCGGAAGCTGTGGAGGATTTAGAGATTAATGTGAGGGGGGTGTTGTTGTAATACCATTTCAACTCTGTTGCACCCACGTTATCGTTGTCAGATAAATCGCCATTTCTTTGCACACGATCTCTGCTCTTTTTTTAAAGTAGTTTTTTAGTGCCAGGTTTACCTTTCTGGGTATCAGTGTTAGGACTGCTGTACCATTTCTTTCCTTCCTCTCCACTGGACAATGAGATGCTGATATCTGACATTTCGGATTCCTCTGTAAGAGAATAGTACTTATCCAGATTGTCTGGTGTTTTTGAATTCCAGTCTATAAGTGTACAGTCGCCAGAATGCACCGGTGGAGGAGGGTTAGCTATGATTGCTGTGTTGTTAAGAGCACCCTAGCAATCAATGTCAAAGAATTAGAGTTCATCTATCCAATAGTGTTTTGACTTTGCCAAGCAAGACATTACAATTTAATAGAAACAATTGTGAAAAGTTATTTGTGACATATAGTCCCCAATAGCAGATTGGACGCTGGGAATCAAACTGATACTGGAAGTCTTGAGGGAGATCACTGGGAGTCGCATTTAAGAATGTAAGCTTCATTATTGTCAGATTTACTTTGTATCCCCCTACACTAGTATAGTCTAAAATTTCATTCATCACCCCTTGAATGTTAGTCCTATCAGCTTTTAGAAAAAGTATATTATGTCAGGAACTAAAAGTTTAATTTACAACATCTCTTCTAGCAGTGGCACAATTGTGTCCTTATTACGTATTCTCACTGCCAAAGGCTAAATAAAAAAAGAGAAAATAATTTGAGACATTGGGAATCCCTAATGGGTGCTTCTATTAATTCTCACTGAACCTATTTCTTTCGAATTGATGATAATTCTAGCTTCGGGGTCTTGATATAGTTTTTTAAGAATTTTTAGAAATTGGTCAGGGAATCCAAACTTGGCCAAAATAAAAAATAAGGCCTCCCAATTTACTAAACCAAAAGCCTTTTTGGCATCCATCATCAATATAGCAGCTGTCTCTTGATTGCTAGAAAAATAGTCAATAGCCTAAATCGGCAAAAACACAATCTGATACTTATGTATCATACTTCGGGCAATAGGGGTAATTTGAGATACCCATATTTTGGTGAATAATTTATAGTTAGAATTTAAAAGACTTATTTAACTATGGGAATTAACATTCGTAGATGAATTATCCTTAAGGAAGCTGACTTTTAATTGATTTTTTTAAACAACCTAGGTGGTTATTTAATTTGGTTAAATATGTCAATTAAGAAGGGGACGAGCTCCTTTGCAACCATCTTGTATACCTTGGTGGGAATATCATCATTTCTGCAAGCTTTTGCATCAGTCAGATTTTTAAGTGTTATAGCTACCTCGGATACTGTTATTTTATCCCTCAAAATCTCTTTTTGCATCTCGCCACTTGAGACAAATGAAGTGAACTAAAATATCGATCTAGCCTGGAAATAGGAACTAAATCTGGTTTCTCACACAAATTCATATAATGTTGCAGAAAGACCTCAGCAATCTCGTCATTCTCAGCTGTTAATATACAGGCATCTAGATTCTCGATCTCCCTGATCTGGTATTTACCCTTCTTCGCCCTAGTTCACCAGGTGAGAAGTTTGCCTATTTGCTGACTTTCTCCGTACACTTTCTGCTGATATGCTCTATGGTTACTGATCACCTTGATGAAAAACAATCTCACTGATTTTGCATCAATTTAGCGAGCTGCTCCTTTTTAAGCTTAGATGACATGCCTTCTGGAGCTGCATACTCGCTTGTAGTGGTTTACGGCAGATTGCAACAGGTGCACTCTACTCTTACATATCTTATTCAGATTGGACTTATACCCTATCAGCCGACTCTGAAAAGTTGCTTTGAAGGACTGCATACTACAAAATCAGAGACAGAACTTTGCTTATTCGAAAAAATTCCTTTATAAAGATTCTTGTGTTGTCCAACCAAATCTGGTCTGATAATAAGGATTCATCAAATTGCATTCTGGGTCTTTCTAATGGAAGGATATCTAGCTCAATTTGAACCAAGACTATCAAGTGATCAGAGAAAGCATTCACCCAGATAGCTGCTGCTTCCCACTTGAGCGTACTTGTTAATAAAAAAAAAATCTAGCCCTTAAGTGCTGGTAAATTGGCATGAAAAGTAAGTAAACTTGAAAGAACTGGGTGATCTATGCGACAAGGATCAACTAAAGCAAAATACTTTTTAAAGGTTGCAAGGATCTTAGCCTGTTTGGGTTTTAACTGCTTTTTTTTGTCCTAATGGAGGTATCCAGTTTGAGATCCTGAGTGAAGTTAAAATCACCCCAAAAATCAAGATTCCTTATGCAGCCATAGCGAGATTATACAGTTGCATAAGTGGCTGAGCTCGGTCATTTAAAACATTGCTTGCCGCCTACCTGCTGGAGAACTTTTACTTGCGCCTTGGAGCTGGCGTTGCTGCCGCTACTACTGGGAACTTCCTCGTTGTGTCTCCTCGCCGCCATTGACACCTCTCGCGGCCGGAGACCGGAGACCACAGCCCCCAGAGTGCCTTGTGCTTCATACGCGCCCGAAGGCACATAAAAGAGCGACGCTCCTCCCGCATCGCGGGAGGCGCGCGGGCGGCGCCGGGCTAAGCCCGGGACAAGGGCGGGACCGTCTGTGGCCGTCCGGGGCAGGAAGAGGCAGGGCTGGGCCCTGTCCCTTATTATTGAGTTACACGCTGTTCGTGTGGAGGACTAACTGGACATATCCATTGTATCCTGATATCATCGCATTTTGTTGAGGTACTTAGTTTGTGTATGGTCCCATTGTTGGTTTCTGGTATCGCTAGGTGATAGGTGGGCTACAGGAGAGGGACTGTCGGGACATTGTACCCTCTATGATATACAAGATACATTATTCTCCATTAAGGCTGAAAAACAAACAAGTGGTGTAGAGTCAGTCAGACCATGGTCAAACCAAAAAACCAGCACATAAGGGCTGAAGGAGGGGTTAGGGGAACCCTGGACGCTTTTATTATACGCGCGGAGTCACTCCTAGCCCACGAGATCCTGTTGACTGAGAAACGGCTTTCGCTGGACTCTTTAATTGCTAATAAACGGTCTTCCTTGGGCAACATAGCCCTCTGCCCTACGCCTGGTGGAGGAATGTGCTTGTCCCAAATGAAGCAAACACATCCACCTCAGCCTCAGTCCTCTGATACGCCGATAGTGATAGATAATAGCTCTCGGGGGGGCTCAGACTCATTAGGTCAACTAACAACTGACCACACTAATATAGGCAGCCCTAAGCCTGCTAGCACCAACACTGACTTGGCTAATGATAATAACATCATAGGGGGAGGAGTACCTAGGGGGGCAACCAGTGCACAATCACTAATGCCTAACTTACACCCTATACAACCACCCATTAGCGAAGTTATCACACGCTCTAAAAGATCTCAACTCGCGGCAGGGCAACCAGAGAGTGGTGGAAGGTGTGCTGCTAATCTTCCCAGCAAGTCTGGCCGCAGAGGGCGAATCACGACTAGCGAAAGAGGGAACACAAACAACGAGAATATAGCATGCCCAGGCTGTCAAAATATAAACAGGGCGGGGGAGCTGCAGGATATCACCACAGCATTTGGGGAAAAAATGGAACAGCTTTTAGTACAACACCTAGACCCAGTCCTGAACGCAGTTTTAAATCTAGTGGAGAAGATAAGTGGGCTGGTAAACTCAGTTAGTGAGCAGCACAATGGGGTTATTCCACTGAGGAAGGAGAAGGAGTCAGCAGGGGAGGATAGTGGGATTAAGTCTGTAACTAATCCCGACCCTGATTTTAGAGCCCATAGGCAAGTACCCCCGGACCACAGGAATACAAGCAACAGAACCCTTGGTGGCATGGCCCAGGGCTCCACACAACTCCCTCCCGAATCTAATGAGGCCTGTTGGGGACCAAGCGAGCAAGCCATTAGAAAAAAAAACACTGCGAATGCTTGTGTTCAAAGCACCCCAGGCCTCCAGACTCTGGATTTGCCCCCTGCCTCTAGCCCTTACTCGATTGTTTTAGTAGGTGTGCCGGGTCTGAACAACGACAGAGAGGAAACAACCAATGCTCTGATTAACAAAGCCTCACACTGGTTACTCAATAACACGCCTGATAGAAGTTTGCAGCACAGGCATATCCTTATGGCTAGGAGGGTAGCTTGGATTGGAAAGTCCGCGAAAAAATTTGCGGGCGACTGTGTGATAGTTAACTTCAGGTATCCAGAGTTAGTCAGAGATTTGTTGGACAATCGATATGAGGAAGGAGTCCCTGGGTCCTGTATTAGGATGTTACCTCTGCATTTCTTTTATAGAAACAGAGATCCGCCCAAGGGCTCTAGTTGGCAGGGGTCAGGGGCAGTACTTAGAAGAAGGGAGGAGGCTCACAGCTCTCAATCAAATAGATTTGCCCCCCTTTCAAGTCTATCTCCCCTGGATGAGCAAGATTGACTGATGACACCAGGGAACGGGGAGCATGAGACAGACATAGATACCTTTAGTAACCATGTAGAATCGCCTCCCTTAATGGTATCTGATTTGGTTTTGGGGGCCCCCGACCCAGATGTAGCAGTTGGTGATGTAGGTATGTCGGGTAGAGAAGTTGGATCCAGGAGACCTCATGCCAATTGTCTACTTAGGGGCACCACCCCAAGGAACTTGCCCGGTGCATCAAAAGGACAAGACCCAGACCATAACGATTTGAGGTTGATCTCTTGGAATATTGCTGGATTGGCATCTAAAATTCATAATTCGGACTGGCTAGATTTTATTAGAAAATATCATGTTATTTGCCTCCAGGAGACATGGGAAATAAGTAACAATGCCTCATTTATTGAAGGTTACAAGTCATTCTTTGTTGCAGCCAGGAAATCAACTATGGGCCGTGCCATGGGAGGGCTAATTCTGTACGTGGCACTGGCACTGAATGGGAGGTGGGTAGATCTAGAATGGGATTCAAGTTGCCTCCAGGGAGTGAGACTCATAATCAAGGGTATAAAGATCATTTTTATAAATGTTTACAATGCAGGACAATCCATGCTAAACTTGGTTGAACTGGAAGAGAGGTTGACTAGTTTAAATGATTCAAGGGATGCAGGCACCCAATTAATTCTTATGGGGGATTTTAATTGCCATCAGTGCCCACACTTGAAATGGGAAGATGGGATGTGGGATGCCTGCCCCACTACTAGTGGTTGGCATCCGGAACACTCCAGTGAGGGCCTGGCACTAAGTAGAATTCTCGGCAAGTTTGCTTTAACCCACACGATGGACATGATCAGGAATGGGACACCTAACTCATTGATTCCCTTCCTTTAAGGGGAGAGGAAGGGATTCAATTATAGATTATTTTTTTATATCCACCGTGTTTGAAAGTAGGGTAGCCCATTTTGAGATAATACCAAGCGTGTTCAGCGATCATAACCCCCTGGTTTTATCACTAGAGGACATACTTGGTACCAAGGGGGCTGAAGTATCTACTGTGGATGAATATAAAGCCAGGGACCAGGGGAGAAGAATCAAATGGAGTAACATTGATGGTGATGAACTCCACAGAGCTCTCCTCGACAATGCCGAGAATCATATCTGGAGGTGTTTAGATCCCAAGATAGAGGGGACGGACTTAATTGAAGCATTTGAAGGCACTGCTCAGCATATCGATAGTCTCTTAAGAAGTAAACCCAAGCCTAAGGGTGACTTTTGTCCCAGGTGGTTCGATAAAAACTGCTCAAAGGCACATAGGGACCTGAAGTTGGCATTAACCAAGGTCCCCAAGGACAAAGGTGAGATAGCCGCTTGCAGGAGTAGCTACAAAAAGGCAACCAAGTCACGGAAAATAGCCCTACAAAATGAAGCATGGGTTTCTCTAAGAGAGGCTGCCGAGCTCAAAGACATGAGCAGTTTCTGGAGGGTAATAAACGCCCTTTGTTTCCAACCCCTAGATAAACCACAATTGGCCTCCCATATTTTACCAGAGGCGTGGGAGGCACACTTCGTCAAATTGTATAATCGTGGGGCACCGGAGGGGCAGTTAACACCAGTAAATGGTTGCCCTATTAGTGACTGGACACCCATTATGGTGGATGAGGTTCAACTGGGCATAGAAGGCCTAGTAGTGAGGAAGGCGCCAGGACCAGATGGGATACCTCCTGATTTATTTAAAAGCCAGAAAGATCTTTGGGCCCCTATTTTAACTAGGGTTTATAATACAGCTATGGAGGTGGGTATGCCGAGATCATGGTCTACGGCCGTCATAGTGCCCATATTTAAGAAGGGTAATAAAAATGACCCTCAATGTTATCGCCCAATATCCCTAATAGATGTGACGGCGAAAGTCTTGGGAAGAGTCATTCTAAATCGTCTAATGATATGGGCTGATGAAAACAATATTATTACTGACGTACAGTATGGTTTCCGAAAAGGGCGCTCCACAACTGACCAATGCCTTAACCTTTACCATCTGGTGGCAAAGTATACTGTGGCCAGGGAGGGGACAGTTTATCTGGCATTCATGGATCTCTCAGCGGCCTTCGACTGTGTGAACAGAAGAAGGCTGTGGGAAATCCTGAGTGCCATGGGCGTGGATCCTGGTTTGATCCACGCTCTGCGTATGCTTCACCAAAATACTACGGCACGGGTCAGGTATACAAATGAGGGAGAAGTAACAGAGGAATTTCAGTGTAAGGGCGGGGTGAGACAAGGATGTATCCTGGCACCCTTCCTATTTACGCTTTATATCAACGGGTTAGACAAGGCGCTCGGAGCCCTGGAAGCAGATTGCCCCAGCATAGGGAAGAGAGGAATACCCGTCCTCCTTTTACGCAGATGACGCGGTCCTCCTGGCGCGCACTGGCAGGAGCCTGCAGGCCCTTATCGGGGGATTTGTCAGTTTTATGGCAGACCTTGATTTAGTCCCTAACCTCACAAAATCTTTCATTATGGAAGTAGGAAAAACCCCACACAAGAATTGTGTTTTCACCATAGGCACACACAAACTGGAGAAGGTGAAATATTTTAACTACTTGGGTATGGTTTTTGACAAAGATTTAAATTTTAAACCCCTTGTAAGTCATAAATGTACCCAACAACTTGGTGCCGAGGGGTCAATTATGAATTATGCACGCAGACTGGGTCGTTGGTCACCCAACGAAATTGTACATTTATATAGTCTGGTCTGCTGCGCCAAAACCCTGTACGGAAGTGAGGTGTGGGGCTTTACAAATGGGAGAAAAATTCAGATTGAGGAAGATAAGTTCCTGAGGAGACTTTTGCAAGTCCCTCAAAGCATTCCCTCTTTCATAGTCCACGAAGAGCTGGGTATCCCCTATATTAGCGATAGGGCATGCCTCAAACCCATCATTTGTTGGATCAAAATCTGGATAAACCCTGAGGCAAGCCTTAGCAGACAAATCTTGGAGGACTGTTTGAAGGGGGACAAGGGGCTGCAAATACCCTGGCTCAAATATGTAAAGGACACACTACCCAGTTTGGGCCACGCTAATCTTTTTGATGACCCCTCCACAATAGAAAAGAGAGACAAGGGGGCCATAAAGGCAGACTTCTCACGACATTCAGCTAACGTTAGAGAGGAAAGGGAAGGCCGGAAATCTACCGTAAGAGAACACCAGCTTACAAAAAATTGTGCGGGATGGAATTTTACCTATCCAATATACATAACAGACATGACAGATTTCTGATAACAAGATTCAGATTAAACCTCCTGCACCATATTTTATCTGTTCCAGCTGGTTACACGAGTGATGTTAGCAAAAAAGGGTGTTGCGGCTGCGATCAACGATCTCTGCAAGACACCATCCACTTCGTTCTCATATGCCCATTTTACGACCTTCCCAGGAAGCGGTTTCTAAAAAACATCTTGAAACGGCAGAAATCAGACAGGCTAAAGTGGCCCTCTTGTTTCTCAAACTCTCTGCTGACCCATTTGTATTATTTAGCACTGTGCACTTTTTGCGACTGGCAGTTAGATTAAGAAACACCAGAGGAGAGGACTAACTAGTAGTATTGCTCCCTTGTTAAAACAAATATAAAAGTATCCTCTCAGTTACAGACAATCATTAATAGGCACAAGAAGGTTGCCAACAAATGAACTTTAGCACCTAATTGTCCTGCTTTTTATGATCTCGCATTTTGGGATTTTATGTAGTGATGATTTTAGGGTATTATGTATATTTGATTGTGGTTTTTAACAAATGTATGTTGATTCGATGATGTGCATCTTTTATGGTTATTTGTAAATATCCGAATAAAGATATTTGATTTGATTTGATTTGGCTGAGCTCATTCATAATTGGATCATAAAAGTTAACATAATTCAAAGCGGAACCCCTAACCAACACCTTAACATAGATCTATCTCCCTTTTTCCTACCTTATTACCTTGCTCACATGCCAATCAATAGAACTAGTGAGATAGATTGCCACACCCCTAATTGCAACCACTCCAGAAGCAAAATATGCATGAGAGTATTTACTAGGAAAAGCAAGGTGAGGACTATTGTTTTTGAGGTGTGTTTCCGGTAAAAAGGGTGGTCTTAAACAAAGCCAACCAATTCATCAAAGCACCATATTTACGTTTGTTTAACAAACCATTAACATTGCATGTAATCATCTTGACATTGTGAGCCATTAAAACATTCTTAAAAGACATATACCTCAATAACAAAACTTGCTCCCTGCACAATCATTCCATTTTGACTTCTACCTTTTTGCTGGATAATCTTGCTTACATTCTCTACATTTTCTACAAAACTGCTCATTTTTAAGACTCATGCTCCCCCTCCATCTCAACGATGCCCATACCACCCTTACCACCTATAACCTAAGGCACCACCCAACCCCCGAGGAACAGGGAAATTGGCTGTCCTACCACTAGACCCCTCCATGTCCTCTATGGCACCCTGTTCTTGCTCCTTGCTCATACCTGACCTCCTGCATGCAACAGAAGGATCCTTGCCACTCCGCAGCCCCGACATAAGACATATAACATTTGCCGAACCTGGACCATCGTTAGTTTCCCACACTTCACAAAACAATTGTGTAATTGACAAATAAGATTAAAGTAAACTGCCACTGCCCTTCTGGACGTCTGCGACAACAAAGCTTTGAAGTTTCAACCAAAAGGCTTGTGCCTCCCCCACATCAGAAATGATATGAACTTACCCTATAAACAAGACTTTAAGGGGCATATTCACAAGGTAATATCGCAGCATTAGTGCCACTTTTCTGCCAAAAAAAGCGGCAATATTTTTATCGCTATATTCACAAGCTGTCGCTAACAGCAGTTAGCGACAGTTTGTAGGTGAAATGGACCTTTTTCAATATCGCAACTTCAGTCAGTGATAATTATCGATAATGATATGTAAGGGAGGCGTTCCCTTGCAAAATCTGACGTTAAACCAAGATTTCCCTCTTCACAAGGGGAATCCTTAATGGCTATAACTGCAACTAGAGGCAGATTTTTAAGACCAGAAAATATCTGGTCTTAAAATGGAGATAACCATTGGGGCCTCATTTCAGCAGGTGTTGTTGCTGGACCACCCTGCCAGCAAGTTGCTGTGCTGCCCTGCCAAAATTACAGGGCAGGACTGCACACCATCAATAAGATAGTGCGCATTCCTGTGCCCCACACACGAAAAGTGTTGCAGTGCTGCGACCAGACAGCGTTGCAACACTTCTCACTACGCCCTTGTTGCGACAACATAGATGCATTGTACTAACTGGACAGCGCTCCATGACCCAAATAATGACAGTTACATCAGGAATCCTGAAGTATCTGGATGCGCTAAAGTCACGCATTGCTGCAGTTGTGTCACAACCATAATGCAATTCAAGCAATGCATGGGGCCAGCCCAACCCTGTGGCACTGCGTCACCCTCATGCCTGCCATCAGGCAGGCAGAAGGCACTGATGCAGTGCAGTTCATGAGGGGCGCCCAAATGTCAACGCTGTTGGAGTTCCATCGGTGTTAGTTGTGCGCTGCGGTGTCATCATTTGGAAGCAGTGGTGGAGTGTTTGTTCTGGGAGAGTTGAAGAGACGTCCAATGGTCGCCTTGATCCAGCTGCGAGGGGTTGCGATGATGGCATTGGCGTCCGGTGGGCAAGGTGAAGACGTGATGTATCCAATGATTGTTGGTCCAGGAGAGTCTGGTGTTTTTGCTGAAGTTGAAACTCCCGCTGGTGGAGGTGACGTGTTCGACCGTGTGTCCTGCTATGTGGCCTGTTGATGTGAGTTGCTGCTTGCGTCTGATGTTGGTGACCTTCCCCAGAAGGCGGTGGTGTCCTGGTCACTGGGGTTGTCCAGGTGGAACTTGAAATCACATAGTAGGATGTCATCAGTGGATGGGAGATCCTGGGGTACAATGAGGTCAACAATGGCATTTGAGAATGGGGGTCCAATGTCCGGGGGTCTCGCACATGAGTTTGCCGCAGTGGATGTGCTTGGGCTTTGTCCAGATCGGGGGGTTGAGGTGGTTCATGATCACCCTTGGGTCATTAGAGTGCATGGTCAGTCGGAGTGTGCCTCTGTAGGTGATGGCAATACCTTGTGCTTGAAGGGCGTGCTTCTCCTTGCAGGTGATAATGCAGCCGTCAGTGATGGAGATGGCGATGGCGATGTCTGGTCCGGAGCAGATGTTGGTCCTGGCAGGCGATGTGGCATCCAGGGTTGATGGTGAGGTGGGTGCTGGTGTCGTAGGGGTGGAGTGTCCAAGATGAATGCTCCTTGGTGCTGAGCGCGGTCCAGGGGCAGACAGACGCAAAAGGGCTAGCCTATGGGTTGCCTTTTTCAAGGGAGCCGACCAGTACAACGCAGGCAGTATATCATCAACAACGCAACTTCAACAACGCAGGTGTCTTCGCATTGCATTTGATTACAACGCATTGTGAGGTCAGTAATGGTGTAATTTAAGTTATTATGGGTGGGTATGTGTTCCAGATGTAAAATGTAATATGTGGTGTGTCTTATAGTGTAAAAAATGAATTTTGTGTTGTGTCTAATGGGGTAAAATATTAAATTTGTGGTGTGTCGTATGGTGTAAAATATGAATTTTATGTTGTGTCTAATGGGGTAAAATATGTAAATTGGGGTGTTTTATGGGGTAAAATATGAAATTTGGGGTGTTGTTAATTATGAAAAATTGGTTGTTTTGGGGGTGAAATCTGAAATTTTGGGTGTGCATTTGGGTCAATTTAGAGTTTTGGGTGTGTAATGGGGGACTCAGAAAGGAATTCCTGTGTTCACGATTGTGATTGTGGTGCAAAGGTTAATTTAGGATTGCACTCACTGGAGTGGGAATATTGATATTTATGTCAACACTATGCAACACCTACTGTGTGCCTAGTTTTAGTATGCATTGGAATTTAATGCAATGTTATGGCATGCGTCACAAACATGTATGTGCCTTTGGCACAAGAGTGGTATGCCCGTTGTGCATGAGCGCACAGCGGACATCATTGAGAAGTGCTGGGGGGGCAAGTTCTACATGCAGCTGCATTGCAGACAGGAAAGTGTGCATGACTGTTTTGGGCGGTCTGAGTGGGCCGACCGAACAGTCATTGCGCACTTGAGTGGGCATGACAATCCGCCCATGCCCTGCTCTGTGTTGTGGAGCACTCCTACCCACCCTCCCACCCCCTGAGGATACATAGCATGATTACAACAGTTAGTTATCATCATGTGATGATTGTTCCTCTTCTGCACTGCTTGAGGCAGTGGGGCAACGCTCTTCTGCCATAGCGGAAGAGATGCCACTGGGGCTGCATCATCTACATGTGATAGGCCTGAATGGCTCGCCCCAAGGCCCTCCTGCACTGTGCGTCCCACCTTCTCCTTACCTGTATAGGGAGAGGGGGGTCAGAGGCCAGAGCCCGGGCCCGGGCCACCTTCACCTCACAACAGCTGCCACTGGAATTGAGCATGGCGGAAACAAGCGGGCAAATTGCCACTGTTATGCTTGGAAATAAAAGGAATGGAAAAATTGGTACAGGATTGCATATAGGCTTTCCTACTTGTGGCAGGACAGGGGTGCAACCCAGCACCCCGCTGGCATTGGGCAACTTACCATGACTCACCATATCACTCCTGTAGCAGCTACCTCTGACCACATCATTTAAATGACACATTTCATAGATATGGCCAGGGTTGTCCCATCAACTAGAGAGAGAAGCTCAGCCCAAACGCACCTCACCACTCCCCGGGCTGAGTATTTTTTCATCCAAGCATTTTAGAAAATGTTTCACTTGAACTGCTCACTTAAGTCACGTCTTTCCATGTAAGCGTCTGGCAGGTTAGCGGAGATGACTTTCGGGGTCAGATTTAAGCATCGGGTCCTCGTGTTTATTTGACCTTTAAGCAGGTTTTGTGTCTCTTTCCTTTACTGCTTCAGACTGGTGAGCTGAATAATTGGAGTTTCTGTGATTAACGATACTCGCCGCCGCCCACCTGTGCCCAGATTCCTGTGTGTACGAGGGATGCGCAGCATCCCTGCACACTGTGGTTTAATGCCTGGACTGGCAACGAAGCGCGAGGGAGAGCTTATTCGGAGATTTACCCGGCATACATTGACAATTTTTATATAGCGCTGTATATAAGTGCAGTAGTTTCCAAGCTCTGTGAATAACGACGCCCCCAATGTTCAGAAAGTCTGCCTCTTGAAACTGACATTGCGTGGCGCAAGGGCGAGGCACGTTCTGGGTGCAGTCATCGCACCTGCGCACTTTAGCTCCTTCCACTCCAGGGGGGATGCTTCCCCCCTGGAGTGGCAGCAGGTCGGTGTCTGCTCGCCGACCTGCAGATAATGTTGTTTTCAAACTCCTCACACTTGCCGATAAATGTCAGACTCATGCTACTGTGCCGATAAATGTAAGAGGGGGCAAAGGTTGAAATGCGGAGTTCGCATTAAGGTATTTTTTTGCAGTGAAGTGAGCGGGAACGTTTTATCAAGTTGAGAGAAACTCTGGGGCATTTTGTCAAGTATTCATCGCTGGGAGGGTAGAAGGGACTTTTCTTGCGCTAATAGGCAGATCGCCATGTGTCGCCGGCTAACGCCGGAATCACTATTGCCATTGCGATGTTGTTTTCGGCTGTTTTCTCCGCCGTTCCCTGTTATTATCGCCATGTAGCTTGGGCTTGATAATACCCCGCTAACAAGGCGATATTATTCAGGGTTAGGCGGTGCTAACGTTTCTGCTGATAATGAGGGCTCCTGGGGGCGCCACTCGCAGAGTGTGCACCCCCGGGCAGCTTCGGGCACATGGTATGGCCGAGGCAGGTAGGCAACGCTGATTGGTCGGCGCTTCGGTAGCGCGAGTCTAACATTCCAGAGCATTCTGTGTAGGCGCCTGGAGTGTATGACAGGAAGGTCGACGAATTTTGTGGGTCGTGTGAGGCGCTTTTGAGGGTAATTAATAAGTTCGTTTTTCGTAATGGAGTCATCCGCTTCAGTGAAGGAGGCGCTGCGGGTGCTATACGAGGCAGGCAGGGAGGATTTGTTGATTCCTGGTGTGCTCAGTGAGGCGTGGGTTGGGTTAGAGCAGCGGGGGCGGCAGGCTTCAAAAGGCGTTTCCGCCGCTGTCGCCGCATGCATTTCCAGCGAGGGTTCACCTGAAGTGGTGGGAAGCGTCTCGAGCGCTTTGAAGCAAAACTCACCCCCTCCTCGTCAGCCGCCTCACAGGTCAGCCTCTGCTCCTGCCCCAGTCATGTTTTTAAGGAGGGGGAGGGGCCGCCCACGCACTCGGGCAAGGTCCTCTCAGGCTCATGTGGGGAGAGATATGGTTACAAAAAGAGCCAGAGTTAGAGCGAAGGGCTCGCTGGGTAAAGAGAATGTCGCAAGGGCTCCACCAAGTGGCCAAAATGTGAATAGGCCTGTTTTAAAGGAGCACAATTGTAAGCAAGGCAGTGGCACTAATGTTGTTGCAGTGAATAGGGGAAAGGAGGATGAAATAGCAGAAGTGTCCTCACGGGACAGGGATTTGTTGCCGGTTATTGCCAGTAGTCAAGGCGACACCATCCCGGGGGGGCACAAATCCCATATGGAGCAAGTTGCGCTTTCTCCTTTGCCTAGGCCAATTTTTGGTACCGGGGGGGAGCCGGAGGAGTGTTTTATGAAGGACATGCCTGCCCCTTCTCAGTCAGAATTGCATGGTATAAGTGACTTTACGCAATTCACGAACGCTCCACAGTCTGGGCGGTTGGGGCAATGGGTTTGGATACCTCAAGAAATTAAGGACAAAGATAGGTTGCTGAAACTCAGTCACAGGGGTTCATCTTTTGCTGCGAGTTCAAGCGGCTCGCAGTCCAACGTGGGCAAACCACTGCCAGTCACAAGAAAGGGCAGTAGAAACGCTAATATCAGGCTTCACACGTCCTGCAACGCCAGAAGTATGGAGGAGGGAGATTTGTCAACGAATTTTCCCACACCGCTGGACCATTCAAGAGCTGCAATTTTTAAGAAGGCTGTGAATTGGAGGGAGTTTGATGGGGGTATAGGTGATGGGGCGCAGCCAGGTTGCAGTGGTAGGGACGGGAATACAAGCAGGGAAGGGGTGGTAGTTTCCGAGCAGATTATGGATGATGACGATTCTGTGGAAGAAGGGGAAATTTTGGAAAGGGCAAATCTACGAGAAGGTCATCAACAGGTTTGGGAAACTGCAAAAGGGGGGGGTTCTACTAAAGATTTGTCTAGATTTTATTTTTCGCAGAACGCATTAAGCGAGGGCACCCAGTGCAGATCCATCCCAAGGCATCGTAGGGGAGCAACGAACAGATCAACGACCGAGGAACAAGGGCAAACTCAGTCAGGTGAGGTGCATGCGCTTTTGCCTCCAAAACGTACAAGGGTCGATAAGGGAGTGGGTACTGATTTTCAGCACAATGTTGCGATCAATGTGGGGAAAAATGCACAGGGTGGCGGCGAAGAGCAGCCTTCGGTTAGTAACTCCAAAGGTACGGTGAGTTCAGAGGATAAGCAAAAATCAGAGTCAGATGACAAATCTGCATCAAGGTTCAAACGTTTACCATATATGGGTTTTTCCATGCCCCTGGGAGCACATTTGAATAAGTCCACTAAAGAAAAGATATGGAGGGGGGATTTTGTTGACGTTTTTAAACTGCTTCACAGGGAAATTCAGGCGAAGGAGGGTTCAAAAGAAGAAGCATGGGAGTTGTCTAGAAGGCCCAGGGTACCCACAAACATAGATTCTTGGACCTCTGCCTTCCTTATATTTGCCAGTGTTTACTGCGAGAAATTCCCGGATAGATCAGTGTCCCTTTTTAAATACCTCGATACAATCAGGAAGGCGGCCTCAGAATTCGGGGGATACTCGTGGTTGCATTATGATGAGGAATTTAGGGCCAGACTAGGGTTAATGCCGGATAAACCATGGGGGGAGGTTGATAATGAGCTCTGGATACAATGGATGTATCCTCAGCGGCCCCCTCCTTCCATGCACACGGCCAGTGGTCTAGCCGTTGCGTATCGGCCCTTTCAGAATAGACCCACCCTGGGGGGGGTGGGTAATGGGAACAAGCAGCAGTCAGCCATTTCCGGGGCATGCTGGAATTTTAACAAAGGGTTCTGTACAAGGAACCCCTGCAAGTACAAGCACGAGTGCTCAAAGTGCGGAGGCAGGCACGCAGTCTTGCAGTGTTTTGGAGAGCAGGCGAACTGGGGAAACAGTTTTTCAAATAGGGGCAGAGGTTTCTCGTTCCAGTCTGGAAACAAGGGCTTCTACACCAATCAAGGTGGACAACCTATGTAATTGGTTACGTTTTTACCCCAACTCTCAGGAGGCAGCGCTGTTAGCATGGGGCTTTAAGGAGGGCTTCAAGTTAGGTTATCAAGGCCCACGCTGTCGACGATTTGCCCTGAATTTAAAATCCGCCAATGCTTTCCCTCAGGTGGTAAGAGAAAAATTGATGACGGAAGTCCGGGAGGGAAGGATGGCAGGGCCTTTTGATTCATGGCCCCTGGATGATCTCATTGTGTCACCTCTGGGCGTTGTTCCAAAAAAGACTGCTGGAGAGTTCAGGATGATTCAGCATCTCTCGTGGCCTTCAGGTGGCTCCATAAATGATTTTATATCCAGGGACGATGCTATGGTGCAATTCTCAACTATAGACTCAGCTTTTCAGATGATCAGGAGGTCAGGGGAGCATTCGCAGTTAGCAAAATGCGACATCAAATCAGCCTTTAGACTCCTGCCAGTTCACCCTTCTGATTTTTCTTTGCTGGGAATCTTTTTTGAGGGAAGTTTCTTTGTTGACAAATCCCTTCCTATGGGTTGCGCCATATCATGCAGATTATTTGAAGCTTTTAGCTCCTTTCTGCAGTGGTGCTTTTCTTTTATCACAGGACACACCGGGGTAACACATTACCTAGATGATTTTTTGTTCATAGGCTCAGCCAATTCTCAGCAATGCAAAAAAGCTATACACGAGTTTGAAAGGCTGGCTCATGAGTTGGGGGTACCCTTAGCTGAGGATAAAACAGAGGGCCCCGCTTGTTGCCTTACATATTTGGGCATTGAAATTGATACCTCTGAAATGCAGGCCAGATTACCTCGGAAAAAGATTCAAGAAATAGCTAAACTTTTGGACCACGCATGCTCAGCAGCGAAACTAACGTTGTGGGAAGCCCAAAGCTTATTAGGCCACCTAAATTTTGCATGCAAGGTTATTCGTGCAGGCAGATCCTTTTGCAGGCGTTTGGGTTTCTCCATGTCAGGCCTGAAGCTCCCTCACCACAGGGTTAGAGTAACGGCTCAGATGCGAGCAGATTTTGAGGTTTGGTCGATTTTTCTGGCAGAGTTCAATGGCATAACAATCTGGTCACTAGAAGAAGATTTTAACTGGGAAATGCAACTTTTTTCCGATGCTTCTGGAGCCAATGGTTTTGGCCTTTTCTGGGAGGGAAAATGGTGTGCCGAACGATGGCCGGCTAGTTGGGTCGCCCAAAAGAAGAGCATAGCCTTCCTGGAATTTTTTCCTTTAATAGTGGCTCTAACTGTTTGGGGAAAGAAATTGGCCAACAGGACAGTTTTATTCAACGTTGACAATAAAACAGTGGTCGATCTGATCAACAGTCAGAAACCTAAAGATAAGCCTTTGTTGAAATTGTTGCAGATGTTTATGTTAGGCTGTCTTAAACATAACATTATTTTCAAAGTAAGGCACATTTCCGGTATCTCAAATAACATCGCGGATGCCCTATCTCGATTTCAGTGGGAGAGATTCCGTGGCTTGGCGCCAGGAGCAGACAGGCGGAAGACTCCAATACCCGACGAGATATGGAATCTGGTGGTGTGAATGTGTACCATCTCATCGAGCTCTCTTTAGCAAAGAGTACAAAGCTGGCTTACAGGAGAGCTTGGCTGGAGTTTCTTGACTCAGGTGCTGCATGTAGGAGTTTTGATGGGTTGGGGTTAGAGCAGCGACGAAAGGATGTGGTGCATTTCATTACGCTCAATATCAGTAAAGGCATTTCTTCCACCACTATAGCCGGTAAGCTAGCCGGTATTTCATTTTACGGTAAATTTTTCTGGGGCTACGAACCGTCAGCAGGCGAGATGGGAAGAAGAATTCTTCAGGGATGGGCTAAGACAAAAAAGAGAGGTGCATACAGGAGAGATCCTATATCCCTGCAATTGTTGCATAGAATAGTCACTGTATTACAAGAAGTTTGTTTTTCTGTTTTTGAATTCCGGCTATTCAAATTGTGCATGGTCTGGCTCTTTTTTGGGGCTTTTAGAGTTTCGGAGTTGTTAGGGAGTGTAGCGAGCAGCGACATACCAAAAGAAAACATATCCTTGCGGCAATCCGACATAGAGATTTTTCTTCAACACTCTAAAACAGACCAAATGGGCAGGGGTGCTAAAATAATACTACAGGAGGTGGGCGGCTTGTTATGCCCTGTGCAAGCTTGGCTAGATTTTTTGTCAGTAGGCGGGGCAAGTTCAAAGTTTGTATTTAGGCATCGGAATGGGTCACAGCTAACTGCTTTTCAATTGTTGTCTGTTTTACGAAAGGCTTTGTCAAGATTGGGCAAAGATCCAACCAGTTTTGGTACCCATTCTTTTCGTATTGGGGCAGCATCGGAAGCAGTTCGCTGGGGTTTTGCTATTAATGATGTCAAAAAATTGGGACGCTGGTCATCCGATTGCTGCCTTCGCTACATTAGACAGTTAGATCAGGACAGTTAATGTCGCGGAATATTAATTGTTTTTTCATTTTAGGTTGGGCTGCCATCTTGGAAAAACGTCAGCCAAGAGTCTGGATGGTCGGTCATTCCTTCATCAAATGGGCAGCTAAACAAGCCGAAAAACGGCACTTTGGGAAAAAATTTAGGTTTTTCTTCAGAGGAAGTGCTGCTCTGCTGGTGGGGAAAAAGTGGCATGAGATGGGGGCAGTTTTTACCTTTGATGAGCGAGTTATCTGCAAACAGCAAACCTGATGTGATAATTTTGCACCTGGGGGAAAACGATTTGGTACAGTTGTCAGGTTTGTGTCTTTTAATGGAAATGAAAACTGACTTGGAACTCTTTTTGAACACTTGGCCTCATGCACAGCTGGTTTTGACTGCTTTAATGCCTCGCAGGGTTTGGAGAGGGGCGGACAGATTTACTGCCATGGAACGGGCGAGGAAAAAAGTCAACCGCGGCATGCAGCGTTTCTGTATCCTTAACAATATTCATTGGCTTGTGCATAGTGAGATAACCAAAGATGACTATCAATTTTTCAGGCATGATGGGGTACACTTATCTTTCATTGGCAATGAGATTTATATTCTGAATATACGAGAAATGATTTTGAAGATTTTGAACGCAAAAACATGGTGTTGAGTTATGCTGTTGAAGCGGCAGCATCTGTTTTTTCAGTTTATGCAATACTTAACTGTTTTTAGAAGGAAAATTTTTTCTAGTTCCAATATAATCAATTATCGTCTCCATTTCTCCTTCCACCTCACCCCCCCCCCGCCCCTCCCCCCCTCCCCCTTTTTTCCCCTCCCTCCCATAGGATTATTTCATGAATTCGCTGTATTTATTGCAGTTTTTCTGGGTGCTTACGCCGCCCAGCCTTAGTGGATGGTGGTAGTTTTTTCTGGTTAAGAAAATTTTGCTATTGTTTTCCACTGTTTGGCGACAGTATGTATGTGTATATACATATATATATATATATGAATATATATATATTTATGTGTATTTTTAATTATATATATATGTTCTTCTGTTTCTTGCACATGGTGCTTGTTGATTTTCTCGTAATAAATGTTTTTCCCAGTTGTAGCGGCTGGGGAGCTCAGGTATATTTTGGATCGTTTTTGAATACATTTGCCATTTCAAATGTTGTCAAGTGAGATTTTTGAGCGGGAGGGGGGGACAGGAAAAACACCTGTGGAAGGGTTTTTCCTGGTGGCAGAGTGGAGGAGATCAAGACAGGCAGGAAAGTTTGGGGGCGTTAGGGATAGCTTCGGACAGAGGAAAGCAAGGGAGAGAAATTGGAGGCAAGAGTTAGGCAGGAGATGGAGTTAGGGGTTTCTGGGAGGAGGATTAGGCCGAGCAAGGTGGGGTGGTAGTTGTACGGGGATATTGCTTAGGGGCGGGGGGTGTTAGTTCGGATTATGTTTGATTAGGACCTGTTTCTTTGCCTACCTGTCCAATAAAGCGGCCTTTTACCCCACTTTGAGTCTTGGTCATGATTATTGCCCGATGAGGGCTCCTGGGGGCGCCACTCGCAGAGTGTGCACCCCCGGGCAGCTTCGGGCACATGGTATGGCCGAGGCAGGTAGGCAACGCTGATTGGTCGGCGCTTCGGTAGCGCGAGTCTAACATTCCAGAGCATTCTGTGTAGGCGCCTGGAGTGTATGACAGGAAGGTCGACGAATTTTGTCCCACCCTCCCCACCCAAAGAGAGAAAGGGGAAAGGGAGAGAGAAAGGGGAGAAAGGAAAAAAGGAAAAAGAAGGAGAAGGGGAAAGGGAAAAAAAAAAAAAAAAAAAAAAAAAAAAAGCGCCATGAGTAACGCTTTGTCTGGGAGGTTGTCGCTTGGACAGGTGGCAGAGTGGAGGAGATCAAGACAGGCAGGAAAGTTTGGGGGCGTTAGGGATAGCTTCGGACAGAGGAAAGCAAGGGAGAGAAATTGGAGGCAAGAGTTAGGCAGGAGATGGAGTTAGGGGTTTCTGGGAGGAGGATTAGGCCGAGCAAGGTGGGGTGGTAGTTGTACGGGGATATTGCTTAGGGGCGGGGGGTGTTAGTTCGGATTATGTTTGATTAGGACCTGTTTCTTTGCCTACCTGTCCAATAAAGCGGCCTTTTACCCCACTTTGAGTCTTGGTCATGATTATTGCCCGAATGACGTTGGCGATAGGTATCGCCAGTCATTGTGACTATCCCCCTAGGGGGCATATTTACAAGCCAGGCGATAAAATTATCGCCGCTTTAACGGCGATAATGGGCTTGATAATATGCTCTATGGAATTCCAATTGAAGCCCTTGTTAAATGTGAAGGACATCTAACATGGGCTTCAACTGGAATTCTATAGAGCATATTATCAAGCCCATTATCGCCGTTTTAGCGGCAGTTGTCTGCCGCTAAAGCGGCGATAATTTTATCGCCTGGCTTGATGATATGCCCCTAAATTTTTATTATTAAGTCAAAGAGGCCTGAGCATCTCCAGATCTAAACTGTCCCAGAAGGCCTAAAAACTCTCTTTGATGTTGAGCTGCTGTTATAGTCATGTCAGAATAGACACAAAATTGCGACCTCTCTGAGATGCCAAACGTCTTGGTCTGATTGCTATATCCAAAATCTGTTCCTTAATTCCGCCAAAGGCAAACTTTACTATAAAATTACAAATGTACTTCATGTTCGGTGGATGCTGAGCTGCAATAGATGAGCTCTTGTAATAGTCAAATCCTTGTCAAAGCCAGGTAAGATTTGTGTTTTAATCCAATTTTTGACCAGCTTGACCGAGTTAGTGAATACTCCAGGCATATTCAGTTCCTCAAGTGGATAAGCATGGTGCAGTACTGCCTTCTAGTCGCTGATGGTAAAAGACACTTTTTGGTTCTAATTTTGTCTATAATTCCCATTGATCCAAGTGAATTGTTGTCGAATTGATGGTCCATGTTAGTCGCATTTATTTGTTTTATATTTAGCCCATCTTTAACGAAGAGGTTAATGGATTATTATCTCTCTAGCCACTATATCAATGGCATTCTTTTTATTAGTCAATCTTGTATTTAACATTTAACTCCTCTGTCATTTAACTGTATAATTGTTTGACCTGTTGTTACCATATATAGTGGTAGTTTTTCCCTGAGGTGCAGTCATTGTGCCTTACCAATTTGCTTTAAAACTCAAGTTCTTGTGACCAGATTCTGTGGGTCCTCAGACATATATCACCTAAAACACTGTTTATTCTTTCTGCCTTAACCTGCCAGGTAGACTTTTTAAATCGTGTATGAGTATATAAAATGTTGTTGTTAAATAACTTTTTTCTGCTATTTTCATGTGTACATAGAGCTTTGGGCTTTGTAACTCCGTTTAAAGATATACAAACAATTGTGTTGCGTTTATTGTCATCATAGTATATAAAATTAATATAATGTGGAAACCACGTTTCAGAATTGTGCACTCTTGTGGATTTATAACAGAGAGAATGATATCAGTACAGGAAATAGAAAATCATTAAAAGCAGAGTTTGATTCCGTATAAAATAAATAAAACAGTAGAATACACTCCACAGCATAACCCTGTCCGGCGGTGGACACTTGTTGCAGCTAAAGATTTAGCATGATTATGAGTGCAATGCCCGCATGGGAATTCTAATACCAGAGTGTGCTGAGAAAAAATGCTTCCTAAAACATTGGATGAAATTCAACAATTTCTTCCACCTCCTCTCATTTTCTCACAAGAGAAAAGCAGGCCGACATGTTAATACATGAGCTTAACTTTTAGGACGTGTGTGGGAGAGTCAGCTTACTGTGAAACACCTTCTGTGGAATGTGTACATATGGATAGACTGAGGCTTGAGGCCACACGTTTGGAGCAGCGGTATGAAATCAGCCAGAATGCACCACCACGCCTTTTTCTTTTTCTTGTATCAACCCTATTTCATCACTGGTGTGTAATTAAACCACATCACATTTTTGTAGGAGATGGGAGGGTCTGATTGCATCTTTCATTGATCTCATCAGAGTAGCTGTATGTTTTGTTTTACAGAGGATGTGTGTTTAAGAGTGAACCACTTCAGAGTTCTTACTCCATCATCCTAGGGTTGCAGTATTCAGCTGCCTGTGTTCAGCTATGAAATCAGGAAACACATTTTAGTCATAGGTTGACAATAAGATGACGTTACAGGAGCCAACTGGGGAGTTGAGGTCATGTGCCACTAATGTCCTTGGCCTGTCCTACTATGGCTGTACATGCTAGGACACCACTGCCCCTCTTCTGCATCTGACTCTCAAGGAAGCGAGCGGCAACAGGCCTCTCAGGCTCAGAGCTCAACAGTCAACACACCCAATAAAGTGAACTTCCAGCTTTGTGCTTCTCTTTGCAAGAAGAAAGTACTTTGATCACACAGCTGTACGAATACTGCACATATCATGGAACGTATGCAAGTCGGGGACTCTGGGAACTTCCCCATGTAGGTGCTACACCGACCCCACTCCCGCTGTTCCCTGGAAGATAATCTCCCTGGGGTCTGGGTTCCACGGTCTTTAAGGGCAATCAGGGGGTACCATAAATCAGCCTCAGATGCAAATTTGGTGTACCACTGCTTAAAAATGCAGTCATTATCTTACCCCTTTCTCAGGCTGGGTGAGTTCTCGCAAGTCCTTTCTGTTTCCCCAACACACCCAGAGCAGCTCTCTAATGCCCTTGCCAAAGGATATCAGAGCCAGGCATGGGCTTCGTTCAGTGGCGCATCTGTCCATCCTTTCCTTCAGAGGGACCTGTGGGGATGAATGGAGGTTCCAGCTGCTGCAGTCTTGATGGTGCAGCTCCATCATAGAAGGTGCAGCCCACTTGTTGGGTGATAAGCAGTCCAAAAGGGTTGCAGTCATGACTGAATAGCGGATAGATACAGACCCATGCAGTCCTAAACAATCAGCACTTGCAGTACCCTTTTGAGCCGACAGTATTCATCAAATGTAGCCATGACTGGCTTTCTATGGTGACACAATTGCAGTCTCAACTGAACCTTTAGCAGTCATGCATTTGTGGTGTCTCATTCCTGGCAGGAACGGGAATGAGTCTGTAGGAGTCCACCAGCACCAGGTTCCTTCCAAACCATTCTCATGCCACCTGATTCTTCCTGGCCACAGAGGACAAACTGGACTTCAATCTTTCCTGGTCAGTCTCTCCTCCAGCAGGCTCCTTCCCTCTCTCAGCAGGTAGGCAAGCTTTTATGTGCTTCAGGACAGGTACACTCCTCCTCAAGCCTGAACACCATATTTCAGGTGTTATTCCGTCTTCTTTCGGAGAATGGCTTTCAGGAAGGCCAGCCCTGGTTGCACAGAAGTCCATTGAGTACTCTGCTAAGAATTCTCTTCTCAGGTGATAAAGGAACTGAAACTGCAAAAAAGTAGGTAGTTTAGGTCCCATTTGTATACGTAACTTATAACCAGGGGATGTGGCTCCACCATCTCAAACTGTAGAACTGATTGTGGGTGGTTCTTCTTTCAAGCATCCTTTCCAGGTTGCAGGCCAGATCACATTTTTTTGTAGAGTGCAGCCTCCCACCACACATAGCACTGGGCCTGTCACCCACCTGGAACACTCACTGCATATACACAAAATAGGTGTAAGGTTTCTGCACATGGCCATCAGCACACATGAAGAAGTAATCAAAGAAAGACAAAAGGGCAGTCCTTACCTCAAGACTTCCTCATTTTTCACAACAGAGTCTGCAGTCCCAACCCAAGTTGGGACTGCAAAGACTCAAAAGGCTCACAGAATTTCTAAAGGTAGACCTGTCACCATTCCTGGGTCTGACTTATACTACAATAGATCAAGAAATAAACCTCCACTGTCTGGGAGCTCAGTCCTAACCCACCATGTTGTGTTAGGCCAAGCCATGGGTATCCAAAATCAATCCACTGGCCTCCATTACCATGCCTCACTCACAACATGCATGTGTTACTCTTGATGTACACACAGTCTCTTCTTAAATAACTCTGTTCCAAGATTGAGTCACTTTTGCATCATTAATCATTGCCTGGATTTAAAGTTACATAAACCATTTCTGGACATTTTAGATGATGCACAACCAGATATATTTATCCCTCACTTTAGAGCACAGTGTTAAACAGGCAAAATTGTCACTTAGGTTGGGGATGCTATCACTCAATGTCTACACACATCATTGGTGCAATTCTGCATACACAACAGGCTTGAGTGAACTGTGTCATGGAGGGATTCGAGATTTAAGACATGCACTTTACATCTGCCCTGCAGTCTCAGCAGTATGCCATTATTATTGAATTCCCTTTTACCATAACAAGAACTGATGAATTGACTAATTTAATATTGTCTCCATCAAATGAATGCATATGATATAATGCTTTTACATTTTTGTAAGTCTTTTTCTAAACTGTTTTAAATATATTATGTGTATGTCATCATCATCATCATCATCATATATTTCTTTATTTCGGTTGATAACCATAAAAGAACAGACACGGGTATATACAAAACAGGTTAAAACAGTTAAAAAATATTTAAAAGATTAAAACAGTTCATTTTTAGGATAATACTTGAGTTTAGAATAATGAGGAGGCCAATCACATTTCCAAAACCTTAGATTTGTAGTTTAAGAAAGTCCATCCTTGCCCACCACATTGAGCTTAGAAAGCGTGAAACCGCACAAACAATATGGAGCTCGGTGTTGTATTTTAGGAGTCTGAATGCTTCCATACAATGTGTTGTGCCAAGGTTTCTACACAACTGGACCAGCCAGCTGTGTCTTATTGAATGGTATACCTGGCAGAAAATAAGAACATGGAGTTCAGTCTCCTCACCCATATTATATGCTGGGCACCCCAGTGGAGTACCTCTGGACCATTTGTGGGTGAAGGCACGCAAGGGGAGGCAGCCATGCCAAAACTGCACATACAGTTTCCTGGCTAGTGCCGGATGAATTTCGTCAAGGCATGGCTCCAACTTATACGTGTCCTTCACATCCAGAAAATGTGATGTAAGGGAACCAAGGGCAGATTCTCTGTGGAGTTTAACAAGTTTTCCGCCCCAGTAACTAGTACTTAGATGTTTACGCGAAGTTCTCAGACATGCTGTGTCGGGGTTGTCCCAAAGGTCGTTTTACACATTTGCACAAAAGCCTTCTCTATTGTGTGCAAACCATGGTAGCTTTCCTATTCCGGGAAGTCTCAAAATCTCTACGAGCTCAGACCTGTACTCTGTCAGTTCCGGTGTCACCCAGAGGCGCCTGCAGCCAATTTCGTCTGCAACGGATCTTACCCCTAGATCCATACGCAGTGGAATCAAAGGGGAACTTACCGGTAATCTGAGTAATTGCCTGAGAAAGCTGTTCTCGGTTTTAACAATGGGCCTAAGGTTAGAGTGCCCCCAGAGTTCCGCCCAGTATAGGGCAGTACTCCTAGCCTGGGTTTTGTAGATCTCCATAACCGGACTCACCAGTTTGTGGAACGGCTTTCTAAAGAACTTGGCCATGCCACCTGTAGTCTGGATAAATGTAGGATTTGGCTTATCTATTTGAGACCCCCAGGTTATGTTTTCAGTGAGTGTAAGGCCCAAATAGTCAAATCAGATACCCGCTCCACAGGAATGCCATTCATACATGGATTGGGGTGGGTTAATTTACTGGGGTTGAAGAACATACATTTTGTTTTTTTAATGTTGATCTCTAACCCCCTGGACCTACAGAACTCACAGAACCAATCAAAGATTCTCTGAATACCCATAGGAGACATAGAAAGGAGTAGGGTATCGTCTGCGAACATCATGGCTGGAATTTGCTTTTGCGCTATTTTAGGAGCGTCTATATCCTAACAATCTTTCAGCGCACTTACCAGTCCATTTATGTAAATGCAGAACAATGTGGGGCGAGCACACATCCCCGCCCTACTCCCCTGTTTACAAGGATGGGCTGCGTAAGTTCCCCATTTTTCCCATATCTAATTTGGGCATAGTTTCCATTGTGCAACCTTCTCAATATGTCTAAAAGGAAAAGGGGAAGTCCTAGTTCGCTCAATACCCCCCACAGAGCATCTCTGGGTACCAGGTCAAATGCACTCTTGAGATCAACAAAGACCAGATACAGGCTACCCCCTTCTAGATGAACTGTTTTCCAATAGAGAAGCTGGAGCCTGAAGATCTGGTCTATTGTTGATGTTTTTTCCCTAAAGCCAGCCTGCAGAGGGGTCAAGATCTTTTCTTCCTCCAACCAGGATTACAAACGATCTAATAGAATCCTGGTAAATACTTTTTGTGAGACGTCGATCAAACTGATCGGTCTGTAGTTTGTAGGTAATAACGGTGATCCCTTTTTATATACCGGGAAAATCGCAGTGCCTAGCCAAGTTGCAGGAAGAGCCATTCACTGTATACTGGTTTAAAGACCACCCAGAAATAAGGACCCCATGTCTTGGGTTCTGCCCGATACCGATCCCCTGGTATCTTGTCCAAGCCAGCAGCCTTGCCAGGAGCTATTCTGCTTGAGGCTTTCATAACTTCTGGCAGAGCGATCTCAGGGATAGCTATCTCAGCCACAGAGGGAGACGGGTTTACAGGGGTCTGGCTACTAGCCACAGCGTCATGTGGGGCATAGAGGGCTAGAAATGCTCTCTCCAGCTATCAGCCGCTATATCTTTGGACTCCAGAGCTAATTTCAAACTAACCCACTGTCCCATTTCCCATGTGGTTTTAGCAGATGCAATGGTGGTTTTATAAAGGGACCTGGCTGATTTTACTGTAGTGTTACAATTAGTTTTTATAGCCTTCATAAGTGCCTTTTTAGTCGCCCGGCAGCTATCTTTAAACCAAGATTGCTTTGGCTTCCCCCCACAACCCCTGGTACACGTGGTCCAAAACACCTCCTCCAGCTTAAAGGTAGTGAACTCATTAATCTTTGCAACCTCTGCAAGGGAAGCAGCGAGATCTCCGTGCTTCACAATCTATGACAAGCGTCAAAGTTGGAAATAATGGCTTCAAATAGGAGGGCCATTTTTTGTACGATTTTTCTAGCCAAGCCCATCTGACTTTCCGCCTGTTGTTTGTTAGCGTCAATCTTTGGTCAGCAGCAGGTGATTCAGCTGGTTTATCGCCATTCACTGGGAGAGTAAGTACAAATGTTAGGGCATTATGGTCACTGTCATGGTGCAGCCAGACTGTAAAGTCCTTAGCCAGGGCCCATAACCTTGTTTCTATTAAGATACAATCCAAAATGGATGAGTGGCCAACTCTGTTGAAGGTATGGTTCCCGGGGGAGTCTGAGCTGAAGCGACCATTACAGGCTCGCAAGGAATGTTTTAAAGTAAGTGCTTTAATTTGGAGTGTCAGAGGTGTCCAAGCCTAATCGGAGAGATGTTGGTCTCAGGAATGGCCCACAACTCGTCCTCCTCTGTGACAGGTGCACCAGTTAGGTCTTTCAATGGTTCAAATTGGCAGTTTAGATCGCCACCCAGCACTACTAGAGCGTTATTTGGGAGGTCGGATAGCAGATTATCAAGGTGGTCTAGTGTTGTTGATTCTTGGCCAGACTTTACCGGCCTCGAATATATATTAATTAGGGCTATTTTAAACTCTGATGTAAAAGTCAATATGAGGCACAATATATCTGGGGAATTGGGCACCACTTGAGTAACCTTACAACCTAGATGACAACCGACCCACGTGCAGAGCCCACCTGAGAGTCTACCTCGTCCCCTGGTTACAGCAGGTATGTAAAATGGAGCAAAGCCCATGCGGGTTGGTTCCTCTGTTGACCAAGATTCCTGGAACATACAGATATCACTGGTATCTACAACCCCCCCCATTCAGGGCAATCTAGCTTGCTTTTGATACCTACCACATTCCAAGATACAACCTTGAGAACTTTTGGTGCACTGCGATTGACTAGACGGTCCCTCTGATCTTGGTTTACTAAGTGAACTTCTGTATCTAATAACGTTGCGTGGCACTTATTCAAAGAATCAATAGTTAACACTGTATTTTTTCCCCTGTCTAAGTTACCAAGATTTTCCAGGTTGCCAGGGAAACGATTAGAGACATGGGGATGTGTGAGGGAAGGGAGATATGCAACCTGTGTGGTTATGGTAAATTTAGGACTAGGGGCTGCTAGTAAAACTTTAAGCTGTTTGGGGGGGGGGGCAGTTAAGCCAGAATGGACAGTTACAGAGTTCATGGTTGGGTCATTATCTGGAGAGCTAATTGGCTTGTTCTTGGGATCCGGGGCCCTTTCCACTAAGAGATCACTCACACGTATCGACTGGGGTGCCCGCTCGGCCAAAAGTCAGTCAACCTCTTCCAAAACCCCAAATCTGTTTGCCAGGGGCAGATTGAAGATGTGAGGTCGTAGTTGTGGAACACCCTGTCCTACCAGTGGCAGTATCTGGTGCCAGTCATTTTGTCTATGTCTAGGGTCAACCCTGCTATCGTCAGTGGATACAAAGGTATAAAAGTGGGTGAGCAGAAGAAGTCTGATAGCAGAACCTGTGGTTGAAAAACAATGGCTCAAATGCAAAAGATGTTGTACAATGCATGGGTTCCTAAAGTTAACTATAACACAGTCCCCACTGACGTCTTTGGGTCTATTACCCACCCAGCTCACCCTGCGTGTCATAGGTATTTCGACAGCATTAGCATAGTTAAATTGACAATGTCTGCCAAACAAATGCAAGGATTTGTTTTTTAACTCAAATTGGGTTTCCTTCTGTCCTTCTTATTAGGCTGGAACTCCAGTAAGGACAATAACATAAGGGGTTGAGGCTCGTGGAAGATGAATAGTTGGAAGATCAGTTCCTGCCCAGCGTCTCATTCTCGTCAGCCCCAAGTTCTCAGTGTTTTTCCCAGATGTACCCTTGTTTGCATGTGCCCTGTCTCTGGCTTTGTGACCCATGTCACGCCATGTGCTTTGCTCCATCGAGGTGACAGTAGTAACCCCAGAAGGTATGTTAATCCTTTCTCTGTTCTCAGCAGTTCCGGGTTCAGTGGGGTCTACAGACACCGTTCTGCTCTCTCTGTCCGGTATTGGCGGATAAGGTGTTTTCCCAGCAATGCAGGTACATAAATTAGAGAGTTGGTCCAAACGTGCATGTACATTGGCAAGTTCCTCTCTCAAGATATCTCGTATTTGGCCTCGCAATGTTTCCAGCATGGGAGCAGCCCAAGCTGGTGGGGTCATGTCCATAATCTGATTTAGCCCCTCGAGCGCCGTCTGATCTGACCCATCTCCCATGTGCTCCGGGGTTCCATCATTTGTCTTCTTCTGTTTGACCCCTGCCTTCATAGACTTCGTGGACTGTTTTGTATTAGAAGCCTTAACTATACTCTTGGTGACACCCCTCCTCCTTGTAACCACTTTGGGGATAGTTCCGGTGCTCACCTCTGGTGTTAGGGTCTGTATTGAACGTTCAGGTGATCGTTCTATTCCGCTTTGTGTGGTAGGCAAAACCGTAATGGTGCTAATTTGTGGGAGATCCGGGGTCAGTGACAGTCTGCGTTCTATAAGTTCTATCTTGGTGGCCACCACACCTATGGCCCTTTGGAGCATCCTGTCAAAATATGTTTACGATAGGGAAGGAGGTGCAAGCCGTGGAGGTGCGTGGCATGTTGCATTTGTTGTACTCTTCCACATTACTAGCTGGGTATTCTGAGCATGTGACGGGAACCCCTGGGGTCGCTCTTAGGAGCAACCGGCTGAACTAATATATGCCCCACTATATTTTTATACTAGGGTTTCAGGGGAAAAAGTCATGCAAAGTTATATAAAACACAGAGGCAACTAGAGGTTACAAATCAGGTTGCACTTATGATTTGTCCCAATGGCAGACAGGTCCACCCTTGGAAGTTTCCTGTGTATCTGTGTGGGTTTTGCAAAACAAGGCCAGCTAGAAAGATACAGTCCAGGGAACTTGGAAGTAAAAACCAAGATGAGGGGCACAGCCCAGCCTTGTCCGGCCTCGGACGGGCGCAGACGGGCGTCCCACGGTTGCAGCATCAAAGGCGCGGGGACTGCTGTGGGCTGTGGTTTCTGCCGTTCCCATCATGGCTTGCATGTTCAAAGTTGGCCGTTCCCCTCACGGCAGCAGCGGCGATGAAAAACGACCTTTAGGTGTCCCGCGCTGCGGGAGGTCAGCTGTGCTCTTATCGCGCCTCTGAGCGTGGTTGTAGCATCAGAGGCGCAGGGACTGCTGGGGGCTGTGGTTTGCGCCGTTACCCTCATGGCTTGTGTGCTCAAAGTTGGCCGTTCCCCTCACGGCAGCAGCGGCGATGAAAACCGACCTTTAGGCGTCCCCTGTCTGTAGTATTGGATTTATGTCACAATTGCAGTAATACTATTTTTTATGGTTCATCCCAGTTGGAGCGTTAATTGATAAAACATTTTGTTACTATGTCACTATACACACAAACATACATAACACACAATCAGGATATTAGAACCAAGAGTATGAGCATGCACATAGTACACTGTTGTGCCAGTAGGCTTCAACCCGAGTGACCCAGATAAAAAGGTGTGGTCACACTATTAATTATCTTAACCAAGGTATGTTGCCACCATCGCCCTTGGCATTACACTCATGGCAAGAAAAATAGTCCACTCTCACTACAGAGGGCACTTTTGGTGCAACCCCTACAGGTCAAATGTCAGGTTCAGCTCCTCTCATAGTCTGGAATAGGCCTAGGCATCTGCACAAATACCTAGATTGGCATGATGACAAGGCCAAAATAAAAAATGAGGATACCTGGGGCCGTATTATGGTGAAGGCGCATTTTCATTGTTTGCGCCGGGCGCACCTTTACAAAGGTGCGCCAGTGTGCAAACAATGAAAGTGTGTTGTATTACCATGAATGCGAAGCCCCTAGTGCAGCTGCAAACACGTGGTTCCCCTAGGGCAGCGCATTCCAGTGAAATACGGAGCGGCTGCTTTACAGTGGCCACGTATTTCACAGTGTAGCCGGCAACCTGCATGCACTTGAAGGGGGATTAGAGATACCCTTGCAGGCAGGGCAGTCAGGGACTGCACCTGTCTGCAAGGGGATGTCTGGGAGGCCCATGGGACCCACTTTATCCCCAGTGTATCGCTATGGGTATTACAGAAGGGGCCGCACAAGCTTCTGCGCCCCCTTCTGTAAAACCAAGGTGCCCCGGGGGTGCGCAAAGCAGGCGCAAACTCCCATTGCGCCTTAGGGCATTGAGTGTAATACGGCCCCAGATATACATTTGGGCATTCCAGGTATGTGAACTTGGATTTGTATAGCGTAGATGGACATTCTTGTCCCAACACTGACATGGGTTTTCATGTCTGTAACCCACCCAGTAGGAGTGAGATTGGTAATCGAATTCCAGCAGCTATGCCGAGATATGCAATAGTAGGAAATTATCTGTGATAAAGGAGATATGAGATCCTATGAAAACAAGAAATCTAGATAAATGTGTTAGTAATGCTAGTCTGCTGTCAACTTTGATGTTTCTAGACCTAAAGTTGATCATATGACTAGACTGAGACATATGGCGACATTTTTGAAACCATGCAGCTGAGTCCATCGAGTCAAAACAAAGTATAAAAGCTGGGGGATTGGACTCACTGAACCACATGTGAGTGCCTTGCCTGGTCCATGGTGTAACGTGTATTGAACGAGAGCCATATTGCAAACCACAGCTGGAGACAAAGGTGCTTTGCAATTACTGCTATGAAGTCATTTAAGGGTGCTGATAGCAGACAGTAGCACAGTTAAGAGCACAGCCAGCAGGAAATGCCAGCCAACGCCACAGAAACTACTGCAAGATAGTGAATGTGGTGTACCTGAGTTCTTTTTTTTTATGTTCAGAATATTTTATTGAGTTTTTGATCAAATACAACTAAAAGATAGACAACACATAAAATATTATGATTAAGCAATAATACCTAGATAACAGTGTATATCATAATCAAAATCATAGAAAAAATTATCTTAGGTAATGAGAAAATACATAATCAAAAAATACCAAAAGGGAGGATAGAAGGAGTGGGAGGGAAAGGAACAAATATAACAATTAACGTAGAAGATGCAAGCAGAGCTACTATATGCCAAAATAAGATTAATCATATGAAGTTCAAATCTGAATTAAAATTATTAATACAGCATTAAATGGACAAATATGCATCAACAGGTAACCAAAAAGATTGATAAGAAAAACAATTATGAGTGATCCCAATCATAGATAATTGAGCACCTCTTCTTGAAAAAATAACCCATGACCACCAAGCATTAACAGATAATACAGAAACATCTTTCCAACAAAAAGTAATGGATTTTAAAGCAGCCGAAATAAGAAAATTGAAAAGTTTACACTCTAAATCATGTATATTTTGTGGAAGAATAGCAGACTTACAAATTATTAACTGATAGGAAAGATCAATTTGAAATTTAAAAATCTTCTTTATGATATCCCAAACTTCAGACCAAAATTTTAAAACCAAGGGACAATCAAAAAGCATATGATGTAATGAACCAGGGTGTGATTTACAATGCCAACAATCAGGAGAGGGGAGAAGTTTAGCTTGGAACAAACGTGATGGAGTCCATAAACGATTATTGAGGATATACGAATTAGTTTGGTAGATTGAAACAGGCAACCACCCAGATATACTATTAAGCCAAATATCTTTCCATGTGTCAGTGGACAAGGAAAGTGAAAGTTCATTATTCCAAAAAGTGGAAATCATCTCTATATTGCTACCTAGAGTATCAGATATTTTTTTATATAAAACCCCATGAGATTATTTTGAAACTGTTTGAATATAAATTGTTAAATCAGCTGTAACATTAGAAGGGATGGCATTAGGAAAGGAGTCTAAAATTGAATTGCACAAATATTGATACTTAATGAAGTTAGATAAACCATAACTTGTTTGCAGTATTTTAAAAGAAATAAACGTATTATTGGAATAGATATCTTTAAGGTAAAAAATGCCAGCCTTAATCCATGAAAACCAAAAATTAACATTCCTGTTCAATTTAATAACATTACTATACCATAATGATAATTCAACAGTGTTGTTCATGGGAAAAAGAAAAATTAAGTCAAGGTCATTAAATAACATTTTAGTGGATTTAATAATAACTGACTTTTGAATAAATGGAGCATTATTATGCATGGACACCAAAGTAGGTAATGGAAATGGATTCGTAATTGATTTCTCAATACGGAGCCACATAGGAGAATTATTTAAAAAGGAGCAATTAAACCATAGTGAACTTTGTTTTAAAATAAAAGCTTTATGATAAAGAAAAAAGTCCGGGATACCAAATCCAGCATTACGTTTAGGAACTTTTAATTTTTTATAAGTAATACGAGGAGGTTTGTTGTTCCATAAAAACTTTGACAAAAGTTTATCAACATCTTTATAAAACTTTAATGGAAATTGAGTAGGAAGCATGGCAAGGGTATAGAATATTTTAGGAGCTATAGTCATTTTAAGAGAATCCATCCTACCCCACCATGAAAGATGTAATGCTGACCATTTAGACGTTTTGTCTTTAATATAGTTTAGGATAAAATCACAATTTAGATTGATTGTCGATTTGATGGAAGAGGAAAATAAAATTCCAAGATATTTTAACTTATTCTTTTGCCAAATAATTTCCTGCATGGGAAGCATATCAGTAGTGCAATAAACATTTAAGGGAAAGAATTCAGTTTTGTTAGTATTTAAAGTGTACCCAGAAGCTGCAGAATACTTTGTTATAATATCCATTAATGAGGGAAAAGAAGATATAGGGTCACTAACAAATAAAAGCACATCATCCGCATAGGCAAGGGTTTTAACAGTAACATCCTTAATAATGATTCCTTTAATATGGTCACAATTTCTGATTAAGTTAAGAAAAGGTTCAATGCCAATTAAAAATAAGAGAGGAGAAAGAGGACATCCTTGTCTTGTACCTCTAAAAAGCAAAAATTGAGATGAAACTTGGCCATTGATAAATAGACGAGCAGTAGGGGCAAAATATAAAGCAGAAATCATGCGAATAAAGGTATCTCCAAAATTAAATGAGGACAACTTATGGAATAAAAATTGCCAATGGAGTTTATCGAATGCCTTTTCAGCATCTAAGGCTAAAATTCCAGATGGCACCGATAAAGTAGGACTTTGTTCAATAATATGTAGCAAAGTTCTCGTATTATTAGCAGAGTATCTATTCTTCATAAAACCAGATTGGTCAGGGTGTATAATAGAGTCTAATATGGGGCCCAATCTAGTAGCAAGTATTTTAGCATATAATTTACAGTCTTGGTTAATTAAAGATATAGGACGATAATTAGACACTCTGGTGGGATCTTTATCTGGTTTTGGAAGTACTATAATTAAAGCTTCTGTAAAAGAACCAGAAGTAGTTCCAGTGGATCCAAAAAACGTAAAAAGTTGGTGTAAAAATGGTAAAAGGTGTGACTGGAATTCTTTGTAGAATTCCGCAGGGATCCCATCAGGACCCGGAGATTTGTTCTTTTTAAGAGATTTTATAGCTGATAGGATTTCATCTTTGGTAATAGATGCCTCAAGTCTAATTTTATTAGATTGTGAAATCTTGGGTAATTTACATGATTTTAAAAAGGAGTCCATTAAGGAAACCTCCAGAAAATCTGGTTTATTATATAATGCCGAATAGAAATTCATAAATTCACTAACAATTTCATTGTGAGAGAGAGCAATATTACCATGAGGACCAAGAATTGAATTGATTTGAGTTTTATCTTTATTTATGCGCAAATAATTAGCTAATAGTTTACCGGATCTATTGGCATTAAAACTAAATCTGGCTTTAGCATTAGAAATTTGAATACCTGCTCTTTTACTAAGGATTGAATTAAATTCATAACGCAATTTTTGTAGTTTAAATTTATATTGAGCATTGTTGGATGTAATAAAAAGTCGTTCAAATTTCGCAATTTGTTTTTGTAAGTTTTTCACAGTAGCATGAAAAGTTTTATTCTCATGAGCCATAATAGATATTGTTACGCCCCTAATGTAAGCTTTGAAAGCATCCCATCTATTTATCATAGAAGTAGACCCTTCAGGATCAAGTATAACATATTCTCGAATAGCAGCTAAAAGTTTGGGCTTGTTATACTCATTCAGACTTATACCAGTGTTCATTCGCCATCTAGATTGTTTAGTATAAGTTGACTCCAAGTTCAAAACCAAAGAAATCATTGCATGGTCTGAAATATCAATGTTACCAATATTAGGAGCAGTTATTGAACTAATTAGGTGCCTGGAAACCAATAAACAATCAATTCTGGAATGGGAATTATGAGGGTTTGAAAAGAATGTGTAACATTTTTCTGTAGGAAAATGTAACCTCCAAATGTCAGCTAATTTAGTGGCTTGAATAAATGATTTGAAGGTGTACCTGAGTTCTAATAGCAGAGAGAAATACCTGGAACATATGACTGGGCAGCTAATTTGAGCTGCATCATGGCTGTTGTAATTCTTCATGATGGAACATGGTGTCTGTGCAATGAGACAGAAAAAGCTTCTCTAAAATAGTATTGACAATCAAACTCATTATATCCCGTACCTTTCTAGGAGGGGAATTAATCCTAGTGTAAAAGAAGGTATTTTAAAGGTGAACATATCTGTTCAGTTTCTTATATGGGACACAAACTAGTTCTTGCCTGGTTCAGGAAATCCTCAAAAAATGTGCATGATTCCAAGAACTGTCTCGATATCCCTGCACAGCAGTGGGCTAAGCTCGTCCCTGTTTTATCTAAAAGAGCCAGCCCCGCTTGGTAAAAACCAAATTTGCAGGCATTTTCCTTTTACTTTTTATATCTACTGATTTTATATCTGTCCTTTTGGCATTCTGTTTTTAAATAGTGTTATTGTTTCAATTTTTATTAATTGTCACAATAGAGGTTTTATTCATAGTTTTTCTTATAACTCTGTGCTTGTTCAAATTGTGATGGCACGTAAAAAGCTTGAACAAGTCTCACACAGTTGAAACAATGTGGTGTAATCTTAATAACAGCTTTGCTAAGACCCATGTCTTTATTTGCAGCCCCTTCCTCCTGTTCCATAGTTAATGAAATTGCTAAATATATTATCCATCAAGGAGATGTTTGCAGGTGAGTTTCGTCTTTGCAGCTGTCAAACAGACCTGCTGCTCACAGTGTAGCGCAGGCTTTCGGTGCGCTCAATTCAAACATTGGCTTTCTTCTTCCAGCCTCTTTCATGTGGCCTTTTAGTTTAGTGCCTAGCTGCGCTGATTTATTCTATTAGTTACATGGGGATTGGTTCTTATACACGTTTGTGCCCTCTAAATTGTTTCTAGAAAGAGTATTAGACAACAGAGAAGGGACGGGGAATTTACGTTCTGTACTGAACAGTGTTAAGCATTAAGAGATCAGCCATTAATTTGCGCTGAAGCTCCCAGGCTCTCTAGTGAAGACAGTAAATCCTTAGTTTCAGCCTGCCTTGGAGGATTATTTAATTATTACACATTACACATTATTTGATTATCACACATGGTATGTGGGGAAGATCTCTTTTCTCATCTTCAAGCGGCCTTGGCTTGTCCTTGGCATGGCACGTCCACGCAGTCCCTGTTACAGTTTTTCTTTTTCTATGAATTTTATTCGAAACTTTCTAGACAATTTTTTATTCCTGTATATCAAGAAGCGAAATATACGACAATGCAGGTTAGTTTTGTATTATCTGACACACTTGGCGAACCATGAAGGCTGTTTTTATGTAGGATCCTTTTTAAAATAATCTGCTGTCCTCTCACCAAGCACTATGCACTTTGGCTGATTATTTTTATATGATCGAGCTGTTGTAATGACTACTGTTTTTATTACTCATATCTGTACTTAAAAAAATGTTTTATCGTGTATTATGATTATGGACTTTTATGGATGCTCTATGCCTCCGAATAAAGCATTTATGAATAAAGTACATGTGTCATGTGCCTTTTTTTACCTAGTGTGAGACAGCAGGTTATATACGTCTGGCAAAGAGAGGCAACATGTGCTGTTATTTTTCTGATCCATGTTTATATTCTATGCTGAAAAATGCATTTATAACTGTAGTTCTGTGGCACCAAGCATTTAGAACTGGTGGGAGTCCACTACTCAATAATCGGTTTATTTTGGGTACTTATTCACCAAAGTGCATACCTTTGTCCTTCTTCTACCCCTCTGCTACCCTTCTCAATCCAATTAACCGACTAACATCCACCGCTCAAATTACTTTCATATTTCAATGTACTAATTCAACACAAATCCTTTAATGTGTTCTGGAGTAGCGTGCTACTCGTCAAAAAACAGAAGCGCTTCAACACCACATCAGGGGTAACAAACTCTATATAAATGCAAACCTTTTCCCTCTTCTATCCCTCCGCTCTCCTTCTCAATCAAAATAACTGACTTATATCAACCTCTCAAATTACTTTCATACTTCACTATACTAATTCACCTGCAAATCCTTATGGGTTCCGAGTAGTGTGGTACTCGCCAAGAAGGTGCGTCAACACCCCATTAGGTGTAACAAGCGCTATATAAATGCAAACCTTTTTCCCTCTTCTATCTCTTCGCTATCCTTTTCAATCCAAATAGCTGACTAATATCCATCACTCAAACTACTTTCATAGTTCACTATAATAATTCACCACTATTCCTTTATGGGTTCCGGAGTAGCGTGCTACTCACCGAAAAAGCGTGTTGACGCCTCGTCAGGGGTAGGAAGCGCTATATAAATGCAATTACAATACATTTACAATACAATGCTGTTTTAGTTTCCCTAAGGGTGAAGCATTAGGACTCCTTCAATACTTTTGAATTGCGCCCAGCCAGCTTAGTTCCGCCAGTGTGCTGCGGGTGCCTTATACGGTTCGTGTTTTGCATTTTTCGGTTTCCTTCAGTGAGTCAAGAAACAGAGCAGCTTGTGTTTGTGTGAGAGTCCCTTAGTTCTTCATGGTGGGCTACAGCTGAATGCAGGCATCTGTTGTGCTTTACAAAAAATGATGTTGGTGTGCTCATTGGTGTGTCGCCAGTAAGGGTGACATCACAAATTGAAGGGTATTGGGAGTGAGCACCACCGCCTTACTTTGTTTATAATTTATGCTTTTACTAATTAATGATTCATAAAATGACATTGTTTAGCTACATCAAGTTGGGCTCTCACTGCCTCAGACTCCTGCAGCTTTCTAGAGCTAGCTCAATTATGCACATGGTTAGGGTCATGAGAAACATGAGAGTATACGTTTGTACAAACAAATGACCATCAAACGATTCTTTTTAAGTGGCAGATGCTGTTCTGGAAACCATAGGACAGCAAGGGGCAACTTTACCCCAAATGTTGTGGTTGGGGTTATTTGCCAATGGTGTCTAGGGGGAAATCCTACCATTGTTCTGTAAACTGAGCCAAGTACACACTCTCCGCATTTGACTCTCAGATTAGCAGGGCAAGAAGTCAAAGGCTTCTTAGGGATGGACTGTGGGGGAAAATAACTCATCAACCAACAGACACAATAACGTATTGTTCAGTCAAGTGCTTATCTTTTAGTTAAAGGAAAGTAATCACACAGCAAAACAAAATAGCACAGTTAGGGTCCTAAATTCCAGTGTAGTAATCCTGTTTCTCATCAGTGAGTTAACACACCACTTTGGTATCATATCCCAGCTATCGAATCTTCATAATGTCTACAGTGTATAGTGGTTGTACAGACATGAAGTGGGCACAGGTGCAGTTGACCCAAAGTACAATTAATGTCTATATAGACAAATCATTTAATTGATCTTTCACTAATTTGAGTTCGACAGGCCAAAGCATTAAGGGCCTCTTTTATGAGGCCATACCGGCACTATTGCGCCGTCCTGAACTGCACTTTTTTGATGTTCCGATGGAGCAATGTGCCACTGACATATTTAAAGGCCACGTAAAGCCACCTTACGTGGCTTTTCTATAAATATGCACCACCTTCACGCAGAAAACTGCGTGAAAGGGGCTTTCCTTCTTTTTTTTTTTTTTTTTTTATTCAGAGAATTCAGAGAGGTATTGCACATATATATACATCCATGACTTATTCATTCACTATACAATATCAATTACTATCACTGCCATCAAAATACATTTCTGGTTATGAATAAAAAATGAAGAAAATTACAGATATACATATAGAATTCATTGTGCACCGATAACTCATAGTCCAAATGCATTTAGAATAAAAAAATAAAATAAAAATAAAAGATCAAATATTAATGCGAAATTCATTATAACCATGATCTAAACATGTTACCCTACCCTAAACAGACAATTTCTTATTGGGGACCAGAGTTTCATTCCCCACTGTTTGGCCTGATGATCCTTACATTCATATAGTGCCTGTTCCAGTTTACATATGGCAATTAAATGGGCCAGACACTCGTGGAACCTAGGGGGCTCCGGATCCTTCCATCTAGTTGCGATTAATAACCTGATAACAGTATCTGAAATAAATACGATACTGGTCTGGCCTTGATCCGTGAAAGGGGCTTTCCATGGGTGTTGTTGGAGGCGTTCCCAGCAACATCCACGGCTTTTTGACACTGCCCCAGATTTATGAGAAATCTGAGGCAGCACCAAAAACATACGTCTCCCCAGGAGAGGTGTAAGGGAGCACAACATGGAGAAATATCTTTCTTTCTCCTTGTGTCACCCTGTTATTCCTCTTCCTATGTGTGCTGCCTACTGCAGCACACATCGAAAGAGGAAAAAGCCTTGTGATTGTTTTTGTGCAGGAAGGTTTTCCTTCCAGCACAAAGAAATTATACCCGCACGCAGGTACCCTTGCACCATGGTGCAAAGGTGCCTGCATTGGCACACAGCAGCCCACTGTGCGCCAGAGCAGGGGAATAGGACAGGAATGCTCCATATTTAATAGATATGGTGCATTCCTACCCTTTTCTTTTGCCGTAGGGCAATGCAGCAGCAAGGCCTGCTGTGCTGCCTTATGGCAAAAAACTAGGGGTGGGCGGAATTTGCGAAAGTGACTTTCGCAAATTATTGCGAAAATGTTAAAAATCTCCGCAAACACGCGGAAATATCGCGAAGATGCGGAAGTTTTTTTCCCGCCCGTTCGCGGTATTTTCTGCGTGGTCGCGGCTCGCCAACTTGCCCATGCGGTTGCTCGCGGGCGCGGCCATCTTGTTTTCACTCTTCTCGCGGTGCATGATCGCGAGAAGAAAGACGTGATCGCGCGACCAATGACATTACTGCGGGCGCGAACTGTCGCGAGACAGCGCAAATGGCTACCAACAATCCAACATCTCGTGGAGAACGCGACCGGATCGGGAAAACTTGTCGGCGAACGCGGGGATTCAGGTAAGCCGATCGCGCGCGCACGAGAATGTGTTATTTTACAGCGCGAGCAAGAAACAAATTATCGCTAAGCTGCGAAATGCGGACATTTGGACATTTTCACGCTCTCCGCGGAACGCGAAAATGTCAAATTATCGTAATTTCTGCGAGCGGAACGGAAATTTAGCCCAGGCCTACAAAAAACCATAAATGAGGCCCTAAGTTTTTAATACAGAGTTCTTCAGTGCATTCAGTCTTTCATTACTCAAACCTGCTTTTACATGTTCACTTTAGGTATAGTTCAAACACTGTGATCGAGCACCTACAGCATTCTCACTTCTGCAGTGGCAAATCTTGGAGCATAGGTGGTGATGGGGATCTCGGACTCCTACGTTAGCAACACCAGTCTCTCGTTTACACGTTATGGTGCTGGAGAACACGACCATGCTCGGCACTTCAAAGGCTTAGTGCTGTCTACATCAGGAACTACTCGAGGAGATATGTAGACAATGTCACAAAATAGGTTCCACCAGACTTCGCTGTATTTTTGGTAGTCTGATCCCTCTGAATCTTCTTCATGCCTGGAAGATACTGTGCTTATCTTCTGGGACAGTCTTTCTTCCTGCAGTGCCAGATGCTCTCTTTCCCACTCTCAACAGATATGCAGGCATCCAGGCCTAATTCGGACTTTGAGCTCCTTCAGTAGAAAGTGTAGATTTCAGATGATGTTCCTTCACCTCTGGAAGACCAGCCATCTTTCAGGTAGCAGCCCTGGCTACCAGCAGACCTGTGAGTACTTTGCAGGGCACTCAATGCTTTGTCAAGAAGAACTTGGAACGCCAAATAAGTAGGTTGGCTTGGATCCCACTTGTATACAAATTTTCTTACACAGGGGATGTGATCCACTGTCTAAGGGATAGATGTGGGTGAAATATTCCGTTCTGCTGGTGGATTTGGAAGAATTTATAGATTATAGTGAGTAGCACCGAGTTCCAGCTAAAGGCCGCCAGTCACCACTTGGTGGAATTGTTTCTCATGCACACGCCAAAACAGTAAGTTTGTGAGTGATATTTAGCCCCTCACATGATTTTCGGTCACTAGGAGGATATCTAGCAAGATTTTTCCAACGTGGCTGTCACAGGTGGTCGCTTAAGTAGGAAATCTACTTAAGCGGCAGCAAAATCAACTCAAGTAGCTGCGCCCTCTGGTGCATCGTGTGGAGCCCATTTGTGCTGAATTTTCAGGGTGGAACGCGCTCCCTGTGCTAAATCACAGCGTGAGCAGTGCAATGTGCCTATTTCCACTCATTGGCAGAATTTTTTGTAGCTCTGCAGAATTCTGTAAAGTAAAATTCCACAAGTTCCGCCCACCCATACTAAGAGCCCAGAACAGATCTGGGTTGGTTCTGTTTCAAATATTATTTTCTCGCTGCTTCTCACACACAGTCTTTATGTAAGCTGATGGCAGTCACAGCAGGTATTAAGGATGCTAGCTCCAATACGAGCATCCAAACCAAGGGCACAATGAAATGTGAAGTCTGTTCCTCCATGTCATCAGCCTTCCTGAAGCAGTAATCCTAGATATACAAAAGGGTACCCCGTCCAGAATGGTCCTCACCTGGAACAACAAAAACTATAGTTACAGCCCTGAACCCTACTATCTAGTAAATGGCAGTGCTCAGAAAGAACTAATCAGCAGCCCTTTGTTAACATAGCCCTGCCACAGTAATACAAGTGATACGGTTCCACTGTCTCGGGAAAGCTGTTTTAATCTCACACCTTGTGCCATGCTACACCTGGGGCATCCAAAATATATCCCACTGGTCCCACTTCTCAGACTCTCACCACTCAAAGAGTTCTACCACCATACATGTGCTGCACACTCACTACACACACATCCACTTGATAAGTGCACAGGATATCAGTGCAAATTTATGAATTTCACATTTAGGGGCCGATTACGATCCTGGAAAAACCCGGTACAAACCGTGGGTCGGAGCTTTTTCTCCGTCCGACTCGTACCGGGTTGTAAAACTTTACAAACATGCAATTACGATTCGTACGGAAACACCATTTCCGTACGAATCGGAAAAAAGACCAACCGACAGAAAAATACATACAAATGTGATCCGGGACACCGCGGACGTGACGTCCGGACGGAGTTAGGCATGTTTTTACGTACCAGCAATTACAATTCGCACCGACTGCAGTCCGGATGGGAAAATTTTTACGGCACCTGAAAAGTGCCGGAAAAGCTAAGTACACAGCGATGCGAGCTGATTAGGGGGCCCGGTACGCGCCGTACCCCCCCCCGCCCCCGTATGTTCGCGCCGTACCCCCAGCCCCCCGTATGTACGGAGCGTACCCCCCAGCCCCCCATATGTACGGAGCGTACCCCCCAGCCCCCCGTATGTACGGAGCATATCCCCATACCCCCCAGCCCCCTGTATGTACGGAGCGTACCCCCCAGCCCCCCGTGGGTGGGGGTACGCTCCATACATACGGGGGCTGGGGGGTACGGGGGTACGCTCTGTACATACGGGGGGCTGGGGGGTACGGGGGTACGCTCCATACATACGGGGGCTGGGGGGTACGGGGGTACGCTCCGTACATACGGGGGCTGGGAGGTACGCTCCGTACATACGGGGGGCTGGGGGGTACTGCGCGCCCATCCGCGGGGGGGCTGGGGGTACGGCGCGAACATACGGGGGCGGGGGGGGGGGTACGGCGCGTACCGGGCACTTGTTTGGACATTTCCATGGTTGCTATGGGAGTTCGCTCCGGACGGTCTTTTTTCCATACAGTTGTACAATCGGACGGATGGGACGGATCGTACTTGCGCATTTGGACTTCAGTTTTCCCATTTGTACGTAAAAATGTCCGGGGACGTGTCGGAGACTTTTCCCGACCCGAGGACGTGTGGGGGAATTTTCCCAATGCGATTTGTATGGACTTTTTCCCATACGAATCGTACTTGGCAGTTTGTACGGCGCTTTTACCATTTGTACGGAAAAAAGTCCAGATTCAATTCGGTTGGGGAAATTTTTTCCAGGATCCTAATCGGCACCTAAATCTTACACTGCATTTTGACCTGACACAAAGAAAAAGGTCTAATAACACAAAAGATTAAGAAAACTCAGTAAGTGCCACCATCACTTTATGTGACGTATCAAGAGCACAGACAAGAGTGCTTCGCTTGCTAATAGCAAATATCAATGGGGTTTTGGTCGTTATAAAGCAGGAGAGGCTAGAACTGTAGAACATGAAATACATAACAAAAAGTGCTTGCTCTGCTTGATTCAACACTAATTCTATAATCAATGGCACAACGTATATTTTTCAAATAATGATTGGCAATGCATTTCATCACTAATCAGTATAAGCATGATTTGGGAGGTCCAATAGAGAAGAGAAACATCCTTCACCAGTGGAAAAAGTGATTCAATAAAAGAAAATTACAGTCACAATGGCTGCTATGTGTTGGGAAATTAATGCAAAGTCAAAGATTCTAATTACAAGTGGGGGTTAGAGATGTACTTCGATTATTGAAACCCCACTTTGAATGTCTCTAGTGAAACTGAGACCAGAAAGTGGTATTAAGGTCCATTCTCTTTATTTTATCCAGTAGGGTGATCTAGTGTCATCCAATATTCATGTCCTTGATTGTCCCATATACATACCCTGACACTTGTAATTGGATGTGTTTCAACCCTTGTGAGTCTTCTCAGGAAAGGGCCGGTGTGTTGCACGTGTTGGAGAGGCCCAAGTCCCACAGGGAATTACAGGGTTGATCCTCTGTGCTTAGATGGAAATAATGACACCCTCAAAGTCAAGCTAAGAGGGCTCTAGGTAGAGTTTCCATTTGTACTTTAGTTCTGGCAGGGCAGGTTGTTTGGAGATCATGGAAATGTTCCAAGTCAAACCTCTGGTAACTCTGCAGTCACCACACTTCTAGGAGGTCGGTTGCTTGTGATACAGTTGTGTAGCCCATCTGGATGTCGAGGTGGCAGCTTTTCTCAATGGGCTTGAGGCATCTGATTCACAGAGGTGCCTGAGACTGCAGCATGTTGTCTCTTGTACTCTTGATGTACACATCGTACACATATTTGTTCATGAATCATGTTTATACTGACTAATGATGAAATGCATTGACAATCATAGGTCAAGTTTCTTGGCAGCAGGCTCTTTCATGGGTACTGAACAAAGAAGAATTTATGAACGATTCAACTGTACCAATGCATTATTAATCAATGTAACTTAGAAGTACAATATATCATGAAAAACAAAATGTATTATCCCATGAGCCATCTTTTCATAAAGTTCATTTAGAGAAAAATAAGTGAGACAGTTGATATAAAAAAACTTTATTTGAGCAAATTTTAAATATGACATCAGGAGAAAAGAAATGATAGCATCCGTATATAAGACCACATGACGTAGCGCTTAGATTTCCTAATGGAGAACAAGCCAGTTCAATATTGGTGTCAATATTGAAATGTCAAGCACTGTCTGGTATATTAACTCTCACTTATCTAAATGAATTTGATGAAAAGATGACTCATGCGATGATACATTTTGTTTCTTATGATCTATTGTACTTCTAAGTTACTTTGATTTATATTGCATTTGTACAGTTAAATCCTCCATGAAAATGTTTCTCTTTGGTTAAATTGTGACCAGTAGGGTATTTCTGCTCTATTTCAAGTAGAGTATAATAGGGCCCCTGTAGCTGGCCTGAAACTCCACCTCTATACTAGTTCCTTCATGGATATTATGCTAAAGACAACTTTTTGATTCAACTAATATGTGTATGTGATTACTTCATAAAAAACAATGTATTTATTGTCATTACATTGAGAATTGCTGTTGAATCAGGCAGAGCAGGAAAGTCTTGTTGTGTACTTGAGACTTGCTAATAGGGCATATTTTAAGCGCACCTTCAGGTCAGACAGCAGGATCTAGAACTTGCACTATCAAGGACAGGACTAGTCTTCTGTACACAAGCTAGATTAGTGTGAAAACCGGAACAAAAATGTTAGGATACTAGTTTTACATGCAGCTGGGCACTCAGGGCTGGGATACACGCCTGCTTGCCTTGCAGGGGAAATTCCCATCTCAACAGTTTCCAGGTCCACACCTCACCTTTACAGCATGCCTTTAGTCTCGATTAAATTTGAAACAAATGTCAGGGATCTGGGATCCCCATTAGTATCAGATGAGAGGGGTCCTTAGAAAGGCTTCTAATGTAACCACTCCCATGAAGAGCTGCTTATCTCTGTCTCGATTCTATCAATAGCCCAACAGTCAACTCCCTCTATCTCAGATGATTTTATTCAGACCAGTCTTGACATTCTGTGATGTCAGCATAGGCTTGCAGTCTGTCTGGTCCTAGAATGTTCCTGCAACATTAACTGTTTCGCTGCTAGGCCACTGCTAATTTTTTGCGGCTATTTGGGGTAGTTTGCGCTTAGGTCCCTGTAACTTTTTGTCCACATAAGGTATCCACGCCAAATTTGCGTCCTTTTCTTCCAACATCATGGGGATTTTAAAGGTACCCAGGGTTTGTTGATTTCCCTGGAGGGGACCCAGAAATTAGCCACACTACAGCAACATTTGTTTTGTGGAAAAATGGGAAAAAAGTGCAATTTTAGGCAGCCCCCACTCCTACATAAAAAAATTATAATAATCCCAGGTGTCTAGTGGGCTTTCTGCCCCCTCAGGGGCAGACCAGGGGCTACTGCCCCCATCAGCCTCCTGGGTGGGCAAAAAGATTGCGGCTTTTTTAGGAGGGGTGGGGACATTGGCATGCCCATTCTGGGCAGCACCCACCCCTGAACTTTGGGGGGGGGGAATCTCTGGTGTCTAGTAGGCTTTCTGTAGCCCGGGGGGGAGATAAGGGGCTATTGCCCCCATCTGCCATCTGCCTCCAAGGTGGGCAGAAAGACTGTGGCAAATGTTTTTGGGCTGGGGGCATTGGGAGGCCCATTCTGGGCAGCCCCCACCCCAAGGAATAAATAAAAAAACGAATCCCTGGTGCCTTGTGGGCTTTCTGCCCCCCTGGGGGGCAGATTGGTGGCTACTGCCCCATCTACTTCCCAGGGGAGGCAAAAAGACTGGATATGACACTTTTTATGGGGGGAGCAAAGGCCCTTGCCCAAGGGGCCTCTCCCCCTCCCTGGGCCATAGTGGGTGGATCCTTGCTTGGGGATCACCTTCCTTGGGCAATCCCCAAGCAGGGATCCACTAGGGAAGGGTACCATTGGAAAGGGAGATTCTTCCCTTTTCTATGATACCACTCCCATGTAACTCCGTGCTTGAGGGGCTAAGTTTCAGTTTCATTTTCAATGTAATGACGTCAGCACGCCATGCGCACGAATGGCAATACATTGAAGAAAAAAAAGGCACAGCAGGTTGGGGAAGCTTTTCCCAACCTTCTGAGGCAATAATAAAAAAAGGAAATCCCTCTGCTGTCTGCAGCAGAGGGAGTTTGTGCACCTGTGCACATGAAAAAATGATTCCGTCATGAGCACAGGAGCACTGGTGCTCATGACGGAACCATTCCTTCATGAGCACCGAAGGGGTTAAAGCTGACAAAGAACTCAGACCCAGGTGTTATATTATAATATATGAATAAACAAATTGGTAAGTCTATGCGATTTGTTTATTATCACCTGTTGGATTGCACTTGGTTCATACCTTGCCTCTGAATTTAAAGTGGATGTTAGACCTGTCAGCCCTTTGGTGGTTCCCTCCTCAATTTTTTCTTTGTGTCCCTTCCTCTTCTCATTTTTTTTCTGTCCACTATATATTTTTTGGGTGTTAACGTAGAGGCCCTGGGTGCCCATCTTCACTAATTGAGGATGAGGCGCAAGGTGCTCCTCTAAAATGGAGGGTGAATGACATCTCCTCTACAAAATGGTGGCTTAAACTGTCACCTCAGAGCCTGGGCCATAGGCTGTCATGAGGGATTCCAGAACCTTCTGGGTCCCTCTGGCTAGTCAGGGCCCAGGCTATATATAGGGGTGAGGGGCGGCGGCCATTTTAGGTAGATGGTGCGAGGTGAGGAGCCAGGAGGCAGGCACTTGCGTGGGGAGGTGGGTGCACTATAAGGGGGAATTGACCGTCCTTTGAGCCTGCTATTTTTCCCCCTGGTTGACACCGCCCTCTATCTGGTGACCTGACCCGACCGGTAGCCTCTGTCCTTAGGGAACAAGCCGTCAAGAAGGGCTAATTGCCTAGCTAGGACCCCTGAAGGGCATAAAGATAGGGAGTTCCCTTCACCGGTCCAATGCCCTATGCCTCTGTGCCTACCCGGAGCCCTGGAATGCCCAGACCTTGAAACTGACCGCTGTTCTGGGCGAGGTGGGGAATTGATCAGCGCCGCAGCCCCAGGAGAACTGGCTGTGTAGATGGTTCGCTCCTAAGCTGCAGAGCGCCCCCGTGACTTGGGCCGCTCCCGCTGAGGATTTCCTGAGGAGAATCGCCGTCCCTGTGTTTGGAGGCTCGGCCCTCCGTGAGGGAGAGGTGTCGCCGAGGCTTCCTGTGGGCCGCGCTAGGCCGAAGCCAAACACTTGCATCACCTGACGGGGGGCGGGCTGCCAAACGCCGCCCCCGCCGTAGTGCCATTGGTTGGTTGGGCCGCGCCCCCGCCGTAGTGTCGTTTGCGGCTGTGGGCGCGGACCTCTGCATCCGCGAGGAAATCCCTGGAATCCAGCGGAGCTCCCAGGCCACGTCTGGCCCGTCTGGGAGCCCCGCACCATCCCCCTTCGACCCGGACATCGCCGGGAGGGAGCTGAAGTGTGCACTGCCAGACCCGCGAGGGTCGAAGAATCAGGTAACCCCTGGGGGAGGCGGGCGGAAGGCCGGAGAAAGGCCCTGGCCTCGCCCCTCCCCCGGGGAAGTGCTCCGTAAGCCGGGCGGGCCCACACTGATCCCGATGAGGGAGTAGACCAGTCCATGCCCTCTGCCCCTGCAGGACTCGCTAAGCGCCAGGTTAAGACTCTGACTGCTGGCCCAGGACCCTTGGCCCCAACCCCTCCAAAGCGCCAGATTTGAAGCGCTATGTTCCTGCGCCTTGGTTGAAGGGCCATATGTATACCGCTACATTAAGTGACCAGATTAGGAAGCACTATTAAGTTACCAGGTGTAGCGTGAGGGTAGGAGCTATGATCCAGAGGCGCTAGTAATCTGCTGAGGGTAGCGCTGTGTCCACCTGCCATACTTTGAAGCATTATTAATTGTTGTGGGCAGCGCTAGGTTACTAGGGCCTGGTTTTCAGTGCTATCAAATTACTATATTGACAGTGCAATGTTCATGCTATGTGATGCATATTATTTATTGACCCTATTTAAAGTAGTGCCATGCTAAGTGCGGCCTTGTAATTAATGACAATCTTGACAGTGCAATGTTCATGCTATGTGATGCATGTTATTTATTGACCCTATTTAAAGTAGTGCCCATGCTAAGTGCGGCCTTGTAATTAATGACAATCTTGACAGTGCAATGTTCATGCTATGTGATGCATATTATTTATTGACCCTATTTAAAGTAGTGCCCAGGCTAAGTACGGCCTATTATTTATTGACCCTTTACCAGGTAATGTCAGTATCATATGCGACTGTGTAGTTCTTCACTCAATTCAACATGCCAGGTCATTGTTATGTGCGGCACTAAAGCGACTGTCTCAATTCAAAGTGCTAAGCCACTGCTGTGGATGGTGTAATAATTGATTTGTTCTGAAGAGAAAAGAAAAGAAGAAACGAGAAATAAGGGAAGATAACGTTTTTCCACCTTTTCCAACTTCGTGGTGTAGCGTCATTTTTGGTGGTGGTGCGCTGGAGTGCGAGACGAGTGTGGTGCAAGCACAACATGTGAACGACTATAGGCCTTCCCCCTTAAGCCAAGCTACCCCCGGATCTTAGGTCCAACAAGTTGGTGTTCAGCGGTGGGATCCTGAATCTGTGCTTGCATCCGCTCAGTAGCAGTTTGGCACGCGCCACAACCTACACCTGATTGTTTTTACTGGAGTTTTCTCCGGGTTGCCTCCCTAATTGGAATTTTGTTTTCAAAATTGTCCTGTCCTGTGGTGTATCTCCTCTTAAAGGAAAGGTCTCCTATTGTAAACTTCTGTCCTGCGGGATTGGGTCCCACCTGGTAGGATGGAGTTTGAGTTGGGTAGGCTGGAAGAATATACGGTAACTCAACTAAAAGAATTCTGCCAGGAAAGGGAGGTGTTTTTCAAGCAAGGGGCAAAGAAAATAGAACTCCAAACTAGCTTGAGAGCCTGGGTCATGGCCCACCCTAGCGGGAAACGGGAGGAGGGACCAGGATTGGACACCACAGAGGAACCAGAATTACTTTTCCCCCCTGGGAGTGGACACATGGATGCAGGTCCTAGTGCCCCTTCAAGAGCAGGTAGTAGCGCCTCGGGGGGAAGCCTGTCATCAGCTGACTTAGTTGACAGGAGGGAGGAGAGGCAGTTTAAAATGGAACTAGCCCGTTTGGAGAAAGAGAGGGAGGAGAGGAGGTTCCTCCATGAGCTCCATTTAAAGGAATTGGAACTCAAAGCCCTACAGTTGGGAACCCCCAGCAGTCCCATTGGTGGCAGCGTACCAAGAGAAATCCCCAGGGAGCCCAGGCCCTACCTATCAAAAGATGTAGTCGCCAGCTATGGTGTCGGGGATGACATCGTTAAATGGCTGGCTGCCTATGAGGTCTCCTTAAGAGCCCATGGGGTCCACGAAGCTCAGTGGGGGGGTGGTCTATACAGGTATATGCCTCCGGTGGGGAGGGATGCCTTGTTAGCTTTGGAACAGCAAGATCAGACCAATTACCCCATCATGAAGGTCGCCCTAGTTAGGAAATTTGGGTTGACCCCTGAAAAATTCAGGCAAAGGTTTTGGGGCAGTCAAAAGTTGGCCACCCAGAATTGGGTAGACTTCTTGGATTACGCCAAGAAGGCTTTGGAGGGCTGGGTACAGGGCAGTGAGGTAAAGGACTACGAGGGATTGTATAATCTGATCCTAAAGGAGCACCTCCTCGAGAAAAGTTTTCCGGAGCTGCGTCAGCACCTGGTGGACAGCAAGCTAATTAATCCTAGGAAGCTTGCAGAGGAGGCGGATATTTGGGCAAGTACCTGGGTATCCTCAAAAGGGACTGGAGGGAATTTCCAAGGGGCTGGACAGGGCGCCCCCCAGAAGAAAGAGGGGGGAGACAAAAAGAAGGAGTTCTCCAAAGGCCCCCAAAAGAGTTCACAAGGGAAGGGAGTAGGATTCCCTCCTAAGGTTGGCCCCCACAAACCCCCTTATCCTGACCGTGGTCAGCAGCCTAGGGTTGTCCGATGTTATGAGTGTGGTGAGATTGGGCACTATAAGGGGGATGCCAAGTGTCCCAAGAGACCACACCCTCCCATTGGAGGAAAGACCCCGGGGGTGGCGAGTGTAGTGCTTGGGGAGGAGTTGCCCCTAGATAAGGGAGGTGAGTGGGCAGGGCTAACCTTAGTGTCCTTAGGGGATTGTGAGATGGTCCCTAAGACCCAGGTGCCCTCGAATACTACTAAGTACAGGCAATGGGTCACCATCAATGCCCAGCGGGTGGAGGCTCTGAGGGACACAGGAGCCAGCATGACTATGGTAAGGAGTCAGCTGGTGTCCCCAGAGCAGGTGGTTCCCAATGTAGTCCACCTGGTTGTGATGGCTGACAACCGAGAGGGTCACTATCCGGTGGCCCAGTTTCCCTTTGAGTGGGGAGGGGTTGCGGGTCCTCTACGAGTTGCGATAAGCCCTGCCATGCCGGTCGACTGCCTGTTGGGAAATGACCTTGAACACTCGGCGTGGAAGGAGGTCGAGTTCAGGGCCCACATGGGAATGTTGGGGACACCTGAGTGGACGTGTGCCAACACACGGTCCGTGACTGCCCGAAGAGGGAGTTCACAGAGGTTGAAGCCTGGGACAAAGGCCCAACCAGCTGCCGGAAAGGGTAAACGGGGTCAAGGGAAGCCTGCCCTGGCATTTGAACCCCCGAAGGTGGATGGGGCGACTGAAGTGGTCCCGGAGTCTACGGAGGGGGATGTAACTTCCCTGGAGGGCTTACCTACCTCTGCAGACTGGCAGGTGGAGGGAGGACCTACTAGGGAGGAGTTTTGTCGGGCCCAAAAGGAGTGTCCTACCCTTGAGGGTTTACGGCGGCAGGCCGAAGCCCAGGCAGCGGGTTACGATTCGGGGAACTTCCACATATACTGGGAAGATGGTCTCCTTTATAGCAAACCCAAGGCTCCGGTGCATGGATCATCCCGGGCCTTGGTAGTTCCCCAACGTTACCGAGCCTTCCTTTTGGGATTGGCTCACGAAATACCCTTGGCGGGACACTTGGGACAAGACAAGACCTTTGCTCGACTTGTCCCTCATTTCTACTGGCCTCAGATGAGGATTACATCAGACACTTTTTGTAGGACGTGTGTAACCTGCCAAGCGAGTGGGAAAACAGGGGTGAAGCTGAAGGCTCCCCTGGAACCACTGCCTGTCGTTGGCACCCCCTTTGAAAGGGTGGGCATCGACATTGTTGGGCCATTGAATCCACCAACATCTGCCGGTCACAGGTTTATCCTGGTTCTGGTGGATCATGCCACCCGGTACCCAGAGGCTATCCCTCTGAGGACCATTACTGCACCTGCGGTGGCACGGGCCCTTATGGGAATTTTCACCCAGATGGGATTCCCCAAGGAAGTTGTGTCGGACAGAGGTACCAACTTCATGTCGGCATATATGCGGGCTATGTGGAAAGAGTGTGAAGTCACTTACCGGTTCTCCACCCCTTATCACCCCCAGACCAATGGTCTGGTGGAAAGGTTTAACAAAACCTTAAAGGGCATGATCAGGAGTCTGCCCGAGAGCCTGGGGAGGAAATGGGACGTCCTCCTACCTTGTTTGCTGTTTTCCTACAGGGAGGTACCACAGAAGGGAGTGGGCTTCAGCCCTTTCGAGCTGTTGTACGGACACCCTGTGCGCAGACCCCTCAGCCTGGTGAAGGATGGATGGGAAAAGACTCCCAGAAAACTTCCCCCGGATGTGGTGAGCTACATGCTGGCCTTTCGTAGCCAAATGGCTAGGTTGTGGAAGCAAGCTTCTGAAAACCTAGAAGCCAGCCAGACGGTCATGAAGGAATGGTATGACCGAAATGCTCACCCGGTGGAGCTGGAGCCTGGCCAGAAGGTGTGGGTGATGGAACCTGGAGAGCTTAGCGCCCTCCAGGATCGCTGGTCAGGCCCCTTTGAGGTGGTTGAGAAGAAGGGCAAGGTCACCTACATGGTGGACCTCAAGACCCCCAGGCAGCCCCATCGGGTGCTCCATGTCAACAGCCTCAAGCCTCACCAAGAGAGACCCGAGGTCACTCTAATGATGGTGACTGATGGGTCAGAGGAAGAGGAAAGTGAACCTCTTCCTGATCTTTTTGCGTCCCAAGAGAAGGATGGGTCGGTGGAGGGAGTGATCCTCTCACCATCCCTAACTCCCGAACAACGGAAAGACTGCCGCCAAGTTCTGCAGCAGTTTGCTTCCTTGTTCTCGCTTATGCCGGGAAGAACTCATCTATGTACCCATGATGTGGACACAGGGGACAGCCCACCTGTGAAGTCCAAGTCCTACCGACTGTCGGATAAGGTGAAGGCCAGCATCCATGGAGAAGTTACCAAGATGCTAGAGCTGGGAGTGATTGAGCCTTCAAGTGGTCCCTGGTCCAGTCCGGTGGTACTGGTACCCAAAGCTGCCCCGCCGGGCACTACCCCAGAACTCCGGTTCTGTGTGGATTATAGGGGACTGAATTCCGTGACAAAGACAGATGCTCATCCCATCCCGAGGGCGGATGAGCTCATTGACCGGTTGGGAGCTGCCCAATATCTCAGTACCTTTGACCTTACATCCGGGTACTGGCAGATCTCCCTGACAGATGGAGCCAAGGAAAGGTCAGCCTTCTCCACACCTGAGGGTCCCTACCAGTTCTGTGTGATGCCCTTTGGGCTCAAGAACGCCCCTGCCACTTTCCAGCGGCTGGTGAACCAGGTCCTCTCCGGGATGGAGGCCTTTTCAGTTGCGTACCTGGATGACATCGCTGTCTTCAGCCGCAGCTGGGAGGACCATTTGTGTCACCTTCAGGCTGTCCTTCAGGCTTTGCAGCAGGCGGGTCTGACGATCAAGGCCAGTAAGTGTCAGATCGGGCAGGGGTCGGTAGTGTACCTCGGTCACTTGGTGGGTCGGGGCAAGGTGCAACCCCTCCAGGCCAAGATCGAAACCATCATGGCCTGGGAACCCCCCAAGACTCAGACGGAGGTCCGAGCCTTCTTGGGCCTCACTGGCTACTACCGACGCTTCGTCAAGGGATACGGTACCATCGTGGCCCCCTTGACTGAGCTCACTTCCAAAAAGCACCCTCGACGAGTAATCTGGACCGAGGGGTGTCAACAAGCCTTTGACACCTTGAAAAAGGCAATGTGTGCGGCACCTGTTCTCAGGGCCCCTGACTTCTCCAAGGAGTTCATCGTCCAAACAGATGCGTCGGAGCATGGCATCGGGGCAGTGCTGTCGCAACTTAATGACGAGGGTCTGGACCAACCGGTGGTTTTCCTGTCTAGGAGACTACTCCCCCGGGAACAGAGGTGGAGTGCAATTGAGAGGGAGGCCTTTGCGGTGGTGTGGGCTCTGAAGAAGCTGCGGCCATATCTGTTTGGCTTGCACTTCCTGGTTCAGACCGACCACCGACCCCTCAGGTGGCTGATGCAGATGAGGGGCGAGAATCCCAAGTTGTTGAGGTGGTCCATCTCCCTACAGGGAATGGACTTTAGGGTGGAACATCGCCCAGGAGTGGACCATGCCAACGCTGACGGTCTATCCAGGTATTTCCGCCTTAGTGAAGAGGACTCCCAAGGGGTTGGGTAACTCTCCCCACTTTCAGCTGGGGGGGACGCGTGTTAGACCTGTCAGCCCTTTGGTGGTTCCCTCCTCAATTTTTTCTTTGTGTCCCTTCCTCTTCTCATTTTTTTTCTGTCCACTATATATTTTTTGGGTGTTAACGTAGAGGCCCTGGGTGCCCATCTTCACTAATTGAGGATGAGGCGCAAGGTGCTCCTCTAAAATGGAGGGTGAATGACATCTCCTCTACAAAATGGTGGCCTAAACTGTCACCTCAGAGCCTGGGCCATAGGCTGTCATGAGGGATTCCAGAACCTTCTGGGTCCCTCTGGCTAGTCAGGGCCCAGGCTATATATAGGGGTGAGGGGCGGCGGCCATTTTAGGTAGATGGTGCGAGGTGAGGAGCCAGGAGGCAGGCACTTGCGTGGGGAGGTGGGTGCACTATAAGGGGGAATTGACCGTCCTTTGAGCCTGCTATTTTTCCCCCTGGTTGACACCGCCCTCTATCTGGTGACCTGACCCGACCGGTAGCCTCTGTCCTTAGGGAACAAGCCGTCAAGAAGGGCTAATTGCCTAGCTAGGACCCCTGAAGGGCATAAAGATAGGGAGTTCCCTTCACCGGTCCAATGCCCTATGCCTCTGTGACTACCCGGAGCACTGGAATGCCCAGACCTTGAAACTGACCGCTGTTCTGGGCGAGGTGGGGAAGTGATCAGCGCCGCAGCCCCTGGAGAACTGGCTGTGTAGATGGTTCGCTCCTAAGCTGCAGAGCGCCCCCGTGACTTGGGCCGCCCCCGCTGAGGATTTCCTGAGGAGAATCGCCGTCCCTGTGTTTGGAGGCGCGGCCCTCCATGAGGGAGAGGCGTCGCCGAGGCTTCCTGTGGGCCGCGTTAGGCCGAAGCCAAACACTCGCATCACCTGACGGGGGCGGGCTGCCAATCGCCACCCCCGCCGTAGTGCCATTGGTTGGTTGGGCCGCGCCCCCGCCGTAGTGTCGTTTGCGGCTGTGGGCGCGGACCTCTGCATCCGCGAGGAAATCCCTGGAATCCAGCGGAGCTCCCAGGCCACGTCTGGCCCGTCCGGGAGCCCCGCGCCATCCCCCTTCGACCCGGACATCGCCGGGAGGGAGCCGAAGTGTGCACTGCCAGACCCGCGAGGGTCGAAGAATCAGGTAACCCCTGGGGGAGGCGGGCGGAAGGCCGGAGAGAGGCCCTGGCCTTGCCCCTCCCCCGGGGAAGTGCTCCGTAAGCCGGGCGGGCCCACACTGATCCCGATGAGGGAGTAGACCAGTCCATGCCCTCTGCCCCTGCAGGACTCGCTAAACGCCAGGTTCAGACTCTGACTGCTGGCCCAGGACCCTTGGCCCCAACCCCTCAAAAGCGCCAGATTTGAAGCGCTATGTTCCTGCGCCTTGGTTGAAGGGCCATATGTATAGCGCTACATTAAGTGACCAGATTAGGAAGCGCTATTAAGTTACCAGGTGTAGAGTGAGGGTAGGAGCTATGATCCAGAGGCGCTAGTAATCTGCTGAGGGTAGCGCTGTGTCCACCTGCCATACTTTGAAGCATTATTAATTGTTGTGGGCAGCGCTAGGTTACTAGGGCCTGGTTTTCAGTGCTATCAAATTACTATATTGACAGTGCAATGTTCATGCTATGTGATGCATATTATTTATTGACCCTATTTAAAGTAGTGCCATGCTAAGTGCGGCCTTGTAATTAATGACAATCTTGACAGTGCAATGTTCATGCTATGTGATGCATATTATTTATTGACCCTATTTAAAGTAGTGCCCATGCTAAGTGCGGCCTTGTAATTAATGACAATCTTGACAGTGCAATGTTCATGCTATGTGATGCATATTATTTATTGATCCTATTTAAAGTAGTGCCCAGGCTAAGTACGGCCTATTATTTATTGACCCTTTACCAGGTAATGTCAGTATCATATGCGACTGTGTAGTTCTTCACTCAATTCAACATGCCAGGTCATTGTTATGTGCGGCACTAAAGCGACTGTCTCTATTCAAAGTGCTAAGCCACTGCTGTGGGTGGTGTAATAATTGATTTGTTCTGAAGAGAAAAGAAAAGAAGAAACGAGAAATAAGGGAAGATAAAGTTTTTCCACCTTTTCCAACTTCGTGGTGTAGCGTCATTTTTGGTGGTGGTGCGCTGGAGTGCGAGACGAGTGTGGTGCAAGCACAACATGTGAACGAGTATAGGCCTTCCCCCTTAAGCCAAGCTACCCCCGGATCTTAGGTCCAACAGTGGACTAGGAACGTTTGGTTTGGTAGTTGGGACTAACTGTGCTGACCTCCAGAGGTATGGAATAGACCTTGCTGCTCTCTTACCTTTTGAGCCAATTTTTTATCTCTTTTCTTAAAATTGTGGTGACAAAAGATGGAATCCCCAGCAAAGTGTTGGGGGTTCCCTGGGTATAGCTGTCATTGTCGAGGTTGGGATACAGTTCATGTGAGCGATCAGTACAGAGCGACCCCGCTTAATCCATCGCCCTGCAATGAGCTGAAAGAGTTTTGTGGCTGGCCCCACCCTGAAGAATCTATGGCATGCCCTTGTATTTTGATGAATTCGCATTTGCTGCCTTTAGGACTGTGGACACTTTACCACTGCTAGCTAGTGCAAAACTGCTAGTGCTCGCTCCCTAAAAGGTGATAGAATAGGTTTATACCTAATTGGGATATTTGATTTACATGTAAGTCCCTAGTAAAGTGGCACTACTTGTGCCCAGGGCTGGAAATTAAATGCTATGGAACACTTCACCCCTGTCGACCATAGCGAGGATCACATACGATGGACAGTCATCAGTGTGGCAAAACCCCCACCAAGAGGAGCAGACATTGGACAACTCCTTAATAAGGAAGAACCTAAATGGATTCTTCGCTCAGGAAGCATCAAAAATGGACTCAATAGGAATGAAGACTAGACAACTCTACTATAAAGCCTTTCAAATATTTTGAATTTATTATGCCTGTTTTCAAACTGCACCCCTTGAAATATGATCCATGTAAATGTCAACTATCATGTTTTTTTTTAAAATTCATGTTAACTTCCAGATTGCCTCTCCACAAATTGATGCAATCTCGGTTTTCCTATTTTGCCTTCTGTATTAGATGTCCTTCGATATCTTAGGTAAAACCTCAGTAAATCTGTCCATTTGCCTCCATGCTCCATCTGCTATATACACTCTCTCTATTCAGAACACTCTCTCAGGCTAAGATGGCCGCCACCTTTACCTAGATTGTATCCTCGCACTGGGCTGAGCATCTCCAGCTGGTTTCCCTCTCCCTTCAGTCAATCACATTGCTATTCTCATTCTCACTTGCATGTTCACCCCGCAAGCGGCACACACTCCTTCGATTCCTTGTATCCTAAATAATTCCACTCTTGGACTCCGTGCATGTATCCTCGGGTTTCCCACTCAAGATGGCCGCCACATTGATGCTGGTGTCAAACGCACCATGTGACGCCTCACACATTACTTAATCCCTGAGACGGTCTGTGTTACGTTGTGCCCCTTCCTTGATTTTTCTTGTCCTAGGCATCTAAACCCTTCCTAAGTCACGCTACTGTGGACCCTTCCCAAATTCTCCCACTACGGATCAGCTTCTTTTTCCATGCCTGCAACGCAGGTAAGGGATCACTGCATGGCATGCCGCCTGTGTCCCTCGCACTCCCATTCAGTTTTTAATCCAATCCCTGGTTCCCTGCAGGTTCCGTCTAGCCTCCACTTGGCCAACACTGCCTTCTACCCCTTCTGCCCGAGGCATCTAAGATCCTCTCCTAGTCACACGACTGCGGACCCTCGTCCATCCGACCGCGGACTTGCCATTTTTTCTACACCCGGTTTGCAGGTAAGATTTCTCGCCTCCCGAGCGTCTAACCTGTTTCCATCACTTTCCCCTTCTAACTTTTACATCCTCTCCACGGTTCTCCCTGCAGATTCCGAATCTGCCATCTCCTGGCCACCGCTGCCTTCCTCAGTCCCATCCATGGACTCGTACCCCCTCACCAGCTTGTCTCTTGTACCAGCACCGGACTGCATCTATCGAGTACTCAGAGTTACACCCACTCTCTCTGCACTCCTCTCACCCCCTCGCCGCATGCAAATAGCACTCAGGCTCATCACCTCCCCCCATATGTAGCTTTCTGCCACCCCACGCGTCTTTACCCATCCGGCTTCCCCCTTGAAGCCCCTAGATAAATATTCGCATGCATATGCACCAATCTTGGTAAGATCGCTCACCACCACCTTAATTTAAAAGAGGTGCATAATTGTTTAATTGGTGTAAATCTCCCACCCATTCACGGCCAGCATTCCCACCACACCTCCCACTGTTCCCAGTCATATAATCATATTTCTCAAGTCCTTCACGCGCTGATAGCGCCGAATGCATAATGCTGTTAAGGAATGTTTTGTAAAAAATGTTATTCTGAATTTCTTTTCCTTCTGTTTTTTCTTCCCAATTCTTTATTGTTTCGCAGGCCACATGGCTCTCAGGCTTGCATTAATTTTGTCCTGATGATGATCCCATTATCCTCACAAAGGGATCGAAACGTCGTCGACTCGCTTTACACCGTACACATAATTGAATTTGATGTTTAAGTGTGATGGTTGTTTTTTCATTTTTTGCTTGTTTCATTGTTCATACAAGCTATTTTGCCGTGCCTGAATGTTTGTTTTTGTTTCTGTATGTTCACTGTATTGTGTAGGACGCAGGACTGTGTCCCTCTTTATTTGCCTTCGTAAATCCTTAACTTTAAAATCATTAAATCTTGCTGTCCGGCTGGACAGAAGTAATATAGAATGATTCTAGTCTATATTTATTCTTTGTCTGTACTAGTTCTCTGTCAGGGACCATTGTCCCTAGAAACTATCGATGCCCATGGTCCTTGCATACCATATTGGGTTACCTTGTTGTGTATAATATGTTAGGCGCAATCGCTGGATTGCAAGGGTTGTCAACTCTATTCCCCTTCTCTTAAAGCGGGTCCCTTTCTCTGTTTCCTCTCTCCCTTCTCCTCCTATACCTTGTCAAACTATCCTTACTGCATAGTGCTATGTCAGACCACACACCATTATACTCCGATGAATACATCAAAAAGATACTTGAGGGGCCCTCCCTGTTCACAGATCCCGTAGAAACTACCAGTAACACCAATGTGTCTCTTACTGATCAACTAGAAAAGTGCAAAAAGAAACATGCAAGGTTAGAACTAATGATCTGTATGTTAACGGAATATCTGAAGGCGAACATTATACTGGTTGGGTTACAAGTCAGAAACATACCAGGGGTCTTCACTGACAACCCCAAGTACACCACTAACTTCAGTTACATTGGGACGACTTGCTCCAGGCACTCAATGGACCTGGGTGTTGATACTGCCACCGAAACATTAGTAAAACTCACAGAGGAAATCAACGATATTGAAAAACAAATCAAGGAAACCAGCTCTGTTCCTGATTGTAAACAACTTTTATAACAGGTCCAAGAAACGGTAGACGAATTTTAGAGACTGGAGCAAAACAAAAAATCCCTTAAAGTCAAAAAAGACATTGAAGCCTGTGCTTTAGAGAGGACATATCCCTATCTGCAAAAAGATTTTTACAGTAACTGCGCGTACACCAACCCGCAGAATGCCAGGCCTTGAGGTAGATTCAATAGACGCAACAACTTGGTAGGTTTCTCTGATACCTCCGCGGATTTTACTGACAACTCTGATCAAGGTGAAGGGCTGAACACTTCACGTCGAGCCCCAAACCCCTCTTTTTTAGACAGAGGCCAAAACAAACCTCCAAAACGAGGAGCAACAACGATAGTACAATCCCCCAGGCGAGCGTCAAAACCACTAGAAATTTTACCAATAGTAACTAATACCCACGCTGTCTCACAGAATTCCCAGACAATAACCATTTTTAACCTCTCCAAACATACCCTACTTGACCCAGAACAATCACTTCTTAGCAAAGGCTTGTCCTTTGCTCCCACCTTCCACCCCAATTTTTGGGAATTACAAACTGAGTTACTTAGATTCTTCCGGCGCATTCGCCTACATGCATACTTCCTTCTCAATCCTTCTCCAGTTAACTCTTCCAATTCACCATTACGTCCACCATCCACCTTTTCTTCAACCTCCACTATGATCCCTGGAGAAATTGTAACCTTCAAGAAAATGGTCCTTAAAGACGTCTCGCAACTAGAAAACACTAGGCGTTCTATCCCATACAATTTGTCTTTAGAGGAAAAAAGGCCTTCACCACATTGAAAAACAATGACTCCCTCATCATCAAATCTGCTGATAAAGGTGGAGGAATAGTCCTACAAGAGAGAGAACAATAAAAATCTGAAATATTATGCCAACTGTTCAACACTGACCATTATTGTAGACTGGCCACCAACCCCACTAAGGAACTCCAACAGCTGATCCTACAAATCATGATTGATTGAAATAAGCTTTATTTCGATAAAAGATATCTTAAAAAGCACATACAAATATAAAAGTATACAGACAAGTGAAACCATTATAGAAACCATAAACATATAAACTCATCATATCATATTTCATGTTCCCAAGATCTTGCGAAATGTTTTAAAAAAAACATGTAAACATTATAAATAGGACAATATTAAAAACATGCGCAAACAAGTAAAAGAAACAGCCAGGCTATTTTAGCCTAGAACTGCCAAAGCTTTCGATCTTAGGAGCCAGGCCCACCTTAGAAATTTTGATAGTGCGCAAGCGTACAAAGGTCTCGTATCTGATTTAAGAATACGCAGCGCCATAAGGTGGTCACGTGTGCCCAGGATTCTACATAGAGGTTTGAGCCAATATGATCTGGGGGATTTATATTCTAGACATGCAAAAAGCACGTGTGCAATGGATTCAATTTTGGTAGCACAGAAAGGACAGAATGGAGAAGTTTGGGAGGGAAATTTCCAGCGGGCGGTCAGCTCACGCACCGGAAGGGTACCAACCCTAAATTTAAAGTAGAGGGCACGGTCATATGGTTTCTGAATAAAATCAAGGTAAGGCTCAAAGCAAACTACGTCTTTGAGGAGAAGGAACTCAGTGGTACATCTGCCTAGTTGGGAACTAGAGTTCCTTTTGCCTATAACCCAGCTCCAGTAGATTTTCTTTAGTACAGCTTTCGGAGGCGAAGTTCTGTTTATCCAAGCATCTTTAAGACCAAGATCATAGAGGAGGGTCTTGACATCTTTCAGCCACTTGATTTTATTCCAGGAAGGCATAGAAAGTATCTCAGTCAGACCCTCCGCATACCTGGTTAGCTCCGGAGTCCGCCAAAGCCGTGCCCAAAGAAGTAGGGGGCGTACTTTTGCCAGGTCTGACAATGGATGGCACCCTAAGTCCGACAATAGGGGCACTATAGGTGTACTCTGTGGGAGTGCCATCAGTTCCTTATAGAAATTGGAGTCGGATCTAGCCAATACCTCGATATTATTTAAGCCCCATAGTTCAGCACCATAGAGCGCTGAGCTCACGCCCTTTGCCTTGTAGATATCTAGTGCTGGGGCTATTGGCCTAGTTGAAGATGAACGGTGCTCTCTAAGGAGGGCACCAGTGACCCTTTTGTGAGTTAGGAGCATCTTCTGTACATGGGATACCCAGCGCATGGTGTCTGTTATGCGGATGCCCAAATAGTCAAACTCTTTGACCCTTTCAAGAGGAACTGCATTTAAGACTGGAGGCCGACCTAATTTCTTCGGAGGATTCAAAATTAGGTATTTTGTTTTGGTGGTATTAATAATAAGGCCTCTGTCATTGCAGAAAGATTGAAAGTTGTCCAAGAGAGTTTGCAAGCCCATAGGTGTCTTAGACAGAAGGAGGGTATCGTCAGCAAACAGGAGAGTTGGAACACGTTCGCCCGCCAGAGAAGGTGCATCTGCCGGGACTTCCCGCAGATGGTCCACCACCCCGTTTACATAAAGTGAGAAAAGGGTGGGAGCGAGAACGCATCCCTGGCGGACGCCCCTGTTTACTGGTATTCTCTCAGTTTTCTGGCCCTGGGGACCCCAGCGTACTCGGGCGTAATTACCGTCATGGAGTTTTATTAGCAGGGCCAATAGATAAGAGGGGATGTTCATCGAGGCCAGAACACGCCAGAGGTTATCTCGAGGAACAAGGTCAAATGCTGTTTTTAAATCTATGAAGGCTAGATAGAGAGAGCCCTTTCCAAGAAGGACAACCTTCCAATAGATAAGAAACAGCCTAAAGACCTGTTCGATAGTGCCTGTTCCGGCCCTAAAACCTGCTTGATAATCAGAGAGGATGCCATTATCATCCACCCAAGCTAATATCCTCTCCAGTATCACTTTCCCGATGACCTTCTGGGAGGAATCGATCAGGCTAATCGGCCGATAATTAGCAGGATCGTCACGAGCACCCTTTTTGAAAATGGGGACGACCTCGGCCCCCTTCCACGATTCGGGGACCGGGGCGCCATTTAAGATAGCGTTGATAAGGGTAGAAAGTAACTTCCCCCAGTTCCAGGGGTCAAGCTTGAGGACATCTCCAGGAATGCCATCCGGGCCAGCTGCTTTCTGGGGGATGATGGACTTGATAGCACTATGTACCTCCCCTTCCGTGAAGGGGTCAGTATTCGGGGCATCCATGAGGGAGGGTAAATCCTCAGGCAGAAACTTTGCCACATTCTCAGAACCAGTAGAGTATAGTTTATGAAAGTGCTCGTACCATGCTATACCAGTAATATTATAAGTCAAGAGATCGTGGGCTGGTCTGTTCTTAGTTCTAATTGCGTCCCAGAAGACACCGGGATTGCGGTTGGAGGAGGCCTCTCTTAAGGTCTGCCAGTACTGCTCCTCCCAGGACTTTTTGGCATTAGAAACGGAAGTCTTATAGTCTTTCCTGGCTTTTTGGATCGCAGATGAAATCCCACTTTTTAGAGCCACTAGTAGGGCAGATTTCGTATTTCTGCAGCTTTGCGTGTACCAGCCATTCTTTAGGATAGGTTTGGGCCCTCCCTTCGATGAGCCACCCTTGTTATGTATTCGGAAAATATTTCCCAGTTTGGAGATAGTATCTTGAAAAACAGAGGGGGCTCTATCGAGTGCAACCTGATGGGTATTTGAATGGGCCAACTCGACCTGTGAGGCACATAAAATTGACTTATTAATTCAACCTTGTCGTCATTCAACATGACTTTGTGCCATTTGAGACGCCGCTCACAGTTGGCAGGGTAAACCTCCGAAGTTTGCAACGAGCTGACTGCTCGAAGGATCGAAGGCCCTTGTTGATCTACCCATAGTGATCTAATACAAAGAGATAGCTGATTATGATCGCTATCGTGAGAAGGGATTATTTCCATGTCCTCCATGAATGCCCAAAGTTTAAGGTCGATGCCAAATCACAAGGTTTTTTGAGCCAGAAAGAATTTTTGTTCCTTAACCCCTTCGACGCTCATGACGGAGTGGTTCCGTCATGAGCGTCGGTTGTGCTGTGCGCATGACGGAACCGCTCTGTCATGGCCCCGCCCGCTCAATAGAACCCTCAGCCCAGCGCGAAAATCTGCGCCGCGCTGAAGGGGTTAATGTCAAATCACCATGGACCCCAGTGATATACACACTTCCTAAAATCCACACAAGCCTCACTGACCCCCCAGGACGACCCACAGTGTCCGGGTGTGGCTCTCTTTTAGAGCCACTTGGCCAGTATGTGGACTACTTTATAAAGGACTTTGTCCCGAAAACAGAATGCTACGTCAGAGACAGTATGGCTATGATCCATTTAGTTGAGCATCACCCCTTTAATACCAATTCAGACATCCTCTGCACAATGGATGTCGAATCCCTATATACGAATATCCCTCAGGTCAAGGCACTACTGGTTTTGGAACAAACACTCAACTCAAGACCAGGCCCACACGCTGTCCTAACTATTTTCATTCTGCAACTCCTTGAACTATGCTTGATGAGAAACTTATTTGCCTTTAATGAACATTTTTACCAGCAGGTCAAAGGAACATCGATGGTGGCTGTTTTCGCCCCCAATCTGGCCATAGTCTTTATGGACCACTTGGAAATGACCAAAATCCTCTCCCCAAGCAATCGATTCCGTTCCGGAATCATCTTGTGGAGACGATACATTGACAACATCGTCCTGATCTGGCATGAGAGTGAAAACACCCTTAAGCAATTCTTGCACTGGCTCAAGAATAACTGCCAAGGACTTAATTTCACCCTAGCATGTGATAGTACCTCTATCCCTTTCCTGGATCTCATCATTCATCACTCCAATGGTGAATTAATCATGAGTTTATACAGGAAACCCACTGAGCGCAACACCCTCCTTAGGTATGAGAGCAATCACCCACGTGCACTCTGCGACTCTCTCCCCTACTCACAATTCCTCAGGATTAGACGTAACTGTTCCCTGAAAGAAGATTATTTCCGAGAAGCCTCCTTCCTCTCCACCAAACTTCTTGCTCGCTGGAATCCCCGTAGACTTGTACGCACTGCACTTAAAAGAGCATGGTACTGCCCTAGGGAGATTCTTTTATCCCCCAAACCCAAGTCCAACCAAAACCGCATGGTATGCGTCACCACCTTCTCTCCTTTCTCGCATACCATCCGGAAATGCATCCTCAAACATTGGGCCATCTTTAACGCAGGAATCATGAAAATTGAACGCCCGCTTTTTGCATTCCACAAAAGCCATAACATAAAGGATCACCTTGTCAGAGCAGCTCTTCCTAACCCCAGATCAGTCACTACACTAGATGAACACTGGGGCTAAGACCCCTCACAGGGCACACAAAGTGTGCAAACTGTAGTGTGCGTGATTTCACTATTGAAGGGAAAGAATTCACTCTCAATAATGTTAAAGTAAAGTCACAATTTTTCTCCAACTGCAATACTTGTAACATGATTTATGTGATCCTATGCCCATGCCACAAAATCTACATTTGACAAACCACTCAAAAAGTGGGAATCCGGATCTCCCAACATCGCAGCCAGATCCGTTGCAAAACTCCAAATGCTCCTCTCGCCACTGTTGGCCACAGTGAGGATGACATAAGATGGACAGTCATCAGTGTGGTAAAACCCCCACCAAGAGGAGCAGACATTGGACAACTCCTTAATAAGGAAGAACTTAAATGGATTCCTCGCACTGGAAGCATCAAAAATGGACTCAATATGAATGAAGACTGGACAACGCTACTATAAAGCCTTTCAAATGTTTTGAATTTATTATACCTGTTTTCAACCTGCACCCCTTGAAATATGCTCCATGTAAATGTCAATCATCATGGTTTTTTTTTAAATTCATGTTAACTTCCGGATTGCCTCTCCACAAATTGATGCAACCTTGGTTTTCCTACTTTGCCTTCTGTATTAGATGTCCTTCGATATCGGATGTAAAACCTCATTATGTCTGTCCATTTGCCTCCATGCTCCATCTGTTATACACTCACTCTATTCAGAACACTCTCGCAGTCTAAGATGGCCGCCACCTTTACCTAGATTGTATCTCCGCACTGGGCTGAGTCTCTCCAGCTGGTTTCCCTCTCCCTTCAGTCAACCACATCGTGATTCTCATTCTCACTTGTATGTTCACCCCGCAAGCAGCACACACTCCTTCGATTCCTTGTATCCTAAATAATTCCACTCTTGGACTCCGTGCATGTGTCCTCGGGTTTCCCACTCAATATGGCCGCTAAATTGATGCTGGCGTCAACTGCACCATGTGACGCCTCAAACGTTACTTAATCCCTGAGACGGTCTGTGTTACGTTGGGAATATCCGGCCATCGAGCCCCACTCCGCGGCACCACACCACAGGTAAGCTATCCTCCACCACCCTCACTACTCTCCCTTCTAGTCTCCCCTGCTTTTAAACACCCTTCCTTGATTTTTCTTGTCCTAGGCATCTAAACCCTTCCTAAGTCACGCTACTGTGGACCCTTTCCAAATTCTCCCACTGTGGGCCAGCTTCTTTTTCAACGCCTGCATCGCAGGTAAGGGATCACTGCACGGCATGCCGCCTGTGTCCCTCGTGCTCCCTTTCAGTTTTGAATCCGATCCCTGGTTCCCCTCAGGTTCCATCTTGCCTCTGCTTGGCCAATGCAGCTTTCTACCCCTTCTGCCCGAGGCATCTAAGCCCCTCTCCTAGTCACACCACTGCAGACCCTGGTCCATCCTACCACTTGCCATTTTTTCCACACCCGGTTTGCAGGTAAGGTTTCTCGCCTCCCGAGCGTCTCGCCCGTTTCCATCACGCTCCCCTTCTAACTTTTACATCCTCTCCCAGGTTCTCCCCGCAGATTCCGAATCTGCCATCTCCTGGCCACCGCTGCCTTCCTCAGTCCCATCCAAGGACTTGGACCCTGTCACCTGCTTGTCCCTTGTGCCAGCACCGGACTGCATCTATCGAGTACTCAGAGGTACACCCACTCTCTCTGTACTCCTCTCACCCCCTCGCTGCCTGCAAATAGCACTCAGGCTCATCACCTCCCCCCATATATAGGTTTCTGCCACCCCACACGCCTTTACCCATCCGGCTTCCCCCTTAAAGCCCCTACATACATTTTCACCTGCCTATTCACCAATCTTGGTAAGGTCGTTCACCACTATCTTAATTTAAAAGAGGCCCATCATTGTTTTATTTGTGTAAATCTCCCACCCATTCACGGCCAGCATTCCCACCACTCCTCCCACTGTTCCCAGTCGTATAACCATGTTACTCAAGTCCTTCATGCGCCGACAGCGTCAAACGCATAATGCTGTTAAGGAATGTTTTGCCCAATTTTTAATTTTTAATTTCATTTCCTTCTGTTTTTTCTTCCCAATTCTTTATTGTTCTGCAGGCCACATGGCTCTCAGGCTTGCATTTATTTTATCCTGATAATGATCCCATTATCCTCACAAAGGGATTGAAACGGCGTCGACTCGCTTTACACCGTACACACAATTTAATTTGATATTTAAGTGTAATGGTTGTTTTTTCATTTTTTGCTTGTTTCTCTGTTCACAATGCATACAAGCTCTTTTGCCCTACCTGAATGTTTGTTTTTGTTTCTGTATGTTCACTGTATTGTGTAGGATGCAGGACTGTGTCCCACTTTATTTGCCTTCGTAAATCCTTAACTTTAAAATCATTACATCTTACTGTCCGGCTGGACAGAAGTAATATAGCACTGTTTCTAGTCTATATTTATTCTTTGTCTGTACTAGTTCTTTGTCAAGGACCATTGTCCCTAGAAACTATCGATACCCATGGTCCTTGCATACCATATTGGGTTCCCTTGTTGTGTAAAATATATTAGTGAGCCTGCAGCACTGATTATGCCACCCACTCAAATAGCACTTTAAACATGTCTCAGGTCTGCCATTGCAGCCTGTGTGTGCAGTTGTTAAATTGCAATTTTGATCTGGCAATGTTAAACTTTTTCCAGGTTCAAACCTTCCTCTTTAATACATGTAAGTTACCCCTAGTGTAGGCCCTGAACAGCCCAGAGGGCTGGGTGCCATGTAAAGTTGCAATTGAAAATGACATTTTTAGAAAGTGGGCATTTTTCTGCCTTAGCCATTTAGTGCCTGTAGCCTGTCTCTGGGTCACATGAATAGGGGGAAACTTAAAGTTTTGCATTTATTTTTTGTTTTGTGTATTCCTCCTAGACAGCCACACATAATAGAGTGCTTTGAATGAATTACTATTTTCATCGATCAGTTAATTAAAACCTTTACAATTAAAATCATAACGATAGCCCCAGAGAGTTGGGTGCAAATTCAATTTGTGCAAAAAGCAAAAATACCATGTTTTATCAAAATAACTTGTAAACAGTTGATTAAAACTTTCAGAATTTGAATGTAGGAGATTACCCCTGAACACTAAATGTATCCTTGCTATTAACCAAAATTTTAAAGGATTCCTAGTATTTAAAAATACTATTTATGCAAAGAGGTGATAACACCAAATTTTGTGAAGACCAATTGTAAACATAGTTGAACTGGTGACGTAATAAATATAACAACAATATTGTTAATTCCTAGTTACCAACCCCTAGCTTTTGTTCCTATATATCTAACCTGATACCTTCCCTCTCAGGAACTGCATACCTTTAATTGTTGCAATGTATACCGGAGCACGTATGCTGGACCTTAATGCACTCCTGGTCCCCCCTTTTTTGTAATTGATTGTTACATAAGTAACACCAGATGCTAACAATGCTCAAACCAGATTTCTTTGCGGAATGCAACTTGGGGCCAGGAGCGACAGATAGCTAGGCCCTTTGTGTTGCACGATTTTGACAACCCCATTTAAAACATTTTCGCCTTCTATACCTGCGATGCAATTGGGTTACTTGCCCAAGTTATGATGAGGGATTCCTCTAAGTTTTTCCAGACTGCCAGCTGAAACATGTTTGCAAGAATGTCTGTCCTGCAATGAGGGGATTTCTTGGCTCATACGCAAGATGGTATCTCTACTGATTATGTTGTGCGCCCTGCGACTTATATTTTCGTGTACAAATTAATTTATTCAACACTATGTGATTGTTATGTGCCGGAGCATCCATCTAGATCGTTCTCCCAGTGGCTAAATGCATTTGTTCTCCATTCGGTAGCAGCCTAAATATAACCTGAGTGTGAGCTCTGGTGCTTATTATTGGCTGCTCTGTAAATCTGGATGACTCTTGAGGTACTTGAGTTGTGTTACCACAGTTGGAGTGCCTTCTCTCTCCAGTAGCTTTTTGTGCTAAGGACCCCTCTGAGGAAGCCTGATATTCCAAAATGCTGCCCTCTATGTGACTTGGATTTGTTGTATTTTTGCCCTTGTCCACTTGCTGAAGGAAGCTGTTAAGGCCTGTATCCTTCTGCAAAACCCCATCTGAGTTGGTACTTCTAGTACCCTATTTTGAGCTGGGGGTTCTTGTTTCTCTTCCTATTTCACTTTACAAATGCTTTGTATGATGGTCCTAGATGGTGTTAAGGAATCTGAGCCTACTTCGATCACTAAAGTCTCAAATGATGACTCCTGGGCTGGGTCAACACACTTGGGTCACAGTTTAAAGATGGAACATATCTTCTCCAGCTGGTTGGTTTTGCCCCATACCTGCTTATTGCTTCAGTTCACATGACTGGGGGGTAGCTGACAGTTGGGCTTTGTGTATTCTAGGAGGACAGCCACACACAATTGAGAGCTTAGTTGTGCCTGGATGGGCCATCACTGGCAGGATGGGAGGGCAGAGCAGGGCACAGTCCTACATACACTTGAATAGGCTGTGTCCTGCCTCCATACAAAGGGCTGGATACCCCCTGTAGTTAGTCTGGAGCCAGAACAGAGAAGGACGGATGCCTGGGGACTTCAAAGAATATTGGACCTCTAACACCAACTCTTCAGTACACTTCTGGACCTGTGGATGCTCTGCCAGGAAGAAGGACTGCTGTGCTGCAGAAAGAACTGCCACTCTGCTGGACTGCAGCTCTGAAGAACTGCTGCCTAGCTGTGCTGACCTGCAGCATGCTGCCCTCTTGCCTGTGTGAGAGGGACTGGACCTGCATCTGTTGAATCCAGTACCACAAAGTGACTCCAAGGGCTAGTTGGTTGGCCTCCTGACTGGAACCTCAGGGACAGAAGCTCCAACAGCCTTGAACCCAGCACCTGAACCCTGCCATCTGAAAGTCCTACCCAGCCAAGTGATGCCACCCTCATTCTGGGCCCTTGGAAGTGGGCTTAAAGGTGCTCTGCTAGCCAAACTGTGGATCCAGGAGAACCGACGCATCACCTCTTCTACGTGGCGCAATCCCAAGCAGAACCATCACCTCTGCTGCAAGTGTCATTTCCAGCGCAAGGACTACGCATTGACCTTGCAGCCCGCATCATAACTGCGGCTGTGCAAAGCTTCACAGACACAGGCCCTCGTATCAAAAATCTCTTGTCGACAGCATTCTCGACAACGATACAGGTTTTTGTATTGCTGCCTTGCAGCTCCTTGGAAAAGATGCATCACCTCGACTGCTTGACAGCAGCCTCAACGACAATGCAAGTTCTCACATAACAGCCCCACAGCTCCTCTGAACTGACGCATGGCCTTGACTGCATGACAAATCTTCGATGCCAGACTTTGCATCACAAGTCCTTGTTGATGGGACCCTTGAAAATGATGCAGGACCTTGCATCACAGCCCAGCAGCTGCATCAGAACTGACAGTTCACCTCAGCTGCGTGACACTTCCTCGCAGAGGAACCTGGCAATGCTCTGCAAACCTGGATTTATTGTACTTCATTCAGCAGCCTAACTGGGACCCTGTAGCCATCCTGTGCTCCATTGCAGTTGGCCTGAACTTGTGACTTTGTCCCCGTCCGGCACAGGAAGATATCCTCAGTTGGTGCCCTGGTGCTTTCTGGTGCTATTTTCACTAAAATCTCTAAACTTGCAGATCTCCACTTATACTGATTGGATGATTTTCGTCATTTTAGTCTTGTTTTATTTATAAAAAATTGCACTTTTTTTCTAAACCTGGTGTGGGATCGTTTCCTGGTGTGTTTTCACTGTGTTACTGTATGAAGTGTTGCACAAATACTTTACATATTGTCTCTGAGTTAAGCCTGACTGTTCTGTGCCAAGCTACCAGAGGGTTGCAAACAGGTTAAGCTGGGATTTGCTTGTGTCTCATGTTTACAAGGATTATGGTTGCTGCTTGAGTACGGGTTAATCCCCCTCAACCAGTAACCCAATTTCTTACACTTGTCCCAAAAATATTAGGGTTTTGGGTGTGGCTGGCCATGCTCTAATACAAGATTTTCAATATCTAAGAGATGAAGAAGAAACCGTTTGGGTTTTCTTCTGCCCAAGTTAACCCATACTTTCAAAACACAATTCACCTATGGTTCCATACTCCCCAGCCCGGTTACTCGCAAATAACTATGCCACGCATAGAGCTAGTATAGCACACCTTTACTCTTCTGCGTGTAACCACAAACTCAACATCCTGCGTTCTATTCACCACCCATCAGGAGCAACAACGGTTCCACCATTACAAACTCACACGACACTACAGCTCCCCCTTTGGTAAATGAAAACAATCTATTTATTTACAAATATATATAATTAGAGCTCTTCAATGAATCTTTGTGGTGCTTGGATCACACGTCCCAACCATGCCTTCTAAAACTGGGAAAAGACAGTACAAATGCCTATGACTGGTTTTGGTGATGGGGAAACAGCAGCAGTCATGGGTTCTTCACTTGCCCTTTCAAATTCAGTCTCTACAATGACATCAGTGTCTGACAAGCGATGAGCCACATGTCAGAAATGGGAGGATTCTTCAGTAAAGGACTTAAAAAGACACTGGGCTGTCACCATGTGTCACCATGTGTCCTTTGCTGGTCACCACCTGAAATGGTTCAGCATCGAAAGGAGCATCAGACTTTCCATGCTGACAAAAAATAACTTGATCTCCTCTAGTGAAGGTGACGTTTTTTGTATGTCGATGATTGCCTGCATAGGCTTTCATTTTCCTCTTATGATTCAAGTGTTTCATGCCTATTTCTTCCTCGGTATTTGCTCTCTGTTGATCCATTTGGGTCACTTGATCGTGATGGCTCACCTTAACATCAATGTTCCAGGGCTTTCACCTGTGGACGAGTGAGAGGCGAGGAGTAAACTCAAAAGTGGAATTTAAGACAGCTTTAAGGTCGAGCTTTTCTAGAACAGCACTTTCGACAGCTTTTTTTTTTTAGAGTACTCATGACACGTTTGACAAGGCAAAGAGGGGTGCTCTTCTGATGTTACACTTTAAGATGACTGAGTCTTTGAATTTTTGACTGTTGAAAGGTGAGCCAAAATTGCAGGAACTCCCCAGGTCACAAAGATGCTGTTTAATCTCTCAATTACACATTCTTGAGTGTTGGATGAGAGATCTTTGATCAATGTAAAACCGTAACATTCATCAACAATCACCATCAGGTGATGTCTGTTGTCAAGAAGACCAATGCAATTCCTTCACATGCATGTACTAGGAACTCTGACATGTTTAACGGGTGTTGAGTGGGTTTCGATGACATGGAGTTGCACAGATGACCGGCCTTAAGTTCTCTTTCAACTCTCTCGTCGAGATGTGGAAACCAGACTCGTCTCAGAGATCTTATTTCCATGATGACAATTCTTGACCCTTTTAGAATAATACCTTCTAGTGTAATGGACAGTTCATCCTTGACGTTCTTAAACTTTTGATATTCACTGTCACTAGTAAGAGGTAGAGGTTGTTGGCACCAAGACTAATGTGTAATACGTCTTTTAGTTTCAGCATGTCACTATCTTGAATTGTGGTAGTGACAATTTGTTTCAACGAAATGGCAGGTAGAGTGCTTAATTTGACTACTAAATGTATGTACACTTCAGCCATCTTAGAATGGGTGCCAGGGGATTGTAGAAGAATTTGTGAGAAGTAGTAGGCAGGATTCTGATTTTTCCCTGGACAATGCACAACGGTGTAGTGGTACTCTTGCAACCATAGACTCCAAAGTTCAATGCAAGGAAGCATTTTTGCTTTTGGATTTCCAAAGAAAGTTAACAATGCTTGATGATCGGTCACACGCGTGAAGAGCCTCCCATACAAGAATACGTGGAAATGTTCACAAGCCCACACCACTGCTAAGCTTTCTGTCTTAGGTTGTGAATAAGCACTCCAGTTTGGGACAAACTTCGGCTTGCATACGACACAATACATCATTGAGCATTTGGGTGTCCGCTGTGCTGTGTAAGGATGGCACCCAACCTGACAGGGCTAGCGTAAACAACAGCCTCAGTATGAAGCTTTAGATCAAAATATGTAATTTCAGTAGTGTTCTCAATAGTTTGCTTGATTTTCCAGAAGCTTTGTTCGTATCCAAGTGACCAGAGAAAATAAACATTCTTATGTTTTCAAATTTCTTAATGGTGCACTGACAATGCAAAGTCTCATGTATCTAGAACAATAGCTGACCATGCCAAAGAATGATCGTAAAATGGAAACATCCTGTGGGAGACTGACAGTTGGCAGCATTTGCACTTTAGATGGATGGGGTGTCATGTCCCCATCAGAAAAGATATGGCCAAATAAATTTAGGTTTATCTTATGGAACTGACATTTCTTGGCATTCAAAGTTGAACTGGCATCAGTGAGCAGCTGACACACTTGTGTGAGAGCTTTGTCATGCTCCTTCTGTGTAGCTCTGAAAACCAATATGTCATCACTTCAATTGAAAGCATTCATGAGAGTCTGTATGATATGTCAATTACATCTTGGAATAGTTCTGCCGCTGATGACACGCCAAAACGTAGTCTCTTGTAACAGAACAGAAAGGTTGTAATGTACCTGCAATTCTCCTTGAGTTCCTAGTGATAAAATTGTTTATTCAGATCTAGGCCAGAGAATACCTGTGCACCATTCAATTGTGTTATCCTGTTGGCAATGTGCAGACCTGGATATTGCTCTCTTTCAATTGCCTTCTTCGCTTGACGAATATCCACGCAGGTGCATACAGCTCCTTCATTGTCCTTTTTTGGTACTACCACTATGGGAGAAACCCATCAAGTTAGACCAGTGGAACGTTCAATGATATCATGTTTGAGCGAAGATTGAAGTTCTTCTTGAACAGCTTCCTGTAAAATCTATTTGTCTGTGTTTTTGAGAAACAGGATGGACGTGCTCATTAATGTGTAATTGGACACTCATAAAATGAGTTTTCCCAACCCATATAACAATGAAGGGAATTGACTTAATATTTTGTGGTAAGCATTCATGTTATAGGTCACAGACATGCGCGACTGTGCTGAAGCTAATTAAACAGGAGCTTGAAATTACCACTCTGATAAACTTGATCTACATGTCGACCTTCTAAAACCTTTAGGAGTATACACGGCAAGGATAGAAAATTAACCGGAAGCACTCAACAATTTAATTATAAAAGCACAATCTAATGTTAACACAGCACAAGTGATATGTTGTTGTTCGCCAATAATTGACAGCCTGTCCTCCCTTCCCCAGTTTCTCACTTTGGTCCTGACAGAAATCAGGAAACTACCAACACGTTTGCACGATCAACCACTCCCTCTATGTCCACATTCAACCGATCTAATCAGTCAGACAGTTAACAAAGAGCACAGCATAAAGGAAAAAAAGTAATAAAGGACACAAGGACCTAATAGTAAATGCTGATACCCCACTGACTAAGGCATCAGCAGCAGTTCTGCTGTTTGACAATCGATACCCTAGAAGTATCGAATCACTCAACAATTTGAAACGGAAAATAAGAATAAAACTCCGTCAAAAATAGAACCACAGATCGTGTCAAAGACAACGCCAGCTCCGGACATTTGGGTCCCCCGCTTAGAGATGGGAATCACAATTAAATCTCCCCAAAAACATCTGAACAAAAGGGAGAAAAAAAGACTGCAAAAAAAAAGTAATAAGCTCAGTACAGTGATTCAAAATATAATCAGTGGACCTCCCCAACTTCAAAAAAGTAACACACGATGTGGCTCGATCAGCAACACAAGTATTGACAGCAACTCTTTTTTGTCACAACAATCACCTCTAAAAACATTAGCAGGGCTGACATATAACGCGATACTAGCACCTTGCCACCATAAAGAGTGTAGGCTTACACCTGTGCCCAGGCTGGAGGTTCCAGCTAAGAAATCACAACCCCCGACTTTGTCAAACCAGAAAAGGGCCCCTGAGGCAAAACCACCATCGCACTCTCCAGTGCCTGGACCAGAAGCCCCAATAACCCCCATAAAAGTGGCGAATACTCCTGAGGAGACACAAAAAAGGGAAGCTACAGAGCATTACAATGATGAATTTAAGTTAAGTGGTAAGGAGAATCTCTGGATCACACTGGTAAAAAACTTGGACATAGCAAACATGGGCACACACACCTCTAATAAAGTGTCCTACCAAGCCCCTGGTGAACAATTTGAACAAATGCAAGGATTAATCTTCAATCATAGAAGAATTGATCTATCCCAGACAAAGGACAAGAGTAAACACACGGCCGCCGGCCAGGACCGTACCACAATAAATTTAAAAGCCAAACTGTTGTTTATCCCGGAATATTTCACCCAAGGATGACACAACATCTTGAACAGAGGGAACATCCTCAAACTGTTCAAATGCATTCCTGAAATGCGACATATTGAATCCAGAGACATAACATCCATTGAATTTAAACCCAGCAGAGGTAAACAATTCACAGCTTTACTTAACTTTAATTACCTTTGCATCAGTAGTAACCAAAGAGCAGGTAATATCAAGGTTTGACCAATTCAACAAATGGGGTATCAATGTAGTTCCTCAAACAGAACCACGGTACCCGTCAGTACTTGCAACCTCTCTGGCCCCATCAGAGTGACAACACTGGACTGCCATCATTTTCAATACTAAAATCCGCTCAAAGTCGACCTCCAGCAAGAATGATCAAACCATAAATAGAGGTGCCTAAAATCACGTAGGCTGATTGGGCTTGGTTGCCAGTGGCCCTGGCTAGGGGAAACCATGCCTGAATTAGTTCTCAACCTGGCCTCTCAGTGTATTCGTGGAACATTAATCATCTTGTCACGAAACCCCAATCTCCAGACATGATAACGTTTTTAAAACACCACAAGGTCATTCTATGGCAGGAAACATGGTCCGAGGTTAGCCTTCCAATAGAAGGATATTTGGAATATAGGTCCCCTACCCTGAGGTCGCACAAGTTTGGTAGACCTAGCTGTGGTCTCTCAATCTACATAGCTGGCAAGCTAAATGCAAATATCAACCAACTAACATTCAAGGAAGACTGGATCTCTGGCATAAGGATCAGAAATTCCAAACCAACTGAACAACTGCTCCTGATTAACATATACATTTCACCAAGCCCCAGGGAGAAAAAATACAAGTTTGACCATTTGATCCTGATCTTGTGAAACATACTGAGTGACTATGGAAGAACTGCCAGTTTAATCTCTGGCGATTATAACATAAATCTCTTCCAATGACTCCCTGAAGAGCATGACGTAACATGCCCACACATCTTGGAATAAGAAAAGCCTACTGGTAACAAATACAGCAAACTCGGTGAATATATGGTTCTACAACTTAGCATCTTGGGTTACACAATCCTGAATGGTCGCTTCTCCGTGGACAGTCCCCCAAACTGGACAAGAACAAATGGCCGCACTTATTCCATTCTTGATTATACCATCTACAACAAGAAAAAGCTTCCCTTGATCGAAAATGACATCATTGCTGTACGATGAGACAGCGATAACCGACCCCAAGTGATTACCATAACATTTGATGTAATACAGCATGTCGTGACAAGCCAGACAACAAGAGGAATCTACTCCGAGAACCTCAAAAGGCTAAAATGGTCTGATTCCACGATACTGACAATAATGACAAAATATAGAGCGCTGCAAGTGCCGACGATATCCCGCTCACTACATCATGTAGTCAACTGCTTTAAAACCTTTCATGTATTCCACGAAAAACCAAAAAAGGTAATATAACAACAACAACTTTGGAAATTAAGAAGCTAAAATTCCTACATAATTCTGCACTTAGACAAGTACGGAGGCATCCAGGGGAAGATCACACATTTAACACATGCAAGCATGCCCAAAAGGCACTCAGACAAGCAATATTTCTAGAGAATAAAAATCGCTCAGAGCAGTTCTGGATAAATTTGGTACATGCGAGTAAAAACCATCGCTCCAAGTCATTTTGGTCCCTTGTCCACGGGAAAACATATAACCAGGGAGGACAAAGTAGTGCAAACATTCGCAAAGATGAATGGGTATCTTTTTTAACAACCCACTTCAAAAAAACAGAAAAGGAACAAGGCTCACCGGGCCTCCAGACTAATCTAAGTCAATTGCAGCTCCCTTTAGGTACAATCCAAGCTGGGATATCCGAGCAACCCGTAGAATCGAACATCAAGACGCCACGGTAATGGCCATCAAATCACCGTACCAGCAAGAAGTGTCTCCTCAACAGATAACCAAAACACTAGAAGCCCTAACGATCAGAACAGCATGAATCATAACCAACGGCCACTCAGACGGAGCTCCTGGGCCAAATGGTCTACCCCAGGCTGTGTACAAACCAGACACTGACTTTTGGACCAAACATCTGGCATCCTTATACAGTTACTGCTGGACCAACCAGCTCATACCGAAATCCTGGTGCGGAGCTATCATACACCCAATATATAAAGGTGGCAAGAGGTCAGACCCTAAAAATTACAGGATGATTACCCTTCTAGATGTTGAATCTAAATACTATGCCAAGTTGTTCCTTTAAGATCTGTCATTTTGGGCCACAAAAAGCCATCTCATACCCTTTAATCAGACAGGATTTGTGGCAAAATCAGGAACCATCACAAACTTGCTTGTAATATCATTCCTGTTGGACAAAGCGGTGGCCTCAGGAATGCTAATTCACTGTTGTTTTGTTGAATCCAAGGCCGCTTTCAACTGCCCAGGGGCCAATTGTTGTCCAAAACGCAGAAATGGGGAATTCCATCTGCGCTCTTACAAGCTATAATCCAGCTACACACAAACACATGGATCTGTATAAAACTTGGAGACCGATCCCATATCTCCAGAAAGATACAAACTTTGCATGGAGTAAAACAAGGTTGTGTGCCGGCGCCCCTCCTCTTCAATCTCTTCATTTCAGATTTATCACAGTTACTTGAAGATGTCAACTCCTATCCCCCAAAAATTGCCGGCATCAGAATCAGCAACTTACTGTATGCAGATGACCTCTTCCTGCTCAGTCACGCCTGGGTTGGTCTGCAGAGACTACTCGATCAGCTATCTCTCTACATCACCAAATATGAGCTGGAACTAAACCTATTAAAAACAAAGGCAATCACATATGGTTCAAGGACATTTCAAGGTGGAGGATGGCAGTACAATGGCAAACGTATTGACAGGGCCGCCTCATACAAATACTTAGGGGTCCACATGGACAGAAGGGGCTCGTTCTTAGAACACAGAGACGAGGTAGAAGCCAAAGCCCTGACAATTCAGGTAGCACTCACTAATTTCACAAGGCAGCTATCCGGCCCAAGATTGACTCCTCTGATAAGAGTCATTAAGGCACAAATCCTCAATTATGTTTCCTATGTTATCAGGAGATTATGCAGGGGAAAAATAACAGACTTGTGAGCAAAATAACAACAAGAATTTTCAAGCAAGTGTTGAACCTTACGAAAACCTCATCTACTGCCCAAATATGACTTGAGTTTGGTCTCCAAGATCATCTAATGGCGGGGGCTGGAGCATTCATCAAGTTGTGTAACAAGCTACTCATGTCCAGAGAAGGAAGCTGGGAGGCTAAATTGTGGCAGGAAATATCAACCAGTCAGCTTGGGTGATTATACCGAATTTACCTACAAGACTCTTTACAACTCCTGGAAGCTGAAGAAATTTGGAGTGCTAACCCTTCCGAACAGACCCTTAAAATGTATATCAAAAGGAATGTTTGTTCCTGGTCCAGCTACTCGGACAGAGCACAACTGGTTCAAGGTAAGCACTCCTGGACAGTCATATCAGGGTTCAAGGCAGGGGTAGTGGCGCCTTTCTTGTCATGTACCTATGCAGTGCACTGGAAAAAAATATTTTTGGCCCTCTGAATGGGAGAATGGCCCTTCCTGTATCATCTACCAGGCTGGCACCATATAAACAACAATATAATGTGCAGGGAGTGCTGGAGTAGTAAGGAAACAATTGAGCATGTGGTATGGCTGTGCCCAGCACTCCTGAACAATCGAAAGATTCTGCTGCGGGGTGAATGGAACAAACTTGGCGTTCGCTCCTGTCAAGAACCCATCCTTACCTCTATGAACCCAGATAATCCAATGCTTAACATCCGGTTCACTAAGTTTGTTGCAAGAGCAGTAAAAAGGCTAACAAACTGTGAGAGCCATTGAGTCAACCATTGTTAATTTGCAAAGGCAGCACTAAACCCGCTGTGTTGTCAACTTGTTACTATAGTGTATTACTTGACAGCGGCCTAATCTGGTATTTTGCACATCACTACTTTTTATTGTTTCATGTCTTTTGCTATGTTATGTTATGTTATCGGAGCTTATAAAGCGCACTTCTACCCAAAGGTGTCCTGGTGCAGTACTCTGACTCCAATAACCTTGTCTTCAGCCCCTTTCTAAAAGAAAGGACCTCCGAGGCATTCCTGAGATGCAATGGCAGACTGTTCCAGGTTTTGGCCGCACAATAGGAAAAGCTCATGCCTCCCCAACTTGCTTTTTTTTTTCGTGGTACAGCTACAAGTCTTCCTTCAGCAGAGTGCAGCGCTCTACCCGAAACATACCAATCAAAGCAACTGTTCAGAAATTCCAGGGCGCGGCCCCTCAGTGATATGAAAACCATGCACAATGTTTTGAATTGTGCTCGTCTAGTTACTGGCAACCAGTGCAGTTGCTGTAGTCCGTCTAGAGCTGAGGCAAATCTAGGAATACCTGTTAGCAGTCTCGCTGCTGCATTTTGAACTAGCTGTAGTCTGTACAGGTGTTTTTTTATCAGATTCAAGTACAGACTGTTACAGTAATCGAGGCGCGACAAAATGAGGGCTTTGATTGCTGTCCTGAAACCATCTGCTGGAAGGAGAAATTAAATTTTCCTCAGTGTCCTAAGGATATAGAAGCAGGTAGATACAACTCCGCTGACCTGGTACCCAAAATCCAGCTTATGATCCAGGATCACGCCCACATTTTTGGCTTTCCCTGAGGGAGCAGGTGGCTTCCCCATTACCTCAGGCCACATATCAGGAGTCCAGATATTGGGATTGTTCCCAAATGTAATGACCTCGGTCTTGCCAGCATTACATTTCAGGCAATTGGAGGCCATCCAGCCTGTGATGTCTTTCAAACAGTCATGACATCTTGAGGCCATAGCATCTTTGGTCCCTCGTTCGATGGACAACCCAATTTGAGTGTCGTCTGCATAGGATGTAAGTTGCAGCCCGAAAGATCTTATCAATGCAGCCAAAGGGTTGACATAAATGTTAAAAAGCATGGGGCTCAGGGAGGACCCCTGCGGCACCCCACATGGGAGGGTAAAAGGCTTAGATTTATCCCGCCCCATCTCAACTGTTTGGCTTCTGCCTGACAAGACGGTTTTAAGGAGGCTCCAGGCCCTCCCATTCACCCCCGCCTTTAATAATCGGTCCATCAGCACCTGGTGGTGGACCTTATCGAAGGCTGCCGACAGATCCAATAAAATCAGAACCGCCATCCCTCCCTGATCCACCGCAGCTCTAACCTCCTCCGTGGCCTTGATAAGGGCCAGCTCTGTGCTATGTCCTGCACGAAACCCAAACTGCATGGGGTCAAGTGCATTAGTGGTCATTGTGTGATTTTAAGTTTCTACCATCTTCTGCAGGGCTTTACACACTTATAAATAGAACTGGACCATCAGTGGAATTGTCAGCAGCCTTTTAGTAACGACTAGTGCCTGCCCCTTTTTTACTTTTTTTTTAGCATGATGTTAAAACCAAAATGAATTATCACTGTTGTAACTGTGTCTTTACCATAAGGATTCCTGGTTTTATTGCAGTCCATACCTAAGCAGCATGAAAATAGAGAGATTATGTAATTCTTAATGGGTGCTGATTAGGTTTTAAACAACAATTTATCATTGAATATCATATTCGTCCATTATCCTCTATTCATACCTGACGCTATTAATGGACTAAAGGGCTGTATCCAGGGTTGGTTTTAAAAGAGTGTGAGGGAATAATGTAAGCAAAGATACAGAAACACAGTTAACATTCTTCTTTATTGTCCTGCATGTGTAAATGCTTTAGTAATTGACTGATATATGTGTTTATTGTTGTATGTCCATCATTGTAATGATTTTTATTAATCAAACAATAAAGTGGTAGTAGACTGTATATCAATTTGACAGCTCGCAGCATTTTCTTTTTGACTTATTTTTCACCTTAACTAGAAATATTTTTAAGGTACTTAAAAATCTTCTTGTTATCTGCTTCTTCAATCACATCATTGAAATCATCAAATGTCTTTATCCAGGCAGTCCATCTGTTGCCAATATTCCACTTATTGGCTGTAGTAAATGGCAGTGGTGGTTTCAAGGCGGCAGCATTGCAACCATTGGTGAAACTTAATGTTATGGAGAGTATAGTTCTCTCTGACGCTGTGTGGTGATCTTGTTTATGCAAACCGTCTCTGAGGCCGTGCGATGTACTGGCCTCTGGATCATCTTTGATAATGAGTGGAAACGGACCCCTTTCTTGGTCTCCTCTAGATACACAAACGGAAATGATTCCGATCACCGCTCTTGATGTTCCAAAACATCTGAACCTTTGAAGATGTCCTGCACCTGCTGCAGATCAGAGCATATAAATTCTCCCTACTTCCACGGACAGAGTAAATTCACAGTCGCACGCACATTCACTCATCATACGCTAGGGCCCATGAACCTAATATTCATTCTATTACTCTATCCACACTGAATATATGAGAGAAACCTAAGCCAATCTGCATCTAAAGCGAGGTCAATGCAACCATAAAGAAATTGTCCTGAGTCATGATTTTAAACATAGAAAATATATTTGAAACTCAATAAATGACAAAGAAATGACCACCCGACACTGGAATTCAAACAAATGGTTGTTTATCCAAATTAATTCAAATGAAAGTTAATCGATAGCAAAATCATTATTCTCATAGTTACCTATTGTAGCTAAATGGGTCAGGACAGGTTTCTCAGTAAAGTCTCTCGAGTCACCGTCCTCACGATCAGCATCGGTCTTCACGAACATAGGTTCAGGAAGAAGTGGCCTCAAAATGCTAAATGCCCTCTCTAGTCTAGTAATATTTATAATAAAACTTGCAAAAATAAAGTAACAAACAAACTCCGAATGTCCGTTGAGCCGCTGAGCAGAGCGAGCAGGAAAGGATGTCGCCTGGCAACATTTAGAAAACCTCCGCTCAGAAAAATCACAAAAATAAAAACACGGAAGAAGGAAACTCGAGTTAGGCAATCGAAACATTTGAATGCTCTTCCTTGGATCCATAGCGAAGCCACCACACGCTATCAAAGTTCATTGTGGCTTTATTCTTTTCCAAGGGCACTTGGAAGCAAGCCCGGAGCTGCTGTCCTCACGGAAACTTTTAATTCAGACAGAGGCTGTGGTCAGGTGACTTTCAACCATGTTCAGCAAGGCCTCTCGTCACATCTCAATCACTCGAGCGCAGGCTGTAAATAGCAGCCATCTTTGTTTAGGCCAAAACGGACCATCTTAATTAAAAGAAACACAAAACAACGTTACCACATCATAATGATTATACAGTGTTAATCCCCACTAATACCCTTATGTGTATGTAATTACCTAGCTGTCTGCAACACAAAGAAGCATTAGAGCACGTTATTTAAAAGCGCCAACACGAAACAAATAGCACTTTTGCGACACTCATTTAATTAATTTGCTCACCAATTTAGTTCACATATTAATAAAGCAACATATATGCATTCCCACGTGTAATTTTCTCTCATTAGTAATGTTGGTTAATCAAGACTTCTGACAAAGTTAATAATTAATGATCATAAATTAGTAATTTTAATCACAACATATAACATAAACTGGAGTTTAAAACTCAATACATTTTCAATAGAAAACCCTGCTCCAGCAATCCCCCCTTTGGTGATATATATCACCACAAAACCAACCCCAAAAAAAAAAAAAAAATGTAGTCCCAATTTTAGGAGAAATTGAAAATGTCTTTTATAACACAACATTAAACACCAGATTCTCTTTCAACATCCCTCTTCGACTCCAAGTAAACACTCTCCCTCAATTCCTCTAATTCTATTTCTTGTGGGTCTCTCTTTGACCTCTTTTGTTTCTTTTCAGTATTCCGCTTAATTATTTTCTTTTTCCCTCCCCTGTTTTTACAACACAAACACCCCAATCTTAGTATCAATAAAGCAACAATCACACATGTCAATGGAAATAAAATTTTACCAATAATGGTACTACCTATTTTAGCAATAAAACTCTTAACAGCAACTATCTTATTAGCTATTTTAGTCCAGATACTTTCAGCTTCCAGTGGTACTAATTCTTCATGCAAATCAGTAATATTTTTGATATAGACCTTTAGATCTTTGCTTTCATCAGAAATGTAAGTACAACAATGTTGAACCTTCAGCATTCCACAAACTCCACCCTCCTTAGCCAATAGAATATCAAGGGCAAGTCGATTTTGCATAGACATGGCACGTACGGCAATCATCTCCGTATTTAGCAAAAGAAACCCTCCAGCGGTACTTGTCGATAAGTGATCCACCACTGTTGACAGTTTCCGAATTCCATATGCATTTAAAGAAATTCCCACTGCTGGAAATAAAGCTCCAAAAATATCACCTACAATTTCTGACCAAGTTTCTCTCTTAAAGCGTGTTAGTAGATTAATGTGTTCTACATCTTCTATCCTATCTATATGAAAAATCTTTGGAAAAACCAAGCCAACATAACACGTGCCATACCAATGGTCAGGCAACTTTCGACAGCTTTTTTTTTTTAGAGTACTCATGACACGTTTGACAAGGCAAAGAGGGGTGCTCTTCTGATGTTACACTTTAAGATGACTGAGTCTTTGAATTTTTGACTGTTGAAAGGTGAGCCAAAATTGCAGGAACTCCCCAGGTCACAAAGATGCTGTTTAATCTCTCAATTACACATTCTTGAGTGTTGGATGAGAGATCTTTGATCAATGTAAAACCGTAACATTCATCAACAATCACCATCAGGTGATGTCTGTTGTCAAGAAGACCAATGCAATTCCTTCACATGCATGTACTAGGAACTCTGACATGTTTAACGGGTGTTGAGTGGGTTTCGATGACATGGAGTTGCACAGATGACCGGCCTTAAGTTCTCTTTCAACTCTCTCGTCGAGATGTGGAAACCAGACTCGTCTCAGAGATCTTATTTCCATGATGACAATTCTTGACCCTTTTAGAATAATACCTTCTAGTGTAATGGACAGTTCATCCTTGACGTTCTTAAACTTTTGATATTCACTGTCACTAGTAAGAGGTAGAGGTTGTTGGCACCAAGACTAATGTGTAATACGTCTTTTAGTTTCAGCATGTCACTATCTTGAATTGTGGTAGTGACAATTTGTTTCAACGAAATGGCAGGTAGAGTGCTTAATTTGACTACTAAATGTATGTACACTTCAGCCATCTTAGAATGGGTGCCAGGGGATTGTAGAAGAATTTGTGAGAAGTAGTAGGCAGGATTCTGATTTTTCCCTGGACAATGCACAACGGTGTAGTGGTACTCTTGCAACCATAGACTCCAAAGTTCAATGCAAGGAAGCATTTTTGCTTTTGGATTTCCAAAGAAAGTTAACAATGCTTGATGATCGGTCACACGCGTGAAGAGCCTCCCATACAAGAATACGTGGAAATGTTCACAAGCCCACACCACTGCTAAGCTTTCTGTCTTAGGTTGTGAATAAGCACTCCAGTTTGGGACAAACTTCGGCTTGCATACGACACAATACATCATTGAGCATTTGGGTGTCCGCTGTGCTGTGTAAGGATGGCACCCAACCTGACAGGGCTAGCGTAAACAACAGCCTCAGTATGAAGCTTTAGATCAAAATATGTAATTTCAGTAGTGTTCTCAATAGTTTGCTTGATTTTCCAGAAGCTTTGTTCGTATCCAAGTGACCAGAGAAAATAAACATTCTTATGTTTTCAAGTTTCTTAATGGTGCACTGACAATGCAAAGTCTCATGTATCTAGAACAATAGCTGACCATGCCAAAGAATGATCGTAAAATGGAAACATCCTGTGGGAGACTGACAGTTGGCAGCATTTGCACTTTAGATGGATGGGGTGTCATGTCCCCATCAGAAAAGATATGGCCAAATAAATTTAGGTTTATCTTATGGAACTGACATTTCTTGGCATTCAAAGTTGAACTGGCATCAGTGAGCAGCTGACACACTTGTGTGAGAGCTTTGTCATGCTCCTTCTGTGTAGCTCTGAAAACCAATATGTCATCACTTCAATTGAAAGCATTCATGAGAGTCTGTATGATATGTCAATTACATCTTGAAATAGTTCTGCCGCTGATGACACGCCAAAACGTAGTCTCTTGTAACAGAACAGAAAGGTTGTAATGTACCTGCAATTCTCCTTGAGTTCCTAGTGATAAAATTGTTTATTCAGATCTAGGCCAGAGAATACCTGTGCACCATTCAATTGTGTTATCCTGTTGGCAATGTGCAGACCTGGATATTGCTCTCTTTCAATTGCCTTCTTCGCTTGACGAATATCCACGCAGGTGCATACAGCTCCTTCATTGTCCTTTTTTGGTACTACCACTATGGGAGAAACCCATCAAGTTAGACCAGTGGAACGTTCAATGATATCATGTTTGAGCGAAGATTGAAGTTCTTCTTGAACAGCTTCCTGTAAAATCTATTTGTCTGTGTTTTTGAGAAACAGGATGGACGTGCTCATTAATGTGTAATTGGACACTCATAAAATGAGTTTTCCCAACCCATATAACAATGAAGGGAATTGACTTAATATTTTGTGGTAAGCATTCATGTTATAGGTCACAGACATGCGCGACTGTGCTGAAGCTAATTAAACAGGAGCTTGAAATTACCACTCTGATAAACTTGATCTACATGTCGACCTTCTAAAACCTTTAGGAGTATACACGGCAAGGATAGAAAATTAACCGGAAGCACTCAACAATTTAATTATAAAAGCACAATCTAATGTTAACACAGCACAAGTGATATGTTGTTGTTCGCCAATAATTGACAGCCTGTCCTCCCTTCCCCAGTTTCTCACTTTGGTCCTGACAGAAATCAGGAAACTACCAACACGTTTGCACGATCAACCACTCCCTCTATGTCCACATTCAACCGATCTAATCAGTCAGACAGTTAACAAAGAGCACAGCATAAAGGAAAAAAAGTAATAAAGGACACAAGGACCTAATAGTAAATGCTGATACCCCACTGACTAAGGCATCAGCAGCAGTTCTGCTGTTTGACAATCGATACCCTAGAAGTATCGAATCACTCAACAATTTGAAACGGAAAATAAGAATAAAACTCCGTCAAAAATAGAACCACAGATCGTGTCAAAGACAACGCCAGCTCCGGACATTTGGGTCCCCCGCTTAGAGATGGGAATCACAATTAAATCTCCCCAAAAACATCTGAACAAAAGGGAGAAAAAAAGACTGCAAAAAAAAAGTAATAAGCTCAGTACAGTGATTCAAAATATAATCAGTGGACCTCCCCAACTTCAAAAAAGTAACACACGATGTGGCTCGATCAGCAACACAAGTATTGACAGCAACTCTTTTTTGTCACAACAATCACCTCTAAAAACATTAGCAGGGCTGACATATAACGCGATACTAGCACCTTGCCACCATAAAGAGTGTAGGCTTACACCTGTGCCCAGGCTGGAGGTTCCAGCTAAGAAATCACAACCCCCGACTTTGTCAAACCAGAAAAGGGCCCCTGAGGCAAAACCACCATCGCACTCTCCAGTGCCTGGACCAGAAGCCCCAATAACCCCCATAAAAGTGGCGAATACTCCTGAGGAGACACAAAAAAGGGAAGCTACAGAGCATTACAATGATGAATTTAAGTTAAGTGGTAAGGAGAATCTCTGGATCACACTGGTAAAAAACTTGGACATAGCAAACATGGGCACACACACCTCTAATAAAGTGTCCTACCAAGCCCCTGGTGAACAATTTGAACAAATGCAAGGATTAATCTTCAATCATAGAAGAATTGATCTATCCCAGACAAAGGACAAGAGTAAACACACGGCCGCCGGCCAGGACCGTACCACAATAAATTTAAAAGCCAAACTGTTGTTTATCCCGGAATATTTCACCCAAGGATGACACAACATCTTGAACAGAGGGAACATCCTCAAACTGTTCAAATGCATTCCTGAAATGCGACATATTGAATCCAGAGACATAACATCCATTGAATTTAAACCCAGCAGAGGTAAACAATTCACAGCTTTACTTAACTTTAATTACCTTTGCATCAGTAGTAACCAAAGAGCAGGTAATATCAAGGTTTGACCAATTCAACAAATGGGGTATCAATGTAGTTCCTCAAACAGAACCACGGTACCCGTCAGTACTTGCAACCTCTCTGGCCCCATCAGAGTGACAACACTGGACTGCCATCATTTTCAATACTAAAATCCGCTCAAAGTCGACCTCCAGCAAGAATGATCAAACCATAAATAGAGGTGCCTAAAATCACGTAGGCTGATTGGGCTTGGTTGCCAGTGGCCCTGGCTAGGGGAAACCATGACTGAATTAGTTCTCAACCTGGCCTCTCAGTGTATTCGTGGAACATTAATCATCTTGTCACGAAACCCCAATCTCCAGACATGATAACGTTTTTAAAACACCACAAGGTCATTCTATGGCAGGAAACATGGTCCGAGGTTAGCCTTCCAATAGAAGGATATTTGGAATATAGGTCCCCTACCCTGAGGTCGCACAAGTTTGGTAGACCTAGCTGTGGTCTCTCAATCTACATATCAACCAACTAACATTCAAGGAAGACTGGATCTCTGGCATAAGGATCAGAAATTCCAAACCAACTGAACAACTGCTCCTGATTAACATATACATTTCACCAAGCACCAGGGAGAAAAAATACAAGTTTGACCATTTGATCCTGATCTTGTGAAACATACTGAGTGACTATGGAAGAACTGCCAGTTTAATCTCTGGCGATTATAACATAAATCTCTTCCAATGACTCCCTGAAGAGCATGACGTAACATGCCCACACATCTTGGAATAAGTAAAGCCTACTGGTAACAAATACAGCAAACTCGGTGAATATATGGTTCTACAACTTAGCATCTTGGGTTACACAATCCTGAATGGTCGCTTCTCCGTGGACAGTCCCCCAAACTGGACAAGAACAAATGGCCGCACTTATTCCATTCTTGATTATACCATCTACAACAAGAAAAAGCTTCCCTTGATCGAAAATGACATCATTGCTGTACGATGAGACAGCGATAACCGACCCCAAGTGATTACCATAACATTTGATGTAATACAGCATGTCGTGACAAGCCAGACAACAAGAGGAATCTACTCCGAGAACCTCAAAAGGCTAAAATGGTCTGATTCCACGATACTGACAATAATGACAAAATATAGAGCGCTGCAAGTGCCGACGATATCCCGCTCACTACATCATGTAGTCAACTGCTTTAAAACCTTTCATGTATTCCACGAAAAACCAAAAAAGGTAATATAACAACAACAACTTTGGAAATTAAGAAGCTAAAATTCCTACATAATTCTGCACTTAGACAAGTACGGAGGCATCCAGGGGAAGATCACACATTTAACACATGCAAGCATGCCCAAAAGGCACTCAGACAAGCAATATTTCTAGAGAATAAAAATCGCTCAGAGCAGTTCTGGATAAATTTGGTACATGCGAGTAAAAACCATCGCTCCAAGTCATTTTGGTCCCTTGTCCACGGGAAAACATATAACCAGGGAGGACAAAGTAGTGCAAACATTCGCAAAGATGAATGGGTATCTTTTTTAACAACCCACTTCAAAAAAACAGAAAAGGAACAAGGCTCACCGGGCCTCCAGACTAATCTAAGTCAATTGCAGCTCCCTTTAGGTACAATCCAAGCTGGGATATCCGAGCAACCCGTAGAATCGAACATCAAGACGCCACGGTAATGGCCATCAAATCACCGTACCAGCAAGAAGTGTCTCCTCAACAGATAACCAAAACACTAGAAGCCCTAACGATCAGAACAGCATGAATCATAACCAACGGCCACTCAGACGGAGCTCCTGGGCCAAATGGTCTACCCCAGGCTGTGTACAAACCAGACACTGACTTTTGGACCAAACATCTGGCATCCTTATACAGTTACTGCTGGACCAACCAGCTCATACCGAAATCCTGGTGCGGAGCTATCATACACCCAATATATAAAGGTGGCAAGAGGTCAGACCCTAAAAATTACAGGATGATTACCCTTCTAGATGTTGAATCTAAATACTATGCCAAGTTGTTCCTTTAAGATCTGTCATTTTGGGCCACAAAAAGCCATCTCATACCCTTTAATCAGACAGGATTTGTGGCAAAATCAGGAACCATCACAAACTTGCTTGTAATATCATTCCTGTTGGACAAAGCGGTGGCCTCAGGAATGCTAATTCACTGTTGTTTTGTTGAATCCAAGGCCGCTTTCAACTGCCCAGGGGCCAATTGTTGTCCAAAACGCAGAAATGGGGAATTCCATCTGCGCTCTTACAAGCTATAATCCAGCTACACACAAACACATGGATCTGTATAAAACTTGGAGACCGATCCCATATCTCCAGAAAGATACAAACTTTGCATGGAGTAAAACAAGGTTGTGTGCCGGCGCCCCTCCTCTTCAATCTCTTCATTTCAGATTTATCACAGTTACTTGAAGATGTCAACTCCTATCCCCCAAAAATTGCCGGCATCAGAATCAGCAACTTACTGTATGCAGATGACCTCTTCCTGCTCAGTCACGCCTGGGTTGGTCTGCAGAGACTACTCGATCAGCTATCTCTCTACATCACCAAATATGAGCTGGAACTAAACCTATTAAAAACAAAGGCAATCACATATGGTTCAAGGACATTTCAAGGTGGAGGATGGCAGTACAATGGCAAACGTATTGACAGGGCCGCCTCATACAAATACTTAGGGGTCCACATGGACAGAAGGGGCTCGTTCTTAGAACACAGAGACGAGGTAGAAGCCAAAGCCCTGACAATTCAGGTAGCACTCACTAATTTCACAAGGCAGCTATCCGGCCCAAGATTGACTCCTCTGATAAGAGTCATTAAGGCACAAATCCTCAATTATGTTTCCTATGTTATCAGGAGATTATGCAGGGAAAAAATAACAGACTTGTGAGCAAAATAACAACAAGAATTTTCAAGCAAGTGTTGAACCTTACGAAAACCTCATCTACTGCCCAAATATGACTTGAGTTTGGTCTCCAAGATCATCTAATGGCGGGGGCTGGAGCATTCATCAAGTTGTGTAACAAGCTACTCATGTCCAGAGAAGGAAGCTGGGAGGCTAAATTGTGGCAGGAAATATCAACCAGTCAGCTTGGGTGATTATACCGAATTTACCTACAAGACTCTTTACAACTCCTGGAAGCTGAAGAAATTTGGAGTGCTAACCCTTCCGAACAGACCCTTAAAATGTATATCAAAAGGAATGTTTGTTCCTGGTCCTGCTACTCGGACAGAGCACAACTGGTTCAAGGTAAGCACTCCTGGACAGTCATATCAGGGTTCAAGGCAGGGGTAGTGGCGCCTTTCTTGTCATGTACCTATGCAGTGCACTGGAAAAAAATATTTTTGGCCCTCTGAATGGGAGAATGGCCCTTCCTGTATCATCTACCAGGCTGGCACCATATAAACAACAATATAATGTGCAGGGAGTGCTGGAGTAGTAAGGAAACAATTGAGCATGTGGTATGGCTGTGCCCAGCACTCCTGAACAATCGAAAGATTCTGCTGCGGGGTGAATGGAACAAACTTGGCGTTCGCTCCTGTCAAGAACCCATCCTTACCTCTATGAACCCAGATAATCCAATGCTTAACATCCGGTTCACTAAGTTTGTTGCAAGAGCAGTAAAAAGGCTAACAAACTGTGAGAGCCATTGAGTCAACCATTGTTAATTTGCAAAGGCAGCACTAAACCCGCTGTGTTGTCAACTTGTTACTATAGTGTATTACTTGACAGCGGCCTAATCTGGTATTTTGCACATCACTACTTTTTATTGTTTCATGTCTTTTGCTATGTTATGTTATGTTATCGGAGCTTATAAAGCGCACTTCTACCCAAAGGTGTCCTGGTGCAGTACTCTGACTCCAATAACCTTGTCTTCAGCCCCTTTCTAAAAGAAAGGACCTCCGAGGCATTCCTGAGATGCAATGGCAGACTGTTCCAGGTTTTGGCCGCACAATAGGAAAAGCTCATGCCTCCCCAACTTGCTTTTTTTTTTCGTGGTACAGCTACAAGTCTTCCTTCAGCAGAGTGCAGCGCTCTACCCGAAACATACCAATCAAAGCAACTGTTCAGAAATTCCAGGGCGCGGCCCCTCAGTGATATGAAAACCATGCACAATGTTTTGAATTGTGCTCGTCTAGTTACTGGCAACCAGTGCAGTTGCTGTAGTCCGTCTAGAGCTGAGGCAAATCTAGGAATACCTGTTAGCAGTCTCGCTGCTGCATTTTGAACTAGCTGTAGTCTGTACAGGTGTTTTTTTATCAGATTCAAGTACAGACTGTTACAGTAATCGAGGCGCGACAAAATGAGGGCTTTGATTGCTGTCCTGAAACCATCTGCTGGAAGGAGAAATTAAATTTTCCTCAGTGTCCTAAGGATATAGAAGCAGGTAGATACAACTCCGCTGACCTGGTACCCAAAATCCAGCTTATGATCCAGGATCACGCCCACATTTTTGGCTTTCCCTGAGGGAGCAGGTGGCTTCCCCATTACCTCAGGCCACATATCAGGAGTCCAGATATTGGGATTGTTCCCAAATGTAATGACCTCGGTCTTGCCAGCATTACATTTCAGGCAATTGGAGGCCATCCAGCCTGTGATGTCTTTCAAACAGTCATGACATCTTGAGGCCATAGCATCTTTGGTCCCTCGTTCGATGGACAACCCAATTTGAGTGTCGTCTGCATAGGATGTAAGTTGCAGCCCGAAAGATCTTATCAATGCAGCCAAAGGGTTGACATAAATGTTAAAAAGCATGGGGCTCAGGGAGGACCCCTGCGGCACCCCACATGGGAGGGTAAAAGGCTTAGATTTATCCCGCCCCATCTCAACTGTTTGGCTTCTGCCTGACAAGACGGTTTTAAGGAGGCTCCAGGCCCTCCCATTCACCCCCGCCTTTAATAATCGGTCCATCAGCACCTGGTGGTGGACCGTATCGAAGGCTGCCGACAGATCCAATAAAATCAGAACCGCCATCCCTCCCTGATCCACCGCAGCTCTAACCTCCTCCGTGGCCTTGATAAGGGCCAGCTCTGTGCTATGTCCTGCACGAAACCCAAACTGCATGGGGTCAAGTGCATTAGTGGTCATTGTGTGATTTTAAGTTTCTACCATCTTCTGCAGGGCTTTACACACTTATAAATAGAACTGGACCATCAGTGGAATTGTCAGCAGCCTTTTAGTAACGACTAGTGCCTGCCCCTTTTTTACTTTTTTTTTAGCATGATGTTAAAACCAAAATGAATTATCACTGTTGTAACTGTGTCTTTACCATAAGGATTCCTGGTTTTATTGCAGTCCATACCTAAGCAGCATGAAAATAGAGAGATTATGTAATTCTTAATGGGTGCTGATTAGGTTTTAAACAACAATTTATCATTGAATATCATATTCGTCCATTATCCTCTATTCATACCTGACGCTATTAATGGACTAAAGGGCTGTATCCAGGGTTGGTTTTAAAAGAGTGTGAGGGAATAATGTAAGCAAAGATACAGAAACACAGTTAACATTCTTCTTTATTGTCCTGCATGTGTAAATGCTTTAGTAATTGACTGATATATGTGTTTATTGTTGTATGTCCATCATTGTAATGATTTTTATTAATCAAACAATAAAGTGGTAGTAGACTGTATATCAATTTGACAGCTCGCAGCATTTTCTTTTTGACTTATTTTTCACCTTAACTAGAAATATTTTTAAGGTACTTAAAAATCTTCTTGTTATCTGCTTCTTCAATCACATCATTGAAATCATCAAATGTCTTTATCCAGGCAGTCCATCTGTTGCCAATATTCCACTTATTGGCTGTAGTAAATGGCAGTGGTGGTTTCAAGGCGGCAGCATTGCAACCATTGGTGAAACTTAATGTTATGGAGAGTATAGTTCTCTCTGACGCTGTGTGGTGATCTTGTTTATGCAAACCGTCTCTGAGGCCGTGCGATGTACTGGCCTCTGGATCATCTTTGATAATGAGTGGAAACGGACCCCTTTCTTGGTCTCCTCTAGATACATAAAAACGGAAATGATTCCGATCACCGCTCTTGATGTTCCAAAACATCTGAACCTTTGAAGATGTCCTGCACCTGCTGCAGATCAGAGCATATAAATTCTCCCTACTTCCACGGACAGAGTAAATTCACAGTCGCACGCACATTCACTCATCATACGCTAGGGCCCATGAACCTAATATTCATTCTATTACTCTATCCACACTGAATATATGAGAGAAACCTAAACCAATCTGCATCTAAAGCGAGGTCAATGCAACCATAAAGAAATTGTCCTGAGTCATGATTTTAAACATAGAAAATACATTTGAAACTCAATAAATGACAAAGAAATGACCACCCGACACTGGAATTCAAACAAATGGTTGTTTATCCAAATTAATTCAAATGAAAGTTAATCGATAGCAAAATCATTATTCTCATAGTTACCTATTGTAGCTAAATGGGTCAGGACAGGTTTCTCAGTAAAGTCTCTCGAGTCACCGTCCTCACGATCAGCATCGGTCTTCACGAACATAGGTTCAGGAAGAAGTGGCCTCAAAATGCTAAATGCCCTCTCTAGTCTAGTAATATTTATAATAAAACTTGCAAAAATAAAGTAACAAACAAACTCCGAATGTCCGTTGAGCCGCTGAGCAGAGCGAGCAGGAAAGGATGTCGCCTGGCAACATTTAGAAAACCTCCGCTCAGAAAAATCACAAAAATAAAAACACGGAAGAAGGAAACTCGAGTTAGGCAATCGAAACATTTATGAATGCTCTTCCTTGGATCCATAGCGAAGCCACCACACGCTATCAAAGTTCATTGTGGCTTTATTCTTTTCCAAGGGCACTTGGAAGCAAGCCCGGAGCTGCTGTCCTCACGGAAACTTTTAATTCAGACAGAGGCTGTGGTCAGGTGACTTTCAACCATGTTCAGCAAGGCCTCTCGTCACATCTCAATCACTCGAGCGCAGGCTGTAAATAGCAGCCATCTTTGTTTAGGCCAAAACGGACCATCTTAATTAAAAGAAACACAAAACAACGTTACCACATCATAATGATTATACAGTGTTAATCCCCACTAATACCCTTATGTGTATGTAATTACCTAGCTGTCTGCAACACAAAGAAGCATTAGAGCACGTTATTTAAAAGCGCCAACACGAAACAAATAGCACTTTTGCGACACTCATTTAATTAATTTGCTCACCAATTTAGTTCACATATTAATAAAGCAACATATATGCATTCCCACGTGTAATTTTCTCTCATTAGTAATGTTGGTTAATCAAGACTTCTGACAAAGTTAATAATTAATGATCATAAATTAGTAATTTTAATCACAACATATAACATAAACTGGAGTTTAAAACTCAATACATTTTCAATAGAAAACCCTGCTCCAGCAATCCCCCCTTTGGTGATATATATCACCACAAAACCAACCCAAAAAAAAAAAAAAAAAATGTAGTCCCAATTTTAGGAGAAATTGAAAATGTCTTTTATAACACAACATTAAACACCAGATTCTCTTTCAACATCCCTCTTCGACTCCAAGTAAACACTCTCCCTCAATTCCTCTAATTCTATTTCTTGTGGGTCTCTCTTTGACCTCTTTTGTTTCTTTTCAGTATTCCGCTTAATTATTTTCTTTTTCCCTCCCCTGTTTTTACAACACAAACACCCCAATCTTAGTATCAATAAAGCAACAATCACACATGTCAATGGAAATAAAATTTTACCAATAATGGTACTACCTATTTTAGCAATAAAACTCTTAACAGCAACTATCTTATTAGCTATTTTAGTCCAGATACTTTCAGCTTCCAGTGGTACTAATTCTTCATGCAAATCAGTAATATTTTTGATATAGACCTTTAGATCTTTGCTTTCATCAGAAATGTAAGTACAACAATGTTGAACCTTCAGCATTCCACAAACTCCACCCTCCTTAGCCAATAGAATATCAAGGGCAAGTCGATTTTGCATAGACATGGCACGTACGGCAATCATCTCCGTATTTAGCAAAAGAAACCCTCCAGCGGTACTTGTCGATAAGTGATCCACCACTGTTGACAGTTTCCGAATTCCATATGCATTTAAAGAAATTCCCACTGCTGGAAATAAAGCTCCAAAAATATCACCTACAATTTCTGACCAAGTTTCTCTCTTAAAGCGTGTTAGTAGATTAATGTGTTCTACATCTTCTATCCTATCTATATGAAAAATCTTTGGAAAAACCAAGCCAACATAACACGTGCCATACCAATGGTCAGGCAACTTTCGACAGCTTTTTTTTTTTAGAGTACTCATGACACGTTTGACAAGGCAAAGAGGGGTGCTCTTCTGATGTTACACTTTAAGATGACTGAGTCTTTGAATTTTTGACTGTTGAAAGGTGAGCCAAAATTGCAGGAACTCCCCAGGTCACAAAGATGCTGTTTAATCTCTCAATTACACATTCTTGAGTGTTGGATGAGAGATCTTTGATCAATGTAAAACCGTAACATTCATCAACAATCACCATCAGGTGATGTCTGTTGTCAAGAAGACCAATGCAATTCCTTCACATGCATGTACTAGGAACTCTGACATGTTTAACGGGTGTTGAGTGGGTTTCGATGACATGGAGTTGCACAGATGACCGGCCTTAAGTTCTCTTTCAACTCTCTCGTCGAGATGTGGAAACCAGACTCGTCTCAGAGATCTTATTTCCATGATGACAATTCTTGACCCTTTTAGAATAATACCTTCTAGTGTAATGGACAGTTCATCCTTGACGTTCTTAAACTTTTGATATTCACTGTCACTAGTAAGAGGTAGAGGTTGTTGGCACCAAGACTAATGTGTAATACGTCTTTTAGTTTCAGCATGTCACTATCTTGAATTGTGGTAGTGACAATTTGTTTCAACGAAATGGCAGGTAGAGTGCTTAATTTGACTACTAAATGTATGTACACTTCAGCCATCTTAGAATGGGTGCCAGGGGATTGTAGAAGAATTTGTGAGAAGTAGTAGGCAGGATTCTGATTTTTCCCTGGACAATGCACAACGGTGTAGTGGTACTCTTGCAACCATAGACTCCAAAGTTCAATGCAAGGAAGCATTTTTGCTTTTGGATTTCCAAAGAAAGTTAACAATGCTTGATGATCGGTCACACGCGTGAAGAGCCTCCCATACAAGAATACGTGGAAATGTTCACAAGCCCACACCACTGCTAAGCTTTCTGTCTTAGGTTGTGAATAAGCACTCCAGTTTGGGACAAACTTCGGCTTGCATACGACACAATACATCATTGAGCATATGGGTGTCCGCTGTGCTGTGTAAGGATGGCACCCAACCTGACAGGGCTAGCGTAAACAACAGCCTCAGTATGAAGCTTTAGATCAAAATATGTAATTTCAGTAGTGTTCTCAATAGTTTGCTTGATTTTCCAGAAGCTTTGTTCGTATCCAAGTGACCAGAGAAAATAAACATTCTTATGTTTTCAAGTTTCTTAATGGTGCACTGACAATGCAAAGTCTCATGTATCTAGAACAATAGCTGACCATGCCAAAGAATGATCGTAAAATGGAAACATCCTGTGGGAGACTGACAGTTGGCAGCATTTGCACTTTAGATGGATGGGGTGTCATGTCCCCATCAGAAAAGATATGGCCAAATAAATTTAGGTTTATCTTATGGAACTGACATTTCTTGGCATTCAAAGTTGAACTGGCATCAGTGAGCAGCTGACACACTTGTGTGAGAGCTTTGTCATGCTCCTTCTGTGTAGCTCTGAAAACCAATATGTCATCACTTCAATTGAAAGCATTCATGAGAGTCTGTATGATATGTCAATTACATCTTGAAATAGTTCTGCCGCTGATGACACGCCAAAACGTAGTCTCTTGTAACAGAACAGAAAGGTTGTAATGTACCTGCAATTCTCCTTGAGTTCCTAGTGATAAAATTGTTTATTCAGATCTAGGCCAGAGAATACCTGTGCACCATTCAATTGTGTTATCCTGTTGGCAATGTGCAGACCTGGATATTGCTCACTTTCAATTGCCTTCTTCGCTTGACGAATATCCACGCAGGTGCATACAGCTCCTTCATTGTCCTTTTTTGGTACTACCACTATGGGAGAAACCCATCAAGTTAGACCAGTGGAACGTTCAATGATATCATGTTTGAGCGAAGATTGAAGTTCTTCTTGAACAGCTTCCTGTAAAATCTATTTGTCTGTGTTTTTGAGAAACAGGATGGACGTGCTCATTAATGTGTAATTGGACACTCATAAAATGAGTTTTCCCAACCCATATAACAATGAAGGGAATTGACTTAATATTTTGTGGTAAGCATTCATGTTATAGGTCACAGACATGCGCGACTGTGCTGAAGCTAATTAAACAGGAGCTTGAAATTACCACTCTGATAAACTTGATCTACATGTCGACCTTCTAAAACCTTTAGGAGTATACACGGCAAGGATAGAAAATGAACCGGAAGCACTCAACAATTTAATTATAAAAGCACAATCTAATGTTAACACAGCACAAGTGATATGTTGTTGTTCGCCAATAATTGACAGCCTGTCCTCCCTTCCCCAGTTTCTCACTGTGGTCCTGACAGAAATCAGGAAACTACCAACACGTTAGCACGATCAACCACTCCCTCTATGTCCACATTCAACCGATCTAATCAGTCAGACAGTTAACAAAGAGCACAGCATAAAGGAAAAAAAGTAATAAAGGACACAAGGACCTAATAGTAAATGCTGATACCCCACTGACTAAGGCATCAGCAGCAGTTCTGCTGTTTGACAATCGATACCCTAGAAGTATCGAATCACTCAACAATTTGAAACGGAAAATAAGAATAAAACTCCGTCAAAAATAGAACCACAGATCGTGTCAAAGACAACGCCAGCTCCGGACATTTGGGTCCCCCGCTTAGAGATGGGAATCACAATTAAATCTCCCCAAAAACATCTGAACAAAAGGGAGAAAAAAAGACTGCAAAAAAAAAGTAATAAGCTCAGTACAGTGATTCAAAATATAATCAGTGGACCTCCCCAACTTCAAAAAAGTAACACACGATGTGGCTCGATCAGCAACACAAGTATTGACAGCAACTCTTTTTTGTCACAACAATCACCTCTAAAAACATTAGCAGGGCTGACATATAACGCGATACTAGCACCTTGCCACCATAAAGAGTGTAGGCTTACACCTGTGCCCAGGCTGGAGGTTCCAGCTAAGAAATCACAACCCCCGACTTTGTCAAACCAGAAAAGGGCCCCTGAGGCAAAACCACCATCGCACTCTCCAGTGCCTGGACCAGAAGCCCCAATAACCCCCATAAAAGTGGCGAATACTCCTGAGGAGACACAAAAAAGGGAAGCTACAGAGCATTACAATGATGAATTTAAGTTAAGTGGTAAGGAGAATCTCTGGATCACACTGGTAAAAAACTTGGACATAGCAAACATGGGCACACACACCTCTAATAAAGTGTCCTACCAAGCCCCTGGTGAACAATTTGAACAAATGCAAGGATTAATCTTCAATCATAGAAGAATTGATCTATCCCAGACAAAGGACAAGAGTAAACACACGGCCGCCGGCCAGGACCGTACCACAATAAATTTAAAAGCCAAACTGTTGTTTATCCCGGAATATTTCACCCAAGGATGACACAACATCTTGAACAGAGGGAACATCCTCAAACTGTTCAAATGCATTCCTGAAATGCGACATATTGAATCCAGAGACATAACATCCATTGAATTTAAACCCAGCAGAGGTAAACAATTCACAGCTTTACTTAACTTTAATTACCTTTGCATCAGTAGTAACCAAAGAGCAGGTAATATCAAGGTTTGACCAATTCAACAAATGGGGTATCAATGTAGTTCCTCAAACAGAACCACGGTACCCGTCAGTACTTGCAACCTCTCTGGCCCCATCAGAGTGACAACACTGGACTGCCATCATTTTCAATACTAAAATCCGCTCAAAGTCGACCTCCAGCAAGAATGATCAAACCATAAATAGAGGTGCCTAAAATCACGTAGGCTGATTGGGCTTGGTTGCCAGTGGCCCTGGCTAGGGGAAACCATGACTGAATTAGTTCTCAACCTGGCCTCTCAGTGTATTCGTGGAACATTAATCATCTTGTCACGAAACCCCAATCTCCAGACATGATAACGTTTTTAAAACACCACAAGGTCATTCTATGGCAGGAAACATGGTCCGAGGTTAGCCTTCCAATAGAAGGATATTTGGAATATAGGTCCCCTACCCTGAGGTCGCACAAGTTTGGTAGACCTAGCTGTGGTCTCTCAATCTACATATCAACCAACTAACATTCAAGGAAGACTGGATCTCTGGCATAAGGATCAGAAATTCCAAACCAACTGAACAACTGCTCCTGATTAACATATACATTTCACCAAGCACCAGGGAGAAAAAATACAAGTTTGACCATTTGATCCTGATCTTGTGAAACATACTGAGTGACTATGGAAGAACTGCCAGTTTAATCTCTGGCGATTATAACATAAATCTCTTCCAATGACTCCCTGAAGAGCATGACGTAACATGCCCACACATCTTGGAATAAGTAAAGCCTACTGGTAACAAATACAGCAAACTCGGTGAATATATGGTTCTACAACTTAGCATCTTGGGTTACACAATCCTGAATGGTCGCTTCTCCGTGGACAGTCCCCCAAACTGGACAAGAACAAATGGCCGCACTTATTCCATTCTTGATTATACCATCTACAACAAGAAAAAGCTTCCCTTGATCGAAAATGACATCATTGCTGTACGATGAGACAGCGATAACCGACCCCAAGTGATTACCATAACATTTGATGTAATACAGCATGTCGTGACAAGCCAGACAACAAGAGGAATCTACTCCGAGAACCTCAAAAGGCTAAAATGGTCTGATTCCACGATACTGACAATAATGACAAAATATAGAGCGCTGCAAGTGCCGACGATATCCCGCTCACTACATCATGTAGTCAACTGCTTTAAAACCTTTCATGTATTCCACGAAAAACCAAAAAAGGTAATATAACAACAACAACTTTGGAAATTAAGAAGCTAAAATTCCTACATAATTCTGCACTTAGACAAGTACGGAGGCATCCAGGGGAAGATCACACATTTAACACATGCAAGCATGCCCAAAAGGCACTCAGACAAGCAATATTTCTAGAGAATAAAAATCGCTCAGAGCAGTTCTGGATAAATTTGGTACATGCGAGTAAAAACCATCGCTCCAAGTCATTTTGGTCCCTTGTCCACGGGAAAACATATAACCAGGGAGGACAAAGTAGTGCAAACATTCGCAAAGATGAATGGGTATCTTTGTTAACAACCCACTTCAAAAAAACAGAAAAGGAACAAGGCTCACCGGGCCTCCAGACTAATCTAAGTCAATTGCAGCTCCCTTTAGGTACAATCCAAGCTGGGATATCCGAGCAACCCATAGAATCGAACATCAAGACGCCACGGTAATGGCCATCAAATCACCGTACCAGCAAGAAGTGTCTCCTCAACAGATAACCAAAACACTAGAAGCCCTAACGATCAGAACAGCATGAATCATAACCAACGGCCACTCAGACGGAGCTCCTGGGCCAAATGGTCTACCCCAGGCTGTGTACAAACCAGACACTGACTTTTGGACCAAACATCTGGCATCCTTATACAGTTACTGCTGGACCAACCAGCTCATACCGAAATCCTGGTGCGGAGCTATCATACACCCAATATATAAAGGTGGCAAGAGGTCAGACCCTAAAAATTACAGGATGATTACCCTTCTAGATGTTGAATCTAAATACTATGCCAAGTTGTTCCTTTAAGATCTGTCATTTTGGGCCACAAAAAGCCATCTCATACCCTTTAATCAGACAGGATTTGTGGCAAAATCAGGAACCATCACAAACTTGCTTGTAATATCATTCCTGTTGGACAAAGCGGTGGCCTCAGGAATGCTAATTCACTGTTGTTTTGTTGAATCCAAGGCCGCTTTCAACTGCCCAGGGGCCAATTGTTGTCCAAAACGCAGAAATGGGGGATTCCATCTGCGCTCTTACAAGCTATAATCCAGCTACACACAAACACATGGATCTGTATAAAACTTGGAGACCGATCCCATATCTCCAGAAAGATACAAACTTTGCATGGAGTAAAACAAGGTTGTGTGCCGGCGCCCCTCCTCTTCAATCTCTTCATTTCAGATTTATCACAGTTACTTGAAGATGTCAACTCCTATCCCCCAAAAATTGCCGGCATCAGAATCAGCAACTTACTGTATGCAGATGACCTCTTCCTGCTCAGTCACGCCTGGGTTGGTCTGCAGAGACTACTCGATCAGCTATCTCTCTACATCACCAAATATGAGCTGGAACTAAACCTATTAAAAACAAAGGCAATCACATATGGTTCAAGGACATTTCAAGGTGGAGGATGGCAGTACAATGGCAAACGTATTGACAGGGCCGCCTCATACAAATACTTAGGGGTCCACATGGACAGAAGGGGCTCGTTCTTAGAACACAGAGACGAGGTAGAAGCCAAAGCCCTGACAATTCAGGTAGCACTCACTAATTTCACAAGGCAGCTATCCGGCCCAAGCTTGACTCCTCTGATAAGAGTCATTAAGGCACAAATCCTCAATTATGTTTCCTATGTTATCAGGAGATTATGCAGGGGAAAAATAACAGACTTGTGAGCAAAATAACAACAAGAATTTTCAAGCAAGTGTTGAACCTTACGAAAACCTCATCTACTGCCCAAATATGACTTGAGTTTGGTCTCCAAGATCATCTAATGGCGGGGGCTGGAGCATTCATCAAGTTGTGTAACAAGCTACTTATGTCCAGAGAAGGAAGCTGGGAGGCTAAATTGTGGCAGGAAATATCAACCAGTCAGCTTGGGTGATTATACCGAATTTACCTACAAGACTCTTTACAACTCCTGGAAGCTGAAGAAATTTGGAGTGCTAACCCTTCCGAACAGACCCTTAAAATGTATATCAAAAGGAATGTTTGTTCCTGGTCCAGCTACTCGGACAGAGCACAACTGGTTCAAGGTAAGCACTCCTGGACAGTCATATCAGGGTTCAAGGCAGGGGTAGTGGCGCCTTTCTTGTCATGTACCTATGCAGTGCACTGGAAAAAAATATTTTTGGCCCTCTGAATGGGAGAATGGCCCTTCCTGTATCATCTACCAGGCTGGCACCATATAAACAACAATATAATGTGCAGGGAGTGCTGGAGTAGTAAGGAAACAATTGAGCATGTGGTATGGCTGTGCCCAGCACTCCTGAACAATCGAAAGATTCTGCTGCGGGGTGAATGGAACAAACTTGGCGTTCGCTCCTGTCAAGAACCCATCCTTACCTCTATGAACCCAGATAATCCAATGCTTAACATCCGGTTCACTAAGCTTGTTGCAAGAGCAGTAAAAAGGCTAACAAACTGTGAGAGCCATTGAGTCAACCATTGTTAATTTGCAAAGGCAGCACTAAACCCGCTGTGTTGTCAACTTGTTACTATAGTGTATTACTTGACAGCGGCCTAATCTGGTATTTTGCACATCACTACTTTTTATTGTTTCATGTCTTTTGCTATGTTATGTTATGTTATCGGTGCTTATAAAGCGCACTTCTACCCAAAGGTGTCCTGGTGCAGTACTCTGACTCCAATAACCTTGTCTTCAGCCCCTTTCTAAAAGAAAGGACCTCCGAGGCATTCCTGAGATGCAATGGCAGACTGTTCCAGGTTTTGGCCGGACAATAGGAAAAGCTCATGCCTCCCCAACTTGCTTTTTTTTTTCGTGGTACAGCTACAAGTCTTCCTTCAGCAGAGTGCAGCGCTCTACCCGAAACATACCAATCAAAGCAACTGTTCAGAAATTCCAGGGCGCGGCCCCTCAGTGATATGAAAACCATGCACAATGTTTTGAATTGTGCTCGTCTAGTTACTGGCAACCAGTGCAGTTGCTGTAGTCCGTCTAGAGCTGAGGCAAATCTAGGAATACCTGTTAGCAGTCTCGCTGCTGCATTTTGAACTAGCTGTAGTCTGTACAGGTGTTTTTTTATCAGATTCAAGTACAGACTGTTACAGTAATCGAGGCGCGACAAAATGAGGGCTTTGATTGCTGTCCTGAAACCATCTGCTGGAAGGAGAAATTAAATTTTCCTCAGTGTCCTAAGGATATAGAAGCAGGTAGATACAACTCCGCTGACCTGGTACCCAAAATCCAGCTTATGATCCAGGATCACGCCCACATTTTTGGCTTTCCCTGAGGGAGCAGGTGGCTTCCCCATTACCTCAGGCCACATATCAGGAGTCCAGATATTGGGATTGTTCCCAAATGTAATGACCTCGGTCTTGCCAGCATTACATTTCAGGCAATTGGAGGCCATCCAGCCTGTGATGTCTTTCAAACAGTCATGACATCTTGAGGCATTAGCATCTTTGGTCCCTCGTTCGATGGACAACCCAATTTGAGTGTCGTCTGCATAGGATGTAAGTTGCAGCCCGAAAGATCTTATCAATGCAGCCAAAGGGTTGACATAAATGTTAAAAAGCATGGGGCTCAGGGAGGACCCCTGCGGCACCCCACATGGGAGGGTAAAAGGCTTAGATTTATCCCGCCCCATCTCAACTGTTTGGCTTCTGCCTGACAAGACGGTTTTAAGGAGGCTCCAGGCCCTCCCATTCACCCCCGCCTTTAATAATCGGTCCATCAGCACCTGGTGGTGGACCTTATCGAAGGCTGCCGACAGATCCAATAAAATCAGAACCGCCATCCCTCCCTGATCCACCGCAGCTCTAACCTCCTCCGTGGCCTTGATAAGGGCCAGCTCTGTGCTATGTCCTGCACGAAACCCAAACTGCATGGGGTCAAGTGCATTAGTGGTCATTGTGTGATTTTAAGTTTCTACCATCTTCTGCAGGGCTTTACACACTTATAAATAGAACTGGACCATCAGTGGAATTGTCAGCAGCCTTTTAGTAACGACTAGTGCCTGCCCCTTTTTTACTTTTTTTTTAGCATGATGTTAAAACCAAAATGAATTATCACTGTTGTAACTGTGTCTTTACCATAAGGATTCCTGGTTTTATTGCAGTCCATACCTAAGCAGCATGAAAATAGAGAGATTATGTAATTCTTAATGGGTGCTGATTAGGTTTTAAACAACAATTTATCATTGAATATCATATTCGTCCATTATCCTCTATTCATACCTGACGCTATTAATGGACTAAAGGGCTGTATCCAGGGTTGGTTTTAAAAGAGTGTGAGGGAATAATGTAAGCAAAGATACAGAAACACAGTTAACATTCTTCTTTATTGTCCTGCATGTGTAAATGCTTTAGTAATTGACTGATATATGTGTTTATTGTTGTATGTCCATCATTGTAATGATTTTTATTAATCAAACAATAAAGTGGTAGTAGACTGTATATCAATTTGACAGCTCGCAGCATTTTCTTTTTGACTTATTTTTCACCTTAACTAGAAATATTTTTAAGGTACTTAAAAATCTTCTTGTTATCTGCTTCTTCAATCACATCATTGAAATCATCAAATGTCTTTATCCAGGCAGTCCATCTGTTGCCAATATTCCACTTATTGGCTGTAGTAAATGGCAGTGGTGGTTTCAAGGCGGCAGCATTGCAACCATTGGTGAAACTTAATGTTATGGAGAGTATAGTTCTCTCTGACGCTGTGTGGTGATCTTGTTTATGCAAACCGTCTCTGAGGCCGTGCGATGTACTGGCCTCTGGATCATCTTTGATAATGAGTGGAAACGGACCCCTTTCTTGGTCTCCTCTAGATACACAAACGGAAATGATTCCGATCACCGCTCTTGATGTTCCAAAACATCTGAACCTTTGAAGATGTCCTGCACCTGCTGCAGATCAGAGCATATAAATTCTCCCTACTTCCACGGACAGAGTAAATTCACAGTCGCACGCACATTCACTCATCATACGCTAGGGCCCATGAACCTAATATTCATTCTATTACTCTATCCACACTGAATATATGAGAGAAACCTAAACCAATCTGCATCTAAAGCGAGGTCAATGCAACCATAAAGAAATTGTCCTGAGTCATGATTTTAAACATAGAAAATACATTTGAAACTCAATAAATGACAAAGAAATGACCACCCAACACTGGAATTCAAACAAATGGTTGTTTATCCAAATTAATTCAAATGAAAGTTAATCGATAGCAAAATCATTATTCTCATAGTTACCTATTGTAGCTAAATGGGTCAGGACAGGTTTCTCAGTAAAGTCTCTCGAGTCACCGTCCTCACGATCAGCATCGGTCTTCACGAACATAGGTTCAGGAAGAAGTGGCCTCAAAATGCTAAATGCCCTCTCTAGTCTAGTAATATTTATAATAAAACTTGCAAAAATAAAGTAACAAACAAACTCCGAATGTCCGTTGAGCCGCTGAGCAGAGCGAGCAGGAAAGGATGTCGCCTGGCAACATTTAGAAAACCTCCGCTCAGAAAAATCACAAAAATAAAAACACGGAAGAAGGAAACTCGAGTTAGGCAATCGAAACATTTATGAATGCTCTTCCTTGGATCCATAGCGAAGCCACCACACGCTATCAAAGTTCATTGTGGCTTTATTCTTTTCCAAGGGCACTTGGAAGCAAGCCCGGAGCTGCTGTCCTCACGGAAACTTTTAATTCAGACAGAGGCTGTGGTCAGGTGACTTTCAACCATGTTCAGCAAGGCCTCTCGTCACATCTCAATCACTCGAGCGCAGGCTGTAAATAGCAGCCATCTTTGTTTAGGCCAAAACGGACCATCTTAATTAAAAGAAACACAAAACAACGTTACCACATCATAATGATTATACAGTGTTAATCCCCACTAATACCCTTATGTGTATGTAATTACCTAGCTGTCTGCAACACAAAGAAGCATTAGAGCACGTTATTTAAAAGCGCCAACACGAAACAAATAGCACTTTTGCGACACTCATTTAATTAATTTGCTCACCAATTTAGTTCACATATTAATAAAGCAACATATATGCATTCCCACGTGTAATTTTCTCTCATTAGTAATGTTGGTTAATCAAGACTTCTGACAAAGTTAATAATTAATGATCATAAATTAGTAATTTTAATCACAACATATAACATAAACTGGAGTTTAAAACTCAATAAATTTTCAATAGAAAACCCTGCTCCAGCACACCTCATTCAGCACCTTTGATGGGGTGCTGCTTCGAATATAGACTGCTCTGCAAGCACAACCCCAGGTGCCTTATCTGGAGTCACTCCCTCCAGCGCTGTGGCATGATGACTCTTCACTCGGTGCTTGTAAGTAGATGACTGTTTCTTGTATCACTTTATCTTTGTGCTGTCTGGCACCTGGCTGATCTCTGTCTGGTAGCGCTTTTGTTCGCTGTGTTAACTTGCGCTTTGTTGCTCTTTTAAAACCTGGTTGCATCCGCCTACAGCGTTGTCAGAAAATGTGGCTTCAAGTTATGTAGTAGCGCAGTACTTCTTTGTGCGGTCTTCCCAATAGGTACTCGGCCACTGAAGTGTAGACTTCTCAGGGAAACTTTCATTAGCTTCAAGTGTTTTACACGGAACTGAGGCTGCACTTTGACTCCACATATGCCAAACGTCGATTCCGCACTTCAACTGAGGCACACGTGGCACGCACAAGCAGTTTGCTGGACCACGGTAAACTCTCTGGGAGAGCACTGTTGATCTTCAATAACTTATCCCCTATCTCATCACCAGCTGTAGCAACCAATGACTACACCACACATGGAGCTTAGTATAAAACGTGTTTATTCTTCTGCTTGTAACCGAGAACGTAACATTCTAAACCTGCATTCAATTCACTATGCTCTAATGCTTATGTCACAGTTCAAAGGAATCCATCAGGAGCCCAAATGTTCCATCATTCCAAACTCACAAAACATGACACCTACTTCCTGGAATTAAGTATTTTAGAGCTTCTATGCAGAATAAGTTATGTCCATGGACTGTAGAGCCAAGAAAGAACATTTGGACACAGAATCCCTACATCCATGTTACCAATTCTTATGTCTTATGTCTTATGCATAAATGAATTTTTGTCTGTATTCAATACTTTAGAAAAAAAATGGTGTTACAGCAGAGTCACACCACCCATCTGATATACAGTGGTATACGAAAGTGGTATTAGAAAAGACAAACTGAATAAACACAAATATACTTTTCTGGCAGGGAAGCAGAAGTTCATATGTTAACATAGATTTGTAAGAGGAAGCAAACTTAATCTCAGCTTCAGGGAACCTGGTATTTCAAATCTCTGTTCCTGTTCCTCTGCAGGCCTCACAGCTGTTGTGTGGGGCCTTTGAGTGTGGGGTGTGGAATAAGAGATACATGTCCCCTGCCACATTTTCAATGTCTTTATAGAGCCAACCTGCCCTGCCTTTGGAGTGGGGACAGGGATCCTTTGAGAGATTGCTGTAGTCTGTGTCTGCACCCCTTTTTTGAATTGTAGAGGGGATACACGGTGCACTCCTTCAGCCCTTCCGAATGCACCTCACAGGATGTCTACACAGTGAGGCTTCCTTCAAAGGCATTTTTCCCCTGGTCCGCATCCGTAATGTTGCACAGGCAGAGGTACTGCCAATGTGCACACAAGGAAATACCTATTTTATATTTCACATTTACAAATTGTGAGTTAGGCATTACAAAAGGAGCCGCACATGTGTTTGTTGACCATTCTGTAATAGAAAAGAGACAGCAGAGCATTAATAGCAGGCACAAGCACAAGGTGCACTCAGAGAGCATTTCAATAATCACTTCACTATTACATAAAAAGAAAAAATAATACAAACGGATTTATCCTGTTTCTGCACTCGTGCAATGTTATGACAGAAACAAAGAATGGGGAAATGGCCAAAAGATGTTCAAAAAGAGGGCAAGTAAAGGTCTGATTTACCTTTGAAGACCATAATCCCCATCTTACTGATGGAGCAAGGACTCGTAGAAAAGAGACTTGCTCGGAAGCAATCCACTCCTTTAACTCACTAACAAGTTATTAAAATGTTTTGTGTAAAACTAATGCGTACCACATGAATACGAGGGTTAGGGAAGCTTGCTTATGTGTTTACTAACATGGATAACATGAACAAAGGACTAAAACCGCTTTAATTGGGAAATCTTTACTGCGCATGTTTCAACTACATCTACGTAGGATGACAAGTTATCGCTTGTAGGGAAATTCTTGCGCATGAGCAGAAGACACTAAAATGGAGTCTTGAAGACTCGCGTGCATGGCATCTGCTTAGCTGAAACGAAAACAGGCTGTTCTGCTAACTCTAATGCAGGAAAAGTTTTAACAAGTAAAGGGGACTTTATCACTAGTGCGCATTTGGGCCTCTCATGTATAAATGAAAGGAGTTGAGTAATGAAAAGACTGCGCATGTCCACTGAAAGTTAACCCGGAATGATGACTGTGATGTTGAACGGAAGCCAAGGACACAAGTGTTACACCCTGGGAACGGACAGTGAAGAGTTCAACGATGGGGACTCGCATTTAGATGTTATTAAAATGTTTCGAAGTAGTGTGAAAGGCGTATGTGAACTAAAATTCTGAATACAAATTAAAGGGATGGGTTTGCGAACAATAATTGAACTGTTTCTAATGACATGTAAGCATGGTGTGATGGAGCTTCCCCCTTGCCTGACCAATCATATTTCATATTTTTACGATATTGAAACTTTAATGGGTGGGTCATGAAGAGAAAAACCTTATAATTAGATAGCTTTAGTTAGTTAGTTAGAGCGGGAGCGAGAGACTTTGCCAAGACTTTGCAGAGCACAATGCTGAATGCAGAACGAATGGGGAGCGAAGACTGTCGTGATTGCTGAGGTGCTGACGCAGAACTGAAGAAGTGCAGAGCTGGGGAAGGGGAGCTGAGAGAGCTGGAGATTGCGGAAGAATCTTGAGGAGGAAGAGAGTGTCAGAGAGGGGTGCAGCGTGACTAGAGAGGTCCACTATCCTGTCCTGATTTCTGGCCTGACCTATCCCAGGGGACCCACACCAGTCCTTTGGCCAGAGGGTTGGTCTTCTCACCACTCTTGGTAATTATATTTCTCTCATAATTTAGATATATGCTCTTTTCTCTCTATCCTCTCCTTTACTTAGACATTGTTCATTGAGTAAGTCCGTGTAATGTTTGGTTGATGTTTTAATTGATTTTTCTCCACTGAATGATGGTGATTGCACTGTGTATTTGAGATGGTTCACATGCACTTGAAATTTAGAGAAAGATTTAAACCTTCTTGAGTCTGTGATTATTTACTTCATAATTAAATGAATAGTTAGAATTGTGTTAATTGTCTCCATCAACTAGTTCAACTAATTGTCCATCGACCAGAGGAAAGAACATTTTGATCAGTGAAGGGTTAGTTACAGATGAACAGAGGTACCGAATAACTAATCCTGATTATTGTGGAAATTTATAAAACTGTGGCACACAAAACAAACCCAGTGGTTTACTCAAAGTGAGTTTATGGGCCCAGGTGAGTATATGGTAGTAGAGTATCTGTTGTTGGTACACCGCTGGATCATTACCACCAGTGAGCTGGAGATAATTGGATTATATTCAAATATTGATATATTTAAGCACCAGCTGAAACTAAAGAAATCATTATACTTGACTGGGAAACACTGCATTTTAAAACAATGGTGAAAAAGCTTACAACTTTGCATAAAGCAGGGGGCTACAATGTAGCTTTGGAATGACTGGAACCATGGTGGATTTTGAGAATAACCATGAAACCCTATACATTAATTCAATTTATTTTACATGGACATCCTGAAACTTGGTGTTCAGATCTAAAAAAGTCCTCTCTGCATGGCTCTCCCAAGTCTCTTGATTTTTTTCTTGGCAATCTTGTGTACGATGAAGGCCCACTGTGACATGGAATTGAAATCAGAGTGGAGCTCTGTGGGATGAGGGTCAAAAAATGTGCACCCTCTTTTATTGAGAGCAATTAGTGTCAGCTCACCGGGCTGCTGAAGATTAACAGTGATGCAGCAACAGATTCGAGTGACAAGATATATATTTTTTTACCTGTCACCTGCCAGGGAGGGTTTTACGTCCAGTCCCTTTTGTTTTTAAATGTCTATGTCAGTTCCTTGCCAATGAGTCCTTCACTCAGTCCATGTTGGACATGGTCAACGGATGTATGGTTACCTTCTGTGTGTGCAGTGTGATGTCATTGTAGTTTACGTATGCTGTATGACTGCGGAGCCAGGAATCCATTTTGATTCCAATGCACAGGGTTAGGTATAGAAGATGGAGTTTGGAGTGAACCTGCCAGACAGTAATGTGAATTTTAAGGCTCCTCCAAAGCATTCCTGAGGTAGGCCAGATTATTGGATGTGGAGGTTAGGAAAGAGTCTGTCCCTTTGAAGTGAAGGCAAAACTCTTGACCGTTCTTGTTTCATTCTTTTTTTTTTTTTAGTTTTATATGGAAAGTACTCGACCCAAAGGTATCAGAGTGTTTTATATGAGCACCAGTTGCATTACAGACGACCACATTAATTTTGTTAGGCACAGGGAGAGGGGTTTGCCCAGAATCACAGGATGTTGTGCCTCCCTGCCAAGACTCAAACCTGGTTCCCCAGCTTCAAGGTTGACCGCTGTAGCCGCTAGGCCATATTGTTACCCACAACAAGTTGAGAGGTAGTTTAATGAGGAAGCCACTCTCTTTTTTGTGCCTTTGTTTTGGGTGTCCACGTTCAGGGAGCTTTCAACTTCACCTCACTTTGCTACTGAAATGACTGGGAGGGATACACAAAAGTCTGGAACTCTCAGAGTTGCTGGTTGCCGGTGGCTTCTGTTCCAGTTTAAGGAGCGCCTGGCAGTTAGGGCCGGACTGTTCCTACTGGAGCAGGGTCAAGACTGATTGCATATGGCTGGGTCCAAACTGAGTTGCCATCATGTGCAAAATATCGCTAAATTGGGATTGGCTGAGATTAATTCAAACATTCCGTCCAGCATTTATTTGTACAGTTTTTACATACTTTTTTGTATACTTCAGTGATTATGCCTTTGTTGGTGCCCATTAAACCAGCTCTGAAGTGGAGAACCTCTAATTGTATTCACCTCAGAATTCCACACAAAGGGAATGACCTATCCAAGGGAGTAGCCACAAAATGTAGATATCCCCCACTTCGATACATACCTCTCATGTAATCGGAGGAGTAAAGCCAATAAGCTTTACCCACCCTAGAAGAGGTCCCTTTATTGCTCCTACATCCATCTATCTCTCCAGCCTTTCATCCATCCATCGATTCATCCATCTACCCATCTTTTTCGCATACCCATCCATCCTTCCTTTACCATTCTATCCATCCACCATTTCATCATTACAAACTACTTCCATCCTTCCACTCCTATTTCCAAACATTTATCCATCCTCTTACCCATTTATACATTATTTTTCAACCATCCATCCATTATTTCACCCTTTATCCCACCTTTCATCAATCCTTCCATTCTTTCTTCGCCGACCTATGCACATGTTTGTTTATCATTCCATCCATCAATACTTTGACCTTTGCACCCATTCTATCATCCTTTTGGCCCTTTTCTTTTCATTTCTCCATCTGGGCCTCCTTTACTTTGATTGAGTTTGACTCATCACCTCTGTTGGTGGTTTCCAGACTTTCTGTTTTTAAAAGTTTTACTCTGCAGAGCTACAAGCACACTTGCACATACAATATCAGTGTTTCTAATGTCAACATACCCGTGTTTAAACTGCTGGAGCGGAGTTTCACAACACCACTGGCCTCCTCTATATTCAGCCCATCCAGTGATGTGGTGCATCGGCATAACCTTGGATGATATGCAGTCTCAGAAATTGCGTCTCGTGTATCGTATAGTTCGGAGGCTGTTCCTTTTTACTTGACTTTCACACCCTTTTATCTGCAGAGAAAGTGTACCTGACCCACTCCCTGTAGAGAATTACAGTCACCCACAGCACATCTGCTACTACTGCTATCAGCCTGGCCAGCCTTATTGGAGGCTGAAGATTTAATTTCCACCCTAACTACCAAGTGGCGGAATAACCTCTCATTAGCATTATGCAGTTGAAAGACATTTTCAAAGTTCAGCCAAGAACTGAAGCAGAGCCTTGAACTGTTAAGGCAATGTTTGTATGTCAGAATATGCTGACAAAAATATTTTATGACAAAATAAATGTACACATACCAAAGTTGCCTCTGGTGTTTCTTCTTTTGTGTGCGGCTATAAAGGGTCTGGGTGCAGCAATAAAGAGGCATGCTACAGCTCACTATGCAAGCGATCACCGTGTGTGAGCTACCAAATTCAGTAGTTTCTGCTGCTTCAGATTACATGCAACAGGTGCTTTTCGACTCACTCTTGGATGCATGTAATGATGAAACTGAAGTCAGACATTTTAATATATTTGTATTATGCACTAAATTGATCAGTCATGCTAGCACCCCATGCCGTTTTCTCCACTAGCACCTACACTCAACAGCACACAGATGACACAGCTCAAATGTTTACACAATCAAGTCAATTTACTTCGAATAGTGTGTGAGAACATTCAACAGAGTTCTCAAGTTTTTCCATGTCAGGCATGAGTAGGTGATCCACTCATGTTTGTTTCTTGCCATTGCTTAACTTAACTTATAGTTAAATAAAAAGTAAAACAAGACTACCAGTGTTTGATTGCAAAGTGAATAAAGGATTGGACGAGCTGGCCATGCCTGACATTGGACAGCAGAATATGAGCTAGTCTTGTCTCACATTCGAAAGCAAAAGATGAGGTAGCCATGCCTGACATGACATAGAGTAAGTGAGATAAATTCACAAATGAGTCTCAGACACACACACAAACACACTTTTATACCTCAAGCAAACCGTGAAATTTCACCCTTGGTTTGTTTGAATATTGTGCTATATATTTAGAATTCAGAGTTATTGTTCACCATTTGGCCCCAGTTCCACCGCACCTACTGCATTGTGAATAGCTAAGGTACAGTGAGGACTAGAGAGCACTCACACCAGCCACTTGTGGGTACCTCACAAAAGGTAATTTCTTGCTAATCGAACCACCGGTATGTATATACACATAGTCCACTGCACTATCCATTAGGGGCGGAACATTCATTGTTTCTCAATTGAATGCTCTCAAACTTCAAATTAAAAACGATCACGTCATTCGCCTCGCCATCAGACACCGCGAGAGTCTGAGATTGCGAACACGTCATTTTCCACCGCGAGAGAGAGAGCGTGAGGTCGCGAACACGTCAATCTCCACCGCAACAAAGAGCATGAGATCGCGAACACGTCATTTTGGACGCGCCATCGACATCCAGCGGAAGTGTGATGAAGCTCGCGATTGCGAACACGCCAAATTTTCAATCTGGAGAAGAATATTATCTCTAGCAGCATAAAACCTTCTGTAAATGATGATTTGGATAAAAAAACTCCTGAGATTGACATTTGGCTGTCCTTTTTTGTGCAAGGAGTCCTTTAAAAAAAAAACATTTTGGGAGGAGAGGGAGGAAGTGCCACAGAGTCTCCAACTTCCTATTCCTGTCCAGCAGGCTCCTCCCAGTGCTTTGTCCATCTCCTGGAAGGATCACCCTTTGTGTCTGCTGCATCATTATCATTGGATTTGAGGATTTTTTAATTTGATATTTTACAAGTAAATTGGTGTTGTGTCTGTTTGATTGGGGGCATTGCAGTTGCTGCAACTACAATTTTGGTACTTATCATTCTTTTTTTTAAAATTGTTGTTGGTAGCCAGTATGCTCAGAGCTAGTCATGGGTGGGTGCATGATGAAGCAACTCTTCCTTTGGTGTGTGTTGAATGTTTTTCAAACATCATTTAGGGCATGGATGGCATTGGATTGAGTTGGAAAATGTGTTTTTGGGGGGGTATTTCTGTTTTTGGGTGTGTGCCTGGTGTGCACCCTGCAGACCTTGTTTTGCCCTGTGGATTTTCGTTTTTGCATTTTATTGCATTAAAAAGGCAAAGCTGTGTTGTTTAGCATGCATCCTTTGCCTGGCTTCGTTTTTAAGCCTTTTGTCAGTTCATTGTTTCCCAGGCCTTCTACTTGTTGCTTGTGATTTGTGAGTGTCCATGTGGCTGGTGGACTTTTCTGGTGGGAGTTATTAGTGGCTGCTTTTGCCATATAGGCCTGCATGGTATTCCTTTGTGGCCTAGGCTTCTTGTTGTGGGCCTGGCCATGAGGCTGGTGGCCATTTTGAAGGCAGGCAGTGTGCTTTTTGCAATAGACCTGCATTGTCTGTCTTCTGTTTCTTGTAGTTGGGTGGGCCTGGCCATGTGGCTGGTGGCCATTTTGAAGCCTAGGCCTGAAAGCTTGTGTGGCCTTGTCTGCCCATGGGCCTGCTTTCATCCAGTAGGCTCAGAGCAGGTAGCCACAGGAGCTTTAAACAAGTGTTTCTGTGTGTTCTGTTGAATTTAAACATGATATAGGGCATGGATGTCATTGGATTGAGTTGGAAAATGTGTTTTATGGGGGGTATTTCTGTTTTTGGGTGTGTGTTAAAGAAATGCCTTTGTTGTGTGTGTCTGGTGTGTTGGTGTGCAGTGCACCCTGCAGACCTTGTTTTGCCCTGTGGATTTTCGTTTTTGCATTTTATTGCATTAAAAAGCCAAAGCAATGTGGTTTAGCATGCATCCTTTGCCTGGCTTTGTTTATAGGCCTTTTGTTAGTTCATTGTTTCCCAGGCCTCCTGCTTGTTGCTTGTGTTTTGTTTTTGAGTGTCCATGTGGCTGGTGGCCCTTTCTGGTGGGAGTTATTAGCGTGCCGCTTTTGCCATATAGGCCTGCATTGTTTTCCTATTGGCTTACTGCTTCCATCCATCCCCTTTGCCAGCAGCAGCTCCCTTCCATTACATTTGTATTTTGGTTGTTGTTCTTATTCGTTCCTATCCTTCCTGAGAGTGTAGTGTGTACACTGTACACAGTAAGTAGTATACCATAGCCCTTGTTGCCAAGTCTCACAAATGGCTACACTGTATCTTGTATTTGTTTGTTTGTACTAGTAGTAATTGAACCACAACAAAAAATGCAATATTTCACTAATGTTCTTCTCCTGGCTTATTTGCTTTTAGCTGCAAAAAAAGACAGAGGAGGAGGTACCAACATCATCTGTTGTACTGCCAGACAGAAGTCCTGCTGCACACCACATCACGTCCACATGTGACCATAAACATCTCTGCAATTTGTGCACCTGCGTCCTGCCTGACATCTGAAGAAGATGACCCCAAAGAAAGGTACCAGGTCCTCCGGTACCAAGAAATTTATCAGTGAGAAGAAGAAAGAACAGAAAAAGGAAGAGGCACTAACCACGACTGGTGTGCCGGCCAATGTGTTTTTTGGGACCAAAGAAATTACACCTGCAGCAGCGTTGTCCGGGAACCAAGCTGGGAGCAGCACCTCCGCACCAGCGGGCCAACCCCACCAACTTAGGCCCAAGCCTATGAGTGTCGCAGAGGTAGCCAGTCTACTAACCAGCAGCGATGTTGAAATGTCATTATCGCAAAGTAGTACACAATCAACGCAGGCAGAAACTCAGCAGATAAGTTTGCAGCAGCAGGCGCAGCGACAAGAACAGCAGCAGTGGCAAGAATAGCAGCAGCGGCAAGAACAGCAGCTGCAGCAAGAACAGCAGCCGCCACAAGAGCAGCAGCAGCCACAAGAACAGCCACAATAACAGCCCACAATAGTAGTTGTTCCTCCTGAAGTAGGGGCATTTCAGGAAATTGAGCTTCCTGCAGACAAAGTGGAGCAAACCACTGTTTCAGAAGATCCATTGTCTTCCAGACCCGCAGCAAGGAAAAGGAGGGTTAGTCCATCATCTTCTTCTTCAAGCCCCGCTTCTGATGATCTAGATGCCACTTGGAAGCCAACAGGTCAGTCTGAGAGTGATGCATGCCACAAGACAAGGCTAGTGAAAATGAAGGTTCCAGAAAGCCTTAGAGTTATGGAGGTAGATGTACAAGAGGGGGAAGATGATGATGACGAGCCAGTCATCACGGTCATCACTCCCAGCCCAAAGGAGATGGAAACCAACATTATTACCCTATCCAAAATGGCTGCAAGGGATGTAGCACAGATACCACCAACACAGGTAACACCACCACGACCTCCAGCTTCCATATTTTCTTTTGCAAAGGAAAGGCAGGGACCTACATCCAGCTCAACCACCACCTCAGTAGGTAGTGGTAGAAGTCACAGGGTAACTGCACAGAGTCACATTCCAAGCACACCCTCCAGTTCATCTGGTATTGAAAGTGGCACATCCAGCAGCACCAGAAAGTTCTCCTCCCCAGTTTGGGACTTCTTTTTGGTTAGCAGTAAGGAGGAGAACATTGCTATATGCTCAATTTCTCAACATGCTGTTAGGCTGTGTAAGCTTGGTACAAACTATGGTACCGGAGGCCAAACAAGTCATCTCAAAATACAACACACTATCGTGTGGAAGGCTCACCTACTTCGCTTAGAACAAAGTAAAACTCAACCCATTGTTGTTGGGCATGAAGAATCAGGGGACGATATTATCGCGGTGGAAGGTGAACAAGAGGGAGACATTTCTAGCCCTGTCCCCAGTAGTGTAGTGGTACCACCCACATCCTCAGCAACATCTCAGTGGCACCGCAGTAAGAGTCAGAGTCAGGCTGAGACACCAAGGCGAACGAGTAGTACTGCAATGAAACAAAGTGTGTCGTTGAGCCTAACTGGGTTAAAGAAAACAACTGCACCACAAAAGAAAATAATCCAGCCTACCATTGACAGCATGCTTAGGTTGGTGGGGCAGTACCAACGCAACCACCCAACGACACGGTTGTACAATGCGAAGCTGGCTAAAATGTTAGCTCTGGACCTTCTCCCTTTTTCATTTGTGGAAGGGGTGGGTTTCCTTGAAATTGTGCCAACCATCTGCCCTAAATGGAAGGTTCCCAGTCGGTCCTATTTCACAAGAGTTGCTGTTCCAGCACTACATCATGATGTGCTGGAATTGGTTGGACCAGCTTTGCAGCAGAGTGCTGGTCACAATATCCACCTGACAACAGACATGTGGACCAGTTGCCAAGCCACTGATTACATCACTGCACACTGGGTCTCTTTTGTGGGGGTTAGAGATAAGCTATCTGAAGTAGGTGCTGTTGACACAGCTGAAATTTTGAAAGCTACTCGGAAACATGCAACTGTATCCATTGTTCGCCATGGGGAAATCTCATACTGCTGTAAACATATTGGAAGAGTTTCACAGCAAGGTTTTTGAATGATTGCGCCCAAGAGGGCTTAAGATTGGTTTTGTTTCCACAGATAATGGCAGTAATGTACTTAAGGCCATGGAGTTTGGTTCCTATTTCAGGGTTCCATGTTTGGCGCACTACATTAACATTATAGTTCAATACTTTCTGAAAAAAGAAGCCATAGTCAGCAACTTACTGACCACCTGCCGAAGAATATGCACTCATTTCAGCCATTCTTTTAAAACTCGGAAGCAGCTGAGGATCATTCAACGTGACTATAGAATGCCAGTCAAAGCACTCATCCAGGAGGTAGCAACACGTTGGAACTCAACTTATTACATGCTTGACCATCTGTTTGAGCAGTACAGGCCAATCAATGAATATGTCATGCAAAGAGGGGATGCTACTGTGAAAGGCATGACCCTTCAGATGGACCAATGGTGCCTAGTTATATGCCTGACTGAGATGCTTCTTCCTTTCGAGGTCTTCACATGTGAAGTCAGCAAGGAGGACTGTACTATGGGCCAAGCTATCCCATTGTTGCAAATGCTAGAGCATCAGCTGAAGGAGGTGTCTGAAGCACACAAAGGAGCATATGAGTTGGTGGATAGCTTAGCCCGTCGCTTAGCTGACAATACAAGGGTGCAAAATAAGATTTTGTCACAAAAACATTACATTTGTGCCACAATTCTGGATCCACGGACAAAATGGGCACTAAAGACATTAATTCCTTTTTCAGAAATGGATGTTGTCTGGTACAAAACTTGGATAGCTGAGTCAGCGAGTAAGTTGGAAAATGAACGGCTGCTAATTAAAAGCCCGCTAGATAACCCCACAACAAGTACTGCAGCCGGGCTTCCGGCGTCAAGTTCAACTTCGGAGCCTGAGGGCAGTGCGTTTGGCTCAGAACACTCACCAATACTATCGACAACAGCAAGAACTGGATCATTAGGCCCAGTAAAATCATTAAACAATTGGTATTTACAACAAGGCATTGGTAAGTCCAGTGCTGGTGCAATGAGAAAAGAGCCAGAAAAAAGTTAAGCACCCCTGAACATTGAGTGGATGGTCCAGGCCTATCTGGACGACCCAACAGAGGTGTACATTGATCAAAACCCATTGCGGTATTGGTATGGGAAAAGGGGCCAATGGCCACTGCTCAGCACGCTGGCGATAAACTATCTGGTTTACCCTGTTGCAAGTGTCTGTTCTGAACGTGTTTTCAGTGCTGCTGGTTCCTTTGTAACAGTGAGAAGGACCAGTCTCTCGCCCAAAAACGTGGCGAGGTTAACCATGATCAAAATGAATCAGCACTTTATACCACCGAATTACACAATACATGAATGAAGGGAGGAAGATGAGGACAGCGGCTCAGGTGACAGAAGTGGTGTGTTAGATGATGATTACCTACTTCTGGTTGAACCCCCAGAGTTTGAGGAAGAGATATACTTTCCTGACAATTAGGCTTGCACTTCTTACTGTCTTCCTCCCTTATTTTCTTTTATTTTGTGTGTCTGTATTTCTGGTTAGAAACTTCGAATCACAACATATCCATCACCACCGTCTTCTACTTGTTTTATTGCCATATACGAGTTTCAGCTGTTTGCATTTCACAGTACACTCCTCCGAATCCTGCTCCTCCATCTTCCTGAATCTCCCTAAATCCATTGCCCTCAAGAATACAGATGATGATTGAATGATGCAAAATAGAAGAAAAAAGAAAATCTTTCCTAGTCCCTCCAAAATAAGTGGAACATGATTGATGATGACTACTATAGCTATCCTCCTTTCTGATCCGAGAGAGCCTGCCCATTAACTGAAGATGAGAAGGAACAGGTAATGAATGATGCCATGCATTGGACGCTGACTGAGTGATTTTGTTGTCGTTTGTTGTGCATGAAGTTTCTTCATTGTGTACTATATGTAATAACCTACACACTAAAAGTAACTCAAGGCGCTTTTTCCCTTCTTGTATTTTTAATATCAAATTTGTACTTCTACTGCAGGCCGATACATTGCATTTTGAATATAGGAAGGGGACTCAATCTGTACGCTGCACACTGAGTAGGACAACACCATGATGATGATGGCGAGAGACACGGCCCCTTCACTTAAGATGAGAAGGAACAGGTAATGAATGGCATGCATTGGACACCGACTCTGAGTGATTGGTGTTTGTGTTTTTGTTGTTTGTTGTGCATGAAGTGAAGTCAAAGTGTACTAGTATTTACTCTACACACTAACAGTGACTCAAGTCAATATTTCCACTCTTGTTGTTTAATATCAAAATTGTACTTCTACTGCAGGCCGATCCATTGCATTTTTGAATATGAAATCTGGACTCACTCAGTACACTGCAGACTGAGTTGAACAACACCATCATGATGACCACAGTGACATAGTATCTTCACAGTCACTCAGTACACGGATCGGAGATGACTGATGGAATAAATCAGGGAGTTTCATGAGTGGCATAAAAGGTAAACAAGTAAACAACAACCACAGCAGACCTAAATGCCTGTGGTATGACTGCGGTGCATTGATTTAGTCACTTAAATTGTAAAATGCTATGTTGCTGCATATGTGCTTTGTCCAACTTTTTCAAAAAATTTATGCTAAATGGAGGATGTGCTAAGGGTGCCGTCCCCGTGGGCCTGCTCTGTCCTGTTGGTGTTGTAGGTTAATAGACTAGAGTAGAGATGATGCATCCATGCCACCTCAGAAAATTTTCTTGTTGCACTACACCATACCTTGTGCATTTTTTTCAACTTGGTTTCTCAATATCCCTTTGTTTTTCCATCTACAATTACAGGCCGGGCCTTACCCTGTGCTATACTTGGGAAAACAATGCACACTTATCTTACCAATGAATCTACATCTCCCAGGCAGGCAGTGGCGTCACCCAAGATTGATGGACGGAGCATCCATGGAAGGGAAGGGAGGACCAAGAGGAATGCCGAGATGCAACTCCCCATTTGATAGGATAACACAGTAACAGTATCAACTTTCATCATCTTTTAAATAAGTCGATTCATTTTTTTGTCTACAATCATTACAACAGTGTGTTCTTGTTGTTATTATTATCATTAGGTTTGCTCTCTGTTTATAATTCATCTCTACAGATATTTTAAAATTTTCTTTGCTATCTGTAAAAGTAATCCCGGTAACACTGAACACAAACTGTATGTAATCCGGGTCTCCTTATCATCATCATGCATGCATTTACTTTTTCTCCCTTAACATATTGATATGGATATGATAGTCTACAAACATTCTGTTGTTTGTTGTTTGTCCATGCGTACTGTTTTTCTTTCTCAAACCTTTCACCAAATCCCCCTTCCCAACCATTCAACAAACCCTAACCCTCTTCCCCGTGCTGTGGGTCTTATTGAGGTGTGACTAAATTAAATGTACACCAATAATTTATCAAACGCTTGCTGGGGCGGATGTTGCAAAAGCAACAGTACTTCAATTTCAAGGCAGGGCGGGGATCTTCTTCTGCTTGCCCACCCATGAGCAGTAAATTTGTGAGGTAATTTTTTTACCGAAGGAACCTAATACATCAGCATTAATTGCCGGCATCAATTGGATTAATGGATTTGTTGTCATCCTCCTACACAGCACTAACAGTTACGCTTGTGTCCAGTGTACTGTAGGCCTAGTCAAGTGACTTGATACAACTAGAGTTTTTAACTCTGTGTACTTGGCTATCCCCACCACCATTATGTTTTGTTGTATTTTTGCATATTATTGTTAGGCAGTAAGTTCTGTACTGTACTGCATTCTACTACTCCTCGAAGAGTCTCTCTCAGGCTACTGACTGTCTCATTTTCTTTTATTGCAAATGCTGCTGCCAGTGTCTACTACTACTACTACCACCACAACTATGGCATGTTAGGAAAGAAAACCATCATCGCCATGCAGCCATCGCTTTGCCTAAGTTAAACATCAAGGAAAGGTAAGAGAAGTTTGGGGAGGCATAATTAATAATTGAGATGTTTTCATTAATTCAATTTCACACACCCCTTTGAGTCCAGTTGCAGAATGCATAGAGTAGAAGAGACTGACAGTTCTAGTAGGACAAGTCACTCAGTGAGGGGTGCCGCATCTATCTGTTTGTGTCTTACAAAGTCAGCCAATTATTTAAATCAAACACTGGCTGTGGGCGGCCCTGAACCAGCAAGGAAACACTGTGATGTAAAACAGTAAACCCACCCAGAAAATATTAACAACATCGTATGTAAAGTAGAAATATATTATTTAATCCCCTAACAAAAATAAACTATGTAAAAAAATCCCACAACACCTGACCCACCCCTCGCCCTAAACCCAACCAATGTCCGTAAAGAAAAAGTCCAACATAATGTCCAATTGTCCAAAGAAAAGAGAAAACCCAACGCCCGATTCCCACCCACCAAAAGAATAAATAAAAAAGGGGCAATGAACAGGGTCTTATCAGCGGGCTCGACTCTGGAGGACACATACTTGCTCCTCTAGGCGGACAACACGGCGCTTCAATGCGGGACAGTTGCATCCACAGGGGCGGGCAGCAGTGATGTTAAAGGATGGGCGGTGGCAAGTGGCTGCCAGACGGTGGCACCATACCACTGGAGGGATGTGGCTGGGGCTCGGGGCATTGCAGGAGGCTGCAGCTGCTGCTGCCCCCTCCTCTTCCAGAACCACCAGCCGACGGTATTCACGCTGTATGGCCTCCTGCTTCCGGCGCCGGGCCTTGGCTGCCAACTCCTTCCTGTCAGGTTTCCCCTTGGAAGGAGTAGCTATATATCAAGAAGAAAAAACAAGACTATTGTAAAATATACTCTTAGCAAAGCGGTAAGACAAATTAATTCTACATATAGTGGCACGGTAGCACTAGCAAGCACAGTACATAACATTTGTGGTATGTAGCTATCCTCCCACTTTCTTGGACTTTAACATTTCAGGCATTCAACCAACCATGCATCTGATTCCTATCAGCCACCTATGCATGCATGCATCCCACGTATCCTTCTCTGCCAGTCATAAATATTAAATCACGCCCGTCCTTCTTCCTTCCACTCTTCTTTCCCTTTTTGTTCAACCCATCCATCAAGGTCATCTGATCTGACTTTTAGTCTTCTCCATAAAATTTTCACAGCTGAGTTGAAATCTGATAGAAGAGGCCATTGGTTACTCAACACTCCCGCCGCTAATGCTTTTACTAATGTTAAGTAAAGGGTGTCTTCAACAGTTCACAACAACTTCTTACTTAGTGAGTCTCAACTGTTCAGTATACAGTACACCCTTGCAGTCAGTGTAATGTCAATAAGTAAGGATTAGGAATCTAACTTACCACCGCCAGCCACTGCTGCTGGCTCACCCTCTGCAGTTCCTCCTGCAACTGCCGCATACTCTCCTCCGTCCCCAGCCGCGTTGCCTTCGCCACTGGCCCCGGCACTGGTGGTTGGTAGTGCGCCTTGAAAAAGCATTACACATTTTTTAGGTGTCATATACACCTCCCCCTATTTTTCACTAGCAAGATAAAAAAATGAGTTAATAGTAATACATACATATACAACATACATCACTAGCATAAATCAGGTAGTAGTAGAGTAGACACTAGTAGTTATATGGTCCCTAGGCTCATTCTAGTCTTTGCTCAGTTAGCCAGAGCCATGCAACATTTTACCTTTGTGTCTTTTATTTTTGCACACGTTACCTCGCAGCTTGTTGTAGAAAGACGCCTTTGAGCCCACATGAGCTCATACTGCTACTGTCTAAGCGCTGCGTACAAGGTCAAGCAAAACAAGCCACTTTGTTATGGAGTTCTGGTGTTAGTCCATATTGCTTATCCATAAAAATGCTACACTTTTTGGCACGACTGAGAAATGCTGGCAATATACTAACGCGCACCATTTTTCTCATAACAGATGGAAGATTCCCTTCTACGAACCAGAGCTTTGCAGAGCTTATGATGTAACCAGTACTAGGTTCTTCTAAGGTGAGGGGTCCCCAGAATTCGCTCAGAGATCTTCATTTATAATTTTATGTAAACTATATTCCTACCAAGGGGATGGTGGTGCTTACACCACTGTTCGGTTATCATGATTTCGCATTTTCTTTTCTTCATTCTATGGACTTGTAGTTGTTGTAAGTGTAACTAAGTGTAACAATGTTTATAGTTTTAATCTTATGCATTTGCTGTTGGTGCTGCATTATAGAACAACATATAGAGTTTGTCAGTTGCAAATAAAACTTTTGAACTTACATAGACTCAGTGGTATTTGGTGTGGATGGACTTACACGAGCGAGCGAAAGGAAGGGTGTGCATGGGCATTGCTTCCATGACTGAGAGGTCGGGAGTGTTATGTTCTGGGTTGTCTACCCATTGGGTATCTTGGGGGGGTTCGGAGAGCTAATAGTAATGAAACACTACTCTAACTAGTCGGGCAGGGGATTGTGGTGGGTTCTGTTCTGATTGAGGTGTGAGGAAGATCCAACCTCCCATCACCAACATCCTATTTTCTTGTGCAAAGTTCTGTATGTGCAAAATCCCTACAATAGTAGTAGTATGTCCTATCCTATCAAAATGGTAAAATCTGGTTGGGCATTTTGTTGGTGGGAATTATCGAAAAGCTTCAAGATTAATAAAGCCTCAAGATTAAGAAGACTAGAAGGAGTACAAGAGGACAACCCAAAGGACTGGACTCAATGGCTAGAGCTACTGGTGAATCTGAGTTTTATTTAAAACCTTTTAAATAAAGAGTGGCCAACTGGGCAAGCTTAGCTACAGACAGAATAATAGTAGTAGTACAGAGAGTCATAGCAGAGGCAGTTAGAGGCAGGGATAACGAGAATTTAGAAACAGATAGTCTAGATCGAAGGATAATTGTTGGTAAAAAATAGCATTAGGAAACGCAAACAATAGTTTGGAAAAAATACGGTGCAGTAAAAGTTAGTGAATAAGAATTAATAATTTTAAAAACAGGAAGACTTACTGGGGCCAGCCGAAGACCCCTTGTTCTGGTCCTCCTGTCCTTGGTGTTAAACTGCTCCCGCCGACTCTGACCCCGTCTTCTTGCCCCTGTGTGCTGATCATGAAAGATATAAGAAAGAAAGAGACAAAGATTGATGATTGGTGTGAAACAAATAAAATATTTTTAAAAGACGGACAAAAAAATATTTATGTAAACAACAATTGCAATAAAATTGACCTATCTAATCTGGTCGACAAGTAGTATCGGGGGATTCGTGGACCGACTAGTTATTATTTATCAGCACTAATCCAGTGTTCCATTCTGATTCCAGAATACTAACTAAGCCTAAGTAGTACGTACCACCAGACCTAGCCCACCTATTCCAGGCGTGCCAATTGTACAATGGAGGACACATGCCTACATTGTTGCATACACCAAATTGTTGGTTGGTTGATGCTGATGTTCTGCTAGTGCTAAGCCTATTATCACTCACTGAAAAAACTACAAAAGGTTCTACTAAGGACTGGGGTAAACACTAGCAGCACTCAGCAGCACGTGACGTAACAGAGGGGTCGTCATGCAGACCACTAAAAAATTACAAACTCATAATAAGTAACTAAACCTAAGTATCAATCCACCCCTATCTCTTAGTGACAGGACAAAGAAAGGACTAGAGTCACTCTAGCATTACCTAACTTAAGTTCTCTAAAATAAACTCTTACATAATCACGCAAAACAACTGCAAACGCAAAGTTGCAAATAACAAGATTAGTAGCGCATCGCACCTGTGTCACAGCAATCACAGAAGACTTTTAAACGCAATTTACCTGTAATGTAAGCAGCAGCATTTTAGCTGGTTGGAAAAAAAAATATTCGCAATATATAACACAGAGCAGAAGAACAGACACAAAGTAGTAATAATTAAATAGCTACTCACCAAGACCCTGGACCTCCACTCCTAGCAGGTCCAGCAGGTCCTGCTCCCGGTCCAGGATATCGGACCACCGGTGCGTCAACTGGTTCTGGCTGCGCTGGACACCAGAACAGCGAAACACTTCCCGGCACACCATTCCCCACCGCTGCCGACGCTCCCGGAGCCTGTACCAGGACCCAGGCCTGCCGCCTGCTGCCAGGGTTAAGGGGAGGTGGCGCTGCACAAAAAAAAGCAGTGCGGCCAACTCCACCTCTCCAAATAAGGCCTGTGCCTGCACCCCTTGTTGGCACCACCTTCCACAAGGAAGGCGGTCGCGGCTCTGGCTGCGATGAGCCCTGCTGTGGCCCTTTGCCATAGTTCTGGGTTAGACGGGGGCGGAAAAGAAAGTTAAAAACTTAAAAAGTAAGTAAAAGAAATGATAAAAGCAGGTAATAGAAAGAGTGAAAAAGTAGTTAAAAGACACACACAAAGTAGACAAAAACAAAAAATATAGAATCAGGAAAATAGAGAGAGAGATAATAAATAAAAAAGATTAAAAAAAAGCTTTCAGAAACAAAGGATTGAAAAGATAGAGGGGGGATTGAAATGTAGGCCCCAGAACCATAGCAATAGAGTCAAAAACAAGATGACCGCGCCCATTGCGACAGCATGGGCAAGTTTGCGCGATATTTTCCCCCGAGCACACGGAAAGCATCGCGAACACGTAATACGCATTCCCGAACAGAAAATACTTATCGCGAACGGGCGCGAGCATGCATTGCGCAACCCGGAACAGGAGATATCATCGCGAGCGGGCAGGACCAGTGAAAACAAGATGGCCGTGCCCATTAGCGACCGCATGGGCAAGTTGGTGACACATTTCCAACGCACTTCTGCGTCTTCGCGATATTTCCGCGTGTTTGCGGAGATTTTTGATGTTTTCGCGAAGATTTGCGTAACGCGATTATGCAAATTTCGCCCACCCCTAATAATGATACAGTTACTAATGAGAAAACAGCTACAATAAAAGGAGATAGAGTAGAATTAGAAGCAGCACGTGAGACAGATTTTCATCACACAGTATCAGATAATGATAAGTTTTTAAATATTTTTACAAAGTTGTTATTTCAATATGTAGATACAATGGAGATTAGTTATTGTTATGTCTGTATGAAATTACCAGCGTCAGTGTCAAAGGGAGTTACATATCACCATTTACCTTTAACATATGGTATATCATGTAGTGTTCTAGCAAGTCTGTTTTATGAAACTGGAAAACTTCAGTATTACTCTTCAAACTTAGATGTAGTATTTTCAGAGCTTCCTATTCGAAAGAATAGGAATCCAGTACTTAGTAGCCAAGAACCACAGTTCATGGGTGAATTTTTCTTAACAATGAAATCAATAGATATAGTAAAGGCACACAAGGATAATTTAACATGTATATTACGTGAAGAAGAGAACGTGTTTTTGAATTTAGTTGAGGGAAGGAGACAGGACAAGAAACATGCTGAACAGAAAACCCATGTACCACCTTGGGCTGGGAAAGAGGGAATTTGTACAACTGGCATGGCTCATGCTGCGATGTCCCTGGACTTTGTGAAGAAAGGGAAAACCTGCCTCCATAGGTTAAAGACAGATTATAATATCATATTTATTGGTTCCAGTGAATGTGAACATAGCTTCCTAATTTTGGGAGGTTGGGGACTAAAAGGGGGAACTGATCCAGCATTTCCTGGGATTTATTATGTGTGTGGGAATAATGCTTATTTTAAGTTGCCTGCACGGTGGTACGGAAGCTGCTACTTTGGGATAGTATTTCTGAAAATTTATCATGGAGAAAGAATCACTGGAAACAATGATATATTTGGTGCATTAATACCTTCAGTGGGAGTCATTCTGAATTCACATAGAATTTGTAAATTGTCGACAGTAGTTGATCGTCTCTCGACGGATACTGCTGGGGGTTTCTTGATGATAAACACAGAAATAGTTGCAATTAGGTCTATGGTTTTACAAAATCGACTTGCGCTTGATATCTTATTAGCAAAAGAGGGCGAAGTCTGTAGAATGCTGAAAGTTTAACATTGTTGTACTTACATTAGAGATAAAAGTAAGGAAATCAAAGGGTATATAAAGAATATTACAAAACAGTGTATGGGAGAGTCTAACAAAAAGCATTTCTTCAATAGGGACTTGGTTTTCTGATTTAGAAAAGTATTTTATGTCAAATAATTCTTCCAGTAGTTGGTATACTGATAATAGTGCGACTTTCCTGGCCTTTTGTGTGTCCCTGTTGGACCCTGAACCTACCTCGTGGCCCTCACTGTGGCATCCGCTGTTGTGGCTTGTGCGGTCCTCTCCCTCCCGCCGCCGCGAGTGTTCCGTGGCTGCAGAGTGGAGGTGGGGCAGGAACGGACTCGGTTTCCCAGCCTCCCCAGATACCAGAAGTGACGTCACCCCTCACGCGCCCGGAGGTGCTCTAAAATCGGCCCGACACCCGGTGGAGTGGGTGCGACTTTCCTGGCCTTTTGTGTGTCCCTGTTGGACCCTGAACCTACCTCGTGGCCCTCACTGTGGCATCCGCTGTTGTGGCTTGTGCGGTCCTCTCCCTCCCGCCGCCGCGAGTGTTCCTTGGCTGCAGAGTGGAGGTGGGGGCAGGAATGGACTCGGTTTCCCAGCCTCCCCGGATACCAGAAGTGACGTCACCCCTCACGCGCCCGGAGGCGCTCTAAAATCGTCCCGACACCCGGTGGAGTGGGTGCGACTTTCCTGGCCTTTTGTGTGTCCCAGTTGGACCCTGAACCTACCTCGTGGCCCTCACTGTGGCATCCGCTGTTGTGGCTCGTGCGGTCCTCTCCCTCCCGCCGCCGCGAGTGTTGCGTGGCTGCAGAGTGGAGGTGGGGGCAGGAACGGACTCGGTTTCCCAGCCTCCCCGGATACCAGAAGTGACGTCACCCCTCACGCGCCTGGAGGCGCTCTAAAATCGGCCCGACACCCCGCGTCGCGGGCTCGCGCGCGGGCTAAGCCCGGGACAAGGGCGGGACCGTCTGAGGCCGTCCGAGGTCGAGCGAGGACGGGACGGGCCACATTATTGTCGTCTGTGCCCATGTGCCACTTCCTTTGGGACTGATACTCTACAGGTATTGCTGTTGCTGTTGCTGAAACCAATTGACGCTTTGGGATACTAACACTTGATTTATTTTCAGCCAGCATTACAGTACAGTGATATAATGTCTAAACAAAGGAATCCTTCGACGACAAATACTATGGACAACTACCTGGTCCAGATCGTTAGTAAAATCAACAATGATAGGAGGGCGTCACTGGGGCTAACATGTTCTCCCAATTCCCCACCGTTGATTCCTTTGTCTGGCTTACCGTTGGACTCTCCTTCACAGGCTATTAGTAGCACTTCCTCCGATTTAGCGATTTTGGATAGTGACACCTTTGAATCCTGTGTACCCCTAGCCCCTAATTCGCCACAAAATCCTGTCTTAGACATAGTTGAGGTTGTTGAAGGGGCTGAACCACAGTCTCCTGCCCTTCCCTTGAGAACCAGGGTAGTTAGAGCGTGTAGAAAATCCCAGATTAAAAATAATGGGACTCGTTTAGGGAGGAAAAGGGTAATCACTGCAAATAAAAGCGCTAATAAAGAAGATGTATCAGGGTCGCTTGCTAACAAAAATCCTGAGATTGAGCTCTCTGCGAAGATTGTAAACATGATCGATACTAAAATAGAAAGTATCATCACACCATTGGTAGCTAAAATCGACCATCTTATGGCAGAGGTAGCTAGATTGAACGCTATAATAAATAGGCCAGTGGACGAAGTCACTAGAGTAATACCTTTATCTCCAAATGTATGTATTATAAATAGGGTGCCCTCTAACGGAGGACCAAGTACTGTAGCAAATGAGACAGCTAACGTCCCACTTCAGCAACCTGGAATTAATAAAAACCTCCAGAAGGCAAGCATAGACAGTTATAAAGCCCTACCACTGGCAAGTGACCAATTCCAATGTATCACCGAGGCTGAACCCCTTACATTGGTTCTTGCTAATGTCCCTACTTTGACGGTTGATAAAGCAGAATCTACATCTTCTTTGATTAGTAAATCTTTACACTGGTTGGCAAACAACATGAAGATGTCTCCTTGGGGCGAGCAAAAATTAGCAGGGGAAATTATTATGGCTAGAAGGGTCCAATGGCTAGGGCATTATCCAAAAAAGTTCAAAGGAGATTGTGTGGTCCTTAATTTTTCTAATCCCGAAGTCCTCCCTAATGTTTTGGCTAACATACACCCCCCACAACGAAGACAGGGTGCTATTATCCCACTAGCTCTCAAATATTTTTACTATAAGAGAAACAGAGATACCCACCGAGTGTCATTGAGAGCAGGGTGGATTCCGGCCTTAAGCAAAGGGGGTAAGAGTGATTCCACCAGTAAGTGGAACATTAGTCTAGAAAATAGGTTTGGGGTGTTATCAGACTTAAATGCATGCGATTGACGTGATGGAGAAACTAATCTGGTGAACAAGAATATAGTATTGCCTAATACTGTGACCACCTCTACAATTGTTGTGAGCCTCAGAGGCATTGGGGCAGTAGGGAACCAAAGAGAAATCCAGGTTGACGCTATCGAACTATTGGGGCCTACATTCCCCAACAATCCTGGAGGGGCGAGTTTAGCACTTGATGCAATAGTAAATGTCGCACCAGGTATTTTAAGTACTACTATTGATTGTGTGGGTAGGACAACTGGTGAGACACAAGGCTTATTGACCAAAGATCTCCCTTGCCCTCCTGCAATTGACTCAGGACTGACTATCTTATCATGGAATCTTGCAGGTATAACCAATAAGCTAAATTCTATTGTATGGAGCAGCTTTGTTGACCAATTTGATATAATTTTATTTCAAGAATCGTGGTCTCTGGCCCCAGTTTTTCGCACTGGATTTCTCAACTTCCATATACCTGCTACCAAAAAAGCAAAAGGTCGACCATCGGGTGGTTTAATAATCTGGGTACGTCAATCATTATGTTGTAAAATTAACCAACCCAACCTTCCATCCAAAGATATTTTGTCTTTAAATCTCATTTGGCCCAATGACCAGGGTATGGCTATTTTCAACACTTATGCTCGAGGGATGGTTGGAGGAACTTTGTCTGATGTGATAACTGTTTTGGATTATCAGCTTGCAGCGCTCCCTCCTGAAATGATAAAAATCGTAGGAGGAGATTTTAATACGACCTTTGAGCCTCTTGGCACTGAGGATCAATTTCTTGCTGTTGAAGAGGACAATAGGTGAGGTATCCCCCAGCTGGATCTTCCCCCAGTCAAGAGATGGTCCGCTGCAGCTATCCAACTTAAAGCACTTTGTCTGGGAAGAGGGCTTAGAGCTGCCAATGGGCGCACTAAGTCAGATCGCCAGGGCGCAAGCACGTTTGACAATGGCAGGTTTGCTAGTCATATTGATTATTTCCTGGTGGATGTTAGAGCCTGGAATAGACTGAACGATATGTCCATAATCCCACGGGATGAAAGTGACCATAATCCCCTGTGTTTGGAACTACAATTGTCAAATAGTCCTAGAGAATCCAAAACCGGGGGGGAAAAAATCACCCTGGACATTGTCGTATCGAATAACATGCGACATGTTAAATGGGATAGATTTATAGAGAAGTTGGGAAATTTAGAGGACCTTAAAAAAGCGACTACTAGTGAGGTGGCCAATTTAAGTTCCCAATCGACTAACACAAATTTCCATCTAACTATGCTTGAGGCCCATAATATCTTTTTCTCAAAACTCCAAGGGTTCTTTATGAAGCCCTTTAGGATTGGAAAAGCGATTAAGGGATGCCCCAGAGGTGGGATGGTTCAACAAAACCTGTAAAATAGCTCGCCAGAATTTGAGTGTTGCTTTGAGATCAAGAAACGCGGAAGATGTGAGACTAGCTAGGAAGCTATATAGACAAGCACAGCTAGTAGCTAAGAAAGAGTGGGATGAGGAACAGTGGCAAGATTTGAAACACGCATGCTTGGCCAAAGACCAAAAACGATTTTGGGCTATAGTAAAGTGGGACAGAGGCGGGTCTGCACCTTCTCCCCAAAATAATGTGGCAAAAAACCAATGGGTAGATTTCTTTAAACCACAGTACGCTTCTGTCTCGTCTGAAGGAGAGCATCCACTTCCCCCTACCATCTATTTCCAAACGCAGGTGTTCTCGATTAAAGAAGTCAACCTAGCTTTGGATAGTATAACAGTGGGCCGAGCTCCTGGAATGGACGGGATACCCGCAGATGTGTTTTTAACAGACAAATCATCTTGGTGTCAATATTTTCAATGGCTAGCCAACTCAGTAGCCATGGGTGCACCTATTCCTTCTTCATGGAAAGGGGCGGAAATAATTCTGGTTTTTAAAAAAGGGGACAAATCACTCCCAAGTAACTATAGACCTATTAGTCTTATAGATTCAGCACAAAAACTAATAGGTCGATTAGTGCAAAATAAGTTACAATCTTGGGTTGAAGAAAATAATATTTTATCACCATACCAAGCTGGGTTTAGACCTTGCACCAGCTCTATTGACCAAGTCTTTTATTTTTTAGCTCTTTACTGGAGGAATGTGAAGCTGACCAACGGGACCCTTTATGCGGTCTTTATAGATTTGAGATCAGCTTTTGACCTGGTGCCTCGTCCTAAACTTTGGAGGGTCCTCGCTCAAGCAAGAATGGCCCCGGAACTACTAACCTTACTCGTCCGCTTACATGAGAATAATTACGCACAAATTAGATGGGGAAGCCAGGGGGAGGTGACTGACCCATTTCCTGTCGAACGTGGTGTTCGACAGGGATGTGTCTTGGTGCCCACGTTGTTTTCCTTGTACATTAATGGGATAGTTGATCACCTTGGATGTTCCCCCACGGATGCCCCCATATTGGCAGGGTCCCGAGTGCCTGTTCTCATGTTCGCGGACGACACGTTGTTAGTTTCGCGAACTCCAAGTGGATTACAGAAAGCGCTAAATGTATTTGCTGATTTTTGCCAAGAACAGGGCCTCGAGATAAACACCTCCAAAACTAAATTTATGTGTTTAAACCAGCGACAAAATTTTAGAGGAGTTATTAAATTTAATGGTATTCCGTTGGAACAGGTTGAGGCTTTTACATATCTAGGAATATCCCTTCAGAATAACATGAAATGGTCAAACCATATTGACATGACTGTTTTAAAGTTTCATCAGCTAGCAGGTGCAATTATTTCTAAACATAAATCCTCTTTGACTAAACCAATTAGTCCCGCCTTGGAAATATATAACATGAAAGTTATTAGTGCTTCCTTGTATGGCTCGGAACTATGGGGTTTTGCCAACCTGAATCACTTAAGGTTGGCTGAAAACAAGTTCTTACGTAGCCTAACAGGTGTTCCCCAAAGTACTCCAATGATTCCGTTAAAATATGATCTAGGCAGGAAAAAAGTTGAGGACCTGGCACGATTACGTCCACTTTTGTATTGGCGGCGGATCATGGCAACGCCAGAATTAGTACACTACGCCACCGCCCTGAAAGATATTATTAGGGCTGACCGTTTTCATTCCATCTCATGGCTCAAAGAAATTAAGGATTTGCTTATAAAATTGGAGTTAGGGCACTTATGGAATGATCCAAACGGTTCAAGTCTTCCATCAAAGCCAATCCTCAAGAAATTGTACTGGGATATGACCTTGACATCTGCCTCTCGTGCTGGCCAAGACTCCAACTTGACTGGTCGATTTTTTTATATCAAATCTTTACCATCTTTTGAGGCATTTTGGGACACTATAGAGAGGCCCATGGATAGGAAACTGTATTTCCAGTTTAGAATTGGGTCTCTCCCTGTAAACGCTTTTACCCATAAATGGTCACCTTCCCAGGATGATAAATGCCATTATTGCTTAGACTTGATTGAGGACATTGGTCACTTGTTGTTTGTGTGTCCGTTGTATATTGCCCCCCGCCTTAGGTGGTTAAATCCAGTATGTTCAAATCTGGGAACACGTAGCTACAAGGAAGCCCTAAGAATTCTTGAATCTGATTGCACCCCCTGCTTGGCTATTGCTGTTGCAAAATTTCTGGGAGCGGCATGGATATTACGTCTTCGTGCCCTGAATTCCCTTGAAACTGGTCAATGAATGCTTGTCACCAAGAAATGTCTAATTAATTTTTTATTTAATATTTGATCTTTTTAAAGATTTTTATCCATTGTTGTTGTTCTTACTCGATGTTATTCGCCAGCATTATGATTTAATGTATTTTTATATATTATATTTTAGCTTAGTATTTATGAAATGGTTAGGATGTACTTGCTTTTATGACATGCTGTCGAATAAAGCTTTTTGAACTTGTACTTGTTGATAATAGTTTTAGCAATAATGATTTGGTGGAAATGTTGCAGAAACAAAGGAAAAGGAAGAAAATATGAAGTGAATGGGAAAGGAAAGAAAAGAAAGAGGGAATACGAGGAAATACAAATGGAGGAAATGAAAGGGAAGATATACAAAAAGATGGAAGATTTAAAAAAGAAAGATGAAAATAAGAAAGAAAAAGAGGAGAATGAGAAAGAGAAGAAAGTTGGCATCTGAGAAGGGCTGGGTAATTTTGTGATGGCTCAAAATGCCATCAGTGAGGGGATTGATGAAGCAAGGACTCGTAGAAAAGAGACTTGCTTGGAACATGTTCTTAAAAAGTTTTGTGTATAACTAATGTGCACCATATGAATACGCAAGTTAGTGAAGCTTGCTTATGTGTTTACTAACATGGATAACATGAACGAAGGACTAAAACAGCTTTAAACGGGAAATCTTTACTGCACATGCATCAACTACATCTACGTAGGACGACGAGTTATCGCTTGGGGGAAATTCTTGCACATGGGCAGAAGAGACTAAAATGGAGTCTTGAAAACTCGTGTGCATGGCATCTGCTTAGCTGAAATGAATCAGGCTGGTCTACTAATGCTAATGCGGGAAAAGTATTAAAAAGTAAAGGGGAATAGAGTAGAGCTGGGTGGTATACAGTGCAACCACTTCATTTGTGAAATTAATATTTGTCTTTCTGCCTTTATCACTAGTGCGCATTTGGGCCTCTCATGTATAACTGAATGGAGTTGAGTAATGAAAAGACTGCACATGTCCACTTAAAGTTACCCCGGAAAGATGGCTGTGATGTTGAATGGAAGCCAAGGACACAGGTGTTACACCCTGGGACAGACGGTGAAGAGTTCAACGATGGGGACTCGCATTTAGATGTTATTAAAATGTTTTGAAGTTGCGTGAAAGGCGTATGTGAACTAACATTCTGAATAAAAATTAAGGGGATGGGTTTGTGAACAATAGTTGAACTGATTCTAATGACATGTAAGCATGGTGTGATAGAGCTTTCCCCTTGCCTGACCAATCATATTTCATATTTTTACGATATTGAAACTTTAATAGGTGGGACATGAAGAGAAAAACCTTGTAATTAGATAGCTTTAGTTAGTTAGTTAGAGTGGGAGTGAGAGACTTTGCCGAGACTTTGCAGAGCGCAACGCCGAATGCTGGACGATTGGGGAGCGAAGACTGTTGTGATTGCTGAGATGCTGACGCAGAACTGAAGAAGTGCAGAGCTGAGGAAGGGGAACTGAGAGAGCTGAAGATTGCGGAAGAATCTCGAGGAGGAAGAGAGTGTCAGAGAGGGGTGCAGCGTGACTAGAGAGGTCCACTATCTTGTCCTGATTCCTGTCCTGAAGCCTTTGTCTCCTGAACTATCCCAAGGGACCTACACCGGCCCTTTGGCCAGGGGGTTGGTCTTCACACCATTCTTGGTAATTATATTTCTCTCATAATTTAGCTATATGCCCTTTTCTCTCTATCCTCTTCTTTCCTTAGACATTGTTCATTGAGTAAGTCCGTGTTATATTTGGTTGATGTTTTAATTGATTTTTCTCCACTGAATGATGGTGATTGCACTGTGTAATTGAGGTGGTTCATATGCACTTGAAATTTAGATAAAGATTTAAACCTTCTTGAGTCTGTGATTATTTACTAAATAATTAAATGAATAGTTAGAATTGTGTTAATTGTCACCATCAACTAGTTCAACTAACGGTCCATCGACCAGAGGAAAGAACATTTTGATCGGTGAAGGGTTAGTTAGATATGAACAGAGGTACCGAATAACTAATCCTGAATATTGTGGAAAATTATAAAACTGTGACACACAAACCAAACCCAGCAGTTTACTCAAAGTGAGTTTATGGGCCCAGGTGAGTATATGGTAGTAGAGTATCTGTTGTTGGTGCACCGCTGGATCATTACCACCAGTGAGCTGGAGATAATTGGATTATATTCAAATATTGATCTATTTAAGCACCAGCTGAAACTAAAGAAATCATTATACTTGATTGGGAAACACTGCATTTTAAACCAATGGTGAAAAAGCGTACAACTTTGCATAAAGCAGGGGGCTACAATGTAGCTTTGGAATGACTGGAACCATGGTGGATTTTGAGAATAACCGTGAAACCCTATACATTAATTCAATTTATTTTACATGGACATCCTGAAACTTGGTGTTCAGATGTAAAAATTCCTCTCTGCATGGCTCTCCCAAGTCTCTTGATTTTTTTCTTAGCAATCTTGTGTATGTTGAAAGCCCACTGTGACATGGAATTGAAATCGGAGTGGAGCTCTGTGGGATGAGGGTCACACAATGTGCACCCTCTTTTACTGAGCGGAATTAGTGTCAGCTCACCTGGCTGCTTAAGATTAACAGTGATGCAGCAACAGATTTGAGTGGAAAGATATATATTTTTTGACCTGTCACCTGCCAGGGAGGATTTACATCCAGTCCCTTTTGTTTTTAAATGTCTATGCCAGTTCCTCGCAAATGAGTTCTTAACTCAGTCCAAGGACAACAGATGTATGGTTACCTTCTGTCTATGCAGTGAGATGTCATTGTAGTTTACATATGCTGTATGGCTGTGGAGCCAGGAATCCATTTTGATTCCAATGCACAGGGTTAGGTTTAGAGGATGGAGTTTGGAGTGAACCTGCCAGACAGTAATGTGAATTTCAAGGCTCCTCCAAAGCATTCCTGAGGTAGGCCAGATTATTGGATGTGAAGGTTAGGAAAGAGTGTGTCCCTTTGAAGTGAGGCAAAACTTTTGACCATTCTTGTTTCATTCTTTTTTTAAATTTTTTTAGTTTTATATAGCACGTACTCAAACCAAAGGTATGAGAGTGTTTTACATGAGCACCAGCTGCATTACAGACGGCCACATTCATTTTGTTAGGCACAGGGAGATTAAGTGGTTTGCCCAGAATCACAGGACGTTGAGCCTCCCTGCCAAGACGCAAACCTGGTTCCCCAGCTTCAAGGTTGACTGCTTTATCCGCTAGGCCACATTGTTACCCACAACAAGTTGAGAGATAGTTTGATGAGGAAGCCACTCCCTTTTTTGTGCCTTTGTTTTGGGTGTCCACGCTCAGAGAGCTTTCAACTTCACCTCACTTTGCTACTGAAATGACTGGGAGGGATACACAAAAGTCAGAAACTCTCAGAGTTGCTGGTTGCCGGTGGCTTCTGTTCCAGGTCAAGGAGGACCTGGCCTGGCAGTTAGGGCCGGACTGTTCCTATTGGAGCAGGGTCAAGACTTATTGCATATGGCTGGGTCCAAACGAAGTTGCCATGATGTGCAAAATATCGCTAAATTGGGATTCGGCCCAAGCAATTACCTTGGCTGAGATTAATTCAAACATTCCGTTCAGCATTCATTTGTACAGTTTTTGCATACTTGTTATAATTCAGTGATTATTCCTTTGTTGGTGCCCATTAAAACAGCTCTGAAGTGGAGAACTTCTGCTTGTATTCACCTCAGAATTCCACACAAAGGGAATGACCTATCCAAGGGAGTAGCTGTAAAATTTACATATCACCCACTTCGATCCATACCTCTCATGTCATTGCAGGAGTTAAGCCAAAAAGCTTTACCCACCCTAGAAGAGGTCCCTTCATTGCTCCTACATCCATCTATCTCTCCAGCCTTTCATCCATCCATCGATTCATCCATCTACCCATCTTTTTTTGCATATCCATCCATCCATCCTTCCTTTACCATTCTATCCATCCACCATTTCATCATTACAAACTACTTCTATACTTCCACTCTTATTTCCAAACATTTATCCATCCTCTTACCCATTTATACATTATTTTTCAAACATCCATCTATTATTTCAACCTTTATCCCACCTTTCATCAATCCTTCCATTCTTTCTTCGCCGACCTATGCACATGTTTGTTTATCATTCCATCCATCAATACTTTGACCTTTGCACCGATTCTATCATCCTTTTGGCCCTTTTCTTTTCATTTCTCCATCTGGGCCTCCTTTACTTTTATTGAGTTTGACTCATCACCTCTGTTGCTGGTTTCCAGACTTTCTGTTTTTAAAAGCTTTTCTCTGCAGAGCTACAAGCACACTTGCACATACAATATCAGTGTTTCTAATGTCAACATACCCGTGTTTAAACTGCTGGAGCGGAGTTTCACAACACCACTCCACCTCCTCTATAATCAGCCCATCCAGTGATGTGGTGCATCAGCATAACCTTGGATGATATGCAGTCTCAGAAATTGCATCTCGTGTATCGTATAGTTCGGAGGCTGTTCCTTTTTACTTGACTTTCACACCCTTTTATCTGCAGAGAAAGTGTACCTGACCCACTCCCTGTAGAGAATTACAGTCACCCACAGCATCTGCTACTACAGCTATCAGCCTGGCCAGCCTTATTGGAGGCTGAAGATTTCATTTCCACCCTAACTACCAAGTGGCGGAATAATCTCTCATTAGCATTATGCAGTTGAAAGACATTTTCAAAGTTCAGCCAAGAACTGAAGCAGAGCCTTGAACTGTTAAGGCAATGTTTGTATGTCATAATATGCTAACAAAAATATTTTATGACAAAATAAATGTACACATACCAAAGTTGCCTCTGGTGTTTTTTCTTCTGTGTGCGGCAATAAAGGGTCTGGGTGCGGCAATAAAGAGGCATGCAACAGCTCACTATGCAAGCGATCACCGTGTGTGAGCTACCAAATTCAGTAGTTTCTGCTGCTTCAGATTACATGCAACGGGTGCTTTTCGACTCACTCTTGGATGCATGTAATGAATAAACTGAAGTCAGACATTTTAATATATTTGTATTATGCACTAAATTGATCAGTCATGCTAGCACCCCATGCCATTTTCTCTACTAGCACCTACACTCAACAGTACACAGATGACACAGCTCAAATGTTTACACAATCAAGTCAATTTACTTTGAATAGTGTGTGAGAACATTCAACAGAGTTCTCAAGTTTTTCCATGTCAGGCATGAGTAGGTGATCCACTCATGTTTGTTTCTTGCCATTGCTTAACTTAACTTATAGTTAAATAAAAAGTAAAACAAGACTACCAGTGTTTGATTGCAAAGTGAATAAAGGATTGGACGAGCTGGCCATGCCTGACACTGGACAGCAGAATATGAGCTAGTCTTGTCTCACATTCGACAGCAGAAGATGAGGTAGCCATGCCTGACATGACATAGAGTAAGTGAGATAAATTCACAAATGAGTCTCAGACACACACACAAACACACTTTTATACCTCAAGCAAACCGTGAAATTTCACCCTTGGTTTGTTTGAATATTGTGCTATATATTTAGAATTCAGAGTTATTGTTCACCATTTTGTCCCAGTTCCACCGCACCTACTGCATTGTGAATAGCTAAGGTACAGTGAGGACTAGAGAGCACTCACACCAGCCACTTGTGGGTACCTCACAAAAGGTAATTTCTTGCTAAGCGAACCACCGGTATGTATTTACACATAGTCCACTGCACTATCCATTAGGGACGGAACATTCATTGTTTCTCAATTGAATGCTCTCAAACTTCAAATTAAAAACCTACAGGGAAATGTCCATGCCTAAACCCTAAATAACAAAAGTATGAGATTGGAGCATAGTGCTAGTATCATTCCTGGAGATGTTGCATTGTTATGCTGCTCTTGTCTGCAGCAGAGCAGCCTCTGGGCTAGGTGGTTGATGTCAGCTCCCCATTTATTTACACACAACACCCCAAGGGACCAAGCAAGACGAACAATGGAAGGATGGCAGGAAACAAGCAACACAGACAAAATAACTGAAAAAAGGCGCATTTCTCTTCTTTTTGTTATGGCGGGTGACGAGGGCAACGCAGACAATGGGTCAAAAGGGAACAGTCAATACTAACAATTAGAGCATAGTAGGTGGGAGTGAACAAGCAAAAAGGACAATAAAAGGGTGGGATGAAACTTGTATATGTCATGTCACTATTATAATATGCCAGGCCTCCCCGCAATAGTAACCTCATTTAGATGTATTCAGGAGATGCCAGTCTAACTCTAGTACTGGAAAAGTAATGCAGATACAAATATACCCACATTCTCAATCCCATCATACTAAGGTGTCACTCAATTAGTACTCGACATGAGGAAATTCCTGTAGGAAGGGGACACAGGCACAGCTACTACTAACACAACCGAAGTATCTGCCTTTGCAGCATCCAATCAGTTCTGCAAACTCAATGATATATATATTACCTACTGCCTGACGACAGTGGGTAGTTATAGTTAGAGCCTAGTTACAATAGGAAAAGCGTTTTTTGATTTGCAAATATCTTAGGCACCGTTTCACGAATCTTTGTGAAATTATCCAAAGAACAGGGTTGGGCCGCATAGTTTGCATGTTGAAAGTTTCGGGGTGATTCATCAAGCTGGGGCCGAGAAAAAAGGGGGGTCCTAAAGCGCATTTTCCCCATGTTAATTTCCATAGGAACTTTATTATAGGCTACAGCCTGAACTGCTGCAAAAAGGTAAGTCTTGGTTTAGACTGCACTCTTTTTATTAAATGGTGTAAATATGTTCAGTAGTTGCTGAGAAATCAAAAAAAGAACAATATCAACATCTGAGCACCCTTGGAGGGTTCGCGAACCCTCCCGGGCACGAGCTTCACACTGATTTGCTGCCAACACTCCAAACCAGGAAGTGATGGCAGCCATCTTGTAACTCGGTAACTGAGTCACAAGAAAAAGGGCGAAACAAAGATAAAAAACATGAAAAGGGGGCAGGGTACAAACACCCTGGCCCCAAGGCCTGCTCAGGGGGTCCCACAAGGACCCCTAGGGCCCAAAAAAAGTATTTCAAAAAACAAAATCGCCAAATTCGCGCTGGGGTCACGAATCCCACCGAGAAAATGAATAAATAACGAAGCGTGGGCTCCCGCGCTTAGTTGTATTTAAGCCCCCGGGTGGGACAGTCCTGGGGGCATGCCTTATTATGTTGTGGGGGCCTGCAGGGGCCCCCGCAGCCACAGGGACCGCCCCCTCCCCGGGGCTTTATTAATGATGTGCGGGGGGATAGACAGCCCCCCGCAGCCCCTGGGGCTGCCACCTCCCCAGGGCATTATGCAGACAGTGTGGGAGGGCCTCGCAGCCCCCCCAAACCCCTGGGTCCACCACCTCCCTGGGGCTCAGTGATGTCATGAGTTATGTCACTGACCATGTCATGAGTGATGTAATATGTGACGTCATCAGCAGTGCATTGCGGGCGCGTGAGTTATAGTTAGCTGAACTAACTATAACGGGGGAATTTCAATTGTTTTGTACGAGTGAAAAGTCCAGCTAACTATAACGCCCCTGAAACCTACGTTTTTTTCTGTGAATTTCTAAGGTTTTTTAAATGCCAATTCCTAACTATAACGTGCCTGAAACCTATGGTTTTTTCAGTGAATTTCAAAGGTTTTTTAAATGCTAATTTCTAACTATGCCTACAGTGATAGGACATGTGAAGAAAGAAGAAAAAACGCACAGAAAGAAAAAAAAGAAATGCAGAAAGAAGCAACAGAAGTCCTCAAAGACGAAGAAAAGTGCAGGAAGAAGGATAACGTGCAGAAAGAACAAACAGAAGAGCAGAAAAAAGCCTTGTTGCAAAATCATCCTGTACCCTCAACTTTTTCAGACGGATACTGGTGGTAACTGAGTCTGACTAACCAGTCCTAGAGCCAGTGCTATGTTAAAAGACACTCAGAATACAGTGAAAACACCTACATACACTAGGGAACACTATGCGTTGGGGTCCCCCTGTGATCAGCATGACCTCCTCTGTAAGCCCCTAGTATATAATAGGGCAGGGGATTAAAACTACCTCTTAAAACGCGCCACAGGGCGTGTTTGCACCCGTCACCTCAGGCCCCGTCCCCTCACTTCCCCACTGTGTAAACACACCCTGTGGCCGTTTTAAGTTGGGCGATTAAGTCCCCTTGAATCCTGAGTGTCCCTAGGGTCCAACTAGACCACTAGGTACCTCCAGTAAGCGCCACAGAGCTGCGTTGCAGAGAGATGTAAAAAGGGGCACGGCCTAGACCACCTCTCTGCAACTCAGCGGAGTGGTGCTTACTGGAAGCACCTGGTGGGCTAGTTGGCCCCCAGGGTCCCTCAGGAATGAAGGGGAATTATTTCCCCAACTTAAAACGCGCCACAGGGCTTGTTTGCACACGTTAACTCAGGCCCGTCCCCTCCCTTCACCACTGTGTAAACACGCCCTGTGGCCGTTTTTAGTTGGGAGATTAAGTTCATTTGAATCCTGAGGGCCCCTAGGGTCCAACTAGCCCACTAGGTACCTCCAGTATGCGCCACAGAGCTGCGTTGCAGAGAGGTGTAAAATGTGGCACGGCCTGGACCACCTCTCTGCAACGCAGCTCAGTGGCGCTTCTGGAAGCACCTGGTGGGCTAGTTAGCCCCCAGGGTCCCTCAGGATTGAAGGGGAATTATTTCCCAAACTTAAAACGCGCCATAGGGCGTGTTTGCACACGTCACCTCAGGCCCCGTCCCCTTCCTTCCCCACTGTGTAAACATGCCCTGTGGCCGTTTTTTGAGTTGGGAGATTAAGTCCCCTTGAATCCTGAGGATCCCTAGGGGCAAAATAGCCCACTAGGTACGTCCAGTAAGCGCCAGTGCAGAGAGGTGTAAAAAGGGGCACGGCCTGCACCACCTCTCTGCAACGCAGAGCAGTGGCACTTACTGGAAGCACCTGGTGGGCTAGTTGGCCCCCAGGGTCCCTCAGGATTGAAAGGGAATTATCTCCCGAACTTAAAACGTGCCACAGGGCGTGTTTGCACACGTCACCTCAGGCCCCGTCCCCTCCCTTCACCACTGTGTAAACGCGCCCTGTGGCCGTTCTAAGTTGAGAGATTAAGTCCCCTTGAATCGTAAGGGTCCCTACGGTCAAACTAGCCCACTAGTACCTCCAGTAAGCGCCACAGAGCTGCGTTGCATAGAGGTGTAAAAAGGGGCGTGGCCTCAGAACACCTGTTTGCAACGCAGCTACCTGGCGCACACTGGAGATACCTGTTGGGCTACTTGGCCCTCAGGGACCCTCAGTATTGAAGGGGAATTAATTCCCCAACTTACAACTGGCCAGGGGGCGCGTTTGCAGAGTGCTGCAAGGAGGGGGCGTGGCCTCCAGCGCGATGCCGGTCTTTTATTTATTTTATTTTTTTAAGAAGGAGGGCTGTGTGGCCCCCCTTCTTTTTCTAATTTACTGGCTCTGGGGACCCCATCCCCCAGGGCCTGCACCCTCATTTTTTTTGTTGAAAAAAAAAATTTGGCCCTCCCAAGGCCTTAATCGGCCCCGGGGACCCCAACCCCCGGGTCATGGCCTTTTTTTAATTTCAATTCTTTAGGAGGGGGCTGCGTTGCCCCCCTCCTCAGGCCACTTATGGCTCCGTGGACCCCATCCCCCGGGGCCGGCCTTTGTTTTTTATTATTTAAAATATATATATATATTTATAGAAACACCTAGGACATGCTGGACAAACCGTATGTACCTATCACCATGACAATTTGCGTGATATTCATTAAAAGGCGACTATGCATAGAATGAATCCACATGGAATGTATTTACACCGCTAGTGAAGCTCTGACATGTCTGACGCCCTACCGTGCCTAATCCCGGCGCCCCCGCCGGTGGGTACTCTCCAAGTAGACACCCTTGTCGTTTATTTATACAAACATGGGTAGCTATTGACGGGCACATTTAATATAAACGCACACCAAGCCATTCAAAGGGGATTCGACAAAAATTCGACCAAACTATGCAAGAAACCCCCCTCACGGTTAATAAAAAACACATCCACCGCCGGATGTGTAATACTTTTTATTTTACTCTCTGGAAAGGAGACGAACCTCACTTGAGAGTCACAGCGTGCTCCTGGCTGAGCCCAATGCTGTGTTACACCCACCAGTGCCCGCCGATTGCCTCACATCTCTGTGTTGTATTCCACCAGCTAGTGCGTATGCTATGACACTCTCTAGCCCATGTGCACTGTAACACCACCCAGTGAATATGTCATGCCACACTTGCCTTCGCATGGGTTATATTGCCCCATCTAACGTGCCTTCCTCGATGTGTATGTTATATCGCACAGCGCTATGCCATACATATTACAATCTGGGATCCATATATTTGTCACAGTGCATATGCAACGTTACACTCCCCAGCACATATTTTATATTACAACTTTAGAGACTAGTTATGTTACACAACACTGCCCTGTGCATATTACACTCCAAGGCGCATATCGCATAGCATGCGCTAGTGCCTGTGCTATCTTGCGCTCTCCAGTGAATCTGTCATTGCGCACAATGTATTGCATATTATATTTCACGCCCCAGTTCATCTTATACAACACTTTTTGGTGCATAGTTTATACCATATACTACATCTAGTTTTCATTTTCAATCATGCTCTCAGGACTATGTTCTATATAACACTGCGTCCACCTACCCTTTTCACAGGCATTACATATTGCGATGGGGGTGGAGGGTCAGTGGGTGTTTCTGCCAAGTGAGCCCGGAGTCACAGTCACAAACGTCCTCTTCTTCCTGAATAAAAGTGAGATTATGCTGCATACTTGTTCATATTTTAAGTAGTTCGCACAGACACACATTTTAAAAACAATAAAGTTCCTAATACCCACCTTCTCTGAACAGTTAGCTTGCTGCCCCATCCACCTCCTCCCTATCCTCTGTTGTCTGAATCCATGGACTAGCCTCCTCCCTCCTGCCATGCATGGTCTGATGTGCTGCCACTGCCCTCCATTTAGCATGATGTACCAGTCCACTCCTCCTGCCCTCCATTGCCCAATTCTATGGCCCATCATTGACCTCCTGCTTAGCTTGCTGCCCCTATTCTCCTTCCCCCTGCCCTCTGATGTCTTTGTGCATGCCCCTGCTCCATCCTTTTTGCCCACTATGTTCCATGAACCTGCCACTCCTATCTACTCTGAGTGTTCTGTTGAGCTGCCACTCCCCTCCCACCTGCCTAGCATTGTCAGATGACTGTAACCTGTCCCTGCCACCTCCACCCTGCCTGTCCACATGCCATGCCCCTATCCCCTTCCTCCTGTCCTCCATGGTCCATTTTACTGCCACACCCTTCTGCCCTCCCTGATCTGTTGTGCTGCAACTGCTCCTCCTGCCTGCCCCGCGCGGTCTGTTGTGAGGCCCCTTCCCCTGAACTCTCTTGTCTGTGCCCAGGTTCTGACCCTCCCTTCTATCCTCCATGGTCCTTTGTGCATGCCCCTGCACCCTCCTTCTTGCCCATCATAGCCATTGTGCTGCCACTAACCCTCGCGCTTGCCATGCATGGTCTTCTGTGCTGCCATGGCCCTTCCCACCTTCCCTGTGTGGTCAGCTAGCTGCCCCCGACCCCCTCCCACCTTCCCTCCATGGTCTGTGTGTATGCCACCATAGTCTCATTGTTTCGCTCCATGGTGTGTCTTGTTTCTAGTGCCTATCCTGCCTGACCTCCATGGTCATCTTGCTGCTCCTGCCCTGCCACCTTGCCCCCAGCCCTCTGTTTCCATGTGCAGACCCCCTATTCCCTCCCTCCTGGCTTGTCTGTTCCATTGTAATGCCCCTGATCCGTCCCTCCTGCCCTTAATGGTCTGTTATGCTGCAGCTTTCTCTCCTGTCTGTCCATTATGGTCAGCTAGCTACCATTGCCTCTTTTCCATCTGTTCTCTGTTGTCCATGTGCATGGTCCTGTCCCCTCCCTATTGCTTTCTATGGATTGTTGTGCTGCACTACCGTCCCGCATGCGCTGTGTGGTGTATTGTGCTGCTGCAAACCCTGATGCCTGCACTGTAGGGTCAGTTTGGTGCACCTCTCCATGTCCCTCCTGTCCTCTGTTATCCGAGTCCATGTCCCTACCCCAATTCCTCCTGCCTACCATGATTCAATGTACCATACTTGCGAACATTTTGAACTTGGTAAGAGGGAGATTTTGAAAAAAAACTGGGGTATTGATTTTCCCCTTTGAGTTACATTGAAAAAGAGGAGATTGTAGACAGGAGACAGATCAAATAAAGCCCATTGGAGCTTAAAAACATTGGACGTTTCCTGGCTGAAACGGGTCTGTTGGCATGTATGGTTGTACTACCACTGCCTCTTCCTTCTGTCCCACAATGGTCTATTATATTGCCACAGCCTCTCTTGCCAGTCCTGTATTGTTGGTTTGTTGCCCCTGCCCCCCTTTCCACTGCCCTCCATAGTCTGTTGTGCTGCCACTGCCCTTCCTGCCTGCCCAGTGTGGTCAAATTGTTGCCTCTGCACTCTCCTACCTGCCTTCAATTTTCAGAGTCCGTGCCCCTGGCCTCTGCCTCTCAACAGTATCCCAATGAACAACTAGATTGCTAACATTCTATATTTATTACAAAAGTGTGGAACGCCTGACGTCTTCTTGATGTAATCAAAACTGTAATACCTAGAGTATTTCCTTTAGAAATTACATATATGAGAGGGTCTTATTTGCATCAAAATTATGGTTAGTGCTCTAAAAAACTAAAATGAGGACATATTTTCTGAGTTTTTAAATAGCGACAAAGAACTTTTAAATTATTTGTAATCTTTATGTTTTTTTATCCAGTTGACCACTTGATTAAATGTTGCACCTTGGCGAGAGGATGTGGTGTTACTTACAGTGCTGCAGACTTTGCAACTGGGGAACCAGATTGGAGTTTCTGCTTCAGCTCAACATTCTGTGATTGTGGTCAAATCACTTAATCTCCCCATGCCTACAACCAAAATGAATTTGATTTTGTGTGATGTAACCAATGCTCATGTAAAGTATTCCAATACCTGACAAGTCTGCACTATATAAAACTGCAAATACACAAAAAATAAGTGTTGTGTACACTTCTGTCATTGGGCTACATGTGGGCTACATCTTGGTGATATTTGTGCTGCATTTAGGCTCTTTTGTGTCTGGTGGCCATCTTGGGAGATTTATTTGTTATGAAGTTTCCTAATTTCCTCATTTACTGCAGTCTCCTCAGTAGGAAATGCTTTCAGTTTTTTACTTTGATTCCATCAAGAAGGCATTCAGATGTGTCACAAATTTGCCATAAATTCAGAATGTTAGCACTCTAGTTGCTTATTAGATCACTGTAGTAAAGCTACTGCTCACCAGGGAAGTCTGCTGCTGGTATTGAAAGTGCATGTTTCAGTCTGCATGTCAGAATTTTTTAATGAAATAGAAGAGGATTTGAGAAGTCACTCAAAATGTGCCTTAATTTTTCTTTCTGCAGCACTAATCATACTTTCTATGGCAAAATGAACCCCCTCATTTTGTTCCTTTTTAAATTAAATGTTTTAAGAATTACCACTTTATTCCAACCAAGATGGCTTCAGGTGTGCCATACGTTTGTCATAAGTAGGACTGTTAGCGCTCTAGTTGTTCTTTAGAACACTCTGGGAAGCTGCAGGAGAACACAAAGGAATCAACTGACAGTCTCTGCCCTTGTTGGATGTACATGTTTTACTGAGAATGTCAGACTTCATTCTCACATGACTGAGAAAGATAATGTGAATTTACAGAAAATATGCTCTCAGTTAGCTTATAGATCACCTTCCAAACCTCTGTGGGAAAAGCAGGAGAAAATAGTTTTCTCTCAAACATGATTCATGATATCACAGCAGAAGGCTTTTTCACATGGTAAAATCACCTTAGAACACACCACAATTCCTAAAATGAGTATGGTACCATCAACAAATGATTTATAATGTAACTAAAGTCTTAAAACCTTCTATTAACTGCAATGCTTTTTAATGAGGTGCTATCATGTATATTGGTCCCAAGATGGCTGCCAACACTTCTTGGATGAAGTGCTGACAGCCAATCAGATCTCACGATGAGATGTGTGGTTAGGCTCCGCCCAGATATATATGTGATTTTACTTTTGATTTTCTCAGGAACTACTGAACGGATTTACACCATTTAAGCAAAAGGCACATGCCTGACCTGAGGACTACCTCTTTGCCAAATTTCAAGTAATTCTGTTCAGCCGTTCGGGCTGTACCTTCGACTAAAGGTCCTATGGGAAAATGCATGGGGAAAACGCGTTTTGGGACCCCCCTTTTTTCTCAGCCTCCGCTGGACAAATCACCCCGAGACTTTCAGGGTAGGAGCTGAGCGGAACGCCCCATTAGTTTTGAAAATTTCACGAAGATAAGTCAACCGGCGCCAAAGTTATTCAAAATAGAATTTTCAGATTTCCTATGGGAACTCGGTGCTAACTATAACTATCTACTGGCGACCGCCAGTAGATAATATATTATCTACTGGCGGTCGCCAGTAGATAGTTATAGTTAGGATCTATTTTCCATAGGAAATCCGCAACATTCTATTCCCAATAAGTCTGGCGCCGATTGACGAATCGTCGTGAAATTTTCCAATATATTATCTACTGGCGGTCGCCAGTAGATAGTTATAGTTAGGACCTATTTTCCATAGGAAATCCGCAACATTCTATTCCCAATAAGTCTGGCGCCGATTGACGAATCGTCGCGAAATTTTCCAAACTTTTGGCCAGCTCTGCTCTGCTCCTACCCTGAAAGTTTTGTGGTGATTCGTCAAGCGGGGGCTGAGAAAAAAGGAGGGTCCCAAAACGCGTTTTCCCCATGCAATTTCCCATAGGATCTGTTGTCGCAGATACAGCCCGAACCGTTGAACGGAATGACACCAAATTTGGCAAAGAGGTAGTCCTCAGTTCAGACTCGTGCCTTTTGCATAAATGGTGTGAATCTGTTCAGTAGTTCCTGAGAAAATCAAAAGTAAAATCACATAGTGTAAAAAAGTTAGTGATATCTATGGCCGGGGAGGATCCGTGGACCCTACCCGCACCGTACGCGCACCCTCACCGAACCGAGCGCACACCCTCCCGATCGCGCGCTGAATGCTAATTGGCTGTCGAGTGTCTCTCTACATTCGAAACCAGGAACTGTTGGCGGCCATTTTCTGCCTCGGTAGAAGCAAGGCTGAAGAAGCAAGGGGAAAAAGTGTGTAAAACATATAAAGGGGGCAGAGTGGAAATACTCTGACCCTCTAGAGGTGCTTAGGGGGTCCCAGAAGGACCCCCTGGGGCCCCCATTTAAAAAAAAAAAAAAAACGGCGAAATGCGCGCTTGGTTCGCGCATCCTAACGTGTTGGGTGCATGGATTCTCACGCGTTGGGTGCGTAGATCCACGGCAATGTTTTTTGAAAAAAGACAAGAAATCATTGGTTGTATGACTACTTTCTACACTGAAAGGTAGGGTGTATATTTCTGTTTTTTAAAGGTATGATTCTTATTGGTTAACAAAAACAGATTGTAAGGAACATTATATATGATAAGCTGATATGTTGAAAAGTCAAGCACACTTCCTGTCTTTATTAGCAACATTGTGTGTTGAACTTGTGACCTGTGAGCTCAGTGCAGTGTTCCATGACCTGTTTCTATGGTAACAGGCAGAAAGCAGATTGGGGGAAGGGTTGAAATGTATTTCAGTTGGAAAGGGTTGAAATGTTTAACCAATAGAAATGTGTGTTTGCTTTTGAGTTTATGTGTGAAGGATTGTGATTCGATGTTTACATGTATATGTGTGGAAAATGAAAGGGAAACTTTTCCATTCTTTGTTTTTGCTGAGAGGTGCACAGTGCAGAGATTCTGTAAAAGAAAATATGGTGAGTGATTGATATACTTCTTAATCTACAAAAGGACTTGAAAGATTAGTTATTTAATTGTGAGGGGATGTATGTAGACTATTTTGATTTTAATCAGACTAATGTATTTCTCCTGCTAAAGTGTAGGGAGTACTTTTTTTTCTCTACAATGTATGTGCATGTAGAAACCATTCTGTGATAAGCATTTGTGTTTTTCATGTGTTTGTAGACAGATAACTGTGCTGTTTTTATATTTTGGTAGAATTAGAAACCAGTCATTGTTTATGAATTTGTGAAATGAGTTATGTTATGTTTCTATACTAAAATATAGTACTACTTCTAGATGAAGAAATGTGTTTTGGTATAGTGCAAGGGATAGTGTTGTTTGTCTAGAATCACACAGTGAGTCTGTGTGCATTTGGGAACCACTGTGAGAGAAGCATTTGGTAACATCGTGTATTTGCTGACAGATACCTGTTTTAACTTGTCATGTTGTGAAGTTTTAGTAGCATTAGAAGACAGTTATGGCTTATGATTTGAGTAAATGAGTCAGGCTTTGACAGAAAAGTGCAGTCCTGAAAAATGTAGATTGTGTGCAGTTCCCTTACCACTTGCACTGTAGTGAATGAGTTTTGGTAGGGATAGTGGTGCTTGTCTAGAATCACAGTGTGAGTTAGTGTGTATTTGGGATCAGTGTGAGAGAAGCATTTGGTGACATCATGTATTTGCTGACAGATAACTTTTTTAAAACCTGTCATGTTGTGAAGTTTTAGTAGCATTAGAATCCAGTCTTTGCTTATGCGCTGATTAAATGAGTCATTCTTTGACACTGATGTGCTGTACTTAAATATGTAGATTGTGTTCAGTGCCATTAACTCTTCTAGACTAGTGAATGAGTTTTGGTAAACTCCTAGGATAGTGTTGATTGTCTAAAATCACACTGTGAGTCTGTGTGCATTTGGGTAAGGATTGTGAGAGAAGCATTTGGTAACATTGTGTATTTGTTGACAGATAACTGCTTTAAAACCGGTCATGTTCTCAAGTTTTAGTAGCATTAGAAGCCAGTCTTTGCTTATGCTTTGATTAAATGAGTCAGGCTTTGACACAAAAGTCCAGTCCTGAAATATGAAGATTGTGTGCATTTCCCTTATCACTTCCAGAGTAGTGAATGATTTTTGGTAAACTCCTAGGTATAGTGGTTGTTGTCTAGAATCACACTGTGAGTCTGTGTGCATTTGGGAACCACTGTGAGAGAAACATTTGGTAACATCGTGTATTTGATGACAGATAACTAATTTAAAACCTGTCATGTTGTCAAGTTTTAGTAGCATTAGAAGCCAGTCATTGCTTATGCGTTGATTAAATGAGTCAGGCATTGACACTAAAGTGCAGTCGTGAAATATGTAGATTGTGTGCAGTTCCTTTACCACTTCCACTGCAGTGAATGAGTTTTGGTAATCTGCTAGGGATAGTGTTGTTTGTCTAGAATCACACTGTGAGTCTGTGTGAATTTGGGAACCACTGTGAGAGAAGCGTTTGGTAACATCGTGTATTTGCTGACAGATAACTGTTTTAAAACATGTCATGTTGTCAAGTTTTAGTAGCATTAGAAGACAGTTATGGCTTATGCTTTCATTAAATAAGTCAGGCATTGACAGTAAATTGCAGTTGTGAAATATGTAGATTGTGTGCAGTTCCCTTACCACTTGCACTGTAGTGAATTAGTTTTGGTAAACTCCTAGGGATAGTGGTGCTTGTCTAGAATCACACTGTGAGTTAGTGTGTATTTGGGATCAATGTGAGAGAAGCATTTGGTAACATCATGTATTTGCTGACAGATAACTGTTTTAAAACCTGTCATGTTCTGAAGTTTTAGTAGCATTAGAATCCAGTCTTTGCTTATGCGTTGATTAAATGAGTCATGCTTTGACACTGATGTGCTGTAGTTAAATATGTAGATTGTGTTCAGTACCATTAACTCTTCTAGACTAGTGAATGAGTTTTGGTAAACTCCTAGGATAGTGTTGATTGTCTAAAATCACACTGTCTGTGTGCATTTGGGTAAGGATTGTGAGAGAAGCATATGGTAACATCGTGTATTTGCTGACAGATAACTAATTTAAAACCTCTTATGTTGTCAAGTTTTAGTAGCAGTAGAAGCTAGTTTGCTTATGCATTGATAAAATGAGTCACTGTTTGACACTAAGGTGCAGTACCACGTACTATTATGTTCACTGTGGCAGAAATGAAAATTTAAAAGTTTTACCTAAGCACTGTCCTAGAAGTAGTCTGATTATTTAGTCAGTTTCTAAGTGCCAAATAGATTGCTTCAAATGTCTATGCAGTATGCATGTAGTGTTCTAACATACTATACACTTGTCTTTTACACCTTCAATTCCCTAGTCAGTATCCATACACTTCCAGGAAACAACCTGTCACTTCCTTTGCAGTCCCCTAGAGACCCTTTCAACAGCATGTACTAATCCATTGACTGTGCCAAAACTCAAACACTTATAAATTCACCTAGACACTCTCTTTCCAGGACTCTAATGGTTCAGTCACTGCCTAAGTATTCATGCACTGAGCCAGTTCTTAGCACATGGACTACGTCAAACCCATATCCACTATGCATGCAGTCCTCTAACCACCTACACACTTGTCTTTCACACCCTCAATTCCCCAGTCAGTATCCGTTCACTTGCAGCAAACACCCTGTCACTGCCGTTGCACTCCTCTAGTGACCCATTCAACATCATGTACTAATCCATTCACAGCGCCAAATCCTAATAAATTCACCCAGGCACTCTCCTTGCAGTACTCTAATCATTCAGTCAGTACCCAAGTACTCATCCAGTGACCCAGGCCTTAGTATCTGGACTGCTTCAAACCCTTATCCTCTATGTATGCAGTCCTCTAACCACCTACACAATTGTCTTTCACACCTTCAATTCCCTAGTCAGCATCCATACACTTCCAGGAAATAACCTGTGACTCTCTTTGCAGTCCTCTAGTGACCCATTCAGCACCATGTACTAATCCATTCACTGTGCTAAAATCCAAACACTTATAAATTCACAAAGATACTATTTTTGCAGTACTCTAATCATTCAGTCAGTGCCTAAGTATTCATACACTGAGCCAGGCCTTAGCACATGGACTTCTTCAAACCCCTATGCACTATGCATGCAGTCTTCTAACCACCTAGACACTTATCTTTCACACTTTCAATTTCCTAGTCAGTATCCATACAGTCCAGCACTTGTCACTGCCTTTGCAATCCTCTAGTGACCGAATCAGTACCAAGTACTAATCTATTCTCTGTGCGAAAAGCCTAGCACTTATAAATTCACCTAGGCACTCTCCTTGCTGTACGATAATCATTCAGTCAGTACCCAAGTAGTCATGCAGTGAGTCAGGCCTTAGCACATGGACTGCTTTAAATACCTATGCAGTATGGATGCAGTCCTCTAATCACCTACACAGTTGTGTTTCACACCTTCTATTCCCTAGTTAGTATTCATACTCTTCTAGCAAACACCCTGTGAGTCACCAAGTGTGTCTCCTCATACTACTGTAATCATTTAGTCAGTTAGCATGTAGTGTTTTAGTGAGGTAGGCTTTAGGGCATGAACTGCTTCAAAGTAGTATGCACTATGCATGTAGTGTTTTAATGATCGTCACACTTGTGGTTCAGGGTTATAGTTTCATAGTCAGTTTTTATATAAAATGTGTTTGTACAGTAATGGAATAGTGTACATTTGAAAGTTGTTAATATACATTTATTTGTGATTCTTTTTTACAGATACAGAACAGGAGTGTTTCTCATCTGTTTGCACTCTTCTCGTGCAAGATTGTTTGGATGAAGGGTCCTTAGGTGTTTCATCATACTTGCTGTGCCGCACGAGTATTTTTTGTTAGGATCTCCTCGTAACAGAACTCTTTGGCAAATCTTGGGAGTGACGAAGGTGGCATTGGTCTTTGTTTGCTCCTTGGAAAAAGTAAAAAATTTCCTCACCACTGAAGGAAAACGTTGTTTGTGCGGTGCCTTCTGCAAAACATGTTCTTCAGATTCGGTAAATATTTTAAAGCGGCAACATTTACAGTTTTTGTAAGTTAAACTTATAAAATGTTGTTAGCTGTATGCATTATTTTATCTGTGATTTGTTTCTTGTGGTATTTTGTTGAGAATACCATGTTTTTTTTTTTTAACAATCTTTCTTATTTTCCAGGTCTGTCGTCGACATCCATTGTCCCCACAGTAGTGTTCCGCCTTGTTGTTTTTTATTATTGTTGTTACATTTTGTTTATTAGTTTATTGTTCATATATATGTTAATAAAAAAAAAAGTTTGAAAATAGTTTTTTGTTTATATATTTATTATTATAAAAAATAAAGTTTGAAAAAAAAATTAATAACGTTTTTGGTTGTTCTCTTAACTGCTGTGTGACTCTTTCTTGTTCTTATTACTGTTATTTGATGGATTCCACCATGGTGTTACATTTTGGGGGACTTATTGCTGGAATACTGGTGATATCTGCAGTTTGCACTAACTTCTGAATAGTGTGTTAGATTTATCTCAACTTTACTTCCATTAAAGTGCTGATAATAAAATGGAGAGTAGCCGTTCCCGTGCAAAAAGACACGAGGTGCACCTTTCCGATTTATTCTAAATACTAAAATCCTGTATTGAATTGCACTGAGGTATTGGCTGCAGTTACAGTGTACATACAAAATCTATTAAGAAATCTCATTGTATTTATATTGATTGGGAATAGTGCGTCAGGTGCTGGATCTTGATGAATACACTGCTCAGTTTGTATATTGTTCTGCACACGAAAAAAATCCCATCACAACTTTCACACCAATTGCAATGCGAAACATATTCCGGCGATAAGACACGTTAGCACCAGGGATTTTACACCTGCTTTCTGCTGGTGTTAAGCAGGACAACTACCTGCACCATGAAAGTGAACACAGTCAAGAGCCACACCAGAACACCCACAGGTACCATAGAGTCAATGAGCATGATACAGGGATACCCATGAGGGACAGAAGACTCATCTCAACAACTCCAGGTCCGCCAATGCCCCCCAAACCCACATCTTAGTAAGTGTGTCCCTGTGGTCATTGTCTTAGCATGATAGGCACATGCCCTGCAACATCACAGTGTGCTGTCACCTCAGCGTTGGCAGTGAGCCTGGATGTGTAGCTACGTACGCATCCTCCTGCATGCACAACTGGCGTGTGCTGGTCTGGGGTTCACAGGTCAGTGCAGGGGTGTGCCTATCTGGCAAGGGGAATGGGGTGTCTCGGACATGTCTGTGTACAGGAAGTGCGGTAAGTGTGTCTCTGTGTTCTGGTGTGGCCTGCTACAAGAGCAGCAGCAGTTGATGTTGTAAACTGGCATGCACCACCTCCAAACAGCACAGTGATGTTGTAGTTGGAATGTAGCAGGACATGCGCAAATAGGCATTACAATGGTGTGCTGTACGAGTGCACAAGATACAACAGAGCACCGTACAAAAGTGTGGGGGCTCGTGGGAGGGAGGTGCAGCCGTTTGGCAACATGACACACAGTGAACTCGACCATGTGCCACATGCTGGGCATCTCATCCATGATGACCACGGTCCCAGACATCCCACAACACCAACCACTGGCCTTTGTACACATCCTGTATGAATGCAGCGTGGTTTTCACTTCTATGCTCGTTCAGTGGTGTGATGTTTGCGGGTTGTGTGACTTGTGCTGCTTGTTGGTGTGTTTCATTTTGACCATTGTTAGTCTATATCTGCCTATCTCCCCCCCCCCCACTCCCTGCTTCTTTCTCTTCCTACTGCTGTTGTGTCTATAATTTTGTTGCTGCACACATAAATACATGTAAAGAATACATTAGAATAGTTTCTCGATTCTTTTAGGCTTCAAAACTTCTCTATTGGTTTCTTCCATATGAACCGTTTTTTTTATATTGAACAACACATAGAAGTCAGAAGTGCAACATATTCTATCAACGCACTTTCTAGAACATTCTACAACATGTGCAGGTTAAAAGTTCATCAATTTTTTAAAACTTAACGATATTTTTTTGTAACATTTTCTTGAATATTTAACGACACGTGCAGGTGAAAAGTTGACGATTGTTTTAAGTTCAAACAGTGCCTTTCAAATGCAAGTAGCAGGTGTGGATGATCTGAGCAAATTTTATCCTTTGATATGTACTCCACGTTGAAACTGCTTTTTCTTAACCAATCACAAAGATGCTTTTCCACAAAACTAATGTGCACCCTACTTTTAAAAAAGAATGCTTTTCATGATATCTTCAGAGATAAGTTATAGATAGGAATTAGAATTTAAAAAACCTTTCAAATTCACTGAAAAAACCATAGGTTTCAGGGGAGTTATAGTTAGGAATTGGCATTTAAAAAACCTTAGAAATTCACTGAAAAAAACAGTGGTTTCAGCGGCGTTATAGTTAGCTGGACATTTCCCTCGTACAAAACCCTAGAAATTCCCTTGTTATAGTTAGTTCAGCTAACTATAACTTGCACCCCCACAATGCACTGCTGATGACGTCACATATTGCATCACTCATGACATGGTCAGTGACATCACTGATGACATCTCAAATGACATCACTCATGACATCACTGATGACATCACCCATGTGATAAATTAGTGCATCTTCTCACACCCTAATATAACCTTTGATACACCGACTCAAAATTTCAGATGGCCATTTTGAAAATCATAGATACTCCAATACCAATAACTACATACCCACTCATTAACTCTTAGGTCTACATACACCTCCACTCACTCACCTGTACAGTCACTCATACTTACAGGACTATCATATGCATTTATACACCTAGATAGACACTCACATACCGCCAATCATCCATTGTGGTACTGACACACCTAGTCAGTCGTGCAAGTAATTAAACACAGTCCAATTTACTCACCTATGCAGTTAAACACACTCAAGTTCACTTACTCATAAAAATAGTACCACATTCTTACGCTCTAATAGAATCATTGATACAAGCACACACTCATCCATACAGCCACTCTCACAATCACACACACTCACATATACCCACTTATATACTCTTACACACATATATACTGCCTTTCACATATGTAGTTAGTCACACATGTACCATTGAGATATACATTCAATCCCTAACACACCCATACATACACTCACCCAACCATACAGTCCATCACAGATGCACTCTTAAAACCATGCACCCATAGAATCACCCACTCACACATCTATGCATAGAGTCACACACACCCTACCCACACAAACACTCAGGCACCCATACAGATACTCAGACAACCAATCAATAACCCATATAGTCACTCATATAGCTATTCACAAAACCATGCAGCCACTTATACACCTACACACAGACACATACAGACATTCACACAGTTTAGTCACTAGTCTGCAGTAAGATACATTTAATGACTCACTTAAAGAGTCGGTGACACACCTACAAAATCATCCATTCACACACTTGTACACCCACTCATTCTTCAGCAGACCTTTCCCTATATATATTAAACATATTAAAACTGTACAGAAACACATACCTACTGGATGATGTCATCAGTGATGTCATCAGTGATGTCATTTGAGATGTCATCAGTGATGTCATCAGTGATGTCACTGACCATGTCATGAGTGATGTAATATGTGACGTCATCAGCAGTGCATTGCGGGGGCGAGAGTTATAGTTAGCTGAACTAACTATAACAGGGGAATTTCTAGGGTTTTGTACGAGGGAAATGTCCAGCTAACTATAACGCCCCTGAAACCTTTGGTTTTTTCAGTGAATTTCTAAGGTTTTTTAAATGCCAATTCCTAACTATAACGCCCCTCAAACCTATGGTTTTTTCAGTGAATATATATATATATATATATATATATTACCTAATGGCGGTCGCCAGTAGAAAGTTATAGTTAGGACCGAGTTCCCATAGGAAATCTGAAAATTCTATTTTGAATAACTTTGGCGCCGGTTGACTTATCTTCGTGCAATTTTTAAAACTAATGGGGCGCTCCACTCAGCTCCCACCCTGAAAGTCTCGGGGTGATTCGTCAAGCGGGGGCTGAGAAAAAAGGGGGGTGCCAAAACGCGTTTTCCCCATGCATTTCCCCATAGGACCTTTAGTCGAAGGTACAGCCCGAACGGCTGAACAGAGTTACATGAAATTTGGCAAAGAGGTAGTCCTCAGGTCAGGCATGTGCCTGTTGCGTATATGGTGTCAATCTGTTCAGTAGTTCCTGAGAAAATTGCAGTTAAAAGTACATAAATATCTATATGCGCGCACCGTGCGCGCACCAAATGTCTGCGAGCGTAATTCTGATTGGTGGTTAGATGTCAGTCAGCATTCCAATCGGTCGAAATCAGGAAGTGTCGGACACCATTTTGTGTGTGACAGTGAAAAAGAAAGGTGGAGAACGTGAAAAGGGGGCAGGGTAGAGAGTTCCTGACCCCCTAGCCTTTGTCAGGGGGTCCCTGAAGGACCCCGAAGGGTGAAAAAAACACGCGCACCTTGAAAAAACCTTTAAAAAAAAAACATTTTAAACTGTTTATAAGTTTATAGAAGATATTAACTATGCTGTTCAACTTTATCCAAATTCAAAATAAAAGAGCTGAGCCATTCCATATTAAAGGATACAGTCAATCTATAACTATATACATAGGTAGTTTATTGTAAAAAAAATATATAAAAAATATAATAATACATACATAAATTTGCATTTTAAAAACCTTACAAATTCACTAAAAAAACCATAGGTTTCACACACGTTATAGTTAGGAATTAGCATTTAAAAAACCTTGCAAATTCACTGAAAAAACCATAGGTTTCACACATGTTATAGTTAGCTGGACATTTCACTCGTAAAAAACCATTGAAATTCCCCCGTTATAGTTAGTTCAGCTAACTATAACTCGCCCGACCGCAATACACTGCTGATGATGTCACATATTACATCACTCATGACATGGTCAGTGACATCACTCATGACATCACTGATGACATCTCAAATGACATCACTGATGACATCACTGATGACATCATCCAGTGAATATGTGTCTTTCTGAAAAATAAATATTTTTTATATATGTATATCTAAAGGTTAATGGAAGAATAAATGGGTAAATAAGTGTCTAAATGGATGGTTTTTTTGTAAAATTAATTGTATAACTGACTTAATAACAGTATCTTAGTGAATACAGTGATGTAATATGTGACGTCATCAGCAGTGGATTGCGGTCGCGGAGTTATAGTTAGCTGAACTAACTATAACGGGGGAATTTCAATGGTTTTTTACGAGTGAAATGTCCAGCTAACTATAACATGTGTGAAACCTATGGTTTTTTCAGTGAATATATATATATATATATATATATATATATATATATATAGAGAGAGAGAGAGAGAGAGAGAGAGAGAGAGAGAGGGAGATAGAGAGGAAATGGGGAAGTAGCATTAAAAAAACCTTCGAATTTCACTGGAAGAATCCCGAAGGTTGAAGGGGCATTACAGTTAGGTTCGGATTTACCTACACAAAACCATAGAAATTTAGCGCACACAAATGCACACTAGGCCACAAAACTCACACACTAGACCCGAATCACACCTTGAGACACATCTTGAAGTCAACACAAAGATATGCCCCTCTCTATTCCAAGACCGAAGACTCATACCCTCATGCAGCCTTTGCCTTATCCTCAACGTTTACGTCACCCTGAAATACCTCACAAAACCTCGTCTCACCGTGTACTACAACAGAGAAGCTCAAGAAACAGAGTTTTGTTTTGCATAGCTCGGAAATTATGAATTAAGAGATGAATGACTTGAGAATTTAAACCAGTTCTCAGAACAAATCTACTTCACACCTGTCTCAAACAATAACAGTCCTAAATCTTGATCTACTCAACCAGTCCTGAAAACTCCACCCAAGCTATCTAAGACAGCGTGACACAGAAAAAACATATCTAAAAGAGACGTATATGCTACATTAAAAATTATCTGCAAATAATTGTCATCATCATACTTTGAACTGAAAATCACAAGTCAATCTGTTACCAACATTGGGTCGATGATGAATATATATATGGGGCAATCCCACTTCATGTATTGGACGTAGGTTTGCAAAGTTTACGAAATTCCAGGCAAGGTCTTGACAAGAAGGGGGACACCACGTTAGGAATACGGCGCACCGCGCTAGCAAGAGGGGGTCATATCATAGCCCTTGATGCCATACTAAGAACTATCAAGACCTTGCGCGGAATTTCGTATTCTTTGCAAACCTACGTCCAATACATGAAGTGGGATTGCCACATATATGACCTTCAGTTGAATTACATACTCTGCAAACCTACGTCACACATATGAAGTAGGATTGCCACATACTTACACAGACTATTAATAAACCTTTATAGAAGGACCAATACGGGGAGACACCAGTCAAAAGGGTACCCTTCCCACAAGACCGTTTTCATTACTCTGAGGTTGACACTAAATACAAGTCCCTTAATGATTGATATACAAGATACGGATGCCTCCTTTTGTACTTAGGAACATCCGCTAGAGATTTGTACTGCTGTTCCTTTTGGACTTTGGACAAGCCTTGAAGAAGTTACTAATCGTAATGAAACACGTGTCGGCTGTTTCCAACAAAGACAACGTCGAGATTATAAGAACAGAACCTCCATTCACTTGTATTGCTTCATATTGTACATTTGGATGTTGTTATCAAATATAAAGTCATCACAATAAGAAATGAAATAATATCAACACATTAAATGATGCTCTTTTGCTCAAATTGACTAGTTGGTTTACTTGCCTGTGAATTGCTAACTAGAAATTCATATGGACTAGCTACACCATTCAACGTGAATGCTATATATTTTTCTATAGTGCCGAGGTAAAATCGTGTTGCTTGTTTTTGCTGCTTCTATGAGTGCTGCATTGTGCAGCACACGTAGAAACAGCAAATCGCCATTAATGATTGTTTATGTGCAGGAAGGTGTCCCTTGCTGCACATAATAAATCATTAAAAAAATGACATTTTGCAACTTCTATGTGTGCTGCACAATGCACCACAAATAGGAGTTACAAATTACCATTAGTGGTTGTTTATGTGCAGGAAGGAACACCCTCCTGCACATAAGCAATAATTCCCTCAACACAGGCACCCTTGCACTGTAGTGGATGGGTGCCTGCCTTGGCACTAGGCAGCTGAATTTAGCACCAGAGCTAGGGAAAACGCAGGAGTGTGTTGTATCATTGTAAATACGGCCATCCCTGTGCCCGGACCTATATGTATACTACTTATGCGCACAAGCACAATATGCCTATTATTGGTACAACCCACACGACTACACGCCCCACTTGCTGGTGGAAGACGGAGAGGCTCACCCAATCCCGCTGGCGGAAATAATCACGCACACACGCAGTGGCACGCCACATACGGAAATCAACACGGTTGATGCTACTATCACAGCCAGGCAAACTATTGGTAAATTAACAGCAAAAGTCCTGCTATACGCCCCAGCACTACCACTAGCACACCACACTTCCCCTATCCGTAACTCAGGAAAGTGGGGCAATCCGATCACTCCAGATTGTGGGTATACAAGACATGCAGGACATCTATGAAGCGGGTCAATTTCTTACAAAAGACGACCTATAATATATTATCAATCAATCGCTGTTGTTTCAGTTCACCATTTATCGATTGAAACAGGTGCTTAAGGGTCACTACAGTTCATTCCCAGCGGAACCGCCTACCTTACGATCACTATAGCTTCTACTTGTAGCACCTTCTAAGCGTAAGTTGGTTACTAAATTATATAGGGCGGTGCGTTCTGACATGGTGGGGGTAGGAGATGACCGTCTGGTTAGATGGAACCGTCGACTAGATCCTCCACTGACTCCAGCTGATTGGGAACACATATGTACGTTAACTGGTAAATTGACCCCAAATGGTAATCTAAGAATTATCCACTTCAAGTATATTCACCAGGTATATCATACACCTTTGAAATTGCCCAAAATCGGATTCCATGACACTAGTGAATGTAGAAGATGTCGCCCGCCTGGTGCGGACTTCTGGCATATGGTGTAGAATTGTGCGAACGTCGCTAAGTTCTGGAGGGAAGTTGTATACTGTCTGCAGAATATGACCGAGTTACAATCGCAATGTGCACCTGCTATGTGTTTACTGAGTTATGTACTTCATATTAAGGGAGTAGTGGGGAAATTCTTAAGACTTGCATTGCTTATAGCAAAACGCCGGGTAGCACTTACGTGGGAGAGTACCCTGACCCTACGCCTTGATCATTGGTTAAAAGACATGGTATACTGCAAAGAGTCCCTGGAACTGTATGCGGAGGAATTACCATCAACTTCTAGACCAAAAGACATATGGGAGACGCTGCGACAATATTTACTGACGATGCATCACCAAAACTCTACGCTTCCTTCCTAAATACCAATTGTGTAATAGGTCATCTCTATGACGTGTCATGTACATTATGAACATTAGCCCCTCTTGAATTGGTATATGTAAAATAATGTCGATCACATACAATGGTTGTGTTGTAAGTTGTGGTTGTTGATGTACCGCCCAGAAGGCAGGTTGTGTATTATCTCTGATCAAAACACAATAAACAGAATAAAAAAAAAAAATACGGCGCATCCCTGTATTTTCAGAATGGCGTAGCACAGCGTTAGCAATTTTAACCTAACGCCGCGCTCCGCCATTCTGTTGTAAAAATGCCTCAAAGAACCACCTCGTCCTTATTGTCAGGAAATGCCCCAAACTATGTACCTAGGTTCCAACCACAATACTTCATAGTCTTTCAGAAAGTATTTGACAACATATCTGGACCATTAATCAAACTATGCTGATTCCGAGCTTGGACATTACACACTGTCAATTTTATTTCCTTCTTTTGGAACTCGCTCCTGTGTTTTTTTTTTTCCTCTAGGGATTATTTGATGTAAAACTATGTTTCCATTCACATAAATTTGCTATTGTAAAGCAGTCTCACATCCCTGGGTCTGGTAAGTGCTATCAAAAAACTTCATAAATAGAATATGGTTTGATTTCCTTGGGCTTTTGGCTACAAGCCCTTCGCCAGGAAGATATATTAAAAAACAGGTTAAAACAAAAGAGTGACAAGGAGAGAGGATAGGAATAAGGGGACAAAATAATAAAATACAAACTTTTTGAATACATGAGGATAGTTTTTCTTTCTATTCGTATTTATAAATGTTTTGGTTGCCAGTTTGCATCGGGTATTAGAAAATGTTCAAGAAATGAAACATCCTCGTTTTCCAAAATATGGCTGCTAGTGAGACCTTCATAAGAAACAGAACTGGAACATGACAGTAACCAGCACTCTCAGTCTGTGAAATACAGGTTCATGAGAAACTTAGAAAAGCATCATAGTAATTGTTAATTTGTGTGATTTGACACACTTTAAGACTTATCAAGAGGTAGTTTATTCAATAATTATTTAGTACCTCTGTGACAGGGAGGTCTTTACTCAGCATGTGCCCCACTGGAAAACAAGCGCCTTGAACAGCCACCTATGGTAAGGTGATCCTAAGCAGAGCCATTAGTTCAGAGGTTTACATTTCCCAGAAGTCTTGCACCTACTGTGCAGTGTCAGAAAGCTTCTTTGAGTCATGAGCACTTCAGAATGTAGCTATGAGTGGAGCCTGTGCCCAGAAGGCACCACCTCCTGTTTATCTTTCACAGTTTTACATCTTCCAGGACACGATGCATCGCCACTTTCTTTCAGCCTGCTTATGGTTGTCATCTCTGCCCTTGCACTCTGCTTGAGTTTTAAGGAGATTCTTTCAACTCAAGATTGAACATTGTGGTGCAGCTGCTCCAGACGTGATATGCCAACAATTAAACAACTTGCAATGTAATGAGAATGTGACTTAATTGTATATCCAGATTCTAAACAGAGCACCCACGCAGGTTGCTCTTTCCTTGTGCCAATGGTTGTACAAGTTTGGCTTGGTATATTACATGTTTTCGTTACTTCTTCCTCTACTATGTTCCCACAACCCAACGTGGGATAATCTGTTTAGCTCACAGATAATTAAACAAACACTTATAGTTACGTTTTACAAATAAACTATTAAAGAAAAGTTACTGGTCATCCTCTTACACAATTACCTCTGGATGGTGGCAATGTCCTGGTCCATGGCCTGCCAGGCTTGACACTGCCTCTCCTTCCTTAAGGGTATCGTACACCAGGGTTGGCTTGGCATATAGGGCAACCAGGCAGTGCCCAAGGAGCCGGTATGAAAGATTAATGTGCAGGCCAGTTTTTAGGTCTCTCCTAGGCAGCGCGCATGCGCTGCCCTAGGAGGGCCTTTAGCCATCGGTCTGCTCATTTTCAAGCACACACTCGTGCTTGTGGCGGCATCCACCTTGCGTGAGCGAGCAGCGGCACGCGTGCTAATTGGCCGTTGCTTGCTCTCATACGGCAGATGGCACCACAAGCACCAGTGTGTGCTTGAAAACAGCTGCTGCTTGTTCTAAATTGGAATCTCGCATCTGCTTCTGAATTGCGAGTCTTGGATATCCGCCTTTAGTTATAGCACTCTAAAGTGTGAACACGTCCTTTGGCTGCTAGGAACAGTTTGATTCTCCGCGGGCCCAGTAATACGCTGAGGTTTGTGAGGCATTAGTGTGGAATAAAGGGTTTCCGCTCTAAATCGCATCTCCCCAGAAGTTGTTACTAGTTACAAATGATTTCCGGGCACTCAGCCGCGAAGGACACAGATGTCAAAGCCATGAATATGTAAGCGAGCAGCGAAAGGGCCTCTTCTGCTCAATCATCAATTTATCTAATTTCACCTGTGAGAAGGCATAATTATTCAATTAGGAACTCCCATCAGAAAGAGGAAAATACAAATGTGTCAGGCTTGGGAGGTGAAAGATTACAAGCGGTTGATTCCAGGGCTCACGATATAATCTGCCAGTGGCATGGAAGAGCTGTAAAAATTAACTACATTACATCCATTAGTGCAGCTAATTTGAGTCACTTATGAGAGATTGTCCTATATGCCTGACGGGGATGTCTTTGCATCCATTAAATTAACAGCATTATTTGTCAGACTGGCATTTATATTGACTTGCTTTAGCTAAGAACATTCATATTCAAAAATGTTGGTGGTCTGCCCTTGGATAAAATTCTAGTGTCTGAAGTCTACAGTCAGCTTCCTCCAATCAAGGTTTAATAATGCAACAACTGGGCTATTTTCTGAACAAATGTCATTGACCTGCTAAAAGAAACAAGCATTGGCATAGCCAGTAGGTCTTGCCTTTGGGACCTTATAAGTGTTTAGCTATGCAGCACAATATCCTTGGTGGAACAACATCAAGTGTTGCATGGCTAAACACTTATAAGGTCCCAAAGGCGAGGCCTATTGGCAATGCCAATGCTTGTTTTCACTGTTAGTGGGCCTGTTTTATGCTCTGCTGGGCTGTTTGTTACTGTTAATTTCCCCGATATTTTAAGCACATATTGCTTGCAGCAGGCTCAAATCCATGCCCATACCTTACAAAACAGTTATAAAGCTATCTTTACAAGATCAAAACTGTTATAATTTCTAACCTGCATACTTCTTCTCTCTTTCTTTTGCTTGAAAAGCCATCTATCACAGCAGTAGAAACTCCAAAGCTGATAGTCACACAACACAGGCCATGGGAGTTCCATACAACTATTACAATGCAGTCATTGCAACCACTACCTTTACAACGCAACATCCTTTACATCACATGCCATTACAATGCAGCCATTAAAACACGTCACTACAACGCATGCCATTACAACACATGCCACTACAACGCATGCCATTACAATTCATTATAAAGTAAGTAATGGGAAATAGTAATGTTTACCCCTACACTATCCAACGCTTACCCTACTGTTGCACTCACTGGAGTTGGAATAATATTTTTTACCCCTACACTATCCAACACTTACCCTACTGTTGAACTCACTGGAGTGGGAATAATAATCTTTACCCTCTACACTATCCAACACTTACTCTACTGTTGCACTCACTGAAGTTGGAATAGTAATTTTTACCCCTACACTATCCAACACTTACACTACTGTTGCCCTAAAAGTATTATGTGTTGTAATGGAATGTGTTGTAATGGTATGGGTTGTAATGGAATGCCTTGTAAGTGTAGTTTCTAAAAGTGCATTGTGATGGCAGGCGTTATGAAATCATGTGTTGTAATGGATGCTGCGATGTAAAAGCCGCGTTGTAAAGGCATGCATTGTAAAAGTTTGTGTTGTAACGTGTCCTATTTCATGGGAGTAACTAGAGCTCACACCTGGTTGTCAGCCACAGTGATACGTGCATCAAATGGTTAATCTATGTCTCCCTGCTCCATTCTTTATGATACCCTTATCAGCCAAATCTCCTCCCAAGGAAGTGTCCAGGCCCCTTTCCTATGATCTCTCACTGAATCAAAGAGCACCCTTTGAAGTGTACAGGGGGAGTCTCTCTCTCCTTTCTCCACTGTTTCTAACCCAGCACAAAGGAATGCAGCAAAACTCAAATCAGCCGGGGGGGGGGGCGGGGGGATCTCTAACTACTCATTTATTCACCAGACAGACCTGGGTCTTACAAGATGGAAACCAGGGTCCTCAATCTATATTAGCATTACAGGCATACTTGCACTCAGTGTATGTATACAGCACATGCACTGTCCAGCACACTTTCCTCCATGTATTGTGCCACCCTATGCACAAACATTCAGTCTGTGTGCGCTGCTCTGTACTGTAGATTTTCTGCATTGTGCCACTTGCAGGCACAGCTCCAGCCAGCAAATATATGCACCATGGTCACACTTCACAACACTACACACTTCATGCACTGTGCTCCTTGCAGGTACGCATACAACCAGTATATGCATTCACCATTCACACACTGCATAGCACCACATCTTTCACGTACTACGCTCCTCGCAGTTACATATACACCCAGTACATGCACTCATCATTCACACACTGCACAGCAGTGCTCTATACCTGTATTGTACACTTCCCAGATACACATGCAACCAGCGCAGAGTGACCACTCCTGCACTACACAGCACTTCACAACTAACTGAAGTGGGCCAAATGGTGAGCTAAGCACACAGCAGCAGAAATTAAAAAAGTGAGTGAGCCTATAGGCCTCACTCCAGTGACACAGGTTTAATAAGACTTGTTCATTCCTACTGATCACTACACAGTATGCTGCCACCATCATGCTTGTGCTGCTTAACTCCGGGTAAAGGCAGTAACCTGCTATGAGGGTAGTGTTTTGGGTGCTCCTCCCTGTTAAACACCAGAATCCATAAGACAGGCCCATATCATGGCACAGACGCATGACCTGTGTTTACTTATGACAAGAAAATTCAGCATTAGGGATCCAGACCACAATAAAGGTGAGTGCTCAAGGCAGGGGTACAAGCCCATTACTATGCAGAGGACTTCTCCGTCCCAACAGCAAACAATGCATTACCCTCCTTCAGGTATTTAATTTAATCTTTCAGGGTATGGGAACAATTTCAACTACTGTTCTTTTTTACCTGTATTTTATCTATAAGGAGCTCAAACTTTATATAAGTGCATTTCAGTGGTATGCCAATAGATGTGTCACTAATTACTATCAACTTCATAGTATTTTTATCTCTTTGATAAATGACTGCAAGTTTGGAGAATGTTCAACGTTTTGTATCTGTGGCACACAACTTATTTCTTATTGTAGTGTTTTTGATGATGGGACTTTGAAAGCTACAGCAGGAAACTTGAGGGGTTACAATTCATTGTGTTCTAGGCCAGCAAATTTAGAAAATAATGTTTTCACCTCCATCCCTAACACATCTTTTTCTCTAGTGAGGCTAAATGTTTAATCTGGAAGAAACTATATGGGATTCATTATGTGTTTTAACCTCAATCTTTTTTAACCAAATTTTTATCCCATTAAAAGGTGAATGTGATAGTGATGCTTTGAGGGATTTGGTAAGCAACAATTCACAATCCCCATAACCCAAAAAGGAATGCTATTTATTTTGAATTTAAAGGAAGTCTTCTGGGATTTTTCTTTTAAGATGTCATATAAATTCCATGCACCTCTACTTCAATAGTGCCAAAAGAAAGTGCTTACTATCACATTCTATAGAATGCTGGTTTGACCTGGAACGGCCTGGCCACCTCTTGTTGGCCGCAGTATGTTTGGTGTGGTAAGATAATCTTTATGCTTTGTTTTAGTGTTCTTCTGGGACTGAGGGTCTTCAGCTTGTTGTTAAAGTACTCTAGGGCCAAGCCCAAAACTTCCTTAATGTGCCAAAGTTAACTCTTTGAAACTAACCATAACATTAAATGTCAGCCAGTCCATTCTTCTTAAAGTTGAGGTAAAGTGGCTTTTTTGTAACATACTAGCCATGGCCAGGGATATCAGATTCTGAGGTACTTGAAAATTATTGATGCCAGTGTTTGATGTTCTTGATTAGCACATATTATAGCTCTTGCAATTTAGCTTAATGTAGTTAATGAAGAAAGGGCAATGATCTTCTGAACAGCTTGAAGTGATAGCTGAATTATTATATCATTGCATTTACTCAGATGCCGATCCTCATAATGGCATCAAACGCCACTCCCAATCTTTTCAGTTTACCCTTAGGGAGAATGTCCATGGATATTACCCACAGAACGTTCTAAGGGTATGTATGATCAGTGCCCAAAGGTTGAAACTCTCTCTTGGATTCCCAAAAGCTCAGCCATTCAAAACCCAAATTGTAATCTTTTTAAATGTCTCACCAACTATGGGGCTGATTATGATGGCAGGAGGATCGCCACTGTCAGCCCAGCGTTGGGGATCCGCCCGCCATTGTAACCTGATATACCCACCGCCAGATTACAATGGCGGTGGGTAACGCAGCGGACGGAAAGTCCGTCCTCTGCTTTTCCGCCAGTCGGTAATCGTTCCCATTGCCGGCCGGGCGGACTTGGGCCACTAATATGGTGGCGGTGCCTAGCAGGCATCGCCAGCCATATTAGGATGCTGTGATGTAAAGGCCTTTCCATGGCGGCATTGCCACCATGGAAAGGCTGGTGGGTTTTTGCTTTGGGGGCCCGTTGCCAGGTACCCCCTCCATTTCCATGCACAAGGTGGCAGGCACCGTGGGGTGCCTGCCACGTTGTGCAAGGAAATGCACAACATGGCAATTTGACATTGTGGAGGGTGCTGCTGTAAGCAGCACCCAATGCAATGTTAAACTGCGGAATGCGACCGCCAGGGTGGCGGTCGCATCCTAATTCGCAGTACGGGACCGCCGCATGTCTGGCAGCCAGTCCCAACACCGCGGGGATGGCGAGCGGACTTAAGTCCACCCGCCATCCTAATCACCCCCAAAGTTCAGAACTTTAGATGAAAGATCACCTTTGTCATCAGCGAAGATATGAAAGGCTGCCTTAAGGACATCCTATACATAGCAGCATGCCTCATTAAGGGCCAGATGAAATATGATCATGCTGACCCCCCCCGTGCAGGCCTGAACCATCTTTAAAACTAGCTGCATCATCTACAAATATCACGATAGGCACCCTTGCTTATCTAGCTGACAAGTTCACCATCTCAGATCACTTTCTGCTCACCCACGGCCATGATACTTCAACACTAGAAACAAAGAAGTGCAAATAAGTAACCAATTTTGGCAAAGTCAATAGGTCTCACTTTTGGGACCTATTGGCTCTCTGAATGTGTTTTTTAGCCATGCTGTACTGCAACCATGATGCTATGGAGCATGACTAAATAATTTAAAAAGTCTATGATGCAGATACTTTTTTTTCTTGTTCTTTGCAGATCTGAGTTCAAAGGGCAAATAAAAAAGTAAAAATGTTCAGAGGTTTTTTCTCCCCCAAAGTAGGTGAGGAATCAATGGGGCGGAAGCAGTGGAGGACAGAAGCAACACAGGGTGGCAGAAGCAGCATCGGGTGGTGGCAGCAACACAGAGGGCATGGGTGGGGGAAGCAACACTGAGGCTGCGGGTGAAGGGGAGCAACACAGAGGGCTTGAAGGAAACAAACAACAGAGAGAAAGTGCAACATGGAGTGCTTGGGGTGGGGGACAAAAACAAATGGATGAGAAAGGGTGCAACATGGAGCTGGGGAGAGAAGTACACAGGCAAAAATGCCATGGGGAGAAGCACAACCAGACAAGCAAAGAGAGAGAGAAGAACACATGCGACAGAGAGCAACACAGAGTGCAATGGGGAGAATTGGAAAACACATGAATCCCATGCAGCACTTGAAAAGTAACCAGTGAAAGAACAGAAGTATTGTGTGCATGCTTCAGTGGAGGGACAAACACAAGTAGGGGAAGTAAGGCCCACGCAAGGAAACAAATACAAAGAGCAGGCTCTAAGCCCATTGTAAGCTGACAAAACGTCTTGCAACAGAAAGCCCATGTGCTATCTAGGAGGAGAGACCTAAAAACAAGACAACGGGCCTTCTCCATCTCTGTATCCAGGATCTGGAACAACACCCCCATATTAATCAGGAATTTCCCATCTCTGCTCGAATTTAGAAAGGGCTGAAGACACAATGTTTTAATAGGCAGTAACAGTTCACCTTCATTCTTATAGGCCAGCTCCTCCCCTCAGTAACTTTACCATGGACCCTGTAAAGTTCCCTTTCAGCTAGGTTCATGCTGAATAAATACACTACACATGCATACATACATACTCTGGGGCCCTATGGGTCACTCTATTAAATGTTAGTGATTTTGCAGATGGTAATGTCGCTGTATAGTAGCTTATTTTTTATAGATAGTCCAATACAAAGGAGATTGTCATGAAGGAACAATATTTGGCTCTGATGGATCTAGGGGCACTGGATAGCTCTTATTATGACGATGCAGTAATTATGATAGGAAAATCTTAACATTTTGTAAAATTGTGTGATCTTTCTATTTAATTTTCTGAATACAGTACCCTCTTGTTTCTTCATTTAGGACTGATTTTATGTATTCTTTGCTACAATGGAATGACCCCAATGCTTCAGATGACACAAGTGGTTCCCTAGGAGCTCTCCTAGTTAACAATTTTGTCAAACTCAGAAATTGCTTCTGTTTCTAGGCATATGAAACGGTTGTTTTATCTGGATAAAGGTTTGGAGAGGCAGACTAAGGTCTTAAACTTCTCTATTTCTACAACCATCTTCTGCTTGTACTGTGCTTGTCCTGAGCTCCCGAGTTGAAAATGTCCTCAGGGTCCTGTCGATCATAGGCATCTTGTCTAAACTTCTGTAAGGCCTGCAGGACACATACCTCCGAGATCAACCTTTGCATTTGTAAAAATTTTAAATGCAGATCCTAAAATGTGTATTGGCATCCCTGCCCTCATTGCTGGCACCTTTCAGCACTGGTGGGGACTCAATGTAGAACATCCACAAGCAAATGAACAAGCTAGGCACTGCCAAGAGTGCCAGACTGTACTACCAATTGGTACAAAGCATCTTCCCAGAAAGAAGTAATTGTCTGATAGAAGTGATGATGATATGCAGCCATTCACCTCTTAAACCGGTCCCCAGCTCTGTCTTGCATGCGAAGGAGCATTTGCTGCCGATGCATAAACTGATGCGCTGCAGTTCCCTAATAAAGAGAGCTCCAGGACAGGCGTCTGCGACTAGGCAAGGGGGAGAAGCCTTCCAGCCTGGAATGGAAAGTGAACTCTCCGGGAATTCCATAGATCGGGAAACTTTTCTGAGTGAACAGATTGAAGCACGAAGAGGCTTCTGAGTCAATGTGTTGTGGCTGCTGAATAAAAGTGTCTCCTTCCTTCCTGAAGTGAACACAAACCTGGTGCCAACTTGTGTTCATTCCACAATGGATTACTTCAACAGCCTGTCTTTAGGACTGGCAAGAGTCAAGTTACTGAGAGTTCCACATAGTGCAGCAGCAGGATGTATCTCAGTCAAATAGATGCACACATGGAGAACCTCTTCTGATGGGCAAGATGTTCACTAGGACTGGTCCTATCTGGGTGATCACTCCATGAGCTCCACCCCTGGGAGAGATCCCCTTTCTGAGCATCACTTGCTTCTTCTCCTCCCTGTAGTAAAACATGCTCAGCTGGTGGCTGCAGCTTTGGGTATCTCGGCACACACACTGGGATGAACTTCCACTGTTTTCCAGTCTATTGAAAATCATTTTCGTTTTAGAACGGCTCTTAAGTCACATTTGTTTCTTAACTTTATTGTCTCTCTGTATTTATTTTGATGCAGTGCACCCTCATCTTTGCCTTCACTAGTGCCATGAAGCCTTATTGCAATAGTGCGCTCTAGGAATAAAGTCAATCATCTATTAATCAGTGGCATGGTAGTGAGTGAAAAGGCGTCACAAATTAATTATTTATCTTACTTTTTTTTTAATATACATATTTAAATAAAAAAAAATCTCTGTGGTGGCCGCTGTATTAGTTAAGTTTTCAAATAACAAGCCTTTTAGTTGTGCTATGCCTTTTATTATTATTTTTAAGGAGTTCAAAATTAAATCACCACGAAACGAAGCAATCAAATTGCAGGCAGCTACAATATTACAATGTTACTGAAACACTTTGTTAGAGAAATTTTGAAAAGGGGATAGAAAACAAACCACAATCAAATTGAGCACCCAAAGTGCAGGCAAAATAAATAGAATGTATTTAAACATAATATGAAAAAGTTAAATAGAGAAACTTTGAACAAGCCAGAGTCGGTCTGGCTATAGGGCAATCAGGCAGTGCCGGTTTTGTGACTGTTTGCGGCCTGTTTTATGGTCTCACCCAGGCAAAAGGGAAGCTGCTCACTCCAATCCTGCCAATGATGGTCCATCCAGGCACACCTAAGCTCCCTATTGTGTGTGGCTGTCTAGAAGGTATGCACAAAGCTCAATTGTCAGCTACACCCAGTCATCTGACTCAGGTATAGGCCACATGCACTAAATGGCTATGGGCTGAAAATGCCCACTTTCTAAAAGTGGCATTTTCAAACTTGTTATTAAAAATGCTACTTCACCATAATTGAGGATGTTTCATTCCAATTCAAAAGACACCAAAAATGAAGTGGTTACTTGCTCCTATTTGGAAATTACAGCTTATTGAATGTATGAAGGTAACTCCAATGTTTGATAATGGGTGAGGTAGGCCTTGCAGTAGCGAAAAATAAATGTAAGGGTTTTTCAGTACCAGGACATGTAAAATTTAAAAGTACATACCTAACTTCTACAATACACTGCACCCTGTCTCCTGGACTGTCCAGGGTCTAACCTAGGGGTGACTTATATGTACCAAAAAGGAAGGTTTCGGCCTGATAAAAGGTGTATTTTGCTAGGTTGAAATGGCAGTTTTAAAACTGCACACAGGCTGGAGTTGCAGGCCTAAGGCATGTTTACAGGGCTACTTATGAGGGTGGCACAATCAGTTCTGCAGGCCCACTAGTAGTATTTAATTTACAGGCCCTGGGTCCATATAGTGACACTTTACTTTGGACTACAAGTAAATTAAATATGCCAATTGGGAATAAGCCAATTTTACCATGTTTTAAGAAATGAGCCCATACACTTTTGCACTGGTTAGCAGTGGTAAAGTGTTCAGAGTTCTAATTCCAGCAAAAACAGGATCAGAAAAAATGGAGGAGGAAGGCAAAATGTTTGGGGGAAGAGCACCCTAAGGCTGACAGGTCTGGAAACCTCTGTTAAAAAATGGGTGAACACAGATTCAGAAGTAGTGTTGCACACCATCCTGTACACACAGCAGCACATCTGCCGATCAAGGGAGAGTCACAAATATGTTGTAAAATGACACACTAAATGAGAAAATCCTGTTAATCACCACAAACAAAAAAAGATTAATCTAATCTCTGTAGCTTTCTGTTATTTCATCATATGAGTGCTCTGATTTTGGGTTGGAGGAGGGAGCTTCCTGAGCTATGGAAAGAGCTGGTGCTTTTGGGCCTCTGTGCGTCAGTTTGGTTACCCTTAAACCTGACAGTCCAACAAGGTTGTTCACCCTAGTTGATGCAGCAAAACTGCTCGTAGGTGGTGTAAAAAATGAAGAAGGTTTTATGGTGATTCACGAATAAACATGTGTAGCTGCTTGCAAATCAAGTATTTTGATATAACTTTGAAAGAGGGCAGAAACCCTTGATCTACAATACTACAATGTGGGTAGTCTTTCCCTTTAATTATTGTCACAATATGAAGAACAAAAAGGTGATAGATGAAATACCTTAATTAATCTCAGTCATTTGTAATTACTGTAGGTTGCATTCCAGTCCATTGTTTTTTTGCCGACTATACCACTTTACTCAGAGACCCGCCCTATGCATGTTAGTCCAGCCCAAACTTCTAGGCCACGCCCCCTTCAGACATGAACACAAACAATCCCATTCCAACCTGTCCAGTCTCATCAGTGAGTCACACAAAGAACACAGTATTAACCTCTGGGAATACCCATCACACTTAAGGTGTCTCAATCAGCAAAACAAAAAGGTGGTGAGTAGAATGCTTGAATTATTCTCAGTTACTGGTAATCTTGACTAAGACTGATTTGCATCGGGGTGGTTCTTGTCTGGAGTGGAGCAGTGGGAAAACAATAGATAGACTCGAATGTGGTCTTGAGTAATTACTAGTGAACGGCAAGCCTGCATGGGCACTATTTTACCAGAGGCCTGCCACTGGTCTTATCATCTTTCAAGCGATGCAAGGGGCTATTTACTACTCACTAATTAAAATGTAAATTATTTAGATTAACTGTTAAAAATGTGCAATGATCAATGTACAATTTAAATCTGAAATGACACACATTTAAAATGTGCAAACTGCAATAGGCAGTCATAGAAATGTGTATAGGACATAGAACTACTAAGAAGCAAGCTTCCTTTAACTAGAAGTGAACCTAATATTGCTAAACTGGCCACAATTAATTTAGAAGTCTGATCTTAATGTGACATACTTAAAAAATGTTCTTCATAACTGCACGTTCTGGTTTTAATCAAAGGTTTTATTTTACTAGGTAACATATTGTTGAAAATGATTAAACTTCAAATTTTCACCCTATTTCACATAAGGCCTGAATAGAACAGATGTTCATTCAAAACAATATTTCTTGTTCGTATTAACAAAATGGATTACTAAACAGTATTTTTGCACAGAAAATGTTTCTTCTCTTTAACATGGTTTATTGTGTATGCAGTGAAACAATATTTTTAGAAGGCCAACCTGCGTCCGATGCCTATAGAAACTGCTGCTTCTGTTTCCAGAACTTAACTACGTAAGAATTGCTTTCGCTAACTTGTGATAAGGATTTACAATTTGCATGTATTTTCATGGGAAAGAAAGAACGGAACCTGGTCACAGAGGAGAGCTGCCTTTTGATGGGTCCAGAGAGGAAGTAGCCAGATACAATGTCTGCAACATGTATTCATGTCCTTTTGCATTAGTGAGTGTTCCTAGTTAGAATCAATGCCTTTCTTGATGAATTTTTTTCATTCTCTTACCCTGATGCTTTCTCTATCCACTCCTTACCTACCTTTTGACGGTTGTGGCTACTGCTGCTTCTGTTCACCTTACTTCAATTTGAGGCTTTATTTTACAAGTTGCGACTGTTTCCGTATGATGACTTACTCAATTTATTTATACTCAGCTGAGTTTAGTGAACTCCTGTTTATGGGGAGTGCTGCTGCTTACAGTTTGGCTTTGAGGTTTATGCTCCTTTGATCTCACTCTTTTCCTTTGAACTTGAACTCTTCATGGGTTCTACTAACTCTAAAAATTGTGGTCTGAACTTTAGAATAAGGGTTATTCCTTTATGGAATGTGCTTGATGCATTATATTGTCTTTTTTGATTCTAACCAAACCCTTTTATGATATTTCTGTAAACTTGCTAAAGATTTATTGACTAATATGAATAAAGAAAAATAATAAAAATACAAATACTAATCTCTTAATGAGATTAAAGCTTTTAAAATGTATCCAAAACTCTCATCATTGACTGAACTGGGAATTGTATTTGAAATGTGCTTGTCATGCTGCAATAGCACTTCGAATCATAATATGGTGACCAAGATCCATCACCTCAAGAAGAAGAGACTGGTGCAGTTATTGGGTTTAACCTAATAATCGATGGTTATAGAAGCGGTGCACCATATTATTTAATTGTGGCCTCAATGTGTGCTATCAATACTCTGGTAGCAGAGATATGGTTTCACCTTCATCAAAGAACTATAAATAATTAACCAAGTAAGAATAAAAAACTGAATTCTGAAAATCCAATGCCTGGAGTTTGTGAAGCTTATAAGGTGTGGTTTTCAAAGGCAGTTGCTCTTTTGGAGATGTGAGCATTAATAGGGTGATGCGACACCTATTGTAATTGTGTTTACAGTTGTATTACTGAGTTGAGAGCGAACAGTTTGATGACTAAATGAATGTGCTTCTTGTTTCTATGTAAAGAGATTGAAGAGTTTCAGACTCATTGTAGTCTAAGATTCTGGGATAAGAGAAAAAGGATAAAAGAAATGTGTAAAAGACACTTCAGTAAGCCATTGTTGAATGGTATTTCTTGTATGCAGGGTTTGCGGTGTTAAGTGTGAGGTACCATCAGCTACACAATTGAGATAGAAATACTAAGAATCTGTTGTGGTTTTTTAATATCGATTGGTGTTAGCAAAACCTAATTGCGCAAAAGGGCGAAGCTGCATTGATTAGGGTGATTTCACACTGGTCGTGATTTCCCTTGCAATTGTGGAATTATTTTGTGTGGATGAATTACTATTTTCTTCTTTAGAAGAGCACACAAGGAGGAGGAGCCTAGCGCGCATCCAAGATGGTCGCGTGAGCACAGGGCTCCCCGGACCCTTTCTGCTCCTCGGAATATATCCTGAGACTATCCTGATTTGGTGTATGGAATCTGGGAGATGAAGACCAGCTGATCATATATCTCTTTTCAAAATTCTAATCGGACCTGGGAATCCTGAGTTGTCGTCGTCGGAACTTTTGGGACCCACCCGACGGAGGTGGCCGGGGTGAAGGTGACCCGTGGGGCCGGGCTGCAATTGAACAACAGCGGCCTCAGCGCGGTGCCAGTTACCGATTCAGCACTTTCGGTTTCGGTTTTGGCCTTCAGGAGATCATCTGGCGTGCGTGCTCAAGGTGGCGAGGTGCCTCCTGGGCCTCTGCCCGAGGCTTGCTTCCATCTGCTACTGGCGGGCCTAACGCCTCCTACACCGACAGTTTGTGGTCCTTTCCCCTTGATCGGAGGTCCCATTGAGAGACTGCGCTCACATGGCGGGCAAAGGGGGTCCGGAGGGGCGCAAGACCAAGGCTTCACTGCGCGGGGGAGCGGTCCAGAGCAACAACATGGACCGCTACACCCAGGGCAGGGGGTCCCCTGGCGCTGCTGGCCTCTCCCCGGATGCTGCAGGGGGAGGCACGACCGTCTCTGCGGAACCTTCCCTACAGGACATTATGGGCGCCATCGAGGGCATCAGGGAAACTATCGCGACGCAATATGAGGCCCTGGCCCGTAAAATCGACACTGTCGCGATCGACGTCACCCTGATCCGGGCCGACCTCTCTAAAACCAACGAGAAGGTCCAGGCCCTTGATACACGGACCTCCACCCTGGGTGCGGAGGTGTCGGATCTGCGGGCCGCGCTTGGGGACATTAGATTGGTCAACGACCATATGGCCCGGCGGCTTGAGGACTTCGAGGGACGGGCCCGACGCAACAATATCCGCATCATTGGGGTACCGGAGTCCTCCGACAGCCGCCCGGTGGACCTCGTGGTCGAGGAACTTATCCTGCAACAGCTGTCCCCGGTTGGCCTAAGCAAATTCTTCGCTGTGGAGCGGGCCCATCGAGTTCCGGGCGGCCGGCCGCGGCCGGGGGCCCCCCCGAGGCCTATCGTGGCTAAACTGTTCCACTACAGGGACCGCGATGCTATTCTGCAGGCTTCACGGACCCGTGGCCCGGTCCGCTACGAGAACTCGACCATCAACTTTTACCCGGACTTCACGCAACTGGTCCAGAAACAGCGGATGGGATTCCAAGGAGTGAAGCGCCGTCTCCGCGAGCTAGGCCTGAAGTATTCGATGATCTACCCGGCGAAACTTCGAGTGGAGCATGGAGAGCGGACAGTCTTTTTTGACTCTCCTGTGGCCGCAAGTGACTGGCTGGACTCGCTGCCGGACGTGGGTGGCCGGCCCGGGCCCTCTGGGGGCACCGCAGGTGACGGGTCCCCTTAGACTGACCTTTGGTCCTTGCTTTTGCGGTTTTGCACTGTACAGTTGGGTCTTACTTCTTTTGCATACTGTGTTTTACCAGGACCCGTGAGGGGTGCGGGCGGGTTCGGGTCCCTTTCCTCCTCCGGGGTCTTTTTGTAGAATGGGGTTAGTGGGGCGACAGGCACACTGCAAGTTGGGGGGGGTCTTCGGCCCGCAGGGGTGCAGGGTGGGGGGCGTTGGACTTGGGGTGGGGTTGGGGGGGAAGAGGGGTTGTTTAGTTGTGTGTTTTTTGTTTACAGGGCGAGGTATTGATTTTTATCCATATTTGGGAGCGGTGCTGCGGGCTGGGGGCCTCTTGATCTATTGGAGGGGATGGGGGGAGACGGGTTGAGGTTTATGTCATGGAACGTCAATGGGTTGGGGGACCGTATTAAGCGGGGTGTTGTACTGCAATATTTGCGTCGTTTGACTCCTGATGTGGTGTTTCTCCAGGAGACGCATTTGGTCGGCAATGTCTGCCATGCGATGAACAGGGGGGGATACCGCCTCGTAGCCCATTCTGGTTTCACAACTGGCTCCAGGGGGGTGGGCATTCTCCTGCGAACCTCCCTTCCGGTGGAGATCACGAGGATAGTCTCGGATGACAGAGGGCGCTATGTGTGTTTGATTGGGAGGTGGGAGGGGCAGCCCCTTACCCTGGTTTCAGTCTACGTCCCCCCGGGCCTCCAGAACTCCACCTTTACTGATTTGGGTCGAATGCTGCTTGACCTCCCGGACGGCCTCCTGCTCATGGGCGGGGACTTTAATTCTGTGGTCTCGGGTGAACTGGATCGTCAGCCACCGAGGACCCTCCCCGCTGCCCAGTCATGGCTGGGTGGGATGTTGGAGACCTTCGGCTTGGTGGATAGTTGGAGACTAATGCATCCGACCCAGTGCCAGTTCACCTTTCATTCGGGGGCGCATGGGAGTCTCTCCAGGTTAGACTACTTCCTTATGCCCGCGGCGCAGACTGGTCGGATTCGAGAGGTCAGACACCTGGCGCGTGGTATCTCCGACCATTCTCCGCTGTGGCTTCTCTTTGACACCGGGTCGCGGTCCGCAGGGCGGATAGCTCCCATTAACCCCTGGTACCTGCGGGACCCTGTGACTCGTGACAGCCTGGTTAAGGCCATGGACCAATACTTCAGTGAAAACGAGGGGTCGGTGTCGTCTGCGCTGTCCCTTTGGGAAGCCTTTAAAACTGTTATACGCGGACACGCCCTCGCCCAGATAGTGGTGGCCAAGAAGGTTAGGAGCGAGGCGGTGGTGAAGCTGGAGACTGACATCTCGGGGCTGGAGTCGGCCTTGGAGGCGAATGTTACTCCGGACGGGCTACATGCCCTTAGCCTGAAACAGTTCGAATATAGGTCCCTGGTCACTGACGCGGCCAAAACTATGTATAGGGAGCAGCAGGGCCGATTGTATGACGCGGGGGACAAAGCGGGAAAGTTGATTGCGTGGCTGGACAAAAAGGAGAGAGTGAATCGTGTGGTCCCCGAGTTGCGTGCTGCGGATGGTGTGTGTGTGACTGAGCCGGATGAGATTGTGGAATGCTTCGCTGACCACCTCCGGGCGGTGTACTCCCCGGTGACTGACAGGGACGAGGATGACTCTCGCCTCCTACTGAGAGATATTGCTCTGCCCGGCCTGTCCGTTGAGGACCGGGAGCGGCTGGACGCCCCCTTATCGTCGGATGAAATAGCGACCGCGATTCGTTCCCTTCGCTCGGGCAAGGCTATGGGTCCTAACGGTCTACCCATTGAACTATACAAATTGCGTCCTGATAGGCTTGCGCCCTTCCTCAGCCGCATGTTCCGCGACTCTCTTGCGGCGGGTTCCCTTCCGGCCGACCAGCGCTTGGCCACTATAGTCGTTATCCCCAAGGAGGGCAAGCCGCGTGACCGCTGTACCTCTTACCGGCCTATTTCACTGCTCAATGCGGAGCCTAAAATCCTGGCGAAAGTCCTGGCCAATCGATTGTTGAGTGTCGTGTGCGACCTTATTCACCCGGACCAATGCGGCTTTATCCCGCACCGCAACACCGCTCTTAACTTGCGTCGTCTGCACGGGGTCCTCGCCAGGGCGGAGTTCCTCACCGAACCGGCCGTGCTGGTTTCTTTGGATGCCACGATGGCATTTGACACTATTGAGTGGCCATTCCTCTGGGCCGTCTTGGATAAATTCGGCTTTGGAGAGGGATTTATTGGCTGGGTAAGGCTCCTTTACACGGGACCCATGGCTCAAGTGGTGGTGAATGGGCGGGTCTCTCGGCCCTTTGCCCTCGGCAGGGGCACGAGGCAGGGGTGCCCGTTGTCCCCGTTGCTTTTTGCTCTCGCCCTGGAGCCACTCGCTGCCTGGCTCCGTTGGGAGCCCTCGCTTAGAGGGATCCGGTGGGGCCCGGGCTTCGAAGATCGGGTCTCGCTGTATGCGGACGACATTCTCCTGTATCTCACCTCACCGCGGCATTCACTCAACGTCCTCTTTGACGTTCTGACCTCCTTTGGGAACAATTCGGGTCTCACGATCAATTGGTCTAAATCCTGCGTTTATCCCATCTCTGGTGGTCCTCCTCTCCTGCCGCCTCGGCTCCCGATTCAAATATCTCTGAACGGCTTTAAGTACCTGGGGATATACGTTTCGCTGGACCCGGTGGCTCGCTATGAGCAGAATCTCCTGCGTCCACTTCGGCGACTGCGTGAGGACACGGCCCGGTGGTGCAGGCTGCCCCTGTCCCCGCTGGGTCGGGCCGCGCTGTTTAAAATGATGTCCCTTCCCAGGTTCCTCTATGCACTCCAGAACTCCTTCGACGTTATCCCAGTGGCCTACTTTCGGGAGGTGGAGAGCCTGCAGAGGAGACTGGTGTGGAACGGCCGGGCGCGTATTGCTCTTGCCAAGCTCACTCTCCCCTGGTATGACGGGGGCATCGCGCTTCCTGACATTCGCAGGTACTATTGGGCCTCGCAGCTATCTGCCATTAACCACGCCACGTATGCGCCCGGCTTGAATCCGGCGTATGAGATGGACAAGTTCCTGCTTCCCGGCGGGAACTACAACAGGGCACTTTATTCCCACCTGGCTGACCGGACCCTTACGGGTCCTACTAAGATTGCTGTGCGGACCTGGAGGGCTGCCACTGCGGCCATGGGCTGGAGTGAGCGAATGACATGTGCTACTCCCTTGTTTGCCTCCGACCGCCTGGGCAGCTTGTGGACCACCAAGGGGTTTGACCAGTGGGACACGATTGGTATTAGCAAAGTGGGAGACCTGTGGCACAAGGGCGCGGTCAAGACTTTCGCGGTGCTCCAGGCCGAATACGAGCTGACCGACAGGGAGTTCTTCCGCTACGCCCAGGTTCGACATGCCCTGCTCTCGGTCTTCGGGGAGGGGACCAAGATCCCTGTCTCCTCGCCCCTCGAGGACCGCATACTTGACGGACATGTCCCTGATAGTACTATTTCTTTAATTTATAAAAAATTGATTAATCACCGGGCGGATCTCCTGGTGCGCCTTCGGGAGGCTTGGACTGGGGATGGGGTCGAATTGGACGACGAAGACTGGCAGTCTGCACTGTCGTCCCCCAAGGAGGTTGCCATTCCGGCTCGTCTCCGGTTGGTACAGCTCAAGATTCTCCACCGGGTGTATGTGACGGGTCCGCGCTTGGTCACGATGGGATTTTCCGACGACGGGCTCTGTAAGCGAGGCTGTGGGCTCAGCGCCACCTTTCTTCATATCCTTTGGGAGTGCCGCGAGGTGGCGGACTACTGGCGCCGGGTCCACACGGTTATGGGACAGGTCACCGGGGTTGTGCTGCTGCCGGAGGTGCGTCGCTGTGTCCTGAATGTGTGGGGGCCCAATGACTACAACGCGGCTCAGACTCGGTGGGCGGCCCTAGGGAACATGATTGCCAAGAGGGATATAGCGCAACTTTGGGGCGCTCAACGGCCGCCCACCGTGTCAGTATGGAAGGAGAATATGGACTGGTGTATGTTTCGGGAGAAGACAGTGTATGTGGCCCGTGGCAAGCCGGGGGCATGGGGTAGAATTTGGGGTCAATGGAATGCGTATCGCGGAGGCATCTGTACGCCCCCCCTGGTGGACACTGATATCGCCATGTCCCCCTGACCCTTGGCGGCTCCTGGCGCTTTTTGTAACAACTACATATGGACGTTCATCTCCCTTGAGCCCCTTCCCCCCCCCCCCCTCCGTCCCCGGCCTCCCGGTACTCCTCTCTTTAGCGGATTGCTCAAATGTTCTGACTGGAGTTTCCCGGGGGGAGCCTGAGCCGCACTGGTATCCCTCATAACTCGCCTTTTGTTTTTATTGTTTTTCATTTTGTTTCTGTTATTGTTGGACTGACGCTTGCTGTTCTTCGAGAACTATCTTGAGCCACTGCGGGGCAGTGCCCTGGGAACTGACTGTAGCCTTGATATGTGTATATTTCCTTATGTACCTAGCGGCCGGCCCGGGTGGTTGTAGGCCCATACTTGTAACCGAATTACTGTTCAATAAAAACTTTTTCAAAAAAAAAAAAAAAAAAAAAAAAAAAGAAGAGCACACAAGAGTTAATATATGTTTTTTATTGTCGTTTAAAAGGTTTTGTTTATTTCTGTAAGTATGAGAGAAACTGTTAAGGAGGGCGAGCTGCTGCGAGGAGTGTGATTATGCATCATAATTTTTTGCGCTGCGAATGGTTCGTTGGGGGCTTTCATGCTGTGATTGGTTAGTGATGTCAGTGTACCTCGCTGTGATAAGTTAGTGTTTGTATGGATATTGCATTGAGATTTGTTAACAGGACTTCAATAATATAACAACTGTGACCAGATTGGATTAAAAAGGATCTGGCATTTATGGAACAGAAACAAAATATTAAATTGAAATTGAATGGTTTGTGATTTCAGCAGAATCATGAAATGTTTTAAAGAATTTAAGAGTTTTGCATCGGGTGATGTTACAATTCCAATACAGAAGGGTACGACTGCAAATTATATGGCAACTGAATTGGGAGCACATACATGTTTTCGGCTTTGTCAGTGGTACAAGATCACTGAGAAAGAACATGCATTAAGATTTATGAAAGATGGTGGCTTTGAGACTAGAACTATCAAGAAATTTTAATAAAGCTGTCTGAAATGAAAAAGCCCTTAGACCTACATAATGTGAAGCCTTGAATATGTGGGGAAATGCTTCACAAGAGAAAGAAAAGGAAAAATATCAGAAAAGAACAAAGAGGGCAATGTGTAATCATGCAGATCCTCAATGGGATGAAGGACAGCAGAGATTGAGGAAAGCCATAGTTGAAGGCAATAGATTGTATCCAGTTATTTCTACAGAAATACCAGAGAAAGAGAAGAAGAGAAAGACCCAGGGAAAAGATAAAGATGAAAAAGAAAATGCGAATGAGACAGGTAGTGATTCAGGGGATGACATTTTAGAAGAAATGTTGGCTGCATGACCCCCGCCTTATGAAACACCTACTAATAATGCTGAGAAGGGAAACAGCGTTTACAATGCTGTCTCCACAATGCCGTCGTTACAACGACCGCGTTGTTATCACACATACAATTACATCGCAAGTCATTACTACGACTTGCTGTAGGGAGGACACTCCTTTTTCTACTCTCTCTGAATTCAGAATAGGACTCAAAACCTGGCTCGCTGACTAATGCCAGCAAGAACCCAGCACCTGAATATCCTCATGGGTGATTAGTCATGTTCTACAAATCCGAGGTGATTGATTGATTGGAGGTTTATCATCTATAGGATTTATTCTGACTGCTCAGAATTCACAGATTGTTGTATGGAGATCATCTCAGACAGTCCAGCATAATGAGATGGAGGAAGGCTTGTTTTTACAACATCAGTACCCCTCAGGAAAATATATTTGTTTGACTATGGAATATTTCCACTATGATTTGAAGAAGCTGCAGGGATTTTAAAGACAGAAAGCACAGTGCAGCAGGGAAGCCTCGAACCTGAAAAGGAGAGACCATTTTATGTTTCCAAACTGAAAGTTAAATTGGAAGAAGTAATTAGAGGATGTTTAGAATTAGAGCATTTACCAATATCAAGAGAAATAACTGATTTACCTTTGTAAAGAAATTACAAGACGAGCAGCAAATAAACATGATAAATTGACCGAATTGGCTCGAAAATATGAAGTAGTTCTGTCTATAAGCTTACCTTCACAGAAAGTTTACAGGGTTCAGTTAGATGATGAAACAATTGAGACAATACGTTCTTCAGGACTGCAGCTACGCATTACAGAATTAATAAAATGCATTTGTAAATAGAATGAAACTGAAAAGTTAAAAAACAAATGGGCAATAAAACATGAAAAGAAAAAGAAGGAACATGAGTTTGCAGGGTAAAAGAATGAACAGAGTGAGGAAGGAGCCTCAGCTCATCCATTGAGCAAAATAGCAGGAGCAGTTTCTGTTCATGTACCTTGGAGTAGAGGAGATCTTGCAGCATTTACCAACAATTTCCCAAAAATTTGAGACTGTACTACTTTGAAGTGGTACACTCAAGTTGAAGAAGAGAATTTCAATAGTGCTGTTGATTTGAATACATTTTTTGATATTGTAGTACCATGTGATTTGTGGGATGAGTGTAAGACTGCTGTACAATGGCCGCATGAAGAACCAGCAAGAATGGCATGTACTAATGCACCACCTCCTGTACTAATGGAAACATATGAAGCAGTGATTACTTTCCTGAAGGCAGAGTACCTCCAAAAGATCTTGATTGGTTGCAAATTAATTGACAGACACAAGAAGTAAAAGAATCAGCTCATGAGTGCTATGAGCTACAGGACTAATTTCCTGTAAGCAACACATTTGTGATTTCTACATCTTTCTGAAAAAGACTTACGTAGTATTACCTTGGCTCCAGATCTGGATCATAATTGGAATATTGTTTTTTCTGTTCTAGATTGGCCTGGTAACTGTGTTTTGCTTACTCATAAACTGGAAATCTCTCCCAGATCGCTCTGCAGTTTCCAAAGTGAACTTGGTCCTGAAACCTCATACGTCATCTCATCGTGAACAACAGGACCTGTCCTTTGTGAACATTACAGCTGTTCCAATTGCTGATGGCATAGTTTGGGACAAGGTTGATTATGATGTATTTGGCTCTACTGAACTTTTGAAAATTCCACATTTATTTAAAATTTCTCTAATTGATATCATTACCTCCAGTACATTTTGAGATGATTGGGATTTTGAAACTGTAAATAAAATGTTGTCTGATCCAGAACAATCCATTGCCTTTTCAAGCATTGAAATGTTAGTAGAGACATCAGACTATGACAGTATGTTCTTTTATCAACATTATGGTCATCACTTTTTACACAAATCCTGTATCCCACAAAATGTTCTCACATTCCACCAAAGGGAGCATTGCCCAACACCACCAATGGGTAGTTCAAAAACATTTGCACAAACGTTTTCTTATTTTTCAGGGTTTAACACTTCTATAGTATAGTATAGGGTTGCACCTACACCTGCATAGAAAAATATGCTGAATAACACCAAACAGATCTATTCTGCATCCTTTATTTCCCAACTGTCTAAACAGGGTTTCGGCTTATGGAAGGACAAAATAGACATAAAATCAGTCTGAGGTTCAAAGGACTGGCAAATTCAGGGAACAGAAGCACTATCTAGAGCGTGCCTCATCACACAGAGAATCATCTTTTTGAATGACACAGTGCAGCAGACTTCCTGTCTTGGACTAGCCAAGAAGAAGGATTTGAACACACCTCGGATTCCCACACCTTCACACATCAATTTTAAATTACGTGGAGGGGATACAATAGATGACATCATGCAGCACAATACTTCAAACCCCAATTGGAAGGAATGGTTAATTTGGCCCACAGACACAAATAGATATAAATCAAGATTCAGAGGTACAATCAAAGGGTTTAGTATCTATAGGCCGGACCAACGCTATGTACAAAGAGAACATCCGGGGGTGGTGCCATCACACAGTGTTGGGAAGTTGTCCCTCGATTGGCTAAAAACCTCGACACTGTCCCAGGTGAAACAGCACTTATCCTTACTATCAGATGAGGTGGATCGAAGGGATTTTTTACTAGGCCCCGACAACCATGTCAGAAACGTTTCTTATATGCTGTCTATAATGAAATCTGGAACACCTCTAGACAACAAGAAGCCGCAGAGAGACTTCGGGAAATAGATAGCATTAACCTAGATAAGACGTTAGCTGTAGTTGACAATGGTATGACTACCTTAACGTCCAGGATTTATTCACTGGGCAACATTGTATCTTCTGCAATAGATATACTAGAACAGTTCTTGTCCATACTACAACACGGACAATCTCAACTACGTTCTATTATGTTATTATACTGGATGCTGCAATCATTGATTCGCTGGTTATGTGCCTTGGCGATTTATCAACAGTACGACTCTATTCTCAGCATACAATCTAACTGAGAATCAGATAACGATGGCACAAAGGGGATCAAAATATACAATGCTGCGTATTAAAAAACTGGATCAATTACCTTTTACTGTGGCAAAATCACCATCCACATAATGGTTAATCCATGGCCATATAACACTACCGGTCACAACTTTTCATTTTCAGTATTGCCTACAACAAGAACAGGCAGGCAGATGTGAAGCAATGGGTAGGGATTACATCAATGAATCTTGGGAATTGCCATACAGATTTTGATGCAGGAGTGGGGACATGGAAGTGTTTCTAAGTGGTACTAACTGAGAATGCTTTGAGTAGATCGCTCATATGCCAGGATATTATGCTTCAAGGTGCCTGTAACAGTTCAGTTGCAAACTTATCCTGTCACTTTAAAGGAACCCCGGCTGCCATGATTAATCCAGTGTTCAAGTTACTTTCAAATGGGAGTTACTTGATGGTGAATGATCAAGGTTGTTGTCTGATGCTCCCGGGCATCGCATATCTTGTTACTGTAAGCTCCAGGTTCACTTGCTGTATGCAAGTATTGTTTCCACCGACCCACACAATCAGGGAGGCGCCGTTATGGCCTTCGTTGAATGTTTCCTTTAAACGGTTTGATACTCTGAGCCGAATGAAAGCCATGCTTTTACAGCAAACCGTGCCCTTAACCTCCGCCCGAGAAACTTATGATCTCCAGTTTGCAAGGTCCTCAGCTGAGATACAGGCACTAGTATGAACAAACTGCCCTTTCCATTTCACAGAAATGGTACAACGTATCTTTAACATGTCTTTTACGATGGGTATAGTTCACCTGTTTAAGACCATAGGTACTGGACTGTCAAGCACCTTTCAGATAATCCTCTGAGTTATTCCCAACTTCATACACTCTGTATTCGGACGCATTTTAGGAGGGCTTCCGTTGATTCCGTTCCTAATAGCAGGTATCCTGATTATCATTTGTCTGCAACGCAATGGACGTCCCAGTCACCAAAGAGATGGTAAAAACGCTCTTGGAACGAAAATAACGTGATCACATGGTTCTCCATCTGGGCACACCTTGCCTTCGGGGACTAAGCGAGTCTTGGTTCCTATCATTTTGACCAGTCTGGATAGACTGTGTTCTACCTGTCCTCCGCTGCCTATTCTGTGGACACAAATGCATGCTGGATCTCTGTCTAACACTTCCATCAGTTGCGCCGCCGGACATGGATGCTTTACTGGACCCATTAAAGGCCCATGTACTACTGTGTCCTCAGCGTATTCCAATGTTGATGTCGGCATTCTTAGAGTCACCACGGCTCCTCTAGAGACACACCAGTCACGGAGACTAAATAGGATTCCCCAGCATCGGCTGTGGGCACTGCAGAATATCATCTGTGCTCGATTGACCTGATCTGTGAGGTGCTACAGAGATCGTCGTCTGCTTTGGCAAGCAACAGTGATGTTGCATCTCCCAGCCAGGACACATAAACATTAGGCTCATCCTGTGCTGAGAAAAATTGGGCCTTTTTCAAAACAACCTAAATTTGGAAATCTTAAACAATAGACTCTTTTTTAGTACTGCATGGCTTCAGGCACTCATGGTCGTTCGGACCGTATATAAAAACATTTTTTAAGAGACTTCCACAGCTTATACTAGAATTTTAAGCAATTTTTATGCATTTTTGCTTCTTAGATTGTCTGCGTATTTTAGAAGTACATGTAGTATTTTTCACATGTCATCCAGTCAGATGAGGAGTGGGTGTTATGTTTCATACAGGTGCACAATATAGACTCAGGTAGCAACCCGACCTTTCACCTATATTTCCCCTGCCATTACACTACATAATATTCTGACCTTTTCTCTGAAAACTAGCCTGATACATTATGCATGAGGATGCTTGGAATCACAGCAGGGCACAGCAGGACACCATCTCCTGCATAATAACTATGTTTAAGGGTAATTCCTTCCGTCATCCTAGTCTGACATGACACAGCAAGGTATATCCCCTGAGGGTACCACTTTGGGTATATATACACCATATCTTGTTGAGGTAGTCAGAGGAGAAAAGAACTTCCATGCCGACACACTGACGTGAGAAACTGAGGTTCCTGCACGCAGACACTCCAGCTCGCAGTGGTCTGACATCCCTTGCAGGGTGTCCATCTTGAGACCAAGACGGGGTCCCACAGGCTCTCACTTCAGGTAATGGGGTTGACTTTATCCTAGAGGGATTCTTGGCTTTACACCCACATATATGCTAGATACACTTAGGTACATCTAGCGAGGGTCGCATTATAGGAGTACGCATTTACTACTGTCATGTATTTTATATACTTGCCTGTATTCATTGTTTTAGCACAATGGTAGAAACCTACCATCCTTTTACTCTGTTAGTGCTTCTAATCATTTATATCTGTTTCTGGCTAATGGTTGTTTCAGCACACCTATTTTACACTATAATGACGCTGGTTCTATATAGGCTTATTGAAAAATGTTCCCACCATGTATTCTGTGTATCTCTCTGAGACAAAGTGAGCACGAGTGACTGCACGAAAAGTATCGCACTTTTTCCACAATCCTGAGGGATCACGGTTGTCATGTTTGATAGTTGCCAAGAACTATTCTCTCCTTGGTAAGAGGGGTTTCTAGTGGCACTGTGAGCTAGCTGGTATTCAGGCTAACATACTCTGTGGGAGTGTCTAGAATCAGTCCGGACACCAATCCTACAGTCTATCTGGCACATGCATCAACAATGCCATTTGCGATTCCTTAATAGCGAAAAATAAGGATTCGCTAATAAGGAATAGCAAAAGGCTATGCATGTAGAATTCGCTTACAAAATAGCGAATACTAAACATTCCTTAATTGCTACTCGCAAATTGCGAGTCGCAATTAAGGAATACCTCCCCATTGATTCCTATGGGCCTAGTGGCCCATAGGAATGAATGGGAAAACTTTCTCAATTTGCTAATCTCAATTAGAGAATCACAAATAGCTCATGCTATTTCAAGGGTGCCAGGGTGTCAAAAAGACACCCTGTTGCACCCCTGAAAACTGCATATGAATACATCTTGCACACACACACATGCCCCAAGGGCATGTGTGTGTGTAAAATGGAACTTTGAAAAATGCACAAAAGTGCATTTTTCAAAGTTTTTGCAAATTACCATGAAGTTCAACTTCATGGTAATTTGCTCCCCCTATTAGCGAAATCGCTAATTTTTAAACCTTCATGCATTGCATTTAAGGAATCTCAATTTGGGATTCCTTAAATGCAATCGCAATTTAAGGAATCGCTATTTAGAGATTCCTTAAATAGCGATTTTTGCATTTGGGATGATGCATCCCAAATGCAAAAATACCGGTCGCAAAGGGGCAGATTCAGTTAATCTGCCCGTTTGCGAGCAGTTTTCTCGTTGATGCATGTGGCCCTATGTTGTCTGAAAGCGCAGATCCTATGAATTTGTATGTATGTATTTACATTTATAAAGCGTGCTGTAACCCTATGGGCATCCTGGCGCTAAGACACAGTAAAAAGAAGGTGAAGCGCAAACTGCAAACTGAGCCGGCCAGCTGGTTACGCTCTAGGAAAAAGCCAGGTCTAAACTTTCTTACGGAACAGCAGCAGATCCTGTATTTGTCTCAATTCCGGGGGGAGACTGTTCCACAGGCGAGCGGCTGCTATGCCGAACGCTCGTCCACCCATTGTAGATCTTTTTATCCTTGGAATTATTACCAAATTAGCTGCCGAAGAACGCAGGCTACGTGCAGGTACATACCAACTAATCCTACGCTGAAGCGGTTTAGGTCCAAGCCCGTGAAGTGCTTTAAAAGCAATACACAAGGACTTGAACAATATCCTTTGTCTCACCGGGAGCCAATGCAGCTCAGCTAATGCATGAGAAGTTGATGATCTACGTGTTCTCATTAAAACAAGCTTTGCTGCTGCCGCTTGGATACTCTGGAGCCGCGAGACCAATAGCTCGGGGACTCCAGCAACAGGGCGTTGCAGTAATCCAGGCAGCTGAGAACAACACACCTGGCCATTGTGCCTCTTACCTGAGGAGGCAATAGTGGTAACACCTTACGAAGGCCTCTGATGTGCATATAGCTGTTCCTGACTACTTTGTTTACATGTGATTCCGGGTTAAGCTTCTCATTAAAGCTGACCCCAGATTACGCACTGTGCCCACGGGTACCAGAGGTGCATCTGTAGGGAACGCCCAAAGGTTAGATGGTAAAACCATCGGCACTCTGCCCACCCCACAGTGCAAAATCTCAGTTTTGGCATTATTAAATTGCAGCGCATTGTTTCTCAGCCATGACACCATTTCACACATGCACTCATGAAATATTTCCTGGGAGTCCGCATGATCGCCTTCCAGGGACACACTCAATTGGGTGTCATCGGCATAATTAACCACACTTATATTATTGGCTTTGATGACCTCCAACAACGGCTGCATGTAAACATTAAATAAAATAGGACTAATTGAGGACCCCTGGGGGACCCCATGCTCATTGAGGATAAAATCTGATTGAAAAGGAGGCAAAGTGACGGCCTGCCGTCTACCTGCCAAATAAGACCGGAACCATTGCAAAGCCATATTTGTCACCCCCACTTCTTCCAACCTTAACAATAGGGTGGCATGGTTAACCATATCGAATGCGGCGGACAGGTCCAACAATATCAGCGTTGCAGACTATATAGGTTTATAGGAACTACACAACACTACTCTTGTGCATGGCTTGTATTCGGCAGGGACTGCAAGAACACACAGTGACTTTAAATTGAAACTAGCAACTACATTAAATAAATAGCGCAATACAACAAACGTTTTAGGTTAGGAAGTACAAAGCATGCTCATGAAATACCACTTTGTGGGTTTGCTTAGAAATTGAATTCTTGTTTGATGTAAGCTTGATATGAATTACATTAAACAATCTCAATGTATGATTTTTGTTATCACCAAGGTAACATGTTGCTAACGCTCAAAAAAACATTCTCCACTGATCAAAATGCGTTTTATGCAATGTTTCTTTTTGCTACAAAATAGCACTTCTGGGTGGGGTTACCCATTGAAAGGGAGACATTACTGCCAAGAACAAGCTCTTACTCACTCGCATTCGGAGAACTAGAATACTCTCAGATAATACATTAATTCAAGTTTAATTCATCACTCTAATGAATGAGTGAACAGTGATGAGTCATGGTGACGTGCCCTTTAAGTATACTCGAAGAGTTAAATGGCTCCGAGGTTGTGGAGAATTCCCTGGTGTGTGTTACACATTCATTTTCCTTTAACACTGAGGGCGTTGGTGTCTCTTGAGGGGTAACTTCTGTCTTGTCCGGATATTTGCTTTTTTGCGCTGTTCAATCGTGGACGTTTTTACAGCTTGGGAGCAGTGATGCTGTCAAACCGGTCCAGGATCCGGCAGGTGCAAAATACCTACAGCTACTTCATTGTGTCATCTGTCAACGGCTGTGGTGCAGCTTCCACTGCTACCCATTGACACAGTAACAAACACCAGCTGAGGGGAGGGCAGAAAATACTTTTAAATAGAGCAGAAAATGCTACCTCAAACAGTTCTCACTTTGAGTGTCCATGGCATTATCTTGAATCCCTTCTCTTGTGCACACATGTGTTTGCCCTCCGACGTCTGCCTGTTGTATGGGGTGTATTTTGAAGTGCTTTACATTGTCAAACCCACGGTGAAAATCATAGATAACCCTTGATCATCGGTGGCTGATCTGTCAGCCAGTTTCTTTATGGTAATTTGCATGGCAATGACTTCTGCACAAAACTAAATGCTTATTTCAAGATGGGGTTTTCCCTTTTGAGGTCTTGCTGCAAGCAGCTTTCAATTCCCCTGAAGCTCTGAATACTTTAAAAAGTATTATAAGAATAGTTTTCATAGTTTGCCATTGTTTGGATGCTGACCATCAAGTTCATGGCATTTCGTGGAAGGTTACATTGACATATCACTCTTCCTAAGAGGGTTGGTAAAAGGCAGTGGCGGCTGGTGACATTTAAACGTGGTACGGCGTAAAAGTTGCAGCTGAGTGCAATGTGGCAAACAACTGAGAACATTTTTAAAAAAGAGGGGGCAAATGTTTCATTTTCAAGCAAATGTGAGGAAGCAAGAAGGTTACTAACGCAATTGTGAGTGTAGTTATGACATCAATAAAGAGATTTCATATGATAATAACGTGGGTAACTGCTTATTCAGTGTAACCACAGAACTTCATAACAGGCTTCGAACTTGCATTGCACACAGTATAAAATAGGCTGCTACAGAATACACAAAAAGTTTTAAGATAAAAAGTGTTTCCAAAATATAGATTTTCTGCGGACTGCACTCAGTAAGTGCAGTTTTGTTTATAATGCCACGGTCTTTTAAAAGCACACACTTCACACACCTCAGCTGGTAGCTCTCTTACAATACCCGCCAAAAAGAATAAATATGTGTCTTCAGGAAACCCTTTTTTTTGGTAACCATCTTTAAAAGCTCACACTTTACATTCTAGCTGGTAGGTCCCTTACAATGCATCTGAAAAAGAATAAACGTGTACCTTCAAGTGATTCCATCAATCAGCCAAAAAACCGCTTCCAGCCCAGCCACGGTTTGAAGACGGGCGCCCAATTACCTGTCCCACCTCAACCGTGACCCTACCTCAAATAGTGCCCCCACCTTCCAAAGGGAAGAAGGAATGTGACATCCAAGAGGGAGAAGGCAGAGAGAGTTTACAGTGCTCCGGCCAGCGCCAACATGATGCTTCTGCCGCTTCTCGCCGCTGGAGTCTGCCTCTCCCTGTTTGCTCGTCCATCCACCGCATGGTTTGGTAAGAGCAAGGAAAAGTTATTCAATTGTCACTCAACTTCCTGCATCTGGCGTTCTAGGAGCAAGCCACCTGTCTAGGCAAAGTGTATCCCAAAACTGTCCGCTTCGACCGAACACTTTACAAATCTCCGTCCAGCCCTATTGCTTATTACATAATAGACGGCAGGCATATTTTTTTATCTATTTGTGCAGAAAAACACAAAATCTATTTGCGCACTGCATGCAATTCTAATCCTACAGTTGTTGAATTTCCCATACGGGAGACAGTTGACAGACTTTTACATAATCCTGCAGAAAGACAGAAGGCCCTAAACTGCTCAGTTTTCATTTTTGTATTTAAATATACACGTGCCCGGTTTGTGCCGAATTCCACGGACGAAAATAAGCACCCACAAACCGAAACTATACACTTACAGGCACCCATGAACAGAGGCAGAGAAGATGCAGACAGGTGTAATAAATAAAAACCAAAGACAACATACATCCGAACTTGGCACCCTTTACATTTGCAGATTGAGGAGTTGGCGCGCACATTTACATTTCTTACTGGGAAGCAGGCACGCTGACAAGAAGGCTTATGTTCAGTCACGGCCAGCAAGCAAGGTGGGGGGGGAAGGGGAGGGATGGAGGGACGGGGGACAGTAGTAAAAAAAAAAACGTATCTTCCTCGACGACCTCCGGATCAGCAGCGCCGCCGCCTCAGCTCCTGCCTGCCTCTGCTCCTGGCCGCGTTTTGGCTCGGCAGCCTCCCTCCCCTCCCAAAAGCCAATCACAACGCTGCAATGGCAGCATTGTGATTGGTAAGGCACAGTGGAGAGCGCCCCAGCCGGGCCATTTTCTCTATGTAGGCTGCATCATGCAGCCTACATAGAGAAAGAGGGGGAGTGCGCATGACTGCTTTGTTCGGCCCTGGGGCCGACCAAACATTCAGTACCCACAACATTGGTAAGCCACTTCCCCCCTGCCTTCGAACAGGACTGCCCACCCGCCCTCCCACAACCAGGCACTTCTGCTTTCTCGCAGTGCGAGAAGCAGAAACATAAAATGGTAGTTTTACCATTTTATGTTTCTGCCTTCTCGCACTGCGAGAAAGCAGGGGGGCGACTCCCCCATGCCCCCATGGAGGCCTGCCAAGTGCCACACATCTTATGATAGATTAACACATTTGGCTAAATTCTCCCCATGCCCGAATGGACCAGAGATTAACACACAACTATCTGAGAGGCTATGGTGAGGCTCCGTTTTCTTTCTCCCTTTTGCTTGTCAGCTGTGTTTGCTTGGTAGGCCTCCATTTAGGTCTGCTCCTGGCACCTATCAGTCTTCTTTTTCAGCTAGGCCTCGAACAGTAGAATGGGCTCTGCTTGAATGGCTTTGCATTTCAGTCTCTCGGTACATCATGGCTGAGGGTCTCTGGAGATAAATAGTGTGTTTCTGAAAACATGTGGGCATTTATGAATTCAGCCAGGGAAGAGCCAAGCTTTGACAGTGCTCACACAGTTGAGTCTTTGTGCTTTCTCCTGATAGACAGGACCCAAGGTGAGATAGCAGGGACAGGGACGAGAGTGCTGTTGAACTAAGAAAAAGGAAGTTCTCACTGCTGCTCAGTGTGTGCAACTTACTACGGATACTTGGCTCGGTTTTCATATTGTTACAGCGTAAAAGCTGATTATTCTTTACACGAAACTCTTATGTGCATTTTGCACATGTCTAGTAAAACAACACTGAAACTGAGAAAGGTTGAGGTAACAGCACCATTAAAGTGTGCTTGGATATGTAGAAATAGCAGAATTAATCAAACAATGAATTTAGCATGTTTATTAACTGATTACCTTATATTTTAATAAAGATTTTATGAAAACTTAATGATGAAATATAGCATCTCTATTGCCTTCATTGTAATACAACATAAAAAAAATGAAAAGTGGTGTAAAAGATTTATGCGATTTGATATATGACTGAAAGTTTCAGCATAAGCGATAGACATTATTAGGATCTTATATTTCTTAAAGCAATTTTATTTTAATCATTTTTAGGAATTGTTTGCACGCACGTAGGTATGTTTAAAATTTTTATAGTAGGCCATAATTAGAGTTGAACACTTTATTGCAATAATCACTGACAATGTTACAAATATTTCAATATATGACGTGCTTTGTTTCGTTATGCTTTAACGTAATTTTACTAAATAAGAAATGCTAACTGTAATATGCAGTGAATTGCCTTTTTCCTTAGGCTGCATTATTTCACATCCTGGTTCAATGGACTTTTGTTACGTTTCCTCAAATGTTGCTTTATCGGTTCTGTTTATGCAGCATTCCCCAATCGACAAATTACTTTTCCAGAACTTGACCTCTCAACTTAATCTATGGTGAGCAACAGAGTTAATAAACTCTTTGTCAACTAACCTGTGTGGACGGAATGGACAGTCGTTTTTCATGAGCAACATGGGAAAATATGTTGGAGTATCAATCTTGAACCTGGTGAATGGAAGATTGGTCACCTGATGGTCAGACCATTGCATGGTGACAACTGAAGTCACAAATGGACAATTTGGAGTATAACAAGTGACTTCCCAAGGAAGGGGCTGGCTTCTACTTAGCAGATTGATTGGAATCTCATTAGAATGACTGCTGGACTATGTTTACATTCCCCTTGCCTTTTTGCTGATGAACTTGCCTGCTGGACGATTTGGAGCAGTCTGGTTAGAGACCAAACCTGAACTTTCCTGATTATTGCTTCACTCCCTTTGCCCATGGACTTTTCCTAAGTGGACTCTAACTGGATACCTTTGCCCATGCTAAGAGAACCTTTTTGAACACTCTTCCTGCCTTTGTTGGCGGAAGAAATCTCTAACCTGAACCATCCACTTTATGAATTCATTTATTTGGAAATAGATGTACTTTGACTAAATATCTGCTTTTATACTACGAGCTGAGCTGTAAGACTCATGACTGAACTGCTTAAAATGTTACTTATATGCACTGTTTTTAGGTCTTTAATACAATAATCAAATTATCTAAAATTGTCAAGTCTTTTATTGTGTTTTGATGTTCTTTCCACAAAATCTGTGCTTATAACTATCTGATTTCTAATACATGTTATGGACAGTCAAAGAGTATTTCCAGAAGATGATGTTATTTCCCTCTTGTTCTGTGAAGGAACAGCAGAGTCTCTGTATGTATAATTCTTGTTAGATTAGACTTCTTTAGAAGGTTGGGTCTTCCATTTGCAATACTCCATTTTTATGGCATGGTTCTGAGAGTAGTGTACCTGAACCTGATCTCTAGTTTGTGAGTTGAATACCAATTATTGGTCCCCATTGTGTGCCCAACAGTTTGACACCATTATTTTTCACCCAACACTACGATGAAGAAAGGTGAATCTGAGAACCAATGCCTATGTGGGTGAAGTTTAGAATAGTAAAGTGACTACGTTAGTAAAATAACTGTATGAGCCCAGTAACTGAAAAACAAAAAGAGCTTCCTCTGCAACAATATCAACATAAAGTATCCAACACCTGGGCACCTGACACTTAGTAATCCTCAGACGAATTACTCTCTGTCCTGCTCTCAAGGACCTTTTAACATTAAGCAGTATTTATTTGCACCTTTTGAGTGACCTTTAGCAATAGAGAAGCCATCACTGAAAGAATCTCCCCCTTGGAGAATAGATTTTGCCTTCTTTTACCTGTCTTCTGAGAGGGAATGAATGAATACTCCCAGGTCTGACCACATTTGGTGATTATGTCGGGCCAAAATTGCTAAGCCATTAGATGCTCTTATGGTCATATCTGCCATGGTAGAGCACTGTTTCTCTGTATAGTCCAACTTTTTCCTTCCTTGTCAAGAGGAGTTCAGCATGGTGTGGTAAGATTTTTGGAACACCTTTGAGAGGCTTGCTTAAGCACAGAATCTGCCTTAGGGTTGCCGATTAAGTACACTGGGGAATTCTCTGGAGCTACGCATTTCTTATCTAATTGTGGGATCAATGCTGCCACAGTTGCTGGGTTTTTCATAACTTTGAGACCCTCTGGCTATGTGTAATGTATTATTTGGATAGTTTTTACTGACTTTCTAGCTATTTCTTCAAAGTCATATTATTAAATCCTTCAGTTTGTTGTACAGATAATGATAAATCAAAGCTTTTAGCCGCTCCGTCAAGAAGAGCGTGAAAGCTTCTAACGTCATCAGTTGAAGATTTATTCACAGGACGTTTCTTAATACAAATTCAGTTGGTCTCATCGATGGCACCGTAGTTGATGTCGTCGATGGCTGTCTTCTCAGCGAAAACATTTCTGTCTTCGGAGGCAGCATAGACTTACAAGCTTCCCTCGTTGATGCTGGTGTCGTCAACGACTTCATCTTCGAAACATCTGTCGACGATATCATTAATGGAGAAGAGTCGCTGATTGATGGACTAATCATTCATTGATGGCCTTATCGACGTGAAATTCTACGACGGTCTCGCCGACGAACTAGCTAGGGTCTGTAGGGTATCTCTCCCAACCGGGGGTATTTGCTTCCATAGAATAGCCCCCCAATCCTTCTCAGGTACACTATGCATATGCAGAGTTACCTCATAGGCTGACAATTACTTATCAAACTCATCCCCGACCACGTAACTAGGCACCAGGTCTTTAGGAATATGGGCCTTTCTGTCTCTATTGGACATTCTATTGTCGCTGCCACCCTTGCTGGTGAACTCTGTGTGCTGTTTGGCTCTTAGGTCGAGCTCTTTAAGACTCGTTTCATGAGGCAATAGGATTATTCAAGGCTCTTTTTTTTCCTCTGCCTGTCTCTTCTCCAGGGCCAATCCCCTTTCCTCTAATGCCCTCTTGGCAGCAGACTCCTCCTTGGCTAACTCCAAGTTCAATTTGGCTAGCTGCAGTTGAAGCTCTCTCCCAGCCTGCCTATCCACCAGCGCTTTAGGGACAGGTTCTGTGAGGACACTCTGAGCACCCAAGTTCGATGTACTGTTACTGTTGAATGTTTCTTTTGCAACCCTAACAAGAAGTTTAGTTTCTGGCCATTTAATAGGAATGCTGCACAGCGTTGATACTTCCCAATACATGTATGGCAGCCCTTCCGCGGAATGACTATAATGCTCAAATAAATGCATAGCAGTCCTCCCGAGAAGTGCAAGTGCTGTCATTTTTAAACCACAGCATACCTGCGAGATATATTCATATTCCCAATAAAAGTATGGCAGACTTTAAGAGAAAAAAAACTGTACTCTCCCAACAAGTGCAAAGCAGCCATCTTGAGAAGTGTCAGTGCTGTTAATTTAAAGCATGGCACTGCCGTGAGACATATTAATAATCCATATAAAGGCGTGACAGCATTTCACATCTCTGAGACAAACATTGAAGAAAAGGCACCGGAAGCTTCACACAAGAAGGAGATGGAGGACAGGGCAATCAAGACTATAGTCATGCAGGACAGAAAGTTCTGGGTCATTCTGAAATGTACGTTGCACCAGTCACTCTAGAGTCGATAACATTCTGAGGTACTTGCAGGGCAGAATAGGTAGAGCGCCCTATAAAGACTGATTGAACAGAGAGCGAGTGTCAGTTGCTACGAATGGCTCGCTTGCACATAAGTTTGCACCTGTTTTTATTACCACTTGTTGGTTGTTTTCCTTCCTCGATTCCCTTCCAGGTACCTTGTCCTCATTGATTGAGCTCTGGTGTTTTCTTCCGTGTTCTCTCCAGTATTTGTTGTACCTTCGTATATGCTGCTGTGGTCCTCCTGTTTTGGAAATCCAGCAGTACTCAGCATACCCAGTCCTGTTGTGTCTGCCTGCCTTCTGTTCCCTGGCAAGTTTCCCATTTTGCCTGTGGCACAGTTACAGTAAGACTTTACATCTTGTATCCATTTTGGTATATCTGTTTTCCTTTCAGTCTGATGAAATACCTGCCACCTGTCACTCTGGGCCGGACTCACAGAATGAATTTAAGACTAAATCCTAAACTTACTACTTTGTGGTATTCACAGAATGCACTTACTACTTTTGGTATTCACAGACTGCACTTACTACTTTTGGTATTCACAGAATGGATTTACGACTACTAACTTTACGTCCGCACTCGGGCCGGAAATTCCGACCCGGAGGCGGAGCTTCCAGCCCGGAGGCGGGGCTTCCGGGCCGGAGGCGGAGCTTCCGGCCCGGAGGTGGAGATTTCAGCCATGGCTAAATCTCCGCCACCGGCCGGAATCCCCACCTCTGGGCCGGAAGCTCCGCCTCCGGCCCGGAAGCCCCGCCTCTGGCCCGGAACTCCCGCCTCCGGGCCGGAGTTTCCGGCCCGAGTGCAGACGTAAAGTTAGTAGTCGTAAATCCATTCTGTGAATACCAAAAGTAGTAAGTGCAGTCTGTGAATACCAAAAGTAGTAAGTGCATTCTGTGAATACCACAAAGTAGTAAGTTTAGGATTTAGTCTTAAGTTCATTCTGTGAATCGGGCCCTCTGTGTTTTCACAGATGATTTGGGGTTTTACGTGAACAGTTGTGCATCCTGCAGTCCTAAGAGTCCAGTCCAGGTCTTCTTCTATCCATCCTACTGACAAGAGGGTTGTCTCACTTTCTCTCTCATTCCCACTCCCTTTTAGCCCTCTCCTAGGTTCCCTTCATTGCCCTGGGTTGCTATACAGGACGTGGGTTAGCATATAAAGGGAAAGGGTGGGACTGGCCTCACAACTCAATATTTGAATCAACAAAGGTTATGACAGGGATTCGAACTGCACTGTCCCAATAAACAGCACAGCCTTTTGAGAACTGTAGGGTTTTAAGTATGCAGGAAGAATGGCACTCTAAACTGGTAGCGGTAAGTAAGGCAAATACAACAAAAGAAAATGGTGCGGTGCTACTAGGTCAGGGGAAACCCCGATAACCCCTGATGGGAGTGGCAAGGGCCCACTCTGTAAATGCAACAAAGCTCCTGTGCACACGTTAGGTTAATACAAGTAAATGTCTGTATGAGGAAACACAATGTAATGACAGGAATGGTTACAGAGTCAACACCAGTAGACGGTTTAGTTTGGGTAAAATATATTTGAACCTTCTTCTTCAGAAGGGGAACATCAAAGATAAACCAGCCAACACGTGTTTTGTCAATCGGACAGTGTACCCATGACTCTTCAGGGCTGAAAATAACGCGATAAACTCAGTGTCGTGAGACCGGTGATAATTCCAACCCGGACATAACGGGTTCTGTAATACAGGAAGGTAGTGGCATGAAATCGTGAAGGGAAATACGGGCGGACAGATCAGTCACTTCCCTGTGTGTCCAACAATGAGGGATGACGGGCGGGTTCAACCGTCACCGGAGAAATCTCGTAAATCCAAGACAAGATGGGTATGTTGTTCTTTCCGAAGTATTACATTTAGTATTACATTTACTTGTACTAACCTAACGTATGCACAGGACCTTTGTTGCCCTTTGATAACTGTCATTCCTCCTATTTTGAAGTACCGTATACCTGTGAGATGTAGTCTTACTCCCAATAATGGTATGAAGTCCTTCTGAAACATAGTGGTATTTATCATGAAATTATAGTAGCATTGATAAAAAGTGTTGGCCCTAACCCACCAAAGATTTGGTAGCAATATTGTAAAGAGTTCTTACTAGCATGACGTGGTGGGTTTCTGAACTACATATGAACCATGTAGTTTAACAACTGTCTAATAGCAGAATGCCTCAAATTATTTTCTGTCATTTGACTAGAAGGCACCACATGCCTTGCATTCTCCCCAGCATCTTTGGCGAAAGAATCCTCGCATCCCACAAAATACATTCCAAAGCTGTATTTAAATGTGGCCCTGTTTTGATCCAATGTTTCCATCCCAAAATACTCAATAGGGTATTTGTTACTCTTATAAATACCTTGATTGAGATCCTGATCGAGGACTTGGAAGCTTGGGTCACAAAGTCAAATGTAATGCCTTACAACCAAGCAAGTTTCTGCCCAACATCAAGCATTACTGATAATCTGGTAGCCCTGGCCATTCTAACTGAAAAATGTTCAAGAAAAAAGCTAGCTGTTTATACCTGTTTTGTTGATGTATCTAAAGCATTCGACTTGGTCTACAGACATCGCCTGTGGTGCAAGTTGACAGAATGGATATCCTGCCAAATTTGATAAAAGGAATCCAGCTCCTATACTCTAAGAATTGAACCAGGGACAAATTGGGCAGCAACAATCCAACATCCAAAATTCGGATAGATGGAGGAATCAAATAGAGCTGTATGTTGGCCCTGACTTTATTTAATTTATACCTGGTGGATTTTAGCTCTCATTTGGATTCCACCAGCTCCAACACCCCAAAGTTGGGCCAACAATTAAATAACGGCCCTATTTTATGCGGAAGATAATGTTTTACTGAATCTCTCTGGTATAGGCCTGCAAAACCTTTAAACTCCCTCCACCAATAATTATCGATCAATGAGTCAATGGTCAACCTTGAGGTTATTACATTTGGCAAACAAATAATAAAGAAAAGCTATGGCACTACGGAAGAACCAGTGGGCAGAAGTGGAAACTATAAATACTTAGGAGCTTGGCTGCAGGGCCGCTGGTCCCATTACTTACATTTAAATACTCCTAACGTAAGGAGTGGCATCACCACTCGCAGCCGTTCAAGCCCTAGCCACTAGGTTACAAAGCCCTACTTGGCAGGCATTGATAATTGCGCTCAAGGCAAAGTACATGCCAGTGCTCACATATGGCCTGCAAATCTTTCCGGGCACGCTTGAAAGTTTTCCGACTGCCTCAAAGTACTTCTCTGGCACAAATACAACTGGAATTTGGCCTTCAGGATCAAGAACTGGTACTTGAGGGATCATTCCTCAAATATGTCTTCCATTTGAAGCAAGCACTACCAAATTCATTCAGAGCCTTACTATGGCAAGAAATTGTATCCAACACGTCCCTAAATCCAAATTCCTGCTCAATAAAAATAGCAGCAATAGTCAAACACCTGCCGCCGAAACAACTTTGGCATAAAGGTTTATCTTATCAGGCATTCAAACAAGCACTACAAAAAACAAATTAAGCAGCTCTCCTAGCACAATGATAAAGTAAAATTTAGACGGTGTCACCATGCATGGATGACCATCATCACATACATACAAGGCTTCCACTGTTCAGTGTTACATGGCAGCCCACTTAAGAAAGCACCTAAAAATAAAAGTCCTCCAAGCCAGATATGGGTTACTTCCCTCCCTAGATGCCACTACAACATGGCTCAAACCCTAAGAGGAATACGGCTACTGACTCTGTTCATATCCTCATGATGACTTTCTGTACTTAATCTGCATATTTCCAGTGGTGCAAAATCTATTTCTGAAACATCTTCAACATTAATGGCATCTGATCCTGTCGCCAAGCAATTTTTTTCTGCATGAAGGGGCAGACTCCTCAAATTATGGCATGGTTTGCTAAATATCTTCTTAAAGTGGACCATTTCATCAACCAGTTGTCTATCAAAACTGCAGGAAACAAAAGTCTATCTCATTACCTCTTCATCTTGTACTGCCTATAGCGGAAGCTACATTGTATACAACAACAGTAGGTTCTGTGAGAGAAATGCGCAATTTCTTATGGAAAATGAAATGTATCCTGATATACTAGGACATACCACTTAATGGTGCACTATCTATGTTGAAATAATGAAGCTGACACAAAAAATTTCATGCATGGTATATTAACATTCATATATTGTGAAGGAACACATAAGTCATGTACCAAAGACAGAGGACTATTATAAAACATACACAATTACATATGAAAGTGCCATACAAAAGGTGCATTATATAAGACACAATCCAATAAACAGGACACTTGACATGATATAATAAACAAAGAAAATGACTCAGTTAGGCATCCGTTCATCACTGGAAAAATTGTTCAAACATCTCCTTACTCCTTAGGTGTAGGTATGTAAGACATTTAGCGGGTCACCTATTCTCATCATTGACGTTTCGAGTGTGTACATATAACACATGACAATGGGTCTTCTTCAGGACTAAGGAAATTCAGAACAGCATGAATCCAATATATTCTGCATCTAACTTGGTGCAGGTAGAGTTGGATCAAAACTTATCCAAGACTATGCAAAGCAGAGGGTCCTCAATGTGGACCTTATGTGAAGTAACTCGTGAATATATGACGTTACAACACAAACAATTACAATGAAATGAAATGAAATTTTGTACTTGTATAGCGCACTGCTGCCCCAGCGACAGGGCGTCCTGGCGCTTGTACTCATACCGCTGTGGAACCCTTCCTGGCTTTCCCTGTGAAATGTCCACTCCTGGGCACCCCCAAGGTGAAGCCAGGCATCCCCAGCGCTTTTGGGGCCGTTGTGGAGATTAAGCAAGCTATTGCCCAGAGTTGCAGAATGGGACCCATGATTAGAGTAGGCACCGAGGCGAGAAATATCAGGTCCGAGGAAATTGAGCCCAAGACCCGCCGAGAAGGGAATTGAACCCTGGTCCCGGGCCAGATCTCTGCATCAGGGTCTGCCGCTCTAACCATTGAGCCACACTTCTCCACGTGCATGCCTTTACAACGTGGTTTTTACATTGCGACTACCATTACAACGCATGATTTTACAACGCATGCCATTACAATGCATTTTTAGAAACTACCATTACAACGCATACCATTACAACGCATACCATTACAACGCATACCACTACAACGCATACCATTACAACGCATAATACTTTTCGGGTAACAGTGGGGTAAGTATTGGAAAGTGTAGGGGTAAAAATACTATCCCCATGTACCCCAAAACCCATACCCACCCTAAAACAAAAAAATACCCATTACTTACCTTATAATGCATTGTAATGGCATGCTTTGTAATGGTATGCGTTGTATTGGCATGATTTGTTGTGACATGCACTGTAATGGCATGCGTTGTAAAGGCATGTGATGTAAATGCAGTTGCATTGCAATGACTGAGTTGTAAAGGTAGTGCATTGTAATGACTGCATTGTAATGGTTGTTTTCCGTAACTCGTGAACCTCATTAATTTCTTCCATGAACACCCTGGCCATAAACTGGAAACTAAATGATGCCTTTTAGCCTCAAGGATCCAAGAGGATTCTCTTATTCATATGAGGAAAGGGAACAAATTCGACCTGATCCGCAGTATGTCTGCAACAGATTATGCAGCGGTAGCTTAGTAGCTCTCTTCCCTGACCTCGCTGGCTTAGTCTTCTGCTATTTGCATTTACTTCTGCTGTCTGCACTTGCATGCACTGCCACCGTTATCTCGCATGTTTTAGCACCACGAAGGTCAATGCTGAAATGATCTGTTGCAAGCAAGGCAAGATGATGGACGGAATGCTGAAACTTTTCAATCACTCGCCCCCACTATAGAGATCTGCCTTGAATCCATTGTTGTTTAGAACACCATACAACCCCAGTTCATGCCCAGCCATATTCAAATCAGTCTTGACCCTGCTCCTCATGGGAACAGTCCAGCCCTAACTGCCTGTCTGGTATGCCCAGATGTAGGCCCCTGACTAACTGTGCCATATGATTCAAGCTAGCCTGGATGATGAGGGGTGATACCATGAAACCGGTTCCAGGATGTTTGTTTCTAAATGAGTTAGTCTAAACTGGGGTGGCATGGTGAGCAAAAGAACGATGGGTTCAAACCAGATCTCTTGATTGGGGGTGAATGTCTGATTTGTTGTGGATTCCATCTATCATTTGTTTGACTTTTGCTTTCTCGCCCTAAGTATGCTGGGTATGCCCAGACATGGGTCCCGGACTCACCGTGCCATTGGACTCAAGCTAGCCTGGCTGATGAGGGGTGATATCCCAAATCTGGTCCCAGGATGCTTTTTTCTGGTCCAGGGTGGACCTGGCTTTGCAGTGGCGGCTAAACTGCTCCCATGAGGAGCAGGGTAAAGACTGATTTGCATATGGCTGTGTCTAAACTGGGGTGGCATTGTGAGCAAAAGAATGATGGATTTCACCCAGATCTCTTAACAGGGGGTGAACGTCTGATTTGTTCTGCATACCGGCCATCATTTGTGTGTCTTTTGAAAGGATCTTTTGGGCATTGGTGGGCCCGTTTTGATATTACACCATTGGTTCGATCTTGATAGCACACAGAGTTTGCAGTCATGCTTTAAAAGTGTTCTTCCTGATGCACTTGTGTTTTTATCCATTTTTATACCCGTAGCTCGTTCTTTTTTTTTATCATGTAAAGGTTTTAATTAACTGTATCATGATTAATAAACTTGAAAGTGAACTTTGATTGAGATCCTCACGTCCCCCCCTTGCAAAGCTGTATTTAACTTCTTTCCTGCATTGACCAATTGTGCTGTCTTGAAGTGCTTTAAAACCTATGATTTGCCACAAACTTCCCAGAGATTCGTAAGAGGAACCTTCTGTAAAAGTCCTCTTTGACTAATGCTCCTCGCACAACGTGCTTTAAATTACAGAGTAGTATATTCTTCCCAAATATTTTTTTAGGTATAGCCTGGTATTAATAATAAGCCCCAGCCCACTCAGCAATGAAGGCTATAGAGACATGCTGGGTACTGGGTGGACATTGATGTATGCACAGAGCTGTGGTGCAATAAATGCCACCCAGTGGTACTGGCTCAGCCCAATGGGGCAATTCAGTTAGTACAGACGTGTATGCTGTTTCCTGAGTCCAGAGGAGCATCTAAGTCAATAAAGTGCTGTTGTCTCACCCCAGGGGAGCGATACCGGGCATACAGGAGTGTAAGACGTTTGTTTACCTAGTCAGGTGAGTAAGGCGCTCCGTAAAGTTTGCTCATCCATATTGTGTAATAAAGGGTGGGTAAGGAATCCTGCTATTGTCCGCAAATAACTTCGAAGTTATATATAGGAGGTGATTCCCTCCCTGTTGAGTAACTCTTGCTCATTTACAAAACATTTCTATTTGAATCAGCCCAAGACAATGAAAATATCCTAGCAAAAATGCAACCTTTGCAGCATTGTTCACAATAGGAAGTGCTTTGAGAATGTAGGCTGCACTTGTTTACAAGCAGCACATATCCGTCAATACTTCTTTCCACACTTCTTTAATAGATTCAGTAGTTTCTGAGCTCATACATCCAAAGATCACTAACTAACCAAGGAAGTCAAAATATAAATGCCAAACAATTTTAAAAAATTGTGTCTGCAACAAAAAGTACTTTGATTACACTTAAGAGTTTGCTTTTTTCCGTTCCATCATAGGTTTTCAGACACCATAGTAAGCCTTGTGACAAGTAACAGTTATCTATTTTACGATATTGTTAGATTAATATTTCACTAACTAATAACTTTTCTGGTCGCTAAATGCCACTGACATGTCCCATCACACTCTTAGCTGCAGACTGTATGCTTCACCTAATATTCGCCACCGGAGTTCTCCTTCTCGTAGGCTACACATGAGAAATCACACGTGCTAAATGTATATTTATCGTAATACGCTTTTTTGTTTTAGCAAAAAATTGGTTTCTCATCTTGAAAATCTAAATCTAAATCTGGTAGAATGATTTTCTTAGATTCTACTGGTCTTCTTTCCTATTGCTTACGACTCTTATATACTGTAATGTTGACTTTGACAGCGTTTGTGTAAGCATACCCGTTTATTATCAGTGATTAAGTAGTTATATTTATCACGAAGCTCTCTCTGGGCAAAATGCTATTAACAAGGTTTCTAGGAAGAGAACTTTGGGCATGCTGAAAAATATTGGCAGCACTTTTGTTTTAGGTCTGGTGATATCCAGCAACTTGTGGAAGGAACATCAACCCTCTTCAGTTATTATTTGTATTGTGTTAGCGCCTTAAACAATTGAGGGGTATATTCTCAAGGACCTTTCACCGAGTTAGCGGCCCTTTATCGCTGCCAAAGTGGCGATAAATTCATCGCACCATTCACAAGCTGGTGCTAACAGCCAATATCACCAGTTTTCCTGCGATAGCAGCCGCGAAAAACATCACCACAGATGACACCGGCAACTAACGCTAATGATATGCAGAGTAGGCGTTCCCTTGCAACAAGCCGCGACAACACCTCGTCGCAACAATCTCTACGATCTGCCACATCGGCAAAACATGCAATAAGGTGCATTAGAAGTAGGGATTTAATACCTGCTCTTACCTGGTGTTAAGTCGGACGACAACCTGCACCATGAAAGGGAGCCCAGCCCAGAGCTACACCTGAAAAACGACAGATGCCATGGAGCCACTGATCATGAAGCTCGGAGCCCCAAGAGGGCCACAACACCCACCGCAACCACCCCCATGATCCCCCCCCCGGTCCCAGTGCGCAATCAAAATATCGAATTTTTATATCGACCTACAATATTATCGAGTTTTTAATATCGTAAGGACATAATATCGATGTCAAGAATATCATTGACCAGAATATCGACCTTAAGGTAAGTAATTTAGTTATTTTTTATATCGCAGTAAGTAATATCGTTAGCAAAAATATTGTTGTTAATAATATCGATATTTATATTAGTGTTATGTATTTTAGTATGTATTTTATATGTATGTTTAACATTTTTTGTAATGTATTTTCATTATTTTTAAATATATGTATTAAGGTGCCGATTCGGATCCTGGAAAAACCGGGTACGAACCGTCGGTCGGAGCGTTTTCTCCGTCCGACTCGTACCCGGGATAAAAAATTACAAACATGGAAGTACGATTCGCACGGAAACACCATTTCCGTACGAGTCGTACAAAACACCGACCGACGAAAATATACATACAAATGTGATCCGGGGAAAGCGCCGACGTGACGTCGGGACGCTTTCAGGCAGCGTTTCACGAACCGCACCGACGTTACCCCGCACGGATAAAATTCTCCGCCTGCCAAAAACTGCCGGGAAATCAGGACGACGCGCGCAAGGAGCACCTGTACGCGATGGACAGCCATGGACCCGAACCTACGTGTCATCCCAGCCCTCATAGCAGTCCACCTGCTCTACAGGAACCGACGCAGACGCCGCAGAAGGTCAGAACAACACCCAGGGGCAAGGGGGGGGGCAGGGGCAGGACACAAAACCCCCACCCAAGTCACAAATCATACATGCCCTGGACATACCTGACCTTCAGGGCCTGGTCACTTCGAGGGGGTGGGGGCGTGTCCAGCAACGGAAGTGGATGTACACGCGAACCGGCAACACAACAAGTCCGGTACGTACTGTACCCATGCCTTAAGAGCGTGGGTACGAGTCGTACCACGCCCACCCCTACGTCACCCCAATAATGGCGGTACAGCCCGTACCCATGTTCCGAAGGCCTGGGTACGGGCCGCACCCCCACCCGTGCATGTACGGCACGTACCAACACCCCAACAGTGCATGTACGGACCGTACCCCCACCCGTGTATGTAGGGACCGTACCCACACCCACGTACATATGGAGCGTACCCCCTCCCCAACAGTGTATGTACGGACCGTACCCCCACCCGTGTATGCATGGAGCGTACCCACACCCGTGTACGTATGGAGCGTACCCCCACCCCAACAGTGTATGTACGGACCGTACCCCCACCCGTGTATGCATGGAGCGTACCCACACCCGCGTACGTATGGAGCGTACCCCCACCCCAACAGTGTATGTACGGACCGTACCCCCACCCGTGTATGCATGGAGCGTACCCACACCCGTGTACGTATGGAGCATACCCCCACCCCAACAGTGTATGTACGGACCGTACCCCCACCCGTGTATGCCCCATGTATGCATGGAGCGTACCCACACCCGCGTACGTATGGAGCGTACCCCCACCCCAACAGTGTATGTACGGACCGTACCCCCACCCGTGTATGCATGGAGCGTACCCACACCCGCGTATGTTCGGAGTGTACCCCCACCGAGTATGTACGGACCGTACCCCCACCCGTGTATGCATGGAGCGTACCCACACCCGCGTATGTTCGGAGCGCACCCCCACCCGTGTATGTACGAACCGTACCCACACCCGTGTATGCATGGAGCGTACCCACACCCACGTACATATGGAGCGTACCCCCACCCCAACAGTGTATGTACGGACCGTACCCCCACCCGTGTATGCATGGAGCGTACCCACACCCGCGTACGTATGGAGCGTACCCCCACCCCAACAGTGTATGTACGGACCGTACCCCCACCCATGTATGCATGGAGCGTACCCACACCCGCGTACGTATGGAGCGTACCCCCACCCCAACAGTGTATGTACGGACCGTACCCCCACCCGTGTATGCATGGAGCGTACCCACACGAGCGTATGTTCGGAGCGTACCCCCACCCGAGTATGTACGGACCGTACCCACACCCGTGTATGCATGGAGCGTACCCACACCCGTGTACGTATGGAGCGGACCCCCACCCCAACAGTGTATGTACGGACCGTACCCCACCCGTGTATGCATGGTGCATACCCACACCCGCGTATGTATGGAGCGTACCCCCACCCCAACAGTGTATGTATGGACCGTACCCCCACCCGGGTATGTATGGAGCGTACATGGCCAGACACAGGAGGGGTGTGTGCAGAGTCCTCCCAGCAGTGCCCAGACACAGGAGGGGTGTGTGCAGAGTCCTCCCAGCAGTGCCCAGACGCAGGAGGGGTGTGTGCAGAGTCCTCCCAGCAGTGCCCAGACACAGGAGGGGTGGGTGCAGAGTCCTCCCAGCAGTGCCCACACACAGGAGGGGTGGGTGTAGAGTCCCCCCAGCAGTGCCCAGACACAGGAGGGGTGTGTGCAGAGTCCTCCCAGCAGTGCCCAGACACAGGAGGGGTGGGTGCAGAGTCCTCCCAGCAGTGCCCAGACACAGGAGGGGTGGGTGCAGAGTCCTCCCGGCAGTGCCCAGACACAGGAGGGGTGGGTGCCTATCACTCCCAGCAGTGCCCAGACGCAGGAGGGGTGGGTGCAGAGGCCCCCAGCAGTTCCCAGACACAGGAGGGGTGTGTGCCTATCACTCCCAGCAGTGCCCAGACGCAGGAGGGGTGTGTGCAGAGTCCTCCCAGCAGTGCTCAGACACAGGAGGGGTGGGTGCCTATCACTTCCAGCAGTGTCCAGACGCAGGAGGGGTGTGTGCAGAGTCCTCCCAGCAGTGCCCAGACGCAGGAGGGGTGTGTGCAGAGTCCTCCCAGCAGTGCCCAGACACAGGAGGGGTGGGTGCCTATCACTTCCAGCAGTGCCCAGATGCAGGAGGGGTGTGTGCAGAGTCCCCCCAGCAGTGCCCAGACACAGGAGGGGTGGGTGCCTATCACTTCCAGCAGTGCCCAGACGCAGGAGGGGTGTGTGCAGAGTCCCCCCAGCAGTGCCCAGACACAGGAGGGGTGTGTGCAGAGTCCTCCCAGCAGTGCCCAGACACAGGAGGGGTGTGTGCAGAGTCCTCCCAGCAGTGCCCAGACGCAGGAGGGGTGTGTGCAGAGTCCTCCCAGCAGTGCCCAGACGCAGGAGGGGTGTGTGCAGAGGCCCCCAGCAGTGCCCATGGAAAAAAAAAGGGTGGAGTACTCACAGATCCAATTGCCACAATTGTCAGTCAGGTGCACAAAGACCCTGCAGTACATGTAACACATGTGTGCGAGGCTGGGAGTACACACATGCATACAGCCTAAAAGGGAACATGTCCACATGAAGTCATGTCAACAGACTACATACACAAGTACAGTGATCACCAAGGATGCCACGAATGATGCAGGTGGAGACATCGCTCTGCATGCATGGCCAAAGTTGAAGGGGTCCGTCACACACCCAGCTAATGTAGACACAGCTCAGCGCAACATATTGGGAACACCCTGCAGGGAAGATGTCAGGGTACACAGAGGAAGTAACACACCTTGGGACAATTTCACCATGCAGTAACTGCTTACATGAACAAAGAAACTTAGCTAACACCTTGTGATGGCACACAAATACCAGGGTACCCCCTATGACCAGCACACTACTACATTTCCCACACACCCAACACATGATCACCACCCAAAATCATGTAGCAGCCCCACCAACAGCAATACCACAAACGCAGTAGTGTTCTAAGGAAAAAAAAAGGCGTTATTCAGCATTTTCAAATAAAGTGTGTGTGGATAAAGTTCAATATTTACAAAGCCCATAGGGCAGTCCTTGAGTCACAGCTGGATGGGGGACACAGTGGGACGCGTGTCCCCTAGCTTGCCTGCACGGTTCAGACCACCCTGTCTTCCACAGGGGAGGGGCATCATGTGGGGGGGAAGGACCAGGCACCGCAGGGACAGGTGGGGCAAGGGCAGGCGTTGTGGGTGCAGGGACGGAGGACTCCACCACAGGGGGTGGGGCAGCGCCAAAGGAGGTGGTGAGGATGGCACTGCACACGTCAGCAAGGTCCCCCAGCGTATCCCCTGCACCCGAAGGAACCACAGGCCCCAAGGAGGGGGGGGCGGAGGAATGGGTCGCAGCGCCACCGGGGGAGGGTGTGGACAGGGGGGGGCACTCAACTACCCTGACCAGGGACTCCTTTGCCCGCTTGCTGGGTGGTGTCACTGTTGGGCTCAGGGACAGAGCGGCCATGAAGGAATCCTTGCTGGATTCGTGGCCAGGAGAGCTGAGGGGAGTGGATTTGGAGGGAGTGGATTTTGCGGAATGCGGACTCCCACTCTGGCTGCGTGACTTACGTTTGCCCCCCGACCCAGTGGGTATGTCTATCTCACCCTGTGTGTGCGTGCCAGGAGGTGTGCGCTTGCCCTGCCCTGCTGGTGTGGTGCCTGTGTCTGGTGGGGTGCGTGCATGCTGACGTCTGGGTGTACGTGGGACAGGCATGGGAGTGGGAAGTGTGGATGGGGCAGGGGTAGGGGGTGGGACGTAGGGCTGCAGGAGACCCACTGCTGCAGTCAGTGTCGAGTCGATGGACCTCAGCAAGTTGCATTGGTCAGACTGCGCGGCCGAAATGCCCTCCAAGTATGCCTCCATCTGGTTCAGCACTTGGCTGTGGCCATGGAGGACATTAAGCGTCGCAGTCTGACCAACCCACAACTGCCGCAGGATGTCCACAGACTCGGCATTGGTGGCAGCAGTGGAGACAGGGGCAGGGGGTGCGGTGCCTGGCAAGAAGGAGACACGTGCTGACCGAGCACGGCGGGAAGGGACACAAAATACCCCTGGTGCGCCCGTACAAATACATCATCTACAAAAGGCCATCATCAGATCATTTTACCATTACACACAGGTACTGGCCCCCGTGAGTATGAACAAGGGACATTTGGTCAGCCTGTACAGTGGACACATGTAGCAGAGTTTACGTAGACACAAATGGTGCCAGGGTACAATGGCACAGAGCACAACCTATGCTGGAGACACAGGGATTGTCGAGATTTTTGGATTACACACATGATACCTAGGAAAAGATGCCCCAGGGGACAGAAGTGGCCACACTACTCCATGGTCCTGAATGGTACTGACTGCACCACAAGCCACCATCCCTGCACTCTGCATATCTCACACTCATGCACATCATGTCACAGGCCACAAAATAGGACATGCATGCTGTAAAGCAATACACTTTAGAGACACACTCCTATGTCTGGACTCAGCATCAGTGACAACTGACATGGACCCCACAAGTACTGAACTGGACAGGGCACAGGCAAGGTCCCAAAACCTGTTACACACCACCCACACACATGAAGCTGCAAGCATTGGGCACATCGATAAACTGGCAGCCTAGATAACCTTGTGCAAGTGTGACTACACACAGACCAGGGTACACATGCCAAGGAGGGGAAGGGAGGAAGGACAGCACCGCTACACTTTGGGGACCAGGAACTGCACTGCACATGTAAACCCTGGCAGTGTATCCATGCAACTGTGCACTTACAAATGCTGGTGACACACAACAAACACACATGTACCTACCCCCTTCCTGCTGCTGCTTTTCCCGTAAGCGCCTGTCCATGTCAGGGAAGACGACCGCCAGCACACGCTTGTGGATGTGGGTCAGACGGCGGTGCCCATGGTTCTTTTGTCTCACAGGTGAGTCCCCCAGCAGGAACTGTGCGATCCTCCGCGTCCAGCACCGGATATCCTGCCAGCGTTTCCTCACCTGGGCTAGGCGCCGCTTCCGACCATCCGTCTGTCTCACGGCACTGACGGCGTCCTTCCAGATCTGCTCCTTGGCACAGACGCCTACCTGTGAGGGTGAAAAAGTGAGACAACATCAATACACCTGCGACATGTCACAGAGACACACATTAGAACAATTTGGCTGGTTTTAACAGGGCATAGAATGCATCAAACTCATTACACCTGTGTCACAGGGACACTTTCCTCTGTGGAAGGCAAAAAGCACTAGGTGGCATTGTAGAGTGCACAGGTGGCATGAGGGGTACGACACAATCAATCATCCAGGCTCACACTGTGCATCACAAGCGACACCAGGATTATGTGCAGCACCTCAAAGCAGTCACATGCCACAGGCCACTGAGGCGCCCTCAGCCGAGTACACAGACACACACAGCCACAGGACAATCACCTGCCATTGACAACTGCAGCTACACACCTCACTCTGCACATGTGCCACTAGACTGGGGGGTGTCACAGGTGTGGGGCTGGCCCATCACCGCAGACACACAGCACTGCTCCCTGCTCACATCAGATGGGCAGGGTATATCCATCCCTCATGCAGCTGGGGTGCTACACTCCACATATGCACTCACCCACATGACAGGGGACTTACACACACACACCAATGTCCAGGGGACAAACACATCTTTTGGACACTCTCAGCACATGTACACAAAACAAACACACATCTGTGGGTACTGCCACCTGTCACACTGGGGGGACCACAGATTCACATGAGGACTGTAGTAACAACATTCCCAGGAGGATTAGACAGGCAGAATGTGTAATGCCACATGCAGTGATTGTCACAGTACACACAATGCAAGTGAGGAGAGCAGACATGCACCACAGCATGCTCTGGCTGGGAGACATTAGGCATTCCCCCACCCGGGACCCACCCTACAGTAAATTGCATGTGTGTTACACCTGGACACAATGGCCAAAGTCACAGTCACAAAAAAGGGGCACAGTCTTTGCTAGTGGACTCAGCACTCACCAGAACCCCTGGTCGACCATACAGCATGGGGTACTGTGGGAGGATCACATCCAGCAGGGCTTGGTTCTCCTCCTGGGTGAAAGGCTGGGCCCTCTCCACAGACCTGGACATGGGGCCAGAGGATTCACGAGCAGCAGCAGTGTAGTTGAATCAAAGGATGTGCAGGCAAGTGCTCTCTCATGGGACCTGGCTGCCTTATATCTACCTTGCTGCCCTGTTTCATTCACAGGAGTACAGAGTGATTGGTCACTCACATTTGCATCCTATGTTTCCTCCAATCCCTTTAAACCTACAACAGTCAGTGGCTATAGTGATACGCCCCGTACACGCGCGTGTACGGCCCGTTTCACTATGGCTTTGCTCGCGTATGCGTACCCATAGTGATACGCGCGTGTACGGCCCGTTTCACTATGGGTAGGCCTACGGCAGCACTCCCATAGTGATGGGGAACGTACACACGCCCCCAGAGCGCATGTACGTTGCATTTCACACCTGACAGTGGTGACAGGCAGCACACAGAAAGGAATAGGGCTGACATACATGTCCAAGGCTGGACATCAAGGCATTGTCTGTGCAGTACTACATGTGTCGGGCACATTACTCCTGAGTTGTGAAGGCAATAGATGTATGATGAGATGTGTACAGGTGTGTCATGTGTGATGGTGGAGTATGTGCCAGACATCCCCTTCACTCCTTTGACATGTGTGCATGTAGTACAGAACACTTGTGAAAAGCGTCACCGCCATGGCACAGTCAACAACACACGCAACTGACATGTGACTATCCGCGTTGCACGATGTGACTATGTCATGTATGTGTCGTGTGTTCCCATGGGCTTGCTGTAGGTGTTTGGTCAAATGCATCTGCAGTTGCTGCAACCAACATGTGTCTGTGTGTAGATGGCCATGGCACAGTGTTACGCATACCACGCCACATGTGGAATCCGACGTAAGGTGTGTGTGTATGCATCGATACGGAGTTTCACAACAAGGACATATCTGCATACTCTTAATGTATGTGGGATCATTCTTGATATGTAATCCTTAATGGCAAGGTGTGTGGTGTGTCATTTTTCTAGTACATGTGACCTGTGCCTCTAGTGTTCCGCAACCTGTCTGTACAATAAACATCCTTCCACTGCACATATTTGGTTGTCTGTAACTCCTGTAATGCGTCTGCCTGCTCACTTACACTGTCCCACAGCTAGTTTCATGGCATGGCAATATGAGGTTGAGAATAAACGTTTGGAGCTGTCTCTTGGTAGGAGTGTCACATGGCTGCCATACGTGTCCAGGGCATATTGCACAGACCTGACTCTGTATGTAGCATATGTGTATTGCCTGTTGACCATGTGCTGAGTACATTGACATTGGTGGTGTACTGTACTCACTCTTCGTTGTCCCTTCTAATTCACTGCAGGGCTTCGCCTCTCCCTCGAGCAATTCCGGACTTGGCTGACATGCGTGAAAATGACTGTATACGCCGCTACCGCTTCCCGTTTGATTGAGGACTTGACGACACGGCTGGCAGCACACCTCCAACCGCTACACAGGTATCCTGGTGCACTGACACCCAAGGTGAAGGTGATGGCAGCCCTACATTTCTTGGCCACGGGTACCTTTCAACATACCATTGCCCATGTGGGTGGGATGTCCCAAACCATGTTGAGCCGTGCTCTGCATGATTTTTTAGAGGCCATGTTGGAGCACCTTGATGAGTTCATAAAATTCCCAACTCCTGAGCAGTTGACAGCTGTCAAGCGTGAGTTCTATGCCCTGGGAGGGATGCCCCATGTCATTGGGTCCATAGATGGAACACATGTGGCTTTGGTACCACCACAGGCACAGGAGGTAGCCTTCCGTAACCGCAAGCATTACCACTCCATTAATGCCCTTGCGGTGTGTCTTGCCAACATGATGATTTCACATATCTGTGCTCGTTTTCCAGGATCAGCACACGATGCGTACATCATGAGGCGTAGCAGGGTGCCTGAAATGATGCTGCAGCTGCGCAACGAACGAGCATGCATTGTTGGTGGGTATACTCTGCCAGTCCTGTATTTAACGTCATCTTCCTGTCTTACTGCTTCTCTGACCCACTCTTGTCCATGATGTTTCCATGTAGGGGACGCTGGCTATCCCAACATGCCATGGCTGATCACGCCTCTCCGCAACCCCAGAACGGCTGCCGATCACCGCTACAACAACGCCCATGGGCGGACCCGGCGAGTGATAGAGAGGACGTTTGGCCTCCTGAAGAGCCGATTCCGTTGCCTCCACAAGACCGGTGGCGCACTCCCATATGCACCGGTGAAGGTCTGCAAGATATTCTTTGTGTGTTGCATGCTGCACAACATGGCAGTGGAGAAAGCTGTGCCACTCATCCTGGATCCAGATGAGCAGGACCATCCACCCGTGGAGGATGAAGGGCTTGGGCACGAGGCAAGTGATGTGGAGGAGGAGGAGGCTGCGGAGGACATGCGGAGTCGGCTCATACGCGACTTCTTTGCCTAGTGGTGAGTTCCAGTGTCTGAGTGTGCACGTATTGGGCTGTGTGTGGCATGTGTTGCAATGTGTGTGTCCATCTGCATGTCTTCCAAGTGAGTCTGAGGTGTGTTTGGATGTGTCACTCGAGTGATGGTGCAATAGAAGAGTGTCTTTCCTGAGTCATCATTGTCACCTAGCATGTTGACAACCTAATACGTGTCGAGTACATGCACATGCATGCGGATGTACTTCTTTTGGCTGACTTCTGGTGTGTCTCCCATCCACAGGTACTTGCGCATGCTGTCTGCTGGTGGCATTGTTGTGCTCCTGCTATTCCTCATGATCACAGCAACATGTGCTGAATCAGCGTTACATGCACGGACAAGTTTGAAAATCTCCTTCGGGTAAGGGATGCAGCACGGCTTTTTGGGAGTGGTATTTGTTTTGAATGTGTGTGCACTGCTCCTGTTCATGTTTGGTTACTTGGCATACATGTAGAATCACCATGGGGCACATGACCTGGAGCAGAATTCACCAGAATTAATGGAGAAGACTTGGTGACAGTCATCTGTAATGGGATTGTGATGGACCCATCAATGTGTGTGACACTGGCCTCGGAAACATATGGGTTGCACCGGGTTGACATGGTGTGTGAATTCCCCATTAGGGGCTCAATGGTGTATAGCAGGCTCTCCGTGAGCAGCAGGGGGTGTTTAGCTGTCACCCGTCACTTGTGTGCCAGTGCCATGGATTTCCAGCATCTGTGGTGGTAAGGGGGGTGCCAGTGTTGGTCCCACGTGTTCATCCACATGACCTGTGTATGTGTAGACAGAGTTGCATTAGCATTCCGACACACATGACTAATAAAGGTGTCCCTCTGCCTCCAAGGTGCCTCATCTCTGTCAATGGTGGTCTGTTGCCACTGTGCATGCGGCATGTCTGGCATTGTTCTCAGAGATGGTGCATATGAGTCTATGTGCAGAGTAGCAAGATGCAAGCTGTTTGTCAGGGATTAGATACTGTATTGTGCATGATGTCCATGGCTGTGTATCTTTTGTGGCCTGTCAGTCTCCACGACGGCCACTGTGCTGCATGTGAATCCATTGTGTGTGTGTGCCATGTTGAACCAGACATTCCTTCCTTGACATGCACCTTTTGCATGGTTCCTTCCTGAGATCCTTGTCTGTGTGTGCTACTTGTGGCATTGTTTCCTTGACATGGCGCATGCTGCTGCAGGCCCTGCTGCAAGGGCACCCAGTGTCCACGCAAACGAGGTGGTGTCCATCATGGATTGCTTGCTGACATGTGCTATGCTGATCAGCAGCATCTGTGCCTCATGCGGCAGCACACTCTGCATTATGCACAAGATCCCCAGTTCCATCCACCTCAAGGCAAGAGGGAGACCATCCCCCAGGTCAACTATGACATCCGTGTCTACTCCTACCCTGCACTCTACGGACATGTGCGTTAGAAATCCCATGATACTTGTCCACATCCAGGGTGCATCTGCACAGCTCTGCTACTACATCCGGCGACCAGGCCACATCAACGTCCAACAGAGATGGGGGGAGTGGATCACTGCCAGCTGCAGGATGACCTTCCCAATCCACGCACACCCTCAGGATGCAGCCCACATCCACAACACAACCTTTTGGCACTGTGCTCCAACACCCTATTGTGCCATCTCCATGCATCCAACCTTGGCTGGTCCACCATTCGCCACATCCACCTGACTCAAGCATGCAGGGCATGGTTCTGCCACGTGTCTACACATACCTGGGACTCCCACCCCAGGACACTCCACATGATCCCTGACCTCTGCGCATGACTGTTGCTCTTCTAAATAGGTCTGTGGGCACAGTTGTGCGGGCACCCCCTCAGCTGGTTGGGCCCATCACGGGTGAGTATGGTGCTCCATGTCTGTCTTGGATGGTACGTTGTGACCCATGTGTGTCCTGTGCCAGACTCAGACCCCAGGGTATGGTGGTTCGGAGTTAATTCAGAAATCAGCCATGGTTTGACTTTACAACACACACATGTAGTGGAATAATGCAAAATGAAGGCATCATCTTGTGATTGTAATGAATTTTATTAGTGCTTGGGTACGTTTTTGGGGGGGGGTGACAAGAGGTGCTTGGCGGGAGTGTAGAATCCAAAGTTCACAGGGGGAGTTGGTGTCCTTGCCATTGACAGTCATCAGAGTCTGTGCCACAGTCTTTGTCAACATTGGTCAGACAGTGACCAGCAAGGCCATGTGGCAGAGAATGTCCTTTGCTGCTGTGCTGCTGTTGGGCCATAGGGCCAGGTGCCAGGCCAGGTGACCTGGGAGATGGTGATGTTCCGCTGACTCTCACGGTTTCTTGCGTGGACGACCCACCTTCCTGCGGGGACCCTCAGACGCCTGGCTTGACGGTGCAAGGGACGCTCCGTCAGATGATTCCTCCTCCTCCTCCCTCCCTGGGGCTGGTGCTGCTCTACGCCTGCTGGCACAGGGAGGGTTTGCCAGGCTTTGGGCAATCTGACGGAGGGATTGGCTCATGTCCCTGTGCACCGCCAAGTGCTCTGCATGTCTTGCCTCCATCCTGGCATGATGCTCAACCTGCAGGGCCTTCATCTCATTGAGGGTCTCCACTACCTGGGCGATGCCTCTGGAGTCACGCCAGTATGCGTCCAGGATGGTTCTGACGTGTGCCATAGCCGGGTCCTGAGCCAACTGGGCAGGTTCGGGCCTCCGCCGTCCTCCACTCCCACCACCCCTGCCCACTTGCGCCTGGCCTGCCGTTGTGGGCACATCGAGTCTCCGGGACCCCTGAGGGATGGCATTTGCGGGGTCGCCTGCCTCCTCCTGGGTGCCCGAAGAACCTTGTCCCTCCTGGACAGACTGGCTGCGTTGTTGTGTGCGGGCAGGGCTCCTGGGTGTCTCCTGGGATGTGGCAGGAATGAGGGTGGTGGTTGGCACAGTTGTACCTGACGCAGGTGCTGCAGGTGGTTGGACACCAGAGGGGCCAGGGTGGTCTGGGTCATCCACGGAGTGGTGAGAGTCGTCGCTGGCGTTGGGGTCCTCTTCACGCAGAGCCTGGTCCTGTGAGTCTTCCCCCCCAGTGTTGGGGGGAGATCGACGACGTTGACCTGTGTGTGAGAGAGACAGTGTTAATTGTGTTACATGAGACATCCATGTTTCATTCTTTTTTGATTTGGCACAGTTCCTCTGGGTGGTTGGATTTGGCTAGCATTCCTCACACAGTGCACTTGTGCATGGGTATGTCCCTTGGCCACAGCTTTCGACACTTTACCTATGTGTGACACAATCTTAGTTGATGCATATTTTGTCAACGCAGTCAGCAGTGTAGTGAGCGGGCGTAGCAAGCCATGCAGAGCCGCCTTACGTGTTGCACTGTACGTGGCCAAATGGTGTTTTTTGTTTTTTCCATGCTATTTGAGAATGCAGGTGGGTAACTTAACAATTTGTGACAGGGTTCTGACGAACACAGTGGGTAGGTATACTGGGTGTACGGTTCTGTTTGTGCCTGCAGCACGGATGTACTCGTGCACAGATTAACACATGGCCTAGTGTTTATCAAAGGTTGAAGGGGGGGTTAAGGCACTGCCAAACCTTGTCTACATGCACACAGTCCACCTGCTGACGAGCGGACATGGCCACACCACCCAAAGGTGATTTGGTCTCCCTCTATCTCCCTTTCTCCCTCCCTCTATCAGCCTCCTCCCTCTGTCCGTCTCCCTTTACTCCCTCCCTCTGTCAGCCTCCTCCCTCTGTCCCTCTCCCTTTCTCCCTCCCTCTGTCAGCCTCCTCCCTCTGTCCCTCTCCCTTTCTCCCTCCCTCTGTCAGCCTCCTCCCTCTGTCCCTCTCCCTTTCTCCCTCCCTCTGTCAGCCTCCTCCCTCTGTCCGTCTCCCTTTCTCCCTCCCTCTGTCAGCCTCCTCCCTTCCTCTGTCTGTCTCCCTGTGTCCACCTCTGTCTCTGTCCCTCTCTCTGCCCCTCTCCCTCCCTCTGAGTGTCACCCTCTGTCACCTCAGCCCAGCAGCTTCCTGGGCACACAGAGTTTGCAGGTCTTGCAAAGGCCATTGGCTTGTTCATGTGGGTTTGTTTCTTCTCTGCGGGCACCCATTGGGCGGAGTGTGTGAGTCTGCACTGCTGCTGTTGCGGTGTGTGCTGACACTCTTTCAGTGTGCTGCGTCTTCATTGGCTGCTGTTATGTGCAAATTGTGCCTTCATACCCATGTCGTCCTGCAACGCGGCCACCATTAGCAGGCAAAACAGTACTGTGTGGGGACACACTGTTGGTCTGTTGGTATGGCTGTGCCCTAAGCCATATGGGCTGAGGGCATTGTTGTGTGCTTCAGAGTTGCTCTATGTTAGTTTAGAGGCCCACCCTCCCGGCATCGGGGACATCCTGTCTTGTGTTTGTGTTTTGTGTGGCCTGTGACTTGGCCTGGCCTTGCTTGGGGCATGGTGCATGGAGGCGCTAGTGGCATGTGTGTGTTTTTGGAGTGTGGTTGTGTCTGGTGCTGGCTTTGTGGGGGTTGCGTGCATGATTGGTATTTGGGTTGTATATGGCGTTCCCCCCATGTGAGGTGAGTTGTTTGTGTACTCACCAGGCTCTCGGAGTCCTTCTAGTCCGTGACATGCCAACGGCTCCAGCGTGGTCATCACCTTCTCCTCCCAGGGATGGTAGTTTACCGGTCTGCGGGATGGCCCTCCTCCAGTGATGTTGGCCTGGTTGTGCTCGTCCGTCATTTTGCGGCGGACCGTCCTCCGCAGATCGTACCACCTGGCTTGGCACTCATGCCTGGTCCTTCTGGTGGACCCAACAGCATTCACGGAATTGACTATCCTCTCCCACATGGCAGTTTTTTCTGATATGCTGGTCCGTCTGATCAATGTTCCGAAGAGCTGTGGCTCGACTCTGATGATTTCGTCGACAAGGGACTCCAGCTCGTCCTTTGTGAACTTTGGATTCTTGTTGGTGGGCATGGTGTGGGGTGTGGGTGTGGATGGGTGTGGGGGTGGGGGTGTGGATGGGTGTGTGTGTGGATGGTTGTGGGTGTGCAGGTGTGTGTGTGTGAATGTGATGAGGGTGTGTTTGTGATGGTGGTTGTGTGAAGGAGTGCAAGTGTAAGGTGTATTGATGTTTCAAGTATGGTGCAGTGCGTTGTCTCTGGGGTCTGGCAGCAGTGGATCTGTTGCAAAGGATCATGGTTTGTGTGTGTTGGGCCTTTTTATTGGTCCATTTGTGGGTGTGGCTGTGTTTGAACTTTGGGTGGGTGTGTTATAAGGAGTGGTAGTGGTTTGGGCCTCTGTTTCTCTGTTTGTCAGTTGCAGGTCAGTGTATAGGATGTATTTGGCCTTGTTGGATATGTTTTGTGGTGTTGTGTGCCTCGGATTGACTGTCCTTGTGTTTTTTTGGTTAGTTCTGGTTCAGTAGGAGTGTTATTAGCGTCTGTACGGTGCGTACATGGGCCATGTTGTTGTACAGTGCTGTCCTTTGCTATGGCTTAGTACGACTCGTACATGCCCGATGTTGGGTGAGGGTGCTGGTGTGTGGGCCTGGGGTAGGGTGCGTACGAACACGGGTGGGGTGGGGGTTCGGTCCGTACATACACTGGTGGGGTGGGGGTTCGGTCCGTACATACACTGGTGAGGTGGGCGTACGGTCCGTACATACACGGGTGGGGTGGGGGTACGGTCCGTACATACACGGGTGGAGTGGGGGTACGGTCCATACATACACTGGTGGGGTGGGGGTACGGTCCGTACATACACTGGTGGGGTGGGGGTACGGTCCGTACACACACGGGTGGGGGGTACGGTCCGTACATACACGGGTGGGGGTACGGTCCGTACATACACTGGTGGGGTGGGGGTACGGTCCGTACATACACGGGTGGGGGGTACGGTCCGTACATACACTGGTGGGGTGGGGGTACGGTCCGTACATACACGGGTGGGGGGTACGGTCCGTACATACACTGGTGGGGTGGAGGTACGGTCCGTACATACACGGGTGTGGGGTACGGTCTGTACATACACTGGTGGGGTGGGGGTACGGTCCGTACATACACTGGTGGGGTGGGGGTACGGTCCGTACATACACTGGTGGGGTGGGGGTACGGTCGTACATACATGGGTGGGGGGTACGGTCCGTACATACACGGGTGGGGGGTACGGTCCATACATACACGGGTGGGCTGTTGGTACGCTCCATTCATACACGGGTGTGGGTTCGGTCCGTACATACACTGGTGGGGTGTTGGTACGCTCCATTCATACATGGGTGGGGGTACGGTCCGTACATACACTGGTGGGGTGGGGGTACTGTCCGTACATACACAGGTGGGGGGGTACGGTCTGTACGTACACGGGTGGGGTGGGGGTACGGTCCGTACATACACTGGTGGGGTGGGGGTATGGTCCGTACATACACTGGTGGGTTGGGGGTACAGTCCGTACATACATGGGTGGGGGGTACAGTCTGTACATACACGGGTGGGGGGTACGGTCCGTACGTACACGGGTGGGGTGGGGGTACGGTCCATACATACACTGGTGGGGTGGGGGTATGGTCCGTACATACACTGGTGGGGTGTTGGTATGCTCCATTCATACACAGGTGGGGGTACGGTCCGTACATACACGGGTGGGGTGGGGGTACGGTCTGTACATGCACGGGTGCGGTGGGGGTTCAGCGCGTACATCAGCGGCCGGGGGGCATTTTGCGCGTACATGCGGGGTCTGTGGTGGGGTGTTCGGCGCGTATGCGGACACGTGTCTCCATGCTTGCTGTGGGAGTTCGGTCCGTACGGTGTTTTTTGCATACAGTTGTAAAATCGAAAGGACAGGAGTGATCGTACTAGTGCGGTCGGACTTCATTTTTCCGAATCGTACGGTAAATCGTCTGGGGATGTGTTGGACACATTTTCCGACCCGAGGACGTGTGGGGGAGTTTTCCGGATGTGATTCGTATGGAGTTTTTCCCATGCGAATCGTACTTTGCAGTTTGTACGGTACTTGTGCGACTCGTACGTAAAAAAATACGGATGCGAGTCGTACGGTAATTTTTTTTACCGGATCGGAATCGGCACCTAAATGTTTAGAAATTAGTAATTTTTTTTAAGTAAATTTTGCGTTTTATTATCAGAGCGGGTTGTGGGTTTATAGGGGAATAGGGTGGGAAGTAATGTAATTATAATTAATTAATATGTTTTTATTCATTATTGTTGATTATTCATTTATTGGTATTTAATTATTAATTGTCATTAATTTTTATTAATTGATTAATTTATCATTATTTTAATTATAATTAATTTATTGGTATTTCTTGTTATTGTTAATTTATTGTTGATCAATTAATAATTGGTAATTAATTTTTATTAATTGATTAATTGATGATTAAATTAATGATGTTATTTTTTATGTGTAGCGGGTTGTGGGTTTATAGGGGAATACGGTAGAAAGTAATTTAATTATAATTATTTAATTAATATGTTTTCATTTATTGTTGTTGTTTATAAATTTATTGTTAATTATTAATTTGTCAATAATTTTTATTAGTTGATTAATTTATAATTATATACATTATTATTAATTTATTATTAATTTTCTGTATTGTTTTTGGTAATGAATTTATTTTCAATTTATTATTAATTGGTAATGAATTTTTATTAATTGATTACTTGATAATTACATTAATTGTGTTATTTTTTATGTGTAGCGGGTTGTGGGTTTCTAGGGAATAGGGTGGGAAGTAATTTATTATAATTAAATAAATATTAATTTAATTTTATTGGTTTTTATTATTTTTGTTAATTAATTATTAATTTGTTATTTATTTTACAAAAAATATTAAATTAATAAGTATGTTAATTTAACCCCTATGCTATCCAAAACTTTCCCTACTGTTGCACTCACCGGAGTGGGAATAGTAATTTTTACCCCTATGCTATCCAACACTTTCCCTACTGTTGCACTCACTGGAGTGGGAATAGTAATTTTTACCCCTACACTATCCAACATTTTCCCTACTCTTGCACTCAATCGAGTGGGAATGGTAATTGTTACCCCTACGCTATCCAACACTTTCCCTACTGTTGCACTCACTGGAGTGGGAGTAGTAATTTTAATTGCTACGCTTTCCAGCCCTTTCCCTACTGTTGCAATCTCTGGAGTGGGAATAGTAATTTTTAACCCCTACGCTATCCAACACTTTCCCTACTGTTGCACTCACTGGAGTGGGAATAGTAATTTTATCTGCTACGCTATCCAACACTTTCCCTACTGTTGCACTCACTGGAGTGGGAATAATAATTTTTACCCCTACGCTATCCAACACTTTCCCTACTGTTGCACTCCCTGGAGTGGGATAGTAATGTTAATCCATCCGCTATCCAACACTTTCTTTCCCTACTGTTGCACTCACTGGAGTGGAAATAGTAATTTTTACCCCTATACCATCCAACATTTTCACTACTGTTGCACTGTTTGGAGTTGGAATAGTAATTTTATTCCCTCCGGTATCTAATATTTTTTGTATTATTTTAGCTAATGAGGATATAATTAATTTTTAAAAGATTAAAAATTATTTTAATTGTTTTAATTTGTTACATATATTTATTAATTTTTATTTATATTATTGTTTTATGTGGATAGATGTATTTATAAATTATATGTTTTGTTAAACAATTTATTTTATTAAAATAATTATTATAACATATTAATAAGTAAGTATATATATTATATATTATATGTATATGTTTAATTTGTTTTTACATTATATATATATTATTTATAATTTTTAAACATTTTGTAATAATTTTAACTAGGTTTATTTTAATTATATGTATTATGTACTTTATTTTACATTATTATTTAATTTAAATAAAAAACGTTATTTTTAACTACGATATTTTTAACATCTATATTTTTTTTCTCAATATTTTTGTACTTGCCATAATGTAGATAGAATGTCGATATTCTTGACCTCGATATTCTTGCTGCAATATTTTTGTAGGTCGATATTCTTGACCTTCGATATTCTGTCAGTGATTCCCCTGCCCCCCCCCGCTCCCCCGGCACCCCTACCCCTGGACAAAGAGTTATCACATCAACTGTACTAAATCCTGAACAAAATAATTTGCCTGATGTCGCACAGTCACAACAATCAACAATCATGTGTGGTCAATAAAAGGAGAATCAGTCATTCATCTTTGAATTTCAAAACAAAATAATTTATTCAAATTAAACTAAATACAACTATGTGGAAGAGTCATGGAGGGTCTTCTCTGGACAACCTGTAAGTCACAGCCTGCAAGATAAAATTTGAAGATAAGATGGTGTGTCATGCGCTTATCCAAGGACAGAGAGAGAGAGAAAGAGAGAGAGCATAAAAGGGAGAGGGAGAGAGTGAAAGGAAGAGAGGGAGAGAGAGAGAAAGAGAAAGAGAGAGAAAGAGAAATAGAAATAGAGAGAGAGAAAGAGAAAGAGAAAGAGAGAGAGAGAGGAAGAGCAAAAAAGAGAGAGAGAAAGAGAAAGTGAGAGAGAAAGAGCGAGAAAGAGAGAGACATCGAAAGGGGGAGAGGGAGAGAGTGTGCCGACACTGTGGACCCAGGACTCACTGCTCACCTGCTACCACGGGTGTGACTCCAATCACGTGCCGGTACACACTGCAGTCCACCAGGTCCCTTATCTGAAACAGATTCCCGAATCATGAATGACAGAGTCTACATCATTGCACACGCCATCAGCGCATGCCTGCACCTGCGCACATAGGGGCTGATTCCGATCCTGGAAAAACCGGGTACGAACCGTCGGTCGGAGCGTTTTCTCCGTCCGACTCGTACCCGGGAAAAAAACCCTACAAACTTGCAAGTACGATTCGTACGGAAACACCATTTCCGTACAATTCGGAAAAAACACTGACCGACAGCAAAATACATACGAATGTGATCCGGGACACCGCGGACGTGACGTCCAGACGGAGTTAGGCATGTTTTTACGTACCAGCAAGTACGATTCGTACCGACAGCAGTCCGGACGGCAATATATTTACGGCACCCAAAAAGTGGCGGAAAAGCAAAGTACGCCGCGATGCGAGCGGAATAGGGGGCCCGGTACGCGCCGTCCCCCCACCCCAGCCCCCCGTATGTTCGCTCCGTCCCCCCCTCAGCCCCGCGGATGGACGCGCCATACCCCCCATAGCCCCCCGTTTGTATGGCGCGTACCCCCACCCCCGTAGGTACGGCACGTACCCCCACCCGTGTATGTACGGCGTGTACCCCCACCCCCGTAGGTACGGCACGTACCCCCACCCCCATAGGTACGGCGTGTACCCCCACCCCCGTATGTACGGCGCGTACCCCCACCCCCGTATGTACGGCGCGCACCCCCACCCCGTATGTACGGAGCGGACCTACAGGGGTGGGGTGGGGGTACGTGCCGTACATGCGGGGGTGGGGGTACGCGCCGTACCTATGGGGGTGGGGGTATGCACCGTGCATACGGGGGGCTGGGGGGGGTGTTCGGGGGGTGTTCGGCGCTTACCGGGCACCTGTTTGGACGTCTCCATGGTTGCTATAGGAGTTCGCTCCGGACGGTCTTTTTACCATACGGTTGTACAATCGGACGGACGGTACGAATCGTACTTGCGCGCTCAGACTTCAGTTTTCCGATTCGTACGTAAAACTGTCCGGGGATGTGTCGGACACTTTTCCCGACCCGAGGACGTGTCGGGGAATTTACCCAATGCGATTCGTATGGACTTTTTCACATACGAATCGTACTTGGCAGTTTGTACGGGACTTGTACGATTCGTACGGAAAAAAATCCAGATACGATTCGTACGGGGAATATTTTCCCAGGATCGGAATCGGCCCCATAGTCTGCTGCACACCAGCCCCTTCTGCTGCCTGCGCAACAAGGCCTCACTGCTCACCTTCCGCCACCGGCGTGTCTCCAAGAGGGCCCACCACGTGCTGGTGCAAGCTCCAAGCCCGGGTCCAGCGACCTTGGCAGCCTCCACATCATGCAACCCCGCAGCGTGGGCCACAAGGTCACACACCTGATTCTGGGTCTTGATTACACAATGGCAGAGATCATATCAGTGCACACGGCATCATCGCAGGCTGCACACCCGCCCAGCTCTTTAGGTGCCACTAACTCCGTGAACTGCGAGGCACTGCCATGTGGCGATAGGCCCGCGCCGCCCCCTGGCTCAGGCATACACTGCGGTCCAGCAGGGCTCACACAAATCCTTACCAGTCCAGACCGCCAGGACGGTGCATCATCGCAGGCTGCACACCCGCTCAGCACTTAAGGTGCCCCTACCTCAGTGCACCGAAAGTCACTGTCCCAAGGCACTAGGCCCGTGCCGTCTGCTGTGTACTCGGTGCCACCAAGTCTGTGCAACGCAAGTCATGGACCCTTTATGATTGAGTCTCGTGATATGCCAGGCGGACGCAGCCATGTCACCTCTGGCAGTGAGGAAAAACTGGGACACGTAGCGACGTAGTCCCCCCTTTATACGTAAGCCGAGTGGGCTGGGTCGGCGTACGCCAGGCCAGCGTAGGGGTGTGAATAATTATCCCTGGTCTCTGGGCGTGGTTCAATTCTGCGATGGACAGGAAATCAAGTGATGCGTGTGTCTCTGTCGCAGTGTCGGCGCCACACGGCCCGTAATCAACAATGTTGCAATTTTGCATGCACCCGGAAGGCATCCGCGCACAAAGGGATTGTACAAGGAGTGCAAGACCACTCGGACTCTTGGATTATACATGCCAACTGTTGTGTGTGTTTCACCATTGGTGCACCATAAGCCTAAGGCCTAGCCTCATTTGCAGCGGGAAAGCCACATCACATTTCCAGAATGCAAGCAGTTGTCATACTAACATTAGGGATGAAAGCACCTTTGTCCCAATGCATAATGCGGAAGGACATCTGCACCTCCGACCTTGGTCTTGCATGCTGCCGGCACCTCCTGAGAGAGATACCATAGCAGATGATGACGACTCCCACGCTACGCACATCGCAAATGAAAGAGCAACGTATCCACACCACACACACAGAAGTTCTGGCTCGAGGTACTCTTGCATGGAATGCCCTTGACCCTTCTGTACACAACCACCCATACGTCCAAACGTTGCACACACATCCGACTCATTGCTCCGAGCTGCGGCATATCATCCACATAACTGCCGCAGGCCTGAGAAGTGCCGGTTATACGAGAGCCACCAACTCAATGTCCGAACATCCCGAGCACATGCAGAACGGCTGTCACGTGGAACTGTACCGTGACCGAATGCTGCCTGTTAGTGTCTGATGCATTGGACTGTATGTTGTAGCCCATCTCCTGCCCATACTGATACGCACATGCAAATTAAGTATACGCAACTTCACTAGCGTTCAATTGGGATGAGTGTTGATTAGAATGACAAATCATGTGCCTCAATGAGCATTGTCCGTACACAGTGTGAGACTGACTGACGGATTTCACTGAGGGGTGAGTCACTATTGCCAGCTCCACCTCTCTGAGCCAGACATTGTGGTTGGGATAGTTTCTGATAGACCTGTGTTCCTACGTGCCTTCAGTATTGTGAGTATGGTGTGCAACTTCTTGCCATGTGTAGCAATGTGATCCATCACTACAGGCTGTGTCCACCCAGTTGAGTGTGAGTAGGTATGCGAAGAGATGTTCTGTTGTCAAATGTGATGGGGTACACTACTTTAGGCCTGCCAATGACTTAGAAATTACATACACAGCCCTATTCCTAACATTGCATGGGGCAAAGTCGTGAAAGTGCGCGAGCGATGTTTTTGTGCATTGAGGCCACAGCTAATGCACACATTCCCAGTCATCTAACTGCCTATGTGTGTCACGGTCACACATGCGCATTGCTTTAATTCCCCAGGGCGTACCTTTTTGTTCAATCAATGTCCTTACATTCATCCATACTTTCAAACTTGATCGATTATGGACATGACACATCTGTGTCAATTTGAATGATTTTTTCACATTTGTTGGGGTTGTCGGAGCTGTAGCAGTACATGGCCATGCAAACACCATATTACATTGTAGACCAGTGTATTTCCAGCCAGAGTCATTTAGGGATTGACAAGTACATCGGAAGAGGTAGAGTACAGTCCGCAGTGTGATTGCTGTGTCAGTGTTGAGCAAATAGAATATGGCAGTCCATGTCGAGGTCCAAGGTGTTTTTATAGTGCATTTTCCCGCATGATACGTGGGAATTGCAGGCCTGTCGCCGGTTATCGATGATTTTTGTATTGCGATTGGCCACATCGCAACTTTTTTTGCGTTCGTGTTTCACGTTTTCGGCATCGCGTTAGTTTTAACACGGTCATTTGGCGCATTAACGTGAGACTATCGCATGGTGCCGCCGGGTTGAGAATATAATGTTAACACAGCGTTATTTTCCCTCGATAGACTGCGATGTGCAAAGTTGCGTTAGCTAATCTTGCGATAGTTATCACACGTTCTTGAGAATATCCCCCTGAGTGTTTAATGTGGACTTTCACCTTTTTGCCCGGCCTACAAGTATATGTCACAGGTTTACATTTGATTTTGATCTCTGCACTGCGCATGCCTTTTTTAGGTCGAGCTTTGGCAGCGCATGCGCTGCTCTGCGAGGCATACAGTATTCAAATATGGACTAGAAGCTCCGCCCACTCTCTGCTCATATTTTTCATTGGATTGCGTCATTGCCCTTTGTAAATGCTGGCTTCTGATTCGTTAATAGGCTTGTTAGTCCCTCCTTAGTACTGCCTTGTCTTCATTTGTAACCTCCCATGAGAACTGGCCCTTTTACTTCTGTTGTTGCAGGGTATGGCTTATTTAGTCTGTGCGCACTATTTTCTTTAATGAGTTTCTCCTACTTCAGGCACGGCATGCTTTCTTGCACCTTTCCAAGCAGCCCGGGACAAAGGTGCCCGCTTCTTTGAAATTAAATAGATCCCACATTTACAAGAGTTTAAGCTATTGGCAATATAAATGACAGTGCCTTTTATTTATGTGTTAATTATCAAAACAAATAAAAGGAATTGTCATTTACAATACCAATAGCTTAAACTCTCACAAATGCTAGACCTATTGCATTGCAAATGCTTGTTTAGTTGCAGCATTCAATGCAGCCAATCGGAATGGTTGCTGCATGCACACTGCACCATCAGTGGCCTCACTCCTTGGTATCATGTTACTGTTTCCAGTCCTGGGCTTTCTATGTATATCATATTCTTGGTTTGCTGTATTAACCTAATTGGTCTACCTCACCTCGTGACAAATATTTGTAGGTGAAAAGCCCAGAAATCAGTGGGTCTCTAAACATAAAGAGAGGTGGTTAATCTAGGTGGTGAAGCACTCCTGGCTGCAGCCTTTTTTAGCACCCCTACCTGCCCAGGCTCTGCTTGTCTTGGGTAAGAGAGGAAGAGAAACAGGTAGGGGGACATTATCTCTAGAACTTGTGTAGCGATCACTGTCACAACAGCAGTCCTTTGTCTTTGGCTGCCTACCTATAGAAGACCATCTACCCCAAACACTCACTTATGGCCGGCTGCCACTGAGGCTGCTGCTGAATCTACAACTCTGAGGGGGGGACCTGCTGATACAGTCCTTCTTGCAGAGCTGGGAGTGAAATATGCATCAGAACGATTACTTAAAGGAGGGGCTGGAGAAAGCCAGATGGAGCAGCAGTCCTGACAGCAGCAATGGCACCAAGCAGCCCTCTGCCCTGTAAGGCTCTGCACTGGCACTTTGCCCCTACACTGCTGCTGACAACCTGCTTCCTACTTCCCGATCGCCCAAATTGCAGGTTCTAGTTGTTAGTAAAAGCAGGACAACTAAAACCTCCACTGAATGACAGGTTCTGTATCTGTAATGTCCTCTTTTAGGTCTGTCCTCAGGGAGCCGTTGCTGCATTTGGCCTTATGTCATCAATTCTTTAAACAAGTACAATAAGAGATACAGAGAGAGTAGAGCCTCTAGGTTAGACCCTTCAATTGTTTGCTTTATGCAAGACATACTTTTCTGACATACAGCAGGCATGCCAATGTCATAGAATGTGGTAGAATGGAATGATATGAGGTAATGAGTGCTGGGATCTAGGGGAATTGAAGAAGACCGTTGGAACCGGTTTGAGTTGGACGTGGTCAGACGTGATTGTGCTGTCTGTGAATAAAGTACTCAGGAGGAATTCAACAATTGTATATCATCTTGTCAGTTGAGGGACACTTCCATTTGGTGATGAGCGATGGAGCAGACACCTCAAAACGACTCTAGGGTGAGAACGCACAAGTCTGGAGGTTAACGCACGGACGAAGGTGCGGCGTTGGTGTGCATCGGAGGCTCAGCAACTTGTGAATTGATATGGCAAGTTCTGGTATTGTCACCACTATGGAGCCGATTCCGATCCGGGTCGGAAAGCACTCCGACCGAGCCGGATCCGGAGTGTTTTCCGACCGAGCCGGAGTCCTGCAGTCCGACCGAGCGAGTACGATGCGGCCGTATGCTGCCAGACTCGGTTCGGTCGGACTCCCATAGCAGTCAATGGAAGCCGGTCGTACGACGCGTACATGCGCTCCCATTGACTGAATGGGTACGTCTCGCGCAAGGGCGTCCCCTACAGTGGGTACGCGTTGGTACCATCCGCACCATACATGCCTGTGTTGGGGGGACCCTTGGGTCTCCCCATGTGTCCGAGTCGTAGGGCTGCGGGTGAGAGGGGTCCGACGCGGACCCCCAAAGGCAACCACCCGGACCTTTTGCGAGCCGGACACTCCGGCTCGCACAGGCTGTCCGACGCGTGCATCGTACTGGCTCGGTTGTAAATCGCATCCATTGCACGCCACGGTTAGCTTACGACCGAGACGTATGGAGCGGTTCGGACCCGGAAACGACTCGGTCAGTAAATTTCACGTAGCTCGCATCGTACTTGCTCGTTCGTACAGTCGGCCGGATAACACGCTCGTAGTTTTTCCAGCCGGATCGCGTTCGGTGCCCTTCCGACCCGGATCGGAATCGGCCCCTTTACAGACTGTGGGAGTTCACCATATCATGAGGTGCAGTCCTAGTGGAAGTCCAACGTGAGTTTAAGCATTGCGTGATCCCAAAGATCGCAATAAGGAGGTCCAAGCATGCACTCATCACGAGTGGTTAATGAGCATACTGACACATGTACAAAAAGTGATTTTAGTACATGCTCATTCTGAGTGACTAATGAGCTAACTTATGCACTTACAAAATTGAAAGGCAGCTGTCAGCTATAAAGCGCACATAGTTTTAAAGGCTGTATTGCAAATATGAGAGACTACCTGGTAGTATATGTGGAGTGCTGAACCATTGCGAAAGGCACCAGTGTCAGATTACTAGTGACACAGGCAACGGGGTGAATTTCCATTCAACGCTTTCACTGACAGTTTCGCTTCATGTTCATAGGGGCGTGAAAGTATTAGCACTTGCACTTTTGATTCGGTGCGGCATTCAACAGAGGATTTGGCACATGAAGAGGCAGTTCTCTTGATCAGCGCTTGCCAGAAGATAGTGAGTAGTCAGTCGCATCCTATTGATGTACTATAGGAAAAGGTAAAAATGGTTTGGCCGTCAAGATCACCTTAAAAAAAAAACATTTGATATCTGCCAAATTCATTGATACATATATATATCAGTGACTGTAACTAAGCATGCAGAATGTTACTGCACCACCGGTTTTCCTGCCTTCGCTTGATGAACCCATTCTGAAGTTGAACAAATGGAAGAAGTGTAATCAAGGTGAACTAAACTAGGGTGATGCCAGTTGGTGGAAATTATGGCATAAATTGTCTGTGGACAAATGGTTCCTGATGAGAGGAACAAGATTAGTACCCCCTAAAGCTTTACGTCCCTAAATCTTACAGTTGACACATGAGCGTCACATGGGGATAGTGAAGACCAAAGGGAGACTTTGGAAGGATGTTTGGTGAGCAGCACTGGACAATGATGTAGAAGACATGGTTCGGGAGTGTGTTGAGTGAGTGAAATTAGGACCAGTAACATTACTATGGTGTGCAGAGATTTGCCCTCATATCCATGGGAGGAGGTGGCCATGGACATTTTGGGCCCGGTAAGGGGTGAACATGTAAGGCCATATGTGTTAGTACTTATGGATTTGTATTCAAGATGGGTAGAGGTATCACATCTGCAAGATACATCTTCCTTTGCAGTGATAAGAGTTTTGGAAAACATATTCAAGAGAGAGAGTTATACTCATTACTTGCTCATCGATAATGGGGTTCAATTTTGCTCTTGGGAGAAGAAATCTTATTTGAGAGACTGTAGAATATGAAACAGCTTTGTCTCACCCACAAACCAATGGTGTAATTGAAATGGTGATTAAAATGCTGAAAGAGGGGATTCAATTGGCCAGAGCAAATGGCATTGTTTGGAAAGGGGAATTATCTTGGAGGGTAGCAGTATATCGCTTGTCACCTCATTCTACCACAGACAAATCACCCTTTGAGCTGTTTAAAGCCAAAGCTCCTAACACTAAGGTGTGTCCAGGTTGGATGCTATGGGACAACAGTTCTGTGAACAATGGTGTGGGAGAGTGGAGAAGACAATAAATAGGTTTACAAAAAAGAAGAAAGGAGTATTTTGATACATGGAAGAATGAGAAAGAGGAGTTGGTCCGTGTTAGATCTGGGAGTCTCTAGTTGGCAGGGTAGGTACCACTGTCCAAGTAGGGACCCTTGCTTCTAGTCAGGGAAAGGGGGATACACTATTAAGATAACCCCTGCTCACCCTCTAGGTAGCTTGGCCTGAGCAGTCTAGGCTATCAAAGGCAATGTGTAAAGTATTTGTACCAACACTCACAGTAACACAGTGAAAACAGCACAGATTTACTCCACACCAGTTTTAGAAAAATAATGTATCTTTACTAAAAACTTCACAAGACCAAATACTACAGACAAACCAACATATAATTCAAAAAGGTTACTTTAAAGATAGTTCAGAGTTTGCAGAAAGTACTCCAGGATGTAAAAGTCAGTGTCCTGCACAATGCGACTCTCAACGCACAAAATGCGACACTTTCGTGCCCAACAGTACCTGTAGTTGCGATAAGGTTCCCAAAAGCTATAACAAGGAAGCTTACAAAGGCGATGCGATACTCCTGAGATCCTGGGGAGGCTTTGCAGCAGCCCTGCTTCACGCAGCAGAGGTGGATGCGCCGGCTCCGATCTGTAAGGGGAGGATGCGATGACTTTGGCCTTCGTTGCGTAGGTTTCTTAGGGGAAGCTTCACGCACAGGTTCGATGCGACACTCTTCGATGTGGTGCGATGCGTGGCGCAGTGTTGCCTTCCGGCGCCGCAACTCTCGATGCGCCACGGAACGGGACTCTGCGTCGACGCACGCAGCGACTGGAGACTTTCACGCACCGGCAGTGGTGCGGCTCGCAAACTGGTTCTGCGACGACCCTCGCAATGTCAGGAATCTTCACGCTTCGGGACGATGCTCGACGCACTCGGCGATGCGGGGACCCTGCGTGTTGCGATGGTGCCGCGATGAAATTTTCCACGCACTCTCGTTCTTGCGACACGCAATCGGATGATGCGTTGGGTACCAGTTGTTTCTTTTTCACGCTTCTGCTTCCCAGCTCCCAGACACAGCAAAACGACCTCCTGAGGCCCCAAGACTGGGCAAGCACTCCAAGGCAGGTCAGAACTCTCTCAGCAGAGTTCCAGGGGAGCTGGTGGTGAAGTCCTTTTGTTCCTGGGACTTCTTAACAGGGAGCCAGCTCTTCTCAGGCCCTTGGAGATCAGAATCAAAAGAAGGGGACACAGCAAAGTCCTTCCCCTCTCCTTGGCAGCAAAGCAAAACAGCAAGCAGGCAGTCTTCTCCTCTTCAGTCCTTTTCAGCTTTCTCTTTGGCAGAGGTTTCTTCTTAGTTCCAAAGTGATCTAAAGTTTAGGTGTCTGGGGTCCTCTTCTTATACCCCTCCAAGCCTTTGTCTCTCTTTGTTCCAGTGGGGGGATTCCCCTGCTCAAACCGGTTCCTGGGTGTGCTCTGCCCTGGAGCACCTGGTTCCTTTCAGAGTGAGGGGCAGGGTCGTTAGACGCTCAGCAGGAGGTGGAGCCTTCTTTGTGCCAGCAGAGGCAGAGTCCTCAGCCTGGCCAGCAGGGGGTGGAGCCAGCTTTGTGTTGGCAGGGGCAGCCCTATTCAAACCCAGGGACTCAAACCCAGGGACTACTCCTCCCACCCATCTAAAGCAGATCTCCCCATTCACCCTGCTGCTGACTCATCCAGGCTCCTGGAGCCACCTAGCCCATCACATGACACCCTTCAGCCAACCAGCACACAGGCACACAGGAAGGTTAAACAGGAGAATAGCTACTTTCTAAAAAGTGCTATTCTCACACAGTGAATTTAAAAACCATCTTGCTAAAAAGATGTATAATTAAATTCTGAACACAGAGATACCAAACTTGGATTTTCTATCTTGCCCTTATGGGAAGATAGGCATGTAAACAGCCTTCCCCATTCTATCCTATGGGCAAGATAGCCTCTCAGCAGTGAAAAACGAAAATGGCTGTAAATCACTACCAGGGCATGTTACACACCTCAGTACATGCCCTACCTTTCAGATACACTGCACCCAGCCCAGGGGGGTACCTAGGGCCACCATAGGGATGCCTGACATGTACAGAAAGGGAAGGATAAGGCCTGGTCAGTGGGTGCACTGGCCAGGTCGACATGGCAGTCCTGGACTGCACATAGGCACTGCAAGCAGGCCTAAGACATCATTTTAGCGCTACTCCTGTGGGTGGCACAATCAGTGCTGCAGCCCACTAGTAGCATTTGAATCACCAGCCCTGGCACATGCAGTGCACTTTACTAGGGGCTAACTGGTGAAACAAATATACCAATCATGGATAACCAATCAATATCACAATTTATACAGAGAGCATATGCACTTTAGCACTGATCAGCAGTGGTAAAGTGCTCAGAGTCCTATTGCCAACAACCACAGGTCAGAAAAAATAAAGGAGGAAGAAGCAAAAAGTTTGGGGATAACCCTGCAAAAAGGGCCGTTTCCAACAGTCCGAATGGGTGATGTTGTAAAAATAAGAGCACCCAAAGGATGTGCTGAGGGGAATTAAAGTTGCAAGGAAATTGCAGGTTGTTAAGCTTTTCAAAAACTCAGTACAAACTCAGGATGGCAGAATCTGAAATAAAAGTGTATAAAGGGGTATTGCTGCATAATGTTACTGTAGCAGACATAAGAAGAAACAACAGGAACAGAGACAAGACTCAGTCAAAAGGGACAGTTAATTTTTAAACCCTTCTTGGCAATGGTATTCAGGAGAAAGAGTGAATGTGTAACCAAGGAACAATACTATCTGAAAGATTTTGTGGAGAAATAATCTTTTTTTTTAATATTGGCATAGATGTACATGATTCACTGGGTTGAAATGTATATCACTGTTTTTGTTCTTTGTATATTTGTTTTTAGTTTGTTATTTTTTTATATGCATTACAAGAGCCAATGTTAGAAATGGTTTTGTATAATTTTTAACATGTTTTTATTCAGAAGGGAGGTATTTTGAGATATGATTTATTTGTTCAGACAAAATGTATTCTTGCTGTGTGTGTTAGTGTGGGGAGGGAGAAGTGTGGCATAGCAGGCATGGGGGATGACATATAATGTGTCAGAATGCTATGAAGTAATGAGTGCTGGATTCTAGGAGAAATGAAGAAGACTATTTGAATGAGTTTGAGTTGGACATGGCTGGTGTGTCTGTGAATAAAGTACCTAGGAGTAATTCAACAATTGTGTAGTGTCTTCTCTGTTGAGGGACAGCACAGCAGCCTGCCTCTAGAAGATCACCAACCACAAACACACATTTATGGCTGGCTCCTACTGAATCTACAGCTCTGAGAGGAACCTGCTGATACTGTCCTACTTGCGGTGCTGAGATTGAAATATGCACTGAGAGCAGCAACTGCACTGTTAGAACTGGCATATCTTGGCATGGATACCCGTGACTTTTTGCCTCTACCTCCTTTGTTTTAGATGCCTTGGCTACTTTGCCACTGCTGATCAGTGTCAAAGTGCAAGTGTTCCCTATGTTAAGTACAATGGTAATTGGTTGGCCATGATTGGTATGTTTGCCTTACTAGTAAAGTCCCTAGTGATGTGCACTGTATGTGCAAGGGCTAGTAATGCAGAGGCACGAAGAGAAGGGAACTCAGGTCTTCATTGTAGGGCCTGCTCGCAGAGTGCTAAGTTAGCATGTTGTCCTGACAAGTGTAACTACTTGTCAGGCCTTACTTTCCCTTTTACGTACACCGTAGGCACCCCTGTGGTAGGTCCCGGGTAACCCCTGGGCAGGGTGCAGTGTAAGTAAAAGGCAGGACATATACTGAGGTGTGTGTTATGTCCTGACAGTGAAAAACACTCCATTTCATTTTTCACTGGTGAAAGGCCATTCTGCCCATAGGACAGAATGGGGGAGGCTGGGTATTGTGTTTGTTAGCCTAGTTTCTTATAAGTTTAAAATGGAGAGGTGAAGTTTAGTATGTATGAACTCACAGTATCATAACACATGTTTCTATGACAGTGGTTTTGTCAATGTGTTCAGAAGCCACTCTTTTAGAAAGTGGCTGTGTTCTGTGTTCTGTGCTTTAAGCATTTATGTGTGTCTCTTCTGAATGTGGATTGACTGTCTGGATCTGATAGGTGTGAGGAGCTGGGAGAGGTCTTGACCCAGGGAGGGGTTGAGATGGCACTAGGCTGCCCTGCATCTGGAGAGTAGTGGAAGGAGAAGCCCGGGAGGGGAAAAGGCCTGGGCTGGTGCTATAAACCAATTGACCCATCTCCTGATGAGTGATTAAGGATCCAGACCCCCAGTATTGAAGGGAGAAAGGTGACACTGGGAGGGAGACACCCAGAACTGATTTAGGCAGGGGTCAGGGAACCCTGAGCACAACGAACTTCAAAGACATTTAGGAGTATAACTATGAGAGCTGAGGCCCCTGAACGTTGGAATAGAAATGAATTGAGACTGAAAAGGCTTAGACCCATTTCATGGTAAAGAGGAAGCTCTGCTAAGGAAGGAATAACTGAAGAGACTGCTGGGAAGGACCAATCCTTGCTTCGTGATCTGGGGCTGGTATGCAGTTTGCTGTTTCAACCAAGGAAGAGGCTGTTGGGACTGTGCTGTGTGCGCTGGGTCCCCCTGCTTGAAGAAGACTGTGCTTTGTGCTGTGTCTTGTAACCCCAAGGGCCCGAGGTGAGCTGGCTCCCTGTTTGGAAACACAGGAACATAAAAGTTTCCGGAGAAGTTTCAATCAACGCGGTGGGCTCGTGTTGTGGCAGTTTGAGACCCTTGGAAGGTGTGCCCTGTAATCTTGGACACACAGATGGAATAGTGAGTCTCGGACGCGCTGGGTGCGTGTCGTGGCGCTCCGCAGGCATTGGTGAAGAGCACCTGGTTAGCGTGTGCATTGGTGGTGGAGTGGGACTCGGACACGCAGGGTGCGTGTGGTGGTGCACCACAGGCGCTGGTGAGGAGCGCCTGGTTGGCGCGTGCATCGAAGGAGAAGTGAGTCTCGGACGCGCAGGGTGTGTGTTGGGGTGCACCGGAGGTGCTGGTGAGGAGCGCCGGGTCATGCACCAGAGGAGAAGTGAGGCTCGGACACGGTCAGCGTGTCGAAGTGCGGCCACAGGCGTTGGTGAAGAGTGCTTGGATATCGGATCACCGGAGTTGGAGTAAGTCTCAGTGAAGCAGTGTGCATGCTTGGCGCAACCTGGGACTGTAGAGATGATCGGTAGATCATCGTGTGCACCGGAAGAAAGTGAGTCTCTGCAGCGCAGTGTGCGTGTCTTAGTGCCAAATGAGACCGCGGGAAGGAGTGCCTGGTGAACGTGCACTCGGAGTCAACGTAAGGACTCATCAGCGTTGTGTGGGTGGCTTCGTGCCCGAAGAGACCCAGAGGGTGCTGTGGTGAACGTGCTCCCAGAGCAACGCAGTCTTAGGGGCGTGGGGTACGAGTGCCCTGTGGCCGCCTGAGACCTTCCTAACAGTCGTGGCCTGGACCGGCAGCCCCGGAGAAGCTGAGCTGCCAGGTCGAGCCTCTGAGGCCCAGTGAGGAAGTTATACATGGCAGGCCCAGTCCATTGAAGGAGGAGAGGAGAGTGGGGTCACGCCCCCAGGTAAGGTGGAACACTGCCTGGGCGGGGTACAGGCTTGGATGGACACTCTCTTGGCCTCTCAAACCTTCTGGCGACGTGAACCTTTGCTTCGGCTCAGGGTGAAGCCCGTACTGACCAAAGGAGTGGCAGTACTGGGGCCAGAGTGAGAAGCTGTGATTTAGGTCATCGTTGATCCATGTGGGGGCAGCTGTTATGGAAGAGGCTGACTTTTGTAATACACTTTGCCAATATTGCTGCTAACGAACTGCGGAACTGTCTTATAATGCCCAACAGTATGTCAGCATAACGATTGTAGCGCTACGCATAGCATTATTTCTCCCTTGCAAAGTACATGATTGTAGCTACCCATAGCATTATTCCTTAAGTGCAAAGTACATGATTGTAGTGGGGAGCATTGCAGTAGTTCTTCATTGCAAAGTGCATGATTGGGGTGTGACGCATTGCATTATTCCGTCATTGCGCAGTACATGTTGGTAGCTGTACGCATTGCATTATTTCTCCTATTGCAAGGTACCGGGGTGTATCGTTATTCATTGAATTATTTCTCCTTTGCTCAGCACAGGAATGTATCGTTACGCATGCACTATTGTCTGTCCATTAAAACGTGTGTGATTCTAGCATTATGACCAGCATAGCATTTTAAAAGCGGCGGTTGGGATTTGAACCTACCAGTCAGCCGGGACAAATATTACCCTGTATTAGATGTTGATTCTTGCATTGTGTGGTCTGATCATATATGTTTTTATATCAAGTTTATACTCGTTTCATCAAACTTGTGTGGAGTCCGTTTGTGGTGTTACCAGTTGGCTGCTGTGGGCATGGATGCACATACTATACACTCGTGCCTTGGAGATAGGCCTGCCTGCTCGTGCCAAGTTACTAAGGGGGTGAGCAGAGCTATCTCAAACGGTGTGCTTACTTGGCCTAACATTGAGTGTGGAGTCCCGTGTCACGCATTTTGTGACAGTATTGCGGACCTGGGACTCCGGCTTCCAACATGCACCATGCACCCTATGCCCTGTAAGACTCTACACTGGCACTTTGTCCCTACACGGCTGCTGCCACACTGTTTCCTGCAGCCTGATCCCCCAACTCGCTGGTTCTAGCTGTTAGTAAATGCAGGACAACTGAAAATTCCACGGGATCATACGTTCTGTATCAGTAATGTCCCCTTTTAGGCCTGGTCTCAGGAAGCCTTTGCTGCATGAGGCCCTTATGTCATCAATTCTTCAAACAAGCACAATGAGACATACAGAGAGAGTATAGCCATTCTATACATAATCCTTAAAAAGAGCGGTGTATAATACAACCTACCATCCAATAACAAATTATACCATCACTGCAATTTATAAATTCAAAAACGAATTATTCTAATACACAGTTTCTAAAAAAGGGTTCCTGGGAATTTCCTAAGGAAACATGGAGCTGAGTATCACAGAAGTGTGTTGTAACATCCCTGGAGAATGAATTAATCTAATGTTTTAATCAAGAATTGGGTGAGTGGAAACATGTGAAGTAGAAATGTGAAAATTGAAAATATGCTATGGAATTATAAAACCACACATCACGACCGAAGAGTCACTAATGCAAAAATGGTCTTTACCCAAAATGATAACATGAGTTTATTTCTAAGCTGAAAAAGTAAAACACCAGGTCAAAGGTCATCACCAACTGTCTCTTATGGAGCACTGGTTGAGGGGGGTGTGAAACCCTTCTCAAACAGAAAACACAATTACTGTCAGGGTGAAGACACAAGCAAACTGCAAATTGACCTACTGCACACCAATATGAAGAGTTTCAGTACCTCAATGTGAGATATTGGGTTGGTGGTTGAGGGAGGTATGATCCCTTCTCAAACAACAGCCACAATCCTTGCCAGGGTGAACCACAAACAGTCAGTGAATTAACCAGTGCTGGTAGCTTGGCACCAAAGCAGTCATGCTTAATTTAGAGGCAATGTGTAAAGTATTTATGCAGCACATCAAACAAGAATAAAGTGAAATACCACACAAGAAAAATCCCATAGCAGTTTAGAAAAATGGAGTAGAATATAATAAATTAGTTGAGAGGAAAACAACAAAAATCCAAATAGTAAAACCAAAGATATGAAATGTTAAAGATTTTGGTAAAATAGTGTATAAAAGCACAAAGTGCCCACTGTGGTTATCTGGTCGCACTGGCCTGGGACAAAGTCCCAATTGCAGGTCGACTGCAATGTCTCACAGGTCGGATATGGTGACCCAGTTAGGCTCACTGAACAAAGTACCTTAAATCCTGGTTGCATAGCCTTGCGAGATCCCTCGTGCAGGATGCATCACGCATCGGTAGTTCCATTGGGTTGCGTACTTCGATGTGAGATCCTGCATCATGAATACTTTGGGCAGCAGCGATTTTAAGGAACTGCGGGGCTGCGATGCAAGGTCCTACATCCAGAATGCATCATGCAGCAGTGGTTCCAAAGAGCTGTGGGGTCTTGCATCGAGGATGAGTCACATAGCGGCAGTTAGGATGCAGGGCTGCTAGGCGATGCAAGGCACTGGGCTGGTTCTGCTTGGACCACAGTTGGGCTCGCAAAGTACCTTCAGGCTCATTTCCATGGGTCCAGGACTGGGGTGACATCACTTGGAGAGCAAAACTCACAGCAGACAGAGTCCAAAGGGTATATTTACAAGGGAAGTGGTGAAGCGCAGCGTTAGCCTTCTTGACTTAACGCCATGCTCCACCACTTTGGGAACACAGGGCTGCACTGTATTTACAACAATACAGTGCAGCCCTGCGTTTCCCCCCTGCGCTGGTGCTAATATCAGCTGCCTAGCGCCAACCCAGGTACCTTTGCACAATAGTGCAAGGGTGCCTACATTGTGGGGAATGATTGTATATGTGCAGGAATGTGTCTCTTCCAGCACATAAATAATCTTAAATGGTGATTTGTAACTTCTATGCGTGCTACTTTGTGCAGCACACTGAGAAGTTGAAACTCGTCATTTTTAAAATTATTGGTTATGTGCAGGAAGGTGACCCTTCCTGAACATAAACAATCATGCATGGCGTTTTGCTGTTTTATGTGTGCTGCACAATGCAGGACATAAAAATAACAAAAACAAAGAGAAATAAAGCATTTCTCCACATTGCGTCTTGTTAAGACCAGCTTTTCCCTGATTTTAATTTTGGCGCTGATTCATATTCACGCCACTCTTGTAAATATGGGGCAGTGTCCAAATCAATGGATGTTGCTGCAGAACGCCCACTGCAACACTCACTGCCCGCCCCTATCATGCTAAGTATAGTGTGAAAGGGTGCCTTATTTACAAGGCAGCGTTAAACCACATTAAGTGGCTAAACACTGCCTTGTAAATAAGTCAAGCCTGTATCGCCACAGGAACGTCATAAAAAGTATGTTCCTGTGGCGATAGAGGCTTGCAAATATGCCCCTAAGTGCTGGATTCAATGTGGTTGGAGCCTTTTCTATCCCTGAGGCTCTGATCAGGAGGCCAACCAACCAGCCCTTATGGTCACTCTGGGTTCAAGATGCTCGTCCAGTCCTTCTTACTTAGGCAGCAGGGCAGAAAGGCATTTGAGTAGCAGTCCTTCTTGCAGAGCAGCACAGCAGTTCTTCTGAGTCTTCCACAAATCCAGAGGTGTATTGGAGAGTTGAGTCTGAGGGTCCAATATTTCTACCTGGAGTACATTTTGAGGTATGAGAAGGTTCTGGAAGTTACCACCCCCAGCTTGTCTGGGGTCGCAAAAGACTAGTGTCAAACCCTTTGTGAGTGAGCTCAGGAAGAGCTTTTCGATGTGCAAGTGTGGTAGGTGACTGCTCCTCCACTCATCAATTCAAAGATGGCCCATCCTGCGAACACCCATTCCTCCTTTCTCTCATTGTCTGGGAGCAACTGGCAGCTACACCTCATCATGTGACCCAGGATACAGGCTGCAGGCACCAAGGGGCAGATTTATGTTTCCTGGCGCATCCCTGCAAATCAGCAGGGATGCGCCAGGAAAGATGCGTCACGCAAGTTTACCCTTGCGCCACCACAGATGCGCTGCATTTACAATGCAGCGCATCGTGGCGCAAGGATAAACAGATGCATGACGCATCTGATGACGTAAGGGCGGCGCATTCCTGGAGTCGTGTCGCAAGCACGACACAACTCCAGCAATGTTTAGGGGCTGCCCATACCTAACATGCTGCGTCATGCCTTACGCCTGCTTCAAGCAGGCGCAGGGTTTTGACACAGCAACGCCGGAAAAGTGACACTGCGTCACTTTTCCGAGGCTTTTTCCGATGGAACGCCCACCCTGCATACATTAAACCTGACGCAGGTTTAATGTGGAGCAGGGCTTTACACCGTGACGCATCTCCATAGATGCGTCACGATGTAAATAGGGTGCAGGGTTTACTCCGCCGCTGTGTCACAAAAGTGACGCAACAGCAGCGTAAACGTGGCGCAAGTCTAACATAAATCTGCCCCCAAATCATTAGGACAAGAAAATTCCAACTTACTAACAGTCTAAAGTATGCAATAAAGTGATGGATTGAATGCTTGAATTAATCTCAGCCACTGGTAATTATTCAGGTCACAATCCATTGTTATTTTGCACACCATGTCACCTCAGCTGGGACCCAGCTATATGCAAATCAGTCTTGACCCTGCCCCAATCAGTACAGTCCAGCCTGAACTGCAAGCCAGGTCCTCCCTGAAATGGAACAAAAGCAACCCAGCACTGGTTTCTACCTAGTTATAGGCTCATTAACTGGATACAGCTTAGTTCCAGTGACACAGTATGCAAGGGATCCAAGTCTGGGCATGCCTGTCCCATTTAGTATGCAATAAAGCGATGGGTGGAATGCTTGAATTGATCTCAGCCACTGGTAGTTATTTGAAGGCGCATCCCAATCCATAATTATTTTGCTCACCATGTCACCTCAGTTTGGACCAATTCTATATGCAAATCAATCTTAGCCCTGCCACAAGTGACCAATCCAGCCCGAACTGCCAAACCAGGTCTTCCCTGAACCAGAACACAAGTAATCCAGGACCAGTTTCACCCTAGCTATGGGCTCTTCACCCATGTACAGCTTGGTTTCAGTGACACAGTGTAAACAGGACCCATGTCTGGGCATACCCGTCCCACTTAGGGCGACACACTAAAGTATGCAATAAAGTGATGGTAGAAATGCTTGAATTATTCTCAGATGCTGGTAATTACTCGGGCCGCATCCCAATCAATTATTATTTTGCACAGCAAGTCACTTCAGCTTGGACCAGGCTATATACAAATCAAGGGTGAAACTGGTTCTGAGTTGCTTGTGTTACGGTTCAGGGAGGAACTGGCTTTTTCAATTTGGGCTGAACTGTTTCCAATGGAGCAGGCTCATAACTGATTTGCATACAGCTGAGTCCAAACTGATGCACTTACCTGGCAGGGGAGACACCGGTTCACGTGGCTGAGCTCTCCTAGGTACCCAAGGAAGAGGTTCCAGCTGTTTCAGCAGTTGCAGATTTTCTCTTCAGCATGAGATCGGGAGATCCTTCCAGAAGGGATTTTTATGAGGACGAAGGTTACTCGAGTTCACCAAAATGCTGTGAGGTTCTTGGCCAATGAAGACATCAAGATGGATGGATTGATGTTCAGCCGGTTGATTCCTCCAAAGGACTTGGATTCAGACCAGATCAAATTGACTACCTTTGTACCTGTTTGGTTATCCTTAGGCAAAGTCTTTGATGTAATTTTCACCGCATTTGCTTTGTTTGAACAATGCTTCAAGCGCTTTAAAAACAAATGATTCTGCATCTCTGAAATGTTTTGCCATAATCGCCTTAACTCAGCCTCAGAAGAGACGGGTGAATGTCTCCATATTAAATGAATATTCTCAGCGCGCTGACATAATTACCTGGCTAAATCAGTTTTGCATTGTTTAACATGGGGCCATGGTGAAAGACTGCCTACTTAAAAGCCTTAGTCACTTTAAAAAGAGGTCCAGCCACTGAGGACCTAAGGCATATACCATGTGCTATCAGACTAGGAGAAGCCGAAGGCACTGTTTTCTATGTGGATCAGGCAAAAAGATGAAGAGACCCAAAAAGATATAGAAAATGAAATTTGGAGGAGCATTTGGCTAAAGATTGTACTGCGCCTTTCTACACAAAGTGTAGAAATACCGGCCATGAAGCAGAGGACTGTATGGCTGAGAAAATGTGCAATCTTTCTGGCTCAACTGAACTTGAGTTTAAAAAGTGCCCCTCTTCCTATAAAATTAAAGCTGCACAGATGGAGGAACGTTTTCCTCCTACCAAAGTAGAGGGAGGTCAAGGGATTATGTTGAGGTGAAAGAGGAAGAATTAATCAGACTTGGTTTGAAAGAGGAGCGATTTGATTTCCAAAATGGTTTATCGCTGTCTGATAGAAAGGTGGATATTACTCCGGAACAAGAACCTCAGGAAAATAAACTCCCTTTGTGGAGAGAAAGCAAGCAAGTGTTGTGAATGAGGCTGGAGCAAATATGGAATCCAATGAGGCAGCTTCACCAGGTGCTCCTGATCAAACAATCACGGCTCCCAAACCTGATTTGGATTTGGCTGTTCAATCACAGCAAACACTTTCCAAGGCCACTCGGGAGAGTGTTGAAAAACACCAACTATGGTCAGCTGAAAGAAATGAAGTAATCAATGCTGAAGGCACCTCCCTATTTTCCAGCACAGGTGCAGCCAATGAAATATCCAAAATGCAACTTGACCCACATTATGACCTGTGGCTAAAATACACTGATAAGGATGACAGTTTGTGTGCTACTCCAAATATATTTTGTACTTAAGCTAACAAACAGTATAAACAGTTACATCTGATACTGTGAATGCCATTGTTAACCAGAAAAAAGTGTCTACCCTTTTCTCAAAAGACTCTTGTACTGAGATAGACTATGCCTGTAAAGCCCTGGAACAGTGTTCTTTCTCTGACACTGTCTGGAATGGTCATTGAATGGGGCAAGGATGACAATATCATTGAGGAAGAGATTGAGGCAGCCATGAACATTTCAACCTCATTAAAAGGAAGGAGAAAGAGGGTGAACACACTGAAGAAACTGGGTTTTAAGACCGATGACTCTAGAGACTTGTGTGCACAAGATGAAAGAGGTACATTTCAGGAGGGAAAACTCTGTGATAAAGAGGAAGACCAAGTAAAGGAAATAGAAAATTGGACTAGAAGTAATCTTATGACAGTCTGTTTTATTGGAATGTTTCTTGATGCTTCTTTTATGAAGTATTAATGTTAGGTGCTTGGGAAATGATGGTAAATGTTCAGCAGTTTTTTCTTTTTCGAAACAACAAAACTTTGATTTCATTTGTCTACATTAATCTGCTATTCCAGAACTTTCAAGGGTCAGAAGATTGCAGCAAATGTGAAACTGTGGCTCTTCAATCCAGTTAGGTTGCAATTCTGACAGAATGCAGGAATACGCATTTTAATTTGCAGTTCAGACTTTTCCAATTCAAAGGGAGACTGCTATCTGTGGATGGTATATGGTTTGGGCATGAAATTCGCCTCAATAATGTCCATTGCCCTACCTCACTATCATGCAGGGACAATGTTTTGAGCTTACTACCACAACTCATTTTATGCAAAAGGAATATTTTGGGGGAGGTGATTTTAACTGTTTACTGGATGTTAAAGATAGGCATCTTCTTCTACAGTGTACCTTGACAGTAGTTTCAAATCACTGCCGAATATCATTGCTCACTCTCATTAACTTGATGCTTACAAAGTGTTACACCCTAATGATCCAGGATACACTTGGATCCAATTCTACCACAAAGTTCCACATTGATTTTATCTTTGCACGTCCATCAGAAGAGATAGTTTCAGTGACACTCACTTCAGTATTCTTTTCAGACCACAACCTCATTAAAGTTGGGGCGTCCATGGCTGAGATACCTCTTAGAGTTAAAGGACTTTGGAAACTAAATATTAATTGCCTCAAAAACAAGGCCACCTTTGGAAAGTTGAGATATCATTGCCAGATTTGGCAATCCCTAAAAACTATTTTTCCCTCAGTAAGTGAGTGGTAGGAGGACATTAAGATAGGTCATTCTTTATTCATGAGGAAATCAGGGTGGCTAGAAAAAGAAGATGCAGAATTAACTATTAAAGATCCAGCACCAGAATGTGTCTATGCTTTTAGAGTATGGGTTTCATGTACAAGCTGATATAATATTGTGCAAGCAGAGAATATCACCATTGTACAATACTTTTACTAAAGGTTTGATTCTCCGCAGTAGGGGTCAATTCTTTGAGGAAAATGAGACTTGCTCTTGATTCTTCTTTCTGAAAGTGAAAGCTGGTCGGAAAATTACAGATGCCATGTTGGACTCACAGGGTATACAAGCTTACCACTACTGAACGTATCAAAGAATGTGTGCATAGCTTAAATAAAGTGATTTATAGCCGTGAAGAATCAGACATTGTGACTGTGAATTATTTATTGCAACATTTGCAGTTGTTCTTGTCTGAAGAAGACAAGGAAGATCTTGAAAGGGATTTTCTAATTGAAGACACAGAAAGAGCTATAGAAAGCCTTCTCAAGGGGAGAGCACCTGGTTCTGCTTACCTGTAGAATTCTATACTACCTTTCGAAATGCAGTAGGTTCTAATTTACTTGAAATATTTAAGAATTCAATGGGGGAAGGATTGCTCCCAAATTCCTGTAAAGGGATATTCATAAAGTGTATCAATAAAAGTAAGGTGACAGAATTTATTTTAAAAGCTGGCGTCCAATTAGTCTTCCTAATGAAGACTTTAAAAAATCTTGCTAAAACTTTGTTCCTTCAATTGAGGCCTCTTCGTTTCCAAAGTCATCGAATCAGAACAAACATGTGGCGTACTAGGGCACAAAATCTCTGACAATTTATGTTTAATTAGAAATGTGCTATCATATTTGAAAGACCATGGTTAATCTCGGTGTTTACTCAACTTAGACCAGGAAAAGGCATTTGATAGGTTGAACTTCTCTTTTATGTTCAAGGTTTTACAGCAATAAACTTTGGCTCAAAATTCAGATCTTGAATTACTTTATTGTAATCAAATTATTACAGCAAGGTCATGGTCAATGACACATTACCTGACAGTAAGGCACGGGTGATCTTTGTACCCCCTCTTGTTTAGTTTGGCCATCAAACCATTTATTGCTTCTCTGAGGGCTAATAAGCTGATTAAAAAAGGATTCCTGTCCCAGGAGAAATGGGGTGTTCTGTCACAATTCTGCTTATGTGGATGATATATCCATTTTTTGTTCAGACAACATTTAAATTCAGCAGGTTTTGTGGTATTGCATAAGGTTTTACTTTACATCCTTTTCACGAATTAACCTGGCAAAAGGTGAGTGTTTGTATGTTAACTGGAAAGAAGACAAGATAGATTGGGCTTTCAAGTATCAAAGTTCTAGATCTGGTTTTTAGGGAGAGAGGTGGTTTGCAGAGCTGGTCAAAAAGCATGTCTAAGGCCAAGCAAAAGAATGCACTTTGGGTTCTGAGGCCACTCACTATGACCGGTAAAATTCATGATGCAAAGTCAGAATTTCTATCAAGCATTCTGTGTGTTGCTGTGGTTTTTCTCATCCCCCAAAACCTTCTGGTACTAATACAAAGGTGTTTTTTTTTTTTTTTTTTTGAAACCGTTTATTACAAAACTCAAAAAATATACAAAGATGGGCCTACAACCTTCCGGCCGGCCGCTAGCAGACAAAAGGAGCATATGATACACATTGTAGAGCGTGTGTTGCGGCTGAGGAAGATGCACAGGAGTTAGCAGTGTTGATAGCCACACCATCCGGACCTCACTGTACGGTTTCATTTTAAACTGAAAGAACAACCAGAAAAACAAACCCACAAGGCAATCCACAATCAGAAATAGCAGCATGTGCTCCCCTGAGAGGGGGACCCTGCCAGTCCATAGGAGTATCAAGAAGGGGAAGAGATCAGGACTAGGGCTGGGTAAACTCAATGCCTGGAACAAGGAAGATGAATCGGCTAAGGGGATGGGGCAGGCGACGGATCGGGCAATAACGGCGGAGCACAGATTCCCCCGCGGTAGGCGTTCCAGGGGCCCCATACTTTCACCCATGTCCCAGGCTTACCTCTCGCTACATACACCACCTTTTCCCGAAACATGCACCAATCCATATGTTCCTTCCAGGCCGAGACAGTCGGGGACCTCTGGGATCCCCACAGTTGAGCAATATCACGCTTGGCCACCATATATCCCAGAGTCACCCACCACGTCTGTGGCGCCGAGTAGTCGGTAGGCTCCCACACATTCAACAGGCATCTCCTCGCTTCGGGTAGCAGCACCACATGCGTAACCACACGCAGGACCTCATGCACACCACGCCAGAATCGCTCCACCTCCGGGCATTCCCACAATATATGCAGAAAGGTCCCCAAAGCGCCACACCCACGCTTACACAACCCGTCCACAGCATAGCCCATACGCAGGAGCCTTGGCCCCGTCATGTAGACTCTATGGAGTATCTTGAGCTGGACGAAGCGAAGGCGGGCTGGTATGGCCACCTCTTTCGGGGAGGCCACCGCAGAGGTCCAGTCCTCGTCGTCCAGCTCCAGTCCATCGGCAACCCAAGCCTCACGAAGGGCAGTCAGCAATCCCGAGCGGTCATTGATCAGTTTTTTGTAGATCAGTGAGATCGTGCTGTCCGGAACGTGTCCATCCAGCACTCTATCCTCCAGGGGGGAATACTCCGGGATGGATGCAACGTCCGGGAAGACGGAGCCCAGTGCATGACGGATCTGCAAATACCGAAAGTACTCCCTGTCATGCAACTGGAATTCCGCCTGCAGCATCTCGAACATTTTAAATCCTCCCCTCGTCCAGAGATCCCTCACTTTGCTGATGCCTATCATGTCCCACTTCTCGAAGCCCTTCGAGGTCCACAGGGAGCCCAACTGCTCGGACGCGTATAGTGGTGATGCCCGGGTCAGACGGTCCTTCCACCCCATCGCCACATTAGCCGCGTGCCACACTCGCACCATGACACGCGTGGGGCCGGTCAGCCGAGCGTCGGGCGCGCTGGAGTAGAGCGCTCGATTATAGTCCCCACCCGGGAGTAGCATCTTATCCATTTCGAATGCCGGGTTTAAGGCGGGCCCGTACAGGCCGTGGTTAATCGCAGCCAGCTGGGAGGCCCAATAGTACCGTTTTATATCCGGGAGGGCAATCCCTCCGTCATACCATGGGAGCGTCAGCTTCGCCAGGGCGATACGCGGCCTCCCGTCCCAGAACAGGCGGCGCTGCAAACTCTCCACCTCACGGAAGTAGCGCGCTGGGACGAGGTCCATAGTATTCTGCAAAGCGTACAAGAAACGCGGCAGAGACATCATCTTAAACAATGCCGCCCGGCCGAGCGGCGAAAGCGGCAAGCGCCGCCAGCGCGTGACATCTTCCTTCAGGCGCTGGAGGGGGGGAAGCAAGTTCCGATCATACCGGGCCTCCGGGTCCAGAGTAATGAAGACACCCAAGTACCGAAATCCCTGCGGGGCGATCTGGATCGGACAGCCCCGCGGGAGAATAGGAGCCTCCCCAGAGAGAACATACACGCACGATTTAGCCCAGTTGATGACAAGGCCGGAGTTACGACCAAATGAATGCAAAACATCAACCAGTACTATCAGTGATTTACGAGGGGAAGCTAGGTACAAGAAGATGTCATCAGCGTATAGGGATACGCGGTCCTCATACTCGGGGGTCCAACGGAGACCACGGATGGAAGGCTCCCACCGCAGCCACTCCGCCAGGGGCTTCAAGGCAAGCGCAAAAAGGAGCGGCGATAAGGGGCAGCCCTGCCGCGTGCCCCGGCCCAGCTCGAACGGAGCTGATACTCTACCGTTCACCACCACCTGCGCCAATGGGCCCGAATACAGCAATTTGACCCAACTGATGAACCCTGCGCCAAAGCCAAACTTCGCAAGCATCGCCCAGATGTATGGCCATTCAAGCGTGTCAAACGCCATGGTGGCGTCCAAGGACGCCAAAATGGCCGGCTCCCGTATGTACTGAACACGTGCGAGCACCCCATGCAAACGCCGCAAGTTAAGGGCCGTGTTACGATGGGGAATAAAGCCGGACTGATCCTGGTGCACCAGGTCGCCCACCACGCCGACCAGCCGATTGGCCAGGACCTTGGCGAGAATTTTGGGCTCCGCGTTCAGTAGCGAAATGGGCCGATAGGATGTAACCCGGTCCCGAGGTCTCCCCTCCTTGTGGATAACCACGATTGTAGCCAGACGCTGGTCAAGCGGGAGGGAGCCCACCGAGTGAGCCTCCAGGAACATCGATCGGAGATGTGGTGCCAGCGTATCCGGTCGCAACTTGTACAACTCGATGGGGAGACCATTAGGACCCATGGCCTTGCCGGAAGCGACCGAACGTATGGCGAGGGCGATTTCGTCGGGGGTTGGAGCGGCGTCCAACGACAGTCTGTCCTCCTCCGAAAGGGAAGGCAGCGCGATATCCCTGAGCAGGGCACGGGAATCCTCTTCAGAGCAGGAAGACACCGGGGAATACACCCCCACGGAAATAATCCGCGAAGCAGGAGACAATTTCTTCCGGCTCAGTAACACACACACCGTCCGTTTTCTCAATCAGCGGGACTACACGACTCGCTCTCTCCTTTTTGTCCAGCCACGCAATCAATTTACCAGCCTTATCACCCACATCATACAGTCTCCCCTGTTGCTCTCTACTGAGGCCCCTGGCCGCCTCCGTGACGAGGGCCCTATAGTCCGCTTGCTTGAGTTGGAGAACATGTAATGCGGCATCCGTCACCCCACGTTCTAGACTACTCTCCAACTCGGCTATCTCAGCTTCCACCCGGGTCACCTCCTCCATCTCGCACCTCCGGGTGTGGGAAATAAGGAACAGGGCCTCTCCTCGTAATACTGTCTTGAATGCCTCCCACAGTGAGACAGCCGAAGGCACGGACCCCACATTCTCGTCAAAATAGCGCTGGAGGGATTTAATCAATTCAGCGCGAATGGCGGGGTCGCGCAAGTACCAGGGATTGATCGGGACCACCCTACCCTCACCCCTCGGAAAAAGATCCAGGTGTAACAGGAGCGGGGAATGGTCCGAGATACCCCGTGCCAAATGGCGCACCTCCCCCACCCTCCCAACATAGGCCGCCGGGACCAGGACATAATCCAGTCGTGAGAGACTACCATGGGCCCCCGAATGAAAGGTATACTGTAGCTGCGTGGGATGTTTTAAACGCCAGCAATCCACCAATCCCAAAGTGTCCAATAGGCCAGATAGCCACGCTTGGGCCCGGGGGAGGTCCCTAGGGGGGTGACGATCCACAGTCCCAGAAACCACCGCATTGAAATCCCCCCCCACCACCAGAATCCCCCCCGGAAGGCCAAGGAGGAGGCGCCCCAGGTCCGCAAAGGTAGTCGACTGCAGCCCCGGCGGGACGTATACTGACACAAAAACGACCACTTTGCCCTCCATCCTTCCCACCAAGACCGTGTAACGTCCCCTGTCGTCATGGAGCACCTCATCAATCTCCAATGGGAGCGAGTTCTTAACCATTATGCCCACACCCCTTGAGCCAGACGTGAAGCCCGAATGGGCCACTAGGCGATAGCCACGCCGATTCATGGCGCAGAAGGAGTTGCCAATGAGGTGTGTCTCCTGCAGAAAAACTACATCGGGCGAGATTCGCTTCAAGAACTGCAGGACCACACCACGTTTGATCCTGTCCCCCAGTCCATTCACGTTCCAGGACAACAAAGTTAGTTCCCTACCCCCCATCATAGACAGAAGCCACCATTTGTCCCCCCGAGAGCACTATAGAGCTAACACAATGATACCTTTGCCTTGTGGTAAAAACGAACAACACCCCCCCATCCCTGCCCACCCGCCCCAACAAAACTCCCCCCTCCCTGCACCCCTGCATGAGCCCGAACAGCCCCCCCAACGTGCAGTGTGCCTGTCGCCCCATATATATAGTGAAAACTAGCTAAACCCCCTAGAGGAGGAAGGAGAACCCCCAGTAGACCCCACACAACCTCCATAGGATGGGAAATTATACAGACAGACGCTTAATCGAGAGTGGCATCATTTTTGTCCAGAGTGAAGCCCAATATTACCCCCTCAGTCCCGATCCAGTGTGCCGTCTCCCCCCGCCGCCCCCCCCACCCCCTCGATCACGATCCCCAGACAGAGTGTCCAGCCAGTCTCCGGCCGCTTCGGGACGATCAAAAAAGTGTGTGCGACCCTCTACCTCCACTCGCAGCTTGGCTGGAAAGAGCATAGCGTATTTAAGGTTCAGGTCCCGAAGACGGCGCTTGACGCCTAGGAAGCTCAGTCTCTGCTTCTGGACCGCTGGGGTGAAATCAGGGTAAAAGTTCACCTCCATATTGTCAAGCTTAACCGGCCCATGCAGTCTGGATGCTTGCAGGATAGCGTCTCTGTCCCGAAAGTTGAAAATCCGGGCAATGAGAGGTCGCGGAGGGGCTCCGACCTTCGGCCTTCCCCCGGGAACCCTGTGGGCCCGCTCCACCGCGAAGAATTTACTCAGCCCCCGTGGCTGGAGATGGGTAGCGATCAGGTCCTCCACAAATAGGTCCGCCGCCGCTTCCTCCCGTCCCTCGGGCACCCCGATGATGCGGATGTTGTTCCTCCGGGCCCGACTCTCGGAGTCCTCCAGGCACCGATCCATAAGTGCGCTCGCCTGACTAAGCCGGCGCACCTCTGTTTGTAGTGCCGCCACCTCGATAGTAAGGCCCGATGCGGTGTGGGCCAAAGAATCAACTCGGTCGTTGGTCTTGGAAAGATCGGCCCTCACCAGGCCAACATCCACGAGGACCGAGTCGATCTTCTGTGCCAGTGTGTCGAACCGCTGGCCCACCGAGGCCTTCATCTCGGCAATGGCGCCCATGACATCCCGCAGAGTCAGATCCGTGGGCAGGTCCGGGGCGTCAGGAGGGCCCTCAGGGGACTTGTGCGGTCCGCCGGGAGATCCCTTCTGGAGGGTATAGTGGTCCATACTGTTGGCCTGATGGGTGGTGCCACGCCGGGTCGACTTGGTCTTAGCCCGGTCTCCATCTTGTTTCGTGGCCATGGCCACCAGTCCCCCGGTCGCACCAGCCACGTCGTGAAGGGCAGGCAATCAGGGCCACAAGCTCCGGGGGGGGCCACCCCAGATCGGCGGGGTGGGTCACAGCCGGCGGGCAGGCCGAGTCTCCCAGCGAGACCACACCAGCACAAATAGCCACGCGATCCAACCCTGCAGAGACGGAAAGGGGGTGCGAAAGCGAAAGTGCAGGGTACGCGACTCGCCAGGCCCGGCCCGCCGCTGTTGTTCACTTTGTCACTGGATCACCCCTCAGCGCAAATCCGGGGTCTGGCGAGGAGAAGGCCGCAGACTTCAATCGGCGCTCACTCCGGCGTCCGAGGTCCGATTTGACAACGGGAAACGGGTGCCACCTCAGCTCAGGCTCACCAACATATTCCCCTCATCCGAGACAGGATAAATTCAGGATAGTCGTAGGAGGTTGCGGAGGTCCTCGGGAGCCTCGCACCTACGCGGCCATCTTGGTTGCGCGCTAGGCTCCTCCTCTCCAAAGGTGGGTTTTTGAGTTCATTTGGGGAGGGAAGCAAGAACAACTTAGTGTTAAAGGAAACAGAACACATAGCGCTAAATTAAACAAAACATGAACTGCAGCAACCAGCTGCCACTTGTGCGATGTTCCTGTATTCTTGTGGTAGCCATTATTGCTACAAATGACTTCAAATTGCGCGAGTGGGAGTAATCACAGAAGCCTTTCCATGATGTCTCTTGTATAAAGTGCTCAGTAAACTGCCCTCTCTAAAACTGAGAAATAGGTCTGCTGATACTAAAGACTCACAAAACATTGCACACTACTACTACTGCAGTAGTACTATGCCCATTATCAGGGCATGCTCGGTGGGCACCTCTAGGTTACATTTGGTCTGGACCTTGTATTCCCACGGACCAGTCCTAGGCTTCTACAAAGGTCAGAATGATATCCTAAGTCAACAATTGTCCCATGGCACTCATTCAAAATTTGAGACCTCTCAGTTATTTTGAGGAATCTACAACCTAATTTCAAATGTAAACACTCATCACTTAATGTAAATTGAGAACAGGAAACACAGGACTACTTGTAGTTTCTGTCAATACATATTGTAAACAAATTCATATGCAATGATGTGGAAAAATGTGATTATAATGCAGATGATGCAGTGCTCAAATATAAAATATAAATTTACAACTTATTTGCCACAGGACACTGTATAGATCCCTGTAGAGTTTTGCAGAATTTATAATCAATCAGTCAATCAAACTGGACTTCTAAAGCACAGCTAATGACCCATGAGGGTACCCCTACACTGAGTAACCTGATGCTAGAGAGGGTTCATTTGAACAGTCAGATCTTGAGTCCTTTCCTGAATTCCAGCAGAGTGGATGTGGTCTAGAGGGGAAGTGGGAGGTCGTTCCAGGACTTTGCAGCAAGATAGGAGAAAGAGCGTCCTCCACTGTTGCTGTGGCAGATGTGGGGGCTGTGAGCGAGAGAGAGGGAAGCAGAGCGCAGGTGTTTGGAGGGTAGGTGGATGTTCAGGCGGTGGTTGATGTTTGCTGGTACTTGTTTGTGTAGGGCTTTGTAGGTGTGGATCACCATCTTGAACTGACATCTTTTCTGAATGGGGAGCCAGTGGACCTTCTTGAGGTGGGGGGTGATCTGGATCCACTTTGGGACATCTAGGATGAGCCCGGCCACTGAATTTTGTATGCATAATAGTTCTTATTAGGGTGGTGTAAGTTGATCCACAGTCCCTAATATATCACTTCAATACATTAACCAAGAGGAAAGGGTTGTCAACATTACGACAATGTCTAAGAGCTAGGGGCTCTTCAGGACAAAGAAATCCGACTTCTGCACCACAATGGTGTGAGTCCCAGTGTAAGGCAAGTACTCCATTACAATGTGTCAACTACCCACAAATTCAGGTGAAGTGCCCGCGCCATGTGTGTAAATGCCCAATAAAGACAAGTCACCTTTGTTCCTTAATTGTATCCTCTGTGGTTCCTACCATAATTGGTACAGTTGGAGGGTAAAGGGAAGAGGCTCTTGAACCCTCAGCCATATCTGGAAAGAAATGTAATTAGTGCCGTTGGAGCATATAGTGAAGAGGCTCTTTAACCCTCAGTCATATCTGGAAAGAGTTCCATCCGCAAGCGGTTAATACATCTAGTGCCGCCTACGCTGAGTACTACAGGTCAGTATGATGGCAGTGCCAAAGAAAACACCAGGATACCAGCTTGATATGCAGTCAGTCACTCAGGACTGGTGTACATGCCATTTTACCATGTAAAGCACATTGCCTGTCCCACAGATAGCATTTTGATTGCTCAATTAAGGCTGTGTAGGTTTTGCTTACACATTTAGCTGTCTGTCATTGATAGACGAATAGTATGTAATGTAATGTAATGTAAAACGGAATTGAAGAGCGCTCTGTTACTCTGTTTCCTGGTGCTAATAATAAGAACCAAAGGATTAAAAAGCCAAGTGACTAACTGGGGAATAGCTGAGGTTTTTATGCTTTTGGAAGGGGGAACAAATTGTTGATACAATCCCTCACTGCCATGACTGAAAAAGCTCTGCTAGGCAGGAAAGACCAGGGTATCCTAGGGACGACCAGAAGGTGTGTTTCCAAACATTTTAACTTTCTAGCCGATCAGAAGGGGTGACCTCCTTCTCGGATTCCCTCACTACCACCCTAGCAACAGTGCTTCTCATTTCTCCATAGCCCCTCTCTCAACTACATTTCATTTGCTTTAAAGCGCTGATACAAGCTGCCTTTACTATTCCTCTCAGCTATCCATATAAAATACAGATTTGTTCTTTGCAGCAGGCATAATAACTATCTACGCTACTTTATGGTGAGTCAAAATGGACACTGGACAAAACTCTGATCTCTCTCTCCGTAGAAGGAACATTAATCGCAATAGTTGTCATTTTTATTAATGCCTGAAAGATGGAAGCACAAGGAACTCTTCAGCAGATGCTTTTAAATCATACTTTGTTGCTAAAAACAGGGCCCCCCCTTTCCGGTATGCGCCCAGTGCAGCCGCACCAGTCGTACTGCCCTAAAACCAGCCCTTAGTGTATGCATATAGGCCTCTTTAAAATGGCAACAAAAAACATGGCCTTTGATATTTACATTGAAACATAGATGAGTTTGGTTCTACCATAAAATTGGGAAATCTTTTTTCCTGAGTTTCTGACCTTGAACTCCAAGGCATACTGCTCTACGATTTAGTCAATTGAACCTCCTTTTTCAAAGATGACTGGACGTGGTAAAGCAAAACTATTCAGCATGGATGTAATGTGAGGCCAGATTTTGTATGCACCCTCTGTTGTATTGTATTGTATTTCAGCATGTTTAATGTGCATCCATACCTCTTGTTGAGGTCCCAACCTAATTTGCAGGATTCTACTTCTAAGGTGTATGGATTGAAGAAGAGTATTGGCAGGGGTGGTGTCCATTAGTGTGAGTATTACTGTTGTAAATGGTGCCCAGAGAGTGTGCTCCACAATTGATTCTGTTGGGTTTAGGCACATTTTACACATGCGTGGATAGTATACAAATTTGAGGATAGATTTGCAGGCTGCATGTACAAAACAGCAAGGGTTGTTACCTTAAAGGGACTAAGTCTTGATTGTGGGAAAAGGCAGGATTTTGTAGACCTTCTGAGAAGTAAAGGACTGTAGATGGACCTGACTTTCTTTGGCAGTTTATTACTTAATTTGCATGTCTCTACTGAGGAAGAACCATCTCTTATTCTGGCTTTATGGTAAAAAGGACCTTTCAGCAGTGGTGCCATTCCCAATCTGAGGTTTCTGCTTTGGTAGTAAAGTCTAAGTTTCAATTAAAGGAAGGTAGGGCCCAGTCCACTGATCACCCGATGTGCAATGCAAAGAGCACTGATGAATATTCTTCTGGCCAATGGTAACTAGTGTAATGCTTTGAGAGGATGTATAGTGTAGTCGTGTCTGTTGAGGTGAAGTTCTTCCCTAGCTGCTTTCGTCTGGATTATTTGAAAATTGGAAATTGGCTTGCTAGTGAGTACGGTGTAGAGTCTGTTTGCATATCCAGTCTTGAAATCACTAGTTCCAGCAATGCCTGTATCCTAAGTGAGATCCCTAAGTATAGGTAGTTGTGTCATACAATTCTCATCATGAAAAATGAGTCTCTTCTTACTATGTTAATGCCAGATTGGAGGAAGAGGTTTGAGTCATAAACTACATCAAGGTTTTTTACTTCCACAAGTTGCTGCCCTATTTCCAGGGGCCAAAAGTATACTGAGTTATATTTTTGCCAGAATACACATGTGAATATTTCTGTTTTTGAGGAGTTGTGCTTGAGATAGTTATCTAGCATCCGTTGTTCCACATCAAAAGGCACTCACCCAGTCTTGATGTCATGCCTGTGAGAGCTGTTTAGGTTTTTTAGTGACCTGGGTTCGATCTGGTTAGTTTTACAGGTGAGGTTGAAAGAGTGCACCCTTTCAAGATGAGAGGCTATGTAAACACTGAAGAATGGTCATGTGTTAATAAATCCCCTGGGGACACCTATTGAACTGATGTACGGTGATAAACTGTAAGGTGTAACAAGGCAACCTGGGGTCTGTCTTTATCAAATGACTTTATTCAGTTGAGGTTTGTAACCTGCATTCCAGAGTCATAGAGGCTTTGAGCTAGTAGAATATGATCAACTGTGTTGCAGATTGATGACATTCCAGGAGCAGTAGATAAGCAACCCCATTTTTGTTGACTGTGTTTAAGGTCATCCAAAAACGAGATTGGCATTGATTCCTGATCTGAATCCATCTTGTCTATCGGACAGTAGATTATTTTGCTTAAAGGAGGTAGGTATCTGTTCAAAGCTTGCCGTTTCAATAAGCTTGCCAAGAAGGGAGCTTTAGCTATGTGTTGGTAAAGTCCCTGCTTGTTTAGAATGGGGTTTAATATATATGTTGTTTTAAAGTTTCTTGGAAATTCACCAGCTAATAGGTAAGACTTGATGATCATTCTCATTGGTACAGCAGCAGAGGACTCAAGTAGGATTGATTGGAAGATGTTTGGCCCCAACAATCCACTAGAGGACAAATCCATGTTTGTAGCTTGAATTCAGTTAGAGATTTCACTTTGTGTTAGAAGGTTGAATGAGTTCCCTATCCATTGAGGGTTCAGAATAACTCGATTTGGTGTGGGAGACTGCTGCTTGTATGTAGAGTTCAAAGATAGCTGCTTTCTTGATGATAACATTTTGCTGATTTAAGGAAGAATTGAGTACAAGCCAGCTTGACAAAATATGAGGGTCTTCATTTTTTGTGTCAGAACTGTGGTGAGCTGCATGTTTAAGTGTGCATAAAACCATACCTGGTAAGTATGATGTGTGAATTAGGTTAGTGATGTAATAAATCAGGTATGGCATGGAAGGAATTCATTTGAACAGGATTCAACATGTTTGTCGGCATCTTTGATAATTTAGTGTAGAATTTCCTCATGTGCTGCTCATATTTTACTACACTACAAACTGGTAAATTTGAACATTTAGTTTCTTTATTATGATGTAAACATAAATAATAATTTCTCTATTAATCTAAAGTACCCGAACCTACCCACCAATCTTGCAGTGATAGTTCACTATTTCTTAAAGAAAGTGGTGAGAAATCTGCAGTACAAAAAGGAGTTGAGGTAATTATTTTAAAGACCGAACACCGAATAGAATGTTTCTGTGATATTCAGGGTCATTTGCATAATCTCTGTTTCTCTTTTATTAGTTAGTTTATTTCTCTATTCACACATGTCCTGCCCTTTTTTGGTTTGCTAAATGTTCTGGATGTGGATTAATCAACAATATTTGATTAAATATTTCTACAGTTATCTGCTGGTTCAGTGATGGTAGCTAGGAGAGAGATGGAAGCTAAAACCCCCAAGAAAGCATAGGTAACCTTTCAAAATGTCTTTGTAAATTGAGCTCCACTGCTTGTCACCAGCACTGTTGAAGCTCAGGGTATCCAAGCATATTTTTCCTGCAACAGAAGTGCATTTATTAGGTCCAAAGTCAGGGAGACAAAAAAATTATTGAATCGCCGAATACCATTGGTGCTCGAGTAGATCTATGGAGCAATTCAAGGGCACTGTGTGGGCACTGCATGCTAAAGTTCTAGTGTTGGAGACTGAGGAAACTGCAATTTGCAGTCCCTGGGGAACCTGGTGTGTTCTGATTCTCTGTAAACTAATTTCTAACAATTGTACAAACTCATTAATAAAGTAGTTCTGACTATTGGCTGCCAATGTTAATGGTCAGGACTATATAGCGCTTTAGCACAATCTGAATAGGCTTGATACGGATGCTTTGTAACATTAGACACATTTTTCTTTTTGCAATGCAACTCTAGGCACATAAAGGATTTCAGGGGTGATACCCCGAAACCGTTCCCAGAATGCTTGTTTACCAGTCCAGGGAGGACCTGGCATGGCAGTTTTGGCTGGACTGTTCCCATGGGGAGAAGGGTCAATACTGATTTGCAGATGGTTGGGTCCAAACTAGGGTGGAATGGTGAGCAAAAAATCTATGGAATTTAACCCAGATCTGTGATTGGGGGTGAATGTTTGACAATATTCAGCATTCTGTCCATCATCTACGTATTGCCACATAAAGTATTTACCTTTGGTAGAGAAACTCTCCCTTTTCAGGCCAAGACTATAAAGTTTCTCAATCATGGCACTCTGAATGGTTTGGTGAATGTTCTGAGGTGTAATAGCATCTGAAAACTAATGGCAGGAGTAACCAGCTCCTCCTGAGAGGTTTCACCGCATTTTCCATCTTGACTTTCTTGTGATTGTGATAATTATGTGATCATATAATTAAAGACTACACAGAGAATGCAGCCAAATTATTTAAGTAGACTTCACTCAACACACTTACAATATGCTGACTACAGTGACGGAGTTGCACCTGAAGAAAACAAATACATTATGCGGTTTGTTTTTAGTAAAATGAAGGAGATTGGATATTATTATACACCAGCAATTTACATCAAAGATTAGCTGGAGTTGTAAACAGTACTGAAAAGTTCATGATAATTGCAGAAATAAACCACTGCCACCTAGAGACTACATATCCTGGAAGCAGAGCAAGGTGATGAGCCATCTCAAAATAATACACATAACACATCGACGCAGGAGATGCATCCGCGTCAGACGAGTGTTTGCAAGAAATAGACCTACATCCTGCTAAAGACTTATCAAGTCTGAAGGGGAAGCAAATGTAGGACAAGAACATTACTCAAGACCCTGAAGCTTAGCAACTAGGAAATTTTGAGTGCCAAAAACTAGCCTTCTTGAGCATGATGCATCAACAGAATACAGGTTATGTGCCAAAATAGTCCAAGTGGGAGAAAAGCATAAACATCAATCACAGGTATAAGAAGAAGTGTGGGGGAGGCATAATGTATATACTATGGAAATTAATTAATTCACACACCCACACCCTTCCGAGTCCATAGGTGTTTTAGGTGCAAACTGCATAGACTAGGAGGAGAGACTGACAGTACTAGTAGGACAAGTGAGGGTACCGCATCTATCTGTTGGTGTGTTACACCAATTGCAGATTCCAATAAAAAACTGGCTGCGGCCCTGCAGCAGATAAACAGTGCAAAGTAAAAGAGTAAACCCCCTCACAAAATATTTACATCATATGTCAACTATAAATAATTGATTCCCCTAACAAATAAACTAGGATGAAAAAAAACACAACACCTGACCCACCCCTCTTCCTAACCCCAACCAATGTCTAGCAGTAAGTCCAATTGTCCATAAATTAAAAAATCAAAATGTCCATAAAAAAAAACAAGTTTTCCGAAACGCCAAATTCTCACCCAACAAAAAAAAGATTAAAAAGGAGCAAGGGTCAAGACGGAGGTATAGCAACGGGCTTGCCGGACCTTCCTCTCCAGGGTGTTTAACCGCTCCTCAATCCTGGCTTCTAGGCGCGCCATCCAAAGGAGCTTGCAACACTGGAATGTCTTGCATGAATAACAGGGGTGGTCAGCACCATTTGAAATCCGGCTGGCGACAGCCAGACCATAGCGATGTACCACTTGGGGGGCCTGGCTGGGGTAGAGGGCATGTGAGGAGGATGCAGCTGCTGCCTCCTCCTCCTTCTCCGCCAGAACCACCAGTCGCCGATATTCATCCCAGATGGCCTCCAGCGTCCGTTGCCGGGCCTTGGTTGCTAACTCCTGCCTGGTGGGTTGTTTTGGTTGGGAAGGAGTAGCTATATCAAGAAAGAAAAAAAGACAATTGTAACCAATACTCTTAGCAAAACAGTAACTCAAAATTATACACATAAAATTATAGTGTAGTGGCACAGTTGCACTAGCAAGCAAAGTACATACCATTTGTGGTATCCTCTCACTTCCTCAGCCGCTAACATTTGTGTTAGTTTCAGGCATTACTAGGCACTATGGAGTAGACAAGTCTTCTTCTTCTCTCTCTTGTTTAGCTAAAGTAACCTTGTAGGCATTCCAGCTCAGTCAGCTTGGCCCTAGACAGACATACTTGTGTCACAGTCGCAGATGCAGACTCACGTTACTTTACTACTGTCTTCACGTGGGGCAGCTGTACTACACAATTATCTATTTTTCTATTATGGCCATACTTTGTTAAATCAATGGCAACTGCTCAATTTCACCTTCACCCTGACTCCTACAACAAGGCAGATGATATCTGATTACCAATATGAATGATGATATACGGGATGATGTGAGGTGCTACTATTGTTTGATTGTGTAACCATGCAGCCGATAGGCTACCCATGGCTGACACGATCAAAATGACATAGGTAGGGAGCCGGAGTGGGCCTCGGAGTCGGAGGGAGTAAATTGATAATGGGTTGGTATGTGTACATACATACCTAATATATATGTTGTGCTTGCAAACTTCTGTGAGTCAAGAGAGTATTCTAAAATACAACCTGGATTCAAAAACCTTGAAAACAAGCATTGGCATAGCCAATAGGTCTAGCCTTTGGGACCTTATAAGTGTTTAGCCATGCAACAGTTGATGTTGTTGCACCAAGGATATTGTGCTGCATAACTAAATACTTATAAGGTCCCAAAAGCGAGACCTATTGGCTATGCCAATGCTTTTTGTTTGTGCGACTTAAAGTTGTTGCATGGGAGTGCTGTTCAACTGCTCGGAAATATTTCTGCAGTTAGTTTTTGGTTCTGGCGTGCTGCGGCATGGCCATGTATGAAAGATAAAGGGAGAGGCAGAGACTGGCGCTTGAGAGAGAGGCAGTGACGGTCAGTGGAAGAGAGAGAGAGGAAAAGCAGACAAGAGGCAGAGACAGGCACAGTGTGAAAGTCAGAGAAACTGGGGCACAGAGAGAGGCCGAAGCAAGTTGTGGAAAAGCTAGAGATGCAGAGTCAGTGGAAAAGATAGAGACAGACAGCAGAAAAGACAAACAGGTAAAGATAGAAAGAGGCCCTGGAAAACAGAGAGAGGCAGAGACTGAGGCTTGTGGAGAGATGGACCGACCTTTGAAAAAAGCAGCAACAGAAACAATTCCCGTGTTTTTCCACGTGTCCACTTAGGGTGTAAGAACGCCTTCTTCCTGTTTCAATGACATGGCGTCAGACTAGAATGTAAGCAGGCAGGCCTCTTCATGTTGACAAAACACAGGACACTCGCATTGGTGTTCCGCACCGTCCAAAGTAATTGCCCTTCTATGTGCGATGGGGAAAAGCGCCAGACATTTCTAATCTTTCTAAAAAACCAAGGAATGTTCTAGAAATTTGTGCTTTACTTTAATGACGCATTTTAGCAAGACCAAGTTCACAAGGGCCCACTCTACAAAGAGCCATATATTTCATCCTTGCCGGAGTTGTGTGTGCTTAAGTGTTTGCATATGTCCCCTTTGGTGGCACTTTTACAATTCGTTATGCCTGAGAAGGTATGCATAAAACGTGCAGAGAAGCCCCCTCCAGGCCCTCGCCATACTGAAGACATTACAGTGCCATGATGCGTTGTTGCGTGTTTGGCACAAAGTAAACACAAACAGAATTCGCACGTTTGAGGTTCCCGTGCCTCACAATATATATCTGGCTGCCGTCTCACTTCCTTCTAGTGGATCTGCCTCCCAAGTGCGTGTGGTATTAAAAAAATTGCACCGGTGTACAAATGTGACTTGGAAAATATTCTATTACGACAAGGGACACTTGGTTCTTTTTACATGGTTCACACAAACCCAGGCCAGATTTTGTTGCTTTCACATGAAGTTTTGTTCCAGACCTCCTGTAAACATCACTACAAACCCGCTTTCCTGCAGTGGCTGCTTTTTGCAAAAGAGGCCGCTTCATCTGACAGCATTAAACATAAACTGAAATGCTGCCTTTTTCACAGACATCCGGGCCTAAAGTGATTAAGAGTTGCACTGTCGCTTCCAGTTAGAACAATGCCCACAAAAAACCTTAGTACCGACCAGCCTCAAACCCCAAACCACGGGGTACAAGGAGAAAACGAGTAGTCGTGTCCCCTAGGAGGGGAAAACGGCACCTCTAACAATACAAAACAGTATCAAAATATAAGTAATTAGCGTGATACGTATAATGCTGCTATATTTGCAACTGGGTGCTATATGAGCCTCTAACACCTACTACCCAAAGGTGTCACATGCACATCAAATCAATCCTGTACATAAACATAAAAGAGAAATAGAAGCTGTTTGCAGCACAACCACAAATTGAAGTTGAATCCGACCGAATCAGGTTCTGTAATAAGTGAGTATAATCCCTTAATAAGGTATTAGAGATTCTTGGCAGAATGAAAACAATAAAGAAACGTCAATTGGGTATAATTAATCACATGTGATCCATCAATGACGTTTTCTTGTACTTTTATTATGGTCCAAGCACGTTTTAAAACGTTCCCAGCACACGATTAGCCGACACGTGTTTCGTCTGGTCAATAGACTTTTTCAATGCTGGAATAACAGAATAATATAAGAAATAGTAACCCGACCTTAGAAGTGAATTTGTTATATTAAAAAGAGATAATATGAACAGAAATAAGAATATGGAAAGAGTGAGTAGCACAACTCATAATTATTGTGACAATGAAAGAAAACTGTGAATAAACCTGTACCCTTAGGAATATAAGAACATAAGTCTCAATACCCACCAGCTCATGGGAATAATGAAGAGTTAACGGTGGACAATAGTAAGCAGACAGTCCATCACTGCAACACATCAGTATGCGGTAGATTCCATAATCCAAAGTAAGCATAGATATCCGAATAATTGAAGCAAAACTATAGGTGGATCAAAAAATAAAGACAACAACCAGTAAATAAACTGATAATGAAAAATTATAAATTTCTGACTAAAATATGCTCCCCAAGTAATTCGAACATAACAAAGGAATAAAGTATTAAATTCCTAAAAGATGACTTTGTCCAAAATTCCTTATACATAGGTATAATCTAAGCAATAATAAGAAAAAAGCAGGAATAAAAAGAATAGAGTGGTTTCAGAAACAGCTACGATGTATATCTAATAAAGCCACACTTAAAAAGGACAACTATCACATAATCAATGATACCTATTAAATGTTTTAAGACATCTACAATAATATAGAAAATGCCCAAATGCAAGAACCGCTAAAAAACGCTGTCCTTTAATATGTATAGCGAGTCTGCTAGGTGAGAACATACTATATGTAAGCATAGCAGTAGAATCATACAATATACCAAACTAACGTGATAAATACACATTGTTACACTAATAATGATTACTATCCTCGATATGAACTCACCTAGGTAAACACACTATCAACAGCACTGTTCCTTCAGAAATCAATATACGTCGCTCCAAAATCCAATTATGAAAGACCCCGAGTAAGGGCTGAAATGGTGTAAATATAATCATAAGATAAATAGGACAAAGGTCAGAACAAAAACGTTACGCAAATAGAGAAAGTGTGAATCAAGTGTGATCAATACACTCACCTAATATTACGCTCCAAAAGTAATTTATAAGCAGACAACAGAAAATAGCTCCACTTAGAGAACGTAAACTCGGCGAAGCTGTAATACGCTGGTCTTAGTTGAGGTAAATGACAAGGACCAGTGCACGATGCAACTATGATATGTTGCAATCTAAAATGAAAAGTAATATCAATTACAAACTAAAATTATAGCCCAAACAACACCTGTCACTAGCTTTTGCAAAAGGGGCCGCTTCATCTGACAGCATTAAACATAAACTGAAATGCAAACTTTTTCACAGACATCCGGGCCTAAAGTAATTAAGAGTTGCACTGTCGCTTCCAGTTAGAACAATGCCCACGAAAAACCTTAGTACCAACCAGGCTCAAACCCCAAAACATGGGGTGACAGAATCCGGACAACAAATATAAGGTCTGTAAAATAAAATAACAAGCGTGCACAGTAAAAAAAAAGAGTTTGCCGAGAGGCAGCAGGGGGAGGGGAGATAGGAGGGGGACTGTGCCTGTTTCCCTTGCGTTTCCCTTGCGGGAGGGAGCAGGGGCACCATATGTTTGCAAGTTAATTACTAACATATGGTGTCAAAGCTCGCAAAAAATGCCCACGTTGCCATTGAAAGCAATGCAACATGTGCACGTTTTTAGGGCGAAAAGCGAATCGATTACAAAAGGTCTTTTTCCTTTTTCGCATTGCCTAGGCGAGACCTAAAAACCTATCCTTGTTTTCAATTTATCATTGCATTGCTCTTCTAGCATTATTTTTATTTTTTTATTCTAATCTTCACCCTTGGCTTTGCTACTCTGTCACAGTTTATTTTTCTTTTACATTCTCTTCATCCAGTCTCCACCTATGCTATGATTGAAGACCATCCAGGCATCCATCCATTCAAAGTAAATATGGCTATCATTCTTCTTAATCTCCACAAACCTTTCACCATACATTTGTCATTTATTTTAACCACCACCCATGTGTCCTTGCTTGCCTTTGAGTTTGACCATTAAACCCCCAGAGGATTCCTTTCACCCATACAGTTTCACCCACCCAGGCAGGCATCTTTTCTTTCACCTTTCACTCATCCTTCAACCACTCATACATCCAATCAGCCACCTATGCAACCCGGCCCCCTTCCTTCATCCACGCATCCCTCTCTGCCAGTCACATATTGCATGTCACCCGTCCTTCCTCCTTCCATTCTTCTTTCCCTTTTCGTTCAACCCATCCATCAAGGTCGTCTGATTCTTAGTCTTCCTCATAAAACTTTCCCAGCTGAGTTGAAGTCAGATAGAAGAGGCTATTAGTTACTCAACTCCCACCGCTAATGCTATTGCTAATGCTAAGTAAAGGGTATCTTTTTGAACCGTTGTTCACAAAAACTTAGCCTCTCTCAACAGTCCAGTGTACACCCTTGCAGTGAATGTATTGTAAGGAATATAACTTACCACCGCCTGCCACTGCTGCTGGCTCATCCCATTTAGCTGCCGCATCTGCTGCTCCCTCCTTACTGGCGTCGACTTCGCCGCTGGCCTCAGCACTGGTGGCCAGTTCGCCTAGAAAAAACACTGCACATTTTTTAGATTTCATACACGCCTCCCCATATTTATTTGTTTTCACTAGCAAGATTGAAAATACAATACATACATACACCACACACATCACTAGTACAAATCGGGTACTAGAGTAGAAAGTAGACAACCCAAAGGACTGGAATCAGTGGCTAGAGCTATTGGTGAATCTGAGTTTTTAAAAAGAAAAAGAGTGGCCAACTTCGTGGCCAATCGGACATGAGGTCTCTCGAGTCCTCTCTCTTAGTTGGAAAATATAATGGTGCCCTCCTCATACTTCCTTCCAGCCATGGTGCACGGTAATCATTTGTTCACCATCAACTGCTGCTAATAATAGTACTAGGCCTAGACGAGAAAAAAGAAAATACACCACTTTGAGGTGTCCTACATGACCATCATTTTATTTGCTGATTGAGCATGAGACAGAAAGTAAATGAAAGCCTTCTAATCTCAACAAACTTGCATAGAAGACCTTAGTTGGGCATGCAATCTGCACAGCAGAGTAGTAGTACTAGTAGTAGTAAGGACCAATGTGTTCTCTGAGTCTTACAGTAGTACCACCACTAGGCAGTCCGCAAAATTTAAGGAGAGAGGGAAAGCTGACTGAAAATCCAAAATAAAACAAGCTACAGCCAGACTAATAGTACAGAGTCAGAGGCAGTTAGATTTGATATAACAAAAAACCAGACACTAGAAATATAAATAACTAAGTTGGTAGGTAATGCAGGGATAACAAGAATTTAGAAACAGACAGATCGAAGAAGATTTAGTTAAAAATAGAATTAGTAAACAGAAATAATAGTTAGAAAAAATATGGTGCAGTAAACGTTAGGGAACTATATATTAATACTAACAACAGGAGTATTTACTGGGGCCAGCAGAGCCATCTGCAGAGGAGCGATCCTGGGAGGCACCTCCAGCTCCCGCCTCGGCAGACCGCACTTTATTCTTGCCCCTGGATGCTGATCATGTAAGACATCATTAAAGAGACAAACATTGATTGTTGTGATATAAAGATAAAAAAATCACCACAAAAAAGGTTTTTGACAGGAAATGGCAATTGCAATAAAATTGACCTTTCTAATCAGATCGACTAGTAGTAGACTAGTTTCGTGGTCGCGGACTGTCCTGTCTCTTCCACAGTTTCATTCCGATTCCAGAATCCTAAACCTTAGTACCACCTAGCCCACCTATTCCAAAGACTTTGGAATGAATTGCCCTAAAATTATATTTGCTTCTTCTTATCTCCGATCTCATTCGCAATCATAAACCACCTTCGACGGGCCAATTCACTAAGTCTGCATTTATTTTAGTCTTCAAAAATGCATAGATGGACGCATGCATATTGCATACACCAAATTGTTGGTTGGTTGCCGAGTTGCTATGTTATTCACTCACTAACAAACCACAAAAGGTTCTACTAAGGAGTCAGCAGCACGTGGGAGGAGAATGCGTCACACAGACCGCTAAAAAATTGCCAACTAATACTGAGTAACTAATTAACTACCTACCACTATTGTAGTGACAGGATAAAGGAAAGGAGTCTCTCTAGTCTGTATTACCTAACATAAGTTCTCTAACCTCTCTTACATAATCAGCCCAAGCAAGCGCAAAGTTGAAAACAAGTAAGATTAGTAGCGCCGAGAACCTGTCTAGAAAAATAACAATCACAATGTGTATTTTTAAACATAACTTACCTGCATGTAAGCAGCAGAAGCATTCTAGCTATTTGGGAAAAAAATATTATTCACAATACCACAGAACAGAACACACAATAGTAATATAATTAGCTACTCACCAAGCCCCACGACCTCAACAACTAGCAGGTCCAGCAGGTCCTGCACCTGGTCCAGGATGTCGGACCACTGGTGCGTCAGTTGGTTATGTGTGTACCGGACCTCAGAGCAGTGAAACACTGCCCGGCGCACCCTCACCCACCGGCAGTGATGCACATGTATCCCATACCCAGAACCAGGCCTGCCGCCAGGGTTAAGGGTAGGTGGCACTGCACACAAAAAACGAGTGCAGCCACCTCCACCTCAGAAAATAAGGCCCGAGGCTGTACTCCTTCCAGGCGCTGCCTTCCGCTGCTCCTCCTGCTTCCCCAGGAACTGGATGAAGCACTCTTCGTAGTCTTGGCCATGGTTCAGGGTGGCAGAAAAGAAAATGCAGGAGTAAAAAATTAAGTCAGGAGAAAAAGAAGGGAAGTAAAAAAAAAAGCAAGTAATAGAAAAACAGTACAAAAGGCAGTAAAACACACAAAAAGTAGAAAAAAACGCAAAACATACACATTTGGGAAGAGAGGGAAAGATATTAAATAAGAAAGATCAGAAAAAAGTTTTAGGGACAAAGGATTGGAAAGATTTAGGGAGGAAAAACAGGCCACAGAACCATAACCAGACAAGAAAAACAAGATGCTCGTGCCCATGTGCGACCGCCTGGTGAAGTTTGTGCGATAATTCCCCCGAACACGCAATTTGCATTGCCGAACATCAGAAACGTCTCGCGAGCATGCAGAACAAGCAACTCCCCATGCTTGCGGAACTCTGCGCAGCGCTGCAGAGTTTGTTTACCGATTCGCGGAGTTCCGCGTAGCACAACTACACGAACTCCCTCTCGGGGTTAGTCTAAAGACCATAGTTCACCCAGCCCTCGTTTTTTTATTCTGTCCTCTTGGTATTTTTTATAATTACCCTTTAATTTCAGACCATATCAAGCTGACTAGCAAGCCCTCTGCTGCAGATCTCTGCTTATGACAGTATTTAAAAGTGCTCCAGGGCTAGCCAAGGTCTGTCTTGAGTGAATGAATGAATGAATGACGGATACTTCTATAGTGCAGCTACTTGTCAGAGTGTCCTGGCACTATGTTAGGCCTTGAAAAGAGGAACAAGAACTCAGCGAGAAGTCCAGCCTGACTTGAGCAGGTGATGCTGAACTTTGCAGCTAGAAATCTTTTTTGTAGGTTTTTAATATGATTTTATGCTATAAACTGGCATCTGCGCCCATCATCATTTCACATCCTTATGAGAGAGAGGGTATCAATCTGGCTTTAATTACTACAGCCAGTGCTTGGAGATTGTGACCCCCCTAGAGTTTTTGCCAAAGCTAAAAATGAAAAATTTAGGGCTAAATACTTTTCCCTGATAGCTTCCTTTTTTGGATCAAACGAAGCCCTTGAGTTTATCTTGACACCTAGGTAGACGTATGTTGATGTCTTTTCTATTATAGCTCTGTTAAAAAACCATTTGCTTTGATTTAAAATACAGTGATTTAAAGAGATTACTTTCGTTTTCTTAAGATTAATCTCCAAACCATTGTCAACTGCATATATTGCCAAGCAATTAATTGATCTATGCAGACCTACCCTGGAGTTGCGAAGCAGAAGCAGGTCATCTGTGTACAAGATGTTCGACAGCCTGATGCCACCAAGGGACGGGCATGTGATACCAACTCATCCAATGCCGAGATGTATAGATTAAATAGGAGGGGCACAAGTTTGCACCCCTGCTTTAGACCAATCCTCACTTCTCTGGACACATGGGTGCCATCACTGATCTTGACCCAGGTATCAGTATAATGCAACCTAATCACCTTTAGTAGGTTATACAGGATTCCCCATTGCTGGAGCTTTGGCCATAACTTTTCATGTGGAATGCTGTCGAACGCTGTCTTAGAAATCCACAAAACATGGCATGCCAGTGGCCTTTGCTCTACTGAGGTTTAGTCCTACTGCCATGAGGTTGGTTAGCTTAACTTTCTTCCATGTGAACCATGTCTGGTTAGGCCCATGCCTTTAGATCCTGAAGCAGTAATGACGAGAAGTACTTGAGGTCTATATCCAATAATACTATTAAACAGTAGTTGCTTGTGAAGAGCGGCTCCTCCTTTAAAGATTGGATGGATGATTTAACCTTTCCAGCTTCCCAGCATAGACCCATCTGCCAAAATGGTATTAAACATGCTGGCTAAATAATTTTCCCACTGCAAGGTGTACTCTTTAAAGACAGCTTGAAGGATTCCATTTGAGCTGGGAGCACAGTGGGAACGAGATTTCACGATAATTTTGGCTATTGCTGCAGCCACACACCCTATGGGCTCGGTGGGGGTATTTGCCTTGTGAATCTCCTGAGGCCATACAAGAGCAGCCACATTATGCGATGCGTACTTCCTGAGAGATGTGACTTTAGGTACTTTACCCAGCCTTCCTCGCTTATATTTGCATTGCAAGCTGCCCTTAGGCCTTTGTCGATATCATTAATAAGCTTCCAAAATGTTTTTGTACCTTTTAGCTTATGAATGGCTAAAATATTTTGAAAGGGAGTGTTTTGTTTGTCCCTTCCAAATACTGATTTGGTACCCTATGTATCAATGTTTTGTGATCAAAAGTTTGAAAAATTACCATCTCTCAGAGTAGGTTGGTAAGGTATTTTTAAAAGGGAAGGGGTCCATTTGTTAGAAAAATGTTTGTTTGGAAGTAGGTAGTTTAAGAAAAACTGTCCGCATTTAAAAGTTTACTTTATTTAAAGGCTATCATAGACAAGGTGGTCTGCTGCCCCTAGCAGAAAACCATCCCAGTGATGACCATAATCCGAGTAGGTCTCAATTTGTGACCTATCTCATTAATTTTCATGAACCCCATTCTGAATCAGAAATGTACAAATCAAACTAATAGTACATCGGTTGATTCGGAAAATTCTTTTTTGGTTGCAAAAATACAAATCGCTAATTGGGACCAGTTGTTTTGTGATCAGTTGTTTGTATATCTGGACCTTGTTTGTGATGGGAATAACCATCCTTAGTGAATAGTCAACTTGTCAAATCTAAATCTGGTAACTAAGCATGTGCAGGTAAGTACTATGCCATGATATCAATAAAGAGTCCAAATAGGAGTAAGGGGGGATTCCTGGGCATGAGAAACTGATCCTATAAGCATTCCATAAATTCACAATCCCCCCCCACTTTTAATGAAATGTCACAATGTCATCAGTGATGTCATTTGAGATGTCATGAGTGATGTCATGAGTGATGTAATATGTGACGTCATCAGCAGTGCATTGCGGGCGCGCGAGTTATAGTTATTTGAACTAACTATAACGGTGGAATTTCAATGGTCCGGCTAACTATAACACCCCTGAAACCTATGTTTTTTTCTGTGACTTTCTAAGGTTTTTTATATGCTAATTCCTAACTATAACTTGCCTGAAACCTATGGTTTTATAAGTGAATTTCAAAGGTTTTTTAAATGCTAATTTCTAACTTTAATGTAACTGAAACCTATGGTTTTTTAAGTGAATTTAAAATCTTTTTTAAATGCTAGTTTCTAACTATGCCTACAGAGGTAGGACATGTGAAGAAAGAAGAAAAAACACAGAGAGAAGAAAAAGAAATGCAGAAAGAAGCAACAGAAGTCCTCAAAGACGAAGAAAAGTGCAGGAAGAAGGAAAACGTGCAGAAAGAACAAACAGAGGAGCAGAAAGAGTCTTTGTTGCAAAATCATCCTGTACCCTCAACTTTTTCAGATGGGTACTGGTGGTAACTGACTCTGACTAACCAGTCCTAGAGCCAGTGCTATGCTAAAAGACACTTAGAATACAGTTAAAACACCTACATACACTAGGGGACACTATGCGTTGGGGTACCCCTGTTATTAGCATGACCTCCTCTGTTAGCCCCTAGTATATAATAGGGCAGGGGGATTAAAACTACCTCTTAAAACGCGCCACAGGGCGCGTTTGCACACTGGTGAAGGGAGAGGGGGCTGAGCTGACGTGTGCAAACACGCCCTGTGGCCGTTTTAATTTGGGGGATAAAGTCCCCTTTAATCCTGAGTGTCCCTTGGGTACAACTAGCCCATCAGGTATCTCTAGTTAGCACCACAGAGCTGCGTTGCCGAGAAAATGGGCATGGCCTGGACCACCTCTCTGCAACGCAGCACAGTGGCGCTTACTGGAAGCACCTGGTGGACTAGTTGGCCCCCATGGGCCCTCAGGATTGAAGGGAAATTATTTCCTCAACTTAAAATGCGCTATAGGGCGTGTTTGCACACGTCACCTCAGGCCCCGTCCCCTCCCTTCCCCACTGTGTAAACACACCCTGTGGCCGTTTTAAGTTGGGAGATTAACTCCCCTTGAATCCTGAGGGTCCCTAGGGGCAAATTAGCCCACTAGGTACGTCCAGTAAGCACCATTGCAGAAAGGTGTAAAAAGGGGCACAGCCTGCACCACCTCTCTGCAATGCAGCGCAGTGGCGCTTACTGGAAGCACCTGGTGGGCTAGTTGGCCCCCAGGGTCCCTCAGGATTGAAGGGGAATTATTTCCCTAACTTAAAACGCGCCACAGGGTGTGTTTGCACACGTCACCTCAGGCCCCACCCCCTCCCTTCACCACTGTGTAAAAGCGCCCTGTGGCCGTTCTAAGTTGTGAGATTAAGTCCCCTTGAATCCTAAGAGTCCCTAGGGTCAAACTAGCCCACTAGGTACCTCCAGTAAGCGCCACAGAGCTGGGTTCTAGAGAGGTGTAAAAAGGGGCGTGGCCTCTGAACACCTGTCTGCAACGCAGCTCCCTGGCGCATACTGGAGATACCTGTTGGGCTAGTTGGCCCTCAGGGACCCTCAGTATTAAAAGATAGTTAATCCCCCAACTTAAAACGCGCCACGGGGCGCATTTGCACAGTGGTGAAGGAAGGGGGCGTGGCCTGAAGTGACATGTTTGCAAACACACCCTGTGGCGCGAATTAAGTTGAGGAATTAATTCCTCCTCAATCCTGAGGGTCCCTCGGGGCCAACTAGCCCACCAGGTACCTCCAGTATGTGCCAGAGAGCTGCGTTGCAGAGAGGTGTTCAGAGGCCACGCCCCTTTTTACAACACTCTGCAACGCAGCTCCGTGGCGCTTACTGGAGGTACCTGGTGGGCTAGTGTGCCCCCGGGGACCCTCAGGATTGAAGAGGAATGAATTCCCCAATTTAAACCACGCCACAGGATGTGTTTGTACACATGTCAACTCAGGCCCCGCCCCCTCCCTTCACCACTGTGCAAACGCGCCCAGTGTTGCGTTTTAAGTTGGGAGATTAACTCCCCTTGAATACTGAGGGTCCCTGGGGTGCAACCAGCCCACCAGCTACCTCCATTAAGCGCCACAGGGCTGCGTTGCAGAGAGGTGTAAAAAGGGGCGTGGCCTCAGAACACCTCTCTGCAACACAGCCCCCTGATGCATACTGGAAGTTTCTGGTGGGCTCGTTGGCCCCCAGGGACCCCCCAATACTCAAGGGGAATTCGTTCCCCATCTGCAAACGCACCAGGGGGCGCGTTTGCAGAGTTCTCAAAGGAGGCGGCGTGGCCTCCGACGCGATGCCTGTCTTTTTTTTTTTTAAGAAGGGGGGCTGTGTGGCCCCCCTTCTTTTCCAAATATTCTTGGCCCTGGGGACCCCATCCCCCAGGGCCTGCCCCCACTTTTTATTTTTTTTTATTTTGGGAATGGGGCTGCATGGCCCCCCTCCCTAGGCCAAAATCTGCCCCGGGGACCCCATCCCCCGGGGCATGGCCATATTGTTTATTATTTTTTTTTGGAGGGGGGCTACCTTGCCCCTCTCCTTAGACCATTTATGGCCCCGGGGACCCCATCCCCCGGGGCTGGCCTTTGTTCTTTTTTTATTTTGGGGAGGGGGACCGCGTGGCCCCCCTCCTGGGCCACTTGTAGCCCCGGGACCCCATCCCCCAGTGCTGGCGCTCTCCGTTGGGGACCGTGGGGGTCCCCAATCCCCCCAAGGTCCCGCCGGCTCCCCGCATCCTTCGGGAGCCGGCATTGCTTTTCCACATGGGGAGCTGCTAAGATGCAGCTCCCTGTGTGGAAAAGCAATTTGGTTTGAATTTTGAAAAAGACAGCAGGTTTTCCTGCTCTCTCTTTCAAACTTCAAATCAAGTTTGCTATGGCAGGGCAGGAGCCGCGAGGCTCCCGCCCTGCCATAGCAAACTACAGTGTCCCGGGTGTGGGCACTCCGGGACACTGCAGGAGCCGGCCCTGGGGGGCGGCGGTCCCCAGGGCCATGACAAGGCTCCAGGAGGGGGGCTGCGCAGCCCCCCTCCCACAATCTACAAAGCCTCGGGGGTGGTGGTCCCCAGGGCTGGGGGGGGCCATGAGCCTCTGCCAATCTTTTCTTAACGCCCCGGGGGGTGGCAGTCCTTGGGGCCTGGGGGGGCCTTTGAGCCCCTATCCATATTTTTAAAAAGCCCCGGTGGTGGCGTTCCCCGGGGCTTACATAAAACAATATTGCCCCCGGGATTTGGCCACCCCAGGGGCTAATTACCAAGGAGCCCTCGCTTCGTTTTTTTTTTATCGGCAGGATCCGTGTTTTTATTTCTGCTTTCTGGAGGCACAAGATGGCTGCCAAGACTTCCTAGTTTGGAGTGTTGACAGCCAATTAGCATACAGCTCGACATCGGGAGGGTGCGCGGATCCTGCGCGGCCATAGATATATATATGATTTTACATTTGATTTTCTCAGCAACTACTGAATGGATTTACACCATTTAAATAAAAGGCACGACTCTGAACCAAGGGCTACGTTTTTGCCAAATTTGGTGTAATTGCATTCAGCAGTTCTGGCTGTAGCTGCGACTAAAAGTTCCTATGGAAAATTGCATGGGGAAAACACGTTTTGGGACCCCCCTTTTTGCTCGGCCCCCGCTTGACGAATCACCCCGAGACTTTCAGGATAGGAGCGGACCGGAGCGCCCCATCGGTTTTGAAAATTTTGCGAAGATTCGTCAACCGGCGCCAAGGTTATTGGGAATAGAATGTTGCGAATTTCCTATGGAGGACAGGTTCTAACTATAACTAGTGGGTAATATATATATATATATATATATATATATATATATATCATAGACTGCTCGCTCTATAACTCCATACCACTCCGCTGGAACAAAGCGAGATAGGACCCAAATAGGTGCTTGATAGATTTTATTCACAAGCCACTCTCCACCATGACGCGTTTCGGCAGCTTCTCTGCCTTGATCACATGACAGCGCTAACACGGGAGACATTCATTTTTAAAGTGCTAGTGCAAGGTCACATGGTACACTCAATACAATCAACATAGAAAACATACTGTAAAATTACAAGTGTGTAATTTAAAAGAAAGACATCAGGAATTGCTTATTTACTCGCTAAATGCCACTCATTATAACAGGACCTGATTGTCATGACTGTTGTTGATATAATGTTTCAATATTTATATACCCAACATGTCACTTCAAAGGTTAAAATAATGGCCTAAATGCCAAAAGCCTTTGTGTTTTCCGTTTGTTGACTGATTGTTTTGCATAGGACCTTTGTGATAAAAAATGATTAAACCCGTGTATCCAATAAATATTAAAAAAGAAAATTTTAAGAAATTAGCAAGAGAACCGGTGTTAAAATTTTCGTAAAGTGCAAGTGCTTAAAAGGTAATAAAATAGTGTGCGCGGTGGATTGGTTATTAATATATAACCTTCCAGTATGTGCAAATGTAATAACTACAAGGATGCTATCTAGTGTCACAGACAAAATGTATGAGCTATAAGTTCTAAAGAAATATATATCGCCGACTGAAATCACCTATATGCCATATGCTCAATTAGAATATTGACTTTTACCTCATGGACTGACAAATATATGCTGTGGGGGCTTAGATAATTACCGGACATTCCTAGCTCTAGTAGACCTTTAGAAATAATAGTATAAAATGTTTTAAATACATAAATATATAAATATAAATATAAATAAATTCTTAAAACATCCACATATAATATCTATAAAAACCTCCCCTAAAAAAGTAGGTAAAATACCAACATTGTAACATATCATTATTGTCTGTGCAAAGATAAATTAATTAAAAGATCTCAAATCATAAGACAATTGAACAATTTATGATGAAAGAAGAGTTACGATTCATAAAGTGATAGTGAGATGTGACAAGCATACAATATAAAATATGTTAAAAGAAGAATTTTTGTACTTAGATGTTGGTATATACAATCTTAAAATATTCTTCCACATAAATATCCAATCCTAGCATATCACACCATCATCCCACTGAATTCTATTCATCCCTGGCAGTAATTAGGAAATAAAGGAAAGGAACCTGATGCCATTTATGCAGTTGATAAAAGTATGTCTAGTCAAGGTATGTATACAGATCCTCGCTAGTATTAAGACCTCCTGGATTCTTGGTGTCTAGCTCTAAAATGTAGCGTGTTTCAAGGCGCCTAAGTTTTTGTTCCCGATCTCCCCCTCTGTCTAGTGGAGGTATCGTATCAATGACATAATACTGAAGATGTTTTAAATTGTTGTCATGTTGTGTCTTGAAATGCCTTGCTACAGGGTAGGTTGGGTCGCTGTTGGTAATGGCTCTAATGTGCTGTAATATGCGCTTGTGTACTTGTAACTTGGTGCTACCTATATACAATAAGTTACACGAGCACTGTAACCCATATATAGCAAAGTCAGTGCGACAGGTCAAGTGATGTTTGATTTCCCGGGTCGTACCATTGAACGCTGTCTGGTAAGTGGTTCTATTTGAAGCATAGTTACAAGCTTTACAGACAGAGCATTTGAAAAAACCTTTCCTAGCCACCAGCCAACCCACTTTCTTACTTTCCTCAGGGTTTTTCCTTACTAGAGCCTTTGCCATTGTGGCCGCTCTTCTGTATGTAAAGGCAGGTTGTTTAGGCAAAAATGTACCAATTATAGGGTCATCATGAACTATTGGCCAATTCCTTCTTATTATAGTTCTTATCTGTTGTTCCTGCTTGGAATATGTAAGGATAAGTCTAGTGGGCTCAACTAGAGTTTCTCCCTTGTCCTTTCTCTTTGTTACATTATTTATAAGCTCATGTCTAGCGAGCCTTTTTGATTTGTCAATCGCACTCTGGATGGATGCATTTGTATAACCCCTGTCAAGGAATCGCTGTCTGCATTCTTGCTGTTTATTGTTACAGTCCCCATCCTCACTACATATTCTGCGAATTCGAAGCATTTCCCCATACGGAATGCTGTATATCAAGTGTGGAGGATGTGCACTCGAAGCATGTAACAGAGTGTTGCCTGCCGTTTCCTTACGATGCAGTGAAGTGTTCATGCAATTGTTCACTATGTTGACCTGAACATCTAGGAAGGTTATACTAGTGTTGCTTATGTTGGAAGTGAACTGTAAATTTACATCATTGATATTTAACGATTTGACAAATTTAATGGCTTTATCCTGGGTTCCCTGCCATATAATGAATAGGTCATCTATATAGCGTAACCAGCATACGATGTTGTCTTTGTATGTCTCTTCATACGTTTTCATGAGGACCAGCTCCTCCCACCAGCCCATGAAAAGACAAGCGTAGCTGGGGGAAAAACTGGCCCCCATAGCAACGCCTTGAATTTGCTGGAACATTTGATGTTTGAACATAAAGTAATTGTTCTCTAAACAGAAACCCAACATGTTCATTATCAACTTGTTATGCTGTGCATAGTATAATGGTCTATTTGCCAAAAAATAGTCAACTGCCCTTAGACCATCCTGGTTCTTGATGCACGTATATAGTGAGGATACATCCAAGGCCAGGAGAAAATATCCTTCTTGCCATCTGATCTTGTCAATTTTCCTGATGAAATCCCCAGTGTCCTGCACAAATGATTTCAATTCTTTCACATGTTCTTGGAGGAAAAAATCAATATAGCGTGACATGTGCTCTAATGGTCCATTGATGGCAGCGATTATTGGTCTCCCGGGGGGCTTGTGAATGTTTTTATGAACTTTAGGAATAAAGTACATAGATGGAGTTTTTGGGTGTTCTGTTTTTAAATATTTAAACTCTTCCATACTCAAAAGCCCCACACTCTTCCAGGCCAATAACTTAGAATGGAATTGATTTATCATGGCTTTATACCTTAGTACAGTACTTCTACGGTAACATTGCACATCATTCAGTTGCAAGTAGGCTTCTTCCATATAATCATTCATTGGCCATAGTACAATGTTCCCCCCTTTGTCGGAGTTTCTGATGACTATTTTGTTTTCTTTGTTTAATTTTGTCATCAATTGGTTATATTGTCTTTCATGATTAGTTACTTTCCTTTTTTGTTTGTTGATTTTGATGTTAAGTTTCTTAATTTGTGCCACGACCTGTTCATTGAAGACATCGATGGAATCACGCGGCATGATGGGCATAAATTTAGACTTCACCTTGAAAGGAGTAATCGGTTTCGTGTTCACATTGATTTCCAACAATTGATCTTTGGTACCTGGTTCGAAAAGCAGGCTTTGACTTGATCTGTTTGTAGATGAGTCAGATTCATTCGCCAATTCTTGTAGGTTTCTCAGGGCCTCTAAGTCTGCCACTAGTAGTTCACAGGTGTCACTTGTGTTTGTCATCATATCCGTACTTTCAACTCTAGACCGTGATTTTAATTCATGGAACTTTTTAAGTTTTAGCTTACGGATAAATTTGTAGACATCTACACGAGTTGTTGGATAATCAAAGTCAGACTGAGGACAGTATGATAATCCCAATGACAGTAACTGTTTTTCGGCTTGGGTCAGATCGATATTAGCCAAGTTGATTATTGTTTTGGCCGTCGATGTCGTTGAAGGAGGATTATTTACTGTCTGTTTCTCCATCCTCCTCGTCGTCCTCTCCCCCTGTTCGAATGCTTGTTGTAAGTTGCGTTTCCTTGCTTTTCTCCTTTGTCTTCTAGACGTTGTTCGTCGTTTTTTGCCGGTTGATTACGCGGCCTCAATGTTTCCCGTCTACTTCTTCTCATGTAGTCTAGTTCCTCCCCCAAGGTAGGTTTGATGGCATTTGAATGTGTTCGGTTTGGTCTTCCTTCAGCTTCTGATTCGCTCTCCACAGCTGAGCTTAAATCTGAAGTTGTATCATCTTGGATATTGGGTGCTGGGGCGGTTTTGTGCAGTTGTCCATGTTCGCCTGCCGCCTTTGATCTGTATACATCAAATTTACGTGAGAAAGTGAAGATCTGTCCACTCGCATAGTCATCCTTGTCCCTTTGGAACTTGAACGCTTTGCGTTGTTTAATTTTATCTTCCTCTTTGGCCAACCTATTGATCATTTCCTCGTGTAATTTTGTTTGTTGAGGATCCCCTAATCCTTTTATTTCTGATTCCAGGGCGTCTATTTTGAGTTGTAATGCCTCACGGTCTATGATAGCATATTTTACCAGTACTTGGACCAATTTCCTTGATGATTCCAGATTTATTTCCGCCCACTCGGCCATCATTAAGGGGTTTGGTGTATCGTAGCTAGGGGCTATCATGATGCGCAACCCCCTCGGTATTCTGCCCACATCCAGATATCCCTGCAGGGATTTTGATTCCCACCATTTTGATTGTTCTTGTCGCATAAGCTTCTCCAGTATGCGATATTTTTCTTTTAATCCTTGTTCATGGATTGTTTCCTTATTTGTCCCTCTGATTATTTGGGACTGTGATGTAGAGGGTGTGTCTGAAAACATCCCTTCTGCAGCCGATTCTCTGCTGCGTAGCGCTGCGGTGGACATAGTGCGCTTGTAAAGAGTAATCCTATGATGTGACCCGTAATGGAACCTGCCCTCTTAGGATTTTGGTCAGGAGCCAGTTCCCCGGGTGCACGCCTCCCCACCTGTGCTCAATCACAACGCGGTTCCGTACCTGCTTTGTTGGCAGCTCAAAACGCCGTCACCTCCTCGCTGGATTGTGATCCACTCGAGACCTCCGGTTCGGCGTTGTTCCGCTCGTATCAGGTAGAATTCAAACCACTTGTTGTTCCACAGGGGGCTCCGTGTTTCCGCTACCGGACTCACTGCAGTTGCTTCCGGGTTACCGTCCTCCTCGAGGCCTCGGGGATGGTCAGCTGACCCAGAAGCTTCTAACTTTGCCGTCCACGGAGCCAACTCAAAGGGAGGGGGTCCCGAACACCGGGGAAAGTCAAAGCCGGCGAAAATATCATAGACTGCTCGCTCTATAACTCCATACCACTCCGCTGGAACAAAGCGAGATAGGACCCAAATAGGTGCTTGATAGATTTTATTCACAAGCCACTCTCCACCATGACGCGTTTCGGCAGCTTCTCTGCCTTGATCACATGACAGCGCTAACACGGGAGACATTCATTTTTAAAGTGCTAGTGCAAGGTCACATGATACACTCAATACAATCAACATAGAAAACATACTGTAAAATTACAAGTGTGTAATTTAAAAGAAAGACATCAGGAATTGCTTATTTACTCGCTAAATGCCACTCATTATAACAGGACCTGATTGTCATGACTGTTGTTGATATAATGTTTCAATATTTATATACCCAACATGTCACTTCAAAGGTTAAAATAATGGCCTAACCATTGTTCACAATTGCCACCTCTTCTCATTTTGGCTACCTGATCAAATACAAAGTATACAAGATCATTGATATTTCCCCCATGTACTTCATTTATCCTGAAAACTGCCCTGTTCTAAGCCTGAAGTCCCTTGCCGCTGCTCCTGCTGCATATCCCAAGCGCTCAGATTTCCTCCCGAGGGTGATTCGAGCGCTATACAAGACAATAAATCAAATCAAATCAAATCATGAGCCTCGCCACAGGGTAACTCTTATCATTGTTTTTTACTGCCCTCACATTTTGCAGTATTCTCATGTGCACCATATGTATGGTGCTACCCACATATGCCTTCGGGCAAGTGCACTGTAATATGTATACTACATAGTCACTTTTACAACTCAAATAGCTCCTTATAGTCCATGGACTTTACATTAGAGGTGATATAACCTGTTTCGTATTATGCCTGATCTTGCATGCCTTACATTTTGAGCATTTGTAAAACCCAGGACTGGCTCTCAGTCATACTGTAGCAGTCCCTACTTCTGGGCTATTGCTTACCAGATCTTGCCTCATGGATCTGGCTTTCCTGATGGTGATTAGTGGCCTACGGGGATCACACTATTGAGTATCGGGTCCCTTTTCACAAGTTGCCAATGTCTACTCAGGCAGTCTCTCACACTGTCATGGGAGGCATTGTAACCAGTGATCATGCGTATCTCATTCTTTGTTCTCTTATCCACCCTAATTTTCTCTTTTGGGTACAATAGCGTTGTTCTCCTAATCTTACTCACTTTTGTTAGTGCTTGGTTCAATACTTGGGGATTGTAGCCTCTCTGTGGGAATTTGTTGGTAAGATCCTTTTGTGCTTCTTCCAGAGTTGATGTTTCACTACAATTTCTCTTAATTCTGAGGTGTTCTGCATACGGGATGCTGTTCTTTAGTTTCATAGGGTGGGAGGTCCTAGCATGTAATATGAGGTTCCCACCCGTTGGCTTTCTATAGGTACGCTTATGCAGTGTGTTACCATTTACATAGATTTCTAGGTCCAGAAAACACACCTGTGTACCATTGATTGTGTTAGTGAATGTCAAATTCAAAGAATTATTGTTTAATTGCAGTACAAACGTCCCTGGGGCCTTCCCACACTAGGAAGAGATCATCAATAAATCTCGTCCATAAAATTATATTGTTCGTCCATTCCTCGGCATACTGTACCCGGAGCACCTGCTCCTCCCACCAGACCATATGCAAATTATCATAGCTGTGGCGAAGCAGGTGCCCATGGCAGTCCCTCTCACTTGCTTGTACGTGTAGTACCATACATGAAGAAATTGTTCTCCTGGCATAACCTTCCCATCTCAACCAGCATTTATAAATGTTGATATAATTATATAGATTCTTTGTTCAAATTATATCCCATTGCTCTCAACTCATCCCCATGTGAGATGTGTGTATATAACGATGAGCCATCAAGAAGTAATTAGGAGAAATGTTTGCCTCCACAAGATGTTCTAAATTTTTCTCAGGAAGTCCCTTGTATATTGTATGTAGGCCGGGAGTTCTTTAACAAATTCCTGTAAGAAATGGTCAAGGAATTTGGATGTTGGTTCAAATAAGCTACCTATAGCTGAAATAATAGGTCTTCCAGGGGGGACCTCTGCATTCTTATGTATTTTTGGAACGAGGTACAGTATAGGTGTTACTGGGTTATCTACCTTCAGATATAGATATTTTTCCTGCGAGACCATGCCTAAACCTCTCCACCTGGCTAGGTCTTTATGGTATTTGTTCTCTACCTCTAACAGGTTGCTATTGGGTACTTTTTGATAGCATCTAATATCTCTTAACTGAAGCCTTGTCTCTTCTTTGTACATATTAAGAGGCCAAGAACCACATTACCCCCTTATCAGATTGACGGACTACTATGTCCTTCCTGCTTTTGATCTTTTGAACAACTGAGGCACATTTTTTATCATGTTAGTTATTCCCCCTCATAAATCCTTCACTTGATAAAATGGACAGTGCTTTCAGATCTTTCACTACTAACTCAGTGAACTCATCAATCGAGTCTTTTGGTAGGCTGGGGAAAAAAGTGGATTTGGGTTTGAATGGTGTTTTGATTCTATTATAAATGTCCAAGCCCAACATTTCAGCAGTGTCTCCTACAGATTCAGGTAGACCCATTTCCTCACATTCCCTCTCCAACGGATTTGGTTCATGCAGCAGGCTTAAATCCCCCACTTCAAGATTAGAGGCCTCTCCCGAGTTCAGTTTGTTTTCCGTACGTCTTTCTGATCTATTGTAAAAGTATTTTTTCAATTTTAAGTTTCTGACAAATTTGAAAAACTCTATGTGAGTCTGACTGTGGCTGAAGTTGGTTCTTGTGCATAAAGACAATCCCAATGAGAGTAAGTTCTTTTCCTCATCCGAGAGTTCCAAATTAGTCAGGTTGAATATGGTGGCAGGGTTGCTGTTCACCTCTGTTGACATGGTTCCTTAACTTTGGCACCCAAGCGTAGTTCCATACACTCCCCTTTGTTTCTTGCGTTTCCTTGTGCTTTTTTACCGTCCATTGGGGTCTCTGCTTGAAGTTCAGAGTCCTGTCTAAACGTAAAGAACACAATCGTCAATAACTGAGGGGGCTTCCTGTGGTCCCTTGTTCTTACTTGAACTCCCTGCTCCGTCTTCTGAGTCCGTATCAGGTTCTGAGCTCATATTAGAGCTAGCCTCTAGATTGAATTCAAGAGGTATATGACGTTCGCCAACTCTTTTGTCCTGTTCTATATTGCTTGAAAACCTCTGCCGGTGTATGTTGTCGAATCGTCGGGCAACAGTGTATATCTGACCTCTCTCATAATCCAAACTGTCCATGGTGAAATTCGTGGCTTTTCTCTCCCTGATAGTTTGTTCAGGCTTTTTTAATTTGACTTCCAACTCTTTTTCAAATTTCGTTAGATCATCCGATTTAGCCAATTTGCTTATTTCTGTTTCTAGGTTTTTAATTTACTCCAAGATCCTATCACAGTCTCGTTCGGCATACTTCACCAAAATACTCATCATATTTTGCAAAGAGTCAGCACTGTTTACAGCCCACTCCTGTAACATTTCGGAATCCGTATTTTCGAAGGTGGGGGCTATTAATACTCTTAAGCCCCTCGGGACTCTCCCCACTTCTAGGTATTTTTCCAAAGATCTAACTTCCCAACATTTAGAGACTTCAGCTCATTTTAACTTCTCAAGCATTTGCATTTGTGTCTGTAGATTAAATTCCGGAATTGAGGCCCCCTGTCCTCTATTATGGCTGGTCGTGTTTGCTGCTTTTTCATCAAATACGGCATTTGCCGCCTCTTCCCTCTCCTTTAACCAGTTATCCATACTACTCCACTGAAATGCTCATTCTCTAATCTCAGCTTTCAAAACACCACGATAATTTGGGTGTGGTGTAAAACCCACCAAAATGGGCCATGTGGCACTGTCGACCGATAAAGGGCCTAAACGGACCACTGTAACAGGGTGAGGTAGGGCGCCATTAAAGCAGATCGTGTGTTCTCAAGCTGATAACGGAATTTCCAGTGACCGATATGGTCTGTAGTCCCGGGGAATCCCGGCATGCTCATATTCATGAAAGAAATGATCATTTCCATCCACCGCTGGGAACTTAACGCAAGAATAAAAAACCTCGAAGCAAAAATCTGCGTTTGCTTCAACCACGAAGTTAATGGTTGCCTCCGCAACTGGAACTCCATGTTGCGTCAAATAAGCAGTCAGTGCTGCGCGATTATGAGCAGCAATGGCCATTATCCATCAAAAGATGAAAATACTGAAAACGGTAGCACAACACTGGGTTTCAAAGAAACAAAACCAAAACCTTTTAGAATCCATGCTTGAAAAACCTATATTCACAAATATAGGAGGTAAATCCCTCGCACCACGGATGTCTCCAGTAATTGGTGAGAGAGTATTATGGACAAGCACAAGTGCTACACAGGGACCTTGTGAACAAGTACCAGGCCAAACGTTGAGGGCGCCATGTTGCAGGGATTCTGCTCATACACAGAACTATGCGCAGGATTATGGGACCTCTGTGTATAGGGGCTAAGCCTTCCTACCGCCTTAGTACCCATGAGCCCAGGACCGACTAGCTTTAGTGTCTCACTCACTCTCCTACTCACAAATAGAGAAACTAATGATTAGACACCCCAGAACAAAACATTCCCGGATCTGTGAGGAATCGTGGTAACAAGACACACCTTTTAGCTCACATTCTTGTACTTGTCCACAATAAGATCTGACAGAAACACGAAATTAGTTGAAAATATTTATTTTAACTAACAAGCTCTAAAATGCAGGATACAAGCCACCACCAGCAGTAAAATGCATAATATCAATACAGTTAGCATTGCAGCAAGGCCATATATCATAAAGAGAGATATCATTTTATAAAGAGAGTGGATAAAGGACTATAAGGACCAACCCCCTCACCTTGGTAAGCAGAAGTATTATTATATAATGGAAGATCTCTGGGCTTTGTCAGCAGACCCCAAACCTTAGGACACAGATTGTAGTTCTACATCACAGGTGCATGTTGCTCTTCTCCCTGGAAAGGTCACTCTCCAAGGGTGTCTCACCTAGACATGCATCCCCATAATATCAAAGTACGATTCACCAGCAAGAACAGCTGCATTGGTATATTTTGTCTAAGTGCTAGGGCCTGACCAGAACAGAATAACAAGAGGCAGTATTTATCGACCTTGCTCACTATGTTCAGACTAAACTCCAGGAATAGGCAAAGAACGAACAGAGCAGAGAGTTCTCATGTGAAAGGCATAAACAGAGTTGTGCAAAAATAAAGACATGCAGTGTCGTGTGTAAAAGCAGCATCATGGCTACTGGGCTCATGCTAACTTAAAGATGTTGACAATGTCTCTAGTAACCACGTGACAGAACCAATGTTATATTGTCAAAATGTCTTTTTTGCGAAATATATGACCTGGCATAAGAAATAAACATTACTGAAATAAATATGAGGAGAAATGATGAATGGAGACCACATGTAGCCAACAAATATGAACTAAGTAAGAATGCATGGCGAATGAAGGAATTTCTCTTAGACTTATAGAAAAAGTATCCCCACCGTCATTCCACTGAACTGGGTCAAACCCTGTAATTCTGCCCTGATCTACAATACTGACACCTGCCTGACACAAGAGAAAAAAGATTCAATGTTTCCACTCCTGATTTAGGAGACAGAGAAAAAGAGTCTATTTGCCTGCCTTAATTGTGATAGTCTATCCCACCAGACACAGATAAAAACTACAACTGATCACTCCTGATTTAGGCGAGGCAGCAAAAAGACTCAACCTGGGATGTATATAAAAGAAGAGACTCCATTTAGTTATTCTTGCCTTAGAGACAGAGTACAATACTATTAGCCTGGGCTGCACCTGCCTTAACATACATAATAAAAACCTCTATCCCTGCCTCCTCTACAGACACAGAAGAAATAATACTGCTATCCTTAGAATCCTGACCTCGCCTACACAATTTGAAAACTCTAAGGCCCAGACAAATTAATGAATAAATTGCCATCCCGACCCTAACAACAAGAAGTCCCCCACTCATACTCATTATATCATCTCCAGTAGCATCACTTACATTACGTAACAACAAGCTCCAGCTTAGGAACACATACTCTCCCCTCACCCCTCACCCCTCTCCTCCCACACTCACCTGGATAAAACCTGCACAACCAGCTACCCATCACATTCCACACCTCCCTTCATTATCATGCCCTTGAACCACGCTTCAGTTGCTCCTTCTAAGCCAACCCAAACCAAGCACAAAACCTACCTCCCTTCTGGGCTCTATCCCCCCTAGCTCAGAGCTCAATCTCAACAATTCCAAGAGTTATCAACCTGATGATCGGCGCAGGCTTAAAAAGGGACACTTTCATGAAGACTAGCAGTACAATGGCAACTGACCTAGTCAGATCCTTCCACAATGTCCAAACCATAGAAACCTGGATCCAATAAGAATCAAAGGACATCCTTACCAATACCTAATCAATTTTATGTAGGAATAAAAGACCTCAGAGCAATATTAAACTTCAGTCAACAGGAGCACGCCAACACTCACCAGAAATTACATTGAGTACCTGCTAAGAATCTATAGCTCAGCACAGAAAAATGTAATGCTCTTTCCCATCCATACTGTTGTGAACAAGCAGAGAGCTTCTCATCCCAAGTGGGGTAAAGAACTCAACATCAACAATCTTATTGAAGTTGAAAGCATCCCGTCTCCCAAGACCAATAACTCATCCCTAAAATGCAAAAAAGCAATAAACACATGAAAGCCATTTTGAAACCAGATAGGTATTCATAAAATCAGAAACAAATTATGCAAAGAATCAGACCAACAAAAGTATTTAAAATTCTGAAATAATCTAAAATGTTGTCTCTGAAAGACACCTGGGGCCTTATTACACTCAGTGCTCCGGGGGCGCAACAAGGGGTTGTGCCCGTTTTGCAAGCCCTCATGGCACTTTGGTGTTACAGAAGCGTCCACAGACGCTTGTGCGGCTCCTTCGGTAATACTGAAGGTGCTGGCACACTTTCTCAACGGTCTCTCATTTGCTTGGGGGCGTGCCAGATGCAAATGAGGGAATCCCTTTGCCTTTGCGCCCGTGCCTTATTACAGATTCGGGGGGCAGAGGCATAGAAGCTGTCACGAGGTGCACTGACAGGGCACCACCTAAAACGTGGTGCTCTGTCAGTGTGTCCCCTGATAGCAGCACTTTGTAGGGGGGACCCCCAGACATCCCCTTGCAGTTGGGTTCAGTCACGCACTGCACCCGCCTGCAAGGGGTTCTCTAACCCCTTCTAAAAGTGAAGGTGGGTTGCCGCCTGCAGAGTGAAACACGAAGCGGCTGCTCTAAAGTTGTTTCGTATTTCACTTGAATGTGCTGCCACTAGGGCAGCTCGCACGATTTTGCAGCTGCCCTAGGGGCAGTGAATTCTATATAATAGTGCTCACTTTCTCTGTTTGTGCTTGGTGCACCTGTTTTAAGGTGCCCCTGCTCGTTACATGCTTTTTTATCAGTGCAGCACAAAGTACCTTCTAAAGGGCAGGCAAGGCCGACGTTTTAGGAACATGTGATGCGTCCACTCATTGACACATAATCATTTCAAGTGTGAGTGTGTGTTGATTGGATGTCATATTTTCTAAACCTTGTAATATTGCATATTATTCCATCAAAGCTTCACTTTCCTTATCTGGGAAGTGGGCACCTTAAGCAGCTTTCCTTTCAACAATTTTCAAAAAGTAACATCTGTGGCCCTATCTTGTTTTGTGGTAGACTCTTCTATGATTCTTTTGATATTACCCCTTTAGCATCTTTTTCTCCCTATAAGACGCAATATTTTAAAGATAATTTAATTTTGCTCTGCCGTTGCATTGGCAAGGTTTACCATCACCTTTAGAAATCCCATTTTCAATACCCCTAATTTCAATCACAATCTGCTATATTTAGTTATCTCTTTGTTTGTAAGTCAACCCACTTGCACCACACATCCAACATTATTATTAATCTTACCATGTTCAGATATGTTCTACTATCCATCTTCTAGGTGCTTGGTCTTAACTGGACAGATGAAGGACACATTTGAAGGCAAAAACACGGGCTGAATTACATGCCCATACACACATGTTTCACGCCAAACGCTGCACGTATTTTTGGGTGTTACATTTGTAAAAGAAAAAAAAGTCTCAGACTTCAGCATGAAAATGAATATTTCAATGCCGAAGTCAGGCTATTCTATGAACAATATACAAAAATGTCAAGGAAAATGTTGCCACAAAATGGGTTAGAGACACAATTCCAAGCTATGTGCACACATCTGTGGACAGGATGTAATCCGGCCCACATAAAGGGTGAAAGCTTGTGAAGACAGAGCTGCAAACAATTGCACAATGGTGTGTTTTTTCACAAGCTCTACAGTATCAACAGTTGGCTCGCTGCAGGCGTTTTAAAACCTGTCAGTGCAAAGAGGAGGATGTGGTTCCTTCCTCACCTTTCATCGCATTGAGGGGGTGGCCCTCGCGAGTCACTTGCACCGTTGAGCGCAGTGAGCGCTATTTACATGCCAATGTAAGCGAGGCCTTCTCGCAACCACGGATCTGCACTTATGAGAAGAGGACTAAATAAAAAATACTCCACTCATAACTCAACGAACACTAGAGCTTTCATTTTTACACATGCAGCAACAAAATAAATAGATGTTAAACGTGACCAAACTTTAGAGATGAACACGTCAGCTCTGTACATTGAAAGTCACTGCGTTACCGTTCAGTGTACATCACGTTGGGCGGATGGCTGCCTTCAGCTTTGATGGGCATTCACCTAAAATGTTCAATGCTTTTGTATTTCTGAGACAAACTCCCCGAGAGGGAGTTTGTTTCTGAAAAACAAAACACTAATGACCCCCAGATCTTGGGAGTTTTCTCCAAGGGTTTGTGGGTCATTATGTTTTTTCCTCTTTCTCACCACCAGAGTTTGCCTGGCGATAATGGACAGAAAAAAAGACATTTCACCGTCCAGGATGTATGTCGTTACAACGCACACTTTTACAACGCATGCTTTTACAACGCATTTTTTACAACGCAACATCCACTACAACGCATTCCATTACATCGCAGGACACTACAACGCATTTTTAAAAACTACCTTTACAACGCATTCCATTACAACGCATACTACCTTTACAACGCATACCATTACAACGCATAACATTACATTGCATTTAATTGCATTTGGATAGTGTAGGGGTAAAATTTACTATTCTAACTCAGGGGGTGCAACAGTAGGGTAAGTGTTGGATAGTGTAGGGGTAAAAATTACTATTCTAACTCCAGGGGGTGCAACAGTAGGGTAAGTGTTGGATAGTATAGGGGTAAAAAATACTATTCTAACTCCAGGGGGTGCAACAGTAGGGTAAGTGTTGGATAGTATAGGGGTAAAAATTACTATTCTAACTCCAGGGGGTGCAACAGTAGGGTAAGTGTTGGATAGTGTAGGGGTAAAAATTACTATTCTAACTCCAGGGGGTGCAACAGTAGGGCAAGTGTTGGATAGTGTAGGGGTAAAAATTACTATTCTAACTCCGGGGGGTGCAACAGTAGGGTAAGTGTTGGATAGTGTAGGGGTAAAAATTACTATTCTAACTCCAGGGGGTGCAACAGTAGGGTAAGTGTTGGATAGTATAGGGGTAAAAATTACTATTCTAACTCCAGGGGGTGCAACAGTAGGGTAAGTGTTGGATAGTGTAGGGGTAAAAATTACTATTCTAACTCCAGGGGGTGCAACAGTAGGGTAAGTGTTGGATAGTGTAGGGGTAAAAATTATTATTCTAACTCCAGGGGGTGCAACAGTAGGGTAAGTGTTGGATAGTGTAGGGGTAAAAATTACTATTCTAACTCCAGGGGGTGCAACAGTAGGGTAAGTGTTGGATAGTGTAGAGGTAAAAATTACTATTCTAACTCCAGGGGGTGCAACAGTAGGGTAAGTGTTGGATAGTGTAGGGGTAAAAATTACTATTCTAACTCCAGGGGGTGCAACAGTAGGGTAAGTGTTGGATAGTGTAGGGGTTTTAATGTAATATTATGCGTTGTAATAGTATGCGTTGTAAAGGTAGTATGCGTTGTAATGGAATGCGTTGTAAAGGTAGTTTTTAAAAATGCGTTGTAGTGTCCTGCGATGTAATGGAATGCGTTGTAGTGGATGTTGCATTGTAAAAAATGCGTTGTAAGTGTAGTGCGTTGTAAAAGTCGCGTTGTAAAGGTTGTATACCCACCGTCCACCTTAAATAGGGCGTGTGATGTAATGTTCTTCCTCTAAGGGTCCTAGAGTCAATGGGGGCTCCTCGATGAAATACTAAAGTTCCAGCCTGTTCCTACATAACTGCCCGGCATATCAAGCACGCTTCTGACCTTTAAAAGGTAAGATAAGTTCCTCTGACAATGGGAAGCTAGACTCAATGACGACGGGACCCAAAGCCAGTCCATGCATAAAGATGGGCTGTCTCATAAAAACATCTGTACAGGGCATCAATAGATACGTTTTCAATGGCTCTAATGGTGAATATATTAAAACTGGAACATGATTCTAGCGAGCTAAAGTGCATAACATATTATCTTAAACTTGATAAAGGAGTATAGCTAGTAGGGAGGTTCTATCATTCTAAAAAAGTAAGATTGTTATCGGAAATAAATCCTGGCTATAAAACCAAGAGTCAGGTTTAGGTTGCGTTGTGATACAAATAGCAGAGCTTGGACCTTTTGCTGCTCTTGAGGGGAGACGACCTTGAATTTGCATCTCGAAAGAAGGTACACCCAAGAATTCACGGCGTCAGAAATTGGTCAGTTTAATTCCAGGAGAAGAACACACTTTTGCAATGTGAAACTATTCATTATCGACCACAAAGCGATTATAATTTAGACAATGTTATCGAGGATACATACATGTCAATGCATTTAAACTGTTGAATAACATGTTATTACTTGGTTTCGGCAGCCTCAGTTGAAGCAGCCTTTGACACCACCTCATTTATTGGTGGCTCTGCAAAGCGCCATTTGATGGCTGTAAAGCAAGGATCCTGGATATTCCTGTAGGAATGTTTTGTATCATATTCCTTTTCCTACAATCAGTAGTTGTACCAAAATAACCAATTGATGTGTTATTTTGTTCAACACATGCACATATATAAATTACTTTACCTATAAGTGACGTCAATCGAATAATGCGACAGGATTGGCTGAAGTTTTCAGCATGGAATGCTAGACCGTGCAACATGTACGCGGCACCACTCGCGTTTGAAAAACGGCTCTGGAGAACAGTAAAGTGTATTCCATGTTCACGACAGGCTGCTTTTGGATCCAAGACATGAAGCCTTCCAACGTTATGTAACACATTTGAGATTTTTCAAAAGTCTGACTTTCCTCCGAAATAACTGCAGGATTGAGAACAATGGATGTGATAGTGATGTGAACAATAATTTGTGTAAATAGTGAAACAAAAATGAAAGAAGAAAGGAATCATTTTATCAGCCCCGTTTAAATTATATTGCGCTATTTAAGGTGTTTGTTCTCTGCTGCAGCCAAAACTCCTTCCCCTAGCCCCTCATTCCTCTGATTATCCTACATCTTCCCAGTATTTGTGCTCCACTGTCCCTTCATCTTGTTACTACTTTGGTACCAAATGCTTAGCAATGGAATAACGTAGGGGCTTATTATCAAGAAACGACGTTAAAATTATCGCCGCTTTATCGGCAGAAAACTGCCGCTAAAACACCGATAATGGGCCTGATAATATGCTCTATGGAATTCCAATTGAAGCCCATGTTAGATGTGAAGGACATCTAACATGGGCTTCAATTGGAATTCCATAGAGCATATTATCAAGCCCATTATCCCCGTTTTAGCGGCAGTTTTCTGCCGCTAAAGCGGCAATAATTTTATCGTATGTCTTTATAGTATGCCCCTCTGTAATTTATCATTGTAATTTTCCCATATAGCTTAATTCACTGATGGTCAGTCTTTTACTCTAGCATAATTTTCATTTATTCCGCATATGATATAACAAACACATGTATAGTGATTATTGTAATGGCTGGCAGTGGGTATAACTTGCGTAATTCCATGTAGCGTAATCTCGTAGAATTATCTAAGAATTCCATGAGATTATGCAGAATTACGCAAGAAGAGTAAATCTGTTTTTAGTGCTATTTCCTACAACAAAAATGCCCCCTCACGTCCAAAATGGATGCGATGATGCATTTTGCACTAAGGAATAGTGCTAAATATAACAGAACATGAATAGCTCTCTAAATTATCTCGTGGGGGAGAATATTTCCCCAATTTACTCCTGGAATTTAGTGCTATTCTCCTAGCACAAAATGCATCCTCACATTCAAAATGGACACGAGGATGCATTTTGCACTAAGAAATAGCGCTAAATGCACAAATAAATATTTTCCCTCCCAAATTACGCCAGCACAAGTGATCGCATAGTTATCAGTAATTTCACGTCAAAGAGTAACTCAGAATTACCTAGAATACTCCAACTACTCCAGCATAATTGAAAATCCACCCATCCCTAATTATGAGACATACTCTTATGACAATTAATCCTTTTGAAACTTCAGAAGGTAGAGTAATCTAAAATTGTGCGACCACTACAGTAAAATGATTTGGCACAATAGACAGTTTATATAGTGTGGTCTGAAATCTCAGTATTTGGGAATCAGTACTTAGAAAGCTAGTAGCTACTTTGAGCTGAATTTAAAAAAAAGGATGATAAACGCAAATTCAGGGCAATGAAATGTGGTGAGAGGTGGTGGAAATATTTGAAAGTGAGTAAAGGAGCAATCAAGATGAAAGAAAACCAGCACTATGGTGTGGAGAAGGAGAGAGATGAGAGGCTGGATCAGGGTTGTATCTCCCTTCTGGATAAGCTGAAAAGTAACCAATGGGAGGTCATCTAGTACTTATTGGAATAAAGATAGCTAGAAATATCTAACAAAGCAGTCGTGGTGGATTGAGTGGGGTGTAACCAGATTGCAAATGTAGGAGATGAGTGGGATTTCAAAAAAACAGATATATCACTGTGTAGAATGCGCTTGGCAAGCAAATGAGATGACAAATGAGGTTGCGGTTGATGTGTGGCTTTTGACAACTTGTAGTATGGCAGCATGCTTTCAATAAATACTCAAATTTGTAGAGCAGGACTTATCACCCACGAGGGTATTCAGGCACTGTCCATAGGCAAAGGCAGATTAAGTGATTTGCCTAGAATCACAGGATGTTGAGCCGATGCTGAGACTTGAACCTGGATCCCCAGCTCCAAAGTCAGCAGCTCTGGCTGATACACCACCTCCTTTCTGTTGGAAATGGCCCTTTTTGCAGGGTTTCCTCAAACTTTTTGCCTTCTTTCTCCTATTTTTCTGACGTTCTTTTTGTTGGATCTAGGACTCTGAGTACTTTATCACTGCTAACCAGTGATAAAATGCACGTGCTTCTACCTTAAAACACGATGACATTGGCACATACCTGATTGGCATATTTAGTTTGCTATAAATCACTTGTAAAGGGGTATCCCATATACCCAGGGCGTCTACTCGAAATGCTACTAGTTGGCCTGCAGTACTGGTTGTACCAGACACCCAAGTATCCTTTCAAACCTGTCTCCAGCCTGCCATTGCAAGGACTGAGTTTGAGGTAAACTGCCACTTTGCATTGGCATTTAACACCTCTTCCCATGCCTGAAGATCCCGTTTTAGTACACATCACTCACCCCGAAGGTAGGCCCTAAGTGACCCTGAGGGCAGTTTAACTAAAAGGCAGGACATGCACTTTTATGTTTTGAATGTGTCCTGGCAGTGAGAAGCAGCTAAATTCATTTATCACTGCTGTGAGGCCTACTCCTTCCATAGGCCATCATTGGGAATTCCCATATATACCTTTAAATGGTAATTCCTGATCAGAAAGGAGTAGCTTTGACATGTTTGGAATGGTTGGAATGATAAATCATCTTCACTGGAATTCATCACTACTATTTTAGAAATATCACTTTTAGAAAGTGGATATTTCTTTGCTCTTTACTTAGCTCTGTGCGCCTGCAACCTGTCTCCTACCCACTTCTGGCCAGGGTGACAACCACACATTGTGCATACTCTCTACACAGCCACCTCAAAAGAAAGGCTGGGTTTGACATGTGTTACATCTGCATTCATCTACATACTGATAGCTTTCCTGGGCTGACAGAGGGAGAGGTGGGTCACACTTTCGTCTGAATAGGCTGTGTCCTGCTCTCACACAAAGGGCTGTTTTACCCCCTACTGGTAGTCTGGAGCCAGGACTGGGCAGAAAGGGATCCTTGTGCACTTCTGATGGCTCTTTTGAAGTCACCCCTACATCAAGGGCACTTTGGGGTATAGGTATGAGGGCTCTGGCACTATCAAAACAGTACACTACTGGACCTGAATGATGCCCTGCTGGAGTAAAGGTTGCTGCACCAGAAGGATTGCCACTTTGCTGTGCCTGACTGTTCCCAGGAACTGCTGTCCTGCTTTACTGAGCTATCCTACTGCCTGCTGATATTTTCCCTGCCAGGAGAGAACTACTACATCTCCAGAGTAACTCCAAGCTCTTGTTGGTTTGACCCCTGTTCTTTCATGAGGTCCCAGGAACACAAAAGAGCTCGCCACAGTGAGATCTACATCTTCTGCCTTAAACTACAATGCTGCCTGAGTGCCGTGGGCTCAGCACGCTGTGGGTGTTGCAGTGAAGACTTTGTGATTCCAGCATCTCCCCCTGTTAGAACAAAAGACAAGCAGTCCATGTTGTTGGAGCATGTCTGGGGCTGAAATACTGCACCACACGCTGCAGGAGGCATCCAAGCCCAACCCCTCACACCATTTGACACACCGGGTACTGTCTTTAGCAGAGTCACCCATTGATAGCAAGTTTCATGCTCCTTCTGCTGCACGCCTGCAGGGGAAGCCCAGTGTCATGCTCCTTCCACCAACTCAGCACATCCGAATTCCCAACCTCCACATAAGTCCAACACCGAGCCCCAGAGTCAGTGTGGGACACTGACCCTCAACCCTTGAGGTAAAAGGAGTGGTGGGGGCCTAGAAAGGCATTGTGCTGCAGCGGAGGATATTGTCATACTTAACTTACCACGGGCCCGAGCGGTCCTAAGATTGCCACGCTGAGACCCACACAGCGGCTTGCCTGTTCATTTCAAAATTACCTAAACCAGTTCCAGGCTGGCCCAGCATCTTTGTCCTACGTGCCTCGCAGTCAGGAGAGATGTAATTCCCGCTTCCCGCTTTCTACACCTCATCCCCAGCTGGGCCTTATTTCACGTAGATCGGCTTCTGAGACAAAGGCTCATATGTTTTTAAAATGTGCTCTTTCGCTAACAAGCTTTCGCTTATGATTTAAGCAGCACTGCTTCCACATTCAACCCTTTAAAATGGGCATTGCAGATTTATTGACTGGATTCTTCACACTTTTGGATCTAATACTGTTTTGACCTGATTTAATTACAAAATTGAATAACTCTTGATCTAATTATTGGATTTTTGTCGCTTTGGTCTTATTTTAGCCATATAAAGGTTTATTATTTTTCTAAGCCTATGTAGAGTCTTTTTGTGGTATGTTCATTGTGTTACTGTGTGTGTGTGTTGCACAAATGCTTTACACATTACCTCTGATGATAAGCCTGACTACTCAGTGCCGAGCAACCAGAGGGTGAGCACAGGGTATCTTTGGTGTGTAACTTACTTGCCATGACTAGAGTGGTGGGTTCTGCCTGGCTTAGGTGCATACCCTAGCCAACCAGAAACCCAATTTCTAACACTTCCCTAAAGAGCCATATTAAGAACCAAAGCAAGACGAAAGGTGAGAAGCATCATGAGATTTGGTAAAGAGAGAAGGAGTGAGGGAAGGCTTGATATCAGAGAGCGCAGCAATTGACTGGGTGTGTTTAAGGACAGAAAGAAACTCAGACTCAGAGACTGGGCAAATGGTATGTTAAATTGCAGTGTACACGCAGATAAGATTTTCAATGAATATGTTTATTGTACTGAAATTGTGGAAGTATTCAGAACATTTAGCCTCTTAATTATTGCTGATCTCTCCATGTAGCATTTTAGGATCTTTTGTGTCACGGTCTCTACGACCACCCACACAAGTGAGGTACCAATTTTATCAGAACACTTACAGGAATTCTGGGTGGAAGAAAGCTTGTGGCTCCCAACAGATTCTAGAACTTGCCATCACAGAAATTAGGAAAATGTGTTTCTTAGTCAATCTTTGATGTTTGCATGGGATTCTGTTTAGAACAACTTGGTGAGAACAATGCAAGTCACCCCATCCTAGATTCCTTTAAGTGTCTAGTTTTCTAAAATCTACAGGTCTGCGAGATTTCCCTAAGTGCTGGCTGAGTTAGGGCCAAAAATCCACAGCTATCCACTTTGCAAAAAAGAGTTGTAGTTCACTGGAAAATGTCCATTTTGCGTTTTGGGCAGTTTCCTGTCACAGGCACTAGGTCTACCCACACAAGTGAAGTATCATTTTTACTGAAAGACATGTGGGAGTATAGAAAAGTAGAATAGTTATCATTGCCAATTACAATGTGTGGCTTTTGTGCCTACCAGATATAAGCCAGTGTGTAAGAAAGAAGACACTGCACTTGATACCCATTTTCCACTCTAAATATATCACCATATGAATTGGTCAATACACAGTACACAATGAAAAACCATTGTACAGTGCAGCTCAGTTGTTGGCTGTAGGTACCTCGTGTTCTTGGAAAACCTACAGACCAAGACAATAACACTAAGGCCTGAGCCCAACTGATTCTAAAGATTATTAAATAATTGCCCCTTAAAAGGGTACCCAGAACAACAATTAAGTTAAAAATAAAAAGTGCAAGTGCTCACTGAAATGGTAAGGAAAAGATCAGACGCGTCACAACCTGCTTTAAGTGGCTGCTCACGGCTCTGCGCATGCCTTGTTGGCCAGGAACTAGACTGCCAAGAAGTCCATCCTGTGCAAAAAGCGGGCACCACGCTAAGAGTAGCTAAACAACTTTAGATAAAAGTGCAGACCAAGACAATAATGCTCAAGCCTAAGTCCGGCATTTTATAAAGTTATTATTAAAATATGCCCCTAGAACAACAATCAATTAAAAGAGAAAAAGTGTAAGTGCTCACTAAAATTGTAAGCTTCAGATCGATGAGCACGGCAACGTGTGTTTAGAGTTCTGAAGTGCTGTGAAATGTCTTCAGAATAATATGGCATTTTACATTTATAACACTTAAATCAGATTGGCTTTGTACTTAGACGGTTACTAAATCATATGAAATGAGAAGCCCATCCTTCGTATTTATCAATAATGGTGCAGGTAGGAGAAATGAGATGACAAATGAGGAAACATATTGGAGGGTACATAGGAGTCGATGTAGGGCTTTTGAGAACTTGTAGCTTGACAACATGCCTTAAAGAGCCACATTAAGAACCACAGGGAGGGGAAAGGTGAGAAGCATCATGAGATGAGGAAAGAGAGTAGGATTGATGGAAGGCTTGATATCAGAGAGTGAAGTGACTTTCAGAACTAAGCCTCCAAATTCCACCAAGTTCCCCCTTTGACCTTCTCTTACATTCATGAGCAAAGAGAAGTTATGTGTGGCTTAAATTGTTGTCTTCATAGTCCATCACAGAGACAATAACAGACATTAGGTATGCGCATTAGAAGAAAGTGCCTATGGAAAAGGCGAAGGGCATAAGCAAGGGACCAGATATCTAATAGCCTTGTTCTTGGTGGTTTTCTTTTCCTTCCTTTCTACGTGGAAGTTGTTATCTCAGCCACACATGGCAGTATGCAAAGCTCCTATAGCAACAGTCATTATGAGATGATGGGGCTATGGAAAGAGTGCGGGTAACATCAATTCCTCTTCTTTCTCTACCAAATTGTCTCATTCTTTCAACTTAGTGCTGCAAAAGAAGAGGTGGGGTAAAAGGTCCAACTCCTTCAGCGTCTTCTGCTGTCACTACAGTCTCATTGTGAGGACTGGGAGGAGACTACTAAAACATCCTATACCTTTCAGTGGCCACCACCTGTCTCTATCCCACCCCTTAGAGCCCCCCGGATTAGATGTGGTCAGAGGCTATAGATCATGGTATTGTAAAGTCAATTAAACTTTATAGCTGTGTATAAAACCTGGTGCAATTTCACTGTTTTCGATCTCGCTTGCAACATTTCAGTTTGCTGATAGGTATTATCTATAGCATAAGACAATGAACAGTGTAATATTATCAGCATTTTGTCGGGTATTTATGTTGTGTCATAGTTAGTAATATTAGTTTAGAAATGAAAAAGTAATCATCCAGCTAACTGTATGTTATTGCGGGCAGCGTTTCGCAATAAAGCAGGGGTCTCTCCAGTTGAAGACATCACAGAAGTGATGATTGCTTCCCCGGAAAAGCTCAGTCCCCCATCTTTAAAGTATCCACCAATAATCACTTGAGAAGAATACAATGACAGAAACTGAGGAAGAGGATAGCTACCATCCTTATACCATCCAAAGCCACAACACAAAAGGGATATTCACATGTCAGACTTGATGCTTTGTCCACATCCATTATCTTCTTTAAGACTAAAGGTTTGATCAGATTCATCGCGGTCAATATTTGAAAAGATCTCCTCAACACTTGATGATGATTAATCAATCCATGATTATTTTAAAAAAATGCCTGCTAACCACTTTCGGGAATTCAAAACATGTTCCAGCAGGTTCCATGTGAGGCCAATCCACCCACTGGACTAGAGGTCTACTTCAGGAACAAATTTGTGAATTCAAGCTTTTGCCAGTAGTAAGCATTTCCACCTGTGTAATTGTACATGCTGTGCATTTACACTAACTAAATTGACATAGCCTTTCTGTAAATGCACATTTATGTATTTTTTTTCCTGGGGGAAATGTGTATGGCCATACACTTGTAATTTCTCCTACACTACTACCAATGTTGCGGGTGCACCCTTCCCACCAAGTCTTAGTCTTGTTTGTGCACTCAGTTGTCAGGTCTCAAGCTTAATATAATGCTTGAATCAGAAGGACCTTATTGGCAGACCATTTCACTACTAGGGTAGAGTAGAGTGATCACAAACAGAATGTTCACATAGTAAACATTTGCCTGGCAACGCTTAGCAAGTTGTACTCAACATTTCGCTCCCATTAAGTTTGTTACCTGGTCCTGAATTCTTGCAACTTATAGTTTTCTTTCCCTTTTTTACGTTGGATCTAAGCTTCTTAGTCAGTCTTTGTGTCTGTGTTGAGTTTTATTTTGGTGCTTTTTCAATTGGCTCTTCCATTAAAGTTTTTCAATCTGTGGGGTTCCTTGGGTTCCATGCTGTATCCTGGTGGATAAGCCGCTCGTTACAGATTAACATCACCAGGAGACTGATGATTCATTTCTACCTACTGATCTTTTCTAATGACAATATGAAATATTACATTTTTTATAATTCCTAAACAAATGATTTTCATTTGTCTTAGGTTCTGTGATGCTTTTCATCTAACAGACGAGGCTGACAGGTATGTCGAAAACAAAGGTGAATCCAGTTTCTCTCTCTGTCTTTACTACTTCCTCATTCTATACGAGGTAACAGGAAGGCCAGGACTAAAGATAGGTACACTCTGTAGTAAATGAGTTGCATCAGTATTATTCATATCTCAATCTGCAAAACGTTTTACCCACTTGACCATGCGCGTCTCACCTTCTTCCACTGGGTCATTACCACCTTATTATTTACGTTTTCATTAACACTCTTGATGCATCAAAATAGCTAGTTATGTAATTTTTATCCACAAAACAAGTTTTTTTGTATTAAAGATTATTTTCTTATAGTGGTATTAATTTCTTGTCCATAGAATTTTCAAATGAGAACATGGCATAGATGCATATGTAATAAATGCATTGTGTGACACGAGGCTGTGTCTTCATGCATTGCTATAAATCCTCATATTTTTCTATATATTTCAGCGCTTTCTCCTTGTTGCTCTCAAAAAGCTATTACGATGTGCATGCATTTGTATATCACTGCATTTGATGCAAAACTACTCTTGAACTGGAAATAGTCACCATTAACTTGCATGGTTTAGTATGGTGTATGGTATCCACAGGGACGTTTTAAGGATTTTGGGGGCCCTGGGCCAAATGTATTTTTGGGGCCCCTGTTCAGAACTGCTTTGATTTTATGATCCAGTTTCAGCTATTTCATGCCCTCTTTGCTCAAATCCTAAATGTGTGTACATTTGATATTCAGGGATAGTGATGTGTGTTTTCAATATTGTACCACAGCAGCAGCTCAATAATATTACTGCAAATATTCTCTGTCACACCCTCCCATTTCTCGTATGTGAGGTCCTGCATTGATCTAATAGAAACTTTTTAAATGGATTTTGATTGAAACATAAACACATTTTGTCTGCAAAATGTCTGTAGTAGCCTCTCCCACATTACAAATAAATGATAGAAAAAAGCTCTTTACAACAATTTGTTAAAAAATTATTCAAGGTCATCAGTGCAAGACTTGGAAGAACAGACCAGGCTCTATCAGGGGGCCCTTGAAATGCTGGGGCCCTGGGCCAGAGCCCACTTTGCCCATGCCTTAAAACGTGTCTGGGTATCCAGTGGCGGCAGTCACCGAGTAGCACGGATGGGGCATGGGTGGGGGAAGGGATAGTAAAATAAATAAAAAGGCTATTTACCTTGCTGTCGGACTGCCTCCTCGCCTCGCCTCCGTCCTCTTCTGTTCCTGCTTGAAGCAGGAAGCAAACCCGGATCCCCTAAGCCAATCACAACCTTGCACTGCAGCGCCATGTGATTGCTCTGAGCGCCATGGTCCTGGGAACAGGGAGCCTGTGCATGTTCCTCTCTAAGCTGTGTATTACAGCCTGATGGGGAACATGCAACGTGCGCATGACTGTTTGGCCAGCCAAAAAGACGGTCTTCCAAACCGCCATGCACACTTTAGTGCCTCAACCACTCCTCCCCTGCCGGCTTCGACAACAGCCAAGCCCACGCCCAACCTTCCCCACCCCCCTCCACCCCATTCCTAAACCTGCCTGACAACAGAAAAATAAAATTATAATAAAATAGTTTTATTATCATTTTATTTTTACTTTTTCCACTGCTCAAAATGCAGAGGAGCCGCCGCTGTGGTAAACACAAAATATATGGATTTCATATTTTTTCTCTGTTTATTTTCCAACACCATCTTGAATTTTGCAAACATTTCCTGTCATCAGCTAATTTATAAATATATAAACACTTCTGATTAGGCTTTATACACAATATTTAAAATTTTTAGGTGGATTCAAAAATGTGTAAGTTAAAACAAAATATTCATATATCTTAAAAATGATGTTCAAACCTTGTCAGTTCATTGTAGATATTTAGTATAATAGGATCTTTAGCTTTTCTCCACACCAGCTCACATACACAAAAATTTTAAAAAACAATTACAAGGAAACTTTACACAGGTCGTATTGAATAATTGCAAGTTTTATAACCAAATACTTTTTTTCGTCCTTAATCCCCAACTCCTCACTCATGTTTAATCCCCTAGGCTCTATTGTGTTCAGCCCCGTTGTGCATCTGGATTCTAATCAGTGTAAGGCAGGTTCTCTTTAGCCTCCTCTTACAGTAGGTGCTACACAATCCATAGCACAATGTTTCAAACCTCCCCTTTCACCATTGTGTACTTCATGAAAGTAGCAAGTCTTTTGCTCTGAAATGTTTTAAAATTATTTTCTGTAGAGGGAACATTGTGCTTCGTACATACTGGTTTTGATAGGGGCACGTCAGAACATACTTCATAATTAGTTCTACATGTCAAATACCTAATTATTCTTTTTGTTCTTATTGATGGTGATACCACATAGTCTCTACAGGATATTCTGGATTTACATCTTTACATTTTGTACATTTTACAAACACATTCCTGTTGTCTCAGACATCTTTTCCTCTCTTTTCTCGTGCTTAATTTATCTTTTAAGAACTTAGATCTTTTGTATGTTATACTTGGCTGCTTCATGATCTTCCGGCCAATCACTGGATCCAATCTTAAATTTCCCTAATGTCTCCTAAGGATGTTACGTATCTGGGGGCGTGGCCTGCTGATCTGCGAAATGGCCGCTCTCTGAGCGAGCTCAGCCTGCCAAGAACTAATCCTGAACTTATACGTGTGCCTGGAGAGCTGCTACCGCGCTGAACACATCCCTAAGAACATCCCGAAACGCGGTGACCTGCATGAACTAACATGTGTCCCTGCATTCGGCTCCTGAGCCGAGAGCTGTGCCCAATCGGGGAGGGGGCCTGGCCGTGCACACTCGTTCCACTGGTGTGCGAGTGGGCTGCTCTGAAAATCGAGCCCGCGGTGCTCCATGTGGTGTAGGTCGCACTCGGAGCCGGAGAAGACTGGCCGCTTCCGTGACAAGGAAGTCAGGAGTTGAGCACCGGAGCTATGGAGGTGAGGTGCGAGCCCGCTTGTGAACATCGGACTACGCTGCTTTGGTCCCAGCTGTGCGGTGCAGAGTTGGTGAGGCGGTGCTGCGGTGCGGGAGGAGGCAGCGCCGACCTAGAATCTGGGAGTGTGGGCGGCGGGTCTCCTGTCTCGTAGAGAAGACCCTCAGGGCAGTGCTGTAGCCCCAGACTGCCCGAGGCACGGGTAGAGACATTGTTTAACGTGACCCAGGGGCTGGCTGGGCAGATTGAAGCTGGGCGCGAGACCTGAGCACCATTTTGTGTCCCTGTGGCGATGAGCGCAACGGCCCTGTAGACAATACTGCTCTGTGTGCGCTGTGGTGTCCGGAGTCAGAGGGCACCATAGGACTGGTGCGAGAGTGCGGGCCACATAAATAAGACAAATTGTGGGCCCAGCCTGGAGTCTGCTGGAAAGTGTGATTTACCCACGGGGGTTGCTCGCTATCTGAGGTCCAAACTCGACCCAACCTACGTATCAGAAACATACGTTTTGAGGGGGTAGGTTCCCCTAAATGGCTCTGTATGCAGAAGTTGTGCGCTGGCCCCTATTAGTCGACTGCTTGAAGGTGGAAGAGCCGTCAGAGCACGGGATTGGAAGTGGACCCACTTTGCGTGTACTGCCCGTGTTGCATCCAGCCAGAAGGCCCTGAAAGGAACGCAAGCAGCAGCTGAGCAAGCCATGGGTAAACAAGACGCAAAGCAGCCGAAGCTGACTTTTGACCAGAGGAGAACCACGAGACTCACGGAGTCAGATCCAGAAGCGGGCACGGAGAGGCCTCCGGATTCACAGACGGAAGACCGAGGGAAGGATCTAGGCACCCTAATGCTCAAGATGAGATCAAGCCTGCGGAATATCGATACCAAGCTAGACGTGTTGGCTACTCAACTGGATGCCATCAAAACGCAGGTGGGATCGCACGAGACCAGGCTGGATGTGCTAGTAAACAAGGCCTCAGACTTCCACGAGTTCCAAGTTGAAACCAAGGAACAGCTCTTACATATGGACAAAGTGTTAGGCATCATCCGTGCCAAGAATGAGGATTTGGAGGCAAGGTCACGCCGCAATAACCTGCTGATCACAGGCATACCGGAGCCAACAGCAATTGCCAAGATGGAGACCTACATAGCTGACCTACTCCGTGAGCTCTTTGACACACATCTATCTGCGGTATTCGCAGTAGAGAGAGCGCATCATGCCTTGGATCCCAAACCCCCAGTCGGAGCCACGCCCAGACCCATCCTGGCCAGGATCTTGAACTACCAGGACCGCAATCTTATCCTGCGCTAGCCCGGAAGAAGGGAACTGTTACACACAAAGGCAATCAGATCTCATTCTTTCCAGACTTTACGCCAGCGGTGTAGTCGGCGAGGCGTGAGTTCCTGCCTGCTAAACGCCTCCTGCTGCAGGCTCAAATTCCCTATTCACTTTTATACCCTGCCAAGCTTAAAGTCACTCACGAGGGAACTGCACATTTCTTCACAGATGCCAAGTCCACCCTAAAATTTGCTAAACACATTGGCGGTAAGAAGTCCAAACAAGGTTCCAATTCTGCAGACTGAGCCGAGGCCAGGCTGAGTGACAATGATTGAGGTGACTCCAGCCAGGCTACATCCCTCGCTTGAACTGCTACGCACTGTGACGTGGGGCGTGAGATCTCTACAGTGCTGGGCAGGGATTTTTTCACAATAGTTGTGTCCCACTTCCCTCTAGACTAGGAGTTGATGTTACTTAAAAGGCTTGCGAGTTAGATGTGGTTGGGTACACAGCAGGGTGGTTTGTGCTGGAGCCTGCAAGTCTCATATTTTTTGGGGATGTACAAACTGTCTATGCTCCTGTACCACGAGTTACGAAGGGCTGATATCATTCAAATTCATTGTGTAACTGGCACAGCTCTCTGCAGTTCTCTTGGCCACCCTGTATTAGCATGGGAGTACGCTGTTGGTACTACCCCTCTATGGAAGAACTCCCTATTGTTGTCTCCTTCTTTAAGATGTTGGGGGCTGATTTTCTACAACCTGATTGGGGGGTTGGAGTGGGAGGTGGGTTGGGGGGGTTCATTGCATGTTTTTAGGCAGTAAATTGCTATACAGTTCAACAGACTGCAACTGGGTGCCACTGTATATGATGCGGTGCTTCGATCCTACTGTACTTTTACACTATAATATGTTAGTCATCATATGACCATTTTGAATTTCTTAACGTGGAACATCCGAGGGCTGAATGATGGCACGTGGACGCATGTTACAGGAAACGCATCTAAATGTTGTACCTTCTCCCAGGCTGAAGCATAGTAGATGGGGTTCGGTGTACTCATCCATCTATTCAAATTACTCTCGAGGGGTTGACGTGTTGATCAGACGGGGTCTTGACTGGAGGGAAAGGGAACTATACTCTGACTCAGAGGGTTGATTCATCATTCTCAAGGGCACTCTGGGTGGGATCCCAGTTGTGTTATTCGCAATATATGGCCCAAATGTCGACTCTCGTATCTTTTTCCAAGATATATAGGCCAGAGTCAAGGCGACGAACTGTGACACCATTATCTGGGGTGGGGACTTTAATGCAATATTAAATGACGAATTGGATAGGAAAGGGACGGAAACTTGGTGGACATTTGGAGATGTAGTCACCTAATGACCAAAGAGGGGACATGTATATCTGAGCACCATAGAGTGTGGTCAAGATTGGATTTTTGGTTGGTGTCATTGGATGTGGCTAACTGGACTAGTGAGGTCTCACATCTTTCCAGATCCCTGTCGGACCAGGCGCCTTGCCTTTTGCGATTAGCGCTTTCCAAATCAGTTCCACGTCTATTTACTTGGCAGTTACCACCGAATGCCTTCTTAGATGAGGCCTTTAAGGAAGAAATCAGAGAAGATATTACTGACTGTTTTATCCTTAACACCGGCTCGGTTGACACTGAGGCCTCTTTATGGGAGACGTTCAAGACGGTTGTTAGGGGCAAATGCATCGCCCGGCAGGCTGGGGTGTTGAAGGCAATTCGAGGCACGCTGGCATCCCTAGAAAACCAGATCAAAGAGCTGGAAATACGGTTTTACTTCTCAAATGATCCCCAGACACTGTACCTCTTGAAAGAGAAGCTGCTTGACTTTGAGGAGGAGGCGCAGCGCAAAGTTATATTTTTGGGGAAATACACTCTGGCCATGAGTTACGGGGAGGGTGACCGACTGGGGAGGGCTCTGGCAGCAATGATTTGTGCCCCATGATCCACCGCTTATATAACTAAGGTGCGAGGTACACAGCGGACTGTTATTAGAGGCCAGACAGGAATTTTAGATGAATTTTCCCACTTTTACTCTGAATTATACACTGCTACACAGGAGTCGAGTCCAGAGGGCCTGTTACCCTTTCTTGATTCACTGGAACTGCTTTGGTTGATTCAGAGACATAGGAATTATCTAGACTTCCCCTTCACGGTGGAGGGCGTCACTCAGGTAATCAAGAGCTTACCGCTGGATAAGGCTCCCGGGTCTGATGGTCTGACCACCGCCTTCTACAAGACATATGTAGAGGATTTGGCGCTGCACTTAATAGCGCTCTACGAGGAGGCCCAAGCTTCGGACATTTTGCCGCCGTCCATGTGTGAAGCAATAATAATAACCTTGCTGAAAGCCGGGAAGCCAGAAAACGAATTGGACTCAAATAGACCGTTGTCAATAATAAACGTGGATATGAAAATGTTGGCGAAGCTGATCGCAAATCGGTTGCAGCCCCTGCTCCCCTTGGTCGTCCGCCCGGACCAATCGGGATTTATCCTAGGGAGCTCTACTTCCCACAATCTCAGGACCTTGTTTTCAGTACTGCATTATCTTCATCCGGACTTGCAAGCTGCTGCTGTCTTCCTCGACGCTACAAAAGCGTTCGATACGCTTGAATGGACATATCTATTTGCCATCATGGGCCGCATGGGGTTCCGTCCGCTGTTTATAAATTTGATTTGTCTGCTCTACACGGCCAACGGCTCGGATTCGAGTGAACGGGCTCATGTCAGCACGATTTGGTATGTCGCGAGGTAGAAGGCAGGGATGCCCACTGTCCCCACTGCTCTTCGCTATAGCGATGGAGCCATTGGCAGCACGTATTAGGCAACATCACACCGCCAGGGGGATTGGGTTTAGCACATGGAGCCTTTTAATTTCATTATAAGCTGACAATGTCACATTGTACGTGATTGACCCAGGGTCACACCTAGATCCATTACTTCGGGAATTTATTCAATTTGGTGGTCTCTCTGGCATCTCCATTAACTGGGCTAAATCAGTTATTTTTCCCTTAACAGATGCCACTATACTGGCCCCCTCCGAGTTCCTTCTAAAATGGGCGGACGAACCTGTGAAGTATCTGGGCATATGGCTCAGTTGGAAAATACAAGAAATATGGGACATGAATTACGAACATGCCATAACATGGCTGGAAGAAAAAGTCACAGGGTGGGCCAAGCTCCCGCTCTCTCTAGCCGGTCAAATAGCACTAGTCAAGATGGTGGTACTGCTGAAATTCCTTTATTTATTCGCCAACATTCCCTTTCCTCTCACGCAAGCCTTTTCCAAATCTCTCAGATCCCTGCTGGTCTCGCTGGTCTGGGCGGGCTGACAGATGCGTGTTTCGTGGGACCTACTGACGCTTCCGTCACGTCAGGGCGGCCTGGAAGCTCCAGATATACAATTGTATGCATGGAGCGCTCAGGCTCAGTTTCTCATCACTGGGTACACGACTCCCTTTCAACCCCACGTGGCTGTAGAAACAGATGTTGCGGCGCCTGTCCCTCTACAAGTAGCTTTATATCAGACTTACAAGCGCCCCAGGGATGGCATAGACACGGTGGAGACCTTGCGGTGGGCGTGGAATGAGTTAAGGAAAAGAGCCGGCACTCCTATACTGTATGCCCTGTCCATACCCCTGGCGCACAACCCTATGCTACCAAACATAGGCGAAGGCATAAGTAAGGTCATATAACATAAGATGAGCTTACAAACTTTTGCAGACCTTTATCCCAATGAGAAATTTCGTCTGCCCCCGGTCCCTGTAGAAGGGCAAACAGTGCCAATTTCCGATCTCTTTGTATATTACAAACTTCGGGCCGCATGTTGGTCTTTACATGACACTTTCCCGAGCCCACCGCCAACCCTGCTTGCATTAGAGAACGTGCTTAAATCAGCTACCTCGCGCAGACTAATCACACGGATCTATAATCACATGCAAACCTCTGCCCCTCTGACACGGCCATGGGCATTTCAGGCATGGAATGAAGAAGTTCAAATTCCGCTCACGGAGGACCAGTGGGCCTATTGTTGTTGTCAGCTCACGGCTCTGTCCCCTAACTATAAACTTTGTTTAATACACTAAGTTCTTACACAGATTTTGTAGGACACCGGCAGGTCTGCACCGCATGGGACTGAAAGATGATGACATCTGTTGGAGATGTGGTTTCACTCCAGCAACCTTCTTACTATCATAATTTCTTGTTCTTTCTCAAAAGATTCTAATGTGTTGCACTTAGCCCTCAATAACTCCCCATATGGTATCCTGGTATGCTCTCTTTAAGGGGTAGAGGCTACACGTTTCGATAATGAAGTAAGCTGTTGCCCACTGTCTTCTTCCTATGCAGAGAAGTCACAATCATGTTATCCACCTCTTACAATTTTGTATCCAAGTATTTCACTGCTGCAGTACTGATTTCACCCATCAAGATTATGTTCAGTTCATTATAATTTAGAATTTTTCTAAATTCACAAGTCCTTCCCTAGACCCTTTTCACATCAGGAAGAGGTCATTTATCTACGTCAACCATAATACCATATTTTCTATGAAGGGAGATTTTCTTTTATATGTACTAATACTTATTCAGAAGTGGGGTCTCCCAGTGTACTGCCTGATATGACATTAATTATATCATATATTCTAGTTTTTTTTTACATATTTGGGCAAGTACATTTAAGTAAAACACTGAAAATATGGAACATGGGGTACAGGGGCGGATGTAGGACTTATGGAGTGGGCATGAAGGAAGGTGGAAGTGTATAGGGAGGAGTACTAGGATATAGTTAGGTGTACAAGGCTATCAGTAGAGGTAGAAATGCTAGGTTATATGTTGTGGTAGGAGTATCAGAATACTAAGGCACAAGGGCAGGGGTAGAGGTTAAAGGTTTTTACATAGGCATCAAGTTAACAAGGCTTTGTGAAGTTGCAGAGGCACAAACAAATAGGTTGTGGTGGATGCAGAAGGGTATAAAGAGGGCCAATGATAGGAAGGTATGGCTAGAGTCATTAAGATATATGTAGGGGCGGATGTACAAGGAGGGGTATATATTACTTAGATACAAGGGTACAGGAGCAGAGGTAGAGGTAATAGGGTGCAGGTATCTGTACCCTACTGAACTCTTAACTGTTGTAAAGACAATGTGACACAGATAGGAGAGAGGGAGAAGTGCTTACTTTGGAGTATATAATCGTAGAAATAATGAGATAGATGTACTCTCTATAGAAAAAGGTACTAAGGTGTAGATTGGGGTGACGGTATGGAGCATATGTACTGAGGTATACGAAGGGGTAAGGTTACCAGGGCAGATATACTCATGACGAACTAGGAATATAAGCTTCAGCAGGGATTGAGGGCAGGGGGGAAATAAAAAAAAAACTCTTGTGATACAAGGTGAGACAAGATGGTCTTTGTATAGGTAGAGTAGTGCCGCGAGGAGGAGGTTTGAGTTATGTTCCCCACACACAAGAAAAAAATAGATAGACTAGAAGAAGGAAGGAGGTGATATGAGTGGTTCTCCCCATGAAAGGCTAAAAGGTAGCTGAGTGATTTAGGAAATAAAAGAGTTTTTTGTTGACATAAAGGGTGTTTACCAGAGTGGGTTCAACATTCTGTTAAAGCCAGTCAATTGAAAAAAAAATATTGAGATGTTTTGTAGTCCTGCTGGCATAAACTGCACCTCTGTGAATATCATATGTCATAAGAAGCTTCGTGGTTACATGGGAGTGAACATCAGCAGGTCACTTGACATGTAGAAGTGGGCGATCGAGTGGTCGGACCAGGAAATGTTGGAGGAGTGGCAGTACTTGATTCTGTGGCTGGCTAAAAATATGGAGTCCAGTGTGTGTTGGGCAATGTGTATGGGGATGGTGACTAGTTGTGTGAGGCCGAGGGTGCCCATACTTTCAAGGAGATTGGTGGTGTTGGCTTCGTTAGGGTCATCGAGGGGAAAGTTGAGGTCCCTAAGGAAGATGAAGTCTTTTGAGTTTATGGCCGCAGAAGGCAAGGCAAGGTCCTGGTAGTATGTAGGCTAGAGTGCCTCTGCCAGTTGTTTTGCCATCGGTGTGGATTTGAAAATTGAGGTGTTCCATGATGGGGGTGGTACTGTCAGTGGTGACTGTGCAGCTGAGGGATTCTTTGTGGATGATGGCTATTCAACATCCGTGTTGGCTGATGCGGACCTGGTGTATTATCTTGTATCCTTTTGGAGTGGCGATGTAGGGTGCTGATGAAGGGTTGATCCAGATTTTGGTGAGTAAGACGACATCTGGTGTGAGGGATGTGATGATGTCCCAGATCTCGATGACATGTTTGTGGAGTGTGTTGATCAACAGGAATGGAGCTGTCCTGCAGTGGTGACGGAGGGCGTGGGCTCTTGAGAGGGGGATTCTATGTTTCAATGGAAGGGGCGGTGGAAGTAGGAAAAAGGTCCTGCGGTTGATCGTGGAGAAGTGTGGGTGCAGTTGTTGTTGCGAGGTCTGGAGTTGAGGGCTAGGAGTTCATGCTGGTCTAGCCGTGGGTTGGCAGGGGGCCAAGGGTCCCTGCACCATCCAGGCATGGACAGGCAGAGACGGACTTGTCTTTGGCGCGCCTGTTCTGCGGTGTCCATTAATTAGGTTCCTGGGAGTGAGAAGGGAGCTGGGCGGGGTCGGCGGGAGGGGGGAAGTTGGAGGGAGAGAGATTCAGACGGGAATAAGGTGATGCGAGGAAAAACAGAGGTTACAAGGAAAAAAGCAGGAAAATTGAAAAATTATTTAAGAAATGGAAAAACAAGAAAAAAAACACGATAATGGTAGTTTTGCTTGGTATGACTTTAAAAAAACACAACGCCTTATATATGCTAAAAAAATAACATAACATATTTCTCAATCGATCTGTATGGGTAACTGCTTGTTCTGTGATTGGTGTGTACGGATGCCTTGGGTTACTGTGAATGGGTGTTGTTAGTCTGATTGTCTTTTTGTGTGGATGGAAATAGTTATAATGGTCTGTGTGTACCTGGATTTCTGTCTGCACATTTGCTTTTTTTGTGTGACTACTTTGAATGTGTGCTTGCATTTGTACATGCACTATGAAAACGTTAAACTTATTGCATCTGTCAATGCTTGTTTCCCAGTTATTCCATTTCAATACAGAGGTAAAGAAAGGTCAGTGGAAATGAAAAATACACGGAAGCAGGAAAGAATAACAAATTATTCAAATCCAGAAGGAGTGTATGTACCTGTCAAAGACAGCAGTAAAGTGATAAATGTGGTATGATGCAAGGGTAGTACGCAGAAGTGAAATACAAGAAAAATATGCGGCTAAATAAAGAAACGTCTGCAACCACGTGGTTATTCTTTCTGCTCAGTCGGTGTTGCTTTGATGTGTTACAGGACTGATCCTAATAATGAATCAGGTGAAAAAACAGAACTAGTTACTTGTTGAATTAAATCAAGATATGAAGGTGAACACGAGAACATACAAGGCACAGTTCAAAATAATACCTGAAGACAGGTGCTTCTGCTACTTGCCCTGAGAGGTTTAGTGCAGTTAAAACCAGATAATTCCCTCCTTTCAAACATTAGACGATCAGCATCTTTATGTAGATTTATGTATGATTTGTATCTTAATAAAGACGATTAATCCATCATGTCATTTGTGTTAATTAAACTAGTTTTAAAGGCATAATCAGTATTGAGAACATTCAGTATAGAAATATGGAGCTAAGCTAAATGAAGTTTTTTCTTTGGGGGACACCGGCAGCGCTATGGCAACGACAATACTAGTATCTGTTTAGACAAAAATGATGACTTGGGGCATCGCCATATCACCTCCCTTCCAACCTAGAGCCACTGCAGCCTCCTTAAAACATTATCCCACTGACATGCAGTAAGCTTCAGGTCCGTTCCAAAAGGTGAAATAAGATTTAGGGTGTGCACCTAATGGTGGTTCAAGACTACTGCAAAACGCCGAAAAATGTACTTTTTAACAGTGTGAGGACATTTCTGGAGATTGCTACGTTCCTCCCCTTTTACTGTCCAGTCTCCTAGAAACGTCCCGCTTGATCTAGTAGAAAGATTCTCATTATCTCTCCAGCACCCCACATGCCCTCCCACTGACTCTGCCTTGCCTGGGTATTTCAGGAAATATGCAGCCATGAAACTACTCTCTAGTGCGCCCTTGCATCATGCTAATTTTAAACGGTGATCTTCAAGCTGTTTCCTGCTTCCTTTTAACTGCATTTTATTCCCTTTAACAATATATTATTTGCATATTATTGTGAAGTTAATGTCAGGCCAAGGGACTGTAAGCGCCTACAGAGCGAAGCTAATGCTGATTTTATGCACAGAATATAAAATATTTTGTCCCCAATCCCCCCAAGCCCCTTTGTTTACAACCCCCACCCCGATTACCTTCTCCAGTGGTAGTAACTCTGGCACATGCTAAAGTCAACTCATACTACGCTCTGAATTATGAATGCAGCATAACATAGCAGCCAAATCCTCCTTACAGCAAAATAGGATGTATAGGAAGCATGATCCAACAGAATTTCTTTCCACATTATCCCTTCGAAAAGATATTCACTCATGTCCCTTGTTCTTGCTCTGTATTACTAAAAGTATTTTACTCATACTTTAGCAAAGACGTTCCCATATCTCCCTTGTGAGCCTGAGCATTTTAGCATGTTTATTGTCCTTGTCTTGATCACTCTCTGGGGCTTGTCACAAGGAACCTCCAGCCACAGTTAAAGGTCTTACCTAGGGATCTCCTCCCTTCTGGTTGATTCTATCCCAACTTCCTGTAGAGGAAAAGAGGTGCCGCAGCCAGGATTTGTCACATAATCTATCATCTGCTGCATTATTTGCAAATTTTAACCCCAAAAATGTTTTTAGCTCAAATGGATCAAAAGTTACTAAAAATGCATCAACACATTTTGCTGTGCAGAGGAACGCACTTTGCACAGGTTAATTCTTCACCTTTCAGTTGCATATTGCTGCATTTGGATGTTAACATAGTACTAATGCTGTGAAATCTTTGTTAAAATCTGTCAATATGACAAAATAATGACCTGCTACTATTACAAAATGTGCCACATTATGCAGCATAATTTTAATTTCTTGCCACGTAATTTAATAAGCTCTGCCACATAATTTGGTCCACCGTTGCAAAGTAATTCCAGTGGCCCTGAATATGGGAGACTGCATGCATTTGTGCTTGCTGCCGGCAATCTTTGTAGTAATAACAGGAAAAATTAACAGAAAAAACAACCCACCAGATAATAGAATTGGCCCATACGCAACCAAAAAAAGCCCACAGTCTGATCTGCCAGACCAGCCGATCTTGCACTCTCAGATTGGCCTTTAGGCCAGTCTGGCCATACTAAGAGAAGTTTCTGATATGTCTTCATGAAGCACTGGCATTTGGCAAGAGATCGGAATGACGACAGAGATTGCAGTCTGTGTGGTTCAGAGTGAGAGGGATGCTTTAGTAGAGGTCAGCCTTTTGTCTCTTTCCTGATGACTGTTCAGTGTGACTTTGGGCCTCTATTATGGGAACTCCAGCCTAGAGACTATCCAGCTGTAAGGAACATGACTTTGCACACAGTCTGTGTCTGCAGAACAGTCTGGGGAAGGCCCTAGAAAGGATCACCCCAAACTGACTCTGAAAGGGCAGACATTGAAAACATATCATCTGTCTGCTTTAACTGTATACCATGGGAGCCACTGACCCACTTCTTGTTCCAGTTCCAAATTGTCTTTGACCAAGGAAGGCCTGCTGAGGGCATCCAATACCTGCCTTCACTGAAGGACTTCAAGTGGAAAAGTCAACTGCCCTATTTTTTTGCGGCCTTCCCAGATCTGGGGCCACTTTTGTAGCCAGCTAGCCTTCTCTCAGAAGCAGAAGAGATTGGAGATGTATATTTCCGGTAATTCACTGGTGGCCAAAAGGACAAAGAGACCTACATTGTGGCATGACTGCCCAAACGGGACTGCACTGAACCATGTGCAACCAGCAATGAACTGGGGTATCTGCACCTGATTGATCCTTGATTCTTAGTACGCAACACCTTTCAGCCCTAGCAGGATGCCTGCCTAGATTCATGAGTAGAGACACTCAAGAGGAAGGGGAATGGAAGGCAAAAGTCAGGGCCTAGAAGTCCAGGAGCCCGCGTTATTATTGTACATGCTGCTATTTACTTTGTGATATTCCATTTCAAGAGTGTGTTTTGAAGTACTTTTCTTATCCATGCAAAGCACTCGGTTGGACATTCAGTTATTACACTGCTAGTTTGTTGTTGAGTTCTGTCTTTACACACCTGCACACTACCACCCCAAGAAGTCTATAACTGCTCACCACCACTACCACTGACAGTCAAGTGCAGAAGGGGTTGTACTTGACCGAGTTTGCAGAGCAAAAGTATGACAGACTCAGTAACTTCAGAGACAAAGGACTGCAGCAGTGAGGCTGAGGCCCAGTAACCCCTGGTTGCCCTGTGGCCCACCAGGCGGCGTCTAACAAGCTGTCACCCGTGCATCAGGTTTCATCTATAGCTCCCAAGAGGCAGATTGTTTTCTGGCCACTACACTTGTCAGGCACTCACTGATCCCAGCTTGGAAGTGGAGAAGGACCATAGCTGTCCAGATGGGCGATTGGGACACCACAAGGAAAAAGAGGTCATGGACAGTAATGGACAAAATGAAGTGAACAAGGCCAGAACTAGGGGTGGGCGGAATTTGCGAAAGTGACTTTCGCAAATTATCGCGAAAATGTAAAAAATCTCCGCAAACACACCGAAATATCGCGAAGATGCAGAAGTTTTTTTCCCGCCCGTTCGCGGTATTTTCTGCGTGGTCGCGGCTCGCCAACTTACCCATGCGGTTGCTCGCGGGCGCGGCCATCTTGTTTTCACTCTTCCCGCGGTGCATGATCGCGAGAAGAAAGACGTGATCGCGCGGCCAATGACATTACTGCGGGCGCGAACTGTCGCGAGACAGCGCAAATGGCTACCAACAATCCAACATCTCGTGGAGAACGCGACCGGATCGGGAAAACTTGTCGGCGAACGCGGGGATTCAGGTAAGGCGATCGCGCGCGCTCGAGAATGTATTATTTTACAGAGCGAGCAAGAAACAAATTATCGCTAAGCTGCGGAATGCGGAAATTTTGACATTTTCGCGCTCTCCGCGGAACGCGAAAATGTCAAATTATCGCAATTTCCACGAACGGAACGGAAATTTAGCCCAGGCCTAGCCAGAACTCAACTGACATTAATTGGATGAGAGGCCTCTCAATAAGCAGACAGTAAGCAGCAGGCAGCCAGTAATATTTTCCTGTTACCTCTTTCTTTCCTTTTTCCCTTTGGGTTTTAACCTTCCCCTTTGTCAAGTTGGGCTCATATTTCTGTTGTATGAATGCATTGACAATTGGCTGTCACTAAGAGAATATTTATATAGGTTTGAAAGAGAGATCTCACTGGTACTGCAGCCCTTCCCAAAACCAAAGAAGAACAGGGGACGGATTAAACACTGAGATCTAGAGAAACCAAATATTTAGCAACCAAGAAGTAAAAAGAAACCAAAGAAGAAAATGTCCAAATTGAACTTTTTCTTTTTTTTTAACTTTTCTATATGTTAACACTTATGGCTCAGGACGTTAAACTCGCAGCTGTCTCCAGGAACTTGGGGAAGAAACTCCACTCAATCAAAGAGCAAAGAAGAAAGCAGAAGAGACATGATTAACAATCTGGATTCCGACCATTTTTTATTCACTGCGATTTCCTTGTTAGCTGTCACAGATCTCATCAGATGTTCTCTAGATGCAAATCTACCATCTATGCTCCTGCTGCTGGACTTGTTAGCAGCATTCAATACCATGTCCCATTCCAGGATGCTACAAAGGTTACAGAAGATTGGTATACATGGGACAGCATTACAATGGTTCAGGGATTTCTTAAACAACATAACACAAACTATCAATTTGGACACATATAAATCTTGTACCAAGTTGCTGGATGAGGTGTTCCCTCAGGGCTCTGGTCTTACTCCTACGCTTTTTAATATATATGTTGCTCCCTTCGCCAAGACTGTCAAAGCCTTTGGTATTGAAATACTGTCCTATGCTGATGATACGCAGCTAATAATCTCCTTTGACAAAGATCTGGGCAAAGCAAAAGACAGCTTCTCAGATGGCATGAAAGCTATTGCAGCCTGGATGTCAGAGAATTGTCTAAAGTTGAACACTGGCAAAATGGAGCTTATATTGTTCGGTAAGGCCCAACAGATTTGGGCCCTTGTTTGATGGCCCCCTGAACTAGGTATGGATCTGACTTCTAAACAGGTAATTAAGAACTTGGGAGTCCGCTTAGATCAATCTCTTATTATGAAAGAGCAAGCCCTCTCTATTACAGGCACCTGCTTATATATGACGCTCCTTTTGAGAAGAGTCTTTCCTTTTCTCCCACTCTCTCTGAGGAAAACTTTGATGCAGGCCCTTGTAATTAGCTGCATGGTTTACGGAAATGCCTTATTGGCTTCGGCTAATGAAACACTTCTCTCCAAGTAGCTGGTTTTCAGAACACAGCGACCTGCCTCATCTGTAACCAGCCGGCTGGTGCACCTTCCTCTCCTCTTCATGCTCACTTCATTAGCTGTCAGCTTGAAAAATAATTCTTTTTAAAATGTGTTGCCTCACTCACAAATCTCTGAGGGGGAATGGTCCTAGCTATCTAGCTACTAAACTGATGCATTATTGTCCTGTAAGACCTTTACAATCCAATTGCAAGGCTTTACTTACTATTCCCCGGGTCAGAAAGTCTCAAACTGGGGGCAGGCCTTTCTTCTTCCTTGCCCCTTCCTATTGGAATGAGCTGCCATTGTATGTCTGCATGTGTACCAACCATGCCAAATTTAGGAAACTATTGAAAACAGCATTGTTCTAATTTGTAACTTTAAAAGACCCGTTATCCGCAACCTGTTTGTGCCGAAACGCCCCTCTCGGGGTGATTTGTGCACATAAAATAGAATCTGTATTTCTGGAGATCCTAAAGACTTACTTATAGTGTCCAAAAGAAAGCACTTGCACTCAAACATCTCTATCATCAAAAAGGATTTGTTCCATGAATTTATTCAAATACTGACAATTCAAATCAGACATTTTCATAATGTTCTTATTACAGGTCATTGCATATCCAGGTGATCAAATATGCTTTTAAAGGGCTTGATTGAGGTAGTTAGTGCCCAGTTTTGGGAATTTATATTTGGACATGCCCTAATATCACCTTGTTTATTAAACAAATAAAAATAATACCCTACCATCCTCCACAAATTAATATACCACTTCCTCTCTAAAAGGACTACCTCATAACTTTATATTTGTAGCTTTATATTGCCTGGAATTGCTAGACCTCATTACCTTGAACTACCTTGAATGACTGTTCATGACTGAAACGTGTCTGACAAATGCCCCCAACCAGTAATGGGCACACTCATCCCATCAGAATACACTTCCACCTATCTTGATCCACGAAGCAGATATTGATTCCATGGTTCTGAAAATCAAAAAATTCCTGGCCATTCAGTATTTATCTTTGGTAATAAAGAGGGCTGAACCTAAATCCCCCACACTTGGCTTCACGTACCAACCCTTGGCACACATAACAAATGGTTGCGGAGAACTAATTGAATTTATCACCAATAGAGCAATCTCTTTTGATAATAAGATGAGTGATTTAACTTGCACCAGATAGATGTAAAAGGCCATGATGTTGTACAACTTGTCTCATGTCTTCTCAACAATGCACTCATACAGCTATCTTCTGCACCATACATGCAAAAGGCTCCATTCAACATCTCCTTATGGTTACTGTCTGGATAATTACAACTGAGCCTCTGATCCCTGTAGGGCAGTCTGACCACTGTCCCATACATTCCACACACCCAACATTCAAACTCATAAGTTAAGGACAGCTTAGAGAATCCAAAGAAGGGTCAGATATATCAATATTATTTACCACATCACTGCAGTACAGAACCGCCTACTAATGTGTTCCTCATCATTAAGTATATGAGATCACTGAGCCGTAGTCAGAGACTTTCAATAACCTCCCACCCCTAACATTACAAATACTAAACTGTGAAAGATCAGCCCAATGATACATCAAGTCCCTAAAGAAAGAAAGGAATGACTCAGAAAAGTGAAATGCACGTGGCTTCTAAAATCATCTTTAGAGAATTTACATACAACAAAATAGGACAGGTAATAAACACATACAAATATTTTTAAGGCCATCTTGTCAGATTGGAGATTAATTTAGAAACCAATGATCCAAGCCTACTAAACCTTTAGTGTGACCCTTTTAAATAATCCAGATGACAGATGTAAATCATTTTCAAAATTTGGTGAACAAAGGGAGAAAATATTATACTTTTAATTCATAAACCAGCTGAGAATCATATCAGCTTTGGAAAGTTCCAACATGTTCATCTTTCGGATACATCACACAAATGAAGTATTAAAGCCCCCCACCAAAATCAAGACTTCTTCTAATTTTTTAGAACTCATTAATAGCTTAATCCTCAAGGTTATCAGCCTGTCTGTAACACCTTAGTGGACCAACTTAATCAATAGTTCTCTAGCTAAATAAAAGCTCGTAGATTACGAAAAAAATTAACATTTCACTCCACTGGCAAAGGATGTCACACCACCAGTAAAGAAGACTAGTGCCGAAACCAATGAGTTGAATCATTTTCATCTGATGTTCCACCTTCATGTTTTACTGAAAATGTTGGAAGGCTGATGGCGACCCACAGCAAATGATTTATTGTTGACAGTGGCCATCACGATGGGAGTCAGTCAGGTTTCTGGCCAAGAAACAGCAAGGAGTCTGCTGGCCTTCAAATAGTCAATAGAGGTCTGTGCAAGGAGCCTCTCATAGGTCAATATATTTCCCATTCTATTCATTCGATATGGCTATCTCTTGGAAACACAAACAAATGTCCTACACCTTGTATGCTGTTGATCAACTGCTTTGAATAGAAATTTTCTCCTTGAATGACTTGTTACACCTTAGACTGTCAGTGACATCCTATCATGGATGACACACCATCAAATGTAACCCCATTAAAAATGTGTTTCTCCTAATTGCTCCTACCAAACTGCTTCACATCCATACAAGACTGGCTCAAAACTATGTCAGTGCTAGACTGCAAGTTGATATGGTAAAATAACTTAAACCACCCTGTCCACATTATTTTGCTAATCAAAGGTGCAATATAAAAGACTTCAGGCGAGTAATATAGCCCCCGGAATTATTGGGATTAGACTGCTGAACCTCCTTGCTTAGAGAAATACTGACGATCCACCCTCCTCACTCAACACTACTTTACATGCTGCTCTGTGGCTAGCCCCAGGAGCAAGTAAATATGACCACTCCTATCCAGATCTTATCTCTAGTGGCTCCCAGCAAGAAGCTTTCAATGCCAGTGCTTCAACCTATCTGGCACCCTAAAAGGCCTTCCAAGGTGGCCAACAATCGTTCTGCTTGGACTCAATTCTACTGCACACCTCAGTATTAAAGAAAATACACTAAAACAATCCTTCTCCAGAAGTGCCTACAGGGCCACAAACTCAATTCTATTATCCAGCAGGATACTCTCATCATATGAATCTTTCAAGGTGGAACTAAAAAACAGAATTTTCCAATGGCATTTGCACCAGTCAAGGACACGCTGAATTGAATTCTGAATGAGATTCTAGCATCTCCAATTTATATTTGCTCATAACTTTGGTTGCATTGGTTTATGTTATATTATTTTGTTTACCTCCTTTAGGATTGCCTCTCTATGTCTCCATTGTATTACCTCTTCTTAGTGACGGAAGGCCATTCTGCCACTGGACTGAAGGCTAGGCAGTGGTTACATTTGAGCCAGTGGGTGCCAGTGGGCCCCATTGGCACTCTTCTATGGGGTCCGAGATTCTTTCTATCCCTCCCATAGAGAGCAGCCCTTCTGATTCGCTAAACCAGTTTCTTCTAGTCTGTCATCCTCCTATTCTAACAGACTTGACCCCCAAAGCCTGCCAAAGTCCAGGCCCTTCTTTGTATGGAACGCAGGTCGCATGTGATGATGATGTCACATCATAATCTGCGTGCCAACAACCTCTGAATAACAGTGCACTTCTGTACCAGCCCCTTTTGTGCTGCTTCATCTACTACAGTCAGACTGGAGCTATGTTATGTTCTGTTGTGTTCTGTTGGTTGTTTTATACCGTGCATAACATTACCCATAGGGTCTCTCCGCGTTAGCCCGAAGAGATCAATCAAGTGCTAGCCCGCCCGATCTGTTAACGTTTTGGGAGAAAAGTCAGTTTTTTATGGCCTTGCTAAATGCAAGGAGAGCAGGTATAAGACAAAGTCAAAGTGGAATGAGGTCTACAATTTTTAAGAAAGACCCGCAAATGAGCGGCCATGAGATCAGAATATTTAAAAATGAGGGCATACCTGCACGTTGCCTAAGATGACTCACATGAGGAAATGTTGGACTTCTTGCAATTTCCTTATTGGGTAACCGAGAAGTTCCAAATAGAGAGCACTGCAGTTGTCCAATATTGATACAATGAAAGTCTGAACAGTCATATGGCTTACAAAAGAAAGAAATACCACACTCTTAACCAGCTGCCTCGAGGACAAATCCCTCCAAGTCAGAACAGGGTGCTGGGTGGCAGCGGTCCAGCTATTTGCCCCTGCTATGTTACCGCTTTCTGCAGGGCCTCTGTAATGAGGCCTGTGTGGGACATGTTTTTGTGCCGTGTGTGGTAGTCTGAGTGGTGCTACTTACAGGCACGTTCTAGGATTCCATGCCTTAAAAATATTGTTACAAAAAGTATAATTAATCAAGAGCTTTGAATGAAAAATCCATGAAACAATGATGGTTCATATCAAAAAGGTTGACTATTCAATGAATTTTATTGACATACATGCTATTTTGCTAACTAATTGAAGAACCTGTCTTATTATTGTTGGCTTACCCTGGAGAGTTTTTATATTTTCTTTAAAAACTATTTTGTATCTGTTTGCAAAATCTTTATGACATATAAGTATTAAAGTTTAAATAGTTGCATACTTTTTGGCACCCCATCACTTTAAAAATGATCTAACGTACTGAAGTACGACAGAAAAAATATCATCCTGTTTAAATTTAAACCCGTGCTTTTCTTCTCATGGTGTGGTGGACCAAAGCTGAGGCTAACACCCACCCACTTTAAATCTTGAGCAGGCTCCTCAGTCACAAGGATTGCCCTTGGATCATCCGTGAAGGCATCCTGGTGCATACACACAGGAGAGAGGGAATGAGGGGGCACTCTGCTGGCAATGATTTGAAGCAATCAACTGAGCAATTCACTGCTCAAGAACACATTTGGTATGATGTTGATGGGTCAAGGGGTGTTTTACTATTAATATAATCACAGTTATCTGGTTATTTTAGCTGCAATTCTCTGTACACCACTTTAGCAGTAATATTTCAAGAAAAGAGTCCTATTAAACCAGGGTTAGGTGCACACTGAAACAATAGTCCTTTCTTTGTCTAAGGGGCTTCTCAGTATTAAAAGCTGTCGCTTTCTTATTAAAGGTATAGCAGCAAATTGACAATAGATAAAAATACATGCATGTGGGTCTTGTACATCACAAATATGTAGTCTATGACAGCTTGAAAGCAGAGCTTAATTAGAGGTTTCTAATTCTGAAGTCAAATATTATATGCACAGGATAGTAGTTTCCAGCGTGAAAAGCTTTTTGCTGGGCTTTCTGCTTCACAGAAAAAGTGGTTTCTAAATCTGTCATTATCGTAGGAATATTCCTCACACTTCCTTGTACTTTCCAGCCTCTCAGAAAGTGACACATAGTTGCCAAGGTGATAAAACAAATACTTTTCCTTATCCGAGTGGAGTTATCGAGGTTTAAGAATGGATAAGACACTGGCATCCGAGTATGAATCAGGCCTGAAAAGTATGTGGAAGAGGAATATAAAATTACAGAAATAGGATGGCTGGATGGATGGGTGGACAGATGGATTGATCTGAAAACTGATTTAAAAAAATAAAGATACCGAATGTATTGTCAGAAAGGCAGGTGAGGGAATGGACTGACTAATCGAAACAACAGACAGAACGACAGATAGACAAGGCTAACAATAGATCAGTGCTTAATTTGTGCCGGTGCCTTCCGGTGCTCAGCACCGGCAATTACTGTCACTTAATTGCCAGCACCGGGGCTTATGACTGTCTGTCACATGGCAGTGGTGTCTGCCAATTTAGGTACGAGCACAACAACTTCTGTTTATTATTTCAATTTAAATTTCCAATTATTAGTATTTGCCTCCAAATCCATTCTTATAGCTTTGGGGGCCTGCAATAGTATGAATTGTCACAATTTTAAGTGTGTCATGATCAGTAGTTTGTTGGTGCTGTCTTTGGCAGCGCTGTTAGGGGCAACGGATGGTTCAATCTCTTGTGTCCTCCTGTCAAGGGCCTCGGCACTAAGCTTTTTACAAATTAAGCACTGCAATAGACATAGTGTTAGCCTTGTCTATTGATAGCAAAGCCATTCATCTTTTGAGGCTTATAAATTGTATTATGGGCCTGGTTTAAAGTTCGGTAGTGACTGAAAATTCTTCAATTGTTTGGAACAAATATACAGAGGAAAATTCACCAGCAGAATTGTACCCAGCCCCACTTACACTTCAAAGGGCTTTGCCTACAACACACACAAAGGAAAATGACAACAGGCCTGCCTTGTCTTATATCACCCCAAATAGTTCGAAGCCTTGACCAGGGGAAGTGGAGGAACTTTCCAGACCCAGTTGTTGGGGTAGGAAAGGGAGTCCCCCCACACAGAGTCTGGCCCCAGTATATATACTGGACCTCCAACACCACTCATAGGACACTCCTGGTTGTGAGGAAGATGTAGAAGAAGGACTGTCCTGCTGCTAGATGACTGTCCTGCTGCTTGAAAGGCTGCCTTGCTGTCTGAGAAGGAAAATTGGACCCTCTTGCCTTCTTTTTCGCCTACCCCAAGGAATTCCAAGGGACAAATACCTTACCTCCTGTTTGAGCTACTGGGACACAACAAGCTTTAAAAATCTCCCTGGAACGACCCAGCTGATGTGCTGCAACTGGACCTCCCTGGACCTGCAACTGGTCCTTCCTGAGACCTGCTGCTAGCCTCTGCTGGAGTAAGTATTGATCCCCAAAGAGGTGCCCCCCAGGTTTCGGATCCTTGGCTGGCATAAGTAAGAGATCCTTCAAAGGAGAGGTGAAAATCCTCAAGTTTGTGCTTCTTGCAACAGTGAATGGGCAGATTTGTGAAAACACTCTGCTGGCCTCAATGGCCCCCAGTGCAAAACTCCAGTGAATCCTGCTTTTTCCCCCGACAACAACTGATTTAGCGACCAGCAACGTGAGACCTGCCCTTCGCTCTACAGCAATGACAGCCTACAACAACCGACAACAAGAAGCTACAGCCATTGCTCCGGAGATGGGGACCTGCTTGCTGCTTTGGTTCCCCCACACTCGTCGCACGAAGGTCACTAGCAAATTTTATGATCTAGGGCTGATAATGGCCAAGAGGGACTTGACTCTGCACTGGAAATCCCGGGGGGGACCCAACTTCCTGCGCTGGAGATCAGCACTGGCGCGTTGGGCGGGGGCTGAGGGCACGCTCAGGGTGCAACTGGCCCTCCGGCGAGATGACGAAAAAGCGCTAGCGACGGCCCGGGCATGGGAAGCGTTGGTGGTAGAACTCCAGGGGTTGATGTCCGAGTCGGGGGAGGAGGGGAGTGGATCTGATGGGGAAGTGGTAGTGGGGAGTAGTCGAGGCGAGACGGCGGGCCCTGACCGCCTACACTTTGGGCTGGGCTAGCGGGAAGGTCCTGTTGGTTTAGGGAGAGGCTGGGCCCCTGTATTGCATTGACCAGGGGGAGGGGACACATCGAGAGTGGGACCGGGGTAGAAGATGGGGGCACACTGACAGAGGGAGGGGGAGGGGGGGGAAGGGACCGGGTGGGAAGGTTGAGCGGAGATGCTGGTATATGTGGGGTATTTCCTGAATGGGCGGGGATTGAGAGTTGATTGTTGTATTGATGTGTTGGAAAACAATAAAAAATGTTTCAACAAAAAAAAACAAGAAGCTACAGCAACAACTGCCCTCAATGCCTGACTGGCTCTTCACACTGCAACCATGACTATCTGCAACACCTGACCTGCCCTTCGCACCATAGCAATGACCGTCTGCAATGCTTAGCCTCCTCCTTGTGGCCTCCTCCAACTCAAAAGGAACTCCTTGCACCAGAACTGAGAAGGTAACTTTCCAGCGGAACAAACCTGGCCCCTGTGTCCGACCTATACTCCATCATGGTCGGCCTGAACTTGCGACTTTCCCCCGGTCTAGCATGACCAGATGACTGCAAGTGGAACATCATGCTTTTAGGCATGAATTTCACTTAACATTTCAAATTGATTATATCCAGTTCTACTGACTGGATTTTTGTAATTCTGGTTTCATTTATTTATTAAAATGTACTCCATTTATCTAAATTGGTTTGGGATTTTTATTTTGTTGCGTGTTCTCTTTATTACTGCTCCTGTGCTGGATAAACACTTTACACATTACCTCTAATTTAAGCTTTTGTGGCTAGCTACCAGAGGGACAAGGACAGGTTAATTTAGTGTATTTTGTGGTTCACCCCAACAAGGACAGTGGTTGTTGCCTTTCTGAACAAACACTCCAGGGGGATATTCTCAAGAACGTGTGATAACTACTGCGAACATAGTTAATGCAACCCTTCACGTCGCAGTCTATCGCGGGAAAATAACTCCGTGGTAACGTGGTATTCACAAGCCGACGGTACCATGTGATAGGCTCACAAGACCGCGTCAAATGTCCACAATAAAGTCAACGCGATGCCGCAAAAATGCAAAACACGAACGCAAAAGAATCTGCGATGGCGCCAATCGCGATACAAAAATCAGTGAAAACCAGTGACAGGCCTACAATTCCCACGCATCATGCAGGAAAATGCACCATAAAAGCAACAAAAAAAACACACCAACACCAAAAGAAACTGCGTAGCACCATGGATGCCCCCGGACTTAGTGCCGAGGGCAATGAGAACCCCACAAGCCCCACAGACCACCAGCAAGGAACAACAATGTCAGGGAAGGCAAAGGAGAAGAGGAAGAAGAAGACGGGTGCAGTCCGCAGGAAAACCAGATCAGCGCCACGGAGGTGACAGAACACTACCATCAACTGAACGTCAATATGACAAACATGAATGCAGTCGGAGTGTTGAGGAGCCCGATGGAGGAGGACAAGAGGCGCTGGCATGATGTGAAAGCCAAACCAAGCACAAACCCGCTGCCAACAGGAAGGCAGCAACGGCGACTGGAGGTGGGAGTCTAGCACCACAGGAGGAGCAGGAACAAATGGAGGCCACAGTCATCAGTGTGGGACTTAAATGAACTAAGATCAAAAGAAAGCAACGTGTTCCTGAAGCCAACCACCACTGGGGAAAATCCAGGCGTCCCAGCAAGGCCTGTCTGGATTCCAAAGCTCGGGGATCTAGTCAGAGAGAAGATCGCGGACAAGAAGGAATTTGGGCCTTCTTACAGACAACCGGTACCTGTCCTAGCAATCCACGGATCAAGAACAGTACTTCTGCCGCCCCATGCTGGAAAAAAGGAGAAAAGATTTGTGTCCATCAACCTCATCAAACCACACTATGTGGCCGATACTAAGCAGTAGGCGATGTGGACTCCGACCAAGTAGCAGACGCACTCCTCTAGCTACTATCCAAGAGGTTCAAACTGAAAGACTTATAACCATTAGTTATAAGTAAGAAATGAAGGACTAAGCAACAATGCTATGGAACTCATTCCTCTTGAAACCCAAATAACAGTTCGTCCTGATACACCTGTCTACACCAATGTAGCAAGTAATCAACTGGCTCCAGCGATTTCAACGAATCCTGATGCAATTTCAACCATTGACAGAACTGCCTCTGGCTATTTCATTAACTTTTATATGTTTTCTGAGGATCTAAGCGACCCTGAAACGACACCAGCCAAAAGAACTTTCATAGAACAAGCACAAGACTTCTTTCATCACGTGAAAAAGACTTATCTGGTTTCATCATGGATTGAACTATGGATTATTTCTGGAATATTTTTCTTTCTGCTTTGGCTAGCTTTAGTAATGACTCTGAGCATGCTGATAAATGGAAGATATATTAATTTGGACACAGGAAGTAAAAATGTGAACTTACTTTTGATACCACACATATCATCCCACTGTGAAGCAAGAGACTTGTCAGCAGTGAACATCACATCCGTGCCTATACGAGATGGTATAGTGTGGGACAAAACAGATTATGATATATTCGGTCCGTCGGAACTTTTGAAGATTCCACACTTATTTAAAATTTCATTAAGTGACTTTATTACCTCCAGTACCTATTCTGATGATTGGGACTTTGAGACTGTTAATAACATGATGTCTGATCTAGAAAGGTCTGCTGCATACTCTAACCATGAATACTTAGAGGGTTCAACAGACTATGAACAGCTTTTTTGTTACAATGACAATGGTCATCATTTCTTGCATAAATCTGCAACACCTAGAAATGTATTTATGTATAACCAATGGGAACATTGTCCTACACCACCAAGGGGTAGCTCAAAAACGTTTGAAAAGAAGTTTCCTTATTTTTCAGGGTACAATACATCCAATCCAGAAACGTTTTACTTTATGTGAACAAAACAGGAGCAAAAAATATGTTAACTAATACGAAACAGATTTATTCTGCAGCCTTTATTGCCCAACTGTCTAGACAGGGTTTCGACTTTTGGAAAGACACAATTGACACAAAATCTGTATGGGGTACAAAAGATTGGCAAGTACAGGGGATAGAAGCTTTGTTTAGAGCCTGCATCATCCCACAGCAGATAATGTTTTTGAACGACACTGTCCAACAAACGTCTTGCCATGGGGTTGCAAATATCAAAGACATGAACACACCGTCCATACCTACACCTGCAAGTAATAGCACTACACAGGGGATGGTCGACGTACATACTATTTTACAAAACAACAGATCAGATTCCGAATGGAAAAAATGGTTGCTCTGGCCCACAGACACAAAAATCTGTCAAGAAAGATTCCTGGACAAGATACAAGGTCTAACAATCAATAGGCCAGACCCACGCTTTGTTCAAAGACAGCATCCAGGGGTAGTAACAACATACAGTGTAGAAAAATTATGCCTTGATTGGCTACAGACATCTACACTAGAGGATGTGAAACAGCACTTATCTTTACTTAAAGAAGACGCAAACCTTGGGGAATTCTTGCTAGGTCCAAGAAAGCTGCGTCAAAAATGTTTCATATATGCCGGCATCTATGCTGCTTATAATGAAATATGGAAGGTTACCCAAGCAGTAAGAATACAAGAAATTGATCATAATAATTTAGAGAAATCTCTCGCTGTGGTCGACAATGGGTTAACGACTCTTTCATCCAGGATATATTCATTGGGCAACATTGTATCCTCTGCTATAGACATTGTGGAACAAGATTTGGTCCAGCTGCGTCAAGGCCAGTCTCAACTACTTTCTATTCTGTTATTAGGCTGGACGCTACAAAACTTGCGTGCACGCTATGTGCCTTGGCGTTTCATCAACACGTCTTCTCTGTTTTTACATTACAATCTCACTGATAAACAGATCGAACTGGCACAAAGGGGAGCAAAGTATACAGTGCTGAGCATTGAAATACTGGAAAAATGTCCATTTACGGTAGCAGAAAAAACAGCTACAGAATGGATCGTACATGGCAAAATAACTCTGCCTGTTACAACTTTCCATTTTCAGTATTGCCTTAAACACATGCCAGTAGGCAAATATGAAAGGTTGGGTAAAGAATACATCAGGACATCCTGGGATTTACCTTACACACACAGATGTTGGAGTAGGGGGCGTGAAGTGTTTATTAGCGGTACACACTGTGAAAATGCACTGAGCGGTTCACTCATATGTCGGGATATTAGTTTACACAGGGCCTGTAGCGGTTCCACTGCAAATGTATCCTGCCACCTGCAAGGTTCACGGCTGCTGTGATTAATCCAACGTTTGGCAACTTTCAAATGGTAGTTACCTCATGTTGAATGATCAGAGCTGTTCTGGCAAGTTGCCCGGTTTCTAGTAACTGTTACTTCCAGGGTCACTTGCTGAATGCAAGTCTTGTTCCCCCAAATAGACACAGCCAGGGAGTCGCTTTTATGGCCTTCACTGAACATCTCTTCTATACGAATTGAGACTTTAAGCAGAATAAAAGCCATTCTTTTACAACAAACCGTGCCTTTGACCTCGGCCAAAGAAACCTGTGATCTACAAGTCGCAAGGACTTCGGCTGAGATACAGGCTCTGTTAAGGACAAATTGCCCTACATATTTCACAGTAATGTTGGGATGTATCTTAAACATGTCTGATACGAGCGGTATTGTGCATGTATTTAAGACCGTATGTTCGGGACTGTTAACATCTTTTCAGGCAGTCCTCAGAATCATTCCAAACTTCATGCACTCGGTGTTTGGTGGTCTGCCGCTAATTCTAGCAATCATCGCTGGAATCCTATTTTTATTCCTACTGCTGCGCTATGGCAAGCCAATCCACCAGCGTCACTCCCTGTGGCTTGCAGAATGCTCTCCTGGAAAGGAAGTGTCGTGAGCACATAGTACAACTATTGGGTTTACCTAATCTACGAGAACTAACTACCACATGGTTTCTGTCGTTCAGACCAATCTGGCAAGATTGCATCTTACCTGTTCTACGCTGTCTGCTTTGCGGTGAAGAATGCATGCTAGACTTCTGTCTAGCACTCCCATCAGTCATGCCATTGGATATCGATACTGTGCTGGACCCGATAATAGCCCATGCTCTGTGTTATCCCCAGAGGCTACAGATCCTGTGGACGGCATTCATTGAGATCTCACAGACGCAACATGCTACTGCTGAGGTACGAGATGGATCAACAGGCACACAGGTAACATCGGCAATGAACACTGCTACTGACGATTCATCACATCTATGTGCAGTTAATCTTCTAAACAAGGAAATCGACCTATCACCAACAACGGTAGACGACTTTTTGTCTACCGGATTAGAGGATTTCATGTTTTCTCCAGCATCTGGACTATGCCAGCTCGCTTTTGGTAGGGGCCAATATGGCGGAGACTACCCGCCTTCAACGAGTGCAGAACGCCGCGGCTAGAGCCATCGTAGGCCTACCCCGGAGGAGCTCTGTTTCAGGCGTCTTGAGATCCTTGCACTGGCTCCCCATCAAATCACGCATCCAGTTCAAGGTGTTGTGTCTGGCGTTTAAGATCTTGAGGGGAGTAGGTCCGCCAATTCTTGCTGACCTCCTGTCGTGGTATGTTCCTTCCCGCGCTTTGAGATCGGGAAGCCAAGCGCTCGCGTTGGTCCCCCGCTACAGGTTGTGTCGGGCTGGTGGTCGCTCTTCTAGGGTGAGGGCGGCTGAACTCTGGAATTCCCTCCCAGTGGACTTGCGGCTTCGGACTGACCTCTTGGCCTTTCGCAAGGCTTTGAAAACGTTTCTTTTTAATTAGATCTTTTATCGGTGTTGTGTTTTCTGCTTTCTGTTGCACTTTGCCTGCCATGCGCCAGGACGCCCCTTAGCTGGGGCAGCTGTGCGCAATACAAAAGTGCATAACATAACATAACATAACATAACATCTTCAAAACACTTTTGATTTGGCTCACAGTGTACCATATAATCTATGAATTCGGCCTTCTTTTTTTTTTCCAAACAAAATACAAAATTTGGCTACGATCACTTTTGTGAATATTGACTTTTTTCTTTTATGGCTAAAAACTCTGCATACAGTAGAACTATTCATAGAGAACAGACTTCTTTGAAACACTTCCAGGGACACATTGTCTCCTTTTCTTTGCATTTATGTAATCATGACATAAAATGGCTCCAAACTATTTTTTTCCTTTCTGTAAAACTGGACCATTTCATTACGTATGTGTATATATTTCTGTTCATTCACTTAGCATTCACTGTAAATATATGCTTAGGATGAAACATTGCTTTAATATGTACAGCACCTTTGCATTTTATGTCTATCAAAGTTTTAACAAACACTTTTTTTAGTATGCTTTTACAAATGTTTTTAGTGAACATGTGATACTCAATTTAATGTGTTTAGCATGTTTAGCATTTAGCAATATCAATCATTCGTCAATGGAGTTGGTGTTGTGTTTCGATTTAGATACCCGTACATAGGTTTCCCTGAATCATGTCCTTATATAGGAACAATTCGCATTGCCCTTACTTAGGCATAGAATCCCAGTCCATATTTAGGCATTAGCCATGCAATTCAAATACAGGCATGGTCACCTACATACGTCCATCCCACATCACAACGAGTTCTTAGAAACCAGACCCTTAAGCCGTCGGGACTTTCCCTAGCTAGGATCATTGATTTCGCCAAGAACTCATCTATTATGCATGAACTACTATTCCTTAGGGGTTCATCCATGACTTCTTCCTCTGCCTGACTTTACGTCAATGCTAGCATTCATAAGCACCTTCCAGGTATAAATATACCTTCCCTTACCATGGCAAACCATGGCACGGCTCGGCACGACTTGACTGCATGGTTCCCCACTGCAAGTTCAGCAGAGACCATATCCCGGCCTGATGCACTGACCAGACGCTGTCATCCCTGCTCACAGAGAATCCAGCTTCCAGTGTTCTGACTCCCTTCGCGGGGTGTTAGAGTTTGAGACGCGGAAAGAGATTCCCACCTCTCTCATTCTAAAGGTATGGAGCTGACTAGAACCTAGAGAGACTCTTGGCATACAAACTTAGTATATACCATACTATAGAAAACAGCACCTACTTTTACCTCGCACTACATTTAGGTTCGGTACACTGGGGTAGAACTATTTAGAAGCATCAGACGAGTATTCACTTTTTTAGCCTGTGTTATTTATGTATGTATATATGAATATATCTCATGCCTAAAAGACAATGCTATTGCAGTATTATTTCTTCGTACTGATTACGCTGTGCGTATTATATCTTGCTTACTGTCTAATGATTGTAACAGCTCAAATCTCTTACATGAGAAACAAGACTGTTCAATAAATCCTTTTATTGAAACACCCATCTATCTATTTCTGTGTAACTCTGGAGAAACTAAGCATGCACGATTGACTGAGTGAAACTGTTATCTATTGTTTCCGCTATTCTGAGACGCATTCCGATTCTAAGGGAAACAAAGTTGTCATGTTTATGCGGTTGTCAGAAACTAATCCCCTCTTGTTTATTCGAGAAGTTTCTAGTGACCTCTGAGTTAGCTGGCACACAAAGTAATTACGTTTAATGTACTCGATAGGAGCATACTGACCTTAGTCCTATGCAAAAACTATAGTGTATATTATTACAATGCGCAGAGCTTATAAGGGAAATAGGAACTACACTACAATAGTAACCTGACACAACATCAACAGGGACTGGGGGGACGGGGTGACGGCACAATGGCACACATGCACAACGACGTGTAGCACACCGCACACCCACAATGACCCTGGATCATGTCTCTCATCCCCGTGGCACACTGCAGCATACACACATAGCAATCACAGCACATTCCACGACAATGCGATACAAAGTGCAACACCGACACTGCAGAACAGAGGACACAACTGGGTCTGCCCATGCGCAGAAACAGGCCAAATACATCTAACATAGTAGGAAACTGTGAGATGGAAATGTACATGTGCAAATTCACATCCATCATGTAGTCCACATGTCAACTGTCCCGCCTCAAATTGCAGCACCTCCCAAACAGTCACAATGTACATTGTCATACAGTCTGTATGTAAACAAGAACAATGCACCAATATACATGTCAACACAATGTCAACATGCACCTCCCCTTCACATTGCAGAGGGAAAAACAACACCTCTAGCAGAGCAGACCAGACAACTCATCAGTGATGCTGGAGAGGACCACCACACCTCCGACACCGACGCACTACAACAGCCCATGGACATCTTGGGCAACCCACCCCCCCAGGAGCAGGGCAGTCAAGCTACATAGAGGAGACCTCAGGCCCTGCACACAACACACAGCAAAAAGCATCTGCCACCACGGCTGGCTCACAACACGCCACCGAGGCACACATCGCATTCCAATGCCTGGTGTCAGAATGCCAAAGGGAGGTGGCAGAACAGGTGTGGGTGGGGTCAAAGCTCTAGCCGAACTAGATCACAAACGTGGGTGTCTCAGTCCCATCAGGGACCACCTACACCCCACAAATGAGACCCACACCACGACTGAGACACATGCATTTGCACATGTCCTGTAATGAACCACGCCCAGAGCCCCGGAATTAAAATTCACACACCCCCGCCGGACCTCCGCACGACGGCACAGTCCACTCCCCTTACATATAGAGTGGGTGACGACAAAGCTACATGTCCAAGGTCCTACCTGCTGCCAGTGGGGACATGGTTGCGGCCACTGTACACAGCACAATGTAATGTTGTAGGGCCCAGGGCCCTCATGCATACATTATGACCACACAGACACATGCAGATAGTTTGTGGGACTGGCTACGGGTAAGTGCGTCCGGCCCCTTTATTGGCAGGGTCACATGTACAGTGATGCCTGTGCTGGATGTGTGTGGGGTGAGTGTAAGCCAGCCTGCAATGAGTGGTTGGTGCTGGCAAAAACTACAACAGTGAATACCATCAAAACGGAAACAGAAAACACCAGCATTACAGAGACAACTGCGGAGCATCATGGTGGTAGCTGGAGCAAGTTCAGAGATCACCCAATGAGCAAACAGAAGTGTCCATTAGCCGTGGTGCACTGAGTCGGTGGCACCTGTAGTGCTGATCAGGATATCAGGCAGATGATGGCATCCACGACAGGTGTGAGACACTCTGATAGTCTGGCAGTAAGACATTTTCGACTCTTGCAGTTGGCGTTTGAAGGTGGTCCTGGCGGGGGAGACGTGTGCCTCCTGCGGTGATGCGATGTCCGGGCCGGTCAGGACTCGATTTGACATGTGAGCCCTGTTGAACCGCAGTTGATGCTGGAGGGAGCGGACAGCGCAGGGCCACAGACACATGATATCGATGACCCAAGGCCATCGTCTCAGAGGCCATCTAATATCTCAGCAGACAGGGTCCCTGACTCTAGCTGCACAGAGTTAGTGGCCCCGGATGCACTGCGGCCGGCACAGGCACACCACCACGGGACGGTGACTTGCGGTGCAGTGAGATAGGGCCACGCAAGCTAAGCGGGTCCTTATCGATGTCCGAGGTGAATGTGGCGGAGAGTTGCGGGGACAGTGGAAGGTGTCCTCTAGGGCATGATGCAGAGGGTAGAAGCCGTCCGGAAGCGGCAAATGGAGTGGAATGCTACTGCTTCGTTTTTGCCACCAGTATCACCGACAAGATGATGACGACACCCCCCAGTCCATAGACTCAGTTGCCACCAAAGTTCAACCAGAAAGTGTCCAGGGATGTCGGGGAACAGACTTAGTGGCACCGGAGCTGAAAGGGGATGCAGTTTGCGATGAGGTCTGAACAATGATATAAAATCTGCCATGAATAAACGAAGATTGAGTTCTGAAAGTGTGACCTACTTGGCCGCAGTGTAGGCCCGAGGCAGAGGTCAGCGCGGGACAACCGCTGTTCAGCGAGCTCCATCTGGAACTTTAACACACGACGTTGAAATGGCATGTGGGGGTGACTTGTGGGTGACTTTTGGTTGACGGAGGTAGGAGCACCAGAGCCGAGCGGGTGTTCAGTCAGCGACAATGCCGTGTCCTGCATGGTACGGACTGGATTGGATTGGTGTGAGGCCTGCTGGACTGCAGTGTAGGCTGAAGGCATAGTCATCAAGGGCCCACAGACACGTGTGGTTAGGATGCTATGCACAGACTTGGTGTCACCACATTGAAGGGAGTATAGTGACATAAAATCAGCCATAATTAATGTTCTCTGCCATAGTGTAATCAAGACTCACAAATGTGTGACCTACTAGTCCGCTGTGTATGCCGGTGAAGTACGTTAACAAGAAAGGAGTACTGCGGAACTATGTCGCGGAGGCCGTGATGGTCTGAGGAGGCTGCCAGGGTCGCGGCACTCAGGCTTGGAGCTCGCACCAGCACGTGGTGGGCCCTCTTCGACACACGCTGGTGTCTGCAGGTGTGCATTGAGGCCTGGGTGTGCAGGGCTGGGCAGGACTGGTTCGGGGGCCAGTGGCCCAGGGTGCAGCAGGCGCACAGGATCGCAGGCAACACTGCTCACGGCGACGGCCTCGTGGTGGGGTGAAGAGCGCCGCCCTGGCAGAGATGTTGGGCATTCCGGAAGAGAACCACGTCCAGAGCTACATACTTTTTATTCACACCCCTACACTGGCCTGGCGTACGCCGGGTCAGCCCACTCCGCTCACGCTTACAGGGGGGGACGTAACAAGCTACATTTCTGGGACCTTCCCCACCAGCTGTGGTGACATGGTTGCGTCCACTGTCCATTACACTCCAGACACCAACGGTGTATGTCGACATGGATATGAGTATGGTCTGCATACTGCAGTCTGGCCATCACATCCACGCCACACTTGGCATTGTATACATTCTCATTCATCTGCCACTTGCCTCCTTTGCACATGCCTGGTCCCCACCTCTTCCCACAATCTGCTATTGTGTGGCTGAGGTGCCATGCCGTTGATGGCTTCTGTGCATGGCTGGCCCAGGTTGCCACAGTAAGTTGTGCTGTCGTGTCTGGTGGGTGGGCATGTTGTTTGGCATGTTGTATGTGAGTTTGTGACGTGTGCATTCCCAGTGTTGTGAGTTGCATGATTGTGGAGTTGAGGTGTGTGGTGTGTTCATTTGGTACTTGCCAACGAGCAGTGCATTTCCGTAGGTGCCAGGCTGGAAGCGCTGGTTGATGATGGACTGTTGGAAGATGTAAGAATCATGCACACTGCCTGGGTGGTTGGCGTCGAGGTTGGTGGACATTCCCCGTTGGTCCACTGTTGCCTGCACATTGATGGAATATGTGTGCTTTAGGTTGCGGTTATTGTGTGAAGTGTTGCCAGGGTGCACAAGTAGGACATGTGTGTAGTCAATTGCCCCCTAACACGTGGAGGAAGCCAGCTGTGGCGTAGACACCTTGCTTGGTCTCCAGCTGTTCCTGCGCAGTGGGGGGGAATTATAGGTAGTGTGGTACCAAGCTGATGATGGCATCCAAGAAAGTTGTGGGGAACTTGGATTGGGCTGGCTGTGAGACTCCTCCGACTCTGGTACTTGTTGGTTGGAAGGTACCAGAAGCCAACATGTGCAGTACGGCCAGCAGCTTTTTCTGAGGTGGGATGTTGGTTGTCCATTTTGTTGGTGCCGTCTGCCTGTGGGCAGTGGTGGTCAGGATGCATGGGATGGTTGTCGTTTTGAGCCTGTGGTGGTCACTGACATTCTCTGGTGTTGGGTCTGTGAGACTGGTGCCTTTTCTGAAGGTCCGCTGTCTTTGTCTGCACTGCCTCTGTGGTGGTCCGGGAGGGTCCGGAGGGGTGGCGGTCTTGGTGGCTGCCGTAGGTGTTTTGGGCCTGTTGGGACTCCGAGCTGCATGATCAATGGCTCCATTGCATCTGTTGGTCTTCAGGTGTGGCTGTGGTCTGGGCTCCCTTTTCTGGTGCCGGTTGTCGTCCGATTTTGCACCTGGTCAGAGCAGGTGTTAATTTCCTGCTGCTAACGCACCTTATCACATGTTTTGTGATCTTATCGCCGATCTGGCTGGTCGTTGACAATGTTGAGGTGTGGTATTGTTGCGGCTTTTTGCTCGGTTACGCCTACTCTGCATCTCATTAGCGATAGTTGGTCATCTGTGGCGATGTTTTTTGAGGATGCTATTGCAGAAAAACTGGTGATATCGGCTGTTTGCGCCAGCTTGTGAATGGTGCGATGAATTTTTTGCGACTTTGGCTGCGCTAAAGTCCCGATAACTCGGCGATAGATCCTTGAGAATATGCCCCCCAATTTCTTACATTCTCCATCCTGGGTTCTTCTTGAGCTTATCTAATCTTTCTGCACACCTACAGCTCACGCCTCTTTTATTTTACCCAGTGTTTTGTTTACTTACCTGCCCTTTTGCTTTTGTAAAAGATGATAAACCATGTTTCAGCAATGTTATAAATTCAAATCTCAAGAAAAAACAAAAAAATAGACACACGTTTCCTGAGCTCAGACTTTATTATGTACTTTTATTAACGTATATGGTATACCTTAATTCCTAAAGCCAACATGACTATTAATAATAGGCTAGCTATCTATATGTAAGTCTCTAAGACATCATCTAGGAGACACACTGAGGTTCATCTGAACTTCTTAGCTCCAATCATTTTAACACACTGGAAACATTTTACCCCAGTGTGTGCCACGCACATGACGATAACCATGCCACCTCCCTTGGGAGTATTCTTAACTTGGGGAACTTCCTCATTCGGCGTTTTCATTTTCTCGCCCTAATCCTCCATTTGCCACAACCATTTAATAACTTTTAGCTTTTCCTGGAAATGCCATTACCGTCAGAGTGTTTTGTATTATTTTAAACAAATCCGATTAAGGCATCCGGGCAGTGTACCTGTTCCGAGTGACGAGTTTGAACTGGAAACAGGAATGTTTTGATGTTTTTTGAAAATTGAAAAAAAATTGAATTTAATTCGCCTTTGGAAAAATGAAGGAAGAATTGCACATTTTGCACCTTGTACAGAAAACAGCCTGCTCAAAAACGCAGAAAGTCATTGCATTTAAGGCACTTCCAATAGATGTTTCCCACATGAGCCTAGGTCATTAATGGGGTTTTAAAGCTAAAGAATCTTTTTCAGATTTTATACGAGTGTATCTAGTTTTATGAGCCTTAAATACTAATCTGAAGAAAACAAAAACGCGAAGGGTAAAATTCTTAAATTGATCACAGTCTAAGTAGGACAAAACCACTATGCGGTGTCTTTTGTTCGTGTTTGGAGGGAGCCTGAATTTACAGTTCAGACTCGTCCGTTCCTATTGGAGGAGGACCACGGGTGATTTGCATATGACTAGTCCCTCTTCACAGTGGCACTGAGATCGAAAAGTGATGGTCTGTAATGCGGCCTGAACAATCACCATTGTTAAGTTTTATTCAAGCATTCCTTAAATTTTTTTTGTTTGTTGCAGTCCATATTATTCCACGTGCACAGGTACCAAGGATGCCTTTTGAACAGGGAAATCAACTGGACGTCAGTAGGAGTGCCGGACTCAGCTCCTCATGCTGCAAAGTTTAGTAAAACTTCGAGTTTTTAAAAAATATTCTTATGGGTTAACCAATCAAAAGAAAACTGAAATAATCACATTCTGAGCCCACCATAAGTCTAGATGTTATGATTCTACGGGCTTCTAAATGAAAATATCGATCCTCAAATTCTGCCTAAAAGAAGTGAATTGAGACTAGGAGTATTTCTACATTTCCTACAGGTATTATGGTTTAATTTTCAGTTGGAATACAGCGGTAGAATTTTGTTCTGCGTTTTTATGACGATAAAGAGATGTTAATTGTTTAGGTTCTAACTAAGCCTTATTCAAATTTCTGAAAATACGAATTTATGGCCTATAAATCTCAATCTGGGAAAGTTTACTTATTCTCCTGCTGGCCATCAACCTAGCATATAATAGTTTATATAAATATATATGGATATTCCTATTTTTAAGATAATAAATGATGATTCATAAAAAGGTAAATCTTTATAAAAAGAGATGTAATTGTGGCTTTTTACTCTTTGCCCACCACTATGGATGACATTTTTGATACATTTATATAAATGACTAGAAGATACAGAATGCAATTATACTCATACTGCAAAGAAAAGATCACACGGTAGCAAAACCCCAAGGGCTTTATGGCTCGCTTCAAATATTATATTTACCAAGGGCTGTATAGTTTGCAATTTTTGCAGGAAGTGAAAAATATTAACTTCCAAGAGCGAGCTTTCTAACAGATGCCCTTCAAATACTGTTTCACTTGAAATATTTTTGAAAGCTTTTAAAAAACATGCAACATAGATGTATTCATCTGTTGAAAAGTGTAATTCCAAGCATTAAAAGATAGCACTGAGCCACCCTGCCTTCCGGAATCCAAAAACCTTTTTTATATAGCGATAAAAACACCAAATACACAGATTCATTTTATATTTGCTTTATTTGGAAAGGATATGGGACCTGACTGTTCAAAGATTTTGATCAATTCCGTGTCTATGGAGAAATTTCTTTATACACAAGAGCCATGATAATTTATTTTCTCCTTTGCAACCAACCTCTTGATCTATATGTTTATGTAACTTAAGTTACTTCGGGCATATCATCAAGGGCATTATCGCCGCTTTAGCGGTACTTTTTTCCGTTAAACGGCGATAATTTTAACGCCCTATCAACAAGGCGGCGCTAACATGCATTAGCGCATGTTAGCTGCCGAATTCCCAACGCCTGGCATCTCAGCGATAAACATCGCTAATGAGATGCAAAGTCGGCGTGGCTGGGGAAACTACATGGGAAATTATCGCTAAGGCAGCTTCGCCATATCAGCAAAGAGCCTTTGCGATAATAATCATTGCGTTAACTATGCCTTAACGCAGGAATTTAACGTCTGTTAAATTCCTGACTAAGGCATACCTAACATGGGAGGTGGATTATGGTGATATGACCACAGGGTTGTATCACCAAGGCTATCGCCGTTTTGAGTGCAACATTGTTGGTTTTCCAGCGACGTTGCTCCATTTCCCTGGATATCGCTGGAATATTATTGCCCTGGAGTAACGCGTTGTTAATAACGCGCTAACCGGGCGATAAATTCCAGCGATAGATATAAAAGCGCTAAGTGCGCTTTGCGATATTTATCGCCGTCTGATGCTGTTATGCCCCTTTGTTTTTGAGTTGAATTTTATAATTTGCCAGTAGAACATGTGCAATCCTATTTCTCCTCTCCTGCTCTCTATGGCGATGCACCAGGGGGAGGGCCCTGGGTGCGCTCTGACACTCACGCGCAGCGCAGTTTGAAGCCTGCAGTGGCGCAGCCACGCCTTTAGCGTTGAAACACCTTTCACTACAGCGATAAAGACACTCAGCCCACAGCTTGATCTCATTTGCTGTATTTTGGAAAGGATGGGATTGTATCAGGGCCGGACTGGGAACCCAAAGCAGCCATGGCAATATTCTCTGACCAGCCCATGAAGAACTGCCTGGCCCCGGGAGGCTGGAAATGCTTGCCCGCTGCTTTTGTTACTGGTCACTGATAATGCAGAACCACTGCAAAACCGGCCCGCAGTGATAAAACCGGCCCACACCAGTACAAATTCAGCACCCACCCTTCCAGGCTCCCGGGGAAACGCCCTATGCCTGGTACGGCAAGTCCGGTCCTAGATTGTATCCTTTCTTAGGATATTCAAAACCTTTATTTGCTTGTAAATTCAGGTTAACCAGCGTGAGCTCGGTTTGGCTTTTGCTATTTTTTTTCCACTTTTATACGGGGGCGCAGCTACCAGTCGTGCTGCTGGAGCAATGCACTGGGGCCCAGAGGTGGGAGGGGGCCCAACTACAGCAGACCCTTGAGCCCTTAGAAGACACTGAAATAAACGAGCATTAAAGAAATCTTCACAATTTGTTTTTATCTTGTAACATTTGCTGTGCCTTCAATGACATAGGTCAAATGTCCCTCTAGTTTTCTGATAAGATGCTGCTTATTCTATTAATATGGAGACTGGTGTTTACTTTTCTTTGCTTATTGCAAAGTGTGTAGATTTTGTAAAGTGAACAATGTGAAAATCTTTCTGTTGTGAAATAAAAGTCTTTAGGATAACATTTTCGTCTTACATGCAACACAGTTTAAATACCTGTAAATGAACTGCAAAATTTTTTTTAAATAAATAAATAGGAGAGCACAACTAAAAACCTCCTTTTCCTAACTCTTACCTGTGATAAAAAAAAGGATTTTAATAGGGTCAAACATTATCGTTTGTATGTTACATAGTTGTGTCAATAACATTTTGGTGCCGATTCCGATCCGGTAAAACCTGGGTACGAATGGTCGTACGGAGCGTTTTTTCCGTCCGACTCGTACCCGGGAAAAACAGCTTAAAAACTCGCAAGTACGATGTGCACAGAAATACCATTTCCGTACGAGTCGTAAAAAACACCGACCGGCAAAAAAATACATACAAATCTGAATCTGGACAGCGCATACGCGACGTCCGGATGGAGTCAGGCAGCTTTATACGGACCAGCAAGTACGATTCGTGCCGACGTCACTCCGCACGCAGCATTTTTTACGGGAGCCAAAAACTGCCGGGAAATTGAGGAAGACGCGAAGAAGGAGCCCCGGTACGCGACGGACAGCGATGGACCCCAACCTACGCGTCATCCTGGCCCTCATAGCCTACCACCTCATGTACAGAAACCGACGCAGACGCCGCAGAAGGTCAGAACAACCCCCAGGGGCAAAGGGGGGGGTGTGCAAGGGGCAGGAAACATAACCCACACCCCACAAATTACTAATACATCCTGCACATTAATTACCTCCATGGTCTGGTCACTTCGGGGGGCATGTCCACCAATCCCACGTCCCGCCACAACGGAAGTGGATGTGGACGCTTACCAGAGCATGGGTACGGCCCGTACCACCATTGTAGTGGTGATGTAGGGTTACGCGTGTACGGACTGTACCCACGCTCCCCAGAGCGTGGGTATGGCCCGTACCACGCGTACCCCTACGTCACCACCACAATGGTGGTATGGCCCGTACCCACGGCCCCAGAGCGTGGGTACGGCCCGTACCACGCGTAGCCCTACATCCCCGCCACAATGGTCGTACGGCCCGTACCCACGCTCTCCAGAGCGTGGGTACGGGCCGTACCACGCGTACCCTTACATCACCGCCACAATGGTGGACGGCCCGTACCCACGCTCTCCAGAGCGTGGGTACGGGCCGTAACACGCATACCCCTACGTCACCGCCACAATGGTGGTACGGCCCGTACCCACGCCCCCAGAGCATGGGTACAGGCTGTACCACCATTGCAGTGGTGACATAGGGGTACGCTTGGTACGGCCCATACCCACGCTCTGGGGAGCATGGGTACGGGCCGTACCACCATTGTAGTGGTGATGTAGGGGTAGGCGTGGTACGGACCGTACCCACGCCCCCAGAGCATGTGTACGGCCCGTACCACCATTGCAGTGGTGATGTAGGGGTACGCGTGTACGGCCCGTACCCACGTCCCCAGAGCGTGGGTACGGGCCATACACGCGTACCCCTACAGCCCCAATACATGATGGATACAAGGCGTACACACGCCACGGATGTAGGTGTACAGATTGGTGCAGCACATCAGCTGTAAATTGGGGGTGGTGCATGAAAAGGACAGCAGTGTACCACAGCAAGGGCGCAGGTGGGTGGGTGGGTGCAGAGGACCCCCAGCAGTGCCCAGACATATGAGGGGTGGGTGCAGAGGACCCCCAGCAGTGCCCAGACATATGAGGGGTGTGTGCCTATCACTCCCAGCAGTGCCCAGACATATGAGGGGTGTGTGCCTATCACTCCCAGCAGTACCCAGACATATGAGGGGTGGGTGCAGAGGACCCCCAGCAGTGCCCAGACATATGAGGGGTGTGTGCCTATCACTCCCAGCAGTGCCCAGACATATGAGGGGTGGGTGCCCATCACCCCCAGCAGTGCCCAGACATATGAGGGGTGTGTGCCTATCACTCCCAGCAGTGCCCAGACATATGAGGGATGGGTGCCTATCACTCCCAGCAGTGCCCAGACATATGAGGGGTGGGTGCAGAGGACCCCCAGCAGTGCCCAGACATATGAGGGGTGTGTGCTTATCACTCCCAGCAGTGCCCAGACATATGAGGGTGGGTGCCCATCACCCCCAGCAGTGCCCAGACATATGAGGGGTGTGTGCCTATCACTCCCAGCAGTGCCCAGACATATGAGGGGTGGGTGCAGAGGACCCCCAGCAGTGCCGAGACATATGAGGGTGTGTGCCTATCACTCCCAGCAGTGCCCAGACATATGAGGGGTGGGTGCAGAGGACTCCCAGCAGTGGACAGAGACATGGGGGGTGTACATCATTATCAGATGACCACAGCTCCATGGGTGAATGTACGTAACCCTAACTTAGGACAATGAGGATAGTGCCATAACAACACATCACTGACAGCATTGTCCCACTCCCAGGAGGAAGGAGGTCTTACCCCCACTGCATGACACACCACATGTAGGTGTGAGGACAAATAACACATGCATACCCACCTCTGGCAGATGCAGCACAGTACACACACTGAGATCATGCCACAAGACTGTATAGTCATGTCACTGCCTAACAAACTAAGAGAGCCAAAGAGAACACACACTGTCACACACATCCCAGGACTGATAGGAATGTTCAGGTGCTGGGCTAGCCACCAAGATGTTGTCTGTCATGGAAGGAATAGTGTGGAGTTCCCACAGATACAATGCCCACAATTGTGAGTCAGGTGTTCAAATACCCAGCAGAACAAGTACCATATGTGTATTAGGCTGGGATTACACACATGCATTGTGCGGAAAAGGGACCATTTATCCATGAAGGCATGGCAAAATACTCTATACACAAGTACAGTGAGTACCAAGGATGGCACAGATGATGCAGCCGGACACATTGCTGAGCAGGCATGCCCAGAGTTGAAGGGATCCATCACCAACAAAGGACATGTAGACACAGGGCAACACAACAATTGTGCAACGCTCTGCAGGGGAGATGTCAGGTGCCACAGAGGAAGGAACACCCCTTGGGACAATGTCTCCAAACACAAAGAGCATACACGACAAAGAATCTTTGCTGAGATCGCGTGATGGCACGCAGATACCAGGTTCCACCCCATGAGCAGCAGACCACAACATTTCCCTGAAACATAACACATGCCCACAACCCCAACTCCTGTAGCATCAGCATCAACATCAATACCTGAAATGCAAGACTTTTCCAAAGAAAAAGAAAATGCTTTATTCAGCATCAAAATAATAATGTGTAAACGAGACTATTCACAAAGGCCAATGGCCAGTCCATATCAGCAGTTCTTGGGGGGGGACACATGGCCATGCGTCTCCCCTAGCTTGCCTGCACATCACAAGAGTGTTTCGTCGACTGGAGGGGGGGGCATCATGTGGGGAAGCACCAGGCACCGCAGGGACAGGAGGGGGAAGGGTAGGTGTTGTGGGTGCAGGGACGGACGACTCCACCACAGGGGGTGGGGCAGCGCCAAATGTGGAGGCGAGGTCAGCGCTGCACACTTCTGCCAGTTCTTCAAGCGTCTCCCCTGCACCCGGAGAAACAACAGTCCCCAAGGAGGGGGGGGTCGGAGGGATGGGTTGCAGCGCTACTGGGGGAGGTGGTGGATGGGCTGGGGGACTTAACTCCCCTACCCGTGGAGTGCTGTGACCGTTTGCGTCCATGTGAACTAGTGGGGCTGAGGCCCAGCCCAGCAAAGTACGCCTCCTTCTCCGAATCTGGGGCAGGGGAGCCAAGGGGAGTGACATCGGAGGGACTGGGGAGTTAGTCATGTGGATGAGGACTGTGGCTGCGTGCCTGCCTGTGTGCCCCAGACCCAGTGGGTGTGCCTCCTACCCCCTGAGTGTGCGTGTCAGGAGGTGTGCGCTTGCCCTTATGTGGTGGAGTGCTGCTTGTGTCTGGTGCGTGCGTGTGTGTGGATGTCTGGGTGTGCTTGGGACAGGCATGGGTGTTGGACTTGTGGATGGGCCAGGGGTAGGGGGGAGGCAGCGCTGCAGGTGACTCGCTACTGCCGTCAGTGACGAGTCCAGGGACCTCAGCAACATCCGTTGGTCAGACATCGCTGATGACATGCCCTCCATGTACGACACCATCTGGGTCAGCAGTCTGGTGTGGCCATGGAGGACAGTCAGGATTGATGTCTGCCCAACTTGCAACTGCCGCTGAATGTCCACAGACTCGGCAGTGAGGGCAGCAGGGGGGACAGGGGCAGGGGGTGCGGTGCCTGGCACGAAGGAGACACAGTGTGGCCTAGCACGGACAGAAGGGACCCGAGCAAGTGGGAGGGCGGTGATGGGAATGGAGGGGGCGGCGAGAAATGTACTGCTGCTTTCAGCTCTGAGAGCAGCCTCCGCCCCCTCTGGGAGCTCAGCCTCGGACCCGTCTGCCTCGTAGTCTGTGTTGGTACTGGGCAGGTCCTCCGCCTCACTCCCCTCACCCTCCGTGCCACTAGATTCCACCGACTCCACAGCAGTGGTGGCACCACTGCTCGATCCCTCCTCCACGTCCGTGCCGGTGTCTCCCTCGGTGTCCTCCGATGATGCTGTGAGCAAGGTGAAGAGACAGGAAAAAATCAGTCACCTGTATACATCTGACACATGAGTCCAAACAAAATAGGCAACAGTGCATATCAGGAAAGGCATCATGAGTAACATCTAGGATACTCCCCACATATGTAAGCCCTGCACTCCCCAGTTGGTTGACGCACCATGCCACTTGCAAACAATGAAAATTGGGACACAACAGCAAATAACTTGAATTCACAAGATCATGAGAAGCTTGTGTCTGGGATCAGTTGAGCACAGCAAGACTATGAAGGCATGCCACCTCTTGTCCACTGGGAAACAAACAGTATTGTCGCTAGGGTGGGCGGAATTTGCGAAATTCACTTTCGCAAATTATCGCAAAAATGTTAAAAATCTCCGCAAACACGCGGAAATATCGCGAAGATGCGGAAGTTTTTTTCCCGCCCGTTCGCGGTATTATCTGCGTGGTCGCGGCTCGCCAACTTACCCATGTGGTTGCTCGCGGGCGCGGCCATCTTGTTTTCACTTGTCTCGCGGTGCATGATCGCGAGAAGAAAGACATGATCGCGCGACGCATGACGTTACTGCGGGCGAGACAGCGCAAATGGCTACCAACAATCCAACATCTCGTGGAGAACGCGACCGGATCGGGAAAACTTGTCGCCGAACGCGGGGATTCAGGTAAGGCGATTGCGCGCACGCGAGAATGTATTATTTTACAGCGCGAGCAAGAAACAAATTATCGCTAAGCTGCGGAATGCGGAAATTTTGACATTTTCGCGCTTTCCGCGAAAATGCAAAATTATCGCAATTTCCGCGAACGTAACGAAATTTTGGCCCAGGCCTAATTGTCGCACCCAAGGCCAAATACCACATGCCAATGCAGAAGGTGTCCCCACACTCAGAGACCTGTGAGTACTTTTGACACCCCAAAGAAATACATTGTGACTCCTGGAGAATCACAACCCTTTACAAAATGGACATGTCTAGCATGTGTGAATGTGGCACTCTGTGAACACAACACACATGTGTCTGTATAGCAGAAGTCATACAAGGAGGTGCACACCAAACTACATGTACACAGTCATTGTCTGAGCTGCCAGACTCCTTCAAATCAGCCACTGTTAGGCAGAAATGGCGTAGCAGTAAGTACATATACATGGCACCAGGGTGGCTGGATGACTTGACACTCGTAATTTGGTATCAGCAACAACCAAGGACTAACCCAAATGCTAGCACACTGTGGGAACATGTATATGTATGAACTCCAAACAAGTGTTGTCCAAACTGTGCATTACTTTAAAATGTGCCAGCGTGTCCCTGGAAAGTGTAAATGTGGTGTCTTGTGCACTTCCCTGGGAGACATCTGTCATGCAGGCACATCATTGTCCTTCACAACCAAACAACAAGGTCAAGCATATGAAACATTGAGACATGTTGACAGGTGTAGTGAGTGCCAATGGACATTTTCCCAGAGGAACAACTTGAATAATGTCATTTGTCACATGGCTATCCGTCACCTGATCACACAGTTGGCTACACATATGACCTACTGACTGTCATCTGGAGTGGCACACATGTCCACACCCAGGACAATGCATAAACTAATGGGCCTGCAATTGTTTAGCAAAAAAGCCTAGCTGTACTGTGGGTCCCCCTCATGGCAAGCCAGAATGTACCCACAGATGTCAGCACACAAAGTCACAACTGTGTAGCATCTGAACCACACACAGGTGCCAAAAATGTCCAAGCAGGATACATGATTGCCAAGAACTGACACAGGCAATGAAGCACCAACAGCAAGCACTGGCCAACATCACGGGGGCACTGCACGATGACTTTCTGTACTGCGAATCATCACACACAAGTCAGAACTGGCAATGAAACATCAGGGTTGAACATGTACGCCCTTCCCACGCACACCCACCCATACTTGAGTCAATGTGACTGATACCAATCAAGAAGTGAGAGCTCTTATTCAGGGTTACAATAACTGTGCTTGAAAACTAGCTTCATTAACACGACATCACCTTGTAGGGCTGGCAAAACATATTGGTCACAAACAAACATCAACAGATTGTTGTGAATAGCCACACAGGCACTGTCCAGTGTGAGTATGCACAAGCAAACTGCTGTATCCCTGTCCAGTGGGCAAATGTATCACACATGTGAAAACTACTACCTAGGCCAGGGAACAATGCCACAGAGGCAGAGCCATAATGAACCCACAGTGAATGTGCACAGTGTTGGATGACACACATGAGTAGGAGGGCAGGCTGTGACAGGGGACTGTAGTGTGCACACTGCTCCATGGTCCTGGAATGAGCTCACTGTTACAGGAGCAACCATCCCGGCACTATGCATATATCCCACTCATGCACATCATGTCTGAGGCCACAACATCGGTAATGCATGCAGCAAGTCTGTTCATTTGAAACCTCACACTCCTATGTTGGGACTCAGCATCAGTGGCAACAAATATGCACCTCCTAATGACTGTACAGGACAGGGCACAGGCAGACCACCCCCACACATGATGCTGAAAGCAGTGTGCACCTTGATAAACTGGCAGCCTAGATGACCATGTGCAATAGTGATCACACACAGACCAGGTAACACAAGTCAAGGAGGGGAAGGGAGGAAGAACAGCACAGGTTGACTGTGGGGGAACAGGATATGCACTGCACATATATACCCTGGCAGTGTCTCCAGGCGACTGAGCAGCAACAAAAGCTGGCAACATAACAAACACACATGTACCTACCCCCTTCCTGCTGCTGTAACACCTGTATCCGCCTATCCAGGTCAGGGAAGACCACCGGCAGGACACGGCGCATCTGGTGGGTCAGGCGCTGGCGCCCGCCATGATTGCGAGGAGCCTCCTCCTTCAGCATGACCCGGGCGATCCTCCGGGTCCAGCACCGGATGTCCTGCCATCTCTTCCTCACTTGTGGCAGGCGCCGACTGCGACCCTCCGCCGATTGCACGGCCTTGACGGCGTCTTTCCAGATCTCCCCCTTGTGGTAGGGGGGATACCTGTGTGGATGACAAAGTGGGACAACATCACTACACCTGCACCATGTCACAGAGACACACAGTTGAACATCTTAGATTTGTAGAACAGGGCATAGTATGCTGGCAAGTAATAGCACCTTAGTCATAGGGACTTTTTCCACTGGGGACGCAGCAATGCACTACATGGCATAGTAAGTACACAGGTGGCATGAGGGGTGCGAACCAAGCCCGGATCATGGCACACACTGTGCACCCTGTGCACACTGTGCATCCCGACAGCAAAGCAAAGCAGTCCCATGCGCCAGGCCACTGACGAAACATCAGCAGAGTACACAGACACACACAGGCACACATCAATCACTTGCCATTGGCAACAGCGGATGCAAACCTCACTCTGCACATGTGCAACTTGCCAGGGGGGGGTCACAGGTGTGGGGCTAGCTCAGCAAGTCAGACACACAGCACGGCTTACTTCACACATCAGATGGATTGAGCAGTTGCCTCCTCCATGCAGCTGTGGTGCAACACTCCACATAGACACTCATCCACATGACAAGAAACATTCACACACATCAATGTCCAGGGGGCGTACACATCATTTGGACACCCTCACCACTCTCACCACAGCTCCACTCAACTCTCACACACATCTGTGGGTGCAGACACCTGTCACACCGGGGTGACCACTGAATCACCGCAGGACAATAGAACAAGAATGCCCAAGAGGATTTGACTGGTGGAATGTGCCATGCACTATGCAGTGAATGTCACAGTAAGCACAATGCAAGTGAGGAGTGCACACATGAACTACATCAAGCCCTGCATGAAAAAAACATAAGCCATCCCCCCCCCCAGGACCCACTCCACCCAACATTGCATGTCTGTCACAGCTGGCCACAATGCCAGAAGTGACAGACACAATAAAGGTGCACAGGCAAAGGTACTGGAGTCAGCACTCACCTGCTCCCCTGGTCGACCATACAGCATGGGGTACTGTGGGAGGATCACATCCAGCAGGGCCTCGTTCTCCTCCTGAGTGAAAGGCTGGGCCCTCTCCACAGTCCTTGACATGGTGCCAGAGGGAGACAATACAGCAGCAGTGGTATCGACTGACATGTTGTGCAGGCAAGTGCCCTCTCATGGGTTCTGCCTGCCTTATATCTGCCTTGCTGGCCTATTTCATATACAGGAGTACAGAGTGATTGGTCAGACTCATTTGCATCCTACGTTTCCTCCAATCCCTTTAAACATACACCAGTGACAGTCTTTGCATCTTTCGATTTTGCAGCATCATGTCAAGTCAACAACCACTTTGCAACATTGTTAAACGTGACCAACTGATTTTTCCAGATCACATGGTGTAAAATTTTGAACTTGAAACTCGGTATCCCTGACAACCAGCATGCATTTAGGCCCTAATACTTGTCCCTCATGTGTCCCCATTGTAAATCTTAAATCCCCACACAGGTACGGCGCTTTTCACACGTACCCCTAGGGCACCATCACTACACTGATACGGGCCGTACTCACGTGTGTACGGACCGTATCACTAGGGCCTACGGTACCCCCAACGAAAGTGAACGGCACGTACTCACGCATGTACGGCCCGTACACGCGTGAGTACGTGCCTATCACTATGGTTGGGGGTACTGTAGGGCCTAGTGATACGGCACATACTCACACGTGTACGGGCCGTACACGTGTGAGTACGTGCCTATCACTATCGTTGGGGGTACCGTAGGGCCTATTGATACGGCACGTACTCACGCGTGTACGGGCCGTACACGCGTGAGTACGTGCCGTATCACTAGGCCCTACGGTACCCCCAACCATAGTGAAAGGCACGTACTCACGCGTGTACGGCCCGTACACGCTCGAGTACGGGCCCTACACACGCCCTCAGAGCGTGTGTACTGCGTTTCACTGCTTACACTGGTGATAGGAGGCGCACACGAAAGGAATGGAGGTGTCAGACTCGCACAAGGCTGTACATCAAGTCATTGTCAGTGCAGTCCTTCATGTGCAGGGCCTAGGTGTGTCAGGCATTGATGTGGCACATGTCTCCTCATGTTGTGGCACAATAGATGTGTGATGAGCTGTTTACACATGTCATGTGTGATGGGGCACTACGTGGCACACTTCCCCTTCACACTTTGCACATGTGTGCATGTGCGACACACGTGTCAAGCACTGCATCACTGGTATGGCACAGTCAGCAACACCCGCAACTGTCCCCTGATGGCAGGTACACGGATACTTACACCTCACATGTGACTCCCAGTGTGCCACGATGTGACTATGTCATGTGTGTGTCATGTGTTCCCATGAGCTTTCCGTTGGTGTTCCGTCAACTCCATCTGCTGTTGCAGCATCCAACATGTGTATGTGTGCATTTGTGCATGACACACATATACGCACACCATGCCACATGTGGACTCACACGTTACATGTGTCATGATGGTTCGAAGATGACTTCCTGACATGAGGCACTGTCTGCGTTGTCTCAATGTCTGTGACATCAGTTTTTGACATGGACCCCTTAATGGAAATGTGTGTCATCTGTCCATTTCCAGATAACATGTGACCTGTGTGGCTAGACTCCTGCCAGCTGTCTGTATGAGATGACATCCTTCAAATGCTGATATGTGGATGTCTGTCACTCATGTAATGTGTCTGGCTTGTCACTTACACTGGCCAACAGCTATTTCATGGCATGTCACGTCAACATTGCCATGCAACTCTTGTTGCTGGCTCTTCGTAGGAGTTGAACATGTGCTCACCTCAGTGACATTGGTGTGGTAATGTACTCACGCTTCGTTATTCCTTCCAAATCTCTGCAGGGCACCGCCTCTCCCCATACAAATGCCAGACCTGGATGCCATGCGTGAACATGACTGCATACGCAGATACAGATTCTTGCAAGAGTTGATAGAGGACTTGACCCGCCGGCATGCACCACACCTCCAACCACAACACAGGTATCCTACAGCTCTGACCCCCAAGGTGAAGGTGATGGCAGCCCTACATTTTTTTGCCACCGGCACGTTTCAATTGACCATAGCTGATGTCGGTGGCATGTCTCAGACTATGTTCAGCCGTGTCCTGCATGATGTTATAGAAGCCATGTTGTTGCACCTGGATGAATTCATCCATTTTCCCACTCATGAGCAGTTGACAGGTGTCAAGGGTGAGTTCTATGCCCTGGGAGGGATGCCTCATGTAATTGGGGCCATTGATGGGACACATGTGGCTTTGGTACCACCACAGGCACAGGAGGTAGCCTTCCGTAACCGTAAACATTACCACTCCATTAATGCCCTTGTGGTGTGTCTTGCTAACATGCTGATTTCCCATGTCTGTGCACGTTTTCCAGGGTCCGCACACGATGCATACATCATGAGGCATAGCAGGGTGCCAGAAATGATGCTGCAGCTGCACGCGGAACAAGCATGTCTTGTTGGTGGGTATACTCTGTTAGTCCTGTGTTCAGCGCTATCTTTGTATCTTACGGCATTTCCTGACCCACTTCTTCACATGATGTTTCCATGTAGGGGACTCTGGCTATCCCATCATGCCATGGCTGATGACGCCTCTCCGCAACCCCAGAACAGCCGCAGAACACCGGTACAACGACACCCATGGGCAGACGAGGCGCGTGATTGAGAGGACGTTTGGACTCCTGAAGAGCAGATTCCGGTGCCTCCACAAGACCGGCGGCGCCCTCCCATATGCCCCGGTGAAGGTCTGCAAAATCTTCATTGTGTGCTGCATGCTGCACAACATGGCAGTGGAGAAGGCCGTGCCACTCATCCTTGATCCGGATGAGCAGGATCATCCACCCGTGGAGGATGAAGGGCTCGGGCAAGGGGCAAGTGAGGATGAGGATGAGGATGAGGACATCCAGAGTCAGCTTATCCGCAACTTCTTCTCATGATGGTGAGTCCCTGTGTCTGAGTGTGCACGCTTTGAGCCTTGTGTGGCATGTGTTGCAATGAGTGTGTCGAGCTGACTGTGTGCTAAGTGACTTTGAGGTGTGTTCTGATGTGTCATTCAAGTGATGATGTCATTCCACACATATTAGCTGGGACACTAAATTTGTTAAGGACATGGTGTCAACATCATTCCTGTAGAGTACATGTACATGTCTGCGGATTACTAGCTCTTCGCTGACTTGTTGTGTGTCTGTCCTCCCCAGGTTCTTGCGGCTGTCGTCTGCTCATTTCATCATTGCCCTCCTGCTATTCCTCATGAGTATTGCAACGTGTGCTGGATCAGAGTTACCTGCACAGACATGGTGACAAGTCATTTGGAGTAAGGAGTGCAGCAAGGCATTTTGTGGGTGGTACGTGTTTGTGATATGTGGGGACTGCTCCTGTGCATGTTGTGTTACCATGCATACATGTCGACTCACCATGGGCCACATGACGTGTTGCATGGCTCCCATGAATTGATGGTCACCCTTCCTGACAGTCATCTGTAATGGTGTGTGGATTCTGATGAAGGCATCAATGTGTGTATGACGGCTCCAAGGAACATACGGGATGCTAATGGTGGACATAGTGTGGGACATCCCCATATGAGGCTCAATGCAGCAAGGGGTGGTAGGCTCAACCCCTTCACTTGTGTGCCAGTTCAGTAGGATTTACACATCTGTGTGTTGAAGGGGGTGTCCAGTGTAGGTCACACATGGTTCCAAATGACCTGTGAGTCTGTTCCAATTGATGCATTTCCCTTAGTGTGCGGCTGAGTAATAAAGGTGTTTGTCACACTCCAAGGTGCCTCATCTCTGTCAATGCAGGTCTCTTGCCACTTTGCATGCGGCATATCTGGCATAGTTGTGGAAGATTATGCATAGGAGTCGATGTGTAGTTTAGCAACATGCATGCAGTTGCTCATGGGTTAGGCTCCCTATTGGGCATGAAGTACATGGTCGTGTACGTTTTTTGGCATGTTGGTCCGCACAATGGGCCACCAACAGCTGCTGAGGGTGTGTCTCCTGTGCGCAGGTCGGCCTTCAGTTTCCTGATCCGGTGTCATGCTTCTTTGGTGATTGTGCATGCATTGTCTCTGGGTGTGCCATGTGACACTGGACACTCCTTACTTTACACACGCGCCTGTTGCAGTTGTCCTTCTGACATCCTAGTCTATGTGTGCAAATTCAGTCATTTTGCAAGATGATGCCGCCTGCTGCTGCGGCCCCTGCAGAAAGGGCCAACAGAGTATCCAGATTTGGCAACACACACGCCTCCAGGATGCTCCTCACTTCCTCCCTCCACCCTTCATTTTGCTGTCCTCAGCTTGTCTATGCCACTGTTGCCGCCATGCGGTGCCAAAGGCTGGACCATAAGCACATGCAAGGTGCACATTGCACCACCATCCTGTCCTTGCATTACCCACATCACACTACAGTCTGATGTATCAGCCGCATTCCGAGCTATGTCCATCCGCACATCTAACGCCTGCTGTCAGACATACCCTGGGCACACACACAACACCTTTGCATGCTGAGTGTGCAACTCCAACTGCCTACACTGCGCTGCCCCACCTTCCAGGCCCTGTCTCTCCAACCAGGTCACGTCCCTAATACTCCCCACCGGCTCTGTAGCCGAGCAAGGGCATGGGAGTGGCACTCAAGGCTTCAGCATGTAGTATGGTGTCATCGTCTGGGACATGGCACAGGTATCATCTCTTAGCATGTCAATCTACAGAGTGTCCAGGACCCCCCTCTCCACCATCACATGCGCACAGCACCTCATCATCAGCTCGTATGCCATTGACAGCCAGGTGCTCCTCACCCTCAACAAAGACACAGACATTGGCAGTTCCATCATTCACGTATGCATGAGATCTATTGATGGATGGCTGCACACGAGCCACCTGAGGCTAGACTTGTACAGGACTGAGGTGATCATCTGAGGATTGATTGTCCCCTTCCAGCTGTGTCAAGTGCCTGTGTCCCACCCGCAAGAGCCCTGCACAAGCACCCAGTACCACACACACAAGATGGTGTGCATCATGTTTGGCTCGCTCACATATGCCATGCTAGTCCACAGCATCTGTACCTCATGCTGCAACGCCCTCTGCATTATGCACATGATCCACTCTAAGAAAAGACAGACCATCCCCCAGGTCCATGACAACATCCGTGTCAAATACTGCCCTGCCCTCTACGGAGCAAGTACATCCACACTCCCAGGAAACTGGTCCACTTCCAGGGGGCATCTGTACACCTCAGATTCAACACCCTGTGCCCCAGCCACCTCACCGTCCACCATGGATAGCTGCAATGGATCACTGTCTGCTGCAGGGTGACCTCCACACTCCCCACCCACACTCAGGAGGCAGTCCACAACCCCGACCCCAACCAATGTCTGTCGTCCTAGTTCCCGTTGGGCTATCTCCGTGCATCCAACCTTGCCCTGGCCACCGTTCTTCACATCCACCGTACTCCAGCATACAGGACATTGTTCTCCCACCTGGCCACACCTACCTGGGACTCCCTCGCCGGGAACCTCCACATGAGCCATGACCTCTACGCCTTGATGATGATCTCCCAAATAGGTCTGTCCGCACAGTTTAGCAAGCCCCCCCTCAGCAGCCAGAGGCCATCACAGGTGAGTGTTGTGCTCCATGCCTACATTGAATGATACCTTGTGACCCATGTGTGTCCTGTACCAGACTCTAATCCCAGGGTATGGATCGCTGGAGTTGGTTCAACACTCAGCCATAGTTTGACATTTCCACACATATGTCGTTGAATAATGCAAAATGACAGGAACGACTCATGTCCAAAGAGAAATATTTATTTACGGTGGGGTAAGTGGTTTGGTAGATACAATTGGGTGCTGTACCGGGGGAATAGAATCCAAAGTTCACAGGGGGAGATGGTATCCTTGGCATTGGAAGTCATCAGAGTCCAGACCACAGTGTTGGTCATCATTGGTCAGACTGTGACCAGCAAGTCCATGTGGCAGAGAATGTCATTGGATGAGGTGCTGCTGTTGCGCCGGAGGGCCGGAGGGCCAGGTGCCAGGCCAGGTGACCTAGGAGATGGGGATGGTCCACTGACTCTCACGGTCTTTTCCGTGGACGACCCACCTTCCTCCGGGGACCCTCAGATGCAGGCCTTGACGATGCTGGGGACGCTGGGGATTCAGATGAATCCTCCTCCTCCTCCCTCCCTGTGTCTGGTGCTGGTCTACGCCTGGTGGCACAGGGAGGGTTTGCCAGGCTTTGGGCGATCTGACGGAGTGATTGGCTCACGTCCCTGTGCACCGCCAGGAGCTCAGCCAGTCTTGCCTCCATCCGTCCTTGGTGTTGTTGATGACTGGCACGATGCTCGACCTGCAGGTTCTTAATGTCATCGAGGGTCCCCTGCATCTCGGAGAGTCTTGACACTACCTGGTTGATGCCTCTGGTGTCACGCCGGTATGAGTCCAGGATGTTGCGTATGTGTGACATACCGGGGTCCTGAGCTGGCTGGTCAGGTTTGCGCCTCCGCCTGCCTCCACTCCCACAACCCAGGCCCACTTGAGCCTGGCCTGCCCTTGTGGGCACATCGGGTCTACTGGACCCCTGAGGGATGGCATTTGCAGGGTTGCCTGCCTCCTCCTGAGTGCCCGGAGAACCTTGTCCCTCCTGGTCAGACTGGCTCTGTTGTTCAGTGTGAGCAGGGCTCCTGGGTGTGTCCTGGGATGTGTCAGGAATGGGGGTGGTGGTTGGCACAGATGTACCTGATGCAGGTGCTGCAGGGGCTTGGGCACCAGAGGGTCCAGGTTGGTCGGGGTCATCCAAGGAGTGGTGAGAGTCGTCGCTGCCGGTGGGATCGTCTTCACGCGGTGCCTGGGACTGTGATTCTTCCCCCCCAGTGTTGGGGGGAGATCGACAACGTTGCCCTGTGTGTGAGAGAGAGACAATGTTAATGGTGTTTCATGCGACATCTATGTTTCATACATATTCAAGTTGACACATTTCCTCCAGGTAGTTGGTTGTGCCTAGCATTCCTCTCAATGTCCACTTGGGGATGGGTATGTTGCGGGGGACAGATTGGGATGTTCTCCTGAGTGTTTGACCTGTAGATTGTTTGCTCTGATGCTTATTTGGCTCTGGATCGGTCTTGTTGTGTCACATGTCCATTGTGGGAGTGTGTAAATCTGTTGCCTGCCCCGGGTGTGTGTGCTTGTGTTAGGGGCGGGGGTTGTGACCGGGCCTGCTGTTGTGTGTAGTGTGAGTTGTCATTGGGTCTCCCAGGTGATGTGTCTGTCCCCTCATGGTGCATGCTGGCATGACAGTGAGTGTGAGTGCCTGTGCTAGATACCTGTGCTTGTGGAGTTGGTGTTTGAGTGTACAGTGGTCCCAGGAGGGCCTTGTGCTGCATACAGCAGGGCCAAGTGTCATCTACCTTGTCAGTACTTTGCCAGTCCCTGTGCATTGTGCATGGTTATGTACCTATGCCATATGGGCTGAGGGCATTGGTGGCTGCATCTCATTTTCACAATGTGTTGTGTGGGGCCCACACTCTCAGCCTCCCGGACATCCAGTCTTGTGTTTGTGGTTGTTGTAGGCTTGGACATGGCCTTGTCTTGATTTGTGAAGGGTGCATGGTGACGTTAGTGGCATCAGCGTGGTTTTTGAGTGTGGTTGTTTGCGGTGAGTGGTTGGGGGAAGTTAGGTGCATTTGGTGTGTATGTGGTGTGGACCCCATTGCCCCCATGTTACGTAAGTTGTTTGTGTACTCACCAGACTCTGCGACTCCTTCGACTCCGTGTACTCCCACCGGCGGTAGCAGGGCCATCACCTTCTCCTCCCAGGGATGGTAGTATACGGGTCTGCGGGGCGGCCCACCTCCAGTGATGTTAGTCTGGGCATATTCTTCATTCATTTTCCTTTTGACCGCCCTGCGCAGATCGTACCACCTGGCTTGGCACTCATGCCTGGTCCTTCGGATGGGCGCAACAGCATTCACCTTGTCGACAATCCTCTGCCACATGGCAGATTTTGCAGATCTGCTGGTCTGTCTGACCAATGTTCCAAACAGCTGTGGCTCGACTCTGATGACTTTGTTGACAAGGAGGTCCAGCTCCGCCGTTGTGAACTTTGGATTCTTGTCTGTGGGCATGGTGTGGAGTGTGGGTGTGGATGGTTGTGGGTGTGTGAGTGTGAATGTGACGGTGTGTGTGTGAATGTGAAGAGGGGGATGTTTGTGGAGGAGGTTGTGTGAAGGTGTGTGAGTGAAGGTGTAGTGGAGGTATGAGTGATGTGGATTAGTTTCTCAGTGGAGTTGTTTGTCAGTGGGGTCTGGCAGCAGTGGGTCTGTTGCAAAGGCTCATGGGTTGTGTGTGTGGGCCCTTTTTATTGGTCCATTTTTGGGTGTGGCTGTGTTTGAATTTTGGTGGGTGTGTTATAAGTGGTGGTTGTGATTTGGGGCCTCTGTTTGCCTGTTTGGATGTGCCAGGTCAGTCATTGGGATGTATTTTGTCATGTAGACGTGTTTTGTGGTGTTGTGCGAGTCAAATTGACCCTCCTTGTGCTGTTTTACAGTGTTCTCGTTCTGTAAGAGTCATTTTCGCGTAGGTACGATCCATACATACGCGATGCTTCTTGAGGGTGCTGGGGTACGGTGTTGGAGTGCGGCGCGTACATGCGGTGGGGGTTCGTTGCGTACAGGTGCGGCCCTGGGGTACGGCGCGTACATGCGGAGGTACGGCACATACATGGGGGAAGGCGCCTACATGGGGGGAGAGGGGCGCATACATGCGGTGGGGGTATGGTGCATACAGGTGCGGCCCTGGGTTACGGCGCGTACATGCGGGGGTACGGCGCGTACATGGGGGGTAAGGCGCGTACATGCGGTGGGGGTACGGTGCGTACACGTGCGGCCCTGGGGTATGGCGCGTACATGCGGAGGTATGGTGCGTACATGGGGGTAAGGCGTGTACATGCGGTGGGGGTACGGTGCGTACACGTGCGGCCCTGGGGTACGGCACGTACATGCGGAGGTACGGCGCGTACATGAGGGGGTAAGGCGCGTACATGCGGTGGGGGTACGGTGTGCACACGTGCGGCCCTGGTGTACGGCGCGTACATGCGGAGGTACGGTGCGTACATGCGGGGGTGATGCGTCTACAGGGAGGGGTACGGCGCGTACATGGGGGGGTACGGCGCGTACAGGTGCGGGGCTGGGGTACAGTGCGGACAGGGGGGTAAGGCGAGTACATGGGGGGGTACGGCGCGTACATGGGGGTTACGGCGCGTACAGTTGCGGGGCTGGGGTACAGTGCAGACAGGGTGGTGTATGGTGCTTACATATTTGGGGGTGGGGGGGGCTGTACGGCTCGTACACGGGCATGAGTTTACCTGTGTACATGTGTGCTCCTGCGTTGGCTCTGTACGGGCCTTTTTACGTGCGATTGTGTATTCGGACGGACGGTCGGGATCGTACTTGCGCGCTCGGACTTGTGTTTTACGATTTGCACGTAAAAATGTCCGGATCACTTTCGTACACTTTTCCTGACGATATTCGGACGTGAACACTTTCCGACGCACTCTCGTAGACTTTTCCCGACGCTATTCGTAGTTATTTTTCACGGACGACTCGTACTTGGCCGAATGTACGGTGCTTCTACGACTCGTACGGAAAAAAATACGGATACGGGTCGTACGCAAATTATTTTTACCGGATCGGAATCGGCACCTTTATGTCTTTGTCAATGTAGTGGTCATTTCAATGGAAAATGTGCTAGTTGTGAATGACTGTGGTTACCACTCCATGCTTTAGTAATATATTTGTGACAGTGTGCTCTTAAATGCAACACCAGCTACATACACCCTTACCACTCTCCTGCGGAATGGGCGAGGTTCATTTGCAACACTTGTTGTTTGTATGATGCTTGGATTTTTCAGAATCCCTAAGAGTTTAGTGATGTAACATTGATGGCAGCGTCACCAGTCAGAACATTGTTCCAGCACTACCTACCAGGGCCACAGGAGCTCTTAAAGCACTAGGAGCTTGCTATTAGCTCTGTCTGATTCCTTCAACTGCAGGAGTTAGGCTTCAAGCAACAGAATCTACGGAAGTACCTGCGGGGGCACTGCAAAGGGCTCATTACATGCACACTGAATGGCTAAGCAGTGCGCATGCTCATTTTGTAAATGTAGAGTGTGCAATTCGGCACTGGCTACCTGATGCCAGCAGAGGTCAAAGAGGTAGTGATGCCCATATAACAGGATGTGATGTGTTCAAAGAGTGTCACAATCAATTTATTTATAACTCCTGTTTCCCACCTCACATTTGTGTGATTTTAATCACTGGATTCCACTCTTTCTACCTAAAGAGATTTTGTAATATTTATTTCTGAATTGTAAAGTTTTTGTAGTATCTCTGTTAATGTACCAGGTTAAATTTTCACAGAGGAAGAGCTAACTGCTTGTGCCAAGTTATTTAGGTTAAGCGTGGCTTTCTCCACAGAAGCCTGATTAATTCTCGGATAGTTTTTGCTTTGTCAGAACTTAGCAGCAGCTTATATGAAGACTTCCTCACTCATAGTTAACAATATGGTGTTCTTAAAGAACTTTTATAAAGTTATCAAGGATAGAAAATAATTTACGTTCACCACCCTTATCCACCAATCTCCTCCAAATAGTTTACCACTATTGAGTGCAAATGACTCTATGCTAAGACCTTGCACATTGCTAAGCATGCCCAAAACTAGCAACAACACTAAAAGTGATAGCCACATTCTTGCCTGCAGCCCTTTGAGATAAAATAAGCTTTATATTTCTGTGAGAAACTATTCTAATCTTAACAAATTAAATACCATGCTCAAATCACTATTTTTCTCAAACAAAATATTTTGTATATCAGGCCTCAATCAAGACCAGGTCCTACAACAAGGGCTTCAGGTGTAGTGATCTGTGCCTGTCTTTGTGACTTAGAATGCTTATGGTAACTGTGCCTCTCTTTTTGGACACCTGGGTGTACCTACCATGTAAAAGAAATTGTAGATTCACACCTTGTAAGTGCCCCTACCACCAAAGTCGAGTTTGCACTTTATTTACTTTTTAAAAACAGTCTTGGCAGGCATGACTGCCTTTAAAATGACCTCAAGCACTCAGCACTGCACACATGCATGTGCAGAAAGGGCTGCTGGCCTCTAAACCGTCATGCCCTATTATATTCTAGGGACTTATAGGTAGTTTTGATCCCCTACCATATTATCTAACATGGACTTATCATGTCAATGGTAAGTGCACCCTAATACATGGTGTACCCTAACACGTGTTTTTTCAACTGTGTTTTCACCATAGAAATGGTCCTGGGCCTGGTTAGACAGAGCCCAGGGACAGTCAGTTACCACCAATACAAGTCAGCAAAAAATGGGGGTGCCCAGGGCCCGCAAGATGACTTTGCAACAGTCCGGATTTACTCTCTTCATATGAGAGTGACAGCTTGGTGGTTACTGTTTCTGTGCCTTGACCCATAAGAAGAAATGTTAAAATGAATGGGGATGAAGATAGATGGGATCTTTGTGGTCATAAGGCGGATGATTGGATCACCACATCTGTAAATCCCATGGATGATCAAAATGTCTGATATGCCTCTGCTCTTATAGTTTTACTTTGTTCATAGGATATTGCTGGGATTGACAATTAATATTGGGTGGGGAGGATGTACAAAATGTTCTAATTACATGTTCTAGAATTTGAGTACAGGAATCTTGGAAATTGTCTAATTTCATTTTAATCATGTTATTACTGAAGAAACATGTCTGCTTTCAGCAGCTTTTAATACTGAATGATGATATGACTCCAGCAGTCCTCAAATGCCTGTCTTTATTAAATACTAATTTAAATGACATTGCATTATTAAATGGAAGATACCCTCAGGTGTTTCTGATAATTACTGGAAACTTTAATGCCAACCTCTTTTATAGGATTGCTCATCCTACGCATCCTTTGCTCAGTTGAATATGACTATGATATTCCACAAGTACTGTTTCAAGCAGTGCTGGGTACATTTGTGTATTCAATTTTGTTAATTCACCGCGTAAATCAGAGATGCGGAAGAATTGTCCTGCACATTCCATTGATTTTTCTCATGGACAAAGCAAAACTTTAGATTAAACCTTCATTCTTATAACTCATTTTGGGGGGGGGAAATACATGGAAAACTCGATATTTACCGGGATCACATCTCTAGTATCATAGTATCAATTTTGTGTGGAGTATTTTATGACAGAAGATTTTAGGGGCATATTATCAAGCACGACGTTAACATTATCGCTGCTTGCGGCGATAATGGACTTCATAATATACCGCAGAGAATTCCAACAGAAGCCCATGTTGACACCAGAACATGGGCTTCTATGGGAATTCTCAAGGGCATATTAGCAAGCCCATTATCTCCGCTTTAGCGGCAGTTTTCTGCCGCTAAATGGACCATGATTGATGGCTGTTTCCCCAGAATGAGAAGGAGAGGAGTTAGCCTAACGGCTAGGGCGGTCGACGTCAAATCTGGGGAACTGGGTTCGAGTCTCGGCAATGACGCTGAACATCCTGTGATTCTGGGCAAATCACTTAATCTCCCCGTGACTAACAAAAATGAATGTGTGTCCTCATGTAACGTAACTGGTGCTATGTAAAGCGCTCTGATACCCGTTTCGGGTCAAGTTTGCGCTATATAAAACTCTGTAAAAAAAAGAACCTCAGTTTTCTCACCAAACTGCTTGCAACATCTGTGATCCATCCATTCTGCTCATCTAAGCAGTCAGGATCTAAAGCTGGCCGCAGAAGTACCATCATCCTGCATCAAGGTGATAATGAGTGGTGTCTCATAGAAGTATGACATGATCATAAAGTCATGATGCTCAGTCATATCAGCAAGGGGGTGCAGATACAGGTTAAATAACGCCAGACTCAATGCTGAGCCATGGGGCTCCCCCTGCTGCACCGAAAAAACCTCAGATGAGCATGGAATATTATCTATAACACAGGTTGGCTGACAACACTAGCTTTATGGAGTGCAAAAAAATAATAATTTGAATAATTTACAAATAAATGTGTCTAAAACCAAGAATATGTCATTCTGATTTTTTAATCCTTCCTTCACCTGGACAATTGATTCCAAAATCATTAAGCATGTGGTTAATTACATATGTGTGGGTGCAGTTATAAATAGTAAGTTTAACTGGATTCTCCATGCTAAACGGCTGATTTCTAGGACCAAGCACATAGTTAATGCTGTTAAGCACTTCACTATTAAAGCAGTGCAATTTGTGCTGTTTTTAGTGTATTAAAATGTAAATTGGTTCCTACATTATTATAGCCTCCTGGGGAGAAGTGATTATTCACCCACAATCAGTCCCACTAGACACCGTCAATGTTTTGATTGTTGTGTTTTTGTTGGGGGGAGCAAACCCCCGGAATGGTCCTGTGTTCCCTGTCTCCCTGGGTCCCATTTGTCTTTCTGCACCCAGGGGGATAGATGCAGATGTTCACCACCAATCTGCCACCCCTGGAGGTAGCAGAGCGCTTACTTAACATGAGGAATATATATATATTTTGTTGTAGAAAAACATATGATGTGTGAGTGGACCCCCATGGATTTGGGACTGTCCTCCAGCCCTAAATCCCCAACTGTATTTTTGCCCTACAGGTGGGACATAGCCCAATTTCCATGGCAAGTAAGAGGAAATGTTCATTCTTTTGGCCGCAGTTTGGAAATGAGGAGTGGTAGAGTAGAAGTTAATCCAAATTACCTCCTACTTGCCATGGTGAATTGTTGTACTATTTGAGACCATGCTGTGCCAACCCAATGTAAAAATTGTTCTAAAATCATGCATGTTCCTCACATTTTTGGATAGAAAAGTTCCAGAATCGGTGAATTACATATTCTCTACTCCCCAGTGTTCACCTACTTTTCCTGGAAAAAACAGTACACCTCGTGTGTGGCTGACCCTAAGACCTGCAACACAAAAGGCCGTCAAACCAAACATGGAGAAATCAGCAAAAGGGGTAGCGGCGGAATTTGGGCCTGGGTTTGGTCGGCCACCCAGGGAAACCTACTAATCCCAGACATTTCTGAAAACTAGATACCTGGAGATGTCTAGCATGAAGTCCCTCACATGGATCCCACAATAGTTTCTTACCCACAATGTCCTGTAAACCTCTGCCTAAAATTGCACATTACCCTTGCCATTTCTGTGATGTTAACTTCCAGAGTCTGCAGGGATCCACAAAATTCCTTCCATCCAACATTCCCCCATGTATCCTGATAAAAAACAGATCCCACCTGTGTGGCTGGACCTAGGGCCCGTGACAGGAACAGATCAAACGAGGGTCAATGGGAGCACTACAAATATTTAAATATATTTAGATAAATAACTGGCAAACCTCCAGCTTCCCCCACAACCCTCAGCAGTATCTCTCACTCCTTTCCAAAATATAGTAGAGCCTGCCAAGCTCCCCCACTGTTATTGGTAATGTCATTTCATGTCCTGTCCAAATGCATTTTATCACCCAATAACTTGCATCCTTCCACCATCTCTCAGCGCTCTGTACACCCCCAACCTAAGTACCATGCTCGCTGCTCACAAAAAGTGAGCAGGGAGCTGGTGCTGTGCTATTTACAGCTCTCTGTTTTACCTGTGTCACCATAGATTGAAAGTCTTTTGTCATTTGTGGATCAGTAAACTGCTTAAAACGCCTGGTTATAGCAAGTATGATAAAAGGATGACCTGGGGTAAGTCGATTTCTGTGCAAATCACTCTGTGAACACATACAAATGTGTTTGCCAATAGCACTAGTTAGCTCCTCCTAGCCAAAATTGCAAAGCAACTTGTTGGACTTTGCACTCCCTGCAGGGTCATCCCCAAACTTTTTGTCTTTTCCCTCCTCTATTCTGGACCAGTTTCTGTTGGCTTTTAGGACTCTGAGGACTTTACCACTGCTAACCAGTGCTAAAGTGCCTGTGCTCTCTCTTTTAAACATGGCAAAACTGGCTTACACCCAATTGGCACATTTGATTTACTTGTAAGTCCCTATTAAAGTGGTACTACATGTACAGAGTCCTGTAAATTAAATGCTACTCATGGGCCTGCAGCACTCATTGTGCCATCCACCTGTGTGTGTCATTTAAAATGCTATTTTGACCTGGCAAAATAAACCTTTTGCCTGTCAAAACCTTCAATTTTAATGCAAATAAGCCACCCATAGGGTAGACCATAAACAGCCCATAGGGCAGGGTGCAGTGTATTTAAAATGTTGGATATGTACTTTTAACTTTAACATGTCCAGGTAGCAAAAACTCTTACATTAAATTTTCACTACTGCAAGGCCTATCTCTTCCACAGGGTAACATTGGGTTTACCTTATTATATTTAATAAACTATACCTTTCAGTTGTGAGCAGGTAAAAATATTGAGTTTGGCTTCTGAAGAATTGTAATTTAAAACCCTCTTTAATGGTAAAGTTGGATTTTTAAGTGGCAATTCTGAAATGGCATTTTGAGAAAGTTGGCATTTTCTAACTCTTTGGTGCCTGCAGCCTGCTCCTGGGTCACATCACTAGGAGAGGTTGGCAGATGACCTCTGTGTACTCCTAGCAGACAGCATCACATTAGAGGGCCCGGTGTTGGCAGAATGGCAGGATGGGCGACCTCTGGCAAGATGGGGGGCTGAGTTGTCACCTACCACATTTGCACTAAAAAGGCACTTGCTCAGCTCACACACAAAGTACTTCACACTAGTTTATTCTGGCCCCAGATAGAGTGGGACCAGACCAGGGAGGAAATTCCAGACACCTCTGTAGGGGGAAACTCCAGAAGCTTTTCCCACTTCAAAGTAGTCATCAGGTGTATATCCGTACACTCCTACACCTGTGGGTATTACAGATGAAGGACACACTGCTGTCCTGCTGGTTGAGAAGCAAAACTGGACCTGGTCCCTTCACCCCAGGCTGAGTGATTCCAAGTGTCAGCTGACTGACATTTCTCAGCTACAGGAATATAACAAGTTCCAGAGGTAAGCTGCTACTGGAGGAGCGGAAAGACCACAAACATTCCTTCATATATAAATTCCTTGCGGTTAACCCTCAGATACCTTTAGTCACCTGTGAATTGCATAGAGCCAGGACCTGAGCCCTCGCACGGAAGACGATTGGAGACAGTCTGTGGAAAATGAGGGTGACTGGTTCACATTATTGCCTACGCTGTAATGCATAGAGCTGCGAGAGGCTTGCTCCATTGTGGGAGGATGTCCTTACCTGTTTGGTAGAAGTGCTCAGTTGGAGTCTCCCAAGGGACCCGAAATATGCATTACTACCTATCACAAACATAAACTGTGACACATACAAGAGGGCTCTTCTGTGGCTTGACTTGGTTGCAGCTAAGTGGAACATCACTAAAGCCTGGAAGGATACCAAGGTCCGTTCATTGGAGGGATGAGGAAGGGACTTGATCATTCTTTAAGCATTGAACAACCTATTTGCTTTGCTATAGGGTGCTCCTAGAAACACAGCAAGATTTTGAGAGACTGTGGCAATTTCTGGGGACTCACGTCCATAAACGGCCATGGCTGTTGTAAAACACACTATATACTTTTGATACCCGGGTGGTCTACTAACCCATTGGGGCTTTAAGCAGAAGATACTTCGAATTCTTGTGTCATAATTCTGGGTGCAGGTGACAAAGCTACAACACAAGAAACAACATTTTATTCATCACTTAGAATGGAACACTTGATTGTAAACCATTGTTTTTTTGGCTAACCCTATAAATGCTAATAAAAAGTTATATAGGAAAAACAGTACACCTGAGCAAGGCAAAGGTTCATAAATCCAGTGGAATTCAGGGCTGTCTCAAGGATTTATAAGGGCCTTGGCACAGAAATACTTTGGGCCCCATCTATTCAGAATATATATGGTTGCCCTTACATTCTGTCTTCCTATTGTGAGGGTGGGAGACGGCAGCATTTCTGATGGTAGAGACACCACCAGCTCCTCCACTGGGATCATCCCTTTTGGATTCAGACAGTGCTGTAAATGGTGAAATCAGCCGGCAAATGTAGGCATTCCAGTACAACCCCATTTAGGCAGACCCTCATCCATGCAAGGCCACCATGGCTGGGACACCCAGTTCATGACAAGTTTCCCACATAAGCTCATATTGAAAAAAAACATTGAAGGTACATTTCTACACATTATGGCAGAAACATCCTGATACAGCCTGTGCTTCAAGTAATTGGTGGCATAGATTTTGTATCCAAGATTTCTCCCACCATAGCGGCATAAGCTGCCTAGTAGGAACAACAGAGTTCACTTCACCAAAGTGAGAAATTATACAGATTCTGCATTGCAAGTGATACGGTGATTGTATGACAAACATACATGCATAATGGTCGGCCATTCTTAATAGAAGTGTTTCAGACGTAGGCTGGATGCCATAGGATTCCAGCTCCCTCCTTTCAGCAAGGCATTTTAAAATTAATTCGTTCTGGTTGATGTGAATGTCAAGGCTCTGTCTTTAGTAAAGAGAAGCTACACAAACCATACAGATGTAAGCCTTAGAACACAGATCAACCTCTCAAGTTACAACAATGTAAATAATGCTTAAGGTTCACATATGAAAGGCATACCTCTGGATATCCATATTGGACAGGCTCAGGTTGTAATAACTCACATTACAGACATTGTATATGGTCCAGCCTTCAGAGTGGTCGCACACAAGAGGAGTAAGTATGTATCTCAAATACATTTTTTGTTTTTCAATGTATCAATCTGCCTCCGATGGAGTTCTTGCATTGCATTATCCACTCCTTTACATCTCAAAGGTACACTGAATCATGACCCATTACATGTGTTATTCCACTTGCATGCATTTTTTATAGAAAGCAATCCTTTCTTGTGTTATTCACTACACCTGGCGCTATTTACACTTTTTAGCCAGAAACTGTGTTCATACACATAAAGGGAGCTGATTGGAACTCGGATGCCACACTGAGGCCCACTGGAGGGTTAACATTGTTGTGAAACAGACTGCTAAGGCCTCAGTGTCCACTGGAGGATATGAAATGCAACGTTGCACTACCGGTCCCATAATGCTTCAGTTTTGAAAATACTCCCCTGAGAGGAATAATCAATTATCAAATGCATATTATGGGGACTGGATAACTGAGACTGCGCAGAACACAGCCTGTGAAGAAGGGTCATGCTATCCTGAAATGCGTCGGCAGATTGTACAAACTTTGTAATTTAAACATATTGGACACAACTATCAGTATAAAGAACTTGTTTTTGTAGATTCGACACTGTTCCTAGGCTACTCACAGTGATCTTTAACAAGCAGATTGAGTGCATTGAAAACTAAAAAACGGATTCTGCAGCTATTAATCCAAAGCATATAAGACATGTTTTCAGAAAGTTGTTTCAAGACAACATTCTTTTTGTCAATTCACTGATCCCTTCTGTGACAGGACAATTTGCTTGTAAAATATTTATCATTGCAAGTCAAGATAAATGCTCCCGTTCCACTAACGACTGAAGGTACAATTTCGTTTACCCAGCTATGAAATTCAGTGATGGTTTTGTGCCACAGCCATACCATAATCCGTTTTGGTAATCTAAGAAGAAGGTTATGTTCTTCAATGAATGTAGCCATTTGTTTTGACACTGATCTTCCAATCTTTTTGTCTAGAAATGGTTGGTTATTGGCCAGAAGCTAATAAGAGCTTTTGTTTGAAGCCCTCTTTGTTTTAGGGAGTTCTTTTGAGAAGACACCTTTATCGAAAGAGTTGTTGATACCTCTGGTTGGATTAGATGCAGCTGTATTAATGAGGACATTCTTGCATACATGAGCATGACAAGGAGGACTGTCCTGGCATACAAGCGTTTGCAGCCTTGATGAAGTGCTGTGTATTTTTGAGGCTGAAGGTGAGTAACTGTGGTTGTTTTTATGATGTGTTTTCTAGTAACCTGCACAGCACTGCAGGAATTGTGATTGAGCAATGATTGAGCAATGGAGAGAGAAGCAGTGGGTCTAAAACCATTGGGATAGTTGGAAGTAATGCTGGTGTACCTGGCACACAGCATGGGCCTTTGAGGTCTTTGTGCGGCCACGGCATCAGGATGCCCTAAGTTACTGCCACTTCAGGCATTATTGTTAGAGGACCCTTTTTCGTGTGAACTCATCTAGCCAGTCTGTTCTTGTGCTCTTGAGTCCCGTCACCAGCTTTCCCTGTTCAGATCTCCTCTCTCATGGTCAGGTCTTTTGAGTACGGTCTGCCCTTCAGCTGTAGGTCATTTCTCCACGTCATAAGGCAGGTTCCTCTGAAGTAAGGCAGGCATTAGGTATCTTGGCTCCAGGTAGCTCTACCTGCTACCTACTCCTGTGTTTTTCCTCAGAAGAAAGGGAAATGACACATCCATGCTGCTCGCCATATAAAGGCTGAGAAGAGGCCATTGCTGTAGGTGTGCGCTTCATAGACATTGACAATTATTGGAAAGAATGTATATTGAGTTTAATGATTATACATCAGTGATTACATTGAGACTAACCTTGGTAGGAACTGGTGTAGTACCACTACGCGGAGCTCCACAGAGTTGGAAAGAAACTGAGTGGAACTCCGCTCCGCTCCCCTCCACCTTCCCTAATGTAATTATAATTTTTTTAAAAGGCGCTTACTTGCTGTGTCAGCCTCCTTCTTGCCATGGTCTCACTCTCCTTCCTCGTCCTCGCCATCCTCGTTGATGGAAACCCCTATGTTATACGTCTTGCGCATGCGCACGCGCAAGGCGTACAATGTAGGGTAGCAGTCTTCAAACTGTGGGGCACGCCCCCTGGGGGTCACGGATGTGCTCCTAGGGGGGCACAAATGGGTCTGCAATTACATGCAACTGAAGATAGCATGGAAGCGGAAAAGGCTCGTTTCCAGCTATCTTTATTTACATTTAAGGTCATAGGAAAGTGTGAGGACCGTAGTACTGAGTGGCATGGGCAGGTACAAGGAGTGTGGAGAATGGGTTAAAGACATAGCAAAAAAAAGGGAAAAACACAGCATTGTTTTCACTTTCAGGTAACTGCATAATAAAAACACACACACCTCAAAATTAAAATAAATACAAGTTAAACTAATCAAGAGAAATACATTATTTTACCTTTTGAAATCTCGGTTAGCTAATGTGATCACTGCTAATTTCTTTGTGTGTGACCAGAAAGTCACATAATGAAATCCTTAATGGTGCAGGGAGGAATAGTGGCTTGTTTATCTACAGTGCTACGGGGACGAAGTGTGTGATGGAAAGCACTGTGAATGTCATTATTTTAAAGTAGAATGACACAGTATAAAACAGGCTGCTGCAAAATACTGTTTAAGATAAAACAAGTGCTTTATATTATAAAAATATATAGTTTAGTGAAAAGCATTCAGAGTATAAGAGTATATCTAGTGTAAATATTTGATATGTGTCCATTAAAAAGGGTGCACTCTTTTTAATGGACACATATCTTATCTCTCAAAATAAATAAGTATTTGTCACCATTAAGCTCCAAGTGACTATTAACTAAAACCTACACTGGCTCCAAAGCAGCCTTTATATTTGGTGATTAATCAATTGCACACATTTAGATTTCTTTCAGGTAGGGGGCATCCTGGTGAGAAGACATATTTATTCTTTAACAGTTCTCTACTCCTCTCTGTGCTTCACAGGAGTATCCCTCCCCCCGCCTGCATGTTATGTGAGTGGTCACTGGACCCCAGGGGCCTAAATGTATTTTTGTTGTTGTTCTTTTACACAAAGCGGCAGAAAACATGATTTGGGCATCTAGCCTATAAATGATGGCCCTGTTGAGTTGGCAAAGTAGACAGTTTGCTTTGTAGAGCTGTATGCATCATTGGTGCCACAGCTCCTTTAGAGACCCAGGGCCTACTTGCTGTGCCAGTGCTGCCTAGGTCCTCAGAGCAAATGATCAAGGGAAGGGAAAATTGAAGCATAGGAGACAACTTGATTTTGGCATCAGAGAGATGGGGGTGGATGATGAGAGATCAGAGGGAGAGGGATGAGGTGAGATGGGAGCCCATGTTGATACAAAGGTCAGAGGCGACAACAAGTTAGTATCTATGATTATAGAAGCAGGAGTAGTGATCCTTTTGCCCAGGGGTCCATTGCATCACAATTATGAATGTTTTACTATACAAAATGGGCATGAGGGCAGATGGCACCCTTGGTGCAAAAAGGGGGGCAGCATGCAGTAGCTAATTTTTTTCAGAACTAGACTGAGCAGGTTTTGAGATTGAAGTGATGGTCAGACATGGTGGGGAATGAGTGAAAGAAGAAGAAATAGCCAGCTTCTCAGGGCTACTGCCATCATGAGTGCAGCAGGAGGAGTTGCATTGGGGCCCACAGCATCCTTATTATGGAGAGTAGTGGGTTGGTCAATTTTGTTCTTGCTTGCATGCTGTTGCTTTTTTTGTAAGCCCCGCATTTAGTGTGGAGGACAAGCTACTGAAGAGCACACCTAAAATGATCTCATGAGCCCCCCCCTCCGATCATCTCTACCCCTTTCCATATAGTTTTGGAGGGGGGCCCAACATCAAAGGATTTTGCGTAGGCAAAAAAGTTTGAAGACCTCTGATGTAGGGGTTTCCAACGATGAGGATGGCGAGGATGAGGAAGGAGAGTGAACCCATGTCGAGAAGGAAGCAGCCACAGCAGGTGATTGACTTTTTTAAAATTGTAATTACATTAGGGAGGGTGGAGGGCTGACTAACTCTGCTCCTCCACGGATTTGGAGTTTTGCTTGAACTCCGCATTCTCAATGTGTTGCCATCCTGCAGTGTGTAAAGAGGACTTTTAAGGATTTGGTCAGGTGTGGGAATTGTAGTCTAGACCTTCCAGTGATCATCCAGGAGATTCCAGACCTTTGGGTCTGTGTTGTGGACACTTTGAACCTACAATGGTACCTTCAGGAAGCACCTCTTGAAGTTTAAAGAACTTTGGAGAACTTTTGGGGAAAAACTCCATAAGGTGACGGACCCGACTGTGAGAGTCAAGCTGACTTTTTTCAACCGTGACCGGGACAGGATTTCAGGTTTGTGCAGCTGAAAGCTCCAGAGGTTCTGAGTTCCAGGATTTGACCAGGGCCTATCGGAAAGTCAAATCGGCAAACCCTCTCCACATCTGGCCTGCTGTGGAGGGCTGAGTGCCGTTGGAAGAAAAAGCTGAAGTGTGAAGGTTACATTTTGACCGTGGCCTCCCGCTTAATGTATACGACCAGGGCTCCATTGCAGGCAACCTGAGACTTTGAATTTGTCCCAGTCAAGCACGACCAGATGTCCCAGAGTGGCACTATATGTTTTTAAGCACTATAAAGTGGTCAATCTTTAAAAATTCTTATCACCGGTTCCCTACATTGGATTTATTTTGGTTTGGTGTTTATTTGTTCATAAAAATATTTACTATTTTTATAAACTGGTGTAGGAATTTTATTGTGTGTTGTGTCTTACTTATGTGATTTATCTTTTTTTTTTAATGATTATACTCCTGTCTCCTAAGTTAAGCCTGACTGTTCATTGTCAGCTACCAAGGGTTGAGCAAGGGGCTAATTTCTTGTGGTTGGTTTCATGGAGAGTGGGCTTCTTCCAAGCGAATAAAAAACACCATAGACTCTGAAAAGGCATTCATAAAATATTTAAATACTTTCAAAGTGTGTGAGAAAAGCCTAGCATGGCCTTTCCTAGGAGTAGATCCCATTTCTTCAAGCGTCATTGAAACTTACTTCAACTATGCCGCAGTCTGCATTTTTCCTTAGGTGGGCCCCTTATGCCAAGGATTACATACTGTCTGCTAGTGTCAGAATTTTGCCATTGAAACCCCCCTATAAAACAAGTCCAAAGTCTCTTATGACAAGAATACCTCAAATGTCAGTTTCAGCATTCTAGCACGAATGCACACCATATGCTAAGAATTATGTGCAGCATGTCAGAGCCTGCAATCTGCCATGGGTAATACCTCCCATTTGTATGCTGTTAGTGCCCTCATCGATAAGGCAAGAATAACCTCCAGTATGCCAGACTGCCAGCAAACTTGTGAGCACAGCAGACATACACTCACACACAAACATGCACTCATACACATACACTTTCTCTTACAGACACTCATTCATTCACACACACACTCATTCTCATTATATCTGTTGCACTTTTTCATACATGTTTACTCAGTCATACTCACACACAGACACACATCCATGCTGCCGCTCACACTTCCATTAGTCAAATCTGCTTGTATTGCATTAGAAAAGCTTGACCTGCTGCTGTCCCTGCTGTACCTGTCTTACCTTTTAGTGAAGATTAGTAAAAACATTTTCTCCATACACTATTCAGAAATGATAAAATATGTCTTTGTCAGCGCTTGTTCCAAGTATGATGTAAATGAAAAAGTGCACTTCCTTAAATAGCTGTAAAGGTTTTATATTTGTTTTCACATGTGACTCAAGCTACTAACTAATCCACTAAATCCACTAAAAATGACTATCACAGTGTTCAGCTGATCTTATGAAATGCTTGACTCTATGGCAAACGTTTTTTATCCAGTAACACTTTGCATGTTGGGAATTTCAGACCCGACTTACAATGTAAAAAAAGAGAGACCAGTGTGCCTGTGTGAGTTCAAGGTGAGCAGAAAAAGAGACGGGTGGGTTGTGGGAGTGACTGTTGAGCACTTGGTGAGAGGAGTTAGTGCACTGTCAGTGATGTGTCCAACTGAGTTCTGGCCGGCTCATGTGCCTGTGTGCAAGCAGGGTGAGCGGCATGAGTGATGGGTGAATGGAGTGCCTGTGTGAGTGCAAGGTAAGCGATGTGCCTGTGTGACAGCAGGATGAGAGGAGTGAGTATAGGGTGAGGGATGTGTTGAGTTTGGATGTGGGTGAAATTGAGAAGTGTGAAGAATGAGTTTATGGTGAGATATATGCTTGTTTTAGATTGTGTGCAAGGTGAGTAGCGAGACTGCCGGGTGATCAGTATGACAGGTGAGTGGAGTGTTATGTTCGTGCAGAGTTGGCAGTGTGCTCATGTGAGTTCAGAGTAAAAGGAGGGTAAATGTTATGAGTGTGGAGTCAACTGCACGAGTGCATGTTGAGATGTGTAAGTACAGTGTGATCACTGTTAGTGCAGGGTGAGTGATGGGACTGCAGGGCGAGCTGTGAGCGTGACACGCGAGCAGAGTGCCATGTAAGTGCAGGGTGAGTGGTGTGATCGTGTGAGTGCCGGGAAAGAGGAGGGTGATTGGCATGAGTGCATGGTGAGCAGTGTAAGTGCTGTGTGATTGCTTTGAAAGTAGCCTGAGCTTGAAAGCGAAGGGTAAGCAATGAGAATGATGGGTGAGTTGTCTGATTGCATGATGCATTCCCAGATACTCTGAGTAACTCAACATGTTGTCCACGGTTGTCAAGTGGGTTTTCAGATACCATTTTAACTATTGCTATTATGACATCAATCAGGGATGTAGTCCTGGAGAAATAAATGATTTGCGAATCCTGCAACAAACTTTCAGCCTCTTGATATGCCTATTGGATTGCCACCTTTCCAAGAGAAAAATACTGGCCATTTGTTGTTGTTTTAAAACAATACAGGACCCTGAAGTGAAACTAAAGGGGAACAAAATCATATGTATTCATTTGATAATTAATTGTATTGCCCATGTTTCATTATCAGAGCACATTTAAAAGTGCTTTCTGTTTATATTTGCTGCTTGAGGTATTTACAGATAAGGACCAAAAATACAAGCTTTAAATGATTTTGCTTAGTTTTGTGCTGGCCAGGATATCAAAATACCGGTTCGGCGGTAGTAAACCGTCCAGGTGACAACCCTGTATGTCTAACTTTACTTTTTAGGACATGCAATCTCCTACTCTGGCAGCAAACGTTTTTAACATATGAAAGGAATAGGCAGAATGGGGACACAGGGGGTAGTGGTACCAGTGAAAATAACAGAAAGCTTGGTTATCATGTCAATAGTTTTAAAGTCCTGTAAAATGCTCAGAAGAGGCTGAGTTAAGGCACCAGCCATTGCCCATACAGCCCAAAGCAGCTGAAGCTCTGTGTGTGTGTCCTGAAGCTACATCAGTCAGGCTGAGACACACAATGGGAGGGAGGTGAAAAGGCTGTTTAGCACTATGGGCGTTGTGTGTCTGCTCTTGGGTGATTCAGATATGAAACCTGCAGCATGTGGGAGGGCCAGCCTGCGAGTTCAGGTGCTGCACTCACATTCCGTAACCGCCCTCTGAGCTTTGCGCAATCCCTCTGGTCTTCAATGCACTTATAACATTTCACCCTTGCGGTATACTCCACTGCTCAACTGAGTACATGGTTTACATGATCAATTAAGTACATGTGACAGGTATGCAGCTGCACATGGTCCCATGCCACGATATTTGCCTGGAAGCAACTGGCAAGCACTTTGTAAGCTCTGTAGAAACAGGGGACAGAAGGTATGTTTGTATTCCTGGCACATTGACAATGTCATTGCTCAGGAATTTGTGAGATAAGCCAGGCCAGCACAAAGTCTGAAAGGATGGCACTGGTGAAGGGGGCAGCGTGCCATACTCCAGTGCTTTTAAATAAAGATATGCTGGGAAAATCACTCTCTTCCTCAGTTTTGGACTCCACTAAGTAAAATCACTCAAGACTCAAGAGCTGTTAGGGCGGGAATATTTGTAATAGGAAATGTGCTATGAATAATTTTGTTACAACAAACAAATGATGGACGGAATGCTGACAATGCAGACATTCTCCCCCAGTCAAGAGATCTGGGTTAAATCCATCGTTCTTTTGCCCACTACGCCACCCCAGTTTAGACATGGCCATATGCAAATCAGTCTTGACCCTGTGCCTCATGGGAACAGTCCAGCCCGAACTGCCAAGCCATGTCTTCCCTGGACCGGAATCAAGCATCCTAGGACCGGTTTCTGGCTATCAGCCGTCATCAGCCAGGATAGTTTGACTCCAGTGGCGTAGTGAGCACGGGTCCCACGTCTGGGAATACCCATCCCACTTAGGGCGAAAAGCGTTACAACAAACAAATGATGGACGGAATGCTGACAATGCAGACATTCTCCCCCAGTCAAGAGATCTGGGTTAAATCCATCGTTCTTTTGCCCACTACGCCACCCCAGTTTAGACATGGCCATATGCAAATCAGTCTTGACCCTGTGCCTCATGGGAACAGTCCAGCCCGAACTGCCAAGCCATGTCTTCCCTGGACCGGAATCAAGCATCCTAGGACCGGTTTCTGGCTATCAGCCGTCATCAGCCAGGATAGCTTGACTCCAGTGGCGTAGTGAGCACGGGTCCCACGTCTGGGAATAATTTTGTGCCATCCTGAGAGGAGGATCTCCTTGGGTTCCCAGCTTCCAGAAGGCTATGGTCAATCAATCAATCAATTAGGTGTCTTGTATAGTGTGACTACTCACCTGTAAGTGTCTCAAGACACTGGGGGGCAGGGCTGGGGGGGCGGCTGATCCATCGAAGGCGCTGTGGTTCAAAGAGCCAGGCCTTGAGGTCCTTCCTGAAGTGAGGCAGTGACAGTGATTGCCTGAGGTGGAGAGGCAGGGTGTTCTAGGTCCTTGTTGTGAGATAGGAGCAGGATCTTTCACTGTCCCATGGAAACATGAGACGGTGGCCAGGCCAGTTGGGTGGAGCAGAGGCCTCTGGTGGGTGCGTGGAATGCGAGGTGGTGGTTAAAGTACCCAGGTCCCTCGTCGTGTAGGGCTTTGTAGGCATGTGTGAGGAGCTTGAAGGTGATTCTTTTGGTGACTATGAGCCAGTGGAGGTCTCTCAGGTAGCAATAACGCAAAATGATAACCCCCCCAGAATGTTATGAGGGGCTCATGAGTCTCTCATATCTCACAGACATTTGTTAGTCTTGGGGTCAGTGGTGACCCTCAACAGGGCTGGAGTGCTCACAAAGGGCCGGGGCGCCCCATGCACCGCAGGGGCTGCAGAGGCCTGCGTTAGACCCATGACAGAAGGGTGCATGAAAGGGGCTTCAAGCTAGGTCTTCATGTGAGTAGTGGCATTAAAGCTAAGTTGCAGGAGGTGCTGCAGCATTCCCATAAACCATAAAAGAGTTTAGATGCTAGAGTGAACAAAAAAGGGACCACACAAATGCTTTTATCTGGGAGCATTTGTTGTATTTTTACAGACTGCCTTCCGCACATCCCCTATGCTTCCAGTGAAGGGAGGTTACCAGACAGCACCCCCGCTCTAAAAAATATTCCTGCACTGCTGCATGGGCCCATGTCTTTAGAAATGAGGAAGCAGAAGAGTGAGTGCAGTGGCAGCCCTCACGATTTCGAAAAGCTACTCCTTGTTGAGTGCTATTTTAGCTTCCAATATCTTCTACAGTCTGAAATACTAGTTGAGGGAAGGAGGCAATACTCCAGTTCAAGATTCCTCAATGGGGCTGTTCCATTCAGGGATTCTCTCAGTAGGGTGCTCCTACAGTCTGAGATGTGGCCCGCCACGCAGAACCTCCTGCACTGATAGTCTGTACACTGACTGCCCTTGCTGAACTGACCTGGACACTCCTCCGTGCCAGTATAGTCTGGGTGTTTACTCCTGAGAGGGCGGAATGAGGGGGGGGAATTGTCATTGAAAGAGTATTATATATAGAACAGCCTGTGCCCAAAGACCTGGCAAGATGTTACAAATGTTGCCTTCTGCAAACAATGGAAAGCTCATATTCTCATTCATCTTCCGATTGTGTTAATATTTACACGGAGAGTCCTACTTTGCATTCACTTAGAAATTCCATTCCATTTTGTTTGTTTTACTGTGTCACTTGTGTTCAAGAGTCCCAAAGGTGTTACAGGTGAATTGAAACAAAACTAAAAAAAATGCGACCATGCAGAAAGTTGGCACCATGGCTAGTGCAGTCAGAGGGGCATCAGTGGAGGGACATTTATAGGTTCCTGGAGGAATATTGAACAAAGACTGGAGCACAGGCTTTAAAGGCAGGTGATTTCACAGGAGGGAAGGTCAGGTCACCAAGGTCTGGAAGGTATTTCACAGGGTGAAAATGGTCACCCTGTGAAGTCGCGGTACAGAGTATGAAGCAATAGACACAAAGGGCCAGATGTACGACCCTTACATTTTGTGACTTGCAAATTGCGTCGCTTTGCGACTAGCAGAATGCAATGTACAACAGTGTCAAAGACACAGTTAGCGATTCCAAATGGGATCGCAAATAGAATGCCTCATCAATATTCATGAGGCAAGCGCATGTTTTGTGGCCTCCATTGGGAATGGCTGGCACTCCCAGGGATGGTGGCCTGCTGGGATCAGCAGACCACCATGGCTGGGACTTCTATTTAAATAATGCAGGTTTTTTTTATTTTTACATGCAGCCCGTTTTCCTTTAAGGAAAACAGGATGCATTTAAAAAATGAAAAATTAAACTTTTCAGTTTCATTTTATAAGGGCAGGAAGTAGGTGGTAAAAGGGGAGTGTTTGCTGCCGTGAATGTGGTCGCAAATCAATAGTACATGGCAGTGAGTCTCGCTAGTAGGAAGGGAAGCCATTTTGCGAGTCAGTTACTCACAAAATAGCGTTTGTACATGCCATTACCCTTTTATGCAGTCACAAACGGGCCGATCTCCCGTTTGCGAGTGCAAAAAAAAGGTCGTACATCTGGCCCACAATGCTTAAAAGCTTTCAATAAAAACGGTTCCACAAAGAAGGCTGTGGATCAAAGCTGGTGGATTTTGTCTGCTGCTAAATGGAGTTAGTTTTGGAGAAATTAGAGAAGTGATGTCTACATTAGTACTCTTCACTCTCTTCATAGAAGACAGTAGTGGACATTGTGAAGTACATGCGGGAATTGGGAACTGCGAGCAACTGATAAGCAGTTTCATGTGCAGTGCGTGGCACTGGTGATCCGATGGGTAATGTGAGATACTGATGGGCAGTGTGAGCAACTAATAGGCATTGTGAGAAATTGATGTGCAGTTTGAGCAACGGAAGGGTGTGATCTATGGCAATGTTGGTAACAGTGGTAGGGGAGCTGTGAGCAGCTGCCACTAGTGGACCTTAAAGGAAATTCGCACCATCTGCTAGCTTTTAGTAGCCACCATTAGTGGTCAAAGACATCATTGACAGTGTAATGGTGGACACTGGCAAGAAAATCTGGAATGCGGCACGGGTGGGCCGAGTTGGCAGTGGATATCTTTGGGCTGAGTCGGGCATTGGTAAAACAATTTCAGAAGCCTGCATTAGTGGTCTGAACCCTGGTGGGAAGTCTTGGAACCTAACACCGGAGGGCACTGTAGCAAATGGGCACCGTTGGCCACTGTAGAGAGTGGCAATGCTGGAAAGTATCTGGAAGTGGCACCAGCAGGCAGATGTGGGAGTTGAACTCATACATACCTCTCAAACCTTTGAATCTCCAAGGAGGGTGAGATTAAGCAACATGCTAGGGTGAGTTTATTTCAAATCAATGGAGATTAAATATTTTTTAGAAGGTGAAAAAGATTTCACTGACCAGGAGTATTTATTTTAAACAGAGAATGTATCTATCTTGTATCTATTTTACTGATACCCCTTCCAGGGAAGTTACTTCTTGCAAAATCACTTTAATGGTAACGAAGAGGATGGACAGCACAGCAATGTCACTTCTTGTTATATCACTTCCATGGCATGTGCCCAGGCCCGCAAAAGTTCTAGGACCAGCCTTGTGGCCCACTTCATACCTTGTGCCTACCCCTTGGTGTGGACCAACACTAGCTGAATGTGAGCAGGAGGTACTCAAATTGCAGATTTCAGTGCATTCCTCTCGTGGTGAGGGATGCACCGGGATCTGCGAGTGCTGTAACCCAAATGTCACCGGTGCTGATGATCGTGCTCAAGGCAACTTGGACTCGCGCAGCATATTTTGCACAAGCCGCAATTGTGTGAATTTATGCACGCAAAAAGTGTACGTAGTGCAGTTCAACACATTTCTTTTGTGAATCTGCTCCTTTAAGGCATGTGTTTAATTGTGCAGCTACTATCTCATAAAATATAGAGTATGTTTTAAATCCTGACATTGAAGGTAATAAAAATATACTCTTAAAAGTCTGAAAACTTTTAATGCCACTATTTCAAAAATATAAAATTAAAGAAGGGGGTATATTCGTATTTAGCAAGGAACCATGCAGTATGTACACCACCTTCAATATGTTTTGTAATCTCATTTTAATGTCAGTAATTTGTTTGCACGTGCCACGTGCTGTGAGTGCATTTTTAGTGTTGACTCGCCTGGCCAGCTCCCAAATGGCAATGAATATTCTTGGTTTGTTTTCTTCTTCCCACATTATTTCATTGGGTGATGTTGCCAGGGCCCGGGTGGAAGAAAACAATTATTGTATGTCTTGTTTTCCGTCTGTAGATCACTTGGAGTTTCAGCAGCTAGGACATACTGTTCAATGAAGGGAACTGGTTTGGGCACACATCATTAATGCAGTTCATGCGACCTGCCTTGCTGCTTCTCTGTTTGAAGAAAATATGCAAAGTGGATTGGAATAATTCCAGGCGTGGGAGAATGAAAAGCAGTCAAAGCTGTACATTACCGCCCTTCTCCCTCTTTCCTGCACTGTATTCTAGTTCATTATATTGTATTTGCATTTATACATCACTTACTACCCCTCTGCATATCATAAATCAAAACCAGCACTATGAACACTTTTTGAATATTATATCCTAGAGTCTCAAATTATTTTATTTACTATAGGTTTCTAGTAAGTGAGAACCAGGCCAAGTTTGCCACCTAAACAGGGTGCAATACAAATATGCTTGTAATACAAATTTTACATACCAAATATACCAATTGGACCACTGCATAGGGATTGCGAAAGATTCAAGCTTCAGACAAAGAACAACTATAGCAAATGAGCCATGCCCATTCAGCAGGAGAGTGGTAAAGGTGTGGTATGTAGGTGTTCACTTTGGAGCATAGTGTCGCAAATATATGAATAAAGCATGGAATGGTAGTGCCCTGTCATATACATACAGCACATTTTCCATGTAAATGGCACTTAATTAGTAGTTACATACAGTTGCTCTGACAAACCTATATAGCGCTCAAATATAATGGATGGAAATGGTATTTCAGCAAATATTTATCATTTGCACATCACCAAATGTGTCTTGATTTGTTTGAATCCTATTAAAATATTTCTTTCCAGCACACTTAATGAAGAACTACAAAAATGTGCTTTCCTAAATGCTGAAATATTTTGAAATGTATGAACAGTTCATTTACAGGTGTTTAAATGTTATTGCGTTAGAGAAAATGACATTCTACAGCCTGTTCTTTCACACTCCCTGTGCACCAGCAAGTTTGTCAAATAGTTCATATTACAAAACCCTCTAACTTTAAACAGCAATCTCAATGTTAAAAGAATAAGCGGCAATTTGACAGAAAACAGCCTACTATTTGGCTTCTGTCTTTGGATGCACAACAAATGCTACAAGATAAAGAGAAATTTAAAGGCATCTGTATTGCTCATTCACCTTCTGAACTCCAGCATGGTTATTTCCAGGTGCTGCAGCTTCACCTGGAACCCCTAATTCCAGAGCCTAGTACTGCCACTGAACCACACAGGCAGCCGGTCTCACCGCCTCTCTGGTCACTCCTACATCAAGTGGATACAGGTGAATCTTACAGGGCCGGAAGGAGAGCACCTCAGCGTCCACACCTGAAGAACATTTAGCTGGCAACTGAAAAGAGCGAGAGAGAGAGAGAGATAAAAACAGAGGAAGACATGAGAGAGAGAGCGAATGGGTGCACGAGTGCAAAGATGAGTGACAGAGTGCATGCATGATGAGTGACTGTATGGCAAAACTCCCTTATATAGGAAGAGGCATTTTTGGTTGTAAGCCAGACCTATTGGCTTTGCTAATGGTAGGTCAGTTAGGAAGAGGAAATTATACTTCACGGCTAGAGAGCATGCAAGGATTGCCAGTGACCACTGCTGTTTCCCGTACTCCTAGGTGGATTGCTGTATAGCATCTGCATGCAGATAAAAGGAAAATTGGTGATTATTCACTTTTTCACAATACACCTATTTTAGCCTCTGATAACAAATAAAAGTAAGTAAGAAGAAGAAGATAAGCATTAAAAGTAAGAACGCCTGTGAGCAGCTTTTACATGGCCAGTGTCGGGACTAAAATCCTTGCCACCGACTTGAAACCTCTTATGCGACAAGCAACGTTTCCTTCTCCCTCTTTGACTAACTGAAAAATAGTTCTATCCCTTTGAGAAGCATCGAAGATTCTATTTGGAATATTTGACTGACACAAAATAAATTGCAAGGGCTTGCACATATAGATAGCCTGTCACTGTTTGTCTAGACTCATAAATTCAATATGACAACTCTAAAAGTCCTTTGAACATGATATTGTACTTAATGGCATTTTCATAGAATGTCACACACTTGATGAGGCCCTGATGTGCTTCTGTCTGGGTGATAGAACTATTCACTTTCAATAGGACAGTAATAGAGGGCTAAAGAACATGGTTCTTCCATTTCTTAAAGAGTTTTGTGTATTTTGATGAGTTGGTAACCCCTGTTACTTTGCAATAACAGTTAGTACTGTGTACACTGCAGAGCTCCATTTAACAGCAGAAGCTACTTTCAAATAGAAACACATCATGGGGCAAATTTACTATCACTTTGCACCAGGTGATGCAAACCTGGTGCAAAGTGTTGGACTGGGATTTACTTTACAACAAAAATCATGATTTGTACTGGAAAGTTACCTGTGCACTACTTTAGTTCAACAGGGTCTGGGTGGAGCATGGGCACTTCCATGCATGAGTTTTGATGAAAATCTCTATATACCAACATTTGTAGAAACCAGCGGTGGTTTCTTTATGAGGGCATGGAGGCGTTGCTCCCCATGCCCCCAGGCCTCATGCTAAATGATTAATGTTCTATTTATTAGCCACATCATGCAGAAAGGCCTGGGTGAAATTTGCCATTTTGTAATGTACAGTCAGGTAAGGATGGGTGGAGTCAGACGTAGGTGAGGGGGTGAAGCTTGAATGGTGGTTTTTGAGAGAGTGTGACAACGCTGGGGCCCCTTGGGGGGGACAGGTGCTTTACTCTCCTCAGCCGGACATGCGCACTTGAACCCTCACCTACCTGCAATGATAAGAGCCTGGAGTGGATTACAATACGGAGCCCCCAAGTCTTCAAAGGAGCATTGGCAGCCCCTGACCGAACCAATCTTCACGCGGCTCTCATGCTGTTTATGGCAGTGGGGCCGCGTGAAGATTGGCTCAGGAGCCCGGGGGGGGGGGGAGTAGTGTTGAGTTGGTGAACAGTGAAGTGAACCATGAAGGCGTGACGGGACTGGACTGGCAGTGTGCCTGTTCATTTTTGTTTTTAAAAGTGCCTTCCTGGTGACTCAGTCTGTGTAGGCTCAGCCCTGCTTAAGCACATTGACCCCACATTGTCACCTCCAACATGTATGACAGGCCAGGGGTTACCGACGGGGGCGGGAGGGGGGTTCGTAAGCCATGGATCATGTTTCCTCAGGGCTGCCATCCTGTGTCTGGAATTGTAAGAAAATAGCAAAAGCTAAATACTTGCTGAATTTTCTAGTGCATTCTTTATGTTTTACAACTGACCCAGATATAAAGCATGTGGGCTTTGTTAATAAGCTCTCAAACCATTTTGCACAATTTTGTCATGTTCTGCCAGTCGCTAGCAATGCTTGGGGCAACCAAGTGGCAGGCTTCTAGCTCCACTGCGCCCTCTCTCAGTTTATTAAGTGGATTCATTTCAACACATTACATTGATAGTTGAAGTGGTTTCAAACGCCTGTTCATACTTTAAAAACACCGGAAATTACATCACGCAACCTTTAATTCCGATGATCGGCTTCTATATTTCTTTATTGAACACTCAAGCTTGCTGTATGATAAGACCAGTGGCAGCTAAAAGCATCAAAATCTAAAACCCCACTCACTTCTAAAGATCAACAACGAGATGGATTAATTGAAACAAAAAGGTAGCAAAGCAGGCCATAAGTCTGCAAGCAGCAACACATATCAACCATTGCCACCCTTGGCTCATAGCTGTCAAGCAGCCCTGTGTCATGAGACTGGCCTCTAGCCAGTCCTGGTCACTGAACATACCTGCAAAGTGGAAGATGAAACTATAAGTCCCTGTTTCCCTTCTGTTATTGGTGGAAACTATGGAGTTGTCACAAACATGACAGGGAAGTTGACAGGTCGGCAATGTGATGCTCTTAAATTTATTGTAAATGTATGTGTGTTGAATAGCATTAACAGTTCTTTTCATAAGGCTTGGTGTTCCCAAACCTCTCTCTATCAGCAGATCATGGCAGTCCAGTGCACTCTGGCAGATGAAGTCCTCGTTTCCTTTCATTAGATGTTGCTCCCACGTTTTGCATTCACCATTTCTTTCATTGTTAATACCATGTATTCACTTAGCAGGCTTTGCACCCTCCGCGTGCTGCCTGACAGGCCTCCGATGCAGCATGTGTTATTCTTCGAACACATCAGTGCTGGATGTGGGAGCTGGTAAAGATATGCCAGTTCATTGATATTTTCAGACATGACATGCAGTATGTTATTGTGAAAGCATCCTGAGCCCAGCATGTTTTGGAACAGCAGGAGCACGAACGAGGCCTTTCCAGTGCATGTTATGATAACATATTCAATTGTATTGATCTTTTACATGTTCCCTTTTAGTTAGCCCCCACTTTTTCATCCCACTTAAAGATCTGTCAGCACATATTTCTATATGACTGATTGCAGTCAGAAGCTGTGAATGCTTCCCGTAGCCTGGAAGAGCATTTTCTTCCAAGTTAATGCCGCATGCAATGCAAGGCACTGGGCAAGCACACACTTTAAAGGGCTGAAGTCCTGTTGTCCCGAATAATGCATAGAATCTGCGTGTTTAGACAACATAAACTAACGGATTGGGGTCCAGACAGATTCCAGATACTCTCAAAGGGTATGTTAGCCTTTAGACCAGCTAGCTCAAACTGCCACCATACGCCCCCTAACCTTATCAAGGAGCGAATAGTTTCTGGCAACTATCGAACATGACAACGCTTGATCCTTCAGGGATCGTGGAAACAGTACAGTACTTTTTGCTCAGTCACTCGTGATTGCTTGGTCTCAGAGAGATACACAGAATGAATGATGGGGACGTTTTCAATAAGCATTTATTGAACCAGCGTCATTCTCGTATAAAAATTGCTGCGACAATCATTAGACAGAAACAGATATATAACATTACAAGCACAGACACAGAAAGTAAAATATAGAATTCTACCATGGTGCTAAAACAGTAAATATATAAAGGCATGTCGATACATGGCAGTAATCGAGCGTACTCCTACGATGCAAACCCTACCGAAGTGTACATAGCATGTAGGTGGGTGTAAAGCCAAGAATCCTGTAGGAAAGAGCCAAACCCATTACCTGATGGGAGAGCACGAAGGACCCGATCTTGGTCTCGAGGTTGACACTCTGCAAGGGATGCCTCCATGCATGCTGGAGTTCTGCAGGCCGGGACCTCAGCATCTAGTGTCAGCGTGGAAGCTTCTCCTCTGGTTACCCAGGCGAAGATGTGATTCTTTTATACCCAAAAAGTAACCTCAGGGGTTCTACCTAGATATGTAATGGCTTGTCTTTTTGTATAGAGGACCTGCCGTCCAAGGATGACGTTAGCGGTGACTTTTGTACAGAGTTATTATACAGAAGATGGTCATCCTGCTGTGTACGTCCTGGGCAAGGGATTAAGATATGATACTAGGAATCCTTATGCATAATAAATGAGGCCAGTTTTGAAGAAAACTGATCGACATTTATTCAGCCTATAACTAGGTAAAAGGTCAGTGCAAGAACTGTTATGCAGAGCAAGATAGTACAAATGTAGGTAAAAGGTCGTGTGGTCACCTAGGCTTATATTGGGTACTTTGGGGTTCATAATAGTTGCACTGTACAGTTTGTACATTACAGTAACTGTTTAACATAATAATGTAGTACGATATTTCTCAGTTTTTAACGTGTTTAGTATATCAAGACTATGCGCTCTCACTGCTTTGTAAGCCTTGCTTTATCAAATTCATTTTCTTTAAAATGCACCATTTGCCAATCTTTTTTAATATTTTTATCAGGAGGAGGACCTACCCTCGACCCACTTTGGACCCCACATTTGTCCATTAAGCTTGCCTATGTTGCTTACTTACATAAAAGTCATATCCAACTGTTTTGCTACACCACTTCCAAATGTCACCAACCGCCACTGGTAGAAACAGATTTGTGCCGTAAAGTACACCTCCTCTAGGAATGCAAGACAGAGGAGCAGGTTTTTCAAGTCTTCACATGTTTCCTACTTTGCATGTATGCTGCACTGTACAAAGTGAGAAAGTGTTAAACAATATCAAAAAATACACTACAATACAATAACAAATAGCATTTCTAAAAAAATTGAATACTCTTCTTCTTCAGTGAGTACATTCTCCACTGAGATCCACAGATCTCTATTGGTGCAGCAATGGATTAGATATGAAGTAATGAAAATAAAGTCTACAAGCCTGTAAGCATTTCAGCTGAAAATAAATGAATTAAATGTGTATGTTGACTAAATCATGGGGATTTCTGTAAAATGAGAAAGTCTAGAAGTTCAAAAGACAACCGGAAAGCATACTGAAGTCTCTGGCCCTTGAACACAAACTACCACATGGCTAAATCTTGAAGGTATGTAGCAGTACCAAATCTTAAAAAAGGACAATTTATATACAACTTTACAGATGTAAGGTCCTTATGTAGGACTATGCAGAATGAAAAATTAACACTGGCAAGAATGTTTTATGGGTACGTTAAGCCAATAACCCTTAACTTGTGATTAGAAGTACAGGACAGGAGATGAACACATCCACATAGCAAGCAGAAACCTAGGAACAAACCACTTAATACAAGCAAAATAAGGAAAGTATTATGTCCTTCCCAATAGTCACCTAACATGCCATCTGTAAAGTTTGTGAAGGATTGTTGGGAACCTACAATCAATCATGCAGAAAAATGAAGGCTGGAAAGAGTTTTCTAAGGAACTCCAATTCTACACTACATACAACCAACCTAAAGTAAGTGAGTTCGAAAATAAAGACCTACTGAACTGAGCTAGTTATTGCCTTATCTCCCTCTGCAATGTCGACCTCAAACTGATGGCCAAGATCCTGGCCATTGTTGGAGAAGGTGATCCTGCAACTCATTCATGAGTCACTAGAGGGATTTGGACTGGGTCATAGCTCCAGTGATCACCCACGGACACTAGTCCACCTCTTATTGCGCACAAAAGACGATACCTCAGAGATGCTGGAGCTTTCACTAGACGCTGTAAAGGCTTTCAACCGAGTCGAATGGCCATATCTTTCAAGGTTATGTCCTGCATGGGACACTGGAAAGTTCATCTTCTTCCCCACAGCCAAAGTATTGTGCGGTGGGTTTCTCTCTGAAGCAATCCGGATTGGGTGCAGCACCTCTCAGAGCTGCCCCCTAACCCTGCTCTTCCTCCCTGCAATTAAGCCCCTGTCTACTACAATCTGCTGATTGCGGGAGGTGCTTTGGATCCCCACGGTCAAGATCATGCTTTAAGTGTATGGCATCCTTATTCTCTAGTCCCAACCGCAGCCGTCAGTAGTGGCAGTAATGTCCATCATCAAAGACTTCTCCATACCGTTGGGCTACAAAGTCAACTGGACAAAGGCTGAGGTCCTCATGATGACTAGAACCATCACCCATGTATATATTTATGGGTATAATAAGACATGGGAGCCATACTGCCTCCACTATCTTGCCATCCAGGTCAACAGGGGCCTCTACCACATGGCGGAGGACTCTCTCCTTCCCCTCCTGTAATGTACCCAACAGGATATCCTGAAGTGGTCTAATCTCAATTTATCTTTGTGGGAAAGAGTACAAATGATGAAAATGACCACAGACCCGCTTCCAATATGTCTTTGCATGCTGCCCCTTCGGGTAGCCAAGACTCTCCTGGCATACATTAAAGCTGACTTTCGCTCATACATCTAGCATGAGTTCAAACCTTTAATGCAAGCATCCTGACTCTGGGCAGACATGACGGCAGAGGGCCTCAGGCTTCTCCACCTCACGTCCTACAGCATGGTCTTCCACACTTCCCAGGTTACGGCTCATTTACACTTCGGCCACTCCATTCTGGGCGCGCTTGACACCAATGACCACGTCACTACCCCTGTATGTGTCAGTCAAGGACCCATAGGTGACCTTCAGACTGATTTTGGTGATGACGGCCTCAGCATGGCAGGGTGCCTATAACCTCCAGGGAGCGTCCCTTTGTTTGCACAAAAAAGCCCCTTTATGGTATAAAGCTGTCCTTCGCATTGACAGGTGGCCTTTCTACTGTGCCCCCTGATACGATTGCGCCATACAGCATCTTGACCATATCCTAGACAAGGGGGTGGCTCAAATCTTTTGATCTCCAGAAGATAGAATCTGGGCTACGGCACACAGACACTTGGCATTACTGCCAATTGTCCCATTGCCTCCGTAGGGCATGCGGCACCCTGCCAGCGGAGTGGCGCCATTCCTGCAAAGCAGCCTCTGTCCTCCCTTCTCCAGTATCTTCATGCCTGCGGACGATATAGGGGGTTGGTGTCTGACCTTCATGCAGTCCTTATCAAAGGGCAGCACTTCCTTCAATCCCTCTCCTTCATCAGACTCCAATGGCAGGCCCTCCTGGGGAATACATATATCCCCGAAGACTGGGCGTCCCTTCTTCTCAATAATGACAGGGCCCTTAGGACCATTTGAAGTTCCTCTACATAAAAACTTTGTAGGACTGCTACTGGACTCCCTCGAAAACTACATAGAATGAAACTCCTACACCATGACCTCTGTTGGAGGTGCAGTACCACTCGCTGTGACTCGTACCATATCTTGTGGTCCTGCCCAGCTATTGTGCCCCATTGGTAGGGTGACCAGGCGCCCCTGATTTGGCAGGACAGCCCCGGGTTTTCACCAGGTGTCCCAGCAGATTTCGGAAAATTTGGCGTATGTCCCAATTTTTGGAGGGTCTACTGAAAACAGAGGGAGTCATGTTTTTATGTGTTCCAAAACAGCACTATTTAGAAATTGTTACCAGAAAGCAATTTAATTAACAGGTATGAAACTGGTTTTAAAATTTGTATTTGTTTCCTTAGTGGCTCTTCTGTGTTTCTGTTGATGAGCTCTGTCATTCTGTGCCCTTAGGTTGATGTAAAATGGTAGCTCTTCTTTTATATTTTCACAATGTCCCGGTTTTTAGTTTTCATAATCTGGTCACCCTACCCATTGGTCCCTTGAGTGGGAATGCCACCGGTGCTATAGTGCTATCCCTATGACTCCCTGGCTCCACCTCGCCCTCTTTCACGACCTCTCTGACCTGCCCGATATGAACACCCATGACCGCAAATAGATCACCACCTCACTCGCCATGGAAAAATTATGCAAACTCAGTAACTGGTGACAGCCGTCCTTACCCTAACCTACTGACTGACTTCTTGAACTGTGCCGAATTGCAGGCCACAAGAAAAACACGTGTAAGCTGAACGACACAACTTTGAAGCCGCATGGGGTACTTTCATGGTGAGTGTTGTGGCATCACTTCACTGAATACTCTGCCTTAGTGTGGGGCCAGGTGTGTCGCGTTGGGCAATGGAGTGAGAGGACATGTGGACTGTGGGGAGGCTGGCCGACCTTCTGGAGGTTTGTGCACTATTGAGGATCCTGCACACAACCCTCCCCTGCTTTCCCCCTTCCTCAATTCTCCTACTCCCTTTCTGCACACCCTTCCCCCCACCCCAAAGTGCCTTCTCTGTCTCCTAAGCTGGTGATATGAAGATGGGGTCCGCAGCACAACAGGGTCTTCATCTTCCCACCGAGGTCTGGCCTGTGATATTCTGTATAGTTAATTTTAGCTGACAGTGTTCTCTGTAGTGAACTCCAGTTTTGCACCTTGTTCAACTTTGTTGTACTTTATATTGCTTTCTTCAAAGTACACTCCTGTGTATTCCTGGCCCTTTCGTTGGCAATGTAGTTAATTTTCAATAAAGAAATGTTTATGAAATTTGGATTTAAATTTTGAGGACTTACTAATGTGATTTTATTGTTAACTTGTATTTCATTTAATGCATTATTATAGGTATACGGACAGATGTTTGTATGTATACATGATTTTGTTATTGTTTGAACTACATTTCCCAAACTTTACAAAAAAGTGATGACCTACATTGATACAGAATTTGTTGTTTTATAGCTAACCCGTTCCTTATTACAATTTTAACTAAAAATAACACACCATACCTTCATCTTAATTAGTAGGTGTGCATTCATGATGACTATGCAAAGCTTGTCACTTACCTTTAGCAGTTGAGAGTGGTATGGAAGTACCAATTAAGCTGAAACCTCTAATGGTCTCTGGCTCAATTGTGGAGTCAATTATTTCCTCTAGAGGGTCGGTGGTGGTGGAGTTGAAGGTCCTCTCCCATGCTGCACTTAGTTGACTTGCCAGTTTCTCCTCCATTCTTGATCAGAGACCGCACCATTGATTTCTAGTTGTATCTCTGGGCTACATTGTGACCCATACTGAATTGATCTTTTCTCAAATGCTGACCCATATGTTTTTGTGAGTCAGGGACAATAAATCACGATTTTCTACATATTTCGTTATTGTGGGCAGCACATTTCTAACTCTTTCTCACTAAACTTTAATATTCTTTTTCTTCAGAATTCTTTCCTGGTTCCTGTCTGGATAGATCACAAGTTTGAAGGGTGGATGCCAAAGAAAAAGCTCTGATTAACTCGAATTCCCCAATGCCTGCCTTCCTCTGTTCTCTCCAGGCCTCTTTGGAGCATGTGATGATGTACTTCCTGTTTGTGATGACATGATTCACTGCCCAAGTGCGACATTCACAATTTGCAACTCTATTTGCAGTTTACTGAATTCCTTTTTGGATTCAGTGAATTGAATGTAAATGCTACTGAAGCGGTAAACACTATGGGGCAGATTTACAAGGAATTGACGCATCTGCATAGATACGTCAGTTTCATTGCGTTAGCGCCGAATGTCCTTGCACCACTATGAATGTGCTGTATTTACAATACAGTGCTCCAAGGCGCAAGGATTAACTGATGCAGCAGAAATTCTGACGCATCTGTTGGCGCAAAAGTGATGCGTTGCTTGTGAAAGCGAAGCAACTTCAGCAATGCGCCACAATAGATGGGTGAGTCCCATTCAAAAAGTCCTGCGTCATTCCTTACACCTGGTCTAAGCAGGCGTTGGGATTTTGACGCAGTGAAGGCATAGAGTGACGCTGTGAAATCTTGTAGATTTCACTGCGTCATTTCTACATGGCTTTTTGCATGGGAACGCCCACCCTGCATACATTATACCTGACGCATAATGTGACACAGGACTTTACAACGTGACACATCTCCCTAGATGCATCATGTTGTAAATGAGCCACAACATTTACGCCGTAGCTGCGTCACAAAAGTGACGCGACAGCGGCGCAAAGGTCACGCAAAGGGCTTGGTAATCTGCCCTTATGGTCCTTATGTACGAACACAGTTTACCATAGACACAGAATGGGTGAAACCCTTTGATACATCGAGCCCATATAGCAATGTGAATTTGCAATCCAGAAAAAAAAGTTAGTACATCTGGCCCATGAAACCAAACATAGTAGGAGACACACCAATTCCAACCTTGCTTGGTCTAAAAGAAGTGCTTGCATCTTAGCAACAAACAGATAAACACACTTTGATCAATGAAACTACATCTTTCACATCTCTCAATCTGGTGTGACTCAATGCACGCACTAAATAAATGACTGGCATTGTCTTTAACAGCAAAACAGGGCAGACCCTTAAACAAAGTATGCAGCCGTGTACCACTAATCTCACAAAACTGTTGAGAAACTTGTTGAGGATTGAAGAAATCCAACGTCATTAGCACAACCCCAAATGACACTTCTTAGAACAAAGACATGAAAAACTGGGAATTCAAGATCTAACAGAGGCACAGGTCATTTAAGTCACTACCCTAACTTTTCAATCTGAATGAACACAATCACCATACAAGGATATGCAAAGTAAGGAGGGTACTTAGGTAATTGCCTCATACCACCCTTTCCCAGTAAAAAAGTATGTTAATTGTAATGTAAGATGGTGCACAATACATATCACTCCTTTGCCCTTTCAGGTAATAACTTTAAAAGGAACACATAGACGTTAGTGATACTGCTCGATGTGTATTTGTCAAATTACGTTTTCTATCACACACTACAATAAGCATTGGCAAACCCAACATGTTTGACTTTGCCAAAGCTTATTTTGTTTGTGAAAGCGTTTTGTGTGAAGGAAAATAGCAAATAGCAAAATAGCATTGTCTTAAAGCCACAGAAACGTATATTTTTTTTTGTTTGAAAGGTATGGGGGTCCATTTGGTACCCGTATGCAAGGCCCTGGTGGTCAGGGTGTGCCCTAATTCCATCACTGAGACATATATCAGCGTCGGTCATAGCATGCACTTTGTCCCCAATATCATATCATATAATAATATATTATATTATATTATAATATACTATAGTAGTATCCCTATCTACAGTGAAGTTCTAGGTTGCATTTGCCACTTCTTACTCTCTAATTTCCTCAGCACACACGTGAGGGTATTTGTAAACAGAGGAGCTATTTTGTTGATAATGGTTCACACATCAAACTATACAGAAGGATTTACACTTGCTGTGGAAATCACTGGAAGTTTTCAAAGATCACAACAGTCACTATGAATTAAACATCCTGGCATGCTGTGTCACTTCTAAATGCTGATGTTTAGTGTGAGGTTAGGAACACTGCACACCACAAACTGAAAGCAGAGTTTCACTAATTTTAATTGAATATTCATGATAATTCGGGCTCTCTGGGCGCAGTCGCGGCTCGCACAGGTAGGCACGGTGCAGAGGTGGGGCGGTGGGGCGGGGCAGGGCGAGGTGGGGGTAGTGGAATTTGACATACGGTGGGATAGTTTAAAGTAAATGAGTAAATAAATAAAACCTGTGATGCGGTAAGCACAATGTAAGTGGTTTTATTTATTTATTTACTTATCACTGTCTCATCTTGTGTGACATTCAACTACAACCCAACCCGCCCTGCAACCCACCCCCACCACACCTCACCATCCCACCACGTTTACCTGTGATAGAGCGTCACAAGATTCTGAAATTAGTAGGGGTGCATCATATTCATTGTTAGCCAGCACCCGCATATTAATCAATGTATGTTTAGAAGTGTCATAGAAATGTATTGATGTAATCGTTTAACTTAGAGGTGATTAGAAATTTAATAATGTTTTTGTGAAGATCAACATTGCAAGTTATTACGAATGTATTCAACAAAATGAATAATCATTAGTTTTCGTACAATGCAATGTATTAGGCTAAACGTGTGCCATGTTAAAGTTTACACATAGGTTGCTTATTCACGTATATGAAAATAGTGAACGAATGCTTAGAGTGTGGTTTAATAGAGTGTTTAATGTGTAAAGGTCTGATCACATATATGCCAAAGAGAAGGCCTGTTCATTCCTTATGTTAGCTAATGTTGTAGGCCGAAAATGATTCCCTTGGAAAAGGCTTTGGGTTGCAGGGAAATGTAAAACCCTAAAGATGTGAAATGGCTTTTCTCGTTCCCATGTTTCTGTTGTAGGTGCAAGGACATTTAGCTCGTTAGAAAGAATAGATCTTTGTTTTAGGAGTTAGGATGCTGTGAGAATCCAGCAAGGGAGTGCATCGGAATGTGAGATAGATACATTTGCTGCGCAAGGTGCCTGGGACCCAAGGTCAAGCTAACTGTCGTTGGATGCAAGACAACTTTGTGGAAAACTACAGAGAGAAGACCTGGCCAAAGAGGTGTGCCGAAGGGCGTGTTCTATGATTTTGGGGTTTTGTATTAGGGACAGAGCCCCGTGGGTTGGGCAGATGAGGTTTAGACAGGAAGCTAGAAGGAGCATCTTAGAACGAGCCCTGACTAAGTGAAGGTTCTTCTTAAAGGAGTCTTCACTTCTGACACCTTTTCCTTGATTCTCTTGCCTGGGATGGGAATGCTAAGTAGGGATGTCACCTTAGAGGTAGAGTAGGGACAGACTAACATTTTTCTTTTTGACTAATGATTCCCAATTTAGACATTGGCATTACAATCGCCTTTTTGATGATTTTGGAGTCAGTGATTCTCTTTGTATTAAGTCGAATGAGAATTTTGCGTAGTCTCGCATTTGTGTTAGTGCCCATTTACCTCTTGCACCTTGTATTAAGGTGTTTGTATGTCCAGTTGCTTTTGGTTGTAATAAAATCTTACAAATTTTAGATCCGGAGTCAGTGGTCCTTTCCAAATGAAGTCTAATTGTGGTAGATATATTTTGATAATTGTGTTCATCCCCTCCACGCTATCTGGCAAATAAAAAGATCCTGGCGACCAGAGAGGATTCTTGGACGGAACCTAAGAGTGGGTATACCTATCCATTTAAGGGAGTCTCACAGAAACAAAAAACTAAAACGAGATTAGGGAAATGCTTTCATTAATATCAGCTGCTGTTGAAAAACATAGTGTACAATAGGCCAGCGCTAAAGTTTTATTTTTCTGCTTTTGCTAATCGCTCAAATGTGCAGGTAATATTCATTTCCTTATGCAATCTACTGCTAATATTTATACCAAAAGACAAACAACAGAGAGTCAATCACACCCAAATGTTTGGGTTTTATTCACAACGTGTTAATATTTAATACGCCAGAGGCGCTGTTCATTTACAAGCGAGCTTATTTTTTAAATGGGTAAGATAGTTTAAGAACACAGCAAACAGAGAACTGAACAGGATTGTCAGTGCGATGCAAATATGTGGTTTTTCCGCTGGCACGAAGGTTCTGCTTCAGGACATGCTCCATTCAAACTGTTCCATTAAGTGAGGCAGGTGTTTTGTTAATCAGAAGGTTACTGACAGCACATTTTATGGTTGTTATTTATAAAGTGGGAGCCTAGCTGTACACAACCGCATAATACAAAAAGATGGGGAGAGATGGGAGGGTGGCTCGGGTAGCATTAGAGGGGAGGGGACGGATAGCACATTATGTACTCAAATCAGTGCTTTAAATGGGCCGGTACAGCCTGGTACGGAGTACAGGCACTTTTTTATTTTGAGAGGAAGAGTACTGGCACTTCTCAAGAGAGGCGATATATTTTTAATTGGAGAGTATGGGCACTTCTCAGAAGCATGCAGGTACAGAGTACCTGCACTTCTATTTATCAATTTAACGCACAGCTCAGAGTAGAGAACCATGAGGGGTGAAGACCACAAAGCTACGGGAGTACCACAATGGCAAAGATGGTTGCAGGCGAACAACACAAACCCACCACACAAATATTACAAAAAAACCTATCTCAGGTCACACTGGTCAACAAAAGTGGAGTTAGAGACAACCGCCAATTGAGGTTTCAATCTGTGGAGTGGCGATCTTTCTCCAGTACCAAATTGTCACAGGTGGTTCGGCATCTTTTGTCAGAACCACCAAATGCAACGCTTCACAAGTATCAATTCGTCCAAGGTGCTTCGATTGGAATGAGTGACTAATGGGATTTGTAAAGCCCTTGCCTACTGAGAGATTGTTCCAGCGCCAAGGCATATAGGCTTTCAGGAGGATTAAACCACCTTAACTCTTGAACAGGTAAGTTTTCAGTTGTTTGCAGCAGATCTGGGATTCCAAGGTACAAGATTTTGATGTAGTCGAGTCTAGATAGGATCAGTGCCTGTACCACTCTTTTCTGGGCTTCTCATGCTAGGAATTTAAGGAATGATGAGTTCTCTACATGTCGCAGGGGCATCAGAAACTCAAAACATTATCACATGGCTTGGTGGCGCATATCTCTTCCTGGGCTGCTGTGTGTTCTTCCTGTCACAGCTTCTTGCAGTACTACTTTTCTAGACAGCCTCTTGTTCAAGCAAAGGTACCTCCAGTATCCCTCCTAATCATGCCAGTCATCTCCTACTCTTCTGAAAGACTTATGATAGATCTTCTCCTGGAAGGTTGCAGAACTTTGAGGTTCTTGTTCTCACACTTGGCAACATCAACCTTGGAACACCAAAGAGTTTCTTGGTCTCTACTGATTCCAGATTCTTTTTTCTGAGAAATCTTGGCACACTGACTGGTGGTCTCTGTCCCATACTTATACCAATTTTTCATTGGAGCGTATTCCACAAGTCTAGCCCTGGTACTTGTTTCAGGCACTTCTTGACTTTTGCGTATCTGTCTGTGAAAGCCAAAGACTTTGTCCTCTAATGTCATCAAGGAAGTGAGGTGGATTTGAGAATTCTCTTTTAGGAAAGACCCAAAACAAATGCACCAAATAGGGAGAGGCTTTCCTTCTTATATACTTCTCAAGTTCTTGTTGGTAGTGTAGCGTCTTTCAATGTTTTATGATGGAACCCTTTTTGCTCCTAATGGACTCCGTGAAACTGTGATGTAGGTGTCAGAGCGCAAAGTGTTGAAGGCTTTTTTTTAGAATCTTTAATTCGCAGTAATACGCAGCAGAATAAGATGTGTAATGCTAAGTTCTATGTGTGGCACAGTCATTGGTGGGCACCCAGGTGCGGGAGGACGCTACAAATGGTGGCGAGATAGGGGATCAGTAACCCGAAGAATGGCCGTGTTCTCCCAGACAGTTTGTCATGGTTCAAGCAAATTGCTCGTTTGCCACATATGTTCGCTGTCGAAGAATGGAATTAATGCTTCATGTATGTGGAATCAAAGCACAACTCTAGCCACTATAATGTAGGTGAAAACAATGGAAGTGTTGCAAAGAATATACTCTTCGATGGTGGAGAACCTGCCACACAAGATAAAGTTGTACATTATAGGAAGTGTCAACGCCAAAAGCAAATTCAACCTAGTTTAGGAAGAGCAGCCTCTGATAATCATAACTTGCAAAATAACGCTGCAAACAGAAGTGCTGCGAGGCGGAGATCAACTCGGTGTTAGAAAATGTAAATTGACATTGAGAAGAAAATAAATAAATGATGTACTGAATACACTAAAGAGAATCGTCGTACTACAGGAGTTGTGAAGTTGGCTCAAGGAGAATTGTTTGGGGTTGTGCTTATGGAGCTATCCATATTCAAAACGGTTCATTCACAAATTTGCCAAGTGGAGCTCAGAACAACTTCACAGTGTAGGAGAGTAGGATCTGCTTCACATGGGTACCCCCACTTTTTGCTGATGTTTCACTGTTTTTCGACCTTAGTCTGGCTGTGGCCCTGCTAATCAGGCCCACAGCCTAGCTGCTTCCTCTCTGAAATGGTTTGCATGTAAATTAGGTACATATCTCATTGGATTCTGGAGTGCCTTATAACCCCCTAGTATATGGTATACTATGTACCTTGGGCATAGGTACCTCAGAGGCCTACCAGGGGCTGAAGCATGTATTATGCCACCCCTGGGAAGCACTCCAAAATGGCACCACAGGTCTGCTACTGCAGCCTGGGTAAGGGTGTGCTTGCACCCCTTACAGTGGTATAGGCTACCTATATCCACATATATATACAGACACATTTAAACCTATAAGCCACTTCTATGGCAGGCCTTAACAATCGTGAAGGCAGAGTGCTTGGTTTTATGTGAGAGGGTGCCCAAGCATGAGCTGAGCCCCTCTGCAGCTTTCGGAAATACTTCCTTATGGCTGTTCTGTGATACAGCCATACCATATACTGTTAAGTGCATTATAACCTTGCGGTAAATGCTAACTTTAGAATGGCTGCATCAAAACATGTCGTGTTTGGAGTCAAACGCTTTTGAATTCTACCCCCAGCCAGTTCTGGCGGCAGGGGTAGCATTCCACCCTTCTAGAGGGAGAGACATGTTCACACTGGCTAAACCCGGTAGGACTTTCCTGAGCCCTGGCATCACAAAATGGATGCCTCTGCCACAGACACGGGTCTGGCCTCCGGCTGCTGACCGAAACTCCGGCAGGGGAAGCCTGGACAATAGGTTCCCTGTTGAAGGGAGGTGTGACCACCTCCCCAGACAGGCAGAAGTGTATTAGGGCTGGGCAGGAGCACTCTCTGGTGCTTTGAAGTCCTGTACTGGGGGCACGTTTGCTGTCCCTGTGCATAGCCCAGTTCAAACTGGTTGCAGGGGCTTCCTGCCCCTGCTCTGGCATGAAACTGGACAAAGGAAATGAGTGTAACCACCACTCTTTCAAGCACACCCATAGGTGGGGCCTTAGAGTTAGTCCATCCCCTAAACTTACTATAAATATAGGAATCCAGTCCCTAGGACTTTAGATTACCCTGGACGAAACTCTGCAGCGTACATCCTGGACCTTCGACGTTCTATAATGAGTAGAAGACTAAGAGATCTCCCTTGGGGTCCAGGTGTGACTCCCCTGCTTGGCAGGCACCAAAGAAGCAACTGACTGGTCTGCAAATCTGAAGCTCCCGCCAGACGCCGGAGTCTGTGCATCCCCAGAGGTGGATTTACAGACTTCCCAGAGGCTACCCTGAGTCCACAGCAAAGCTGTGGCCTTGGCTATCGTGGGTGACGTGAAACCATGACCCCTAGACACTGTGAACTTTTGCAGCAACACTATCTTCTTGGTCCTCCTCAAAGTTGTGCTTTAGGCTTCGAGTAGCCCCAGCCTTGAGCACCTCCTGCACTGAAGATTGTTGGCCTCCACTCCACGAGTGACCCGTGGGCCAGCTTCAAGTGTGACCGCTCTAGGCTTGTTCGCAATCACTAGCCCGTTGGCTAACAGGTCCCCATGAAGGCAACTCCTTTTTTAATTGGGTTTTCCTGGATGCTCCAGATGTGCACTGACTTACCGTTGCTTGGTGAGTCCCTCAGACCTTGCTGCTCTGCACCGCCGTCCTTTCTCTGAATTCCAGTGACTTTGCCATTGCCAAGGCTTGTTGGGTCCATTCTGGTTGCCGACACCGCAACACTCGACAAACTTTGTGGGGCAGCTTGAATCCAGCTCATGGACTTCGTCGACGCCTCCTGGACCTCGTGGCTGAAGAGTCAAGATACGCATCAACTCACCTGAAGCACCCGACATCTGTGGGCATTGGTCCATCCTGCCCTGCACTGGCAAGTGACCCAGACTCTGTCCCCTCTGCTTTCAGGTTCCTTCCATCCTAGGTCCGGGCTTGGATCTCTTTGGACACTTCTCCTCTCCACGGCAGCAGCAGTTTTTTGCAGGCTTCCATTGAAATCGACGATGCAACCCAACACCAAAAGACACCTATGCACCTGGCTTCCCTGGGTGAGGTAACTCGAGTACTCCAGTGCTCCCGTGGGTGCTAGCCTTAGAACTTCTTAAGTCCAAAAGAGTTTGGTCCTGACTCAATTAGAAGTGTCCCTAAACTTTAAATTTTCAACCGCGACATTGCCAATAGAAGATAACGAGAACCCACGGTTGTGTTTACACACTGTGTACAGTCCCCGTGGGTCCCCTGTATCACTACCTTGGGTGGTTCCTTGGGGTCCCAGCGATTCTACAGGCTATAGGCCTAGTGTCTATCCCAGTCATGGTTCTTATACCACTTTTTTGGTATATGGTTTGGTACACCCCTAGGGCCCAAACGTGTATTTGTGCTATTACTGATGATTGCTATCTTGTAACTTAAGTACTTCGAACTCCAGTCTCATAAGGAGACTAGAGGGGTGTGTTTTAACCTAAATACATATATTTTAAATATATACCTGGTGTGGTTGTCCTTTCATTTGATCATTCAAGAGATTATAGACTGGTAAAACAAGCTGCTTTACATTCCTTCAAGACTTAGCCTGAAGTCTGCTCTCCATAGCTACCACTAGGATAGCTTTCAATAAAGGTTGTCTTTAAACTATCACTATAAGGGGTTGTTTGGACTGATACAAGGTGCCCACTAGAACTATTGGACAGCATATATCAGGCCACCTTCTCACACACAGGTCTTCGGAAAATAAGGAGCCGAGAGCGACTCTCGGAATAGTGACATTTTGGCAGCTAAGAAAGTCAAGTTTCCAGCTAGTCAGAGGCCAGCATGTCTTAGGGTCTCACGGATGAGTTGCCTAAATGAAGTCACAGGGATCCACCCGTGGCGTCATTAAGATCCACACTGATGTACAACACTGCTGAATTCCCGAAACAACCACCACCTCTTGATACCTATCGATACTGCCAAAAAGCAAAATATTGGCGATAGATGGACTGCTTAGACAGAGACATTTGATGATTTAATTGATGCACTGGAAGAGACTGATAACAAAAATATTATCAAGTATCTCAAAAATCTTGATGGTGATGGTGTGAAAGAAATCATAAAGTAAATGCTGTGAACTGACAGATAAATGATATATTGTCAGATTATGGAAACGCTGAATCTCAAATTCAATCCAGTATCAAATGTTGATTAAGAAAGATACATTTTCAGTCAGGAACATTAAAACACTAGTAAAATCCTGGATGAATTTGGGGAGAAACTTGATGCACTCATCAAACACTGTAAGTTCTATGGGTTTAATGATGAGGAAGCTATGTGACTTAAAGTTATTGATGGATACTTGTCATATTTATTCAGACAATGAACGATGAGAAACACTCTAAGTCTGGAGCAAGTGTTGATGGCTGCCAGAGCTGAGGAGCGTGCTGAAAGACAAGCTGCTGACATGGAGGCCCGAGGTGCCCAGAGTTAATCAGTCATGAGTATAAAAAGTAAGCAAAAGCAAAAGACTGAAGGACACAAAGTGATGTCCACACATAAATAGAAGTTATGTTTTAGATGTGGATTTTTGTTTCCACACAAAGGAATATATGACGTTTCAACGCATGCGTTTACAACGCATGCCTTTACAACGCGGTCAGTACAACGACCGCATTGTTACCATGCATACCATTACAATGCAAGTCAATACAACGACTTGCTGTAGGGGGCGCTGGAGTTTGGAATAGTATCATTTACTATTCCAACTCCAGTCTATGCAACAGTAGGGAAGGTGTTGGATTGCAAATTCAACACCTAAAGCCCCCTACAGCAAGTCGTTGTCATGACTAGCGTTGTAATGGTATGCGTGGTAACAATGCAGTCGTTGTACTGACCGTGTTGTAATGGTACCGCATTGCACCGGCAGCGTTGTAAATGCTGTTTCCCCACACAAAGGTAAATGTCCCGTATTTGGACTGATATGTAAAGGCTGTGGGAAAGCGAACAATTTTGTGACAGTTTGTAAAGTGAAGAAAAAAGGAAATGCATCACGGTGCAAAGACAAAATGGCCGCCAGAACATTCCAGAAGCAAGGCTTGATGCACACCACAAGGCCAAGTGGCAATATCAGTTGAGGCAAATCAACACTGAATGAAGTTCATCTTCATTTAACTCATCATCAAACAGTTTGTCTGCCTCAATATTGAGTGTAAGTGTGGAAGATGGTTGCCCCATGTCGATGTTTACCTCAGAGAAACAGGCGCATGATGGTCTTGCTGCATGTGAGGTAAAATATCAGTCAAGTCGACATGTCAAAGCACCAAAGTCATACAAACATTGTTCGAAGATTATATTGAAAATAAATGATTGCTTCATACATTTCATCATCAACAGTGGTGCATCAAAAAACATAGGGCCATATGTACGAACACATTTTCCCATATACACAGAATGAGTAAAACCCTTTGATACATCTGGCCCATAATGCCTGAGGAGAAATACAATTAATTATCTCCATTGGCCCGACTTACGCAATCAAAAACCAAAGTGTACACATGGGCTGCATCAACTGCCATCAAAAGTCAAAGTTAATTTGCAGTGACACTGAAACACAAGAAAATGAGGTTGCAAGTACCCATCCATGTGCTTCAAGGTACAGCGACAAGTGCCTGTCTGCTCAGTCTCAGTACTGCTGCTGATATGGGACTGATTTCTATGAATTACAATATGATTGCTCACCATGAAATAGGAAGTCGATTTTCTTTGTAATTTCATGATTTGGGAAAGTTTAAGACTATGGTGGGAAAATGATATATTAATGAAGATCTCTGTCATGTTGCTCAGAGAGATAGACTAATTGCTTTTCATTTACAAGAAGCTATTGAAAAAGAACTTGAATTGTTACTAAAGCATGACATTATTTTTTTTTATAATTCTTTTTATAGGAACAAGCTTAAGTCGACATCACAGGTTACAATGAGGAGAGCAGGAACTTAGATCAAGTACTGTCATGAATACAAGTTACATAGGTATTTCATGATAGGTCACTATGGCTATGGTGTAGTCGGGTCTTCTGGCGTGGGAACAGTGGGGGGAACACAGATATTGCCTCTATATGCATTCCATTTATTCCATATGGAGGACCACTTTCTGTGGCATCCACCTGAAACATACACAGGCTTTTCCCGGAACATGCACCAATCCATGTCCGTCTTCCAAGACTCTACCCTGGGCGGCTCTCCCGCTCCCCACAGTTGTGCGATATTCCGCTTTGCCACCATCAGACCCAATGTAACCCAGATTTTGTCTTTACTAATAAGGTCGGTGGGTTCCCATACATTCAAAAGGCATCTCTTATCTTCCGGCCTCAGGGCAGACCCCAACACAGTACTCATGTACTCATGTATCCTCGACCAGTAGGATTGTATATGCTCACATTCCCATATTATGTGTATATAGGAGCCCAGCAGCCCACACCTCCGCCTGCAATTGCCCTCATCTGTTTTCCCCACTTTGACTAGAGTTGGTACAGAAACATATATTCTATGGAGGATCTTCAACTGAACAAGAAGCAGTCTAGATGAAATACTCCACCTCTTTTGGGGACGCGATTGCCTCCTGCCACTCTTCGTCATCTAATTCTAGCCCGTCTCCTTTCCAGCGCTGCCTTAAAGGCATCAGAGGATTCAGGGTATTATTGATCAGCTTTTTATAGGTGAAGGATAACGCTTTGTCCGGCATGTCCCCATCTTGTAACCTGTCCTCTAATGGCAAAGAGTCTGATAGGGAGGTGCCCCTGGGTATGTTCGACAGGAGTGCATGTCTGATTTGTAAATAGCAAAAATACACCAAATTAGCGAGCTAGTGACTCTGTCGTAGAGCCGTGAATGTGACCACCTCTCCCTTATCCCACAGATCCCCGATTTTCGAAATCCTAATAATGAACCCCTTGTCGAATCCCTTTATGGTGCTTAGTGTGCCCAGTTGTTCCGTCTCCCACAGAGGGGTGGCCAGTGTGAGCTTCTTGTCCCACCCCAGGCTTTTGTTGGCTGTGTGCCAGATTAGCAGTAGTCGTAGGTTTCACATAGATCTGTCTAGAAGTGACTTTAAGCTTAATGCTTATGCAAAGCTGTTGTATGAGTATGTTGATGCAATGGATGCGAAAGATTGCTATGTGGGCATGCAGCTACCTTCTTCCGTGGATGAGGGTATTAGATATCATCATCTTCCATTAACCTATGGGATTTCTTGCAGCTTATTGCTTAGCATCTTTTATGAGAGAAGACAATTTGAGTATTGCTTTTCCAATTATGATGCAATACTTCCTGAAGTACCGGCGTATAAGCATTTGAATTAGTACGACTATTATAAGTCAGAGGACAGACTTCGGAAGTATTTCATACCGACTTTGAGTTTGGATACAGTTTATGCTCACCGACATAATCTAACGTGTTTATTGTCGGAACCGGAAAATAAGTTTATTGGCCAGATAGAGGATAGATATAGAAAACTAACCCAGACACGAAATACAGGAGAGAGTCCAGTGGATTGGACTGAGGAGGAGAGATTACACAGGTCTAAGGGAAGTTATGGACCCATAGCGCTAGATCAGACGCAGAAGGGGAAGTTGTGTGTGAGACGTCCTCAGACTTATTATGAAAAAGTCTTGGTAGGACAGAGTACGTGCGATCATACCTTTACCATGGAGGACTCTGCTGAGAACTTTTTGCAAGGTCCGGTGCAAGTGATTCCAACTGTGTATTTTGTGTGCGGAACGAATGCCTATGTGAGGTTGCCTGCGAATTGGTATGGTACATGTTACTTGGCTATTATTTTTCCGAAGATTTATCATACAGAAGACTTAACTCTTTTGGAGACTGGACATCATTCTAAAGTGCGGAGAGCTGCAAGTGCAGGAGCAGTGATTGGTGATATCTTTGGAGCAATGATACCAAGTTTGGGCGTGGTTTTGAATGATGTGAAAATAAGAAAGTTGGCGACTGTGGTTGATGAGTTGTCAATGAATACAGCGAGGTCTTTGTTGTTGGTGGATGGAGAGATGCTGTCGATAAGAACTATGGTTTTGCAAAATCGTCTTGCTTTAGACGTGTTATTGGCAAAAGAGGGTGGAGTCTGTAAATTGTTCAAAGTTCAAGAATGTTGCACGTATATTCCAGATAACAGCAAGGATCTGGAGAAATATATTGACAACATTACCACGATTTACCAAGAGATTGCGGATTTGACTGAAGAGGGTGTGTGAGAGAAGATTGGTAAAGGATTCGGCCATGTGGGAAGTTGGTTTGCGAGCTTTGGAAAAGGTTTCCTTGGATTTGTATTGAAGCCTCTTATTATTGTTGTGGTTTGTGGGATCTGCTTGTGTGGTCTCATTAGAGCCTGTAAGTGGTACAGAGGAAACAAAGTTGAAAGAGCTCTTAGATCGAGTGAGAGGAGAATGGCTAGACTGCAGGACAGTTAATACCAGAATCTTAAGAGAATGGAGAGGTTCCGACAAAATAGAATGGCAACAAGCACTGTTTAGGTCGGTTCTTTCTCCAAGGGAATGTGGTTGTGATGGTGTGATGACATTTGTCATCAAAGGGGGGAACTGATAGAGCGTCACAAGATTTTGAAATTTGTAGGGGTGCATCATATTCATTGTTAGCCAGCACCCGCATATTAATCAATGTATGTTTAGAAGTGTCATAGAAATGTATTGATGTAATCGTTTAACTTAGAGGTGATTAGAAATGTAATAATGTTTTTGTGAAGATCAACGTTGCAAGTTATTGCGAATGTATTTAAAAAAATGAATAATCATTAGTTATCGTACAATGCAATGTATTAGGCTAAACGTGTGCCATGTTAAAGTTTACGCATAGGTTGCTTATTCACGTAAATGAAAATAGTGAACTAATGCTTAGAGTGTGGTTTAATAGAGTGTTTAATGTGTAAAGGTCTGATCACATATATGCCAAAGAGAAGTCCTGTTCATTCCTTATGTTAGCTAATGTTGTAGGCCGAAAATGATTCCCTTGGAAAAGGCTTTGGGTTGCAGGGAAATGTAAAATCCTAAAGATGTGAAATGGCTTTTCTCGTTCCCATGTTTCTGTTGCAGGTGCAAGGACATTTAGCTCGTTAGAAAGAATAGATCTTTGTTTTAGGAGTTAGGATGCTGTGAGAAGCCAGCAAGGGAGTGCATTGGAATGTGAGATGGATACATTTGCTGCGCAAGGTGCCTGGGACCCAAGGTCAAGCTAACCGTCGTTGGATGCAAGACAACTTTGTGGAAAACTACCGAGAGAAGACCTGGCCAAAGAGGTGTGCCGAAGGGCGTGTTCTATGATTTTGGGGTTGTGTATTAGGGACAGAGCCCCGTGGGTTGGGCAGATGAGGTTTAGACAGGAAGCTAGAAGGAGCATCTTAGAACGAGCTCTGACTAAGTGAAGGTACTTCTTAAAGGAGTCTTCACTTCTGACACCTTTTCCTTGAATCTCTTGCCTGGGATGGGAATGCTAAGTAGGGATGTCACCTTAGAGGTAGAGTAGGGACAGACTAACATTTTTCTTTTTGACTAATGATTCGCAATTTAGACATTGGCATTACAATCACCTTTTTGATGATTTTGGAGTCAGTGATTCTCTTTGTATTAAGTCGAATGAGAATTTTGCGTAGTCTCGCATTTCTGTTAGTGCCCATTTACCTCTTGCACCTTGTATTAAGGTGTTTGCATGTCCAGTTGTTTTTGGTTGTAATAAAATCTTACAAATTTTAGATCCGGAGTCAGTGGTCCTTTCCAAATGAAGTCTAATTGTGGTAGATATATTTTGATAATTGTGTTCATCCCCTCCACGCTATCTGGCAAATAAAAGATCCTGGCGACCAGAGAGGATTCTTGGAGATAATCAGGTAGGCAAGAATCCAGCCTTATCACCTGTGCGAGCCGCCCTTGTGTAGGCACCATTTTTAGGGCTTTCTGTAGCTGCCCAAAAAGTGATAGTTTGACTGCTTGAATCAATTCCCATCACTGCTAAGTACTCTGGGACTCCCCCTATGCATATCAGGTTTGGTCCAGCCCAACTATCTGCCCAGCTCTTCTTAAACCGGAAACAGACCTCTTCAATCAGGTGCAGTTTTGCTTGCACCCCATGGCCCAGCAAGCACGGAACCTAAGAGTGGGTATACCTATCCATTTAAGGGAGTCTCACAGAAACAAAAAAACTAAAACGAGATTAGGGAAATGCTTTCATTAATATCAGCTGCTGTTGAAAAACATAGTGTAAAATAGGCCAGCGCTAAAGTTTTATTTTTCTGCTTTTGCTAATCGCTCAAATGTGCAGGTAATATTCTTTTCCTTATGCAATCTACTGCTAATATTTATACCAAAAGACAAACAACAGAGAGTCAATCACACCCAAATGTTTGGGTTTTATTCACAACGTGTTAATATTTATTACGCCAGAGGCGCTGTTCATTTCCAAGCGAGCTTATTTTTTAAATGGGTAAGATAGTTTAAGAACACAGCAAACAGAGAACTGAACAGGATTGTCAGTGCGATGCAAATATGTGGTTTTTCCGCTGGCACGAAGGTTCTGCTTCAGGACATGCTCCATTCAAACTGTTCCATTAAGCGAGGCAGGTGTTTTGTTAATCAGAAGGTTACTGACAGCACATTTTATGGTTGTTATTTATAAAGTGGGAGCCTAGCTGTACACAAGCGCATAATACAAAAAGATGGGGAGAGATGGGAGGGTGGCTCGGGTAGCATTAGAGGGGAGGGGACGGATAGCACATTATGTACTCAAATCAGTGCTTTAAATGGGCCGGTACAGCCTGGTACGGAGTACAGGCACTTTTTTATTTTGAGAGGAAGAGTACTGGCACTTCTCAAGAGAGGCGATATATTTTTAATTGGAGAGTATGGGCACTTCTCAGAAGCATGCAGGTACAGAGTACCTGCACTTCTATTTATCAATTTAAAGCACAGCTCAGAGTAGAGAACCATGAGGGGTGAAGACCACAAAGCTACGGGAGTACCACAATGGCAAAGATGGTTGCAGGCGAACAACACAAACCCACCACACAAATATTACAAAAAAACCTATCTCAGGTCACACTGGTCAACAAAAGTGGAGTTAGAGACAACCGCCAATTGAGGTTTCAATCTGTGGAGTGGCGATTTTTCTCCAGTACCAAATTGTCACAGGTGGTTCGGCATCTTTTGTCAGAACCACCAAATGCAACGCTTCACAAGTATCAATTCGTCCAAGGTGCTTCGATTGGAATGAATGACTAATGGGATTTGTAAAGCCCTTGCCTACTGAGAGATTGTTCCAGCGACAAGGCATATAGGCTTTCGGGAGGATTAAACCACCTTAACTATTGAACAGGTAAGTTTTCAGTTGTTTGCAGCAGAGCTTCTTATCCAGAATACATCTGAAGGGCAAGGGGAGTTTATTTCAATGTTTGGCTGCCAGCACTGAGCAGGCAGCGCCACCCCATTTCTTTAGTTCCATAGGACAGCATATGGGCCAGTTGTGACTGCAGGGGTCTTTTAGGGCAGTATAAGGTCATCCTGTCAAGTAGGTATTTCTGCCCTGTCTTGTACAAGGCTGAGTGCACCACCTTAACTGGAAGCCAGTGTAGCTGGCTACACTACCGGGAGGTCGAGGAGTGTTTAAGAAGTTTAAATAGTAGGCAGACTGCCATGTTTTGTACCTTTTGTAGTCTCTGCATCAGGTAATCTGGGATTCCAAGGTACAAGATTTTGATGTAGTCGAGTCTAGATAGGATCAGTGCCTGTCCCACTCTTTTCTGGGCTTCTCATGCCAGGAATTTAAGGAATGATGAGTTCTCTACATGTCGCAGGGGCATCAGAAACTCAAAACATTATCACATGGCATGCTGGCGCATATCTCTTCGTGGGCTGCTTTTTGTTCTTCCTGTCATAGCTTCTTGCAGTACTACTTTTCTACACAGGCTCTTGTTCAAGCAAGGGTACCTCCAGTATCCCTCCTAATCATGTCAGTCATCTCCTACTCTTCTGAAAGACTTATGATAGATCTTCTCCTGGCAGGTTGCAGAACTTTGAGGTTCTTGTTCTCACACTTGGCAACATCAACCTTGGAACACCAAAGAGTTTCTTGGTCTCTACTGATTCCAGATTCTTTTTTCTGAGAAATCTTGGCACACTGACTGGTGGTCTCTGTCTCATACTTATACCAATTTTTCATTGGAGCGTATTCCACAAGTCTAGCCCTGGTACTGGTTTCAGGCACTTCTTGACATTTGCGTATCTGTCTGTGAAAGCCAAAGAGTTTGTCCTCTAATGTCATCAAGGAAGCGAGGTGGATTTGAGAATTCTCTATTAGGAAGGACCCAAAACAAATGCACCAAATAGGGAGAGGCCTTCCTTCTTATATACTTCTCAAGTTCTTGTTGGTAGTGTAGCGTCTTCCAATATTTTATGATGGAACCCTTTTTGCTCCTAATGGACTCCGTGAAACTGTGATGTAGGTGTCAGAGCGCAAAGTGTTGAAGGCTTTTTTTTTAGAATCTTTAATTGGCAGTTAAACGCAGCAGAATAAGATGTGTAATGCTAAGTTCTGTGTGTGGCACAGTCATTGGTGGGCACCCAGGCACGGGAGGACACTACAAATGGTGGCGAGGTAGGGGATCAGTAACCCGAAGAATGGCCGTGTTCTCCCAGACAGTTTGTCATGGTTCAAGCAAATTGCTCGTTTGCCACATATGTTCGCTGTCGAAGAATGGAATTAATGCTTCATGTATGTGGAATCAAAGCACAACTCTAGCCACTGTAATGTAGGTGAAAACAATGGAAGCATTGCAAAGAATATACTCTTCGATGGTGGAGAACCTGCCACACAAGATAAAGTTGTACATTATAGGAAGTGTCAACGCCGAAAGCAAATTCAACCTAGTTTAGGAAGAGCAGCCTCTGATAATCATAACTTGCAAAATAACACTGCAAACAGAAGTGCTGCGAGGCGGAGATCAACTCGGTGTTAGAAAATGTAAATTGACATTGAGAAGAAAAGAAATAAATGACGTACTGAATACACTAAAGAGAATCGTCGTACTACAGCAGTCGTGAAGTTGTCTCAAGGAGAATTGTTTGGGGTTGTGCTTATGGAGCTGTCCATATCCAAAACGGTTCATTCACAAATTTGCCAAGTGGAGCTCAGAACAACTTCACAGTGTAGGAGAGTAGGATCTGCTTCACATGGGTACCCCCACTTTTTGCTGGTGTTTAACTGTTTTTCGACCTTAGTCTGGCTGTGACCCTGCTAATCAGGCCCACAGCCTAGCTGCTTCCTCTCTAAAATGGTTTGCATGTACATTAGGTACATATCTACTTGGATTCTGGAGTGCCTTATAAGCCCCTAGTATATGGTATACTATGTACCTTGGGCATAGGTACCACAGAGGCTTACCAGGGGCTGAAGCATGTATTATGCTACCCCTGGGAAGCACTCCAAAATGGCACCACAGGTCTGCTACTGCAGCCTGGGTAAGGGTGTGCTGGCACCCCTTACAGTGGTATAGGCTACCTATATCCACATATATATACAGACACATATAAACCTATAAGCCACTCCTATGGCAGGCCTTGACAATCGTGAAGGCAGAGTGCTCAAGCATGAGCTGAGCCCCTCTGCAGCTTTCGGAAATACTTTCTTATGGCTGTTCTGTGATACAGCCATACCATATACTGTTAAGTGCATTATAAACTTGCGGTAAATGCTAACTTTGGAATGGCTGCATCAAAACATGTCGTGTTTGGTGTCAAACGCTTTGGAATTCTATCCCCCGACAGTTCTGGCGGCGGGGGTAACATTCCACCCTTCTAGAGGGAGAGACATGTTCACACTGGCTAAACCCGGTAGGACGTTCCTGAGCCCTGGCATCACAAAATGGATGCCTCTGCCACAGACACGGGTCTGGCCTCCGGCTGCTGACCGAAACTCCGGCAGGGGAAGCCTGGACAATAGGTTCCCTGTCGAAGGGAGGTGTGACCACCTCCCCAGACAAGCAGATGTGTATTGGGGCTCGGCGGGAGCACTCTCTGGTGCTTTGAAGTCCTGCACTGGGGGCACGTTTGCTGTCCCTGTGCATAGCCCAGTTCTAACCGGTTGCAGGGGCTACCTACCCCTGCTCTGGCATGAAACTGGACAAAGGAAATGAGTGTAACCACCACTCTTTCCAAGCACACCCATAGGTGGGGCCTTAGAGTTAGTCCATCCCCTAAACTTACTATAAGTATAGGAATCCAGTCCCTAGGACTTTAGATTACCCTGGACGAAACTCTGCAGTGTACATCCTGGACCTTCGACGTTCTATAATGACTAGAAGACTAAGAGATCTCCCTTGGGGTCAAGGAATGACTCCCCTGCTTGGCAGGCACCAAAGAAGCAACTGACTGGTCTGCAATTCTGAAGCTCCCGCTAGACGCCAAAGTCTCTGCATCCCCAATGGTAGATTTACAGACTTCGACGAGGCTACCCTGAGTCCTCAGCAAAGCTGAGGCCCGTGACTATCGTGGGTGACGTGGAACCGTGACCCCTAGACACTGTGAACTTTTGCAGCAACACTATCTTCTTGGTCCTCCTCAAAGTTGTGCTTTAGGCTTCGAGTAGCCCCAGCCTTGAGCACCTCGTGCACTGAAGATTGTTGGCCTCCACTCCACGAGTGACCCGTGGGCCAGCTTCAAGTGTGATCGCTCGAGGCTCGTTCGCAATCACTAGCCCGTTGGCTAACACGTCTCCACGAAGGCAACTTTGTTTTTAATTGGATTTTCCTGGATGCTCCATATGTGCCCTAACTTACTGTTGCTCGGTGAGTCCCTCAGACCTTGCTGGTCTGCACCGCAGTCCTTTCTCTGAATTCCAGTGACTTTGCCGTTGCCAAGGCTTGTTGGGTCCATTCTGGTCGCCGACACCGCAGCACTCAACAAACTTTGTGGGACAGCTCGAATCCAGCTCATGGACTTCGTCGACGCCTCCTGGACCTCGTGGCTGAAGAGTCAAGATACCCATCAACTCACCTGAAGCACCCGACATCTGTGGGCATTGGTCCATCCTGCCCTCGGTCACTGGTAAGTGACCCAGACTCTGTACCCTCTGCTTTCAGGTTCCTTCCATCCTAGATCCGGGCTTGGATCTCTTCGGACACTTCTCCTCTCCACGGCAGCAGCAGTTCTTTGCAGGCTTCCATTGAAATCGACGACGCGACCTGACACCAAAAGACACCTATGCACCCGGCTTCCCTGGGTGAGGTAATTCGAGTACTCCGGTGCTCCCGTGGGTGCTAGCCCTAGAACTTCTTAAGTCCAAAAGGGTTTGATCCTGACTCAATTAGAAGTGTCCCTAAACTTTAAATGTCCAACCGCGACATTGCCCATAGAAGATAACGAGAACCCACGGTTGTGTTTACACACTGCGTACAGTCCCCGTGGGTCCCCTGTGTCACTACCTTGGGTGGTTCCTTGGGGTCCCAGCGATTCTACAGGCTATAGGCCTAGTGTCTATTCCAGTCATGGTTCTTATACCACTTTTTTGGTATATGGTTCGGTACGCCCCTTGGGCCCAAACGTGTATTTGTGCTATTACTGATGATTGCTATCTTGTAACTTAAGTACTTCGAACTCATAAGGAGACTAGAGGGGTGTGTGTTAACCTAAATACATATATTTTAAATATATACCTGGTGTGGTTGTCCTTTCATTTGATCATTCAAGAGATTATAGACTTGTAAAACAAGCTGCTTTACATTCCTTCAAGACTTAGCCTGATGTCTGCTCTCCATAGCTAACACTAGGATAAATTTCAATAAAGGTTGTCTTTAAACTATCACCATAAGGGGTTGTTTGGACTGATACAAGGTGCCCACTAGAACTAGTGGACAGCATATATCAGGACACCTTCTCACACACAGGTCTTCGGAAAATAAGGAGCCGAGAGCAACTCACGGAATAGTGACATTTTGGCAGCTAAGAAAGTCAAGTTTCCAGCTAGTCAGAGGCCAGCATGTCTTAGGGTCTCACAGATGAGTTGCCTAAACGAAGTCACAGGGATCCAACCGTGGCGTCATTAAGTTCCACACTGATGTACAACACTGCTGAACTCCCGAAACAACCACCACCTCTTGATACCTATCGATACTGCCAAAAAGCAAAATATTGGCGATAGATGGACTGCTTAGATAGAGACATTTGATGATTTAAATGATGCACTGGAAGAGACTGATAACAAAAATATTATCAAGTATCTCAAAAATCTTGCTGGTGATGGTGTGAAAGAAGTCATAAAGTAAATGCTGTGAACTGACAAATAAATGATATATTGTCAGATTATGGAAACGCTGAATCTCAAATTCAATCCAGTATCAAATGTTGATTAAGAAAGATACATTTTCAGTCAGGAACATTAAAACACTAGTAAAATCTGGGATGAATTTGGGGAGAAACTTGATGCACTCATCAAACACTGTAAGTTCTATGGGTTTAATGATGAGGAAGCTATGTGACTTAAAGTTATTGACGGATACTTGTCATATTTATTCAGACAATGAACGATGAGAGAGACTCTAAGTCTGGAGCAAGTGTTGATGGCTGCCAGAGCTGAGGAGCATGCTGAAAGACAAGCTGCTGACATGGAGGCCGGATGTGCCCAGAGTTAATCAGTCATGAGTATAAAAAGTAAGCAAAAGCAAAAGACTGAAGGACACAAAGTGATGTCCACACATAAATAGAAGTTATGTTTTAGATGTGGATTTTTGTTTCCACACAAAGGAATATATGACGTTTCAACGCATGCGTTTACAACGCATGCCTTTACAACGCGGTCAGTACAACGACCGCATTGTTACCATGCATACCATTACAATGCAAGTCAATACAACGACTTGCTGTAGGGGGCGCTGGAGTTTGGAATAGTATCATTTACTATTCCAACTCCAGTCTATGCAACAGTAGGGAAGGTGTTGGATTGCAAATTCAACACCTAAAGCTCCCTACAGCAAGTCGTTGTAATGACTAGCGTTGTAATGGTATGCGTGGTAACAATGCAGTCGTTGTACTGACCGTGTTGTAATGGTACCACATTGCACCGGCAGCGTTGTAAATGCTGTTTCCCCACACAAAGGTAAATGTCCCGTATTTGTACTGATATGTAAAGGCTGTGGGAAAGCGAACAATTTTGTGACAGTTTGTAAAGTGAAGAAAAAAGGAAATGCATCACGGTGCAAAGACAAAATGGCCGCCAGAACATTCCAGAAGCAAGGCTTGATGCACACCACAAGGTCAAGTGGCAATATCAGTTGAGGCAAATCAACACTGAATGAAGTTCATCTTCATTTAAATCATCATCAAATAGTTTGTCTGGCTCACTATTGAGTGAAAGTGTGGAAGATGGTTGCCCCATGTCGATGTTTACCTCAGAGAAACAGGCGCATGATGGTCTTGCTGCATGTGAGGTAAAATATCAGTCAAGTCGACATGTCAAAGCACCAAAGTCATACAAACATTGTCCGAAGATTACATTGAAAATAAATGATTGCTTCATACATTTCATCAACAGTGGTGTATCAAAGAACATAGGGCCATATGTACGAACACATTTTCCCGTATACACAGAATGAGTAAAACCCTTTGATACATCTGGCCCATAATGCCTGAGGAGAAATACAATTAATTATCTCCATTGGCCCGACTTACGCAATCAAAAACCAAAGTGTACACATGGGCTGCATCAACTGCCATCAAAAGTCAAAGTTCATTTGCAGTGACACTGAAACACAAGAAAATGAGGTTGCAAGTACCCATCCATGTGCTTCAAGGTACAGCGACAAGTGCCTGTCTGCTCAGTCTCAGTACTGCTGCTGATATGGGACTGATTTCTATGAATTACAATATGATTGCTCACCATGAAATAGGAAGTCAATTTTCTTTGTAATTTCATGATTTGGGAACGTTTAAGACTATGGTGGGAAAATGACATATTAATGAAGATCTCTGTCATGTTGCTCAGAGAGATAGACTAATTGCTTTTCATTTACAAGAAGCTATTGAAAAAGAACTTGAATTGTTACTAAAGCATGACATTATTTTTTTTTATAATTCTTTTTATAGGAACAAGCTTAAGTCGACATCACAGGTTACAATGAGGAGAGCAGGAACTTAGATCAAGTACTGTCATGAATACAAGTTACATAGGTATTTCATGATAGGTCACTATGGCTATGGTGTAGTCGGGTCTTCTGGCGTGGGAACAGTGGGGGGAACACAGATATTGCCTCTATATGCATTCCATTTATTCCATATGGAGGACCACTTTCTGGGGCATCCACGTGAAATATACACAGGCTTTTCCCGGAACATGCACCAATCCACGTCCGCCTTCCAAGACTCTACCCTGGGCTGCTCTCCCGCTCCCCACAGTTGTGCGATATTCCGCTTTGCTACCATCAGACCCAATGTAACCCAGATTTTGTCTTTACTAATGAGGTCGGTGGGTTCCCATACATACAAAAGGCATCTCTTAGCTTCCGGCCTCAGGGCAGACCCAAACACAGTACTCATAAACTCATGTATCCTCGACCAGTAGGATTGTATATGCTCACATTCCCATATTGTGTGTATATAGGAGCCCAGCAGCCCACACCTCCGCCTGCAATTGCCCTCATCTGTTTTTCCCACTTTGACTAGAGTTGGTCCAGAAACATATATTCTATGGAGGATCTTCAACTGAACAAGAAGCAGTCTAGATGAAATACTCCACCTCTTTTGGGGACGCGATTGCCTCCTGCCACTCTTCGTCATCTAATTCTAGACCGTCTCCTTTCCAGCGCTGCCTTAAAGGCATCAGAGGATTCAGGGTATTATTGATCAGCTTTTTATAGGTGAAGGTTAACGCATTGTCCGGCATGTATCCATCTAGTAACCTGTCCTCTAATGGCAAAGAGTCTGACAGGGAGGTGCCCCTGGGTATGTTCGACAGGAGTGCATGTCTGATTTGAACATAGCAAAAATACACCAAGTTAGCGAGCTAGTGACTCTGTCGTAGAGCCGTGAATGTGACCACCTCTCCCTTATCCCACAGATCCCCGATTTTCGAAATCCCAATAATGTCCCCCTTGTCGAATCCCTTTATGGTGCTTAGTGTGCCCAGTTGTTCCGTCTCCCACAGAGGGGAGGCCAGTGTGAGCTTCTTGTCCCACCCCAGGCTTTTGCTGGCTGTGTGCCAGTTTAGCACTGAATGTTTGGTTGGGCCTGTCAGGGGGAACCTCTGGGGCCTAGAATAGAGAACCCTCTGGTAGGCACTTTCAGGTAGCATCCATTTGTCTAATCTATATGCCGGGTCATCGTCATGGCGGTAGGTGCATTGATTAATCGCCGCCAGGTGCGCTGCCCAATAATATTTCTTGATGTCGGGCAATCTGGTACCCCCGTCATACCAACTTAGGACCAGTTTCTGCAGTGCCATAAAGGGTCTTCAATCCCATAGTAGATCTCGCTGCAAGCTCTCTACCTCTCCAAAATATCTAGCTGGGGTCAAATCTGGGGCATTTTGCAGTGCGTAGAGGAAACGCGGCAATGCCATCATTTTGAATAATGCTGCTCTCCCTAATAACGAGAGTGGGAGTGTCTTCCAGGTAGCGACGTCTCGTTTAAGCCTCTGCAATTGGGGGAGCAGGTTACGCTCGTATCTGAGTTTGGGGTCAGCCGTAATAAAGATACCTAGGTAGCGGAAACCCTCCTTCACCGTTTGTATGGGGCAGTTGCGGGGCAGGGAGGGGGAAGGCCCTCTGAGAACATACATCAAGGACTTGCTCCAATTTATCCTATAGCCGGAGTACCTCCCAAAGTTCGTAAAGATGTTAAGGATAGTGAGGAGGGAGAGTTTTGAGGAGGTCAGATATAAGAGGATTTTGTCTGCGTACACGGAAATGCAGTCCTCCCAACCCGCCACCCACTTAAGTCCCCTGATGGAGGGGCTCCACCCGATCCACGCCGCTAAGGGCTGCAGGGAGAGGGCAAAAAGGAGGGGTGACAAAGGACATCCCTGTTGGGTCCCAACGACCCAACCCGAAGACCTCAGATTTCTTGTTGTTTATCACGACTTGTGCCAGGGACTCTGTGTAGAGGAGTTTGATCCATCCAATGAAGCCAGGCCCGAACCCCAGTTTGGTTAAGACGGCGAAGAGGTAGGACCACTCTATTATGTCAAATGCCATAGTGGCATCTAGTGAAACCACTACAGCTGCCTCCTGGATCGTGTCTAGCCTACCCAGCACCCAGTGGAGGCGACATAGATTCAACGCCGTATTTCGGTGAGGCATGAAGCCGGATTGACCAGAGTGTATTAATTTACAGATGACTTGGATGAGGCGATTCACCAGGACTTTAGCTAACATTTTGGGTTCTGAATTAAGCAGGGAGATAGGTCTATATGAGGAGCCTTTATCCTTGGGCTTACTCTCCTTGTGTATAGCCACTAGTGTGGCCACTCGTTGGTCTTGCGGTAGCAGCCCTTTTTTCCGGCTTACCTTGAACATGGCCCGTAAATGCGGAGCAATAGCATTCGGTTTCAATTTGTATAGCTCTATCGGTAGGCCATTGGGGCTCATGCCCTTGCTGGAGCGAAGGCTTCTGATCGCCTGTGCCCGTTCATCATTGGTGAGAGTGCTATCCAGTGTGTTCCTTGCATATGTTGACTGAGTCGGCATCTGGATATCTCTGAGAAGCTCCGAGGTATCCTCCACGGAGAAGGTGGAATTTGAACGATACACTGAGCTATAGTAGCCAGCAAATTCATTGGCGATACCTTGTGGGTCAGTCACAGTTTGCCCCTCATTTACCACTAGTTCTGGGAGCAGCCGGTTCACCATGTCCTTCTTGTCCAGCCAGGTGAGTAGTTTCTCGGCTTTATCCCCTAGATCATATAGTCTACCAGCTTTGTCCCTCCCCATTTTTTTGGCCATGTCAGTGGCAATGTTTCTGTATTCGTCTTGTTTAAGTCTCAGGGCATGGAGGCTCTCTTCTGGGATCTCTACCTTTGTCGGTCTCCTCAGGGCGAAGAATCTCGCTCTCTATCTGCTCCAGAGCTTTCCATTTTTTTTTCCGCGTCCCGGCAATGGAAGCGAGTGCCTGCCCTCTGAGCACTGTCTTGAACGCCTCCCAAATAGTTTGGGGAGAGTGGACCAAACCCACATTCTCAAGGAAGTAGTTGTCTATAGACTGAAGGAGTGATTCCCTGACCACCAGCTTACGGAGGTACCAGGGATTGATAGGTGCGACTCTCCCCACTTGTTTTTCACCTAGGACCAATTGAGCCCAGACCGGTGAGTGGTCTGAAATGCCCCTTGCCATGTGCTTAGTTTCCTATATCTCAGTGATTTGAGCTGCTAGGACTAGCAGATAGTCGATGCAGGAGAGGCAGTTATGGGCACCCGAATAGAAAGTGTGTTGGATTGTGTCTGGATGGAACGTTCGCCATGCGTCCACCAGGCCCATCGCATCTAGACAGTTTGGGAGCCATCTCATGGGGGTTCCAACGTCCTGTGGGCGTGTCGGTCCAGTAGCCCCGACACCACTGAATTAAAGTCTCCCCCTACCACCAGTCGGCCCTCTGGGAACGAGAGTAATAAGGTAACCAGGTCTTTAAACGTGAGGTTCTGGGGTCCAGGCAGAACATAAACCGTCACCAGGTTAAGGGTTGAGCCCTCCCACTGCCCCGAGATCGCTGGGTATCTACCCATGTCATCAACCCACATGCGGTGTATTGAGAGCGGGAAGGAATTTTTATTCATAATGCCCGCCCCTCTAGATCCGGTGGTGAAGCCAGAATGTGCCACAAGTCTATAGCCCCATCTATCTAATGCTTTGAAATAGTTGCCCACAATATGGGACTCCTGCAGGAGCACCACCTCCGTGGAGTGTCGTTTAATGTGTTGCAAGACTATGTCCACCATCTGGGCCCCAGAAACCAACACCTCCCGGCAGAGGCTCAATTACTGGATCACAAAACATGCTAAAGTACATCTTACAATTTAGTAGTACGCATAGACCTGGGCCGAAGGTCAGTCATCTGCGTGTTTTATGTTCATCCACGCTTCTCCAGCCCTCAAGCCAGTCAGCGGCATCCTCGGGGTGATCAAAGAACCAGGCTTTACCATCCGCCTCTACCCGGAGACGGGCTGGGAACAACATTGCATACTTAACACCTTTTTCTCGCAGTTTCTTCTTCACTGCGAGAAAGGATCGTCTCTGCTTCTGCACGGCTAGGGTAAAGTCCGGAAAGAAAGAGGTTTCCGAGTTCTCATATCGAAGAGGTGGGGCAATCCTGGTGTTGTGGAGGATGACATCTTGGTCGTAAAAGTTCATTATCCTTGCCAAGATCGGCCAGTGTGGTGCTCCAGGCTTTGTTTCCCCACCAGGGACTCTGTGCGCCCTTTCAATCACAAAGAATTTGGACAATCCCTTGTGTTGGAGATGGGTGAGTACGAGATCCTCAACAAAAAGGTGTGTGCCTGCCCTTCTGCTTTTCCCGGGACCCCAATGATGCGCACGTTGCTACGGCGGGTGGGCGGCCTTGATAGTCATCCAGCTTGTACTCCACAAACTTCCGAAGGTCTGTAGGTCCCTGATGTCACATTGTAGTTGAGATGTGTCATCTACCATGCTGGAGGTAGTGATTTCCATTTGTTTCACTTTCTCCCCAATTTTCGTGAGGTCTGCCCTGTTGAGAGGTACTTCTGTCGTGATCGCATCCATCCTCTGTTCCAGGGACGTTCGTACCCCTGATATAGCATCAATGACGTCTTGGAGCGTCAATTCTGTGTGGCCCCCTTCCATACTCGTCTTGGTGGTGGCCGCATGCTGGGGGTCTGGCCGTGTTGATTTCGGGAGTGTGTATCTGTCCAGTTTGTTTTGTTGCCCTGTTTTATGGCCTCTGGTCCCCGACATTCTCGGAATGATATACCAGCCTCCCAGGCCTCTAAGGAGGCTATAGTCTCATACTATTGTATGGATTCAAACCCTGTAGCTCCACCGGTGAGGGGTCAGGGGCCCCAGGCAGCAAGACAGTCGGCAGCCGCTCAGCAGATGAGACCCCTGGCTTTGTTGGGTTCGAATGTAAAGCACCATGGTGGCTCAGGTGGATGGTGGGCAAAGCACCCGTACTTTCTCGGATAAACGCTATATATGCCAGCCGGTGAGTTACCGTCCCTCAAATCAGCATGTTCTAGCCGGCGCCCCTCCGTTATTCCCAATGAAGCGGGGGATAGACTTTCTATGTGGCCTGGTCGGTAGGCTGCTTACATTTCCAGCCCCGCAGGAGATGAGCTTTTGGTTGTCCGCTCACCCCACTCCTGGGTGGCTGTGTTTCGCGTTGTGCGGCCACTCCCGTTCCGGGACGGGGCCCAATCTTTCAGTGGTTGCGGCTAACGCGGCTGCTCCCTAAGCTGGTAGGTGGGGTCATCGCACACAGGGGGTGATCTGACGATCAACTCCCCCCAAGACTCGGAGGGTCGGGGCCAGTCCACGGGGCAGTCTCGATGCCTCACCGAGGGTCCGGTCATCCAGGGACCCTGGTGGCAATGCTGTTGTGCGCTTTCACCTTTGTTGTGTCCCGTGTTGTCAGAGGAGTCCCAACGCTTTTCTGCCGCTTCAGCTGCAGCTGCTGGGATCTCTCGACGTATGGGATCCTCCGTGTGCCCTGTCTCGTCCCCATCAGGACCCAGGCCTTAGCCGCTGACTTGCATCACAGGTGACTCGTTGCTGCACGTCGCCCCACCTTACGCTCAGCACCACAGTCTCCGGCTCTGGGAGCCTGAGGAGGCCGCAGTTTTAGGCGGTCACAGCTCAGCTGGTGTAGGGCTCAGGCTGTCGGCTGACGGCTCAATAGTGGCAGCAGTTGTCTCCCCAGTAGTCCCGCTGCTCGGGAGCCGTATCAGTAATTTGGATTGTTGGAAGGGATTCACGGGTGCCGGAGCTTCTCTAACTTGTGGCCTTCACACTCCACAGCTAAGCCATACCCCCGCCAAAGCATGACATTATTGAGCATTCAACTGGTCCGACACCATAGGTTTCTCCCATAGTGGCACTGTCCAAAATGGACAGAGAAGGCGCTGTGCACATATAAGTTGATATGCATCAAGCAAACAAAGCAAATGAGGGAGAACACCATCCAGGTCCACTCACTGCTGACATGATAACGCAATTAAATGGTGCAAAGTTTTTTTCTCACCTTGATTTAAATAAAGGTTATCATCAGTTGGAACTTGACGAAGATTGCAGATATATTACAAACTTTTCTACACATGTTTGTCTGTTTTAATATGAGAGTCAGATTTGTTGTGTCATCAGCTGCAGAACTTTTCCAAGAGATCATTCAGTGTGTCACACAGCCTGTAATGAATGGATTTAATTATAGTGACGACATATTGATTTTCAGCGTTACACAGATGGAGCATAATAAAGCTTTCACCCAGGTGTGTTGTCTACATACCTATGCAGGCCTAACTTTGAATGCGGACAATTGTGAGTTCCACAAGACGAAGTAAAAGTTCTTTGGCCATATCTTTTCAGATGGGGGCATGACACCTGATCCTGCCAGCGTACAAGCCCTGTCAAATGCTGATCCCCCACGAGATATTTGTATGATACGTTCCTTTATTAGCATGGATAGTTACTGTTCAAGCTACATACAAGACTTTGCTACTGTAAGTGCTCCCTTACGAGAGTTAACGAAGAAAAATGTTTCATTCAAATGGTTACAAGAATGTGAGAAAGCTTCAAGAAAATCAAACCAATGAAAATGCTGCTGAAATGACCTACTTAAATCGAAAGCTTCATACTGAGGTTATTATTGACGCTTGCCTAGTCGGCTTGGGCACCTTCCTTGCACAGCAGAGTGAACACCTACATGCTTGAAGCCATAATGTGTTATATGCCAGTAGAAACTTGTCCCAGACAGAACGTGCTTACTCACAAACTGAGAAAGAAGGTTGGGCCATGTTATGGGCTTGTGAACATTTCCATATATTCCTGTAGGGAAAACCTTTTAAGCTGGTGATTGATCATCACACTTTACTGACTATCCTTGGCAATACAAAAGCCACAATGTCTCCTCATATTGAACTGTGGGGACTACTGTTGCAAAAGTACAATGATACCATTTGCATAGTCCAGGGAAGGAACAAAACCCTGCTGACTACTTTTCAAGAGTACCTATACCAGTTCAGTGTACTCCATTCAGGACAGGTGAAGCCTTTTTGTAAAGTCAAATACGCCAGCTGCCATATCGTTAGCTGAGATCATCACTGCCACAAGCCTTGATGGTGACATGCTGAAGTTAAAAGATATAATCACACATCCATCATAGAACTAACACACTCAACCTCATACAAGTGATAGCGAATACCAAAAATACAAAAAAGTTAAAGATGAACTGTCTATAACTCAGGAATAAGTTATAATGCGGGTGTCGAGAATCCTGATTCCAGAGAGTTTGAGACAGAAAATAATTGAAGTGGCTGACGAAGAACATCGTGCTATTGTTGCCATCAAAAGAGGTATCCAAGAGGGAGTTTAGTTTCTACATTCAGATGAGAGGGTTGAACTGGAACTCAAGGCCTGTCACCTATGTAACTGCCTTTCTACAAACATTACTCAACATACTATTACCATGTCATAACTCCCTAAGCATCCATGGGAGAGAATAGCCATCGATTTATTTGGTCCACCTGATAATGGACATCATCTGCTGGTAATTGTGGATAACTACTCATGTTTTCCATTAATAGAGGATCTCTCGTCCACAACTCACGAGCAAGTCACTGAGAGACTAGATGGCATCTTAGCGACATGGGCATTCCAGCCATTTTGAAGTCTGATAATGGCCCTCTGTTTAACATTCGAGAATTCAAGAATTCTCAGGAGCATCTGAACATCAAGCATCAGGAGAGTACACCTTTGTGGCTTCTGGCCAATGGACTTGTCGAGCATTTTATGAGTATGTAAAAGAAAGCAGTACAGCATGCAACTCTTGAGAGGCTCAGTTTAGAAAATGTATTGAATTCCAACTTACAAGTCTATTGTTCAACACCTCACTTGACCACAGGTGACAGTCCTGTAACTTTGATGTTCAGGATAGCAATGACAACCAAGTTACCTCAATGGACCAACAAAAGGAAATGATAATACATCTTGTACGAAGAACTTGGTTTACGAGGAAAAAATGAAAGCCTATTTAGATAAGAGGCAACATGCAAAGAACATTGAGTTTAGGGCATGAGGATCTGGTGATTGCATGACAAATGCGAAGGAGGACATCTGATGCTCCATATGATGCTGAACCTTTCCACATAGTGTCCACCAAGGGACATATGGTGACTGCCTAGCATCATGGAAAGTCAGTTACCAGGGACTCTTCTCGCTTTCAGCATTTGATTCATCGTTCGGATTGATCGAGATGGTGGCGGGCACTTGGCCCACCTACACAAATGAGGTACCATTTTTATTGGGAGGCCTGGGGGAATGCTGGGCTGTAGGAAATTAGTGGATTCTTTCTGATTCTGGAAGAATATGACACAGTAATACAAGTAAAATGTATGACTGTAGTCACATTTAGAGGTTTGCAAGGCATTTTGGGTAAGATTACTTGTTTGAATCCATGAGAGGGACGCCACCCTGTACTCCCCTGGGTTTCTACTTTATGATAATATCGAGATTTGGTCGATTTTCCCTATAGACAATTTACACCCGGGCAGAGAAAATGTTAATATTACTTCACTACCAACTATTCATTAAGTACACACATTTCCGGAGTTTTGTTTGTGCAGCGCATACTTGACATGAAGGTATCAGGTATCAGAGCGCTTTACATGAGCACCAGTTTGTTACACATACTGGTTGGATTTGGCACGAGGGTCGGTGAAGGTTCATTATGTAAAATTTTATTAACAAGAGATTCCACAAAAAGGAAATGCAATGTTAATAGTTAAAAGGTTGAAAACTTGAACCAATGACTCACAGCTCGTAAGCTGTAAAGCTACGGCACGGCATCAGCCTCTTTACAGGCCATTCACACTCCTTTAATACATGACGCATACAAGACCATTCACACTGCCAGCTACGGGCCCAGCACATCAACAGACATTGTAGAGAATGTACACCCTGGCAGAGAAAGCCAGAAAATGCAAATATTACACAACCAACTATTCCTCAAGTACACACACATACTGGTTGGATTTGGCACGAGGGTGAGTGATGGTTCAGAGTGTAAAATGTATTAATAGATTTCACAAAAAAGAATTGCACTGTTAATAGTTAAAAGGTTAAAAACCTGAACCAATGACTCACAGCTCGTGAGCTTTAAAGCCACGACAAGGCACCAACCTCTTTACAGGCCATTCAGACACCTTGCATTCGTGACACATACAAGATCATTCATACTGCCAGCCGCAGGCCCAGCACATTACAACACTCACATCAACAGGCAATGCCATTCAAGGGCCCATCACTTTCATACGCCCACGTGCCTTAAAAAGCAACCACACTGCCTCATGGAGTTTGGCTACCAGTGTGTGCAGGGACCAGCAGCACGTCACTAATCACACACCGCCAACCAAGCGCCAGTTCATGCACACCACAAGCCAAGCACCAGTCCATGCACACCCCCAGCCAAGCACCAGTCCATGCACACCGCCAGCCAAATGCCAGTCCATGCACATTGCCAGCCAAGCGCCAGTCCACGCACACTGCCAGCCAAGCGCCAAACACACACAACACGATCACATTTTTTATGCAAAAAAGAAAACGCAAACCAATTGGCAACAGATACAAAACAGTGGGGCATAAGTATCAAGCCCTTTTCCCATTCGCAAACAGGCCGATTCTCAGAATCGGCCCGTTTGTGAACGGGAAAAGGCCTTTTGGGATGTATCATCCCAAATGGGCATCGCAAATTAGAAAATCGCAAAATTTGCGATTCGCTATTTTGCGATTGCATTTAAGGAATTGCAAATTTCGATTCCTTAAATGCTATGTATGAAGCACAGAAAAAGTGCAATTTTACAGTAAGGAATCGCAAATTACCACCACCAAGTTGGTGGTAATTTGCGATTTCTTTGAAAAATGCACTTTTTGGCATTTTTCATAGTGCCATGTGACGCACAGACATGCCCTTAGGGCATCTATGTGTGCCACATGTGCACACACACATATTTCAAGGGTGCAACAGGGTGTCCTTTTGACACCCTGGCACCCTTGAAATTGCATTCTCATTTTGCAATTCTCAAATTGCGAATCGCTAATTGGGAATGTCTTCCCATTAATTCCTATGGGCCTCCTAGCCCATAGGAATGAATGGGAAGGTATTCCTTAATTACGATTAGCAATTTGCTAATCGCAATTAAGGAATGCCAAGGAATCGCAAAACATTTTCGAATTATTTGTTACATCCTGTTTGCGATTCTCAAATAGCGATTCCCTATAAAATCGCTATTTGAGAATCTTAAATACGGTATTTGATACATATGCCCCTATGACGACAAGCAGAATAGATGTAACTAAATACAGCACACTTATGACAACCATGAAATCTGAAGGAAAAAATATAAAATGATACAGACCAGTCAGTTTACTTTTGTGCTCACGATTGCAACTAAAAACTCCATTTTTTGTGGTACAATTTAAAAAAAAAATTTTTACGGAGTTTTATATAGCGCAAACTTTACCCGAATCGGTATCAGAGCGCTTTACATAGCACCAGTTGCTTTACATGAGGACACATTAATTTAGGCATGTTAGGCACGTGTAGATTAAGTGATTTGCCCATAATCACAGGATGTTCAGCGTCATTGCCAAGAATCGAACCCAGTTCCCCAGATTCGAGGTCGACCGCCCTAGCCATTAGGCCAACTCCTCTCTCCAATTTAAAATATGTGGGCACACACAGCCCAGGATTAGAAGGACAATAGGGGCAGTACATACAACTCTCCTTCTGCACACCCCTTTGGAACAGACTCTACATTTCTTAGCAGAAAAGTCTTTTTTGGCCATGGGAGGAAGGTAATCAGGAAAGTGGCGATATTTCAATCTAGCCACAACCTCCACCACTGCTTCTCTAGGAACTCCTGCCTGTTCCACTAAAACAAGGCTGCCTATCAGAGGCTGCTGAAACTGAACAAATGTCATCTTTGACTCTGGAGAGCAATCCTTAAATACAACAAAGGCATTGTAGCTTGCTAAATAAAATAAATGAATAGCGAACTTCTTATACCAAACATATGCCTTGTAAGGTTCCAATCTCTGATTTACTCGATCTACACCACCCATGTGCTTATTGTGGTCTAAAATGCACAGAGGTTTGTGCTCTTCAGCAACCTGACCCCAAGCAGTCACAGGTGAAGTACTTTCATCATGGATGGTAGTCAGCATATAGACAGCTCTTCTGTCAGAAAATTTCAGAGCTAGAAGAGCATCACTACGCAAGGCACTGCACTGTCCCTTCAGGTTTTTACAAACTAAGGGGCATATCAGCAACAACCGGTGATAATTATCGCTAAGCGCACTTAGCACTAGGATAATTATCACCGCTATTAGCAACGCCTTTCTCAAAAGCGATAAAAATCATAGCGCTAACTGCCTAACGTGAGATTATCGTTGGAAACCCAGTGATAATCTCACGAAATGTGGCGTTAGCTTGTTGATAGGGCCCCACAAACTTAGCCATGATATCCACCTTCTATAGGATATCATTACTAAGTCAGTCCTGAAGCAGGCGTAAGGAAAGTAGCGATAACAGGGGTTATCGCTACTTTTCTTGCTGCGATGCTTCATAGCGTGGGGCTTGATGATAGGAGAAATGTCATGTTAGGTCAGGAACGCCCACTTTGCATCTCATTAGAGATACACAGCTGGGCGTTAAGATTTTGTGCGCTACTGCTATGTTTCACGCGTTAACGTGACCTTGCTAATTAGGCGATAAAATTATCGCCGATTTTCGGCCGAAAACGACCGCAAAAGCGGCGATAATTTTCTATCGCCGCCTTGCTGATATGCCCCTAACTCTTTTGGGTAACCTTTACGGTTAGAGCTGATTGTGCCACAAGCAACAGTGTCCCGTTTGAACAATTCCTTGAACAATGGCACACCAGTGTAAAAGGTATCTACATATAAATGATGACCTTTGTTAAAAAGTCCTCTACCCAGTTCCCACACAATTTTCTCTGTAACTCCGAAAGTGGGCGAACAACCAGGGGGGTGTCAATACTGGAAACCCTACCAGGTTTGACCCTGAAGTTATAATAGACATTTCCAGTACTACTCTCAGACAGCATATACATCTTAATTCCATATCGTGCTTACTAGGAATGTACTGCCAAAAAAACAATCGGCCCTTGAACAGGACCAAAGACTATTTCTTTCCCAGGCACATAGATCTCTGAAAATCAATCAACAAAGTGATCAAGGACAGGCCAAACCTTAAAAAGGCGGTCACAATCAGGGTGATCTCTCGGGGCAACGCAAAAGCATTATCAACAACATGCAACATCCGAAGAAGAAGCAAATACCGCTTACGACTCATGGTTGCAGGAAATGTAGCTGTTGCCATCAAGGGATTAGTAGACCAATATGAAGACAGTGATGGCTTCCTTATCAGGTCCATTAAACAAGTTAAACCTAAGAACTCCTTGAGCTCATCCATATTTGTTGGAGTTCATGGGGTAGCGCCAGAGTGGGACCTCAAATACTGTTCAGCATATAAATTAATCTGCTCAACAATCTCAGCCCAAAAAATACATCGTCCATAAACAACTGAAAAAACTTTATAGGCAGAAAAAAATTCACACTTCACACCCTGCAACACCACTAAAGATAGGCAGCACTGCCTGCACCATGTTTGGGTCCACCCAGAGTCCAGTATTTCCAATGGGAAGCCTTGCAGCCTACAATCAGTAAGGCTGGGCCATACATACAACACATCAGAAAAAGAGCCAATACTGATTCTTATTTAATCACCCATTCATCTTATGATCGCATAACCCAATTACTATGATCAATTGCAGAATTTTTATTTTTTTATTTTGAAGGAACTTGATTACTTTTTAGAATGTCATTACTTTTTCAACATACACAGAAATCACAAAATTTCAAAATACAACAATATATGGACAAACATATAACTTACATAACATATATATGATACATATACACCTCATAAGAAAAAATAATTTTCTAAGCTCAGGTTCTGTACAATTTAAACTGCAAGAATAACATGGTGCCCCTGACGGCTACCTGACTGGGGAAGCTACATACGTGTTGGCAGGAGCAACCGCCAAATAGTGACCCTACTGAGCTGACATACAATATTCTTTTCAAATCCTTAAAAAAATTCTTAGTTTTGTATTATGAAATTTTCTGATTTCTGTGTATGTTGAAAAAGTAATGAAATTCGAAAAAGTAATCGAGTTCTTAAAAAAAAACATACTACTTTTGAAATTAAAAAATGTATTTTTTCAATTGATCGTAGTAATTGGGTTACGTGATCATAAGATGAATGGGTGATTAAATGAGAATCAGTATTGGCTCTTTTTCTGATGTCTTGCTGAACTATCGCAATATCAGTGTCCTCCTCTAAAACAGGCACTTTATCCTCACTAACAGAAGCTTCATCCACACTGGGAGTAGCTTCATCTTCAGATGATTCCTCTCTGACAGAAAATTCACTGCCAGAATCCTGGCCTTACTCCTCTGCCTTAGATGCAGAGTCAGTCTCAGAATTATGCTCAGAAGAAGATTTGAAAAGCATTGCAACAACCTGCTGAGCGGTTATCCTGCAGCTAGCCATAATCCTTAGTTATACAAGTAACTTGACAAATGAGTCAACAGTACCCAACAGTGTGTAAAAAAAGTAATAAACAAGGGGGCCAGATGCATGAAGAAACCGTTTTGCGATTTCCTAATTGCAAATCCTTGCGATTTGCAATTAGGAAATCTCAAAGTTGCATACATGAAAGTCTGTAGAACACTTTTCGCGATTCCTAGGAGATCACAAATGACTTACCTCATGAATATTAATGAGGTAGGTCGCAATTTGCTACCTCTTAAGAATTGCAAAAATCACAGGGATGGTGGCATGCTGGCGTCAGCAGACCACCATGTCTGTGATTGCTTTTAAATAAAGCATTTTATGTTTGAAATGCAGCCCGTTTTCCTCAAAGGAAAACGGGATGCGTTTCTAAAACAAAAATGAAAAGTTTTCTATTCATTTTTTAAGAGTAGGCAGTGGTCCGTGAAACCACTGGCTGCTCTTAAAAAACGCTGTAACAAACATTCACAAAGGGTAAGGAGACCCTTGTGAACCCCTTCCCATTTGCGAATGGGTTACCACCTTCTTAAAGTAGGTGGTAAAATGCGAATGCTTTGCAACCGCATTTCGGTCACAAAACATTCCTACATACCGATGCGATTCGGTATTAGGAAGGGACGCCCTGAACACGCCCCTTCCTAACAGCGAATCACAAACCCATTTTGTGAGGTTTGCTGCATCTGAAAAGCATTTTTTGCATTCGCACACGTGACGATTCTACGAATCGGCCTGTTTGCAAAGACAAATATGCATGAAGCATGTGCCCTTTTGTGGATTTATAAAAGAAAAACTACAGGCATATAGCAGTTGCAAGGTAAAGTCAATCAACACAAAGCACACAAAGACCTATACACTGAAAAACGGTACAACTCACTTGCCAGAGGCGGCCAGACTCACAATCAACCACTCTGCACAGACACAGCATGCACCAATATAGAAAATTACGCACAGAGCAATACAATAGACATTGTGCACAAATACAAGGAAAATGGCCCACATATTCAAACAGAAGCCAAATAGGCTGCTATTATTACAACATTTCCAAAAAACACATCCATGCAGGACATTAATTTACATTTATAGTAAACAATATAAAAAAATGTTTCCTTACCAAACACTTGCAACTAAACAAACTGCAGTGACGAAACCACAAGCACAAGTTACACCAAAGTAAAACTAAAAGCTTTGCACTAAAATGAAAAGAAGAAAAAAAGTTACGATCACAAGTATGGGCAAAACACGCAGACCATCAGCCGAACTACATTTAACACACAAACTTTCCCTGGCAACACATGGGCTTAAAAATACAAGGCCTATCTGCCTCCAATGGGGGCAGAAACAGACAGAATATTCACTCCCAAAAGGGGAGTGACCCTCGCCCAAGGGGCCACTCCACAAAACATTTTGCGCCATAAACAATAAAATCCCTGGGGATCTAGCAGCTTCTGCCCCCTTTGTGGCAGATGGGCCTAAAAATATGCAGCAGATCTGCCCCAAGGGAAGTAGAAATGGCCAAAATATTCATCCCCAAACGGGGTGACCCTTGCCCAAGGAGCCACTCCCCAAAACATTTCTATGTACATAGATAAAATAAAGTCCCTGGTGGTCTAGTGGCTTCTGCAACCCTTGTGGGCAGACAGACCTAAAAATATAGGGCCAATCTGCCCCCAAGGGGGACAGAAATGGGCAGAACATTCATCCCCAAAAGGGGAGCAATCTCTGACTAAGGGATCGCCAAAACACAGAGAAAAAAAAGTCACCCCCATGGGAGCGCCCATTCCCCGATGGGTAACTCCCAAAATGCACAATAGTACAATCCCTGCTTCCTATTGGGTTGCACCCCCCCCACCCCCAGTGAGGCTGAAACATGGATAAGAATGCCCCCAGGGGAGCAACCCTAAGGGGTTGCTCCCCCAACAAATTGAAACAAAACATACCTGGTGGTCCAGTGGATGGATTCCTGCTCCACAATCGAAGGCCTTACCCACGGTCGTTTGAGCAGGAATCCATTTGAAACAGGCACAGGGAGAAAGGAAAAACTCCTTCCTTTCCCCTGTGTCTGTTTTCCCCAAAATACCCCCCTCCCCCGCCGAGAGAAAGACTTACCCGATCTCTGTCCTCTCTCTGGACGCGCTGGAAGAAAATGGCTTCCAGCATGTCCCCAGCTGCCTATGATGACGTTGGTGTGCTGTGAGTGTGCTTATGTCATCCAATTGCCAAGGGAGGGGTTAGGGGTGGCAGCAGAAGTGCTTCCGCTGCTATCACCAGTGAGGGCATGTAGGGGGCAGCCTACGGGGGGAGCGCCAGTACTGGGTTGAATGTATGACATTGTTCGGCATTCTGCCCATCAATTGTTCTTTGTGCATTTGTTACCCCGAGTGGGACGGGTATGCCCAGACGTGGGTACCGTGCTCTCCATGCCACTGGAGTCAAGCTATCCTGGCTGATGAGGGCTGAAAGCCTGAAACCAGTCCTAGGATGCTTGTTTTCAGTCCAGGGAGGACCTGAGCTGACAGTTCGGGCTGGACTGTTCCCATTGGGCGCAGGGTCAAGACTGATTTGCATATGGCTGGGTCCAAACTGGAATGGCATGGTGAGCAGCAAAACGATGGATGTAGGCTCAGATCTCTGTACTGGGTTGAATGTTCTGCATTCTGTCCATCAATTGTTCTTTTTGCTTCCCCCGTGGGCCAGTGCCAGGACATTATGGTTACGTCCTCGGCACAGTAGCACCGCTGCTGAGGACGTAACCATAAAGTCCTCAGCATAGAAGGGGTTAAGAAATAACCTTATTTGGTCCTACACTAACAGCCTACATTTACAAGGTGCTGAGTTAACCACTTGGAGGCAAGCAAGGAGGCTGGATCACGTGAGAGGTCTGCGCGAGTGCGGATCGAGCAGCAAGGAGCGTGGAGCGAGAGGCGAGAAGCGAGGAGCGAGGGGGAGTGGGAGCTGAGTCCGGAGGAACAGGGATCTGCCTAGAGTTCGCCGAGGCATCGGCTAAGCACCAAGAGTGTCGGGCCCAGACCTGTGGGAAGCAAGCCGAGGAAGGTGCGGAAAGACCAGAAAACCGAAAGCGCAGCCTCCTTTAGCGGAGGCTGCAGAGTGAAGAGCCCAGGCTAGCCTGCAGAAGCGGCCCAACTAAGTGGGTGTCGCTTGCGGCGCTGCCCAGTGTGTCCTGCTCTCGAGTCTTCCTGTCCCCGGCCACCGGTCCCCGTCTTCGCCTCCGTCGCCTCCGGCGCTTCTCCCAAGGCTATTAAACTATGGCCACAACTACCGCCGTCTCATCCCGGGTGACAGCCTCCCCTCGCACACTTTTGCGTCGTCCACAGGGCTTGGAGTGGGCCTGGCTGGTTGTTGCTGCCATTGCAGCCTTTGCCCCAGGCCTCCACCGCCATCTGCTGTCAGCTGCGGTGCTTGGATCGGCCACAATCCACCACCACGTTCCCACGCCGCCAGACGTGGCCTGCCTTCATTCAACAAACAGATTGCCATCAATATGAAAGTTTGATCACATCTCACTCACCCACAAGGAACTACAGAGGCCACCTATCAGAGTGAGGATTAAAATTAAGATCTGGTGCCTTATTTATAAGGTTATTAATTCAAATCCTTATCTATTGAATGTGCTCACTATATTTGTGGTCTGTGAAAGAAAAACAACTCTTTATGTGAGGTAACATCCAGACTAAAGACATTTCATGCATTGCACAAAACATTCTTTAGAGCACCCACCTTCTCTTGGAACTTTCTTCCTGATCCTAAGAACCGTCCTCATTTGCATTCCCCGCAGTGAATGAGTCCCCTTCAGCGGAGCGCAGCTAGATCCAGCCTGTTTCTGCAGTGTTTCGCTGCTCGACCGAAGGAAAAAAAGAAAGAAAAAAAAGAAAAAACGCTATAGCCGAAAGATTGCAAGTCTCAATAAGGCAAAAAAAGGGCAAAGAGGCCATAGAGGCAATAGACAAAGGTTGGGACAAGTCAAGACAAGATTAAGGACAAGGTCTTGAGAATACAGAATACAAAGTCCATCTTGGAAGCCACGAGAACGGCTGGTACTAGACAGATAATCGATATTCTAAAGTAACCACAAACAACAACAAGTAAAAGATCTTAAGTTGCATAACAGAACACCGCGAAAACCTTTACCTCATAATGACGTACAAAAAATTCAGATCATGTACAATCTTTATGAAAAGACTCGGAACACTACAAGCAATACCAAAAAGCGCTGGTAAGACGGCTCACGTAGGTAATTTTGCAAGCAATACTGAAATAACAAATATTTTCACAAAATCAAGTACAACAGAACGTGTGAAGACACAAATCGAACAGGAAAAAGCGCAGAACGCAAGGGAGAAGGAAAAAAAGTAGTGGACTCCAGTAAACCAAATCAAAGTCAAAAAGGCCTTGTGGGAGAATTAATCAGCGGCATTAGAAGTTCAGAACCAGTAAAAACAGAAGTACATCAAGGATGCTCTAATCTATCTCCAAGTCTAGTTGAGCCCAAGATACATCAGATTTCTGAAACAGATTTCACCTTACCAGATATAAACATCAATGATACTGTCTTTCGCCTGGATTCAAAGGCTGCAAAGGAGTCGCCGAGAATTTATAACTGTACCCCTCAAAAAACACCTTCCTCAGAAGGGTCTCCTTCTCAATCACCGGATTTTCTATCTATAAAGAATATGGAATCTTATAATGGATATACTCAGGTGGCCAATTCTTTATTCACTTTACAAAGAATTTTGGAAGCAGTTCTTTCTCACTTAGGGAACATATTGGAAAACTTCGATCAGATGTTGGATACGCAAATAGGTATGCTACAATATTTAGTAGAGAAAAAAAGGAAACAACAACTAAAATTACAATTACTCTTAACGTTTCTTAGAATTTACTGATTTATTCCCCTCAGGCAATGATCCGCACAACCGTGAGAGAATAATGAATCTCATACAAAAGATCCAACCGCTACAGTCATTAACAAGTTCAGAAATAAAACTAGCAGTTTTCCGGCTAAGGTCTAAAACCACAGTGGCCATCGTCGAATTTGATACCGGGAAAAATTCTAAAAGAAAGTGAGACTCTTCATAAAAATGGATACGACGTTGCAGTGGCAAACAACAACTGCATTTTTAACAGCAGTTTGAGCTTTTCCTCCTGGAATATAGCAGGGAAAAGTCAGGAGAAACTTGCACATATCACAGAAGATCGACCGGGGATCGTAGTTCTACAGGAAACTTGGTCAATAACGATTAAGTATAAGACAGTCCAGCAGATCTTGTTGGTCAGGGTCATGCAAAAAGAGGAATTGCAATTCTCCTAAATGAAGATTTCTGCTGGGATCAGGAAATCATCCCTATGCCTCTAATGAACAAACAATGCATCAAGGTCAAGTGCTGGAATGACCTTATGGATACCTCAAACAACCTACTCATTTTCAACGTCTATATTCCATCCGGCTCCAAAATGGACTATTTGAGGAAATAGAAAAGGTGGTAAAAGGTCTTGGATTCCCCTCAACAGGAAAATTTCTAATGAAAGTATAAAAAAATGGGAGTATGGCGAACAAGAGGAAGCCTTGTCAATCCCAACACCAATATTTCCCTCAGGGATCAAAGCAGACAAAAGAGGGAAAATTCTACTATCCTCACTTCCAGTAGTAAACAAAGTCATTTTAAATGGAAGCATAAAAGGAGATATACCGGCAACGGGTATGAGAAAAGGCAACCTACATCTCCAGAGTACATCATGCATTGGCACAGTACTGCAATGGTGAACCAGGCCCAAGGGCGTCTGACATGGAATTCGAGAACATTCAACAAATTAATTTCTGTAATTGTCACTGCACAAGCATTACAGACTATTTCTTCCATAGACCCAATAATAAACTTTGAAGTAGTTCTAAACAAAATGGTGCATTCCCTGCAGGATACCTTAAAATACTGAAGTTCACATTCAGGAAAACATAAAAGAAGGTACTTAGATAAAAGAGCAATTGAATTAAATAAACTAATACGGGCGCAATTGCTTCAATTCTCAGAAATAAGACAACACAAAATCAAAATTTAAAAAAAACACTGCAGGAGGGAAAAAGAAAAAAATCGAAAAACTATGCAGGACCAAAAATGGGTGGACATTCAGATTGCAGCCAAACAAAAAAATAAACGCTTTTACTGGAGTCTAATTGCTAAAGAAACAGGCACAAAAAAATATTTACAAGCCTCACCAGTTCCCCGAACTGAATGGGAATCATATTTAAGTAACCTATACAAATTAAAGAAAGAAAGTGCGATCCAAGTTTCAAGATTGGAGAAAAAACTCTAGGTAATGGAGCTCCATCTCCTCTGCTAATTGAACACTTCATAAAAACGTCAAGATTGCCTGCTGCAATGGGCCCGGATCAGATACCAATAAAGGTAATCCAAAAGAGTGGAGCACGTTTCTAGCACCTCTTTTTTTCCATTGATTTTCTACTGGCGAAATCCCATAATCTTGGAAGGGGAGCATTGTGGTTCCAATCTATAAGAAGGGCTCTCTGTTGCTTCCCTGTAATTACTGACAGGTAGCCCTGCTGGATGCAACAGGGAATATCTTTGCAGCAAGTATTCTCGAACATCTTAAAGATTGGGCTTTCTCAACAGGGTTAATACCGCTAAACCAAGCTGGTTTCTGACAAAAACACTCTGTAACCGTCAACATAGCAGTGTTGCAAACAATAATAGATAAATACGTGGTCTCAAAATCACAGGTCATCTATTCGGTCTTCGTCGATTGCACGACCGCATTCGACATAGTGGATAGACCAACTCTTTGGAGCAAGCTCAGAAAATCGGGAATCCCGGACAACCGGCTGCACATAATCACATCACTATACACAGAAACATGGTGTCAAGTACAAATGGGGAAAGAGAAGGGACTCACTCACCCAATTGATGCACCAAATGGTCTCAGGCAAGTTTGCCTTTTAGCTCCCCTCTTGTTCTCTTTATATCTCAGTGATCTTCCGGAACGTTTCATACATGTCATCAATTTTCCCCCTAAAATATCATCATACAAAATTCATATCAGGATGTATGCTGATGACGTGGTCATCTTAGACCTTATACCATTCGGCCTTCAAAGGAATTTACAAGCACTTACCAAATATACAGAAGAAAACTTTCTAGTGCCAAACATAACAAAAATGAAAATCGTCCCGTTTAGAGGAAGGAAACGTTACACAAAATATAACTGGACATTGGGGGGAAAATCGCTAGAAGTCATAAATGAATATACCTACTTAGGGCAAATTTTTAAGCAATCTTTACAAAACTCCCCTCATCTGCAGCACTTGGGCTGCAAAGCAGATGTTCACGTTGGGGCACTCCAACGATTATATTCCTACACCGGGCACAGGCACTTTTCTTCTCTCTCCAGGTTTCAGTTCTAAGATCCCACCAATCTTATCTTATGCTCTTGAATATATCCCAATAAGACAATGGCAACAAACACAACTTAAAGAAGGGAAAATCCTCTGGAAACTGATTAAAATGCCTCAAGCAGTTACTGTACAAGCTCTACGCCTAGAGCTCCCCTTAGTCAGTTCATATGCCAGAAGTATTACCAACATCATACGATGGGAATATAACCTTGTACACGCAGAAAAAGGCACCTAAAGATCTTTATTAAAAGCAGAGACTTTCAACCAAGGATCATCGAAGTACGTTTTTAGTCAAAATGTATCCATTGCATTCAAAGTATCGAAGGTTACAATTGATCTGTTGCAATCCTGGACTCCTGCACATCTGAGGCTCTTCCTAAAACATTTAACACCAAGGATAAGTTTTGAATTTGATATTCAACATTGTACTAAATTGCATCATTACGAACTTTATGCTGAGACAATAGGATATAAGAAATTGCAACAGTATATTCGTATTAATTTAAAGCACGTTGCATAATATTACTTCGGCTCGGGATTCTCCCGCTTAAATCTTTTACTTCTAAATGGACTTTTAATGAAAATGCCAGCAGTTCATGTGACCGCTGCAATGGAGGTGAGCAAGACTTGAAACATGTATTGTTTGTTTGCCCTAACTCGACACTTGTAGATGCTAAAAAGCGATTCTGAAAACCAATTCAAACAAAATGTAATATCACAAATGTTCAGAGCTTGATCTTGCTTTTTAAGTCACCGCCTAATGAATTTGTGTTTTATAATCTGTTTAAACTTTTTAAAACTTTTTTTCAATTGTATTAGAATGATTACCAAGTAATTAACAATTTTTTATGACTAAAGTATTTTTATTCTTTTGTATAAATATTTGCTGTTCTAAGTAGAGAACTAAATCAAATAAAAATAAATTTGAAACTAACCTACATTTAAAAAAAGATTCCTTTGATGCTAAGAGGCTGCATAAAAGGCTTATTTTATCCCCAATGCCAGCTAGCCTCTTGCTGAATACATCACCAAATTCCCGCTTATATTCAGTTTAGTTACTATTTTAATCCCTAAATTCCACTGTCAACATTTTAGTAAATTCTCCAATTGCAATTTTCAACAAAACAACACAGTGGCTTTTCTTAATTCCTGTTTTTAGTTATCTCAAACAAATAGCCTACATTTATTGCAAACATCAGCTTTGTGCTTTCTGTAAAACCACTTATGTTGTCTCGAAATATCAATATACATTTTTACTTTAAATGCTCAAATTTACTCCTTAAGTACATTCCTCCAATATTTAGGTACTACACTTATTTTGTCCAATAGATCAGCTTGTTATTGTCTAAAATGACACTCTTTTTGCTTGCACTAACAAAGATTCATTGCGTCACTAAATATAGCCTTACACTGTTTTGAAAATGTATTATTGTCCTAAACATCCTCTCATAATATTAAATAATTTCATTTATTTAGTAATCGAATATCCGCTTGTTATATGTTGCCTCCTAATAGCATACTGTAATTTTCGTCATATTTCTAATTTTTTTCAAAAAATGCCATCCTTTCTTTTCCTTTTGGTACATTCATTAATTCTGTCCCCCGACATCACATTTACATTTTCATGAAACATCAGCTTTCATTTTGTTTGCCTACTCTCATTTTCATCCCAACCAGCTTTTTACTTCTTATTCCAAATAAGCTAATTTTAACTACAAATGAAGCCTTCAATTTCTGTGAATGAAATTACCATTTTGCCACACACCACCACAGTTTAGGTTTTAGTTAATTAAACCTTTTTGTCCCCAATACATTTTCTTTTCAGTTAAAAAATATATTAATTCAGGTCAAAATATCTGTATTTAATTTTAGGATTTGCATTGATCATTATTGATTATTATTATTTGTTTTCAATCATACTTCTGGTTAATTCATAAAGCATTAAAAAATCATAATGTACAAAGAGAAAGCAGTAAAATCACATCAGAACATAAAAAGCATAAACCTAACAAGAATTATCTTAATGCATTTTGTAGCAAATAATAAACATTTGTCCGCAAAGGATCACACCTACATAATTAAAAAGTATTTAAGACATTATTCTCAGTTCCAAGATGCCAGAAATAATAGTCATGGTGGTCTACTACTGATTGTGGACTCCTTATTCTTTATAATTTATTAGTGGTGACCATTTATTGTCTTGGGTACTCTGTCAGACATAAGAGAGAAAACATTGAGGAAATGATATAAAAACAATCTGTCTCTCTCTAATCATAGGAGAATAAATGTTGTTTTTTAAGGCAGAATATTATCTTTTGAGTAGCCAATCCCTTCATTCATAGATCACCTGGATAATTTCATAGGACTCCTAATCAAGATACATTGATCAAGATGATAGGGAAATCACATTATGCAGAACTGTTTTTTAAGACTTAATAAAAGGTTAAAACTCATCCATCTAATACATGTTCAAAATACACATTAAGGGCCCGATTCACAGAACTAACTTAAGACAAAATCCTAAACTTACTACCATTTTCGTATTCACAGAAGGCACTTACTCATTTTGGTATTCACAGAAGACACTTACTCACTTCGGTATTCACAGAAGTTAGGAGTCCTAACTTTAGGACTCCTAAATGCCTTCTGTGAATACCGAAAGTCTTAAAATTAGGATTTTTCTCAGTTTAGGAGTCCAAAAGTTAGGACTCCGAACTTTACTACTACTAAACTGAGAAAAATCCTAATTTTCAGGCTTTCGGTATTCACAGAAGGCATTTAGGAGTCCTAAACTTAGGAGTCCTAACTTTACTACTACTAAATTGAGAAAAATCCTTATTTTCAGACTTTCGGTATTCACAGAAGGCATTTAGGAGTCCTAAAGTTAGGAGTCCTAACTATACTACTACTAAACTGAGAAAAATCCTAATTTTAAGGCTTTCGGTATTCACAGAAGGCCTTTAGGAGTCCTAAACTTAGGAGTCCTAACTTTACTACTACTAAATTGAGAAAAATCCTTATTTTAAGACTTTCGGTATTCACAGAAGGCATTTAGGAGTCCTAAAGTTAGGAGTCCTAACTATACTACTACTAAACTGAGGAAAATCCTAATTTTTAGGCTTTCGGTATTCACAGAAGGCATTTAGGAGTCCTAAAGTTAGGACTCCTAAGTTCTATGAATACCGAAATGAGTAAGTGCCTTCTGTGAATACCAAAATGAGTAAGTGCCTTCTGTGAATACCAAAATGGTAGTAAGTTTAGGATTTTGTCTTAAGTTAGTTCTGGGAATCAGGCCCTCTGTGAGCTTATCTTGATACATAGAAGTGCATGATAACCCTTCTGAGTCTGAATATGTTCTCTGGGGTGTGTAAACTCCAGGCTGCCATATGTAGCTTATATAGTGACCGCCATTTTGCATTCAATATAATTTACTGGAATCCTACAACTCTTTCTAAATGCAATACTTGAACTGACAGCTCTATGGTAATAATGTTCTCTAACAAAAGTCTATGATGTCCCTAATGTGAGGAACACAAACTCTTTTCATATTAGTAGAGTAATAGGGGTTTAACAGAAAAAAGACATCATATAAAAAAGTAAGTATCTAAATAAAGCTTTTCTTCAAATGTCCATAATTTCAATGCTAAAATATCCAAAGTGGATGCATCCTGGTGGCTATTCTGTCTACTAGGGGCTCAGACAAAAATGGAATAGACAAAGTTATAGCAGACCTTTGCCTACTTAGATATGACCTTAGGGAAATGACAGACTGGTTCCACAAAATGGAGCAGGCTATAGCAGAAATGGGACAACTAACTAATAAGCTGCAGGACCAAGTGAAAGATTTCACTGAACCTGTTCAGTTCCTAGAGTCCTTCCTGGGTGGAAGTCTCTGAATGGTAGGCCAGAAGGAACAATATTAAGGTACTCATTCTGCCTGAAAACATTGAGGGATGCTGTATGTTGACTTGGTTGGCTACCACAGTAGCTGATACAATTTGTTGCCCTTGAGAGACACACAGGGTGCCAGAACATTCACCCCACACCTGAGACCCTCCCTAGACCAGTGATACTCATATTATGGCCCGGTTAACTGAAGTTAAAGAAAGGAAATAGCTAAGGTGTTCTGCATCACTTAACTTTAGAAACATCATAATTTCCAAAGACATCTTACAACAAACATGTACAAATATGTTAAAGTCTTTTCAAAATTAAAAAAGTGTATATCATTAACGTGCAGAAGTGTTTCATCTTAGGACATTAGATAATATCACTGCTAAGATTTTGTTTTTTAAATGATAGCTTTTACACATGAATTAAAAACATTCTTACTTCCACAACCTAACAACAATGCCAATAATGAACTATGAGCAAGTCAGTTGTCATGTGCAACCTCCAGGCTGGGTTGCTATGATGTATGGACAACAATATTATTTATTAAATCAAACACAAGAGACTATAGAAATCACAGCCTGAACTCATGTACTTCGAGGTCCTCCTATATGTGATAATAATGAAAAAAGAGGCAAAGTGAATCACAAAGTTTGGTCAAGTGGCGCACATTGTGCCAGTGAGACACTAGATGTACTTGCTTAGCTTCCCCTATACCCACCCGGCAATACCCCTATACCCCTATATCCACCTTACACACACACTCCTCATCCCTGCCCACCACCCTGTTGGCATCAGTGAGACCCTTAAACACAATAGGCCATACCTTGTGGACCCTGGAAAAATCCTTGTGAATACCCATGCCATAGACCAATAGTTAATCAACTGCATTATAAAGACAGTGATCATATTCTACAAAATGCCATCATGAAAAGTTATTACTATGGAAAACTGCAAAGTAATGATATTTTAGGACTTTACAGCAGCACTGCAGTAACATAGAGCATCCTTCAAAGAGGCAAAGAAGAAGCTGTATGAGATGGGAATCAAGTATCCATTGCTATTTCTGGCCAAGCTCAAGGTTATGCTAAAGGAAGAAACCCACTTCTTCATGAATCCTTATGAGGTATGGGACTGGGCTGAGCCACAGCAACCTCACAAAGGCATACCCGTCCATGACAACAGGAGCGATGGTGAGGGAAAAGATCAACACTAGTGTAACCCAAACATGAGATATAATGTGCAGCCATACATTAAGACACTGAGATCCGCATACCCTTCAGGCAAGAGATGCATCTCACGAAGAAGAAGGGCCTTGCATTGTGGAAGCAATGAAAAGGGCAAGTTTACTACATGCATATGCAAGATGGGTGTTGATTGATTTAGGCTGCAGGTCCCATTTCAGACTCCAAAAAATATCAATGGTAAAGAGTGGAGCTACCTCATTATTGAAGGCCAACTAGATTGAAAGGATGTAGCACTAGTGAATCTATATGCCTCAAACATAGTCCAACAGAAATTTCTCACAAAGTGTCTTAGCAGTTGGACATAATAGTTATCCAATGGTAATAGGAGGGGACTCTCACTAAATCTCTGATGTGGACTTAGATAGATAACACCCACCCCTTCCATATCAAGAGCATGCAGATTCGCAAGAGCACTAAGTGAATGGAGTTCTTACTGGGGCCTGGTTGACATGTGGTGGATGTATCAACGTAATGATAGAGATTAATCCTTTTCACTCTTTCATACATTACTTACAAGCGAGGCTTCATAATAGGTTTTTCTACTAGCCTCTGGGGAAAGGAGTTGGCCTAACGGCTAGGGCGGTCAACCTTGAATCTGGGGAACTGGGTTCGAGTCTCGGCAATAACACTGAACATCCTGTGATTCTGGGCAAATCACTTAATCTCGCCGTGCCTAACAAAAAAAAAATGAATGTGTCCTCATGTAATGCAACTGGTGCTATCTAAAGCGCTCTGATACCCTATTTGGGTCAAGTTTGCGCTATATAAAACCTCTGTAATAAATAAATAAACTAAGATGTTTACGTTTTTCTGCTAACCTCATGTAGAGTGTCCAGAGTATTTGACCAGAACCTACACAGATCATGACCCCTTGTTGACAGGGATAAAGTGGGGCCTTGTTAGAACAGTTATTCCACACTAAAACATAATGTGGCTGCACTGGGGAACCTTGTCTTCAAATAGACTATCAGGGAGGCAGTTGGTGATTGCTTCACAGAGGGAACAGCTTCTTTGGTATGGTGGATTAGTAGGCTTTTAGGACGCTCATAAGATGACGATGTATATCAACAGTTCTGGGGATACACCCTGTGCTGACCAAAGATGTCATTAATCAAGTAAAAGAAAGTATTGAAGGAGGTGGAAAAAACCGACCAGTGCATCCGAAGCTGAAGACCTCCCTGAGCTAAGAAAGGGAGAAATGAATACATCTTATAGAGAAACTGTAGGGCTATGACTATAGACACTACCTGACCAGGGCACATAAGGTCTGAGACACAGATTGTAGATTGCTAGCCTGGTTGGCAAAACTAGAATAAAGCAGTTTCCCTATATTGGGAGTCCACAATCTATGGAGTGAAATGGTTCATACTTAGATAGAAATTAATAAGGCACTTGGTAAAATTGTATGAGAGCCAATATGCTGCTCCCACATGGGTCCTCAGGGGAGAGCAAACTATGTTAGGACAGAGGAGCTCCCCATTCTAACACCAGGTGAGGTAGATCCACTGTGGAAGCATATTACAGTTCAGGAGAGGCCTGCTGTTGTAAAGGAGATGGTTAAAAGATAGGTGACTGTCTCAGATGGCCTGCCCATTGAGTTCTACACCTCATCCATAGGCTAAGTGGCACCAAAATTAGTTGCTAATTATAATGGTGCAAGAGCGGATTCGAGGCTCTATTCCACTGCTCGTGAAGCACTGATTGCGTCACTGCTGAAACAAAATATGGAAGAGATGTACCAGGCCTCATATAGGATGCTATCTATGCAAAATAATGATTACAAAGTTTTGAGCAGAATCATAGCAAATAGGATCCTCCCCAAAATACAAGGGTTGATTCATCCTGTCCAAGTTGTAACACAGCAAAAACATTCAGAGGCAGCTGCAGGTATTAGCCGACTAAACAGGGGACCATACAGACTCATGATATGAGCCTTAAATATTGGAAAATCTTTTAATACCCTCAGTTGGAAATGCTTACAACTACTCATGGAAGATATAACATAACATAACATATCTGTAAAGTGTACATTTCCACAGAAGGGTATCTTGGTGCTGAATAACAGAATTTTATTGTGATTCTATTTATGATATGGACCTGGGGGTTCGGAAGAGTAATGAATTCATATATACTAACAAGATAGCACGTTTATGGACTGGGTGCATAATTTACCACTCTTATTCAGTTGGCAGAGGCACACATTGTTGCAGGGATTCTGCGGAATCACAGAACTATGCTGGGGACCATAGAACCTTAGTAGGCAGGGACTGAGTTATCCTACCACCTTAGTACCCATGAGCCCGAGACCAACGAGCTATAGTGTCTCACTGGCCCTCCTACTGACTCACAGAAAAACAAGTGATTAGACACCACAGAACACAACACTCCGAACCCTCTCAGGAATCGTAGTGACAGGCACACACTTTTGCTCTCACACACGTACTTGTCCACAATAAGTTTTGACAGAGACACAAGGAAAGTTTAAAATGTTTATTTCAACTATTGAGCTCTAGTCTGCAGTATACATGCCACAACAAGTAAGAAGATGCCTAACACAAATATTTTCAGCATAGTAAGTAACCCATAAATCAAAAAGGAGCTGTCATGATATTAGACAGGGTAGAATAAGCCTCCTCCCCTTCTACAGAAGCAAAGTGATTATATATTAGATGATCTCTGGGTGTTGGCAGTGGACCCTGAAACCTTATCATGGACAGATGATGGTCCTGGAACACTGGAATAAGCCCAATGTGTACTCGATAATTGGCTGAACCCCACAGAGAATCACATAAACTCGAATGGAGCGTTCTAATGTTTGAGGGTAAATTAAAGTGAGGCCTACGTTACCCAATTGGTCGACCTGAACAAGGGGGTGGAGACCCCTTGAGAAATTGCATAAACTTGCACGGGAACCAGTCACCATTAATTATCTGAGGGTTTATATTTTTAGTTCGGAGGGCGAGGTGGATTGCGGAGAACCCTGTACATGGGACGGGAGGACAACAGGATACCGATGACTGACACAGATGCAAATACTACTGTGACCCAGGGTCAAGGTCACATGGGACGATACGCAAGTAGAGGTACCTATAGTCAGACGCAGGTGTTACAGAGGACACAGGCCCAGCTTCCTTATGCCCCAGAACTCTCACTGGAGAATCTGTCGATGGTTCCACCCCACAGTAGTTGGAATGTACTAAATAGGTGGATTGGCGTTGCTATAGAAGACGGAGGAGATTTGGTTAAAGGGGGCATATACAAGTGCTTCTGAAAACTCAAGGAGCATCCCCAGGGGTTTTACTCTTCCAAGGTTCCATAATTGCAAACCTGTGTCGACTTTGGAAAATGGGTCTGAGTGAACCACCCATACATCAGGGTTTGAAAATACTTTGCATCATCATTGTCCAGCCGAAAGCCAGCAACAAAGTATCCAGCAGGTATGTTTGTTTGGTCTCCTACAGTCACAACAGCAAGGGGAGACCCTTAGTTTTGGCTAAATCGATGGTACCGATCAAGGCATGATTTAGCTCTCTCAGGTTTCTCCCAGGTATAAAACCTTTTTGATCCTCATGTAATAGGTACTCGACTACCTTGTGTATAGGTACTGCAAAAATGTTATAGTCAGTGTTAAGTAGAGAGATAGGACGGAATGATTGGTATTGAAGAGGGTTTTATCCAGGCTTCAGGATTAACGTTATAACTGCATCATTCCATGACTCCGGTATTGGCATACCTTCTACCAGAATTGAATTGAACAGTTTATCCAGATTGCAATAATCTAGTCTGCAATTACAGAATACATTTTGCTGGGAATTGTATCGGGACCTGCTGCCTTGCCGATCTTTATTTTCTTAATAGCAATCAGTATCTCGCTGCTCGTTATTTCCTGACATAGATAACCTTGCTGTTCCGGTGCCAATTTAAGGAGTTTTTTTTTAGAGCAAAGCATCTATGTCTGCTCTGTTTGTTACAAGGTCCTCTGTATATAAATCTTGGAAAAACTCCCTAAAAACCTTTCTTATCTTACTATTTTCTTCTGTGGTAGGATAGGATGGGATAGGATTTCAGTTTATAGAGCGCTAGAATGCTGAGGCGTCTTGGCGCTAAGAGTGAGAAAGAGATCTAAGTGTATTAAAACTAATCAGATTAAAACCCCGGAAATAGCCATGTTTTTATTTGCTTCCTGAAAACTGTCATACTTGGTTGAAGTCTGAGCGTAATGGGCAATTGGTTCCACAACCGAGCTGCACAATGTGACAGGATTCTACCCCCTCATCTGGCTCTACGGACTTTGGTAGTATAAATAAGGCCGACGTTTGCCAATCTGAGACTTCGCAGGTTTTTCGCAGATCAGAATCAACTCCGCCGTATAACGTCTTATGCACTAGGCATAAGGCCTTAAAATCCATGCGTATTCCTGCTATTATCGACTTCAATCCTCCTAACATAATTTTGGTTCCTCTCTTGCCATGCCTTCCATGCCAACAGTTTTCCACAGCATTCCCCCTGCACTACATCTCTAGCTCTACTAAATTCCCACTTTTGCCTAACCTTTTCACCCATCTTGACTCAAAATTTCATCTGCAGTTCCTGAATTGCTGCGACAGTCTCCTCCCTATCCTCTTCACTTAAACCCTCTCTCTTCAGCACCTTTTCTAAACCCCTATCCTTTCCTCCAGACTAGAAAATTCCCTTCTCTCTTCCCTTGCCCAATTTATCAATATACCTTTGAGTGTCCCCCTTAACCAAGCTTGTATGCATCCCATACTACATGCAGGGCGCAGATGACAGGTTCAAAGAAAAACATTCTTCTGAGCTGAACGCCAAATCTGCAAGCACCCCCTCCTGTAGCAGGATCCTTCTTTTGATTGTCCATCTCCTAGGCCCCCGTGAATCCTGCAGTTCAAGTTTAAGAAGAATTGCTGCATGATCTGAAAGGTGAATGGGGAGATGCTCGTATCAGGTTGTGGTTATGTTAACAGACGTTAATGAAGGGAAAATAGAGCAAGGGTTGCTAAGTAAAACTGAAGAACAGAATAATCGTAATGAAAGGAAGACAAAAATATGAAGCCTGTGCTTAATGTCAATGTACATGCTTCCAGTTGAAAACAAATTATAATATTCAAAACAAATAGAATTGTATCAACTTGAATCAAGCAATCAAGCAAATACACTAAAATTCAAATTACCATGGATTAATGGTTCAATTTTTGAAATGTAATGAAGGGAGTGCAGACTGGGGACGTTTTTGCCAGCATTTGAAGTTCAACTAAGTCCTTAGTGCCAGGGTATCTAGAACAATCTTGACAACGTATCAGTAATACATAGGGTTACAATGCTTAGAAGCTTTCTGTGATTTTCAGGAATGCTTGATTCAAGTTGATACAATTTTAATACCTACACCAGGGATATGAAATGAAAATGAAAATAAATTTATTGAGCGCGATTGCTGCCCGGGGGCGTCCAAGCGCTAAGTTGTGCTGAGGCGGAGAGACCAGGAACGGAGGAATTAAGACACGAAGGATTTAGCGAACAGTAGTGTCTTCAAGTTTTTCCGGAATGAAAGCAGATTTGGATTCGATCGGAGTGAGAGGGGAAGGGCGTTCCAGAGTTTGGCAGTGTTTAGAGAGAACAGCCTGCCACCCGACCTGACCCTCTTCACTCTGAGAACAACAGCAAGAAAGGCTTCCATCGACCTAAGGTTCCTGTTTGGGTGATAGGGGGTTACAAGGTCGTTGTTAATGGGTGGGCCTGTTTTCCAAAAGGCGTGATGTGCCATGCATAACGCCTTGAATGCTACTCTCTGCCTCACTGGCAGCCAGTGGAGACTCTTCAGAGCAGGTCTGGCTGACTGGGATCGTGGAATCTGTAGCAGGGTGCGAGCTGCACAGTTTTGCACGATCTGTAATTTCCGGAGGGTCATTTCAGGAGCCCCAACATACAGGGCATTATTCGAGTCCAGACGAGACTGAATGAGGCCTTGTACCGCCACCTTTCTAGCTTCTAACGGTAGAAGTGGAAGGATCTTTCTGAGAATTCTTAGTAGGCCAAAGCATGTGGCGGACAACTTCGTGGCCTGGGTGGTAAACGAGAGTTTGTTATCCAGCCACACTCCTAGGCTCTTCACACTTTCTTTGGGGGTGGGGGGGGGACCCAGAGTACAGGGCCATAGAGAGGTGAAAGGTACTGGGGGGGTTGGGCCTAGGAGCATTAGCTCCGTCTTGTCCCCATTCAGTTTTAGGGACTTAGTCTAAACGAATTACCACTACATACTCCACTGTGGGGGCAAAGTGTCCTAGATGTGGGGAAGACAATGCAGATTTTTACTATATGGTGTGGGCCTGATTGATGCTTTCCAGCTATTGGGGACCTGTTATACACTAGGTTAACATGGCAACTGGTAGTGTTATGTTGTGTGCCTCAGAGGTCTACAATTTTGGCTAACACCTTAGGATAACAAGAAATAAAATAAAATTGCAGGTTTGCAGATTTGGCCCTGATTTTAGCTAAGCATCAGCTTGCTAGGATCTGGAAGGATGTAGCAGGCACAAACTTCCAGCAGCAACATAGAGAATGCAGTAGATGATACAGCGTGAGAGTGCTTCCCTCATCAAGAAGCGCAATGTGGTATCAGAAAGACTGAGGAAGCAAGGACATGGGATACTGTAATAACATTCAGGCACGGGATGTACATGTGGATAGTTGTCCCATTGAGTAGTGATGATATGCTCAGATAGGAGGGGATGTCACCCGACTCCTCAGCAGTCTCTTTTTTCCTGTCCCCACCTCCCTGTGGATGGTGCTGGGTGGTAGGGACCCCTTGGCCCCTTTGGCAACTGTATAATGATGAACTGTACTTACACTTCTCAAAAGGCTTATGTTAAATTGTAGTAATCAGCTTAGGAGCCGGAGATCCTTAAAGCAGTTTATTACTTGAATCTACACAGCAGAGGCAACAGATGATACAGAAGACATCCACCTTCATAAAAATGTCTCCGCACTATTAAAAAATACATAGAATCTTCTGACCCCATCACCCAGCAACACAATGAACATTCTTCATGAAATCCGAGGCGCACTCACTTTCATTTTAAACATTTGGCATAGGCGTACCCGCCGACGCTACTTCATGGACCACAATTCTTTGGGGTAACACGCTGGTAGGACTAGCAGAGTGCGGCCAATCGGATTTTTGTTTATATTCAGGCTCCCTTGAGCCGGTGGGGCTGACGAGCCCATGGCTACGCACCTGCGCGCCTTGAGTGGTACTTTACCTGAGAATATTTTTTGGCAGCCTACGCAGCTACCCTACACACATACCTACTCCCTGCTGACGAGAGGTAACTACCTCGAAACACGTGTCCAGGGATGGCTAACGCGACACTCACTTTCATTTTAAACTTTTGGCATAGGCGTACCCGCCGACGCTACTTCATGGACCACAATTCTTTTTGCATAACACGCTGGTAGGACTAGCAGAGTGCGGCCAATCGGATTTTTTTTTATATTCAGGCTCCCTTGAGCCGGTGGGGCTGACGAGCCCATGGCTACGCACCTGCGCGCCTTGAGTGGTACTTTACCTGAGAATATTTTTTGGCAGCCTACGCAGCAACCCTACACACATACCCTACACACATACCTACTCCCTGCTGACGAGAGGCAACTACCTCGAAACACGTGTCCAGGGATGGCTAACGCGACACTCACTTTCATTTTAAACTTTTGGCATAGGCGTACCCGCCGACGCTACTTCATGGACCACAATTCTTTGGGGTAACACGCTGGTAGGACTAGCAGAGTGCGGCCAATCGGATTTTTGTTTACTATTCATGTCATGTAATGATTTGATCCATTTATTCATCCAACCTGGTCTAAAACAAGTATTGGCCTTACGTCCCCTTAATAGCTCAAAAGGAGAAATCTTAGTAGTGTAATGAGGAGTCGTCCTATAAAACCAAAGCATACTATCGATGGAACCTTGTATATTAGCCTTCGAACCTTTTGCCCATCTAAGACAGTCACCCACCACCCTGTTCATGCGCTCCACTTGACCATTACACTGTGGGTGATACAGTGAACTTCTTGTATGCTTGATATTGCAAGAACTCAGAAATTACTCGAATTCTACACTGACAAATTGGGTACCATTGTCTGTGACCAATGTCTCAGGAAACCCCTCTCGAATAAACACCTCTCTTAAAAACGTTATCACAGTAGAAGAAGAGATGTCCTTAACAACCCTCACCTCAGGCCATTTTGAAACGTAATCAATTAATACTAAAACAAAACGACCTCCATTTTGCAAACCTTCTATAGGACCCATGATGTCTAAACCCAACTTACTCCAAGGAGCTGGCGGGCAGTCTACTGGCAATAGTGGTGGGGTCTTTACTTTCAAGCCTTTATCAGCTTTACTACATATGGAGCACACATCAACAATCTCCGTGACATCAGCATCCATAGATGGCCACCAGAAACCATCACGAACTCTTCGTTTAGTAAGAGTTGAACCAAGATGACCCTCATGAGCTCTGAGAATAATATTTTTCCTCACACCAAGAGGAGGAATAAGCTTTTCTCCACGAACCAACACTCCCCCTTCAATGGAAATTTCTGACTGTACTTTCCAGTAAGGTTGTAGATAATGCGCCAAAGTACTCTCTCTTGGCCAACCATTCATCACTCACTTGTTGGAGAACCTCATCTTGAGCAATGGCTTCCAACCAACTTCCCTCATCCCCAACACTAAACTCAGAAATATCAACCGCAGCAATAAAGCAATCATCTGAATCATCATCATCATCATGGTTGTCATCTGAATAGACCTTTTGGTCTGAACCTACAGGAAATCTAGATAAAAAATCTGCTCTCGTATTCTTACCACCAGAAACATGGACTACATCAAACTGGTATTGCATAAGTCTTGAAACCATCCTTACAATCCTCGGTGAACAACATTTGCTAGTCCCTGCACTTAGAATGTTGACCAATGGTTTATGATCAGTCCTCAAAATAAAACGTCTCCCCCAGACATACGAACGAAACTTACTCACAGCCCAAAGACAAGACAACAACTCTTTCTCGATTACCGAGTATTGTGTTTCTGCATCCCTTAGGACTCTGGATGCAAACGCAATGGTATTTTCACCTCCTCGAGCATCCTGCGTAACCACACACCCCAAACCCACCTGACTTGCATCCACCGTGATACAAGTGGAAAGGGTAGGATCATACGGTTTAAGCGCCTCACTATTCTTGAGTAGAACCTTCACAGCTTCCAAAGCTGCGTTACACTGACCCGACCAATTGAACGAAACACCCTTTCTCAACAAATAACTGATTGGTCTAACTACAGAGGCATAGTTGGGAATGAATTTAGAATAATATTTCAACAAACCTAACAGTGATTTAATCCCTGTTTTATCCTTCGGAATGGGAGCATTGATAATGGCATCTAACAAACCCTGTCTAGGTCGAATCCCTTCGCCCGAAATGTGGTGCCCTAAGTACTCGACTTCATCACATAGAAATTTACATTTTTCAGGCTTTACAACCACACCATACTCTCTGAATGTTTCGAAAACCCTTCTCAGCAAAATATTATGTGAACTAATGTCTCTGGAATGAACAAGGACATCATCTTGGAATACAAGTACACCTTTGATCTCACCCAACATACTCTGCATCACTCGTTGGAATACTGACGCCGCCGAGGCCAAACCAAACGGCATACGTTTATAACGGAAAGTGCCCAGAGGTGAGATAAACGACGTAAAGTGGCGAGACTCCTCTTCCAATTCAATCTGGTGGTACGCACTCGCCAAATCTAACTTTGAAAAATATCTCGAACCCCTGACGCACGCAAATAGGTCATCAATTTTTGGCAGAGGATGCGAGTCCACCCAGATTTCCTTATTCAGCGACCTGAGGTCCACACAGACGCGCAATTTACCACACCTCTTCCGTGCTACGACCAGAGGAGAAAGCCACAAAGAAGACTTTGTTGCTTCAATAATACCCTCTTGGCACAAGCGCTTTATCTCCACTTCAAGGTCCTCCCTAACACTGAAAGGAACACCCCTTAATTTGTGCTTCACCGGTAACGACCCTTCTTTCACAATGATTCGGTGTTTGAACCCTCGAATAGTTCCTAATCCCTTTGAAAAGACAGTGGGAAAGAGTTGCTCCCATTTAACACTACTATCAAAGCCAGCATCTGAAACAGTTAAAACTTGTACCCGGCAACCCGGTTTGAGGATCATCCCAAATAAGCCCTGGTGATACCATCCTAAGATATTCAATCCTTTAACAGCCACATATATTTTACCCTTGATCACCCTACCATTGAATTCAAGATCATCCTCAAAATATCCCAACAGTTCTATCTTACGACCCTCGTAGGATACTGGCGAGCGATCGGGGGGTAACAAACTCCTACCTCCCCAAGTTTCCTCAAAAAATTCCTTGGTAATCATTGTTATTCTAGCTCCAGAATCTACCAGTAAATTTAATACTTTGTCCCCCACCAAAATCTCAACAATAGGGTCTACGCAGTCCGTTTCATCAGAAATTTTTAAAACATGATCTGGACTATCTAGAACCACACCAACTATTTCGGAATCTGATTCACAGTCTGACTCTAGCACACATGCAACAGACCTTTTTTGCTCATTAAATTTCTTTTTAAAGCAAACTTTGGCAAAATGTCCTGTTTTTTTGCAATAGCTACACACAACATTTGTTCCTGGGCAGCTAGTTCCCTTCTGATGTTGTTTGTTCCCACATCTGTTGCACATATGTTTGGGGTCTTGTGAGAGATAAATATTTTTCTTTGAACTAATTTTCTTAGTCTCATTATCTCTGACATCAGGTTTAGAATCATTGCGCTTAGGTTTTGAGCTGGACGAAATAGAATTCACTGAGTCCGGAAGTTTATCTTCCAATTCTTTTAAAGATATTTGAGACGTTTCGATACTTTTGGCGATCCAAGTCTGGATTTGAGAGAGAAAGAAGTTTTTGCCGTATTTGCTTGTCACTGCAATGACAGACGAATTGATCCCTGATCAGTTGCTCTAAAAATGTCTCAAACTGACATTCTGAGGCAAGCTCCTTAATGCAGAAACATACGTGTCAACATCTTCTCCGTCTTTCTGTTGCCTCTTGAAGAACTTATGTCGAAGAACCATTAAGCTAGGTTGTTTGTGAAACCTTGTCCTAAGTTTAGTCACTGCATCTTGAAACACATCTATATCTTCTCCCGGAACATGAGTGATTTCAGGAAGATGTTTGAATATGGACCTCCCTTCAAAACCAAGAGAATGAAGAAGTAAAAACCTTTTACGTTCATCACTGAATCTGGATGCTCCAATAGCACCTAAATAGGTTTGGAAGGCATCAAACCACAGTTCCCACCTAACTGGTGGATCACCTGCGGATTCCAAAAAGGCAGGAGGTGGACTGACGGATTGCATATTGGTAGCAAAGAGCAAAGAATTTGCAAACAATTGTGACACACACCTTTGAATATATATATATATATATTTTTTTTTAGCAAAAAAAGCAAAAATATCAGCAATATAGGCAATATGGTAAATTAGAACAAAAACTAAAATAATTTTTTTTTAATAAATTTTATTGTCGATATTAACACCAAAACTGGATTTGTGTGCAGATCACAGGAAGAATCTGCTTCGATAAAACAATTGCCAAAAAGAATGTCTGTTTGCAGATCACAGGAAGAATCTGCTGACTTTGAGCCCCAAAAAAAACAAGTGAAGAATGTGATCGAGATGTAAACAAGAAGCAGGGGAGAACGTGTGTGTGGATCACAGAAGAAAAATTCAGCGTGTGTGTGTGGATCACAGAGGCAATCCACTGATGCGAAGGCACTGAGTGCAACGTGTATAAAGCAATTCACTCGTGTGATGACTGTTGCTTAGCAACTTGAGCTGCAAGAGGAGACGGACGTCACCGTAGCTGAGATGTGTTGCCGGTTCACACATGCGCAGTGGAAAAAGACCAGCACTCTCTTCGCGCATGCGCGCCAGACCTGAAGACACAAATTATGCCCCAAAACGCACGGAAAAGATATCGCACTTCGGGATGACACACCGCGGCAGGCTACAACAGCAGGGGCCCAGTGACGGCCCGTGCAGGGCGTTTTACCGGGGCGGTGACGTGGCGCAGAGGAGGGGCAGGGTGGGGGGTTGCAAAATGCGGCAAATGGCCGATTTCAGGTCAGTTACGAAAAAAATAATAAAACGAATTTCGTTGCGCGCGCTGCATCCCAATTGGCAATGCAGCGCGCGCAGCGAAATTCGTTTTATTAATTTTTTTCGTAACTTACCTACAATCTGCCGTTTGCCGCATTTTGCAACCCCCCACCCTGCCCCTCCTCTGCGCCACGTCACCGCCCCGGTAAAACGCCCTACACGGGCCGTCACTGCAGGGGCCGGAGTGTGAGACGAAGTTATGCAAATCGGGGTAAGTTCGAGTCTACTTCGAAAAGGTTGGTATTCAGCTTACAAATTTTTAGGCACCATTACCTTGAAGCTGTTATCTACGTAAGGGTGTACCTTTGAAGTAAAGTCTCGATAGGCTGAAGCTCGCAGTAACCACCTCTGTTCAAACTGAACGATCGTGGTTGGACGAGGAATTCTTGCGTGGAATTCGTGAAGCAGCCGTGTAGACAGGAGATCGTCGCCAATCAAATTGTAGTAATCAGCTTAGGAGCCGGAGATCCTTAAAGCAGTTTATTACTTGAATCTACACAGCAGAGGCAACAGATGATACAGAAGACATCCACCTTCATAAAAACGTCTCCGCACTATTCAAAAATGCATAGAATCTTCTGACCCCATCACCCAGCAACACAATGAACATTCTTCATGAAACCTTGCCACGCAGGCTAACATTCTAAACTTATCCACGAGGCATAACATAAATGTTATGTTAAAGTAGATTAATAGAGAGCACGGCTACTCAGAAGAGTGTCCTGGCGCTAAAACAGACAAGCAAACAAGAAGAGACAGAGAAAGGGAAAATGGAAGGAGAAAAAAGGAAAAAATTATTTTAATTGTTTTTTGCAACAGCCAGGTTTTCAGTTGTTTCCTGAAGGCAAGCAAGTTGGTAGCTTGCCTAAGTGGAAGAGGTAGCTTATTCCAAAGTCCACACACTAGCACTTGAAAAGAGCGACCGCCTTTGCGCGCTCTGAGGTACTTAGGGGTGGCCATAAGATGTAAATGAGCAGATCTGCGGGGAACATAAAAGGAAATTCTTCTGCTTATGTACTTTGCTCGCACACCATGCAGGGTCCTAAAGGCCAAGACCAAAGCTTTGAAGCAAATTCTACTGCGGACAGGTAACCAATGCAGATTATTAAAATGGTGAGAAATCCGCTCTCTAAGCCCGAGACTCAGAACAGCCCTGGCTGCCGCGTTCTGCACCACCTGCAATCTGTTGAGTAAGGACTCCGGGAGGCCTAGATAGAGGACGTTGGCATAGTCCAATCTAGAGATGATAAGGGCCTGAATGACTATTTTTCTGTGCGAGGTCTGTAATAGAAATAAAAACCTCCGAAGCATCTTCAGGAGCCCAAAGCATGTCCCGGTTGCTGATTGCACCTGGGCTACCATAGAAAGGGCGTCATCTATTTTTACTCCCAGGTTCTTCACAGGTTCTTAGTAACCTCTGACGCATATGCTGCTCAGAAACACGTTAGTTAATGTGATCGATACATCATCTGAGTATGGCTGGGGATATCTGAGCAATGAGGGAACCTAGAACATGTTGTAGCTCAGTGAATCAGCAATTTATGTGAAACTGGTCAAAATGCCAATGCTGAACTAAGATATAAGACACTGGACGTTTAGTTATAATAGAACAATAACATTTATTAAAAAAACATTGTTACTTTACTCTGGGTAGTCATTTCATGGGCGTTGCTTAGGTGTTCCCACAAGACATGCACAGATTGTGATGCATCTCCAGTGCCAAAAAGATACGCCTCCCCAGGTGAGGCCAAATGAGTAGAAATAGCTTTATTTCTCTTGGCTACTTCCTATTTCTATGTTTGCTGCATTCTGCACCTCACATAGAAAGAGGAATTTGCCTCTCAGGATTGTTTTTGTGCAGGAAGGTGTCCCTGGCGCCTGCAACACAGGCGCCCTTGCCCTGCATTGGCACTAGGCAGCCAAAACGGCACCAGCGCAGGGAAAAGGACAGGGATATGTTGTATTCTTTTAAATTAGGTGCATTCCTGCCCTTTCCCTGTAATGCAGAGTAGCAAGAGGACTTGCTGAGTTGTGTTACTCTGTCATAAATATGGCCCTTAGTATGCTGCTCTTTGATTCAAAAGAAATTGGGAGTTTGTAAACATGAAAACTAAAAGTAGAATCTCTGGTGCAAAATTAAACACACCAAAAGCCATTTGGATATTTGTTGTATAAAAAGATATTAGGATCTGTTTAGTGCCAGTTAGATATAAAAAAATGCTGAAAGTCAGAATGTGTAGAAGCATTTAAAGAGATTCTATTTTACTTATAATTACCTAAAGTATGTAAAAAATTAACATATTGTCATACATATCTCCTTTCTGCCCATCACTGTTCATCTAGTAAAACAAAGCAAAAGAAGAAAATTCATGTTTTGCTTTTGTTTTTTAAAGTGTAGCTTTAATTATGCTCAGTGACATGCCTTTCTCCTCAACAGTTGGCTCTAGCAGCACGCACTGTGAAATCAGAACTAAACTGTAATAAGTTATTACCGTTGAATGACTACTCATTTCTTGATTACCTGTGACTGGGGGCATCAGACGCACTTGTAATAAGGAAAGAATATAGACTTACCTTTACACTTGGATTGCTGCTTTCCATTTATTATATCCCAGGTATCGCCATCACATACCAGGTCTCTTCATGACATGCCAGGTATTCAATATATAGCAGGTTGTCCACATCAATACAAAGTATCTCCTTTAAGATTTGAAGGTCCTCTGACAACATGCGCACATGCACAAGTACATGCACACAATGAAACACACATCTTTGCCTTGCTTGCTTAATCAGAGCTTTCCAGCCCTCATCTGTCAGCAGGTGGTAGTTTCTGCTTTGAAAGTGGTGTTTGGCTCTCCATCGCCCTCCATCACTCCGCAGAGAACCACATCAGGGCTAGACAGCAGAGGTTTTGTCCAGGGCACCTGAATGCTTGCACCTCTTCTCACTCAACTCCAGCAATCAGCAGAACAATGTTGGGTGGTTAATGAGACCTCACTAGAGTAGATGCCACCATTGCTTACTGAGGTTAAGAATCTTTGACCAGCTGAAATAACTCCCCAAAAAATTTCTGCGGCTAAACTCATGGTAACAGACTTCTACCATGCCACATCGTCATGAGTGAGAGGATGAGCTGTGTGTCGTCTGCGTAGGATACGATGCTGAGCCCGTGCTATCTGACAATGGCAATGAGGGGGGCAATATAGATGTTAAAGAGCGTAAGGCTGAGAGATGATCCCTGGGGTACTCCGCAGTTGATGTCCGTGGGTTCGGAGCGGAAGGGAGGGAGTCTGATCCTCTGGCTTCGGCCGGAGAGAAAGGATTTGCTCCAGTCGAGGGCGGATCCTTGTATCCCAGCATTGTGAAGTCTGGTTGTGAGTGTGCGATGTGAAACAGTGTTGAAGGCCGCAGAGAGGTCTAGCAGGATGAGGGCCGCCATGTGTCCTTGGTCGAGTAGCTTGCAGATGTCGTCAGTGGCGGCTAGGAGGGCGGTCTAGGTGCTGTGGTTGCTACGGAATCCAGACTGGGAGGAGTCTAGGATGGAGTTATCTTCAACAACGGTGGTCAGCTGGGTGTTTACGAGTCTCTCTGAGACTTTGGCTGCAAAGGGGAGGAGAGAGATGGGCCGGTAGTTTTTCAGGTCCATAGGGTCGGCCGTTAGTTTCTTGAGGAGGGGTTTCACCTCCACCCGTTTCCATTTAGGGAGTGAGGGATGCGTTGATGGCGCTGTGGAAATATGGATTTTTCTGGTCAGTTATGTCCCCTATCTTGGACCCCAACGGTTCTATGTGCATGTGACAAGTACATGTATGTTCCCTCCAGTTCCAGTTATGAAGACGCAAATACATGTGCGTCCACCGTTAACATGTCCTCTTTCAGATCCGCCATGAATAGGCTGGATATTCCATTCATAAGTACAAAAGGCCACCGCCTTTATATGGTTCACTTATGTCATTTTACAGTCCAGGCAAGAAGGCCCTGATTCTGTCATCAAACTCTTCTTGTCTTCTGCCTCTGAAAGCTCCAGTCTGAGCCTGCATCTGTGACCATGAACTTTGTCTCATTCTCTGCGCGGCTCACGAAGCCTGACATCAGCTTGCTGCCTGCCAAGAACTGTATTTCACCTTCGAAAATTATCTGCTCCGCTCCCTGCCCAATGCATTCCTGTCTAGTAGCTTAAGTAAACATTCTTCCAGCTACCAAGCAAAGGCCCGACTTCTCTGTCTTCATGCAAGTAATTCATAGCCCTGTTACTATGGAAGATTCCGCCCTCGCATCTAGTGTAGACACTTAGACGCTTGTACACGCACTAACAGTCAGTATAGTCAGTATAGAATAAGATTCTACTCTAAGAGACCTCTCTTTTGGATAACTTAGTTCTTTAAACATAGGATGTTAGATATGATTTGGGATTAGGTTGACTTGACCCTCCAGACTTCTGTCGCCACATGTAGAGCTAAATGTCAAGTCCCCTTCACCCCCTAGTTGCACGTCAATTACACGTCATGCTGCTGCGCGCGCATATCTGCCAAGTATTTCTGCTGACATTGCGAAATTCTTTCATGTAACCACCCTCTTATGACATCACATCTGATGACGTTTTTTTAATCACTCCCAGTTACGCCTATTTTTGCTACGTATGAATATATTATCACCACTATCAATTGTTACGCCTCTTGTATTGGCCTCACTGTAATGCCTATTGTATAAAAGTAATTGATTGTCAATAACGTATGTACTTCACTTCCTGAACCTTCGTGGTGATGGAACCTGGAGCAACCGATTATAATCGACCATTGGAATAAAGCCCATTCCGAACCTCTAATACCACGGATTCTGCCTCTTATTTACTGAGCTATTTTATTATGTTTCTGTATCAAATTAAGTCCCGGTAATTAAATTATTTACCACATGAATGGCGCCCGAATAGGGACACTTTCTCATCTCACGCGCCGGTGGTGCGTTGCAGGCCCGGTCTCCTGCCACAGCTGGACGGACAACAACGCGTACCAGCAGGATTTCCTGTATCTCCCTCCGGTCAAGCGGGGGCGACTGAGGCTGCGATCAACACCCAGACGAGGCGGTGAGAAGTGCGAAGTATCCCGACCAGAGCCTAGCTGAGAGAGCAAGATCCGAGGTATACAGAGGCCCACCAGTTTTCCGAAGTCCGAAGTCGAGTCCAGTGTCCGAAGTGTTCGAGTCGAGTCCAGTCCGGTTCAAGTTCAGTTCAGTCTCCGAGGCCTTCCGTTCCGAGCTACCCGGTGAGTACCATTACTGGGGAGGCGTTCTGGCGTGCACATAAGTTGTGCCGGTCCAGACGGGTTTGGGTACACAAATCCGGTCTGCACTGTTTCAGCAGTGTACCTGTACTGTTTAGCAGTATATCTAGTATATCAAGTATATAAATTCAGAATAATTCAGTTCAAGTCGAGTATTATGTTTAGTGATTAAGTTTTTCTTAGATCATCGTTGCTCAGTTAAATGTTAAATGTTAAATGTTTTAAATACGTTCGGTATATTGTGGTATGAATGACTGTTCATTATTGTGTTTATTGCATTAAGTTTGTTCAAAATCTAGTATCAGATCAGTTCTCATTAAGTTTGTTCAAAATCAAGTATCAGATCAGTTTTCAATATGCCGCTCTTTTCGAAATTAAGACAGATCACAACAAGAAAAGGGGTACTCGAAGAAGCTGTTCCTATTCCTCCTAGGGACACTCCAGGGTACTTCATGTATCATAAACATGGCTTAGACGCTATATTATTTCTTGATTTATGGGTAGACTACACTAAGGAATTACCAGAAAGTCAGAGGTGGCCCGCAGCTGGGACCTGGGATGCAGAGTGCATCGTGAAAGTAGAGGAAGAGTTATGGAAAAAGAAAGCTAGACAATCACAGAAGGACGCCATTGAATTATGGCGTAAAGAATCGTATAGACGCACAGAAAAAGCACGTAGACAGGAAGAGAAGAGTAAAGAGAATTCAAATAAAGTTCAAGAAAATCTATTAATTGAAGAAGGTACACGAGTAAAATCAGAACAAGTAGACAGACAAAGACATGCCCTTATGAAGGGTATGTATCCCCTTCTGGCCGAGGGATTACCTAAGGCTACTGCGGGGATACCAAAAGACTTGCCACCCCCCTTATTTCCAATAAAGGTACATCCTAAGGGGCATCCTAGAACAGCAGAAGATGTTTTTCTTTCCTCATATTTAGATGACGCAGCTCCCGAGTATGCTAATCCCGCCCCACATAGACCGCTTGCCAGGGAGGTTCAACGCCAAGATCCAGTACCTGTATCCCTACAGCAACAGGTTCTGACACAAGTTCCGGCAAGCACATCTGTTTCTGCATCTGTTCCTACAGCTACTTCTATAGCTGTATCCACACCTATAGTTGCTGTATCACGTTCAACGAATCCTTTCACACCCGATACTCCAGACGGGGCTACCGGAGGTACTACCAATATCTTTTCTACGCCACCTAGAATAAATAAACTTACTTTTCAAGAGTCAGCACATTCACGTACCCCCAAACTCATAAATGCCCGTACGCTTAAGGAACTTCTTATAGATTGTAGATATGACCCTGTGCCCGGAAAAGAGGACGAAATGACCCTGGCATCTTTACGTATCAGACGAGCCGCGGTGTATTTAGGGAAGTTACCAGGAATGACTATGCATCTAGATAATATATATCATTTTGTCCAAACAGGGCAAGATTCTGAATGTATTAACAGAGCTATGGAATACCAGAAAGTGGAGATACAGGGGGAACTGTTACGTTTCCTCATAAATTGTGTGATCAGAAATCAAGACCGACCGGGGGTAGACCCGGAAGCAATGCAGATTCTTACCAGATGGAGCCAGAATATATCAGAAGGGAGACATGATAAGCAAAACTGTATAATAGCCATGTGCCGAAAGATCCGTAAAGAAATAGAACGCCTACACGAAGAAAGATTAGCGGTAGACCAGTTCGAACGAAGCGAGGAAGAAGCATCAGGACTGCCCACAGGACAGTCAGAAACTATAGCCTATGTAGGTAGAGGAAGATCTCGTAATAGTACTAGATGTCTTACTGATCCGATACATCCGATAGGTCTAGAAAATAACAGGAATTTTCAAACACCAATAATAAATATAAGGTCTAACGAGCATTCATTCCAAGCAGCTGATAAATTACTCCGAGAACAAAGGGGTTATCATTTTCTCGATTCTATGGATGAACAAGAATTAGCCAGGTCAGCTGTCCATTGGGTTGACAGTCCCGGGAAGTATAGTGATGATACAGTAGCACACACATTTTTGAATCTCACCCCAGATGAACGGCGTTTAGCTGGGATTTATATGATTCAACAACTTCTTATACTATATAAAAGCCAACATTCAGATCCGGGTCCCTTACCTAATATATTGACCGAATTACTCAAGAATAGATGGAGAGGTTCAGGTACTAAGTTAATTAAAGAGATACTAGAATCAAGAAAGCAGTACATTCTTTTTATATACCCAGAACATGTCTCACTGCCCATCAAGGAAAGAACCACGTATTACATGGACAGACAGAATCCCTTACGAGAAGTGCACCCAATAAAGGGCGAGGACAATGAGTTGAAACGTGTATATGTATATACGCCCATATCGAAAATAGAATTGTTAGATATGAAGAAAGTGGTACCCAGTCATGACAAAGACCCAGCGGGTTTCCACCGAGAAATTAAAGACATGTTACTCATGGGAGAGTATACCTATCCCGACATTATGACAATATTAAAGGTATTAATGCCTGCTGGCATTTATGAAAAACTCAAGGAAAAAGAGTGGGAGGTAGGAGACCAAAAGATAGATTGGACAGCATTAGAAAATGAAGAAAAGGCCCGAGGTCCAGGTTCGGGGCTTGGGGACAAAACTAAAGCACTGCCAGGTTTATTAGTCCAGGTACTGCCACGTTTATTAACTACGAAAAAGGAAGACTGGGGTGCAATTTCAGCCTGTAAACAAAAGCAAGATGAAGACACTAGTGATTTCTATGCCCGATTCGAAAAATGTTTTGGTATAAATAGTGGTATAAAAGCAAGTAGCGAGTCCTACCCACATCTGTTTGTGACAAAATTAGTTGAAAATTCCTTGCCCCAAGTGAAGAATAGAGTATTAAAATTCGAGAGTACCTGGCAAGGTAACACTCCATCACAAATGTTACAAATGTTACAGTATCATCACAATAGAATTAGAGAGGAACAAGATCATGAACAAAGACGCATGAAAGACACGAAAATGAAAATGCTAGTCTCCCAAACAGTTCCAGCTGAAGGACATAAAAAAGGTACGACACATTCTGGCGATTTAGCAGGACCTGTAAAAGGGACATGCAACTATTGTAAACAACTAGGTCATCATGTACACGATTGTCCAGTCCTGAAGCGTAATATCGCCACAGGTATCACAAAAGAAAGACCACGGCCACTTAGACAGGATCAGAATGAACAAGGAGCCTTGCAGCATGCACAGTACATGCCAGCTCCACAACAGACTATACAGTTTGTGCCAGCTGCACCAGCGTTGCCTGTTGCTGCCACGCAAACCACGACACGACAACTGTACCAGACCGCACAGTATGACTATCCTGATTATCAACGATATGCATGAACCAGCCTAGAGAGGGAAGTTGACTTACCCCTTATCGAGATCCCTGTAGATCAAGAAGGACCTTATGTACATAGTGAATTATTAGGCCAAGACAGAAAATTTTTACTCGATACAGGGGCAAGTCGAACAACTATAAAACGTAGTGAAGTTCCAGGGGCACCCCTCTCAGGCTCACAAAATATTTCCCTTGGTTTTTCAGGAAAACCTATTGTTAATGAAGTGTCACAACCTCTTCCACTTACGATAGGACCTTTGACCCGAACTACAGATTTATTGCTTACTAAATCATGTCCAGAAAACCTGTTAGGAATAAAGACATTGAAAGCTCTAGGAGCTATAATATGTTGTTCTCCGGAAGGAGTAAGATTGTTTTTACGTGATTTTAAAGGTCATTATGTGTCTAGAGACATGGATCCCCGATTGCAGACTTTACCTACCCATCTATGGGCACAAGGCCCTACTGATGTTGGTTGCATGAATATTACACCATATCGAGTTACACTAAAGGCAGGAGTGGTACTACCACGAATGCGACAATACAAGTTACCACCAGATGCTGTAGTGGCTTTACTACAAATCATTGACGAGCTCATTGCCCAAGGAGTGGTTGTAGAAACAGACTCCAATGTATGTAATTCACCGATAATTCCGATTCTCAAACGAACAGATCCGAAGGCCCCGCCAGTATATCGATTGGTTATAGATCTGCGCGAATTAAACAAGTGTATTGTGCCACAATTCCCTGTGGTCCCCGATATCTCATCATTACTGACAGCTATTGATTCCGAAGCAACATTCTTTACTGTAATTGATCTCAAAAATGCCTTTTTCAGCGTCCCAATAGATCCGAAAAGCCAATATTTGTTCGGATTTAGTTTAAATGGACGTAGCTTCAAATTCTCACGCGCTCCTCAAGGATTTACAGAAAGCCCCAGCATCTATAGCCAAGCACTGAAACGAGAACTCGACAGTATTCACATGCCAGTTAACACTGCCTTGCTTCAATATGTCGATGATCTACTGATCACCGCTAGAAGCGAACCCGAATGTGAGAAAGCATCACTGACAGTTTTACAATTTCTAGCCGAAAAGGGGCACAAGGTGTCCCCTTCTAAGCTGCAATTCTGTGTCCAGCGAGTTGTTTATCTTGGACACTCGCTGTCCAAGGAGGGAAGGCAGCTTACACCAGATCGCATTCAGTTAATAGCTAACATGCCAATACCCAAGACACAAAAGGAGGTACGGGCTTTCATAGGCCTCACTTCATATTGTAGGCAGTGGATCCCTCAGTATGCATTTCTAGCAAAACCACTCATTCAGTTGACAACACAGGAGGCAGCCACATCGACTGTTCTCCCTTGGACTCAGGAACATACACAAGCTTTTGAAAGCTTAAAGAAAGCTTTATGTCAAGCACCTGTTTTAGCAACACCATGTTACAGTAAACAGTTTACACTCTTTATTACAGAACGCGAAGGTACTGCTTTGTCAGTACTCACACAAGAACAAGCAGGAGCACACAAACCATGTGCTTATTTTTCCAGTACATTAGATCCCGTAGCTCAGGCTCTGCCTGCGTGCCTGAAATCAGTGGCAGCGACCGCTTTAGCAATAAGACAAAGCGATGCCATAGTGTTAGGACATCCATTGACAGTACAAGTACCACATGCAGTGGAGGTTCTTGTGAATCGAACGCAAACACAACATTTGACTATAGCAAGACTTACAGGGTATGAACTAACATTGTTTCAGCCACATATAGAAATCAGACGTTGTAACACATTGAATCCTGCCACACTTTTACCTATAAATGGAACAGACCCACTAGCACATGATTGTATTGAAGTTATTACAATAACGACGAAACCCAGACAAGATTTAACCGATGTCCCGTTGTCAGACCCAGACCTGACGTTGTATGTAGATGGTTCATGTATGAGAAAAGGTACAGGAGAACTAGTGGCCGCTTACGCAGTCACAACAGACACTGAAATTATTGAAACAAATTGCATAAATACCTTGTCCGCTCAAGCAGCAGAGCTCGTCGCTCTGACACAAGCCTGTATTCAAGCCACAAATAAAAAAGTCAACATATACACTGATTCACGTTATGCATTCGGAGTCGTACATGACTTCGGCGTGCTGTGGCGAGAGAGAGGTTATTTAACTTCTCACGGTGCCCACATTCAGCACGGACCCCTCATTCACGCCTTATTAGATGCAATACATTTACCCATTGCAATATCGATTATGAAATGCAAAGCACATACGAAAGTTACTGATATCATTTCTCAAGGCAATGATTTAGCTGACAGAACAGCTAAACAGACTGCCCAAACTCAAACATCCGACATGACAAAGACAATAGTCCCGACGCCAACACATTGTATGACGGTTAAAGATCCTACTCTTGATGTAATTGATATACAGACACATGCTACATCAGAAGAAATAAAGAAATGGACTGAATTAGGAGGGATCCAAACGGATCAAGGATGGTTGATGAAGGAAAAGTCTGTGTGGTTCCTTCCTGATTCAATGGTCCAAGTCATTATTAACACTATCCATAGTCCAGCGCATCTAGGAGAGAAAGCTATGCTAGACAGCATTCAACATATTTGGTTCAACAAGCATTTACGAGCAGCAGCGAAACAAAAAGTTCGTACCTGTATGATCTGTTGTCAGTTCAACCCAGGAAAAAGCGTTCCCGTAGAACAAGGTGGATTTCATCCTCCTGATCATCCTTTTGAAGTCCTCCAGATGGATTATATCCAGATGGAACGATGTAGAGGATTTAAATATGTTCTCGTAGTTGTGTGTGCTCTTTCCCGTTGGACGGAGGCATACCCGGTTTCAGATTACACTGCCCCGACTACTGCCAAACAGTTGGTTCGAGAATTCTTCCCACGATACGGTTTACCACGTGTTGTTCACTCAGATAACGGCCAGCCGTTCTCATCCGAATTAATGAAACACGTTTCACTTTTGTTAGGCTATCAGTGGAAATTCCACTGTGTCCGACACCCCGAAGCAGCAGGTCTCGTAGAAAGACATAATCAGACTCTGAAAATAAGATTATCCAAAATATGCAGAGAAAAAGGTGTCGACTGGGTAGTAGCATTACCAGTTGCACTCTTTTACACAAGAATGGTAGCACACTCTCGAACAGGGCTATCCCCGTATGAAGTGATCTTCGGCAGACCACCAAATATGTGGGGGACGCCTATACCACGCAAAATAACTGATATTGACTGTAACATGCTGACAGATTATTTGGCTTCCTTGATGGCTGCACTACAATCTTGTCGTTCACAGGTAGCCGCAACTTTTCCTGACAACACTGAGGTGAAACCCCATGACGTGGTTCCGGGAGACCTGGTCCTCGTGAGGAACTTTGATCGAAAGACTCAGCTGGAACCTAGGTGGCGGTCACCTCAGCTGGTGTTGCTCACCACAAGAACAGCCGTGAAGATCGAAGGCAGAAAAGGATGGATTCATTCAAGTCATATCAAGAAATTTCATGGACTAAAATCAGATGTGAATACCACACCTTGTGTGTCTTCACCCATTGACTCAAAACTTCCTTTTGTGGAAAAAAGTGATTCCGAACTTTATAAATTAAAGCTCAGGCCCAATGAGTCGAGCAATTTGATTGTTTAAGTCCTCTCCAAGGTGAAGCGGTTGAATTGTCTCGGACATGTATCCCTTGGACCTGAACAGAGAAAGCACTCGAAAAATGTTGAAACGACAGGCGTACTGTAAATCTCTGCGTAGTCATTGTATAGTGACGTTATTAATTTTGTTTTTCTCAAGTCTTTTAATAATTACTGCAAGTATATTGTTGCACATATATTATCCTATTTCTAGACATGTTTACAATGTTACTGCTGAACATTCTTTTAGTGAATTACCTCCGCTTGAATTGTCATACAGATTTGCGCTGCGCAATAACACTTTTATTAGTATGTTACATCATTCCCATCAGGTTAGCAATGCTACAAATTGTTGGATATGTGGCCGACTCCCTCCCTATCAGAACTATAAAGGAATTCTACCTCTTTTTCCATACCCGTTCACACACAACGGCTCCTGTGGAGCATGGTTTAGCTTAATTAATTCTCTGGATTCGAATTCTGCAGTTTATCAAGATAACTGGGTATGGGGAAATTTGAATTTAGTTTTACTTAAGGTCTGCTATCCTAACAAGGAGGGATTTCCCAAAAGAACAGGAACTGATCTAGAAAATGAAGTATATGGATTAGGTAATTTTACGCTTAATCTTATGATCCTAAATGTCGAATCCGAAGCTACTCCAATTTTGCCCGCTATGTCAATATTTCCAGTAAAGGGTGAATTATGTGTAAGAAAGAATGGTTCCATACATATGGGCCATAGTAGATGCACCACTGTAGTAGAATTTAGTGATCAAGGCAAGTCTACATTTAGAGCTTCCCGCCATTCCTATTTTATATGTGGTCAGACGGCATATGTACGTTTGCCTCTAGATTGGGATGGTACCTGCTACATTGGATTCCTTTTGCCACCTGTTTTTCTAGCTCCTCCTGATTATCACAGAAATACTCATTTAGTACACAATAGAGAAAGGAGAGATCTCCCAATAGTCGATTACACTGAAACAGCATGGGAAAAATACACAGATTTCAATAAAGGTCTCTTTCCCTATATAGGTACCGTTACTAATAGTAAGCTGATACGTAGATTAACTAGAACCCTTGAAGCAGTAGTGAACGAAACTATTTCCGCCTTAGGCAATTTAACAGAAGAGCAGTCTGCTATGCGGATTGTTGTGCTTCAAAATCGTCTTGTCCTTGACGTCATCCTGGCCGATAGGGGCGGAGCTTGTAGGGTCATCGGATCAAGCTGTTGCATTTTCATACCAGAAAATTCACCATCTGTATATAAAGCCATAACTCGCCTTCATAAGATTGTAAACCAGATACACCAGAATCCAGGCACCTGGACTTGGTCCGGTTGGTTTTGGAGCGTGTTATCAGCCTGGGGATGGAGAGTCCTATCTTTCCTAGGTATTGGCCTTCTCATACTATTCAGTTGCTGTCTATGTCTACAATGTGGACCAGCGATTTGTGGTCTGTGTGCCACATCGTGCATTCCACATCAAGATTTTCATTCAAGATCCTGGAAGAAGAAAGAAGAACAAATGATGCTATATGAACAGATCAATGGATTAATGAAGATTGATATCTCTTGACGGGCAAGTAGGGGACAAGGAGGGAATGTGGAAATATGGATTTTTCTGGTCAGTTATGTCCCCTATCTTGGACCCCAACGGTTCTATGTGCATGTGACAAGTACATGTATGTTCCCTCCAGTTCCAGTTATGAAGACGCAAATACATGTGCGTCCACCGTTAACATGTCCTCTTTCAGATCCGCCATGAATAGGCTGGATATTCCATTCATAAGTACAAAAGGCCACCGCCTTTATATGGTTCACTTATGTCATTTTACAGTCCAGGCAAGAAGGCCCTGATTCTGTCATCAAACTCTTCTTGTCTTCTGCCTCTGAAAGCTCCAGTCTGAGCCTGCATCTGTGACCATGAACTTTGTCTCATTCTCTGCGCGGCTCACGAAGCCTGACATCAGCTTGCTGCCTGCCAAGAACTGTATTTCACCTTCGAAAATTATCTGCTCCGCTCCCTGCCCAATGCATTCCTGTCTAGTAGCTTAAGTAAACATTCTTCCAGCTACCAAGCAAAGGCCCGACTTCTCTGTCTTCATGCAAGTAATTCATAGCCCTGTTACTATGGAAGATTCCGCCCTCGCATCTAGTGTAGACACTTAGACGCTTGTACACGCACTAACAGTCAGTATAGTCAGTATAGAATAAGATTCTACTCTAAGAGACCTCTCTTTTGGATAACTTAGTTCTTTAAACATAGGATGTTAGATATGATTTGTGATTAGGTTGACTTGACCCTCCAGACTTCTGTCGCCACATGTAGAGCTAAATGTCAAGTCCCCTTCACCCCCTAGTTGCACGTCAATTACACGTCATGCTGCTGCGCGCGCATATCTGCCAAGTATTTCTGCTGACATTGCGAAATTCTTTCATGTAACCACCCTCTTATGACATCACATCTGATGACGTTTTTTTAATCACTCCCAGTTACGCCTATTTTTGCTACGTATGAATATATTATCACCACTATCAATTGTTACGCCTCTTGTATTGGCCTCACTGTAATGCCTATTGTATAAAAGTAATTGATTGTCAATAACGTATGTACTTCACTTCCTGAACCTTCGTGGTGATGGAACCTGGAGCAACCGATTATAATCGACCATTGGAATAAAGCCCATTCCGAACCTCTAATACCACAGATTCTGCCTCTTATTTACTGAGCTATTTTATTATGTTTCTGTATCAAATTAAGTCCCGGTAATTAAATTATTTACCACAGCGCGACCAAGTTCGGGTGTGATGGCGGTAGCGGCTCTGTCGAATATGTGCGGTAGGCAAGGGTCCGTAGGTGCTCCTGAGTGGGTTTTCTTCATGGTTGCGGTGATGAGTTCGGTGGTGGGGGGGTCCCAAGACGTGATGGTTGGTATGTCGGCGGTGGTGGGTAGGGGGGTGGTGTCTGGGGCTGGTTCGTTGAAGTTGTCCTAGAGGTCCTTGATCTTCCGATGGAAGTAGGAGCTGAGCTTGTTGCAGAGTTCATGGGAGGGTGTGACGTCCGTGGCTTCACAGGCGGGTCTTGCGAACTGTTGTATGATGTTGAACAGTTCTCTGGCATCGGTAGCGTTGGTCTGGATTTTGTCCTTCATGAAGGTCCGTTTGGTGTTTCTTATGAGCTGGTGGTATTCCATCAGGGCGTTTCTGTGGTTGTTACGTGCTTCTGGAGTCTTCTGGTTCCGCTTGGTTTTTTCTAAGCGTCTGCAGGTGCATCTGGCTTCTTGCAGTTCCGTGGAGAACCAGACGGCCTTCAGCAGTCATTGCTTGGCAGGGGGGTGGAGTGGTGCAAGCTTGTCCGCACAGCATGAGATCCAGTGGTGAAATTCCCTGGCTGAGGTGTTGATGTCGGAAGTGGCTGTGGGGGGGTTTTGACTCAGGGTGGCGTCGAGGAGTTCTTCTGTGACCGTGCTCCAGTTCCGTCGTGGCGGGCGTGGGTCAGGCTTGTGTGCGGTGATGGTGATGAAGGTGAAATGGACGCAGTGGTGGTCCATCCAGGGGGGCTGGGTAGTGTGGCTGAAGCAGATGTTTGCTTCTCCTGTGAAGATGGGGTCAAGGGTGTGACCTGCTCTGAGGGTGGCTGTGTTGACGAGTTGCTTCAGTCCTAGGTTGGCGAGGTTGTTGATGAGAGTGCTGGTGTCGGGGTCATTGCCTTTGTCCAGGTGGAAGTTCAGGGCCCCGAGTAGAATGTAGTCCATGGAGGTGATGGCGTAGGGGGCAGCGAGCTCGGCGATGGTTGTTGCGGGCTGCGTGCAGGGTCCTGGTGGTCTGTAGATGAGGGTGCTATGTAGCGTGGTCTTGGGGCTGGTCTGGATCTGAAAATGGAGGTGTTCTACGTTGGACTGGTGGTCACTCGAGCTGGAGGTGGAGTGTCGGAGGGCAGTCTTGTGAGCGATGGCGAGTCCCCCTCCTGGTCGGTTGGTGTGGTCCTTTCTCTGGATTTTGTATCCATCTGGGATGGCGGTGGCGATGTCGGGCCGGAGGTGGCGTTGGTCCAGGTCTCTCTGAAGAAGGCGACGTCTGGTTTGTGGGTGTCGATCAGGTCGATCAGGTCCCAGATTTCAATGGCATGTCGGTGCAGGGAGCGCACGTTGAGGAGGATGCAGGTCAGGTCTCTGGTGGTGAGAGCATCGGGCAGGCAGTCTGTGGTAACTTGTCGATGGTGAAAGATTTGCGCTTTTACAAGAGAACTGCCCGTGGGTGGTGTTTGGTGAGGCTCTTGCAGTGTGTCTTCCGGGGTTGAGTGCGGTGAGGGTTGTCGAGTCATATCGGTGGGGTCTGGGTGTACCAGGTCGCTGGCACTGCTCGCGGTTGGGTCACAGACGGGCGCAGATGGGCTTGCCTTAGGCACGCCAGCAGTGCCCCGCTGCGCGCATCTGCTGCGCGACGGCGCAGCAGTCGGCATTTGAAGGGGAGGGAGGCGGGAGCAGCAGAAGGAAGGCGGGAGCGGGGATGGGTCGGGGCGGGACCGCAGGGGCAGCAGCAGTGGGAAAGGTGAGAGTAGGTGGCGTGGGGGGAAGACCCCAGTCAAGCAGTGAAACAGGGGAGCACAAGAATTGAATGACAACACCAGAATGCTCAATAAAACAAATGAAAACGATAAAAACAATTAAGGGGAAGAGATACCACAGAAACACAAGGAGAGACCTGTGGCGCAGGCACGGCAGCCGGCTCGAACCCAGCCCGGAGGGAGCACAGTGCCGCGTTTGGCTGAGCAGGCGGAGCTGCTGGGGATAGTGCTGGCCTTGGCCCAAGAGGTCAAGGAGTCACGTGCGCTCCCCTGCAGTGGTCGGCATATGTAGGGGGGGCGGGAGCAGCGGATGTGAGGCAGGAACGGTGCTGGGTCAGGGGCGAGGCCACAGGGGCAGCAACAGCGGGAAAGGTGAAAGTAGGTGGCGTGGGGGGAAGACCCCAGTCAAGCAGGGAAACAGGGGAGCACAAGAATTGAATAACAACACCAGAATGCACAATAAAACAAATGAAAATTATAAAAACAATTAAGGGGAAAAGATACCACAGAAACGCAAGGCGAGACCTGCGGTGCAGTCACGGCAGCCGGCTCGAACCCAGCCAGGAGGGAGCATAGTACCGCGGTTGGCTGATCAGGCAGAGCTGCTGGGGAGAGTGCTGGCCTTGGCCCAAGAGGGCAAGGAGTCACACGCGCTCCCCGCAGTGGTCGGCGGGAGAAGCGGAAGGGAGGCGGGAGCAGGGCTGGGTCGGGGGGCGAGGCCGCAGGGACAGCAACGGCTGGAAAGGTGAGAGTGGGTGGCACAGGGGGAAGACCCCAGTCAAGCAGTGAAACAGGGGAGCACAAGAATTGAATGACAACACCAGAATGCACCATAAAACAAATGAAAACGATAAAAACAATTAAGGGGAAGAGATACCATAGAAACACAAGGAGAGACCTGCGGAGCAGTCACGGCAGCCGGCTCGAACCCAGCCGGGAGGGAGCACAGTGCCGCGGACTAACGCTGTAATGTCCATGCAAGAGGCGAGGGATCTCACTGAATCCTATAAAGCAGCTTCAACTGTCGCCCCCAGCTCTGTGATCCAAGTAATCACAGGATTTGGTACAGACCATACCGCACCGAGAACGGTGAGACCTCCAGCTCACCTCACCAATATTCCTATGGCTCCCCCAAATGAGAAACAAGAGGGTGACCAAGTGCATGCTAATAAACTGCAGATCTGTAAACAAACACGCAACAGGACTGGCAGAAATCATCCTAACACACGACTTAGACATCACGTTCATCACAGAAACCTGGTTGAACGAATCCTCACCCTCCCCCCCCATCTTCGATATGCTTGTACCCCCGGAGTTCTCAATCATCAATAAAGACAGAAAAAAACAGCGAGGTGGGGGGACCACAATCATACATAAAAGGAACATCTCTATAACAGAAACGGACTCCTTCAAATATAACACATTGAAATACCTAACCGCCACCATTAAGACGTCAGACAACAAAATGCTTCACTGCCACCTCCTCTACCATCCACCAGGCAACACCCCCGCATTTGGAGAACATCTGGCCGACCTGATCACACACTGCTCTCTCTCAGACGCGAACAACCTAATAATAGGAGATGGAATGAGGTAAACAACCCTCTGATACAAACTTTAAATGAGCTCCTTCACAAGAACAATTGACCCAACACTGCAAAGAACAAACCCACAACAAAGGCTTAATCCTGGATGCCATCATAGCGCACGAAGTCGCAATCACCATCGACTGTACCCTCCCTGTTGACTGGTCAGACCACCATCTCATTTTTTTTCATATCAATCAAAAGACACATCGACCGCCTTGCACTACTGAACACTTTCACTGGACGAGAAACCTGAGACAGATCCCCCTCGCAGAACTAAAAGAAAGGCTAAGTACACTCCTTCCCTCCATCGCAGGCGACAGGTCTACAACAGATCTTACCTCACACTACAATGCGTCTATGACCACCATGCTGGACCAAATAGCCCCCCTGAAACGAAAAAAAAACAAGGCCCTTCCATCGAGATCGTGATTCAACACTGACCTAAACTCAGAAAGAAGACAACTAAGCGCTGCCGAAAGACTTTGGCGCAACAACCCTTCGACAACCCACCTTGATCAACTCAAAAAGGAACGTAGGGAATATAAAAAGCACATAAAAAATGAAAAATCCACCTTTTTATACGGTACACTAAATAATGCTAAAAATCTCCCACAGCACTCTTCAATATCATCAGACAGCAAACATCTAAACCATCACCAAAGACCTATGTGACAATTTTGCCAATTTCCTCAAAACAGAAATATCTCACTTAAGGATCACCTCCGACCCCCAAATGAAGTCCTGCTACTCTATAAAGAAAGCATGAACCCATTCAGGCAATCCGCAATCAACTGGATAACTTTCGAACCCATCACTGAAACTGCAATTATTGAATTGACTACCGGATCCAAGCCCTCACCACACACTGAGGACCCCCTCCCAGCCCAACTGGCTAAAAATCTCAAACTCTCCCTAGCCCCACTCTGGTCGGAGATATAAATAGCTCCCTGAAAACAGGAATCATGCCTGACTGCCACAAAATCGGTCAAGTAACACCATTACTGGAAAAAGCAGGCGCTGACCCAAACAATCTCAACAACTTCAAGCCTGTCTCCAATCTGCCATTCCTAGCGAAACTACTAGAAAAATGTGTTCTCCATCAACTCACCCATCGCATGGACAACAACGATCTCCTTGACCCTCACCAATCGGGCTTTAGAAAAGGATGCAGCACAGAGACTGCCATCTTGAATGTCATTGACGACCTCCACAAATCACTGGACAAGGACCGCTGCTGTCTACTCATACTCCTGGAACTTTCGGCGGCCATCGACACGGCTGACCACAAACTACTCATCAACGTACTCCGAGAAAGGGTAGGAGCAGAAGGGGTGGTCCTACAATGGTTCACCTCCTTCCTGCAAAACCGCTCTCAAAGGATAAAATTCAGAAGCTTCACGTCTGACCTACACTCCATAAAAAGAGGCATTCCCCAAGGATCAGTTCTCTCACCTGCACTGTTCAACATTTACATGGAGCCACTCACCACCATTCTCAAAAAAGCCAACATACCCTTCCACCTTTATGCCGATGACACCCAGATCTACCTCGAAACCTCCACCATAGCGGACATGCAAAGACTCAATGACACCCTAATAGAAGTCCAAAAATGGCTGTCCCAAAACCATCTGAAACTCAACCAAGACAAAACGGAAATTCTCCTCATAGCCAACAAAAAGCAGAACCCCCGAATCACGGAATGGATAAAGTCTATTGATGCTCTCAACTGCACTCTCATCCCAGCAGACTCTGTGAAGTCACTGGGAATCACTCTGGAGCCCAACCTTGACATGGTCAAACACATCAAGAACACCGCAAAATGTGCCTTTTTCAACTTAAAACTACTAAACAAAATCAAACTCTTCATCCATCCAAAAGACCTTAAGCAAGTCACGCAATCCCTCGTGCTACCCAGATTAGACTACGGGAACGCCACCCTCACAGGCACGATAAAATCACACCTTGCTCCTCTTAGATCAACCCTAAATGCAGCAGCCAGAATGGTGACCGTAGTAAAGAAATACGAACACATCTCCCCCGCTCTCAAAGAGTTTAACTGGCTCCCAATAGAAATGTGTGCCAACTTTAGAACTGCCTGTCTCACCCACAAAGCTCTGCACCGTGGTAAACCCACGTATCTAGCCACCAAACTCAACAAAGCGGGACAGACAAGAAATCTCAGGAGCATCAATATTCTACTACTCATCACCACGAAAACGCGCAAACAAAAGATCTTATCTCGGTCTTTCTCTGGAAATGCACACAGAATTTTGAATGCCATCCCAATACATATCAGGACTAACCCTTCCTTCAAAGAATTCAAAAGCCAGCTCAAAGTGCTCTTCCTCAATCGAGCTCTCACAAAGTAACAACGGATCTACAATACCAAACAGCCACCAACTGAGGATCCAGTCACTACGATAAGAACAACTCCTTACAGCATCTTCCTCTTGACCCGCACCTTAACGCCCCTGACTACTAACACCACCACTACTACTCTGCATTTGAATGCTACGTGACTTATGCCGATCAATGACCGGTCTTTAAACACTGTGTTTAATGTTCCACTCTTTGTATACTCGACTGTCATTCGACAAATGTTGTAAGCTCTCCGATACCTTTGGGTCTGGCTAGCGCTATATAAAACTCCTAAATAAATAAATAAAAATAAATCTCTCCAGTTCACCATGGCCTCACAACAGCCAGTGCAACCACCGATGCTAATCAGCCTTTCATTGGCAAAATCACATACCACTGTGAATTACAGAATATGATGTTTCATATGTTTCATATATTGGTAAGATAGCTCGGTGAATAATCTGATCATGGTTACCATGTGCAGGTCACATGTTGGAATTCCAGCAAGAGCAGCTCAGCTGTCCATCCTTCTGAATTGAGTAAAACCACTACTATTAAAGTATTTGTATTTTCCAGAGGGTAGAAGCACGGTGAGAAAGCAAAAAACTACAAGTAACGTGACATGAAGTGCCAGAAGGAGAAACTGAACCACTTCGACCCCTCCCCCTGCCAGGTGTTGAGGAGCACAGCAAGCAAAGACAAGGACAAGAGGCACCACCAGAATGAAGCACAACCAGACAGAGCAACTGAGAGAAAGAGTCCTGGGGCCAACTAGTTCATTGTTTACAGGACAGGTGCACAGAGATGAACCAAGAGAACAGAATATGTGAAAAGTGTTAGAGATATTTTGATTAAAACGACTACTTTGGACATTGCAAAACTATGTTTTCTGATTTTTAATGAACTAGGCCAAGCCTTTAACCTGATTGTCAACTGTGGCCATGTTTTCATTTCTCATTCTAAGAATTCATTTTGCCACAAAATGCTCACTAATGCTTTGAGATGACACACTGTTCCTGGTGAGCCTCAGAGGAAGCTGTTCCACAAATGTAACTTTTCAGGGTCCTTCCTGCCTGTGTAACTGAGGGTCTATTCATATGTGAGTCTGGTATTGTTTGTGAATAACTAGATTTGTATGGTCACATTCGATGACATTTGGTCAAAAGGTAGTTAATTGAGTATTCCTTTACGGGATGGTGTTAGGACGGTGCTAAATTATCATTCATCCTGTATTGTATTGTGATTTATTTACACAATGATGCATTCCGCATGCCTCATGCTGACTATGCGAGTTTCCTCGTGAATTTGCTAGTAAAGGGCGCTTGATCTGGAGGTGGGCCAGTCTTACTTTGAATCAGAGCTTAGAGAATAGACCTATGGCAGTCTGGCTAATGCTTAGGACTTAGAAATAGACTTTATACTGTCTTTGACTGAGCCTATGCTAATTCCCAGTATTGACGACTAATTATTTATGCCTGCTAAAAATAATTTTAAAAATGCAATACACCTACATGTATTTCACTTTTTCCAGTGTCAAGAAGACCTATTTAATGAAATTTAAAATACTGCTTGCTTTATTTGATTTATGTTCAGATTCCGGCTCTGTTATGGCTGCATTAGCTCATCTATTCTTGATGATAACTCCGCCCACGGTTCTCCAAAGGTGCTTCGTCTAATATCTTATCAGATCGCGAGAGACAGCACTGGCACCAGCTTGGCACTACTCAATAGATCCTCATGAAAGCATTAGAATGGTTTTACCAACTGCCATCCCCAGGGACCTAAGAGCAGAGAATGCAAGGAGCCAGAGAAGAGGTAATGCATCTGATGTGGCAGAAGCAGACTGGCATCAAGTGAAAGACTTTGCTGTTGCACACCCTCCCAACCACTACCACTCCCAGAAGCGGTGGGGGCATAGGGCAAAGCAGAGAACAGGCATCGTGACTAGTGTGGCACACAACAGCAATCTGGGAAGCCGGAGGTCTCTCCCCACTTGAGGTGGGCGGCCAGGCCCAAAAGCACACAATATGAACTGTGAACTCTGGTCAATGTTGTGCTAGTGCTACAAGTGGGTGTGTTTTGAGAACAGTAGACCTCAGTCAAATTGTTTCTCATGTTCCAAGAGAAAAACATAAAAAAAACTGTGAAGAAAAGGTGCTAAGACACGCGTGGCATCAGAATGTAGGTCTCTGACAAGCAGTGCATAATTTGAGCAGGTGGCTTTTCATGAGCCCCAGTTAAGGACACATTCGCCGAGAATCACAGGACGTTGAGCCAACGCGGAGACTTGAACCTGGTTCCCCGTCTCCGTAGGCAGCCGCTCTAGCCATTAGGTCACACTCTCTCCCCATTTTCATGGTTAGTAGTTGGTTCTGTTTTAGGTGCCATTAACAGGAGAAATGGGCTGGTGCAAGCTGCCTCCTGACAAGAGCCTCTTCACTTATATTTGTTTTACAAATTAACCACTGCTGACAAGGGTGCAGTGTAGCCATAAAAAAGGGAGGAACTGACAGAAAGAATAGGGGAAAGGACACTGTTACTGGTCTGGCATAGTCAGATTCGCTGGTTCCCTCCTCCCAGAAAATCGCAATGGACTGTTTACAGTGAAGAATAGGCCGACCAGTCATAATAATGCATATTCTCCGACCGACAGGAACATATAGATTTTCACAAAACATACGTGTCACTGATCAGACATATGTATAATGATAATATGTACCATTCTCCTATAACATAACAGTCTTTCTGGCTACCGGTGCTTGACTCAGATAAAAAAGGCATCCATTGACTTATGCCTTTTGCTGTTAGGATTATACACACTGAAATGCAAGCTAACTTATGATGCAAAGAGAAGGGATATGCATTACACCAGCATGTGGGGAAAGCATATACATTCTTAGCAGATTGTGCACCGAGGAGAGCCTACTGACTTTGTCACTATCACTCAATGTGAACATCATTGCCAGAGATTGTGCAAGAGCTTTCCAGTGTCAGTATGGAATATTGAGATTTCACACAGTGCAAGGTAAATCAAGCATAAGTATTTCGGGGTGTGCACCATCATCATCGGTTAATATTCATTTTTATAATTCATCAACAGAAACAATCTAGAGCTCTCAGAAAAAGTATGCTTCGTGTCATTTTCAAAGTGAATCCATAATCAGGAGGAACACTTCTCTAATCTGTCAAAGACAAAAGAGAGCATTTAGTTGCTTGCTTGCGGTACTTTAGCCCTCATTCCAAGAGACGAGTAACTCCCCAATGGGCAGATGACAGACGTTACCAGTTGAAACCGGAGTTTCAAGATTTGCTAAAGCAAGCAAGCTGCACGGTTAAAACAGGTCCATGCAGGAATCGGTGAGGAGACAAGGTTTCCTCTTTTCATACCACATGAAAGAACTCACCCCCTGCTGAAAAGTAGAAAAGTTGCACACATCAAAATGTAAAAATGGCATGCATTTAGAAAATGTAAAATCTCAATGAAATCCATTTCAAGAATCACTGAATAATGCAACAACTATTAGAAAAATACTGAAGCAGAATATAAAGGCATTCATTAAGTTGCAAAGCATTAGAATAAGTCATAGGACTGAAAACGCATAGGTATATCCTTTGTGGAATAGTGAATACATACGCTCTGTAATCAAATAGCTGGAACTAATAATCCAAGCTGGCACTAATAAAATAATTGACTACTGGAAACTGATTAAGAAGTAAAACATTTTTAAAAAGAATACAAATTGAAATTAATTAAACAAGACTAGAGAAATAAAACGAATTGAAGAAAATAATGGAAACAAGGGAATTTATTTTCGATCTATGAATGCAAATTGCACTGTTTGGAGGGGCATGGCTTAATTTACAAAATAGGCATATACTTTTTAATAACAACAGAGACGTCCTTGGATGAGGCTTCAGGCCTGATCCTTCCACTATCGATTACTGAAAATTATGAAATAATATGGGCAGAAAGGCCTTCAAATGCTGGAGGAGAAATGGCTGTTTTTTTCAAAATTGTTGGGAAATCCTCCCTTGTCAAATCAAATCTAGCACTGCCTTTAAGCATCAATTTGCTACATTCAAATGCATTACAACCAGAGTAGTTGTGATTTTAATTAATTGGCCTGTAGTGGTATTATTTGAAAAAAAAAGATTATAGGAAATAATTCTTTTAAAATGTTATTGTTCGGAGATTTCAATCTCTCCTATGGAGATGAGAATTATCATGCATCAAAGATTGTGATTGTTGAGTCAGGAATCGAGATGCAAAGCATCCTTTTTAACCACAGAAGGCGTGCCATTTAGTTTGATGTCAGCTTCATCAGTATTTCAACAACGTATGAAAGAAATGTTCAAAGACAATAGGGCCAATTACGATGCAGTAGGAAACGGCTCCGACCCTCGGTCGGAGGCGGTCCTACGGCACCGTAATCTCCTGTTTGGATTAATTTTCGACCGACCCATTTTGATGGAGTCGGTCGGAAATTAATCCAAACAGGATTTCTGAATGGCTTAAGGCGGGCTCGGAGAGCCCGTCTGGCATTAGGAAAAGGTCCTGTAATTCCAAAGGCGGCTCTTTCCACCAGGGAATTACAATGGCAGATTCCTACAGCCTTTCCGTGCTGGCCTTTTGGACACAGAAAGGCAGTGGGAATCCGACTTTTGGAGCACCCAGCAGGGCCCCCATGTGGGCAATGCCTCCGGATGGTGGCCTAGGGGGCACCTATGGTGCCCCTACTGTTGATCCCTGCACCCAGTGGCAGGCACCTTGAGATGCCTGCCACTGGGTGCAGGTATGAACTGCACCTCAGCTCTCTACAATGAGAGCATGCATTCGGTCGCATCCTAATTGCTGGTTTGAGACCGGTGACAGGAGGTCTGTCAGTCCCAGTTCCAGATCGATGTTAGAAAGACTCAGGTCCGTCTGACATCGAAATCGGCCCTTATGTTGGAGTTTAATACTTTCAAGATGACATACTTGTGTTTGCTGACAGTGTGGAGCAGCATAATGAAAGGTTGTATAATGTTTTGCAAATTTTACAAGCTAGAGGTTTGACTCGTAGACATGACAAATGTAAATTTGAGAAAAATTGGGTTGATTATTTAGGGCAATATATCCAAATGAGGTGTTACTCCCAAAATTACACTGGTAAGGGCTATTGAGGATGCCCCGCTGGTAACCTTGTAGGAAAAATTGAGCTCCTTCCTGGGTTTGGCAGAGTCTAATTCTATAATTGTTCCTCATTTTGCCAATACAACCAATGCATTAACCCCTTCGATGCTGCGCAGATTCCGCCGCTGTGCTGGCGGAATCTTGCGCGGGCGTGGTCATGACGGAATGGTTCCGTCATGAGCACAGCTCAACCGTGGGTCATGACGGAACCATTCCGTCATGAGCACCGAAGGGGTTAAGGTTTCTATTGAAGAAAGGAGCAACTTATGTGTGGGGTCAAGAATGTTGTTGAAAAGACATAACACCAGGTAAGTGAAGAAAAATCTTTATTCCGTTTTCCACCACCAACAGGTTCCAGTGAGCTGGAGGCAGCTGTGGAATGTTGGATCACAAACTGTCAGAATGTTCCAAAGACAGGACAAAGGCAGGGAAGAAAGGAGGTAGGGTCAAACCAAGTGAATTACAACAAATGTCAGGAAGCTCTTGACAGTATACCAAAAGAGTAACACAGCCTAAAGCACACACAAAATAATATAAACAATTATGTAATTAATCCACAGTTGTTGGACTCCAATCTTGATAAATATTCCAATTCATTGTTCCTTGCCTACACGTGTTTCATCGTAATTGGTGTATGATTCTAATACGTAATAATTGTTCCCAAGGATAATCATTCAAGCTTCAATAATTTATGGCTACCAGCCACCAGGAACACATCTAGCCCAGATGAGGAACATATCACAATGTAGGAATCATACGGTGGGACGCAATCATGAGAGGTGTAATGTGTTGATTTATTTTATACATTTTTTTTCTTTTTTTTTTTTCTTTATTTCTTTCTTTTTCTTTCTTTTTTATTCGTAAAATAACATAAGCAAAAGCACTGAAAGCGAAGAACAGTTTAAATCCATATAACATCAGTTTCCTAAGCTTAGCAAAATAATCATCATAAAGAAACAAAAAAAAAAGCACCAGCAAAAGAAAGAAAAAAGAAAAGAAAAGCTAACAGCAGATATGTGACGAATGGCAACAGAAAACAAGCGAGAAAAAAACCATGTTGTTAGATACATAGGCTGCACCGTAATAGGCCTATTGCTTCTCCTGAGACACTCCATTAACACAATCTATTAATGGGTTCCAGATCTTCAGTCCTATTGTTCTGCCCTTTCTGCCTTTTTGTGCATAAAGTGCTCTTTCAAGATTAAATATATGAAGCAGCCGGGCTTTCCATTGCGGAAAGGTTGGAGGGGAAGGGTCTAGCCATGCTGATGCTATGCATAGTCTAAGCACTGACATGGCTATTCATAAAAACTCACTATTATGACTATCTTGTGCCGTTACCCCAAGTAACATAAGCTGAGGAGACAGAAGAGTTTATTTTTTAAGAACAATTCACAAAAATACAGAAATTTCTCTTCTTAATAGATCCAAACTGGGGCATGTTGCAAAAATGTGAGTTGCGTCCGCATCGTAAGCCTTGCGCCTCAAACAATGGGTTCCCTCTGTACCCCCCATTTAGAAATTTTTGTAGGTGTGATATATAGGCCGAACAGAGTCTTAAAATGCTGTGCCCGCAGATTGGCAGTGCATAGTACCAAATTGCCCATTTCTAAAGACTTTAAAAGCATGTATCAACGACATCCACCCTGGCCTGCCATTTCAATGCATGCTTTTCGAGGTCATCCGTTGCATCCTCCAGCAGTAAACTATACAGAGAAGAGATTGAGATCTCGGACGTATGGATTAAGGCTTCCATCAATGGTAAAACTAAAAACCCCATTGCCCCACCAGCTTTTTTAAAAAGAAAGTCTCTTATTTGTAAGTACTTAAAAAAATCTCGAAGATCAATATTAAATTTAGACCTAAGTTCTTCAAAAGAGGCAATATGTTCCCCTGTCAAAACATCACCTATCCTATAGACCCCTGCTTTATCCCATCTCTGCAGATGCTGATCTGACAATTCCTCAGGTATCTGCTCATTTTCAATCAGTGGTGTATATCTATTAGATCTGCCGAGCCCTAGTTTTTTCCTGATCCCGGACCAATTTTGAAATGCAGCTATTAAAATCTTAAAGCGGGCCTTTTTGTAGTAGTTAGATTCATATATTTTTAAAAGACAGCCATTGGCCCGTGAGCCAATTAACTACTCAAATATTGATGGAACGTAGTTAGAATCAATTGCTTCCTCCCTTTTTATGCCAAAAAGAGGCCAATCGTATTGTAAAGAAGCTGCTAAATAATAGAATTTAAAATTAGGTAATCAGAGACACCCCCTTTCCATAGAAAGGGATAAGAAAGCATTTGATCTGCGTGTGCGCTTATACGACCATATAAACCTGGATATCTCCCTCTCGATCTGTTTGAACCAATCATTAGGAATTTCAAGCGGAATTGTACGAAAAATATATAATAATTTAGGTAGAATGGTAATTTTAATCAAATTGCATCTGCCAATTATTGATAGTTTTAGATTATCCCAGCGACACATATCATTCTTGATTTTACCGATTATGGGGGTGAGATTTATATCAATGATGTTGTCAACCTTAGCTCTTACACATATACATAAATATATGGCCTCTTCGACCAACCTACTATCAGCGACGGTGGTGTATCTATTTGCAAATATCTGAGTTTTAGCTCTTTTCATTCGGTAGCCTGAGATTGAGACAAATTGGTCAGCCAGTATTTCGACTTCGGACATCACTCTATCGGGTTCAGATGTAATAATTGCTACATCGTCGGTGTATGCCATCATTTTTATATCCCAGCCAAGCAGCGTAATTGGAAAAATATTGGGAGAGGACTCAAGACGACGCAGAAAAGGGTCTATGTATAAGGCGAACAGCAAGGGAGAAAATAGACAACCTTGCATAGTTCCTCTTACTATAGAGAACAACTCAGACTCCCCACCCATCATTTGTAAGCGAGCTATAGGTTTAGTGTATAATACCTGAAGCCTAACCCATTAGCTTCCAAACACCTCCAAAGATATTTCCATGACACGCGGGCGAAAGCCTTCTCAGCATCTAAGAAGGCAGCAGCTATAGGTTTCCTTAAGACGTCTGCTGCATCAAATAGCGAGATGAGATGCCTGATATGATCATCCGTCCCCCTCCCCTGAATGAAACCATATTGCCAAACTGTCACTAGTTGAGACATAACCTTATTAAGGTGAGATACAAATATCTTCAAGTATAATTTTGTATCGCTATTTAGCAATTTAATAGGTCTGTAGGAGCCCAAGTTCATAGAGTCCTTCCCCTTCTTTACAAAAATAATATTATTGGCGGTCCCCCATGATGCCGGTGACACTGCCCCATTTCTGACCTTCTTAAATAACCCCAAAACTTCGAGGCCCACCTCATTAATAAAGATCTTATAAAATTCTACTGGTATACCATCCGTGCCGGTGGCCTTGCCATAAGGAAGGGTTTGCAGAGCCGAATAGAGCTCCTTCTGAGAGATTTCATTACCCAAGAATGATGCTTCCTCCTGAGATAGTTTTGTGTTAGGTAAATAATCAAGCTCATACGTCATCCCAGTCTCTTCAGGTATAGCTGCAGCTGTATATAATACCTCATAGTATTCTTTAAAACCTTCCCTAATTTCTGTAGGGTCTGTGACTATATCTCCCTGAAGATTCCTGATTTGCTTAATATGTCCTACAGCTATCTGTTGTCTTGCCTTAACAGCTAATAGTCGGCCAACTGTCTCACTATATTCATAGCATTGTTGCTTTTTAAAGAGATACTTGCCAGCCATTTTATCCCAATAAAAATCACTCAAAGCAGCTTTAGTTACCATAATTAAATCTGTAACAATAGAGATATCCCCGCCTTTATTAAACAGCTCAGTTAGTTTAGTCTCCAGAAGGGCAATTTTCTGATAGTAACTTTTGATTTGTTCTATGCTTTTTCTTTGTTTAATCAAACTATATCGCAGTGTCTCCCCTCTCACGGAAGCTTTAAATGCGTCCCAAATTATTCCTGGGGGTGCACTGTCTTTATTAAGACTGAAAAACTCAGTAATACAGCCTTTCATATAGCTCACATAGTCTTGGTCAGTGAGTAGTGCTCTCTCAAAAGTCCATTTGTTCTGTACGCTCCTTATTCCTGACAATGGAAATTCGTAGACCAAAGGATTGTGATCCGACATTACCCTCGGAAATATCTCTATCTTGGCATCCTTCAGAACAGATTGGGACACAAAAAAATAATCTAACCTAGCAAATTTAAGATGAGGTGCAGAAAAGAAAGTATATCCAGGCTCTGAGCTCCTCAGACTAGGCCAGACATCGGCTAAACCTATATCTTTGAGCTGATTTTTAAGCGCCTTAGAAGACTAGGGTTTGCGATTCTTACTTACTCCCACAGATTTATCTAACATATTCTTTGATCCATTAATATTGAGTTCGCCCCAGATTATGTAAGGCGCAGTCCAGGAAGGAAGCTCCATGGCTAAGAAGCTCAGCACCGAAGGATCATCCAGGACAGGGGCATAAATTGAACACAAAGTAAACAAACCAGACCCTCCTCTAACTTCCATAATTATCCATCTACCATGTTTATCAACAATTTTTCTTACGCCCAAGACATTTTTGCTTCTTATCAAAACTGCCACCCCTTTAGTCCTGTCGTCCTGTGTCAGATATGTAAATAGGTTAAAACCTAAATTATCAAGTAACTTATGATCATTACAGGCTATATGGGTCTCTTGAAGACTGATCAAATCTGCGTGTAAGACTTTAAGATCTTCTTGGATCCTTCTTCTTTTAGCCCCATCATTGAGACCACAGATATTTATAGTTGCAATACGTAGTTTAGCCATTGTTCATTAATTTGCATTTCTCCAAAATTATCAAGCAATCTATATGCAAATTGTTTACATCATACAAAAAATAGCTGTGTATGTTCGCCGTCAACATTATATATCTTGTTTTGGTGTTTTTTACATTATTTTCCATTTTACTCTCTAATACCTCAAACATAAAAAGAAAACTCATCGCATTTTTTATCTGTCGTTTGCTTTTAGCACCAGCACCAGAAAAACCAAACCCCCCGACCACCCCTACCCCCTCCCTTGACACCTACATCCCTCCCCCACCCCCACCCTGTGAAAGCAGCCAGACCTCCTAGGTCTGAGTGATAGAGAAAGCGCAAAGTGTCGCAGCACCTCCACCCCTCCACACAATGAATACTATTTAAGGTCTTTCCTTTTTTTTCTTTGTAAAAAAAGCAAATGCCCCCTGTGCTACTCGAAACCGACTGCATACAAACAAATTCCTATACTTTTCTCTTCTCCCCCTGAGCTTGTCCCAGATACTCTCTGGCCTGGATCTCTGAGGTTAAGAATCTAATAACCCCTCTAACTACCGTTTTTAGCTTTTTTGGAGCCAATAGAAAAGCCTCAAACCCGGCCTCTTGAAATGGCTTGATTAATTGCCGTAGACGCCATCTACGCTCCACAGTTATGTCGCAGAAATCAGGGCGTACGAAAAAAGATGCCCCCTTGAACTGTCATCTAGCCTCCGGGCGGTCTTTCTCAAAAATCGCCTGTCTCAGTGAAAAATTGCAAAAAATACCAGAATGGCCCTCGGTTGATTAAAATCTCTATTAAGCAGCTTATGGCGGACAAAGGGTAACCTATAAACCCTCTGTGTCTGATGGTCCCAGTCCCACCCAACAAGCTCCAGGAAGGACTCCTTAAAAAGACCTAACATAAAGCTCCGAATGTCCTCCCCTTCCATGCCTTCCTTGATCCCAAGGACTCGATGATTATTTCTTCGCTGGCGGTTTACTAAGTCCTCCAGCTTCCACATCACGTCAGATAGTTGAGCTTCATGAGTCTTTATTTGCTCTCTCACAGCAACCAAATCCTTCTCAACAGCAACAGTTCTTATTTTCATTGCATCCAGCCTTTCACAGATTTCGCCGCACGTGTGCCCTACTTTCCGGATAGCTCCTTCCAGTTTCTTTGTGCCCTGTTTTGCCTTTTTCCCATCAGCTCTAGTCTCTGCTCGATGATCTTTAATGGTCTCCAAAATGAGGCTCGCCACCGGTTTCCTATTTGTTGCAGGGAGAGGAGCTTGTCTCTTCCTTTGTCGGCAAAGGAGAGCCATAAGAATGCTGCCCACTGATCTACTGGGACCCTCTGTACTTTACAGGCCCTTTCAAGTGCAGTGATCCATTTATGGATATCATCCCCTGACTGATAGGGGGGGCACAATCTTATGCAGGTTCCTATTGTCAGGAGCTTTCTCTCTAACTCTAGGCGTATTATTACTGCCACCAGGGGTCTCTAGACCCCCTTTTCTTGAAGCTTTCTGAAGCTCCAGGGACTCCCTGTCTAATGCTAACTGTTCTCTCCTGAGCTGAAGCTTAGCTTGCCCAAACTGGATCAGTCTGCATTTCCTCTCTTGGGAGGATTCTCTTCTCTGAGAAGAGGCAGAGGTCCTTTTGGATCTCTCAGAATGGTTAGACTCCTCTGAGGGGGATATGTTCCTTCTGTTTGGATCCACCACTATCCCATTAGGGATGGAGGGAGTGCCTCTTGGGCCATCACCTCCATGTTGTGAGTGGTCTGGTTCATTCAGGTCAAGTTCAATTTCCTCTTCCTGGTCCTCATCAGAGTCCACCACCTGGGTATCTTCTGCTGTGGGATGGCCACCCAACCTGTCTACCCCCTCAGACACTAGAGTCTGCTTGAAGTCTGCAATGAGCAGGATTTCCCTGAGACGTTGAGTGTTGGCACCTTTGTTTGTTTTCAGTTGTCTAGTAGTGCACATCTCCCTAAGCTCAGCAAAAGAGAGGTTGTCATACTTGTTGACTGGGACCCTTGAAGGTCCTTCCAGGGGCTTATGGGCTCCTGATCCTGAAGACATTTCTAGTGTAGTGGTACTGGTGTATCTACCTACACTAGCTGTGGCCTACTGAACCCTTTCTTGAGTTGTAGTCAAGGTGTGCTAAGCCTTCTACACACAACTCCTAAGTTCAGTAGAACTTATTGCATTCTAAGCTTAAGTGTATATGTACCTTTAGTACCAAGTGGCTTTCACTTTAGAAATTCAATTTGTTATCTGGTAAAACAATGGCAAGCTTGAATCCAACCGCTGCACACCAATGTGAGAAGTTGGCCCGGCATATGCTGTCCACTAGTTATAGGGGACACCTTGCACCAGTCCAATTCGACTCTTATGGTGATAGGTTAAAGACAACCCTTAAAGAAAGCTATCCTAGTGGTAACTGTGGAGAGCAGCCTTCAGGCTAAGTCTTGAAGGAATGTTAAGCTTATTGTTTTACCATAGATAACCTCTTGAATGACCAAATGAAAGAGTAGTCCAAACAGGTATATATATAAAATATATGTATTTATTCTAAGAATAATCCTACTAGTCTCTTTATGAGGCTGGAGGTAAAGATACAATTCAAACAAGCATTGATAGTTACAATAAATAGCACTGGAATCATAGGGCCCCAGGGGGGGACCAAACCATATATCACAAAAGTGGTATAAGAACCACGACAATTCTACAGCCAATGCCTAGGGCATTTAGGGTCGCTGGCCTCTTGTGAAACCACCCAAGGTACTAAGGAAGGGGACCCACGGGAGACACGTGCAGTGGCTGAAGCTGCTGTCGGGATCTCTATTAAAGCCTATGGAGAATGTCGCGGTTGAATTTTACAAGATTAAAAACACTTCTAGCAGGAGTTCAAGTTCAATACTTTAGAGTTAAGCTTTTGAAGGGCCCACACCCACGAGAGTACTGAGGTACCACTGTTACCTGCCCCAGGGAAGCCGGGTGCATAGGTCGTTTTCGATGTCGGGTCGCGGGCTGATTTTCAATGGCAAAACGTGAAGAACTGCTGCTAGCAAGAAGCGTCATCGATGTCGTGAAGATTGAAAATGTAGATCTTGAAGAGAAGGACCTGAAAGCAGAGGGGACAGAGTCTGGGTCACGGCACAGTGACCAGGGGGCTCAGGAGAAGGAGCCCTTCAATGTCGGGTGCTTCCAGGTGGAAGAGGTTTAGCTTGGATCATCAGCCATGGGGTCCAGGAGGTGTCAAGGAAGGCCAGCTTCTGGAGGGCGACTGTCCCACAAAGGGTGAGGTTCGCTGCGGTGTTAGTGTCTAGATTGGATCCACTAAGCTTTGGCAACTGCAACCCACGCAAGAAACACAAAACAGCTACTGGTGCAGACCCACAAGGTCTGTGCAAGGTCTCCAGCAAGGAGACTAAAGAGCAGGCCTGGAGCAACCAGAGGAACTCTTGGAAGTGAAGATTGACATCTGCTAGGGCCCCCCAGTTGAGTGACAAGGGACCGCGGGAGGCAGCAATTTGGTGTGCGTAAAGATGCGCCCACGGGTCGCCGGAGCAGGCTAGGGCGTCGATCTTTGGCACAGATGATGCTGAGAGGTTGGCTCAATAATGGGCCAAAGCACAACTTCCCCACTTGTTGGGGTCGGGTGTTGTGCAAGAGGTGGCCGGTGTCCTGGGGTATTGAGGATCTCGGCACCCACGGGGTCCACGGTGCTGAGTTTTGCTGTGCACACTCACTGGCCTCTGGGATGCTTGGAAACCCACCTCAAGGTAGGAAAGAGTTGTCGATGTCCGTAGGAGCAGCGAGGTTCAAACTGGGTCACTTGCAGTGTTTCAGGTGCCTGCCAAGCAGGGGGGTAACTCATTTACCCCAAGGGAGATCTCTTCCTTTAGCTGTGCGGCAGCAAGTCGAAGTACAAGTCTGTGAAGTTCAAGAATAATCTGAGGATCTGGGGACCCTGTATTCACCTTTATCCAAAGATTAGGGGAGTGTCCAGATCAGAGCCCACCAATGAGAGTTCAGGCGGGAAAGGGTGGCTACACCCTTTCCCCTTTGTGTGGTCTCCCGCCTAGGCAGGGGACAGGATGCCCCTCAACCGGTTTGAGGCGGTGTATGCAGAAGTAGGCACTGGAGAAGCCTACGTGCAAGTCTGAAAGACATCCTATGGTGCACCCACCCAGTTCCAATCCACATAGTCTGTCTGGGGAGGTGGGAGCACCTCCCTGCAACAAGATCCCTATTGTCCAGCTGCCGTGGCTGGAGTTCTGCCCAGCAACAGGCAGCCAGAGTTGTGTGGGTGGCGGGTAGCATCCATTTTGTACTACGTGTGCACTTTTAAATTGGTGTCTACATTCTGCCGCTTTTCCCATATTGCCCCTCTAGCAGGGGTGAATCATGCCCTCACTCCCGTGGCTGGATTGGGGGTATGATTCCTACATGTTTGACACCAAACACGATATGGTTCTGTGTAGCCATTCTCAAGTTATCACGCTATTGCGATTAATTATAATGCGGTTAAGAGTATATGGTATGGCTGCACTACAAACAACCCAGCGATTGTTTTACGAAGGTTGCAGAGGGTCCCTACTCAGGTAGGGGTTCCCCCTCACACATATCTCAGCACCCTGCCTTGTAGGATTAGCAAGGCCTGCCTTAGGGGTGACCTATGAGGATATATGTGTTGTATTAAGTGGGATACAGGATACCTATATCCCTGTAAGGGGTGCAAGCACCACCTTACCCAGACTATAGTAGTGGTCTGGTGGTGTCAGTTTGTATGGCTGTCCCAGGGGTGGCACAATAAGTGCTGCAGCCCCTGGTAGGCCTCTGAGGGACCCATGCCCTGGGTACCTAGGGTACCATCTACAAGGGGCTGACAGGGTGTCTTCAATATCCAATTGGTAGGTACCTAGGGTACTCACATCAGTTTAGAGAAGAAGCAGATAGGCTGGGGTCCTGGATAGCAGGATCCCAGCCAGACTAGTCAAAAACCATCCAAATACCAGGCAAAAAGTTGGGGGCAACCATATAGTCAGATTCCACCTTCCTACAATAGCCTTAAGTCTGGCTCTACCTCTGATCTGTGCCACCCGGGCCTTCTGGCCTTAGGGGCAGATGTCATCAAACCACTGGCCAATAATCTCTTGAATGCCTCTTTGTAATCAACCACAGTGCCCTTTGCCTGGAAGCAGGCTAAAATCTTGTCTGTGAGGAAGAAACCCCAATCTGACTCTGGTGATCCATCTAACTCCAGACCGATTTCTCTACTTCGAGCCCTCTCAAAAGTTCTGGAGAAGCACATCAATCATCAGCTTTCCCACTGCTTGGAAAGTAATAACTTATTGCATCCAAGTCAATCTGGTCTCCACCTAGTGGTAGTACGGAATCGACACTAGTGGTGGTGGTAGACTACATCAGGGGTACGTTAGATGTCGGGGTAGGGCTCTGCTGATTATGCTTTATCTGGCAGCAGACTTTGACATTGTACCCCACTCAACTCTCCAAGCCACTGGAATCAGGAGGCCTGCATGGGACTGGATGGCTACATTCCTGGAGGGACAAGGTCAAGGGGTGTGGTGCCCACATATTTTGTCTGGGTATTGTTCTCTGCAAGGGGGGGTGCCACAGGGTTTGGCCTTGAGGCCTAATTCATTCAATATATATCTCACTCCTCTTGCGTTCTTGTCAGAGGCCCTGGGAGGAAAAATAATCTTTTATGCTGATGATACCTAGTTACTTTTATCCTCGGGAGAGATGAAGTGTTTCCTGGCAAAAAAATCAGAACCTGTCTGACAGGCGTTTTTCAATGGCTGACTCACCACCAGCTTAAATGTAATGCTGGAAAGACAGAGCTGATGAGCCCTGGCAGTCCTTTTGGCTAGTGGATGCTCCTCCTCCACTACGCCACACTAGCTCTGTCACAAATCTAGGCATTAAGTTAGATGGCGAGCTCTCGTTTCTGTCAGAGGTGAATGAGGGTGGTAGGCACCTGTTTTGGTCTGTTATGTGTGCTCAGGAAGTTCCTGCATTTTCTTTTTCTGCTCAGAAACTAGTAGCACAGGCCTTTAACATCTAGACTCGCCTGCGGCAATGCACTGTAGTTGGGCACGCCTGATTACTTGATTAGTACGCTGCAGGCGGTCCAAAACGCAGCAGCCAGCACTGTTCTAGGCCTGCCTCTGAGAACTCACGAATCCCCTTCTCTTAGGGAGCGGCACTGACTTCCCATTAGGAAGAGGATCGTTTTCAGCACCTTGCTCCTGGTACACAGGGGGCTCCATCAGTCTGGCTCTGCTTCTATGCTTCAGCCAGGCATATGCGGTCAGCCAACCTCTTTCTGGCCAAAATCCCATGCATTCGGTGGTCCAGAACGGGGGGCGGGGGGGTCAGGTCCTTTTCATTCTTAGGCCCTTCAACATGGAACAATCTCTCTTTGAAGTTACGGAGCGTTTCAGCTACCTCCCAGTTTCGTAAGAAACTGAAACCATGGCAATTTAAGAAGATTAGTGGTCATCTCGCGCAGTCAGTAAGCACCGAGTTGCAGAGTGCCAGGACACTCCTTGGAGTCACAGAGCGCTCTATAAAGGCCCTTAACATTACATTTCTTTCTATATGCTTGTCTCTCACACGGTTATATGATTCCCCTTGCTTGGAGCACACTGATTTTTAATGTTAACACCATTTTCACATTTACCTCAGTATATCAAATTCCAATTTTTAAGCTTGCTGTAAGGCTGGGTGCATGCAATGTGTGGTACACGATGTGAGTTAAATAGAAAATGAAATAATATTTCACAGTATGCTATAAGACGCTAATTATACGCTAGAGCGTTCTCTTGAATGCCTGAAAAGAATGCTGTTTTCAAACTATTCAAGTTTACAATGTGCAAAGTGTTTTGTAAATCAATTTGTAGTAGCAGCAGGGATAACATCATATGCCACCGACTCACATTTATAGTAGCTTGCAGGACATTGCTGTGAGCACTTGCCCTGCTTTTTATTTTAGAACTGGCAGAATGCCAATTTGTATAACGATTTCTTTGAACCGTGGTGTGCCCTGCTGACATATCTTTAAAGACCTTTGTGTGTATGTGCACATACCTTAAATGAATTGCAGTATAGGAAAGAGACAGCCGGTGGAAAAGAAGTGGCCATCAAATGTGAAATGAAAGTGCAAGAAATATATTTACCAGAGGAAAGAGCTTTTGCACATGGTGTTTATTACTTTCTTTAAATATCACCAGTGTTTTTCAGATGCAGATGTTGATACCAGTGAGCAAAGAGCTTTAAAACATCTATTCACTGTTTAATTCAAGCTGTGATCATCTTTCCTGGACTCCATAATTCAGCACACCACCCTTTTTGCAGCCATATAACTGTTTATATTACACCACCACTCTGCAGACGTTGGTGGCTTATGACTTACCTATTTCTGCGCTACATCCATTCCAGCTACAGCAAGGCTCATGTTCACAGCTAGCTTTTAGCTTGCATTTTGTTGTGTTGCGTTATGTGGGTTTATGAAACGCTCTGTTGCCCGCAGAAAGGCGCTCGGGTGCTAAAGACAGCACAGAGAAATTCGCAGGACCGACAGGAAAAATGATCCTCAGGCAGTGCTTAATTTGAGCTGGTCGTTGCCGGTGGGGGCCCCTAGCACCTATTTTGGAGGACCAGCACTTATTTTTCCGCATTAGTCATTTACCGATAGTAAGAGAAGGAAAAACACAGAGATCAGAAAAACAGAGTAAAACATAGATGGAAAAACCATCACAGAGGGAGAAAGCAGAAACCTGCAAGAGTGAGATAAAGGGACAGAGAGTGTCTGGTAGTGGATTAAAGATGCATGAGGTGGATTTAAGAATACCAGAATGTGTGCTTTGGGCTTCTGAGCAGAGCTCTGGGCACCAGCATTGGTTCTTTTAAAAACCTAAGCACTGCCCTTATGGCTGTGAGAAGAGCCAGTCCTCATATTTTTCATTAAACTGGGGCAAACCGTTCTCCTGATGGGTGAATGAAAAGATCTAATTTCCATTTGATCAGAGCTAGCTAAGAAAAAGCACAGCCACCTTAGTAGTGTACATCTGTGGGGCTGAGACTAGTGCTGCGTTACCCGAGCACAGGCTCACCTAGGGCAGTAAAGGCAGATCATTTTCGATATGTACTTAGGACCCTGACCACTGAATCATCTATCAACTACATAGAGGTTCTTCAAAACAAGCCCCTTAGAGACTAGGAGGCAATGCAGCTCTCACAGAAAAGAGGACTTGCAGACATTCCTGGGAATGTTAAATGTTAGCCTGGCTGCCGCGATCATTAGCTGCTGAGCCATCACAGAAGCCGAAACACCATAATTTAAGTAACTGCCACAGTCTAATCTGGACATAATGAGATCCTGAGTGACAACTTTCTGTTCTTTTGTTGTGATGATGCTAATGATCTTAGGACAGAGAAGCAGGTGGTCATAAGTGGGTCATAGATAAATCATAGTTAAGAAAAACGTCTTGATTCCTCATTGAGGTAACCAGTCTTGTGAGAGTTTTGAGTGCAGGAGGACACCATTCAGTAGACTAGAGGTAGGCCTATTTTGCTAACAGAAGAACCTTATTTTCATTGGAGTTTAGTTTGAGTTAGTTTGAGACAATTGGAGTGCACCCAGGTGGAAACCTTACACTGCAGGCTTAGGTTTCAGCGACATTCTTAGAAATGGTGATAGTACTTTGGGTAACTTCTGCCTAAGATACCGGCAGCCGCAAGTGGTTTGTGCTATGATTGGCATGTACAACACAGTAGTACTCATTTAGAAGAGAATTAGCTTCCAGAAAGTTTTAAAGCTGTTCATTCACAGTTTTTTCCATTAATTTAGCCAGCAAGGGGAGTAATTTACAAGTTGTGCCCTTTCAAATCAGGTATAACATGCAGAGTCGGTGTTTAACACACCAAATACTGCATGTGTTGCCTTTATTATGGGCCCTTTTCCCCAAAACATTCTGGCAGAGTGGACCTTCCAGAATGTATCTGGTGAAAACTCAGAGGGTGTGATAATTAACACTCAATTTGCAATTCCGATCCCTGTGCAAATGCATGTTTCCACAGGGATCAGAATTTAGACTTGCACTCGTAATGAGGTCCATACTTTATTTATTTTTCATTTGTAGAGCGCCTGGTTACACCAACGGTGTGTCCCCACACTGAGCAGAATCTCAGAAATGACACGAGATAGGTAGGTGAGCCCTAGCTGTCAAGTTTCAAGGTCTATTCTGGTTTATAGGGGGGAAAAGCCAAGTTTCAGCCTTTTCCTAAAGGCAGCTTCACATGGCTCATTCCTCATATCCATTGGTAGTGAATTCCAATGTTTTGCTGCCAGGTATTTGAAAGAGCAGCCTCCTAGCCTGGCCTTCCTAAATCTGGGTACTATTTCCAATGACTTTCCTTCAGATCTTAGGCTTCTATTGGAGGTGTAGGGTGTAATCAAGTCTTGTAGATAAGTTGGGCCTTTATTTGCTAGGATACGATGGCAGAAGCACATTGCCTTAAACAGGATCCCTCCCACTGGCAACCAATGCAATTTGGCCAGGGCCTTTGTGTTGGACGATCTTCTAGGAAGATTCAGCACTAGCTGGGCAGCGGCGTTTTGGACTGATTGCAGCTTCATCAGCCTTTTTTTTGCTACACCTAGGTATAGAACATTGCCGCAGTCAATCTGAGAGGTGAACACTGCATGTATTATAGTTTTTCTGGCTTGAACCGGTAGTAGGTCAATGACTTTTTTCCGTAGGGTTTTCCACGTTCTGAAACATTTGCCTGTTATTTTTCGGATTTGATTTTCATTTGTCAGGTTGGGGTCAAGCCATACTCCAAGGTTCTTGACTTCGGTTTTAGGGGTTGGGAGCTGGCCAAGTGCTTCCGGCCACCAAGCTGGTGTCCAGATAGAAGACGCTCTTCCAATTACCATCACTTCTGTCTTACTGCCATTGAGTTTCAAGCAGTGGTCTGCCATCCATGCGGTTACTTCCTCCATACATTGGGAAAATTGATGTGCATTATGTTCTGGGTTTTGCAATAGTGTAACGATAAGCTGAGTATCGTCAGCGTATGATACAATGGACACTTTGTGGCCTTCCACTATATTAGCAAGGGGTCCCATATATAGGTTGAACAATGTGGGGCTCAGTATTGACCCCTGGGGAACTCCTTGTAATAGGGGAGATCTCTTGGAAGTGAATGTGTTTTGTGTAACCTGGAAACCCCTTTCCACCAGGAAGGATTTCATCCAGCTCAGAGCCATAACCCTGATTCCACAAGATTCTAACCTCTGTAGGAGGAGGCCATGGGAGACTGTATCAAATGCTGCACTGAGGTCTAACAGGATCCGTGCAGCTGTGTGTCCTTTGTCCGCCCGTTGTCTTTGAGTTTCTGTGGCCAGGAGCAAGGCGGTTTCAGTGGAATGTGCGGCACGGAAACCTGATTGTGAGCAGTGTAGTAGGTCCTTACTATTGCTGTGTGTTGTGAGGTTAGTGTTAACAATTTTTTCTGCGATTTTAGCAAAGAAAGGAGGGAGTGAGATGGGACGTTCTCATAATCTGTTTGTGGTTTTTTCCTTAATGGGCGGGCCATAGCTTGCTTCCATTCATAGGGAACTTCTCCCGATTGGAAGGAGCGGGAGATAAGTTCTCATATGAAAGGTACAATACATTTTGCTCCTTGTAATAAGATTTCGGGACGGACTGGGTCCCTATGTGAACCTGATTTGATTCCGTTTGCTAATTTCCTTATTACAAGTGGCTCCGGCATTATAAATTCCTCTAGGGTTGCATCTTTGACTACTGTGGATGTAGTGTCTTTGGAGCTAGTGGCCTGCCGTGCTTCTCCAAGGAAAGTATCATAGATCTTTGTCACTTTCTCTGCAAAGAAATCAGCAATTCTATTGCAGGATTCTTTCGATGTGGAGGGGGGCTCGATTAGTCTATCTGCTGACAGTAGGTATTTTAATATGGCAAACATCTCTTTTGAGGAGTTTTTGGCCATTTCAATTTTCCTAGTGTAGAACTTACAATGGGTTTTCTTTATCAGAGCGTAGTATGTTTTTTGTTGTTGTTTATATTCTCCTTTAATGTTTGCGCAGTAGTTCTTACGCCACCCACATTCCTACTGTTTGCACTTTTGTTTGGCCTTCATTAAGGTGTCATTGAACGATGGAGCTGAGATACTCCCCCGTCTTGTATTTTTGGTCGTCCAGGGTGCTATTTCATTCAGCGCTTTGTTTATCCATGATCCCACTTGTCAGTTGGCTAGGTTAGTATCCTTGTCCAGCTCCGGCTCATTTTTTCATTGTGCCTGAGTGAATAAGTCAGGATTAAACTTCTCCCACTTCCTACGGGTTACTGACTTTTTGGGTAAGCTGACTCGTGGGTTTGTGTGTGGGATCTGAAACAGGATTATGTGGTGATCGGACATTGGGATTGGCCAAGATGCTCCTACTTCCATGTCAGTTATGTTAGTGAAAATAGGATCTAAAATCTGTCCTGCTTGATGTGTAGGTGCGTTAACTTTTTGGACAAGGTTGAAGATCATGAGGTCTTTACACACAGTTTGTGCCTCTGGTCTTGTAGTTTCATCAAAGTGTATATTAAGGTCCCCTAGAACGAGGAGTTTGCTGTGACGTATGGCTGTGTGTATGATTTTGTCAACTAAGCTGGTTATGAATTATGTTTCTGGCCCCGGAGGACGGTAAATCAGGAAACCAGCTATGGTATCGTTACCTGCTATTAAAAGTGTGAAAAAGATCCCCTCACATTTGTCAAGGTCTGTTTCTTTAATATCGCATTTTATCGTTGATTTATAGAGTATAGCAATCCCCCCACCCCACCCCCCTTTGTCCAACCCGGTCCTGTTTTGCTATAGTGGTGTAGGAAAGGTAAATGAGAGGGGGAAGGAAGACATCAGGGGCAAGAGTGACATTTCTAGGAGAGCCAGATTTGATTGCGAGGAGAATAGCCATTGTTTCCTTTTCTGAAAACTAATGGAATGCTGAGCGAGAAGCACCATTGGGGCGTAAGAGTAGCTGTTGCATCAATTATAGTAAAATGGATGCTACTTGCAATTCAGGGTAGGCCACGAGGAATTTGCAATTTCTCATGCTCTCCTTTGGCCTAACTATTTCACATAAGTGATGGTGGTTGCAGTACATCTTTTGGAGATTCAGTTTTCCCCTTTCTTGACATGTGGTAGTTAAAGACAGGCTTGCTGCAGTCAGTCATGGCCACAGGGAACCTCTTGACATTATTGGAGTTCATTTTCAATGTGCAGAAGTCATACCTGGCTTCTTCACCAACAGTACTTTCATTGGAGCAGTCTTGGATATGGAACAGCTCCAACTCAATGAGTCCAGGATATTTAAGGTATGATCCTGAATCTTCATCCTCTCTCCTGGGTCTCAGAGCAGCTCTGAGACATCTGGGCCTCTTGGCATCCTGCTAGTCGGCTATGCCAGGTGGCATACGTGGGCTCTGCAGTGGAACGTGAAGTCTTAGCGAGCCCAGGAGCAGGGGATCATGACGGATTCTGTAGGAAAGTACTCCTTTTGGCATGGTTACAGCCCCACATTTTACCTGACTGATGCATATCTGACTGAATGTGCACTCTGTACCTGCAAACCAGATTCCCAGTGCCTGTGTTCTTTTCCTAAACTGCAACTTTGTTCCCACGATTGGCACACCTCAGGCACACTTATAAGTCCATTGTGAAAGGTACCAGTGTAACAAGGGCCTTGTGACCAGAGAGGGTCTCCAGGGGCTGCAGCATGTATTGTGCCACCCTAAGAGACCCCCCTAGCTAAACACATGCACACTGCCACTGCACCCTTCATGTTTTGGTGCAGATAAAAGTGAAATGTCGACCTGGCACACCTCCTAATACCACTAAGAACAACACAACAGAACAAAAGAAAACAGGCATCCATGGAGAAATACAGAGCTAAAAGAGATAAAACTGAAAATTAGAAAGCTACAATGTTCCTAGCCAAAAACAAACACCAATCACGACAAACTTCATTTACAGGAACTTAACAAATAAGACAAGTCAGCTATCAAATAGAATACAAAATGCTAAATCTGCAAATAATGAATTCTGTAAAATTGTCACTGAATTTAGTAAACCAAGGTGAGAAGTTGGCCTGGTATATGCTGGTCACTAGTTAAAGTGGCCACCTTGCTCCAGTACAATTCGACTCTTATGGTAGATAGGTTTAAGGCAACCTTTTAAAGAAAGCTATCCTAGTGGTAGCTGTGGAGAGCAACAGCCACACCCGGCGATAATTATCGCCCAGCGCTCTTAGCGTGAGGATAATTATCGCCGGGTAACGTGGATTTTTATCGCTGAGATAGCGTGCTATTAGCAACGCTTATTTTTTCAGGATTTGGTGAAGCGCAGCAGCTACCCCGGCAAAGGGGTGTCCCGGCGCTAAGAACAGGCGCGCAAACTGAGGATAGAGGGGGAGGGGGGGAGGGGGAAACTAGGGAGCGGGGAATAGGTGAGTCTTAATTGCTTTGCGAAAGGCAGGGAGGGAGTCAATGGAGCGAATGCTAAGGGGGAGATCGTTCCACAGTGTGGGGGCAAGGACGCTAAAGGAGCGGCCTCCAGTTCGGCAGAGTCGAATCCTAGGGATTGTCAGGAGGAGTTGGTTGGCAGAGCGTAAAGCACGGCCAGGAACTTAAGGTTGGGCAAGGCTACGGAGCAGAGGGGGATTTCCTTGTTTCACGATCTTAAAGATCGTGACTAAGGCCTTGAATTTGATTCGGCGATCCACGGGCAGCCAGTGGAGCTTACGGATGGTAGCTCTGGCTGAACATCTGCGTGGGAGGCCAACCAGCGTTCTGGCTGCCGCATTTTGTATGCGTTGGAACCTAGCGGTATCCGCTTTATTAGCTCCCAAAAGGAGGACGTTAGCGTAGTCCAGGCGCGATAGAATGGTGGCCTGGACGATAAGCTGGCGGGCCTTAGAATCGAAGAGCCCAAGTATGGGCCTGAGGTTCCTTAAAAGGCCTATGCAGGTGGCGGCCACCTTTTTGGTGTGGGACTGGAAGCTAAGGTTGGCGTCAACCCAGACTCCCAGATTTTTGACACAATTTTTGGGGAGTGGAATGGCGCCTAGGGATGACGGCCACCAGTGCTCGTTCCAAAGGCTGGTGTTACGGCCTAGGAGGAGCACCTCGGTTTTCCCGGCGTTGAGTTGGAGGTAGTTGTCCGTCATCCATCGGGCCACAGCAGTCATACCCTCTTTAAAGTTGGATGCCACGAGGGACGGGCTTTCCGAGAGGGTGACAACCAGCTGGGTGTCGTCCGCGTACGAGACAAGCGTGAGCCCCCACTCTCTAGCCACGTCCGTGAGTGGCTGGACGTATAGATTAAAGAGGGAGGGGCTCAACGCTGAACCCTGGGGGACACCTTGAGCGATGGGGTGAGGTTTAGAAAGATAAGGAGGAGCCGACACCTTGAAGGATCTATCCTTAAGAAAGGATCGGAACCATGCAAGTGCAAGGCCAGTCACCCCGGTCATCTCCAGACGTTTCAGAAGGATGTCATGGGATACCGTGTCAAAGGCCGCGCTGAGATCAAGGAGAATCAGCGCAGCACTATGACCGGAATCTAAAATCATCCGGAGATGCTCCGTAGTGGCCAGTAGGGCAGACTCCGTACTATGGCCTGCACGGAAGCCATTTTGGGAGGGGTCTAGAATTCCATGACTTTCCACATGTTTCGAAAGAATGTCATTAACATGGGTTTCGGCAATTTTGGACATCCAGGGGAGAAGGGATATGGGCCGAAAATTTTCTGGCTTGGTGGGGTCGAGGGTAGGTTTTTTAATTATCGGTGATACCCATGCTTGTTTCCAAGCTATGGGTACGAATCCTGTAGAAAAGGAGAGGTTGAGGATGTTCAGCATGGGGGATAGAAAAAAGTCCATCGAGGCCAGGAAATGAGAAGGACTCATGGGGTCGGCTGGGGAACCAGTCTTCACTTTCTTGCCTAGTCTGATCAGGTCTGCAGCGGTGATGGCAGAAATTTGGGACAGAGGTAAGATGTTAGGGGCTGTGGTCATAGAAACTCCATTGAAAGGAGCGATCTGTGGAAAGGTTGCATAAATTTTCTGGACTTTTTCAATGAAATAGGTTGCGAGCTGCTCACATTGCTCGTGGGAAGAGATTTTTGGAGGGGGCGCCCTAGGGTTTTGGAGCTCTTTCACTAGTTTAAAGATGATTTTAGATGGGTTCGCATTGGAGTTAATTTTGTTGGAATAAAAAGAAGCACGGGAAGATCTAATAGCTTTATGGTAGGTCTTAAGCCTGGATAGATATTCAGCCTTATCCTGGTTATCATATTGTTTCCTCCATAGGCGCTCAGCCTTTTTGCACTCCTTGCGCATTGCTCTAAGGGTGTCGTCGAACCATGGGTTGGAGGGTGTATTACGTCCTTTAGTCAGTTTAGCCGGAATAAGAGTGTCGAGGCCGTTACTGATCCAGTTGGTGAACGAGGTATAGGTCGCGTCTATATCCTGGTTGGCTTCGTTTTGGAACTCTCCAAGGTTATCTCCTCAGCGATAAAAATCCAAGCTCCAAGCTTATCTCCTCAGCGATAAAAATCCTCACGCTAACTGCCGAAAGTGAGATTATCGCTGGAAACCCAGCGATAATCTCACGTTAGCTTCTTGATAGGGACTCACAAACTTAGCCATGATATCAACCTTCCATAGGATATCATGGCTAAGTCAGTCCCGAAGCAGGCGTAAGGAAAGTAGCGATAACAGGGGTTATCGCTACTTTTCCTGACGCTATGCTTCATAGCGTGGGACTTGATGATAGGAGAAATGTCATGTTAGGTCAGGAACGCCCACTTTGCATCTCATTAGAGACGCAAAGCTAGGCGTTAGGAATCCTGACACTAAAGCAAGGTTTCAAGCGTTAGCGTGACCTTGCTAATTAGGCGATAAAATTATCGCCGCTTTTCAGCCGAAAACGGCCGCAAAAGCAGCGATAATTTTTTATCGCCACATTGTAAATATGCCCCTAAGTCTTTAGAGGAATGTAAAGCAGCTTGTTTTACCTTATAATCTCTTGAATTACTAAATGAAAGGACACCACACAGGTATATATCTCAAATATATATGTATTTATTACTAGACACACGCGACTAATCTCTTTATGAGATTAGAAGTCAGGAACATATGCACAAATCGACGTTTCACAATAAATTAAGCACAAATATGGCTGGGGCCCTAGGGGCGAACCAGACCATATACTAAAAAAGAGACTTAGAATATAGACTTGCGAGGGGACAAGGCCTAGGGTCTCTCTAATCCACCCAAGGCAGGTAAGTAAAGGACCCACGGGAGATGCATGCAGTGTGAGAACACAGCCGCGGATCCCAAAAGACTTCAATGGAGCAAGTCGCGGTTGGAATTTTAAAGTTTTAGGATACTTCGGGAGAGTCTACAAGCAAGTCACTTACAGGGTAAGTAGTTCTAGAGCCAACACACACAGGAGCACCATAGTGCTGGAGTTACCTCACCCAGGGAAGCCAGGTGCATAGGTGTCTTTTGGTGTCGGGTCGCGGCGTCGTTTTCAATGGGACCCAAAGAAGTCTTGCTGCTTGTGAAGACAGGAGAAGTGTCCGGTGGAATCCAAGGCTGGATTCAGAAGAAAGAAGACCTGAAAGTAGAAGGGACAGTGTTCAAAGTCACTTGGCAGTGACCCGGGGCAAGGAAGCTGGATGCCCACAGTCGTCGGATGATTTCAGGTGATCATGGGTGTCCTGACTCTTCAGCCACGAGGTCCAGGAGGCATCAACGATGACCAGGAGCTGGATTCAGTGTGTCCCACAAAGTCTGCAGCTTACTGTTGTGTTGGCCACCAGATTGGAGCCAACAAGCCTTGGCAACAGCAAGTCTCATGGAAAGTGTAAAAAGTCAGCGGTGCAGACCAGCAAGGTCTGAGGTACTCACCCAGCAAAGGTAAGTCAGGGCAGGCCTGGAGCAACCAGGGGAGCCCTTTGAATTTGTCGAAAAGTCTTCAGGGGACCCACAAGCCAACCGGCAAGGGATCGCAAACACACCTCAGGAGGATTCACTCAACAGGAGCCCACAGTCACTCGGGACAAGTTAGGTGTCTGATCTTTGGTGAACATCCTGCTGAAGGCTCTGACCACATGTGGTCTAATGCACAAGTTCGTAGAACGTCGTGAAGGGGTTGCACTTGAAAATAGTGCACGGTACCCAGGTATTGCGGTTCCTCGTCACTCGTGGGGTCCACTTGCCTCTGCTTCGCTGGGGACTCACAATGTTCTTGGAGAAGTCAGGAAATCTACTTCTGGGGCTGCAGGGACTTCAGACTCCGGCAGGAGCGGGAAAGTTTGCGACCATTGATGCAAAGTTTTGGTACCTGCCAAGCAGGGGAGTCACTCGACTCCAAGGGAGATTCTTCAGTCTTCCAGAGATAGTGGAACGTCGAAGGTCCAAGATTCTTCTTCATAGCATCGTCCAGGGATATCTAGTTTGCAATGACAAGCGTTCCCTAACTTATACTAAAAGAAAGAGAGGAACTAGCTCTATGACCCCTCCTATGGGAGGGTCAGGGGAATGGGTGGCTACACCCACTTCCCTTTGTCCAGTTTCACACCAGAGCAGGGGCAGGTAGCCCCTGGACCGGTTTGAGCTGGCATATGCACAGAGGAGCCTACTGATCCCCCAGTGCAGGACTTCAAAGCACTCTAGGAGTGCACCCACCCAGCCCCAATACAATAAATCCTGTCTGGGAGGTGGTTACACCTTCCTGTGACAGGATGCCTATTGTTGGGCCTCCTCCAGTGCGAGTTTCGGTCAGCAGCAGGAGGGCATCCCAGTGTTTTTGACTGGTGGCATCCATTTTGTGATGCCAGGGCTCTTCAGGATTCTACCGCGTTTCCACAGTAGGTACATGTCTATCACTCTAGAAGGGTGGGATCATACTCCCACACCAGTAACTGGTATGGGAGTTTGATTCCAAAGCATTTGACACCAAACACAACATGTTTCGATGCAGCTATCCCAGAGTTAGCATTAACTGCGAGGTTATAATGCACTTAAGAGTATATGGTTTGACCGCATTCACAAACAGCCATAGAGAACGGACTCTGAAAGCTGCAGAGGGCCCTGCTCAGGCAGAGGCACCCCCTCACATGGAAACAAAGCACCCTGCCCTCAGGATTGATAGGGCCTGCGTTAGGGGTGATTGATAGGTTTATATGTGTGTGCAGGTAGAGATATAGGGAACCTATATCTCAGTGAGGAGTGCTAACACTACCTCACTCAGGCTGCAGTAGCAGGCCTGTGCTGTCAGATTTAGTCTGCTTCCCAGGGGTGGCATAATACATGCTTCAGCCCCTGGTAGGCCTGTGAAGTACCTATGCCCTTGGTGCCTAAGGTACCATAAACTAGGGGCTCATAAGGTACCACAGTATCCAATCACTAGTGCATCTAATATGCACTCCAAGTTGTTTAGAGAGAACAGAGAGGCTGGGGCCCTGATTAGCAGGGCCCCAGCCAGACTATAGCCAGAAACCAGTGTAAACATCAGAAAAAAGTGGGGGCAACATAAGGTGCAGATCCTACAATCCTACAACCAAATTGTCTAGAAGGAGCTCATCCCATTACTCAAGATTTCACAGAAAAACTGGCAAATCATTGCACAACCAAAGCAGACATGTTAGACTCCTATTTAAAACAAAGAAAAACCACCAGCACAGACACTTTTGCAAAACAACAATCCACGAGTACGCTAACCCAGCCTCTCCATTCCTTCCAACAAATTTCACACAATTCATTTATGGACCTGGTCAAAGCAAGTGTTGCAGGGATTCTGCTCATGCACAGAACTATGCGCAGGAAACCAGGACCTCAGTGAATTGCGGTGTACCAAAAACTCACCTCAGTACCCAGAACCCCTATCCGAATAGCATCAGTGTCTCATTCGTTCTCCGTATCATCTCGAAGCTACCAATGATTAGACAACCCAGAACAAGTGACTTAGAGTACTCTCAGGAATGGTGGGAATCAGAAACCCCTGTTCGTTATTATTCTCATATCAGTCCACAACAAGAGTAATCAAAGACACTGTAAACGTAAAATGTTTATTTTATAAACTACGTGTCCTAAGATGCAGTACTTTGGCTAACATAAGCAGACAGATGATTAAAAATAAAACCATCAGCATTGTTACAACACCATAGAAAATGAAGGGAGAAATCATATTACAAATGACTGTGGAATACAACCACCCTCCCTTCGCTGGTAAGCTAGTATTATTAAAATAATAGAAGGTCTCTAGGTTTGAATGGGGAACCCCATACCGTAAATATCAGCTTAGGTGTATCACATAACAGGATCAGCTTTGCTCTGTGTCTGGAAAAGGTATTCTACAAAAGTGTCTGAATCATGCATGCAAACTGCAATATTAAAGGCACTCGAGTTTCAGATATTTGCAGCTGTGTGCGTGTTATGCCTAGAGCGTGGGCCGATCAACATGAATTCAAAAACATACATTGTTATTTGGCCCTGGCGGCTTCTGCACACAGTGTTCAGGCCAAGGTCGCGGTGCACGCCTAGGGATGTGAACAACTGACCGGTCTCATGTGAAGGAAAAGCAAGCAAGCACTTTTGTTACAATAACAGCTACCTGCAGTGTCGTGTGCAAAAGCAGCAAAAGTGGCAAGATGGCGTTTTAAATCTAAGACGATTATGCTAACATAGCAATGTGTGTACCTGGAACTCCGTCTCCATTACACAAGCAGGCCTGCCGGCAGCCCTTTTGACCAGTGCCCACCATAAACCTTCCAGTAAATTCTCCTAGCTACCTCTGCTGCCACATCAATCGGAAGAATCATCAAAAATTCTTTAACTACAGGAATATTTCCGGAAGAGCTCAAAAAGCCAGATATACGCCTTTACTAAAGAAAACAAACCTGGATCGCTTTAGCCTGACAACTACAGACAGATTACAAATAGACCTTTCCTGGGCAAACTGATAGAAAAAGCAGCATTCGCCCAGATATCACAATTTAATGAAAATAATTCCATACTTTCTGATTTCAAAACAGGATTCTGGCCCGGATGAGGCACTGAATCTGCCCTCATTGCCATTTGGGATGACCTTAAGAACACAGTTGAACAAAACAGAGTTGCTACACTACTTCTCTTGGACCTCTCAGCTGGCTTTGACACGGTCGACCATGATACTCTAATACAAAGACTCTACGAATTCGGCATAGAGGGGACTGATCTAGACTGGATCACATCCTATCTTCACAACAGAACTAATGTCATCCATACCCCCTTTCTCTTCCAAACCATACTTAACAAAAACTGGGGTCTCTCGAGGTTCTATCATCTCACTCATGCTTTTCAACATTTACATGAAGTCATTACCGCCACTGGGCAATCAATTTCACCTCACGTGCTATAATTATGCAAATGGCACACAAATACTCCTTAAACTGGAAAGTCCCCAAAGATCTTGAAAACTCACCAATTTTCAGTTGTCTCAGAGCCGTGGCTCATTGGATGACATGGAGCCATCTCAAAACGTAAATACTCACGTGTGGAGATTGGAAAAACTATGACCCACGTGCCGCCTGGCCTGATGATCGGCAAATACCACCTCAAGTATCAAAGGAAGTAAGAAACCTCTGACTTAGCATAGACTCCAAGCTATCAGTGAATGCCCAAGCGAACAAACTAGCATGATCAAGCTTTGTTACTGTAAAAACTCTGCGATGCATCTTCCCCACCTGGGATTTCCACAGAAGATCCAGGCTACTATCGCTCTTGTTCTGTCTAAACTCGATTACACCAATAGCCTCTAACATGGATCACCTTTAACAACAATGAAAATACTACAATGAATTCAAAAGTCTGCTGCCAGACTGCTTACATATAAAGCCTCAAGCCTACATCTCCCCTGCCTTGAAAGCCCTACATTGGTTACTGGTTGCCAGAAGATCCACATTCAAGCTGCTCTGTATCATCCACAAAGTTATACATGGAACAGTGCCTCTCTTCATCAGGAATAAAATCACCAAATTCATTCAACAAAGTAACCTCCTCTCTAGATTGGCACCTCACCTCAAACTCCCACCATACAAGAAAAAACTAAAATCATAGTTGGCGCATCCTTCTCTGTTCAAGCAGACAAACTATGGAACTGTTTACCCCCAAACATAAGATACCTAGATAACTACCTTATCTTCAGAAGACTACTCAGGAGTTGGCTCTTCCCCACATTACCACCATATTCAAACATACATATAGAGCATATCCCTCTGTAAATAAACTTTTATTTGGACTATAGATGTGGACCTGCATATGTTTATTGCTTTGCATAAACGTGTATAATAATTATATTTTTTAAACATAGAGATATTTGTTAGTTCTGCTTAACAAAAGTACATATTACTACTTATAGTTATGTTATTCTATGTGTAACATGTATATAGGAGACTGTGTAATACGAACGTTTTTATCATAACTATTTATCTACAACTGCTTCACTATTTATTTACAAAAAATAAAAAATGGAAATGGAAAAATGTTGCTTTACAACAACACTTGAAAGTTTAAGTTTGTTGACTATAGCTTGAATCCACATATATTGCGTTCCCTGTGCATGTATACCTTCCAAGTACTTATGTATCTTTGTATTTGTTACTTTACGTCTCGTTCAGGGTCTCCAATGTGCTATCCTATATCTCACCATATACTTCTTGCAGTGTGTCCTCATCTCAAACCCCATTCTACTACTCTCTCCAATGCAGTATGATATTTCTCGTTGTGTGCCTCTTTCAATGTATCCTCTGCCTCAACTCTCTAACTCATCTTAAACCTCATTCTACTACTCTTTCCAATGCACTACCCTATTTCTCACCCAATACCTCTCTCAATATATCTTCTACCTCCACTCTCTCACTCATCCCAAACCCCTTTCCACTACTATGATCCCCAAAATAACCCTTTCTAAACTCTTCCCTCCTCTTCCCCTCCTTGCATCATCTCATACCTCTTTTACTATTCAGATCCCCAAACAAGCCTTTCTAAACCCTTCCCTCTGACTCTTCCCCCTCCACCTCCCCTTTACTCACCCCAAACCTCCTCCTACTGTTATGAACTTCAAAAATAATCTTTCTAGACCCTTCCCTCTTCTATCCGTCCACTCTTCCTTTTCAGTCCAAATAACAGACTAACCTATCCACCGCTCAAATTTATTACATATTTACCTACACTAATTCCCCACTAATCCTGTTTAGGTTCCAGAGTAGCATGGTACCCGCTGAAAAAGCACTTTGATGCCTCGTCAGGGGTAGTAAGCGCCATATAAATGCAAACCCTTACCTCTTCTATTCCTCCACTATCCTTTTCAATCCAAATAACAGACTAACATGTCCGCGGCTCGAATTATTTTCTTGTCCCACTATACTAATTCACCACGAATCCCTTTTGTGTTCCGGAGTAGCGTTCAACTCGCCGAAAAAGCACTTCAACGCCTCATCAATGGTAGTAAGCTATATATAAATTCGATTTCAGTACAGTACTATACAATTCAGGGAGGATGGGGAAAGTGAAGTCTGACTTGTTATAGATTTGAGCTATTTTATCCAAAAAGAAGAAAGCAAGACTATTACAGAGCTCCTCTGTGGGGGTAATGGACTGTGTGCTGGCCAGAGGCTTTTAATGATACTGAAGATCTCTGGAGCAGAATAGCCCACTGAGGCAGGTTTGTTAATATAGCAGGAGCAGCATGTAGCATGAATCAGCATTTGATATGGCTGGATGGCAAGTCTGAGAGTGATTTTGTCTTCAGGGTAGTAGTTAGCATGTATTTTTGAGCTGCCGTTTTACAGCGAGATATTATGTTATTGCTATTTGTCGAACGCATGTTCACCATTGGTTTCTTGGTAGTTACAAGCAATACTTCTTCAGCTAAGAGACAAATAGAAATTATTATTTGCAACCATAAGCTTGTTTACATAGGCAAGTTTTTGGCAGTTTACAAAACATTCCGAAGTCGATTTGCTGTCGGACCTTGTCTGGTAGGGCATTCCAAGTGATGGGGGGGCCACCACAGAATAACTCTGGCTCCCCGATCTATGTTTACGGTTTGGGTACCACAAGTCAATTTGCCATAGAATGCGTTTATAATGACTGATTCTGTCTACCACAGATTTAGGGGCAATCCCATACATGCTTTTAAACACCATGCAATACACCTTAAATTGAAACTGTTCCTTTATTGGGAGCCAGTGTAATTCTTGGGCGTGGCATGGGTGTTTCAAGGAAGAAGAAATATCAGCCTTTGGCAACGTTTTGAATAACTTGAAATGTAAGCTGGGCAACATTTGATAATCCCTCATAAACAGAGTTGGAGTAGTCAAGACTCAATGTAATGACTGCCATCACTATTAGTTTCCTCACTAGACACTAAAGGTGGAATTTTCCTTAGCATTTTTTACGAAAAAAAACCTTTAGACACTTTGGACCTTACCTCGGGGAATAATGTAACGTTTCCACCAATCACAACCCCTAAACTCTTTGCAGATGTTTTAAGAGGTTTCTTCTGCCACATGTTCACTTGGCCAGTGGTGGTTATTTCAAAGACTGGTTCTGTTGTTCACCATGACTATTTCTGTCTTATCTGAATTCCGTTTCAATTGATTGGATGCCATCCAGCCTGCTATGGATCTCATAGATTTAGTGGTGCACAACTGTGGTGGGACACAGTAACTCGGAAAATCATGGGACAGAGGGTGCCAGGTGGTGGCCAGAGAATCTCTTCAAAGCGGGCATGAAATCAAGTGAGTTTGAAATCCAAATTGTTCAAATTGGAAGCTGCTTTAGAAACCTCCAAACTTAACTTGAAAGGCCAGTTAAGTAGTACCTCCCACATGAAAGTGTGTTAGAATTTTGGGCAATGATGACATAAGTAAAAAGTGGCTTAGTTTGGACTTGTGTCAGAAGATGACAAAACCTGATTAGAAATTATGCTGGTTTTAGTATGATTTAATTTAATAAAAGCCAGCATATGAAGACTATGAGAAAGATGTATGTGTGATATCTTTGCGATTCTAGGGGTTCACAGTCTAGTACAAAATGTTTGTGCTCTGGGTTCTGCATAGAGTATGTCACAATTTCTGAATCGGCATGGTCCTGGGGTGGAAAACATAAACTAAAAGGATTACCTTAATGTAACTTATTAGAGCTGTTTTTCTCATACTTAATTGCACTGGAAAAGTCCAGCAGGTACCTATAGTATCAAAACTTTCGTAGCGCTGGTTAGGTATTCTGAAAAAGAGGGAGAAAGCACATCACCTCCATGTGATTTTAAAGAGTATTGCCAAAAAGGGGAGTAAAGCAGTTCAGGAAGTCAATAGCAGAAAAATAAGTATATCTCATTACATTATGGGGCCGATTCCAATCATGGAAAAAGGCCTTATAAATAGTTGTAAGGAGCGTTTTACCCGTACGACTCGTACCCGGTAAACTCTCCTTACAACCTAGGAAGTACGATTCGTACAGAAAGCCTTTTTCTGTACGAATCGTACAAAAGACCGTACAGGCAAAAAATACCAGTGATTCTGATCCGGAACTGCTTGTACGTGACGTCTGCACGTATTTCAGCAGCGTTTTCCGGCACAGCAAGTACGTTTTGTCCTGACGTCACTACGTACCACGCTTTCATTACAGGACCGAAAAACTGCCGGGAAAGCAGAACCCTACGCCACGGAGCCCCGATACGCGACGTACAGCCATGAACCCCGCCCTACGTGTCATCCCGGTCCTCTTGGCCTACGACCTGGTGCACCGTACCCGACGCACATGCCGCAGAAGGTGAGAAAAACACCCAGGGGCCAGGGTGGGGGTGAGGGGTAGGAAACATACCCCATACTCAAACACAAACCTATAATATGGAGGCCATACATTACCACCTGGAACTGGTCACTTTGGGGGCATGTCCAGCAACCCCTGCGTACCGCAACAACGGAAGTGGACGTGTACGGTGCGTACCACATGTACCCCTACGGCACCATGACAACAGTGGTATGGACCGTACCCACGCATGAATGCGTGGGTACGGTGCGTACCACACGTGCCCCTACGGTATGGTGCGTACCACACGTACCCCTACGGCACCATGACAACAGTGGTACGGACCGTACCCACGCATGAATGTGTGGGTACGTCCGTACCACAAGTACCCCTACAGCCCCATGAGTACTCAGGTATGCACCGTACCCATGCATACATGCGTGGGTACGGTGCATACCCCTACGGCCCCATGAGTACTCAGGTACGGACCGTACCCACACATACATGCGTGGGTACGGTCCGTACCACACGTACCCTGTTACGGCAGCAGGAAATTTTGGATACAAGGCGTACACACACCAGGAATGTGGGCATAGAGGACTGGCCCAGCATGTTACCTTCATATTGTTGTGTGTGTAGGTCCTGGCCAGCAGTGTACAGATCCAAGGGGGTGCGTGGGTGGGTGCAGAGGCCTCCCAGCAGTGGACAGACATATGAGGGGTGGGTGCATATCACTCCCAGCAGTGTCCAGACATATGAGGGGTGGGTGCAGAGGACTCCCAGCAGTGGACAGACATATGAGGGGTGGGTGCAGAGGACTCCCAGCAGTGTCCAGACATATGAGGGGTGGGTGCATATCACTCCCAGCAGTGGACAGACATATGAGGGGTAGGTGCAGAGGACTCCCAGCAGTGGACAGACATATGAGGGGTGAGTGCAGAGGACTCCCAGCAGTGTCCAGACATATGAGGGGTGGGTGCAGAGGACTCCCAGCAGTGTCCAGACATATGAGGGGTGGGTGTCTATCACTCCCAGCAGTGGACAGACATATGAGGGGTGGGTGCAGAGGACTCCCAGCAGTGTCCAGACATATGAGGGGTGGGTGCAGAGGACTCCCAGCAGTGTCCAGACATATGAGGGGTGGGTGCATATCACTCCCAGCAGTGTCCAGACATATGAGGGGTGGGTGCAGAGGACTCCCAGCAGTGTCCAGACATATGAGGGGTGGGTGCAGAGGACTCCCAGCAGTGTCCAGACATATGAGGGATGGGTGCAGAGGACTCCCAGCAGTGTCAAGGCATATGAGGGGTGGGTGCATATCACTCCCAGCAGTGGACAGACATATGAGGGGTGGGTGCAGAGGACTCCCAGCAGTGGACAGACATATGAGGGGTGGGTGCAGAGGACTCCCAGCAGTGTCCAGACATATGGGAGGTGGGTGCAGAGGACTCCCAGCAGTGTCCAGACATATGAGGGGTGGGTGCAGAGGACTCCCAGCAGTGTCCAGACATATGAGGGGTGGGTGCATATCACTCCCAGCAGTGGACAGACATATGAGGGGTGGGTGCAGAGGACTCCCAGCAGTGTCCAGACATATGAGGGGTGAGTGCATATCACTCCCAGCAGTGTCCAGACATATGAGGGGTGGGTGCAGAGGACTCCCAACAGTGTCCAGACATATGAGGGGTGGGTGCATATCACTCCCAGCAGTGTCCAGACATATGAGGGGTGGGTGCAGAGGACTCCCAGCAGTGGACAGACATATGAGGGGTGGGTGCAGAGGACTCCCAGCAGTGTCCAGACATATGAGGGGTGGGTGCAGAGGACTCCCAGCAGTGTCCAGACATATGAGGGGTGGGTGCATATCACTCCCAGCAGTATCCAGACATATGAGGGGTTGGTGCAGAGGGCTCCCAGCAGTGCCCCACTCCCAGGATGATGGATGTCTTTCAGACACTGCATGACACACCACATGTGGGTGTGAGGACATACAACACATGCATACCCACCCATGGCGGATGCCCCACAATACACACCCTGATTTCATGCCAACAGACTGTACAGTCATGGAAATGCATACTAAAATAAGTTAGCCAAAGGGAACACACACTCTCACGCACATCACAGGAGTGATAGGAATGTCCAGGTGCTGGTCCAGCCACCCAGATGTTGTGTCTCATGTAAGGAATAGGGTTCAATGCGACTAGATACAATGCCCACAATTGTGAGTCAGGTGCCCAAATACCCTGTATTACACGTGCCATTTGTGTGTGAGGCCGTGATTACAAACATGCATAGTGCTGAAAAGGGGCAATTGGTCCCTGATGCCATTCCTACATACCCAAGACACAAGTACAGTGACTGACACGGATGGCACAGACGATTCAGCAGGAGACTTCGGTGAGCATGCATGGCCATTGTTGAAGGGATCCGTCACCAACAAAGGATATGTTGACACAGGTCAGCACAACAATTGTGCAACTGTTTGCAGGGAACATGTCAGGTGCCACAGAGGAAGGAACACTCCTTGGGACAATGTCTCCCAATCCAAAGGAACACACACTACCAATTAATATTTTCACAGACATTGTGATGGCACACAGATACCATGGTCCACCTCATGACCATCATACTAAAACATTTCTCAGAACCCTAACACATTACCAGAACACCAACTTCATGGGCCTCATCACCAACATCAAGTACCTGAAATACAATAGTGTTGAAACTAAATGAAAAGGCTTTATTCAGCACACAAACATTTTTTTTGTAAGAAGACACTATTTACAAAGGCCAGTGGCCAGTCCATAGTTCGAGTCCAAGGGTGGACGTATGTGACTGTGTCCACCCCTATCTTGCCTGCACAAAGTCACCTCAGGGTTTTTCGACGGGGGGGCATCATCAGTGGGAGTACCAGGCACCGCAGGGACAGGAGTGGGTTGGGTAAATGTGGTGGGTGCAGGGCTGGATGTATCCACCACAGGGGTGGGGCAGCGCCAAAGGTGGTGGTGGTGTCACAGTGGGGCTGAGGGACCGACTAGCCATGTAGGTCTCTTTGTGTGACAGTTTAGCAGGGGAGCTGAGGGGAGTGGATGTGGAGGAAGTGGGTCGTGAGGACTGCGGACTCTGACTGTGGCTGCATGTCTGCCGTTTGCCCCCAGACCCTGTGGGTGTGACTACATCCCCCTGAGTGTGCGTGCGAGGAGGTGTGCGCTGTGCCTTACTTGGGGGTGTGCTGGATGTGTCTGTTGGGGTGTGTGCCTGTGACTGTCTGTGTGTGCTTTGGTCAGGCATGGGAGAGGGCAGTGTGGATAGGTCCAGGGTGGGGGGGGACGGAGCGCCGCAGGAGAGACACAGCTTCCATCAGTGAAGAGTCCATGGACCGCAGAGACCTGCATCGATCAGTCATCGTTGATGACATGCCCTCCACGAACGACACCAACTGTGTGAGCAGTCTAGTGTGTTCATGGAAGACATGCAGCATCGATGCCTGACCAACCTGCAACTGCTGCAGTGTGTCCACCTACTCTTCACTGAGGGCAGCAGGGGTGACAGGGGCAGGGGCTGCGGTGCCTGGTCCGAAGGAGACACGGTGGGACCCTGCACGGACAGAAGGGACGGGAGCAACTGGGAGGGCGGAGATGGCAATGGAGGAGGCGGGTACAGATGGTGGGATGCTGCCAGATGTTGTTGAATCCTCCGCCTCCTCAAGGATGTCAGCCTGGGACCCGTCGGTGTCGTACATGCTCTCGCCTCCAGACAGGTCCTCTGACTGACTCCCCTCGCCCTCCGTGCCACTGGCCCCTGCTGACTCCACAGCACTGGTGGCACTGTCGCTGGGTCCCTCCTGAAGGTCCATGCAGGTGTCTCCCTCGCTAGTGGATGATGATGCTGTGGGCAAGGAGAAGAAATAAAAAAGCATCAGTCACCTGTATACATCTGACACATGAGCACAAGAACAATTGGTCACAGTGCATATAACGCAATGCATCATGAGTAACAGCTAGATTACTCCGCACATATGTAAGCCCTGTACTGCACAGTTGGTAGACCCACCATGCCACTTGGACACCAGGAAAATAAATACACAAAAGGTCACAACTTGAATGAGAAATACACTGAGAAGCTAGTGTCTGTGAACCGGTGAGCACAGCAATACAATGAAGTCATGACACCTCTTGTTTACCCTGAAAGAAACAGTAGTGGTGCACTCAAGGTAAACTAACACACCTCAATACTCAAGGTGTCACCACACTCAGAGACCTGTAATTCCTTTGGAACACAAAACAAACAAATGTTGGTACCTTGGGACTCACAATACTTTACCCAATATACATGTTTGGAATGTGCCAATTGTCCATGTCGTGAAAAGACCACTCATGTGCCTGCATGCAATATGTCGCACAAGGCAGTGCACACAAAAGTACATTGACACTGTCATTGAAGATGCTGGCACCTTTTCTGAGGAGCCACTGTTAGAAATAGTTGGTTTTGCAGAAAGTACATATACATGGGCCCACGGAGGTCTTGATGTCTTGACACTCGTTAGTTTGTATCACCGACAACTAAGGAGTCTCACAAAATCAAGACCACCGTGGGAACATGTATATGGAGAATCTGCAACACCATTTATTTAGAACAGTAGCTTCTTTGAAAAGGTGCCAGCTTATTCAATGACAGTGTCAATGTACTTTTGTGTGCACTGCCTTGTGCGACATATTGCACGCAGGCACATCAGTGTTCTTAACAGAAATCATCAAATTTCCACATGTTAAACATGAACAACTGTTGACAAGTGCTGTGAGTGCCAAGGTACAATTTATGAAGAGTAACAACTTGAATCATGTCAGTTGTCACCAGGCCATCCGTCACCTGATTACATAGTTGGCTACACATATGACCTAATACCTGTCTTCTGGAGTGGCACACATGTCCACACCCAGGACAATGCATAAGCTAATGGGCCTGAAATTGGGTGGTAAAAAAGACCAGCTGTACTGTGGGTACACCCTCATGGCAAGCCAGAATGTACACACAGATGTCAGCACACAAAGTCAAAACTGTGTTGCATCAGAACCACACACGTGCAAAAAATTTATGAGCAGGATTCTTGTTGGTTAAAAAACGACACAGGCTGCAAAGCACCTACATTAAGCACTGGCCAGTATCACAGGGGCACAGCACAGTGTATTTTAGTCCAGGCTATTCTCACACACAAGTCAGACCTGGCAATGAAAATTCAGGGTTGCACTTGTATGCCTCTCCCGCCCCCCCCCCCCCGAATACCTGAGTCAATGTGATTGATACAGATCAAGAAGTGACACCTCTTATTCAGGGTTACAACAACTGTGCCTGAAAAATTGCTTCATTTACACCACATCACCTCGTGGGGCTGGCAACACATATTTGTGACAAACAACCATCAACAGATTGTTGTGAATAGCCACACAGGCACTGCCCAGTGTGAGTATGCACAAGCAAAATGGTGTATGCCTGTCCAGTGGACACATGTAGCACACATTAGCAAAATACAAACTAGGACAGGGAACAATGCCACAGAGGCATACCTATGCAGAACACACAGAGAATGTGCACAGTGTTGGATGACACACATGATTAGGAGGCCAGGGTGTCTCAGGGGACTGTAGTGGGCACACTGCTCCATGGTCCTGGAATGAGCTGACAGTACCATGTTCGACCGTCATGGCACTATGCAGATCTCACACTCATGCACATCATGTCTGCGGCCAGAAGATTGGTCGTGCATGCTGCAAGGGTGTCCAGTTGAAAGCTCACACTCCTATGTTGAGAATCAGCATCAGTGACAACAACTATGGACCCCCAACATAGTGAACAGGTCATGGCACAGGCAAGGTACCAACACAAGTCACAGACCACCCTCCCACATGATGCAGAAAGCAATTTGCACTTAGATGTACTGGCAGCCTAGATGACCAAGTGCAAATGTGATTACACACACACCAGGGGACACATGTCAAGGAGAGGGAGGGATGAAAAAGAGCCCCAGGTGACATTTGGGAACAGAATCTGCACTGCACATATGGACTCCGTGAGTGTATTCATGCAAAATAGCACCTCCTAAAGCTGCCAACACATAACACGACAAAAAGCCATGTATCTACCCCCTCCTTGCTGCAGTCTCTCCTGTAACTGCCTATCGAGCTCAGGGAAGACCACCGCCAGGAAATGTTTCATCTGGGTGGTGAGTTGTCGGCGGCCGCCGTGGGGGCGAGGAGGTGAGAGCTTGAGCTGGACCCGGGTGTTCCGCCGGGTCCAGCACCGGCTATGCTGCCACCTCTTGCGGACCTGGGCCAGCTGGCGAACACGCCCTCCTGCAGTCCTCACGGCCCTGACGACGCTGGTCCATATCTCCCCCTTCTCATAGGCAGTTACCTGTCAGGATGACAAAGTGACACAACATCAATACACCTGCTCCATGTCCCAGAGACACACATTGGAACATCTTTGAAATGTTGAACAGGGCATGGGATGCTTACATGAATAGCCTCATTCACTACATGAAATTGGCCTGTGTGCAAGCGCCAATGCAGTACATGGCATTGAAAGTCTACAGGTGGCATGAGGGGTGCAACATACTCAATGAACATGCCACACACTGTGCAGCATATGCAACAGCAGGCTGATGGACACGCACCCTCAGCAGACTAGACAGACACACCCAGCCACAGATCACTGGCCTGTCATTGACAACAGCGGATACAACCCTCACTCTGCACATGTGCCATTTGCCAGTGGGGAGTCACAGGTGTGGTGCTAGCTCTGCAAGTCAGACACGAAGCATGGCTCACTTGTCACATCAGATGGGTAGATCTGTAGCCTCAAACATGCAGCTGTGGTGCAACACTTCACATAGACACTCAGGCACATGACAAGGAACATTCACACACATCAATGTCCATGAGGTCGTACATATCATTTGGACACTCTCACCACAGGTCCACTCAACTCATACACATCTGTGGGTACAGTTACCTGTCACACCGGGGGGAACACTGAATCCCCTAGGGACAACAGGAACAAATGACCCCAAGGATTTGCCAGGCTGAATGTGTCATGCACTATGCAGTGAAAGTCACTGTAAGCACTATTCAAGTGAGGAGTGCACACAGGAAATACATGATTCTCTGCATGAGAGGGTTAAGCAGGAGCCCCCCCCCCCCCCCCGGGACAAACTCTAAACAACATTGCATGTCAGTCCCACCTGGACACAATATTGACAGTCACACAACAGGTGCATAGGCAAAGGTAGTGGACTCAGCCCTCACCTGCTCCCCTGGTCTCCCATACAGGCTGGTGTACTTTGGGAGGATGACGTCCAGCAAGGCCTCATTCTCCTCCTGGGTGAATAGCTGGGCCCTCTCCACAGCACAAGACATGGTACAGGGAAGCAGAGACAGCAGCAATGTTGTCGACAGGCAAGTTGTGCAGGCAAGTGCCCTCTCATGGGTTCTGGCTGCCTTATATCTGTCATGCTGAGGGCCATTCATTTTGAGGAGTTCATAGTGATTGGTCAGAATCATTTGCATCTTACGTTTACTCCAATCCCATACACCAGTGACAGCATTTGCATCTTTCAAATTTTGAGCATCATGTCAAGTCAACAACCACTTTGCAACATTGTATTTTGTGGCCAACTGACTTTTCCAGGACACCTGCTGTAAAAATTTGAACTGAAAACTCGGTATCCATGACAACCAGCATGCATTTAGGGCCTAAAACTTGGCCCTTATGTGTCCCCTATGTAATTTAGAAATCCACACACAGGTACGGTGCGTTTCACACGTACCCCCTAAGGCACCAGTTGCACAGTGCTTTTGACACATACGTGTAGGCACTCGTAGTACACGTACTACCAGTGCCTACACGCACGTGTACTACCAGTGCATACACGTACATGTACGCACTAGTTGTACACGTATGTGTACAACTAGTGCGAACCCGTAAGTGTAGGCACTGGTAGTACACGTACGGGTACGCACTAGTTGTACATGTATGGGTACGCACTAGTTGTACACGTACGTGTACTACCAGTGCCTACACGTATGTATAGGCACCAGTGCGTACCCGTAGGGGATCGCACTAGTAGTACACGTACCCGTACGTGTACTACCAGTGCCTACACGTACGTGTAGGCACTGGTAGTACACGTACGGGAACGCACTAGTTGTACATGTACGTGTACAACTAGTGCGTACACATACGTGTACTACCAGTGCCTACACGTACGTGTACTACCAGTGCCTACACGTACATGTACGCACTAGTTGTACACGTACGTGTACAACTAGTGCGTACACGTTCGTGTACTACCAGTGCCTACACATACGTGTACGCACTAGTTGTACACGTATGTGTACTACCAGTGCCTACACGTACGTGTACTACCAGTGCCTACACGTACGTGTACGCACACGTGTAGGCACTGGTAGTACAAGTACGTGTACTACCAGTGCGTACCCATAAGGGGATCACACTAGTAGTACACGTACCCGTACGTGTACTACCAGTACCTACACGTACGTGTAGGCACTGGTAGTACACGGACGGATACGCACTAGTTGTACACGTACGTGTACAACTAGTGCGTACACGTACGTGTACTACCAGTGCCTACACGTACGTGTACGCACTAGTTGTACACGAACGTGTACAACTAGTTCGTACACGTATGTGTACTACCAGTGCGTATGCACTGGTAGTACACGTACATGTAGGCACTGGTAGTCCACGTATGTGTACTACCAGTGCCTACACTTACGTGTAGGCACTGGTAGTACACGTACGTGTACAACTAGTGCCTACACGTACGTGTACTACCAGTGCCTACACGTATGTGTACGCACTAGTTGTACACATACAACTAGTGCGTACACGTATGTGTAGGCACTGGTAGTACACGTACATGTAGGCACTAGTTGTACACGTACATGTACTACCAGTGCCTACACGTATGTGTACAACTAGTGCCTACACGTACGTGTACGCACTAGTTGTACACATACGTGTACTACCAGTGCGTACCCGTAAGGGGATCGCACTAGTAGTACACGTACCCGTACGTGTACTACTATTGCGTACACGTATGGGTACGCATTTCACACGCTTACAATGGTAATACAGGCGTACACATGCCAGGAATGGAGGGCTACGAGTCGCACACGGATGTCCATCATGTACTTGTCATTGCATACTGTCATGTGCAGGCCCTAGGTGTGTTAACCAGTGATATTGCACAGGTCATCTCATCTAGTTGCACAATTGATGTGTGATGACCTGTGGACACATGTCATGTGTGATGGTGCAATATGTGGCACACATCACCTTGACATTTTCCACATGTGTGTCTGTAGTCCAACTGTGTCATGCACAGCAGCAGTGGGATGGCACAGTCATCAACACCCGCACCTGTCTCCTGATGGCAGGGACAGGGACACTCCATCAACTGACATGTCACGATGAGCGTGCCCCTTCATGACTATGTCAGGTGTGTGTCATGTGTTCACATGACCTTGATGTCAGTGTTCCGTCAACTGCATCTGCTGTTTGTGCGTCCAACATGGGTCTGTGTGGATATGGGCATGGAACACATCTACTCACACCATGCCCCATGTGGATTCCCACGGCTATAGTGTCAGTGTGCATCAGACATCATGTTTCCCAGGCATACATGTCTTCGTTGTCTCAATGGCTGTGTGTATGTGTTGTCACGTGTTCCCCTTCATCGCAATGTGTTTGATATGTACATTTGACATTCCATGTGACCTGTGCATGTGCTTTGCAATCATCTGTCTGGATGAGATGACATCCTTCCAATGTAGCTATGTGGTTATGTGTCACTCCGGTGATAACTGTGGCTTTTCACTCAGACTGGGCCCAAGTTAATTTCAAGGCATGTGATGTAGACTTGACAATAAACAGGTGTATCTTGGTTTTTGTAGGAGTGGCAGCAAGCTGGCATATGTGTCCTGTATGTATTGCACCCACCCGACTCCATAGTTACCTGATGTGTATTGGCAGTGTAGCATGTGCTATGTTCATTGACATTGATGTTTCCCCACTTTCAATCTTCCTTCTTCTAAACAATGTTTTGCAGGGCACCACCTGTCCCAAGACCAATGCCAGACTTGGGTACCATGAGGGAACGTGCCTGCATCCGCCGGTAGCGATTCACTCAGCAGTTGATTGAGGACTTGACAAACAAGCTGGCACCACACCTCCAACCACGACACAGGTATCCTACTGCGCTGACCCCCAAGGTGAAGGTGATGGCAGCCTTACATTTTTTTGCCACAGGTAAGTTTCAATTGACCATAGGTGATGTGGGTGGGATGTCACAGACCATGTTCAGCCGTGTCTTGCGTGATGTTTTAGCAGCCATGTTGGGACACCTTGATGAATTCATCAAATTTCCCACTCCAGAGGAGTTGAGAGATGTCAAAGGTGATTTGTATGCCCTGGGTGGGATGACCCATGTAATTGGGTCCATTGATGTGGCTTTGGTACCACCACAGGCACAGGAGCAAGCCTATCGCAACTGCAAACATTACCACTCGATAAATGCCCTTGTGGTGTGTCGTGCTGACATGCTGATTTCCCATGTCTGTGCATGTTTTCCAGGATCAGCACACGATGCCTACATCATGAGGCGTAGCAGGGTGCCACAAATGATGCTGCGGCTGCACAACGAACGAGCATGTCTTGTTGGTGGGTATAGTCTTTTTGTCCTGTGTGTTGCGGTATCTTTGTCTCTTACGGCATCTCCTGACCCACTTCTTTACATGATGTTTCCATGTAGGAGACTCTGGCTATCCCAACATGCCACGGCAGATGACACCTCTCCGCAACCCAAGAACTGCTGCAGATGACCGATACAACAATGCACACGGGCAGACCAGGCGCGTGATTGAGAGGATGTTTGGACTCCTGAAGAGCAGATTCCGGTGCCTGGACAAGACAGGCGGGTCCCTCCCTTATGCCCCGGAGAAGGTCTGCAAAATATTCCTTGTGTGCTGCATGCTGCACAACATGCCAGTTGACAAGGCAGTGCCACTCATCCTCGATCCATATGAGCAGGAACATCCACCCGTGGAGGATGATGGGCTTGGTCATGGGCTAGTGATGAGGAGGAGGAGGATGATATCCGGAGTCAGCTCATACGCAACTTCTTCTCATGATGGTGAGTGACTGGGTATGGGTGTGGAAGCTTGTAGCATTGAGTGGCATGTGTTGCAATGTGTGTGTCCAACTGAATGAATGCAAATTGACTTTGATGTGTGTTCTGATGTCTCACTCGAGTGATGATGTCATGCCACACAGTTTGGCGGAGAGACTGTCTTTCAACTTTATATGTGTCCAACATTGTTCATGTTTTGTAAATGTCCATGTGTGCGGCCAGAATTGTTTTAGGTGACTTCTTGAGTGTCTGTCATTCACAGGGTTTTGCGCCTGTTGTCTGCTCGTGTCATCGTTGTCCTCCTGCTATTCCTCATGAGTATTTCAACGTGTGCTGAATCAGCGTTCCATGCACGGACATGTGGAAATGTCAGTTTGGGGAAGGATTGCAGCAAGGCTATTTGTTGGAGGTACGGGTTGGTAATGTGTGGGCCTGCTCCTGTGTATGTTGTGGTACCATGCATACATGTATTCTCACCATGGACCAAATCACATGTAGCAACACTCCCATGACATGATAGGCACCCTTCTTGACAGTCATCTGTAGTGGAGTGTGGCGTCTGATGAAGGCATCAATGTGTGTAAACCTTGCCTCTGAAACATTGCGGATGCTACGGGTGGACATAGTGTGGGACCTCACAACAACAGGCTCTATGGGGAATTGCATCCTCTCCGTGTGCAGCAGGATATGTTTGGGTCATCCCCTTAACTTGTGTGCCAGTTCATTGGGATTGACATCATCCGTGTTGTGAAGGTGGTGTCCAGCGTATGTCCCACATGTTCTGTCAACTGACCTGTGAGTCTGTTCATATGGATGCATATCCCTTTGTGTGTGTATGTGGAATAAAGGTGTTCTGCACAATCCAAAGTGCCTCATCTCTGTAACTGCAGCTGTCTTGCCTGTTTGCATGCGTCATCTATGGCATAATTGTTAAAGATTGAGCATCTGTGTGTATGTGTCCTTCGGCAACATGCATGCAGTGCTTCATGGCTAATGATCTCTATTGTGCATGTAGTACCTGGTTGTGTATGTATTTCTGCCGGTTGCTCCCCACAACGGGACGTGAACGCCTGATGATGGTGTGTCTCCTGTGCGCAGCTCCGCATTCTGTTGCCTGATCCTGTGGCCTTAATTTTTGGTGATTGTCCATACATTTTCTCGTAGTGACCCATGAGTAACCTGACACTCCTTCCTTTACATACACCTGTTGCACTGTGCCTTTCTGACCTTGTCTTTGTGTGCTACTTTGTGCGTAATTTCTCACACCTTCCACCTGCTGCTGCCTCACCTGAGGCACCGTCCCACCTCGCCAGACAGACCTGGGACTCCCTCCCCGGTGTGTGTCCCTTTGTGTGTGTATGTGGAATAAAGGTGTTCTGCACAATCCAAAGTGCCTCATCTCTGTAACTGCAGCTGTCTTGCCTGTTTGCATGCGTCATCTATGGCATAATTGTCAAAGATTGAGCATCTGTGTGTATGTGTCCTTCGGCAACATGCATGCAGTGCTTCATGGCTAATGATCTCTATTGTGCATGTAGTACCTGGTTGTGTATGTATTTTTGCCGGTTGCTCCCCACAACGGGACGTGAACGCCTGATGATGGTGTGTCTCCTGTGCGCAGCTCCGCATTCTGTTGCCTGATCCTGTGGCCTTAATTTTTGGTGATTGTCCATACATTTTCTCGTAGTGACCCATGAGTAACCTGACACTCCTTCCTTTACATACACCTGTTGCACTGTGCCTTTCTGACCTTGTCTTTGTGTGCTACTTTGTGCGTAATTTCTAACACCTTCCACCTGCTGCTGCCTCACCTGAGGCACCGTCCCACCTCGCCAGACAGACCTGGGACTCCCTCCCCGGTGTGTGTCCCTTTGTGTGTGTATGTGGAATAAAGGTGTTCTGCACAATCCAAAGTGCCTCATCTCTGTAACTGCAGCTGTCTTGCCTGTTTGCATGCGTCATCTATGGCATAATTGTCAAAGATTGAGCATCTGTGTGTATGTGTCCTTCGGCAACATGCATGCAGTGCTTCATGGCTAATGATCTCTATTGTGCATGTAGTACCTGGTTGTGTATATATTTCTGCCGGTTGCTCCCCACAACGGGACGTGAACACCGGATGATGGTGTGTCTCCTGTGCGCAGCTCCGCATTCTGTTGCCTGATCCTGTGGCCTTAATTTTTGGTGATTGTCCATACATTTTCTCATAGTGACCCATGAGTAACCTGACACTCCTTCCTTTACATACACCTGTTGCACTGTGCCTTTCTGACCTTGTCTTTGTGTGCTACTTTGTGCGTAATTTCTCACACCTTCCACCTGCTGCTGCCTCACCTGAGGCACCGTCCCACCTCGCCAGACAGACCTGGGACTCCCTCCCCGGGCACCTCAACATGACCCATGACCTCTACACCTTCATGATACTCTTCCAAATTGGTCTGTCTGAGCAGTATTGCAAGCCCCCCATCGGCAGCTTGTGGCCATCACGGGTGAGTATTGTGCTCCATGTCTGTATTTGGTGTTACATTGTGAACCATGTGTGTCCTCCACCAGACTCAGATCCCAGTGTATGGATGGCTGGAGTTAGTTCCGCACTCATGCATACTTTGACATATCCACACACGCATGTTGTGGACTAATGCTAAATGACGGAATCATAAAATTAAAAAGAGTTGAATTTTTATTTTTGGCTCCAGGGTGTGATTTGTGCAAAGAAAAAGGTGCTATACAGGGACCATAGAATCCAAAGTTCACAGGGGGAGATGGGATCCTTGGCAATTGAAGTCATTGGAGTCCATGCCACAGTGTTTGGCATCATTGTTCAGACTGGGACCAGCAAGTCCATGTGGCAGATGATGTCAGTCAATGAGGTGATGCTGTCGCACATGAAGGCCAGGTGCCAGGCCAGGTGACCTGGGAGATGTGGATGGCCGGTTGCCTCTCATGGTCTTTTCCGTGGATGACCCACCTTCCTCGCGGGACCCTCATATGCAGGCCTTGACAATGCATGGGACGCTCCGTCGGACGAATCCTCCTCTTCCTCCCTCCCTGTGGCTGGTGCTGGTCTTCGCCTGGTGGCACAGGGAGGGTTGCCCATGTTGTCAGCAATCCGACGGAGTGAATGGCTAATGTCCCTTTGCACCGCCAGGAGCTCAGCCAGTGTTGCCTCCATCCATCCTTGGTGTTGTTGCTGACTGGCGTGTTGCTCGGCCTGCTGGTTTTTGATGTCTGTGAGGGTCACCACTACCTGGCTCAACTCCCTGGTGCCCCGCCGGTATGCGTTCATGATGTCCTGTATGTATGATATACCGGTCCCTTCAGCTGGCTGGTCAGGTTCTCGCCTCCGCCATCCTCCACTCCCACCACCCCTGCCCACATGAGCCTGGGCTGCCTTTGTGGGCACATCAGGTCTACGGGACCCCTGAGGGATGGCAGTGACGGTGTTGTCTGCCTCTTCCTGGGTGCCCGTTGCACCTTGTCCCTCCTGGTCAGACAGGCTCAGTTGTTCAGTGTGGGCAGGGCTCCTCGGAGTCTCCTGGGATGTGGCAGTCATGGGGGTGGTGGTTGGCACAGATGTCCCTGAACCAGATGCTGCAGGGGTTAGGACACCAGAGGGTCCAGGTCGGTCGGTGTCATCCGCGGAGTGTTGAGAGGCGTCGCTGCCGGTGGGCACAGGTTCATCCCGAGCCTGTGACTGTGATTCTTCCCCCCATTGTTGGGGGGATGTTCATCATGTTGCCCTGTGTGTGAGAGACAGACAATGTTAATGCTGTTTCATGCAACATCCATGTTTCATACACATTCAAATTGACACTGTTCCTCCAGGTAGTTGTATGTGCCTAGCATTCTCCTCAATGTTCACTTGTGGATGGGTATGTTGCAGTGGACAGATTGATATGTTCTCCTGAGTCTTTGTCATGACGAATTGCGGCTTGGGTGCTTCTTCGGCTATGTATTGGTCTTGTTGTGTTGCATGTCCATTGTGACAGTGGGTGAATCCATTGCCTGTCCTGATGGTGTTTGCTTATGTAAGGGGTGTGTGTGACAGGGCCTGCTGGTGGGTGTAGTGTGATTTTGCACTGGGGCTCCCAGGTGATGTAGCTGTCCACTCATTGAGCATGTTGCAGTGACAGTGAGTGTGAGTTCCTGTCCTAGATATCTGGCCTTGTTGTCTTGGTGTTTGTGTTTGCACTGGTCACAGGAGGGCCTTGTGCTGCCTACACCAGGGCCGAGTGTGCGCTTTCTTGTCAGTACTTTCCCAATCCCTGTGCATTGCGCATGGTGCATGGGTATGTAGCTGGGACATATGGGATGAGGGCAATTGTGTCAGATTTGGAATTCAAACATGCGTTTTGTGCCACCCACCCTCCCTGCATGCCGGACATCCATTCTTGGGTTTGTGCTTTGCGTAGCATGGGACATATCATGGCCTTGCTTTCTCAATGGGGCATACACGTTATTGGCATTAGCGTTGTTTTTGACAGTGGTTGTGGCCGGTGATGGCTTGGGGGTAGTTGCGTGCATTTGGTGTAGTTGGGGTGTGGATGCCATTACCCCCTATTACGTAAGTTGTTTGTGTACTCACCAGGCTCTGGAAGTCCTTGGAGTCCATGTACTCCCACCTGGCGGAAGCATGGCCATCACCTTCTCCTCCCAGGGATGGTAATGTACTGGTCTGCGGGGTGCCCCACCTCCAGTGATGTTGCTCTGGGCGTAGTCCTCTGTCATTTTTCTCTTGACAGCCCTCCGCAGATCGTACCACCTGGTTTGGCAATCGTTCCTGGTCCTTCTGATGGGTGCAACAGCATTCACCCTCTCGACGATCCTCTGCCACAGGCGTGATTTTTCAGCTATGCTGGTCTGTCTGACCAATGTTCCAAACAGCTGTGGCTCGACTCTGATAACTTCATTGACAAGGATCTCCAGCTCCTCCCTTGTGAACTTTGGATTCTTGTCTGTGGGCATGGTGTGGGGTGAATGTGTGGATGGTTGTGGGTGTGTGGGTCTGAATGTGACAGTGTGGGTCTGAATGTGAAGAGGGGGTATGTGTGAAGGAGGTTGTGTGAAGGTGTGTAAGTTAAGGTGGATGGGTGCAATTGTTTGTGTGTGCTGTCTATCTGCAGTGGGTCTGTTGCAAAGGCTCATGGTTTGTGTGTGTGGGCCGATTTTATTGGTCAATTTGTGGGTGGGGCTCAGTTTGAATTTTTGGTGGGTGTGTTATAAAGGGTGGTTGTGAGTTTGCCCCTCTGTTTGCCTGTTTGGTTGTGTCCAGGTCAGTCCTTTACATTTTTTGTGCAGTGTAGATGTGTTTTGTGGTGTGCGAGTCGAATAGACCCTCCTTGTGCTGTTTTACAGTGTCCGTGGTTCGGTACGGTACAGGGGTACGAGTCGTACAGGCACACCCCCATGCGTTGTGTATGTACGATGCGTACACCAGCATCGCTTATGTACGGTGCTTACACCGCCATTGCTATGTACAGTGCGTACCCCGCCATTGCTAGGTATGGTGCGTACACCGCCATCGCTTATGTACGGTGCTTACACCGCCATTGCTAGGTTCGGTGCGTACCCCGCCATTGCTAGGTACGGTGCGTACCCTGCCATTGCTAGGTACGGTGCCTACCCCGCCATTGCTAGGTATGGTGCGTACCCCTCCATCTCTTATGTGCGGTGTGTACCCCGCCATTGCTAGGTATGGTGCGTACCCCGTTATTGCTAGGTACGGTGCATACACCGGCATCGCTTATGTGAGGTGCCTACCCCGCCATTGCTAGGTACGGTGCGTACCCCGCCATCACTTATGTACAGTGCGTACACCGCCATCGCTTATGTACGGTGCGTACACAGCCATTGCTATGTTCGGTGCGTACACCGCCATCGTTTATGTATGGTGCATACCCCGCCATCGCTTACGTACGGTGCGTACACCGCCATCGCTTATGTACGGTGCGTACCCCGCCATCGCTTATGTATGGTGCATACCCCACCATCGCTTATGTACGGTGCGTACCCCGCCATCGCTTATGTACGGTGCGTACCCCGCCATCGCTTATGTACGGTGCGTACCCCGCCATTGCTAGGTACGATGCGTACCCCGCCATTGCTAGGTACGGTGCGTACCTCGCCATTGCTAGGTACGGTGCGTACACCGCCATCGCTTATGTGGAAGTCCATCCCGTGTACGAGACGGACGTTTTCCTTACAAATCGTAATTCGGTAAGCCGGTCCGGATCGTACTTGTACGTTCGGACTCTATTTTTACAATTTGTATGGAAAAGTGTCCGGGTCCGTGTCGTACAACTTTTCCAGACTCTAATTCGTAAGGATGGGGCGGATTCGTATGTATTTTTCACATACAAATCGTACTTCATGGGTCGGACGGGACTTGTACGATTCGTATGGAAAAATTTACAGATACGAGTCGTACGGGGGAATAAAATACAGGACCGGAATCGGCCCCTATGTGAGGTGGTCTTGTAGGGATGGACCTAGAGGTACAAACCCTATCTCTGAAGTTTAGAGGTAAAAAAGTACAGACCGAAATTTGAAGGAGTACTCAGAAACCGTACTCCCTGTGCCTGGCGGGTACAAAGCTAAGTAGAAAAGAGAGAGAAAAAAAACTTGTTTTCAAAGGGAACAAATGAAGACGCCAATGAAGACCTATTAGGACATTCAGGCAGAGCAGGCCTGCACGCCAAAGCAGTCCGGGTATTGCTAGACACCCAGAATGTTTTGTATGAAGTGACCCTACACAAATAAAGCAAATAGCTCCAGACTGGTATGACGGTACACACACATATTTGCAGGTAGTTTCCTACCCCCAAAGCTTACACAAATTTACTCCAGGACAGAGTAAGATGTATTCTAATATTTCGTAGGGTGTAGAATAGGGATGGGAGACTTATTTATGTTGACTTCATAGTATATTCTGACCTTAGTTAAACTGGCTGATGTTTCTACATTTTACCTGACTAGCCAACCGGACTGTAATGCTTCCTGTTCCAGTAAATGCGACGTAGGGTACTTCTGTTGGTAGGAGAGATCAGAGGCTCGTAAGAGATTAGCAAAACCTGCAACTGCTCAAGAGTCATCAGGTAAGAGGCACCAGAGAGGGCTAGAGTGTATGGTGCTAGGTGCAGATTCTTGGTGAAGGCAACAGCTCCCAATGGCGGATATGGGATATAGGGCAGCGGGTGGTGCCCCAAACCTCGCTATTAGAGCAAGCTCAATGCAGACCACGGTAGACCATTGACAAGTGGAACCAGTCAAGTCACTGCACTACACAACCCTTTACACCGGCTGACAATGTTTCCCACTGATTTAAATATACTAAACAGCTCCCTTTAAAAATAAAGTGTGAATTTAGCGCACTGTAATATTCAAAATGTTTTTATGAAAAATTTCCAAATTTGCTAGACTTAGGATTTTGCAAATGTGCACACCAATAGAATAAAAGAAATCATTTTTCTACTGGTAAAATATTTTCCGATGGAAAAAGGGGAAAGTGAAAAAAGCACATTTAAGGATTAATTACTGATTAAATGTTCTGCCCTTTTTGGTAAAATGCGCAAAATACGACGAGTATTTCTGAAAATCTTCCATGCATTGAACTACAAAAAAATGAAATCTGCTAATGATCCAATAAATCAATGGCACTACATTTCTAAACAGATAGAATAGATATTTAAATAGAACAAACAATGGGGCATATTATCAAGAAACGGCGTTAAAATGATCGCCGCTTTAGCGGCAGAAAACTGCCGCTAAAGCGGCGATAATGGGCTTGATAATATGCCCTGGAGAATTCCCATAGAAGCCCATGTTCTGGTGTCAACATGGGCTTCTATGGGAATTCTCTGCGGCATATTATCAAGCCCATTATCGCCGCTTTAGCCGCTAAACTGCCGATAATTTTAACGCCGTCCTTGATAATATGCCCCTAAGCTAGGAAATGACTGAGCACGGACCAAAAGGGTAAGAAAGAGCCCAATGATGAAAGTTAATGGATATTACAGCGAAAGAGTTGGCAGGTGGGTTGCTATGGTTGAGGGAATAGAGCCGATTGAAAAGGCGAGTCTTCACCTTCTCCCGGGACTGAGGATAGTTGGAGCATTTCTGATGTCTGCGAGACAATGTAGTGTGGACCTGGCCGCAAGGGCAACAAAGTGCTTTACAGAGAAGACGTGTGTAATACAGATAACAAATAATAGCTAAGAAGGGCTTCGGAGAGGAAGAGGAACCTTAGATGAAAACATAAAAAGATGAGCTTTAAGATCTTCTTCAAAACCAGGGAGGGGACAGTGTGGACATGATGCTGTCCACATCACTACTGTTTTCCACGAGAAGCTGTGCTGCGCTCCTGCCTGGAGGTTGCTTCCTGTGTGGTAAATCCCCCCAGCTCTCTTCCTCCTCCATCTGCTCCTGCACCATGCACAAGATGTTGATATGTTGCTCATTCCTGCTGCCTTGCAAGCAATCAAGATGTTCCTGCAGTGTAAGGTGTGCGCTACATAAGTGTTCTTGTTGAGTGTCTTCTGCTCAGTTTAAGACACTTTCAAGCTGCTGTAAGTCAATAGGCACCAATGTCTGGTGGTCTTGATAGATTTACCACCTGCTTTTAGGTGGTCTAATTGTCTATGCAAATTCCAGTGCTGAAATCTTTGTAAGACTGTTCCTCATATGATGATGCGTCGACTCGGTTAATTCCACAGTTTTTACCCATGTTTCATCAGGCATGTTTTACACCATATTTACGATTTATTGTTTTAGTTATTTGTATGCTGTATTATTTCGACTGTGGTATTTGTCACTTTTTAACACATTAGGGGATATTTACAATAAAATGTCGAAGTGCGATGTTACTCCAAAATTGGTTTTGCAGCGCTCTGACATTTTTAAATGCAGGGGTGTGCCGTACTTACAAAAATATGGCGCACCCCAGCTTTTCCCCTAGCGCTGGAGGTAAAAAAGCTGCCTAGCGCCATTGCAGGCTCCCTTGCGCCATGTTGCAAGGGTGCCTGCGCTGCAGTGGCAATTGTTTATGTGCAGGAAGAGAGACCTTCCTGCGCATAAACAATCTTTAAAGGCAATATTCTGGTTCTATGTGTGTTGCAGAAATTAGCACACATAGAAAGAGAAAAATACAAAGAGAAATTATTAATTTCCCCTCATATCGCCATCCTAAAACCAGGTTTAACCTGTCTTAGTTTTTGGCACTACCCCATCCTTGTAAATATGGGGTAGCATCAAAAAGCAATGGGTGTTGCGGTGAAATGCCCACAGCAACACGCATGGCCGTCTATGTGCCGCTGCAGCCTGCTGCCCTAAGTGGCATATTTACAAGGTGGCCTCAAGCTATATGGGATAGAGAGCAACGCAGTGGCGGCTCCTCCAAAATGGCGGAGGAGCGTCGCCCCTCTGCCTGGCTCAGAGCCAGCAAATGTAAAATAAAATAATGCTCTTGCTTCGTTTTATTTTGCATTTTGCTGGCTCTGAGCTAGCGGTGTTGGGAGGGGTGTGGCATAGGCATGAGAGGGGGAGGAGGAGTGCCTCATGCACTCCACTCCCTAAGTGCGCATATGTGTTTTGGCTGGCCGTCTCAGGCCGACTTAAACACACATGCGCACTTAGGTTTTCTCCAGCCCAGCTGCATTGAGCAGCCGGGCTGGGAAAACCCCACAGACTCAGTGGTCTGAGCAGGACCTCTTTTCTCCCTGCTCAGACCAATCTGCAGCAGGGGGGTTGGACAGGGAGTCTGTCCCAAGGGCTGCTGGGAAAAGCAGGCAGAAAGAGAAGAGGTGGCACGAATAGACTCGAGGCTGGAGGTTGCTGGCAGAAAAAGGTAAGGTTTCTTTTTTTAATTTAAATAATGTATTTCTTTCCCCACCAGCGCGACCCCACCCGCCTTACCATGCTTTGTTCATGTCAGCCGCAGCTGGATCAACGCCACCGAAGAGTCAGAAAAAGTGACGCTCCGGTGATGTTAGGGGGTGGAGAAGAAGGGGGATAGATTCTATAAGGATTTCAGAGGCCGGAATCTATACTATGACCTTATAAACACAAAAATGCCTCTGACACCATAGATCACACTTTTTCTTTTCTCAGCAATCCTATTTATTGACTGCGAGTTTAAATTCAATTATTACGTTCTGCAATTATTTGAAACAAGAAGAACACTTCTTCATCTTGACAAACACATGTCCTTTGCATAAAACGTGCAAAATTCTTTACATTTTTCACAATTTTAACACATAACCTTGAGACATATCATACATACATAAATAAAGTGCTTTAAACAAATGAGAGAATTCTTACACTATACACTACAGTACTTAGATATCCGATTTGATAAGTTGTCAGGACCCTAATTTGTTTGGTCCTCAACATAAACTGCTTTTTATGGTCCTAAGCAGGGTCAGAGAAAGTTGTTACAAAATAATTCTAGAAAGAGCGATAACTGGATTGTTGTTTCTGCTCTTTGGGAGGCGCTAGTGTCCTGATATTATCCCGAGCGTATCTGAATCACTGCTTGTTTCTAGCCGACGCGTTTCGACCTATGGTGGTAACAACTTTCTCTGACCCTGCTTAGGACCATAAAAAGCAGTTTATGTTGAGGACCATACAAATTAGGGTCCTGACAACTTATCAAATCGGATATCTAAGTACTGTAGTGTATAGTGTAAGAATTTTCTCATTTGTTTAAAGTACTTTATTTATGTATGTATGATATGTCTCAAGGTTATGTGTTAAAATTGTGAAAAATGTAAAGAATTTTGCACGTTTTATGCAAAGGACATGTGTTTGTCAAGATGAAGAAGTGTTCTTCTTGTTTCAAATAATTGCAGAATGTAATAATTGAATTTAAACTCGCAGTCAATAAATAGGATTGCTGAGAAAAGAAAACGTGTGATCTATGGTGTCAGAGGCATTTTTGTGTTTATCCGGTGATGTTAGGGGCTTGTAAATATGCCCCTTAATCTAAATTGGCAGGGGTTAAAGTCTGTGTTATTTTTGCTAGCACTTTTAGCATGTTTCCAACTATCTTTGAACTAGGGTTAATTATTTCTGTAACACTTTGCAACACTCTAAGTACATAGTTTAAAACAGGTATATAAATGACCAGAATGCACATTGCTTACATCCTACTGAAGATAAATAATTCATCTTGAATTCTCACTAGCAAATATAGTTTCAAGTAGCAGCACAAAAAGTGTACATCAAGGCACGGAAAGTCATCTTACTTGTTTATGCAAGGGTTAGCTGACGATTGGACACATGATGAGCAGGCCACATGAAATATGGGTGTTTTGACAAGATTTCTACATCACAGGAATGTTTTAATAAGGCTATTTTCAATAAAGGACCTTCTGGAAACACAAACAAGAAAATGCTGCGTCTTATTTTCTTGCTCCGTTGCTGAATCCAGCTGGCCTATTGGCATCATACAGCACGACAGCCTATATTTTCTTACCTATTGCCTTTTCTGCTGTTCTGTGATCTCTTTAACATTATTACTGGAATGAGAAACTGTAACAGGTTCTAAACAAGTTTCCCTATTTATATGGGTATGCCTCCTGCATATACTTATCTGGTTTTACCTCTATCAGTAACCACTGCCTCGTATTACCTGAAATTGCTATGATACCCTTATTAAATAAAAAAAGCTTTTTTCTAGGCAGGAGATAATTCAAAAATGTGCATGCACAGGAGACAGTGTAGATAAGAAATAAGCAGCAATGGTTCACCCATCATTCTGTTGTCGTATGGACTCTTGAGGGTGGTCCCAGGATGCTCCCTTAGAAGACCGCGGTGTAGGGAGTCCTATTGAGATAGCGACATTGTGGAAACTGACGCACTTTCTGTGCCTGTGCCGGGAACCTCTGGTCTGCTTTTGGAATATCCTGGGAACCCTTCATGGCTTTGGTGCTATCTGTGGCAGCATCCATATGTCACAATATCAAACACAAAATATGATGCTGCAAAAATAAGGCAGCCAGAATAACGAGTGCCAAAATGTCATGAAGCTAAGTATGTGTAGGTAAGTATAGATTTGCTAATTTTAACTCCACGTTCTACATACCGTGAAGGCGTATATATTGCCATGGTACATAAAGGAGGTGTTATGTGTATGTAGTACATCTATACTTACCAATATATGCTTCCCTTCATATTATTTTAGTAGTTGAAGTTCTGGCTATCATATCAGTGCGGCATGGCTTTTGGGATTTATATTTTTGTAGTATATGGGGGGGGGGGGGCGGATTACAGCCGCGACATCCCAGCAGCTTTTCATGTGCAGACTGCTACCAGATGGGGGTGGTGTGGGGGAATGAAAGAAAACAATTACCTGGGTACAGCTGGCAGCTGCCTTTCCTCTGTCCTCTTCATCTTCTTCCTGTCTCGAGTCCCAGCAGCAGGAAGCACCCAGGCTCCCCTAAGCCATCACAACACTGCTGTCACCATGACAGCAGTGTCATAATTATTCTGAGCATCGTGGTTCGGGGCTCAGATAGGGACTGGGAGCCTGGTCATGTTCTCACCCAGGCTGTGCATTCCAGCCCTGTGGAGATCATGTTAAGTGTGCATGATTGTTTGCCCACCACTCCTCCCAGCTGCTCTGGCGAGCCATGGCCCACCCTGCATGAAACTGAGCCACTGAAGTTGGAAAAATAAAGCAATAGCGTTAGGTTAGTATCATTTTATCTTTGTTTTTTAACTGCTTCAAGAGCAGTGGGGCAACGCTCCTCCCCCTTAGAGGAGAAGCCGCCGCTGTTTAGGATACTCCAATAAATTGTGCTCTTTGCATGGACTACACATCCAAGGAAATAAGATATATTACTGTTAATTTCTCTTCTTATTTCTTGATTTTACAGCACTTACTGCTGAGAAGTCAATTTACTGGCTGTGGAACAAACATTGTCTGGAAGAGCCACGTGGAGGGGATATGATGTGGGAACATCAGAAGAATAGTCAGAATGGAGCAGGAATATACTAATATACTATGGCTGTAAGAGCGTACAAGTGTTTGGTAGCAAGTGAAAAGAACAATTTATGGCGCGTTCTAGAGGCACCAGGATGAGGATATGTGAACTGTTTGAGACATAGCACAAAAAAATAGGAGGTTATGCCGCACTAGATATGAAGGAAACAAAGTGGGCAGCTGACCATGAACACAGTTAATAACCATGGAAAGCACATAATGGAGGAGACATTGGGAGCTAAGAGGGAATAAAATTGAGCAGTAGGAGAAATAATAAAGAGCAGGTGAATGATACAGTTAAAGTCCGATTTTAAGGTTTCAATGGGTTAGCTAACAGTAGTTAAGGTGAGAGGAAGTCAGAGTAAAGTTAAGAGTTTTAGTAGCACGGAAAGTACAGTATGCCTGATTTTAACTAAATTATAGAGCTGAAACTATGAGCTGCGGAAACAGTGGGAATGTACCGAGTGAAATACAGGCTGGAGTCAAAGATGACACCTTTGTTGTGGACTGAGGAGGGGAAAGCAGAAGGGAGGAGGAAAAAAAGGTGAAGGTAGTAAAATAGCCTAGATGTGCAGGAAAAGTAGAGAATTTCGATTTTATAGAGATTTAGAGGCAGTGCATGGGAGGAGTTACAAATGCTCACAGATAAAAGGCAAGCAGTGATAGAGCTGTGAGGGGCCCAGAGTGAAGAATAAACAGGAGATGAAGGGTAGGAAGTCATCCACATGGAGGTGATAAAATAGATTAAAGGAAGAATTATAGCTAAGCAAGGTATAAATCCAGAAAAGAAGGGTCCATAGTTCAATTAACTGGGTATCCCACATAGAAGCAAAACAACAAATGAGTTGGCCCAAGAGACTTGAGAGACAAGAACAAAACCCGAAATTCTGAAAAGTCAAGATTCAGGCTGAGGTAGAAGAGAGAAAAGGGAAAGCACAGTTCAGTTCAAATAAACTTTATTCAGTAAATAAAAACCATACAAAGTCACCAAGCATTACAAATCCATAATAGAAATGTATAATGATAAACACGTACAGCCCTAAAAATATAAAAACACCATATTAAAACATACAACAAAGGGGGCTAGCAGCAAAAATGAGAAAAAACCATATTCATTCAATAACTTCTTCCAAAGTCTGAGGGCACCAGCGAGGAAATTTGCATCTCCAAAATAAACCAGGGGGGGAGGCAACATTTGCAACTACTACAAGACTGGTCTCACCTGTGCAAAATGATTATTTTTAAACCAGGTGAGAATAAATCTATGCCTTAAAAAGCAATACAAATCACAGAAGAATAAAAAAATGTGTGATATCTTGCACAAAGAAGTTATAACATTGACAAGAATTCAGAACTACAAGCTTATGAAATCCTTTCAGGACAGCTAGGTGCCAATGTTTTATATTAAACCTAAACCTTATCAATATAAAGCGATGACGTACATTATTTACAGACGACAGATACAATTACCCCATGGGCAAGTTATCAACATAATATATTGTTTCACAGTGGGTTGACAGACTTCCCTTTCCTCTCTTTCACCTTTCCATCCGGATGAAAACAGAATTGTTAAATCCTGCATCTCGCTAGGCCTTAGTGGACTTCGATTAGTAAACATCTCTACACACCGCACATTCTCCAACATGTCCTTAATGTACCTCAGCTATGAGATAAGCAGTGCGCCCATGAGAGATCTACAGCCATCAATCACCAACTGGTTCAGTTGAAGGGGAGAGGAGTTGTCCTAACGGCTAGTGCACTCGACCTCGGACCTGGGGAACTGGGTTCGAGTCCCCGCAATGACGCCGAACATCCTGTGGTTCTGGGCAAATCACGTAATCTCCATGTGCCTAACAAAATATGAATGTGTGTCCTCATGTAATGCAACTGGTGCTATGTAAGCGCTCTGATACCCGATTGGATTCGAGTCAAGTTCGCGCTATATAAAACTCTGCAAAAAATAAGGGCAGAACTCGACCAAATTTTAAGCCATCGCAAAATAGGTGCAAGGGCAATGTAACCAACAATATAACCAACCCCAACCTCCGTATGAATCATAAACGATGGATTAATTGCAGGGACTGAGAGTGGTCTACACAAAAGAATATTTTCCACCACCTGTTACTCCCTGATGTCTTTATACCCCCAAACATCACAACTGTAACTTGCCTTTGGGATGAATTTTTCCCAAAATACCTTTACTAAGGCCTGCACCGGTTTGGCCCCAAGTCTCTCGCAAAGTCCATTATTGCACCTATTGCTCTCAAAAGTATGTTTTTTAGGGATAATTGTGAGGCCCAAGAACCTTTTTCATTAAATAATACCCCCAAATAGGGGAAAGCAGATACCTTAGTAGGTTTAACCCCTTTACCATACAACTTTTTACCGGGGGCCTTTCGGCAACCAATGGTCACAGTGTGAAACTTGGTGAAATTAGTGGAGAGATCTAAGTATTCCATGAAGTCAATGAATGCGTCCAGAAGATGTTGGAGACCCACAGCAGTCCTAGCAATCAAGACCGCATCATCTACGTATGATAGGGCGACAATGAGGTCTGAACCTGCCCTGGTAATATCCCTGCAAGCAGTTGTCAGAGCCACCCCCAGATTATTCATATATGGGGTAAATAACAGAAGTACCAAAATGCACCCCTCTCTAAAGCACCGATAATGAAGAAACCACAGAGCAAAGAGTGCCTTGAAAGTAAGAGGCCTGTAGGTCATCAAATCCCATGGGCCATGGATGGAGTGGAAATGCAAAGGGGAAGGAGACAAATAAAGTGGTCTGCTGTACGAAGTAGGAAGTAGAGGGAAGGAAATGGAAGGAGGACACGAGGAGAAAAAGATGATGTCAAGGTAGGAGCATAAACATTCTGGGGCAAATATATCAATATTTAATGCAATGCAGCAAGACACCTTGCTGCACTTGCACTGTGTGGCATTGAAGGTAGAGGGCAGGAATTTGCCATATTTAACATATTATGGTGCATTCCTCTCCTCTTCTTGCGCTGGCGCACATTTGGCTGCCTAGGACCAACCCAAGCACACTTGCATAATGGTGGAAGGGTGCCTGCTTTGCAGCAAGGATTGTTTTTGTGCAGGAAGGGACAGCTGAGTCTTTTTCCTCTTTCTATGTGTGCTGCATTCTGCAGCACACTTAGAAATAGAAACTAGCATTGGCAAAGCCAATAGGTTTCGCTTATGTAACATATTTTATCTTTGTTATTCATTTATATTATTTTTTTATTGCAGTCTATGCTGCTGTCTAACCGGATTAATAACATTTTAAAAAGGTAATAAATGTTGTTCAGGTTGTGACAAATGTTGAAGTAATAACCAAGGAAACCAGGCTGGTAATGTGGATTTTTTTTTATATATATGGCATTGAACTAGAGTATTGTAAGTATTATTTGGTGTTTTGCAAGAAGACTCAAGGTAATTGTTGTACAGTCTGTCTTTTTATTTACAGACCAAAAATTATATTTTATATAGACTGACTCAAATTTCTAGTACACCGCACTTTTCCTTTAAAATGACTGTCTAAACTAAAGGGCACAATGAATGAGTTGCTTGCAGATTTCACGGTTTTTCGTCCACATAAAGATTAAGGGCCCGATTACGAGTTTGGTGGTTTAGTAGTGGGCCGTCATGCCACCACCCCACCACCCCATTCCCACACCGCCAAACAGGGCCACCGCCTGCCAGCCATATTACAAGTATTATCGTGGTCTGGTGGGCTCGCCAGTGAGCGTTCCTGCATGGCATGGGCTATACAGTCCATGTCGTGCAGGAATGGGGTGCATGCACACAGGGCGGCACAACATGAGCCCCCCCGCTTGCACCACACCTTCTGCTCCCACAGAAATTAATCACCTTAACCAGCCAGAAAAATACACTTAATATGGCCACCCCTATCCCAGCAAGCCATATAACCGAAAGCCCCACCTACCCACATCCTGACATATCCAAGTCCAACAGAACCAAAATGCCAGGAGGGATCATTGGGCAAGGGAATTTAGGATTGAGATGAGGAAGACGTGAACTCGGAGCAATGAAGTTTACTGCTAAGTAACCGGGCATTAACTCTTCATACGTCTTCCTCATCCAGCCTTACAGCATGAGGTAATACCCCATAATTTGATTCAACAAGAGAAAAACTCCAAAAAGGACACTGAGCTATAAGTCAATATGCAACATCAGTTGTTTGTTTAAAAAATAACACAAAACCCAGACATCATGGACCACAGACAAAACATGATGCACAAAAGAGGTAAAAGAAGCACCCCCACCTGTAGCCTATATTGAGACATGAAGGTTTGCGGGAGAGCCCAAGTAGCAGCACAACAAATATCCCAGAGCGAGGCTCCATTAAACACTGCCCAGGAAGGGGACATCCCCCCAGTAGATCCGCCCTTACAGAAGTCAGCAGATGTTGACCCACAGAATCATAAGCTCATGTGATATCTATCTTAACCCACCTGGACAAGTTAGCCATGGAGGGATGAAGATACTTAGTAGAGAGGCCAAAAGTGATGAACAAATATTCTACCTGATGAAAAGACTCTATCCAGGACAAAGCCCTATGCCCATCAAGGGTATGTAACTGGACCTGATCCCCTGATGCAGGCTCAGGAAAAAAAAAACAGCAGAACAATGTCCTCAGAGCAATGAAACGAGGAAGGAATTTTAGGGAGAAAAGAAGGACTGGACCTCAAGATCACACAATCTGACAAGTTCTTAAGAAAAGGAGGAGAAGCCAAGAACACATCAATCTCCCTAATCCGCCTACTAGATTATATGTCCACCCAAAAAACCACCTTGGCCGACAAATATGTCAGGTCAGAAGACTAAAGCAGTTTAAAAGGAGGACAATTCAAAACCAATAGGAGATCCCAAGAAGGCACAGGAGAATGTAAAACGGTTTGTTTAAGAAAAGAAAAAAACTCCCCAGCAGACGGGAAGCCAAACCCGAAATGGCTAAAAAATCAGAACCCCTGATAGCCTGTATCACAGCCCACTGGTTGTGGATTGAGAAAACCACCAGACCCAACAAAAATCCATCCCTCAGAAATTCCAAAATCAAACTGGGGTCACACACAAAGGAAGAAACTACCTTATCCCCACAGCACTTCTCAAGATTTCTCCAATGACGCCCATATGTCTTCCAAGGAGACGGACACTTGGACTGCTGTATAGACTCAGCCACCAACACAGAACAACCCTGAGAAATCAATCTCATCCTTTCAAATGTCAAACCCCCTACATTAGTTTCTTAGCTGACTCCAGCAATCTGTGGGGGACCGTTAAGGGGATGGGAAGGACGGGAACTGCCACTGGGCAGAGACAGACAATTGAAGGAGTAAGGGAAACCAAGACCTCCTGGTCCAACCTGGAGCAATCAGCAGGATCTCTGCATGGCTCAACTGAACCATCCTTACTATCCTGGACAACAGCGGGAAATGCGGAAAACAATACAGGAGACCTGCCGGCCACTGCACTGAGAGGACATCCGTCACCCACGCCCTCTGAGAATGAATCAGGGAACAGGAGGAGGGAAGAAGAGAGATGGACTCCATTGTGAACAGATCCAGCCATGAGTCACCAAACCTTTCCTGAATCTGATGAAACAGGAAAGGACAAAGAGGGCTGCAAAAAATGGAAAACGACAGCTCAAGTGATCCACAGGCCCATTCTCCTTCCCCTGCTGACAGAGACAACAGATTCCAATCCACCCAAGAGCAAATCTTCCCAGCCGGAAGATTCAAACATGGGTACCCCATACCCCCGTGTCATTTGATGTATGCTCAGACTACCTTGTTGCCAGTTTGCACATAAAGTGACTGTGACCTTATGCCCTGGACAAAATGAAGGAGGGCCATCCAGACAGCCGTCAACTCCCTCCAATAGGACGACCAGGCAGCCTGAGTCAACAACCACTTCCCCTGATCTGAATTTGGGTGACAGATGGAGCCACAACCCACGCTGCTTACATCAGTCCTGACAATGCACGAGGGAGCAGCAGACAGCAGAAATACCTGTGACAGGTGGTCCTCCACCAACCACCACCGGAGACGTCCCTTGATCTCCAGTGTCACCGTAACTGAGAATTCATAATCCTGTGACACTGGATTCCAGTACTGCAGCAGGTGGAGAACCATAGAGAACAAATGTAAACTGCTCCCCTGGATGATTGCCAGGGTCAAAGCCATTTCCCCCTGACTCCGCAACCAAGTTCCCACTGGAACAAAGATCTGGGCCAGCTGAATTTCCAAATGATACATGTACCTCTGTCTCCATTCCAGACAACAGTACCTGCCCCAGATCCATCAGTAACACTGCCCCAATTAACTGGAGCCGCTGTGAAAGGGACAAATTAGGTTTTCCAAGTTGAGGAGAAAAACATGTTACTCCAGGACCGCACAAAGATGCTGAATATCTTCTTGTGCCTTAAAGAAAGAAGGAGAAGCAATGAGCTGATCATCTATGTATGCAAAAACCTCAATACCAGCAGAATGAATAATACCCACCAGAGGAGCCACCTCCTTGGTAAAGACCCTGGGGCCAGAGGCCAACCCAAAAGGCAGGCTCTTGAACAGGTAATGGATTTGTTTACTGCAAACCAGAGGAACCGTTGTGAATCTGGATGGATGGGCACATCATAGTAAGCATGGCTTAAGTAAGCATAGTATTTTGTCCAGGAAGGGTACCCTTCAAGCACAAAGTCTATTCTAGAAATCACAAAAACACCCAAGGGAACATCAGTAATGGAAAAAAGAGCAGCAGTGCTTTTATGAATATCATATATTTTCTCTTCTAGTCATCTCCTTTTTGTTTACACATTTAATCATTTAGAAGTGAATGTGTGTGATTAATATAGCATACACATTTGATTTATTTCACTTTTCTCTACAACGTGATAATCAAGTATGCTCAAATTTACTACAGTATTTAATCTGAGCTGACTGGTCTGTTTTAAATAATAGTTTTTGAGCCACTTTCCGGTAATTGTTTATTTTGAAACGTTCAATGGCAGCCAAATAATGGTATAAAAGCTAGCACAAGCTGTGAAAAGTTAGAGAGGAACTTCATGTCAGGCGACAATGAAGGAAACAGGCCATGCAGAATCGTATCACCTACAGGAAGGTATTCAGCCATCTCTTAGTGCTCTTATCGGCTCAGCTGTGAGTAAAAGACAAGATTAACAGTCTCTACTATTATACTGAGAATAATGTCATATAGTTCAAACAGGTATGCAGGTGTGAACCAACTTTAACATTCACAATTAGGTTCTCCTTTTAGTGCTATTATTTTCTTAGTAAGAAGAAGCAGAAGAATGAGGGTGGGTTTGTTATAAAGTTATACAACAAATAAGTTGTAAGCTTTCCTGTTGGTTAAGGTTTTTGTATACAAAACAAATATGAGAGAAAAGGGAAGTAAAAAAATGGAGGGAAACACTCCTAGTCCCCTTGAGATACTATAGAAAAAAACAAAAGAAGGAGTGTATCCAGGAGACTGGTCAGAGTCTCCAAAATACTGGGAGGGCGCGCAGGGCACGAAAAGTATTCTTTTCTTTAGAAGACCCCTCACTCACCAATCTAGTTGGTGACATGCTTCATCATCGGGGTCCCACCCGGATAGCCGTGTGCCATCCAGGTGTGCTGCGACACCTGATTACAGTGGAGCTGGTAATTCTTGGTGCAAATAAGTGAATTGTGGATTAAAAAAGGGCCATATGTACTCACTAGGAAGTTTTATTCTGGAGCACCTGGCCGATGTTAAAAATGTTGTTGAGATACCTTTCCTGGTTAAATTGGCCAGAGGTATCAGAAGTGAGGTAAAGTGCTAATAAGTGCTGGAAAAATAGGGTCTACATGTTTCAAGCTGTATGATGATATTACTAGGTTTTCGTCAGGACCAAAATAAAGTGACCCGGGCGGTGCACACACGCTAAGGTGTACTCTACCCTTGATCACTGTAACCCAACCATCTACTCATGGTCAGGGGTCCTGTCATCCCATTCAACGACAGGAGAAATCTGCAAAAGATAAACACAGATTTACAAGCAAACACAATACTACATACGTAATACAGTGTTTAGATGTGGAAAAGTGCTCCTTAGGCTCCCAGCAGTGTGCCTCGAGAAAATACATATCAAGGGGAATACCCCTATAATGCAACGGTGATCAAGTTACCGATTTTGGTACTGAAAGTGTGATTATGCCTATTCCATAATCATAAAGTGCAATGCGCGTAAATACGCCATTGTAATGCGAATGCATTAAATTAATCCACAGGTAATAAATAATGCCTGTGAAACACATACATACCCACTCTCACCGAACATTCAGTAAACATTTCAGCCGGCATTCTATATATCTTGCTAGTAATAGCAACTCATGTTGTGTGCACTAAGATAGGATTTTAATTTTCAAAATAAATCTTTAAAACCTATCCATTGTTTGAATGAGTCTTCCTAGTTGAAATAGGGTTTGGGGGTTCCACTAACCTTCCCTGTATTTTCTCATAGAACGGATTGCTACCTGAAGCACGTCTTGCAGTTCAACTAGTTTTCTGTCGCTGGCTAGCCCATTGAGATAGCAATAGTCCCAGGGGGTCTAGAAATCTAGAAAATGTAGAAGTGTAAGATCTTATTAGATATAAAGCTGCTCTGCTATCTTCTCATAGTGAATAGCAGCAACTTCAGTTGCTATGCTGTGTTCACTCATCAAGTAAGAAGTCTCCCCCAAAGTTTGCAGAGTGATGGTGTATGACGTGAAAAAGACAAAGATACAAGGTACAACCATGTGTCAAAATTAACTTTGGAATACATAGACTGTGACCAAGCCAGTCTGTCAGTCTTCGCCTGGTTTTACGCCTGACTGCATAAACATCTGAGGCAATAAACAGTGAAGGGGAATAATAGTAGTCTTGAAAGACTGGCCAAGAAGCCGGGGAAAGTATTGTAAAAGGGATCTAAAGGCAGGTCGCTGCTCCACTCTACATTTGCTCTCTCCTGTCTAAAGAACAGTTGTTAGCCGTGGCCTTCATACCCACTCAGCCTTAGTCCCCAGGTCGCTAGAACAATGCTCTGCTGCCAGCAGGCATCCATGGTGGAAGGGTGCATTGGAGCTTTTAGGTAGAGAAATTTCATGAATGTGGAAACCCAGGGCTCAGTACTATAGTTAATACTGAAAAGCAGATGTCAGGGATAGAAAATCATTATGCTCGCCATGCTGTTAAATTCACCAATGTTAAGCAGTAAGGTTCCAGTGACCCCCCCATCATCAGAACCAACATCTACAGATGCATGATAAACATTGCTGACTGGATGAAGAACAACTTCCTGCAGCTGAACATAGACAAGACAGAAGTACTGATATTTGGCAACAGCGGCAACACATAGAACGACTCCTGGTGGCCATCAGAACTAGGACCAGCACCCACTCCCTCCAACCATGCCAGAAACCGTAGAATCATCATTTACAACAAGCTTACCAGGAAATCACAGGTTAATGCTGTCTCCTCTATCTGCTTCCTCACTCTGCACATGCTACGTAAGATCCTCAAGTGGCTACTCCTACACAAGAGATGCACTCTAGATGGGAATCACCACACACCTCCTACAGAGACTTTGGACCATACAGAACTCCGCAGCCAGACTCATCCTTGGGCTTCCCAGACAAAGCCACATTGCATCCCACTTCAGAACACTCCATTGTCTCTCTGTACAGAAGAGTTGCTGACACATGCACACAAGGTTCTACATAACCAAGGATCTGCCTACATTAACCACTGCCGGAACTTCCACCAACCATCAAGAAGACTATGATCTGCCTCCTTTTCACTTGCTACCAAAGCAGAAGTAGAGGATGCTCCTTCTCCCATCGCAGCAAAGAACTGGAACAGCTTCCGCACACCCCTTCGAACCATCACCTCACTTCCGAAATTCCAAATGGCCCTCAAGACATGGCTGTAAGCTCCTGGATACCTTATTGGGTGATTGGCTGCACTTTATAAATCCTGATTTATTGATTAATAAGCAATGATAGAGTGGCTGATTAACATTAAACAAAAGAAGGTAAATCAAGGCCCTCCATTAAGCTAAACCCTACACTAAGAGAGGAAATTGCACTGCACAAAAGAAATGAACACCACAAAAAAAGTGTTGTGAAATATGTGGGTTAGAGAGGCACAATTACCCCCAAAGTGATGTAGTCCCATACAAACTCCCTGAAATCCGAAAAAAACTATCTCCAAGAGGAACAAGCACTTGTCCAAGTGGAGTATTTCCACACATTAATCATTGTCTGGATCAAGCAGCCCAAACAGCAAGGAGAAACTAACTCAAGAATTACTTTCCCCCTTGACTCCCTTCCATGTGTACCTTCTTCCTTTCTACACCTTTCGGCTCAGGTGGCCAAAAGGCATTTGGGCATAAGGCCACACAGAGTTTCCACAGATTACATCAAAATTCCTTCACGCCAAAACCATCAACTATAATGGAAATTACAAATTCAGGTGCTGGTGGTGACTTTCAACCAGCATTAGTCTAGCATTTTGGGAGGTCTGGCACTGCCAAATGGATCAGATAGAAAGGGCCAGTGTATGGGCAGCTATTTGTTATCCCATGGGCCATGACAGGAGCAAAAATACCAGCTCACACAAACTGGTGCATTTGTCAGTGCCAGGCTGCTCGAAATGGCTGTCTAACACTGCTTAGAAAACTGAAATGCCTCTTTTTGCATGATCACCCCCAATTTTTGTACTGACGCTGTTGGTTTTTCGACTCTGAAGGTGCACTGAGGCCTGTCAAACAAGCCTCAGTGCCAGTGCTCCGGCCCTTAAAAGGTATGTGTCTAATTATCGTGCCCACAATTGACATAAGTTAATTTACCCAGGGCCTATAAGTTAACTGTCCCTCATGGACTGCAGCACTTATTATGCCAGCAAATGTATGACAAAGCAAAGCATGTCACCTAGTCTGCCATTACAGTCTGGCAGAGCAGTTTTATACTGCTAACTCGACTTTGCCATTCAAATCAATGGCAAAGCGCAAACCTTCCTTGTTAATATCTATAAGTCACCCCTAAGGCCTACTGAGCCCTAAAGGCAGAGTGGATTATATTGAAAAGAAGGACACGTGCTTTCTTAACATTACATCTCCTGACAGTAAAAGGCCTACATTGCTGCTGTTACTGTGGAAAGGCCAGTTGCCGCATTAGTGAGTATGGAGTTACAGGCTAACAACTCAGCAGTGCAAACTTCCAAATGCAACTACTAAATATGGTACTTCAAGATAAAGCCTGACTGCTTTGAGCCACACCAACCCAAGACTTAGGGTTTATAGACTAACCTGACTGGACCCGATATGGAATTGTGACTTTATTATGCTGTGGGGTCAGACATGCACACCATATAATAAACCATTTTCCTCACAAGTCTGTTAATTTAGGTCAGAGAGAAAAGGTACGTGAGAGGGGTTGCAGTGGCAGAGGAGATTTGGAAGGTATACTGAGGAGAAGGTTAAAGTTAAAGAAAACACTGAAAATTATCATTAATCCCAGAACTCTCAGATTTTCAAAATAATTCATTAAGTGGGAATAAGAGAAAGAAAATCACTATCTGCCCTCCCCTCGCAGACATCATACGGAGAAATCAGGGTTCAACCCAGTCAAAATGTCGCCACCGCCCTTTCGTTTCCATCCATTATGAACCCCATACCAAGAGTTGCCCATTCTAAAGGTACTCATGCTCCTCTTTCTCTAGTGTAAAGACTGGTTTCATGTAATTAAACTCTATCTCTCAATTGTTTGTTCTTGTTTTTATTATATTTATATATATATTTGGAGTAAATTCAGAATAAAACCAACAATGCAGTTATAGAAGACAATTATGAATATTTTATTTTAATTTCATTTTAATTGAATGTTTTAATAGTGGAACCTTCTACATTGTATTTTACACTTGCCACAATTATTATGCATTGTCCCTGTAATTTCCCAATAACGTTCTTCAATCAAAACGTTTTAACAAGAAACTAAACACATTTTAATTCATAGTTTATTAGACTTTAACAATTAAATAAATATATACATATTAGAATGCACCCTCAGAAATTGCTAGTGGTTAATATGCATTTGAGCATTTCCATCCATCACTTTTTCTCTTTCTCAGGCTCTCGCAAAAACATGCACTGAAGAAGATGTGAGAAATGGCAGGTGTGAAACTTTCAATTAAAGCACTCTTGAGCAAAGCGTCAAAGTAATGCTTTTAAACTTCTCCTTTTATGTTAAACCTTCCCTCCAATCTTCTCTGCTCTTCTAATTACAAATGTTATATTTCCAGTGCACAGGTTGCAAATTTCTCATTTTAACTGTGTGCAATCTCTCCACTAGTTTTGTTTCCTTCACAAGTCTTTTTGCATTATAATGTAAGTGTGCTGCTATGGAGCCAGAAGAGACCTCCTGGCTGGCGGTGCTGAAATAATGAAATGAAAGCCAGAGGTAATAATCAGTGTAATACATTCTACTCGACACAGGCTGACATTTCCTTGGTCCTGCTGTAGCATTTGCTGTTGCCTTGTGGCATTTAGGAACTTCTGCTGGTATTTGCAATGGAACTGGATTTTTCACAATGTGCAGAGAAATTCAAATGAATGTTCTTATTCTTTGGCAGGGGCTTGCAGTCGGACGTGTTGGCATAAGCCACTTAGAGGTGCCACTGCTAGCATTCTAAAGTTGTACAGAGAAGAACTGGGGGAAAGTGTGATTAATTGTTTGGCAGCTTCATGCAAGCAAAGCACTGGCAGGGGTGAAAGTATTTCATAGGAAGGGCATGGCATTGTTTGCCTTTGGCAGAGCACTTGTATTTATCATCCAGAAAGAAACACACATCAATACATAGACCAGAGCAATCACTAACTATATGTGAAGTACGTTGGAAGGTTTCTGGAAGCAATTACAAGGCAATAGTTAAGAGTGGTCAGTGGTGAGGCGTAAACATTTGGGATGACTTTTATGTAATGAGCGATGCAAGCAAGCTTTATGGACAAACGTGGGGTCCAGAATGGGTACTCCTCCAGAGACAAAACTGAAAACAGATTGGCAAATGGTGCATTTTAAAGAAAACTAATTTAGTGATAAAGCAAGGCTTATAAATCAGTGAGACCATATAGAATTGAAATATTAAACACATTACAAACTGCCCGATATCTTACTGCATTAATATGTTAATCAGTTACTGTAATGTGCAGATTGCACAACGCGACAACCTCAGCCTTTCAAAGTGTGTGCTTGCCCAGTGTATTGCACTGCATGCAGCATCAACTTTGAAAGAAAATGCTCTAACCAGGCTTCGGGAAGGACCCACAGCTGCTGACTGCAATCAGTCATGTAGAAATAGGTGAAGACAGGTCTTTAAGTGGGATGAAAAATGCTGAGGCTCTTTAAAAGGAACATGCAAAATAAATTCCCATGATTCCCATTGTGTGCTACGTATTTTGGTTTCTCTCTGAGATGTAATTGCATTCAGATATATAACACTACAACTGATATACACCTAAAACCTGTCAGTTCTAGTTATTGGCTTTGTCAATTGTTGTTAGCTGTTTAAGATAAATGAGTAACAATAAAGATTTGTTATAAATAATTAACCTTGAAAATGTTTCAATTCTGAAATTTCAATAATATTAAGGCCTGTCAAAGGAGTTTTGGCCTTCAGTTATGTGTGCTTCATGTTAGATATGTATGCCCTTTTTCTCTGCACATCTCATCCATCTGCACATCTTCAGCCTTATCTCTTTTCTCTTCAGCACCCTCTTTTCACTCTTCCCCAAATGCACTTCCTTGCATCTCCCTCACTTCACCATCCCCAAACATACACTGCACTCGTTCACATTTAAGCAAGTTATATCCTTTTGCTTTTGCCCTGTAAATATTTTGTAATCAGTGCAACCCCTTTGCACACATTTCCACAGAATTGCAATTACAACTGGAATACATGGCCATTGTTCTGTGTGCTCTGCAGAGAAGCCAACCCACTGACAGGCACTTTACTTTGGCTTTTCAGCGTCAGCGCCAGAGCACTCAATCAAAGACCCTCAAAAACACATGGCAGGGCACAAAGTATGCATGGAACAAAATACAGAAACGCAACATGATAAATAGGTAACTCTTGAGGGAGGCAAGATTAAGTAAAACGTGAAATCAGAGAGGAACTAATTCACTGGAATGCATTGCTTTCACATTTTAAGTACTCATTGTTCATAATCAATCCATATTTTTGGCATTAATGTTGTAAAGGTTATGAAGAAAGGGTCAGTTTTAATCTAATACAGCAGATAACTGTCTACTATAAGCACATACCTCTCACTTTGTGCTTGATGTTGATATTTGGATCACCTTCACAAGGGAACAAGAACCCTGGCCTGCTCATCTTTTGCTTCATTTTCGTGGGAGAATGAATACAGCAGCTCCACTTCAAACTGGGCCAGTGACGTGCAGGATAGGGCCTGGGGTGTCACAGTGGAGGAGATTAGCACGACGAGGGGTCTCAGCACAATATAATAACAGAAGATTAGCATTCCAACACTTACCATTACCGGGCACATGGCATCAAAATACATCCATCCATCCATTTCCACGTGTGATGAATAGGAACCGGTGGGATCTATGTCTGTGAATGACGGACGGCTGCTCTCACATAGGGATGGAGACTCCAATGCCCGAAACCACGACTCTGAAAGCATCACTGTCCTATAGTGGATACTGCCATAGTCTACAATGGCAATGAAGAGCTTTAGAACAGCAAGCCCCATGTCGTGCATCACAGTCCAGAAAGTTGATTACTGCCAGGCTTCCGTCTCCTGTTTCAGAGCAAGGTGGGCAGGCAGCCTGGGACAGACAGCCCAGACTTAAATACATCGATTTGTTTAGAGATACAACTGTATCTCTAAATAATTCAATTTATTTAATATTTATACAGGAATGTGTAGGAATTTAAGGGGGAGGCAGCCCCAGAGCCCTAATGGAGAAACCGTCCCAGAGAGTGGTGTTGTCATTCTCAGTCTACCACTGTTAGAATTTGTAATAAGTACTTTCTAATATGTAAATGTGAATTGAATTAACCCATCACTCATGAAACATTGATCAAAATGGATTGTAATAAGAACGGTTCATAGAAAAGCACATCAGGTGTTATATTCCATAGTGCTGGAACAATTTTCAGTTTGGAGGTGCTGTCATCGGAATTGTGAAAAATCCATGTGAGACGTGCCCATTCAGCAAGAGAGTGGTAAGGGTGTAGTATTCTAATTGTAAATTGTCTTTATATAGCACTTACTACTCCTGATGAGGCATTGAAGTAGTGGTGTTGTATTTTGGAACACACTGTTGTAAATACATTACTAATAAAACTGTACAGCGCAAAAATGATATTGTGTGGAAATCAGAATTCAGCAAATATATCATTGCCACATCACCAAATAAAGCATCTTGTTTTGATCCCAATAAAACCTTTGGTTCCACCACACTTCAGAATTACGAAAAATAGTACTTCATTTGAGCTTTCCTACCTGCTGATATATTGTGAAATATTTGTACAGTTTATTTAAATGTTGTTGTGTGTTTTTCTGTTCACACTCCGTGTACTCTAGAACGATTGCCTAATACTGCACTTTAGAAAATACTCTAATCTTGCAGTTTGAGAAAGAAAAGTAAATTCCAATCTCCATGTTATAAGAGAAAGCTGCAATTTGTCAGAAGACCTCGCCTTACATTTTACCTCTATCTTTGAAAGCACAGCAATCATACCACGATGAAAATAAAATGTAAAGGCATCTTTATTGCTCATTCACCTTCTGAACTAAAGCATGATTTTTTTATGGGTGAGTGGGTTGCAGTACTCTCCACCCGTTCCCTTATTTCCAGCGCCTTATGGTCATGTTGCAAAATGTTAGGATTTACTTTGGTGTGTGAAAACAGACACTGTCCTCCTTATGTTCTAAAAGTCATGCTTTCTGCCTAGTCATGGCAGAGAGTCATGATTTGGCATTTTTACCTGCTTGGTTGTCAGCGCAATCTCAATCGCCACTGAGTGGGAAATGCAGATACCATACAGGTCCTATATTGCAACACAACCAGGAGTGTAATACACCCAACTGAGAATAGGGGGATAGGGTTGATGTAGACAGATCTGTTCAAATGTCCTCTGACTACATTCACAGCATGTGAGAATGTCCATCACCAGCCTTTCATGATATTCTTCGTGACCCTTCACAAATAATGTGGGCAGCGTAAGTAATGTTTAACACCTCATGATGAATACACTGTATGTCTCACATGGCCTTTTTGCTGATTCATTTACCACTGCAATGGGAACATGCAGAAGCAAAGGGTGTTAGCTTGTTGGCACTGGACCACTAGGGAATAGCCACTTCTGAATGTGCACCTGCTGCAACTTCAAGCATGCATCCTGTATTGGATTTGTGGCTAGTGGACCCTTTGGTAATATAACATCCACTCCTTGCGCGGCAAATAGCTCCAAGCACCTACTATACTAGACCACTTCATCTTTTGTACGGCCCAGTGTCCCAAGGTTTTTACACTATATAGGGCAACCCAATAATCCACAGGAAATGGGTATGAAATGCAAACAACACAAAAACTCCTGCAAACAGCACAAAAATCTCTCAAATACATTGAATGATTGATCAGATCCACTCAAGAGAATCAATCAAAATCAAAAAAGTAAATAAAATAAAATAATAAATAATAGTAAGAGGCATATTCAATGCTTGAATTCTAATAAAAAAGATCATGTATTAATTAGAGTGTACCATTTTTTAAAGCTAATAACAAATATAAATCAAACATTTTTATAAAATCTAATTGTAGTGTCACATAGACATTTGTTACAGAGCAGGTCGTACAGTATTTTCATGAGTGTTTCTGAAAATAGAACTTGCATCCCAACCCCTGCAAAAAGCAAACATTTCATGGATATAAGTTGTGGATACAGATCCAAACAATTTTAGCTGGACAAGGTATAACTCTAAATCAAATAAAAGTCCAGAGGCACTTCTTTTAAATAGTGAGTGAACAGGTATTGCAAATCTCCCTGTTGATTCCCGCACCTTGCTGTTAGTTATTGCTCAGCTACTGTCACCAAGTTCTGTTAGGTGAAAATGTCAGTTAAACCATACCATTTTAAACAAAGAAAGCCACTGAAATTCACCAGTTACAGCTATTTCAAGTAACTAAGCTCGTGCCCTAAAGTAACTACGACTCCCTCCTCCACCATGCAAAATGTTGTTATCAATTATGTAATTTCATCTTGCAGTGATGTTATCAATGATGCCATAAAAAATGTCTATTGCAATTGTATTAGAAAATAACAAAAGGCTGGGCCCTAGGGGATGGGGTCCAAGGGGCCAATATTGGCCCTGGTGGGAGGCGGCATGGCCCTTCTCCTTGTTTTCTTTAATATCATTTTTTAAAGGGTAGGCTCTGGGGGATGGGGGCCCCGGGGCCCAAAATGGTCCTAGGAAGGGGGGCCATGTGCCCCCTTTCTCCACCTCTTCAAATGTGCCTCTCCATGCACTGCTGGTGGGGGGATGACGTCCCCTTGCATCCTGATGGCTTCAAGACTAAAGTGGACTTCATCCCCCAAGTAGCAGTTTCCAAAGAGGTAGAGTAAGGGGGGTGGCCTCTGAGGACCTCTCAGCAATCCAGCTGTTTGGGTCTTACTGGAGGGAAAAGGGGAACTAGTTGATTATGATGATGATGGAATTTGTAAAGCCTCAGAGTCGCCCCCGGAGGGGTATCTCCGCGCTAGAGGAGCTGAGTATGCAGAGACAGAGCAGTCAGTTACTGAAGAGTTCTGTCTTTAGAAGCTCTCTAAAGTGGAGGAGATTAGTGCACTTCTGTAGTTGCATGGGCAATGAGTTCCAGTACATTGGAGCAAGATATGCAAAAGCTTTCCCCCCAGCCCGAAGTTTTCTGTAGTGGGGGATAACAAGCAGAGCTTTGTCCCCTAAACGAAGGGATCTGCCAGGCAGATAGTGCTTACGTTTTTCCACTATGTAGGATGGGTCTCTGCCATGTAATGCTTTGTGGACTAGACTGCAGATTTTAAACCTGATTCTCTGACAGAGGGGAATCCAGTAAAGCTGCCACAACAGTGACCAGGAAGTAGTTCTGGGGGCATATTAAGAGCCAGGCGAGCGGCTGTGTTCTGAACCACCTGCTGTCTATTCAGCAGGGATTCGTTAGCAGACATAAGAAGGGCATTGCAGTAATCGAGCCTGCAAATTACCAATGCTTGAATCAGGGGCCTGCGGACAGATAGGGAAAGGAGATGGAACACTCTACACAGAAGACTCAATGTGTGGAAACAAGTACCTGAGGTGACCATGCCTTGATCTCTCATAGTTAGAGAGTGGTCCAGTCAGACACCCAGGTTTTCAGCCACAATTTTAGGGATAGGGGCTGAGCCCAACTCTGCGGGTCACCAGTCGGGGACCACAGGGTATGAGCACTGCTGGAAACAAGATTTTATTTTTAGCAGCATTAAGCTGGAGGAAGTTTTCCGTCATCTATCAGGAGATTGCTAGGATACCATCAGTGAAAAGAGATTTGGTTGAGACCATGTCGTTATGAAAAGATAAGAGGAGTTGGGTATCATCCACATAGGAGTAAGGGGTGAACCCATGGTCTCAAATGATCTTGGTGAGAGGGGAGGCGTACACATTGAACAGCGTAGGGCTGAGACAGGAGCCCTGTGGTACTCCCTTAGTGAGCTTTAAGGTGCGTGACCGGAAAGGGCCCAAATTAACAGTTTGGGTACGCTGGTTCAGTAAACTCACGAGCCATTTTAGTGCCAGTCCCTGAATACCTATCTCACTCAATCTATAGAATAGCTTCTGGTGAGACAAGTACAGCAGCACTAACAGCATCGCCTTATTGTTATCCAGTGCAAGTTTAATGTAGTCTGTGACACCTATGAGGGTGGTTTAAGTAGAGTAATTAGGTCTGAAACCAGACTGAGAGGGGTCAAGGTAGCTTTGAGATTCTAAGTACCCCAGAAGCTTAGTATTGATATGCCCTTCCAGGAGTTTACTCATGAGTGGGAAAGTGAGATAAGACAGTAGTTTGCCAACTCTGTTGTGGGGACATGTGCCTTTTTCCGGATCAGAAGCACTTGTTCCGCCTTCTATTCATGGGCAAGTATCCCTACACTCAAAGAGGCATTTAATATAGTGCAGATCGAGGAGGCTAGTTGCATGGCTAGTGAGGCAAACAGATTGGCTGGCAAAAATGTCGAGGGGTGAGGTAGATTTGGCTGTTCTCAGCATCTCTTCTACTTGAGGTACCAGCAAAGCAGGAAAACTCTTTAGGCAAACCTCTTTCTCGCTCTGAGATGTAGACAATAGGACTGAGATTTCCAGTGATTTAGAGTCGCTGGGAAATTGATCATATATTTTATTAATTTTTTCCTCAAAATAGTTGGCAATATTATTACATAATGTCTGAGGGGGGGTCTGATCGGTACAGGTTGTGGTGTTGGTAAAAGAATTGAGAACTTTGTAGAGTCCTTTAGTAGAATTGCCAGCTTGATTTATCCTAGAGGTAATATGGACTTTCTGTACAAACAAAGAAACTCCAACGATGGACCAATGTTAAGCACTTCAATTCCTAAGTATAAATATATTGCCAATTTGGTGCAACTACTTCCAACATCTGTCATTGTTAGATGTTAAATAATCCAAGAAATTTCACACAAAGGAAGGTGCACTCAGAATTAAGTCCCAATAAACAAATATATTCCAAAAACTTTTCTTTTATTCTTAAAATCATTTAAGAGACAGCAAACAGCCAACGCATTTAGTTCCTTTTACCACAGGAACTGACATATAAGCATACATTGAAAAACACAAACACCTATTTATTCAATGCAAGAAACCCACATAACTTACATGTATAAAATTAGCAAGACAAATGTCTTGTATCACATGATTGCACAGACAAACAAAGATGGGAAAACTTAACACAAAAATTACAAAAATATACTTAAATACATACTCAGGTATTTTGTTAATCTATACCAATATACAACACTAATAAAGCCATATAGATAAAACACAAATATTAAATATGGACAAACAGTAATTATCTAGCTTAGAACGTATTTTAAAATCAAAAGAAAGCAGAAAAAAAGAGAAAAAAGAGAGATAAAGAAAAGGAAGAAAAAAGGAGAAAAAGTAAAAGAAAGAGAAAGAAAGAAAAACAAAAAAAGAAAGAGAAAAAGAAAAAAGACCAAGGATTAGTAAAAAGAAAAATCAGAGTAACCAAGATAAATATTATAAACGAATGAATAAACAAGAAGAGCCTTATAAGGGCGTCGTCAAACCCAAGAAAATATATGTATGTATGCCAGACCCAAACGAAAACCGCAAATGAGTCCAAAAATGGTCTCACCTAAGAGTCAAGCAAGGTTGGCAAATAGTCAGACCCAGATGCGTACACGACTCAAAGATTCCAGTAAAATGTACCGTATATATGTTGCTGCTCATATAAGGAACGAGACCGCAGTTTCTGAATCTATTAAGAATCCAAGTTTATATATAAGAAATAATTCGCTCGATGTATCTTATCACAATGAATATGTTATAAGACATGTAATAAAACTCAATTTCTAAGGACAATAAAATCCTTCAATAATGCATAAATGAAGCAAATTGCTTGATATTCAAGTTGATGCGTAAAATACAAAATGAAGAGGTCTAGGAAACAAAGGACAAATCAGACACAACTATAACAACAAATATTTTCAAAGGACAAATTACCTGATATGGATATACATCTAAATAAAAATGGACTCACCTTCAATGTTGAAGGTATAAATAAAGCCCCACAGAAAAGACGGCAACACATAAATATATAAGGATCTAAACAAAGGAACAGACAAATACCAAGAATTAATCTCATGTCAAATACCAAAATGATATATTAGACAGATTTTTTTTTTTTTTTATATATATAACTACAAAAGTGACACCCTCCCATAATTACATTGTATACAAAACGGAGCTCCTTAATAAAGGGTCCTATATTGTAAACAAACATTTTTTAGAAAACGAAAATACATATGTCATACGATTGCGCGGTACTAATGCCCACTCATAGAATGTGTCACTACAAAAGCTCTTCCTAAAATAATAATAATGCACTTCAAAATTTATCCCATTTAGCAAATAGGGGACTAATGACAAAAATAGAAATAGAAAATAGAACAAACCATACCAAACACACCCTCGTGTGTTCTGAGTGCACCATTCTTTGTGCGAAATATGGACTTTCTTTGCCTTTTTAATATTCCTAATGTAGAGTGCAAGAGAGCAGTTTTATAAATTGCTTTCTCGTTCTCAGTTTGTGTTTTTCGTCACATTTTTTCCAATTTTTGCTATTAGATCTTTCCCTTCAAAGTTCGGAGGTATACCAGGCAGCATGTTTTCAATCGGAATTAACGTGCTGCTGTTTTAATGGCGCCAGAGTTTCTGTGACTGATATTAAGGCCTCAAGGAATGCCCTTAGTCTAGTGTCGATGTTCGACAGGTTCTTCATATGTAGGGGGTACAAAATCTTTCCCAAAGGAATCATGCGTAATCTTATGCCATTGTCTTCTAAAATTGTGAAGAGGATAGGGAGAAGTGTAGCAAGGTTTTTTGCCTTTAATCTGAAAATTGATCAGAGAATGATCCGACCAGATCACTGGGCAATGCAGTTCTGCAAATATGCGGGGCGAGTTGATGAGCATCATGTCCAGGGTGTGGCCGGCCGAATGAGTAGGGCCAGCATTGTTCTTTATTAATCCTAGGTAGGCAATGTCTGCAAGAAAGTTAGTGGACTCAATGATCACACTATCTCAACTGTGAATGTTAAAGTCCCCTAGGATCCTCAAGAGCCAAGGCAAATTCATTCCCCAACTAGTACTGCAACAGGAGGTGCATTTGCAGAGTGATGGAGAAAGGAGGCATGGCCACCAAAAAACTCTCAGTAAACCCACTGTGTGGGACTTGCTGGAGGCAACAGGAGGAGTAGTTAGCCTCCAAGGACTCCCAATAGCCAAGGGGACTTTATCCCCTACTAGTAGTGTGTCAGGATGTGCATTTGTAGAGTGGTGCAGAAAGGGGGCGTGACCTTCTACCATTTCTCAGCAATCCTGCTATGTGGGACTTACTGGAGGTAACAGGAGGGGTAATTGGCCCCCAAGGACGTCATTTGAGATGTCATTGATGATGTCATGAGTGATGTCACTGACTATGTCATGAGTGATGTAATATGTGAGGTCATAAGCAGTGCATTGAAAGGGCGCAAGTTATAGTGAAACTTGACCCTAACTATAACATCCCTATAACCTTTGTTTTTTTCAGTGAATTTCTGAGTTTTTTTAAATTTCATATACTACCTCTTACATCCATGTAAACTTTGTTTTTTTGTGAATTTCTATGGTTTTTTAAGTAGTTATGGCATATTGCAGAGTGGTGGAGAAAGGGGGTGAGCCTCTGGCCAGCTCCCAGGCATCCCACTGTGTAGGACTTACAGAATGTACAAGGAGAGCTTCTTGGTCTCCAAGGTTCCTCAGCATCCAAGAAGACCTCGTAGCAATCGTGCAGTGTGGGACTTACTGGAGGTCACAGGGGTTGTTCCCCCCCAAGGACACTCTGCAGCTAAGGGGACTTAAGCCCCAACTAATATTGTGTTAGGTGGCATGTTTGCAAAGTGGTAGGGGAAGAGGGCAGGCCATGAATACCACTCAGAAATCCCACAGTGTGGAACTTACTGAAGGTAACAGGGGCGTAGTTGGCTCTCAAGGATGTCCTTAGGGGGCAACAACTCCTCCAATTATGTCCAGTAAGTTCCACACAGCTCAATTGCTTAGAGGTATTCGAAGGCCACACCCCCTTTCTCAAACACTCTGATAGCGTGTCTCATGGTGCACTGATGGTTGGGGGATGAAGTCCTCTTGGCTCCAGGTGGTTCTTGGGGGCCAGCAAGTCTTCCTGTATGGCCAACACAGCAGGATTGCTGAGAGGTCTTAGGATGCCACGACCCCTTTCTCCACCACTTTGCAAGCACGCCACCTGGTGTACTGCTGGCTGGAGGATGAAGTCCCCTTGGCTCCAGAGGATCCTTAGGGGGCATCTACCCCTCCTGTTACCTCCAGTAAGTCCCACACAGAGGTATTTCTGAGAGGTCTTTAGAGGCCATACCCCCTTTTTCCACCACCATGCTAATGCACCTCTTACCGCACTATTGGTTGGGGGATGAAGTCTACTTTACTCTTGAGGATCCTTGGGGGCCAAATAGCCCTCCTGTTACCTCCAGTAAGTTCCACACAGCTGAATTGCTAAGAGATTACTGGAGGCCACGCCCCTTTCTCCAACACTTTACAAATGCTCCTCCTGGCACACTATTGGTTGGGGGAAGAATTCCACTTTAGTTCTGAGGCCCTCAAGAGGTTAGGGGATATCTTTCCCCCACCAGCAGTGTGCCGAGAGGCATATTTGAAGAATGATGGAGAAAGGGGGAGTCCCCTCTGACCACCTCTCAGCAATCCCACTGTGTGGGACTTACTGGAGGTAATATGAGGTTTTGTTGGCCCCTGAGGAGCCTCAGTAGCCAAGGTCTTCTTCATCCCCCAACCAGCAGCATGCCAGGAGGAGTGATTGCAGAGTGGTGAAGAAAGGGAGCATGGCCTCTGGCGTCGTGCCGGTAGCATTTTCTTTTTTTTTCTTATAAAGGAGTGGGTATGTGGCCCCCTCTCCTGGGCCATATTTGGCCCCGGAAACCCTATCCCTTAGGGCCAGGCATTTTTAGAATGGGGAGGGGCAGTAAGTCCCCCCTACCTGGGTCTATTATGACCTCAGGGACCCCATCCCACTGTGGCCAGGCGTTTCTTTAAAAAAAAAAATCTTTTTATAAATGAAAGGAACCCCCTTCCCTGGGCAGATTTTGGTATCATGGACCCCATCCCCCGGGCCTCCCCTTTATTTTATTTTGTACATTTGTTTTATAAAACAAGAGAGGGGGCTGTGCGGCCCCTCGCCCAGGCCTGGCCGCAATACTTGGTGCCCTAGCCCCACCGAGGGCACCCAGTCATTTTTGTTGGGGTCCGCGGGGGGAGCCTGAAGGCCCCCATGGTCCCTGCCAGATCTGCGTGTCCAGCGGGAGTCGGCATTGCTTTTAGACAGAGGGAGATGCTGAACATGCACCTCCCTCTTTCCAAAAGGAATTCTGCTTCATGCAAGCGAGAGCATTTACACGATTCCGGTTGCATGAACGGGAATAGCGCTTGCTATGGCCGGCCAAGCCGTACAAGCCCTGTGGGGATCTCCAGGGCCATTATTGGCTCCAGGAGGGGCCCCCCCACTCCACTGTTTCATTTAGCCCCAGGAGGTGATGATCCACAGGGCTGCGGGGTTTTGTGTACCCCCTGTATATTTAAATTTAAAGCCCCCGTGAGGTGGTGGTCTCCAGGGCTGCAGGGCGCCGCATGGCCCCCTGCACTCAATATAAAGGCTGCAGGTGGTCCATGAGGCACCCCTGCATTATTTTAGCATAAAGCCCCGGGGAGGTGGAGGTTCCTGGGGCTCAGGGGTCAAAGAGGCCCCCCAATTCTAAATAAAGAAGCCCCGGGGAGGTGGTGGTCCCCGGGCAATATTCAGCCCCTCAGAGGGGGGCCGTAAGCCCCCTTCATTATTAAAAAATGCCCCTGGGACCTGGCCCACCCAAGGGAGGATAATGAACAAAGTGAGGGAGCCAGCTCTTCTTTTTTTTTTACATTTTCAGCCCGATCCAAAGAAAAAACAGTTTAATTTTTTGGGGGCCCTGCTGCATCCCAGTGGGGTACAGACAATTGATGGACGGAATGCAGAACAAATCAAACCATTCACCCCCAGTCAAGAGATCTGGGTTAAATCCATCATTTTTTTGCTCACCATGCCTCCTCAGTTTAGAGTTTAGACCTGGCCATATGCAAATCAGTCTTGACCCTGTGCCTCATGGGAACAGTCCAGCCCAAATTGCCAAGCCAGGTCCTCCCTGGACCAGAAACAAGCATCCTAGGACCCGGTTTTGGGGTTTCACCCCTCTTCAGCCAAGATAGCTTGAATCCAGTGGCACAGTGAGCCCGGGGCCCACATCTGTGCATACCCGGTGCACTTATGGCGAGAAAGCAAAAGACACACAATTGATGGACGGAATGCAGAACAAATCAAACCATTCACGCCCAGTCAAGAGATCTGGGTTAAATCCATCATTCTTTTGCTCACCATGCCACCCCAGTTTCGATCTGGCCGTATGCAAATCAGTCTTGACCCTGTGCCTCATGGGAACAGTCCAGCCCGAACTGCCAAGCCCCCCAAGAGGCCTAGGGGGTCAGGGCGTTTCAACCCTGCCCATTTTTCTTTTTTATCCATTTTTTGTGTGACTTGGTTCCAATGGCTGCCAACACTTCCTGGTTGACGCGTTGGCAGCTAATCAAATTTCAGTAGGATTTTGGGCTTCTAGATAGCTATATTTTATAAACTTAAATATCTCTGAAACTACTGAACAGATTCACACCAAACACACAAAAAGCACGTATCCTGGACCAACATTTAGCCTTGTGTCAAACGTGGTGTCTTTCCATTCAGTGGTTCGGGCTGTAGTCATGTTCAAAAAATGAAAAATCCCCATTGACATAGCATGGAGAAAAGGCATGTGGGACCTCCCCTTTGTTTCTCAGCCCCGCTTGCCAGACCCTACGAAAATTTCAACACAGCAGCTGAACTAAAAAGAGGAGAGTTATTGGCAAAACAAAAATCGCTTTACCTATGGAAACTTTGTTCCTAAATCCCTACTGGCGACAGCCATATATATGTATATATATATATATATATATATATTCACTTAAAAAACGATAGGTTTCACACATGTTATAGTTAGCTGGACATTTCACTCGTAAAAAACCATTGAAATTCCCCCGATATAGTTAGTTCAGATAACTATAACTCGCGCGCCCGCAATCCACTGCTCATGACGTCACATATTACATCACTCATGACATGGTCAGTGGCATCACTCATGACATCACTGATGACATCATCCTTGTGATAGAGTGGCGGTCGCGCGAATTATAGTTATCTGAACTAACTATAACGGGGGAATTTCAATGGTTTTTTACGAGGGAAATGTCCAGCTAACTATAATATGTGTGAAACCTATAGTTTTTTAAGTGAATTTGCAAGTTTTTTAAATGCTAATTCCTAACTATAACGTGTGTGAAACCTATGGTTTTTTAGGTGAATTTGTAAGGTTTTTTAAATGCTAAGTTATGTATGTATTATTATATTTTTTATATATTTATTTTACAATAAACTACCTATGTATATAGTTATAGATTGACTGTATCCTGTAATATGGAATGGCTTGTTTAAAATATATATATATTTTTTTATGGTTTTTCACCGTGAGCGCACCGTGCGCGCACCCCGCGATTTTTTGAAAAAAAAATGTTTTTTTCATCCTTCGGGGTCCTTCAGGGACCCCCTGACAAAGGCTAGGGGGTCAGGAACTCTCTACCCTGCCCCCTTTTCACGTTCTCCACCTTTCTTTTTCTCTGTCACACACAAAACACAGAAAATGGCAGCCGACACTTCCTGATTTCAACCGATTCGAACGTTGACTGATATGTAACCACCAATCAGAATTACGCTCGCGCACGGTGCGCGCTTATAGATATTTATGTACTTTTAACTGCAATTTTCTCAGGAACTACTGAACAGATTGACACCATACAGGCAAAAGGCACATGCCTGACCTGAGGACTACCTCTTTGCCAAATTTCAAGTAATTCTGTTCAGCTGTTTGGGCTGTACCTTCGACTAAAGGTCCTATGGGAAAATGCATGGGGAAAACGCGTTTTGGGACCCCCCTTTTTTCTCAGCCCCCTGCTTGACGAATCACCCCGAGACTTTCAGGGTAGGAGCTGAGCGGAGCGCCCCATTAGTTTTGAAAATTTCGCGAGGATTCGTCAACCGGCGCCAAAGTTATTCAAAATAGAATTTTCCGATTTCCTATGGGAACCTGTCCTAACTATAACTATCTACTGGCGACCGCCAGTAGATAATATCAGCTCCACAATTCCCTCGTTCTATAGAAGGAAGAACAGCACTCACGGGACTTCGTTACAGCAATGGTTTATTGATTTGTTAAACTGAAAACAGACACGTTTCAGATAAAATCCTTCGTCAGTGTTTGCAGTACGCGCTCTGAGGCACCATTTTAAGGCATCATGTAAATTGCCATAGAAACAGACAAGGGCTGGCGACGCGCCATTTCGCGAGCGCCATTTTGGAAATGTTCTTATAACATTCTCTGATATGTCACAAACAGCCATAATCCATTATAAAACAAAGATTTTGTTACAAATTCACCAGTAATTCATTATGTTTGTATATTATTGCTGTTATAGTGATCATATTCTCAATTAACAATCTCGCCGTGTATCGGCCCCTTGCAACCCGTTATCCCAGGTTGCAAACATCCCATGCCCATTCTTCTTGTTGCCGTGTATCGGCCCCCACTACGAATGATGGTTCCATGATTTCAATCAATAGGTCAGTATACAGTTGTCAATTCAAAAAGTTAAATTAATTAATTAATGAACAACATTAGTTTCCCAAATGATCCGTTAACTCTTCTCCACCGTTTAATCCATTAGGGGATTTCGATTGGAGATCTATAATGTAACGAGATTCCAATCTTCTCAATTTTAGCAATCTGTCCCCTCCCCTAATGTCAAATGGTACACAATCAATGCTGAAGTATTGCAGCAGATCCCTGTCACTTTTATGTTTGATAGCAAAATGGCGTGCTACAGGATAATTAAAATCCTTCTTTGCAATCCCACGCATGTGTTCCAGCACTCTTAGTTTCACACAGTGTATGGTACTCCCTATATACCTGAGTCCACAAGGACACTTCAGACAGTAGACCGCATGTGTAGTTTGGCATGTCATGAATTTGTTTATCCTTTTTCCTGCTTTCAAGCCTTTTACTTCAGAGGTTAATACCCTTTTGCTGAAAGCACATGCCTTACATTTGCCACAGGGATAGAATCCTCTCATTTCATTTAAGGTTCCCTGTCTTGTTGGTGTGGCATCTAAATGACTGTGGACTAAACTATCGTTGAGTGAACATGCTTTTTTTAAAGTGATCAGAGGTGCAGCTGGAATATTAGCACCAATAATGACGTCAGTTTTTAATACATGCCAATTTTTTCTCATTATATTTCTCAAAATATCGGCATCTTCCGAAAAAGTTGTTATCATCCGAAATTTGCCAATCTCTTCCTTACGATCTTTCTGTTTGAACAGGTCCTCTCTGGGTAACTGTTTTACCCTTCTGAGAGTATTTTCTAAGAGACCTGAACTGTAACCTCTCACTAGGAATTGATTCAAACTTGCCTCGGCTGCCAAGTCGAAAACACATTTTCTTGAACAATTACGCTTCAATCTGAGAAATTCCCCATAAGGGATACTGTTTTTCAGTTTTTGGGGATGACTGCTTGCCGCATGCAATGTGCTGTTGCCGGCAGTGGGTTTCCTAAATAGGGCTGTTGTGATTTTCCCTTCCTGTATCTCAACTTTTAGGTCCAGATAGTTTACTGCCACTAAACTTATCTCCCCCGAAAATTGTAGGTTGACCTCATTTTTATTCAGATGTTCAATATACTCCTCTGCTTTATTAACGGAACCATTCCATACCAAGAAGTGATCATCGATGTATCTGTACCATGATACTACGTTATTAGTCGACCATTCATTGACCGCGGACCATGCCAGCTGCTCCTCCCACCAGCCCACGAACAAGTTCACGTAGCAGGGGGCGAAGCAGGTGCCCATCGCGGTTCCTGAGACTTGTCTGTAAAGGTCCCCCTGAAAAATAAAGATGTTATTGTATAGGCAGAATTCTATTAGCTCCAGCAACATCACATTATGGGTGGTAAATTTCAATGCTCGTTTTTGTAGAAAATATCTCACTGCGTTTAATCCCTGTCTGTGATTGATGCAAGTATATAAACTTGTAATGTCAAGAACAATCAGACAATACGATGGTTGCCATATAAGATTGTCAATATGACCAATAAAGTCCGTTGTGTCTTTGATGTATGATTTCAATTCAAGTACAGCCTCAAATAAAAAATGATCTAAAAACCTGGAGAGATTTTCTGTTAAGCTCCCCATAGAGGAGACTATTGGCCTCCCTGGTGGTTTGTTTCTATCCTTATGCACCTTAGGTAAGTGATAGAATGTGGGTAGAATTGGATTACTTGTTCTCAGGAATAAATATTCGTCTACATCCAACATCGATTGTTCATGCCATTTTTTTAATTATGGTGTGTAGTTGTTGTATACTTTCTTGATATTTAACAGGAGTTGTCAGTTCATAGCAGTCTTTATTCCTCAATTGACGTAGAGCTTCTTCTACGTACATTTCTCGTGAGATCAAAACAATATTTCCCCCCTTGTCCGAGGGCTTACAGATAATCGACTTATCTTGCTCGAGATCTCTTATTGCAAGTTTATGCATTTTGGTCAAATTGTTTCTCTTTTTAGAAGATTTCCCATTATTGTTTTCTAGGAACTTGATCAATTCCTTAATGACTGCTTCTGAAAAAGTGTCTATGGCATCAAAGGGCATCTGCGGTAAAAACTGCGAAGGTAATTTCATGCCGCTTTCCGGTGCTTCTTGTTCTATGCCGACACGTTTTATCCTTTGGCTCATAGTAACTGTGGACTGTGGTTCTTCAATTGTCCCTTCTTGGCTCAAATCCTCCAGAATTTCCAAAGTGATCAAATCATTACCAGCCAACAAGTCTGTATTGCTCTGTGACTTAAGTACTCTGATCTCCTTAGGTGTTGGTTTCAATTTAAAATACTTATGCAACTTAAGTTTACGGACAAAATTGAACAGATCAATTCTTGTTTGGGTAAACTCCATGCGACTCTGTGGGCAAAACGTTAGTCCCAACTTAAGCACCAATTCTTCGGCAGTGGTTAAGATCTTCGATGACAGATTAATAATGGTTAGATGATCTTCTTCATCTACCATCTGCCTCATCTCTTGCTCTGTGTGGTTCTGGTTGATTGATTGGATCTTGCTCTTCCTCTTCCGACCGCCCCTTCGGGTTTTTCTCCTTCCGGGGGTTTGCTCTTGCCCCCTCTTAACCAAGACTGTCGGATAATATTAAACTCCTGTTGAAAAGGGGTCTTTTGAGGTTCTCCTGGGAGGCAGGCTGAATCGTCTTCCGATTGCTCGTTTTCAGTTATATCGGATTCCGACGTTTCAACTCTAGGTGGTTTCTCAGTTATCATTGTTTTGTTTTTATTTACCACCTCTTTTCGTAGTTGCTCAAATTTTTTAGTGAAAGTTAAAACTCTCCCCATCGCATAATCCCTCTCGTCGCGGTCGTATTTCTCTTGTTTTCGTAGTTTGATTATATATAACTTTAGGACTCCTAAATGCCTTCTGTGGATACCGAAAGTCTTAAAGTTAGGATTTTTCTCAGTTTAGGAGTAGTAAAGTTAGGAGTCCTAACTTTTCTACTCCTAAAATGAGAAAAATCCTAACTTTAAGACTTTCGGTATTCACAGAAGGCATTTAGGAGTCCTAAAGTTAGGACTCCTAACTTCTGTGAATACCGAAATGAGTAAGTGCCTTCTGTGAATACCAAAATGAGTAAGTGCCTTCTGTGAATACCAAAATGGTAGTAAGTTTAGGATTTTGTCTTAAGTTAGTTCTGTGAATCGAGCCCTATGTCACTCCACTATACGCAATTCCACTGTATGGTAATCGACTGTATGTGATTCCGCTCTACCCCGCACCACTATACACTATTACACTCCACCCACTCCATTTTATGACACTCCAGTTTATGCCAATACACTGTACACCCTCCCACTCTATGTTATTTCACTGTGCATGACTCCCCTCTTTAACACTGCATCTAAGCTTTGAGAAATTCAGCGGACTAGACTCTTGTTCTCCTCTTAGGGAGAAGCATAGATAAGCCAATGAGTGTGTGGTTCCACAGAGGGCAAGTCTGTCTTCACCCGTCATCCCCTGGGCGCACCTTGCGCCAGAACCCATGGTAGCTTTTCCCCAGGAAAGGCTCTCAACCTATTCTACCCAATAGAACAGCTTCTGAGTTGGCACAATTGTAATAGTCTGCAATGGCTCTCCCCTATTGGGTTAAAGGAACTCTATTCTAACAGTAGTAGCAGCTGCCCCTCGTGTGGATTTAAGGCTACCTCCCCTGTACTCACTCCCAGCATGTCCACTGCTCTCCTCAGTAACTCTATGAGCCATTATCCTGTGGAAGAGACATTTCGTGTGGAGATCAAATATATATATTTTTTTAATCAATGCCAGATCCTTGATCAAAAGCAAAGTTGAGTTCACTGAATTCATTACGACACAGGATCCAGGCTGGGCATTTGTAACTGAAACCTGGGCAAAAGGGGCGTTCGGCCCAACCTGGTGGATGCCATCCCCGAGGTTCATGGTCCTCAGGCATGATAGGGCAGACAGATCGGGGGTGGTCACATTCATCAGAGCTACCCCTTGTAAAGCTCTACACTTCTCTATCATTCCCTTACCCATCAGCTCATTTTCTGGGGTCCTAGTTTATAGCCCCCAGGACATAGACCTTCTTCTATATCAGAAATTAAACATTTAACTGAACCTTTCCTAGGATGGTGATATTAGCATCCATCTGGAAAATCATATGTGCAAATATCCCAGGGCCGTTAGTGATGTGATGGCTTTCTGTGGCCTCTCACAGCTAGTCAATGCCCCAACACATGTAGCGGGCCACACACTGGATGGCATCTCCTCCAATGATCCTCACTTTAAGGGTCATGAGACAGCACCATTCATTTGGTCTGACCATCACGCTGTAACTTTTTCTCCCTCCTGGCTGCACACACAGGAAGATCCTAATTGTGACAACAACAGGATACTAAAAAGGAACTGGAACGGTCTTTCCGAAGAAACCTTATCACGTGTTCTTAACATCAGCAACTGGACCAACCACGAGGACATGGAAATGGCAGCAGTGGAAATTTCTTCCAGGCTCTCTTCAGCTATTGATGTGGTGACCCCTATCATGGAAACCTATATGCAGAGGAAGTTGCCAACTTCCTAGTACTTTTTAGAGCTGCTCAGAATTTTAAGACAGTTCTGTTGGCGCCAAGTACGGGCCTGGCGAAAAAGCTATGACGTGCAACAAAAAGCAATATGAATTCCCATTAAAGAAGAGAAATCTCACTTCTCCACCAACAAACTCAAGTCTGCCAACTCTTCGAGAGAACTCTTCAAAATAGTCAACCTGCTTTCTGCACCCATAGTTCCCTCCAGCATAGTGGGATCTCAGGATTTCTGCAACTAAGTGACAAACTTCTTTCAAACCAAAGTCCTTAACATCCACAAGGAACTTGCAGGCACGGCCAACACAGCTAACATCGCTGGGGCTGTGGGGCGGGTGGGGGGAAGTGGACAGACAGGATAGGGAAAGTAAAATGAAAAATAAATAAAACTACTTACCTTGTGCTCGCCGTATCACAGACGCGTCAATGTAGCGAGCGCAAGGTAAGTGGTTTTATTTATTTATTTATTCTACTTACACTGTCCCGTTGTCTGTCCAATCCCCCCCCACTTCTCCACCCCCCCTTCCCCACCGCTGCTATCTGTGCCTGCCGTGCCTGGGAACATGACTCCCTTAATGCGGAGCCTCACAATCGCTCTGAATTCCCTCAGGAGTGTCCCGGCGCTGGAGGTTCACACATGACTGCACCCAATGGACAACTTAACTCTTAAAAAGCAATGTTTTCAGGTGTTTCTTAAAAGTTGTCAAATCTGTGCTCGCTCGCAGTGCCGCCGGAAGTATATTCCATATTTGTGCAGCAAGGAAACTGAAAGATTTACCGCCCCTAGCGAACCTTTGAGATGCAAGTAAAATCAGAGAAAGATGATCTGATAGGTGCATAGCGACAGACGCGCCTTCTGAGGTATCCAGCGCCCTTACCATGGAGGGCTTTAAAAAATTTTGACCATGGCTTTGAATTTTATCTGCTCCTTCACTGGAAGCCAGTGTAAGGCCTTGAGATGAGGGACCATATGAGACCGGGGTTTCAGTCTGAAAATCGCCCTAGCAGCTGAGTTTTGCACCACCAGGAGGTAGTCCGGTAGGCCCAAGTATAGGACATTGGTGTAGTCTAATCTAGACGTAAACAATGCCTGAACCACAATCTTCCTGGAGTCCGGAGGAAGGAGGGGAAGGAATTTTTTCAGCATACGGAGTAGGCCAAAACAGGTTCCCACCAGGGCCTGAATTTCAGAATTCATAGAGAGGACATTATCAATGTAGATTCTCAATTTTTAACTGTGGATTGGGCAACGCTTGGGGGGGCAATTCCTCTGCCCACCATTGGCTCCAACTGCACACAGAAGGCAGTCCAAAGAAAACAATTTCTGATTTATCAGGATTGTACTTGAGCTGGTTAACCTTTAGCCATTTAAAGACCTTTGTGAGGCAGGATCTGACAGTTTGTGCCTTTGTCACACGAGAAGAACAGAGTATCATCAGCATACGAAATTATCTTAGCGCCATTTGCTTTCGCGAAGAGACTAGGGGCGACATACATAAATTAAAAAGAGTTGGGCTCAAAGTAGAACCCTGAGGGACTCCTACCTCCATGATGGGCATGGGGCTGTAAAAGGGGGAGTCCATATTTCCTGTTTTCTATTCTTCAGATAGGATGTTATCCCCCCAATGCTCATGTTCCTCCGGCAAACTCTCAGATGGATACTTATGCTGAGCGAAGCCCCTTAGAGACCATAGGAATAATGGAGGAACAGACAGCAGCTCTACCTTGCTTCACTTATCTGACAGATGGCGCTTCACCTTCTCATCATGAAGTCAGGCTTTCCCTTTGAGCCACGCCTTCACTGGATACTTCAGCTGGCAGTTAAAACCATTGCTCCAGCACTTATGAATAAAGTCATGAGATCAGGATGCCACCCAAATCTCTGGAAAATGGATGTTGTTAAGCCACTACTCAAAAGTACCAACCTGGAGCCCACTGACTTAAAAACTTACCATCCCATTTCATTGCTTCCAATCTCTGCCAAAATCTTGGAAAAACACCTGAATATGCAGCTAATGGCATATGTAGAAGAATGTGAATTGCTGTATGTCTCCCAATTTGGGTTCAGAAGTAACTATGGGACTGAAACCTCACTGGTCTCAGCAGTTAACAACATGCGAACCATGGTCGATGCAGGGTGGGCTGCGGCACAGATCCTTTTCTATCTGTCCTCAGCCTCTGATACCATCTCACCGACCCTGCTTGCATGCCTGCTACAAGAATTGGAGATAACAGACCTGGCAATATAACTGCTAACGTCCTTCCTTAGAGACAGGTTGCAGACGGTAAATGTTAATCATTTCAAGTCTGATTCTATCACCTTGTCATGTTGGGTTCTTCAGAGCTTCTCCCTGAGCCCATCACTATTCAACCTATATGTCTCCCCACTGGCTGAACTGATAGGGTCCTTTGGGCTACATGTGCCAACAACACCAAAGATACGGAGGCCATTTCTGCTAACTGGATTGGCAAAAACTATCTGAGACTCAATGGAGAAAGGATGGAGGTCTTGATCTTTGGTAGCCAACGATCCATATTGAACAACTCTTGGTGGCTGGAAAAGCTACCGATATCCACTGATTTAAAAAAAACCTGGATTGCTCATGGACAAAAACAAGTTGTTTGACATTCAGATCAACTACACAGTATCAACATGCTTTTGTGTCATTAGGACTCTTAGGGAAGCGTTCACTTTTATTCCTCTAGCGGCGTGCCCAGGCTTGATTACTATATTGAGCTACACCTGGATATTAATAAATCTGCAATAGATAAGCTGCACTTGGTACAGAATGCAGCGGTGAGACTGATTCTTGAAATTCTGAAATACCATTAGGTCTTCGCAGGGCTATCCAAGCTTCATTGGTTATGAGTGAAAAAGCACATTACATTTCAAGCTCTATGTATTGTGCACAAGGCACTATAGAACACAGGGCCAGGGGGAATTAGAACTATGTTCCATTGATACATTCCATCCAGACAACCATGTGAATGTTACCAAATTCCAGAAGGCAAGGTAGGGAGGTAGAGCCTTCTCGGTGGCTGCAGCCAAGCTCTGGAACTCCCTCCTCCTTTACATCACATGCCTTCGGGCTCATGTCCTTTTCAAAATGACTTGAAAACCTGGCTCTTCACCCTTAATGAAGGTGCAATGACTCCATGAACATAGATCCTTCATGAGAAATAACCATTCTTTAGCACCTTGATGACTTTTGCCATTTGTTGCACTCTTATAAATCCTTCTAATTTCATTTCATCTATGCTAGTCCCTCAAAGCCATTCCACTGTACGCTACTTAAATATACAACACTGCACTGTACTATACACTATTCCTTTGCAGTAACTATAACTATAACTATAACTTGCGCCTTCTCCATGCACTGCTTAAACCCTTTTATATTATATCAATTATACCATCTGAAGTTATATTATAGTTATAACATTGCAGTTCAAATCTTTTGTGAGAACGCAATGCATGGTAGAGTTGCTAGTTATAGTTAATGCAGTATGGCTACTGAGCTGAATATACTGTGTATGGAGGTATGCGATTTATAATAATTTTAAGGTGTTGCATGATTTATAAATTAAAGGGGGGGTCCCAAAGCACGTTTGTCCACTAATGCATTTTGCATATACTTTTTACAGGGATGTAGTACCAAAATGGCTGAACACATTCTCATTAAATTTGGCAGGAATAAAGATTATGGTGTCGAGTGAATCCTTTTTGCTATTTTGAGAAAATCAGTTCAGTAGTTTTGTAGTAATTAGAGACAAAGTTTGTGATAAGTTAGGCCTCAGAACACTGCAGTAATTTTACGGTATTCAGCGGGACATGCCTATGGCAAGGGAATGTATGATTGGTCAATCACAACCCTTACAAACTTTTAAGGCAGCTGAGTTGTTTAGCCCACACTTAATTGTGGGTTTAAAGTGGAATATAGTGTACTAGTAGTTTATAAGTGATAAGAAGGATTGAGGAACTTTAGGTAATTCTGTAAAGGTAGGAAAAAGCAGTTTTATAACTTTATATATTTTTTTTAAAGTTTATGGAGTACTGCGGTACTACCTAGAAAGTACTTTAAAAAAATCTTCCCAAAAATAAATATGTAAAAATATTACAAATACACTATACTACACTATATTTCACATATACAGTGTACTACAGGGTATCTTCAATTTTTATCATATTTAATTTTTGAAAAAAAGGCATACTAACTACCACAGTACTTCCTACAAAGTACCACAGCACTTGCAAAAATTGCAAGAAAATAATTTGTAAAGAATTTGAAAATACACTGCACTACACTAGATTTCACAAATGTTGTGCACTACAGTGTATTTTAATTTGTATTTTTTTTTTGTAACCACTGTGAAACTTTCTAGATACTAATGCGGTTCTCAGTAAACTTTGTCTTAAATATATTAAGAGGCGCCCACTTCATAATCTGCCCGTTTCCCGCTGAGTAGCTGCTTGGGGGCAAGGACCGGATTGGACACAGTGTTTTGCTGCGAGGGAGACTACCGCTCCCAGGGTCCTCAGCACCGTCGCGCTCCTGCCACCGCCATCCGAGCGCCAGGAGGCGCCCATAAAGACTCATGGGGGCTCCCGCAACGAGAGACGCACGCGGGCTGGCCAGGGCACAGCCCGGGCCAAAGGGCTGGCCCGTCCGTGCCCGTCAGAGGCCGGTGGAGGCTGGGCTGGGATACCCCCCCAATTCCTGGACCAAGACTAGGACCGTTCCTGCGATCCCTAACAAGGTCAGTGATTTAAGGCCCTCTATTTATCACCACTTGGTGATTACACTGAGATCATGGGTAGGTGAGTGGGGGCGGGAAAGCCGATTGTTGCCCCTGCACAGCCAGACTCTTGAGTTAAACAGACTTCCATAGACCTTATGTTACAGAGAGCCATTGGTGTAATCGCAAATGATATAGAATTAACAGAAAGGCGACTTTCAATTACACCTAATCTTGTACATTAAGCCCCCTTGATGTAATTGACTCGCCCCTCGCAATGGCTCAGGAACCAGTACTAAGTGACATAGGAAATGCCCTAGAATGCAGGTCGGATGATATCCATCCAGGAGGGGCACGACCAAAAATGGAGAAAGTAAAACCCATCACATCAAGAGGGCCCAAAAAAAGAAAAACTCCCGCTCCAGTGTCCCCGACTTTGTAAGGAGCAAGGGTAATAGCCCCACAAAGATTGGAGACCCAGACCAGCCAGCGTGAATTATGGACTTGATTGTAGACTTGCAGGTTCAAATCAGGACTATTGTAAACGATGAATTGAAACTTCTAGGGGATCGAGTTGACAGTCTTGCAAAATTAGTAGAATGCTGGGCCAATAGGGCTGAGGTAATTCTTAAAGAAAAGGTAAAAGCCAACGTATCACCACAATTAAGAGTCCATCTCCCACCTAGAGAAGCCAATACTGCTACTTCCAATGAAACAATACAATCTAATCAGGAGAAGGTGGGAAGGCCGCAGCGAAATCTGGACGGGGCAAAGAAAGGTTGCACCATGCTGGATCAAGACCCCGGCCAAGGAGTACTGAAGGAAGGAGGGGCGGTAGGGCCTTTAGAAAGCCCAACCACTGGTATTGGGGGCAGACGTACAGGCAGGCAAAAGGGGGGATACCATCAGGTTATGTCAACCCTCCCATGTATAAACCTACCCCCAGCTTCAATTCCCTATGTTGCCATTCTGGCTGGGGTCCCGGAACTAAAACAAGGTATAAGGGAAACCCCTTACGAGCTGAAAAACAAATGTATCCATTGGCTAACTAGTAATAAGCAGTTCCTGAACAGAGACACAAATGATATTATTATGACTCGCAGGGTGGGATGGGTAGGTTGGAGACTCAAAGACATCCCTGGCGACTGTGTTATTATTAACTTCAGGAGTAGGGGGATCGTCAATTATCTCTTAGACCACCCCTTTGTTAGATCTGGGAGCCCTGTCAATTTATGGCCTCTGGGTTATTTTTACCCCTCGCATCAACCCCCATAAAAGGTTAGAGGAGCTTATTACTTGAAGCACATATCGACTCAGAACATCCAACCTCTTATATCCATACAGGCACAAACAACTTCATTATTATTCAACATTCCGGTGAACAATAGGTTTAGTCCCCTTGAGGCAGTTGATTGATGAATGAAACTGGTAGCCCCTCCACAAGTTAAAGCCCAATCCTGTATATGTATCACAAAGACAAATGGGATCATCGCTAGGGGCGACCCCAGAATATCCCCTAAGGCAATAGCGCAACCTATTGAGACTGGGGTGAGAAATCGACCTAATGATAAAACTATTCAGGAGGATGAAGGTTTAATGAACAAAGAGAATCCTTCTGCTGGTATGCATTCAAACGTAATAGTTGAACCCGCCCTAGACGGCATAATCTCTAAACCTCCTACATATGTTGCCGCAGGGCACAACCCATCCCAGAAAATACTTTCCTGGAACATAGCTGGATTAACATCTGAACTGGAGAACCCCGATTGGGGTCTCTTCATAAACCAGCACGATATCTGCATGCTCCAGGAAACATGGTCCAGAGAGGACTTGAATAGACAGGGGTTTGCCGTTTTTAACATTCTAGCAACACACGGTGGGAGAGGTAGACCCTCAGGTGTACTGTCAACATGGGTAGGAGCCCATCTAGGTTGTAAGGCTAAACTTATAGAGAGTTCTTCCTGTGATATTCTCTGTGTACTTTTAACAACCCACCTAGAAAAAAATACCCTGCTTATAAATCTTTATTCCCGTCCAACTTCCCGGGGTCAGGAGTCCACTACTCTAGAACAACTTAATATCCTACTTGTAAACTTTCCAATGCAATGGGGTATAACTATCGACGGTGATTTTAACTGCCAATTCGAACCGCTTGCTGGTTTGGATGGGGACCAATTTTGGTCAATCCCAAAGGAGGAGGACCAATATTGGTCAATCCCCGAATCTAATATCCTGCCAGTAAAGGCATGGAACCCATTAGTGCTTCAGATCCAGGCCCTTACCTTGAATTTTTCATTAAGAGCATGTGTTGGTCGCACTAGATCAGACAGCCCGGTAAACCACACCTATAATAGACCATCCCACACCTCAATTATCGCTTATATATTTCTGGCTATGCGGTCCTGGCACAAGGTGCTCGACTTTAAAATTATCCCGCGACACGACAACGACCATACTAGAATTGGTATCACCATGCGTTGCTGTGCCCCAGGTTGATTCCCATTCGCGAGTGCAAAGCCTGATACAAACTAATGGTGGGAGAAGAGTTCGTTGGGCTGAGTTTGCTCAATCCCAAGATAAAAGGGCCAAACTTTACCACCAAATCGTTCCCCATCTTTTTACCATTTCTCGAATAACAGAGGATTTGGGAACATTAAACTCCCTCCATAAGATCTCAGAAAACCATCAGCTTTTGGTAGATAATTTGGCCACCTTTTATTTCCAGAATAAAACCCTGAGAGCTTCCAAAATGCATAAACACAAATGGTTCAATGCTAGCTACCGTGCAGCCAAAACTCAATTAATATCTGCCATTAAAAACTGCGATAATGCTAAAACTAAGTTAGCTAGAGCCACTTATAAAAGTATTATAATTAAAGCTAAAAACCACTGGGAAGCCCAAAAATGGGAGGACCTCGGAAGCGCATTAACAAAATCACGATCCGAGGTCCTTCTGGAATATTATAAATAATGATACCAAGGCTGGTAAACCAGCCATAGAGCCAAACATAGATGAAACTGTCTGGAGGCCACATTTTGAACTCCTCTACAGAAGAGAAAATGGAGGGGTTGAGAGAATTGCGAGGCCTATGGGATACATAGGTACGGATAATGATGCTGCTCCTTTAATCTCAGTAAGAGAAACCATTGATGCACTAGGGAAGATCTTACCTGCAAAAGCACGAGGTCTGGATAGGATCCCTGGAGATCTGTATCAATCTGATCCCACGATCTGGGCACCGTACTTGACTACGTTGTTTACTGCTGTTTTATTAGATATGGCACTTCCCACCACCTGGGCGGAAGCACATTTAATACCAATCTTTAAAAAGGGATCCCCACTCTTGCCCCTTAATTACCGCCCGATTAGCCACATTGACGTCGGGCAGAAAATGTTTGCCCGAATCTTATTGGGGCGCCTCCAAAGCTTGATGAAGGAACATGAGATTCTAACACCCCTCCAAGCCGGGTTTCGGTCCAAGACATCCAAGATCGATCAATTCTTTAGGTTGCAGATGTTACATTGGAAATCAGTCACCATCGAAGGAGGCAGTCTCTACCTTATTTTTGTAGATTTGAAATCTGCCTTTGACCTGGTCCCAAGGGATAATCTTTGGGCAACCTTAAGAGATATGGGAGTTCCCGATTATTTATGCCATCAGTTAGAACGACTCCATGAGGGCAATTATGCCCGTATTAGATATGGAATGAATGGAGAACTCTTGGCCCCTTTGCCCGTGGAAAGAGGGGTTCGACAGGGATGTGTCCTGGCTCCAACCCTTTTTTCCCTCTATATCAACGGATTAATAGACTTCCTGAACAAAGGGAGGAACATCGATGCCCCCAGGTTAGCGAAGTGAAATATTCTGGCCCTGATGTTTGCGGATGATACGCTTCTCCTCGCAAAATCCCCAATGGGTTTGCAGAGGACCCTTGACAACTTCAGCGATTTCTGCAAGCACCGGGGCCTGGAAATCAACCTCCAAAAAACTAAGTATACCGCTTTTAACGTAGGTAGATCTTCTCGCCCCAACCCCTCCCTGGATGGGAGACCTCTTGAGAGAGTGAACCTTTTTGATTATTTGGGTTTGCCCTGACAGAAAAAATGGATTGGGGCGCCCAAATAAATAAAGCAGGGCTGAAATTCACCCAAACAACGGAGGTATATTAAAACTTTATAGGAACTGTTCCTTGAAAACACTTAGTCCAGTGCTAGAAATTTACAAGGTCCAGGCTAGACCTGCTGCTCTTTATGGAGCAGAACTCTGGGGCCATTGCCCAGTTTATCCTGTGAGACGAATAGAGAATATCTTTATCAGGCAGCTTATGAACCTTCCCAATAGTACCCCATTAATACCTCTTCATTTAGATCTTGGGGTTAGGGCGATTTCGGAAGAAGTGGCCCTTAGGCCCCTTCTCTATTGGCGTCGACGTTGGAGTACCCCGGAGCTGGCTGCCTACAGAGAAGAATTAATTGATGTCATGGGCATGCGTGGCACGGGGAGGATAACCTGGCTAGCCAATATTAAGAATATTTGTGAGGGCCTGGGGATGGGTGACCTATGTAATAAGGTGGAGGACACATCTTTATCATTACCAAGGAAGTCTTTGATGGAGAGCTATAGGGCGGGCAAGCTCTTAGAGCTTGAACAAAAATCAACTGCCGGACGCCTAACTGTGGAATTCTTGGCCATAAAAAATAGGTATAACCTGGAACTGGTTCTGGATGATATTCAGCCTTTACTTGCTAAAAAAACTGTACGTCCAGTTTAGGCATGGAGCCTTGCCGCTACGCACCTTTACACGAAATTGGGAGGGGACCACAAATAGGAGTCGCCGGGCCTGCAACCACCCTGACGAAACAGAGCTGCATGTGTTATTATTTGCAAGGGGTATAGAAAGGCTAGAGCCCGTTGGTTACTCCAACTATGTAGAAATCTGGGGACTCGCCGCTGCTCCGAAGCATATAGAATATTCAAAACAAACTTGCAACTGCCTATCGTCTATTAGATTTCATGTTTTTTACTCAATTTGTCGCACATTCGAAAGGCGATCCTCAAGGCTTTGACACAACAAAATGACTGCCCATGAACACTATGAGTCAGCCAATTCACATATTGGTATGGTTGTAATTGGGGGGCAAGGGTGCGGCTCCATTATTAACTATATTGTATTATTTGCCTTTTTTTAAAGTTCTAGTTTTAATTAATTGTAACTACTTGATCAAATATGTATCTTTTAGTCATGTTTTTTATGATGCTTTTATGGCTTTGACTGCCGGAATAAAGTTTTTATGATGATGATGATGATGATGATATTAAAAGATCAAAAATACTTTTCCTTTACATACTTGCCTAAACTGTGTAATTCCTTCCTATGCACTTATAATACAGTGCTACACTATATTTCCACTTAAAACCCAGAACATGGACTAAGCGCCCGATTGCGAGTTTAATGGTGCGTGGCGGCTCCACCCCGCTGCTGCACCACCAAACCCATGGTTGGGTCACCCGCCAGATTACGAGTTAAACTTGTGTCTGGCGTGCTTTTTTTTTAGAGTTCCTACTGCGTTGTTTTTAAAAATAGACACTGCAATGAGAACACCAAAAACAGTTCCTGCAATGCATGGACTCAAAAGTCCATGCCATGTAGAAACTGGTGTACATGCACACAGCAAGGTACACGCTGTGCCCCCCTGTTTGCATACACAGGGTGTGAGCTGTGTTTCCTCTCCGCCAGGGTTTTCTTGGAGCAGAAACCACCATGAAAACCCTGGCAGAGAGGAGACTCTTAAAATTGCGGCCCCTGGACCGCCGCGCCACCTCCAGGGAACGGCTGTTCCCTGGCGGTGTCGGGGGTCCAATGGCTGTCCCACTGCCCGAGTCATAATCAGGCGTCGGGAAACCGCCATCGTCACGCCACCTCGAGCCCTCGGACCGTCAGACTTGTAATCGGACCCTATGTGTGGTCTAAACAATATTACTACCTTTTAGTTTAGTAATGGCTATTATTACTCAAGCGTATACTGATTTGTCATCCCAATGTATCGTGGTATACGGTGAAGTCACCAAAGTGGCGGGTCGGTCCGTAGGAGGGAGTAGGTGTGGGGGTGGTTGGGGTAGTTCAGGTGACAACATTTAGAAAAATAAAATAAATAAACTTACCTGACCGTGACTGCCTCTACTGTTTGCTCCATCGTGCTCTTCCTGCTTCTGGGATAGACTCCCAGACTGCACTGCGACCAAAAATGATGCTGCAGGAAAGCAGCATCAGGATAGGCCTGAGCGCTATGACTTTGCACTCCCAGGCAGACTAGGAGCCTGTGTCCGCTTTCTCAACCCCCAGCAACACAGCTGGGGCTGGAGAAAGCTTCACTGAGTATGAGATGTTTGGCCGGCCTCACACAGCGAGCCAAACACCTCACGCAGTGAAGGGACAAGGGAGTGCACTACCACTCCCCCATCACAGTGTCACCCCCCCCTGGACCCAGCCCAAGAATGTCAGAGTCCTGGTGCGGGTCCAGAGGCATTAAAATTAAATGATAATAAAACAGGTTAGAAACCAGTTTTATTATCGTTTTATTTGCAGGTGGAGGCAAGAGGGGCAGCACTCTTCTGCCCTAAAGGAGGGGCCACCGCTGGGTAAAGTTACTGCAGCCCAATATATATTTAAATTTTTTTGGCTAATCCCTTTAACACTACTGAAGCAATTTAGAGCTACTATGAAAATCAACACTTTCCACCCCATATTCTATAGTCCTGTCAAATTTCATCTGCATCCGTTCAGCCATTTTCTCACTAGGTCTGTTTAAAATACACTGTACAGCACAACCCACCACTACACTCCATTGTACGACATGCCACTTCACCCTATGACACGCCACTCCACTATACGACATGCCACTTCACTCTATGACACTTCATGCAACGTCACATGGGCACACCACCCCACAGTACTGCAATACACTCCACTCTAAAACATGCCACTCTACTGTACACCACTCCACTCTATGAGATCCAAGTTCACTGTATGCCACTCTAGTCTATGACCCTCCACTCTAACACTCTTTACCACACAACATTGTATGAGACGCCACTCTACTGAACTGTACGACACGCAACTCCACTATATGCCACTCCCCTGTACAACACACTACTCCACTCTACAACAGCCAACTCATTGTATCGCACTCCACACCACTCCACTCTATGCAGCTCAACTCTACGACATCCCACTTCACTCTACACCACTCCAATCTATGCCCCTTCTTGTAAGGCATTGTATAAATTGACACTTCATGAGACGTCCCTCCACCCTACTGTACAACATGCTACTACATCAAAGGATGCGGCAGCCGCCACGTCTAGACCATCAAGGTCTGTCACAAACATTTTAATGCCAAAGAGCATTTTGAATGGGGTCCGCCAACCCAGAGATCTTCTAGGGGGATTACTCAGTGCACATTGGACTCCATACAAATGAGTCAGCCAACCCCTGCCAGTACCTAAGACTCTAGCTGTCAAAGATTGCTTTAAGTCACGGTTCATACGCTACACAACTGAATTAACCTCAGGCCCGTATGGAGAGGAATATTGCACATGCACCCCCAGAGACTTCATCACATCCCAGTAAGCCTTAGAGGATCTTGGTCCAAATGGAAGGTGCCACAAGCAAATGCCCTGACAAAGACACGCAAATCTTTAATGACAGGTCGAGCGTCAGCACTACGTTGAGGCCAAACACAAAGGAATCTAGTGCATGAATCCACTGCAACCAAGATGTGTTTAAATGCAGTGTCAGAAGTCAAAGGACCGCAGTGATCAAGATAAATACAGCCATACGGCTGATTAGAGATGTAAAGCTGAGTATGTGGTGGGCGTGCAACAGTTGAGGGCTTAATATGCTGACAAATGTCACAAGCAAGAACATATTTACATGCCTGTTGTTATAAACCACGCCACCAAAAACGTTGCTGCAAAAGGTGAACTGTTGCATTTACTTCAGCATGGGCAGAAGCCATGCCCTCATGTGCTGCAGTGATCAACGAAAGTCTGTGGTCCTCAATGGGAATCAGACGATCCCCAACGGACGGAATAGTAGCAAATGGAATTTTATCAGTCGACAAGTGGTATGTATAACGGGAAGGGAAACCTTGAGGATACTCTTTTCTGTTTTAGCAATAGCTGCTAAAATATCATCATCAATTTCAGTCACGGACCTTGTAACTGCTGCTACAGAACAAGTGGCTACTGCAGATTTGAATGCCTCATCAGCCAGTATATTACCGACAGCGTATGCTCACACACGTTGATGGCCCAAAGTATGGATAACATGTGTGAGTGGGAAAAGTTCCTTAAGAGTGGCCACCTGAACCGAAAGCGTTTTATGCTTAATTGCGCTACCTTTAGCATCATGGAAATCATTTTGTTTCCAAAAGAAAAAACAAGCATCCTGGGACTGGTTTCTGGCTAATCAGCCGTCATCAGCCAGGCTAGCTTGAATCCAGTTGCAAAGTGAGCAAGGCAGTTGGCAGGGTATGCCCAGACGTGGGTCCCTTGCTCACTTTGCCACTGGATTCAAGCTAGCCTGGCTGATGACGACTGATTAGCCAGATACCAGTCCCAGGATGATTGTTTCCGGTCCAGGGAAGACATGGCTTGGCAGTTCGGGCTGGACTGTTCCCATGAGGCACAGGGTCAGACTGATTTGCATATGGCCATGTCTGAACTGGGGTGGCGGAGTGAGCTAAAGAATGATGATGGATTAAACCCAGATCAGTTGACTGGGGGTTAGTGCTTGCAATGTTCAACACTCCATCCGTCATCACCTTTGGTTTAGCTCAAAGATAAAATTGACATCAGCCGACGTTAAAGAACTAGCCCATTGTCTACAACAAGGATGCAAGGCTTCAGAATTTGAACACTAGCCTTAGTAACTGCTTCCAAAGCAGGTACAGGTGAGACCATGAAAATGCGTTTACCCTGTGCCAGAAAGCATTCTTTCAGAATCTAGACAGCCATCAAAACAATTTCTGTAGAAGAGAAACGCATCTCAGCTGCAGTGTACAAATGCAATTCATTTGCAATGGGGACCGTGTCCCCTTCATTGAACGTCAAGTAAGTGAAACCTAACATGCCTGGTATAATCCTCATGACCAAATTTGTAGAATTGTCACATGTTAACAAGAAGTTGGTCGCAAGCAGATCAGACTGCAAAGACCGTAAAATTGTGGGATGTTTCGGAAGCTAACAGGAAGCAAAGAAAGAAGGTTGTATCAAAGAGTAAAGTGGTTTGATACGCTGGGCATAATCAGGAATGTATGTCCTCCCAAAATTTAAAAATAAAACGGCAAAGATTGCAATTTTTTAAGAGAAGAAGGAGGTTGCAATTGAGCACATTTCTCCAGAAAGTGGGGGGCCAACCTCCTACCTTCATTGGTGAGACAAAACAGACACTATGGGCCATATTCTCAAGGAGCTATCTCCGAGTTAATGGCACTTTAGCGCAACCAAAGTCATGATAAATTTACCACCCCATTCACAAGCTAGTGCAAACAGCCTACAGCACCACTTTTCCGTCGTTAGCATCCGCAACAAACATTGCCACGGATGACTCCGGCAACTATCGCTAATGAAATGCAGAGTAGGCGTTCCTGAGCTAAAAGCAGCGACAACATCACTCCGCAACATTCTCGACCAGCCAGATCTGTGATAAGATAACAAAACATGCGATAAGGCGCTTTAGCACCAGGAAATTAACACCTGCTCTGACCTGGTGCAAAGTCGAACCACAACCGGCACCAGACAAGGGAGCACAGCCCATAGCCACACATGAAGAACAACAGATGCCCCTGAGCAACTGCCCATGCAGCACGGATACCCAAAAGGGCCACAACACCCTCCGACACCACACCCAGGCCCGCAACCTCTACCCTGGGCCCCCACCCCAGGCCCCCCAACCCCGGACAAAGAAACTGCACACCGACACTACGAATCCCAAAACTAAATATTTTGCCTGATGTTGCACAAGCAGGAAAATCAACATACATGCGTGGCCAGAAAATGGAGAATCAGTCATACAGCAATGCAATCACCAACACAAAACACCATTCAAACAAAAGCCAAAACAACCATTCGGATGAGTGCTAGCAGGTCCTCACTGGACAATCTGTAGGACACAGCCTGGAAGCCAAAATCCAAGAGAAGGTGTGCCATGTGCCCAACAAAGGAAAGAGAGGGAGAGAGAGAGGAAGAGAGACGGAGTGAGATTTCACATGCAGCACAAGGCCTCTCACGCACCTGGCTCCACATGCCAACTTGTGTGTGTGTATCACCATCGGTACACCATGAGCCCAAGGCCTTGCCTCAATCTCAGCGTCAAAGCCACATCACATTCCGAAAACACAAGTAGTAGTCAGACAAACATTAGGGATGAAAGTTCCTTTGTTCCAATGCAGAAGGCGGGAGGACACCTGCACCTCTGACCTTGGTCCTGAACGCGGCTGGAACACCGTGAGAGAGATGCCATGGCACAGGGGGACAACTCCCACACCACACATTGTGCAAATGAACTATCCAACTTATCCACACACCACACATGGAAGCCCCTGTCTGAGGTATCCCCACATGGGATGCCCTTGACACTCCCGGAAACAGCAACCTATTCTCCCCAACGTTGCACACATATTTGAGTCATTGCTCAGAGCTGTGGCATATCCTCCAAACAACTGGCGCAGTTCAGAAGAGTGCCGAGACGCACCAACACAATGGCAGGCCATCCCAGGCACATGCACAACCCCCGTCATGTGGAACAGTACCGTGCAGGTATGCTGCATTTACTGGGCGCACTGCCATTGGCTGTGCTGCGGATCGGTTATCGGCTGAGCTTCCGCCTTGCCTACGTCACCTGCGTCCAGCCCTGGTTCCACTGCTGAACATGCACATTCAAGTGGCCCATGGATGTCTGCCTATCCAACACAACCGTAGATGAATTGGACTATGACATGTGTTGGCGCCCCCTTTTAGATCACGAACAGGAGTGTAACCAAGACAGAAGTGCATGGGATGCCTTGACATACTGTGTATGTGTTGGCAGTTGTGCATGGGAGATTGCACAATTCCTCGTGTGCAGTGACCACATTGAGGCGCTTCCCTATTGGGCTGTATTGTGGATTGGTGAAACGGCATGGTCTGAGCACACCTGCCCGGACCAGTTAATGGATTGGCTCACCCTGGTGTTCATTGAACATGACAACGATGTACTGTTGGAACACATTGCACATGAAGCTGCGCGGACATTCATGGACGAGTAACTACGTTCCTACAGCCACATTGGATTGTCACCCACAGCACAGGTCCCAACACCTTGTTGCATCATGGGGAATGCTTACATATCCCACAACAACAGAGGACATGTCTGCCTTCATCAGGACTCTGGATGCATGTGCGTAGAACTACGCGTGTGTACACACACCTGTGCAAGGTGATGCAGGTCCAGGGTCAGAGCAGCACAGCATCGTTTGGCAATGTTACCAATTCAACACACTGCTGGGGGAGAGTACACATATGGCAATGTAGCACAACATGTGAACCTGTCGGACCCTTTCACCTGATCACTGTCCGCAGAGTAGAGAGTCGGCGTACTCCGGTGGCAGAGCACTGTGGAGATCCCATGGGCATTGAGTCGTGCCCCCTCACACGGGGTAATTGGCCGACGCTAAACAACTCATGACCCATCCAGCACGGCAAGGTGGGCTGAGACCGTTGCCATCCATGATGATTGTTGTCCATTTTTGCCTCACCATTTTCTGCACCTCGCCATGTTCCCATGCTGTGGGTAAGTGTCTTAAGCATGTCCCTGCCTGTTGTGGCCGTTGGCTCATCCATACTGACACGCACATCTCAATAAAGTCTATGCAACTCCACTGGTGTCTAACTGTGTTAATTAGATTGTCCACTCGTGTGCCACAATGAGCATCGTCACTACACTGGGAGCAACTGACTGACGCATGTACAATGGGGGTGGCTCCCTTTTGCAAGCTCCACCTCTGTGAGCCAGACATTGTTTTGGGATAGTTGCTGGCTGACCTGTGCACTTATGTGACTTCAGCAATGTGAGTATGGTGTCCAAACTCAGACCATGTGGAGCAATTTTATGAATTATAACAGGACGTGTCCACACAGATGTGTGTGGGTAGGTTTGCGACGTGAAGTCCGGTGGTACATGTGATGTAGGAAACCACTTCTGGCCTGCTACCGATTTGGTCATTCCTACACACAGCCCTATTCAATACATGGACGTTTGCCTACGTTGGGGGTTGTGAGATTGTTTTTGATGTTTAATGGGGACACAGCTAGTACTCACCTTCACAATCATCCAATTGGCCATGTGTCTCAGGGATAAACATGCGCATAGATGTCAGTTACCAGGGTCTACCTTCATGTGCAATCAATGTCCTAAATCCAGCCATACTTCCATACGTGAGTGAACATAGTCATGACACATCTGTGTGATTTAGAATGTTTTATTCACATTCAGGTGATTGACGGAACTGGAGCTGTACATGGCCATCCAAGCCCACATTACATGGGAGCCCAGTGGTGGGCCAACCAGAGTCCTTTGGATACGGGTCCTGTGTCCGGTGTGTCCGGGGTGGGTGGTGGGGTAAAGACTGCATCACTCTGTGCCACTGACACATCAGACTGTGAAGGTGATGGGGCTGCATCACTGTGTGCCACTGAGACATCAGGGGTTGGAGCTGTGTGTGTCGATGTTCCCGCTGCAGTCAACTGGGACAGACTCAGTGGCAGCAATGGTAAGATGATGAACTGCAGGGAATTTGAAGTTCCCATCTACTACTCGCTGGTGTCCAGCAGTGGCAGCCATATTTCCAGCCTGCATCTGCTCCATGGTCTCCATTGACCTCCACAACTGTGCCAACTCTGTGCTGTCATCGCTGGTGACAGTCTGACCAGACAGTTCTTTTATCCGATTAAAGGCCCCAGCGAGGTCAGCCAAGGTCTGTGGTGGAGCATGGTGCGCACAGGGGGTGTACGATAGGGACTGTACGTGGTCAGTGATGGGACTCAGACACCCACGTATGGCATCGAGTTTCGCTGCCACAAGCTCGAAACCCACCCGCAGCTGATCAGCCAACTCCACCTGGCAACCCAACACATGCCGTTGGAATTCCATGTATTGGTTGGCTGGTCCTGGGAGACAGCCGTGGTTGTGTGTGTTTCCTACTGTGTGGTCTGTGCAGGTGGTGGGGTCACTTCCAGGCAGCTGGCCTGCCCTGCTCCTGGGGATGGGGTACGGAGGCTGTCCATTAGCCATTGGAGGGTGTCTTGACATATGTGCAGGTTGTCCTCTTCATCATCAATGATGAGAAGTGTGGTGTGCTCTGCAGGAGGTGTTGTTTGTCACTCTGCAATGTAAAGGGGAGATGCAGGTTAACAGAGTTTCACATTTATGTTGAAGATTTGCAGATGTTTACATTCAGACTGCATGCCAATGTACATTGTGAATGTTTTGGTGGAGCTGGCTATTTGATTTATTTATTTTTATTTTGTGTATTTTATATAGCGCGCAGCTACCCCAACGGGGTGTCCCGGCGCTTCTGAGAGAAGGCAGAGTGATAGTCCTTTGGTGGGTTAACAAAAGAGAAAAGTTTTTAGTGCCTTACGGAAGGGTAATTCTTCCTAGATCATCCTAATTGCGATCGGGAGTTCGTTCCAGAGAGTTGTGGCACAGACCTTGAAGGTTTTACCTCCAGAACGTGCTTTCCTGAATCTTGGTATGGAAAGCAGATATTGGGAGTTGGAACAGAGGTTCCGAGAGTTACAGTAAGGACGGATACTAACAGAGAGGTAGGCCGATCCCCTACCCCTAGTTGCTCGATGGGCTAAGGTCATGGCTTTGAATGCAGCTCTTTGATGGATTGGTAGCCAATGTAATGCTCTGCGATGAGGCGAAATATGGGTTCGTAGGGAAACCCCGCAGACCAGCCGAACAGCCGCATTCTGGACTGTCTGGAGCCGATGTAGGAGGCCCACGGGCAACCCTAAATACAGGCCGTTCGCATAGTCCAGGTGAGATGTAATCAATGCCTGGACTATGGTTTTCCTGGTGTCACTAGGGAGATAGGTGATGAATTTCCTAATCATCCTGATCTTGGAAAAACAAGCGGCTGAAACGGTCTGTATTTGGTTGCTAAAAGAAAGATTTGAGTCCCACTTGACCCCTAGATTTTTTACAGAGTCCTTAGGGACAGGGGGAAGGCTAAGTTCCTGTGGCCACCAGAGAGTTGCGTCAAGAGGGGAGGGTTGATGGAAAAAGAGAACCTCCGTTTTCGCCGCATTCAGGCGGAGGCAGTTATGGTCCATCCATTTTGAAATGTCCCGCAGACAATCCTTCAGAGGATCAAAAGTAGTCTGCGTGGCACTCTCATTGATGGCAGTCAGTGTGTTTTTTGACTACATGACGGATGTGTGGTAGTACCCGTACATTATCATCACACAGTGTCAGGCAATGCCAGATGTGAGTGGACAGTTACTACGCATGAGCAGAACCTGTTGTGAGCTCTGTCCTGTGGTGTTGCACTTTGTGCCACATTGCCGTCATTGCTGATGTTCTGTAATTGCTATGTGTGTGTGCTGCACTGTGGGGGAGTTGCCCCTGCAGCTCTGTTTCGTGTACACTTTTCCCTTTGTGGCAGGGTGCCTTTGAATTGTGTGCTTTTCGGGGGCTGATTTTTTTGGGACTTGGGTCATATGTGCTCTTGGCCAGATTTTGTGGCCTGGTGCATTGTTCGTCTGCTGCGTGTATTGTACGGCATGGGTTGTGGATGCACGTGGATATGTCAGAGTGTGACCTGCTCCTTTACGGATGTGATCCGCACTGGGCCACCTCCATGTCAATTCGTGAACCATGTCATGTTTTTGGCTGCTGCCATGCTATTGGGCATGCAGTGTCACTTGCATAGTCAGTGTGGCTTACAGGGCCGCTGCTTTGCTGGATTCGCACATTTGCATGGGTAGGTTGTGATAGTGGTGATAGGGAGGGGGGCCCCTTTGTGCACATTGTGGATGCGGGCCTACTTCGTGTTTCTATATGTGCTGCAGTGTGCCAAGGCTATCAGGTACATGTTCCACGATCATTGAGGGTGTGCAGTGTGCTACACATAATTGTGCATGTGTGCCATTGTGACCATCTCCCACTGTCCCCACAGTCCCTGGTCATTACTTACCCTGTTGCTGTTGGGTCAGGTCGTATCGAGCTGTGTCCAGGCCCCCAAATCCTGCCACCATCTCCATACTGCTGACTTTGGCCACCATTTCCTCCAGCTCATCCAGCTCCTCCTGTGTCGTAGGACTCCCACCTCCAGTCGCAGTTGCTGCCTTCCTGTTGGCGGCGAATTTCTGTTTGGACTGCGTTTTCTCATCATACCAGGGCCTCTTGACCTCCTCCATTGACCTCCTTGACACTCTGACTGCATTCACGCTGGTGACGATGGTCTGCCATATTTCCGTTTGGGTTGCCAGTGCCGCAGTGGAGGTGTCGAACAGTTGTTGATGGTGTTCTATCACCTCCGTGATGATGATACCGTCTTCCTGCAGACTGAACCCTGTCTTCCTCTTCCTCTTCTCCTAGCCCTTCCCCAAACACGGGGTTCCATGCTTGTCCTCCGTCTAGCTTGTGGAGTTCGGATTGTCCTCTGCACTCGGTCCAGGTGCATCCATGGTGCTACGCAGTTTGAATTGGTTTTGGTGTTTTTTTTTCTTTATTTTATAGTGCATTTTCCCACCAGACGCGTGGAATTTGCAGGCCTGTGGCTGGTGTTCGCAGCTTTTTGTACTGTGCTTGGCCTCATCGCAGCTTTTTTTGCATTCGTGTTTCGCATTTTTGTAGCGTGGCGTTGTTTTTAACGCACTAATTATAACAAGATTGGGGAGTGTAGAGGGGGGCCTGTGTAGGCGCTGAGGTGGATACGTCCTCCACTCAGAGTTAATTGATAAACAAAAGGATCCACCTCTGGAAAGAGAGGTGTGTGCCCAACCATATTGGGACACGCGCCTACCACTACCCCATCGTACCCAGTCTTCTTTGTACCTCTCTTTCCAGAGGTGGATCCTTTTGTTTATCAAGTTGTTTTTAATGCAGCCATTTGACGCGTTCTCTGGTGACTATCGCATGTTACCGCCATGTTGTGAATACTTGGTTAACACGGCGTAAATTTCCTGCAGTAGACTGCGATGTTGTAGGTTGCGTTAAGTTACTTTTGCAGTGATTATCACACATTCTTGATAATATGCCCCTATGCATGCCGCAAAAGCGCGGGAACTATTCTTATACCCCATGGACAAACGATATACCTTTTGTGATTGCCAAGTGTGCTGAGTGCTGAATGCTGTCAGGTCACAGCTCTCAGGACCCCAAATTGCAACTGTAATAACAATTTGAGATATCAAGAGTCATTTTATATTTTTAATGATCAATGGTATCGACTAACGCAGAGCTGCGGGTGTTATGTACCGCAAAGGTACGAACATGACTGTTCAAATGACGGAAATCTAAAACAAAACCATACGAACCATTCGGTTTCAATATCGGGAAAAGAGGATTCTTCATGGATGAAACACAGGGTTCAATTACACCCTGATATTCCAATTTGGTCAAGATTTCACTGACGGATGCTTTCGCGTCTCGTTTGATTGGATATTGTAGTAGGGCTCTGGCATTGATTGATAAAGGAATTTCATGTGCTGTGGACTCCATATCCCTACCCACCTGATTACGATACACTGTCAGGGCAAGCGCCAGCACCCACTCCGGCACCTAAACTCGTTTAGCCTCCTCCGAGACATGATGCGAAAAACTTGGGAGAATAACATCTTCCCCTTTAGGAGAAGCTTGAACAAATGGGGGAGGCCAATCTACCTCCGCCAACAAAATATCAGAGGAAGACATAAGGTTGTCCCAAAAGAGCACCTTCATTGTGCGTTTGGTATTACCTTCAATTTGGAGCCCTATCTCATAAAGCCTATCAGGGGGTGCAACTGGTGTGTCAGCTGTTTCTACCGTAATGAACGTGTCAGTTGCTTTTGCCTCCAGATACTGGTGGAGTGCCTCCAGCACTATGGTAACTTCCTCTGCGCTGTTGAGGAGTGTGACTGCCCATCTCCAAACAAGGAGCAGGGTTCTCACCATCTGAGGCATACTTTGAAGTCAAAGCTGCTACTTTTTTCTTCTGAAATGGGGCAGGATATTGAGGTGGTCCCTCCGGTTTGGCTTTTATGTAAAACTGGCAGTGCAGGTCATGTTTTGGTTGCTCAGACTCGACTTTTCTGTGATCCTGACGTCCTCCCCCACTGAACTATTAATCCGAAAATTCCTGAAAGGAACGAGGAGAACGAGGATCAGGACCCTGAAACCTCTTTGGTGTCTTAATTTTAGAGCGGTCATGCAAATCATATCTACGGTCAGAAGCATCCGTGTTGGAGAACCAGCATGAGAACTATGCTTCTGCTGTTGCTGCCGATGATTTTTATTCCATGTCTTCTTAGGTCAGACTGGATGACCCTCCTTGTCCAGAAGGGGTTTACTTTGTACCCGAGTATAAGGTCTTACTCATAAACTATTGCGACCCAATGATGTATATTCATCCACAATAATGATCGGTAACTGCCGCTGCTGATTAACCTCTGCCACCGCCGAAAGGCGTTGATGCACTTGCAAGATAACTGCTTCACCTTTGACATTGGCCAGAATCATATCAGAGACAACAGGGAACATGCCCACTAATCTCACCCCCAATTCCAGGGCTGGACCAGCCCGTGTTCATCTTGAACCTTCTTTAAAACTCTTGGGAGAATGCTCATGGAGGTGGTGCCAAAGCACAGTGTGTACACCGCAGCAAACACCATCCCCCAGGTGGTGCAATCAGCTCAAGTGGGGACAAAACCACTCAGTAAACTCATCGTAAGGATCCTGTGTTTCTCAAAAGGTTTAGTATGGCGAAAAATAGCCTTGAGTTGCTCAAATGTTTCTGCAAGCCAGTATGGGAAATCATACCTATTCTGAGGACGCTTGCCCATCACTGAATTAATCATGATGGGACTAATGACAAGACCACCACCATGTCCAGGTTGTTGAGGAGCAGCCCCAGCTGGAGCCACTTGAATATTACATTAAACTGTATGACATCTCTATGTATATGAATCAGCGTTGTATGTAATTGACATAGCTCTGTGGGAGAAACATTAAGATAGTTGGGATGTGGTGTAAAACCAGCCAAAACGGGCCACGTGGCCCCAACGACTGATAAGGGGCCTAAACGAACCACAGAAACAGGGTGAGGATTAGAGCCATTAAACCATATGGTATGCTCCCAGGCTGTCGACGGAACTTCAAGTGATCGATAAGGCTAATAATTCTGCGGAACCACGGCCGCCGTATATTTATGAAAGAGATTATAATTCCCATCTACTTCTGGAAATGTAACACAAGGATAGAAACTTTGAAATGGTTAGCTGCATCCACCTCGACAACAAAGATAATATCAGCCCCAGCATTAGGGACTCCATGTTGAGTCAAATGGGCTGTGACTGCAGGGCGGTTAGGTACCACAATAGCAACCGCCATAAAAAATGCAGAATAACAAATCAAAAGAATGGTAGCGCAAAAGCGGGTCAGTAGAGAAAGAATAACCATTTAAATTCCAAGCTTGAAAAACCTATAAAACATAAATATATGAAGCTAAGACCTCACAACACGGACGTCTACGGAAACCGGTGTGAGAAGATTGTGGACAAGCACAAGCACTACTCAGGGGTCTCGTGAATAAGCACCAGACCAAACATTGGTGGCACCATGTTGCAGGGATTCTGCACAAATACAGAACTATGTGCAGGAAATGGGACCTTGAAGTATATGGACTGAGTCTTCCTACCACCTTAATCCCACGAACCCAGGACCGACTAGTGATAGTGTCGCACTTGCTCTCCTACTCACTCACAGAGAAACAAATGATTAGACACCCCGGAACACAACACTCCCAGATCTCTCAGGAATCGCGGTAACAAGACACACCCTTTTGCTCACTCTCTTGTACTCATCCACAATAAGATCTGACAGAGACACAAAACAGTTTAAAGTATTTATTTTAACAAACATGTCCTAACATGCAATATAAGTGCCACAACAAGCAGGAAAATGCATAGTACAAATATTGTCAGCATATCAGTCAGTCTATAAATCATGAAGGGAGATGTCATCATAAAAAGACAATGGAGAAAGGACTATAGCACCTAACCTCTCTCCCCTTGCTAAGAAGTATTATTTTTAATAGACGATCGCTGGGCTTTATCAGCAGACCCCATACCTTAGCCTATAGATGGTAGATCTACATCATAGGGGCTCTTCTCCCTGGAAAGGTCCCTCTCCAAGTGTCTCTCACCCATTTGTTCACCCCACTAAAAACCCAAGTATGCAGTCCAAACAGCTGCATCAGTATGTTCTGTCTAAGGGCTAAGGACTGGCAAGAACAAAATAACAAGGGGCATTGTTGTTCGACCTTGCACATAATGTTCAGTCAAAATCCCAGGAACTTGCATAGAGCGAACACAGCGATGAGTTCTCATGATATACGTCTTTATTTTTTGCAATAATTTCAAAGACTGCTTTCACATGATAACTAATCGCTGTATTTGCTCTCATGTGAAAACAGCCTTTGAAATTATTGCAAAAAATAAAGACGTGTAGTAATGTGTGAAAAGCAGCAGGCAAGCTGCAACGTGCTCATGCTAAGTTAGTGAAAAATTACAATGTCCCTATGGGCCGCGTGACAGAAGATTTCCAGGACCATAGAGAGAGGACTGTTGTTGTCTGTATGAATACAAAATTATAAAACTTTAGACTTTGTGTACTTAAAATTGTCTGCATACCACAATAAATGTGTGTAATATTCTTGCATGCCGTTTGAAATTCTCCAATTATTTCTATGATAGATGTTAAATCTGGCACGGATTACACACAAAGTCACTGTTCTCACAGACCTCCATTTGGGTTTGGCTGTATACAATTTGTGCCCTCTCCTCGCCAAACACCCTTCGTCGTGGCTGGCCCCTTGCTGGAACTTTATGATGCTGTGTCCATAGGCCTTGGTCCAGTGACTTACCCCTAGACTCATAATATAGCCCTAACTTATGCCAGTGGATGCATCTTGCCATTCCAGCTGGGGCAGAGTCCGTGTCGGGTGACGTGAGTGTCTTGTTATGCGGTAGAATACCACTCTCCTTTCTCCCCAATTGCAGCAATAAAATACAGATCAGCCCTCTGTAATGCCCAGTGTATACACACTAGACACACACGCCAACCCGGTTATCACTGCTGGAGGGGCTTAGTGGAGTGTACCATCATACAATCCTCCCATAACACCAACAACAATGGTGTGCATGAACGAGAGGGCGTGTCAGATTTCAGCGCAGTCAGCTTGGATACAATAGGACTACAAATGCCTGCTCCCAATTCGGTGGAGGCTCCGACACAGCGCAAGATCACTCGCGTGAATCCAACACCACTAAGCAAGGCTCCAGATGTCTCATATCTCCACAATTTTATTAAAGTTACCACGTAGACGCTTTTCAGCAGTTACACCTTTCTTAATGCAGGTAAGCAACGGGGTATGCTCAATTAGACAGTTTAAGTGCTCAGGGCATGGTTCTCATTGAAAGATTTCACGACTCCCTGAGACAATAAGCTGCACCGGACAAAAAGAAAGATCTATCACCTATCAGAAGAAGAGGTAAACACTCTGCTAACACTCTATCAAGACGTACAGAAAGCCACTTTTGACACAATATTCAACATCCCAATCAAAAAATAAACAGAGGTACAACCCTCTACAAGTCAACAACCTGATCCTAATTGCAACGAGCACAATGTCCACCACAGTAACTCACAAAACAGTGACAAACTTGAAACGCATGCTGCACAATTGCAGATCAGCTGCAAAACATGTAACTGATATAGCAGATGTAATCTTAGTGCATGATCTGGACATTCTCTTCCTAACTGAAACCTGGCTCAACCCAATGGCAGCTCCAAAAGTGGACTATATCATTCAACAGGTTTTTCCAACATAATATCTAAACCAAGCATTAAACCAGGGGACGGTCTCCCTCTAATTTAAAGAAACGCCCTTACCTTAAACCCACTCTCCCTTGAAGACACATCATCGTTCGAACTCATGTGTCTGAAATCAAGCTGAAAAGAAACTGCAAGCAAAAGCACTCCTTTCATTCATTTAAGTGCCTCTTCATTGGTTCAATGTCATGCCTTTGTTGGAGTCACAAGGTGGACAGATTAGTGGAGATTGTTTAACAAGACCCCCCCCCCCACCCCTCCATATCCGTGACTAATATATATGCAGATGCCTACCTCAGTATGTGGCTTTGAAGTTTAGAAAAAAAATAAATCTGAGAGCATCTCTCCACTTTCAGGTGTAAGTCAGATGTTTGTGGCTAGGCCGTGGAAGGGAGTGGATGCAGCATCTACTGAAGTTGAAATACTGAGGGTGAGTCCTGAAGAAATGTGGGTGTTTTTTTTTATCCCCAGGTCAGGTGCTGATCGATGGTAGGAGAGACAGCCCTCATAAATTAAAAAAATATATACCCCGCACTGCGAACGAGTTCAACTCACTAGCGTCTCCATTTAACCTATGTTTTTGAAGGTTGAGGATCAGAACTTTTCAAAACTGAAGCTCATTTCTGGGCAGTCAACTGCAGTGCAGAGAATCTGCAATCCACTGCTACGGGTCCTCCCACCAACACCTCCGTGGAAACTTACTGTGATGGTTTGGATTTGCTGATGTGCAGGTTACATGGAATGCTTGGTGCAGGCATGACATGGGCAGGGCTCCACTGTCCAGCATTCTCTACTCTGATTGGCTGATGCGGTGGGACCGATCTGACCTGTCTCCTGTATATTGGGATCTTCAATAATTAAGTGTTCACACGCCAGTGGCCCAGCGTGTGTCACGCTACACTTACTCCCGCCAGGTTCTCGTTGTGCCATCACAGTGCTCCTTTTTTATTGCACTCATGCTCCACATGATCAGTTCCATATATCATTTGTGCCAGGCGTACTAACCAAGAGAGCCCGATCATCGCTCTGCGTTGGCTCATCAGCGTGGGTGTGCCAGGCGTACTAACCAAGAGAGCCCGATCATCGCTCTGCGTTGGCTCATCAGCGTGGGTGTGCCAGGCGTACTAACCAAGAGAGCCCGATCATCGCTCTGCGTTGGCTCATCAGCGTGGGTGTGCCAGGCGTACTAACCAAGAGAGCCCGATCATTGCTCTACGCTGGCTCATCAGCGTGGGTGTGCCAGGCGTACTAACCAAGAGAGCCCGATCATCGCTCTGCGTTGGCTCATCAGCGTGGGTGTGCCAGGCGTACTAACCAAGAGAGCCCGATCATCGCTCTGCGTTGGCTCATCAGCGTGGGTGTGCCAGGCGTACTAACCAAGAGAGCCCGATCATCGCTCTGCGTTGGCTCATCAGCGTGGGTGTGCCAGGCGTACTAACCAAGAGAGCCCCATCATTGCTCTGCGTTGGCTCATCAGCGTGGGTGTGCCAGGCGTACTAACCAAGAGAGCCCGATTATCGCTCTGCATTGGCTCATCAGCGTGGGTGTGCCAGGCGTACTAACCAAGAGAGCCCGATCATTGCTCTACGCTGGCTCATCAGCGTGGGTGTGCCAGGCGTACTAACCAAGAGAGCCCGATCATCGCTCTGCGTTGGCTCATCAGCGTGGGTGTGCCAGGCGTACTAACCAAGAGAGCCCGATCATCGCTCTGCGTTGGCTCATCAGCGTGGGTGTGCCAGGCGTACTAACCAAGAGAGCCCGATCATCGCTCTGCGTTGGCTCATCAGCGTGGGTGTGCCAGGCGTACTAACCAAGATAGCTCTGACATTGCACTATATTGACTCATCACTGTCAGTTGCAGTCACTGAAAACAAAGCACACGAAGTGCTCGCACTAGTTGTTTAAAAAAATAACTAAACGGTACGTAAACATGGTGGTTGAGAAGTAAACAGTTGCGCAAACAATAGACAACAAATGGACCGCGCGAGTTCAATCAACCGTTCCGCGGAAAGCCATTCACGGTGATTCCATCACATGCTAGCACGGCTTACGTACAGTACCACTGAGTCAAAAATACAAGCAGGCACGTGGACGGATATTTTTCTGACGAAATAACAGCACAATAAATCTAAAGGCTTCAATTTAAATTTAATATGTATTATTTTCTTACCTATAGCCGCCTCTGTAGTGTTTGCTAACCTGGCCTAGGTTCGAAAGTGCATTTTAGAGGATACTGGGCAAAAGTCATCTTTTCATTTGCAGTTCAGTGGCTGTTTTTCTCACATGCAAAACGGATTGTCTCAGTGTTATTTTAGGGAGAAAATCTTGACATGTCACTTCCATAATCAACCAGACAAACTGATTTGCTTTCCCGGTTTCAGACAGAACCTCTCTCTTCGCCGAAAATCTCAGGTAGGTATTACACTAAAATATGTGTCGGGAAGCCCTGTTCATCGGGATAGCTGACTGCTCTGTGGGTTATTTCATTGTACGCATTGCTATTGATTAGAGGTCTCACATGAACCACGTCTTTGATGTCATATTTTTTCTCTGTTCAAGTAGTTTGCTCGCAAGCTTTGATGGCATGCTGCTGTTCCAAAGTATATCATGCCTTTTACACCTCATTTTGTTTTCATGTGTCCTCCCTGTGGACTTTTTTGTCCTATCATCTCGTTCATTGGTTCTAGACAGATCAACCAAATAAAAGAATGAACGGATGAATGATATACTTTTGAAGAATGAGGACCACAGCAACCTAGGGGCTCCTTTGGGACTGGAGGTAACAATCAGATCTAAACTGCCTTTTAACTTTAACTTTTAACTTGTATTGTGCTCTGTTACGGACTGCTGTGAGAGATTGACAAGCGTGTACTCATGTTATTTGACCTGCGTGTGGGGCTTGTAGCGAAGAGTGGGGGATTTTAGAACTACTCCGCTTTGGAAGCAAGCTAGCTTTGTGAACTGTAATATTTACTCCTTTCATTTCACTGTAATAATTGCACTTACCCGCACGTAAAACTTTTGATTCACTCTTGCGCTTGCGAGGGATAGACTCTCTCTTCTACTCCGGTTCTCTTCCGGTTGCCGCTGTAGCACCGCCATTTTGGTTGACGGTCTAGTGGCTCAACCAACACAGTCAACCCTCTATTTAGGAGGGGCCATGCAAGCGCGCAGCGCGCGCGCGCAGCGGGCGTGCCGATGGCGCGCCGGAGGCGCGCCAGAGGCAAACCCGTCTGCGCCCATCCGCGCCTCGGACGCACCCAGCACTAGCCTTACGGTTAGAACTGAAGTAAGATTAGTGAAATACACGAGGGAACAGCTACTAGACATAAGGAACAAGGTCAATGAGGGGGAAAAAGCTATTGCGATACCAAAGCCCAGTCTGGTCCTTGAGTGTGGCTTGATTAATTGTCGTTCTCTGACAAAACACCATCAGGAAATTTTTAATCTGGTGGAAGACCTGCATTTAGATGTGCTATTCCTCACGGAGACATGGTGTAGTGCTGACTCTTTGGTGGAACTAGGGCTTGCCTGCCCAAAGGGATATAAGATCTTCCATAAGCCCAGAGCAACTGGACGAGGTGGAGGGGTCGGGGTGATGTTTAAGGACACCTGGGACTTCGCTCCATTTAAGGTTGACGAAGTGGCGGGCATTGAGCTATTAGGATTCTCCCTACAAGAACAGAGAGGGAGGCTCCTTACAGGGATGGTCAGCTATAGACCCCCTAGCTCTAGCACTCAGGTTCAGGCGCTCTTGGATGTCGTTGCGGCTCAGTCACTGACCCACTCAAGAATGTTGCTCTTGGGGGATTTTAATATGTGGGAGAATGGTGCTCATGATAGCCATTTAAGAGACTTGACGGAAATTTGTGAGAGTCTTAACCTGCATCAGTTGGTCCAGCAACCTACCCATCAAGGGGGGCATATTTTGGATCTTCTGTTTGCTGACGCTAAAGAAACTGAGGTGGTTAATATCCTACCTCAGACCTGGACAGATCATTCGTTGATCCAGTTCCGGATTTGTATACCGGATGGTAAAGTAAGCAGACTGCCTCCTGCTACATATCGTATGGGGAGAGATTGGGCAAAACTCATGAGGAGCAGGGTTGGGCCACTTTTTCAAAATCTGCCTCCTTTTAATCCTCATGAGTCTGTGGACCTAAACTATCGTCTGTATCAGAAACACATTGTTGAGGTACTAGATCAGCATGTACCTCTGAAACGTTTGAAGGCCAGAACAAAGCACTCCGCGCCGTGGTTTACTAAGGAGCTGAGTATTATACGCAAAGCCTCTCGGCTGGCAGAGAGGAATTGGCGAAAGCATTATGCTGAGGACGATAAAGTGGCTTTCAAAAAAGTACAAGCCCAATATAAAGAACTGTTGGCTAAGGCCAAAGTGGACTTTTTCCTCAATTCTATTCTATCAGCACCAAATAGTGCCAGAGCTCTTTTTAAGATCATTAGGGACCTTTCTAACCCCACTAGCGTGGGAAATAAGGTGGTAGCTTCACAGATGTTATGCAATAAAATCGCCTCCCATTTTGAGGAGAAAATTGCTAATATTGTAGGAGGTCTTAACATGTCCGACCCATCTCTGATGAATGCTATTGGACAATCGCCCCTGGTAGAACAAGAGGGAGTAACCTCACTGGAGCACTTTACACCACTCACTAATGAGCTGTTTTTTAAATGTGCACAGAATGTGAGGTCAGGGTCTCCATTAGACCCCATACCTAACAGGATTTGGAAAGATCATGCTCCGGCCTTGTTCCCACGACTTTGGCAGATATGCTGTCAATCCCTGAATGAAGGGATGGTGCCTGAAACTTGGAAGCTGGCTGTGGTTACTCCATTATTAAAAAACCCATCTTTAGATCCAGGAGACCCTACTAGCTTTAGGCCCATTTCCCTGCTACCTTTTCCTATTAAACTCCTTGAAAAGGTAGTGAGTAGCTCTCTTTCTGGGTATCTGGAGGAGTTCCATCTCCTGGATAAGAGCCAGTTTGGCTTTAGGCCAGGTCATGGAACGGAGACAGCCCTGGTCACGGTGCTGGACAACCTCCGGATGCGGGCTGACAGAGGCCTCTCATCGGTAATGGTCCTCTTAGACATGTCAGCCGCATTTGATACGGTAAACCACCGAATCCTGCTGAACAGACTGGAGCATTTGGGAGTTAAGGGATGTGCTCTGAGATGGATACGATCCTATCTCACAGGGAGACAACAATTGGTTTCCCTGCCCCCTTTTACTTCCAGCAAGACCTTGGTGGAGCATGGGGTTCCCCAGGGATCGGCCATCAGCCCCATTCTTTTTAATATCTTTTTGCAGCCACTAATTCCTATCATCAAGGCGCATGGGGTTGATATTGTCAATTATGCGGACGACACCCAATTGGTGTTCTCACTAGAGGGAAAGGATGCCTTAAATATGGATGAATTCCAGAAATGCATGAGTCAGACCTCGGACTGGCTCAGGGCTAACTCCCTGCAATTCAACGGAGGCAAGACTGAGGTGATTTACTGTTCCCCAGCGAGAGTAAGGGATATGCCTTTTGATCTTAGACTGGCCCCAGATATGGATCCCATTGTCCCTGTGACTTCGGTGCGGAACTTGGGGGTCATGTTCGATAATGATCTGCAAATGACTTCGCAAGTCAAAAAAACTGTGGGGGTCTGCTTTGCTCTTATGAAAGCTCTACGGCAGATTCTTCCCTTCCTGCCGATGGAAAAAAGACCTCTGGTAGTTCGCAGTATTATCTTGAGTAGGCTGGACTACTGCAATTCTCTGTATTTAGGAGCACCTCTTTACATCTTTCAGAGATTGCAGAGGGTCCAGTCTATGGCAGCCAAATTGGCGCTGACCAGGAAACGTGACTCTTCATCCACGCTGGCGCTTCGAGAGCTTCATTGGCTTCCTATGAGGGAAAGGGTCAAATTTAAATCCCTGTGCATTGTTTATAAAGCGGCACATGGCCTTGGCCCTTTTTCCTTACAGGAGAAGATCTCCTGGTACAAACCTAAAAGGACTCTCCGTTCCTCGAACGCTTTTCTGTTAAACACTGGCAGGATTAAGAAGGCCAGAATGGGAGGTAGGGCTTTTAGTAATGTGGCCCCACGCTACTGGAATGAACTCCCGCTGAATATCAGACAGGCTAACTCTCTGATGGAGTTTAGGCAAAATCTGAAAACCTGGCTCTTCCCTAGAGAGGGGTCTATGGCCTCGTTACTTCCCTAGTTTTGGTTGGGCTCCCGCTCAGCCTATCTCTTCCCTCCTACCTGTCTCTGCTGATGCACTTCTAGTTGGTTTAAAGGTTCTATTCCATCACAGTCTACGCGCCAAGATACCCGGTGGGTGAAAGCTGCGCGATATAAAAACTAAATACAAATACAAATACAAATACAAACTATAGCAAGTGCCCCATCCCCCAATTTCATGAAACCCCACATTTACTGAAGGCTGACCCTATTTGGAGTGGGCTTTCCTATTCCATGTCAGCCTATTTTTTCCTGTCCGAGACCATCATGCATAAACAAAAACATGCCATGTCCTCCAGCATAGGATACAATTCACAGCACATCAAAGACACAGGTGCCGATCACGATCCGGTAAAAAAATTGCCCGTCCGACTCGTATCCGGTCTTTTTACCGTACGAATCGTACAAGTGCCGTACAAACTGGCAATCACGATTCGCATGGTAAAAAGCCCATACGAGTCGCATTGGGAATTATTCCCCACACGTCCTCGGGTCGGAAAATGTGCCCGACACCTCCCCGGACGATTTACCATACAAACGTGAAAAGTGAAGTCCGACCGCGCAATTACGATCCATCCCGTGCGTCCAATGTTACAACCGTAAGAAAAAAACACCGTCCGCACCGAACTCCCATTGCAACCATGGAGACATGTGCCCGCATACGCGCCGTACCCCCCCCAGCCCCCGTGAGTACGCGCCGAACCCCCATGTATGTACACCCCTGTACGTGTCGAACCCCCCCCGTATGTACGGTGTGTACCCCCCCGTGTATGTACGGTGCGTACCCCCGTGTATGTATGGTGCGAACCCCCAGCGCGTACTCACCGTACTCACGGGGGTACGCACCGTACATACACGGGGGGTACGCACCGTACTCACAGGGGGTACGCACCGTACATACACGGGGGTACGCACCGTACTCACGGGGGGTACGCACCGTACATACACGGGGGTACGCACCGTACTCACGGGGGGATACGCACCGTACATACACGGGGGGGTACGCACCGTACATACACGGGGGGGTACGCACCATACATACACGGGGGGTACGCACCGTACATACACGGGGGGTACGCACCGTACTCACGGGGGGGTACGCACCGTACATACACGGGGGGTACGCACGTACATACACGGGGGGTACACACCGTACTCACGGGGGCTGGGGGGGTCGGCGTGTACTCACGGGGGATGGGGGGGGGGGTACGGCACGTACCGGGCCCCCAATTCCATTCGCATCGCGTCGTACTTCGCTTTTCCGGCACTTTTCGGGTGCCGTAAAAATATTGCCGTCCGGACCGCTGTCGGTTCGAATCGTGCTTCCTGGTTCGTGAAACGCTGCCTGAGAGTGTCCCGACGTCACGTCGGCGCTTTCCCCGGATCACATTTGTATGTATCTTTTCGTCAGTCGGTGTTTTGTACGACTCGTACGGAAATGGTGTTCCCGTGCGAATAGTACTTGCACGTTTGTAAAGTTTTACAACCGGGTACGAGTCGGACGGAAAAAAGCCTCCGTCCGACGGTTCGTACCCGGTTTTTCCAGGATCGTAATCGGCACCACAATTTTTTGTTTACCAAAAACAAATCTCGCTATGTAAATTTGTCTATGGAACCAAAAAATAAGGAACATCAAGCAAACACTTTGAGATATTCTCAAGAACGTGTGATAACCATCGCAAAAGTTACTTAACGCAACTTTCAACATTGAAGTCCATCGCGGGAAATTACCACGTGTTAACCAAGTATTCACAACACGGCGGTACCATGCGATAGTCTCCAGATAACACGTCAACTGACCGCGTTAAAATCGACGCCAGGCCGCAAAAATGCGAAACACGAATGCAAAAAAAGCTGCAATTAGGCCAATCGCTATACAAATATCAGTGAAAACCAGCTACAGGCCTGCAATTCACACGCGTCAGGCGGGAACAATCACCATAAAAGAAGAAAAAAAAACAACAATCAAATGCCAAACAACAGCGAAGCGAAATGGACATTGCCGAAGCAAGTACGGAGGAGAAAAATAACCCCACAAGCCCCCTGGAGGACCAGCCTGGGACCTCTGGGTCAGGCAAGGGCAAGGAGAAGAAGAGTTGGAAGAAAAGGTTCAGTCCGCAGGAAAACAGGATCCTGATAACAGAGGTGAAGAACACTATCCACTACTGTTCGTCACCTCCACTGTGTCATTGGCAACAAAATATGGACTCTGGCAGTCCATCGTGGACAAAGTGAATGTAGTCGGAGTGCTGAAGAGGACAATGGAACAGGTCAAGAGGCGCTGGAATGATGTCAAGCGAAAAACCAAGCTGAAACTCGCCAACAACCGGAAGGCAGCAATGCAGACTGGAGGTGGCAGTCCAGCGCCACAGGAGGAGCTGGACGTGATGGAGGAAATGGTGACCACAGTCATCAGTGGGGAGACGGTGGCAGGTGTTGGGGGCCCGGACACTGCACAACAGGACCAGACACAGCAGCAACAGGGTGAGTAAGGACCAGGGACTGCAGGGACGTGGGAAGATGGGCACAATGTCACACATGCACAATTAAAAAGAGCACATCTGCGGGCAAACCATGCCCCAGATCACCAACTCCCACCAAGAGACCAATGTACCCAAGTACGCAACATGTCAGCACTGTACAAGCACAGAAGGCAAAGGCACACCGCATGAAAGGGATGAGAGCCAGCAAAATCAGAGCTTCAGGGGCAACTCCCCCAAAATGCGGCACACACACATCACATGCAGAGCACATCAACATTGACAACAATGTGGCTCAATCCGCAAAACACCTACAACAGACCACAGGACACAACTGGTGCCGCTTGGGTGCAGACACTGGCCAATCATATTTGGCATTGCAGGGAAATGTGATTTGATATTGCACAAGTACAAACACACACGTCTGTTGTCGAAATGTCCACTGACCCTCATCAAATAGGCAGCTCCTCCCAAACAGCCACAATGTACCCAGTCATGCTGTCTGTATGAAAACATATACAATGCGACAACATACATGTGGACACATTGTTAAACTGCATCTCCCCTCCACATTGCAGAGGGAGAATCAACACCTCCTGCAGAGCAGCCCGACCCTCTCTTCTTTGATGATGAAGAGGACCACCACAGCTTTGACTGATGCCCTCCAACTGCTCGTGGGGAGGCTACACAGCCCACTTTACAGGAGCTGGGCAGCCCAGCTGCTATGAGGAGATCCCACCCCCTACACAGAACACACAGCAGGCAGCAACCCCCCCCCCCCCCCACGGCTGCCTCCCAGGACCCCCATGATGAACACATGGCCTTCCAACACTGTGTGTTGGGGTGTCAGGAGAAGCTGGCTGAACAGGTGCAGGTGGGGTTCGACCGCATGGCAGACAAACTAGACGCCATACGTGGGTGTCTAAGTCCCATGAGGGACCACTCACGGTCCCTATTGGACACCCACAGTCCACTCCATGCTCTCCAATGGACCATGGCTGACATCGCTGGAGCCCTAACTCAGAGAATAGAACAACTGTCCAGTCAGAGTGGCTCGAGCAATGTCACATAGGAGTTGGGAAACATGCGGAGATTAATGGAGACCATGGAGTGGGCGAATGTGGAAAGTGGGGTTGCCACGGCTGCACACCAGCGAGAGGTAGCTGGGTTCCTCAGGACCATCCTCATGGCATTGCTGCCACAAGGCCTGACGCTTATGCATGCTGCTGCTACCACTCCATCCACATCTCCGCCCCCTGAAGTATCAGTGCCTCACAGTGTGGCAGACCTTCCACCTCCGGCCACTGATGTGCCACTGCCACACAGTGTTGGAGACAGAACACCACCACCCACACGTGAGGCACATGAAACAGCAGAGGACAAAGATAAAGATGATTCTGCCCTCGTGGTAAGAAGGACGCAGTAGTATGCATCTCCGCCATAGGGCCGGCTTCAGCTTGGTTCTGCCCTCTGCATCATCACCTTCCACTGTCCTCCGATGCACTCTTCGACACTCACCTTGGACCTCGACATGGACTGCCATATGCTGTTTGATCGCCAATGACACAGCAATCATACTGCGGACTGAACTCTTCCTCTTCCTTTGGACTTGTCATTCCCTGAAGGACTCTGGCTGGCCCGCCATTGGCCAACATAGTCATGTGGGGTTTGCATGGCCCTGTACTGCTCCAAATGCAACACTCCACTGAATGTGCATTAATCATTCATATTCACACAGATGTGTCATGTCTATGGTCTTTCAAGTGTAGAAGTATGGATGAATGTAGGCTCACTGGACTCCATGTGGCTCATGTCGTAGAACAGGGGTCTCAGGATGACACATTGTCGAATGCGGTCCGGGTGGCGCTGGCACAACAACAGGGACACATGCATGTGTTACTTCCTTCTCCAGCCCAGTACAGAACCATGCCCAGGGCCCCGGGGTCATTTACAAAGCCTGACACTGGACTGGCATATGCCAGGCCAGCCCGCTCCGCTTACGCTCACGGGGGGAACGGCAACGCTACATGTCCTATGTCTTCCCTGTAGTGATCTGCTGCTCACAGGTCTAATTGTCAGCATGCCACCGCCACTCCCTCACAGCTGGTTTACACCCAGACCATACCCATCCAGCACACGCGTCACAGGACATGTGACCCTGGCAAAAAAAGGGCCGTGCACACGTGCTCAATGCCGTTTCCACTCTCTATCTGGGTGCATCCGTGTGGTGGTAATGTAGGCATGAGGGCCTCGGGCCCTGCAACATCACATTCCCCGGGACCGGAGGTGACATGATGGCGTCCGCAACACGATGCCCAACCATACAGGGTCCATGACTTTGGGGCACAGACTTGGTGGCAACTGATACATTGCGGGCGGCACAGGCACACCGCCACGGGACGATGACTTTGGGTGTACTGAGGTAGAGGCACCTTAAGTACTGAGCGGGTGTGCAGTCTGTAATGATGCCCTGTCCTGGGGGCCTGGACTGCTCAGGATTTGTGTGCCCTGCTGGACCTCAGTGTAGGCCAGCGGGCAGCGCGGGCCTACCGCCACGTGGCCTCTCATCCCGGATCACCGAGTTAGTGGCACCTCAAGGGCTGAGCAGATGTGCAGCCTGCGATGAGGCCAGGTGCACTGGTATGTCCTCTGCCATGGCGAAATCAAGACCCAGAATCAAATGTGAGACCTGGTGGCCTGTGGAGCGGGGCTGCATGATGTGGAGAGTGCCATGTCCGCGAGCCCCAGGCTTGTGGCTTGCAGCGGTACGTGGTGGTCCCTCATTGCTACATGCCAAGGGCGGAAGGTGAGCAGTGAGGCCTGGGTGCGCAGGGGTGGGCATGCACCGCTGGGCAGCGGGAGGGGCTGGGGTGCATCTTCCTGGGTGTGCAGGGGCGGGCATGCACCGCTGGGTGGCAGGAGGGGCTGGGGTGTATCTGCCTGGGTGCGCAGGGGCGGTCAGGCGATGATGTCTTGTGCAATTGTATGTACTTTGCCATTCATGTATCTGGACTCTGTTTCAGATGACGGATCTGTTTCAGATGTGTTACCTGGTGAACTGCACTACATACCGGCATGTGATTGGAGACACACCAGTGGCAGCAGGTGAGCAGTGTGGCCTTGGTGCGCATTATCGGCAATCTCTCTCCCTGTCCATCTCTTCTGTTGTCTGTGTCTCTAACCCCCTCTCTGTCCGTCTTTCTCTCACTCCCCCTCTCTGTCCGTCTTTGTCTCGCTCCCCCTCTCTGTCCGTCTTTCTCTCGCTCCCTCTCTTTCACTCTCTCTCTGTCCTTTGATGTGCGCAAGACACACCTTCTCATCATGATTTTTGTCTTACAGGCTGTGACCTATGGATTGTACCGAGGGGAGCCGCCATGTGTCTTCATTTCTGTTATGTGTTTCTTTGAATACTTTTTAATTTGTTACATCGTAGGTGAATGTGTGATGCTCATTTTTGTGACGACGTATGCATGTCACCAAATGTGATTGTGCGACATCAGGCGGATTATTTGGTACATGATTCCGTGTAGTTGATGTGGTATGTCTTGGTCCGAGAATGGGGGTGCCCGGGGAGGGGGGTCCTGGGGGTGGTGGGTGTTTTGCCCCTGTTGGGATTCCGAGCTGCATGATTAGTGGCTCCATGGCATCTGTTGCCCTTCAGGTGTGGCTCTGGGCTGGGCTCCATGGCATCTGTTGCCCTTCAGGTGTGGCTCTCGGCTGGGCTCCATTTTGTTGTGCGGGCTGTTGCCCGACTTGGCACCAGGTCAGAGCAGGTGTTAATTTCCTGCAGCTAACACGCCTTATTGCTTGTTTTGTGATCTTATCGCCGATCTGGCTGGTCGTTGAGAATGTTGCGGAGAGGTGTTTTTGCGGCTTTTTGCACAGGAACACCTAATCTGCATCTCATTAGCGATAGTTGCGGGGGTCATCTGTGTCGATGTTTTTTGCGGCTGCTATCGCAGGTAAACTGGTGTTATGGGCTGTTAACACCAGCTTGTGAATGGGGCGATATATTTATCGCAACTTTGGCTGCGATAAAGTGCTGTTAACTCAGCGATAGCTTTTTGAGAATATGCCCCTTTGTTTGTTGGACGCAATGGCAGTGAAGGGAATGACTCTGTCACATCAGGTCACTGGGAGAAGCCCCCTCCAAACTATAAATGAGGTTCTACGTATCAGTAAGCGAAACCTGCATTTGTTTCTTCGAGAAATATGAGTAATTTTTATGAAATTTAAATACAGAAAATATCCTCTGACCTCAGCACACATCACGTTCACTGTTATTAGGGGAATTTTCTGCCTGTGTCCTATGAGTGAAAATGACGCACAACCACATGACCAGGAAGAGAAACACAAATACACAAAAAACTAAGATTATGAGGCATTTTGGTCACATAATAACAGTTTCACCTGAGCCTAGTTATAGGGCAGGTGACTTTCATTCAAATCATTTGAAGTTGGTACGTCAATTTACACACTTACCCAAAGTTCCCATATTCAATATTTATCTGCAGTTTGTAAAACAGAGTATTCTAATATAGGCATCCCAAAATAAAATGCATAATTGCATACCGATTACCTCCTTGTAAGTCTTCCTCGCCACATGAATAACGAAGTGAGCTTCAGCTCCAAACCAGAACCCTGCAAAGCAAAAGTTAGCCTCCCATGCCTCCCATCCCTTCCCAACATGGCCGACCCCTATCACCCTTGAACTCTATAAAGGGAGGGCCGGCCCAACCATTAGCCTGTTTTTTTGGTTCTGCACACGATTACTCTCCAGATGTGCCATCAGGTAAGTGGTTCCTGCTGTAGCAGGTACATTGGTCCGTGATTGTTGGCCCTGCTCTAGCAGGCCCTGGGGATCTAGGACCACCACCCCTTCCTTCCCCTGGTTTCCCTTCAGGGCCGGTTAGGCTCTGCCTTAGCGAGCCAAGGGTTTCCAGGGGGAGGGCGGTGGGTGTGGCCTGGGGCTCTGCCTTTCAGCCCCTTCTGACCCCCCGTCCATGCAGGCAATGTGTTTGGGACATTGTCGGTGCCCGGGCGTCCTGTCGGTGCTCCGTGGTTCTGAGATTTGTTTTTCATCACAGGGTGATTGGAGCGGGGCAGCTTCCCCCGAGTCTCCAGTTCCTTCACTGGGGGGCGGGGCAACCCTGCGGCAGACGGGCTTTTGACATGAGTATTGGGAAAGGGGGCCCGGCAGACCGTTCTATGATCCGCGGCCACACCCCCATTTGTTTGATTGCAGGTTTTCAGCCCCAGGGGCCTTGCTGTGGCTGTCAGTCCAGAGGGGCTGGGGTTCAGCAGCGGGGTGTCTCTACTTGTTTGTTTTTTCCGAGCTCCTCGGAGCTCATGGGGCTTACCTGCTTGTCGCTGGGGCAGGTGCAGTCCCCGAGGATCTCATTAGGACAGTATGTCTGTGTTTTCGGCCTCAGGGTATGGGGGAGGAGGGATGATTTCCCGTTCGGGGGTAGAAGGGGTGCAGCCTGAGTTTGGCTTCGAAAGGCACGTCTCTAGCCGAAATTTTGTGTGGAGGCTATATTAAAAAAAAAAAATTTGGGGGGTGGTTTATTCTGCCATCATCTTTCAGTTTTTAGGCGGGGGTTTTTAGAGGAGGTGAAAAACACCAATGCCTCATTTCAAGTTGTGGTCTTAGGACCAGGGCGGTATTTGGGGGCAGCTGTGCAGGGTCCTAGGCAGCTGCCTCGGCCAGGGCTGGAACACACGACAGAGGGGGGCTGGACCCCCTTAGAGCCGAACGGGCGTTTACACACTTGAGTCTTCCCTCCCCCTCCCTTCCTTTTACGATCAAACCTTGGTAAGCTACATCAAGCGGAGGCGGGGACTTTTCAGATGGGGGGGCTGAAGGTTCTCTGCCCCCCCCCCTTTTTCTTTAACTTCTTGGCTGGCAGAGCTGCGACCACAGTGAGGAGTCGGCATGTCACGCTTATCTCATTATTCTGAGCATTACTTCATATCCTGTAAAGGGGTCAGCTCATTATTTTTCCTCAGAGTGGAGTGGCTTTTCTTCCCCCACTTCTGGAGGGTTAGTTGGGTAGGTGCAGGCCCCGGTTACATTGGGATGGCAGATTAGGATATAGGCAAGGACCAGCATAACGGACCATATATTTGCGGCGGGATTACTTCTGCAGCTTTCCCGACACGGGAGGGCACTGTACGGCTCCATTACCCCGTGGTGAAGAGAAGGCTGGGCCCAGTACGGGCACGCAGGAGTGTCAGGGGACCACAAGCTCACTGCCCCATGTAGGCCCCGTACGGCTTCGGCGGTGAACCAGGTCAAGGGGGACAGTACTCCCCCTGGCGAAAATTGATGGGAGAGTTATGGACCACAAGATCATTGCCCCATGTAGGCCCCGTACGGCTTCGGCGGTGCACCTGGACCACAAGATCACTGCCCCATGTAGGCCCCGTACGGCTTCGGCGGTGCACCTGGACCACAAGATCACTTCCCCACGTAGGCCCTGTACGGCTTCGGCGGTGCACCTGGACCACAAGATCACTGCCCCACGTAGGCCCCGTACGGCTTTGGCGGTGCACCTGGACCACAAGACACTGCCCCACGTAGGCCCCGTACGGCTTCGGCAGTGCACCTGGACCACAAGATCACTGCCCCACGTAGGCCCCGTATGGCTTTGGCGGTGCACCAGGCAAAGGGGGATAGTACTCCCCCCTGGTGGCAAGCGACTCACATAAGCAGCTTTTAGGGTATGGTACAGCAGGAAGTTTATAGACCACAAGATCACTGCCTTACGTAGGCCCCGTACGCCTTCGGTGGTGCGCCAGATCAAAGGGGGACAGTACTCCCCCTGACAGCAATCGATGCGGTAGGGACCACAAGATCACTGCCTCACGTATGCCCCGTACGGCTTCGGCGGTGCCCTGGGCCAAGGGGGACAGTACTCCCCCTGGCGGAAATTGGCACAGAAAGCCCATGTAGGATATGGTATGGCTGGAAGGTTATGGTACGGTTTTCAATGTAGGCGCAATGGTATTATGGATAATGGTGGAACGCTTTTGGAGGGAGCTATGGCACAAATGGTAAGTGGTGTGCTGTTTTGGGTCACAGGTTTAAAAGATAGGTTTCCGGTTCCTGTCGATGCGGTCAAAGAATGATGAGGATGTGCAGTTGAGCACAAGGGTAGGCGGGAAATGCTTAGAGGCAGAGACATGGAATATCCCGATCTGGACTATGAGGGATTATTTAGTGAATATATTTTGCAGGAGGCACTGGGGGAGGGGAGGGGATCTCACCACTTTGTTCATGACATTTTCCAGGATCACGCATCGGGCAAGAGGGCAGAAAGGTCAGTGCATCAGGACAGCGGTGGAGAACCCGACAGGTCACAGGAGGTGAACAAAAGGGGACAAAGGGTGGACTGCAGCATGGACACCGGTTCTATCACCAGGTAAAAGTGCAGCAGCATAATTTGGGTGTCGGGTGGAATTGAGGAAGTAGCTTTGGCATGAGAGTTCAAGATGGGGTTAACCTTACACTACAGGAAGGGCCTGTATCTGTGGTTATACGGCGTAAGCTGGCAATTAAAGAGAAAAGCTGATACTGGCGGTGCTGGCAGATGCCTTCATACCGGAAAGGCACCAGGGATTTTGTAGGTAGTTGGGCAGGCTTACAGGCCCCGGGGGTACACTTTCTATTACCATTATTATGGTAGATGGCGGCAGGGATATAGCAACACAGGCAGGCATATGGGAACTGCTTTTAATTCTCCTAATAACTTTGATCTTTTATTACGCTGGATTGTGGCGGTATAGTGCCACAATAATTACACTAACGGCCAAGGGAAGCGGCTCACGCTTGGTCCAGGGACTCTCAAGAAGGTAAGGGTCAGTAGTGGCTTTCCGTCCAAGGTTATTATGCAGGGGGTAGCTCGCTTGGAAGGTGCAATGGAGGAAGGGGCCTGTGGCGGCAACATTTTTTCCAACTGGAATGTCATGGATGACAGGGCATTTTTGGGGTAACATGCTACTGGTGAAAAGTGATCACTGTGGGGTGGCCAGTTTCCGCTGGATGCCTGGATATCTTGGGGCGTTCAGGTGGGTCTTAGGGGTAACTTTTGACGTCAGAGCCATTACGTTGGATCCAGTGCCCAGTGAGGTTGTTTATATAGTGATACGGCCGCCATGATCGGGATAAAGGGGGTTTTGGGTACGTGGGAGCACAGGAACAGATAGCTGGACACATTTTAGAGCTGTCATATTAGGACATGGAGATCTAACCTGTAGCCACGGAGCTCTGCTTATGGCAGTGATAAAGCAAAACACAATAGGGGATCATAGGCGATTTGGTGATTTGGGGCACAAGAGCAGACAGCTGGACCCAGGTTGGGGGCTGTCAAATACAGCTGGACCCAGGTTGGGGGCTGTCAAATACAGCTGGACCCAGGTTGGGTGCTGTCAAATACAGCTGGACCCTGGTTGGGGGCTGTCAAATACAGCTGGAACCACGTTGGGGGCTGTCAAATACAGGCCCGTGAGATGGAGCCTGAGGCCATGGCGGCCTGGTTACTAATGGTGATAAAGCAAATGCGTTAGTTTGACAAGTCGCCCAGTACGGCACTAGCATATTCACGAGGAGTGCAGAGTTGACCTTTGCGGTACCATTGGCAACTTTGTGGATACATGGCCCATAACGGATTTAGCACTGGTTCCAAGGGCTGCCAGAGGTTGCTGGTCAGGCTTGAGGAGCTCAGAGTGCATTTTTGTGGTACCATCGGCAATACAGCAGACAGGTGGACAGTACAACAGTAGCACATGCTGGAGGAGTTGGTGTTGATAATTGGGGTACCCTTGGCAGTTTATAAAGAGAGTGACCCAGAACAGCACTGGCATGCTGGAGCATCAACAATGATACTGTGGCCATGGAGGCACGGCTGATTGATGGCGATTAAAGCTGACAAGCCGGTTACGAGGTGCCAGGGGAGGCTTGACAGTTATGGGAGGTATGGGTGAACCGGGGGAATAGTTGACAGCATGAAAGTCAGCCATATCAGCACGGCACAGTCATTCCTGGGGTTTTACATTGAGGTCGGTGACCATGGAGGGTGTTCAAGTGGGATTAGAGTGGTTAAGCCCGGTTCCACAGACTGCAGAGGAGGTTGGACAGTGCTGGGAGCTCAGGGGCACACGCAGAGCACTTTTGCAACAAGGAAAGCAGCTGGACTTAGTACGGGCGGCCACTCATGGGCATTGTATTTGATACTGTGGCCAAGGGGGCATGCTTAGCAAGGGGATAGATTTACCATGCTTTTTTCCATGAGCTGTCAGAAGGCGCGGGACAGCTTTTTGGGGCAGCTAGGGCCTGGCTCAGGGGCCCGTGACAAAACGGGCGGACAGTGGGTCCCTGTATAGTGCTAAATTTGTTTTGGGGTTAGTATGCGCAGGTCGAAATCTGGGGGCCTGGTATCAGCGTGTCATGCGACGGGGGAGGGCTCGGACATCGCTTATGCTTTCTCCGGCTCACAGTTGGGTGAGTTTCTGTAAGAGGTACTCGGTTACAAGGCTTGCGGGGCTGCCCTGCTTTGCAGAGAGCAAGAGAGTTATAAAACCAGAGTGAGTTGGCAGGACTTGATCACTCTTAAACCTTCTAAGCTGCCTTGCCACTATAGGAACGCCCCGGAGGCGCTTCAGACCTCCCCCGGCTGCCACTGTTTTCGGTCCTCTTCTATGGTGTCGGCTCTTGTTGCTGTCGCTACATCTGTAGGTCCGAGTTCTAAATCAGGAACTAGCCTGAGGAGTGATAAGGGGTTTCTTGTAAATGCGAGGTCATTAATTAAGAACAATCTCGCATTTAAGGATTTCGTACTGGCCAGAAAACCCGCCTGGGTCTTCATTATGGAAACTTGGGCCAAGGACTCCTCGGGACCTGATTTGGTTGAGGCGGTACCAGAAGGCTACACGCTGGTGAGGGAGGACAGAGTGGGACGTATGGGGGGAGGGCTGGGTATCCTTCATAGAGACTGCCTGTCCTGCCATATTATCCCACTATCTGAACCTCAAGACACCTTTCAGGCCCTTCAGTTCTCCATTAATGGATCATATGTAGTTCCGTTTACTGGCTTTCTCATTTATAGACCTCCGGGGACCAGAACAGATTTTGGCTATCACATGCTTAATATTTTAGAGCCACATTTTGGCTGTGAGCACTTTACTGTTCTGGGGGACCTGAATTTCCATTTGGAAAATTTGGAGTCAATTGAAACTCTATCCCTATTGGATATTTTCTCTGGCTGTGGGATGAAACAGCTAGTCAAGGGTCCCACCCATCAGGCGGGCCATACGCTGGATGGGGTCTTTTCTAATGACACTCGGCTGACCATTGAGACTCCCATCCCTCTCTCTTGGTCGGACCATTATGCGATCCCTATAGAATTAATGATCGCTACTGTAGTAGCAAGGGGATCGAGCCAAGTAAAATGGAATTGAGACGTAACCTCAAAAACATAACCAATGACGTGCTCGCCCCCAGATTGCCCAGTTTGGCGATCTCCCCAGAGGAGGACGTAAGCTCTGCAGTAGGGAGAATGGATAGTGCCATCAAAACAGCTATTGACGAACTGGCTCCAGCCTCATTGCGCTATTCCGCGAGGAAAAGTCCATCGGCCCCGTGGTTCTCGGAATCGTTAAGACTTCTTAGGCAGGGAGTACAGAGACAGGAACGTCTCTGGAGGACTAGTTGGGATTTGCGTGAGAGGGATAGTCATAAAATCCTCCTAAGGAACTATAAGACGGAGGTGATAAGAACTAAGCAAGAGTACTTTACTTCTCTTACCTCCTCACTCTCTTCGCCGAAAGAGCTGTTCAAGATCGTGGACACACTTACATCATTGAAGGTGCCTGATCCCGTTGTCAGCTCACAGCAGCTCTGCAATGATGTTGCACAATTTTTTCAATCTAAAATTGTGGACATATATTCGGCACTAGAGCTTCAGAGGTCGACACTATCTACCTCTACATGCTTATCTGTCTCATCGCTAACATCACCCGAGGAGGTGCTTTCAGGGTGTTTGTCCAGCTTTCCACCCCTCTCCCTTCAGGAACTTGAAGTCCTCCTGATCAAGACTAGGTCGGGGTCTCCTCTAGACCCTTGCCCCTTGAAACTCCTTAAACATTGTAAGGAGATTCTTCTGCCTCCGTTATTAGATATCATGAACAGGGCAATGAGGGATGGGACTTTCCCCTCACAATGGAAAAGAGCGGTGGTTAAACCTTTGTTAAAAAAGCCCACATTAGACCCGGGGGTTCTCAAAAACTTCCGCCCCATTTCGCTGCTCCCAGCCCCTGCAAAGATGCTGGAAACCCATCTCAACCAGCATCTTGCAGCCTTTCTGGAAACTTCTGGCCTTCTGGATCTATCGCAGCATGGATTTCGGAGAGAGCATAGCACGGAGTCGGCCCTTACCATTGTGCTTGACAACATCCGCACTAGAGTAGATAAGGGCCAGACCACTCTCCTTATCCTGCTAGATATCACGGCTGCGTTTGATACCCTGTCTCCCTCAGTGTTAACATCTAGGCTGAGGGAGATAGGGGTGTAGGGGCCCGCACTTAGTTTGCTGGTCTCTTTTCTCGGCCAGAGGGAACAGAGAGTTAAGCTGGGGGAGTTCCTATCTCCATCCCTTCCTGTGCATTGTGAGGTCCCTCAGGGGTCGGCATTAAGTCCGACCCTTTTCAACATCTATGTGACCCCACTTGCCAGGCTTATTAGATCTTATGGGATGGAGGTAGTCTCCTATGCCGACGACACGCAGATATTGATGTCTCTCGCCCAACCTGTCATCTCCGCTGCCTCCAATTTTAGACACTGTATGGAGGCAGTTGCTCAATGGATGATTTGCAATTCATTGAAGCTTAATGGTGAAAAGACAGAAATTCTGGTGTTCGGAGGAAAGGAGGACATTTGGTCGGCGGAATGGTGGCCTACATCATTGGGCGTGTGTCCGACACCCACTACCTTGACCAGGAACTTAGGAGTCATGATTGACCCTACCCTGGGGATGGGTCAGCAAGTAAAGAGGACTATCTCCACATGTTGGGGCTTACTAAACATCTTGCGGAAGATCAAACATTATCTGTCCCTTCAAGCCAGAAAGCAAATTGTAATTGCATTAATAGGCTCAAGACTTGAATATTGTAATGCCTTATATTTAGGCATCAACAAGGGTCTGTTAATGCGACTTCAAATGGTGCAGAATGCCGCCGCCAAGTTTGTACTGGATCTACCTAAGCGGGCTTCTGCTTCGGCTGCTAGAAAGACACTGCACTGGCTTCCAATTGAGGCCAGGATTTCTTTTAAGTCCCTATGTTTGATCTATGGGGCTTTGGCTACTAACAGATCTGGAGGCCTAAGGGACCTGTTGGCCCCTTATATACCTTCCAGAACTCTGCGCTCCACCAATAAATCCTTGTTATCAGTCCCCCGTGTTCGTAGAGCCAAGTGGGGTGGCAGAGCTTTTTCAACTTTGGCTCCAAAGCTGTGGAATGTTCTGCCGGCTGAGATCAAATCCCTTCCCTCAAAGCAAGCCTTTAGGAGGGCTCTCAAGACGTGGCTATTTGCTAAAGCCTACCCTTAGTTCTGGATTTGCCTTTTATGATTTTCTTTGGTTAGGCGCCTTGATGCCTTCGGGCTTAGTTGCGCGTTTATAAATTTCATTTCATTCATTCATTCATTCGAGGATTAAGATTGGTAGAGTTTCTTTGGCATCTTTTGAACAGGGACAGTGGCTTGTGCGTGGGACAACAGAGCGGTCCGCAGCGAGGGTCGTTTTTGGTCAGGGATACTTTACATTTGCCAGACAAGTGGTTTTCAGGGTTTTTGGGGTTGGGGTGGGGGTTTTAGGAGTGGGGACCCCCCATTTGTTCACGCCGGAGACTGTGGCTCATGTGCAGAGGTTATTCATTAAGTTACTCATGTTTGGCTCTGGAGACCCCTATAGTTGTGTTTTTTCCCCGCGCCTTAGGGTGGTTTTGGGGGGCTCCCCTTTCGTTATGAAGTAGTGCGGTTAAGTAGTATGCTTAGGGGTAGCCTCCTGTGGACAGCATTCATACAGATTTTACATGCCTACAACAAATCGAGGAGGTCTTGGCAGGGTGGCTGGGTGGAGGTATTTAACTTTTATGTTTGCTCTGGGACGTGTAGCTCTTCCTTGTGAGTAAAGTGGCACCGGTCTGGGGCTTGTCAGGTCACAGTGGGGGGGGCAAAGGGGCGAATTGGTCCAATGTTCCGTGTTGCTGTGGAGCTGCAGTCACACAAGATCTTGGGAGTCTGGCCAGGGGATCGGGGCATTATGGACATGGGGTCTTGGGTTGATGGGCATGTAATGCTGTTAACAATGTGTACCGGTCGGGGGGAAGTGTTTTAAGATATTTCGTTTTCTGAAATATTATGGTTGCTTTTCAGGTGCGGCTACAGTTGGAGGCTATGGGGTGTCTGTTTCGATACTGGAGGAGTCATTGTTTATATGGGAAGACCAGCAAGGAAGAGAGGCAGACTCGGGGTTCCTTGGCCCCGCTACGTATTGTTTGCACATGGGCTTGTATATGAGAAGGGGGCCTGTGGGGGAGGTTGCTGCAACCCTCTTAAGATATGTTGTTGGGGGGTTAGGGGTTAGGAATTTCCATACAGGTGAGTTATGCCAGTGGTCGAGCGACAGCTGGGTGGGTTGAGTGCTGACCATGCGGGGCGTGGTATGGGGACATGGAGGCAATAGGAAGTTATGGAAAAGGTCTATGGTGCCCGGATGTTTTTTCCCGAAGCCCATGTGGCTGGCGTTATCTATGACTCGTGGGTATTTCTAAGGGGGTTTTTCGTGGTTTCCTTTTTCTCATGGATCGGTTGGTGTCAGGTGCAGGTTACTTTTTCAGAGGCTCTGTCGGTTCCCTGGTTTCTTTTGGGGGGGCAGAAAAAGGGGGTAGTTCACCACCCCCTTTTTCTGGGTGGCGGTTGGCAGTCAAGTTGGCATGTTTTAGCCAAGTTTATTCGTTATTGACAGAGGCAATCCAGGCTAAAAGGGAACGGGTAGACAAGTTCACGAGGTAGGATATTTAATGTGCGTTAGGAAGTTAGGTTAGTGACAGGTTAATAGTCGTAAAGGTTAAGGTTGAAAGGTCAAAGGTAAAAGGTTAAAGGTCAAAGTTCAAAGGCAAAGGTTAAAAGGTCACACCAAGGGTAAAGGGTAACGTTCAAAGGTCAAAGTTCGAAGGTCAAAAGCTAAAAGGTCACAGCAGGTGGTACTGAATTGCAGGTTTTAAATGTTGTGTGGGGGAACCTTAGGGGTGGGGGTAGCGTAACATAGGTAACAGCTTGTATAGTGAGGTTGTAGTTTTGTAAGGCATTAGGCCAAGGGCCTTTTTAATTGTGATGTGCACCTGTTTCAATAAAAGCGGCCTTTTACACACTATTTCGGTGTCAGTTGTCTGTGCCGGGCCCCATATTCCCCAAGGGGGTCTTGGGGGGCAGCCGAGCGTAGGGAGGTCTGCCCCCCGGGATGTTTGGGAAATGGGAGCGGTGCGGTCCTCTGCTCCGCCCCTTTTTGGGCTTGTTGGGCTGTTTGGGCTATTTTATAGCCCAAGGGATATTTAGGTCACCATTTTGGGTTTCCAACCACCATTTTGTAGTATTCCCGGTGGCTGGTTTTAGGCTTTTTCAGCATTTTTTCCCCGCCCACCCCCCCCCATTTTTTTGGTTTGCTCCTTCGGTGGGCATTTACTTTTCCTGTCTATCAATCTGTTTTTTTGTGGTAGGGTTTGCTTTGGGACAGGTGTGCAGGGGTTATATGTGTTGGTGTTAGGGTTGACGCTTGAAGCAGGTGCAGGGACGATTAGCAGTCAAGTTGGCATGTTTTAGCCAAGTTTATTCGTTATTGACAGAGGCAATCCAGGCTAAAAGGGAACGGGTAGACAAGTTCACGAGGTAGGATATTTAAGGTGCGTTAGGAAGTTAGGTTAGTGACAGGTTAATAGTCGTAAAGGTTAAGGTTGAAAGGTCAAAGGTAAAAGGGTAAAGTTCAAAGGTCAAAGTTCAAAGGCAAAGGTTAAAAGGTCACACCAAGGGTAAAGGGTAACGTTCAAAGGTCAAAGTTCGAAGGTCAAAAGCTAAAAGGTCACAGTAGGTGGTACTGAATTGCAGGTTTTAAATGTTGTGGGGGGGAACATTAGGGGTGGGGGTAGCGTAACATAGGTAACAGCTTGTATAGTGAGGTTGTAGTTTTGTAAGCCATTAGGCCAAGGGCCTTTTTAATTGTGATGTGCACCTGTTTCAATAAAAGCGGCCTTTTACACACTATTTCGGTGTCAGTGGTCTGTGCCGGGCCTCATATTCCCCAAGTGCGGCTGGTTCAGGTTCAGCTCACCAGTTCCTCTGGGCGTGCAGCAGATGAATTGATTGTGTCCTTTGTGTGGGCCAGTCCCTAGTGGGATTCCTTATGACTTTTTTCAGTCCATTGTGTGTTATTGTGCTGTCTCCTTGAAAGCACTTAGCTTTAGTTGTATCCAGTTTGTTGGAGGTGTCTTGCACACACGCATGCGCACCTCATTGTCCTCCCACGGCGTAACTGTGATCCTGGTTTACTGCTGACAGTGGTAATGGGCAAGTGGTGTTGGGGCCTCACGGATATGCCCGGCTCTTCTGCTGCTGTCACGTTTCCGGCTCTACCAAATTGCTGTGTTTTGGGTCGTGGTGACCCAGTGCTGTGAAGCTGGTGCAACGTTCTCAGGGTGAGTATTGTATATCTATATGTGTATATATTTTAAGGCTTCATGGAGGGATTTCAGACCCCAGTCACAGCGGTTTGTCTGTATTTGTCTTGACGCTTTCATTGGAGGATTGTGGTACCTTTTTCCACTCTGGGTGCATTGGTTTCCCCATTATGCCTAGTTTTCACAGACCTGCTTCTACTCGCAGTGCGTAAATAGGAAGGAGGGTGGATGTTGGCTGTAGACTTGAGCGGTCGGGCCGAATGCTGGGGTAGCCGGTTCGAGTATCGGCTCCGACTCTCAATGTCCTGTGATTCTGGAAAACTCACTACATATTACGAATTTGTGCTTTATGTGGGTTGGTCCTCTGCGTACTTCGTTTCTTGCAAAGTTTCTTTGTATTTATTGCCTGCTGATCATTTCTGTCTGATTTTGTGGTGCGGAATTGTGATTTTTTTTGCAGCGGCATCGAGGTGCCATGCGTTCCCTGTCACGTGCACTGCTTAACTCCGTGTTGGGCCCTTCTGATGTTTTCTCTATCTTTCTCTATTCTGGGTGGAGAAGGGTTCCATTGGGTAGTGATACACACTTAATAAAGTTTGTTTGTTTTGCTTTTATTGTACGTCCTGGTGGACTCATATTATTTGCCCTTTTTGCCCTTTGGGTTGTGTGTTCATGTTCGGGGGTTTTACTTAGGGGTGTGTCAAGGGGCTTTTGCTTCATTTTGTGTGCTGGATTCGTCCCTGTCTCCTGTTTCCCTTCTGGGCTTTGGGCCTGTGGTCCTACTGGTCTGCTTTGGTTGTGTCTGGTTCCTCGGTTCCCTCGGTTGTCCGCCGGGCCCGGTGGGGTTTGCTTCCTTCTGTTCCTCCTGTCATTGGATTTGGGGTGGTTTCTGTTCTCTCTGTGTTGGTGGTCTGACGTGCAGTGTTGCTGTGTTTGGGTCGGACTGCGTCTTTTGGCTCCTGTGGCATCTTGTTGCCCTCTTTTTCTTCGGTTCTGGAGTCTGGGGCTTCTGCTTCCCTCTTGCTTTTGGCTGTTTGTCGGGCAGTCTTGGTGTGTTTGGGCCAGCCTGCCTTTTCCAGTTGTGGTGCCAGTTTGTTTGTTGCTTCAGGCGGATTTCTGGCGGCCCTGTGGGTCTCGGGGGTCCGGGTTATTGGCCCTCCCGGGGTCTCTCTGTCTCGGGCTGGTTCTTCCTGCTCGTGGTTGCCTTTCTCTTGGGTGGTTTCTTCCACTCATTTGTGGTTGTTGGGTTTGTCATGCTTCTTTGGCATCCCCTTCTGGTCCATTGATTTCTTGGGAGTATCCATGGAGCCGCTTGGCTTTGGTATGTGCTCACTTCGTTATTCATGTGGCGTGGAAGACTTACCAGGAGGTAATGCCCCGGTTACTTACCGGTAATCTTCATTACTCCGAGTATAGTCTTCCTTGCCACATGAGTTCCCATCCCTCCCTCCCTGTGTTGCTGTCGGCTTCATGTTTCTGCTAGGTAGTTCTCAGGCTGAGGGTTGAGCTGGCCCTTCTCTTATAGAAGTCAGGGGTTATAGGGTCAGCCTTTTTGGGAAGGGATGGGAGGCATGAGAGGCTAACTTTTGCTTTGGAGGGTTCTGGTGTGGAGCTCAAGCTCACTTTGTTATTCATGTGCTGAGGAAGACTATACTCGGAGTAATGAAGATTACCGGTAAGTAACCGGGGCATTAGACAACAGTTGAAGCTCTACAGGCAGTGCCCTGTAAGGAGGACAGGAGTACAAGCTCTCTACTCCCTAACTCACCTGCAACCAACAGCATGCCTTGGCTTTGTGCATCCTGAATGGCAGAACAGAAGCGGCGCAGAAGGATACATGACCACTGAAAAGCTCTGTTTTTGGGTCTGACTTTAGCGAAGTCTTTTTGATTTTACTAATAGTATATGTAGAATATGCTTACCTATAAGTGCTTTGAGTTGGTCTTCTTCCTCCATTGGTCTGTGGTTGTATCACTCACATTTTTCTTCTACTTACAATAGCATACAGTATGGGGCAGTAGGTCTGCTCATTTCAGCCATTAGCTAACTTCACTGTGAGTCCCCTTATACAAGGAGCATATCCACATACAAAGTACTTCCTTTAAATGTCAGTGCCTACTATGGCAATGTGTGCTGTTTAAGACCAGAACATAGTTCTTCTTTTTTTAGGGGTAACATTTTCTTTATTATGTTTTAATAGGGCAGATCAGTAGACAGTGTCAGCAATCAACAACAAAATAATATGTAATCCACAATAGTACTTTATTGAGACAAGCAGTTTCCCAAATATACTGACATCACATTATAGTAGTCAAGAATGCCAGTTGTAACACTGTCAGTGATTAGTGTGTGCCAGAAAAACCAAATTCTTGCCCAACAATGATCGCCCCCCGACAACAAACCAATTGTAAACTTCAAAACTATTAGCAATGTGTGAGATCATTGAGGTCATAGCTTGTGGAGTGGGCTTAGGTGAGCCAGGTACAGGAGGCTCTCCTCGGGTGCTAGTTAATCTAAGGGCTTCCAACAGTCCACTTATGATGTGAGAGTACAAAAAGATGCAGTGCTCGTGTTCGAGTTGAACAATCCGTAAGCGGGAGGCCAGTGGACAAGAATGACACCAAAGAACCCCAGAGATGAAATTTTTTTCCACAAGGCTGCCAGTGCTCTCTTGGCCACCCCCAGAAATAGCTTTAGGAGTGAGTGGTCACCCGAGGTTTAGTATTTAAGGGTCCCATCTAGGAGCCCCAATAAGATGAACCCCGTGTGGAAGGGATCAAATAACTCAGTATATCTTTATTTAATGTGTGCCATGATTTCGGACCCGAATGGACGTATTATTGGGCAATACCACCAAATATTATGGAAATCTCCCAGCGGCAGGCACCATCTCCAGCAAAGTTCAGTTGTGTTTGGAAAGATTTTTTTGAGTTTAGTAGGGTACAAGTATCAATCATATAATAACTTGCAGTGAGCATCTCTCATCCCCACAGAGTGGTTGAACCTAGATATGTCGCGCCATAGTTTACGCCATCGTTCTTCAGGGATAGTATCTCCCAGGACAGTAGCCCAGTATTCCATATGCTATGGTATAATTTTAGGGGACCTACCTAATAAAAGCGAATAGAGAAATGAGATGGTACCTTTTGCTCCCTTCACTTGATGTACACATTTTGCAACTGGAGAGAGCTCTCTTGTGGCTGCCTCTCGCACATCTGGGTGGAGTATCCAGTGTTCCATTGTGTGTGATGATACTGCTCTGAACTAGCAGGTTAAAATTGTGTTGACAGTTTTAAAAAGTAAGAATATCCCATCCATGAAACAAATCCAAAATGGGGAGACATCCACCTTCCCTCCAGAGATTGAACTGGCCTGGTTGAAGTGCCAGGAGAAAGGCTTGATTAAAATGAATGGGGATGAACAGAGAAGGAAATGTGGTCCAGCCTGTGGAGTGGTTAACCTCGTCCCAGGCTTTAAGAGTGGTTTTTGTAGGTCTGCTAATGTATGCATTAGTGGGATTGATCTTATTTCAGTTTCCATAGCGTATCCCAGATATATCGGCCCACTAATGCCCGATCCAAGTGGATCCAGTGTTTATCTGATTTCTTCAGAGACCATTCAGAGATCACTCTCACTTGAACTGCCTTATAATAAGAGGGGAAGTCCAGCAGGACCAGCCCACCTCTCTCCTTAAGTAAACGCAACAGTTGAAATGGGAGTTGGGCTCTACGACTTTGCCAACTAAGTTTAATCACCAGCGAGCAAAGTTTTGTGAAAAATCTTTTCTCTAATTCAATTGGACGGCCTTGAAAAAGTTGTAGGAAGGAACTGTGAAAAGGTCATTTGGAATACTTGGATATAGCCAAGCCATGATAGGTACATGGGAGCCCACCATTTGAGGTCTGTTTTAAGTTGCTGGAGAAGTGGGGAGTAGTTAGCTCAACTGAGGTCAGATATCTTAAAAATGATTTTGATCCTCAAGTATGTAAGTTCCTTTTTGACACAATGGAAGGGGGTATTGTTCACTAGCATCTCAATCTCGGAGGGAGGAAGAGTCCAATTCAGATTAATGGAGATTAATACAGTAGCCTTTCTTGAAAAGTGTTCATTCTTGCTGTAAAGCCACCAGAGTCTGTTTTCCTTGCAGCTTGTAAGATAACGTCTTTCACTTTGAAAGAGTGCAGCTTAGCGAGAACTTCCCGGGATCATTTGCCTTTGCCTGCTATGGGTGGACCGACTCGGTGCACACGTTCTAGCTTGACTTTGGCTTGTTTATCCCCTAGAAGCTCAGAGAACATGCCCCTAATGAAAGCTTCCAAGTCTGAGCCCTCCACTCCATCCTCCAGGTCCTGTCGATGAATATTATCCCGTCTAGAGAAATGTTCACATTTTAGAAACATAGCCTGTGGCTAGTCCTGGAGATGTGCAGAGGAACCTTCCAATCATTCCACTTGGGGCTGTAGGATATTTCATTTCTAAGTCCAGAGTGCGGGCTCCTACAGAGTCTACATCCTGCTGCAGGTTTGAGAGCCTGGTAGTGAGGTCTGAGCGAAAGAGTATCTAGGGAGCTGAACAGGTCTGCCTTTAGCTCCTCAAGTAGCTCTTTCTTGAAGCCCTGTAGTGAGGCCAAGAGGTCTTCCTTGGTCAACATCAAAGCTCTGTCTCCTGGGATGGGAGGGTACATGTCTCTGGGCTCCATCTGCTGGAAGTAGCTGGACACTCTGTTCTGTTGCATCTTTTTATGAGGCATGTATGTTGCTGTCAAGGACTTAAGCAGGTAAGTTGTAGAGGAAAGTTCAGAACAATACGCTGTGGGCTAACAAGGGCTCAGGGGCCCTTGCTGTCGTCCCCACTCATGGCTTCCTTCAAAGATACCATGGTGCAGTGATTGGGGTGGGGTGCCAGAGAGTTTGTAGCCCGCCACCGAGAGATCAAACAATTGTTAGGCCTGGATGCTTATTCGTAATGTCAGGGGCCTTCACACTCTATGGCCCCATCAGTCCAGGACTCGGGAGAGCGACCCCCAAGATGAGCATCTGATGTGGGAATATTGTCTCCAGTGTCAAAGTCGTTATCCCTAGGAAGGGTCCCTCTCCAGATTGTACGAACGATAGCCTTTGCAAGACCAGTCGGGTGCTGCTGAAGGGCTGCAGTGGCCCTGTTGTGAGCTGGGCAGCAGGCCAAGTTTGCTGGTGGGCATTATGGGAGGCCCAAGTTAAGGTGATGGTTAAGGCCTTCCAAAGCATCTACAGTGGGCTCCAACCACGTGGGCTGCATCTCTCCTGTTACCTAGGGAATGGTCCCTTTGACTGCCATTTTAAAGTCAGGCAAGCCTGCCTGACTCCATTTCTGTGGAGTTAACGCATTCCCCATTCAAGTCCGGGGTGCAGTGCTGTCCCGTTGATGTAGAGGTGAGGGCCCCAAAGCCTTATTTGCACCACATTTCACCCACCAGCAGCATGTTCAGCAGCATAATGGCGGCCACTGCTCTCTACTCTTGCGCCGGAGGATTGGACCATTTCGGGCAATACTGAGGCTGACCAGTGTGCTTCAGGGGTTCTGGACACCCCTTCCATTTCAAGGTTCATTTGGCATGCCAAATTTGCTGAATTTTTGCATCGGGCCCCCCTGTTGCCTTGATTTTCGGGGTGAATGCCGTGGCGCTCGGGTGGTTCAGCACCATGCTTATTAGCGACGCCCCCAATATATCTGCCTTAAGTCAGTGATTTTTAGATTGATGAGGGCCCAGCAGCTTCTCCGACAGTAAAGTTTTGCAAAAACCAGAAGCAAACAAGAGAAACACTGACAAAGTCCAAAGGCTGGCAGCCAACGATAGACATATTAGTTTTGCCAATGCTTGCTTGGGTCAAATGCAAGAATATTGCATACACAGTGTGACTTAAATAACACAACCTATATATTATAAATACAAATATCATCCCTTTGAGTGTAGATTTTCTAATATTGACTTCAATGGGATGATAATTTTGTAAACAATATTTCGGACAATCTCTGCATGTCAGCGGATGGTCTAACAACATATTCCGGCACATTACCGCTTTAATTTTTAGAAATCACGAGTAGGTAAAGTGGCCTAATTTACAAAAATAACTGTATGAGGCTATTAATAAACACTAAAGAAAAATTAATTAATAATGGTGCATTCTACTGGAATAAAATTACACTTTATTGCACGGCAAACACATCAATAAAAATGATGGGCTGTTATTTTTAAGCATGCGCAGGGAATGCCTTTATAACTATCAATCTCATGCTCTTTTATTGTTCCCTTCGAACAATAAAACAATGGCACCCTTCAAACTTAAAGCAGGCTTGTAACCAAGATTACCATCATTATGGGCTTAACTATTGGCTCTTCGCTCTCATGTGGTGATGTGCATTGAATAGGAGATGTCACTGGCTTTGTGTGGATGGGCTGGGAGGCCTACCTTCAAAACGCCTACAATCTCTGGGAGAGTGTAAACTCTCAATGAAATGCTGTAGATGATTGTATTCATAGCCATCAAAAAGCACCCGTGATAAGCAAATGGATTTACTAGCCAGGAACTGAGACTAATCCAAGTATTTTACTTATCTCGTTTAGTTCTGTTTTAAACGGACGGACAGCTTCTCTCAGACACTGTGAGAGAACCTGGTGTGTGACTGTCAAAACACTGTCCCTGTGCGCTTGCATTGTACCCCGCATTCGTTTTCATCCGTCTTTTCACACTTTGACCCTTTGGAGTCAGCCAGCTATCAGCAGTAGTGTTTCACCGGGATTTTCAGGCTGTCATTCTGAGATAGATAGATAGATAGATAGATAGATAGATAGATAGATAGATAGATAGATAGATAGATAGATAGATAGATAGATAGATAGATAGATAGATAGATAGATAGATAGATAGATAGATAGATAGATAGATAGATAGATAGATAGATAGATAGATAGATAGATAGATAGATAGATAGATAGATAGATAGATAGATAGATCAGAGCTTCAATTAGTAATGTAATAGTTAAATGCCTACAGAGCACAACATACAAGAGCACTAAAAGCACACAAGAAAGCCATGCAATAAGGACATACAGACTGTGTTGTTTATTAATAGAACCACATACAAGAGCCCTGAAAGCAAACTAGAAAGCCAAACAAGCAGCCCATTCAGATAAGTTTACAGATTTAACCGTAGACCTTTATTAAAATACATACTAGCAACTTCATGAAGAACGGTTTCAAATGGACACATATTAGCCAGTGGCTTAAGTGGGCTGACCCCTTTCCCCATGCTCTATGCAGTAGTGGGTGGGAGCACATGTGAATAACACAACCCCACACCAATGGATGGAGACAGCTGACTGAAAGTCCCTTTAAGTAAGTATATTACACATATAGATTTTCATTTTTTTTTTTAAAAAGGTCTTGGCAAACGAAAGACCTAAAATGAAAAAGGTTTTCAGGATGGAAAATGGTGAAGGGGCGCAAGGGAGGTGGTCTATCACATAGTACATAGAATGATATATACAACCTAAAATATGTATAATATACATATAACTGTACATAAAAAACTTATTGCAACGTACCTCCGATGTCAGGGACCTTAAGCAATTAAAACTTCAACATTTTGCCTCTATATGGCCACGGAAAACCTAGGTGACTACATCCGGGTACATTCAATAGTGATTCTGTTGGTATATATAAGTTCTGCCTTTCACTGAAAACACCTTGTGTGCAAATCTACGTGAAAATTTGATTCTGGCAATAAGCTTTATTTCAGCAGACCAAGTTTCCTACACACTTGTTAAGACAGGACAATTTGATGGAAGGATACAATGGAAATATTTTCCTCTTAAATGCCAAATGCTATGTTAACTCTCTGGTACAGCAAGAACTGATAAACATAATTACACTAAACTTGGCATGAAACTAGAACTTTACTCAGAACAAACCTTTTCCTGTCATTTCTGATGTATTGTCATTACAAAATGTGGTATGGTGCACTTTGAAGTATTACTTTTATAGAGTTCTAGACAGTTGAAAATGCAGGTTTTGATTTGCTTATAACTATAACATCTGCAGTCATGGTCCGTGCAGGTAAGTGCTGGGGGGCGGGGCAGGGGTGTGGGGGTGCAAGTTGACATACGATGGGATAGTGAACATAAAATAAATAAAACCACTTACCTTGTGCTCGCCACATCACTGACTCCCATCCAAGGTGCAGTGGGAGTTGGCTACATCTGTTTACTCCTGCAGGCAGGAGAGCTTTTCTATGCTTTCGCAAGGTGGGAGCAAACCTATGTTTAAGTTCTCCCTCCCCATACTCTTGCAGGCAGGGAACTGCCTCCACAGTTGGGGCGGGGGAACTCAACACATGAAGAGATAGGACAGCTATATCTTTTTATATGCAGAATTCTCTGCCTTGACTGTGGAGTATTCACACTGCAAAGTTACTATTAAAATGCAGATGTGTGAATACTGAAAAAGTGTTCACTTACACAAGCGTGTAGGCTTACCTGATCAGGCCCTAAGTATTTTTTCGAACCACAGTATGGCAGACATGAATCAAAGAACAAAAGGGTTATCCAACCATGAAACAAGTAGAAATTCAGGGCCTGATTCACAAAGGGCCCTCACACTCGTTGTGGAGGTCCCGCATTCTTGGGGGTGTCTTCTCACTCGGGACAGAATTTAAGGAAAGAGAATTCTCATTGAGGAGATTTTGCCATGAGTGCGGAAGCCCTTTGTGAATCAGGTGCTCAGTGATTACTGGTTAACAAAAATATGGCACAAGATGAATATTTAATAGAGAGTGAACAAGATATGTTAACATAACATGATTTGTTAACATATGATCAGTCGTGGGTTTTACATCAATTTGATGGAGTGAACCACTTAACAGAATTGCATCCAGGAACCAACCTTAAGAAAACAAAATCATGACAAGTGGAGAATGACAGAATACAACTGGTATACAGACGAGAAAGAATATTAAATATAAAAACATATAAGAGGACAAAATTATCACAAGACATTTTGAATACTTTTAATTGAGATTGTGAACTTACTGGAGAGCGATGCATATTAATTGGTTTGTATATTAAGCATGGGCAAATTAAGATTATGTATGATCTTTTTGGCATATTATCCTGCATTGTGGAATTGGTAAAAAAGGTTCTAAATAAGAACATGACATTGGTAGAGCCAGGATTCTATCCCAATGATACAAAATGTAGAGATACTGAAAGAGTTAATTTCAGAATATTTAACCAAAACTCAGGTTATATAATAAGCCTTATGATCTTTAGTGAAGCAGCGAGAAACAGCAGCTAATTTTCTTTTCAATAAATCAATTGATCAATCAAAGTATCATTATTGAGCAGGGAGACTAGCCATAAAAGCAGTTTAATAAACATACATAGGCGATAAAAAATGAACATCAAATGCGACCAGCATGTATCCTATAGTACATGAGTAAAAGCATGGCATACATAGATAAATAGTCTAAAAAATAGGTTAGTCAAAGTGCATAGTGCTTCTTGAATGTACGGCTGCCTTGAGAAACAAACTTACACAGCGACAGGTTTCATTGTCAGTTAATGTTTGCAAACATCTAAAAGCTTCTTGACATTTACCATAATTTCTGAGCCTTAAAAAAGGTACTAAGTACATTCAGGTAAATAATTGGTAATACCCATAGAAGAAAGTAAAGTGATTAACAGTTTTCTTAGATACATTGTTGCATGGGCAAACTCATGAGCTCAAGTTGTGCTGGAAACCCCGCTGGAAGCAGAGGGAGTATTTCAAGGTCCTTGCTCTAAATTTAAATAAAAGCAAGCGCAGCCATCTCCTGGTTCAATTCCTCAGGTAATCAGTTGGCACAGCACCAAAATTAGCAAGTAAGTAGTCCCTGATACTGGGTTTCTGTAATTCCTCATGCAACCTGATGCCTTGCAATTTTTCTAACAACAGGGCTTGTGCTTGCTTTCTGCTGGGTAGCGCACCTATAGCTGACACAGAAATAGCAACATTTACACCAGTCCTTTCCAGTGACGTTTTTACTTAGGACAGCCAAGGAATAGAGAGCCCTCTGTCACAGGCCAGGCTGTCAAAAAGTATCTTTCTAGTGAGTGAGGCTTCCGCATTACTCATAACAGAGAGCCACGGCAGCAAGGGACAAATACGAATTTGGTCACATAAATAATTTAATGCTAACTCCTTATGGCAAATAAAATGCGAGGTCGATGCTGGAACCATTAATAAACCCCTGCAGAAACAATTTTTTTTCCATTTGCAGTGGCTGTAGGTCACTAATGCCTTGTATTCCTGCCCCATAGGTAGCAATAGGTACACACTGAGCTGAATATATTTGTAGCAGTGGGACAAGGGCCCTCCCTCCTGGTGGTGACAGTAAGCTAAGGAGGGAGCCTACTGCCTTGGACAGTTTCATTCTATTTAGCGCTATTTGGGATGCCCATGAACTGGAGGCGCTAAATAAATTCTCTAGATATGTTAAAGTGCTGGTGTACAGTAAGGTATTTGGCCCTACCATGATGGGTGGAGATCATATAGACTTCGTGCCACATGACATAGTAAACGGTTTTTGAAAAATTAGTCTTTTTATCCAATTTCTCTATAAAATCCATACGAGAATAGATTAAAATGTGTAAAGTTTTAGTGGTGTGGGCCATTAATACAGCATCATCCACATATAAAAGTACAGGAATTAGTGTGCCAATTCCATGGGGACATCGGTAATGCCATTTATAAGATCCAGACTGAGGTTATGTATAAAATGAATAACAAAGGGTCAAGCACACACCTTTGACGCACAAATAGTTCAACAGTAAAAACATCAGATTATTCCCCATCAAGCTCTAACCTGACGCATGCTTTTGTCTCATGGTGCAAAGATATGAAAGTGCGCATCAGTATTGGGTCCATCCCCATTTCGATTAAAATTCGCCATAATGTAGCCCTGTTTACACAGTCTAAGGCCGTCGGCAAGTCCATAAAAGCAAGAAACAGGTTAGATCGCTTTGCCATGGTGTATTTGCTTATGATAGGGTGTATATTCAGACATTGTTCCACCAAACCTGTTCCATTTCAAAAACCCAGCTAACACTCACTCAACACATCATTTTCATTGACCCATGTAAGTATCCTATTGTAAAGGACTTGTCCAAAGATCTTAGCAGGTATGTCTATCAGTGCGACTCCCCTTTTTGAAAATGGGCAATATAATTGAAAGGGCCCCGGATTTTGGCATTGCGTGATGGCTCATGGAATTAAAGACATTTGTCAATAAAAGAGCCCATAAAATCAATGGGAACGTCATCAGAGCCGGGGGCCTTGCTGCCCTTATTCTGCTGAATGGCAGCCGTGAGATCTGACAAAGATACAAATAGGAAAGTGAAAGTATCAATTTCGACAAAGTCAGTGTTGGTTTGGTTATTGGCAGCATAGATGTCTTTAAAATGTGCTGCTCAATCCACACCCCTCACATGGCAACTAATAGTGGTGCCAGTTTGATCTATTGCCCTCAAAAGTGATACTGTTCTCTCAAAAGCCTCATTATCGTTTGTCCTAGTGGTATCTGTAGGGGTATTCAGACAGAATTTTTGAGTAATATTAATGATTGATTTGATGATTTCTTATGTTAATTGTGTAAATAATTTTCTGTTAAATTTTACGAGTGTGTTATGTTTTTCGTGGGGGTCTACTGTGGAGAATGCATTAGTTAAAATTAATTAATAAATACTATTTCATTAATGATAATTGGTTTGTTCATACCTACTTATATTAATAGTGTATATAACTTTTTGTTTTAGTTAACTTTTAGGTGCAGGTTGTGAGTTTTGTGTGGGTATAGGGTGAGAAGTAACTAAATTAAATGTATGTAATAATTTGTTTTGTTAATAAATACTTTCTAAATAAAAAATGTATATTTGTATGAAAATGATTTTCATATTTTATTTTTTAATAGTATTTGTAGGTATTTGTGATATGTATTTAACAGTGTATTATTTTTTTAGTTTTAAAAATGTTTGTTATTAAATATATATTTATTTTTTATTTAACATATTTATATTTTAATCTATTTCGTTTTTAAAACAAATAATTTCATTTTGTTCCGGATACTTTATCTGTTATCGATGTTGCACTGACTGGAATGGAAATAGTAAATTTTACTCCTCCGCAATCCAACACTTTCTCTACTGTTGCACTGACTGGAGTGGAAATAGTAAATTTCACCACACCACAATTCAACACTTTCCCTACTTTTGCACTGACAGGAGTGGGAATAGTAAATTTTACTGCACCGCAATCCAAACATTTTCCCTACTGTTGAACTGAGTGGAGTGGGAATAGTTCATTTTATCTCTCCGCAATTCAACACTTTCTCTACAGTGTTATTGAGTTTTACTGGGACTTTTACACCTCCTGAGCATGACACTTAGGGGGTCATTAGCATTGTGGGTGGATCGCCACCGCTGGCCCGGCAGTGGCGATCTGCCCGCCAAATGCCCCTGTTGGACCCCTTAGCATGGCGAGGGGCACCATGGTGGACAAAAAGACCGTACCCCGCTTTTCTGCCGGTCGGATTGCTGTCCGGGAAGAAAAGGGAGCTAATATGGTGCAGGCAGGTGCTAATGCATGGGCATGCTAATGCATGGGCAACCTGAAAGGCCTTTCCATGGCGGCGATGCCCCCATGGATTGGCCGGCGGAGATTGCTTTGGGGGCCCATTACGGGCCCCCGGGGGTGTTTGGTGGGTTGGACTTGGGGGGTACCTATGGTACCCTCCTGCATTGGCATACACAATGTGGCAGGCACCACGCGGTGCCTGTTACGTTGTGCATGCCAATACTCAACATGCATCTTGAAAATTGTGGCGGGTGCTGCTTGAAGCACCGCCTGCCACAATGTTCAATATGCGGGATGCGGGATGCGACTGCCAGGGTGGTGGTGGCATCCTAATAGGCACAGCAGGACCGCTGCAACCCTTGCGGGCGGTCCCACATACCTTTACGGTGTCCGCCAGCCATAGTAATGGTGCCCCTGGTCTACTCTTGTATACATTGTAATGGGAATAGTTTACTTTATATTGTATACATTTATATTAATATGTATTTGGTTATTTAAAATTATAATTTTTATAATTAATAATGTTTTGAATATTTTATTTCTTTTCAGTAAATTTTTTATTTTATTTTGTTTCAATATTTAATTGCATTTAAAATGGTTTGTGTTTAAAAAACATTATCTTATTGGATATATGTATCTATATTTATGTTTCTCATAATCACATTTAAAAAAGTTTTACATTATAATTTAAATTACAAATATTAATTTAATAATATTATTAAGTTAGACATATGTAAATAAATATTTATATTCGTATATATGTTTGAGTTCAATTTTTGCAAATAATTAATAATTGTTATATTTTCCAAAAGTATTATTACATGCATTTCATTTTTATTCTATTAGTAGTATTATTCAATTTGATTAATGTTTAATTTTTAAATTCATATATATTTAAAAATCGAATCTAAGACAACTGTATTAATAACAACGATATTTTCTTCCGATATTTTTGTAAATTTAATTATAAGTATCAGCCGTTGATATTTTGAACATAAATATTTTTTACTCAATATTTTTGTTTATTATATTTATTTATTTTCTAAAGTTTTATATAGCGCGAACTTGTCCACCGAGGGTATCAGAGCATGCATCACAAGGTAAAAAGCATGCAAAACAGAATAACCATAACGACAAATTCAAAGTCGAAGTTGTCCAGCAATCTCGTGAGGCACAGCAAAACACATCATAAACAACAGAGGGAGCAAAAATATTACAGTCTAGAATTGTCCAATCGACTCATGAACAAGGTGGCTGGGGAACAGACAACGGGTATGGACCCAGAATTAAAGGAAGGTGCCAGGCTAAGGCAGAAATTTCTTAATATGTAACACTTTGACTTTTTTTTTTAAGAAGACAGTAAACGGGTTCACCCTGCCTTCAGGGGGAAGGGAGTTCCAGATTTTTGAAGCCATCCCTGAGAAGGCTCGGTTATAGGTCTTTTTAAAAAAATATTTTGAGGTTTTGTATGTAGATATTTTGGTAATCAATATTTTGTCAGTGTACCATTCCTGTTAATTACCCCATTATAAGAGACATATTTGCACCCACTACATCCTCAAAAGATTTTATTGGTTTAGGTGTCTTCCATGGCAGTCCATGGTTGTCTAGGGGTGGCTGTACACTACTCAGACTGGGTATAGTTCAGGCAGGAACCCTGGTGGGTGTTGCTAGAGCCATCTCAATTGGATTATGGTCACCGAAATTGGTGCAGATGACGGCACCATATAATAGGGGGCATACCAAATTTTGGGAAATTAAGACATAGTCTATTATAGAGGAACTATTCCTCCCCCTAGAAATGGATGACTCCTATGGGTCAATGTTGATATACTAAAGAAGGTTGAAAATACATAAAGTTTTAGGTAATCAGGATCCCGCGTTAAAAAACTTTATGTATTTCCATCCTTCTTTAGTATATCAACCTTGACCCATAGGAGTGTGGGATCATACTAGAAACTTTAAAGAAAAGAAAAAAATTGGAGTCCCAGCTACAGCAAAAAGTGAGTGTTGGTCATCTTTCATGGTGTGTACTGGTTTGCCACACTTTCAGCAAAAATAGATCAATATGAAATAGAAAGAAATAGATTGATTGGAGATACGAATGATGGAATGTCAATGATGCTAAAAGAGTAAGAATGTAAAGGTATCCAAAATCACTAAGATGTACTTACCTTTGTGGGTTGGATAAGGAGACAAATAGATTAAACTAAGGCTAAGGGCCCGATTCCGATCTCGTTCGGAAAGCATACCGACCGAATCGGTTCAGGAATGCTTTCTGTACGAACCGGATCAGGGGAGTCCGAACAAACGAGTATGATGCATCTGTACGCATCCGGATACGATTCGGTTGGATTCCTATTGACTTCAATGGGAGTCTGTGTTCCGAACGTGAACACCGGCTCTGATTGAAGAAAGGGGTGGGTGGGGAAAACCTTGCATTCTGTGGCGGGCACCCCGTGGTGGGTGCCACATTGTTGGAAAGAGGGGGACCATGGGTACCCCCATGGGCCCGATACAAGCATAAAACTTCCATACTGCAGTGATGTGCAGACTCATCATTCCAATAAGTCACCAGTGCATTAGTAACAAATCTCAAACATGCCCCCACCCTTCTTACATCCAATCTTAATATTTGAGTCTGCAAGAATTGTAGGTTGCAGTGCACACATTTAAGCTATCAAATCAGTAGCTTCCTTGTAAACACTTTGTCGTCTTAGCCATAGGGCCATTAGGTATTAAGCTACACCAAAGACCACTACCTGCTTGTATTGGTGTTAAATATTCTATGCCTCCATATAACTTCTAGTGCCCAAATTCCTGCAGAGTGGCTCAAGCCACTATCCATAAGAATAATGTATGGGTTTGCAATGTTTTAAAGTAAATGGGAATGATTGCAGCCAAGGGTGATTTTTCCCTCATCTTAGTTCCCAAGACTCTTCTGTTTTTAGTTTTACACTATATTTTGGGCACTTATATCAGTGTTTTTTCTGCTGATATTATTGTACGGCTCAATAGGGAATATTCAACACTCAATTAGACATAGTTGGAGGCCTCTCCAAAATTCATGTGCATGCTGAAATATATAAAGCAGTCTTCAAATGAAAACAAAAAAAACAATTAATTTGATTTTACCTCAATCCTATGTCAGTTCATTATGGTTCAATGTCCATAATACACTCATACCATTTCGCCACAGAATTACCTACACTTTTTCTGGAGTCCCAGAGAAATCAGTAGTTACTGGACTCAGATTGAAATATGTGAGCCTTTTACCTCTGGAATCCTGTAACTTTACCTTACTATTTGACTTCAGCACTGAACCCTGAGGGTAGAGAGGTTGAGCAGTCCAACTCTAACTCAGGTGGTGGTGTAGGTCAGAGCTAGCAGTTAATAGCAGTCATTCCATCATTGTGCTATTAGTGATTTACTTGAACAAACAGTACTTTAATCACAAAAATAACTTAATACTGTTCATAAAGGTTAGAGGCAACAATTTTGCACACAGTTTTGCCTAGAGAGTAATCACTGTGCCCTCTTCTGTCAGCTGGCAGCATTTAAGTTGGTGTGCATCTCTCCAAGATTCCTGGGAAGAGGCTGCACTATCTCTGCCCTGGTCATCTGGCTCTGACAACTGCTATTGTCGCCAGGTGTGCCCCTCCATATCGGTGAAAGTGTGGTGGTGAGGGAACATATAATTGGATACAGTGCTTCAGTCAGAAATGGGTAGAGTTTCTTTCGTCGATCTTCATTGGACCCAAACAAATTAAGAGCCCACCCTTTGGGTTACAAGGGTGAGCAAGTGGACTTAAAAACAAAATGTGGCTGTATTCTAATTTTAACATCAAGAATTGAGAAGTACTTGCTGGTCGTGTGGGACAATGGATTACCACAGTTGCAAATTTTCATAGTGTCTAGTCATTTATTTGCTTTGGGTAGGTATGTACTTTGTAGTTCACGGCAGACCTCTGTAGTTGCTGTCCACAATCCTCTGAAGAGTGGTTAGGGGAGATGCTTCAAGTCCACACAGGCACAGTTTTGAGGATCAACTATTCATCGGTTCGGTGCTTCTTAGTGAATGTGGAGCCAGCCTCCCAAGACCTCTCCACATGGTCTAACATTACAAATCTTTCTCTGGGCTACAGCAGGCCAATATCAATTAATCCTGTCCAGTTTCTCATGGCCCTCCTTTTCTAGACAGCCTTTCCTTAGGGCAAAGTTAACACCAGCACACCTTCTATGCAATAGGTGGACTACTTCCCAGCCGCGGTCAGTAGTAGGAGTTACTGCAGGGCGGTGACGTCGGTAGGGGGAGGGTCAGGGTGGGGGGTAGTAAACTATGGATTACGGAGGTTTACAGGTAAGTAAACATATAAATTAATAAAACGAATTTTGTTGCGTGCACTGCATCCCCAAATGCGTGGCACCAAGGTATTTTTAATCTGCCTTATGTATATATAATTAATGCATAGTATTTAGTAGCGTGCATGTAATAATTGTACTTTTCCTTTTCTAAAGAAAAATTTGGACAATTGGAGAGTTATTACTGTGTGTTTGTGAATGTTGATTACTCGTCCCCTGAGAAGGCCTTGAACTGCTCTGCTTTGCTACCCTGAGAGATTCAAGTGCTACAACGGGGTGCTTGGTTCCAAGTACGGGGAAATTCTTAACCTATTATTTGGCCAAGCCTCAAATTGTGCATAACTAATAACCCAATTTCTTACAGGGGGGGTTGTCTTATACTTATACTATATTTGTAAACTAGATTGTTTATTCTACAGGTCCAGAACTGGACCAGACTGGCTCTGGGGCTTTGGATTTTTCTCCTAGACTGGTCTAGCCATTGTCTTTGCCCTCTATCTCAGAAGGAAGGAGGGGTGGGACTGGGACCTCCCTGACATGGCAACCAATTTAATGGGGGAAAAAGGGAGAGGTTTCCTTACTCAACTACCTCCCAGCCTTTTGGGGGTAACATTTCTGGCGAATAATGGAGCAGTAAGAGGATAAGGGCTGTCTCTACACTTCAGAGGGGTCTCTGTCTCCTATACTTCACACCCTAGAGTTTATTCCAATTCAGGTAGCCTCAGGAATAGTTTGGAACAGCCCTCTAATTCACATCGATGTCTGCCATGCTCTTTCTGCCCTCAATTCTATATATCTCTTACACACAAGAGATCCTACATGAGTTTCTGGGCTACCAGACTCAAACACCTCAAATATACTACACCTTCATCCTACTTCACATACATAGGTTAAACATAAATGCACCATTCAGGTCCTACATGGATGAAGCCAAAGCCATGGTTCCAATAAGAACTATTCAGCCCGAACTGCCAAACCAGGTCCTCTCAGAACCAGAACACAAGCAACCCAAAACCGGTTTCAGCCTGATTGAGTCTCTTCAGTCATGAGCAGCTTGGTTCTAGTGGCACAGTGATCAAGGGACCCAAGTCTGTAACAACGCTATACCTGAATGAAGATGCCCAGCTAGGCTAAAAGCAGCCTTGGCTTGCTTTAATGTTGGTTCAGAGAGAACCTGGCTTAGAAGTTGAGGCTGGACTGGTCCTATGGAAGCAGGACTACTTTTACTGAAATGCATATGGCTAGGTCTAATCTGCTGTGACCTTGTGGGCACAAAAAAACCAATGGGTTTGAATGCTACCCTGAGCAATTTCCTATGTTTAGGCTTAATGCAAGAATCCTTCTTATCACCTTTTGTGCATTCAATGGCTAGTCTGCCAGGCATTTCCCAGACATCTAGATTTTGACTGTTTGCTTTCATCAAACGATATAAAGTATTCTCTGTCATCCACTGATCCTAAGGAGCCACAGCTCCTACCTGCAGTGTTGTACAGCTCCGTGTGCTGCTGCATTGTGCTCAGGCTGGGTACTTCCATAAATATCAGTACGAACGGCGGCCCTTCGTGCTCGCACCTGGTGACTTTCCTGCAGTTGAGCATGTATATGGTGCACTATTGTCCTCCTGTCAGGTCCCTTCACAAAACACTGTCCTCTCGTCAGCTCTTCACTGCTTGTACCTGCCATCTCTCCTTCTGCCAGTTGCTTGTTTGTATGTAGGGTGACCAAACGTCCCAGATTTTCCCAGATTTTCCCGGTTTTCAGGGGACTGCCCTGCTGTACTGACGCTTTTATTCATTTTAAATGCATGTCCTAGTTTTTTGGACAATGGTCAAGTCATCCTGCAAAGGAGAACTAAACGGTATGCGTTAGTCAACTAATTTATCTGTTTCAGGCAGCCGCAGGTTGACCTCGGCTGCATGCATGCTGTAGCAGAGGAGAGACAGAGAGGAGAGGAGGGCAGGGGTGGCCAGAGTGGAGACTAGGGGGCCTATTACAATGTCGGTCGGAAAGCCTGCAACCACATCCAACATCGTCGGTTTAAATTCCAACCGCCTAATTACAATCTAGGCAGTCAGATGAAACCAGCCACTCATTCCAGCTGCATTCTGATGGGCTCAAGGAGCCCGTCGGCAAGTCAGATACTGGCCCGTAATCCCAATGGACGGCGTGTCAGCTGTTGGGATTACGATGCTCGGTTTACAACAGGCTTTCCATGCCCGGCTTTCCAACATGGAAAGCCTGTTGGAAAGCGAGTTTGGGGGCCCCTAGAAGGGCCCCCTTCTCTTTGTGGCCTTCGGTCGGGGCAGAAGGGGCACCTATGGTGCTCCTCTGTTGATCCCTGTCACGCAGTGTAGAGATAAACACAACCTCCCATTTCTCTATGGGAGCTTGAACTATGGATGGTTTACGGCTGTAGCACAAGCTCCCACAGGTAAATGGGAGTATGTTACTTTACCATGTGTGGTTGCATCGTAATTCTACGGTCACGACAGCCAACCACAAGTTGGTCGGTTCCGATTCCGCAATGATGTTGGTCGGAGGCAACTCCGACTGACATCATAATCGGCCCCCTAGATGTCTTGCCATAGCTAATGTTATGTGAATATACCACATGTATGTGTGTGATTTTTTGTTCTCAAATAATCGGGACAGGCAAGACATAGAAGTAAAGTTGATGCCGTTAGTCCTACTTTTATGTCTGGTCCGTCCCAGGTTTCGCTTCTCAGAATCTGGTCGCCCTACTTATATACTACAGCCTTGTGCTTCTGCTTGGCACTCCTCTACAATACAGCATGTCCCTTGGCTCTCTCCTGCTTGCACCTGGCAGCTTACCTCCTACCAGGGACACATGTGTTGCAGCATCATACATCTGCTGCATGCTTTCACCAAAATCAGTGTTACAGCAAACAAATGATGGACGGAATGCTGACAATGCAAACATTCTCCCCCAGTCAAAAGATCTGGGTTAAATCCATCGTTCTTTTGCCCACTACGCCATCCCAGTTTGGACCCAGCCATATGCAAATGAGTCTTGACCCTGTGCCCCATGGGAACATTCCAGACCGGCCTGCCTGGCCAGGTCCTCCCTGGACCAGAAACACGCATCCTGGGACCAGTTTCAGGGTATGTCACCCTTCTTCAGCCAGGCTAGCTTGAATCCAGTGGCACAGTGAGCAAGGGACCCATGTCTGGGCATACCCATCCCACTTAGGGCGAAAAGTGTTACAGCAAACAAATGATGGACGGAATGCTGACAATGCAAACATTCTCCGCCAGTCAAAAGATCTGGGTTAAATCCATTGTTCTTTTGCCCACTACGCCACCCCAGTTTGGACCCAGCCATATGCAAATCAGTCTTGACCCTTTGCCCCATGGGAACAGTCCAGACAGACCTGCCTGGCCAGGTCCTCCATGGACCAGAAACAAGCATCCTGGGACCAGTTTCAGGTTATGTCACCCTTCTTCAGCCAGGCTAGCTTGAATCCAGTGAGCAAGGGACCCATGTCTGAATCCAAAGTCAGAGCACACTATGTCTGCCCTCTGCCAGTGCCCGGAAGCTGTTCTGCTGTTCTTGACGAGCACTTGTATAAGACAGGTCCTCTTCCTCTGCCTCCAGGTACTCCTTTAAGGATGAGAGTACACAGCGGATCGCCCTCCCTTGTGAATAGCTAGGCCATTCACCCAGTGAGTGACTTCATATATGTGGGAGTACAGCCAGCTACTTAAAAGTGTTCGTGTTTATGCAAATTAGAAACCTCCTGAATGTTGAGGTTACCCTAAGGCAGTGGCTTTGTTGTGTTTAGAAAAGACACCCCCCAGTCCCTGTTTATGCTGAAGCCTACGCATTAAAGTCTGGGATATTCAAACTCTTAGCATTCTCTTTTTTTCTGGAGGAAACACAACTGCATGGTTGCACCACTCTTCTTTCCCCGTCTTTTACATTTCCAGCCTTTCTCTTTGTATATTGTCTCATGGAATCGGTGATTAAAGAATGCCTCAAACCATGTAGGTAACTGAACGCTGGTGCAATATTCCTTCTCGGTTCTCACAGGCTAGAGCTCTTATGTAAGGTCAGGTCAGGTATTGCCTTCCTACCAGAGAAGACACATTGAAAATGTTGGGTTCCAATAGATGTTTTGAAAAATAATTTTTTAGAGCAAGTTTAATTTTTAGCACTGCCACAGTTAAGCGGTCTGGTATTATTGCCCTAATGTATGTAAAGAAAGGCATGCAAATGTGCTGTTTGCAGTAGGACATTAAAGCTAGAACTATTTGTTTTGGCACTGCTTGTTTGGACCCGCATCAGTGATGTTAAGCTGTGACTAAAATTCATGAAAAATGGTCGTGAATTCTATTCTGTTGTTACCAAAAACATCTATGATGCATGGTGCAGTTTTAAATATTTTAGTGAAAAAATCTCAAGTAATTCCAGCAAAGAAATGACAACAATGAGAGTTTAACCGCAATTACAGTACTTAATACAAGGCAGATAAATAAGCAAGGCTAAGGGATAGGCGACAAATCATGTTCACACTGGCCGGCTTGATGCTTGATGCTAACTTTTTAGATGCTATCCAAGAACCCTTGATTCAAATTGCATTTATATATACATATATATATATATATTCACTGAAAAAAAGCATAGGTTTTACAGACGTTATAGTTAGGAATTAGCATTTAAAAAACCTTTGAAATTCACTAATTAGTTGGACATTTGACTCATATGAAACCAAAGAAATTCGCCTGTTATAGTTAGTTGAGCTAACTATAACTCGCGCGCCGGCGATGCACTGCTGATGATGTCACATATTACATCACTCATGACATGGTCAGTGACATCACTGATGACATCACTGATGACATTTCAAATGACATCACTGATGACATCACTGATGACATCATCCAGTAAATGTATGTTTCTGTAAAGTTTAAATATTTTTCATATATATCTATGCCAAGGTTTATTGAAGAATGAATGCATTTACAAGTGCCTGAAGGGATTATTTAGTAGGTGCGTGACTGACTGTATAAGTGAGTGTTTGAACATGTCTTACTGAATGCATGGGTTAGTGACTACACTGTGTGAAAGTCTGTTTTAGTCTCTCAGTTGGTGTGTAAGCAGCTGCATGGGTTGCTGAATAGCTAAATTAGTATCTATATGGGTTATTGATTTGTTGTCTGAGTATCTGTATGCTTCACTGAGTGTCTGTATGGGTGGGTGGGGGGGTGTATGACTCTGTACATAGATGTCTGAGTGGGTGATTCACTGGTTGTATGGATTCAAAAGTGCATCTGGGAAGGGCTCTATGGATGAGTTACTGTGTGTATGAGTGTGCTGTTGAGTGAATGAATGTCTCAGTGGTATATATGTGACTAACTACATATGTTTTAAGGCACTATATGTGAATGTTGGAGTATATAAATGACTATACATGAGAGTAAGTTATTTGAAGAGTGTCTGCTTGTATCAGTAATTGTATAAGACAGTAAATATGTGTCAGTATCTCTATAAATAAATGATATGGTGTGTCTATAAATAACAGACTTGGTGTGTATAACTGTATACATGAGTAAATAGATATGTGATTGATTCTTTGCATTATTGACTAGATGTGTGACTAACTCTATGGATGAGTGGCGGAGTGTGACTGCATGTATAGATGTATGAGTGCATATTATACTACTGTATTGATGAGTAACTACTGGATGTGTGACTGGATGTGTGTGTAGACCTAGGAAACAGTGAGTGGTATGTAGTATATGGCATTGTTGTGTGTAAGTTTCAAAAATTGTAGTCTGCATTTTAGAGTGGGTGTATCAAAGTTTATATTAGGGCATCAGTATGTGCATCAGATTATCACGTGGATGATGTCATCAGTGATGTCATTTGAGATGTCATCAGTGATGTCATCAGTGATGTCACTGACCATGTCATGAGTGATGTAATATGTGACATCATCAGCAGTGCATTGCGGGCGCGCAAGTTATAGTTAGCTCAACTAAACAGGCGAATTTCTCTGGTTTTATATGAGTCAAATGTCCAACTAACTATAACGTCCCTGAAACCTATGTTTTTCTTTGTGAATTTCAAAGGTTTTTTAAATGCTAATTCCTAATTCCTAACTATTACGTCTGTAAAACCTATGGTTTTTGCAGTGAATTTCAGAGGTTTGTTAAATGTTAATTTCATATTTTAATGTTTATAAACCCAATATTTTTTCTAAATTTTTTGTAATATTTTGGAACTCTATAATACTTCTTTTTTTTTTTTTACTTTAAAAATTAAGTAATGTTTTATATCTTCCCCAAAAAATATGTATATCTTTTTTTTTTTGTTGAGAAAACCACACTCCCATACCGGTAGTGTACCAAGCTCCATCACCACGCAAATCCTATCCGCCATATTGCTAAACTCGTAAAGGATGCGCATTTCGTATCTGATGAGTTCACGCCAGCTAGGTATCCGACGGGTATGCAGTATCAAGCCACGCGTTATGTCATGTACGTATGGGGTCACGCCTGCTTCGCGTTGCGTATGCGATGAGTGCACGCTGCCAGGCCCTGTGTTACGTCATAGACGCATGGTGTCACACCGGGTACGCCATTCCCTTGTTTTTTTTTATGTCTCAAAACTAATATCTAAATAACTTTAAACTGTATATGAGAGCAAGCGATAATCTAAAATTTTTAAACATTTATATATTTCTAACTGTAATAAACTTATATTATGATAAATATATTTTCTCAAAATCTTGTCGGGTGCAGCCTCCTTGCGCCCTCGACGCGCAATTGCCATGTGACCTTAAAAAAAAGCATTTGATTATTTCATAACATTTCCCATTGTAACAGTCGGAGGACCCCACCCATTTTAGTCATTCTCTCTACAGTGTTTGATGAGACACACCTCTTCTGCTTAGAGAGCTTTTTTGAAAAGTTTTTTTGCTGTGTACACATATCTTCTACTACACACAACATGCAACGATCATCTTGATCAATATTCATGGTCTGTACATTAGCCTTCCACATGTGATGGCCATGCATCTCAAACGTTACATCAAAAATCAAATGTGTGTTACATGATGCCCCTGGTGTGTGTGTGTGCACATTATTGTGCTGCCTTTCGGCCTGGGTATTGTTGATCCGAAGGGGTATCATCAGCCACGGGCAGAGTGCACATCCTAGATCACATGTAAACAGTAATGTGTACTTTTGTATTGCTGTATTCTCTGTTGGCAGGCTTTACCAGTATAGTAGTGTGTCATATGTAAGACTTTCAGATTCACGTTTGGCATGCATTGCTTAACTATAATGAACGTTATCACTATTTATGACATAGCCTCACTACTGATCCTTCCTCTATCCGAGCACATTCACATGTGTGCGCTTCGCGATAGCAACACTTTCAATAATACCGCACACCATTGACATGAGTGTCTGCGCATATCCACAACCTTGACAATGACATGTGATGTTGGCCATTCACTCTTTTTGAACAGCATCTCATTAGCGTTAGTTGCCGCACTCCCGGTACATGCTTCATTAATGTAAATTGCGCATTCTGCGACGTCAAAGCTGCAACAAAAACACACATCAGGCAGGAACTGAACAACGCCCAGGTCCCCCAAACTACTATTCCCACCCCTACGCTCGCCTGGCGTACGCAAGCCCAGCCCACTTTGCGTACGTATAAATAGGATAACGACGACGCTGCATGTCCCAGTTCTTCTACACTGGCTCAGGTGATATGGCCGCATTCCCCTGCCTCTTCACTACACTCTGGTTGCTGTACCACATGTGTGCACGTAGTGTTAGTATGCATTTATACTAATTCTGCAGTTATGCATTAAACAAAGCATCTTGGTCCCATGGAGCGCCACCTCCCAGGCTCAGGTCATACAATGTCCCGGGGTGTGCAAGCGCGGGACATTTATGTTTGCTATTACAGGGCGGGAGCATTGCTTGCACCCTGTGATAGCAAAATAAAAAAAATTAAATCGTACCAGAGGTAGGATCACATAGTTCGATCAGCCGATGACCCTGGGATGAGTAGAAACAGATTCACCAAGAAAATGGGTCTTCAGCACACGACCCTGGGATGAGTAGAAACAGATTCACCAAGAAAACGGGTCTTCAGCACAACGCAAGCAAGCGCAAAATCTTGGTGAGTGCTGCCTTCTTTTCACCTTCTCCCACTCGTCACCAAATTTATGTAGTGAACAGGAAGACAGCAGTGGATCCGATAAGTAGATTTATTGCAGGAAAAGAAAACAGCTTAAACAGCCACCAACAGGGCCAGACACCAAGGCATCTGTCTTCTCTAGCACCGTGTACAAACTCCCCAAGATTACCCTCAAGACAGCCCTACATTCTAACATTACATACTTACATCATCTGCTGATGACGTCAGATATTGCATCACTGATGACATATGTGTCTTTATGAAAAATAAATATTTGTAATATATGTATAGCTAAAGATTAATGGAAGAAGACATGGGTAAATAAGTGTCTAAATACAGTGATGTAATATCTGACGTCATCAGCAGAGGATTGCGGTCGCGTGAGTTATAGTTGCCTGCACTAACTATAACGGGGGAATTTCATTGGTTTTTTACGAGTGAAATGTCCAGCTAACTATAACATGTGTGAAACCTATGGTTTTTTAAGTGAATATATATATATATATATATAATCTCACTTTCAAGCCGCCAAAGGTTCGCACACTCTCAAGATAAAGGACTCAGCATCAGTATAGTTCCACAAAGTGTTTAATCTACAACGCGTTTCAAAGTCCTGATCACTTGAAATGTGCAAAACAAAAAAGGTAACTGATACTGCCCGATATTGGTACTCAACATAAATGAAGGACACCTTTCCCTTGTTGGCAGACATATTAGAGTGGTTGGAGATCACAATGTTACAATCGATCAAAGAGGCAAACAAAAGAAATATACCAATGTAAAATTACAATTCTGCTCATAAATCAGAACATGATGCCTATAAGTCGAAGTTCATGTCTCATCGGTAAACACATCGTAATACATGCAAGAGCCCAAGAGCCTTGATAAACATAGAGAAAGTGCTCCGCCCGAAATTGGCGGACATGTTAGAGTGGTGTCACAAGCCAATTATTGTATACAATGCAAGTAGCATAGTGCAAATTAATTAAACTGTTACTGCAAGAACATAGCGTAATATCAATCAAGACACCATCAGTTTCATCCCAATTGAATGCTAAGTAAGCAGGCGCATGCAAATGCACTGCGTGTTTCACCAATACGCTGTGAAATAAAATTGCTGAGTTAAAGCGAGCAGTGTACTACTCCCCCCAAAATTGCGCTGTAGTCGACTATAGGTTGAAAAACAAAATTCAAACAGGGTGCGACTTTATCAGCACTCTAATAGGACTAATCCCGTGTCATGAGGCGCGCTGCAGTATAGTCAGTATTGATAGTCTACGTAGGCATAGGATACACATGCCTATTGAACTAGAATGGCAAAATTGCGACAATGTTGGTTTAAATGGCAAGTGCCTGCAAATACTCCTTGCGGGGAGCGTCTAGCTGGAGAGCTACACACCTGGTAATGGAACGTCTCCCTGATAAAACTACAGCCGTGGTGAAAACCCAAATAAAACATCAATGTTGTAGATAACAAATAAATTGGCAAGTGCTAGAATGCAACCACAAGTCTCAACAGGCAGGTAATATATAGTTCGGACAAACCAGTCTGGTGAACTAACGGCCTCTCAGGTACTTGATTGCCAAGGTGCATGGTGATGTGATCCAGGGGGAAAAGGGTAGGTGGCCCGTGCAAATGAGTACAGGTGAGTGGGCCCCTTCTTTTCCTCCTGTAAAAAGAAAAAAAACAAAAGAACATGCAATTAGTGTGTGTGTAAGACAAATAGTCCTGCTAAAATGTACAACATTAAAAACTGCAATGAGTACAGTAATAACAAGTTCCAATGCATTGGAAAGAAGGGAAGTAGACAGAGTAAGAATGGTAATAAAAGCTGGCACAAGCTGAAATAGCAGTGGGCTAATCTGTCATGGTGGATAGACAAGGGCACAGGAAAGCATGCCTGTGTCAATGGACAATAATTATGGTGGTCACTCCTCTTTGAGATGTATGGCCAGTTCCTCGTCCTGATTAAGCCCACCCGGGTTCTTAGTTTGGAAGTCTATGATGTATTTCGACTCCATCTGTCTTAAAGCTAGAACCCTATTCCCACCTCTGGGATGTCTGTCAACCTGTTCTAAAACAAGGAATCCCATTTAGGCTGAGTTGGAGAAGTGTTTTTCATGAAAGTGGCGTGCAACAGGATATTTAGAGTCTTTGTTAGTTACTGCTCTGCTGTGTTCAATAATGCGTTTCTTAGCCATAAAGGTGGTGCTGCCTATGTACCAAAGTTTGCTGGGGCACTCTATGGCATAAATGACAAAAGTAGAACTGCAGCTGAGAAATTGTGTTATCTCCTTGATGACACTATTATATTCAACCTGTTTGCGACATTTACTATTCCTGCAGGCCTTGCAATGGCCACAGGGAAAGAAGCCACTAAGGCCATGTTCGTGCCTCTTAGGATAAACTGTAATGTCGCTGTGGACTAACATGTCTCTGACATTCCTCCCTCTTCTATATGTTATGATGGGTCTGTCAGGAATGGTATCAGCGATGGTATTGTCGGTTTTGAGAATGTCCCAGTTCTTGGATAGAATATGTTTGATGTCTTTGACATCAGACCTGTATGTCATGATCATTCTGGTGTTGTTGTCACATGTGCCCGAGGGTATGATGGTTGTTTCAGAGATGGTTTGGGATCGATCTACCCCGTCTGCTCTTTCTTTTGCTTTTTTGAGTACCCAATTAGGGTAACCTCTTTCTCTGAAATGTTCAACTATGATCTTACTCTCTAGTAGGTAGGCGTCACTGGTATTACAGTTTCTTTTTGCCCTCAGCAGTTCCCTATAAGGAATGCTCCATTGGAGGGCCTCAGGATGACTGATGACTGATGAGGGCATGAAGGACACTGTTGCCTGCAGTGGCTTTCCTAAACAGGGCAGAGTGCACCTGATTGTGTCTGATCACAAGACTGATATCAAGGTATTCTGCTTTGTCTTTGCTTACATTGCCACTGAGTATGATGTTCCGGTCATTATCATTGAATTTGTCAATAAACTCAAGCGCCTCTTGCTCAGTTCCTCTCCAAATGATGAACAGCTCGTCGATGTAAAGAAGCCACATTGACACATGTTCAAAGCAATCTTTGAGCGTGGTATCTGCAAATATGTGTTCCTCCCAGCGTCCCATAAAAAGATTGGCAAAACTGGGTGCAAAGCACGATCCCATGCATGTACCCATGACTTGTCTGTACAGGGTGCCATTGAACATAAAGATGTTGTTCGTCAAACAGTATTCAGTCATTTCAACCAGCAACTGACTATGTTCACGATCTGACTGGCCTAGTGTTGAGATAGTGTTCACATGCCTCTAGCCCCTGTGTGATCAATGATGGTGTAGAGATGGTGTACATCAAGGGTAATGAAGAGAGAATCATCTGTCCACTGTACATCTTGTATCTTATTGAGGAAATCTTTGGTATCCCTGATATAACTGGGTAGTTTGACAATATGTTCCCTAAGAAAATGGTCCACGTATTTGGAAATATGCTCTGCTACACTACCCCTTGATGACACATTTGGACGTCCTGGTGGTCTGATGGGGGTCTTTGTGCACCTTTGTTAAAGGGTACAGTACTGGAAGTACGGGGTGATCTTTTTTAAGTAGCAGAACTCCTCCCACACCAAAATCCCTAACTTTCCATGTGGTAAGCCTGTCCCAAATTGTCAAGATACTGTCGTATATGTCCATGGTGATGGGCAGGTAAAACTTGGTGTCATCAAGTTGCCTAGAAGCCTCAGCAATGTATTGTTCCCTATCCAAAATGACGACACTGCCGACCTTGTCTACAGGGCGGATGACAATGTCGCCATCCTCAGAGAGCGATTTGAGAGCCTGCCTCTGTTTCTGAGTAAACTTCCTATCATCTTTGTATCTAGTCTTCTTGGATTTGTGTCGGCGGTTGCTAAAGGCTTTACTGACACACTCGTGGAATGTCTCAATATTGTCGTGAGGTAGACTGGGCAGGAAAGTTGACTTGGGTTTAAAGCCTGTAGATGCAGAGGCATCAGTGTTTATTTCTAATTCATTAAGGATCAGGGTAGGGTCAGTGTTGCTGGTGTCTTGCCCAAACTCAATCATGGCAATCAAGGGGCCAATATCGCCTATGGTGAGGTTGCTATGTCTAGTGGTAGGAATATTGGTATTGGGCCTGTGGTCACCTGCACTCTTGAGTTTATGCCACTTATTGAGTTTCAATTTTCTAACATATTTGAAAAGGTGAATTCTGGCATTGGTATAATTGAAAGAGTAAGTAGGGCAAAAGGAAAGTCCCAGACACAGTGTTTGTTTTTCAATATCGTTCATGGGTCTCTTGGAAAGATTGATTATTGTTTTATTAACCATAAGTGGATCCATCAGAAGGGTTTTCTGGCCCGCCTCTTGTTGCTTCCCATGCCGCCACGTCCTCTGCCTCTTCTGCCAACGCTTGCCCGTCTGTTTCTGCGTGACTTCGACCTCTGCCCTGCCCTCTTCCTCATTTTTGATACAGGAGTATCTCTTGTAGTCTGTCGACCCCGGCGCAGGGTCCGATACCCGTCTAAAATAGTCAGCTGACGAGGGTTGCGTTCCTCGCCGGACGCATTGCTGACAGATATGTCAGATTCGCATTCTCTTGCCTTTGAGGCTTCCAATCTGATCGTTCCTTTGTTGACGTCACTGGTGGTTTCATATGAGGCTTGTATAGATGGTCATACTTGCGATTATAGATTAAAATCCTGCCGCTTTCGTAATCACCATAATCTCGGTTGAGTTTCCTCTGCTTCCGTGCTTTAATGTCCTCCTCATACTTCTTAAGTCGATCCTTCATTGTTGTAAGGAATTTGTTCAGTGTCTCAATCACTACCTGGTTGGTCAGCTCGTCCATCAATTCTTTGATTTGTTTGAGGATCTCCTCACAATCTATCCATGCATACTTGATCAAGATTTCCAACATCCTTTTAGAGCTCTGAGTGGAGTTCTCAGACCATTCTTCGAGCATCTTAGGGTTGGGTGCTTCGTATGTTGGAGTAGTGAAAATTCTCAATCCTCTGGGTGCCATCCCTTGGTCTACATAGTTCTGTAAAGAGATGGCCTCCCACCATTTGGAGAGTCCCGCCCTTTTGAATTTCTCCAATCTGCATAGTTTTTCTTCTGTAGGTTGGACTTGTGTGGTCGTTTCGCTTCTGTTTATTAGTCAGGTTTTTCTAGTAAACATACACGTGCTGCAACCCTTTTCTCTTCTTCTTCCTCCATTCTGCACAACACTACCTGGAATAGTCGGGTGAAAACAAAGTTCAATTATCCCCCTGTTAGAATAACAGGTTCTCTCTGCCATACATTCAGAATAATCAAATAGTAAATGGGTTATTCACAGGCGTGCGTGACGTAAGAGCGAGATTGTGCTGATTGAAATCACATATTACCTTCCGCCATATCAGGTGTTGCGCAAACTTGAAGCTAGAGGTATCACAGAAATCAATACCGCCGCTGCCCTTCGGTGGGTGCCACAACTTAATCCCAGTAGGGGCGTACAATACCGACACCCGCTTAGCTATTCGGATCACTGCTGGCTTCGATCTGCACCACGTCAGACATCCTGGTCCTGTTCTGTGTTGGCCGGTACAGCTGCAGTCCTCAATACCAATATACAAAGAAGCATTCCTGCGCTCCTTCTGGGCTGTCGGGCACCCTTGGAGAGTGGCGCACATGCCAGCGGAGCACACCGGCAAATCAATCACTTTCAAGCCAACAAAAAAGGTAACTGATATAGCCCAATATTGGTACTCATCATAAATGAAGGACAACTGACTATACTGCAGTGCGCATCATGACACGGGATTTGTCCTATTAGAGGGTTGATAAAGTTGCACCCTGTTTGAATTTTGTTTTTCAACATATAGTCGACTAGAGCGCAATCTTGGGGGCAGTCGTACACTGCTCGCTTTAACTCAGCAATTTATTTCACAGTATTGGTGAAACACACGGTGCATTTGCACGCGCCTGCTTACTTAGCATGCAATTGGATTGAAACTGATGGTGTCTGGATTTATATTACGCTATGTTCTTGCAGTAACAGTTTCATTAATTTGCACTATGCTACTTGCATTGTAAACAATATTGTGCTTGTGACACCACTCCAACATGTCCACCAATTTCGGGCGGAGCCCTTTCTTTATGTTTATCAAGACTCTTGGGCTTTCGCATGTATTGCGATGTGTTTACCCATGAGACATGAACTTCGACTTATAGGCATCATGTTCTGATTTATGAGCAGAATTGTAATTTTACATTGGTATATTTCTTTTGTTTGCCTATTTGATCGATTGTAACATTGTGATCTCCAACCACTCTAACATATTTGCCAACAAGGGAAAGTTGTCCTTCATTTATGTTGAGTAGCAATGTCGGGCTATATCAGTTAACTTTTTTGTTTTGCACATTTCATGTGATCAAGACTTCGTAGGAAGATGAAATGCGTTGTGGATTAAACACTTTGTGGAACTATACTGATGCTGAGTCCTTTATCCGGAGAGCGCGCGAACCTTTGGCGGCTTGAAATTGGTTGATTTGCCGGTGTGCTCCCTCTCCAAGGGTCCCCGACAGCCCAGCAGGAGCACATCTTTATATATATATATATATATATATATATATTCACTGAAAAAAACATAGGTTTCAGGGGCGTTATAGTTAGCTGGACTTTTCACTCGTACAAAACCATTGAAATTCCCCTGCTATAGTTAGTTCAGCTAACTATAATTCGAGCGCCCGCAATGCACTGCTGATGACGTCACATATTACATCACTCATGAAATGGACAGTGACATCACTCATGACATCATTGATGACATCTCAAATGACATCACTGATGACATCATCCAGTGAATATGTGTTTTTCTGAAAATGACATGTTTTATATATGTATATCTCAAGGTCGATGGAAGAATAAATGGGTATATAAGTGTCTAAATGGATGATTTGTTTTTGAAAAATTGATTGTATAACTGACTGATTAAGTGTATCTTAGTGAATACATGGCTTAGTGAGTAATGTTTAAATATGTAAATATCTGTATCAGTCTCTCACTTTGTGTATACGTGGCTGCATGGGTTGGTGAGTAGCTACATGGGTGTCTATATAGGTTATTAGTTGGTTTTTTGAGTATCAGTATGAGTGTCTGTATGGTTCGGTGGGGGTATTACGTAGTGCATAGGTGCATGAATGAGTGACTCACTGTTTGTATGTATTGGAGACAGCATGTGTGCAGGACTGTATGGGTGGATGCGTGTGTGCATGGGTGTGTTAGTGAATGAATGGCTGTCTCAATAGTGTCTTAATGAGTAACTACATATGTTTTAAACTAGTATATGTGACTATTGGTGTATATAAGTGAGTATATGTGAGAGTGAGAGATTGGAAGAGTTCCTGTATGAATAAGTATGTGTTTCTATAAGTGATTGTTTAAAAGACTAAGTATGTGTAAGTTTCTGTAGAAGTAAGTGTGGTGGTGTAACTGTGTATGCAAGTAAATGGATGTTTGATTCTTTATTAGCATGAGTGACTATGTGTGTGAGTAACTCTAAGGATAAGTGGCATCGTGTAACAGGATGCATAGGTGTATGACTACATATGATGAGTGAGTACATGTATGAGTGACTGTATAGGACTGTTGGTGAATGAGTGGATGTGTATGTGGATCTTAGAATTACTGAATAGGTTGTTGTAACTGGTATTGGTATGTCCATTGTTTTGAAAATGTTAGTTTCTATTTTTGAATGTGTGTATCAAAGGTTATATTAGGGGGAGAGGAGGTCTGCCACTCTAGCACAAGGATGATGTCATGAGTGATGTCATGAGTGATGTCATTTGAGATGTCATGAGTGATGTCATGAGTGATGTCATGAGTGATGTCACTGACCATGTCATGAGTGATGTAATTTGTGACGTCATCAGCAGTGCATTGCGGGCGTGCGAGTTATAGTTAGCTGAACTAACTATAACGGGGAAATTTCAATGGTTTTGTACGAGTGAAAAGTCCAGCTAACTATAATGCCCCTGAAACCTATGGTTTTTTCAGTGAATTTCTAATGTTTTTTAAATACTAATTCCTAACTATAACGTGCCTGAAACCTATGGTTTTTTCAGTGAATTGCAAAGGTTTTTTAAATGCTAATTTCTAACTATGCCTACAGAGATAGGACATGTGAAGAAAGAAGAAAAAACACACAGAAAGAAAAAAAAGAAATGCAGAAAGAAGCAACAGAAGTCCTCAAAGATGAAGAAAAGTGCAGGAAGAAGGATAACGCGCAGAAAGAACAAACAGAAGAGCAGAAAGAAGTCTTGTTGCAAAACCATCCTGTACCCTCAACTTTTTCAGACGGATACTGGTGGTAACTGAGTCTGTCTAACCAGTCCTAGAGCCAGTGCTATGTTAAAAGACACTCAGAATACAGTGAAACACCTACATACACTAGGGAACACTATGCGTTGGGGTCCCCCTGTGATTAGCATGACCTCCTCTGTAAGCCCCTAGTATATAATAGGGCAGGGGATTAAAACTACCTCTTAAAACGCGCCACAGGGCGTGTTTGCACACGTCACCTCAGGCCCCGTCCCCTCCCTTCCCCCACTGTGTAAACACGCCCTGTGGCCGTTTTAAGTTAGGAGATTAAGTCCCCTTGAATCCTGAGGGTCCCTAGGGTCCAACTAGACCACTAGGTACCTCCAGTAAGCGCCACAGAGCTGTGTTGCAGAGAGATGTAAAAAGGGGCACGGCCTAGACCACCTCTCTGCAATGCAGTGCAGTGGCGCTTACTGGAAGCACCTGGTGGGCTAGTTGGCCCCAAGGGTCCCTCAGGATTGAAGGGGAATTATTTCCCCAACTTAAAACGCGCCACAGGGCGTGGTTGCACTCGTTAACTCAGGCCCCGTCCCCTCCCTTCACCACTGAGTAAACACGCCCTGTGGCCGTTTTTAGTTGGGAGATTAAATTCATTTGAATCCTGAGGGTCCCTAGGATCCAACTAGCCCACTAGGTACCTCCAGTAAGCGCCACAGAGCTGCGTTGCAGAGAGGTGTAAAAAGTGGCACGGCCTGGACCACCTCTCTGCAACGCAGCTCAGTGGCGCTTACTGGAAGCACCTGGTGGGCTAGTTAGCCCCCAGGGGCCCTCAGGATTGAAGGGGAATTATTTCCCCAACTTAAAACGCGCCATAGGGCGAGTTTGCACACATCACCTCAGGCCCGTCCCCTCCCTTCACCACTGTGTAAACGCGCCCTGTGGAAGTTCTAAGTTGAGAGATTAAGTCCCCTTGAATCCTAAGGATCCCTAGGATCAAACTAGCCCACTAGGTACCTCCAGTAAGCGCCACAGAGATGCTTTGCATAGAGGTGTAAAAAGGGGCGTGGCCTCAGAACACCTTTCTGCAACGCAGCTCCCTGGCGCATACTGGAGATACCTGTTGGGCTAGTTGGCCCTCAGGGACCCTCAGTATTGAAGGGGAATTAATTCACCAACATACAACAGGCAAGGGAGCACATTTGCAGAGTGCTGCAAGGAGGGCGCGTGGCCTTCGGCGCGATGCCGGTCTTTTATTTCTTTTATTTTTTTTAAAAGGAGGGCTGTGTGGGCCCCATTTTTTTTATTTATTGGCCCTGGGGACCCCATCCCGCAGGGCCTGCACCCTAATTTTTTTTGTTGAAAAAAAAAATTTGGCCCTCGTCATGGCTTTTTTTAAAAAGTCTTTAGCAGGGGGCTGCGTTGCCCCCCTCCTCAGGCCACCTATGGCCCCGGGGACCCCATCCGCCGGGGCCGGCCTTTGTTTTTTATTATTTAAAAAAAAAATGTATTTATCGAAACACCTAGGACATGCTGGACGATTTGCGTGATATTCAATAAAAGGCGACTATCCATACAATGAATCCACGTGGAATGTATTTACACCGCTAGTGAAGCTCTGACATGTATGACACCCTACCATGCCTAATCCCGGCGCCCCCACCGGTGGGTACTCTCCAAGTAGACACCCTTGTCGTTTATTTATACAAACATGGGTAGCTATTGACGGGCACATTTAATTCACACGCACACCAAGCCATTCAATGGGGATTCGACAAAAATTCGACCAAACTATGCAAGAAACCCCCTCACAGTTAATAAAACACACATCCACCGCCGGATGTGTAATACTTTTTATTTTACTCACTGGAATGGAGACGAACCTCACTTGAGAGTCACAGCGTGCTCCTGGCTGAGCCCAATGCTGTGTTACACCAACCAGTGCCCGCTGAGTGCCACACACCTCTGTGTTGTATTCCACCAGCTAGTGCGTATGCTATGACACTCTCTAGCCCATGTGCACTGTAACACCACCCCGTGAATATGTCATGCCACACTTGACATCGCACAGGTTATATTGCCCCATCTAACGTGCCTTCCTCGATGCCTATGTTATAACGCACAGCGCTATGGCATACATATACAATCTGGGATCCATATCTTTGTCACAGTGCATATGCAACGTTACACTCCCCAGCACATATTTTATATTACAACTTTAGAGACTAGTTAGGTTACACAACACTGCTCTGTGCATATTACACTCCAAGGCGCATATCGCATAGCAAGCACTAGTGCCTGTGCGATCTCGCGCTCTCCAATGAATCTGTCATTGTGTGCTCTCAGGACTATGTTCTATATAACACTGCGTCCACCTACCCTTTTCACGGGCATTACATTTTGCGATGGGGGGTGGAGGGTCAGGGGGTGTTTCTGCCAAGTGAGCCCGGAGTCACAGTCACAAACGTCCTCTTCTTCCTGAATAAAAGTGAGATTATGCTGCATACTTGTTCATATTTTAAGTAGTTCGCACAGACACACATTTTAAAAACAATAAAGTTCCTAATACCCACCTCCTCTGAAAAGTTAGCCTGCTGCCCCATCCACCTCCTCCCTATCCTCTGTTGTCTGAATCCATGGACTAGCCTCCTCCCTCCTGCCATGCATGGTCTGATGTGCTGCCACTGGCCTCCATTTAGCATGATGTACCAGTCCACTCCTCCTGCCCTCCATTGCCCAATTCTATGGCCCATCATTGACCTCCTGCTTAGCCTCTGTGCTTAGCTTGCTGCCCCTATTTCTTCTTCCCCCTGCCCTCCGATGTCTTTGTGCATGCCCCTGCTCCATCCTGTTTGCCCACCATGTTCCATGGACCTGCCACTCCTATCTACTCTGAGTGTTCTGTTGAGCTGCCACTCCCCTCCCACCTGCCTAGCATTGTCAGATGACTGTAACCTGTCCTTGCCACCTCCACCCTGCCTGCCCACATGCCATGCCCCTATCCCCTTCCTCCTGTCCTCCATGGTTCATTTTACTGCCACACCCTTCTGCCCTCCCTGGTCTGTTGTGCTGTAACTACTCCTCCTGCCTGCCCCGCGCGGTCTGTTGTGAGGCCCCTTCCCCTGAACTCTCTTGTCTGTGCCCAGGTCCTGACCCTCCCTTCTATCCTCCATGGTCTTTTGTGCATGCCCCTGCACCCTCCTTCTTGCCCATCATAGCCATTGTGCTGCCACTGACTGACTGACTGACTGAAATATTTATTATGCGCACTAACGCCGAGGCGTCTTGGGGCTGTATGAGAAAAGGGTTTTAACAGAAGTTATCCATGATTTGGTGAATAGCCAGGTTTTTAAGGCCTTTCCGAACAGAGTCTTATTTGTTCCTAGTCGTAGCTCAATAGGTAAGGAATTCCATAATTTTGCCACTTGAAATGAAAAAGCCTTTCCACCCCATCGAGCCCTCTTAATCTTAGGTAGACAAACTAAACCTAAACTACCAGATCTTAATGTCCGTGTCGGTATATAGCGAGGGAAAAGAGATTTCAGATCGTCTGCACCTCCACCATTTCCAGCCTTATACACTAGGCATAAAGCCTTAAACTGTATCCTCCGCCGCACAGGGAGCCAGTGAAGAAGCCATATGCCCGATGATGTGGGATGGTGTCTCGGAAGATCTAACAGTACTCTTGCAGCAGTATTTTGCAGCGACAGGAGTTTTGAGAGCTCTTTCTCCAATTCCAACATACAGCGCATTGCAATAATCAATGCGGGATAGAACTAAAGCCCCTACAACTGTTTTCCTTAAAGAAAAAGGGATAAAAGGCAATATTTTCCGAAGAACCTTAATCATCATGAAACAGGCCGAGGTGACCTGGTTGACTTGAGAAGTTAATGTTAGATCTTTGTCAACCAGGAAACCCAGGTTCTTTACTTTTGGTGCTGGGACTGGACACACATCTGCTTCTGGAGGCCACCATAAGTGGTTCCAGATAGAGGGTTTTTGTCCAAATTCCATCACCTAAGTTTTCTCTGCATTGAGCTTGAGAAAGTTCATATTCATCCAGCTCATGACACTGGAGAGACAGTTTCTAAATCTCTCCGCTGTGACTTCCACACTCTGAAACAGAGACACCACCAGCTGGGTATCGTCTGCATAAGATACCAGTTTTAAACCTTGATCTTTTATTAGGTGTGCCAGTGGTGTTACGTACAGGTTGAACAATGTAGGGGATAGCGTGGATCCCTGAGGGACTCCACATGGGAGAGAAAACTCTACAGACTGAAGTCCTTCCCAATGGATTTGTTGTATTCTAGAATCCAGAAAGGACCGAAGTAGAGCTAAAGCAGAGTCTCTAATTCCCAGTGATTTAAGTCTTTCCAGTAATACCCTGTGGTTTACAGTGTCAAACGCTGCTGTAAAATAAGGATAGCTCTACCGCCATCATCCATTACTCTGCGAATTTCCTCCGTTGCCATTATTAAGGCGGATTCTGTTGAGTGTCGTGATCTGAAGCCATGCTGTGTGGGATCCAAAGAGCTATTTAGATCTATGAATTCCATTAGCTCTTGGTTGATGGCCTTTTCCAGTATTTTAGATGGCAAAGGGAGACAGGATATAGTGCGATAGTGTTTAATATCCTGAGGGTCCAATTAATTTTTCTTAAGGATAGGCCTTATTCAGGCCTTTTTCCATCTGATAGGAAAAACTCCAGATCTAATTACTTTGTTTAACAGAGGAGTTAAGGAAGCAGTTATCGCCATAGAAACCAGATGAAATATAAGAGGAGGGCAAAGATCAAGAGGAGAGCCTGATTTGATTTGAGTTAATAGGTCAGTGACCTGTTTTTCACTTAGAAGGGAGAAATGGGACAGACAGTTCAGAGTTGCAGAGGCTTCAGTTGGCTCTCCTATATCGTTTCCCGGGTTTACCTGTAAATTTTGAAGTATGTTATAGACTAGTTGAACCTTTTGCTGAAAGAAAAGAGCCAATTTGTCAATAAAATTTTGGTCTGGAAGAAAAAGTATATCATTGGGACTCTTAGTTAGGGAGGAAACTATTTTAAATAGTTCCTTGGAGGAATTTTTAGCCTCTTGAATTTTATTTGTAAAATATGCCATTTTGGCCAATTTTATTATAGATTTATACTCCTCCAATGTTCGATTATATTCCTTCCTATGTTCATGACTGTAATCAGATCTCCAGATGCGTTCCTGTCGTCTACATTTAATTTTGGAAAGCTTTATCTCTGCCGTATACCATGGTGAAGTAACTAATCGTCTCTTAGGTTGTATTATTTTCTCTGGGGCCAGCTTGTCAACTGCCTTATTGATCCATAGATCAAAATTGGTAGCCCCTCCATTGCTGTCTTCCATGGTGGGGAGTGTACTTATCAAGATTTTAGCTAGCTCATCACTTTGTATACCGTTCCAAGGACGGGCTGTTGCTGACAAAGGACGATCTCTCCGACCATTTACAGGTAGGAGTGAATTAACTTTAAAATAGATCACAGCTTGATCCGACCAAGGAACACGCTGTATATCTTTCAGTTCAATATGGTCATTATTAGTAAAAATCCCATCTAGGGTATGCAAGGTGTGTGGGTTTAGATATAATTTGCCTCAACCCATAACCTGCCAGATTATCTATTAAAATTGAGGAGTCTGAGTTGTTGTTTTCCTCTAAGTAAAAATTAAAATCACCTAGAATAGTGAAGGTTGGAGTATCAAAGCAGGATTCCAAAAAAGTTTGTAGGCATTTAGTAAAAGGGGCTCTTGCTCCTGGTGGTCTATAAATCAGTAGACCAGAGAGAAGTTCTTAATTATTATATTTAACATTAAATGACATAGCTTCAGCCTGCACTGTAGGTTCTTGTCTGAAATTAATTTAAAGATGGGAGCGATAGATGAGCGCGATACCTCCTCCGACCATTTCTTTCCTTTCAACTTGGACCTGTGAATATCCAGGAGGGATAGTAATATTCCAGTCTGGTGCCGAAGACGCAGATGCCCAGGTTTCAGTAAGTAATACCAGGTCAGGACTAGTCTCTGATATTAAATGCTCTAGTTCATGTTTATGCTTTGGCATGGACCTAGTTTTGAGCAAGATGCAGTTTATTATATTGGATGTTATGATAGTTTTATTCGCATTCTTTCCAATGCTCCGGCTAGCGGTTAAATTATCAGCTGTATTTCTGGAGTTAATCGGTGGCCAGATATTGCTGTTATTCAAATGGCTATTGATGACTTCAAGCGGCATGAAAACAGACTCCAAACTGCAAGCTAAACAGCAATTAGGGCCAGCGGTATCATAGTGTATCAAAAGGGCCGATGCCAGGCACTTACCGGTATTTAATGCCAACAGTTTGTCCCGCAGATAGCTGTATCTTTGGCAACGCACAGGGGTTTTGGCGCTGGCCGCGTTCTTGGCGCGGACGGGCGCAGATGGGCTTGCCTTTGGTGCGCCTTCGGCGCGCCGGCGGCACGGTCTCACCACAGTGCGTTTTATAGTGATTGAAAATAAAAACGACTAGAGCGCTAACCCAGTTAGAGCGATCCCGCTCCATGACGGGCAATGCGTTGTGGGGATCGGTGAATAACAGCTCAGGCATTAATCAGATCAAGTACAGATTCAATTTTAAAAACAGTGTGCAGATGGATTATAAAAAGACAGTGTGCAAATAGCTTTTTTTTAAATTCTAAAACGATGTCAGCAAAGATGGATTATAAAAAGACAGTGTGGAAATATCTTTTTTTTTTATTCTAAGACGATGGCAGCAACAAGTAGTGGCCTTCGAATTGAGCACATAAGAAATCAACAACAATCTCTCTCCCCCCTCCTCATACGCTGCGCGGTTGCGCCATAGTGCATTTTATAGTGATTGAAAATATAAACGACTAGAGCGCTAACCCAGTTAGAGCGATCCCGCTCTATGACGGGCACCGAGTTGTGGGGACCGGTGAATAACAGCTCAGGCAGTAATCAGATCAAGTTCAGATTCAATTTTAAAAACAGTGTGCAGATGGATTATAAAAAGACAGTGTGCAAATAGCTTTTTTTTTAAATTCTAAAACGATGTCAGCAAAGATGGATTATAAAAAGAAAGTGTGGAAATATCTTTTTTTTAAATTCTAAGACGATGGCAGCAACAAGTAGTGGCCTTCGAATTGAGCACATAAGAAATCAACAACAGTCTCTCTCCCCCCTCCTCATACCACTAACCCTCCCGCTTGCCATGCATGGTCTTCTGTGCTGCCATGCCCCCCCCAACTTCCCTGTGTGGTCAGCTAGCTGCCCCTGACCCCTTCCTACCTTCCCTCCATGGTCTGTGAGTATGCCATCATAGTCTCACTGTTGCTCTAAATGATATGTCTTGTTTCTAGTGCACATCCTGCCTGACCTCCATGGTCATCTTGCTGCTCCTGCCCTGCCATCTTGCCCCCAGCCCTCTGTTTCCATGTGCAGACCCATATTCCCTCCCTCCTGGCTTGTCTGTTCCATTGTAATGCCCCTGTTCCATCCCTCCTGCCCTTTATGGTCTGTTATGCTGCAGCTTTCTCTCCTGTCTGTCCATTATGGTCAGCTAGCTACCATTGCCTCTTTCCCCTCTGTTCTCTGTTGTCCATGTGCATGGTCCTGTCTCCTCCGCATTGCTTTCTATGGATTGTTGTGCTGCACTCCCATCCCGCATGCCCTGTGTGGTGTATTGTGCTGCTGCAAACCCTGATGCCTGCCCTGTAGGGTCAGTTTGGTGCACCTCTCCATGTCCCTCCTGTCCTCTGGTATCCGAGTCCATGTCCCTACCCCAATTCCTCCTGCCTACCATGATCCAATGTACCATACTTGCGAACATTTTGAAGTTGGTAAGAGGGAGATTTTGAAAAAAAACTGGGGTATTGATTTTCCCCTTTGAGTTACATTGAAAAAGAGGAGATTGTAGACAGGAGACAGATCAAATAAAGCCCATTTGAGCTTAAAAACATTGGACGTTTCCTGGCTGAAACGGGTCAGTTGGCATGTATGGTTGTACTACCACTGCCTCTTCCTTCTGCCCACAATGGTCTATTATATTGCCACAGCCTCTCTTGCCAGTCCTGTATTGTTGGTTTGTTGCCCCTGCCCCCCTTTCCACTGCCCTCCATAGTCTGTTGTGCTGCCACTGCCCTTCCTGCCTGCCCAGTGTGGTCAAATTGTTGCCTCTGCACTCTCCTACCTGCCTTCAATTTTCAGAGTCCGTGCCCCTGGCCTCTGCCTCTCAACAGTATCCCAATGAACAACTAGATTGCTAACATTCTATATGTATTACAAAAGTGTGGAACGCCTGACGTTATCTTGATGTAATCAAAACTGTAATACCTAGAGCATTTCCTTTAGAAATTACATATATGAGAGGGTCTTTGCATCAAAATTATGGTTAGTGCTCTAAAAAACTAAAATGAGGACATATTTTCTGAGTTTTCAAATAGCGACAAAGAACTTTTAAATTATTTTTAATCTTAATTTTTTTTATCCAGTTGACCACTTGATTAAATGTTGCACCTAGGGGAGAGGATGTGGTGTTAATTCCAGAGCTGCAGACTTTGCAACTGGGGAACCAGGTTGGAGTTTCTGGTTCAGCTCAACATTCTGTGATTCTGGTCAAATCACTTAATCTCCCCATGTCTACAACCAAAATGAATTTGATCTTGTGTGATGTAACCAATGCTCATGTAAAGAACTCCAATACCTGACAAGTCTGCACTATATAAAACTGCAAATACACAAAAAATACGTGTTTTGCACACTCTGTCATTGGGCTACATGTGGGCTACATCTGGGTGATATTTGTGCTGCATTTGGGCTCTTTTGTCTCTGGTGGCCATCTTGGGAGATTTATTTGTTATGAAGTTTCCTAATTTCCTCATTTACTGCAGTCTCCTCAGTAAGAAATGCTTTCAGTTTTTTACTTTGATTCCATCAAGAAGGTATTCAGATATGTCACATATTTGCCATAAATTCTGAATGTTAGCACTCTAGTTGCTCATTAGATCACTGTAGTAAAGCTACTGCTCACCATGGAAGTCTGCTGCTGGTATTAACAGTGCATGTTTCAGTCTGCATATCAGATTTTTTTAATGAAATAGAAGAGGATATGAGAAGTCACTCAAAATGTGCCCTAATTTTTCTTTCTTCAGCACTAATCATAATTTCTATGGCAAAATGAACCCCCTCATTGTGTTCCTTTTTAAATTAAATGTTTTAAGTGTTACCAGTGTATTCCAATCAAGATGGCTTCAGGTGTGCCATACTTTTGTCATAAGTAAGACAGTAAGCACTCTAGTTGTTCTTAAGAACACTCTGGGACATTCTGTCATTGGGCTATACTTGGGCCACATCTGGGTGATATTTGGGCTACATTTGGGCTCTTTTGTCTCTGGTGGCCATCTTGCGAGATTTATTTGTTATGAAGTTTCCTAATTTAATCATTTACTGCAGTCTCCTCAGTAGGAAATACTTTCAGGTTTTTTACTTTGGTTCCATCAAGAAGGCATTCAGATGTGTCACACATTTGCCATAAATTCTGAATGTTAGCACTCTAGTTGCTCATTAGATCACTGTAGTAAAGCTACTGCTCACCAGGGGAGTCTGCTGCTGGTATTTAAAGTGCATGTTTCAGTCTGCATGTCAGAATCTTTTAATGAAATAGAAGAGGATTTGAGAAGTCACTCAAAATGTGCCCTAATTTTTCTTTCTGCAGCACTAATCATACTTTCTATGGCAAAATGAACCCCTCATTTTGTTTCTTTTTAAATTAAATGTTTTAAGAGTTACCACTTTATTCCAATCAAGATGGCTTCAGGTGTGCAATACATTTGTCATAAGTAGGACTGTTAGCGCTCTAGTTGTTCTTTAGAACACTCTGGGAATCTGCAGTAGAACACAAATGAATCAACTGACAGTCTCTGCCCTTGTTGGATGTACATGTTTTACTGAGAATGTCAGACTTCATTCTCACATGACTGAGAAAGATAATGTGAATTTACAGAAAATAAGCTCTCAGTTTAGCTTATAGATCACCTTCCAAACCTCTGTGGGAAAAGCATGAGAAAATAGTTTTCTCTCAAACATGATTCGTGATATCACAGCAGAAGGCTTTTTCTCATGGTAAAATCACCTTAGAACACACCACAATTCCTAAAATGAGTATGGTACCATCAACAAATGATTTATAATGTAACTAAAGTCTTAAAACCTTCTATTAACTGCAATGCTTTCTAATGAGGTGCTATCATGTATATTGGTCCCAAGATGGCTGCCAACACTTCTTGGATGAAGTACTGACAGCCAATCAGATCTCACGATGAGATGTGTGGTTAGGCTCCGCCCAGATGTATCTATCTTTTTAACTCTAATTTTCTCAGGAACTACTGAAAGGATTTACACCATTTAAGCAAAAGGCATGAGTCTGAACTGAGGACTACCTCTTTGCCAAATTTGGTGTAATTCCGTTCAGCAGTTCGGGCTGTAGCTGCGTCAACAGGTCCTATGGGAAAATGCATGGGGAAAATGCATTTTGGGACCCCCCTTTTTCTTGGCCCCCGCTTGACGAATAACCGTGAAATTTTCAGGATAGGAGCGGAACGGAGCTGGCCAAAAGTTTGGAAAATTTCGCGAAGATTCGTCAATCGGCGCCAACGTTATTCCAAATAGAATGTTGCAATTTCCTATGGAAAATATAACTATAACTACCTACTGGCGACTGCCAGTAGGTAATATATATATATATATATATATATATCTATATATATATATATAGATATATATATATATATATATATATATATATTATCTACTGGCGGTCGCCAGTAGATATTTATAGTTAGGACCGTGTTTCCATAGGAAATCTGAAAATTCTATTTTGAATAACTTTGGCGCCGGTTGACGAATCCTCGCAAAATGTTCAAAACTAATGGGGCGCTCTGCTCAGCTCCTACCCTGAAAGTCTCGGGGCGATTCGTCAAGTGGGGGCCGAGAAAAAAGGGGGTCCCAAAATGCATTTTCCCCATGCATTTTCCCTTAGGACCTTTAGTCGAAGGTACAGTCCGAACGGCTGAACAGAATTACTTGAAATTTGGCAGAGAGGTAGTCCTCAGGTCAGGGAAGTGCCTTTTGCAGGTCTGGTGTCAATCTGTTTAATAGTTCCTGAGAAAATAGCATTTAAAAGCATGTAAATATCTATAAGCGCGTACCGGGCGCGCACCGTGCGAGCACCTGAACGTGCGCGAGCGTAATTCTGATTGGTGGTTACATGTTAGTCAACGTTCGAATCGGTCGAAATCAGGAAGTGTCGGCCGCCATTTTGTTTGTTTTCAGTGCGAGAGTGAAAAAGGAAGGTGGCGAACGTGAAAAGGGGGCAGGGTAGAGAGTTCCTGACCCCCTAGCCTTTGTCAGCGGGTCCCTGAAGGACCCCGAAGGCAGAAAAAAAAATGTAATTATTATTTTTTTTTTTAAATCACGGGGGTGCGCGTACCGTGCGACCGCCACTCTATCACAAGGATGATGTCATCAGTGATGTCATGAGTGATGTCACTGACCATGTCATGAGTGATGTAATATGTGACGTCATCAGCAGTGGATTGCGGGCGCGCGAGTTATAGTTATCTGAACTAACTATAACGGGGGAATTTCATTGTTTTTTTACGAGTGAAACATCCACCTAACTATAACATCTGTGAAACCTATGGTTTTTTAAGTGAATTTGCAAGGTTTTTTAAATGCTAATTCCTAACTATAACATGTATGAAACCTATGGTTTTTTCAGTGAATATATACATATATATATATATATATACACACACATATATATTTTTTGTTTTTTACTGAAAAAAACATAGGTTTCAGGGACGTTATAGTTAGAAATTCGCATTTATAATCTTAGAAATTCACTGAGAAAAACACAGGTTTCTCAGACGTTATATTTAGTTGGACATTTCACTTGTACAAAACCAGAGAAATTCGTCTGTTATAGTTAGTTGAGCTAACTATAACTCTCGCCCCCGCAATGCACTGCTGATGACGTCACATATTACATCACTCATGACATGGTCAGTGACATCACTGATAACATAACTCATGACATCTCAGATGACATCACTGATGACATCACTGATTACATCTTCCACTTGATATCTTGTAACATGGTGCAAGGGTGCCTGCATTGCACACAGGAATGTTTGTGAGCAGGAAGGGACACCTTCCTGCATAAAAACAATCATGTGAGGCGTATTCCTCTATGGAAGTGTGTTTCAGAATGCAGCACACATATAAAGAGAAAGTAACGAGGAGAAATAAAGATATTTCTCCTCGTTAAACGTCTCCTGGGAAGGCGTATCTTTTTGGCGCATTCCCAGGTTCACTAGTTCTGATAAATCTGGGAATGCATCAAAATCCATGGGAGTTGCATGGGAACCCCCAAGCTACGCACATGGGGCCCGATTCACAGAATTAACTTAAGATAAAATCCTAAACTTACTACTTTTGGTATTCACAGAATGCACTTACTACTTTTGGTATTCACAGAATGCACTTACTACTTTTGGTATTCACAGAATGGATTTACGACTACTAACTTTACGTCTGCACTCGGGCACGGAGGTGGAGATTTTGGCCAAATGGCTAAATCTCCGCCACTGGCCAGAATCCCCACCTCCGAGCCGGAAGCTCTGCCTCCGGGCCAGAAGCCCCGCCTCCGGGCCAGAAGCTCCGCCTCCGGGACGGAATTTCCGGCCCGAGTGCGGACGTAAAGTTAGTAGTCGTAAATCCATTCTGTGAATACTAAAAGTAGTAAGTTTAGGATTTTGACTTAAGTTAATTCTGTGAATCGGGCCCACGGAACTGCTTCCCGTGGCAGAGTAAGACAATGCCGCGATTTGCAATGCGTTGCTTTACTGCAGATTAATGGAGCCACTGAAGCTTTGCATGGTTTCAAAAATCTCATTTAAGGTTTGCGTTCTGCATGTACCACATTGCGTGAAGCAAGCGTGACTCAAACCGGTCCCTCTGCACTTGCCTTTGTAAAATAAATCTACACTACACATGCCCTTCTTACATTAAGAAATATAAAAATAAATATATGTAGTATAACACAACAAAATTATACGAAGCAAAAGTGGACAAGCAAAATAATCAAATTTCTTGAACAATCTCTTCAGTTTCCTTTGGACCACACAGGTACATTACGTACATCAAACTGGTATAAGAACTTGATGTTTTATTGAAGTCAACGATTTTTAAAAACTAGTAGCATTAATGTAACTGTGCTGATCATTCGACTCTCCATCATCATGATCAACAACACGAGTGCTTGAACCATCCTTAGCTCCATCCTTGCTCTTAGGGTATTTCACCATCATCATCATACAAATTAATTGACTCTTTCCACTGGTTCTTTACAAAGTGTCACTCTATTTCATAGCCAGCACTGTACATTCTCCAATCTTACATCATGTTTAAGCACCTGAAAGACAGTACTGGGTTAAAACAAAAATTCCCTTCTTTTGGTACTTTACTGGTTTCTTAAAGCAAATCCACTGACTTTCTACAATCATCATTGGGAGCACATAATATTTCGGATCATAATACATTGTTGTAGACCAGTTAACTACATTTGAAACCAACCAACCAACCAACCAGTATTATATTTTGATTTGGGTTTCCTACCCCTCATAACCTGAAAAGGATAATCTAGTGACTGCCACTGCAGTTGTGGGGCCACATACATTTTTGTAATTGTAGTTCCAAATGCAGTTTATTTCTTGCAGCCAATTGAATGCAACCTTTCATCACTCTGTTAAAGGACTCAACTTCACCATTACCACTCAGGTTGTATAGTGAGATTGTTCTATCAAGAATGGCCATGCTTTTCTTATAATCTCTAGCTTCATCAGAGGTAAATGACACACCATTATCTGTAATTAGTTTAGAAATGGGTACTGGTAAAGGGATGGAAGGATAATTTTAGGTTTTAGTGATGGGTAGAAGTCAAAAGAGGTAAGTGTAATTTTAGGGGTAAGGGGTTGGTAGATGTAAAGAGAGGCGATTTTAGGCTTTAGTCTTCAATAGAGGTAAAAGGAGGCAAGGGTCATTTTAGGGATTAAGGTGGGTTGAGGTAATGGTAGGTAATGGTGCTTTTATCATTTAGGGGTGGGTAGAGATAATTTTCTACAACTTTTGGATCAAGCCATTTCTTCCTGCAAGTGCCTACAGGGTAGCATGCCAGATTACTGTATTATTTCGAGAACATGTGTTCCAACTCTTTTGAAGCAGGCTGTAATTACTTCACTGTTAAAAGTCTTCTTCAGGTCTTGATGTCCTATCCAATTACAGTTCAATCTCAAACCTACTGGTTAGTGGAAAAGGAAGTTGGCAGACAACTCCAAACATGCATGGAAAACAATAATCTCTACAATGACCATTAAATTAGTTTTGGACCATGAAGAGGTATAGTATTCTCACTAACATCTGAACTCCCTATCAGTCTTAGATGAGAACCAACCAGCAATTTTGATACTAATTGATTTGCTGGCTGTCTATGATGCAGTTGATCACCAGAACCTACCAGACTTGTTTAATAACTGATTACTTTATAAACTTAAAAAAGTCGTCATGAAAATGAATGATGAAACTTAGTATTTATACTGACTTCATTGTGGGTCGCCTTTGCAAACTTGACAATGGTGCAATTAATGTATGTAATGTGATTTATGATTGAAACTTTCAGTATAAGTGTCTAACATTATAAATATCTTTTATTCATAGACACAATTTTATTGTAATGATGTTTAGAAATAATTTATATGTTGCTACTTTTTTAAATTTTTAGTAATAGGCAACAATGATAGGTGAACATTTCTGTGTAACAATCACCGACAACTTTACAAAATGCTTAAATGATTTGTTTCGTTAACTTAATTAGGAGATTATTTCACTAAATAAGAAATGCAAAGTTTGTAATGGAATTGAAATGTATTTTCCCCTTAGGCTGCATTATTGTGTAATGGACGTTTCCTCAAATGTTGCTTTATTTGTTCTTGTTCATGCAGCATTCTTTAAGGGACAAGAGACACACCGCATATCTTTGTGTTTGAATGGTGGGAAATTGACATTTGGACTATATCCATGAAAAGCAACAAACTAAATAAGCTCTTTGTCAACTAACCTGTGAGGATGGAATAGACAGTTGTTTCTCATCATGAGCATTGGTAAAGTATGCTGATGTATCTATTTGTATCTGGAGAACACAAGAATGGTCACATGACATTCAGACGATTGTAGGGCAACTGTTGATGTCACAATGGACAAATTCAAACTATGAAAAGTGACTTTCCTAGGAGGAGGGAGGCTACCCTTTTCACTTTCCTTGCCTCCTCCAGTCTGCCTGCTGGACTTTCTATATAAAGCCCCATGCCTTTATGTCCTTGATGATGAACTTGCCTGCTGAATGCTTTCGTGCTGACTGGTGAGAGACCAGACTTGAACTTTCCTGATTTATGCTCCATTCCGTTGCCCAGGCCAATGGACTATTCCCAAACTTGGTTCAGTGACTAAATATCGAGGGACAAAATATCGACTACACAAAAAATCGACACCAAAATATAGAAGGACAGAATATCGACTCCCTATCTACAAACAGGTAAGTACTAAAATATCGATTCCAAAATATAGACTGTTAAAATATAATTAGCCAAAATATCGAATTTTTTAAATGTATTAAAAATAATATAAAATTAATTAAATATTAAAAACAATTAAATAAAACATACATAATATAATATAAAAAAGCTTAAAATGTAAACATAATATAAGTAATTTAAAAAAGTCGAGATTTTGTTGGATAGTGAGAGCGTAAAAATTACTATTCCCACTCCAGTGAGTGCAACAGTAGGGAAAGCGTTGGATAGCGTAGGGGTAAAAATTACTATTCCCACTCCAGTGAGTGCAACAGTAGGGAAAACGTTGGATAGCGTAGGGGTAAAAATTACTATTCCAACTCCAAACAGTGCAACAGTAGGGAAAGCGTTGGATAGCGTAGGGGTAAAAATTACTATTCCCACTCCAGAGAGTGCAACAGTAGGGAAAGAGTTGGATAGCGGGAGGGTAACAATTACTATTCCTACTCCAGAGAGTGCAACAGTAGGGAAAGTGTTGGATAGCGGGAGGGTAACAATTACTATTCCCACTGCAGAGAGTGGAACAGCAGGGAAAGGGTTGGATAGCGTAGGGGTAAAAATTACTATTCCCACTCCAGAGAGTGCAACAGTAGGGAAAGTGTTGGATAGTGGGAGGGTAACAATTATTATTCCCACTCCAGAGAGTGCAACAGTAGGGAAAGCATTGGATAGCGTAGGGGTAAAAAATACTATTCCCACTCCAGTGAGTGCAACAGTAGGGAAAGCGTTGGATAGCGTAGGGGTACAAATTACTATTCCCACTCCAAAGAGTGCAACAGTATGGAAAGCGTTGGATAGCGGGAGGATAAAATTAACTATTCCCACTCCAGAGAGTGCAACAGTAGGGAAAGCGTTGGATAGAGCAAATGGAAAAATTACTATTCCCACTCCAGTGAGTGCAACAGTAGGGAAAGCGTTGGATAGCGTAGGGGTAAAAATTACTATTCCCACTCAAGTGAGTGCAACAGTAGGGAAAACGTTGGATAGCGTAGGGGTAAAAATTGCTATTCCCACTCCAAAGAGTGCAACAGTAGGGAAAGCATTGGATAGCAGGAGGGTAAAAAGTACTATTCCCACTCCAGTGAGTGCGACAGTAGGGAAAGAGTTGGATAGCGGAGGGTAAAAAATACTATTCCCACTCCTGAGAGTGTAAAAGTAGGGAAAGTAATGATTTAAATGTAAAATAAGATTACATTAATTATCAATACCGATAAAAAGTTAATTAAAAATAATTACCAATTAATAACAATTAATTTCCATTTAAAAATATTAATTATCAATTGATAAAAATGTATCACCAATTAATAATAATTAATTACCAATTAAAAATTAATGATCAATTATCAATACACATAAATAAAATAAAAAATATTTACTTTATTACAATTAATTTACTTCCCACCCAATTCCCCTACAAACCCACAACCCGCTCCTAATAATAACAAATACAATTAACATAATTATCAATTAATCAATTAACATAAATTAATTACCAATTAATAAAAATTAATTACCAATTAATAATTAATTATCAATTAATTAATTATCAAAACATATAAATATAATTAACATTTAATTAACCATAATTAAATTACTTTCCACCCTATTCCCCTATAAACCCACAACCCGCTACGGAATTAAATTACGCAATAATTAAATTACATAACATTCATTTGTTAAAATAAATTAAACATACATTACAAAAATAATACATCATTTTAACACATGTACTACCATACATAACACAAATTTTTTTTTCTATATTATGGTAATCTATATTTTAAAATTCGATATTATGGTATTCTATATTTTTAAAGTCTATATTTTGGAAATCGATATTTTGTACCCCAATTTCGATATTCTGACCTATCTATATTTTGATAATTCGATATTCTGTCCACTCTATATTTAACTTCGATATTCTGGGCAGTCGATATTTTGGAATCGATATTTTGGGTGTTTACCCCCAAACTTAATCCCTTTGCCCACGTTAAGAGAACCCTTGTGAACTATCCTCCTGCCTTTGTTTGTGAATATCTAACGATTGAAACGATCCTCCTATGGATGCCTGTATTTAGCAATAGATTTCCTTTGGTTAGATGTTTGATTTTATATTTCGAGCTGTAAGACTAATGACTGAGCTTCTTAAAATGTTATTTATCGGAATTGATTTTGGATCTTTAATACAATAACCAAATTATCTAAATTTATTTAAGTATTTTATTGTACAGAAACTGTGCTTACAATGATTTGATGATTTGATTTCTAATGCATGATAGAGAGTGTTATAGTCTGAAAATAGTGTACTTAAACCTGATCTCTAATTTGTGAGTTAGTTACCAATTAATGGTCCTCATTTTGTGGCCGACAGTGGAACATCCTGATTTCTCACCCCTCACTACGACAAAGAAAGATCCATCTGAGTGCCAATGCCTCTGAGGGTAAAACATAGAGGGGCTAATTTATGGGCCCTTGCATCAGTTTTGTGCCTCCTCACTTTTTCTGATGCACCAGCGGCTTAAAATAGGCACCATGTTGTGCCATATTTACAAAGTGGCGCGTCTAGGTAGATGTGTCACTTTGTAAACCCCTGCGCCATATTATACCTGCGCCAGGTATAATGTATGCGGGGGGCGTTCCAACGCAAGAAAGGATCGTAGAATCAATGCAGTAAAATTTTTCACTGCGCCACTTCTAGGACACAAATGCATCAATATCTTACGTAAGACTGAAGCACATTTAACATGGGACTTGCCCATGTGTAATGACCTATTGTTGGACTTGTGTCACTTTTGTGACACACTCCAGCAATGCGTCATTTTTGCGTATATAGATACGTCAGAAATACTGAGTTATCTGTAACTCCTTGCGACATGATGCGTCATACAGTAAATATGGCGCATCATTAGTGTAGCAAGGAGGGCGCAATGGAAAGTGACGCATCACTGTTTTCTCACAGCGATGCATCACTTTTCGGAAATGATGGCCAGAATCTGAGTGAAATAAGTCACTTGTGTGGGCCCAGTTCTAGGTTTATCTGAGTAAAACGATTCTGCTGTAACAAAAGTAAGTAAACCTAATCCTGTGGAATGTGACTATCTGTGATTTTGTAAAGTCAGTGCTTACTTTGAGCTGTGGTTGCCGGTGTGGACCCACTGGGACACATTTTTGGGGACTGACACTTATTTTTCATCACCAGACATTTCCCAGGAGAAAAAGAGGGAACAATGCCCAAAGGGGAAAGAAGCAGAAAGAGAAAGACGGAAAAACTGTTGCTCCGGCCCATTTTAGTATCTGGCAATTATCTACTAGAACCCACTCTGGTCGGATGGAACTTTTTACTTGCCCAATAGCGTGGAGGGAATAAGCACAATTATCAAAAATGCTGTCCGCAATTTGTCATAATCAAGGACTCGAGACTTAATCTCTTGGCTCTCTAGCTTTTATTATCAGCATAAAGATTTGAAGATACAAAGTCCTCAATACGAGGCACAACAAGTACATAGGCACTAACACAAATGCTACTCTACGAAGAATCCGCATACGGCTAAAAATAACTAAAAGCACAATCTCTAAAAGCATGAGGTAGAAAACCACCAAGCCAATGTCGATATTAGGGACACTGGACCATACCATCTCTGTCCCTACTCTGTACTAGATGACATCCCTACTTAGCAATCCCTTGAGACCCTCAATCGAAAGATGTCAGAGTGAAACTTCCTAAGAAGTCTTCACTTAGAGAGCTTGATCTAAGTTGCCCCCTCTATCTCTTCACCTAGCCTTTCTCTGCTCTGGGCTGCTCTGATCTGCCTCCACCCTCGGGGCGCTTTCCCTAATACAGAACCCCAAGTCTCAGAACACGCCCTTTGCACCTCCTCTTCTGCGGGGTCTTCTTTCAGTAATTTTCCACAGAGCGCTGTCCAGTTCCATCGTCCATCGCTTGGCCTTGAGTCCCAGACACCATCCGCACTAGGAGTTACGATTGGCACATTCCAATGCACTCCCATGTCTGGCTTTTACTACATAAGTCAATTCATGAACAAAGAGCTTCTCTACTAACGAGCAACTGTCCTTGCACCTGGGGTGAGATCATGCAAGGCAGACATACTTCGCATCTTTTAACTTTGCAATTTACTACAGCCTAAAACCTCTACTGGAATAAATCATTTTTGGCCTATTGCCCTTGGCTAACATAAGAAAATACCAGGCCTTTCGCCTCAACGATATATGCGAATTCTGGCCACTACTACGGTTACACAAGCATGTCTAAATCACAGTATTGACATTTACGTCTTTCTTTCATGTGTGGTCAAACTAAACAGTCTACAGACACGAATTCTAAACTACACGTTTTTAACATCACATTGTGTTCAAATAAACTAACTCTATGCATTTCTCTAATACATTTACAATATGCTTGTACATAGCTAACACTTCTATTGAAATCGATATAGATTATACAATTCTTAATACATTGCACACAAAATACCTGAGTACACATTTGATTATATGCGGGTCCTGACTAACAGTGAATATAACGCACCCCTACGATTTTCAACCTTTTAAGCGCTACATCACTGTCACAAAGGCAGAAAGAAGAAACCTGTTATAAAGAGAGACAGGGGGTGTCTGGAAGGCGCTTAACGAGGAATGGTGTGGATTCCAGACTCCGCAGACTCTGGTCTTTGGTGCATCAACAAGTAAGAGCGCCGGCTGCAGGCTTCTGGACAGAGCTTTGGGCACCAGTACTTTTTGTTTTACAAATTAGGCACTGCATGAAGTGCACTCAATTGTTTGTTTGATGCAGCATTGCATTGGTAAAGGGGTGGCATTAATTCTGGTTTAGCTACAATTTTATGCCGCCCTTCATTTTCAGATTAGCATTGTGTTGTTGACAATGGCAAGACATGTAGGCAATCACACTGCACATGAGCATTCTGGGGATAAAAATCACGTAGCTTATTCTTAGATTTGCCCTGCACATTAAACTTCAATTTAGCAATGAATCACCTGTGCTATTTTTTGGCTCTTCAGTGCCGTTCTGCCATTTTTGCAGGTGTAGCCTTAAAAAGCAGAAGTCAGAAATGAACCTCTAGTCTGTGGTTCTGTTTATCTTGGATTTTGAAATAGCAGCAATCTTAAAATAAAGTATGACAGAGAGATAGTTGTATGTCCAGGTGAAACAATTTATATTAGGTAATGTAAAAGATAAATAGCCTTTTGTCTTCCTGGTGAATTCCTCCAAAGTAATTGGCACACTCCTAAAATAATCTGGAAGAGCCACAAAAAGAGCAGTTTGTTTGGAAGTGGAGCAGAGCCACAATCTCGTTATTAGCAGGTTATTTTGATGGCAACTGATGTATCCAAGGGTACTTTTGTTCCCTTTTTAGGTCTCGCTGAGTCAGTGAGCATGCGCTGCTCGGAGAGACTTTAGTGGGTGAGTTTTCAAAGTGCTGCTGGCTGGCGACAAGCTTGCGTTCACGTGAGCTGGCACGTGCAAACCGCCAGCCTTCAGCGCCATCTGTCTTTCCTCTTGCTTGCTCTCTGCCTCCGCCCCGCCTTCGCGCTTACAAGCGTTCGGGATTCTCCCAGTGGGCGCATCTCCGTCAGGCAATATCACACCCACCTTAAATGTATCTTCCATCGCTGCCTCAACGTGTTTTCTCCTTCCACAAACTCGATGTTTGTGTTCCTTTATTTTGAGATGCTTTTAGTATTACTGTTTTGTGACTTAAGGAACATTAAGGAAATGTTACCGTGAAGCTGGACAACGTTCACAGTGTTTATTTCTGATCGCAGCGGTTGCCTCATGTCCGTTGCACCATTCAGGGAGTCCGTTCGTTGGTGCTTTCATGAGGACATGATGAGGAAGCTGGAAACTTTTGGCACATTCTCTTTAAAAGCACAGCATGTTGGCGACTGCTTAGTCGATTAGACCTATGTTGCGCTTTAGATCTCAAAGCACTATGGTGGGTGCAGCAGTTATAACTCATGAAATATGGGGTGCAACTCACAAGGAGGGGGCAGGTTTGAGTGCACATTGGTTGCAATCGAACTCTTAAGATGATGGGCTGTGTGCATCCATTATCAGCACTCAGTCTTCGCTAAGTGATCTTGTTTTGTTTTTGTTGTTGTGTCAATGCTTTCCTGCGCCCGTTTGACTTACAACATGCTTTCTCTTTCTCCAAACTCGATGTTTGTGTTCCTTTATTTTGAGATGCTTTTAGTAGTACTGTCATACACACAACCCCAACCACACACACAACCACACACACAACCACACACACACACACAACCACAACCACACACACACAACCACACACACACACAGAACCACAACTACACCCAACCACACACACACAACCACACACACACACCCAACCACACAAACAACCACAACCATACACACACACAACCACAACCACACCCAACCACACAACCACACACACACACACACAACCACACACACACAACCACACAACCACACACACAACCACAAACACAACAACACACACAACCACACACACACACAACCACATACACACACACAACCACCCAACCACACACACATAACCACACACACAACCACAATCACACACACAGCCATAAGCACACACAACCACAACCACACACACAACCACACACACAACCACACACACTCAATCATACACACACACAGCCAAACAACCACACACACACACAACCACACACAACCACACACAACTACACACAAAACCACACACAAAACCGCACACACAACCACACACACAACCATACATACAACCACAAACACACAACCACACACAACCACACACACAACCACACACACACACAACCACACACACATAAACACACACAACAACACATACATACACCACCACACACACAACCACACACACAACCACACACACAACCCCACACACAACCACACACACACAACCATACACACACAACCACACACACAACCAACCACAACCAACCACACAACCACACACACAACCAAATACACAACCACACCCACAACCACACACACAACCACACACAACCACACACAACCACACACATAACCACACACAACCACACCCACAACCACACCCACAACCACACACACACAACCACACACGCAACCACAACCACACACACAACCACAACCACACACACAAAGGGAGGAGACAACTGCAGCTGGACCTTCGGCTCAATCAGGACAGCAGAACCACTGGAAAAGGAACCCCTCGGCATGACCTGGGCAGCAAGAAGTTGTCACTGGAGGCATCGTGATCCTATGAACAACAGTGTCATCAATGATCTAATCCAAACTGTAAACTGTGACAAATAACATCCCTATATATTGCAGTACCACAAAAACAGCAACAAGCATTGGCATAGCCAATAGGTCTCGCCTTTGGGACCTTATAAGTGTTTTGCCATGCAACAGTTGTTGTTGCACCATGGATATTGTGCTGCATAACTAAATACTTATAAGGTCCCAAAAGCGAGACCTATTGGCTATGCCAATGCTTGTTATGTTAAGAGAAAGTCTTATTGCCACAAGGCCATAGGTCAGCTAAAGCTTCAGGTATTATCTGCTATTCTGCACACAATAGTGGGTTTGGGTCCAGTGAACCATAACAAAGCAACTGACGCAGACAAAAGTAACCACAGCATTAAACCTGAGGTAGCCATTGATTTCTAATCTCTATCTCAGTAAGTAAATAGTGTCATTGTTTGTCAGTGAACAAAATATTAGCAGTGTGTATCTTAGAAGAACTGTTTGGTAACTAATTTGTGCACAATATATGTGGCCATCTTGCCAGCACGTTTTGTAAACAGGATTGTAACAGTGAGAAATGTATTACGCATTTATTTTAGGGTGAACTATTTTTAGTATTTTCTCTAAAGGTTTCACCATTAAAATGCAGTCAGTGAAAGTTCTACAAAAGACAGGAGCCAGGAAATCTAAATCCCAGTATAAGAGGTTTTTAAGACTCTCTCTTAGAACTGTCAGTTATACATGCCGTCTGTTTGTAATGCATTATGCTCTACTAAAACCGATTCAGAATGCAAGTGAGATGAGACATGAATTTAGTGTTTGTGGCCTGAGATATTTGGGGATTGTATGTGTTTAGAAGAGCACTCTCTAGATTACACTATCATCATTGATGTTGCTGAGGTCAAAACACTGTCAAACAAGGAACACATGATTTCTGGCAGTGTCCAAGTCAAAGACGGCTGGTGGATTTTCAGCATGGTGCTGCCATATGCACTAGCCTCTCTGATATTCAGCTTTGATGCAATTGTATGTTATGTTATGTTTTAATGTTATTATATCTTAGTATAGCGCAATGACTCACACCAATAGGTGAATCTCGGTGCTTCACTAACACAGGGCCCAACACTTGACTAAACAACCAAGGGGGATATTCACAAGGATCTATCGCTGAGTTAACAGCACTTTATCACAGACAAAGTTGCGATAAACTAATCACCCCAATCACAAGCTGCTGTTAACAGCCCACAGCACCAGTTTACCTGCGATGGCAGCCGCAAAAAGCATCGCCACAGATGACCCCCGCAACTATCGCTAATGAGATGTTGAGTATGCGTACCCATGCCAAAAGCCGCGACAACATCACTCCACAACATTCACAACGACCAGCCAGAACTGCGATAAGAACACAAAACAGGTGATAAGGCGTGTTAGCAACAGTAAAATAACACCTGCTCTGATATGGTGCAAAGTCGGACCACAGCCTGGACCACAAAAGGGAGCAGAGCCCACAGCCACACCTGAAGAACAACAGATGCACCCAGGCAACTGAACATGCAGCCCAGAGGGCCGAAAGGGCAACAACACCTGCCGCCACCACCCCCAGGACCCCCCTCCCGAGCACCGTCCGACCAAAGACATGCCACATCAGCTACACCTAAACATGTACAAAATAATCCGCTTGATGTCGCACTATCACAACTGGTGACATGCATGTGTTGTCACAAAAATGAGCATCACACATTCACTTCCGAAGCAACAAATGAAACTTTATTAAACATGGACACTGAAATAAAATGAAGACACATGCCGGCTCCCCTCGGGACAATCCGTAGGTCACATACTGCAAGACAAAAATCATGATGAGAAGGTGTTTCCTGCGCCCATCAAAGGACAGAGAGAGAGCGAAGGATAGAGAGAGGAAAAGAGGGAGAGAGAGAGAAGAAGAGGGAGAGAGAGAGAGAGAGAGAGAGAGAGAGAAGAGAGGGGGAGAGAGAGATAGAAGAAGAGAGGGGGAGAGAGAGAGACAGAAGAAGAGAGGGGAGAGAGAGAAGAAGAGAGGGGGGAAAGAGAGAGAGAGAGTGCCGCCCCTGCACACCCAGGCCACACTGCTCACCTGCTGCCACCGGTGTGTCTCCAACCACTTGCCGCTATGTATAGTAGTACACCAGGTCACACATCTGAGACAGAGCCGTCTTCTGAACCAGAGTCCAGATACATGATTGGCACAGTACGCACAATTGCACAAGACAACATCGCCTGCCCGTCCATGCACACCCAGGCAGAGGCACCCAGCCCCTCCCTCCACCCATTGGAGCATGCCCACCATGCACACCCAGGTCTCACTGCTCACATTCCGCCACCGGCATGTAGACAGGAGGTCCCACCACGTGCCGCTGCAAGCCACCAGCCTGGGGCCCACGGACATGGCACCCTCCACACCATGCAGCCCCACTCCGCAGGCCACCAGGTCTCACGTTTGGTGCTGGGTCTTGATTACTCCATGGCATAGGACATACCAGTGCACCCGGCATCATCGCAGGCTGCACACCCGCTCGTCCCAATGGGTGCCACTAACTCTGGGATCCTGGAAGCGCCGCCATGTGGCGGTAGGTCCGCGCTGGCCGCTGGCTTTGGCACACATTGCGGTCCAGCAGGGCACACAAAACCTGAGCTGTTCGGACCGCCGGGACTGGGCATCATCGCAGGCTGCACACCCGCTTAGCAGCTTAAGGTGCCACTAACTCAGGGCACCCAAAGTCACCGTCTCGTCGTGGGGTGCCTATGCCGGCCGCAATGCTCCGAGTGCTACTAACCCTGTGCAACCCCAGTCAGCGCCACGTGGTGGTAGGCCTGTGACGGCCAAAAGGCCTCGGGTGCCACTAACCCCGAGCGCAACAACTCATGGGCCCTTTATGATTGAGAACCGTGGAGCGTCAGTCATCCAGTCACCACCGGCAGAGGGAAATGTGACGTTGTTGGCCCCTTACGGTGGTGGAGTCACATGGCCTGTTACGCCTGTGCCGGATGGGTTTGGTGTGCGTGCAAACCTGCCCTCAGGGAGTGGCTGTGACTTGCTGACAACTAGACCAGTGACCTGCACACCACCAGCAAGTACGCCTGCGACGGGTAGCAATGAGGGCCCCCCCTCGGAGCGTAAGCGGAGTGGTCTGGCCTGTCGTACGCCGGACCAACGCAGGGCATGCAACATTGACTTGTGGACTCTGGGCGTGGTTCAGTCCATGTCCGGACATGGAAGTGACTGATGCGTGTCTCCCTGTTGTAGTGTTCATGGGACCCGGTGCACAATATGCAATGTAGCACCCTCTGACTGGCATCCCACAGGATGAGCATCATTGACACAAGGGGAATCACTGTCCCAACATTCATCCACACATTCATCCATGAATGATGAAAGACATGACACAGCAGTGTGTCACTGGATTTTTATTGCACATCCAGTGCAGTTCTGCATCTGGAGCGGTACTTTAGCAATGCAGAGCACTCCACACAATGTGGGCCCCCTGGAGGGCCAGCCAGAGTCCATCTGGGGATGACAAGTACTGCACTAGAGGAAGGGTACAGTCCGCAGTCTGGTCACCGTGTCATTGGTCATTAAACAGGATATGTCAGTCCATGTCGCTGTCCAAGGTGAGTGCATCGAAGTGTATCAGGGGTCAGTGGAAGGTCATGAGGCCATGTGCGGCACCAAACAGAAACAGGCCAGGTGGCGGAAATGAATGCTAGTGCCTCCTGATCACAAACCCACCCATGTCTTCGTCCCTGGATGTGTGCTCTGCCCCACCTGTGGGTGTTGCAGTACCAGCTGAGGAACTGTGTGCCACTGACACATCAGGTGCCGGAGTAGATACGTCTGCCGCACTGTGAGGCAATGGCATACCAGGGGGCGGAGATGTGGATGGTGTGGGTGCAGCAGCATTTATCTGCGTCACACCTTGTGGCAGCAATGCCATGATGATGATCTGCAGGGCATGGTAGATCCTAGCTACATTTCACTGATGTGCAGCGGTGGCTGCCATCCTTTCCGCCTCCATCCGCACCATGTCCTCCATGAGCCTCCGCATGTGTGCCAGCTCACGGCTGGTGTTGCTGGTGCCCCTCTGAGCGGACTGGTGTTCTTCTCTCCGCGCCAGGACTCCAGCGTGGTCGGTCAGGGCTCGTTGGAGACCATGGAGCGGGCCTAGACACCCATGGATGGCATCCAGTTTGGTGGCCATGAGGTCGAACCCCACCTGCACCTGCTCAGCCGTCTCCTTCTGGGCCTCCAGCACATGGCTTTGGAAGGCCATGTGTTGTTCCTGGGGTCTAGGGAGACTGCCAGGCCGTGGTTGCCTCCTGCTGGGTGGTTTGGGTGGTTGGTGGGGTCTCCTCGATGCAGCTGGTCAGCCCTGATCCTGGAGGTGAGTCACGGATGATGTCAATGATGTCTAGGAGGGCTTGTGCATCGATGTTGGGGTTGTCCTCCTCGTCATCAGTGAAGAGGGGCTGGGACTGCTCTGCAGGGGTGTTGACGGTGGCTTTGCAATGTGAAGGGGAGATGGTGTGTTGCAATGTGTCCACGTGTATGTAGCCACATGGTACATGTTGACATTCAGACAGCATGGCATTGTACATTGTGACAGTCTATAGATCTGGGAGATGACCCAGAGTCGTTGAGGGTGTGAACTGTGCTCTGCTTGATTGTGCATGTGTGCCATCGTGGCCATGTCCACCCGTCTCCCCAGTACCTGGTGGTCACTCACCCTGTTGCAGTTGTGTTGTGTCCTGTCGAGCAGTTTCCGGTCCCCCAACTCTGGCCACAGTATCCACACTGATGACTGTCAACACCAGCTCCTCCATGTCATCCAGCACGAGTTGTGGCGCTGGGACCCCACCTCCAGTCTGCAACTGCTGCCTTCTGATTGACTGCGAGTTTCTCCTTGGTCTTCCGCTTAATGTCATTCCATCGCCTCTTGACCTCATCCATTGTCCTCTTGTGCTCTCCGACGGCATTCACCTTGTCCACGATGTCCCGACATATACCAGTTTGATGCTCAATGCCACGTTGGAGGTGACGAACAGTTGTTGATGGTGTTCCATCACCTCCGTGACTATGATCCTGTTCACTTGCAGACTGTACTTCGTCTTCCTCTTCTTCTTGTCCTTGCCCTTCCCTGTGCCCGAGGTCCCAGGCTGGTCATCCGGGGTGCTTGTGGGGTTGCGCTCGTCCTCTGCGCCTGCTCCGGCTGCCTCCATGGTGCTTGGGTGTTGGTCAGTTTGTGTTTGGGTGTTTTTTCTGCTTTTAGGGTGATTTTTCCCGCCTGCCAGGTGTGTGTTGCAGGCCTGGCACTGCTTATCGCTGATTTCCTCATCGCACGTTGGCCCATCGCAGGTTTTTTTGTGTTGTGGTTTGTGTTTTTATCTCCATCGAGGTGGTTGTATCGCGGACATTGTCAGCGGTTTCAGCAGACTATCGCATGGTTCCGCCTTGTTTTGAATTCCACGTTGACACAGGGTTATTTTCCCGTGATAGACTGCGATGTTGAGAGTTGTGTTAAGCTACTCTTGCGGTAGTTATCATAAGTTCTTGTGAATATACCCCCAAGTCTTCAAGACTTTGTGTAACTTTGCAAAGTCTGGACAAGTGCCGATGTAATACAAAAGTTGATTCCGGGCTGAAGGGATGGTGAAGAAAAAGGATCTTACTCCAAATCTCAAAGTACAAATGCGGGGGTGGCTAGATCTTGGGGCCCCATGAATGTACAACTGATGTCTGTTACTGATATTGTATTTGCAATGGTAGAAGTAGTTACAGGCTTCTTAAATTCCTTGGCTTATTTGTACTGGTATTGCTAGTATTGCTGCAGAGACTGCCTACACTACATTGGCTCCCTCTTCATCACTTACAAATTCAACCATATATGAAGAGCATGTGCATCAAAGTGGCAACCCTGTATACTTAAAGCTTAATTGTATACTCTTTCCTAAACCTACAGTGAAGTATTGTGGGTTGTATGTCCTCTGTGGGTTGTAGGAAATCATCTCCTGAATAATGAGATGGCAATAAATGGGTAACCAAAACCTTTCTTGGAAACCATCTTCTAATAGATGGATTCCCTACATTATGAAATCCCTGTACTCCACAAACAAATTTAAATCCCTCATATTTATCACTGCAGACAATCCTTAGTCCTTCTTCCTAACTAAAACTTTTGTACTTTTCAGAAACAATTTCTATTGCACCTTTCTAGATCATCTCCTGAATCTCCGGATCTACGAATCTACGAACACTGACTGATTTTTTTGAAGAAACAATCACTCTTGGTTCTTGACCTTGAGAAAGTGGATATTGAAATGTACAATATAACTTTTTATTACCTAAAGAACCCATTGGTCCTATTTTAATGAGTTCCATTTTTCCCAAAACTTCTGTAAGCATCTGCCTACCCTTAAAGTGAAAAAAACAGAAATCCTCTTCATACTTACCTTGACCTCCTTGTGGTACATTCTTGGATCTTCCTCTTAACAGATGACTTTTCCCAGCCCATTCTCTCTGTGGAAATAGAGCCACTGACTGGAATCCCCTAAATTGACAACTTCCTTGCACTTGATAATGGGACTTGTTAAATCCAGAAATGTCCCTTTCCTCTAGCCCTGTCAAAAATGATTCCTTCAAGAACCCTTCAGAGAGAATTTGTAACTTTATTCAAACTAGTGAAAGAAGACACATATTTGCCTACTCCTTTCATCAAACCATCTATGAAAGAGGCCCTTTGGATCTTCAACTGGCTATTTCTTTACAAGACCACCCACCTTCAAACTGGGGCTAGTCCTCATCACATCAGACTTCCTTCTCTCTGTAGTCAGTGGCACATTTGCATTACTTAGAGAGCATACAGTTCTCTCCCTCCATCCATATAATAAACCAATATCTACAGAGATATCCTTTGACTTGACCTTCTCTGTCAAGTCTAGAATTCATGCCAGAGGCCCATTTACATCTAATAGCCAATCATGGCACTGTTTAATTGTTCATTCAATTCTCTTCTGGGAATCATGGCCCATCAACTGATCAGATCTGGGTCCAGATCTGAAGTGATGCATTCTTAATGATCAATGATCGAACAGGATGACTCAGCATGCATTGCCACCCCAGTGTTCTCCAAAGGCCTCTGAATCTATAATTTAGTAAACTCAACCACATCAGTTATGGGCCACCAATCTGCACTCTTTGGTTGCCTGATCATATCTGGCAAGAACATGACCCCAGTTTAGGATCCAAGGTAATCCCCATATCTTTATTCAGAGGTTCCAACTTGTCACTATGCAAATCCCGTACTTATTACATTAATACTCAGACAATTTTGATAAAGGCCCAACCTCATCAGATCAAGCCTCAGTCTTTTTTTGTGTCGATCAGGGCACCCTTTTGGCATGTTGCAGTGGACACCTTTCCATTATGTGATGCTTAGATCACCTCTCTTCACAAGGGAAAACCCCTCCCTGTATGAGTTCTCAAGATAATTTCTCTTCATTTTCCTTTTACCACCTTCTTTTGAATAGTTGTTTACCTCACCTTCATCTAGGTACCAACATTTCTCATCACCCTCTAACTTATTTTTTTCTCTTCCCTAAAACTGATCCTACTACTTATTCAACTGTATTCTTAACCTGATTCTCAAGAATTCTCCTGATCCCATCCTATTGAAAACAAACTTCAGAAACACCTGACTCTTTAGAAGCAATCCTGTTTATTCACTATCTATTTTATTTCTTTAATATGTTCTATTTTATAGAAATACATCTCTATGTCTCCTCTTAAGGAATAAGAAAAGCGCTCTACCTACACTACAATTAAAGGTGCCTCTTAAAAAACTTTGTTTGACAAAGCAGGTGCTATGCCCACTTGAGATTTCCTTATACTATTTTTGCCCAAAACTAAAATGGTGGTATAGACGAAATAACAACACATTCACATCTGACCTAAACTAAAATGGCAGCCACACACTTCTTTACACTAGCATATGATGCATTATGCACCTAACTGAAGTATATGCCCAAAACAAAAATAGCGTGGATGATGCAGGTGTTACTCTGTGGTGGCTGGCACAGATTGCGGGTAGGAGGGCAGAGGGTTAGGGAGTCGGGAGATGTGGTAAAGAAAACAAAATGTACCTCCTCACCGCATTGTGATTGGTCTGAGTGCCGTGGTTTGGTGCCCAGACAGGGACTGGGTTCTTACGCACATTCTCCACTCAGACTGTAATGCACCCTGGCCGGGGAACATGCAAAGTGCGCTTGAAAGTTTGGCTGGCCCTTTCATGCACACTTTAGGGAGTGCAAACCACTCCTCCCCTCCCCTGCTTGGTCAGCAGAGCAGCCCCACCCCTCCTGCAAAGCTGCTGAAACAAGGCAAAAAAAATTGAAAATAACTTTGAGATATTATCATTTTTTGTTTCCCCTTTAGTTACACTCCTTAAAAGCAGAGTGGGGCGATGCTTCTCAGCCTTAGCGGAAGAGTCGCCACTGGTGTTACTGAGCTTACGTCCTTGCACACTGCAAAACATGCTCTTCAAAGGAGGTGCCACGTGCAGGATTAAAAAAAAACTGTATTACATCAACTTAAGCTACATTGAAATTGTATACGAAAGCATCTAAAATAAAACAAAATCATGAAAATCATGAAAAACAATAAAGAAAAACATAGAGTAATAAACACAGTCTAAAATTCCCCTAAATTGGGACTTGGTGGCTGATTACCTCCCCCTGCATGCCACCATAGCGGTGATCGGAACCGCCCGCCAGACATGTGGCGGTCCCACCACTGTGATTAGGATACGCCCGCCATACTGGCAGGCGCATCCTGGGCATTTAACATTACGGGCGGGGCTGCTGGCTGCAGCACCGTCCGCAATGTTAAAGGTGTTTGCACCGCATTTCCCTGCACCACGTGGCAGGTACCCCCCTGTGCAGCGACACCCCCCCACACAAGGGAGGCCTGCCACAGGTCCCCAAATCCAATACCCGCCAGACTTTCCATGGCGGCATCGCCGCCATGAAAAGGCATCCACACGGACACATCCTAATATGGCAGACTGTGGCTGCTAGGCACTGCCACCATATTAGTGGCCCTATTCCATCCGCCAGGAAATCGATGCCATTGCCACCAGCGGAAAAGCGGCTGACGGACTTTGTGTCTGCCGTGATACCCACCGCCATCCTAATTTGGCGGTGGGTAAATCGCAATGTGATGGGGAAGGACCGCCACCGCCAGCCCAGCAGTGGCAGTCTTTCCACCATCATAATGAGCCCCTAAGTGGCTGATTATGATGGCGATCAGACGAGTGTCCGACCGCCATCCTGTTGGTAACGGGACCGGCTGACAGAGAGTCTGCAGTCCCGCCAGACAAATTACCATCCAACCGCCGTGGAAGCGGTCGGAAACATGCCTCTTAGCATTGAATCTTGTGCTGCGGCTCAAACACGGGCTGCGGCACAAGCTTCACTGCTAAGAGGCATGTTTGTACACATCCCTGCACCTTGTGACAGGCACCATGCGGTGCCTGCCACACGGTGCAAGGATGTTGCCACCCCAGACCTCATAGCAGAGGTCCAGGGGTAAGAGGAGCCTGCTAGGGGCACCCAAAGTCACTTTCCGCCTGCCTTTACATGGCAGGAGGACCACCATGAAATGGCAGGCGGAAAGTGGTCCTATAGTGGTGCCTGAGCAGGCACCACTCCTATTGTAGCTATTGCTGTCCTCCAATGATCCGATCGGCTCCTTGAGCCCATCGAATGAGAGGCAGACAGTCCCTCCCCCAGATACCTCCACCTGTCGCATCCTAATGCAGCGAGTGGACCTGCAGGGGCGATGCCCGTGGGAACGCCACTGGCGGCCTGATGGTGGAAGTCCCACCACCACCATAATCAGGCCCTATATTATGACAAGAAACTGTAATGAAAAGAGGAAGATGCCTTTCTTGTTCTGGTTTATCAGGAGTGTGGTGTTCTAATTCCAGCTCTTGAATTATGTTTCGGGTTAAAGGTTGCGTTGAATGGCTACATGGAGTCATAATAAAAGACTTATGGATAATGCAATTCCAACTTCATTATCCAGCCTGTGCAGTACTGATCTTATTTTATTTAACTTGGCAGGTCGAGCATTTTTAGATAACACGGCTCAACTGAGAATGAAATGTTTTGAAGCAAAGTAGCTTTTTTTTAAGAGATAATAAGAATGTAGTTATGGCTTAGCAGAAAAACAAAAACTTAGATGTTGAAGGTCATATTATAAATGTGAAAAAGCATCTGCCCTCTGATTATGAGACTCGGATGTGCTATTTTACCTTACATCCATACCACCAGGCTGAACTCTTAGAGTTTCCAGTCACCAACTCGGCTCCTAAAGCCTATGCTACTACCCAAAGGTAAACTGGCACAGTTATATAATTATCGACATGCACCATCTTTCCCTCAACTATATGCTGGCCACTCACCATGGATACACACCACCTAAACTAGTGTATCAGGTTTACGGTTGTAATCATGAGGACATAGGACACACTTTATAAAGCTTGGGAATAAAGAGATGAATAAAAGAATAAAGAGCAATGGTGGAAGGGGAGTCTAATCTTCAGTATTTTTGCTAGCCCGTTCCACTGCACCAATCCTGAATACAAAACCCAGCTCGAGATCTGATTAAACAGTAAGCTCTTGTACTTTTTTCTTCATTCTAGGTACACACAGTCTGCCGTATAATTTAGCAGATGCCTGGTAGCCAGAAACAGAATTGATGGGTGGGGCGGTAGCACCATCATTTTAATAACTGAAACACAAATGTCATTGTTCCAGGATTTTTGCACTGCCTCAGAGGTACATATGACATCAACATAATTGGTCAATTCTGCTAAATGAGAGGACAAGAGAGCCTGTTTGTTTTACAAATAGCTGTATTGAACAAGACCAGCAGATTTCAATTTCCTGTAAATTGTTGGACATTAGCAATTGAGTATGTGTATTTAAAAAACAAGGTGACCATCCAGGCATTCAAAGAAGTAATACTTTATCTTTGGTATATTGTAAACAATCATAATCAAAGACAATCAGTCTGGTATTGTCAAACATTCATGATTTTTTTTTTAATGATCAATTTTGAAAGCATATTTAAAATAATTAAAATAAAAAAATCCTTGCCTAAATGAGGCAGACAACTTTTGCTATTAAAAATGAGTAAGAAATTAAACACTTCCCTGGGTGGCCATGTGGCGTGAATTTTATCATTGTTATAGCATTCTAATATCGCTGCCATATTTAGTAACAATGTGTTGGCCATCTTGGAATGACATGACAAAGTTATAAGGGTTCCAGAAGGATTAGTGCAGGAAAAGTAGACTTTAGTAAAAAGAGGACCTCCTCCCCCCTGCTAAGAGGTCCCAGGGGAGCCATCTACATGTGGAAGCAAATGATGGTAGTAAAGAGGTACCAGATGATGAAGCATGCCGCTGGAAGTGGGTGAGGGCCACCATCCTCTTAAAAGACATACCTGTGGGAGGAGGTAATTCATTCTTTACTTCTCCCATCCCTATTTTATTAAGGTCTCAGTTGTCCACGCTAATCTATCTGGCATCCTGGAAGCTTTGCTGCATGATGCTAATTTTGGGAGGGCACATCAGGTTTTACCATGAATTCCATTTCTTCCTCTCTTTGTTTAGGTAGGTACACTATACAAATTACCATTCCAAGATGGCTGCCTGTTAAACAATGCACAAGTCATCCACTTTTGAATGCTCTGATGCTCCATTGTTGTACTAGTCCAAGACAGATGCCACGTTTATTCTATGTGTGGCTGCTATGTTGGAAAGGTAATGATAAACTTTGCCAAGACAGGACAAGACAGGATGCAGTCAACAGCTCAGAAAATGAGGACTGGTGCAACAGTAGAGCTTAAGCGTTCCCTGAAAAGTAAGCTACTGCCATGTGCTCTAAAAATGTAAAAGCTAAAGGGATGCTCTGAAAGGTGAAAATAAATGGAAAATGGTTAAAAGCATAGCCCATTAGACCTTGTACTGAATTATACCCATTTTCAAGCAGATGGACAAATGCGATAAGGAAAAATGTGACTGACAGGACAATAGCAACAGTGGCTGAATTGGGTTGACACATTGCCTCATGCTTTCTGCTGTTGTAGACAGAAGAAAAATATAAATAAAATTCAAACAGACCAATGCATGAGGAGGGATGACCCAAAGCCCCTCTATTTAGGTGTATGTTTGTATGTATTTATTTATGTTTTTTAATCACAGGAACCTGGCAGACAGCTACAAGCTGCCAGGCCAGACATCACAAGGGCACTGGAATGATCTGTTCATTGCAGTGCATGTGTTTCATATTCTTATAACTTTATGTATTTATGCAATTACTTATTTGTATCGTTTCATGTTGACCTTGGTGAAACCACACAAGTACATCATCAGACGGCTTGAAAAGAAGTATAGATGAAATTAAACATCTACAAAATATACGCTAATAGGTTGTACTGTGTGATGCTTAATGTTGCAGCACTGCTATTTCGAAGATCTACAGGCAACGTGCTCCCATTGTTCCATTTAATGGTGGTAAATCTGCTCCCGCCGAAGAATGAATGGTTGAATTGACTGCTGGCATTCATAACCAGTGATTTTCACCGGGTGCTTTGTAAATGTTAATAGAATCATGAGATTGGAATACATGAGTATATTACATGTTATGCATTTTGTTTGTTACACTTTTATTTCGGTGCAAATAGGAAGAAATTGTTTTTTCGAATAGCGAGAGGTTTATTGGAAACAGTAAATCAAATACTGTACTATATTTTTTGACTGTCTCCAGTAACAACAAGAGAAACGTTTTTATTTATGTATATAAAAATGTAAGGTTTCTGATAAACGATGCATTCTTAAAAACACATTCTGACTATGGAAATTAGAGATTGCTGAAGCTACTCCCAGCATGATAGACTTAAAAATTGACCCTGCTTCTAAATAGTCTAGCGAACTTTCATAAATACACTATTGATCCTATAAAAGATAGTGTTTTTTCCTCAAAAATGTGTTAAGCTACTGCAGTAAAGGCAGCATTAGCGATGGGTCTTGATTCTGTTTACAATGTTCATATGTGTCTTATCTTTCACAGGCATACGGCTATTTAAACAATGAGGGCCCGATTCACAGAACTAACTTAAGACAAAATCCTAAACTTACTACCATTTTGGTATTCACAGAAGGTACTTACTCATTCCGGTATTCACAGAAGGCACTTACTCATTTCGGTATTCACAGAAGTTAGGAGTCCTACCTTTAGGACTCCTAAATGCCTTCTGTTAATACCCAAAGTCTTAAAGTTAAAATTTTTCTCAGTTTAGGAGTAGTAAAGTTAGGACTCCTAACTTTAGGACTCCTAAATGCCTTCTATGAATTCCGAACGTCTTAAAGTTAGGATTTTTCTCAGTTTAGGAGTAGTAAAGTTAGGATTTCTAAACTTAGGACTCCTAAATGCCTTTGGTGAATACCGAAAGTCTTAAAGTTAGGATTTTTCTCAGTTTAGGAGTAGTAAAGTTAGGACTCCTAACTTTACTCCTCCTAAACTGAGAAAAATCCTAACTTTAAGACTTTCGGTATTCATAGAAGGCATTTAGGAGTCCTAAAGTTAGGACTCCTAACTTCTGTGAATACCGAAATGAGTAAGTGCCTTCTGTGAATACCAAAATGAGTAAGTGCCTTCTGTGAATACTAAAATTGTAGTAAGTTTAGGATTTTGTCTTAAGTTAGTTCTGTGAATCGGGCCCTGAGTAATGGCTAAACTCAGGCATGTTTGAGGATTCTCCAGCAGTAGTCAGAAATAATGGGCCATGACTGAAAAAGACCATTTCTATAACGTAATCAAGGAATAGAGTTAAATATCCACAGCTTTCCCTGCTGTCTACGACTGCATCCACCTGTCGGGCTGGTGCATGGTGGCGGGGGCAAGACCCGCGTTTCACATTCAAACAAAATCTTTGCTGCAATCCAACACAGAAAGAACGGCACTCCAGGGATTCTCACATTGATGCGTTTATTACACTGGCTGACGCGTTTCAACCACCACAGTCTTTGTCAAAGCCACAATAGAGAATTGTGTCACTTTCCTTAAAAAACAGTGACAAACCATTTCCTCAAATGACATATTAGACAGACTGGGGTAATACCTTTTCTAGATACATCAAGTTAAATACATCATGCTTTGATGCAATTTAAACTATTTTTTAAGTTATCTAAACAAATTCTTAATTTACTGTCAAGTGACGATAATTGCATATGAAAAAGAGCAGGGAATCCCAAGTGGGCTACCATTCTCCAACTCATTCTACTTCATCAATTAATTAATTTCAAAATAATCATATTTTACTTCAAATTGCAGTTTGGCATAGAGGCCTGTAGGTATTTATTTGTTTAGGGACAAGGCCATTGCAAAGTCTGATAAGTCTATGATACTTTTGGAAATGTTAGCATTCTGTCTGACTATTAACATCTTTCTCTTTGGGGGAATATATCTGCTGTATGGGTAACTTAGTGCATGTGTGTGTAGACCTATGTGTGTAGACCTATGAATCAGTGAGTGGGTGTGTAAGTACTGGTATGGGCGTGTCAATGGTTTTGAGAATGCCAGTGTAAAAGTTGGAGTGGGTGTATGAAAGGTTATATTGGGGTGTGAGTGGGTGCGTCAGAGATTCTGTGGATGATGTCATCAGTGATGTCATCAGTGATGTCAACAGTGGTGTCATTTGAGATGTCATCAGTGATGTCACTGACCATGCCATAAGAGATGTAATATGTGAGGGCGTGAGTTTTAATTATCTCAGCTACCTACAACTGCTGAATTTCTCTGGTTTTGTACGTGTGAAATCTGAGCCTAACTATAACGTCCCTGTAACCTTTGTTTTTTTCAGTGAATTTCTAAGGGTCTTTTAATTCTATTTCCTAACTATAACGTCACTGTAACCTTTGGCTTTTTTCAGTGAGTATTTATATATATACTACTGGTGGTAGTTAGGACCGAATTTTCATAGGAAAAGCATTTTCCAGAAAAACATGGCCCGCTGTGTCTCGTTCTGTATGAAAAAGTTTCAGGGTGATCTGTGAAGCAGGGGCCGACAAAAAGGGAGAGCCAAAAAGTTTGCTTCTCCCTTGCAATTTTGAACATGACTACCACTCGGACTGCTGGACAAAATTACACCACATTTGATAGAAAGATAGCTCTTGGTCCAGAAACAACCCTTTTTGTGATTTGGTGTAATCAGTTCAGTAGATTTCAAAATATTATTAAAGAAAAAATGAAATTGTATATCTAGGGATGTGGATCTTATGCAGATACTCCGCGGTGGATCCACAAAGTCACGTGCCACCAGCAGTGCCGTGATTGGCTGACCACAACCTGACTGGGAGGTTGCGGACACCATTTTAAGTATCAGGGATGGTCCCGGGGCCTTAAAATGTATTTGCAAAAAGATTGAAGTGACCCCATGGGTATGTTAGAGGAGTGCAAAAACAACAGTTGATGGACAGAATGCAGAACAATGTCGTACATTCACCCCAGTACAGAGATATGGGCCTAAATCCATTGTTTTTTTGCTCACCATGCCATTCTAGTTTGAACCCAGCCATATGCTAATCAGTGTTGACCCTGTGCCTCATGGGAACAGTTAAGCCCCAACTGCCAAGCCAGGTCCTCCCTGGACTGGAAACAAGCATCCTAGGACCGGTTTTGGGGTTTCACCCCTCTTCAGCCAGGATAGCTTGATTCCAGTGGCATGGAGAGCACGGGACCCACGTCTGGGCATACCCATCCCACTTGAGGTGACAAAAACCATGGATTTGTATATGGATCCATATACAGAGCTACTCACAAACTCACTCGCACATGCATACAGCCACTAACACAGCCACTCACACCTAAACAACCACTACACACCCACTCACACACCCATACAGCCACTCACACAGCAACTCATAGACCTATATTCCCACTCACACAGCCATTGACGCATCCAGCCACATACTCACACACACCTATCTAGTCTGCGAGACACCTACTTACACACCCACACAGCCAGTCAACACCTACTCACTCACTCAGTAACACACTCACAAACTCTCTCAGGGACCCATAACGCCACTCAGACACCCAGTTAAAGTCCCATTCAGCCTCTTATGCGCCCACTCACACAACATCAAAACCACTGACACACCTACTCACAGACCTATACAGGCCCTCCCACACCCTCTTTGTCCCATGTAGCCAGTAATACGCCTACTGTGTTAAATGTGTTGTGTTTTAAATACATGGTTTTGGTTGAGGGAAACTCATTGCTATTATGTGTTTAATGTGAGCCACCGGGTGCAGGGATCAACAGGGGGGCACCATAGGTGTCCCATAGGCAATCATTCGGCCGCATTCCACCCATGGGGTCCCTGCTGGGGGCCCCAAAGCTGTTGCCCACTGCCTTTTTGTGTCGGAAAGGACGGAACAAAAAGGCAGTGGGAAAGTGCTATCGTAATCCATCGGCCGGAAAGAGCCAGCCGGGGATTACTGTGGGCTTGTCTCTGAGCCTGTTGTAAACCATTTGGAAGACTGATTTGGATTCCCTTCCAACCGAGACCATGGAAGGGAATCCGAAGTCATGATTACGATGCGGATATCGTAAACGGGCTCTTAATATACAATTTCTGTGAATTAAATTCAAATTTCCTGTAACATACGTTTGTTATGCACATTCCCAATATAACAATATTGATTATTGTTAAACCAAAATGTACATATGAAGATCTTTCATTAGAAAATAAGTGGTCTGTTGAGTACAAAAGTATATATATAAAAAATATATAATGAAAACAAGAAAAAAAGATTTGAAATGAGTTTTGAATAAGGATAGGATGAAATTGAGAAGTTGTAATTACTTAACATGTTACAGGAAATTTGAGTTTAATTCACAGAAATTGTGCATGGGTTGCCACCATGATGTCACCATCGTACCCCAACCCTGCATGTACGCACCGCTACGCACTGGGGGTACGGTGCGTACATGCGGGGGTGGGGTACGTGCCGGTCATACGGGGGTGGGGTACACGCCGTACATACGGGGGTGGGGTACGCGCCGTACATACGGGGGTGGGGTACGCGCCGTACATACGGGGGTGGGGTACGCGCTGTACATACGGGGGTGGGGGTACGGTGCGTACATGCGGGGGGCTGGGGGTATGGTGCGGACGTGTAGGGATGGGGGTACGGTGCGTATCGGGCCCCCTTTTCCTCGTGTATCACGTCGTACTTAGTTTTTCCGGCACTTTTTGGCTCCCGTAAAAATATTCCTGTGCGAAGTACTGTGGGTACGAATCGTACTTGCTGGTCCGTAAAACGCTGCCTGACTCCGTGCGAATGTCGCGTACGCGCTGTCCCGGATCGGACTTGTATGTATTTTTTAGTCGCACGGTGTTTTTTATGATTCGTACGGAAATGGTATTTCTGTACGAATCGTACTTGCTGGTTTGTAAGGTGCATTCCCCGGGTACGAGTCGTACGGAGAAAACGCCCCGTACGATGATTCGTACCCGGGTTTTACAGGATCGGAATCGGCACCTCTATGTTTAAAATTGAGGAGCGTTATTAGTGCAGAATTTCTCTTGAGAGTTCTTGTGCTAGCTTCATTGACTTGTAACTTTTCTTTGAGAAATGCTGAATATATGTTTTAAAAACACAAGAAATATTTGCTAAATTATGTAGGTATGCCATTAAGAAAAGGTTATGTGCTTTAAAAGAGTGAGAATTGTTGTTTCCAGTTTTAGAAACATACTGTTGCATGTGCACACTGAGTAGCAGAGCAATGTATCCTCTTAGAGAGCCATGTATGCAATTATATATATCAAGTGTGATATCTAGACTTATTCAATCACTCAGGCACTATACATGCACTCTTCCAATCACGCAAGCATCAATTATGTACTCATTGAACTACTGAGGCAACACCCATGCATTCATCCAATCACCCAGATAGTAGCAATATAGTCATGTGAATACACAGGCACTAACTATGCAGATATGTGACCACCGATGTAGTTCCTACATACTCAGAGAATCGTGCAGGCACTACCTATATTCTGAGGGAATCACCTAGGCACTATCTATGTATTCATCCAATCATCCAGGGAGTATTGTTGTACTCAACCACAAACAGATGTATTTACAAGTTTTAGTGAGGAACATGTACTCTTTTAGAATCATCTGGCAAATGATATATGTAACCTGTCACACATTGTTTGAATGTACTCGGACGAATTAGAGAACTATGTGCTGTGATACAGATTAATGTGCAGATTTTCATATGCAGCGTTTCTCGAAATTTAAATCTGACACATCTAAGTAGAGAATTACTGAACCACTAAATCTACCAGAGGCAAAGAAATAGCTCTTATGTTGTCTTTTCGGATTTAGAGCATTGAGACACTGTATGTACTTTTACACTTTGGTTGATGTTTATTTAAAAATGTACTACAAAAGGGATAAAGTAGTCTTTTACAGTATATACGTGAGAACTGAGATATGGTGCAGCTGTGTTGTAGGAGAGGGCGCTATAATATTAAAAGGTGACTAATAGATTAAGTTTTCTGTTTTGGTTTGGGTTAGGTACATTGAAGCAAGTGGTTGTAGTTATGTAGCCAAGTTCATCTGTAGATTTAAAAATGCATTTTAACATAAATACTGTTTTTGTATTATGTGTAAGCCAGGAGCAAAGTAGTTGGTACATTGGCTAGGATAAAAATTTAAATATAATATTATTTACAGAACAATAACTGCATAACTACAGACAGAATGCCTACAAAAGCTCGGAGGAAAATGGAGCAGAAACAACTACAGTATCTATGCAGAACTGAGACAAAAAAGGGGCCAAATGAAGAAAAAGTGGTGAAAGTAAAAACAGCTACTGGTAAGAAGACAAAGTCATTTCTTAAAAATATATGTGAACATTTCCAAAGATTACAAAATAATGAAAATAAAATTCAAATTATGAGAAAAAACAACAGTGAATAAAATCTATGTAACAAGAACAGGAAAGAATGTAACATAGACGGACACACCATAACCAGGAAACAGAAGAAGTTTCATGAAATCAGAGCCAGGATGTTTCGTAGTTACGTAGTTATACATCTACTGAGAACTATAAAAAGTATAGAAGAAGAAGAGAGGCACTGAAACAGACAGGACAAGCCGAGAGAGTAGTTGATAAGGCCTTTGCTTTGAAGAGGATGCTTTTCATTTTGATTATAAATAGAATGAAGACTCTAGACAAAATGATGCTGTGCATGAGGAGACAAAACCAGAAATTCACAAGATTAGTGAATAGAAGCGACTTCTGTACAGTTTTTAGTGGAGAATGCATACATACTTCTAGTGCATAGTCTTTCTTTAATGAAGAAGGCTGTCTCTATGATACTAGATTAGTTCCTGCTATTGATTAGAGAGGATGATGTTATGAAAAGAAGAATGGCACTTCTATAGCGAAAGAGATGATGTTACCTACAAATGTAGAACAAGTTATTGGAGAACAGATACAAGGAAGGCAAAGTCAGGCGCCAGTATAGAAATGGAATTCCAGTAGTGTTTGTAGAATTTGACAGCAATCCATTGATCTATTAAGAACATTTCTACATATCTTTCCAAGGTGAAGCTTAAAAAACAAAATAAGTACTTTACAAGGATTGGATCCTTGCAAAATTAGAAAGCACGCACATTTGCAGGGACACCTTCATTGTTTCAGGATGTCAGCTGTACACCACTCAACAATGCAAACTTTAGTTAGGAGGCTATGCTATGTGAAACCTCTGCTTTATGTTTAGGAGCAATGAATAGAGCACTTTTGCATGGTACTGTGGCAGATGCAGAAAAGGTTTGTGATGTTGTGCAGTTTTGTCTCTTTGGTCCTGAGCAGTATTCTAGGGAAAACGAAGAGTTGTTAAGAGAAGGAGTTTCAGAACAGTACACAGATATTACAGTACCTTGCCCTGCTAGGTCGCTCCCCAGCCACTGCGCTGCCCCCCTGAGTGCCGCTCTGGTTCACCCGCTGCCAGATTTCTGATTCCCGCTCCCGATCGTAGATTCCCGCCTGTTTTTTCCCGCTCCCCTTCCCCTCGCTGCCTTGGTTCCCGCCCCCTCCCCTCGTTGTCTGTTTTCCCACCGCTGCTCCCCTGCGACCCTGCCCCCGAGCATCCCATTCGCCACCCCGCTCCCGCCTCCCAGCTGCCCCTCCTTCCCTCAGCCCCTCTTAAGGAGGCCGCGCAGCGGGCGCGTGGTGGCGCGTGCTGCGGGCGCGCCGCTGGCACGCCGAAGGTGCGCCAAAGGCAAGCCCGTCTGCGCCCGTCCGCGCCTGGACCACGCCCAGCGCCAGAACCCCTGGATCCCACACTCGCCACGATGCCAGACTCAGATACGACGCCGACTCCCTCCACGCACTCCACGCCGGCCGACACAACACCTGTTTCCAGGCCGCCCCGAAACGGACCCACGGACCCTTCTCCTGCCGCACCTGCAGCTTCACCTGCGACAGACCCACCAAACCTCCAAGAACTGGACCCAACCACCTCCGCTGCATTCTACTCAACACCCGCTCCGCACGCAAACATGCCGTCGAGCTCTGGGACCTGCTCGACACCTCCGACCCAGACGTGGCCTTCCTCACCGAGACCTAATGGAACGACTCCTCGGCACCAGACATCGCCATAGCCATCCCGGACGGCTACAAGATCACCCGCAGGGACCACGCCAATGGAATCGGAGGAGGAATAGCCATCCTCTACAAGTCCACCCTCAAGGTCACCACCCACGCAGACGACACCCTCAACACTGCTGAACACCTGCACTTCCAGATCCACACCGACCCCAACACCACCCTCAGAGGAACACTCATCTACAGACCCCCCGGACCCCGGGCTCAGTTCAGCGACTCCATCGCTGACCTCGCCAGCACCCACGCACTCACCTCCATGGACTACATCCTCCTCGGGGACCTGAATTTCCACCTCGAGAACAACAACGACGCCAACTCCGCAACTCTGAACGAAAACCTCACCAACCTCGGCCTCAGACAACTCGTCACCGCACCCACCCACGCCGCAGGCCAAATGCTGGATGCTGTCTTCTCCACAAGCACCCACGTCGCCTTCGACCACACCTCCGAACCCCACTGGACCGACCACCGCTGCATCCACTTCACCTTCAAAAAACCAGCCACACACCACCACACCCAACAGCTGCCGCGCCTCTGCTGGAACAAAGTCACCGAAGACCAGCTGACCACCACCCTCGCCCAGAACCCACCTATCAACCCCACCTGCACTGACGCCGCAGCCCGCAACCTCAGACAGTGGATTGATGCCTGCGCCAACACCCTCGCCCCACTCAAGAGACCATCCAACAGCCACACCAGCAGGAGAGCCACCTGGTTCACCGACGAGCTCCTGACCTCCAAACGCGCCTGCCGTAAGCTGGAGAAGAAATGGCTCCACAAACGAACGCCAGAAAACCACGCAGCCCACAAGGACGCCACCCGCAGACATCACCACCTCATCAGACTTGCCAAGAGATCCTCCTTCAAAGACCGCCTGGATAACAACGCACACGACCGCAAAGAGCTCTTCCGCATCGTGAAAGAACTCTCCAATCCCGACGCCAGCGCCAACAACATCCCGCCCTCACAAGAACTGTGCGACTCACTGGCCATCTTCTTCCACCGCAAGATCGACTCCACCCGCCCCGCGATCACCAACAGCGCCAACCGCCTGACCTCCTGGGCCAACACCAACGACGACGAGACACGCAAGATCATGAACTCCATCCACTCAGGATCTCCATCAGACCCATGCCCACACCACGTATTCAACAAAGCAGACGCGGCCATCGCACCCCAGCTATGGAAGGTCATCAACATCTCCTTCGAAAAAGCGACATTTCCAGAAAGCTGGAAGCATGCCGAAATCAACGCCCTCCTCAAAAAGCCCAAGGCGGACCCCAAGGACCTCAAGAACTTCCGACCCATCTCCCTGCTCCCGTTCCCGGCAAAGGTCATCGAGAAAATAGTCAACATTCAACTGACCCGCCACCTCGAAGACAACAACATCCTGGACCCGTCCCAATCCGGATTCAGACGTAACCACAGCACAGAGACAGCCCTCATCGCCGCCACAGACGACATCAGACGCCAACTGGACAACGGCAAAACATCAGCCCTCATCCTCCTGGACCTCGTCCTTCCTCTCCGGCAGAACCCAGAGCGTCCGCCTCCCACCTTTCCAGTCAGAAGCCACCGACATCATCTGCGGTGTCCCCCAGGGCTCATCCCTCAGCCCGACGCTGTTCAACATCTACATGGCCCCCCTTGCACAAGTGGCCCGCCACCACAACCTCAACATCATCTCTTACGCCGACGACACCCAGCTCATCTTCTCCCTCACCAAGGACCCTCACACCACCAAAACCAACATTCACGAGGGCATGAAGGCCATCGCCGACTGGATGAGGAGCAACCGTCTGAAACTGAACTCGGACAAGACGGAGGTCCTCATCCTCGGACCCACCCCCTCAGCCTGGGACGACTCCTGGTGGCTGACCGCTCTGGGGACAGCACCGACACCAACCGACCACGCACGCAACCTAGGATTCATCCTCGACTCCTCCCTCTCCATGTCCAAGCAAGTCAACGCCATCTCGCCCTCCTGCTACAACACCCTACGCATGCTCCGCCGGATTTACAAATGGATCCCGACCGAAACAAGAAGAACAGTGACACAGGCCCTCGTCAGCAGCAGACTGGACTATGGCAACGCACTCTAAGCAGGAATCCCAGCCAAACACCAACGGCGATTACAACACATCCAAAACGCCTCCGCCCGACTGATCGTCAATGCCCCCTGCCGCAGCCACATCACCCCCTTCCTGAGAGACCTGCACTGGCTCCCCATCGACAAGAGGATCACCTTCAAGCTCCTCACCCACGCACACAAAGCACTCCACAACGCCGGACCAGCCTACCTGAACAGCAGACTCAGCTTCTACACCCCCACCCGCCAGCTCCGCTCCGCCAACCTCGCCCTCGCAGATGTCCCCCACATCCAACGTACGACCGCCGGCGGCAGATCCTTCTCTTACCTCGCCGCCAAAACCTGGAACACCCTCCTAACCCACCTACGATAGACCCAAGACCTACTCGCCTTCAGAAGACTCCTCAAGACCTGGCTCTTCGAGCAGTAGCGGCACCCCCCCCACCCCTCAGCGCCTTGAGACCGTCACGGGTAAGTAGCGCGCTTTACAAGTACCCTGATTGATTGATTGATTATTTTGAAAAAGAGATTACAAAGTTTAACAATGTGGTCTCAAAAATCAGAGCATGTTTGTATATGTTGTCGACGCACTCACTAGAAGATTCAAACACAGACTGTTGACTTGTATTTAAAAAGTGAAAAAGTAAATAATGATAACTGGCAAAAGTTTGCTGTGTATTTATTTGTAGAGAAACACTTGTCCATACGGCAAGTTATATGTAAGTAGTGTTACAATACATTAGAAGATAATAAAATTAACAACATATAGATATTAGATACCCATTTAGTAAGACAATAAAATGACTGCTAATTAACCCTGGGCGTTACACTACGCTTTGCCCACGTTGTGTACGTAGTGCTGCCTGCTTCGCAGTTTTCGAAGTAGGCGAAACATGCAGCGCTACGCACACGCCAGGGCGAAGCGTAGCTGCCTGCCGCCCGCCACCCGCCTCCCGCCCGCCCTCCTTTTAAATCATATCTTGCATGTTAAATAATTAAAAGTAAAGAGACTTACCTGAAGCGCGGTGTCTCCGGGGCTCCCTCTTCCTCGTTTTCAACTTCTTGTGACAAATGCGCATGCGCGGACGTCCGCGCATGCGCATTTCTTGCGAGAAATGCGCATGCGCAGGCGTCCGCGCATGCGCATTTGTCACAAGAAGTTGGAAACGAGGAAGAGGGAGCCCCGGAGACGCTGCGCTTCAGGTAAGTCTCTTTACTTTTAATAATTTAACATGTAGGGTATTATTTAAAAGGAGGGTGGGCGGGAGGCAGGCGGCGCGTAGTGGGGCTACGCGGAGAGCGCGAGTGTGCGTAGATTTGGGCACACTACGCGCTGCTTCACGTAGGCCCACTACGCCCACCCTTACTGCTAATTTAGAATAAATATGAAAGGCCAAAAATAAAAAATAAATCAACATGTATGATTCTTTGTAGCATTGCAAAGGGCTGGTATGGACTGCTCTCCAGAACTCACTATAACGCCACAATCCATGCACTATGATGCCACCCGGGAAAAAGGTGGAGCTGGTTCGTGAAGTTTAGATTGGACTTCTTAAGGTACTTTCTGCCCCGGTGTTGTGGCGGCAGCTATTGAAGTTGACGGCCTTCAGCCTTGCTTTGCCTTCTTGCTGCTTTTAACAATATTGCTATGGTATGTTTTTAGATGGTAAAGCATGGACGGAGTCCCACAAGAATATTTTTTATTTGTACCCCGTGACAATGTCTTGTTACATATTGTGCATTGTGCAAATCTTTTCACTATAAAGTCCTCTTAAAGAATGTTCACAATAGATAAATGGGCATGTTCTTCTTATTCTTTTAGTTGAAAAGTGTATTATCCAATGATATTCCTTAAGTTCCCAGTATTTTTTGGTGGTTTTGTAAAGTTTTCAAATGTTTTTTATTCTTTATTATGGTAACAAAAATGGCACCTGAAACAGGAGGAATTCAAACAATTTGATTTTTTGCAGCATTCCTAATAGCTGTAACACGCTGCTCACCGGCACTTATACAACACTACAGTCCATGTAATACGTGGCCATTCTTGAAAACTCTGGAGAAATATCTGTTGCAATAGTCTGCACCTTAGAAGGGACTTTGTGGATAGGAATTGTTGCTGCTGCCACTGATGTAGATGGTCCTCCATTTTCCCTCTGCTAGATCGCAAGTTGTAGAAGTTTTCTATGATAGGTATTAAGATGATATAACATGGACGTTATCTCACAAGAATATTTTTTGTTCATCCCTCTAGAGAGGGTCTTGTCACAGATTGTGCATTTCACTAGTTTTGCTGGAGTTTTTGATTCCCCGTGCGTTTGGGTAACAAGGGGTAGTTTGATGGGTGCTTGGTAGTTATGTTCTTTGTTTTGATTGTGAGTTCAGATGTTGAAAGTAGTTTTTAAAACTGTTGTTTTTTACAAATGTGTTGTTAAAATAAAGTTAAACTAATATGTTACTAAATGGCTGGACTCAAACTTTGTGTAAAATGTGTCTATATATCTGTTTAACACTTTGTCATTTGTATTCATGACTACTGATGTCATTGAGACCTCCGGTGTTGCTGTGAAGAAGGAAAATGCATTTTTGATGTAGTTATTCCAACAAATGAATACAAAGGGGAAAGTTAAATCAGTAACTTATTAAGGGGCCGATTCCGATCCGGGTCGGAAGGGCAACGAACGCCATCCGGCTGGAAAAACTACGAGCCGTACGCATGTTTTCCGGCCGACTCGTACAGCTGTACGAGCGAGCAAGTACGATGCGAGCTACATGAGATTCACCGACCGAGTCTTTTCCGGGTCTGAACGGCTCCGTACGTCTCGGTCGGAAGCTAACCGTGGCATGCAATGGATGCGATTTACAACCGAGCCAGTACGATGCACGTGTTGGACAGCCTGTGCAAGCCGGACTGCCCGGCTCACAAAACCTCCTGGAGTCAGACTTTGGGGGTCCGCGTCGGACCCCCTGACACCCGTAGCCCTACGATTCGGACACCAACACAGGCATGTACGGTGCGGGTGGCACCAATGCGTACCCACTGTAGGGGGCGCACTTGTTCGAGGCATACCCATTCAGTCAATGGGTGCGCATGTACGCGTCGTACAACTGGCTCCCATTGACTTCTATGGGAGTCCAACCGAACCGAGTCCGACAGCATACGTGCGCATTGTACTCACTCGGTCGGACTGTAGGGGTCCGGCTCGGTCGAAAAACACTCCGGATCCGTGTCGGTCGGAGTGCTTTCCGACCCGGATCGGAATCGGCCCCTAAATAGCTACACTGAAACTTTATGTAAAATATGTCTATATATGTGTTTTACACTTTGTCAAAAACACTTGGGGGCCGATTCCGATCCTGGAGAAACCTGGTACGAATCGTCGGACGGAGCGTTTTCTCCGTCCGACTTGTACCCAGGAAAAAGACCGTACAAACATGCAAGTACAAATCGTACGGAAACACCATTTCCGTACGAATCGGAAAAAACACTGACCGACAGAAAAATACAGACGAATGTGATCCGGGACAGTGCATACGCGACATTCGTATGGAGTGAGACAGCTGTTTACGTACCAGCAAGTACGATTCGTACCGACAGCACTCCAGAAGGCAATATTTTTGCGGCACCCAAAAAGTGCCGGAAAAGCTAAGTACGCCGCGCAGCATGAGGAAAAAGGGGCCCGGTACGTGCCGAACTCCCCCCCAGCCCCCCTATGTATGAGTCGTACCCCCACCCGTGTATGTACACCTGTTTATGTACGAGTCGTACCCCCACCCGTGTATGTACACCTGTGTATGTACGAGTCGTACCCCCACCCGTGTATGTACGCCGAGTCGTACCCCCACCCGTGTATGTACACCCGTGTATGTACGAGTCGTACCACCACCCGTGTATGTACACCCGTGTATGTACGAGTCGTACCCCCACCCGTGTATGTACGAGTCGTACCCCCACCCGTGTATGTACACCCGTGTATGTACGAGTCGTACCCCCACCCGTGTATGTACACCGGTGTATGTACGAGTCATACCCCCACCCGTGTATGTACACCTGTGTATGTACGAGTCGTACCCCCACCCGCGTATGTACACCCGTGTATGTACGAGTCGTACCCCCACCCGTGTATGTACGAGTCGTACCCCAACCCGTGTATGTATACCCGTGTATGTACGAGTCGTACCCCCACCCATGTATGTACACCGGTGTATGTACGAGTCGTACCCCCACCCGTGTATGTATACCTGTGTATGTACGAGTCGTACCCCCACCCATGTATGTACACCTGTGTATGTACGAGTCGTACCCCCACCCGTGTATGTACACCCATGTATGTACGAGTCGTACCCCCACCCGTGTATGTACACCCGTGTATGTACGAGTCGTACCCCCACCCGTGTATGTACGAGTGGTACCCCCACCCGTGTATGTACACCCGTGTATGTACGAGTCGTACCCCCACCCGTGTATGTACACCGGTGTATGTACGAGTCATACCCCCACCCGTGTATGTACACCTGTGTATGTACGAGTCGTACCCCCACCCGTGTATGTACACCGGTGTATGTACAAGTCGTACCCCCACCCGTGTATGTACACCCATGTATGTACGAGTCGAACCCCTACCCGTGTATGTACACCCGTGTATGTATGAGTCGTACCCCCACCCGTGTATGTACACCTGTGTATGTACGAGTCGTACCCCCACCCGTGTATGTGTATGTACGAGTCGTACCCCCACCCGTGTATGTACACCCGTGTATGTACAAGTCGTACCCCCACCCGTGTATGTACACCGGTGTATGTACGAGTCGTACCCCCACCCGTGTATGTACACCTGTTTATGTACGAGTCGTACCCCCACCCGTGTATGTACACCTGTGTATGTACGAGTCGTACCCCCACCCGTGTATGTACACCCGTGTATGTACGAGTCGTACCCCCACCCGTGTATGTATGAGTCGTACCCCCACCCGTGTATGTACACCCATGTATGTACGAGTCATACCCCCACCCGTGTATGTACACCCGTGTATGTACGAGTCGTACCCCCACCCGTGCATGTACGAGTCGTACCCTCACCCGTGTATGTACACCCGTGTATGTACGAGTCGTACCCCCACCCGTGTATGTACACCGGTGTATGTACGAGTCGTACCCCCACCCATGTATGTACACCTGTGTATGTACGAGTCGTACCCCCACCCGTGTATGTACACCTGTGTATGTACGAGTCGTACCCCCAGCCGTGTATGTACACCGGTGTATGTACGAGTCATACCCCCACCCGTGTATGTACACTCGTGTATGTACGAGTCGTACCCCCACCCGTGTATGTGTATGTATGAGTCGTACCCCCACCCGTGTATGTACACCCGTGTATGTACGAGTCATACCCCCACCCGTGTCTGTACACCGGTGTATGTACGAGTCGTACCCCCACCCGTGTATGTACACCCGTGTATGTACGAGTCGTACCCCCACCCGTGTATGTACACCGGTGTATGTACGAGTCGTACCCCCACCCGTGTATGTACACCTGTGTATGTACGAGTCGTACCCCCAGCCGTGTATGTACACCGGTGTATGTACGAGTCATACCCCCACCCGTGTATGTACACCCGTGTATGTACGAGTCGTACCCCCACCCGTGTATGTGTATGTACGAGTCGTACCCCCACCCGTGTATGTACACCCGTGTATGTACGAGTCATACCCCCACCCGTGTATGTACACCGGTGTATGTACGAGTCGTACCCCCACCCGTATATGTACACCTGTTTATGTACGAGTCGTACCCCCACCCGTGTATGTACACCTGTGTATGTACGAGTCGTACCCCCACCCGTGTATGTACACCTGTGTATGGACGAGTCATACCCCCACCCGTGTATGTACACCCGTGCATGTACGAGTCGTACCCCCACCCGTGTATGTACACCGGTGTATGTACGAATCGTACCCCCACCCATGTATGTACACCCGTGTATGTACGAGTCGTACCGCCACCCGTGCATGTACGAGTCGTACCCCCACCCGTGTATGTACACCGGTGTATGTACGAGTCGTACCCCCACCCGTGTATGTACAACTGTGTATGTACGAGTCGTACCCCCAGCCGTGTATGTACACCGGTGTATGTACGAGTCGTACTCCCACCCGTGTATGTACACCCGTGTATGTACAAGTCGTACCCCCACCCGTGTATGTGTATGTACAAGTCGTACCCCCACCCGTGTATGTACACCCGTGTATGTACGAGTCGTACCCCCACCCGTGTATGTACACCCGTGTATGTACGAGTCATACCCCCACCCGTGTATGTACACCTGTGTATGTACACGGGTGGGGGTACGACTCGTACATACACGGGTGTACATACACGGGTGGGGGTACGACTCGTACATACACAGGTATACATACACGGGTGGGGGTACGACTCGTACATACACGGGTGTACATACACGGGTGGGGGTACGACTCATACATACACGGGTGTACCTACACGGGTGGGGGTACGACTCGTACATACACGGGTGGGGGTACGACTCGTACATACACAGGTGTACATACACGGGTGGGGGTACGACTCGTACATACGACTCGTACCGTTACTCCGTACGGTGTTTTTACCATACGGTTGTATTTTCGGACGGACGGGACGGTTCGTACTTGCGCGCTCGGACTTCAGTTGTCCGATTCGTACAAAAAGCTGTCCGGGGACGTGTCAGACACTTTTCCCGACCCGAGGACGTGTCGGGGAATTTTCCCAATGCGATTCGCATGGTCTTTTTCAAGTACAAATCGTACTTGCCAGTTTGTACGGGACTTGTACGATTCGTACGGAAAAAAATCCAGATACGATTCGTACGGGGAATATTTTTGCCGGATCGGAATCGGCACCTTGGTATTCACAGTGTGTTCTTGGCAATTGCACTCATCGAATCACACCGGCACTACCTATGCAATCATACAATCACCCAGGCACTACTCATGTACATATGTAATTACCCAGACATTACATACTCACTCACAGACCTATACAGCCACTCACACACCCAGTCACCAACCTATACAGCGACTCACACACACACTCTCAAAGTTTACAGGTTAGAGTTAGGAAATAAAAGTAAAAATACTTTCGAAGTTCACTGAAAAAAAACAACCGTTACAGGGACGTTATAGGTAGGAATTAGCATTTTATAAACCTAGAAATTCGCTGAAAAAAACAAAGGTTACAAAGACATTATAGTTAGGCTCAAGTTTCACTCAAACAATACCAGTGAAATTCAGAAGTTTTAGTTAGCTGAGCTAACTATAACTCACGCTTCCGCAATGCACTGCTTATGACCTCACATATTACATCACTGATGACATTTCAAATGACATCATTGATGACATCATCCATAGAATCTCTGATGCACTCCCTCACACCCCAATATAACCTTTCATACACCCACTCAAACTTCCACATTACCATTCTCAAAACCATTGATGCACCCATACCAGTACTTATACACCCACTCACTGATTGATAGCTCTAAACACATATCCACTCACACATGAATACAGCTACACATACATCAACTCACTCACTAATACTGCCATTGATATATCCACTCATGTACCCATACAGCCACTCACACACTGTCAGTTACCCATAGAGCTACTCACGCAGGTGCAGAGAAAGAATATCGAGTACAAAATACTGAGTTGCACAAATATCGAGTAACTAATATTGTGGGTCAGGAATATCGACAGCAAGAATATTGTGGTCAAGAATATCAACTTAAGGTAAGAAATGTCGTTTTTTTAAAAAAGAAGTGTTAAATATTGTTTGCAAAAATATTGTTGTCAAAAATATAGTTATTTATTATTGTTATGAATTTTAGTGTATATTTTATATGTATGTGATGTATGTTTTTTCTATAAGATTTGTTTGTATTTTTAATATATGTGTTACATTTTTAGTAGTTATTATTTTATTTTTTATTTAAATTTTGCACTTTTAGTCCTGTAGAGGGTTGTGAGTTTGTAGGGGAATAGGGTGGGAAGTAATGTAATTGTATCAAATGTATGAAAACTTTTCTTTTATTTTTGCATTTTTAGTTCTGTAGCAGGTTGTGGGTTTACAGGGGAATAGAGTGGTAAGTATTTTAATTACATTTAATTTATTGATTAATTTTTGTTTATTAATTTTTGTTTAGTAGGGATGCTATAGTGCTAAATGTGTAACTTAATGTATTATTTATTAATTAATAATTGGTTGTTTATAAATTTAAATTAATTAATTGATAATTCATTATAGTAATTGTGTAATTAATTTTAGGTGTGTGTTGTAGTGTTTATAGGTGTAAGTGGTGAAAAGACATTTATTTTTAACTTATGTATTAATAATTGGTTGTTAATTAATTTTAATTAATTAATTTGTAATTAATTTAGGTAATTGTGTAATCAACTATATTTGTGTTTGGTAGTTTTAATAGGTGTAAAGGGTGGGAAGGAAATTATTTTTGATTGATGAATTAATGATTAGCTGTTAACTAATTTTAAATAATTAATTGGTAATTAATTATGGTAATTGTATAATTAAATGTATGTGTGTGTTGTGGTGTGGTGTTTGTAGGAGTAAAGAGTGGGAAGTAAGTTGTGTTTAATTAATTAATATATAGATGCTAATTGTTACTTATTTAATATTTATTTTGGGTAAATGAAAATTTTTTGTGTTTTGTTTTTACTTTTAAAGGGGTAAAAGGTGTGTATTAAATACAATTTTGTTTTTTAATTATTAGTTGTTAATAGTAATCATTTTTCTTTAAAAAATAATACATAATTGTGTTTTATTATTTTATAGTTTAATTTAGGTGGGTGTTGTGGATATTAGAGTGTTAAAGCTTGTGTACTCAATTAATGTTTTTTTTGTAAGATGTTTTTTAATTTATTATTAATTATGTTAATTATGGAAATAAATGTAATTAAACACGTTGAAGTATTTTGTTATTGGTGTGGTGTTATAGGGTATGAAATAAAATAAATACATATACGTTTTAAATAATTTTTTTGTTTGTTAATATTTGCTACTTTTAAATAATTATTGTTTATAAATGTATTCATTTATTTTATATATTATTTGTAGGTTTTTGTTATATGTAATTAATATTATAATATGTGTAATTTTTATTTGTTTAATAAATTTACAATTATATTTTTAAATATCATTTTTTATTTTTAAGATTTTGTTAACCCCTTCGCTGCTATGCCTTTCCCCCACCTCCCCCCTCCCCCCCCCCCCCCCCCCCCCCGGTGCTAAGTCATATTTTTGGCTATTTGGGGTAGTTCGCGCGTAGGCCCCTGTAACTTTTTGACCACATAAGGTATCCACGCCAAATTTGCGTTTTTTCTTCCAACATCATCGAGATTCTATAGGTACCCAGGGTTTGTGGATTCCCCTGGAAGGGACCCAGAAATTAGCCAAAATACAGCTAAATTTTGTTTTTTGGGGGAAAAAATGGGGAAAAAGTGCTGCAAATGAAAGCGTCAGTTTTTTTCCCTGCAAATGGTATCAGCAAAGGGTTTGTGGGGCTGAAATCACAATTTTCCCAGCTTTCAGGGACTGACAGACGTTTGTAAGAAAACCAACATTTTTTGAACAGTTTTGGCATTTTACTGAGACATAGCCTATTTTTGCTATTTTTTGTGCTTTCAACCTTCTTCCAGGTAAAGGTAGAAATGGGTATGAAAGCAGTAATGGATCCTGAAAAGCTATACTTTTTAGAAAAGTAGACAGAATTCTGAAATCAGCAAGGGGTCATTTGTGTAAATCCTTGAAGGTTTGTTTAGATAAACCAACTGTTGAAAATAGGAAAATTGAAAATGAGTTGGAAAAAACAGCCATTTGTGCCAATGTTTTCACCTGTAACTTCTTCTAATTATGACAGATGTTTGAAAGCAATATACAGTTGCATCTGCTGGACTTTTCTGGTTTTGGGGATATATATAGGACTTGTAGATTTACCAAGAGCCCAACAAACATAGAGCCAATAACTGAGCAGCATCTTCCAATAGTTTTTTTATTATGTTTCGGGTATATAGCAATTCATTTGGTAAAATATATACAGTGAAAAATTGGGATGACAGACACCAATGTATTTCTGAAATGGAAACGAAATATAGAGTTTAGAAACAGTAGCTATTTGCACAATTCTGAAATTGTGAGTACCCATACTAGTATGAGAATTATAGGACATTTAAAGTGACTTCTTTTTTACACATGGGGGTCGATTCCGATTCCGGACACAAAACGAACTGACCGACACGGCCCCGGACCGAATACCGACCGACACGGACCAGCGCCGTACGACCCGTGCAGTACGATGCAACGCGAGTGAATTGCAACCGATACGTACGGAATACAAGCCGTACGACCGAGCTGGAGGGAAAATAGTTATCCGGCCGGAAAACCGACGCGGTTTTCACCGACCGACACGAACCCGGAATCAACCCGACCGACCCGTACCTGCGATGTACGATTAGCGCAGTACGATGCAATGCGTGTAAAACCAGACCGACTCGCACGGAGACCAAGCCGCACGACCGACACACACAGACAACCCGGCATACAAGCAATAGAGACCGCCGGGAATGACGCCTACCAAACACAGAAGACAGGCAGCGTGAACGAGGCGGAGAAGCCCGCACGAGACAACAGCAGCATCCGTTTCCATCACATGAACGTCTCCTACATGCCTACAAAACACAAACGAAAAAACACAAAAAAAGGACCAAACAAGCAATGACTAAGCCAATAAATACCCAACACACATTAATTGGAAAAAGACACACCCAGAACTACAACTATATAAAGGACTACAACCACTACCATCATCCTTTGCAAACAGGAGACACAGCCAGCAGCAAACACCAGTACACAGCAACCACAGACACACTCACAACTCACACATCACACAACACAGCACCTCATACAAAAGCACACACACATACACACAGCAAAACCAACACCAAACCAACATCACTTGCACCCTCACACACACATCCCTCACCACCACCACCCATCACCATGCCTCCAAAGAAGAATCCAAAGTTCAGAGATAGTGAGTTAGAAGTGCTGGTAGACGAGATCATCAGAGTAGAGCCACATTTGTTTGGTACATTGGTTCAAAGGACCCCCATCTCACAGAAAACCAAGATGTGGGCGAGGATTGTGGAAAAGGTGAACGCACAAGCACCAACGTTGTGCACAAAGGACGATATCCAGAACAGGTGGTATGACGTGCGCAGGAGGGTCAAGAAACTCATCGAGAAAGATCACACCTTGAGTCAGCGCACTGGCGGTGACCCTCCTGCCAAACCAGTCTACTTCAGGACCTGGGAGGAGAAGGTGTGGGACATCCTACCACCAGAGAGCGTCCATGGCCTAACAGACATCCCAGAGACTGGTGAGTACACAAACAACAAACCCAAGATTGTGTGGCAAGGGGACAGTGAAACCATGCACCCCAAGCAAACCTACACTAACCAATAGATAATCAACCCATGATATGTATGCCAGTCACACAAACACAATACCTGCCATCTCATAGTGACTGGGGACTGTGTCATGACATGCACCAACCTACAAACAAATACAGCAAGCCACTGGCACTAAGCCAAATACATCCAGCAACACAGTTTGCCACTACAAACACACCACCTCACAGTGCAGCTGACTGTCAGGAAGGAATAGTGGGGATGCAGGTGAAGTGAGTGTAGACAAAAGCATGATGGGGCCTGTAGTCACAGATAATGCTCCCCCTCCTGATTGGCCCATCAAGACCTCTCTGAAACATGCCCACAACACAGGGAGTGGAAAATGACTGACAAGATGGCTGACACTGGGTCCTGCTGTGGGGAGCACAAGGCCCTGCTAGGGCATGTGTGCAAATCAGAAGCAGGACACCACTGACTGACATCCTGAAAGACAACTTGCAAGCCCTACAATGGAAGCACGTGTCATGATGGGAAGGAGGACTGACAGCCCTGACCATACTAATCAGCATGGGGAGACACCCGCCCCAACACAAACTTCACACAACTCACCGGGTACAATGCATTGACACACACCTCATTGAAATATGAGCAAAGATCCCCCGTACTGGGTGCTGCTGTGTGAAGCACAGGGGCTCACTTGGGACTTGTAGCCAAACAAACACCAGAATTTCACAGTCAGCCATCTTGCCATTGATGTCACACCCCCTCACAGGGAAGCAGAGTCAAGATGGAGGAAGCATGGGCATGCTGGGAAGGGGGGTGTAGCCAAGAGTATGATGGGACTCGCAGTCACAGACAGCCTACACCCACCCACATGGCCCAGCAAGATCAACCTGAACCATACTCGACTCACAGGGAGTGGGAAGGGACTGACAAGATGTCTGACACTGGGCTCTGTTGTGGGGAGCACAAGGCCATGCTGGGACTGCTAGCCAAACAAACACCAGGATTTCACAGTCAGCCATCTTGCCATTGATTTCACACCCCCTCACAGGGAAGCAGAGTCAAGAGGGAGGAAGCATGAGCATGCTGGGAAGGGAGGTTTAGCCAAGAGTATGATGGGACTCGCAGTCACAGACAGCCTACACCCACCCACATGGCACAGCAAGATCAACCTGAACCATACTCGCCTCACAGGGAGTGGGAAGGGACTGACAAGATGTCTGACACTGGGCTCTGTTGTGGGGAGCACAAGGCCATGCTGGCAAATGGCCAACAACAAGATCAAACTCTGTTTGTGACAAGCTGGGAAAAAGCAGTGTACGGGCAGGCATCTGTTATAAAAGTAGAAAATGTCATGTTTGTGAATCAACGATGCATGTAGAAACATAAATCACATTGTGTGTCTCTTCCGAACACAGGTCGTGTTGGGCTCCCACTGACAAATGACGAGGATACCCAGTCCCAGACTGCGTTGGACACTGAGCTCTCTGGTCTGACTCTCTCACTGTCCTCTTCGGATGACGACGACCAACCTGGCCCCTCCGGTGTGAGCCATCCTACAGCACCAGCAGCAGCAACATCTGCCCCCCTGTACACACGCCTCCACCATCTGGACACCGACAGGGCACCGCCGCCAACACAGACAGACCAAGGACAATCAACACCCACAGCACAGGGACACAGGACCCCCTGGAAGCTACAGCCAACACCACCAGCAACACCACCCAAGGGGTCCCTGGGTCACCTGTGCGTACCGCCGCTGGTCCTGGCCGTGTGGAGAACGGTGCTGGGAGGGGTGGGAGGCACAGGGCATGCCTTGCAGAGGGGTCTGGACTGCATGATGACCCCCAAACTGGCACGCATCATAGATGCGTACCAGGATAGCACCGGAGGATTTGGCCAGGCAGTGGGGATCCTCAAGGTCATAAAACAGGAGCAGGTCGCCCACCATGCCCGCATGGAGGCAAAGTGGGATGCCCTTACTGCGGTGCATCGGGACATACAACAATGCCTCCGCCAGATCAACACCAACCTGTCCCCACTCCCCTGTGTGCCCACAACATCTGTTGCAAAACCATCTGCCAGCGCCACAGGGAGGGAGGAGGACTCTGGCGGAGAGTCCCCTGCACCGCAGAGGCCTGCACATTAGGATCCCCCCCCCGGAAGAAGAGGGGTCGTCCAAAGAAGGACATGTGAGAGTCAGATGTCCCAGCACATCCCACAGGGCCTCTAAACCTGTTCTGGACAATGTTCTTTGTGCGCAACCCGTTCACCTTGTCCAATCGCACACAACTCGCCCACATGACATGGAGGGTTCATGTTGGGCCAATGTATCAGATGACTGTGGACTTTACTCTGGACATTTCATCTACCAGCACTTCCAACTCAAAGGTGAACTTTGGATTCCCAAACCATTGTGCACCTCACTCACACATGTTTGTAAATAAACTCACCAGTACACCATACTTGCCTCTGTTGTGATTCAAACTTGTCATGTTCAGGGCGAAGTCGATCTGCTACACAACACAGTGCATGCCAAATACTGCAACAATGTGACCAACGTAAGGTCAGTCATGGGGATGTGACACATGTGAGGGAGACACACCACTATGGCAACACAAAACATACTCACCATGGCCATGTGACTCATCACACACAATGATGTTGACCTGAAACACATTGGCATGCACAGACACAACACCAAGCACAGTCAGTGATAACAAGTCCACAGGTGAGGTAGGTAGATATCACTCAGATGTGGGAAGACAGACAACGCACATAACAAAGCGTAGCACAGGTTCATTACACATCATCAACACGTTTATTCCACAATAGTTGCACGGTAATCCTACGTAACAGTGGACACACGCTCACAATGTTTTGGAGAATGGAAGTCCAGGGATGTGTGGTACATCAGTTGATGGGAATTGTCAACTTCCACACTGGTGTTGGCTTCTGGGTGTTGGGGGTCAGTGTTGACCACACAACAGGCAAAGGACCCTGTGAAGGACAGACAAGATACAGTCAAAAGCACAGACGAACAGGAGAGTAATGCAATACACATGCACAAAACATGTTGCAAAACACCTACACAAACAATAGTTAGCAGTACTACCCTATTGTGGAGTACAAACCACCTGAATGGACAAATCACAGAACGCATCCAGTCAAGTGGCACACAGACACACTCAGACAGCAACAGAGCTGGCTCAACACATTCCTGGCTACCTCCATACATTGACATAACAAACCCTGGAAACTCACTTTCAGGTGAAGAAGTTGTTGATGAGCTGGGAGCGGACGTCACCATCATCCTCATCATCACTGGCATCTTGGCCCAGGCCGGGATCCTCCTTAGGTGCCGGACGTTGGTCGTCGGCATTCTCATCCAGGATGAGAGGCACCTCCTTCCACACCGCCATGTTGTGTAGCATGCAGCAGACCAGTATTATTTTGCACACCTTTGCAGGCTCATATGGGAGGGCCCCTCCAGTCTTGTCCAGGCAGCGAAAGCGGCTTTTCAGGAGGCCGAATGTCCGCTCAATCACCCTCCTGGTCCGACCATGTGCCTCATTGTAGCGCTATCTCGGCTGGGGTCACAGGGTTCCTGAGGGGTGTCAGCAACCACGGCGTGTTGGTGTATCCGGAGTCACCTACACACACAAAAATGAACAAGTATATGAGTTTGGTGGGAGTGCTGAATACAACACTGACAAACACACACAATGAGAAATAGTCAGTACACACCGACAAGCCAGGCACGCTGAGCTGGCATCTGTGACATCAGCGTTGCAATGTGACTACTCCTCATTATGTAGGCATCGTGCGCCGAACCAGGGAACCGTGCACACACATGTGTGATCAACATGTCAGCAAGACAGACCACCAGAGCATTGATCGAATGGTAGTGCTTCCTGTTACGGTATGCCTGCTCATGTGCCTGTGGTGGTATCAGATCAACATGTGTCCCGTCAATGGATCCAATGACGTTTGGCATCCTCCCCAGTGCATAAAAGGCATCCTTAATTTCAGGGAGTTCATCTTGGCTCGGGAACTTGATATACAGGTCGAGGAATTGCAACATCCCCTCCAAGACATCGCGTAGCACCCGACTAAACATCGTTTGCGACATACCACCAGCAGTAGCCACAGTGTACTGGAAGTTACCAGTAGCAAAGAAGTGCAGGGCTGCCATCACCTTCACCTCTGGGGTCAGTGCTGTAGGGTATGTCTGGCCAGGTAGCAGATGTGCCGCCAACTGCTCCGCCAACTCCTCAATCAGTGGCCTGGTGAAGCGGTACCGTCTGATGCTGTGGCATTCCTGCATGGTTGCAAGTTCTGGGAATGGACGATGCACAGCTGGTGCCCTGCAGTCCAGAGATGCACAAAGGAAGATTGTGGCCATGACCACAATCACTCTCACATGCTAGTTCATGACATTACACAATGTACTGAGGTGTGTGCTGTTGGTCATGGACACATATGTCACCTACAAGACCACCACCTCACATTTCAATTCCACATGTCCACATGAGTCCTGAGTAGTGCAATGGGCTAATCATCTGGCTGTGTCACCCAACCTATGTGCTGCTGCAACGTTCAAAAAACCCACCCCAGTGACTAATGAGGACTCATGTCTCCCAGGCATCACAGATCTTTGCCATGCAGAAACCCAGGCTCCCTGTATTGCCACATCAACACAGCAATGGACATGGCGTAGCACGTACACACCACAAGGCAAGCGTAAGTCCCACAGGTTGTGGCCACTGTTGTTCATGCCGGCCCTACATGTACGTCTCTTAGACACACACCCCATCAAGGTTGATGCACATACCACATGGATGTGGAGACTGTCACCCATTGGTAACATGTGATCAGACACATCTGAGACACAACATGCACACAGACTGTGGGTGCACATCAGTATTGGGGCTACAGGTCTCACTGTGACGTACATGCCATCACCCCAGGACTCAGGGTGTATGTGACATGTCTTAAACATATCCAACCTGACACTGTGGCCTTCACTCATGCCCATTACTGTCCAATTGAACATCACAGTGCTAATGTGCGCAACACACAAAGGACTCTGCCCCCATGTGCAAGATAACAGCCTGGGAGTGGCTGCACAAAGTGCCAGACAAAAAAACTGCTGTGGCCCCCTCAAACACCCAGGGAATGCAGCCTCACATGCCATGGGACACTGTGCGGCCAATGCTATAGTGTGGCAGGTGTGTGCAGGTGTCCATGGCGAGTATATGTGTGTTGCATCCATCTAATAGTCACAGTAATGCGGTCCGACGCAGGTGACAATGCATACGCATTGCACGGGTCATGTCCGAGCTGTGCGTATGCATTGTCATTGAATGCAATGAGGTCCGACGCGGGTGACAATGCGTACGCATTGCACGGGTCATGTCCGAGCCGTGCGTATGCATTGTCATTGAATGCAATGAGGTCCGTCGCGGGTGACAATGTGTACGCATTGCACGGGTCATGTCCGAGCTGTGCATACGCATTGTCATTGAATGCAATGAGGTCCGACGCGGGTGACAATGCGTACGCATTGCACGGGTCATGTCCGAGCCGTGCGTACGCATTGTCATTGAATGCAATGAGGTCCGACGCGGGTGACAATGCGTACGCATTGCACGGGTCATGTCCAAGCCGTGCGTACGCCTTGGCCATTGAATCGTATGAAGACGGGTGCATGTGTACATTCAAAATACGCGTTGTACAGTCATTTGAACGAGCCGGGCGCACCCATTGGCTCAGGACTGTCATGGAGACGGATGCGGATTCAAAACTTGTACGAGTTGTGCAATGGAAATTCAGTTGGATGCCTACAACAATGTTGCAATTTCAAGTGTTCCATGAAGGTGAAGATTTGAACGATGCGGAAGGCGTGTACGAGTCGTACTTTTAAATGGATTGGCCAGATTCATAGAATGCAACCGTGTTGGACCTATCACTTTGGACACATGGCACAGAGTCTGCCTCTGCAGCACAGATATAAGGCTGGCTGGACCCCAGGGAGCTCACTTGCCTGCACTACATGCTACTGGACCACATCCCTGCCTCCACTGCTGCTGTCTATGCATCCTCTGGCTCCTGCTATGGCACGTACACTGGAGAGGGCCCCAGCCTTCACTGAGGAGGAGAACCAGGCCTGCTGGACGAGCTCCTTCCGGAGTACAGAAAGCTCTATGGGACACCAGGGGAGCAGGTGAGTGTGCTGTCCACTGCCTTCCTAATTAAGCATGTTGTCTGACTAGCAATACTAGCAGTGTGTACAGCAGTGGCAAGCATTATCACTGACTACTTTCATCCCCCAAAGTGTGTAGGGACATGTACTGAATATGTTTCCTGCTGCTAAAGTGCATTTTTGCCAGATTAATCTATCCATGCATTGTTAACATGTCAGACATGCATGTGAGTTTTCATTCCCCAGGGTTGCACTACCTGTGTAATTATTTTCCCTTTGTGATGATGACATCACAAAGGGCATGTGTGTTAATGTACTTTTCACTTTGTCCTCCTCACAGGTTGATGCCCACCAGAAGCAGGAGATCTGGCTGACCATCGCCCGGGCTGTTTGTTCAGTGGGGGTCTACAAGCGCCGCATCCGCAACTGCCAGAAGAGGTGGCAGGACCTTCGGGGCTGGACCCGGAGGATAGCTAGAGTCCAGCTGAAGCTGTCACCTCCACGCAGGAGGGGCAGACACCGGACCCTGACTCCCCACATGCTCCGAATACTGGCGGTGGTCTTCCCGGACCTGGATAGGCAGCTGAAGGCCAGACAGCAGCAGGAAGGGGGTAAGTCCATGCCTGATCTGTGTACTATGTCTGACATGCAAATAGCAGTATTTTGTCCGGGTCACACTTCCACATTACGTAGGTCTTGTAGTCCCAAAATCAGGTCCCTCATCTGTGTGATGCACCCTCCTCATCTGTTCCACAGGTGTGGCCCCTACAGTCTTTTGATTGTGTCACTAGGGCACTGTGTCCCTTCAGTCAGCTATGTATCAGGTACCAGTCAGCATCAGTTCCCGTGACTCTGTTGTGTGTGTCATGGGTGGGTCAATTGTTTACACAATGCTTGAGATCTGACATGTGAACTGTGTGTGCCCTTGAGAGGTGTACCAATTGCTGGTCTGACTCGCAACATGTTTCTGGGGTATTCAATACAAAACCATGCAGCAGGGTACTCCAATTTTTGGGCATCAGGAGTAGGTATCGCAAGTATGCCACAATTGACACAATTGCTTAGCCACATGACTACTGTCCGGGGCAAAACACTGTTTCACTTAGTCCTGCCCAGTCTTGCCCCCTCAAGGGCATTCAGAAACACTGTGTGAAATTGCAGGTTGTGCTTCGTGACATGTGCCCTCAGGTGTGTGCCTCTGGGGTGTCCATGATTCCGAGGGTCAGTATGACATCTGCAATGTGACTGTGGGAGACAAGACCTGTGTGACATATAGGTGTGTGAGCATCTGACAGAGCACAATGGTGTATGCAACTGTGTCCCTCATGCAGCTGGGTTATATGCATGGCAGACTGTGATGTGTTAATGTACATGGATTTGTGTTTGCTGAGACTCATATGTCTGATTTTCATGATGTGGGGTCTTCTGGGTCCCGGATATGTTGTTTGCATGGGATGGGCAAGTGCGCCGGTCATCTGCAGAGTCATATTTGCCCCTGAGCTAGGATTGTGAGTCAGTGCATATTGTTATTGTCTGGATGCCCTGCCCCTGTGACAGGAGACAGTGTTGACTGACTTTCAGGGCATCCCAGTGCCATGGCATTGAACTTGCTATGAGTGAGCCTGCGTTGTGTTCAAGTGTGCACCATGCACCCCATTGTGGCCTTGCCCATCAGGACATGAGTACATCATAGTGTGTGTTGCTGGCATGCATCCCAAGAATGTGAAATGAGTCTCTGCCCATCCCTTCATCCGGACACCTGTGCTGAGTCACTCGCAAGAGATGTGCTGTGGGTCTAGTGACATACTCCTACATGTTCACTTGCATGTACAACTAATGTGTGGGTGGTGCCTGTTGGCACATTGGGGTATTAGCATCCAACATGTGAGCAAGTCAAGGAGGGATATGTGTGCCATGGTTGATGTTGGAAATGACAATTGTCTTATTCTAAACAGTGTTGGCACTTTGAGCTGTGTTCAGCTGATGATGCCAGGGCTTGCCCTGTGATGTGATGTACTCACTGTGGTGTGTGCAGTCGGTGCAGGTTACTGATGTTGCTCTCTTACTTGCTATTCCTATCCAGATACATCCACGGCCACAGGAGGGGACAGCTCCACGGAACAGGAGGAGCCACAGAGCCTTACAGGGACAGAAGGAGAGTAGTCAGGTGGACCCAGTGGCACGGTGGGCGAGTTGAGCCACACAGAGGAGTCGTCAGCACCATCCCCCCAGCTGAAAGCCACAGCAGCTCTAAGGATGACTCCCCTGTGGAGGCGGATGTCAGGAGCCACCAAACACCAGCTAGTGAGGCTGTCTCCGCCACCACCACCACCACCACCTCCCTCCCATTGGCTCCCATCCCAGAGGTCCCTGTGGGCTCCCGTGTTCGTGAGCATGTCTCCTTTGTGCCAGGCACCGCACCCCCTGCCCCAGTGTGCCCTGCTGCCCTGAGTGAGGAGTCTGTGGACTTACTTCAACAGATGCATGTGGGGCAGACATCGATCCTGAAGGTCCTCCATGCACACACAGGTCTGTTGACACAAGGGGTGTCATTCATGGAGGGCATTTCCTCGGGCATGTCTGCCCTACAGAGGACCAACCAGTCCGTGGCCTCCTCCCTGACGGCAGCAGTGTCCCTCCTCCAACAGTCCCACACCCCTCCTACCCCTGCAGCACCCACAATTCCTAGCACACTACCTGTCCAAAGCACAGAAACCCCCAAACCAAGGTCTACACGTGCGCACAAGCAAGCGCAGGTAACTGTTTCCACACTCACAGGGGCTGGTTTGCTGACACACACACAGTCATCCACAACCACTCCACAGTCCTCCGAGACCTCTCCCTCCCAGCCCCCTTCCCTTGCCTCACCTGCAACCCCATCCCCCAGAAGCTCTTCCTCTGTGACCTTGGCCTCTTCCCCACCAACCCAGCAGATCCTGATTACAAGGGGAAGAGGAAGTCCCCACACACAGAAGGGAGTGCCCCTCACACCCGGACACCCTCCCCCAGGCGCACTTAGACCGAGACGCCCACCCGCAAGTCCCCCCGGCGCAAGAAGAGCAAGACCCTCCTGCCAGCACGCAGCTCCAAGGCAAAGTCTCTGTCCTCCATCCCCCAGGCCACCACTCCAGAGGTTCCCCCGCCACTCCCTGCCCCGGGTTCCCCCACACACAGATACACCATCCCCAAAATGCTAAGGCCATCCCCCCTAGCACTTGCTCCTCCACACCTGGTCAGACAGTTCCTGCCACTGGTGTGGGGACCGTGTCACCACCCCCTGCCCTGCAGACCTCACCTGTCCCTCATTCCGCTCCCATGGATGTAGGCACTGCTTTGGAGTCCACGCCCACCCGGTCTGACTTGGGCACTGCAGTGGTGAGCCAATCCACTCCATCTGACATGCCCACTGGAGTTGTGCCGGCACCCACCCCATCTGACTTGTGCCCCACAGTTGTGACAGCACCCACCACTTCAGTCATCTCCACTGCAGTTGCAAGTGTCTCGCCTGCATCCCCCACCTCTTCACTGCCACCTTCTGCTGCGCCCTGATCCTGTCCCTGTGGTGCCTGGCCTGCCCCCATGTATGCCTCTCTGAGGGGATGACCCCGGTCCGTAGCAGTGCAGGCAAGCAAGGTGTGACAGTTGTCACTCTAGTTCACTCCTTGGCAATTTGACATGGACTGGCCATTGGCCTTTTGTTTGCACAGACGTTTCAAATTTCATATACTGAATTTGTGACTCTAGTTCACTCCTTGCCCTTTGGACATGTACTGGCCATTGGCCTTTTGTTGGAACAGACGTTTCACTTTTCATATGCTGAATAAAGCTTTTTACTTTGTCCCTGTGAACTTGATTTAGCTGTACATCATGTTGAGGTTGTTTTAGATGCCCTTGCACCTGTAATGCTTGGTTTATAATGTTGCATACTGATGTGTTGATGTGAGGTACTCCCTGTGGGCCATGAGATATGTATCCTATTCTGCTGGGTATCCATGTCATCCTTTGCAGCTACCTGGGTGGGTCTGGATCAACTATTTGTGTGCATCTCTCTGTGAGCATTTCATTGGCATGGTCACATCTGTGGCTTGCAACCCTGCACATATGATGTGCTTCCCATTGTCCAAATTGTCACTTCCACATACTTCGTGATCATCACTACTGGCCCTACAGGTGTGGGCATCATTGTAATAGGAGAAACTGGGTCCTCTGGGCAACTTGCTAGACATATGTTTGGGGTATGTGCAGCTGACTTAGGGGTGACTCCCGTACCCAAGCTGTTGTGACCAGAGCCTTCAGTGTGCGTTAATTGATGGCTGACTGACCAAGTGTTCTGCAGACATTAGTGGGACTTGCAGTGAATATGTTTGGCACAGCTGGGCTCCCACAGGAGTTGTGTCCCCTCAAGTTAGTGTGTTGTCCAGTGACATGGCCTGGGCCCATGGTGTGTGTTGTATGTGCATGTGTGTGTGTCCACATCCCTGTTCATACACAGACAGTGTTCCTTTGATATGTTCCTGTTGTTGATGCTTGCTTAGTGGTACTGGGTTAATCCCACTACTTTTCCAATGGGCTACCAGATGTGTGGGTGCATGACTCACTACTGTTAATTGGTGTATCAGCATTGTGATTTGTCAGTTCTGAGTGTTGATGATGTTGTCAGACACAGATGAGACACAGTGAGGGTTCCTCAAGGCACTTGTTTGTTCGCAATATCATGTAGTTGTCCCTAGGTGGTAGTTTTCAGTGATTGAGACATTTGTATGTGTGTGTGACTGCTCCCACTTGTCGGGTTCACGGCAGCGATGCTGGCAGGTGTCAGCATGGGTGCCTTGTGTTCCTCCTTGGCATCTGCATAGTCCTGGGACTGTGGCAGGGATTGTGAAGGTCACATGAGCTTTGAGGTCATGGCCATGTACCGCATGCTGTGCAGTGTGTCTGTCATTCCCCAGGGTTGTAAACAGTCCTTGTGTGATGTGTGTGTGCACCTTAGTTCCTGCCAACATTCCTGTGTTTGTCATGTGGGCATGTGCAATGTCATCTGTCCATGTGGGCTTCACAGATACACATTGTTGCAGTTCAGGTGTGTGGTGTTGAGGGTGGACTGATGTGAATGTTTGCATGGATGGTCCCCTAGCTCCCGTTTGTCCATGGATGAGGGGCCATGCTGAGTGATTTGTGTTTGTGTAGTTGTGATGTACGTTTGTGGCACAGGACACAGGCCTGGGTTTCCCAGTTTGTACATCAGTCTTTGTCATCACAGTGGAGGTGTCATGCATGCTTGTGTCACCCCAATGTCTTGTCCCTCGGGATTGTGCTGTTGTGTGTCAGTCTCTTGCTGTGTTAGTTGGTGTTCATTCCAATTAGTGTCACATGTGTCTGTTGTGCTTCCTCTCATCTCCCAACACCTGATTGCCCACTGAGGGTGTCCCAAAGATGGTTTATTTTTGAATTGCACTGTGTCCACATCTGTGTCACTGTGATTCACCCCCCTCATGTGTTGTGTAGTTGCCAGGGGGACACTGAGACACACACACACACACACACACACACACACACACATGTTGTGTCCCATGTGCAGTGTGAGTTTGCCTGTTTGTGTTTGTGCATCTGCACCAGTGCATTGGTATTGCTGTTGTGGGCCTTTGTCTGGATGCTGTTTCTGTGATTTTGCATGCTGTCCCTGTGAGTCATTTCACATCATTGTGCACATTCATCCTGGTTGTTGGGTGCCATTACTGGCATGGAATGTGAGTTAGTGAGCTGACACCTACAGTTTACACATGTTGCTTTGGTTGGTGTGTCTATTTTCGAGATGTGTGCATGCTTGGTGATGGTCACTTCTGCTGTTGTGTCATTGTACGCTGTGTGCATTGTCAGCCCCTATGGGTTGTGCTTGTCTGCACATGGCTGAGAGTGTTATGTTTTCACAGCACTGTTTGCCTCAACACATCTCTGTGTGTATGGGACACAACCACTAGTTTGCCCCAGAAGTGTTAGATGTGTTGGGAGCAGGGATCATACATGCTGTTTGTTATTTGCAGCTTTGGCCATGATGACACTTACCTTTTGGTCACTGTGTTGAGGGAGGTTTGGTCCCCATCACCACAATGCTCCACATCTGCTGCATTTTGTGAGCCCCCACTTGACTTCTGTTCTACACATTGAGGTGGTGTTCTTTTTACATTGCCACAGTGCTATGGTGATGATTGCCTTGTGTATGTCACACTCATGTGTTGGTCACACATGTGCTGTTACTTACATTGTATGCTCGTAGCCATATTCACTGTTGTGGGCATTTTTCACAGACTACACACTGTTGTCATGATGTCGTGGGGGATGTATTTTGCGGACATACCTGATGTTTGCGTATGCTGGATGTGTTGTGCATCACCCATCCTATGGCTGGGGGTGGCAGGGGTAATGGCCAACAGGTCCCCTATGGGTGTGGGTGGCAGGGGTGATGGGCAACATAAGCCCTGTGAGTGGGGGTGGCAGGGGTGATGGGCAACGTAAGCCCTTGAAGTGGGGGCGGCAGGGGTGATGGGCAACATAAGCCCTGTGAGTGGGGTGGCAGGGGTGATGGGCAACAGGTCCCCTATGGGTGTGGGTGGCAGGGGTGATGGGCAACAGGTCACCTGTGAGGGGGGGTGGCAGGGGTGATGGGCAACATAAGCCCTGTGAGTGGGGGTGGCAGGGGTGATGGGCAACAGGTCCCCTTTGAGTGGGGGTGGCAGGGGTGATGGGCAACAGGTCCCCTGTGAGGGGGGGTGGCAGGGGTGATGGGCAACATAAGCCCTGTGAGTGGGGGTGGCAGGAGTGATGGGCAACATAAGCCCTGTGAGTGGGGGTGGCAGGGGTGATGGCCAACAGGTCCCCTATGGGTGTGGGTGGCAGGGGTGATGGGCAACATTAGCCCTGTGAGTGGGGGTGGCAGGGGTGATGGGCAACAGGTCCCCTGTGAGGGGGTTGGCAGGGGTGATGGGCAACAGGTCCCCTGTGAGTGGGGGTGGCAGGGGTGATGGGCAACATAAGCCCTGTGAGTGGGGGTGGCAGGGGTGATGGGCAACATAAGCCCTGTCAGTGGGGGTGGCAGGGGTGATGGCCAACAGGTCCCCTATGGGTGTGGGTGGCAGGGGTGATGGGCAACATAAGCCCTGTGAGTGGGGGTGGCAGGGGTGATGGCCAACAGGTTTCCTATGGGTGTGGGTGGCAGGGGTGATGGGCAACATAAGCCCTGTGAGTGGGGGTGGCAGGTGTGATGGGCAACATAAGCCCTGTGAGTAGGGGTGGCAGGGGTGATGGGCAACCGGTCCCCTATGGGTGTGGGTGACAGGCGTGATGGGCAACAGGTCCCCTGTGAGAGGGGGTGGCACGGGTGATGGGCAACATAATCCCTGTGAGTGGGGGTGGCAGGGGTGATGGGAAACATAAGCCCTGTGAGTGGGGGTGGCAGGGGTGATGGGAAACATAAGCCCTGTGAGTGGGGGTGGCAGGGGTGATGGGCAACAGGCCCCCTATGGGTGGGGGTGTTAGTGGTGCTGGTCATGCAACCCCTGTGGTGGGCTGTTGTTAGTGGCCAGGATATGTATCTCCTGTGTGTGTGTGCCATTTTGCGGGTACGTGTCGTTTGTTTATGTGGTAGGTGTCTGACTTACCGTCTGCGCCGTCGGCATCGGTCCCTGATCCGGTCATAGATGTAGAGTACTGGTATGTTGACACAAGGGGTGTCATTCATGGAGGGCATTTCCTCGGGCATGACTGCCCTACAGAGGACCAACCAGTCCGTGGCCTCCTCCCTGACGGCAGCAGTGTCCCTCCTCCAACAGTCCCACACCCCTCCTACCCCTGCAGCACCCACAATTCCTAGCACACTACCTGTCCAAAGCACAGAAACCCCCAAACCAAGGTCTAGACGTGTGCACAAGCAAGCGCAGGTAACTGATTCCACACTCACAGGGGCTGGTTTGCTGACACACACACAGTCATCCACAACCACTCCACAGTCCTTCGAGACCTCTCCCTCCCAGCCCCCTTCCCTTGCCTCACCTGCAACCCCAACCCCCAGAAGCTCTTCCTCTGTGACCTTGGCCTCTTCCCCACCGACCCAGCAGATCCTGATTACAAGGGGAAGAGGAAGTCCCCACACACAGAAGGGAGTGCCCCTCACACCCGGACACCCTCCCCCAGGCGCACTTAGACCGAGACGCCCACCCGCAAGTCCCCCCGGCGCAAGAAGAGCAAGACCCTCCTGCCAGCACGCAGCTCCAAGGCAAAGTCTCTGTCCTCCATCCCCCAGGCCACCACTCCAGAGGTTCCCCCGCCACTCCCTGCCCCGGGTTCCCCCACACACAGATACACCATCCCCAAAATGCTAAGGCCATCCCCCCTAGCACTTGCTCCTCCACACCTGGTCAGACAGTTGCTGCCACTGGTGTGGGGACCGTGTCACCACCCCCTGCCCTGCAGACCTCACCTGTCCCTCATTCCGCTCCCATGGATGTAGGCACTGCTTTGGAGTCCACGCCCACCCGGTCTGACTTGGGCACTGCAGTGGTGAGCCAATCCACTCCATCTGACATGCCCACTGGAGTTGTGCCGGCACCCACCCCATCTGACTTGTGCCCCACAGTTGTGACAGCACCCACCACTTCAGTCATCTCCACTGCAGTTGCAAGTGTCTCGCCTGCATCCCCCACCTCTTCACTGCCACCTTCTGCTGCGCCCTGATCCTGTCCCTGCGGTGCCTGGCCTGCCCCCATGTATGCCCCTCTGAGGGGATGACCCCGGTCCGTAGCAGTGCAGGCAAGCAAGGTGTGACAGTTGTCCCTCTAGTTCACTCCTTGGCAATTTGACATGGACTGGCCATTGGCCTTTTGTTTGCACAGACGTTTCGAATTTCATATACTGAATTTGTGACTCTAGTTCACTCCTTGCCCTTTGGACATGTACTGGCCATTGGCCTTTTGTTGGAACAGACGTTTCACTTTTCATATGCTGAATAAAGATTTTTACTTTGTCCCTGTGAACTTGATTTAGCTGTACATCATGTTGAGGTTGTTTTAGATGCCCTTGCACCTGTAATGCTTGGTTTATAATGTTGCATACTGATGTGTGGATATGAGGTACTCCCTGTGGTCCATGAGATATGTATCCTATTCTGCTGGGTATCCATGTCATCCTTTGCAGCTACCTGGGTGTGTCTGGATCAACTATTTGTGTACATCTCTCTGTGAGCATTTCATTGGCATGGTCACATCTGTGGCTTGCAACCCTGCACATATGATGTGCTTCCCATTGTCCAAATTGTCACTTCCACATACTTCGTGATCATCACTACTGGCCCTACAGGTGTGGGCATCATTGTAATAGGAGAAACTGGGTCCTCTGGGCAACTTGCTAGACATATGTTTGGGGTATGTGCAGCTGACTTAGGGGTGACTCCCGTACCCAAGCTGTTGTGACCAGAGCCTTCAGTGTGCGGTAATTGATGGCTGACTGACCAAGTGTTCTGCAGACATGAGTGGGACTTGCAGTGAATATGTTTGGCACAGCTGGGCTCCCACAGGAGTTGTGTCCCCTCAAGTTAGTGTGTTGTCCAGTGACATGGCCTGGGCCCATGGTGTGTGTTGTATGAGCATGTGTGTGTGTCCACATCCCTGTTCATACACAGACAGTGTTCTCTTGATATGTTCCTGTTGTTGATGCTTGCTTAGTGGTACTGGGTTAATCCCACTACTTTTCCAATGGGCTACCAGATGTGTGGGTGCATGACTCACTACTGTTAATTGGTGTATCATCATTGTGATTTGTCAGTTCTGAGTGTTGATGATGTTGTCAGACACAGATGAGACACAGTGAGGGTTCCTCAAGGCACTTGTTTGTTCGCAATATCATGTAGTTGTCCCTAGGTGGTAGTTTTCAGTGATTGAGACATTTGTATGTGTGTGTGACTGCTCCCACTTGTCGGGTTCACGGCAGCGATGCTGGCAGGTGTCAGCATGGGTGCCTTCTGTTCCTCCTTGGCATCTGCATAGTCCTGGGACTGTGGCAGGGATTGTGAAGGTCACATGAGCTTTGAGGTCATGGCCATGTACCGCATGCTGTGCAGTGTGTCTGTCATTCCCCAGGGTTGTAAACAGTCCTTGTGTGATGTGTGTGTGCACCTTAGTTCCTGCCAACATTCCTGTGTTTGTCATGTGGGCATGTGCAATGTCATCTGTCCATGTGGGCTTCACAGATACACATTGTTGCAGTTCAGGTGTGTGGTGTTGAGGGTGGACTGATGTGAATGTTTGCATGGATGGTCCCCTAGCTCCCGTTTTTCCATGGATGAGGGGCCATGCTGAGTGATTTGTGTGTGTGTAGTTGTGATGTATGTTTGTGGCACAGGACACATGCCTGGGTTTCCCAGTTTGTACGACATCAGTCTTTGTCATCACAGTGGAGGTGTCATGCATGCTTGTGTCACCCCAATGTCTTGTCCCTCGGGATTGTGCTGTTGTGTGTCAGTCTCTTGCTGTGTTAGTTGGTGTTCATTCCAACTAGTGTCAGATGTGTCTGTTGTGCTTCCTCTCATCTCCCAACGCCTGATTGCCCACTGAGGGTGTCCCAATGATGGTTTATTTTTGAATTGCACTGTGTCCACATCTGTGTCACTGTGATTCACCCCCCTCATGTGTTGTGTAGTTGCCTGGGGACACTGAGACACACACACATACACAGACATGTTGTGTCCCATGTGCAGTGTGAGTTTGCCTGTTTGTGTTTGTGCATCTGCACCAGTGCATTGGTATTGCTGTTGTGGGCCTTTGTCTGGATGCTGTTTCTGTGATTTTGCATGCTGTCCCTGTGAGTCATTTCACATCATTGTGCACATTCATCCTGGTTGTTGGGTGCCATTGCTGGCATGGAATGTGAGTTGGTGAGCTGACACCTACAGTTTACACATGTTGTTTTGGTTGGTGTGTCTATTTTCGAGATGTGTGCATGCTTGGTGATGGTCACTTCTGCTGTTGTGTCATTGTACGCTGTGTGCATTGTCAGCCCCCATGTGTTGTGCTTGTCTGCACATGGCTGAGAGTGTTATGTTTTCACAGCACTGTTTGCCTCAACACATCTCTGTGTGTATGGGACACAACCACTAGTTTGCCCCAGAAGTGTTAGATGTGTTGGGAGCAGGGATCATACATGCTGTTTGTTATTTGAAGCTTTGGCCATGATGACACTTACCTTTTGGTCACTGTGTTGAGGGAGGTTTGGTCCCCATCACCACAATGCTCCACATCTGCTGCATTTTGTGAGCCCCCACTTGACTTCTGTTCTACACATTGAGGTGGTGTTCTTTTTACATTGCCACAGTGCTATGGTGATGCTTGCCTTGTGTATGTCACACTCATGTGTTGGTCACACATGTGCTGTTACTTACATTGTATGCTCGTAGCCATATTCACTGTTGTGGGCATTTTTCACAGACTACACACTGTTCTCATGATGTCGTGGGGGATGTATTTTGCGGACATACCTGATGTTTGCGTATGCTGGATGTGTTGCGCATCACCCATCCTATGGCTGGGGGTGGCAGGGGTAATGGCCAACAGGACCCCTATGGGTGTGGGTGGCAGGGGTGATGGGCAACAGGTCCCCTGTGAGGGGGGTGGCAGGGGTGATGGGCAACAGAAGCCCTGTGATTGGGGGTGGCAGGGGTGATGGGCAACGTAAGCCCTTGAAGTGGGGGCGGCAGGGGTGATGGGCAACATAAGCCCTGTGAGTAGGGGTGGCAGGGGTGATGGGCAACAGGTCCCCTATGGGTGTGGGTGGTAGGGGTGATGGGCAACAGGTCCCCTGTGAGGGGGGTGGCAGGGGTGATGGGCAACATAAGCCCTGTGAGTGGGGGTGGCAGGGGTGATGGGCAACAGGTCCCCTTTGAGTGGGGGTGGCAGGGGTGATGGGCAACAGGTCCCCTCTGAGTGGGGGTGGCAGGGGTGATGGGCAACATAAGCCCTGTGAGTGGGGGTGGCAGGAGTGATGGGCAACATAAGCCCTGTGAGTGGGGGTGGCAGGGGTGATGGCCAACAGGAATAAAAAAATATTTAATAAAGCGCACTGCGGCCAAGCGGCTTCCTGGCGCTGGGGACCTGGTCAGAGCTCACAGAAGGGATCCGGGGGGCCTATGATGAAAAAGCCTGAATGAAAAGAAAAGTTTTGAGGGCTTTTCGAAAGTGGGTGTAAATGGGGATGGAGCGAATATGAAGTGGAAGGCTGTTCCAGAACTGGGGGGCGAGTGCCACCAGTTCTGAGTTTGCGGAAACGGGGGATGTGCAGAAGAGAAAGAGAAGAAGAACGGAGGGTTCGACTAGTGACGTGGGGTGAAATAAGGGAGGTGATGTAGGGAGGGGCAGAGCGGGAGTGAGCTCGAAAAGCGAAGCAGGCTAGTTTGAAAAGAGATCTGAAACGGATAGGGAGCCAGTGAAGAGATTTAAGAACAGGAGTAATGTGAGAGAATTTGGGAAGGGAGAAAATAAGGTGGGCAGCTTGATTTTGGATGGCCTGTAAACGTCGAGACTCGTAGGCAGGAATGCCCACGTACAGGCCATTCCCATAGTCGTGGCGAGAGATGACTAAAGCCAGGACTATGGTTTTGAGTGCATCAGTGGTGAAAAAGCGTGAGATTTTCCGGATGAGACGGAGGGAAAGAAAGCAGGAAGACACAACAGAGCTAATCTGACTATGCATTGTTAAGTCAGAACTAACTTTGATGCCGAGGGTGCGAACAGAGGGAGAGGGCGTAGGAGGGGGACCAAAAGAGAGGGGCCAGTGTGCTGGGGACCAGGGGTTAGATGAACCACCCGTGAGAACAAGTTCCGTCTTATCGGGGTTGAGCTTAAGATGGTTAGCGCTCATCCACTCGGAAATGAAAATTAAGGTGGAACTGAACTTAGGAAGAGAGTCAGGAGAGGAGGAAAGATCAAAGACGAGCTGGAGGTCATCTGCGTAGTTATACACAGAGACCCCCAGCTCAAGAAGAGAGGTGACAAGGGGACAGATGTAAAGGTTAAAGAGAAGAGGGGAAAGAGAAGAACCCTGGGGAACACCACAGGTGACCGGACGGGGAGGGGCAGAGAAACCGGAGAGATGAACCGCCTGGTACCTATCCCGAAGGAAGGATGCCAGCCAGGAGAGGGCCGCACCTCGAATGCCCGCCGCGCTGACACGGGCGAGAAGAATGGAATGGTCAACCGTGTCAAACGCGGCGGACAGATCGAGAAGGACCAGGGCTTGGGGAAGGTTGGAATCGGCCTTCCCCTTGAGTTCATCCAGAACCGCGAGAACCACTGCCTCCGTTGAGTGACCTGAGCGAAAGCCCACCTGATGGGAAGCGAGAAGGCCATTATCCTCGATATACGAGGAGAGGCAAGAGGTGACATGGGTCTCGAGAATTTTAGCTAAATAGGGGAGAAGGGAGATGGGTCGGAAATGAGCAGGGAGGGAGGGATCCAAACCAGGTGTTTTTAGAATGGGGAGAACAACGGCGGATTTAAATGATAAAGGAACAGAACCAGAGGCCAAAGAGGAATTAAGTAGAGTGAGCGGGGGACAGGAGAGTCAGTAAAAAGAGTTTTAAGGATGCGCGCAGGGGCACAGTCTGCCGGGGAACCAGATTTAACCTTGAGCAGGTAATTGTAGAATAGCTCAAGGGAAATAGGGGGGAAAATGGCGTGGGAGGAAAGCGGGGAAGTAGCAAAGCACATAGGGGTAGGTTGGGGTACAGTCGGAATGTTAGCTTTAATCTTCACAATCTTGTCTATAAAAAAGTCATTGAGTGACAAACAGAGGGACTGAGAGGGGACCAAACCGAGGGAAGAACGATCAGAGGTGGCAAGATTGTGAACCAGAGAAAAGATTTCACGGGATTTGTTTGCAGAGAGAGCTACTCTCCACAAGGATAGCTTGTTTGTAATCGGTGAGAAGTGATTTATATTTAGCGCGCAGAGAGGGAGAGTACTGCCGTCTCCAGAGACGTTCCGATCGCCTGAGGTCGAGTTTTAAAGCTTTAAGCTCTGGAGAAAACCATTTGTGTGCATCGTAAGGGCGAACCGCCTTGATCTTTTTTAGCGGGGCCACTCGATCGCACGAAGAGGAAAGCCATGTACTGATGGCGTTGGCCTGGGACTCAAGAGGGAGGTTAGTAAGATCAGGAGCGGAGGAAACCAAAGAAAGTGAAAGAGAATCAAGGTCGGTCTGATTCCAGTTACGGGCAAGGAGATTTTTGGGAAGAGAGGGCTTATCAACCACACCCAAGTGAATAGAAAAGGAAATAATATGGTGATCCGACCAAACACAAGGAGAAATAGAGGGAGGTGAAACAAGGGGACGAGAAGACCAGATTTGGTCAAGGATATGACCTTGTACATGGGTAGAGGCTGTGACATGGGAAGTGAGATTCAAGCAGTGGAGAGTGGCAGAAAAGTCTTTGGAAGGGAGATCTTCCTTAGGATCTCCTGGCCAGAAGTTGAAATCTCCGAGAAATAGAACGGAGGAGTTGTTAACCACCAAGGTAGCGAGAAGATCCTGAATAGAGGCTACGAAAGAAGGCATCGATTGGGGGGGACGGTAAACAAGAACAACAGTGAGAGGAGAGGGGAGATTAAGGGAACGGGCCACCAGGTAGTCCACGTTGGATATGAGGGAGTGAGGGAGGAGTTGAAATTTAAGTGTCGACCGGACGATCATCGCCACCCCTCCACCGGCCCTGCCATCCGAGCGATCAGCTCGGAGGGCATAGTAGGTGTCGGGGAGGATGGCTAAAAGATCAGGGAGAGAGTCAGCAGTGAACCAAGTTTCAGTCAGAAATAAAAAGTCAGGAGAGTCAGTAGTCAAAAGATTAAAGAGTGCTGTCTGGTGTTTGACTGCAGACCGGCTATTAAGTAAGTAGGCAGAGGCCACAGTGGGAACAGGGGGGGGGGACGAGAAACCGGAGATAATGTAGTGGGACAAAAGGAAGAGTTGAAAGAGGTTGGTATCGAATAAGGCAAAGGGGAGGAAAGAATACCAGGTCCCCTATGGGTGTGGGTGGCAGGGGTGATGGGCAACATTAGCCCTGTGAGTGGGGGTGGCAGGGGTGATGGGCAACAGGTCCCCTGTGAGGGGGGTGGCAGGGGTGATGGCCAACAGGTCCCCTGTGAGTGGGGGTGGCAGGGGTGATGGGCAACATAAGCCCTGTGAGTGGGGGTGGCAGGGGTGATGGGCAACATAAGCCCTGTCAGTGGGGGTGGCAGGGGTGATGGCCAACAGGCCCCCTATGGGTGGGGGTGTTAGTGGTGCTGGTCATGCAACCCCTGTGGTGGGCTGTTGTTAGTGGCCAGGATATGTATCTCCTGTGTGTGTGCCATTTTGCGGGTACGTGTCGTTTGTTTATGTGGTAGGTGTCTGACTTACCGTCTGCGCCTGATCCGGTCATAGATGTAGAGTACTGGTATGACCTGCACGATGGGATTCATGATGTGTTCGTGTCGTACACGCTGCTTGTTGCTCCATCTAGTACCCGCTGCAAGCTGTACCGTCTCGTAGCCGTGTATTGATTTGTGGCGCGAATCGTAGCTGATATGCTTGCTTTCCGGATGCTGTGACGTGCCGTATGTGACGACCCGTCCGGCGCGTAGAAAGTACGCATCGTACTTGTCATGCCGGAAACTGCTATGGATACTGCTTCCGGGCGACACGGTTCCTCTTTGGGAGTTACGGCTCGGACGGAGAATGGGGCTTGATTCACAGCCTACGTGTTGGTCGTGTTTTTGGCAGTTATGCGCATCGTACTTCCTATACAGGGCGGCCGGCCATCGGAATCGGCCCCTTGGTCTTTCTGCCGATAAAAATGGTACGTCACTTGTGGGGGTAGGACAAGTGCCCGCGGCAGGAAACGGCTCAGAACGCAATGTGGACACACAACATTTTTACGGTGAAAAAAGACACTTTTGTTGCAAATTGCCTAGCTGTAGATTTTGAACCCTAGCTCTGCCCGCACCTAGGGAAACCTAGCAAACCTATACATTTTTGAAAACTAGACATCCAGGGGAATCCAGGATGGGGTGACTTGACTGGCTCTCACCAGGTTCTGTTACCCAGAATCCCTTGCAAACCTCAAACTTCGTCAAAAAACACACATTTTTCTCACATTTCTGTGGTGGAAAGTTCTGGAATCTGCGTGGATTCTCAAAATTCAACTCACCCTGCAATCCCCAAAGTCTTCCAAGAAGAATGGCACCTCACTTGTGTGGGTAGGCCTAGTTCCCGTGTGTGAGTTTGGTAGTTTCCCAAGATGGCCGCCGAGCCCGGGCCAAAAACCCAGGTGATCCCCCTTGCAAAACCAGGTTGTTTTGTAATAGGTCATTTTGATGTCTCCTCAATAAGTTTTGGGCCCTTGTCTGTTGCAGGAACTCGACCCACCCACCCGAGTGAGGTACAATTATTATCTGGAGACCTGGGAGAACGCTGGGTGGTAGGAAATTTGTGGATCCACGCAGATTCCAGAACTTTTCCACACTGAAATTTGAGAAAAAAGTCACTTTTTCTGCTAAATTTGAGGTTTGCAGAGGATTCTGAGTAGGAAAACTTTGGGGGACTGACACAAGCTATACCTCGCTACACTCCCCCGGGTGTCTAGTTTTCAGAAATGTGTGGGTTTGGTAGTTTCCTAAGATGGCCACCGAGCCGGGGGCAAAAAACACAGGTGACTCCCCTTGCAACACTAGGTTTTTTTGTGATAGGTCATTTTGATGTCTCCTTAAAACTTTTTGGCCCTTGCCTGTCGCGGGTACTTGACCCACCCATGCGAGTGAGGTATCATTTTTATCAGGAGACCTGGGGAAATGCTGGGTGGTAGGAAATTTGTGGATCCGTACAGATTCCAGAATTTTCCCACACTGAAATTTGAGAAAAAAGTCAATTTTTCTGCTAAATTTGAGGTTTCCAGGTGATTCTGGGTAGGAAAACATTGGGGGACCCACGCAAGCCATACCTCACTATACTCTCCCGGGTGTCCAGTTTTCAGAAATGTGCGTGTTTGGTAGGTTTCGCAAGAGAGCCGTCGAGCCCGGGGCCAAAAACACAGGGGACCCCCCTTCCAAAACTAGATTGTTTTGTGATAGGTCATATTGATGTCTTCTCAATACATTTTGGGCCCTTGCCTGTCATGGATACTTGACCCACCCATGCGAGTGAGGTACCATTTTTATCGGGCGACCTGGGGGAACGCAGGGTGGTAGGAAATTTGTGGATCCAGTCATGTTCTAGAACTTTCCCACACAGAAATTTGAGAAAAAAGTGATCTTTTCAACTAAATTTGAGGTTTGCAGGGGATTCTGGGTAGGAAAATGTTGGGGCACCCATGCAAGCCATACCTCGCTACACTCCCCTGGGTGCTAGTTTTCAGAAATGTGTGGGTTTTTGTAGGTTTCCCAAGACTGCTGCCGAGCCCGGGGCCAAAACCCTAGGTGACCCCCCTTGCAAAACCAGGTTGTTTTGTGATAGGTCATTTTGATGTTTCCTCAATACGTTTTGGGCCCTTGCCTGTGGCAGGAACTTGACCCACCCACGCGTGTGAGGTACCATTTGTATTGAGAGACCTGGGGGAATGCTGGGTTGTAGAAAATTTGTGGATCCGCACAGATTCCAGAACTTTCCCACACAGAAATTTGAGAAAAAAGTTGTTTTTTCTGCTAAATTTGAGGTTTGCAGGAGATTCTGGGTAGGAAAACGTTGAGGGATCCATGCAAGCCATACCTTGCTATACTCCCCCGGGTGTCTAGTTTCAAGAAATGTGTGGATTTGGTGGGTTTCCTTAGATGGCTGCCGAGCCCGGGGCCAAAAACCCAGGGGACCCCCCCCTTGGAAAACCAGGTTATTTTGTGATAGGTAATTTTGATGTCACCTCAATAGGTTTTTGGCCCTTGCCTGTCACGGGTACTTGACCCACCCACGCGAGTGAGGTACCATTTTTATCGGGAGAACAGGGAGAATGCTGGGTGGTAGGACAACTGTATTTTTTCTGTCACCAGAATATTATGAAACAATAATTCAAGACAATGTGTGACTATAGTCACATTTTGAGCCTTGCATGGCATTGTGAGTAAAAAAAACTTGTTGGGATCCATGAGAGGCACACCACACAGCACTCCCCATTTTTTTTTTTACTTTACAGTAATATCTAAAGTTGGTAAATTTTCCCTAGAGACAGACTACACCTTAGCACAGAAAGACAGATGAGACAAATATGACTGCCTATCCATCTGTTCCTCAAGTACACGCACATACTAGTTGGATTTGGCACGAGGGTGAGTGAAAGCTTAAAATTTATATTTTATTAACAAGAGATTTCACAAAAAGGAAATGCACTGTTATTAATTAAAAGGTTAAAAACCTGAACCAATGACTCACAGCTTGTGAGCTGTAAAGCCACAACAAGGCACCAACCTCTTTACAGGCCATTCACACACCTTTCACACTTGACACACACTTTCATACCACCAGCTGCGGCCCCAGCACATTACAACACTCACATCCACAGACAATGTGGAGACAATGTACACCCTGGCAGAGAGAGACAGAAAAGACAAAAATTACTTCAAAGTGAACAATTCCTTAAGTACTCACACATACTGGTTGGATTTGGCATGAGGGTAAGTGAAGGTTCAGGGCACAAAATTCTATTAACAAGAGATTTCACAAAAAGGAAATGCATTGTTAATATTTAAAAGGTTAAAAACCTGAACCAGTGACTCACAGCTCGTGAGCTGTAAAGCCACTGCAAGGCACCAACCTCTTTACAGGCCATTCCCACACCTTTCATACGTGACAGACAAGACCATTCACACCGCCAGCAGTGGGCCCAGCACATTACAACAGTCACATCCACAGACAGCGCCATTCAAGGGCCCATCACTTTCATACTCCCACATGACTGGCACAGCAATCACACCGGCTGGTGGTTGACATGTCTGCAGTGGAGTTTGACTAGCAGAGTGTGTAATGACCAGCAGCAAGTCACTACTCACACACTCGATCCAAATGCCAGCCCACGCACACCGCCAACCAAGCACCATCCCACCCACATTGCCAGCCAAGTGCCAGCCCATGTACACCGCCAGCCAAGCACCAGACCACGCACACCACCAGCCAAGCACCAGCCCATCCAAACCACCAGCTCACGCATACAGCCAGCCAAGCACTAGCCCACCCACATCGCCAGCCAAGCACCTGCCCACGCACACTGCCAGCTAAGCGCCAGTCTACACACACCGCCAGCCAAGCACCAGCCCATGCATACCACCAGCCAAGCGCCAGCCCACACACACTGCCAGCGAAAGCGCCAACCCAAGCACACCGCCAGCCCACGCATACTGCCAACCAAGCACCAGCCCACATACACTGCCAACCAAGCGCCAGCCCAAGCACACCGCCAGCCAAGCGCCAGTCCACGCACACCGCCAGCCAAGCGCCAGTCCATGCACACAGTCTTTATATATTTTTTTTTTTTTTTGAAAAAGTTTTTATTGAGCAATAATTCGGTTACAAGTATGGGCCTACAACCACCCGGGCCGGCCGCTAGGTACAGAAGGAAATCTACACATATCAAGGCTACAATCAGTTCCCAGGGCACTGCCCCGCAGTGGCTCCAGATAGTTCTCGAGGAACAGGAAGCGTCAGTCCAACAATCACAAAAACAAAAAGACAAACAATAAAAAACAAAAGGCGAGTTATGTGGGAAACCAGTGCGGGTCAAGCTCCCCCCGGGAAACTCCAGTCAAGACAATTGAGCAAACCGCTAAAGAGAGGAGTACCGGGAGGCCGGGGACGGAGGGGGGGGGGGAGGGGGTCAAGGGAAATGAACGTCCATATGTAGTTGTTACAAAAAGCGCCACTTTATATTTTTTTTAACAAGAAAGAAAACACAAACAAATTGCAACAAGATACTAAACTATAACTACAAAAACAACAGCAGTAATTAAAGACATCATACTAATGCCAACTGTGAAACTGAACAACAACTATATAAAACCATACAGACCAGGCAGTACACTATTAGATTCATGGTTGCTCCCACAAACTCTTTTGAGTGTGATACAATGTGAAGCATGTAGGCACACACAGCCCAGGATTAGAAGGACAATCAGCACAGTGCATACGACTCTCCTTCCGCAAACCTCTTCGCAAGAGACTCTACATCTCTTACAGAGATTGTGTTTTTTTGGGCATGGGAGGAATTAAATCAAGAAAGTGGCGATCTTTCAATCAAGCCACTTCCTCCACCACTCCAACTCTAGGAACACTTGCCTGTTCCACTACAACAAGGCTGCTTATCACAGACTCCTGAAACTGAACAAAAGTCATCTTTGATGCAGGAGAACACTCCTTGAACACAACAAAAGTATTAAAAGTTGCTAAATTGAAAAGATGGATGGCCAATTTCGTATACCAAATGTAAGCCTTACGAACAGCAGTGTAAGGTTCGAACCTCCGAACTACTCTATCAACACCACCCATTTGCTTATTGTAGACTACAATGCACACAGGTTTGTGCAATTCAGCAACCTGACCCCAAACAGTCACAGGTGAAGTACTCTCATCATGGATGGTAGTCAGCATGTACACATCCCTTGGTCCACAAATTTCACAACTAGCAGTTCCTCACTGCGCAAGGCACTGCACTGTCCTCTCTGAAGCTTTTTTGCAAACAAGCTCTTTGGGGTAACCTTTACGGTTAGAGCGTATTGTGCCCCAAGCAAAATTAACCACTTTGAACAATTCCTTAAACAATTGCACAGCAGTGTAGAGGTTATCAAGGTACAAATGATGACCTCTGTTAAACAGTCCTGTAGCAAGATCCCACACAATTTTCTCTGAAACTCCAAAAGGGGACTGACAACCAGGGGGGTCAATAGTGTACACCCTTAAATTATAGACATAGCCTGTCCTACTCTCAGACAACATATACATCTTTACTCCATAACGTGCCCTCTTGCTAGGAATGTACTGCCTAAAAACAAAACGGCCCTTGAACAGGACCAAAGACTCATCAACAGCTATTTCTTTCCCTGGAGTATAGATATCTGAAGATCGATCTACAAAGTGATCAAGAACAGGCCGAATCTTAAAAAGACGGTCACAGTCAGGGTTATCTCGTGGCAACGCCAAAGCAGTATCAACAAAATGCTGCATCCGAAGCAAAAGTAAATACCGATCACGACTCAAAATTGCAGGAAATACGGCCGTTGCCATCAAGGGACTGGTAGACCAATATGAAGCCAGGGACGGCTTCCTTATCAAGCCCATCAAAAAAGGTAAAACCCAAAAACTTCTTCATCTCACCCAGATTTCTGGGAGTCCACCGGGTAGCTCTAGAGCCGGGCCTAAGTCTGGCACTGTTGTCCCTCAAAAACTGTTCAGCATACAAATTAGTCTACTCAACAATCTCAGCCAAAAAATATCGGGCCATATGTAGGAAACAGTTTTGCGATCGCAAACACTGCGAATCGCAGGAATCTGTGTGTTTGCGATCGCAAAACATACTTGACCAATGTAGGAAAGGTTTTCGCAGAATAAAAGTGCGAATCGCAAATTTAGCGATTAGCTAATTTGCGGAAAGTTGATTCTGCGAATCCTTTTGCGTAATCGCAGTCTGCGTACCAGGAATTGCGGAAATCGCTGTTAACGAATTCGCATTTTGCGATATCGCAAAATGAGATGTTTAAAATAATCGCAATTAGCGAATCCTCAGAAATCGCAATTTTGCACTTCCCAATTACCATTAACACTGAGCAGGTGGTAATCAACTGCAAACAATTTAAACAGGCCCACAATGCCACAGTGCCTTCCCACCATGGCTGGGCTGTACGTGATAGCCAGGAGGCTGCGAATCAGGGATGCCACACAGAGAAGGAGACGCCAGGAAAGGATCTACAGAGCACGCATCACCCTCTTCCAACTGACCGAGGAGGAGATCCATGTGAACTACAGGCTGCACCCAGACAGCATCCTGGATTTAATAGCTGAGCTGACACCCATACTTGAACACCCCACACGCAGGGCACACTCCATTCCCACCCATGTTCAGGTGCTGTGCTCACTGCACCTCCTGGCATCAGGGAGTTTTCAGTGGGTCATTGCCACAGCAGGAGGTGTCTCGCAAAGTGCACTATCGCGCTTCCTCCACGCTTTCCTTGATGCAATGGTACAGAGGCTGCATCACCACATACAATTTCAAAGCACAGCACAGGCACTAGATCAGACCAAGCAGGAATTCTACCAAATTGCCCCCATGTCATTGGCTGCGTAGATGGGACCCATATCGCAATCTCACCCCCATCACATAATGAGTATGTATTTCGCAACAGAAAGTCATATCATTCCCTGAACGTCCAGGTAGTGTGCAATGCCCAACATATAATCACTGACATTGTGGCCAAATACCCTGGAAGCACACACGACTCATTCATGTTTCGCCACTGTGCGTTACATCGAAGACTCACAAATGGTGATTTTGGAGAGGGCTATCTGCTAGGTAAATGCATGGCAAACACACACAGAGGCAGTAGAGTGATGCAGTGGCAGGACACTATTGAACCAGAATCTGCTTATGCCCCGCAGGTGACAGTGTGTATGCTGTACGTGACTACATCCTCACACCGTACCTGAATCCAGCAACTGCAGGAGAGAGGAGGTACAACAGCGCACACAGAGCCACACGCTGTGCCATTGAGAGGACCTTTGGAATCCTAAAGAGCCATTTTCGATGCCTCCATAAGAGTGGAGGAGCGCTACAGTACAGCCCTGAGACGTGTTGCAAAATAGTGGTTGCCTGTGCAATGCTACACAACATCGCCACCAAAAAAGGAACCCCAGTGGACCTGACAGACTCTGAATCATCAGATGAGGATGGACCAGCACCACATCGCGCTCCGGCAGGAGGTGCTGGTGCGGCTGCCGGACGCATGAGACGTGATGAGATAACACAAAACTACTTCTAAGTGAGTAATGATGACACAATGAAACTGATTGGTTAGTTACAGGGATGTTTATTTCTTTCTGATCATGCATTGAGGTATCTCACGTTGTGACTTCAAAGTCCCTGCATGCACATGTTTGTGTCACAGTGCAAAGAATAACAACATCCACTGAGTCTACATGGACTGTGTTGCGTCACACATGGCCATTAGTCCCTTGTGTCCCTTCACCTCCTACGTGCACGGCCTGGTGCGCCTCGTTGTGTGTGCGCAGTGCCCTCCCTGGAGTCATCCTCCACTCTGCCCTGGCCTGAACTCCGGCGTCTGTCCTGTGGAATTGGGGGAGTGATGCTGCTCCTGCTCGATTGTTCATCAGTGTCCATGGCAGCAAGTGCACCTATGCCACCCGTGGCAGTTGCGCGCATCTGGTCCACCGCATGTGTGACCTGCACCAAGACACTGCCGACATCCTGGCAGCAGTGGGCCATCTCGCGCTGCATGCTGACACATCTTCTGGCCAGCAGGGATGTGGCGGTTGACTGGCGGTTCACAGCCCTGGTGTATAGGTCCAGCCGTGTGTGTAGGCGATGTCTGTCCCGCCGCCAGGCTGCCCTGTCCCTCGCTATCTCCCCGCACAGTCCCTCCAATGCAGCAGTCATGCCCATTACTCCTTCGCGCAACGCCGTCATTTTGTGGTTATGTGCTGCCAGTTGCCTTTGTATTGACCTGATTCCCTTCACTTGCAGGCGCTGCTGCTTGAGCATGCTGCCCTCCAGGCCCGAGAACACCGTGTCCTCTTCACCAGGAGCAGTGCTGGTGGACGCCCGTGCCCTGCCTCTCATCCCTCTCCCTACTCTTGATTGTTCCGGGGACTGTATTTGGCGCTGTCCTGCACGCTGCCTGTGCACTGGCTGTTGCTCCTCTGCTGTGTCTGGTGCCTGTGCCTCCAACAGTGGTAGTGGTGGGACAATATTGCGGCGCCTGCATGGTGCTGTGTCGCCAGTTGTGGCTTCGCCCTGATCCTTCTGGCCTGCCTCGTGCTCCATCTCAGCTGTTGGCTCACATTCAGCCTCACTATCCTGTGTTGGTGGTGGTGCTGTGGATTAAATGACACACATTAGTACTGTGTCCTGTCTGGTATTTGTCATGCATTAGTTTTAGAAAATAAATAAACATGGGCACTATCGGTCTTTTTCTATATCTGCATGATGGAGTCCTTCCTATTCCACCTGTCTGTGTCTCACTGGCACAGTTATCAGTACATGTGACTACGTCTCCCATAATGCATTGCTGTGTGTGCTGTGTGACATTTACTGGAGTTGCAGTCAGGTTGCCTTTTGGGGGATGTGGGTGGTTTGGGGATGTATCAGGGGGTTTTGCCATGCACCTTACCTTGTCTGGTGTCTCTGTGTTCCGAGCTGTCCAGGTCAGCCACTCCACTCACGCTCTCAGGCTGCAGTGTGCCCTCCACCAGCTCCTCCAGGGGCGTCGGTTCGGTTGCAGTGGAAGGTCCCCCACCGTTTTTTTTTGCCTCTGCCAGTCTTGTCGCCACCCTCTCCTTTGTACTCTGCCGCATGTCATACCATCTTTTACGTAGGTCCTCCACACTGCGGTGTGTGACACCCATGGCATTGACTTTCTCTTGGATGTCACTCCAAATCTTGCGCTTCCTGGCCTCAGGCACTCTCAGGGAACTTTTCCCAAAAAGGAGATCATGGTTGGTGACCACCTCCTGTGTGAGGACCTCCAGCTCCCTGTCACTGAATTTCTGTTTTCTCTTCCTTGCTGGTTCCTCATGCTGCTTTTCACTCCCCTGGGAATCCATTTGGCTGGTTTCCAAATGCAGAGCTGCACTGTTCTCCTCTCCACTCAGGCTCTCAAACAGCTACTTGCTCACTCACAGCTGCTGGCAATCAGGTGCAGCATGGGCAGTCACACTTCCTGGTTTTGATGTCATCATTCTGCACCTGAATTGCAGATTCCAAGATTTGCGATTCCTTAATAGCGTTTTCGCAATTAAGGAATCGCTATTAGGGTAATCGCAAAAATATTCTGCGATTTTTTGGTAATCGCTAAATATTCGCAGAAATCTACCTACATCGGAATTTGCGATTCGGAAAATGCGATACGCGAAAAAACGCAATTTCCGATTCGCAAATTCTGTTCTACCTACATATGGCCCATCATCCATTAATAACTGAAAAATCTGTATAGGCAAAAGAATTTCACAATCCAATCTACACCCTGCATCACCACTAAAGGCAGGCAACACTGACTGCACCATGTATGGATCAACCCGGAGTTCTGCACTTCCAGTAGGAAGCCTTGCAGCTTCAGGCTGCAATCCCGATGTCTCTTGCTGCACCATCGACACATGTCCTCCTCTAAAACAGGCACTTCATCTGCACTAAGAGAAGCATCATCCGCACTGAGAGAATCTTCATCATCAGATGATTCCTCGTGGACAGAAAACTCACTGCCAGAATCTTGCACTCCCTCCTCAACCTCAGGCGCACTGTCAGTCTCATAATCCTGCTCAGAAGAAGACTCAAAAAACATACCAACCACTTGCTGAGCAGTATTTATATGGCTAGCCATAATCCTTACCAATAAAGATAACTTGTCAAACAAGTCAACAACAACAAAAACTTTGTAAAATAAGTAATAAACAAAGTGTGGCTTTATTGCAAAGACCTATATACTCCAAAACTATACCACTCACTTGTCAGAAGCAGATAGAATCACCAACTCCTACTCTGCACAGACACAGTAAGGACCAACAATATCCCACTAAAAAAGAAAAAGAAATGAAAAATACACATAAGGCATCGCAAAACACATTGCAAAGAATTTCATGCTCAAAACACTAACTAAGTATGCTGTTATTATGATACCACTTACAAAAAAAACATTCATGCATGACAATAATACTAATTTGGAGTAAACACAACAAAAATGTTTTCCTTACCAAACAAATGCAACTACGCAAAACTGCAGATCAACCACTGCCGAAACCGCAAACAAGAATCAAAAGCTTTGCACTAGAATAAAATGGAGAAATAAAACATTCCAATCACATATGCAAATAATACACTAGTCCACACACTATCCACCAGCCAAGCAAAGGTGGTAGGTGGGCCTAAAAGCATAAGGCTGATCTGCCCCCACGGGGAGCAGAAACAGTTAAAAAATTCACCCTCATAAAGAAGGTGTGACCCTTGCCCAAGGGGTCACTCCCCAACAACATAAAAAAATCCCTGGTGTCTAGTGGCTTCTGCCCCCTTGGGGACAGATGGGCCTGAAAACATATGGCTGATCTGGGGGCAGAAACTACCACAATAATCACCCCATAAAGGGGAGCGACCCTTGCTCAAAAGGCTGCTCCCAACAACACTAAAACACTTCCTGGTGGCCTAGTGGGCATACAATAAAATTAATTGTTTATTTGGGTCAATTTGCCCTTCCAGGGGGTCAGAAACGGCCCAAATAAAAGCTCCCCAAAGGGGAGCGACCCATGCCTAAGGGGCCACTCTCCAAAAACATAATGCTCCCCCAAGGGGGGCGACCCTTGCCTAAGGGGCCGCTCCCCAACAGCATTGAAACATTCCCTGGTGTCTAATGGCTTCTGCCCCCATTGGGGATATAATGCCTGGTGGTCTAGTGGGCACAAAATAAAATTTATATTTTACTTGGGCCGATACGCCCTCCCAGGGGTGCAGGAACAGCCCAAATAAATGCTCCCCAAACACATAATAAAAAGAAAAATCCCTGGTGGCCTTGTGGGCACACGGCCACTTGTTTTTTTTGTGTTAAATCCGGTCTGGCAGACCCAGCTAAACAAATTGCTCTCTCAAGGAGAGTGACTCTTGCCCCAGGGGGCCGTTCCCCGACACAAAAGGGCCTTACAAAAAATCCCTGGTGGCCTAGTGGGCACAAACCTACTTTTTAAAAAAAATCTGATCTGCCCCCCCAAGGGGGGCAGACCCAACTAAACAAATTGCTCACCCAAGGGGAGTGACCCTTGCCCAGGGGGCCGCTCCTCGACACAAAAGGGCATTTAAAAAAACAAAAAAACGGGCATTCCTGCTGCACGATCCCGCCCCAGGCACGATCGTGCAGCAGCAATGCTTAAAAAGACATCCTTTCCTTTTCTCCAATGCCTTTTAAAAGAGCCCCTCACCCTCCCCGAGCAGAAACTCACCTCCTGTTCACCGGACGCGCTGGAAGCAAATGGCTTCCAGTGCATCCGTTATCTTCTAATGACGACAGCGTGCTTCGCGTGCTGACGTCATTAGATGACGTGGAGGGGGGCGGGTGGCATGGGAGGGCTTCCCCTGCCTTCCATGGTGGGGGCAGCTTAAAGGGCGGCCCACGGGGGGAACGCCAGTGCCTCCCTCGTGAGTGGGTGATAGGACAGCTGAGAGCCATCTGACATCACAGTGGGCGTGTGCATCGGACAGCCCCGGCCGTCCGACGCACGCAAGGGGTTAAATGTTGTAATATATATTTTTGGTTTTTTTTCTACTGTTGTATTCAGTGGAGTGGGAAAATAAATTTTTACCCCTCTGCTATCCAACACTTTCCCTACTATTGCACTCACTGGAGTGGGCATAGTAATTGTTGCCCCTCCGCGATCCAACGCTTTCCCTACTGTTGCACTCTTTGGAGTGGGAATAGTAATTTTTACCCCTTTGCTATCCAACAATTTCCCTACTGTTGCACTGTTTGTATTGGGAATTGTAATTTTTGCCCTCCACTATCCAACACTTTGCCTATTGTTGCACTTACTAGAGTGGGAATCGAAATTTTTACCTCTCCGCCATCCAACATTTTCTCAACTGTTGCACTTTTTGGAGTGGGAACAGTCATTTTTTCCCCTCCGCTATCCAACACTTTCCCTACTGTTGCTATCACTGAGGTGGGAATAGTAATTTTTACCCATCCACTATCCAACCCCTTTCCTACTGTTCCACTTATTGTATTGGGAAATGTTAGTTTACATTCTTTAATTGTTTAATGTTTTAATTTGTTACAGAATGTTTTTTTATTTTTAGTTATTGATATATATATTTTTATTTTTATATCATTTTTAAGTTTAAAAATTAAATAAAGATAATAGTGAATACATTATTTTTAAGTAAATATAGGTATATGTATAAATTATTCTGTTTGTGTGATTCTATTTGTTTAATTAAGTTTATTTATTATATGTAGTTAAAATATATACTAAATGTTATTTATTTTGTTAAAAATAATATCATTCAATATATTTGATATATATTATTTTATTTTATATATATTTTTAAATTGATATTATTTACATCTATATTTTTTACCTCGATATTTTTGTACTTACCTGTTAAGGTATGGTAGTCGATATTTTTGCAGTCAATATTTTTTACTCGATATTTAGAACAACGATGTTTGTGATATCAATATTCTATCAGTTAACCACTCACACATCTACTCACTCACCCATAAAGTCAACCATACAGCCACTTACTCACCTATACAGTTATGCACACACCCACTCTCTTATGCATACAGATATTAACACATACTTACTCACCCATACTGCCAGTGACACAAGCACACACTTACCCATACAGCCACTCTCATGATCACTCACTCACACGTACAGACACTCCTATACTCCAACACTCACCTATACTGCCTTTCACTTATGCAGTTACTCACCCATTTACCACTGACACATCCATTCACTCACCAACACAGCCATGCACAGACTCAGTCACACCTACAGCTTCTCACAGATGCACTCACTAACCCATACAGACACTGACTCACCCACTCATTCATCCATGCAGGCAGTCACACATACCACCACCAACCCACACAGACATTCATACACCGATACAGGCACTCATGTACCAACTCCCCAAATCATATAGCCACTTAGAAACCAGCAGCAGGCGGATACAGACATTCTGACAACCTAGTCACTCACCTATACATTCACTAAGACACCTAAGGGCTCACTTATACAGTCAGTCGCGTACCCACCGAATCATCCATACAGGCACTCATACACCCACTTATTCAGCAATACACTTTGGTGTATATATTTAACACTCATATATGTTTTAAAAACACTCGTAGTCAATGGATGATGTCATCTGTGATGTCATTTGAGATGTCTTATGTGATGTCACTGACAATGTCATGAGTGATGTAATACTTAAAGTCATAGGTCATTGTGGGGGCGAGAGTTATAACTAGCTTAGTCAACTATAACTGTTGCCTTTCAATGGTTTCATATGAGTTAAATCTGAGCCTAACTATCACTTCCTTGGAACCTTTGTTTTTTTTGGTGAATTTCTAAGGTTTTTAAATTATATTTTCTAACTATAATGTCCCTATAACTTTTGTTTTTTTCAGTGAATTTCTATGGTTCTTTAAATTCTATTTCCTAATTATAACGTCCCTGTAACCCTTATCTTTTTAAGTGAATTTCTAAGATTTTTCAAATTCTATATTATATTATATATTCTAATTATAATGATCCTGTAACCTTTGGTTTTGTAAGTGAATTTCTCTGGTTGTTTAACTACTATGTGCATTAGCAGGGTGGTGGAGAAAGGGGACAGGGCCTCTGATCAGCTCTCAGTAATCCCGCTGTGTGGATCTTCCTGCTGATAACAGGAGGGCTTGTTTGCTCTCAATGACCCTTAACAACCCCTTTATCCCCCAACAACTCATGCACCAGGAGATGTGTTTTCAGAATGGTGGTGAATGGGGCAGGGCCTCCAATGACCTCTCCACAATTCTGCTGTGTGGAACTTACTGGAGGTAACAAGAGGGGCTCTTGGCCCCCAAGGGCCCTCAGCATCCAAGGGGACCTCGTCTCTCAACCAGTAGTGCCCCAGGAGGTGTGTTTGCAAAGGTGCAGAGAATGGGGGTGGGCCTCCAATGATCTCTCAGCAATTGCTCTGTGTGGGACTTACTGGAGGTAACAGGAGGGGTTGTTGAACACCCAGAACCATCAGCAGCCAAAACAATTGAATTAGAGGAGGGGGCAGTGTGGGTCCCCTCCCCAGGCTAAGTTCAGCCCTGGGGAGCCAAGGGCCCAGCCATTTTGCAATGGGGATTTGGGCAACGGGGCCCCTTTCCCAGGTCTTCCTTCTTGGGATGATTTTATTCCTGGGGCCCCTACTCTTGGGGCCTGGCCATTTTTCCTGGGTGCCCCCAGGCCACCCAGTCTATTTTGGGACTGCGGGGGAGCCTGGAGGTCCTGTCGGTCCCTACTGGCTCTTGGCGCCTAAACATGCAGTTCCCTGTATCTGAAAGCAATAAGTCTGTATCGACAGCAGGCAGGGAAACAGACAAATTTCTCCACTCTCGCTTGCTGGAACTGGAGTGTTTGCTGTGGGTTGGCAGGAGTGGTTAAAGCTCCCGCCAAGCCACAGCAAACAGTGAAGTCCTGGGGATGGGCACCCAGCGAAATAGAAGGAGCCAGCCCTGGGGGGGTGGCGGTCTCCAGGGCCATCTAAGGCTTAAGGAGGGGGTGCTGTCTGGACCAAGAGCTAGCTTTCCACCATATTTAGTAAAATTCCATCCAGTGGTTTGGGCTGCACTTAAGATGGGAAACACACTTCTTTTGACACATCCTTTTTCCCAGCCCCCGCTTGACAGATCTCCCTGAAACTTTTCATGCACAACTAAAAGTTGCTATAGCTAGTACATAGATAGATAGATAGATAGATAGATAGATAGATAGATAGATAGATAGATAGATAGATAGATAGATAGATAGATAGATAGATAGATAGATAGATAGATAGATAGATAGATAGATAGATAGATAGATAGATAGATAGATAGATAGATAGATAGATAGATAGATAGATAGATAGATAGATAGATAGATAGATAGATAGATAGATAGATAGATAGATAGATAGATAGATAGATAGATAGATAGATAGATAGATTACCTACTGGTGGTCACCCGTAGGTAGTTATAGTTAGGATATAGTTTCCATAGGAAAAGCGTTTTTTCATTTGCCAATAACTTTGGTGTCATTTGACGAATCCTCACGAATTTTCAAAACTAATGTGTCAGTCTCTTCAGCTGCTGTATTGAAAATTTCACTGTGTCTGTGGAGCGGGAGCTGAGAAAAAGGAGGGGGATGCCAAAACACTTTTTCTCCATGTTAATTTCCATAGGGAAATTTAGACATTGCTACAGCTCGAACTGCTGAACGCAATTACAGCAAATTTGGCAAAAAGGCAGCTCTTTGTCAAGAAAGCACTCTTTTTCTCTAATGGTGTCAATCTGTTCAGTAGTTGCTAATAAATTTAAAGAAATATCCAGCTGTATATATAGGGTTGCGGTGGATCTGTGACCCGTGCCGATCTCGTGCTAGTATTTGATTGGATGCCAACACTTCAAACCAGGAAGTGTTGGCAGCCATCATGTGATTCAGTTGAACTGAGTCACAAGAACAAATGTAAAAAGAAAAGCTGGCAGGGTAGAAACACCTTGACCCCTAGGTCTCTTGGAAGTGTCCAACAGGGAGCCCCCTGGGCCAAAAAAGCACAAAACAATAAAAGATTTAGTAGGAGTTGCGCCGGATCTGCAACTACAGGCAAAATATTTTTAAAAAGCCAAAGCACAGACTCCCGCGCTCGTGTAGGCCAGGTCCCGGGCCCCCCTCTTTGGGCCACCTCCCCAGGGCACGGAAGTGAATACTCAATAATGCGGGGGTAGCCCTATGGCCTCCCCTACAACCCCAGTGACTGCCACCTCCCCGGGATATACTCTTTTCTTAAAGGGTGTGGGGCTCAGCCCCCCCACGCAGCCGCAAGGACCGCCACCTCCCAGGGGCTTAATTTAAAAAGGAAGGTGACCGCACAAACCCGCTCGTGGAGCCCTAGATGTCCCTGGGGACCGCCACGCCCCAGGGCCGGCTCTTGCAATGTCCTGAAATGCCCACCCCAGAGACATTGCAGTTTGCTATGGCATGCTCCTGCCAGGCCATAGCAAACTCAGCTCTGCTTTCAAAAAGCGAGAGCAGAAAATGCTCTTGCATGCTTAAAGCAGGGCATGTCTGATTCCCTGCCCGCTGTGAAGCAAAGCAGGGAAACAGACATTGTTTTGAGATACAGGGAGCTGCATGTTAGCAGCTCCCTGGGTCTCAAAGCAATGCTGGCTCCTGCAGGAGGCAGGGAGCCGGAAGGCACCGCGGGGTTCATGCTCCCCCACAGTCCCCAAAGAAGTGGCCAGGCCATGGGGGATGGGGTCCCCAGGGCTGATATCTGCCCAGGGAGCAGAGACGTGAAAAAATATCAAAAATATGTGAAGACCTGGCCCTGGAGGATGGGGTCTTGGGCTGAATCCGCCTTGGAAGGGTGGCCCCCTCCCATGTAAAAAAAGAAATAAATACATTAAAGGAGTAAAGGGCGGGCCCCAGAGGATAGGGTCCTCGGGGCCTAAAATGCACCATGGATGGGGGCCAAGCAGCTAAAAATTTTGTTTTTAAAGTTGGTAACTCACCGGAGGCTCTGCCCCCTTTCTCTAGCACTCTTCAAATGCCCCTCCTGGTGCACTGCTGGTTGGGGGATGAAGTACCCTTGGCTTCTGAGGGTCCTTATGGGCCAACAAGGCCTCCTGGTACCTCCAGTGAGCTCCACACAGTGAGATTACTGAGAGGTGGCCGGAGGACACGATCCCTTTCTCCACCACTCTGCAAGTGCATCTCACGGCACACTGCTGGTAGGGTTATGAGGTCCTCTTGCCTGCTGAGGGCCTGAAGACTAAAGTGGACTTCATCCCCCAAGCAGCAGTGCGCCAGGAGGTGCATTGGCAGAGTGAGAAAGAGGGCATGGCCTCTGAAGACCTCTCAGCAATCCTCTCGACTTGTGGTGCACTACTGGTTGAGAGATGAAGTACACATTACTCCTGAGGGGCCTTGGGGGCCAAGAAGCCCCCCTGGTACCTCCTGTGAGTCCTGCACAGCGGGATTCCTGAGAGGTTGTCCCCTTCCTCTGCCGATTTTAACCCTTAGTACCCCATGCACCAGGGCCCAGCCTTAATTGAATAGGGAAGGAGAGCCATGCGGGACCCCTCCCTGGGCCAAATTGAGACCTGGGGACCTCACAACTTCCAGGCTAATTGAGGCACCAGGGACCCCATTACCCGGCCTTAATAGGCATATATATTTTCTTTTGGAGAGGGGGCTGCACAGCCCTCCTCCCTGGCACTATTTTGGCACCAGGGACCCCTTCCCCCAGAGCCCAGTCAAAATGCAATGGTGGAGACCCCCTGTGGTGTTCTTAGCATCTCTTATAACATCCCTGCCAGCCCTTGGGTTCTGGAATGCTGATTGTCTGGAATGCGGGTTGCCTAGTAATGTTTAAACTAATGTCAGTTGTCTTGAGCCTGCTGCTGGATGGGGTCTCCATGTAAACCTGTACCAGAATAAACTACATTAAATCTACTCTTCACGTGTGAGACAGGTTCTTGAAGAGGACATACTTCCACATTTGGTGATGATTAACCTGCGTGTGTCGAGGTGTGCGAGACCCCAACAGCCAATTAAATCAAGAAAAGAAAACCCTCCACTTACGATTTGCCATGTTTGCTTGATTGATCGGCATCTTTCTACAGCGGATGTTGTGTTCCTTTATCGTATCTGTCTACAGAAGAAACATGACATGAGCACACAGCGCGCAACAGAACGCTTGTGCAGACGGTAGGATTTTTCCATTTTCTCGCTTCCAACCACCCGATTATGTCCTTTGGCCGCGAACATCCGGGGGAGGTATTCATGGATTAGATTTATTGAAATAACTTTATCGAAAGGCTTCCCAAGGCATTCATTCCGACTGCGCATGCCCAGAAGCAACGTAATTGTTGCTGGAACGCAGCTGCCATTTCGTGTTATTTCAGTGGCAGGCATCTTGAGAAAGCCTTTTATGACTGCGCATGCTCAGAGGCAACGTTACTATACCTGATTCTTATTGGAACGCGACGCTTGAACACAGTTGCCGTTTCAGACATCTTGAGAGGGGATTTCACGCTACTGTTTATGCACGCAGCTGTTCTTTGAAGTCGTTTTCACGTATTCCTTTGATGACGTGCACAACTTCAGCTGCTTTCACAAAGCTTCTTGAAAGGAAATTTTCGCTGACGTGCACAGCTTCTGTATTTCCAGTTGACGGGCTGCTTGAGGTTGCGCTGACGCGCTCAGCTTGTTCAAAATTTCAGTGAGGCACACAGTTCTCGGCACATCAATAAAAGCGCACAGTAGATAAATTACGCTGATGTGCACAGCTTTCTGTTCTACTACTCTCTGATGTGCACAGCTTTCTGCATCACGAAATCGCTGATGCACACAGCTTTCTGCATTATGAAATTTGTGCAAAGCATTTTTAGTGATGTGCACAGCTTTCGGTACATCAATAAAGATATAAAGGGGGAGGAGCTTCGCGCGCATCCAAGATGGTCGCGTGAGCGCAGGGCTCCCCGGACCCTTGCCGCTCCTCGTAACTTATCCTGACATTATCCTGGATTTGTGGACGGATTCTGTAAGATGAACCTTGGCTGAATCCATAACTCTTTTCAGAACGTGAATCGGACCTGGGAGACCTGAACTACAGCGTCTTGCATTTTGGAGGCCCACCTGGAAGCTGTGCCCGGTGCTTTGGTGAACTGTGGGGCCGGGGAGTAGTTGAACAACAACGGCATCGGAGCCTTGCCAGTGGCCGTGCCCCCACTTTCAGTTTCGCTTTTGCACTTCTGCGTGGCCTGATCGAGGAGCTACTTCGCGCGGCTGGGGCGTCCTTCGGCGTTCGCTCAGCGCCTTAGCTCTCTTCTGGACTGATTTGTGCCTTTTTCTCATCTCTTCCGAGCGGGCTCTCGGACTGTCTGTGTCTGATCTGCTGGCGCCCCCTTTGATATCTGTCCGGGCGGACCCCTCCGGTGAGCATCGTTCAACATGGCGGGCAAGGGGGATCCCGAGAAGCAGAAGACCAAGACATCCCAGTGTCGGGGACCAGTCCAGAGTAACATCATGGATCGTTATACCCAGGGTAAAGGATCCCCCGGGCCGGCCAGTGCCGTCGTGGAGGACTCCGGTGGTGGCCCGTCCGTCCCCACGGAATTGTCGCTGCAGGACGTTATGGGCGCCATTAACGGCATGAGGGAGACCATCGCCCGGCAGTACGAGGCTCTAGCCCGTAAAATTGACACGGTTGCCATTGATGTTACGTTAATTCGGGCAGATCTCTCTAAGACTAACGAGAGGATTCAGTCGCTGGACTTGAGGACATCCACTCTTGTAACGGATGTATCGGACCTTCAGGCAGCTCTTGGCGATCTAAATTCGGCAAACGACACGATGTCCCGGCGGCTGGAGGATTTCGAAGGCCGGGCACAACGCAACAATATCCGCGTCATAGGTGTGCCGGAGACTTCCGACAATCGTCCGGTGGATCTCATGGTCGAAGATCTCATCCTCACTCATCTTGCTCCTTCAGGCCTGAGCAAGTTCTTCGCCGTGGAGCGTGCCCATCGTGTCCCGGGCGGTAGGCCTCGACCAGGAGCTCCCCCGAGGCCTATCATTGCAAAACTTTTTCATTACAGAGACCGGGACGCGATCCTGCAGGCCTCGAGGGTGCACGGCCCAGTTAAATATGAGAACTCCTCCGTTGACTTCTTTCCGGACTTCACCCAACTCGTTCAGAAACAGAGAATGGGCTTTCAGGGGGTGAAGCGCCGTCTTCGAGATCTGGAACTCAAATACTCTATGCTTTTCCCTGCCAGGCTTCGTGTGGAATATGAAGATCGGACTATCTTTTTTGAACGCCCTGACAACGTGAGTGACTGGTTGGATTCCCTGCCGAAACGGGGTGAACGACCTGGGCGTACTGGTGGTGCCGAGGGCGGAGGGCCTCTGCAGGAATGATTCTTGGTCCTCCACTTTGACATTCCTTCTGCGCTCAGCCGGGTTCTACTTCAATTGTATATTTTGTTTATTAATGTTTCGTTAGGGTGAGGGCGGGGACGGGTCCCTTTCCTCCTCTAGGGTCTTTTTGTAGCATGGGATTGTTAGGGCGACAGGCACACTGCAAGTTGGGGGGGCTGTATAGTCCGCAGGGGTGCAGGGTGGGGGGAGTTGCAATGGTGTGGGGGTGGGAGGGTAGAAGTGGTTGTTGGGTTGTGTGTTTTTTCTTTTCAAGGCGGTGTGTTGGTTCCTTTTCAGTTTCAGGTGTCTGGCTGCGTGCCCGGGGACTCCAGCTTCTTGTGTTGGGATGGGGGGGGACGGGTTGAAACTGATGTCTTGGAACGTCAACGGATTGGGGGACCGTATCAAGCGTGGGGTTGTGTTGCACTATTTGCGCCGATTGGCCCCTGATGTGGTATTTCTTCAAGAGACGCACTTGGTGGGCAATGTATGTCATGCTATGAACAGGGGGGGCTACCGACTGGTTGCACATTCTGGCTTCACCACTGGATCCAGAGGGGTGGGCATCTTGCTGCAATCTTCCCTCCCGCTTGAGATTGACAAAGTCACTCTTGATGATAGAGGGCGCTATGCGTCCTTGACCGGACGGTGGGAGGGGCAGACCCTTTAATTGGTTTCGGTCTATGTTCCCCCGGGCCTCCAGACCTCCACTTTCTCTGATGTGGGTCGTATGTTACTTGAACTTCCTGATAGTCTCTTGCTTATGGGTGGGGATTTTAATTCCGTGATTTCTGGCGAGTTGGATCGTTACCCTCCCAGAGACCTCTCTGCCGCCCAGGCGTGGCTCGGCGGGTTCTTGGACACTTTCGGTCTGGTGGACTGCTGGAGGTTGATACATCCGACACATAGTCAGTACACATTCCACTCCTGGGCCCACGGGAGTCTCTCCAGACTAGATTATTTTCTTATGCCCGTGGCCCAGACCACCCGGGTCCGGGAGGTTAAGCACCTGGCCCGGGGCATTTCCGATCATTCCCCATTGTGGCTCCTCTTCGATACCGGGATGCGATCCGCCGGGCGGATCGCCCCCATTAACCCCTGGTACTTGCGTGACCCCAAGATTCGCAATGGTCTCATTAAGTCGCTTGATCAGTATTTTCTTGAGAATGAGGGGTCCGTCTTGTCCTCAGTGTCCTTGTGGGAGGCTTTCAAAACGGTTCTCCGAGGACATGCCCTATCCCTGATCGTTGAGGCCAAGAAAGCTAAGAACGGGGAGGTGGTTGCGTTGGAGGCTGAGATATCGGGGTTGGAGGCTGCCTTGGAGACGGGTGTCACTCGGGACGGGCTCCAAGCCCTCAGCCTGAAGCAGTTTGAATATAAGTCCCTTGTTACGGATGCTGCTCGGACAATGTATAGGGAACTGCAGGGTAGACTGTATGATGCTGGGGATAAGGCGGGTAAATTGATTGCTTGGCTTGATAAGAAGGAGAGAGTGAATCGAGTGGTCCCCGTGCTTCAAACTTCGGATGGAGTAAGTGTGACTGACCCTGGTGAGATTGTGGAGTGTTTTGCTGACTACTTCCGTGCTGTGTACTCCCCGGTGTCTGATAGAGATGAGGCTGACTCTCGTCACTTGTTGAAGGATATTGCTTTGCCCTGCCTGTCGGTGGATGAGCGTGAGCAGATAGATGCCCCATTATCGGTCGACGAGATTGCTACCGCGATTCGTTCCCTTCGCTCAGGCAAGGCTATGGGCCCCAACGGACTCCCGATTGAACTTTATAAATTGCAACCGGATAAAATTGCGCCATTTCTCCATCGTATGTTTTCGGAGTCGCTTGAACTTGGTTCTCTCCCCGATGACCAACGTCTGGCCACTATAGTCGTGATTCCTAAGGAAGGTAAGCCTCGGGACCGTTGCGCCTCGTACAGGCCTATTTCTCTGTTGAACGCCGAGCCGAAGATCCTTGCCAAGGTTCTTGCTAATCGGCTGCTTACTGTTATTTGTGATCTGGTGCATCCGGACCAATCCGGTTGTATCCCGCACCGGAATACGGCTCTTAACTTGCGGCGCCTACATGGCGTACTTGCTAGGGCGGAATATCTTTCAGAGCCGGCCATCTTGGTTTCCTTGGACGCCACGATGGCCTTTGATACGATAGAGTGGCCGTATCTTTGGGCCGCCCTGGCAAAGTTTGGCTTCGGGGCGGGATTTATTAGTTGGGTTAAACTCTTATACGCTGCTCCGTTGGCACAGGTTGTCGTAAATGGGCGGGTTTCCCAGCCTTTCGCCCTTGGGAGGGGCACTAGGCAGGGGTGTCCGTTGTCTCCCCTGCTCTTCGCTCTGGCTTCGGAACCGCTCGCTGCTTGGCTTCGCTGGGCACCGTCGATAAGAGGGATCCAGTGGGCCCCTGGCTTCGAGGATCGTGTTTCGTTGTACGCGGACGACATTCTTTTGTACCTCACCTCACCACGTAAGTCACTCAATGTGCTCTTTGACATCCTTACTTCCTTTGGCAAGAACTCTGGTCTGATCATTAACTGGTCCAAATCTTGTGTCTATGCTATATCCGGTGGCCTTCCTCTCTTGCCTTCTCGTTTTCCCATTAAGGCGTCTCACTCCGGCTTTACGTACCTGGGGGTGTACGTCTCGTTGGACCCGGCTGTCCGTTACGAGCATAATCTCCTCTCTCCACTTCGGAGATTGAGGATAGACGTGGCCCGTTGGCGTAAGCTTCCCTTGTCTCCCCTCGGTCGTGCGGCACTTTTTAAAATGATGTCTCTTCCCCGATTCCTTTACGCACTTCAGAACTCCTTTGATATTATTCCGGCGGCCTACTTCCGGGAAGTGGAGAGCTTACAGAGGAGACTTGTTTGGGACGGTCGTGCACGTATTGCTCATGCAAAACTGACTCTCCCCTGGTATGACGGGGGCATTGCGCTCCCGGACATCAGGAGGTACTATTGGGCTTCCCAGCTATCTGCTATTAACCATGCAACGTACACACCTGGTCCGAATCCGGCTTTCGAAATGGATAGATTTTTGTTGCCTGGCGGCAACTTTAACGGAGCGCTTTACTCTCGATCGGCTGGGAGGAACTTAACCGGTCCCACTAAGATTGCAGTACGCTTGTGGAAGGATGCGAATGTGGCCATGGGCTGGAATGATCGTTTGACGTGTGCAACCCCTTTGTTTGCGTCTGAAAGATTGGGAAGCCTCTGGACGACGTAAGGCTTTGAGCATTGGGACACGATTGGCATCAGCAGAGTAGGTGACCTCTGGGTGAAGGGTGCGGTTAAATCCTTTGCGGCGCTGCAGAGTGAGTACGAGTTGAGTGAGAGGGAGTTATTTCGGTACGCTCAGGTTCGGCACGCCTTGCTCTCGGTCTTTGGGGCTGAGACTGCAGTCCCTGTGTCTTCGCCACTCGAGGACCGTATACTCGACGGTCACTTGCCCGACAGTACTATTTCCCTTATCTATAAAAAACTAATAAACAGTCGGGCGGATCTCCTCGTGCGTCTGCGGGAGGCGTGGATCGGGGATGGTGTGGAACTGGACGATGAGGACTGGCAGTCTGCGCTGTCCTCCCCTAAGGAGGTGGCCATACCCGCGTGTCTCCGTCTTGTCCAGCTTAAAATTCTCCACCGTGTCTACGTGACGGGCCCTCGTTTGGTTTTGATGGGTTTTTCTGAAGACGGGCTCTGTAAGCGTGGCTGTGGGCTCAGTGCCACTTTTCTCCATGTTCTCTGGGAGTGCTGTGAGGTGGCGGAGTATTGGCGCCGGGTGCATGCTGTCATGGAATGTGTCACTGGGGTCGCTCTGTTGCCTGAGGTTCGCCGATGTTTGCTGAATGTGTGGGAGCCTAATGATTATAATGCGGCTCAGACTCGGTGGGCGGCCCTTGGGAACATGATTGCTAAGAGGGACATCGCACAGCTTTGGGGTTCCCGGCGGCCTCCCACCGTGTCAGTATGGAAGGAGAACATGGATTGGTGCATGTCCAGAGAGAAGACTGTGTATGTGGCTCGGGGTAAGCCGGGGGCGTGGGGTAGAATCTGGGGTCAGTGGAACGCGTACCGAGGGAATATCTGCACACCCCCCCTCGTGGACACATCTGATGCTGCTTTGTCCCCCTGATCCTGAGGTTCCCGGACTATTACATTTTACCTGTGGATGGTTATGGCTCTCCCGTTGCTCCCCCATCCCCCCTGATCATCTTCATTGACCACCTGAGGGTGGAGTATGTATTGTGTGGTCCCCCGGCTGTGGTTAGACGCCCTTTCTCGATGGATTCCGCCTTGTTTTTTGGTCTTATTTTATTTCTTTTTGTTTGTATTTATAAAATTTATGTATCCTGATAACCTCTGAGGTGCACTCAGTAATTTGTTAATTCGGCTGAGCCCCAGGGGGCCTGTCGCTGCCTTGATGTTATTGAACATGTATACATTAGCGGCCGGCCCTGGTGGTTGTAGGCCCATGTTTGTATTGAGTTTTTAGGTACAATAAAGGTTTTAAAAAATAAAAAAATAAAAAAGATATAAAGTAGTTGAATTACGCTGATGTGCTCGGACTTTTGTTCTACCACTCGCTGATGCACACTGCTTTCTGTATTACGAAATTTGTGCAAAGATTTCAACACAATCTATCACGGCCTGCGCTGATGCGCACAGCTTGATTAATTCATATTTAATTATATGCTGAGACTAGTTGTTTATTTAAATATATTATATTTTCTGTTTCTTCTTAGCATTTCCAATTTCTTTTGTTTACAGGATGCAGAATGTCACGGCACCCCCGTTTTTATCTGACTTCACCAGGTGATCCTCCTCTCTCTTGGCAGAAGTGGAAAAAAGTTTTTGTTCATTATTTACGGGTCTGTGGCACCTCTTTGAGTGCGGAGAAAAAAACATCACTTCTCATGCACTGTTTGGGCTCTGAAGGCCAGGAAGTGTTTGAACATCTTCCTGAACTCTCTGATAGCAACTCTGCTTCACTCAATGAGTATGAGATATGTATAAAAAAACTGGACCACACTTTCTACCTAAAATAAGTACTGTTCGTTATCACTTTGGAAGGCGAATGCAAAGGGAAGAAGAGTCTGTCCAACAATACATAACAATATTACGGAAATTAGCCTCAACTTGTAATTGTGGTGCTGCCCTGGAAGAACGGTTTAGGGATCAGCTCATGTTGGGTTGTGTCCAAGACAAGACTAGGGATGCTTTATGGCAAAAAGACAATCCTACTCTCTAAGAAGTTATATCAATAGCTCAGAGTCATGAGCATTCAAAGGCTTGTGTTGATGTCATAAAGAAGGATTCCTCTGGTGAAAAGAAAGAGTGTTCAGAAGTGAAGGTTGTTGTAGATAAGTCGGCGGACAAAACTGTTAGGCCCAAACCCCAAAACAATCCTTCTCAAAAAACGATGACTCCAAAAGGTTTTCAAGGAAGGTGTTTTAGGTGTGGTGACTCTGACCACATGGCTAATTTCAAAGATTGCCCAGGATGGAAGACTATATGTAAAATTTGCAATAAGAGGGGTCATGCTTCCAAGTATTGCAGATCTGGGAAGAGTCAAAAGAAAGTCAGTGAAGTTGATCTCTTTGTAGAAGATGCAGAAGAAATTTTAGTTTCTCAAATTTTAGGGCGTTCATCTGATGGTCCTTATGAAGTTGTGCTAGTCAATGATGCATCTGTTAACATGCTGTTTGACTCTGGTGCCAAGATTACATTGGTACCAAAAACTTTCTATGAGAAAAGTTTATTAGGCAAAGTGACTCTTACCAAACCTGACATTAGACCCAAAGGGTATGGTGGTGTTACGATAGATTTGTTAGGTTATTTTTGGGGAACTATTGATTTAAAAGGAAGAATTATTCCTGGGAAAATTTATGTTTCCATAAAAGGTGATTCACTTATTAGCTGGTTTCACCAAAGAGATCTCGATGTCTATTTTGATCCCAACAAAAAGTCATCTGTCTGTTTGAAAGAGCTACCTCCTGTGAGAGTGGTTGTTGATTCAACTCAAGATTGGATCAAAGCCTTTCTCGCTGTTTTTAGAAGTGAGTTAGGATGCTTAAAAAATACATACATCGCATTCTATTTAAGAAAAATGTTGTACCGAAAGTTGCGAAAGATAGAAATGTGTCTCTCCTAGTAAGGGATAGTATGAAATGTGAACTTGATAAACTTTTGAAGAAGGGAATTATTCAGGAAGTTGAAGCAACTGAGTGGGTTTCTCCGGTGGTGGTGGCAAGAAAAGCCAATGGAGAGGCCCGGCTTTGTGTTGACTTAAGAGAGCTCAATAGGGCAGTGATAGTAGATCACTACCCTTTACCCAACATCACTGAGATGTTGTGCTCTCTTGAAGGGGCAAGACATTTCTCTTCGTTAGATCTAACATCGGTTTACCACCACGTTAAACTTCACTCTTCTTCAGAAGATCTCACAACTTTTGTAACTCCCTTTGGAACTTTTAAGTATGTAAGGATGCCATTCGGACTAATTTCAGCGGCCTCCATGTTTCAGAGAGTGATGGAGGAAATACTGGGAGGTCTTGAAGGGGTTAAAGTATATCAAAATAATGTGCTTATTTTTGGGGCAGATCTTGGTCAACATGACACGAGGTTGAGGTCTGTCCTAAATCTTTTACAAGATGCGGGTCTTACACTTTGTGTTGAAAAATGTAGATTTAATGTTACAGAAATAGAGTATCTTGGTAATTTTGTCTCTGCGACAGGCATTAGACCAAAAGCTGTCCTGGTCAATCCTATTCTTGATTTACGTTCACCCTCAACTAAAGATGAGTTAGTCAAATTTTTAGGTATGGCAGAATTTTATCACAAATTTGTACACAACTTTGCTGGGAAGACGCAATCCTTGAGGCCTCTTTTGAAGAAAGGGTGTGAATTTGTGTGGTCCAAAAGTTGTGAGGAGGAATTTGTTAGCATAAAAAGGGATCTCAAGAATGCCCCGTGTCTCAGTAGCTTTGACCCTGCCAGAACTTCTTATCTTATGGCTGATGCAAGTTTGACGGGACTAGGGGCTGTTTTATTACAGAAGATTGATGGAGAAGAGAGAACAGTTTTGTTTATCTCCAGACCTTTGAGAGGTGCTGAATGTGATTATTCAGTTGGGGAAAAAGATGCCCGTGGCGTGTTTTGGCCTATACGCAAGATACGAAAATTTCTGTGGGGAAAGGAGTTCAAGGTTTTGACCGATCACAAACCTCTAAAAGAGGTTTTTACAAAGAAGGGTATTGCCTTTGTTTCCCATCGCATTCACAAATGGGTAGTGGCTCTTCAAGAATTTGAGTTTGAGGTGTCGTACTTACCCGGTGCTAATAATCTTATCGCTGATTGTCTTTCGAGACTTGGTTCTGTTAACAATGACGAAGTCGATGATGTAGAATGGTTTGGGGGAGAGTGCTTTGAAGAAGAAGTCAATGTTTGTTTGATCACTGAGGGGATAATATCTGAAAAGTGAATGGAAGCAATGTTTTGTGGGTGATGTTGTTTTGCAAACAGTCATTACCATGGTGAAAGGTGGTTGGTGTGAGAAGAAGGATTGTAGTGAGGATTTCAAAGGTTATTGGAATGTGAAAGAATATTTGGCTGTAGCTGATGAAATTCATTTGCGTGGGAGTAAGCTTGTTCCTCCTTTTACTTTGAGAAATAAGCTAGTCAGTAATGCTCATGCATCACATGTCAGCATTGCTAAGACCAAGAAAAGGATTAGGGAAGCTTACTGGTGGCCTGCCATGGATGTTTTTGTGGAAAGAATTGCTCGTGACTGTGTTGAGTGTGCAAATTGCGACAAATTACTTAGGTGCAGAGTTCAACCCATGATTGTTAGGGAGCAAGCAGTTAGTCCATGGTCTGACATCTCGATGGATATTTTGGGTCCTGTGAAGTTCAGTTCTCAAGATAGTTATGTCATTGTCCGCATGGATTTGTTTTCTCGGTGGCCTGTAATAAAGGTGGTTAATTCAGTAGAGGCTGCTGTGGTGATTGAATTTTTGGATGAGATTTTTGAGAGTGAGGGCTTCCCGCAAACCCTCTTGTCGGACAATGGCATGCAATTTAATACAAGAATGATGTAAGATTTTCTTTCTTAGAGAGGAATTAAACACAAAAGGTCTTCTTTGTACCATCCCCAATGTAATGGCATTGTAGAGAGGTTTATCAAGGTCTTGAAGGAGTCTGTGCAACAAGCAAGATCTTATGGTGAAAATTGGGAGGTGGCATTAAGAAAGAAGGTCAGGGAGTATAGATTCACTCCTCATTCATCTACTGGTGTGGCTCCTTTTCGTTTGTTTAAAGGTAGGATTGCGAGTACGGAAACTGTTCCTTTGTGGGTGTGTGACAAGAGGTCCTTAGTGTGTGACAATGTGGGGAGCACGGATGAATGGAGAGAAAAGGAGAAAGGTTTAATGGATGAACGGAAGGTTCGGTATGATGAAAGAAAGGCTGTGAAGAGTACTGTTGTCTGTGTTGGAGATTTGGTCAAAATCAAGTCTCCAAGGAAAACAGGAGGCATTTCCAAGTTTAGTAAGCCTTTTCAGGTTATTAAAGTGTTTAAGAACGCCATAAAGACAAGTGATCACAAGATTTGGAACCTGAGCAGGGTTGCAAAATTTCGTCCTGTACCATCTTTCGATGGAACTGCTGTGTCCCTTACACGTGAGGTGGTCACAGAGTCTGGTGTTGAAGAAAGGGGTTCCAGACCACTTTGTGTGAGGCGAGTTCCTCTACGGTTACATGGTTGGGTTACATGATTGTGTTTATGCTCTTCCATGTTCAAAGTATTTTGTATATTTGTTTTAATTATAAACATTCCTTTTCAAGGCTGTTGATTTGTGAAGGGGGAGGTGATGTGGTGTTCTTAGCATCTCTTATAACATCCCTGCCAGCCCTTGGGTTCTGGAATGCTTATTGTCTGGAATGCGGGTTGCCTAGTAATGTTTAAACTAATGTCAGTTGTCTTGAGCTTGCTGCTGGATGGGGTCTCCATGTAAACCTGCACCAGAATAAACTACATTAAATCTACTCTTCACGTGTGAGACAGCTTCTTGAAGAGGACACCCCATCTCCCAGGGCCTGGCCTTAACTGAACAAGGAAGGGAGTTTTTCTGATTTTTCAAAAAACCTTTATGGAAGGCTAAAGTTAGTGACCACAGCATAGTGCCTACATCCCAAGATGGGCCAGCAACGCAATGTAGTATCATGTATAGCAGTATAGGTGGGGGAAAGATGCACAGCAAGTCGCTTACAACCGCTTTGGGCCGGCCGCGTCAAATGGGACATTTTTGGCGAACATCTTGAAGGGGTCGTGAATATATTATACAAAACATGAGAAAGAAACATTACCATTTTAGCATTGTTAACATTATTAGTTGACCGTTCAGATGACATAAGCTTATAGTTGGGCCCGCAAATTACTCTACCATAGACCCTGTCGTCTAACTAGGTGTTGTGCCTTGGCCAGAGTGAGATTCAATATGCATTAGTTCGCATCTCCATCGCGTACCCCAGCGTTGCCAGTGCTAGGCTCAGCAGCTATGTCCGTAGAGGCGGTCTGCTCCAGAAGATATGTCTGAAGGGGAGCCCATATGTCACGTGGACGAGAGGAAGGTGGTAAGAGCACGGCATAAGTGTGTAATTGATCTTGGCAATAGATAAGATCTTGCAGCCAGTCCTTGAATTTAGGAGCTCTCCCTCTTCCCCACCTACCGGCGATTCGTCTCTTGGCTAGATGGAGCGCTAGGGAGACATACCTCCGCACCTTGGCGGCCAGCGCCTCAGTGTATCCGAGAAGCGTAGTCAGGGGGTCGTTGGGGACATGTAGCCCAGTCATTTGGTCAAGTGCCGTCAACACCTTTGTCCAGTAGCTTCATATAAACAGACAGTCCCAAGCTAAGTGTCGAAAGTTCGCTCTTTCGCTACCGCAGTGATCACAACGGTCATTGTTGCGAAGGTGGAGGTGATTCAAGCGTGCACGTGTGTAATAAAGGCGGTGAATGTATTTTTAGTGAATGATGCGCAGTCTATTGCTAGCAGAGATGTCTCCAGTTTGGCCACAGCAGAAGGACCATTGGTCATCAGTGAGGGGGGAGCCCAGGACCTCCTCCCAACGTGCCCTGGCTGAGGGAGGGTCACACGTGCGGTCTCTTTGAGTGGTGCGGTATAGCAAAGACACTGTGTGTGTGTGTGGGCTGTTTGCTGTAGGAGGGCATGTAGGGGGGACATGATAGGCGGCTCCTGTGGAAAGCACGGGGTGAGGGCCTTCACATCCTGTCGCAACTTGACATAGAAAAAACATTCCAAGGGGGAAGGAAGTGAAGTGCCAAAGAATTCCTCACTAGAGCAAAGTGTGCCTTTGACATAGAGTTTACCCCAGGTCTGGATGGAAAGTTTCTGGAGGAGTCGGTGGCAGCCTTCCTCCTGCGTGACGCGGAGGTCAAGTCTCCTGTAGAGGGGCAGTAGGAGAGAGTATAGGATGGTGGTGTGGAGTCGGCTAGCTAGATCATGCCAAGCGCTGGAGGTGCATTGTACAGTGGTGGAGGCTAGGTGCTTCGGGACGGTAGGTGCGCTCAAGTAGGTGGAGCACAGGGTCATATATCCGTCCTCTATCGCTAGGTGTGGCATGTAAGGGGGGATTTATCCAGTACGCCGCAACGTGAGCCTGAGCACACCTGAAGTATAACTCCAGGTCTGGTACTTCGAATCCCCTGGTGCTGAAGGGCCGAGTGAGAGTGTCCCATTGCATCCTGGCTTGTTTCCCACCCCACATGAGGCGAAAGAGTTGAGTTTTTAGGGCTTTAAAGAAATGCCAGCTAGGGGCATAGGGGATATTAATGAAAAGGTAGAGAAATTTGGGTAAAACCACCATTTTTATAAGGGAGATTATCCAAGCCAGAGAGATTGGCAAGGCAATCCACCTGGTGACTTTCTCAGTTAGAAGATCGAGCGTTCGCCCATAATTGGCTATCATCAAATCGCTCCGATTGCGTGTAATGTTTATGCCGAGATATGTGATTATGCCTTTGCACCACGTGAGGGGATAGTCGGGTATGAACTGCGTAGTGGCGTCGGTGAGGGGGTAAATCTGGGACTTCCCCCAGTATATGTTGACCCCAGAGAGTTGACCAAAAAGAATGAGCAGTCAGAGAATGGGGTTGAGACTTTCAATGAAGTATTTGTCTCTCTGGATAGATAAGGGTGTGGTCCCGGAAGTGCTGACGGACTTTGTCAGCCAGGGATTCAATAGCCAGGGCGAAAAGGAAGAGGGCACCCCTGTCTGGTACCTCTGGCTATTGTGAAGGAGGGGGATCGAGCGTCATTGACCATGATGCTGGCCTGTAGGCCAGTATATAACAGGTTAATCCAGGCTAAAAGGGGAGCTGGGAACCCCATACATAGCAAGACAAATGCAAGGTAATCCCATTCTAGGGAATCGAACGCCTTAGTGACGTCGAGAAAGACGGCCGCAGCATTCGTATCAGGGTCAATGCCTTGGAGGATGGCAAACAGGGTGCGCAAGTTGTGAGATGTGCCTCTGCTTGGTACAAACCCCAACTGGTTGGGGAGGACTAGGGCAGTAATGAAGGGGCTAATGCGATTCTCAATCAGTTTTGCTAAAATCTTAGCATCGACATTTATCAGGAAGAGGGGTCTGTAGGAGTCACATTACGTAGCCGGTTTGCCTGGCTTCGGCAGGAATATTATGAGCGCCTCTCGCATTGTTTGGGGCAGTATGCCCATTTCACAAGCCTCCTCGAAGACATGCCGCAACACTGGGATGAGTATATGGCAATATGTTTTGTAGAATTCGGCTGGGAGACCGTCAGGTCCCGGGGCCTTGACAGATTGTAGTGGCATGATAGCGGTTATGATCTCCTCGTCCTCATGATGCGGAGGGAAATTCTCTCTAATTGTCTCCCAGGCAAGCTATCGCGGTGTCCTCAAAGAAGGGAGTGAAGTAAACGGGTTGTGCCCTGTGTGAGGTATACAGGGTTTTGTAGAACCGTTTGAAGACAGCCAGGATATCTGGGGTGTTTCCGTGTAGCTGACCATTCTCATCAGCGATCTCAAGGATGGTACTGGAGAACCCAGGGGGGGCGAAGAAGAGACGCGAGCGCTTTACCTGGTCTTTCCCCCTTCCCATAGCGGTGGGCTTGGGGTTATTTCCCCCTGAACTCACATTCCCTTTCACCCATCTCCTGATAGTCAGTTCAGTTCAGTTCATAAGGCTTTATTCGGAGCTTAAAGACAAAGTCCATAAAAGCACATACATACATATAAAACAACATCATCATTTTAACAAATCAATCTAACATTTAAAAATACTTTAAAACAGTTTTAAAATGACATACTTGGCCTTGCTTTGATGGCCCGTAGAAGAAAAGTGGCAGTAAAAAAACAGACATCAGGTGATGGGTTGAATAACAATTTCATAGTATCATTTACAGTCTGTAGTATCCTCAGGTCATGTTATTATGTTCCCTTCATTCTGTACCTAGCTGCTCAGCCAGTGTCAGTGTTCCGCGTAGAATGTTAGTGTGGGTGGAATGCTTGGATACTGTGTGGGACTGAGACAGTTGGGAAGATGGGCTGAGCAGCTAGGAGGCTGCTCCTGGTGGGGCTTGTGCTAGGGCTAATGCTGGGGTCTATTGTGGAGCCTGATCTGGGGCCTGTTCTAGGTTCACTACTTCTACACCTAAGATCTCAATAAACATCATCTACATTTACCTGGCCACGTCTACAGCGTCTACTTGTACATCCTGCACACGTGGGGCCAGCCCACTACATTTATGGCGACGATCTGGAGAAGACCTCACGCAAAAGGTAACTTGAAGCCAACCAAGAAAGAGGAGAGGACCAAGAGAACGTGTAGAAAAGAACCTATGTCAAGAGAAATGGAAAAAGAGAAACAAGCATCAAGAAATTTAAAGAAAAGAAAAGAAACCTGTTTAGCGACGCGTTTAAAGCCAAAGAAGCTGTCAAGCACGCATGTCTGCCCCACCAGTGTCCAATACACCGGACAGCCCAATCCCAGGCGTGCTGTCATCTCATATCAGTGTCTTCAACAACCAGAAATTCAACATCAAACCTGTCTACGTTTGTCAGAAGAACCTTCTTATCAAAAAAGTACATGGTGTAACAAGCAAATTCAAGGTTGCCAAGTAAACAAGGTAAATGGTGACTGCCGGTATTTTTGAACAAGTGAAATGTTTTAGACTCTGCTCTACATATGATGTTGGATTTTTGCTCCCGCGTGATAGCGCTGAGCCTATGTCACTTGTGCCACGAGATTCAACTACAGTGGCAACAATTGTCGACTGTCTGAAGAAGCAAGCCCTGCAGAGGAAACTGCAGAGGAAATTTCAAGTGGATTATGTTTTTTTTTATTGTGCCGTATAAAAGGACATTTTCACAGATATTGGAAAAGTAGCCTTCAACTTTATTCTCTTGGGAGTATCAAACCTTTACAGGTGTATATCCGATGGTTATTCATCTACGCTGACTAATGTGAGACTTTTTGTGAGTATTTAAATTTATAATTGATTTGCACTGGGATGGCATTGTGACTATGGGCAGTTCAACCGCTGTACTTTGATTTAAAAATGATGCGCGTGTCTTTGTCTGTGCACGATGAGACGTACCTCTGTGCCAGCCGTGACGTGCCGCTTCCATTTCACGACGATGTATGATTATGCTGCATCATGAGGTGCACACATTCACCGTAAGCCATCCGGCACCAGCGTAACAGCGTGCTGCCATTTTGGAATTGGCGTGTCAACAAGGTCTGTGCCTGCTTTGCCATTCGTGTTGTTCAGCTTCAGTAAAGTTTTATTTTAGCAGCAGCGTCGCACTCCTGTTTTCATAGATACGTCGGAGCTGTCTTCTGAATACCAGTTGCTCCAGGTACTTTTCATTACTTCCTCCTTGTCAACGACGGAGTTTTTATGCTCTTTTCGTTTCTGCTTTGCTCTTTGAAGTTTCGAGGATTCTAATGGGAAATTCATACTTGGAAGTCTTATCGGAGCACGAGTGATTTAAAAAAAAAAAACGGTGTATTTCAGTTTCAAAAATGCGTGTGCCTCTACATTTATTTGAAGTGCTCAATGGTTCCTAGGGACGCCTGTCCCTCATCATCACGGTGACAGGCACACCATTGACTTTTGTAATACGAGGTTGTGGTACATGTTTTTGAGATTTCATGCATAATGTTTTTGTTTTCATAAGTGGAAAAATTGAATGTAAAAATATGTTTCACAAGAGTGTTAATTTATCGCAAAAATGTTTGTCTTTCTACGATGTCTTATGATTTGTTGTATGCCAACGTTGTTTAATCGCTATGTATAACTTCTTGTTTGTTGGCATGGGAGTGGGTACTAGTCCCATGTCTCTTATTTACGTACCCCTGCTTAAGGGATAGGGGTGGGTTTTTAGTCCCATGACCCTTATTTCAAATGTTTTATCCCTGCCTAAGGGATAGGAGTGGGTTTTAGTCCCATTTCCTTTTTAGACAGTTGTATCCCTGCTTGGGGATGGGAGTGGGTTTTTAGTCCCATCACCCCACGTCAACAGTAATTGATATAGGAATGGGTTTTAGCCCCATTTTTTTAAGGGGGTTTTAGTCCCACCTTTGTTATTTTGAGTTTGGGTGTCAGTCCCATTTACTCTGTTATAGGGGGTTAGAGTCCTACCTATTTATAGGGGGTGAGAGTCCCACCTATGTCATTAGTAATGGGTGCCAGTCCTATTGACTAAGTTAAAGGGGGTTTTAGTCCCACCTTTTACGTGTATGTTGGGTAACAGTCCTTTCATTTACGTATTTGCTGTCTTGTGTGTGGGTAGCCATCTTTTGATACCACACTGTGCTGCATGTCGGTTTTACATGCTGCACGTGTCAGTGGGTTTCAGTCCCATGTGACGTATTATTTACATTTGGGTGTTAGTCCCAAACACGTGGGTTTTAGTCCCATAGTGTCCCTTTCATGAGGGGTGGCGTTTTGAGTTGTCGTCAGGGTCTTCTCACGTGAGAAGTACTTCCTTGGGTATTGTTCTACCCATAGACATTTATACTCGTAGGATTCTACTCTGGGTATCATATTCATTTGTCGTATGTGAGCTCTTATTTCACTTCTAAAAATTTTCTTTGTTCAGTATTAAGGGAAGGGGATGGTGTTAGTGTGTTGATCTATGCTTGCATCTTTCCTTTCTCCTTAGTGTGTCTGTTTTCCCTCTCGTGATGTATTTCTACATGCATTCCTGGGTTTATGGACTATTCATATCTTGTGTACATTTCTGTATTTATTTGTTTGCTTATTAGTAGTTTGGGTTTATTTTAGGTTTTATTAATTTTCAGTGTAAAGGAAGAGGATGTGTAGTATCCTCAGGTCATGTTATTATGTTCCCTTCATTCTGTACCTAGCTGCTCAGCCAGTGTCAGTGTTCCGCGTAGAATGTTAGTGTGGGTGGAATGCTTGGATACTGTGTGGGACTGAGACAGTTGGGAAGATGGGCTGAGCAGCTAGGAGGCTGCTCCTGGTGGGGCTTGTGCTAGGGCTAATGCTGGGGTCTATTGTGGAGCCTGATCTGGGGCCTGTTCTAGGTTCACTACTTCTACACCTAAGATCTCAATAAACATCATCTACATTTACCTGGCCACGTCTACAGCGTCTACTTGTACATCCTGCACACGTGGGGCCAGCCCACTACACAGTCCTAACTCCATACTTCTTAAAAACGGGTTTTAAAAAAGCTGAACGAATATTCCCATCAAATGAACAAAACAGTAAGAAGTGCATGGTACTTTGTACAGTAATATTGTCACATGGGCAAGGACCAATTGGGTGTTTTCTAATGCTTGGAAATGCCACCAAATGATGAACAATACCAAAACGGAGTCTTGTCAGAACGAATCTGTGGGAGGGTCTGGAAACAAAACTCAGGTACGGTTGAAACCCTGTCGTTTCACTGAAACTTCCATAAAACCGACAGGTTGTTAAATTACCACTAATCCTCCCTCGCTTCTCGTTCCTATTGTTCATAAAAGCAGATTTCAACTCGTTTTTGGTCAAACAAGAGGCGGCATAGTGGTCCTCTATTACATTAAGATCATAGATTTCCCAAAAACTATCAGAAACAAATTTAACCCATGGAATCTTTAAATGATTATCGGTAGAGAGACAGTCTTCAATAATAACTCTATTTAAAGAGGTCTCTTCCTTTACCCAAATTGCACGCCAGAGCATAAGTGGTCTAAGGGCTACGGAGTCTGAGAGATGTTGGATTCCAAACTCCCTATGCACCAAGTCGGTAGAAGCCGAAGTGGGTAGACTTAAAAGTCTTTTAAGAAAGGTATTTTCCTCCACTTGTAGACTTCCACTCGGGGCGTGCCCCCAAATACCAGCACCATAGAGAGTAATAGAAAGACACCTCATTTGGTAAATTTTCAGCATATCCATGAGCCGTTTATCCCCAAGTTTAGAAGCAAACTGAAACACCCCATGGGCACTTTTCGCCATTCTACCCCTTACATAGTTAATCTCGCTGGACCAACTACCTGATTTGGAAAAGGTGATACCTAGGTAGTTGAAAGAGTCCACCGTTTGGACCTTTTGCCCTTCGATGAAAAAGGAATGTGGTTTTTTACAACTATTACCACACTCCATGACAAAGGTTTTTGATTTATTGATCTTCAACTTCCTGTCCTTGATGAACAGAGAAAATCTGTCCATTAGACGTTGAAGGCCGATAGGGGTCCTAGATAAAATAACGTCGTCGTCAGCGTATAGTAGAACGGGAATATGAAAATCAAGGGTTTTAGGGGTATCAGCCGCTACAGTTTTTAAGACCGAGTCAACCTCATTAATAAAGAGTGTAAAAAGTAGGGGGGGCGAGTACACACCCCTGCCTGATACCACGTCTAATAGGGAACTTAGGAGTGCACTCTCCTCCCGGGCCATAACGGACACTAGATCTAAGATTGGCGTATAGCCGGGCCAAGAAGTGGACAATGCCCTCCGGAGCTCCCATTTCCAGAAGTTTCTCCCATAAAATCTTGTGGTTCACCATGTCGAAGGCACTACTCAAATCTGCAAAGCAGAGAAAAAGAGAACCTTTCTTGGCCTTCGTATATTTCCCTATTAGAAGTTCAAGGTTAAGGCACTGTTCTACTGTCCCCCGTCCCTTCCTGAAACCATATTGAGAGTTTGCCAGTATGTTATTAGAATCGGCCCATTCTTCGAGTCTGACCAGGAGCACCCTACTCATGATTTTTACGGAGGAATCTAGAAGGGAGATTGGTCGATAGTTCTTGGCATCCCTCCTCTCTCCCTTCTTGTAGATAGGTACTATAATGGATTCCTCCCACGAGGGTGGGACACCGAAGCAGACTGCTGCGTTAAACACATTTGTTAGTAGCGGGCCCCAAATCTCAGGTTCTTTTTTATAGACATCAATGGGCACCCCATCTGGCCCCTGGGCCTTACCTCCCTTACTGGCAAAAATACTATCCTGAACTTCAAAGATGGTTATATCTAAAGGAATGACAGGCCAGTCACCTCGATCTACATCCAGGGATTTATCCGACTCAAAAATCATGGAAAAGTGGGAAACCCAACTTTCTGCACTAACGTTAGCAGTCAGCTCAGGCATCTCCTCATTTTTAAGAAATGGACAGTTAACTGTTGCCCAGAAAAGAGAGGAGTCTGAGGTTTCAGCTGCCTGGTCTAACTTGTCCCAGGCGTCTTGCCTTAATTCGGCCTTCCTGTTGACAATTGCTGCCTGATAGGTGGCTCTAAGCCCCCTAACCAAATTTATGTCTCTAGGTTTAGCAGCAAGTGCCTCTTTGAGACCCTTAAGTGCAATGGTGCTAGCATGGTCAAACCATCCCTTTTGCCTGCACGATTTGCCCTTAAGGAACACTGTAAATTTTGCCTCGATAGTAGTATTAATATTAATAAACTTAGGGATAGTTACATCCGTCAGTTCTTTACTCTCTAAAATAACGGAAATATCGTTAAGACAAATATTAATAATGGAGTTGGACAAGATATCTGCTTTATCCCCTTTCCACCTAATTCTAGTACCGTTGGGACGATGGGGTTCGATATTACCTATTATGTTGGGTTTGGGGCCCCTTTTCGCCTTCCATAGTACAGCCTCCATAGTTAGACAGTTATGGTCACTGATTAGGTTATCTATTATCAGAGGGGCTGTACACCACTGGTTGAGGCTAGATGAGATGCAAATATAGTCAATCACAGTATTTGCATTCCGGCCCGTGAATGTAGGGATGATTTCACCAGAGGCACCCTTCAAGTTCTCCAACAATTCCAAATCATAAGTCATCAGGATTTTATTTAGTGACTCTCCGTAGGAATTGTGGGGAAAGTGGCAGACGCCTTCCCCCCAACAATTAACAAAACCACAGGCCCTATGGACAGGGGATGGACATACAACAGTGTTAAAATCCCCTAGCCAAATGAAATCAAACATAACATTGTTGCCCGTAGCTATATCTGCCAAAGCGGACTCCAAAGCAAAAACTACCTCGTGCCTAGAATTGTCAAATACGTTATTATAAAAGTTGATTAAAAGGGTATTTCTACCCAGCTCCTGAGAAAGCCATAAAATCTGGGAATGGTCCCCAATGGTTACATGTTTCTTAACAATAAGTGGCACGTCCACAGAGATCAGAGTCAGAAGCCCACCCTTAGCTCTGCCTGAAGTGGAAGCCACAGCCGGCAAATGGTAAGAAACAAAACCCAAATAGTTAATGGGTACCAGACTCCAGGTTTCCTGAAAACAAATAATGTTAAAATTATTGATAAAATCAAACCATCCTAGACAAGTTTCCTTATGTAAGAGGCCAGCAACATTCCAACATGCAATGGAGCACCGGCCTCTATTGTCTAATATGGTGGGTGTAGTTGGATCAATCCTGTCCCCAACGCCAGTGATCGGTCTTACTGGTCCGCTATCCATTGAAACATCAATAGGATTAACATTGGGGTCTTTTAGACCAATGGTCTCTGCTAATTCATGAGCCCCCCTGGTCATACTACAACTTCCCTTTCCCATAGAAACAGTCACAGTCCCAGGGACCACCGAAGGTAGCCCCAGTCAATCATTGCAATCAAGGCCACTCAGGGGCTGAAATCTATTGAACGTGGGAATGGTAGGGCCATCATACATATTCAAACCTCTAGACCTCCCTTGATAACGCTCAGCATCCGGTTGAATATCAAAGTCTCTATAGAAGAACCCCAGGGGACGTAGGGATATTCCTTCATCTCGTATGGGAAGAGAAGCAGCTTTAATCAGCGCCGTGGAGGTTAGTTGCGGATTTCGAAAGTTGATAACTATGCAATCCCCTCCACAGGTCTTGTGTGATTTCCCCACCCAATTGGTTCTTCTAGTGCTTAAAATATCCCCAGAGAGTGCAATTGGAAAACCGCACTGCCTGTGAAGCCAATCCACGGTTTTATTCTTTAGAGAGGAGTGTGATTCAACCAAGCCGTGGTTGCTTCCAGACATGCTTAAAGGGGGGACATTTGTTAACACTGCTACAAATGGTGCACAGGACGGTGGTAGATCCGGCTGGGGGCTACTAAGACTATTGTAATTCACATTGGGACCCATCTGCTTCCTTAGTACTGAGCTAAAGGAAGGTTTAGCTTGAGCCGGCAACTGCAGGAGGGAGTTAGGTACAGCAGGAGTTGCAACACGATCATTCCCTGAGTTAGAGTTACTGCTCTCAACCGTCGTCGGGTCAGATATGTGGGGATTAGAAGACGCCACAGCAGATACAAAATCTTTTTCGACAGTAGTTACTACCTTTGCGGTATTTAGGAGGGTATCCACTAAACCGCCCAGTCTGACTACTTCGTCAGAGATTGAAGCAAGTTTGGTCAGTAGGGGTGTAACAAGTAGATCAAGCTTTGCCTCGATAGCATTAAGCAAAATATCTAGTTGCTCATTGTTCAAACTGATCGTGGGACCATCCAGTAACTTAATTTGATCCTGCTGAGTATTGGGCAATAAGGGGTCAATTCTTTTAACAGGGCGATTCCCCCCTCGTTTGGGCAGATTAGTTTTGCTAATAATCCTGCAAGAACGTATTGATCTTTGTGGCCTTGGGGCCTGCACATTTGGGGCTATTGGGTCTGAAGAAATTTCTACATCCGATTCTACTTCATTGATGGGCATGGTAGTGACAATTGGCTCTCTTATGGTGTCATTGGTAGCAACCAATACGGGACTGGCCATTGAGTTCGTGTGGACTCTAGCATCAAGGATGGAGGTTGACTGAGATGCTGGTTCGATAGGGGAAGGAGGGCCTATACTGATCGACCTAAGGACCTCCTCCTTTCTTGATTGATTTTATCCACCATCTTTACCAAATAGTTATCCATAGTGGACAACGCAGCCGCTGGTTTGGCTTTAGGCATTGGAAAAACAAGCTGTGCCAGTACCAATAATGCAAAAACAGGATGACACGACAATAATCAACAACCTATTACCCAAGGCAAAATAAAGCTACCCAGCACAGAGGGTCACGTCGACCAAAACCACTATGTCATTCACTGCCCCTCACTCATAGCAGTTACGACACGGCAGGTCACACAACCAATTGGGCAGAATAACAGCAAACGGTATACAGTCAAGGGTAATGGCCCCCTCCTACCCGCTCCTGTCCCGGACTGTCACAGACTGTCCGCCCTTAGTCCGGGCTTCGTCCGGCGACGTCCGCGCGCGTCCCGCGCTGCGGGAGGGCTGCTGGTAATTTATTGTCCCCGGCGCTGCTGTGACGCGATTGCCCTGCGCCACCCAGAGCCTGCTGGGATTTGTAGTCAGTAATCAGTAACAGCCGTTCCCCTCATGGCGAGACCGGATGGTCAACGGGCGGGCTGGCCGTTCCCCTCACGGCGCGAAAGTAAGGAGCTGGAGCAAAGCTTGGCCGTTTCCCTCACGGCTGAAACAGGTATTCCTAGTGCGCGTCCCCTGATAGTCAGAAAGCAGGTCTCTCAGGCGTGCCCTCAGCGCCGGGGTGGGAGCAGTCTGTATCTGTGTTTCTGTTTGTTTGAGCTCCAGTTCTAATTTACGAAGTGTAGAGCGGATGTCTTTCAAGAACCCCCACTTTTGGCGATACAAATTCCACATAGGGTGACCTTAAAGGCCTCCCAGATTGTGGAATATCGTGTGCCTGAGTTTTCGTTGCGAGGAAAGAAATCAGTGATCTCCTGCTCAAGTTCATCCTTGAATACTGGGTTTAATAGGGCCTGCCGGGGCAAGAACCAGGACATGTATGGCGATTCTTCGTGAGGGGGTGTGAGAGTGATGGGCACCAGTGAAAGGTCAGAGTATGTGCGAGAGAGGTGAGAAGCGTGCGACAACCAAGGGGTTAACCCTCTAGTGAGAAGCCAGCCATCTATTCGTGACCAGGAGGAGTGAACAGTGGAGAAACAGGAGCCTTCCCGAACGTGTGGATGAAGGGCACGCCAGGCATCAATCAGACCATGGTAATTAATAATGTGGTTAAGGGTGTGATGTGCGTTGGAGTAGTGATAGGGTTGTGGATGAGAACGGTCCAGAGTCGGATCTAAGGTGAAATTAAAATCTCCTCCCCACATCAAGTGTGTTGAGCCAGTGTCAAGTATCTTACCCCAGAGGACCCTAAAGAATTCAGGATCGTCAGTGTTTGGTCCATAGCAGGATACAAAAGTGAGAGACTGAGCAGCAAGCCTGCCCCATAAAATACTGCAGCAGCCCTGGGGGTCAGCCTAAGACCCGATGGTGGTGTAAGGGAGTGTGCATTTTTCTAATATAACCGTGCCCCGGGCATATGAGGAGTAAGATGAGAAGCACCTACAGGTCCCCCATTGGAACGCGAATGAAGCGGTGCGGTGGAGACTATATGTGTCTCCTGGAGCATAGTACAGTGGACATTATGGCGATCTAGGTAAGGGAGGAAGTGTCGACGCTTGTGAGGGTCTCCCAGGCCCCGTACGTTCCATGTCAGGAAGTTATAGATAGGGGGACTGGGTCCGGTCTCCATATCAGTGTGACAGAGTTACAGTGGTGGGCAATGGATGCATACTAAGCTGGGCAACTAAGCTAGGTGTACATATACTAGTCAATGCAGTGTAAAGTGGTATAAAACAATCCCTTTCCCCTCCCTCCTCACACAGCAGCAGCCCAAACCTGCTGTGTCATATATTTCTCCCTCCCTCCCCAAAGTCCCCATATTCCAGACTCAAGGGGAATTAATCCTCCAATTTGCAACGTGCCAGGGGGTGCATTTGCACAGTGGTGCACGGAGGGGGCGAGGCCTGACATACAAAGTGTGCAAATGCACCCCCTGGCACATTGTAAATTGGAGGATTAAGTCTCCTTCAATCCTGAAGGTCCCTGGGGGCCAACTAGCCCACCAGATACCTCCAGTATGTGCCAGGGAGCTGTGTTGCAGAGAGGTGTTCAGAGGCCATGTCCCATTTTACACCTCTCTGCAATGCAGCTCTTTGGGGCTTACTGGGAAACCTGGTGGGCTAGTTGGCCCCAGGGACCCTCAGGATTGAAGGGGACTTAATACCCCAATTCTGAGAGTCCTGAGTGTACCTGGGGGCCAACTAGCCCACCAGGTACCTCAAGTAAGCGCCACAGAGCTGCGCTGCAGAGAGGTGTAAAAAGGGGCATGGCCTCTGAACACCTCTCTGCAACGCAGCTCCCTGGCGCATACTGGAGGTACCTGGTGGGCTCGTTGGCCTCCAGGGACCCTCAGTAATCAAGGGAAATTAATTCTCCCACATACAATACGCCAGGGGGCACGTTTGCTGAGTGCTGCAGTTAGGGGGTGTGGCCTCTGCTGTGATGCCGTTTTTAAAAATATTTTTTTATCAAGGGTGGCTGTGTGGCCTCCCTCTTTTTAAATTATTTGGAGGCCCTGTGTAACCCATCCCCAAGGCCTGCTTTTTTAAGAAAAATAAAAAATAAAAACAACGGGAAGGGGGCCGCGTGACCCCCCTCCCGAGGCCAATTTCGGCCCAGGGGACCCCATCCTCTGGGGCATGGCCACATTTTTTTTAATTAAATCTTTTTAAAGGAGGGGGGCTGCATAGCCCCCCTCCTTTGGCCTCCAGTGGCCCTGGGGACACCATCCCCCCAGGGCTGTGCCTCATTTATTTATTTATTTAAATCATTGATGGGGGCCATGTAGTCCCCCTCCTAGGCCACTCGTGGCCCCGGGGACCCCATCCCCCGGGGCCTGGCCTCTTCATTTGGGACCGTGGGGGGAGCCCCAATTTCCCCACGGTCCCGCCGGTTCCCAGCCTCCTGCGGGAGCCGGCATTGCTTTTTCACACGAGGAGCTGCTAACATGCAGCTCCCCTTCTACAAAAGCAATGTGGTTTGGATTTTGTAAGCGAGAGCTCTCGCTTACTAAATCCAAACCACAGTTTGCTACGACAGGGCAGGAGGCGCACGGCTCCCACCCTGCCATAGCAAACAGCAGTTTTCTGGGGGTGGGCACACCGGGACACAGCAGGAGTCGGCCCTGGGGGTGGCCGTCCCCAAGGCCATGAGGAGCTCAAGGAGGGGGGCCGCGTGGACCCCTCCCACCTAGTGCACAGCCGTGGGGAGGTGGTGGTCCCCGGAGCTCGGGGGTCCGTAACAGACCCCCACATTTGCATATTAGTGCCCCGGGAGGTGGCGGTCCCCGAGGCATGTGGGGGGGCTTGAGCCCCCGGCAAATAGTTAATAAAAGCCCTGGGGGTGGCAGTCCTTGGAGGCACACCCACACATGCAAATATTAACCCCAGGGGTGCCCCCCGCAACTTATAAATCAAGCCCCGGGGAGGTGGCCATCCCCGGGGCAGTGTGGGGGGGATTGGGCCCCCCCACACATTTTTTTCTAGTGTCCCCGGGACCTGGCCCACCCGGGGGCTTCAATACAACGAAGCGCGGAAGTCCACGCTTCGTTTTTTAAAATGTTCTCAGCCTGATTCGCAACCACAGCGCGAATTCGGGCGATATTTTATTTTTTAAATGCTTTTTAGGGCCCTGGGGTCCTTGTGGGACCCCATGAGCAGGCATAGGGGGTCAAGGACTAATTCCATTCAGCAGTTCGGGCTGTAGCCTTGGCTAAAGTTTCCTATGCAAATTAACATGAAGAAAACACTTTTTGGGACCCTCCTTTTACTCTCAGCCCTCGATTGATGAATCACCCCCAAACTTTCCCCATTGGTGCTGACCTGGATAGACTTTTGTTTTAAAGAATTTTGCGAAGATTCGTAAAAAGACGCCAAAGTTATTAGAAAAACAAAAAATGCTTTTCCTATGGAAACTATGTTCTAACTATAACTACCTACTAGCGACCGCCAGTAGGTAATATATATATATCACCTACTGGCGGTCGCCAGTAGGTAGTTATAGTTAGAACCTATTTTCCATAGGAAATCCGTAACATTCTATTCCCAATTAGTCTGGCGCCGGTTGACGAATCTTCGCAAAATTTTCTAAACTTTTAGCTAGCTCCGGTCCGCTCCTATCTTGAAAGTTTCGGGGTGATTCGTCAAGCGGGGGCCGAAAAACAAGGGGGGGTCCCAAAACGCGTTTTCTCCATGCAATTTCCCATAGGAACTTTAGACGCAGCTACAGCCCGAACTGCTGAATGGAATTACACCATATTTGGCAAAAAGGTAATCCTCAGTTCAGACTCATGACTTTTGCTTAAATGGTGTAAATCCGTTCAGTAGTTCCTGAGAAAATTAGAGTTAAAAGTACATATATATCTGTGGCCTCGGAGGATCCGTGCACCCTATGCGCACCCTGAGCGCACCCTCTGCAAACCGTGCACGCACCCTTCCGATCACGCGCTGAATGCTAATTGGCTGTCAAGTGTCTGTCAACATTCAAAACCAGGAACTGTTGGCAGCCATTTTGTGCCTCAGTAGAAGCGTGGCTGAGGAACTAAGGGAAATAAGTGTGTGAAAGATGTAAAGGGGGCAGGGTAGAAATACTCTGACCCTCTAGTGTTTCTTAGGGGGTCCCAGAAGGACCCCACAGGGCCCCCTTTTTTTTTTTGTAAATGGCAAAATGCACGCAGGGTGCGCGGATCCGGCCATAAAAAAAACGAAGTGCGGGCTTTCGCGCTCCCTTAATAATTAGCCCCCGGGGTGCCAAATCCCGGGGCAAAATGCGGAAACAATTAAAAGGGGGGTCCAGGGGGGCCCTTCAGCCCCGGGGACCGCTACTCCCTGGGGCTAGAAAATAAATAGGGTGGGGGGCTGTAGCCCCGGGGACCACCACCCCACGGGGTTTAATTTATTGAGGGAGGGGGCTGCGTGGCCCCCCTCCTAGAGCCTTCGAGAGCCCTGGGGACTGCCACCCCCCAGGGCTGGTTCCTACAGTGTCCTGGGGTGCCCACCCCCAGGACACTGTTGTTTGCTATGAGAGGGCGGGAGTTTCCCGCCCTCCCATAGCAAACTTCGTTTGGATTTTGAAAGAGAGAGCAGGGAAACCTGCTCTCTCTTTCAAAATCCAAACCATATTGCTTTTCCACACGGGGAGCTGCATATCAGCAGCTCCCCATGTGGAAAAGCAATGCCGGCTCCCAAAGGACGCGGAAGCCGGCTGGGACCGTGGGGGCGTTGGGGCTCCCCCATGGTCCCCAATGTGTTTTTATAAGCCCCGGGGATGGGGTACCCGGGGATAATAAAAATTAGTGATAGGGGCTATTTTTTTTTTACGGTAAAATTAGGAGTCGCGCATCCTAACACGTTGGGTGCACGATTTCTCTCACGTAGGGTGCGCGGTTCCTAACGCATTGGGTGATCGACTCCAAGGAAAAAAAACGTACATTTTTGAGAGATAAACATCAAGCTTAAGTGTTTTGTTCTTGAGTGGTTCTAAAAAGAGCTGTTGTGTTCATTGAGAGTTTTTGGTACTTAGAAGTAAGTACCTATACAGAGTCTAAAGTTGTTGAGGAAGACTCTGTTTCCTTCATCAGTAAAGTGTACTCCATCTCTCCTATACATCTCTTGCATATGAAAGCGCAGATTGTTATTGTAAATGGACCCCATTCTATAGACTCGGAGAAAAGCAGAAACAGATTTATTCACATGTTTCCTAGCTTTCTCAATCTGTGGACAAAAATGATTGGACCAGTTCCATTTATTGTCAGTGTGTGTGCATGTAGAAACTATTCTGTGATAAGCATTTGTGTTTTCATGTGTTTGCAGACAGATAACTGTGCTGTTTTTATGTTTTGGTAGAATTAGAAACCAGTCATTGTTTATGTATTTGCAAAATTAGTCATGTTTCTACACTAAAATGTAATATTTATTCTAGATTAAGAAATGTGTTTTGGTACAGTGCAAGGGATAGTGTTGTTTGTCTAGAATCACACAGTGAGTCTGTGTGCATTTAGGAATCATTTTAAGAGAAACATTTTGGTACTAATGTGTAGTAGAAAATGTTCTGCAATGTGTGCAGTTACCTTACATCTTGTAGACTAGTGAATGTATTGTGTACAAGGGATAGTTGGCTGTCTACAATAACACTGAGTCTGTGTGCATTTGGGCACTTATTGTGAGAAAAGCATTTGGTAACATCATGTATTTGCTTGCAGATTACTGCTTTAAAATGTGGTTTGTTGTCAAGTTTGAGTAGCATTAGAGGCCAGTCATTGCTTATGCAATTGCAAAATGAGTCAGGCTTTCACAGTAGTGTGCAGTATTGAAATATGTAGAATGTGTGCTGTCCACAGTAGTGAATGAGTTTTGGTAAACTCCTAGGGATAGCGTTGCTTGTCTAGAATCACACTGTGAGTCTGTGTGCATTTGAGTAACCATTGTGAGAGAAGCATTTGCTAACATCGTGTATTTGCTGACAGATAACTGTTTTAAAACCTGTCATGTTGTCAGGTTTTAGTAGCATTAGAAGCCAGTCATTGCTCATGCATTAATAAAATGAGTCAGGCTTTGACACTAAAGTGCAGTACTGAAATATGTAGATTGTGTGCAGTCCCCTTACTCCTTCCAGAATAGTGAATGTGTTTTGGTAATGTCCAAGGGATCTTGTTGCTTGTCTAGAATCACACTGAGTCTGTGTGCATTTGGCCAACCATTGTGAGAGAAGCATTTGGTTATATCGTGTATTTGCTGACATATAACTGTTTTAAAACCTGTCATGTTGTCAAGTTTTAGTAGCATTAGAAGCCAGTCTTGCTTATGCATTGATAAAATGAGTCAGGCTTTGACAATAAAGTAAAGTACTGAAATATGTAGATTGTGTGCAGTCCCCTTATTCCTTCCAGAGTAGTGAATGTGTTTTGGTACAGTCCAAGGGATAGTGTTGCTTATCTAGAATCATACTGTGAGTCTGTGTGCATTTGGCCAACCATGGTGAGAGGAGCATTTGGTTATATCGTGTACTTGCTGACAGATAACTGTTTTAAAACCTGTCATGTTGTCAAGTTTTAGTAGTATTAGAAGCCAGTTATTGCTTATGCATTCATAAAATGAGTCAGGCTTTGACACTAAAGTGCAGTACTGAAATATGTAGATTGTGTGCAGTCCCCTTACCCCTTCCACAGTAGTTAATGAGTTTTGGTAAACTCTTAGGGATAGTGTTGCTTGTCTAGAATCACACTGTGAGTCTGTGTGCATTTGGGTAACCATTGTGAGAGAAGCATTTGGTAACATTGTGTATTTGCTGACAGATAACTGTTTTAAAACCTGTCATGTTGTCAAGTTTTAGTAGCATTAGAAGCCAGTCATTGCTTATGCATTCATAAAATGAGTCAGGCTTTGACACTCAAGTGCAGTACTGAAATATGTAGATTGTGTGCAGTTCCCTTACTCCTTCCAGAGTAGTGAATGTGTTTTGGTAATGTCCAAGGGATAGTGTTGCTTGTTTAGAATCACACTGTGAGTCTGTGTGCATTTGGGAGCCACTGTGAGAGAAGCATTTGGGTACTTCATATCTTTGCATACACATAACTGCTTAAAAACCTTTCCTGTTCTCAAGTTTTGGTAGAATTAGAAGGCAGTCATTGCTTATGTATTCACCCAGGAACTCTCCTTGCAATACTGTAAACATTCAGTTAATATCCAAGTAGTAATGGAGTGAGGCAGACCTTAGCACATGGATTGATTCAAACGCCTATCCACTATGCATGCAGTCCTCTAATCATCTACACACTTGTCTTTCACACCTGCAATTCCCCAGTCAGTATCCATACACTTCCAGCAAACACCCTGTCGCTCCCCTTCCACTCCTCTAGTGACCCATTTAGCACCATGTACTAATCCATTCACTGTGCGAAAACCCAACCACTTATAAATTCATCCAGGCACTCTCCTTGCAGTACTCTAATTATTCAGTCGTACCAAAGTACTCATGCACTGAGCGAGGCCTTAGAACATGGACTGCTTCAAACCCCTATCCACTATGCAGGCAGTCCTCTAACCACCTACACACTTGTCTTTCACAGCTTCAATTCCCCAGTCAGTATTCATACAGTTCCAGCAAACACCCTGTCACTCCCCTTATAGTTCTCCAGTGATTCATTCAGCATCATGTAGTAATCCATTTACTGTGCCAAAACGTAAACACTTATAAATTCACCCAGGAACTCTCCGTGCAATACTGTATACATTTAGTTAATATGCAAGTAGTAATGGAGTTAGGCAGGCCTTAGCACATGGATTGATTCATATGCGTATGCACTATGCATGGAGTCCTCTAACCACCTACACAATTTGTCTTTCAGACCTTCAATTTCCCAGCAGTATCTATAAACTCCAGTAAACACTCTTTCAGTCCACTTGCACACCTCTAGTGACTCATCTGGCACTATGTAGTAATCTATTCACTGCACCAAAACACAAAAACTTAAAAAGATTAACCCAGGCACTCTCCTTGCAGTACTGTCATGATTCAGTCAGTACCCAGGTAATCATGCAGTGTCCGAGGTCTTAGCTCATGGACTGTTTAAACGTCTATCCACTATGCATGCAGGCCTCTAGTCACCTACACACTTGTCTTTCACTCCTTAAATTAACTAGTCAGTATCTATATACTTCAATAACCACCCTGTCACTCATCTTGCACTCCTCCAGTGACTGATCCAGTACCATGTACTAATCTATTCACTGCGCCAAAACCGAAAAACTTAAAAGTTTCACCCAGGCAGTCTCCTAGCAGTAGTTTAATGATTCAGTCAGTACCCAGGTACTCATGCAGTGAACCATGCATTACCACATGGACTGCTTCAAAGGACTATCCAGTATGCATGCAGGTTTCTAACCTACTATACACTTGTCTTTAACAGCTTGAATTCCCCAGTCAGTATCCATGTACTTCCAGCAAACACCCTGTCACTCCCCTTGCACTCTTCCAGTGACTTATTCAGCACCATGTAGCAATGCATTCACTGCACCAAAACTGAAACATTTATAAATTCACCCAGGCACTCTTCTTGCAATAGTCTAATCATTCAGTCAGTACCCAAGTACTAATGGAGTGAGGCAGGCCCTAGCACATGGATTGATTCAAACGCGTTTCCACTATGCATGGAAGCCTCTAACTACCAACACAATTGTCTTTCAGACATTCAATTTCCCAGTCAGTATCTAGAAACTCCAATGAACACCCTGCCACTCCAATTGCACACCTCCACTGACTCATTTGGCACTATGTACTAATCTATTCACTGCGCCAAAACCCAAAAACTTAAAAAGATTCACCCAGGCACTCTCCTTGCAGTACTCTAATGATCCAGTCAGTACCCAGGTAGTTATGCAGTGATCCAGGTGTTAGTCCATGGACTGTTTCAAACGTCTATCCACTATGCATGCAGGTCTCTAGCCACCTACACACTTGTCTTTCACACCTTCAATTCCCCAGTCAGTATTCATACAGTTCCAGCAAACACCCTGTCACTCCCCTTATAGTTCTCCAGTGACTCATTCAGCACCATGTAGTAATGTATTTACTGCGCCAAAAAAACAAATACTTATAAATTCATCCAGGCACTCTCCTTGCAATACTCAAAACATCCAGTCAGTACCCAAGTACTATTGGAGTGAGGCAGGCCTTAGCACATGGATTGATTCCAACACCTATCCACTATGCATGTAGGTCTCTAATCACCTACACACTTGTCTTTCAAACCATCAATATCCCAGTCAGTATCCATATAGTTCTTGTAAACACCCTGTCACTCCCTTTGCATTTCTCCAGTGTTTTTTTCAGTGTCATGAAGTAATCCATTAACTGTGCCAAAAAACAAACACTTATAAATTCATGCAGGCACTCTCCTTGCAATACTCTAAACATTCAGTCAGTACCCATGTACTAATGGAGTGAAGCAGGCCTTAGCACATAGATTGATTCAAACGCCTATCCACTATGCATGTAGGCCTCTAACCACGTACACAATTGTCTTTCACACCTTCAAATCACCAGTCAGTATCCATACACTTCCAGCAGACACCCTGTCAATCCCCTTACTCTCTTCTAGTGGCTCATCCGGCACCATGTAGTAATCTTTACTGCACAAAAACCCAAACCCTTAAAAGAAACATTCAGGTACTATCCTTGCATTACTCTAATGTTTCAGTCAGTATTCAGGTACTCATGCAGTGAAGCATGCCTTTTGACAAGGACTGTTTGAAGTAACTATCCACTATGTATATAGTGCTCTAACCAGTTTTACACTTTTCCACAGTTACTATGCATACACTCCAGCAAACACACTGTGACTGCTGTTGCAAACCCATAGTGAGTCTTTTAGTAGCATGTAGTGATCTATTAAATGAAGTAAAATTCAAACAACTGTGATTTCACTCAGTGTCTCTCCTTATAGTAGTGTAATCATTCAGTCAGTTAGCATGTAGTCTTTCAGTGAGGCAGACTTTAGGGCATGAACTGCTTCAAAGTAGTATGCACTATGCAGTTAGTGTTTTAACCATCGTCACACTTGTGCTTCAGGGCTAGAATTTCTTAGTCAGTATTTATATAAAATGTGTTTGTATAGTAATAGAAAAGTATACATTTTAAAGTTATTAATATACATTTATTTGTGATTATTTGTTACAGATACTGTTTTTCACCATTAAAATGGAGAAATCATGCCAGAAAAAAAAGAAAAAGAAAAGGACAGAGAAAGGAGAGTTACTTGAAGAAAAATCAACCACAAGTATTGAATGAACAACATAATGTGGTTAAAAAGAAAAGATCACAAAGCAATTTATTAAAAATGTTTGTAGGACCAGATAGAATGTACAGAATGCTGAAACGTCTGAGAATGCTTCAACTAGAAAAAATCAGTATAAGGAAATATGCAAAAGAGTAGTACATAATTTGCTGAAAGATGTGAAGAAATATAAAAAGAGAGCTCTATTTTATAAAAAGAAGAAGCATATTGAAACCATTGTTGAAAAGGCTTTTGAAGTAAAAAGGAAACTATTCATTTTAGTATTAAACATAATTCGATCACTAGATAAACCAATCCATTTAATGAAGGCCAAAAGTAGAAGGAAAAGAGTTATTAATAGAACACATTTTTGTGATGTTTTTTTGGGAAAATGGAAACACAGTTAAGTTCAGAGCCTTTCTTTAATGAAGAGAGTTATTTACAGAGCAATAATTTATTGCATGCAGTTGACACCAGTGGTCGAGGTTATGAGGTTAGAGGTGGTTGTCCAATTGACAAAGAGAAAATGGATGAAAGAAATGCAGAAGAAGTGATAGCTGATGAATTTCTAGGGAGACGTCCTAAACACCCTGTGTACACTTGGGATTGCAGTAGTATTTGTAGTGCACGACAAGAATCTATTGATAAATTATGAAGTTTCTTACTAGCATATAGTAAAAAAAGTGTTAAACAAAAGATTAAGGTGTTGCAAGGACTAGACCCTTGCAGAGTGAGAAAAAATACTGGTTTGCTAGGTCATTCACTGGCTTGTCTTTCTAGGAAGGTTTGTCAAAGTGCTTTTTACCATTTCAGGATGTTGGCAGTACATCATACTCAAATGCGGAAGTTAGTGAGAAGATTGTATTATGCAAAAAGTCCAGCACTAAAGTTAAATGAGTTGAACAGTGCTCTTTTGCGTGGGTCAGTATCAGATGTGAAGAAGGTTTGTGATGATATTGAGTTTTTTTACTTTGGTCCTCAGCAAGAGAGTGCAGAAACTGACACATTAGTAGAACAAAATGTTGAAGACAATGTAGAACTCGTGATTACAAAACATTTTGAAGATCAAATCACAAAGTTTAAGGTAATTTCAGGTGCCGATTAGGATCCTGGAAAAAAAATTCCCGTGCGACTCGTATCCGTTCTTTTTACCGTACGAATCGTGCAAGTGCCGTACAAACTGCCAAGTACGATTCGTATGGGAAAAAGTCCATACGAATCGCATTGGGAATAATTCCCCACACGTCCTCGGGTCGGAAAATGTGTCCGACACGTCCCCGGACGATTCACCGTACAAATGTGAAAAGTGAAGTCCGACCGCGCAAGTACGATCCATCCCGTGCGTCCGATGTTACAACCGTATGGAAAATGCACCATACGGACCGAACTCCCATAGCAACCATGGAGACATGTGCCCGCATACGCGCCGACCCCCCCCAGCCCCCGTGAGTACGCGCCGAACCCCCCGTGTATGTACACCCATGTACGTATGAGTCGTACCCCCCCGTGTATGTACACCCGTGTACGTACGCGCCGAACCCCCCCGTGTATGTACACCCGTGTACGTATGAGTCGTATCCCCCGTGTATGTACACCCGTGTACGTACGCGCCGAACCCCCCTGTGTATGTACACCCGTGTACGTACGAGTCGTACCCCCCGTGTATGTACGGTGTGTTGGGGGTACGCACCGTACATACACGGGGGGTATGACTCGTACATACACGGGTGTACATACACGGGGGGTTCGGCGCGTACGTACACGGGTGTACATACACGGGGGTACGACTCGTACGTACACGGGTGTACATACACGGGGGGTTCGGCGCGTACGTACACGGGTGTACATACACGGGGGTACGCCGCATACTCACGGGGGCTGGGGGGGGACGGCGCGTACTCACGGGGGCTGGGGGGGACGGCGCGTACCGGGCCCCCTGATCTGGTCGTTTCGCGGCGTACTTCGCTTTTTGGGCACTTTTTGGGTGCCGTATAAATATTGCCGTCCGGACTGCTGTCGGTTCGAATCGTACTTCCTGGTTCGCGAAACGCTGCCTGAAAGCGTCCCGACGTCACGTCGGCGCTTTCCCCGATCACATTTGTATGTATATTTTCGTCGGTCGGTGTTTTGTATGACTCGTACGGAAATGGTGTTCCGTGCGAATCGTACTTCCATGTTTGTAAAGTTTTACAACCGGGTACGAGTCGGACGGAGAAAACCCTCCGACCGACGGTTCGTACCCGGTTTTTGCAGGATCGTAATCGGCACCCAAATGTTTCTTGTATTTGTTGTCGGCGAAGTCACTATAAAAATCAGACTAGGAGTGTCAACCTGTATTTAAAAAGTGAAACAGAAAATAATGATAAGTGGAAGGAATTTGCAACTTATTTGTTGGTAGAGGTTTGTTTTGATTTGGGATCTGAGCAGCGTATTTGCAAATATTGTTATAACAAATTAGATGAGAATAAAATGCCTGCTAGAGCTGTTCATAATAACATAGAGTTGGTTGCTATTTCTCCAGAGCTGATAGATTTAAATACGTATGAGTCTATTCTCATTCAATGTGTGCACCCGTTTCAGGCTATTGTTCGTATGGAGCCTAAAACAGGTAAATTACCTCCATCAGAGTTACAAAGAGGATTGAAAGGAAGAGTTGTGTATTTACCGTTAGATTTAAAGAAAAACATTGAAACTATTTGTGTAGACCATGCAGAAAATGAACCACTAGTCATTCTAGTTAATGGTGTTCCTACTAAGAATAAGAAAATCTGGCAAGAGTTAGTGGATGTTAGAAAAGTGAAAAAGGCATCTTTGTATCTGATAAAAAATAATGACTACTATAGAAATGTGTTTGTAGGAGAAGAAGAAATGGATTTAGCAGTAGATACTGAAACATTAAGTGGACAAATTGAAAAAGTGGACATGTCCAGATGTGAAGAAATCTATGAACATTACAGTGTGCATCCACTTCATTCCAAAGAGGTGATGGGGAATACGATTGAGTTGTTCCAAATGAAAAAAGCAAGAGGAAGTCCCATGAGTGTATGGGAAGAGAGCTTGGAAGTTCGTTGTTTCCCGCAGTTGTTTCCAACAGGAAAAGGTGGACGATATGATGAACGTCCTCTGCAGATTGCTGCATCTGAATATCGGAGAACAAGATTATATGCAGAAGATCCAAGATTTCGACAATGTATACATTATATGTTTCATCTTCTGTTTGAAAGTGACTTGTCTGGACTTTCATATGCAGTAAATCACAATTTAAAAACTGGAATGCATCTGCAAAATGTAACTGCAAAGGATTTTTTGGATAAAGTGCATCAGAGAGATGATCATTTAGAATCTCAGTTGATTAATCTGATGGCATGTCAGCGTGGGACTAATGAATATTGGTATCGTCGTCATGGAGAACTGAAATGTATGCTACGGAACTTAGGAACTCCTACATGGTTCGTTACACTAAGCTGTGCTGAGTATGCTTGGGATGATTTACTTGAATTTCTTCGAGAGGCAAATTCCAATATAAAAAATATTGAATACAAGACACCTGGAGAATTGTGCTCTTTGGATCTTGTTAATGTATGCAGATATTTCAATCATAGATTTGAAGCTATGATGTCTTTCATCTGCAATAAAAAGAATCCTCCTCTTGTTGTGGATTTCTTTTGGAGAAAGGAGTATCAAGCAAGAGGTGCTCCTCATATACATATGTTGTTATGGATCAAGGACGCCCCCAAATTTGGAACAGATTCAGATGATACTGTTTTGTCTTTCAATTAAGATTATGCCACATGTGCTGTACCCAATAGCAGAGAAGATAAAAACTTAAAACAACAAGTCTTACGATTCCAAAGCCATAGGTGTGGAAAATACTGTCGACAAAAGTACAAGTCAAAGGATAAGTTCTATACCAAATGTCGTTTTGGATTTCCACGTCCTTTATTATCCAAAGGAAGAGTGAACAGTTTTATGTCAGCTATGCGACATACCATCACAAGAAAGTCTCAGAAAAATACCTACAACTTAAGAAGAAGCGAAGAGTCAAAATACATAAATGACTACAATCCAGTTATTTTATCCATGTGGAACGCTAACATGGATATTCAGTATGGTGCGGACAATTCCATTGCTGTTGCTCGATATGTAACATCCTACATTACTAAATCAGAAAAGACGGAATTGAAAGAAATGTGGGAAGAGATTTCTCACGAGAAGACTCTAAGTAAGAAATTATACAGTTTCAGTTTGAAGATGTTATCGCATCGTGAAATTGGAGCATATGAATGCTCAGATCGGTTATCATCTGCAAGTCTGTACTCCAAAAGTAGAAGAATCATTTGGGTGAGTCTAGGTCTTGCAGCAATGCGAAATCAGGTACTGAAATGTGTTCAAGAAATTGAATATTTAGCAGAAAAAGAACCAGAAAGTGCAGATATTTTGAAAACGAATATGTTGGACACATATTACCCAAACAGAAGTCATCATCTTGAGAACATGTGTCTCTATGAAGTGCTGCAAAACTACACTTTTAAACGGAATACTACAGAGAACATCAATGATGGAAAATATGCAGTGATTGATTCCAAAGGCTGTTTGGTGAAACAAAGGAAAGGACATTTAATTAATCACAGGAAACTGACTTGCGACACTGCTGATAAAAGGGAATTTTACTATTTAGCCCTTTTGCAAATGTTCAAACCATGGCGTTCAGAACTGGAATTACTTGGAGATTTTCAGAGCTATGAAGATTCATTTAATGCTTGTAAAGATAGCATACAATGCAGTGCTTTTGCAAATTATGTGAAAATGTTGAATGATGAAATTGATCAAGCAGCTACAATTGCACCAGAGATTGCTAGAGACAGTTCTCAAGACAGTCAAAGTTCTGCTGCACTGAGTCAAGATCCACTAGGACAACCAATTGTTGAAAAGGAAGCAGCAATTGCCATGAATGAGGTGGAAACAGCAATGCATCAAGCTCAAGAAGAGGTAATGCAGTTAGGAAACTTGGAAGAACAACTAAATGTTGAACAGAAACAAATATATCAACAAGTGAAAGAACAGATTGACCATGGATTACTTCATGAAAAGAAAGTTTGCTCGTGTACATCATTTCAACCTATCCGAATGTATGTGAGTGGTCAAGCTGGAACAGGAAAAAGTTTCTTAATTAAAGTAATTACAAGTTATCTGCAGAGAACAACTGAGTCGCATTTGTCTTGTGTTGTCACTGCTCCAACTGGGTTGGCAGCACATAACATTAAAGGAATTACTTTACATCGTTTACTAATGCTACCAGTAGAGCATGAGAACAAATTGGAATACTACAAGCTATCTGGAGAAGCTTGTTGTGAAGTTTCAAGAGTCCTGAAGAAAATGAAACTTCTCATTATTGATGAGGTAAGCATGGTCTCAAACTTGATGCTTGCCTTTGTGCATTTAAGAATGCAGCAAATTCTTAAAACAGAGTATGACTTTTTATTTGGAGGAAAACACGTCATAGTTTTTGGAGATCTACTGCAACTGACTCCGGTAAAAGGACAACCGGTATTTAAAACACTTGCACATGAAGATACCAGAAAGTCTCTCGGTAGTGTTGGTAATGTGAACATTTGTACATATTTTGAATACAAAGAACTGACAACAAATATGCGACAGGCAAATGGTGCTGAATATGGAAGTACTCTTCAAGATATAAGAATTGGACTTCTGACAGAAAATGGCAAACAAGCTTTGCAGAGTCGATTACTTTCCAATTTGTTTCCAAATGAAAAATGTAGTTCCTGAGAAAGTGTACATGAAAATTTCAGAAAATAAATCAGTGATCTGCTTAATGCCAACACTGCGCGAGTGTTCTATATTCAACGAAGAACTATTGAAACTGGAAAATGAAGAAATTATAAAAATGGAAGCCATCGACATAATAGAGCATGAAGGAATCACTATTATTTTGACGGGAAAATTGAAAACAAAACTGGATTCTTTAGAAAAAAAGATATCTAAAATGGCTGATTTAGAAAAGACTCTATATGCATGTGTAAAGTGTCGGGTAATTTTGAGGCGTAATTTAGATGTAGAAAAAGGTCTAGTTAATGGAGCAATGGGTAAAGTGGTGGATTTTGTTAATTATCAGAAAAAAGAAGGAATTGAATTTTTTAAAATTACATTGGATCAGATTGAAGAAGTTAAAGAAATTGGTCGTTATTCAGTTCATTTTTTGCTTGTTAAAGATATATATGTCCGTAGGAAACAATTTCCATTTTCTCTGGCATATGCAGTGACTATTCATAAATCTCAAGGATTAAGTGTAGACAGTGCATTGGTGAACATTGGATCTATCGTGTTTAAAGAGGGTATGGCATATGTTGCTTTGTCGCAAGTCAGAACATTATCTGGTTTGTTTTTGATTGATTTTGATGACACAAAGGTTACTGCAGACGCAAACTGTGTAAAAGAGTATAATAGGTTAAGAAGGGTGTATGCTCCCAAATTAGGTCAATATCCTGTATTTGAAAAGCGTGTGGTTGGTCGAAAAAGAAGGTTTGAGAATATCTGTACTGAAGGTGTATAGAAGGGAAAAGAACAAGATAATGTTGTGATTGCAAGTAAAAAGAAAAAGGACACTATTGAAGAGATTGTTGGTTATCAGTTTGAAAATAGTTCAGGTGTCAACTGCTATCCTAATGTAGTGGTCAATGTTGTTTTTTATCTTGAAGGTTTGCAAGAACAAATTATGCAGAATCGGCAAAAAAGATTTTGTTCCTTATTGCATTCTGTTTATGAAAAATTGATAACAGATTCAAGTAAAATAGAAGCTGTTTCAGATGTTCGTAATCTTTCGGATGTGTGTTCTGGTTCTACACAATTTACGCAAAATATCCAACAAGATGCTCAGGAATTTTTAATGTTTATGCTTACCATTTTTGAAAATGAAGGTGTAGAAATAGAAAATATTTTTGGCCTTTGTTACAAATGGGAACATCATTGTGAAAATTGCATGAATACATCTAGCACTAATGTAGACACTGAAAGATTTCTATATTTAACATTACCGGACTGTAAATCAGTGTCTTTCAATAAATTAGTCAAAGGTGCAAATCAAAACATGGAGTGTAGCCAATGTAAATCAGAAATGTTATCCACATTATTTTTTAAAAAACATGGACAATGTATAATTTTAATGATGCAACTTTGTACAGCTGATGGAAGAAAATTGAATACTTTAATAAAGCAATTTGTAGCAACACAACTATCAATATCAGGAAGGACTTTTGTAGCAATTGCAATAATTTTCCATGATGGTCCTTCCACAACATCTGGACATTACACTGCCTATCTAAAATGTGACAAAGGCTGGACACTTTGTAATGATGCCCAGTTGGTTTTCAAACAACGTTCGCCTAGTGAATTACCAAATTCCTACCTAATATTTTTAAAGCCAAAGTTTTAGGAGGATAATTCACTCTGAGGAATTTATTATTATAATTTATTAGGATTAACATTGGACAATTTACATAAAAAAACAGTGCAAAAATACCATTTGGCCTCAAGGAAAGGTATATGTTTGAATTATGGACTTTTTCGTGCTCATTGACTCGGTGAATATTTTAAAGCGGCAACATTTACAGTTTTTTATAAGTTAAAGTTATAAAATTTGGTTAGCCATAAGCATTTCATATATGTGTGATTTGTACTTTCTGGTATTTTACTGAGAATGGCATGTTGTTTTTTTTAAACAATCTTTTTGATTGTTTTTTTTTGCCCGCTGTCATGTGATGAGTACGATAGAAATCACTATTTCTAGTGAAATTCAATATATTCGGAGAACAGCAAAAAAGGCAAACAAATTACTTTGTTTAAATTATGCTGTGTTGTTAAAAATGTATTATTACATGTTATAACTATTTTTTCTTTTCTTTCACAGATCCTAATTCTAAAATAAGCAATTTACCCCAATTTACATTACAAAAAACATCTGAAAAAAATGTGTACCATTTTTTATTTCTATTACTAAACACCCTGTTTATACCTATGTAGTTTTGGAATCTCCCTGTCATAGGATATCATGTGACCTGCAAAAAAACAGATTTGAGTGGTTCATAATATTTCCCATTGTACCTATTGAAGGACCGCAATCATTTCAATCATTTTTCTTTGAGCATCTTTGCAGACAAAACTCTGTGCTTACCTCCTATCATTCGCAAGCAATTTTCCAAACAGAAATATCTCACTTTTTGTAACATAGTTATAGCGCAGGATACTCTTTCATATTTACAAAGAGAGGAAAAGGCGCTCTGTGTACCTTTTCTTCTCCATGTAAATACGACCTTATCATACACGCCACTTTGCATTGAAAGGGCGTTCTATAAGTGTTGTTGTGCGTGATTGCACAGAATACTCATAGAACAAGACACATCTCCAGATTTATCAGAAATCATAAATCTCTACATGTGTGTGAATGCTGCACCATTCTCCAATTGGTGTAGCAACGCACAACAAGGAGAATTGTTTTCATTTCTCCTCATGTTTTATCTTTCAATGCATGCTACAATGCTCAGCATACATTGAAGGAGAAAAATGCCTTTACTGATTGTTTTTGTGCAGGAAGGTGTGTCTTCCTGCACAAAAACAAACTCCACATGACACAGATATCCTTGCACCATGGTGCAAGGGTGCCTGTGTCACCACATGGCTGCAGTTTAAGCATCCGTGCAGAGAGAAGCATAGACTTGCAACATATTTATGTACATATGTTGCATCCCTGTGCTTCGGAAGTACTACAGCACACTGCAGTTAAAGAGGTTACTGTGTGATGCTGCAACACTTCCTTATAGTTCTGCACTTATACATTCATCATACGCTACTAATGTATTCGTTCAGTCAATAACGCACTACACATACATTCATCTAATCTTTCACACACTAACATACAAATATAGCTCTTTTTTAAACATAGAAGTTAGTTCTGACAAGAACTTTTTTTTTCTTCTTTTTTCTTTTATATTTTGTTTGTGCTTTTTTCAACGATTTTTTGATTTATTTTTTTTTAAACAAAAAAACTTTAGGAAAAAAAACAAAAATGAACACTGATGGTTTCTCTGCGCCCTGCAGATCAGGTCAATGGACTGCTCACCATAACAGAGCAGTTTGTTGCATTTAATGCAACTAATTTTAAGTTGTCCAAATTCGGGACGTATGTCCGGGTGAACAACAGATGGCGATGCCGCAGATGTACTTGCCACTGCTAGAGGGTTGTGACGCATTCTTCTGCACTCTTCCCTTGCCAAGTTGACAGGGTGGAGAGTCCTGAGGTGCTTCATCATACTTGCGGTTCCGCAAGAGTATTTTTTGGTTGGATCTCCTCTCGACAGGACCCTCTGGCAAATTTTGCACGTGACCTTAGTTACATTGGGTTTTGCTTGTCCTTCAGGAAAGGAATTTTTTTTCCAAACCACTGAAGTGTATCGTTCAGAGCGTGGAGGTTCAGGAAGAAACCCATCATCTGAAGAATGTTCTGAATCAGATGGTGCTTGCTGTCCAGAAGCCATTTTCTTCAGAATGAAATGAATGGCAGCTGTGGAAATCTCCCAAAAAAAGTTCTTCTCTCCAAAGAAGGTCAAAGATGAATGATTGAAATGGGTGGGGTCTTTCAATAGTTAGAATAGGAAGGGTAATGAACTAATCAAATCTCTTTTTTCTGGTCACATGGGATCTGCGCACCGTGCGCATAGGCAGCACGCACCGAGCGCGAATTCGCGAAATTACATTTAAAAGGAATATAGGATTAGAGTAAAAACATATTAATTTTATGAGTAGTTTAGATTATGTCTTCAATTAATATTTACATGAAATACATATATATATGTGTTTTGACATTTAAAATATTTCGCGGGATTCGCGCACCCACCATGTCAAACATGCACATGATGTTTCGTGGAAGCGCGCGAGCGTCGCGAAACATACTTCGTACGTGTCGCATATGGGCTTGGAGTCGCGTACCGGTCGCATAGCAATCGCGCACAAAAATACGTACCCAACGCATACCGTACGCGGATCTTACACTACATTCGTAAAATGGAGACTATGTTCCACGCAGGGATCGAGAAAGGTGCGCATAGGGTGCGCGAATCCAAAAGAAATAGTAAAAAAAAAGTAACAAAGTATTAAAAATATAGTTTAAAAAATATTTTTTCAAAGTATCAAAAATAGTTTTAAAAAATTTACATTTAAAAAAAAATCATTAAAAACAAATAATATTTTTTTAATTTTTAAAAGAATTAATTGGGAAAAAAAACTTTAAAAAATGGTGAAAAACAATATAAAAAAACATAATTAAAGAAATTGACACACTGAAATATAAAGATTTAGAAATCCTATGAACATCTTTAAACATCATAGATTTAGAGATAAGTTATAGATAGGAATTAGCATTTAAAAAACCTTTGAAATTCACTTAAAAAACCATAGGTTTCAGGCACGTTATAGTTAGGAATTAGCAATTAAAAAACCTTAGAAATTCAGTGAAAAAAACATAGGTTTCAGGGGCGTTATAGTTAGCTGGACATTTCCCGCGTACAAAACCCTAGAAATTCCCCCGTTATAGATAGTTCAGCTAACTATAACTCACGCCCCCGCAATGCACTGCTGATGACGTCACATATTACATCACTGATGACATGGTCAATGTCATCACTGATGACATCACTGAGGACATCTCAAATGACATCACTGATTACATTACTGATGACGTCATTCATGTGATCATTTGAGGCATCTTGTCACACTCTAATATTTACCTTTGATACACCCACTGTAAATTACATACTGCCACTCTCAAAACCATAGACACTCCAACACCAATAAGTACATACCCCATCACAGAGTCTTAGGTCTAAACACCCATCCACTCACTCACCCGTACAGTCATTCATACTTATGGTCACTCAGTACAGGACTATCATATGCACTCATACACCTATATAGACAATCCCACACCGCTACTCATCCATAGAGTTACTCACACACATACTCAGTCATGCAAATAATTAATCACACTGCCATTTACTCACCTATACAGTTATACACACACAAGCTCAATTACTCATACAAATACTAGCACATTCTTATGGTCTTATACAATCAACGATACAAGCACACTCATCCATACAGCCACTCACACTATCACACACTGTCAGTTAAAGTCATTTCTGTACTCCAACATACATATATACTGCCGTTCACATATGTAGTAAATTACACATGTACTAATAAAATATATATTCACACACTAACACAGCCATTCAGATATTCACCCACCCATACAGTCCATTACAGACCTAGTGTTGAAACCATGCATCCAGTAAATCACCCAGTGACGCATCTATGCACAGAGTCACACACATCCCACCCACACAAACACTCAGGTAGCCATACAGATACTCAGACAACCGATCAATAACTTATATAGACATTCATGTACCTATTCACAAAACCATGCATCCGCTTACACACCAACAGACAGACGCATACAGTCATTCACACAGTTTAGTCATTAACCCATGCATTCAGTAAGATACGTTTAATGACTCACTTATAGAGTCAGTCACGCACCTACAAAATCATCCATTCACACACTTATACACTCACTCATTTTTCAATATGCCTTTCCCTATATATAATAAACTTATTTAAAGTTTATAGAAACACACAGACATTGGATGATGTCATCAGTGATGTCATGAGTGATGTCATGAGTGATGTCACTGACCATGTCATGAGTGATGTAATATGTGACGTCATCAGCAGTGCATTGCGGGGGCCCAAGTTATAGTTAGCGGAACTAACTATAACGGGGGAATTTCTAGGGTTTTGTACGAGGGAAAGGTCCAGCTAACTATAACGCCCCTGAAACCTATAGTTTTTTCAGTGACTATCTATATCTATATATATATCTATATATATTCAAAACAAAGCCCTCGAGCTTAAGAGAGCACTCAAAAGTGTTCAAACCTTCCGGTAGTATTTGCCCCACTGCAGCTCGCTTTGTCTTCCACTAATATATTGCCATTTCCGACGCGTTTCGAGGCCAGCACGCCTCTTATTCATGGATTGCTTCACAGAGGCACAGACAGCTCACCTTGTAATCCACTTCTCCATTTATTGAAATGAACTGCCCTCAGTGGGCGTGGCTCACAATGAATGCCTTATAGCATGATGGTCGTTGTGGTCCTGAACAGAGTGAGTAAGTACATAACCTATAGTAGACTCCATGCCCCTGTGATTAATTCAAGCTTCTTTTAACTCCCTTTGTAGGTAGGAACTCGGAGATTGTGGGCCTCATTAGCATATTGAACATCGTGCATTCACGGAGAGAAACTGTTCCCCTCCAAGCCTTTCTGTCTTTACGAGAAATGGTGCATCTCTTCTCCGCCCAAGGGCAACCGCGTTCAAATTTTTCAAAACAAAGCCCTCGAGCTTAAGAGAGCACTCAACAGTGTTCAAACCTTCCGGTAGTATTTGCCCCACTGCAGCTCGCTTTCCTCTTCCACTAATATGTTGCCATTTCCGACGCGTTTCGAGGCCAGCACGCCTCTTATTCATGGATTGCTTCACAGAGGCACAGACAGCTCACCTTGTAATCCACTTCTCCATTTATTGAAATGAACTGCCCTCAGTGGGCGTGGCTCACAATGAATACCTTATAGCATGATGGTCGTTGTGGTCCTGAACAGGGTGAGTAAGTACATAACCTATAGTAGGCTCCATGCCCCTGTGAATAATTCAAGCTTCTTTTAACTCCCTTTGTAGGTAGGAACTCGGAGATTGCGGGCCTCATTAGCATATTGAACATCGTGCATTCACGGAGAGAAACCGTTCCCCTCCAAGCCTTTCTGTCTTTATGAGAAATGGTGCATCTCTTCTCCGGCCAAGGGCAACCGCGTTCAAATTTTTCAAAACAAAGCCCTCGAGCTTAAGAGAGCACTCAACGGTGTTCAAACCTTCCGGTAGTATTTGCCCCACTGCAGCTCGCTTTCCTCTTCCACTAATATATTGCCATTTCCGACGCGTTTCGAGGCCAGCACGCCTCTTATTCATGGATTGCTTCACAGAGGCACAGACAGCTCACCTTGTAATCCACTTCTCCATTTATTGAAATGAACTGCCCTCAGTGGGCGTGGCTCACAATGAATGCCTTATAGCATGATGGTCGTTGTGGTCCTGAACAGGGTGAGTAAGTACATAACCTATAGTAGGCTCCATGCCCCTGTGATTAATTCAAGCTTCTTTTAACTCCCTTTGTAGGTAGGAACCTGGAGATTGCGGGCCTCATTAGCATATTGAACATCGTGCATTCACGGAGAGAAACCGTTCCCCTCCAAGCCTTTCTGTCTTTACGAGAAATGGTGCATCTCTTCTCCGGCCAAGGGCAACCGCGTTCAAATTTTTCAAAACAAAGCCCTCGAGCTTAAGAGAGCACTCAACGGTTTTCAAACCTTCCGGTAGTATTTGCCCCACTGCAGCTCGCTTTCCTCTTCCACTAATATATTGCCATTTCCGACGCGTTTCGAGGCCAGCACGCCTCTTATTCATGGATTGCTTCACAGAGGCACAGACAGCTCACCTTGTAATCCACTTCTCCATTTATTGAAATGAACTGCCCTCAGTGGGCGTGGCTCACAATGAATGCCTTATAGCATGATGGTCGTTGTGGTCCTGAACAGGGTGAGTAAGTACATAACCTATAGTAGGCTCCATGCCCCTGTGATTAATTCAAGCTTCTTTTAACTCCCTTTGTAGGTAGGAACCTGGAGATTGCGGGCCTCATTAGCATATTGAACATCGTGCATTCACGGAGAGAAACCGTTCCCCTCCAAGCCTTTCTGTCTTTACGAGAAATGGTGCATCTCTTCTCCGGCCAAGGGCAACCGCGTTCAAATTTTTCAAAACAAAGCCCTCGAGCTTAAGAGAGTACTCAACGGTGTTCAAACCTTCCGGTAGTATTTGCCCCACTGCAGCTCGCTTTCCTCTTCCACTAATATATTGCCATTTCTGACGCGTTTCGAGGCCAGCACGCCTCTTATTCATGGATTGCTTCACAGAGGCATAGACAGCTCACCTTGTAATCCACTTCTCCATTTATTGAAATGAACTGCCCTCAGTGGGCGTGGCTCACAATGAATGCCTTATAGCATGATGGTCGTTGTGGTCCTGAACAGGGTGAGTAAGTACATAACCTATAGTAGGCTCCATGCCCCTGTGATTAATTCAAGCTTCTTTTAACTCCCTTTGTAGGTAGGAACTCGGAGATTGCGGGCCTCATTAGCATATTGAACATCGTGCATTCACGGAGAGAAACCGTTTCCCTCCAAGCCTTTCTGTCTTTACGAGAAATGGTGCATCTCTTCTCCGGCCAAGGGCAACCGCGTTCAAATTTTTCAAAACAAAGCCCTCGAGCTTAAGAGAGCACTCAACGGTGTTCAAACCTTCCGGTAGTATTTGCCCCACTGCAGCTCGCTTTCCTCTTCCACTAATATATTGCCATTTCCGACGCGTTTCGAGGCCAGCACCCCTTTTATTCGAAAGCTCGAAATTGGACTAATGGTTCCAGCATGCATTGTAACTAGTTTGCACTAAGCAACGCCCACGAAGGGCTGGTACTATACATAACCAGCATGCAGAGCGCTCTGTGTGACTTTTCATCAGCTGCCTTTGAAAAAGAAGTTAACACTTCGAAACGCGTCGGCATTGTCAAGTTAAAAACCGGGACTGAATTGTTGATTGCCAGAAGTTAATAAACCGGGTGGTTTACAACAGCAGGTCGAGTGCATCCGGAACTGCTTTGGGCAATTGTTGGATAATATATATATATTACGATGTATTTGTGGTCTCGTATTCTGAGACTGTACATACTAGCATAGACTGTGCAGGCCGGTTAAGTTCGCCTTTATGGTTGTATGATAATCATATGTCACATTCCCTCCTCTGCACGCCAATACAGCCACATTGGTTTAGAGCACATTACATGGGACACACTGAGACTGGATGTTCCGCCTCTATTCGAGCGGTACTCCTAATCACTTTTGTGTTTTTCTATTTTTAGAGTGACTTTCGAACTCGATCTTTATTTAGGAAATAATTTGCCTAAAGATGCGAATATATATTGTTTAAATTACCAATGTATGTTAGTACATATGTTCACGCACAAATGTATTTTGCAAAGTCACGGTGAAAAAACTTTTATGTCTATGACATGTACTGGTTGTCTAGGCAACCACAGGTAAATGGTGGAGGTATTTGTTTGGCTGACACTGACAGAACATTTCATGCAGTGAGCAAGGCGGTTTTACTGCCGAAACGCGTCGGACCTGAATTTGAAATAAATCGCCGTCTGTGCCATAATTCTTCACGGTGTTGGTGCCTGTTTGTGGAAAGACGATCAGGGTGTTAATATATATATATATATATATATATATATATATATATATATATATATATATATATATATATATATATATATTACCTACTGGCGGTCGCCAGTACATAGTTATAGTTAGGACCTATTATCAATAGGAAATCCGCAACATTCTATTTGAATAACTTTGGTGCCGGTTGACGAATCTTCACAAACTTTTCAAAACTGGTGGGGCGCTCCGGTCCACTTCTATCCTGAAAGTGTCAGGGTGATTCATCAAGCGGGGGCCGAGAAGAAAAGGGGGTCCCAAAACGTGTTTTCCCCATGCAATTTTCCATAGGAACCGTTAATCGCAGCTGCAGCCCGAACTGCTGAACGGAATTACACGAAATTTGGCAAAGAGGTAGCCCTTGGTTCACACTCGTGCCTTTTGGTTAAATGGTGTAAATCCATTCAGCAGTTGCTGAGAAAATCAAAAGTAAAATCATAGATATATCTGGGTGGAGCCTAACCACACATCTCATCGTGAGATCTGATTGGCTGTCAGCACTTCATCCAAGAAGTGTTGGCAGCCATCTTGAGACCAATATACATGATAGCACCTCATTAAAAAGCATTGCAGTTAATAGAAGGTTTTAAGACTTTAGTTACATTATAAATCATTTGTTGATGGTACCATACTCATTTTAGGAATTGTGGTGTGTTCTAAGGTTATTTTACCATGTGAAAAAACCTTCTGCTAGGATATCATGAATCATGTTTGAGAGAAAACTATTTTCTCATGCTTTTTCCACAGAGGTTTGGAAGCTGATCTATAAGCTAAACTGAGAGCATATTTTCTGTAAATTCACATTATCTTCCTCAGTCATGTGAGAATGAAGTCTGACATTCTCAGTAAAACATGTACATCCAAAAAGGGCAGAGACTGTCAGTTGATTCCTTTGTGGTCTACTGCAGCTTCCCAGAGTGTTCTAAAGAACAACTAGAGCGCTAACACTCCTATTTATGACAAACGTATGGCACACCCGAAGCCATCTTGATTGGAATAAAGTAGTAACTCTTAAAACATTTAATTTAAAAAGGAACAAAATGAGGGGGTTCATTTTGCCATTGAAAGTATGATTAGTGCTGCAGAAAGAAAAATTAGGGCACATTTTGAGTGACTTCTCAAATCCTCTTCTATTTCATTAAAATATTCTGACATGCAGATTGAAACATGCACTTTCAATACCAGCAGCAGACTTCCCTGGTGAGCAGTAGCTTTACTACAGTGATCTAATGAGTAACTAGAGTGCTAACATTCTGAATTTATGGCAAATGTGTGACACATCTGAATGCCTTCTCGATGGAATCAAAGTAAAAAACTGAAAGTATTTCCTACTGAGGAGACAAGAGTAAATTAGGAAACTAGGAAACTTCATAACAAATAAGTCTCCCACCAGAGACAAAAGAGCCCAAATGTAGCACAAATATCACCCAGATGTAGCCCAAGTATAGCCCAATGACAGAATGTCCCAGAGTGTTCTAAAGAACAACTAGAGCGCTAACAGTCTTACTTATGACAAAAGTATGGCCCACCCAAAGTCATCTTGATTGGAATAAAGCGGTAACACTTAAAACATTTAATTTGCAAAGGAACAAAATGAGGGGGTTCATTTTGCCATAGAAATTATGATTAGTGCTGCAGAAAGAAAAATTAGGGCACATTTTGACTTCTCAAATCCTCTTCTATTTCATTAAAGAGATTCTGACATGCAGACTGAAACATGTACTTTGAATACCAGCAGCAGACTTCCCTGGTGAGCAGTAGCTTTGCTACAGTGATCTAATGAGAAAACTAGAGTGTTAACATTCAGAATTTATGGCAAATGTGTGACACATCTGAATGACTTCTTGATGGAACCAAAGTAAACAAGCATTGAAAATGCAATAGGTTTTGCCCTCATTTAAGTTAAAGCAATTCTGTTTGTAATTAGGTGGCTTTTTAGCTTTGCTTTAATTAGTGTTTTACAAACTTTCATGTACATAACATGCATATGTATGCATATATGTATATGTATATATATGCATGTATTTATATTTGTATTTATATAGATATGCAGATTATATATATATTTATATATGTACGTATATATACACATACATATATATAAATGCATATGCATATATATGCATATATATATATGTGCATATGTGTGCGTGTAGAGAGAGGAGGAGAGAGGTTGAGGTGTAGAGGTGTAGAGGTAGAGGTGTAGAGGTAGAGAGGTAGAGAGGTAGAGAGGTAGAGAGGTAGAGAGTAGTAGAGAGAGAGGTAGAGAGAGGTAGAGAGTAGAGGATGAGTAATAAAGAGTAGAGAGTGGGTAGTAGAGAGTAGTAGAGAGAGTAGCAGAGAGTGAGTAGTAGAGAGTAGTAGAGTGAGTAGAGTGAGTAGTAGAGAGTAAGTAGCAGAGAGTGAGTAGTAGAGAGTAGTAGAGAGTGAGTAGTAGAGAGTGGGTAGTAGAGAGTGCGTAGTAGAGAGTAGTAGAGACTAATAGAGAGTGAGTAGTAGAGTGAGTAGTAGAGAATAGTAGAGAGTGAGTAGTAGAGTGAGTAGTAGAGAATAGTAGAGAGTGAGTAGCAGAGAGAGAGAGTAGTAGAGGGTAGTAGAGAGTGAGTAATAGAGTGAGTAGTAGAGAGTAGTAGAGAGAGTAGTAGAGAGTGAGTAGTAGAGACTAGTAGAGAGTGAGTAGTAGAGTGAGTAGTAGAGAGAAGTAGAGAGTAGTAGAAAGAGAGTAGTAGAAAGTGAGTAGTAGAGAGTAGTAGAGAGTGAGTAGTAGAGGGAGAGTAGTAGGGAGTGAGTAGTAGAGAGCAGTAGAGAGTGTGTAGTAGAGAGTGAGTAGTAGAGAGTAAGTAGTAGAGAGTAGTGGAGTAGTAGAGAGTGAGTACTACTGTGAGTAGTAGGGCATAGTAGAGTGTGAGTAGTAGAGTGAGTAGTAGAGAGCAAGTAGTAGAGAGCAAGTAGTAGAGAGTGTGTAGTAGAGAGTTAGTAGTAGAGAGTAGTAGAGAGTGAGTAGTAGAGAGAGTAGTAGAGAGTGAGTAGCAGAGTGAGTAGTAAAGAGTAGTAGAGAGAGAGTAGTAGAGATTGAGTAGTGGAGAGTGAGTAGTAGAGAGTAGTAGAGAGCGAGTAATAGAGAGTGAGTAGTAGAGAGTGAGTTGTAGAGAGTGAGTAGGAGAGAGAGAGTAGTAGAGAGTGAGTAGTAGAGAGTAGTAGAGTGCGTAGTAGAGAGTGAGTAGTAGAGAGAGAGTAGTAGAGAGTAATAGAGTGTGAGTAGTAGAGTAGTAGAAAGTGAGTGGTAGAGAGTAGTAGAGAGTAGTAGAGTGAGTAGTAGAGAGTGAGTAGTAGAGAGAGTAGTAGAGAGTAGTAGAGTAGTAGAGAGTGAGTAGTAGAGAGCGAGTAGTAGTGAGTAGTGCAGAGTGAGTAGTAGAGAGCAGAAGCGAGCGAGTAGTAGAGAGTGAGTAGTAGAGAGAGAGTAGTAGAGAGATAGTAGAGAGTGAGTAGTAGAGAGTAGTAGAGTGAGTAGTAGAGAGGGAGTAGTAGAGAGAGAGTAGTAGAGAGAGAATAGTAGAGAGTGAGTAGTAGAGTAGTAGAGAGTGAGTGGTAGAGAGTAGTAGAGAGGAGTAGAGTGAGTAGTAGAGAGTAGTAGAGTGAGTAGTAGAGAGTAGTAGTAGAGAGTGAGTAGTAGAGAGTGAGTAGTAGAGAGGAGTAGCGAGTGAGTAGTAGAGAGTGAGTAGTTTAATTTAAAAGGAACACAATGAGGGGGTCCATTTTGCCATAGAAATTATGATTAGTGCTAAAAAAGAAAAATTAGGGCACATTTTGAGTCACTTGTCAAATCCTCTTCTATTTCAATACAAAAATCTGACATGCAGGCTGAAACATGCACTTTCAATACCAGCAGCAGACTTCCCTGGTGAGCAATAGCTTTACTACAGTGATCTAATAAGCAACTAGAGTGCTAACATTCCGAATTTATGGCAAATGTGTGATATATCTGAATGCCTTCTTGATGGAATCAAAGTAAAAAACTGAAAGTATTTCCTACTGAGGAGACTGTAGTAAATGAAGAAATTAGGAAACTTCATAACAAATAAGTCTCCCAAGATGGCCAACAGAGACAAAAGAGCCCAAATGTAGCACAAATATCACCCAGATGTAGCCCGAATATAGCCCAATGACAGAATGTCCCAGAGTGTTCTAAAGAACAACTAGAGGGCTAACAGTCTTACTTATGACAAAAGTATGGCACACCTGAAGCCATCTTGATTGGAATAAAGTGGCAACACTTAAAACAATTAATTTGCAAAGGACCAAAATGAGGGGGTTCATTTTGCCATAGATCTTATGATTAGTGCTGCAGAAAGAAAAAATAGTGCACATTTTGACTTCTCAAATCCTCTTCTATTTCATTAAAAAATTCTGACATTCAGACTGAAACATGCACTTTGAATACCAGCAGCAGACTTCCCTGGTGAGCAATAGCTTTACTACAGTGATCTAATGAGCAACTAGAGTGCTAACATTCAGAATTTCTGGCAAATGTGTGACACATCTGAATGGCTTCTTGATGGAACCAAAGTAAACAAGCATTGAAAATGCAATATGTCTCGCCCTCGTTTAAGTTAAAGCAATTCTGTTTGTAATTAGGTGGCTTTTTAGCTTTGCTTGTATTAGTGTTTTTCAAACTTTCATGTACATAACATGCATATGTATGCATATATGTATATGTATGCATGCATTTATATTTGTATTTATATAGATATGCAGATTATATATATGTATGTATATATATATATATTCACTGAAAAAACCATGGGTTTCACACACGTTATAGTTAGGAATTAGCATTTAAAAAACCTTAGAAATTCAGTGAAAAAACCATAGGTTTAACACATGTTATAGTTAGCTGGACATTTTACTCGTAAAAAACCAATGAAATTCCCCCGTTATAGTTAGTTCAGCTAACTATAACTCGCGCGCCCGCAATGCACTGCTGATGACGTCACATATTACATCACTCATGACATGGTCAGTGACATCACTCATGACATCACTGATGACATCTCAAATGACATCACTGATGACATCATCCAGTGAATGTGTGTTTTTCTGAAAATTAAATATGTTTTATATATGTATATCTCAAGGTCGATGGAAGAATAAATGGGTATATAAGTGTCTAAATGGATGATTTTTATTTGAAAAATTGATTGTGTAACTGACTGATTAAGTGTATCATAGTGAATACATGGCTTAGTGAGTATTGTTTAAATATTTAAATATCTGTATCAGTCTCTCTCTTTGTGTATAAGTGGCTGCATGGGTTGGTGAGTAGCTATATGAGTGTCTATATAGGTTATTTGTTGGTTTTTTGAGTATCAGTGTCTGATGTCTGTATGGTTTGGTGGGGGGTATTACGTAGTGCATAGGTGCATGAATGAATGACTCAGTCTTTGTATGTGTTGAAGTCAGCATGTGTGCAGGACTCTATGGGTGCATGAGTGTGTGTATGGGTGTGTTAGTGAGTGATTGACTGTCTCTATAGTGTCTTTATGAGTAACTACATATGTTTTAAACTAGTATATGATATAAGTGAGTATATGTGAGAGTGAGAGATTGAAAGAGTTCCTGAAAGAATAAGTATGTGGTTCTATAAGTGATTGTTTAAAAGAGTAAGTATGTGTAAGTTTCCGTAACAGTAAGTGTGGTGGTGTGTGTATAACTGTATATTTTAGTAAATGGATGTTTGATTCTTTATTAGCATGAGTGACTATGTGTGTGAGTAACTCCATGGATGAGTGGCATTGTGTAACAGGGTGTATAGGTGTATGAGTACATATGATGAGTGAGTACATGTATGAGTGACTGTATAGGACTGTTGGTGAATGAGTGGATGTGTATGTGAATCTTAGAATTACTGAAGAGGTTGTTGTAATTGGTATTGGTATGTCCATTGTTTTGAAAATTTTAGTTTGTATTTTTGAGTGTGTGTATCAAAGGTTATATTAGGGGAAGAGGAGCTCTGCCACTCTTTCTCAAGGATGATGTCATCAGTGATGTCATCAGTGATGTCATTTGAGATGTCATCAGTGATGTCATGAGTGATGTCACTGACCATGTCATGAGTGATGTAATATGTGACGTCATCAGCAGTGCATTGCGGGCGCGCGAGTTATAGTTAGCTGAACTAACTATAACGGGGGAATTTCATTGGTTTTTTACGAGTAAAATGTCCAGCTAACTATAACATGTGTTAAACCTATGGTTTTTTCACTGAATTTCTAAGGTTTTTTAAATGCTAATTCCTAACTATAACGTGTGTGAAACCCATGGTTTTTTCAGTGAATTTGCAAGGTTTTTTAAATGCTAATTCCTAACTATAACGTGTGTGAAACCTATGGTTTTTTCAGTGAATTTGCAAGGTTTTTTAAATGCTAATCCCTAACTATATCGTTTTTGAAACCTTTGGTTTTTTCAGAGAATTTGTATGGTTTTTTATATGCTAAGTTATGTATTATTAATTAAAGATATTTTTTTTTATTTAAATAAAATTACTTTATATTCATTTATATATTATCTGTATTTTTTTATAAATTATTTTTTTTAAAAATTCAATTTGGATATTTTTTTTTATTTAATTTTTTATGTCCACTTTTTTTTTTTTTTATAAATTCTTGGGGTGCGCACTCTGAGCGCGCACCTAGTACTATTTTATGAATTCCGGCGTACGTTATTTACGTACGCAAATATACTTAATGGTGCGCGCTGGGAGCGCGCACCCAGTACGTATGCGTACGTACGTAGGCATGCGTCCTACGCCCTCGACGCGGTTTACTTCCGCATACGCTAAAATTATGCGCAATAACGGTCGCGTATACGCGTGTTCAAGGTATGCGCGCTAGGTACGCGTATATGACGTATGCACCTTCGCGTTTACGCGTTCGTGCATACGTCATCGCGGGGTGCGCGCACGGAGCTTGCGCAGTGCGCGCACCTCGGGTTTATACATAATAAAACAGTATTTCTTATTGGTTATCATTACTTTCAGTTTCTAATTGTATCAATACCACACCCAATCCCCTCATGGCAAGTCATGTGATCAAGAATCTTCACTTTTGATTGGTTTGAAGTACTTTCTGTTCCAGATTCTTCCCAAACCACACCTACTCCCCTCATTATTAGTTCTGATTCCTTTGGAGAAGGAGCTATTCTGTTGTTGAGAGACAATGGCTGAACAGCAACCTACTTCAGACAGTGAGCAGGACACTCTTGAGAGGCAGAGGAACAGGAAGCAGAAAGACAGCTTTATATGGCAGTTTTTCACTTTTCCAGAGAATGAGAAAAAGGTAAATGCACCGAAAGTTACATGTGTACTTTGTAAAAAAGTCTTATCTCGTGGGAATCCTAACAAGAAATATTCTTTTAGCATTCACACTATGTTGAGACATGTTTACAAAATGCATCCAGTATCTTATCGTCGAGCTTCTGGAGAAAACCCTCCACCTGCTCAGCCGACGACATCTGCAGCAGCTCAACCGAGCACATCTTCGGCAGCTCAGGCGAGCACTTCAGCTGCGATGGTGCCTTCACCTGTTTCTTTACCTCTTGTTGGTCCACCTTGTTTGGCGAGGTTGTCTACACGGTGCACTGATTGCGGTTCTCTTATTTCTGTGGGGGAGACCAGTCTTGATCACCTTCAGAGAAAATTTGATGCGCATACGTGCACTAGGCCATAGATGTTTTTTCTTTTTTTGCGTTTTTCTCTTCCTGTTTCCCTCCATTAACTCAAGGGCTCTTTTAAGAGCCACTTATAAACTTAATCAAACAAATTTTTTTTTTAGAATTTTTTTTTGAAATTTTTTTGAGGTGCGCGCACCCTGCGCGCACCCATGTTTTTTTTAATTTTTTTTTTTTTGAGAGACTACAATTAAAAATTGAAAATGTGATTGTACAGAAGTACAAACCTCAAAACCCCACTCGCTTTAATTCCTTTTTTTTTTTTTATTTTTTAAGTTTTTTTTCGGGTGCGCGCTGGGTGCGCGCACTCGGCGATATTTTTTTACAAAATATTAACCTTTTTTTTTCCCTACAAGGTCCTACTTTAACCCCCTTACAATGCCTACTGGGTCTATTTCTACCCACTCTGCCCCCTTTTCAAGTTCTCCCCCTTTGTTTATAACCCCCTCTTTATGGGATTGACAAAATGGCGGCCGCCGCTTCCTGATTTCCACCGATTCGAATGTTTACTAAGATCTAACAACCAATCAGAATTGCGCTCGCGCACGGCGAGGTGCGCGCACCCAGCGCGCACTCTGCGCGCTTATAGATATATATATTGATTTAAAGGCTATTTTCTCAGAATCTACTGAACAGATTTACACCAGACCTACAAAAGGCACTTCCTTGACCTGGGGACTACCTCTCTGCCAAATTTCTAGTAATTCTGTTCAGCCGTTCGGGCTGTAGCCCTGTCTAAAGGTCCTATGGAAAAATGCATGGGAAAAACGCGTTTTGGGACCCCCCTTTTATCTCAGCCCCCGCTTGACAAATCCCCCCGAGACTTTCAGGGTAGGAGTGGAGCGTAGCGCCCCACCTATTTTGAGAAATTCGCGAACATTCGTCGACCGGCGCCAAAGTTATTCCAAATAGAATGTTGCGGATTTCCTATGGAAAAGGGGTCCTAACTATAACTACCTACTGGCGACCGCCAGTAGGTAATACACACATACATATATATAAATGCATAGGCATATATATGCATATATATATATATATGTTTTCACCAAGGGGTCCAGATCTTCGGAAATGCACTCGACAGCTTGGCTTCCATTCGGATCTTTAATTTCAGCTTCCCCCAGCATGCCAGCATATTTGGTGCCTGACGCGTTTCGAGGCTGTAAATCCTCTTTCTCAAAGGCTGTTTGTAAATGTACATGGCGCATAAAGTGCTCCTTTTCTTTTAATCAGGTGAGCAGCACGTTTTTCATTGGCTAAGTGCGATTTAGTTTGATTGGCTGAGTGCCTTTACGTTACTGCTGCACTACGGGATATGTAGTCCCAAGGGCACTGACATTGCATTCTCCTAAGTGGATTGTATGCGTCAATGTATTTTTAAAACAAAGTTAATATTCTTCGTAGAATCCGGTAATGAGGGGAAAGAATTCTTCGTTATGCCTCACTGTGCTTAGCAGTGTGTATCCTGTTACATGCCACGGCCTCTCTTCAATCTCGAGATGGTGCTATTTCCACACGGCAGGACTACCGCGTAATATATTTTCACCAAGGGGTCCAGATCTTCGGAAATGCACTCCACAGCTTGACTTCCATTCGGATCTTTAATTTCAGCTTCCCCCAGCATGCCAGCATATTTGGTGCCTGACGTGTTTCGAGGCTGTAAATCCTCTTTCTCAAAGGCTGTTTGTAAATGTACATGGCGCATAAAGTGCTCCTTTTCTTTTAATCAGGTGAGCAGCACGTTTTTCATTGGCTAAGTGCGATTTAGTTTGATTGGCTGAGTGCCTTTACGTTACTGCTGCACTACGGGATATGTAGTCCCAAGGGCACTGACATTGCATTCTCCTAAGTGGATTGTATGCGTCAATGTATTTTTAAAACAAAGTTAATATTAATATTAAGCCGTTATGAAGAATATTTCCCTCATCATTACTGGCTCCTACCAAGGACATTAATTATGTTTTAATTAAATACATTGGCGCACACAACCCACTGAGGGGAACGAACTGAAAGTGCTCTTGGGACTACATATCCCGGAATGCAGCAGGCACTAAGCCTACTAAATAAATCGCACTAAGCCAATGAAAACGAGCTGCTTATTCATAAAAGAGGAAGAGCACTTCGCGCCATGTATACACAAACAGCTTTTGAGGAAGAGGCTCAATAGCCTCGAAACGCGTCAGGCATTACTGCTTGCCGGTATGCTGAGAGAAGCTGATATCAAAGACCCGAGTGGGAGGCGAACTGTCGAGTGCATTTCCAGAGATCTGGTCGTTTTGGTGAAAATATATATATATGTGCATATGTGTGCGTGTAGAGAGGTAGAGAGGTAGAGGTGTGGAGGTAGAGGTAGAGAGGTAGAGGTAGAGAGGTAGAGGTGTAGAGAGGTAGAGGTGTAGAGAGGTAGAGAGTAGTAGGGAGAGAGGTAGAGCGAGAGGTAGAGAGTTAGAGAGTAGGGAGTGAGTAGTAGAGAGTAGTAGAGAGAGTAGCAGAGAGTGAGTAGTAGAGAGTAGTAGAGTGAGTAGTAGAGAGTGAGTAATAGAGAGTGAGTAGTAGAGAGTAGTAGAGAGTGAGTAGTAGAGAGTGAGTAGTAGAGAGAGTAGTAGAGAGTGAGTAGTAGAGTGAGTAGTAGAGAGTAGTTGAGAGCGAGTAGTAGAGAGTGAGTAGTGGAGAGTGAATAGTAGAGAGTAGTAGAGAGCAAGTAGTAGAGAGTGAGTAGTAGAGAGTGAGTAGTAGAGAGTGAGTAGTAGAGAGAGAGTAGTAGAGAGTGAGTAGTAGAGAGTGAGTAGTAGAGTAGTAGAGAGTGAGTGGTAGAGAGAAGTAGAGAGTAGTAGAGTGAGTAGTAGAGAGTGAGTAGTAGAGAGAGTAGTAGAGAGTAGTAGAGTAGTATGGAGTGAGAAGTAAAGAGTGAGTAGTAGAGAGTAGTAGAGAGCGAGTATTAGAGAGTGAGTAGTGGAGAGTGAGTAGTAGAGAGTAGTAGAGAGCAAGTAGTAGAGAGTGAGTAGTAGAGAGGGAGTAATAGAGAGTGAATAGTAGAGAGTAAGTAGTAGAGAGAGAGTAGTAGAGAGTGAGTAGTAGAGAGAAATAGAGTGAGTAGTAGAGAGACTCGTAGAGAATAGTAGAGTAGTAGAGAGTGAGTGGTAGAGAGTAGTAAAGAGTAGTAGAGTGAGTGGTAGAGAGTAGTAGAGAGTGAGTAGTAGAGAGTAGTAGTAGAGAGTAGTAGAGAGTAATAGAGAGTAGTAGAGAGTGAGTAGTAGAGAGTAGTAGCGAATGAGTAGCAGAGAGTGAGTAGTAGAGAGAGAGTAGTAGAGAGTGAGCAGTAGAGAGTGAATAGTAGAGAGTAGTAGAGAGTGAGTAGTAGAGAGTAGTAGAGAGTGAGTAGTAGAGAATGAGTAGTAGAGAGTGAGTAGTAGAGAGTAGTAGAGAGTAGTAGAGAGTAATAGAGAGTGAGTAGTCGAGAGTAGTAGAGAGTGAGTAGTAGAGAGTGAGTAGTAGAGAGTAGTAGAGTAGTAGAGAGTGAGTAGTAGAGAGTAGTAGAGAGTGAGTAGTAGAGAGTAGTAGAGTAGTAGAGAGTGAGTAGTAGAGAGTAGTAGAAAGTGAGTAGTAGCCGCTGTTTTGCAGTTTATCAGAGGATTGCTGGGTGGGAATATTAAAGATAGGTGGAAAGATAATGAGGATATGCCAGATATATATGAGTTAATAGCGGAAGGCTCTAAAGGATTACTAATGTGCTACGACCCAAATTACTTTAAAAAAACTAGATTTAAAACACTGAGGGGAGCAGGGCTAGTATGGTCTATGGTCCGGAAACAGATTAACATGGGAAGAATAAATCTCTACACCCCCCTGTATAAGAACTCGGCTCTACCAGAAGTGTTTCATGATTTAGCAATGAAACGCTGGGACAGCCTAGGGGTTAAAACTGTTGGAGAGCTTATTGATAGTACAGGTATAATGGCTTTTGACAAAATACAACAAACATATAACATAGAGAGTAAAGATTTCTTTAAATATTTACAGATTAGATCAGCGTTATCTAAAAAACAAGCAGGCAATATGCACTTAAAGAAAGAGGAAATAATGGAGCTGTTGAGAAATGAAGAGGGCTGCACAATAACTCAGCTATACGAAGTATTGTGCCAGCACAAGCATGATGATCGAACAAAAGTATTCGAGAAATGGAGAGTTAAGCTAAATCTAACAGAGAAGGAGCCTGAAAGATCGCTAAAATTAGCGAATACAGTACTAAGAGTAGCAAATCTGCAAACTCAACACTATAAGACCTTTTTCGAACTGTATCATTCTCCCCATAGGATAGCTCAGTGGGGTGGAAGAAGCGGGACAACCTGCCCGAGATGCCAGAGCATACAGGCAGATACCATACATATGTTCGCCGCTTGTCCCAAATTAGACCTTTTTAAACGATCCATAGAACAGTTCATGGATAGAGCTCTCGGGATCTCTATCAATTTAACGAATGAGGTTATGGTTTTAGGGGTGGTAAGGGAAGGCACCGAGGTAGTCTTGCAAGAGTTTATATTTCTGGCGATAACTTTAAGTCGGCTATGTATAGCGTCCTTATGGAAAGATCCGCACCCGCCTGTGTTTCAAGAATGGCTATCGCGGTTGCTCGCCACATATACCCTGGAGAGGGCACTTTACGATAAAAAGGGATGGAAGCTAAAGCAATTGGGAAAACTAATTTGGGCACCAATCACCGAATGGAAGCTAAGAACCGAGGGAGAATAAGAGCTTGAATGTTAGATAGATTCATCAGCCGAACTCATATGATGTTTTTTCCGTTTTATATTTCCAAGATTTTTCTGTATCGGTCTCTCTTTAAGGTTTTTGTGGCTATATTGTCACTTTGGATTTGTACTTTTGTCTTTCCTTTTTGAAACTTGTACGAATCAGTGTTGTAAGCTTGATGATGATCCAACCAAAAAAAATAACAAAACAAAAAAAAAAGAAAAAGAAAAAAAAAAAAAAAAGAAAGGGAGTAGTAGAGAGAGATTAGTAGAGAGTAGTAGAGAGTGAGTAGTAGAGTAGTAGAGAGTAGTCAGTCAGTGCCAGTCTGTGTCAGTCAGTGTCAGTCAGTCAGTCAGTGTCAGTCAGTGTCAGTCAGTCAGTGTCGGTCAGTCAGTGTCAGTGTCAGTCAGTCATTGTCAGTCAGTCAGTGGCAGTCAATCAGTGGCAGTCAGTGACAGTCAATCAGTATCAGTCAGTCAGTGTCAGTCAATCAGTGTCAGTCAGTGTCAGTCAGTGTCAGTCAGTGTCAGTGTCAGTCAATCAGTGTCAGTCAGTGTCAATCAGTCAGTGTCAGTCAGTCAGTGTCAGTCAGTCAGCTAGAGCAGTTCTGCTGACATGGTTCTCTGGCTCTAAAGCAGCTCTGCTGACCTGGTTCTCTCCCTCTAAAGCAGCTCTGCTGACCAGGTTTCTCTGGTTCTACAGCAGGTCTGCTGACCTGGTTCTCTGGCTCTAGAGCTGCTCTGCTGACCTGGTTCTTAGGCTCTAGAGCAGCTCTGCTGATCAGGTTCTCTGGCTCTAAAGCAGCTCTGCTGACCTGGTTCTATGGCTCTAAAGCAGCTCTGCTGACTTGGTTCTCTGGCTCTAGAGAAGCTCTGCTGACCTGGTTCTCTGGCTCTAAAGCAGCTCTGCTGACCTGGTTCTATGGCTCTAAAGCAGCTCTGCTGACTTGGTTCTCTGGCTCTAGAGAAGCTCTGCTGACCTGGTTCTCTGGGTCTAAAGCAGCTCTGCTGACCTGGTTCTCTGGCTCTAAAGCGGCTCTGCAGGCCTGGTTCTCTGGCTCTAAAGCAGCTCTGCTGACCTGGTTCTCTCCCTCTAAAGCAGCTCTGCTGACCTGGTTCTCTCCCTCTAAAGCAGCTCTGCTGACCTGGTTCTCTGGCTCTAGAGCAGCTCTGCTGACCTTGTTATAGTCTCTAGAGCAGCTCTGCTGACCTGATTCTCTGGCTCTACGACAGCTCTGCTGACCTGGTTCTCTGGCTCTAAAGCAGCTCTGCTGACCCGGTTCTATGGCTCTAAAGCAGTTCTGCTGACCTGGTTCTCTGGCTCTAAAGCAGCTCTGCTGACCTGGTTCCCTGGCTCTAAAGCAGCTCTGCTGACCTGGTTCTCTGGCTCTAGAGCAGCTCTGCTGAACTGGTTCTCTGGCTCTAAAGCAGCTCTGGTGACCTGGTTCTCTCCCTCTAAATCAGCTCTGCTGACCTGGTTTTCTGCCTCTAGAGCAGCTCTGCTGACCTGGCTTTATGGCTCTAAAGCAGCTATGCTGACCTGGTTCTCTGGCTCTAGAGCAGCTCTGCTGACCTGGTTCTCTGGCTCTAAAGCAGCTCTGCTGACCTGGTTCTCTCCCTCTAAAGCGGCTCTGCTGACCTGGTTTCTCTGGCTCTAGAGCAGCACTGCTGACCTGGTTTCTCTGGCTCTAAAGCAGCTCTGCTGACCTGGTTCTCTCCCTCTAAAGCAGCTCTGCTGAACTGGTTCTCTGCCTCTGGAAGAATGACACACTGGAGAGGCCCACCGGAGGGCAATTATTTAATTAGCATGCAGTCGAGAGTGAAGTCCTGACGTGTTGCCAGAACCTTGCATAAATGCCTGTGATCAAGAGCGATGATGCTTGAAACGCGTAAGGCGAGGGAAATCTATCTTTAATGCTGAATGCTGTTTGCTGAAAATAAAGGACTCTGTAGAGTTAAACTGCCTTGAGAGTGCGCTTTTAATGAAGGGCAAACTTTGTTTGAGGTTTAACGGCAGCCCAGCCGTGAAAGCCAGCACCACCACCAGAGAATTATGTGGGACCGGAGGTTTTGAACTCTTCAGAGCTTCACTACGGTACGGCAGGATTATAAATATGCAAACCGCATTTGCCATTCAGAGGCCCACTGGAGGGCTTTTAAATATACTACTGCAATGATTTTGGCACACAACCCACTGGAGGGTAAAAAAGTTTTCTTAATGGACTACGAACCCCAGCATGCTTTGGAAGAATGACACACTGGAGAGGCCCACCGGAGGGCAATTATTTAATTAGCATGCAGTCGAGAGTGAAGTCCTGACGTGTTGCCAGAACCTTGCATAAATGCCTGTGATCAAGAGCGATGATGCTTGAAACGCGTAAGGCGAGGGAAATCTATCTTTAATGCTGAATGCTGTTTGCTGAAAATAAAGGACTCTGTAAAGTTAAACTGCCTTGAGAGTGCGCTTTTAATGAAGGGAGAACTTTGTTTGATGTTTAACGGCAGCCCAGCCGTGAAAGCCAGCACCACCACCAGAGAATTATGTGGGACCGGAGGTTTTTGAACTCTTCAGAGCTTCACTACGGTACGGCAGGATTATAAATATGCAAACCGCATTTGCCATTGAGAGGCCCACTGGAGGGCTTTTAAATATACTACTGCAATGATTTTGGCACACAACCCACTGGAGGGTAAAAAAGTTTTCTTAATGGACTACGAACCCCAGCATGCTTTGGAAGAATGACACACTGGAGAGGCCCACCGGAGGGCAATTATTTAATTAGCATGCAGTCGAGAGTGAAGTCCTGACGTGTTGCCAGAACCTTGCATAAATGCCTGTGATCAAGAGCGATGATGCTTGAAACGCGTAAGGCGAGGGAAATCTATCTTTAATGCTGAATGCTGTTTGCTGAAAATAAAGGACTCTGTAGAGTTAAACTGCCTTGAGAGTGCGCTTTTAATGAAGGGCAAACTTTGTTTGATGTTTAGGGGCAGCCCAGCCGTGAAAGCCAGCACCACCACCAGAGAATTATGTGGGACCGGAGGTTTTGAACTCTTCAGAGCTTCACTACGGTACGGCAGGATTATAAATATGCAAACCGCATTTGCCATTGAGAGGCCCACTGGAGGGCTTTTAAATATACTACTGCAATGATTTTGGCACACAACCCACTGGAGGGTAAAAAAGTTTTCTTAATGGACTACGAACCCCAGCATGCTTTGGAAGAATGACACACTGGAGAGGCCCACCGGAGGGCAATTATTTAATTAGCATGCAGTCGAGAGTGAAGTCCTGACGTGTTGCCAGAACCTTGCATAAATGCCTGTGATCAAGAGCGATGATGCTTGAAACGCGTAAGGCGAGGGAAATCTATCTTTAATGCTGAATGCTGTTTGCTGAAAATAAAGGACTCTGTAGAGTTAAACTGCCTTGAGAGTGCGCTTTTAATGAAGGGCAAACTTTGTTTGATGTTTAACGGCAGCCCAGCCGTGAAAGCCAGCACCACCACCAGAGAATTATGTGGGACCGGAGGTTTTGAACTCTTCAGAGCTTCACTACGGTACGGCAGAATTATAAATATGCAAACCGCATTTGCCATTGAGAGGCCCACTGGAGGGCTTTTAAATATACTACTGCAATGATTTTGGCACACAACCCACTGGAGGGTAAAAAAGTTTTCTTAATGGACTACGAACCCCAGCATGCTTTGGAAGAATGACACACTGGAGAGGCCCACCGGAGGGCAATTATTTAATTAGCATGCAGTCGAGAGTGAAGTCCTGACGTGTTGCCAGAACCTTGCATAAATGCCTGTGATCAAGAGCGATGATGCTTGAAACGCGTAAGGCGAGGGAAATCTATCTTTAATGCTGAATGCTGTTTGCTGAAAATAAAGGACTCTGTAGAGTTAAACTGCCTTGAGAGTGCGCTTTTAATGAAGGGCAAACTTTGTTTGATATATACATATATATATATATATCAATTCCACAGTCTAAAACCCATGCGGATCACGCATAAATCAGGAACAGACCACTCGGTGATGAAAGAATAAAGTGCTTTAATCCTTAAGTGACAGCAAGATGACGCGTTTCGACAGGGAAACCCGGTCTTGATCACATCATATATATATATATTACTCAATGGTGCTCCCCACTGCGTAGTTACATTTAGGATGGTGTATCCGTGGGAAAATATTTTTAGGGTTTGATTATATCTTTGGCGAGGTTCGCAAATCTCTGAAAAACGTTCTAAAAATAATTCGTCCACCTAAATTCCAACCTGGAAAGTTTTAGTCAGCCGTGGCCCATGCAGGTAAGAGCGATGGGGTGGTGGGTCCCTGTGGGGGAGATTTCAACGGATGATGACGAGGGAAAATTAAATAAATAATTTATTTTCTGTCATCATTGTCCGTCTAAATCCCCACCACTGGGACCCCCCGACTCACCACTCATACTACACAGGCTGCGGCTGGTTTCAGGGTGTTCTATCAAGCAGGGACCGAGAAAAAGGGGATCCCAAAATGTGATTTCCCAATTCATTTTTCCATAGGAAGTTTAGACACAGCTTCAGCCCAAACCCCTAAAGGGATTTACACTGCATTTTGCTGAAAGCTAAACCTTGCTCCAGAAAGAATGCTTTTTTGTGTGATTTATTGTAAATCCATTCAGTAGTTTTTGAATAATTAAGGCTCCAAAACATTGTATAGTACATCCTGCGGAGACAGTATATTACATTCTGGGCAGGCAGAATAAATACATTTATATTACATTCTGTGGAGGCTTTGTGAACCCAACAAGGGAGAGGTGTGGTGCAGTGGAGGGAGAGGTGTGGCGCAGCGGCCAGAGTGCCTGACTCCGGAGCACGGGGCTCATGGTTCAATCGCCGACAGTAGCTCAGCTCAGCACCATGTGACTTTGGGCAACAGCTCACTTAATGTTCCCGACAGCGCCCCAGCGCCTGGATACCAACAGTTTGCGCTTTGCAAATATGGACATATCTCATGCTGAGATCTTGTTGGCTGTCGCATCAACAAGGATGTGGCAGCGGCCATCTTTGGACTCGAGACTCAGTCAAAAATTTCAAAAAGACATAAGGGGGCAGGATAGGGATACCCTGACTCTGTAGACCTGATGTTTTAGCACCCTACTTCTCCAACTTCTTGTGTGCGCAGGAAAAGTGATGTCCTCCACAATTATATAGCCCCAGAGAGCTGTAAATGAAAGGTGTAAATCATAAACTTATCCATATACAACCAATGATATGCATGGGCTATATAGAAACATGATTGTTTGAAGAGTATTTATTTCATGCACATGAATTAAGAATTGCATTTCCATGGAGTGTTAGGGCACTTTAGTTTGATGAATTCTAAACCAAAAAACGACAACGAAATTTAAATGTGCACCTTCCACATTTGTTGAAAAACAATACTGAAAATAAGTTACATTGAACCATCCAGCCGAGCCCCTTTTGCCACTTTTGCGTCACTTTTCCCATGTAAAAAGTGACGCAAGAGTGGCACAAAGGGCTTGTAAATCTGCCCCTTAGTGATTTAGAGATTAATTTTATAACTAATTACTTATATTTCTACCAAAGATTTTGTGAAAATGAGACCTGAAAACTTAGCATTTCTTGCAGAATGACTTAAGAACGTATAACAGTACAAAACTTTTATGTTACATGTTAGAGCTTTGAAATGTTTAATATAGATGCCTAATAATATGCAGATTTTAGATTTATAGAAATGATTTTGATCAAATACTTAAAAAAATAATTTAACTCATACTTCGAAAATGTAGTAGTAGGCCATAATTACAGTTGCACATTTATATAGACTAATCACTGACAAACATTATAGCATTCTTCTATATGATATATTTGAGTGATTTTATAGTGCTTTTTAACATAAATTAGGAGTGTTACACTAGATGAAAAATGAGTTTAAAGATGCTTGAATTAACTTTTCTGTTTAGGCTGTGTCTTTCCATGACCTGATGAAATGAACTTTGACACGGTTCAAAATGTTGCTTATTTGCTCTGATCATGCCACATTCCTTAAAGAACAAACCAAACACTTTTCCTTAATTCTATTTTGTGTGGATTTCTTGAGAACCTAAACTTTTGACCGTGTCCATGGACAAAGCAACAATGTTAAAACTTTTGTCAACAAACCTGTGAGGATGTCATGTACTGTCTTTTCTCGTAAATCGTATGGGAAACATTCCTGGAGTATCAATTTGTTCCTGCTAAACGGAAGAGTGATCACATGGGGTTCCTCCACAGTAGACCGACAACGATGTCATGATGACAAATATGTACTATAAAGACTATTGGACGCAGGAGAAGCCAGCCAGTCTTTGCCCTTTTGCTCACATTGGTTGTGACTTCCTATTATTACAAGCTCCTTGCTACATTGTGCTCTCTTTTTATGATGGGTGTTAGCTTTTTGAGGACTCTTCGGTGATGCGCTTGAGAACTGTGGCCATTGCCATCGTACCATCCCTTTCTTGACTCTATTTGTCCTGCAAAACTATTTTATTTTCCTATTGCCTTATGCTAATGAATTTATATGCTGGACTATTTGGAGCTGTCTGGTGAGAATCCAGTCGTGAAACACTGATAAGTATTCCATTTCCTTTTATCTATACTTATGAACTTTTCTCTAGTGGACTTACATTTCAATCCTGTATCCCTTTGAGAGATTTCTAATCAAACCATTATGTTATCTTGGAAACCATCCTTTGTATTCCTTGATTTGATTTACTAAATGTTTAGATTGTTGCTGCATGCATCAGTATGCATGACAGAATTGGTAGAAAATATTACTTATTTGTGTTCATTTTTAATCTCTGATGCAATATTTCATTTATTTTGAAGAACTGTTTGAGTCATTTATTTGAGATTAGTGTTCTTCCTTTAAAACTATACTTGGGAGTTGGCTACCTATAAATGGTCCTCATTGGGCAGACCAGCAGTGGGTTATCCTAGATTCCACCCCTTACTATTACAAAGAAAGGTTCATCAGAGAAAAAATGCCTCTGTGGGAAAGCATACCAGGTAAAGATTGTAAATATAGCACACCAATGGCCCGGTGCTAGACTGACTGTATTTTGTTAAAAAGTGTTTCCTCTGAACGAGACTTTGGTGAAGAAAGTTGGTTGTCCAGGAGTGCTGGCATTGACCTCCTTTGAGTGGGGTGTGCGAGGATGAATGTATATATATATATATTCACTGAAAAAACCATAGGTTTCACACATGTTATAGTTAGCGGAAATTTTACTGATAAAAAACCAATGAAATTGCCCCGTTATAGTTAGTGCTGGCAACTATAACTCACGCGACCGCAATCCTCTGCTGATGCTAATACTGTATTTAGACACTTATTTGCCCATGTCTTCTTCCATACATTTTTAGCTATACATATATTACAAATATTTTTTTTATAAAGACACATATGTCATCAGCAGAAGATTGCGGTCGCGTGAGTTATAGTTGCCAGCACTAACTATAACGGGGCAATTTCATTGGTTTTTTATCAGTAAAATTTCCGCTAACTATAACATGTGTGAAACCTATGGTTTTTTCAGTGAATTTGCAAGGTTTTTTAAATGCTAATTCCTAACTATAACGTGTGTGAAACCTATGGTTTTTTCAGTGAATTTGTACGGTTTTTTAAATGCTAAGTTACTTTACGCCATTCGAGGCGTGCGCGCCCACTTAACGCAGTTCGTTCCGTGCACGGTTTTTAGCAACTTTAATAAGCCCTGTACATTTGGTGGCCTTCGGCCACCAAAAGCACAGGGGGTGGGGTCAATGTGGATAGTGTTTTTTTTATTTCGATTTTATAATTTCATGTTGCCAAAATTTATTTTTTTTTCACAGGTCTAATAAGGCCTGTACATTTGGTGGCCTGCGGCCACCAAAAGCACAGGGGGTGGGGTAAGTGTGGAGAGTGTTTTTTTTTTTTTTTTTTTTAACCGTACGCGTACGGTAAGCGTACGGTAAGCGTACTCGCCGAAATTGACGGAAAAAAAAAAACGTTTTTGCTCTTGGGGGATGTTTGGGGACTCCCTCAACATGACTGTGTGGGAGGGAGTTGTCAAAACAGCCCCGTAACATGTTTTTGGGCATCATGTTTGATAAATAACACTCAGTGCGAGAGACAAAATGGCGGACGCCGCTTCCTGGTTTCGGCCGATTCGAATGTTTACTAAGATCTAAGAGCCAATCAGAATCGCGCTCGCGCACGCCACCGTACGCGTACGGTAAGCGTACGGTAAGCGTACCGTAAGCGGGCTCAGATATATATATTGATTTAAAGGCTATTTTCTCAGAATCTACTGAACAGATTTACACCAAACCTACAAAAGGCACTTCCTTGACCTAGGGACTACCTCTCTGCCAAATTTCTAGTAATTCTGTTCAGCCGTTCGGGCTGTAGCTCTGTCTAAAGGTCCTTTGGAAAAATGCATGGGAAAAACGCGTTTTGGGACCCCCCTTTTATCTCAGCCCCCGCTTGACGAATCCCCCCGAGACTTTCAGGGTAGGAGCGGAGCGTAGCGCCCCACCTATTTTGAGAAATTCGCGAGGATTCATCGACCGGCGCCAAAGTTATTCAAAATAGAATGTTGCGGATTTCCTATGGAAAAGGGGTCCTAACTATAACTACCTACTGGCGACCGCCAGTAGGTAATATATCTTTATCTATATATATATATATATATATATATATATATATATATATATATATATATGTATATATATATTATATAGATATATATAGATATATATCTATATATATATATTCACTGAAAAAACCATAGGTTTCAGGGGCGTTATAGTTAGCTGGACATTTCCCTCATACAAAACCCTAGAAATTCCTCCGTTATAGTTAGTTCAGCTAACTATAACTCGCGCCCCCGCAATGCACTGCTGATGACGTCACATATTACATCACTCATGACATGGTCAGTGACATCTGAAATGACATCACTGATGATATCACTGATGACGTCATCCAGTGAGTGTGTGTTTCCATACATTTTAAATATGTTTAATATATATATAGGGAAGAACCTATGGAAGAATGAGTGGGTGTATAAGTATGTGAATGGATGATTTAGTAGGTGCATGACTGACTCTAGACTAGTGACTAAACTGTGTGAATGTCTGTATCTGTCTGTCTGTTGGTGTATAAGCAGCTGCATGGTTTTGTGAATAGCTATATGAGCGTCTCCCTGGGTTATTGATTGGTTGTCTGAGTATCTGTTTGGGTGCCTGAGTGTTTGTGTGAGTGGGGTGTGTGCATACATGTGTGAGTGGGTGATTCTATGGGTGCATGGTTTTAAGAGTGCATCTGTGACGGACTGTATGGTTGGGTGAGTATGTATGGGTGTGTTAGTGATTGAATGTATATCTCAGTGGTACATGTGTGAGTAACTACATATGTGAAAGGCAGTATATATGTGTGTAAGAGTATATAAGTGGGTATATGTGAGAGTGTGTGATTGTGAGAGTGGCAGTATGGATGAGTGTGTGCTTGAATCAGTGATTGTATAAGAGCGTAAGAATGTGGTACTATTTTTATGAGTAAGTGAACTTATGTGTGTATAACTGCATAGGTGAGTAAATGGGAGTGTGATTAATTATTTGCATGACTGACTAAGTGTGAGAGTACCTCTATGGATGATTGGTGGTGTGTGAGTGTCTATGTAGGTGTATAAATGCATATGATAGTCCTGTACTGAGTGACTGTAAGTATGAGTGACTGCACAGGTGAGTGAGTGGATGTGTGTGTAGATCTAGGAGTCAATGAGTGGGTATGTAGTTATTGGTATTGGAGTATCTATAGTTTTGAAAATGGACGTCTGAAATTTTGATTGAGTATATCAAAGGGTGTGAGAAGGTGCACTAATTTATCACATGGATGACGTCATCAGTGATGTCATCAGGATGCGTGGCTACGCAAGCCACGATGGCGGACATGCATTGCTGAGGCTCCGAGCTCGGGCGCCTCTCACAGCCAATATTGAGTGTCACCACGGGTGCTCAGCGGACCCGGGAACGGCGGAATGTGCCTGCGCGGCGGCGCGGTGCCTGCAGAAGCCTGAGGACACCTACCGCTTCAGAACGGAGCTTCCTCGGACGGAGCCGCTCGCGCCGCGCTCCAGGGCTCAAGATGGCGCCGGGAGTCTTCTGAGCGATACAAGCGGCGGGGCCAGGAGAAACCCCAGGGATGTCGGCGCACCGCACTCAGCCCGCTTAGACAACCGGATGAGGAGGATCGGGGGCGGACCAGGGGAGGACAGCGCAGAGCGCCACAGTAGAGACGATTGTTGGCACCCCTAAGCCATCCACCATCTTGGGTGCTGGGCACCCGACGCCCGCCGGGAGCGAGTCTCGGCACTACTACCGGACGCTCAAGGTACCTTTTGCAGCCTACTCACAGGGGGACTGTGGGGGGGCACAGAATCTCAGCGAGGGCGGCGTGGTTCGGAGATCCTCTGACTCTTATTATCAGGCTCATTATCAGATCCTGCCTGACCTTGGCATGGCCGCCCGGGTGGCGCCTGACCTCTTCATACGCCTCCGGCGAGGCCTCTGACTCCGCAGCCACCACCACGACAGCCTCCCCAGGGGCACCCGGGAGAGCCTATACGCCCCCGCCTGGTCCGCCCACCATCTGGCCACGGCGGACCACCTGGGAACCCCCCCGGTGCACTGAGGGACCCCGGGGATCAGTGAGAGCCAGCACGACGGACCACAACAACGGAGGACGCCGGCGCTCGGCGTGAGATAGTGGCGGGCCCTACACCCTGCCCGGGGCGCTCCAGGTACCTGGCGTAACAGGCGCTCAGTGAGGCTGGGAGAGGACCACGGCTCTCAGCAAGGGCGACGCGAGCCCGGGCCCGTCCAACGCCTACAAATGGACCTCGCCAACCTCTATTATAGCTGACTGCAGGTTCCTTGAAACCTCCGCAGACTCCCAGGGGGGGCCCAGTCCACACAGCGACTGCGGAGATAGCCCTCCAATCTCTACGGGGCGCGCCCCTAATTCATTGGGACGAAGCAAATGACCCTCCGCCCGCACCACTGAATGCACGTGTGGTCTCCGCGTGGTGGTCTAACACTAGGAGCAACTCGTCCGCGGCCTCTTGCGCCTGATGTGGGCGATCCCTGTGCCCAGACCGCAGTGTGGGAGCCAGAATACCAGCACGGATTGTTCTCCCCCGGAGACGCGCTCCCACCATCCACCAGCACCATGGGGGCCCACACCTCTCCTCTTATTCGCTGACCCCTGGCACCACTGAAGGCTCGTGGGACCCGTCCGGCAGCGCCGGCCCCCCCTCCGCACAGGGTGAAGATGAGGAAACCAAAACCTACACAACACAGCGCGGTCCCGGAAACTGCCCCGGAGAATATGCCGAAGGCCTCGACCTGGTCCCCCAGTACAGCACCTTCATCGGACCTATCAATCTCGGATAAACTGGATAATGTCCTCGCCGCCATTGAACTGTCCCGCTTGTCTATGGAGGAACGCCTCGGTACTTTGGCGACAGACGTTAACCTTCTACGAGACGATCACCGTAAACTGGCTGACCGGGTGAGAACTGAGGAACGGACACTGGAGGAAATACAGCCAACACTCAAGGAGCACCAGACGACGCTCCAGGGGATCCTCACTTGTTTAACCGCGGTGGAAGAACGCGCACAGGACTTGAAAGGTCGCTCGCAACGCTGCAACATCCGGGTGCTGGCACTGCCGGAGGGCCTCGAGGGTGCAAACCCTATAGACTATATGGACACATAGCTTAAATCCTTCACCTCAACATCGGACCGTACAGCGTTCTTCTCAATTGAACGAGCCCACAGGGTGCCCGCCCGAAAACCCCCACCTGGCGCAGCTCCTCGGCCGCTACTCGCTAAATTCCTGCACTTCCGGGACCGCGATGCAGTACTTCGGGGTGCGCGACTGGCGGCGCCACTACGGATGGAGAACAACCAGATAATGATCTTCCCGGGCTATGCCCGAGCAGTGCAACAGCAAAGATCATCCTTCTTGGACGTAAAACGGAGACTTCGAGACACTAACATTCAATATGCTCTGCTCTTCCCGGCTCGCCTCAAGATCCTCCACAAAGGTTCTTCCATTTTCTTCACGACCGCGGAGGCCGCACAGGACTGGGCAGATCAACATTGTACGCGGGCACACAACACTCACCCTCAACAGGGCTCACCTCTCAAAACTTTCTGTGCTCGGAAACGCCCCATGAAACTCCGCAACACCGAGTCGAAAACGGCGAATGGCACCCACGACTCACATGATCTCGAACAGATCATGCGGGAGAGGCGCGAAGCTTTGCAAGCAGCAATCGACCTGCGTTCCACACAACACTCGGAACCCATGCACCGACCCCCGCATCTCTTCTCATCGGAAGGCGAAAACGACAGCGATGACACCGCCTCGGGGGCTGACTCGGTGGAGCCCCCCCATGCCACTCCACAAACGGCAGACGGACTGCTAGATGGACAAACCTCTCCTCTTTCATCTTGAAGCAACCCAGGATTACAGACTGCCAAATTGTATCCTTATGAGTAATGTCCGTTCTATACCCATGGCCTAAAGAGAGGGGATTGATACCCTGCACATGACGCGCAATGCTCCTTCTACATGCCCATTCAGCGCGCGGCTTCGCACTTGCATGTCGTCACCCCCTATCATATAGAGCAGTTATCCACCCCAGTGTTACGGGAGGAAGTTTGGACACACCGTTTCTTGAACCATGAGTCCTTTGTATTGGGACTGTTTCCCACACCCCCACACACTGTTCACATCCCAGTTCATACAAGTCCCATCCCGCCATGGAACTCCACACCACAGAACATCTGAACGGCCAGGCTCTCCCTCCGCCTGCTCTCCCCAGGCACAGCGCATCCCTAGGAGACCACTAAATGACCTACCTAACGGGCGCCTCACCCAACCCACACGCAGCGCTGATCTGGGTCCGCCCAGGGACCCCATTCCAGGAGCTCAGGCGGGTGGTGGACGGAGAGGGCAGATTCGCCCTCTTGGAGGGACTCTTAGATGGTCAGGCTGTCCTTTTGGGAAGTGTGTACGCCCCGAATGTCGACCAGGACAAATTTTGGGACCGACTCACAAACACACTCGCCCAATTCACACATGTACCCTGGATACTGGGGGGGACTACAATTGTATCCAGGATCCGGGACTGGACCGTTCTCACCCCCCACTCCCGCACTCCCCCACCCACAGACAAATTGAACGGTTCAAAGCATGGGTCGCACACTGGTCGCTCACAGACGCATGGAGACTGCACCACCCCCAAGCACGCGTCTACTCTTTCCACTCCATCCCTCACAACCTACGAGTTCGGCTCGACCGTTTTCTATGTACGGCAACACTTCTCCCGCAATTATGTCACTCGGAATATTTAGGCAGGATCGTCTCAGACCATGATGCACATCTCCTAAGCCTCCAGTGGAGACCCCCACACCCCCCCTGTCCCCACGTGGCGTTTATCGCGGGACTGCCTAACGGATCAAGTTTTCACACACGAGCACCAACGTAGCATTCAAGAATACTTTACTCACAACACGGGGACCGCGTCATCAACCCTAATCGAGTGGGACAGCTTTAAGGTGGTGGCCCGTGGGGAATGTATTCAACAGAGAGTCGGGGCAAAGCGTACCTTGGAGCAGGCCCTTGAGAAAGCGGAGAAGCGACTGGCCGCGGCCCTTAAGGCCGCGGATCAGTCAGTGGCGACGGCGACACAAGTCGCCCATGCCAAATCAAAGTATCAGGCGGCATGTGCAGACCTACGGCGTCACAACTTTCGGACCTATGCGACCCGGATGCATAAAGACAGCGACAAAACGGGCACATTGTTAGCGTGGCTCGCTAAACAAGACACAGAAGTGCGGCCCATCACCGCAACCATAAATCCTCATGGCACCCTGGTACAATCTCAGGATGAGATCCTCCAGGCATTCTATCAACATTACTCGGTAGTCTACAATATTCCCCCATCACTAGCTCCGGAGGCTGTTAACCACTTTCTAGATCCTCTCCCCCTCCCCCAGATACAAACCACTGAGATTACACATGCTATACGAGCCTTAGCCCGTGGCAAAGCCCCAGGTCTAGATGGGTTTCCACTTGAATACTATGCTACCTTTGCCTCCCAGCTGACTCCTCGCTTATCTACAGTGTTGGACACAGTGCTGCAATCTGGTGAACTACCTAGCTCCATGAGAGCATCGGTGATCGTAACGTTCCCGAAACCCGACCGTGACCCCCAACTCCTAGCCTCCTATCGCCCCATCACACTTCTCACAGCCGATTGTAAAATTCTAGGGAAAATCTTAGCAGATAGATACTCCCAAATTATACGCCCACTAGTGCATCCAGACCAGTGCGGTTTTGTCCCGGGCAGGAATACTTCTCAAAACATTCAACGCCTTTTTCACATCCAGGATCAGATTGGCGATCGCTTCCCTCGGACGGCGTGCCTGATCCTGGACCTCGAGAAGGCTTTCGACACCCTAACATGGCAGTTCCTCTTTACAATCCTCGGGCGGGTTGGACTTGGCCCCACTCTCATAGCCTACACTCGCCTTCTCTATACCAACCTTACCTCCCGGGTCCGCCTCGGTCGCTACATCTCCCCGGAATTCGCGATACACAGGGGCACACGACAAGGATGCCCCCTCTCACCTTTATTATTCGCGCTTGCTATTGAACCCTTAGCTATCCGGCTCCGCCGGGAAGGACAGGGTTGGGGCATCCCACTCGCAGACACCATGCATTGCGTATCTATGTACGCAGACGACCTCCTTATATATGTACGGGATATTACGGCAGATCTCACCCCACTCGAGACCGCCCTGACGGAATTTGCTGATGCTTCGGGCCTGAAAGTGAACTGGGACAAATCTATGGTGTACCCCCTCCACCCAGACGCCTCTCCCCAGGAAATTTGGATTGGTGACCGGAAAATACGTTGGGCTGCAGAGGCCCCTCGATACCTCAGGATTCGTTTATACCATTCCCCTGCCGACATTTTCGAGGGCAATCATCGTAAGGCACTCGCCAGTATACGATCCACAATTGGGTTCTGTCGGAGTCTCCCACTGGCCCCGATTGGTCGGGTAGCTCTCGCAAAAATGATACTGGTCCCACGGATGCTATATTACTTTGCCAACCTCCCAGTAATCCCAGCCCGCTCCTTCTTCAAAGACTTAGACACACTCCTTAGCTCTCTAATATGGGGTAAGGGGCACCACAGGATTGCGTTAGCAAAACTAAAACTACCCATGACACAGGGGGGCCTCGGCGCTCCATCATTTGAAGCCTATTTCCTGGCAGCGCAGCTTCAGTGGCTTTCTTATTGGACGGCAGAAAGGTACACATCTGAAACATGCACTGCCGCAGGTCGGGTATCAATACCAGAGTTGCGTCGCCTGCTCCTACCGGGATCCCGTCCCACACGGACCTACCCCCTCCAAGTGGAAATCGCCCGGAAATGGGTCCAGCGCATACACTGCATGACATCAAACTGTCCCCCATACACACCATTACTACCATTAGTAGGCTGGCCAAGAATAAAGGTTTTTTTTGCTCCTGCCATGCTCCAGGAATGGATATCCAGAGACATCGCCGAAGCAGAAATACTGTTCGAAGAGGGACAGCTTAGACCGTACCAACAACTTATGGATGACTATGACCTTCCCCCAGGTCAGTTCCTGCTCCCCTGCCAACTCCTCAGCCACTACCGACCGTACTATGACCTCACACTAGGGGAGCCTCCCACACACCCAGTTCTTCACACAATATTACGAATTGGAACAGGTCACCACCTTACCACGTGGCTGTACAAATCGATCAGGGAACTGACACCCCCACTACTAGAACCCCTGCGGACTCTCCGGGAGGAGGAAGCAGGACGCTCATTTCAAGATAACGAGTAGGAGAGGGCAATGGAATTCCCCAATAAAAGTGTCTAGGAACGCCCGTTTTAAGAATATACAATTTCACCTTTTACATAGGGCCTACCTGACACCAGCACGCCTTCAGCGCTTCTACCCCGATACGACCTTCCTCTGCCCTCGCTGTCAGGCGTGAGACGCAGACTTTTTCCATATGTTTTGGACCTGCCCGGGTATTCAAGCCTATTGGTCGTCTATCCACACGACACTTCGAGACCTCACTGGACTTACCCACTTAACCACTTGGGAGGGCTGTGCATTAGGCATAATCGGACGAAGGAAACGTCACAAAATACCCATGTGCTTTGTTTCCCTAGCCCACTTACTGGCCAAACGCTGTATAGCTATTGTTGGAGGGAGGACCACCGGGGAGTCAGGGGGCCCTCTCCGGGGCACCTTCCTACCGCAAAGTTATAGCCGAGCGCCGCTGAGAAGCCTCCTACGAGAGGTCTTTCTCCTATGATCGTACTAGGCCCATTAACACCACCACACAGGACTCCGTATCAGTTGCTTATCTAGGTACTTTATCAACAGTAGTGCATTCGAAATATTTACAGGGGGATCGAGAGATCCAGAAAGAGTCTCAATGTCTTTGTAGGGACAGGGTAGCGGGACAGTCTTAGTACCAGCCTGGTACGGGGAGCTCCGCGCCAGACCTTGCGTTGGGCCGAAGGTGGCTCCGGGGATCGGAGCGGCAGGTGCTGGTCTCAAGGCAGCTCGGACGTGGAGAGCCGCGACGGTGTCTGCAGGGCTCGAGTGGTAGTTCCGCTTGGGTCGAGCCGCGACACAGTCAGTAGGGCTCCGGTGGTAGGTCTGCTTCGGTCGAGCCGCGACACAGTCAGCAGGGCTCTGATGGCAAGTTCAACAAGGTCGGGCCGCGACAGCGTCAGCAGGGCCCCAAAGGTTCGTGAAGGTCTTTAAGCACGGTGGAGCCGCGACGTAGTCAGCAGGGCTCAGAGCGTGGTTCCAGGATGAGTCTTTCTCCGTAGGGTCAGCCGCGATCCGATCAGCAGGGCTCTTGACTCCGGGATACAACTGCTGTCCTGTTGCAGGGTCGCCCCAGATATAGGTCTGGAGCCCGTTGATGTCCAGACCCTTGCGCCCGGGGGGGCGGAGAGGCCGGGTCGGGAGCGGCCAGACGCTCAGCAGGAGAGGCGCCAGGCCCAGGAGAGCTGTGGGGCGATCGCACCTAGGTGTGGGAGGACGGTTGGGGGTCCCATCGATACTGCCCTCCGCCGGGAGTGGGGAAGTGTTCACGTGGTACCCCCTGGCCAGTTGTTGGTGCCTCGATGTCGGGGCTTGCTGGGGCCGAGGCCGGGTTGAGCGGGGCCACGTAGTCTGGTGCGCAGAGTTACGTACAATCCAAAATGGAGGAGCCCCGAGGTGCAGGGGACCTCGTGCTGCTTGGCGAGGGGGAACAGGACCACGCCACGAGGCCGGCTCCAACAGCTATGCACTGGTGCTCCCCTTCGGGCCCTCCGATCACGGCATGGTTGGGGGCGGTGCTTAAATGGGCTACAGCTGAGGAGGATGCAGTGCGTGAAGAAGAAGCTAAAGGTATACGCAAAGTCCCAATCTCCTTGGAATGGGCGCTCCTAGTACACCATTTCAAACAGTCTCAGACCCAAGAAGACCCAATCACCGGCACAACTACCCCTGACACCACACAGCCACCTACTGTACATGCCCACAAGACAGGGGACCCCTCCCGCTTGCCCACACCACCCTAGGACTCGCTAGGCTCTCGCCCCCGCTCGCCAGCCATACTGATCTATCCCCTGCACCCGCCTGTACACCCATCTCCTCCTACGCGAGATGCAGCTGTGCCGTCGAGTAGATATCCGAGGAATCACGACATTTGCCTGGCCCAACCACTTAGAATTCCATGGTGACTCCTAGTTCGGTTCCTCCCCCCAGTTTCTCCTTCTGGCGAACACCTGCTACAGCACATGCCACATCTACACGGAATGAGACGCAAATGTAAATCTCTATAATGATGATAGCCGATTTAACTACACATGTACCACAGTTATATGTACGGAATGCAAATGATTGTAACAACAAATACCAATAAAAAGAATATACAAAAAAAAATCAGTGATGTCATCAGTGATGTCATTTCAGATGTCATCAGTGATGTCACTGACCATGTCATGAGTGATGTAATATGTGACGTCATCAGCAGTGCATTGCGGGGGTGCGAGTTATAGTTAGCTGAACTAACTATAACGGGGGAATTTCTAGGGTTTTGTACGAGGGAAATGTCCAGCTAACTATAACGCCCTTGAAATCTATGGTTTTTTCAGTGAATTTCAAAGGTTTTTTAAATGCCAATTCCTAACTATAACGCCCCTGCAACCTATGTTTTTTTCAGTGAATTTCAAAGGTTTTTTAAATGCTAATTCCTAACTACATCAGGCCTGAAACCTATGGTTTTTTCAGTGAATTTCAAAGGTTTTGTAAATGACAATTTTGAATGTATTAATTGTTATACTGATTTTTTTGATACTGATTTACTACATTTTTTAAACTATTTATTTTTAGATATATTTTTTATAATTACTTTATAATTACATTATACATTACAATACAAAATATACTTTCTCAGAATGAATTAATTTAGTTTAAATACTTGGCAAATAGGCAACAGACATTTAAGTACAGTAGTTACAGTTGTTGCAATGGCCAACACAATTTCAAACACAAAGCAACATTGAGCTCAATGTGAATTTCTAGTTAAATGCAATTAGTTACTTTATGGATTACTTTTCTAACCACAGGACTAGATCCTAGATTCAATCCTTGGACATCTCCTGTAAACAGTTGAGTAAAAGCGTTTTGGTTACAGTAGTTATTTTTAAGGAATATTATTGTATTTTAAAAGTTGACACTTAGAAATTTTTTCACATAGAATCTCCAATGTTATCCTATGGCTGAAAATTCACTTAGCAGGTAAGTAGTGTTATTGTTACTTTTTCTTACTCAGTGGTGGATCCTGGATCCAGCACTGGCCAACCTCCTGTAAACAGTTGAAAGAATGTGTTTAAGTCATACAGACGATTTTTTAGGAATATTTTTAGTTTGTGAAAATAGACACTTAGAAACTTTTCTGGTGAAAACCACACAATGGATTCCTATGGAAGGAAATACAAGTTACTGGTAAGTACACTTAGAATTACTTTTCAGGGTCAGTGCTGGGCTAAAAGAGGCAGCCCTGGGTTCTCTCCTGATAACAGGTGAGTAAATCGGAATTCGTAGTTCGGCTGATTTTAGAGGAATATTTGTACGTTTCAAAAATGGACACTTAGTAAATTTTCTGGTGAAAACCGCACAACGGATTCCTATGGAAGGAAATACAAGTTACTGGTAAGTATGCTTAAAATTACTTTTCAGGGTCAGTGCTGGGCTAAAAGATGCAGCACTGGGTTCTCTCCTGATTACAGGTGAGCAAATCGGAATTCGTAGTTTGGCTGATTTTAGACAAATATTTGTACGTTTCATAAATGGACACTGAAAATTTTCTGGTGAAAACCACACAATGGATTCCTATGGAAGGAAATACAAGTTACTGGTAAATATGCTTAAAATTACTTTTCAGGGTCAGTGCTGGGCTAAAAGATGCAGCCCTGGGTTCTCTCCTGATAACAGGTGAGTAAATCGGAATTCGTAGTTCGGCTGATTTTAGAGGAATATTTGTACGTTTCAAAAATGGACACTGAAAGTTTTCTGATGAAAACCACACAATGGATTCCTATGGAAGGAAATACAAGTTACTGGTTAATATGCTTAAAATGACTTTTCAGGGTCAGTGCTGGGCTAAAAGATGCAGCCCTGGGTTCTCTCCTAATAACAGGTGAGTAAATCGGAATTCGTAGTTAGGCTGATTTTAGAGGAATATTTGTACGTTTCAAAAATGGACACTTCGAAAATTTTCTGGTGAAAACCACACAATGGATTCCTATGGAAGGAAATACAAGTTACTGGTAAGTACGCTTAGAATTACTTTTCAGGGTCAGTGCTGGGCTAAAAGATGCAGCACTGGGTTCTCTCCTGATTACAGGTGAGTAAATCGGAATTCGTAGTTCGGCTGATTTTAGAGGAATATTTGTACAATGGTGAAGGAAGGTGGAGGGGCCTGAGGTGACCTGTGCAAACCCGCCCTGTGGCGCGTTTTAAGTTGGGGAATTAATTCCTCTTCAATCCTGTGGTCCCCTGGGGGCCAACTAGCCCACCAGGTACCTCCAGTATGCGCCCATTAAAACAAGCCCCGGGGGTGGCGGTCCCTGGGGCTGCGGGGGGGCCATGAGCCCCCCCCCATACATTCAGTTAAGCCCGGGGGTGGCGGTCCCCGGGGCTGGGGGGGCCCTCTGGGCCCCCCATTATGATAAACACATTGCCCCGGGACTTGGCCCCCCTGGGGGCTAAATAAAAACGAAGCGCGGGAGCCGTGCTTCATTTTTTTTGCATTCGCAGGATGCATGGAACCTACGCGCATCCCGCAATTTAAAAAAAAATATATATTTTTTTGGGGCCTTGGGGGTCCTTGTGGGACCCCTGAGCAGTCCTAGGGGGTCAGGGTGTTTCTACCCTGCCCCCTTGTCGCGTTTTGCGTCTTTGTTTTTGGGCTTTCTTGTGCCTCGGTTCTACCGAGGCACAAGATGGCTGCCAACACTTCCTGATTCAGAGTGTTGGCAGCCAATTAGCATTCAGCTCTTGCTCGGGAGGGTTCGGGGAGGGTGCGGGGAGGGTGCGCGGATCCTCCCCGGCCATAGATATCACTAACTTTTAACTCTAATTTTCTCAGGAACTACTGAACGGATTTACACCATTTATGCAAAAGGGATGAGTCTGAACTGAGGACTACCTCTTTGCCAAATTTGGTGCAATTCCGTTCAGCAGTTCGGGCTGTAGCTGCGACAACAGATCCTATGGGAAATTGCATGGGGAAAACGCGTTTTGGGACCCCCCTTTTTTCTCGGCCCACGCTTGACGAATCACCACAAAACTTTCAGGGTAGGAGCGGAGCGGAGCTGGCCAAAAGTTTGGAAAACTTTGCGAAGATTCGTCAATCGGCGCCAACGTTATTCCAAATAGAATGTTGCGGATTTCCTATGGAAAATAGGTCCTAACTATAACTATCTACTGGCCAGTAGATAATAAATATATATATATATATATATATATATATATATATAGGGACTCGGTGGTAGCGGGACTTTACTGTGGAATACTATGACCGAGTTATTGAACTGTCCTTTTGCGTAATGCCTGTTGGTCTGGAAATAAAAAGAATCTTTTAAAGCACTGTTGGTGGGGCCCGTATTGTGTTGCTGAAGGAGCGCGTGTTGCTTTTGGATTGTAATGAGGTGTCTGACACACCTGAAACGGGCCCCGATCCGTGAGGCAGTGGCACTCCTACTTGTCAGGATGTTGTTTTGAAGCTTGGAGCTTACCTTAAAGGAGAGCCCGCTGGCTTTGATCATGAACAGGAACGGAGTTTCGATGGAAAGGCCACTCTGTGAGGCCCGCCTCAACTTGGGAAATGAACTTTGTAACATCCAGGATTTGCAAGAGGAACTTTTCCTATGCATTTCGTGCTTGATGTAACTACCTTGAAAGGCGAACTATAAGCTGTATAGGAACTCGGTGGTAGCGGGGCTTTCCTGTGGAATACTGTGACCGAGTTATGGAACTGTCCTTTTGAAGCAAGTGTTGTACTCGGCACAGCGTGAAACAAGTTAAGTTTTGCCTAAATCGACAAGTAAAAACCAGTAAACCAAAGGTAAAGGGCAGTTATGGAGCATTTTGGGAGTTGCAGTTCCATGAATCATGAAAAGAACTAACGTAACTTTGCAACGAAGGAACACATTGATTGCAAAACTATTTGGGGGTTAAATGGATAACCTGAAATAAGAAACTGTACTTACTCTCGCTGCATTAATTATGTACGGTATACACCATGAATTAAAAAACAAGAATTGACTGCCCTTTTAAATTGAAATGGGATGAATGGACGGTTGTCCTTTTTCGATGTCTAATGAGTTACGTTATTTAAAAGCTAACGAACCCACTGATACAGCAGCTAGTGGCATATGATTAAGAGTCGAACACGTAATGCCTGTTGATCTGGAAATAGAGAATCTTTTAAAGCACTGTTGGTGTGGCCCGTATTGCGTTGCTGAAGGAGCGCGCGTTTCTTTTGGATATATATATATCCAATCCAAGCGTTGTCAGGACGATATTGAAGAAGACAACACACCAGGGCCATCAAAGTTTCTTCAGTGTGATTTATTTAGGCAAAGTCACTCAACGCGTTTCAAAGCATCCGCTTCTTGCTCACGAGTGTCATGCATTGCAAATCAAAATTTTGTCAAACAAATCATGTGACATTTTTGAATTTAGAAAGTGAAAACAGACTTCATTGGGTCTTTAAACAAAATTCATTGGAAAAGACTGAGTGAGCTTCCAAATGATGCTAAACGTGATAATAAATGATGGTGATAACATACAATTACCGAAATTAAATGGATACTAGGCTAAATATATTTACAATTGTGTTTTTCAGCAAGTGTAACCCACTTTCAAAAAATGAAACAAAGAAATCGCCTCCCACTGGCTTCGAGTCGAGTTCAGACTACATATTTCATCAATAACTGGGAAAGCTTTATCGAGCACGTTACAACAAACTTTATTGAGACAGAGTACAATCACAGAATATTTCTGTCTTTTAGCGCAGTCATCGTGTTAACGTTCATACCCCACAGGGTCTAACATCACCACCAACCCTATGACACAACCGATTATGACTGCCGTGGATAAAAACCAAACACCACAAATTGGACCTGTCGCGTTATTAACCCCAGTGGGTAATCCATTTACGCTGTTAACTGTGTAATCTGTAGGACCCAAGAAAATTATTGATCAAGAGACATCATGCCCCAGTGGGCAAAATTAAACTAAAAGAAAATTTAAATTATATCAGGATCGTACTATCAAACGTCTCAGAAAAAAACTAAGTACCTCGTGCTCGTAGCTCAGTAAATAAGGTTACGGGACCAACTACTCGTCTTAACGACAAATTATTGATAGGGCTTGGTTCCTCAAATTGAATGCAAGGCCAGGTTACAGTTCTATATTGTCTATTGAAGTGAAGACTAAGTCACCAATCTAAACAAGGAAATGACACCATCATTGTGGGTAGATAAGCTGATATCATGCTCAAATTTGCTTACCACTTGCTTAACCCCTTCGACGCTCATGACGGAACGGTTCCGTCATGAGCGTCGGTTGAGCTGTGCTCATGACGGAACCGTTCCGTCATGACCACGCCCGCGCAGGTAACGGTCAGCACAGCGGGGGAATCCGCCCCGCATGGAAGGGGTTAAGATATATCCAAAATCTGTGAAAGAATAATAATCAAAATTGGTTAACAAAAGATCAATAACGTAGTTTCATAAATTTACAATCACTTTAGTAGTTTCAACAAGATCAAGAAAGGGTGAAAACCATATGTCAACATTGAACATATGCTTAAAAACATTTAAGAACATTTAAAAATTGCGGCTTCAATAACCATTGCTCTTATTTGACAGTAAGATAATCAACCCAAATGCACAGATAAGGCCTCATCACAATTATGGCCCACTGGCTGCATTGTGTGATATTTGATAATAAACCTAGATTTGAGGCGCCGCAGTTCTTTGACTCTGTCACCTCCTCTTTCTCTTCTAGGAATACTATCTAGTACAATGAATGATAACAGTTTAGTGTTCTGGTTGTGGCGGGAAAAGAAATTCCTGGCTATGGGATATTGTTTATCGTTGTGTGTAATTGCCCTTAGGTGCTCCAAAATACGCTTAGTAGCCTTATGTATAATGCTGCCAACGTAGAATTTGTTATAGGGGCACCTGAGGGCATATACCACATACTCTGTGTTGCATGACACATGTTTGTTGATTTTGAACGGTTCGCAATTAGTGAACAATTTGATCTCCTTGCATGTTTTACTGTATTTGCAGGCTTTGCATCTGACACATACAAAAAACCCTTGTACAGTGTTCTTTAAACTCTCGGAAGGAATCAGAGTCGGACAGATTATTTCATTAAGGGATCTAGCCCTTCTATACGTTATCTGTGAGTATTCATCTAGACATTTGTCCAAATCTGCATCAGTTTTGAGAACCTCCCAAAATTTACCCAAAGACTTTTGTACTTCCCTCGCTTTTTTATTTTATGTTGTAATAAACCTGATACTGCTAGTATCATTAGATTCTGGGACTGGGGATATTTTTAATAAATCAACTCTGTTTCTTTTATCAACTTCTTCACAGGCATTCATTATGCACTTGGAACTGTAGCCTCTTACAAGGAACCGGTCAATCATTATGATTTTTTCTTCATTAAATCCTCCTGGGTACTGCAATTTCGTTTTGCTTGTAGCGATTCTCCCAATGGGATACTTTGAATAAGGTTAACAGGGTGGCAGCTCTGAGCGTGTAAAAGACTGTTCCCCGCAGTCGTCCTTCTGTACAGGAATGTGTCTAACATCTCTTTATTTATTTTACTTAGCACATCCAGAAATGTGATGGTTTCTTTACTCATTTGACTAGTAAATGAGAGATTAAGTGGATTACTGTTCAATAATTTGACAAAATCATTAGCTTCATCTACACTTCCATCCCAAACGCAGGAAATATCGTCGATATACCGCACCCACATTTTTACATGGTTTTGAAAAGATCATGGTGGCTGACCACCTGCTCCTCCCACCAGCCTAAGTAAAGACATGCAAAGCTGGGGGCAAAGCAGGTGCCCATCGCCGTCCCTAGAGTCTGACGGTATATCAGACCATCAAACATGAAAAAAATTATTTGTCAAACAAGTAGACATCATGTCAGTTAACATGTCAGTGTGCATTAAGAAACACACAGACTTATTTTGTAAGAAATGCATACAAGCTTTTATGCCCAAGTCATGGAAAAGACAACCGTTGTAGGTGCCTCAAAAGGGCACGGACAGTCTAATAAATGGGTGGTCTGTAATAGGTAAAAGGACTTAATCCATATATCAATCATGCATCCATCATGTCACAAGGAGGGCGCAGTGAAAACTGTCATATCGCTGTTTTCACACAGCGATGCAACAGTTTTCATAAATGAGGCCCCCAATTCACAAAGGTAAACTTACACTTTTGTATAAGTTTACCACTTTTCGGTATTCACAAAAGTAAACTTAGACCAAAAGTCTAACTTTACTACTTTTCGTTATTCACAAAGGTAAGTTACTATTAGTAAAGTTAGACTTTTGGTCTAAGTTTACCTTAGTGAATACTGAAAAGTAGTAAACTTACATAAAAGTGTAAGTTTACCTTTGTGAATCGAGCCCTAGATTTCCAGGTGCCAAAAACTAGGCATGGAACGAGCAGACATGAAGCTGCTGGCCTCGCCTTTGTAAAGTAAGATTAACACCTCTTGACCACCACAGTAAATTTAATAAAGGCTGGCACATTCAGAGCAGGTGAGGATCTGGCAGTGGCACGTGGAATATTCTACATGAAGCCCTGGTGAACCTGTGATTGTCTGACGTGGCCATTTTTAACAGTGTCGTTGCCACCATTTTGTAAATACTGAATCAACAACCCCTGAGAGAAGTCAGCCAATACTGTGAACAATGTGAATCCCTCAGCTGAAGGGGCTTTGACTTTATCACCAGAGTGGTCATAAATACCTGGAGCTGAAGGAGCCACTGACGACACTGAATGTGGAGCGTGGAGAGCAGGGAAGTCACGCATGCAAGTGGGTAGGTGGAGCAAGATCATGTAAATTGAATGCACCAGGTGGAGTCACTGTAAAAGGGGAGGGAGTCTAAAGAAGCAGAAAAGATGCAACCTCCTGGTACACATGCATCAGCCATTTACCTACGAGAACAAAGACGGAGATTTCTGAAAAATCAAAAGTTATGGGCTGCCCCTGGTGGATATCGTCTTGGACACTGGGCAGCCCTGCTGTAGCTGACAGTGCACCAGCCTAATAGTAGCAACTAGACAACAAAGTTAGACTCCCACAGAGACCCTGATCTAAGGCCTAGGAGGTTAACTTCACAAATATTAAAATAGTGCTACCAGCGAATAAAAGTGGCAATTGACAATGTGGAGTGACTGTGGAACTGGTGCACTCAATCTATATTGGCTTTGCACTGTGGAGAGAGGGTAGCCTCACCAAGGGGCAGAGCTCTTCCTCATAGAGGGAGCTATCAAAACGAGTGCTTGGGAAAGCAAGGAGTCATTTCCTCATTCTGCTACTTTGTTTGTTACGGAATATGTTCCCACTCTTGCAAGCAATTCCAAGCACCATCAGAGATGATGTGCTGAGCACACCTGGGACTGGGCCAGCCAGCCATAGTTGAGAATGTAACTATGCTTCTTGGAGTGACTGGAAGACATGCTTTGCCATTCTACTCTCATTTAGGGCCTTATTTATGAAGGCCTTGCAACACTTGTGAGCCGCCGTTGCGTCACTTTTCATGACACAGCAGCGGCATAAACAATGCAGCACATTGCACCGTATTTACAAGGTGATGCATCTAGGCAGATGCGTCACCTTGTAAAGCCCTACGCCACATTATACCTGCTTCAGGTAAAATGTATGCAGGGTGGGCGTTCCCACATAAAAAAAGGTCGTAGAAGTGTTGCAGTGAAATCTATTAGATTTTACTGCAATACTTCTAGGACTCCGTTGCGTCAAAACATTATGCCTGCCTCATGGCAGGCGTAAGGGTAACGCCGTGGAATGGGAATAGGCCTACCCCATGCATTGTTGGAGTTGCATCATGCTTGCAACAGAACTCCAGCAATGCGTGACTTTTGCGTAGACAGATATGTCAGGATTCCTGACATATCTGTCATTCCTTGCGACATGAAGGGCTGTACATTAAATACGGCGCATCCATACTTTCGCAAGGAGGGCATAGTGAAAACTGTTGAATAGCTGTTTTATCACAGCGATCCCACAGTTTTCATAGATAAGGCCCAAGGTGTTTACTGTGTACGGTCTAAGGCATGGAATACTCTCCACCTTTACAGAGATAACACATTTGCTGCTCCTGTTGCTTCTATAAATATTGATCACAAATATAGGCCCTCATCACGAGTGGCCTGGTATTTTGATGCAGTAATTATGGCATAGATAAACTCAGGTGAACTGTGTTTTTGGATTTTATCAGATGTGATAACTATTGTATATTCTGAGTTTTGGGGGACTAAAATGCCCATGTTGGTGCTTACCACACCCCAGTGAAACTCAGGCCTTTCCCCTTGTTTTGTTCCAGTATGTTCTTCTTGTGTACCTTATTGGTATTTTGTAGGAGCTCAGCTTTAGATGGTGTGGAAAGACAAAGGAGTGAGATATGATGTTCTTGTTCAGGCATTTGCAATTATTTCTCAAGGTATTTTCTACATTAGGAAGAATGCACTGTTTAATATGTGTTCTGAAATGTACCACAAGGGAGTTGTTACATGTGTAATGAATACAGGACTGTTTGCTTTGCCTGAGAACTAAACTGTTGGGTAAATTTCTATTACTGAGGGAGCATATATCTCTCTGTGCGTGGGATGCAGAAACATGAACTATCCAGGGTGACCATACAGAAAAGGTGATTTTGTACACTGAGGATCTCTTTTGAAGGAAGAGCCAGGGAAGATGTACCTGTCTGGGATCATGTAGGTATGTGCCACCACAGTGCATTCTGTGAGTAGAGCACTGTCTGCTCTACCCAGCTTCCTTTCTGATAGGAGATAATATAGCCCACGTTAATCATATTGAATTTTGAACCATGAAAATGTATCGACAATAATTAATTTAGAGCTGATGCCAAACTGATGAGAACTAACCGGATATACCAGACTTTCCTAGAATAGAGAAAATCCCTATTGAATCAGGCCAACATGTTCCTTGCTTCAAATTACCATGAACTTGGAGGTGCATACTGCCCTTTTCCACAAAACTAGGACTAAACCCCAAGCTGTGCTGAAGCTTTGCTGGATGCCCCCTTGCCTCTGCTGACCATCCGCCTATTAGTCCAAGACCAGCTCAAGAAGTCCAGAGACACAGACAACCTAAACATGCTTCCTAATCCTCACTAGAGAAGCGCTTGTCAGCTGAGTGGAAATTTTTCAGGTAAGCACACCCATTCTCTGTGCCCATTTTCTAATTGTTCACGTGTATTGGGCCTCACAATCTCACCATTGCTCTGCATCCAATAGATTCTTTTTGATATTATATTGTACACTGGCCTATCATTACACTCAGTAGCATATGGCTGGAATAGGTGTCTGTAAGGAGGTGGATCCCAATACAGATAACAAGGAAGCAGGGTCATAATAAGTATCACAATTATCCATTGGTAAAACACCCAGTAGAGGGTGTACGATGGCCTCTGCAGTTGGGAGTATGGCTTTTCAAGAGGACAAGAGGTCACAGATGAAAGAATAGCACACGAGAACCAGAAAAGAAAGTAGAAAACATGTAATAAAATTGGAATAAAAATGCAACAAGGCATAACTATCTGATGAGAAAACATCAGTCAGTATAGGGGGAAACTTACCTGTGGCAGGAATCGGGAGGAGGTGTCAGACATCACACTTGGCTGGAGCGACATCAATAACGCCCTGATTATGTAACAGGGGATGAAAGGTGTAGATAAAGATCTTATAAGGAGTGAGGCTTAGAAGCATCAGAACCAATCATAGAAGGAGGAAGGAGTCAGGGACTGGCAGTGTTGGAAATAACCATCTTTTGTGTGGTATTCACCCACATTTTGCCTTCGGTACTGTATTTTTGTTGCACCCATTTTTGATGGCTCTAGGATTCTGACTAATGTACTCTTGCTAGTCAGTGGTAAAGTGATTTTAGTAAAATTATGGTACACCTAATTGTCACATTTAATTTACTTATATGTCCCTAGTAATTGTTACTACATGTATTCAGGGCTGTAAATTAAATGTTACACATGGGCTGCACCACCATTGTGCCTCCCACTTAAAATGGCACTGTAAAACATGTCTCAGGCCTGCAATTGCAGCGTGTGTGTGCAGATTTAAAATGGATATTTTGCCCCAAAAAACTTTCGCTAGGCCTAGCCTTTCCTTTTTTAATACTAAGATGTCCTAAGATAGGCTCTAGCATCTCATAAGGTAGGGTGCAAGATATTTACAAAGTAAGACATGTGTACTTACAGTAAAACACCCTCAAAGTCACTTTTCACTGTGGCAAGGCTAGCTTCCTATAGACCCAAACGCTGGACTATTTTAATACATTTATTAAGTGATAACTTCAGTTTGGAAATAGCTACACGAATACCTCTTCCACTAATTTGAGCAGTAATTTAAAACCTCTTTACGAGTAAAGTCAGATTTTACATTACTAGTTTGAAAATGTCACTTTTAGAAAGTTGGTATTTTCTGGACTAAACCAAATTTACCTTTCTGTGAGTTTCCAGATTCACATGTCTGTTAACGGCCTTCCTGTGGTGGGATGTGTATTCCTCCCAGAAACAGTACAAATGGGCCCTGACTTTAGGGAAGGGTGTTCGTCTCCTGAGAAGGATGGCCTGGGGGTTGTACCCAGCCCTTCAGGTTCAGGTTGTAGCCTGAGTGCTGCATTCAGCTCCTTTCTGATTTAAGAGGTTGCATGTCATTCTTGCATGTCATTCCACTCGCAAATGCAGCTCACATCTGGGCCTGTCTGCCATTGTTTCAATAGCCAGGATGGAACTGACCACAACCAGTAGAAGTTGCATCCCCAGAACCTGAAAACAGAATGGCGTTTTTCACTAACAGGACATGTAAAACCTTATCCAATATGTCCTACTTTTAAGTAACAATTCACCCTGCCCTATGAGCTTAAAGGACCCACTTTAGGCATTGACATATGTATTAAAAAAGAGAGGTTTAGGCCTGGCAATGGCTTTATTTTGCCAGGTCGAAATGGTAGTTTAAAACTGCATAACAGGCTGCAACGACATGTCTGAGACATGTTTTAAAAGGCTACTTCAGTGGGTGGCGAAATGAGTGCTGCATGCTCACCAATAGCATTTAATTTATAGTCCATGGGAACATGTAGTGTCATTTTCTAGGCGTTTACAAGTAAATTAAATGGTGCAAAAATGGTGTATGATAACTTTACCATGTTTGAAGGAGAGAGCATAAGCGGTTTAAATGTGTGAGCAGTGGTAAAGTGCGCAGAGTCCTAAAGCTAACAAAAACGGATTCAGCAAAACAGGAGGGGTTAAGGCAAAATGTTTAAGGAGATCCAACACCAAGGATGTCAAGTCTGACAACATGCAATGCCCACAGTACCCATGGAACTACTAACACTTCTTTTCTCACAAAGAGTAGACTGACTGTAGGGGAAACATGTCTTCCACTAACTGTAGAACTAATGTACAATCAACTTAAGAAGATTGATCCAGAATTATTTTTCCCACATTCTACTTTGGAGTGGTTACATGAAGCTCCATCCGCCGCAGTAGAGATAGAAGGTGCTAACCAAGAGAGAAGAAGAGTATGGGCCAGAGATTAAAAGAGATAAAAATACAATATTAATCTCCCAGGAGAAACCAGACCCACTAAATTGGAATGTAGGGAATAGACATTCATTTCAGGGGGAACAATACAAAGTGTTAACACTCTCTTATATCCTAAAGCGAGAAAAGAGGATGGCCCATCACCTCCCCCTTTATGCCCCTATCTTCAGTGGGAAAGAGGGTTTGTGTACATAATAGTATGCAGAAACAGGGGGTGACCATTCAACAAATCTTGGTATCTATGTCTTTTGGGGAAACATATTATAGAGAAATGTTTGCAAAATACAATCCTACAATGGTTTTACTGGCTAGAGATGTATTCAGAGACTGGCAAATACTGCAAACAGTGTCTGGGCTGGCAATTAGTGAATCTCGGGAATGCTCCAAAGGCCCCACTACAACCTCTGCCAGTAATTACCAACCCATTTCAAAAGATGGGAATTGATTTGATACATTCATTGGAACCTCTGAGAAGAAGGCATAGGAATATCCTGGTCCTATTGGAAATGCTACCAGTTGTTCAAAGGCCATTTCTTTAAGAGGAATCTGTACAGCCCGTATCTGCAATGTGTATTTTTCCCAGGTAATTTACTCGAAGAAATAATGATGTCTGAACCTCTGATCCAGGTTCAATGGTGATTATACATACCCGTCATAAACATACCTATCATTCAGAAACTGACGGGCTAGCAGAACAATTCAAAAAGATAAGGAAACAAAAGCTACAAAAGCTAGTCAGTCCTCATGGGAAAGATTGGGAAAAGTTTTTACCTTTACTATTATTCATATTACGTAGTGTACCCTAGTCTTCCACTGGATTTTCACCCTTTAAGCTACATTTTGGATAGCAACCAAAGACCATTTTGGACATGGTGCTGGAAGAATGAGGGCATCATAAAAATAGAACAGGCGTCTTAGTGGAGTATAAATGACAACCCTAAATTTGAGATTACAAACTCTTTGACAAATAGTAGCTGAGCACCAGCAAGAAGCTCAAAAAGCAAAGGAAAATCAGTATAATAAGAGACGCGCATCCCAAGCCCAAAATCCACAATATTATTGAGAGACTGGGAATTGTCCAATACATCATGAGCTGGTGCACTTGAAAGAGGCTGATAGACAGAAGACCACCTTTTCAACATATTTGAATGAATGGAGAAAATAACATTTATAAAGCTCTACAGCTGACTCCGACGAAGCATACTGGTGGTATGATAAGAATGCAATATTAAGTGCTGAAGAGATGGTTTTAAAAAAGCCTTCTATAGTGATTTGCCTAAGTGAAAGTGGAAGCGGGTACCAAAGTCTGGCTGCTGGCACTGAAAAATAATTGCTGCTGCTTCTAACTTTGGAGTATGCAGTAGGAGGAAGTTGGCTGAAGGCAAAGTTCTGTTGGGAGTGTATTGCATCATCCTCTCTCTTTCAGGTACACAGGGCCTGTCTGGTAGAAGGCTCTGTGGGTAATACCCAAAGCCTTGAAATGCTTCCATGTAGTTATAGGTAGCCAAGATAGGTCTTTCAAGTATTGTGAGATTGTATGTATAGCCGGAATCTTTAGAATTAGCAGAGCTGCCATATTCTGGTCTATCGGTAATCTGTACAGCATATAAACCAGCAAGCCCAGGTAAAGGACATTGGCATAGTCCAGTCTGGAAGCTATTAAAGCAAGTATAATGGTCCTTCTGCTAGCTTCCAGTACCAAAAGAATGATCTTCTTTAAGACCTTAAGCAGGATAAAGCTACTCGATTAGACTGAGGAAATTTGTGGACAGAAGGTAAAATTAGTATCAAATTCGGTCCCTAGATTTCTCGCTGTGGTGGTCAATGTGAGGGCTTGACTCAGTTCCACAGGCCACCAACTGTGCAGGTCGAGATTATCCTTTCCTCCAGCACCTTTCGGGTTCTTCCATGTACATGAATAACCATTTGGATTGCATGGAGCCACTGCCACATTCTAGCATCTTACAGACCAGTGTCTAAGACGTCTTCAAAACTTTTCAGCCACCTACTTAGAGGAAGTTGCCATATTTAGCCCAGACTGGGCATAACACTTATGACCTTTGAAAATAGGAATTACATTTTACATAAGGCTGGATTGACAGACAATCCTGCTAGATGTACCAAGGCCTCAATACAAGGACAATATTTGTGACGTCACATAGAAGAAGGTATGGTTTGCCCTTGAAGAGAGAAAAATGGAAGGCATTAATGTAATTACTCGACTGAGAAAATAAAAAAGAAGTTTGATTCTTTCAAGTATTTGTGGATGCCACAAATGTTCTGTCCTTCAATTTTTTACCTTTCTGTACTAAGTATTTATTTGTAGCACTAAAAGCACTGTTACCAGTAATGCTCATATTTCTCAAAATCCTATATGTTACAAATGGACGGCTCTGGGATTGAGCGTAGAAAAGTATTGCTGCAGAAGGCTTTAGGATTGGAGCATACCATACTGTACATTAGCCAGAAATGATTTCTTCATGAACACCTTTATGCCACTATTGAGATGGAATGTTAACCCTTCGTTGGGCTATGAAAGCACTGAGGTACTACCTGTTCGGGCAAATTCTAGGTCATAACTGATCATGCTCCATTGCCATGGATTGCACAGAACAAGGATGGTGCTCATGCAATGCAGTGCTAGGGTGGTTTTTGGCCCTCCTGACATACTCTTGTTCGATAGTCCATAGACCAGAAAAGTTCATGTATGCAGCAGATCACTTGTTTTAATAATACGCAACTGCTCTGCTCGAACAACAGGGCTCATAGAGGGAATGTAGGGAGATGGACCCCGGTGTAGGTAACAAGAAAGTGGGCTCAAATTCAATATCAAAACTATACATAGATAAGACACCCTGTTGAGGATGTACAGTGGCCTCCACTGGTGGAAGGATCGATTTGCAAGAGATGATATTGGATCACTGCTGAAAGAATGGCACATGTGGAGAGGTGGCAGATATTGAGAGGAGGCGGCAGGCATTCCGCTCGGCTGGAGAGACATTAAGAATTTTTGTAAACACAAAAGAGAGAGAGTCTTGTTTAAGGGTTTACTCCCAATACCCCTGGGGTATCAGTAACGAAACAAAAAAAGGAGTAATCCCGCTGATATGAAATATCTACGAGATGAGAAGGTAACTATCCAAAAAGGGAAAAGCTTCCTTTTTTAAAAGACCCCTCACTCACCAACCTAGTTGGGGACATGCTTCTTCATTGGGGTACCACCCAAGTACCGAATGCCACTCGGGTGTGCTTCAACACCTGATTACAGTGGAGCAGGATTATTCATAACAGTGGTGGAAGTGAGTGAAAAAGGTGAGGTTAAAAATTATCGTTTTTTAATTCCCTAAAAGTTTAATATGGAGCAATAAGACAATATTTAAAAACAAGTGAGGGACACCAATTTAGGATTAAGTTGACCTAAGGTGACTCTGTTTAAAAAAGTGATCGCGGTGGTCTACATGTTTCAACCTGCGCGTGATACTACCAGGTTTTCATCAGGACCTAGTGTTTGTGACCCGAGCGGTATGCACACTCTAAGGCGCACCCAACTCTGGGTCCATTACGATCCACACCGTATACTCACAGTGTGGCAACCTTCCAGCCTTCTGTGATAGGAACAGTCTGTAAGTAAGGGAACAAACACACATAATCCCAGTCAATTGTGTGTCTGAACCTTAGTTAACCTCTCATGCGTAGCTCTATTGCGAGCAAAATAGCGCGGAACATACCATGCTCCATACATACCATGCATGTTGTTTTAAATTGTGAATTATCATTTTATAGTGATCATGCGCCTATCAGGAAAAGGTGGAAGACCAACCCTTTTATTTAAGTTGATTGTGTTATTAATCACACTAGACCAACCCTTTTGTTTAAGTTGATTGTGTTATTAATCACACTGTCACCCTACGTAGTGCTCATTCGCATGTGTAGGTGTCATAATGCTTTTTAGGAAACGAGCGTGAGTACTCAGAGTAGCTGCGCATTTAGAAAAGGGGGCATGCGGTTCTAGAATAGGCATGCCTCGTTTTGCGTTATAAAATCTGAGCATCTTGCGACATGTAATGGGGAAGAAAGGCTTAATATGAACTATCTTTAGTCGTGCCTCATGGACACCGAAGGGAAGGGTGCTGGCTCTAGTCACACTCTGGGGGGGCAAATTAGTCGGTTTGCCTGACAGCGCATACGTCCACAATATGGCTGGATGCCGCAGCGGCAGGTTCACCATGCAGGCCAAATTAGATAAATACGCCTGGAGTAAGGGCGCGGGCGCTAAAGAAAAAGAACTTGACAACGGGCCTGAGAAGAGGCAGGAAGTAACTGAACAGCTGGAATTAACCCTTCACGACATAATGTCAGCCATTACGACGGTTAGGACGTCACTGGAGTCCAGAATTGACAATGTCTCTACAGAAGTCTCATTGATAAGAGCCGATATGCGATCAATAAATACTAGACTCAAAGAGGTTGAATCAACCACAACCTCCCTGGTCAAAGATACATCCACCCTCAAACAAACAGTGAGCGACCTAAAATCGGGCAATGATAGGATGGAAGCTCAGCTGGATGAGTATGAGGAGCGTTCAAGATGCAACAACGTGCATATTCTTGGAGTCCCAGAAAAAGCGGAAGGACAGGCAACAGACTTATTCGGGGAAGAACTTCTTACGCACTATCTAAAGCCATCAAGATTGTCAAAGTTCTTTACGACTGAATGGGTGCACAGAGTACCCAGGGGTAGGCCTACATCCGCTGCTCCCCCGAGACCTATAGTGGCGAGTGTCTTCAACTATAGGGATAGAGATGTTATACCACAAGCGGCTCGTACAGCCCCTCCAATTGAACTCGAAAACAGTAAGGTGTCCTTCTTCCCAGACTTCCTGGTAAAGGTGCAGCGACGAAGCTTTCTTGAAACTATAAAAGCCTTGCGCAATAAAGATATTAAATACGCAATGTTCTTCATGGCTAAGCTACGAGTGGAATCGGAGGGAAAGGCCTGGTTTTTCGTTACTCCAGAGGAGGCATGGGAATGGCTTGGCGGCTGGTGCACAGCAGGAAAGAAGGGTCACCAAAGCCAATGACATAGACCAGGGAAACTGAGAGTGGAACGGAGAGCACGATCCTCAACCGAAGAGAGCGCAACAGTTGAAGGCGACAAAGAGGACTAGTCAAGATTCTTCTCTTCTTTCATAGACTTACAGCGACTCTTGCAGTGAGAACCTACATGAACTTGAATCCCCAGCTGGTAAGCCTTTATGAGGAAGGTGAGATGAAATGGGCTACCGACTTCGAGGGGCAAGGGACGACGCAACTTACAGTAAGATGGAGCAAATGGAGACACTAAGACACTAAATCAGCATTTCTATAATGTAATTGCTGGACGGATGTGGGGTTGACACACGCACCACAAGTTAATGGGGTGGGCGATAGGCGATCTGCAAGTTTGGGGTGGCGGGAGGTTCCGATACCACCATGCAGGGAGGCTGGGGAGGGGGAAGTTTTATGCAAAGGGAGGGGTGTGTTTCCAAAAACTGAAAATCTCCGGCGATCACCATGTTGCACGCCCAAATGATCGATCAAATCTCATTGGTAAAAAGGAGCGGGTTGGGGGATGTTTAGTTAGAACGATAGTTTAGACAAGGTAGGCACTACACGACAAGCTGGAGATAGAACAATCCATGCATTGGGAAAGTTGATACTGACAACTGGCAGGCTGAGATAGACGAAAGCCCTCCACAAAGAAAAGAGGCGAGTGGAGGTATACCCTCGATGACGCAGATTAATAACTCATGCACGCATGGCTACAACATCGAAACAGGGGCTTAAATTGTTGTCCTGGAACGTGAATTGGTTACGGGAGAAGATTAAAAGAGGAGTGGTGCTCCAATATATAAAACGTCATTTCCCTGAACTGATTCTACTCCAAGAGACCCACTTATTAGGCAATGCATGTAAAGCACTGACGAGATGGAGATTCAAACTTGTAGCGCATTCATTGTTCGGCTCGGGCTCCCAGGGGTTGGGAATAATGACTCGTAAGACATTCCGGATGATGACTGAGCTCACAGGGACAGATAACTTGGGTTGATTTGTGGCGATCTCGGGGACGTGGGAGGGACAGACATTAAACTTAGTATCTCTCAAATGGCTGGGGTTAAAAAACATAAGCAGGAAGAATAAGTGAGTTTACAACCAGAAAAACTGGAACTAGAGGGGAAGCTCCAAGACGTGAACCTAGACGAGACGAAACACGCCTTAACATTAAAGACAAAAGAGTATTCAGTAGTGGCCACTGATGCGGCCAAGACATTTCACAGGGCAATGCTCAGCAAGATCTATGACGTCTTGGATAAAGCTGGGAAACTGCTGGCCTGGTTGGACTGTAGGGAACAGGCAAGTTGAGTGGTGGCGGAGCTCGTACTGGAGTCCGGGGAGAGACTCACTGAGCCGCAGGAGATCGTAGATGCTTTGGTATCGATTATCAGGTATATATAAGTCTCAGACGCCATACGTAGAGGAAGACATGCATTCCTTTTTGAGGGATATATCCTTGCCTGCTCTCTTTGAGGAGGAGCGGTCAGAACTCGACCAGGAGCTGAACACTACAGAGGCCGAGAAAGCTATACACAACTTATGGGTGGGAAAGGCATCAGGCCCAAATGGCTTGCCCATTGAACTGTACAAGTTAGCCTCGAGTAAGATCGCACCCTACATTACTGAAATGTTTCGGGAGAGTAGAGAGGCAGGATTGCGTTCCATTGACCAGAGGTTGGCCCGATTGTGGTAATTCATAAGAGTGGCAAACCCAAGAATCTGTGCTCGTCTTACAGGCCAATATCGCTGCTCAACGCAGAAGCCAAGATATTGGCGAATGTCCTAGCCACTAGCTTACTAAGAGTCATAACACAACTGGTACACCCGGACCAATCGGGCTTTATGCCAGCTAGGAACACTTCTCTTAACTTGCAGAGACTACAGGGAGTGCCATGTCCGAGCCAATACGATTGCTGAAGACGCAGTGGTGGTGTCCCTGGACGCAGTCATGGCGTTTGACACAATTGAATGGTCCTACATGTTGTAGTATTAAAGAAGCTTGTGTTTGGCCCAGGCTACTTGGGGTGGATCCGCCTCCTTTAATCCACACCACTTGCCCAAATAGTGGTCAATAATAGAAAGTCTCCCGTGTTCAAACTTGGTAGGGGTACCAGGCAAGGCTGTCCCCTCTCCCCACTGCTCTTCGCTTTAGTGCTTGAACCACTGGTGATGTGGATACGGAAGGACCCCATCATTAGAAGGCTCAAATGGGCAGAGGGCTGGGGAGACAGTATATTGTTATACGCCGACCACATTCTATTGTATTTGGCATCTCCCTCGGCCTCCCTAATTAGAGTGCTCTACATTTTCATGGTATTTGGAAAATTTGCTGACTACACGATTAATTGGTCCAAATCAGCCATCTATGTCCTTAGTGGAGGGATGCCTTCCCTACCCAGAGATTTTCATATAGCAGAAGCAGAGACAGGGTTTAAATATTTGGCGATCTGAGTCTCTAAAGACCCGACTCACTTCTATGATCATAATCTTCTACCCCCGTTGCAGAGACTCAAAAGTGATGTCCAGCACTGGAGGTCGCTCCCATTGACCCTGCTGGGGTGTGCAGCCTTATTTAAAATGATGTCCCTTCCACGGTTTTTGTATGTCTTACGGAACACGCTGCACCCCGCGGGGGCTGATTACTTTAGAACCATAGATGGTGCCCTGAAGAAACTCCTGTGGGATGGCAAACCAACTAGAATTGCCATACAGAAGCTTACACTAGGGTGGTATGATGGGGGAATTTGCCTCCAAGACATTAAGAAATATTACTGGGCGGCGCAATTAGCCACTATTAATCAGTGCACGTACAGACCACAGGGAGACCCCGGATTTCAAACGACAGGTGGCTACTCCCGGGAGGAAGTTTTGGAGGGGCACTATACACTAATCCCGCCAGGAAGAGACTGTCGGGGCATACTGGAAACGCAATCCAAGTGTGGCGGGTGGCTACAAGGAGCCTGGGATGGGAGGGTAAGATCACACTGGCCAACCCACTCTGGGATACCGGTTTACTTGGCAATCTGCGGCACACCCAGGGATTCGACAGCTGGGACTTAATAGGGATCTCTAAGGTTGGGGATCTATGGAAGTCAGGAAGAATTATTGACTTTGCCCAACTACAAGTGGAGTATGAATTGGCCAACACTGAGTATTTTAGGTACCTGCAGATCCGACATGCGCTACTCCCGGTGATAGCACAAGGGAGAGACGCTGCCAGACTCTACCCTACTAGAAGACAGGATTCTGGAAGGGAATCTCCCGATAAAGCCATATCAATAATATATAGAAAACTCATCTACAACATGACAGACCCTCTTCTTCTACTAAGAGCCAAGTGGGACTATGATGGTGCCGGCCTGCAGTAAGACGAATGGCTTGAGGCTTTGGCCTCTCCTAAAGAAACTGCTATATCCTCCAGGCTCAGGCTCGTGCAGCTGAAAATACTCCATCGAATATACCTAAGAGGACCTACGTTAGTAAAGATGGGGTATAGCGAGGAGGCAGGATGCACGAGGGGATGTGGACAAGAGGACACGTTTATACATACACTCTGGGAATGTACATTAATCCAGAGATACTGGTCGTCCTTGAAGAAAAGTATGGAACGTGTAATGTGCTGCACAATCGACTGTAATATTAAACTATGTCTCCTAAATATCTGGGGCCCTACTGACCTACGCACCAAAGAAAGGACATGGGTGACACTTGGAATGGTAATTGCCAAAAGAAATATCACTAGACAGTGGAGGGCAAAGGAACCACCAGCACTGGTTGACTGGCGAAAGGACATGGACTGGTGTATGGTAACAGAGAAAACTGTGTATGAATCCGGGGGATGTCCCACCAAATGGACACAGATTTGGGGAAAGTGGAATGATTACAGGGGAGGGATATGTGATCCCCAGAGCAAGGGTGGGGTGCTGGTATGGAATGGCTGGGTATTAACAGCCCTAATGTGAATGGTTTGTAAAAAGTATGTGATTTCAGATGTATTGTGAAGCTTGTGCCAGTACAAAACAAAGCAAATGTAAGTTTAAATATTGACTACTGTGTATGCTCCTTGTCTCAAATGAAAAGTTTTATTGAAAAAAAATATATCCCCTCCTGCAAGATGGAGACTGGATTCTTCCTCCTCCACAAACTACTAGCAAAGGCAACATACTGGCGAGACGCACTGCCATAGATACTTGAGACTAGTGGTACTGCAGAGAGCATCACTGAGAGTTGAACTATTTAAATTTTAATTTTTGTCAATGGCAACTAGCAAAATGGATCTGTGGTGTACAGTCAAAAGTCTATAGTTTCAAAGCATTCATACTGATTTGTTTTATCATGCTGGTATACGTATATAACTGTACATGCTGTTGCCTAAAAAACAACAAAACGATTTTACAAATAAACCAATGCCAAAACAGTTTAATAATTGTCTATTGCTAGCTGCCCTTTGAGTAGGATAGATTCAACATCCCTCCCTTCTACTGAGAAAATATATTTTAATAATAAAAAGGGTGTTTTTGTTTAACAATCTCATTCTTAGCTATGAAATTAAGCACTGGTCGCTATTTTGTACTTCAGTAAACCAAATAGTATAGTCTAGTAGCTCAATTGTTATTTTCAACAAACATTTCCCTGTTTTAAAAAAATTTCTTTTTAGGCTAACTACTCCAAATAAACAGGTAATAAAAAATATGTAAGGGGTAAAGTGTAATTTGATCTATATTGCCATCATAGGATTTTGGAGCTCTTTGCCTGTCTATAGAACCCCTCAATATTTGACCATATTACATGCACATTAAATGCAATGATTATGACCTCACAATATTTATAACAATAAAAAGTAGGAATTCACACCATATCTTTCAATTTCAACACAATACACAAAGAGAGCACAGTGCAATCAAAGTTATTTGATTTACCAGGTTCAGCACGCAAGGTTTAGTGCAGATGCGTGCTTAGGAAAATTCATTTTGGGACGGGTCAAAAGTTGCATTTCCCATTCAAGTAGGACATTTTTCTCTTCACTACAGCAAAATTTACAAAGCTAATTTACAAAATATATGGCATGAAAGTAGGACTTCTCTCAAATATTGTGCGTTTTTATTTGATGTAAATGCTTTAAGTAGGTTTGATATATTAGTGTTTGAAAAATGTGTCTGACATCAAGAAGTTAACATTTTGTGCTATCTCAGCTATTTAAAGTGACAAATAATAAATTTGTGAGTCCTTTCAACCACATTTGAATTAGATCATTAGCTGACCAAGACCAGGGTGAAATTCATGAATTCACATAATTTGTCAATTTGGCATGCCTCAGGGCCATATATATATTTTAAGAGGGGTGGGCCATGTGCCCCCCCTCCCGAGCCTCCTTTGTCCCCCGGGACCCCATCCCTGGGGCCACTATTAAAATTAAAGGTGAGAGGGTTGCATGACCCCCCTCCCCGAGCCTTGTAAGACCCTGGGGACCCCATTCCCAGAGCAGTATTTAAAAATAAAGGGGAAGGGAGCCGTGTGGCCGCCCTCCACAAGCCTTGAAAGACCCTGGAAACCCCATCTCCCAGGGACACTAATTAAAAATAAGGTGAAAGGGGCACACAGCCTTCCTCCATAGACCGATTTGGGCCCGAAAAACCCCATCTCCCGACGCCTGGCACATTTTTGGTGGAGTGGAAGGCCCATGAACCCTCTCCCTAGGCTGCTCTTGCTCCTTGGGCTGAATTTAGCCCTAGGGACCCCTTTTCCCGGGCACACATGAGGGTGTCAGCGGTCCCCTTCTCTGGCCAGTGGGTGGGAGCATTTTTCATACTCCCGCACTCTGGGAGCAAACTTTGTGTTTGCTCCTGCTTGCATGGAGATTTTAAATTGCTCCCGCCAAGCGAGAGCAAACACAGGTTTCACTTCCCATGCTAGTGCGAGTAGGGAAGCCGCTATGCCCCAGGGTTGGGCACCCCAGTGCATAGCATATGAGCTAGCTCTGGGGGATGGGGTCCCCAGGGCCATTATTGGATTAAGGAGGGGGATACACTGCCCCCTCCCCATTGTATGTATGACTGAGCCCTGGGGGATGGAGTACCTGGGGCTAGAAATTGCCCCGAGGGGGGTGGATATGCTCCCCTTCCACTTTACTGCACTACTGGGCCCCGGGTTATGGGGTGCCTGGGGGTGAGATCAACCTACATTCAGCAACCTCAATAAATGAATGTCGAGCCAAATATTTGCTTTTATAAAACTTAGTATATATATATATATGCACAAAGCTAAATATTATGCACAATAAAAAATAACACTCATCATATGGTCTGTATTCTAGCACTGTATGCATTGACACCAGCAGACCACTCTTCCAACTATGGACTGGGGTTAATCCCCATTTACTTAAGGCAGCAGCCAGGTTAGGCTCCATTTGCGGAGTTTGCAGAGTTTTCTGCACTCCGCAGTCCTCTGGGAGTGCAGAAAACTCCATGAATGTACAGTCATGGCCAGTTGGCCGTCATGTAAGGCCAGGACAGTAGCTGATAGAAATATCTGCATTTTAGTTACTCTATAACAAATGCATGTACCTTAAGTCAAGGAGACCGTGGCCCGTCTGGTATCCTGGAGCAGGTCAGCTTAGAAGTTTGTGCGCTAATATGCTTTATTGCATGGGCACTACGCCTGCCCTGCAATCACCGAGGCACAAAGTCTTTGGAGCTCCTTTACCTCCACATGGTCCTCCAGCAAGAACTGGGTTTCCCAAAATGGAACCCAGACACTTGCAGGTATTGTGCCCTGCACAAGCATACACACAACCCAGTGTGCACCACGCAACCACACTCTGACTGTCATGTGCTGTACCACTTTCCAGGCACACATATTCCACCTGAGCTACCTCTGGAACTTAAAACCCTTCATCGATGCTCCGGATTTGAAAATGGCAGTCCAAGATCTAGTCATATCCAGACTGGAATTTGGATGTTCTACCCTCACAGGCTTACCCAGGCGCTCCTTGGCACCGCTAAAAGCCTGTCTCAACGCGGCAGCCAGACTACTCACCGGCACCAGGAAATTCGACCACATCTCTCCACATCTGAAAGCCCTAAACTGGCTCCCTCTAGAGGCCAGAATACAGTTGAAACCGCCGTGCATTACACACAAGGCCTTATACGCAAACTCCCCTGCATACCCTTCACAGAAACTTGTGCTATCGGGAGGAAACAGGAACTCCCGATCCACTAACAGTCTCCTGCTCCGACCCGCCCACTTTCGTAAAAAAAGAACGTACAATAGGGCATTCTCCGGGGCAGCACCAAGAATTTGGAACTCCTTCCCGCCCGATATCAGAAGAATCCCCTCTCTAGCTCGCTTCAAGAAGGAGGCCAAAACCTTCCTGATGGGAAAATTCCTGTACTAAGACACCTTCTCAGCCGCTATGACTTGCTGCTTGATTCCAAGACTATTGCGTCTTCCGCAACTCTACAACCGGACACCATCGAGACCCCAGGGGGCCACGGTCTCCGCCAACCCTAGCTTGAACTTTAACCTCTCATTTGTGTCCCCTTTGCCCCCTTGCTCCCTCATCCCCCCCCCTTCTATATTTTATATTTCTCTGCTTTTGGAGACTTTACTGTTTTTCTATAGTTTTTTTCCCTTGTTAACCATGTAAAGCGCTCTGATACCCTCACGGGTCATGTTCGCACTCTATAAAACATTAAAATAAATAATTAATAAATAAACATACATCCCAGCACACTCACAGTCATGCATACTGATTCTGATTCTTCTTTCCTGCACCACTACATAAGCACACATACATTCCAGCATGCACATGCAAGCAGGTATGCTGGCTCACCTCTAGTGCAGAACTTCACAGGCTCACTTACATCCCAGCACGCACATACAATCACTTGTGCTGACTCTCCTGTACTACACTACTTCACAGGCACACATACATCCCAGTTTGTGGATGCAATCACGTCTGCTGCCTAACTCTACATCCAATCCAATGCAGGCCAAGGTCTAGCTAAGCACACAGTAGCTGAACTGTATATGAGGAGGCCAAGAGGTACCACTCCAGTGACACAGGTAAGAAGGCCTCTTCACTCGACTGATTACTGTTACTTTGAGGTTCCGTGTGGGACGGAACAACACTTTTGAGTGGTGACGAATATGGATGAGTTGGGTATCTACGAACCGCAAATGACGAGTATAGTGGGTGTACGCAGTTTCGCTACGCAACCACGTATGGTTCGTCTTATTTTTGGGTTTATTCATCTGAACCCTCGGGTTCCATTTTATATACGGCATCCATTTTGTTTCTTGCCCTCAAGTAGCCAGCGAACGGACTTTTGTCCGCTTCGTGACCCTGGGACTCTCAAGCTTACGCGAGAGACACGTGTTTCCTTGAGTGTGACTTTTATGATGAGGGAAACGACACGACGAAGGCAGATGGCCCCGCTCGAGGTTCATCTTGCCGTGCCGGTCTATTGTTTCAGCCATGCATACATTAGACACGGTATCTCTGATCCCGTTATCAAGTTTCCTTTATTACTCCTAACACTCTCCTTAACCTGTTGTGCATCCTTGTTCTCCCTTTGCATCTGTTTTTGTCCCTTCTCCTAATGGGTTTACGATCAGGATGGAATGTGTTTTATATGCTTTTACAGTTGGGAACTGGCAATACTGTGGTAATCATGTTCCGGCCTCTTGAAACATGAACGCGACCCTTTTTGAAGTTTATTGTGGGAACTGAGTTGTAATCTTTGTTCACTATATTGGGCTATGGGAAAAACGTGTATAAAAGGAGCGATCCACTTTTTGTAAATTGAAGCAGTCTCCGAGAACCTACACGCTGTGTACTTCTTGTGACCTCTGTATCCCTGCAGTAAAATAAACGCTGATCTCTGACGCCGCTGGAAGTGTCCCGTGTCTCTGTGTTTGGTACGCCAGAACAGGTAACCCACGAAGGTTTCAGGTGTTGTTCCCTGGAACCGCTGGGTCTTAGAAAAACCCAGTCCTTCAGTTGGCGCCCAACGTGGGGCGACATCAGCGGTACCGGTCCAAAGCCCGACGATCGTGAGGAACTTCGTGTGAAATCTCCGAGGGAAGGTGCACCCCGCTTCATCGATCCAGTTGTCGAAATAAGTGGCCCGACGTCTTTTCCCGCGAAGATCCCCGCCTCCTGACGGCTGTGACGGACTGATGCCCTGACTGTCGACCTGTTTTTGGCGCCTGGCGTAGTCCTTTGTACGGCGAGACGATAGACGGGCCTTCCTGGTGACGCCATTGTTCTTTCAGTTAAGTATTTGTGGGTCGCTCCCTGTGTTCCTTTGTTGTTTACATGGTACCATAGCATTTGTGGTTCTTAGTTGTTGGGTTTTATTTGATGATTGCAATTGCCAAAAACCGAGGGTCTCGCAAACTTTTTGCGAGGATATCGTAAATTCGATAGCCCTTGAAGTTTGTAAACTCGGTTAATGTGCGCGATGCCTAGCCGTAGTACTTTGTTTGGGTTTCTTAAATGTTGCAGAATGGATTCCCGGCTGGAGGATTCATGCCCGATACCTCCGGTTGGAACTCCGATTTATGAGCTCTATAGTCGCCATGGCGTAGGTCCTATCGTGTATAATGAATATTGGGTCCGCTACACTAAAAATGATGGCGTTCTTAGTTGGCCATCTAATGGTAGTTTTGAAACTGCCGTTTTAGATAATTTGGAAGCTAAACTGTTTAAAAAGAAGGCTAGGCCGGCCATGTTTGATTCCTTCCGGTTGTGGCGGAAAGAGGCCAAGCAGAAAGAAATCAAACAGAGTAAGAAAAGTAAAAGAGAAGGCGTTATCGCGGTGATGCGAGATGCTGAACAGTATCAGCGAGACAAAGATGAGAAAGAGCAGGAAGTTAGTGCTCGACTTCATCATATGGCGGTGGATAAGTGTTATCCGGTGCTACCGCCTAACAATGATAAGTCAGGAGAAGAAGCGGTAGAGGATTCGCTATTGTCTTATCTGTTGAAATCACCGCCCCCCTATGCTCCTGATACTCTGGGTCCTGTAATTCTACCTCTTCCTCCACCTGCTGTTTTGGCGGCTGCTGGTCAGCCCGCTGTTCCTCCCGCTCTCCCGAATCCCCTTGTGCCACAGATCGTTCCTCCTCTTTTACCGGCTTCTCTTCCTACTGCGCCTTTTCAAGTCCCTCCTCAGTCTGTTGTTCCTGCTACTCCTGGTGCCGCGTCAACTTCTATTGCCTCTACCCCTACTGTTGCCGCGCCTGGATCTTCTTCCTCTTCTCCTTCTGTTCGTAGTTGTCTCTTGACTGCTGTTGCTTCTCTTTATTCTCCGCTTTTTGGGCCAATACTCGGCTCGACTCTTTCAGATGTCGCTCAGAGGCGCAGCCAGCTTCCTGACGAAAGAGAACGCGAATCGCTGGTAAAAATGGCACGTAAATGGATTCGTAATCCTGTTAAATATCCTTCGCGTGTAGTGTTTGACACATTTTCTCAGTTTAATGCGCCCACTCAACGATTCGTGTTTGAGGAATTGTGTAAATCATTGAGGGAAGAGTGGGATCACGATGTGGTAGACACTGTACCGTCTGAGGTTTCTGAGCTCCGGCATCGGTTCACAACTGGTGTGATTGTAGGTGACAAAGTTCGGGAAGCTCTAGAACGTTTATTATCCTTTCGATGTACAGTGCAACCTCGAGCATTGTTTAAGGAGGAGACGGCAGCATGGATGGCGCAACCTGGTCAATATCCGATGCGGGAAGTTCCCCCAGTATGGATGCCAGGCGATCCTAATGCTAACCCTGCTGTCCCAGGCCGTTTTCAGAGAGTGTGGATACACCTCCCTTGGAAAAGATCGGAAGTCTTACAGGTGAAGCAAACTTTGCCTGATCCCCGTAAAAATCCAGCAGGTTATTATAAGGAGTTATCCCAATTGGTGGATGCTACTGTTATGAATCTAGCTGATATTGATATGTTATTTGGCAATGTAGTGCCTCAGCCGATTTGGGCGAAAATTCGTCACGAGAATCACGCGGCTGAGTTAGGCGGTGACTGGGCTGCCCTTACAGCGGCAGACGCTCAGCAAGTCGGTGGGGCTAAGCCTGAGCAGCTTATTGTGGCATTGCCCCAGAGGATTATTACCCTCATGAAAACGCTTATGCCAGCGATGCGTGTTAATTGGGACAAGCTGTCCGCGTGCAAGCAAAAGAGGGATGAAAGCGTCTCCGACTTCTTTACGAGATTTGAGGAAGCATTTGTCGATCATAGTGGCCAGGACATGGGCTCAGAGGGTGGTCAGCGGCTGTTTGTTGATAAGTTTGTGTCGAACTTGTTGCCCGAACTTAGTAATAAGTTGAAAAATTCTGAGAGTTCGTGGGCCGTTTCTACCACTGCTCAAATATTGGCTACGGCCCAATATTACGAAAATAGGGAAAAGGAGGAAAGTGAACGTGCAGATAAGAAAACAAAGGATCTTAAAACTAAGGTCTTATTGCAGCAAGCGTATCCTCCGCGCTCGAATTTTAATGATTCGCAACAGCCAAATAGATCGCAATCACAGTACTCTAGATCGCAGATGCGAAATGACTCTCCCGCACCCCGTTTTGTGTTGGGATATAATCAATGTGCGTACTGTCGAGGGGAGGGCCATTTGAAGTTTAATTGTCCGGTTCTCCGTGATAGGAATAATGGTGTGTCAGCTCGAGGAGGACGTGGTGGTCCTCAACAAGCTTCACGTGGTAGAGGTCGTGGAGTTACTCAGAATCAGGCCGAGCGTTTTGCCACTTCCTCAGACTCACAGAATTGTTTCGATCGACGTGAACCATCGTCCGGTAGATCTGCACAGTATCATGTGGATGACTGTTACGTTGAGCGTGATGTTGATATGGATGGTATCTACTAGGACAGCCATAGACGAAGGAAGGGAGAAGTATCAGTTCCGGTTGATCAGAGAGGGCCTTATGTTGACGTAGCTACATTGGGTATCGTTGAGCCTTTTCTGTTGGACACTGGTGCAGCAAAAAGTTCCATTATGCATTCGAAACTCCCTGGCGCGCCTTTGTCTGGCTTAACGAATGTTTCCGTTGGATTCTCTGGCGCCCCCGTTAGCAATCCAGTTTCTAGCCCCTTGCCACTTACGATTGGGTCTCATGAGCTCGAAGCTCCTTTGATTTTGACTACTGGTTGTGGTGAGAATCTTTTGGGTTTGGATTTGTTGAAGAGGTTACATGCAACTTTGTACTGCTCTCCTACGGGTGTGGAGCTTACGTTTGGTGAGAATGTGATTTCCCCTATGTATCTATCGATCGATAAGCTCCCACCGGAATTGAGTTCTCTTCCGATTTCTTTGTGGGCGACAGGTCCCAATGATGTGGGCCTGCTGGATATCCCACCTTATGTTGTTCAATTGAAAGTTGATGCGCGCTTACCACGCATACCACAGTATCGAATTTCTCTTGATGGTGAACGGGCACTATTAGCGATCATTTACGATCTGATCGGTAAAGATGTTATCGAGGAGACACGAGGTAACGTGTGTAATAGTCCCGTGTTGCCTATTCTGAAACGAACTGATCCGTCCAAGCCTCCCGTGTACCGTCTAGTTATCGACTTACGGGAAGTCAATAAAATTGTTGTCCCACAGTTTCCTGTGGTTCCAGATATTACAGCTTTACTGACTCTGATTCCAGCCTCTGCATCATGGTTCTCGGTAATAGATCTGAAGAATGCGTTCTTTAGCATTCCGATTGCTGAGGAAAGTCGTGATGTGTTCGGATTTTCGTTAGGAGGTCGCAGTTTCCGGTTCAAACGCGCACCTCAAGGCTATTGTGAGAGTCCATCGATCTACAGCCAAGCTCTTAAAAGTCAACTAGATGCATTTGTGCTACCGACTGGTGCGGCTTTGATTCAGTACGTTGACGATCTGTTGGTAGCCGCAGATACTGAACAAATTTGCAAGACTGCTACTGTGTCACTGTTGCAGCATCTCTGTGACTTACACCACAAAGTGTCACCTTCTAAATTGCAATATTGTTGTCAAGAAGTTACCTACTTAGGTCACTTATTGTCAAAGGCGGGAAGAAGGTTGACCCCTGAAAGAATCGCAGCAATTGCTCGAATGACTGTGCCAACAACTCAGAGAGATGTGCGTGCCTTTTTGGGTATCACGTCGTACTGCAGACAGTGGATTCCGAACTTTTCACTGTTAGCGAAGCCATTGATAGCTCTCACATGCAAGGATGTTTCGACTCCTTTGCCGTGGACGGAGGAATGTCAGAAAAGTTTTTCTGAACTACGTGACGCACTGTGTTCGGCTCCTGTGTTAGGTACTCCTGATTATAGTAAGCCATTCACATTATACGTTCACGAGAGGGAAGGTTGTGCGTTGAGTGTTTTAACGCAACAATTTGGCGACAAGCAGCGCCCGTGTGCATATTTTTCCTCGACCTTAGACCCGGTAGCTAGAGCGTTGCCAAGTTGCTTGAGGGCGACAGCGGCAGCAGCGGCGTCTATACGACAGTCCGCAGGTCTTGTTATGGATAATATGCTCATGGTGATGGTTCCGCATGCAGTTGATACTCTCTTGAATCGGACAAAGACTCAACATCTGACGAGTGCAAGGTTGTCTGGGTACGAGCTGACCCTTTTGGCAAGTCATATACAGATCAAACGTTGTAATGTACTGAATCCAGCGACATTGTTGCCGATTAATATGGAATCAGATGATGTGCCACCACATGATTGTTATTTACGAACTGAGGAGGAAACAAAAGGTCGTGTGGACCTGAAAAACACTCCCTTGCCAGATCCCGATGGTACCTTGTATGTGGATGGGTCGTGCTTTAAATTGCCGAATGGTGATGTGACGACTGCGTATGCTGTAGTAACGTTGAGCACGATTGTGGAAACTGCGAGATTGAATCAGAATTCAGCACAAGCTGCAGAGTTGATCGCTTTGACAAGAGCGTGCGTTTTGTCTAAAGGAAAGCGAGTGAATGTGTTTACCGACAGTCAATATGCATTCGGTGTTGCGCATAACTTTGGAAGATTGTGGAGAGAAAGAGGATTTATGACATCGCATGGTACGAAGATCCAGCATGGACAGCTCGTGAATGACCTTTTGGATGCACTTACACTGCCTAAACAAGTGGCAATTGTTAAATGTAGTGCACATCGGAAAGTTACGGACGATGTCGGTCGTGGTAATGCATTTGCGGATGAGATTGCTAAGGAAACGGCTAAGGATCTTGCGACCCGAATGTATGTCACGAGTTCAGTAAGGTGGCCGACAGAGACTGGTATGTGTGAAAATACTATTGAGAGTGTGAAAGCAATTCAGAACGAGGCTACCAAGGCTGAGAAGACTAAGTGGAAAGACAGTACGGGAAAGTTGGATATGTATGGATGTTGGGTTGACCTGACGGAATGTCAGAGGTGGATGTTACCAGATGCGTATGTATTAGCTGTTGTGACGATGGCTCATGGGTTGGCACATATCAGTGCGAAAGGCATATGTAGGTTCTTGTCCCCTGTATGGAGAAATGAGGGTATTGCAAAATGTGCCGAGAGAGTGGTTAAGAATTGTATGGTGTGTTTGATGCACAATCCTGGCAAGGGTACCCCCACTCCACCTGGTCATTTTGCTCCTCCTGTTTGTCCCTTTGAGGTTATCCAGCTGGACTTTATCCATATGGAGAGATGCAATAACCTAAAGTATGTTTTGGTTGTGGTTTGTGCGTTTTCCAGATGGATTGAGGCCTATCCTCTTAAGGATAACACTGCCCTGTCCACAGCAAAAATCCTGCTGAAGGAATACTTTCCTCGGTACGGAATGCCACGGATTGTATGGTCGGATAATGGGAGTGAGTTTGTGGGAAGTGTAATGCAGAGTGTGTGTAAGGGCCTTGGAATTTGTCAGAAATTCCATAGTGCTAATCATCCTCAGGCAGCGGGTTTGGTTGAAGGGTACAATGGTACCCTGAAACTGAAACTCGCCAAGATTCAAGCTACGACTGGTTTATCGTGGCCTGATGCCTTGCCTCTGGCCCTCCTATCGACCAGAGCGACCGTACACTCTCGAGTAGGGCTTAGCCCATATGAGATTGTGTTCGGCCGCCCTGCGAATATTTGGGGGGTTCCGAGACCAAGTGCCTTTGATAGTCTTGAGTATCCAATGTTAATTGATTACTTGCATGATTTGACCACTAAACTACGGTTAATCCATCAACAGGTCTTTGAAGCTCTACCGGCGCAGACAGAGGGTCCTGGACACCAGCTCCGGCCAGGGGACTGGGTCGTTACCCGAAACTTTGGTCGAAAGCGTAACTTGGAGCCAAGATTTGTCGGACCCTTCCAAGTCTTATTGACGACGAGGACTGCGGTTCGACTGGAGGGCAGGAAGAATCGGGTACACGCCAGTCACACGAAGAAGGTGCCGATCCCCTTACCAACAGATGCTTGGGTGAGGACTGGGATTTCGGCAACAGAAACTGAGACTCCTTTGCACTTTGTGCCGTTTAGCGACGCTCAACCGGTGGGGAGTGATTTGTCACTGCCAAACCCACATGAAGAGTCATCGGTAGCAGAGAACCAGAGGTCTGACTCGTTGTTCATTTCATCGAACACTGTTGCGCCAGCTGAACAATTGTTTGTAGAGCAAACTCAACCTGGAAGAAGCCGATATTTTCTTCGTTCAAGGACTAATAAAAATTAGTTATATATATTTGTTTTTTTTTATGTTATGAACATTATGGACAATTATATCCTTTCTTTTTGAGTTTTTTTGTGCTGTCCTGCGGCTAAGAGATTTGTGATTTGAGTTTTTTGCGAGGAAACCTCTCCATCCGGGTCACCGTAGGGCCGTGCGGGTACTCCTTTCTGTTTAGCAGGTTTCTGACGCTAGGTCGGTTACTTTTGTCGATTCCTGGGAACTCCTGGGGATTGATAATTGCTTCTCAGAACGAAGTGCGTCAAGTACGTCACGGACGGTTTGTAGAGGATGGCATTCTCTAAGCTATTGGAAGTAGAAAGGATGTCGGCGCAGAGATCAGAATTAAGAAAAGTTGTATGTACAAAATGTTTTTTGTTTCAGGTGTTCCTACTGTTCCTGACCGTATCTATGTTATTGGTGGGTGGAGTATATTTTGGAGTACAGTTGTTATTACCCTCTGTTTCACCTACCCTTTCTCCTAAACTAAGCTCCCTCACCACTGTTTCTCCACATTCTTTTCATCCTCTGCCTCAACATGAACAGGTTAGACGTGCGGAGTTCATGAACAACTCCTTTGTTCAACTTCTACATCAGCATCAGTTGGTGATGAACACTACCAATTGTTGGGTGTGTGGGTTAATGCCACATACCATGGATAGGGGTATTCCGTATTTGGTTCTTCCCTACAGCTCCCAGGGTTCGGCTCGAGCATTCCAAACCATGTTCCGTAGTGCACTAGATTCTTACCCCAGTCGAGAGCCACGTTCTGCCAATTTTGGTCCTGGGCCGTATCACAAACCTTTGGCGATAGCGATAGCGGATTTAGATAGAGATGTTTTTGATGCGTCGCTTATCCCAAGTGAGGAGGTACAGGCTTATAAGGATCTGAGCGAGGCTGAGTATAGTACGTCAGTGGGTGATAGACAGCTTAAGAGCTCGTCCCCAATATGGATTGTACCACACCTCGGTAATTTCTGCTTGAAAGGTTTGGGTCGAAATCCGAGAGCACAACTTGGGAACAGTGCTTGCACCGACACGTATGTTCTGCCGATGCTCTCTTCCCCTGTTTTTCTGACCGCCAAGGGCACTTATTTTGTATGTTATGAACGCGCATATACATGGTTACCCCGTGATTTTTCGGGTACCTGTTATATTGCGAATCTTCTACCACCGACTTTCACTGTCGCCTCAGATTATCACAAAACTAGAGTTGTGAGAGGTGTTATTAGCAAAGAGGATACTGCCGGTCAAGAAGCAGGAGACTTCTTTAAGGGTTTCTTGCCGTTTTGGGGACCTATGGTTAATAGTAGGAACTTAAGACAACTGACACGTGTAGTAGAGTCGACTGCTAATATTACTGCAAGTGCCCTTGGTAATCTCACAGCTGAACTTCAGGCGGATAGACTCATGACGTTACAGAACCGTATGGTTCTAGATGTTGTTCTCGCAGATAGAGGTGGTGTGTGTAAAGTTATCCATTCGAGTTGTTGCATTTATATTACTGACAATGCTCCAACTGTTTACCAAGCCATCTCGAAGTTGCACAAGATCTCCGAGTCCATACACGTGGACGAAGGTAATTGGACGCTCCTAGGATGGTTTTGGGGCCTGATGTCAACTTGGGGTTGGAAGATTCTGATGATCGTAGGGGTTGTTGTAACGTTTCTGTTCACGTGTTGTCTTTGTGTACAGTGTGGTCCTGCCTTATGTGGCCTATGTGCTACAACGTGTATAAGACGACCATCTGTTACCAAGGAGACGTTGATGAATAGAATGATGTTCCAGCAGCAACTGAACGACCTGATGAATATTGAAGTAGATTCTGATCTTGACTAGTGCTTGCCTACATGAGGGCAAAAGGAGCGTCTGAGGTTCCGTGTGGGACGGAACGACACTTTTGAGTGGTGACGAATATGGATGAGTTGGGTATCTACGAACCGCAAATGACGAGTATAGTGGGTGTACGCAGTTTCGCTACGCAACCACGTATGGTTCGTCTTATTTTTGGGTTTATTCATCTGAACCCTCGGGTTCCATTTTATATACGGCATCCATTTTGTTTCTTGCCCTCAAGTAGCCAGCGAACGGACTTTTGTCCGCTTCGTGACCCTGGGACTCTCAAGCTTACGCGAGAGACACGTGTTTCCTTGAGTGTGACTTTTATGATGAGGGAAACGACACGACGAAGGCAGATGGCCCCGCTCGAGGTTCATCTTGCCGTGCCGGTCTATTGTTTCAGCCATGCATACATTAGACACGGTATCTCTGATCCCGTTATCAAGTTTCCTTTATTACTCCTAACACTCTCCTTAACCTGTTGTGCATCCTTGTTCTCCCTTTGCATCTGTTTTTGTCCCTTCTCCTAATGGGTTTACGATCAGGATGGAATGTGTTTTATATGCTTTTACAGTTGGGAACTGGCAATACTGTGGTAATCATGTTCCGGCCTCTTGAAACATGAACGCGACCCTTTTTGAAGTTTATTGTGGGAACTGAGTTGTAATCTTTGTTCACTATATTGGGCTATGGGAAAAACGTGTATAAAAGGAGCGATCCACTTTTTGTAAATTGAAGCAGTCTCCGAGAACCTACACGCTGTGTACTTCTTGTGACCTCTGTATCCCTGCAGTAAAATAAACGCTGATCTCTGACGCCGCTGGAAGTGTCCCGTGTCTCTGTGTTTGGTACGCCAGAACAGGTAACCCACGAAGGTTTCAGGTGTTGTTCCCTGGCACCGCTGGGTCTTAGAAAAACCCAGTCCTTCAACTTGAAAACACAGTATGCTGCCACCACTGCTAATGTGAGGCTTAACTCTCAGTGAAGGTAGTAGCCTTCCATCACCCTAGGGTAACACTTTGGCTGACCCCGGTTGTTAGGAAGACCAAAGTCCATGAGACAAGCCTAGGTCATAGTGTACACTCATGATCATTGTTCACCCATGACCAATAAATTGTTACCAAAGATCCAAATATCATCTCAACCGGGTCCCTCAGGGCAGGGGTACACTTTCATTAGCATGAGTGCAACTTTTCAATCCCAACAACTTTACACACACTTCCTTAAGTAAAGCTTGTTAGCTCGGTGTCATAGAAACCAGGGGTGAGCACAGGTTTATTTACTGAATTTAGGTGTTGGACATCTGAACATTTTGGGCTCCTTACTTGGAAAATATTACATCTTCCCCAGATAATAACCCATTTTATTAGGTCGAGCCTAGGCAGCGCATGCTGTCTGCAAGACCTGCTGTACTGGAAAGTGACTTAGCTTCTGCATGCTGGATTTGCATTGGTACACGGCATTGCTGCTCCTGTCTGCTGCACCCTAAATGGCTCATGCAGCGTAATGTCACTTCCATGTTCTGGCACAGGAGCACCGCTCAACTACAATTACCTCCAGCTTCAATTGTTTTTGTGGTATTTAGGAGAACTCTTTTTTGGTTTTTAATTGCAGCTCAGGCATTCCCAGCTGTATCTTCAACTATGGCGGCCAAGTCTTTGTTAAGTTTTGCACGGCTCGGCTCTCACACGTATATTTCACCTCCCGCTCAGTCAGATCACTAAGTGCCTCCCTACTGCATCGCTGCTCTTCGAAGCCCCTTCATCTTTCAAACGGGTTAGAAGGGGATGAAGAGGAGGTTTCTTTGCACAGGCGTTAGGGATGGAAATCCAAGCCCCAGCTACCTGCACCACCCACTCTGCTGCTGATTCAGGTTTGTTGTTGTTAAAGTTTCCAGAGTCACTTTCATCCCCACACACTTCCTGCAGCAGCTGAGCCAAGATGTGAGGGGAGGCAGAGCCTCACAGCATCCCTCCCTGCTCCAGGCACCTGAGGCCCCTCCTTAAAATGGAGCCTCCCATGTCCTGCGTCAGACCCCAGGGACGCTAAACTCCACTGCATCCCCCCACCTTCATAGTCCTACTCTCCCCGCTGCTGATATTTCATTAATTCAAACCAAACACTTCAAGCCTGCCTTAAAAATATAGTGGCTCTTCCACCATACTGTCCTTACGAGTTCCGGGAGCAACCACTGTAATCAACAAGGGGAGGGCAAGGCTTAGAAGGGGCACACGAGACACAGCCTGGAGAAAAGGCTTTTCATCCGTTGGTGAGAAAGAAACACACGGGGCTCTGATGGAATATAAGAGACAGTCACCCTGACTGAACATGTCAGATAGCACACTGCAGGGATGCAGTCTGCAAGCATCATGGCTTCCGTTGCGTTTAAAAGGACATATTTCAAATTTCTAGTTAAAGTCCTGATGCAAATGCCTCAGCTCTAGATATATGTTCCAAGCTGCATAAAAAATGTTTCTAGATCTGAGCGGGGTTGGCGGTAGACCATTGAAAACTAAATTTAGGCCACATTGAAAAGGTTCTCTCTCGCTGAGTGTATCCTTAGTATTCCAACCCCTTGAGCACATGCTCGCAAGCATATAAAAATGCACAAGGCTGGAAGAGCGCAGTGTTTACTGACATCACCAAAAACAGCTTTGATTCTTAACCAGCAGATTACCCAATTGAACCCCACAGACAGCACCCAGGATTATATGCTGCTGATAGAGCGTCATGAGATTCTGAAATTCGTAGGGGTGCATCATATTCACTGTTAGTCAGTACCCGCATATTAATCGATGTATGTTGAAAAGCTTTAGAAATGTATTATTAGAACTCATTTAACATAGGGGTGATTAGAAATGTAATAATGCTTTTGTGAAGATCAACGTTACAAGACATCGTGAAGCCATTTAGCAAATGTATAATGATTAGTTTTCGTGCAATGCAATGTATTAGTTAAACGTGTGCCATGTTAAAGTGTTAAAGTTACATGTGTAGATTGCTTATTCATGCATATGAGAATAATGAACTAATGCTTAGAGTGTGATTTAGTAGAGTGTTTAATTTTGTAAAGGCCTGATCTCATATACGTTAGAAGAGAAGGGCCTGTTCATTTTCTTATGTTAGCTAATGTTGTAGGCCGAACATGATTCCCTTGGTAAAGGCTTTGGGTTGCAGGGAAATGTAAAATCTTAACAAAGTGAAATGGTTTTCTCGTTCCCATGTTTCGGTTGCAGGTGCAAGGACATTTAGCTTGTTAGTGAGAATAGGTCTTTGTTTTAGGAGTTAGGATACTGTGAGAAGCCAACAGGGGAGTGCATTGGAATGTGGAGATGATACTTTCAGCGGAGAAGGTGCCTGGGACCCAAGGTCAAGCTAAACGTCGTTGGATGCCAACCGAGAACTGCAGGAAAAGTATTGGGAGAAGACCTGGCTGAAGAGGTGTGCCGAAGGGCGTGTTTTATGATGTTGGGGTTTAGTATTAGGGACAGTGCCCCGTGGGTCGAGCAGATGAGGTTTTGACGGGAAGCTAGAAGGAGCATCTTAGTTTGAGCTCTGACTAAGTGAATGTACTTCTTAGGAAGTCTTCACTTCTGACACCTTTTATTCTCTTGCCTGGGATGGGAAATGCTAAGTAGGGATGTCACCTTAGAGTTAGTGTAGGGATAGACTAACGCTTTTTCCTTTTGACTAATGATTCCTAATTTAGATATCGGATTAACTATTGCCTTTTTGATGATTTTGAAATCAGTAATTGTTTTTGTCTTGAGTCGGATGCGTAGGCTTGCTTTTGTGTTAGTGCCCATTTATCTTTTACACCTTGTATTGAGGTGTTTGTATGTTCAGCCATTTTTGGTTGTAATAAAATCTTATAAATTTTAGATTCGGAGTCAGTGGTCCTTTCCAAATGAAATCTAATTTTGGCAAATATATTTTGATAATTGTGTTCATCCCCTCCACGCTATTTGGCAGATAAAACGATCCTGGCGACCTGTGAGGATTATTGGAGATAACCAGGTAGGCAAGAATCCATACTTATCAGTTGGTAGCAGAGTAGGATGGTTATCTCCGATAGCGAGGGGAGATCTAGATTAGGATAAGAAATTCTTGAGGCCCATAGAAGTCAAGTGATGGTGACTCATCGGATGGTGAACAGCGGACGACGGCGGCTGATGGAGGTTGATGGAGAGTAGCAGTGCGGCGGAAAGCGGCAGTTCGAGGAGGAGTGAGTATGAATAGGGTGAGATGTTGTAGATTGCGGTGTTGATTTGTTGTGTGATGTCTTGCGGAGTTTGAGTGAGTGTTGAGTGATTGTGAGATCAGGCTGTAAGCGCGCGCAGCCCGGGAAAATCTTAGGCTCGATGAGTAGCTTAAGCGATTGTGGTGTAGAAGACACCCGAGGTAGATTTTGTTGACCACCGAAAGGGGATCGTGAGACGTCATCGATCACCTGGACCGAGATAGGGGGAGCGAATGTGTGAGTGCGTGAGTAACCGACGCTGGTTGTGGGTTGTTGTACGTGGAATTTGAGTATTTGTAACCGATCAGAGGTGATTGTCTGGTCGGTCGTGGACAGACAGTTGCCAGCCGAGGTCGACAACTTCGAGAGACTGTGGACGGACAGTCAGAGAAGTAACTTGTTTGGGACAAACGGTTATTTCAGCGTATGAATCGGACGAATTTAAGGGTGAGACGTGAGTTGTGAAGGAGGGGAACTGCTGCGAGCGGAGGAAGAGTGACGTCAGAAGGTTCCGTGCTGCGATAGGTCAGTTGGTATGAGTCACGCTGCCATTGGTGGGTTTGATCAGGAAGTAGACGAAAACATTGTGTGCTATCGAAATTTGTCCATCATGAAATGTTTTAAAGTTTTTCGAGAATTATGTAGAGGTGACAAACATGTGGTTACTCGTGGGGGAGAAGAGGCCCCTCCCGAGGATACTTCAGCGCATTACATGGCAAGAAATGTCGGGTTGCATACCATAATTTGGCTTGAGAATTGGCATAAAATGACCCAGGGTGAAGGAGACTTAGCTTTCCCGCGATATGGCTCATTCAGATTGGAAGTGTTGTACCAGTTGAAATCTGTGATGGCATCATTAAGACCTTTGTCAAGACCAACCCAGTTTGAAGCATTCCATGCATGGATTAGAGCAGCATATGACAGGAAAAGAGATCGAAGTCAGGAGAGGGTGAAAAAGTCGATTAAGGCATTTCAGAATGCAAGATGGGATGCAGAAGAGAAAAGATGGAGAGTACAAACAACAGAGGGAGACAGGTTATATCCCTTATTGGTAAAGACTGATGGCTCGAAGGTAAAAAGTATGGATGATGATGACAGTGATACAGATGATAGCCTACTAGAGAGGTTATTGTCTGAGAAACAACCTCCATACAATCCTGATCCCTATGAAGGAAAGTCGGCTCAAGCAGAAGGGACTAGTGAGGTACCGACTCAGTCAGAAGTGAGAGTAGAAGGGAAGATCTCGACAGGAGCTGAGGGTACAAGAAATCAGCCTGTAGCTAGCACAGCTGTTGGAAGAGGTGTGAGGTTACCGGATGCTTTAAAGGTACCAGTTACCATTGGACCCATTGTTTCTGTTTACGACCCAGATCAAAAGAAGGTTGGGAGTTCAGTGCAGTCAGTTGTGGGAGCGAGGAGTGTGGTCGAAGAAAATGGATCAGTGAGCGGAATGGAGCAAACTCCAAAGCCTATAGAATGGAGTACGCCATTGCCAGCCACAGCAGACTCCTCTAGGGGACAGGGAGAGTTGAGACCAGTGGGGCCGAAGTCTTTGGCCGAGTCAAGATCAGATTTGCAGATGTGGGCACCGCCAGTAAGGAATCAGAATCAGAGTGAGAGAACAGCAGAAAGTGAACGAGGCACAATAGTGTTCCTATGAGTATGTCGGAAGAGAGTAGGTCTCATGAATGAGAATGTGATTATGATGAAAGAGGTGGAGCAGCTTGTTGGGAAATATTGAAGGGAGCTCTGAAAGGGAGAATGTTGGATGTTGTAAGGTTGAAAGCAGAAGTAGATGAGATAATAAGCGGAAATTTGCCTCTTGAGAGGACATACATGTATGAACAAGATGAGTTACTCTTCGTAGCAAAGGATGTGACTCGCAAGGCACGAACTGCACATGAGAAGTTGTCAGAATTGGCCAAAAAGTATAATGTGGATTTATCATTGCAGGGAAGTCATAGATTGCAGTACAGTGATCAGGAACTGGAAGAGAAAAGGGTCATGGGATTGAGGACCAACATTAAAGATTTGACTATAGCAATGCGAGCATGGATCATGCTTGATAAGTGGGAAGAAAGATGGTCCAAGAAGAAAAGTTCTAGGAGATCGATAGGAGAGGCGCCACCTCCAGGTGGGGGGATGACAGAGGTAGAGAATTTCCCTTTACGAGAGGTACAGAATGGAGGATACGTGCATGTGCCTTGGAGTAGGGGTGACATGGCTGCATTTACGAATGATGAGGGAAAAGCCTGTGGAGTGGTACAAGCAAATTGATCGTTTTGTCAAAATCTCAAAGGTGTTGTGGGTCGATTTGAACACATTGTTTGACATTGTGGTTCCGAGTGATTTGTGGTCGGCATGTAAAATTGCCGTTGAGTGGCCAACCTCAGACCCAATCTCGAATGGTCTGTCGCCCATAGTGATGAAAAAGTTTGAACAGGTGATTACGTGGTTAAAGTCGAAAATCTCACCTCAGGACATTGACTGGGTGAAGACAGATCGGACAGTGCAAGAGCCAAAAGAGACGGTACATGAGTTTTATGAGAGACTTTTGCAGGCTTTTAAACAGTACAGTGGACTAGATGTGTTAGACACAAAAGACATGGGGCAGTTTGGTTCGAAGTTTGTATTGGGATTGAGGCCAGAGGTTAGTCTCATGATACAGCAGCATTTGATTTGTTGGCAGAACAAGCCTGTGGATGAGATCTTACGGTATGCTAGATATTGTAATGATGAGATAGAATCAAAGCACAGGAAGTTGAAAGACAAATTGATGCTTGTTCAGATGCAAACAGCTCAGGAACAGCCTAATGGAGGGACGTTAGGAAGAAAACAGGGAAAAAACCAAGGAGGAAATCAGAATGTTCAAGGTCAGGGAAGACCAAAGTCAATTGATCCTAAGACAGGGATGGATGTGGCGACATTGAAAAAGACCACGGCGTGTCATCTTTGTCACCAGATTGGACACTGGAAACGCGAATGTCCTTAGAACCCGTTGAATCAGATACAGCAGGAAGGAGAGATAGTTCAGGTACCTGTATCTGAAATGGTTCCCACAGTGACTCGACCTAAGATGGTCAAAGGGGGGCCTGGTGTTACGCAGGTGCAGGTTCCTCAACCACCTAGGATTCAGAACATGCAACAGGGAGTCCGAACTTACATGCAGATGCCCATGTTTGAAGGGAGTGAGGAGTTCGGCCCAGATCCGTTGGCATGACGGTGCCTGAGAGGGGAGGAGGACTGCACACTTGGAGCAGTCTTAGAAGTAGACCAGAGGGGACCATTTGTGGAAGCAGACGTTGATGGTCATCCCACAACCTTTTTGGTTGACACTGGTGCTACCCGGTCTACTGTACGATCAGCAGTAGTCTCCAACCTACCCCTCTCGGGACAATCAATCCAAGTTGTAGGCGTAGCAAATAAGAAACTGACTAGTCCACTGACGGAGCCAATTCCGGTGAGAATAGGAAATTTCAGAGATCGACACCAGTTTGTGATGTGTGACTCAAGTCCGGTTTGTCTGTTAGGTAGAGATCTGTTATGCAAACTGAACTGCACCATTTATTGTAGGTGTGCATAGAGATGTATCCAGCGCTGGAGGAACTTCCACTCGATCTGAGGGATTCTGTGTCAATTGATGTGTGGACCTCAGTGGAGAGGAGATTGGATTGGTCAAAGGCATAGACCCAGTGAAAATCCAGGTCAAGCCGAATGTAGAATTCCCTAGGACGCCCCAGTATAATCTGTTGCCTGAAACGATTGCAGGGATCAAGCCAGTAATTGAGTCTATGATCAAGCAGGGAATTCTGAAGGAGATCATGGGTAGCCCATGCAATTCACCTATCATGGAACTACAGAAACCGAGTGGGAAATTCAGGATTGTACAAGATCTGCGAAAAATCAATGATATAGTCGTTCCATGTTGTCCAGTGTTACCAAATCCATCTGTAATCTTGTTTCAGATCCCATGTGATGCTGAGTGGTTTACAGTGATTGACTTGTGCCAAGCATTCTTCTCGATTCCACTCCATGAGGAAAGCCAATTTCTTTTTGCTTTCCGGCTGGAGAATTGTGTGTTAACATGGTGTCGTATCCCACAGGGGTATACGGAGAGCCCGTCTATCTTTAATCAGATCTTGAAAAAGAACCTTGAAGGTCTTGTGTTGCCGCAGAACTCTGTTCTGGTGCAATACATCGACGATTTGCTCGTTGCGTCAGAAACTGAAGACGCTTGCAGGATCGATACCATTGCCTTGTTGAATTATCTGGCAGAGAATGGACACAAGGTATCACCGAGCAAACTGCAGTACTGTTTGGGCGAGGTGCAGTATTTGGGTCACAGAATTGAGAAGGGCAAGAGAAAGGTGTCACCAGATCGCATTGAGGCCATTATGAATATGCCTGTGCCCACCACTCAGAGAGAAATCAGAATGTTCTTGGGAATGGTTGGCTATTGTCACCAATGGATACCCAATTTCTCCTTTGAAGCGAAGCCTTTACAACGGCTGACGCGTAAAGATGTGAGTGATCCGGTACCATGGGACGAAGACTGTTTGAGATCATTTTTGAGGCTGAGAGAAGCCTTGTGTTGCGCTCCAGCTTTGGGAATGCCCGATTACAACAAGGCATTTGCATTATTCTGCTGCGAAAGGGAAGGTTGCGCATTAGCAGTCTTGACTCAGAGTCACAGAGGTGTCCGTAGACCAGTTGCCTATTTCTCAGCTACTTTAGATCCAGTAGCTTCTGCGTTGCCCGGATGTCTCAAATCCGTTGCGGCAACAGGTGTCAGTATCAAAAGATGTGAGAGCATTGTAATGGGACATCCGCTTACAGCTTATGTACCGCATTCTGTTGAATTGTTGATGACAAGGACTAAAACACAGCACCTCACGAACAATAGGTTGACGCGTTATGAGCAAGTCATCCTTGCCGCAGAGAATGTGACTTTGAAGAGGTGCTCTGTTTTAAATCCTGCCACATTGCTGCCTATTCCAAATGTAGACGATGAAGATTGTGAGGATCAAGACTGTCTCGATGTGACTGAATTGTGCACCAAACAGAGACCAGACATTGTTGATGAGCCGCTCCTTGACCCAGATGAAACTTTCTTTGTGGACGGTTCATGTCTAAGAGACAGTGCTGGTCGATTGAGAGCAGCGTTTGCTGTAAATACCATCACAGGCTTGGTGGAAGCTGCTTGTTTAGAAGGAGTACACTCCGCACAGGTAGCTGAAATCATTGCTTTGACCCGTGCCTGTTTGGCTGCTGACCAGATTCGGATAACGATTTATACCGATAGTCAGTACGGATTTGGTGTCGCTCACGACTTCGGACAGTTATGGTCACAGAGAGGGTTCATGACATCTTCTGGTTCACCCATCAGGAATGGGGAATATGTGAGACAGTTGTTGGAAGCATTGCAATGTCCAAAAGAAATTGAAGTTGTCAAATGTTCTGCGCACAGCAAGGGGAATGATTTTGTGTCGCTGGGAAACAGCTACGCAGATGAAGTTGCCCGGTTTTGTGCAGAACAAGAATGTATATTTAGTGGAGGGTATACTGGAGAAAGCCAAGAAAGAACCGATCTCAGCATGATGTTAGCCATGGCCGATACATGGGAGGAACTAAAGCGATTGCAGGATGAAGTCTCTTATCAAGAACGGGATAGTTGGATACGAGCTGGATGTGAGAAGGGAGATGTGGATGTGTGGATTTCGAACGATCGACGAGCTGTGCTGCCAGAATGTCTGTTGAGCCCAATGGCAAGATTGATACATGGTACGGTACATCTTGGTAGAGATGCGATGATGCGAGTGTTTCGACAGACATGGTACAATCCGAAGTTTTGTGCAGTAGCTGAAGCTGTGTGTCAGAGGTGTGTTACATGTCAGCAGATGAACGCAGGAAAGAGAACTGCTGTGACTTTGAGCCACATTGGGAGGTCAGGAGAGCCTTTCAATAGGATGCAGTTGGATTTCATTGAGATGCCAAAGTGCAATGGGTTGAGGTATATCTTAGTTATGGTATGTGTCTTTTCAAGATGGGTGGAGGCTTACCCAACACGTAGATGTGACACACTCACTGTAGCTAAACTGTTACTGAGAGAGCTTATCCCGAGGTTCGGTTTCCCCACCTCTTTGGAGTCAGATAGAGGGACACACTTTTATAGTGAAATCATGAAATTGCTCTGTGCTGCCTTGAATGTGAATCAAAGACTGCATTGCAGTTATCGACCAGAGGCTTCTGAGATTGTGGAACAAGTTAATGGGACTTTGAAAGCACGGATGGCAAAAGTGTGTTCTTCGACATCCCTGAAATGGCCCGACGCACTACCCTTAGTTCTCATGAGCCTCCGTAGTGTTCCCGATAGGACGACTGGGTTGTCACCTCATGAGATACTCATGGGGAGAGCGATGCGATTACCAGCGATACCTGCCACAGCTTTGATTAACATCACTGATGACTTGATTCTCGACTACTGTAAGGGCCTGGCTGACGTAGTCCGTTCTGTGTCTCAGCAGGTGCAAGCAGCAACTGTTCCAGCCGCAAGTGACCTGTGCCACGACTTGTGCCCAGGGGATTGGGTGCTTGTGCGTAAACACGTGAGGAAGAGTTACCTGGATGTTCGTTGGCGTGGTCCGTACCAGGTAATACTGGTCATGAACACGGCAGTGAAGTGTGGTTGACTGCCGAACTGGGTGCATGCCTCACATACCCGCAGACTTCCGTCACCCTTGGAAGATACAGCCCCTCTCGTGAATGAAAATCCAGCTGAGGTGGCAGGGCCATCTTTGAGGGCAAGCCAAGCTGTGAAGGTTGCTGATGCAGTTCGTTGTGCACTAGATCGAGCTGAAAGGGGTTGTGCAAGTCGAAGCCCAGAATTTGACTCAGACAGAGAAAGTGTTGCAGTGGGTGGAGTAGAGTCAAATTCTGCCGAAGAAGGAAGTAGTGCACAGGGTACTCGAAGGGAGAGCAGAAGTGCCACAGAAGCAGAAAGAGTTTGGCCCGTGAATCAGAGACGGCAAAACTTGAGATTGGCACCTGGAAGAGACCTTGCCCCAGTTTCTGAAACGTCTGAATCTGAGCAAAGTGACGAAGAGCAAACTCAAATCAATCTGAGAAGGTTAAGGAGAGCAAGAGTGCCGTGTCAAAGGTATGCTTCACCAGAGTGGACATACGCTGTGACTGATGCCAGGCATACCGAGCACGGGGAGGCTGAGATCTTTGACACTGATCAGCAATTCTCCGAACTTGAAAATAGAGGTGTTGTTGCGAGTTCCAGGATTGGAAATCAAAGGAATACTGACCCTCAATATTCCGAATCCACCGCTTCTGAGTAAAGTTTGTGAGTTGGTTTTGGAGACGCTGGTTTTTCCGACTTTTGGTATCGTACCACCACATCAGGAGTTGGTGATACTTCGTCTTGAAATCTTGCAAGGGGTCTTAGAGCTTTTGGGAGAGAATATCGTTCTGGACTGAAGGTAAACCCTTTGTTGTACATAAAGGTACAAAGAAGAAGATAACCTAGGTCCTAGTGGAAGAAGAATAAAGTTAGGGACTTTCCATCAAGTTGACTAAAGGGGGTTAGGGAAGTCTTTTTGTGGACTGTGTAAATAAGGAACTGAAAATTTCCAGGGGATTTTCAGCTTCAAGGCGTTGTGTGAATCGGTTTGACAAGCAATATCCGGAGAAGAAAAAGACTCTTACATGTTGCTGTTGAACTAAAAATTTTGAGAACTTTTCAAAAATGGCAGATGCTGGAAATACTCACCGTAGGGCTAAATTAGTGATAGGTACGCTTTTAGGGGTAGTGATAGTTGCGATTGTTGTAGCCTCATATATCGTTTCATATGAGCAGGGGGGGAGGTACAGGGGACACCCACACCTACCACCTCTAGCCAGAAAGAGGTTACTATAGGAGCTCAAAGAGATTTGATACTTGAAGAGAGTCGTAGATTTCACATAGATCTGTCTAGAAGTGACTTTAAGCTTAATGCTTATGCGAAGCTGTTGTATCAGTATGTTGATGCAATGGATGCGAAAGATTGTTATGTGTGCATGCAGCTACCTTCTTCCATAGATGAGGGTATTAGATACCATCATCTTCCACTAACCTATGGGATTTCTTGCAGCTTGTTGCTGAGCATCTTTTATGAGAGAACACAGTTTAAGTATTTCTTTTCCAATTACGATGCAGTACTTCCTGAAGTTCCAGCCTATAAGCATTTGAATAAGTACAACTATTATAAGTCAGAGGATAGACTTCGGAAGTATTTCATACCGACTTTGAAATTGGACACGGCTTATGCTCACCGACAGAATTTTACATGTTCATTGTCGGAGACAGAGAAGAAATGTATAGGTCAAATAGAGGATAGATATAGAAAACTAACCCAGACACGAAATACAGGGGAGAGTCCAGTAGATTGGACTGATGAAGAGAGATTGCACAGATCTAAGGGGAGTTATGGACCCATAGCGTTAGATCAGACGCAGAAGGGGAAGTTGTGTGTGAGACGTCCTCAGACCTATTATGAAAAGGTTTCAGTAGGACAGAGTACGTGTGACCATACCTTTACTATGGAGGACTCTGCTAAGAACTTTTTGCAAGGTCCGGAGCAAGTGATTCCAACAGTGTATTATGTGTGCGGAAGGAATGCCTATGTGAGGTTGCCTGCGAATTGGTATGGTACATGTTACTTGGCTATCATTTTTCCAAAGTTCTATCATGCAGAAGATTTGAATCTTTTGGAGACTGGACTTCATTCTAAAGTACGGAGAGCTGCAAGTGCAGGAGCAGTGATTGGTGATATCTTTGGAGCAATGATACCGAGTTTGGGAGTGATTTTGAATGATGTGAAGATAAGAAAGTTGGCGACTGTGGTTGATGAGTTGTCAATGAATACAACAAGGTCTTTGTTGTTGGTGGATGGAGAGATGTTGTCGATAAGGACGATGGTTTTGCAAAATCGTCTTGCTTTAGACGTATTATTGGCAAAAGAGGGCGGAGTCTGTAAATTGTTGAAAGTTCAGGAATGTTGTACGTATATTCCAGACAATAGCAAGGATCTTGAGAAATATATAGACAACATTACAACGATTCATCTAGAGATTGCGGATTTGACTGAAGAGGGTGTGTGGGAAAAGATTGGTAAAGGATTTGGTCGTGTGGGAAGTTGGTTTGCGAATTTGGGGAAGGGATTCCTTGGGTTTGTGCTGAAGCCACTTATTATTGTTGTGGTTTGTGTGATCTGCTTGTGGGGTCTCATTAGAGCCTATAAGTGGTACAGAGGAAACAGGATTGAAAGAGCTCTCAGAGCGAGTGAGAGGCGAATGGCTAGACTGCAGGACAGTCAATATCAGAATCTTAAGAGAATGGAGAGGTTCCGACAGGGTAGAATGGCAATAAGCACTGTTTAGGTCGATTCTTTCTCCAAGGGAAGAAATTGTGTGATGGTGTGATGACATTTGTCATTAAAGGGGGGAACTGATAGAGCGTCATGAGATTCTGAAATTCGTAGGGGTGCATCATATTCACTGTTAGTCAGCACCCGCATATTAATCGATGTATGTTGAAAAGCTTTAGAAATGTATTATTAGAACTCATTTAACATAGGGGTGATTAGAAATGTAATAATGCTTTTGTGAAGATCAACGTTGCAAGACATCGTGACGGCATTTAGCAAATGCATAATGATTAGTTTTCGTGCAATGCAATGTATTAGTTAAACGTGTGCCATGTTAAAGTTACACGTGTAGATTGCTTATTCACGCATATGAGAATAATGAACTAACGCTTAGAGTGTGATTTAATAGAGTGTTTAATTTTGTAAAGGCCTGATCGCATATACGTTAGAAGAGAAGGGCCTATTCACTTTCTTATCTTAGCTAATGTTGTAGGCCGAATATGATTCCCTTGGTAAAGGCTTTGGGTTGCAGGGAAATGTAAAATCTTAACGACGTGAAATGGTTTTCTCGTTCCCATGTTTCTGTTGCAGGTGCAAGGACATTTAGCTAACGACGTGAAATGGTTTTCTCGTTCCCATGTTTCTGTTGCAGGTGCAAGGACATTTAGCTCGTTAGTGAGAATAGGTCTTTGTTTTAGGAGTTAGGATACTGTGAGAAGCCAACAGGGGAGTGCATTGGAATGTGGAGATGATACTTTCAGCGGAGAAGGTGTCTGGGACCCAAGGTCAAGCTAACCGTTGTTGGATGCCAACCGAGAACTGCAGGAAAAGTACTGGGAGAAGACCTGGCTGAAGAGGTGTGCCGAAGGGCGTGTTTTATGATTTTGGGGTTTTGTATTAGGGACAGTGCCCCATGGGTCGAGCAGATGAGGTTTAGACAGGAAGCTATAAGGAGCATCTTAGTTCGAGCTCTGACTAAGTGAATGCACTTCTTAGGAAGTCTTCACTTCTGACACCTTTTATTCTCTTGCCTGGGATGGGAAATGCTAAGTAGGGATGTCACTTTAGAGTTAGTGTAGGGATAGACTAACGCTTTTTCCTTTTGACTAATGATACCTAATTTAGATATCGGATTAACTATTGCCTTTTTGATGATTTTGGAATCAGTAATTCTTTTTGTCTTGAGTCGGATGAGAATCCTGCGTAGGCTTGCTTTTGTGTTAGTGCCCATTTCTCTTTTACACCTTATATTGAGGTGTTTGTATGTTCAGCTATTTTTGGTTGAAATAAAATCTTATAAATTTTAGATTCGGAGTCAGTGGTCCTTTCCAAATGAAATCTAATTTTGGCAAATATATTTTGATAATTGCGTTCATCCCCTCCACGCTATTTGGCAGATAAAAAGATCCTGGCAACCTGTGAGGATTCTTGGAGATAACCAGGTAGGCAAGAATCCGGACTTATCACTGCTTTTCTAAACACTTATAAGGTCCCAAAGGCCACTGTACAGTAAAGAGAAGCACATAGGTAAAAGACATTGCCATTTACACCTCCAATAGCTCGCAATTGCGAAGCCTATTGCATAGCAAATGCTGGTTTACATAGTTATCATGCAGATCTGTCAAGCAGAGGCCAAAAATAAGGAGGTTCAAAAAAGTAACTTTTTTATTTTTATTCCCATAGGATTCTTTGCTCTCCGATACAGAAAAAAACTGCTGAATAGAATTACACCAAACATGGCATGACAGTAGAACCTGACTCTAGGGAGTGCCTTTTCTTGGTTTTTTTTTTTAATTACCTATTTTTTATGAATGATTTGTTTATGTGTTTGTATTTCTATATAATACCCACCTTTGCTTACCATTGATGCAATGCCCCATGCAATGCAATGACTCCCAGTGTGAGTGTTGTATAATGTACCTGTGATGTATTGATTCCCAATGTAGTGCCAGTGATGTAATGCCTCCTGATGCAGAACCCTCAATTTAAGGAGGTAACATGCTAGGCAATTATCTTAAAGTATAATGGTCTCACATATTCTTTAAGCTGCATCCTGTGCTTTCCGCATCACTAGAAATATTGTACAAATCCCTCCATACCTTAGGTGTTGCCCCTCTATATCCTTCTGATGTTACCATACAATATTAACATTGTCTTAGCCAGGCTCTCACCCCTCAAGGGGAGGCACTATGCATTGGTTCAACTGTTTGTTCAGTAAGACTCCCCATAAGATGCTTTAAAATATTACCTACATTACAAGATAAAATGATAATAACAATACATTTCAATGGCCTTCTATTTATCAAGGAACTATTATGCAGAGATAAAAATAAAAATACTATGCTACTTTACCTCTCTCCAGTCTAAAAGTACCGAATACTATTTATAATAGCACCTGGTTAATTACTGACTTACCTCAGTCTGTTTATTATCGTGCTTTGTTAATTCATTACTTTTCCTGTCAGATGTACCGACTGTCGACCTGGTTTCCAGGTTCATCGCACCTAGTATTAAGTTTAGTAAAATGCACATCCAGAATCATAGAATCCGGGCGAGTGAAATGTTAGATCGTGTAAGGATTGATGCATTCTTAAATTCACGATAATAGTGGGATTTGAGGTGTTTGGTGGTGCAGCCTGGGAACCAAGCGAACGTGCACAGGCTCATGTTTATATACATACTCCTTTGTAATGGTTTTGCACTTAGGCGGCACCTAAAACGTTCCTCCTGTCAAAAGCAGGAGTAAGTGTGATTCCAGGGTGGGAAGAAGGGGACACATGTCCATATTCTCTACGGCTTTAGTCAAAGGGGTTATTCTAAGAGAGCAATATATTCCCCCTGGAGAAATAAAATAATGGGAAAGAAAAAGGAAATACTAGTGAGAAGGCACATTTATGCCAGATTTACACATACTTTATTACCACTGGGTGAAAAACCTATTAGGGCATATTTTATGCAGTGTGGTGTGCTCAAAGTGGACGACTGTAGGTTTTCTATAGAGATCCTGACATTATTTTTTAATCCCATAAAAGTAAGATGTTTTGCCAAATGTAGGATTAATCTCACAGCAATTAATGTACAAGGTTTTACATTTTTTCCTTTTCGAATCGGAAGGGTGGTATTGGGTGATAAAGTTTATTACATGGATGGGAAGCCCAGTCCGCTTTCTGAAAGCAGCCACTGGCAGGCACCACACAGAGGCCTCCACCCAATTTTATGAGAAAGAAAGGCCCTCGAAGTTAAATCCAATATTTGTTCTACATAAACACGTTAAATATCCTCAACTTATCTCAGCGTTGTGTTTGCCTAACGTCATAATGAGCTTGACTATGTGAGCACATGAAGATTGGGGGAAGCGAAGGCGAAATAAACAAACCTTGAACACTTGTAGAACATTTCACGGTGGAAGTTAGGGAGGTGGAAGTTCCCAGGCAGGCGAGCATGCCTGCGCCGCAGACCGCAGTATTTACACGGCCATTGCCCGATGAACAACAAACAGCCCGAGCAAACCCAGAAGGCGAAACAAAAGAGAAGCCTGAGGAACCGTTTGTGCTCATTGAAGGAAGCAAAAGCGCTGGGTTTTTTGTACAGAGGATGTCACGCTACTATGGGAACTTCTAGTGATGTCAGCAGAGCACATGCAGTTTGAGGGAAAACAAAACCTGAAAGAAGAAAAGGCGAGTCTACATAATGGTGCTCCTCGCCCCACCTGAGTGCGTGTGAAAGAGCTGAGCCACAAACATAGCAAGCAAATTGTGACGGGGTACCCTCGTGATGGCTGAGGGCCCGCTGATCAGGCCTTCCCTGGTTCCCTAGCCTACAAAACACACAAGCACACAAGGCATACGCCGTGGCAGTAAGACCCCATGCGGTCTACGCCCATTTATTTCGTAGCCTCTGGTCAGAGGATGTGTTGCGTGCTATCTGGGTGGGGAAGGGTTGAGCGAGTGGCTCACTACATCCCTTCCCAACTCAGTCCTGAAAATATTCCAGACCCCCCAGGATATAGCGGCATGGATTAGCTAATTTAGTGGCACAAATATGGACATTTAGCGGCACAAATATGGAAATTTAGCGGCATTTTGCTGCACTTCATTTTGTAATTTTTCCTACAACAAACACACATATCTTAGTTTTCTGAGTTATTTTACAACATGAAGCTATGTATATTTGGTTTTCTTTACAATTTAGAAAATGTGTTTTGCGTCAAGGCTACATATAGGACATAAACATGTTATTGAAAAAATAGCCACGGAACCTGTATGTTTGTCGTGTTAATCTTGGCCATGTATGTGCAGTTCTTCTGAGCAGTCCAAATCTAGCCCTATATTGTGCTGCTGATTATAACGAAAGAACAATAATGCCCGGATGGATTGCTCTGAGAGGGACCGTCATCTGGCTGACACAATAATTTTGTAGATGCTGTTGCTCCTTTCAGCATCTGCAGAACTGGTCACACAATCCTTGTACACAGCTGCAAGCTGTGAAAGGGCTGGAATGCGGTCAGCCATCCCATGCCAAAAGAGGTCAGTGTCAATCACCCCAGAAACAGATGCCTGTACTCCTTCCGGGCCTACATGTTCAAAGTAGAGGCGAAGCTCCTGATCGGGAACTTCGCTCAAACCAGGTATTGCTGAATATGCACCCTTGTCCTTAGACAGGATGCAGAGTCGTGCAGGATTGAAAAGGCGCACTTGCTTCAAGAACCCAATGCCTGGTTGGGCCTCCCCCATGTATTTGCCCACCTTTTCCAGAGAATTTTCAAAAGCTTAATTAAGCTGGGCTGTCATCTTTTTTTTCTGTGTCAGAGATAATTTAGCCCCTGCAGTGGTCTGTAGAAATGGTTGTAGTGACTCCACAGTGAGGACTGAATTGTTTGTTAGGTTCATGTGGAGGTCCCCCAAATAATCATACACCTTCATTGTCACTGGTGTCTGACTCTGGAATAAGTCCATCAGATGTAAAATGTTTTGGCATTTTTCTGCCACAATGTCCAATTGAACTTTAATGCAGTTTCTTTCATCGCTGTTCAAATTCCTTTGCAGATTTTCAAGGGAATCTGGGGGAGACTTGCTGAGTTGCATCTCCGACTCAACAAACCCAGCATAGGCCTCAAAGTGCTTGCAGTGGTACTGAACAGCAGCAAACCAAGACTTCCACCGGGTACTGCAAGGGTCAGGTGCCATCTGTGGTTTCATCCCTTCGTTCTCAGCAAGATGGTGCAGGTACCTTCTCTTTCTGCTACCGGCCATGTAAAAGATGCACGAGAAGTACAGAAGAAAAGCATTTAGCTCCACAAAAGGCTTCCTAAATGACTCTCCAACAAGGTTCATTATGTGTGCCAAGCAGGTGATATGTATGGAGTTTGTATACAGATTTCTCAACACAGTGTTTTATGCCTTGAGCATGTATGCCGCATTGTCAGTGTTAAAGGAAATAACGTTCTGAAAGGCTATGCTGTACTCTGTGAGCACCTTCACAACTGCTTGCGCTATAGTCCCATGGTTGCACTGTGAGAGGAACACTGTGTCTGCTAGGTAGGTGTGGATCTGACGGCCATCCTGCGCAGAGACCACTGCAAATAACATATTCAATACACACCGCCCTTCGACATCCGGTGTTTCATCAAATACAACACTGATCTTTTGATCTTGCAAGTGTTCTTTCAGCTCGTTCTTGGCTCCTATATATCTCTCTGGGAGATAACGTTCTTAAAGCTGGTGACTTCCAGGTATCTCTCCACCATTTCATACTCGCTCATGGAGAAACTTGCGCAACACACGGTGGTCCGTTTGCTCAGCGGAATGTTCAGCGCTGTGCAGACATTGACCCACTCACTTATAATTTCCAGGTTTGAGGCTCCAGACAAAAAGCAGGTGCCGGACGGACGCGCCTTTTTCAAATCACGGAAATCACTTGACTGGCCAAAAATCATCGATTCCAACCAACGGGTGTAAGTCGTTTTAAGAATACACTTGAGGCTCCAACCGGATGGTGGCGTACAGAGAGGTTATGAATCAAACACCTTCTCTAAAATAAGAAACGTTTGAGACTTACAGATACCACAAAGAATCTGAAGTCTGGCTGCTTTCTACCCACCTCCTGTCCTGAGGAAGACCCAACTTGACGCAGTTTACTTTTTGCGCTATCTACAGGGTCGAAACGTCGACGCACAACATATGTCTGCATAACGCTCATGATCACATTTTAAACTTACCAATAGATCCTGGAGCATATGTGTTAAAATAATAAGGACAAACTGAAACTTTTCTCCCCTCTCCTGAACGCACGTTTATTTATCTATCTTGTATATAGTGCACAGTCAATGTCACCAATCACCATATGTCACCAATCACCACAGTCACTTATTCCCTATTGCAATTGAATTTGTAAATAGCGACAGCCATGAATATTTGATATCTATTTCTGAATATATTATTGAATACTACTTTTGGTGTGTGTTATGCATTTTCTCCTTTTTTCTCAAATCATTGGTATGGGTGATAAGTAAGCTGTTGCTACTATCGTATTCTAAGTAATTGAACACTACCCCGACAGAACCAATAGTTTTATTTAATACATTTACCCAGGTTCTGAGGGACACCGGGTCGCCCCATTATTTTTCTCAGGTGGTTTGAGGCTCTGGCAGCTGTACTCTTTGTGAAAAGTGAGTTCACAGTCATCTGACGGGCACGTTTTGGCGAAGAGTGAGGGTCTGGATCATCTGAACAGCGCAAGTGTTTTTGTGACCGCACATGCATATCGACTGTGTGTTTCTGGATGTGGTCCACCGCCACATTGCACACACTGCAAAACAGCACGCCACCATCAGCATGCATCACGGTGCTGTACTCTCTGGCCCGATCTGCTGCGGTTATTTGGGTAGGTAGATGTGATCGGTGCTTCACAGTCTTCACAGGCTGCAGAAACATCTCCATCGTGCTTTTGTTGTGGTGGCTTGTTGCTCCCTTGGAATCCAAAAGATCTCGGGCTTGTGGCGCACTCACGTAACTCACCTGCAAATATATTTGGTGTTACCAGATGAGTTCTAAAGGGGAAAAGAGCATTGCAATTGTTGAATGGAAAGTTAAGAAAACGTAGAGAAGCAATGATTAAAAATGCATGTATCTCTGAAGCACCTGCAACTGGCGAAACATTTTAAAACTTGTTGGGACAGATCCCCAATGGGAAACGGCACTCCCCAAACGGAGTTGAGCAAACAGTGTTAACAGAGCAAGGACAGTAGCAAAGAAAGGAAAACGTGAAACCTTTTGAAGCAAAGTTGCATACACGGCGCGTTAACATACAGGTAGGTAGAGGTCCATCGAAGTGGAATGGCATACTTGTGTGGTCCCGCTGGCAACTTTGAGTCGTCAGTGGAGGGCAGTTGGGGTGCGAGTTAAACATAAAAAATATAAGGCAAAAGTGTTTCCCCCAAAAAACAACCCTGCCCCAAAGTGCCTGCAAATAAAAAATAACATTTGAAGAAAAACTAAAAAAAGGGGAAGGATGAGCCACCTGCAAAGAAAGTGAAACCTAACCGTTCAAATCAAATTTGTCAAGTGTACTTTGTAGGAGCACATAAGCCAGGCGTTGACACTCGGAGGCAGGGGCAACAGTGCTCAACGGGTGTCTAGGGAAAATCCCAAGACAGCCCCAAACCACCCCCAAGGAAAAAAAAAAAAACAATTATGAAACCCACATGATCACACAGAATCCCATCACCAAACCATGCACAGCGCTCCCACCCATCGCAAGTAGGACTTCACAAATATAGGTGGCGACCTCAAGCTTCTGCGTTTTAGCATATGCAGTGTTCATCTCCCCGGAAGTGTACAGAAACCAAAACTTACCCATGCTGTGCAGCAGCAAGCATATAATAGTTGCCAGACGGCCCAATGGCTCTTGAACTAGCAGATTCTTTCCTCCGGGACGCTACAAAAAGAAGGCAAAAGAGTTAGAGCATGCTCGGCTAGCCCTTCCCATGGCACCTGTGCCACAACACTGCCACCCCCCCACTACGCCTCTTTAAAAACCACAGCACCCCCATATGCCCCCTGGGCTCGCATGCCCAGCGGACCTAAAAACAATGCCCCCAGAGCCCATCGCACACTGGGCACACGGCGGGCCCAACATTTGTTTTATAAAAAAAAAGTATGCCGGCCAGGGCCTGCCGCATGCCCCATGTGCGGTGGGTCCAAAAACATGCCCCCCTGGGCCCACCACACCCTTGGCACGCGGCGAGCCCAACATTAGCTTTAAAAAAAAAGTATGCCCCCCAGGGCCCACCGCGTGCCCCGTGTGTGGCAGGCCCAAAAGAAATGCCCCCGCTGGGCCCGCCGCAAACTGGGCACGCGGCGGGCCCAACATTTTCTCTAAAAAAAAAAAGTATGCCAGCCGGGGCCCGCCGCATGCCCCGTGTGCGGCGGGCCCAAAAAAGAAAGCCCCCCTGGGTCTGCCGCACACTGGGCATGCAGCGGGCCCAACATTTGCTTTATAAAAAAAAAGTATGCCCCGAGGGCCCACCGCGTGGCCCGTGTGCGGCGGGCTCAAAAAAGAATGCTCCCCTCGGCTCACCGTACACTGGACATGCAGCGGGCCCAACATTTGCTTTATAAAGAAAAGTATGGCCGCCCAGGGCCCACCGCGTGCCCCGTGTGCGGTGGGACCAAAAAGAATGCCCCCCCCATGGGCCCGCCGCACACTGGGCACACGGCGGGCCCAACATTTGCTTTATAAAATAAATGTATGCCCCCTCAGGGCCCGCCGCATGCCCCGTGTGTGGCGGGCCCAAAAAGAATGCCCCCCCTAAGCCCGCTGCACGCAGGGAACGCGGCGGACCCATTATTTGCTTTAAAAAAAAAAGAATGCCCCCATGGGCCCGCCGTACACTGGGCACGTGGCGGGCCCAACATTTGCGTTATAAAAAAAAAGAATGCCCCCCAGGGCCCGCCGCGTGCTCCGTGTGCGGCAGGACCAAAAAAGAATGCCCCCTGGGCCTGCCGCACACTGGGCACGCGGCGGGCCCAACATTTTCTTTATTTAAACAAAGTATGCCTCCCAGGGCCCACCGCATGCCCCGTGTGTGGCGTGCCCAAAAAGAATGCCCCCCCCTTGGGCCCGCTGCATGCAGGGCACGCGGCAGGCCCAACATTTGCTTTAAAAAAAAAAAAAGTATGCCCGCCAGGGCCCGCCGCGTGCCCTGTGTGCGGCAGGCCCAAAAAAGAATGCCCCCCTGGGCCCGCCACACACTGGGCACGTGGCGGGCCCTACATTTGCTTTTGTTTAAAAAAAGTATGCCCCCAGGGCCCGTCGCGAGCCCTGCGTGCGGCGGGCCCAAAAAGAATGCCCCCCTGGGCTCGGTGCACACTGGGAGAGGTCTTGTCATACTCATCAGTTTCGGCCAAGCTAGTTTCTTTCAGGTCTTCCATGTAAGCCGGCTGTTGGGTTCCAACATCAGTCTTTTTGAACCACGAGATGTTCCTGGTGACTGTCTCTCTACCTTTGTTTGCTGTATCCATGGTTCCATCAAACTTCAGCACTGACCAAATCCCTGGTTCATAAGGTGTTCTGAACTTTCACGCTGGTCGGCGCTTTCTAATAACTACCATGTCCCCTGGCTAAATTATTCATGTTCTTACTCTTCTCCTTTGCCGCGTGCCCAGTGTGCTCTTCTCCTTTGGCTCGCTCTTGAGCGATTTGCACTGCGTGCGTCGAGCATGGGTTTCCTTTAGGTTATATGGTGTTGGTGCCCATCCTGCATATGTTGGGCTAGTGTCTTGGTGGGGTCCATTGAACATCATAGTCCATGGAACAGCTGGAAGCTTCGTTCAGGGTTTGTTTGTTTGGCTACAGCAATCTGGAGAGTTTTGTTCAAAGTCCGCATAAAGCTTTCAATCTCGCCCTTAGCCTGAAGCCACTGTGGGATGGTGCACCGATGATGTATTCCTAGTTGTTTGAGGAGATTTTTGAATTTTGTGTGATGCGGGTAACGGCCAGTGCATGCAACTATGGAACTGGGGAACCATGTTTGATTCTTGGCGTCAGCTCAACATCCTTCTGATGCTCATGTAAAGTGCCCCAATACATTCAGGTTAAATCTGCGCTATTTAAAACTGTAGAAAATAAATCTACATTCAGATTTTGAAGCTTCCCACAGAGCCACACTCTTCGAGTCCCTTCAGATACAGAGCGGAAATCAACAATGCAAGAAGGCAAGTTCTACAGTGTATTTAAGGTAAACTAGGAAATCATGTCACTCAGTATTAAATCACTGAGTTTGGCAGCAGCCATGGGCTGTAAAACCAAATACAGCAGTGCTATCTGCTCAGTTTTCCAGAAATATTAAGGCTTTGGGCAGAACTTTCCCCACAATACTGCCTATATGATGCTGTATTGTCCAAGAGGACCTTCATATGCAGAAATACCATGAAATTGCCCTTTCATCTGAGAGACATCGTGCCTGGAAAGCTCTGTTTCTAAAACTCCTTGGATACAGCTTCTGTATGCGCTACACAAGCTTCAGAACATATTTATCAATGTACAGAACCAAAAATAATGGACTTTGTCAATGCTTGTCAATTGTTCCAACTGCTTAACCTAGGGAAGCTGTTCTTGAGTTTATAGCTTACAACAGTGACCCCCATATTTGGGTCAGAGAACTCTTACTGTCTAACTACAATGACCTGTTGGGAGGTCACTTATAGACAATCTACCCACCACTCTCAACACCGGACCTAATACATAACACAAAGGTATGGTGAAGTTAGATTAACTAGCAAGGCAGGAAGGTCCAGACCTGAAATACAAAGTGTCCACCCCCCACAAGCAAAGATGAAATAAAAGGACATGGATGCGAAAGAAACACGATCTAGTCTCAAACCTCTGACCTGAAAGATGTCCCCTCAGTCCTCTTTCAAAGTGGTAGAAGGCAGCGATGAGATGCAAATATTTCTTCCTAATTTATCGCAGTGTCACTCTGATCCACAGGCCTTGTGCCGAAGAGCAGGAAGGTTGTGATAGGAGAGTAGAAAGACATCCATTAGTTGCAGGGCACAGAGAAAGGAGGAAGGGTGATGATACAGCATTAAATGAGCCGCCACTGAACTGTATTTATATCATTTAAAAGCAGAGAGCCTAACAAGAGGAACTGAAATGTTTTCCACAGTCCTTTGTGTATGTATTGATGATAAACACTCGGCGCAGAAGTGGAAAAAAGTAAATTTTCGGTATTGTGCCAGAAACATCCTCCACACTCTATTACGAAATGAGGGTCATGAGTTATTTTTCATAAAAACAGCTGACAATCTTAGAAATATTCATGTTATATATTAATTCTATAATGCTGTTCTGGCTTCGTTTTATTGACTATCTGAGTTAGAAACATAAATAGACTGCCTTTATTGTTACTTCTCTCAGAATATTCTAACAGTGCACATTGGTGCAGAGTTTGAGACAGTCACTGATTGCCTGGGTCCACCTGGACCCAAGTACAACAAGATAATCATGGCACATTGTCAAATAGGAACTCAAATGAAAAATGAAAATGGGCTGAAGCAGGGGTGCATCTTGGGCCCCCTACTTCTGCGTTTACTTCATTTGGAGTGACCTACAGGGGCTCTTGTGAATTCTCGGACCAACCCCTGAGGTTTGGTTCGAAATTCATTAATGCCTTCTTGTACATTGATGAGATGGTGGTTCTAGAGAGAACCAAGGGGGGTCTGCAACATCAGGTGATTTACTGGATAAATGTTCTAATATTAATAGCTTAATAATCAAGGCAACTCAAACGCAGACCCGAATATCCAGGAAATTTGGGCAAAAGTGAACCTGGTTTCCAGGTTGTAAGCTACTAGCAACTGTAAAAGAATATAGGTACTTATACTTTACTTTACAAACAGCCTGAAATGGCAGAAACAGCATGAATGTATGGCCAGATATGCTTTGGCATTTATGGGAGGTCTTGTGGGTTTCAATGCTCTAAACAGTGGATGATCTATAGCTCTGTTGATAAGGGTGTACAGGCAGCCGCGACCGCTGCACGTAAGAGTGGTGGGGCGGTGGGGCCGGCTAGGGGGGTGGCAGGGTGGGGGTTCCGAGACACGACCACAAGGGAAAATTAAAAAAACAATTAATTTTTCCTCATGGTCGCCTCTCGAAATCCCCCTCAGCTGGCCCCACCACCCCACCGCTCATACCTGCAGCAACCGTGGCTGTGTACAGGGCTAAGGTAAGTCCTACTGCTCTGCATGGGGCTCGTGTAATCATTTTGGATTCAATTGCTAAATCTAATTGCGCTGAGCTGCTAAAGAGAACATTTAAATTGCCCCATCGAACTGTGATTCAGGCTCTGGTGACATAGCTGGGCTTTCAGTAATTAAATACAACTGATGAAGTTCAGGTATTAAATTTTGTGCAAAATATGTACAAGAGGGGACCTGTGTTAGTTGGACACATCTGCTTTAGAGAAATGTGGGACAATGATATTGTGTGAGCTGGAAAATATAGGCAACATGTATTGAACTTAGTAGTAAAATCCGATGTTTGTTATGAGTCAGATACTTTCTTTCTAAAGTGACTAACAACTAGATGCACAAAGCATTGACATATTGATTCCTAATTTTCCAAATCTTCAAAATTGCAAGGTGCAAAGCGCTATTCTCAATGCAATAAAGTACAAAGTAAACTATTAGAAATCTAGTAAGATCCACGTTTGCAATTTACCAAATCTCAATTTGGAATTTGGTAAATTGTGAATGTATTCACAAAACAGTGTTTTACGGCATCCCTACAAGGAACTAATTAATCCATGCCAAGGAGAAAATACAGATTAGGTGGAGAGCAGCTTCGAAATCAACTGCAATCATTTAGAATCATGAGCACCCAGAACCCACTGGAGGAAGAAGAAGTGAGAAAAAGGAAACACAAGTTCAGCGAGACGGAATTATCAAGGTTCTAGTTCAATATTTTGATGATCTGGGGGCGGTGTAATAGTTACAGAGGAATTTAAAAGAGTATAAAGTCAAAAGGAAAAGACAATGCGGGCACAGAATGTATGTGAAAAGAGAAGAGCACTCTTTCCTAGAGGTGTAGCAACATCAGATGATGATGGGATGTGAGACTACAAATAATATGTTACATTTATGGAACGAAAAGAGAGTGTCAGAGTTTACTATAATATCTGCGTAAGAAAGATGTACTGAGCGAAATTAATAAAAAGATATATAAAAAACAATATTGTGATGATCATTTCGAGAAGACATCTTCTTCAGCTCCAGAGTACCACAAAAAGCAAATGTGCAAAATATTAACAAAGTTATAAAGTTGGTCAGTGTGAGTCAGCAAGCAATATATCAGCCAATGCTGCGACTTGCACACTGGCTCCAAGGAGAGGCCAGCAACTCAAAGAAAAGGGGTAAGTGCTATTGAAAGTAGACCTTCATGAGGAGAAACACCACTCCTTTGCAGCAATTAATTGAGTCAACACTTAAAACAGAGGTTGTGTCTCAAATCACAAATATAGACACATCTCCTCCTCCACCACCATCATTAAGTGCTCAATATTAAAAATCATCCTTCTTAAATGTAAAACATTAATAATGTAACATGACATATAGGAAATATGATTATGCACAACATCAAGGACATGTTTTAATATTATTGTGTCCATAGAAGCATTATTGCTAATGGAAGAAATACATTATGAGATATTTAGTTTTTTATAAGTGTGACACTAGAATGAAATGAACATAAGAACGTTTCTCTTTATCTGAAATGTTCAATTAAAAAGTGATGTAACACAATTTAAAAAGCAGTAATATATTTATTAAACTTATGCATTTTAAAACATCAATTAAACGTTTTCATTTTTCTACTGACATAGCATCATTTGAGGAAGAAGAAGAGGGGGGGAATAGGTAATGTAGCCAATGCGAAATTGTGTGCCAAGCCAGCCCAACCCACAGACACTCCAATTCTACCTGAAGGAGAAGGATCAAAAGGCCCAAGAATCCACAACATGCCCAACAATGAACTCAACCTCCAACTTGGACTGTAATGCAAATGCGAGCCCAGGCACTTGTGAGTCGAAAATTGTTAAGAAGTCCCCTTCTCCAAGACTTCAAAATAAAGGCACATGTTTTTTGTGACATTGAAGGTGAGGGAGCAGTTCCTACTCATGGACAATTTAAATAACTTGAACACTTGATGTTAGATTTTCAAAAAGAACAATCTTTAATTGGATTTCTAGAAAAGTTAGGAATTTTTCTCAGGAAACTAAGCAGGGGTACAAAGCTGTATGTGACACCCTTAATATAGGCTACCAATCACTTGACAACAGCATGGAGGTCTTAGCTGAACTTGTTACTACCTTATGTGTTACCATGAAAAACGAAGCCAGGTCTCAAAGACACAGACAGTGCTAACTAAGTTCACTGTTTTTTCTTGTTCTGTAAACCATCATGCCAATGCACTTCAATATTTTTGAAATGCACGGTTAATTTACAAGTGGGGATGGTCCATTACTATGGTGTTATGGCACGTGGATTAGTCAGAACTGCATTTAAAGTGTTTGAAAAGCATCACAAACTGCTGCTACCTTTATAACACACACACCTAAACATGAGCAGGCCTCAAACCAAAGTAGTCTATCAATTCAGGAGGTATGCAGTGTGCATCAAACCAGAAGCATAAGTGGAGCTGTGAGGTCTAACCTCTTGAAAGGAATGAGGCAAGATTAAAAAAGTTTATGTTCAATTTAAATATTGTTAAAGTTATTTTAAGCGTAATATGTATTTTCCCATAGTATGCATTATTGATTTATTACATACCAAGAATAGTTTTTACTTTATTGGCCTGTGAGTAGATAGACATTTGTTTTCAAAATCCAATTGTTGTTTTGTCCTCTACATTATAAAAGTCTCTGAACAAACCAAAAGGCCACACACCACCAGGTGCAAGTGCAATGCAGTGTAAAGTAACATATATAAATGGGTGATATAAGTACAGAATTCTGTTCTTGGATTCAGTGACAAGTACGTGTAACACTCCAAGCCTACAAATCCAGAACTACCCATCATTCTCCTCAACAGTCTTGTTAATAAGTGACACAATAGTTTTAAAGATCGTCTCCTGTCAGGTCCCTGTCCCATCTTTGGATTCTAAAATTCACATTTTCATCATCCCTGCACCGTAAGAGGTGATATTGGATTAAAAAATAGGATTCTTGCAACATTTTAATATTTTACAGATAGTTACCACTGGGTTAAACTTTATGGTAATGTTTGTGTGCAGAATACTAGTTTTGTGACTTTTTGCAATTTGCCAAACTTTAATACATAATGCTAATGATTCCCTATTGGGAAATCAACATTAGGAAATGTCTTTAAAATAGCAAATCAGTATTTATTAGATTACCTATGCAAATTTACAACTATAACTAAATTGTACTTTGATAAATCACACATACATGTTTTGTGGTTGTGAACCAGTTTGTGACTGGTTTGTGATTCATAAAACGTTCCTACATTGGGCCCTAAGAAAATGCATTCTTGAAATCTGCTATAGAGACTTGGATATACCAGGGAGGGATGAACTCGCTAACAAGTGGACAAGAGTGAAAATTACATTTGGCATTAGGAATTATCTGTTGCTCATTCCAAACCCATAATTTAGTATTTGTTTGCTATGCGTTAGGCTTGGTCACTCTGTCTTAACCTTTTAGAAAAAGCTGAATGTTGTGACCTGCCATGGCTGTAATTGTGAAATCTCAAAAGATAAATTGTTGCACATTGTTCTATTTCTATGTACACAATTTCTAAAAAACAAAAGAGCAATAGATTGCATGCTGCTGGCATGTTCGAGGCGGATATGGATTTTCTTTTCTCTTTTGATAACCCTTATGTGGCTTTGGCATATTCTTTTAAACAATGCTGTCGAAAATGAATTGCTGTAATGTAGATATGTTAAATTAGACTTGTGTTACATCTCAATGAACACCTATTTGTTTTTTAAATATTGCCTTCTAAACTCTGGTCATTATTTGTTTTAGAGTCAGTCCTGATCACACTGTTAACCCTATTAATAAAAAAAAAACATATAGACTAAAATAGCAATTCACTAAATCAAATCTACTCACTTTCTAGTTCTAAACATAAAGCACAATTTTTAAAACCTTTGCTGAAATGTGGTTTGAATAGATGCAGCTGTGGAAACATAAATGTTGCACTGATTTAGCCAACTGATCTTTATGTGGCAAATCTGTAGATTAACAAAAATGCCCACTTTAATAATATGCTATTTTCAAATATCTTGGAAAAGTGGTTGAGTTTGCTCAGCCTGACAAACAGCAAAGGAGAAAATAAGTGAATGGACCACAGAGTGGGATTAAAAGCAATATGGCAAACTGGTAAGAAGGAAATTAGCAAAGCATAGTGCAGAGCGATATTAGAGAAGGAGATGAATGCTTCAATCTTCCCTAAGTGGGAAGGTAGGGCTTGGCAATGTAGGTTTTTCAATGAGAGCTTTAAAGTTTAGGTGTTTTGCAACAGGTGTGAGATGCAGAGAGCTTAATTGTCAGAGAAGTTAGAGACCCACTGTTGGACTTGGCCCTTCTGGCAAGTTCACCCCTAGAACTTTTTGCAGTGTCCTAGCCTTTTTCCTGTGTTGTACTAGTGGTTTTAGGCCTCTAGGCGCTTTCACACTGTGTCCCAGTGGAAAGCGCGTGCGCTCTGTGTGGTTGAATGAGACTGACCTGCCCTCCCATAGGAATGCATGGGGGATCTGAGTGACCGTGCTAGTTCCTGATGCGTGGGGAGTGCAGGGTCGAGTTTGATATGTGCAAACTCGTGAGAGTGAATGCTGCGCAATGATGTGTGCGGCGTTACTGTAGCTAGTATAGAAGCGCCACTTCTAGACACTGGCATAAATGTGCAGTGACTGTCTGGCGTGTGATTGGCTGGTGTGCCTGGCTCCAGGAGTCAGGGTGGGTCTGCCCCAGTGGTGGGTGTAGAGCTCTACAGGTTGATGAGTGGTAGGAGTACACCTAGGACCTGAATAGGGCTGGGCTTTCCCCACACAATGCTGGCTCCGCCCCCTGTGGTGGCGGGTGCCCAGCGGGTGCCCACCCCGCCTTGTGTCTTGGATTTCGAGGGAGCCTACCCCTCATTCGCACCAAGAGACGCGATCTCCGCCGCCGTCCGCGGCCCGCCTGGTTGTGGGCGGGGCCGCGGGACGGAAGCGGAAGCCGGAGAACACCGAACATGGCGGCGGCGGGGCGAGCAGGGCTCCCGGGTGCTGGTGGGAGCCCTGCCAGTGCACCGTAAAGTCCCGGGTCCCAGGAGGGGGCGCGGGTGAAGAAGGGGGCAGCCGAATCCTCAGCGAGGCTCTCGGGAGCAAGAGAGAGCCCCGCCTGCCGCCTGCCATGCCCAGAGAAGTCCCGGTCCCAGAAGAGGGACCGGGTGAAGAACAGCCCGGTGAGTTGGGGCTGGGCAGGGGGACCTGGGCGCCTCCCGCTCTAGGAGGGAGCACATCTTGTTCAGGTGCCAGTGAAGGCACCGTGTTCCGGTTTCCTGGGCGGCCCCGTCTGGCAGCGGGTCGCCCCCACGATGGGGCATGGTCATTCTAGAGCCCACGAGGCTCCAACGTTATTCGGGGACATTTCCTTGGTGTTTTGAGCCCACAAGGCTCCAACCGGGACATGTCATCTTAAGAGCCCCGTGGCTCCCACATGGGGCGCAGTTGTCTCGAGCCACAGAAGGCTCCAACGCTATGGGGGCATGTTGAGTTTAGGAGCCCCGCGTGGCTCACACAGTGGGAATGTTATGTTACTGAGCGCCAGTGCGCTCCACAGAGTTTGGGGACGCATTCCATTTCAGGAGCCTGTGCACTCCATGGGGACATGGGTGTTTTCTGAGCCAGATGGCTCCATCGTGAGGCCCCGTGATTTCCTCGTCCTTGGCCTTCCCCAGCTGCGCAGCACTTAGTGCCAGCTGCAGCGTTTAGGCCCTTTGCTTGTCCCCAGCTGCCCAGCAATTAGTGGGCAGCTGATACGTTTAGGTTCTGGTGCGACCTGGACCTTAATGTGATTGAGGTGTTGCTGTGATTCATGCTAATGTGATTGGGTATTTGGAAATGTACTGTGTATAGCATGTTTTACGCACCCTGTGTTATTCCTCTAAATGTGATCTTCTATGATTATGAGTTTGTTTTACCTGTTTAGGTTGATGATAGGGAGATTGTACTTCACTGTGCGATATACGCCCCTAGTGTAGGTATACTTAGGTGATTAGGTCTAATGCGTTAGACCAATGAGAAATTGCATAATGTGTTTATGCCCCTGTGTTGGATGCAGGATAGGTTTTATACCTGATGCTAGTGTGATGACGCTGAGGTCATTATTGCGCCAGTAGTTACTGGTTGTGCTCTACAGTTACTTTGTGTTTCCATTGGTATATATTCTACATTTACTATTGGTGATTTGTGCTGATTCTGCCAGTGGTCCATGTGGCCCTGTCCCGTGTAAATAGTCCCTTGTAAAATTCTGCCCAGTGGCAGTTGGCACAGTGTAAATTGTGTGAATATTATCTAATGTGTTTTGGTATAATACAAAGGCTATTTTTATATATAACCTTGTGTGGAGTTTCTTTTGTGGTGGGCCTTGGGTGTTGTTGCTGGGTGCGCACGCAAACGCTTTACACATTGCCTCCGGGATAAGCCTGACTGCTCGTGCCAAGCTACCAAGGGGGTGAGCAGGGGTTATCTTTGGCGTGTAACTCCCCAGCCCTGACTAGAGTGGTGGTTTCTGCCTGGCTTTGGCGCAAGCCCTAGCCAACCAGAAATCCCATTTCTAACATTGGTGGCAGCGGTGGGATTAGGACTTGCGTTTGCGCTGTACCGCAGCAGCAACTGGCTGCACTGCAAAACTCTGCATTTTAGATGGTATAGGGATTATTGTTCTAAGTTTGTTTTTAAGTGTCATTTCTGTGGAAATGTGTTTCTGGATTCACCAGTAAGGGTGGGATCCAGTGGTGGCAGCAGATGTGTCTCCAGTGCATGTATTCCCATTCCCAGTAACCGGGGTAATGGTACCTGTGTCACGTGGTGGTCAGGTTGAGAAATCAGGGGCGGTAGAAACTGTCTTACCAGTCTTGGGAGGGGTGGGGATGAATGTGTAATGCCCTGGATGAATGTGAACGTCCCATTCCCAGTTCCCAGAGTAATGGTACCTGTGTCACGTGGTGGTCAGGTTGAGAAATCAGGGGCGGTAGAAACTGTCTTACTAGTCTGAGGGGTGTGTGTGTGTGGATGAATGGTGTGAGTTCTCTGAAATAAGGAGCTTGCTGAATACTTTGGTGTGAGTTCTCTGAAATAAGGAGCTTGCTAGTTGATTGGGTGTGAGTTCTCTGGGATAGGGAGCTTGCATTGGGGAGTGATTCCAAAAGGAGTGGCTGAGGTGTCTTCCAGCCCAGTGTGGTGGAAGAGGTTCAGAGTAGCCCAGCTAGGTCTCGGTGTAGGGGCTCACGTCCTGTCTCTGCGGAGAAGGAGTGGGTGGGACCGCGTGTCTCCAGGTGCCCGAAACCCAGTCTCAGGGCCTGGATGGTTTCTTTAGGGAACATCAGGTCGGGGGCCTAGGCTGTACCAATAGGTCATTTGAGGAGGATCTCCCAGTGTCTAGAGGACGTGGAGTGTCTGTAATCAGAGCTCCAGTAGTCCTGGTGTCTGGCGGTACCGCTCCAGTTGGGAGGGTGCGGAAGTCCAGAGGGAGGGGTGAGAGGGGAGGGATTCCCCAGTGGGAACCAGTAGGTCAGGGACCAGCCGGGAGGGCTGAGTCGCCACTGAGTGACCGTGGTGTCACAACTTCTGTCCTGGGGGTCTGCACGCACTGTCAGATTGACAGGAGGTAGTGAGATCAGCGCCAGGCAGACTGTCACACGACCCATTAGTTATGTGTCACCCTCGTTAAGTCCTGGTTCACCAGGCATCTGACCAAAGGGTACGTCCCTCGGTTGGGGAGCCAGTAGTCGGTGTTTCCGGATCTGGACGTAAGGGCAGCTGTAGTCCTGAGGGCAGGGGAGGCTCATCTTGGGTGAAGAGACCCTGCTCTACAGCGGAAGGGGGTGCAGAGGGAGGGAGTCCTCGCCTCTGACCCCCGTGGATCCCAGGTGGTAGACCAGTTGGTGGAGAGAGGTCCTGAACTGGTGGGAGAGTTGTGTTCTGGTGGGTGCTTCCCTGGGAGGGTGCGGAACCCCAGAAGTAGAGGTAGGGCGCGGCATTCTTGCTCGTGACCTCTGGTCAGCCTGAGGGTGTGGACCCTAGGTTGAAGGATCAGTGGTAGTTTGGAACTACACTGAGAGGGAGAGTGGAGAATGGCTTGTATGCCAGGGGTTACTACCCCCCACTCTGGGTTTGGCAAGGACCAGTGGTATCTGGGTGGCCTAGGGCCTGGTCCTGGCCGTGGACAACTAGGTAGTACCAGTGGGGTAGCCTAGTTGGGCCTGAGTGTTTTTCGGTTGTTTTTTTTTTTCAGATGGAACCACGTTGATTGAGAATGGCGTAGAACCGGAGAGTGTCCCTGCAGTGCAGGCCTGCGTCCGTGTTCTATCGCCCCAAGCAGGGAAGACCATCACGGTGGTGATTGGTCTGCCCTGCGTTTTGGCTGGAAGGGGATTGTGTTGGACTTGGCCCTTCTGGCAAGTTCACCCCTAGAACTTTTTGCAGTATCCTAGCCTTTTTCCTGTGTTGTACTAGTGGTTTTAGGCCTCTAGGCGCTTTCACACTGTGTCCCAGTGGAAAGCGCGTGCGCTCTGTGTGGTTGAATGAGACTGACCTGCCCTCCCATAGGAATTCATGGGGGATCTAAGTGACCGTGCTAGTTCCTGATGCGTGGGGAGTGCAGGGTCGAGTTTGATATGTGCAAACTCGTGAGAGTGAATGCTGCGCAATGATGTGTGCGGCGTTACTGTAGCTAGTATAGAAGCGCCACTTCTAGACACTGGCATAAATGTGCAGTGACTGTCTGGCGTGTGATTGGCTGGTGTACCTGGCTCCAGGAGTCAGGGTGGGTCTGCCCCAGTGGTGGGTGGAGAGCTCTACAGGTTGATGAGTGGGAGGAGTACACCTATGACCTGAATAGGGCTGGGCTTTCCCCACACAATGCTGGCTCCGCCCCCTGTGGTGCGACTGATGACCCTGGCCTGTCCTGTGAATAGGGAGAGGGGCTGAGCAAAACAAAGTGCTCAGGAACCAGTTGCATCTGGTTCGCCCCTCCCCTGCACCTTTGGAGACAAAGGATTTGGTGTATAAAAGAGGGGCTGAGACCCCATGTAAAATGTTCTTGCTCTGACTCGAATCTACCAGGGGCGTGCTGCTGCTGGGGCCCAGGGGAAGGCTTGCCTCCCTGGGCCCTGCCCAGCCCCTGGATGCCTGATGGACTTCCAGGACTTTACTTCTAGCGCCTGGCGAGTGCTTCATTACTTCTTCTGGCTCTTGCGCCCTGGGAGCGCTATGTTGCTTTATTTCTTTAAGCAAGAGGAGCGCTGGAGCTCCGCAGCGCTGGGCTGCCGCCTGGGTGGAGGATTCCCTCGAGATGCTGCCGGATGCTGCCGGAGGGGTGCCCACCCCGCTTCATCTCTGGTTTGGTTTGCGGGTGCCACCCCGCTTCTGTTGCTTTGGTTTGCGGGAGCCCACCCCGCTTATGTCCGCTAGTATCGCTATTTTTGGTGGCAGGTGCCCAGCGGGTGCCCACCCCGCCTTGTGTCTTGGATTTCGAGGGAGCCTACCCCTCATTCGCACCGAGAGACGCGATCTCTAGTGCCAGCTGCAGCGTTTAGGCCCTGTGCTTGTCCCCAGCTGCCCAGCAAGTAGTGGGCAGCTGATACGTTTAGGTTCTGGTGCGACCTGGACCCTAATGTGATTGAGGTGTTGCTGTGATTCATGCTAATGTGATTGGGTGTTAGGAAATGTACTGTGTATAGCATGTTTTACGCACCCTGTGTTATTCCTCTAAATGTGATCTTCTATGATTATGAGTTTGTTTTACCTGTTTAGGTTGATGATAGGGAGATTGTACTTCCCTGTGCGATATACGCCCCTAGTGTAGGTATACTTAGGTGATTAGGTCTAATGCGTTTGACCAATGAGAAATTGCATAATGTGTTTATGCCCCTGTGATGGATGCAGGATAGGTTTTATACCTGATGCTAGTGTGATGACGCTGAGGTCATTATTGCGCTAGTAGTTACTGGTTGTGCTCTACAGTTACTTTGTGTTTCCATTGGTATATGTTCTACATTTACTATTGGTGATTTGTGCTGATTCTGCCAGTGGTCCATGTGGCCCTGTCCCGTGTAAATAGTCCCTTGTAAAATTCTGCCCAGTGCCAGTTGGCACAGTGTAAATTGTGTGAATATTATCTAATGTGTTTTGGTATAATACAAAGGCTATTTTTATATATAACCTTGTGTGGAGTTTCTTTTGTGGTGGGCCTTGGGTGTTGTTGCTGGGTGCGCGCGCAAACGCTTTACACATTGCCTCCGGGATAAGCCTGACTGCTCGTGCCAAGCTACCAAGGGGGTGAGCAGGGGTTATCTGTGGCGTGTAACTCCCCAGCCCTGACTAGAGTGGTGGTTTCTGCCTGGCTTTGGCGCAAGCCCTAGCCAACCAGAAATCCCATTTCTAACACCCACTCTTTGATTAAAACAAATATGGGGTGAGAGTAAGCAGTAGAAATCAGTCTCACAGTGGTTTAGCTTCGAGGAAGGTGGCATTTTGTTAGGGGCTATCTATTGCTGCAACTACACTCCCTGAATTATATGTTTGTGTTGAGTGCACCATGGTTTGGATCCTGTAAATTACATCTCAACATGATCTGAAAAGGATCATGATTTCCCCTCTCTGATACTAATATGTGGGGACAATGTGGAGTTCAGTGTCCTATGGTCAAGAGTAAGTGATAAGATGCAGATCCATGCAAGATAAGAGGGAGAAACCCTTGTTATTAAGCATGCTAACTGAAACATCCACATTTTGCAGGCTGGTAGATAGGGTACTCTACCAGGATTAGAATCACGATTAATAAAGATAATGTGTTTGGGTTGCTTTTTAAGTTGGGGAGTAAGTGAGGAGGTATGATGTAATTGTAGACTATTTGGGTTCAGAGCAGGAGGACTGTGGTCGAGGAAAGAACCACGGTTAATTTTTGGGATAATTTCCTATGTGTTGGTGGAGTAGTGGACAAAGGAGCAAAGAGGAGTTCAACAGTGGTTACTGAGGCAGTTTCTTAAATTTTGAAATAGATAATTTGTGTAGTTAGGATCATCTATCTCATGCTGTGTTTTCAAATATTTTTGTGATCTACATGCAGTCAAAGACCACTTTAAAGTATCAAAACAGAAGTCAAATTATGTGAATTAACCTAATAGAAGTTGACATTCTGCTTTAAAGGTGATAATTAAGTCAGCTATGTAATGTATATCCATCTCTAGTGTGATATGTATGATAATCTTACTGAAATCTACATTTTTGTCACAGTAGAAAAGCATGCCTCTCAAGACTGACCATGCTTAGCAGTGTCAGCCCAAATGGGTGATTTATTATTATTATTATTAGGTAACAAATTAACAGGTTAAAATACACTAAATACATACAGAGGGATAAAGAGTAAATGTACTCCTCAAAACTTACATAACATAAATTCAGCGGTGATTTCAAAAAGCTTTCAAGGTAGGAAAAAAACTAATCCTGTGTAAATGGAATAAATGTTTGTGATCCTCTATGAGTTCAGCATGATTAAATCAGTGTCAGAGAGCCAAACTGCTCCGACAAATAAACATTGTGGTTTACAAGGTCTGTCCTTGAGATACATTGATATCTTTAGGTTCCTCATAATCTATTCTTATCTACAAGGAGCTTACTGAATTTGTTAAACTGCATATCTGGCTACATCCTGGTGTTTGCAGTTATTAGACTCACAACAAAAGCTTGCTAAACGGCACATCTGCACAATACCTCCCAAGACAGCTTTTAATTTTGAGTTTTTACTTCACCCATTATTGTTCGCAAAGCATAGCAAGTTGAGTAAATGAGTCTGCGTCTGTTTCCACAATTTTGAAGTAGGTAGCATATATCAGAAAATCAGCAGAGAAAGGGAACTCAATCAATGCTATCAAGATCTTTCAGTGAGTTAAAAACGTTTACTGCGGCACCTTTGAGTGATTCTCAGATAACAAAATTGAATGTCGATATGAATAATTTAACAATTCAAAGTTGATGAAAAGTAAAGATTTGTGTAAATAAATTTTAAAAAACTGCTATGTAGAATTATTTTCATAAAAGTTCAATAGAAATCAAAGCTACGAGTCTGTGTCTTGAGAAGCCATCTTGCCACCTGGTGACCTCCCACCATCCTTTGGGCCTTCCCTTCCCAGCCCAATGTCTGACTATCCAGTCTCCAAGAAAGCACAGAAACCCAGCACTATCCTGACCGTAGATCTGAGGTGCTACCAACGCTGAATAATATCCCCTCTCATTTGAAGATCTCCAGCCACAGCAGAAGTGATGCAAGAGTGTAATCTGCTATTTCTTCTTTGTACCATGCAGGAATTCCACCAACTATTTATAATTTGTCAATTGTCAATACATAGGGTTAACAAATCGCTATTATGCAATCGATATTAGGAAATGTTGCTAAAATAGCAAAGAAGTATTTATTAGTCTCTTGCTAAATGATAATAGACAATTCTGTGCAGAAATTAGTTTTTTACGTTCTGCCCAAATAGTGATAAATTCATATGCTGGCTAGTCCAACATGTTATGGTGATGGACTTCCTGTTTGTGGCGCTGCCAATAGATAGTTGTACAAAGTAAAATACAAATGACTGGCATTAATACTTGTGATAGATGTAAACAATTATGCACCAAGATATATCCATCTATATGTGTATAGGAGTGTATTGATATACTATCATTGCTCTGAACCAAATGTATGCACTAGAACAATTACTCCTAACAATTCTAGCAATAAGATTACACACATGGATCTATAGTATTATGGCAATATTAATAACCAACAATAAATAAATGCATTAACAGCTAAACAATTATTCACAGAAAACAACTGCACACACTAAAATATAATTATTGACATTGCTACAGTGTTGGTGATCAAAGCTTTTTTTAAAAATACTGTTTACACAAATAGGCGCAATTTTCACACCTACTCAACACATAGGATCTCCATTAAACAAAAAGATTGCAGCATGCACTAAATAATCTCTACAGTGCACAAATACACGAGTTAAAGATGCATTAGCCTCTGCACAAAATAGGCAGGATAGCCCATGTGTTCAAGTGGAGAGGTGTCCTATACCAATTTCTTTATCTTCCTTTCTGCTTGCCCTCAGCTCCTTGGTTCTTAAACAAGCACCCAGTGGTAGCCTTCCAGAGCGAGAGAGACATCTTTTCCATGTTTATAATAAACATGGAAAAGTCTGTTATGGTCCCTATGCAAAGCCTAGAATTTCTGGGTTTTCAAGGGGATACTGAATTATCCCAGTTAATTCTTCCAAAGAAAAAGATAAGAAAGATAAGGAGGGAGATAAAAGTTGTTTTGGAAAGGAAATTGGTTACCTTCAGAGACTTAGCAAGTGCCCTTGGACTCCTATCATAGTCCATTCAGGCCATTTCCCCAGGCCCTTTGTATTACAGAGCTCTTCAGAGACTAAAGGCTTTGGGACTGAGGAAAGATTTGTGATATGCAGACCCCATTTCATTGTCAGTGGATGCTCTAGAAGATCTGGAATGGTGGTTAGAAATTTTTAAGACTAGGAATGGCAAAGCCATCTTTGATAATGTTCCTGAATTTATTTTAGAATCAAATGCCAACAGTTTTGGCTGGGGAGCATGATTGAACAAGTTGGAATCAGGGAGCAGATGGTCCAAGGAAGAGCAATTGCTACATATGAACTGTTTAGAGATATTAGGTGGTTTAAACGCAATGATGAGCTGCAAGAATTTATTGGCAAACATAGGGGCATATCAACAAGGGCTTTATCTCTGCTTTTTTGGCTTTAAAAGCCAAAAAAGCAGAGATAAAACTAGCACCCTATCAACAACAGGGTGCTAACACGCAAATTTGCATGTTAGCACCCTTTTACTCTACGCTTCCCCTTGCATCTCTAATGAGATGCAAAGGGGGCGTTCCAGAGTAAAATAATAGGAGAAATGTCGCTAAGCGACATTTCTCCTATTATCAAGAATGTCGCTAACCCTGTTAGAGACAAAAAAAGCAGCGCTAACCGCGGTTAACGCTGCTTTTTTACGTCTGCTAATTTTCAGACTTAGCCATGATATCCTATGGAAGGAGGATATCATGGCTAAGTTTGCCTGTCCCTATCAACAAGGTAACGTGTGATTATCGCTGGGTTTCCAGCGATAATCTCACGTTAGCCTGTTAGCGTGTAGATTTTTATCGCTATTGAGATAAGCGTTGCTAATAGCACGCTATCTCAGCGATAAAAATTCACGCTAGCCGGCGATAATTATCCTCACGCTAAGAGCGCTGAGCGATAATTATCGCCGGTTGTTGTTGATATGCCCCATAGTTGGCAAAACAAATATGGTAGTTTTGTTGGTATCACAAAATCCTTTTGAGAGAGAAATATATTTCAAGCAGTAGAATCTGGGAACAGATTGGAATTCCAGATACATCAAAGATTTAAGCGACTGAAAGTTGAATCCAGTGGTTTTTAATTTGATTTGGAGGTTATGGGGTCCAATTCAAGTGGACTTGTTTGTGAGCAGACTAACCGACTGATTACTCAGAAAGTACAGTTGGAGTCCAGATCTTGGGGCAATGGCAGTAGATGCCTTTCACCAGTAGTGGAGAAGAGAAGGTGGATATGTGTTTTCCCTCTTCTCAATGATCCAGAGTGTGTTAAATATGGTCCGGTCAGAGAGATGCAGTAGCATTCTAATAACTCCTGATAGGAAGTCTCAGGTTTGGTTCCCAGGTGTAATAGAACCCTGCATAGTTCAGGTTACTTTAGGTTTTCTGGTGGATTCCAAGGGAGAGGATCACTTTTTGGTTTTAGAAGGAACCTTCTTGTTTGGAAGATATCATGGGTACCAGTAGATATTCAGGTCTTCCAGGAAAAGCTAAAGACTTATTGGATGAGTCCTGGGCTGCAGGCACCAGAAAAAGATATAAGGGAGTATAGAAAAACTGGTGTATTTGGTTCATTTAAAGGAATTTGGATGCTGTGGAAGGTTCTGTAGCTTAAGTAGAAAACTATTTGGCATAATTGTTCAACTCCAGCCTTCATGTAGGACAATTACCTATTATAGATCAGCTGTATCAGCAGGACATGCTTTGGTTAATAACTTTGCACTAGGAAGTAACCCTTTAGAAGAGTAATAAATAGAATTAGGCTTAGGAGACCCCCTAAGGTTCGCTACAATTCGTTACGGGATGCTGGTTTAATATTCAGATTGTTCTCTTCATAGCCAAGCAATAATTACCTTTCACTTAGATAGATGTCTCTGAAGCTAGCAACTTTACTTTCCTTAATTTCCTTTAGAAGGGTTTCTGATGTTAAGGCCTTGACGAATCTGAATAGATATTATTCTCCAGACAGGGTTCATTCTGGCATTTGGAAAAAGAACAAAAACTATGTCAGAGACAATTTCCTACCCTTATTTTCATGAATGTGCTAAGCTATCTGTAGTAAATTGTATGAAGGTATATGAGAACAACTTGTTGGGATTTGGAGCTGATGGAGAGGTACAGTTGTAACTGTCATTTGTAGAGCCTTAGAAAGCAGTTTCAACAGCTACATTGTCTAGATGGGTAAGAACAGTGATGAGAAAAGCAGGAATAGATCTGTCAAGGTTTGGAGCTCACCCCTCTAGAGGTGCAATGGCTAGCAATGTATTCTGGGCAGGTGGTTCTCTAACAGAGATCTTGAAGGAGGCAGACTGGTCAAATGAAAATCATTTTCCAAAATTCTATTTAAGACCCATGGAGCATTGGAGTAGATTGGCGCTGGATGTCTTTAAACATGCCTAAAGGTAACATCCAATCTTGAAATGAAATGGTGATTCTCCAATTAATTTCATTAAAATCAATGGAGGCTACCATTATCCCACCCACCTCTCCCTATGAAAAGAAAAATGTAATGTTTATTTTTAACTTATAAAAAAAAAAAGGATAATATGAATGGTTAACATAAGACATGTTTTGTTATATTAAGAAATTTGTGGATTAATTTATGTTTTTATTTACGGACAATTTGCAATATAGGTGCTTGACTGAAGATGAAGAAGATATCTTGTTTCATCGCAGTTTAAAAGAGGAAGATGATTGTGTGTCTTGGACATATATACTGTTTGAACATTCTAAAATGGATTTAGTGCATAATGATGTTTTGGTTATGTTCTTTAAAGGGCTGCATATTTAGGGCAATATTAAAAGGTTATTGCATAATGATAGCTTTGGTTGTCTTCAATGAAATCAAGATTTTCTTTGCATATTAATTGGAGAATCGCCATTCTCCAAGACCTGGGAGAATCCATGAAAGTCATACTAATGCTGGGCCATTCCAACGAGCTTTTGAAAGCACAAACACCCCATATGAAAGCTGCTCTGCAAAAGCTGATTAAAATGGAACCGGAATGCATCCGGAAAGCAAGACAGGAACAAGGCACTGCAATCATGAAGATCCTGCTGATTAAAATGGAACCAGAATGCATCCGGAAAGCAAGACAGGAACAAGGCACTGCAATCATGAAGATCCTGCAGGTGGTGTGTTGGTATCTTCTCGTTTATAGGAGAAACCTTGCCATGGGTAACAGATGCTCAGCACGCAGCAACATGAATCATTATTTCAAAGTAATTTGGTTGTCAATACTGGCCAGCGCCACCTTGAAAAAAGGCAGTTAACAACTTTAAGCTGGTGTTAGAAGCTGGATTTCTGGTTGGCAGAGGTATGCACCCTGTCCAAGCAGGAACCACAATCCTAGCCAGGGTAAGTCAGATACACACTAAGAGATTGCCTGTACTCACCCTCTGGTGCCTTGGCACAGAGCAGTCAGGCTAAACTTAAGGGGCAATGAATAATGTATCTGTGTAACACAACACATAGTAACACAATGGAAACACAACAAAAAGATCCCACACCAGGTTAGAAAAATAGACCAAAATGACAAAATATCCAATATGTAGAAGTCAAGATATGATTTTTTAAGGATTAAAAATAGTTCTAGTGCTTAGAAGGAATTAGCGTTAATGGGAGTTATCTGGTCATGCTGGATTGGGCCAAAGTCAACAGTTCAGGCTGACTGCGATGGATCGCAGGCTGGGGACAAGAGCCATGCAGGCTCGGTGAACAGAGTACCTTTAACCTGGTCGCAACAGTGAGATGTGGGGTGCAGACAAGTAATTTGTTGATGTCTGGCCCACAGTTGAGGCGATGTGTCGATTTTCTTCACGCAGTGGTGGCGATGCGTCAGTTCCGTAGAAACACTAAGCCAAGAACGGTTCATGAGATTGTTGGACAAGGTGATCTGCCAGAGCAAAAATGTTGAGTGGGCCATCTTTTCTAAGGGAGTACTAACAAACCCCTCATGTGACTACAGGGGCAGCTCTGAGCTGGAGGTGCCTGGATAGGCCAGTGGCAGATACCATTCCTCATCTTCCTAATTGGGTGCTGAGGACCCCAACAGAAAAGGAAGCATTCCAACATCGGCAAGCCAATAGACGACTTGAGAGAAAACACTACAAGTGATGGAAACGGCAATAGAACCCCGGAGACAGAGAAAGGGTATGCACCGTTATAACCTAAGGACTGCCCTTGCCCCTTCCTAGAAGTATAAGGACTTTATAGCCAGAGCATTCATCTATAGTAATGACATTTGCTTCATTTAAAGTTTGTGTGTGATCTTTGTTTCATTTGGATTTGAGGAGGTGTGGTATTAGACGCTCCCAATACCAGTACGAGGAAATGGGTGTTCAGTCTAGTCAAACATACCTATGGGGTGTTGAGTGATGGAACACTCTGCAGTGATGTCATCATTAAAATAAAGAGGGCTCACTCTGTCCGCACAGGTAACTTTTGACAAGCCTACGACAACTGTGCTGTGTGTGTTTATTGCCTCTGCCTCCAGGCTACAACACCAAAGTCCATCTGGTTTAGCTATGCAATCTTTAAAACCCCTCCTTACTAAATCCACATACGCTCATTTAACTGACGCCTTAATGCTAGCTATAAAGTACAGCACAAGGCCTATCTATGTGTTATAAATACACCTGGGATCTCATGATCTTAACAGAGTGGCGCCACCTCACCTGAAGCGCTAATAGGTTGCTTAGGGCACGCACTGCCTGAACAACCCACCACGCTGCAGTAAGTTATCAACTGATATAAAATGTGTCACTCAGACCATATAAATCATAGTGAATTCAGGAAGTTATTTTACTAAGGCTATCTCTGCTGAGCGAAAGTGAAGATTATCGCTGTAGGCCATGTTAAATAGAACTGTTGTAGTAGTGAGTGTGGTTGAGCTAAATCTGATTTGAATTCCAAAGGTCTCATTATTAGACAATATATTGGCAAACTCTATCATGCATGCTCTTTTTTAGGTCTTCTGGAAGTTACCACCACTCCTGAAGGCCTTTACTACTACATTGCATGTTATTTGACATGAATAAAGAAAATTCAAAACGTTTACCTGTTTATTTATATAAGAATCTATATAACAATGTACAAAAGGCAAGGAATAATCCATTAGATTTTATGAACAGTGTGCCTGTTCCATGAAAAGAAAATGTATTTTCAAAACATATTGTCTTATAGAGACACAAACCTACAACAAACCAGCTAGGGCCAGTTTTTAAAACTGGGGTTGATAGTTGGCAGAGGTGTGTACACTGTCCAAGCAGGAACCACCATTCTAGTCAGGGTAAGCTAGATAGACACTAAAAGATAACCTGGGCTCACCCTCTGGTAGGTTGACACAGAGCAGTCAGGCTTATCTAAAGAGTTAATGTGCCAAGCATTTGTGCAGCACACACAGACAGTAACACAATGAAAACATCACAAAAAGACTCCACAAAGGTTTAAGAAACTAGAGAACATTTTTATGAGAAAATTAAGACTAAAATAACAAAAGTCCAATATGTAGAACCAGAGTTATGAATTTTTAAAGAATGAATAAAAATAGTGCTTAAAAGTCAATAGCACTACATGGTTACTTGAAGGCACGCTAGACTGGGGTCAATCCAAAGTTCAGGCTGACCGCGATGGAGGGCAGGTCAGCTACAGGAATCAGACAGGTCCCACTGACAAAGTACCTTGGATGGAAAAAAGCGTTGACGTCGAAGACTGGAGACGGGGAGTCGAAGAGGCGCTGCGTCATCGTTGATCCCGTGGATGGAGGCAAGTGTCGGCACCAATCCACACTATCGATGAAAGCTTCATCAATGAATCCCTTTTTGATGCAGGTACTGCGCCATCGTCGAACCACTCAGCCCGTTGTCCACAAGCCGTGCTGACTGTAGAATCGCTGTCATCAAGCAGCCTCTGTGTCGGCTTCAAAGAGTGATGAGTTGGTTCCGATTGGCGTAAAGTCACTGCTGCATCAAAGTCAAGCGCTAAAAACAGCTGCAGAATCCACTTCTGAGGCCCAGGACTGGAGGGGCACCTCAGGCAAGGGACGATGGTAGAGTCCAGCAACAAAGTTGCAAGAAGTAATCTGATGGCCCTGAGACTTCAGACACAGGAGGCAAGCCAGAAAGCCCATGGAGTCACTCTGGGTTCAAGTTAGATGTGTCCAGTCTTTCTCCTCAGCAGGGCAGAGATCAGCAGGCAGAAGGGCAGCTCAGCAGTGAAGGAGTTCCTCAAGAGCAGCAAGTCAACAGAAGTGACAACCCTTCTAGCACAGCAGCCTTTATTCCTGGCAGAGTTCTTCTCAGGTCCAGTAGTGTACTGTCTTGGTAGGGTCAGAGCCCCAGTACTTATATCCAAATGTGCCTTTGATGTAAGGGTAATTCAAAGCAGCTCCTTGAAGTGGACGGGTCCCCTTTCATCCCAGCCCTGTCTGCCAGGCTATCTGTGAGGGGTAATCAGCCCTTTGTGTGGGACACAGGACACTACCTCTTCCGTAAGTGTCAGTTCCCTCTCCCCCTTACTGCCCAGGAAGACTATTAGAATGTAGATGAATGCAGATGGGTTCTCTGTCACAACCACCCTTCCTGTGTTTATGGCTTTCTAGAAGGAATCTACAAACTATAGCTGTCACCCTTCCCAGACGAGTATTAGAGACAGGCGGAGAGATGCCCAGAGCAGTAAGAGCAGAGAAATGTCCACTTTCTAAAAGTGGCATTTCTAAATAATAATATTAGCTCTAACTTTACCAGTAAAGGAGATGTATTATTAAGCATTCCAAAGATATGAAACATGATGCAGTTACTCCTTTCTAATCAGGAATTACAGCTTAAAAGTGCCAATGCAAGCCTATGAGAGGAGAAGGCCTCACAGTAGTGAAAAACGGGTCTAGCTGTTTGCTGTTACCAGGACATGTAAAACTTAAAATTACACGTCTTACCTTTTACTTACAAAGCACCCTGCCCTTAGGACTACCTAGGGCCTATCTTAAAGGTGATCTATGTGTAATAAAAGGGCAGTTTAAGGTTTGGCAAGTGATTTCAGATGCCAAGTTGAAGTGTCAGTAAACGGCACACACAAGTCTTGCAATGGCAGGCCTGAAACAGGTTTGAAAGGCTACTTTTGTGGGTGGCGCAATCAGTGCTCCAGGCCCACTAGAAGCATTTAATTTACCGACCCAAGGTATATGGTATACCACTTTACAAGGGACTTATAAGTAAATTAAATATGCCAATCAGATATACACCAATCATACCATGTCTAGAGGAAAAGAGCACATGCACTGTAGCACTGGATAGCAGTGGAAAAGTACTCAGAGTACTAAAGCCAAGAAAAAGACTTCATCAAAAAGAGGAGGAGGAAGGCAAAATGTTTGGGGTGATCCTTTTGATAGGGCCATTTTCCTACAGGCCCTGATATAGACATTTATTCTTCACATAAAAAATACAGCCCAGGCAAGATTTTTTATCCCTCAAAGAGGACTTCGTTGGGGGTGTAAATAGATACATACATAACTAAATGGTAATTTCCACAATATTCACTGGGAATAAATCAGCCAATCCGTCTAAAACGGGTATTTAAAATGAAAAAAAAACAGAACCTCATGTTGTATTTGATTAACATAATCACGTTGACTAGCGTCATTCTTATCTGTATTTCCAGTACTATCCAGCAACTTCATGGGCAGGGGAGTGGGAGAGACCCTTGTCCTCTGCCCACTGCCGCAAGTAAGCTTGTAGCGGGTCCCAAATGGCTCGAGGTCGAGTCTGGACAGGCATGAGGTCCTAGTAGGCTGTCCTCCATGTGTGGAACTTGGCGTCGACCCCATGGCAGTTTATTTTCTGCTACCCGCCGGCACATTCTTCACATACCCCAACAGCGCAGTCATAGGAGAGCATTCTATGCACAATTCTAACATCTTATCTATTGCATCAAAGATGACTCCCCAGTATTGATTAATAATCAGGCATTCCCAGGACAGGTGTAGGAAGGCTGCGCTGGGGGCCCGGCATGGCAAACCTACTCTGGGAAGCCAGGTGACCTGTACAGTCTGTGTAATATTTTTAAATGGATATGATGAAGCTGATAGTTAGGAGCCAGTGCTCTTGTCTGCGCGCAGCAGTAAGTCCACTGTTCTTCCGAGATCGGTGTGCCAAGCGAAACTTCGCATTCCCGATGCGCTTTTGGGACACACATTGGCGCTGTGCGCTTCATATCAGTGCATTAGCACGTGATCAGCTTCCGGGGGAGGGGTTCTTCAGAAAGCACTCTAGTACCTGTAAGGTAGGTGGCACGGCTGGGAAGGAGACAAAGCACACGCGCAGTGCGGCCCAAAGCTGATAGTAAGTCATTCTATCTAGTACATTGAACTCCTCCCCCTCCCGCACCTGATGAGGTTCTATGAAGTTCCCCTCTGGGAACGCATCTCCCATTGTATTCAGCTGGAGTCTCTTCAGTCTAGTGCAGGGCCCCGCCTCCACTGAGAATGGCAATGTGGGTAGTGATATAGAGGGAGCCTACAGCACTTCCGGCTGTGCTTTGTGGTGCAGCTCATGCCATGCCCACACTATGCACCCAACCGTGTCCACCCGGAAATGTGGTCAGACTTCGTTCTGTAAAGAACCGTGTGCAGCAGGTGCGGTGTTACTTGGTCATGTTCAGGTGCTGTATGCACCATGAATTGCGTTGGGAATATTCAGTGAAATCCGAACTGCACCTGTGCGCAGCTATAATAGAGGTCTAAGTCAGGTGCCCCCAGTCCGCCCTGCTCAAAGGGTAATGTTAGGAATTCACAAAAGACCCTGGGTTGTTTCCCAGCCCATGCCCATGCCAGAGATATCCTGTTCGATTGCAGTCTCCGCCTAAAGCTGTTGTTAAGTGGAAGGGGGAGATTAATAAATGAATATAGGAATTTAGGCAAAATGACCATTTTTGCTATAGCAAGCCGACTCGTGAGGGATAGAGGCAATCCCGTCCAGCTCTTCAGGCAGTTCTCCAGCCAATCAGTCTGCCATAGTTGATGTGCCATAGCCCTTCAAAGTTATGGCTTATTCCCAGATCTAGATTTTTAGCTGGGCGTTTCACATATAATGTGACATCATCTGCTTATAGGGAGACGAGTATCACCCTAGGTGTGCATTGTGCTGCCACAGGTGGGCCAAGAGGGGTTCCATGGCTATAGCAAAAAGGAGGGGGCAAAGTTGGCACCCCTGCCTCGTGCCACGGGAGACTGAGAACAGAGGGGATAACACCCTGTTTACCTAATCCTCACAGTGTGGTTGGAGTTTAAGAGGGCTAATAGTTTGATAAATTTGTTGCTAAGCCCTATGTGGGCTAGAAGTTTGAAGAGGTATGGCCATTCGAAAGAATCAAATGTTTTGGTGACATCTAAGAAAATCATCGCATGCAGCGTCAAGACCACTTCTTGCATTGTAGAGAAGAATGTGTGTAGGTTATGCACTGTGGCCCTGCCGGGGATGAAGCTGCATTGATCCAGTTGTATCACAAGAGGCAACAAAGGGAGAAGCCTCGATACTATGAGCTTCACCAGTATTTTGTTGTCCAGATTAATCATGGACAGTGACCTATACGAATCACACCTCACCGGCTTCAGGATCGTAATGATGAGTGCTTCTTGAAGTGATGGAGGAAGCATCCCTCTGTCCAGCGACTCCTCATACATATTAATGGGGTGCGGGGTTAATAATGACACGTATTCTTTGTAAAATGCTGCAGATAAACTGTCTAGGCCTGGGGTCTTATCTCCCAGCAAAGCATGAATAATCCTGACCACCTCCTCCTCTGTGAATGGCTCGTCCATGTAAGATCGTGCCCGTTTTCCAGTCACAGCAGCTGTATGGAATTGAAAAGGGGGTGGAATATCCTGGTTCGCTCTATATGAAGAGGAGTAAAAGGACACCATTTTAGACTGGACAGCGGCATGACACAGCCAACTCATTCTCATAAGTGCATAGTTCTGAAATATACTCACTTGACCAAGGCTTCCTGAGGAGGCCCACAAGTGTCTTACCTGCACGGTCTCCCTCTCTGTAGCACTAGTCTCCCTTCAAAGATAGTAAGTTTCATGCAGGGCTGCCTCCTTGAAGTCGCCAATTTTCTTTCTGATACGGCACAGTATCTCATCATTTTTAGTGCTAAAGAAGTCCAGTTCTAAGGCTTGTATCTCCTCTTCAATTCGCTTGAGATCTCCTCTCAGCGAGCGTAGACCCCAGCCTGCTTCCCTCCATATGAGAGTCTTGAACGCTTGCCATAAAGTCAAGGGGTACTCAACTGTACCCTCATTAAGCACAAAATATTCTATAATTGCCTCTCTGATAGTTTCAGGAAACACCTGGTCTCGCAAAGCTCCGAGCGGGAGCCACCAGCTGAACGCTCTGCTCGGGTACTCTGGTATGTCCAGTTCAACAAGCAAGTGCACTGCTGCCATGACCTAAGTCATCGCATAGCGGGAGGTCAGCCAATAGTCAGTTCTCAACCAGGACAGATCAGCTGGGGGGGGGACACAAGTGTCCTTCTCACTGTTAGCATTTGTACTCCACTAGATGTCAACTAAATCATTGTCGGCCATAATAGTAAGCAGTTGCGCTGCCGCTCTGGGATGGGGGCTACGGATGTCACTCGATCTGTCTTTTCAAGGATCTAGCACTACATTGTAGTCCCCTCCCTACAGGACCTCTCCCGGTCCAAGAGTATCAACAAGTCTCCATCTCTCTGCAAAGAAATCCGGATAATCTACACTGGGGCTATATATTTAAATAAGCCTGATTGGGTGTCCCCCCAGCGTGCCCGCCAATATCATGTACCTCCTCTGTGTGTGAATGAATGAATGAATGAATGAAATGAAATTTATAAACGCGCAACTCAGCCCGAAGGCATCAAGGCGCCTAACAAACAGAAATCATAACAAGGCAAATCTAGGGCTGGGGATAGGCTTTGGCAAATAGCCATGTCTTTAGGGCTCTCCTAAAGAGTAGTTTTGAGGGAAGGGATTTTATCTCAGCCGGCAGAGTGTTCCACAATTTAGGAGCCAAGATTGAAAATGCTCTACCACCCCACCTAGCTCTACGAGCACGGGGAACTGCTAACAAGAGCTTATTTGCGGAACGCAGACATCTGGTGGGGGTATAGCGGACCAAAAGGTCCCTTAGCCCGCCAGATCTGGTAGTGGCCAAGGCCCCGTAGATCAAACACAGGGACTTAAAAGAAATTCTGGCCTCAATTGGAAGCCAGTGCAGTGTCTTTCTTGCCGCCGAGGCAGAGGCCCGCCTAGGTAAGTCCAAAACGAACTTGGCGGCGGCATTCTGCACCATTTGGAGTCGCATCAACAGGCCCTTATTGATGCCTAGATATAGGACATTACAATAATCAAGTCTTGAGCCTATTAGTGCGACTACAACTTGCTTTCTGGCTTGAGGGGACAAGTAGTGTTTAATCTTCCGCAGGATGTTTAGTAGACCCCAGCAGGTGGAGATAGTCCTCTTTACTTGTTGGTCCATTCCCAACGAAGGGTCAATCTTGACTCCTAAGTTCCTGGCCAAGGTCGTGGGAGTGGGACACACGCCCAGTGAGGAAGGCCACCATTCCGCTGACCATGGGTCTATGCGTGTGTCGCATAGACCCATGGACATGCGCCGTGGTAGTCAATTCCTAATGAGTATGGTCACCCCCATGCATAATTTGAGTAGCCTGCTACATACTTTTCACCTATCCACCTGGCATGCAAGCATGCAAGAAGTATGTACTATTAAGTGCAGTTCCTTCCGGCCCCTCCCATTCCATGTGGTGAACTTTAGTTGGGTCATCTCATTTCTTCATACATCCATTCATTCAGCATCAGACACTTCCCTGCACTCACAGGTACCCCCTGAGGGGCAACAGATGGAGAGGAGGCTGGCGGAACAGGGGGAAACGGGAAAGAGGAAGGGGCTTCAAAAACATAATACATTGTCAAAAACAACCCAAAAAAGGCCCACCCCCACCGACTCCAGCCCCCTAAACAGGCTGAATAGCCCCATGACCCCAGCATCGTCATCTGAGGCCTTTAACCAAACATAAAGTAGGATTCATCCCTGATGGGGAAGCACTAGGTGCCCGGCTTGTTCCAGCTGGAAGTAGATGGGTGGCTGGACGTAGTTAAGCAGATACACCTTACTGCCAATAGTGCAAGCTTCAACATCATAGTTGAATAATAAACAAATTAGGAAAGAGGGTATCTTTAGCCCTGCGGTTTGGCCATTGCAGCTATGTGGAGGTCGACCGAAGCTGCCATCTGTGGAGCTACATCGCTTATCATGGTCAGTCATTGTCACTGCTGCGGCCACTCTCCTCTGAGTCCTTTCCCAATCGCGGTGTCTGCCTGGCAAGGCAGAGGTCCTGTAGGATTCTAGTTGGGGCCTTCGGGTCCGTGAAGCATGAGGTCTTTCCAGCATGGAATATGCGCAGCTTCGCCGGGTAGAGAAGGCAGTATTTGACATCCAGTTATTATAGTGAACGTTTGACCGCCACGAATTCTCTCCTGGCCGCCTGTACAGTCAAGGTAAAGTCGGAGTAAAAGGACACAGTGTTCACCTGGGAGACAACCATTTGCGGATCTCTCTCCAACCTTAGCATAGTGTCTCTGTCCCTATAATTTAAAAGGCGTGAAATCATTGGTCCAGTAGGCGTCCCCGGCGGAGGTCGTAGTCCCAATGACCTCTGCGCTCTCGCCACTATTCACACGGGAGGTAGTGATTTCCCAAATAGAGCCCTCAACATTTCTTCCACATATTCTTTTACTCGGGCCATTGCAGTGGATTTCGGAACCCCCATGATCCTCAGTTTGTTGGGTGGGACCTGGCCTCCAAATCCCCTTTTTTGTTTTGATTCACCTCCAGGACCTTTTCCATGCTAAGGAGTTTTTCACGTGTCGTACCACTTTCGTCTTCCAGTGTGGAGGTGCGTTATACAACCTGTCTGATGTGTTCGTCATGACTTGTCACCTTCTCCTTTAAACGGTTGAATCTATCTGTGAGAGAGTCAATTTTATTGTCAATAGCTGTGAGGGATTGCTTGAGATCTCTGAACATCTCACGAATGTCCTGTTCTGAGGAGGATGCACCACCTATTTCTGTCTTCTGCTGGCCTTCTTCCATGGTTGTCGAGGCTTTGGGTGGCCTCCGCTGTTCAAAGATCCGCTTGGACTGCTAAGTGTTCAACTTTGCCATTATAACGGCATCTTCCTGTCCCCTGTGGGGCTGCACTCTCTGCCTCCCAGAAGATCCAGGCCCTGGGGCGCCGCCTCGGGTCAGACTTCCTGTTGTCTTTGCTCAAATGATGTCCTCCCGAGCCAGGAGATCTCTCCACTAGTTGCTAGCCCACGGTGGGCAGTGTGATTTAGGGAACACAACATGTTTCGCAAGACAACATTGAGAACCCCCACACGTCAGCGGGTCTTTCTCCTTTTTAATCCTCAAATGTATGCATGTACATGTGTAATCCAGGCGCTAGGATGTGTTTGTTTTGTTAGCAGCCGCACATCGCCACGTTGCCAATGTAGGTTAGAGCCATTATTTTAAATCCAGTCGTACCTCTCGGTGACCTTGGGGGCCTCCCTTTTTCATTGGTCCACGGCCTCAGTGGGTGCCAGCATGTCGGATTGCACAGATTCACTCTCAGGGCCTGTTGTCAGCTGAGACCTCACACCCCATGCAGTCTCTTGTCACCGGCCTCCATTACCTGCTTCTACCCCGATGGACTGGGAGCATCATGCAGCTGTCTTGACTTGCTGCACAAGTCACACCAGTCCCAGGGCCGCCGTACCACCACCGAGGCCTTTTCAGGTTCCAGTAGCACTCGCTGCCCGGCTCGCTTCACTCCCATAGCAGCTCGTCCCAGCAGCCACACGCTGTTTCAAGCGTGCTGCGGCTCTGGCCCTTCTGGTTACTCACAGTGTTCACCCATGAACAGCCATGGCCCAGTGGTGGTCCTACCTTTGTCTGCGGCCCGCGGAAGCCCTGGGTCAGCGCAGGCAGGCCCCTCCTGAAAGGCCCACAGCGTCTGCTTGCTGGCTTTTTCTGCAGCCTTCTGCGTTGCGTCACGAGGTGCATCCTTTTCGGCACTCAGCAGTTTGCCTCACAACTCTGAGGGGGAGGGTACATCACAGTCCCGGCTTGCAGCAAACACAGCTTCCAGGCTCCCCTCCCTCCGGCAAAGCAGCTTCAGAGTAACTCCAGCTCCGGACACACCACACCTTCACACTATGGCCGCCAGGACTGTCAGTAGCCCTCTGTCCGCTCTCAGGCATTGTTCGGGCACTTACTTTCTCGAAAGCAACATCATCCGGGCTCCCAGCAGCTTCTAGATGTCCCCTCTATGCTGTAGTATGGTAATGCCGCATAATGTGCCAGATCATTAACAGATTTGCTGTCATGCCTGCAGAACCTCACAAAGTGGCGGCCATATTGCAGCCGGGCTTTCTAGCACCCCCCAAACATATGAAATATTTGTGGAGTAAATTGTCCCAGGTTAAATAATCTTTAGCGACCAACATTAAATGTGTTACTCTGCATGTCCAGCTAATGGACCAAGTTAGGAACCTTTTTGTGAAAATAGGGCAGAAGGTGGCTGTTACAAATGCTCACATAGCTACTGCTCCAAAGAGTGCCGCTATGAAAGAAACTGCCTATTGGCAGCTATAAAGAAGGGCTACCGTACTGAAATAGGCACAGCTAGGCCTAGGAAAAGATACAAGACTATTCTGACCAATACTAAAAGGATATGAGAATTTGAACAATGGTCAACCCTAACAGCTGCCCTCTCGAATAGGGATTTAAATTCCTTCTGGAAGCTCGTCTCAGTTGATTTCCGTGCAATTGATAATCACCTGGAAGCAGTAGTTCAACCAGATAAGTGGGTAGCATACTTCAGAGCTCTTTATAGCAAGTGGGAAAAGGATAAGATTCAGGCTAGGCAACAAGAGAAGGGCCCTGTAGTAGAGCATGATTTAACAGCCTATATTGGCAAGCTGAAAGCAAATGAAGGAAGGGCCCAAGCTTCACGTTAGTTGAAACAGCCCTTGCTCTAAAACAGATGTAGAAAGAGAAGGCCCCCGCGGATGGAAGGTACTTATCGCAGCCTAAAGTTTGGATCCCTTATCTAAATGCCTTGAGTAATGCTGTAATGTGGGGAGAGGCTATTCCCTCATCATTGAGCGTAGCTGTCATCTTCCCAATATACAAAAAGGGGAATAGGGATGCGCCTGTAAATTATAGACCTATAAGTCTATTAAATAATAGCCAAAAAATCTTCTCAAAGCAGGTTCTTGCTAGTCTTGGTTATCTGAGAACCATATCCTTGAAGATACTCAGGCGGGCTTTAGAAGTAAAGTCAGTACCAGGTCTTTCGCTTCAAGGTACTATGCTGGAAGTATGTTACCTTGAAGGGGGACAACATTTATGTTGTTTTTATAGACCTGAGAGCGGCATTTGACCTGATCCAAATGGACACTCTATGGAGGGTTCTGGAGAAGTATGGAGTCCCTTGAGACCTTCTTTGGATACTCAGAGTTCTTCATACCAAAACCTATGCTAAGGTGAGGTGTAACACAGGAGGGGACCTCAAGGATAGAAGCCCCATAAATCGGGGAGTTAGGCAGGGATGCTTGCTCGTACCTATACCTTTTAGTCTCTATATTAATGGAGGGGTAAAGTGGTTACTTCAGTGCAAGCATGATGCACCCTAAATCTGCAGAACACTCTATTCCACTCCTAATGTTTGATGTGTTTCGTCTATAGATGAAATTTGTATGTATGTATTTTATCTGTTTTAATGTATTGGATGTTATACTTTTATGGCTTTCCGTCTAAATAAAGTAAATAAAGTAAATACTACTAACTAAATTTAAAAATACATAAAAGCCACCAAAACAGTCACAATTATCAAGGCTCTGAAACCTACCTCTCACATAACATTTTAAAGCAAGTTAAAGACTGTGAAACCATCTTGACCCAAAGGCTCACGTCATTTGTCATGTTCAAAGACTAACGACACTTTTGTGCAGCCAGAACTTCACTTTTTTGACGTTCCGGTGACGCAATGTGCGCCACCGTAAAGCCATGCCATGCTACAGGGCTTTTCATGGCCTTAAAGGAATGCCCCTTTGAAAGGGGCATTCCATGGGTGTTGCTGTGGTCAGTCCCAGCAACATCCATGGCTTTTTGACACAGCCCCAGATTTACAAGCAATCATAAGTCTGAGGCAGCACCAAAAGCTTACGCCTCCCAGGGGAGGCATAAGGGAGGCACAACGAGGAGAAATATGTTTATTTCTCCTCGTTTTTCCTTTTGAAAATATCTTTATTTCTCCTTGTTTTTCCTTTTGATTGTTTTTATGCAGGAAGGTTTCCCTTCTTGCACAAAAATAATCATTCCCGCAACGCAGGCACCCTTGCACCACGGTGCAAAGGTACCTGCATTGGCACAGAGGAAAAGGACAGGAATGCAACGTATCTAATAGCAAGGCCTGCTGCGCTGCCCTACAGCAAAAAAACATAATGGAGGCCCGTAATCTTGTCTCACTTTCATTGTATAACATTACCCAAGGATATCCCAAGTGTCTCAAACTCCATAGTGCAATCACCAAATTAATTCCAGAACAAAAAATCACACTTGTTTCGTATTTTGATTATCCAGCATTAATCAGTTCAAAATACAAAAACTGTACTTACATAAACATATTTCTGTCAATACTTCCAAACTCCATTCTGCGCATGTGTGGAAAAGCTTGTACCATAACAAACACCATGTGGGGAACAGTCACCAATAAACAGTCCTGGAAAGGGGTGACTTAAATGGCACTGCTCCCATTAAGAGACTCCTCAATCCTCAATACATATCCAAATAATTAATATCCAAAAAATAAAACTCTCATATACCAACTTAGAATCATCTACCTATAACCAACACCCACAGTCACTAGAAATAAATTTTTATAAACTAAGCAAGACACATTCCACTCTCATCACTCTTTCCAATTTAGGGCCTAATTAATGAAAAGTGTCACATCACCGAGGTAAAACAGCGATGCAACACTATTCAGTACGCCCTCCTTGAAACACCATGGATGCACCGGATTTACTGTATGGCGCTCCATGTCGCAAGGATTGACAGATACGTCAGGAAATCTTTCACATCCCACCAACATTTGTTCATGGACGAAATAAACTCCACCATTTACACATACCATAATAAATTACGTAGCACCATCGATTATTTATTCAGCTCATCTGACATCACTAATCAAAACACTCATTCATACCAATAGCTCAAAAAAAGTAAAAAAACAAAACATACAGGTTCAATCAACCTTACTACGCGATCAGTTTTTTCACAAGTTCATAGATCTATGGCCTCTCACCTAACCCCACACATTTTAATATAACACTTTCCTCCTGCAGGAGAAACAAATTTCACCATAGACACGGAAAACCTGTGCTGATATGCAGGGATGCGCCAGTTATTGAAAATATGCCCCTTCATTTTTTGGTAGACACGGGTAGATAAAGTGATTTGCACAGAATCACATACTGGTGAGCCGACGCCCAGCTCTAACGTCGACAGCTCCGGCAGTTAGACCACATCCTCTGCGTGAGAAGCAAAGAAGGTGTGATACCCGGTTGATCTCATGGTCCTAACAGAGTGGCGCCACCTCACTGGATGCTCTAATAGGCTGCTTAGGGCACGCGCTGCGTGAGTAATATGCCAAGCTGCAGTAAGTTATCAACTGATATAAAATGAGCCACTCAGACCATATAAATCATAGTGAATTCAGGAAGTTATTTTACTGAGGCTATCTCTGCTGTCAGCTGTGTTAAATAGAGCCGTTGTAGTGGTGAGTGTGGCTGAGCTGAATCTGGTTTGAATCTAAAGGTCTCATTAGTAAACAATCCAATGGTAAAACTCTATCATGCACGCTCCATTTTCGGGCTTCTGGTAGCTACCACCACTCCTGCAGGCCTTTCCCGCCACATTGCATATTATTTAGAAAAAACTTCAAAACGTTTACCTGTTTATTGATAAAGCAATCTATTGAACAATCTACAAAAGGAGAAAGATTTTTTAAATAAATGTTTTGCGCTTATCGCACTATTAATCTGCAACACCCAAATGTATTTACTGTATACTTTTCACGTTTTATTTGACTGTAGTTAACATAGGCTGCATATTTAAATGAGCAACGTTAGTATTGCTTGCTTTCCATGTTATGTATCTTCGTTTTCATTTCAGAAGAAAATCTAACACCAGCAACCTTGAACGATGCATTTTGAAATGTGTTTTTCATATGAATGTTTAACTTTACGCAAGACCATCTTATAACGTGTGTATATTCAGATGCTAAGGCTGAAGGACGCTTAGCAGAGATATTATGCTTTAGCTTGTAAAAATAATGAGGCTGTCTTATCAAATTGTCTTTAACCCGATTGATCCCTTTCATGGGAACCATATGTAGGTGTAGTGACATGTTGAAACATATGTTTTGAACTAATGCAATGTAGACTTGCACTAGACCGAAGGGGTTTAACTTGACTCCTGGGCAGATGCCTTCCCCGCTTGTTAGATGAAACGTATTTGATTCTTATATATTGCCTCTCAGAGGCATTCCATGCTGCCACCTTCTGCCTGCCGTCTGCTAAATTTCCCCGACTTTCCTAGCTTAGCTGAGTAGAAAGACACTACTTGATTTCTTTTTTGAGACACATTTCTTATGCTTTGTCTTTGCGTTTATGATTATGAATTGCTTTGACATATATTGATGAAGGCATTCATGTATTGACTATTGATTTGCAATTAAATTGATGAATTGAATGTGTAACTTTGCTAATCCCGGAATAAACGTTCACAGTTTGCAAATCGAATACCCTGTGTATTTGTGAGTGCTTCACGTTATTCAAATGCTTTGATATTTGTGTCAGCCTCTTTTTTTTTTTCTTTTTTTTTTTTTTAATTTTTTATTCAATTCAGTGAGGCAAGAATGTTACACAGAATTCATAATATACAGAAAAACAGCCTTAAATTAAGCACGTATACAAACATACAATCAGATACAACAAAAATAATCCTTGACTTTACAAACAGACCCGAAGCTGATCATCAAAGATACATTTCTATAGCCAATTTGCGATCGGCTCCCATATTGCTACCCCGAGCTTCTTTCTTACCCTACCTTTTAATTTATACAGGGCCATTTCCAAGTTATACAATGAAATAAGCTTAGCCCTCCAATTATCAAATGAGGGGGGTTCTAAGTCTAACCACTGAGATGTTATACATAACCTCAACACCGACATACATATGAACTTAAATCCTCTGTATGAAACCGTTTTACTCCCCGCCTCCGTACCATGTTCTATTCCAAACAGAACCAAATGTGCAGTCAAAGTAATCGAGATACCCAAAGATCCTGAAATAAAACGTTCAATATCCAATAAAAGTTGGGAGAGCGATGGACAGGAAAAGAACATATGTATTGAATCTGCAGCATGTAACCCACATCTAGCACAGCTCGTCCCCCTACCCACCTTCCACTTTGTAATCTTTGCCGGCGTATAATATAGATTAAACGCGGCCATATATGCTTGGCTTCTTAAACTACCAGAAAGCAAAATAGCATTAACAGTCCTCCAAGCCAGCTGAATATCAATATTGGTCAAGGTTAGTTTCCCCTCCCACATTGCTCTTATAAAGTTCTCGGGAAAGGACTTCCACCTCATCACTGCCCACAGAAACTCCCAGGAGACCCTGTCGAATCCCTTTTCGGCATCCAACAGGGCCGCCCCCACAGGAGCCCCCGTTGCCTGTGCCCAATCGAAAACCGAGATAAGCCGCCTAATGTGGTCCGTAGTACCTCTCCCAGCAATAAAACCATGTTGACGCAATGAGACTAAGGGGTAATAACCGACCCCAGTCTCCTTGCTAGGCATTTAGAATATATTTTATTATCGGCATTTATGAGGGAAATTGGACGATATGAAGAGTGCTCACAAGGATCCTTTCCCTTCTTCTTGAAAATTATTATTACTGTTTCTGACCATGAGGCTGGGGGGAACCCCCTAAATGCAGCCTCAACCACCAGAGTAAATAACCCAGCTAACCTCTTCCTGAACTTAGTATAAAACTCCAACGGGATTGAATCCGACCCCATCGCCTTCCCTGAGGCTAATGAAAGCATAGCGATCTCTATCTCCTCCCAGGATATCCCATCTACCAATTCCTCTTTATCCCCCTGTTCTAACTCAAGGGGGCTCATTTCCTCCAAATATTGCTGTATTCCTCTAACCGGTTCTGCTGTATATAAGTTCTCATAATACTTTTTAAACGAATCAAGAATTAGGGAGGGAGTCTCTAACACGTTCCCGTCTCTATCCTTAATCTTTAATATCCTGGAATAGACCTCCTTTTGTCTAAGCCTTTTGGCCAAGACACTCCCAACCTTTTCCCCATATTCGTAAAACTCCCTTCTGTGAACTTGGTATTTAGCAGCTGCCTCATCAGCATATCCTTGATATACAATTGAGCGAAACGCAGCTACTTCCGCTTGAGCCTCGGTTACTCTCCCAGCTAGTTTTATCTCAACAACTAGTTTCTGCTCCAGCAGCGAAAGGGCCGCCAAGTCGTTTAAACATTTCACACGGTCCTCCTTCCGCTTCCTTGCTGCAAATCTTATTGTCTCGCCTCTTATACCCGCTTTAAAAGCATCCCACAGAATCTCGGGCCTAGCAGATCCAGTATTCAGCTGAATAAAATCCGGGATCCATTGTTCCATCCAGCTACAATAATCATGATTCATCAATAACTTCCTATCAAAAGTCCATTTCCTTCCTTTGGCTTTTAACCCGCCACATTCAAACTCCAGTACCACTGGGCTATGATCTGAAATTATCTTGGGGGGAACATTTATAGAGGCACTCAATAATATAACATCTGAAACCAAAAATAAATCAAGTCTTGCCATCATCTTGTGTGGGGCAGAAAAATACATAAACCCATCTTGCCCTGTTTTTAGTTCCTCCCAAACATCATATAAACCTTGATCTTGAACCAGAGCCTGCAGGCTCTTAAAAGCTCTATGCTTCCTGCCCTTATAGACTTTGGCTGTCCTTATATTCAATTGTGGATACATATGTATATTTAAATCCCCACAAACCAGCATGGGCTGAGGATAACTAGACAGCTCCGTATTAATTACCTGAAAAAAGTCTGGGTCATCTTCATTTGGTGCATATATTGAACACAGCGTCATTACTTGCCGTGAAATTACTACCTCCCTTAGCACCCACCTCCCGAATTTATCCGCTTTACATGTTTTAACCTCCAACAGTCCCCTTTTAGCCAAGATTGCGACCCCCCTTTGGTTAACTGCCTGCGATGTGCATGCCAACACTTCGAGCCCCAAAGAGCCGAGCCAGGCCCTATTAGACCATGCTATATGTGTTTCTTGTAAAAAGAGCAGATCCCATGAGCTTTTATACACTATTCTGGCCAATACTCGTCTTTTCTTAACATCATTTAGACCACAGATATTTAATGAGCAGCAAGTTAATTTCATCATTCAAACAAAAGAAACAATTCTTACGAAAAAAAGACACACTTATATCAGATAGCTTGCTCTGCTTGTATTTGATACTATCACCATTTTCCAAAGACATTGTGCTGTTTTTTACCTCGAGCCCCACTGAATTGATTTCCACCCAGCCCCTACCCCCCTTACCACACTCCCCACCACCAACACCAACTGAACCCACCCCACCCCACCCTGAACCTCCGGCAACAGGCGTTGGGAACAAGTCCCTGTTGATGGTAAGCCCATGCTTGACCCCACCTCTTTCACCCCCCCCCGTACTCAAATAACAAAAAAGAATAATAAGGCAAACTATACATAGGCATTTGGCATAGTAAGACACATACCTTTAACTGCATGGCTACCTCGCTTCATACTACATCGCTATAAGCATCAATACCAATAATCCTCAAGTTGCCTAACTCATCACATTGACTGAAGATATTCATTTGCCTGAACTTCTGACGTAAAAAACTGACTATGACCACCCTTTATGACTTTAAGTTTAGCTGGATTCTGTAAAAACGCCTGGGCCCCCTTTGCTTGAAAACCCGGTATCAGCTGCCTTAACCTCCAGCGACGCTCCACCGTGTCATGACAATAATCTGGCTGAACAAAAAACTCACACCCCCCAGCATTTCTTCTTTTATTCGGACGGGCCAGATCATATAACTCCTCCCTCGCCCTGAAATTATTCAGACATATCAAAATAGCCCTAGGGAATTCTACCTGACCCTTCTTCTGGACAAAAGGAAATCTGTGAGCCCTTTGAACCTCTTTTTGCCACTCCCAGTGCCCCAGCTCCGGGAAAGCCTCTGTTAATAACCCCACCATAAACTTTAGCGTGTCTGAACCCTCCTTTCCCTCTGGTATCCCAAGCACCCTCAGATTATTACGCCTAGACCTATTTTCAAGGTCAGAGATCTTCCAGCGTACGTCCTCTCGCTGTGCCTTAAGAGACTCCGTTAGTTCTTTCTGGGCTGATAGTTCATCCTCGAGTGTAGAGATCCTTGCCTCTGCCTCAGTCACCCTTGTAGATACATCCACACATGTCTTTGCGATTCGTCTTACAGCATTTTGCAGCTTTTTACACGCACTCTGAGTGCGTAGCAAACCGGTCTGAGTCTCAGCCCTATGAGTCATAATTAAATCATAAATAGTCGCTAGAGTAATCTCTCCAGGGGTTGACTCCTCCATCCTTTGTTGGCCTTGTGAAGGCGCGACTGGATTACCAGGTAGACATGACAAAATAGAACTCGGGGAGCTCTGATCATCCCACATGAATGAAGCCTCAGATACTCTCAAGACCCCTCCACTGTTAGTCTCCTCGCTGCTCCTCAGGGGCTCTGCCGGGTCTCCTCCGACCTCCTCTTCCCCCCCCAAACTGGCCCCTTCCAGCCACTCTTGGACCGCGCTGTCCACTGAGGATCTATCGGACAAGGAGAAAAAATCCTCTGTAGTAGATACTTTATCCGGTGCTTCCCCTATGCCCGCTAGTGGCTCAAGAAGGTTAGCTCTTAATGACTTTACTACGTTTGCACTCTCCACGGATGATACTGCTGGGATTTTCTCCTTCTCCTTCCCCTTCTGACTATGCAGTTGCTGCGCCTGATGTAACGCCTGACGCATTTCAGAGCTCTGAATTTGACCTAGCCCTTCTTGGACTACATCTCCCAGAGTCCCTCTGTCCAAAGAGCTTTAATTCTGATCCGGATTCAAACTCAATTGCTGCTGCTGCTGAGTTCCGTGCTGTCCCTCCTCGGTAAACTCAGTGGACTCAGTAAGCTCAGGGGTTACAGGGATACCCACTTTCTGTTTAGCCTTAAACATTGCGGGGATTTGCGAAGAAGAAGTCAGCTGAGACTCTGTCTGTGTCTCTCCCCCCTCCTTCTGTGCATATGGCGCTTTCCCAATCTTACCGGCCCCATTCGGCTTGATGGACGTCTGCCGTGTTCTTACCGGTGTCCCGGCCATATTCCCAGCACCTCTCTGCCGACTCTTTCCCACCATGGCTCCAGCAGTGGTAAGTACCTGCCAGCGCCAGCAGCTGCACCAATAGCCGGTGGCCCCCAAGTCTAGGCGTGTACTCGTCAAGATCCTCCAAAGCATTCACCCCCGGACAAGTTCCAAATCAAAACGGCACAACTCCTCTGCGGAAGCTCCGAAGCTCCGAAGCTCCGAATGCGAAAGCTCCGAATCGCCGCGGGCAAACTAAGGAGGAGGCAAGATCAAAATTAAATTGATGAATTGAATGTGTAACTTTGCTAATCCCGGAATAAACGTTCACAGTTTGCAAATCGAATACCCTGTGTATTTGTGAGTGCTTCACGTTATTAAAATGCTTTGATATTTGTGTCAGCCTCAGTCAGAAATAAGAGTCCATCCACTTGAGTGCAGTCTGCACTTGAGATTGCTCAAGAAATTTGCATAGTGTCATGTGCTGCATCTGTAGCTAACCCATTGAAAGGCTGCAACTCGGAAAATAACTTAGATTTGGTTGCCTGCCCCCAAAGGATTCCCAATGCTGGTTGTGTTATGTTATGGTACCACTATCTGTAGGGTGCATATGTCACTCAGGAGGGTATCCTGGCACCTGTAAAGAGGGGAGAGCTAGTTTGTCTGGACCCTATTGGAACAGCCAGAGTTTCAGTTTCTTCCAGAATTCCAGGACGGATTTGGTGGCTCTGCTGTAGTAGGGGACTTTGCTTCAGGCTTTGGGGTAATGTAGGAGACGGCTCACCTTCCGGCTCTGGCCCAAAAGATGTGGGGTACATCGTTGAGGAGTAGGTTGGCTGAGTGGAGATGTCTGACAGGGTGTGAAACCGGATACGATTTCTGGGCCTTGGTTGTGTAGCACTTGTTAGGTATGTGTGAGGATTTTTGAAGAGTGTGCTTGAATATGAGTGTGGTGAGTATGTTCAGTGTGAGTCTTGTGGCTACATTCTGTATGACTTGGAATCTTTCGGTGAGCTGGGTGGAAAGGTCAACGCAGAGGGTGTTGCTGTAGTCGAGTCAAGTACCTTCAGTCCCGGACTTCTAAGCATCAGAATATCACACTGAGATGGGCGCAGGTGAATGGAGAAGTTGAACGTTTCATGAGAACATTGGCCAAGGTAATCCACCAGAGACACGAGCCAAAATGTTGAGTGGGCCATCTGTTCTAGCCTACTGGTGACGAGGGGTTGCATGATGGCTCTGAGGGTGTCCAGGGTGGAGCTAAGTGAAGACTTTCCTGAGCTGTAGGTGACAGTGGTGACTTGATTGGCCATTGAAAATTTGGTTGTCGATCATGATGCCTATGTTTCTGACAGTGTTAGATGGGTGGTGAGCTGGGCTCAGCTCAGTGGGCCACCAGCCAATGGACCAGAGGAAGGTGTCCTTCCAGAAGAGGACTACTTCTGTTTTGTCGCTGTTGAGCTTGCTGCATTTCTTTTTTATCCAGTCTGCTACTGAAGACATAGCATGGAATAAGTTTGCTTTTAGTGCTTGGGGTGTCTGCTGAAAGGGAGAAGATTAGCTGAGTGATCTCTGCATAGGAGATGATGTTGAATCTATGGGAGAGAATGATGCTAGTGATGGGAGTCATGTAGATGTTGAACAGTGTGGGGCTCAGAAACAGTCCTTGTGAGATGCTGCATATCAGGTTGGTGGCTTCAGACAAGTAGGAGGCTAAGCTGGCCATTTGGGTGCACCCAGCAGGATAGGAGCTGACCAAAAGTGTTGATAGGCCCAGAATGGCAATAATGTGGAGGAGTTAGATGAAGACAGGGTGATAGTGTCAAAAGCAGCTGACAGGTTAAATGTGATGAATGGAACCGTGTACCCCTTGTCAATGTTGATGCAGAGGTTGCTGGTGGCAGCGATGATGGCTGTCTCAGTGTTGATTGGGTCTAGAACCTGATTGTGAAGGGTCCAGAAGATAGTTGAGTTAGTTGGCCAGCTGGGTGTTAATGAACTTCTCCAGGACTTTAATTGGGTAGGTGAGAAGGAGAGGTGGACTTGTAGTTTGTCAAGGTTATGGGGTCCACCAGCAGGTTCTTGAAGAGCAGGAGGATGGTGGCATGTTTCTAGAAGTCCAGCGATGTGTGTAGAGAATGTTAATTTGAGAATGGATGTCAGGGCTGAGCAGATCGGGTAAAGCCCTTCGTCAAAGATGTGAAGATGTGATGCTGTCAAAGATCCTATAGCTACTCTAAGTGGATGGAACACATGGTGTTCACAGTTTCTGTTATGCTGATAACTGGTCAGCAGGTCAGTGAAGTTTCTGGGGTGTTGCTGTTGTCGGGTGGAGGAATTGGATGGTGAGGAGGATTGAAAGGGGGTGAAGTTATTGTAGATGGTATTGATTTTGATAGTCAAGATGTGGGGGAGTTCTTTGCCACTCTACTCCAAACTAACAAACTCTCTCTATGCCTCTTTACTCCTCTCTACTCTATAACATACGGCTCTCTGCCACTCCACTCTCCACCACTCCACTCCCTGCCACTCCACTCTAAGACACTGCATGACATAACATTGTACGAGATGCCGCCCTACTCTACTCCATGACATGTCACTCCCCTCTACACCACTCCACAACACTCTACTCCACACCATACCCTTCCACTCTTCAACACGCCACTCTACAAGCCGCCAATCCATTCTACTCTGCGACACTCCACAACACTCTTCTCCACTCTATGTCCTTCCATTTTAAGCCACTAACTCCATTCTATGACACTGTATGACACACCACTCCACTCTATGACATGCCACTCCACTGAAGGCCACTTCACACTCTTCCATTCTCACACTCTACGACACACTGCTCTATGACACACCACTCCACTCTATGACATTCCATTGCACTCTAAGCCACTCTACTCTACGACATGCCACTCTATAATATGCCTTTACATTGGATCACTGACAGTATATCGAGGAGGAAAATATCAACCTGCCAAAATATCGAGGAAAAAATATAGAATTCCAAAATATCGAATCCCTATCTACAAACAGGTCAGTACAAAAATATTGAATCCAAAATATCGTTGTAAAAAATATAGTAAGTCAAAATATCGAATTTTTTAAATGTCTTAAAAGTAATTTAAAATTAATGAAATAATATATCTAATTAGCTAAAACATAATTAAAAAAACTTAAATAATTTCAAAATTAATAAATAATTATTGTCAGTTAAAAAAAATAAACATGCATATTTATTTTTTAATACATATTTATATTAACGTAATATTAAGAAAAAATATTCAATATTTTTAGCGTAGGATAGCAGGAGGGTAAAATTTACTATTACCACTCCAGTGAGTGCAACAGTAGGGAAAGCGTTGGATAGCGGGAGGGTCAAAATTACTATTCCCATTCCAGTGAGTGCAACAGTAGGGAAAGTGTTGAATAGCGGGAGGGTAAAAATTACTATTCCCACTCCAGAGAGTGCAACAGTAGGGAAAGCGTTGGATAGCGGGAGAGTAAAAAATACTATTCCCACCCCTAGAGAGTGCATCAGTAGGGAAAGCGTTGGATAGCGTTGGGGTATCAATTACTATTCCCACTCCGGAGAGTGCAACAGTAGGGAAAGCGTTGGATAGCGTAGGGGTACAAATTACTATTCCCACTCCAAAGAGTGCAACAGTAGGGAAAGTGATGGATAGCGTAGGGGTAAAAATTACTATTCCCACTCCAGAGAGTGCAACAGTAGGGAAAGCGTTGGATAGCGGGAGGGTAAATATTACTATTCCCACTCCAGTGAGTGCAACAGTAGGGAAAGTAATGATTTAATATTTTAATAACAAGAAATTAATTATCAATACCAATAAAAAAAATATTAAAATTAATGACCAATTACAAAATATTTAATAACTAATCAATTCTAAATACCAAAAAATCTTCACTCTATGCCCCTCCACTCTACTCCACTTTCTGACTCTCTAAAACATGCCACTCCACTCTACACTACATTACACCACTCCACTCTATGACACTTTGCTCTACTCTACACTACACCACTCTATTCTACTATGCTCTACTCCACTCTACGTCACTCTATGGAAATTCACTCTATGCTGCAGCACTCTACTCTACTACACTCCATGCCACTCCACTCTATAACAATCTGCTCTACTCTATAACACTCTACAACCCTCTACTCCACTTTATGTCACTCTACTGCACTTTACTCCACTCTACGCAAGTTCCAATATGCCGCCCCACACCACTTTACTCCACTCTACTCTAGGAAACACTACTTAACTCTACGCCACTGTATGACATGCCACTCCACTTCACTCTATGATATGCAACTCCATGCCACTCTACAAAAGTCCACTTCACTGTACGTCACTCCACTCTACAGTTCTCCACTCCAAGACACTATGACATGCCACTCCACGACACTCCACTCCACTCTATGACATGCTAGTCCACTCTGTGACATGCCACTTCACTCTGCGAGATGCCACTCCCCTCTACGACTTGCAACTTTATTTTATGCCACTCCACTCTATGCTCCTTGATGAAATGCCACTATATGACACGCCACTCCACTCTACTCTATGACATGCCACTCTGCAACACGCCACACCACTCCACTCTATGTGCCAGTCTGCTCTATGGCATGCCACTTTACTCTGCGATATCCCACTTAACTCTACAACATGCCCCTGCACTCTATTAGACACCACTCTACACCACTCCACTCTGCAACAGTCTACTCCGCTCTATGACACTCTACTCCATGACACTCCACTCTATGACGTGCCACTCCACTCTACGCCACTCCACTCTGACATTCTATGCCACGCCACTCCATTCTACTCTACGATATATCACTCCACACTACTCCACTCTACAGCATTCCACTCCACTGTATGCCGCTGTACTCCACTCTATGACACCCCACCCCACTCCATTCTGCAAAATTCACTCTACTGTATGACATGTCACTCCACTCCACACCATTCCACTCTACTCCAATCCACAACACGCCACACCATGACCCCCTAAGACACTCCACTCAATGCCACTCCACTCTTTGCCATTCTACTCCACTCCATGACCCTCTACTCCACTCAATACCAGTCTGCGACACTGTATTATACTCTATACAACTCCTCGACACTCTACTCAACGCTATGCAACTCACTTTATGCCAGTCCATGGAACTTTACTCCACGATACGCAATAATACACTACTCCACTCTATTCCTCTGTATGAAACTCAATGACACGTCACTCCACTCTACTCTATGCCACCCCACTCTACTGCACAAAACGATATTCAACTCTACTTTATGATATGCAAACCCACAACAAGCCGCTCTATGCCAAGACACTTTATAACACTATGCCACTCCACTGTACTCCATTATACGCATCCCATTCTGCTCTATGGCACGTCACTCCACTCTGACATGCCACTGCACTGTACAACACTCCACGCCACGCCACTCTGTCAGCGGCACGCCTTTGTATAACACTCCATTCTACGACACTCCACTTCATTCTACTACATTCCCCTTTACACCCCTCCACTCTAAGACACTCTACGACATGCCACTCCACTCAACACAGCAACAAGCCACTATACTCTATGCCACTCCACTCTGTGACACCCCAACTCTACACCAATCCACTCTATGACACTCTATGCCATAAAACTCTATGACACTCCACTGTACTCAACTCCACTCTATGCTCCTCCACTCTGCTCCATTGTACAACACGTCACTCCACACTATGAAATTCCACTCCACTCTACTCTGACAACCCACTCCACTCTACGCCACTCCACTCTATGGCATGCCACTCCACTCTACGCCATGACAATCCACTCTACAACACTATCCTCCACTGTACTCTATGACACTCCACTCGATGACAATCCACTCGGCAACAATCCACTCTATGATTTGAAACACAATTTTGTTTAAAAAAATATTACAATTAAATGAAAAGAACAAAGATTCAGGATAGGTTTTAGATAGGAAAATTTTATTGATAATCAGTATACAAAACCAACTTAAACTACACGAACATTAGAAATTCTAAAGTTATCATTTGCGCCCAACCCAAAACTTACTATGACTCACACACCGCCATATACACAGTGTTTTGAACTCACTAGCCAGATTACATGAACTATAACTCGCCCTCCTACCATGCAAAGCCTTCTCATAAGTTATGTCATTTGAGATGTGATTAGTGTTGCTATGAATGCTATGATTTAACATGGTATAAGTGATGTAATATAAAAGGCTACAAGCTGTTCATGGAGATGATGCGAGTTATAGTTCATATAGTCTGACTAGCAAGTTCACAACACTGTGTAGAGAGGTGCACAAATCATAATAAGTTTTGGGGGGCACAAATTATAACTTAAGAGGGGGCAGGGGCAGGTGCGGCAAGCTGACCACAGATAGAAGGCCAGCAGAGACAGCAAGCTGACCACAGAAGGCATGCAGGAGAGGATAGGGGCAATTAGATGAAGAACAGAGCACAGGGGAAATGAGTGCATGGTCAACAACCTCACCAGTAGCCCAGTCATTTGTTGCAAGCCTTTTGCACTTGGTGCTAGAATTATGATTTGCATGATTGTTATGCATGTTAAGTATGTTGGAGCTCACTATAACTGGAGAGTTTCATGTTTTTGTGATTGTTTTTAGTACATTTCAGTGCATTTTTAGTAAATTACTGTGGATTTCTTAAACATATGTTTAGGTATAATAACTACAGCTAACCAGATTGCTAACAATTACATCACAATAAAAACTAAAACGTAATTAATCATAAGCTTCACCTCATCTTCCGATCAACACAATTCACATCATCCTTAACTGCCACTCCTATTATTACTGGAAGAATATCAAGGGGATTGAAGGAATAATTGAATTAATTTCAGCCACTTGCGATCGCTCTGCGAAACATTTAAGGCCATTGTTTTTAGTCCACTGTGCTATTCTAGACAGAGGCCCACAGTCCAGTCCAAACTGCCAGGGCAGGTGCCCTCCAGGTGTGAACATATGCGAACCCAAACCCATTTCAACCTACTTAGGTCTTGTCAGTGAAGAAGAGCTGGAGTCCTATGGTAAAGTGACCACTGGAGTCATGGCTGGGAATACTGGTTTCACTAATTGAATCTACTAAAAACAAAAAGCTGATAGAAGGAATGATTAAATGAATCTCAGCCACTGGCAATTGTTCTAGGCTATATCCCAAACCATGTTTTTAGCCCACTGTGCCGTTCTAGACAGAGACCTACTTTATTTGAATCAGTCTTGATCCTGCACCTATTATAACTTTGTGAAACCAGAAATTGGATGTGTTTTAGAGAGAAATTGATTAGGTTTAGAAGTCAGTAAATATTCTTAAAAAATTTAAATAAATGGGAAACTGTGATTCCTGAAAACAACCCTGTCCCTAATTTCCTTATTACATCTGAGATGCAATATGTCTCTTTATCTGTAACACCGAACATATGGAGCTGGGCAACTGTAATAACTTTGATATCATAATGCCTCCTGCAAGGGCCAGAAGTCAAGATGAGAGGCAAGAACCACGAAATCCAGTACTGTCTTTAACTTTTTCTGATTTGTATTTCTGAAATGAAGAGTGATCAGTAGAAGGGAAATATTTGTGGTAGCATTCTTTCCACATTATTCGTTATAAACAAACATACAGCATTTGTAAAGCGCAACACTGTTACCCTTAGGGGTATCTAGATGCTGTGTCTCTGTCGAAGAGGCAAGTCTTGAGTCTCTTTCTGAAGTCTGCCAGTGAGGGGGCTGTGCAGTGTTGGAGGGGAAGGACTTTTGGCTGCGATGGCAGGTCCTAGGTCATTAAGGGCATTGTGGGTGTTCACGAGGATCTTGAACTGGCATCTTTTCTGAATGGGGAGCCAGTGGAAGTCTCAGGTGTGGGACAATGTGGGTTTATTTAGGGAGGTCCAAGATGAGTCTGTCTGCAGCGCTCTGTATGGTCGGAAGTCTTCTGAGGAGGTGGGTGGAGATGCCGGCATAGAGGGCATTGTCGTAGACAAGGCAGCTGGTGATAAGGGACTGAGTGGCGGTCTTTATGGTGTTGGTTGGGATCCGTCTGAAGATTATACAAAGCATCCAAAGTGTGTGCAAGCAGGACGAGGCGACTGCGTTAAATTGCCGTTTCATGGTCAGTTGGCTGTCGAGGATGATGCCAAGGTTGTGTGCATGATCGGTTGGTGTGGGTGTGGGTCTGAGTTCTGCAGGCTGTGGAAATTTAGCTTACGAACTGAACATTATCTGCGCCATCTTGTCTCTCCCCAGCGCGACACACAGGAAAGCGCACGGCAGCCATTTTAGGCACCTTGGTCTCTCCCTGCTCATTGCCGATCGCCAGCGCGTCCCCCTGGCGCTGCAAGCATTCCCCCGCGCGCCGGCCACCCCCGCTCTCTCATACACGGGCCATAAACCCTCTCCTTCTGCGCGACCCTGCCATGGAACCACATCCCACGCCTGACCGACATCCCATACATGGTCATGCATCTCTTTGATAACCCCCTTCCTCTGCGCCCCATTGTCCGAACCGATCCCAGGCCATCACCTAGCCCTGCGGATGCAGTTTATTGCCCCTACTGTAAGGGAAACACCCCACATCAAAGGGATTACAGTAGATCAAGGCCCCCCACCCCCTGAGACCCGACCGGTCGCACACACCCCCGGGAATTGGCGGAATGTCCAGCTGTGTGATAGCCATCTCCTACTGTGGGTGGGGTGGGGACTTCCACTGTAGATATGTGTGGGAACGAGCTCGAAGTGGGGATTCCGAGGATGTTCTTTCATGTATCAAGACAATCTCAAGAATGTGCCATGTATGATAAACCTGCAATAAAGTCATAAACCTGTGTATAAGAGGCCAGGCCTCAGAGATGCAGTTAGAGCACCTCGTGACGATACTTCTCTGTCTGATCTGATGTGTTCCACTCCGACGGAATAAAACTTTGTTTCCTGCCTTCCAGTCTCCGGCGCCTGCCTCTTTATTGGTTTAGCATCGAATGGTATAAGAGGCAATTACCGCCGGGCAATACTTGAAAGGTTATCGACTACGACTGCCGCTACCATTTAACAATTGGCGCCCAACGTGGGGCCCATCAGCGACACGTGGATCCAGTGGGAGAGGTCCCGACGACAGAGTGAACGACTGCAACGATCGGGAGAGCTCCTGCCCGATAGACCCTTGTCTGGCAGCCGATCATCCGAACTTCACTGGTTCCGAGCAGACCTCTCTCGAGTGATCTACGGTCCTGTCTGGGAACCATCAGGAGTGCCGCGGCAAATACGGAGAGTAGAGGACGATCGGGCGCTGGAGGCGGAAGACGAGAAACTGTCCACGCGGTCCGGGTAAGGTCGTGAAACACGACAAATTGCGAAACGATTGATTGATTGATTGGAAAATACTAGTATTACTTATTGATTGTTCTCTTTGAGATATTCGCTCTCTCCCTTTGCAGATAGTGAAGGGTAGGTAACGCAGACTTTTGTCCCCGTTGTAACCTGTCGTGCCTATCTTTATCTCCCCACTGATTGATTGTCCGAACATTGATTGTTTTGAAGGATAGTGCTCTTTGAGATATTCTCTGTTTGCAAATAACGTAGAATAGAAATATTCTGTCTAGTCTTTGCAAATAGTGAAGGGTAGGTAACGCAGACTTTTGTCCCCATTGTAACCCGTCGTGCCTATCTTTATCTCCCCATTGATTGATTGATTGTCCGAACACTAGTTGTTCGATATTGGTTCTTTGGAGGTATTCTCTGCTTACAAATAACGAGGAATAGAGATATTCTGTCTAGTCTTTGCAAGCAGTGAAAAGATAGGTAGTGCTGACTTTTGTCCCCGTTGTAACCTGTCATGCCTATCTTCTCCCCACTGATTGGTAGTTGGTTCTGCCCGGACCGCTTATTAGAGGTGGACCATCCGGCTCCACTGGAAGGCACCCCTAATAAGGACATGTTCACTAAATATGGACTAGTCGCCGTAGCTTATAGCAAGCTATGGCATAAATATACAAGGAAGGACCCCGAGAGTCAGTGGCCACTGATGGGATCCTTCGACGACCATAAAATAGAAATGCTAGAAATAGCTCTGCGTAGTAATAAAACGACGCCTACTATGCTTGACAGTATCGGCATGTGGCGCAAAGAAGCAACACAACGGAAAAAGAGGGAAGAAGTAAAAGCAGAAAAGGAATTACGAAAGGCAGCTCACCTTGCCGCTAGAAAGTTAGAAGAAGAAATAAAGGAGAGAAGGGAAACTAAACTAAGACAGGAGCCCGAAACATCAGGCCAGTACCCTGTTAGGACCCCCTCTATGCTCTACCCTGAGTTGTCTTCTAAGCAACGAACGAATGACGAATTACTATTAGGTCCCCCGATCATTTATATGCCCCCTCCATACGCACCCTCCCAATCGGTAGTGCAAAACCCACAACCCCCAAACACAAGCGAAAGCAGTACAGGGGCCTCGGTCCTCACGGCCTCCGCGCCGGCCGAGCCTCTTGTACTGAACACAACGTTGGCAATAACGTTGGATGACCCTGAGATGAGAAAGAAAGATTCCACCAGAATGAATCGACTAACCAAGGATGAACGGGCAGGAATCAACAAGATAGTAGGGACACTGGTGGAGCGAAAGGAAAGTGAGGAGTATATAACGGACGTGTATAACTCGTATGCCGACAACCGCAGACGACACTTTGTCGTACGACTTTGTTATCATGCCCTGAATACATATGAGGATAGGTACCACGATAAAGGTCCCGAAGGCTTAGCGGCCCTATATAGGAAGGTAGACATTGGGGAAGAAGGAGAGGGCGATGTGACGAACCTCTTCACTCGTACACTCGAGGTCTATCGACACCTTAAAGAGCACAGACAGACAACCAAAGCAGAAACCCCCATAGCGACTAAGCCCCAGGCAGGAAGGGCTGATACCATGATGCCCATCAAAGAGGCCGCCCCCTACTGGGTCCCCCCACGAGGTCAGGGAACACATGACGACATCAACCACCAAGATGCGAAGGGAAGGGTTGTATATAATTGGGTCTACCAGCCATGGGACCGACAAGACATTTTGACCTTTAGAAAAACTCTACCCGACTTAAGAAAGAACCCGACTGCCTTCTACACCGAACTAGGTACAGCCTTAGGTTCAACAATAATGACTTTAGCAGATATCGACTTGTTCTTCGGGTTATGTCTGCCGGCTGATGTGTGGAAGCAAATCCGGAAAGTTGACCACGCTGAGCTGTTCGGATATACCTGGGTACAACTCGATACCATAGATAAACAGCAAGAACCGGGACAGAAACCCCCGAAAGCCATATTGGAGCTCCCAGACAAGATTGTACAGAAGTTGAAGACTCTAATCCCAGAAAGAAAGGTAGACTGGTCGATAGTGACGGCTTGTCGCCAGAAACCCCAGGAGGATGTGTCTGAATACTTCTCTCGATTCGAGACTGTGTTTTCCGATTATAGTGGCCAGGACATGACCACCGCAACCGGACATCACCTCTTTGTCCAGAATTATGTGAAGGGTCTGTCACAAGAAGTCTCCCAGAAGCTACAGACCAGCGAGAGTAGTTGGGCAGCCTCCAAACCCGCAGCAATCCTCCAGATGGCCCAATACTACGAAAACCAAAAGAATGAGAACGATAGGGCGTCAGAGAGGAAGAAAAAGGAACTGAAGGAGAGGGTAATGATAGCACAGTTGCAAGGGGTGACCATAGGAAGGGAACCCCCAAAAGGGAATTACCAACCAACCGCCCCTAGAAAGCTACCCCCTAGAGACCATACACCTGCACCCTACAACGGACGGAGAGACTTAGATGGGAACCAATGTGCGTTCTGTAGAGGGTTCGGACACTGGAAATCCCAGTGCCCGGTCCTTCTGGAATTGAACAAAAATAGGGACCCCAGAGACACAGCATATGACCCCAGAAATAGAGGACAGGGACGAGGGTACACGAACGACGCCATCAACGACAGGCCAGGCAGACCAAACACCTTTGATCGCCCCCGACAAAACCAGTGTCAGCAGTCCGACTACGAAAGCACCCATGACTTCGCATAGGACCGCCAGGGGCAAGGGAGGGATCCAGTCGAACTCCGTGTTGACCAGCAAGGTCCTTACGTCACTGCTAAGGTCTTGGGCACAAAGTCTCCATTCCTGGTAGATACTGGGGCGACACGTAGTGCGTTATCTAAACGACTGATTCCTAGGGCACCCTTGTCTGGCTCACACGTAACCTCAATAGGCTTCGATGGAACGCCCTCCACTAACCCCTTATCAGCACCAATCTCCTTTGACTTAGAAGATAACGCCACTGACACGACCTTTCTGCTCTCCTCCAACACCCCCGATGCTATTATGGGACTCGATTTGCTAAAACATTTCTGAGCTACCATCAGATGTTCCCCAGACGGAGTTCGAGTCATCCTGCACGATAACCCAGATCTGTTCAGACCTTGTCACACACGACGTATGCTCTCTATAACTGATGCTGACCTGTCCCTACTCGACACGTTACCCTCACATCTATGGGCTAAAACTGACTCAGATGTAGGGCGCATGGTGATCGACCCCGTACACATAACCGTCCGACCGGACGCAGTGCTACCAAAGCTTCCACAGTATTGAATATCGCCCGAAGGTGAGAAGGCATTGGTGGAAATCATCCAGTCCCTAGTCAATGCAGGAGTAGTAGAAGAAGTAGTCAGTAATGTTTGCAACAGCCCTATCCTACCCATTGTAAAGAAGCAAGGCGAGGGAGATGAGAAAGCATACCGCTTCATTGTTGACTTACGAGAAGTCAACAAAGTAGTCATACCTCAGTACCCCGTGGTCTCAGACATCACCACCATCCTCACCCTAATTCCGTCCACTGCCACCACCTTTACTGTTATTGATCTCAAGAACGCATTCTTCTCCATCCCCATCCACCCAGACAGCCGCTACCTGTTCGGCTTCACTTTGAAAGCCCGGTCGTACAGATTCTGTAGGGCACCCCAAGGCTACACTGAGAGTCCCAGTATTTATAGCCAAGCCCTCAAGAGACAGCTAGATGCAGTCCAATTACCCGATGGAGTGGTGTTAATACAGTACGTCGATGACATCCTTTTGGCGGCCAACACCACCCCACTTGCTGTCACGGCCACCCTTCACCTCCTCCACTTCCTCGCGGAGAACGGTCACAAGGTCTCCAGGAAGAAGTTACAGTTCTGCCAACCCCAAGTGACATACCTAGGCCACCTCCTATCCAAGGATGGGAGGAAACTTACCCCTGACCGAATTCAGACCATCCTAGAAACCCCTGTTCCCAAAACTCAGAAGCAAGTGCGGTCTCTAGTAGGCCTCACCTCCTTTTGTCGACAATGGTTGCCAAACTTCAGTCTTATTGTAAAACCTCTGCTTTCCCTGTTGGCTAAAGATGTCCCCTTCCCCCTCCCCTGGACACCCGAATGCCAATCCTCCTTCAAAGAATTACGAGACGCCCTCTGCTCGGCCCCCGTCCTAGGAACCCCAGACTACACTAAACCTTTCTCCCTCTACACCCACGAATGGGAGGGATGTGTGTTGTCTGTCCTAACCCAGTCCATAGGCCCTAAACAACGCCCTTGTGCCTACTTCTCTGCCACTCTTGACCCTGTAGCCAGAGCATTGCCCGCCTGCCTTCGAGCAGTAGCCGCCGCTGCTGTCTCTATCCGGCAAAGTGAGGGGATCGTGCTCTCGAACCCCCTCACTGTATTGGTACCCCATGCGGTTGACACCCTCCTGAACCAGACCAAGACTCAACACCTGACTAGCGCACGACTGACTGGCTATGAACTGACTCTGCTTGCACCCCACATCACATTGAAACGATGCACCACTCTGAATCCAGCCACTCTACTACCTCTCCCTGACACTGACCCCAATGCGCCCCCCATACATGACTGCGTGACTCTCACCGACGAACAGACCAAGAGTAGGGTTGACCTTCGAGATACTGCCTTCCCGGACCCTGACGGAGAACTATGGGTGGATGGCTCATGCATCAAGCTCCCCGATGGCACCACTTCCGCTGCCTATGCAGTCACCACAGCCCGAACAGTTGTTGAGACAGTCCGCATCACACAGCGATCCGCACAGGCGGCTGAACTGATTGCTCTCACACGAGCATGCATCCTGGCAGCAGGGACAACCGCAAACATTTACACAGACAGCCAATACGCCTTTGGGGTAGTTCACCACTTTGGGCTCCTTTGGAAGGAGAGGGGATTCCTGACTTCCCATGGCACACCCATCCTGCATGGAGATCTAGTCTCTGCCCTGACCGAAGCAGTCCTCCTCCCCACACGGCTGGCTGTGATCAAATGCCAGGCACACAAGAAAGTGACAGACATTATAGGACAGGGAAATGCACTAGCTGACATTACTGCCCGAACCACAGCCGAAAATAGGTCCACGACCCGTATGTACGTAACCAGGTCACAAACTGAGAAATGGAAGGATGCTAGGGAAATGATTAGGGACATTGAATTAGCCAGTACACCACACGAATTAACTGAATGGGCCCGGGTGGGATTGACGGACGATGACGGTTGCTGGCGAACTAAAGACTCGAACAAATGGTTGCTACCTGACTCATACTTGATCCCCATGCTAACCATGGCACACTCCCCCGCACACATAGGGTCTGCTCCCATGATCGAACTCATCTCCAAAGTCTGGCACAACGACAAAATCTCAGACTCAGCCAAACGTCTGGTCCAACAATGCCTGGTCTGCCTCCAACACAACCCTGGGAAAGGAACTGTTGTACCCCGGGGAGGGTTTGGGGTTCCCAATCACCCCTTTGAAGTCCTACAAATGGACTACGTCCAGTTAGAAAGGTGCCAAGGTTTGAAGTACGTACTTGTCGTTGTGTGTGCCTTCAGCAAGTGGGTGGAAGCCTACCCAACCCGCGACAACACCGCTATGACTACCGCAAAAGTACTACTGAAATAATTCTTCCCCCGATACGGCCTTTGTCGAATTTTGTGGAGCGACAACGGCCCCCACTTTGTAGCCGAGGTTATCCAACTCATCTTAAAGGGGCTGGGTGTAAAACAGAAGTTCCATGCGGTCTTCCATCCCCAATCTGCAGGCTTGGTTGAGCGACATAATGCCACATTGAAGCTTAAGATAGCAAAAATAGTTGCCACCACAGGACTAAAATGGCCAGACGCTCTCCCGCTAGCATTGCTATCAATGCGTTCCACCCCCACCAAACACCACTTAACCCCCTACGAGGTCGTCTTCGGGCGACCCATGAACCTTTGGACTGCACCGAAACCAACATCCATCCACGACGTCCCGGACGTCCTCATGTCTGACTATTTGTATAACCTAACTAAAACGTTGTCTGTTATCCATCAGCAGGTGCTGCAAGCCATTCCTGACGTTTCCAGAGGCCCCGGGCACGGCATCCAACCGGGTGACTTTGTCTTAGTGCGTAACTTCCAGCGCACCAAGAGTCTGGAGCCCCGGTGGACGGGCCCTCTGCAAGTCCTGATCACCACCCGAACAGCTCTTCGAGTGGAGGGGAAGCGCAATTGGCTGCATGCACACCACTGCAAGAAGGTATCATCGACCCTGACGACCACGGACAACATCACCGCCCAAGAGGAACTACTGGACAAAGACCGACCATCCCTGAGCCACTGCCCGGATACAGAGACACTTGAATTAACGAAATATCCCGATCCTACTGTCCCATCCAAAGAAGGGTATAACCTACGACGAAAGGAGGGAACTTCGGCTAAGCAGACCACAAACTAAGTTGAAATCTCAAGAGCGGTTGCCTAGCCACCTCAAAGGCCACCAGGAGAGAAACTAAAACAAAGTCTGTGGTTCTGCCCGCTACCGAGTCCCTTGAAGGTGATGAAAGCATCCGACATGAAGATGATGGAAGCGACCGGACGTCCGAAGATCCACTACAAAAACCCAAAGACTGACAGAATGCACAGCTCAAAGACTATTGCACTTTTCATTACCCTTCTCTTTTGCCTTCTCCTCATGGTCACCTTCTGGATCATGGAGGAGAGCGCACCCGCTCATAAGACATTGCTGACCACCGTTCAACCTATCACCATGAAAGAACACCATCTGATCTCACTTTCACCCCAACTCCGAGAAAGGCGTAAGGAGTTCTGGAATAACTCTTTTGTGCAGTTGCTCCACCAACACAATCTTGCCGCCAATGCCACTAATTGCTGGATCTGTGGATTGCTACCACATGCCACTGGACACTCTATCCCTTTCATCCCTTCACCTTTTTCTGTCCATGGTTCCTGCCTCGCCTGGCTAATCCTCCTGCAAGAAAGCTACAAGGACAATGCCACTTCCGGCAGAACTATGTCACACTTCTACCATGGGTTCTGGCTGAACAAAACTGGAAGAACTTCTGCCCCCTTCTGTCCTCTGAGATCAAACACTTCCTTTCACATGGACATCCCTGCCAAAGAACGAGTTGAAATGCAAGTGTTCAACAACCCAGCCAGACCCACCTTCTCTTACCTCCGGAAACGGACGGCCGCCACCCTAATAGTGGCCCTATCCGTCATCAACATCACTGGATTTGTGTGCCTCGAAGGCCTGGGGGCGCAGCTGGTGGGCCACAGCTCCTGCCTCATCACCCGAACATTGGACTCAGTTGATCCACCCTCCTTTGTTGCCTCCCCGAATATGTACTTCGTCTGTGGTACTAAGGCCTACACCTGGCTTCCGAAAGGTTGGGGAGGCACCTGCTACATCGCCTTTGTCCTTCCTCCGACATATGTGGCTTCAGCAAACCATCACCGACAGAAACGTGCCAAAGACATTGTGCAAGCCGACTCCACCGGAGCACAGTTCATGGACGCAGTAAAAGGTCTTGTTCCACTCTGGGGTCCAATGGCAAACAGCCGTGCCATCCGCCACTTAACCCAGGCAGTCGAAACGGCGATGAACATTACGGCTGGCATCCTCGCCAACAACACCGCCGAGCTTCAGGCCGTCCGCCTGGTGGCTCTTCAGAACCGCCTCGTTCTAGATGTGGTTCTGGCTGATCGTGGAGGAGCATGCCGCATCATTGGGTCCAGCTGTTGTACCTACGTACCGGATAACTCACCCTCAGTCTACAAAGCAATTGAACACCTCCACAGACTTTCCGCAGAGGTTCATCAGGAGCAAGAAGAATGGTCACTGGGAAGTTGGTTTTGGGACACTATTAGAAGTTGGGGATGGAGGCTGTTTTCATTTATCCTAATACCAATTGTGATACTATGTGGATGTTGCTTGGGGATTCAGTGTCTGCCACCTTTATGTTCGCTTTTTATGAACTGCATCTGCCCTAAGACTTTGAACTTTGAAGCGGAGCGGATGAAAGCTTTGTATGAGGTGGAAGTTCGTAGTATTATGGGGATAGATCCGAACTAAACAAGCTGGCGAGATATGTTAAAAGGGAGGACTGTGGAAATTTAGCTTACGAACTGAACATTATCTGCGCCATCTTGTCTCTCCCCAGCGTGACACACAGGAAAGCGCACGGCAGCCATTTTAGGCACCTTGGTCTCTCCCTGCTCATTGCCGATCGCCAGCGCGTCCCCCTGGTGCTGCAAGCATTCCCCCGCGCGCCGGCCACCCCCGCTCTCTCATACACGGGCCATAAACCCTCTCCTTCTGCGCAACCCTGCCATGGAACCACATCCCACGCCTGACCGACATCCCATACATGGTCATGCATCTCTTTGATAACCCCCTTCCTCTGCGCCCCATTGTCCGAACCAATCCCAGGCCATCACCTAGCCCTGCGGATGCAGTTTATGGCCCCTACTGTAAGGGAAACACCCCACATCAAAGGGATTACAGTAGATCAAGGTCCCCCACCCCCTGAGACCCGACCGGTCGCACACACCCCCGGAAATTGGCGGAATGTCCAGCTGTGTGATAGCCATCTCCTACTGTGGGTGGGGTGGGGACTTCCACTGTAGATATGTGTGGGAACGAGCTCGAAGTGGGGATTCCGAGGATGTTCTTTCATGTATCAAGACAATCTCAAGAATGTGCCATGTATGATAAACCTGCAATAAAGTAATAAACCTGTGTATAAGAGGCCAGGCCTCAGAGATGCAGTTATAGCACCTCGTGACGATACTTCGCTGTCTGATCTGATGTGTTCCACTCCGACGGAATAAAACTTTGTTTCCTGCCTTCCAGTCTCCGGCGCCTGCCTCTTTATTGGTTTAGCATCGAATGGTATAAGAGGCGATTACCGCCGGGCAATACTTGAAAGGTTATCGACTACGACTGCCGCTACCATTTAACACAGACCACCAGCTGTGGTCCCATGCAGAAGTGTTCTTCCCGAAGATTAGTACTTGGAGGCAGTTTTCTCTCATCAATTTGACTACATTTGTCATGGCGTTCCAGAAGTTGGTTTTGGCGTTGGAAGGGTCCTCAGTCAGTGAGAAGATCAGTTGAGTGCTGTCAGCGTAGGAGGTTATGTTGAGTCCATGGGATCTGACAACGTCTGCGAGAGGGGTCATGTAGATGCTGAACAGGGTGAGGGATGATCCTGGTGGTGTGCTGCATATGATGTCTTTGGGTGCAGTGGTGAAGGGAGGCAGTCGTATACTCTGTGTGTGCCCTGCCAGGAAGGAGGCAATCCACTTGAGTGCATCTTGCTGTATGCCTATGTTGTAGAGTCTGTTGATAAGGGTGTTGTGGGAGACTGTGTTGAACACCACGGAGAGGTCGAGGAGGATCAGGGCCACAGTTTCTTCACGGTCGAGGAGTGTTTTGATGTTGTACGTGGCCTCAATCAGCATTGTCTCAGTGCAGTTGTTGGCACAGAATCCTGATTAAGAGGCGTCCAGTAACTATAGGAAATAATGAATCTCTCTGTGTGTTCTTACACTTTCTGTTTACAGCATTGTTTTTTAATCAAACTTAAAAGAAACTAATTCTCATATCTTTTTGCAACAAATTAATAGTTTCTTTTGGTGTTTTTATTTTTGTACTACAGAGTATACGTTTAGACTTCATGTCTGCAAGAAAACTGTCTCTCTTATATGAAACAGCAAGGTGCAGTGGAATGGTGATGGTATGATTATGTAATACAAAGGAATAAAGTACATCCAACTGTACGTTAAAAGGAAACTGCAAGTCACGTCAGAGCTCCAAGACCTCATAAAGAAACTTGACCTTTGGCTGAGTTCCTAGGAGTCCCCCAGGACTTCAGGGAGTGGAAAACAGTGCAGTACGTTTCACTCAGACATTCATGCTTGCTTTCTCTCAGAAAATACACAGGATGGCGATTAGGAAGGTTCAATAAGTATTTATTGGTACAGCGACAGCCTTTTGTAAAGCACTTGTGCTGCGACAATCAGGAGACAGAAGCATACAAAAGAGATTGCTAGTACCAAAATAGTAAATAGTAGATACATTTTTACCATAGTGCTCATAATATGAACATATGCAGTTCAGATAAAAATAGTAGTACTTGCATATTCCTCAAATGCGCGCCCTATGTAATTTGCCTAAATGTACCTAGCCTAACCTGGATGTGTAGGTGTATGTGCGTATATCTATGTGTAGCTGTAGCCAAGAAACCCCTAGGGAAGAACCAGCCCCCGTACCTGATAGTTGATAATGAAGGACCCCATCTCTGCTTCGAGGATGACACCCTGCAAAGATTCAGCATGCAGGACTCCGTGTCAGCTTGGAAAGAATTCTCCTCTCTTTTGTGGGGGGAATGAGGGTCCTTTATAGTAATGTGGTAACTTCAGGGTTTGTTTCTAGAATCAATATGTTTTTAAAACAATCTTGGATGTTTTGAAAACAATCATAAATATTTTGAAAACAATCACCAATGCTTTTTTAAACAAGTGCAATCATGCACAGCTGGCTGTTGGCCAAGGATGAAAAAAGTGGTGAGCCTTACACAGAATAATTCTGCTTTGCTGGAGGACATGTTTATGTATGTCAGGTACAGGAATTATGAAAGAGTACTGAGAGCCTGGTGTCAAAGAGACAGGAGCAAGCTACTAGATAAAAGGCCCCCTGTTTAGAATTGTTATTGTCGTGTGGATGGGACAAATGTATGTAACAGGGGTATACATGCCCAAACATGGGTCCCTTGCTCACTTTGTCACTGGATTCAAGCTAGCCTGGCTGATAAAGAGTGTTACCTAAGAAACGGTTCTAAGATGCTTGTTTCCGGTCCACGGAAGACCTGGCTTGGCAGTTCGAGCTGGACTGTTCCCATGAGGAACAGGATCAAGACTGATTTGCATATAGCTGGGTCTGAACTGGGGTGGCGAAGTTAGCTAAAGAATGATCATGGATTTAACCCAGATCTGTGACTCCGGGTGAGTATCTGAAAAGTTTCAGCGCTCCATCCATCATCCCCTTGTGTTAGCTTTGTTCGCCCTAAGTTGGCAGGGTATGCCCAGATGTGGGTCCCTTGCTCTCTTTGCCACTGGAATCAAGCTAGCCTGGCTGATGAGGGGTGTTACCCTAAAACCGGTCCCAGGATGCTTTTTTCTAGTCCAGGCAGGGGTCTTTCATTAACACGCAACCAGGGTTATTCTCTGGACTTCAGTTATTCACTTCCAGCTCAGATCAGGTGGCCCTCTCGAAAGAAACTGGTACCCAGCAAGGTCCTTCACAATAAAATGCATTCATCAATATGCAGCTGTCACCTCAGCCCTCCGTAACTGATGTAAGCAAGGATGTCGCTTCACAAGGACAAAGCCAGGCTGATTCAGAAAGATCAGTCGAGATCCATCAAGGGGAGGAGACAGCTGCACAAAGGGACATAAAAACCATGTTAAACCTCATCATGGCCGAAATAAGAGAACTGAAAATAAAACAAGCAACCGAGATAGCTTCTGTGCATCACTGCCTAGCGAAAATTGAGGAAGCAGTAGCGAGCTTCCTGGCCAGAATGCAGGAGGCAGCATCCAGGATTTCGAACGTCGAGGATCAGATCGACAGAATGCAGCAGCAAGTGGATCGAGTGCGGAAAGAGAAATCCTTGCTGGAGACTAAGATCGACAAATTGGAAAATCAATCGAGACATCCAACCTTTCGATTAGTAGAAGTACCAGAAGGCTATGAAGGGACCCAAACTATGCAATGGGGCGAGACATTTATTTAGAAAACTGTTCAACCGGAAATCTCCGGGGGTTTATCAATTACTTGAACACATAGGTGCCGGCCTATCCATATCCAAACTCAATACTGCCAAGGACAATCTTGGTGAACTTTGCAGGTTTTTGCATCAAAGAACAGATACTGTCTAAGGCTATCCAGAAGAAACAATTTGTTACTAATGAAGTACCTTGCTGTCGAACTGTCTCTGATATGTCTGCAGCAGCTGCACGCTGTCGAAAGGAGTTTGTTAAGTTTTTGTACCTATTCAAGGGTCAGGGCGTGCAGGCAGCAATAGCGCAACAGTCCAAACTTAGGGTTTTAGTGAAATGGAATTTTACATGTTCATCAATCTCAAAGAAGCCCAAGAATTACGGCAAATAATTTCTACTTAGACAGTCAAAAGCAGAGAGAAATCAAGGATTAAGATCTGTCAGGGAGATGGGGGGTTTGGATTCTCAACACGTGTGCAACAACATGGCACCCAGCACAGGCGTCCATGTAGGCAACATTCGAGGGAGGCTGGGGAGGGGTATTGTGGGCAATTTCCGTTCTCCCAGGTGTAGGAGGGGATGTGATGGGGGTGTTGGTGGAGGGGAGCACATCATTAAAAAAACCACTGCTGAGAGTGTGCATTTTCATGAAGGCCCTCCCCATCATGAACCACTGAAAGTGAGGCAGCTGACAGAGTCTACACCGGAGAAAATCCAGTGCCGTTAGGGTAGGAGCCGTTATAAAGACTGAATGTGCACAGATGGGTCTGCAGAGCTTGCTAAGACACTTAGCAGAAATTAAGCTATCTGCGCCTGTGCCTTTTCCTTGCTTAAGCCCGTTATTTGGTCAGGACTGTATAAATAAGGTGACCATATGTCCCGGATTTCCCAGACAGTCCCTGTTTTCAGAGGACCGTCCTGGTATCCAGATGCTTTTGTTAATTTTAATTACATGTCACCGTTTTTGGGACAAAGGTCAGTTCATCATGGGAAGCATAAGTGAAAGGTATGATTTCCTTTCATAGGCACCTCTGAAGTCTGCAATAATTGAAGTAATTGACCTGTTTCTGCCAGACAGCATAGTCCGCTGCCTGCTCCCAGCCTGCTCCCAGCAGAGAGACAGAGTGGGAAGGAGGGCGCAGGGTGGAGGTAAAGCCATGTGTGTATGTATATGTATATGTGAATGTATACACAGATACACATATATGTATGTATGTTTATATACACATATGTTGTAGGGTGCTCTATACAGGAGTTGCTCTCCACCTAATCTTGGAAACAACCCAGAGTTCTTAGATTCTTTTTTGCATAATTTATGCGGCACTCTATGCCGGAAAGGGTGTTGTTTTGAAATATATATATATAATATTAATTAGCAGCACACAAGAAGATTTTGCATCACATAAGGGCGATAGTCAACAACGATCCTAGCTACCCGGTGGCAAGGCATTTTAAAGAGTGTCACAATAGTGATTTGAAGCATTTTAAATATGTTATCATTGATGCGGTACCAGTGCAGAAAAGAGGCGGTAACAGAGAGGCAAAATTAAAAAGGTTAGAAACGAGATATATATTGGAGATGGACACAATTCATCCAGGAGGCTTGAACACTAGTGAGGACTTGTACACATATTTGTGAAATTAAGATCAAGATGTTGGGATATTTTGGCAAATGTGTATAGCTCTTCACTCCAAGGGAAGCGGATATTTTATCGATGATATTTTTTCTAAGATTTTAAGACGACTGGGTTTGTGTGATTGCTTTTATGAATACAGTTTTTGACAGATTGTATTTATTTATCTGCATGCACTTTAACCAATATGCTATCTTACAGCAAGCAAAAGACGATATGGAGTTATTAGGTCTATAAAAAACTGTTTAAAAATGCACTTTCATGAATTGAATCCCCACAATCTTTTAGACATTTGGCACTTTAGGCACTTTATTGAATTTTCGCAATGTGTTGCACGTTTAGCACTTCGAGCACTTTATCAGAGGCTGCTGAGAAAAGTAATAAAACATTAGGTCAATAGTTACCAGCGGCAATGGTAAGCACTAAGCACTTTACGTGTCTGCAATGTATTGTAGCAAATCCTGGCTGGGAAGGATTTTTGAGCACTCAGTCACTTTATAGAATATTTGTTATTTGCACACGAAAAATAAAAAGAATATATAATGGTATTAATAGGCAGGAGGAGCTATAACATATAACATAAAATGACCTGCATAAATTTGTTTTCCCAGGCTATACAATAAATGATAAAGTGAAGTAATGAGTACACACATTGTGACATAGAGAGAGCATCAATAGTGGATTTAGCAGCAGTGATGTAAGATCAATGAAATTCTTATTGGGGAGCAAATCAGCATTTGAGCGATGTATTAATATTTGTGACCAAAAGGCATTAGCCGCCATATAATAAATCATGGTGTAAGTTTACATGAATGTCATATTGTTTATTTCAAAACTATTTTTGCAGTATTACTGTGATTCATTAAAAAAAGATAACAAGTCTGTTGTCAGTGTCCATTAATGCATCTATGTGCCCTGTCACTTTAAAAGAGGCGATCTGTAGAGCCAGCACTATCATGTGATCAAGGCCGGCAACAGCCGAAACGCGTTATGGCGGACTGAGATAAATAAAGCATTTTATATCTGCACAGAACTGTGGTCCACGTTTGTATTTCTCCGACAAGGAGTTCAACTGGCGAGTAGTTTGGTGATATATATATTATCTACTGGCGGTCGCCAGTAGATAGTTATAGTTAGGACCGAGTTCGCATAGGAAATCTGAAAATTCTATTTTGAATAACTTTGGCGCCGGTTGACGAATCCTCGCAAAATTTTCAAAACTAATAGGACGCTCCGCTCAGCTCCTACCCTGAAAGTCTCGGGGTGATTCATCAAGCGGGGGCTGAGAAAAAAGGGGGGTCCCAAAATGCATTTTCCCCATGCATTTTCCCATAGGACCTTTAGTCGAAGGTACAGCCCGAACGGCTAAACAGAATTACTTGAAATTTGGCAAAGAGGTAGTCCTCAGGTCAGGGATGTGCCTTTTGCATATATGGTGTCAATCTGTTCAGTAGTTTCTGAGAAAATTGCAGTTAAAAGTACATGCGCGAGGTGCCGTGCGCGAGCGTAATTCTGATTGGTGGTTAGATGTCAGTCAACATTCGAATCGGTCGAAATCAGGAAGTGTTGGATGCCATTTTGTGTGTGGCAGTGAAAAACAAAGGTGGAGAACGTGAAAAGGGGGCAGGGTAGAGAGTTCCTGACCCCCTAGCCTTTGTCAGGGGGTCCCTGAAGGACCCCGAAGGGTGAAAAAAACATTTTATTTTTTCTTCAAAAAATCATGGGGTGCGCGCACCGTGCGCGCACGGTGAAAAACCCTTAAAAAAAAACATTTTAAACGAGCCATTCCATATTACAGGATACAGTCAATCTATAACTATATACATAGGTAGTTTATTGTAAAATAAATATATAAAAAATATAATAATACATACATAAACTAGCATTTAAAAAACCTTACAAATTCACTAAAAAAACCATAGGTTTCACACACGTTATAGTTAGAAATTAGCATTTAAAAAACCTTGCAAATTCACTTAAAAAACTATAGGTTTCACACACGTTATAGTTAGGAATTAGCATTTTAAAAACCTTGCAAATTCACTGAAAAAACCATAGGTTTCACACATGTTATAGTTAGCTGGACATTTCACTCGTAAAAAGCCATTGAAATTCCCCCGTTATAGTTAGTTCAGCTAAATATAACTCGCGCGACCGCAGTCCACTGCTGATGATGTCACATATTACATCACTGTATTCACTAAGATACTGTTAATAAGTCAGTTATACAATTAATTTTACAGAAAAAAACATCCATTTAGACACTTATTTACCCATTTATTCTTCCATTAACCTTTAGATATATATAAAAAATATTTATTTTTCAGAAAGACACATATTCACTGGATGATGTCATCAGTGATGTCATTTGAGATGTCATCAGTGATGTCATGAGTGACGTCACTGACCATGTCATGATTGATGTAATATGTGACGTCATCAGCAGTGGATTGCGGTCGCGCGAGTTATATTTAGCTGAACTAACTATAACGGGGGAATTTCAATGGTTTTTTACGAGTGAAATGTCCAGCTAACTATAACATGTGTGAAACCTATGGTTTTTTCAGTGAATATATATATATATATATATATATATATATATATATATATATATATATATATATATATATATATATATATATATATATATATATTACCAACTGCCGATACCCAGTGGGTAATTATAGTTCAGACCAACTTTTCCCACAGGCGAAGCGTTTCTTGTTTCTATAAGAACTTTGGCGCTGTTTGATGAATCTTCACAAAATATTCTCCCAAAATGTGCCCGACTTTTCCTAGTTCTGCATGAAAAGTTTTGGGGTGATTCATGAGGTGGGGGGGGCAGAGAAAAATGGGTGGGTCAAAAATGTCTATGGAGATTTTGCATTTTTTAGACACAGCTACAAGCTGAACTGCTGAACAGATTTACACCACGTCTGGGAGAAAAACAGCTCTTGGTCCAGAAAGCGACCTTTTTGTAATTTGGTGTAAATCTTTTAAGTAGTTTTGGAGTTATTAAAGAAATAAAACTTGGTTCATCTAGGGATGTAGATCCTTCGCGGATCCTCGTGTTACTTATACTTATCTGATGGAAATATAACCTGTACTGTTATGTAACTTTAGGCCATGAGTTTTAGTATCTTAACATAAGTGTAACTATACCTACTGAATTCCTGTAATTTTGTGTGGGTAAAACAGAAACCTAACTATAACTCCCTGTAAACCTCATTTTATTCAATGAAAAAGTTAAAAAGTTTCACAGGGCCCCCTCCCTGGACAGATTTCAGTCTAGGGGTCACCATCCCCGAGGCCCAGCCATATTTCCCTGGGTGCCCTGTAGCCTACCCAGAGCAGCCATTGTGCTATGGGACCACGGGGGGAGAGTCAAGACCCAATAACCCCAGCCGGCTTACCGCATCCTGCAGGAACGGCATTGCTGTTGCACACAGGGTGCTACTGAAAATGAAACTCCCTCTGTGCAAGAGCAATAGCTTCATATCTTTTCCTGCCCGCATACCAGCAGGCAGGGAAAGAGATGAAACCTCCACTTCCAGCGAGCTGGAGCACTTTTACAGCTCCCGCACCTTGGAACCTGAGTGTTTGCTTTTGCTTGGCAGGAGCTGTCAGCTTCCGCTAGGCAAAAGCAAACAGCTATGTCCCAGGGTGGGCACCCCAGGACATAGTAGGACCCGGCACTGGGGGGTGGCAAGTCCCAGGGCCATTAATGGCTCCAGGAGGGGGATCGTGTGCCCCCACTCCTTTGTTATACACGGCTGGCCACAAGAAGGTAGTGGACCCTGGGGCCGTATATGGTCCACTTCAAAATCAGTATTGGACCCAGAAAGGTGGTAGTCCCCATGGCCCCCGCACTATTGTTACATTAGCCACTGGGAGGTTGTGGTCCCCGGGTGACAGGGGGGTCCAGGTTGCCCCCCTATATTATGTAATAATTTTAGCCCTGGGGAGGTGGTGTTCCCCAGGTCATGGGGGGGTCTGTGCAGTCCCCGCACTATTATTGTATTAGCGCCGAGGAGGTGGTGGTCCCCGGAACTCATTTGAGCCCATGGAGGGGGATCCACATGCCCCTTTCCAATATTTAAAATGAAGCCCCGGGGAGGTGGTGGTCCCCAGGTCATGGGGGGTCTGTGCAGCCCCCGCACTATTATTGTATTAGCGCCGAGGAGGTAGTGGTCCCTGGAACTCATTTGAGCCCATGGAGGGGGTCCACGTGCTTTTTTGGGCCTGACGGCGTCCCTCTGGGACCCCAGGACTAAGTTTAGGGGGTCAGGGTAATCCTATCCTGCCCCCATTTTCTTTTTTATTTGCATTCGTTTGTGGGACTCAATTGAAGTCCTGGTTAAAGTGTTGGCAGCCAATCAGAGCTCTGCAGATCATCATTATTCACAAGTTATTCAAGGTCATAGATTTACAAATGTGGATTTCCTTTAATATCTCACAAACTACTGAATGGATTTACACCACATAACAAAAAGCACAGTCTGTGGAAAAAAAGCTAGCTATCTCCCAAATTTCGTGTGCTTCCGTCCAGTGGTTCGGGCTGCAGGTTTGTCAAAAGAGCCAATGGGAATTAACATGGGAAAGACAATTTTTTTGACCCCCCTGCTGTTTCTCAAGCCCTGCTTGACGTATCACCCCGAAACGTTTCATGCGCAACAAAAATTACTGGGATTAAAGTGTTTTTTCATAAAAGATAAGCAGTGGGCTGCACATTATGCAGTGCCTAATTTGTAGGAAAATAAGTGCCAAGGCCTTCGTCAGGAGGTCTCCGCAGCTTGCATCACCCATAGCCCTGCCAACGTTACCAATGACAGTAAATACAGAACTACTAACCAGCACACGCTACAAGTGTGACACTTCAGACAATTCTAGGCCCCCCAAAGCTATAAAAATGGCCTAGGTGGCAGGTATTAGTTGTTTTAATGTATACTGGATAAACAAATGCTGTTCTGCTCACCTCTAAATTATACAAACATCGCCACCATGTGGCTGCTCTCATAAGAGTCGGTGTTGACAACTAAGTGCTGGTGCCGAACACCAGAAACAACCAGGTCAAATTAAGCACTGACATTATGTTATTAGGTCTGTTGGCTGACTGTTGAATGCTTAGCTCTTGCCCTCCACACATCCTCCCTGAGAAGCCTGAGACTGCTCAGCCTGCCTACCCTGAGAGTCAAGTGCAGAAAGGGCTGTACTGGGGCCGGTTTGCAGAGCCATACTAGCACAGAACTCAGGACAAAAATGTCAAACGATCTCGACCCCCATGGCTGTGGCCCATTAGCCTATGTATGCCCTGTGGCCTCCCAAACAAGATTTGTGTTTACAACTCCAAATTCCCTCCACCCTGAACACTGGAGTGTGCTCATATTTGAGTTTATTTGCTCTGTTTCCAGTCTGTTTCTATTATGAAACGTTGGTTGAGTATACACTTTCACTTGTTGCTTATCGAATGTGAACAGACACCCTAAGAGAATCTCTGCAGATTAAATATGTTTATTGGCAACTCTGCCATGCTTGGCCTCGAGAATAACTGGAAAATTCTTCTTCAGGCTGATTTATTTTCCAGGGAAGTGCAGATGAATTAATCTCCATGGTGAGGTGTAAAGAAACACATTAAATGAATTGCTAATTATTTTTGTAATTTGTCATTTGTTGTATAAGGTTGTCTGTGAACCAAAGATAAACGGTTCATATAAATAAAATAAAGTAAATAGAGAAACCTCCACTGTCCAACAGGCAGGTCTGATATTCTGCTCACTCACAACATACATGTACGAGAAAAGTAAATTTATTAGGTCTGGTTTTTGAGTGAACAGCTGTCAAACGGACCTGTTGTCACTGTTATACTGTGGGGCCGATTCCGATCCGGGTCGGAAAGCACTCCCACCGAGTCGGATCGGGAGTGTTTTCTGACCGAGCCGGACCCCTACAGTCCGACCGAGTACGATGCGCACGTATGCTGTCGGACTCAGTTTGGTCGGACTCCCATAGAAGTCAATGGGAGCCAGTTGTATGACGCGTACATGCTTTCCCATTGACTAAATGGGTACGTCTCGAACAAGTGCGCCCTCTACAGTGGGTACGTGTCGGTGCCATCTGCACCGTACATGCCTGTGTGGGGGAGTCCCATGTGTCTCCCCCTGTGTGCGAGTCGTACGGCTGCGAGTGTCGGGGGGGTCCGACGCGGACCCCCAAAGTCCGACTCCGGGAGCTTTTGCGAGCCGGACACTCCAGCTCGCACAGGCTGTCCGACGCGTGCATCGTACTGGCTTGGTCGTGAATCGCATCCATTGCACGCCACGGTTAGCTTACGACCGAGACGTACGGAGCGGTTCGGACCCGGAAACGACTCGGTCTGTGATTTTCATGTAGCTCGCATCATACTGGCTCGCTCGCACAGCTGTACGAATCGGGCGGAAAAGACACGTACGGCACGTAGTTTTTCCGGCCGGATTGCGTTCAGTGCCCTTCCGACCCGGATCGGAATCGGCCCCTTAGAGTGTGCTTTGGGTTGACCCCTTTCAGCTTCAGCTTTGAAACTTTGTTAATTACATATTGGCTAAGCCCAGAAGACTAATTCTTGCACACTTGATGCTATTGTTGTTAGGATGTTGCTTTATGCCTCCAACAGAATTCTTACATTAAATTACAGGAGGGAGTATTATACAACTATAGAATTCTCTCTCAGCTCATCAATGCTCAGTCCCTCCCCTTTCACTTTGCCATGTGTTTCTCCCCCCCCCACCAGCCACCCCTTAACGTCCATCTCACTCCACCATGCGCTCCTCATTCCCCTTGTACAATACCATTCTTATTCCTCTATCTCTAACCTCTACCTTTCCCCATAGTGTGTCCCGCATTCCTCTGCCCATTATCCCCTCTGCCCCCGACACTTCCTCTTTTGCCATGAACTCCTTATAGACCTCACCCACCACCCCATCTAATTCCTCCCTTCTATCTCTCGTTCCTTACTCTGTGTATTTGATTCACAAAGGAAAACTTTACACTATTGGGTACATTTACAATTTGTTTGTGTATTTTCGAACTATGAGTTTAATTCTACTAATAGTAATTTTAAAACTAATTTTAGTTTGGGTGGAGAACTCCGCACATAAAAAGGATATGTGTGAGTTTCTACCACGAGTGTGGAGTCTCCACCATCTTAAAATTACAATTAGTAAAATTAAACTTGAAGTTTGTGAATACAAAAACAAAAATAGGAAACTTACTAAAAAGTGTAAGTTTACCTTTGTGAATCAGGCCCTAAGTGTCCTTCTCTTCCACCCCCGCCCCTTGCCCTTTCTACCTGGCAGCTTCTCGTTATTGCCTCCTTGGCTGGGTGGTACCTTTTTTCCTGGCCAACAAACAAAAGCCGGTCTGTATTGAAAGGCTCCACTGTCTTTCATACAGTACTCTTTTGTTTCTAGGTCAAATTGGGTGCTCAAAAAGCAGTAATATCTTGCAATGTAGTTCACAGTCAAGATGAAAGGTGTACACCAAAAACATATTAAATACCCTGCGCCTGTGCAAGCCTGAGGTCTAGCAAAGAAGGAAAGGAAAATCTTCCAGACAGCGCAGGTGTAGAGCAACCCCATGTCTCTCGATTTGCAGCCCAGTTGTCCTGCTTTCTGCAGTGGCATTGTGGAAAACACTGAAAAAACTGCCAATAGCAAAACCACTCAACAAAAAACACAGGCGCTGATCTCTTGGCCCTGGCAGAGTTTCTTCCATTGGCAGCTGCCAACACAGCATTGGCGCTGAACAATTTTCAGAGTGGCGGTGTTGCCATTTATTTAATATATGTTTCCAGGAATTACACAAAAAATAAGTGTAGCAATTGTGCCACGCCCATTCAGCAGGAGAGTGGTAAGGGGTGGTATGTACACAGTGGTGAATCATTGAGCTCTAGTGCAGCAGTGCAATGTCATTTAGGGAAAACATCTTTTCTGGTGAAATGGCCACTCAATTTGTACAAACATACAGGGGCATATGTACAATGAAGTGGCGGAGAGAGGCGTTAACCTTCCTGGCTTAACGTCTCACTCAGCCACTTTGGAAACGCAGGACTGCACCATATTTACAAGAATGTGGTGCAGCCCTGCGTTTCCCCCTGTGATGGCGCTATTCTTTACAGCCTAGGGCTAACGCAGGTACCCTTGCACCATAGTGCAATGGTGTCTGCGTGCAGGGTAAGATCGTTTATGTGCTGAAAGGTCCTCCTTACTGCACAGGAACAGTCTTTAAATGCCGCTTTGTAACTTCTATGTGTGCTGCTTAAAGCAGCACACATAGAAGTTGCAAAATGGCATTTAAAAAAAATGCCATATTGTTTATGTGCAGGAGGGGGACCTTCCTGCACATAAACAATCACTGTCCTTTTGCTGTTTTCATGTTTGCTGCACAATGCAAAACACATGAAAACAGCAAAAAGGAGGAGAAATGAAACATTTCTTCTCATTGCACCAGGGTAAGACCAGGGGCTTAACTCTGTCACTGCTTCCTATTTACGCCTCCCTTGTAAATAGGAGGTAGCATCAGAATCAATGAGTGTTGCGGTGGAACACCCATTGCCTTCCCCTTTCATGCTAAGTGTAGCGTGCAAAGGGGCCTTATTTACAAGGCAGGGTTAAGCCACATTAAGTGGCTTAACCCTGCCTTGTAAATAAGGCGAGGCCCCTATCGCCATCACAACATCACGCAAAGTGACGTTGTGATGGCAATAGGGGCTTGTACAAATGCCCCACAGTTTTACTGATAATACAGATATAATTTTAACAGAATGTTTGTGTTATTTAAAGTTATTTAGTCTGTCTTTTTTTAAGTGTAACTGATGATTTTTATCATATGTGGGCTGTATATATAAATCTTGCACTTTCATAGTCTGATGACTGGATAATGTTTATTAAATTGTTACTGATAGTACTAAATAGTGCACAACCGATAATGTGTGGAAGTTTAGTTTCAGTTATTGTTTTTAATTTGTGCATTACCGAAATAAAGTGTCTTGTTTTGATCCTACTGAAATTTTGTTTCCATTGCTTCAGAACCACAAAAAAGTGCTTAATTTCTGCTTTCCAAATTGCTGATATCTTTATAAAATGTGTAACGTTCATTTACAGGTATTTAAATGTTGTTATATGTTAAAAAGAAATTACATCCTACAGCCTTTCCTTTCACACTCCCGGTACCACAGCAAGATTGTCAACTTAAAATCAAAGAAAGAAAAGCAAGCAGCAGTTTTCTTGTTAAAAGAATAAGCAGTAATGTATCAGAATACAGAGCCTGACATTTGACTTTGAAAGCACAGCCAATCCCAAATGCTGGTCATGTAGAATGCTTCACCAGTCGGTACGTTCTGGACTTGAAGCTCGGGCGATCTCTTGTGGAAGCCACTGTGCCAGCCAGTGAGTTGTGAGCACCAAGTTGAGTGAGTTGTAATTAAACGCTAAGCTGAGGTACTGTCACTAAAGAAAAAATGCAGCAGAAAAATAATGTCAGTGGCAGGAAAATAACTCCAGAAGTTTGCTAACCGCAATGGCGCATGGAAGACTAAGAAGCAAAATGGGAATTAGTGCGGGAAAAGCACAGGTGTGAGAATAGGGCGAAAAACAGGCCAAACCTAATACCCAGAAGCGTTTTGGAAATGAACAGCAGGGCTTAAACAGTCAGCAAAAACCTAGGAGAAGTCAAAGGGCAAGAAGAAAGGTGCCATTTAGGATTGCGCTGGAAAGCAGCCCAGCAGCCATGTTGGAAACTGTGGGTAGAGAGCCAAAATCACGTGTTCACTTACCTGTAAACAGAGATAGAGATCCCAGGGTGCCTCGCCCTGGGAACCTCCTGGAGAAAAAAATACTCCAAGTCGAGGGTGGTGAAACACTACTGAAGCAGCACCCACAGTCCTTGGCAGGGTGAGGCACAAGCAAACCCCATATTAACCTGTGCTCAACCCTCTGGTAGCTTGGAACTGAGCAGACAGGCTTAACTTAGAGACAATGTGTAAAGTATTTATGCAGCACTTCCAAAAGCAATAAAGTGAAAACAAAAATAAAGTAAAATTCCATACCAATTTAGAAAAATAGTGTAGAATTTAATAAATAACCCAGGAACAAAATGACAAAACTCCAATCATAGAACTGGGAATATGCAATTTTAGAGATTTAATTGAGACTAGCCCCAAAATGCCCAAAGCGCCACTCGCAGCTATCTGGTTGTGTGAAACTGGGAGAAAGTCACAAGTACAGGCCGATCTTGATGAAGCATGGGCCAGGGACAGGGACCAGGTTGGTCACACTGAAAATGTACATTCTCAGTCCTGTGCAAAGAGTTCCATTCGTGGTGGAGGGGGGGGACCGCGAGAAGCAGAGAAGTGTTGCAGACAGTCATCGATGTAGCCCGAAGAGCAGGTCTTGTTTTGTGGATGGTCTTCGCTGTAGCTCAAAGATCCTGTTGTCATCACGAGCGGGCAGGCTGGAGCTTCACGGTGGCACTCCCTGCGAGCGGTCGATGCTGTAGCGTGAATGGTCGGGCTGACGGAACTTCACGTTGGCGAGCTGTGCAACTGACAAGGTTTCGGCACCAATGTGCCCGTTCGCAGTTGTGAAGAGCCCAAACACTTCAATTCAGCCTCTCTGAGGGAACACCAATGGTCCAGGACCTGAGCAGCACCACTTGGGTTCAGGGGCTTGCTCCAGCAGGATCTTGGAGCTGATGTAGGTGGTTAGGATCTTCTTATGTCCCTGTTGGTATGATCAGCTGGCTAGACTATCCCAAGGCACCACTTGGGTTCAGGTGCAAGTCCAAATCCCTCTGATTCAAGCAGGTGGGCAGCAGGGCAGCTGTCCAGAAAGCAGCAGTCGAGGACAGCAGTATTCCAGTATCCCAGCAGCACTGCAGTCCTCCTTCCTGACAGAGTTTCCACAGGTCTAGAAGTGTACTGAAGAGTTGGTGTCTGGGTCCAATATTTATACCTAGGCCTTCCTATGAACTGGGAGAAATTAGTTTGAATTCCACAGGCATCTTGCCTTCCCTGTCCTGGTTACAGATTAACTACAGTGGCGTATGCAGCCCTTTGTGTGGAGGCAGGACACAGCCTATTCAAGTGTAATTAGGGCTGTGTCCAGCTCCGCCCACATCCTGCCAGCGATAGCCCATTCAGGCACACCTAAGCTCTCTACTGTGTGTGGCTGTCTAGAAGGAATACACAACACCCAACCGTCAGCTACACCCAGTCATGTGACCTAGAGACAGACTGCAGGCACAAAATGGCCAAGGCAGGAAAATGCTTACTTTCTAAAAGTGACAATTTCAAAATTCCAATTTAAAATTTGACTTCACCATGAGAGAGAACTATTCATTACAATTCTGACGACACTCAAGATGAACTGGATACCTGCTCTCATCAGGAAATTATCTTATTAAATATATTAACGTAACTCCAATGTTATCCAATGGGAGAGGCGGGCCTGGCAGTACTGAAAAATGAATCTAAGAGGTTTTCATTACCAAGACATGTAAAACAAAAAGTACAACTTTATAAAGAAACTGCATCCTGCCCTCTGTGCTGTCCAGGGCCTACCCCAGGGATGACACATTTATTTAAAAGGCAGGTTTTGGCCTGGCATAGGGTTTTTTTGTCAGGTCGAAATGGCAATTTCAAGCTGCATCCACAGGCTGCAATGACAGACCTGACTCAAGTTTGAAGGGTTACTTAAGTGGGTGGCACTATCAGCAGCAGCGGCTCCTCCACTATGGCAGAGGATCGTCATCCCCTGACAAAAATGTCAGGAAAGGAAAAATAAAACAATAATAAACACTTGTTTTATTTTTCCTTTCCTGCTTAGTCTTGGGGCGGGGCCTGTGAGGTGAAAGGCACTGAGGGGAGTGGTGGGTGCACTCCCTTCACTGCACATGAGGGTTTGGCCAGCCATCTCAGGCCGGCCAAACTGTCATGCGCAGTGAAAGCTCTCTCCAACCCAGCAACGCAGCTGGGTTGGAGAGACCAGGCACAGACTCCCAGTCTGTCCTGGAGCGCAAATCGAGGGTGCTCAGGCCAATCTTGAAGCTGCACTTATGCGTGAGAGCAGCTTCAAGATTGGCCGCAGGGCATTCTGGGAGCCTGTGACATCTGGAGAAGAGGAGCAGAAGAACGCGACACGGCTGGCTGCAGGTACATTTTTTATTATTATGTTTTTTGTTTTTCCCACCTACGACCCCTATGCCCCCCATCCATCCTGCTGCTTGTCCAGCACACCGGCCGCTACTGACAATCAGTGCTGCAAGTTGACTGGTAGCATTTATTTTACAGGCCCTGGTCGTAGGACCTGTACATTTACTAGGGACTTACACGTATAATAAAGATGCCATTTGGTTATAAGCCAATTCTATCATGTTTTAAGGAGAGGGTATGTAGTAAGCTGGCTCTGTAAATACCATACCAAAGTAAGGTATAGTGTTCACAGAGTCCACTGGATCCCCAGAGGTATAGCAGAGGCTAAATTAGATAATACCTTACTCTTTTTTGTGGTAGTGTGGTTGAGCAGTCTGGCTTATCACAAGGGTAGTGTTAAGCATTTGTTGCACAAGAAATGATATCACACAGTCAAAGACTGAATCCATACATTCTTATATTTTATTTCTAGAAACAAGGTTTACTTAATAGCAAGTAAGTGAAACTCTCCATACAATGTTACTTTCAGTAGCAAAGTGAATACTGGATTGGTAGGGACATTCAGATTACTTTTTCAATGTAGAAAACGATTTATAAACTGTTAAAAAATGCTTGTAATGACTTTTTGATTACTTCCAGATAACTTTTAGATTAGTGTTCTAGTTTGGTATAAAACACACTCCTAACACAGTTCACACCACACAGGATATTTTAGGCAGTTTAACTCTTGTGCATGCAATAGATTAATTTTGTGCAGTACAAGACAGTTCAACAAAGAAGAATTTTCAGAGAAAACCCACTCTTTAGTCCTATGGGGAAAACGAAGTGTTAAGTTACAGGTGAGTAAAACGGTTTTGGAATTGGAGTTTTGGGAGTAGAACCAAGGTTCAGGTTGGCACTCAAGGGGCACCACCAGTGGGACTAGGGCGTACGGATGCAGAGTGCAGGGTGCCAATGTTAGCCAATGGGGCTAGGGGGCACCTTTATTGAGGGCTGCTCACAGCCAGGCCACTTGGTTTCAGGTGCCAAGCTCCTAGGGTTAAGGTCAGGGCAAAGGGGGGCCCAGGTTGGCACCAAGTCCACACCATCAGCAGCGCAGGGGCAGCCAGGTGCAGGATGCTCAGGAGGTGTCAGGAGCCCAATGCTTTCTAATGGAGGATGTCGATCACGGAAAAGGACTGCAGGCTGGAGCCATTAGACTGGATGAACCAACAACTGGAGGACGACGATGAAGAGTTGCTGGATACCAGGACATTGTAAGCTGGGCACCTCAAGACTCAGGAACTGCGGGTGTAGGGGTGTCCTTTTCTGACTGATTCTTCTCACCAGTTCTGGTCGCGGTTGGAGGGAGCCTCCAGACTGGGGCTACAGGCACCTTGAAGGCTGCTGGCTGCAGGACATGCCGGGTTCAGCTCGCAGGGGTTCAGAGCAGGAGACAGGCCAGTAGGGCTGGGGCCAAAGCAGCTGTCGTCGTCCACCTATTCTGCAGCACGGCTCTTCGGTACTTCTTCTTCTTGTAACATCGAATCTGAAGAGGCAAGATTCAGGGGTGCCCCAAAATCTAAATCTAGTATTTAGGGGTGTTACAGGGTGTACAGTTTGGGACCAATTGGTCCCTTTCCTGGGGTGTCTACGCCCCCTAGTTTGCCACCACTCTAGTGGGAGGGGGGCATAGGCCTCTTCCTGATTAGAGGGGTCCTCCCATCTACAAGATGGCGGGGACTGCGATGTGTGCTTCACCTCGTTTCCCCCACCTGAGGGTTGAGGTTGGAAAGGTGAGCACCCCTCCCTTCCTGGCTAGGTTTTCCCACCAGTTCCCACGCCCAAAATTGGTGTCAGAAACAGTGGGAGCCAGTTGCTGATGGTAGCACAAGGCTGGGGGTAGCTAACAAAGGTGGTAGGCATTTGAAGCTCCCTCTTAGAGGACTGTACCCATCCTGGGGGAGGAGGTATGACACCTGTTAGTAACGAGGGTCTCTAGTTGGCAATGGTTTGCACCTTTGTCTAATTAGGTGCTATTCCTTTTAGTCAGGATAAGGGGGATATACTCCTAAAATAACCGCTACTCACCCCCTTCGTAGCTTGGCACGAGCAGTCAGGCTTATCTCAGAGGCAGTGTGTAAAGCCTATGCACATAACCAACAGTAATACAGTAAAAACACTACAAAAGGACACCACACCAGTTTTAGAAAAATAACCAATATTTACCTGTGCAAACAAGACCAAAACGATAAAAGACAAGCATACAGCAATCAAAAATAGGCACTTTGCAAGTATGACTTAAAAATGCAGTTCCTTGAAGTCGGTAGCTTTGCCCGGTGCTACCATGGTACTGAAAACAACAGAATCCAACAGTTCCGGCCGATCGCATCAGTGCAAACCGGTGTTAGTGTCAGCAGACTCGTAAACAGTACATTTGGTTCCGGCCAACCGCGTCGGTGCGGACCAGTCATGGCAACTGTCACGGTTGTGTTGTGAACCATAGCAGTGCGGAGTGTGGTGCCCTCAAGTCGCGGTGTGGGCAGCGGCTCGGTGACAGTCATGGGAACTGGCGTAAGTCAGCCCCGACTGCGATGTGGGATGGGGCAATGCATCGGGTAACTTACAAGCATGACCCAATCCATGGTGCGGTCATGGCTGTCGCAGTCAGCGGGCAGCGACATCGTTGGTGAGACCAGGGCATCAGAGTGAAGTGAGGTGGTGTGGAATGAGGTGCCCACAGATTACGGTGCAAGCAGCAGCTCGGTGGCAGCGGTGGTCAGCATCATCGGTGAGACCAGGGTTGCGGTGCGAAGTGTGGTGCCTTCAGGACATGGAGTCCGCAGTGGTGTCGGTGATGGTGTCGGCTGCTTTCCCCCTCTATGGCAACTGAAGCCCACGGTTCCAGAGGCGGTACCCAGAGGTAGGTGAAGTGTTTGCTGTCCCTGAGAATCCGTGAACAGGAGGCAAGCTCTATTTCAAGCCCTTGTAGATACTCAGCAACAAATAAAGAGAGTTCAGTCCAGTCCTTTCACTGCCCAAGGCAGAAGCAGCAACTGCAAGTCAACACAGCAAAGCAAAAACACGGCAAAGGGGCAGTACTCCTCCTTGTTGTTCTTCCAGCTCTTCTTCTTGGCAGGTTCCTTGATCCAAGCGAGTTCTAAAGTTCTGGGGTCTGGGCCCCAATATTTATACTGCATTCCTCTTTGTTCTCTTGGGCAAAGAGTGTCTGTGCTCAGTCTGAGTCCTCTCTGGCACAGCTTCTCAGCTGGAGGTGGAGACAGCATTGTCCAAGGCAGACCAGGCCCATTCCGGTGCAAGGAAAGCTACTCACACTACTCTAAATGCATTCCAGGTCTATTCAGCCCAGCCCTGACTCATCCAGGAAAGGGAGGATGCTCCTCGACCCCACAGTGGCTGTGTGACGAGAATGCGCATCCCCACCCCCTGTCACTGAAAAGCCAAACAGTCAATCCACAACTCAGCAGAGGCACACAAGATGGCTAAGCAAGAAAATACCTATTTTCTAAAAGTGGTATTTTCAAACACAGAATATAAAAATCATCTTTACTAAAAGATGCAGTTCTACATTGTGAGTTCAGGCATACTTAATTCCATTTCTCCATCTTGTCCCAATGGGAAGATATACTTGTAAGATGTTACAAAGTATTCCCCATTCTATCCTATGGGACAGGTAGCCTTTCAATAGTGAAAAATGAATTACACTGTATTTCACTATCAGGACATGTTACACACAGCAGTACATGTCCTGCCTCTCACATACACTGCATCCTGCCCATAGGGGTACCTTGGACCTACCTTAGGGGTGACTCACTTGTAATAAAAGGGAAGGTTAGGGCTTGGCAAGTGGTTGCACTTGCCAAGTCAACATTGCAGTGGCAGTGGCAGGTCTGAGAACCCTTTGAAGGGCTGCTTGTGTCGGTGGCACAATCAGTGCTGCAAGCCCACTGGCAGCATTTGAGTTACAGGCCCAGGCACTCTCAGTGCACTTTACTAGGGGCTTACCAGTAAATCAAATATGTCAATCATGGGAACACCAATTCATAATATAGTTTACAATAGCAGCACTTGCACTTTAACACTGAACAGCAGTGAGAAAGTGCGCAGAGACACTAAACCAGAAAAAACAAAGCAGAAAGACAGGGAAAATGCCAAAAAGGCCAGGTCTAACAACACCTCTGTCCAGGATGTGCTTTGTTCCCGGACCCAGAGAGTGGAGGGCTCTCTGGCCAGGGCTCCAGAAACCTGTCTGGTGGTGGCAGATGGCTGGGAGTCAGTCAGAAACCACACCAGAGTTGGTCGTTTTTCCGGGGTAACCACTAAGATGCCCTGTGTGTGCATTTTTCATTAAATCCAACACTGGCATAAGTGTGGGTTTATTGTGGTAGGAAGTTTGATACCAAACTTTCCAGACTTCAGTAAAGACATCACGGAGCTGTAGCGTTTGGTCTGACAAACTCCCAGTCCATGTTCTCAAAATGGCTTCACTGCACTTACAATGTTTGTGAATGGCACACACACTGTAGGGGCACATTGCTCTTACAGCTATGCCCTCACCTGGACATGATGCACCCTACCTTTAGGGATATAAGGCCTGCTACAGGGGTGGCTTACCCATGCCACTGGCAGTGTTGGTAGGCATGGCACACAGAGATGTGTGCCATGTCAACTGTTTAGTTTGGTCTGCACCAAAACCCCCAGTCTGCACTGGCAGGGTGGGGGTGTTAATTTGATGGGCCTCGAGGGTGGCATAATACATGCTGCAGCCCTCATAAGCCTTCTCTGGTCACAAGCCCCTTGGTACCAGGGATACCTTTTACAAGGGCCTTACAGGTGGCCCAGATGTGTGCCAAATGTGGGTACAGAGGTACAGTTTTGGAGAAAGAACATAGATGCTGGGGCCTGGTTAGCAGGTTTCCAGCACACACTTTGTGTGAAGGACTTCTCTCTTTCGCTGACACTGCTCTCCCATTGAATGACTTTGCGATCAGGGGTCTGCTAGTGGGCGGACTTCTTAACGTAAGATCATTGCCGAAGCATGCTACTGAAATTCAACTATTAGTAGAAACTTATCAGCTAGATGCTCTTTTTTGTACCGAGACGTGGACCCACTCTGATTGTGAAATCGAACTTGACCAGGCATGCCCGCAGGATTATAAAATCCTGCATCTACCCAGACCCAAAGGTCGGGGGGTGGGGTGGGAATTATCTATAGAGCCTCCTGGCACGTTAACATCCTAGATATGGACCCGGTTGTCGGGACCGAGCTCCTCGGCCTCTCAATTAACAGTCACTTAGGAGCTACTTTCACGGTGATTATCTGTTATCGCCCACCGGGGGCCTTCAGCGCCCAGCATCAACAATCGCTGCTTACTTCTCTCTCCAATATGGCGACTTCTCACAATAAGCTAATTATGCTAGGGGACTTTAACTTATGGTCAAATGGTCCTTTAGATACTGGATTGCATAATCTCCTGCTCTCTTGTGAGAGCGTGGGGCTGCAACAATTAGTCAGGGAACCCACTCATAAAGCAGGACATCAACTTGATCTCATTTTCTCCACCCCTCAGCTAGTACACCTGAATGATATCCTGCCTATGGGCTGGACTAACCACTCCCTCCTTAAATTCTACATCAACTGTAAGGGGGCTAAAATGCCGGCACGCAGTACCTCCTCTGAATTCATGTACAGAGACTGGAAAGCTCTGGAAAGGCGGAGAACTACTGGTGCCGTGTTCCAAGTGGAGGACAGTTTCTCTCTAAATTGTCCAGTTGAGGATAACTATGAGGCTTTTTGTCTTAGGATATCGACAACCATTGACTCTTTAGTTCCATTAAAGAAATGCAAGCACAAGGGTAGAGTATCTGCCCCTTGGTTTGATGATTCGTTAAAGGCCCTTAAATTGGCCTGTAAGCAGGCTGAAAGAAAATGGAGACAGGGTTATCTCGATGATAATAAGCAACTCTGGAGAACCAAACTCTTGGAATACAAAACTGAGATTATGAAATCTAAATCTGCTTACTTTTGTTCTACAATTTGTACAGCCGCCAACAGTTCCAAAAGTATTTTCCAGATTCTGAACAGCCTCACTCACCCTGACTGCGCTAAAAAGTCAATCCCCCCTACACAACCCCTTTGCGACAATCTTGCGCTGTTTTTTAAAGAAAAAATTGAGACTATCATTTGAAACCTGAGCACCTCCTCCACATTGGTCGGCTCACCCAGCCCTGAGGTCGTCTTCTCTGATTATGGAGTGGTGAGCCCAGGGTGCCAGCCTATGGACTGCTTGTGGGAGTTTCCCTCCATTACTGAGGTGGAACTCGATAAACTGGCTCAAGGGATTTCCTCGGGCTCTCCTCTCGACCCTATTCCCCCTAAAAACTGGAAGACATCCAGAGAGGAACTCTTTCCTACTCTCTGCAGGATTTATAATCAATCCCTGCGTAGTGGCTCAGTTCCTGCTCCCTGGAAGCAGGCGCTCATTAGGCCACTGTTGAAGAAACCCTCTGTGAACCCTGAGTTTCTACAGAATTATCGACCCATCTCCCTGCTACCATTCCCGGCAAAAATTGCCGAGCGCTGGGTGAGCTCGTGTCTCTCAAAACATCTAGAGCAGAATCATTTCCTGGACGAAATACAATTTGGCTTTCGTCCAGCCCATGGCACCGAAACAGCTCTACTTACTGCCATGGAGGACCTTCGTATCCGTGCAGACAGGGGCCAGGCAGTAGCCTTGATCCTGCTGGACCTGTCTGCCGCATTCGATACGGTCAATCACGTGATTCTATTGGAGAGACTAAGAGAGGCTGGGGTGGGTGGCACTGCCCTGCATTGGTTTCACTCCTTCCTGCGGGAAAGGAAGCAGGCTGTGTCCCTCCCCCCGTTTCAATCGGACTTCTCCCCGGTGATCCATGGAGTGCCTCAAGGCTCGTCCATCAGCCCAATTTTATTTAACGTTTACCTAAAACCATTGATCACGTTAATAAAATCCCACAGGCTAAAAGTAATTAATTACGCTGACGATACTCAGCTCATCCTCTCTTGGGAGGGTGAGGAATCGATTCCTTTGGAATCGTTTCATGTCTGTCTGCGAGACAAGGCTGGCTGGCTACATAATAATTCCCTACAGTTCAACGCCACCAAAACCGAGGTTTTGTTCTGTGCCGGAAGTCGGATTGCCCGCCCGTTCCTGGCGGAGTTTTGGCACCCTGAAACTTCGGAAAAGCCACAGCCGGTCACCACGGTTCGCAATCTGGGTGTTATGATGGATAACAAACTTAGCATGGAAGCCCAGGTTGCGAAAACAGTGGCCACTTGCTCGGCCCTTATTCGTTCGCTTCGCAAGATCTTGCCACTCCTTCCCTCACAGGCCCGGGCCTTAATAGTCAGGTGTACCATTCTTAGTCACCTTGACTATTGCAATGCGCTGTTGCTCGAGGCCCCGTCCGTGTTGCTAGACAGACTCCAAAGAGTTCAAACAGCCGCTGCTAAACTGGCCCTGGGTTGGCCTAGGAGAGCTTCGGCTACTGCGGCAATGGCCGAGCTTCACTGGCTCCCTATGAAACAGCGAATTGCTTTTAAATCTCTCTGTCTTGTCTTTAAAGCTTTACATGGAGTCGGGCCCGGCACCCTACAAGCTATGTTTGACTGGTACATTCCAATCAGAGCCCTTCGATCTGCTACGGCCTATCTTGTCAAAGTACCAAGATTTAAAAAGGTCAGGACAGGAGGAAGATCTTTTAAGGTTGCAGCAGCTAAACTTTGGAACAGTTTGCCTTTGGATGTCCGTCAAACAAGTGAACTTCTCCCTTTCAGGAAACGGGTCAAAACTTGGCTGTTCCCTAAAAGTTAATTGTTCACTATCCTACTGTTATCTCCCAATGCATCTATTTTAGGAGTTATCTTCAGCGCCAGGATACCTGTAAGGTGATAGCTGCGCTATATAAATGTTTTAAATAAATAAATAAATAAATAAATAATTGTCAAGTTGGCATCAGCTTTCTGGCAAAAGGCTAGGGGTTAACCCTGCAAAAAAAGCACTTTCCTACAGAGTGCAAGCACTTTGGCACTAATTAGCAGTGGTAAAGTGTGCAGAGTCCAAAAGTCAGCTAGAAAGAAGTCTACAGAACTGGAGGGTTGAAAGCAAAAAGTTAGGGGAGAATGACGCTAAGGATGTCATGTCTTACAATATAGCTCTCTTGGATCATGCCCTAAGATCGATAATGACAGAGACGCACGCCCCTGATGGGCACCATGATGCCTTCCCAGTGGTAAGATATTTGACTCCATATGTAGCTCATGTGCTAAATGATAGAAATGGCAAGAAAGTTGCAACACTTTTAGATGCGATTAAAGTATGTATAGTTGATGTTTTAGATCAGTGGCATCAGGCTGAATAACACAGGGCCAAAGAACAAGACTAAGTTGGGAATTCAGTGTATGTCCTAGAGGCAAAACTTAAAAACAAACTCTATCTCTCTCTTATACTGTGGTGTATTATTGTTGCAGTGATAGCTCACTGTGGGACTGTATTTGTGAAGGCAACTATAATAGAAAAGTACTATGCCAGCTGAGATGAGAGGGATACCTGTTGGCCTCAGAGATAAGATGACTAGGGATGAGCAAATGGGATAGGATAATATAGGGAAAGTGCTCCAGACAGACAAGGAAATTACAAAGACCTTTAGGGTGTTTTATGATGAGGGACAGATTGATGAAGAAGAGGTAGATGAATATGTGAAACCCTCCCTGTCCTGAGAGAATTACTGCAGAATAGGTAGAACCCAGGAGGCTCCTACTTGGGTTAAGGAGGTGGTTATAGGCTGTGCTAAGCTCAAAGTGGGGGAAGTATGAGGCCCTAATTGCTACACAGCTTTTGTTCTGCATAGACATTTATTCTGACAAGATTGTTTAGTTATGTGAGCAATTCTGGATTCGACAGAGTTATTGCTGAATACAACCATTATTGTCATCCCCACGACATGGAAGATCCTGCTGTGGATGGCTCCTCTAGGCCAATATTTCTACTCAACTTAGAAGCAAAACATTTTTAAGGTATCCCAGCCAGTAGGATGGGCCCTGTGATGTCAGGGTTAATAAACCCTAACCAATCTAGGTTTGTTCACAGGAGACATTGTGGGGACAAAACAAAGCAGATAATGCATTTGACTGAGAACAAACAATGTATTCACAGACTGCATTATTACTTTCTATACTTTTTTTCTGAGAATGGCCATAGTGTGGTACTCTCTGAATAAACTGTTGCGGTCAGCAGTTTCAAAAATAAGTCAGTGTGCCAAATTGAAGAAAGCTTCTTGGGGTGGTAGAAGTTTTGTTCACCAAACCTGTCCATTTTGGAACAAGATCCCTATGCACCTCAAAAGTAAGGCTAAACTGCTTAACTTCAGGAAAAAACTGAAATCTTGGCTGTGTTCCCTTTTGTACTAAGCTTATACCCCAGAATTTGCTATAGATCAGTACAATATGTATGTCAGCGCCAAGACGCCTTAGGTCATTCATGTGCTCTAGAAATTTATTTTAAAAATTCAAATTTACAGACTGAAAAAGCTTTTGTTTGGATATGAATGACTGAGCATGGTTCAAAGTCTTATACACCTACCCTGAATGCCCAACTACAAGTATCTTGGTTTTAGTTTTTGACCCTAGACTCACGCAAATCCAATGTGTGCGCAAAGACCTAAGCCTGTCCCTTGACATGACTGATGTCCTGGACGCATCCTCTGGCTTGGAGGGATGCATCATGCATGCCCTTATTTTGCTGACGGTGCACTACAGGTTAGTATGTGGTTCACTGGTAGTACAGTATCTTGATTTGTGAATGAATACAGACTTTTTTTTAAAGTGTGTCATTGAAGTGGTGGCCTCCTGGTCTATTTGTGTAAAATTCTGCTTATAAACGCTAACCTAATTCCTAGCTCTAACATCCAAAGTGTATGTTGTTCATGTTGTGGCCTTTACAGTGCATGTCTTGTGTGTATGAGAAAACCAGCTAAAAGGACGGATGCAGGATCTATTGTCATGTGTGGCGGGGCTTCCCTGGTAATGTATCCATGTTACATAAAAACCAGGCCCGATTAAATGCTAATATCAGAGCACTAAAGCTTTAAAGAATGTGTGTGTGTGTGTGTTTGTGTGCGTGCGTGCGTGCGCGCGCGCGCGTGTGTGTCTGTGTGTGTGAGTGTATGTGGGGGTGTGTGGGGTGTGTATATAGACTAATATTTTGAATGGTAATGTTTACATTGCCTGAGAGATTACAATATTGTTTTCAACTGTTCTTCAAAAAAGCGGCAGGACTAGGTGCCATGATTCGAACTGCAAGGACATCTGGCGGTGCACAAGTCAGGCTTGGAAAGAAATACAATGTCAACATTCGCCTGCTCTCCGTGCGCTTCTTCAACAGGAGCATTGTTAGCGTTCAAGGAGCCGTGTAAGAGAAGCTGTGCAGAAGTTCACCCTCCCCTCTCAAAGAGAAAATCGCTGAAGGAGAGGGTGTAAAGTGTACCGAAGATTTGGGTGGGGCAGACATGAGGATTAATTGTTAGAGAGACATGCTGAACTACTGCTATATAACTGCAGAACCAAAGGATGAGTTTTTGAGGTACTTACCTAGCGTGGCATGATAATAGTTACGGAATTCTCATAACCATTTAGCCAATATAATAACCATGAGGCTGATGACATACATGTAGATATTTTGTAGGGACTAGACCATCTAATCGAGAGAGTAGGGATGTGTGATGCAAAATATTGGAGGGATTTCACACATTCCCCTTGTTTCATATTATACTTGCTGAGATTACAATAATAACTACCATCATTCTGATACATAAGCTTTATGTCCAAATACTGCACAGAAAATAACCTTTACAATAAATGAGTGAGTCTATTATTTTTAGGGGTATAAATAATGCTCCCCCTGCAGATCAGAGTTACTCTGACAGGGTTGTCTGACTCCTAACACTTATTATCTATGTGAATATAACGTTGTGATGAGCCTGTCAGAAGGCAGCCAGAATGACCGGCCGGTTTGAATTTCGACCTCCGTAATCCTAATACAGCGGTCCTCCGTAATCCTAATACAGCGGTCAGGATTCAAACCAAGGATGTTGGTCGGAAAGCCTCAGTCTACATCAATCTAAGCCTTTCATTTTCGGTATGCCTTTCCAACAGGAAGATATGCTTCAGGCCCAATGGTTTTTAAGGCGTGCACCCAAAGTCATTATCTAAGTAGACAACCCTACAGCCCCCTCTATGTCACAGGCTGTTATTTTGAATTTCTTTCACACTTATAGAGACATTAGAAAAATCTACAGAAGAGGAGTATGTGTTCTTTTTTCTGAATGCCGCTATCCTCTGCAGTGGGCGTTTATGGCCATTACCTAACTAGGCATCCGTTTAGCTCTGTCTATTGCACGGGCTGTGGATTTTAATTATGTCACACCCATTAGAGACATTAGGGAAAGCTGCAGATGTAGAATAAGGGCTCTTTCTCCTTGATAGGGTGAATAGCGGATATCATAATAGTAAAACCATCTCAGCTACTATACCTTTTCAGACATTCCTATTTCCACCTGTTAAAATTTCAATCTATAATTGACACTTTTATGTTGCAGAGTAAGGAACTGCAAATAACTGAAAATAATGCATAGATTTCCTTACTTGCCAATAGCGATGGACAGAAAGCATTATCTAACCTAATGTGCTATTGTTAATCCACAAAGTTGAGTTTCTTGATTGAATATGGGAAAAGGGAAACCGATAAAACTGGTGTTGCATCAGTCATGTTATTCCACGTGGACCTAAGTGGGTAGTTCCCTAACTGAACAGACGACAAAGAAGATGGAGGGTTGTCTGTCAATGAAAACCACTCCCATTTGCTAAAACCCTGACTTCACTCCAGGCCTGAAGTAAGGATGTGTTGAGAGATGGAGAAAAAGGGTATGAACAACATTGGGTTCTTTATTCAAGAATGGGAAGATTCAAGAATGGGAAGATTTTACCAGAATTTAAAAGGAAATATCTTTTTTGAGAGTCATAGATTTTGTTCTAAACTTAAAATAGTGTTCAAGTGCAGAGTCTATATCCTGAAATACAAGTGTTGTGGTAAAATAATTCTTTGAATCTAGTTCAGTCTGACATAGACTTCCTATTGACAAGTCTGCAGTTTTCTGAATTTCTGATTTCCTACAACAAAGCAACTATATATCTCAAATGAACCGCTATAGTGCTATGGACTACAAGGAATTTATGGTCTAAGAATACAAGATGACCGGCACTATTAGCAAGTTTTATGAGAGTCCTGTGGCTCCATGTCACATTTCATCCTTTTGGTCATCACTCGTGTTCAGGATAGTGCATCCATTAGAAATTTGAAGATTCTTCTAGGCGGTGCTCCCATTCAGCCTTTTCTGTTCCTGATGAAGTGTATGTTCAAGAGGTTTGGAGTAATACATGCATGTTCAACAGGTTTGGAGTAACACATCATCAGGAGGACGTGCGCATAAAGCTAAGCATGTCTTGAGGTTCATGACAGTATAGTTCCTTCTTTAATTGCCCATTCTCATGCAGACTCTTCCTTCATAGAGTTCCATCTTCAAAACACTTTCTTGAGTGGTGCTTCAGGGATCTGCACTCAGCTTCACACTTTAAATGTTTACTTTGCCCCTTAGCAGTCTTTATCAGATCCTATTTATTTAATTTTCATATGCAGGTATAACTTAGCTGATCATCTCCCTTGTTGACAATATTTATAGCAACTAAAACAGTTTTAAGAAGTGCCTGACCACCTGGATGGGCTCTAGTGAATTAAAACTTAGCTCAAACAAAACTGATGTTCTCATCATTACAGGCTCCTCCAAACTCTGAACCACTGATGTGTGGCCCTTTGCCATGGGCAACTCCTGTAAACCAGGGGCCATATTACAGAAAGTTCGCTGGGGGCACAATGGACATACGCACCCGCTTTGCTGGAACCTGGGGTACTTTGGAATTACAGAAGGGGCTGCAGAAGCTTGTGTGGCCCCTTCCATGCAAAGTGGGCACAGAGGCAAACATGCCCTTAGGAGATGCACATCCCTCTCAAGGGGTGAAAGGGGGTCCCTTAGACCCCCAGACATTTGCCCTGCAGGTGGGTGCAGCCATTTACTGCATCCGGCTGCAAGGGAAACTCTAATACCCACAAAAGTGCAGGCGGGCTGCTGCCTGTGCAGAGACACACGCAGCAGCTTTTAAACAGCTGCTCCACATTTCTCTTGAATGGGGTGACTTGGGGGCAGGCCACTCTTCATAATAGGGTGCACTATCGCTGTTTGCACCCAGTGCACCTTCTTAAAGGTGCTCTGTGGCGCAAACAGAGAAATTGCACCCTTTTTGTAATACGTACCCAGGTCTGTAACGTAAGAGCTATCTTTGACTCTGAGTTCACTCTAAAGGACCGAATCATTACGGTCCCCGCCACTGGTTTATGTTTACTTGAAAAATCTTTCCCCTATAGGCTTCCTAGTGAGAAACTGTTAGAGGGTGGTAATGTCCTCCCACATTGATCACTGTAATTCCCTTTATCTAGGCCTCCCTATTTACTAACTTATAGTGCTCCAGTTAGTTCAAAACACTGTTTTCAGTCTTATTCATGGTCTCTGTGGTCGAACCCATATCTCCTGGCATCGGGTGCCTAGTGCTCAAAGACCAAAAACGTTCCATACTCAAGTCTCTTTCCCTGTGTGTTGGACCTGTCAGCCTTAGGGTGGTCTCCCCCTACATTTTTGCCCTTTTCGCCTCCCACTTGACCTTACATTTTTGCTGAACTTAGGACTCTGGGCACCTTACCACTGCTAAACAGTGCTAAGTTGCAGGTGCTCTCCCCTAAAAACATGGTGACACTGGCATACCTGCCACAGGCCGCTGCTACGGCAGTGAGGCCTACCCCTCCATAGGCTAACATTGGGAACCCCCCCATATGGAATAAGTTCTGACTGGGACCTAATAGGTAGGTCATGTTTGTTATAGTTGGAATCGTAGCGGGGAAACCTTTCTAGTGATATATGGGGTTTGGGCACTACTACTTTAGAAAACCCACTTTTAGAAAGTGGACATTTTCCTGCCTGCACTTAGTTTGTGCACTGCAGACTCTTCCCTCCCATCTGCATGCTGCTGGCCTTCCTGGGCTGTGAGGAGGGAGTGGTGATTCACACCTTTACACATGAATAGGCTGGGCCTGGCTGCCCCACAATAGACCTAACGACCCTGCGCCTGTGCAACACACAGTCATGGCTTGGACCTAGCCTTTGTTCAACAACATTACATCCAGTACCACCGTGCCAAAACCCTTTGTTCTGCGGTTCCTAGTTTTCTGGTACTTCCTTGCTGCAGACAGGTAAACATTCTATTTCCCATGTTCCAGGTACATTTATGGAACTCCTTGCCTCTGTCCCTGAGGGGAGTTGACAATCGTACCCTTTTTTGCAACAACCATAACATTTGGCTACTCGCCACTATCCATAACTTGGACGCTAGCACCCTTACTTGCAGAGTAGTTTTGACTCCCTTCTGTTGCGGGGCAGGTTTTCATTTCTTTCTATTGAAAAGAAGTGCCAGGGTACCCAATTTTAGATTTTAAAAAAGCTCTTGGTAAATCACTAACATTTATTCATTCATTTAATCATAAATGCAGAATGCTCCAAAATATGCCTAGCATGTCGTCCTTATAGGACTACCATGTATATTGACTAAAATATTCAATTTTAGATATGTGTCTGCATTTAGATGTGTAATCTCTGACCATTTTATGCAGGCTTCGTTAGATGTTATTACTACCAAAATCAAAAATCAGAAGCACGAAATTCCCTGTCTGAGTTTGGGAGACTGACATTGTACTTTTCTAGGGATCTATTTAAATTGAGGACCTTAGATGCAGTTAAAAGGTCCTGCAACTATATATGTCCTATACGTCTCCTCCAGAACCTCCAGCAGCTCTTGTAGCAATGAAACGTCATTGCAGGTAGCGTGGTGAAGACCTACATGTGTTAAGTGTGAATCTACTATTTTCATGTACCACACCTGATGGCCTCCACATCTGAAACTGACTTCTTGGGGGGGGAAGCAGAGGCACTCCTGTTATCCCATAATTCAAAGTGGAAGTGCAGAGCCCCCTGCTCAGCCGTCTTTGAAGCTTTTTTTCGCTCTATTGTTTTTTTTCGCCCTTTAAGGCATCCCTTCCTTGGCCACAAGATAGGTTTTGGAAGAATGAATTCACTCCAAGTATCAAGCTGTGCTTACTTCACCCTGTTAACAATCCTTCGTAAAATGTAACGTTTATGTTCAGTATGTAAAGTATTATATTGCGCACCTTTATGTGCATATTCTGCATAAGCTGACCTTCGGCATTATACCCACACCCACCCAGAGGCAAGCATTCCACCTCCTATATAACCGGTACAACTCACACAAGTGCTCCAATTCCTCACTCAACAAAAAGTTCTGCTTCCTGAAATTAAATAGCACAGTAAAGAAAGTATTGAAAACAATTGTTCGCTGGTCCTACCCCAGCCCTTCAGTAATATGAAATCTTAAGTAGTCCATGGCAGATTTTATTTTTTACTATGTATGACCCTAAAGCAGCTTGTAAACTGAACAAGAGCCTGTTGAACATGCCTCCTGGGTAGATTGGAGCAGGCTCACCTCTTCCCAATGTCTAGTTACCGTTGTCATAGAAATATTGGATGCTATGAAGGAGAAGAAAGACCTCCCCAGAGCAGAATTACGTTTACGACAGCTAGAATAATAACAACACTTACTCTGAACCTCAGGAAGTTATTCTACAAACAAGCCACCCCTCCATCCATCCTTTCATATTTACTCCCATCATTTCACCCATCCACCGATCAATATTGATCGTATCTATTCATCCTTTCACCTATCCATTCATTCACTCCTCTCTGTCCATTTTGTATCATTCTATCCATTCACCTTTTGACCCTTCCATCTAACCACCCTTTTATTTTGCCACCCATTTATTCTTTCACCCTTTCCTTCTCGCCTTTCATATTCCATTTTTTCCTTTCACCATTCCTTCCTCGTCCTGTTCTCTCTTTCCTATCTGCCCATCTTTTTTTCTCATTCTTATTTTTTCATACCTTTCCGTCTCACACTCATCTCATTCATCTAATTTTTTCTGTATGTCTCTCTCTTTCTATGTTTTAATTAGTTTTGCTACTCTCTTTCCTTCAGTGTGCATACTATCCCCATTGCCCACAAACGACTTCCATGGTATTGCCTAATCGTATTATTTTTGAACATTTTTTCTGTAGACAAGGGAGGTCCATGAGCAATTAATTGACGTTTAAGTGGGACTCAGTTCACCAGTCTGCCGGGACCAGTGTCGCGCCCCACTGAAGCTGCTAGACTGGGAATCCCTTAAACGACTGGATGCTCATGTTTCAGGGATCATCAGAAATCTGAGAGCATTTGTCCTGAGCCTATTCTCCAATATTGATTACAACAAATCAGGGGCAGCCCTACTCCCAGAACCTAGGGCCAATGAACAATGTTACAGCAACAATGGTTCAGGGAATAATTTAAAACACAAAAAATATTTGTAGCACAAGAATATACAACTAAAATAGGACAATTCATTGAGGAGAAAATTACAAAAGATAAAAGAAAGTACCCACAACAGTTATCTGAAAGGCGTTTGTTTTTGAAAAATATTCATAGAACACTAAAAATATTACAATAATCAAGAGGTGCTCAAAGAGTTACGCAAGACATAAAAAAATTAAAAGTACAGATTGCAGTGTAAACAAAAGGCAATGATAGTACTGCCAGCTCCTCTCACACGCTTGATTCTTTCTCGGTGACGCATGCGAGAGGACCTGCAATACTACCAGTACTAAATTGGAAGGTGACTTTAGCCCGGAGGAGATTCAGATAAAAGTGCTATTAGGACCTGCGCGTGCCAAGCTAATCCTGACTGTTGCCTTAATTGGCAGCACCAATAATGAGTTGTCTTGGAGATTCTCTCTAGATCCACTCAAGTGTTTACAAACTTAAATTGTGGTTGCTCCCAGCCTTTGGTTTTTGTCCTGATGAAGACCTAACAAATTAACAAGGTTGAAACGCGGCCGACGGCTTCCTTTGGCAAATTAAGAGGAAGCATATATTGTGTTGTGTTCCTGTCACTTTACGGACTCATTTTATGGTAATTTTTCCACTGCAATTGCCTTTTGTTTACACTGTAATCTGTACCTTTCATTTTTGTATGTCTTGTGTACCACTTGATTACTGCAATATATGTTATGTGTTCTATAAATATTTATAACAAACGTCTTTCAGATAAATGTTGTGGGTACTTTATTTTATCTTCTGTAATATTGTCCTATGTTAGTTGAATGTTTTGTGCTATGAATATTTTTGCTTTGTTTAAAATTATTCCCTGAACCATAACATTATTCTCTAATAATGTCAGCCCAGGAGCCAGGGATTCCTTAGTTAGACTCTCTCTTTGGACATTGGCTTTATAATAACGTGTGAATTTTGCTCAACCATTAGACAAGAGCCAAAACTTTTTTTCCTAACCTTTATGTTTACTGCAGTCTTTAGGTTTCAGCTTCAGGGCCTTGCTGTCCCTCCTAATAATTGTGCAATCTCAGTCTTGACCCTCATTTTTTGGGGGTCTGAATTAGAACAGCGCATATCATGTTAATCTATTCACAACCCAGGTCTTTCAGAACGAGCTAGTCGTTATGCCTCCCCAAATCACAGTCATCCACTACCACACCCAAATCTAGGGCCTTGAATGGGCCCTTACTTTGCTTCTCAGAACCCCTAGATGAAGCCAAACTGATTTTAAAGAGGGCAATTATTTTTCCACATCTGATCCACGGCTGATATCAATAAACACAATCCTTCGTTCGGAAATCACTACTGTTCCCCACTTCATCTTCTTCTGGTCACTGTCCTTCTAAGACATCTGCAAATGTCACACCATATGTATCTATCGACGTGCACTAGTGAATCAGATCACTTTATGTTTAGGAATTTTCACCATTATTTACTTTTCCAATAGCCTTGCACTACGTTGCACAGGAGCCAATGTTGATATTTGTTCCAATTGAGTTTAATACATATTTTAACACTTTTCCTACCATTTGTTCTGCAAACCATTTCTATTAGTAGTAGATACATTTTTTTGCCAAAACTTAGTTTGAACTTTGCTTACTTTATTCTTTTAACCGCGGCCTTGTGCCCACCAAAAACCTTCTAAGAATAAGGGCCTGATTAGGATGTCGGGCGGGCAGCCACCGACAGGCCATCGATGGCAGTCCACCCAAAATCCAGGCCATCGGTCCGACTGCCGCATTATTATTGCAAACAGACCGCAAAGGACGAGGGGAAAGACCGCCGCCTCTGACAGATTCCAAGATTCCATCCGGGCAGCGGTGAGAATCGTACCCCTACCACAGTAGGGATTATGATGTTCCTTTCGACTGCCTTTTCATTGCGGTGTGACTGCCATGAAAAGGCAGCCGGAAAGTGACTTTGAGGACCCCAAACAGAGCCCCCGTATCCTGAGGGCCACTACAAAGTAGCCCAGGAGGCACATGTAGCCCCCCCGCACATCCACGCACTGTGTGCCTGGCGCAAGCAGCAGTGGAAAAAAGCACTTTTCTGACCACCACCATGGCAGTCTGACCATTGGCAGGCGGACGCCGACTGATTGTCGGGCAGTCTTCTCCCCTCGGCGATGGCAACCATCATAATAAGGGCCTAAGTCTTGTGATTGACCAATACAACTAAAGGGTAAGAAAGGATACTTTTAAATATTAGGTCGCTGGAGGGTGCTTCTGGTGTGGTTCTAGTAGCAGCATAAACATAGTAGATAAAAACGTTTTGGCCACTCTGCCATACCATACCCTTTGGCTGCCTGGGACATTGCCCACAGTGACATTTCCAGGATCTGTTGTCTACAGTAAAAGTCCAGGCTGCAACTGCCCACAGCAAGCACCGAGACCTGACCATGCTCTAAAGAATGTGCGAGAGATAGATAGACAAGACTAGAGTGGATGGATCTACTCACACCTCAACACTCTCTCAGAGCAAGCCACACTGAGCTGTGTACTGCACAAACTAGAACAGTGTTACTTCGCGCTCAGGGGCATAGCTTCAGGGGGTGTTTGGGGTGTTACACCCCCCTAATAAATGTATTTTCTGGTAATCAGTTGGGTAAAGGTGCCTTCGGTTGGGTATGGTGATGTGTCAGTCGGATTTCAGAAGGAATTTAACAGGTAACAACGCACACACACTCTCTCCCTCTCCGCTTTGAAAGGCTTAACAAATGTTGTTTATTTTACAAAAAAAATCTGTTTTCTCTCTCAGTACCCCACTAATCTGCATTCATCTCCATTTCCACTGCCCTGCTTGTGGTACCATCTATTTTAACTTCATATGCCAGCATGATTGTTGGAAAATCTGAAGCTCAATCACCCCCCCCCCCCCCCCCGCCAATATTACTTATCAAGCTCCACCCCTGTTCGCGCTAAGCATATTCAGGAAAGATGGAATAAGAAGTGCTTGTGCACCATCATTAACCATTCCTACCCCATCCTTACAGCCCACTGCTGATGGCTATACAGGCTTTTAAGCGCTCTGAACCATGGGTCGGGCTTATAAAAAAGGGAGAGGCTAGTAGACATTGAGAGCAGACTATCTTAAATTAAATAGGGAGCAACACAAAGACGAATATTGGAAGGTTCGAGCAGGAAGCCCATACCAGACATAACATTAATAGCCCTGCGCCACTCCAGTGTCTTCAATGGCGCTCTCAACCTCTCATTGTTATAGCGTGCAATTTTCTATGCTCGAACTTTGTAAAATCGGTTTAAATCACTGGTTTACAAACTAATTGAGAAACTAAACCTTTCTCACAGCATGAAAGCAGAATAATGTGTGTTTTGAAGGATTTCGGATTCTTAACAACGTTTGTGCCAATAAAGAGACGTTATTTCCGGTCTGTATTCGAACCTCGCCTGAACGCATTTTCAAGAGCACAGCCTTTCTAGTTTCTATGAAATGTGTACAGCTGAAGTGTGTAACTTCTGACTGATGGTACCGATGCAGGGCCCGTTTAAGGGCGGTGAGACTGGTGCAACCGCACCTGCCCTTGACCTCGGGGTAGGGGGCGCTGTGTGTAGAAATAAATTATGTGTTTAAAAGTGCAGAGTTCTCTGTGTGCCCAGCACATTCCAGGCAACATTAAAAATGTTCCTGCTGGAGAGAGATCGGAGTTTTGTTTAATGGCAGTTTTGACTCATCATTAGGTAGCGCAGAGGGTTAATATGCCTGCTGCAAAGAACATGTACCATGCAGGTCACAGAACTGTATTTTATGTGGATAGAACAGTGTATTACTGCTTTTGTTACAGACATCCTTTTGCTACTTGCAGTGCATAAGTTATAAGCCTCAGCTACCACAGTGACCTATGAACTGTGAGGAAAGAGCCGCATGAAAACTGCATGGTAGAGGTTAGAAGGTCATGTTTTTTTCCACAGTCTTTCATTATCCTAATGTTGCTAAAAGGGGTTGGTTGTGGTAGAATTAGATTCTTATTAGTAAAGCCAACCCCGACCATTGTGGTACATTTTAAATCTCGAGTTTGTGCATCTCCAGACCAAACACTCATAAAATGTACTGTCTACAAGTATGGGTGACATGCGACTCCTATACCTTGTAACCCTCATTGTCTTATGTAACATTTTCTATAGACTGATTTACACATGTATGTGTGTGTAATGTAAAGTGCTCCAACATCCTACATTGCTATAATAGCACTATAAAACAAATTAAATACTTGTGAGAGAGCAGCTATGGAGAGACGAGGGCACTACTGGAGAGTGCTATTGAGGGAATCAGTGGAGAAGGATGTCGTTGGGGGGCACTAAAAAAGATTCTCGCACTGCGCACTGCGAGGGCTGCAGCCAACCCCGAGCAGACGTCTCCTGTCCTCCTTGGGACATGCCCAGTCATGAAATGCTAGTGCCTGCCAGTGTTGCCTGTACCTGAGTACAGTAATACTGTCACGAAGATTGAAAGTGCAGAGCCAACCTAGACAAATAAGACAAAGGTGAACAAGCCCATATAAATAGTCCTAGTCGGTGTTTGAAGTTGTTGTAATAAAGGGTGTGTTCAGCCTGTAAATCCAGCAGTCCTTCTGAGGAAATATGAATTTTGTGATCAGTTATGTCCCCTATCGTAGACCCCAACGGCTCCATGTGCATGCTATAAGTACATGTATGTTCCCTCCTGCTCCAGTTCTGAAGACGCAAATATATGTGCGTCCACCGTCAACATGTCCTCTTTCAGATTCGCCATGAATGGGTCAGATATTCCATTCCTAAGTATGAAAGGCCACCGACTTTATATGGTTCACTTTCCACATTTCACAGATTCAGGCGAGTAGGCCCGAATTCTGTCATCAAGCCTTTTCCTGCCTTCTGCCTCTGAAAGCTCCAGTCTGAGCCTGCATCTGTGACCATGAACTTTGTCTTACTCCCTGCGCGGCTAACGGTGCCTGATCCAGCCTGTCGCCTGCCAAAAACTGTATTTCACCTTCGAGATTATCTCCTTCGTTCCTCATCCGATGCATTCCTGTCTAGTAGTTTAGGTAAACATTCCTCCAGCTATCGTGCAAAGGGGCCAGGCCTCGCTGTCCTCATGCAAGTAATTCATAGCCCCGTTACCATGGAATATTCCTACCCCCTCGCATCTAGTGTAGACACTTAGACGCTTGTACACGCACTAGCAGTCAGTATAGTCAGTATAGAATAAGATTCTATCCTAAGAGACCTTTCCTTTTGGATAACACAGTTCTTTAAACATAGGATATTAGATATGATTTGGGATTAGGTTGACATAACCCCAGACTTCTGTCTCCACATGTAGAGCTAAATGTCAAGTCTCCTTCACCCTCTAGTTGCACGTCAATCACACGTCATGCGGCTGCGTGCGCATCTCTGCCAAACATTTCTGCTGACATTGCAGGATTCTTTTATGGATCCACCCACTTGTGACATCATGTTTAATGACGTTTCTTGAATTACGCCCTCTATTAGCTACGTATGCACCTTTTATCAGCTGTTACGCCTCTTGCATCTGTTTCACTGTAATGTATTTTCTATAAAACTGCCTATCTGTCAATAATATATGCTCCCTTCCTTCCTGAACTTTCGTGGTGATGGAATAGAAGGCCCACAATTCGAATTGTCTTCCTTTTTATAGGAATAAAGCATTTTAAAAACCTCTAATACCACGGATTCTGCCTCTTATATTTACTGAGTTATTCTTAATAGATTTTACCGCATAAAAAATAGTACCGGTAACGAAATATTTACCACATAAATTGGCGCCCGAACAGGGACACTTTCTCATCTCACGCGCCGGCGGTGCGTTGCAGGCCCGGTCTCCTGCCACAGCTGAACGGACAAAAAACGCGTACCCGCAGGATTTCCTGTATCTCCCTCCGGCCAAGCGGGGACGACTGAGGCTGCGATCAACACCCAGACGAGGCGGTGAGAAGTGCGAAGTATCCCGACCAGAGCCTAGCTGAGAGAGCAAGATCCGAGGTATACAGAGTCCCGCCAGGTTCCGAAGTTCCGAGTCCAGTCGAGTCGAGTCCAGTCCGGTCCAGTTTCAGTTCCGTTCCGAGGCCTTCCGTTCCGAGCTACCCGGTGAGTACCATTACCGGGGAGGCATTTTACGTGCACATAGTCTGTGCCGGTCAAGACGGGTTTGGGTACACAAATCCGGTCTGCACTGTTTTAGCAGTGTATCTGTACTGTTTAGCAGTATATATAGTATGTCTTGCATATAAATAAGTATTATCTAGTGTCAGTATTATGTCAGTAACTAGTTTTCTATTAGTTATCATTATTCGTAAAACTGTTAAGCGTTAAATGTTTTAAATACGTTCTATATATTGTGGTGTGAATGACTGTTCATTATTGTGTTTTCTTGTATAAAGTGTGTTCTAGTAATAAGGTCTAAAAATGCCGCTCTTTTCGAAACTAAGACAGATCAAAACTAGAAAAGGGGTACTCGAAGACGCTGTTCCCATTCCACCTAGGGACACTCCAGGATACTTTATGTATCATAAGCATGGTCTAGATGCCGTATTATTTCTTGATTTATGGGTGGACTACACCAAAGAATTACCAGAGAGTCAGAGATGGCCCGCAGCAGGGACCTGGGATGCAGATTGCATCATGAGAGTAGAAGAAGAATTATGGAAAAAGAAAGCCAGACAGTCACAGAAAGATGCCATTGAATTATGGCGTAAAGAATCATACAGACGTACAGAAAAAGCACACAGACAGGAAGAGAAAGGTAGAGAGAATTCAAATAAAACTCGAGAAAATCTATTACTTGAGGAAGGTACCCGAGTAAAATCAGAACAAGTAGACAGACAAAGAAACGCCCTTATGAATGGTATGTATCCACTTCTGGCCGAAGGGTTACCTAAGGCTACTCAGGAAATACCAAAAGACTTGCCACCTCCATTGTTTCCGATAAAAGCACATCCCAAATCACATCCCAAAACAGCAAAGGACGTTTTTCTTTCCTCTTATTTAGATGACGCAGCTCCCGAGTATGCTAATGCCATACCACCCACATCGCTTGCCGATGGTGTTCAACACCAAGAGCATACGTCTGTACCCCCGCAACTACAAACTCCTACACAAGTTCCACCAGGCCCGTCCGTCTCTACAGTTTTTCCCGCATCTACAATCTCTGTCTCACCTTTAACAAATCCTTTCACGTCCAGCACCCCAGACGGTGCTACAGGAGGTACGACAGACATTTTTTCTACGCCACCCAGAGGAAATAAATTTTCCCTTAGAGAATTAGCACACCAACGTACGCCCAAACTAGCAACTCCCGACATGCTTAAGGAACTTCTAGTAGATTGTAGATATGATCCTGTGCCCGGTAAACGGGACGAAATGCTGCTGTCATCATTACGTATTCGACGAGCTGTAATATATTTAACGAAGCTACCAGGAATGACTACACATTTAGAAAATATATATCACTTTGTCCAGTCAGGGCGAGGTCCTGAAAGTATTAGCAGAGCCATGGAGTACCAGAAAGCGGAGGTACAGGGACAACTGTTACGTTTCCTCATAAACTGTGTAATCAGAAATCAAGACCGGCCTGGGGTAAATCCGGAAGAAATGCAAAAACTTGTCACTTGGGGCCAGAATATATCAGAAGGGAGACATGATAAACAGTTATGTATAGTCGCTATGTACCGAAAGATCCGCAAAGAAGTAGAACGAATACACGAAGAAAGATTAGAGGTAGACGCCGCTGATCTAAACAGAGAAGAGGAGGAGCAAGAGTCAGAGCAAGTAGAAACGATAGCTTATGTAGGTAGAGGAAAACCCCATAATACTACCAGAGGTTTTAATGATCCGGTACGTCCAATACGTCCAGAATATAATAGACATTTTCCAAACCCTATGTTAAATACAAAATCCCCTGAACACTTATTCCAAGCCGCTGATAAATTACTCCGAGATCGAAGGGGGTACCACATGCTCGATTCCATGGACGAACAAGAATTAGCCAGGTCAGCAGTACAATGGGCTGACAGTCCCGGCGAATACAATGATGATGTACTTGCACACACGTTTCTGAATCTAGACCCATATGAACAGCGTTTAGCTAGTATATACATGATTCAACACCTCCTTATATTATATAAAAGCCAACACTCCGATCCAGGACCCTTACCTGACATATTGACAGAACTACTCACGAATATATGGAGAGGGTCAGGTACTGATTTGATTAAAGAAATACTAGAATCCCGAAACCAATATTTAAATTTCGTATGCCCAGAACACGTTCCAGTTCCCATTATGGGAAGAAAAATGTATCACATAGATAGACAGAACCCGTTACGCGAAGTGCACCCAATAAGAGGTGCCGGTGATAATTTTACACGCGTGTTTGTGTACACGCCTATAACTAAACTAGAATTATTAGAAATGAAGAAAGTAGTACCCAGCCATGACAAGGACCCAGCAGGTTTCCACCGTGAGATAAAAGACATGTTACTCATGGGAGAGTATACCTACCCCGATATTATGAAAATACTAAAAGTCCTATTACCCGCCGGTGTTTATGAAAAACTCAAAGAAAAAGAATGGGAGGTGGGAGACCAAAAGATAGATTGGACAGCGTTAGAAAACGAAGAAAAGGCCCGAGCTGCAGGAGCAGGGCTTGGGGAAAAGACTACAGCACTAGCAGGATTACTAATACAGGTACTGCCACGTTTATTAACTACGAAAAAGGAAGACTGGGGTGCAATCTCAGCCTGTAAACAAAAGCCAGACGAAGACACTAGTGACTTCTATTCCCGATTTGAAAAATGTTTTGGTATAAATAGTGGTATAAAAGCAAGTAGTGAGTCATATCCACATCTGTTTGTGACAAAATTAGTTGAAAATTCTCTGCTACAAGTTAAGAATAGAGTATTGAAATTCGAAAGTACCTGGCAAGGTAATACCCCATCACAGATGCTACAGATGTTACAATATCATCACAATAGAATTAGAGAAGAACAAGAACACGAACAAAGACGTATGAAAGATACAAAAATGAAAATGCTTGTTGCACAGTCAGTTCCAGCCGATAGTCATCAAAAGGGTGATTCCGCAGGTCCTACGAAAGGGACATGCAACTATTGTAAACAACCAGGTCATTATATACACGATTGTCCAGTCCTGAAACATAATATTGCTACAGGTAGAACACATGAGAGACCACGTCCACCTAGACAGGATCAGAACCAACAACAAATCCCTCAGCACGCACAACCTAGGTTAGCTCTGCAACAGCTAGCTCCGCAACAGGCAGCTCCACAACAAATCGTAGCACCACCACAAGCGCAGCCTATTGCTACAACACAAGCGACAACACAACAGATGTATCAGTATGCACAAGCAGATTATCCCGATTATCAGCGATACTCATGAGATAGCCTAGAGAGGGAAGTTGGCTTACCCCTTATTGAGGTTCCTGTAGACCAAGAGGGACCTTATGTACATAGTGAACTATTAGGGGAAGACAGAAAGTTTTTACTTGATACAGGGGCAAGCAGAACAACTATAAGACGTAGTGAAGTTCCAGGGGCACCCCTCTCAGGCTCACAGAATATTTTCCTTGGATTCTCAGGAAAACCTATAATTAATGACGTAACACAACCTCTTCCACTTACAGTCGGTCCATTGACACGTACTACAGATTTATTGCTCACTAAATCATGTCCAGAAAACTTGTTAGGCATAAAAACATTGAAAGCTCTAGGAGCTATAATATGTTGTTCTCCGGAAGGAGTACGACTATTTTTACGTGATTTTAAAGGTCACTACGTATCCAGAGACATGGATCACCGACTGCAGAATTTACCTACACATTTATGGGCACAAGGCCCCACTGATGTCGGTTGCATGAACATTACACCATATCGAGTTACACTGAAATCAGGAATAGTACTACCACGAATGCGACAATACAAGTTACCACCCGATGCTGTTGTGGCTTTACTGCAAATCATTGACGAGCTCATTGCACAAGGAGTGGTTGTTGAAACCGACTCCAATGTATGTAATTCTCCGATAATTCCGATTCTTAAAAGAACGGATCCAAAAGCATCACCAGTATATCGATTAGTTATTGATCTGCGCGAAATAAATAAATGTATTGTACCACAATACCCTGTGGTCCCAGATATCTCTTCATTACTCACAGCTATTGACTCAGAAGCAACGTTTTTCACTGTAATTGATCTCAAGAATGCTTTCTTTAGTGTCCCAATAGATCCGGAAAGTCAATATTTGTTCGGATTCAGTTTAAATGGACGAAGTTTTAAATTCACACGCGCACCTCAAGGATTTACAGAAAGCCCCAGCATCTATAGCCAAGCACTGAAACGAGAACTTGACAGTATCCACATGCCAGTTAACACTGCCTTGCTTCAATATGTCGATGATCTGCTGATCACCGCCCGAAGCGAACCTGAATGTGAAAAAGCGTCACTGACGGTTTTAAAATTTCTGGCTGACAAGGGGCACAAGGTGTCCCCTTCTAAGCTACAATTCTGTGTCCAGCGAGTTGTTTACCTTGGGCACTCGCTGTCCAAGGAGGGAAGGCAGCTTACATCCGACCGCATACAGTTAATCGCTAACATGCCACCACCCAAGACACAAAAGGAGGTACGGGCTTTTATAGGCCTCACTTCATACTGTAGGCAGTGGATCCCTCAATATGCATTTCTAGCAAAACCACTCATCCAGTTGACAACACAGGAGGCAGCCACATCGACTGTCCTCCCTTGGACTCAAGAACATACACACGCCTTTGAAAGCTTAAAGAAAGCTTTATGCCAAGCACCTGTTTTAGCAACACCATGTTACAGCAAACAGTTTACACTCTTTGTTACAGAACGCGAAGGTACTGCCTTGTCAGTACTCACTCAGGAACAAGCAGGATCACACAAACCATGTGCTTATTTCGCTAGTACATTAAATCCAGTAGCTCAGGCTCTTCCTGCGTGCCTGAAATCGGTGGCAGCAACAGCTTTAGCAATCAGACAAAGCGATGCCATAGTGTTAGGACATCAATTGACAGTACAAGTACCACACGCAGTAGAGGTTCTTTTGAACCGCACACAAACACAACACTTGACTATAGCGAGACTCACCGGTTACGAACTGACATTGTTTCAGCCACACATAGAAATCAGACGCTGCAATACGTTAAATCCTGCCACACTGTTACCAGTGGGCGGAACAGATCCATTGGCACATGATTGTGTCGAAATTATTACTATCACGACGAAACCCAGACAAGACTTGACAGATATCCCTTTGTCAGATCCAGACTTGACATTGTATGTAGATGGGTCATGTATGAGAACAAGTACAGGAGAGTTAGTGGCTGCTTACGCAGTCACAACAGACACTGAAGTCATTGAAACAAATCGTATTAACACTTTGTCAGCTCAAGCAGCAGAGCTCATCGCTCTGACACAAGCCTGTATTCAAGCCAGAAATAAGAAAGTCAATATATACACAGATTCACGTTATGCATTCGGAGTCGTCCATGACTTCGGCGTACTGTGGCGAGAGAGAGGTTATTTAACTTCTCACGGTGCCCACATCCAGCACGGACCCCTTATTCAAGCCCTATTAGATGCGATTCATCTACCCACTGCAATATCGATTATGAAATGCAAAGCCCATACAAAAGTTACCGATATCATTTCTCAGGGTAATGACCTAGCTGACAGAACAGCTAAACAGACTGCTCAGAATCAGACTCTCACAACTGACGTGACAAAGACAATAGTTCTGACGCCAACACATTGTATGACAGTTAAGGATCCCGCCCTTGATGTAATTGACATACAGACACATGCTACACCAGAAGAAATAAAGAAATGGACTGAATTAGGAGGGATCCAAACGGATCAGGGATGGATGACGAAGGAAAAATCTATATGGTTTCTTCCCGACTCAATGGTCCAAGTCATCATTAACACAATACATAGTCCAGCACACCTAGGAGAGAAAGCTATGCTAGACAGCATTCCACACATTTGGTTCAACAAGCACTTGCGAGCAGCAGCTAAACAAAAAGTTCGTACCTGTATGATATGTTGTCAGTTTAATCCAGGTAAAAGCATCCCCGTAGAGCAGGGTGGATTTCAAACTCCCGATCATGCTTTTGAAGTCCTCCAGATGGATTATATCCAGATGGAACGATGTCGAGGATTCAAATATGTTCTCGTAGTTGTCTGTGCTCTTTCCCGTTGGACAGAAGCATACCCGGTTTCAGATTACACTGCCCCGACTACTGCCAAACAGTTAGTTCGAGAATTCTTCCCACGGTACGGTTTACCACGTGTTGTCTACTCAGATAACGGCCAGCCGTTCTCATCCGAACTAATGAAACACGTTTCCCTTCTATTAGGCTATCAATGGAAATTTCACTGTGTCCGACATCCCGAGGCAGCAGGTCTCGTAGAACGCCATAATCAAACTTTGAAAATTAGATTGTCCAAAATATGTAGAGAAAAAGGAGTCGATTGGATAGTAGCCTTACCAGTTGCGCTCTTTTACATGAGAATGGTAGCACATTCTCGAACAGGGCTATCCCCGTATGAGGTGATCTTCGGTAGACCACCAAATATGTGGGGGACGCCTATACCTCGTAAAATCACTGACGTTGACTGTAATATGCTGACAGATTACCTGGCTTCCTTGATGTCTGCACTACAATCTTGTAGTTCACAGGTAGCCGCAGCTTTTCCCGACAATACTGAGGTGAAGCCCCATGACGTGGTTCCTGGTGACCTGGTGCTGGTCAGGAACTTTGACCGGAAGACCCAACTGGATCCTAGGTGGAAGTCACCAAAGTTGGTTCTACTCACCACAAGGACAGCCGTGAAAATTGAGGGAAGGAAAGGGTGGTTGCACTCGAGTCATATCAAGAAATTTTATGGACTACCACCCGGTGTAGATACTCAACCCTGTATTCCCTCACAAACAGACTCAAAGCTCCCCTTGGTTGAGCAATCGAACTCAGAAATTTATAAACTAAAATTGAGGTCTAGTAAGTCAGACAATTTGATTGTTTAAGTCCTCTCCAAGGTGAATCGGTTGAATTTGTCCCTGACATGTATCCTCTAGACCGGAATAGAGAAAGAAATCAGCGAATGCAGCTGAAAAAGCATGCGTATTGTAAATCACTTCGTAGTCACTGTACAGTAACATTATTAATTTTGTTTTTTCTAAGTCTTCTGATCATTATGTTTAGCATACTATTGCACATGTATTACCCTATTCTTAAACATGCTTACAATATAACTGCAGAACATTCTTTTAGTGAATTTCCTCCGCATGAGTTGTCCTATAGATTTGCGCTGCGCAACAACACATTCATTAGTATGTTACATCATTCCCATCAAACCAGCAATGCCACAAATTGTTGGATATGTGGCCGACTCCCTCCCTATCAGAACTATAAGGGAGTTTTGCCCCTCTTTCCCTATCCGTTCACACACAATGGCTCCTGTGGAGCATGGTTTAGTTTGATTAATTCCCTAGATTCAAATTCCGCAGTTTATCAAGACAACTGGGTATGGGGAAACCTGAACCTAGTTTTGCTTAAAGTCTGCTACCCTAACAAGGAGGGACTCCCCAAAAGAACAGGAACTGATCTAGAAAATGAAGTATATGGATTAGGTAACTTTACACTTAACCTCATGATCCTGAACGTTGAATCTGAAGCTACACCAATCTTGCCCGCCATGTCAGTATTCCCAGTAAAAGGGGAATTATGTATACAAAAGAATGGTTCCATACACATGGGCCACAGTAAATGTACCACTGTAATAAAATTCAGTGATCAAGGCAAGTCTACATTTAGAGCTTCCCATCATTCCTACTTCATATGTGGCCAGACCGCATATATATGTCTACCTTTAGATTGGGATGGTACCTGTTACATAGCATTCCTTCTGCCACCTGTTTTCCTAGCTCCTCCTGATTATCATAGAAATACCCATTTAGTACACAATAGACAACAGAGAGATCTCCCAATTGTCGATTACACTGAAACAGCATGGGAAAAATACACAGATTTCAATAAAGGATTCTTTCCCTATATAGGTACAGTCACTAATAGTAAGCTGATACGTAGATTAACCAGAACCCTTGAAGCAGTAGTGAACGAAACTATTTCCGCCTTAGGCAATTTAACAGAAGAGCAGTCTGCTATGCGGATTGTTGTGCTTCAAAATCGTCTTGTCCTTGACGTCATCCTGGCCGATAGGGGCGGAGCTTGTAGGGTCATCGGATCAAGTTGTTGCATTTTCATACCAGAAAATTCGCCGTCAGTATACAAGGCTATAACTCGCCTTCATAAGATTGTAAGCCAGATACACCAGAGTCCAGGCACCTAGACTTGGTCCGGTTGGTTCTGGGGCATGTTGTCAGCCTGGGGATGGAGAATCCTATCCTTCCTAGGTATTGGCTTTCTCATACTATTCAGTTGCTGCTTATGTCTACAATGTGGGCCAGCGATTTGTGGTCTGTGTGCCACCTCGTGTATCCCACATCCAAGTTTTCGTTCGAGATCCCGGAAGAAGAAAGAAGAACAAATGATGCTATATGAACAGATCGATGGATTGATGAAGATCGATATCTCCTGAGGGTCCGAAGGGGACAAGGAGGGAATGAGGAAATATGAATTTTGTGATCAGTTATGTCCCCTATCGTAGACCCCAACGGCTCCATGTGCATGCTATAAGTACATGTATGTTCCCTCCTGCTCCAGTTCTGAAGACGCAAATATATGTGCGTCCACCGTCAACATGTCCTCTTTCAGATTCGCCATGAATGGGTCAGATATTCCATTCCTAAGTATGAAAGGCCACCGACTTTATATGGTTCACTTTCCACATTTCACAGATTCAGGCGAGTAGGCCCGAATTCTGTCATCAAGCCTTTTCCTGCCTTCTGCCTCTGAAAGCTCCAGTCTGAGCCTGCATCTGTGACCATGAACTTTGTCTTACTCCCTGCGCGGCTAACGGTGCCTGATCCAGCCTGTCGCCTGCCAAAAACTGTATTTCACCTTCGAGATTATCTCCTTCGTTCCTCATCCGATGCATTCCTGTCTAGTAGTTTAGGTAAACATTCCTCCAGCTATCGTGCAAAGGGGCCAGGCCTCGCTGTCCTCATGCAAGTAATTCATAGCCCCGTTACCATGGAATATTCCTACCCCCTCGCATCTAGTGTAGACACTTAGACGCTTGTACACGCACTAGCAGTCAGTATAGTCAGTATAGAATAAGATTCTATCCTAAGAGACCTTTCCTTTTGGATAACACAGTTCTTTAAACATAGGATATTAGATATGATTTGGGATTAGGTTGACATAACCCCAGACTTCTGTCTCCACATGTAGAGCTAAATGTCAAGTCTCCTTCACCCTCTAGTTGCACGTCAATCACACGTCATGCGGCTGCGTGCGCATCTCTGCCAAACATTTCTGCTGACATTGCAGGATTCTTTTATGGATCCACCCACTTGTGACATCATGTTTAATGACGTTTCTTGAATTACGCCCTCTATTAGCTACGTATGCACCTTTTATCAGCTGTTACGCCTCTTGCATCTGTTTCACTGTAATGTATTTTCTATAAAACTGCCTATCTGTCAATAATATATGCTCCCTTCCTTCCTGAACTTTCGTGGTGATGGAATAGAAGGCCCACAATTCGAATTGTCTTCCTTTTTATAGGAATAAAGCATTTTAAAAACCTCTAATACCACGGATTCTGCCTCTTATATTTACTGAGTTATTCTTAATAGATTTTACCGCATAAAAAATAGTACCGGTAACGAAATATTTACCACACTTCAACAGATCCATTACGTTCACCCAGTGGCACCCAGATGTTAAAGACTGACTGCAGCGGCATCTTCTCAAAACAGGATGATTTTTAATTTGGAAGGAAAAGAGCAAACGAGGGGGCATTACAGTTTACAGGAAAGACTATTTTTATCATGATAAAGTGAATGCCAGGTTCTCACATGGTGCTTAGTTTGTGGGAACAAAACAATGCCAAAGCCAGAATGCATCGCAGGTCAGGTTTTGGAGGCAGTTTGGGTGTCAGGGAGTTCGTTAGTAGGAATGTTGCGATTACTTGGCGGTAATAGCATTACTCTGAGTCCTTCTCTCGCTGTGATGAATCACTTAGTGAGGCCCCTGTGCCTCCATTCACAATCCCTTCCCAATGTTTATAAGCCCCTCTCCCCTTCCTTACTTCCTGTTCAATACCAAGCCCAAACACCACACAGTTGGACTGGTTAATAGGGCGAAGGGAGGGCTTGATTTATCGTGGTGAGAAAGGGACTCGGAGTAATGCTATTACCGGTAAGTAATCACAGCATTGCCTCCCTGTCTCTTTCGCCGTTATGTATCACATAGTGAGATGTACCCAAGCCACAAAACTGACCAGGATAACTGCACAGAATATGCAAACACAAGTTTAATATATATGTGGTAAATATTTCATTACCGGTACTATTTTTTATGCAGTAAAGTCTAGTAAGAATAACTCAGTAAATATAAGAGGCAGAATCCGTGGTATTAGAGGTTGTAAAAGGCTTTATTCCTTGACAAAGGAAATACAATTCGAATTGCAGGCTTCACACTCCATCACCATGAGGGTTCAGGAAGGAAGGCAATACATTATCGACAGGTAATCACTTTTATAAGAAATACATTATAGTGTAACAGATGCAGGAGGCGTAACAGTTGATAAGAGAGATAAAATATGCATACGTAACCAAAAAGGCGGACATATAGGCGTAACTTAGAAAACGTCATTATACATGATGTCACAAGTGGGTGGATCCATAAGAGAATCCTGCAATGTCAGCAGAAATATTTGGCAGAGATGCGCGCGCAGCCGCATGACGTGTGATTGACGTGCAACTAGAGGGTGAAGGGGACTTGACATTTAGCTCTACATGTGGAGACAGAAGTCTGAGGGGTCATGTCAACCTAATCCCAAATCATATCTAATATCTTATGTTTAAAGAACTGTATTATCCAAAAGGAAAGGTCTCTCGGACGGAATCTATTCTATACTGACTGTTAGTGCGTGTACGAGCGTCTAAGTGTCTACATGAGATGCAAGGGGGCAGGATTCTTCCATGGTAACAGGGCTATGAATTACTTGCACGAGGACAGTGAGGCCTGGCCTCTTGCACGGTAGCTGGAGGAATGTTTACCTAAACTACTAGACAGGAATGCATCAGATGAGGAGCGGAGCAGATAATCTTGAAGGTGAAATACAGTTTTTGGCAGGCAACAGGCTGGATCAGGCACCGTTAGCCGCGCAGGGAGTAGGACAAAGTTCATGAATACAGATGCAGGCTCGGGCTGGAGCTTCCAGAGGCAGAAAGCAGGAAAGGCTTGATGGCAGAATTCAGGGCCTACTCGCCTGAATCTGTAAAATGTGGAAAGTGAACCACATAAAGTCGGTGGCCTTTCATACTTAGGAATGGAATATCTGACCCATTCATGGTGGATCTGAAAGAGGACATGTTGACGGTGGACGCACATGTATTTGCGTCTTCAAAACTGGAACTGGAGGGAACATACATGTACTTATAGCATGCACATGGAGCCGTTGGGGTCTACGATAGGGGACATAACTGATCACAAAATTCATATTTCCTCATTCCCTCCTTGTCCCCTACGGACCCTCAGGAGATATCGATCTTCATCAATCCATCGATCTGTTCATATAGCATCATTTGTTCTTCTTTCTTCTTCCGGGATTTTGAACGAAAACTTGGAGGTGGGATACACGATGTGGCACACAGGCCACAAATCGCTGGCCCACATTGTAGACATAAGCAGCAACTGAATAGTATGAGAAAGCCAATACCTAGGAAGGATAGGATCCTCCATCCCCAGGCTGACAACACGCCCCAGAACCAACCGGACCAAGTCCAGGTGCCTGGACTCTGGTGTATCTGACTTATAATCTTATGAAGGCGGGTTATGGCTTTATATACTGACGGCGAATTTTCTGGTATGAAAATGCAGCAACTTGATCCGATGACCCTACAAGCTCCGCCCCTATCGGCCAAGATGACGTCAAGGACAAGACGATTTTGAAGCACAACAATCCGCATAGCAGACTGCTCTTCTGTTAAATTGCCTAAGGCGGAAGTAGTCTCGTTCACTACTGCTTCAAGGGTTCTAGTTAATCTACGTATCAGCTTACTATTAGTGACTGTACCTATATAGGGAAAGAAACCTTTATTGAAATCTGTATATTGCTCCCATGCTGTTTCAGTGTAATCGACAATTGGGAGATCTCTCTGCTGTCTATTGTGTACTAAATGGGTATTTCTGTGATAATCAGGAGGAGCTAGGAAGACAGGTGGCAGAAGAAATGCTATGTAACAGGTACCATCCCAATCTAGAGGTAGACGTATATATGCGGTTTGGCCACATATGAAGTAGGAATGACGGTAAGCTCTAAATGTAGACTTGCCTTGATCACTGAATTTTATTACAGTGGTGCATTTACTATGGCCCATATGTATGGAACCATTCTTTCTTACACATAATTCCCCTTTTACTGGGAATACTGACATGGCGGGCAAGATTGGTGTAGCTTCAGATTCAACGTTCAGGATCATGAGGTTAAGTGTAAAATTACCTAATCCATATACTTCATTTTCTAGATCAGTTCCTGTTCTTTTGAGAAGTCCCTCCTTGTTAGGGTAGCAGACTTTAAGCAAAACTAGGTTCAGGTTTCCCCATACCCAATTGTCTTGATAAACTGCGGAATTTGAATCTAGGGAATTAATCAAACTAAACCATGCTCCACAGGAGCCATTGTGTGTGAACGGATATGGAAAGAGGGGCAAAACTCCCTTATAGTTCTGATAGGGAGGGAGTCGGCCACATATCCAACAATTTGTGGCATTGCTGGTCTGGTGGGAATGATGTAACATACTAATGAATGTGTTGTGGCGCAGCGCAAATCTATAGGACAACTCATGCGGAGGTAATTCGCTAAAAGAATGTTCAGCAGTAACATTGTAAGCACGTTTAGAAATAGGGTAATACATATGCAGCAATATACTAAAAATGATGATCAGAAGACTTAGAGAAAACAAAATTAATAATGTTACTGTGCAGTGACTACGAAGTGATTTACAATACGCATGCCTTTTAAGCTGCATCTGTTGATTTCTTTCTCTATTCCGGTCTAGAGGATACATGTCAGAGACAAATTCAACCGATTCACCTTGGAGAGGACTTAAACAATCAAATTGTCTGACTTACTAGACCTTAATTTTAGTTTATAAAGTTCAGTTTTCATGGGTTCAACCAAGGGGAGCTTTGAATCAGTATGTGAGGAAATGCAGGGCTTAGTGTCCACACTGGACGGTAGTCCATAAAATTTCTTGATATGACTCGAGTGCAACCACCCTTTACGTCCCTCGATCTTCACGGCTGTCCTTGTTGCCAGTAGAACAAGCTTTGGCGATTTCCACCTAGGCTCCAGTTGGGTCTTCCGGTCGAAATTCCGCACTAGGACCATATCACCTGGAACCACGTCATGGGGCTTTACCTCAGTGTTATCGGGAAAAGCTGCAGCTACCTGTGAACGACAAGATTGTAGTGCAGACATCAAGGAAGCCAGGTAATCTGTCAGCATATTACAGTCAACATCAGTGATTTTGCGAGGTATAGGCGTCCCCCACATATTTGGTGGTCTACCGAAGATCACCTCGTACGGGGATAGCCCTGTTCGAGAATGTGCTACCATTCTCATGTAAAAGAGTGCAACTGGTAAGGCTACTATCCAATCGACACCTTTTTCTCTACATATTTTGGACAATCTAATTTTCAGAGTTTGATTATGGCGTTCCACGAGACCTGCTGCCTCAGGATGTCGGACACAGTGGAATTTCCATTGGTAGCCTAATAAGAGTGAAACGTGTTTCATTAGTTCCGATGAGAATGGCTGGCCGTTATCTGAGTAGACAACACGTGGCAAACCATACCGTGGGAAGAATTCTCGAACTAACTGTTTGGCAGTAGTCGGGGCAGTGTAATCTGAAACCGGGTAGGCTTCTGTCCAACGGGAAAGAGCACAGACAACTACGAGAACATATTTGAATCCTCGACATCGTTCCATCTGGATATAATCCATCTGGAGGACTTCAAAAGCATAATCGGGGGGTTGAAATCCACCCTGTTCTACGGGGATGCTTTTACCTGGATTAAACTGACAACATATCATTCAGGTACGAACTTTTTGTTTAGCTGCGGCTCGTAGATGTTTGTTGAACCAAATGTGTTGAATGCTGTCTAGCATAGCTTTTTCTCCTAGGTGCGCTGGACTATGTATTGTGTTAATGATGACTTGAACCATGGAATCGGGAAGAAACCATATAGATTTTTCCTTCGTTATCCATCCTTGATCCGTTTGGATCCCTCCTAATTCAGTCCATTTCTTTATTTCTTCTGGTGTAGCATGTGTCTGTATGTCAATTATATCAAGGGCGGGATCCTTAACTGTCATGCAATGTGTTGGTGTCGGAACTATTGTCTTTGTCGCGTCAGTTGTATGAGTCCGGTTCTGAGCAGTCTGTTTAGCTGTTCTGTCAGCTAGGTCGTTACCCTGAGAAATGATATCGGTAACTTTTGTATGAGCTTTGCATTTCATAATCGATATTGCAGTAGGTAAATGAATCGCATCTAATAGGGCTTGAATGAGGGGTCCGTGTTGGATGTGGGCACCATGAGAAGTTAGATAACCTCTCTCTCGCCACAGCACGCCGAAGTCATGGACGACTCCGAATGCATAACGTGAATCTGTGTATATGTTGACTTTTTTATTTTTAGCTTGAGTACAGGCTTGTGTCAGAGCGATGAGCTCTGCTGCTTGAGCTGACAAAGTGTTAATACAATTTGTTTCAATGACTTCAGTGTCTGTTGTGACTGCGTAAGCGGCCACTAACTCTCCTGTACTTGTTCTCATACATGAACCATCTACATACAATGTCAAGTCTGGATCTGGTAAAGGGATGTCTGTCAAGTCTTGTCTGGGTTTCGTTGTGATAGTAATGACTTCAATACAATCATGTGCTAATGGATCTGTTCCATTTACTGGCAAAAGTGTGGCAGGATTTAACGTATTACAACGTCTGATTTCTATGTGTGGCTGAAACAATGTCAATTCGTAACCGGTGAGTCTCGCTATAGTCAAGTGTTGTGTTTGTGTGCGGTTCAAGAGAACCTCTACTGCGTGTGGTACTTGTACTGTCAATTGATGTCCTAACACTATGGCATCGCTTTGTCTGATTGCTAAAGCTGTTGCTGCCACTGATTTCAGGAACGCAGGAAGAGCCTGAGCTACTGGATCTAATGTACTAGAGAAATAAGCACATGGTTTGTGTGATCCTGCTTGTTCCTGAGTGAGTACTGACAAGGCAGTACCTTCGCGTTCTGTAACAAAGAGTGTAAACAGTTTATTGTAACATGGTGTTGCTAAAACAGGTGCTTGGCATAAAGCTTTCTTTAAGCTTTCAAAGGCATGTGTGTGTTCTTGAGTCCAAGGGAGGACAGTCGATGTGGCTGCCTCTTGTGTTGTCAACTGGATGAGTGGTTTAGCTAGAAATGCATATTGAGGGATCCACTGCCTACAGTACGAGGTGAGGCCTATAAAAGCCCGCACCTCCTTTTGTGTCTTGGGTGGTGGCATGTTAGCAATTAACTGGATGCGATCAGGTGTAAGCTGTCTTCCCTCCTTGGACAGCGAGTGCCCAAGGTAGACAACTCGCGGGACACAGAATTGCAGCTTAGAAGGGGACACCTTGTGCCCCTGGTCGGCCAGAAATTTTAAAACCGTCAGTGACGCTGTTTCACATTCAGGTTCGCTTCGGGCGGTGATCAGTAGATCATCGACATATTGAAGCAAGGCAGTGTTAACTGGCATGTTGATACTGTCAAGTTCTCGTTTCAGTGCTTGGCTATAGATGCTGGGGCTTTCTGTAAATCCTTGAGGTGCGCGTGTGAATTTAAAACTTCGTCCATTTAAACTGAATCCGAACAGATATTGACTTTCCGGATCTATTGGGACGCTAAAGAAAGCATTCTTGAGATCAATTACAGTGAAGAACGTTGCTTCTGAATCAATAGCAGTTAGTAGTGAAGAGATATCTGGGACCACAGGGTATTGTGGTACAATACATTTATTTAATTCGCGCAGATCAATAACTAATCGATATACTGGTGATGCTTTTGGATCCGTTCTTTTAAGAATCGGAATTATCGGGGAATTGCATATATTGGAGTCTGCTTCTACAACCACTCCTTGTGCAATGAGTTCGTCAATGATTTGCAGCAAAGCCGCAACAGCATCTGGTGGTAACCTATATTGTCGCATTCGTGGTAGTACTACTCCTGTTTTTAGTGTGACTCGATATGGTGTAATGTTCATGCAACCAACATCAGTGGGGCCTTGTGCCCATAAATGTGTAGGTAAATTCTGCAACCGGTGATCCATGTCTCTGGACACGTAGTGACCTTTAAAGTCACGTAGAAATAGTCGTACTCCTTCCGGAGAACAACATATTATAGCTCCTAGAGCTTTCAGTGTTTTTATACCTAACAAGTTTTCTGGACATGATTTAGTAAGCAATAAATCTGTAGTACGTGTCAATGGACCAACCGTGAGTGGAAGAGGTTGTGTTACGTCATTAATTATAGGTTTTCCTGAGAATCCAAGGGAAATATTCTGTGAGCCTGAGAGGGGTGCCCCTGGAACTTCACTACGTCGTATAGTTGTTCTGCTTGCCCCTGTATCAAGTAAAAACTTTCTGTCTTCCCCTAATAGTTCACTATGTACATAAGGTCCCTCTTGATCTACAGGAACCTCAATAAGGGGTAAGCCAACTTCCCTCTCTAGGCTATTTCATGTGTATCGCTGATAATCGGGATAATCTGCTTGTGCATACTGGTACATCTGTTGCGTTGTTGCTTGTGTGGCAGCAATAGGCTGCGCTGGTGGTGGTGCTACGTTCTGTTGTGGAGCTGCCTGTTGCGGAGCTAATTGTTGCGGAGCTGACCTATGTTGTACATGCTGAGGGATTTGTTGTTGATTCTGATCCTGTCTAGGTGGACGTGGTCTTTCTTGGGTTCTACCTGTGGCAATATTATGTTTCAGGACTGGACAATCGTGTATATAATGACCTTGTTGTTTACAATAGTTGCATGTCCCTTTCGTTGGACCTGCGGAATCACCCTTTTGATGACCATCAGCTGGAACTGACTGAGCAACAAGCATTTTCATTTTTGTATCTTTCATACGTCTTTGTTCGTGTTCTTGTTCTTCTCTAATTCTATTGTGGTGATATTGTAACATCTGTAACATCTGTGACGGGGTATTACCTTGCCAGGTACTCTCGAATTTCAATACTCTATTCTTAACTTGCGGCAGGGAATTTTCAACTAATTTTGTCACAAACAGATGCGGATATGACTCGCTACTTGCTTTTATGCCACTGTTAATACCAAAACATTTTTCAAATCGGGAATAGAAATCACTGGTGTCTTCATCTTGCTTTTGTTTACAGGCTGAGATTGCACCCCAGTCCTCTTTTTTCGTAGTTAATAAACGTGGCAGTACCTGCACTAGTAATCCTGGTAGTGCTGTAGTCTTTTCCCCAAGCCCTGCTCCTGCAGCTCGGGCCTTCTCTTCGTTTTCTAATGCTGTCCAATCTATCTTTTGGTCTCCCACCTCCCATTCCTTTTCTTTGAGTTTCTCGTAAACACCGGCAGGCATTAACACTTTCAATATTTTCATAATGTCGGGGTAGGTATACTCTCCCATGAGTAACATGTCTTTTATCTCACGGTGGAAACCTGCTGGATCCTTGTCATGGCTGGGTACTACTTTCTTCATTTCTAATAATTCAATTTTAGTTATAGGCGTGTACACAAACACGCGTGTAAAGTTATTACCTTCACCCCTGATTGGGTGTACTTCGCGTAACGGATTCTGTCTATCTGTGTGATACATTTTTCTTCCCATAATGGGAACCGGAACGTGTTCTGGGCATACAAAAGTTATATACTGGTTTCGAAATTCTAGAATTTCTTTAATCAAATCAGTACCTGACCCTCTCCATTTATTCGTGAGTAGTTCTATCAGTATGTCAGGTAAGGGTCCTGGATCGGAGTGTTGGCTTTTATATAATATAAGGAGGTGTTGAATCATGTATATACTAGCTAAGCGTTGTTCGTATGGGGTAAGATTCAGAAACGTGTGTGCTAGTGCATCATCATTGTATTTGTCGGGACAGTCGGCCCATTGTACTGCTGACCTGGCTAATTCTTGTTCGTCCATGGAATCGAGCATATGGTACCCCCTTCGATCTCGGAGTAGTTTATCAGCGGCTCGGAATAGGTGTTCAGGGGATCTTGTATTTAACATAGGGTTTGTAAAATGTCTATTACATTCTGGACGTATCGGACGTATCGGATCATTAAAGCCTCTAGTATTATTATGGGGTCTTCCTCTACCTACGTAAGCTATCGTTTCTAATTGTTCTGATTCTTGCTCCTCCTCTTCCTCTGATTCAATTCTGTCTGCTTCTCGTCTTTCTTTATGTATTCGTTCTATTTCCTTGCGGATCTTTCGACACATAACTACTATGCATGTTTGTTTATCATGTTTCTCGTCTGATATGTTCTGACCCCATTTGACAAGTTTTTGCATGGTATCATGATCTGCCCCAGGCCTGTCCTGGTTCCTAATCACGCAATTTATAAAAAAACGTAGTAGTTGTCTTTGGACATCCACTTTCTGGTATTCCATAGCTTCGTTAATACTTTCTGGACCTCGCCCTGTTTGGACAAAGCGATATATATTGTCTAGGTGTTCAACCATCCCTGGTATCGTCATTAAATACAATGTATCTCGTCGTATACGTAGTGATGATATGAGCAATCTGTCCTGTTTACCCGGTACTGGATCGTATCTACAATCCACAAGCTGTTCTTTAAACATGTCGGATGTCGCTAGTTGGGAGTGCTAAATCTCTAAGAGTCTGTTTATTTCGCGGCGGTGTGGCAAACATGTCTGTCGTACCTCCTGTAGCACCATCTGAAGTGCTGGGCAAGAAAGGATTCGTTGGGCGTAAGATAGAAATCGTAGATGTGGGAAAAATAGTAGGAACGGACGGGCCTGTGGGAATGGGCGTAGGAGTTTGTTGTTGCGGGTATACAGGCGGATGCTCTTGGTGTTGAACACCATCGGCATGCGGTGTGTGTGGTATGGTATTAGCATACTCGGGAGCTACGTCATCTAAATAGGAGGAAAGGAAAACGTCCTTTGCTGTTTTGGGATGTGTTTTTATCGGGAGCAATGGAGGAGTCAAGTCTTTTGGTATTTCCGGGGTAGCCTTAGGTAACCCTTCGGCCAGAAGAGGATACATACCATTCATAAGAGTATTTCTTTGTCTATCTACTTGTTCTGATTTTACTCGGGTACCTTCCTCAATTAATAGATTTTCTCGGGCTTTATTTGAATTCTCTCTACCTTTCTCTTCCTGCCTGAGCGCTTTTTCTGTACGTCTATATGATTCTTTACGCCATAATTCAATGGCATCTTTCTGTGACTGTCTGGCTTTCTTTTTCCATAATTCTTCTTCTACTCTCATGATGCAATCTGCATCCCAGGTCCCCGCTGCGGGCCATCTCTGACTTTCTGGCAAATCCTTGGTGTAGTCCACCCATAAATCCAGAAATAATACGGCATCTAGGCCATGTTTATGATACATAAAGTATCCTGGAGTATCCCTAGGTGGAATAGGAACAGCTTCTTCGAGTACCCCTTTTCTAGTTTTGATCTGTCTTAATTTCGAAAAGAGCGGCATTTTTAGATCTGGTTACTTAATCTTAAACACACTTAATACAAATAAACACAATAATGAACAGTCATTCACACCACAATATGTAGAACGTATTAAAACATTTAACATTTAACATTTAACGAATAATGATGACTAATAGGAAACTAGTTACTGACATAATACTGACACTAGGTAATACTTATTTATATGCAAGACATACTAGATATACTGCTAAACAGTACAGATACACTGCTGAAACAGTGCAGACCGGATTTGTGTACCCAAACCCGTCTTGACCGGCACAGACTATGTGCACGTTAAATGCCTCCCCGGTAATGGTACTCACCGGGTAGCTCGGAACGGAAGGCCTCGGAACTGAACTGAAACTGGACCGGACGGGACTCGACTCGTCTGGACTCGGAACTTCGGAACCTGGTGGGCCTCTGTATACCTCGGATCTTGCTCTCTCAGCTAGGCTCTGGTCGGGATACTTCGCACTTCTCACCGCCTCGTCTGGGTGTTGATCGCAGCCTCAGTCACCCCCGCTTGGCCGGAGGGAGATACAGGAAATCCTGCAGGTACGCGTTTTTGTCCGTTCAGCTGTGGCAGGAGACCGGGCCTGCAACGCACCTCCGGCGCGTGAGATGTGAAAGTGTCCCTATTCGGGCGCCAATTTCTGTGGTAAATATTTCATTACCGGTACTATTTTTTATGCAGTAAAGTCTAGTAAGAATAACTCAGTAAATATAAGAGGCAGAATCCGTGGTATTAGAGGTTGTAAAAGGCTTTATTCCTTGACAAAGGAAATACAATTCGAATTGCAGGCTTCACACTCCATCACCATGAGGGTTCAGGAAGGAAGGCAATACATTATCGACAGGTAATCACTTTTATAAGAAATACATTATAGTGTAACAGATGCAGGAGGCGTAACAGTTGATAAGAGAGATAAAATATGCATACGTAACCAAAAAGGCGGACATATAGGCGTAACTTAGAAAACGTCATTATACATGATGTCACAAGTGGGTGGATCCATAAGAGAATCCTGCAATGTCAGCAGAAATATTTGGCAGAGATGCGCGCGCAGCCGCATGACGTGTGATTGACGTGCAACTAGAGGGTGAAGGGGACTTGACATTTAGCTCTACATGTGGAGACAGAAGTCTGAGGGGTCATGTCAACCTAATCCCAAATCATATCTAATATCTTATGTTTAAAGAACTGTATTATCCAAAAGGAAAGGTCTCTCGGACGGAATCTATTCTATACTGACTGTTAGTGCGTGTACGAGCGTCTAAGTGTCTACATGAGATGCAAGGGGGCAGGATTCTTCCATGGTAACAGGGCTATGAATTACTTGCACGAGGACAGTGAGGCCTGGCCTCTTGCACGGTAGCTGGAGGAATGTTTACCTAAACTACTAGACAGGAATGCATCAGATGAGGAGCGGAGCAGATAATCTTGAAGGTGAAATACAGTTTTTGGCAGGCAACAGGCTGGATCAGGCACCGTTAGCCGCGCAGGGAGTAGGACAAAGTTCATGAATACAGATGCAGGCTCGGGCTGGAGCTTCCAGAGGCAGAAAGCAGGAAAGGCTTGATGGCAGAATTCAGGGCCTACTCGCCTGAATCTGTAAAATGTGGAAAGTGAACCACATAAAGTCGGTGGCCTTTCATACTTAGGAATGGAATATCTGACCCATTCATGGTGGATCTGAAAGAGGACATGTTGACGGTGGACGCACATGTATTTGCGTCTTCAAAACTGGAACTGGAGGGAACATACATGTACTTATAGCATGCACATGGAGCCGTTGGGGTCTACGATAGGGGACATAACTGATCACAAAATTCATATTTCCTCATATAGACAAAAAAGTGTTTACAACACAGAAGCCAAAACTAGGGAACCCAACAAGTCCAGAACCTCTGGGCACTGGACCACCCGATAATGAGTCAAAAAGTTAGAAGGCACTGCCCAAGTGATGGCCCGAGAGATATCCTGCAAAGAAGCAGCCTGGATATCCGCAACAGAAATGGACATGCTCCTAGTAGATCTCCCCTAGGTCCCCAGAGCAGACGACAGACCAAACTGCTTATATGCAAGCAGAATCATCGACTTGATCACATTGCTCAACGTCTGAGTTGAGCCTTATCCCCATTCTGGGCGGGACCAAAGTTCACAAATAAAGCGGAGGATACCCAGAACTCCTTCACCCATTACAATTAGCTCAGAACCACCCTCTGCACATCAAATGAATAAAGCGCCACCTCCTACGGAGACTAAGGATCTGGGAAAAACACTGGAAGAATCACTTCTTGCTGATGATGAATCAAAGTATTCACCTTGGGCACAAAACCAGGGCCCAACCTAGTAACAATCCTTTCCTCAAATACACGAATGAAAGGAGACAGACAAGACAATGAGCCTACCTCCCACAGCCGGCAAGCAGATGTGACAGTCACCAGGAAAAACACCTTCAATGTCAGAAGATGTAACCCCACAGACATCAAAGGTTAAAATTGGGGATATTGGAGAGCCCGCAAAACTAGCTGCAAATCCCAAGATGGACAAACCACCTGACAGACCGGACAGAGATTGGAAAACCCTTAAAGATCCTGGAGATAAGACCCTGATCGCCTACCAGACCCCTGTAGGGGGACCGGAAAACCTTAATCGCTGCCCAGTGCACCTTAAGAGTGGCAGGACTATGACACAGCTGAAACACATCCTGGATACATACCAGCACCTGAGGCAGAGAAACAGAAAGCGGAACCAGTTGCCTAGTGTCAAACCAAGCCTGAAACATCTTCTAATGCCAAGTATAAGAAGACCTGGTAGACAATCTCCTAGATGCCTGCACAGAAGAGGAGACAGAGGCCAAAAGATCCTGTAACATTAAGCATCCCCGCTCAACCACCAAGCTCTCAATTTGAGCTGCACCAGAGAGGGCACGGGGAGACTCAGAAACCTCAAGAAAGATGGAACCAATACGTCCAGCCCTACTTACTATGACCCAGCCCCTCTCTCTGTTTCTCGCACTATCCCATTTTCTCCTCTGCTTCTTTTCCAATGCCCCTTCTCTTCTCTCCCTGCCTATTTATTTACTCAGCTCCCCAATGGCTGAACCTTTCGCTTTTGCTTTCTATATATGTATCATAGTATCCTTCTATCTATAACTTTGCAGGTGTCCTCTTTTAGGCAGACAGCTTTAGCTGGCAAGATCTCATGTCACCACTACACGTTACACACAAACCTCACAATGTACAACATACCACATATAGAAAAGTAAAGAAAAGTGTTTTGAGCGAGTCCTTTCAACCATTGGCTTTTTAGGGTGAGAACCCTTTAGTCAGTTATTGACTATCTGAGCTGTCCGTCATGTTTTAGGACCAGCCTGCATCATATAATGGATTGTTACATGTGCAGACATTAGTTTGAATTGTTGTGGTGACTCCTTTAAAAAGCAGTTTGTTTACACTGTCTATTCAAGCAGTGTTGCTGCTGACATCTCCAACACACCTTTAATGAGACAGGGGGAACATACAAGTATTTAGAGTATTGGTTGGCCCTCGGTACCATATACCATCCAACCTTTACCTAAGTCATGATGACTGGCCATGTATTTGTGTCCTCCTAGTGTATATTCATTGATAAAAATTCCTTGTGTTGCAGCACTATGTACTCATTGTTCCTGTTTTAAAAGTGTTGCACATAGATGTTACTATTACCCATTTTTCTATTTCTAACTACTATTATTAAAACAGTTAGCTAACATAGAAGAGGGTCGGTGCCAGCATTCAAACTCAGAATTTTGAGCACATTGAATCTCTTCTCTCTGTGAGCTCTCTAAGCCAATCTGCCGGGCAGTGAATTGTGCTTATTTTAACCACTAAGATTACTTGGGGCCCAATCCTTAAACTGCACTTTGTAATATGTAAAGTAGCACTGAAGGGATTATTACTAATTGATAAGGTTTTATGGAAATTTAAGGAGAAGTTTAGGGCAGGATGTGCCAATACAAGCACATCCCCACAAAAGAATAAAATCATTATTCACAAACTACTCTTCTAAAGATACTTTAGAAAAGTGCCAAAAGACGTGACAAGGAATAAGTCAAGCGCTACATGTGGCCAGCAATGGTACCACAACACATTCCCATAAAAAACAATGGAGGCATGGAAATAAAATAACACCCCATCACAACTAATTTTAAGTTACTTAAATCATATATATGCTATATATATATTTTTTTACATCGCAACTACCATTACATTGCATGATTTTAGAACGCATGCCATTACAACACATTTTTTTAAACTACCATTAGAACGCATTCCAATACAACGCATACCCTTACAATGCATACTATCACAAGGCATAATACTTTTAGGGCAACAGTAGGGAAAGTGTTGGATAGTGTAGGGGTAAAAATTACTATTCCCACTCCCGTGAGTGCAACAGTAGGAAAAGTGTTGGATAGTGTAGGGGTAAAAATTACTATTCCCACTCCAGTGAGTGCAACAGTAGGGAAAGTGTTGGATAATGTAGGGGTAACAATTACTATTCCTATGTACCCCGAAACCCATACCCACCCTAAAACAAAAAAATCTCCATTACTTACCTTATAATGGATTGTAATGGCATGCGTTGTAATGGTATGCATTGCAAAGGCATGCTGTTGGAGGGAGGCCCACCGGGTAGTCGGGGAGACTATTCCGGGCACCTTCCTACCGCAAAGTTATAGCCGAGCGCCGCTGAGAAGCCCCCTCGGGAAGGTCCTTCTCCTATGATCGTACTAGGCTCAGTAACACCACCACACAGGATTCAATAGTAGTTGCAAGATTAGATTCTTTATCGGCAGTAATACGGGCAATATTTACAGAGGGATCGAGGGATCCTATCAGAGTCTCAATGTTCGTTAAGAGGATAGGGTAGCGGGACAGTCTTAGTACCAGCCAGGTACGGGAGGGCGCTGTGCCAGACCTTGGATGCTGGTCTCAGAGCGGCTCGGACGTGGAGAGCCGCGACGGCGTCTGCAGGGCTCGGATGGTAGTTCCGCTTCGGTCGAGCCGCGACGAGGTCAGCTGGGCTCAGGTGGTAAGGTTCAACAAGGTCGGGCCGCGACAGCGTCAGCAGGGCCCCAAAGGTTCGTGATGGTCTTTAAGCACGGTGGAGCCGCGACGTCGTCAGCAGGGCTCAAGTGGTGGTTCAGGGTGAGTCTTCTTCCGTAGGGTCAGCCGCGATCCGATCAGCAGGGCTCTTGACTCCAGGATACAACTGCTGCCCTGTTGTCGGGTCGCCCCAGATATAGGACGGGAGCCTTTTGATGTCCGGACCCTTGCGCCCGGAGGGGGGCGGAGAGGCCGGGTAGGGAGCGGCCAGACGCCCAGCAGGAGAGGCGCCAGGCCCCAGAGAGCTGTGGGGCGGTCACACCCAGGTGTGGAGAGACGGTTGGGGGTCCCATCGATACTGCCCTCCGCCGGGAGTGGGAAGGGCTCACGTGGTATCCCCCGGGCCAGGGGTTGGCGTCTCGATGTCGGGCCTCGCTGGGACCGAGGCCGGGTAGAGCAGGGTCATACAGATGGTCACGTGGAGTGACGTGCAATCCAAGATGGAGGAGTCCCGATGTGCATGGGACCTCGTGCGGCTTAGCGCGGGGAAACAGGACCACGCCACGAGGCCGGCTCCCACACGCGTCCCCCCCAGCTGAAGGCAGGGAGAGTCACCCATCTTCTTGGGGGTTCTCCTCGCCGAGGCGGAAGAATCGGGACAGGCCGTCAGCATTGGCGTGGTCGTTGCCGGGCCGGTGTTCTACAGTGAAGTCCATCCCTTGCAGTGAGATGGACCAGCGCAACAGCTTGGGGTTCTCGCCCCGCATTTGCATGAGCCACCGCAAGGGCCGGTGGTCAGTCTGGACCCTGAAGTGGGTACCGAAAAGGTAGGGCCGGAGCTTCTTGAGAGCCTATACCACAGCGAAGGCCTCCCGCTCGATGGTGCTCCACCTCTGTTCTCGCGGCAGCAGTCGGCGGCTGATAAAGGCCACCGGTCGGTCGAGGCCCTTGGCGTCCAGCTGGGAGAGGACTGCCCCGACCCCGTACTCCGATGCATCGGTTTGGACTACAAATTCCTTGCTGTAGTCGGGGGCCTGTAGCACAGGGGCAGCGCACATGGCCGCCTTGAGAGCATCAAACGCGGTCTGGCAGCGGGGCGTCCAGTGCACTGTCTTGGGCTGCTTCTTTGAAGTGAGTTCCGTAAGGGGGCCCACAATGCTGCCATAATCCTTTATGAAGCGTCGGTAGTAACCTGTGAGGCCTAAGAAGGCCCGGACAGCGGTTTGGGTGGCGGGAGGCTCCCATGCCTGGATGGGGTCGACTTTTAACTGGAGGGGGGCCACCTGGCCACTCCCCACCTGGTGGCCCAGATAGGTCACAGAGCCTTGACCGATCTGGCATTTACTGGCTTTAATGGTGAGCCCGGCTCTTTGGAGAGCGGCCAGGACTTCCCCAAGGTGTCCTAGGTGCGCGGCCCAGTGGTCGCTGAAGATAGCAATGTCATCGAGGTAGGCCGCGCTGAAGGCTTCGAGACCGGCCAGGACCTTGTTTACCAGCCTCTGAAAGGTCGCTGGGGCGTTCTTCATGCCGAAGGGCATCACCCGGAAGTGGTAGTGACCATCGGGGGTAGAGAAAGCTGATCGTTCTTGTGCGCCGGGAGTGAGCTTGATCTGCCAGTACCCAGCGGTGAGATCAAAGGTGCTTAGGTAGCGGGCGGCCCCTAAGCGATCAATCAGCTCATCGGCTTGTGGCAAAGGGTGGGCATCGGTCTTGGTAACTGCGTTCAGGCCCCGGTAGTCGACACAAAATCTGAGTTCGGGGGCCGTGCCGGGGGCGGCGGCCTTTGGTACCAAGACTACCGGGCTGGCCCACGGGCTATCGGAAGGCTCGATGACTCCGAGGGCGAGCATCTTGGCGACCTCGGTCTTTATGCAGGCTCGGACTCGGTCAGGCACTCTATAAGCGCGGTGTCGTACCGGGGGGCTATCCCCCGTGTCCACATCGTGGACGCACCAGGGGGTCACCCCGGACGTGAGAGAGAAGAGGTCAGCGAAGGGTTGCAGCAGCTTCTGGCAGTCATGGCGCTGTTCTGGTGTTAGGGTGGCGGAGAGGCGGACGCCCTCCAAGGAGCCGTCTTGGCTCGAGGACCCCAGGAGGTCTGGCAGGGGCTCGGAGTCACTTTCACCCCCATCGTCAGTAGCCAGCAGTAAGCTCAGTTCAGTTCGGCCAAAGTGGGGCTTGAGCCGGTTGGCGTGCAGGACCCGGAGGGGGTTCCTCGGAGACTCCAGGTCGACCAGGTACGTGACGGGGCTCTTCCTCTCAACTACCTTGAAGGGCCCGGTCCACTTGTCCTGCAGGGCGCAGGGGTCCACGGGTGACATGACCCAGACTTGCTGGCCTGGCTCAAACTCGACGGCTGAGGCATTCTCGTCATACCAGCGTTTCATGTCTTCTTGGCTGGCTTCAAGGTTGGCTTCTGCCAGGGCCCGGAACTTCCAAGTCTGGTTCCGCAGGGTCAGGAGGTACCGGTAGACGTCGGGCGGGGCACTTTGGACGCTCGCCTCCCAACCCTCCTTGACCAGGCTGAGGGGCCCTCGGATGGGGTGCCCATACAACAGTTCGAAGGGGCTGAAGCCCAGGGACTTCTGTGGTACCTGCCGGTAGGCGAACAGGAGGCAGGGCAACAGGACATCCCATCTCCTCCTGAGGGGCTCTTCCAGGCCCTTGATCATCCCCTTCAGGGTTCGGTTGAACCGCTCGACCAGTCCGTTCCCCTGGGGGTGGTAAGGGGTAGTGAATTTATAGGTGACCCCACATTGTTGCCAGAGGGATCTCATGTACTTCGAGATAAAGTTTGTCCCCCTGTCGCTCACTACTTCTCGGGGGAACCCCACCCTGGAGAAGATGCCCATCAGGGCCCGGCCCACCACTGGAGCTGTCACAGTGCGGAGGGGGACAGCTTCTGGGTATCGGGTGGCGTGGTCGACCAGTACCAGGATGAAGCGGTGGCCCAGGGCGGTTCGGGGGTCAAGGGGCCCCACGATGTCGATCCCCACTCGTTCGAACGGGGTGTGGACGGCTGGAAATGGTTGTAGGGGGGCTTTCACTCGTCCCCCAGTCTTCCCGCTAGCTTGGCAGGTCGGGCAGGACCGGCAGTGCTGGTCCACGTCTCGTCTCATTCGGGGCCAATAGAAATGGGTCACGAGGCGGCTGTAGGTCTTGTCCCGCCCTAGATGTCCGGCGAGGGGCACGTCATGTGCCAGGTTCAAGAGGAACTCTCGAAATCGGAGGGGGACCACCAGCACCCGGCCGGCCCCTAGTTCGGCGATTTTCTGCTCGCTATACAATAAGTCAATGTCCCAATAGACCCAGTGGGTTCCTGTGGGGTCCCCCGCAGCCTGCGCGGCCGCCTGCTGTCGGGCCCCCTCGAGGGACGGGCAGCCCTTCTGCTCTTGCTGGAATTGTTCGCGGGTGGGGCCCCCGTCGTGGCGCCACTGGGCCAGCTCGGGGATCTCGCTGAGGGGAGCGGCCTCGTTGGAAGAAGGTTCGGACGGCCCGGCCTCCTCGTCAGGTTCCTCCGGGCCGGAGGATGTGGATTGTTCTGGGCCCGCCGGCTTGTCGGGGGCCGGGGCCGCGGCTGGCTGGGTGGTCATGGACCGAGTGGTGGCGCAGGCCCACTCGGGTAGTCCTAGCATCCCCAGATGCTCTCGGCGCTCCACCTGGGCCCAGGGGGAGCTCTCTAGGTCGTTTCCCAGGAGGCAGTCCACAGGGGCGTCGTCGCGGACAGTTACTTTTAGGGTGCCGGACACTCCTCCCCACTCGAAGGGGATTCGGGCCATCCGGCACATGCTTTCGGTGTTGTCTGCGGTCCGGACAGGGCAGAGGACATGTGGCAGGATCTGTTCGGGGGTCACCAGATGGCAGCGGACAGCGGTCACACTGGCCCCATTGTCCCGGAGGGCCTCGGCCCGTCGCCCGTTAATGGTGACCCACTGTTGGTACTTCTGGGTGTTGCTTGGGATGGTGGCTCGGGGCACCATTTCTCGGGAGCCTAGGCATACAAGCGACATGGCGGCTGGTTCCCACTCGGGGGACCCGTCGTCGTGGTTTTCCTCCTCGTCCTCTCTCTCCCCCAGGGCTGCGGCGGCTATTTGTCGGGGAGGTGGCCCTGTGGTCCCGTTCCGTCGGTTCACGGGGCAAGCCGGGTCGCTTGCATAATGGCCGGTCTGCTCACATCCGAAGCAGGTCACTGTCGGTCGTGGTCCAGACCGGGCGATAGGGGTCCCTCTTCGGCCCTGGGTCGGGGAAGCGGGGTTGGTTGCTTGCCCTCGTGGCGGACTTCTGGGCGGCCCGGCTGGGAATTCTCGACTGCGGTGGGACCCCCCTCCTCCGCCTCGCTGGCGGGGAGGTCCCGTGGTACTCCGGGTGTAGTCCCCCACAGGGTTCCGGGGAACCTTGGTATTGACCCATCGGTCCGCTTCGGCGGCGAGCTTCCGGGGCTCGGTCAGTTTACTGTCCAGGAGGTGTTGCCTTAGTTCCACAAAGCAGTTGTTGGCGAGGTGCTCCCAGACAATGAGGTCGAACAGTTCATTATATGAGGTGACCTTGCTCCCTTTTATCCATCCTTCCAACGCTCGGCTGAAGAAGTCCACGTATTCGACCCATGTGGTACCGGGGATCTTCTTGCAGTCCCGGAAGCGTTGCCGGTACATCTCGGCCGATAGTCCGTAGCGTGTGAGTAGGGCTTCCTTCATGTGGTCGTACGAGGTCATCACGGCGTCGGGGAGTTGCAGCAGGGTATCCCGCCCCTCGCTGAGGAACCTCCCCCATAGGCCGGCGCCCCAATCCTTCCGGGGTACCCGATGGGAGGTCATGGCTACCTCGTACGCTCGGAACCATTGCTGGATGTCGTCATTTTTATAGTACTCCTTGATGACATCCTTGGGGATGTGAACCTTTGGCTCGGTCAGGGGCAGAGCGTCCCGGGCTCCGGGGTTGCTGGTCTCCCCAGTTTTAGCTTTTAGTTCAAGTTCTTTAAGGCTCCTCTCGTGCTCGAGGGTTAGCCGTCTCTCCTCTAGCTCCCGCTGCCTTTTCTTCTCCTCGATTTCCTCTTGCAGCCGTAGTTGCTCCAGGGCTATCTTTTTCTCCGCCAGTAGGAGCTCCCCGTCCAGCCGGAGTCGGGCTAGATCCATTTCGTGTGTCCGTGCCCTTTCCCGTTCTCGTATCTCTTCGTGGGAAAGGCTGGTGTCTGGGACGGTTCGCTCCCCGTTTGTCGGGGTCGTGGTTGGCAGGTTTCCGTCCCGGGCCGAGGTCCCTTCGGCTCGGGGTGGAGGGGTCTCGAGTTCTGCCCAGGCTTTCAGGGCTCTCTGCATATCTTCCTTGGTGCCCAATCCTGTGGTTGGGATCCCTTTGTCCTTGCAGAACTGTTTGAGTTCCTTGTGGGTGTATTCCTCCAGTTTCTCCACCTGGAAGGTTGCGGCCACGGTTGCTTCTTGGCCATCCATGGTTTTCTTTTCCCGTCTGGTCCGGCAGTGGTTGCGTTACTTGCTTGTACGATTGCGTCTGGCTCGGATCCCGTCGCTGGCCACCAAATGTTGGAGGGAGGCCCACCGGGTAGTCGGGGAGACTATTCCGGGCACCTTCCTACCGCAAAGTTATAGCCGAGCGCTGCTGAGAAGCCCCCTCGGGGAGGTCCTTCTCCTATGATCGTACTAGGCTCAGTAACACCACCACACAGGATTCAATAGTAGTTGCAAGATTAGATTCTTTATCGGCAGTAATACGGGCAATATTTACAGAGGGATCGAGGGATCCTATCAGAGTCTCAATGTTCGTTAAGAGGATAGGGTAGCGGGACAGTCTTAGTACCAGCCAGGTACGGGAGGGCGCTGTGCCAGACCTTGGATGCTGGTCTCAGAGCGGCTCGAACGTGGAGAGCCGCGACGGCGTCTGCAGGGCTCGGATGGTAGTTCCGCTTCGGTCGAGCCGCGACGAGGTCAGCTGGGCTCAGGTGGTAAGGTTCAACAAGGTCGGGCCGCGACAGCGTCAGCAGGGCCCCATAGGTCCGTGATGGTCTTTAAGCACGGTGGAGCCGCGACGTCGTCAGCAGGGCTCAAGTGGTGGTTCAGGGTGAGTCTTCTTCCGTAGGGTCAGCCGCGAGCCGATCAGCAGGGCTCTTGACTCCAGGATACAACTGCTGCCCTGTTGTCGGGTCGCCCCAGATATAGGACGGGAGCCCTTTGATGTCCGGACCCTTGCGCCCGGAGGGGGGCGGAGAGGCCGGGTAGGGAGAGGCCAGACGCCCAGCAGGAGAGGCGCCAGGCCCCAGAGAGCTGTGGGGCGGTCACACCCAGGTGTGGAGAGACGGTTGGGGGTCCCATCGATACTGCCCTCCGCCGGGAGTGGGAAGGGCTCACGTGGTATCCCCCGGGCCAGGGGTTGGCGTCTCGATGTCGGGCCTCGCTGGGACCGAGGCCGGGTAGAGCAGGGTCATACAGATGGTCACGTGGAGTGACGTGCAATCCAAGATGGAGGAGTCCCGATGTGCATGGGACCTCGTGCGGCTTAGCGCGGGGAAACAGGACCACGCCACGAGGCCGGCTCCCACACATGCGTTGTAGTTACATGCGTTGTACTGGCATGCGTTGTAATAGCATGCGATGTAAAGGCAGTTGCGTTGTAATGACTGCGTTGTAAAGGTAGTGCGTTGTAATGACTGTGTTGTAATGGATGGTTCCCCCCTGCTTGTACAATAGCAGTTCAAGCTCCCTTTGCATACACAAAATTGTTACACCATATGCAACAGCACTGAAGGGGAGTCTGACAAAGTAGGCAAAGGTGGAGAGGAGAAAGGGTGAGATGCAGAGAGGAGTTGAATCAGAAAGAGGGGAGCATGATAGGTAGGAGAGTTAGGAGGTGAGGGAGAAGCGTGAGGAAGAGAGAGGAAGGTAATTGAGAAAGAGAAGGAGGACGATGATGTGGAGAGAAGAAGGTGGATAAGCAAGAAAGACAGAGGGGTGAGGCACAGAATCAGGAAGGTGAGTTGGAGATAAAAGAGTGAGGTTGAGAAGGAAGGTTGAGGTGGAGAGAGAGGGGGTTGACACACAGTGAGAGAATGGTGAGGTAAAGAAAGAAAGGAGGGTGAGGTAAGGGAACGATAAGGGTGAGACAGAGTGAAAGCTGAGACAGAGAGAGTGAGCTGCAGCAGGAAAAGAGAAGGATGAGGTGGAGTAAAAGGAGGGTGAGGTCAAGAAAGGGAGGATAGTGTGGAAGAGAGGGAGGACGATGAGGTGGAGGGATGGAGAATAAGTCAGAATGACAGAGGGGTTGAGGCAGAGAGTGAGATGGGTGAGGTGGAGAGAGAGACGGGTGAGGTGGAGAGAGAGGAGTTCCCACAAAGTGAGAGGATGGTGAAGTTGAGAAAGAGATGAAGGTGAGCCGAGAGGAAGAGGTGAGTGATGCAGAGGAAGGGTACTGTGGCAGGGAGAGGGGAGGGAAAGCCAGAAAGGGGTGAGATGATGAGAAAAGATGGTGAGGTGGGAGGATGCAGATGGTGAGGTGGGGAGGAGAGAAGGTGAAGTGGAAAAATGAGGTTGTCCTGTAGAGAGCGTGGGGTAAGGCAGATTAAAGCAGGGCGAGGCAAAACTAAAGGAAGGTGTTGCAGAGAGAAAGCAAAATGAGGATGAGAAAAGGGGAGGTGAGGGAGAGAGAGCAGAAGAGATAATAGATATAGGTATAAATCCCAAGAAACACAGAATTAAAACTAGTAGTCATAACCTTTCCAGTAGATAAGGTATGCAGTCCATCTCCTTACAAAGGCCATCCAGTTTGCATGACCCATCTCTCTGAAGATGCTGGGCTAACACCATTCATCTTCATGGCCCACCCGAGTTTCTTCTGGTGCAAAAGCGAGCTGACCACCTTTATGTTAGCACATCATGTTGTCAAAGTGAACTTACTTAATTCTGAAGCTCTTAAGCTATTGCTAAAGTTGTAGACAGCACAGCTAAAAAAAAATAAGGCAGCAGTGGTTGCCACGCTCCGTTTCTAAGCTGTGCTGTTTCAATCAATCAATCAATCAATCATAGCATTTGTATAGCGCGCTACTCACCCGGAAGGGTCTCAAGGCGCTTGGGGGAGGGGGGCCGCTACTGCTCGAACAGCCAGGTCTTGAGTTGTCTCTTGAAGGCGAGGTGGTCCTGGGTCAGCCGAAGGTGGATGGGGAGGGAGTTCCATGTCTTGGCCGCCAGGTAGGAGAAGGATCTGCCTCCGGCGGTGGCTCTTCGGATGCGTGGTACGACGGCGAGGGCGAGGCTAGCAGACCGTAGCTGGCGGGTGGGCGTGTGGAAGGTCAGGCGGTCATTGAGGTACTTGGGTCCCAGGTTGTGGAGAGACTTGTGTGCATGGGTGAGGAGCCTGAACGTGATCCTCTTGTTGACGGGGTGCCAGTGCAGGTTCCTCAGGTGGCCGGAGATGTGGCTGCATCGAGGGATGTCCAGGATGAGTCGGGCGGAGGCGTTCTGGATGCGTTGTAGACTTTTCTGTAGCTTGGCTGTGGTTCCGGCGTAGAGGGTGTTTCCGTAGTCCGGCCGGCTGGTGACGAGGGCCTGAGTGACCGTCTTCCTGGTTTAGATCGGGATCCATCGGAAGATCTTGCGGAGCATGCGGAGGGTGTGAAAGCATGAAGAGGAGACGGCGTTGACTTGTCTGGTCATCGAGAGGGAGGAGTCCAGGATGAAGCCCAGGTTGCGTGCATGGTCTGTCGGCTTGGGGGCGGTGCCCAGGGCTGGGGGCCACCAGGAGTCATCCCAGGCAGAGGGTGATGGTCCGAGGATGAGGACTTCCGTTTTGTCTGAGTTCAGTTTCAAGCGGCTGTTCTTCATCCACTCGGCGACGTCTTTCATCCCTTCGTGGAGGCTGGTTCTGGCGGTGTCGGGGTCTCTGGTGAGGGAGAGGATCAGCTGGGTGTCGTCGGCGTAGGAGATGATGTTGAGGTTGTGTTGGTGTGCGATGGCTGCGAGAGGTCTCATGTAGACGTTGAAGAGGGTGGGGCTGAGTGATGATCCCTGCGGGACGCCGCAGATGACTTCGGTGGCCTCGGAACGAAACGGTGGGAGGCGGACTCTTTGTGTTCTTCCAGCGAGGAACGAGATGATCCACTTCAATGCCTTCTCTTGGATGCCGGTGTTGCTGAGGCGTTGGACTAGGGTGCGGTGGCAGACAGTATTGAACGCTGCGGAGAGGTCCAGGAGGATGAGTGCCGCTGTTTCCCCGTTGTGGAGAAGGGCTCGAATGTCGTCAGTGGCTGCGATGAGGGCGGTCTCGGTGCTGTGGTTGGCTCTGAAGCCGGACTGCGAAGGGTCAAGGGATCCGTTCGTCTCGAGGAAGGCGGCAAGCTGTCTGTTGGCGATCTTCTCGATGACTTTGGCAGGAAAAGGGAGGAGCGAGATGGGGCAGAAGTTTTTGAGGTTGGTGGGGTCCGCTGTAGGTTTCTTCAGTAGGGCGCTGAGCTCGGCATGCTTCCAGCTCTCCGGGAAGGTGGTGGTGTCGAAGGAGGTGTTGATGACGTCTCGGAGTTGGGGTGCGATGGTGGAGTCGGCCTTGTTGAAGACGTGGTGGGGGCAGGGGTCAGTCGGAGATCCGGAGTGGATGGTGTTCATCGTGCGGGCTGTGTCTTCGGTGGTCACTGCGGTCCAGGTGCGGAGGGTGGCGGTGGGGTGCGTTGATTCGATGGTTGGGTGCGAGGATGGTGCGCCGAAGCTGTTGTGGATGTCGGCAATCTTGCGGTGGAAGAACGAGGCGAGTGAGTCGCAGAGATCTTGTGACGGGGTGATGTCGTTGTTGCCGGTGCTGGGGTTGGAGAACTCCTTGACGATGCTGAAGAGTTCCTTGCTGTCGTGGGCGTTGTTGTCCAGTCGATTCTTCAGTGATTTCTTCTTGGTGGTGCGGATGAGCTGGTGGTGCTTGCGGGTCGCGTGTTTGAGGGCGGTCATGTTGTCAGTGGTCCGGTCGAGGAGCCAGGCTTTCTCGAGGGTGCGGCAGGTCTTCTTGGAGTCCTTGAGTTCGTCGGTGAACCAGGGGGCCTTCTTGCTTCTGGGTCTGCTGGGAGGGTTCTTCAGTGGTGCGAGGTCGTCGGTGCAGGCGGTCAGCCACTGCATGAAGTTGCGGGCTGCTTCGTTGGGGTCCGGTGTGCTGGCAGGTGGGTTCTGGCTGAGTGAGGTGGTGAGCTGGTCAGCGGTGATCTTGCTCCAGTTTCTGTGAGGAGCCTGTTGCGGTTGGTGGTGGGTGGTGGTTTTTCTGAAGCTGAAGTGGACGCAGCTGTGGTCGGTCCAGTGAAGTCCGGTGGAGTGGCTGAAGGCGATGTGCTTGCTGGATGAGAAGACGGGATCAAGCGTGTGGCCGGCGTAGTGGGTGGGGGTGTTGACCAGTTGCTTGAGTCCGAGGTTGGCGAGGTTGTCCAGCAGGGTGACGGTGTTGCGGTCCTTGTTGTTCTCCAGGTGGAAGTTGAGGTCCCCTAGGAGGATGTAGTCGGCGGAGGGGAGGACGTGTGGGCTGATGAAGTCTGTGATGTCTTCGCTGAATTGTGTGCGTGGTCCCGGGGGTCTTAAAGCTTAAGCACTAACATGAGAGTTAAATAGTTAAGGGTATGCGTGTATGCTGCTTATCTTAAATAAGCATTTGCAACGCCAAAAGGTCTGGCCTTTGCCACAGAGCTATTGTTTTTCCAATGACTTATTTCATTTGCTATAATTTATTGCTAGTTTAGCATCCCAAGAAAGCACAGTGGCCATCCGAGAATGCGTTTTGTTATGCTTTATGACAAAGGAACAGAAACAGACAGGAGCAAGTCCAGTGGCTCGGCAATGGAAGCCAGTCTCGTTGACCTTGCCAATGCTTGTTAAAAACTGGTGTACACTTCAGACTCTAGTAATAACTCTGGCAAGAACAGTTCATGCTTTAATACCCCGAGATCGATGTATTGACTGTGTTAAACCTGGTAATAGAAGCACCCCTTATGTACACCACCCTCCATCTCCAACCCCTCATTCTTAGGAGCATTGGAGGTGCCGGCCTTAGTATCTAAGACTTGTGAATAATAAGCTGTACAAGAAGAAGAGAATAATACTGACTTTTTCCAAAGACACACTCATTTTTGACCACCTGAATAACAGTGTGCGTCCTCCTAATAGCTGCAACAACTAATTAAATATGCTAGGTCACTTTGCCATGGCTTGCAACTAAACACGGGAATCAGCTACAGGTTAAATACCAAAGACAGTTTCATAAAATAAAATAAAATGGCAAATCTGATAGGCATGGCTTTAATTTACAAATACCGGCATGCACGAAAGTTGTTGTATATGTTAGGCCATTAAATGATTGTATCATACCCCGAAATATATTCACAAGCATGCTTCTTTTTACACAAATAATGCCTCCACTAGTGTGCAACATAATACAAGTTGTAACCTGAATTAGAGCAAAGAGAGGGTGCTGCACAGTTTTTATGACAGCACTACTGAGAACGATCTGTAGCACAGAACAGAAGACACACTGTGCAGTACTACGTTCGTTACAGGCATGCTTAAGATCAGAATAACCTGAACTAGTGCAATGCACAACTTTTATGAAGTAAAAGAGGCTTTGTGAGCATGCATACTTCAATTTTAGGGGCATATAAACAACAACCGGCGATAATTATCGCTAAGCGCACTTAGCGCTAGGATAATTATCGCCGGCTAGCGTGGATTTTTATCGCTGAGATAGCGTGCTATTAGCAACGCTTATCTCAAAAGCGATAAAAATCCTCACGCTATCTGCCTAACGTGAGATTATCGCTGGAAACCCAGCGATAATCTCACATTAGCTTGTTGATAGGGACTCACAAACTTAGCCATGATATCCACCTTCCGTAGGATATCATGGCTAAGTCAGTCCTGAAGCAGGCGTAAGGAAAGTAGCGATAACAGGGGTTATCGCTACTTTTCCTGCCGCTATGCTTCATAGCGTCGGGCTTGATGATAGGAGAAATGTCGCTTAGCGACATTTCTCCTATCATGTCAGGTCAGGAACGCCCACTTTGCATCTCATTAGAGATGCAAAGCTGGGCGTTAGGAATCCCCACGCTAAAGCAGGGTTTCACCCGTTAGCGTGGCCTTGCTAATTAGGCGATAAAGTTTTCGCCCCTTTTCGGCCGAAAACAGCCGCTAAAGCGGCGATAATTTATTATCGTCTCCTTGTAAATATGCCCCCAAGTGTGATGCCTAATGATTTTTCGGAGTTGCATATGGTTGGGGTGCAGTCTAACGATTTGAATTTATAAGACCATGGTTGTGGTTGTTGGGATCTAAGAGGTGGGGAGAAAAGAATGAATTCAGTTTTCAGCAGAGTACGTTTTAGATGGTTATGTGCCAGCCAGTCCTGTGTTTTCTCCAGGGTGTCATCCAGTCTCTGGTGTAGAGTTGAGTATCATCAGTATACATGTGGTATGAGATTTTTGATTATTTAAGGATTTCCGAAAGTGGTTCCATATATAGGTTGAAGAGCATTGGTGAAATTGCAGATCCTTGCGGAACGTCCCTGTCGATGTCTGTTACATCCAATCTGATGTTGCGGATTCTGACTCTTTGTTGTCGGTTCTGCAAGAAGGAGGTGAACCAATTAAGGATGGCTCCTGATAGGCCCATTCTGAATTCAAGAGGTTCTCTAAGACGTTTGTGGCCTACCTTTTCACATGCCACTTATAAATTATTAGGAGACAGGATTCATTTAGGTGTAGTGATGCCAGTGCGCCAGTTCATTGTAAATATACCACAATGTTTGGTCAGTCTGCATTGCCGCAAATGCGTCCAATCTCAACTCTGTGCCCACATCGAGAATTTCCATCTCTTGGATCAACACCAATCTGGCTTCCAGAGTGGGCACAGCACAGAATCGGCTCTCAAGCACTTTATGGATGAAATTTTAAAATGCTTGACGAAAATGAATCCTGCCTCCTTATCCTCCTGGGTCTTTCCTCAGCGTTTGACACTGTTAATCACAAAAACCTCCTATCCATTCTGAAGCACAGGATGGGCCTTTCCGGTTCGGTGATGCAATGGTCCTCGTCCTTCCTTCACCACAGATCCCAAAGAGTTAAGGCGAACCACTCTCTCTCCCAGCCATCACTAGTATCCATTGGGGTCCCCCAAGGGTCCGCCCTATCCCCTCCAATTTATTCTTGGAACCTTTAGCTAATGCTCTAAACTCCGCGGACATTCTCTTCCATATCTATGCGGATGATACGTAACTTTATCTGAAAATCTCATCCTCAAATAACCTCATAGCACTCAACTCTACCCTAATAAAGACTCAGAACTGGTTAACTGAGAACCACCTCTTGCTCAACACCTCCAAAACAGAATTCCTTCTCATTTCTCCCCCGAATCACATCCCCAAGATAGACCTCAGGATAAATCACCTCACTGCCTTCAACTGCTCCCCCCTCATTGTTGACTCAGCCAAATCTTTTGGACTCACCTTAGACAAGCATCTGAACTTGAAATCTCATATCAACAATGTGTGTAAGGGAGTGAATCACCTTATGAGGATACTCAGGAATCTCAAACCTTTCATCCCACAAGCTGACTTCAAGCAAGTGGTCCAAGCACTTGTTTTGCCATGGCTAGACTATGGCAGTGCTACACTCTGTGGCCTCCCCAAATATACCTTGGCCCCACTAAGGGCTTCACTTAATGCGGCGGCCAGATTGGTCACGGGGACTAAAAGAAACGAGCACATCTCCCCAGTCTTAAAATCCCTAAATTGGCTGCCCTATGAAGCTAGAATTCAGCTAAAGATTGCCTGTCTATCTCACAAAGCCCTGCACTTCAAAACTCCCAGTTATCTAGCGCAAAAGCTAAAATTATCAGGAGTGGACAGACCTTCTTGGAGTGCTAAATCTCTCCTCCTGATCTTTCGCAAAAAAAGAACGTGCCACCGATCCTTCTCCGGCTCTACACCAAAGATTTGGAACTCTCTGCCACCGGAAATACGCAGAATCTCCTCCAAGGTAACCTTCAAATTGTAAGTAAGAAGATTCCTCGTGAACAAGTTCCTACCTTAAAAGGGTCTCGGATCCTCTGCTCTAATGCTTGGACATACACCCTAAATATCGCGTTTGGTGTTATTTTGCTTTACTGCTCACTTGCTCCCCTCCCAGCTCCCTAGGTTCCAGTTTTTGTTTCTTACCCTTACTGTCCCTTTCGATTGTAACCTCTTGTTTGATATGCATATGTGATTTGTCCAGGTTGGTACCCCCTCTGATGATTGTACTGCTACTATTACCATCCTCTCCCCCAAAGTGTAAAGCGCTCTGATATCCTTCGGCATCATGTTCACGCTATATAAAACTTTATAAATAAATAAATAAATTGCAGAGGAGGTGGTAGCTTTGCTTTGAGTAAGGGTGACGGTGATATTACAAGTTTGAGACCATTGGGCATGCTCTGTGTGGCGTTGACTGCCATGAAGGATCTAACACATTCTGCAGCGCGTCTTGTGTGGAAGATCAGATCAGTCTTAATGGTTCCGTTTGAGAAGCAAAAATAGGAGTCAGATATGAGCATTTCAGAGTTGCTCCTCAGAATTTTGTGTTTGGATTTGTTGCTCCATTTTTGGATGTCGGGCGGGTAGTTGAATGAGTGAGTTAATTCCTGAAGGGGATAGGGTGGGTTCATTTGCATTATTGTGGCCCAACATATTTATTAAATTAGTGAGGCTAATGTTGGTTCCCCTCTATTAGCTAGAAGGACCCGACCTTTGCCGTAACTAAGCGACAAATAGCAACAAGGCCAGTGGTGCCAATGCCCTAAAATTGTTATTTCTCTTGTCTGCACGTTGTCGCCTGAAGAGTCACTGTACTCCCTGAAAGATTTGTGTCTTTTAACTACCAATGGCTGCAGTGGGGAAGGCTCTTGTTGGAAAATGAATATTTGAATATTAAAAGAAGTGTGCAGATTGTAAATAAACAAATAGTAATACTATAAACAAAGACAATATACCACATTAAATGTATTCCCTTCTTGATAAATCCTGGTTAATAATGATTAGAACTGAGAGGTCTGTTGTAAGGGATGTTCAGCATTAGTCAGATCCCTAAAAGCTGAAGACAGACAGACTAGAGATGCCTGCAAGGTTAATTTATGTTTCTCAGAAGCCATGGTGTTCCCAGGAAGCATCCTTGAAAGGAAATCAAAAATTCCCTCAGTAAAATAAAAAAATGCTCTGCGCCCCCCGATTTAGCTGAAAACGCTGCTATTTACTGATTCTTTAAGCTGTCATGAGATATTAGCCTTGTGATGAGAGATGTAGGGCCTCATGTAGGTAGCGAAATACCGGTCGGTAACGGCCGATTTTCGGTAAATATGCCGTTACCGACCGGTATTCAGACAAGTGAGATGTAGGAGTCCAAAAACCACTTTTCAGTAAATATGAGGCGGTAAATACCGATTCATAGTTACCGAATTCTAAAATACCGATTCATATTTACCGAATACATAATTAACGAATCGGTAAATATGAAGTGGTAAATATGAAGTGGTAAAAATTTAAAATGACATGTAGGAGCAGTCGGTAATTAAGAAATCCAGGAAAATCGGTAAATAAGAGTCGGTAATTAACACGGATGGAAAGCAGGTGGTAACCATCAACAATGCACATAAGCAATCCCAAAATGCAACAGCGTGGACAACATGGCCGCCATGTACGTCATTGCAAGGCGCCTACGTCTACAGGCAGCAGGACTGAGGGTGTGGCGACGGGAGGAACAAATCTACAGACAGCGCATCACACTATTCCAGCTGACTGATGCAGAGATACATGAGAGGTACAGGCTACACCCCGAAACCATCATGGACCTGATAAGGGACCTGCACCCACTCCTGGACCAGCCAACAAGAAGGGCGCACGCCATACCACCACATGTGCAGGTGCTCTGCAGCCTACATCTACTGGCATCCGGCAGTTATCAGGTGGTGACAGCTGCGGTGGGTGGTGTATCCCAGAGTTGCCTGTCCCGTTTCTTCAGGAAGTTCCTGGATGCCATGATGCAGAGAATGCACCACTACATAAGCTTCCCAAACACACAGGCTGCACTGCAGAAAACAAAAACAGACTTTTATCACATGGCACAGTTCCCCCATGTCATCGGCTGTATTGATGGTACACACATCCCAATCTGTCCACCAGCTGATACAGAGCACATCTACAGGAACAGGAAGTCCACCCACTCCATCAATGTGCAGGTGATCTGTGATGCAGGGAACATCATCACAGATATTGTTGCAAAGTTTCCTGGGAGCACCCACGACTCTTACATCTTCCAGAATAGTGGGATCTACACACGACTGAGTGCCGGCGAATTCGGAGAGGGATACCTGCTGGGTAAGTAACAGTGACGCCCCTTGAAACCTGCAAATCAGAGTGTATAGAGGCATGTAACTGATGGTTCCCTTTTACTCATCCAGGCGACAGTGCATATGCATGCCGGTCATTCATCCTCACTCCCTACCTACACCCAGCAACCCAGAGTGAGAGACGATACAACGTGGCCCACAAATCTACACGCAATGTGGTGGAGCGCACGTTTGGACTACTGAAGAGCAGGTTCCGCTGCCTCCACAAGAGCGGAGGCGCACGCCAGTACAAACCCATCACCTGCTGCAAGATAATTGCCACTTGTGCAATGCTGCACAACCTTGCCACGAAAAAAGGTACAGATGTGGAACTAACATATTTTGAGGACAACGAGGATGAGTCAGGCCAGCCAGAGGGCAGCGCAGCTAGAGTGCCAACTGCAGTCGATGGGAGAGAGAGACGGGCAGAGATCACATGCAACTATTTCTGAGTAAGTGAGGGGACACAGCGAGTTGTGAGAAGTCATGACGTAGTTTAATGTGGCACCACGCCATGAACACATGAACAGGCCAATCTGGCAATATGCCATCTATACAATGAGTATGTCCAGGGTTACGTCACCCAATGGCAAGTGGATAAGCAGGGCCACATCAATGTTTGCGCATACGCGCTGCAGTGGTGGATTGCACGGCCTGTGCATCCTCACTAGAGCCAACCCCAAGCCGCCTGCTGCTCCTGCGTGCTTCGGGGACGGGGGGTGTGATGCTGCTGCTGGTGTCGATGCTCTCCGCAGCATCCCCTGCAGCAGTTGTCGACGCCTGACTACTCAATAGCACCCCTAGTGCACTTGTCACCTGCACCATCCCCCGAGACAGGTCGCTGCAGCACTGTGTTAGGCCCTCCTGCATCGTCACAGAGCGCCGGCAAAGTAGGGAAGTCGCAGTTGCCAGACGGTTGAGTGCCCTGCTGGTAGTGTCCCTTCGCTGGCGTTCCCGGCGCCGTGCTTCGATGTCAGCATCTAATTTGCTGCACAACTGCTGGATTGACTGGGACATGTCCCGAATGCCCGCAGCCATGCCGCCAATGTTTGTGTCCATGTTGACTAAGCTTGTCTTCATCACCCGCATGTGCCTCTGGACTGACATAACTGCCTTTGATTGCAGGCGCTGTTGCTTCAACATTTGGCCCTCGAGCCCCAAGAAGACACCATGGCCGTCAGTGGGTGCTGATGGACTCTGGACACGCGACCTGCGGTGCCCTCTTGCTCCCGTCTGTGCTGCCTGTGAGGTGTGGGGCACAGTGGGATGGCTCCCTTCCTGGGGCCCGGTGCGGTCTTCTGGGCCCATGCTGTCGTCTGACGAGGTGTCTAAGGCTCGTAGCCTGGCTGCTGGACGCCTCCTCATTCTCACACCTGCAAGCGGAGATGTGGCCGGTGAATCGAACATGAGTGGCGATGCTGGCTCTGGTGGTGGTGATGCTGGCTCTCGGTGAGGTGATGCTGGCTCTGTGTGCGGCGAGGCTGGCTGCGTAGGTGGTGCGGCTGCAAGTGGGCCTGCTCCCTGGTCTGAACTCGTGCTGGCTAGAGGTGATTTTTGTGGCCGGTGTGCCGTCTCCCCTGCAGCATGCCCTGTACTGCATGATGTCACATCTGTGGACAGAAAAACAACATTGGCTCAGTGTCCCCGAAGGGCTGCGTTGCAAGCGTCACAATAAATCATTTCACATTCCAATCTGTCCTCTGTCTCCTTGTGCCTCGAGTGCGTGACATGCCTTGTTGCCCTGTGACATTTACGTCATGGTTAGTGTTGCCCTGACTACATCTCCCGGAATGCATTGCCTGTCTGCACTGACACGTGTGGACTGCAGTGTGATTCTCGTTTCACAATGGGGGATGTGGGATAGGGGTAGGGGAGGCTACATTGCTGTGCTTTCGTCTTACCTTGGTGTGTTGCGGCTCTGGCAGAGCTGTCGGCGTCCCCAAGACCCACGACGCTCTCTTGCTCGAGTGTGGCCGCCACCAGCTCCTCCAGTTCGGTGAGGGCAGGTGCCCTGTTGGTTCCACCTCCGGTCTGGCTGGCCTCCTTCTGGATGTCGCCCATCTTCCTCTTGGTCACAATCCTCAGGTCATACCAGCGCTTTTTGAGGACCTCAATGTCCCTGTGGGTCACTCCCACAGCATTGACCTGCGCCTGGATGGCCAGCCATATGTTGCACTTTTCGGCCTCAGGCACTTGCAGGGATTGCCTCCCAAACAGCTTCTGGTGCTGCTTCACCACCTCCTCCACCAGCACCTGGAGTTCCTTGGGGCTGAATTTGAGCTTCCTCCTCCTTTCCCCTCCGTCTTTCTGTGTTCTCTGGCTGGACATGCTGTTCGTTTCCCGCTCGCACATGCAACTGCTCCCTGCCTCTCCTCTGCACTCCAGGCCTCTCCAGGGTCGGCTAATTATGTACACCTGCCTGGGTGTGGCCACTTCGGCTAATTGTGTACACCTGCCTGGGTGTGGGCAGTTCCTGGTTGGGTGGGCTGTCGTTGCACAGGATTAGCTGTTTCGTCAAGTCATGTGATGTTATTTACCGAATCCGTACGTACCGATTCGGTATTTTCCGAATCGGTAGATACCACCTCGGTATTTTCCGATTCGGTAGATACCACCTCGGTATTTTCCGAATCGGTAATTATCACCTCGGTATTTACCGAATCGGTGAATTCCGATTCGTATTTACCGAATGTTACCGAATCGGTAACTGTTACCGAATTTTTACCTACATATAACTTACCGATTCTAATTTACCGATTCGGTACGGCTCGGTATTTAAGAACCGGTAAAATTTATTTACCTACATGAGGCCCGTAATGTGGGGGAAAATGTACTATTCAATATTTTTATACTGTAACACTACTCTGTATACGAATATACAAATATAAAAACTAAAGACAAAATTAGAACTGAGTATCCACAAAACACAGATTGCCATATAATAATAATAATAATAATAATATAAGTTTACAACATTAAGTAACAGTTGTAAATGAGAAACAACATTTGAGGCAGTGAGCCCTTAAGTGAATGGTGGGCAGCTCCACAATATGATGGGTATTGTTACAGTCAATAAAAAATACATGACAAGAGGATCACTACCCTTCCCCACAAATTAATCTCATTCGCTATCTTCACCAGTCTCACTGTCAAATATATTTGCATACTAGATGAATTTGAGCTCATTAGCAGGAATACTCCCTCAAAAGTACAATCTCTTGCCCACTAGAGCATGTCTCAAAGACTGGAGAAGTAGCAGACAACAATGATGCAGAGTGATGTTAAGAAACCTTCGAGGGCAGCACCAGGACTAGTGGAGGCCGGGTGCATACTAGTATCCATTTTATGGAACAGGTATTTATTTATGACCCCTTCTTTCAATTTCCCATCCTAAATTAAAACTTTAGCATCTGTAGGGTTGGGGCCTTACCTCTAAGGTTTTTTTTAAGTTTGAAAAAGTACTTTTGTTAAGCATAAGGTACCATAGAGTAAGATAGTACAGAACAACACAATGGAGATAAGAGAAAAAAGAAAAGCAAGGAGAGGCATTAACTGCATACAAATGATAGTCTGGTTATTTGCCCAGCAAATATATCTAAATAAATGACAAACAATAAGTAATATGAAAAAAACAAAATAACAAATTCAGGAAATCAGTTTCTGAACGTGTGTAAAAGGAAGAAGTGAGTCCTTATCAAACAATTGATGAACCCAAATCAGTTCTTTAGGTCTCCAGGGATGCCAATAAATCAAAAATTCTTTACTTGAATATATTGGTTATACCAAATAGTAGAGTTGAGAAAAGAGGATAAATCTGTGTGAGAATTGGGATGGATAGAATCTATTAATTTACAGGTGTTTTTAATAATAGGAGTAGACAACTTTTGAGGCTTTTGCATGTAATGTAAGTACTCTTTAAGGAGGTCGTGGCTTGACTGGTCGCGATGGCGGACGCGCTCTGCTGAGGCTCCGAGCGCGGGCCCCAACAAGCGGCAATCATCCGTGGTGGTAGGCATCAGAGTGCTGCCTGGAAGGCTCCGGACGATTCCCGAAACACCGGCGATACTGGAGAAATACCGGCAGAACAGAGACGAGAGTCAGAGGCGACCACTCCGGGACTGCAATGGGACCGGGCGCCTCACCCCAAAATGGCGCCAGCCGACTGAACACTGGAGTTTCAGTCGGCACCTCTGGGGAACGCCACAGAACGGGCACCCGGGAGTAAGCGGCGAGTTTGAAGTGGGCAGAAAGGCACCATTATTGCAGGCTCCATTGTAGTGGAGCCCGGCACTGCCGCTTCATCGAGAGGCCCAAGCCCGTAACGTAGACGAGGAAAAGTGCGCGAATGTGGATGCCCCCCGGCGTCATCCGATCTCCCGGCCTGGAGTCAATCAGCAAATAGCAAGCAATGGAAGGAAGTGGCAGACACCCCCAACGGGAAGCAATCAGAGCCCCTCCATACAGTTAGGTGACCCGGCGGGCGCAGAGGGGGCAAATCAAAGGTGCCGTGACCCAGGACAGTAGTGATCTACAGGGGGTCCACGCTCCCCCCATCCAGCCAACCCGCCTGCCTTCCTTGCCGGCTGCAGCAATCCTCTGACGCGAGGACTGCCCTTAAGGTAACGGGTAAGAGGAGGCTGGCGGGGAGGAGAGACATAAGCGGAAACATAAATCTGGTGGTTCGGCCCACCCCCCGCTGCCCCCAGGAACTACACCATCACCAGCGAAAGGGATACCGCTCCTGGCACGGGTCATTATACAGTCTGGAGCCAGGGGAGGACAGCGCCCACAGGCAAGGAGGTCCGCAGCTACCGGAGGAGCTGAAACGGAGGCTCAGCTCATCACTGGGCCGCCCACCCGCTAATCAGAGGGGTGCAAAGGAGGCGGTGAGGCTCCTCAAAAGGGCGACTGCAACCGTGCCCTTGCGGGCGGCACATGGGCGAGGCCGGAACAACGCATAGCCAGCGCAGATGAAGGTGCGGGTGAGTACAGCGCACAAACGGCTGGAGTGGCCGTACAGATTCTTCCCCTCACGGGGGCAGGAGCTCAGGGCAGACAACGGGACACTGGGCTACGAGCCGGACTAGATGGCGACCGTGGCCAGAAAAGGTATAGATCAGAGGAGCCGGGAGGCCACACCAGGGAAGTTACCGAGCTGCGTCCCACTGGGTGAGACAAGACTACGGTGCACTCACTGCCGGGCTCCTAGCACGAAAGCGGAGAGGGAAGTAAACAAATCAGGGGGCAGTGGCCTGAGGACTTGTACGAGCGTGCACAGTGCTACTTCATCGGGTGGCCTAGCGTTTCCTATGGCACCTGCAGCCATGGGACGCCTCAAGACAGTCGATGCCCCCCAAATCTCCCACCATGCCAGATCGATATCCCTGACCCCCGTAGGCTCAAAGACAGACACAGACTCTAGCGTCACCATGTCAGAAAAATTGGATAGAGTCCTGGCAGCAATAGAGCACTGACAAGTCTCCATGGAAGATTGATTCGGGGCCCTGGCCATGGACCTCAGCCTGCTGCGGGATGATCATCGTAAGTTAGCGGATAAGGTGGCGGATGGAGAAAAAGCACTGGCGACGATACAACCTCAAACCAAAGAGCAACAAGACTCTATAAAAGAACTGCAGGCCCGAGTCACACCCCTGGAGGAAAGAGCGGACGATTTTGAGGGGCGATCTAGGAGGACCAACCTGCGAATATTGAATTTGCCAGAGGGCGTGGAGGGTAGGGACCCTATTGCATACACTGAGTCCTGGCTCCAGTCTTTCATGCCGCATGAAGAATTTACGCCCTATTTATTCATTGAAAGGGAGCACAGGGTGCTAGTGTGCCGCCCTCCTCTGGGCTCACTCTCTCACCTCATGCTTGTAAAACTACTCCACTTGCGGGACAGAAATGCCATACTATGAGCTGCTAGAGAGAGTAACCCCATCATGGTGGAGGACAAACATGTTATGCTCTTCCCAGATTATTCCAGAGCAGTGCAGCGAAAGCAAGCGTCATTTCTCAAGATAAAGAGACTACTCCAGAGCCAGAATATTCAATATTCACTGCTGTTCCCAGCCAGACTCAAAATCATTTACAAAGATACCACAATATTCTTCACAGATCCACAAGAAGCAACAAACCGGATGGAACTGAATTTGTGACTCGATCCACTACTAGGGAACACAAGAACACCGTGAACAAGTCGTTAAAGCCTCCGAGACGCCGCAACCAGAAAACCCAAATCCGCTCGGACATGCAGTCACTTCATAAATCGATGACGTTACCGGACTTGGAACAGATCATAGCAGACCGCCGGAAAGCAATACAGGCAGTAGCGGATTTTGGAACTAATCTTTCCGCATTGGACCATGAAGGCACTCCGCACATCCTCACGCCTGAAGAGGACCCAAACAACTCCAGTTACTCTGGCGAGAACTCCGGGACCCTGCTAAAGGTCACACTACAGACTGCAGACACACTCATATGAAGCTCCTGAGAGATGGTAGCTATAAGAACTCTAGAAGCCAACCACACTTCTTAGCACCACACCACATATTATGCCCACGATGGTAAAAGACCCTACACACACCAGCGCAAGGCGCCCCCGCATACTTGACACACATCACTATGGGGCACTGGCTGGAGGACCTAAGGGACATACGTGAGACTGATGGACCCCCCGTTAATTTTGTTCATTGGGTACACGGTAGTACCGGTTTGGATGTGCTGCACGTTGCAGAAGGTCCCCTGTATTGGGTTTCCAACCCCACAGTGTTCTAATTCAACCCCCTACCACACCATGACCTCCCACCTATCCCGCCACAAAGGGCTGAGGCACTCGCTCATAGGTCTACACCTCCCATCAGGCAGAAGCCATCCACACCTGAGGGTTTACACAGGGGATCCCATGACCACCTTCCAATGCAGCGCAACCCATCAGCCACCATGACCCCGACTAAAGACATCAAATTATTCACTCTAAATGCCAGGGGTATTCACACGGCTAGAAAGCGCTACGCTATTTATACATATATCAAGCGCCAGCAACCACAGGTCATTTTACTGCAGGAGACACATCTAGCAAAAGGGAAACTAAACAAGCTCCAGAAGAAATGGCGGGGCACCTTTTGTTCCATGACCTATTCAGCGTATGAAAGAGGTGCCCTAGTCTGGCTCCGGCCGGGAGTCCTCTTTCTAGAGATGGCCCAGAAGGTAGACCCTGAAGGGAGATATGCATTCTTGGAGGGGTTACTAGATGGTCAGCCAATACTAAAAGGCCCCAATACAGAGCAGACAATATTGAGGGTAACTTGGCTCAATTCACACCTTCCCCGTGGGTGTTAGGAGGGGATTACAACTGTTCCTTGGATCTCGCTCTGGATAGATCTCACCCTCCCGCCAAAGCTTCACAAGCCTTCGCACAAACAGCCCGATTTCAAGCCTGGACTAATCATTGGTCACTGATGGACACTTGGCATCACACACATCCGACAACTAAACTCTACTCCTTCCACTCTATTCTCCAAAATCTGCGCGCACGGCTAGACCAATTTATGTGCACGCAGAGGATCCTCCCCTTAATCCAACATTCAGACTACTTAGGTTGGGTGATATCGGACCACAACGCCCATGTCATGACTCTCAGGTGGCCCCCACCCACACCCCCGGTTCGCACATGGCAGCCCCCCCCAACTTTGCCTGGAGGACCCGGTGTTTCAACTTGAACAAAAAGAGAACATCTAAAACTACGTCTCGGAGAACGCAGGCTCCACAAACTCTAAAACACTTGAGAGGGACGCTTTAAAAGTGTCCCTGCGGGTAGCTTGCATTAGGCAAATCGTGGGAGTACGGAAAATGGTAGAGCAGGTGGTGCAAACAACAGAGCAGCAAGTAGCGCAACTGTCTAAGGAAGCTGACAAGCACTAGATCCCCCGGCACATGTGACAGAGGCCAAGTCTAAATACACAGAAGCCTGTGCAGACCTGCGCAGTTATAACTTTCGTGCATACGCCACTAGAGCCCATAATGAAGGAAACCGAGCCGGCACCTTGCTTGCATGGCTTATTAGACAAGATACGCAAGCGCAACCAATCACCCGTATCAGAAACGCCGCAGGGCAGATTATGTGCACACAAGCAGACATTCTGTCGGCCTTTCATGAGCACTATGAGATATTATATAGGGAACCAGCTCAGGACAGAGAGGAATATATCCGCAAGATGCTAGACACTGATGCTATAACACAGCTGACGGAGGAGGACAGGGCCATCCTGGACGAACAACTCACAGTAATAGAGATTAAGCATGCAATCCACCACCTGGCCAATAACAGAGCCCCCGGCCACAACGACTTCCCCATAGAATTCTACACAACATTCTCCCAGCAACTATTCCCACAGATAGACATAGTCTATAAGACATCGCTAGAGGCAAAGAAGCTCCCCAAGCCCATGTGTGAATCCACGCTAGTGACGTTTCCTAAACCAGACCGGGATCCACTGCTCAGGTCCTCATACCGCCCTATCACCCTGCTGACCGCGGACTGCAAAATACTCGGAAAAATCCTAGCGGACGGAATCACAGAGGTGCTCCCCCATCTTGTACACCCTGACCAATGTGGTTTCATGCCCAGGAGGAACAACTCCAAAAATATTGACAGGCTGTTTCAGGTTCAAGATAGTGTGAGGGTAAGATTCCACCGTGCTGCATGCCCTGTACTGTACCTCGAAAAGGCCTTCGATACCCTTGCATGGCAGTAATTATTGGAGGTTCTGAAGTGGGTGGGAATAGGGCCCCAACTTAAGCAATACATCAAGTTGCTGTACACCAGGTTGACCACTCGGGTCCGAATAGGCAGGCATATCTCGCCCCATTCCAATTACATGTGAAACGCGCCAGGAATGTCCTCTTTCCCCGTTATTATTCATCCTCGCAATGGAGCCGCTGGCTTTAAGACTGAGGGAGGAGGGCTAATTATGGGGTATACCATTTGAGGGACTTACGCACAGTGTGTCCCTATATGCAGATGACTTCCTAATTTACACCAGGGACATCACAGCAGACATTACTTCTCTTTGGGCCACACTCTATGAGTTTGGGAAGGCAGCGGGATTAAGAGTGAACTGGACCAAATCCACTATCTACCCCCTTCACACCGAGACACCCCACTGGGAGATCAATGTAGGAGATGCCACATTGTCCTGGAAGGGGGATGTCCCAAGATACATGGGAATCGAAGTACGGGGATTAGACTCTATCACACACCTAGCGGTCTCCTGGAGGGTAACCATTACAGGGTCCTACGAGGGTTAAAAACCCAAATCAACTTCTGGGGAACAATGCCCCTAGCCCCAATAGGAATGGTTGCTCTATCTAAAATGATAATGGTGCACCGGCTTCTCTACTATGTTGTAAATGTCCCGGTGATCCCCCCGCGACCTTTCTTTCGAGAGCTGGACTTCTTGCTGATCTCACTGATCTGGGAGAAGGGTCGCCGTAGAGTGGCTTTGACGACACTGCAGCTGCCACGAGACTGGGGAGGGCTAGGGGCTCCGTCCTTCGAAGCCTACTTCCTTGCAGTGCAGCTGCAGTTGCTTTATCCTTATTTTGATAAAGGACGAGTGACTGCTGGCTAGATCACACACCATTGATGAGTACACCCTGGTTCCATCACATAGGTATCACAGCAGAGCAAGTCAACTGAATCCTAAGAAGTTGGCAGGATTCACCAAATCAGATCAGTAAATGGATTCCAGCAGAAGGCTCTTACTACCAAGGAAATCCTGCCAGTAAGGGCAGACCTTCCCCGGTAGGTTTGGGGACGAGGTGTTCATCAGGAAGGGACCGGGGTGGGCATCAGAAAGACTGTAAACAGCGAGAAAATCAATCATGATTGGCGGGTATTCATAATCCCTCCTAGTAGTTTTTCAAACTAATTTGCACATTTGACAAAAACGTCTTTAGAAGGAGTCTAAATTGGTTGTGAAAAAGTTCCCAAACACCCCTAAATTTTATAGAAGCGCTGTGTAAGGGATTTCTCCACCTGGAAAACTATATTTCAGGTTGAGAAGAACTGAAAACAAAGTCAATGTGCTAATAACCCTACCCATTGGGAGGTTTTCTACCAGCAGAAAATACGCTGGCATAGGTGTAGGTATGGGAATGTGCAAAACGAGCAATTTCATGCAGTGAGGAGCTGTATGATTGAATATTCAAATAGACATTGATATTAAATGTAGTAAATCAGTCATAAACAGTAGGTCTCCTACTTTTAAAAACTGCTTGGTGAATCAGCAAAGTATATTGCATCAGTCAATACGTACATGAATTAAAATGTTCCCAAAACAAGCATGTCAAATTGTTTTGAGTAAAGAGAGTGATTCATTGTCACAAGTTAATTTTAAACCCGAATACAAGACAACTCTTCTGCCAAACAAACAGGCATCCACAGTTATTCACTTACATAACATCATAGAACTTGTTCGTTCACCCTCTTCGGCATTATGCAATCAGTAAAATAACAGCGAGCAGCAAACTAAACCTCGGAATAGTATAGGGTCCAAAATGTGGCAGAAACTCTAGATAAAGTGTGTACATTCAAACTTTTTACTGAAAAGTGAAATCCTGGTCACATTAGTGGTCGCAGACTGTCTCACAATACAGTATAAGGTCTCTTTTAGATTATTTAAAATTCAATTCAATTTTAAATTCAATATTTTAAATTAAATTGATATTAATTTAAACAAATATAACTAATAAAAGGTAATACAAATAACCAAGGAAAAGGAAAGGAAAGGGAAAGGAAAGGATGATCAGGCCCCTGATCTTATGTCCCCTGAATGTTGGAAGGAAGCACATAACAGTAAAGCTGAAGTGTGGCCTTCGAGATGCCATTCCATCAAAATGTATCTTTACAGATTTAAGTGCAAAAAGAAAAAAATCCTGTCAAACGAGAAATGGAAATACTGGGTTAAGGATGTGGGACATGGACCCGCCTGGTGCTGCCAGTGGCACGCCCTTTCAGGACTGATGCCAGAGATGTTAGGGTGTGCCTGCTGGAACCTCCTGGGAGGGCCTAGGGGTGACTCACACAGCAGAGATAATGCATTCCAAGCAGGCCCACCCTAAAGATCACCCTGATTACAAACAAACAGGTGTGAGGACAGCATGTCGCTCAGGATACAGCGACACCCAGGAATGCAATGCTGCCACTGACTAAGGAACATGAATGTCCCACTTCAGGTCGAGCGACTGTGCGCCTGTCACACTTGGCAACAATACCTGCACCCAGACAGGACTCTCCTCTCGTAATTCGGTCATAGAGAAGGGCTTGGTGCTGGATCAAGAGAACCGCGAGGCAAGGTTCCTAATGGAGTCATTTATGTGATTAATCGATTTGTTACAGTGAAAAACATCTATAATCATAACATCAAATGAGTAAGATGAAGGCTTGCGATGTGAATGAGGAAAGCTGGATTATTGGTTTTAGCCTATTCTATTTAGCCAATGACATAAAAAGAAGGACAACAGTGACATTCAATGTATTCCAACATGAAAAGTGAAAAACTAGTTTGGTAAATCACACTATGCGGCTCTGTAAAGATATCCAAATTTAAAAAGAAGGTCCAGACATGCACAGCCAACATTTGTTGTTTGTCAACAAATATTTATTACAACTCATATATATATATGTGTGTATGTATGTATTACCTACTGGCGGTCGCCAGTAGGTAGTCATAGTTAGAACCTAGTTTCCAAATGAAAAGCATTTTTTGATTTGCTAATAACTCTGGCGACATTTGACGAATGTTCGCGAAATTCTCAAAACAAAAAGGTCTATCCGGGTCAGCTCCTATCCTGAAAGCTTGGGGGTGATTCGTCAAGCGAGGGCTGAGAAAAAAGGGGGTCCCAAAAAGTGTTTTCTCCATGTTGATTTTCATAGGAAAGTTTATTACAGGCTCCAGCCCGAACTGCTGAACGGAATTACACCATATTTGGCAAAAAAGTAGAGCTTGGTTCAGAAAGCGAATTTTTTTTTTAAATGGTGTAAATCTGTTCAGTAGTTGCTGAGAAATTCAAAAAATAAAAGTCAAAAAATCAATTTCCCATAGGAATCCTAGCCAAGGCTACAGCCCGAACTGCTGAACAGAATTACACCAAATTTGGCAAAAAGGTAGTGCTTGATTCAGAGAGTGAATTTGTTTTTTAGATGGTGTAAATCCGTTCAGTAGTTGCTAGAGAAAATTTAAAAATAAAAGTTTCGATATCTGGGGCAGCAGTGGGTTTGCGCACCCTCCTGACCACGAGCTTCACTGTGATTGGCTGTCAACACTCTAAACCAGAGAGGTTCTACCGAGTCATAAGAAAACAGTCGAAAAAAGTAGAAAAGGGGGCAGGGTAGAATTTTTTTTGAAACATCCGTATGCGCGCTGGGTGGACGAATCCAGACGAAATCTTTTTTTTTAAATGTGGCAGGGGCTCCCCCACTCCATTTAAATGAGCCCCTGGGTGGGCCAGGTTCCGGGGGCAATCCTATAATTATATTGCGTGATTGCTTTTGGGCAATGAGAGCTTTATATTAGCAGCTCCTCTTGCCCAAAAGCAATGCTGGCTCACGCAGGAGGCGGGGAGCCGTCTGGGACCGTGGGGGCATTGGTGCTCCCCTCACGGTCCCCAACGAAGAGGCCAGGCCCCGGGGATGGGGTCCCGGGGCCAGAAGTGGACAAGGGAAGGGGGACCATGCGGCCTAATGATTAATACATATATTCAAGAATTAGGCATGCCCCGGGGATGGGGTCTGAGGAAATTCAAATACGGCCCCATCTTTTCTTGTAACACCATTGCGCTGGTGTCCTCACTCAGGCCTCTTCAACCTTCATAGTGTTTCTTTCACATTCTATACTGTTGCACATAATACACGACCTTTCCTGTTTCCCTGAGCTAAGTCCATTCTGAGACCCCGCTCAAAGCAACTAATCCCCGAGATAACCATCTATTGACCCTTGGTGACCGTTCTCGGCCTCTCCAGTTGTTTTACGAATCACCACCTTCAACACGCAAACACATCCTGTCGTAAATTAATTTAACCAAGGAATGGCTATGCCACCTGACCTATAGGGTCGGGTAGAGAACATGACCTTAGGGAAGGAATTTCTATTACCCATTATCCTGTATCTTGTACAAAGAATGTTTTCTTGTGGATGATTTGTATTTTTATTGCACTTTGAGGGGGTTGTTGCTTTAGGGGATTCCAGCGCTACAAAAGACTGTGAGCCACGGATTGAAGTGGCAGTCTCCTGAGAACCTACCACTGATGTACTTCTAGGACAACTGTACCTAGCTGCTGCTAATAAATTGAAGTTCCTATGCCAGACAGAGTGTTCCGTGTCTCTGTAATTTGGAAGGTGAACTCCGAAAACTTCAGGTGTATCCTGCGCCGCCAGGCTTAAATAGCCCAGTTCTTCAATTTGGTGCCCTCTGTGAGGCCGCTTCAGAGGTCGTGGGTCCAGCCCGAGGATCGTGAGGAGCCCCGCAAGGAAATTCCGGAGGACGCGCACCACGTGATCGACCCCTGCATGTCGTAAGTGGACCGAAGGTTTTTTACCGTGTGGCTTCTCCCTTCTAACGGCTGCAAAGACCTGCTGCCCTAACTGCGGCCACGCTTTGGCTCCCTTTGGTAATTTGTATCGCGAGACATCAGACGGACCTCTGTTGGCGTACGGAAACATCTGGTTAAGTTAAGTATAGTGGCCACTCCTTTGTCTTTGTTTTATCTTTGTTCGACTTTTGCAAAAGCCGAAACCGAGGGGTGAGTGCAGTTTTTTGTACTATAAAGTGACTAATTAACCCCTTGAAGTTTGTAAAGAAACTATTGTGGTAGTGATGCCTAGTTTCAGTAAGTTTGGAAAATGGTTTTGTTATAATCGCGATAGGGCTTCCCGACTGGAGGACTCTTGTCCAATTCCTCCGGCCATAACTCCCACCTATGAAGTATATTCTAAACATGGTATTAGCCCCATAGCTTTTAATGAGGCATGGGTTCGCTATACTAGAAAAGATGGTGTTTTACGATGGCCACAGAACGGCAGTTTTGAGCTCAATATTTTAGATAATTTGGCGAACACTTTGTTTAAACGAAAAGCCCGGCCGGCTATGTTTGACTCTTTTCGCCTATGGCGTAAGGAGGCCAAACAGAAAGAAATAAAACAAGCTAAAAGAGATAGGAGGGATATGTCTATTTTGCAAGCTGCGCAACAGTTTAAAAATAATGAAAACGATCATGCGATTGAGGTCTCAGATAGGCAACATCGTATGGCGGTAGATAAATGTTATCCAGTGTTACCAACTTCCCCTGCGGAGAAAAATGTGGACCCTGAGAAGGATCCTTTAATGTCCCATCTGTTGAGATTAACCCCGCCCTATGCGCAGGGAGCTAATGTACCTTTTGGATTACCGCCTGCCCCCGGAGCGAATACACCTTTATTGTTAGCACCTGCCCCGCCTGTTATCCCACCTGTCGCTCCCCAACCGGTTCCTGCACCCTCACCACAGCTTTGTCCGGCATTGCCGAGCTCTCCCTTACCTTCGGCTCCTTCCGTAAATGTTACTTCCTCTTCTGCCCCGCCTAATATTCTGTCTCCTGTCCTAATGGCGAATTCTCCCTCCGCTCGGAGGCGAATGATCGATACAGTTTCTGGCCTTTTGTCCCCTCTCTTTGGGACATTTCAAATGACCCCTGTTCCTCCTCGTAGACAAACTCATAGTCAGCTACCAGGTATGGAGGAACGGGAAGTGCTAGATCTTCAAGCCCGAAGGTGGATCACGAATGGCCCCCAGTATAGTGTGCAAGAAATTATGGTCACCTTCCAGCTGTGGGAGGCACCAACGCAGAGATATGTTTTTGATACTATGTGTGAAATTTTAAGTCAAGAGTGGGAGGATATGGGATTGGGACGAGCCCCTCAGGGCCTGCTCGATGTACAGGCCGAGTTTGATAAAGGGCTGATTGTGGGCGCAGAGGTCGAGGACGCGGTAGGAACGCTTGTCACTTTTAGAATGATGCTTGCCTGCCGGTCCTTGCCAAAACGCGATTCCCCCGTCAGGCGAAAATTAAAACACTATCCCATGCGAGAGGTTCCCCCAGTGTGGAGAGAGGAGGTTGCAGCTCAGGGTGCTAATCCTATTATACCTGCTCACTTTCAACGCGTGTGGGCACACGTTCCGTGGAAGCGATATGAGGTATTGGCCCTTAAACAGTCGTTACCGGACCCCCGTAAAAATCCTGCTGGGTACTACAAAGAGTTGTCCCAAACTGTTGATGCATGTATTATGAATTTGGCCGATATAGACATGCTAATGGGTAATGTGGTCCCACAACCGTTATGGGCTAGGATTCGGAAGGAGGACCATGTGGGGGAACTGGGGGGTGATTGGGCTGCCATACTCGCCGCGGACAGACTCCAAGTGGGTGGTGCCAAACCTGAGGCTCTAATTACAGAACTCCCAACTAGGATCATTACCTTACTGAAAACTATGATGCCCCCTCTGCGAGTTAATTGGGATAAGTTAGCAGCTTGTAAGCAGAAAGCGGATGAAAACGTCTCTGATTTCTTCACTCGTTTCGAGGAGACGTTCATCGATCATAGTGGTCAGGATATGAGCACGGAAGGTGGCCAACGATTGTTTGTAGACAAATTTGTGCCAAATTTGGTTCCGGAAATATCTAATAAGTTGAAGAATTCCGAAAGAGCGTGGGCGGTCTCCTCTTCGGCCCAGATATTGGCTACTGCCCAGTATTATGAAAATAGGGATAAAGAGGAAAGAGAGAAACTTGATAAAAAGACCAAAGAGTTGAAAACAAAAGTTCTTTTGCAACAGGCTTATCCTCCTCGCCCTGCCCAACGTGAATTTCAGCCGTCTCCACCATTCCAGAGAAAGTCGCAGAGGTCTGGGCCTTTCGTTCCCCGACCCCCACTGGGCCAAAATCAATGCGCTTACTGTAAAGAAGAAGGCCATTTAAAGTATAATTGCCCGGTTTTGTTACAGCGCACGAGCGGTATTCCCGCGTCACGAGGCCAGGGTGGTTATCAGTCAGCACCAAGAGGTAGAGGACGAGGTACGCTGCCTAATAACCAACGTTCCATGCCCCCTGGAAACTCCACGAATTATTTTGATCAGCAAAATGTTCAGTCTACAAACTATTACAACAGTGATTACTATACTGAGGATGAGAGTCAGAATTCCCAACCTAACTAGGACAGCCATGGACAAAGTAAGGGAGTAGTATCAGTTCCTGTGGACCAAAGTGGGCCTTATGTTGACGTGGAAGCACTAGGTGTTACAGAGCCATTCCTATTAGACACTGGTGGAACAAAGAGCTCTATGATTCACTCTAAACTCCCTGGGGCACCTTTGTCTGGCTGTACAAATGTTTCTGTAGGTTTTTCTGGCACCCCAGTTCAAAACCCAGTTTCGTGCCCTTTGCCCATTTCAATAGGTCCTTACAAACTGGAGGCCCCGCTCCTTTTAACAACTGGTTGTGGTGAAAATTTGTTGGGCTTGGATTTATTGAAGAGATTGTATGCAACATTACACTGTTCCCCTTCTGGTGTACGTCTTACCTTAGGTAAGAAATTGACCTCACCGATGTATTTGTCTAAAGATCAGCTTCCCCCTGAATTACAATCTCTTCCAGCCACCCTCTGGGCCACCGGCCCCAATGATGTGGGCCTCCTGCGGATTCCTCCCTACTTTGTAACGCTCAAGCCTAATACTAAATTTCCTCGCATTCCACAGTATAAAATTTCCAGTGACGGCGAAAAAGCTCTTTTGACTATAGTTCATGATTTGATACAAAACGATGTGGTCGAAGAGACTAGGGGAAATGTATGCAATAGCCCTGTTCTGCCTGTTTTTAAACGAACCAACCCTTCTCAGCCACCTGTCTATCGTTTTGTGATTGATCTCAGAGAGGTCAACGAGAGAGTGGTACCTCAATTCCCTGTTGTCCTGGATATTAATGCCCTGCTGACAATGATACCAGCCTCAGCTTCCTGGTTTTCCGTCATTAACCTCAAAAATGCTTTCTTCAGCATTCCCATTGCTGAGGAAAGTAGGGATATTTTTGGCTTTTACTTAGCAGGCCGAAGCTTCCGGTTCAAGCGAGCTCCTCAAGGCTATTGCGAGAGCCCCTCCATTTATAGTCAAGCATTGAAATCACAGCTCGATACTTTGTGTTTACCACAAGGAGCCACTCTCATTCAATATGTGGATGACCTGTTGGTTGCAGCAGATGCTGAAGAAACTTGTAAAAAGGACACCATTTCACTGTTACGCCACTTATCTGACCACAACCACAAGGTTTCAGCATCAAAATTGCAATATTGCTGCCATGAGGTTACCTACCTAGGTCATCTCTTGTCAAAGGAGGGTCGGCGATTGACCCCAGAACGTATCCAAGCAATTGCCCAAATGCCTATTCCATGTACGCAAAAAGAGGTGTGTGCCTTTTTGGGTATTACCTCTTATTGTAGACAATGATCCCCAATTTTTCCCTTCTGGCAAAACCTTGGTTGGCACTCACTCTTAAAGATACACCACACCCGCTTCCATGGACTGCGGAATGTCAGAAAAGTTTCACTGATTTATGCACTGCCTTGTGCTCTGCCCCTGTGTTAGGTACTCCTGATTACAGTAAGCCTTTAACACTCTATGTTCATGAGAAAGAAGGTTGCGCGTTATCAGTTTTAACGCAACGATTTGGGGACAAGCAACGCCCCTGTGCCTATTTTTCGGCCACGTTAGATCCAGTGGCCAAGGCATTACCTAGCTGTTTGAGGGCTACAGCTGCAGCGGCATTTTCCATTCGCCAGTCTGCTGGATTGGTATTAGATAATACCCTTATGGTCATGGTACCGCATGCAGTAGACACCCTCCTGAACAGAACAAAGACTCAACACCTCACGAGTGCAAGCCTTTCGGGGTACAAATTGGCGCTCTTGGCTAGCCACATACACATTAAACAATGTAATACCTTGAACCCGGCAACATTGCTGCCAATTCCAGTAGAAAATGACACTCAGGAGCAACACGACTGCTTCCTCTGTACGGAGGAAGAGACAAAAGGCAGAGTTGATTTAAAGGATACTCCACACCCGGACCCGGATGGGACCTTATGGGTGGACGGTTCGTGTTTTAAGCTTCCCAATGGTGAAACAACCTCAGCCTATGCAGTCACTACCTTATACACTGTTGTAGAAACAGCGCGTATTATACATAACTCAGCCCAGGCAGCTGAATTGATAGCACTGACTAGAGCTTGTATGTTGGCTGAAGGAAAAAGGGTGAATGTGTATACTGATAGTCAGTATGCGTTTGGAGTGGCCCATAGTTTTGGCCGCCTGTGGAAGGAAAGAGGGATTCTCACATCCCATGGCACTAAGATACAGCATGGCCAATTGGTAAATGACCTCCTTGAATCACTCACCTTGCCCACTCAGATAGCGATTGTGAAGTGTAGTGCACATAAGAAGATCACTGATGATGTAGGTCAAGGAAATGCTTTCGCAGACCACATAGCGAAAGAGACAGCTAGAGACACTACAAGCCGCATGTATGTTGCGGGCTCTGCTAGATGGGTTGCACAAGGAGGGATGTGTGAGAATACTGTGGACAGTGTGAAAGCGATCCAGGCAGAGGCCACAGAGAAAGAATTGAGTACGTGGAAAGAAAGTATAGGAAGATTGGATGTGACAGGGTGCTGGACAGACTTGTCAGAACATCAACGCTGGTTGTTACCAGATGCTTATGTACTCCCAGTAGTTACCATGGCACATGGTCCAGCCCATATTAGCGCTAAAGGTATATGCAAGCTTCTGGCTCCGGTATGGAAGAATGTGGGGATCCCTAAATGTGCAGACAATCTGGTTACGCATTGTATTGTATGCTTGATGCATAACCCGGGGAAGGGAACACCAACACCAGTAGGACACTATGCTCCCCCAACTTACCCTTTTGAGGCTTTACAAATAGATTACATCCACATGGAACAATGTAACAATCTGAAGTACGTTCTTGTTGTGGTATGTGCCTTCTCCCGATGGGTAGAGGCCTATACCCTGAAAGATAATACTGCTCTATCCACGGCAAAAGTCCTTTTGAAGGAGTTTCTGCCAAGATTTGGGTTACCAAGAATTATTTGGAGTGACAACGGAAGTGAGTTTGTGTGTCAGATCATGCAGAAAGTATGTACAGGCCTTGGCATTCAGCAAAAATTCTACGCAGCAAACCATCCTCAGTCAGCAGGTTTGGTGGAATGCTATAATGGCACCCTTAAGCTTAAACTGGCGAAAATACAAGCCAGCACGGGTCTTGCCTGGCCTGATGCCTTGCCCTTGGCTCTCTTATCCACCAGAACAACCACCCATTCCCGTATGGGACTTAGTCCTTATGAGGTTGTCTTTGGACGCCCTGCAAATGTTTGGGGAGTCCCAAGGCCAAAGAAATACTCAGAGATAGAGCATCCATTGTTGATTGACTATTTACATGATCTAACCACTAAGTTACGTGTCCTTCACCAACAGGTACAAGATACTTTGCCCCAGACTTCAACGGATCCTGGTCACACCATACGGCCGGGAGACTGGGTCTGCGTCAAAAACTTCCAGAGGTCAAAGAACTTGGAACCTCGCTGGAGAGAACCTCGTCAGGTGCTACTGACGACGCGTACTGCAGTAAAGGTAGTCGGCAAAAAGAACTGGGTACATGGGGTACATTGCAAGAAAGTGCCCCTACCATTGCCTTATGATCAATGGGTTCATAAACGAATTAGTGACTCTAAAACCGGAAGAGTACCAAGATTTGGACTATTCAGCGATGCGCGCCTAGACTTTGCCGGAGCAGGACAAGACGACGACGAGGTCCTCCAGACAGCTATACCACCGGCAGTGAAATTGGACACTACTAAACCACATCTCCTTTTCCAAGAACAAACTGTACCTGGTTCCCAGAGGTATGATTTGAGGCCCAGACTGAACAAAATACCTCAATACTGCTTCATTGACTTTGTCTTTATCCCGATTTCCACATGATTGTAAGTTTCAGAATTGTGACCAAAGATGTGGCTCTAGGCCTGTGGGACTTGTAGGAAAGTATAAAGAACTACAGACAATCACAGCTGAGTGAAGTAACCTCCCGTCACGGGCAATATTTAGAGCTGGAAATGACTTTTAACAAGGGAATGGACAAAATACAAACAATGAGCACAAAGCATTGTAAATTACTGCATAATCGTTATATAGTGGTTTTAATAATATTGATTTTGATATGTATTATATTGTCTTGTATAGGATGGGGACTACACGTAGTTTTTACACAGCCTACTCCCAAAGTTAAGGTTGAAATGCATACACATGGCACTCTACCACCTCATGTTGAGTCAAGAAGGAGTGAACACATTTGTTTCCATGCTACATCAACATCAATTGGCCACTAATGCGACAAACTGTTGAGTTTGCGGTCTTCTGCCAAGTTCGGTGACTTCCTTTTTCATTTAATGGCTCTTGTAGTGCATGGTGGGAATTGAGCGCCAGTGGGTATTTTCTGGAGATGGGGATACTCGAGAAGTAAGGAGCTTGGGAGTACATCTATACCATTTATGTTGGCGGGACAGAAAAAGGATATATGGGACGAATAGTGAGAAGTCAGAATATGCTGATCGCCAAACCAAATCTACGGATTTGTATTTTCTGCCCTCTAATAGAACCTCTCGAAAAGGACAAACTTTTCTAGTGGTACCTGGACAAGCACCATTCTGTATTAGGAAAGGAGGGTTAGAATATAAAGGTACAAGCAATTGCCAACATATTGTGACATTGAATGGGACAGATTGGCCTCGCATGGTTCCCTCACGTAATACATACTTCGTGTGTGGAAATAAGGCTTGCACTTCTCTACCTGGTAATTGGAGAGGCACCTGTTATATCTCTTGGTTGTTGCCCCCTACATATATAGCAGATGCCAAGCATCATTTACAGAAAAGAGGGGTGGCGTCTGGCCAGGATACGTCAGGACAAGAAGTCGGGGATGTTTTGAAAGGACTCCTTCTATTCTGGGGCTCAATAGCCAACAAGTAGAGACATAAGACAACTAATTCGAGTTGTAGAAGCCACTGTCAATGAAACAGCTGGAGCTTTGAGTAACATCACTGCAGAACTCGCTGCTGACCGCCTCGTCACGCTTCAGAACAGGATGGTATTAGATATCATCCTTGCTGACCGTGGGGGCATATGCAGATTGATTGGATCTAGCTGTTGCATTTTTATTCCAGACAACGCCCCTACAGTATACCAAGCCATCTCTAAGCTACATAAGATTGCTGAGTCCGTTCACCAGGATGAAGGGAATTGGTCTCTGATGGGATGGTTTGGGGGACTACTGTCTACACGGGGATGGAAGATTCTCACCTTTGTCGGAGCGACTTTGGCCATTCTCTTCTCATGTTGCCTTTGCCTACAATGTGGTCCAGCTATATGCGGGCTCTGCGCCACCCTGTGTGTTCCAAATCCGGTATCACAGAAAGCAGCGAACACAAAGATAATGCTGCAACAACAGCTTGTAGATTTCATGGCTATTAAAGTAGATTCAGATTCGCAACAGCCTCTGGTTTCTTTGCCTGAGTAATGGCAAAAGGAGGGTCTGAGGAAATTCAAATACGGCCCCATCTTTTCTTGTAACACCATTACGCTGTTGCCCTCACTCAGGCCCCTTCAACCTTCATAGTGTTTCTTTCACATTCTATACTGTTGCACATATTACACGACCTTTCCTGTTTCCCTGAGCTAAGTCCATTCTGAGACCCCGCTCGAAGCAACTAATCCCCTCAGATAACCAACTATTGACCCTTGGTGACCGTTCTCGGCCTCTCCAGTTGTTTTACGAATCACCACCTTCAACACGCAAACACGTCCTGTCGTAAATTAATTTAACCACGGATTGGCTATGCCACCTGACCTATAGGGTCGGGTAGAACATGACCTTAGGGAAGGAATTTCTATTACCCATTATCCTGTATCTTGTACAAAGAATGTTTTCTTGTGGATGATTTGTATTTTTATTGCACTTTGAGGGGGTTGTTGCTTTAGGGGATTCCAGCGCTACAAAAGACTGTGAGCCACGGATTGAAGTGGCAGTCTCCTGAGAACCTAGCACTGATGTACTTCTAGGACAATTGTACCTAGCGGCAGCTAATAAATTGAAGTTCCTATGCCAGACAGAGTGTTCCGTGTCTCCGTAATTTGGAAGGCGAACTCAAGTCAGGTCAAGTCAAATTCCACTTTATTCGATTAATTAAAATCATAAAAGCATACTACAACAAATATCAAAAGTTCATCTATAAAACAATTGATAGAATTAATACAGTATTAAACAGTTTATAGGTTAAAAAGCAAATTAAAAGGGCGATAAATACATAAAATAGATTAAAAAGCACTTGACTGGGCAATATTGCTGAGTCCAAATTCCTATTGTTCTTCCAAACTAAGCCTTGTTCTCTTGGATCGCACCGATGCGGCTAAAAAACTAGCAGTGCAATACATAATGAGAGGAGAGAGCAACATTTGTAAACAAAGCAGTGCAGGCTTGTACTGGATAAAACCCAAGTCCTTCAAAATAGGTTTTAAGTATTTTGTACGCGGTTCATGATAGAAGGAACAAAAAAACAAAAAGTGGGCATTATCCTGAATAGAGAAACCATCACATTTGCAAGGGGACGATTCCTCCAGCTTGCACCAGTTTTTCACATCCCACAACACTGTATAAATTTGGTTGAACCGAAATTTGGACAAAAGCCATCTATGGAATGGATTATTTACCACGGTTAAATAAGGGGCCAGCTCACAAGACGGGGATATCAGGACGTGAGCCCTCACAGAGGTTTTGCACAAATCGCATGCTTCACGCTCGGCCGTGCGAATTCTCAGAAAATTAATTTTCACCCACTCTAGGTCAGCTCTACACAAGGCTTCAGGGCAACTAAAAATTTCAGGGCGACCCAAAAGAGCTGCCATAGATTCGATATATGTCAGCCACTGAATATCCCTACTGTGGTCAAGTTGGAGGCAATCTTTGATGATCCGGTGATTTAGGCTAAGGTTTGGGTTTAGCCAAAGCTTTATCCACATCAAAAGTGGAGCTAGATTTAAAATGTCTAAGATGTAACCCATTCCCAGCTCTAAATGTACTGAGAAGGTAGCAGTTGACTGGGGTAACCCCAGCAATGAGCGAAAAAATTTATTTTCCTCTGTCTGGATATCTATGACGTTAACGTAACCCCAGATCGCTGCACCATATCTAGCAATAGCAATTGTCTTGGCTTTATAGATGGCCATAATGGCCTCCATGGGTTTCCCCCCCAATCTTTTCGCAAAACCCAAAATGGCACCGTACGAACTTCTAACCGCATTAATTTTGGATGTTACCTGCGGTGTCCAAGATCCCCTCTGATCAAAGATCACACCCAGATAGGTGAAGACCTTAACACTAGTGATCACCTCTCCATCACATAGAAAAGATTTTTCTTTACGCATGCCACGACCGACAGACATGGTATGCGATTTACTTTTATTGATCACCAAATCCAGACTACTCATAAAATTACAAAAAGCATCTAATAGCTTTTGTAGGGCAACTGGGGTCCTAGCTATGAGTACCGCGTCATCGGCATAGAGGAGCACCGGAATTGGTGCACCCCCCATGCACGGGAAATCTTTTGTAGCAGACGTTAGGTAACCCTCCAGAGAGTTTACATAGAGCGTAAACAACATTGGAGCCAGGATACACCCCTGGCGGACCCCTCTGGTGGATCTAAAGCACTCGGTGCACTTTCCATCGGTGGTCATTCTTATGCGGGCCCTCAGATCTTTATGAAGCTCCGCTAGAAAGTGCACCAGGGCGCTATCCAGGCCCATCTCCAACAACATTGCCCACAGTTTCGATCTATTAACAAGATCAAAAGCTGTGGACAAATCCATAAAACCCATATATAAGCTGCCCCCCTTTGCTTTAGTATATTTGGACAATATAAGGTGGAGGTTGAGGCATTGGTCCTCAGTACTCCTCCCTGACCTAAAGCCATATTGCGCCTCGGATAAGATGTTATTTCCCCTGGTCCACGCGGAGATCCTCGCCAGGACAACCTTGCCTAAAATTTTGACCGAGGAGTCCAGAAGCGAAATGGGTCGATAACATTTTGGGTCTCCTCTCTGCCCTTTTTTAAAAATAGGGACGATTGTTGCAAGGGACCAGGACTCAGGGAAACCCACTATTGCGGCAGCATTAAAAACTCTAGTTAAAATATTAGCCCAAAACAGTGGATTTGCCCTGTACATATCTGCTGGTACTCCATCTGGACCTGGTGCCTTACGCCCAGCTGTTTCCTTTATGGCTCTAAGTACCTCACAAGTTTCAAAACTCACAGGTTCCATTGGACTATCAGTTACGGGGATTATAAAGGTGTCCAGCTCTCTGTGACTGTCATATATTTTTTCAAAGTGAGACAGCCACTCAACTTCTGGGATATTTAATTCCTGTACTGAGTTTTGGGCGCCTGTGAGAAAAGGAGAATTTATAATTGTCCAAAATTCAGCACTATTTTTTAGGGTAGCTTTATCCCTTAGGTCCTCCCAAGCTTTACTTTTTAATTCTTTTTTACGTAGAGAAATGACCGTATTGTAATCCTTCCTCAGTCGAGCCACAAGCTCCTTATTCCTTGGGCGCGCACTAAGGGCTTTTTTGAGGCGGTTATGGGCTTTACTACAGTTTTTATCGAACCAGCCTTTTGCCTGATATTGTTTGTCCCCCTGTCCTTTGGCTAGGAGACTGCTAGACACAAACCTGCAAATACCTTCAAATGAAGATATAACGTCATTGTGCCCGGCTAGAGGAGTAGCACACACCCGTAACTCATCTGCAACCGAATTAGAAAGAGTCACAAAAAAATGTTCTGGTACAACTGCCTCCCATTTGAGTCTTCTCCCCTGATCCTTTACTTTAACAGGCAAAATAGTCTGCTGGAGGACAATCAGTTTTGACAGTAAGGCACTATTTGTTAACACCAGTCTGACAGGGTTGTGATCACTCATGGGCATATCAATAGCATTATAAGTAATCACATGATTAAGAAAAAATCTCGAAATAAAAATAAAATCAATAATCGAGTCGCTAGCCCTGCCCGTATAAGTGGCAACCCGTGTGGTAGTATCCGAAAATTCAGATTCAAATAACTCATTTAGCAGCAATACATTTTCAAGTGCACGACCATTCAGTGTGTGTTCTAAATGGGGAGGTGACACACAGCCTAGGCCCTCCATGTCAACCATAACACATTTTGAACACAAATGGACATTAAAATCACCCATTAAAATGATCCGAAACAAAGTGGATTGCTTGTCTCCATAGAGGGTTAAAAAATCTAATAACCAGTTAAAATGAGAGGATTCTGGATTACTATTGGGAGCATTGTAGCAGTTAACCAACAACAATTTACCACCATCCTCAACGGTTAACTCCAGAAAAATAAAATTTTTGGAGGCACAATCTAACATAATCAATTTGCCTCTTATGTTCACTGAGACCAACATCATAAGGCCACCTTTGTTCCGACCAGCTGGGGAAGGCAAGGCAGGGACAAAAAAAGATGTAAAGCCATCTATCCAGTAGTCACATTCCAAATCCCAAGTCTCTTGCAAGGCGATGACATCATAACTCTTGACAAAGCTTACCCAGCTGGGGTCTCCCTTCTTAGTCCGCAAACCAGCAATGTTCCAAGATAGCAGCCTAACTGATCCCCCAAAGTCACTAGCAGCAATCTCAGGTAAATTGTTCTCGATCACCACAGAAGAGGGTACGTGAACCGTGGATGTACGGGCCGCAACCGCAGCGACCTCTGTACCCTCTCCCTCTACTCGTCAATCGCAGAGTTCGAGGCCTGAGAGCACATCAAACCTGTTATGTGTTGAAATGGGGGGACCCCTTGAGCTGGCAATTTCACGGCACTGCAAAGAAGGTTGCTGCGCCCAATTTGCCCCCACCGGAGTAAATGGATAAAGTCTTGGTCTCGACGCGGAGGGAAAATTGGCCTTATTGTAAAAATACCCCAATGGGCGAACACGGATGCTGTTGCTCTCCTCCAGCAAAGATGCTGCCCGCAGGAGGACAGTGGCCACGTGTTGTGGGTATTTAAAGTTCACAACCACGCAGTCCCCTCTACAAGATTTCCTTGATGGGCCAATCCAGTTCACTCTCCTTGTCGTGATTATATCTCCAGCAAGTTTGGGCGGAAAATCGCATTTTGCGCCTAACCATGCCACCACTTTGTTTTTAAGGGATTCATGCGCTTCCACTTGCGGTTCTAAGTTGCCTGTGTCGAGTAGTGGGACATCTGCAAGTACGATGACGTATGGAGCGCATTCCGGGGGTAAATTAATGGTGTTAGCGCGTCTACTTTGTACAGCATTAATGTTATTGCCAGATCTCTGCAGACCCCTAGCCTGATCGGAATCCACAACTGTTGATGGGGGATGAATTTCTACGGGGGCAGTAAGATTATGGCCTGAACTAACAACAGGACGAGTCACAGATGAAGAATTGGGAGTTTTTGTGCCACTACATCCCCTCACCTCGAGATTAGCTAAACTGTTATGGGAGGGTAAGGGATTCGCCTGAGAAGATTTAACCAGTTGTCTATCCAGTAAATCACCAAGTCTTTTAATTTCCGCATTAGCAGTGTCCAGTTTGGCTGTAAGACAGTCAATACGAGCTTTCACTTTTAGATCTATGGCAGCCTCAATACGCTCGATTAACAGATCAAACTGATCTAGGCTCAAAGCAGTCTTGGGATCCTTCATAGGCTCTACGTTTGAGATAGTTTTGGGAGAACTGTGTCTATCTGGCCGATGAGTTTCCACCCTTCTCCTCTGGGTGGTCTTACCCCCCCTCTTACTTTGAAGCCTTCTGCAAGATCTAACTGGTCTCTTGTCCCTAGTTTCTTCCACTGTTTCTGGGTCTTCCTCGAAGTCAGGGCGTAATGTGTCATTAAATGTAGAGACCATTGCATCGTTATCCTGCACCTGGGCAATAGACGCTACTGTATTACAGGTGAGTTCAGTAACGTTATGGTCTTGTGGAAAACAGTTTGTGGTTCTATCGCCATCTGAGAAGTCCTCCAATGTAGCGGTTATTACTAGAGAGGGGGCAGGATCCGTGTCGTCTATTTTACCCAATGAGGCTCTTCTATCCTCGTTAATCTTGGTTACCCTCTTCACTAGAAAATTGGTCATTAAACCCGCCCCCGAGACTACCTTATTTTTCTTTGGACCTGACATCATGGGATTGGCAGACCCCACGACAGTATACGGACAATAGCCAAAAGCCCGTCTCTACAACACAACCCCGCAGCAGTGGGCAAGGGGCACGGCAAACAGAATATCGTACAATAGCGGTACCTGTAAAGCGGCAGGAGCTCTGATGTCCGGTGTCAGGGGGATGGCCCCGCCCTGCCTCCTCCTGCCCCGGACGGCCACAGACGGCCCGCCCTTTGCCCGGGCTTAGCCCGGCGTCCGCCCGCGCGCGTCCCGCGACGCGGAGGAAGTTGCTTCCTTTTCAGCGCCTCCGGGCGCATTAATCGCGTCAGCAGCCGCAGGGAGGTCTGGGAGCTGTAGTCTCCCCCTATTCGCGGCCGCGGTGAAGTTGCGGCGATAGGGGAGACTACCAGCGTGTGGATCCCACAGATGGCGGCAGCTGCGATGGAGGGACAGAGCAGCAAGTGGCAGCAACAACGGCCCAGGGACGAGGCACCAACAAAGCCCCTCGCGACAGGTAAGGTCTCCCGCTCCGTCGAGGGAGTTGCTTCCTTTTCAGCGCCTCCGGGCGCGTTAATCGCGTCAGCAGCCGCAGGGAGGTCTGGGAGCTGTAGTCTCCCCCTATTCGCGGCCGCGGTGAAGTTGCGGCGATAGGGGAGACTACCAGCGTGTGGATCCCACAGATGGCGGCAGCTGCGATGGAGGGACAGAGCAGCAAGTGGCAGCAACAACGGCCCAGGGACGAGGCACCAACAAAGCCCCTCGCGACAGGAAGGCGAACTCAGAAGATTTCAGGCGTACCCTGCACCGCCAGGCTTAAATAGCCCGGTTCTTCAGGTCCTCGGGGTGAACATAAATTAATGGAAGTGGACTGGTTTTTTTTATAGAAAAGTTTGGAGTGGCGATCCTAACGCGGCGCTCAGCACGGCCCCCTAGTGTGAACGCGCTGGGTGCGTGGCTCTCAGCGCAACCCCCTAGTGTGAACGCGCTGGGTGCGCGGCTCTCAGCGTGGCCCCCTAGTGTGAGCATGCTAAGTGCGCAGCTGTCAGCGCGCCACCCAAGTAATTCACAGGTCTTTAAAAGACCATCTACCTGTAAATGAGGCTTTGTGGTGATTTCACCTCTTCTTAGAGCCCCTGCATCTCCACTCTGCCTATGACTGGAAGAATTAGCCCCCCCCTGAAATTTTTATCAGCCTCCCCTGAGATTTGGCTCTAGTTGCACCCCTGACTGGCGTATGCCGGCTCTGCCCACTCCGCTTACTCTTACAGAATTCTGTAGATTCTATCCGCCATATGTCTTTTTTTTATTTTTTTATTTTAATTTGCCAGTACAAAGAAAAGAAAGATTACAATAAACATTACAAAATGGCACCCATCCCCCCACCCCAAAAAGAAGAAGGAACTTGCGTATGGTTACGAGAAAAGAAAAGACACAGTAAACCAAAAGAAGGAGAGAAAAGAAAAAAGAAAATGAAAAAAAAAACGAAAGAAGGAGAGAAGCGCATACATTATCCTGACTGTGCAAGCCATAGGCTCATTTTTTTCCCAAAGCTCTAATCCCTTCTTCCATCCCTTTCTTCCTTTCTTTGCATATATGGCAATTTCTAGATAATATGTGGCAGTAAAACGGGCTAGCCAGTGTGAGAACGATGGAGGCTCCGGATCTAGCCAGGAGGAAGCCACACAGAGCCTCCAGACAGTCATGGCAATGAAAATTAAACCATCTCTTTTCAGCTGGGAAGTCACGGTCTGCGTTCCCAGCAGAATTATAGTAGGGTTCAATAAGATGGGCTGAGTTGTAACTTCCCTTAAGAACTCCTGTATTCTGTTTAAAGTGATGGAGAGTTTTAAACATGTAGAGAAAATATGGATAGAGTTGACCCTGTATTCCGCACATCTTGGACAAAGGGTGCCTTGGCCAGACCCCCACTTAGCAATTTTACTAGGGGTGAGATATAAAAAGAAAATAGTTTTAAAATGTTGCGCCTGTAGTTTGGCTGAGATTAGGATGTTCTGTGAAAGGGAGAGTGAATAAAAAAAAGTGGTGTTAGAAGTGTCAGTTTTGCTGGACCATTTATCAGCTATGTTCTGTAGGTCGTCGGGGGTCTGTCTATTTATCATGTTGTATAATAAGCCAATTCGTGGCGCAGCTGGCTTACGTAAGAAGTTAAGCATATCAATTTCCCTGAAGCCAGAGGGCCCCCTACCTTCCTAGACAAAAAATCAGATACACAGTAATATTTAAAAGCATCTTCATTTTTGAGTTTAAACTTAACCTGTAGTTCCGAAAAAGGGACCACCCCTTCACAGGTAACAAGGTCTCCTAATTTCAGTATGCCGGCCTTGTGCCAGTCTGAAAAATAAGCCCCACCGAATATAGCAGGCAAGCTGCCATTATTCAGCGTGGGAGTGTAGAAGTTAAATCTACCCAATCAAAGAATTTTACAGATGCTGCGAAAGGTTTTAAAAGAGTTTAGTAGTGTCTTAAACCTCACCCTTTTGTAGTATCCGTAGGTGGTCTCCCGAAGTAGGCAGCCCCAGGACTGTTCACCCAGCAAAAGCTGAAAAGGCGTGGGGAGCCCTATGGTCTGAAGGGGTGGAGCCTCTTTTAGCGGTTCTGTGCTATATTGTAAAACCGAAGCCCAGTAGTAAAGTGTGATATTGGGGAAGGACCAGCCCCCTCGCTCTTTTGTTAGACAAAGCTGCCTTAGTGCCCTCCTGGGTTGGGATTAAGACCAGATGAACTGTGTGAAAATTTGTTGAAATTTTTGCAAATTGGGTTTACTGAACTCCAAGGGTATTGTGCGGAAGAAATACAAGAGTTTGGGAAAGTATGTCATTTTTATGACATTGCATCTGCCTACAAGGGTTAAATGTAAGTTGTTAATTTGTTTCAGGGCCTTTTTTGTGTGTAGTGCAAGAGGGGCTAGGTTGTCTGTGACAATTTCATCCAAATTTGATGATATAGAAACTCCCAAGTATTTGGCTTTAGAGACAACTCGAAAGTCAGTCCATAAAACTTGTCTATTTGTTATTATTTGGGTTTTGTTTTGGTTCAGAGCATAGCCAGAAAGCCTCCCAAATTTTAGCGCCTCATTTTCTAGAGCCACTATGGTGTTTGAGGGATCAGGTGAGGTGATGGCCAGGTCATCGGCATAAGCCATGACCTTAGAACAGCTGCCTTGGAGGTTAACTGGGAGGATCTCATTATTTCTCTCTATTTGCTTGATGAAGGGGTCAAGATAGAGGGCAAACAGCAAAGGGGAGCATGGACAGCCTTGTCTGGTGCCCCGGGAGATCTTAAACTGACTAGTTAGTTGCCCATTAACTGAGACACAAGCTGTTGGTTTAACGTAGAGGGCTTGTACTGCTTGCGTGATCTTTGGTCCAAATCCCATTCTCTTTATGACCGCCCACAGACATTGCCAGGAGACCCGATCAAAGGCTTTCTCAGCGTCCAAGAGTGTAAGTGACATCGGGTCTCCGGCAACCTGTGCAGCGTCAAAAAGAGTAATGGCCCTTCTGACATGTTCGGTTGTTCCTTTTTTGCGGAATAAACCCGTGCTGCCACTCTGAAACCAACGATTCAACTACAGAAGAGATTCTATTGGCTAGTACTTTGGAAAAGATTTTTGAGTCGCAGTTAATGAGCGTTATTGGTCGATATGAGCTCATCTCTGTTGGACATTTGTCCTTCTTTGGGAAGATAGCTATTCTAGCCATGGACCAGGATGCTGGTGGTAAAGTTCCATTGAAAGTAGAAGTTATTACTTCTGTAAAGATTGTCTTAATCTGTGGAGCAAAGGACTTGTAAAATTCTACTGGAATGCCGTCTGGCCCAGTGGCTTTCCCGTCAGGCAGACTGTTAAGGGACTCCAATATCTCATCCCATGTGGGAGTTATATCTAATCTATTCATGTCTTCTAAGGAAAGAGATCTGAGGTTGACCTCGCTAAGATAATTAGTGGTCTCAAGAGCGATTAGGTCGCTAGGGCCACAAATCTCTTCCGTATAAAGCTTGGAATAAAAATCCTGGAATCCATTTCGTATATGATCTGTGTTGTTAGTCTCAACCCCTGATGGGAGTTTGATTGTGCGAATCTCGTTGTAGGAGACCTGTTGCCTAGTCCTGACAGCCAGATGATGTCCAATGTTGTCACTGCACTCATAATTTGTCTCCCGGGTGCTTGCCCATTTTGCGGCGGTCTTTTCCGCAAAGATTGCCCCAATTTCGGCTCTGGCCAGCATTACCTACTTCTGGACTGTCTCGATGTTTTGTCCGGTCTGAATGTGGTGAGTCAGCTTAATTTCAGCCACCCTGAGCTTTCCTTGTAGATTATTTATCACCGCTTTCTCTTTTTTATTTTTGCGTACTGAAAAACCCAGGGTTTCGCCCCTGACCCCCGCTTTTAATGCTTCCCAGACTGTCATAAGAGGGGCAGAGCCAACATTGAATTCCAGAAATTCCTCTAGCCACCCTTGCATGTGTGTTTTATATAGCCGATCCTGTAGTAGAGCTTTTTCAAAGCTCCAGGTGGAGACCGCTTTGACTTTCCCTAGGCCAGTAATATTGATGATAAGGGGATTATGATCGGACATAAAACGTGGGGCCATTTCAATAGTGCAATTATTAATGATCGAGGATGAAAGGAAGAAATAATCTAGTCTAACAAGGGTGTGGTGCGGAGCAGAGTAAAATGTATACTCTGGCAAGGAAGGGTTTAGGCTTTCCCAGCAGTCTCTAAGACCATGTACCTGTGCAAGGTCTATCAAGGCCCGATATACCAGCGGTTTCCTACCCTTGTATTTCCAGTGACTGACACTATCCCAGTTAGAGGGTAAAGCAAATTCAGATCGCCACAGAGGACAATGGGGGTGGGCCAGTGTGCTAGTTCCCCGGAAACCAAATTTATAACTCCTGGGTCATCTAAATTTCTCCCGTAAATTGAGCAGAGGGTAAAAGGGGAGTTATTAGAGACATGGCACTCAGTAATCACCCATCTGCCTAAGGGATCAGCCTTGCCCTGGGTGAGAAGATAGAGAGTTTTCTTTCTGCCAAAATACCCACCCGCTTATTTTTTTAACCCTGTGTGGTGGCCCCTAAGACTTGAAAGCCCAAGGAGTCTAATAAATGTCTCTGAGAGCCCTCGATATGAGTTTCCTGTATACAATTGATGTCCCCCCCAAAGAGCGAAGCCCAAGCGCCACGTTCTGTCTTTTTGAGCGATCGTTTAGCCCACAGATGTTGACAGAGACGATTCTTGGAGAGTTTAACTTAGCCATTTTTAAAGAAAAAAAAGAAGCCAAAGGGTAATAGTAACACTACAAGCTCCTGAAGTCTTATCTTATGCTATGGCAAGTGTGTCTTAAGTATGCATGTGTATGTGTAGAAAAAATTAGAAAAACTCGTGCTGGATTTATCTGTGCAAAACTTTTCTCATATAGTGCCTTTCCCACCCCACCCCCCTCCCCTCCCCTTCTTCGAGCAATCAGGCAGAGCCTGAATGATGAAAATCAGCTTGAGCCCCGACTGCCAGCCACGCCGGATTGATATATTCTATGACTCTATTTTATAAGTTCAGCCGCGTGCCCCTTACTTTTAGCTGTGTTCAATAATAACATAATAGAGTGAAGTGATGTAGTAACAGCATAAAAAGAACAGAAAAAAACCCACACAGTGGAGAATGAGGCGAGTAGCCAAATAGGGTCACAGAGAAAAGGAAAAAAAAATGATGCCAAAGTCGAAAAAAAAAAAAGTTCGATTTGAGTCGGACTTCATTCGTAAGCCCTAATGAGCGAGTATCATTTGTTCTTGCCTTTCAATTCCTCCAGATACTCCCCTGCCTTAACCCTTTCGATGCTTGTGACGGAGCGGTTCCGTCATGCGCGTCGGTTGCGCTGTGTGCATGACGGAACCGCTCCGTCACGGCCCCGCCCGTGCAAGAACCCTTCAGCACAGCGCGGTAATCCACGCCGCGCTGAAGGGGTTAATCTCGGAGAGAAAAACCTTAGTACTCTCGTTTAATATTACTTTGAGCCTTGAGGGGACCATGAGAAACACTTCTGCCCCCAGCTGTTGAAAAGGGGGGATTAGTTGTCTCATACGCCATCTTCGTTCAACGGTCTGGTGGCAAAAGTCTGGTTTGGCAAAAAATGTTACACCATTTGCTCCCTTCTTGGAGTTAAAGCAGGCCTGGTCATATATCATCTGTCTAAGACAAAAGTTTCCAAAGTAAACAAGGAATACTCTAGGCTGCCCTCCTGACGTATTGGCACCGCTGTGATGTTGCTTTTGATAAAAGGGGAATCGGTGTGCCCTCTGGACTTCATAGTCCCAATCCCAACCTGGATGACCTGGAAAGGAGTCTTTTAGTAGTTGAACTATGAAGCGCCTGGGGTCATCCCCCTCCTTCCCCTCCGGAATACCAAGTAAGCGGAGGTTAAACTCTACTCAGTGGGGTAGTTCCAAGAGCCTACATGCTGAAATGGCTGAACCCTCTTTAGCTTCTATCTTGACCTCCATCAAGGAGTTCCACGAAGAAGTCCGGGCGGACAACCGAATCTCCAAGAATGCTGCCAAAAAATTGCAGGGTGGGTTAAGGCGTCTGAACAAAACCTGTGTAGACATTAGTGAGCGGGTTTCTATGGTAGAAACACGAATTGACCACTTTGAAACCGACGCTCTGACTACCAAAGAGCAGGGAGAGTCTAACACAGCCTGCATGATGACAAAATGGAGGATCAGGAAAATCGCCGCCATATGTCAATGATCCAGCTGTGGGGCTGATAATATCTTGCAGACAGGATTCTGGGCCTTTCCCGAGGCTTGGTCTGCAATCTTGACGCTCCACCGGGGTTGCCACTGGTTGGCAGCCAATTAGAGCCAAGCTCGTGCTCGCGGGTTAGGCTCCGCCAACATATGTACTTATCCAATCACTCTGCCAATCCCCAGGCACTTATAAATTCACTATACACTCTCCTTGCAGTACTCTAATCATCCAGTCTCTATCCATGTACTCATAGAATGACCCAGACAAAGTTACATAACCGAGGTCTTCCCCACTGCCAGAGGTAACATGGTTGCATGCGCAGTCAACAGCACAAAGTAATGTGGTAGGGACCAGAGCCATCATGCATACATAATGAACACATGGACACAGTTAGATAGATAGTGGAACTGGCTACGGGCATGTGCGCTCAGCCCCTTTTTATTACCATGGTCACATGTCCAGTGGCGTCTGTGCTAAATGCGTGTGGGGTAAGTGTAAGCCAGCCCTCAGGGAATGGTCGGTGCTGACAACAACAGTGATAATCGGATCACACACAGAAATTCAATCATAAAGGGTCCATGACTTGTGGTGCACTAAGGTAGGGGTACCAGATCTTGAATCACACACAAAAAGATTGTATCGTAAAAGGTGCATGACTTGGGATGCACTGAGGTAGGGGCACCGAGATGAGCGTGCTGATGTGAAGAAATTGTTAATGTTCCTTTGGGATATTCCTGCTGCAGGAGGTGACATTGTTGCGTCCGGTGTCAACAGCATGAAAGTCAATCATTAAGGGTCCATGAGTTGTGATGCACAGAGTTAGTGGCACCTGAAGTGCTCAGCGTGTGCACAGCCAGCGATGATGGCGTGTCCTTGCAGGACAGGATTGGATTGAATATGTGTGAGACCTGCTGACCGCAGTGTAGGATGGAGCCAGTGGTCAGCAAGGGCCTACAAGGTGTTGACTTGTGGTGCACTGAGTTAGTGGCAACAGTGGTGCTCAGCGTGTGCGCAGCTAGCGATGATACGTAGTTGTGGCTGGCCACACTGGGAGCAATGTCTTTTGCCTAATGAATTCTGCGTCAATAAGGCCACGTGGCAGTGAGTTGTGGTGCACTGAGTTAGTGGCATCAGAAGAATTCAGCGTGTGCGCAGCCAGCGATGATGCGTGGTGCAGGCGGGCCGCACTGGGAGCAATGTCTGTTGCCTACTGGACTGCGTCATCTGCAATCGCGACTCGATCTGAATTGGGAGCCCTGCTTACCGCAGTGTAGGCTGGAGGCAGCAGTCAGCAAGGGCCCACATCCACATGGCATTGACTGGAGCTGCACAGAGTTAGTGGCACATGAAGCACTCAGCGTGTGCGCAGCCAGCGATGACGCGTCTTGCGGGCAGGCCGCAGTGGATGCAATGTCTGTTGCCTACAGGGCTCTGCAATTAATAAATGAAGATTGAATTCGAATTTCGAGCTCTGCTGACCACAGTGTAGGCGTATGGAACAAAAGATGAAATATGTATGGAATACATTGTCGAACTATGTAGGCTTCAGGGACGTTATAGTTAGTTGCCTATTGGACTCTGAAATTAATGAATCAAGACTGAATTTGAATTGTCAGCCCTGCTAACTGCAGTGTAGGCCGGAGGCAGCGGACAGGAAGGGCCAACAGGCATGTTGCGTTCTCTTGAGCTGCACAGAGTTAGTGGTACCTGAAGCACTCAGAGTGTGCACAGCCAGCGATGATGCGTTGTCCGGGCGGGCTGCAGTGGGAGCAATGTCTTTTGCCTAATGAATTCTGCATCAATAAGGCCACATGGCGGTGACTTGTAGTGCACTGAGTTAGTGGCACCTGAAGCACTCAGCGTGTGCGCAGCCAGCGATGATATGTGGTGCGGACGAGCTGCACTGGGGGCAATGTCTGTTGTCTACTGGACTGCGTCATCTGCAATCGCGACTCGATCTGAATTGTGAGCCCTGCTGTCCGCAGTGTAGATGGAAGGCAGTAGTCAGCACACACATTGAGGAATGCTTTTTGTCACTTCTTCTTGACAAAATCCGAGGACATAGAGTACAATTCTCTCTGCAATTAATAAATCAAGACTCAATTCAAATTGTGAGCCCTGCTGACTGGAGCTGCACAGAGTTAGTGGCACATGAAGCACTCAGCGTGTGCGCAGCCGGCGATGACGAGTCTTGCGGGCAGGCCGCAGTGGATGCAATGTCTGTTGCCTACAGGGCTCTGCAATTAATAAATGAAGATTGAATTCGAATTTCGAGCTCTGCTGACCACAGTGTAGGCGTATGGAACAAAAGATGAAATATGTATGGAATGTATTGTCGAAATATGTAAGTTTCAGGGACGTTATAGTTAGTTGTCTACTGGACTCTGAAATTAATGAATCAAGACTCAATTTTAACTGTGAGCCCTGATGACCGCAGTGTAGGCTGGAGGCAGCGGTCCGCAAGGGCCCACAGCCACGTGGCGTTGACTTGAGCTGCACATAGTTAGTGGTACCTGAAGCAGTCAGCGTGTGAGCAGCCAGCGATGATGCGTGGTCCGGGCGGGCCGCACTGGATGCAATGTCTGTTGCCTACTGGACTGCGTCATCTGCAGACTCTATCTGAATTGGCAGCCCTGCTAACCGCAGTGTAGGCCGGAGGCAGCGGACAGGAAGGGCCCCCGGCCACGTGGCGGTCACTTGAGCTGCACAGATTTAGTGGTACCTGAAGCACTCAGCGTTTGTGCAGCCAGCGAGGATGTGTGGTCCGGGCGGGCCACAGTGGTAGCAATGTCTTTTGCCTAATAAATTCTGCCTTAATAAGGCTACTTGGTGATGACTTGTGGTGCACTGAGTTAGTGGCACCTGAAGCACTCAGCGTGTGAACAGCCTGTGATGATGCGTGGTCCGAGCGGGCCGCACTGGGAGCAATGTCTCTTGCCTACTGGACTGCGTCATCTGCAATCGCGATTCGATCTGAATTATGAGCCCTGCTGTCCGCAGTGTACATCGAAGGCAGTAGTCTGTACAGACATAACTCTGTGGTGCTGTGCCGCTGGGTTCGCAGGGGCCCTGTGTCGAGGAGGCCACGGTGGCGGCCTCGTGGCAGGGTGTGGGCCGACGCTCTGGCAGACGCGTTTGCCTTCCCAGAAGTGAACCACGCCCAGAGCCCTGTCCTATTTATTCACACTCCTATGCTGGAGTGGTGTACGTTGGACCAGCCCACTCCGGTTCCGGTTCCGCTTACAGGGGGAGACGACACAGCTACATGACCGAGATCTTCCCCACTGCCAGAGGTAACATGGTTGCGTCAACTGTCCACAACAGTACAAGCACCAGCAGTATATGTGCACATGGAGAGGTCTGTGCTCTGCATAGTGAGGTCTGTCCAGCACATTACCGCTACACTTAGCATTGTGTGCATTGTTATTGATGGGTGACTTGCCTCCTTCACACATACCTCGTTCCCACGTCTCCCAACATTCAGCTATTGTGTGGCTGAGGGGCCATGCCGTTTTGGGGAGGTCCGCTGTTCTGTTCTGCCTCGGTGGTAGTGGAGGGGGTGGTCCAAGGGGGAGGTCCTGGGGGTGGTGGCAGTGGGTGTTGTGGCCTTCTTGGGTGTCGGAGCTGCATGGTCAGTTGCTCCATGACATGTGTTGGTCTTCAGATGTGGTTCTGGGCTGGGCTCCCTTTCATACTGTAGGTAGTCGTCCTGCTTTACACCAGTAAAAGGCAGATGTTAAATTCCTTCTGCTAACGTGGCTTATTGCCTGTTTTTGGATCGCATCACAGATTTCGCTGGTTGTTGAAAATATCGGGAAGTGGTGTTTCATGGGGTTTTTTTGCACGGTAATGCCTATTCTGTATATCATTAGCGTTACTTGTCGCTCTCATTGGTGGCGATGTAATAGTAATAATTTTATGGCCCTGGGGTTTTTGTGGGATCTCCATAGCAGGCCTAGGGGGTCAGGGTGTTTGTACCATGCCCACTTTTCTTGATTTTTCGTCTTTTTCCTTGTGATTTGCATGTAGCTAATAAACACCAGGGCTCGTTTTAGAGTCACCCTATAACCCAACAGTTGGGACTTATCGCCGAGTTATCGGCAGTTTAGCGCAGCAAAAGTGGCGAAAGAATTATCGCCCCATTCTCAAGTTGGTGCACACTGCCACATTGCCCACAGGCTGATGGTACCAACACAGCAGACAATCAGCATCGTTACGCAGACAAAGCTGCTGGCTGTGCTGCTCCTGTTGGCCTCTGGTGTCTTCCAACTAACAACTGCGAGAGTCGGAGGAGTCTCACAGCCAGCCCTATTAAACTTCATGACACGTCTTGGATGCATGTCTACAAAAGCAACTTAGGGCCCCTGCATCCGCACCACCTGCTCGTCCCAATTCGTAGTATTCCTGCACAACTAACCCCAACCCTAGCCGTTGCTTGACGCCTCTGTGATCCAGATCCAAGATTGTAGTCACTGAAATGGGGGTGCGCCAGGTCATGAAGCCTAGTAGTCAACAGTAGTCAAAAAACAGCACTTTATTAGAAAAACATTAATTAACAACATAAAAACATCAAACAACGAGTGACATTGCCAATGGGAAACATCAACTTGTGGATCGAAATAACTGTAGATCATCCTGGAAATCCCAAAAGTCCGTATTCAGAAACCTGTTGGATAAATGAAGATAATGGTCAAGCGTTAGTATGGTTACAAATGTAATATGGTACAATGTATTGCACTTGGGCAAACCGGAATTCTTACAGGTATGATCAATCCTGAAAAAAAAGACCGTAACAGAAGTTTGTGTGGTCATTGTAGTGCATGGTGGGAATTGAGCGCCAGTGGGTATTTTCTGGAGATGGGGATACTCGAGAAGTAAGGAGCTTGGGAGTACATCTATACCATTTATGTTGGCGGGACAGAAAAAGGATATATGGGACGAATAGTGAGAAGTCAGAATATGCTGATCGCCAAACCAAATCTACGGATTTGTATTTTCTGCCCTCTAATAGAACCTCTCGAAAAGGACAAACTTTTCTAGTGGTACCTGGACAAGCACCATTCTGTATTAGGAAAGGAGGGTTAGAATATAAAGGTACAAGCAATTGCCAACATATTGTGACATTGAATGGGACAGATTGGCCTCGCATGGTTCCCTCACGTAATACATACTTCGTGTGTGGAAATAAGGCTTGCACTTCTCTACCTGGTAATTGGAGAGGCACCTGTTATATCTCTTGGTTGTTGCCCCCTACATATATAGCAGATGCCAAGCATCATTTACAGAAAAGAGGGGTGGCGTCTGGCCAGGATACGTCAGGACAAGAAGTCGGGGATGTTTTGAAAGGACTCCTTCTATTCTGGGGCTCAATAGCCAACAAGTAGAGACATAAGACAACTAATTCGAGTTGTAGAAGCCACTGTCAATGAAACAGCTGGAGCTTTGAGTAACATCACTGCAGAACTCGCTGCTGACCGCCTCGTCACGCTTCAGAACAGGATGGTATTAGATATCATCCTTGCTGACCGTGGGGGCGTATGCAGATTGATTGGATCTAGCTGTTGCATTTTTATTCCAGACAACGCCCCTACAGTATACCAAGCCATCTCTAAGCTACATAAGATTGCTGAGTCCGTTCACCAGGATGAAGGGAATTGGTCTCTGATGGGATGGTTTGGGGGACTACTGTCTACACGGGGATGGAAGATTCTCACCTTTGTCGGAGCGACTTTGGCCATTCTCTTCTCATGTTGCCTTTGCCTACAATGTGGTCCAGCTATATGCGGGCTCTGCGCCACCCTGTGTGTTCCAAATCCGGTATCACAGAAAGCAGCGAACACAAAGATAATGCTGCAACAACAGCTTGTAGATTTCATGGCTATTAAAGTAGATTCAGATTCGCAACAGCCTCTGGTTTCTTTGCCTGAGTAATGGCAAAAGGAGGGTCTGAGGAAATTCAAATACGGCCCCATCTTTTCTTGTAACACCATTACGCTGTTGCCCTCACTCAGGCCCCTTCAACCTTCATAGTGTTTCTTTCACATTCTATACTGTTGCACATATTACACGACCTTTCCTGTTTCCCTGAGCTAAGTCCATTCTGAGACCCCGCTCGAAGCAACTAATCCCCTCAGATAACCAACTATTGACCCTTGGTGACCGTTCTCGGCCTCTCCAGTTGTTTTACGAATCACCACCTTCAACACGCAAACACGTCCTGTCGTAAATTAATTTAACCACGGATTGGCTATGCCACCTGACCTATAGGGTCGGGTAGAACATGACCTTAGGGAAGGAATTTCTATTACCCATTAGCCTGTATCTTGTACAAAGAATGTTTTCTTGTGGATGATTTGTATTTTTATTGCACTTTGAGGGGGTTGTTGCTTTAGGGGATTCCAGCGCTACAAAAGACTGTGAGCCACGGATTGAAGTGGCAGTCTCCTGAGAACCTAGCACTGATGTACTTCTAGGACAATTGTACCTAGCGGCAGCTAATAAATTGAAGTTCCTATGCCAGACAGAGTGTTCCGTGTCTCCGTAATTTGGAAGGCGAACTCAGAAGATTTCAGGCGTACCCTGCACCGCCAGGCTTAAATAGCCCGGTTCTTCAGGTCCTCGGGGTGAACATAAATTAATGGAAGTGGACTGGTTTTTTTTATAGAAAAGTTTGGAGTGGCGATCCTAACGCGGCGCTCAGCACGGCCCCCTAGTGTGAACGCGCTGGGTGCGTGGCTCTCAGCGCAACCCCCTAGTGTGAACGCGCTGGGTGCGCGGCTCTCAGCGTGGCCCCCTAGTGTGAGCATGCTAAGTGCGCAGCTGTCAGCGCGCCACCCAAGTAATTCACAGGTCTTTAAAAGACCATCTACCTGTAAATGAGGCTTTGTGGTGATTTCACCTCTTCTTAGAGCCCCTGCATCTCCACTCTGCCTATGACTGGAAGAATTAGCCCCCCCCTGAAATTTTTATCAGCCTCCCCTGAGATTTGGCTCTAGTTGCACCCCTGACTGGCGTATGCCGGCTCTGCCCACTCCGCTTACTCTTACAGAATTCTGTAGATTCTATCCGCCATATGTCTTTTTTTTATTTTTTTATTTTAATTTGCCAGTACAAAGAAAAGAAAGATTACAATAAACATTACAAAATGGCACCCATCCCCCCACCCCAAAAAGAAGAAGGAACTTGCGTATGGTTACGAGAAAAGAAAAGACACAGTAAACCAAAAGAAGGAGAGAAAAGAAAAAAGAAAATGAAAAAAAAAACGAAAGAAGGAGAGAAGTGCATACATTATCCTGACTGTGCAAGCCATAGGCTCATTTTTTTCCCAAAGCTCTAATCCCTTCTTCCATCCCTTTCTTCCTTTCTTTGCATATATGGCAATTTCTAGATAATATGTGGCAGTAAAACGGGCTAGCCAGTGTGAGAACGATGGAGGCTCCGGATCTAGCCAGGAGGAAGCCACACAGAGCCTCCAGACAGTCATGGCAATGAAAATTAAACCATCTCTTTTCAGCTGGGAAGTCACGGTCTGCGTTCCCAGCAGAATAATAGTAGGGTTCAATAAGATGGGCTGAGTTGTAACTTCCCTTAAGAACTCCTGTATTCTGTTTAAAGTGATGGAGAGTTTTAAACATGTAGAGAAAATATGGATAGAGTTGACCCTGTATTCCGCACATCTTGGACAAAGGGTGCCTTGGCCAGACCCCCACTTAGCAATTTTACTAGGGGTGAGATATAAAAAGAAAATAGTTTTAAAATGTTGCGCCTGTAGTTTGGCTGAGATTAGGATGTTCTGTGAAAGGGAGAGTGAATAAAAAAAAGTGGTGTTAGAAGTGTCAGTTTTGCTGGACCATTTATCAGCTATGTTCTGTAGGTCGTCGGGGGTCTGTCTATTTATCATGTTGTATAATAAGCCAATTCGTGGCGCAGCTGGCTTACGTAAGAAGTTAAGCATATCAATTTCCCTGAAGCCAGAGGGCCCCCTACCTTCCTAGACAAAAAATCAGATACACAGTAATATTTAAAAGCATCTTCATTTTTGAGTTTAAACTTAACCTGTAGTTCCGAAAAAGGGACCACCCCTTCACAGGTAACAAGGTCTCCTAATTTCAGTATGCCGGCCTTGTGCCAGTCTGAAAAATAAGCCCCACCGAATATAGCAGGCAAGCTGCCATTATTCAGCGTGGGAGTGTAGAAGTTAAATCTACCCAATCAAAGAATTTTACAGATGCTGCGAAAGGTTTTAAAAGAGTTTAGTAGTGTCTTAAACCTCACCCTTTTGTAGTATCCGTAGGTGGTCTCCCGAAGTAGGCAGCCCCAGGACTGTTCACCCAGCAAAAGCTGAAAAGGCGTGGGGAGCCCTATGGTCTGAAGGGGTGGAGCCTCTTTTAGCGGTTCTGTGCTATATTGTAAAACCGAAGCCCAGTAGTAAAGTGTGATATTGGGGAAGGACCAGCCCCCTCGCTCTTTTGTTAGACAAAGCTGCCTTAGTGCCCTCCTGGGTTGGGATTAAGACCAGATGAACTGTGTGAAAATTTGTTGAAATTTTTGCAAATTGGGTTTACTGAACTCCAAGGGTATTGTGCGGAAGAAATACAAGAGTTTGGGAAAGTATGTCATTTTTATGACATTGCATCTGCCTACAAGGGTTAAATGTAAGTTGTTAATTTGTTTCAGGGCCTTTTTTGTGTGTAGTGCAAGAGGGGCTAGGTTGTCTGTGACAATTTCATCCAAATTTGATGATATAGAAACTCCCAAGTATTTGGCTTTAGAGACAACTCGAAAGTCAGTCCATAAAACTTGTCTATTTGTTATTATTTGGGTTTTGTTTTGGTTCAGAGCATAGCCAGAAAGCCTCCCAAATTTTAGCGCCTCATTTTCTAGAGCCACTATGGTGTTTGAGGGATCAGGTGAGGTGATGGCCAGGTCATCGGCATAAGCCATGACCTTAGTACAGCTGCCTTGGAGGTTAACTGGGAGGATCTCATTATTTCTCTCTATTTGCTTGATGAAGGGGTCAAGATAGAGGGCAAACAGCAAAGGGGAGCATGGACAGCCTTGTCTGGTGCCCCGGGAGATCTTAAACTGACTAGTTAGTTGCCCATTAACTGAGACACAAGCTGTTGGTTTAACGTAGAGGGCTTGTACTGCTTGCGTGATCTTTGGTCCAAATCCCATTCTCTTTATGACCGCCCACAGACATTGCCAGGAGACCCGATCAAAGGCTTTCTCAGCGTCCAAGAGTGTAAGTGACATCGGGTCTCCGGCAACCTGTGCAGCGTCAAAAAGAGTAATGGCCCTTCTGACATGTTCGGTTGTTCCTTTTTTGCGGAATAAACCCGTGCTGCCACTCTGAAACCAACGATTCAACTACAGAAGAGATTCTATTGGCTAGTACTTTGGAAAAGATTTTTGAGTCGCAGTTAATGAGCGTTATTGGTCGATATGAGCTCATCTCTGTTGGACATTTGTCCTTCTTTGGGAAGATAGCTATTCTAGCCATGGACCAGGATGCTGGTGGTAAAGTTCCATTGAAAGTAGAAGTTATTACTTCTGTAAAGATTGTCTTAATCTGTGGAGCAAAGGACTTGTAAAATTCTACTGGAATGCCGTCTGGCCCAGTGGCTTTCCCGTCAGGCAGACTGTTAAGGGACTCCAATATCTCATCCCATGTGGGAGTTATATCTAATCTATTCATGTCTTCTAAGGAAAGAGATCTGAGGTTGACCTCGCTAAGATAATTAGTGGTCTCAAGAGCGATTAGGTCGCTAGGGCCACAAATCTCTTCCGTATAAAGCTTGGAATAAAAATCCTGGAATCCATTTCGTATATGATCTGTGTTGTTAGTCTCAACCCCTGATGGGAGTTTGATTGTGCGAATCTCGTTGTAGGAGACCTGTTGCCTAGTCCTGACAGCCAGATGATGTCCAATGTTGTCACTGCACTCATAATTTGTCTCCCGGGTGCTTGCCCATTTTGCGGCGGTCTTTTCCGCAAAGATTGCCCCAATTTCGGCTCTGGCCAGCATTACCTACTTCTGGACTGTCTCGATGTTTTGTCCGGTCTGAATGTGGTGAGTCAGCTTAATTTCAGCCACCCTGAGCTTTCCTTGTAGATTATTTATCACCGCTTTCTCTTTTTTATTTTTGCGTACTGAAAAACCCAGGGTTTCGCCCCTGACCCCCGCTTTTAATGCTTCCCAGACTGTCATAAGAGGGGCAGAGCCAACATTGAATTCCAGAAATTCCTCTAGCCACCCTTGCATGTGTGTTTTATATAGCCGATCCTGTAGTAGAGCTTTTTCAAAGCTCCAGGTGGAGACCGCTTTGACTTTCCCTAGGCCAGTAATATTGATGATAAGGGGATTATGATCGGACATAAAACGTGGGGCCATTTCAATAGTGCAATTATTAATGATCGAGGATGAAAGGAAGAAATAATCTAGTCTAACAAGGGTGTGGTGCGGAGCAGAGTAAAATGTATACTCTGGCAAGGAAGGGTTTAGGCTTTCCCAGCAGTCTCTAAGACCATGTACCTGTGCAAGGTCTATCAAGGCCCGATATACCAGCGGTTTCCTACCCTTGTATTTCCAGTGACTGACACTATCCCAGTTAGAGGGTAAAGCAAATTCAGATCGCCACAGAGGACAATGGGGGTGGGCCAGTGTGCTAGTTCCCCGGAAACCAAATTTATAACTCCTGGGTCATCTAAATTTCTCCCGTAAATTGAGCAGAGGGTAAAAGGGGAGTTATTAGAGACATGGCACTCAGTAATCACCCATCTGCCTAAGGGATCAGCCTTGCCCTGGGTGAGAAGATAGAGAGTTTTCTTTCTGCCAAAATACCCACCCGCTTATTTTTTTAACCCTGTGTGGTGGCCCCTAAGACTTGAAAGCCCAAGGAGTCTAATAAATGTCTCTGAGAGCCCTCGATATGAGTTTCCTGTATACAATTGATGTCCCCCCCAAAGAGCGAAGCCCAAGCGCCACGTTCTGTCTTTTTGAGCGATCGTTTAGCCCACAGATGTTGACAGAGACGATTCTTGGAGAGTTTAACTTAGCCATTTTTAAAGAAAAAAAAGAAGCCAAAGGGTAATAGTAACACTACAAGCTCCTGAAGTCTTATCTTATGCTATGGCAAGTGTGTCTTAAGTATGCATGTGTATGTGTAGAAAAAATTAGAAAAACTCGTGCTGGATTTATCTGTGCAAAACTTTTCTCATATAGTGCCTTTCCCACCCCACCCCCCTCCCCTCCCCTTCTTCGAGCAATCAGGCAGAGCCTGAATGATGAAAATCAGCTTGAGCCCCGACTGCCAGCCACGCCGGATTGATATATTCTATGACTCTATTTTATAAGTTCAGCCGCGTGCCCCTTACTTTTAGCTGTGTTCAATAATAACATAATAGAGTGAAGTGATGTAGTAACAGCATAAAAAGAACAGAAAAAAACCCACACAGTGGAGAATGAGGCGAGTAGCCAAATAGGGTCACAGAGAAAAGGAAAAAAAAATGATGCCAAAGTCGAAAAAAAAAAAAGTTCGATTTGAGTCGGACTTCATTCGTAAGCCCTAATGAGCGAGTATCATTTGTTCTTGCCTTTCAATTCCTCCAGATACTCCCCTGCCTTAACCCTTTCGATGCTTGTGACGGAGCGGTTCCGTCATGCGCGTCGGTCGCGCTGTGTGCATGACGGAACCGCTCCGTCACGGCCCCGCCCGTGCAAGAACCCTTCAGCACAGCGCGGTAATCCACGCCGCGCTGAAGGGGTTAATCTCGGAGAGAAAAACCTTAGTACTCTCGTTTAATATTACTTTGAGCCTTGAGGGGACCATGAGAAACACTTCTGCCCCCAGCTGTTGAAAAGGGGGGATTAGTTGTCTCATACGCCATCTTCGTTCAACGGTCTGGTGGCAAAAGTCTGGTTTGGCAAAAAATGTTACACCATTTGCTCCCTTCTTGGAGTTAAAGCAGGCCTGGTCATATATCATCTGTCTAAGACAAAAGTTTCCAAAGTAAACAAGGAATACTCTAGGCTGCCCTCCTGACGTATTGGCACCGCTGTGATGTTGCTTTTGATAAAAGGGGAATCGGTGTGCCCTCTGGACTTCATAGTCCCAATCCCAACCTGGATGACCTGGAAAGGAGTCTTTTAGTAGTTGAACTATGAAGCGCCTGGGGTCATCCCCCTCCTTCCCCTCCGGAATACCAAGTAAGCGGAGGTTAAACTCTACTCAGTGGGGTAGTTCCAAGAGCCTACATGCTGAAATGGCTGAACCCTCTTTAGCTTCTATCTTGACCTCCATCAAGGAGTTCAACGAAGAAGTCCGGGCGGACAACCGAATCTCCAAGAATGCTGCCAAAAAATTGCAGGGTGGGTTAAGGCGTCTGAACAAAACCTGTGTAGACATTAGTGAGCGGGTTTCTATGGTAGAAACACGAATTGACCACTTGGAAACCGACGCTCTGACTACCAAAGAGCAGGGAGAGTCTAACACAGCCTGCATGATGACAAAATGGAGGATCAGGAAAATCGCCGCCATATGTCAATGATCCAGCTGTGGGGCTGATAATATCTTGCAGACAGGATTCTGGGCCTTTCCCGAGGCTTGGTCTGCAATCTTGACGCTCCACCGGGGTTGCCACTGGTTGGCAGCCAATTAGAGCCAAGCTCGTGCTCGCGGGTTAGGCTCCGCCAACATATGTACTTATCCAATCACTCTGCCAATCCCCAGGCACTTATAAATTCACTATACACTCTCCTTGCAGTACTCTAATCATCCAGTCTCTATCCATGTACTCATAGAATGACCCAGACAAAGTTACATAACCGAGGTCTTCCCCACTGCCAGAGGTAACATGGTTGCATGCGCAGTCAACAGCACAAAGTAATGTGGTAGGGACCAGAGCCATCATGCATACATAATGAACACATGGACACAGTTAGATAGATAGTGGAACTGGCTACGGGCATGTGCGCTCAGCCCCTTTTTATTACCATGGTCACATGTCCAGTGGCGTCTGTGCTAAATGCGTGTGGGGTAAGTGTAAGCCAGCCCTCAGGGAATGGTCGGTGCTGACAACAACAGTGATAATCGGATCACACACAGAAATTCAATCATAAAGGGTCCATGACTTGTGGTGCACTAAGGTAGGGGTACCAGATCTTGAATCACACACAAAAAGATTGTATCGTAAAAGGTGCATGACTTGGGATGCACTGAGGTAGGGGCACCGAGATGAGCGTGCTGATGTGAAGAAATTGTTAATGTTCCTTTGGGATATTCCTGCTGCAGGAGGTGACATTGTTGCGTCCGGTGTCAACAGCATGAAAGTCAATCATTAAGGGTCCATGAGTTGTGATGCACAGAGTTAGTGGCACCTGAAGAGCTCAGCGTGTGCACAGCCAGCGATGATGGCGTGTCCTTGCAGGACAGGATTGGATTGAATATGTGTGAGACCTGCTGACCGCAGTGTAGGATGGAGCCAGTGGTCAGCAAGGGCCTACAAGGTGTTGACTTGTGGTGCACTGAGTTAGTGGCAACAGTGGTGCTCAGCGTGTGCGCAGCTAGCGATGATACGTAGTTGTGGCTGGCCACACTGGGAGCAATGTCTTTTGCCTAATGAATTCTGCGTCAATAAGGCCACGTGGCAGTGAGTTGTGGTGCACTGAGTTAGTGGCATCAGAAGAATTCAGCGTGTGCGCAGCCAGCGATGATGCGTGGTGCAGGCGGGCCGCACTGGGAGCAATGTCTGTTGCCTACTGGACTGCGTCATCTGCAATCGCGACTCGATCTGAATTGGGAGCCCTGCTTACCGCAGTGTAGGCTGGAGACAGCAGTCAGCAAGGGCCCACATCCACATGGCATTGACTGGAGCTGCACAGAGTTAGTGGCACATGAAGCACTCAGCGTGTGCGCAGCCAGCGATGACGCGTCTTGCGGGCAGGCCGCAGTGGATGCAATGTCTGTTGCCTACAGGGCTCTGCAATTAATAAATGAAGATTGAATTCGAATTTCGAGCTCTGCTGACCACAGTGTAGGCGTATGGAACAAAAGATGAAATATGTATGGAATACATTGTCGAACTATGTAGGCTTCAGGGACGTTATAGTTAGTTGCCTATTGGACTCTGAAATTAATGAATCAAGACTGAATTTGAATTGTCAGCCCTGCTAACTGCAGTGTAGGCCGGAGGCAGCGGACAGGAAGGGCCAACAGGCATGTTGCGTTCTCTTGAGCTGCACAGAGTTAGTGGTACCTGAAGCACTCAGAGTGTGCACAGCCAGCGATGATGCGTTGTCCGGGCGGGCTGCAGTGGGAGCAATGTCTTTTGCCTAATGAATTCTGCATCAATAAGGCCACATGGCGGTGACTTGTAGTGCACTGAGTTAGTGGCACCTGAAGCACTCAGCGTGTGCGCAGCCAGCGATGATATGTGGTGCGGACGAGCTGCACTGGGGGCAATGTCTGTTGTCTACTGGACTGCGTCATCTGCAATCGCGACTCGATCTGAATTGTGAGCCCTGCTGTCCGCAGTGTAGATGGAAGGCAGTAGTCAGCACACACATTGAGGAATGCTTTTTGTCACTTCTTCTTGACAAAATCCGAGGACATAGAGTACAATTCTCTCTGCAATTAATAAATCAAGACTCAATTCAAATTGTGAGCCCTGCTGACTGGAGCTGCACAGAGTTAGTGGCACATGAAGCACTCAGCGTGTGCGCAGCCGGCGATGACGAGTCTTGCGGGCAGGCCGCAGTGGATGCAATGTCTGTTGCCTACAGGGCTCTGCAATTAATAAATGAAGATTGAATTCGAATTTCGAGCTCTGCTGACCACAGTGTAGGCGTATGGAACAAAAGATGAAATATGTATGGAATGTATTGTCGAAATATGTAAGTTTCAGGGACGTTATAGTTAGTTGTCTACTGGACTCTGAAATTAATGAATCAAGACTCAATTTTAACTGTGAGCCCTGATGACCGCAGTGTAGGCTGGAGGCAGCGGTCCGCAAGGGCCCACAGCCACGTGGCGTTGACTTGAGCTGCACATAGTTAGTGGTACCTGAAGCAGTCAGCGTGTGAGCAGCCAGCGATGATGCGTGGTCCGGGCGGGCCGCACTGGATGCAATGTCTGTTGCCTACTGGACTGCGTCATCTGCAGACTCTATCTGAATTGGCAGCCCTGCTAACCGCAGTGTAGGCCGGAGGCAGCGGACAGGAAGGGCCCCCGGCCACGTGGCGGTCACTTGAGCTGCACAGATTTAGTGGTACCTGAAGCACTCAGCGTTTGTGCAGCCAGCGAGGATGTGTGGTCCGGGCGGGCCACAGTGGTAGCAATGTCTTTTGCCTAATAAATTCTGCCTTAATAAGGCTACTTGGTGATGACTTGTGGTGCACTGAGTTAGTGGCACCTGAAGCACTCAGCGTGTGAACAGCCTGTGATGATGCGTGGTCCGAGCGGGCCGCACTGGGAGCAATGTCTCTTGCCTACTGGACTGCGTCATCTGCAATCGCGATTCGATCTGAATTATGAGCCCTGCTGTCCGCAGTGTACATCGAAGGCAGTAGTCTGTACAGACATAACTCTGTGGTGCTGTGCCGCTGGGTTCGCAGGGGCCCTGTGTCGAGGAGGCCACGGTGGCGGCCTCGTGGCAGGGTGTGGGCCGACGCTCTGGCAGACGCGTTTGCCTTCCCAGAAGTGAACCACGCCCAGAGCCCTGTCCTATTTATTCACACTCCTATGCTGGAGTGGTGTACGTTGGACCAGCCCACTCCGGTTCCGGTTCCGCTTACAGGGGGAGACGACACAGCTACATGACCGAGATCTTCCCCACTGCCAGAGGTAACATGGTTGCGTCAACTGTCCACAACAGTACAAGCACCAGCAGTATATGTGCACATGGAGAGGTCTGTGCTCTGCATAGTGAGGTCTGTCCAGCACATTACCGCTACACTTAGCATTGTGTGCATTGTTATTGATGGGTGACTTGCCTCCTTCACACATACCTCGTTCCCACGTCTCCCAACATTCAGCTATTGTGTGGCTGAGGGGCCATGCCGTTTTGGGGAGGTCCGCTGTTCTGTTCTGCCTCGGTGGTAGTGGAGGGGGTGGTCCAAGGGGGAGGTCCTGGGGGTGGTGGCAGTGGGTGTTGTGGCCTTCTTGGGTGTCGGAGCTGCATGGTCAGTTGCTCCATGACATGTGTTGGTCTTCAGATGTGGTTCTGGGCTGGGCTCCCTTTCATACTGTAGGTAGTCGTCCTGCTTTACACCAGTAAAAGGCAGATGTTAAATTCCTTCTGCTAACGTGGCTTATTGCCTGTTTTTGGATCGCATCACAGATTTCGCTGGTTGTTGAAAATATCGGGAAGTGGTGTTTCATGGGGTTTTTTTGCACGGTAATGCCTATTCTGTATATCATTAGCGTTACTTGTCGCTCTCATTGGTGGCGATGTAATAGTAATAATTTTATGGCCCTGGGGTTTTTGTGGGATCTCCATAGCAGGCCTAGGGGGTCAGGGTGTTTGTACCATGCCCACTTTTCTTGATTTTTCGTCTTTTTCCTTGTGATTTGCATGTAGCTAATAAACACCAGGGCTCGTTTTAGAGTCACCCTATAACCCAACAGTTGGGACTTATCGCCGAGTTATCGGCAGTTTAGCGCAGCAAAAGTGGCGAAAGAATTATCGCCCCATTCTCAAGTTGGTGCACACTGCCACATTGCCCACAGGCTGATGGTACCAACACAGCAGACAATCAGCATCGTTACGCAGACAAAGCTGCTGGCTGTGCTGCTCCTGTTGGCCTCTGGTGTCTTCCAACTAACAACTGCGAGAGTCGGAGGAGTCTCACAGCCAGCCCTATTAAACTTCATGACACGTCTTGGATGCATGTCTACAAAAGCAACTTAGGGCCCCTGCATCCGCACCACCTGCTCGTCCCAATTCGTAGTATTCCTGCACAACTAACCCCAACCCTAGCCGTTGCTTGACGCCTCTGTGATCCAGATCCAAGATTGTAGTCACTGAAATGGGGGTGCGCCAGGTCATGAAGCCTAGTAGTCAACAGTAGTCAAAAAACAGCACTTTATTAGAAAAACATTAATTAACAACATAAAAACATCAAACAACGAGTGACATTGCCAATGGGAAACATCAACTTGTGGATCGAAATAACTGTAGATCATCCTGGAAATCCCAAAAGTCCGTATTCAGAAACCTGTTGGATAAATGAAGATAATGGTCAAGCGTTAGTATGGTTACAAATGTAATATGGTACAATGTATTGCACTTGGGCAAACCGGAATTCTTACAGGTATGATCAATCCTGAAAAAAAAGACCGTAACAGAAGTTTGTGTGGTCATAACCTTCATAGGAAAGAAAAGGAACTTTACAACCACACGAACTTCTGTTACGGTCTCATTATGCAGGATTTATCACACCTGTAAGCATCAGAGTTCGTTTCACCTTGATACACATGCATGTTCACTTCACCTAAACTGCGCAGAAACAACTGGAGACCAAGCAAGGGAACCACGCCATAGCAGCCTTCCTGCGCATGTTGGGGGCAACTGACTGCACACATGTACTATTTGTGCCCCCTGCCGACACTGCACCCAATCACCGCAACAGAAACCACATGCATTCCAACAATGTGAAGGCAAAACTGGACCATCGGGGCCTGTACACTAATGTCGTCACAAACTTCTCAGGCAGTGTGCATGTTTCTTACATCTTTCACAAGCATCCCAGCCCTGGTCCCCATACCAGTCCGCCGCCCAGCGATGACTGCCTGACCCTACGCATCCAGACCTCAATGCTCACCTGCCGCCACCGGCGTGTCTCCAAGAGGGCTCACCATGTGCCGGAGTAACCTCCTCAGCCGTCGCTGGATTTCGCAGCACAGGCCCCCAGTGCATCCTGCTGCACCGCGCCGAGGATTCATGTCTGTACAGGCAGCTGCCTTTGGTGTACATGCGGTCCAGCCGAGCTCACAATTCAAATCGGGTCTTGGTTGCCAGAATAGCGTATCGAGGCCGCGCATCATCGCAGGCTGCACACCCGCTCAGCTCTGGTGGCACTAACTCAGTGCAGCTCAAGTCATCGCCACGAGGTGGGAGGCCCGTGTCCAGCAAAGTGCATCGGCTGCCACCATCTCTATGCACCTCAACTCATCGCGACGTTCCGGGTGGCCCGAGTCAGTCAAAGTGCCTCGGCTGCCACCAATATAATAAGCACACGGATACACCCAGAGAGAGAGTGGAAATGGCGTCGACCGCGTGCGCCCGGCCCTTTTTATTGGCAGGGTTGTTGCAGCGTGGAACATCAAATTCCCCCTTCGTCACAGACCTAAAACCACAATAGCAAATTCACTCAATTACATTCATTGGTGGGGCCCATAACACCAACACTCATACTTCATTGATCTGCTTCCCTAGAGGAATAGGCTTCCAAACGCTGACATGAAAGGAATATCTTTACCTAAAACCCTAAATGCATTTAATACTATTAACTCCAACCTTGTGATATTCCCCTCATTAGGAGATGAATCATTTAGTTGTTTTGTAGTTTAGTGGAACCATTCAGCTATCTGTACTCTACTCTTTATCCTAGTTTCTTTTCAAATAATTGACACAACACATTTATCAATTAATCAAATATCATTTATCTAAGAAAATTGCAAATTGTTAGAAATCATCATCCAATCCATAGAACATTATATTTACCTAATCTGGCTAAGAGTCGTCCTCTAAGTCAGTCAAGTCGGGGAAAAACCTTTAAATTCATCAAAGTCAGGCCGCAATTCAGTCTCTCAAAGATTCAGGATAACAGCTGTCCAGCAGTGTCACCGTCCTCTCCGTCAGCATAACGTCAGGAAATCGAGTTTGTCAAAGAAGAAGAGGTTTTTTTTTAGTTCATTTTCCTACCTACTTTTATAATGAAATTAATGTCAGAATGTATCAAGATCGGGGTTTTGGAAAAGTCTGATTGGAGGACTTGGGGTCGTCCGGTAAAGTTCTCACATAGTCCACAAAATGAAGTCATCGCACTTGCTGGTTCCGGTTTTAAGACAGTTCTTCGTATTGTCGTTGGCGAAGCTCCCAGAGTGTCCTTGACTAGAACATCATCTCCTGGGGTCAGGACTAGGCCATTGTTGCTGGCGGTGACGCATGCGCACTTTACCCAGAACCTCGTGTTGTCAGGAGCAGTCACGTTAAGCGTCTCGTTCAGCCATCTTGAATTAGTCCGAAATGGTCAACTTAAGCAAAACAAACACAAAAACGTAATTAAAACATAGAAATGGCTAATAAAATGTTAAACCCTCGCTAATACCCTAATGTGTAAGTATATATATATATATATATATATAGTTATTATCTACTGGCGGTCGCCAGTAGATAGTTATAGTTAGGACCCTGTTTCCATAGGAAATCCGCAACATTCTATTTGGAATAACTTTGGCGCCGGTCGACGAATCCTCGCAAAATTTTCAAAATAGGTGGGGCGCTACGCTCCGCTCCTACCTTGAAAGTCTCGGGGGGATTCGTCAAGCGGGGGCTGAGAAAAAAGGGGGGTCCCAAAACGCGTTTTTCCCATGCATTTTTCCATAGGACCTTTAGACACAGCTACAGCCCGAACGGCCGAACAGAGTTACTTGAAATTTGGCAGAGAGGTAGTCTACAGGTCAAGGAAGTGCCTTTTGCAGGTCTGGTGTAAATCTGTTCAGTATGTCCTGAGAAAATAGCATTTAAAAGCATATATATATGTGGGCGGAGCCTAACCACACATCTCATCCTGAGATCTGATTGGCTGTCAGCACTTCATCCAAGAAGTGTTGGCAGCCATCTTGGGACCAATCTCATTAAAAAGCATTGCAGTTAATAGAAGCTTTTAAGACTTTAGTTACATTATAAATCATTTGTTGATGGTACCATACTCATTTTAGGAATTGTGGTATGTTCTAAGGTGATTTTACCATGTGAAAAAGCCTTCTGCTGGGATATCATGATTGAGAGAAAAATATTTTCTCATGCTTTTACCACAGAGGTTTGGAAGGTGATCTATAAGCTAAACTGAGAGCTTATTTTCTGTAAATTCACATTATCTTTCTCAGTCATGTGAGAATGAAGTCTGACATTCTCAGTAAAACATGTACATCCAACAAGGGCAGAGACTGTCAGTTGATTCCTTTGTGTTCTACTGCAGCTTCCCAGAGTGTTCCAAAGAACTACTAGAGCGCTAACAGTCCTACTTATGATAAACGTATGGCACACCTGAAGCCATCTTGCTTGGATTAAAGTGGTAACTCTTAAAACATTTAATTTAAAAAGGAACAAAATGAGGGGGTTCATTTTTCCATAAAAAGTATGATTAGTGCTGCAGAAAGAAAAATTAGGGCACATTTTGAGTGACTTCTCAAATCCTCTTCTATTTCATTAAAACATTCTGACATGCAGACTGAAACATGCACTTTCAATACCAGCATCAGTTTTCCCTGGTGAGCAGTAGCTTTACTACAGTGATCTAATGAGCAAAAAGAGTGCTAACATTCTGAATTTATGGCAAATGTGTGACACATCTGAATGCCTTCTTGATGGAATCAAAGTAAAAAACTGAAAGTATTTCCTACTGAGGAGACTGCAGTAAATGAGGAAATTAGGAAACTTCATAACAAATAAGTCTCCCAAGATGGCCACCAGAGACAAAAGAGCCCAAATGTAGCCCAAATATCACCCAGATGTAGCCCAAGTATAGCCCAATGACAGAATGTCCCAGAATGTTCTTAAAAACAACTAGAGCGCTTACTGTCTTCATTATGACAAAAGTATGGCATACCTGAAGCCATCTTGATTGGAATAAACTGGTAACACTTAAAACATTTAATTTAAAAAGGAACACAATGAGGGGGTTCATTTTGCCATACAAATTATGATTGATGCTGAAGAAAGAAAATGAGAGCACATTTTGAGTGACTTCTCAAATCCTCTTCTATTTCATTAAAAAATTCTGACATGCAGACTGAAACATGCACTTTTAATACCAGGAGCAGACTTCCATGGTGAACAGTAGTTTTACTACAGTGATCTAATGAGCAACTAGAGTGCTAACATTAAGAATTTATGGCAAATGTGTGATATATCTGAATACCTTCATGAGGGAATAAAAGTAAAAAACTGAAAGCATTTCCTACTGAGGAGACTGCAGTACATGAGGAAATTAGGAAACTTCATAACAAATAAATCTCCCAAGATGGCCACCGGAGACAAAAGAGCCCAAATGTAGCCCAAAATCACCCAGATGTAGCCCAAATATAGCCCAATGACAGAAGTGTGCAAAACACTTATTATTTTGTGTTTTTGCAGTGTTATATAGTGCAGACTTGTCAGGTATTGGAGTGCTTTACATGAGCATTAGTTACATCACACAAGAACAAATTCATTTTGGTTGTAGACATGGGGAGACTAAGTGATTTGACCAGAATCACAGAATGTCGAGCTGAAGCAGAAACTTCAACCTGGTTCCCCAGTTGCAAAGTCTGCAGTTCTGGAAGTAACACCACATCCTCTCCCCTAAGTGCAACATTTAATCAAGTGTTCAACTGGATAAAAAAACATAAAGATAACAAATAATTTAAAAGTGCTTTGTCGCTATTTGAAAACTCAGAAAATATGTCCTTATTTTAGTCTTTTAGAGCACTAACCATAATTTTGATGGCAATAAGACCCTCTCATATATGTAATTTCTAAAGGAAATGCTCTAGGTATTACAGTTTTGATTACATCAAGATCATGTCAGGCGTTCCACACTTTTGTAATAAATATAGAATGTTAGCAATCTAGTTGTTCATTAGGATACTGTTGAGAGGCAGAGGCCAGGGGCACGGACTCTGAAAATTGAAGGCAGGTAGGAGGGTGCAAAGGCAACAATTTAACCACACTGAGCAGGCAGGAAGGGCCATGGAAGCACAACAGACTATGGAGGGCAGTGGAAAGGGGGGCAGGGGCAACAAACCAACAATACAGGACTTGCAAGAGAGGCTGTTGGAGGGAAGATCTATTACGGGTCAAGGAAGCTAGGGGCGGTCCCCAGAGCCCCGGGAGCCACCACAGAACTGAGCAGGAGAGTGAGTCAGGGACAAAAGGGGCACCTTAATTTGAGCCGGGGTGCCTAGGAACGCTTGCTCCAAAAATGAAGAAAACAGACATATGAGACATGGAATTGGAGGCAGAATACAATGGCAGTTTAATGAGAATATGCAACTTCAAAGAAACCGCAGAATAGAGACATAAAGTACAAAATACAGAATCCAGATAATCATACAGCTGTCATGATATTCTCTGTATCTCAATTAATGTACTGACAGAGAGAAAACACATCTATAAATGCATCATGAGAAACAAGTTACACCAAGGAAAATGTTACCTAGGAACACTCACGTTTACTCTTAGAGCAAGCATTCCTGCAATTACAATACAAAATCTTTTAAATGCAAAAGTAAAGAGAACAATGGTTAAACATAACATGACATTTCATATAGGTAAAATAGAATAAGATACTTCAAGCAAAGCAGAGCAAGACATTTTAAGCAAAGGAAGACAAGAGCTCCCAGCTCTTGGGGAAAACCTGCACAGCCTGTTAACCTACATACAGACGGCGAGGTAGTCCGTCGATATCTGTGGGTGCTTCCTTTTTATATCATTTTGTGGGCTCCTTTGCACGCTACATCTACCTACGTATGCTACCCAAAAGCTTTGTCTGCAGATTTTACCAGACATTTCGTCATTTACCCACTTAATGCTGACAATGGACTGGGTGAAAAGGTCAGTCTCTCAGGCCAATCGCTTATCGTAAGTTCCATAGAGCAAGCAGAAAATAATGGGTATTGTACGGCAATTCAATATATTCATGTATAAAATCTCCTCAGTTCTCCTAACTTGACGCTCTGTGGTTGCCACTTCCTTAAAAGCGGGAAACCTGCCCAGGAAGCAAGTACCAGTCCAGGATGCAGCCTACTGTATGTCGACAGCTTCAGGGGGATGTTGAACTTTGATACCGAGCACGGAGCACTCGGGTAGGGTGGGGGCTACTAGTTTGGAGCAGAAGGCCTCGCAGACCTGCCTTCAGACTGCTATACACTAAAATTGCAGAGCTATGGTCAATTTAACAAAGAGGCCTACATATTGAACAGAAGGGCCTACACAGGGGTTTTATGCTGGCTGAATGGTAAGGATGTCTCAGGATAATTATATAGCAACACAGGACCCGCTGGTCAATTTAATACGGCCTACAAATGCGGCTGGCAGGGCAAGGACAAGGGTCTTGATCTGTCTCCTGTCTACAATATCCTCTTTTTCAATGTAACTCAAAGGGGAAAATCAATACCCCAGTTTTTTTTCAAAATCTCCCTCTTACCAAGTTCAAAATGTTCGCAAGTATGGTACATTGGATCATGGAAGGAAATGGGATAGGGACATAGACTTGGATAACAGAGGACAGGAGGGACATGGAGAGGTGCACCAAACTGACCCTGCAGGGCAGGCATCAGGGTTTGCAGCAGCACAATACACCACACAGGGCATGCAGGACGGGAGTGCAGCACAAAAATCCATAGAAAGCAAGAGGGAGGGGACAGGACCATGCACATGGACAACAGAGAACAGAGGGGCAAGAGGCAATGGTAGCTAGCTGACCATAATGGACAGAGAGGAGAGAAAGCTGCAGCATAACAGACCATAAAGGGCAGGAGGGACGGATCAGGGGCATTACAATGGAACAGACAAGCCAGGAGGGAGGGAGTAGGGGTCTGCACATGTAAACAAGGGGGCAAGGGGGCAGGGCAGGAGCAGCAAGATAGCCATGAAGGTCAGGCAGGATGGGCACTAGAAGCAAGACACACCATGAAGAGCAACAGTGAGACTGTGATGGCATACACACAGACCATGGAGGGAAGGTGGGAGGGGGTCAGGGGCAGCTAACTGACCACACAGGGAAGGTGGGAGGGGCCATGGTAGCACAGAAGACCATGCATGGCAAGTGGGAGGGTTAGTGGCAGCACAATGGCTATGATGGGCAAGAAGGAGGGTGCAGGGGCATGCACAAAGGACGATGGAGGATAGAAGGGAGGGTCAGGACCTGTGCACAGACAAGAAAGTTCAGGGGAAGGGACCTCACAACAGACCACACGGGGCAGGCAGGAGGAGCAGTTGCAGCACAACAGACCAGGGAGGGCAGAAGGGTGTGGCAGTACAATGGACCATGTAGGACAGGAGGAAGAGGATAGGGGCATGGCTTGTGGACAGGCAGGGTGGAGGTGGCAGGGAAAGGTTACAGTCATCTGACAATGCTAGGCAGGTGGGAGGGGAGTGGCAGCTCAACAGAACACTCAGAGTAGATAGGAGTGGCAGGTCCATGGGACATGGTGGGCAAAAAGGATGGAGCAGGGGCATGCACAACGACATCGGAGGGCAGGGGGAAGGAGAATAGGGGCAGCAAGCTGAGCACAGAGTTTAAGCAGGAGGTCAATGATGGGGCATAGAATTGGGCAATGGAGGGCAGGAGGAGTGGACTGGTACATCATACTAAATTGAGGGCAGTGGCAGCACATCAGACCATGCATGGCAGGAGGGAGGAGGCTAGTCCATGGATTCACACAACAGAGGATAGGGAGGAGGGGGATGGGGCAGCAAGCTAACTGTTCAGAGAAGGCGGGTATTAGGAACTTTATTGTTTTTAAAACATTGTGTCTGTGCGAACTACTTAAAATATGAACAAGTATGCAGCATAATCTCACTTTTATTCAGGAAGAAGAGGACGTTTGTGACTGTGACTCCGGGCTCACTTGGCAGAAACACCCCCTGACCCTCCACCCCCTATCGCAAAATGTAATGCCCGTGAAAAGGGTAGGTGAACACAGTGTTATATAGAACATAGTCCTGAGAGCAGGATTGAAAATGAAAACTAGATATAGTGTATGGTATAAACTATGCACCAAAATGTGTGATATAAGATGAACCGGGCGTGAAATATAATATGCAATACATTGTGCGCAATGACAGATTCATTGGAGAGCGCGAGATAGCACAGGCACTAGCGCGTGCTATGCGATATGCGCCTTGGAATGTAATATGCACAGGGCAGTGTTGTGTAACCTAACTAGTCTCTAAAGTTGTAATATAAAATATGTGCTGGGGAGTGTAACGTTGCATATGCACTGTGACAAAGATATGGATCCCAGATTGTAATATGTATGGCATAGCACTGTGCGTTATAACATAGGCATCGAGGAAGGCACGTTAGATGGGGCAATATAACCCGTGCGAAGACAAGTGTGGTATGACATATTCACGGGGTGGTGTTACAGTGCACATGGGCTAGAGAGTGTCATAGCATATGCACTAGCTAGTGGAATACAACACAGAGGTGTGTGGCACTCGGCAGGCAATGGTGGGTGTAACACAGCATTGGGCTCTGTCAGGAGCGCGCTGTGACTCTCAAGTGATGTTCGTCCCCTTTCCAGAGAGTAAAATAAAAAGTATTATACATCCAGCAGTGGATGTGTGTTTTATTAACCGTGAGGGGGGTTTCTTGCATAGTTTTGGTCGAATTTTTGTTGAATCCCCTTTGAATGGCTTGGTGTGCATGTGTATTAAATGTTCCCGTCAATAGCTACCCATGTTTGTATAAATAAACGACAAGGGTGTCTGCCGGGATTAGGCACGGTAGGGCATCAGACATGTCAGAGCTTCACTAGTGGTGTAAATACATTCCAAGTGGATTCATTGCATGCATAGTCGCCTTTTAATGAATATCACGCAAATCGTCATGGTGATAGGTACGTACGGTTTGTCCAGCATGTCCTAGGTGTGTCTATAAATATATATATTTTTAAAATATTAAAAAACAGTGGCCGGCCCTGGGGATTGGGGTTAAAAAAATATAATTAGGAGACAGGCCCTGGGGGATGGGGTCATCAGGGCCAATACATTAGAATAAGAAGGGGAACCACACAGCCCCCCTTCTTAAAAAATTAAAATAAATAAAAGGCTGGCATCGTGCCGGAGGCCATGACCCCTCCGTGCAGCTCTCTGCAAACGCGCCCCCAACAGGCATCTCCAGTATGCGCCAGGGAGCTGCGCTGCAGACAGGTGTTCTGAGGCCAAGCCCCTTTTTACACCTCTCTGCAACGCAGCTCTGTGGCGCTTACTGGAGATACCTAGTGGTCTAGTTTGACCCTAGGGACCCTTAGGATTCAAGGGGACTTAATCTCTCAACTTAGAACAGCCACAGGGCACGTTTACACAGTGATGAAGGGAGGGGACGGGGCCTGAGGTGACGTGTGCAAACACGCACTATGGCACGTTTTAAATTGGGGATATAATTTCCCTTCAATACTGAGGGCCCCTGGGGGCTAACTAGCCCACCAAGTGCTTTCAGTAAGCGCCACTGAGCTGCATTGCAGAGAGGTGGTCCAGGCCGTGCCACTTTTTACACCTCTCTGCAACGCAGCTCTGTGGCACTTACTGGAGGTACCTAGTGGGCTAGTTGGACCCTAGGGACCCTCAGGATTCAAATGAACTTAATCTCCCAACTAAAAATGGACACAGGGCGTGTTTACACAGTGGTGAAGGGAGGGGACGGGGCCTGAGTTAACGTGTGCAAAAACGCCCTGTGGCCTGTTTTAAGAGGTAGTTTTAATCCCCATGCCCTATAATATACTAGGGGCTTACAGAGGAGGTCATGCTAATCACACGGGGACCCCAACGCATAATGTTCCCTAGTGTATGTAGGTGTTTTCCCTGTATTCTAAGTGTCTTTTAACATAGCACTGGCTCTAGGACTGGTTAGTCAGACTCAGTTACCACCAGTATCCGTCTGAAAAAGTTGAGGGTACAGGATGATTTTGCAACAAGGCTTCTTTCTGCTCTTCTTTTTGTTATTTCTGCACGTTATCCTTCTTCCTGCACTTATCTTCGTATTTGAGGACATCTGTTGCTTCTTTCTGCACTTCTTTTGTTTCTTTCTGTGCATTTTTTCTTCTTTCTTCACATGTCCTATCTCTGTAGGCATAGTTAGAAATTAGCATTTAAAAAACCTTTGAAATTCACAGAAAAAAACATAGGTTTCAGGCACGTTATACTTAGGAATTAGCATTTAAAAAACCTCAGAAATTCTCTGAAAAAACCATAGGTTTCAGGGGTGTTATAGTTAGCTGGACTTTTCACTTGTACAAAACCATTGAAATTCCCCCGTTATAGTTAGTTCAGCTAACTATAACTTGCGCGCCCGCAATGCACTGCTGATGACGTCACATATTACATCACTCATGACATGGTCAGTGACATCACTCATGACATCACTGATGACATCTCAAATGACATCACTGATGACATCATCCTTGTGATAGAGTGACAGACCTCCTCTCACCCTAATATAACCTTTGATACACACATTCAAAAATAGAGACTAAAATTTTCAAAACAATGGACATACCAATACCAGTTACAACAACCTCTTCAGTAATTCTAAGATCCACATACACATCCACTCATTCACCAACAGTCCTATACAGTCACTCATACATGTATTCACTCATCGTATGTACTCATACACCTATACATCCTGTTACACAATGCCACTCATCCATAGAGTTACTCACACACATAGTCACTCATGCTAATAAAGAATCAAACATACATTTACTTGCATATACAGTTATACACACACCACCACACTTACTTCTACGGAAACTTACACATACTTAGTCTTTTAAACAATCACGTATAGAAACACATACTTATTCATACAGGAACTCTTTCAATCTCTCACTCTCACATATACTCACATATATACACCAATAGTCACATATACTAGTTTAAAACATATGTAGTTACTCATAAAGACACTATTGAGACAGTCATTCACTCACTAACACACCCATACACACACTCATCCACCCATACAGTCCTGCACACATGCTGTGTTCAACACATACAAACAGTGAGTCACTCATTCATGCACCTATGCACTACGTAATACCCCCCACCGAACCATGCAGACACTCAGACTGATACTCAAAAAACCAACTAATAACCTATATAGACACCCATGTAGCTACTCACTAACCCATGCAGCCACTTACACACAAAGTGAGAGACTGATACAGATATTTACATATTTAAACATTACTCACTAAGCCATGTATTCACTATGACACACTTAATCAGTCAGTTACACAATCAATTTTTCAAAAACAAATCATCCATTTAGACACTTATATACCCATTTATTCTTCCATCGACCTTGAGATATACATATATAAAACATATTTAATTTTCAGAAAAACACATATTCTTTGGATGATGTAATCAGTGATGTCATCAGTGATGTCATTTGAGATGTCATCAGTGATGTCATGAGTGATGTCACTGACCATGTCATGAGTGATGTAATATGTGACGTCATCAGCAGTGCATTGCGGGCGCGCGAGTTATAGTTAGCTGAACTAACTATAACGGGGGAATTTCAATGGTTTTGTACAAGTGAAAAGTCCAGCTAACTATAACACCCCTGAAACCTATGGTTTTTTCAGAGAATATATATATAAATAAGTCCTAACTATTTCTACCTACTGGCGACCGCCAGTAGGTAGAAATAGTTAGGACTTATTTTCCATAGGAAATCCGCAACATTCTCTTTGGAATAACTTTGGCGCCGATTGACGAATCTTCGCAAAATTTTCAAATCTTTTGGCCAGCTCCGGTCCGCTCCAATCCTGAAAGTTTCACGGTGATTCATCAAGCGGGGGCCGAGAAAAAAGGGGGGTCCAAAACGTGTTTTCCCCATGCATGGTGTAAATCCATTCAGTAGTTCCTGAGAAAATGACATTTAAAAGTACATATATATCTATGGCCTCGGAGGGGCTGCGTATCCTAAGCGCAGCCTAAGCGCACCCTGTTGTGCATGAGCTGTATTCTAATTGGCTGTCAAAACTCCAAATCAGGAAGTGTTGGCAGCCATCTTGGTCCTCGGTAGAACCGAGGCACAAGAAATCAGCAAAAGAAACGTGATAAATGCAAAAAGGGGGCAGGGTAGAAACACCCTGACCCCTTACGCCTGTTCAGGGGGTCCCACAAGGACCCCCAGGGCCTAAAAAAGCATATCTTTTTTTTAAAACGCCGAGATTCGCGCACCCAGCGCGAAGTTTGGCCAAGAATAAAAGAAAATGAGCCGTGCTTCTTTGGTAATTGGCCCCCGGGGGGGCCAAATCCTGGGGGCATTTTCAGAAAATAGTGTGGGGGGTCCCAATCCCCCCCACACTGCCCCGGGGACCACCACCCCCGGGGCTTATTAATATTGGGTGAGGAGGCTCTCCGGCCCCCCAGCCCCGGGGACCGCCACCCCAAGGGCTTATTAAAATTGGGTGGGGGGGCTCTCTGGCCCCCCAGCCCCGGGGACCGCCACCCCCAGGGCTTCTTCAAAATGTGGGAGGGGGCCATGCGGCCCCCCTAATGGAGCCTTGTCTAGGCCCTGGGGACCGCCACCCCCCAGGGCCGGCTCCTGCAGTGTCCCGGGGTGCCCACCCCTGGGACACTGAAGTTTGCAATGACAGGGCGGGAGCCTCGCAGCTGCCACCCTGTCATTGCAAACTGCTTTCCTATTTGGAAGAGAGAGCAGGAAACCTGCTCTCTCTTCCAAATAGGAAAGCAGATTGCTTTTCCACAGGGGGAGCAGCATGTTAGCCGCTCCCCATGTGGAACAGCAATGCCGGCTCCCGCAGGACGCGGTGAGCCGGCTGGGACCGTGGGGGGATTGGGGACCCCCCCATGGCCCCCAACGAAGAGGGTCAGCCCCAGGGGATGGGGTCCCCGGGGCTAGTAGTGGTCCAGGAGGGGGGCCACGCGGCCCTCCTCCTCCTCAAAAAAAAAAGGAATCGGCCCCAGGGGATGGGGTCCCCATGGCCATAAGTGGCCACAGGAGAGGGGCAAGGCAGCCCCTCTCCAAAATAAAAAAGGGCCATACCCCGGGGGATGGGGTCCCCGGGGCAAATTATGGCCTCGGGAGGAGGTCCAAGCGGCCCCCTTGCCAATTTTTATATTTTTTTTAAAAAAATTGGTGGCAGGCCCTGGGGGATGGGGTCCCCGGGGCCAATAAATTAGAAAAAGAAGGGGGCCTAGACAGCCCCCCTTCTTAAAAAAAAAACGGGATCCGGCCGGAGGCCACGCCCTCTCCTTGCACCACTCTGTAAATAAATAATAATAATAATCTGGCATTTGGAAAGCGCGCAGCTACCTACCAACGGAGGTGTCCCGGCGCTGTACTTATACCGCAGAGGAACCCATCCTGGCTTTCCCTGTGAAGTGTCCACTCCTGGGCATCCCCAAGGTGCAGCCAGGCATCCCCTGCGCTGTTGGGGCCGTTGTGGAGATTAAGCAAGCTATTGCCCAGAGTTGCAGAGTGGGACCCATGATTAGAATAGGCACCGAGGCGAGAAATATCAGGTCCGAGGAAATTAAGCCCAAGACCCGCCGAAGCGAGAATTGAACCCTTGTCTTGGGCCAGACCTCTGCATCAGGGTCTGCCGCTCTAACCATTGAGCCACACTTCTCCACAAATGCGCCCCCTGGCATGTTTGCAGAGGGGAAACTAATTCCCCTTGAATACTGGGGTCCCGGGGGGGCCAACTAGCCCACCAGGAACCTCCAGTATGCGGCAGGGGGCTGCGTTGCAGAGAGGTGTAATGAGGCCACGCCCCTTTTTACACCTCTCTGCAACGCGTACCTGGTGGGCTAGTTGGCCGCCAGGGGACCTCGGGATTCAAGGGGACTTAATCCCCCAACTTAAAACGCGCCATCGGAGGAATTTCAATGGTTTTGCATGAGTGAAATGTCCAGCTAACTATAACACCCCTAAAACCTATGGTTTTTTCAGTGAATTTCTAAGGTTTTTTAAATGCTAATTCCTAACTATATCAGGCCTGAAACCTATGTTTTTTTCAGTGAATTTCAAAGGTTTTTTAAATGCTAATTCTTAACTATATCAAGCCTGAAACCAAGCATATTCACCCTGATTGTGCGCTTTACTTCAGGTTTGCCATTAAAAATAAATATATATATATATATGTATATGTATATATATATATATATTACCTACATTATAGGTAGTTATAGTTAGGATCTAGTTACTATAGGAAAATGGCAACATTCTATTCGCAATAACTTTGGTGCCGATTGATGAATCTCCGTGAAATTTTCAAAACTAATTCTTTGTTGAGATCAGCTCCTATGTTGAAAGTTTGGGGGTGATTCATCAAGGCGGGGCACGGGAAAATAGGGGGGTCCCAAAACATGTTTTTTCAATGTTAATTTCCATAGGAAACTTTAGACAAGGCTACAGGTCGAACGGGTGAACGGAATTACCCCAAATTTGGCAGGGAGAAGGGTCTTGGTCTAGAAAGCACGCTTTTGTTTATTTGGTGTAAATTCATTTGGTAGTTTTTGAGAAATATCGAAATTTACAGATATCGATATTTGGGAATTCTGCCATCTGATTGGCTGAGGCGTTACGAGCGTGCTGCTGATTGGCTGCGAGCTCTGCGAGCGTTTGCAACTAGGAAGTGTTGGCCACCATTTTGTGATTCCGTTGAAGCGAGTAAGGGGGAAAAAGGGCACAAAATGTGGGAAAGAAGAGGGTAGGAGCACTGTAACCTCTGTGGGGTGTTTAGGTTGTGCTATAGAGGGGGTGCGAAGCGAACTACTCATACCTACCGGTCTGAAAGTGCTGGGTATGGAAATTAAGTGAGGTATTGCATAGTCTGATGCTGCTAAGGTGAGCTGGTGCGGGAGTCGGGGATGAAAGCCTGAGCCTAAACTGTGTGTCTTATGGTGTGAAGTCATGTGCCCTGACCGCTGCAGCACACCTGTGGAAGTAGTGTCAGCATGTGTTTATACCTACTAGGACGAACTACTGACTCCTACTGGTTTGAAAGTCCTGGGGTAGAGAAAATATGTGAGGTATTGTCTAGAGTCTCATGGTGCTAAGCTGAGGTGCTGCTGGAGTCGGGGATGAAAGCGTGAGTCCAAACTGTGTGTCATATGCTTTGAATTCATCTGCTCTGGCCGCTGTGCCACATCTGGCAGGTAGTGTCAGCATGTAGTTATACCTACTCGGAGGAATTTTTTGTTTTGAACATTGTAACTTGTGTATGGTGCTTAGGGGGTGTTATACAGGGAGTGCAAAGGTAAATTTGTGCGTATCAAATCAATACGGTATTAGTAAAGCGCAAACTACTCACCCCTATGGGTCTGAAGGCCCTCGAGGCTGGCGTGGAAATTATGTGAGCTGTTAAGTGAGCTGTTAGTGCTGAGCTGAGGTGTCCAAAGGTGTCCTTCATAAGCATTTCCAACCCTACCCCAGTCAATGTGCCTAGGTAATTTCCACCACAATGTACTATCATGAGGTAAGCGTGTGGAAGATGCAAAGAGGTTTTAACCAAAGGTAGCAATTGGTGCAACTTCAATGTTCTCTGTGTAAACCATTTAATGTCCACATTTTGTAAACCTAGGTCTTAGTCAATACGTCTGTGTTCTGCATATCTCTTGCACCTGAAAGTATAGCTATGTCCTACGATCCACACTAGCATTTTGAAGGTATGGTTGGAAGGTATGGAAAGATGTCTGTAGCTCATGCAGTTCCTTAGTAGAATAAGAGATATGTTTAAAGATGGGGAAGTACTTTTTTTTGCCATACAAAACGATACGTGATTGGGAGTTGAAAAGCATTTTTTTTTTAAAGTAGGGTGCACATTCGTTTTGTGAAAAGCATCTTTGTGATTGGTTAAGAAAAAGCAGTTTCAACGTGGGGGATCATATCATAGGATAAAATTTGCTCAACTGAACCACAGCTGCTACTGGCATTTGGAAGGAACTGTTCGAACTTAAAACAATTGAGAACTTTTAACCTGCACATGTCGTTAAATGTTCGAGAAAATGTTGCAAAAAAATATCGTTAAGTTTAAAAAAATTGATGAACTTTTAACCTGCATGTGTTCTAGAAAGTGTGTTGATAGAATACGTTGCACTTCTGACTTCTATGTGTTGTTGAATATTTAAAAAACGGTTTATATGGAAAATTAAAAAGAAACCAATAGAGAGAAGTTTTGAAACCTAAAATAATCAAGGAACTATTCTAATTTGTTCTTTACATGTGTTTATGTGTGGAGCAACAAAATTATAGACACAACATCACCAGGAAGAGGAAGAAGGAGGTAGTGGAGGGTTGGGGGGAGATGGGCAGAATGGCACACATGCACAATTAAGTACAGCACAAGTATAGACAAACAATGGCCAAAATGAAACACACCAACAAGGAGCACAAGTCACTCAACCCGCAACATCACACCACTGAACGAGCATAGAAGTGAAAACCACCCTTCATTCATACAGGATGTGTACAAAGGCCGGTCGTTGGTGTTGTGGGATGTCTGCGACCGTGGTTACCATGGATGAGATGCCCAGCACGTGGCACATGGGCGAGTTCACTGTGTCTTACATTGCCAAACAGGTGCTTCTCCCTCCCACGAGCCCCCACACATTTCTACGGTGCACTGTTGTATCTCATGCACTCGTACGGCACACCATTGTAATGCCTATTCGCGCATGTCCTGTTACATTCAAACTACACCATCACAGTGCCTTTTGGAGGTGGTGCATGGCACTTTACAACATCGAGTGCTGCAGCCTTTGTGGCAGGCCACACCAGAACACAGACTCACTTACCGCGCTTCCTGTACACGGACATGTCCAAGACAGCCTATTCCCCTTGCCGGATAGGCACACCCCTGCGCTGATCTGTGTACTCCGGACCAGCACATGCTGGATATGCATGCAGGAGGATGAGTGCGTAGCTACATGTCCAAGCTCACTGTCAACGCTGGGGTGACAGCACACTGTGATGTTGCAGGGCTCGTGCCTATCATGCTAAGACATTGACCACAGGAACACACTTGCTAAGATGTGGGTTTGGGGGGCGTTGGTGGTCCTGGAGTTGTTGTGATGAGTGTTGTGGCCCTCATGGGTATCCCTGCATCATGCTCATTGATTCTATGGCACCTGTGGGTGTTCTGGTGTGGCTCTTGGCAGTGTTCCATTTCATAGTGCAGGTAGTCATCCTGCTTAACACCAGCAGAAAGCAGGTGTAAAATACCTGGTGCTAACGTGGTTTATCGCCAGAATTTGTTTCGCATTGCAATTGGTGTGAAAGTTGTGATGTTATTTTATTCGAATGCAGAACAATATACGAACTCAGCAGTGTATTTCCAATCAAAATAAATACAATGAGAGTTCTTAACTGATTTTGTGTGTACACTATAAGTGCAGCCACTACCTCAGTGCAATTCAATACAGGATTTTAGTATTTAGAATAAATTGCAAAGGTGCACCTCGTGTCTTTTTATACGGGAATGGCTACTCTGCATTTCATTACCAGCACTTTAATGGAAGTAAAGTTGAGATAAAGATATTCAGAAGTTGGTGTTCCCATGATAAGTGCCCCAAAATTTAACACCATGGTGGACTCCATCAAATAACAGTAATAAGAACAAGAAAAAGTCACACAGCAGTGAAGAGAACAACCAAAAACGTTATTAATTTTTTTCTCAAACATAATTTTTTATAAATATATATGTAAACAATAAACGAAAAACTATTTGCAAAATTAATTTTTTTATTAACATATATATATAAATGATAAACTAATAAACAAAATGTAACAAAAATTATACAAAACAAGAAGGCGGAACACTCCTGTGGGGACCATGGATGTCGACGACAGAGCCCGGAAAATAAATCACAAAATAAGGACGTGTGTAATGGGCATATCAAAGGAGAGAGGCACAGAGAAACAGAGAAGGAAAAAAAGCCAGAGAGAAAAAGAGAGGGAAAGAAAGAAAGGGAGTAAGAAAGGGAGAAGGCAGAGAGAGAGTTAGAGAGATAGAAGGAAAAGAAGGAAGAGAGAGAGAGAGAGAGAGAGAGAGAGAGAGACAGACAGACACTGCCGCCTCTGCGCATCCATGAGCAAATAATTACCTGGTGCCACCGGAGTGTGCAGCAGTGGGCACTCCACGTACCCGTCAAAACTCATCCCAGATATGTCTCTGAGTCCTGAGTAATGAATGGAGGAGACCACATCAGGTGCTTGGCGGATCGCACTTATGTCGCTGAGTCCTGAGTCATGAATGGCGGAGACCACATCATCTTCTCCACGGCCCGGCAGATCTCACACATGTCGATGAGTCCTGAGTCATCAAAGGTGGAGACCACATCAGCTTTTGGGGCCGCTAAGCCTGTGGAAGTTAAGTTCGTGCCATGTAGTGGTAGGCCGCTGATGGCCATATGAGCTTCTGGTGGCACTAACCCTGTGCATCTGAAGTCCGTGCCAAGGGGGTGGTAGGCCCCTGATGGCTATACAGATCAGGGTGCGACTAACCTTCTGCGCAACTGTTCAAAGACTCTTTATGGTTGAGACATGTGGAGCATCCGCCATCTAGTCAGCACCGGCAATAAAGGATGTGACGTTGTCGATCTATTATATTTGCGTGGTCATATGGCGTGTGACGCATGTGCCGGATGGGTGTGGTGTGTGTGCAAACCTGCCCTGAGGGAGTGGCCGTGAGATGTTGAGAACTAGACCACTGACCTGCACACCAACAGCGAGTATGCCTGCGACAGGTAGCTATGTGGGGCCAACGTCGGAACGTAATCACAGTCGCGTGGCGTACGACGGAACAGGCCAGGGATAGCTACAATAACGCGGACAGCTCGTAGTACTGCATCTGTGAGTTGAGCGGACGGGCCGCAGCTGGCCCTCAGCGAGCCTGGGTGCGAGCTGTTTATAACTCACTCTACACAAGCATTGAAAAACGATTTTGTGATTCAGTCCGTCAGCTGCCATTTGTCTGAGGCATTTGTGAAAACATATTGGAGTTCTTTCTGTGATAGATACCGATTTGACGCTGCCTCTCCCCACATTAGCAGGTAACGCACCCTCTTCCCACATTACCATCATACCCCAAACAACCTTCTTGGGCGTGGAAGTGCCCCTGTGCGGTTGGACAAAGAAGAATCTTAGTCATGTATAGATTTACATATAAATAAAAATTATTTAAAGAAAAGAACAACAAATAAGACTGAAGAGAGTCTGGTGCTGTGGTCGATGCCACAAAGTTGGGGTCACTGCCATTCAGGACTCAGGACACAGTTACACATGTGGGATTGGCTTGTGTTAAAGAGGGTTAGTGGGACTACGTGTCGCAGGCCTTGCCTATCGAAATATGCATCACTGATTGAAGGGAGTGTGGTGCTGTGGTCGGTGCCATGGACTTGGGTTCACTGCCATTCAGGACTCAGGACACAGTTACACATGTGGGATTGGCTTGTGTTAAAGAGGGTTAGTGGCAGCAGAAGCATTGAGACTGTAGGAGCCTGTGATGATGCTTGGTGTGGACGGGCCGCACTGGGAGTAATGTGTCTTGGCTATAGGACTGCGTCATGTGGAATCACGACTCTATCTGAATTGTGAGGCCTGCTGATCATAGTGTAGACCAGAGGTAGCGGTGAGCAAGGGCCCACAGCCACATGCATACGTTGGTGGCCTCACCGGCCTTCGTAGTGGAGGTTCAGTGCCACCACGTGTGGCCGACCTTCCATATGCAAATACCCCTCACTAATCGAAGGGAGTGTGGTGCTGTGGTCACTGTTACGAAGTTCGGGTCACTGACGTTCAGGACTCAGGACACAGTTACACATGTGGGATCGGTTTGTGTTGAACAGGGTTAGTGGCACTGTGTGCTGTTGTCCTTGCATATGGAAGTATGCCTGACTCATGAGAGGGAGTCTGGTGCTGTGGTCACTGCCACGGACTTGGGGTCACTGCCATTCAGGACTCAGGACACAGTTACACATGTGGGATCGGCTTGTGTTAAAGAGGGTTAGTGGGACTACAAGTTGTCGGCCTTGCATATGGAAATATGTCTAACTGATCAAAGAGTATGCTGCTGTGGTCGCTGCCACGGACATGGGGTCACTGCCATTCAGGACTCAGGAAACAGTTACACATGTGGGATTGGCTTGTGCTAAAGAGGGTTAGTGGGACTATGTGTCGCCGGCCTTGCATATTGAAATATGCCTCACTGATCGAAGGGAGTCTGGTGCTGTGGACCCTGCCATGGACTTGGGGTCACTGCCATTCGGGACTCAGTACACAGTTACACATGTGGGATTGGCTTGTGTTGGACAGTGTTAGTTGGCACCACGTGTCCAAAATTCAAATTGGGAGGTCTGCTGCCCGCAGTGTAGACTGCTGAGTGTTTATTTGTACCTGAAAATTAATTTGGTCATTGTACAAAAGCTGTTGCTGATATAACAAATGTTCAAAAAGAAAGGATACTAAAAGGATATTATGTAGATTTGAGGCCTGTAATAGTTACTTGCCTAGTGGACTCTGTAGTTAATGAATGAAGAAATAATTTCCATTGTGAGCCCTACTGAGTGCAGTGTAGGCGTATGATGAAAAGATGAAATAAGTATAGAATACATTGACGAAGTGTTGTATTTTCTGAGTACAATCTTGTTAGAAATTAGCATTTAAAAATGGAATTGCAAGCAGGACTGCCTGTAGTGTAGACTGCAATTTCATGTTTCTTTGCATTTGAAGATTAATTTGGTCATTGTAGTAAAGCTATAACTGATATAAAAAAAAATCTTGAAGCGAGAATACTAAAAGGATAATATGTAGGGTGTAGGACTGTGATAGTTAGTTGCCTACTGGAGTCTGTAGTTGCATATGGAAATACCCCTCATTGATCAAAGGGAGTGTGGTGCTGCGGTCGCTGCCACAGACTTGGGGTGACTGCTATTCAGGACTCAGGACACAGTTACACATGTGGGATCGGCTTGTGTTAAAGAGGGTTAGTGGGACTACATGTTGCCGGCCTTGCATATCGAAATATGCCTCACTGATCGAAGGGAGTGTGGTGCTGTGGTCGCTGCCACGGACTTGGGGTGACTGCCATTCAGCACTCAGGACACAGTTACACATGTGGGATCGGCTTGCGTTGAACAGAGTTATTGGCACCAAATGTCACCGCTGTTGCATATGGAAATATGCCTAACTAATCAAAGGGAGTATGCTGCTGTGGTCGCTGCCATGGACTTGGGGTCACTGTCATTCAGGACTCAGGACACAGTTCCACATGTGGGATTGTTCGGCTTGTGTTGAACAGAGTTATTGGCACCACATGTCGCCGCCGTTGCATATGGAAATATGCCTCACTGATCGAAGGGAGTCTGGTGGTGTGGTTGTCTCACGGAGTTAGGGTCACTACCATTCAGGACTTAGGACACAGTTCCACATGTGGGATCGGCTTGTGTTGAAGACGGTTAGTGGCACCATTTGTCACCGGTCTTCCACAGTGTAGGCCAGAGGTAGCGGTGAGTAAGGGCCCACAGCCACGTGCATACGTTGGTGGTCCCACCGGCCTGCGTAGTGCAGGTTCAGTGGCACCACGTGTTGCCGGCCTTCCATATGGAAATACCCCTCACTGATCGAAGGGAGTCTGGTGCTGTGGTTGCTACAATTCAGGACTCAGGACACACTTACACATGTGGGATGAGCTTGTGTTGAACAGGGTTAGTTGGCACCACGTGTCGTCGGTCTTCCACAGTGTAGGCCAGAGGAAGCGGTCAGTAAAGGCCCACAGGCAGGTGACGTTGACTTGAGCTGCACAGATTGAGAGCATGTGGCCTTCTTAACCCATTATTGTGTCTTATACAATTTGCGTCGCTACTAATCTTGAATTGTGAACCGTGTAACCCCAGTGTAGGGCGGAGGCAGCAGTCAGGATGGGCGCACAGCTATGTGGCGATGATTTATGGTGCAGTGAGTTAGTAGCACCTGAAGCACACAGCGTGTGCGCACCGTGCGATGATGCGTGGTCTGGGCGGGCCGCAGTGGAAGCAAAGTGTCTTGCGAACTGGACTGTGACATCTGCAATCGTGAGCGCTGCTGTCCGCAGTGTAGATCGAAGGCAGTAGTCGGTACAGACATAAGTCTGCAGTGCTGTGCTGCTGGGTTCACAGGGGGCCTGAGTCGAGGTGGACCGCGGTTATGGCGGCAGCCACTTGCCAGGGTGAGGGCTGCTGCTGTGACAGACTAGTTGGTCTTCCCTCAGGTAAACCACACCTAGGGCCGGGCCTATTTATTCATACTTCTACGCTGGAGTGGCGTATGTTGGAGCAGCCCACTCCGCTTCCGCTTCCAGGGGGGGGACAACACAGCTACATGACCGAGATCTTCCCCATTGCCTGAGGTAACATGGTTGCATCCACTGTGCACTACACTACAAGAATCAACAGTATATCTCCACATGGAGAGGTTTGTGCTTTGCATAGTGAGGTCTGTGCAGCACATCAGCGTTACACTTGGCATTGTGTACTTTATTATTGAAGGATGACTTGCCTCCTTCATATATAGTTGGTTGCCACATCGCCCAACATTCAGCTATTGTGTGGCTGAGGGGCATGGTGTTTTGGTAAGGTTCGTTGTCCTGTTTGCGCTGCCTTGGTGGTAGTAGGGGGGGTGATGCGGGGGGAGGTTCTGGTTGTGGTGGCGGTGGGTGTTGTGGTCTTGTTGCGTGTCGGACCTGCATGATCAGTAGGTCTATCTCGTGTTAGTCTTTAGATATGGCCGTGAGTTGGGTCCAATTCACGGAGTAGATAGTCGACCTCCTTACACCAGTTAAAGGTTGATGTTAATTTGTTACTACTAACTCGGCTTATTGCCTGCTTTTTGGTTCGCATTGCAGATTTGGCTGGTCGTTGAAAATATGGGGAAGTGGTGTTTTCATGTTTTTTTTGCACGGGAACGCCTACTTTGCATTTCATAAGCGTTAGCTGTGGCTCTCGTTTTTGGCGATTTTGTTGGCGTAAGGTATCGATGGAAGAGTGGTGAGATTTGCAGTTTTCACCAAGTTGAGAATGGGTTGATAATTAAAAAACACAGAAAGAAAGATAGGTTTAATGAACATTATAATTAGAAATTAGCATTTAAAAAACCTTTGAAATTCACAGAAAAAAACCATAGGTTTCAGGTACGTTATAGTTACAAATTAGCATTTAAAAAACCTTAGAAATTCAAGGAAAAACCATAGGTTTCAGGCACGTTATAGTTAGAAATTAGCATTTAAAAAACCTTTGAAATTCACTGAAAAAAACATAGGTTTCAGGGACGTTATAGTTAGTTGGACATTTCACTCATATAAAACCATAGAAATTCCCATGTTATAGTTAGTTGAGCTAACTATAACTCGCGCCCCGCAATGCACTGCTGATGACGTCACATATTACATCATTCATGACATGGTCAGTGACATCACTGATGACATCACTGATGACATCTCAAATGACATCACTGACCGGGGCTATAATAAAAAATAAAGTGTGGGGGTTCAAGCCCCCCCCACACAGCCCCGGGGACTGCCACCTCCCCAGGGCTTTAATATTGTTGGAGAGGGGCCATATGGTACCCCTCATGGAGCCGTAAATGGCCCTGGGGCCGCCACTCCCCAGAGTTGGCATTAGCAATGTCCCTGCAGTTTTCTATGGGATGCCAAGAGCACACACAGCAAACAAGTGCTCCACTTTGAACAAGTGAGAGCATTTTGCTCTCACTTCTTCAATGTGGGGCACTTTGCTTTTTACCTCTAGGGAGCTGCATGTCAGCAGCTCCCTGGGGGTACAAAGCCATGCCGGCTCCCGCAGGATGTTGGAGCTGGCCGGACCGCAGGGGCCTTCATGCTCCCCCTGCAGTCCCCAAACAGGTGGCCATACCCAGGAGATGGGGTCGCCAGGGTTGGAAATGGCACAGAAGGGGGACCGCTCAGCCCCCCAAATAACCTGGGAGAGGGGGCCATATCACCCCTTCAATTTTTTGCTCCATTTTTTGTTTTAAATAGGACAGGCCCCAGGGGATGGGGTACCCAGGGCCCAAAAAGATCAAGGGAACGGGAGGCCACACAGCCCCCCTTCCTAAAAGAACTGAAAAACAATGCTGGCAACTCACCAGAGGCTCCGCCCCCGCAATGCACTACTCTGCAAATGCGCCTCCTGGCGCACTCTTGTTTGGAGAATGGCATCCCCTTCGATGCTGAGGGTCATATGGGGCCAACTAGCCCACCTGTTGCCTTCAGTAAGCCCTACTATGTGGGATTGCTGAGAGGTGGTCAGAGGCCATACCCCTTTTTACACCACTGGAGCACTGTTGGTGGGGGATTTAAAAAAGGAACAGCTGCCTTACTTCACTTCATTTATCTATAGTCCCGTTCCATGCAAAACAGCTTACTGCTGAACTTTGGCCTCACCAAAGCGACCCGATGGTTTAAATAATTAACAAATGATGTGAAAACTGAAGCAACAGCAGCAACCACTATGGACAATATACTTATCTAAAAACTACATTAACCAGCGTGCATTGGATGCCGATCTACCCTGAAGGGGCAGGACTATAAATAAATGAGGTGAAGTAAGGCAGCTGTTCCTTCCCCAGAGGCCAGCTAGTGATCAAGGGAAAAGATTTCCAGAAACGTGTTTGGCAATATGCCTCAAAGACACTTGCTTTACGATTCTTTCGCTTGGGAAAGCACTACCTGTTTTGCTGCTGCCTGCCAAATAAATATGCTAAAATCCACTTAGTGTGTGGCTCCTTCACTGTGTGAGCAGTTTTTGTTTGGATTTGTAAGTGGCCCGCTCCGGTCACGAAGACGCCCCACTGCAGGTGCGGGTCCGGTTGTCTTGATCACAGAGCACCGCAAGGAACGACGTGACCAATTTGGTGAGGCCAAAGTTCAGCAGTAAGTGGTTTTGCATGGAACAAGCGACCCAATGGTTTTTAATAATTAACAAATAATGTGAAAACTGAAGCAACAGCAGCAACCACTAAGGACAATATACTTATCTAAAAACTACATTAACCAGCATGCATTGGATGTCGATCCGCCCTGAAGGGGAGGGACTATAAATAAATGAGGTGAAGTAAGGCAGCTGTTCCTTCCCCAGAGGCCAGCCAGTGATCAAGGGAAAAGATTTCCAGAAACGCGTTTGGCAATATGCCTCAAAGACACTTGCTTTAAGACTCTTTCGCTTGGGAAAGCACTACCTGTTTTGCTGCTGCCTGTCAAATAAAGATGGTACAATCCACTTTGTGTGTGGCGCCTTCACTGTGTGAGCAGTTTTCGTTTGGATTTGTAAGTTGCCTGCTCCGGTCACGAAGTCGCCCCACTGCAAGTGCAGGTCTGGTTGCCTTGATCCCAGAGCACCGCAAGGAACAACAAGACCAATTTGGTGAGGCCAAAGTTCAGCAGTAAGTGGCTTTGTATGGAACAAGCGACCCGATGGTTTTTAATAATTAACAAATGATGTGAAAACTGAAGCAACAGCAGCAACCACTATGGACAATATACTTATCTAAAAACTACATTAACCAGCGTGCATTGGATGCTGATCTGCCCTGAACGGGCGGGGCAATAAATAAATGAGGTGAAGTAAGGCAGCTGTTCCTTCCCCAGAGGCCAGCCAGTGATCAAGGGAAAAGATTCCCAGAAACACGTTCGGCAATATGGCTCAAAGACACTTGCTTTAAGACTCTTTCGCTTGGGAAAGCACTACCTGTTTTGCTGCTGCCTGCCAAATAAAGATAGTAAACTCCACGTTGTGTGTGGCGCCTTCACTGTGTGAGCAGTTTTCGTTTGGATATACATATATAGATATGGATATATAGAGATATATAGAGATATAGATATAAATAGCTATAGATATATATCTATATCTATCTATGTATATATAGATAGATATAGATATATATATATATAGAGAGAGAGATATATATAGATATATTAAAAACTATCAATTTACATAATTATTGTTCAATAAAATAATTATCAATTAATAAAAGGTCATTCAATTATTAATTCATCAACTGCCCACCCTAGACCCCCTACATGCCTAGCATCATGCAACTATAATTAAAATAAATAAGTATCCCTTAATTTACCTATTTAGTTAAATAATTAATTCACAAATATTAATTAATAGTTAATTCATTATTCAATAATTAACTTACCATCCTGTACCCCTAAGAAACTACAATCAATCTTGCATCAACAAAATAAGTAAAATTAGTAAGTGTTCCATATTCTACATAATTAAAAAACAATTATATAATCACTCAATAAGAAATTGTTAATAATTACCTAATTAACTTCGCACTCTAGACCCCTACAAATATAATTGGCTACAACTAAAATGTAAATAAAATAAATAAGTATCTCATAAATTACATAAGTATTAATCAATTAAGTAAATTATAATTAACTAGTTATTACTCAAGTAACTTCCCACTCTAGACCACTACAGACTTGGCAGTCTGTAACTAAAAGATAAGTAAAATAAATAAGTATTCCATAAATTATATAATTAAGAATCAATTAGATTATTAACAATTATGAATAATATTTTAATTATGACATAACTAACATCCCACCCTATACCCCTACAAACCTAACAGCCTGCAAAAAACATAAAACAAAAATAAATCAGTATTACATAATTACCATAATAAATATCAATTGTACATTAAATAAAATGTATTAAATAACTCATAATTAAGTATTACCTCATTAACTTCCCACCCTATCCCGTAGAAAAACAATAACCCTGTTCTTTCGTTCCCTTTGCATCAAAGAGTTATGTTTAACCACGCAATTGATGAGCCCTTTTTTGACCATTTGGGATACTTCATGCTTAGGCCTCTATAACTTTTTTTTCACCTAAAGGGGTCGATTATGATGTCGTTCGGTAAGGCTCGGAGTCGGATTTGGGTCTGCCGTATCCGATTCGGAACCCGTATTTCTGACCAATTTGGATAGCTTTCCGAGTGACCAATTACGATGTTCGGAAAGCGTTTGGACTTTTGGAAACGGTACTGAATGGCACTCCGAGTAACCGAGTCATTCGGAGCCGAATCATACAAGTCAATGGTTCGTGTTTTCGACCGAGCGATTACGATGTCAGATTCGGACAGCCTTTCCGAATCGGTTGTTCCGACACGGATCGGCTGTCGGAATCGGACTTTTGGGGGCCTGAAGCAGGCCCCCCTTCACCCAGAGCCTTCTGAATGGGGCCCGTGGACAGTGTGGCAGGCACCATGGGGTGTCTGCCATAGGGTGCACGATTTTCCCCAGCCACCCCTTTCTTCAATGGGAGCCTGTGTATTCGGTCGGAACACAGGCTCCCATTGAAGCCAATGAGAGTCCGACCCAATTGTATTCAGAACAATCGTAATCGGTCGGTCGGACTTCCTATATCCGATTCGGTCGGAAACCATCACGGTACCGATTCGGTCAGAATTCTTTCTGAGCTACATCGTAATCGACCCCAAAGTATGCAAGCCAAATTTGCATGCTTTTTTCCAAACATCATGAGGATTCTAAGAGTACCCTGGGTTTGTGGATTCCCCTGGATGGGACTGAGAAAATTGCCAACTACAGCCAAAGTTGGGGTTTAGGGGGAAAAAAAGCGAAAAAGTGCTGCAGAAGAAAATATCATTTTTTTCCGAAAAATCACATCAACAAAAGGTTTGCTGTGCTAAAATAAACCATCTGACCAGCATTCAGAAACTCACAAAGCTGATTCGAAAAAATATTTTTTCCTACAGTTTTGGCATTCTTCTGAGAGTTAGCCCAGTTTTCCTAATTTTTCTGTAACCAACCTACTTCCAGTTTGTGGCAGGAACAGGTGTGACACCCATGGGTGATCCTAGAAACTTATAGTTTTCTGAAATGTAGATACAATTATGAATTCAGTAGGGGGTCATATTTTTGTAGATCCCTGTTGAATGAAATAAATATTGAAAATGAATAGGGAAAAAACTGACATTTGAGACAAAGTTTTCCTTTGTAACTTCTTGTCATGATGTTATATGCCATTAAGTCTGCTAGGCCCTTTTCGTTGTGGGGATACATAGGGTTTGTAGGTTGTCCAAGAACCTGAGGTATCCAGAGACAGCTGAGCTGCACCTTTCATTTTTTTTTCATTATGTACCAACCCCATGTGAAGCGATCATATTTCACTCAGCTCATTGACTCTGCACTTAAAATCAATTTGAAAATGAAGTGTAAGCGGGCTATGATCGCTGATACGGCTGGCTCCTACCTCAGGGTTAAAAAAGAAAGAGGCCAGATGATATGAAAACAAAATATGGTCCATTACAGTGCATGAACCTATATCATGATACGTCGGAGGTGAATTCCAAATTGGGTACTTAAAATCCTGCGCAAAGACTACGTTATTTGACAGGATTATTCTGTTTAAGGAGTATGTCTAAAGTTCGTAAGTGCGAAGTCAAGCTCATTGCAGAGGCTGCACACTACTGCAGTTCCTGGGTTGCAAGTGCAAATGTTAAAATCCGCTAAACACAGGATCAAAGTTTCTCTTTCCTGCAAGGTCACCACTCTCAACATATAATTTTCCAAATCATCAATGTCCTTGGTTACCTAAGTGTCAAAGATGATGTGGTAGAAGTTTATCAACAAAATAGCAAAAGACTTTTGAAGCCTGAATAATAATATTTTTAATACGGGATACAATAGGAGGTACAGTGCAGTTTAACAGACAATTCAGTAAGATTGACAAAGACAAATATGGCAAGGCCACCCTTATCCTTCCTTTACAGTAGATGACGGAATCGATAGATAACCAGATAGATTTGCACTAGAATCGGAATGCTCACAACTGGGGGCCTGAGATCTACTGCATCGGGTGACGATAGGGGGAGGATGTAGGGATGAGCAATACAAGAATCCAATTGGATGAGCCTTAATGTTTCCCTGTGAGCCGATTAGTGGGTAGAGACAATGTAACATTACGCGGTTGAATGATGGATTTAAAAAAAATGAATAACAATGCAGTCCCCTTTAGGTGTTTTCACACTAGGCTCTACCCAAGAGACTTCTGTCAGTAAGCATCTCAGCGTGCAAATTGTGGACCCATCCAGAATGTTCCCTGAGTCAGTGGACCACTTTATTCAAAAGAGAAACATGGGTTCCTAAGTGGGGATTCACTAGTTCTGGAATAGTTCCCAGTACAATCATATAGAAAATGCATTGCGGCAGCACCTGTGGGCGAGTGTCAAAGGCATCAATCTGAATAAAGTTATGATTGCTTTGCAATTGCGGGGCCTCACTACGAACCACATAAGTAACAGAACTAGCCCTCAAAGCTCATTTAATCCTTGAGTCTATATGACGCAAACAATACAGCTGTCCCCCCGATAAGTCATTGCACCCCCTTCAAACCCTGTCTACATACAAATTACTGGTTGCTTGGCAGACTGGGGACAGCCGCCTTAGCTGGGGCTGCAATTGGCGACATGGCACACTCAGATGGTCACTATTGCTTACGGGCTTGGCAGACCCAGGGACTTTGCAAAGAGACACAAATTTGTCATCAATGTCCTTCAGCTTAATCAGAATTGCGGAACAAAGCTATTGAACAAGGCATCCAATTTGTCAAGACATTTGTCGCAATAGTCTTTAAGTTTGCTTTCAAGAGTAGCCATGCCCAGTGTGGACTCCCTGCCTGCTGGACTGGCAGGCCTTTTCCCTTGAAAACTTACAAGGGGGGGTAAGGGAGGGTTAAGGGTTCAGTGCAAACGGGATGCATTATGTCTTCTCCCTAAAATCTTGTCCATTTTAAGGGTGGGCTATCGGATGCAATTGAAGTCTCTAAAATAGTTAAGAGCGACGGGTCATTGGAACCGCATTGGTTGGACACATGCGTGACTGTCGGGCCCTTCAGGCAGGACCTCATTCCTTGCATTCTGTACGAGACTTGTAACTGCCCTATGAGGTGTCACCCAGGGCCGTAGCCAGCACCATATGCTTCGGGGAGCACAGCCCTCAATCATGATAACAACATAATTGAAGTAAACAAAGGGCTGATAGGCAGTGTTTTTATTTGGGTTCAGAACACAAGATCTTCTTTGCCTACAGGAACTTTCTGAAACAAGCATTTACAATGCAATGGTCTCGGCATTGTTAAAGTTAGACCTATTGGCATTGCTCATGACATTATTTTTGTTTATGTTTTTGTTTTTAAAACATTTAACCCCTTCTGTGCCCGCCCCTTTCCCCGCCCTGTGCCGGCCGTTGAATTAGCGGGCGGGGTCTATGACGAGCTGGACTCGTCATGGGCACAGCGCCACCGCGGCCCATGACGAGTCCAGCTCGTCATGGGCACTGAAGGGGTTAAAGAAACGCCATTGTTATTTACAATGTCAATAGCTTAATCACTCTCAAATGCGAGACCTATTGCATTGCACCCACACACAGAGCCACCCACACAGAGCCACCCACACACACAGAGCCACCCACAGAGCCACTCACATAGAGCAACCCACACACAAATAGAGCCACCCACAGAGCCACCTACACACACACACGCAGTAGCCCACTGACCTATTTACCTTATGTGCACTTTGTGATCTGTATGGTACATGTTCTTTGCTGCAGGCACATTAACCCTATGTGCTACCTTTCCAGGAGGCAAAACTTCCACTAGACAAAACTCCGATCTCTCTCTAGGAAGAACATTAAACACCAGAGTCATCATGACATTTTTATTGTTGCCGAAAATTGCTGGAGGCCAGGAAGGAGGCAGCAAGCGCTTTTAAAACCTTAATTTACTTGCAAACATAATGTCTCCACCCAAAGTCAGCGCCCGGTCACACCGGTTGCACTGCCCTAGAGCTGGCCCTTCTCAAGGGTCCTGTGACCTCAGTGACAGAGTCACTGTTGTTCTTGGCTGTGCTGCTTCATAGGCCTGCTAGCAAGACTGGAGGTGAACTTCAGTATGGATTGTGGTGGACAAACCTTGAAGGTTAACCCAGATTTGCCAGTGCTAGGGTCCACCTGCTGGTGCTAAGACACCAGCGCTTCTAAGGTCTTGCGAAGCCTTCTAAGGTCTAGCATGGGATTGTGCTCTCTCAGGAGAGTCGTCTGGTGGACTGGTTATTAAGGCTGAACCTGGTTCCCAGTTCCAAATTCAGCAGCTCTGGCCATAGTGCCACATCGTCTCCCCCACTGAACACCATACTGTCCCACTGAGAAAAACTCACACTGCCTTCAACTACAACCCAATTGCTGCCGGCTATAAACACCTGGATGAGGCTCAATTTAAATGACACAATAGACAAGAGCAATATGCGGCCTACAAAAAAAAAGTAACATCATCCTGGAAATTTAGCAAACCATGTGAAATGCAAGCAGGAACAACATTGTTACCTTAACGCTTTTACATTTACTATTCAGAAATCAGTGAGTGCTTTTGCCTGAAAGGGGCCTTGAATGGTCCCATTTCAATGGCCATTGCTGATATCCTAACAAAACGTTAGCAGTATGGTAAAAAGACCACATCCCTGGACGCAGAGCAAGAAATGTACACAGTGCACAGTGCTGCATCGCCTCCATGGAGGCGAGCCAAGACTACAACTCCCAGGAGGCCTCGAATGGAACCTCAGGGCTGGAAGCATGGCGTGCCCCGCCCCCTTCTCGTTCAAGCCCGGTGCTGGCAGTGTAAACGCACACCTCCAGTACTGTGACCCGGCAGGATTAGTAACTCAGTCCTGGCTTCATCACGCTGGATTAGTTGATCATTACACAAGAGTGAAAGCGCAGCAATGCTGCAGCTCATCTGGGATTAGGACTGAGCTCCTAGGAGCAGGAGTCCAGGCGGAATATTAATCTCTGGGCTCGCTGCTCTCAGTCCCCTTATCTCCCTTCCTGCGGAGGGATTAAAGGCTAACCCAACCCTGCCGGGTGTACAACATGCAAACATCCTGCCTACAAACAGGACAACAGCAGAGATATCCCTCAGGTTACACACATTGTCAGATGACATCTGCAGCCCGGCCACATTTCCCATGTTCATTTGTGATGTGCTGATCCAGGCCAGGTGTTTACTTTGAATTCTGGGACTTGTAGTCTTGTTTAATCCAGTATAAAACAGGACTACAAGTCTCAGAGTGCAAAGGAGCAGCACTTCGTGCGTGGACCTGGGGCACCTGCGCATCTCTAAAGGGCAGCGCCGGCCAGAGTCACGGAGTCTTGGCGCTGTGTGCTGTTTCTGAAGATCCATGTGTTGCCCGTAGCCCTGTATGAGAGTGCACTGATGCAGCTCTGGTGGACTGACTCTTGAGACAGCAGAGCTATCGCTCGCGGTACACAGATCCGATCCACGGACACCTGATTCGGCAGAGCCCTCCGTTTACACCCACACCCGGGTGAGCACCCATCTCAGCAGACCTGCTCAACGGTGTGTCAACACTGGGGTCAAGGGTCAAGCTTCCAGTTACAACAGTCAAAGGCTCATAACCTTAACAACGAACCGGCGCCCCAGGTTTCACTGTGCCTTTTAACTCACACACAACAGGCTCGCTCGAGCTGCTAAAAACCTCCGGAATCGCGCCCGAGACAACAGATTGCAAAAAGGTCCACTAACTCGCACCGGTACAGCAGCGCTATCCCTCAGGTTGTGGAGGGGTTACAACTGTAATGGACAGCAGAACTGTCTCCCAGTTGACATCACTCTCTCAAGAATAATAGGGCACCAGAGAAAAGACACACAAGGCGGAGGGAAAAACCGCATTAAAAAAAATCAGTTGAGTCGTAAACAGAAGAGCTGAACCCCTGCCAACCCGCAAAAACCCTGCAGCACAGAATGCATCACGTCAGAGCAGAAGCGGACACTGTATATTCTTCTCTAAGAAGGAAAAGACAGAGTCCTGTTACTTCTCTGCCACCCGTGAACCATGTGAAATGCAAGCAGGAACAACATTGTTACCTTAACGCTTGTACTCACCGGACTTGAAACGCCGATCCAGCAGCAAGGAAGAGGCGACCCCACGTCCGCTCCGACCGCGCACAAAATGGACGAATCTTCCAACGCTAAAACAAAAAAAAAACACGCCCACCACGTGTAAAAGGGGCGGAAAGGGGCGGGGCTTCAAAAAACCGAAAGAAGTGAAAAAACACGTCCCCGAAACGGAAAAAGACAGGGCTTGTTTGGAGAGACAAAGCTCTTCTCCAATGGCTGACCAGCATTTAAGAGGCCAGCCAATTGAGAAGAGGGAGAAGAGGGGCGGGTTCAAGCCCCTCTTCTGAAAACATTAAATCTCGGAGCGAGACTGCGCAAGCGCAGCCTTTGCAGCCGAGACCTAAAAAGGCTTGAAAGAGTGGGTAAGTTTTAATGCACACAATGCATTTACTTTTATTCATTTAGAGAATGGTATTCTTCTCACCTATAGATTTTCCATTGTAAAGTACATTGAACAAACATTAATGTAATGTAACAGGCAAACATAGGGGGAGGGGAGGTTTGGACATTCCCAATATCGCCCTTGACCAAGAAATGTGACAATGGGAGAATCATGTTTTCTTCCGTTGACCTAACTTGTAAATATTTGTAATCGGGTAATGTGAGAGCTGCACAAGCTAAAAGCTACGTTAAAAGTCTTGTTTCCTTTGCGCCACCACAAAATCATTTAGAGCCTGATTACAATCTTGGCAGATGGGATACTCCATCACAAATGTGTTACAATTCCATTATATTCTATGGCATTTGCAATACAGCAAATGGGATGCGCATCAGGCCCTTAATCTGCTCTCCTCGACTCCAAATACAATAATGTTCTAGGTACTGCACCTTTTGAGATGTTCCTGCTACTTAAAATATGTTGTACGTAAAGTCATGTGCTGTTTATTGGAGGGAGGTCTGCTCTCTATCAAATAGGTAATATAACTATGCATGTTACTATCTCCCTCTGAATCTATCCTTTACACCAATGCCCGTCAGTGAGCAAAATTCACAATTCCCTCTAATTACACAACCCCCTCTCTTTCAATTGGGCATTGACCACCTTTCCACTGCAAGAACACTCACTGTGTATACAGGTGACAGTGTTACTATCAGTGCTTCAGCCTTGAGCAATACAGTTATCAACCTGCAGAATATGTGCTATATTCACTGTCATATATTCCCAGAAGTAAATAAGAAGTGATGGATGGGTGCTTGAATTAATCTTAGCCACTGGGAATTACTCAGGCCGCACCCCAGTCCATCGTTATTTTGCACATCATGCCACTTCAGTTTGGACCCAGCGATATGATAATCAGTCTTGACCCTGCTCCAATTGGAATGGTGCAGCCCGAACCTCCAAGCCAGGTCCTCTCTGAACCAAAATACAAGCAACCCAGGAACGGTTTTGCCCTGGTTATGGGCCCATCAGTTGGGTCCAGCTTGGATCCAGTGACAGTGTACTGGACCCACGTCTTGATATACCTGTCCCACTTAGGGCAACACACTGAAGTATACAAAAAGTGATGCATGAAATGCTTTAATTAATCTCAGTCACTGGAAATTACTTAGGGTCACATCCCTGTCCATTGTTATTTTGCACACCATGCCACTTCAGTTTGGGCCCAACTATATGCAACTGAGCCTTGACCCTGCTCCCATTGGCACATTCCAGCCTGAACCACCAAGTCAGGTGCTCCTTGAACCGGAACACAAGCAACCCAGGACCGGTGAGCAGGGAGGCTTCTAATCATGAATTCATGATCCAGATATAAGAATGTATAGTCTCTGGCCTGTGCACCGTATATACATCTAGCATCTGATATTTTTGAATGTATGGAGACTCTGATGAATGTTTGTTAATTGCAGTGCTAAGAAACATCAGAATTGTGATATGAATCACTGCATGAAAAGTACATTTCTATTTTTATTCAACAGAGGCTCAAGATCTGTCCACTTGTAGGAGGCCTGCATAATGTGATGTGTATTTTTGAGGCTTCCATAATATAAATATATGTGAATGAATGAATGAGCACGTATAGAGCACATAGCTGTCCGTAGGCATCCCAGAACTGATAGTACAGCACAGAAGTATCCGGATAATTTTAATACTCTATGGCAGAGGAATGTTCAGGAAAAGCAAGGTTTTAAGCATTTTTCGTAAGGAGAGTAACTGGTTAACCGAATGCAATGACGAGAGGGTGTTTCAAACCTTAGCCACATTATATGAGAAGGAACGCCCTACAAACCTTTCTCTTCTAACTCGAGGTAGTTTGGCCAGGTATTCATTGGAGGAGTGCATGGATTTTCAGGGAGATAGAAAGAGGACAGGCAGCGGGAGATCAAAGGTCCATTAGCCGATAGTGCCTTATGGGCAATGCAGAGGGATTTAAACTTAATTCTCTCATCCACAGGGTGCCAGTGTAGGGAGTTTTGGGTTTGTCGGGCTGATTGATTTCTGGGAATATTGAGAACCAGTCGTTTCTGTGTTGTGGCCTTTGGGGCTCCTAGATAAATGAAGTTACCATAGTCCAGGCAAGAGAGAGAGAGTAATGCCTTTATAGATCTACGGCCTGCATACCAGCTCGGACTCTTTGCATACATCTCAGTCTTGTATTCTGTGCATATATGAAAAGTTTCAGGACTGTGCCCCTCGTGTATTGTGCTATTTTACAGTTGATAAGGCTCAGATTCGTCCCAGTTCAGCCAGTCTGAGCTCGTCTAACCACCTCTGGCAAGCCATGGTAACTGGACAGGCAGGTAATAAACAAAATCAGGGGCCCCAAAGGCCACCCATGTCTGGGGGGCACTGTAGAGTCGTTACCGATACTCTGTGTCTGCCTTCACTACAAATCAGTTTCCCTCAGAAATGTGTTCACTGTTGTGATCCAGATTTGCAGGATCCAAATAAGGAGATTTGCAAAGGAATAGAGCATGCGCAGCAGCATCACCAGTTTGGATAGGGCGTTGCTCGACATTATAGGCAACTGCAGGGAGTGCCAGAGATATACATTGTTTGGGAGGGCTCTCAGCGTGCCTCCCAAATTCCCTTCCCAAACCTTTTCTTCTTTGTGGTAGATCTGTACTCCGCGGTATTTAAAAGTAACTGGTTCCCATCTCAGTCCCACTTGAGATACCTCTGATGAGATGTGCTGGTGGTGCGGGGTCAACAGGAATGCCAAGCACTTGGCCCAGTTTGTGCAGAGGCCCAAAACCCTATTCAGGTCATCCAAGAGTCCCACGCACCACGGTATACCTGTGACTGCCTCTTGTAAATACAGTAGCATATCATCACAGTAAAGCAGTATGCAGCGCTGGCCGGCTCGTAATCGGATCCACCTGCTTTGCCCCTCCGTCCACACTATACTGGCAAAAGGCTCCAGTGCTAATGGAAATAACATAGGGGGAAGCGAACATCTTTGCCTCGTTCCACTGTGGACTCCAAACGATGCTGAAATGAAGCCATTCGCCCATACTCTGGCCTATACTTCCGCATAGAGGAGTGACACCGCTTTTCCAATCTCGCTACCAGGGGCATACACCACATTACTGCCCAAAGGTCATTCCATTGCACCGCATTGAACGCTTTCTGCAGGTTGATCGACAGGACCACATATTCCAGGTGCTGCTCTTGGGCCACTTTGTCAAGTATTCTAAATGGTCTCCCGATGTTTGGACACTTGTTTCAGGTGGGAATAAACTCATTTTGTTTGGAGTTGACTAAGGTCTTCAAGTGGGGGATGAGCCGGTCAGCTAAGACCCTACACAGAGAAACTGGTAGTTGAAGTTTAGCATGGACAGGGGTCTGCAGGCATATACATCCAATGCCCGATTCACAAAGGTAACCTTAAACCTGAAGTCTAACCTTAGACCTAAAGTTTAAATTTTTGCCTGAAGTCTAACTTTAGACTTCAGGTCTAAACTTAGACTTCAGGTCCAAACTTAGACTTCAGGTCTAAAGACAGACTTTAGATCTAAAGTTAGACCTCAGGTCTAAAGTTAGACTTTAGGTATAAAATGAGTCTTCAGGTATAAACTTAGACTTCAGGTCTAAGTTTCCCTTTGTGAATCGAGCCACCAGTGTCTTCTTCTCGGTCTGGGGACTGATACTATCAGGGCCTCTATAGTGGTAGCCAGCACAGCACTTCATGTGAGTGCTACCTGATACATGTCCAATAAGTGCAGTGCTTGTATAAGGTGCGTACATCTGATAGAGTTCAGGGGGTAGACCATCAGTACCTAGCAACTTATTGATCGCCAGAGCCTTTAGCGCTGCCTTAATTCGCAGTGTCTCTCTGATGGTCTCAGTACCTCAGACAGCTCTGACCTGTATAGAAACAATGTAATATATTCTGTGGTCTGCCTATGCAGGACATATAGGTCCACATAACAGAGTACGAATTGGGTCTATCCTGCAATCCCAGCCCAGGGACAGTAGTAGTGGGTTAAGGTCCAACAGGATGCTACAATGGTATTCTACATTCATGATCACAGCAGTGAGTCTGTGCGAGCACAGTATCTTATCGAGCCACAGATGCAAGTCATGAGCAGGGAACAAAAAGAGTAGTCCCTGCAGTCCCCATTGTGTGATCTCTGGGCCCCAGGTGCAGTTCAGGCCTTGAAGACATGTGCCAGTCGGACCATGGGTGAGTCCAGAAGTGGCAGGTGTTCAAGTTCACCATGTATCCATGGCAGTTGTGTCCCACCAGATAGAGTTGGTGCCAGAGAGGTGAGAAATGGAATGTACTATGTGTTTGGTGCATATATGCAGCCTATTAATATGTGGAACTCATCTAATCAGCCCTGCAAGAGCACATAGTGGCACTCTCTGTCTAAATGTATGGTTGTTGGCTGAAACGATATCCTGACTTTTATCAAGATTAGGGCGCCCCTAGTGTCGGAGGAAAAACCCGTAGCATATACTTGGCCCTCTCCACCTCTGCTTCAGTTTGGCAATTTTATGACTCAAAAGGTGCGTTTCCTGAAGGAAGGTCAGATCCACGCCGTGACACCTGAGATGTGGTAGGTCTTTGTGTTGTTTGGCACCTTAGTTCTCATTTCAACTATGCCGGTTATCATGCCGTGACTCATACTCCTTGCTACATATAGTTTCTTAACAGATCTCACATTATGAATCATTTACTTATTGCTTCTTGAAGAAGGAGCCATCTATGGCTCATGTAGACACCTGATACTACGAACCTTGCGCTTCCTTGACTGGAGATTTTACAATATATGACCACTTCTGATCTGATGCTTACTGCGTTCTGGAAATCCTAAATCTTTTTATACAAACTGATTCCTTAGCCATATATCTCAGATCCCTGACGAATTTCACTCTGGCAATCAGGAATGAAACGCGTTGGCTGTGTGCCAGTTTTTATGATTAACCTAATAAAAGAAGATTCCTTGGATTTCATTTGGTCTGATCTATTGACTTCACAACGAGTGCAGCTTCCTTATCCATGAAGATTGTTTGGACAATGTGTTCATGCTCCTAATGTTCCAAGTGAGGAACCATTAGCTATTTGTATAGTGTGTCATGGCTTATGATATATGCTACCCTTTAGCATGGCCTGAAGGGTGTCCAGCACCACCCAATTATCCTGCATTGAAGTCATATGTGTAAGTGTCCAGTGAGCCGCTGCCCAATTAACCACAGCTATTACAGGGTCCCAGATACCACAGTGTTCAGTCCAGGCGAAAACAAAACAATGATCCCCCAACTCCCTTTCCCCACGCAGAAAGGTGACAGCCATCCATCCAACAACAATAACCTGAACAAAAAGTATTGTCTTTTCTTTCATTTTGTGGACAAACATGGAAGAAATGGTTGAAGAGAAGGCCGCACTTGCAGTGTAGATCCCTCTGCTCACTGCCCAGATCCATCAATTGATCAATTGATCCATCAATGTTACAAGGGCTTTATCCCACCCCACCATATGTATATGCATCTAACTAGTACTTTCCTACTGTCACTGCAGCAGATTCAATCCTCTGAATCTGGCTGGCCAGCATATACTTTACGCCAACTTTACGCAGTTCCCTTTTGACCACACTTCCAGTGTATAATCGGGGTACATTGCTACTCAAGAGTTGCCCACTTATAAATGTGCTTGATTGCGGCCCCATTATAGGATCAAAAAAATAAGTCACTTACCTGTACACTGTGGTTCTCCAGTATTGATATCTTTCATAGATTCACATGCTTGAATCTTCCACCTCGTCATAATGGGAGCCTCAGGGTAGATAGAAAAGAAGTACTATAAAAATACATTAGAAACCACCAAAGGAAGAGAAAACTTTAACGTTTGTCAACCTCTTTATGTAGGTTCAAACATTGACAAATCAGAGACTAGCCCTAGACCTCAACTCCCCAGCAGAGCCACCAGACCTCAGATTTCTTGCACAAGTGTGCCAAGGTTAAGAGTAACATGAGGTAAGAAGTGGCAAGCCTAGACGGGGAGGAGGGAGGACCGCATGTGAACCTATGAAAGATATCAATACTGGAGAACCACAGGTTACAGGTAAGTAACTTGTTTTTTCTCCAGGATTGAATCTTTCATAGATTCACATGCTTGTATCAGAGTAGATAGCAGTGTTCTTTGATACATTGTTGCAAATAGGCAAAGACCTTCATATGCACAGAGAATGAAAACATATAGATCTATATGCCTCACTAAATCCACATACATAACTAGAAACATGTAAAAACAATGAAATCAAATGAACAAAGTGAAACAGAGTTAAAAGATATAAATAAGCTGTACCTCAAGTGAACAGATGTCTCAGGCCACTTGCCCCACTAAGGCACCCGTTTTCCATGCTGAATCAAGGCAATAATGCTTGGTGAACATATGCACGTTAGACCATGTTGCCACTCTACATATCTCTGGAAGTGATACCCCAGCAAAGAGGGCAGTAGAGGCCGCCATCTTCCTTGTGGAGTGCGCAGACACCCTTGCAGACAGGGGTTTTCCAGCTTTATTATGGCAGAAGACAATTGTAGAAGAGATCCAACGTGCGATACTGTTTCTGGAAAGGGCTTGACCTTTCCTTGGAGAAGCAAAAGACACAATGAGCTGGTCCGACTTCCTGAAAGCCTTTGTTCTATGGATGTAGAATTTGATGCATCGTTTTACATCCAACTAATGCAATGCTCTTTCGGCAGAAGTTGTAGGATTTCCAAAGTACGTTGAGAACACAACCGACTCATTTAAGTGAAAAGACGTAGGAACCTTTGGTATAAAGTGAGGGTTTGTTCTTAACACTACCTTGTCTTGTTTGAATTGTAGAAAAGGTTCAGCCACTGTGAGAGCCTGAATCTCACTGATTCTTCTAGCCGAAGTGAGGGCCAGTAAGAGAGCCGTTTTCCATGAAAAATATTTTAGATCAGCTTTGTGGATCAGCTCGAATGGGGATTTCAGCAATTGAGATAGGACCGTGTTTAATTCCCATGGAAGTGCAGGACATTTCAGTGGAGGAAAACTCTGAAAAAGCCCTTCATAAACTCTCTGATAATTCGCGTTGACCACAGCAAGAGTTCCCCAGGCTTTCTGCGAAACCTAGAAATTGCAGGTAGGTGTACCTTGAATCGAAAAATGAGACAACTTTAACTTTGCTAAATGAAGTAGGTAAGGCAAAATTTGCTCCGGAGTCGAGAGCAAAGGATGTATGTCCTTTTCCACACACCAGTAGCAAAATCTTTTCCATTTCGCAGCGTATGCCCAGTTAGTGGAAGAAGCTCTGGCCCGCTGAAGGATGGACTTGCAATCCGGAGCGATATCTAGATTTGTAAATTCATAGTTGTGAGGTTCCAAGCTGATAAACTCAGAGATTTTATCTGAGGATGAATAATCTGGCCATTGTCCATGGACAGCAGGTTTGGCCATGGTTGAAAGAGAATGCGAGGAGAGATGAAGCACAGGAGAAGCTCTGGGAAGCAAAACTGTCTCAGCCATGCCGGAGCGATGAGAATGAGATGACATGGCTCCTTCTTCATTTTGCTCAGCACCCTTGGGATGAGGGGAAACTGTGGGAAAGTGTATGCGAACATTCCTGTCCACTACATCTGCAGAGCATTTCCCTAAGAGTTGGCCTGAGGAAACCTGCTGGCAAACTTTTCAAATTGTTTGTTGCTCGCTGTCGTGAAGAGATCCAGATTTGGAGTGCCCCATAGCCTGAAAACTCGCCGTAGCTGTTTCCAATCCAGTTCCTATTCATGACATTGTGCATTGGTTCTGCTCAGAGAATCCGCACACTCGTTATCCACGCCTGGGACATGCTCTATATGCAACTTTATCTTGTGCTCGATTAACCATCTGCAAATTTCTTCGGCTTGGTCCGATAATGTGAGAGATCTGGTGCCCTCTTGCTTGGCTAGATAGAACATCGTTGTAGTGTTGTCTGTTCTCACCAGAACAGAGGATCCTTGGATTCTCGGAAGGAACGCCTGAAGCCCTAGATAAATGGCCCTCAACTCCCAGAGATTGATGTGTAATTGATTTTCTTGAATGGACCATTTTCCGTGGATTTGCAACTCCTGAAGATGCGCTCACCAACCATCTATTGAGGCATCCGTGGTCATCTGGGCTGTGCCACCTGGAACGATAGGCCTGGAGAGATATTGCAGTCCTTCTCCCACCAGTGCCTTTTTCATTGTCTGAGAAATAAGCGTGATGTCCTCGAAGGAGCCCTGTGCCTGAATCCACTGTTTGTCTAGCTGCTCTTCAAGAGGCCTCATTTGGAGCCGACAAATTGGAATTAGTGGGATGCATGATGACAGCATCCCCAGTAAAGATTTGAACACTCTTACAGAAGTGGACTCTCTTGCGAGCAGGAGGGATGCTAAGAGCATTATCTTTTTCTTGCGTTTTCGAGTGGGAAATGCCTTCATCAACCTGGTGTCCAGTATTACTCCGAGAAAAATACGTATCTGACTTGAAATCGGGCATGATTTCTCCTTGTCTAGTTGCAAGCCGAGAGATGTGAAAAGCCTTTGACAAGCCCATGTAGACTCTCTTGCAGAGGGAAAAGAAGGCCCCTTCACCAGCCAGTCGTCCAGGTAGGGATAAACCTGATGGCCCTGCCTTCTCAGGAAAGCTGCCACCGGAGCCATGCATTTTGTAAAGGCTTTGGGAGCTAAGCGAAGGCCAAAGGGCAAAACCTTGAACTGGTAGTGATCCCCAGCCACCTCGAACCTCAGGAATTGGCGGTGTTTCGCCAGAATAGGAATGTGGGAGTATACGTCGAGGAGATCGAGAGATGCTAAACAAATCTCCCTTGTTTACCAACAAGAGAATGTTCTGCAGGCACAACATTCTGAAAGATTGTTTATTGATGTATTTGTTCAGCTGTCTGAGATCCATGACCTGTCTCCATTTCCCACACTTTTTCTTTATGAGAAAGCAAGATCGAGATTTCCTGCTTTAGTAAAGGCAGATGGTGATGTATTCTCCTTGAGGGCGGGTTCCGAGGAGGCTTGCGAACAAATTCCAAGCTGTTGCCCAAACGGATGATGTCTATTTGTCCATTGTAATGGCTCGCCATTGACTCAGAAAAAGAAAAAGAAAGGTGATGGGACTGCAGAGGCTGAAGTCGAGATGAGGTGGCTGGCGGAAGAGAAACATCACTGTCGTCTAGATGGGTCTTGCGATTTTCCTCGTGCCAAAGCCTTACGTCTAGCTGACTGTTGGCTGTATGAGACATTGGAAGACCAAAAATCCTACTGTTGTTGTTGTCCTCAATATTGTGGTCTGTACGATTGTTGGGAATACGGCTGAAATCTGTAGGACTGATAGGACGATCTTTGCTGGAACTGACCTCGTCCTCTTCCCCCACAAAAGGACTGATAACGATTTTGTTGCAACATGCCCAAAGAACGAGCCTTCTCAGTATTCTTTTTGATACCCTGAAGTTCTTCGTCCACGTGTATCCCAAACAGGTTTTCCCCGTCGAAGAGCATGGTTAACACTTTTGATTGTACCTCAGGGCGGAAAAACATCGCTCTCAGCCAGCCCTGTCTACGGAGAACAGCAACTCCTGCCATTTGTCTAAAAGCAATTGAAGACAAATCCATTGCTGAGTCAATCACTTAGGATGAAGTTCTAGAACCTTCCTGTAGCAGGTCTTTCGCTTCCTTCTTTTTGTCTTCTGGAAGATATTCAAGAAGAGGTGCAAGGTCTGACCATAACTGGCGGTCGTATTGCCCCAAAATAGCTAATGCATTAGAGGCCTTGATGGAAGTGGCGGCCATAGTAGGGAAGCGTCTGTCTATGCTGTCAAGCCGTTTGCCTTCTCTGTCTGGGGGCACAGAACAAGGAGATTGTGGATTCCTAGAGCGCCTCTGCGCAGCTTGCATCATCACGGAATCTGGCCGGGGATGACCAATCAAACACCCTGGAGCTGAATCAGGCACCTTGTATTTCTTCTTCATTCTCGGCAAAACAGCTGTAACCAAGGCCGGATTTTTCATAATCTTTAATCTCTCACTCCATATATAATATAGGTATGGATAGAACTGGCTTCTTGGCCGGAACCTTAAAATCATAAAGGAAGAATTTGTTTTCAACTACAGCCAGAGGCAAATCCAATCTTCTAAAGGCTCTCTCCAGTAATTCGTGGAAGCCCCCAATATCTCCTGGAGGAGATCTTGCTGGACGGGGGTAAGGCGACGGCAAAGATGGAATCACGTCATCATCCCACTCCTGACCAACCAAATCAGGATCCTGAGTGAGCTCACCTTCTTCAGGTTGATCATCTGCTTCACTCTCGATGTAATCATCCTGAATTGTAATACATCGAGGAGCCTGTCTCTCTTCCTGCACAGTAGGTCGTGGAGTAACCACTGGCAGTGGCTGCACCTGAATGCTTGGGCCTCCAGACATCAGCGTGAGAATCCGGAAATCGCTTGTAGTAATCGTTTAATATGTGTCTCAGGTCGGAAACCAGGGAAGTTAGCACCAGCATGGAATCCCTCCTACCCTCCTGATGCTCTTCGTAAGCCTCATATGGGTAGTGTTCCTGAAAAGAATCGTAACGCTGAGCCCAAGGAAGACCTATGAAAGAGTAGGCCCTTCTAAAAACTCAGACGTGTCCTGCCCCTGTGTCTCCTCTTACTCATCTGCATCCTGGCATTTCACCCTGAGCTGGGAAGGCCTGTAAACTGGACCGAATAGACTTTCATCCCCGATTCCTCCGTATCCAGAAAGGTGAGAAGGAGGCAGAGGTGAAATCTTTGATAAAGATGACAAACCTGGAGACTTCTGGATACAGAGAGGAGGCTCCTAAAGTCCTGTTTTTGCTCTGTCGACGATGGAAGACGTCTGAAGGTAATCGTCGTCAAAACCAGCAACGTAGAAGGTGATTTAAAAACCGTCGTCGACGGAGCCCTTGTCGACGACGGTGCTCCCGTCGACAGGGCTGTAGGCAAAAACGTCGATGCAGCGGTTGTCGCCGTCGTCATTGTCGTCAAAGCCGTCGACGATGCCATCGATGAGGAAATCGTTGTCGTGTTATTCGTCGACGAGGCCGTCACCACAACCATCCTCGAAGCAGTCATCGCAACCGATACTGATGTAGATTAGCTGGAGTTTTCGACGAGGGGTCCGTGGACTAAGCTTTTTTCGTCGACGAAGCCTTTTTTAGAGGTGTGACAGGCAGAGAAGAAGCAGAAGATTTCTTCAAGCCAGAATCTTTCTATTTTAGAGCTGCTTTATCGGCAGAGGAACATTTTTCCACCTTTAACCTTTTGGAATCAGCCTTCAATGAGGTAGAGCCCTCATTTTTATGTTTCCTCTCAGCTGAGGACGGCCCAGGGATCTCTTCCACATCAGATCCAGAATCAGATTTAGATTTTTTTCTTCTGGAGCCATAGCAACAAACTGGCTACTCTATCCTTTAGAGCCTTGGCTGAGAAGGTTCTACAATATTTACAATCCTTGGCTGTATGCTTGGGATAAAGGCAATACAGACAGTCTTTGTGGGGGTCTTCAGAGAAAAGTCTTGCCTTCCCACAGGATCTACAGGGTCTAAAAAGCCTCTTCTTAGATCCCTCTGACATTGTGAAGAAAAGAAGATGAATCAAACAGTACCTTGAGGTGAATAGCAGGGTTAAAAGTTCACAAACTGACAAAACTGAGCAGAGCTCAGGGAGACTCCCTTACACACGATGTGCGGTTCGAAATCTGAGGTCTGGTGGCTCTGCTGGGGAGTTGAGGTCTAGGGCTAGTCTCTGATTGGTCAAAGTTTGGACCTAAATAAAGAGGTTGACGAACGTTAAAGTTTTTCTTTTCCTTTGGTGGTTTCTAATGTACTTTTATAGTACTTCTTTTCTATTTACCGCGAGGCTCCCATCATGAGGACGGGGAAGATACAAGCATGTGAATCTATGAAAGATTCAATGCTGGAGAATCCATGTCTTTGTAATGGAGTAGGTGAGCTTCCAGTCTGCCTGGTGGGTCAGTCTGCCTGGTGGGGGAGTTTGGCTGGCAGCCGGTGGGCGGGTTTCAGGGCGAAGAATGCCACTATGTGCCACCTCGGTTGATGATCACATCTCCAGGTGGTCCATTCAAACCCTTCAGCAGGCTTTCTATTCTAATAATGTTTCTCCTCTTGCAACCGTCAGCATCCTTGACTTTCTTGTCCAGTAGGTCTACCCTGTGCGCCGGGGTCTCCATTTGACACAGCAGTGTTAGTTCTGCTGGGCACGTTTCTTCCAGAATTTCTCTGTGGTGCTTGACCTTGTTTGACCGTTTCTTACAATTCTCCCAAAGTAGTCCGAGGTCTAGTGTGACCATATTTATGTTGGCTTATTATGGTGTCTAGTGGAATTGACCGCTGCCAGGATTTGGTCAAGTTTGGAGTCCAGTAACGTTTGCTGTGTCTGGTGTCTCAGGATCTTTTTGGTGCTGACGGGTGTCATCTGTCCTCCATCTAGTTCCGCTGCCACCTAATTTTATTGAGCAGCTCTTGCCCATGTTCATCACCTCCCTGGTTGCCCGAGGGATCTGCTATGTTGTCCCCAGATCATCGCCCCATCCTCAGAGGACAGAAACCTTGGTAGACACTGGTGCCAGATCCGCTGCGTCAAGGTGAACACTCTGATGCCCGTCTTTTCCAGTCTTCATCTAAGCAGCGGGCCCAGGAGCCCATTTAGTGAGATTCAGACACACAATGCGGCTGCAGCGCAAGGCACTGCCGTAATGGTAGGCTTGTGGGGGGTATCTGGGGATGGGGCCAGTGCAGTGATGCTAATCTCACCTTATTTTCTGCAGTGCTGGCTCTGGGCTGGGCGTCCAATGCAGCCTGGCAGTAGGCCGCACAGATTGGTCCTAGTCAAGTTCATGCTCTGCTAATCATTTCTCACTGAGACGCCTCTGCTGCAATGGGATTTGCGCAGGGTCCTCAGCATGTCTCAGGCATCCCACCACATCTAGTGGGGCCAGGCAGGCCAGAGTCCAGTTATTGTGGACAGTTGCAGGAGACCACTTGGTGCAGCCAGTGCCTTGTCATGCCCCTTGCCTCCCAGTTCATAGTTGTCTGATGCAGGTTTAAGACCACGGCCCTGCCGTTCTCAGTTCAGGCTCACACCGCATCCACAGGCGTCTGCAGTAGGCCATGCAAGGTATCTGCAGACTTCTCTGTGTCTCACAAGGTGCCTAAGAGTTTGCAGCACATCCCCAAGCAGGGTCCTCTGTGCTGCGGAGGGGTTCACTCTGGGTCTTCCAGCATGTCCTAAGTGCTTCGCCATGCTGAGAGCGATTGCATGCAGGCCCAGACCTCACAGAAGTGAGCAGCAAGCCACCCCGGGCAGCCTTGGTCAGCTCTATCTGTTAGCTGTGACTTCTGGGGCAAAGGAGGCTTGTTCCGTTTCACAAACAGTGTTGCTTTTATAAGAGGTGGTTGTGTCTTTCGAGAGAGCCCTAGTACATCAGGATAGCAGCAAATTGCGGGCGGCGCCATGGGAGGTTTCTAAAGTGTGGCCATCTTGCGGGAGGTCAGCCAGCCGCTGTCTGTGCAGGTAACAAAGGTGGGACGAGTAAGTGGGGATTTCGAAGGACGATGCCGAGGGAAAATTAAATAAACAATTAATTTTCCCTCGGGTTCGTCCCTCGAAATCCCCTTTACACTGCCCCACCCCCCTCCGCTGTTACCAGCATGGACCGCGGCTGAGGTCAGCCACGCCCTCCATGACAAGTGTACTTCAAAACACACTATAACTCATGAAATATTAAAATGCGTAGGTAAAGTGTTGTTTTATACTAATCTATAGTTTAACTGACTTGAGAAAACACTTCTTATTCTCTCATGGTGTTTATTGTAGAAATAGTGAGAAAAACAACTGAACAGATAGATATTCACTAAGCTTATTGATCGTGCTTCTATCTCACTGCAATAAATCAACACCTTGCTCTCTGTATGTGGTTAGCTATCTGTGTTCTCTGTATGTGGTTAGCTGTCTGTGTTTAAGATATCAGGACATGAAAACTCAGCTTGGCATAAATCATACATTCAGAAGTGCAGAGTGCAATCTGCTACTTTTACCATTCACAATGGAGAGGAGTGGCTTCGTGATTCACGGAAACTTTACCTCCAGCGAGTCATGGTCCATCCTCACCCTGAACAATGTAAATAAATAGCATATTTCACTCTGCACACCTATATATAGATCATGACTGTTGGTCACAGTGTTCCAAGTAGGACACCAATTTTCATCAAACAAGCATCACCACATTATGTGTTATGTGCTCAATGACGTCGAAATTATATAGTGATTAATAATATTACAAAAACACAACAAATGCTATGCAAATCTGTGAAATAAAAACTGTTCATTTTAGGATGGGTGAATTCTAGATTTCTTTATGTAACGTTTAAAACTGGGATTAATCAACTTGTGTTGCGAGGGGCCGGCGGTGCCGTCAAAATGTCCTGGAATGGTCTGTTAATCCTTTTGTGTGTTAGATTAACAAATTGGTCTCCTCATTCCTCTCGCCACCAAGGACATTACAGATAACCACACCCATCCTTCAGTGACAATGACTTGAATAATGTATTTTGTGGTGGTGTTCCTACGCCTCATTTTTATGTCCTCATCTACCAGGAGGGCTTACTAATGGTTTACTGATTAGGTGAATCAACTCTGTTGCTTGGTACTAAAAATAGTGTCTATTGGTGAATCATAAATAACTTTAACCTTGTTTAAAACATCTGTACAACATTCCAAGTGTTTATGTACCTCATTAATCCTGTAGAATGGCTTGTATGATTCCAAAAAAGGGGAATTAGGAGGATCGTTAAACAAGTGGTATTTCCTTCCCATTTATACTTAAATAGAAAGATTTGCCCAAGAAAGAGCAAAAATACCCCATACTAGGACCAGCAGGGAACATTTGATGCAGCTTAGCGTCTGGAGTTTGGTGTGAGAACATAAAACAGTACATAAAACAGTTTTTTGTAAAAGTAAAAAACAAGGCAAAAAATGTAGGGAAATATTGCCTATTATCGTTGTGAACCTACTGACAAATCCAATTTGAGTGTAATTTCAAACTTGATACTGCATTTCTTTTTTCTGCTATCTGTCATCTTGCAGCTCACGAACCAAAAGTCCTGGTTTGTGAACCTGCTAAAATATAACTTACAGTGAGGCAAACATTTATTTGGGTGCAATGAGCTGACACCCAAGGCAAATAGAAATCTATATTGGGCAAAAAAGAAAGCTAATTGATCTAACTCTGGGACCGATTTCCCACTGTCGTCTGCAGATGGAGCCTCATCCTTTTTCATACCTCACAGGTCACAAAATGGCAGCTGGAAATAGGAAAGTCAAAAATGTGATAGAGCGCAATTATGCTCTTTCATTTTTAGGGGTGCATTATAATCATGAGTAGTTTGCACCTGCATTTATTATTTTGTCATGTTAACATTTAGCTACTAGAATGTGAAATGTAATAGAGTGTAAAAGTGAGGTGATAGAAGATATTTTGTGTAATGTGGAGAAATTAACACTGCATTCTAAATGTAGTAAGGTTGAAGGCAGAAGTGGATGAAATAATGAGCGGAAAATATCCCCTGGAAAGGATAGAGCTTTATGAGCAAGATGAGTTGTTGTTTATGGCGAAGGATGTTACTCATAAGGCAAGGAGGGCCCATGAGAAACTGACAGAAGTGGCACAAAAGTATGATGTGGATTTGTCCAAAACCAAAATGTTACAGGGAGGTCACAGGTTAAATTACAGTGACCAGGAATTGGAGGAGAAAATAGTTTTAGGAGTGAAAACCCGTATTCAAGAACTCATTGTTGGGATACACGCATGGAGATTGCTTGACAAGTGGGAGGAAAGGTGGTCTAAGAAGAAGGTTAAAAAAGGGATAGGAGATACACCCCCTCCGGGACGGGGGACAGCAGGAGTAGAGGCTTACCCTTTGCGAGAGGTACCAAGTGGAGGGGATGTGCATGTGCCTTGGAGCAGGAGTGATTTGGCAGCATTTACAAATGATTTTTCTCAGCCTAGGGAGAAGCCTGCCGAATGGTATAAGCAAGTTGATTGCTTTGTCAAGATTTCAAAAGTACTGTGAATTGATTTGAATACTCTGTCTGACATTGTGGTACCAAGTGACTTGTGGCCGGCTTGTAAAATTGCGGTTCAATGGCTATCTACCGAGACCCCTTAACGCATGGTCCTTCACCCGTGGTTATGAAAACGTTGGAGCAGGTAATCACATAGTTACAGTCCAAGATCTCACAGCAAGATTTTGATTGGGTTAAAAAAGATTGGACTACCCAAGAGCCCAAAGAAACAGTACGTGCTAATTATGGAATGCTCTTGCAAGCCTTCAAGCAGTATAGTGGATTGGACACTCTAGATTCGAAGGACATGGGGCAGTTTGTTTCCAATTCCTCTTCAGATTGAGGCCAGAAATTAGCTTTATGATCCATCAGCCTCTGATCTGTTGGCAAAACAAATCCATGGACGAGATTCTACGGTACGCCAGATATTGTAATGACAAAGTGGACTCGAAGCGTAGTAAATTAAAGGATAAGCTGATGTTAGTCCAGATGAGGAATGCAGATAGGGTAGGCCATGTGCAGTCGAGTGGAGAAACATTGCGTCGGAAGCAGGGAAACAATCATGGGGGGGCCCAGAACATGTCGATTAACGCGGGTCAGGGAAACGGGAAACCCGATCCCAAGACGAGGATTGAGGTTGGTACCCTAAAGAGAACCACTGCATGTCATTTTTGTCACAAAATCGGGCATTGGAAACACGAGTGTTGATTAAATCCAACTAATCAGATCCAAGATGAGGAAATAGTGCAAGTACCTGAGGTTTTAAATACTGTGACGAGGCCCAGGTCTGTACACGGAAGGGGTCTGAGTCAACAAGTGCAAGTTCCCCAACCTCTGAGAATTCCACAGGGAAATCAAGTATACCAACAGATGCCCTTTATCGAAGCTCTAGATAAGTTCAATCCAGACCTGTTGCAATGACAGTGCCTGAGGGGGGAGAGGGGAGGAAGACTGTACCCTTGGAGCAGTCTTAGTGGTAGACCAGAGAGGACCATATATGGAAGCAGATGTGGATGGTAATCCCATCACATTCTCGATTGATACTGGTGCTACCCATTCTACTGTGAGATCTGCCGTAGTCCCAAACCTACCCTCTCAAGACAATCGATCCAAGTTGTAGGAGTTGCAAATAAGAAAATGACCAATCCGTTGACAGATGAGATACCCGTGATAATAGGAACCTTTCAGGATCGTCACCAATTTGTGGTGTGTGATTCAAGTCCAGTCTGTTTGTTGGGTCATGATCTTTTGTGAAAATTGAATTGTACCATCTATTGCACACCCAAGGGAGTAGAACTGCAGACTAATGATGATGATATTGCATTTAAATTGGTGCATCAGAATCTCTGCATAGAAATGTTTCCTGTGCTGACAACGGACAATCTGCCATACGACTTGAGGGATCCAGTCTCTCCAGTGGTGTGGGATTTTACAGGAGAAGTGATAGGACTGATTCAAGGAGTTGAGCCAGTTAAAATACAGATCAAGCCGAATGGTGAGTTTCCAAGAACACCCCAGTACAACCTGACTCCGAAAATGGTGGCAGGGATTACACCTGTGATTGAGTCCATGATCAAGCAGGGCATTCTTAAGGAAATCATGGGGAGCTCATGCAATTCCCCTATAATGGGATTACAGAAGGCAAGTGGGAGGGCCCGAATCGTGCAAGCTCTGTGAAAGATCAACACAATCGTAGTTCCATGTTGTCCTTGTACAAGTGGTACCAAATGTGTATTTTGTGTGTGTGAAGAATGTGTATGTACGATTGCCACTGAATTGGTATGGCACATGTTACGTGGCTGTCATGTTTCCTAAGATATATCACGTTGAAGATTTGGGACCGTTGGAAGTGGGACTACACCATAGAGAGAAGCGAGGTACAAGTGCAGGAGAGATTGTTGGAGATGTATTTGGAGCAATGATTCCAACTTTGGGAGTGGTTTTGAATGACATAAAGATTAGAAGGTTGTCAACTATTGTGGATAAGTTGTCAGTGAATACAACTCAGTCTTTGTTGCTTGTGGATGGGGAGATGGTGTCTATAAGCGCTGTGGTGATGCAAAACCGTCTTGCGTTGGATGTGTTATTGGCAAAAGTGGACAGAGTCTGTAAAATGTTGAGGGTTCAATAGTGTTGTACTTATATCCCAGAGCATAGCAAGGATCTGAGCAAGTACATAAGTAACATCACTGAGATACACCGTTACTTGGCAACTGATGGAGTTTGGGACAATGTTTGGAAAGGCTTTGGAAAGATTGGGAGTTGGTTTTCCATCCTTGATAAGGGAATTCTTGGTTACATTTTGAAGCCCATCATCATAGTAGGGGTTTGTGTGATTCCACTGATTGGAGTGGTAAGAGCTTGTAAATAACATAAGTCAAGACAGACCGAGAGATCTCTTAGAGAGCGTGAGAGGCGAATGGAGAGACTGCAGGACAGTCACTATGAGAATCTCAAAAGCTTAGAAAGGGAAGTCTGGCTACAACTTCTGTTTAGGTCGGTTCTTTCTACAGGGATTGCAATTGGTTGTGATGACACTTGTCATCAGAGGGGGGGACTGCTAGAGCACGATTATGCTCTTTCATTTGTAGGGGTGCATTATAATCATGAGTAGTTTCCACCTGCATTTATTCTTTTGTCGTGTTAACATTTGGCTACTAGAATGTGAAATGTAATAATATGCAAAAGTGAGGTGATAGAAGATATTTTGTGCAATGAGGAGAAATTAACCGTGTAATTGTGTTCTAAATGATGAAAATCCTAATGGTAGTGTATAACGGACTAAGGAAAGCTAGTTCACTGAAATGTAATGTGTTGATTTAAATGTCCACAAAGTTAATGTCTGTGTATATGCGTGTTTAATGAAGTTCCGTGGTGATTCTTATGTTAGGTGATTTTCAGTAGGCCTCATGTGTATTTCCCTGGCTCTTTAAAATAGGTTTGTTCGTAATGTTCATGTGTATGTGGAATCTCTCTCTTTCTCACGTTTCTGTTGCAGGTGGAGAAATTCATCTTTGTTAGTTAGAATAACACTTTTGTTTTAAGGGTCAGGCTTAGGGAGGAGAGGATACATTTGAACAAGTAGTGCTGATAAGATGAGACAGTGTTCTTTCTCACTGGAGAAGGCCTGGGAATCAAGGTCATCGAGTCAGAGGCTGGGAGTATCGAAACTAAATGGAAAATCACCTACGAGGAGGTGTCCAGCTGGGTGAGGCAATTGGATGACTTGAAATGGGTGTTTCCTAGGATTTTGGTGTTGGGATTAAGGACAGTGCTCCTTGGGGTTGAGTCCCGAGAGGAGAGGATATCAATGGAGAGAGAAGAAGCATCTTAGAATGAGCTCTGAAGCTTTAAGCTACTTGGCCCATTCAACGTTAGTGCACTTTTTAGGAAGTCTTCACGCGCTGACACCTTTTTCCTGAACTTGCCTGGGGAATGTTAAGTGGGGATGTCACATTAGTGGTACAGTAGGAACAGACTAATGCTTCTTACTTATGAACCTCAAATGAATTCTAACCTTGACGTTGGGGCGCTCAATGCCTGCATTCTGATATTGGAAATTGTTATTTATTTTATGCTCAAGAGATTGAACTTTGCCCATAGGTTTGGCTTTGTATTAGTTGCGATATATTTCTACAACCTCATCTTGAGGTGTCTGTATGTCCAGTTATTTTTGGCTTTGTAATAAATCAACATACCTGGAGCCTGGAGTCTGTGATTCTTCTGAGTCATGAATTATTTGGATTGTGAAATCTGATGTCACACGTTATTTCTCCCCTCTACACTTCTAAGCAGGTACAAATGGTACATTGACCAGGGGTTCCAGAGTATATCCAGAAAAGGGAACACTGCCCCATCAGATGCGTGACTCCTCACTTATCCATTGCTGATCAGCTCAAGACGAGCTGCAGGTGGCACGATTATTCAGCTAAACTCTGAGGACAGGGCACACAATGCTTGCTATCATGACATTGCTATGCTACTTGTCAGCTCGGAGGCCTTGATAAAAGGTTATGGGGAACTGTTTGCTTGACCACTACCACCTTGAGAGACCGGGCACCTGGCAGCACCTGCATCCTGCACCTGCATCCTGCTAGGATATTAGAAAGTTCCCAGGCTCCAAGTGTGATCTAGTAGTAATGACACAGGGAGGCCAGAATGAGAGCCGCCTCGTCTCTTGACATCATCAGATTGCTTCCCCAATAGAGATAAAAAGCCAACTTATTCCATATCAGTTTGCACACAATGTATGCATTGGTATGTGGCATTTATATAGCACAAACTTACTGAAAAGGCAGCAGAGTGCTGTGCGGGGGTTCAACTCAGACATAGTTAGCGTATGATTGATGGGGCAGCTGTAGACTTGGAGGGGCAGCAAAGGTTGACAATTACTGCAACATGATGTAGTAGTCTTTAAACTGGTGTGTCTTCAGCACTTTCCTAAATTGAAGCAGGGCTGGAGCAGTCCTAATGGATACAGGAATGTTGCTCAACGATCTTAGTGCATAAATAGAGAAACATATTGCCTTGTTTTTTCTAGCCTCGTGATGGTGTGCTGGAAGCAAGTGTGTTGAGAGCCACTTGAGACTGTGGGCTTGTCAGCTAGATTGGCAAGAATGCTGGTCACTGTGGCCTTGTAGATGAAGCAGCTGATTTTGGAAATGGTGTGGGCTGCAAGGGTAACCAGTGAGGTTCTGGATCGGTGGGTTGATGTGGTTATATTTCTTCAGACACTTTCTGGGGTGTGCTACTGCATGTAATATGCCCTTAAGGAAGGCCACTATTGAGTCTAGGAGGCCATGGAGGAGTGTATTGCCACCATCCAGATTCAAGAGTATGATAGCTTGAATAACAGTTGCGATGTCGCTTTCTCTGAGGAATGGTTTCATTTTGTTTAGCAGACAGAGCTGGTACCAAGTTAACTCAAATTGCTTGCTGGTGTGCTCCTTGGGTGGGAAATCAGTGTTCAGGGTAAATTAGAGTGACTTGGAATTGGCTAAAAATTGGTTCAAATCCATCCAGGATCATTTTGTTGAACAACGCTTGGACTTGTGGTTGCTTGTTGTTCTTCTTAAAAAGTAGTATTTCTGTTTGTGGGTTTAAGCTTCAGCCTTGCTCTTACCTACCCATTTTAAGATCATCTAGATATTTAGAGTGGTACTAAAGAGTTTAATTTAATTGCTATGAGGGAATATTTTGCTAGTTTGCAGAGTTGCAGCAAACGTTTATTATTTAGATACACAGATGACATAAGAAATGGCACGATCTATAATATTGCTGTTGATATCAGTTATCACATCATCAGTGACGTCCCTGATGTTGGAAAAGATTGCTCTTTTGCACATCTGTATGTAAACAGTGGAAATTCCACCTTGTTTCTATATGCTTTCATTACATGGACAGAGAGATGCAGAAATCAGTACCACAGTCTTACAAGGTTAACTAATGTCAGTGAAGAGATATATTGCTAGTGAGTGAAATTACAGACTTCACTTTTTATATACACTACAGATCTCAGAAATGATGTCACAGACAAAATCGCTTTTGGCATTACACATCACAAAGTGCATCATGGATGATATCAGCAACACAGCAAACAAATGCATTTCACCACACTCGTTTCATGGCTGTTTAATTACAGCTTTGTTTCTATAGTACTCAGTGCGATGACACAGAGATATTTTGGGGCCGATTCCGATTCCAGTCGGAAGGGCTCCGAACGATGGTCAGAGCCCTTCTGACCGAAAATGAACGTGTCGGCCGGATTCCTTTCCGACCGAGCCATTCTGATGGGCTCGGTCGGAAAGGAATCCGACACGGATTTCTGGATTGCGGACGACAGGCTCGGAGAGCCCGCCCGCCGCCCGGAAATCCCGCAGTACTCCGCCAGCCACCTCTTTGCGACCAAGGGAGTACAATGGCAGTTTTTCTGGCACGAAAAAGCAGTCGGAAACTGTCTTTGGGGGCCGCCAGTAGGGCCCCCATGGGTGCGAGGCTGCCGAATGGCGGCCTGTTGGCACCTATGCTGCCCCTCTGTGGATATCTGCACCCGGTGGCAGGCACCTTGGGGTGCCGGCCACAGGGTGCAGGGATGAACTGCACCCTTGCTTTTCACAATGCAAGCATGCATTCTGCTCGGAATGCATGCTTGCATTGTGAAGTATACGAGTGCAACCGAACCCTGTTTGGTCGCATCGTACTTGCAGGGCCGTAACCGACGACAGAAGGTCTGTTGGTTACGGCTCCTGACTGATGGTCCGTCCGACATCGGAATCGGCCCCAAAGTGTTAATTCGCCCTTTAGAAAACAATTATGGTCAACTGGGATGCGTGTTGCTAGTAAAAGGAATTGCAGAAGCTTTCATGTTCTATACATGCTAATGACATAACTGGTGACATATGACTTCATCATTCAAATCATTGATTACATGATCGAGGTCCCAAACAGTGACTCAGAACCACGTGTATTTGTTGACACTGAAAAACTGCTTAATTCAATGGTCAATAAGCATTGCCCACTGCACATGACCAAAGAGCGTGCTCAGTGAGGTCTAAAGATAGGGAGTGCTGCACAGTGGAAGGTGACCTTATGGGTAAGGGAACTGTGCGCAGGATGGAGCATGGTAGAAGCTTCTAGAATTTACTGGATAACCCTGTAGGCTGCCTAGTGCGGGCTCTGGCATTGGTAGCAACTGGATAAAAGTAATTGCAGAAGGTTTAATCTTAAACACATTTTGATTCAAATAGACCATTAGGAAACCATTGGTCATAAAAATACAGTGTTACCAACCTTGTACAACGTCATTTTTATGGAGTAACTGATCAGTGGAACCACTGTTGCATTTTTTCACACTGTCCACATTAGGTACTTTGGACATAGACAATTATATTATATACCATAGCTAAACCAACAGAAAATTGACAAACACCATTATAAAAAGGATGCTAAAGGTTGCAAAGAGTTGATACTCATGTCACAAAAGAATTCTGTGTCAGAAAAATAAGTATTGAAAAATCCCTTTAACAACTTCATTAAAAGTCAAGGAATAATGGTTATGATCCCAAAAAACTAAAATATGCCAGCTATGGTAAGCTACAAACATGTCATTCGCTGCAATGTAGTGGACAGGACCACGCACATGAAATCACAGATTGCATCACAGATATCATCATCGATGACATCACTGTTGAAATTCCAAATCACATCACCATTGACATCATTGATGACATCAGTAAACTGTCAAATGCTTCCTCTTGTATGCATCTGTTTATAATTTTGAATATATACATACCAACTCGCGTGGACAAACATTTTTTAAGTGATTTTTCATACTTTTGTTAAGATATACTTGAACAAGTCCTTGGAATTTGTCTGTGCCACTGTCAGTGTCTCCCACTGGCATGCCCAGACATGGGTCCCTTGCTCTCTTTGCCACTGGATTCAAGCTAGCCTGGCTGATGAGGGGTGTTACCGCGAAACCGGTCCCAGGATGTTTGTTTCCGGTTCAGGGAAGTCCTGGCTTGGCAGTTCAGGCTGGACTGTTCCCATGAGGCACAGGGTCAAGACTGAATTGCATTTAGCTGGGTCTGAACTGAGGTAGTGAAGTGATCTAAAGAACGATGATGGATTTAACCCAGATCTGTGACTGGGGGTGAGTGTCTGCAAAGTTTCAGCACTCCGTCCATCATCTCCTTGTGTTTGCTTTGTTTGCCCCAAGTTGGCAGGGTATGCCAAGACGTGGGTCCCTTGCTCACTTTGCCACTGGATTCAACCTAGCCTGGTTGATGATGGGTGTTACCCCAAAACCGGTCCCAGGATGCTTGATCCGGTTCAGGGAAGACCTGGCTTGGCAGTTTGGGCTGGACTGTTCCCATGAGGCACAGGGTCAGACTGATTCGCAAATAGCTGGGTCGGAACTGAGGTGGTGAAGTGAGCTAGAGCACGATGATGGATTTAACCCAGATCTGTGACTGGGGGTGAGTGTGAGTGTCTAAAATGGTTCAGCACTCCGTTCATCATCTCCTTGTGTTTGCTTTGTTTGTCCCACTGAGCATAGCCTTTGCTGTTCCCAGCAGGTTGGGCATTTTTCCAGCTATTACAAAAGGGAAAAGCGTAGCCAAATATCATAATCGACTTCTCACGGTTAATTCCTGTGGACAATTATTAGGATAATAAATACAGAACTACTTGATTCCTGTGGACAATTATCAAGGATAATAAATACAGAACTACTTGCAATTGCCACGTTACCATCTAGAATTCCCAGTAGGGTGCTTTAACTACTTAAAATGGTAGCAATTACCATTACTACCAAAGATAAAATCAATCCTTCGAAATTTAGAACCAGCTCCAGATCCCAAACATGTAGGGAATGGGTGATCATCAAGAGCAGCAACCTTTAAAGTGTAGGTCTTAGTTTTTACAAATTATGTTTAATTTATATCCCTGGCAATACTGGGACACCTACAAAACACTTTCCCGTGCATACAAACTGTTGTTACCCTTGCATGAGAGAGCCAATGACAATCCACAAGCCAGAAACATATTCTACACTTTCATACGTGATATCTAAGTATACTGAAGTTACATGAACTTTGCACAATTCTAGCATAAGTAATTATCGCCTATCTAGAACTCACTGTTCACATGGTTCTAGAAGCGTGACGAGAGAAAGGAAATTAAAGTGCAGTGAACACCCACATATATTTTGGTAACCAGACATTTGTTAAGTGTTTCCACTTCTTGCTGGAACATCTAAACTTGCACCCGAATGATCCAGTGTGAGAATTGCAAGAAGTCTGGGAAGAATAGAAAAGAAAGACATTTCTACGAAACAAAACTTGTGTCTATGTTAATAGCCAGGTATATGAAGAACCTCAAGCATATTCAATATTAAAATTGACCATGTGTTTACAAATGTCCTGCATTCCAAAACATCCCTCTTTCCACATTAATGGAGAACATTGTGTTTAGATGGTGAAAGTGGTGCCATTAACTGGGTATTGCATATTTTATCACTGTCAAAAATTACCGCCATCGGTACTTAATGGTAACCATAATGCTATGTTGTCAATAGTGTAACAGTATTCTCTTTTGACATAATATTTGTTTTATTCAATGAAGCCTTTGGACTCAGGTTGAACTTTTTTTACTGCTAATTCCAGCCCTTCTCTTACGTCATTAATGATTAGTCCATGATTAATACCAGTTCAGAATCACTTCTGATCACTCTCTACCCGTCTCTGTTGGCCACAGAGAGTGACCCTAACTACCCACTTCATAATTTGAAATTTAGTGAAATGAACCAGGCTGTTTTACTTCAGAAGAGATGAAAATTGTATTTCCTCCTTTTCATGATGTACACACATTACAGAAAATGTGTAGTATGTACAGATAAATGTGGTCTGTGCTGCACACTTACAGTTTCATTTAGCGGAGGATTTTATCAAATGATGCACCATCAGCTACTTATCCTGACTTCCCCACAACTATCCTGATTGACTCCAATCACAAGCCTCAAATAAAGACATATTTTCCACAGCAAACTATACAATATAAATACATCCAGATACAAACAGAACCTTTGGGCTCACCTCTCACTAAAATGAGGAATTCCACATTGTATTGTCTCTCTCCATAATTGCAGATGTGCTGTAAAACAGGTTCAGAATTACAGATACTATTATCATCCTAAACCTCAGCTTAATGACACTCAACCAAGACATGGCTCAACAACACCTCACATAATATTATGGATCTCCTGCTTCATTTATTTACATTACTCAATTATGCATTGTGAGAGGAAAGGTAGGGCTGATATAAGAGGTGCAGTAATTTACAAGAATGTCATTAAATGTAGGAAGTAACCTACACCCTCTTACTCTCCCTTTCACTACCTAGTCCTTGCCATCAAAACATCATGTGCTACCCCGTCAGACAAAGTCATATATAATCATCCTACTTAAAACTAGACCTTCAATGGGGAATTGCATGGGGCATGCCCTTACCTATCTTATTCACTGAGATGTAAATATTTTCCTAGTGCATGTCAACCATCTCTGGGATGGTCCCCAAACACTGTAAATAATCTGTTCTCCTTTTCCATCTCAGGAACTGATCCACTACATTACTGGATCAAGACAACCTATTTTTGAACCTCAACTCTGGACCTTATAATCTCAAGAGATGATTTGCTTATCTGGGAAGACTCTATCCTCATACACTGGCTAGATCATCATCTAATCCCATTTTTAATGGATTTAGGAGATGTGCTTTGTAACACACTTAAACCATTGGCTAATCTAAAAAGAAATTAACTTGGTTTCATTACACAAAAAATCTAGACCAACACAACTTTGCTTCACTTGTTTTGAATCTGTTCTCCGTCAATACCAATGAGGCCAATACCCTCAACCACTAGATGTCTGTATGTCAGAACTTCTCAATGTTTATCCCCTCTCAAAAGCAGAACAAACCGAATCTTCTGCCCCTTGTTTTTCCAAAGAATTCTTTAAGGCAAGGAAATTATTAAGAGCACTGGAAAACAGATGGTAGCAATCCACATCTCTTCCTATGGTTGCCTCCTTCGGGTGGCTAGAAAACATTAGAGGAGGCACATTTTCAATGCTAAAACCAACCACATCAAATATCTTGTCAACATTCCCAAGAATCACTTGGAAAAAAACTCCTTGATGTAGTTAGATCTGCTAACAACCCTCCCTCCGCTCGTAGAATTGATGATCTCTCTGATAAAACAGAATAATTTACCTTTTCTTTCATCAGAAAATTACATCCATTGAATAGTCACTATCCCACTTTCCTGACTTACAGGAGAACATGAATCTTAAAGGCAAGTCAAAGTGGTGTCATTACGAGTTACCGTTGGAGCATGATTTAGTAAAAACCATAACTAAACTTAAACCTTATACCCACTTCATAGACTTGATGCTGGCAATATTGCTAAACACCTGTCTTGCATGCATTTGCCCCACTGGACCAATTTAGTAAATCTCTCACTTGGACAAGGAGAGCTCATTGATAAACCTAAAATTGGTCAACTCACTACTCTATTTTAGAAAACTTCAGCAGATGTAGGGAATCTCAATAGTGTGAGCTGCTATGCAACACTACTTTCAAACATCGCATCATGAAGAATGAGCTCACATATTAATTGGAATTTGAAGTTGAAAGGAATTTATTTAGCGCTCTATCACCAAACGGTTTCTTGGCGCTGTAGACAGGAAACTAAAACCTGAGAGAGAAAGAGAGGAGAACATTTAAGAGGGGTAGGCTAAAGAGAACAAATGAGTTTTGAGTTTGGCTCGAAAGTCCAAGTAAGAGGGGGTGGATCGGATCACAAGAGGGAGCGAGTTCCAAAAGAGAGGGGCAAGAGTAGAAAATCTGGTGCCAGATTTCAAACAAGTTTCAGACAAGGCTACAGCACTAACACCACTTTTATCCAGGTAGTTGACAGCGCACTCTGTATTCTAGACTCCGATACATTTGACAAGTGAATCAGTCGATGATCTATAGATTCTCAATGAATCTATGATCCTGGATGGTGTAGTGCTCAAATTGTTCACCTGCTGTCTGACCGGCTGTTGCAGATTAAGATAGTCAACTGCATTTATATTTTGGTTTCTGTGGCACAGAGGGGTTCTGTAAGGTTCTATACTGGCTCTAGGGCTTTTCATTATTTATATTGAACCACTGGAAGTCTTGCTTCATAATTCTGGGATTCTCTACCATCAATATGTGTTGATACACAGGTCTATATTAAGATGTCCTCCCCTACTGACATTCTATAGCTTACCTAAACCTCACAAAGGGTTCAAGAATGGATGACCTGACAACAATCCCCTAAAGACTGAATTTTTACTCATCCCTTCTTCATACTGGATTGATTCATGTTATTTTCAACTGTAAACCTGCCATTATTCACAGCACAAAATTCCTGGGCATCATTTTTTATATGAAAAAAACCTCAACTTGCAAAAACAAATCAATGCAATGGCCAAGAGTGTATTCCTTCTACTGAGACTTCTTTGGTGGACTCACCAATTTATCCAAAAATATGACTGCAAAATTATAGTGGGCTCAGATCCTAACATAGTTTGGAAACATTCATATTAGACCTCCAGTTTTCAAATACATATTACATAGTACAATATTATATTATAACCTCTTGCTGTTTATTTATAATAGGTTAAAAATAAAAGAAGCATCTTCAAATGTTTCACCATAGCTATCCTTGAACAACGCTTATCTTGTAATGTCACATTTTCTGTAATCCTTTGCAAATATTAGTTTCACTAAATTTGAGCCAAGGGTTCACGCAAGTAATATCCTGCCATGTGTTCCTGAGCAGCTCATGCCTGTAGATTGTCTGTTGGGCAACAACCTGGAGCACACAATCTGGAGAGAGGTGGAGCTCAAGTCACACTTGGAGTTGTTGGGATTGCCTGAATGGGTCTGTAAGACCACAAGGTCCATGGCTGCTTAAGAAGGGAGTCAAGGGCATCTGAAGTCTAAAACAATGGCCTAGACCAGTGGTTCCCAAACTGCAGTTTTCAAAGCAACAATAAAAGTGTCAAGATAACTCCGGTGATTAATGTTCCTGCTGAAGACTGATGGGAGTTTTGTCTAGTGGCAGCTTTGACTCCTCTAAGAAAGTGCAGAGGTTTAATATGCCTGCTGCAAAGAACGTGTACCATGCATTAAAAAAAACAATATTTTATGTGCATAGCTCAGTGGGTTACTGCTTTTGTCACAGTCTCTGTTGTTACTGTGCAGTTCATAAGTTACAATCGTATACTAGCACAGTGAGCTATGAACTGCCATCAAAGAGCTGCATTCAAACTGCATGGTAAAAGTTAGTAACTTATGTTTTCTCTCAGTCTTTCATTATCCTGATGCTGCTAATAAAGTTTTATTTGGGTAGGAATAAATTCTTATTATTAACGTCAATGTTAACCACTGTTTTATGTTCTGAATCCTGAGTTTGTGCTTCTACAGACCAAGCACTCTTACAAAGTGCCTACCAGTATAGATGACATGTGAATCCTACACCTTGAAGTCCCCTTAGCCTTTTGTAACATTTTCTATACACTGATTTACACAGATATGATTCATTGTCTCTGCCCTACACTGGTATGAGAGATGCTATAAAACAAATGCAATACATGTGACAGGGGCTATGGAGAGATAAGAGGCACTGTTGGAGGATGATAATGAGGGAATCATTGAAGAGCCCCAACAAAGATCGTTGTACCCTGGTACACAGTAAGGTCATCATTTACTATGCTTTAAAAGCTAATACAATTCAACATATAATGACAAATGTATGTGGAATGCTCCATTTCCCCCTAATTTTGTGGGGGGGAAGTCCCCCAAAGCTCCCTTTGTAGTGGTCAGGCTCACTACCTGCACTTGGTTTGCACCGTACAGGGACTGCTCTGACAATATTTGCCAGGGCTGCTTTGGGTTTCCAGTATGGCCCTGGCAGGAGCAGGAGCCTCGTACCATGAAATAAAAGCAAACTTCTTTAGATTTTTGCATTTTTTTTCAATATAAAATAGTAAAATCTTTAGCTATTAGAGTATTTGTTTGGTGTGCACTTGTTTGTGTATTTTTCACAAATTACTGTTTTAATTTTTGAAATTTAAATAGTACAAATTACTTGGGGGTCCCGACTTCCAGAAGTGACTCAATGGGGGTCCTCAGGAATCAAAAGTTTGGGAACCACTGGCCTAGACAACTGCCAAGAAGGAGCGAGGCAAGGGGGTGGGAAACAAGTTCCCACCATTAAGGTTGGCAGGGCACCTAAGGAGGATGCCCCTGACCCAGCCGGGGGAGGACATTGGCACCCTGGGTGACTGGCCTGAGCTTGCTGGTTGGCAAGTTGAGGGGGTGCCCACAAGGGAGAAATTCTGCAAAGCACAGAAAGGGTCCCCTACCCGAGAGGGCTTAAGGCGGCAAGCTGAGGCTCAGGCAGCAGGTGACACCTCTGGAGATCACCTGATCTATAGGGAGAATGACCTCCTATATAGCAAGCCTAAGACTCCCTTATCTGGGGCAGCCCATGTGATGGTGGTGGCCCAAGGTTACAGGACCTTCCTACTGGGTTTGGCTTTGACATATCCCTGGCAGGACATCTGAGGCAAGACAAGACCTTTTCCAGGCTAATGCACACTTCTATTGGCCCCGGATGAAGACAGCCTCAGATACATTCTGTAGATCCTGAAGTCAGGGAAAAAGCTCAAGGCACCCAGGGCCCCATTACCTGTCATTGGCACTCCCTTTGAGAGGGTAGGCAATAAAGGTTTTGGATCCTTTAACCCCAAGACAGCTTTAGGCAACAAGTTCATCTTGGTCTTGGTGGACAACAGCACGTGCTACCGAGAGGTCATCCCACTGACGTTGGTGCATGCACCTATGGGAGCCAGGGCTCTGATACCCATGTGAGGTTCCCCAAGGAAGTAGCGTCTGACAAAAGCATTAACTTAATGTCAGCATACAATGACATCCCTGTGGGATGAGTGTGCAGTAACTAATAAGTTTTCCACACCCTATCAGCCCAAAACCAACGTTCACGTGCAGAGATTCGACAAGACCCTGAAAGCGGGGATAATTGGCCTATCTGAATCCATGAAGCATAAGTGGGACATCCTCCAGCCATGCCTTCTCTTTGCCTACATGAAGGCGCCACAGAAAGGGGCTGGGTTTAGCCTCTTTGAACTCCTCTATGGCCATCCTGTTAGGGGATCTCTTAGCCTTGTGAGAAGGGGGTGGGAGCAAGCTTCCAGGAAACCCCTCAGGATGTGGTTAGTTACATGCTGGCCCTCCACACCCATGTGCACTGCTTCTGGACGAAGGTGAAAAGCAATGTTGAGGCCAGTGAAGAAGTTATGAACCTCTAATATGATCAGAACGCCATTCTGGTAGAATTTCAACCCGGTCAGAAGGTGTGGGTTACGGAGCCTGTGGAGCCCAGAACTCTCTAGATTTGCTACACAGGCCCATATGAGGTGACAGAGCATAAAGGGGAGAACAACTACTTGGTAGATCACAAAATCCCTAGAAACCCTTTAAGGGTGCTTCATGTAAACTGCCTCAAACCACATTTTGAGAGGTCAGAAATCAACATGCCCTTGGTGACAAATGAGAGAGTGAAAGAGGAGAGCATACCTCTACTTGACCGCTTGTCTGCTCAGGAACACGATGGGTCAGTGGAGGGTGTCAGAGTCCCCCTTACTTTGACACCAGAACAGCAGAGTGACTGTTGCCAGTTACTGGGGCAGTTCACCTCTCTGTTCTCCCTCACCCCTGGACTTACATACCTGTGGGTTCATGAAATAAAAATTGGAAACAGTCCACATGTTAAAAATGAGATTTCCAGGTTGACAGACAAGGTGAGGGCCAGCATCAAGGAGGAGGTCTCCAAAATGCTGGCGTTAGGAGTGATTAAGCCCTCCAACAATCCTTGGTCCAGCCCCATGGTGCTGGTACCCAAGGCTGTCCACCGGACACAACTCCAGAATAAGGTTCTGTGCAGACTATTGAGGATTCAATTCTGTCACAAAGACTGATGCACACCCCATCCCCTGAGCAGATGCGGTCATAGACAGGGTGGGCACTGCCAAATTTCTCAGAAATATTGAATGAACATCACAGTACTGGCAGATTGCTCTGACTGAGGAGGCGAAAGAGAGGTCCGCATTTTCAACCCCAGAGGGCAGCTTCCAGTTTAGGGTGAATCCCTTTGGTTTGATGACTGCCCGTGCCACCTTTCAGAGGTTGGTCAAGAGAGTCCTAGCAGGGAAGGGGGCATTTCTGTGCCGCCTACCTGGGCGACATAGCTGTCTACAGCTCCAGCTGGGTGGAACCTCTATACCACCTCCACAAGGTGCTTCAGGTCTTGCAACAGGCAGGCTTGACTATAGGGCCATTAAATACCAGCTAGGGAAGGGCTCCGGTATTTGTCTGGGGCACATGGTGGACGAGGCAAGGTGCAGCCCCTTCAGGCCAAGATTGTGGCTATCCTGCCCTTACAACACCCTTTAACACAGACAGAGGTTAGGACATTCCTGGGTCTCGCAGGATATCATGGGTGGTTTGCTAAGGGATATGGCACCATTTGTTGCCCCCTTAACAGAGCTACCTTCAAAGAAGAAGCCCAGACAAGTGATCTGGACAGAGGACTGCCAGAAAGCTTTGATGTCCTTAAGGAGGCCATGCATACAGCACATGTACTCAAGGCTCCTGACTTCTCCAAGGAGTTCATAGTGCAGACAGATGCTTCAGAGCATGGCATAGGGGCTGTCTTAGCACAGTTAAATGAGGAGGGCCTAGACAAACCGGTAGCCTTCATTAGCAGGAGGTAACTTCCAGAGGAACAGAGGTGGAGCGGGATTGAAAGGGAGGCCTTTGCTGTGGACTGGACACTGAAGAAGCGGAGGCCAAACCTGTTTGGATCTCACTTCTGGGTTCAGACAGACCACAGGCCCCTCAGATGGCTCATGCAAATGAGGGGTGAAAATCCCAAACTGTTGAGATGGTCTTCCTTCCTACAGAAAATGGATTTTACTGTGGAACACCGTCCGGGGTCAGACCGCGCCAATGCTGATGGTCTATCCCAGGTCTTTAGCCTTATTGATGATAACTCCCAAGGGGTTGGGTAGTTATCCCCACTTTCAGCTGGAGGGGCACATATTAAACCTGTCAGTCTTAGGGCGGTCTCCCCCAAATATTTTGCCTTCCTTCTCCATTTTTACTGACCTTGTTTTTGGAGGCCTTAGGACTCTGTGCACTTTACCACTGCTAACCAGTGCGACAGTGCTTCTGCGCTCCCTTCTAATCATAGTAAAATTGGCTAATACTCTATTGGTATATGTCATTTATTTATAAGCCCCTAGTAAAATAATACTAAACCCAGGGCCTGTAAATTAAATGATACTAGTGGGCTTGCAGCACCGATTTTGCCACCCAGTTAAGTAGCCCTTTAAACATGACTCAGGCCTGCCATTCCAGAGCCTATGTGTACAGCTTTAAACTGCCATTTTGACCTGGCATAATAATAAACATTGCGCCAGGTCCAAATCGCCTTTGTAATACATATAAGACACCACTTTAGTAGGCCCTGGACAGCCCTGAGGGCAAGGTGCAATGTATTTAAAAAGTAGGACATGTACTTTAAAGTTTTACATGTCCTTCTAGTGAAAAACACTTAAATATGCTTGTCACTACTGCAAGGCCGATCCCTCCCATAGGATAACATTAGAGTTGCCTTATTACATTTCTTTTTTTTTATAACCAATTTTATTGATTTTGGTGAAAGGCGAGCATAAAGAAAACAAGAAGAAAAACATAAGCATAAGACCAGCAGCAAAAAGGAGCTACATTGCACATCAGGGACATGACGACAATATGACAAAAGTACATCTTGAATGTTCACAGGCATAGAGGGTAACAGGAAACAGGGAACACCTGCCATGTCTCTGACCGCCCAGGGGAGTCTCAGTCGTCTATCACTCCCACCCATTTGCTCCTCATTTTTACGGTATTTCTTAGGGCATCCCCTAGCGGCATACAGGATTTTTTCTTGCGCCGCACACCATTCCACCCCTCTGCGCCAACGTGTCAAGGAGGGCGCCATTTGGCTCAGCCAGATCGCCGCAATGTCCCTCTTGGCCACCATCAGGGCTGTCAGCTCGAGAACCATCCAGTCCCTCAGTCACCCCCAGGAGCACATTCAGCAGGCCAAGAGGGACCTCCCAGCCCAGGACCTCAGTGAGTTCTCCAACCACTAATTCCTAGAAATGAGTGACTGCGGGGCAAGGCCAGACCATGTGGTAAAAATCTGCTTGTGAATGACTACAGCGGGGGCAAGATGTGTCTGGCCTGAGCCCTGCGTATTGGAGTCGCAACAGTGTGAGATAGGCAGCGTGGAGGTAGTATATTTGAACTAAGCGAAACATCGCCGAACCTGTGATTGATCCCTCTAATCGTTGTCTTCTAAGGTCTCGAGCCATCCCTCCCAGAGGTCTCTGAGGTGGTGTGGTGTGTTGGGAGTGTGGTTTGTAAGGGAGTGGTAGATGCGGGAACCCACCCAGGTTACCGGTCATAATTTGGGCTTCGGGTGTACTGTATTTAGGTAGGGAAGTGCCATCTGAGATGTGGGAATGGAGGGTGTGGCGCAACTGTAAGTAACGGAAAAACTGCGAAGAGTGTAGGGAGTACCGACGCTGCAGGTCCTGAAAGGTGTGCAAACGGTCCCTTCCCCAAATATCTCCCAACTGGGAGATCCCAATAAGATCCCAAGCTTTAAAACCAGAGACACTATCTACCTCCCGGAGCCAAGCACCCTGTCCAAGCGGGGTGTATTGCGTCAGCGTGCCCGACCAGCAGGTGTGGCGCAAGGAGGCCCGACAAGCCAAAAGCACCCCACGTGTGACTGTGGGCTACGTTCTAGGGATGGCGCATCCGTATAGCATCCCCTGGATGCTGGGTAGGCCCAGAATGTGTAATTTGAGTCTGTATGCTGGATAAGACCAGCCACCATTAAACCAATCATGTATAGTAAGGAGCCGGGTCACCAAGTAAAAATGGAACAGGTTTGTCATCCCCAGGCCGCCGTCGAAGGGCGGAATCCGGCACTGGGTGAGAGCCGACCGGAGCCTTCGACCCCCCCAGAGGAACTTGGTAGCGAGACTGTCAATCTCCCTGAACCACGACCGTGAGAAGAGCAGGGGCACATTCTGAAGTACGTACAGGAACCTGGGTAGGATCATCATTTTAAATAAGGCTACTCTGCCCACGGAGTTCAGCGGCAGAGCCTGCCATCTGAGGAGGTCCGCTCGGACCTTTTTCATCAGTGGGGTTACATTGAGCGACCAGGCAAGGTCTGGGAGAAGGGTCACCCATAACCTGAGGTATTTGAAGGACTGCCTCCGGAGGGGTATTGTAGTCTGTCAATCGAAGCATTCCCTTGAAAGATGAAGGGGGACCAGAACGGATTTAGCAGGGTTCAGTCGGAGACAAGAGACCTGCTCGAAGAGGGGCAATGTGTGAAGGCACCAAGGACCCGATTGCGCAGGTTCGGCCAAAAAGAGCAGAACATCTTCTGCTTATAGTGCAATTTTGTTCTCCCCCAGTCCAGGCCACTTCCACTCCATAATTTGCTCGTCTGACCTTATAAGGCAAGCGAAGGGCTCCATTGCCAGTGCGAAAAGGAGAGGTGAGAGGGGGCATCCCTGCCTGGTGCCCCTCTTAATGGGGAAGGGCTGTGACAGCGCCCCTCTGACCAGTACCCAGACCCCCCGGTCCACTATAAAGAGTTTTAACCAGGCTACGGAAAAATTCCCTGAATCCCATCTCAGTCAATACATCCTCGAGATAATACCAGTCCACTGAATCGAAGGCTTTCTCAAAATCAACTAGAAGGAGCAACAGATAAGGATTCAATCGCTGACGGTTCTCGAGAGCGACATGGAGACGTTGGAGACAGTGTCTGGTGCCCCGAGAGGGAATGAAACCGCACTGGTCGAGGTGAACCAGCGCTGTCAAATGCCACCGCATGCCGTTGGCCAAGATAGAGGCAAACACTTTGAGCTCTGAGTTGATAAGAGAAATGGGGCGGTACTCAGAACAGTTCCTCGAGGGGGGCCAAGACTTGGGAATCACCACAATGGTGGCGATGTCAGCATCGAAGCGGAACGAACCCTTGTCCACCGCCTCAGCGTACACTTCTAAGAGGTGGGGCACTAGCGTATCACGGTAGGCCGCGTAGAACTCCTGCGGGAGTCCATCCGCCCCGGGGTCTTACCAGAGGCCATGTAAGATATGGCTTCATTGATCTCCTCCAGAGTGATCGGGAGGTCCAGTGCCTCCATCTCAGGTACCGGGTGAGGAGACCGAGCCATGGTTGGTAGCGAAGTAATGCTGGAGTTCGTCTCCCATGGATTTCTTAAAGTCTTTGTCCTGGAGAAACCAGGCATTTAGCCTCCAAATCGGGCACAAGGACTCCGGGAGGCCACCGGTCTCCATCAGTAAGGGTGAGTGGTCAGAGATGCCCCTGGGGAGGATGCTGATAGCTTGAATTGCGCGACAGTCCATGGCTGGGAGGAAGAGATAGTCTAAGCGTGTACTGTCGGGTCACTGGATGCCAGATGCTCCAGGCATCGCACAGTCCTGAAGCAGCCTCCCAGTTTGCCAAGATATTACCGCGAGTGATTCTAGTGGCTGAGGGATTCCCGGTAGTGTCAAGGTCAGGGTTCATGACTGCGTTGAAGTCCCCCCATACGACGGTTAGTCCCTGGGGAAAGGCGGCCACCAGGGCTGCGACATGCTGGAGGGTGGAGGTCATCAAAGTTGGCGGAGAGTAAAGGGACAGCAAGTTCAAAATCCGGTCTCCTATAGTCCCCTCCAAGGCCACAAAGCTACCTGATGGGTCAATAGTGGACCTGCGTAACACAAATGGGAGGGCGCGGTGCACTAGGATGGCTATGCCCCTTGAGCCTTGGCTGAAGCCAGAGTGCCAGACCCCGACATAACCGTATCTCGCCAGAAAGGGGCAGCTGTTATCTACAAGGTGTGTTTCCTGCATCATCAGTATGTCGACTGCGTGGCGCTGTGCTTATTTCAGGACTGCCATGCGCTTGACCCTATCCAGCAGTCCATTAACATTCCAGGACATTACATGAGACATCCCCTGTCCACTATGAGGGTTAGCCATGGGGGACATGTGTGTGTGGTGAGACTCGTGTTCCGGGTGGCATTTGATGGAGGAACGCTGTGCCTGTGCAATATAACGCATGTGCCATTGTAGTGTGAGCAGTGTGTGCGCTTGCTATGCTGCGGCTCATTAATACCAGTGTAATAAACAAACATGTCAACAAAAAGTGGGACAACGGTCCCCTTCCCCCACCCTACCCCCTCCCTATACTTTGGGAACGGAAGCATCTGTCGACCCGAACAAGAGAACTGGAGAAATTAACCAAACTAAAACACTTCGGAATGGGGATTCGTGGAGGACCCCTCCGCGTATCAGAATGTACAATGGCAGCATCCATCAGGATAGAAAGCGATGACAAGCTTAAGTACTGTTCCGCGGCAGCAGGCTTGGTCCCGGACGTCAGATCTTTGCGGGGTCATGGACGGGCCCTGAGGAGGACCGGACTCCAGGAGAGATCAGTGTCAGTTAAGTCAGGCGGGGGTGAGCGAGGCGGAATGCCTCCAGAGTCTGAGAGATGTGGGCACCAAATCTGGCGTGCAGTTGGTTGCCCACTGGGGGTTGCTCCGGGCGCCGAGTGCTGACTAGGACCCGGTGGAGAATCCGACCTGGCATGGCGTGGGCCTCGTTTCCTGCGTGAACCACTATGCTGAGGTTGCGGCTCAGGTGGGACTCTTCGAGTACCTTCCTGCGGGTGTGAGAGGACCGGTCCGGGCTGCTGAGCCACAGAGGGTGCCCTCCGTTAGTCACTTCCAGGGCCGCTGAGCCGCAGAGGTTGCTCCTCTGTTAGCCACGTCCAGGCTTTCATGGGGAGTCGAAGAAGAGGGTCTTGTTTTGGAACACCACACGGAGGCGGGCTGGGAAGAGAAGCCTGTATTGGATGTTCAAGGCACAGAGTGTTTGCTTAAATTCTCCAAAGGAGCGTCGCTGGCCCTGAACCTCCTGGGTATAGTCGGGAAAGATCATGATCGCCTGACCTTGATACTGAAGATGTTACTGCTTACGAGCCTCCGCCAGGGTGGAGTCTCGATCTCTGAAGTTAAGAATGCGCATGATGATCGGCCGGTGGGGCGCCCTAGGCGGAGGTCTGGGGGCAAGAGATCGATGGGCCCCCTCAGTCACAAATCACTGGGAAAGGGAGCCCTCAGGCATCCACGAGCATAGCCAGCGTTCTATGAATTCAGATATGCCGCCCTTTTCCGAGCCCTCCGGGAACCCCACCAGGCGGAGGTTGTTCCATCTTGATCTATTCTCGGCATCTTCAGCCTGCCGGTGCAATTCTTGGGTTTGAGTCTGAAGACGGCCAACCTGGCTTTTAGGTTGCTGTACGCCATGCTCCACCGTGGAGATGCGAGACTCCGTTTCTTTGATGCGGGCTGTGGCATTACGGAGGTCTTGACGAATTAGAGTCATGTCGACCCGGACCTTCATCGATTTTGCTCTCCATCGAGGATTGGGAGGTGTGGATGGCCTGAAGGATAGTGGTGAGATCCGTGGGGGCATCTTTGTCCACGGGGCCCCCGGTTGCCCCTGTCTCGGTGGTCGTGTACTGATCCATCTTGGTCTGTGTGCCAAGAGGTTTCAGACCCCGGTCTCTCACCATGGTCCCAGTTAGTAGGAGGGGTCAAAACTCCAGGTGCGTCTACCAGGGCTCGTTGGGGGAACAGGGAGCAAGTAGGTCCGCAGCCACTAACCCCCGGGCGTTCCTGCAACAGGAGGGCTGCAGATCAGACAGGGCTCCGTTCTGTGACTCAGGAATTGAGTCAGTAAGTCTCACCAACTTGGGCACCACTCAGAACCGTCAGTCACAGCGGGAGGCACGAATGAGGGATCAGACCGAAGCAGAGCGAGCCGTGACTCCACTCCACCAAACTAGGGCCGGGGATGCATCCAGGTTGGGACCAGAAGCTGTGCGCACTCTACAGGCATCCACTCACAGGAACTGCTGCTCTGATATGCTGACCTGCTACCTGTTGCCCTCTTGCCGGGGAAAGAACAATTAGACCTGCAAATTCATTTTGAACCCAGGACCCCGGAGTGACTCCATAGGTTTGTCCGCTGGCCTCCTGATCTGGGCCTCAGGGACAGAAAAGGCTCCCAAACCAGCCCATGGACCCAGCGTCAGTGAATTCCAGATCCCCAAGTGGCGCCCCTCGGGTCATGGACCCTTGGTGTGGCTCAGTGAGTTCTAAAATCAAGATACTTGGCTCTTCTTGACCACGAATGGGCACGTTCACACCAAACCACAATCGCATCACCGAAATCAGCACAAGTCGCTGCCAGCTCACCGGACCTTTGACAGCCCGCTGGGGATGCGCAACACGAAGCTCCAACCCGCCAATCCACTATGCTCGGCTTGCTCTTCCCACCACGCCAACTACCACCTGCGATGCTCTCATTACTCCTTGTACCCTCTCCAACTAGAACAGGACTTTTGGCACAAACCTTGAGAAGGTAAAACTTCAGCAGGAAAAATCTAAGACTATATGCGACCCGTGCTGGATTGTGGCCAGCCTGAACTTTTTACTTTGACCTGGTCGAGAGCGGCCAGATAGCCACGGTTGACGGATACTGCTTTATGTGGCCCCCGCTTATCTCAATCAACAGCAGGCTCCTCTGGGGGGTGTGCAATCCCTAGCAGGGCAGAGGGGGGCTCCCTGGGAGTGGAAACCCCCAACTGCCCAAAGGACAGCCGAACAGCAGACCCCGCTGACTGAAACGTCAGCCGATGCCCCTCTGGTACACCCCACCAAGCAGCTCGAGGCCCTCAGCCACCGCACGAAGTGAAAATGGCGGGTAGCCCCCAAGGCCCAAGAGCGCCCCCCTGGGCAACAACGTGAAGGGAGAAGGGGGAGAGGGGAGGAAGGAACAGCAAGCCCCCGCTGGCTGGACCGCCAGCCGATACCCCTCTGGTGCACCCCACCAAGCAGCCCAAGGCCTCAGCGAGTGAACGAGCTCTCACGCGGGGCAGTAAGGGGAGTGCAGGACCAAGGCCCAGCTCCATCCAGGTCAGAGGGCATATGGTCTGCCGGCCAAGCCAGGCGCAACGGTGCCAATGGGGGCGGAGGGAGCAAGACACAATCCAGCACCTCTCCCGCCACTCATGCCGAGAGCCGGAGCACCTCCAGTGCCACATCAGGCCACCTGCTTGGCCCAGGAGGAGGAAGGATGCAGGCCCCAGGCGGCCTCCAGGATGAACTCTGCTTCACTCGTGGGTCAATGACGCAATCCAGTGAGCAGGGCAGAGGCCAGACACCAGGAGGGGGAGGGAAGGGAAGGGGCCCCAGTCCCCCCCGCCACCCAATCCTACATCTGGACACCTCCGGAGTCCAAGCCCCCGCCACCCCCAACACCAGGCCACGCCGAGGGCGGCTCCCGCACCCCTCACCTTAAAGATGATGGTCACGGGGGTAACAGCAATCCCTCGAAGTGGGCCTCAACAGGGGCGGCCAGCCCTCGCCCAGCAACAGATGAGGCGGCAAGGGCTCACAGTGCCACAGACTCAGGCAGGATCTCCGCACCAGCGGGGGCCACCATCTTGTGCCAGGTCCTCCCAGAGGATCACATCGAGCTGTTTGCAGGCCCCACAGAGGATGTGCAACACAAAGCTCCAACCCGCCAATCCACTATGCTCGGCTTGCTCTTCTCACCACGCCGACTACCGCCTGCGATGCTCTCATTACTCCTTGTACCCTCTCCAACGAGAACAGGACTTTTGGCACAAACCTTGAGAAGGTAAAACTTCAGCAGGAAAAATCTAAGACTATATACGACCCGTGCTCGATTGTGGCCAGCCTGAACTTTTTAATTTGACCTGGTCGAGAGCGGCCAGATAGCCACGGGTGGCGAATACTGCTTTAAGTGCTCTTTTACAGTTTATTCCTTTAAAATTCATAGCTCCAGTTCTACTGATTGGATTTTTGTCTTTTTGGTCTTGTTTATTTATTAAAGTAAACTCTATTTTTCTAAACTGGTTCGGGATTCTTTTTGTGTGGTGTTGTCACTGTTTTAGTGTTTGAAGAATTGCACAAATACTTTACACATTGCCTCTATATAAAGCCTGACTACTCTGTGACAAGCTATCAGGGGGTTGAGCACAGGTCAATTTTGGGTTTGTTTGTGCCTTGCTCTGACTAGGACTGTGGTTTCTGCTTAAGCAGGGGTCACACCCCAGGCAACCAGGAAGTCAATTTCTAACAACTTGAATGTAATGAGAGGCTAAATGTAGTGCAAATGAATAAATGAGGATTTACTCCCTGGGAATTATGATTAGGAGCGTACTATCATGAAATCTTTTGTAGGGTAACTCAAACGGAGCCAACTGGCAAACATAATTTTGGCTGGCATTTAGGTAGTTGGCCAGATGTTGTACCTTCTCTGCCCTAATGATTGGGATGGATAATTATTTTTATATCTTTTATGATAAACTGTTTATGTCACAACACAATGCTCCAATACACTGGCTAAAAATTCAAGCAGTTCATCCAGAACTGCATTATCTAGTACCTGAAGCAGTACTCCAGTGTACTACTCATGGCATACAAAACGCTACTGCAGTATTTGAGTTGAAAGGTCCAATCCCCTCTCCCTGGAGAGCAATGCCCCTCCTTTTTGCAGGTGGAAAGCTACTCGAGGTTTGGACCTTCCATTACTCCGTTTGAAACAATTTTGAAAAAAGTGAGTGTGTCTATGATTTGAGATATTCTCTTATTCCATTGTACATGTGTTATACATTATAATTAGGGCTACCGGTTTTATGGTATTTATATTTTTGTCATTTCCATCTGTATTTATCCATATTTATTTTTTGCTAATTTTCCCTGTATTTATCCATATTTAGTTTAGGTTTTGTGGAAAAAATGAAGCTGAAATGTGTATATTTCTGCATTTATTTAACCAGTTAATCTGCACTTGTGCCTGAAGGCCAGACAGGTTTCAATTATATATACACTCAGATGGTAAAATATACACTTCTTAGAAAATATGTAAATTTTAGTATCAAGGTTGTGCAAATCTACTGATGTGTAAGGCTGTTTTCTAAAATCCCTATATTTGTTTAATCCCCTTGCCTGTCAATCCGCACAGCTATTGGCCTGACAGTCATGGCTGACAGCATTTAGAATCACTCCAAAAACAACCCAATTACCATTTTTATCCACATTTAAAAATAAATACAGACAGGAAAATAAATGGTTTTCTGTAAAGATCAGTAAAAAAAGGAAAAGAGGGAGCCCTAATTTTAATGAAAGTAAGTGCTGCCTCTTCTGATTTGTGTCTTATTTTATTCTTCATATAGGATTTTCATCATGTCTAACAATCATAGTAAGTTTCACAGATTGGTGATTTTTGGAGCAGCCTACACGCGTTTCGCCCCCTTTTGGCCCTTTAGCATAGGCTTTCTCAAGGCTGCAAGAAATGATGGAATCCCATAAGTCCTGAAGTTCAACTAAACTTAAGATGGAACCACCACCAGGTGCAAATGAGAAAAGGCTTCGATCACATTAAAAATTGTGAGACACCCACATCATACTTCCTTATTTGTTTTATAAGAAAAAGGTACATTGCAGTTGGTATCAGATGACAAGGTGTACCAGTGCTAGAAAATATATACGATTGTAGTGCAAGAGAAATTGGATATTTGCTCGGAATGGAAGGGTGGTAAGTGAGTGGTGCTGGCAAGTTCAGCATGGAAATAAGGATGATGTAATTGGCAGGCTGGGTATCATGCAGTCCAAAGTTAAAAGGTTAGCATGCTTTTCTTAGTGCAGGGGACAGTTATTTGTGATATGTGCCCGTGTTTTAGTACGTGATGATTACTAATTGAAGGAATGGGTTCGGCATCTATAAAGTGTGCACTTGTTAGTGAAAAAATTATACAAGAGTGTAATTTAATGGGTAACCCCTTGTATTAAATTATACATCAATAAAACAACAGACTCTGTATTCGATGTCCAACAAGGGACATTAACAGCAATGTAGTTGATCCAGATTGTGATACTTCTGGATAGAAACAAAAATATTATACATTGCAGTCAATCTTGGGATGTAGCCGAGAGTTGAAGACAACATTGCTATAATCAAGTAACAAGCGACAGTCTTATTTTTTGCTAATGCCTCTAATGTATGAAATAACATGCCTCCCAAAGATATTGTACTAATCTAATTTCTTGGGAGGATAAGGATAATATTAACTAAGAGTACAAGAACAGCTCAGATTCATGTATTCGATGGCTATGCCATTTGCATCCAGAGGTCATTTCGGTGGCTGCTGCATTATATTAGTATGTTGTTCATGGGTGGTCATGTCTGGTTGTGGCCAGCGTTAGCAAACACAGTCAGGTAGGCAGAGTTAAAAGGAAACCTTAAGTGGTGCCCAGCATCATGTGTATGACTGTGTCCAGCGTTAGCGGACAAAATTGGGTTGTCTGAGCTAAAAAGGATCTTCAGTAGGATGTAGGGTTGCATATGGTAATTGGATATGACTTAGCCAGACTAATAGTAACTATGCATGAGATCCAATTGCAGGGGATAGGCTGTGATGCGACAGCATGAAGTGATCTCATGTGGGTCAATGATTGACTAAATATGATCGCGGGCTGAGGTACTCACACAATAAGTTTGTCTGTCCTTGTTGGGTCCTGGGTAAAATCCCATGGATTGGTGTGCGTTGGGGGGTAGCGGCCAAAGTTCTGGACACCATCTTTATACATTCAAAGAAGAACAGACGGGATAAACCCTTCAGCTGGGAAGTCTAAAACCTGGGTGCCATATTGAGTTGGCTCCCAATCACAAATACCTGTGTAAAGATTTTGTGCCTGTTAGAAACAATTGATTGGCTACAGTGAGTGTAGTGTATCCTTTTTTGGCTGGACGCTTATATATACGTCTACCTGTCCTCATTGTTACCTTGGTGGAAGCGGGATCCGCCATTTTGTAGAGGTCTAAGTAAGGACGATTAATCATCGTAGAAAGCAGATAAATTATATTGTCTAAGTTTCAGTAGAGTGCATGGATTGTTAAGTGTACGGCCTGCTGCATGGAAAGATAGACTGGAAATACAGAAAAAAAAGTATGGAAAAAAGTGTACGATTGAAACAAGAACTGGTCATAATCTTTTTGATACAGTAATCTCGAACAAAATTAGAAGAGCAGAGCCATGGGCAAGTAAGTTAGAAGAAGGCGTTAGTTTGTATTAGAAATGTAGTTGGCTTGCAATATTTCTTCAGGTAGTCTAAGCCACTGACAACATAAACTATTGCATTTGTGCCAGTAGTCGATCTGACATTTCTTTACTTTTTTGAGAGATACATTGATTCAGATTACCTGTTAAAGATTGCACACTTCTCATTTCTTGGTAACTTTGCTCCTTCTTCAAGGTTACCAAAAAATTATAGAAGTTTAGGTGGGTTTTTCCAATGGATTTGTTGAAAGAGTTCTGCCATCCCTCAATTTCATTATTAGTATTCGTGCCACCCTCTAAGCAGGTTGAGTAACAGTTCCAACTGTCAATTGGGAACCTTCGCTTCCTCCTGCGACCTGACCTACTTAGAAGGCCAATCCATGTGTTTTCAAAATAATTTAGTAAGGGGCTCAATTTCTCATCATTTCGTGTAAAGTAGTCAGATTCAGTAATTGATGTGTAGTATTCATCTAAACTGTTAGGTGGCACAAAGCATAAGGCTGTTAGTTTCTTCAATTGATGTTGTAGTTCACTGTCTGATATGTAGTTTTCAACTAAGGATGTTTTTTGTAATTTTTGCCAATCTGCCCATGAAAAGTGGAAAAAACATCCTTGAATGTGGGTTTCTGGGTATAATTTAATAATGGTATTAAACCTAGATAATTTAAAATCAATCATCTCTTTTCGAAGACTTTTATTTAGAGTTTTAGTTTTTATCACTGACAAAACCTCAGTGTCGGTTGAAGCTTACTTATCAGGCAGTAAACTGTACACTAAAGGAACAGTGGTGTTATAAATATTGGCATGAATAGTGTATATTTGGCTGAAGGGATGGGATGGACTTAAAGATACCATCCATAATCCAAATATCACTATTCTCCAGTTTAGCAAGGTTATAGGGGGGGGGGCGTGCTAAAAATTTGTATTCATTTTGAGGGTTTTTGTTGCCATGCAAAAGGAAAGATTCATTAGTAAAGGTTAATGTCAATTCTTCAGGGATTTTAATATTTGAGTAAATTTGAGGTGATACACGTTGAGGGTAACTTACCTGTCTCTGTATAATATGATGTAGATTAGGAATAGTAAGCATAGAGCTAGCTACATTCATAGGTATGTTTTGGGAAACCTCCCTCAAAAGAGAGCCACTAGGTTTATTGGAGGTGGATGCAAGGGGTTTCATTTGTTCAATATTCTTTCGAACTTCAATCTCCATTGCAGAGGCAGATTGGTTATGCTTGGTTGTGTTTTTCAAGAGTGTCACCATGAGTAACCACTCTGCCTGTGCAATGGGGTGCATAACACTGCACACACCTCTATTGACTCCTGGACTCAGTTAATCTCTCCTAACAGTAAAGGTAGCCACGGTAACTCAGTAGTCTGTTTCCCCTGCTTGATTGAATATACTTTGGGTGGATTCTTGCTGCCATTCTTTATCTGCAGGTAGAAAGAAACAACAGATACACATGTTTTTGTGTGATTTGGTATATGAATGTGTTTTTTTAAATTTAAACTGTAAGGGAAAAATGTTTTTAGATTACTTATTTCACATTTCTTTTTGATAACAATGGTTATATTTCTTAGGCTTTGCTATGTTTGCTTTGAATATTTATTTTTGTTGATATGTGTGAAAAGAAAGTTATTGTTGGAGAAAGTTGAGTGTTTGTCATATGTTACCTTAAATGTTTTCTCTGTTTTGTAAATTGTAACTTTCAAAGGTGATGGTGTGTGTTTTCTGATTAGTTGAGATGGTGTTCTTCCAGATAGGTGTTGTGCTATGGCATGATCTGTACAGAAAGGAAAATAGAAAAACATGTGTTTATGATTTGGTTTATAAAGGTGCTTTTGAAATTATACTGCAAGGGAAAGGGTTTAGAAATTATTTATTTGACAGTCTACATTTTTCATTGATTAAAAGGTCTAGATTGATTAGGCAATACAATGTTTTCATTCAAATGTGTTTTTACTTGAAACCTATGAAAATAAAGTTATTATTGATGGTAACTGTGTTTTTGTTCAATTTACCTTCAATAGGTTAGCCTGTTGTGTGATCAGTAACTTCTGATGGTAATGATTTGTTTTTTTTTTTGAGGATGTGCTCCTCCAGATTGGTGGTGTGATATGGTTTGATCTGTAGAGAAATGTAAAGAATACATAGCTGTATATTATTTATTTCATTTTTTTGACAGATGGATTGTTTGCATTACACCTGTAAAAGAGACAATTTCTTTTTATGTGGTTATATTTTATATACACCATTTACTCAGAAATATGTTTTATTTTTGTTTAGTGACATTGGTTTAGGAGTGATTTTACATTTCCCTTCTTAAAACTTAATGGAATTAAAGAGTTTCTTGTATACATTTTTACCTGTTGAACTATTTCAATATTCATAAACTCTTTATAATGTTTGCTTTCTATTGTGCTGTGGTATTAGAACCTTTTATTTGAAAGGTAAACGTGCAGTTCTGGTAAAGGAAGGATAATGTGAGTATTATTATTAGTTCATGCTTTCTTTTTATATATATTCACAGTATTTCAAATCCTTTTTATCCTGAAGGAGGGATAAAGTTTATCTCTGAGATTTAATGCTCGTTTGAAGTTGAACTGTGTGAGTCTTTTATGACATCAGATAGAGTAGGGTTGCCGATAAGAAGTGATCAGTGTTTCTTTAGTATTTTTTGGATGTAGTGCTGACCATTACTGTATCTTGTCGTGAAGCGAATGGTTGGTTTGGTTTCTTGAGTTTTACTGTTATACAGTATGGAGTTTTGGTCAGTTTGTTTGTAGAGGTGTTGCATCTGAGCCAGTTTTGTGGGGATAAAGATTCTTTGGCAAAGTTGTTTGATAATCTCTGTAGATTTGTGATCATAGTCTTCTTGTTGACTGTCATTTTTGCTGGCTCTTCAATATTCCCCCATCAGGATGTTGGCAATAGTATGTTGAGGATGACAGCTGGAGGCATGGAGGATAGAATTGGTGGACATGCTCTTTCTGTGAATTTTTGTATGAAGGGAGTTTTTGTATGCATAGAGCGTGAGATCCAGGAACTCAATGTCTTTTCTGGAGATAGTGTGTTATTTCAATGCCTCACTTATTTAGTGTCAGGCTGCCAATTAATTGATTGAGAGGTAACTCAAATCCTTGCTAGATGAGTAGTATGTTTCCAGGCTCTGATTTAAAACGATAATGGTAACTCAATATGCCTCAGATAGGTCATACTTACCAACAATAAAGTTTGTCCTACCTGGCAGGGATTGAGGTCATGAAACTGACTCTGGCCATTCAATAACAGGTCACTATGACGTCTGGAAGGAACTTCACTCTGACTGTATTGACGGCCGTACTAAATGGAGAAATAACACTCACATTCCACAACCTAACGGGACTTAGCTTAGGACTGATCCCAGTCTAACAATAGTAGACTACATGATAGTCATCTTGACTCTCCAAACTATACAAATGGTATAATTGAGCCTCACATTACTTCCTGTTAAGACAACATTTTCCACAATTTTCTTCTTCTTTCGGCCCTTCTTACTATAACTTTTCCTCTCCCTCCAATCTTTCTTATTTTATTTACAAAGAGATAAATTTAACCTGCATGAACTTCTGAAAGATAATAATTCCCATAATCTTCTGTCTTCTATCTACATTTTCACACCCATGGGACTGTTCTTCTAATTTCTTTCTATACTACTGTATCAAAAAGATTATGACCAGCTCTTGTTTCAATCATACACTTTTTCTCCATACTGTTTTTTCGGTGTATCCTGTCCATATTTCCATTCAGCAGGCCGGACATTTAACAATCCCTGCACTCTTTTGAAACTTAGATTATATGATTTATCTCCTACTACAGTGATTTATCTAGCCTGCTCAGACCACTACAAAATGGCAGATTCCGCTTCCACCAAGGGTAGCAATGAGGACAGGTAGATGTCTATTTAAGTGACCAGATGAAAAAGGATACACTACACACACTGCAGCCAATCAATTATTGATTCTAAAAGGCACCTAATCTGTACACAGATATTTGTGAGTGAGAAAGCATAACATTTCATCTATAACTCAATCACATTAGGAGCCAACTCAATATGGTGCCCAGTTTTTAGACTTCCTGGCTAAAGAGTCTGTCCCGTTTGTCCTCCCTCGAATGTATAAAGATGGTGCACACAAGTCGCGCCGCTAACCACCGACGCACACCAATACATGGGATATTACCCTGGTCGCAACACAAAAAAATTATTCTGTGAGTACCTCAGCGTGCAATAATATTTATTCAATCACTGACCCACACAAGATCACCACATGATGTTGAATCACAGCCTATCCCATGCAATTGGATCTCATGCATAGTTAGTATTAATCTGGCTGAGTCCACATTCAATTGCCATATGCGACGCTAAGTCTCACCTAGAAGTTTTCTTAGCTTGGTCAACCCGACTTTTTCCACTAACACTGGAAACAGTTATACACATGACGCAGCGCGTCACTTAAGTTTTCCTTTTAACTTGGCCTACCTGACTATGTTTGCTAATGCTGGCCACAGCCATACATGAACACCCATGCACAACACACTAATATTGTGCAGCAGCCACCGAGATGCCCTTTAAATGTAGAATGGCATAGCCATCGAATACATGAAAATGGGCTGTTCTTGTACTCCTCCTTAACATTATCCTTATCTTTCCTAGAAATTAGATTAGTACAATATCTTTGGAGGCATGGTATTTTATACATTAGAGGCTTTAGCAAAAAAAAGAATGTTGCTTGTTACTTGAATTTAACAATGTTATCTTCAACTCTTGGCTACTTCTCAAGATTGACTGCAATGTATAATGTTTTTGTTTCTATCCTGAAATACCGCACTTTTGTCTCAATTACATTGCTGTTTATGTCCCCTGCTGGACAGCGAGTACAGAGACTGTTGTTTTATTGATGTGCGATTTAATACAAGAGGTACCCTATTAAATTAATCTATTGTGTAACTTCTTCACTAACATGTGCACACTTTATAGATGCTTATCCCATTCCTTCAATTAATAATCATCACGTACTAAAACACGGGCACTTATCCCAATAGCTGTCCCTTACACTAAGCAAAGCACGCTAACCTTTAGTCTTTGGACCGCATGATACCCAGCCTACATTTTACATCATCCTTATTTCCATAATGAACTTGCCAGCACCACTCACCACCCTTCCGTTCAGAGCAAATAATCAACTACTCTTGCGCTACAATAGTCCAGATACTAAGAGTCTTATATAATTTCTAGCACTGGTACACCTTGCCATTTGATACCAACTGCGAAGTACCTTCTTCTTATAAGACAAATAAGGAAGTATGATGGGGTGTCTTACAATTTTTTATGCAATCAATGCCTTTTCTTACTTTGCACCTGGTGGTGGTTCGATCGTAGGTTTAGTCAAGCTTTAGGACTTATGATATTCCATCATTTCTTGCAGCCTTGAGAAATCCCCAGGCTAATGGGCCAAAAGGGATGAAACATGTGCCGGCTGCTCCAACAATCACCAATCAGTGAAACTTACTATGAATGTTAAACATGATGGAAATCCTTTATGGAGAATAAAATAAGATACAACACAGAAGAAACTGCACTTACTTTTTTATAATTTATAACACTTGTAAGAAAATATCTCAAATCATACAGGAGGACGCAATCACTTTCTTCAAAATCATACAAAATTCTATTCACTAACCTACGGCACAGACCTCCACCATGCCTATTTTTACTGAGTGGAGATATCTGCCACAGTGGCTGAAATTGTTGAACTCATAAGCCTATGTTTAGTAATAAATGTAGGATGAATGAGGGACACACTAGTTTAAAGAAAAAGCATGTCTACACTTAGATGTAAATATACACTGGAAATGGTGAACAGCAAAGATGTATAGATTTATACCTAGGTGTAGTAGTAGACTTACAGGAGTACATCGACACAAGTAAATTTCCCTCAATGACTCAGGCCCTCTATGTAGCAGTAAACATCTACCTGCACATAGCAGGACTCTTTGCTGATCCTTCGGGACTGCTGCCAGCCATGAATACCACTCAATCGCTCTTAGGTGGGCTTTCTCTGCCTCCAGAAGGGGCGGTGGAACCATGGAGATTACTAACACTCTGGGTAGCTGTCATCATTTTTAATAAGGTTGGACATTTGACTGGCGCATGCCTGCCCAATTACGTTTCTAAAAGGTTGTCTCATGCGTACCGGACTTGAATGTAGTTTCTAGGGTTGGCTGTGCTGCTCTAAAGGACACTGACACATCAGGTTTCAGCTATTCCTCAATATTGTTAAAAAACAAACAATCAACTCAGTAGTACAGCAAATCTATGCAATTGTTATTTAGTTTCATTTCTCTATTAAACATTCATGTTTCTTTGAAATATTAACTACCTTGATTTAAGTCCATAATCCTGCACATGAGTATCTCTTCAGATATCATCCAGACAGTCCCCAGTGCCTAGTTGTGCAATACAGCTATTTTTTCACAGGAGTAAGAATGAAAAATATTAATTCAACACTGGTACTGGGAGTAGAGTGTAGCATAAAACACAGCTATCCTTGGTCCTTATGTGTGTCTGTGTAAGTAAGAGAGGCAAATATGGAAAGTATTTAAAAAAACAAAAAGTGAAAAAGAGATGGCTGTGACCCCGAGACAACTGAGTGTAAGGAAGGTTCAAGTGTGTGAGACAAGAGAGAGCAATAGGGTATTTAAAAGGGTAAGTAAGAGTGGTTTGACCAATATCAATTGAGGAGCGAGGGAAGGTTTTGTGAGTAGGAGGAGTGTGTCACTGAGAAGAGAATGACAGTGGGATGGTTAGAGGATTGTGTGGGGTGGAGGAGTCTCCATGAGAAGTGTGAAGAAGGTGAGACTAGATGACATGTGAAAGGGAGTCATGAAAAAGGAAGGTATGAGACGATAGTGTGCATGTAGTCAGCTAGAAGAAAGTTAGATAGTGGGAGAGAGAAGGGTGTCAGAGGTTGAAAGGACGGTATGTGAAATCAGAAGAGTAGGTGAGAAACAGGAATGTGTTTAAAAGAAGCAATCAAGGTTTAAACAGTCAATTAGATGAAGAGTGTGGAGATTGCCTTTAATGTGCACATGTGATCATTCAACTGCTAAAGAGATAACATTACAATTTCTCCAAAACCAAAAGGGACATACTAAAAAAAAGTATTACTCAGAACATTGAGAGCCTACATGGGGTACTTGCAACAGAGCAGCAGCTGAATATGCCTGAAGAGACATTAAAAAATAAAATGAAAGTGCTGGTGCCCGTCGGACAAAAATTTGGTACTTCTGTAAAGCTTCAAGCAGGTAGTACCGTTTGAGGGTGCACCACCTGTACTTCAGCAACTGTACATCATAATACAAATACATTGTAACCCTTTTATTGTATATACTACAGCATCATAAGAAACATCATAATACAATACATCAAGGGCATTACATTGCAATGAAAAAAGGTAAGAAACCTTTTTTAAATGAATTTATTTAAATATGAAATGTATGCAGATAAAAATATTTCATAAGGGTGTACATAAAGAATTAAATCATAATAATTCACTTAAAAATCCTTATAAAATGTAAAAGATAGCTCGACAAAACAAAGTAACCAATCAAAATATTTTAAAATGGGTAAACATTTCAAATGTAATTTAATATTTTTTACACATTCAATACACTTTAAAATATTTTTTCACTTTTTTTTGTTTTGGGTCAATTTTCCATTTTATCCTATCACGTAGGAGATAGTGGTGGAGAACCTTTTTTATGTTCACAATGCTACCATTATTGTTTTGTTATTTTTGCTTACTACCAGGCATTTAAGATGTTTTCACTTCCAGGAACGGAATGGATCGGTATGGTCGGAGGTCATTGCAGCAGGCCAAGAAAGAGTCATTTAAACTTTTTCTAAAAAATCTATGGAATATGCATGTTGCATTTTGGAAATGGACTTTTTTTTATGGTTGATGCTTTAAAAAAAAAGAATTCCAGGTGTTCCAATGGCTGGAGTTGTGGAATTAGAGGCACTTTACTGCAGTTTGACTTTGGTTGTTTTGGGGTGTATTTCAAATGAATAAATAAATAACGGTAAACAGCGTTTACAAAGCATCGTTTACAAAGCAAGCTATTACAACGCAAGTCGTTACAACAAAACATTGTTATATCACATGCCATTAAAATGCAAGTCATTACAACGACTTGCTGTAGGGGCAGATTGTGTTCCTTCCCTACTTTGCACACACTGGAGTTGGAATAGTAAATTATACTATTCCAAACTCCAGCGCACCCCTACAGCAATTCATTGTAACGACTTGCGTTGTAATGTCATGCGATGTAACAACATGTCGTAGTAACGACTTGCGTTGTAATGGCATGAGTTGTAAACGCATGTGTTGTAACGAGTGCTATTCATAAATAACACAGTAAGAGGGATCCAGTATTTCTTGATTGCCATTTTTAGTACTGTTTAGTACTAAGCTCACATGTTTGGTTTGGGGAAAATATGAAGATAATGTTTCTTAGGTTCCATGTCTGTTTCTTCCAATTATTTCACCCACATTTTGTGTGGGAAGGAAGTTAGTACTGCAGACAGTGAGCAATTATTCAGGGTGCTCTATACATAAAATGGTGCCAAAATGGTATAACTTATTAGCAGTTGTGCGTTGTTTTTTTCTTTCTTTAAGAAATCTTCAGCTGTAGAATACCTGAAATTTGATTGTGCTAATCTCATTTCCAGTAAACTCTGTTGTGTCTCCAGAATTTCCAGGCCATTTTTGGGTTGTATGTGATTTTACATTGGAGCTGACGGTCCCTGTGTGGTCACCCCAAAATATTGAGCCTTTACTAATCCTGTTTTGCTGCATTCATTGTTGTTGGCTTTAGGAATGTGGAATTTAACACTGCTAACCAGTGCTACAGTGCTTGTGCTGTCTTCCTAAAACATGAATATTGGCCTACACTTGGTTGGTACATTTAATTCACGTGTAAGTCCCTGGTATATTTTTCTATGAGTAGCCAGGGCCTGTAAATTAAATACTACTAGTGGGCATTCAGTACTCATTGTGCCACCCACTAATGTAGCTCTTTAAAACATAACTCAGACTTGCCTTTGCAGTTTGTAGTGTCGTTTTAAATTGCTAATTTGACCTTGCAAAATTAACCTTTTTCCAGGTCTAAACCTTCCTTTTCAATACATAAATGTCAGGCCTAAGGCAGGCCTTGAAGGCCCATAGGGCAGGGGGCATGGTAATTAAAAGGTAGGCCATGTGGGTTTAAGTTTGATATATACTGGCAGTGGAAAACTCCTATAGCTATTTTCACTGCTGTAATCCCTATCTCTCACATCGACTAACACTGGGTAACCTTATTACATTTAATAAGTGATATCTTCAGTTTGGAAGCATATAGACATGTGATGTTTACACTCAAATGAATTGTAATTTAAAATCATCTTTAATGGTAAAGTCGGATTTTAAGTCACAATTCTGAAAATGCCACTTTTAGAAAGTTGACGTTTTTTTATCCTAACCATTTGTGCCTTCAGCCAATGTTCTGGGTCACATGAATGAATGGCTCTGCTGTTTGGGTTTCTGTATTCCTCCCAGACAGTGACACAAAGGAGACTAGGTATGGGCAGGATGCGCCACCCTGCCAGAATGGCTGGGGCAGAGCTATTCCCTACCCCACTTACGCTTCAAAGGGCTTGCCTCCAGGACACAAAGAGGACCCAGACACCAGACTTTTGTCACCCCTGTCTTCTTGGAGCCTGGACAGGGGAAGGAAAGAACTTTCCAGAACCAAATGTGAGGACAGTTTGGGAAATTGATCCACTTCAATGCCTGGCACCAGGTATACGTATTGGACCCTCAGAACAACTCTTCAGGACACTCCTGGACCTTAAGAAAGACTTACCTTCCTCTAGAGGACTGTGATGCTGCTGCCAGAGACTGCCCTGATACATGAAGGACTGCCTTGCTGCTTGAAGGAGAACTAGACCATCTCCTTGAATCCAGGACCACTGGTAGTGACTTCAAGGGCTAGTTGGCTGGCCTCCTATGTGAGCTACAGGGACATACCAAGCACCTGAGGCCTTGAACCCTGGACCTCACCTCTGCTGGAATGAGTCCTAACACCATAGTTCCAGAGTGCCGGTCCCATACGCGCCGGCGTTACCACTAGAAGGTTCCCCTAGCGGGATGCAAACACTCACCTCCCTTACACTGACGCACTGGCAAAATGCTGGCATACAGACATTGGAGATTTGTATCGTGATGGCACACTTGCCCCATATGACTCCCTAGTTGAGGATGAGGGATTATCACCAGGGCAGTTCCTAGTGCACCGCTCAATGATTGCAACCCTGACCGCTAAATGGGGGGACATGTCTACAGAACCCAGCCAGCACCTTACCATACAATACCTCCACGTTATGGGGCGAGGCAGGCACCTGGTCCGCTGGCTTGCGGCATTATTGCGAACCCATGCGGCGATCAACTTAGACCCTCTTCGACGCAAATGGGAAGTGGACCTGGGGAGGCCACTGGAAGATAGGGAATGGGAACGGGTATTGAAGAGCCCAGTACACATACCCAGGAATATGAGGTTTCGACAGATTCAGTTGTTCATCATACATAGGGCATACCTCACACCTGAGACGATCAATAGTACGGATGCAGTGTGCCCTAAATGTACCGAACCTGGGGTGGGTCTGATTCACATGCTATGGAGTTGCCACAAGCTACACGCGTACTGGCACACAATCAGTGAGCTGCTACGTATCAGCACAGGTCGTAGCCTACCTTTTGACTGGACTGTTTATCTGTTTCACCAGTTCCGTAGAACCCCAGCTACAAAAGTTATGTCCCGATTCCTGGATATGGGATTTGTGGTCGCTAAGCGATTGCTCACCAAGAGATGGAAGGCGCAGGACCCACCTCACACGCGTGCATGGAGACATTTGCTCTCCGCATGGGCCAGGGCGGAGGGTACTGTCATCAGACGGGAAGAAACGTTGGGACTGAGGAAGGAGCCCATAGCTGCGCAGTGGGAGGGGCTGCTACAAACACTTCAGCAGATTGAGGAAGAATGCTCAGGAGGGCAGTTCGAGGGGAGGGGCGGGGACCCGGAGTAGATGTCAGGACCTATGGAGGTGTGCGGCTGTACTGTTCCATGTGTGTGTTAATTAGCGCTGGCACCAAGGTGAACGCAATAGATGTCAATGCGGGGGAGTAACAGTCAGTCTGTAATGCTGAGATACGTTGTTGATGAAACAAGGGGAGGTGGGGGGATGGGGATATTGGGACTAATGCCGGTCTGTGTTGGGGTTATTAGGGGTTACCTGTTTTGATCATATTACATCTGTTCTGAAGTCCACGCTGCACCAGCAGAAAGGCACTACTCATTGGACTGCCGAAACCATGCAGACGCCGGACTGGACTTCATCTTATGTATGGAGTGAGCCAAATGTTGTCATTATATGTATTCCGGTGCGATCGGCACATTTTGTATGTCTACAATACTCAGTCTTCGTGTAGCAAGAATATGTTTCCATTGCTATTAAGAGCCACCGTGCATAGATACTGCTAAAAGTATAATGCCTTTCATGTATCTGTAACTTCAAAAGTTTATAAAAAAGAAACAGATAAAAAAAAAAAAAGAGTCCTTACACCATAAAATGATACTCCGCAGGTCCTGGACCCTTGGAGGTGGTGTTGGTAGTACTGCTCCTGCCTAACCCCCAAAATCTGAAACTTAAAAACTTCTTCAAAAGAAAATTCCTGAAGAACCAGCAGAAGACCGAGAACTACCTGTCAGTAGATCTGCACAAGGTGTATCGCTGGTTGGCCTGACTATGTTTTTCTCTGCAGCAGAAAATCCCTTTCAACAGGACCGCTCCATGATGCTATCCGGCCTCGAGGAGCCCTCTTCGGTTACAGCCTGAACCTTCACCCCACTGGAGGTTTTCGACTTCCATAAAGTTGTCTAAGTCCGAACGTAAAAACCTTCACCGAGCTTGACCACCACCACTCCCCATCGACGATTACCTCCTCATCCTGGAAAACCAGCTCTTCTGCCCCAAAGCTTTTTCCAACCATTGTATGTATGTATGTATGTATGGCATATTTATATAGCGCAGACTGTCACCCGAAGGGTATCCTGGCGCTTTTAGACAGTTATACCTACACCACACAAAACATTCGGGGCAAATTAATCATGCCTAGGGAAGAGAAATGTTTTTAATTCCTTTCTAAAAGAGGAAAACTCCCCAGAACTTCTCAACAGCAGAGGAAGATTATTCCAGTGTTTAGCTGCCACGAAACTAAAGGCTCGGCCGCCCATCCGGGCCCTCAGTATCTTTGGGACTACCACGAAATGTGCTGACAGCGACCTAAGAGAGCGAGTGGGCACATACCACTGGAACAGCTCCTGCAGTGGAGCAGGTCCTTGCCCATGAAGTCCTTTAAACACTAAACAAAGTGCTTTAAAGATAACTCGCTGTGAGATAGGCAGCCAGTGAAGATCGGCTAACGCCGTGGAGGAAGAATCAGATCGGCGGCGGGACAGAGCCAGCTTGGCCGCCATATTCTGCACGCGTTGTAGCTTGGCCATCAAATTATTTGGAGCTCCCAGAAGTAGTGCGTTGCAATAATCCAGCCTGCTCAATATGGTGCCGCGCAACACTTCTGGTCGAACATGAGCCGGCAGCAGTGGAAGAATCTTCCACAGCATACGGAGCAGCATCATGCAGGTGGTCACAGTTTTATTAACGAAAAGGTCCAGCTGAAGGTTGGGCCCAAGCACAACGCCCAAATTTCTGGCGGATGCTGCTGCCAAAGGAGCTTCCTGAAAAGAGGTAGGCCAAAAATCAGGAGGCAGTGGCCGAGGGACACGGTCCATCGAGCAGTGCAATACCTCTGTTTTAGAGCTATTAAACTGCAAAGAGTTCTGCCTCAGCCAGTCCGCAGTTGACGCCATACATTGATGGAACATCTCCAGCGACACCGCATCTTTGCCCTCGATGGAAAAGGTGAGCTGCGTATCATCGGCGTAATTAATAACCGAGATACCAAATGATTTAATCAAGCTCACCAGAGGGCGAAGATAGAGATTGAACAAAATAGGGCTGATGGCAGACCCTTGCGGTACGCCCTGCCCAGCTGCTTTGATCTCCGACTGGAATGGTGGCAAGGCCACTACCTGGCGTCTATCTCCCAAATAGGAGATCAGCCAGTCACGGGCCAAGCCCTTCACCCCTACATCCTCAAGCCTTCTGACCAGAATATCGTGGTTGAACGTGTCAAAGGCGGCCGACATGTCGAGCAACACTAAAAAGGCTGCTCGCCCAGTGTCGGCTCGCGAACGAAGATCGTCCAACACGGTCACTAGGGCAGATTCCGTGCCGTGTGCTGGTCTGAAACCGTATTGAGACGTGTCCAGGCAGCAGTTGGTCTCCAAAAAACTGGACAGATGTTTAATGACCAGTTTCTCCAGGATCTTAATGGGAAAAGGGAGCAGCGATATAGGTCTATAGTTCGCTGGACAGGTAGGATCCAAAGTCTCCTTCTTCAGTAAAGGTGAGACCACTGCTAATTTCCAACACTCCAGAACACGTGCCAAGGAAAGAGACTGGCAGCAGATAGCATACAATGGGGGGTAAAGCTCAGCTTGGAATACTTTCCAGTATTTGTGTGGCAATGGGTCCAATGGAGAACCAGAGGATACGCTGTTAGCTAACAGGCAGAACTCAAAGGCTTCACCATGGCTTCGTCCAGCGGCTCCCTGGCGATGATGACTCCTCCTCAGACACAGCTTACTGCCTTGCCCCACGGAACTCTACCTTCTCCTGGATTTTTCTTCAGAAACTTTTCCAAGTCCGAAGGTAAGCCAAGACTGGGCCCAATCCACCTCTTGTATCTGACCCGTGCTCCATCGTGGTTGGCCGTAACTTTTCACTTTGCCCCAGTCTCAGGTGAACAGCTACCCACTGTTGGTGCTTTGATCTTTTACATGCTAGATTTCACTAAAAAATGTCAGAATTCAAGATGGCCGCATAGGCTTATGGCTCTCGAGGGCCTCCGCAACCTCCCACGCCTATCCTGACTTAATCCTGGTTTCTTTGACGGGCTTTTGCTGATGAACTTGCGCTGCGGTGCCACCCGTTTTCCAAATTCAAATCGGACGCTGGGAACCGGAATGGTTGCGCTCCGAAGTTTGCGGCCTGCTCTTGCCTTGGTCCCGACCTCGAGTTGGTGAGGTGCCCGGGTACGAAGTGAACAACAGCGGCATGCCGGGCTTGACCTGCCACGTACCCCGCACTTTCACTTTCGTTTTCAAGCTTGTTTGCTGATATCGGCTGAGGGACTTCGGTGTTTCAGAGGAGCGCGGATGGCGGAGTGTCTGGCCTGACTCTCGGACTATACACGGGCTTACTGTCTACGACGGCTGTGTTCAATTGAATTAGCTGCCTGGTCCTTATTCCTGGTGCTGGCGGGTGCCAACCTTGGTGGCCTCCGGACGATGGCGGCGAGACTAGACGGAGACAAGTTGAAACCCAAGTCAACCCGGAGGGGTGCCTATACTCAGGTCAATAACATGGATCGTTATGCGCAGACAAAGGGATCCCCTAGTGGCTCGCATAAATCGCCTGAGAGGTCCAAAGAGGTCTCGGGCCCATCGGCAGAATTGACTTTGCTGGACGTCATGGGCGCCATTGACTAGATGAAGGCTGCTGTGGGTCAGCAGTTTGATACCCTGGCTCATAAATTGGACGCGGTCCTGATCGATGTGAATTTGGTCAGGGCAGACCTGTCCAAAACTAACGAGCGGGTCGACTCCTTGGCTCAGGCTGCGTCGAGCCTAAATGTGGACGTGGCCGCCCTGCAGACGGAGGTCCGTAGGTTACGGCTAGCCAGTGACCTGACGGACCGTCGACTTGAGGACTCCGAAAGCAGGGCTAGACGGAACAATGTTCGTATCATTGGAGTGCCGGAAAGATCGGAGGACTCTGCTGCTGATCTTTTTTGGAGGATCTGGTGATCAATCGTCTCGCGCCCAAGGGACTGAGCAAGTTCTTCGCGGTGGAGCGGGCCCACAGGATTCCGGGTGGTGCGCCCAAAGTGGGTGCTCCCCCGCGGCCTATAATCGCCCGACTCTTTAACTTTCGGGATAGGGATGCTATCCTTCAGGCGTCGAGGGTGGCCGGGCCGCTGAAGTTTGAGAACTCTAATGTCAGCTTTTACCCGGACTTCACGCAAGCGGTTCAAAAACAACGGCTGGGATTTTTGGGCGTCAAACGGCGCTTGAGGGACATGGAGCTGAAATATGCGATGTTATTCCCGGCTAGGCTGCGGGTTGAGTTCGGGGGTCGCTCACACTTCTTCGACCGGCCGGAGGCGGTTGGAGACTGGTTGGATGCCCTGCCTCGGGGACAGGATCGGGATGGTCGGATGGCGGAGAGCGGAGAGGGTTTGGCGGAGCAGGACTAGAACTTGGTTCCTGGTGATGGACTAGACTGGTGACGTTTTGTACCTTGGCTCAACTGGACTCTAGTTTGGCACAATATGCCCTTCAAATGCTTGGAGGTTGTGGGGAGCTTATTGGGGCCCTTTCCTCCTTCTGGGGTTCTTTTTGTGGTATATGTTAGGGCGACAGGCACACTGCGAGTTGGGGGGGCTGTTTGGGCTCAAGCAGGGGTGCAGGGAGGGGGGAGTTGTGGTTGGGGGATTGTGGGGGAGGGGGGGTGTTGGGGACTGTTTGTTTGTTTCGCAAGGCAATGTGAAGTTTCTCTGCTGACTTGTCCGGGTGGTGCTCTCCGGGATGTGGGTATCATGCACGGGAGTGGGGTGGGGGGTAGGGGATTGAGAATCCTTTCGTGGAATGTGAATGGATTGGGGGACAGGATCAAGCGCGGGGTGGTGTTGCAGTTTTTGAAACGGATTTCGCCCGACATTGTTTTCCTGCAAGAGACACATTTGATTGGGAACTCCTTCCATGCCCTGAATAGGCGGGGCTATCGCCTTGCCGCTCACTCTGGTTTCACTTCTGGCTCAAGGGGAGTGGGCATTTTGGTTAGGGCCTCTCTCCCATTGGAGGTGGACGAGGTGCTTCACGATGATAGGGGGCGCTATGTGGCACTGGTGGGGAGATGGGAGGGTAGGACTGTTTCGCTCGTTGCTGTTTATGTGCCTCCGGGATTGCAGACGGCTACATTTGCTGATTTGGGGCATCTGGTCCTGGGACTCCCTGGGGGGGTTCTGGTACTGGGGGGTGACTTTAACGCTGTTGTATCCGGGTCCCACGTCTGGGAATACCCATCCCACTTAGGGCGAAAAGCGTTACAACAAACAAATGATGGACGGAATGCTGACAATGCAGACATTCTCCCCCAGTCAAGAGATCTGGGTTAAATCCATCGTTCTTGGCTGGTTTTTAGGCAATCCGGAATGGATCCTTGAGAGAGCAATGCATTGATTATCTTGGTCCAAATGGGGATGATAGTATGGTTGATAGCTGTCAGGCAACTCGGCAGACAATAAGATTTTGGTGATGTCTCTATGGGCATAAAGTTTGAAGGAGGACCAGTGGGCTTTATTTTTGGAGCCTGACATAGTAAGTTTAGTTGGATGAGTGATTGGAGAATTTTTAGGGGAAGCAGCGTTATCAGCGGCAGTCTTGAGTTCCTACTCCCGGGACGTGGCTTTAGCAGTAAAGAAGGAGGATAATTCTTCGCTGTTTAAATGAGATTTCGATGTCAAAGGTGCAGATTTGGCTAGTTAATTTGATTATTGTTTTAGTATTTTGAAAAATTTCCTCGGTCTGTTTTTGGCGTTGTCAAGTTGTGATCTGAAGAAGTCTTTTTTTAGATTTTAGGATACGTTTGTTGTATGAGTTTCTGCCGCATTTTGCAGCCCCCCACCCTGCCCCTCCTCTGCCCCACGTCACCGCCCCGGTAACACGCCCTATACGGGCCGTGGCCATTCTATGCAGTCTTAAGTGAGGAGATGAAGGATGTTGTCTCTATTGCCATTCAGTTAGTCTCAGTTTGTGTCTTTCTTCGTTGAGAGAACCATTCAACCAAGGGTTTTTGTCTTTGTCCAGTATCCTTTTGAATTTTGGCGGGGCTAGATCATCAAGAATTTTTGTCATTGTGGAATTGTAGTATTCCGTGAGCTCGTTGAAGTTCTCCATATTGATGGGAGGGAGAAGTTCTTTCTTGTATTGTGTTTTTAGTAATTCCAACTTTAGTTTTTTTGTGTCATGAACCCATTGTTTAGGTTGTGAGGTTGGTTTCTTTCTTGTAGGGGGTATTTGGAAGGTGATAATACGATGGTCTGACCAATCGCAGGGGCCGATTTGGATTGTATTAATCATTTTCTCTTTGGAGATGATCCAGTCTATTGTTGCACCTTTATTGTGGGTAGGAAGGCTGCAGGCTTGGACTAGGGATTGGTCTGTAAGGAAATCTTTGGCAGCATTGACTTGAGGATCATAGGGGTTTTCCCAGTGAAGATTGAAATCCCCTAGTAAAATATCATTGGAATATGAGGCAGAGTTTGTTGTAATGATTTCTATTAGTTGTACAATGAATAGGGCATTTTTGCCTGGGGGGGGTGGCAAAATACGTGTAGTTTGCAGATCTGGTTATCTGTGGATTTTAAGGAGATCCCAAGGTATTCACAAGATTCGAAGGGGTCGGAGTGAATTATAGTAATAGAGATGTCAGCTCGACGGATACAGGCAATGCCTCCGCCCATTTCATGTGGTCTGTCTAGCCTAACAATGTTGTAGTCTGGAGGCACAAGAAGGTCTAAGCAAGGGAAAGAAGATTCCGTAAGCCACGATTCCGTCAGGATGGTTAGATCAACTTCTCAGCTCACAATGAGGTCAGGGATGTCAGCAGCGTGTTTCATTGCTGAGCGGCAGTTGAGTATAAGGCAGGAGTGTAATGGCTTATTGTTTGATCTGAAAATGCTACTAATAAAAGATTTTTTTTAAAAGCTTGTTTTAGAATGTTGGGTTCGCAGTTACATGCAGCAGAATAAAGATAAGTAATACTAAGCTCCTTGTGTGGCTTGGTCATTGGCGGGTGCCAAGAATGGGAAGACACCACACATAGGACAAATATTCACTTAAACGCAATTTCCACACCTTATCGTGCTACCTAATTTCACACCCTTACCACTCTCTTTTCGAATGGGTACAGCTCATTTGCACCACTTATTCTTTGTGTGAGGCTTGGATTTTTCCCAATCCTCATAAGTTCAGTGATGTAACATTGATGATGGCACCACCACTCAGAAAATTGTTCCAGCACCAGTGATTTGGCACGCCGACCTTTAATAGTGCCTGTATGGGTTTCAAAGCAAAACTCTGGGCACCAACACTTTTTTAGGTCTCGCCTGAGCCAGCGCATGCCCAGCACTGCGAGACATTTAGTTAGTGGATTTTTAAAGTGCTACCAGAGGCTTTTCCTAGCCTCAAGCTTGCGTTCACGAGCTCGTGCACGCGCGCAGCTGCCATCTGTCTTTCCTCCGTCTGGCCGTCATGGCTCATAAAGCACAGCGCTCTCCCAAGCGCCTCACTCTGCCCTTCCCCACCACAGAGCGTGTCCCTGCGATCACTTCCCGCTCACTTTTATTTTTTTTCCGCGGCCGCGTCAGTTTCATTTTTATTCTGTGCCGTCAGTTTCATTTTCTTCCGTGCCATCAGTTTAATTTTCTTCTGTGCTATCTGCTGTGCTTTCTCACGAGCGCAGCCGCTCACTTTTATTTTTCTTCCCGCGGCCACGATTTGTGCTTTCTCACGAGCGCAGCCGCTCACTTTTATTTACTTCCCGCGGCCACGATTTGTGCTTTTTCACGAGCGTGGCCGCTCACTTTTATTTTCTTCCCGCAGGATTGGTCTGTGCATTGAAAAGTAGGGCTGGTGCTGCTTTGAGCCAAGTGGCACAGGTGGTGAGGTGGGCAATCCTAGTGAAAGTCAGCGTGCCAACTTAGAACCAGCACAGCTAATGTCAAGGCACTCAAGAAGATAAGGGCCCGCTTCCCAGCATCATGCAGTGTCCATGGGTACAGCAGCACAAGCAGCTCCAACAGTACACAGGTCAGGCCCCTCGCAGCCACACTCCGCCTCCTTGGTTCGCACTGTGCACCAGAAGCGGGCGGCGCCTAGGTTCACACTAATGGAGCAACTTACACCTCAGCTCAATGTAGTTTATATAAGCAATGCACAACATTGAATAAATGCTTACCACCCTCCACCCCCAAATAAAAATCAGCAACATTTTTAAATTGAGACATTATGGTAATGCTTTTTGCTTTTAAGAAATGCTGCTCTGGCCCCCTTTCAACAATGAATTACACAAAGCAGGCCTTCACATGCACTCTTCCAGTCTGAGTCAATGAGGACTCACACAGGCCTTCTTTAGAGAGAAAATGCATTGTTATAGATTCAGTGGCATGTTTACACTTCTGGGAGAATAAGCGTTCACATATGATCACAAATGGTTTGGAGTTTGAATCAGACACTAAATCTTAATATGAAGGAGGGCCCTTTACTGAGACTACGGAAGCCTCTAGCGCCCACCTTCAGAGAGGCCTTTTATTTTGGCACATAATACCGCACTTGGGATGTACAACTACTGCAGGGTGAGGTATTTACCAGGCATGAGTATTCCCTCCTCGGTACCAGCTGCACACCTGCAAAACACTGTATATTATCTGCGTACATATGTAATATGTGTGCATTCCGTTGGTGTATGTGTGTGTGTGTGTGTGTGCGTGGGGCTGTGTGTGTGTGTGTGTTTGTGCATGTGTATGGCGGTGCCACTGCAACAATCAGCATCACCACAGCATCAGTCTGCACCACCACAGCAACACTCAGGGCCACCACAGCATCACTCAGGGGCAGCACAGCATCACTCAACGTCACCACTGCATAACTCAGGGCCAGCACAGCATCACTCAACAACACCACAGCATCACTCAGTGCTTCTTACACTATTTAATTACAACTTCTCAGCATGCTGCACAGCAGAAACACTTCTCTACAGCACAGCTTAGAAACATTGGCAAACTCAATAGCTCTACCTAAACACTTATAAGGCCCCCACAATGCATAGCCAATAGGTCTCATCTTTTGGACATCATAAGTGTTTAGTTATCCTGCACAATATCATTCATTAAACAACATCATGTGTTGCATGTCTAATCACTTATAAGGTCTCAAAAGCGAGACCTATTGGCTATGCCAATGCTTGTTGATTATTCAAATTGAGCACTGGTACTGGATGCTTATAACACGAACATTAGGGAGAGTTTGCCTGCTTCTTTCAGCATCCTGTGATGCTGGGCACATCATGTAATCTCTTCGTGCCTACGAAAATGAATGTGTCCTTGGGTAATGTAACTGGTGCTCATGCAAAGCGCTCCAATAACCTCGGGTTGACCGCGCAATATAAAACCGCAAAAAAAAGGATGTTCTCGGTCATTGTGTGTTAATTCGATCAAAGAGCAAGACCGAAGAAATGAGAGCAGTGCATTCACAAACAGGTCCGGGAGCAGCGTATAGCTCACAGGGCCAAACATGGACGACAGGGGCGCTAATGGCTTTTAAAAGACCTTTTCCGAGGGACACGCGGTCATCCTCCGCGTGCAACCCACACACATTCTCCTGCAGCCTGCTCGGGCTGTTTCACCTCGTGCTTTCTGCACACCAGGTGCTCGGGGTTCACGCACACATTGCTGTCACACCGAGATTAATGACAATAATAAAATAAAGGAGGAACCAAAAGCACTGGGCTTGGGTGAACTGACTGCTCTCTACTTGGTTTCCAGAGGGGCGTTATCTCTTCATGTTAAGCCCCGGGCGTAGGCGGAGGGAAATCGGCGCCCTCGCTGATGGGCGTGAATTCAATGAGGCGAGGGAGGGGTGCGGGGGTAGTGCCTTTGTGTTCACTGATCAGCACCTGGCTGAGCCCCTTGACTGGGCACTGAACACAAGCGTCCCCGGACCTCCCCCAGCTCACCTAAATCACCTGAACACAAGCGTCCCGGACCTCCCCCAGCTCACCTAAATCACCGATAGCTAAGCCGCCGCAGGCTGAAGATGGTTTGTTGATGTGTGCCAGCAGGGGTCAGAGGTGAAGAGAGGGCAAGAAAGGGGGCTGAAGGGGTGTTAAATCGCAGGCCGTATGATAATGTAGGACTAAAGACAGAAAAGAACAGGCATGGACAAGGACAGGGCTAGAACAAGATGAGAAGGGGCTTCTGTTGGCATAACCTTAATTCACATCACTCCGTGCGCCCCTCGCAAGAAATGGGCGGCCTGGGCCAGGCTCACTATGTTAAAGGCCGACGCTGATGTTAAGGGTGAGCCATGTATTGTCGATGATGTCATTCACATAAGAGCGGCTCACTCACTCTCCTCGACACGGTGCCCCAGTCCCCTGAGGAGCAGGTCGCTCGTGTCACACACTCAGGAACTGCGCTGGCACCGTTTCCGGTGCAGGAAGCGCAAAGAAAGAGGCAGCCGTGTGACCACGAGTGTACAAACACAATAGGTGGCAACACGTGTGAAGGCTGGTCGGGATGTGGTGGACGGGGAGGGAATGTGCCGTTTCAAAAGGACGTGAAGGTAAATTTGCGTCAGATAGTAAAGCCAAGGCGAGTTCAGCAGGCCGCAGCCCGGCTTCGTGCATGTGACAGTCATTCAGGGTCAGTCAGACGAGTCTGAAGCGCGAGCTGGGCCTGTCTTTTGGACTTCATTAATCTCGACAACACAGGATGGGCTCGTGAACTGTTGACATACTAATGTGCCCCAGTGGCATTACAACATTGTTCAGATACGGAACAAAAACACAAATTACGAGGTTCTTAACCCCTGGCTTCCAGGGGTAATTTAAGACGCTCACGCTAGGGGGGGGCAGAGCGGAAACTGCAGACCAGCCTCCAGGTCCCCTCTGCTGGGAAAACTTTTACAGGAGGGAGTTTTTAATGGAAATAAATGAGTGCGGGTAATCACCAGAGCTTGGGGCAGGTGTAAGCGCGGTGCAAATGGCGGGACAAAGGAGGGGCTAGATTTTTGACCTTTCCAAGCTTTGAATGAAATAAATCTGCTTGCGTTGTAAGGATGTCAAATGTACCTGTCTATGAGTTATTACACTAATAACTATTTATTTAGTATTTAGTAATAAGTGTTCATTGCTACACAAATTAACACTTTTAGCATCATTAAAATACCAAAAGATTGAGGGAAAAAACGTAAGGTTCTAAATATATGCCCTGTCATTTACATGCAGCTGCTTGTTGCAGGGTCATAACTCATTAACCACCACAGTTATTAAAACGCCATTGTACCCTGGAACTTGCTGGGTACACAACGATCTTTGTACAATGTAATATTTTGTAACGCAGCATGTTGTGAGCAGTTAAGCCAGAACAGTGGTGGCACTATGGAATTTGTCTTGTTGTCATATTTTTGGAGCAGAGTTAAAAAAAAAATGTATAAGATCAGTCATTGCTCTTTGTGACTCCATTCACTTTCTGCTGCCAACCCTGGACCCTTGCGTCTTCCCGATTAATAAAACTGGTGTTGACCTCACGCGCAATAAAAAAAAATCTAAAAGCTTTTGCCCTCGTTCACACACACGCTTAAACTCAGTCCCACCCTCGGCACTTCAACACCCATTTCATAGTCTCTGAAACACATTGCTTCACACACATGCACCACTTTTCATTCTCACAGTCATACTCACACGTGCAAACTCACAAACTTTGCTTTTAATTTCCATCTCTCACAAAATCTCATACACATGCACTACTGGACAGTGGCGGCTTTCAAGAATGTTAGCAGGGGCATCATGAAGGCTGGGGTCACACGGCACGCATGTTCGCTTTATAAAAAAAGTTCAGAGGCTTGCAGGGATGTGTCTTATGGGGACAGAGGTACATAGGACATGATTTGTCTGTTCCAACTCACCTAATTCATTTACAATTCTAAAGTAACATTTATCTATAAATGGCACACCAAGGATTTATACTAGTCCTGAAGATTGTTTTTAAATCATTAATGTATGGATTTAAGAGTAGATCACTTGTTGATATTTGTTTATATTTATGATGTGTGTGGACTCCCACAAATTAAATGGTTTGGGGATTAGTAGCTCCCATGTGCCTCCCTGCTACGTGACTTATTATTTGCATGAAGGATTTTTTGTAATCCCTTATAATGAGAAAAGGACACTACAAGTCCCAGAATGCAAAGCATTGCCAGCTAAAATCCAGAACTGCCGAAAGTGTCACACATTCCATAGAGCCTCATGTCACATTTAGTTTATGTCTGCTTTTTCATGTGAAACAAGAACTTGTTGGGGTTTAAATGTATTAAACCACTCAGTAAAAAGAAAACAAAACATTTGCTTTGCTTTTTATGTCAGGAATCAGGAGATTGGTGGAGATGGCAAGAATTTACATTCCAGTGAAAATGTTTAATTTGAATCGCTAATAGGGGAAGATTTTTTGTAATTTAAACCAGGCATGCTAAAAAGCTGTACTGCCCTGAACAATGCGTCCCACACCTGCGCCATTAGGGTTTACACCCACGTCTTTATTCCGCACTATTTAAAATTCAAGGATAAGCTAAACACACTGCAGTCACCACCCTGTTCTGATGACTTTCATAGCAGCGCATGCAACGCTGTGTCCTTGTGAAAAGAGCAGCTGGTCTGGCGCTCTTGTGCCAACTCAGTCCAGGACATGTTAAAGGTGTTGCTGAGGTGTGAGATATTGAACGGAACACCACCGCATCAAAGCCAGTCCCCTATGAGTACCGGTACTCTCCTTATCCGAGGAAAAGTTCTGGTACTCAGAATGAGAAAATGAAAAGGGGCTGGTACTCAATACCGGTGAGTACCGGCCCATTTAAAGCATTGGTTCACACCATACCGCGGGCTAAAGTGTATCACAAATCTCTGATACAATTTTCTCCCCTCTACCCAGTCCTGGAATTGGAAAAAAAAGAATACTCTGGAAACCCAAAAATTGGGGTTCAAGGTGTGGCAGAGTCACAAGTGGTGAAGCTTCAACAGCAGAGTCTGATAATCAACCTACATATCTATTTCATTTATGTATATATTTTTAAAATCAGCTGCAACTGGCATATGTGAGGGTAAATCTGGTTTAGCTTACTTGAATGGCTACAAAAGGCTACATTTCAAAATATCTTAGAGGGTTAAGAAACTTGCTGCAGAGATCTTTGCACCCTTGTTAATTCTGAGAGGATTATAAGAGTGGTAAGATAACTCTAGTGGTCAGTGGCGTAACACAGGCCTCCACAGCCCCAACGGTGCAGGGGGGCCCCCCGAGCTGCAGGAGGCCCCATCAGCACAGTACTCTGGCCTGACAGCTCCGGATTAAATTTGGAGCGTGGCCCGTCCATGTACCATGCAGGGGGCTCCCTCAAGTTTTGTTACGCCGCTGCTAGTGGCTAACACAGTTCTAGGCGAGTTCATCTATTTACTGACATGAAGGAGTTGCATGCAAACTTTAAGCTCTGGAATTAGATCCTTGTTGTTTTTTCAACTCAATCTTTTGTTATTCTAAGCCTGCAAAAAAGGGTTCCTCTGAAAAGTAATGTGAAGCACTCCAACACCCTATACATGGATGAGTAGCAATGTAAATTAATTAAATAAAAAAAATAGTAGGTGCCATTCAATTCATTTTTTGTGTAATTACTCAATACACACAGATTAATGTTGCATCATTACAGTGCGTGCACATTTCTTACACAGGGGGTTGAACAAAGTCAAAAACCTGCCTCCAAGTGACAGTTTCTCTAAAGCACTTGTGACGTGGTAACAACATGTGTGTCGTTGGTTCCTTCCATTACATTGGTGTCTAGGTGTTTGTGTTTTTGCCCGTTTTTGTAGAGTTTTATATAGTGCAAACTAGACCCGAGAAATCGGGTATCAGAGCACTTTACATGAGCACCAGTTTCGTTACAGAAGAACACATTCATTTTTGAGGTGTTAGGCTCCAGATAGCTACCAGCCAGGGTGATACTTCACCAAAAGAAGGGCTGCTGGCCCTTTACATCAGACTTTTGTTTTATATCCAGCTAAATGTCAAAATAAGAAAGTAAGAAAGCCCCCACACCACCTGCAGGTTGCTGCAACAAACATAATGCAGACAATGCTCTGCTGCTGCCACATTTTGTCCAGGTGTCCGTAAATGACACCAAGACAAATTCAGCATGGTTCCATGTGTCAGCTGGTCCCAGATCGGGCCAGACATAGTTCCCAGACTGGGATCCAACAGGATCCCTTACTTTCCAGGACAGCCTCCACCCTTCTCACCCAGAAACAAAAGCTGTATTTTCTGCAACTGAAAATACTACTATATATTTGCAATATCAGCACATTATCTGAGCTTCTTCAATAAAAGGTGCCACATCGTCAACTCAAGAGATTATATTTGAGATCTCTGGGGACAACCTTTGAATACCGAGCTTGAGGCTCTGGCTGTGCATACTACACTTGGAAAATCCAACAGTAATAGATTGTAGCGCCTTTGTAGGAAGGGGCGCACAAATTAAAGAAATGCCCTAACTTGATACTGTTTAGGTATCGCCTAGAGCACAGCGAGCATGCGCTGCTCTAGGAGAGGGCCTCTTGGCATCACTACAGCTTTTCTTGAAGCTCGTGCGTGTGGTGCTCACACGCTATTGGGCTTTGCGTGAGTCTTTATAAAAAGACAGCACGCAATTGGACAAAGGCGGGTGCATGTCCCACCTTTGTATCCGCCCACGGCCTACGGCTTGCGAGCAGCAGCGCCATCTGTTTCCGATTATCACGCCCGCGTCTCACGCTCGCTTTAATTGTAAACAGATGGCGGTCAGGCTGCCCTGGCTTTTATTTTCTATTTAACCATCACCTAGACCTCTGCCCCCTGGAAGGATTGAAAGTCATCCAAAGTTTCCCATTTCAATGCTCCGAAATGGGGACGAAATCACGCAACCCAAGCCTAGCTGGGCAGAGCAGGGATGACTCCGCCCAAGTGAATGATGGCTCCACGCATCACCATCACGCAGTTTCTCGAGAATTACTTTGTTTTCGTCAATAGCTCCACGAATCCCCATTGGCGGCCATGACAGTTACATCTGGGAATACATACATCCCTTAGCCAAGTCAGTATCATATGTTAATGACCCTACACCATGTCTACGCTATGACAGCCCTTTACTCTGTTTCAGGAGACTTCCCAACACTCTTTCTATCATTCCGGCATGAAAGAGAAGCAGTCTCCTGATGCTCAATGTGAACAAGACTGCGCTCCCACATTGTGGCCTACTGGAAGTGGCCACTTGAGATAGGCTTTCATGTTCAGAGGTTGTTTCTGGGAGACGTGGGTTTTATGTTAGGTGGATGTCAGTAGCTCTTTGTTTTTGCCACGTGGGTGTATTACCATGTACTTTCATTCAAACTGTGGTCAATTTTAACAGTTACATCCGGGCATTGTGCTGCCTTCAGCGAATCAGCAGCAAGGTTGGTAACAGCCACCTGGCGGAGGGATACGCGCTCTACCTGGACCCGCTGTTCTTCTATGCTTGCTTGCTTGTACTGGAGCTCAAGTAGGAGGAGGGATGAGGGCAGGAAGGAAGGGCCGTTAATCATTAGAATTGCACACCCTAAACATCCATGGCATCTTAATAAATATGCATCTAAAGTTTTGCGTGTATGACATGAAACAATAGTCACCCCTTTATGCCGTCGAGGGGAGTCATGTTTTTGAATTTGTCTTCCTTTGTGGAGTTGAATTTGTTAGCAACAGGCATGCATCCATGTTTGTTGAGCATGAGGCTTGGATACAGAATAATCCAACCCCATGCGGTTAATAGTTGTACATCACAACCAAATAGTTTCTAAAATCTTTATGTAGTTCCCTTGTTGCAACGAATTGAGTCACTACTAGTGGCACTTTGAAGAAAGCCTTAAAATCTACTAGGGTGTGTGGACTTTAATGGCGGCTTGTTGCATCACGTGACACCGGGCAGTTTGAATTCTGAACGCCACTTCTTTTGATATATTTCCATTTAAACGAGAAATGAAAGTGCATGCGCTGTGAGATAATCGTTTTAAGGCTACACAAACACACTCTTGTATTTTTAGTACATATGGGGTTGTTTTTTAAACTGTTTCCATGGCAGCCTTAAAACGATGTGGTAGGAATCATGAACAAACACTTTCTTCCTTTAATTTTCTCTGCACCCGTCTCCCTTTGGAAAAACGTGCCGCCCTCTCCTGTGACGCTGTTTGGCATATTAATGTATACTGCATGTTTTGGTGCTTGTATTTCCCAAAGTGGAGGGTAATATGCTGCATGGGCTAAACACTAATAAGGTGCCAAAGGCGAGACCTTTAGGCTATGCCAATGCTTGTTTTATTAGTGGCTGCTGTAAACGTGTTACAGTCACAGGTGGTGGGTGATTTTCTTACCGTCCTTCTGCCCAGCATCAGTGTGTTGTCTCTTGCCTGCAGAGGAGCGAGATAAGACAGAAGGAAAGTTTTTGTCACAGTACTGTCAGCACTGGACGGAAACTGTAGCACTTGAAGCCAATTGTTAAAGTGAAACTTCAGAGAAACCTACAAATTTGTAGAATGAAAACACACAGTGCCTCAAAGTACACACAGGAATGCTTAGGCGTTCTAGTTTGTTGCAAAGATTTGCATCGCTCAGTGGTAAGGCCTCGGAACGCTGTATTGTATTGAGAATATAATAGTAAAAACATTGCGCGTGCCCCGGGCTTTCATCTCTTAGGGTGTTCTGCCGAAGGGGAAATAACCTAGCTTGTAAGTGTCACACAAAGTAAGGCCTTTTCAAAAAGCTCTGCGAGTGAGCTCATTTTTGTGTTTAACAGTTAGAGCCAACATAAACTGATAACAACGTGACTAAAGTGAGAAATCACTCGAGTCTCTCACCCCTTTTACATTAATGAACGCCCCTCTCACAACAGAGCTACTGAGCCACACCGAGGCCTCTCAAACCCTTCAAACAACAATGCATGGCATGCACCACGTGTATCAGTCAATCTGAGGACCTGCCCTGGGGGAGGAGGAAGGCCAGACCGGCTGATAAAGGCAAGACCTTGGCGACCTTTGGACAGAGGAATCTACTCGAAGCCAGGGCGCCCTGATAATATCAGAGCCAACTGTCTCTTGTGGCGCTGCACTGCCGCCGTTACTAAAGGAAAGAGTGCGCTCCCGCCGTTACTAACGGAAAGAGTGCGCTCCCGCCGTTACTAACGGAAAGAGTGCGCGCGTGCGCCAGTCTGTGTGCGTGTGCTGGGATTACCACAGAGTGCTCCAGCTCGACCCGTAAATTGAAAGCACTCGCAAGTATACTCTTGCTAACATTAACAAAACATGCCCTCCTGATTACCTAGATTATCTATAATTATAATTATCGCCTCATCTAAAAATTATCAAATTAATCCCCAGTGACCTTCACTGGTTCCCTACTGAGGCAAGAATAATGTTTACACTACGGTGCCCAGCCTACAATCACCCCCCTCAGCTATGGAGGCCTGAGTAAACCATCAAGGGGCTTTAGAGGCCTCGGAAGTAAAAACAGCTTTTTTTTCTTGCAGATTTCTATAGGGTGAACTCGACCCGAAGGTATTGGAGCGCTTTACATGAGCACCAGTTACATTACGGGGAGACCAAGGGGCATATTATCAAGAAACGGCGTTAAAATTATCGCCGCTTTAGCGGCAGAAAACTTCCGCTAAAGCAGTAATAATGGGCTTGATAATATGCCCTCGAGAATTCCCATAGAAGCCCAGGTTCTGGTGTCAACACGGGCTTCTATAGGAATTCTCTGTGGCATATTATCAAGCCCATTATCGCCGCTTTAGCTGTCGCTAAAGCGGTGATAATTTTAACGCCGTGCTTAATAATATTCCCCTAAGTGATTTACCCAGAATCTCAAACTTTGGTTTCCCAGCTCCAAAGTCGGCAGCTCTAGCTGTGGGACCACGTCCTTTCACCTAGAAAGGCGAAGCTTCAAAACACAACAGTTTAACATCAAACGTTTTGAGGGACTTCAAGCCGCTTATGGAACTCTATACCTGTCTATCCCAGAACTAAACCCACGCTTTTTTCATTCACCTAAAAACACATTTGTTCAGAGAGCATCCACTCTGTCTTGTCGCTTTCCATTTTTAGCCCACGTATCTGTCATCCTTCTAATATTTGCTACCTCTCTACCACCCGATCTATCCCCTGCGGCCCCATTGCAATTAATTTGCGCGTTAAATCTTTCACCCCATCTTTGATGTTCAACGGATCACGCCTCAGAGCACCCTGAACTGTTTCTCACAAAGTTGTTTGTAGTTTTGTTTATTTATTTATGCATTTTTATATAGCGCGGACTTACCCAAAGGTGTCAGAGCGCTTCACAATAGGACCAATTACGTTACATGAGGAAAATGTTACAAATGTACATGTTACATAAGCAAATGAGATACAAGAAGAGGTATAATACAGCAATGGATGGCAGTCACTCAAAAACACAAAAACACACTGAGATGACACTTGTACAGGCATAGAGTACAACATTTACAATAGTGAAAGAACTTCCTTGAGGGACTTGAAAGGGCGTGTATTAGTTCTGGAAGTGTATTTGGAAGAGAAGAGATTTGAGGTCAGTTTTGAAGGTCTGGGTAAAAGTAGTGGTGCGGAGCTGCTGCGGAAGCGAGTTCCAGATTCTCACCGCATTGCCTGAGAAGGATTGAGCCATCGATCTCTCCCTTTCGAATGTGGGAGGCTCAAGCAGTAATTTTTCTGCGTTACGAGACGGTCTAGTGCCTCCAGAGATTTTCAGTTTATTCGCCGGGTAGCGGGGGAGAAAGTGTGCAAGGCTTTGTGGGTGATACAAGCCGTCTTGTAGATTGATCTTGCCTCAATGGGAAGTCAACGGAGGGAAGACAAAATGGGTGTGATATGGTCACTTCTTTTGGCCCCAAATATAAAACGAGCTGCTGAATGGAGAACGGATTTAAGAGGGGAAAGGTGGGATTTGGAGAGGCCAGTAAGAAGAGAATTGCAGTAGTCCAATCTAGATCGAACCAGTGATTGGACCAGGGTTTTAAGGACTTGCTCCGAGAAGAAGCGTCAAAACCCTCAAAGAAGGCGCAGTTGGTATTGAGTATTCTTTGCAATGGAGTTGATGTGGGAGAGTAGATTGAGCCTTTTGTCGAGTAAGACACCAAGGGATTTGGCGCTGTTGACAACAATAGTTTTATTTTTAAGTAGATTCAGCTGATTCATCCAAGATTGAACAGGAGGAGGAGAGAGAGAGGTTGAGAGGAGGAGGAATTCTGTTTTGGAGTGATTCAGAATGAGTAGATGAGTTAACATCCAGTTTTGAATAGAGTAGAGAGTAGAGTTGAGGATTGAGAGATCATGTGTGGAGGACACCTTAAGGTAGATTTGGGAGTCATCCGCATAGAGATGGTAGAGGATCCCTGATTTACTTTGGAGATTTCTCAATGGTTCCAAATAGAGATTGAGCAATGTGGATGCAAGGATAGAGCCTTGAGGGACACCTTACCCTACTGCCAATGAAGATGAAAGACTGTTCGCTATTTTGATCATTTGGAATCTGTCCAAACGGAAAGAGGCAAACCATTAAAGCACTGTGCCTTCCAAACCCTTTCTCTGTTGAAGAGTGTTAAGGAGAGTGTTGTGATTGACAGTGTCAAAGGCTGCAGAATGATCAAAAAGAATCAGAAGACAAGACTCCCCTGAATCGAGTATACGCAGCACACTATCAATTACTTGCAGCAGGGCTGTTTCCGTGCTGCAGTTTTGAATGAAACCAGGAAGATCATTGTCCATGATATGACGGGAAAGTTGTTTCGCTACACATCTTTCTGTGATTTTCGCAAGAAAAGGGAGGTTAGGGATGGTGCAGAAGTTGTTAAGGTCGTTCACATCAGCGGTGGTTTTTTTAAGAAGAGGGGTAACCTGTCCTGTTTTAAAGGAAACAGGAAGGGAGCCTTGACTGAGGAAGAGGTTAATCAGACTGGTCCAATAAGAAAGAGTATGGGTGTAGAAGTCATTGGCAATGTCACTAGGGGTGGGGTCAAGAGAATAGTTGCAGGGCTTTGTTTCAAGGTTGCTTTTGAGGAGGGCATCTTCAGAGATGGTGTCAAAGTTCTGCCAAATGACTAAGGATTTACGCTCCTCTAGAGGGGTAGGATGAATGACCTGATCCACCAATGATTTCACTTTTTCGTCAAAGAACAGCGAATTCCACTGCTTTCTTTGGAGAATCCTCCGGCTTGGAGGTTGGGGGAGAGCAGTTTGGATTTTTGATGGGGTCGAATAGTTTTTAGGTCTCGCTGAGCCCAGCGCATGCGCTGGCTCAAAGAGACATTTTGTATGTGGGCTCCAAAAAGTGCTACCAGGCCAGCCTAGAGCTACAGTGCATGTGCGCGGGAGCGCGCGCCACGCTTAATTTCACTTTCGCGGCCGCACGGCCGCTTTGATCGCGATCGCGATCACTTTCACTTTCGCAGACCCAGCCTCCTCTGCCGGCACACCCACTGTTTTCATTGAATCACTTGTTTATCTTCCTATGTGTTCGGGCGCCACGCTGCCTTGCACGGCACCAGGTTTCATGTTTGGTTTTAATCAGATGTGTCAAAACACTTAACAGGTCAATGCTTGTATAAAATCTTATCTGTTTTGAAATGTTTTCAATAGTGAAGCCAAATCAACATCCTAATAACTCATTGCACCCGAAGCCACCGCTAGTCTTCTTTCGATGTCTATGCTTCGTTTACTCCTTTATGTCAGCGCTTTCACGTCCTATTCTGTGAGCCAAATCAACATCCTAATAACTCATTGCACCCAAAGCCGCCGCTAGTCTTCTTTCAATGTCTATGCTTCGTTTACTCCTTTATGTCAGCGCTTTCACGTCCTATTCTGTGTTGCCAATCGAGGATGTTCACTACAGCGGCCCGCTAGGTTCAGAAAGCAGCCTCCCTGGTTTTAGGTTCATGCCTACCGGGTGCTGCTTGGAACAGTGACCATGGGGCGGCGATTTCAGCCCCTTCTCCGAAGAATAGCGGGAGGAAGGTGCTCACCCTCACCGTTGCGCAAATCAATGCAGAGTTTAATACCCAGGTACATGCTTCTTATCCAGACCACGTTAAGAGAGTGCTCATGTTACGATCTCACTGAGCATCAGTTGTGAGTAGGGACTCCCATAGAACATAGAAATCTTGTTTAAGATGAGGCAGACCTTCAGTGAGGCGCAGGAACTCAAATGATGCACCTAAAGTAGCCCGAGATAGCTCTGTGGTGTACTTAGCTGTTAATACTGCGCTAATGTACTAGAGCTCCCTCCCCTCGATAACTCGCAGGCAGCATGTAAGTGCAGCCTGGCGCTGCTTTATTTGTGTTGGTACATTTGTCGACTTTCCACCCCCAATTTAAATAAGGTTGGTCGGCGCCGCGCTGCCTCGCACAGCGCCTGGTTTCATGTTTTTTTTAATCAAATGTGATAAAACACTTTAAAGGTCGCAAAGGCGAGACCTGTTGGCTATGTTAATGCTTGTTATCAACATGCACCCGAGTCCATGGGGCTTCCGTGCCCTAATTAGTAGCCGCACTCTCATGGGTTTCTTCCCGGCCCTCCCGTTGTCTTTGTTTATGCCCCCTCTTATTGTCCGTGTTTTATTGTTGTTCACGCCCTACTCCCGTTGTCCGTGTTCTTTTTCTTCCCGCCCCCCTTCATGCTGGCTTTATTCCTGCCCCCTCCCTTGCTCACTCGTGACCCGCACAGCCATAACTGCCAGCAGCTTCTGTGTAAGAAACAGACTCCCACTCCACACAGCAAAGAGGGAGGGCTGGTCAGCTCGGTTCTCATGTCTGATGCTTAGCCTTCAGCTGTAATCCTTCGTCCTATCCTTCGTTCTCGTGTTACTCTTTCCCTTTGTTGCTTTCTTCCTTGTTTTGTTAATTTTGCGCTTTTGTAATGTTATGTTTTACTGTTGCGTTACATTGGTAATAACGTTACGCTTTTGTGTCTGCTACAGGGTGTCCCACAGCAGAGCTACCCCTCGATTAACACAGAGCCCAGTGTATTGTGGAGTAGATAGCAGAGCCAGGCCTCTACCTACTCAGAACAGATGTTTAGGCCTCAGATAGCTGAACTAGCCCTCGGGGAACAGAGAGCATTCACGCTCAGGCCTCAGTCACTAGAGCTGTCTCACAGGTTACCCCGCATATGTCACTGTTGTGACAGCCTTGGACTCTAAAGTTTCACTGCACTTACATGGCCGAGTAAACATAACGTGGATCAATCAGAATAATTGTCGAGGGTCACACGTGCCAGCAAGGAACAGTGATCTCATAAAGCAAAGCGCAACCTCTGCGCTGCCTGTCTGCTGTCCGCCCTGCAGAGCCCCTTCCTTCCTTGGGAAGTAGGATGAATGTTTTGTATTCAGAGTTCATTCCGAATTGTTTTGATTTCACGTTTTGCTTTCATTCATGAAGCAGCTGTCGCCACCATTCCCTTCAGTACAAAATGTCGCACTCATAGCCTCTCATTGATATTTCCTCTGTCTCTTCGTCTTCCTTTGCTTCTCACTGTTTGCATCTCTCTCATTGACTGTCGTTAATCCCAAAGGTGTTCGGAAGGGGGTGCGGGTCTTTACACAAAATGATCCTCCCAAATATGTCTCCCGCCTCCCCCCCCTTGCAGGCAGTGTATGTGCACTGTTGCTTCCCGGTGACCTGTTGTGTCTTAAAAAAACACTCAAAAAGGTATTTTCTTCTTTGTGTTGTCACTTTAATAGAGAACCTAGACCAAGTACTGAATTCATACACTTATTTATGTGTCCTTCGGCTGGTTGCAATTGGTTGGAGGTACTTGTTTTTTTTCTCCATCCCACCGCCCCATTGCTTGTTGCCACCGTCCTTCCTCCTCCCGCGGTGTTGCTTATTTTTTTCGTCTGCTCGTGCCCCTTTAATTTCAGAGGGGTGTTGACTTCATTTACTTCCAGTCAGAGGCGCCTATTTCATCTGAAAATCTTAATAAACTGTTATTTCTGTTAACTCCAATATCAACTCTAATAAAAACAAACAAGCATTGGTATAGCCAATAGGTCTTGCCTTTGGGACCGTGTAAGTGTTTAGCCATGCAACTGTTGATATTGTTGCACCAAGGATATTGTGCTGCATAACTAAATACTTATAAGGTCCCAAAAGCGAGACCTATTGGCTATGCCAATGCTTGTTTAGGTCTGTTTTTGGCTGAGTCAAGGAGGGTTCTGAAGTGTGATGCTTTTTCAAGGAAGATGTGTTTGTGGTACTTGGATCTTGCTAAACATAACGTAGCAAGATTAGAGGTGGATGGAGCTTGTCTGTTTCTCCAGGATTCTCAGGTTCTTCCTTTCTTTATAAAGGGACTTGTTGAACCAAGGTGCTGAGTGTATAGGCCTTTTCCTTTGGAAAGGAGCGACATTATCGATTTCGAATGAAAGGACTGAGAGGCATTGGGAGGTGAGTTCGTTGTCATCCAAGTTTGGGTCCAGCCTTGGAAGTGATAGCATAGCAGAATCACAGAGAGTATCGAGGTCAATGTTTTTAGTGTTACGGAACCAGTTAGTAGTCCTTTTAGGTTGGCCAAGAGTAACAGAGTGTGATAGGTGAAGAGAGAATGGGATGAGGAAGTGGTCAGACCAGTCTACATGAATAGGGAAAGCACTAGTAAGCATGTCTGCTTTAGAAATAACAAGGTCCAGAATTGAGCCCTTAGAGTGTGTTGTTTCAGTGCAGTGTTGGATAAGATTGTTTGCTGCGAGAAAGGTGGCCAGCATATTAGCAGAGGAATCTTCCAATGAGCCCCAGTAAAGACTGAAGTCTACCAGGAAGATCTGTGTCACTTTGCGAGTATTGGTCGCTGATGAAGTTGGTGAGTTCCTCTAAACAAGCATTTATAATGCAATGGTCTCAGCATTGTTAAAGTTGGAGCTATTGGCATTGCTCATGACATTATTTTTGTTTATGTTTTTGATTTTAAAACATATAAAGAAACGGCATTGTTATTTACAATGTCAATAGCTTAATCACTCTCAAATGCGAGACCTATTGCATTTGCACCCACACACAGAGCAACACACACAAAGCCACCCACACACACAGAGCCACCTACACAGAGCCACTCACATAGAGCAACCCACACACAAATAGAGCCACCCACAGAGCCACCTACACACACACACACACTCAGTTATTAAAAGGTGTTTATGATGGCGTGACAATCGTCTGCTCTAAATACACAAACACAACCGGTATAGCCATTCGCCGCAAAGCATAGGCTTTTTATTATCTTTAATAAAGTGTTATTTTCTTACAGCCTCACAAGCACGCACAAGAAACGAACACAAACTTCAACAAACACACATTTCTGCATATGAGTGCACCTTAGTTGGCATAAGGAACCGCGCTCAATGCTTAAACGCATTTCTATATCCAAAATAATCCTAACACAATAGTTAACACAACCACAACGCATGCGTGCATTTCGCAGCACACATAACGGCATAACACTGACACCACACACACACTGGTAAATGTGAACCGGTGGTTGCAGGTGGCACTCACTGGCACTCATTTTTTAGGAGAAAACCTTATTTTTCCTCAGCATACCTTTATCCAAAGAAGAGAGAGAGAATTATACACAAGCATTTGCAATGCATTAGGTCTTGCATTTACGCGAGTTTGAGCTATTGACATTGCAAATGACAATGCCTTTTTAATTTTTGTTTTTAAAACATAAATAAAAGGCTTTGTGATTTACAATGCCAATAGCTTAAACTTGCGTAAATGCTTGTTTGTAGTAGCAAATGGTGACACTGGATATCCTCAGGAAAATAGACTGAACAGGTGTCTCACTTTACTTTTGTGTGCAAGTACATAGCCCACATACAATTTTCACATAGAAGTCCGTCCAGCATAATTCAACTAAGAAAATGACATTTATTTCACGAGGAAAAAAAATATACAATGCTGCCTACTTGTAACTGCCATCGAACAGCATCACATGTTACAAGGGACACTTGACAGCAATGGGCATATTCAATCAGCTTCCTTATTCCTTTCCTGCATTGTTTCTCTCTTTTTTTGCCCTTCTTCAGTTGCCTCCATCCTTGCTTCTTCCCTTTCCAGCTCTCTCTCCTTCTGTCTTCCATCCCATCTCTCTCCCTACTGCTTTTTTCTGTCCCTTCTCTCTGGACGCCCTTCTCTCTTCTGCCTCCAGTCGTTAACTAGTTAGGCGGTGGCCACCATCCCCTCCCTGCGGCTGCCACTCAAGCTGCCAGTCTTGCTTGATCGCCTTCAGGTGTTGTGTTGGTTGTGGAAGGGGCGGGTGCTGATGCAAGGGACTCCAAGTGGGCTCTTGAGGGGGGGGGGGGGCAATCTGGTATCTGCCCTCTCGGACTGAGCTGAGAAAATAAGCCATCTGTCAGAGAAGCAGAGGCCCCTGACTGCTGCCTCAGCCTACAAGCAGGGAGGTGGGTACTTCCTAGAAAACTCTCTAAAAGCAACCGTGGGCGAAGGAAAACCTGGACTGGATTCTGTGCCGGTTGTGACTTGGGGATGAGGTAACGGACTGGATTTTGTTCCACCGTAACCTCTTTGTAAGAGTTCACTGGCGAAAAATGCTACGTCACCCGGAATGAACTGTTGATAAAAGTATTTTTAATTGCACAAACCTTGCCTTAGGGGGTTACAATGGACCAAGCCTAGTCACACGTTTTTTGCCCAAGACACAAAGGAAATCAAATGATTTGCTTGACAGGCGCTGCGATCTCTTGCCCCTATGAAAACTATACCCGCGCCCCCAGTGCCCTGTCATAATCTCCGCAACCCCCCGTGCTCGTGAGTCCCCCTGTCTTCACTCACTGTGCTGCTGCCGAGCTGTTGAAGTAGTCAACTGTATACTTGCCGGTCAGACAGGGCCTGGGCAAAGCTGGCTTGGCACCGCACCGCCCACTCGCTCGGAAGTTACTTAGCAGTACGAAAGCCGGCGGTGGCCAGGCCAAAAGAGTGTAGGGGCAGGGCAGGGTCCGGGGGGTGGGATGGAGCATGGGGGGACACTCTGGGGGATCAGAGGGCGAGAGATGAGCACCGGCCATGGAGGCACGGACTGCTAGGGGGCGGCACAGAGCACACGACATGGCTACGGGAGAAGACCGACTCTCGGGACTTTAGACGCGACGACGAGAGAAAAAAAAAGACGCAGGGGCATTTTCGGATTCGGGGACGTTGTTTTGTTAATGTTGTTTGCCTCATATTTGTCTTGGACCACAACTCAAAATATGGTAAATTACTACATTCCATACCACGGAAGGCGGCACTTGCGTCGCCTTTCGTACTGCTTGTTAAAACATGACGGCCTTTCCCTCCTTGCAAAAATCACGACTGAATTATTAGCAACGCCCAACCACCAAACCCTCCCCTCGCCCCTTCCTTACAAGACAATAAACCGCCTTTAACACCAACCAGCATGCGGCAGCGGCAATTGTGAGGCCTGCAACTCGTGCGGAGTCTCACAGTATCCCACACTTTCAGAGACAATACAGCTGCCGCACATGCGAGGAGCCTCGTTTTAAAAACCTCACATGTCTGGGCAATCATCTGTGTAACTAACATGACACCAGCTCCTTTGATTCCCGCGCGCGACTCGTGATGCATGGACGCTCGGGGCTCGTGTTTCACGCCACAGGGTCACCGTCGGCTGATTCGTCAGTTCGCCTTCGCTGTTTCTCGCTGCTGCTTCTGAGGTTATTCATAGCAGCGTGCGAGGCCGCCGGCAACTGAATCAGCACAATTTGGGGACGCTTTTTTTTCTGTGTTGGAAATAGAAATATTCTGCTGCCTACCCGTGATAATGTCTATTTCTGTCGTTGTTATGGTGACTCTTGAAAGGAACGCTTTAAATTAACAGCAGACATCTCACGCGATGAAGTGCAATTAAAATGTCAACTGTATACTTGCCAGTCAGAGAGGGCCTGGGCAAAGCCGGCTTGGCACCGCACCGCCCACTCGCTCTGAAGTTACTTAGCAGTGCGAAAGCCGGCGGTGGCCAGGCCAAAAGAGTGTAGGGTGAGGGCGGGCTCGCAGGGTCAGGGGGGTGGGATGGAGCATGGGGGGACACTCTGGGGGATCAGAGGGCGAGAGATGAGCACCGGCCATGGAGGCACAGACTCTCGGTACTCTAGACGCGACGACGAGAAGAAAAAAAAATGACGCCGCTGCATCAAACATAAAATGAGAGGTGTCGTTGAACTAGGTATCTGTGAGGAAGAGCATGTCGAGATTGTGAAGGATGATGGCATCAGAAATTTTAAGTTTGTGTTTCATTGCAGATCTGCAGTTGTGGAGCAAACAGCTCAACTCTGACTTGACTGTTTTGGTGATGGGGGCAGTTGGGCTATGTACTTGAAAGGGGGTGCCTTGGAGGAAGAAGGCAGACAATTAGTTCTGACAGAAGAGATGGTCGGAATAGTGTAGATAGTAGGGTTACTTGGAAAGGAAAGTGGAAGGGGGGTGGCGTTCGAGGTCTTGTAACTTGCCAGTAAGTTAGTGATGTCTGCAGAAGACAGATTGTGATTCAACAGAGTGAATAATGGCTACAGGTGCCCAGGCACCAACCAAGGCCAATCCTGACCATGGTGCCCAATCCAGTGCGGGGGAGGGAGCGTTTTCTGATTTATAATTAAGTTGTTCAGCGTCCCTTATTGGTGAAAACATTTATTCCTTATTTTGTGTCTGTGACTGTCCCCGTTTTTTATTCTGGAAATATGGTCTCGCTAAGCGTATATTGAGTTTTGTCACGAATGGGTGCATTGACTTTCCTGCTCAGTTCAATACTACTTTGCTTCAGTGGGTGTGTAAACCGATGTTGCAGCACGCCGGGCCCTCACGTGCAGCTGCCTCCGTTGGTACTGATTCAAGTGCGTAATTAGTGCAATGGTTGCAAGAAACGGCGCCGGCATTCCTCTTTGGAGCTCAGGGCTTATTTCTCGTCAACCGACTTTTGATTGAGTGTAAGAAAAGAAACACAGAAAATGGAGAATGGAAGAGAAAGATATGAAAGAGTCACAGAAAGAGAACGTGAGGATGAAAAAGAACCTGCAAGAGAAGGATAAAATAATAAGTGATTCAGGAAAACTTGGGCCCTCCCTGACATTTAAGTTTTTCTACATTTTAAGTGCAAAATAATTCTATTGATGAGCTGAACAACGTCTTGTAGTCGTAACACGAAAGACTACGTATGTTTGTCAAGATGCCACACTGATGTTAGTCGGGTCAGCGCAACCTCTAGCGGTCAAAGATGAAAGCGCACTGTTTCGGAAGGAAGGTTTTATTAGAATCAAACGTCTCTTGCCACCAATAACCGGGGAGCCCCTGAATTACCAAGTTTTCTGGAGTTCCACGATGAGAAACTTATCGAAGGAAAAGTAAATTATTTATATTCGTATAAGATGTATCTCGAAACATCATTTTGGAAACCTGTGGAAATACCTCTCCAAATATAACAACTCTGAAACTTCTACAGACCGAACACTCACTTTGTAATTAATGTGTGTGATTTTTTTAGTTAAGCATGTTGCTGTACCCCTTGTTAAGTGTTAACTCGTCTGCACTTGTAGCAGGTCCGCTCGGGAACACAAGCGGGAACTTCAACCTCTCGTTGGTCCGCACAGCTGCGCAGCGCGCTCTGCCCCGCGCGCTCGCTGGGCGTCTCATCCATCTTCCGATGCGGAGCACAGCTGAGGAAACCCCTTCGATCTCTTGCAGCCAATTGTTGGCGAGACGGGGCGGGGCGAGTGGGCCGCGCTAGGGAAACTTGAACAGTACACACGCGCTCAGAGGTTTCTGCCGGGCCGGCGTAGGAGCACATGCACAGGAGCGCCAGGGACCCTACGCGCTATCAAGGCACGGGACCGGCTGCGTACACTGGGAACGGTACAGAAAGGTGCCTGGCACACCACGGCAAGCAAAACTTCGACGCCTGCTCCAGAGGTCATAAGGGCACTGCCTGTTTGGGGCACCCAGCGAAGAGACGGGCGCATTCCTGATCTGCTTGCTTGCTACACACACAAGGGGCCACGGGACTTCCTGCTCCAGATACCCTGCGCAGAACCGGGTGCAGGTCTGCACTCCCATCTCCAGAGATCCTACAAGCACAAGAAACGCCGGCCTGCAAGCCCTGCTCCAAAGTCCCTGAACTCGAGAGACACGTGGGTGCCCTGCAAGCCGTAGAAATCTAACTGGCAAAGGGGTACGGGAGTGCTCTGTCGGCGCCAGAGACCCTGCACACTCCAGGCACCCAATTCCAGAGCGCACAAGGCTGCTCTTGCTGCCCTAAGCGTACGAGGAGACGCACGGGTGTCCTGCCTCCCTTTGAGAGTGCGTTAATGGGCACACGAGAGGGCAAAGGGCTGGTCATCCTGATGTAGAGATGCCCGAGCACACAAGGAGGCAAAGGTCTGCCTAGCCTGCTCCAGATACTTTTGAGACTTTGAAGAAGAGCAGAAAGCCGGATAAAGTGATCCAGGGCTGACTACCCCAGCTGATGACCCTCGGCGAGGAAGGGGGAGGAGGGACTCACGGCCAGTACACGCCCAGGCAAAGAGCTGACGGCTTCCGTGCACACTCACACAGTCCAGGCCACCTGGAGCTCACGCGGTGCTGAGGAGCTGCCCCACTGCAACCTTCTCAAAGTCTGTAACTCACGCCCACGGCAGAGCGTGACAGGCTGGGAGCGGGCACCTGGCACCTTCATCAGCAGACCTCAGCAGCACTGTGGAGAACAGGCGAGAGCTATGAAAGGGGCAGGATCCGGGAAAGTGATCTCCCCTGAGGACTTAACCTGACGGGCAACCGAGAAAGCAGCATCACAGAACCAACGTCACCTGCCCGCAGAAAAAGGGCACTTTCCCCCACAAACCACCCCAACCGGGGCTTTCTTTTGACGAACGAAATTCACTGGCTTGCATTTCGTTTTCAAGACATTATTTTTGGGGAAGTGTCAATAAACAGGAAAGCGGATGTGCTGCAATTCTCAACTACAGCTTTAAGCAAGATTTGATTACAGTGTGAATGCAACCACTTGCTTTGCTTTTATCCAGCTTTACAAACGCTGTCCTGCGCAGAAGTTTGAGGGAATTTAAGAAAAGCAACACAGGGTTAATACACTTTAATGTGCTATTTGGCCAGACTCCGTTTTGGCTGAAAAAGATTGACAACGACAAACTGAGCTCTGCGTAAATTGGGTTGGACACGCATACTGTGAGGTGGTCTGGATGCTCGACAGATTGAGGAGCCCTTCTCCAGCACTGGTCCTTGCATAGATACGCACGCCTTCTTTTTAAAATAGAATTCCCTGTTTCCTTGCAGGAGACAGCCCCGCGTTGGCTTGGTTGAATGAACTTTAGAGCAACCGCAGAGCTGCATCGTGCTAAACTGAAGGATTTGTTCTTGGTTTAAGGCGCTCACCTGTTAAACGCCAGTCCAGCTGCGGACGAAATGGAGGGGGAACACATGGCAGATGTTCTGAACAACTCCATGAGGAACTGGACTCTACAGCCCCTCATCAGCGTGGGGCAAACTTCGGGGTCCAGCAAGTCCATCACCATTCCCGCCATCATGTTCATCTTTGGCGTGGTGGGCAACCTGATCGCCATTGTCGTGCTGTGCAAGTCCCGCAAAGAGCAGAAGGAGACCACTTTCTACACCCTGGTGTGCGGCCTGGCGCTCACCGACCTGCTGGGGACCTGCCTGGTCAGCCCCGTCACCATCGCCACCTATATACAACAGAAATGGCCCGGTGGGTACGAGCTGTGCGAGTACAGCTCCTTCATCCTGCTCTTCTTTAGCCTCTCGGGCCTCTCCATCATCTGCGCCATGTCCATCGAACGCTACCTTGCCATTAACCATGCCTACTTCTACAGCCACTATGTGGACAAGCGCCTGGCTGGCCTTACCCTCTGCGCTATCTATGCCTCCAATGTCCTCTTCTGTGCGCTGCCCAGCATGGGCCTGGGCAAGTCCACGTTTCAGTACCCGCAGACCTGGTGCTTCATCGACTGGCGGAGCAACGTGTCGCGGCACGCTGCCTACTCGTACATGTACGCGGGCTTCAGCTCCTTCCTGATCCTGGCCACCGTGCTCTGCAACGTGCTGGTGTGCGCGGCGCTCATCCGCATGCACCGGCAGTTCGTGCGGCGCACCTCGCTGGGCGCGGACGCCCACCACCGCACAGGGGAGCCCGCCTCTCGCCGCCGGGGCCGCAGCTTTCGCCGCATGGCTGGTGCGGAGATTCAGATGGTCATCCTGCTCATTGCCACCTCGGTGGTCGTACTCATCTGCTCCATACCGCTGGTGGTAAGTACAGAGCTCCACTTGGCTCCTTCCAACACCACGAGCCGTATTGCGTCTCTTCGTACTTTATCTGCTCCACACTACTAGCGAGGCTGTGTCTATTCTTCACCCATTACCCAAACCTCATAAGAGGTAAGAATACATTCATAGGCCTGTGTCTTTGCCAACACACCTCCCTGTCTCTCGTCTCCTCCATTGCACCAGTGGTGGGTTCAGGTCCTCTACCTTACCACTCCATATGCCTCATCAGTCATAGAGCAAGCTGTGTGTCCGCCACCTCTGCAGCGCATCCTTATCCCCTGGCCATCCTGGATTTCAAACTTCCAAAATACTATTTAATTTACGCATATTGCACCCGTATGCGCATACGATTCTGTCCAAGCCACGTAATTAGCAAGGGTGACTCCAACATGAACAGCCACCCCAAGACAAGAGACGGCCAACGGCGCATTCTAGCAGAATCCCAGAACCATTTATCAAAGGTGCTCCGGGACCACAGAAAAGGTGGTAATGCGCTATACAAAAGCATCACTACCTGATTATTATCCTACACTTAGCAAGCTCGCACCTGGCTGCTCCAGCCTCACTTCCACCCCCCCCCCCCCCCCCCTCCTCTTTAATCCTCTGGTAGTTAATACATTATGTAAAGGTCTTTTTTTTAAAGCAACCCCTTCTGTTTGTGAAAGGATGTTGGTTAAACAGCCTGTAAAGTTCTCACTCTGTTCCCATATCCTCTCCAGTATGTCCTCATCCTCCCTTCTGCATATTACCTGTTATTGTGAAATGTATAAGTTTGTAATTTCTAGTGTACTTTGTCTATATCTTGCTGTTATACCACTTAACAGTTTATGACCTCGACACATAAATGTGATCCCCCAAATCTGTTTATTTTTAAGTAATGTGAGAAATATTTTAGCAACATGCCTACAAACGTTAAGTGTCCAATGAACGGTTGCACCTATCTAACCATTTTACTTTTTGACATGTTTATTGCCTAGCTGACAAGTGGCATCGCGCCCTACCAGCCATAGCTTTTCAGCCACCAACACTTTGGATGCTGGGGCTTTTGCGCACATACTTGCAATGTGAAAATTGTAACTACAGGTTCCAAAGTGCAACGAGATGTTTGCTGGCTAAAAAGCCGGGATTGGTTGAAAGTCATAGGACCAGCGCTTGGCAGCTGAGCAGCTGTCCTTCCTAGCGCTGCTTTTTTGGGTACATGGCCCCTTCTCACAGATGTGACTGTTGTGAACCCGCCACTGATTCATATAAACAAACATACGCTTAACCTAACTTTGTTGGTGACTCATCGCTGAGCTCTACCATTACTCTCTTTTGACCTCGCAACTTTCCCTTAAATCATCTACGTGGCCGGACTACAGTGACGTTTAAATGTCTAACTTTAGACAGTTAAAAGCCCCACTGTCAGCGTTGACCTAATAAGCGGTGTCCATATTATCGCAGAGTGGGGTGTGCATTACATCCCTCCGGTGCAACGCACCAGCGAGCTCTGAAAGCAGAAACATGATGAGACGGGGAAAGCGCTTTCTCCGTTAGGTCGTCTCTGGCCCTGGCTGATGATAAACCCAGAGTCTGTACGAGCCCAAGCCTGGCGGAGCCAATCTCATCAACTGCGGAAAGAAGCAAACTCGAAACCAGCAGGTTTCAGACGGGTCCTAACGGAAGGCTTCACTGGGCTGTTCTGCTTCTTTAGAATATCGTGGTACTACTTTTGATTTCCCCTTCTAAATAGACAGGTAGAAATTAAACAACCTAAACTAAAAAGTAAAGTCGCGAGTAGTCCTCCGAGCCGCGGGGCACCTCAGTGTCAGTCAGTCCTATACCAAGTTTGAACACTGTGGAGGTGACCGGCGGCAGATTAGAAAGATTTAGGGACGTTGTTACGACGTTCAGCGACGTCGGGTTATCAAATCCGCGCGTGAGTGAACATCTACAGTCGTCAAGAGCAAACGTCATGGGACGTACTCACGCATCCTTTACCTGTCACCGAGCAGCAGCGTCGTACGTTACGTGCCCATGACGTCAATGTGCTTGCTTTTTCCAGACCCGCTGGATCTGCCGCATAATAAATGATAGAAATGCCCTGCGGACGCATCAGGAAGGGAGTCATGTGACTTGATTCTTTCGTGTCACATAGCACCTGTCTGAGCCGCAAATAAGGGATACATTTCAGTACGGGCTCGTGCCTAGGGGCATCCGTGTACTATGAACCTCGGGCGTCTACCACTATTCCAAAAACGCACAGACAGCCGATGCTTCGGCTGCTTATCTTACAGCCCCTCAAAAAACAATTCGATTGTCTAGCCAGCTGCCTACAGGATTCCGCAGCACAAAAACTGCCACAAGGCTCATCTACTTTAATGCTTGCATTAGGAAAGCACTTTATCAAGCAGCTATCTTGCCACGGCCAAACCACACACACGTCTTTTAGGTATAAGTCCGTCAGGCATTGTCCTCTCTGGTCAAGCAGGCCACGCTAATCTCTACCATATTCACTGGCAGATATATATGCCTCACATGGTGTTATGCATGCGTGCATCCTGCTCTGAGTCTAACGCACATTAGAATGCAAGCGTACGACACCGAAAAGTTCTCAAAAAATGAGACTATTACACCCCACCCAACTCCATCGCCATTGTTACTGCTAGCAATACCAAAAACTCACCGAGGATGTTTAGACCTCTTCAGATTGCTGTGTACGTTTGTTTCCCAAAAGTATGTGTGTGATTAGCATCCGAGGGACTCTGATTTCCGTTTTGAGTCAGAAGTGAAATTTAAACCAGTCCTTTTCTGCACGACATAGACGCCATAGTTTGGTTGCTCACTGCTTCTGTCTAGTTTTAGGAAGTAGAGATTCTAGAAGGAACTCATTCGATGCTCATGCATCCCACTCAGTTAAGTCGCAGACCACACACGTTCGTCTGTCCAGGCCCCATGCAAAGCCACCTCCAGTACACAGCATTTGCATGCTGCCATCAATTTGAATATACGCTCCCTTTTGACCGGCAACACAATCTGTAGCAGAACTGATCGGCATTTTGTGGTTGGAGGGAAAAGATCGCCCATGTTGCTGGAGTGTAGCCATTGATGCCAAAACAGGATACTTTTAGGGAAGTATAGAGACTTCTTCCACAGGCCTGTGTCCCAGGGGCGGCTGGTGACATTTGAAAGTGGTGGGCGTAAAAGTTGTAGATGAGTAGCCTGTGATGAGTGAGCATAACGAGCGAGCCCTACTGGCATAAGGGGGGCCACTTTCAAGCAAATTTGAGAAAGCAAGAAGGTTAATAATGTACCTCTGAGCTTCCACTCTCCCTCAACCTTTCTCTTATCCTTCTCAAAGCCTCAGCTTCCCCTCAGCTTCTCTCTCCTCCACTTTCAAGTCTCTGCACTCTCTCCTCCGCTTCCAAGTTTCAGCTGTCCCATGGCCTCTGCCAGTCTCTCCCTTCAAGTTTCTTCTCAGCCTCTGCCACCTCCAAGCTCCCGCTCTCCCTCAGTCTCTCTTTCCCTAGGCCCTGCTGTCCTACATTCCGGGCAAGAGAATGCATACTGTAGTGCACACATGTCCTTTACACATACAAACAAATCCCCTCCTGTCACTTTAGGACTGCTTGCTCTCCTCTCTGTGTAGGTAGAAAATACATCCCCAATCACCTGTACTGCCTGATGACTTCTTTGCTCTTAGCCCTTCATAAGAGACAACCAGAAAGGAACTTGAGGGCTCTGAGGCCCTACACATGGCAGAAACTATATAACTGTTTTACATTGGCCTTCCACTTAACTTGGATGAAGATTTTTTTACAATTATAATGCAGCGCATGAGTGCCAGAAACAGGTTGCAGCACACACCTCACATTGATGGCCTTTTTAGGGTTTCAGAAATTGGTTTTTTTGTAGAAAAGTTAACAAAATCAACATCCTCTGCTATACAAATCTATTGTATCTCTGGAGCGCTTGCATGACACTTGCACCAGTTTCCTGCACAAAATATGTGACTTTACATAGCACTTCCCATTGATGGATTCCTCCCAAACTTCCTGCACACCCATGAATTCCCCCTCCCTACCACTCACAGCAGCCCAGTTCCTCTCGAGCAACTGGAACACCCTAAAAAACACTTCTCCACCACCTCAAAAACGCCTATTGGATAACATTGCATTTCGAGCCTTCAAAAAAAAGCGTTTTTTTTTCGCACTTCCCCTACTTCGATCCTCTTGAACCTCACTGGGACAGTAGTTCCAGCGATTACGAAGAATCGCACCAAGAATTACACAAATCCATCCAGTGGAAGGGGTACGACTTTTCGATCAAACACGCGCCCCCCGCAAAACACCCCAAAATCAGCCAAAACTCGATCGAATTTTGCCGAAGCACTGGAAAACCTTCCCAACACCAACCCAAACAAATCAAAATCAAATCCAGCAAAACCTTCCCAACCCAGCCAAACCACCCTATAACTAAAATTAAAAGACACTTGCCTGACCGCCTCTTCTCCTGGTCCGCGTTGGCGCCTCTTCCCTCTTCGAACTGGAACAGCACGACGTCAGAACTGCGTGGCAACCCCTCAGCCAATCCTGGCGCTGCTGCAGCGCCTGGATTGGCTGACGGCACAGCCTACTCCTCGCCCGCCGCCTGCCCATTAGGAGTCCGAGGGGCTCCTAATGGGCATGCGCAAGGCAGTAAAAACACAAGTACGCATGACTGGGCACGGAGTAAACATTAAGCTCCATGCCCACTCATGTGCACTTGTGCTGCCCTTCCCTGGGGTCTGACAATGCATGTCAGTCAACATGACGCCGGACCGCCCGCGGTCCGACGTCATGCTGACTGACATTTACGAGGAGGGAGCTGCGGGCAGAAGAAGTAATTCGCTAGTGGCTCTGGGTCTTAGAAGCAAAATCCAGAGAGCAGTGTTCCAGTTCTGAGAGGAGCAATTTCAGTGAGCAGTGTTCCTGGCTCGTGAGGAGCTGGCTCAGTGAGCAGTGTTCTGGATTCCGGGGGCAGGGGGGCTACACCCCCACGCCCCAATGGACGCACCGCGCCTGCTGTGTCCATGAAAAACGGAAAGATAGGGTAGAGTCAGACACCTTTTAGGATGTACTTACCTCGCATTGATTCTGTTCCAGCTCTCTTGGCATTCTAAATTTGGTGTGGCAGTTGCCCAGTTTTCGTACGGCCAATTTCAGTCCTGTTTTAATCGTCAGTTAAAGTGCGACAAGAAACAGCCCAAAACATCAAAAATAGAAGCCAGGATGTCAAAGACTTCAATTGCATTGTGTTTAAAGTATCACTTCGTAATGCTAAACATGGCTAGTAGTATCATTATTAATTGTAGTTTTCATTGACCAATTTGTGATCCCTCCATGGGTGTAGGAAGTGTGGGGAATTTATTCCCCCAGATATTTTTTTTCGAGGGACAAACTCATGTGCACTCCCCCTAGAGTGTTCAACACTACCTAGGACGGCCCTGCTTTTGATCTGGTTTCCTGCCTTTAGTCCGGGTCTGGTGTATTCCCCAGTGTAGGGGGACACATTCCTGAGGCCAGATGTGGGCTGTTGTTTTTCAGGTCTGGGGCAGGCCCCCCCATTTAGCACGTACTTGGCCTGCCATTGTCATTCTCCATAGAATAGCAATGATCAGCCCGAGCAGGCACAGCATGTGGTGCGTCTCTCCCTATCCTGGGCCAAGGGCACCCCAGGGAGGCCTCTGTCCCTGTTTGTGAGTAGAGAATTCACACCCTCCTGGCAAAGGGAAGCGCCGGGAGCTATAGAAGGAGTTCCTCTTTGATCAGGCGATCAACTCCACAGAAATACGGGGGGGGGGGGGGGGGGGGGGGGGGCAAACCTGCTCCTTGCCCGTTCACTGTAGATTTGCCACTTAATGGAAGTGCATTGCCAACATATTCTACCCCCCCCCCCCCCCCCCCCCCCCCAATTGGAATGTGTTTTCTGTGCCTTCTGGCAGGGCTATTGCAGTCTAGCGTTTGAATTACTCTAGTGCAACAGGAGGCCCCCCAAAAAGCATTTCGGTTTAATCAAACCGATAAAAACGTTGATCGTTTACTCCTTAATGAGGAAAAAACGTATTCAAATCAAACAAGTGAAACAGTTTTTTTTTTGTCCTGCAGTCTAGTAGTTGAGAAATCACCCTGACTTAACTGCTTTCTGCTGTGGTGTTGCGAGGGTCAGACTGGCTGGTAGGGCAATCTGGTGGTGCCAGAAGGGCTGGTCCACCAGGCCAGTGTTTGGCTGTTTTTAAGGCTGTGTGTGGGGCAGTTTTTTGGTCTGGTGAACTGTTTTTTTTACTGTTGGTTTCCCTGATGTTGCCACAAACATTACTTGTAGCAAGCACGTGTATGCAGTCTGCGACACCCAAGGCCACTGGAATTATGCGACTGTTCAGCCACATGTTTTTCAAATAATTATGCATTTGCCACATAATCCATCTGTTGCACAATCTGCAGATTTTAATGGGTAAAATGCCTGTGGTTCAAATATTACTTAAAACGCATGTTGCCACGCAGTGGAAGACCCTTAGCAAAAATTGACCATTTTCTGTTGCATATTGCTGTATTTGGATATTTAACTGGTACTAATGAGGTACAACCAATGCTTAGACAGTGTTAACCAGTGTAAAAAGGTCAAAATAATACTATTACAAAATGTGCTTTATTACACTGCATAATTTGCTTTTTCTTGCCACATAATTTTCTACTCTATGTTCCTTAATTTGGCCTTTACCTACAGCATAATTCCAGTGGCCTTGGCCATACCTTGCAAAACATCTAGGCAGTGTGTCTTTACAATTTCAGCCCTGTCTCGATTTGCAAACGTGAGACGCTTTTTTTAGCTACCTGATTCGCTACTTGGCCGCTTTTATTTTAGTGCCAGGGCTTGTTTTCTGTCCCAGTCTGACCCTGCCTCCAGTACTAATGACTACCTTGCAGGTCACACAATGATGCTGCTGTTACGAAAGTTCCCTCCCCGAGACAGTACATTTGTGCATTATAAAACTGTGATCCTGAGTACAAAGTGGAGGTGGGGTCAGAGATGTTACTGCAAATGTTTGCCCCCTATTTTGGCAGAACCAGAGAAAACCAGGCGCTTTCTACCCTACACCTTCCCTGGGTCTACCTACCACTGCACTTTAGTAGCCCCAGCAAGGCTCATACATTTTCTATCTGCACATGCCCAGGCCTATCCCCACTGCTCATCAGTAATCTTTGAAAGAAACAAGCAGATGGGCCCAAACAACCTCACTCTTTCCTAACACACCATAGTGGCGTTAAGCAATATCTCTCCTTTCCTGACTGCTCCACTTCATGATGCACAGACCCGACTGCCCCACTCCATTTGTAACAGACTTCTGAGCAACACGAGGTGCCGCCTTCTCTGATAACCATAACCCTAGACTGTGAGGAAAAAAAAGACAACAGAAAGGAGAAGATCTTTCCGTTTCAAGGCTCCCAGCTCCAGGTGAAGCTCAGACGCATTTTGAGGGACCTTTCTACCCCCTGTTGCCTCTCTGCTTTGAACCATATTTAGTACATTTTGCTTAGTATCCAACAACTCTTTTCAACCAGTTCAGAGCACATTGACACCGCACATTTGGAATATCAGCGTGCAGTCAGGGGAGTCCGGTGTTTTCTGGCCATAAACCCAGTTAGGAGAGCTACCTCCTGCTCAAAATACATTTTGTTGTATTTTAAGGTAGAGGGTGTGGCATTATGGCCAGAGATGCCAACTTTAGAACTGTGGAACCAGGTTCAAGTCTTGGTATGGGCTCAATTATGTGATTCTGGGCATGTCACCTACACCTTCTGTACTTATCATTATTATATTTTTATTAATGCATGTGATCTTACGTAATGTAACTGGTGCTCATGTGTAGGTCTCCAATTACTTTGGGTCACGTTGCAGCTATGTAAAACTGCAAAATAAAGTCCTGTCCCTGCTCATAAATCGCTTCCATGTTCTCACAGTCTAATAGAACAAAAGATTGCAGGGGTTAATATTACACCAACCCAGTAGTACTCGTGTTATAAACCTTTGAAGGATGAAAAACAGATCCTGCAGAGATTTAAACCATGACCTCCAAGTTGCATGTGGCCTTTGGCAGCAGGTGCCTTGACTCCCTGAGCTACCGTACATTAGGCTGTTTGATAAAACCGACCTGAACACTCTATAGAAATGATAGCTTATTTTAATATCACTATTTCATTTTAAAACTCTGTGACTGTACAGGTTTAATGGAGCCAGGGACCTGAAGACCAGAGGCAAGTGTTATTGGATCCCCGAGGCTGACCCGGTCTCCCTCCGCCCCCTCCCCCATCCCAAAATTGTTTCCTCCTTCCTCCCACTCTGTGCCCATATACTCTTACAAAACCAGTTCAATGACTGTTCAGCCTTGTGTTTTTTGCACACAAAGTAGTTTCAGGAAGGCAGGATGATGCCAGCTGGAGCCTTGCCAAACTATTGTTATCTGTTACCTTTGTTCCACCCGTTATTTCACTGCAACCATTTTAAGTATGGAAGTATTTTGACTTCCACAACTTTGGATGGTTTCTACATTTGCAAGCACAGTTTATAAAGTCCTATTCACCAACAAGGTAAATGCAAAACTACAAGTCTCTGAGGCTTAATACTTGTGCCTGAAAAACTAGGACTCTGGCTGAGTCACCCTAATACCATGGAGCTAATTGGCAATGACGACAAATTTCTATTGTTGGTCGCAGCTCTGAAGGAGTTAAACTATGATTTAATCGACCTGAAACGACCTTTGTTATACTGGAGAGGCTGAATCTGCAGTGTCCACAAAATTCTGGGGTGCAGAACATTTTATAATCTATTCCTACGTGCTTGTCCTCCCAAACGTTATGTAACTTTGTCTGAGATACCCAAAGAAGACTCTTGTAGGTAGCCCGGCCACACCCCCTTGCATAGCTACAAAGTGGTCTATGTCTTTTATGCAAAAGTTAAGCCACCCCTTCGCTTTTTGCTTTCCCCACGTTGCTTTCTGTGATTAATAGCTTCGGTTCTGACATTGTCAGGGTGAGCTTGAGTCACAGCATGCAATGTACTGTCGATAAAGAAGGCGGCCCTGGCTATAGACTTCAGACATCCCGGAGCCGTATGGCGGTAAAAAGATGAAGTGCTAATGATATATAAATGTTGTCACCACTGTAGTAACCGCGCTAATAATCAGCCATCAAGAATGCTATGATTTTTTTGTACAATTTGGGGTAGTGTAGTTGACATAACCTTAGCTTTGTTTACTTCCTGCGTTGCTGCCCTGCAGCTCAAGACTCCCAGACTTGTGCGCATTTAACCACCTTCGCTTCCTGTGTCAGTAATTGTTACAATATGTTCATACTGTGGCAGGAGTTCTCCTTCAGAAGGCAGCCCACACACTGGGAACACAGTGCACACCCAGCAAACGTTATAGCAGACTAGTGGACCATGCAACGTGTGTCCGCAACCCCCAGGCCTGGCTCTTTATCCAGCATCACTTGCTGGAGCTTCTAAATTGAACTTTTTACAGTTTTAAATAATCCCAGCATGCAAATGCATGCACCTCTGAGTCTTTTTCTCTCTCCAGGGAGGGTGTAAGGAAGTGGTTTGGGTTTTGGAGGGTGAATCCATTGAAATCACTGGCGATTGGAACTATTTTGTCGGGTAAGAGTTTTCAGGGTCTGTGACTGTGAACCCACCGAAGACTGCGGGGCATTTAGCTTGTTGGCAGGGGGAAGATAACTGAGGGGGGAGTTGAGACATGTAGTACAATGTTGTTGCCTAAAAAGAGGAATGGCTGAAATTACCTTCCATACTCGTGGCCATTTACCAGCTCTGTAATCGCATTGAAAGCTTTCAAATTTTGGAGAATCCAGGTATGCAATATAAATAAAACACAAAATGCTGACGGGCATAAATAATCCGAGTGGGGAAGCCATTGTAGAGTGGTCTGCCCTCTTTACGAAACTACAGAAATCCACGTTGACCTGCGAATCTGGTATATTGGCGGTGGGGATGCATTATTCCTTGTAAACCCAGGTGTCCTTTAAGAGTGTCCAGTGAAACCGTGTAAAGCGCGAACCCGGCGGCCATCCTGACGTACGAGCAACCTGCATGTTACAATCTGGAGCTTGTAATTCCCTTTTTAATGTTCTCTGAATTGGCTCACACACCCTAGCATGCAGCCTGCTGCTTGTAATAAGCCAATACTTTGTGAAAGTCTCATACGTACCGATACCACCATGTTTTCTGTGACCTCCTGGGCAGGCTGTGACCTTTGAACTTTTCTGCACTAGAGACCGGATTTCTTATTTCGCACCTTGACTCGCACGCATAAAGCATTCACTTTAGGAACGCACGGATACACGGGCCATCGGTGCCTGTTTACATTAAGTGACGGGCAGATATGCCTCATCCAGGCCCAATTACAATAGCAGCGTGGGGCTTCTGTGAAAGCCGAGGTTTGGGACCGGTCGAGGCACGCGGGGAGGCCCGGTTCAAGTTACCACCGAAACCTTCTCTTCACTGATCAGCAAATGTCCCCGTGGCGAGAAGCGTTGAGGCTTGTCTTTAAAGAATCCAGTGTAAGAGCAGAGAGGAATGTGTCCCAGGCGTGGTGAGGAGTCGGCTGGGGTGGGAGAAAGTACATTTGATAAGCCCTGCTGTCTGTCATTCGGGGAGGGAGCGCCCGCCAGCCCGCCAGGCCCGGGGCCCTTGCTCCTCAGAGGCACGCGAGGGGCAGTCTTCAGAAGGCATTTTCAAAAGCGGGGTCTTTGGCATGCAGGGTTGGATTCGGATCCAGAACAGGGCTGGGCACCCTTAATATTTTATTTTTTTTAAAGTGGACCACGTTTGTGGATTCCGCAATATCGCAAAACACAGCTTCAATGTTATAAAAAGAGGGAGGGAGGTCCTCTCCTCCAGGCATGGTTTCTCAAATTCACCGAGATTTTTCTTTATCGATATGTTGCCACGACTTTGTGCACGGGTTAGTTCACAGTGATGAACCACACCTGATTGAAGTGGGGCCACTTCTGCTGAGGCCCACTGTTCAATCTGCATACGTTAATGGGCGAGCTCAGTGAGGGCGCAGGAATTACCCCTCTTCCACCCCCTCCTCCCCCTAATAGAAACCCATCTGCCTGGGAAAGGCCGCTCAGCCCCCCACTGGGCCATTGGCGGCATCTGAGACAGCCCACATCGGCCACCCCTCTGGCCAAAAGGCAGCTTAGGGCTGCATCTCCGATACACGCCCATTGCCCGAGTGCCCGCCTTATCAATCGCTCCTGTTTTGCAAGTGAGCTGTGGGCCAATGTGTTTTTTTTTTTTTTTTTTTTACAACCGGTGGTGCTTTTTGACCAAAATGGCAATAAAGAAATGTAAACAAAAGTATGTAAACAAAAGTATGTGCTTTACAAGGCATGGGAGACGGCATCGTGCAGGCAATGTTTGTTGTAAGATTCGGGGAATCCACAGTAAACCCCGGCCCACAAACAGTCAGAAAACCGGGCCACACCGACCTGTCAGACCAGCTCTTCTGGCACCGCCAGATCGCCCTAGGCCAGTCCCACACGGTCTCTCCCTAGTATCTACTATCTAATCACAACACGAAGCCACCACTACCTCGTTTACATTTTATTAACTATATGCAGCACGCTTTTCGCTGTGCTGAAGGTGCACTTTAAGTGTGTCCATCCAGCCGGTACCGCCTGTTTCTTGTGAAACTTTTTGACTGACATTTCTAAGTTTAGCGGCCCATTTCCACAAGGAAGAGTGAGCACGAGTTACACAATATGTGAAAGAACTTATTTTCACGGCTGTGTGTAACTATTGGATTTGTGGTTTGGCACAGTCTATATTTAATCAGTAAGTTGGCGCCTCGGTGCGCTAATAAAAAAAAAAAAAAGGGGGAGAACGATCATTGAATCACCCACCATGGTGCGCTCTCTTTAAACATATCACAATTATTGTTGGAAAAATGGAGCTTTTAAATGTATCTTCCCAGTCCCCCCCCCCCCCCCCCCACTCCCCCCCCCCCCCCCCCTCCAGCACTTCCCAGCATGGTATTTTGTTTGGGTTAACGAGTCGGTGGCCTGTTTTTTTTTTTTTTTTTTCTCCTTGTTAGGTAATCTACAAGTTAATAATATGTGGGCGGTCTCCCTCCAAACCGGTAAATTTTGTCACAAAAGCAGGAGGTTTCGAGCAGGGTCAGTCTTTATCTTTTTACGCCAGAACCATCTGGAATTTATACTTAATGCATGCTTCAGTTCTTCCTCGATTCGTTTATGCTTTGTAAACAACCTTGCATTCCGATTAAACCTAGAAACACGAGGGAAGTTGTCATGTGACATTCTGTGATGTCACGCGCACCATACCCTTGCTGCTTAAATTCCCCGACAGTGGGGCAGATTTACAAGCCCCTTGCGTCACCCGTAGTCACTTTTCCAATGTTAAAAATGACGCAAAATTGGCGCAAGGGGCTTGTAAATAAGCCCCTAAATGTTTTAGGACGTATGTCCTGATGTTGCGTTAATGATTGAAGGAGGGAGCCAGGTGGAACACACCTACGACTTGGAGATTTCTCCATTGAGGCTTATATGCTCCAGAGGAGGATGACACAAGTCGTTGTTCTTCCGCTAACTGCAAAGCATTCTGGAACTAGCAGGTTCCTACTTGTAATGGGGAAAATAAACTACATGTTCCATAATGCTTTGCCTGTTAGTCACGCTACGAAGGTTTTTTTTTTTATTTTGCAGTTTTATACAGCGAGGATTCGGCGCGAAAGTACATTGGCCCGCTTTTCACAGTACTAGGTACATTAAATGTTCCTTTTTGGTAGTTTGAGGCTTGGCTAGAAGCACAGGATGTTGAGCCGACCCCGAGGCTCGAACCTGGTTCCCGAGTTCCCACGTCTGCAGCTCTGGCTGTTACGTCACATTGCTGATGGTATCAAAGTGTTATCTGCCACCTGGACCATACAGTGAAATTTTTTGTCCCAACAAAAATTGCTTAGCCTGTAAATTCTCTTTACTGAAGTCTGCGCCCAATCGGATCTCGGTTAAAGAGTTCAGGTAAATGTCACTTTAATGCTAAAATCACCGTGTACCTCCACTCTGAACCGGCGCGGTGAAAGGTGATCTGGGGTCTTTTCTCTGCCAGGCCCGTGTTTGCCGAAGGCATTACCTGTGTGTTATGAGAAGCTGTTTGGGCTGGCACCGACCCTTCCTATTTTTACCGTATGCGAGGTGGCACGCAAGTTTGATTATCCACATTACGGACGTGGGAGGAACGGAGTGCTTCGGGACGTGACCGCCATCTACTGGTGGAAAACAACACAAGCAGTGTGTGCTTTCGGTATCATTGCCCGAACCGCAAAATTGTTTTGTTTACTTGATTTCCAGGAGCAAGTCGTTCCTCGGTATTCCAATCTAAAACCAGGGTCGGATTGGTAAAGCGTGCACTCGGGCAAGGCAGCTTTTTGGCCAGTGTGGTGGCCAATTTAGGCTGTGCCTGTGCTGTTAAGATGTCGCCAGCGCCACAGTGGGTCCCGAGGAGCCTTTCCTAGGCAGATGGGCCTCTAGTAACTTCCTTTACCAGGTGTAGGTGTCCTTTCCAGTCTTGCTATGCCGGCAGATTAATGTAGCGGTACAAAAGGGGGTGGTGATGGACGGAGCATCAGAACCAATCAAACAGTCACACCAAGTCAACAGATCCGGGTTTGATCCATCACCGTTCTTTAGCCCACTCTGCCACCCCAGTTCAGACATGGCCATATGCAAATCAGTCTGACCCTGTGCCTCATGGGAACAGTCCAGCCCGAACTGCCAAGCCATGCCTTCCCTGGACCGGAAATTCCGGTCCAGGGAAGGCATGGCTTGGCAGTTCGGGCTGAACCCCCCCTCCACCCCCCACACCCAGCCCCACTGCTCTTGCTGCACAAGCTGCGGCTGCTAGAACTCCATTTTTGATAGATGAGCATTTCCACTCCGAACATAAAATAAATAACCTATGTGAGATTATAAAGACATTTCCCATATGCACCAGGCTACTAGGAAACTGTCTCTTGTTGTTGATGTTGAATAGATCAGATTTTGTTCCTGCTTTTCCTACAGAATTGGTCACTTTTCATCAGTGCCAACTCTATGTGGAACTACTGCAACGCCTTCAGGTCTAAAAAAACGACGATGCAACACGAGGAGTCGGGTTAGTCTGGGGAATGAGGATGTGGAAGACTTTGCGCAGCCAGGATAAAGGGGGACTACCCAGATTCCATTCAACAAGGCCTGCTCGGCTCGAAAGGTCCCCATCATTTTGGCCCACCCTAACTAACGCATGAGATCTTTCCCTGCCATCCCTCCTAGAGGCTCCAGGCCGCTCTGTGCCCATGTGTTTTGATAGAAAGCGGGTATGTCATTCTGCATACCGGTGGCTAAAACACATAATGTCTACGTTACTTTATCGCCAGTGTCATTACCTTTAGGAAATTGCTTAAGAAGCAGATATTCCTCTAGCTTCAGACAGGCCTACGCTGGACCCAATGCCTGGAGACCTTTTGGTCGTTGAATTGTACATATTTATCAAGAATCAGTCACTAGTGATTGAAACCGTATAGTTTGGTGTTTAAAACCTGTCCCGTTCGAAATGCGCTGCACATGGGATCTTCAGTCTCTCAGGTGCTATTGATTTGGGTGGTCGTACTATGTGAGCGTGAGGGAGGCAGCATTGAAATCTTTTAATCCCTGTTCAAAGAGCTGACGTGACTTTAAGTCCTTGAGCGGACACGTTTCCAATTGTGGGTGTTCATTTTCAAAATATTTGTTTTCTGAAAAGAAGATATATTATGTTCAAATTTACTAAATCAAGACTACGAGTCCCAGAATGCACTAGTGTGGCAAGGGAACGATTCAGGACTGGAACAAGGTATATCTGTCGCAATGACTCCAATCACAAGCTTGTATTCAGCTGCTGTGCTCGTGCAGTATCACAGCAGTGCACCGGTGCCTTCTTTCCGTGCACATCGGACTCCACCACCAGAACCCTGCTGCCACCAAAACCACTTATTACTCCTGACGCTAGTGATTTCACTCTTGGAATTCCGCATTGTCCGGAGCAGAACAGAGCGTCACAGCAAACTTCGTGAATTGTGCCTCCTGGTATGTCTTGCTCTTCTGTGCACTCTGTCACTCCTGAAATGTAGTATTAAGGCTGGAACACTACAGGAGTAAGTCCCATCTACTCGCAGCTAAATCTTGGTGAATCAGACTCCGGATTTGTATCCATCAGCCCCTCAGTGCTGATTGACACACTGTCCGTGGCATGTATGCCCCTAGAATAATCTGAGGCTTTTGGGAGTTTGTGTTTTCTTGCACGCATTCATTTGATCAAATCCACTAGGGCTGGAATGTCCTTGGCCAAACCAGAGCCACAAAGCGGTTTTTGCCTACGACCAACCACTGTTCAATCTGCAACAGATGAGGCGGCCTTCACAGCACTTTCCGTCTTGTTTGCTGCAAACTTGTCCTCACTAATTTGTGTAATAACTATATGAAATATTGCAGGAGTTAAACGGGATTTTCACATGCATGATGCCAGTTTGTTCTTTTCCATTGCTAAGGTGTGTTTTTCACCTCTTGACCAGCCCCTGTTGTGAGAAATCGTAGTGTCGAGATCCCATTACCTGATTTATGCTATTTTTGGCATTCTCAAAGATTATTTGATACTTGATACAAAACCCGATAGAATTAGGTGTGTGTTAAAGCTTTAATCTCCAAACCGCAGGGTCGGATTTCTAAAGAAAAGCATCCAGATTTCCTCGAGCCAGCCTTGAATACAGCGCAGGAGGCCAGGGCTGTTACAGGATCTTATCAGCCAGAGGAATTTCTACTGCCACCCATCTGCAGCAGCAGACTGACAGGGGGTTCTAATTGGAAGGTTAGACGTGATCCTTGTGCAATGTCTGGCTCAGCAGTGGGGGCGGACTGAACCCCTCTTAACCTTTCATGGAACCGCCCCAGTCTCAGAACCCAATGGAATGGAGAGCAGCAGATATGGAAACTCCAAGCCTCTCACCTTTCCCCTCTTCCATGTGTGAGAAGCTCAATCATTTCGGGGGATAAACCACACATGTACTAGAAAACAGGAAAAACCCTGATTACATCAGCTACTTATGCCTGGAAGCGGGCAACTTAAGAGCTCTGAAACATTAAGCAAATTACTGGGATTCGCTAAAGTTCTTATCAGCCGGGGATTTAACTTGTCTGTGCAAGCCACAAATTTCAAAGCATCCCCTCGCGAAATTAGGCCTTTGTATTAGTGAGATGGCTCCTGGTAGCGGGGGGCCCCTTAGAGGACGGTCGTCCCTTCTCATCCAGTCTTTCATACTTCTCTTTTGCTAGGTAGGGCCTTTAAAAAGTTCAAATTTATTGATCGTTTCAATTTTCCTTGATCATATCCACTCCGTGCTCTAGTAAATGTAGACCTCTCACTTACATATTCTTTCTTTAGTTCACTTCATTTACTCTTCCATTGGGGCATGGGTCCTTTAGAACTCAACAGGGAGAACTGGAAAATAAAGTAACCTCTCTCCCACTGTGGTAAAAGTTCCTATGAGGAGGAGTGTCTGTGGCGGGGGTTCATTGAAAAAGATCAGTCTTTTCACCGCTCCCCCTCGGTCCTCCAAAGGGGGGCCGTGTATACTTGCCACTCGATTGTACAGGCTCTGCATGACTGTTCCCAAGCCACATATGTACACACAAGCTGAGCTTTGACCATGAAAGCATCTAAATAGGTAATTTCTTTATATGGATTATGATGTAACATTTTTTTCAGACTTTAGGGATCATTTATATGGTAAAATCCATTCAAAGCAAGCAATCAAATTGTACCTTAAACGAAAAATGTTTTTATACCATGACCACTTGCAAATAAAAACAATTCTATCAACGTTTTTCAACTGAGGCTGTGAATCAAAGGTACACTGCTTTTCTGCAACCAGTCTTGTATGTGTTCCTGTAACATATAGTGAAACAAAACACACTCTCTTCTCTATCTCGCACACACTCTTTCTCACTGGCCATCACTCTCTTTGTGTGTGCGTCTCTCTCTCTCTCTCCTTTGAGTGGTTTTCTTGTGGTGTTCAAAATGCAGAAACCCAAATCCCCATATTTCCACTGGTAACAATGAAATATTGTGTCAAATATACAGAAGCATATCCCCTCATATTTTCACAGGTAACCATAATGTATGGAAAACATTTTATGGTTCCCTGTTAAATATGAGTTTCGTCATCATGATGACATTACCCAAACTCCAAAGTTTCACAATTATAAAGAGTCCTTATGATTATGTAGCAAGGTTATCTAAATTATCTCACGAGCCTATTTAAACATGCAATACAGTCTCCGGCAGTTTTATTTGTATCCATTTGAGCTATATATATTTTTTGTGAATTTGCAAATTATGTTGCAAATGTGGTTAATATTGCATTTTGTAGTAAATGCTAAAGCTACAGAATCTCATAACTCCACTGGCCCTCAACACAGCCCATTGTTATCCAACAGTTTACTTAAATGTAAATCAGAACATTTTAATTAAAGTTAGGGTAAATAGTTATCTTATTTAGAAGAAATCGGTCTTATGAAGTTAACCCCCCCACCCCCCCCCCCCCCCGCCCAAATAAAAATATAAAAAATGTGTAACTTGCATATATCATATGAACTTACATTGCTATCTCTGGGTTCACTTGAGTTTTGACAATATGGCCTGTGATGTCACCAGAACCTCTCAATGATAGTATTGGACCATATTACATGGTTATCTGGTGGCACATATATATATGCAGTGGCAGTAAAAATAGGAGGCCCAATAACATTTTTTTTTAAAGCAACTGTACTAATAAATTCACATTTACACATTCATTACTACAAAGCAAAGTTTAAATTCCAGTTTATTACCACAGTAAAGTGAAATTTACATTAAAAAACACTTTACTGCTTCACAGTTTGAGCATTACAATCACTTTTACACAGGAAAACGGCTCTGCTTATAGGAGGCCTCTTCAAAGTGATTATATCCTTTTGCACAAATGTAACCCCTTGCATCCTTGTGTGTTTTTTAAAATGCATTGAAGAAACAAACACACATGAAAAATCCCAGGTACACGCCATATATACAGATGAAGAAACTAAGTGCAATGTGCTATTTATTACCATATTTATACACATTGAGAGCATGTGTTTCTTTCCCACATATACAACTTGTCTTTGTTGCTCGCTATGGGTCACATGTTATGCATAATATTAGCTCTAAAATAGTACATAGAATGTGTTTATCGTTTGCTAAGCCATCTAACCCGATTTACCAGACTCGAAAGACGGTGAGCAATCGAGTGGTTGATAGCAACTATTTGTTTTTACAACATGTGTCCACAGGTCGCCTTTGAGAGTGATGAAACCATTGCAGTGTATACCCTAGCAATTCCTGCTGCTAGGGAACCTGTTTTGGAAGCAAAGTCAGGGCATCTGAAGACCTGTTGGGAAACATGTTTTTCCAGAGTAGCTAGAAAGGGGTCCTTATTAAACCGCACAAACCTTGGAAGCAAGTTTTCTCCAAATTTATCTACTAACAAAATAGCGCTCTCAGGACTGTAGATGTAACTTGGCAGCTGCACAAAGACTCCATAAGGTAATGACGTCCAAGAAAAAAGAAGTCCTCACTCATCAAAATAAAAAAAAAACAATTGTTTTCAAACTACAAACAAATCCCAAAGGCTCATTTTTTTAATACACCTGACCAAGTGCTGTAAATGTTGTAATGCGTTTTGCCAATGCTCACTTGGTTCCAAAGTGCTAGGCATTAGAAGTGAGTCTGCCTTACTTGTAAGTAATATTTATGTGTAGTTAGTACTGCCTGGAATATCATAATTTAGCTTGCCTAGCAAAGTTGTAAACCTTTTCCTGTCTCTTTATCTCTCTCAAGGTGCGGGTCTTCGTTAACCAGCTGTACCAGCCTGAAGTCGTTATTGATATCGCGAGGAATCCAGATCTCCAGGCCATCCGCATCGCCTCCGTCAACCCTATCCTGGATCCATGGATCTATATTCTACTTCGAAAAACCGTCCTCGTGAAGCTGATAGAGAAGATCAAGTGCCTCTTCTGTCGCATGGGTGGGGGCAGGCGATCACACTCAAGAGGCAGCTTCAACTGTGTGGAGGGCAGGAGGACGTCATCAGTTATGTCCAGTCACTCGCCTTCCTTCGTCTCCCGGGAGCTAAGGGAGGTGACCAGCACCTCACAGACACTGCTTTACCCACTGGAGCTGAGTGACTGCAGTATGAAGGGCAGCAACATGTTGCCGGGCACAACTATCGGTGCGGGTCTGTCCCGGACATCGGAGCGGAATTTGCGTGGCTCAGACTTGTCAGACTCCTCACAGGGGACTGATGTGGAGCAGTCCTGTTTAGTAAAAGACAGCAGACCCACAAGAACATCAAACCGAAACTCCCCGAAGGACAGTAACCTTCATGTGACTTTTCCAAACGAACCAGTAAATGTATCCGAAAAATGTATATAGTGGTAGATCAACTGCTCACACACATCCTCCAAAACTGTACAATGACCTGGTGCAGTTGGCAGACATGCACATTGCATCAAAGACTCTTCCTTCACTGGGAGCCATCACAGTGTTGGTTACACAGCCTGACAGGACGTGGTTGTGTTACCTCTGGACAGTTCCCCTGTTCCAGAAAAATGAATGTCACCGAGTGGACCATGCTGTTCGAAAACAGATGTCACAGAGAAGGAAATTCCAACACAGCTGTTAGTTGAAAGGACATTGGTTTGTGTTGTCTAGAACTTGGTGGTGGTATCCTGTAGTTGGAATGATCTCTACCTTCTTCGTAAGAAGGTCAAGAGTCTTTCTTTTTAGAACTGAAGCCTATTGTGGTTGAAGGCGTGGCAGTACTGTGCACTTCTAAGGCAATCTTACTACCTACATGCTGATATTGATGTGTCTAACTATGCGTTGAAATGTGAATTTTTATTGCTATGTACATAGGAAAATTATTTATTTTCTTCTCTATGAGAAGGTGTATTTTTCAGATGATCAGCAAGTGTAATAAAATCCAGTGCCATATTCAAATTACTGTTAATTACATGCGAGTCAGACCAATTCTTCACTGGACATGTTCTGTAGTTTCATGTTGTAGTATCAGTGCACAGTTACACATGTGTGGGGCCAAGTGTTGTAAACTGGGCTGATAGAAAACATATTTGTGTTTGCCTTGTCCTCAGGGAGGAGCTGCAGTTGAGGGATTTGATAAAATTACTAATCCTCAGCCTCTACAGTAACCCTGTTTGGGCTAGATCTTTCCAAATAGTTGGGGTTCTTTGTGTCTTTGGGTATTAAGTCGGGATCCATGGCCATATTTTGATTGCTTGCGAGGTAGAGCTGGCCAAGCAATTGTGTTCTGTAGAAAGTGAACAGAGCAATGCATGCCGCATCTTCAACTACTTGAGGAGTTATTACCTGTGCAAGTTTATTAAAGGCGAAATCTAGTAAGAACTAAAGTCCACTTACCGTAACTGCATCCCACATTACTTAAAATTGCCAACAATAAGGATTTTAGAAATGTCATTTGTTCAATAAAGCTTGATTGGGGTTTGATAAATTTAAAACAAATCAGCAACTTGATGGATTCACCAGGGAGGTACAGGACCACCGACAGGCTGTCTTGCATTACCTCTTCAGAAGAGCTTCTTGCACAGCAGACCTAGGCTCCGCCATTCCCTTCAGTGCGGTTTCATCTTCTTCCAGACATACCCAACTCAACATGTGCTACTGTGTCCCAAATGATGCTCTGACCCTCGGTAAACACGTACTTTAAGACAAAATTAAACCCACATGATTGTGTGCTGTTTTTAAGCAAGCGGTCACATGACCAATTTGACTAGTCTTTTGAAAATGGAACATTTTTCTTTTCACATCGTTGATTTATGCTTGTGGGTTACTGTCGTAAAAAACAGAATATTTGAAACTCATAGAGGTGTATTTAAGGTCTTTGTTGTTATGTCAGCCCCTTGAATATAACACAACCTAAATAGCTGAAAAATCAAACCATTCACCATCCTATGAAAAGTGCACTTTTGCCATTGTCGCACTGTTGGTTTTCAGCAGCTCTGCGGCGACTGGTTTTCTGAGACTGAAGGGAATAGTATGTTTTAGCTAGAACTCCATATGCCCAGATAACCCAAAACAGAATTTAAAGCACATGAAAGAAGTGCCCCTAAAAACCAAAGTGGAAGATAAGCACATCGATTGAACCACAAATCTTTACATATCCTGAGATTTCCTAAACACAAATTTAAATATCTTTTTTTTTTTTTTTAAAGTATGAAATATGGTCCGTGTCCTTAAATGGGAAATGATAGACAAAAAGTAGCTTTTTGTACAAAGACTGTCTTGCAAAGTTTTACTTAATTATGTTAATTTTAAAGCTATTAGTGTTTTGTTGTTGTGGGGCCCGGTTTTGGTCATGACATCACAATCTTTGACTCGGCATACAAGCAATTCAAAGAAAATAAAGGAGTCTACCATTGTGACAATGGCAAAAACATAGCCATAAAATAGTCGCCATTGTACAGACAGACATTAGCAAGAGAACAAACCTACGGTATGTAGAAGTACAAAATCAAGTTAAACTTTGCAAAACTGGTCCTCAAAAGATTCCCCAGTATAGGGATACACATAAGAAATGCAAATGGATTCCTTAAAGGGAGAGTAACTATGGACTCATTTCAAGACTTGCTTTAAAGTTTTGAGTACAGCGTTTGGACACCATAGCTAGATTTGTGTCAGGAATTTGGGATCGCTAAATACGATACATTTATTTACAATACATCTTAATTGGAACAGTTTACATGGAGGTTTGCCTAAAAATCTGCTGCCTGTAATGGTTCTGGTTGTCATGGACCCAGGTTCAACATGCCCTGGGCAGGCGCAAAGCCGCCTGAGTCTTGTTTCCTCATAATTGCTTTAATGTCCATGTAGTAATAGCAGCAAAGAGGAACTTCTCCCTAAAACATCTGTGCTCCTGTGTAGCTTCATACTCCAACAGATAGTTGATAAACTGAAATTTTTCTATTCTCTTTAGCTGTCATCCCTTACCTTCCACATGGTTTACACTTCATGGCCGACCTACCGCTGGCAGTATTCATAGGTTCATGTCTTACTGAAGAACAAGGTACATTCATTTCACTCTATTCCAAATGCTACCGGGGTTTTGTAAATTATATCTAAAACTGTTTGACACGTAGAAACTCCAAGGGTACAGTGCAATGCAGTGAAATGTATGATCAGTGCACACTACAGTAGGTTATGTGTTTATTTAGAGCATTTTCTAGTTCCTTTGAGGAATTAGGCCCCGTTGTTAGTTAAGCTCCTACCAGGGGACAGAAGTTATTGTCTTTTAGCAGGAGTTGGTCCAAGACAGCCGGATCCAGGCCAGCTTTCAGGACGTCCACATGGGTACCTACAATGACACTAAATGCAAATAATTTATACAGTAGTTGATTGAAGTGAAAATAATGTATGGATTTAACCTTCTGGCACCAGTGGTGGACACACCTGTTTCAAGCTCTCGCAGCATTGTTGCCCATTGTTTTTGTGCGGAATTGTGCAGGGTTTATCAAATAATTAATATCAAGCATGTTCTGTTGCTTAAAGTGTTTATGTGAATTGCTTCGTTGTGATTACATTATGCACCCGATGTTGATGGTTGGTCAAGAAAGCGGTTGTGCTGGCCAAAGTGTTTTTGGAGATCACAATAAAACGGAATTGTTCATTTTACTGTGGTTTTGTATGTGCTCTTTCAATTAGTAAATTGTTGACTAATTCTTTTCATCAATATTTCTACAAAAAATAAAATCGGTGAGCGATTTGCAACTCCTTATCAAGGATGCATACAATCCATTCCAGTTCTGCATGAATAGCAAATCTTTTGCATCACTAGAAAAGGTTTGATATGGCCATTATTAAAACCGTGTTGGCTAATATATGTGATGGTAGATTATCAGAAACAGATGACATTTCCCAATAAATCCAGCTGGGAGGATAGGTGTGGCTAGTAATGTTTCATCTTTGAGGACTCAGTTTTAGCAAACCCAATAAACGGTGTTCTCCAGTGACGCGTGCCTACCCCTTAAATGATCAGATCTTGTAGGAGGAATGAAGCTTCAAAGCCAGTTTTGTTGAAACCAAGGGTTGAGTGGATTCTGGTGAGGTGACTGCTCACATGTTCTCACCTGGGAAGGTTCTTGTGGTGTGCGCTGTGTGGTGAAACACCAATACTTCTATAGAACTACAACGGGACAGGTGTTCAGATGGATAATGGGGAACTAGGGTCTGTACTTTGATGTACAGACTAGAGTTTCAGACCAGATTTCATTCATGCCATCAAGATGAGTTTTGCCAATTCCTAGTCTTCTAAACCTTAAGAGGGCGAATACAGATGATGCCGCGCGAAGAACATGCCTTTTCCATTATATAATGACTACGGCTTTCTATTATAGCCTGGCATTGAGATGGACTCAATCTAGATGTGATCATTTAACCATACATGGCTAGTTACACGTTAGCTTCGCTTTGGAATAAACCAAAAAGAAAGAAGCATTGATCAAACAATTACGTCTCCCTGGTGTGTAGTCGATGCCCTCAAAGACACGCACCATGCTTGAACAAACGCTTGACGGTAGGTGCACGAACTGTGTAGCAGTGGAGGGAAAAGGAATGTGATAGCATTGACTGCATTTTGAAACAAGAAAAGGTAAATTATGTGGTGCCATGCAGCACAATCTGTAGAATTATATAGCTATTCTATAATGTTAACGCACATTAATACTGTGGGCAAAGATTTCATCACATTAGTAGCATTTAAAAAAAAAAAAAATACAAGTGATCATCTGAAAGGTGACCAGTTACCCATTACAAAGTGTCTGCCACTGTGCATACCAGCACTTTTTTAAAGTATTTTTTGATCGGTTTGGATTAGAAACAGCATTTTTATTTTCTTAATCTACAAACAATGCAGCAGATGATGGGTGATATTGCAAGCACAGTCAGTCTATTACTATGCAGAAACTGCTGTGGGCACATAATTTCATAGTCTTGGTGCACATGCATAACTGGAGATATATATCAAATCGCCTACAGGCATCCATGTGCAAGTAGGTATTTTAGTACCCAGGGATGAAACCCATACATGCATACAGACTCCCAGATACACATGCAGTCACACTTGGTGAGGGTGATTCAAAGATAGACAGATAGATGGAAGTGTCTGGGTGGTGACTGGACAATGGGTAGGTATGAATGTATATATGAATGGGTGTGGATCTATAAATGGATCCACTGGTTTGGATTGGTGAGTGTGTGTGTGGTCGCTGTCATTCTGTTCTTTCGCTTCTTTTTTGCTCTCATGACATCTTTTTATAGTCACAAAAAATCCCTCCCACTGTTGAAATTATGAGCATATTTCCAATTTTTTTTCGCAGTGAGAGGCAAATTATTGCTCCCACAAAAAGTGGGACGGTTGTTGACCATATAGAGTTTGGGTCAAGTTTGGATTACCCATGGGTTGCAGCAATTGTAGGTTTACACTTGAGACGTGTTTCATATGGACATTGGGTAGAGGGCTGCTCCCATAGATCCCATATTCAGAAAGCAAATTGTTCATGGAATTTTAACATGCATGAATAAATGGCATGATTTACAAGTGCAAATTACCTTTTGTAATTCAATAAATGTGAGTCTGTGCTGACTGAGATGTATCTGTGTGTAATATAACCCAGTATGGTTAATATCATGCACGGGCAAATCCTGTGACAAGGGTGCAGAGAGGTTGGACCTTATTACAATGGTGGTTGGACGAGGGGGACCGTCCGACAAGGAGCCAGTGGTCCCGACAGCCAATTACGAATCGGCTGCCGTGGAGGTGGTCATAAAATGCTGTTCATCATTGCATCTTAAACAGTGGCCCAGGAAAAGGGCCACTGCACAAGCCGTAATGGTAAAGAGCATTTTTCAAACATCCATGTGTTTGTGGGGGCACCACAGGTGCCCCCAGGGCCACAAAGCGGAGGCCCATGGGCACCCTGCTAGGAGCCCCCAAAGTCCTTTTCCATGTCGGTCAGAATGCCATGGAAAGGCTGTTGGAAAGGTGACATCGTAATCCCTACGCCGCCTTCATTGTAGGGATTACGATCCGACCGACGTCCCGACTGGCTCCTTGAGCCTGTCAAAGCATCGGTCTGTCCCTCGGACTGCTGTGGTCCGACCGACCACACCATAATGCAGCGGTCGTACCGCTATGCTTGAGGTTGGTTGGACTGCCACCGAGGGCCTGTTGGTGTTGTCCCACCAACATCATAATCAGGCCTTTAGTGGGTAGTCACATATTCCTTCCCAACCCACTTCCATCCAAGAAATAGTAGAGGTTTATTGGAATGGTAAATGCCCCCTAAATGTGTATGCTTGTAGGTGTAGGGTAAAGGCTTTCTCTGTAGGTAATATTTTCCCAGTCCATAAAAAAAGTGCGAAGTCATTTACACATGTAGAATAGTACACTGTGCATTATTTTGTTAGTGGATCTGCTTTCACATAGACCTTATTAGGTATTGGAAAAACATTTTCAGGACTCCTCCTAGGAACCTGCAATTGTTTCAGGTTTTCATGGAAACCACTGTGAATTCAGAAGGTTTGTAAATATACACATAAGCGAGGGAGCCAAACTGCAAGTACAGGTTTGTTAATTTATTATAGAAATTTTGGCCCCATATTTGATAGTAAAAGACAGGCAATTCCATCCTTTTCTAAAGCATTTATATATGGCCCTGCCACAACTCTAAAGGTCCCATCAACAACCCGACTCCTGAACTTCCCATCTGCATTGCATGATAACTTCTCTGCTACATTAGGATACAACAAGAGATACAAAGCCTGTCTTTACTAGGCCAACCAGCCATGACGTTATTCTCATACAACGTAAAAACAACCCCCTTCATGCTGGGATGCAATTCGTTTTGTATATTTGGACCAGCATCACTTGTAACCCACCCACAACTACATGCCCCTCCTAATCACAGCTGACCATTTCCCAGTCCAATGGCCACCATGATAAATAATTATTGGAAACTTAGCATTTTTAGCCATTGACACATGCTGGACCCTAAACAAATATTACTGCAATCTGTATTGCCACTTTCCTATTTGTGGAATGGCCTTACCTGCCTCCTTTGTGGTAAGCAAATACATAAGAGACGTACGATTCATTCAGAGCAAATATTTGGGGGCAGGTTTACTTAGCCTTTGCCTTGCCCTTGCATCACGAAGGCGATGCCTTGCGACATAAAAGCCTATTTGGTATTTACAAAGTCATGTAAGGCCTGATTTGCATTTCTTTGTTTAAAAACAACAACAACAAAAAGTAACACAATGACGCTGCTTGCGTTACATTTCTTAGTGGTCGGTGAAGCATGGGCGTTCCTGTGCGTCCACCCATGGATTTTAAAAGAATTCTATATTTCTTAAGGTTTGTAAAGCTGGCATCGCATGAAATTGGTATGCCTACCACAAACAGGTGTAACAAGGATAAAAATCCTTTTTCCTCCTCGTTATTTCCTCATTCTATGCATGCGCATTGTGCATGACAAATAGACAGAGGAAAATGCCTCCTTGTATTGTTTATGTGCAGGAAGGTATACCTTCCTGCACAAAAACAATCCAGTGGTGGCTTCTTCACAAGGGCGGGGGAGTGTCGCCCACCCGCCCGCTGCGAGCTGTACAGGAAAAAAAAAAGGCAAAGAAAAGCTTTTATTGCCATTTTATTTTTTCCCGATGTGTGCACTGCAGTATCCAGCCTACCTTGAGACCAGATGCTTATCGAATCCCTCAGAGCAGGAGGTCTTGCCAATCAATTGGTCCTCCTTGCTGCTGAAAACATGTGTAAGGTTGTAAACAATAAAAGGAAATTATATATAACGGTTCAGAGAAAACTGTGTGCAGGTTGGTGAGTGATTTTTTGTTTCATGACTGAGTGACATAAATGAATGTCTTGAAACCCAAAGTAGGCAATGCACCAAGTCCTGATATGCTAGACGAAAAGCATCAATGCCTCAGAACCATGAGCTGGTCAGTTTGGAAAAGTTAGTGATTCTGGAGTTTAAATTTCAATAGTATTAAAAATGCAACATATGTTTTTTCCAGCTTCACCTTGAAATACAGGGAACCAAAATGCACTGAGGGCAGAAACAGTCAAAGGATTTTCTGTGACCCAGGGGAAGGCCCTTTTTTAGGTCTCGCCTGAGACAGCGCTTTAGCGCTGCTCTCGCGAGAGCTATTGTAAAAGGGGGATCTGGAAGTGCAAACAGTGCTTTTCAGGCCTCCAAATACAGTGCATGTGTGCCAGGTGCGCGCACTATTTGGCAGCCTGAAAAGCACTGCGTGATCATTTTCGCGGCCGCTTTGATGTCCTCAGTGAGCCGCGCGGCCACTGAGGACATCAAAGCGGCCGCGAAAGTGCACCCCATCTGCCACCCTCTTCCTGCTTGTTTGAATTGATTAACCCGATTTCGCGTGCTTCTTTAAAACTTACTTCTTGTTTGTTTTATACCTCGCTATCTCCATCAAGTGCTTGAGCCACTTTACGACAGTTTAAAAAAAACTTTTTGATAAGCGTGTAGAGCGCTTGTTTACAATGGCTTTCAGTGACGCTTGTTCATTTAAGCTGTGCCTTATTTCATATGTAGTTGCCTGAAGGTGAAAGACAGAAAACGTTTTAGAATATTGTTTTTAAACACCTTTTACATCGTTCCATGCTCATTCACCCCGCTCGCATTGCGCACAGCATCACAGTTCCCATGCGTTTTTTAATGCACTTCGACCACTACTTAAGGTAAACACAAAAAGGTGCTACGACACGGGTGCGGCGCTTTGTTTTTAATTACGTTGAGCCATACTGTACAACGGCCCGTGCTGATGTGCAAGTGCTACATTCTAAAAACGGCAACGCCGATAGATCCCACATAGATGAAACTTATTGGCTTTGCAAATGCTTGTTTAGCACTTATAGCCTGCAAACGAAACCACACCCAACCACATGCATGAAAATACTGGACAACAACGGCCACTGCAAGATCCTACACCGTCACCTCCCCTGCCTCCCGGATGCTGCTTTCGATTTCATTCTCTGCTAGGTTCCATGTCAGCGAACAAAATACCCTTCAATGCGACAGCAACGGGCGCCTTGACCCACTGAGCAATGTTAGTAGTGCCAAGTGACCCCAACTCTCCTGCTGTGTCTAGCGACCTCAACTCTCCTGCTGTGTAACTAAGCAAGAATCTGAGGCTCGCTTGTATCCGCGACAGAACAGACACTTACTTAAGGGGGCTCACCTAGTTTATTTTCCTTTAGAAGCACTTTTCATGAGCACTGTTTTACCTCGCACTCACTGCTCATGTCGCCTCCCATGGACCTATGTGAGAAAAAGCGAAAGTAAGTGGCACTGCGTCAGTTGAACAAAGTGCTGCACCCCCTGGTAATAATTAGGTGCGTGCTGGACCTCCCTGTTGTTATCCTGCTGAAAGGAATACGCAGTGAAAAAAAGTGCAAAATCATTTATTGAACATTAATAAACAAGTTATTAATGGGGCGTTCCGTCTCTGTCTACTGTGACGCTCCATTTCTCTCTCCGCTTTTAATCGCTAGAGCCTGATATTCTTGAATCAAGCCACATAAACATTGAATGCCGACTGAGACACGGAACTGCACAAACCCCAGAACACCACAACATTTGGGAATATAACACATCCGTGGGTGTTCCTTCTTCCTTCCCTGACCCCCATCTTGTGACAGTTGCCCCCCCTCCCCTCTTCTCTCTGTCTCATTCTCTCAGAGAAGCACAGCATTGAAAGGTCTCTGTCACAGCTCTGGTTGCCCGAATCCCTGTTCTGCTCTGTTACAATGAAGCTTTTGATCTTGTGACACATTCGGTGGTGCGATGCAGCCTCGTCTAGTGCTGCCTGTAGCTATGTTATTGCTTGTGTGGTCTTGATTCCAGTGGGACTACAATGGCAGTTTACTCCTTTGTTTTGCAGTTGCATTTCTACAGCGCTACTTCCTCTTGACAATTCTGATGCACTAAAAAGCTTAGAGTTTCTACCACCGGACAAAGCTATTCTGTAAAACTGTTTGGATGGCAAATGAGTTTGGTATCGGAACAAGTGTGCATCTGAGTTTCAAACACATCAGCACCGGCAGCCAAGAAGCCGGACTGAACTCCTTGCGGCTTGCGCTTGAGAGACATCTGTTTAAAACAAGCATTTACAATGCAACGGGCTCGCATTATTGAAAGTTTGAGATATTGGCGCTGCATTATTATTTGCAACGTCAACAGCTCAAACTTTCAATAATGCCAGCCTTACTGCATTGCAAATGCTTCTTTAATTTGTAGTCCTGCATTGCCCACACTGAATACATTCCAGTGAAACGTACCTTCGGAATAACGGCTTGCTTTTTAAGTAGCGCTTCATACTGAGCCTGCCATTTTTAAGGTCTGTAAAAACGAGGAGGCAATTTTACCAGGCAATTTTACCAATTTAAATGTATCCATTTCTGTCATTTCAAACAACTAGAGGCAGAGTTGGTCTTGGTCTTGCTGGGATTCGAGCTAGTGACATATGGATAAGTGTTCCATTGTCATATGTCATAAGCCCGGCCTGGCTAACGCCGTGACCTTTGCTCCCGGCAGCAGGGCTGGATGTACAGAGAGAGGGGAGGAGAGAATATTCCGTTCTGTCACAATGCAAATGCATGACCTATTGCTGCATCAAATGTAAAGAAATAGAAAATGTCTTTACTTTTGATGCAATTGCGGCACCCGCGTGGGTGCCGAGATTGCAACAACAGTAAAGTAATAGGAAAGAAATGTCAGGACGGACGCATTTAGCATGCGACTTGCCCCTCTGCTTAAAAAAAACAAAGCATTTGCAAAGAGTTTAACCTATTGGCATTGTAAATGACAATGCCTTTTTATTTATGTTTTAAAAACCAACACATAAATAAAAGGCATTGCCATTTACAATGCCAATAGCTCCAACTCTAACAACTGCGAGACCTATTGCATTGCAAATGCTTGTTTTATGGGGTGCTCTCCTTGTTCCAGCAAATGAGGCCAGAGAGGAGCACTTCTATCCAGAGAGCTGTGTTACTGCAGTACTTCATGCCTGATCATCTTTCAGCCCATGAATGATGGCGGCCTGTTTCAAGAACAGCTGTTTTCAGCCTAGCAGCCAGCGTGCAACAGTGGTATTGCACATTTCACTGTAGTGAATTTTTAGGAGACCTTACTAGGGTTCATACTTTAAGCTCTAATTACCTTAAAACCAAGCTTAAAGAGAACTTAGGGCGTGAGACTTGTTTTGCATTTTTTTTCACTTTAAATGCATTCGAAACTAGGCTTCTGCTAATAAAATCTGTGTTTACTCTGTCTTCCATCTTGAATCACTGTCGTATTAAACCACGTGATGACTGGTATTACCGTTTCTTGTTCTAAATAAAGAAATACACGTTTACTCTAACAAAGAACGTTCACAGAGACTTCTCCCAGCACTGTGCTTCATCAAGGGGACACGAACTGTCCCAGGCTGTTGGTATCCAATGTATCAATAATATGCTTGAATTAACTCTTAGAACAACGAAATCCCCGGTAACACTACGAGAGAATCCCTGAATGTATTCTGTATTAAAATGTTTCCTCTCAGGGCCGGCTTTAGCACTGGTGGCGCCCTGTGCGACAAAGTTTGTTGGCGCCCCCCACAGACTCCCTTACTACCATCCTTTCACAGTGTCCCCTCAAGTCTCCATAATCACTCTCTCTCACATGTATTTAATTAGTTGTATAGCACCTCCTATACCAGTGTAGAGTGTCAGGGCACTTTACATCACAAACACACTACACAGAGACAATCGATCTTAGGTGTGTAAATCAGTGTATAGGAAATGTTACATAAGCCAGAAGACTACAAGGTGTAGGAGTCACATGACATACATACTGGTAGACCTTTTAGTTTAAGAGTGCTTGATCTGGTGAAGCACAGACTCAGAATTTAAAACATAACCTCGTGGTTTGGGGTTACATTTAATAATAGGGATCGTTTATTCTTACCAATATGAACCCCTTTTGAAACATTAGAATAATGAAAGACAGAGGAAAAACTATAATGCTCTAATCTATATCTTGCAGTTTGCATGTAGCTCTTTGACAGTTATTAGCTCACAGTTCCATGTTAGGACAAAAGCACTGACTGACATATGCACTTTCTGATCTGCATGGTATACATTCTTGGCAGCAGGCATATTAACCCTCTGTGCTACCATAAAATTAGTTAAAACTTCCACTAGACAAAACTCTTCTCTCCAGGAAGAACATTAATCACGGTAGTTTTCTTAACATTTTTATTGCTGTATGAGAATTGCCAGAGGCTAGCAATGCAGCAGCAGGTGCTTTTAAAGCTATAAAATACTTCCAAGTACAGCGCCCCCTTGAAGAGTCAGCACCCGGTGAGGTGGCACCGGTCGCACCGCCCTAGGGCCGGCCCTGTTTCCTCTTGCTTGTTCCTTATTGGCGCAGATTCTGAGAACCATGGACTTGTGTAGAAATTTATGAAAGTTATTGTCTAAAATCCAATATAAGGATGTGCTTCTCTCTGTATCCCGGAACCCCCTGTTTCCACTCTAGAAGGCAAATCTATGCTGGATTTCTTAAAGAACTTAACTAAAGTCATTTGTACTGATGACTTGTACGCTTTTATGCTAAACTTACTGATGACATATTTCTTGTATTTTGCCAAGTAACTTCTTATTTAAAATTCCAAATTATTACTGGTGTCTGGCATTCTTATTGGAATGTCTCAGTATTGATCATTAAACTTGATCACAAATGTATTATTGATGCTTGAAATTCCTGTCATGGGTGCGGTTCCTTTACCCAGAGCCCCTGGCAAGAGTGATGGTGAATGGGGGCCGGTCAGTAACCTTCGCCTTAAAGAAAGGTACGTGGCAGTGATGCCCACTTTCCCCGCTGATATTTGCCCTGGTCCTTGAACCATTGGCAATTTGGATTAGAGGAGACCCCCTTAATAGGGGATTAAATTGGACGACGAATGGGAGGACAGAATTTCCCTCCATGCCGATGATATTTTACTTTATTTGGTCAAATCGTATTTTTCCATATACAGAATACTACATATATTGACCTTTTTTCAAAAATACTCCTCTTACACTATAAATTGGAATAAATCTCTTATTTACATACTTTCTGGAAGAGATTTTAGGATCCCCCTACATTGAGGAGCTAAGGTAGTCACTGAGGGCTTTTGTTACCTGAGGATCTATGTCACAACAGATCCAGTGGTATTCTATGATAACAATTTGCCCCCCCCCCCCCCAGCTCTGTCCCTTACAAAACAACGTACAGTATTGGAAGTCTTTGCCACTGTTACTGGGTAGAGCAGCGTTCTACAAAATGATGGCTCTGCCCCGATTTGTTTACACCTTACAAAATGCACCCTTCCCTGTCCCACCCAAATTTTTTCAAGCCGTGGAGTCAGAAGTCAGGACCCTTCTCTGGAACAATGGGATCCCAAGCATCTCATTGACAAAGCTCATGAAAAGCTGGTATGATGGTAGATTCACCCTCCCAGCAATTAAAAGTTGATACTGAGCCTCCCAGTTAGCAGTCACAAACCCCTGGCTACATTGGCCAGTAACCGAGCCCGCTTATAAAATGGATAGGAACAATATGATAGCAGGGTCTTCTCAACGGGCATTATATGGAGGAAGGAAAAATGCCCCGATATATACTGCAACTGTGACCACGGTTACAGTATGGCACGAGGCGACATCAGCCTTGGGTTGGAAAAACAAGATTACTCTGGGGTACCCCACTCTTCGAGACAGATTGCTTAGGGCTCCTGGCACATAGTCCTGGATTTCACAAATGAGACCTCATTGGGCATTCGACGGTCGGAGATATGTGGGCGGGAGGTACAGTAGTTGCGTTCACTGACCTTCAACAAGACTATAAACTAAGTACGAGGGAAACTTTCAGATACCTCCAAGTCTGGAACGGGTTGAATAAAGCAGTCCCTAAGGGTACAGATCTTCCAGACGCCTCGCCACTGGAGGACAGATTCCTTGATGATTACTTAAAAGAAGAATGGCAGGAGGCATTGGCATCCCCTCTAGAGGTCGCGATTTGGTCTAGGTTCAAATTAATCCAGCTGAAGCTCCGCCACAGAGTTTATTATACTAGCGTAGCGCTGGTTAAGATGGGTATTTCAAGCTCCTCATTATGCCCCAGAGGTTGTGGTCAGGTTGGGACATATCTACATCAGTGGTGGGAATGCCCAATTGTATAGTCGTATTGGAAGGAAATGACCTCAAAAATGTGGGATGTTTGCGGAAAAACTATGAAAGTGCCTTGTCAATAAATGGGATACAACTCACCTGATGGCAAAAAAGAGGATCCAGGTTCCCCTTGGAAATGTGGTAGCGAAACGTAATATAGCCAGTACTTGGCAAGGAGCCATGGTACCGAGGCTCCGGGACTGGGAGGCCGACATGGACTGGTGGGGAACAACCTTTACAACGCAACTTTTACAACGCACTACACTTACAACGCATTTTTTACAACGCACAATCCATTACAACGCATGACATTACAACGCATGACACTACAATGCATTTTTAAAAACTACCTTTACAACGCATTCCATTACAACGCATACTACCATTACAACGCATACCATTACAACGCATAATATAGTAATTTTTACCTCTATACTATCCAACACTTACCCTACTGTTGCACCCCCTGGAGTTAGAATAGTAATTTTTACCCCTATACTATCCAACACTTACTCTACTGTTGCACCCCCTGGAGTTAGAATAGTAATTTTTACCCCTATACTATCCAACACTTACCCTACTGTTGCACCCCCTGGAGTTAGAATAGTAATTTTTACCCCTATACTATCCAACACTTACCCTACTGTTGCACCCCCTGGAGTTAGAATAGTAATTTTTACCCCTATACTATCCAACACTTACTCTACTGTTGCACCCCCTGGAGTTAGAATAGTAATTTTTATCCCTATACTATCCAACACTTACCCTACTGTTGCACCCCCTGGAGTTAGAATAGTAATTTTTACCCCTATACTATCCAACACTTACCCTACTGTTGCACCCCCTGGAGTTAGAATAGTAATTTTTACCCCTATACTATCCAACACTTACCCTACTGTTGCACCCCCTGGAGTTAGAATAGTAATTTTTACCCCTATACTATCCAACACTTTCCCTACTGTTGCACCCCCTGGAGTTAGAATAGTAATTTTTACCCCTATACTATCCAACATTTACCCTACTGTTGCACCCCCTGGAGTTAGAATAGTAATTTTTAACCCTATACTATCCAACACTTACCCTACTGTTGCACCCCCTGGAGTTAGAATAGTAATTTTTACCCCTATACTATCTAATACTTACCTTAAATGCAATTTAATATTATGCGTTGTAATGGTATGCGTTGTAAAGGTAGTATGCGTTGTAATGGAAATGCGTTGTAAAGGTAGTTTTTAAAAATGCGTTGTAGTGTCCTGCGTTGTAATGTCATGCGTTGTAATGGATTGTGCGTTGTAAAAAATGCGTTGTAAGTGCATGCGTTGTAAAAGTGTGCGTTGTAACGACATACATCCTGGACTGGTGCATGCAGACGGAAAGTGTGATATATGAAGTGAAAGGCTACCCACAAAAATGGACTAAGAATGGGGTGTGTGGAATCAATCAATCAATCATTGCATCATTGCATTTGTAAAGCGCACTACATACCCGTGAGGGTCTCAAGGCGCTGGGGGGGAGGGAGCTGCTACTGTTTGAAGAGCCAGGTTTTGAGGAGTCTTCTGAAGGTCAGAAGGTCTTCGGTCTGCCGTAGGCGGATGGGGAGGGTGTTTCATGTATTGGCGGCGAGGTGGGACAATGATCTGCCGCCGCCGGTCACTCTTCGGATGCGGGGGACGGCGGCGAGGGCGTGGTCTGCAGAGCAGAGCTGGCAGGTGGGGGTGTAGAGGCTGAGTCAGCTGTTGAGGTACGCTGGTCCAGTGTTGTGGAGTGCCTTGTGTGCGTGGGTGAGGAGTTTGAAGGTTATCCTCTTGTTGACAGGGAGCCAGTGCAGATCTCTCAGGTGGGGTGTGATGTGGATGCGGCATGGGATGTCGAGGATCAGGCGTGCAGAGGTGTTCTGGATGCGTTGGAGCCGTTTCAGGAGTTTGGCCGGAGCTCCTGCGTAGAGCGCATTTCCGTAGTCAAGTCTGCTGCTGACGAGGGCCTGGGTGACCGTCCTTCTCGTTTCGGTGGGGATCCACTTGAAGATCCTGCGAAGCATGCGGAGGGTGTTGAAGCAGGAGGAGGAGACAGGGTTGACCTGCTTCGTCATGGAGAGGGTAGAGTCGAGGATGACCCCTAGGTTGCGTGCATGGTCGGTGGGTGTAGGGGGTGTTCCTAGTGCAGTCGGCCATCAGGAGTGGTCCCAGGCCAAAGGGGTAGATCCGAGGATGAGGACCTCCGTCTTGTCCGAGTTCAGCTTCAGTCGGCTGTTCCTCATCCAGTCGGCGACTGCCTTCATTCCTTCATGGAGGTTGGTTTTGGCAGTGTGGGGGTCCTATAAAGCTAGAACTAGAGGAATGTTGTGTGTACCATTTACTGATCCCCCTCTGCAGGAACGTATAACTCTTTGAAGAACAGTGGTCACAAAGTAGAGTTGACATTCTGTGGCATAATGGAAATGTTGGAAGGTAGCAACAAAATGATGGGAAATGTACAAATGCACTGTATCACTTTATTGTCAACTGTTATGTTTCTGTTTTTATTTAATAAAAAAAGAATTTATAAAACAATCCACAATGCTTTCAACTGAAGGCAGCAATTGATGCCACTTTAACCCTCTCTGGCCAACCCAAGTAATGTCTACATAGGATAAGCCTAGGTCGCTGTCAATGCCACTCTTTCTAGCACTCTCTCTGGCTCAAAACACAAAACTATGACCCACAATCAATCACGTTTGTTAAGCGAGACTACTCAGGTTCCAGTCTATCAAGAAGGGAGTCTGTCGAAGAGCCAAGTTTTGAGGTTTCTCGTGAAGATGGGGAGTGATGTCTGTATGAGCTGGAGCGGTAGGGCGTTCCAGGCTCTGGCCACAAGGAAGGAGAAATAGCAGCCTCCCGATCTGGTCTTTCTGGCGTGGGGAACCACGGCATAGGAGAGCTGGGCTGATCGTAGGGTTCTTTGGGGTGTGTAGAAATTGAGTCGGCCCACAGTACACACACTGACCATTTTGGAGACAAACAGGACAGGAATAGCACACAGGAAAAGTCTGCAGCAGAATGTGGCAGTTATGAAGATCAAAGGCCGTTAAAATGGAAGGCAGCAACTAAAATATAAAATAACATATTTGATTGGATGGTGGAGATATGCAGGGAAATAATATTAGGTAGTGACTTTAACAAAAAAAGTTACTACCTCTATTATTGGCTTTAGAAAATGAAATAAATAGTATTGTTGTTTTGGTTATGCTTGGAACTGCAAATAGTCAACCACACCTCCTACAGTTTAATTTGAATCTAGCATGCTGTTCAGAGGAAGGTTTATGAACTTGTGATCTAGTGCTAGCAGAGAGTGTTCCAAACATGGTTACTGTGGAAACTGTGCTAAAAGAGTGTTGGGGGAAGGGAAGAAAAGAGACTGTACTGTGAAGCTTAAAAGCGCAGTGGTGTACAAACATTGCTCATTAGGGAGTGTTTGGTTTCTAGATGAGTTTTTTTATACAAAGAATTAACAGCAGATTGTTAAATGCTAATAAGGGATTCCGTGTTGATCTGCCACAAATGTATTTGGGGGGGCCACGCTGACCACTGAGGTTGATCTGCTGATCTGCCCAAAAACACTACCACATTGGGCTTCTTTCCCAAAAACGTGGAAAACGTTAAAAACCAGTGACTATTTAGAAGTGGTATAACAAAATGAATGCATGAAAGGAAGCCTGTGATTTGCTTAGTACAGCAGTAGCAATGAAAGGAGAGTGGGAAGGGTAGCCATTATTGGTACTTCTTTACTGAGAATGGAAGAGCATTGCTATATTTCAATATTGAGATTTGCACAAAAAAGTGATATTAACTGATATCAAGAGAAGAGTTGGAGAAAAGCAGTTGGAAAACAGCAAAGGCATTTCACTGGTATGTGAATTAGGGTGTACTGTAAACAAACGAGATGTAAAAAAAAATATATCTGCATCTAAGCTGAGAGAAAATGTGTACTTTACAATAAAAGGAAAAATAAAAGGGAGGTTTGTTGAGGACATTAAGTTCAAACATAGAGACCAGGAAAGAGGAATTGGTATGCTGGAATTATAGTTATTTGCCAGTATGAATGAATGTGTTGAAATTAGATGTGGGTGCTTGCTCATAGCATGTAATTTATTAGTATGTAATTTGCACCTGCTCACACAGTCAGGCTGGCACTTAAACACCCAGTTACACTCCCACAAAAGCAAATATGTATCCACCACTCATATAGTTAGACAGTGACTGACATACTCAGTCACACACCCATAAAACCATTCACACACTCATTTACTCACCTATACATCCACTTACATATTCATTTGCACACCCCTACAGGTACTGCCACACCCACTTCCACATCTATACAATGATGTATGTACCCAGAACCCAGATAGTCAGTTACACATGCACTCACATAGCCATACACCCAGGTATACACCCAGTCACTCACCCAACTGCCACTCATATACCTATTAACAAAACCATACAACCAATCACCCAGTCAGACAGAGACAGAGGCACTAACACATACATTCACACACAACACAGCACTTATGTAGCCACCACTACTAGAGTCACTTGCACACACAATTACATGCCCAAACACCTACTAACATAGACAGTTACCAATACATATAGCCACTTCCACACCTATTTGGACACCCATAAAGTTACTAACATACCCAGTCATACGCCCGCACAGCTACTTACACATCAAGTACAATACCCACAGAGGCACTGATACACTCACTCACATACGTACTCAACATCTCACCCACCCACCCATACAAGCCCTCATATAACATGGCGTGTATTTGTAAAGCTCATGCTCACCCAGAAGGCTATCTTGGCACTGAATAAGAGATTTTTATTGTTACCCAAATCAATGGTACTAATTTTTTTGACCATAGAAGGATGAAAGGCAGAGTAAATGTGCCAGAATTTGAACAGATAACCATGAGATCAAATGTAGCCCCCTACACTGGACACATTAGTACACTAAGCCACCAGACCCAGCTATACTCATTTATACACACATAGTCAGAATTTACATTTATGTAGATACTCACTTGCTTATACATAGTGGGGCTGCCACAGATACACCCAGTTACACTCCCAAAAAAGCACTTATGAACCCACTACTCATACAGCTAGACAGTGACTAAGACACTCAGAAACACACCAATAAAAGCATTCACACATGTATGTACTTATCTATAGATCCACTTATATAGTCACTCAAAGATCCATACAGACAGTGTCAAACCCCCTCACATACCTGTAAAGCCATTCATACACCCAGCACTCAGATAGTTAAGTAAACAGGCACTTGCACACACATTTAACTTGTTATACACCCAGTTACCTACACATATTAGCGCTCATATTCCTATTTACAAAAATGAAACAGTCACACACACACACAGAGGCAATTGCACATCCTTTCACACACCCGCATTGCAGTTATATATGTAACACTAGCAGAGTCAGTAGTACACACAGTTACACACCCACACAATGACTGAGACAGTTAATTACCAATCCATAGAGACACTTGCATACTCATTTACACACCCATACAGTCAGTAACACAGCCACTGAAATACCCAGACAGCTACATACAGATCCAGTGCCACACACACAGAGGCACTGATACAGTTACTCAGATATCCACTGAACCTGTGACACACCTAGACATTCACCTGTAGTGCGACTTATATACAGATATATACACTTATAGTTAGAGACTTAGAGAGCCGGTTACAAACTGAGATAAACATTAATATAGCTACTGATTTGCTTATAGTATGTAATGAAGTAGTATGAAATTTAAATCTACATGTATTCTATATTTGCTTTTCAAATATTTACTTGCATACCCATTTACACACCCATACAGTCAGTAACACAGCCACTGAAATACCCAGACAGCTATGTACAGATCCAGTGCCACACACACAGAGGCACTGATACAGTTACTCAGATTTCCACTAAACATGTGACACACCTAGACATTCACCTGTGGTGCGACTTATATACAGATATATACACTTATAGTTAGAGACTTAGAGAGCCGGTTACAAACTGAGATAAACATTAATATAGCTACTGATTTGCTTATAGTATGTAATGAAGTAGTATGAAATGTAAATCTACATGTATTCTATATTTGCTTTTCAAATATTTACTTGCATACCCATTTACACACCCATACAGTCAGTAACACAGCCACTGAAATACCCAGACAGCTACGTACAGATCCAGTGCCACACACACAGAGGCACTGATACAGTTACTCAGATATCCACTAAACCTGTGACACACCTAGACATTCACCTGTGGTGCGACTTATATACAGATATATACACTTATAGTTAGAGACTTAGAGAGCCTGTTACAAACTCAGATTAACATTAATATAGCTACTGATTTGATTATAGTATGTAATGAAGTAGTATGAAATGTAAATCTACATGTATTCTATATTTGCTTTTCAGATATTTACTTGTGTTTAAAGAGCAGGATTTATAATGCAGAGAAACATTCAAATTATAAATAAACTGAGGAAACAGTACGACCTGCTTCAAAGTAAGAATGATAAAGCACATGGTGTGGAGAATGTACTGAGGGAAAAAAAGCTGCTGGTAGGAGAACTAAGGAGTTTGTTAAAACATTATATAGGAAAATGCAGAATGCTGATAAAGTTTCAAATAAAAAGCAAGGTTTATGATCAGCTCAGAATGGAGAAGGAGTAAGTCATATTGAAAGTAGCCAATCTTACAAAAAAACACCAAGTTTGAGAAGGAGACAGAAACAATTTAAAGAAATACAAATGAGAATGTTTAGAAGTAGGGTAATACTGAATTTGGTACAAAACATGAGGGAGAGTAAGAGAAGAAGGGCAGCATTGAAGCAAAAACAACATTTTGAGAGTGTGATTGATCAGGCATTTGCCCTGAAGCGCAAACTATTTATTTTGATACTTAACAGAATGACAACGCTGGACAAAACTGTGTTGCTTATATAGAAAAAAAAGCTAAAAAAAAAGGCTTATTAATAAAAATAATTTTTGCAAACTTTTCAAAGGAGAATGGAAGCATATGAAGAGTACTAAGGCTTTCTTTGGTGAAAAAAAATACTTACAAAAGAACACAGTGTATGCAGTTGAAACAAGTGGCCGATGCTTTTAGATAAAAGATGGTACTCCCATTGCAAAAGAGGAGATGGTTCCTAGAAATGCAGAGGAAGAAATAGCTGAAGAGGTACAAGGAAGGCATAGACCTGCCCCTGTGTATACATCTAAATGTTTATGAAACAATACTGATACTATCTATAAATGTTTTTCAAGCAATGGAACCAAAGATTGGGAAACTACCACTACCAGAAAGGACCTAAAGGTAGAGTTGTGCACTCACCTTTAGATTTTAAGTGCAATGTTGAAACTGTGGGTGTAGAGAAAGATTTGGAAGAACCGCTAGTTATTCTAGTAAATGGTGTGCCCAAAAAAAACTGTCAGGAACTAGTGGATGTGAATAATGTGAAGAAAGCTGCTTTCTAACTTAAAGATAATAGTGTGTACTATAAAGATGTAGATGTTGTCAGAAATGGAAGTTGCATGGAGGAGGAAATGTTGCATTCAAGTGGAAAGTTTGAAAAAGTAGATAGAAGTAGATCTAAAGAACTATAGGAGCACTATAGTATCCATCCACTGCATTTAAAAGAGGTTATGGTGGATGCTATGGAACTGTATCAGATGAAACAATCTAGAGGAGCTCCAATGAGTGTGTGGGAGAAACGTTTAGAGGCTTGATGTTTTCCTCAACTAATTCCAAGTAGGTGTATGGTATGATGACCGCCTACATTTCGACAAAGTATTACATATGCATTCCACCTCTTATTTGAAAGCGATTTGTCTGGACTGCTATACGTTGTTAGCCACATTCTTAAGACAGAAGTTCATCTATAAAATATATCTGAAAAAGAATTTGTTAACAAAATTCATGGAAAAGATCAGAAGCTGGAGTGCAATGTGATAAATTTGCTGGCATGCCAACGTGAGACCAATTAGTATTGGCATCATCGCCATGGTGAGCTGAAGTGTATGTTTCAAAATGTAGGTGCACCAACTTGCTTTGTGACCCTGAGTTATACAGAGTATGCATGGGATGATTTACATGACCTTTTGAAAGAAGCAAACTCTAACAATAAAGGCATTACATTGAAGACACCAGGAGAGCTTTGCTCTTTGGATTCTGCAAATATTTGCAGCTATTTAAACCGCAGATTTCAAGTCATGCTGTCTTTCATCTGCAACAAAATTAATCCACCTCTTGGAAAAGTTATTGATTTCCTTTCACGAAAAGAGTACCAATCAAGAGGTGCTCCTTATATTCACATGTTGTTGTGAGTAAAAGATGCACCTACATTTGGAACAGACACAGATGAGTATGTACTTTCTTTCATAGAGGAGTATAATACAAGTAGCATTCCAAAAGAAACTGAGGAAAAAGACCTACAGCAGCAAGTACTGCATTTTCAATCACATAGATGTAGAAAGTACTGTTGGTGGAAGTATACAGCAAAAGGAAAATCTTATGCCAAATGCTGTTTTGGATTTCCAAGACCTGTTATTTCAAAAGGGAGTGTGAACAGTTTTATGTCTGCAGTGAGACATACACTTAGTCGTAAATCACCTAAAAACACATGCAACCTCAGGAGAACAGAGGCTTTAAAATATATTAATGACTACAATTCCTCATTCCTGGAAGGACACTACGATTGTCCCCACATTTAAAAAGGGAATTAGAAGCCACCCCTCATGTTATCGGCCCATCTCCCTTTTGGACTCGTCATCAAAGATATTAGGTCATCTCCTTTTAGAGACCTTGGAAAGATGGGCCTTTGACAGTACCTTTTTTTCTGACATAAAATACAGCTTTAGGGCAGGGTCAAGACAGTCGAGCAAAGTGTAAATCTCCTTTTAATTTCAGGGAAATATGTTCAAGTGAGGAGTGGGGCCCTTCACTTGGCCTTTATGAACCTCTCTTGCACATTTGACATAGTTGACTGGGGCAAGCCATGGTCCATGTTGTGCAATGCAAGTATTGACCCCACTCTGGTTGATTTTCTTGCACGCTTGCATAGTAACACCAAGATAAGTGTTCGCTATAATTCAAATGGAGATTGCACTGCACCGTTTCACACAACCAAGGGTGTGAAAAAGGTTGCATTTTTGGCACTGTTTTGTTTCCTTTTTTTATATAAACCAGTTTGAGTACATTTTGATTTCAAAAGCAAAATACTTTCCAGGGTTGACGACTGTCTGGTACCAGTTTTACTATACGCTGACGATGCCGTGTTGATCGCCAGCACTGTCAATGGCCTGCAATTGCTCCTCGATATTTTAAATACTTTTATCGGTGATGTTAATTTAAAAATTAACCATAAAAAATCAAATGTTATGACCTGCAGCCCAAAGAAACCTCCTTCCCACTCTTTCCACATTGATAGTATCTCTATCACAAATGTTCAGAGTTTCAACTACCTTGGCATAATTGTCTCAGACAAATTGAGCTGGGACGATCTATTAATACAGAGTACCTGCAGCTTGCAGGGGCTATAGATGGTATTTTAAGCTTTTTGAAAAAATGAGGACAAAAGCCAATAAAGGAGTTATCAACTCTATATAAAAGTGAATGTTTTTCCTTAGGGTGTTACGGAGAAGGTGTGTAGGGGTAATTTTTACCAGTTAGCATCCACAAAATTGAGAATACATTTTTACACAGGTTGCTTAAGGCTCCCAAAAGTACACCCAGCGTCATTGTCCACCTGGAGGCCGATTCCCATTCCTGGAGGACCTAATTCGGTTAGCACCCCTTCATGCTTGGCTCAAGATCTGGCACTCAAGATATAATAGCTTCTCTCGTTCTGTGCTTTGTTTGAGGCAAGATGGGGCCTTTTTAATTCCTTAGCTTGCCCATGTTAAAAGAGGCCTTACTGACATAGGTCTCTCTAATTTATTTTATGCACCCAATGCAATTGATAATTTATCTAAACCTATGGTGAAAAATGTATTTTGCTAATTTAAAAACCATGATAGTTTTGATAAGAATCAACGATTAAAGACAGTGTTGTGCTATCTGGACCTGAAGTTGGAGGCAGGGACGGAACGTTATTTAACTTGGGTTACATCAAACCCGTTTTAGACTTAGCACCCTACACTTTATTGTAGCTTTTCCCCACCAGGGTACCTGGTTTCAATCCCTGCCCTTCTGTCCTTGTGATAGCATTTCTAAGCAATCAATGTCACATTCTATGTTCTTTTGCAAATTTTATGACTACCCTAGACACTTATATTTATTACCCTTTTTACACACCCTTGGTTTTAGAACTTACAAAGATTGTTTACATCATCTCCAATTTGTAGCTAATGAGCATTGTTGCCTTGTTGTAACTAGTTTTGTATCTCAAGCTCTTAGATTCAGGAACAAATAAAAGGGTGGATGTTTTTCTTAGCTAAATTGTGATATTTCATTAATTTAGCTATGTCTTGTATTCATGCCGTAAATATGATATGGATTTTTAGTATGATTTTACACTAATTTGGATTTTATCAAATTGTATTTGTAATGTATTATCTTTTATGGCTTCTTAGCCGAATAAAGAAACTTGCCTTCCTGACTGACTACAATGCTGTGATTTTGAAAATGCGGAATGCCAATATCGATATTCAGTTTGTGGCTGTGAGAAGCTGGCCTGGTATATGATGTCCACTAATGTAAGTGGGCACCTTGCACAAGTCCAGACAATCCTTATGGTGATTTAGGAGGTCTTATACAACCTTAGAAAGCTCTCTAAGTGGTAGCTGTGGAGAGCAGCCTTCAGGCTTAGTCCAGAGGGAGTGAAAAGCAGTTTTATTTTACCAGAATGCAAACTTATAGTATATATTAAGTGAAAAGAACCACACCAATTATTTATAAAAATATGTATTTATTATATAATACTCTCTAGTAAGTTCCAATATCTCCAACAAGGAGATAAACACAATGCACGCAATACTTTAGCAAAGAAACGCAGTAAATAGCATGAACTACACAGTGGACCCCGAGCGGGGACCAAACCATATACTAAGAAAGTGGTATACGAACCACAACTTGGATCAAGACAGGGTTGAGAGGACGTAGAAGTGCTGGGACCCCAAGGAACCACCCAGGTGAGTAGATAGGAACCCCACAGACAGCATGTGCAGTGTGGAAACACTACCATGGTCTCCGTACAACTCTATGTGCAAGTCGTGGTTGGATTTTTTAAGATTAAGGACTGTTCCAAGTGGACCCTGAAGAAACCCGACAGAAGGTTGGAGAGCCACCCCACCCATGGGTACCCTAGTACCCACGTTACCTACACCAGGGAAGCCGGGTGCATACGTGTGAAGTGGTGTCGGAAACCACTGTCGAACCCAAAAGAAGACTCTAGGAAACTGCTGCTGTGGAAGAAGTGTCCGGTGGAATCCGAGGTTGGATTCTTGATGAAAGGTACCTGCAAGCAGATGGGACAGAGTCTATGTCACTCAGGGGTGACCAGGAGACTTGGAATACAAATGCCCACCAATGTCAGGTGATGCAGGATGGATGATGAGGACCTTCACTCTGCAGCTGTGAGGACCTGGCGATGCTGAGGAGGACTAGGAGCCATGCAGGATTTGTTCCAAGAAGGATGTCGAGTGCTGAGGGGTCGTGTCCAGCGGGAGCACCAGCAAGCCTTGGAAAATGCAACCAATGCAGGAATCAAAGAAGGAGCAACGTCGGGACCAGCAAGGTCCAGGGGACTCACCAACAGCAGACGAGTCAGGGCAGGTCCCTAGCAATCAGGGGAGCCCAAAAGAAACAAATGTGACCCTCAAGTGGACCCACAGGCTAGAGGTACTGGAGTCACAAGAGGACCTCAAGCAGCTCAGCAAAAGATGCAGGCCACGATGCACACAATGCTGTGTGGCTGAAGATTCTGGTCACTGGAGGTGCTCGAGGTGGGGGCTACCTGGAGCCCGAAGATCTCCTTGGAAAGAAGTCAACAAGCCTTTGCAACTGCAAGTTGATGCTGTGCACAGGGTGAATGTAATTTCTAACATTCACGAGGGATACTGGCCTCAAACTTGGTGAGAGGGCAGAGCCTTTGGAGTCTGGAGGAGCTCAAGACCAGCCGACTAGTCGACTTAGTTACAGTGCCTGGGAATGCAGGGGAGTGACTCCTTCACCCCAAGAGAGATTCCTTCTAATGTCTTTGATGCTTCACGGGCCTTGGAAGGTTCCTGCATGATGCACAGGCACAGATGATGCAGCAGACTGGAAGGGAGATGAAGTCAGGCCCAAACAAAGTCCATGATGCCCAGACGGTAGAAGTAGATGTGCTGTCTGATCTGAATCTTATACCATTACAAATCTAGTGACCTACACCCAGGTAAGCTCTTAAGTACCCTAGGGAGAGTGTTGGGAAGATTCAGAGGACCCTCCAAGGGGAGGGTCTGGAGAGGAGGGAGGTTACTCCCATGACCTTTGTACAGCTTCACGCCAGAGCAGGAGCCAACGGCTCCCAGAACTGGTTTGAACTGGACTATGCACGGGGATACCAAGTGTGCCCCTCATGCAGACTTTCTGTGACTGGCAAGTGCACCCACATGGTCCCAATACACTAAATCCTGTCTGGGATGTGGTCACACCTCCATGTGACAGGATGCAGGATACAGGGAACACTTAGAGCCTAATGGAGGGCTCTTCCAGTGCTTGGAATCATACCTCCTACACCATTTATGGTGTGGGGTATGATTCCAACATGTTTGATACCAAACATGATAGGATTCGTTGCAGCCATTTTCGAGATGGTCATCATTTAATTACGCGGTGCCCCTCTATATGGTATATGGCTGCTTCACTGTCAACCTGGGAGAATGAACTTCATAGGCTGCAGGGGTTTCATGCTCATGCAGGGGCACCCTCTCACTTAGGATCAAGCACCCCGCCTTCAGGATTGCAAAGGCCTGCTATAGGGGTGACTTATAGGTTTTAAGTACAGTGACCCGAGATATAGGAAACCTACATATTTAGTAAGTGGTGCTAGCATTAACTTACACAGACTGCAATGGCCAGCCTGTAGTTCCATTTTGCATGATCTCTCATGGGTGGCATAATGCATGCTTCAGCCCATGATAGACCCCTGGGGTGCCTATACCCTGGGTACCTTAGTACCATATACTAGGGACTGATAAGGGTACCCCAGTATCCAATCTGAAATGTACCTAAGCATTCAACACAACAATGTAGGGAGAAAGCAGATAGACTGGGGTCCTGATAGCAGGATCCCAGTCAGACTAGTCAAAAACAGCCTCACATCAAGCAAAAAGTGGGGGTAACCATAGAAGCAGATACTACTTTCCTACATCGGCAGGTAACTCTATAGCTGTTGCACATTTTGTTACTTCATACATAACAAATTCTGTGGCGACAGAGATGAAAGGTGTGTGGGAAGAGATTTTTGCTGAGAAGTCTCTAGGAAAAATATTGTACAGGTTCAGTTTGAAGATGCTTTCGCACAGGGGAAATTGGATACTATGAATGTTGTGACAACTTGAGTTCTGCTAGTTTATATTCTAATTTGAAAGGAATTATTTAGGCAAATATAGGCCTAGCATCAAGTCACAACCAAGTTTGAAATCTTTTTCAGATATTGAATGTCTTATAGAGTTTGAGCCAGACAGGAAAGAAATTTTGAATACAAACATGTTGGATACATACTACCCAAAAATGAGTGTACATCTAGAAAATGTCTATTTATATGAAGTACTCCAATACTACACATTTAGAAACAATATGTCAGAAAATGTAGATGAAGGTACATTTGCAGAAGTTGGTTGCAATGAGTGTTTGGTGTAAGATAGCAAGGCCAGACTAATTAACCATGGAAAATTGAATTCCCTGGCTGCTGAGAAAAAGAGAATTGTTCTATTTAGCACTTTTGTAGCTGTTTAAACCTTGATGTTCTGAAACAGAATTACTATTGCTATTAAGACGTTTTCAATGCTACAAAGGATAGCAGTGAGTGCTCAATGTTTCCAAACTACTTGCAAATGTTGAATGGTGTAATTCAACAGAAAGATACAATTACTGCTGAGGTAGGTAAGGAGAGTTCACAATGCAGGCAAAGTTCATGTCCTCAAAGGCAGGATGAACCTGGACAACCAATCATTCAAAAAATGAGGCTGCTATTGCAATGAATGAGGTGGAGACTGCAATTGAACAAGCAAGACAAGAAACAATTGATTTGCAGATTTAGTTGAACTAAATGATGAGCAAATAGGCATATATATGGAAAAGAAACCTACAGTTGAGCTGGGATTTCTTCATGACAAGAAAGAGTTTGCATGGTCATCATTTAAGACTCCATCAGTGGTCAAGCTTATACTGGTCAAAGTTTCTTAATACAAGTTCTTACAGCTTTTCTACAGAAGACTACATATTAATTTATCATGTGTGGTTGCAGTACTTACTGGATTAACTACATACAATATCAAAGGTTTTACTTTACATCACCTCTGATGCTGCCTGTGGATCTTGACGACAAACTGGAATACCAAGAGTTATTTGGCGAAGCTTGTCATGAAGTGTCAAGAGTGTTAAAATAGTTGAAACTTTTAATCATCAAACAGGTGAGCATGGTCTCAAATGCAATGCTTGCCTTCATGCATTTGAGAATGCAAGTCATTTTGATAATAGATTATGATATCCTATTTGGAGGAAAACATTTGATTCTTTTTAGAAATCTACTCCAGGTGTCCCTTCAAAAGGGGCAAGGCATGTTCTAGAAAGTGGTCTTCTTAAAAACCTTATCCAACAACAAAAACAGCAGTAGAACTAATGTTTAGTTTTGTACAAGAAGGTAAACATATTGGAGGAGTGTGCATCTTTCAATAATTAATTGCTGGAATTGGAGAAAGAAATAGTTGTGCAACTGAAAGCAATGTATAAAATGGAACACCAGGGTCTCACTACATTGCTGAGTGAAAAGTTACAAACTGTTTAATGAACTGCAGGATTGTATAAATGTTTATGCATATGCGAAAACTGTAGAGTTATTTTGCACCAACATTTAAATGTTGAAGTAGGGTTTAGTCAATGGTGCTATGGGTAAAGTTGTTGATTTTAGTATTTTCTAAATAGGAATGAAGTAGAATACCTTGTCATTAAATCTGATCAGATTGACAACGCAAAGGAAATTGGACAACATACTGCTTGTTTTTTGCTTGTGAAAGATTTATATGTTAGACATAAACTGTTTCCAGTTTGTATAGCACGTGCTGTTTCTATTGATAAACCAAATGGTTTAAGTTTTGATGTAACATTTATTAATAGTAGTAATTTGGTAGTACAGTGTTTAAGGAAGGTATGTTATATGTAGCTTTGTCTCAAGTTAGGACATTGTCTGGTTTGTATCTAGCTGCATTTCATGACAGCAGAGTAAATGCAGATTCAAATTGTGTTAAAGAATTCAAACAATTAAGAAGAATTTATGCTGCTCTTTTAGGACAGTATCCAGTTTACGAGAAATGCTCCATCTGTTAAAAACAGACACTTTCAAAGCAGTGTATTATTGTTGTTAGAAAGCAGGAAATCAAAGACAAGAAGGACGTTGCGAATAAGGTTATCAATTCTCAGGCCCCTCTGGTGTTAACTGCTATGCTAATGTTGTGCTAAATAGATGCAATTGAAGAGAATTACACGAAGGCATTGTGTGCTGCACTGTGTGTTTTGTTGCAACATCTGCGTAGTGATAGAACTAAAATACATTGTGCATCACACATTCAAGACCTTGTAGATATATGCAATGGGTCTGTACAGTTTACTCCAAATACTCAAGAGGATGCACGGAGTTATTAAATGTGATTCTTGCTGTTTTAGAAGAATAGGACATACTTATAGATGAGTTATTTGGACTTAGTTACTCATGGAACCATGAATGTAAAGATTTCTCATACAGATCAACTAAAGAAATAGATTTGACACTTTTATTGTTTTTACTTTGCCAGATTGCAAAAGTGTGACTTTTGACAGATTGCTAAAACAAGCTGCACAAAACAATGTATGCCCAAATTTTCAAACACATCTTGTGTCAACTTTACGTGTAGTAAGAAGTGGCAAGTATGTTATTTTAATGCTACAATGATGCAGAATAGATTACACTAAATCAGAAACTGAGATTACTAACTTTACAGCAGGACAAATATCTATTTCTGGTAAAACATACACTACAATCACTATACTTTTTCATGAAGGAGATAGTATTACATCTGGTCATTACACTATTGATGTAAAAAGTAAAAGTGGATGGACAGCATGTAATAATAAGAGCCTAAAATTCAAGCAAAGATTGCCTTTTTGGTTACCAAATTCTTATCTGTTGTTTCTGGAACCAACGTTCTAAGGACGATTACAGTTGCAAAAGTGGAATAGTCTAGTTGAAGTAGATGCATTATCAGTATTTATGACATCATGCGGCCTACCAGGGGAAGTGTCTTTACAGGGCCTTGCAGATGCTGGTGTGCATTACATATCTAGTAGTATTCCTAATGATGAAGGTCTCATTTTCAGCATATGTTTCTTTGGATTAGTAGAGCAGGTATAGGTAAAATTATTGTTTAAAAAAGTGTAGGGAGTGCACTGAACAGTGTTGCTTTTTTACAATTACATAGTGTGCAGTTCTGGATTTTTTATACAATCTATATGATGTTCTTCTCCACTGTTTAATGATGATTCTTTATACAGTACATCATTAATGATGCATTGGTATGAAAGCTGAGAACAGTAAAAAAGGGAAAATTAAATGCTTATTTTTATAATAATATAACATTACAGCATGAGAAATTTGTAGTGATTTGTTCCTATTATGAAGTTATGCATTGTTGATATTTCTACGTTTAATTTATAATTTTATAAATTATTAAACTCTAAATCATAGTTGTTGTGTTTCTTTTTATATAGATGAATGGCATCATCTATTGGAGTAATGTGGTTCACTAATTAGTTATTTCAGTGTTGTTACATAAAATTACATTGTCAGGGTGTTTCAGACTACAAATAATAAAACATACATCCACATACACAGTCAGATACCCATGCACCCATACAGCAACTCACATACCCACACTGACGCTCACAAACCTATTTACTCTCTAACACAGCCAATACACACCTACCCCCACACACACACACACAGATATGCATTCACACACCCACAAGATACTCATGCACCCACTCGCACACAGACACTGGCACATCCATTCACACACTGATACATCAAGTTGCATCCCCAGTCACACACTGACATAGACATTCACACGCCCACTCACACATCGATACAGCCATTAATACAACCAGTCCAACACTGACACAGACACTCATAAACCCACTCCCACAACCACTCCCACAGAGACACTCACAAATCACCTCATATACCCATGCAGCTACTCACACACCCACTAACACAACCCACACTGAGACTCATACACCCACTGGCTCACCAATATAAACATTCACACATCTAATTATACACTGGTACAGCTAGTGACATACCCACTCACACACTAATACAGCCACTCACACACCCACTCACTCACTGATACTGGCACTTATACACCCACTCCCACAGATACACTCACAAACCACCTCATACATCCATGCAGCCACTCACACACCCACTAACACAACCCACACACCCCCTGGCACACCAATATAAACATTCATACATCTACTTATACACCGATACAGCTAGTGACACACCCACTCACACATCGATACAGCCATTAATACAACCAGTCAAACACTGACACATACACACATAAACCCACTCCCACACCCACTCCAACAGACACACTTACAAACCACCCCATACACCCATGCAGCCACTCACACACCCACTAACACAACCCACACCGAGACTCACACACCAACTAGTTCACCAATATAAAAAATCACACACCCACTTATACTCCCATACAGCCACTCACAAATCCATTCACACACTGATATAGCCACTCACACACCCATTCACTCCCTGATACAGGCACTTATACACCCACTCCCACAGAGACACTAACAAACCATCTCATACACCCATGCAGCCACTCATACACCCTTAACACAACCCACACTGAGACTCACACACCCACTGGCACACCAATATAAACATTCACACATCTACTTATACACTGATACAGCTAGTGACACACCCACTCACAAACTGATACAGCCATCCAGGCTCACACAGTGATATAGACACTCATACAGCCACTCAAACACCCACACAGCTACTCACACACAGAGAGACACTTAGAAACCCACTCACATACCCATACAGCTATTCACACACCCACTGAGATACCCACACTGACACTCATATACCCACTCACACACCCACAGAGATGCTCACAAAACAATACAATACAGTCACTCACACACACCCACAGACACTCACAAACCCATTCACACACACCCACACAGCCACTTATATACCCACTACCATGCCGACACAGATGCTCACACACCTATATAGTCATTCATATACTCAGTAAAACACTGGCACAGACACTCACAAACCCACTCACACATTCACACAGACACTCAGTCCCACACCCATTCACGCACCCATAGAAATACTCAGAAACCTACTCATGTACCTATTCAGCCAGTCACATACCCCCACTGACAATCACAAACCTATGTACTCTCTCACACAGCCAATACACACCTATCCCCCCACACACACAGATATGCATTCACACACCCACAAGATACTCATGCACCCACTCACACACAGACACTGGCACATCCATTCACACACTGATACATCAAGTTGCACCCCCAGTCACATACTGACATAGACATTCACACACCCACTCACACATCAATACAGCCATTAATACAACCAGTCAAACACTGACACAGACACTCATAAACCCACTCATCTTGCTAAGATAAGACAGAGGAGACCGAGACTTCCTGGCTGACACACTGACCAGAGATGCTGAGGTTCCTGCATGCAGACACTCCAGCTCGCAGTGGTCTAACATCCCTCGCGGGATGTCCAACTCGAGACCAGGACGGGGTCCCATAGGCTATCACTTCAGGTAATGGGGTTGACTAAATCCTAGAGGGATTCTTGGCTTAACACCTACACACAGGCTAGGTACACTTAGGTACTTTTAGTTAGGGAGGCATTGTAGGAATATGCATCTTTTACCATGTGTTTTATATATTTGTACGTATTCATGATTATAGTAAGATGGTAGAACTATACCATCCAGTTACCTTTATCGTACTGCTATCATTTATATCTTATACTGCCTAGCGGTTGTTGCAGCTCATCTATTTTATACCAGAATAACAACTGTTCAATAAATTCTTATTGAAGCACCCAGCCTGTTTGTTCTGTGTATTCCTCTGAGACAGACTAAGTAAGCACGAGTGACTGAGCAAAAGGTAGTATATTGTTTCCACGGTCCTGAGGGATCAGGGCTGTCATGTTCGATGGTTGCCAAGAACTATTCTCTCCTTGGTAAGAGGAGATTTTAGTGGCACTGTGAGCTAGTTGGTACGAAACAGGCCAACATACCCGGTGGGGGTGATCAGAATTTGTCTGACACCAATCCTACAGTGTATGTTGTCTAAACGGGCAGACCCTTTATATTTCTTATAGGAACTACACGATAACACACCTACTCATACACCAATCCAGCAAGTCACAAACCCACTCAAACACCCACACAAACACTCACACATCCACTCACACACTGATACTGCAACTCACACAACCACTCACACACCAACTCATATAGACTTTCATATACCCTGTCACACACTGACACAGAGACATACACCTACTCACACACCGATACAACCATTCGTATACCCAGTCAAATACTGACACAGACACTCACAAACTCACTCACACACCCACTCAGACACTCATGCACACACTCTCACACTAATACAGCCACTCACACACCCACTGAGACACTCATACATCCAGACACTCACAAACCCACTTGCACACACACAGCCACTACATACCTACTCACACACCCACACATACATACATGCTCAGAAATCCACTCACACACCCAGAGATACTCATGCACCCACTCATACACCAATACAGCAAGTCTCACACCCACTCACACACCCACATAAACACTCACACACCCACTCGCACACTGATTCAGCAACTCACACACTGACTCACACATTGATACAGCCACTCACACGCCAACCCACACAGCCATTATACACCTAGTCACACAGACACAGATACTCACACACCCACTCATGCACTGATACAGCCATTCATACACCCAGTCAAACACTGACAGATACTTACAAGCCCACTCACACACCCAAACAGACACTTGCATACACACACTCGCACTGATACAACCACTCACACTGATACAGCCACTCAGACACCTAGTCACACCTCAGAAAGTTGTTCTGTAACTGGGCTTTATAGTCAACAATTCATCAATAAACTACAAAACGTACAGTGAGAGAGTGGGCTTTGGGTCAGCCCAGCTCAGCCATTGACCTTTATGCTTTTTCCACCTTAGCCATTGCTTCGACCAAACAGTCAAACCCATTATATTTCTTGATGCTTACATCGTACCTTTGACTTAACATTTCAGCTTTGGTGTTGTGACATAAAATTGTTGATTACTGTGACTGCACTTATTACAGTGCCACTATCAGATTTTTTGCTCTGCAGTGCCTTCACATGTTAGGAGTTCTCCACCTCTCGTTGAGTGTGTGCGCTCACATCAGGAAACACACATGAAATAGACATTTTCAACTCTTCCCCGGGCGCCTTTCTGCTTCCTAGTGGCTTAGTCTCAGAAGTAAATGAAGGAAGTGACTGTGATAGATGGGAATACCAAGCATTGCTGCTGTGTCTCAGATCACCGTCCCCTACAGCATACAGCACCCAGCGCATGACATGACAGTGCAAGCCAGCACTACACCACAATCAAGCAAATGAAGAAATGACTACCCCTGTCCTTATGATTTTTATCCACCAGTGTTCACCAGCTCAAGACCACCGGAGAGGCATCTGGATGTAGTTCTGAGATGGGTATAAATACTCTTTCTGAAATATTCATGCAATACGTTACCTTTGCTCTCTGTAATCTCAAATCAAGGTACACAGATTTCCTGTGCCCTGTTATCATCCTTCAGTCAATGTCTTCTGTAATTGGTGGAGCCTTATGTAGTCTGATCAATACCTCTTTCACTTTGGGTATTGCTCCTGTTGCCTGTAAAAAAGCAAGAGGTAATCACCTTTGCTAAAAAAATACCTGTTCAGACACGATCGACTTGAAAATCTGTAGGCTGATTATGACACTGTTTTCCTTCTGCAAAATTATGGATAAGCATTTGCCCTCCTGACTCTTGAATCATCTTGAAGCTTCAGAGTTATTCAGTTGAGCTCAGACAGGCTCTCCACCTATACACAGTACTAGGGAGTTATTTTGGCCTCTCAGATGAACACCAGACCATCAGAGATGAGGGACTACTGACAGAATTGCTGCTTTCAGATCTGTAGGCAGCATTTGATAAGACTGATAATGAGACAGAGATCTGTCAATTAGTAGCAGTGTGGCTCTACTTTGAACTCACTTTCTTCTTTTCTCAAAGACCAGATACAGATGCTTACATTACCTACATTTTGATCTGTAGAATTTCACTGGACTAGTGGACTCCCTCAGGGATCTGCTCTTTCCCTCATTCTGTTCCATATATCATTTTAACCTTTGGGGGGCCTGATCCGGTCATTTGGGCTCCATGCTCTGTCATATTCTGTCAGCATTCAACAACTCTTGAGGTTTCATCACCAGTCTATTGACTTTATTAGCCAGCTGGGAAACTGTCAGCTTGCTGTTTAGGATTGGATATCAATCAATTTTCTGAAGATGAATATTGAAAAGACTGGAATCCTATTGATAGGTGGAGAAGCCTCCTGCTGGTGTAAAAGATGCTGACCTGAGCATTTAGAAGTACCTTCTTTTCCTGTAGCCATGGTCAAAAATATGGGTGCTGTCTTTGACAATAAGTAATTTTTCAAGACCCAGGTTCAAAATAATTGGTCTATTTCAAAAGTCCCTGAATACATATTTAGGGGCTTATGCACAAGCCCTGTGTGCCACTGGAGCGTCACTTTTTCTGATGCTCCAGCTGTGCAGAGTGCAGACCCATATCAGCAAGGCCACACAAAGTCACCCTGTGTGACTTTTCATGGCCTTGTAGATATGGTGTAACGCAACGCAAAACAAGTTGCTGAGTTACTGCACACTGCATCAGGGAGGCGTGCCATGGGCATTGTAGTGGGTGTTTGACGCAACGCCTATGGATTTTGACACATTCTCAGATTTACAACAGAGAATAAATGTGGGAATGCGTCAAAACCACGCACCTCCCCAGTGGTGGCATAGCGAGAAGAAATAACTTAATTTCTTCTAGGTTTGTTTTCTCTTTCTATGTGTGATACATTTTGCAGGACACATCGAGAGAGGAAAATGACTCCATTTATTGTTTTTGTGAAGGAAGGTGTCCCTTCCTGCACAAATACAATAATTCCTCTAACATGGACACCTTGCACCAAGGGGCAAGGGTGCCTGCATTGGCACAAGGCAGCCATTTGTACGGTAAACAGTCAGACTATTGAGTAGGAAATGTCAACTTGCACTAATATCGAGTGCAAAATATCATGATACAGAAATATCAACTGCCAGAATATCGTGGTCAAGAATATCGAGTTTAGGGTAAGAAATATCATTTTCCAAAATATCTAAGTCATTAATATCGTTGTAAAAATATAGGGGCCGATTCCGATGCCGGGTCGGACAGCTCTCCGAGAGCTGTCCGTAGCCTTACCGTGCGACCGACACGTAGCCGTAGCCGGTCCATCCTGTAGAGGAAGTAAGATGCGCATAACTGTCAAAAACACGACCGACACGTAGGCTGTGATTCAAGCTCCATTCTCCGTCCGAGCCGTAACTCCGAACGCCGAACCGAGTCGCCCGAAAGCAGTATCCATAGCAGTTTCCGGCCTGACAAGTACGATGCGTACATCCTACGCGCCGGACGGGTCGCCACGTACGGCACGCCACGCAATCCAGAAAAATAGCATATCAGCTACGATTCGCTCCACAACTCAATCCACGGCTACGGGTAGCCGGTACGAGACGGAGCCACAAGAAGCGTGTATGACACGAACACATCATGAATCCCATCGCGCAGGTCATACCAGTACTCTACATCTATGACCTGATCAGGAACCGACGCCAACGGCGCAGGCGGTAAGTCAGACACCTACCACACAAACAAACGACACGTACCCGCAAAATTGTACACACACACAAGGGATCCATATCCTGGCTACTAACAACAGCCCACCATAGGGGTTGCATGGCCAGCACCACCCATCACCCCTGCCACCCCCACCCATAGGGCATACGTTGCCCATCACTACTGCCACCCCCACCCATAGGGGAACTGTTGCCCATCACCCCTGCCACCCCCACTCATGGGGCTTATGTTGCCCATCACTACTGTCACCCCCACCCTTAGGGAACCTGTTGCCCATCACCCCTGCCACCCCCACTCATAGGGGACCTGGTGCCCATCACTCCTGCCACCCCCAGCCATAGGGAACCTGTTGCTCATCACCCCTGCCACCCCCACTCATAGGGCTTATGTTGCCCATCACTACTGCCACTCCCAGCCATAGGGTACCTGTTGCCCATCACCTCTTCCACCCCCATTCATAGGGGACCTGGTGCCCATCACTCCTGCCACCCCCAGCCATAGGGCATATGTTGCCCATCACTACTGCCATCCCCACCCATAGGGGACCTGTTGCCCAGCACTACTGCAACCCCCACTCATAGGACTTATGTTACCCATCACTACTGCCACCCCCACCCATAGGGGATCTGTTGCCCATCACTACTGCCACCCCCAGCCATACGGGACCTGTTGCCTGGCACTACTGCCATCCCGACTCATAGGGCTTATGTTGCCCATCACTCTGCCACCCCCAGCCATAGGGCATATGTTGCCCATCACTCCTGCCGCCCCCAGCCAAAGGGAACCTGTTGCCCCTCACTACTGCCACCCCCACTCATAGGAGACCTGTTGCCCAGCACTACTGCCAGCCATAGGGGACCTGTTGCCCAGCACTACTGCCACCCCCACTCATAGGGCTTATGTTGCCCATCACTACTGCCACCCCCACCCATAGGGGACCTGTCGTCCATCACTACTGCTACCTCCACGCATAGGGGACCTGTTGCCCATCACTACTGCCACCCCCACCCATAGGGGACCTGTTGCCCATCACTACTGCCACCCCCAGCCATAGGGGACCTGTTGCCCAGCACTACTGCCACCCCCACTCATAGGGCTTATGTTGCCCATCACTACTGCCAACCCAGCCATAGGTGACCTGTTGCCATTCACCCCTGCCACCCCCACTTAGAGGGCATATGTTGCCCATCACTACTGCCACCCCTACCCATAGGGGACCTGTTGCCGATCTCCCCTGCCACCCCCACTTATAGGGGGCCTGGTGCCCATCACTCATGCCACCCCCAGCCATAGGGGACCTGTTGCCCATCACCCCTGCCACCCCCCACCCATAGGGGACCTGTTGCCCAGCCCTACTGCCACCCCCACTCATAGGGGACCTGTTGCCCAGCACTACTGCCACCCCCACCCATAGGGGATCTGTTGCCCATCACTACTGCCACCCCCACTCATAGGGGATCTGTTACCCATCACTACTGCCACCCCCAGCCATAGGGCATATGTTGCCCATCACTACTGCCACCCCCAGCCATAGGGGACCTGTTGCCCCTCACTACTGCCACCCCCACTCATAGGGGACCTGTTGCCCAGCACTACTGCTACCCCCACTCATAGGACTTATGTTGCCCATCACTACTGCCACCTCCACCCATAGGGGACCTGTTGCCCATCACTACTGCCACCCCCACCCATAGGGGACCTGTTGCCCAGCACTACTGCCACCCCCACTCATAGGGCTTATGTTGCCCATCACTACTGCCACCCCCACCCTAGGGGACCTGTTGCCCAGCACTACTGCCACCCCCACCCATAGGGGATCTGTTTCCCATCACTACTGCCACCCCCACTCATAGGGGATCTGTTACCCATCACTACTGCCACCCCCAGCCATAGGGCATATGTTGCCCATCACTACTGCCACCCCCAGCCATAGGGGACCTGTTGCCCCTCACTACTGCCACCACCACCCATAGGGTACCTGTTGCCCATCACTACTGCCACCCCCACCCATAGGGGACCTGTTGCCCAGCACTACTGCCACCCCCACTCATAGGGCTTATGTTGCCCATCACTACTGCCACCCCCCCTAGGGGACCTGTGCCTATCACTACTGCCACCCCCACCCATAGGGGAGCTGTTGCCCATCACTACTTCCACCCCCGCTCATAGGATGCGTGATGTGCCACACATCCATCATACTCCAATATTAGGTATGTCAGCCAAATACATCCCCCCTAACATCATGACAACAGTGTGTAGTCTGTGACAAATGCCCACAACAGTGATTATGACTTCGAACATACAATGTAACTAACAGCACATGTGTGACCAACAAATGAGTGTGCCCTACACATGGCAAGCATCACTATAGCACTGTGTCAATGTAAAAAGAACACCCCCTCACTGTGTAGAACAAAAGGTAAGTGTGGGCTTCCAAACTGCATCAGATGTTGAGCATTGCGGTGATGGGATCTCAAACCCCCCTCATCACAGTGACCAAAAGGTAAGTGTCATCATGGTCAAAGCTGCAAATAGCAAACAGCATGTATGATCCCTGCTCCCAACACATTAAACACTTCTGCGGAAAAGTAGTGGTTGTGTCCCATTCCCACAGAGATGTGGTGAGGCTAACAGTGCTGTGAAAACATAACACACTCTCGGCCATGTGCAGTCAGGCACCACACATGGGGGGCTGACAATGCATACAGTGTACAATGACACAAGAGCAGAAGTGACCATCACAAAGCATACACACATCTTGACACACTAATCAAAACAACCTGTGTAGACTGTAGGTGTCAGCTCACAAACTCCCATTGCATGCCAGCAATGGCACCTAACAACCAGGATGAATGTGCACAATGATGTGATATGACTCACAGGGACAGCAGGGAAAAACACAGAAACAGCATCCAGACAATGGCCCACGACAGCAATACCAATGCACTGATGCAGATGCACAATCACAAACATGCAACATCACACTGCACATCTGACACAACATGTGTGTGTGTGTCAGTATTCCCAGGCAACTACACAACACATGAGGGGGGTTGAACCACAGTGACACAGATGTGGACACTGTGCCATACAAAAGTAAACCATCATTGGGACACCCTTAGTGGGCAATCAGGCATTGTGAGATGAGAGGGAACACAACAGACACATGTGACACAAGCTTGAATGAACACCAACTAACACAGCAAGAGACTGACACACAACAACACTACCCCCAATGACCGGACATTGGGTTGACACAAGCATGCATGACACCTCCACTGTGATGACAAAGGCAGATGTCGTACAAATTGGGAAACCCAGACATGTTTTCTGTTCTACAAACGTACATCACACATACACAAACACAAACCACTCAGCATGACCCCTCATCCATGGACAAACGGGAGCTAGGGGACCATCCATGCAAACATTTACATCAGTCCACCCTCAACACCACATACCCTGAACTGCAACAATGTGCATCTGCGAAGCCCACATGGACAGGTGAAATTGCACATGCACCCATGACAAACACAGTAATGTTGGGAGGAACTAAGGTGCCCAGACTCATCACTCAAGGACAGTTTACAACCCTGGGGAATAACAGACATACTGCACAGTATGCGGTACATGGCCATGACGTCAAAGCTCACGTCACCTTCAGAATACCTGCCACAGTCCCAGGACAATGCAGAAGTCAAGGAGAACCACAAGGCACACATGCTGACACCTGCCAACATTGCAGCCATGAACCCGACAAGTGAGAGCAGTCACACACACATACACATGTCTCAATCACTTAAAGGTACCACCTAGTGACAACTACATCATATTGCGAATAAACAAGTGCCTTGGGTAACCCTGACTGTGTCCCATCGGTGTCTGACAACATCATCACCACTCAGAACTGACAAATCCCAATGATGATACACCAATTAACTGTTGTGTGTCATGCACCCACACATCTGGTAGCCCTTGGCAAAGTAGTGGGATGAACGCAGTACCACTCAGCAAGCATCAACAACAGGAACATATCAAGGGAACACTGCTTGTGTATGAAAAGGGATGTGGACACACACATGCTCATACAACACACACCATGGGCCCAGGCTATGTCACGGGACAACACACTTACTTGAGGGGACCCAACTCCTGTGGACGCCCAGCTGTGCCAAACATATTTACAGCACATCTCACTCATGTCAGCAGAACACTTGGTCAGTCAGCCATCAGTTACCACACAATGAAGGCTTTGGTCACAACAGCCTGGGTACGTGAGTCTCCCCTAAGTCATCTGCACATACTCAAAACATATGTCTAGCAAATTGCAAAGAGAACCCAGTTGCTCCTATACCAATGATGCCCACACCTGTAGGTCCAGTGGTGATGCACACAAAGTCTGTGAAATTGACAAATTGGACAATGGGAAGCAAATCATATGTGCATGGGTGCAAGCCAGAGATGTGACCATGCAAATGAAATTTTCACAGAGATGTCCACAAATAGTTGCTCATGACACACCCAGGTAGCTGCAAAGGATGACATGGATACCCACCAGAATAGGATACATATCTCATGGACCACATGGAGTACCTCACATCAACACATCAGTATTCAACATTGGAAACCAAGCATTACAGGTGCAAGGGCATGTTAAACATCATCAACATAATGTACAACTAAATCAAGTTCACAGGGATAAAGAAAAAAGCTTTATTCAGCATATTAAAAGTTAAACGTCCGTTCAAAAAAAAGGCCAATGGCCAGTCCATGTCCAAATGCCAAGGAGTGAACTAGAGTGACAACTGTCATACGTGGCTTGCCTGCACTGCTAAGGATCGGGGTCATCCCCTCGGAGGGGCATACATGGGGGCAGGCCAGGTACCGCAGGGACAGGATCAGGGTGCAGCAGAAGGAGGCAGTGAAGAGGTGGTGGATGCAGGCAAGACACTTGCAACTGCAGTGGAGCTGACTGAACTGGTGGGTGCAGTCACAACTGTGGGGCACAAGTCAGATGGGGTGGGTGCTGGCACAACTCCAGTGGGCAGGTCAGATGGAGTGGATTGGGTCCGCACTGCAGTGCCCAAGTCAGATGGAGTGGTCGTGGACTCCACTGTAGTGCCTACATCCATGTGAGCGGAATGGGGTGCAGGTGAGGTCGGGAAGGACACTAACCGTCTGACCAGTTGTGGAGGAGCAAGTGGTAGGGGGGAGGGCCTTAGCATTTTGGGGATGGTGTATCTGTGGGTGGGGGAACCCGGGGCAGGGAGTGGCGGGGGAACCTCTGGAGTGGTGGCCTGGGGGATGGAGGACGGAGACTTTGCCTTGGAGCTGCGTGGTGGCGGGGGGGTCTTGCTCTTCTGGCTCCGGGGGGACTTGCGGGTGGAGGTCTCAGTCTGACTGCGCCTGGGGGAGGGTGTCCGGGTGTGAGGGGCACTCCCCTCTGTGTGTGGGGACTTCCTCTTCCCCTTGTAATCAGGATCTGCTGGGTCGGTGGGGAAGAGGCCATGGTCACAGAGGAAGAGCTTCTGGGGAGATGGGGTTGCAGGTGAGGCAAGGGAAGGGGGCTGGGAGGGAGAGCTTTCGGAGGACTGCGGAGTGGTTGTGGATGACTGTGTGTGTGTCTGCAAACCAGCCCCTGTGAGTGTGGTATCAGTCCCCTGCGCTTGCTTGTGTGCACGTCTAGAGCTTGGTTTGGGTGTTTGTGTGCTGCCCGTGTCTGTGGCTCTGCGAGAATGTGCAGGTGTTTTTGTGCTTGGGACAGGTAGGCTGCTAGGAATCGTGGGTGGTGCAGGGGTTGGAGGGGTGCGGGCCTGTTGGAGGAGGGTCACTGCTGTCATCAGGGAGGAGGCCATGGACTGATTTGTCCTCTGTAGGGCAGACATGCCCCGATGAAATGCCCTCCATGAACGACATCAGTTGTGTCAACAGACTGGTGTGTGCATGGAGGACCTTCAGTATCAACGTCTGCCCTACATGGATCTGTCTAAGTAAGTCCACAGACTCCTCACTCAGGGCAGCAGGGGACACAGGGGCAGGGGGTGCGGTGCCTAGCACAAAGGAGACATGCTCACAAACACAGGAGCCTACAGGGACCTCTGGGATGGGAGCCGATGGGAGGGTGGTGATGGTGGTGGCGGGGACAGCCTCACTAGCTGGGGTTTGGTGGCTGCTGACACCCGCCTCCACAAGGGAGTCATCCTCAGAGCTGCTGTGGCCCTCAGCTGGGGGTGATGGTGCTGACGACTCCTCTGTGTGGCTCCACTCGCCCTCCGTGCCACTGTGTCCCGCCGACTCCTCTCCTTCTGTCCTGTCAGGCTCTGTGGCTCCTCCTGGCCCTTGGATCTTTCCCCTCCTGTGGCCGTGGATGTATCTGGATAGTAATAGGAAGTAAGAGAACAACATCAGTCACCTGCACCGACTGCTCACACCACAGTGAGTACATCACATCACAGTACAAGCCCTGGCATCATCAGCTGAACACAGCTCAAAGTGCCAACACTGTTTAGAATAAGACAATTTTTATTCTCAACATCAACCATTACACACATATCCCTCCTTGACTTGCACACATGCGTCTGATGCATGTTGGATGCTAATACCCCAATGTGCTGACATGCACCACTCACACATTAGTTGGACATGCAAGTGAACATGTAGGAGTATGTCACTATACACACAGCACATCCCTTGCTACTGACTCAGTACAGGTGTCCGGATGAAGGGATGGGCAGAGACTCATTTCACATGTTTGTGAGGCATGCCAGCAACACACACTATTATTATTACATTTATATTGCGCGCGAATCATCCCCCGAGGGATCTCTCGGCGCCTGTGAAGGCAGGCTTCGACGGCCCCGGCAGCTTAGTTAAATAGCCTGGTCTTTAAATGCTTCTTAAAAATGGTTAAGTCTGTGCAGGAACACAGATCCCAAGGCAGCTGATTCCAATACTTGGGTGCCAAATAAGAGAAAGCACGCCCACCCATTTTCATCTTCCTGATTCTTGGCATTTGGAGAAGTTTTTGGCCGCTAGATCTTAGGCAACGGACCGGAGAGTACCAAACCAACTCATTTGTAAGATATGCCGGCCCCTGTCTGACCCGTGCCTTGAAAGATAGGCAAAGAAGTTTAAAGAGCGCCCTCTTTCTGATCGGTAGCCAATGTAAGTCTCTCAAAAGCGGGGCAGACGGAGTGAGTGGTGGTTTATTCAGAGCAAAGCGGGCCGCCGTATTTTGTACGACTTGTAGCCTTGAAAATAAATCCTCCCTCACTCCCACCAGAAGAGCATTCCCATAGTCCAGTCTACTGACTAGCAGTGACTGGATCAAAACCCTTCTAGCAGAGAGAGGAACCCACGGGAAAATCTTCTTTAGAGTGCGCATCAGGCCAAAACATTTCCCTGTGAAAGTTTTGACATGTTGTTCCATGGATAAATTGTTATCCACAATCACACCCAGATTTATTACCCATTTTTAGGGAGAGGTGGAGAGCCTAATGCCTCTGGCCACCATTCATCTGTCCATAGTTCCTCTGCCTTCCCAAACAATAAAATCTCCGTCTTGTTGGGGTTAAGTTGGAGATAGTTGTCTTTCATCCAGCTGGAGATTTTGATCATGCAGCTCTTAAATCTCTCTCTAGTCAGCAGGTGGTCCTTTTCTATGGGGATTACCACCTGGGTGTCAACCGCATAGGAGATGGTTTGGAAACCACAGGATTCTATAGTGGCAGCCAATGAGGCCACATAGATGTTAAACAATGTGGGGCTCAAAATAGAACCCTGCGGTACCCCCTTTTCCACCACTGCGGACTGAGAGACGAAAGAGTCTATCTGCACACACTGGGATCTGTCTGATAAAAAGCTCCGCATCCACTCCCAGGCCCCTCCAGTGACACCTATCTCCCGCGGTCTATTCAAGAGAATTCTGTGGGAGATGGTGTCGGAGGCCGCTGACAGATCAAGTAGGACCAGCACAGCCGGGGTCCCACCATCCAGCAAAAGCCTGATGGTATCTGTTACCACTACCAGCGCGGCCTCCGTGCTATAGGCGGCACGGAAACCTGACTGCGAGGGATCTAACAGGCTGTGCTGAACCAAGTGATCCGACAGTTGGCGGTTTATCAGCACCTCCATAATTTTGGAGCATCCTGGGAGGAGCGAGATGGGTCTATAATTCTGCAGATCAGCACAGTCTAACGATGGTTTCTTAGGCAGAAGTTTAATGAAGGCCTTCTTCCAGCTGGCCGGGAAAGAGGAAGTCACCAGTGACAGGTTACAAACTTCTGTCATTGGGTTGACAAGCTCTGTGGCTAAATCTGACAGCACATAAGGGGGGGCTATATCCGACGGCGAACCTGACTTCAGGCCTTTCAATAGTGGTAACACCTGTTCCCTGGTAATGGCTGCAAACGCCTCCAATCTCACAGGCGCGGAGCTCACAGTGTTCTGACTTTCCTCCCAGTTTTCGGGTAACGTCTCAAAAGAGTCATAAATACTATCTATTTTATTTTTAAAATGACTCGCTAGCTTGTCGCAGAATTACTGGGAGGAGGGACACGAAGAGTTGGTTGCACTAGGTGCAGTAAATTTCTTTAAAATCCTAAACAATTCTTTAGAGGAGCCCTTTGCCCCCTCTATGCGGGTGGCCAGAAAAGTTCTTCTTGCCAAATTGCAATTATTTAGGTACCTCCTATGAGTGATGTTATATGCCATTCTATCAGTATCCGTTTTAGTTTTCCTCCACCTTCTTTCTTTTGTCCTGCATGCAGCCTTCTCAGTCTTTAGAATGTCTGAATACCACGGGGCTGGGCACTTTTTATCGTGAATTATAACTGATTTGATTGGGGCAATCTTGTCAAAGGTCCTACTGACCTCTAGCTCTAATTTATCTAGCACTGAGTTTATGTCCTGGCATTCACTGAGCTGGGGGGGAGAAAATAATGTACCAAAACTCTAATGTGAGACATTCCTCCATTGTCTATGCAACACCCTCCGTCCTTGCCTTTTTCCGGACCCTTCGGCGCCAAAAAAGAGAAGCTCAAGGCCCTATGGTCCGACCAACTCACCACTAAGGGAGGTTCTGTAAACAAGCTAGGTATATTAGTAAAAATATTATCTAGCGTGTGGCCTGCCGAATGAGTAGGGCCAGCTACTCTAGGCAATAACTCTAGTGATTCCAAGGCTGTTAGCAAGTCAACAGTGTCAGTGTTAGAATTCATATCAAAGTGAAAATTAAAATCTCCTAGGAGGAAAAAATCCTTCGCTTGCCGGACATGTGGAGCCAGAATTTCTAATAGCGAGGGACAGAAATCCTTCTTGTTTTCCCCTCGGCGGACGGTACACGATCGCTCCTGTTACTTTATAACCATATGCCAGTTCAATAGACACAATCATCAGCTCCAGCATGGGGGATAAGGTTGTGTCTAACACCTTTACATTTACCCCCGATCGGAACGCGATAGCCAATCCCCCCCTCGTTTTCCTATTCTGTCAAGCCTTAATACTCTATAATCCGGAGGAAAGGCAATTGCTAGTGACGGGGCCGAGTATGTTTTTAGCCACGTCTCAGTGAAAAAACAAATCTCCGGTTTGCAATCTTCCTACAAATCCCAAATTTCAGAGGCATGTTTAGAAATAGATCCAGCATTAATGTATAGTCCTTTACAGACATTATCTGCTCTTAAGCCTTTATTCGTGCCCTCCCCCTGGATCGTATTCCTGATTCCTTGCTGCCCTGCTGGACCAATCTTATTCCCGGGTGCCCCAGCTCTCTGGGGCTGGCTAACTGGCCATTGACAACGGGGGTGGCAATTTTTAAAGACTCTAAAATCTAAGCATGACCTACCATCGCATTCCTCACCGCAGCTCAATGTCCCTAGTTCCAGCAGATTGTCTCTGGAATACATTAAAGGTGGCATTGTTGAGATACGGAGATGTTATCAAAGTTTCTGGCTGCTGGCAGCGTCCAGGCGCGGACAGGCGCAGATGGGCTAGCCTTGTGCGCGCCTTCGGCGCGTCCGCTGCGCGCCCGCGATTAGCGCGTTTTTGAATGACTCGGCGGTGGATCAGTAGAGCGCTAACTTTCGCAAGATAGCGCCCGCTAGTGTCCTGTTCGAGCTGGGGTTACTCTCTCCACTCAATCGGTCATGGAAAGACCATGGTGGACCGGAGAGCCCGTATCACCGCTCCCCCCCCCCCCATGCGTTCCTCACAATGAGAAAAATGAAATGAGGTCGTTCGTCCCCGGTTTACCAACCCCTTCTCAAATTTCCCCACAAGAATAAATGAAAATATTGTTAAAATAACACAAATTGTGAAGTTAAAATCATTCAGAATACTAGTGCAAATAGCTTATGCTGCGAGGAAAACGAAGCCTGCAGCTCCGCTGCGCGCCCGCGATTAGCGCATTTTTGAATGAGTCGGCGGTGGATCACTAGAGCGCTAACTTTTGCAAGATGGCGCCCGCTAGTGTCCTGTTCGAGCTGGGGTTACTCTCTCCACTCAATCGGTCATGAAAAGACCGTGGTGGACCGGAGAGCCCCGTATCACCGCTCCCCCCAATGCGTTCCCCACAATGAGAAAAATGCATTGAGATCGATCGTCCCCGGTTTACCAACCCCCTTCTCAAATTTCCCCACTATGATGTTCTCATGTCCTGATGGGCAATGCCACAATGGGGTCCATGGTGCACACTTGAACACAATGCAGGATCACTCATAACAAGTTAAATGCCATTGCACTGGGATGCCTGGAAAGTCAGTCAACACTGTCTCCTGTCACAGGGGCAGGGCATCCAGACAACAACAATATACACTGACTCACAATCCTAGCTCAGGGGTAAAGCTAACTCTGCAGATGACCGGCGCACTTGCCCATCCCCTGCAAACAACATATACAGGACCCAGGAGACCCCACATCATGCAAATCAGACATATGAGTCTCTGCAAACACAACTCCCTGTACATTAACACATCACAGTCTGCCATGCATGTAACACAGCTGCATGAAGGACATAGTTGCATACACCATTGTGCGCTGTCAGATGATCACACACCTATATGTCACACAGGTCTTGTCTCTCACAGTCACATCTCAGATGTCCTGCTGACCCTCTGAATCATGGACAGCCCAGTTGAACGTAACAACAAGCCACACCCTAATGACACAGAAGCAGACACCTGAGGGCACATGTCACTAAGCACAGCCTATAATTTAATACACAGGAGTGGGATTACAGAGGGTTTCTAAATGCCCTTGAGGAGGCATGACTGCCCAGGTCTCCATGAAACAGTGTTTGGCCCTGGATAGTAGTCAGGTGGCTAAGCAAGTGTAACATACTTTATATACATACTCCTGAGGCCCCAAAATTGGAGTCCCCTGCTGCATGGGTTTGTTTGGAATACCCCAGCCACATGTGGCGAGTCAGACCAGCAATTGGAACACATCTCAAGGGCACACACAGATCACATGTCAGATCTCAGGCATTGGGCAAACAATTGACCCACCCATGAAACACACAACAGTCACGGGAACAGATGCTGTCTGGTAGATGAAGCATAGCTGACTGCAGGGACACAGTGCCCTAGTGACACAAGCAACAGACTGTAGGGGCCACATCTGTGGAACAGATGAGGAGGGTGCATCACACAATTGAGGGACCTGAGTATTGTACTACAAGACCTACGTAATGTGGAAGTGTGACCAGGCCAAAAGACTGCAATTAGCATGTCAGACATAGTACACAGATTAGGCATGGATTTACCCCCTTCCTGCTGCTGTCTGGCCTTCAGCTGCCTATCCAGGTCCGGGAAGACCACTGCCAGTATCCGGAGCATGTGGGGGGTCAGGGTCTGGTGTCCGCCCCTCCTGTGTGGAGGTGACAGCTTCAACTGGACTCTAGCTATCCTCTGGGTCCAGTCCCGAAGGTCCTGCCCCCTCTTCTGGCAGTTGCGGATCTGGCGCTTGTAGACCCCCACCGAACAAACAGAGTACATTAACACACATGCCCCAGATTTGTGCTGCACACATTTGGATATACATGTCATCATCACAAAGGGAAATGAGTTACACAGGTAGTGCAACCATGGGGAAGGACAAATCACCTGTATGGCTGACATTTTAACAATGCCTGGATAGTTTAAGCTTGCACTAATGCACTTTAGCAGCAGGACACCTGTTCATTACATGTACCTACACACTTTGGGGGATGGAAGTAGTCAGTGAGAATGCCTGCCACTGGTGTACACACTGCTAGTACTGCTAGTCAGACAACATGCATAATTAGGAAGGCAGTGGACTGTACACTCACCTGCTCCTCTGGTTTTCCATAGAGCTTGCTGTACTGTGGAAGGAGCCCGTCCAGCAGGGCCTGGTTCTCCTCCTCAGTAAAGGCTGGGGCCCTCTCCAGAGTACGTGCCATAGCAGGAGCCAGACGATGCAGAGACATCAGCAGTGGTAGCAGGGATGTGGTCCAGTAGCATGTAGTGCAGGCAAGTGAGCTCCCTGGGGTCCAGCCAGCCTTATATCTGTGCTGCAGAGGCAGAATCTGTGCCATGTGTCCCAAGTGATAGGTCCAACACGATTGCCTTCTATGAATCTGGCCAATCCATGGAAATCTACGACTCGTACACGCCTTCCGCATCGTTCAAATCTTCACCTTCATGAAACACTTGAAATTGCAACATTGTTGTAGGCATCCAACTGAATTTCCAGTGCACAACTCGTGCAAGTTTTGAATCCGCATCCGTCTCCATGACAGTCCAGAGCCAATGGGTGCGTCCGGCTCGGTCAACTGACTGTACAACGCGTATTTTGAAAATACACATGCACCCGTCTCCATACGATTCAATGGCCAAGGCGTACGCCTGTCTCGAACCATGCCTGCCCGACGCGTATGCATGTAGTCACCCGTGTCGGACCTCATTGCATTCAATGGCAAAGCGTACGCACGGCTCGGTCAGGAACCGTGCTATGTGTACTCATTGTCATCCGCGTCGGACCTCATTGCATTCAATGGCAAAGCGTACACACGGCTCGGTCATGAACCGTGCAATGTGTACGCATTGTCACCCGCATCGGACCTCATTGCATTCAATGGCAAAGCGTACGCACGGCTCGGTCATGAACCGTGCAATGCGTACGCATTGTCACCCGCCTCAGACCTCATTGCATTCAATGGCAAAGCGTACGCACGGCTCGGTCATGAACCGTGCAATGCGTACGCATTGTCACCGGCGTCGGACTTCATTGGCGTGACTATTCTACGGATTCAACACACAATTACTTGCCAGGGACATCTGTGCACACCTACCACACTACAGCATTGGCCACACAGTGTCCCATGGCATGTAAGGCTGCATTCTCTGGGTGTTTGGGTGGGCCACATTTGGTTTGTTGGGTGGCACTTTTGTGCAGCCACTCCCAGGCATGTGTACATGGGGGAAGAATCCTTTGTGTGTCGTGCACATTACCAATGTGATGTGCAATTGTACAGTAATGGGCATGAGTCACGGACACAGTTTCATGTTGGATATGTTTGGGGCATGTCACATACACCCTGAGTCCAGGGGGTGATGGCATGTACGTCACAGTGAGACCTATAGCCACAATACTGATGTGCACCCACAGTCTGTGTGCATGTTGTGTCTCAGATGTGTCTGATCAAATGTGCCCAATGGGTGACAGTCTCCACATCCATGTGGTATATGCATCAACCTTGATGGTGTGTGTGTGTCTAAGAGACGTACATGTAGGGCCTGCAGGAACAACAGTGGCCACTACCTGTGGGACTTGCGCTTGCCTTGTGGTGTGTAAGTGATACGCTATGTCCATGCCAGTGTCGATGTGGCAATACAGGGACCCTGGGTTTCTGCATGGCAAAGATCTGTGATGTCTGGGAGACATCAGGCCTCACTTGTCACTGTGGTGTGTGTTTGGAACGTCACAGCAGTTCATAGGTTGGGTAACACAGCCAGATGATTGGCCATTGCACTACATGGGACTTATGTGGACATGTGAAATTGAGATGTGAGGTGATGGTCATGTAGGTGACATATGTGTCCATGCCAAACAGCACACACCTCAGTACATTGTGTAATGTCATGATCAATCATGTGATATTGAGCCTGGTCATGGCCACATGGGTGGATGAACTGACAATCTTCCTTTGTGCATCTCTGTACTGCAGGGCACCAGCTGTTCATAGACCATTCCCAGACCTTGCGACCATGCAGGAACGCGACTGCATCAGATAGTACCGCTTCACCAGGCCACTGATTGAGGAGTTGGCGGAGCAGTTGGCGCCACATCTGCTACCTGGCCAGACATACCCTACAGCACTGACCCCAGAGGTGAAGGTGATGGCAGCCCTGCACTTCTTTGCTACTGGTAGCTTCCAGTACACCGTGGCTACTGCTGGTGGTATGTCTCAAACGATGTTTAGTAGGGTGCTCGCGATGTCTTGGAGGGGATGTTGCATTTCCTAGACCTGTACATCAAGTTCCCGAGCACAGCTGAACTCCCTGAAATAAAGGATGCCTTTTATACACTGGGGAGGATGCCGAACATCATTGGATCTATTGATGGGACACATGTGGCCCTGATATCACCACAGGCACATGAGCAGGCATACCGGAACAGGAAGCACTACCACTCCATTAATTCTCTGGTGGTATGTCTTGCTGACATGTCTATCACACATGTGTGTGCACGCTTTCCTGGTTCGGCGCACGATGCCTACATAATGAGGAGTAATCTCATTGCAACGCTGATGTCACAGATGCCAGCTCAGCATGCCTGGCTTGTCGGTGTGTACTGACTGTTTCTCATTGTGTGTGTTTGTCAATGTTGTATTCCGCACTCCTACAAAACTCAGCTACTTGTTCATTTTTGTGTGTGTAGGTGACTCCGGATACCCCAACATGCCGTGGTTGCTGACCCCCCTTCCGAACCCTGTGACACCAGCCGAGATGCGCTACAATGAGGCACATGGTTGGCAGGAGGATGATTGAGCAGACATTCGGCCTCCTGAAAAGCCGCTTTCGCTGCCTGGACAAGACCGGAGGGGCCCTCCCATATAAGCCTGCAAAGGTGTGCAAAATAATCCTTGTATGCTGCATGCTACACAACATGGCAGTGCGGAAGGAGGTGCCTCTCATCCAGGATGACGATGACCAACCTCCGGCACCTGTGGAGGATCCCGGCCTGGGCCAAGATGCCAGTGATGATGAAGATGAGGGTGACGTCCGCTCACAGCTCATCAACATCTTCTTCACCTGAATGTGAGTTTCCAGGGTTGTTATGTCAATGTATGGAGGTAGCCTGGAATGTGTTGTGGCTGCTCTGTTGCTGTCTGAGTGTGTCTGTGTGCCACTTGACTGGATGCGTGCAGTGATGTGTCCATTCCGGTGGTGTTTACTCCACAATAGGGTAGTACTGCTAAATTGTTTTTGTGTAGGTTTCTTGCGACATGTTTTGTGCATGTGTATTGCATTTCTCTCCTGTTCTGCTGTGCTTTTGACTGTGTCTTGTGTCTGCCCTTCACAGGGTACTTTGCCTGTTGTTTGGTCAACACTGACCCCCAACACCCAGAATCCAACACCAGTGTGGAAGTTGTCAATTCCCATCAACTGATGTACCACACATCCCTGGACTTCAATTCTCCAACACTTTGTGAGCGTGTGTCCACTGTTACGTAGAATTACCTTGCAACTATTGTGGAACAAACATGTTGCTGATGTGTAATGAACCTGTGCTACGCTTTGTTATGTACGTTGTCCGTCTTCCCACATCTGACTGACATCTGCTTACCTCACCTGTGGACTTGTTACCCCTGACTGGGGTTGGTGGTGTGTCTGTGTATGCCAATGTGTTTCAGGTCAACATCATTGTGTGGGATGAGTAACATGGCCATGGTGAGTATGTGTTGTGGTGCCATAGTGGTGTGTCTCCCTCACATGTGTCACATAACCATGACTCACCTTACGTTGGTCACATTGTTGCAGTATTTGGCATGCACTGTGTTGTGTAGCAGATCAACATCTCCATGACACATGACAAGTTGGAATCACAATAGAGGCAAGTATGGTGTACTGGTGAGTTTATTTTCAAACATGTGTGAGGAAAGTGCACAGGCTGGTGGGTGCTGTACATTGGTTTTGGAATCCAAAGTTCACATTAGAGTTGGATGTGCTGGTAGATGAAATGTCCAGAGTAAAGTCCACAGTCATCTGCTACATTGGCCCAACATGAACCCTCCATGTCATGTTGGCGAGTTGTGTGCGATTGGACAAGGTGAACGGGTTGCGCACAAAGAACATTGTCCAGAACAGGTTTAGAGGCCCTGGGGGATGTGCTGGGACATCTGCCTCTCACATGTCCTTCTTCAGACGACCCCTCTTCTACCTGGGGGGGGGATCCTCAGGTACAGGCCTCTGCGGTGCAGGGGACTCTCCGCCAGAGTCCTCCTCCCTCCCTGTGGTGCTGGCAGATGGTGTTGCAACAGATGTTGTGGCCACACAGGGAGGTGTGAACAGGTTTGTGTTGATCTGGTGGAGGCATTGGAGTATGTCCCGATGCACCGCAATAAGGGCATCCCACTTGGCCTCCATGCGGGCATGGTGGGCAGCCTGCTCCTGTTGCATGTCCTTGAGGATCCCCACTACCTGGCCAAATCCTCTGGTGCTATCCTGGTACGCATCTATGATGCGTGCCAGGTGGGAGTCATCATGCAGTCCAGGCCTCTCTGCAAGGCGTGCCCTCTGCCTCACACCCCTCCCAGCACCCCTATCCACACGGGCAGGACCAGCGGCGGTACGCACAGGTGACACTGGGACACCTTGGGTGGTGTTGCTGGTGGTGTTTGCTGTAGCTTCCGGGGGGTCCTGTGTCCCTGTGCTGTGGGTGTTTAGTGGCCTTGGTCTGTCCGTGTTGGCGGGGGTACCCTGTCGGTTTCCAGATGCTGGAGGTGTGGGTACAGGGGGTGCAGATGTTGATGCTGCTGGTGCTGCATGATGACTCACACCAGAGGGGCCAGGTTGGTCGTCGTCATCCGAAGAGGACAGAGACAGAGTCAAACCAGAGAGCTCAGTGTCCGCCAGAGTCTGGGACTGGGAATCCTCTTCATTTGGTCCTATGTTTGGAAGAGACACACGATGTGAGTTATGTTTCTACATGCATCGATGGTTCACAAACATGACATTTTCTACTTTACGAACAGATGCCTGCCTGTACACTGCTTTTTCCCAGCTTGTCACGTACAGAGTTTGATATTGCTGTTGCCCAGTTCCCAGCATGGCCTTGTGCTCCCCACAACAGAGCTCAGTGGCAGACATCCTGTCAGTCCAATCCCACTCCCTGTGAGGTGAGCATGGTTCAGTGTGAGCTTGCTGGGCCATGTGGGTGGGTGTAGATTGTCTGTGACTGCGACTCCTGTCATACTCTTGGCTACACCCCCCTTCCCAGCATGCCCATGCTTTCTCCCTCTTGACTCTGCTTCCCTGTGAGGGGGTGTGACAGCAATGGCAAGATGGCTGACTGTGAAATCCTGGTGTTTGCTTGGCTACAAGTCCAAAGAGAGCCCCTGTGCTTCACACAGCAGCCCCCAGTATGGTGTATCTTTTGATGATATTTCACAGAGGTGTGGGTCAATGCATTCTACCCGGTGAGCTGCGTGGAGTTTGTGTTGAGGGGTGAGTGTGACTCCACATGCTGGTAAGTATGGTCAGAGCTGTTAGTCCTCCTTCCCACCCGGCCAGACATCCCACCATGAAACGTGCTTCCATTGTGGGGCTTGCAAGTTGTGTTTCAGGATGTCAGTCAGTGGTGTCCTGCTTCTGATTTGTGGACATGCCCTAGCAGGGCCCTTTGCTCCCCACAGCAGGAGCCAGTGTCAGCCATCTTGTCATTCATTTTCCACTCCCTGTGATGTGGGCATGTTTCTGAGAGGTCTTGATGGGCCAATCAAAAGGGGGAACATTATCTGTGACTACAGGCCCCATCATGCTTTTGGATACACTCACTTCACCTGCATCACCACAATTCCTTCCTGTCAGTCAGCTGCACTGTGAGGTAGTGTGTTTGTGTTGGCAAACTGTTGGCAGTGTCTATTTAGCTTTGTGCCACTGCCTTGCTCTATTTGTTTGAAGGTTGGTGCATGCCATGACACAATTTCAAGTCACTATGAGATGGCAGGTATTGTGTTTGTCTGACTGGCATACACATCTTGGTATGATTATCTATTCGTTACTGTAGCTTTGCTTGCGGGGCATGGTTTCACTGTCCCCTTGCCACACAATCTTGGGTATGTTGTTTGTGTACTCACCAGGCTCTGGTATGTCTGTTAGCCCATGGACGCTCTCTGGTGGTAGGATGTCCCGCACCTTCTCCTCCCAGGTCCTGAAGTAGACTGGTTTGGCAGGAGGGACACCGCCGGTGCACGGACTCAAGACGTGATCTTTTTCGATGAGTTTCTTGGCCCTCCTGCGCACGTCAAACCACCTGTTCTGGATATCATCCTTTGTGTGCCTTGCTGGTGCTTGAGCGTTCACCTTGTCCACAATCCTCGCCCACATCTTGGTTTTCTGTGACATGGGGGTGCTTTGGACCAATGTACCAAACAAATGTGGCTCTACTCTGATGATCTCGTCTACCAGCACTTCTAACTCACTATCTGTGAACTTTGGATTCTTCTTTGGGGCATGGTGATGGGTGGTGGTGATGAGGGATGTGTGTGTGAGGGTGCAAGTGAGGGTGGGTTGGTGTTGGTTTTGCTGGGTGTATGTGTGTGTGCTTTTGGATGAGGTGTTGATGGTGTGTGGGTTGTGTGATGGGTGAGTTGTGAGTGTGTCTGTGGTTGCTGTGTAATGGTGTTTGCTGCTGGCTGTGTCTCCTGTTTGCAAGGGATGATGGTAGTGATTGTAGTCCTTTATATAGTTGGAGTTGGAGTTGTGAGTGTGTCTTTGTCCCATTTTTTTTAATTTGATATTTATTGGCTTTGTCATTGCTTGTTTGGTCCTTTTTTTGTCTTTTTTCCTTTGGGTTTTTTAGGCATGAAGGAGACGTTCATCTGATGGAAACGGACGCTGATGTTGTCTCGTGCGGGCTTCTCTACCTCGTTCACGCTGCCTATCTTCTGTGTTTCATACGTGCCGGTCACGAATGTCTCTATTGCTTGTGGGCCGGGTTGTCTGTGCGTGTCGGTCGTGCGGCTTGGTCTCTGTGCGAATCGGGCTGGTTTTACACACATTGCATTGTACCGCGCGGATCGGACATCGCGGGTACGGGTCGTCGGGTTCTTTCCGGGTTCGTGTCAGTCGGTGAAATATGCGTCGGTTTTCTGGCCAGATCACTATTTTCCCTATGGCTCGGTCGTACGACTTGTATTACGTACGTGTCGGTTGTTATTCACACGTGTTGCATCGTACTGCATGGGTCGTACGGCGCTGGTCCGTGTCGGTCGGTGTCCGGTCCAGGTCCGTTTCGGTTGGTTCGTTTTGCGGCCGGAATTGGAATCGGCCCATAGTTGTTAAAAATATCGTTGTTTTAGTTAGTGTTATGTATTTTAGTGTGTATTTTAAATGCATGTGCTATATTTCTTTGTCTAAGTATTGCTTTTTTTAATGTATGTGTTACATTTTTAGAAGTTTAATAACATTTTGTGTTTTAGTTCCGTAGCAGGTTGTGGGTTTATAGGGGAATAGGGTGGAAAGTAATTTAATTATGATAAATTGAATATTAATTTTCATTTATTAGTATTTATTTATTGTTTATTTTATAGTGTAATTAATTAAGTAATAATTAATTAATAAATACATGTAATTAATTAATTATTAATATTAATTAATTAATAATTGGCTGTTAATTTGTATTGATTAATTAATTGGCAAAGATGTTAATTGTGTCATGTTTTTAGGAGCCGGTTGCGGGCTCATAGGGTAATAGGGTGGGAAGTAATTTAATTATAATTAAATTAATCATATTTTTCATAATTAATATTTATTTATTTAATATTTTATATTGTTCACTGTGGGAAATAATGTATTATTAAATATTTATTAATTTGTTATTAATGTTTATTAATTCATTGGTAATTATATGTTAATTGTGTTATTTGTTTAGGAGCGGGTTGTGGGTTGATAGGGGAGTAGGATGGGAATTAATTTAATTTTAATAAATGTAGTAATATTTTATATAATATTTATTAATTATTATTTTATAGTGTTAGTGGGAATTTATTAACAAATATATATATATTTTGATTGTTAATGGTTAATAATTAATTAATTAATTGTTAATTACTTATGTTAATTGTGTAATTTTTTACAAAATTGGTGGTGGCATTTATAGGGGAATATGGTGGGAGGTAATTTCTTTTTAATTAATTAATTCTTTGTTAATTGATGCTAATTAATTAATTACATTTTAATTTTTTCAATTGTGTAATAATTTTGATGTGTGAGTTGTGGGGTCTATAGTGGTAAATGGTGGGAAGTAAATGTTTTTTAATGAATTAATGGTTTGTTGTTTATTGATATTAATTTATGAATGCAGAATTAGTTATGTAAATTTAGGTGTGTGTTTTGGTGTTTATTGGGGTATAGGGTGGAAAGCAATTTAGTTTAAATTAATTAATCTTTAATTGATCATCAATATTCATTTAAATAATTGATAAATATTTTTGTTAATCTTTTCATTTTTATTTTGTTTGGGTATTTCTGTTCTATAGCTGTACAGTTTTGTTAGTACATTAATCTTTACCTTTTGAAATATGTTTTTTTAAATAATTAATATTTGTATAATTGTTAATTAATTGTGTTAATTATGGAGGTACATTGTTTTTATATTTAGATATTTTTTGTAAATTGTGTGGTGTTACAGGGTAGGAAAAAATATTACCTTTATGTAATTTAATTTTTGTGGATTGCAATTAATTTTTATTACAAGATAGTTATTTGTTTGTATTTTTTTAATTAAAAAAGTTATATTTTTCTGAAAATTAATTTTTTTTACTACATTATGTAATGTTTCTATGATTTGCAAATTTTGATACGTTTATGTATGTTTTGTTTTTTGTTTTTTTATTTAATTTTGTATTATAGTAGATATTTTGTTTGTTTTTAAATTTGACTTTTTTTGTGGGAACAGTAATTTTTACCCCTCCGCTATCCAATAATTTTTCCTACTGTTAAACTAGCTGGAGTTGGAATATAAATTTTTACCCCTCCGCTATCCAAAACTTTCTCTACTGTTGCACTCGCTGGAGTGGGAATAGTCATTTTTATACCTCCACTATCTAACACTTTCACTACTGTTGCACTTGCTGGAGTGGCAATAGTAAATTATTTCCCTCAGCTATCCAACATTTTCTCTACTGTTGCATTAATTGGAGTGGAAATAGTAAATATTCCCCTCCGCTATCCAACAGTTTCCCTACTGTTGCATTCATTGGAGTGGGAATAGTAAATTATTCATCTCTTCTGTCCAGCACTTTCCCTATTGTTGTACTCGCTGGAGTGGGAATAGTAAAGTATTCCCCTCCGCTATCCAACAGTTTCCCTACTGTTGCACTCGCTGGAGTGGGAATAGTAAACTATTCCCCTCCACTATCCAACACTTTCCCTACTGTTGCACTCGTTGGAGTGGAAATAGTAAATTATTCCCCTCCGCTATCCAACACTTTCCCTACTGTTGCACCCGCTGGAGTGGGAATAGTTATTTTTATCCCTCCGCTATCCAACACTTTACCTACTGTTGCACTTGCTGGAGTGGGAATAGTAAATTATTCCCCTCCGCTATCCAACACTTTCCCTACTGTTGCACTTGCTGGAGTGGGAATAGTAAATTATTCCCCCCTGCTATCCAACACTTTCCCTACTGCTGCACTCGCTGGAGTGGTACTAGTAATTTTATCCCCTCTGCAATCTAACACTTTCTCTACTGTTGCACTCAATGTAGTCCAAAAATATAGTTTCAAAAAATATTAAATATATTAATAATTTAATTTATAATACATTTTTTTATTGATTGATTTTTATGTTACAGGTGTATGTATATTTGATTTATTTATAATGTTTAATATAGTTATAACATTTTAAAATGAATTAAAATTATTATTTATCAATTGTTTTTAAGTAAATATATATGTACTATATTTTATATATGTATGTTTAATTTTTTTAAATTAAATTTATGTATTATAATTGTTAACATTTACAAATAAATCTAAATAATATTTTTAAGTTAAATTTATGATTTAATTTATTTTACATTACTTTTTATATTTATTAAAAAAAAGATATTTTCTACATCGATATTTTTGTACTTACTATTATGAAGATAGGAAGTCGATATTATTGACAACGATATTTATGTCCCGATATTTTGGTAACTTGATATTGTGGGCGTCAATATTCTGTCAGTGATCCCATTTGTACACCAGCGCAGTGAAAGAGGACATGAATGTGCTGTATCTCATAGATATGGTGAATTCCTGCCCTTTTCTTTTGATGCAGGGCAGCAGTAAGAAGCCTTGCAGCACTTCCCTGTGCCACAATGCTGTAAATGAGGCCCTTGTTTGCAAAGGCTCGATGTGTTGATTGCTATTTCTCTCTTTCTCAAGTGTGGTAGTGTCAACAAACGTTTAGGGGTATTTATTTACATTTTAAATATTTAAATAAATAAATAGATAACGAAATCAAATAAGATCCCTTTTCAATTCATAGTTATAGTACTGGAAGAGGTGGTGTCCTTCCTTTAATTATCTGAATGAGCAGGTCAGCAGTTAGTCCTCTGCCCTTGCTTCTGCTGGGCCTCTGCTTTCCATGCAGGGTGCTCAGTGAGCACTTCAGAGCCACCCCAGCATATCTTCAGATGGTTGGTACTTTATCTATCTTCTTGCATAATTTTCTGTGTTTAATGCCTTTTCTTTGAAAATGAAAGCCATCAAGTATGTTAAGAATTAAGGCCTGAGTGGTGTGATGTGGTTGCTAGGGATGTCAATTGCTTTTGCTCTAATGGCAGCTTTTAGTTTCCATTAGCTTAACAACCCTTGGGTGTGCCTAGCAATCACATCATTAGTGATAGCATGAGAAAGGTGTGTGACTCGGGATTCCTTGTGCCAAAGGAATGATGGACAGGTAGCTTTCTGGCAACCATGTAGCCTCTGATACTGCCGTCTAAGAGTGCCTGTTGCTTTATGCAGTCCAGGTCAGCCCTGTGCTGTCTAGGCTCCTTCACTTCTAGTCTCCCCTGTGCCTGGGATTTTGCTTCAGGCAGAGGATGCACAGCACATCAGGCATCACACCATTCAAGCCAGGTGCATCCTTCTGCCTGAAGCAGCTGCAAATGGACACGTAATGGTATGTGTTATGAAGTGGTTCCCAAAGGTTCGGAACCACGACCCATGTTTAAAACAACAAATGTTCGCGATGCACCTACCATTAATGGACATGAGGCAGGTGGTTTTTGAATATAACTAAAGCATCGTGTGGTAGTGCATTGTCATTTACAGACAGCAAATTTTCCATTGAAATAGTAACTAAATTTGCTCAGACTTACAGTTCTACTGATAAAACTATATCGCACACAAATGATATTGTGTAGAAATTAGGTTTCCTTGAAAAGCATTTGTGCATCACCATGTAATGGGCCCAGTATGATATTGGGCGTATTGCCACCGCCGGCCTGGTGGTGGTGATCCGCCCGCATAATATCCCTGGTTCACCCCACCATATTAGTATGGTGACGGGCACTGTGGCAGACGGAAAGACCGTCTGCTGCTTTTCTGCCAGTCGGTTTACCGGCCGGGTGGAAAAGGGACACAATATGGTTAGTATGCCTTTCCATGGTGGAGACTCTGCCATTGAAAGGCATGCGGTGAAAACTTTGGGGGTCCGTTACATGCCCCCGGGGGGTTGGAGGGGTGGGTGGCTGTACTTGGGGGGTACCTATGGTACCTTCCCTACATTGGCATGCACAAGGTGGCAGGCACCGCATGGTGCCTGTCACGTTTTGCATGCCAATGCACAACATGCATTTTTTGCACTGCGGCGGGTGCTGCTAACAGCACCGCCCGCCCCAATGTAAAAAATGCAGGATGCGACCGCCATGGTCGCGGGTGCATCCTAATTGCCATAGCGGGACCACCGCACCTCTGGCGGTAGGTCCCGTTTACCGTTATGGTGGCTGGTGGACAAAGTCCGCCTGCCATCGTAATGGGCCCCTAGGTGTCTTGATTTCTTTTAATCCTTTTGAAATCTGTGTTTCTAACATACTTCAAAGTCACAAAAAATGCTTCATTTTTGCTTTCCTAGCTACTTCATGCATACAGTTCAACAGCAGTTTCGTACGTGTGAGTTGCAAAAAACATCGTACACTGTCACATAATTTACTTTTTAAAGAATGAAGCCACCTGACATTCGACATCTGTCTTCGAATCACTAGCAAGTGTGACAAGTTAAACACAGAGGTGCCGATTAGGATCCTGGAAAAAATTTCCCCAACCGAATTGAATCTGGACTTTTTTCCGTACAAATGGTAAAAGCGCCGTACAAACTGCCAAGTACGATTCGTATGGGAAAAAGTCCATACAAATCGCAATGGGAAAATTCCCCCACACGTCCTCGGGTCGGGAAAAGTCTCCGACACGTCCCCGGACATATTTACGTACAAATGGGAAAACTGAAGTCCAAATGCGCAAGTACGATCCGTCCCATCCGTCCGATTGTACAACTGTATGGAAAAAAGACCGTCCGGAGCGAACTCCCATAGCAACCATGGAGATGTCCAAACAAGTGCCCGGTACGCGCCGTACCCCCCCCCCTGCCCCCTGTATGTTCGCGCCGTACCCCCAGCCCCCCCGCGGAAGGGCGTGCCGTACCCCCCAGCCCCCCGTATGTACGGAGCGTACCCCCCAGTCCCCCGTATGTACGGAGCGTACCCCCGTACCCCCCAGCCCCCCGTATGTACGGAGCGTACCCCCGTATCCCCCAGCCCCCGTATGTACGGAGCATACCCCTGTACCCCCCAGCCCCCCGTATGTACGGAGCGTACCCCCACCCCCGTATGTACGGTGCGGACCCCCAGCGTTATGGGGGGGTACGGGGGTACGCTCCGTACATACGGGGGACTGGGGGGTACGCTCCGTACATACGGGGGCTGGGGGGTACGGGGGTACGCTCCGTACATACGGGGGTGGGGGTATGCTCCGTACATACGGCGGGCTGGGGGGTACGGGGGTACGCTCTGTACATACGGGGGACTGGGGGGTACGCTCCGTACATACGGGGGCTGGGGGGTACGGGGGTACGCTCTGTACATACGGGGGTGGGGGTACGCTCCATACATACGGGGGGCTGGGGGGTACGCTCCGTACATACGGGGGGCTGGGGGGTACGGCGCGCCCATCCGCGGGGGGGCTGGGGGTACGGCGCGAACATACGGGGGCAGGGGGGGGTACGGCACGTACCGGGCCCCCTAATCAGCTCGCATCGCTGCGTACTTAGCTTTTCCGGCACTTTTTAGGTGCCGTAAAAATTTTCCCATCCGGACTGCAGTCGGTGCGAATCGTAATTGCTGGTACGTAAAAACATGCCTAACTCCGTCCGGACGTCACGTCCGCGGTGTCCCGGATCACATTTGTATGTATTTTTCTGTCGGCTGGTCTTTTTTCCGATTCGTACGGAAATGGTGTTTCCGTACGAATCGTAATTGCATGTTTGTAAAGTTTTACAACCCGGTACGAGTCGGACGGAGAAAAAGTTCCGACCCACGGTTTGTACCGGGTTTTTCCAGGATCGTAATCGGCCCCAGAATGTAAAAGCATCTTTATTTATTGCTCTGACTTTTGTCCCTCACCAAAAATCAGTTCGCGATCTACAGTTTGGGAAAACTGTGTTATATTATACTGTGCTACGTTATGGCATCCTGCATTTCTTAGGTGCCGATTACGATCCGGTAAAAACCGGGTACGAACCGTCGGTCGGAGCGTTTTCCCCGTCCAACTCGTACCCGGTCGTAAAACTTTACAAACATGGAATTACGATTCGCACGGAAACAGCATTTCCGTACGAATCGTGAAAAACACCGACCGACGAACATATACATACGAATGTGATCCGGGAATGCTACGACGTGACGTCGGGACGCTTTCAGGCAGCGTTTCACGACCCAGGAATTACGATTCGAACCGACAGCAGTCCGGACGGCAATATTTTCACGGCACCCAAAAAGTGCCGGAAAAGCGAAGTACGGCACGAATCGACCAGAGCAGGTGGCCCGGTACGCACCGTACCCCCCCCCAGCCCCCGTAGGTACGCGCCGACCCCCCCCAGCCCCCGTACGTACGCGCCGACCCCCCCAGCCCCCGTACGTACGCGCCGACCCCCCCCAGCCCCCGTACGTACGCGCCGACCCCCCCCAGCCCCCGTACGTACGCGCCGACCCCCCCAGCCCCCGTAGGTACGCGCCGACCCCCCCCCAGCCCCCGTACGTACGCGCAGACCTCCCCCAGCCCCCGTACGTACACGCCGACCCCCCCCAGCCCCCGTACGTACGCGCCGACCCCCCCCCAGCCCCCGTAGGTACGCACCGACCCCCCCAGCCCCCGTACGTACGCGCCGACCCCCCCCAGCCCCCGTAGGTATGCGCCGACCCCCCCCAGCCCCCGTACGTATGCGCCGAACCCCCCTGTATGTACACCCGTGTACGTGTCGAACCCCCCCGTGTACGTTCGAGTCGAACCCCCCCATGTACGTTCGAGTCGAACCCCCCCGTGTACGTTCGAGTCGAACCCCCACCCATGTATGTACGGTGCGTACCCCCCCGTGTACGTTCGAGTCGAACCCCCACCCGTGTATGTACGGTGCGTACCCCCGTGTACGTTCGAGTCGAACCCCCACCCGTGTATGTACGGTGCGTACGCCCCCGTGTACGTTCGAGTCGAACCCCCACCTGTGTATGTACGGTGCGTACCCCCCCGTGAACGTACACGGGGGGGTTCGACTCGAACGTACACGGGGGGTTCGACTCGAACGTACACGGGGGGGTTCGACTCGAACGTACACGGGGGGTTCGACACGTACACGGGTGTACATACAGGGGGGTTCGGCGCGTACCTACGGGGGCTGGGGGGGGGGTCGGCGCGTACGTACGGGGCTGGGGGGGTCGGGGCGTACCTACGGGGGCTGGGGGGGGGTCGGCGCGTACGTACGGGGGCTGGGGGGGTCGGCACGTACCTACGGGGGCTGGGGGGGGTCGGCGCGTACGTACGGGGACTGGGGGGGGGGGTCGGCGCGTATGCGGGCACGTCTCCATGGTTGCTATGGGAGTTCGGTGCGGACGGTGTTTTTTCCATCCGGTTGTAACCTCGGACGCACGGGATGGATCGTGATTCCTCGGACGGACTTCACCTTTCACATTTGTACGGTAAATCGTACGAGGATGTGTCGGACACATTTTCCGACCCGAGGACGTGTGGGGAATGATTCCCAATGCGGTTCGTATGGACTTTTTACCATGCGAATCGTGATTGCCAGTTCGTACGGCACTTGTACGATTCGTACGGTAAAAAGACCGGATACGAGTCGCACGGGGAAATTTTTTACCGGATCGTAATCGGCACCTTAGTGTTTGGATTTTGTTTTTGCTGTTTGGACTGCACTGACTGGTATATGTAGATTGTTGCTCTTGCCGATTGAGAATTTTTCTATTGTATGAGGAGAGATTTCTGGATTTTTATTATTCTGATTCAGCATTTTTACATTTCTATTATCATTTCAGTGTAAGGATGGAACAGAGATAGCTTGTCCGATGTAGTCAGACACCATTTTTTCACGGTCTGTAATGAGTACAATTGAGCTTGTGACAGGACCTAGTAGTTACGGAATTGTCAGGTGGCAAATGGTCAACACATAAAAGAAAATCTATTGCTTCTGGGCAAAGTAACATCTTGTCCCATGAAGCTTTGTGGTGCTCTTGTACACAATACACCACAAGTCTGAGCACTTGAGACTCTTTGCACTACAGAGTACTGAGTGATGGGACACATGTAAACAAACACTAATGATTATTAGAACATTGGAATGTTGGAAGCTCCATTGAAAACCATGGAGTGTTAATGGTTCCTAATGGTCCGAGGTTCCAGCATTCCAATATTGTCATTCACAGCTGTTGCTGTAAACAAAGGCCTCACGGATTTCAATTAGGCCTGGGCTAAAATTCCGTTCCGCTCGCGAAAATTGCGATAATTTGACATTTTCGCGTTCCGCGGAGAGCACGAAAATGTCAAAATTTCCGCAATCCACATTTTACCGGAAATTTTTTGCTTGCTCGCGCTGTAAAATAATACATTCTCGCGTGCGCACGATCGCCTTACCTGTATCCCTGCGTTCGCCGACAAGTTTTCCCGGTCCGGTCGCGTTCTCCACAAGATGTTGGATTGTTGGTAGCCATTTGCGCTGTCTCGCGACAGTTCGCGCCCGCAGTAACGGCATTCGTCGCGCGATCACTTCTTTCTTCTCGCGATCATGCACCGCGAGACAAGTGAAAACAAGATGGCCGCATGGTAAGTTGGCGAGCCGCAACCACGCAGAAAATACCGCGAACGGGCTGGAAAAAACTTCCGCATCTTTGCGATATTTCCGCGTGTTTGCGGAGATTTTTAACATTTTCGCGATAATTTGCGAAAGTGAATTTCGCAAATTCCACCCACTCCTAATTTCAATCCCCTCAGGCTCTGTGAGGTCTGTGTTTTATTTATTAGAACATTCTGCCCTCTAGTGGTGGATTGTTATAATAGCCTTATGCCCTTTGTAGCTGGGCTATACCAGCAGTAAAATCCCGCTCCCTTATTAAATGCCCAAGATGACGATGGAGCTGGCCTATTATTGGCTGTTATAGCCCTCTGTAGTAGGCTATACAGCTATACTGAATAATGTGGCAAATCTAAACATGGAGTTAAGATTAAGGGGTGATAGTGCAAGTCTGAATTTGCATTAAAGATTAGTGAGTGATGAGGCAAATCTGGATATGCTTAACTGTAGTAATTTGGGACAAATGGTGGGTACTCTTGGAACAATGGCTCCTATCATTGTTATAATGCTGTTAAATGAACTGGCATAATGCTGATAATCAATGAAAAATCACCTCCACTAATGAAATAGCCAAAACTACCACTTCGCATAGCATTGTATCTCACAAATGCAGAAACGCAAAGCGTTTAAAAAAAAATGAGACCACCCTTCATAATTTCCCTAAAATGATGTGTTCAGTGATGACCAAGACAAAAAAGTAGAGTGCAAAATGTAGAAGCAAAAAGTAGAAGTTAAAAAGCCACATATAGCCCACTGTTTTCTAAAGTAATAACACAAATATTGCTGTAAATAGGTCGACCTAGCACTATGCAAACAAACCTTGAAGCTGAAATGGGTGGCTTTTCTCAACATTTTAGTTCAAAGACCATTTTAACAAACATTTTATGCTTTGTACATTTGTCTTCTTTTATTAAAACAAATGTATTTTTTCCTAATCTGTAATAGAAAGTATTATAAATAGACCCCCTGGAGTGGGTGAGGTTGGAACCATAATAGACCACTCCAAACCTAAACTCTAGAATGTTTTTTTTTCCAGACCGGGGTTATTCGTTCAATTAGGGACACAGCAGGACAGATGGACTGGGTCATTGAGTGTGGTGCAGATTGAAGTTTTAAAGAAAAAAGTTGATTGCGTTTATGAAACATACATTAGTTTAACCTATGACGCAATCATCCCCAGAATATTAAACAGTTTAATTGATCACTTTGAAAAACTTTGCACAACATGTTCATCTCACTATAGCTGAAACCGAAGAAAACATTTCAACAGTTCTTAAATCTTTGATATAATTAAGCAACAGTGGCAAGAAAAGAGGAAATATGAAATGATTTTCTGAATGGATCATATGACTCCATATTAGGCTTTCCTTACAATGGTACGGAAAGAAGGAACGAGACAATGTACCCCTAATAATTCTGGGATCATGCTGGGGGGAAGCCCCACATCTTTGTGGCCAAGAGAATTGTGGACTAAAGAAATGAGGCTGTTATTTAGCTATGGTGACAGAGTGAACAACTTGATAGTGGCATTCAATGTCAAGCTAATTATTCACAAATAGTTTCAACCACTGTCAAAAGAGGTTCAATATGCTGCGAGTCATCCCAAAATATTCAGATTTTTAAGCTCCCCTTGGCTTTTGCAAGCACTTATGGCTGTGGTGCAACCCCAAAAAATGCAAACAGTATCTACCAGGGCTCATGTTAATGCCTTGGCCGAAACTTCGGGGACTGGCAGATCTCAATTCTGATGAACATGTTATGTTATGAGCAAGTGTTGCTAACGCTCAGCATCTTACACTGCTTGCCAGTTCTGGAGAGCGGGCACTTTACATCTGTATACATAGTCAATGGAACTATTCATCACCAGTGCCCGAAGTTGATAGAATTTCTTTGTTTGGTTTATATATCGAAAAAGCCTTTGTGTCGTTAGGAGACGGACAAATGTAGCATGTGGGTATTGTAAAAGCAAGTTTGGAATAAAACCATCCTCCTCCTTAGCTGCCCAGAAATGAGATGCTTGGATCTGCCTCTCCAATTGGAGCTGATAGACCATCACTATGGTTTTTGTCACACCAAACTGAGATAAACACATATTCTACAAGTGTGAATTACCTGTTCATGATGTCATGAGGCAGGATGTAAAGGTAATGCTGAAACCAACTATATCCAATAACATAACATGAAAACTGCTTAAGGATGTGTGTGTGTGTGTGTGTGTATATATATATATATATATTACTCCTCAGCAACCATCATCTTCTGACGATCCAGCCGCACTCTCCCAGAAGCAGCGTACAAAACCTGCAGGAGAAAAAAGAAACATAAGTATGTGTGCCATGTCCAAGAGAAAAAGAAAGGTGGCCAGAATGAAAGGAAGAAAGTGAGAATGGGACAGAGAGCGAGTGGGTGGAAGGGAGGAGAAGGGGAGGGAGAGTCAAAAGAACAGAAGGAGGAGGGGACAGAGCATCGGCCTACTGCACCCAGCCCTCACTGTTTACCTCCCGTCACCCGTGTGTCTGGGATGCTGGGGTCCGCGAGAAAGAGTGCAGTCCAGCAAGTATTTAAAATGAAACAGAGATATGAATGAGGCCAGAGATTACATTATTATCTATGGCAACATCGCTTGCCTGCACCTGTGCACCCATGCTGCTGCACCCCAGCCCCTTCCCCCGCACTGTGCTCAATTGCAGCTCCTGCGCACTGAGGCTTCACTGCTCACCTGCCACAACCAGTGTGTCCAACGACGTGCCGGTGCGAGCTTCAACTCTGGGGTGCCGCTCTTGCTCTGCTTGCGTATGCCAGGCCAGCGTAGGGATGTGAATAATTATTCCGGGTACCTGGGCGTTGTTAAGTTCCTGACTGGGCAGGAAGTGTACTTAAGTGTGTGTCCCTGTTGCAGTTTTGACGTCGCACAATCCGCAATTTACATTAATGTAGCATGAACCGGGACGGCGGCAACTATCGCTAATGAGATGCTGTCCGAAAACATTGAATGAACAGCATCACATGTCGTTGTCAAGCTGGTGGATATGCGCAGACACGCATGTCAATGGTGTGCGGTATTATTGAAAGTGTTGCTATCGCGAAGCGCACACATGTGAATGTGCTCGGATGGAGGGAGGATCAGCAGTGAGGTTACGTTATACACAGTGATAACGCTCATTACAGTCAAGCAATGCATGTCAAACGTGAAACTGAAAGTCTCACATATGACACACTACTTACTGGTAAAGCCTGACAACAGAGCATACTGCAACACAAATCTACACATTACTCTTTACTGTTTGTCATATGTGATCTAGGATGTGCACTCTGCCCGTGGCTGATGACACCCCTTCGAGCCACCAATACCCAAGCCGAAAGGCAGCACAATAATGCACACACACACACCAGGGGCATCGTGTAACATACATGTGTTTTTTGATGTAACGTTTCAGATGCATGGCCATCACAGGTGGAAGGCTACTGTACAGAGCATGATTATTGATCAAAATGATCGTTGCATGTTGTGTGTACTGTAAGATATGTGTACACAGCAAAAAACTTTTCAAAAAGGCTCACTAAGCAGAAGAGGTGTCTCTCATCAAATGCTGTAGAGAGAATGACTAAAATGGATGGGGTCCTCCAACTGTTACAATGGGAAATGTTATGAACCAAACAAATGCTTTTTTTTTAAGGTCACATGGCAATCGCGCAACGAGCGCGCCAGTACGCCGCACCTGACGTGGTTTTGAGAAAATATATGTACCATAATATAAGTTTATTACAGTTAGAAATATATAAATGTCTAAAATATTTTAGATTATCTCTTGCTCTCATATACACTTTAAACTTATTTAGATATAGTTTTGAGACATAAAACAAAATTGAGGAAATGGCGTAAACGACGCGATACCATACGTCTATGACGTAAAACAGGGCCTGGCAGCATGCTCTCGTCGCATACAGAATGCGCAGCCGGCGCGACCCCATACGTATATGATGTAACACGCGGCTTGGTACCGCGCAACCGTCGCATACCAAACTAGGAGCTGGGGCGACCTTATACGTATATGATGTTAGACGGGACGCGGTGCTATGAAGCCGTCGGATACGAAATGCGCATCCTTTACGAGTTTAGCAATATGGCGGATAGGATTCGCGTGGTGATGGAGCTTGGTACACTACCGGTATGGAAGTCTAGCTTTCTTAACAAAAATACATATATACATAATTATTTTTGAAGCTATAAAAAATTACATAATTTTTCAAATCAAAAACAAAAGGATAATAGAGTTTGAAAATATTACAAAATAATAGAAAAAATATAGGTTTTATAAATATTAAAATTTGAAATTAACATTTAAAAAAACCTTCGAAATTCACTGAAAAAACCATTGGTTTTACAGACGTTATAGTTAGGGATTAGCATTTAAAAAACCTTAGAAATTCACTACAAAACCATAGGTTTCAGGGACGTTATAGTTAGTTGGATATTTGACTCATTTAAAACCAGAGAATTCGCCCGTTATAATTAGTTGAGCTTACTATAACTCGCGTGCCCGCAATGCACTGGTGATGATGTCAAATATTACATCACTCATGACATGGTCAGTGACATCAATGATGACATCACTAACGACATCTCAAATGACATCACTGATAACATCATCCATGTGATAATGTAATGCACAAACTGATGCCCTAATATAAACTTTGATACACACACTCTAAAATACAGACTACTATTTTTGAAACCATACACACAAGAATACCAGATACTACATACCACCCACTATTTCCTAGGTCTACACACACATCCAGTCACTTATACATGCAGTTACTCATCAATACAGTACTATAATATGTATTTATACACCTATACATACAGTCACACACCGAGTCAGTCATGCAAAGAATCTATCACATACCCATTTACTCATGTATACAGTTATACACACCAACTCCGTTATTTATACACACACCACATCACTTATTTATGCAGATACTAACACATACTTACTGTCTTATGAAATCACTGATACAAGCAGACACTCATTTATACACCCACTCTTCAAATAACAAATAATCGTGACTCTATCTGAATTGTCAGCCCTGCTAACCGCAGTGTAGGCCGGAGGCAGCGGACAGGAAGGGCCAACAGCCACGTGGCATTCACTTGAGCTCCACAGAGTTAGTGGTACCTGAAGCACTCAGCGTGTGTGCAGCCAGCGATGATGCGTGGTCTGGGCGGGCCGCACTGGTAACAATGTCTTTTGCCTAATGAATTCTGCCTTAATAAGGCTACGTGGCAATGACTTGTGGTGCACTGAGTTAGTGGCACCTGAAGCACTCAGCGTGTGTGCAGCCTGCGATGATGCGTGGTCCAAGCGGGCCGTACTGGGAGCAATGTCTCTTGCCTACTGGACTGCGTCATCTGCAATCGTGAATCAATCTGAATTGTGAGCCCTGCTGTCCGCAGTGTACATCGAAGGCAGTAGTCTGTACAGACATAACTCTGCAGTGCTGTGCTGCTGGGTTCGCAGGGGACCTTTATCGAGGAGGCCGGTGGTCACGGCGGCAGCCACTTTGCAGGGTGAGTGCCACCGCTCTGGCAGATGCATTGGCCTTCCCAGAAGTGAACCACACCCAGAGCCCAGGCCTATTTATTCACACTCCTAAGCTGGAGTGGCACACGTTGGACGACCCCACTCCGGTTCCGGTTCCGCTTATAGGGGGGACGACACAGCTACATGACCGAGATCTTCCCCACTGCCTGAGGTAACAGCACATTACTGCTACACTTGGCATTGTGTGCATTATTATTGATGGGTGACTTGCCTCCTTCACACTTACTTGGTTACCAAGTCTCCCAATATTCAGCTATTGTGTGGCTGAGGGGCCATGATGTTCGGGAAGGTCCGCTGTTCTGCGCTGCCTCGGTGGAAGTAGGGGGGGTCCGTGGGGGATGTCCTGGGGTGGTGGCGGTGGGTGTTGTGGCCTTCTTGGGTGTCGAAGCTGCATGGTCAGTAGCTCTATGACATGTGTTGGTCTTCAGATGGGGTTCTGGGCTGGGCTCCCTTTCATACTGTAGGTAGTCGTCCTGCTTACACCAGTAAAAGGCAGATGTTAAATTCCTACTGCTATTGTGGCTTATCCCCTGTTTTTGGATCACATCGCAGATTTAGCTGGTTGTTGAAAATATCGTGAACTGGTGTTTTCATATTTTTTTTCGCATGCGAACGCCTATTTTGCATATCATTAGCATTAGTTGTCACTCTACTTTTTTTGAGGAAGCTATCGCTGGAAAACTGGCAATATAGGCAGTTTTCACCAGGTTGAGAATGGGATGATAATTCTTTTGCTGCGGTAAAGTGCCGATAACTCAGCGATAAGTTCTTGAGAATAAACCCCATTGTTGTTTTTTATTTTTCATCCGGATTTGTGAACCCAGACGCTTTTAAAAAAACAAAATAGTAATTATTTTTTGGCCCTGGGGCTTTTTGTGGGATCCCCTGAGCAGGCCTAGGGGTCAGTGTGTTTGTACCCTGCCCTCTTTTCTTTAAAAAAAAAAATCTTTTTTCTTGTGATTCGCCTGTAGCTACAGCAAAGTCCTAATAAACACCAGGGCTCATTTTAGAGTCACCCTATAACCTAACAGTTGGGACTTATCGCCGAGTTATCGGCAGTTTAGCACAGCAAAGGTGGCGAAAGAATTATTGCCCCATTCTCAAGTTGGTGCACACTGCCACATTGCCCACAGGCTGATGGTACCAACACAGAGGACAATCAACATCGTTACGCAGACAAAGCTGCTGACTGTGCTGCACCTGTTGGCCTCTGGTATCTTCCAACTAACAACTGCGAGAGTCGGAGGAGTCTCACAGGCAGCCCTATTAAACTTCCTCACACGTCTTGGATGCATGTCTACAAAAGCAACTTAGGGCCCCTGCATCCGCACCATTTACCCTTTACCACTGTGCAAAGGCACTCAGTGGCACATTTTAAGTTGGGGAATTAAGTCCCCTTGAATTCTGAGAGTCCCTGGGTCCAACTAGCACACCACGTACCTCCAGTAAGCACCACAGAGATGCGTTGCAGAGAGGTGGCCCAAGGCCATGCCCCACTTTACACCCCTCTGCAATGCAACTCTGTGGCACTTATTGGATGTACCTGGTGGGTTAGTTGGCCCCCAGGGACCCTCAGGATTCAAGGGGACTTAATTCTCCAACTTAAAACGTGCCACAGGGCGTATTTGCGCACTTGTGACATCAGGCCACGCCCCCTCCCTGCACCACTGCGCAAACGCACCCCCTGGTGAGTTGTAAATTGGGGAATGAAGTCCCCTTGAGTCCTGAGAGTCCCTGGGGGCCAACTAGCCCACCACTTACCTCCAGTAAGCACCACAGAACCACGTTGCAGAGTGGTGTAAAAAGGGGCAGGCCTGGGCCACCTCTCTGCAATGCAGCGCAGTGGCGCTTACTGGAGGTAAGTGGTGGGCTAGTTGGCCCCCAGGGACCCTCAGTATTGAAGAGGAATTAATTCCCCTACTTAAAACGCACCATAGGATGTGTTTGCACACATGTCACCTCAGGCCCCGCCCCCTCCCTTCACCACTGAGCAAAAACGCACCCGTGGCTTTTTGAGTTGGGGATAAAGTCCCCTTGAATCCTGATGGTCCCTGGGATCCAACTAGCTCACCAGGTATCCAGTAAGCGCCACAGAGCTGTGTTGCAGAGATGTGTAAAAAGGGGCGTGGCCTCTGAACACCTCTCTGCAACGCAGCTCCCTGGCGCATACTGGAGGTACCTGGTAGGCTAGTTGGCCCCCAGGGATCCTCAGTATTCAGGGGGCATTAATTCCCCAACTTACAGCTTGCCTGGGGGCGCATTTGCACAGTGGTGAAGGAAGGGGGCACATGTGTGCAAACACGCCCCGTGGCGCGTTTTAATTTGGGGAATTAATTCCTCTTCAATCCTGAGGGTCCCTGGGGGCCAACTAGCCCACCATGTACCTCCAGTATGCGCCAGGGAGCTGCGTTGCAGAGAGGTGCTCAGAGGCCACGCCCCTTTTTACACCTCTCTGCAACGCAGCTCTGTGGCGCTTACTGGAGGCACCTGGTGGGCTAGTTGGCCCCCAGGGACCCTCAGGATTGAAGAGGAATTAATTCCCCAACTTCAAACGCACCACAGGGCGTGTTTGCACACATATCACCTCAGGCCCCGCCCCCTCCCTTCACCACTGTGCAAACGCGCCCTGTGGTGCATTTGAAGTTGGGGGATTAAGTCCCCTTGAATCCTGAGGGTCCCTGGGTTCCAACTAGCCCACCAGGTACCTCCAGTAAGCGCCACAGAGCTGCGTTGCAGAGAGGTGTAAAAAGGGGCGTGGCCTCTGAACACCTCCCTGCAACACAGCTCCCTGGCGCATACTGGAGGTTCCTGGTAGGCTAGTTGGCCCCCAGGCACCCCCAGTATTCAAGGGGAATTACTTCCCCATCTTACAACGCGCCAGGGGGCGCGTTTGCAGAGTGCTGCAGGGAGGGGGCGGGGCCTCCGGCGCGATGCCGGTCTTTTTTTATTTTTTTAAAGAAGGGGGGCTGTGTGGCCCCCCTTCCTTTTCTATTTTATGGGCCCTGGGGACCCTATCTCCCAGGGCCTGAACCCCATTTAAAAAAAAAAAAAATGTTACGGGAAGGGGGCCGCGTGGGCCCCCCTCCCATGGCCAATTCCGGCCCCGGGGACCCAATCCCCCGGGGCATGGGCAATTGTTTTCTTTATTTTTATGGAGGGTGGTGCGTGGCCCCCCTCCTAAGGCATCTATTGGCCCCGGGGACCCCATCCCCCGGGGCCAGCCTTTATTTATTTATTAATTTGTTTTTTTCTTTGGGAGGGGGCCGTGTGGCCCCCATCCCGGGCAACTTCTGGCCCCAGGGCCCCCAACCCCCGGGGCCATTGCTTTTTTGTTTTTCGTTTTTTCGGTCCCTCCTCTGGCCTATTATGGCCCCAGGGACCCCATCCCCCGGGGCCGACCTGCCTTTTAAAACAAAAAGGTTTTTAGGGGAGGGGGCTACGTGGCCCCCCTCCCGGGCCACTTCTGGCCCTGGGGACCCCATCCCCCGGGGCCGGCCCTATCCATTGGGGACCGTGGGGGGGGCCCCAATCCCCCCACGGTCCCGCCGGCTTCCCGTGTCCTGCGGGAGCTGGCATTGCTTTTCCACAAGGGAAGCTGCTGACATGCAGCTCCCCTTATGGAAAAGCAATTCTGCTTTGCTTCATTGAAGCGAGAGCAGGTTTCCCTGCTCTCACTTCAATGAAGCAAAGCAGAGTTTCAAAACTGGTGGGGCGCTCCGGTCAGCTCCTATCCTGAAAGTTTGGGCGTGATTCGTCAAGCAGGGGCCGAGAAAAAAGGGGGTTCCCAAAACGCGTTTCTCCATGTTCTTTCCCATAGGAAATTTTGGAACAGGCTACAGCCCGAACTGCTGAACAGAATTACACCAAATTTGGCAAAAAGGTAGAGCTTGGTTCAGAAATCGACCTGTTTTTTAAATGGTGTAAATCCGTTCAGTAGTTGCTGAGAAATTCAAAAAATAAAAGTAAAAAATCTATTTCCCATTGGAAACTCTAGCCAAGGCTGCAGCCTGAACTGCTGAACAGAATTACACCAAATTTGGCAAGAAGGTAGTGCTTGATTCAGAAAGCGACTTTTTTTTTTAAATGGTGTAAATCCGTTCAGTAGTTGCTGAGAAATTCAAAAAATAAACCTTTCGATATCTGGGGCAGCAGTGGGTTCGAGTACCCTCCCGACCACGCGTTTCACTGTGATTGGCTGCCACGACCACGAGCTTCACTGTGATTGGCTGCCAACACTCTAAACCAGGAAGTGTTGGCAGCCATCCTGTGAATCAGTAGAACCGAGTCACAAGAAAACAGTCGGAAAAAAAGAAGAAAATGTTCAAGCACCCATTTTTAAAAAAAACTTTAAAACTACCGAATGAAAAAAAACATTTTTTAAATGAGGCGGGGGCTCCCCCACTTCATTTAAATGAGCCCCCGGGTGGACCAGGTTCCGGGGGCAATCCTATAATTATATTGCGGGATTGCTTTTGGTCAAGGGGAGCTGTATGTTAGCAGTTCCTATCGCCCAAAAGCAATGCCGGCAGCTGCAGGAGGCGGGGTACCAGCTGGGACCGTGGGGGCAAAGGGGGCTCCCCCACAGTCCCCAACAAAGAGGCCAGGCCCCGGGGGATGGGGTCCCCGGGGCCAGAAGTGGACAACGTGGGGGACTACGTGGCATAATGATTAATAAATACATTCAAGAATTGAGCATGCCTCGGGGATGGGGTCCTCGGGGCGAATATAAATTAATAGAAGTGGACTGTTTATTTTTAGAAACGTTTGGAGTGGCGATCCTAACGCTGCGCTCAGCACTGGCCCCTAGTGTGAACGCGCTCGGTGCACGGCTCTCAGCGTGACCCCCTAGTGTGAACGCTCTAGGTGCGTGGCTCTCAGCGCGGCCCCCTAGTGTGAACGAGCTGGGTGCGCAGCTCTCAGCTCGGCACCCGAGTAATTCACTGGTCTTTAAAAGACCATTTACCTATAAATGTGGCTTTGTGGTGATTTCACCTCTTCTTAGAGCCCCTGCATCCTCACTCTGCCTATGACTGGAAGAATTAGACCCCCCCACCCCGAACTTTTTATCAGCCTCCCCCGAAATGTGGCTCTAGTTGCGCCCCTGACTGGCATATGCCAGCTCGGCCCACTAGGCTTACGCTTACAGAATTCCGTAGATTCGATCTGCCGTATGTCAATGATCCAGCTGTGGGGCTGGGAATATCTTGCAAACAAGATTCTGGGCTTTTCCCGAAGCTTAGGTTGCAATCCTGACACTCGCCGGGGTTACTACTAGTTGGCAGCCAATTAGAGCCAAGCTTGTGCTCGGGGGTTAGGCTCCGCCAACATATGTACTTATCCAATCACTCCGCCAATCCCCAAGCACTTAGAAATTCACTATACACTCTCCTTGCAGTACTCTAACCATCCAGTCTCTACCCATGTACTCATATAATGACCCAGACAAAGTTATATAACCGAGGTCTTCCTCTTTTTATTACCAGGGTCACATGTCCAGTGACGTCTGTGCTGGATGCATGTGGGGTGAATGTAAGCCAGCCCTCAGGGAATGGTTGGTGCTGGCAAAAACTACAACAGCGATAATCGGATCACACACAGAGATTCAATCATAAAGGGTCCATGTGGTGTGGTGCACTAAGGTAGGGGTACCAGATCTTAAATCACACACAAAAAGATTGTATCATAAAGGGTCCATGACTTGTGGTGCACTGAGGTAGGGGCACCAGAGATGAGCGTGCTGATGTGAAGAAATTGTTAATGTCCCTTTAGGATATTCCTGCTGCATGAGGCGACATTGTTGCTTCCGGTGTCTACAGCACGAAAGTCAATCATAAAGGGTCCATGAGTTGTGATGCATAGAGTCAGTGGCACCTGAAGAGCTCAGAGTGTGCGCAGCCAGTGATGATGGCGTGTCCTTGCAGGACAGGATTGAATATGTGTGAGACCTGCTGACCGCAGTGTAGGCCGGAGGCAGCGGTCAGCAAGGGCCTACAACTACGTGGTGTTGACTTGTGGTGCACTGAATTAGTGGCAACAGTGGCGCTCAGCGACTCGATCTGAATTGTGAGCCCTCCTGACCGCAGTGTAGATGGAAGGCACTAGTCAGCACAGACATCGAGGAATGCTTTTTGTCACTTCTGCTTGACAAAATTCGAGGACATAGAGTACAATTCTCTCTGTAATTAATAAATCAAGACTCAATTCAAATTGTGAGCCCTGCTGACCACAGTGTAGGCGTATGGAATAAAAGGTGAAATATGTATGAAATATATTGTCGAAATATGTAGGTTTCAGGGACGTTATAGTTAGTTGTCTACTGGACTTTGAAATTAATGAATCAAGGCTCAATTTTAACTGTGAGCCCTGATGACCACAGTGTAGGCCGGAGGCAGCCCTCAGCAAGGGCCCACAGCCACGTCACGTTGACTTGTGCTGCACAGAGTTAGTGCTACCTGAAGCACTCAGCGTGCACGCAGCCAGCGATGATGCGTGGTCCAGGCGGGCCGCACTGGATGCAATGTCCGTTGCCTACTGGACTGCGTCATCTGCAATCATGACTCTATCTGAATTGTCAGCCCTGCTAACCGCAGTGTAGGCCGGAGGCAGCGGACAGGAAGGGCCAACAGCCACGTGGCGTTCACTTGAGCTGCACAGAGTTAGTGGTACCTGAAGCACTCAGCGTGTGCGCAGCCTGCGATGATGCATGGTCCAGGTGGGCCGTACTGGGAGCAATGTCTCTTGCCTACTGGACTGCGTCATCTGCAATCGTGAATCAATCTGAATTGTGAGCCCTGCTGTCCGCAGTGTACATCAAAGGCAGTAGTCTGTACAGACATAACTCTGCGGTGCTGTGCCTCTGGGTTTGCAGGGGACCTTTGTCGAGGAGGCCGGTTGTCATGGCGGCAGCCAATTTGCAGGGTGAGTGCCACCGCTCTGGCAGACGCATTGGCCTTCCCAGAAGTGAACCACACCCAGAGCCCCGGCCTATTTATTCACACTCCTACGCTGGAGTGGCGCACGTTGGACCAGCCCACTCCGGTTCCGGTTCCGGTTCCGCTTACAGGGGGGACGACACAGCTACATGACCGAGATCTTCCCCACTGCCTGAGGTAACATGGTTGGGTCCACTGTCCACAACAGTATAAGCACGAGCAGTATTTGTACACATGGAGAGGTCTGTGCTCTGCATAGTGAGGTCTGTCATCCAGCACATTACTGCTACACTTGGCATTGTGTGCATTGTTATTGATGGGTGACTTACCTCCTTCACACATACTTGGTTACCAAGTCTCCCAATATTCAGCTATTGTGTGGCTGAGGAGCCATGACGTTTGGGAAGGTCCACTGTTCTGTTCTGCGCTGCCTCGGTGGAAGTATGGGGGTCCGTGGGGGATGTCCTGGGATGGCGGGGGTGGGTGTTGTGGCCTTCTTGGGTGTCGAAGCTGCATGGTCAGTAGCTCTATGACATGTGTTGGTCTTCAGATGTGGTTCTGGGCTGGGCTCCCTTTCATACTGTAGGTAGTCGTCCTGCTTTACACCAGTAAAAGGCAGATGTTAAATTCCTACTGCTAATGTGGCTTATCCCCTGTTTTTGGATCGCAGATTTCGCTGGTTGTTGAAAATATCGTGAACTGGTGTTTTCATAGTTTTTTTCGCATGGGAACGCCTATTTTGCATATCATTAGCATTAGTTGTCACTCTAATTTTTTTGAGGAAGCTATCGCTGGAAAACTGGTAATATAGGCAGTTTTCACCAGGTTGAGAAATGGGATGATAATTCTTTTGCTGCGGTAAAGTGCCGATAACTCAGCGATTAGTTCTTGAGAATAAACCCCATCGTTTTTTTTATTTTTTCGTCCGGATTCGTGAACCCAGATGCTTTTTTAAAAACAAAATAGTAATAATTTTTTGGCGCTGGGGCTTTTTGTGGGATCCCCTGAGCAGGCCTAGGGGGTCGGTGGGTTTGTACCCTGCCCTCTTTTCTTGTTTTAAAAAAATATTTTTTCTTGTGATACGCATGTAGCTACAGCAAAGTCCTAATAAACACCAGGGCTCGTTTTAGAGTCACCATATAACCTAACAGTTGGGACTTATCGCCGAGTTATCGGCAGTTTAGCGCAGCAAAAGTGGCGAAAGAATTATCGCCCCATTCTCAAGTTGGTCCACACTGCCACATTGCCCACAGGCTGACGGTACCAACACAGAGGACAATCAACATCGTTACGCAGACAAAGCTGCTGGCTGTGCTGCACCTGTTGGCCTCTGGTATCTTCCAACTAACAACTGCAAGAGTCGGAGGAGTCTCACAGCCAGCCCTATTAAACTTCCTCACACGTCTTGGATGCATGTCTACAAAAGCAACTTAGGGCCCCTGCATATGCACCACCTGCTCGTCCCAATTCGTAGCATTCCTTCACAATCAACCCCATCCCCAGCTGTTGCTTGACGCCTCTGTGCTCCAGATCCAAGATTGTGTTCACTGAAATGGGGGTGTGCCAGGTCATGAAGTCTAATAGTCAACAGTAGTGGAAAAACAGTACTTTATTAGAAAAACATAAATTAACAACACAAAAACATCAAACAACAAGTGACATTGCCAACGGGGAACATCAACTTGTGGATCGAAATAACTGTAGATCGTCCGGGAAATCCCAAAAGTCCGTATTCAGAAACCTGTTGGATAAATGAAGATAATGGTCAAGCGTTAATATGGTCACAAACATAATATGGTACAATGTATTGCACTTGGACTACTTACAGGTATGATCAATCCTGCACAAAAAGACCGTAACAGAAGTTTGTGTGGTCGTAACCTTCGTAGGAAAGAAAAGGAACGTTACAACCACACAAACGTCTGTTACGGTTTCATCATGCAGGATTTATCACACCTGTAAGCATCAGGGTTCATTTCACCTTGATACACATGCATGTTCACTTGACCTAAACTGCGCAGAACCAACTGGAGACCAAGCAAGTGAACCACGCCAAAGCAGCCTTCCTGCACATGTTGGGGGCAACTGACTGCACACATGTACTATTTGTGCCCCCTGCCGACACTGCACCCAATCACCGCAACAGAAATCACACGCATTCCAACAATGTGCAAGCAAAACAGGACCACCGGGGCCTGTACACTAATGTCGACGCAAACTTCTCAAGCAGTGTGCATGATTCTTACATCTTTCGCAAGCATCCCAGCTCTGGTCCCCAGATCAGTCCGCCGCCCAGCGATGACTGCCCGACCCTATGCACCCAGACCTCAATGCTCCCCTGCCGCCACCGGCGTGTCTCCAAGAGGGCCCACCACATGCCGGAGCAACCTCCTCAGCCGTCACTGGATTCCGCAGCACAGGCCCCTAGCGCATCCTGCTGCACTGTGCCGAGGAGTCATGTCTGTACAGCCAGCTGCCTTTGGCCGAGCTCACTATTCAAATAGGGACTTGATTGCCAGTATAGCGTATCGAGGCCACGCATCATTGCAGGCTGCACACCCGCTCAGCTCTGGTGGCACTAACTCAGTGCAGCTCAAGTCATCGCCACTTGGCGGGAGACCCGTGTCGGCCAAAATGCCTAGGCTGCCACCAACTCTGTGCACCTCAAGTCATCATCACGTGGCAGGAGGCCAGTGTCTGGCAAAGTCCTTCGACTGCCACCATCTCTGTGCACCTCAACTCATCTCAACGTTGCAGGAGACCTGTGTCGGTCAAAGTGCCTCAGCTGCCACCAACATAATAAGCACACGGATACACCCAGATAGAGAGTGGAAATGGCATCGAGCACGTGCGCCCAGCCCTTTTTATTGGCAGGGTCACATGTCCTGTGACACCTGTTCTGCATGGGTGTTGTGTGGGTGTAAAGCAGCCAGGAGGGAATGGCTGTGGCATGCTGACAACTAGACCTGTTATCAGCAGATCACTACAGGGAAGATCTGAGACATGTAGCGTTGTAGTTCCCTCCCTGTAAGCATAAGCGGAGTGGGCTGGCTGAAACACGCATCCTTCACAACTTTACCAATATGGCGGTTTGAAAACGCACACCCAGCGAGATAGGTACACGATGGGTGCGGGACTCCACTTTTTCTAAAAAAAAAAAATATATATATATATATATATATATATATATATATATATATATATATATATATATATATTTAAATAAATAGAAGACATTATATTATTTTAATAATAAACAAAAATAATACAAAAGCTATTTTTGGGATATTAAAGTTACAAAATATCACCAAAAAAAATTCAAAATTACTGAAAAAACATAGCTTTAATGAACATTACAATTTGAAATTAGCATTTTAAAAACCTTTGAAATTCACTGAAAAAACCATAGGTTTCAGGCACATTATAGTTAGAAATTAGCATTTAAAAAACCTTAGAACTTCACTGAAAAAACCACAGGTTTCAGGGACGTTATAGTTAGTTGGACATTTCACTCGTACAAAACCAGAGAAATTTCCCTGTTATAGTTAGTTCAGCTAACTATAACTCACGCCCCTGCAATGCACTGCTGATGACATCACATATTACATCATTCATGACATGGTCAGTGACATCACTGATGACATCACTGATGACATCTCAAATTACATCACTGATGACCACTGATGACATCATCCACGTGAAAATCTGATCCACCTCCTCACACTCTAATATAACCTTTGATACACCCCCTGTAAAATACAGTCTACCATTTTCGAAACCAGCGACACACCAATAACAGTTACTACATACGCACTCACTGATTCCTAGGTCTCCAAACATATCCACTCATTCACCCTTACAATCACTCATACATGCAGTCACTCATCAATAGAACACTATCATATGCACTCATAAACCTATAAAGACACTCACACACCACCACTCATCCAGTTACTCTCACACCTAGTCAGTCATGCAAAGAATCAATCCCACTTCCATTTACTGACCTATACAGTTATACACACACCACATCACTTATTCAAACAAAAACAAACAAATGCATACTTACTCTCTTCTACAATCACTGATACAAGTACACACTGATCCATACAGCCACTCTCACAATCACTGACTCTCACGTATAGTCATTTATATACTTCAACTTTCACATACACTGCCTTTTAAATATGTAGTTACTTGGACATGTACCATTGAGACATCCATTCAATCACCAACACACCCATACACACACTTACCCACCCATACAACTGTTTCCATATGCACTCTTGAACCCATACACACAGTGAATCAACCACTCAAACATCTATGCACAGACTCACACACCTCCCACCCACCCACACATACACCCAGGCATCCATACAAATACTCAGGCAACCAATCGATAACCCTTATAGACACTCATGTAGCTATTGACCAACCCATGCAGCAGCTTATACAACAACAGACAGACTGATAATAATAATAAATGGCATTTGTAGAGCGTGCAGCTACCCCAAACGGGGTGTCCCGGCGCTAGTTCAGACAGAGGGCAGGGAGAGGTGCTGCGCAGGACTAGTCATTCCGACTAAAGAGACAGGTTTTCAGGGACTTGCAGAATTCGTGTTCAGACTGTATCATACGCAGATAGGGAGGTAGGTTGTTCCAACATTTGGTGATACTCACCTTGAATGTTTTGCCTCCCATTCTAGCTTTTGCAAATTGGGGAGTGGAGAGAAAGCGTTTGTTGTTAGACCTTAAAGATCTGGTTTGTTGATAGGGTCGGAGTCTCCTCCTCAAATAGATCAGCCCTCTTCCTTTGTCTGCTCGATATGTGAATGTCAGGTCCTTGAATTTAATCAGTTTGGCTATTGGCAGCCAATGAAGTTGCCGAAGGTACGGGGAGATGTGGTGACGAAGCGGGACACCGCAGACCAAACGGGCTGCGGCGTTTTGAATGATCTGAAGTCTACGGATCAGGCTAAGTGGAAGGCCCATGTATAGGCCATTCGCATTATCAAGGTGAGTGGTGATCAAAGCATGGACCATGGTTTTGCGGGTAGCATTAGGCAGAAAGTTGATAAATTTTCTAATAGTTTTAATTTTGCCAAAGCAGGCTGCCAAGACCATTTGAACATGCGTCGAGAGGGACAGATCTTTGTCCCATCTCACTCCTAAATTTTTGACCGAGTCCTTAGGAGTGGGAGCGTTACCCAGTTCAAAAGGCCACCAAGCAGTAAGCGGGGGAGGGGAGGGTTGATTAGAGAACAGGACCTCGGTCTTGTCCGCGTTAAGTTTAAAAAAATTACGGTTCATCCAGAAGGCATTGTTCTTGAGACATTCTTTTAGCGGGTCAAAGGTGAAGGCTGAAACACCACTAAAGGTAAATAGTAACTGAGTAGGGAAGTTAGATAGACATTGACTTTTTTTAGGATGGGTAGAAGAGAGGCATGTGTCCAGGCTGCAGGGTAAATACCCTGTCTGAGTGAAGAATTCCAGATTGCATTTAGATGGGGGTTCAGACACTCCGCTAGGGCACTATATTGTTTAGCTGGCCAGGGGTCACCAGGGGACCCTGATTTGCACTTCTGCAGTTCAGTCAGCAAGGCTTTGACAGAGATCTCATCAAATTCTGAGAAGACTTCCTTCAGAGTCTGCTCCAGATTGTAATCATTAGTCATCTGAGAGACGTCGGGTGAGCCAGGGAAGGATGCATAAATCAGAGCGAATTTCTCCTCGAAGAAATCAAAGATTTTGTTGCATAGTGTCTGTGAGGGAGGATGAGTGTGGGTAAGCGCAAGTGGGTTGGTGAAAGACTTCACAATTTCAAAAACTTCCCTAAAAGAGTTCTTAGCATTAGTAATCCGTTGGGCAAGAAAGTCTCTTTTTTTTCCAATGAGGAGCTTATGATACTCTTTAAGCGCTGCCCGATAGCAAGTTTTACTTTCAACAGAATAGGTTAGTCTCCAGCTACGTTCTAATTTTTTACATTCTGATTTTTTTGCCCTGATCTCTTCCGAATACCAAGGTGCAGAGGGGGACATTCTTGGTGAATTTACTGGTTTCAGGGGGGCCAGGGAATCAAGAGCATCACTAACCCATTTATTTACGTTTGAGATGCTATCCTCAAGATCGTTTGAGAGAGAAGGCTTGGAGTCCTTCAGATGTTGAGAAAGAGACTCAGAGGTAACCCTCCTCCAATTCCTTCTAAGATCTTTGGGGATGGAGGTGGCTCTCCCAACGCTTGTGAGGTGTAGTTGGAAAGGGAACAAGAAGTGATCTGACCAGATCACCGGAAGAGGTGCATGGACTATGATGTCGGGAAGGTTAGAGCAAAAAAGGTCCAGTGTATGGCCTGCCTTTTGTGTTGGAAATGGTACGCGTTGAATTAAATTGCAGCTGGCTAGTGTGGAAATGAAGTTGGTACTATGCGGGCATGTAGGATCGTCCACATGTAAGATCAATCGCCTAACATCGTAAAGTTGGAATACCGCGTGCTGCCCTGGGCAATGTAATCCACAAGGGTGGGGACAAATTTATGGCTGGAGTCAGGTGGTCTGTAGAGCAGGAGCCCTGAGCAGGAGGTGTACGCAGAGAGTTTGATACAGAAGAGCAATCCTTCAATGGAATCAATCTGCTCAACGTTGGACGATGCGATCTCCCATCTTGTTTTGTGGATGATTGCTACACCCCCCTCCAGGGCTCCCACTTTGCCTATTATGCTATAGTCCTCAGGGATGGCCAGAGTCATGATACAGATATTCACGCAGTTTAGTCACTAACCCATGCATTTAGTAAGACACATTTAATCACTCACTTAAACAGTCAGTCATGCACCTACTAAATCCTCCATTCAGACACTTATACACCCACTCATTCTTCAATACACCTTGGCATATATATAATACATATTTAAACTTTAAAAAACAAACACAGTCACTGGAGGATGTCATCAGTGATGTCACTGACCATGTCATGAATGATGTAATATGTGACGTAATCAGCAGTGTATTGTGGGGGTACGAGTTATAGTTAGCTGAACTAGCTATAACAGGGGAATTTCTCGAGTGAAATGTCCGACTAACTATAACGTCCCTGAAACCTGAGTTTTTTTCAGTGAATTGCTAAGGTTTTTTAAATGCTAATTTCTAACTATAACGTGCCTGAAACCTATGGTTTTTCAGTGAATATATAAATAGTTAGGACCTAGTTCCATACGAAAAGCATTTTTTGACTTGGCTATAACTTTGCTGTCGTTTGAACAATCTTCATGACATTTTCCAAAGTTTCTAAGTAGGTTCTGGTTGTCATGGAAAGTTTGGGGGTGATCCGTGCAGTGGAGACTGAGAAATAGGGGTGCGAAAAAAGGCATTTGTAATGTTAATTCCCATAGGAATGCATTGTCAAACCTACAGACCGAACCGCTGGACGGAATTACACCAAATTTGGCAGAAAGGTAGATGTTGTAACGCAGATTGGGCTTTATGTTTTTGCTTATTTGGTGCAAATCTGTCCAGCAGTTTTTGATTTAAGCTGAAAATTATAGCTATATCTCTGACTGCAGATATTTTACAATGCTTTTTGCGATTAATTGCCAATGCATGCGCCAATGGGAATGCTCTGATTGGCTGGACACAACCTGAACAGAAAGTTACAAACGCCATTTTATCATCCGGGAATGGTTCCTGGGGCTGACTTTTAGTGTGAAAGCTAACATAAGGGGTCAGGATGGAGATACTCTGACCCCATGTTTGAGAAATGGGTGTGTTATTGACACAATTTATGTGTCCAAAATGGACTTTTTTCATCACGAGTGATATTCACAATGACACCGTGATCGCCAGTGCGGCCTCCGTGTACCATTGCGGGGACATTGCGAATATCACTGCAACATTGAGAATATTGGTGAAGATATTAAAATATATATATATATTTGTACACACTCACTGGTCACTGTCACACACTCATGTACGCACTCACAACTTCACTCAGACACTTACACACCTATTGACATATCCATTCAGATAATGATGCACTCACACACACACCCATTCAGGCACCTATGCACCCACCTACATACTCAGTTGGAGAGTCACACACCCATGTGCAGACCCTCTCAGAGACTCATGCACCTACTTAGAGACTCAGTCATAGACTCATGCATACAGTCTCATACCTACTTTGAGACTCTTACACCCACTCACAGAGCCACTCAGATACTCATACATCCACTCACAGTTTCCGACATATTTGCGTTGACCGCGGCTACCAATATCATCGCGACGCTCGGCGTCACTGCAAAAACGGAAAATCAGTTTAAATGGTTGTTTTTATACAAACTACCTACATAAATATGACTTTAAACAGTGCAATAAAAAACCCTAGTGTCTAAAATACTGTAAAATGTGTGCATATATGTGTTTTGCCACCCTAAAAAAGGAGCGACTGTCGCGGTTACCGGAGCCATCACGACTTTCAGCATGATCGCGAAAACGGAAAGTCGGGTTTAAACACAGTTTTTAAAAAAGTTACTACAAATATATGTGTACAAACATATTTTTTAAGTTTGCAATGTGTGTATTGCAATAGTTAGAATTCATTTTTTAAGTTCAAATTTTTGAATGTGTGGTGGACCTTGAATGTCTGCTTCTGTTTTGCGGTTTTGCGACGTAATTGTGATCATCACGATATCGCCACAAATTTAAAAAAGTCTAAAACAAAATATTTGGTAAGAAATGTAACAACATTTTGGCCTCTTAGATGGCTCTGATAAGAGCCTTTGTGTTGAGAGTGTATAAAGACAGCTACAGATAAGACTGTATGCATAGTTTCAGGTTGCTTATAAACACCCTGTTCCCTTAGTCTGTAAATTGAACTTCATCACTTCTATACATTCCATGCATGTCAAAATGCAGATTGTTGTTATAGATAGAGCCCATATTATGGTCTCTGGGGAAAGCAGAAACAGTTTTATTGACATGTTTCCTGGCTTTGCCAATCGTGGACAGAATTCATTTGACCACTTCCATTTCTGTTTTTTGGCATATATTACACCAATCCACCGAAGAAAATACAAGCTTATAAAAATATACTTTATAGAGTCATTTTAGGTAGAAAATACAATTTAAAAACATAAAAAATTTCATGAAAAAATCATAGGGTACATTAACATTATAGTTGGGAAATAGAATTTGAAAAACCTTAGAAAATCACTGAAAAAACCAAGGGATTCAGGGACGTTATAGTTAGGAAATAGAATTTAAAAAAACTTAGGAATTCACTGAAAAAACCAAAGGTTACAGAGATGTTATAGTTAGGCTCAAATTTCACTCATACAAAACCAAAGAAATTCAGTAGTTATAATTAGCTGAGTAAGCTAGAACTCGTGCCGCCGCAATGCACCACTTATGACCTCACATATTACATCATTCATAACATGGCCAGGGTTTTTACTGATGACATCACTAATGACATCTCAAATGACATCACTGATGATATCTCAAATGACATCACTGATGGCATCATCCACAGAATTTATGATGCACCCACTCACACCCCTATATAATCTTTCATACATTCACTCCAATTTCCAGACTACCATTCTCAAAATCATTGACACACCCATACCAGTACTTACACACACTCACTGATTCATAGGTCTAAACACACAACCACTCATACACTCATACAGCTACTCATACACCAACTCACTCACTAATACAACCACTGATATATCAACTCATACACCCATACAGCCACTCTTACACTGTCAGTCACCCATAGAGCTACTCACACACCTACACACTCACCCATAGTCAATCACACAGTCACTTACTCACCTTTACAGTTATACACACACCCACTCACGTATTCATACAGATACTAACACATACTCACTCACCCATACTTTCAGTGACACAAGTACACACTCACCCATACAGCCACTCTCACAATCACTCACTCACATATACAGTCACTCATACACTCCAACACTCCCCTATACTGACTTTCCCATATGCAGTTACTGACCTATATATCACTGACACATCCATTAACTCACCAACACAGACATACACAGACTCAGTCACCCATACAGCTCCTCACAGCTGCACTCACTAACCCATAGAGCCACTGGATCACCCACTCACTCATCCATAAAGGCAGTCACACCCACCCTCACCCACCCACACAGACATTCATACACCCATACAGGTACTCAGACAACCAATTAATCACCCATAAAGATATTAACATACACACCAAACCATACATCCACTTAGACACCAACTGATAGACTGATACAGACATTCAGACAACCTAGTCACTCACCCATACATTCACTGAGACACCTAATCGCTCACTTATTAAAATAGTCAAGCACCCACTCAATCATCCATATAGGCATGGTAACACACTGACTCATCAATACACCTTGTTATATATATTTAAAACTCATAAACTTTTTTAAAACACTCACCGTCACTGGATGATGTCATCAGTGATGTCATTTGAAATGTCAATGATGTCCTTAGTGATGTCACTGACCAATCAGTGATATCATTTGAGATGTCAGTGATGTCCTCAATGATGTAAAGGTCCAATTGGTCGCACACTGCTCTACCTACCAGCGAGTAGCCCCAAAGAATTGTGGTCCCTGAAGTCAGCGTCGGCGGGTACGCCTATGCCCGAGTATTGAGTGCAAGTAAGTGTAGCGTTAGCCATCCCTGGACACGTGTTTCGAGGTAGTTGCCTCTCGTCAGCAGGGAGTAGGTGAGTGTGTAGGGTTGCTGTGTAGGCTGCTAAAATAAGTGTTCTCAGGTAAAGTACCTCTCGTAGCACGCAGGTGCGTAACCATGAGCTCGTCAGCTCCACCGGCTCAAGGAGCCTGAATATTAACAAAGGTCCAATTGGTCACACACTGCTCTACCTACCAGCGAGTAGCCCCAAAGAATTGTGGTCCCTAAAGTCAGCGTCGGCGGGTACGCCTATGCCCGAGTATTGAGTGCAAGTAAGTGTAGCGTTAGCCATCCCTGGACACGTGTTTCGAGGTAGTTGCCTCTTGTCAGCAGGGAGTAGGTGAGTGTGTAGGGTTGCTGTGTAGGCTGCTAAAATAAGTGTTCTCAGGTAAAGTACCTCTCGTAGCGCGCAGGTGCGTAACCATGAGCTCGTCAGCTCCACCGGCTCAAGGAGCCTGAATATTAACAAAGGTCCAATTGGTCGCACACTGCTCTACCTACCAGCGAGTAGCCCCAAAGAATTGTGGTCCCTGAAGTCAGCGTCGGCGGGTACGCCTATGCCTGAGTATTGAGTGCAAGTAAGTGTAGCGTTAGCCATCCCTGGACACGTGTTTCGAGGTAGTTGCCTCTCGTCAGCAGGGAGTAGGTGAGTGTGTAGGGTTGCTGTGTAGGCTGCTAAAATAAGTATTCTCAGGTAAAGTACCACTCGTAGCGTGCAGGTGCGTAACCATGAGCTCGTCAGCTCCACCGGCTCAAGGAGCCTGAATATTAACAAAGGTCCAATTGGTCGCACACTGCTCTACCTACCAGCGAGTAGCCCCAAAGAATTGTGGTCCCTGAAGTCAGCGTCGGCGGGTACGCCTATGCCCGAGTATTGAGTGCAAGTAAGTGTAGCGTTAGCCATCCCTGGACACGTGTTTTGAGGTAGTTGCCTCTCGTCAGCAGGGAGTAGGTGAGTGTGTAGGGTTGCTGTGTAGGCTGCTAAAATAAGTGTTCTCAGGTAAAGTACCTCTCGTAGCGCGCAGGTGCGTAACCATGAGCTCGTCAGCTCCACCGGCTCAAGGAGCCTGAATATTAACAAAGGTCCAATTGGTTGCACACTGCTCTACCTACCAGCGAGTAGCCCCAAAGAATTGTGGTCCCTGAAGTCAGCGTCGGCGGGTACGCCTATGCCCGAGTATTGAGTGCAAGTAAGTGTAGCGTTAGCCATCCCTGGACACGTGTTTCAAGGTAGTTGCCTCTCGTCAGCAGGGAGTAGGTGAGTGTGTAGGGTTGCTGTGTAGGCTGCTAAAATAAGTGTTCTCAGGTAAAGTACCTCTCGTAGAGCGCAGGTGCGTAACCATGAGCTCGTCAGCTCCACCGGCTCAAGGAGCCTGAATATTAACAAAGGTCCAATTGGTCGCTGTGATCGTGGGGATGTGGCGGGCTGGAATAACAGACGAGGAGGCCAGATATAGTGGGCTATAGTGCGTTTCTTTAATATACACAAGTTCCAGTATAGGGTTGAGAGTCACGGGTAACGGGGTGATGGTTCTCGTCTCGGTCGTCGTTGTCGGGGTTTCTGGTACGCTTCCCGCTCTTGGCACTCTTCGGCGGTGGTAGACCGGGGTAGGTGTTCCTCGGAGGACCGAAAGAAAAACAAACAGAGGAGCCGTCAGTCCTGCAGGGATTCTGCGGAAGATACCGTCCCCGAGACCCACAATGTGATGAAGAGGAAACGGACCGTGAGGGGGGGGGGGAAAGAAATGGGTCGAGGAGGAAAAAGGACAAGACTGAGGGTGCTCGGAAAGGGTTTGTGAGAAATAGGACTTATAGTGTAAACAGTGCTGTATAGTATTTACAAGGGGGTTGGACGTGACTGTAGAAGTGAGGGAGTCTATATACAAGGAGGCTTCTATGGTTTTACACAGCGTACCTAGCGAGCTAGAATATGGGGGAAGGTACTCACACGCTCCGCCGTAACTCTCCTTTGAGTTACGGCCGCTCTTCAGCTACCTCCGGAGGACTCCACCAGTCTTCCGACCATTCCTCGAGGTCCCCACTTCCGTCTTCTCCTTCCTCCGTATCGCCAGTCGAGAGTTCCTGCCACGATCTTCCGACTCCTTCGTTCTTCTCAATTCCGTCTTTTCTGTGGTCGTCCACCGGGGAGGGGGAGGGACTTCCAGGGTACCGGTCGAATCCTTCCGGTCTGTCGTCACATCGGATTGGACCCTGTAAGAGAGAGAGGGGCGGGGTCGTCGTTGTCACGGACTCTTTGGAGATCATATCGTTTGGCGTGTCCGGGAAGGGAGAACTCCGTAAAGGAGGTAATCCGGGTGGTACACGGGAGGGTTTAGGGTTCGGGGAAAAGGGTCCCTCACATCCCCTTTCCCTAGGTGTCTTTCGTGTACGGGGGAAGGACATAGGATACCGTGATAGGTAATCTGCGTTTCCTTGTTCCACCCCCTTTCGGTGGATTGTGGTGAACCTGTAGGGTTGTAGTGCAAGGAACCAGCGAAGGACCCGGTCGTTATGACCTTTGTTCCGAGCCATCCACTCCAGGGGGGCGTGGTCGGTGTAAATGGTGAATTCCCGACCTTCTAAATAGTAACGGAGACTTTCCACCGCCCACTTTATAGCCAGAGCTTCTTTTTCTACCACAGCATAATTTCTCTCCCTGGGAAATAACTTCCTGCTGAGGTAGAGAATGGGTTTTTCGTTTCCATACGGGTCTTTTTGTGACAACACCGCCCCCAACCCCTGTTCCGAGGCGTCAGTCTGCAAAAGGAAGGCACGTGTATAATCAGGACTCACTAGCACGGGATCTGAGGTCAATGCATGCTTAAGGTCGGAAAAAGCCTGTAGTAACAAGGGGGTGGGATGTCGGAGTAGGGTCTCAGTGTCTGTGGTTTTTTTCAGTAAGTCGGTGAGCGGTGCTGCCCTTTGAGAAAAATTGGGCACGAACCTCCGATAATACCCTAAGAGGCCTAGGAAGGCACGGAGGTCCTTTTTCGTTGCAGGAAAGGGGAGGGAACGGATGGCTTCGGTTTTGGTATGTTGGGGTCGTATGAGGCCCTCACCCAGAAGGTACCCCAAGTAGTGGACTGTTTGAGCAGCTAGGGTGGTTTTAGCGGGATTGATCGTGAATCCGTATGACCCAAGAGAGGAGATGACTTTGTGCAGGTGGTCCAAGTGTTGTTTCCAGTTATCGCTATAGATGACTATGTCGTCTAGATATGCCCCAGCATACTGGGTATGGGGTCGTAGGATGTGGTTCATGGCACGTTGGAAGGTGGCGGGAGCACCGTGTAGGCCAAAAGGGAGGACCAGGAACTGGTATAACCCCTCAGGAGTGGAAAACGCTGTTTTCTTCCTATCCTCTTTTCTGAGGGGTATCTGCCAATAGCCTTTACAGAGGTCCAGAGTGGAGATGAACTGGGCCTTCCCTATGCGTTCGATCATTTCGTCGACCCGCGGAAGGGGGTATGTGTCGAATGAGGATATCTTGTTGACTTCCCTGAAATCAATGCAAAACCTGACGGACCCGTCAGGTTTGGGAACCAGGACGATCGGTGAGTTCCAATCGCTCGATGAGGGTTCTATTATGCCCATTTTCAGCATCTGTTCTATCTCTTGTTTTATGACAGTCCGACGGGCTTCAGGGACTCGATATGGCCTTTGTCTGACCACCTTTCCAGGTTCTGTGTGAATAGCGTGTTCGGTGATGGTCGTATGACCGGGTACCGAGGAAAACACCTGACGTAAGGGGTATAGATATGTCATAAGGTCGTGACTTTGGTGGGAGGGGAGCCCCGAATCTATACAGGCAGCAAAGGAGAGGGGTACCTGCTCCAAGGTGTTAGTGAGGACGGGACGTGGGCCTTCCCACTTTTTCAGCAGATTCACATGGAAGATCTGCTTGGTGGCTCGTGTTGGGTCCAGTTCCAACTCATAAGTGACAGGGGTTACCTGTCGAATCACGGAATATGGGCCTTGCCACTGCCCCAGGAGTTTATGGTCAGATGACGGCATCATTAACAGAACCAAGTCCCCCACGGAGAAGTTTCGGGTTTTTGTTCCCTTGTCGTATTGAACTTTTTGTTTGTTTTGGGCGTTCTCCAGGTTCTGATGTACAATGTCTCTCATTAGAGCCAAATAGGTTTTCAGGTTGGATATGTATTCCGGGAGGGGGCGAGTACGGTTGGGTTCCGCTTCCCAGGCTTCTTGAGCCATATCCAACAGGGTACGTGGGGGTCGTCCGTATAGTAGCTCATAAGGTGAATAGCCGGTACTGCTCTGGGTTTTGCACCGAATAGCAAACAACGCTAGGGGTAGCATATCCTCCCACCTTTTTGCTTCCAACCCCAACAGTTTCTTAAGCGTTTGTTTCAGCGTTGCGTTATAACGCTCCACCAGCCCATCGGTTTGAGGGTGGTATGCTGAGGTCCGGATCTGTTTGATCCCTAGTTGTGAGCAGACCTGTTTCATCAGGGCGGACACAAAAGGCGTACCCTGATCGGTTAGAATCTCCCGGGGAAATCCTACCCGAGAGAACACTGAGATGAGGGCTTTAGCTATGTTCTGGGTAGTCGGTTGTCGCAGAGGTATCGCCTCCGGGAAGCGAGTGGCATAGACCACGAGGACTAGGGCATAGCGACAACCGCTACGAGAGGGTAACAAGGGGCCTATAATGTCCATCCCTACTCTGCTAAACGGGACATCTATGATAGGGAGAGGCAACAAGGGCACCCTAGGGGGTCGATATCTACTGTTTTTTTGGCATACCGGGCATTCCCTGCAGTATGTTTTCACTTGTTGGTGGACCCCGGGCCAGTAGAATCTTTCCAGAATGGTTTGGCTGGTTTTTTCGTCGCCAAAATGTCCGCCCAAGAGGTGGCTATGGGCGAGAAACAGGACCTTGTCCCGGAAAGGGCCGGGAATCAGGAGTTGAGGCTTTTGTTGCGCCCCTCCCTTACGGTACAACAACCCTTTTTGTTTGAAAAAGTAGGGACCTACGGTAAGTGGATCTTCTTGCTCTAACGCCGTAGCCCATGCTTCCTGTAGAACGGGATCCTCTTGTTGAGCGGCTCGGAATTCCTGGTCTATCTGCCAGGGATGTTCGTCCGGGATAGCTGGGAAGACGTCTACATAGTCTCTTTTCTCCTTTTTCTTCTGTGCTTTGGTTTTCGGGAGTTTGGGTTGGTTTATGGGCGAGGAGAGCCCCTGAGGAAAGGGGGCTTCTTCCCACCAAGTGTTTAGGGCATCAGTTGTGTCCTGGAGTAGACCGGGCAGACCGTGATAATCGCTCCCCAAGATGGCTTCTTCTGGAAGGGAGGGAACGAGACCTACTGTGAGGGAGGTTCCCGGATCCTTGGAATGTTGGACCTGGACTTGGGTGGTCGGATATCTCTTCGTGTCGCCGTGAACACATTGAATGGCGACCATCCCTGAGGGGGGATCGACAGGGCTCTGCATGACCTGGGGCCTAATAACACTCTGTCTACACCCTGAGTCAGCCAGAGCGGTGAGGGTTTGTCCGTTTATTGTCACTGGACGATGGAACGAGGGCGGTCCGGTACCGGGAACGGAACAAACATAGTTTCGGGCCATACCAATCTCCATGGGTTCTTCCTTGTGGGGGCACATTCGAGCGATATGTCCAAAACCCCCACAGCCGTAACATTGAGGTCCTGGATTGGTAGGGCGTAGGGGTATTGGGGAAGGCATCAGAGGGGTTAGTATGGGTCTTTTGGGTGGAAGAGGGCGGATAGGTCTGATCCCTGTAGCGGGAGGGTGTCTCTGGGGATGGTCCTCCTTGACTCGTAGGTTCTCTTGGGCTCGACTGTATGCACTTGCTATTTCTACCGCTGTTTCCAGAGAGAGACGGGCATGCTGACGTACCCACCGTTGGGTGCTGGGATGGAGAGAGGACAGGAATTGTTCTAAATGTATTTTCTCCAAAATCTCTTCTTTAGTGGCTGTCTCCGGTTTCAGCCACCGCGCGGTCAGGTCCTTGATCCGAAACGATAAGGCTCGGGGAGTCTCCTGTGGTCGTTCCTTGACTTGTCGTAGCTTCACCCGGTAGGTCTCGTCATCAATGCCCAATCGTTCCAATATACAGGTTTTGATGTCCGCATACGGAGTGGTGCCTTGTACGTTCGCTTGCTGATATGCTGCCTGTAATTCGCCAGTGAGTAAGGGCCCTAGGTAATGTCCCCAACGGTCTATAGGCCATGAGGCGGCCTGGGCTAACCGTTCAAAGTTTGTGAAGAAGAAATCCGGGTCTTCTCCCGGTACGAACTTTTGGAGGACCACCAAAGGTAGGGAGGCTGTTGGTCTCTGTTGCTCCAAAACCGTGGTCAGCTTACCCAGCGCCTGTTCGTGGGTGTTTCCCTGGCCTTTCAGGACGTCATGGAGCTGCCCTCGGTCGTCTTCGGCTGTTTTTAGGAAGCGTTCCATCAGGTTCCCGAGTTGTTCTTGGGAGGCAGCCATCCTCTGCATTACGGCCTCCATGTCTCCAGCGGATCCCACTTCTGACACCAACTGTGATCGTGGGGATGTGGCGGGCTGGAATAACAGACGAGGAGGCCAGATATAGTGGGCTATAGTGCGTTTCTTTAATATACACAAGTTCCAGTATAGGGTTGAGAGTCACGGGTAACGGGGTGATGGTTCTCGTCTCGGTCGTCGTTGTCGGGGTTTCTGGTACGCTTCCCGCTCTTGGCACTCTTCGGCGGTGGTAGACCGGGGTAGGTGTTCCTCGGAGGACCGAAAGAAAAACAAACAGAGGAGCCGTCAGTCCTGCAGGGATTCTGCGGAAGATACCGTCCCCGAGACCCACAATGTGATGAAGAGGAAACGGACCGTGAGGGGGGGGGGAAAGAAATGGGTCGAGGAGGAAAAAGGACAAGACTGAGGGTGCTCGGAAAGGGTTTGTGAGAAATAGGACTTATAGTGTAAACAGTGCTGTATAGTATTTACAAGGGGGTTGGACGTGACTGTAGAAGTGAGGGAGTCTATATACAAGGAGGCTTCTATGGTTTTACACAGCGTACCTAGCGAGCTAGAATATGGGGGAAGGTACTCACACGCTCCGCCGTAACTCTCCTTTGAGTTACGGCCGCTCTTCAGCTACCTCCGGAGGACTCCACCAGTCTTCCGACCATTCCTCGAGGTCCCCACTTCCGTCTTCTCCTTCCTCCGTATCGCCAGTCGAGAGTTCCTGCCACGATCTTCCGACTCCTTCGTTCTTCTCAATTCCGTCTTTTCTGTGGTCGTCCACCGGGGAGGGGGAGGGACTTCCGGGGTACCGGTCGAATCCTTCCGGTCTGTCGTCACATCGGATTGGACCCTGTAAGAGAGAGAGGGGCGGGGTCGTCGTTGTCACGGACTCTTTGGAGATCATATCGTTTGGCGTGTCCGGGAAGGGAGAACTCCGTAAAGGAGGTAATCCGGGTGGTACACGGGAGGGTTTAGGGTTCGGGGAAAAGGGTCCCTCACAGTCGCACACTGCTCTACCTACCAGCGAGAAGCCCCAAAGAATTGTGGTCCCTGAAGTCAGCGTCGGCGGGTTATCCCGAAACCCGAGCCATGTCTCGGGCGATATTTTTAAACCCGGGACATGTATCGGGTCTAGAGATCATCAGTTCAACAAGTACTTACTTGCACCCACTGGGGTGAACCACTCAAGAACTCCATCAGAGATCATCAGTTCAACAAGTACTTACTTGCACCCACTGGGGTGAACCACTCAAGAACTTCATGTACCAGCTTCCCTTGGGGCGACCCGGAGGAGGAGCTAGCGGAGTGCGGTCCATTGCGGTTGTTTATGTCCTCAATGATGTCACTGACCATGTCATGAGTGATGTAATAGGTGAGGTCATAAGCAGTGCATTGTCGGGGTGCGAGTTATAGTTAGCTCAGCTAACTATGACTGCTGAATTTCTCTAGTTTTGTACGAGTGGAACTTGAGTCTAACTATAATGTCTCTGTAACCTTTGTTTTTTAGTGAATATATTTATATAATATATATTACCTACTGGCGGTCGCCAGTAAGTAGTTATAGTTAGGACCACGTTTCCATAGGAAATCCGCAACATTCTATTTTGAATAACTTTGGCGCCGGTCGACGAATCCTCGCGAATGTTTCAAAATAGGTGGGGCGCTATGCTCCGCTCCTACCCTGAAAGTCTCGGGGGGATTCGTCAAGCGGGGGCTGAGATAAAAGGGGGGTCCCAAAACGCGTTTTTCCCATGCATTTTTCCATAGGACCTTTAGACACAGCTACAGCCCGAACGGCTGAACAGAATTACTAGAAATTTGGCAGAGAGGTAGTCCTCAGGTCAAGGAAGTGCCTTTTGTAGGTTTAGTGTAAATCTGTTCAGTAGATTCTGAGAAAATAGCCTTTAAATCAATATATATATCTGAGCCAGCTTACGGTGCGCTTACGGTACGCTTACCGTACGCGTACGGTGGCGTGCGCGAGCGCGATTCTGATTGGCTCTTAGATCTTAGTAAACATTCGAATCGGTCGAAACCAGGAAGCGGCGGCCGCCATTTCGTGTTTTTCACTCAGAAAAAAAAGAGTGATAACTTGAAAAGGGGGCAAGGAGGAGAGTTACAGACCCCCTAACATTTGTAAGGGGGTCAAAGAAGGACAGAAAAGTACAAAGAAAACATTTATTGATTTAAAAAAAAATCGCGGGGTACGCGTACGGTAAGCTTACCATACGCGTACGGTAGAAAAAAAAAATAAAAAATGAAATGAAATGCAGATTTAAGTGTTTAGATATTAGGGGGCTCTAAAAAGAGCCGTTGTGTTTATGAAGTGATTTTTTAGTGGTACCTACAAGTAAGTACCGATGCAGAGTCTAAGGTTCAAGAGGAAGACTCTGTTCCCTTCATCATTGAAGTGCACACCATCTCCTCTATAAATGTCTTGCATGTCGTAACGCAAGTTGTTGTGGTAAATGGAACCCATACCATAGTCACGGAGGAAAGCAGAAACAGATTTGTTGACGTGCTTTCTTGCTTTGTCAATCTGCGGACAGAAATGATTGGACCAGTTCCATTTTTGCCTTTGGCATATGTTAGAAAACACAAAGGCAGTTTTAGGGAAAAGTGAAAACAGTTGTGCAAAGGTGTCCTTCATAAGCATTTCCAGACCTACCCCAGTCAAAGTGCCTAGGTCATTGCCACCACAGTGCACTATTATGAGGTCAGGGTGTTGGATTTGCATGAAGGATTTCACCAATGGCATCAATTGGTGCCACTTTAACCCTCTCTGACCAATCCATTTAATGTCTACATTTGGTAAAGCAAGGTCTCTCACCATACCTGTTTTCTCTGCATACTTTTCACTCCAGAAGACATAGCTGTGCCCTACAATCCACACTGTGAACATCTTCAAAGGAGAACTGGATGCACTCAGGAGGTGTAATTCAGTAGAATGGTAAAAAGAAATGAAAGACAGTTTGGAAATGGAGGCATACATATTTTTTTTATAAAAAAAAGAACTGATTGGCTGTTTCATACCATTCTAGAATTAAAACTAGGCTGTATGTGTAAATTAATAGAAGCATGTTTTGTATTGGTACAGAAAAATGTGTTACCAAAGAACAGTACTATGGATTTGCTGTTAGGTTTGAAAAGTCAAGCACTCTTGCTCTGTGGAATTGAAACATTGTTTGGTGAACTTCTGACCTAACTCCACACAGCAGTGTTCCATGAGCTGTTGCTATGGTAGCAGGCAGAAGTCAAGTTGGGGGAAGGGTACTAGGCAGAAGTCAAGTTGGGGGAAGGGTACTTTTGGAAAAGGGTTGGTTTTCAACCAATAGAAATGTGTGATTACATTTGAAAAAAAGGGGGAAGCACTGAGATTTGAAATTAACATGTATATGTGTGGAAAAAGAGAGGGAAAGTTTGCCATTATCTGGTTCTGCTGAGAGGAGAGAGGTGTAAAGAACAGAGATCCTGGCTCTGATAATCTGCTGTTTGAGTGCCACATTTCTTTCACAGCTAACTAATTTTAAAGGTGAGTTTAGAGTTTGAGAGGGGATGTATATGGTAAATTAAGAAATTAATAATAGAAATGGAATTCCTTTTGTTGAAGTTGTGTTTATTATTTTCTGTTTTGGGAGAAATTTAAATGTGAGGAACATGTAAAATAATATGGACTATGTTTTCACGATAAATTAAGGTGTACTGGTAAAAATAAAGAATACTTTAAGGATTTAAGGTTGGACTCAGTAATGCAAATACATAGAGCATCACTAAGGCTGGTTGCCCTTGCTGGAGTGTAGGCAGTCACCCAGGTTACACATGTTTCTGGTCTGAAAAAGCAGTTTGGACATGTGCTTTTTTAAGAATCTGAAAAGTGGATTCATAATGTGTCAGTCTGTAAAAGTGTTTATCACTTGCCAAAAAAAAGAGTAGTAAGTGTGCTTTCAAATTGGCAAAGAAATTTCGTTTTGTGACTAATATGAAAACATGACTCTGTGTGCAAAAAGGAATTACAGGCAGAGATTTATTGCGTATTGCTCTGGTGATTTCACAGTTGCATTAGATGGAAAGGGGGAGCCATTTTTTGGTGGAGAAGCAGACTCTTAGCACACACCCAGCTGCTTACCCTGTGGAATCATGCACAGTATTCACAAGCGAGTGGGGTTTGAGGTTTCAGTCAGTAATGCAAATACATTCAGCATCACTAAGGCTGGTTGCCCTTGCTGGAGTGTAGGCAGTCACCCAGGTTACACATGTTTCTGGTCTGAAAAAGCAGTTTGGACATGTGCTTTTTTAAGAATCTGAAAAGTGGATTCATAATGTGTCAGTCTGTAAAAGTGTTTATCACTTGCCAAAAAAAAGAGTAGTAAGTGTGCTTTCAAATTGGCAAAGAAATTTCGTTTTGTGACTAATATGAAAACATGACTCTGTGTGCAAAAAGGAATTACAGGCAGAGATTTATTGCGTATTGCTCTGGTGATTTCACAGTTGCATTAGATGAAAAGGGGGAGCCATTTTTTGGTGCAGAAGCAGACTCTTAGCACACACCCAGCTGCTTACCCTGTGGAATCATGCACAGTATTCACAAGCGAGTGGGGTTTGAGGTTGGACTCAGTAATGCAAATACATACAGCATCACTAAGGCTGGTTGCCCTTGCTGGAGTGTAGGCAGTCACCCAGGTTACACATGTTTCTGGTCTGAAAAAGCAGTTTGGACATGTGCTTTTTTAAGAATCTGAAAAGTGGATTCATAATGTGTCAGTCTGTAAAAGTGTTTATCACTTGCCAAAAAAAAGAGTAGTAAGTGTGCTTTCAAATTGGCAAAGAAATTTCGTTTTGTGACTAATGTGAAAACATGACTCTGTGTGCATATAGGAATTACAGGCAGAGATTTATTGCGTATTGCTCTGGTGATTTCACAGTTGCATTGGATGGAAAGGGGGAGCCATTTTTTGGTGGAGAAGCAGACTCTTAGCACACACCCAGCTGCTTACCCTGTGGAATCATGCACAGTATTCACAAGCGAGTGGGGTTGGAGGTTTCAGTCAGTAATGCAAATACATTCAGCATCACTAAGGCTGGTTGCCCTTGCTGGAGTGTAGGCAGTCACACAGGTTACACATGTTTCTGGTCTGAAAAAGCAGTTTGGACATGTGCTTTTTTAAGAATCTGAAAAGTGGATTCATAATGTGTCAGTCTGTAAAAGTGTTTATCACTTGCCAAAAAAAAGAGTAGTAAGTGTTCTTTCAAATTGGCAAAGAAATTTCGTTTTGTGACTAATATGAAAACATGACTCTGTGTGCAAAAAGGAATTACAGGCAGAGATTTATTGCGTATTGCTCTGGTGATTTCACAGTTGCATTAGATGGAAAGGGGGAGCCATTTTTTGGTGCAGAAGCAGACTCTTAGCACACACCCAGCTGCTTACCCTGTGGAATCATGCACAGTATTCACAAGCGAGTGGGGTTTGAGGTTGGACTCAGTAATGCAAATACATACAGCATCACTAAGGCTGGTTGCCCTTGCTGGAGTGTAGGCAGTCACCCAGGTTACACATGTTTCTGGTCTGAAAAAGCAGTTTGGACATGTGCTTTTTTAAGAATCTGAAAAGTGGATTCAAAATGTGACAGACTGTAAAAGTGTTTATCACTTGCCAAAAAAAAGAGTAGTAAGTGTGCTTTCAAATTGGCAAAGAAATTTCGTTTTGTGACTAATATGAAAACATGACTGTGTGCAAAAAGGAATTACAGGCAGAGATTTATTGCGTATTGCTCTGGTGATTTCACAGTTGCATTAGATGGAAAGGGGGAGCCATTTTTTGGTGCAGAAGCAGACTCTTAGCACACACCCAGCTGCTTACCCTGTGGAATCATGCACAGTATTCACAAGCGAGTGGGGTTTGAGGTTTCAGTCAGTAATGCAAATACATTCAGCATCACTAAGGCTGGTTGCCCTTGCTGGAGTGTAGGCAGTCACCCAGGTTACACATGGTGCTGGTCTGAAAAAGCAGTTTGGACATGTGCTTTTTTAAGAATCTAAAAAGTGGATTCAAAATGTGACAGACTGTAAAAGTGTTTATCACTTGCCAAAAAAAAGAGTAGTAAGTGTGCTTTCAAAATGGCAAAGAAATTTCGTTTTGTGACTAATGTGAAAACATGACTCTGTGTGCATATAGGAATTACAGGCAGAGATTTATTGCGTATTGCTCTGGTGATTTCACAGTTGCATTAGATGGAAAGGGGGAGCCATTTTTTGGTGCAGAAGCAGACTCTTAGCACACACCCAGCTGCTTACCCTGTGGAATCATGCACAGTATTCACAAGCGAGTGGGGTTTGAGGTTTCAGTCAGTAATGCAAATACATTCAGCATCACTAAGGCTGGTTGCCCTTGCTGGAGTGTAGGCAGTCACCCAGGTTACACATGGTGCTGGTCTGAAAAAGCAGTTTGGACATGTGCTTTTTTAAGAATCTGAAAAGTGGATTCAAAATGTGACAGACTGTAAAAGTGTTTATCACTTGCCAAAAAAAAGAGTAGTAAGTGTGCTTTCAAAATGGCAAAGAAATTTCGTTTTGTGACTAATGTGAAAACATGACTCTGTGTGCATATAGGAATTACAGGCAGAGATTTATTGCGTATTGCTCTGGTGATTTCACAGTTGCATTGGATGGAAAGGGGGAGCCATTTTTTGGTGCAGAAGCAGACTCTTAGCACACACCCAGCTGCTTACCCTGTGGAATCATGCACAGTATTCACAAGCGAGTGGGGTTTGAGGTTTCAGTCAGTAATGCAAATACATACAGCATCACTAAGGTTGGTTGCCCTTGCTGGAGTGTAGGCGGTCACCCAGGTTACACATGTTTCTGGTCTGAAAAAGCAGTTTGGACATGTGCTTTTTTAAGAATCTGAAAAGTGGATTCAAAAGGTGACAGACTGTAAAAGTGTTTATCACTTGCCAAAAAAAAGAGTAGTAAGTGTGCTTTCAAATTGGCAAAGAAATTTCGTTTTGTGACTAATATGAAAACATGACTGTGTGCAAAAAGGAATTACAGGCAGAGATTTATTGCGTATTGCTCTGGTGATTTCACAGTTGCATTAGATGGAAAGGGGGAGCCATTTTTTGGTGCAGAAGCAGACTCTTAGCACACACCCAGCTGCTTACCCTGTGGAATCATGCACAGTATTCACAAGCGAGTGGGGTTTGAGGTTTCAGTCAGTAATGCAAATACATTCAGCATCACTAAGGCTGGTTGCCCTTGCTGGAGTGTAGGCAGTCACCCAGGTTACACATGGTGCTGGTCTGAAAAAGCAGTTTGGACATGTGCTTTTTTAAGAATCTAAAAAGTGGATTCAAAATGTGACAGACTGTAAAAGTGTTTATCACTTGCCAAAAAAAAGAGTAGTAAGTGTGCTTTCAAAATGGCAAAGAAATTTCGTTTTGTGACTAATGTGAAAACATGACTCTGTGTGCATATAGGAATTACAGGCAGAGATTTATTGCGTATTGCTCCGGTGATTTCACAGTTGCATTAGATGGAAAGGGGGAGCCATTTTTTGGTGCAGAAGCAGACTCTTAGCACACACCCAGCTGCTTACCCTGTGGAATCATGCACAGTATTCACAAGCGAGTGGGGTTTGAGGTTTCAGTCAGTAATGCAAATACATTCAGCATCACTAAGGCTGGTTGCCCTTGCTGGAGTGTAGGCAGTCACCCAGGTTACACATGGTGCTGGTCTGAAAAAGCAGTTTGGACATGTGCTTTTTTAAGAATCTAAAAAGTGGATTCAAAATGTGACAGACTGTAAAAGTGTTTATCACTTGCCAAAAAAAAGAGTAGTAAGTGTGCTTTCAAAATGGCAAAGAAATTTCGTTTTGTGACTAATGTGAAAACATGACTCTGTGTGCATATAGGAATTACAGGCAGAGATTTATTGCGTATTGCTCCGGTGATTTCACAGTTGCATTAGATGGAAAGGGGGAGCCATTTTTTGGTGCAGAAGCAGACTCTTAGCACACACCCAGCTGCTTACCCTGTGGAATCATGCACAGTATTCACAAGCGAGTGGGGTTTGAGGTTTCAGTCAGTAATGCAAATACATTCAGCATCACTAAGGCTGGTTGCCCTTGCTGGAGTGTAGGCAGTCACCCAGGTTACACATGGTGCTGGTCTGAAAAAGCAGTTTGGACATGTGCTTTTTTAAGAATCTGAAAAGTGGATTCAAAATGTGACAGACTGTAAAAGTGTTTATCACTTGCCAAAAAAAAGAGTAGTAAGTGTGCTTTCAAAATGGCAAAGAAATTTCGTTTTGTGACTAATGTGAAAACATGACTCTGTGTGCATATAGGAATTACAGGCAGAGATTTATTGCGTATTGCTCTGGTGATTTCACAGTTGCATTGGATGGAAAGGGGGAGCCATTTTTTGGTGCAGAAGCAGACTCTTAGCACACACCCAGCTGCTTACCCTGTGGAATCATGCACAGTATTCACAAGCGAGTGGGGTTTGAGGTTTCAGTCAGTAATGCAAATACATACAGCATCACTAAGGCTGGTTGCCCTTGCTGGAGTGTAGGCAGTCACCCAGGTTACACATGTTTCTGGTCTGAAAAAGCAGTTTGGACATGTGCTTTTTTAAGAATCTGAAAAGTGGATTCATAATGTGTCAGTCGGTAAAAAAAAACAAAAAAAAGTTTTAAAAACATATATAAAAAATAGATGAAAGGTAAGGTTGGCTCTTAAAAGAGCCGTTGTGTTCATGCAGGGACAGAGGAAAGAAAGAATGGGAATATTAGACGGTACGACAAGTGTGCTGATCTATTTTATTGTTCACTAGGGAAATACTGGTCTCCCTATAACAAATTAGATCATGACAAGTGGCGCACCGTATTTCAACCCTCAGAAACCGAGTGTTAATTTCCTGAGGAGAAGAAAAAGGAGATGCTCCCCCCACAGATGAAGGGCTCACCTGACCTGCAGAAGAAGGACTCGGCACTGCAGATGATGGTCCAGGCTGAGCTGCTGTGGATGTGCTTGGTTGATTTACTGAAGGGTTACCTTCAGTAAGTCGAGCATGTGTCCTTCTGTGTACATCCTTAAGGTGTCTCAACATGGTGTGATTCCCGAAGGAATACTTCCTGTCGGGATTCCCTCTTGAAAGTACACGGCCACACAGCTTACAAGTCACTAAGGGTGCATTTACCTTTTGCTGGCCCTCTGGAAAAGAAAAATACTCCCATATGAAAGAGGTCTTTTGTTTCCTCGCTCTCTGCCTCAAGGTAGTGCTGCTAGCCTCACTCTCAGAAGGGCTCTGCTGTTCTGCCATCGTATCACAAAGACAACCCAGCTCCTTCTCCTAAGGGATCACAAGCAGAAATGAGGGGAATGGGTGTGGTGTAGGAGAGTTCTAGAACTGAAAGTAGTTTCAACCAATCAAAAGTTGTGTTTCATGATCACATGACCCACCGTACGCTTACGGTGCGCTTACGGTGCGCTTACGGCAAAAGTACGCATGCGCGTAAAAAAGACACGCGCACGCGCGCATGCGCAAAACAGGCACGCCCCTTCACTTCCGCGTAACGTGCGCGTGCAGCGTACGCGTTACGCGCAGTGCGCGCGTGACGTGCGTCTACGCAAATTGCGTAAATGAACGCAAACAGCGTAGAAATCTAACGTAATTACAGCAAGACGTTCGCTTACCGTACGCGCACGGTAAAAAAAAAAAATAAAAAAAAAAAAAGGAAAAAAATAAAAATATGTAATACTAATAAATTTTACCTGTTTATTTAAAAAAAAAAAGTAAAATAAAAACATATTGTAGAATTTTTAAAATTTAACCATAGTCTTTAAAAAAGGATAGACAATTAAAATAAAAATATGTAAAAAAAAAGAAGAAAAAAAAAAAGAATTAGCATTTAAAAAACCTTGCAAATTCACTGAAAAAACCATGGGTTTCACTCACGTTATAGTTAGGAATTAGCATTTAAAAAACCTTGCAAATTCACTGAAAAAACCATGGGTTTCACACACGTTATAGTTAGGAATTAGCATTTAAAAAACCTTAGAAATTCAATGAAAAAACCAAAGGTTTCACACATGTTATAGTTAGCTGGACATTTCACTCGTAAAAAACCATTGAAATTCCCCCGTTATAGTTAGTTCAGCTAACTATAACTCGCGCGCCCGCAATGCACTACTGATGACGTCACATATTACATCACTCATGACATGGTCAGTGACATCACTCATGACATCACTGATGACATCTCAAATGACATCACTGATGACATCATCCTTGTGACAGAGTGGTAGACCTCCTCTCACCCTAATATAACCTTTGATACAAACATTCAAAAAAAGAGACTGAAATTTTTAAAAAAATGGACATACCAATACCAGTTACAACAACCTATTCAGTAATTCTAAGATCCACATACATATCCACTCATCCACCAACAGTCCTATACAGTCACTCATACATGTACTCACACATCATATGTACTCATACACCTAAACATCCTGTAACACAATGCCACTCATCCATAGAGTTACTCACACATAGTCACTCATGCTAATAAAGAATCAAACATCCATTTACTTGCATATACAGTTATACACACACCACCACACTTACTTTTACAGAAACTTACACATACTTAGTCTTTTAAACAATCACTTATAGAAACACATACTTATTCATACAGGAACTCTTCCAATCTCTCACTCTCACATATACTCACTTATAAACACCAATAGTCACATATACTAGTTTAAAACATATGTAGTTACTTATGAAGACACTATTGAGACAGTCATTCACTCACTAACACACCCATGCACACACTCATCTACCCATACAGTCCTGCACACATGCTGTCTTCAACACATACAAACAGTGAGTCACTCATTCATGCATCTATGCACTACGTAATACCCCCCACCGCACCATGAAGACACTCAGACACTCATACTGAGACTCAAAAAACCAAATAATAACCTATATAAACACCCATGTAGCTACTCACCAACCCATGCAGACACTTATACACAAAGTGAGAGACTGATACAGGTATTTACACATTTAAACATTACTCACTTAGCCATGTATTCAAAAAGATACACTTAATCAGTCAGTAATACAATCAATTTTTCAAAAACAAATCATCAATTTAGACACTTATATACTCATTTATTCTTCCATCAACCTTGAGATATACATATATTAAACATATTTAATTTTCAGAAAAACACACATTCACTGGATGATGTCATCAGTGATGTCATTTGAGATGTCATCAGTGATGTCATGAGTGATGTCACTGACCATGTCATGAGTGATGTAATATGTGACGTCATCAGTAGTGCATTGCGGGCGCGCGAGTTATAGTTAGCTGAACTAACTATAACGGGGGAATTTCAATGGTTTTTTACGAGTGAAATGTCCAGCTAACTATAACATGTGTGAAACCTTTGGTTTTTTCATTGAATTTCTAAGGTTTTTTAAATGCTAATTCCTAACTATAACGTGTGTGAAACCCATGGTTTTTTCAGTGAATTTGCAAGGTTTTTTAAATGCTAATTCCTAACTATAACGTGAGTGAAACCCATGGTTTTTTCAGTGAATATAGATATAGATGTATATATATCCTTGATTTGTCCCTGGAGTTTGGAGGTCCGTGCATGGGGTTCCGCCTTCAACGATTTAGCGCGGACAGGACGTCTTCGTATATAGATATATATGTGTATATCTCAACACACAAATTCACCCTCATAATGGGCTCCTGCTTCATGAGATTCCAGTGTGTTTGATTTGTAAAAAACCAGCAAGAACAGCCCAATGTATTTCGCAGCAATTGACTCCTTGATCACAGGTCCCATGAATTAGTGTGTTGGTGTGTGGAACAGTGTCACTACCATGCCGCAGGCTTGCCACAATTCAGATTCTTAGGGTATCAGTGGCGGCTTGGTTATACATATATTCGTCCCCGAAAGGGCTTGTTCACACAACATAGTACAGAGTTATCGTTCATTATAAATTGTTGCTGAAATCAAAAACAGACATAGGACTGTAAAAACAGTACAAGTGCAGATTGCTTGACCGCCATCTTGAAATGGGTTTTCAATTTCGGGGGCGAAACGCGTCACGACAGGTTTATGAATGCAATAAATGCAATAAACCTCCTTTTGTTGGTATAAGCCTGGATTCTGGCGGTTTTCTTTGGACCCGAGTGCTCGATTGGAACTCCATTCTTTTGTAGGATAGACTTCACTGGTTTCTCCGCCGGCATCGCGCCACCCCTCGAAGGGCGTCTGATCTCCGGAAGGAGGTGTTACTGTGAATATATATGCTAATTTCTAACTATAACATATGTTTTTTCAGTGAATAGTATTAAAGACCTCTTTTTGAGATTGGCTGTGGAGTTTTGTTTTACTGAGAGCGCATTTACTGGCTACGAAATTTTGGGATATATCAGCCGGCTGGCTACAACCGGCATATGCGCCACCTCTCTCGGGTCCCAGACGATCAGAAGAAGCGCGATTTTGGAAATATATATATATATATTCACTGAAAAAAACATAGGTTTCAGGCATGTTATAGTTAGAAATTAGCATTTAAAAAGCCTTTGAAATTCACTGAAAAAAACATAGGTTTCAGGGATGTTATAGTTAGTTGGACATTTCACTCATAGAAAACCATACAAATTCCCCTGTTATAGTTAGTTGAGCTAACTATAACTCGCGCCCCCGCAATGCACTGCTGATGACATCAAATATTACATCATTCATGACATGGTCAGTGACATCACTGATGACATCTCAAATGACATCACTGATGAGATCATCCAGTGGATGTGTGTTTCTATAAAATGTAAATATGTTTTATATATATATGCCAAGGTGTATTGAAGAATGAATGGGTGTATAAGAGTCAGGATGGATGATTAAGTAGGTGTGTGACTGACTGCATAAGTGAGTAATTAATTGTGTCTTGCTTAATACATGTGTTAGCGACTGATACAGACATTCACACAGTTTAGGTTGTCTGTTGGTGTGTAAGCAGTTCCATGGTTTAGTTATCAACTAAATGAGGATCTATATGAACTATTTATTGCTTGTCTGAATACCTGTATGGGTTCCTGAGTGTCTGTGTGGGTGGGTGGGGTGACTCTGTGCATAGATGTGTGAGTGGATAATTCACTGGGTATATGTGTTCAAGTCTGTATCTGTGAAGGTCTGTGTGGCTGGGTGAGTGTCTTGGTGAGTGAATGGATGCCTCAGTGGTACATGTGTGAGTAACTCCATATGTGAAAGGCAGTATATATGACTGTTGGACTGTATAAATGACTATATGTGAGAGTGAGTGATTTTGAGAGTGCCTGTATGGATCAGTGTGTGCTTGTATTAGTTATTGTATTAGAGTGTAAGTATGTGTTAGTATATGTTTAAATAAGTGACACAGTATGTGTATAACTGTACAGGTGAGTAAATGAAAGTGTGATTGATTATTTCCATTACTGACTAGGTGTGTGAATAACACTATGAATGAGAGGCAGTGTGTGACTGTCTGTATAGATATGTGACTGGATATGATAATGCTGTATTGATGGCTGACTGTATGTATGAGTGAGTGTATGGGTGAATGAATGGATGTGTGAGTAGACCTACAAATTAATGAGTGTATATGTACTAACTGGTATTGGTGTCTTCATGGTTTCGAAAATTGTAGTCTGTATTTCAGAATGGGTGTATCAAGTGTTATATTAGGGTCTGATGAGGTGCATTAGATTTTGACGTGGATGATGTCATCAGTGATGTCATTTGAGATGTTATCAGTGATGTCACTGACCATGTCATGAATGATGTAATATGTGACGTCATCAGCAGTGCATTGCGGGGGCAGCGAGTTATAGTTAGCTCAAATAACTATAACAGAGGAATTTGTATGGTTTTCTATGAGTGAAATGTCCAACTAACTATAACATCCCTGAAACCTATGTTTTTTTTAGTGAATTTCATAGGTTTTTTTAAATGCTAATTTCTAACTATTACGTGCCTGAAACCTATGGGTTTTTCAGTGAATTTCTAAGGTTTTTTAAATGCTAATTTCTAACTATAACGTGCCTGAAACCTATGTTTTTTTCAGTGAATTTCAAAGGTTTTTTAAATGCTAATTTCTAATTATAATGTTCATTAAACCTATCGTTTTTTCTGTGTTTTTTAATTATCATCCCATTCTCAACTTGGTGTAAACTTCAAATCTCACCACTCTTCCATCAATACCTTGCACCAACAAAATCGCAACAAACGAGAACCACAACTAACGCTAATGAAATGCATAGTAGGCGTTTCTGTGCAAAACAAAACATGAAAACACCACTTCTCCATATTTTCAACGACCAGCCAAATCTGCAATGCGATCCAAAAAGCAGGCGATAAGTGGAGTAAGCAGTAACAAATTACAATCAACCTTTAACTGGTGTAAGAAGGTCGACTATCTACTCTTGATTTAGACCCAACTCAGAGCCACATCTAAAGACCAACACGTGACCGAGCTACTGATCATGCAGCTCCGACACCTAACAAGGCCACAACACCCAGCGCCACCACCACCAGAACTTGCCCCCCACACCACCCCCCTACTACCACCGAGGCAGCGCAAAACAGGTCAACGGACCTTCCCATAATGCCATGCCCCTCAGCCACACAATAGCTGAATGTTGGGAGATGTGGCAACCAACTATATATGAAGGAGGCAAGTCACCCATCAACAATAAAGCACACAATGCCAAGTGTAACACTGATGTGCTGCACAGACCTCACTATGCAAAGCACAAACCTCTCCATGTGGAGATATACTATTGATACTTGTAGTGTAGTGCACAGTGGACGCAACCATGTTATCTCAGGCAGTGGGTAAGATCTCGGTCATGTAGCTGTGTTGTCTCCCCCTGGAAGCAGAAGCGGAGTGGGCTGCTTCAACGTACGCCACTCCAGCATAGGAGTATGAATAAATAGGCCAGGCCCTAGGCGTGGTTCACTTGTGGGAAGACCAACGAGTCTGTCACAGCGGCAGCCCTCACCCTGGCACGTGGCTGCCGCCATAACCGTGGGCCTCCTCGACACAGGCCCCTAGCGGACCCAGCGGCACAGCACCGCAGACTTATGTCTGTACCGACTACTGCCTTCGATCTACACTGCGGACAGCAGGGCTCACAATTCAGATGCAGTGGCGATTGCAGATGTCGCAGTCCAGTTAACAAGACACGTTGACCCCAGTGCGGCCCGCCCAGACCACGCATCATCTCAGGGTGCGCACACGCTGTGTGCTTCAGGTGCTACTAACTCACTGCACCATAAGTCATCGCCATGTGGCCTCATCAAGGCAGAATTCATTAGACAAAACACATTGCTCCCAGTGCGGCCCGCCGGAACCACGTATCATCGCGGGGTGCGCACACGCTGAGTACTCCAGGTGCCACTAACTCAATGCCACGTGGCTGTGCGCCCATCCTGACCGCTGCCTCCGCCCTACACTGGGGTTACACGGTTCACAATTCAAGATTAGTAGCGACGCAAATTGTGTAAGAGACTATAATGGGTTAAGAAGACCAAACGCTCCCAATCTGTGCAGCTCAAGTCAACATCACCTGCCTGTGGGCCTTTGTTGACCGCTGCCTCCGGCCTACACTGAGGAAGACCGGCGACACGTGGTGCCAACTAACCCTGTTTAACACAAGCCAATCCCACATGTGTAACTGTGTCCTGAGTCCTGGATGGCAGTGACCACAGCACCAGACTCCCTTCGATCAGTGAGGGGTATTTCCATTGGAAGGCTGGCGACACGTGGTGCCACTGAACCTGCATTACGCAGGCCGGTGGGGCCACCAATGTATGCACGTGGCTGTGAGCCCTTCCTCACAGCTACCTCTGGCCTACACTGTGGAAGACCGGCGACAAATGGTGCCACTAACCGTCTACAACACCAGCCGATCCCACATGTGGAACTGTGTCCTGCGTCCTGAATGGCAGTGACCCCAACTCCGTGAGACAACCACAGCACCAGACTCCCTTCGATCAGTACGGCATATTTCCATATGCAACGGCGGCGACAAGTGGTGCCACTAACCCTGTTCAACACAAGCTGAACAATCCCACATGTGGAACTGTGTCCTGAGTCCTGAATGGCAGTGACCTCAAGTCCATTGCAGCGACCACAGCAGCATACACCCTCTGATTAGTTAGGCATAATTCCATATGCAAGGCTGGCGACACGTGGTGCCACTAACCCTGTTCAACACAAGCTGATCCCACATGTGTAACTGTGTCCTGAGTCCTGAATGACAGTGACCCCAAGTCCGTGGCACCGACCACAGTACCTTACTCCCTTCGATCAGTAAGGCATATTTTGATATGCATGGCTGGTGACACATAGTCCCACTAACCCTCTTTAACACAAGCCGATCCCACATGTGTAACTGTGTCCTGAGTCCTGAACAGCAGTCACCCCAAGGCCATGGCAGCGACCACAGCACCACACTCCCTTTGATCATTGAGGGGTATTTCCATATGCAAAGCCGGCGACACGTGGTGCCACTAACCCTCTTTAACACAAGCCGATCCCACATGTGTAACTGTGTTCTGAGTCCTGAATGGCAGTCACCCCAAGTCCGTGGCAGCGACCACAGCATCAAACTCTCTCTGATCAGTGAGGCATATTTCCATATGCAAGGCCAACAACACGTGGTGCCACTAACCCAGTTCAACACAAGCTGATCCCACATGTGTAACTGCATCCTGAGTCCTGAACATCAGTGGCCCGGACTTCGTGACACCGACCATAGCACCACACTCCCTTCGATTAGTGAGGGGTATTTGCATATGGAAGGTCGGCGACACATGTTGCCACTGAACTTGCACTACGCAGGCCGGTGGGGCCACCAACGTATGCATGTGGCTGTGGGTCCTTGCTCACCGCTACCTCTGGCCTACACTATGGTCAGCAGGCATCACAATTCAGATAGAGTCCTGATTCCACATAACGCAGTCCAGTAGCCAAGACACATTGTTCCCAGTGCGGCCCGTCCACATCAAGCATCATCACAGGTTCATACAGTCTCAATGCTTCTGGTACCACTAACCCTCTTTAACACAAGCCGATCCCACATGTGAAACTGTGTCTTGAGTCCTGAATGGCAGTGACCCCAAGTCCGTGGCACCGACCACAGCGCCACACTCCCTTCGATCAGTAAGGCATATTTCGATATGCAAGGCCGGCGACATGTAGTCCCACTAACCCTCTTTAACACAAGCCGATCCCACATGTGTAACTGTGTCCTGAGTCCTGAATGGCAGTGACCCCAACTTCGTGGCAGCGACCACAGCACCAGACTCCCTCCAGTCTTATTTGTTGTTCTTTTCTTTAAATATTTTTTTTATATGTAAATCTATACATGACTAAGATTCTTCTTTGTCCAACCGCGTAGGGACACTTCTAGGCCCAAGAAGGTTGTTGGTATGATGGTAATGAGGGAAGAGGGTGCGTTACCTGCTGATGTTGGGAGAGGCAGCGTCAAAGGGGTATCTATCACAGAAGGAAATCCGATATGTTTTCACAAATGCCTCGGACAAATGCCAGCTGACGGACTGAATCACAAAATGGTTTTTCAATGCTTATGTAGAGTGAGTTCTGAACAGTTCGCACCCAGGCTCGCAGAGGGACAGCTGCGGCCCGTCCGCTCAACTCACAGACGCAGTACTGCAAGCCGTCCGCATCATTGTAGCTATCCCTGCCCTGTTCTGTCGTACGCCACGCCACTCCGATTACGTTCCGACGTTGGCCCCACATAGCTACCTGACGCAGGCGTACTCGCTGTTGGTGTACAGGTCAGTGGTCTAGTTCTCAACATCTCACGGCCACCCCCTGAGGGCAGGTTTGCACACACATCACACCCATCCGGATCATACATCACAGGCCATGTGACCACGCAAATACAATAGATCGACAACGTCACATCCTTTATGCCAGTGCTGACTAGATGGTGGACGCTCCACGTGTCTCAACCATAAAGAGTCTTTGAAAAGTTGCACAGAAGGTTAGTCGCATCCTGATTTGTATAGCCGTTAGGGGCCTATCACCCCCTTGGCGCGGACTTCAGATGCACAGGGTTAGTGCCACCCGAAGCTCATATGTCCATCAGGGGCCTACCACCACGTGGCACGGACTTGAGTTCCACAGGCTTAGCGGCCCCAAAAGCTGATGTGGTCTCCACCATTGATGACTCAGGACTCAGCGACATGTGTGAGATCTGCCGTGCCGTGGAGAAGATGATGTGGTCTCTGCCATTCATGACTCAGGACTCAGCGACATCTGTGAGATCCGCGGAGAAGCTGATGTGGTCTCCGCCATTCATTACTCAGGACTCTGCAACATATCTGGGATGCGCAGAGTTTTAACAGGCATGTGCAGTGCCCACTGCTGCACACTCCGGTGGCACCAGGTAATTATTTGTTCATGGATGCACAGGGGCGGCAGTGTCTCTCTCTCTCTCTCTCTCTCTCTCTCTCTCTCTCTCTCTCTCTCTCTCTCTCTCTCTTTCTTCCTTCTTTTCCTTCTATCTCTCTAACTCTCTCTCTTCCTTATCTCTTTTTCACTCCCTTTCTTTCCTTCCCTCTCTTTTTCTCTCTCGCTTTTTTTTCCTTCTCTGTTTCTCTGTGTCTCTCTCCTTTGATATGCCCATTACACACGTCTTTATTTTGTGCTTTATTTTCCAGGCTCTGTCGTCGACATCCATGGTCCCCACAGGAGTGTTCCGCCTTGTTGTTTTGTATTATTTTTGATACATTTTGTTTATTCGTTTATCGTTCATATATATGTTAATAAAAAAATAAAGTATGAAAATAGTTTATCGTTTACATATTTATGTTTATAAAAAAATAAAGTTTGAAAAAAAAATAATAATAATGTTTTTGGTTGTTCTCTTAACTGCTGTGTGACTCTTTCTTGTTCTTATTACTGTTATTTGATGGAGTCCACCATGGTGTTACATTTTGGGGCACTTATCGCAGGAATACTGGTGATGTCTGCAGTTTGCACCAATTTCTGAATAGTGTGTTAGATTTATCTCAACCTTACTTCCATTAAAGTGCTGATAATGAAATGCAGACTAGCCGTTCCCGTGCAAAAAGACACGAGGTGCACCTTTCCGATTTATTCTAAATACTAAAATCCTGTATTGAATTGCACTGAGGTAGTGGCTGCACTTACAGTGTATACACAAAATCAATTAAGAAATCTTATTGTATTTATATTGATTGGGAATAGTGCGTCAGGTGCTGGATCTTGACGAGATACACTGCTCAGTTCGTATATTGTTCTGCACACGAAAAAAATCACATCACAACTTTCACACCAACTGCAATGCGAAACAAATTCCGGCAATAAGCCATGTTAGCACCAGGGATTTTACACCTGCTTTCTGCTGGTGTTAAGCAGGACGACTACCTGCACCATGAAAGGGAACACAGCCAAGAGCCACACCAGAACACCCACAGGTGCCCTAGAGTCAATGAGCATGATACAGGGATACCCATGAGGGCCACAAGACTCATTGCAACAACTCCAGGACCGCCAACGCACCCAAACCCGCATCTGAGCAAGTGTGTCCCTGTGGTCATTGTCTTAGCATGATAGGCACGAGCCCTGCAACATCACAGTTTGCTGTTACCTCAGCGTTGGCAGTGAGCCTGGACATGTAGCTACGCACGCATCCTCCTGCATGCACAACCAGCGTGTGCTGGTCCGGGGAACACAGGTCAGCGCAGGGGTGTGCCTATCCGGCAAGGGGAACGGGGTGTCTCGGACATGTCTGTGTACAGGAAGTGCGTTAAGTGTGTCTCTGTGTTCTGGTGTGGCCTGCCACAAGGGCCGCAGTAGTCGATGTTGTAAAGTGGCATGCACCACCTCCAAACGGCACTGTGATGGTGTAATTGGAATGTAGCAGGACATGCGCGAATAGGCATTACAATGGTGTGCCGTACGAGTGCACGAGATACAACAGCGCACAGTACAAATGTGTGGGGGATCGTGGGAGGCAGCAGCAGTTTGGCAACGTAACACACAGAGAACTCGCCCATGTGCCACATGCTGGGCATCTCATCCATGATGACCACGGTCGCAGACATCCCACAACACCAACGACCGGCCTTTGTACACATCCTGTATGAATGTAGCGTGGTTTTCACTTCTATGCTCGTTCAGTGGTGTGATGTTGCCGGGTTGTGTGACTTGTGCTCCTTGTTGGTGTGTTCCATTTTGGCCATCGTTTGTCTATACTTGCGCTGTTCTTAATTGTGCATGTGTGCCATTCTGCCCATCTCCCCCCACTCCCTGCTTCTTCCTCTTCCTGGTGCTGTTGTGTCTATAATTTTGTTGCTCCACACATAAATACAAGTAAAGAACTAATTAGAATAATTCCTTGATTCTTTAGGTTTCAAAACTTCTCTCTATTGGTTTCTTTTTAATTTTCCATGTAAACCGTTTTTTAAATATTCAACAACACATGGAAGTCAGAAGTGCAACGTATTCTATCAACACACTTTCTAGAACATTCTACAACACGTGCAGGTTAAAAGTTCATCAACTTTTTAAAACTTAACAATATTTTTTTGCAACATTTTCTCGAACATTTAACGGCACGTGCTGGTTAAAATTTCACGATTGTTTTAAGTTCGAACACTGCCTTCCAAATGCAAGTAGCAGGTGTAGTTGAGTTGAGCAAATGTTATCCTATGATATGTACTCCACGTTGAAACTGCTTTTTCTTAACCTATCACAAAGATGCTTTTCCACAAAACTAATGTGAACCCGACTTTTAAAAAATAATGCTTTTCATCTCCCAATCACATATCATTTTGTATGGCAAAAAAAAGTAGTTCCCCATCTTTAAATATATCTCTTATTCTACCAAGGAACTGCATGAGCTACAGACATCTTTCCATACCTTCCAGCCATACCTTCAAAATGCTAGTATGGATCGTAGGACATAGCTATATTTTCTGGTGCAAGAGGTATGCAGAACACAGACGTATTGACTTAGACTTAGGTTTACAAAATGTTGACATTAAATGTTTTGCACAGAGAAGATTGAAGTGGCACCAATTGCTACCTTTGGTTAAAACCTCTTTGCATCTTCCACACCCTGACCTCATGATTGTGCATTGTGGTGGAAATGACCTAGGCACATTGACTGGGGTAGGTTTGGAAATGCTTGTGAAGGACACCTTTGGACACCTCAGCTCAGCACCATGTGACTCTGGGCAATAGCTCACTTAATAGCTCACATAATTTCGACGCCGGCCTCGAGGGCCTTCAGACCCATAGGGGTGAGTAGTTATCACTTTACAAATTCCGTATTGAATTGATACACGCAAATTTACCTTCGCACTCCCTGTATAACGCCCCTTAAGCACCATACACAAGTTACAATGTTCAAAACAAAAGTTCCTCCGAGTAGGTACAACTACATGCTGACACTACTTGACAGATGTGGCACAGCGGCCAGAGCACATGACTTCACAGCATATGACACACAGTTTGGACTCACGCTTTTATTCCCGACTCCGGCAGCACCTCAGCTTAGCACCATGAGACTCTAGACAATACCTCACATATTTTTCGTACCACAGGACTTTCAAACCAGTAGGAGTCAGTAGTTCATCCTAGTAGGTATAAACACATGCTGACACTACTTCCACAGGTGTGCTGCAGCGGCCAGGGCACATGACTTCACACCATAAGACACACAGTTTAGGCTCACGCTTTCATCCCTGACTCCCACAGCAGCTCACCTTTGCAGCATCAGACTCTATGCAATACCTCACTTAATTTCCGTACCCAGCACTTTCAGACCAGTAGGTATGAGTAGTTCGCTTCGCACCCCCTCTATAGCACACCCTAAACACCCCACAGAGGTTACAGTGCTCCTACCCTCCTCTTTCCTACTTTTTTGCCCTTTTTTCCCCTTACTCGCTTCGACAGAATCACAAAATGGCGGCCAACACTTCCTAGTTGCAACCGCTCGCAGCGCTCCCAAACAATAAGCATCAAACTCGTGCTCGTAATGCCTCAGCCAATCAGATGGCAGAATTCCCAAATATCGATATCTGTAAATTTCGATATTTCTCAAAAACTACTGAACGGATTTACACCAAATAAACAAAAGCGTTCTTTCTAGACCAAGACCCTTTTCCCTGCCAAATTTGGGGTAATTCCGTTCACCTGTTCGACCTGTAGCCTTGTCTAAAGTTTCCTATGGAAATTAACATGGAGAAAACACGTTTTGGGACCCCCCTTTTTTCTCACCCCCCCCTTGACAAATCACCCCCAAACTTTCAACATAGGAGCTGATATGAGCAATGGATTAGTTTGGAATATTTCATGAAGATTCATCAAACGACGCCAAAGTTATAAGCAAAACAAAAAATGCGCTTCCTATGGAAACTTGGTCTTAACTATAACTACCTAGCAGAAGATCAACTGCTACAGGTCGTGTACTACAATCCGGCTGATAAAGTGGAAGAATAGGGTGCATTGCAAAGCACATGGTACCTCTCAGATGTGCCCTACAGGTATATTTCATCAGTCAGCCACTGGTATGTCCTCGAATCACCTGCCCAGATTCTTTTGAAACCTTAGTGCAAAGCACCAGCAGGGATTCAGTATGAGACTACTGTTCTCTCTGCAGCATTATTTACTACAAGTCGATTAACAGGCACGACCAGCAACACAAAAATATGTTGATATACTCTGATAAATTACATGAAACCTGCTACTGATTGTGGGAATGCAAGAGAGGCTTAAGTAGCTCTGAATAAAGTGAATACCAAAGATTGTAAAGTTCCAGCAACTGGTGTCAGTTTCAAAGTGAATGGTAATACAATATGTACTGCCATGTTTGACATTGATAGTGAGTGGCCAGCAATTAAGGGGCTAAGTTTAACGTTGAGGAAATTTCATAAAATGTGTAGGCATGTACCATTGTTCCAAGAGTACCCACCATTTGTCACAAATCACTACCATTAAGCAGGTTCAGATTTGCCCCATCACTCACTAATCCTTAATGCAAATTCAGATTTGCACTATCATCCCTTAATCTTAACTCCATGTTTAGATTTGCCCCATTATTCAGTATAGTTATGTAGCCCGCCATAGCGGGCTATACCAGCCATTAAAGGCCAGCGAGGCATACCATCCTATGTATGGGGAGACCACCAATTCTTTGCTAATTTAAAATGTCCTTAAAGGCTAAGCTGTTTTAAATTTACAACTATTTTCAAAGTGGAGCATCATTAGTTATGTAAAAGTACGATTCTCACGTCACACACTGGGATTCATTCTGAACTCTGCCACGTATATCCAGATTCACAAAGTGACTCAGCAGGCTAAGAAAGAGCCACTGTAAAACCACTATTTTCCATCCACCAATAGGTCACAGGGAATGAGGATGGGCTGCAGCAAGTAGTACAAACATACATTCATTCAAATATTAGAAAATCTATTTGCAAAAAGAGTTTCTGCTCATAAGAGTTTGCTACTTGTATCAGACTGCCCACGTGACCATGATTTTCGAAACACAAGTGATAAATAATCATCGTGCCGAATGAATCTTGCACAGAGACTGACTCACAAAAGAGGACAGCATTTAAACGGGTTCCTACAAATGTAATTCTGGCCAGGTGTACTATGCTGACCAGGGTTTGGAAGTCATACACAGACACCTCCTGAATTTTTACAACTTTTTACAAATTTTGATATTTAAAAGTGCACATTTCAAATTTTAGAGTGACAGCTCCGTGACTTCGTTAATCTCACATAACTATGATGGTGCTCATGAAATTCATTGTATTTAAATGAACAATTAACATATTACCATGAGATTAAGATTTATATTTGGACTCATTCTCCGTTCCACCAAGGTTTGTGGAGAAGCATGAAAATATATTATGTCGGCTTTTTCTTTATGATTTTAGTTTGCAATTTATTCTTATGGGCCAAAGTGTTTAGCGCAGCAATCCCGATCCAGTCAAGAGGTTTGCATCATAGGAGTTACTGACGCATCTTCTGTTATGCTTCAGGATAGTGACATCGATGTCCTGACTCTTTCAGAGACCTGGACAGATGAGAACTCGTTACCGGATATCATCGCCGCTGTACCAAGCGGATATGATATAATGTGGCATAACCGCCCAGGGGGCTCACGGGGGGGTGGAGTAGCTATTTTGTATAGGAAGACCATGACGGTTGGAAAAATACTAACTGAGACGATTGACTTAGCCGATCTTCTTGGGGTAAAGGTCACAGTAAACAATGTGTGTTGGGCGATCTTGTCTGTTTATCGTCCGCCGAAGGCAACCCCTACCTTCTTTGACTTATTCTGTCCTATTATATCTGACCTTAGGTCAAGATATATAAAAATCTTGGTTACAGGGGATTTTAATCTACATTGGGATAAGCCCACCTGGGATTCACCTATGCGCCAGTTAGACACATTAATGTCCGCATTGGACTTCACACAGATTGTGGATACCCCAACCCATGAAAAAGGGCACATTCTTGACCTTATGTGGACCACCGATGCCACTCTAACATTTAGTGAGGCAGCGCCCTGTGTCTGGTCGGATCACTGTTTGGTCTCGTGTGAGGTCCCCCTCAGCAATGGGGCTGTTCATAACTCACATAGCTTCAGGAAAACCCGGAAATGGATTGAAGTCAATCTGAGAGCCCTGACTGAGGCACATCTGGAACCCCCCCAGGTTTTAGAGCCAGATTGTAATTTGGACCGAGACCACTCTGATCTAACAAGATGTTTGATTCGGGCCATCGATCAGATAGCGCCAGTGAAAACACAGCAAATCAAGGGCTCTGGGAAAGCTCCCTGGTTTACTCCGCTCTTAAGGGAAACCAAAACCAAGCTAAGGAGATTAGAAAGGCTGTGGAGGAAATCCAAGCAGGATACTGATAGGGATACCTATAAGGCCTTTCTCCACCAATATAAAAAACTTATGATTCAAGCTAAAGCGGACTATCTTGAGTCGCGCCTAAGCAAGGCCACTAATATCCAGAAAGAAACCTTTAAAATCTTGGCTGAGCTGAGTAAGAAGCCGGATAATGTTAAGCCCCCTTTTGATTGTAATACCTTCCAGACCTATTTCCTGGAGAAGGTGAAGATCATTGTCCAGGAGATAGAGAATATGGCGGCAACAGGGACTGCAATTGCCTTAACATCTAATAAGGCGAGCGACTGTTCTCTTACAATGTTCCCACAGATGGATACATTAATCTTGGAACAACTGATGTGTAAAATTAAATCTGGCTCTCCAGCTGATCCTTGTCCACCTGAGATCTTTCGCATTGCGCGTCCCTTATTGGAGGAATACATCATCTCTCTCCTTAATAGATCGCTAGACATGGGATACCTGCCGAGTGAACTTAAGGAGGCGCGGGTAAGACCCTTATTGAAAAAGCTGGGGTCAGATCCCGCTGTGTTGAAGAACTACAGACCCATCTCCCAGCTGCCCTTTCTCTCAAAAATCCTTGAGCAACATGTTCTTCAGTCCCTGTCCTGCTATCTGGAATCTCACCATCTACTCCACGATAGACAGGCAGGTTTTCGAGCACATCACAGCACCGAGTTGGTGATGCTCTCGGTGCTGGACGAACTAAGAGGTAGGGCTGACTGTAAGAAAGCGAGCGCCCTGATTTTATTAGATCTATCAGCGGCGTTCGATACTGTCAGCCACACCCTGCTCTTGGACAGATTGAAGAGCTTTGGGATTAAGGGCTCGGCGCTGCAGTGGTTGGAATCCTTCCTTACAGGCAGGACTCAAAGGATACAACTGGGGGATGAAACATCTGAGGTCGGGGTTTTAGAGTGTGGAGTACCGCAGGGGTCGGCCCTGTCCCCTCTTCTATTCAACCTATACCTGCAACCCCTGATCGCTGCGCTGGCTGCGATGGACTGTAAAGTCTTCAACTATTCGGACGATACGCAGTTGCTGCTAAGTATAAATGACACCTCGGCCGCACAACTCCAATCCCAGAACATCCTGAGGTTCACGGTACGATGGATGACAGATAACCTTTTAAAAGTCAATCCTGACAAAACTGAGATCTTGGTTATACCATCCACCCTCTCACCTTGGAGTGACCTCTACTGGCCCATGGAGTTGGGCTCGGCCCCAAAACCAAGCCTGGCTGTAAAAAGCTTGGGGATTCGGTTGGACGCTGACCTATCGATGGCGCCTCAGATCGCGTCGGTGGTAGGCAGCTGTACTAATATCATCCGGCAACTGCGGAAGCTATCCCCTATCCTTTCAGAGCCCATGATGCGCTCAATAGTAACTGCCACTATCATTTCCAGAATTGACTATGGGAATGCCCTCTATCTTGGCCTACCGAAAACCCTTACTAATAGGCTTCAGATTCTAATGAATGATGCTGCCCGACTGATTTTTAGACTCCCTAGGAGGTCTAGAGCCACTCCTCTACTACAAAACCTACATTGGCTTCCAATAAAAGAGAGAGTGGAATTCAAGAGTCTGTGTATAGCCCATAAGGTCATCTACGGTAAGGCTCCGGCCTATATCAAGGAGCGCCTACAACTGTACCGCCCGACGAGATCACTTCGGTCCTCGGACCTGCAGTTGCTGACTTGCTCTCGGTACAGGCTAGTGACGAAGGGAGGCAGAGCCTTCTCGGTATTGGTTCCCCAGCTGTGGAACAACTTGCCTGGAGGGCTACGTGAGGAAGGAAACCTCTTAAAATTTCGAAAGAGCCTGAAAACGCTACTGTTCAGGAGAAGCCTGAGCATGGCTTAATCCAATGCGATCTTTTGTTCTGACCTGTTGTGTTATTGTCCTATTCCATCTTTCCGGGCGCTTAGAGGCCTGCAGGTGATTAGGCGCGGTATAAAATTAAAATAACAATAACAATAACAATAACAGAGACACTGACTGTGTTGATTGGAGGAGATAAGTGAATGCGCCAGATATAAGTTGCAGTAACGCCCTCAAACTATGCTTAAAAAGAGGAGGCAGGGTCCTAAGTCTGGTTTTGGGCCCAAAATACCCATTTGACCACCCTTTCACATGGTAAACACGATCCAGCAATGTTATGTTAATATTCCCGTGCGCCCTCAGGCCTCAGAGTTTAGGAAGGCCCTCAGGCTCAAGACTGCTCGTGAGTTTCCAGAGGACATATGTATGCAGCTGTTTCATTTTATCACTCACCTTCCAATTCTAACATTTGCTTCTATTTGTTGGTTGAAATGAATCCTGGGTTTGCAGGATTGGCATTGGCCATAATCCTTCACCGCACACCTGGTAGCATCCCAAGGGGCATTGATCTTATAATTAAAATGATGCCCGCATGGTCTTCTTCTACAGTGAGATCATGCAAAAGTCTGTTTTTTTAACCCTTTAACCAGGGTTTAACCCTTTAACCAGGTGAGCTCAATGGCCACTGCAAAGACCTGGCACTGAATGCTTACTACCTCTCCTGCCCAAATCCCCAATTTCATGGGCCATCTTATATTTTTACATTTGTCATATAGGCATATGGAAAAGAGTGAGCAGCTGCAAGAAGGGTGGTATTGTAGGGGAGCCGGTGCAAGGATTCACATGGAGGCTGCAGGGCAGAACCAAAACAAAACATGGGGCTCTCTGCAGGTAGGCTCAAAGTGATACTGCAACAAAACGACGTCTGGATGATAAGACAGAACAGAACCTCATCCATGGGACCGGAGGTGTAGAATTGCAAGGTGCTTCTTGCAAGGTGAGACCAAAGTGCATCAGAAGGCAGCTCTAGGGATTCTTGGAAATAAAGGTCTCTGGATCAAGGTGCCAAAGTGAGAGCAGGACCAACAGCATTGGGCCCCTCTGCAGGCAGGAATGGGTGGAGGAAGTACTAAAACAATAAAAGGCAAGAACTAAACTGTACTGTGAATCCTCTGTGGGGCTGGTTGAACAAAATAAGCATTGGAATAAGAAACCACTGGGACTAGTTGCACTGATGTAGGTTGGAAAAATAGACAGTACCTTCTTGGACGCAAAGCTAATCTGTTACACTGCGTGCCATTTGTCGTCATCAGGTGTGCCCACTAGCCTATGGTCCTGGATTGGGATCAACTAGCATCAACTAGCATCACAGCTAACCGTGTAAAATTAGACAAACACAACTAGCCCGAGGATATCATAAACGGCACCCTTGAATAATGCAAAGGATCTTTATCCTAGAACATGGCTTAAAGGCTCTGACGTATGTGGACGAACACTGGAGACCACCTGCTCACTGCACAAAGTTCTTTAATTGGACTCTGCAGCTCTGTCTTATATGAGTGGGCACAGAATGTTGCTGCAAATGCAAGTAGTGAATCCAGAATAACATAGACTTTTGTTTCTGTAGACTTGGAGGCGCCACACTTCATAGGTAACGTAATTGATTTGAAGGCAGTGGCGGCTGCTCTCACAAATCAGTAGTGTGGCGGGTATGGGAGAAGGGAAGGTGTAATAAAATAAGATCACTTGCCTGCCATTCGGCCAGCCGGCCGGCTAGTCAGCCGCCTCCATCCTCTCTGTCCCCTTTTCCCTGCTTCTCTGCTAACAGGAAGCAGGAAGCACCCAGGCTCCTTAAGCCAATCACAATGCTGCAGTGCAGCATTGTGATTTGTCTGAGCGCCATTGCTCAGCGCTCAGACAGGGAATGGGAGCCTGGGCATGTTCTCCACCCAGGTTCTAATGCAGCCTGGGTGGAGAACATGAAAGGTACGCATGAATGTTTGGCCGGCCCAAGACGGCCGGCCAAACATTCATGCACACTTACAAAGTGTGATCACCACTCCCCCTTCACCTGTCATCAATGCAGCCCCACCCACAAAACTGCACGGAAAAATAAAATGATAATTGCCTCGAATTATTATCTTTTTATTTTTTATTTTTTGCAGTGCTGGAAGGCAGTGAAGCAACATTCCTCCGCCTTAGCGGAGGAGCCGCCCCTGTTTAAAGGAAATGTAAGAACTAGTTGGAATATGGTAGCTATGAAAGTGTGTATGACACACTGGATGAAATCTCAGGGGCATATTTACAAGCCCCTAACGCCTCCTGAGCGTCACTTTTTCTGACGTTCTAGCGGCGTTGCTCTCTACCCCATATTTACAAGGTGGCTTTAAGCCACATAATGTGGCTTAACGCCACTTTGTAAATTTGCTCCTTTCTGCAGCAGTCTGCTGCAGCAAACTGTCGGGCAATGGGTGTTGCTGTGGGCATTCCACTGCAACACCCGTTGCATTTTGATGCTGCCCCATATTTACAAGGATGGGCCAGAGCCAAAAACTAAGACCAGGTAAAACCTGGTCTTAGAATGGCGATACAAGGAGAAATGATTCATTTCTTCTTGAATTTTGTTCTTTTGCAGCACACAAAGAAACATCAAATCAACTTTAAAGATTGTTTATGTGCAGGTAGGTGACCCTTCCTACATATAAACAATCCCGTCTGATTGTTTATGTGCAGGAAGGGACATCTTGTAACATGGTGCAAGGGTTGGTGCTAGGCAGCTTTATTAGTGCCAGCACTAGGGTAAATGTAGGGGTGTGCTGTATTATTATAACTACGGTGCATCCCTGTGTTTAAAAAATGTCAGAACATGGCGTTACCAATTTTGGAGTAACACTCCGACATTTTATTGTAAATATCTCTTGTGCCAGCAAGCTGGATGCACAGAATGAAGAATGGCTTGTCCCAAGTATACTCAGCTGCTGACTTAAACAGACACATTATGTTGCATTCGAACAGTTTAAAGCCTAAGAGACCTCTGTTTAGACTGCTCTACTGTTCATCCAGTGGGAGAATGTACTTAGGAATGTCAATGGATGCTCTTCTAGATTGCCAAACCACAAGCTTCCTTCTGTAAACCATCTATAAATATTTTTGTTCAGTGCAATTCAATAGAGAATTAATCCGTACAATTTAGAAAAATTAACCTCATCACAGCTTAAAAGGGTTGGCATGGATTTGTGCTAACCTGCATGATGCCTGGCACTGCATTATGACTAGGGTTGCCTGGTCATTTGGTGGCATATGGCAGCTGGGCACGTTTTCAGTCCTGAGCTTTCCTCCAACATTTCAGTGCTTCCTTTGTCTTGTAGTCTTGGTTGGTTCCACTTAATCTGCTCTACTAATCGGCTTATTATCCACCACTTAGAATGGGGAAGCAGTGGGGGGCAAAGGTAGGGAAATCCGACAACCTCAACAGTGTTCTAATCGCCAGAACAGAGAGAGGATTGTTGCATGTGCTGGCATCGGTCTGCAGCTCACAGCAGGCTGTGGACAGGGATTGGTCTCCGTCCAACCTTGGGTCTCCAACAGTATGACATGTAGTGACCCCGCGTACATGCATTGTTTGTGGTGATGGGTACTGTCCCGTGCTAACGGATGAACATGTTGGGGCTTGTGGAGCCGTCCTTATCACGAAACATTGAAAAGTGTGCATATGAGCACGCATCGCAGGACCTGCTGGCATTTATTCTCATGACAAAAAGAAAGTTCACAGCTAGATGTCTCATTATTGGGCAGAATATCTCGTGGCATCATCCCTGGATTCATCTTGAGGTCAGCAGTGCAGAGGTAGAAAGGGGCTGCAGCACCACGTGAAGGGAGGCGAACCTGGTGGCGTCAGCAGTGGCGTTTCAGTCTGGTGCCGCGCCATTTCCATGTGCATATGCACAGACCGCCTCACTGTAATGTGCATGCTAGAAGAATGCAGTAAATATGAATGAAGCGGCGGTGTTGACATTATGCTATTTGGAAAAAAACACCTCCTAGACCTCATGGCAAACCCTACCTGTGATGAGAAACACTGCGCATGCGTGTTTGTGTTAGTCAGGAACTCTTTCAACCCAACCCAAACTCTAGTGACCCCCTCGAGTGGGGCAGCACCTTTGCAATCTGTCGGTGCGTTTTCTGGAGCACGGGTATCCCTCGTAGACATCGCAGGCGATCTTGGTGGTTTTATTTGGAGTAGAAGCAGTGCTTTCAACGCATGTATAATTGAAGATGAATTCCTTTAACTACTGCAATGACTAGATGGGAGAACATATTAGCATCAAAGACAATTATTACAGAATTCTCACTTTTTCGGGTTGACAGGCGAGGTGGTTCCAAGGGAGCTGGTCATCGGTCGATGGTATGTGTTTTGTGTCACGTTGTGTGAATCAGTGGAGCACTCAAAGTGATAACAATCTAGTGAAACAATAATCCTTCTTAACCTCAGTGTGCCACATTGGAGGGCATGTTGTCCAGCATGTCTGTCTAACAACTAAATCATGTGAACAAGTACTTGTGCCAATGTGCACTGTACCAAAAATGAAAATGCTCACAAAGTTGTATCTTTTTTTGCAGTGTTTTATGTTTAAATCAAGTTATATGCACAAATCTTCAAACAACATACTCTATATTCATGACATATATGTTCAATACAATTCAATGACCTGTTACAATCACAGATTACATGATAACAAACTAAACAGTATTAGATTCATTTTTCCATAGGCAATCCCAATGCATTTCGGGACCTGGTCCCTTCGTCCGGGGTCAATCTGCAAGAATAAAAACAATGTGCAGGGTAAACTTCAAATAACTCTCCAAAAGAAAACGACCTACTATTTACTGTATGCAATAATATACACATAACAGTCACTGTAAGGGAATGCAAGGATGTTGTAGGTTCTTTATGTAGAGAAAATCTATGCTCTATATAACGCCATCTGGTGATCAGTGAATAGGTCCCACACCCTGTGCATATAACTTGATTTAAATATCAAAACTGCAAAAAAAGATACAACATTGTCGCCATTTGCATTTTTGCTACAGTGTACATTGGCACAAGTACTTGTTCACATGTTTTTTGTGTTACCCACCAATAGCATCTCCAAGTTTAAGTGATTGAGCCAAAGGGTGCTCTTCTAAATGGCAAAGCAAATCCAGCCTTTTTATCTTCTCTGTTCTTCAGTGCTTTCCCCGGTGTGACACAAATCTGGGGTATATTTATGAGAAAATGTAGGAGATCGGCGCTGCCAAGAATGCGGAGCACCCCAGTGTTTTACCTAGCACTGGCGCTAAATGTAGCTGCCTAGAGCCAACGCAGGCACCCTTGCACCATAGTGAAAGGGTGCCTGAGTTGCAGGGAATGATTGTCTATTTGCAGGAAGGTGCCCCTTCCTGCACATAAACGATCACTAATGGTGATTTGTTACTTCATACTGCAGCACACATAGGAGTAGCAAATCGTCATTATTTAATGATTGTTGATGAACAGGAAGAGACACCTTCCTGCACATAAACAATCATTAATGTATTTTTGCTCTTTCTATGTGTGCTGCAGAATGTGGCACACAAAGAAAAAACAAAAGCTTGGAGAAATAGAAGTATTTCACCTCGTTTTGCCATCCTAGCGCCTGCTCATGCATCCATATCTGTGTGCTTCAGTGAAAAAGGAACAATGGAATCAAATGCAGGGCAGTTCATTGAATTTTAACCATTCTCTCATTCATCATAGTGCTAACATGATCTTTTCTACACTCACCTACTCAACCTGTAGGCAATTGCTAGAAAAGGGAGTGTCAAGCTTAGAGACTGAACATTCAGAGCATGGCCTCTGATTAAAGCAGATCAAGAATGTCTATTTACTAAAATGTATTTCTGCGATGTCGTGCCCGAAAAATAAAAACGCTGTATTTGAGTCGGTCTAAAGCTTTAGCCCAGCGTCATATTTACAACACAAATGTATGTGAAGCCATGCCGGCACAAAAAAAACCATATTGTGTCATGTAATCTATAAACATTACGCCATTTCTAAAGGAACAGAGGTCCCTTATGTGAAGACTGTTAAAATACAAATATACTAAGAAATACAATGAAGTCTACATATGGTATCCAAATGAAATAATCATAAATATTTATTAAAGCAGAATAAAAAACGGTCCTGTGCAGACATGAACCGGCCAGACCCTAGTGTGATCCATGATACTGCTTCTCACATCCCCTGCTACTAGCCAAGCATCCTCTAACATTCTACTTATCAATACACATAGTTTTTCGCGTGATAATTGTGTGTCCCCTATTAAGGGCCTTCTTCCACAGGCTCAGGACTACTTCCTTCTGATGTGGTTACTGCTGGCGATGCCATTGTGCCCCGCTTCAGCAAATACTTGCCGCAAATCCTGGCACACATTTTCTTGTGATGATCCCCACCCCATCATGGGCCCTCTTTCACGAGGCTCGTGACCAATTCCATCTGACCTGGCCCCTTTGCATCCCTGTCCGGGGTATCACCATGCTCCTCTTCAGCATTTCCGCGCCATTCCATTCTTTGAAGGACCATCACTGGCTCCCTTCATGCCGCCATTGGGTTACACATGTCGTAAGCCTAATACTGTTTTAGGCATAACCTTGTAAGTCTTGACGATGCTCCCAATATTTCACTAAGGGATCGATAAGTCATCGACTATGGTATCTGGACTCAATTGCTAAAACTGTTCATTATAATATGTGTGCATTGGTACTTGCAGATTGTGGCCTAACCATTGCATTTTCATTCCTGTCATGTCGATATGCCTGAGTTTGGAAGCTTAATGTGAACTTCTGTGTGTGCATCTTCCCACTACAATGTTTTTTATTCTGCTTTAATAAATATTTACGATTATTTCATTTGAATACCATGTGTAGACTTCATTGTATTTATATGTATATTTGGTTTTTGACAGCCTTCACATAAGGGACCCCTGTTCCTTTAGAAATATTTAGACCCCTGGTCCCTTATCACCCATGGGTTTCCCTAGTCCTTTGGAAATATAAAAATTATGCTAAGCAGAACAAAAGTGTGAATAGACTCCACAGAGGTGATTTCTCCAACTCTAAATGGAACACACAGAATACCAAGATCTACAAAGAAATAATGAAGAGATTCCTCTCAAGTGGCTGCACATGAAGGAGGATGAAAAAAGGAAATACACATTTACTCCAGAAGAGGTGGAAGTTTTAGTAGCAAAGGTGTCAAAGTATCAGCATCTATTTTGTGTCACTTCCAAACTGCCTCTAGACAAAAGGGCAGCTTTATGAACAGAGATACCAAAAAACATCCATGCAGTAGCCCCAACTCTGAGAACAGTTGATGAGTGTGAAAAAAGGTGGCACGTCTGCAAGAAGAGCACAAAAGAAAAATTAGCACACAACCGTCATTGTGCAATGGCAACAGGAGTAGGGGAGCAGAGTGTCTTGTGCCACTACCAGCAATTGAGGAGCAAGTAGCTTTACTAATTGGTCCGGAACTGGTAGAAGGACTTGAAGGGACAGATACAGCTATGATTAAAGATAACTTAACTAATTGTGAGTGTATCTGCACCATAGATATGATGTTTTAACTAAGTAAAATATTCAAAAAGTGACTAAATAATTTGTAATGATAACACACATTTCAGATATCAATGCCAGTATCAAGGATACACTAACGAGTAAGGTGACATGTAGCCATAGAGCTATAAAGCAACCAGGAACAAGCAAGCAGTAATACAGATACAATATAACAAAAGGTTTTTGTAGATTCGAGAACACGAGGTGACCACATGAAAATAGTCAAGTTGAGTTCCTCAGGGTTACTACTGAAGTATTTGTCCAGTAGAAGAACTTTCACTTCTTTTTTGAAGGAGGTAGTCAAGGGTTTTGACCTAATTACAGGTAGCAGTGCATTCCACATTCTTGGGGCTAGACTGGAGAAGGAGCTGTTGTAAGTTTTTGTTTTTGTTGAGCTTCTGCGTTTTTAACAATAGGGAGTTAGTGCTTCTTCAGAAACAATTACACCCAGACAGTTCCAGCTTATTGGCCAGGTAGATGGGAGTGTTATGCTGAAGGGCCTTGTGTGTCATGCAGGCTATCTTCAACTCAATAATTGCTTCAAACGGGAGCCATTTTAGAAATGTTATTTCTGGTGTGATGTGGTCAAAGTTTCTGCATACCGTGATGAGCCTTGCCGCTGAGTTCAACATGGCCCTTAGCGGCACCAGCCTTGCTTTGGGTAAACCTGCAAGAGTCACACTCCTGTAATCTAATCAGAAAATGACTAGGGATTAGACTGCTAATTGAAAGTCACCAAGGGGCAAAAAAAGGTTTGAATTTCCTTAATATGTTCAATTGGTAATTGGCTACCTGGTGGTTGCACTGATATGATCTTGCATATTCAGGTATTTGTCCAAAGTTATTCCTCGTGATCTAGTTGAGTCAATGACAGTGGGGTGCAATTGAGAGCCGTAAGTTGTTTGAGCCATTCTTCTATAGGGGCAGAGTGTTTGTGGGGGGCGATCAAGAGGAATTCCATTTTGAATGTGTTGAGCATGAGGTGGTTGCTGGTTAACGATTGTTAGATTTTTAGTAGGGCGCAGTTGACAGTATTGTTGTCCTCGGGTGATGACATTTTCAAGAATAATTGGGTATTATCAGCGTACAGGTGAGAGGTTCCATGAAGTAGTTGAATAGCGTGGGTGAGAGAGTTGTTCGTTAAGGGACTCTAATCGAAACCAGAGTAATGTCGGAAAGGGTTTGATTGACTTTGATTCTGTGAGCTCTATTATTTAGGAAAGAGGCAAACCAGTTAAAAATGGGACCGAATTGCCCCATCCTTGCTTGACTCCAGAAAGTCATTCATGCTGCCATTTTTGACCGTATCAAACGCAGAGGAGTGATCAAGAAGTAACAGCAGGCATGGTTCGTTCTGATCAACCAATCTCAGAGCATCGTCTCCAATGTATGTTAGAGCTGATTCAGTGCTATGTAGCGTTCTGAAGCCAGATTGGGAATGGTCATGGAGATGAAACTGTTCAATGTGGTTGCAGAGTCGCAGATGTATGCGTTTCTCTAGTATCAGGAGCTTGGTAATGGGGCGGAAATTATTGAAGTCAGACTTGTGTGCGTTTGACTTTTTTAGGATGGGGTAACCAGTCCTATCTTTAGTCAATCAAGAATCAACCCCTGAGAGAGAGATGTATTGACAATCATAGTCCAAGGCAGGAGTATGGAGGATCTAAGCTCTTTGATGAGTTTTGCGGGCAGAGGATCATTGAATTGGTTGGAGGGATTTAGTGATAATATTGTTTTGAGTATGTCAGCTTTGTCTGGAAGTTTGAAGGCATTCCAAGTAGCACTGTTTTTAGTAGTAAAACTTGTATGAGGGGATCTAATCAGTTGTTGCACTGGGAGGAGATTGGGCTGGGACTGGATTAGTAGACACAGGGAGGCGATTTGCAGTTCTGATTCAACCTTCTTAATCATTTCCATGAAATAGCTGGAGAAGTCATCTCCACAGGGTAATGGCCATTATCTCCCGAATGGTGGTTACATTTGCAAGTTGCTTGTTGTTTGATGATTTCAAATAGTTTTTTGGGTCGTTTTTGGCATTGTCAAGTTGTGCCCAAAAGTATTCTGCTTTTGCTCTTTGGATGTGTTTATTGTAGTAGCTTCTTATCGAACTCAAGTGCTTGAGGTGTGCTAAGGAGGGAGAGATTCTCCATGATCTCTATGCCAGCCGTAAGTTGCGCCTTTTCTCATTAAAGTTGCAGCTGAAGCAGGGTTTAGAATGCCTACTGGGTATTCTTTTTAGCAGTTTTGAGCAATTGTATCAAGTATGTCTGACATGGATTGGGAGTAGCGTTCTGTAAGATCATTAAAGTTCTTCATGTTTGTGGGCAGAGGTAAGAGGTTGTTGTTAATAGAAGTTAGATTGGTTCAATTGATATTTCTCATAATAATAATATTAATAACTAGCTACATATTGTCAGTCAGTCAGTCAGTCAAAGGCTTTATTTCGATAAAAACATATCATAAAAGCAGAACAGTTAAAAATGGAATAAGTTAATTTCATTTAAAAAGAAAAAACCTATTTTTACAATAAAGAGCAAAACAGGTCATAAATAATTGTTAAGAGTGAATTAAACAATTTCCTTGAGCCTTTTACTTCTAATACGCCATGCCCAAGATAAGAATTTTGCAAGGGCACAAACGTACAATGGGCGAGCGTCTGACATTAAAATACGGAGTGCCACAATATGGTGTCTAGTTCCCAAGGAGCAGCACAGTTGCTTAAGCCATCTTTTCCTTGGGAGGGCGTACTCATGGCATTCAAATAAAAAGTGAGCCACAGACTCACGTCTGGATGTGCAAAAGGGGCAAAGATCAGAGGTCTGAGGAAAGGAATTCCATCGTGATGTAAAACTATAGAGTAGGAGAGTCCCGGTCCTAAACTTAAAATACAAAGCTCTGTCAAAAGGGCTCTCGATGATATCGAGATATAGTTCCCGGATTGGATGATCCTTAAAATTCAGGAAGTCCTCTGTAAGTCTCCCCAATGACGTGTTCGTGATCCGTTGGGTCGCAATCCAGTTCCAATATAGGAGCTTAAGCGTGGCTTTCGGAGGGGAAGATCTATTTTCCCATGCTGCATTAAGCCCCAGATTATACAAAAGGGCTTTCATGTCACGCAACCATTTTATTCTATGCCAACCTGGAAGTGACATGATTTCTGAGAGACCTTTGGCATATTTGGCTAATTCCGGGACCCGCCACAAACGGGCCCATAACAATAGAGGGCGAAATTTCGCCAAATCACTGATGGGGCGACAACCAAGATCGAGCATTAATGGAATCGTGGGGGTACCTTGGGGAAGTGACATAATGGCCCTAAAGAACTTCCTCTCTGCTCTTGACAAGTCACCAATATCACAAGAGCCCCAAAGCTCGGCTCCATAAAGGGCAGAGCTAACTCCTCTTGCTGCATAAATATCAATAACGGGGGCTATAGGTCTTATAGCACAGGAGCGCTGCTCCTTCACAAGAGCCCCTGTAACTCTTTTGTGGGATAACAGCATCTTGCATAGATGGGGGCCCCACTGCATATTATGGGATAAACGAATCCCTAGGTAATCAAACACATCCACCCTCCCCAGAGGTTCGTCATTCAATTTCGGGGGGCGTATAGATTTTTTAGGGGGATTCAACACAAGATACTTTGTTTTGTCTCTATTGATTACCAGGCCCCGCTCTGTACAGAAGAGCTGGAAATTATTTAAGAGTTTTTGGAGGCCCATTGGGGTTTTGGAGAGCAAGAGTGTATCATCCGCGAAGAGGAGGGTGGGGATACGTTCCCCCGCCAGGGATGGTTCATCTGAGGGGTCTTTCAATAGATGCTCAACTACACCGTTAATATATAAAGAGAAAAGGGTGGGAGCTAGAACACATCCCTGGCGTACCCCTCTCTCTTCCGGAATTCTGTTAGTTTTCTCACCATTTCTCCCCACCTAACCTGGGCAAAAGTGTTTACATGCAGCCTTACCAATAGCAGGAGTAAGTAGTTGGGCACCCCCATGGCAGCAAGGACTTTCCAAAGAGCCTCCCTAGGTACTAGGTCAAAGGCAGTCTTCAGGTCGATAAAGGCGAGGTAAAGACTGCCTTTGCCCAAGACCACCACCTTCCAATACACAAGCAACAATCTGAACGCTTGCTCGATTGTGCCGGTGCCTGCTCTGAAGCCTGCCTGGTAGTCGGAGAGGATGCCGTTTTCGTCGATCCATTGTAATAATCTGACCAACAACACCTTCCCGACCACCTTTTGCGTTATATCTAGCAGGCTTATGGGTCTGTAATTTGATGGGTCGTCCCTGGCCCCCTTTTTAAAAATGGGGACGACCTCTGCCCCTTTCCAGGATGCCGGGATTGGCGCTCCCCCGCTAATAGCATTAAGCAGGCAGTTAATAAATTTACCCCATTTCGGGATGTCTGCTGGCAGCAGATCCCCGGGTAAGCCGTCTGGGCCAGCTGCTTTTTGGGGCCTGATGGTAGTAATTGCATACTCCACTTCTTTAATCGAGAAAATGGAGTCTGCCACCCTGTTGTTTAATGGCAAAGCTGTACATAGCATTCCAGTTGCTAGATCATCACTCCTTGTTGGCAAATCCGGAGTTGCTGGTGCCACCTCCCTTATATGTTTTTCATTAGAAATGTCCATGGAGAGGACATTAGAGGTAGCACCTGATTGACTGGCATATAATTTAGAGAAGTGGTTGACCCAAACTTGGCTGGTGATATTGCATGTAATGAAGTCAGTGTCAGGTCTATTTTTGGCTCTAATTATGTCCCAAAAACGCCTTGAATCTTTCCCCAAACTTGCCTCTTTTAGAGAGCGCCAATGTTCGATTTCCCACTCCTTTTTAGCACTAGCCAGGGTTTTCTTGTAATTTAGCCTAGCTCCCTGAATAGCTCCTTGTGTTTTGCTTTTGACGGCCTTAATCAAAAGCGATTTGGCGTGCCTACAAGCAGGTGTGTACCAATCATGCTTTCCCTTAGGAAGCCCAATTGCCGCATTTTTGCCCACTTGATTCATTTTTAGGAATACATTCCCAATAGACTTGATGGTCTCCTCAAAAATAGGGGTAACCCGACCGGGATTTAGCTCACCCTTGTCTGAGCTATCCAGTTCCAATTCCAACTGTGCGTCTGTGAGTACTGTATTGATTGTATTTAATTTAGCTTCATCCTTCGCAACCATGATCCATTTTAGGCGTTTCCCACACGAGGATACAGAAATTTTGTGGGCTGGGTTAAGGGATATTGTCCCGAAGACCTTGTTTGTGTGTCCTGTACTTGTACATTATGCATTAGTATATGCTTTATAACAACATAATGAATCAATTTTATATAAATTAATACATCCCGTCTGGTCTGTGCACCTTTTGAGCTATCTTTGTATTAGGTTATTTTAAGGTCTCAGTAGTAAACATAGTAATGGAAAAAAGTGAGCTGCTCATCTATCCCTTCAAAAAATATAACATAAATACTTACAGAGTGTGTTAGACCTGGCATCCTTGGCCTGGATTCTCCTAACATTTTGCCTCCAGGCATCTTGTTTTGCTGACTTTGTTGTTGCTGGCCTTAGGAGTCTGCGCACTTTACCGCTGCCAACCAGTGCAAAAGCGTCTGTGTTCTCTCCTTAAAACATGGTAGAATTAGCTTTCACACAATTGGCATATATAATTTACTTGTAGGTCCCTAGTAAAGTGGCACTACTTGTGCCCAGGGCCTGTAAATTAATGCTACTAGTGGTCTTTCAGCACTGATCATGCCACCCACTTAAGTAGCCCTTTAAACATGTCTCGGGCCTGCCATAGCAGCATGTGTGTGCAGTTCTAAACTGCAAGTTCGACTTTGCAAAATAAACCTTTTGTCAGCCCAAACCTTTCTTTTTAATACATATAAGTAACCCCTAGAGTAGGCCATGGATAGCCCAGAGGGTGGCGTGCTATGTAAGCAGAAAGTAGGACATGTTTGTTTATATGTTCTGATAGTGAAAAACATTTAAAATAGTTTTTCAGTGCTGCAAGGCCTACTTCTCCCATAGGATAGCATTGAAGTTGCCTTATTATGTTTAATAAGCTGTAATTTCCAAATAGGAACAGGTACCTAGTTCATGTTTAGTGTCTTTGGAATTGTAATGAAAAATTCTAACTTATAGTGCGGTTGGATTTTAAATTACAATTTTGAAGATGTCATTTTACAAAATTGCAAAAATAACAAGGTGATGGATGCAATGCTTGAGTTAATGTCAGCCACTGGCAATCGCTTGGGCACCACATCACAATCCATTGTTTTTTTCCCACCAGGCTTCCTAAGTTTGTACCCAGCCGTAAGCAGATCAATCTTGACCTTGTTCCTCATGGGAATAGACCAGCCCGAATTGCCAGACCATCCATCACTTTTTGTATACTTTAGAGTGTCATCCTAAGGGGGACGGTATAATCAGATGTGGGTCCTGTGCACTGTGTCACTGGAACAAAGCTGTACCAGGCTGATGATCCCATAACTTGGCCGAAACTGGTCCTGAATTGCTTGTGTTCCAGTTCAGGGAGAACCTGGATAGACGGTTTAGGCTGGACTGTTCCAATTGGAGCAGGCTCAAGACTGATTTGCATATAGCTGGGTCCAAACTGAAGTGACATGGTGTGCAGAAAAAAGATGGATTGGGATGCGGCCCTAAGTAATTACCAGTGGCTGAAATTAATTCAAGCATTCCATCCATCAATTTTCTGTATACATTAGTGAGTCACCCCAAGTAGAACGGGTATCCCAGATGTGGGTTCTGGGCACACTGTGGCACTGGAACCAAGCTGTACCTGGCTGAGGAGCTGATAAATAGGGCGAAACCGGTCCTAGGTTGCTTGTGTTCTGGTGCAGAGAGGACCTGGTTTAGTAGTTTGGGGTGAACTGCTCCACTTGAAGCACGGTCAAGACTGATTTGCATATAGCTGGGACCAAACTGAGGTAACATGGTGTACAAAATAATGATGGATTGGAATGCGGCCATGAGCAATTACTAGTGGCTGAGATTAATTAAAAAATTCCATCTCAAGGCATTTGCACCTCCAGTCTGTGTTGCTTAATCAGTGCTGGGATCCCTCCCGGTCGCCATGCGCTTTATAAATTAGATAAGATCCATGCAACACAAAAAGATGATTGACGGAATGTTGAACATTGTCAAACATTCACCCCCGGTCACAAATCTGGGGTTAATTCATCGTTATTTTGCTCACCACGTCATTCCAGTTTGGACCCAGCCATATGCAAATCAGCCTTGACTCTGTTCCCCATGGGAACAGTCCAGCCCGAACTGCACGAACTGCCAGGCCAGGTCTTCCTTGGACCGGAAACAAGCAGCCTGGGACCAGTTTTGGGGCATCACCCCTCATCAGCCTGGCTAGCTTGAAACTTGTGGCATTGCAAGTGGTACAAGAGCGACGCAAACTTTAAGTAAGATTTCTGAAGCCACGCAAAGCCACTTTGCATGGCTATGAGTGGCTCCAAAAAACTGGAGTATACAATGCAGTGCAAATTGCTGCATTGCGTTACTCTTTTCTGCGTAGGCACTCCATAGGTACTACGTTGGTGTTCCCACATAACTCCCATGGTTTTTGATGCATTCCCAAATTTAAAGGACTTTGTAATCCTTGGAATGCATCAAAAAGATGCGCCTCTCCAGGAGAGGCATAACAAAAATAAATATCTTTATTTCACCTCATTTTTTCCTTTTTCAGTGTGTGCTGCATTTTGCAGCACACATAGAAAGAGGAAAAAAGGCTCTCAGGATTGCTTTTGGACAGGAAAGAGCCTCTTTCTGCACAAAAACAATCCTGCCTACAACACAGGCAGCCTTGCACAGGCGCTAAGCTGGCAAAATGGCGCCAGCGCAATGGAAAAGGACAGGATTGTGCCGTATTGGATAAATAAGGCGCATTCCTGCCCTTTCCCTGTGATGCAGGGCAGTGCAGCAAGGTGACTGGCTGCTCTGTCCTGCACCACAAATGTCATACATATGCCCCTCAGTTTGTCGAAAAATTATAGCTAGAAAAAGATTACCACTTTAGGCTTGATTTTTAGTTGAATTACATGGTTGGTGAAATAGTGCTTGGCAAACGCGTTCATAAAAATACATTATTATGTTATTATTCAATTCTACAGTTCCATGTAAGAGTTTATTGCAATATAAACACAGATATATCTTTGACAGTTTAGGCATGCAATAGTATGTGACCATCTAAGCTTATTTGCATTAAAAATGGAAGTATACAGTTTGATGTGGTCTCACATCCAGTACAGTGCATATTTGGTTTCAATTTGTTATGTAGACAGCACAAAATATTTTTGTTCAACATAACATAATAGTGAAATATATCATAACATAACAGTGAAACATATGTTACTAAAATTGATTTACGTCTTCTGTAAATACTTGAAGTGATATGTAACAGAGTGCATCATTATCACTATGCTTACTTATGTATATGTTATATAATACCCTTTGCTGTTGCTTGTTTTAATGAATACAATATGACAATGTACATAAAAATGTTTATGTAATCTAACTTCACTTTAGAGCAAACTGTCTCATTATGGATTTATGATTTAGCTAAATATTTGCTGTTGACTATTATGACTTCAAATGTCATTTAATGTCTGTGTAATAAAACATTAAACTAAACACAATTGTCTTGTTATGATACATTTCTGACAAGTTGTAAGTAATGAATCTATGGAACTGTGTAAGGTAACAGGCTGTTACTATCAGGTTACTACTCTCACTTGAAGACCTTACAGTCCTTAAATATATGCCCTTATGAAAACAAAATAGCCTCAATAATTCATTAGCATCAGGTCAGAGAGTATGTAACAAGTAAACAAATCTCAGGTAAGGCATCCTTTGCAGGAAAGGGAATACATTTTGAAGGATAAATGTTGGATAGATTTTAAGATGATTCATACTGAATTTTGTGTCTTTACAGATAACTATGAATAGGTAGGGCCAAGAGTGGATGGGCACAGACGGGCTTGCCTTTGGCGTGCTTGCGGTGTGGCAGTGCAGCAGCCTCAATTTGTAGTCCTGGGAGGTGAGAGGGGCTGGCAGGGAGGCCGGAGGGCAGGGAACGAGTGAGACGGGAGTGGGAAAAAAGGCAGAAGGGGGGGTGATGACTGCAAGCAAATCACCCGGTGCAAATATTGCAAAATAAAGAATAAGGACACAAAAGAAATAAAGAAAAGAAGCTAAAATAAAGTTCAGATATGGGCACAAATGGAAGAGGTGAGGTCAGGGGAATCCAATATTAAACGGTCACTACATACAGTACAAATATTGATTTTTAACCCCTCCAGTGCCCATGACGAGCTAGACTCGTCATGGAGCACAGTCGCGCTGTGCCCATGACGAGTCCAGCTCGTCATGAGGCATTCCCTGGGGAATCCCAGCTCCCGAGGCCGCCCCCCCTTTTCACTGTAATGACGATCGGCGCACACGTCGCGCCGACGTCATTACAGTGAAAGTGAAACTGAAATGAGCCAAGAGGCTCATTTCAGTTTCACTTTCTACGTGCTCAGGGGGCTATCTCAGCCCCCAGAGCACGTAGAAAGACGGGAGAGGTATCGTTGGAAAGGGGAGAATCTCCCCTTTCCAATGGTACCCCTCCCCAGTGGATCCTTGCTTGGGGATCGCCACAGGAGAGCGATCCCCAAGCAGGGATCCACCCACTAAACACCAGGGAGGGGGGAGCGGCCCCTTGGGCAAGGGCATTTGCTCCCCCCTGATTATTTTGGCGCAATTTAGTCTTTTAGCCCCCAATCTGACCCCCCGGGGGGGCAAAAAGCCCACTAGACACCAGGGAATTAAAAAAAAAAAAAAAATAGGGGTGGGGGCTGCCCAAAACGGGCAGGCCCATGCCCCCACCCCCAATTACTACAGTCTTTCTGCCCCCCCCCGGGGCAGATGGGGCATTGGCCCCTAATCTGCCCCTTCGGGGGGGAACAGAAAGCCCACTAAATACCAGAGATTAGTTTTTAGGTTTTTTTTAGGGTGGGGGCTGTCCGCAACGGACACGCCAATGCCCCCACCCACCCGCCACCATTACAGCCTTTCTGCCCCCCCGGGGGGCAGATGGGGCACCGGCCCCCAATCTGTCCCCCCGGGGGGCAAAAAGCCCACTAGACACCAGGGAATAAAAAATAAATAAAAATAGAGGTGGGGGCTGCCCAAAACGGGAAGGCCCATGCCCCCACCCCACCCCCCAATCACTACAGTCTTTCTGCCCCCCCCGGGGGGCAGATGGGTATTGGCCCCTAATCTGCCCCTTCGGGGGGGCAGAAAGCCCACTAAATACCAGGGATTCGTTTTTAGGTTTTTTTTTAGGGTGGGGGCTGCCCGAAACGGGCACGCCAATGCCCCCACCCACCACCATTACAGCCTTTCTGTCCCCCCTTGGGGGCAAATGGGGCATCGGCCCCCAATCTGTCCCCCCCCGGGGGGGCAAAAAGCCCACTAGTCAACCAGGGAATTAAGAAAAAAAAAAATAGAGGTGGGGGCTGCCCAAAACGGGCAGGACCATACCCCCCTCCCAATTATTACAGTATTTCTGTCCCCCCCCGTGGGGCAGATGGGGCATTGGCCCCTAATCTGCCCCTTAGGTGGGGCAGAAAGCCCACTAAACACCAGGGATTGATTTTTAGATTTATTTTAGGGTGGGGGTTGCCCGAAACGGGCACGCCAATGCCCCCACCCACGTGCCACCATTACAGCCTTTCTGCCCCCCCCTTGGGGGCAGATGGGGCATTGGCCCCTAATCTGCCCCTTTGGGGGGGGCGGAAAGCCCACTTGATGCCAGGGATTTTTTTCGCGCAATTTTCTTTAGGGTGATGGATTTTATTTAGGGTGGAGGCTGCTCGAAATGGGTACGCCAATGCCCCCACCCTCCCCCACCACAAAAATGACAGTCTTTCTGCCCCCCAGGAGGCAGATGGGAGCTGTAGCCCCCAATCTGGCCCCCCCTGGAGGGCGCAGAAAGCCCGCTAGAAACCATGGATTTTTTTGTTTTATTAGTGTTGGGGTTCCCCAAAATGGGCATGACAATACCCCCACCCCACCCCCAGAGAAACTCCAGTCTTTCCGCCCCCCTGGGAGGGTAGTTGGCGGCAGCGGCCCCTGATCTGCCCCCTGGGGGGGCAGAAAGCCCACTAGGCGCCAGCGAGTACGCAGGCTTTTTTAATGCGAGGGGGTGGGGGCTGCCCAAAATGGTCATTCCAATGCCCCCTCCCCCACAAAAAATAGCCACAGTCTTTCTGCCCCTTTAGGGGCATATCGGGATGAAACCCCCTTCCCCGATTCCCCCCCAGGGCGGCAGAAAGCCCACTGGGCTCCGGCTTTTTATTAGCAATGTGCATACCTGTGGATTTTGGGCCCTAGCGCAGTTGGCACGTAGGCAAACCTAGCAAACCTGTACATTTTTTAAAACTAGACACCGAGGGATTCCAGGATGGGGTGACTTGACTGTCTCTCACCAGGTTCTGTTACCCAGAATCCATTGCAAACCTAAAAATGTGTCCAAAATAACAAATTTTCCTCACATTTCTGTGGTGGAAAGTTCTGGAATCTGCGTGGGTCCACAAAATTCCACCCACCCCGCGTTCCCCAAAGTCTTCCGAGAAAAATGGTACCTCACTTGCGTGGGTAGGCCTTGTGCCCGCGTCAGGCAAGGGCCCAAAACCAATTGAGGAGACATCAAAATTACCTATCTCAAAACGACCTGGTTTTGCAAGGGGGGTCACTTGGGTTTTTGGCCCGGTGCTCGGCGGCCACCTAGGGAAACCTACAAAACCCACACATTTCTGAAAACTAGACACCTGGGGGATTCCGGGGAGGTATGGCTTGCATCGATCCCCCAATGTTTCCTTACCCAGAATGCCCTGCAAACCTCAAATTTAGCTGAAAAAATCACCTTTTTCACACATTTTTGTGTGGGAAAGTTGTGGCATCACTGGGCTGACACAAATTTCCTACCACCCAGCGTTCCTCCGGGTCTCCCGGTAAAAACAGTGCCTCACTCGTGTGGGAGGCCCAAGTACCCGCGACAGGCAAGGGCCCACAACGTAGTGAGGCGTCATGAAAATTGCCTATCTCAAAACAACCTGGTTTTGCAAGGGGGTCACTTGGGTTTTTGGCCCGGTGCTCGGCGGCCACCTGGGGAAACCTACCAAACCCACACATTTCTGAAAACTAGACACCTGGGGGATTCCAGAGAGGTATGGCTTGCGTGGATCCCCCAACGTTTCCTTACCCAGAATGCCTTGCAAACCTCAAATTTAGCTGAAAAATCACCTTTTTCACACTTTTTTGTGTGGGAAAGTTGTGGCATCACGAGGTTGACACAAATTTCCTACCACCCAGCGTTCCCCCAGGTCTCCCGATAAAAACGGTGCCTCACTCGTGTGGGAGGCCTAAGGACCCACCACGGGCAAGGGTCCAAAACGTAGTGAGGTGCACTACGTTTAGGACCCTTGCCTGTTGAGGCGCACTACGTTTTGGACCCTTGCCTGTCGCAGGTACTTGGGCCTCCCACACGAGTGAAGCACCATTTTTATCGGGAGACCCGGGGAAACACTGGGTGGTAGGAAATTTGTGTCAGCCCAGTGATGCCACAACTTTCCCACACAAAAATGTGGCAAAAAGGTGATTTTTACAGATAAATTTGAGGTTTGCAGTGCATTCTGGGTAAGGAAACGTTAGGGGATCCACGCAAGCCATACCTCCCTGGAATCCCCCAGATGTCTAGTTTTCAGAAATGTGTGGGTTTGGTAGGTTTCCCTAGGTGGCTGCCGAGCACTGGGCCAAAAACCCAAGTGACTCCCCTTGCAAAACCAGGTCGTTTTGAGGTAGGCAATTTTCATGTCGCCTCAATATGTTTTGGGCCCTTGCCTGTTGCGGGTACTTGGGCCTCCCACACGAGTGAGGCAGCGTTTTTATCGGGAGACCCGGGGGAACACTGGGTGGTAGGAAATTTGTGTCAGCCCAGTGATGCCACAACTTTCCCACACAAAAATGTGTGAAAAAGGTGATTTTTTCAGCTAAATTTGAGGTTTGCAGGGCATTCTGGGTAAGGAAACGTTGGGGGATCCACGCAAGCCATACCTCTCTGGAATCCCCAGGGTGTCTAGTTTTCAGAAATGGGTGGGTTTAGTAGGTTTCCCTAGGTGCCAGGAGAGCTAGGGTTCAAAAACTACAGCTAGGCACTTTGCCAAAAAAAGTTCATTTTTCACTGCGAAATTGAGGTGTGTCCACGATGCGTTTTGCACCGTTACCTGTCGCGTGCACTAGGCCGACCCACACAAGTGAGGTACCATTTTTCTCGGAAGACTTTGGGGAACACGGGGTGCATGGAAATTTGTGGATCCACGCAGATTCCAGAACTTACCACCACAGAAATGTGGGGAAAATGTGCATTTTTTGGCAATTTTTTAGGTTTGCAAGGGATTCTGGGTAACAGAACCTGGTGGGAGGCAGTTAAGTCACCCCATCCTGGATTCCCCTGGGTGACTAGTTTTCAAAAATGTATAGGTTTGCTAGGTTTCCCTAGGTGCCGGCAGAGATATGGTTCAAAAACTACAGCTAGGCACTTTGCCAAAAAAGGGTCATTTTTCGCTACAAAATTGAGGTGTGTCCACGTTACGTTTTGCGCCGTTTCCTGTCATGGGCACTAGGCTGACCCACACAAGTGAGGTACCATTTTTCTCAGAAGACTTTGAGGAACGCGGGGTGGGTGGAAATTTGTGGATCCACGCAGATTCCAGAACTTTCCACCAGAGAAATGTAGGGAAAATGCGTTTTTTTTGGCAATTTGTTAGGTTTGCAAGGGATTCTGGGTAACAGAACCTAGTGGGAGGCAGTCAAGTCACCCCATCCTGGATTCCCCTGGGTGTCTAGTTTTCAAAAATGTATAGGTTTGCTAGGTTTCCCTAGGTGCCGGCAGAGCTATGGTTAAAAAACTACAGCTAGGCACTTTGCCAAAAAAGGGTCATTTTTCACAGCGAAATTGAGGTGTGTCCATGTTGCGTTTTGCGCCGTTTCCTGTCGCGGGCACTAGGCTGACCCACACAAGTGAGGTACCATTTTTCTCAGAAGACTTTGGGGAACACTGGGTGGGTGGAAATTTGGGGATCCAAGTAGATTCCAGAACTTTCCACCACAGAAATATGGGGAAAATGTGGTTTTTTTTGGCAATTTTTGAGGTTTGCAAGGGATTCTGGGTAACAGAACCTGGTGGGAGGCAGTCAAGTCACCCCATCCTGGATTCCCTGGGTGTTTAGTTTTTAAAAATGTATAGATTTGCTAGGTTTCCCTAGGTGCCGGCAGAGCTATGGTTCAAAAACTACAGCTAGACACTTTGCCAAAAAAGGGTCATTTTTCGCTACGAAATTGAGGTGTGTCCATGTTACGTTTTGCGCCGTTTCCTGTCGCGGGCACTAGGCTGACCCACACAAGTGAGGTACCATTTTTCACGGAAGACTTTGGGGAACGCGGGGTGGGTGGAAATTTGTGGATCCACACAGATTCCAGAACTTTCCACCAGATAAATGTGGGGAAAAAGTGTTTTTTTGGCAATTTTTTAGGTTTGCAAGGGATTCTGGGTAACAGAACCTGGTGGGAGGCAGTCATGTCACCCCATCCTGGATTCCCCTGGGTGTCTAGTTTTCAAAAATGTATAGGTTTGTTAGGTTTCCCTAGGTACCAGCAGAGCTAGGGTTAAAAAACTACAGCTAGGCACTTTGCTAAAAAAGGGTGATTTTGCATTGTGAAAATGTGGTGTGTTCACGTTGAGTTTTGAGCCATTTCATGTCGTGGGCACTATGCCTACCCCTACAAGTGAGGTACCGTTTTTATCGGGAGTCTTAGGGTAATTCAGATTTGTAAAGGAACTGTTATTACCTATTGACTTTCGATGCATTTCTGCCTTCCAAATGAAAGACATTGTGTAAAAAAGAAGTCATTCTAAAAAATGACTAATAATTCTCATGCTAGTATGAGTATTCCCAATTTCGGAAATGTGCAAATATCTACTGTTTCTAAACTCTATATTTTGTTCCCATTTCAGAAATACATAGGTGTCTTTCATACCGATTTTTCCATGTACACATTTTTACAGAATAATTACTATATACCCGGTACATAATAAAAAACCATTGCAAGTTGCTGCTCAGTTTTTGGCTCTGGGTTCGTCGGGTTCTTGGTGAACCTACAAGTCCTATATATCCCCACAACCAGTAATGTCCAGCGGATGTAACGGTATATTGCTTTCAAAGAGCTGTCATAATTAGCAGAAGTTACAGGTGAAAACGTTGACACAAAAGGCTTTTTTATTTAACAAATTTTCAATTTATCCTATATTTAACTGTTAGTTTCTATAAAAAAACCTTGATGGATCTACACAAATGACCCCTTGCTGAATTCAGAATTTTGTCTACTTCTCTAAAATGTATAGCTTGCCAGGATCCATTATTGCTTTTGTACCCATTTCTACCATTAACTGGAAGGAGGTCGAAAGCATAAAAAATAGCAAAAATAGGCTATGTCCCAGAAAAATGCCAAAACTGTGTAAAAAATGTTGGGTTTCTGACAAAAGTCTGGTATCCCCTAAAAGCTGGGTAAATGGTGATTTCAGCCCCACAAACCCTTTTTTGATAACACTGGCAGGGAAAAACCCAGAAGCTTTCATTTGCAGACGGTTTTTCCCATTTTCCCCCCAAAAAACTGTATTTTGGCTCATTTCTGTGACCCCTCCAGGGGTATCCACAAACCCTGAGTACCTTCAGAAGCCCCATGATGTTGGAAGAAAAGGACGCAAATTTGGCGTGGATACCTTATGTGATCAAAAAGTTACAGGGGCCTCAGCGTGCACTACCCCAAATAGCCAAAAAAAGGGCGTGGCACAAGAGGGGGAAAAGGCCTGGCAGCGAAGGGGTTAAAAACATTGGTAGAAATTAAAAATCTTTGGCAAAGCAAACTTAAAAGCATGATATTGTACCTATAACAGCTGTAGTGATCCCAAACTAGATTAATAGCAGTAATTACAAATGGAAGCAGGGAGGATGTAGCTGTTGCTAGAAAGAAGTACAAGTCTAACGAATTTAAGTAGAATAAATAGGGAGAAAGCAATATGGCATGGGTTCTTAATCGACTCAGGGGGTGACAAGCGCAAGGTAAGTGGTTTATTATTTTTTTAATTTAATTTGACTTATCCCATCATCTGTTGACTTCCCCCCACCCCGACCGCCCCTGCCCCGCCTTACCGCTCTTACCTGTGCCAGCCGCCACTGCAGAGAAATCTCAGTGGAACCTCTCTACGCCATCCCATATATAACCCTAAACCTTCTCCTATAAAGATGACATGTTAAGAAAAGTAAACACACTCCAATGGAAATGGCCCATCCTGAATGTTAGAGCCAATTTTAGTCAGCCTGACCCCTTACTACTCCAACATCTGAAAACTCATTTATAGAGTCACACTAGGACTCTCTTCTACACATACATAATCATTCTTGCAACTATCATCTACTCCCCATACCATTACAGTATACAAGTTAGCCATTTAAAAGGCACTAATCAGCCCTAAGGGCAGTGTGCATTGAATATAACAATTATGATTTGTGCTTTTTAATTTTACATGTACTGGTAGTAAATGCATTCTAAATCAGTTTATGAAAATGGTAAGGACTACTTCTCCTATTGAATATAATTGGAATTGCTAATGACATAAAATATGTGATAAATGTGGAATGGTGGCAGGTACAAATGTGTAGTGTACAATCAAATGATTGGAAATTTAAATCCCACTTCAATTGTACCTTAGGATCAAAATTCAGTAGATGCCACAATAATATAGTTCACAAATTGTTGTCCTAACCATTTGGTCACTGCTGGCAGTGTCTAAGTTCACATGACCCTGTTGTTAGACTTTGTGTATTCCTCACAGACAGTGACAAAAAAAGGCCTTGGTTGTGGGCCGGATGGGAGATCCTGGCATGATGGGCGGGGGGTGGATCTGTTCTCTGCACCACGTGAAATTTCTAGAGAGTTGACTCCCACTCACAAGGCAACACTAGTGTTTTGTTTGCTCACACCTCTTTGAGCCTGGCAGGGGAATGGAATAACTATCCATACTTAGCTGTGGGTATTGTGCAGGTTGTTTTACCCACTGCTAACGCTGACACCAGGTAGTCATATTAGTCCCGTAAAGACATGTGTATGGGCACTCCTAGACCATTGGGCACTACAGATAATATACTACCCTGCTGCATGAGTGCTGCATTTCCATCTGAAAAGGGATACTGGATTTTCTCCTTCATCCAAAGCTAGCTGAGTGACCTCTTGTTCTGAGCTACAGGGACTCAAAATCCGCCAGTCAAAATATAATTCCTATAAAATTGTGTTATAATATTCTTTTGGCTTACGAAAAGACGACATGATTGGGTCATGATATTTCACATTTGTGAGACATAAACGAAAACCCAAATACACTTGTCCCTATAAATGTTTAGTATCATAAGTACTCATCAAAGACCCTGGAGTCTTGGGCCTCACCCAATGAGTAAAGGGACCTACCCACATTGCCAGACACCACCTTCAATAACATCAGAGTCATAGAGCCTACCCCTCTTTCCTGGACAGACCATTCCCTCGTCAAGTTCAGCATTCCCGCCCTGGTCCAATGCACACATACCACCACCAGACCAGTCCCCGATACTGGAACAGAATCATTGACAAGGACTGAAACACCACCCTCAACACCCACCAACCCAAACACAGCAACAGCCTCCCCAAAACCATCAACATTTTCAACAATTGGATCTCCTCTTGTCTTTCCTGACACCCTGGCCCCCCTCAAACACAGCAATACAACAAGATCTGGACCTGAGGCCAGTTGGTGCATGGAGGGCTCAAATTGATAAAACGCCACTGCTAACAACAGGAGCGCAAATTGAGAATGAGCCAGGCCTATACAGACAGAAGCACTTGAAATACGCCCTCAAGACGTTAACATCAAATGATCCGGACCAACATACATGCCAGCACCAACAGAAGCAGATAAACATTTGACATTGTGAAAGATTTCACCTCACCGATGGCTGCTGACAACTCTATCACTCCCTCGCAGCACCTCTGCAATAATGTCTCTCCATTCTTCAGCCACAATATCACCACCATTTACACCAATTGCAACCTGCAACCAGTTCCAACAGACCTTGGCAAACACCTCCCGATCACATCCAAAGATTCTGTGCTAACCACATGGCCCATCGTCACCCCACAAGAAACCACCGCCGCTATGAAGTCCATCCAAATAGGGGCACCGTCAGACCCCTAGCCCCACCACAGCTACTCTAAAGGACTGCAACCCATTAGCACCATGCTCACAGCCATCCTGACTGCCCTCATTTCTTCGGCAACCTTCCCAGATGCTAAAAGGACCCAGTCAGTCAGCCTGCCATCATACACCTTGGATGCCCACAACCCTCATCTGCAGAGTTCGGCAAGGATCGTCCCTGAGCCCGACCATCATAAATGCATAAATAATCCCTCTAGCCTGCATCATCTGTTCTCATGACATCAACGTCCTCTCCTATGCCGACAACACACAATTTAGTGGGACCTTCCTGCGTATAAACAATCTTCCCCTCAACACAGGCACCCTTGCACTGTGGTGCAAGGGTGTCTGCGGTGGCGCTAGGCAGCTAAAGTTAGTGCCAGAGCAGGTGGAAACGCAGGGCTGCATCTTATTCTAGTCAATATGGTGCAGCCCTGCATTTGCAAAGTGACAAATCATGTTGTTAGGCTTCTTGGCTTAACGACATGCTCCGCTCCGCCACTTTATTGTAAATATGCCCCACAGTTCGGATACAGGAAGCATGTTATTCATGGTGAAAACTTATACTTGACATTAAGTAACTTGTGTGGGGATGGAGTCCTCATCAACTGAACATCAGTAAGGGTAGGCTCTAACCTGGTTTATAAGTGGGGCTCATGTACTGTGCCTTTGAGTAGCTGTGGTCCTCAGGGTTATGGTGGGAAGTTGGGGGCTCTCAATGTGGGCAGGAGAAAGGTCCCAGGAAGCAATATCAATATCCTTGAGCCAAAGAGGGATCAACAACAATGTATTGGTGCTGCCAGTGTGTCATTGTTCAGTTCTGTACAATCCTACTGTTTATTGACATCTGGACAGCTCCATTGTGGCATAATGACCACTTGATTCACACTGGCAATTGTAAGACATCCACAGTTCTTTGGTAGCCACTGCTTGTTGTCTGGACATCAACACATTATACTAAAGTGGAAAAATTCCATATACATTTTGGAGTCTAGTAGTAAACCCTTACTACAGCCAGTAGTCCCAGACCTGCAAAGCGACTCATGAGGGATATGGCTCACTCCAACAGAGCCCAGTGGCAGGGTCAAGAGTAGTTTCACTTTGTACTACTTAGCAGGAACAATGTTTTAATTCCTGATTATGCCCTAACTTAGCTTATATTGGCACTGTAGCTCACACATGCCATCCACCAACTGACTGATGAATACAGGCCCCAGCTAGGCCCGCAGGACACAAGGGTTCGCTCTCCTGCAATGGAATCTATAAGGAAGTTGGCACGGAAACTGCAAAGTACAAAGACAAAGTTTATTAACCCTTAAGGGTGGTCCTACAATCCATACAACACCCTTCAGTATTGCATAGAGTAGCACACAGAACTTACGTACATGGTCCCCCTTTTATACACAACAGAGGGGCTCATAAGTGGGTGGATACAACATGAGGCAAGGAATATTACCTTTTATGGACATTTTCGATACAAGACCAATATGTGGGCGGAGCTGACATACTCCTTGAGCCCGCGAAAACATGGTCAAGCAAGGACTAACTGATAACAGATGTGGTCAAGCCTGGGCATGCGCCAGGCGGACAAAGGAACTATTTATAGACTGTTACTAGGCAGATTACAAGAGCAACTAACACGAAGATAGGACTCTTCTCGTGTTGAGCACGTGGAGACATGACAATACAAAATGGAGTCCAGACTTTAGTCAACATAACGAAAGAGACATGTTCTAAGGAAGGAGAATTCATGTCTTTAGTAAATGCTTAATCACATCGTGGTTTCAATTTACAACAGACGACCCTTTCAGCATTTACTGAAGACATCCGGTTTGTTAGGATAATCATCGTATATGTCAATTGTCATCATTTCTTCTACTTCTTTAGCTAAACGTTTCTGATAAGTGACATTGGCAATAGCTTTCTTATCGGGAATACAGAATGATACATATAAGGAACAGAGCAAGGGACCACATTGGACACAGATGCAACAAGAAAACAGAACTGCTACAATTATACAGAGACCAGTTAAAACCTTCCAACCCCAAGCAGTGATCAATGCCCAAAACCATCCAGAAAAGGACCAAGTGCCGTTTTCTGTATGGATTTCAGCTGCAATTTTATGCAACCTGTTGATAGCATTATAGACTGACGGCGTGTGTTCAGAGATAAACACACAGCAACTACTTCCGATAATTTTACAAGCCCCACCTCGGTCAGCTAACATAACATCTAACACCATACGATTCTGCAATGCAACAATTCTAGTAATCTGCAATTCTTCCGTAAGATTCCCAAGAGCAGCAGCGGTTTGGTTTGTCACAGCCTCTACCACTCTTGTTAACCTTCGAACTTTCCTACTATTTAGGGCAGCTCCAACGAAGAAAAACAATCCTAAATTAAAATCAATATACTGCTGCAGACTGGTGTCAGTCTGATCCACATCATCAATTGATAGAGTATGTTTATACCTATTTACAGTCACATTATTTAACAACTTCAAATCCTTATGATAGGATGCAGGTGCCAAAAATACAGGAGGCAATAGAAATGCTACATAACATACTCCAGACCAACCGGCTGGCAAACGGTAATAACCTTTATTTCCACATACGAAGTATGTATTATGGGATGCTAAGAAAGTACTGTTATTCAACCCGTCGATGTTTAATATGGTAATGCAATCACTAACACCAACAGGAATATAACCCACACTCTGGACACACAGGTCCGCTTGAGCTTGTGCCACTTGAATCACAAATCTGTCTTTTCCCACAGTGTCTCTGGTGTTCGTGAAAATATAAGGAATCGATTCATTGTCTGGTCGATACTCTTCCCATTCCCAAATTGTCCCATTCGCTTGCGGATATCCATCTTTATCCTGATGACATTCTTTATTGAGTCTGAAGAGTAATCGTCCCACTGTGGGTTTCCGAGTGGCAAAAAGCAAAGTGTACCATGCTCTACAAGAGCCATTATGAGAGAAAGGAAGAGGTATGAATGGCGTTCCTCCTTTCTTCTGATGAGCTGGCATCATACCACATATCCAACAGTTCGTAGCATTCGTGGCAACGTGGGTATGATGCAACATCTGGATGAAAGTGTTATTCAAATAAGACTGACGATGCTTCAATTCTTGATACGGAAGGGTATAGAAGTAGTGCTCCTCAGGCACTGGAGTGGTCAACACAAGTAACTCTCGAGCAGGAGTCACATCCTCCACAAACCATGTGGTTATCCCAACAATAGCTACTGTGAGCATAAAACCTGTTGTACAAAGGATTTTCTTTTTCTCCATGTCAGAATAAAGAATCAATATCTTCCTGAAACTAAAAGGTTTGTCAGAACTCTTCCCCTTAGGCAGCGGTCGATTTCTTCACCAACGGGCCAAGACGGGTGTCGCTACACTAATGCAGGGCTGATCCCCCCCCCCTTGCCTCATTGGCTCTCCGTTTCACTAACCCAAGGGCCGTTCTGACAACATGTCCCGATACTGAAGGATTCACTTCCTTGGCCTGAGATGATATCGCTTTCCTCCAGGAGTCGCGTGGTCCGGAAAGAGCTCCTCAGTGTCGTTCGGTTCCCCAGCACGGCCTTTCTCTGCAGCCAGAATTTCTCGTTGATCGGTCAATACAGCAGACTCCACCAATCCGGGCGGTACTTTGCGGCAGTGCAGGGAATGGATCCAATTCTTTCTGTTGGAAACTCGCACAGCCGTCCTCGTTGCAAGTAGGACCTGCTCAGGACCAACCCATCTCGGCTCCAAGCTGTTCGTCCTGTCAAAGATTTTTACCATGACATAGTCGCCAGGCCGGAGACTATGTCCTTCACCGGTGGACCGATCAGGGAGCGCCTCCCGGACCTGTTGATGAAAAGAAACCAAGTTATCCGTTAACTGCGCCAGATAATCATTCATCATTACACAAGGTACAGCATACACAGTCTTAGGTTTTGGTGGACCCCAAATATTCATTGGGCGTCCAAAGACAATCTCGTACGGTGTAAGACCGGTTCGAGAGTGCGGTACCGATCTAATTGACAATAACGCCAGCGGTAAAGCATCTGGCCAAGTCAAAGACGTCGAAGCTTGGATTTTAGCGATCTTGAGCTTCAGTGTACCATTATACTTCTCGACTAGTCCCGCAGATTGAGGGTGAAACACTGCGTGGAACTTCTGGGTGATGCCCAGACCCTTAAAAACATACTTTATAACATCCGCTATAAAGTGGGGTCCGTTATCACTCCACAGAAGTCTACAAACGCCATATCGAGGGAAGAACTCCTTCAACAGCATCTTGGCGGTAGTCATTGCAGTATTGTCTTTCGTAGGGTATGCCTCAACCCATTTGCTAAAGGCACAAACCACTACTAGAACATACTTCAAATTGTTACAGCGCTCAAGCTGGATGTATTCCATCTGCAAAACCTCAAAGGGTGCAGTAGGTGTTACAAATCCTCCTGCTGGAGTTCGAGTACCCTTTCCTGGGTTGTACCTCAGGCAGATCATACAGGTCTGCACCACTCTCTTTGCCGTGCTAGCAATCTCTGGATGCTCCCAGACTTGGGTAAGCAAGTTTACAATTGCGGAAGCTCCAACATGTGCTAGCCCATGTGCCATCTGAACCATAGGTTGTACAAAAGCCGTGGGTAATTTCCATCTATCCATCTGCTTATTTCTCCAGCAACCCTCATCATCCAATTCTCCCTCACTGGACCATTGCTCCCGTTCTTTATCAGAAGCGGTCCTCTGTATTTCTCGCACTTCTTCCTTCGCATCATGCCATCTTTCTACTTGCGACTTCACTACATACATGGCAGTAGCACCGGGCTGCATCACAGTCTCCCGTGCCACCCGGTCTGCTAACGCATTCCCTTCTCCAACTTTATCGACTACTTTCCTATGGGCGCTACATTTAACAATGGCAATTTTCTTCGGATATGTCAATGCAGTTAAAATATTATGAACTAACTCCCCATGCATTATTTGTACTCCATGTGACGTTAAAAACCCTCTCTCCTTCCAGAGCAGGCCGAAATCGTGCGCTACTCCGAAGGCATACCGGCTATCTGTATAAACATTCACACACAATCCTGTACTGAGCTCACATGCTCGTGTTAATGCTATCAGTTCCGCTGCTTGAGCTGATTTCTGTGGTATGCGTGCTGTCTCCACTATTGTTTGCAATGTGGTAATTGCATACGCTGCTGAAGTCGTACCATCTGGTAGCTTCAGGCATGACCCGTCCACCCACAGTTCTCCATCTACATCTGGAAAGGGCGTATCCTGGAGATCAATACGACCCTTTGTTTGTTCCTCAGTCACAAGAATACAATCATGTGCTTTCCGTGCTTCAGACTGAGTCTCGGGGTATGGCAACAATGTGGCCGGATTTAACGTTACGCACCTCTTTAACGTAATATGAGCAGCCAAAAGCGTCAGCTCATATCCCGTTAAACGGGCACTGGTCAAATGCTGCGTCTTTGTCTGATTAAGCAGGGCATCAACAGCATGGGGGACTAATACCAACAGTTTATGAGATAACACAATTCCCTCGCTTTGGCGTATTGACACAGCTGTCGCCGCAACCGAGCGAAAACAACCAGGCAATGCTCGGGCAACAGGATCAAGTACAGCCGAAAAATATGCACAAGGGCGCTGCTTGTCGCCGTGCATCTGCACTAAAACTGATAATGCACATCCATCTTTCTCATGCACATACAGCGAAAAAGGTTTGGTATAATCAGGAGTCCCTAACACTGGTGCTGAACAGAGGGCCTGTCGCAATTTCTGGAAGGCAGTGTCACACTCATTCGTCCAAGGAAGCGGAATAGGTGTGTCTTTTGTCAAAAGGGCTAACAATGGCTTAGCTATGTGTGAAAACCCTAGTATCCATTGCCTACAAAACGAAACAAGACCCAAAAATGCACGCACGTCCTTCTGCGTGGACGGCGTCGGCGTGTCCAGAATTACTTGGACACGATCTGGTGTGAGTGCACGCCCCTCCTTAGACAAAAGGTGACCCAGATAAGTCACCTTTGGTCTACAGAACTGTAACTTTTTCCGAGATACTTTGTGATTGTGGGATGCCAAAAAGGAAAGCAAAGACAACGTACTCGTTTCACACAACTCCGGAGAGTCGGCCGCCAGCAAGATGTCATCAACATATTGAATGAGGGCGACACCCTCGGGCAGAACAAAGGAGTCCAATTGTCTTTTCAAAGCTTGACTGTAAATGCTAGGGCTTTCCGTGTAGCCCTGAGGGATTCTACAAAATCGGTAAGACCTATTATTTAGAGTGAAACCAAAAAGGTATCGACTATCGGGATGAATAGGAATTGAAAAGAAGGCATTTTTCAAATCAATAACTGAAAACGTGGTCGCCGTAGGCGGGACCAAAGTAAGCAACGTCGTGATATCAGAAACCACTGGGTACTGAGGTATCACGATCTTGTTCACTTCTCTCAAGTCAATTATAAACCGATAGACTTTAGCATCCGTATCCTTTTTCAAAATGGGTAGAATCGGGCTATTACAGACGTTGTAGGGAACTTCCTCCACTACTCCCACCTTAATCAAATCCTGCACAATCTGTATAAGAGCCTCTTCCCCCTCCTGCGAAATACGATACTGTGGAAGGCGTGGTAACACCGCCCCCTCCTGGACACTAATGTGAACAGGCGGAATCACCATCTGTCCCACATCAGTATCCGAAGTGGCCCACAAAGCACAAGGGAGGGTAGCTAACACAGCATCTTCTGCAACCACACACATCCGTTCAGACCGGGGGTAATTGTCATTTAAGATCACCCGCACTCCAGCAGGGGAGCAGCGGATCGTAGCTCTAAAGTGCTTTAACATATCAAGGCCCATAATGTTGTCCGGCGTGTTCGGGGCAAGCAGAAACGGACAGGGTGCAGAAAAAGAATCAACCTGAAATGTGAGGGGCCGCGAAAGAGGGCTTCGGGAGAGTGTACCATCAAACCCTACCGATGTAACCATTAAGCCAGATGGGGGAGCCCTCGGAACCAATTGTTTAGACAGCGCACTACGAGTCGCTCCTGTATCCACTAGGAACTGATCAGTAGAACCCAAGACCTCAGCTGATACGTAAGGACCCTTCTGATCAACCGGCACCTCAACTGATTCTAACCCCCATCCAACGCATTCCTATGCATGCTGAGAATCATGGTACCCAGAACGGTCAATCCCCGACACTTGATACTGGTTTTGTCGATCGAAAACATTAGGCTTATCTCGTTGCTGCCCGGCAGGGTCAAAACGAGCGTGATCGTTAGAATTCCCTCTAAAATTCGAGAAACCCCCTCTACCTCTCGGGCCACCCTGATTGTGTCCCTGATGCGAAGCATGCAACGCCGGGCAATCTCTGGCCCAGTGTCCCGATTGCTTACAATACGCACATTGATTCCTATTCAAATCAGATCGGCCCGAGGGAGGACCATAAAATCCTCCCCTACCTCTATTGACACCCCGGCGGGGCGGACCATATACTTGCGCTAACAGCACCTTCGTTTTTAAATCCTTCGATTTCTTCTCCTCCTGCCCCTTCGCTTCTTGCTCCTGGCGCTCATAGTACTGAGCTATAGTCAGGAGGGCTGTCGGGGTCGCAGTGGACCAAGAACTTTCACTCGCTTTTAGGCGGGCTGCGATCGCCGGTAGTAAATTCGCCACATATTTATCAGCAAAGAGGTGTCGACCCATATCATCCGTAAGTGACTGACCACTAAAATCATGAAACGTCTCCTCAAAGCGCGTAAAGAAATCTGCAACTGATTCATCAACTTTCTGCTTACACGAGGCTAGCATATTCCAGTCAATCTTTTTAGGGGGAATGATTGTCTTCAACTTAGTCAGAATAGCAGCAGGGAGATCTAAGATAAGCTGAGGTGGTTTCTGCGCGGGCTTCCTCTCCCTATCCTCATCCTCAAGCTCAGACCACCGAGCCTTAAAAGCGGCAACATCGTCCACCTTCCGCACAGATCGCCACATATCTGGTGGTAAAATAAGCCCAAAGAACAAATCTATATCTGCTAAGGTCATAGTACAAGAATTCAAGGCCCCCTCGACTTCTTCGTAAAAGGCCGCTGGATTCTTGCGGGGATCAGGCAACGCATTCTTTAATGCCATGACGTCAGCCCTGTGCCAGGGAGTATAAACCCAATTATACACAAAATATCCCTTAGCATCGGCGGAGGTAATATCCGAGCTAGTCCCCGCTCCTTTAGGAGGAACATACAAAGGCGCCGCCTCTCGCATTGGTTTAGCATGCACTAGGTCGCTCTTATCTGACTGAGAGGTGGATGAATGGCCATCTCCGGTATGCGAATCCGACTGCTTCTCCTCCTCAGCTTGTTGGCGTGCTTTCTCTTTAAGGTCCCTCACCGCGTCCCGCAACGCAAACAGCCGCCGAACCGCATCGGGCGCCTTAGAGGGAGAGAAAACACCATTACGCAATGCTTTAGCATCTAATTCCACATCGTCAGGCTCAAAGACACTGGAATATTTCCGGAAAGCAGCAATCACTTCCTCAGAAAAGTGGCCCAAAAAATACAACTTCTCTCTATCCTGCCACAACTCCCAGGAATTCAACAACTCAGCAAGGGATAACTTGCCCTTAAGTGCACGATAGGAAACTTGCCGAAGCTCACCCATTCGCTCAGTCGATAACATGGACCGCGTGTCTACCTTACCCGAACCCGATCCAGAATCTTGTGGCCTCGGGGCAGACGCGCCGACATAAGGAGGCGGAGAACGATCTAATAAATAAAAATCATCGTCATGATTATTAAGGACAGGATAAAGTGACTGATGAACAGCATATTGACCCGAGGCTTGCAACCTACGCTCTTTCTCTTGCCTCTCCGTCTGTTCTCTTTCCTCCCGACGCTTTGCTTCCTGTGCTCTCACATGATCATTCTTCCGTTGCTCTTTATCAAACAGCGCTTTCTCACGTTTCTCTCGCTCACGCACTTCCTTCACCCATAATCGCACACATTCAAACATGTCTTGACGAGCACGCCGCTTACACATACACTGTTCCACATACTCAATCTTACGCATATCAAACGACCCATACAACGGCCACCGTAACTCAGGATCCTTTCTGGTATATTTCCTCCATACTGTGCTGTACATTATGGAGGAAAGACCATGCTTCACATACCCTATTAGGAGTCCCCTCAGGGGGGGCTGGAGCAGATTCCTCGAGGTTTAACCGGTTTCCAAAGCAGCAGCACCACTTACGGAGTGCGCTAAAAGCAGGCATGCTCAAAAATAATGCAAAATATGCAGTATTATCAAAAATGGCACTTAAACGTTGTGCCGTTCAAAGTTACACAGTTCCGGAGAAATATCTCCACATTGCCTGCCTATATGTGTTGCAACGCATATATTCTCACAATAATCAATACAAGATATGACCGGTCATCACAAATCAAACTCAAATAGCCAAACCAGGCTTCAAAAAAACTCGGAGCAAGTACCTTACAACGGTTCTTACCAATCAAGAGTCCAGATTCCAACTGCCAAGCTCCAAAATTCGCCCAAACGGCTGTCACGGCAGAACCGACAGAAGAGGTCTCAGTCGAGGACCGGCGCCACCCAGATGGTCAGGTCGGAAGGGAAGGAAGAAAAACCTCGGGATGCCAGGACTAAAGTGCCTCTGGCAGTGATCACATCCCCGGCCAAATTCCTCACCTTCGTCGCGACCAATCCTTCGAGCATCTGAGTCGCCGATGAGCCCCACGTTGGGCGCCAATTGATGAATACAGGCCCCAGCTAGGCCCGCAGGACACAAGGGTTCGCTCTCCTGCAATGGAATCTATAAGGAAGTTGGCACGGAAACTGCAAAGTACAAAGACAAAGTTTATTAACCCTTAAGGGTGGTCCTACAATCCATACAACACCCTTCAGTATTGCATAGAGTAGCACACAGAACTTACGTACATGGTCCCCCTTTTATACACAACAGAGGGGCTCATAAGTGGGTGGATACAACATGAGGCAAGGAATATTACCTTTTATGGACATTTTCGATACAAGACCAATATGTGGGCGGAGCTGACATACTCCTTGAGCCCGCGAAAACATGGTCAAGCAAGGACTAACTGATAACAGATGTGGTCAAGCCTGGGCATGCGCCAGGCGGACAAAGGAACTATTTATAGACTGTTACTAGGCAGATTACAAGAGCAACTAACACGAAGATAGGACTCTTCTCGTGTTGAGCACGTGGAGACATGACAATACAAAATGGAGTCCAGACTTTAGTCAACATAACGAAAGAGACATGTTCTAAGGAAGGAGAATTCATGTCTTTAGTAAATGCTTAATCACATCGTGGTTTCAATTTACAACATGACTCTTGATATCACTTCTGAAAGCAAGCAGGTTCTGTATGACAGCAGGTCATTCCTTCTTCAGAGTCTTCACAGGTTAAGCAGTATTCTGATTTAGATTGCCTTGGATCTTGTATAGTCAGTGGCTGCCTATGGGTGTTGCACTAATCCTTTCAGTAACCCTATGCCATTTATGATCAGTTACTATCTATTCCCTGCACTTGCGTCCAGCGTAGATAGTGATCCAAAGGCATGTGCTAGCCTGGTGTCAGGTTCATTTGTATGTACTGGGAGCAAGTACCTTTGAAGTTTAACATTGACACAGCCTTTATTCAGGGAAGTCAACAGGCCACTCTGCAACTTTACTACAGGCTGCAATTGGCAGGACCCTGACATCTTACTATTGGTTTACAGTATCATATAATAGGGTGTTTTAAGTAAATAACGTGTGGCAGTCATGGGTATGCCAGTGTTAACATGTTTAAAAGGACAATGCACACACACTTTAACAAGTTTTGGCTGGGGTAATATGAATAGAGTAATAATGTATACTATTAAATGAGTTATTACACTATGGGGTATATTTACTAAGATTTTGTGCCGTGTTTGTGTCACAAAATTGACACAAATCGACCCAAAATCGTTTTTCCCAATTTGCTTTCCAGCACAACTTGTTTCGCACTGGAAATTCACTTGAAAGTGATGTAAAGTAGTGCATTACGCTGCTTTGCATTACTTAGCGCCACAGGGACTTTCCATGGGTTTTGCATGGGCGTTCTCATGCAAACACCCATGTGTTTTTTTACACAAAACACTATCTACTGAAAAATGTAGACAATGTTTCGAGTTGTGCAAATCTCGCTGGATGGGCAAGCAATAACTACCATGGTCAGCTATCAAAACGGTGCACAGCGGAGTTTCAACGAACATTTTACTAGGGAAAAAATAAGGGAGGGGAGAAGGGAGGAGAGAGAAACAAAAGGAAACGCTAGGACAGGATACAACACATCTTCTTCCTAAAGGGGAACAGGAAATAAAAAATAAGCATATAGTTTTGCAGAAGGAATTGCCTAACAGAGTAAAAGGATTTGTTCATGCAGGAGGAGGAAGACTAGCTGAGATCATAATCTTTGTGCCATACAGGTTTAGTGCATTGCCTCCTCAGAGACCTCTTGTCATTGCCACATACACTGTCTTCTTCTTCCTCCTCATCAATACTTGCAGTTTTATCTTTCACAATTCTGTCCATACTCCATGTCTGATTGTTGTCTAGTACCACCACATTTTTCATTACCTTACAAATCTTCCTGGGAGCTGAAAAGTTTGTAGAACCAGTATAAACAGAACGGGCAATTTCACTGTCACCTGGTCGCCCACCTCCCAGTTCACAGACTTATGGTTTATTTTGCTGTTAAAAAGAATATTTCTGCTGGTAGGTCTCAACGCTTTCCATGACCTTCCCACAATCAATCTCAAAAGAGGTATTCCCCATTAGCCACTGGGGACACATCTTGGTACCTAGATTCCTCCCTTTTAAGGATAAGAAAGGAGAAACCATTGTGACTGTCTGAGGAGTGACGTTGTAAGATGGAGGGAGAAACCAAAGGAAGAAAAGGAAATGCTTGCACAGGATACTACACAAGGCACAACCAAGGAGAAATTATTTTATTTCTCCTCTCTTTTCTGACTTTGCATGTGTGCTGCACAGTACAGCAAACATGCAAAGTAGGGAAAGTTTTAAAGTTATTCTAATTATAGTATTTTGTACTGTAAGGGTATCTTTCCAGTACAAAACCTAGTCTAGACTCATGCAGACATGAGTCCACAGACCTCGGTCCCAGGATCTCACTCTCCCCGGGGTGTGAGTCCACAGACCTCGGTCCGAGGATCTCACTCTCCCCGGCAGCTCCGCTGTACCCTGCATCGCCTCTGAAGCCTCAGACCTCCGTTGCAGGGTTCGAGTCTACCCTGATCCCGGTCTCTCGCTGGTGCGCATTGTGTGTTTACTTGTGTTGCTTAATTTGTATCTATTGTGCCTGCTGCTGTGCGTTTGTGATATTCCTCTTTGCTCCTAGCTCTGTACCCTTCTGTTTTTTTTCCCACCGCGGCTGACCCGTGACTCCTCCCCCTACTGCCCCGCTTCCGCCTCCCAGCTGCACGTCCCTCCCCCCTCCTCTTCAAATGGCAGCCGCTGGCGCGCCTAAGGCAAGCCCGTCTGCGCATGTCCGCGACCCGACCGGCGCCAGGACCCCTGGTCCTCCCAGACCCCTCCGCTATGACTCAACCACCCTCCACGCACTCAACCCCGGAAGACATGCAGACTGCGCAAGATCCTTGCCGAACACCACTCACGGGCAGTTCTCGTGCAGAACCTGCCACAGATCCTTCACCATTGACAAAGCTCCCATGACCGCCTATGGTACGCCCGATGTACGCACCACCAAAACCCTGATATGCATTCTTCTCACCGTGCGCTCCCTGCACCGTCACGCCGTAGAGATCTGGGACCTGATCGACACCCTCTCACCCCACATCGCATTCTTCACGGAAACCTGGACCAACGCCACCTTCAGCCCCGACATCGCCACAGCCATCCCAGACGGCTACAAGATCCAGAGAAGGGACCAGCCGCACCGCCCAGGAGGAGGACTCGCCACCGCTCCACAACCAGCACAAGTGACCCCCACTCCACACAGATCACCTCTACCTCCACTTCCAGATCCAGACTAGCCCCAGGATCACGCTACGCGGCTCCCTCATCTACAGACCACCAGGATCGCGCACTCACCACGCAACCACCTTAGCTGAGCTCGCCGCACTGCACCCCACGCCATCACCTCCACGGACTACATTTTACTCGGACGCGAAGCAGCCACTGAAATTGACTAAATCTTGGTGACATCTATTGCCTAAGCATTGATTTTAGCCATACTGCTTTTAACTTCTTTTGTGCTTAAAAACGTTTATTTTATAAACGTGTATTTTATAAATCTTACTTGTACTCTGCACTTTATTCTGCGGTGATCACCCCCGCACCCTGGTCCACCACGGGGTTTCCCCACTTGTTGTGAAGGGTGCCGGCGCTCTAAAATCCCGGTCCTTGGTTTGCCAGGAATTGTTGGGGGTGGAGCAGGGTGGTCAGCACTCTAGTTGCCTGAAGCCTATTTAAACTGCATGCCTCCATCGTCGCGCAACTGACGCGCGCAGACGCGAAGCAGCCACTGAAATTGACTAAGTCTTGGTGACATCTATTGCCTAAGCATTGATTTTAGCCATACTGCTTTTTAGTTCTTTTGTGCTTAAAAACATGTATTTTATAAATCTTACTTGTACTCTGCACTTTATTCGGCGGTGATCACCCCCGCACCCCGGTCCACCACGGGTTTTCCCCGCTTGTTGTGGAGGGTGCCGGCGCTCTAAAATCCCGGTCCTAGGGTTCGCTGGGAATTGTTGGGGGCGGAGCAGGGCGGTCAGCGCTGTAGTTGCCTGAAGCCTACTTAAACTGCATGCCTCCCTCGTCACGCAGCGGACGTGCGCAACGGACGCGTGCAGCGGACGCGCTGGCGGCACGCCAAAGGCAAGCCCGTCTGCGCCCGTCCGCGACCGACCGGGGCCAGGGCCCGTTTTCTCAGTTACTCCGCACTAGAACTGAAGCAGCTGCAGGGAAACTGACCCATTGAACATGAGGTTTGTGCCAAAATTGATGGGGTAGGGATCCTGACATATAAGGACACCCATCCTGAAGTCTCCCTGTCCCCCAGCGGATGGGCTTTTCCCGCCACTGATAAGGCCCCTCCGGTCTTAATCACTCTTAAACTCCAGGAGAAGAGAGGAATTACAATCTGTTATCTAAACACTCGCTCAATGGTTAAACATTAGCTTGAAATTTTTCAGCTAGTCAACTCAGACAAACCGGACATCCTCCTCCTTTCTGAAACATGGCTTACTGCTGAGTCTGTCCCTGACATCCTGGCAGCAGTGCCTGATAATTATTATATTCTTCAGGCCAATAGATCCTCGGGGAAAGTGGGTGGCGGGGTCGTGGCCATCATCAACCAGAAACAGCAGTTCACTTCTTTAGGTATCACAGGTATTCTATACTCAAATTTGAATCTCCTTCAACCTCTTTTATTTGCACGCTATTCTATAGACTACCCCATGTCATGCCCACATTCCTGCAATTGCTAGGCGACATGATCTCCCACATGGCTATCAATCATGCCAGAATCCTTATTATCATAGATTTTAATTATTGTCCCACTGATATGCGGGACAGTGCTGATTCTCTAGAATTTACTGATCTTCTCCTGGGAATGAACTGCACCCAGCATGTCAACGCCGCAACCCACATAAAAGGGCATATGTTAGACCAAGTCTGGACATCGAACTTGGAAATTTCCAAGTTCCTAATCTCCCCATGTACTTGGTCAGACCACTATCTTATCACATTTACGATCTCCTGTATCTCCCCTGACAAAAACTCCTTGACTAAAAATCATGTGGCTAGAAACTGGAAACGTGCCAACATTGAGGAATTTTGCTCCTTACTTACCATTACATCCCCTATTGCACATGAGTCTCTCCATATTCAGCAACCAACCATCAAGTCATGGCTGGAATCCGCCAGTGACAAGATTGCCCCTTATAAAAAAATTAAGATTCTGCGTCTCCACGAGGCCCAATGATGGTTCTCTAATGACTTAAAATTGAAGAAACTTGCTCTAAGGCAACCTGAGCATTGTTGGAGACGGGATTACTCTCCGGACAAAAAGGCTTGTTATGTAAAATTACTTAAAGAGTATAAAAATGCCATCCTCCAGACTAAGGTGAACTATTTCTCTACAAAAATTTTAAATTCGACAAACAAGTCCAAAGATGTTTTTTCCATAGTCAACTAACTCACCAAACCGGACCGAGTTATGCCGAAACCTGTTCCCTCACAATCCTTATGCGACTCTCACAATCTTTAATTTAGTGAGAAAATCGATATGATCGAGGCCAGTATTTCTTCTTCTATATCCACTATGGCCTCTCTAGTCTCATGCAAAAACTCATCTTCACTTGATCAAATCCCCCCCATCTCAATGGAAAACTTTGTGGCCCTTCTAGGTAAAGTTGGGTCCGTCTCCCCCACAAATTGCTGCCCTACTCACATTCTACATGAAGCCTTCCTGAAATGCCCAGACCCACCTCTCGCACTTCTTAATAACTTCCTTAAACTTGGTACTGTCCCCAACTTTTTCAAAAGTGCTGAAATTGTCCTGATACTGAAAAAGCCCAACTCTGATCCCCTGGTTCTCAGTAATTACCGCTCTATTTCACTGCTGCCCTATTTAGGTAAAATCTTGGAAGCTCATGTCATAAATTGTCTTAGTTCTTTCATCAAACACTCCCACTTTCTGGACCCGCACCAGGCAGGTTTTTGACCGGCCCACTCAACTGAGTCAGTTATCCTTGCGGTAATGGAAGAGCTCAGAAGAGGGGCTGACAGAAACCTCACCTAGGCCTTGGTATTGCTTGACCTATCGGCTGCCTTTGACATGGTCGATCATGCTCTCCTGATCGACCGTGTCAGCAGCGCCGGGATCCAGGGCCTGGCACTGAATTGGAGTACCTCCTTCCTCAGTAACCGATTTCAAGCGGTCCGCCTGACTAATTTCTCATCCAAAAAAATTAAACTGACTTGCGGGGTACCGCAGGGGTCTTCCCTGTCTCCCCTTCTTTTTAACCAATATTTATTACCCCTGATCCGTTCACTACGTGAAAGAAGGGTTGAAACATTTAACTATGCTGACGACTTGCAGCTGGTGTTTGCCCTCAACTCCTCCTCCTCCTCAGTGTCCAATTTTCAGTCCACTACGTGCTTCGTCAGTAATTGGATGAATGCCAATCAATTGAAACTCAACCCCGATAAAACCGAGCTCATCCTGACTGGGGGCCCAGTTAACCCATGAAGCTCTAGTTTTTGGCCTCCTCTCCTGGTTAAGCCCCTACTCCCAGTTGGATCGGTCAAAAGTCTGGAGATTGTAAACAGCAGCGATTTGTCCATGAAAGCCCAGATTGGCTCGGTGGTATCTGCCTGCTTCTTCTATCTGCGCAGAATCCGGAAGATCAGCAAATTCCTGACTACTGAGGCCTTGACTCTGGTTGTTCTAGCCTTGGTAATCTCGCGTCTCGACTACGCCAACTCATTATATGTTGGTATACCAGCTTACCAACTACACCGTTTGCAATTGTTGCAGAACCACGCAGCCAGATTAATCGCCTGTCAGCCCAGCAGACATCACGTTAAACCTCTGCTGAAGAGCCTACATTGGCTTCCGGTGGCCAAACGCTGTGCCTTCAAACTGGGCTGTACCATCTTTAAAGCCCTTGCTGGGAATGGTCCAGCCTTCATTTCTTGTATGATAAAACGCTATATCCCATCCCAAAATCTGCGATCTTCCAACCTCAACCTACTGTCCACTCTCCTGTTCAAACGCAAAAAGCATTGAGGGCTCAGATTCGCGGTTCTGGCCCCGCAATTCTGGAACTCGCTCCCCTCGGAAGTGAGAACAGCGTCTCCCTATGCTCAGTTCAGGAAAAAGCTTAAAACCTGGCTATTTTCCCAAGCATATCAGTAAGGTGACTGCCCGTTAACACTGCGCCCCTTCCGCCCTCGCCAACCTAGGACTGAAGCAGCTCGTCAATACGCCCACCCACAGAGCGGGTCACACCCTCGACCCCATCTTTGCGGGAGCAACTAACATCCGCTTCAGCCACACCACCCAGCCCTCTGGACAGACCACCACTGCGTCCATTTCACGTTCAACTCCACCACCGCACCCAAACCCGCCCCGCGCCCGCCACGACCGAACTGGAGCAAGGTCACAGAGGAGCATCTCAGCACCACCCTCCATTAAAACCCCCCCTTCACCACGAACGACACCAACTCCGCAGCCAGGGAATTTCACCGCTGGATCTCCTGCTGCGCCGACAAGCTCGCTCCCCTCTGCCCCCGCCAAACAACGCCCTCTGAAAGCCGCCTGGTTCACCACAGAGCTTCAAGAAACCAGACGCTCCTGTAGACACTTAGAGAAATCCTGGCAAAACCTGAAAACGATCGCACTGAAGGAATACCACCAGCGCATAAGAGACACCAAACGGACCTTCATAAGAGACAAAGTCCAGACCAACGTGACCAACGCCAAGGAACTGTTCAACGTCATGCAGCAGTTCGCCAAATCCACCTGCGAAGCCACGGACGTCACACCCTCCCAGGAACTCTGCGACAAGCTCAGCTCCTACTTCCATCTGAAGATCAGGGCCCTCTACGACAACTTCAGCGAACCAACGACTATCACAACCCCCTACCCACCACCGCCGATAAGCCGACAATCACGTCCCTCTACCATCGAACTCATCACCGCGACCATGAAGAAAACCCACTCAGGAGCACCCGACGGACCCCTGACCACCGCACATATTCCACAGGGCCGCCGCCGTCATCGCACCCGAACTAGGACGCACCGTCAACGCATCCCTCAGCTCAGGCATCTGTCCAGACGACTAGAAACGGGCGGAGGTTAAACCCCTCCTCAAAAAACCAACAGCCGACCCTACAGACCTGAAAAACTACCGACCCATCTCTCTCCTCCCCTTTTCAGCCAAAGTCACCGAGAAACTCGTAAACACCCAGCTGACCGCCTTCATAGAAGAGAACCCCATCCTGGACGCCTCCCAGTCTGGATTCCGCAGCAACCACAGCAGCGAGACTGCCCTCCTTGCCGCCACCGACGACATCTGCATGCTACTGGATCAGGGACACACCACGGCCCTCATCCTTCTAGACCTCTCCGCATCCTTCGACACCGTCTCACATCGCACCCTCGCAGCCAGACTTCACGACGCGGGAATACAAGAAGTCGCCCTCGACTGGATCCAATCCTTCCTCTCCGACAGGACCCAGAGGATCCGACTTCCTCCCTTCATCTCCAAACCCACGGAAATCAGCTGTGGAGTACCCCAGGGATCATCACTCAGCCCCACGCTCTTCAACATCTACATGGCCCCCCTCGCCGCCATCATCAGACAGCATGAGCTCAGCACCGTATCCTACGCAGACGACACTCAGCTCATCCTCTTGCTCACACAAAATCCCGAAGACACCAGACTCTGCTTCCAGGAACGAATGAAGAACGTGGCAGCCTGGATGAAGGACAGCTGCCTGAAGCTAAACTCAGAGAAAACTGAGGTCCTCATCTTCAGGCCCCGCACCTCCGCCTGGGACAACAACTGGTGGCCCTCGGGAGACCACCCACCCATACTGAACTGCCAGATCAATGCCGTCGCCTCCACCAGCTTCCACTGCCTTTGCATCCTCCGTAAGATCTTCAAATAGATCCCCCCTCGACTGCACTCATAACAAGCAGACTGGACTTCGGAAACGCCCTCTACGCTGGAATCAACAAAACTCTTCTACACAAGCTCCAAACCATCCAGAACGCCGCAGCCAGACTCGTCCTCTGGACACCGCGCCACGAGCACATGACCCAACACCAACGAGGCCTCCACTGGCTCCCCGTCAAAAAGAGGATCACCTTCAAACTCTTCACCCACGCCTACAAATCCCTCAACAACGTCAGACCCAAATACCTCAACGAGAGATTATCCTTCCACGTACCCAAGAGGAACATCGCCCTGGCAGATGTCCCCCGCATCCACAGAAACAAAACCGGCAGGAGAGCTTTCTCCTACATCCCAGCGAAAACCTGGAACGAGCTCCCTGTGAACATCAGACGCTCACCGACCCTGCACACGTTCAGGAGAGACCTCAAGACCTGGCTCTTCGACTGATCCGGAGCAGCTGCCCCCCCACACAGTGCCTTGAGACCCTCATAGCTGAGTAGAGCGCTATATAAACCCCTGATTGATTGATTGATTGATTGATTGAGACATCCTTGCACTATGGTGCAAAGGATTGTGCGCCAGAGCTAAGGAGAGAGGAGGGGAGTGCTATATCTCTGTAAATATGGTGCTCACCTGCTCTCGCCTTCTCATGCAGCACAGCACAGCATTTTTGACTGCTGCGCTGAGTGAGAATTTGGTAAATAGATCCCTATGTCTCTCAAGTTGGGATAAATCTGGAGGAATACCAGCCAAAACAATGGTTTAATACATACATTCTTGGTTACACTAATGGTCCTCCATTTGTACAAAAAGTAACCCTTCTTTCACAATATGTTCAAATATATGCAATAGTCTAACAAGGATTTCATTGGCATATTTATAAACAGAGACACAAATTTGAAATAAATGTGAATATAACATCAAGAAATAGTGCTTTGTGTATGTAGTGTGGTAGTTGTGTGATTATAATTGTATGTACACTGGTTGACTAAGTGTTTCTGGGTCTTTTTGTTGTTGTTTTGTGTGAACAATGGCTATAGTATACCTTGTGAAGCTGATGTTTAATTTTAACATAAGATATGATGATATCATTTACATATGTAACCACACTTTCATTCTTTTTAAATCACTGTAACTTATAAAAATGTGTTACATACATCCAAACAATAAAATACTTTATTTGAAGAAAATTAGAATTTATTGTTTAATTGTTCACACACATTGTTGGGTGATTAAAAACACAAAACAAAGACAAATCAAAATGTACATTCCTTTGATGATTTTACACACCTGTATGTAACATTCTTATGAGATCATTTGAAACATGAGAGATTTTCTGTAAATATTAGAGACAACCACACTGTGATTTTAGAATTTCTATTTCTGTTATTGTCTGAGACATAATATAAAATCAACCTACACAATATGTAAATTACCTTGTGATTATGTTTCATTGGTTCAACCTCAATCAGAAGAATTGATCATACTTTATGAAAAGAATTGCAACTATTCCATTCCTTTTAAAATGTCCTTCATTTAAATTCATTTCTACATGTAGGCCAACATCCATGTTTGACATGGTGGATAGATTGTCAGCAGTATAAGGTTCCTCCCAAAAATATATTTGACCTCTAATCGCAATGCTGTGTAAGATGCAAAATACAGCAATCAGATTGCACACTGTTGTCGGCCTATACAAAAAACGCCCATCCGAAAGATCAAGACATCAAAATCTTGACTTCAATATGCCAAAGCAATGCTCAATGATTCCTTTTGTCCTACAGTGGGCAGTTGTATATGCTTCCTCTGCAGGATATCTTGGATGAGAAAATGGAGTCATAAACCATTGCCTGAGAGCATATCCCTGATCACCTTCGGAAAAAATAAATAATTAAAACATTAAAAACAGTTTACTGTTATGATAACAAAATATGAACACTTAGAACAATGTTAAGTTTTAAAGAAAACATGTTTAGTACATAGAGAGATAAGTATAACTACTTTTCCTACAACAAAGCAATGAGAGACATATTACATTTTTTCCACTTTACAACATACATAACACATAAACACCAAATTTAAATCACATACACTGAAGTGCTAAGACCAATATTAAACATTTACTGCAAATACATGATTCTTGAAAGTAATTTGACTATCCATTTATGTATTTGAATATAAGTGATACAATCCATATGGAAGGATAAAGAAAATAGGGCCTATATTTATAAAAACGAATCATGCAATACAACCCAGCAAGCCATCTTGCTGCGCTGAATAAAAGGGCAGTAATGAACCGTATTTACTATTATATGATGCATTCCTATCCATTCCTAGTGCTGGTGTACTTTTGACAGCCTAGCGCCAGTGCAGCCACCCTTGCACTGTGGTGCAAGGGTGCATGCGTTGTAGGCAGGATTTGTTGGTGCAGGAAGGGGCATCTTCCTTCACAAAAACAATCCTCAGAGGCATTTTCCTCTTTCTAAGTGTGCTGTAGAATGGCCTTGTGTGGCTTGATAAATCTCATCTAGGTTTTGCATCGCACTTGTATCCCCTTGCGTGGCGCAAGAGCGATGCAAAACATTGATAAATATGGGCCCAGGTTGGGGGAAGCTGATGTGCTGTGGTGTAAGTTTCAATATAGCTTCCAAACTGTTGCCAGAAAGGTAGACAAGGCACCCTACGACATACCAGCCATTGCTGCTACTGTAATGTGTAAGGATCCAGAGGCTAAAAGATTTAGTTCTGACAATAGTTTCACATGTGCTAGTATTGCATGCAATTTTGGTAGTGGCAGGTTCAAGTGCAGGTTCATGTCCCAGCTTAGCCTAATATCTTCCTCACGCTGGTCAAACAATTATACTCTCTGTTTGAATGTATTCTCCTTACATTGTCTTCTTCCTACTTGCGCAAATAGACGACACCTATGTCTAACAATGATATCTCTATTTTGCTTCCCTTCTGATGATTCTTTTATCTGATGTTCCCTTTGCAGTCTCTTGTTGGTGTGGCAAGACTACTTTTGCCCCTGTTTTGTACGTGCAATATTTTTCTGACGCAAATGACACATGCGCTATTTTGTGGCTATTTGTGTGACTTTTATAAATAGTGTATGCACTTGTTTCAGCTTTATTTAGCCTTGGAAACACCCTACCACACCCACTATGCATACATTTACATATTTGTTACACAAAACAACGCCAAACTTGTTTTGCGCCACGCAAGCATAACAATATGAAGCAAACAAGTTTTGCACTTCATTGTAAATTGCTGCGTGACTTTCATCGCTTTGCATCACACAAAATGACACACTAATATCTAGTAAATCTGGGCCATAGTCGCAAAACCTGCCTATTTGCCTTCTTTCAGTACCTCTCTCTCTCTATCTATATATATATATATATATATATATATATATATATATAAATAAATATGTATATATATATATATGTATATATGTAGATATATATATACACAAGATGTCATCAGTGATATCATAAATAATGGCATAGAATATGTCATGAGTGATGTCATATGTGAGGTCATAAGCAGTGCATGGCGTCGGCATGAGTTATAGTTAGCTCTGCTAATGTAGTCACTGACAAATTCACCTAACTATAACCTTTTCGGAGAATTTCTAAGGTTTGTTTTTTTAAATAAAAATAACTTTTTATCACACCACGTTGCTTCAATCTTAGTTTTTGTCAGTAAATTTCTAGGTTTAAAAAAAAAGTTAACGTAATATTAAATTACAATATGGAAATCCAGGCCTTCTGCTGTGTACAGCGTGGGGGGGAGGCCTCCTCCCAAGGCACCTACAATTCTTTCATTGGGGGCAGCGGGGGAAGCCCCAAGGCTTCTGCGGCCCCAGCCGGCTCCCCACATACAATGAAGGCCGGCATTGCTCCCGCATGCAGGAAGAAACTCATAATGCTGCTTCTACAGGAGGAAGTAATATTTTGATCTGTTTACCTGCCCGCTTCAGTGCGGGCAGAGAAACATCAAAAGTACTCTTGCAGTGGGTAGGAGCATTTTGAAAGCTCCTGCCCACTGGTTGCAGACTTGCAAGAGCAAATACAGGTTTCTCTGCCTGCACCACTGCGGGCAGGGAAACTGCTATGCCCCGGGGGTGGGCTACCCGGGACATAGCTACTGTGCTGGCCACGGGTGATGGGGTCCCTATGGCAATTAATGGCCCAGGGAGGGGACTCCCTCCTTTCAGGTAATTGGTCCTAATTTTGTTTTACTTTGGTCACGGGGTGGGCACCGTAGGGCCTTTTGAGGCTCTGCGAGGGGGACCTCCCTCCCTTGAAATTTCCTTAAATTTGGGACCCACAGGTTAGCTCCCTGGAGCCTTTTGAGGTTCCGGAGGAGGACCCGGTGGCTCACCTGCCCATATAAACACATTCTGACCCCCTGGATGGGCTCCTCAAGGCCCAGCTACCATTTTTTCGATCCTGTGGATCGCGAGACCATGGTATTTTTTGCTGATTTTATTTCTTTTTTGACTCGGGGAGGTCCCTCTGCCCCCCACCATGAGGCCTAGGGGGATAGGGTATCCCTACCCTGCCTCCTTCTACTATTTTGTTTTTTAATTTAAGGACAGGGGACTAAGTCCCCGAGTCCTGTAATGGCCGCCAGCAACATTTTTGTTCCTGGCAGCTAGATAGCCCAAAGGAAAAAAAACTCCCTGGGCCAATCAGAACGCTCAACATCCAACCGTCCAAATGTACAGGTATTTTTCAACATTAATTTCTCAAAAACTACTGAATGGATTTACACCAAATCACAAAAAGCACAAGCTGGGACCACAATATAGTTTCCTGATAAATTTGGTGTAATTGTGCTCAGCAGTTTTTGCTGTAGCCTTGTCTAAAGATGTCTATGAAAAATGCATAGGGATTTTGAGATCTGGGACACCCCTTATTTTCTAACCCCACACTTAATGGATAACCCCAAAACTTTCCAGGAAGGAGCTGAGGTCGAAGAGCTCTTTTTATGGAAAGTTTTATGAAAATTCATCAAGCAGGACCTAAGTTATATTAAACCAAAAAACGCTCTTTCAATGGAAAGGCAAACCGCCACAAGGTATATGTATATTGACACTGTTGAAGGCTTCGGCTGAAACATGTTGGTCTTTTTACTGCACTGAGGGTGAAAGAATTATGAGAATTGAAGGACTACTTACAAACTCGCTGGTGCCTAGCTGTGCTGCTTTTTCCAAGTCCTTGGTTCGTGGGGAAGTTTGTCTTGAAGAGTGTTTGTTATATACATATATATATATATACATATATGTATATATATATATTCACTTAAAAAACCATAGGTTTCACACATGTTATAGTTAGGTGGATATTTCACTCGTAAAAAAACAATGAAATTCACCCGTTATAGTTAGTTCAGATAACTATAACTCGCGCGCCCGCAATCCACTGCTCATGACGTCACATATTACATCACTCATGACATGGTCAGTGGCATCACTCATGACATCACTGATGACATCATCCTTGTGATAGAGTGGCGGTCGCGCGAGTTATAGTTATCTGAACTAACTATAACGGATGAATTTCATTGTTTTTTTACGAGTGAAATATCCACCTAACTACAACATGTGTGAAACCTATGGTTTTTTAAGTGAATTTGCAAGGTTTTTTAAATGCTAATTCCTAACTATAACTTGCGTGAAACCTATGGTTTTTTCAGTGAATTTGTACGGGTTTTTTAAATGCTAATTTATTTATGTATTATTATTTTTTTATATATTTATTTTACAATAAACTACGTATTCAAATTATTATTTTTTGGTTTTTCACCGTGCGCGAATTAAATTTTTTTTTTTTTTTTAAAGAATTCTGCCTTCGGGGTCCTTCAGGGTCCCCCTGACAAAGGCTAGGGGGTCAGGAACTCTCTACCCTGCCCCCTTTTCACGTTCGCCACCTTCCTTTTTCACTCTCGCACTGAAAACAAACAAAATGGCAGCCGACACTTCCTGATTTTGACCGATTCGAACGTTGACTAACATGTAACCACCAATCAGAATTACGCTCGCGCACGTTAGGTTGCTCGCACGGTGCGCGCACGGTGCGCGCTTATAGATATTTATATGCTTTTAAATGCTATTTTCTCAGGAACTACTGAACAGATTGACACCAGACCTGCAAAAGGCACTTCCCTGACCTGAGTACTACCTCTCTGCCAAATTTGAAGTAATTCTGTTCAGCCGTTCGGGCTGTACCTTCGACTAAAGGTCCTATGGAAAAATGCATGGGGAAAATGCGTTTTGGGACCCCCCTTTTTTCTCGGCCCCCGCTTGACGAATCACCCCGAGACTTTCAGGGTAGGAGCTGAACGGAGCGCCCCATTAGTTTTGAACATTTCGCGAGGATTCGTCAACCGGCGCCAAAGTTATTCAAAATAGAATTTTCAGATTTCCTATGGAAACTCGGTCCTAACTATAACTATCTACCGCCAGTAGATGATATATATATATATATATATATACGTCTCTGCCGATATCGGTTACAGGATACACCCGGCCAATTCACGGGCGGTCCGAGTTGGGGCTACCGGAAGCCCAATGTATTCTACGATTATCTGCTCCTCCAACAGATGTACTCGGACACCCATGTATGCTTGTGAAATATTTAATGGCAGAAAACGCGTTTCAGCTTGCGCCTTGATCACATTTCACAATGCAACAACAGTGACTTGAATTTATCCAATGCTAAACATAAACAGAGGACTAACCACCTCATATGTGTTACAAGCACCCAAACTTTGGCATCTATTTTAAAGGTACTTATTACGCTGTACCTATATACATGTAAAATACGTTTGTTGTCTTATTATAATAAATAAGGATAGGAACACCAAATCACATGTTATTCCATATGCTGCCAGTCAAAAGAAAATTCCATGTGCATCTAGAGTAGGGTAGAGATGATATTATATACCTCGAGTGCCCTCCAAAGTTTCCAGGACACTTAATATATATTCTCTTATCACTCAGGGATTCTCCCCACCTGCCCCCTAGATCCAGTGGTCTAAGGGCTCCACCTCTAATGCACTGTGCCTAATTTTCTTGTTATCACTGATCCCACGCCCCCAGAGCGGCTGCTTTGTTGACCACTGCCTGCTAACTCATATCCCCCCTTTTTTCCTTTCTTTAAATATACCCAGGGTGGGCGTAAACCAGTGTTTCTTTTAAGGGGCATTTCCGTTTATCAAATGTAGGGTTGTCCGATCTCTTTTGCTCTAGTGGTTATTTAAGGGATTGTTGGGTATCAATACATGGGTCACGGGACCTATATGCCACCAGCCACAGAAGCAGGATGCCACTTGGCAGTGTGTTATTCTGAATTTGTCACAAGATTGTTTCATTCGGAAATAAGTACTTGCTTTGGCTGATAGCAGTCTAATTTTGCTGTGTATTGATTTTGACACCCGCTTATATGAAATGCATTATGCACCATTACGAGTAACTCGATTCTGAGTTTTGCACACTCCAGCATTCTGTACTTGCAAATGCTATACACATCATTGGAGTATGTTCTCTGTATGAACTGTTACACTCATTTTGTGCATATTTCTTTCATGTTTTTCATTACCTAGGAAATGCTTAAAAATCAATGCCACTTCCGGGTCAGTGTATGACTTTGACAAAGACCGTGCTGTCGAAACGCATCAGTCAATAAATACTTAATTCTCTTCACAATCCTGAGTGTGACTCTTTCTTATGGACGTGGAACGTAAGTGTACGTTAATATATATATATACATATATTCACTTAAAAAACCATAGGTTTCACACACGTTATAGTTATAGTTATCTGAACTAACTATAACGGGGGAATTTCATTGGTTTTTTACGAGTGAAATGTCCACCTAACTATAACCTGTGTGAAACCTATGGTTTTTTAAGTGAATTTGCAAGGTTTTTTAAATGCTAATTCCTAACTATAACGTGTTTGAAACCTATGGTGTTTTAAGTGAATTTGTACGGTTTTTTAAATGCTAAGTTATGTATTTATTAATATTTTTTTTTTTAAGGTTTTTCACCATGCGTGCACCATGCGTGCGCATTGGGCGCACGGTGCACTGCGCGCACCGTGCACCATGCACGCACCGTGCGCGCACCCCGCGACCGCCAGTAGATAATATATATATATATATTATCTACTGGCGGTCGCCAGTAGATAGTTATAGTTAGGACCGAGTTTCCATAGGAAATCTCAAAATTCTATTTTGAATAACTTTGGCGCCGGTTGACGAATCTTCGCAAAATTTTCAAAACTAATGGGGCGCTCCGCTCACCTCCTACCCTGAAAGTCTCGGGGGGATTTGTCAAGCGGGGGCCGAGAAAAAAGGGGGGTCCCAAAACGCGTTTTCCCCATGCATTTTCCCGTAGGACCTTTAGTCGAAGGTACAGCCCGTACGGCTGAACAGAATTACTTGAAATTTGGCAGAGAGGTAGTCCTCAGGTCAGGGATGTGCCTTTTGCATATATGGAGTCAATCTGTTCTATAGCCGCGCACCGTGCGCGCACCGTGCGCGCACGCTAACGTGCGCGAGCATAATTCTGATTGGTTGTTACATGTCAGTCAACGTTCGAATCGGTCGAAATCAGGAAGTGTCGGCCGCCATCTTGTTTGTTTTCAGTGCGAGAGTGGAAAAGGAAGGTGGTGAACGTGAAAAGGGGGCAGGGTAGAGAGTTCCTGACCCCCTAGCCTTTGTCAGGGGGTCCCTGAAGGACCCCGAAGGCAGAAAAAAACATTAACATTTTTTTTTACAAAAATCACGGGGGTGCGCGCACCGTGCGTGCACGGTGAAAAACCATAAAAAGTTATTTTTAATTTTTTTAATACGTAGTTTATTGAAAAATAAATATATAAAAAAAATAATAATACATACATAACTTAGCATTTAAAAAACCGTACAAATTCACTGAAAAAACCATAGGTTTCACACACGTTATAGTTAAGAATTAGCATTTAAAAAACCTTGCAAATTCACTTAAAAAACCATAGGTTTCACACATGTTATAGTTAGCGGAAATTTTACTGATAAAAAACCAATGAAATTCCCCCGTTATAGTTAGTGCAGGAAACTATAACTCACGCGACCGCAATCCTCTGCTGATGCTAATACTGTATTTAGACACTTATTTGCCCATGTCTTCTTCCATAAATTTTTAGCTATACATATATTACAAATATTTTTTTTTCATAAAGACACATATGTCATCAGCAGAAGATTGCGGTCGCGTGAGTTATAGTTTCCTGCACTAACTATAACGGGGGAATTTCATTGGTTTTTTATCAGTAAAATTTCCGCTAACTATAACATGTGTGAAACCTATGGTTTTTTAAGTGAATTTGCAAGGTTTTTTAAATGCTAATTCTTAACTATAACGTGTGTGAAACCTATGGTTTTTTCAGTGAATTTGTATGGTTTTTTAAATGCTAAGTTATGTATGTATTATTATTTTTTTTATATATTTATTTTTACTACAAAAAGCACTTCCTTGACCTGAGGACTACCTCTCTGCCAAATTTCAAGTAATTCTGTTCAGCCGTTCGGGCTGTAGCTGTGTCTAAAGGTCCTATGGAAAAATGCATGGGAAAAACGTGTTTTGGGACCCCCCTTTTATCTCAGCCCCCGCTTGACGAATCCCCCCGAGACTTTCAGGGTAGGAGCGGAGCGTAGCGCCCCACCTATTTTGAAAAATTCGCGAGGATTCGTCAACCGGCGCCAAAGTTATTCAAAATAGAATGTTGCAGATTTCCTATGGAAACGTGGTCCTAACTATAACTACCTACTGGCGACCGCCAGTAGGTAATATATATATATATATATATATTAGATCCAATCCTGGGTTTCTGAGATCTGAAGCAGGCGCTGACACCGTGGGTTTTCAAAGGAAAAGATTTATTTCATAACAATGTAGCCAGACGCGTTTCGGCGGAACAAGTCCGCCTTGCTCACTGTAACCGACCCAGTTTTCGTAAGTCATTTATACAGTCTCTACACCTGAAATTAATTAAACAGTTGCTTAGAAACGTTGTAAACAAATGATAAACATAGAGAAAGTCACAACGGAAGATAAGTCTTTCTTCCTATTCACAATATATATACAACTTGTCAGAAAACGGAATAGCTAGTTTACACCATCATAATTATAGCGCAATACTCATCAATAGTTAGAATATATTATTAAATAATAATACCTCGTCGTTCTTTTTATGAATGACATGTTTAAGAAAAAGAGTGAATATACTCAGTCAAAATATAAAGCCCCAGTGGGCAATCACCAATACTCCTTTGTTCTAACCCGATTGCTATTGATGGTGTAACTAAATCTAAGGAATTTGTAACCTGCTATTGATACCTATATTAGCATAAATTTAAAGTGATATTCCCTTGAACCAAGTGTATTTGAAACTCAGGTAACGAACATTGACTGACTGGGTCAGCAATAAAAGGATGGATCATCGAATCTTTTAAGAGGCAGTTATTGTCTTACAGATGCACATTTAATGCCTCATCAGCATTAAGGCCATTAGGAATCTTACTGTCCAGCAGGATAATATATCTGGACTCAAGTCTCCTTAGTGCCAGTTGTCTGTTCCCTCCCCTGATGTTTTTCTTCACACAATCAACAACAAAGTATGTCAGGTCTTCTGCTTTACCACTATGCATGTTGTTGATGTGACGGGCCACAGGGTAAGCTGGATCATTATTGCTAACGGCCCTTAGGTGTTGTAAAATTCTAACATGTACGGGGTGAATGGTACTACCCACATACAGTTTGTTACAAGTACAACGTAGCACATATATTGCAAATTCTGTTTTGCAAGTGTAATGCTCCCTGATCTCCAATGGGGTTTTCCATAAGGGAGTGGAGATTGAACTGATATTAACTCCATGTTTACAAGCTTTGCACTTTGTACACTTGAAAAATCCATTCTGACATTTTAACCAACTGCTCCCTTTGGTTTGTACAGGCGCATTACAGACTAGTTCATTTTTCATGGATTTCGCCCTCCTGAAAGTCAGTTGAGGGAGCTTAATACATGATGGTCCTATGACGGGGTCACATCTCACTATTGGCCAGTGCCTGTACAGGATTTGTCTCAATTTCTGGTGATATATGTTATATCCTGTAATAAGCCTTGGCGTTTGTGACGTCATTGGCGCAGACTTAGATCGTTTGGCTTCAGTTTTAAACAGTAATTCTTGTCTAGTAACTTTAGCACATTTTTGCTCCGCAGCTCGCAGAGTTTTATCTTTGTACCCTCTGTTGCTAAGTCTCTCAAACAAGTTATTCGTCGAGATTACCAGACTCTCTGTTGTACTGCAATTTCTTTTCATGCGCAAACATTCAGCATAAGGTATACTCTCAATCAATTTGATGGGATGAAAGCTTTGTGCATGAAGGATGGCATTTCCTGATGTTGTTTTTCTGTGTGTGCATGAATGCACTTTGTTGTTCATGGGGTATAGTTCTAAATCCAAGTATACAATAGAATGTTTGCTTATCGTGCCTGTGAATTTAAGATTTAACTCATTTTCATTAATGGCAGCAATAAACTCATTGGCACTTTGTTCACTACCCCTCCACAGGATGAAAATATCATCGATGTAACGCTGATACAACATGACATTATTAGACATTTGAACATTGTATGTCCTCCTGAGTACCTGCTCCTCCCACCAGCCCATATGCAAATTCGCATAACTGGGGGCGAAGCAGGTACCCATGGCTGTGCCCTGTGTCTGTCTATACATCAGTTTATCAAACATGAAAACATTGTTCTCTAAACACCATTCCATCATTTGCATTATCATGACAGTATGTGCATGAAGCTTCTTGTCCCTCATGCTCAAATAGTGTTTGGCAGCTCTGAGACCATCCGAATGTCTAATGCTCGTGTACAAGCTCTGTACATCTAGTGTAACCAGTAAATAGTCATCATGCCAGTTGCAGTCAAAAATCTTGGTTAAAAAATCTCCAGTGTCCTTGGTGTATGCGGGCAAAGATTGTACGAAAGGCTGGAGAAAGAAATCGATGAATTTACTGGTGTTTTCGAATAGGCTTCCTATGGCGGATATGATTGGCCGCCCAGGTGGACATTCTGCGTTCTTGTGGATCTTAGGTAACAAATAGAGTTGTGGTGTTACGGGGTAATCATTTTTGAGATAATCCAACTCATTCCTTGTTATTAGCCCATTCCTTCTCCAATCGTACAAGCTTGCATGGTATTTCTCTTTGATGCTTATGATATTAGTGGCACTAATCCTGGTGTAGCAGTTTTTGTCCGATAGTTGTGTTAGCGCTTCTTTATTGTACATTTCTAGGGGCCAAAGTACAATGTTGCCCCCTTTGTCTGACCATCTTACGACTATGTCGGAACGGTCCTTGATCTTGCGTAATACCTCTGAATATTCTTTGGGTTCTTTGTGCCTCCTTTTGTTGAAAGTACTGCTACTATGAAGTGCCAGGGATTTGAGGTCCTTGATCATTTTTTCTGCAAATAAATCAATGTTGTCCCTGGGCATCAACGGGTTAAAGATGGATTTAGGTCGAAAGGGTGTATTAACAGACACCCCCGTGTTATGATCCGATATACCACTTGCTTGCCCAGTGGGTTGTTCGTTTGCTGAGATCTCATTCTCCAATTCTGTCATGTCCTTTAGAAAAGTTAAGTCTGCCACGCTTAAAGTTCCAGGCTCTTGAGATGTAATACTCTCCTGATCTCTACTTTCTTGTCTTAGTTTGGT